>NC_064564.1:85394051-95394051 GCF_937001465.1 Orcinus orca
TCTCTTAACAGAGTCGTAATTTAAGCATACGGAAAGATTTATATGTGTATCCATAAGGAAATATCTCCTAACTGGTTTTTGTTGTTGTTGCTGCTGTTGCTTTTGTTTTGTTTTGTTGGTACCTATTCTGGTTTCGGTAAATCCATCTTTTATCAAAGTATTGAGGTTTTATTGGGTTTTTAAAGTTACATCTCTATAAATGTAAAGATGGAGAAGACAACTTTTAAGGGAAAAGGCATGGACTTCAGATTCTTGAGGTTGTTTTTTGTTTTGCTTTTTTAATACTCTTGTTATCTATGTCATAGAGTATTGAAAGTTAGTAGCAAGTGATTAGGTAAAACATCAGAAATATATAACTACTGCGAAGGCTTCTTAAAAGCAATTGCTATTAAATTGTTTTCTGTCATACTACCAAGGTTCAAAATGTTCTTTTAGAAGGTGTACTTGGTGAGTCTTACTGATTTTGACCACTGCTGTTCATTTATCAGTTTAACCGAGTTATGGCTCTTAATCACATCTTAGTACCCAAAACTTCTAACCTGAAAAGAAAAAAAAGAGAGAAAACTTTGTAACTGGCTTTCTGACAATGGCAGGGAGTGTGTTAAACCAGTGTAAAATTCAATTAAACTGTCTAGCCAGGTTTTTGAAGCTGAAATGCAGACCCTTTCTGTTAAGCTTCTTATTTTCCTGTGACCGACACCAGTGGATGCTGGGTTATGCCAAAACCAACAGGCTGTAAAGTACCTTGTTTCATGCTCCCAGCTGATCAATATTTTTATTTTCCAGGCTTGCCCAGAAATCTGGAGGCAGTATCACCTAACGGTAAGTAGAAACACCGTTTTTATTTTCCCCAAGACCCAGCCTATTTACCCTGCTCTGAACTGCTGACCATAAAATATAGACAAGCATCTTCTACCGGAAGATAATAAACATCTGAAGAGTTTTTGCACTGAGAAAGCAATAATACACTTTTTCTCTTCTCCCCTGCCCACTCCTCTATCCTTTATCTTCCTGCTCTTAAAAGATTTTGATTGTCTTTTATTACTCACATCATTTAACGATTACATCATGGTATTTCTCAGTCTTCCTAGACCACATTCATTAAATTAAAGGGGAGAAGTATGCTAGAAGCAAAAAAATAGTAGTAATCCAACATCTTTAAAATGTTGTATCTATAGTCCACAAGCATACAGTCCACACTATCTTCCATTATCATTTTTCTGGCTTTACTGAAATGTTTACACATATTTTTCAGTGAAGCTAGAAAAAACTTAGTGCATCTTTCATATAGAACAATTCAACTGTCATATCCTTAAGCTTCTCTTGACATTCAAAGTGTATAAATATCTGCTTAATACCATTTAAGTTATTTAATTCTATGGTTTCCTCTTAGTGTGATTTTAGGCTAAGTAGGAGCAAAAACAATAGTTTGCTGTGGAATCAATTGGTTAATGCTCAATATTATGAAGTCAGTTTATTTTTATTATTTAGCTTAAATAATTTCAATAATTCACCATAGCCCTACTTGTCATTTCTTTTAATGTATTAAATATGTTGTGCTGAGCAAGAGACAACATTAAAAATTACTCTTGTAATTATACAGCTATGCAGTATATTTTAAAGCAGTTCTTTAAAGTTTAACTTATTAAAAAGTTTTGTTTATAGGAAGACGTAGTAAAAATAGAAAGGGCAGAGTTTCTACAAAACACGTCTTCTTACTGCTCTCCTCTTATGGAGTAAAAATAAACCAATAAGTAGACTCAGTTGTGCCTATCACAAGCCCAAGAAGTACACCAAGTGGTTTGTTTTCACATTGTTATCACTGTTTAATTTGTTTAAAGATTCTCAGTAGAAAGCTGTAATTCCTTAACTATCCTCAATCCCAAATTGAGTTTTGTTAAAAATCTTTAGTGTTATCCCCTACTCCAAAAAAAAATTTAAATAAATACATGCACATGCGAGCGCGCACATACACACACACGTTACACATATATGTTACAGGTGTAACTCATGAATATGTTTGTGTTAGGGTAGCAATTTTTTTTTATCCTAACAGGCTATGGTGAAATTCTTAGCCTAAATTTAATTGGAATCCAATCATGTATTACACTTTTCAAGATCACAGTCACTCTTTGTAACTGTATAGCAAGTTTTTCATCAACATTTTTTTTAAGTAATAGCCTAATGGATTTGACATTGCATTAATTTTCCTTTCTCCCCTAAGTTAGAAAATTCCAAACTTGAAGTATAGAAAGTACTATTTTAAAGCCATTCTTTTCATTATTTGCACCTGCATTCTTTTATATAACTGTCACAGAAGGATAGAAATCAATGTTTAGTATAACAGAGATATTTGAAGGTTCATTTAATATTGTAGCTTTTGAAAAACATAAATTGTAAAAAGAATAGTTGGGGGAAAAAAATAAAAACAAAACGAATTTGCCTTTGGGGAAATTACAGTATATTCTATCTATAAGTTTAACAAAATCATTTTGAAAAGTTTGTCTTAATTTGGAATCCTGATTAATTTTTCAAAGTAATATTGAAATAACTATCACAATTCATAATTATCAAGTTTAAATTAATAATTAGTCATTAAGAGTTTACGGTGCAAGTATAAATGCAAAACAAGTATATTTATAAACATGTACATCTATATCAATCCAGCAAAATAGCCAAATAATTATACATATAGGAAATATCCTAATGTGTGCAATTGAGCAATATTTAATCTTGAATGAAAGCAAGATGCATGATGAGTTTAGTCATCTTCAGCTCTTTTACTAGGCGATGGACTGCCATCTATTGACTCATAGTAGCCCTCACACGTGAATGTGGCGTCAATCAGGGCAATGACCGAGTAATAAAGCCCAGGTTAGAACTGCTATTGTATATTCATTTAAACCAATCTTCTTAAAACTGGGTATTTCTACACTTAATCGTTGATTAATTTCTTTTTCTAACCAAAATATGCCCATTTCTTACCCAAAATAAACTATGCTTTTTGAGGGGAGAAATTGATTTGTATATCTGATTTGGAAATGTGTACATTTAAGAAGTTTTCTATTGCTTTTATCTGACTCTCAATCAGTGAGAATAGAAGGACGTTTACACAACCTAAAGTTTAGCTACTAAATTTAAGGTCTATCCAGGAATCACTTTCTTTAAAAAAAAAAAAAAGTCTATAGGTTAAACAGAGTTTTATTTCTCAAACACATAAGAAAGATAGTAAGTTGACTGGTGTAAATGGACCTGTGAAATCAAATCAAATCAAAGATTCCTTAAAACACATTTTCCTCATTCTGAAATAAGAGGAAAATTTAAAAAGAGAGGTGTTCACTATTTTCAGCAATTTCATGAGAGATCAAATAAAGTCTCCTTTACAACTTATATGAATAGAATAGCTTTTTAACCAGACTTGACTAGACTTAATTAATAAAAAAATAAGACCATCATTCTAAACGGTACATGCTAATAAAACTCTAAGGCACTACATATATTTTTGTATATGTACATATGTATCCATATTATAACAACTATTTGGCCATGTCATTTTTCTTTATATATTTTAATGGCTATAAAATTATGTCATGTAATTTAATGACTTTAGATTATCAATTTGGAGACCGGCATGGGAAAAAGAAAAATATATGATTTTTATTTAGCAATTAAATAATTTCTCCAAATAGTTTATGTATTTACCTCCTTCAAAAAATGTTTGGAAAGTTTTTTAAATCTTCAGTAATATAGCACTGTTCTTATATCTTAATTTGTTATATTTTCAGATTTTGGTAAAGCCTAACTTTGAATATTCTTTTTCATCTTTCAGATAACTTATTCTAGATAAAAAAATTTCCCTCTTTAACTATTCAAGAAGGAAAGTCCCTTCCCCCATCCCCTGTCATTTCTAGTCTCATTTATATTAAAAATCCTAGGCCAAAATGGCCACCAACAGAGTTTTACAACCAGCAGAATTTTTAACTAGTAGAGGCTATAATTTGACATGCTTTGGACATTTTGTTAATCTTGTTTTTAATCTACTTAAAAAAGTAACCAAGAGTTTGCTATTTGGGGTCCGTATGTATTAAGAACCAAAAGGGACAATACATCTTTTATGTTTAATTTTGTGCTTGGATTTCTTTATGTGCATTGTTAAAATGTGTTACAACCTACTACCTTTTATTTTAACTAAAAGTTTAAACAGGAAGAAAATGTAACCTTTTTGGAAGAATTAAGTTTTAAATGTTTCTTTATGTGTAAGGTTTGGAATGCCTAGAATTCAAAAAGTAAAATACTTGCTCTCAGGGGCATGGAGAGGAGTAGTTTCCTTGTCTTCCTTTCTAGTCTAGGAAAGGCTTGTAACCTGAGTTTACTAGTAATTAATAGTAGTCTTACCTGAACCAGTTGAATACCAGAGTATATCTTATAGACAATAATTAACAATATCATTCCATCTTGCCACTCAGTTTTCTCTCCTTACCTGGAAACATCAATTTAGAAATGTGTTTTCTCGATTTTCACCGTATGGAAACAAATGTTACTCTCTAAAACATTCTCTGCCATACCATAGAATAGGTAACCCTAAATGTCAAAAGATTTAAATTTAACTTTAGAACTATGTTTTACAGTCCAGAAGGAAAGACTAAGAAAGTGGAATTTGGTTATGAGGCAGTAGCTGTACAAAGGGCTTTATCCTGGAATTATGACGAAAGTTAGGGTGGGTAACAATTTTCTACCTAATACTAAAATGGAATATATTTTACTTAACTTAAAATGAGAAAAACTTAAAAGAGTCTAAAAGAGTTTTAAAAAGTCAGCCTCAAGCCAGAACCTTTTCTTTTCATGGACAAAAATTCTCTGTCTCTCTCTCTTCATTGAATATATGTTGGGAATCCTAAATCTCAGAATCTGAGAGCTCCTCGGCTACATAAGCAGAACTGTGAAACCCACAAGAACCCCATCCACACAGTAGATATCAAGAGATAGGACTTTCTTTTTTCGTGTGTGTGTGTGTGTGTGTGTGTGTGTGTATCAAAGGAAATAGAACTGGTTACATACTGCATTTTAAAATGTCAATTACCTTCAAATACAGTGAGAACTAGGCCTCACTCTATTTTAGAATTATTTAAATAAACTTTTCTTCATACGTTTTTTTGAGGCCTGGCATACAAATTATCACAAACTAAGACTTTATAAATTCATTTTGGAGGCTCTTATTTTTGGTTGTTCAATTCACTTTGCCAATTTCCTTAAGAACTGGGAATACTCTTGTTTAAATTGTAGGGGTTTTTCCTCTATGTCTTGAATCACTGTGGTTAAGTGTTGCTATTAAGATAGTACATCTCTGTCAAATTTTCAGAGTTTTAGTTTTTATTAAAAATGCCCTTAATACTAGAACACTACTGAGGTGAATATAATCATGCTCTGAGGATTCAGATGGTACATGACTATTTTGTGGTACCTCAGGGCCATTTTTCCATTGTAGTACTTATAAAGTAAATCACACTGCTTTCTGTTTCAAGTTACTTTGGGGTCTGAATAAAAAGAATTTTCTGAATAATCATTGATAACTTATTTTTCTAAAACTCCATCAATGATAACAGAGATAGAAATACATTTGGACAGTGACCAAAATTTTAAAGATTTTTTTCAAATGGAAAATTTGTGTGAATGCATTAATATTTATTTAAACATTCACCTTGGTCTTAAAGAATTTAATGTCAACATTTTGCTAATAATTTTTTAGTTCAGTCTTACCATGTTTTGAATTTAGTGTAAAAGATAATTACTACATTTACAGAATAGGTCAACTGATTTTTTTCACTAGCATGTTGGACCACATTTGCTAGAACTTATCATTGGAAGCAATTGGAAAATGCAATTTCAAAGCAAATGAAACCTGGAATTATCAATCTCAATAAATGAGATTCATTTAAAAATAAATACAATTTGCCAAATCATCAAAAAGCAATTTTCTAAAGCTTCTGTAAAAGGAAGGGGAAAAAAGTGAACGTTGTGAATTATAAATGCATATGTTATTTTTCCTCTCACAATGTGTTGCCTCAGATCTCTAGACATTGTGTGTATACAAACTTGTTTTTGAATGGGAGTAGAATAAAATTATTAGATTTGAATATAGTTTATTTCTATTTATTGAAGCACATGGGAGAGCCTTCATATTTTCATTTTGTCCGAGAAATATTGAAGTGTCATCCCTTTCAGAGAGAATGCCCAACTTATTTGATTCTAATATTTTAATGCAAAAATTAGTTTTAAATGGGAAGTCAATAATGGAATATTTTGAGTAGTTGTTTTAATATATTTAAATAATATCAAGTGCTTTATGAAAATAATTCTAATGTAGATTTGCTTTATGAAAATAATTCTAATGTAGATTTAAGTGTTTCAGATAATCAAGCAATGAAAAGTATGTAGCATTCACACAATTTAGAAAAGATTCTTTACAAATGTTTTGGCCTACAAACAGCTGTGTTTTTGTCATTTTCTAAATCTTTAATGGCCTAATCACCCATCATCGTGATTTCTATTTATTTTTTATGTAGTACATGTTGCTAATAATAAACTAATTGAATCTAAAACTCTAACAGCAACTTCCTTTCTTCAGTTGACAAAACAATGCCTGTGCTTGTTTATATGCCCCTTAGTGGCTGGCAGCAAAGTCTATTACGTTTAAGACTTACATATTTACTGTATGGACTTCAAGTTTTACTTCTGTTTTAAAAATGTAAAGAAATTCCTATTGTGGTCTTTATTTTCTTACCTGTTAATAAATGTCTCTCCTGAGGATGATAGAAAGATGGAAAATTACATTTGGACTTTTGTTCAAATGTAATTGAACAAAATTTTCTAACTTTTTTTCTTTTCCCTAGTTATGTTCACCTTTACTTACAAAGGAATTATAGTTAGTTATTGTAGGGGCAATTTCTTCTTGATACTTAAATTTTATGGTAATTAAATTCCAATTTCTAAGTATTTATAATTTTAATATATATATATAACATTTTTAAAATATTTTCTTTCTTTTCCTTAAAAAGCACATACATTATTCATATAACCCCAAAGAAAACTACGTTGTTTTTTTCCTTGAAGCTCTACACTTTGAAATACTGTCCCTGTTATGACAAAAATGAATGTAAAACAGGTAGCCTGAGAATTTTCAAGATCCGTGAAGTTTAACAGTGCACAGTATATAATAAATTAGAGTTCAAAAATCTGAAATGTTGAATGGTGCCTATTCTTTGTCATGTTAAGTACACGTAAAGAGCATACAACTATTAGGTAGAATAATTTTAGCATATTCAAGTGATTATTTTTCATATGTACTTTGAATGGGTGATTCACGTATTCCTTAAATAAATATATTGCAGGTGATTGAGCTTGTCATGATCTTCTCTGGACATTTCAGTGCAAGAATAGAAGTAAAGTATACTGGACCAGTGATATATGTATTAAGCATTCCTTTTAGTAGTCATGCATGTGAATGACATGGTAGATTACAGTAATTCCTAACAGGTCTTAAGTATTTAGGAATCACTTAGTCATTCACAGTCATGATCAACCATAACCTTTAAAGGTTTTGGTCAATCATTTGACTAATCTGCAGGAAAAGATTCATGAAAGAACCCCTTGAGTTACTGACATGAACAGTCTCTCTGAACTCGTGTTACATTTTCTGTTATGGTATAAACTACAGTTGTAAACTTAAGTTGAATTAAGTTTAAGGTTTTAGAAGCAAAATCTCTTAAAAGACTAAAAGTTAATGAATTACTGATAAACTCAGTCAGATTTTAGACTTGAAATTCATCTGCCATTTGATCCCCACATGCCAGAAAGTCATGAGAGTCATATTTTTGTACGTTTGCAAATATTTTCTTCCAGCTATTTTGAGTTCGGCAGTGGTCCTCCAAGACCAACAATTCTGGTTTTTTAGAAATATCAAAACTATTATATGAAGAAAAATGCTTCATGTTTAGAAGACATTTAACCAAAAATATGTTTTTAGTATCTTTGGAATTAAAAGAGATTGTCACCTTAATTGGTGTACCACTACACTGGCAGATCACATTTTAAAAACAAGAAATATTCAATGGGAATGTTCAGAAATTCATATTAGCTTTGTAAAAATAATTCACTGTGTGAATCAGTTGGTAATAAAGCTGTCTCGATGTTTTAATTCCGATTTTCAAAAATCATACAAAATTAAATCTATTAGCTAGATTATAAGGTCATCTTTATAATGTGTAATATATCCATGGCTATAAATACCCATTTTACATAAATATTGTTCCTTTACATTTATTTGTGGATTACCCACATTTCTTTTCAGTTAGGGGAACTAAGTTTTGGTTGTTCCTTAACTTTCATTTATATAATAAAATCTCAATTCTCTCTTTCTTGGATCTCTCACATTTCATTTATTTGTCTTTGTACCGCATTTCCTTCTCATGTTACTGAAGTCCTTAGAAAAATGTGCTATAAAATTCGGCTGAAAAGGCAGACTTATTTCTGAGGAAATTACTAAGGAATGTTTTTTATCATAATATAGGGGGAAAAATGCCAGCTTTGGGATCAAACATTGGTTTAAATTCTGGCTCTTTCATTTACTAGATATGCAAACCTAGTTAAAATATTTCCCTTCTGAGACCCTCAGTTTCTTCATCTGAAAAATGGGTATAGTGCCTTCTAGAGCTGTTATAAGTATGCAGTGAGATAATAAATGTAAAGTACTTAGCACAATACCTAACACTTAGCCTGTGTTCAACACTCTGTGAGCTCCAATACAGCAAACCCACAAATTCCTCACTCCTGTAGAGACAGCAACTGGACTAATAGCCCAAACTCAGATTATATATTGTGAAGCCTTTTATTTGCCCATGATGAGGAGATCCGTAATGCTTTTTTTATAAGGAGGAAAAAAAATTTTTTCCTCCTTATAGTTATTGAAATTAAAATCCCCACAAGCAGTGCCTTTTGTTAAAATTATTTACCTCAGTTTTCATTTTCTAGTTATTTATGCTTGTCTTCTTACTAGAAATGTAGGTAAGTAACTTTTAATTAAATTACAGCAAACAAATTATTTTCTTAATTTGATTTGCCTAAAAATCATTATAAAGACTTTTAAGAGTAGATCACAAACATACTTACTTTCTCTTTTAGTGAAAATGACTAAATAAAATGTGTGCCATATAAAGATATAATGATATCATTTTGAAAAAATATATTGTTAATAAATGTATAATTCTTAGGTGGTAACTTCAGTGTCATCTGAATATAGTCATGTATCATAACCAAATATAATACTTTCTGCTAGTGGTAGAGGGTTTATGTTAATCAGATGAGAAATGAAACAAAATAGCATATCAGTTTTTTGCACTTCAGGTAAAACTGCTTCATGGCCTTCACATGACTGATGCCAGAAACCAGCCTGATTTCACAGCAAAATGTTGAGTTATAAGAGCTTGTTCAGTTGTTTTGCAGTCTCCCACCCGTATTCTCATATAGGTCCAGCAAAAAGGGCAACACAAAATTAAGCACTTCCTCAGTGGATGTGATTGGTATTCTTTCAAAGAGCATTCCTATTCCATGTTTGTTCTTTAAGACATGTAGGAGCTAAGATGGAGCATATTGTAAAAGCAAAAAAGCATTACTTCCCCCCTTTAAACAGGTACTTACAGCTGTGGGATTCTCTATCTTTGTGACTGATGGTTAAGAGTATTTCAGTAGAATAAGCACGAGTGGGGTATGGGGAGGGGGAGAAGTATGTGTTGTAAGTCATATGGAGTTATGGCAAAAATGAAAATCTCGGGGCTTATTTGGATCCCGTGTGTATTAGCTAATAAATATAATAAAGCTGTGGCTCTTTTATTCTACAATTTTTCAGTGATAGTTTATGTGCAATTGTATGCAAAATATATAAGCAGATTTGAATATGTTAAGCCCTGCGTGTGGTTGGTAGATGTATATTAATGTGGTTTCTGTGTTTTATAGTCTACCCCAATAAACATTCAGATAAAATATCCATGGATTCGCACATGTATGTGTTCTTCTCTTTCCCTTCCCCCACATACTGTCTCCATGCCCTCCTCATCCCTCCACCCTCCATCAAAGCTTGTGGTCGTTTTCCATCCATGTACTAAAAGGTTCTTTGTAAACCAGGCCATTTGTCCATCATTGTTTGGGGTCCAAACAGTGGTAAGATACCCTGTCACCGATCCCTCGTACTATGAATGGCAGCTCCTCTCCGGACAATTGGCGGAGGGGCCAAGAAATATTCCTGAGAGGATTATTTAACCTTTCAATTTAGAGGGCACAAAGCCTGGCTGATTAATGAACTTTCTGATGGGCGCCGATAAGCGGATCTATTTCTTTATTTCCCCTAAAAGTGATTCCTTCTCCTGTCCATATTACTATAATCTTAAACATAAAATGTGGCAAATAGATTAAAAAACAGCACTAAAGAGTTTATCTGGCTGGCAAACTGAAGGAGCTAAATTAAAATTGGTAATGACAGCAGTGGCTCAGCCTCATATATGGTTTTTAAATGCACTGTGTATTTTGAAGAGACTTATTCTCCAGTGTGACTGGTAATGACTGCTTTGGGTGCAGAGTCTGGGGCTGGCTTCTGTTATCCCCCCCCACCCCCCAAAAAATGAGTTGTGTTATCTGGATGGCTGCAGACACATACGCATCCCCCTTTCTCACTGCATGGGCAGACAAGGTCGATAGCATTACAAGGTATTTGTGGCAGTGCTTGTTTCAGTTTTCAGAGCTGCCAGTTTCCAGGCGGATTTGAATTACAAAAGAAGAAGCTGGCATGAAAATTGAAAGGTTTTATCGGCTGGTCTGAAGCCTCATAGCACATTGCTTATTTATGCAGTCCATTTGCACCAGGAAATATAAAAAGGAAATACATTTTTAAAATAAGGCCATAAAGACCCAGATATGTTTAAGATGGCAAATAAAATATAGATACCTATAATATCTTTCCAGGAAACGATTTTCACTTAATGTTGCACATTACTTCAGAAGAGCATTTATGTTGCTGTCATAAATTTGTGCGTTTGTGTCACTATGTAGGTAGTCTCTGGGGATTAAGAAGGAAGCCTTTGCTAACTTACTTTAAAATTAAAATAGACAGAGGGATAGCTCTGCAGTTTGAGAGCTACATTGGATTTATTTAAATAGGGTGGTAAATTAAACTTAAACTAACATTTTTGCATTCCATGTAAAATTAGCTATGGCCCAGTGAATAAATGCCACTACCTTTGGAGAAAATTGGGATACTTTTTAAGCCATGAAGATTTAGAACATTCAGGGGGTGAATTACTGTGATCCTTACTGTCTTGCATATGTTCATTGTTCTCTGCTTACTGAGGTTTTCTTTTTTGTTGTTGGCTTTTTTGGGGGGTAGGGGTAGAATGTCATTTACAAAAAGAAAAATCATAAATTAATAAATTTAATAGCTCCTTTTTATAAAACTTATGCTTCATTCATTTTAGTCTGCAAATATATTGGCTTTCAGATTTTGCCTAACACTTAACATTGTGAATATATAATCTGGTTGGAGTTATACCAACAGTTTACTTCTATTCTTATTACTGTAGCATAGTTTTGACTTGAAAAAGATACAGTCATGTAACCCCTTACACTCTAGGTTACGTAAAATGAAGATATAAGTATACAAACATACAGTACTTCAAGGACGTCAGTAACCACACTGGTCATTTGCAACCTTCAGCCCATTGGCTTGTAAAACTTAAGAGTATCCAAAAGAGGGGTAGGGAAGAAATTACATGTACATAGGAAATATCAAATCAATAAAGCAACACCCTTTATTCTGCTGCAATTCAAATGAACACTGTTTTAGAATCTGTTTTCCAATAAAGCAAATTACTCTCTGCTAAACCATGAGAAATGCAATTTTTTGCAATTTTCGTTTTCACCAGTGTCTGGTACCTTTCTCATGTTTTCATGACCTGGACTAATTACTTCATGTAGTTTTTTTTTAACAGAGAAAATATCAAAAGCATACACGTCTGCTGCATGCTAATGTTGTGCTGTACATTTTTTCATGAATTTTCATAAGGATTTTTTCTACATAGCATGTGTGGCTTAATGATGTAATCACCCGATAGACTAGAAAATGCTCCAAAGGAGACGTTCCGGTCTGTTGTGTACATAATACATGTTTCAAAAATCTGCCTAATTAAGGAATTACCCAATGGATTGGGAGTCTGTTGGGTACATGACATAGTTTTTTAACACATAAAAAATATAGGTATATCATTATATATGGTGTTTTTAATGGCATTTTTAGGATGTAGGGGAAATTAGTAGCAGTGTCCACTGGAATGCAATTGAATTCTTTCTTTTCACTGAGGAAAACTTAAAAATCTTCATAAAGGAAGCTTTGTTTTAAAATAGTTTCAAAGCCTTTAGCTTGAGGAGAGACCTTCTTCCCCGAATTTCTCAAAGGGAAGTAATACTGTGAATATTTGTCAGAACAGTATGCAAATGGAAGGCTTTGTCTAAAATCGTGGGTGGAATAGACCTGGAATTCAGATCCCCAGGTGTGAGGACCCACCCCAGAAAAACACTGAAAATGGAGGACAAGACATTAGCCTTTGTATCTTTGGTCATATGGAATCGTTTTTTGCCTTTTCAGACTCAGCTTTGGTTCAGTTCACTGCGAAACTATTTGCCCAACTTTAAAATTTCTTCCTTTGATTCCTTTAGGCCCCAGCTGTGATTTTCCTTGAATATGTACCAGTTACATTTCTGTTGGCATTTATATTGTGAACAATACCAAAGGAAAGGGAGGGCATCCATTCTTACCCTGGCTACTTTTCATAAAACTAAATAAAATACTTAGAAAACTATATCTGATCTCTAGAGTAGGTAGTAAAAATAATATCTTCAAATAGGGGGAAAAAGTATATTTTAAATTCAAACTTTTGTTTTGCTCAAATGTCAAATTCATGCCATTAGGTCACTTCAACTAGTGGACTTTGACTATGTTGGCAAGCTTTTGGTTTGTTGTAACATTGTCTTGGCAAATCCTATTTGATTACTTGGGTTGAATATTTTAAAATACTTGAATATTGGGAGGAGGCTTGTGCTGTTAGTGAGTTTATTAAAAGAAGAAATTGGAAATATTTTTGAAAGAGTAAGGTAGTTTTCAAACATGAAAAGCATAATTGATTTGAGAGATGTATATACAAATGTGACATAATTGATTTGAGAGGTGTATATACAAACATTGATATACAAATGTTCAGAAGGACTGGAGCTAAGCTCAGTGCTTTATCAATGTTACATTTGGTCATTAATACACTTACCTCAAGTACTTAATATATTTGCTTTTTAATATATACTCATATAACAAATTAGATTAATAAAAAACATAGTCTAGTCTTTAAGCATATGCATGATTTTAAAAATAAGTCTGTTTTGCATTCACAAGAGTAGAAAATTCCCTTTAGTTAGTGCAGTTGATTGCAGATCGTATATAGTAATGAGCTTCAACTAGATACAAGCCCTCATTGGATCAAAGTCAGTTTAGATAAGGGCAGCTCAAGGTCACAGAGAGAGATGCCCAACAGGTCATTTGCATAAAAAATTACTGTTAGAAATAGGACACTGAGGCAGCTCTGGCGTTTTGATCTCTTGGCCTTTGTCATGGAGATTCCTAGTAGTGAAGGGAGTAAGGCCAGTGTCCTAGATAATGATTAACTGTTTTAATGGCATTCATTCATTCATTCCGCACTAACTACTCATGCAGAAAAAAGGGTTATGTAAAATGACATTAGAAGAAAATCATTTGTAATCGTTGCATCGGGCTGCACTTTGAGGAGACATTAGGAGTAAATCCGTGGCATGGTAGGCTTATGCTTTATCTTCTGATATTTACTGAGTTTACTGGTGCATGAAAAGCTTTCAGCAAGAATAGCAGATGGGATGGACCTTTCATAGGTAACGCTATCTACCAGGTTATTACTTCTATATATTGATAGTAAAGTAATCTCTAAGATATCACCCTACAAATATAGATTATTTAAATGTCTGTAACAAAAAAAAAAAGAAAAGAAAAAGATCTGCTTTCATAAATAGTTCATTTGGTTATCCATTGGGTCAAAGTCTTTAGATAAATCTTTTAACTTTAAAAAAAGTTCTAAAAACTACATTCATTCCCTTGCATTTAACTTTTTGTCTGCAGTACAGACATGTATGACAGAATCTTGAACTTAGAGCTAATCAGTTGACACATTCTGCTTTAAATTGGACCTTTACTGTTAATTAAAAATAAAGACACGCTCCAAGGCAGAAATATTGAGTCACAAATTTATACTTCTAACACTTTAAGTAGCTGTAGGATTTTTGTTAGATCATAGTATGAAAACTTGTCCACTGGAAATAATTATTGAGTTTTCACTACTGTATTTTCTAATACAGAAATGTTCTCTAATTAGGTAAGATCTAGGCTGATTTCATTCCTATTAAATCCTAGTACATGATAGTTTATTAAAATGAGAGTATGTAGATAGTGTTTGTTATGTCATTTACTAATTAATTATTGTGAAACAGTTTAAATTTCCATAGCACAATATAAATACTGTTGCTATTTTTATTAGTAATAATGGAAGTTTTTAACTAGTGATATTATTCAGATGAATGAACATCCAAATGTTTGCACTTCATCCAGGGGCATAAATGAACAGTGGGGCTAAATATGAAGCTTTTTGAATGAGATTTCTTTCAAGATAAAATAAGTATCAACATGAAACATGCTTTCAAAATCTTGGTTAAGAAGGATGTCTCTATTACTGGTACTATAAGACTGATTCCTATTCTCTTTGTATTACTAATTCCTTCCTGGTTCTGCCAGAGTACATAGCTAATTCTCAAGGTAAAGTATGAGAGATGCTTAGGAAGCTGTATTAATTTATTCAGCCTTTTTAATATATCAAAGCATAATTTTATACATTGTCCCTTAATGACATAAAAATTGATATAATTTCCCAAAGTATCCAAATTATTAACAATAACTAAAATGTATTGGATGCTTACTATGGGCCGTGTACTTTATATATGCATTACCTGATTATTCATTCATTAATATTTGCTGAACTCCTACTATAGGCCTAGGCCTGTTGTAGGAACCTGGGGTACAGCACTGAACAAAAAAACAGAATCCCTTCATGTTGGGGGATAGACAAAACAAACAAGTAAAATATACAGTATGTCAGATGTAGTAAGTGCCATGGAGTTTTAAAAAAGGAAGAGAGGGAGGGTAGTGAAGCAGTGTAGGGAACACCAATTGGAAGGAGCTAGCAACGTTAAATAGGGTGGTTAGGAGGGCCTTACTAAGAAAATGACATTTGAGCCAAGACTTGAAGGAAGTGAAGGAGCGTACCATATTTACCTGGGAGAAGAGTGCTACAGACAGATGGAACAGCATTTAGTACTACTTGTAATTTCCTCAAACTTAAGCAATAAAATAATTAAATTCAGAGAAATTCTATAAAGCTTTTGCTCTGTATCCTCAATCAGTAGCAGAGATTTTCAGTATTCATATCTACTTTAAATACTTTTATTGGCTGCATAATTCATTTTCACTCTAAAATTTTAGAGGCTGTAACATCTACTCATTCACCACCTATTTATTGAGCACTTACTATGCTCTAGGTCAGGTGTTGGCAAACTTTTTTTGTAAAGAGCCAGACAGTAAATATTTTAGCTTGGCAGGCCAGTCAATGGTCTCTGTCATAACTTGATCCCTGTAGCATGAAAAGCAGCCTGGCTGTGTTCCAATAATTTATGGACACTGAATTTTGAATTGTATATAATTTTCACATATTATAAAACATTCTTTTTTAAAATTTTTAAGCCATTTTAAAATGTTAAGATCATTCTTACCTTATAGGCCATACAAAACGGGCAGGAGGCTGGATTTGACCTGCCAGCCATAGTTTGCACACTTACTCTAGATTTGGGGCATAGGGATGCATAGTGGACTAGATGAAGATCCCTCCCCTCATGCACCTCGCATTCTAGAAATGGGGAAGCAGACGATAAACATAATAAATAACCAGTTTAGTATTCTAGAGGGTGAAATAGGGAAAGGAGGATCAGGAGCACTGTGGCCTTTACTCTGAGAGGAGGTGATAGGAATGAACCACTGAAGAGTTGTGTAGTAGTGTGACTATCCTTGTGTTCTGCGCTCCCAAGGAGAAGCCAGAAGCACCCGTAGGGGTACAGGTGGCCCCTCCTGTGAGGAAGTCCCTACCTGTATCCATTCCAATGTCTGGATATCCCTGCTAATTTAGTTCTCATCAGCTCCCCTCATAATTACTTCCTGATTCATCTTGTCCTTTTGTGTAAGATTTGAACCAATGGAACTCTTATTCCGTGGACTAAACATAAGTGAACGTATTTTCCTTCTCATGAATCAATCTAGAATTCTGGGCTCAGAGATAAATTGTCATGTATTTGCACAAACATAAGTAGAGAAACTTTTAAACATAGGTAAGTTTTTCAGAGAATGTGTATAATGGGGGGGGGGTGGATTATTCTTTCATTGGTTATACTCTCTGCTAACAGTTGCCAGTTAGTTGTTGAGCCCATACCATTAGCTTCACACTAGCTTCCCATGCCACATGAAGTAAATCCAGCGCTCTTCACCCTTATTTATGATCTGGCCCCTCTTCACCTTTAGAACCTCCTTTTCTCCTGGTCTTCCTTCACCTACTACACTTCCAAGTTATAGATATTTTTCAGATACTCAAATATAGCAAGCTTATGCTCACCTCAGGGCTTTGCACTACCTGTTCCCCATGCCTTATGCCCAGAATGCTGTTTCCCCAGTGGTCACATACTTGGGGGTTTTTTGTTATAAGAAATGACCTTCCCAGTGAGAGTTTCCCCCAAAGTCAATCTGAGTCACCACCAATGACTCATTTACATAACTGTTTTAATTGCCTTCATACCATTTATTACTATCTGATACTGTCCGTGTGTGTGTGTGTGTGTGTGTGTGTGTGTGTGTGTGTGTGTTGTTGGTTTTGTTCATCTGTCTTCCACCACTGGAGATGTGAGCAATGATTTTTGTCTTGCTCACTTCTCAATTAGCTGATCTTAGAACAGTATCTGGCATGTATTAGGTACTCAATAATTATTTTTTGAATAGATTAATGAAAGAATGTATATAGATGCTCATGCCATGTGCCCAGCACTCTGGTAAATGTCACTAATGGAGGCATCCTTGGACTTACATTTTGCTCTACTTCTCCCCTTCCTTTCTCCCATACACAGTGTGGTTTCTTGAAAAAGTCATCTGTGTTCTGTTCTTTAGCATCTTTCTACTTGCAATAAACCCCTTACAATCTGGCTTGTGCCTCTGCCTCTCAAATGAAACTGCTCACACCAGTTTCCAGTTGCCAACAACTTCCTGGCTGTTAAGTCCAATGGATTTTGTAGTCTTCGTTGTACTTGATTCACCAGTAGCTTTTGACAACTTCTTCCTTGAAACATTATCTGTTCTACCTTCACATCCATGGTACCCCCTCTTTTGGTTTTATTTCTTTCTCTTAAACCACATATACTCATGGTTGCAGTTTTGTATCACATCAAATAACATAGTTATCTTTTAGATGGAAAAATTATTTCTGCATAGTAATTTCATGTCTTCCCGGTGCTCTACTACCTGAACAAATTTGTAAACCGCTGCATGAGTTCACATGCTTATGTGCATACCAGTTAAAATTGTATTTAAGGGACTTCCCTGGTGGCACAGTGGTTAAGAATCTGCTAGCCAGTGCAGGGAACACGGGTTTGAACCTGTTCTGGGAAGATCCCACATGCTGGGGAGCAACTAAACCCGTGCACCACAACTACTGAAGCCCGCGTGCCACAACTACTGAAGGCCGTGCACCTAGAGCCTGTGCTCTGCAACAAGAGAAGCCACCGCAATGAGAAGCCCGCACACCACAATGAAGAGTAGCCCCTGCTCACCGCAACTAGAAAAAGCCCGTGCACAGCAATGAAGACGCAATGCAGCCAAAAATAAATAGATGAATTAATTTTTTAAAAAACTGTATTTAATGGCTTTTAGCTAGTCTTAATTCGTGACCCACGTTTTTTATTAGAGGATATAAAACATTTGTTGACTGTGTTTTTTGTTTGCTTGTTTTTTGTTTTTTTTTCTTTGATGTGCAGACCATTTTTAATGTCTTTATTGAATTTGTTACAATATTGCTTCTGTTTAATGTTTTGGTTTTTTGGCCCGAAGGCATGTGGGATCTTAGCTCCCTGACCAGGGATCGAACCTGCATCCCCTGCATTAGAAGGCGAAGTCTTAACCACTGGACCGCCAGGGAAGTCCCTGACTGTGTTTTTGATTATATCCCAATTGGTAATAGCTGAGATTGTAAATTCCATTTTGTATTTTCATTAGAAAACATCTCACAGGTTATTGTCATCCTCGTTTTTCAATTTAGGAAATGGAGCTAAAAGTAAAGTTGTTTGAAGAAGGTTATTTTTATAACCTACAGATTATTTTCCTGTATTGAGAAAATAAAACATCCCACAAACCACCTATTCGCCACATTAAATAACAACAAAATCAGTTGACAGACCAGTTAGTTGGCCCTCTTTGTAGACACCCAATAAAGAATATAAGAAATAAACTTATCCAAGTTTATTCTCATCCTTTCAATCTCCAAAAAATATGGGGGAAATTAGTTTTTTCTCCTCCTGTTTAAAGCCCGTGCCACGTCAGGAGTTTTGCTCTATCCATCCTTTCTCTGTGTTTTCAACTTCTCCACCTCTATTAGCTTTCTCACATGTTCAGGTCTCTCCCATTCTAATAACAAACTCCACCAAATCCTCCTCCTAGGTACTGACTGATCTTATTTTGCCCCTTCTTACTCATGCTTCTTAAAATAATATATACCTACTGTCTACTTTTCTTCAACTTCCATTCATTTTTTAAACATTTCTTGTTATGAAATGTAATATACATAGTGAAAAGTGCATCAGACATATGTGTACAATTTAATAAATTAGTTATATAACACACTTAAGTTATATGACACCACTGTGTTCGAAAATAGAAAATTGCAGCTACCCTGAGACCCTCTGTGCTCTATTCTCTCCCCATAGGAAGTAACAACTGTTCTGGCTTTTGTGGGTAATCACTTCCTTCCTCTTCTTTATAGTTCTACCACCTTTGAATGCATCTCCTTCACTCTTCAACCTATTGCTTTCTACTCTTTCTACCTTCTTACTGATTCCAGAATTCTCACAATAAAGTTATCCATGAACAGTGCGAAATCTAAGGGTGTTTGCCAGCCCTAATCTCACTAGGCTTCTCTGCTGTATTTGACATCGTAGATCAGTTCATCCATCTTGAAACTACTCTAAGGTCTATGACTATTCTCTGTGGCTCTGCGTTCTTTAACCTCTCCTTCTCTGTCTCTTTCACAGGCTTTTCTGCCTGCGCCTCGTGTGTTGTTGTTCCCAGGGTTCCATCTTTAGCTCACTGCTGCTCATCTGGCTATGGCGATACTGTCCACTCTGGTCATTTCAGCCTCCACTATTAATGCAGCTTTCAGATCTAATCTTCAGCACAGATGTGTTTTCTAAGCTTTATCTTACATAGATAACTGCCTGGTGGACATCTGTCTCCACCTAGATACTCAACATCCAAAAAAGACTTCATCATCTTTCCCTCTAAATTGACTCTGCCTTCTTTTCCTACCTTTTCTGAATCAGTTGTTGACACTACTGCTCACCAGTTTACCCAAGTTAGAAACCTGAAAAGCATCCTAATTTCTCTTTACCCTCTACCTAAAATTTTCCATTTGATTTACAAATGGAAATTTGTACAAAATTACAAATTTACATCTAATTCTTTTAGAGTAAATTTAAATTTTTTATATTTCAAGGGAAGCTTTACCTGAGTTCGTTACCCATCCAATGATGGGTCCTCCTTTTCACTCCATTAATACCTTGTACACGCTTCTATCACTGTGCTTACATTGTTGTCGTTATCTATTTTTATGTCTGTCATGTTCTACTGGGCTTTTATTCTCTGAGATACCTAATACATAACACAGTATTGGGCACAATGCGGAATGGAATGAGGAGTGAGGAAGGTGAGGAAAGCACACATTGATGTTAAGAATAAAAGAATTGTTATGTTACACACTTCAATACACAGAACCATCTGAATATGGGGTCTCCACACTAAACTGTAGGAGGCAGTATTTCTTTTCTTCTTTTAATTTTATTTATTTATTATTATTATTATTTTTTTGGCTGCATTGGGTCTTTGTTCCTGCACGCAGGCTTTCTCTAGTTGTGGCAAGCAGGGGTACTCTTTGTTGCAGTGCACGGGTTTCTCATTGCGGTGGCTTCTCTTGTTGCAGAACACGGGCTCTAGGTGTGTGGGCTCAGTAGTTGCAGCACGTGGGCCCTAGAGCACATGAGCTTCAGTAGTTGTGGCACATGGGCTCAGTAGTTGTGGCACACGGGCTCTAGGGCACATGGGCTTCAGTAGTTGTGGCATGTGGGCTCAGTTGTGGCCTGCGGGCTCTAGAGCGCAGGCTCAAGTATCTGTGACACACAGGCTTAGTTGCTCTGTGGCATGTGGGATCTTCCCGGATCAGGGCTCGAATCCGTGTCCCCTGCCTTAGCAGGCGGATTCTTACCCACTGCGCTACCAGGGAAGTCCCAAGAACTTTTGTTAGGTAAGTGATTCCTTAGAAATACTGCCTCCTGGGACTTCCCTGGTGGCACAGTGGTTAAGAATCCACCTGCCAAGGCAAGGGACACGTGTTCGAGCCCTGGTCCGGGAAGATCCCACATGCCGCAGAGCAACAAAGCCTGTGCGCCACAGATACTTGAGCCTGTGCTCTAGAGCCTGCGAGCCACAACTACTGAAGCCCGCACACCACAACTACTGAAGCCCACGCGCCTAGAGCCCGTGCTCTGCAACAGGAGAGACCCCCCCGCACCGCAACGAGGAGTGGCCCCCGCTCGCCACAACTAGAGAAAAGACCGTGCACAGCAACGAAGACCCAATGCAGCCAAAAATAAATAAATAAAAACCTTGAGGATATATATTTTTTAAAGTTCTTTTGGAAAGAACGAGGTTTTAATTTTCTTCTGACATTCACTAAATCTTCACAAATATTCATGTTGCAGACCAAACCCGGACCACCCAAAAAGCCAAAGACCCCTTCTGGACAATCAGCCTTAGTGTATTGCTACAACTGCGGGCAAGAAGGCCATTACGGACATGTAAGTTTAAGTGGAATTTGGGCATAAAGCGTTCTGTTGTTCAGGAGTGGTTGCTGAAAGATGAGCCCGAGTAATTCTGAACACATTTCTTTTATAAACTAATATCTTGAAGTAAGACTTAATATATTTTCAACTGATTTACTTGTGTCCCTACCAGAGTAACAGATCTGTCAGAGCACATTCTTCTAAATGTTTTAAGTTTACATGCATGTTAGTCTAAAACAAATACAGCTCATAGAATCATTCAGACAAATAATAGTAGTCAATAGAATGGTTACAGTTCTCACGAGTTCTTAGGATTACTAGTACTTTGACCCAGCCAAATCGTGATTTTTAGATTTTCTATATAGTTCTCCAGTGTCTCTGGTTTTCCCCGGTACTGTGTTCAGTTAAATCTTTACCACTCACATGCAAACCCTGACACTCGCTAGTGGAAAGACAGAGGTGCTGCATCATCAGCCATCCTGCCTACCCCACAAATGCCCCAATTCCCTATCCAACCTGCATATTTCCTAACCCTAACTGAAAGGGCCAAACTGTGTGTGTTCTAGATACTGAGGTGTCAAAGCAGAAACTTGCTGCTCTGAGGTGGGAGTGAGTCTCCTAGCCAGTTATCTCATTAAGCATGAAACAGCAACAGTTCATCCCAGAGACAGGATGCAATAAGAATAGACTCACAGCCCATATGTTCTGGGAATCTTGAGACAGAGGAGGAAAGGCAGTGGCACAAGAAGTAGAAAATTTGTATGGAGAAATACACTCCCAGTCTCCAGATAGGCTTCTAATAGCCTAGAAACCAAAATATACTAATATCAAGTCAGATCTGATGACAGGAGGTGGAAAGCACACAGAGGTAGGGAGTCTACAAAATGGATAGAGGTGTGAGCAGTAGGATGGAACGGTATTGCAGGTCACGTGTTGAGTTCTGACCATGGCACTTCACCAGTGCAGACCTTGGGGACAGAGCTCTACGATACGGGGAGAGACAAAAAGTCTGGAGAAGAAAAAGTGTGGGACAGAGTCCATCAACAGATGGAGTTTTTCTTCCACATTGGGACAGCAGGACCGTGGAGTGAAGGGATAGAATATGAAAGAGAGGATGGAGCTCTGATCCTCAGTTTTAATTTTTGCTCTACTACTGACTTAACCATGTGACTTAAAACAACCCGCTTTTTCTCCCTGGTCTCCAGTTTCTTTATTTCCAAAGCAAAGAAGTTGTACAGGGAGAGCTCTCAGCACTGATTTGATATTTCCAATGTGATCAGATCCATGGTATGGGGATACAGACGGAGGGACCTTGCAGTATAATTACTTCACTTCTATAGAAATCACACTGAAAAGCTAGTTTGAGAATACCTTGTTTTTGCAAAATTATCATCTCTAGATCTTTTACTGCTCTGTGTATTCCTCCTTGTTGCCAAAACTCAGATGTTGTTTAGCGAACATATTCACATAAGCAGTCCACTGCCACACGAATCACACAGATGTACAATTTATGCTTGCTTACCTCTTTAAAGCAAAAGGGTATAATTTTAGCATTTATGTTTGTTCAATTAAGGAAAAACAGTTAGAGTTGGACACATACTGCTTACTAGTCACTCCTGTTAATGTAGATAGGAAATATATTAAAAGCATTTGGAACTTATCCCTGAAATCTAGATTTAGATAATTTTTAATTTACCATAAAGCAAATTTGGCAGCCTCATTGCTGCCATAGATGAAGAACTCTAGATTATCCACACTAATGAAGAAGATCAGTGGTGTGGCTAATCCAGAATAGTAGATAAATTATATAGCCAACTATCAATTGTCTGTGCTAATGGAGGGGACCAGCGATGTGGATAATCAAAATATAATTTACATTTAGCTTTGGAAAGTGTTTATAGTACTGTATAGCTCTGTAGAGCCACATCAGTCTAGACTGTATAGGATCCAAATAGGAGACTGGGCAGGTAGTTACAGCTGTCTGCGGGCCCCTCCCCTTCAGTTTCAGAACTTCAGCTCTATAGATGTTAATAAATAGCTTCTTCATGTGAAAGATACTCTAAGGGGAATGTGGCATCGCCCTTCCCTAATTCCACTCACTGTAACTGGGGAGGCAGGGACAATCATAAGCAGCTCCATATGAGGCAAACTGCAATAGGAAACAGTACTTACCATGTAAAGAGACTACTCCAGGATGAGTGGGGCGCTGGGAATGTATCAAGAGCTCTAGTACCTTTTTGTAATTGTAATTTGCTCTTAATATTCTATAGAATCTGTCTTAGTCTCTTCAGGCTGCTATAAACAAACTACCATAGACTGAGTGGCTTACAAACAACAGGAATTTATTTCTCACCACAACCATGGTGCAGAATCAGTGTCTTGTGAGGGCCACTTCCTCATAGATGGCACTTTCTTGCTGTGTCCTCACATGGTGGAAGAGGCTACAGAGCTCTGTGGGGTCTCTTTTACAAGAGTTCCACCCTTGTGATCTAATCACCTCCCAAAGGGTCCACCTCCTAATACCATCACCTTGGGGTTTAGATTTCAACACATGAATTGGGTGGGGGGATACACAAACATTCAAACCATAGTAGAATCTTCGACCCAAATCTTTTTTTTTTTTTTTTTTTTTTTGTGATACGCAGGCCTCTCATGTTGTGGCCTCTCCTGTTGCGGAGCACAGGCTCTGGACGCGCAGGTTCAGCAGCCATGGCTCACGGGCCCAGCCGTTCCACGGCATGTGGGATCTTCCCGGACCGGGGCACGAACCTGTGTCCCCTGCACCAGCAGGCGGACTCTCAGCCACTGCGCCACCAGGGAAGCCCCTAGATCTTTTATGGGTATCATTTCTTCTGGAAACTTGGTGCCACCATGGATAGTGATTTATAAAAGCAATTCTTTATGTTACCCTATAGGTTTGCCTTATAACTTTCAACACCCAAAAAAGCCCAAAAAGATCCAGAAACTCAACAACAGGTTAAATCTGAAGATAGTTGGAAGGAGGAAATTATAAAGATAAGAACCAAAATTACTGAAATAGAAAACATGATTAATAGCATCATCAAAACCAAAAGCTGGTTCTTTGAAAACATTTTCTTTTCAAAAGAAAAGAGACCTGGAAAAACTGCTCAAAGAAAAGGAAAAGATACAAATAAACAATGAGTGAAAAAGTGTAAATAGCTTAAAATACAGTATAATTTTTTACTTAAAGAATACTGTATAAACTTCATAAAGTTCAATGTTAGGGACTTCCCTGGCTGTCCAGTGGTTAAAACTCTGTGCTTCTACTGCAGGGGGCACAGGTTTGATCCCTGGTGGGGGAACTAAGATACTGCATGCTGCATGGCCAAAAAACAAACAAAAAATAAAGTTCAATGTTAAATCTGAAAATGCAACTAAAATAAATAATTCTCTGCAAAAATATAAATTAATCAAAATGATTGAAGAACAAACTTAGATGAACCAGTACCACTAAAGAAACTGAATTAATAATCAGAATTCTCCCCACCAAAATATACCAGACCCAGGTAGGTTTGTAGTCAAGTGTTACCAAACCTTATCTATTCAGATAGATAATCCAAAGAACACCACTCACCTTAGTCTGTGAAACTATTATAACCTAAAAATACTTCAAAATATCTACAGAATGTTACCATTTTTGTGAAATCTGAACACTTCAAAGTTATACTATTGTTTATTGGAATATTTATTAATAGTAAGAGTATTAAAACATGAGAATGGCAGGCACCAACTTTAACACCGTGGCAGCTTCTGGAAAGGGAAGGAGATGAATGGGAAGTGGGAAGGAGGGTTAGACAGAGGATCCCATTATATCGTTAATGCTTAGGGGGAAACAACTAAATTAAGGGTAAATGTTGATTTGATAAAGCTAAATGGTTAGGTACAGATTTCCATTACTTTATTTTCTATACTTAAGTGTATATTTAGAATGATTCCTAGTTTTTAAAATCTACAAATTATGTTTCTAAGTGTATGGTGGCCAGTTTGGTCAAGTATCTTAGAATTACAAGTTGACCTCTTGCTCTGTTGGTGGAAATGTAAATGGATACAGCCACTATGGAAAACAGTATGGAGGTTCCTTAAAAAACTACAAATAGGGGTGGGATAGGGAGGGTGGGAGGGAGGGAGACGCAAGCGGGAAGAGATATGGGAATATATGTATATATATAACTGATTCATTTTGTTGTGAAGCTGAAACTAACATACCATTGTAAAGCAATTATACTCCAATAAAGATGTTAAAAAAAAAAAAAAAAACTACAAATAGAACTACCGTATGACCCAGCAATCCCACTACTAGGCATATACCCTGAGAAAACCATAATTCAAAAAGAGTCATGTACCACAATGTTCATTGCAGCTCTATTTACAATAGCCAGGAGATGGAAGCAACCTAAGTGTCCATCGACAGATGAATGGATAAAGAAGATGTACATATATACAATGGAATATTACTCAGCCATAAAAAGAAACGAAATTGAGTTATTTGTAGTGAGGTGGATGGACCTACAGTCTGTCATACAGAGTGAAGTAAGTCAGAAAGAGTAACACAAATAGTGTATGCTAACACATATACATGGAATCTAAAAAAAAAAAATGGTTCTGAAGAACCTAGGGGCAGGACAGGAATAAAGACGCAGACGTAGAGAATGGACTTGAGGACACGGGGAGGGGGAATGGTAAGCTGCGACGAAGTGAGAGAGTGGCATGGACATATATACACTACCAAATGTAAAATCGATAGCTAGTGGGAAGCAGCCGCATAGCACAGGGAGATCAGCTCGGTGCTTTGTGACCACCTAGAAGGGTGGGATAGGGAGGGTGAGGGGGAGATGCAAGAGGGAGGGGTTATAGGGATGTATGTATATGTATAGCTGATTCACTTTGATATAAAGCAGAAACTAACACACCATTATAAAGCAATTATACTCCAATAAAGATGTTAAGAAAAAAAAAGAATTACAAGTTGAGTATATAATGACAAAGTTATGATAAATCAGCTGAATTCTATGCAGATATTTCACATACTTTCTTCCTAAGAGGTACAGATTTTCCCCATTATCTGAAAGTAGAGCGTTCCTGTGAAACCTTTCCTAAGCCAAAGTAGCTGTAAAGCAAAGCAGCAGTTACCTTACAACACATCTTTCTAACGAATGCAAAAAATAAATGGAGATAAAGCACAGATGCTCACAGACACAGTTCAAAGCTATGGTGGCTTGATGCCGAGATGCTGAGTGTAGTTCCTGGGGGAGGAGCTTGGTGGTGCCACTCTCACTGCTCCGGGTGCTCACTGTCTCTGTATGGTTGCTGCAAAACAAATGCTAAACACTATTTTCACTTTTCACCTTTTCTTGTAAAGGTGAAAATCCTCTTCATATTTCTTTCTGCTAGTGAAAACAGGTCTTTCATAAAAGTGAAGCGGTATAAAGCAAACTTTTTAAAAGCAGGGGACACTTGTAGTTTAATTTTCTTCAGTACCTAGCTAAGAAGCACTGGACGTTTATAATAAATTTTAGGCAAGATGGCAGAAGACAGAAGCGGAAAGTTCCAAAATGAAGCCTCTTTCAAATGAAAGACATTATTTGGTTTGAGACAAGCTGAATGGATATGTGTCACAGACCAGGATAAACAAAGCCTACTACATGGGACGTGGGTCAGGCCAAGGATGTGGATTTGGAAAGTAGCAGGTACCAGAAGGCCAGAGTCAGGAGAGTAGGGAGCTGTCCTGGGGTGAGTGAGAGGAGTGATCTCTTCTTGAGTAGGGGGAGCAAAGAGAAGAGAGGTTTCCTTCAGAACTACCTAGGAACATTTTCAAGCTAGGTACAACCCACCACCACCCTGCTCCCCACCACAAGAATCACTGCCCTTGTGAGCAGTGAGTGTTGGCTTAAAATAAGCTTGCAAAAAACTACTTGTGTGGATGAAAAGGAGTAAAGGGCTAAGAATTTACCCCCACATTGAGGGTGTAAATGTGAAGAGAAGAAGAAAAGGAGAAACACTTGATGGAAGGCTGTTAGAAGAGACAGACAAGCAAAGAGCGGATAAAACATAATTTTAAATAAAATAAACCCTGCAACAGAGGGACAAGGCATTGCTGGGGAGAGGGTTGGCAGGGAAGATTTAAAGAAGATAAGAAGGGTTTTGTAGGTAAAGCAATAAAGGAAGAAAATCCAAGCCTGAAAGACTAGCATGTAAGCACGATCGGGTGTTTGGCTGATCCTCCCAGTGTCCCAGCAAGACCACATCCTGCAGCCACAGTGTGAGTATCAGCAATGGGGGCTCGTCACTAATTACAGTGGTCCATAATCTTACAAAAAAAGTTGTCTGAACAGTGTGACCTTGTGACATCATAATTTCAAATACAATTTGCAGGAATGTACAGAAAGACGAATGTTTAGCCAGACCTTTCCAACATCTCCATTCATCTACTACTATGATGACAAATACGAAATCCGGGAGAGAGATCAGAGAATAAAGCGAAAAGTGAAAGGTATGTTACTAGATTTCTTACTAAATCACCTTTGCAATAGTTCCTTAATTTCTTTTTTTGCACTGTCTTTGCAAACTGCTTTGTGGGCCTTTGGTTAGGACAGAAAATGTTTTTAATAGTTACTATAGAAACTGGAACTTTCTTTTTTTCTTTTCTTTTTTAAAAAATTATTTATTTACTTTATTTATTTTTGGCTTCGTTGGGTCTTTGTTGCTGCACGTGGGCGTTCTCTAGTTGCGGCGAGTGGGGGCTACTCTTTGTTGCGGTGCGCGGGCTTCTCATTGCAGTGGCTTCTCCTGTTGCAGAGCTTAGGCTCTAGGCACGCGGGCTTCAGTAGTTGTGGCTCGTGGGGTCTAGAGTGCAGGCTCAGTAGTTGTGGTGCACGGGCTTAGTTGCTCCACGGCATGTGAGATCTTCCCAGCCCAGGGCTCGAACCCGTGTTCCCTGCATTGGCAAGTGGATTCTTAACCACTGCGCCACCAGGGAAGCCCGAAACTGGAACTTTCTTGATCTCCAGAAATCAAGCACCCACTTCCAAAATGCTGTGTTTTAATCTATTCACCGTGAACATTCTTCTCACGTAATGATCATTTTAGAAAATGTCCAGAAAATACTTATATCCATTTATGCATGCAGAGTTTTTAAAGCTTCCTTTGAGATTTTTCTTTTAGACAAATGATTATGTTCTCCCTCTTTATATCTCTAGTATTTTTCAAGCAAAGAAAAGCTTGCCCTGCTAGGTGATTCCTGGAGCTTCCCCAAAGAAGTCATTTTTTATTGGCCACCATTATGAACAGAGCTCCAGATCCACAGCCACCCTCCATTTCTTTATTTGCTGTTGCTAACATATGTTCTTTCTCACCAAATTATTTTATAATTTAGGCTTATTTTCTCTGCCACTCTTCTTTCTTGCCGTATGCTTCACAGTGGTTTACAAAGTTACTTTTTTTGCTTTCAGGACCAAATAGTTCTATATTTTTCAAGTTAACTCATACATTGTTGACCCTTGGCCTTTTCATTATTCTCTTCTAGACTCTCTCTGAGTTCAGGTCCTTTCAAAACGAAGATAGTAATTTTGGAGGAAAGTAGAGGAATTACCTCTCAACTTCTGCATATTTTATCTCTCTATGTAGAGAAATTATAGTACAAGAAGATAATGATTAGACAACTAAATTTTTAAAAGATTACAAAGAAATGCACCAAAATGGCATCTCTGGATTAAAGGGTTGTGGATGCTTTCTCTGTTATTTTCTCTGTACTTTTCTGTATTTCCCAACTTTTCTTTAATGAGCATTTATAACTTTTATAATCAGGGAAATATCCTTTGTTCTCCTTTTTAATTAGTTATATCAGCAACTCTGTGGCACGGATCCACTTTGAGACTCACTATATTAGACTTTATATTTTATACTGAAGTCTATAAGTAATTATGGATACTTACTTTTGCTCTATATTCTAGAATTCAGTTTTGTCCCCTAAGTATACTACTTCGCACTCTGTCCCATTTTTTTATTGGTGACTTCTTTAATCTTTCAAGGTTCTGTTGACCTTAGTTTTCATCCCTCACTATAAGCTCATCTCCCACTTATCCCATCAGAATCACTACCATCAGACGCTTACAGTAAGCGTGCCAAGTCCTGATAAAATATAACATCAGATCTGGCACTTAAACCTCTTAGATACACAAGTGTGTGCACATGTGCACACTCAGTCTCTAAGCCAGTGATCTCTACTCTGGAGGAATAATCTGGAGGAATAATCTCCTGTCCAGTATGGCATCCACCTATAAGTACTGTGGCCAGACTTTATCTTCAGAGTATAATTGAAATGTCATATGAAACTGTCAAAAGGCCACATTATACATCTTGCTTCACCTTATCATCAAGGGCTGTCTCTTTATCACTGCAGGAACTTGAATTGGTCACACGTGACTTTTCACAAAGCTGACATGATTACTGCTCTCACTGGTCCCTGTCTCCCTTGTTGAACCTAGTTAAACTGTATTGAACAAAATAAGTATCATTGGATTTCTGGATGTTTTCCATGTTTAGAAATATAGAACTACAACCATTGAGTTTTTAGTGAGTGATTTTTTTACCTTAGTAAGGGCTCTTTAGAATGTCATATCATTAATGCATTTAAATGTCTGGCTTCCCTCTCTGCTAAGTTATTTACAGACCAATGAAAGCTCTGCATGGAGTTGCTGAATATGCAGAAATACTTTGTTTTCCAGAACTTCAGAAGAATGGGGACTTTCCAAGGCAGTTCAAGAGGCCTCATATGGAAGCAGCAGATAAGAGGCCCCACCGTGATATGAGGAAGAGCCATGCCTCATGGAGAAGTAACACGTGGCCTCAAGAAAAGAAAGAAACCCAAAAAGAAGCCATGAACAGGACCAGCAGAGAGCGTGAGAAGCACAGGAAGGCTGACAGGTGTCATGAAGTGGATGAGGACTACCCCAGGGGCCCCAAAGTCCACTCTTCTCCTGGCACTGTCAAAACCCAGAAGCCTCACAAGCCCTTTCACCACTCATTGCATTACCACAAGCCAAGAGAAGACAGGCTGCCCAGAGAGGGCAGGAGGGTCAGGCATAAGAAAAAGGAGAGCTGTTTGGAGGATGATGGCAATGATAATTTATTTCTCATTAAGCAGAGGAAAAAAAAGTCTAAGCTGTGAGTTAGCTTCTGATTTGGCTTCCCAGTGTTTGGTCTTCATGTCTACAACATCCTGGCAATATTTGTATTACCTATGATTAAATAAAATGAGGTTTTTGTTTTTGTTTTTTTAATCTCAGCCATACCTAGAGCTATTGGACAAAGTCCTTGGAGATCTCAGTTCTCTGTGTCCAACAGGTTATTAGGTAAGCAAACAAAGATAAACTCGGATTTCCCCTGTTCCAGGACGTCATTTTTATTCACTCAGTACCCTAGGGATAGGAAGAATTAATCTTTTCATACAAAAAATTTTTTTTAATATTTTGAAAAAAAAGCTCATTAAATGTATGCAGTGTATGAAAATTAAATCCTTGCAAGAAGATAAATTAATGCTAATATGAAAAATTCATCACTTTTTCAGCATTCCTTTTTTTTTTAATATCGGAAAGGATAATAACTATATATCTAAATCTGGCTTTTCTTGCTTCTGAAGCTGGTGTCAGAATCTTACTTTGGTCAGCGTATCACAGGCTGAAAATGAGGGTGTCGTCATTGAAGCACTGAAGAGACAGGGAATTGGGTTTTAGAGCAAAATACAAGTAAGGAATCCATCCAGAGTAAATGTTGAGAAACAGATTTCCTGAAACAAGTGAAAAGAGTCATCAAAAATTTTAACTTAATCACAAGGAAGTCATTTTTACCATTTTTACAGCCATACTTGAGGAAGACTGTCCCTCAGATATTTAAGATGAATATCATCCAACTTAAAAAATTGTTTTGGGGGCTTCCCTGGTGACACAGTGGTTGAGAGTCCGCCTGCCGATGCAGGGGACACGGGTTCGTGCCCTGGTCCGGGAAGATCCCACATGCCGCGGAGTGGCTGGGCCCATGAGCCATGGCCGGTGAGCCTGCGCATCCGGAGCCTGTGCTCTGCAACAGGAGAGGCCACAACAGAGAGAGGCCCGCGTACCACAAAAAAAAAAAAAAATTGTTCTCTTGGGTTTTTTAACTACCACAGAGTTACACAGAAGTTTTTATACTTGTGAACCTTTTGTACTTATCAGAGCCTAATGTTAGAATAAGAAAAATAAAATGTCTGAAATAGAGTAAATAAATTTGTCTACTATGTAAAAAGACAATGAGAGTTTGAGTAGTGACAAAGGGTGTACTTGGGTTGGACAAGTAAGTAAAGTTATAAAATCTCTATAAACTGGGGTCAAATGCCCTTACTGTGCCCAAGCACTAGCTTTATGCCAGAATAAAATGAGATGGAGTAACAAAATGTTTCTCCATGTTCTCCAACAATTGGAATCTTATTTGTGTTTTCCTCTTTGTGAAGTACACAGTCCGCTGTATATCTGGTAGGATTAGCTCTCTTTTCTTTTGGAGGGCAAGGGAGAATCTCTCCTCTAGAATCAGACTTGGTGTCTTTAGTTTACCACCTTCCCTGTGGCTGCCCAGCTTTCAGCTAAGTGTCAAGCATTCGTTGTGTGTTGGTGGTTGGCTTCCTAACATCTACTGGGATTGTTCTGACCCTAAGGTAAGTGGGCACAGTCTTTTAATACCCTGCTAAAAGTGGCAGCCATGAAAAATGGCTTCATAGAGTGGTAAGCCTTGAGATAATTGGCATTATTTCTTAGTAGAACCTGGGACAGGTGTGGCTTATTACTGATGTGGTGTGACCAGCATTCCTTCAGATCTGAGGACCTCTGCTTTCAGGGCAAAAGTGGGATTGCCTTTCATACTTAGAAAATTGTCTGGAGGAGGGAAGAAATGAAGCTCTTCTTCTATTTGTTTCTGCACATTATCTTCTTTTTCCTCCCAAATTTTATTTTTTTTTATTAGACAAACATTTTGTTCTGGGGTATAATTTACCCTTCAGGTCCATGCATTTATATGCAGATAGGAAAGGAGGCTGAGCTACTTCACTTTGGGGCATTAGGATGATAAGGAAAGAACAGAAACACAAGAGGAGCTTCTGCTCCATTCCCTCTTCATTGCCCTTGGCACCTGGCTCTTACACCAAGTGTTCAGTTAGTCAGTCTACTCACACACTAACTTTCCATACAAGAATGGGGAGTTTAAAATATTTAGTAATTTGACAATCAAATAAGACTTTAAATGGATAAATGTGGTTAAGAGAAAAGGAGATGTCCCAAACAATAAGGATCCACATAGTTGCTAAGATTGAGAAGACTCTAAACATCTTTTGCCTCTGGTCCCACTTTGATTAGAAAGAAACAGCCTGAGTAGCTCCTTTCCTGGATTCTAGCTTGATTCATGTTTGGCTTTCTTAGAGCACAGAGAAACCATCTCCCATTTTCTCAATGGAAAGCCTTGCTTTCATGGACCATGCTACTGACAGTGCCTGTTATTTCAGAACCATGCTATTAACAGTGCTTATGATCAGCTCTTTATTTTTATGTTATACAAGGAGTACATATTCTTTTTAAGGGGGAAAAATATTTTTAAAAATTTTTTCTAGTTACCATTTGTCATCATACAAAGTTATCACAATATTATTGACTACTCACCATACTGTACATTTCATCCCCATGACTCATTTATTTTTTAACTGGAAGTTTGTACCTTTTTTTTTTAATTGAATTATAATTGACTTACCAATTATATTAGTTTTAGGTATACAACATAATTTATAAAGTGATTCAGTATTTTGTACATTACAAAATTATCACCATGGTAAGTCTACTTACCATCTGTCACCATGCAAAATTATTACAATATTATTGACTATGTTCCCTACGGTGTACATTACATCCCTGTGATTTATTTATTTTATAACTGGAAGTTTGTACCTCTTAATCTCCCTTATATATTTCATTCATTCCCCCCACCTCTCTCCCCTCTGACAATCACCAGTTTGTTCTCTATGGGTCTGTTTATGCTTTGTTATGCCTATTTCTTTATTTTGTTTTTTATTCCACATATAAGTGAAATCATATGGTATTCATCTTCCTCTGTCATTTATTTCACTTAGCATGAAACCCTCTAGGTCAATCTGTATTGTTGCAAATGTCAAGATTTCATTCTTTTTTATGGCTGAGTAATATTCCACAGTGTGTGTGTGTGTGTGTGTGTGTGTGTGTGTGTGTGTCTGTATCACACCTTTATCCGTTCGTCTATTCATGGGTACTTAGGTTGCTTCCATATCTTGGCTCTTGTAGAAATGCTACACTGAACATAGTGTTTTCAAATTAGTGGTTTTGTTTTCTTTAGAAAAATATACAAATAGGGGAATTCCCTAACGGTCCAGTGGTTAGGACCCCTCATGTTCACTGCCAAGGGCCTGGGTTCAATCCCTGGTAGAGGATCTAAGATCCCAGAAGCCACATGGTGCAGCCAAAAAAAAAAAAAAAATCCAGAAGTGGAATTGCTGGATCATATCTATCTTCAATTTTTTAAGGAACCTCCATGCTGTTTTCCATAGGGGCTATACCAATTTACATTCCCACCAACAGTGTATGAGAGTTCCCTTTTTTCCCACATCCTTGCCAACAACTTGTTATTTCTTCTCTTTCCGATAATAGCTATTGTAACAGGTGTGAGGTGATATCTCATTGTGGTCTTGATTTGCATTTGCCTAATGATTAGTGATGTTGAGCATCTTTTAATGTACCTGTTGGCCATCTGTAGGTCTTCTTTGGAAAAATGTCTATTCAGGTCCTCTGCCTATTTTTTAATCGGGTTTTTTTTTTATATTGAGTTGTATGAGTTCTTTCTATATTTTAGATACTAACCCCTTATCTAATATATAATTTACAAATACCTTCTCCCAATCAGTAGGTGGCCATTTTGTTTTGTTGATAGCTTCCTTTGCTGTGCAAAAGTTTTTTAGTTTGATGCAGTCCCACTTATTTATTTTTTGCTTTTGTTTCCCTTACTGAGAAGACATCCAAAAAAATATGGCTAAATGACAAAGAGCATGCTGCCTATGTTTTCTTCTAGAAGTTTTACAGTTTCAGGTCTTATGTTTAACTGTTTAATCTATTTTGAGTTTAGTTTTGTATATCGTGTGAGAAAGTAGTCCAGTTTGATTCTTTTCCATGTAGCTGTTCAGTTTTCCCAACACCGTTTATTGAAGAGGCTGTCTTTTCCCCATTGTATATTCTTTCCTCCTTTATCGTAGATTAATTGACCATGTAAATGTGGGTTCATTTATGGGCACACTCTTCTCTTCCATTGATCTGTGTGTCTGTTTTTGTGCCAGTACTGTACTGTTTTGATCACTGTAGCTTTACAGTATAGTTTGAAATCAGTGAGCATGATACCTCCAGCTTTGTTGTTCTTTCTCAAGATGGTTTTGGCTATTTGGGGTCTTTTGTGTTTCCATATAAATTTTAAAATTATTTGTTCTAGTTCTGTGAAAAATGGCATTGGTATTTTGATAGGGATTACAATCTGTAGATTGACTTAGTTAGTATGGTCATTTTAACAATATTAATTCTTCTGATCCATGAGCACAGTATATATTTCCATTTGTTTGTGTCATCTTCAGTTTCCTTCATCAGAGTCTCAGAGTTTTCCAAGTACAAGTCTTTTACCTCCTTGGTTAGATATATTCCTAGGTATTTTATTCTTTTTGTTATAGTTTTAAATGGGATTGTTTTCTTAATTTCTCTTTGTGATAGTTCATTGTTAGTATATAGGAACACAAAAGATTTCTGTATATTAATTTGTATCTTACAACTTTACTGAATTCATTTAGTAGTTCTGATAGTTTTTTGGTGGCATTGTTAGGATTTTCTATGTATAGTATCATATCATCTGCAAACAGTAACAAATTTTACTTCTTCATTTTCAATCTAGGTTTCTTTTATTTCTTTTTCTTGTCTAACTGCTGTGGCTAGGACTTCTGGTACTCTGTTGAATAGAAGTGGCAAGAGTGGGCATCCTTGTCTTTGTCCTGATCTTAGAGGAGATGCTTTCAGGTTTTCACTGTTGAGTATGATGTTAGCTGTGGGCTTGTCATACGTGGCCTTTATTATGTTATGTTCCCTCTTTACTCACTTTGTGGAGATTCCCTGGCAATCCAGTGGTTAGGATTCGGCACTTTCGCTGCCAGGGCCTGGATTCAGTCCCTGGTTGGGGAACTAAGATCCTGCAAGTTGCGTGACATGGCCAAAAATAGATAAATAAATAAATGTTAAATTTTGTCAAAAGCTTTTTCTGCATGTTATATGATTTTTATTCTTCAATTTGTTAATGTAGTGTATCACATTGATTAATCTGTGGGTGTTGAACCATGCTTGCATCTTGGCATAAATCCCACTTGATCATGATGTATGATCCTTTTAATGTACTGTTGAATTTGGTTTGCTAATATTTTTTGTTGAGGATTTTTGCATCTGTGTTCATCAGTGATATTGGCCTGTAATTTTCTTTTTATTGTAGTGTCTTTGGTTTTGGTATCAGGGTGGTGCTGGCCTCATAGAATGAGTTTAGAAGCATTTCTTCCTCTTTAGTTTGTTGGAATAGTTTGATAAGGATAGGTGTTAGCTCTTCTTTAAATGTTCGGTAGAATTCACCTGTAAAGCCATCTGATCCTGGACTTTTGTTTGTTGGGAAATTTTTGGGTTTTTTGTTTGTTTTGGTTTATTTTTATTACTGATTCAATTTCATTACTGGTAATTGGGCTGTCATATTTTTTATTTCTTCCTGATTCAGTCTTGGGAGATTATATATTTCTAACAATTTATTAATTTCTTCTAGGTTGTCCATTTGATGATGTCAGTTATAACTTCTCTTTCTGATTTTATCTGTTTTTTTCTTGATGAATGTGGCTAAAGTTTATCAATTTTGTTTATCTTTCTTAGTTCCATTGATCATTTCTATTGTTTTTTTGGTCTCTATATCATTTATTTCTGCTCTGATCTTTATTATTTCTTTTATTCTACTAACACTGGGTTTTGTTTGTTCTTTTTCTAGTTCCTTTAAGATCTATGGTTAGGTTGTTTATTTGAGATTTTTCTTGTTTCCTGAGGTAGGCTTGTACCACTATAAACTTCCCTCTTAGAACTGCTTTTGCTGCATCCCGTAGATTTTTGTATCATTTTGTTTCCATTTTCATTTAACTCCAGGTATTTTTAAACTTCCTCTGATTTCTTCAGTGATCCATTGGCTGTTCAGTAGCATATTGTTTAGCCTCCACATGTTTGTGTTTTTTGCAGTTTTCTTGTAGGTGATTTTTAGTCTCATACCATTGTGGTCAGAAAAGGTGCCTGTATGACTTAAGTCTTCTTAAATTTAGTGAGACTTGTTTTGTGGCCTAGCATGTGATCTATCCTGAAGAGTGTTCTGTGTGCACTTTATTTTTTTTCCCCCACCCCCACGCCCCATGTGCACTTTAAAAGAATGTGTATTCTGCTGCTTTTGGAGGTAAAGTTTTATACATACATGCGTACACACACACATATATATCATATATATATATATATATATATCTGATCTAATGTGTCATTTAAGGCCAGTGCTTCCTTATTGATTTTCTGTCTGGATGATCTCTCCACCGATGTAAGTGGGGTGTTAAAGTCCCCTACTGTTATTGTATTATTTTCAAATTCTCCCTTTATGTTTGTTGATATTTGCTTTATATATTTAGGTGCTTCTATGTTGGGTGCGTATATATTTACAATTGTAAATCTTCTTGTTGGCTAGGTCTCTTTATCATTATATAGTGTTCTTCTTTGTCTCTCATTACAGTCTCAATACAGTCTATTTTGTCTGATATAAGTATCGCTACCAAAGGGGGAAAATGGTTTTAACATAAAAATCATACTTAATTCTTCTACCCAAAGATATGGTTAAAATTCTTAGTGTCTATCTGTCCAGGCTTTTTTCTATACATAAATATATTGTTTTGTAGCCTGTTTTTCCACTTAATAATGAAAATCTTTCTTTTTGATCAAACATATATCTACATCATTTTTAATGGTTACATGATATCCTATTATATAGTTATACCATAATTTATTTAATCAGCTCTCTGTTGTTGACTTTTTTGGTTGCTTCTGATTTTCATTATTAAAAAAAAAAAAGAATCCCTCTACACACATCGTATCTTTTCCAGTTATTCCATATAAAACAGAACTTATGTGTCAAAAAACATGCATATATTTCATGCAAGTTTTAGTACATGTTGCAAATTACATTCCTGGCAGTGTATGAGAGTGTTCATCTCCCCACTCCCACAATAACATGGAATATTTTCATTCCTTTTTCTCTTTGCCACTCTGATGGGCAAAGAAACGTTGTTTGTTAGTGCTGCAGGGAAAAGATTGATATGAGCTGTGTTTGTAAGGAGAGACAGGGTTAACAGTATACCAATAATCTGTTGATAAAAGATACAGAACGAAGCTGCTCATAGGAAACAACTGAAAATTCTTCTGCCAACAAAAGATTACGTACAAAATAATAGAATCATTCCTTCATCACTATCTTGACCCCTGAGCTTTATCATTTTGGGTGTTCACAGTTTAGAGGGTAGTGCTGGCATCTAGTGAGTAGATACCAGGAATGTTGCTAGAATCCTACAATGCACAAGACAGTCTCCTACAACAAAGAATTAACCAGCCCAAAATATTAGTAGTGCTGAGGTTGAGAAACCCTAATTGAAGCCCCAACCCCTTTCTCAAAAGGAATTCTCACTAGAAGAAGTGGGTGCAGGTTGCCTTCCACATCTGACAGGATGTACCCTTATCTTGTAAAGCTTAGACATTCATCAGACTGTGCTGGTGTTTGAGAGTTTGGTGGGGTATGTCCCACTCATCTGAAATAAGGGCCTCTAGTTTCATGGCATGAATATCTACAGACCATTTGGTCCCCTTTGTGGTGGGACAAGGCTACTGGCCACTCAGCCAGCTGAGGGGAATTACTTACTGGTATAACCAGGAGGCATGGATACAAATGCTAGAGCACCAATCTGGGGTGTTAGCTGTGTCACAGTAAATAGAGAATTGTGGTGTGAGAACAAAGGGAGTAAATTGAGGCGGGGGGCAGTGTGGTGGGCAGGGTTGGAGACTATCTAATGGAACATTTGATTGGTTAAGAATGTCATTAGGGGGCTTCCCTGGTGGTGCAGTGGTTAAGAAGCCGCCTGCCAGTGCAGGGGACACGGGTTCAAGCCCTGGTCCGGGAAGATCACACATGCCGTGGAGCAGCTAAGCCCATGGGCCACAGCTACTGAGCCGGCGCTCTAGAGCCTGTGTGCCACAACTACTGAAGCCCACGTGCTTAGAGCCCGTGCTCCGCAACATGAGAAGCCACTGCAGTGAGAAGCTCGCGCACCACTAGGAAGAGTGGCCCCCATTCTCCGCAACTAGAGAAAGCCCACATGCAGCAACAAAGACCAAGCGCAGCAAAAAATAAAGAAATTTATTTTTTAAAGAAAGAATGTCAGTAGGTTGTAGACACCAGGACCCAAGTCCAGCACAGGCCCCTAGGGGTGACTTATTAACATTTCAAAAAGTACCAACCATTGGAAGACATGCAGTGCCTGTCATGCAGAGAATCACTTCATGTGATGAAGCTGTTTCAGAGTTGTGCTATCCAGAGAGAACAACTTAAGTTTCAGGTGCATTTAATGTATGTTTAATGTATATGATGGACATCGTATTGGGTTGGCCACAAGTTCCTTTGGTTTTTAAGTAAAACTAAAAGCCACATTTTTCATTTTAACCAAGAACCTTATTGAACAGTGTTTTCACTGTTTTGTTCCACTACTTTCTGCCATTTTTCAGGCAACTTCATAATTCCATCTTACCAAAACTTTTTATCCTTTTGAGCAAAGAACTGTTCAAGGGGCCTTTTACAGTCTTCCAGGGAATTGAAATTTTTTCCGTTAAGAGAATTTTGTAAAGAGCAAAATAAATGGAAAACCGAAGGTGCAATGTCTTGTGTATACATACCCATCCTAACAATTGTGAAATAAATCAGCTTTTAAAGTGATTTACTGGGAAATGTTTCCAATAAAACACAGTAAGGGAGTGGGGAAGTGGGACAGGGAAGAGAATAGAAAGAATCCAAACTGGATTCCTTATCAAATCAGGGTCCCACAGAGGGTAGCTCTCAGAATCCCAAGGGAACACTAGAGACAGCAGGGGCCACACCTCAAAGTTGCCCTGATCAGGGGTAAAGGAATATGTGTGTCTATATCATTTTTTGTCTTGTTTTATATCAGCCATTGTTTAAGAGCTGCTCCAAGAGCCTTTCCCAATCAACTCTGGCTCTAGACAAAAGTGGGTTTGGGCAGTGAGAAGGAGCCTCCTGACAGAGACACAGGAATATGAATGAAAAACATCATCTGCTATAACCGTAAACTCAGAACAGCCCTTACCACAAAAGAATATTTGGCAGTCATACATCAAAAAAATTTTTTAATTTTTGAATGCAGAAAATACAACTTCATTTTGATGTACTATATGTACTCATTTTCTCAATAAGAGTTTATCAGCTTGTGGTACCCATATATGACAGTGCAAAATGAAAGAGCCCAGAATATCAAATTTATTGCAGCATATATCATAAGTCTTTATCAAAAGTAGTTTCAGAAATTTCTACTTCCAGCCAACACTGGAGTAACAGGGATCAGATTTACCCTCCATCCTGAAATAATGTAAAAATATATGGGAAGGGCTTCCCTGGTGGCACATTGGTTGAGAGTCCGCCTGCCGATGCAGGGGACACGGGTTCGTGCCCCGGTCCAAGAAGATCCCACATGCCGTGGAGCGGCTAGGCCCGTGAGCCATGGCCGCTGAGCCTGCGCGTCTGGAGCCTGTGCTCCGCAACGGGAGAGGCCACAAGAGTGAGAGGCCCGCGTACCGCAAAAAAAAAAAAATTAATTTTAAAAAAAATTAAAAAAAAAAATATATGTGAAGCAGTTTTCAAGGCGTTGAACATAGACAAGGAAGAACAATGAACTTTGAAAGATGGCCTTCTGACTGCCCCAGCTGACTGCATGGAGGGTTTCCCAATTGTGGAGCAAGGAGGGGAAACCCAAGAAGAGCCTCACTGAGGAAACAGAGCTGGGAGCCTGGAGAAGCCAAAATAGCTAGAGTTTGCAGGTCGGATTACCAGAAAGGAGAGAGCTGCATAGAGAGAGAGCCCAGAGATCTATGTGCAGAGGGTCCCCAGCTAAGTACTGGTCAGTGCATATGTGTGAGGAAACCACCTGAAAGGATTAGAGGGAACTGTATCTGGAGCTCCCACAAGGCCAAGAATAGTTTCTGTTCTCACCAGTCAGAGTGGAAAACCTCATAGTTCATGCAGCAGTGACTACAGTACTCAGAAGAGTTTTTGGTCTAAACTTGGTCTAAACTTTTCTCTGGTTCTGCCTAACTAGCTTAAAAACAAGACCTGAGAGAGTCAGAGTGTTTCCAAATAACTTCACCAATTCCAAGAACAAAGCTCAGGATTATTTATAGGAATAAAAAAATATGCAGCACCCAATAAGGTCAAATTGACAATGGAATTACTGCAAAAAATGCAAATTATAGTAACAGAAGATCCATGGTTGCCTGGAGGTGGGGATGATTGGGTAGGGCAGGAAGATTACAAAGGGGCACAAGGAAACTTGGGGGTGGTGAATACCTTCATTATTATCTTGATTGAGGGGTAGTTTCACAGATGTATATATATGTCAAAACAAAAGTCTAATTTCATTCGTAATCTACTGGAAACATTTTAATGTTTTTTCACTGAATTGGGAATATTCTGGAAAAAAAAAAGAAGGGCAAGGCCAAGGATCAGTAGTCCGCAGGCCATCCTCAGTTTTGTTTCCTGCTTTGCCCATGGGGGTGCTAAGAAGGAGACTGACCACAAGGCACATGTCCAACTTTTGGGGCCTGGGGGAGGGCAGTAGCTGACCTCTCAGACCTAAGTGGTAGGAAAGGTATCTAAGAGGCATGCTGGTGAAAATCTGCACCAGCATTGGGGGACCATGGCCCAGAGGCTGATGTCTAACTTCCTGCCCTAACATTTAAAGCCTTCCCAGCTTATCTTTTGCAGTTTTTCACTCCTCTTTCTCCTCTGCCTCCTTCACCCTTCCAGACCCATTGGATAAATGATTAGGTCATGCTTTTACCTATGCTGTTGCCTCCTTCCAGAATATCCTATTCCACTTTTATGACCACCACAGACAACATTAATCCTTTGGTATTCTTATTGCTTTTTGAGTTATTTAGTCAACAGATGTTTGCCATGGACCCTTTTTGTGCCGGTAGTAGTATTGATTAAGGTTGACTTTACTAAGAAATCTCAAGCCTCAGGGACTAACAAGCAATTGAAGAGACAAACACAAAAATGACTTTGTCATACAGGTGAGGAGCGCAGGGATGGATATGGGTCGTCCTGTCAAGGAGAGTCAAGGGGACTGGGCAGGACCTCTCTTGCCCAGGACTTCCAATGGGTGTTCATAACAGAATAAAAAATTTCCAGGATAACGAAAGGGAAGAGCCCTTCAAGGAGAAGGAATCTTGTCAGTAGAGGCATGGAGATATGAAAAAGCAAGGATGTAGCCCATACTCATTTCCTGGGGCACAAACTAGATGACTTAAAACAATAGAATTTGTTCTTTCACAGTTCTGGAGGCCTGAAGTCCAACATCAAGATGTCAGTAGAGTTGCTTCCTTTTTTTTTTTAATTTTAAAAAAATTGAAGTATAGTTGATTTATAATACTATATTAGTTTCTGGTATACAACAGTGATTCAAAATTTTTATAGATTATACTCCATTTAAAGTTATTATAAAATATTTGCCATATTCTCTGTGATGTAAAATATATCCTTGTAGCTTACTTATTTTATACATAGTAGTTTGTACTTCCTCCCCCATTCCCTCTCCCCACTGGTAACCACTAGTTTGTTCTCTGTATCTGTGGGTCTGCTGCTTTTCTGTTATGATCACTAGTTTGTTGTATTTTTTAGGTTCCACATATAAGTGATATCACACAGTATTTGTCTTTCTCTGTCTGACTTATCTCACTTAGCATAATGCCCTCCAAGTTCATCCATGTTGCTGCAAATGGCAAAATTTCATTCTTTTTATGGCTGAATAGTATTCCACTGTATATATATATACCACATCTTCTTTATCCATTCATCTGTTGATGGACACTTAGGTTGCCTCCACATCTTGGCTATTGTGAACAATGCTGCCATGAACATTGGGGTGCAAGTATCTTTGAATTACTGTTTTTGTTTTCTTCGGATATATACCCAGGAGTAGAATTGCTGGATCATACGGTAGTTCTATTTTTAGTTTTTTGAGGAACTTCCATACTGTTTTCCATCATAGCTGCCCCAATTTACATTCGTACCAACAGTGTACAAGTGTTCCCTTTTCTCCACATCCTTGCCAACATTTTTTATTTGTGGTCTTTTTGATGATAGTCATTCTGACAGGTGTGAGATATCTCGTTGTGTGTGATATCTCAGGTGTGATATCTCGTTGTGGTTTTTTGATTTATATTTTTCTGATGACTAGTGATGTTGAGCATCTTTGCATGTACCTGTTGACTATCTGTAAGTCTTCTTTGGAAAACTGCCTATTCAGGTCTTCTGTCAGTTTTTTAATTGGGTTGATTGTTTTTGATATTGAATTGTATGAGCTGTTTATATATTTTGGATATTAACCTCTTACCAGTCATATCATTTGCAAGTATTTTCTCCCAGTTAGTAGGTTGTGATTTTATGTCAATGGCTTCCTTTACTATGCAAAAGTTCCATTTGTTTATTTTGCTTTTGTTTCCTTTGCCTAAAGAGACAGATCCAAAAAAATATTGCTACAATTTATGCCTATGTTCTCTTCTAGGAGTTTTATGGTTTCCAGTCTTACATTTAGGTCTTTAATCCATTTTGAGTTTATTTTTGTATATGGTGTTAGCGAATGTTCTAATTTCATTCTGTTAAATGTAGCTGTCCAGTTTTCCCAGCACAACTTATTGAAGAGACTACCTTTACTCCATTGTATAGTCCTGCCTCCTTTGTCATAGATTAATTGGCCATAAGTATGTGGGTTTATTTCTGGGCTCTCTGTTCTGTTCCATTGACCTATGTGTCTGTTTTTGTGCCAGTACCATACTGTTTTGATTACTGTAGTTTTGTAATATAGTCTGTGGTCAAGAAGCATGATACCTCCAGCTCTGTTCTGCCAATTGCTTCCTTCTTGATGCCCTGAGGGTAAATCTGTTCCCTGCCTCTCTCCCAGATTCTGGTGGCAGTCCTTGATGCTTCCACACATAACTCCACTCTCTGCCTCCATCTTCTCCTCTATGTTTCTATGTGCCTTGGCTTTAGGGCCGATCCTAAGGCCAAGATGGTCTCAAGGATCCAAGACCCTTAATTACCTCTGCAAAGACCCTATTTCCAGTTAAGTTCACATTCATGGGTACTGGGGATTAAGACTTGTATATATCTTTGAGGGGAACACTATCCAACCCACTACACACCCCCAAGAACTGTAAGAGGAATTGCTTCTACCATGCTGCACTTTGTTTTTATTCCCTGAGCTTTTATAGGGGGATGCAGTATTTCATCTGTTATTCTTCTCTGAATCTGCATTCTGATTTATACTTTTCTTAAGGCTATTTTAATTATTTATAATTTCTCATCTTGCATATATTCTCATACCTGAATTCCTCTGTGAAATATATGTTGGGTAAATAAACATATGAACTGAAAAGCATCTCTCAGATTTGGGGACGTGTAGCTCCTTGGAAATCTTTACCAAAGGAGTTCCAAGATAGTGGTGGGCCAAGAAGCCAGACCACAGTGCACTGAGGAGAGAATGAGCAGCTGGGAAGAGGAGAAAATGTACATCTCTTTGTAAACCCTTGGCTATGAAAGGTTAACAGGACAGTGGATTCTGCCTGGTTGCTGTTGACAGGAAGGTGCTGAAAAGAGGATGTTGGAGGACAGAAGAAAACTCAAGTGATGGCACTCAAAGAGGAGGGAAGGGATGTCTCCAGAAGGATGCCTGAAAGGAGTTGAAGGCAGGTGTGTAGACAGGTGAGCAGGGTGAGGAAATGGTATCCTCAGTGCCTCCCTTTCGATGGAGAAGGCTTTTCCAAGAATAAGGGAATAGGGTTGAGGGGAGTAGGGAGGTATAGAAGGATCACCAGAGACAAAAGGAAAGGGGAGATCTCTGGGGGGGCCACTGGAATGGTGCTGGGGACCCAGGGCAGGTCAGAGACCAGGAGCTTCCTATCTCTTATTCCCTTGAGGGAAGGTCCTCTCTGGAAATGCCCTGTGGCAGCCCGCATGAGGACAGAAGGTGGGTACACGTGCAAAGGAAGGATTTCCTGTGGAGAAACCAGACCATCACTTCCTTCCCTCTGAGTTACCTGCTTCATATCAGAGTTCAGCCCTGTACGCATTAGTGAATAGTCCTAACAAATTTTCACTTACGTCCCCCAAGTATGTCCACCAAACATCAGTTAGCCTTTTAAACATAACAGACCAGTGTAAACATATTGCTAATCAGATGTTGTCACAAGGACATGTGCCTTTTTGAGCTCTGATAACTTGTGACCTCCTCTCAAGGCCCCAGTTTCCTCGTTATAAAATTGGAAGCAGTGAGATCAACCTGGATGAGTTCTTAGTCGCTGTCTGCTCTGATGTTCTGTGGTCTAATGGTGACTGGAATCCCTGGGCTTAACCAAACCAGAATCACCACTGGCTTCACTCGAGCAATAGTGATGACCAGTGTGCAGCACTGCCTCTCTGTGGGCAGCCCTCAATCTACCAGCAGCTCAGCAAGTCCCCAGCCTGCCCAGCTCCGTCATTGAATTCACATTAGCAACTCATGGCCCTTACAGTAAGCATCACCTGGCTGTCTTCCCATGACCCAGCCTCTGAGAGCCTTCTTACTCCATACAGTCTCCTTCTCCGTCCATCTTTCCAGCTGCTCATGTCAGGCCCAACCTCTCTCCGAGGAGAGTCTTCCAGCTGATTCCTCGTGACCCCACAAGCCAATCCCTCATTCATGCTTCACCAACCAATCACAGGCGTGGCTGGTGCACAGCCTAGGAACTTTATATAAGTGCCATGATAGCTGGTTAAACATCACACTTGTGGACCTTTTTAGGAAAAGTTGAGTATCAATCCCTTGATAATGAACATAGTCCCTCCATTTGATACTGTTTCAGTAGGAAACCCAGTTTCAGCATGGGTCATGTCCCCTCACAGCACCTTTTTGAGCATACAACTAGTGTTAAGTGCTTAGAACTGGCTGTTGTATGGCAGCCTCATGGAGTCAGATCTCTATTTTTAGCTTTTACACAATTAATTGTTCAGTCCCCAAAGCCACAAGTAAGGAGCAGAGGTCACAGAAGAAAGTAAGAGCCACAGTTCCCATAGCAAGACAGATGGGAACCCATAAAGAACCCAGAGTTCACACCCCAACCCATGCCCTGGTCAGGTGTGGCCCACTCTGGACCTCCACACTGGGCCATCCAGCCAACTCAATAAACACTCCTTGAGTATCTCACCTGAGCCAGGTCCTGTGCTGACAAGGGCTCCCCTACTCTTGAGGAGCTCTTGTTTTCTCTAGTGGGTGAGACAGATTCAAACCCCACTCAGTTCTACAACAGATATTTATAGGACAGCTGTTATGTGCCAGGCACTGCACTGAAGTCAAGGTGCAGTGATGAGCCAGACAAGTATGCTGCACGCACTCGTGGGGCTTGTGGCCCATGGAGAAGACAGACTGTACGAGTGAGCTGAGTGCTGCAAAGTGTTCCTGGTGTAGCGTAGGGGCTCAAACATATGTTGATAGAATAAAGAGATAAAGGCCATGTCAGCTTTCTCCTTTCTAATAGGGTCCAGAATGGGGCCTGACCCAGGCGTCAGTAAATGAATGTAACTCACTGGTCCCCAGCACCATTCTGTGTGTGATATTACCAAAATAGGGATGACTAAAACCTTAGTGCACTGGACTGGGAGGTTGCCCTTCCAAATGGAAAGGTCCACAGCAGTTCCTTCGGGAAGGTGGCTTAAGGCTGGAGAGGGTGAGTGTGGGACTCCCATTGTAGGGTTTTGGGGAGGTACAGAGGTTGCTGGTGTTGCTGCGTCAAGCCTCAGGCAGACAAAACAAGACAAACCTTGCTAAATTATCATTGTGAGGTCTGTCGTTCAAACGGAAGATAAGAGCAAAGAAAATTCAAGTCTACTAACGTAATGCTGGAGCAGAAATCGCCCTGATCTTTCAGAAGACAACCACACAGACACTTCCTTAAAGAAGTTTAGTCCAGGAGGATTAATATTTTTTCTAATCAAAGTTCCCTGTTTTAGAAAGAAACCCCATGAGTTTCAATACTGTCATCTGTTGTAATCCATCAGACATGTTTCCTGCCCTCAGAGAGCTTCCATTTTAACTGGAGGAGAGAGAAACCCTGAAATGGATGGCAGTAACTCAAGTTAAAAAGAAGCCCAAAACAAACAAACAAAAAGAAGCCCAGATGTGAGACTGTGCAGGAAGGGGTCACTTGCAGGGTCAGTGTTGGTGGGGACCCAGGAAAACTTAACAGAGGAGGTGGAATTGGCCCTTGGAGCAGAGGGAAGACTTTGACGTGTAGGATAAGAGGAAATACGTTTCAGAAGAAATCCAGGTATAGGCAACATCCGGGATGTAGGAAAATCTAGAGCACACTTAAGTAAGAGGGCGTAGTTCATTAGCCTTGACCATGGATAACATGAAAGGGAGTAGAGGGAGATAAATTGGAGCAAGATCACTGAAGGCTCCAAATTTCAGGCCAAGGAGTGTGGTCCTCTGTGTTTCATTTTCCTCATCCATAAACATGGAGATAATACCCTCTCTCCTGCAAGAATTAAAGTATCTAATACATATGAATTATATATATTACTTGCCTAGTGTCTGATAAATAGAAATGCTTCATAAACAGTAGCTAACACCATGGCAGTGGTAGCAATAGGGAACCATCACGGATTTTTTTTTTTTTTGCGGTACGCGGGTCTCTCACTGTTGTGGCCTCTCCAGTTGCGGAGCACAGGCTCTGGACACGCAGGCTCAGCAGCCATGGCTCACGGGCCCAGCCGCTCTGCAGCATGTGGGATCCTCCCGGACCGGGACACAAACCCGTGTCCCCCGCATCGGCAGGCGAACTCTCAACCACTGCGCCACCAGGGAAGCCCCATCACGGATTTTGAGTAGGGAAATGGATGGCACCCTCAGAGACGGGTTTAGATTAACACAGCATGACACAAATTAGCACTTTTAATGATATTAGTCCTGGGACTACCCTGGTGGCACAGTGGTTAAGAATCTGCCTGCCAATGCAGGGGACACGGGTTCGAGCCCTGGTCCAGGAAGATCCCACATGCCACGGAGCAACTAAGCCCGTGCACCACAACTCCTGAGCCTGCACTCTTGAGCCCTCGAGTCACAACTACTGAGCCCGCGTTCCATAACTACTGAAGCCCATCAGCCTAGAGCTCGTGCTCTGCAACAAGAGAAGCCACCACGGTGAGAAGCCCGTGCACCGCAATGAAGAGTAGCCCCTGCTCGCAGCCACCAGAGAAAGCCCGCGTGCAGCAACGAAGACCCAACGCAGCCAAAAATAAATTTATAATAAAAATTTTTTAAATTAAAAAATATATATTAGTCCTTTTGGACATTGCTCTTCTAAGGACTTAAGTGTTCTTTATCTGCCTTTGCACAGAGGGTGGTGCTTGGTGGCATCAGTCAGGGTTCTCCAGAGAAACAAAACCAGTAGGATATGTATACAGAAAGAAAAAGATGAATTTAAGCCCACACAGCTGTTGGGGATGGCAAGTCCAGAATGTGTAGGGCAGCCAGCAGGCTGGAAACTCAGGCAGGACTTCTGTCTTACAGTTTTGAAGCAGAATCCCTCCTTCTTCAGGAAACCTCAGTTTTTACCCTGAAGGTCTATCAGCTAATAGCATGAGGCCTCCCCACACTGTGGAGGGGAATGTCCTTTACTGGCAGTCAATTTGTTGTAGATGTTAATTACATCTACAGACCACCTCCCCTGCAACATGTAGACTAGTATTTGACCAAACAGCTGGGTGCCATTACCTAGCCAAGTAGGTATACAGAATTAACCAGCACAGTGGTCTTTATCTCAAAGAGGGAAACTGAGGCAGAAACTTGGCAAAACCCTAATCCCTAGAACATGGTACCAGGCCTGCCAGATAACTTCTGTACCTTGGTAATCATTTTTCATTATTTATTCCTGCTTCCTAGGTAAAAGTCTCCACAGACCAGAACCAAGCCAAACCTCTATGGGGTATATTGTGCCAAACGCTGATGCAGCCAGAGATGCAGACTTTGACTTGGTGCCAAGAAGCCCTTCCTGACTGGAGTTTCCAACAGTGGGACAGACCACCTGGGATGCAGTGGGCTCGAGGTCCCTGGAGGTGAGCAACCAGAGGAGATTCAAACATCCCCTGAGAGTGGGACCAGGCACCAGGAGGGAGCCCCTGCAGAGGGTCTATGAATTCTGATAACCCTAGATACTATAAATGTTGCTCAGAAAAGTCCCTGCTTCTTCCTCCTCTCCACACCCCTCCCCTACCCCGAAGTGAGGCATCAGAGGTTGGAACCTCCCCGAAATGGAAACCATCTGCATGCCTTTCTCACCCTTCCTCCACCAGCCTCCTCTCCCCAGCCAGCTTCGCCTGGGTAATCTTTCTGGGAGGAGAGCTTGTCAAACCCGCCTCTGCCTCAGCCTCCTTTCACACCCCACCTCATCCTCCACGCCTACCCGCATGGAGCCTCGGGGGGCCCAGGGGATCCACCATCGTCCTGGACAAGTCATGGGTCACCAACCACTTCTCTTCTGTGCCTACACCCAGTTAATCATTTCTTCCTGGTGATTTGCATGGCAACCCTCTTGCGCTTAGCTGCTCGGGGGAGTTTTCTGGTTTCATTGCCTCAATTAACATTGCCCTCCTGGGTCACTCTGGATTCCCCTGCCAACCCACCACAGACCTGGCCTCTGAAGCCTGCCTGTCTGTGCTCCAGGGGGTTCTTGTCTTCTCATGGGCCTTCCCTTACCATCAGCAAGCCAGGCTATGCATGCAGCACCATCTCGCAAGGGATGGGGAGATCTCGGCCACGGCAGGATTCTTGAAGTTCTGGTGGATGTCAGAGCTGCAAAGGCCTGAAAGATTGTCTAGTTTACTCTGGCCCACCCGACTTCACCCCCACTTTACAGATGGGGAAACCGAGGCCAGCACAGGGAAAAGGCTTGCCCATGGTCATTCCTCAAGTCAGAGGAAGAGCCAGGCCTAGGCTTTGGGGCCCTCTCCCTCAGCCCCTTCTGTCTCCTTCTGCCACACTTTGACAACAGAAAACAGAAAGCATCTCTGAAAACATCAACATGTTAGGAGTGAGTGAAAAAATGTGTTTCGTGTTTAAATATTGAATCTCAACAATGTTGTTCCCTCCAGGCAGCTGTTTGCAAGAAGCTCTGGGCGTAGCCATGAGCTGGGCTGTGGCATGGAGCCAGAGGGCAGGAGGGAGAAGAGACCTACCTCCCCCCCAGCCAGGAGCTCTTTTAGTACAGCGAACTGAGCACCTCCTAAGTCACACTGCCCCACACAGTCATTACCAGGAGTCAGGGAACAAATGAACATGAAGATACAGGAACTAGACCCAGAGGACAGGGAAAAAATTAGAAAGGAAGGGGGAAGCAGCAGTAGATCCAGGGAACACGGGGTAGATACCTCAAAGACCTCAAGTTCCTGGACCATCAGGGGCCAACACAAGTCCCAGCACTTGCTATAAAAGATCATCTCGGGGTTTCCATGACAAAGAAACTGTCAAATCAGAAAGCCACCATTCTACAAGCTGGAGGACCTTCAGAAATTATCAAATCTAGAAACCTGTATGGTACATATGGGGAAACTGAGGCCCATAAAGAGCTTCATATCCTGCACTGAGTTAGAGGCAGAGCCAGGACTGGAGTCCAGGCGCCTGCCTCCCAGTGTGGGACTCTCTCCATGAGCCAGAATGGGCCATGGGGCCAGCGTTTGGAGGAGGTTTGGAGAAGAGGATGTCAAAGACCAGGTGTTGAGCTCTTTGGAGCCCTGGAGGCTGGTGAGGCAGAAACACCACAGAGGAAACCTGGGGTGTCTCTGTGACAACAGACTTCTGAGGAGCTGTGGAGAAACCAGGGTGGTTGTGATGGGGGAAAGAAGGGCTGTGAAAGTGAAATTTGCAATTTGTGAGACAGGGAAACTGAAAATGTGCTCTCCATCCGATGCAAATTATCTGTGGCTTTTTGTCCCACGCCTGCAGCAGCTCACAGCATATACAACACCAGGATCCATGGGGCTTGGTTCCCATGGTCTGCAGCCGGGAAAATGGGAACAGACAAGGCTTCCCTTGGTCAGGGAGGGATGTGTTGGGATGCCCAGGCCCCATGTGGAGCTGTCCTCTGGGCTGAGAGTGGGCCTCCTTTGTATCTGGCTTAGGCAACTCTGTTAGGGACTACCTCCTAGGCAACAGCACTCAGCCCCCCGCCCAGGTCAGCTCCGGACTCCCTGCCCTCCCCATCTCCTGCCACACCCCTTTGTTCTGCCCCCAGATACCCCCACATTTTCATTCCTGCAAGAATTTGCTCATCCTGTGTCTTCTGCTGTTAATGCCGTCCTTCCTTTGCTTCTTCAACCCTGTCAGCCTGGTCAGATATTCCATGAGGAAACCTCCCCTTCTGCTCCAGGCACCATCAATGTCTCAGCTGTGCCTCTCAACCTCCTCACCTAGCCTACATCTATTGTACTTTCAATTGTCTATTTACTTTCTCAGTCTCCCACAGAAGACTGGGAGCCCCTCGAGGGCAGGTACTATGTCAGGTTCATCTTTGTATCCCAAAAGCCAAGCACTTCGCTTGGCACCCATTAGAGGCCAGGATGCAGGCTGCCACCGTGCCCGTCAGAGCCAGGGCAGACATTGCTAATCAATCATGATCTCCTTTCCCTTGGAGTCTCAGAAGGCTTCACTCTTCAGCATAGAGTTCCAGGCAGGCACTGCCCAGCAACCAAGACTGGCTTTCTTGATGAAACTAGTGACTCATTAAATGTGTGACTCAGATCTCAGCTGGGGGCTATTGGTCCTCACAGATTCGGCTCCAGTGCCATGCTCTGTGCTTACCATGATTGCTGAGAGATGCAAAGCTGACTGCCTCATGATGCCTCAGCATCACTCCTGAAGCAATCCAGGCAGGAAACCCACAACCTTTCTCAGCCCACAAACACATACACACATGCACATACTTGCCCACATACACACTCCCACGTGTTCACACGTGCCCACAGGCACACACTTACACACGTATTCCCACTCATATGCACACATTCACACATGCTCACATATACATACACCCACACATGTACACTCTGGCCACACTCCTACATACCTAGACATGCACGCTGACACACACACATGCTCTCACACATATATACATATTCACACACGCATGCACACACTTGTGTCACACACATACATTCACACACTCACAAATACACTCCCGTTAAACATTTTGTGAGTTTGGGGAACTTCAGTGAAGATTTCAGGGCTGCAGGGAGGTGTCACGTGACACAACGCATTGTTCCCACTGTCCTTGCAGTTCCTTCTACCCATTCTCTCTGCCTTCTCGCCATCTCTTCCCTCCATTCCTCCAGCACTGTCCCACCCCAGTGTCAAATTTTTGTCTCTCTGTTTTGCAGAGCCATTCTGCTGCCCACTCTGGAGCTAGGGACAGGCCATGCCTGTGCCCGCAGATCCCCACCCACCCAGAGTCGGTTGAATCACGTTTCTCCATCTGGTTTCAAATATTGTTATGAGTAGATAGATAGCTTTAACGAAAGACATTTGTCTACAGCTCTCCACTTCCCATTCTAAACTAACACAGTTCAATGACAAACACCGTTTAAAGCCTCTACTCGGTGCCCGTCATCATGCCCAGCATTGAAAATAGGGACAGTACTGTCCCTAAAAGAGCACCAGTCTAATGGCAAAAACAAATAGTGACAAGTAAAAGGTGTGATTAATGCCATGCCTAGAGGCAGAAGAATGACTTCCCTGCTGTGATATGAAGGATGACCAAATCCCAGGGGAACAAGATTGGGAGGGTCATCTCAGGCAGGAGGGACAGCGTGTACAAAGGTGCAGGACAGAAAGAGCACAGCTGGCATCCTGTGTAGAGCTGAGGGTAGAGGAGCAGCTTGGAGGAGCAGAGCAAGCAATGGGAAGCCAGACTGCACCCGGGCCTGGGGCTGGGGCTGTGACTCCGTCCTGCCAATGACGGACCCTGCGCTACTTGCGAAAGCCATGGTTTGAAGGGGAGCCAGTATCACAGACGTCTTCCCCCAAACCGGCTGAGCCGTGTGCCCATCTGTCCATCACCAAGGCTTCGGAAGAGTGTTCAGGGTCTGACTCTTCTCCAGCAAACACACACATCAGAGGCAATCAAGGTCTGATTCCTGTCACTGTCGGTTAGTTTCACCTGTACTTCAACCTCGTATAAATGGACTCATCCAATATGGACTCTTTTGTCTCTGGCTTCTTTAGTTCACTGTGTCTGTGAGATTCACCCCTGGGTAGCATCTTTTAAAACTTTGTTTCAAACATTGAGAGTTGGGGTGTGAAACTTAGAGGAGCCCAGACTTAACAGTTTTCTAATCACCCCACCACAGAAGCAGGGCTCTCATGAAAATTAGCTGTTATCCTCTTCCTTTAAAAGCTTACACAGAACATAAGCCTCAAGGACCACGATGTATAGCAAACTCCCCCACCTGCATTGAGCGGCAAGAGTCTCACTCCAGTCCACGACTTAAGACACTCTATTAAATCCAGGGTGGATTTTCTATGCCCAGTGGTTTTCCATTTTGTCTTTTAATGTTTACTTTAAGGACTTAATTTTAACAAAAGAGCCAAATTACCACCACGCTTTAAAATGAACTTGTTTAGGGGAGTTAAAAACAGACTTCAGAATGTGGAGCTTTAATTAACTTTGAAAGATGGTAATTAAACAGCCCCTGTGCCCTGTCTCATACTTTGCAAAAGCAAAGAAGAGAGACCAGAGACTGGAAGTTCTCACCTTGGCAAAACACTGAGCCACCTGAAGAGCTTTAAAGTTCCACACATCCAGGCTGTACCCCCAGACCGACAACATCTGAATCTGCTGGGTTGGAACCCAGACACCGGGATATTTTTTTAAGTTCTCAGATTCCAGTGTGCATCAGAGGTTGAGAATCTCTGCTTTAGATTGATTGACAGCTGTGGACAGTGATGGGATGAGAGACTTGAAGAAAGGGAAACGGGTAAGGCTGAGAGACATGGAGAGGGCTTCACACTAAAATACATCTTCACTTTGGAAGGAAACGAGAGGGCCACAACCAAGCCACAGGACACCAGAGGACATTTCCAACCTCTGAGGAAGAATTCTGTTATGGGATGAACTGTGCCCCCACCCCAAATGTTGAAGCCCTAACCCCTAGTACCTCAGAATGTGACTGTGTCTGTAGATACAGCCTTTATAGAAGTAATTAGGTTAAAATGAGGCCATTAGGATGGGCCTTAATCCAATATGACCGGTGTCCTTATAAAAAAAGGAAATTAGGACAGACAAAACACCAGGGGGCACATGCACAGAGGGATGACCCTGTGAAGAGGCAGCAAGAGGGCCACCGTCTACAAGCCAAGGAAAGAGGCCTCAGAGGAATCCAACCCTGCCAGCACCTTGATCTTGGACTTCCATCCTCCAGAACTGTGAGGAAATTAATTTCTGCTGTTTTAAGCCACCCAGTCTGTGGCATTTTGTTATGGCAGCCCAAACAGACTAATAGATTCCATGTAGCTCTTTGGCCATATGTGTAAAGAGCCTTACAAGGGTTATTCCTCTGGCCCAGTATCTCCACTTCTAGGACCCTACCCTATAGATTAACCAGGAATGGCCTTAAAGAATTATCAGCTAAGATGTCCACAGAGTATTCTTTATAGTTGTAGTTATTGGCAATGTTTGACAGTGGGAGAATGAAGAAGTAAATGATAGCAATCAATTCAACTGAGCAAGAAGAAGCCATTAAGTTATTAAGATTTTTAAAGTTGCACATTCAGCATGATCTCTCACCTATGTGAAAATTCATTGACCTTGATCCTGATCAAGAATCTAATCCCGAGATCTCTTGACTCCATCCCAGGCTGCTGGCCACATGTCTCCTTTCTTTGACCTCCAGCATCTAAGTTACCTACAGGTAGCACCCCCTCCCCAACACACACAGACCCACAGAGAGTCTTCTAGCTTTCCAGCTTGTACCTCTACCTACCCATCTCTATCCCAAACCCATACACAGGTGTATGCATATGAAAAAATGTGTTGAGATGTAACTGCACTTTATGTAAGTTATACGTCAGTTTTTAAAAGTATTTTGAGGTGCAGTGGAAAAAGGCTGGAAGTTAATATGATAGGTACACAGGTGACTGATACAGAGTCTGTGGATCTGCAAGAGGCTGGGGCAGAAGGGTCAGTTTGACTTGGGTTGGAAGTGTGCATGGAATCAGGGAAGGCTTCCCCTGAGAGGTGGCTCCTCTACTAAGGCTCAAAGGCTCAAAGAACGAATGGTGGAGTTAGAGTGTCTCAGAAATTCTCGTTCACAGGCTTGGAGGCCAGTGGGGGATGATTTCAGGTGGGAAGGTGGGGCTGGGGCATGGAGGGTGCTGGGAAGGGACGAGGGACAGGACAGGTCTGCAGATGGAGCTATCTGTTGTGCTGATTCCAGGAAGGATCCTAGCATGGCAGGTCGAGTGATCTGTGTTGTCAGTGATCTCAGAGCGGGGTGGGGGGAGGCGGGTCAGGCGACAGTGCTAGCTGTGGGGTGCAGGGGAGAACGGGGGGATGCAGAGGTGGAGTCAGGGGTCCAGGTGATGTGGCCGAGGTCCCAAGTCACTGTACTTTGGGGATACAGATGGGTGGGCCAGGCACAGACGGAGGGCTAGGCTCTGTGGGTCTGTGTGTGTGAGGAGGGGAGGAGGGAACTGATAGGGAACTTAAAGTTCGGGAACCAAAGGAGATAGACACCAGGGGATGGGGCAAGAAGATCTCAGGACAAGGTCTTGGGTTGTGGCCTTGAACCCAGGCTGGCTCTGGTGTTCTTGGCTGATCTGTTTTCTCCTTGTTTGTTTTTATAAGATCAGATTGGAAAGGATTCTTAGAGATTCCCCTCCTCATTCTATTTTATTTTGTATGACCTTTTATGTCCCCCTTACCCCGATTTACAGAGGACAACACTGAGGCCCAGAAAAGGGTAGAGAGTTGACAAGGAAGGGGAAGGTGGGTGGGTTAAGCGATGTGAACCAAACACGTAAGGGACCTGGCAGGTGTCCCAGGCTTGGCCTGCTCACTTCAGAGCAGCCCTGACCAGGAGGACCACAGAAGAGACCCTGCCCCCTGTCACCTAGAGAGACCCTAAGCCAGTCATTTCAGGAGTGTGACCCAAATATAATGTAGAAATGTGCCTGGCGTATTTGTATAGATCAGCAGCAGTTCCTTCTGAATTTCTGTTGGGTATTTTGCTTGGTTTTGTTTTTTTTTTAATTATCCAGATTAGCATTAGGGGAATTCTCACGATGAAAGGGTCCCCATTTTGTAAGACCAGCTGTCAAAGTGGAAGTGAGCACATGCCAGGCTTGCCCACCAGCCAACGTTTAGCAGTCCGAGGACAGTGGAGCCCCCCAAACCCCACTTTCTACCTTGTCATGAATTAATTTCTCCTCACTGTGTAAACAACATGGGCTTTGTAAATGCAGCTCTTTCCTAATGTTTAAGTACATTTGCTCTTGTAATGAGCTGAGACCCCAATAACCAGCAATGCAAACCAGCCCTCTTTTCCCAACAAGGCCACCCCCTGGTTTCTGATGCTGGAGGGACAAGTTTGGGACCACTGGGTTGGAGGGCTTTGGAAGGAAGACAGAGAAAAAGATGAGCCGTAGATGAGGACCTGGGTCTGTGCATCTGTTCGCAGTTGTTTGCTGAGGGTCTACACCACGAAGGGGCCACCCTCGTCATCCACCTCTAGGCCTTCACCACTGCTGTTCTTTCCCCGGCATTTCTTCCTCCCACCTCTCCGTACGGCAAAATCCTACCATGTTCAGCGGCCAGCTCAGTGAAGCCTGGCTGGGCAAGCGGGCAGCAGAGAGCTCAGGCTTCAGGGCGGGCAGACCTCTCAGGATTGCTGTGAAGATCTCACATTCACGGCCACCACCAGGGCCACCGCGTCCTGGCACCAGTCACTCATCCTCTGTGGTCGCCCAACACTTTGCACATTTGTATGCTTTGTTTCAGAACAATAAGCATTGAAGCTGCAGAACTGAACACGTTCTAAGATCCATTTTTTGAACAAATGAAAATAAGACTACTGTTTATGTAGACATGAATATAGATGTTTGGGAATGTGTGCATTCTTTATATATATAAGAAATATGTCTTTATATATTCATAGAAAGAAATCTGAAGGATACATACGAAACTATTCCTCTTGCTTATATCTAGGAAGTGGGTTTGGTTTCATATTGTTTGAATTTATTATGAGCATGTATTAGGTTTTTAAGCTTTTAACTGACGTTTCTGAAGAAGAGACGTTTCCTGGGTTTGATCTGTCTTCTCCCCTGGCTGGACATGCCTCTGTCCCCCAGTGCCAGCCCAGGCCAGGGCACAGGGCAAAGTGGGCAAATGTTTGTTAAGTGAATCACGGAGAGTGCAAGGGTGAGCCCTGGCCAGCCGTCCCAGAGGCAGGGACATGATGCTGTCGCATCACAATGCTGAAGGGCGCTCATGAGTCCTCAGGAAATGTTTGTTGAATGAATGATGAACGATGAATGAATGAAAGAACGGACAAATGAGAATCCAGTCTGAGTGATCAGAAATTCTGAGTTTTATGTTTCTGAATTAACAGTTTTTTAATGTTTTAATATTGGGAACCAAGGAGACAATGAAATAGAAGATACCAACAGAAGGGGTCTTGGAAATATTTTATCAATAAGTGTAAATTTTTTTTTTCATTATGAAGTAACAGAACTATGTTTCAGAAGTTTCAAAAAGAAAGAAGAAATGGGTATAATCACACCATGCTAACATAGGCACTCTGCCTATTTTCACGCAGTTCCTTCAGGCTACGTGAATGTGTGCACATTTACCTAATCTACACATTACATAGCGGACTGCTCACACCATTTTGTGTCATGCTTTTTAAAAAAACTTACTGTTATATCCTCAGCCTTTGTCATCCTGTTATAAAGTCCCCAAACTATTATGAGTGCAGTTGACTTCATTAAGGGAGGATAGGTAATTTATTTAGGCAACCATCTGTTGTTATATTGAAGTAGCTTCCCTTTTTTATTACAGCACTGTATTAATTTTTTAACTACTAGCTTTTGCCCAGTGTCTTATAATTTTACTCTGGGGTGCCATTCAGAGTTGCTTCGGCACCTCAGGTCCATGTGTCCAGAAGCAAAGGAGAGCTGAGCAATCTCAAAGTGGCTGAGCCACAAATTATTAATTTACCAGTCCACACGAGATAAGGAGCTTACACCAGAGAGTCAATCACTGCTTCCTTCATTGAGAAAGTCTTGCTATGAAAAAGTCAGCAGAACTAAACTGTGAGCCTAGTGACACAGTGATGTACATTCTGGTGCAAACTCCTTATTCCTTCATGAACATTTAACCAAGAATTCTCAGACCAGTGCTGGTCTGCAGGTCTCATCCTGAGTAGTACTTGTCTGTACAGCTTCACTGAGCACAGGTGGATTTTGTGGGAAAATTTACCTCTGGGTGGATTCGTGCTTGGGTTTTGGAAGAGAATAACAGTCCTTCCCCTGAGCCTGGCGCTGTACTGTGGCCTTCCTGTGCAACCACACATAAAGGGTGCCCCATCCTGCAGCTGCTGTACCGCTGCTCCCATGTACCGCTGCGTCGTGTTTCTGCACTGCCATACGCAAGCGTGAACAGCCAGGCTGCCCCTGGAAGGGCAGAGAGCCCAGGCAGCTCAGTCTGAAGGGCCACCATGACAGTTGTGCAGTTGACATATTTCATAGGACACTTAGGATAGTGTTAAAGACAGAAATTTTTCAATTGAATTTCAATTATTCTCAGAAAAGAAGAGGGAAGGATTTTTCAGGATTCTAAGCTGAAAAGTGACATAGTCAGGTTTGCATTGTAGAAGGAGCAACTACTCTGTGGAGAACAGACTAGAGGGGGTGAAACCAGAAGGGGAGATTCTAGTGGGAGGGTCAGAACTAGATTAGTAGCCTTCACCCTTCCTCACCCACACTCTGGCCTCAGCCTCATCATGGCAGGAGTGTACTCTCCTAGCCCTAGACTTTTTTGGGCTTAGTCTTATAACTTACTTTGGTCAATGGAATAGGGCAGGAGTGACAGGATACCAGTTCTGAGACTTGACCTTAAGAGGCCTCCCATGTTTCCACCTGCCATGTTGTGCATCTTCCATCACCAGGAGAAGGATGTGCCCAGCTAGCCCGCTGATCCTGGAGGATGGGAGACACATGGAGCAGAGCCACCCTTCCCACTTGTGGACTCATGGACCAGCCCAGCTTAGGTCAGTGGAGCTGCAGAACCATGAGAAAGAACTACCTATTACTGTAGGCCACTGAGAATTTGTGGCTGTTTGTTAGGCAGCATTGCTGCAACAGCGGTAACTGATACAGTGAGGATGGGAGGAAGTGAACAAAGCCAAGGAATACGTAAGCAAGCCGATGGAGCTGGTGGTCAACTGGGCATGTGGGCGAGACTGACAGAGAGTCTCAGAGGGTTCGGATATTGGGTTCAGGTTTCTGGGTGTTTGAAGGTGCAGTGCCTGGGCTGGAGGACACAGGGGAAAAGGACAGGAAGTGACCTCCCACATTAGACTTACATCATCAGCTCCCTCTCCTTGCCCCTGACCCTTTCTTTTTCTTTGTTTCTGAAGGAGACCGGGGCCTGTGTTTCTTAGGATAAGCCCCTCAAGGGCTGAACCACCGAGCGGGATTACATACATCCCTACCACACTCAGCGACCCACGGGCCTCCGTCTCTGTCAGAACACCTCCTCCATTACAGACACATTCGAACAAGCCCTGATTTGGACAAGGGGGTGAATTAGTCTTCCCGGCCATGGGGGCCATTCAAGAGAGGCCCTGAGATTTCCCAGGGCTAAATACCTGCCTTTGCAGCAGTGAAACCGCCCAAAATATTCACTTTTTATTTTCAGCTAGACAAGTTGAACTCAATTTGCATTGGATAATTATTTTCAATTAAGTGATAACAATCCTGTTTTGTGCAAAAATAATCTTGTCCAAAGGCCAAACAGTTTATCCCATACAAGAAACAAGGAGGCAGTGACGGAGTAGGCCTATCAGCATGTTCTCCATGCAGCAGAGGGATGCCCCAGCCGAGCTGCTCATGGGGCACCTCTAACCCCGTGGGCCACGTGGGACCATTGGCCTGGTCTGCCCTCTGATCCCCTGCCCTGCAGCTGCTTTTTTCTGCTTTGAACTAAGAAGGAAGCACCTCCTGACGACTGCCAGGTGCTAGAAGAGCAACTGGTGCAGAGAAAGGTCCAGAACAGAGGCAGGAGACCTGAGTTCCAGACTAGCTGTGTGTCCCCAGGCAAGTCATCCCCGCTCTGGGCCTCAGGATCCTCTGTATGGGGAGCAGCAAGGTTAGAGGTACGGACTGCTCCAGCTCAGATGTTCTGTGATTCTGTCCTGGTCACCCAGAGCAGCCTAGGTCTAGAGCCAGGTTTTCTATAGGGGAACCAGCTAAGCAGCCAAGCCCTGCTTCCTGGGTGTTCCCTGTGCTGCTAGGCAGAGGTTCACCCCTACCAGGCAGAGGGAACAGGGACTGAATTCTGAAGGCTTATTCAGGAGGAGCTTGTTCAAGCCTTCTCATGTGTTCAGGAGCAGATAGCTCCCAACCAGGGGCTTCAGGAGCTGGAGGACTGAATCCCAAAAGATCACAGAAATGGGAAACATCCCAAGGTGTTTTTGTTGGGCATGCACTCCCACACCTGCAGCAATGGAGCGCTCACTTCTTCCCCAGCAGGCCCTTTGCCACACCAACCCTTGTGGGAAAGCTGTCTGAAAGGCCTCTCTGCCTCCCCAAGACACACGGGCCTTGGGTCCTCCTGAATTGTCTCTTTCGTCCACCCACCCTGCTGACCTCAACCACTGCCCAGTCAAGCCATGATATCAGGTTTAAGGAAGCTATGATGCTGTTCACTTGGCTCTCCAGGCAGCACACCCAGCCAGACCCATCTCTCGTCAGACCTTCTGATACCCGATGTTGCCCACAACGGTCAGCGTGTGCAGGTTATTTTGAGTCCATTTTCTCACTTGCCACTATTTGGTGCATCTTGTTTAGCTCTTCATAGAGCCACGTGGACCTGCAAGTCTCATTGCTTTTTGGAGACATCATACTCCTGCGTTGGACTAGAATTCTTTTTTTTTTATACTTTTATTTTATTTTTTTACTTCTACTTTTATAGATATTTTATTTAATTCTATGGGTTTAAAAAAAATTTTTTTACATCTTTATTGGAGTATAATTGCTTTATAATGGTATGTTAGTTTCCGCTTTATAACAAAGTGAATCAGTTATACATATGTTCCCATATCTCCTCCCTCTTGCGTCTCCCTCCCTCCCATACTCCCTATCCCACCCCTCTAGGTGGTCACAAAGCACCGAGCTGATCTCCCTGTGCTATGCGGCTGCTTCCCACTAGCTATCTATTTAATGTTTGGTAGTGTATATATGTCCATGCCACTCTCTCACTTTGTCACAGCTTACCCTTCCCCCTCCCCATATCCTCAAGTCCATTTTCTAGTAGATCTGTGTCTTTATTCCTGTCTTACCCCTAGGTTCTTCATGACATTTTTTTTCTTAAATTCCATATATATGTGTTAGCATACGGTATTTGTCTTTCTCTTTCTGACTTACGTCACTCTGTATGACAGACTCTAGGTCCATCCACCTCATTACAAATAGCTCAATTTCATTTCTTTTTATGGCTGAGTAATATTCCATTGTATATATGTGCCACATCTTCTTTATCCATTCATCTGATGATGGACACTTAGGTTGTTTCCATCTCTGGGCTATTGTAAATAGAGCTTCAATGAACATTTTGGTACCTGACTCTTTTTGAATTATGGTTTTCTCAGGGTATATGCCCAGTAGTGGGATTGCTGGGTCATATGGTAGTTCTATTTGTAGTTTTTTAAGGAACCTCCATACTGTTCTCCATAGTGGCTGTGCCAATTCACATTCCTACCAGCAGTGCAAGAGTGTTCCCTTTTCTCCACATCCTCTCCAGCATTTATTGTTTGTAGATATTTTGATGATGGCCATTCTGACTGGTGTGAGATGATATCTCATTGTAGTTTTTTTTTTTTTTTTTTTTTTTTTTGTTACGTGGGCCTCTCACTGTTGTGGCCTCTCCCGTTGCGGAGCACAGGCTCCGGACGCGCAGGCTTAGCGGCCATGGCTCACGGGCCTAGCCGCTCCGAGGCATGTGGGATCTTCCCGGACCGGGGCACGAACCCACATCCCCTGCATCAGCAGGTGGACTCTCAACCACTGCGCCACCAGGGAAGCCCTCATTGTAGTTTTGATTTGCATTTCTCTAAGGATTAATGATGTTGAGCATTCTTTCATGTGTTTGTTGGCAGTCTGTATATCTTCTTTGGAGAAATGCCTATTTATGTCTTCTGCCCATTTTTGGATTGGGTCGTTTGTTTTTTTGTTATTAAGCTGCATGAGCTGCTTATAAATTTTGGAGATTAATCCTTTGTCAGTTGCTTCATTTGCAAATATTTTCTCCCATTCTGAGGGTTGTCTTTTGGTCTTGTTTATGGTTTCCTTTGCTGTGCAAAAGCTTTCAAGTTTCATTAGGTCCCATTTGTTTATTTTTGTTTTTATTTCCATTTCTCTAGGAGGTGGGTCAAAAAGGATCTTGCTGTGATTTATGTAATAGAGTGTTCTGCCTATGTTTTCCTCTAAGAGTTTGATAGTTTCTGGCCTTACATTTAGGTCTTTAATCCATTTTGAGCTTATTTTTGTGTATGGTGTTAGGAAGTGATCTAATCTCATACTTTTACATGTACCTGTCCAGTTTTCCCAGCACCGCTTATTGAAGAGGCTGTCCTTTCTCCACTGTACATTCCTGCCTCCTTTATCAAAGATAAGGTGACCATATGTGCATGGGTTTATCTCTGGGCTTTCTATCCTGTTCCATTAATCTATCTTTCTGTTTTTGTGCCAGTACCATACTGTCTTGATTACTGTAGCTTTGTAGTATAGTCTGAAGTCAGGGAACCTGATTCCTCCAGCTCCGTTTTTCGTTCTCAAGATTGCTTTGGCTATTCGGGGTCTTTTGTGTTTCCATACAAATTGTGAAACTTTTTGTTCTAGTTCTGTGAAAAGTGCCAGTGGTAGTTTGATAGGGATTGCATTGAATCTGTAGATTGCTTTGTGTAGTAGAGTCATTTTCACAATGTTGATTCTTCCAATTCAAGAATATGGTATATCTCTCCATCTATTTGTATCATCTTTAATTTCTTTCAGCAGTGTCGTATAATTTTCTGCATACAGGTCTTTTGTCTCCCTAGGTAGGTTTATTTCTAGATATTTTATTCTTTTTGTTGCAGTGGTAAATGGGAGTGTTTTCTTGATTTCACTTTCAGATTTTTCATCATTAGTGTATAGGAATGCAAGAGATTTCTGTGCATTAATTTTGTATCCTGCTACTTTACCAAATTCATTGATTAGCTCTAGTAGTTTTCTGGTAGCATCTTTAGGATTCTCTCTATATAGTATCATGTCATCTGCAAACAGTGACAGCTTTACTTCTTCTTTTCTGATTTGGATTCCTTTTATTTCCTTTTCTTCTCTGATTGCTGTGGCTAAAACTTCCAAAACTATGTTGAATAAGAGTGGTGAGAGTGGGCAACCTTGTCTTGTTCCTGATCTTAGTGGAAATGCTTTCAGTTTTTCACCATTGAGGACGATGTTGGCTGTGGGTTTGTCATATATGGCCTTTATTATGTTGAGGAAAGTTCCCTCTATGCCTACTTTCTGGAGGGTTTTTATCATAAATGGGTGTTGAATTTTGTCAAAAGCTTTCTCTGCATCTATTGAGATAACCATATGGTTTTTCTCCTTCAATTTGTTAATATGGTGTATCACACTGATTGATTTGCGAATATTGAAGAATCCTTTCATTCCTGGAATAAACCCCACTTGATCATGGTGTATGATCCTTTTAATGTGCTCTTGGATTCTGTTTGCTAGTATTTTGTTGAGGATTTTTGCATCTATGTTCATCAGTGATACTGGCCTGTAGTTTTCTTTCTTTGTGACATCCTTGTCTGGTTTTGGTATCAAGGTGATGGTGGCCTCGTAGAAGGAATTTGGGAGTGTTCCTCCCTCTGCTATATTTTGGAAGAGTTTGAGAAGGATAGGTGTTAGCTCTTCTCTAAATGTTTGATAAAATTCGCCTGTGAAGCCATCTGGTCCTGGGCTTTTGTTTGTTGGAAGATTTTTTTTTTTTTTCTTCTTTGATACCGGGCCTCTCACTGCTGCGGCCTCTCCCGTTGCGGAGCACGGGGTCCGGACGCGCAGGCCCAGCGGCCATGGCCCACGGGCCCAGCTGCTCCGCGGCATGTGGGATCCTCCCGGACCGGGGCACGAACCCGTGTCCCCTGCATCGGCAGGCGGACTCCCAACCCCTGCGCCACCAGGGAAGCCCCTGTTGGAAGATTTTTAATCACAGTTTCAATTTCAGTGCTTGTGATTGGTCTGTTCATATTTTCTATTTCTTCCTGATTCAGTCTTGGCAGGTTGTGCATTTCTAAGAATTTGTCCATTTCTTCCAGATTGTCCATTTTATTGGCATAGAGTTACTTGTAGTAATCTCTCATGATCTTTTTATTTCTGCAGTGTCAGTTGTTACTTCTCCTTTTTCATTTCTAATTGTATTGGTTTGAGTCTTCTCCCTTTTTTTCTTGATGAGTCTGGCTAATGGTTTATCAATTTTGTTTAGCTTCTCAAAGAGCCAGCTTTTAGTTTTATTGATCTTTGCTATCATTTCCTTCATTTCTTTTTCATTTATTTCTGATCTGATTTTTATGATTTCTTTCCTTCTGCTAGCTTTGGGGTTTTTTTATTCTTCTTTCTCTAATTGCTTGAAGTGCAAGGTTAGGTTGTTTATTTGAGATGTTCCCTGTTTCTTAAGGTAGGATTGTATTGCTATAAAGTTCCCTCTTAGAACTGCTTTTGCTGCATCCCATAGGTTTTGGGTCGTTGTGTCTCCATTGTCATTTGTTTCTAGATATTTTTTGATTTCCTCTTTGATTTCTTCAGTGATCACTTCGTTATTAAGTAGTGTATTGTTTAGCCTCCATGTGTTTGTATTTTTTACAGATCTTTTCCTGTAATTGATATCTAGTCTCATAGCGTTGTGGTTGGAAAAGATACTTGATACAATTTCAATTTTCTTAAATTTACCAAGGCTTGATTTGTGACCCAAGATATGATCTATCCTGGAGAATGTTCCATGAGCACTTGAGAAAAATGTGTATTCTGTTGTTTTTGGATGGAATGTCCTATAAATATCAATGAAGTCCATCTTGTTTAATGTATCATTTAAAGCTTGTGTTTCCTTATTTATTTTCATTTTGGATGATCTGTCCATTGGTGAAAGTGGGGTGTTAAAGTCCCCTACTATGAATGTGTTACTGTCGATTTCCCCTTTTATGGCTGTTAGTATTTGCCTTATGTATTGAGGTGCTCCTATGTTGGGTGCATAAATATTTACAATTGTTATATCTTCTTCTTGGATCGATCCCTTGATCATTATGTAGTGTCCTTCTTTGTCTCTTCTAATAGTCTTTATTTTAAAGTCTATTTTGTCTGATATGAGAATTGCTACTCCAGCTTTCTTTTGGTTTCCATTTGCATGGAATATCTTTTTCCATCCCCTTACTTTCAGTCTGTATGTGTCTCTAGGTCTGAAGTGGGTCTCTTGTAGACAGCATACATACGGACCTTGTTTTTGTATCCATTCAGCCAGTCTGTGTCTTTTGGTGGGAGTATTTAATCCATTTACATTTAAGGTAATTATCAATATATACGTTCCTATTCCCATTTTCTTAATTGTTTTGGGTTTGTTATTATAGGTCTTTTCCTTCTCTTGTGTTTCTTGCCTAGAGAAGATCCTTTAGCATTTGTTGTAAAGCTGGTTTGGTGGTGCTGAACTCTCTCAGCTTTTGCTTGTCTGTAAAGGTTTTAATTTCTCCATCAAATCTGAATGAGATCCTTGCTGGGTAGAGTAATCTTGGTTGTAGGTTTTTCTCCTTCATCACTTTAAATATGTCCTGCCAGTCCCTTCTGGCTTGCAGAGTTTCTGCTGAAAGATCAGCTGTTAACCCTATGGGGTTTCCCTTGTGTGTTATTTGTTGTTTTTCCCTTGCTGCTTTTAATATGTTTTCTTTGTATTTAATTTTTGACAGTTCGATTAATATGTGTCTTGGCATGTTTCTCCTTGGATTTATCCTGTATGGGACTCTCTGTGCTTCCTGGACTTGATTAACTATTTCCTTTCCCATATTAGGGAAGTTTTCAACTATAATCTCTTCAAATATTTTCTCAGTCCCTTTCTTTTTCTCTTCTTCTTCTGGAACCCCTATAATTCATATGTTGGTGCATTTAATGTTGTCCCAGAGGTCTCTGAGACTGTCCTCAGTTCTTTTCATTCTTTTTTCTTTATTCTGCTCTGCAGTAGTCATTTCCACTATTTTATCTTCCAGGTCACTTATCCATTCTTCTGCCTCAGTTAGTCTGCTATTGATCCCTTCTAGAGTATTTTTAATTTCATTTATTGTGTTGTTCATCGTTGTTTATTTCATCTTTAGTTCTTCTAGGTCCTTGTTAAATGTTTCTTGCATTTTCTCTATTCTAATTCCAAGATTTTGGATCATCTTTACTATCATTATTCTGAATTCTTTTTCAGGTAGACTGCCTATTTCCTCTTCATTTGTTAGGTCTGGTGGGTTTTTATCTTGCTCCTTCATCTGCTGTGTGTTTTTCTGTCTTCTCATTTTGCTTATCTTACTGTGTTTGGGGTCTCCTTTTTGCAGGCTGCAGGTTCGTAGTTCCTGTTGTTTTTGGTGTCTGTCCCCAGTGGCTAAAGTTGGTTCAGTGGGTTGTGTAGGCTTCCTGGTGGAGGGGCCTGGTGCCTGTGTTCTGGTGGATGAGGCTGGATCTTGTCTTTCTGGTGGGCAGGTCCACGTCTGGTGGTGTGTTTTGGGGTGTCTGTGGACTTATTATGATTTTAGGCAGCCTCTCTGCTAATGGGTGGGGTTGTGTTCCTGTCCTGCTAGTTGTTTGGCATAGGGTGTCCAGCACTGTAGCTTGCTGGTCGTTGAGTGAAGCTGGGTGTTGGTGTTGAGGTGGAGATCTCTGGGAGATTTTCACCGTTTGATATTACGTGGAGCTGGGAGGTCTCTTGTGGACCAGTGTCCTGAAGTTGGCTCTCCCACCTCAGAGGCACAGCACTGACTGCTGGCTGCAGCACCAGGATCCTTTCATCCACACAGCTTCGCTCTGTTCAGTGGCCACCAACTGGATCCTTAGTTTCACTTAACTTCTTGTAAAACGCATGTTGTTCACAAACAGAACAGGAGGGCGGTGAGGAAATGTATCACTTCTTCTAACTGGGCTCCCAGCACCGGAATCCCCGCCTCGCCCAGCGGGCGAGCGGCTGAGGGAGACGCGGGCGCGGGCGGTGGCAGCGTTCGGGGCGGGGCTTCTGCCTAGAATTCTTTACTTCCCTTTACAGTCTTCTCTACTATTGCGAATCTGGGTAAACCCCCTCCCCACCAATTCAGCTCCTGGGAACATCTCCCACCAATGTCTTTTCCTTCTTCCTAATGCTATATTTTCATTATGAGTCTAAAGATAGATGCAGTTATAATTGCACACCGAGAAAGACTCTTCTTTAAGTTCATTCCTTATTGAACTTGAACTTGATTAGATTTATCAAGAACAGCAAAACACACAGCCCAGAAACTTCCCCCCCAAACTGAGGCGGATCAGCTGAGCTCCAGCTCTGTGCAGGTGGCGGTGGAGCCCTGTGGTCCCCCAACCCCGCCTCCTCCCCAGGGGGCTTCAGGGAGGCGGGGGGAACAAGTTGGGAGAAATACGAGGAAGCCACGACAGCACATGCAGGGCTGACTATTTTTACACAACCCACTCAGCCCTTGAAGAAGGAAATCAGTGTTTGCATGGGGTGGGATAATGTTTCTGATGTATTAACTGATGTAAATTATTTATTCTGTAAATATTTGTTTATGTGGAAAGATATTTATAAATATTTGTTTATGTGGAAAGAGTATATATTGCTAAGTGAAAATGAAAATACAGATGATCCCATTATTGGGGGAAAAAAGAAAAACTACCTTCCTGCCCACCCTCCTATTGTTACTTACATAGAAAGAAATGAGGATTAAGGTGGTCCAAACAAAAAACTGATGTGAATATTTGTGCCCAGTACTTCCGATATGTGATGCTTCAGGAAAGGGTGATACAAGAAATCAAGGGGAAAAAAAAAACCCAACATTGGTTTTTGTGAAATTCACCACCCATCCAAAAAGCCTGAAACGCAGGAGGCCTTTGGGTACCAGCTTTATGCCATCAGCAGTAGATCTACGGGACACTGACCAGAAAAGCCAGCCTTTCCCTCCTCCATCCCTTCCTAAGATTAGGTAAAGTTCCCCTAGGCTGGAGGGGGAAGACACATGGAGAGGAAGCACGAAAGTGTCATGCTGCTGGGCTTCTGAGGAGGGGCCATGTCCCTGGCCCCATTCCCAGGGACTTGGCCTGTAGGTGGGGATGAGAATAGCCCCCCGTGAGCTGGGGGCCTGAGAGCAGAGAGGACGGCAGCCTTGCCGCCCTGCTGGGTGGAGGCAGCAGGAGGCTGAGACGCCTGCACAGAATGTTTGGGCAAATGCACTGGGACAGCCTTAGACTAAGGGCTGAGCGGGGGAGCCACAGGCTTCCAGTGCGCCCCAGAGGGACCAGCCTCTTTGCCAGGCCCCGCACCAGGCCCTGCTGTCCCTCTGCTTTTCCAGCCTTGGCCGGCTTTCCTCAGAGCTCGGACAGTCCTGCCACTGGGTGGCCAGGTTGGGGAAGGCAGCATGGCTCTGTGCTGGGGGCGCCCATGTATTTGCTGGTATGCAGCTCTCCTATAGCCCTGGTCACTGACAGGTGAGGAAGCCAAGCCTCAGAGCCGTTATGTGGTTTGTCCAGGTCACAGAGTGGAAGTCAGAGCACAGTCTGACTTCCTGTCGGTTTCAGCTGACTTCAGCCCCCACATTCTCTACTCAGTGGAGACAAAAAGATCAGAGGTGACAGTGCCACCTTGTATGCCCTTGGGCAGCCTGGGCCCCCAAACCAGACAGGACAAGAGGAGGGAGAGAAGAAACCACAGGAGCCACCATATCTCTTAAGTACAGTTTGCTGATTTCAAATTAGGTAGCACAATCTCCGTGAATAAAATTACAGTTCCCAAAGGGATCACAGCCAATTTAAATGTATAAGAGGCCATTAACCTGCCAGGCTGGCTATTAGAATTTAGCACCAGTGTCATTCGTGGTGTGGTTCTGCTATTACACGAGGGGCACTAGGGGTAATACAAGTGTGAGGCGCACTCGGCCTTGGGCTGGCAGGGTGCTGAGGACCAGAGTCACCCAAGAAGCTCTGACCTACCCTCCTAAGGGTTAGCAGAGCTTCCCTCTGTCCGAGAATGTCAGATACCCTTCCCTGGCCCCAGCCTCCCCTCCCATTACCCAGCTGAGTGACCTTGACAAACACTGCAGGTGGGGTTCCTGAAGCTGACCCTGACGAGTTCAGCAAGCAGGAAGTTTATGGAGGATGTTCTTGGATCAACACCTGAGGAAGGGCAGGGAGGAAGCAGGGGAGGGCAGAGGGAAGATGCTAGCTACTAGGCAGGCTCCATAAAGAGGGGAGACCCCTGAAGGTAGAATGTCAACGGTGTCTGGAGTTACATGGAGCAGAGCCGGCCAGGCCTTAGCAGCCCCACATAGGTGAGTCATAGATGCAGGCTGCCTGGGGAGGAGTGTGACCCTGGGTGGGGCCCGTCTCTGCAGCTGAGGCCAGGCAGCTGATCCTCCATGGAAGAGGGTCTTGGTGGGCAGCAATGACCGACGCTCTCTGGAGCTGCCTCCCATCTGTCCAATGAGGGGAATCCTGACCCTGCCTCATGGCCCCAGGACAGAAAGGGATAATGTACATGAAGCCTAATCTCAGGCCCGCACACAGTAAGGGCTCAAGACATGTCGGCCCTCGTGTGTTATGTCCTGGCCCACATCCCAGGATGACCTGCACTCTGTTCCCTTGGCTTTATACTCCCTCCCCAGCATCCAGAAAGTGTCTAGCCTCTCTTGCACACCTCCACTGGTGGACAGATAACTGCTTCCCAAGCCAGCCCTAGTCACTGTGAAGAGCTTTTTTGTTGTTTAATTTGGTAAATATACATAAAATATACCATTTCAACCAAAGTGTACAGTTTAGTAGCATTAAGTACATTCATAATGTTGCATAACTATCACCACCATCCATCTCCAGAACTTATATTATCTTCCCAAGCTGACTCTCTAAACCCATTAACACTAACTCCCCATTCTCTCCTCCCCCAGCCCCTGGCAGCCACCATTCTACTTCCTGTCTCGATTAATTCGACTACTCTAGGTACCTTATATAAGGAGAATCACACAGTGCTTGTCCTCCTGCGCCTGGCTTATTTCACTCAGCATATGATGTCTTCAAGGTTCATCATGTTGTAACCTGTGCCAGCATTTCATTCTTTTTTGTGGCTGAATAATATTCCACTGTGTGTATATACTGCATTTTGTTTATCTGTGTATCTGTTGATGGACATTTGGGTGTTTGCACCTTTTGGCTATTGTGAATAATACTGATGTGAACATGAGTGCGCGCATATCTCTTCAAGTCCTTACTTTCAGTTCTTTGGGGTATATAGCCAGAGGTGGGCTTGCTGGATTATATGGTCATTCTCTGCTTAAATTTTTCAGGAAGTGCCGTACTGTTTCCCACAGTAGGAATGGCTCTGAGAAAACTGCCTCATGTGCACTAGACTCTGCACCCCTGCAGCTTCCCTCACGGGCCCTGGCTTTGCCCTCAAGGCCACGTCCCTCATCTGCCCACTTTGCCCTGGGTTGGCCCTGCTGAGTCTTGATGGAGCCTGAGAGCCCTGCTGGGCTCTCTGTGCTGTGGGCAGGTCTCCCCCAGGCCCCATGTCCCCCGAAGTTGGCTCCCCTGGTACACACGCCTCCCGGGGCTCCCCTCCCACTGCTGCCTGCACAGAGCACGTTTTCTCTTGAGAAACTCCCCTGGGCTGGGAGCATCCAAGCCACCCTGTTGTGAGGAGAGGGGCACAGAGTTGGGAATGAGCTGGCTGTGGTGCGTGGAATGCAATCCAGTCCCATACCTCAGCCCACCCCACCCACCTTGCAGCTGCTCCTCTCCCTCACGCCCCTCCAGCCACACTGGCCTCCCGTCTGCCCTCCTCCCAACTCGGAGTCACCTCCCCTCATTCTCTCTCTGCAGGTTTCAGCTCAGCAGTCACCTCCTCGAGGAGACCTTCACTGACCACCTGGCATGAAGTCCCCACCTGCACCCTCTCTCTCACCTCACGAGCTTGACTTCCTTCACCGTGCTCACCGCTGTCCTCCAGCAGGTAAGCCCACAGGGCTGGACCTCTGCTGGTCCCCGGCTCTGTCCCGGTGCCCAGAAGGTGCCTGGCACAGAGGAGACACTCGATGGCAGCTGTGGAATGAACGTATGAAGGCCGAGAACCGGTGTCTCCCCCGCTCTCCCCTCCTGGCTGGGGAGTCGGGGCCCTGGGGCAAGGACCCTCTCCTGAGGGTCTCACTCTCTCAGCTGTAGCCTGGACTCGACTGTCCCTAACGCCTCTTCCTGCTTTTCTGAGTCTCCTAAGTTCATTACCCCCACTAACAAAACAAAACAAAAATCTCTAAACAGAAGTATAAATATATCCTCCTGGGAAATTCTGAAGGCATTTTATACATATAAAGAGGTAACATAGATTTAAAATTGAAATTTTACTCTGCTCTGTTTCCAAATGAGACTGAAAGTTCCTTTGATATTCATAAATCTTTAAAATATCTAACCTCAGTTTCTGAAGGGATGAAGACTGCCTCTTCACCATCCATTCCTGAAGACTCCTAATTTCCCTGTCCTTTATTAAGTCTACCCAGTGGGATTGTGTGTGTGTGTGTGTGTGTGTGTGTGTGTGTGTGTGTGTGTGTGTGTGCAGAGAGGAGTCATGTCATCAACAACAGCAAATAAAACCGAATCGCACTTCAGTGGGGAATGGGTGGTGACCACAGCTCCTCCGATTGTACCTCCCAAGGCAGCTGCCCCAGACGTTGAACCCGCGTGTGTTCTCACTCAGCACCCTTTCCGCGTCCGTGGGAAGGGTGTCGTGATGGCACTTCTGCTGCAGAGCGGTGAAGCCAGTCCAGACCCAGGGCAGCGCAGCTGTCACAGGACACTCACGCAGGTGCTCAGCCCATAGCAGGCCGGGCCCACAGGGGCAAGTGAGGAATCGGAGGCCCTCACTCTCCTGGTTGTGGAACTGCAGGCTCAGCCCCGGCAGGGACTGTTTCCTTCAACCGCACCCTTCACATGGGCTGGCCTCACCCTGGTCCCCAACCTTGCTGGGGGCTGGGCGCCTGGTGGGAGGAATACCGGATGCAGCTCAAGAGATGCGAGTCCAAGTTCTGTCTCTGGCACCACATGTGGACCAGGCACACCTCGACTCTCCCCATTTATAAACCAAGAGGGTTAGAATGGATTGTTTCCAAATTTCTCTCTCTGTTTGATGTCTCCTTTATTCCTGGCCTTGTTGCAGCCCCTGAGGTGGGGCTGGGGGATACCAAGATGAACAGGGTCATGTGGTGACTCTGTCCTCACTGCGCTCAAAGTTTGGACAAAGAGATGAAATATGGGCATGAATGCCACTCGGTGGGAAGGGGACTTGAGTGTGGTCCAGGGAAGTGTTCTGGAACCTCAGAATGGAGTGTCCAGCGGGGAGACCAGAGCTGCTTCCCGGAGGAGCGGGACTAGAGCTGAACCTGCAGTGTTGGGGGATGTGCATATGCTGAGATGGACGGGGAGAATCATTACAGAGGAGGACGGGTGGGAGACCCGGCCAGGCCAGCACAGTGGTCCAGAAGGAACTGCAAGTGAGAACACAAAGTGAATCTCTTAGTATCCCAGTACTGTGGGGCAGGGAAGAAAGGGATTCGGGGTTTGCTCATATGCGGGGTCAAAGTCTGAACAATGGATTTTTTTTTTTTTGCCTGTGACAGTAGCTGGTCTTTGGCCACAGTAGGGGCTTGTTCTGGTGGTGGCATGGATGATTGAGTGGACTCCTCCAAAGAAGTTCTTGGGCCTGTTGCCACTTCTAGCATGAGAGTCCTGAGTGGGACCAGCCTGCACTTAATTTTATAAAAAGGAATTTTATAAAAGTTACATAAGACCATCAGAGGAAATTTGGAAAAGAGTAAAGAAGAAAAATAAAATTACCCCCAGCCATCCCTTAATATCATCCTGAGATATTGGGTGTGTTTCTATCCAGTATTTTCCATTAGCGTGGGTGGGCATGGACTACTGCTGTGTGGCTTATCTCCATATCACATGGTATAAGCTCATACTGTTTGGGCACGTTTTTTATCTTCTTCCACATGCTTCCGTCTCCCCTCTCAATAGTACCTCTGTATCCATCAGCTGTTGCTATAACAATCCAACTCAAAATTCATGGCTTAAAACAAGATTTATTATTGCTCATGAGTCTGTGGGTCAAGTGGGCAGTTCTACTGATCTGGGCAGGCCCAGCTGGTCTTGATTGGGGTTGTTTACGCATCTGTGGTCAGCTGGTGGGTCAGCTGGTGGGTCTAAGATGGCCTCATTCACATGTCTTGTGACTGGCCAGCTATTGCCTGGGCAACAGGGGGGACTGTGCCACGTGTCTTACCCTCCATCACATTCTGTGGGTCAAAGCAAATCACAAAAACAGCCCAGAGTCAGAGTGGGAAGGACTGCAAATTTCAGGGTAAAGGGTGTCGATACAGGGAGGTCAGTAATCGTAGCAGCAATTACTGTCATCAATCTACCATGCTCCTAATTTTCATTTTTAATGGCAGTAGAGTTTTTCATAGATGTACCACTTTTCATAGACATACCATTAAATGGGGACATGCCATATTTAATTTGTTTAAAAGTTTTCTCAAATAACGCTTAAATGAACAACTTGGTAGAGCCTGAATCTTTGAGGTCAAGGAAAGCAGTGTTTCCCACTCTTAACCAAGAGGATTGAGCCAGAATGTTCCCAAGGCCCCTTCGAAGCAGCACCGCCTGCACGCCTTCCTACGTTCCTCATCTGACTGAATTCAAATGTGCCAGACCAGGATTCTCAGAGCCAGTCCTGGCTGTTGAAATCATTTTCAAGAGTCCCTGTGGATCTCTGGGCCTCAGTTTCACCATCTATAAAACTAGAGGGTCGGACTAAATGGTTGGGGGATTGGACAAGAACGGTGTTTCTCAAATGATGTCACTCAGATCTAAAAGCCAAAAAGATGCCAGTGACATCCTTCTTACCTGTATTTTTAAATACATAAGAAACACACAGGGCACACGTGTATCATTCTTCCTGCCCTGCAGTGACCCCCTTTAAGAAATGGTGCCACGTAAAGAGCAGAGGGGACAGTGAGAGAGGTGCCGGCTGGCACATGCACGGGTGATGTTAGATGTGTGTCTCCAGGCCAGGCAGCCATCACAAGACTGCCGACGATTGCTGGTTTCTGTTCAGTGTCTTGTCTTGTAATCTCAACATGTATTTGTGACCTTGCTCGATGTTCATTGTCTGTTAAATGCACTACAAAATTTAATTCCCATGGTTTGTGGCTGAGCAAAAGAGCTTTTAAAAGAAAGGAGGTGTATTTTAACTCATGAGCTCTTGTTATCCTTTTTTTTAAGACAATATTTTTATTTTTATATATATATATATATATTTTTTTTTTTTTTTTTTTTTTTTGCGGTGCGCGGGCCTCTCACTGTTGTGGCCTCTCCCGTTGCGGAGCACAGGCTCAGCGGCCATGGCTCACGGGCCCAGCCGCTCCACGGCATGTGGGATCTTCCCGGACCGGGGCACGAACCCGTGTCCCCTGCATCGGCAGGCGGACTCTCAACCACTGTGCCACCAGGGAAGCCCCAAAGACAATATTTTTAGAGCAGTTTTAGATTCACAGCAAAATTGAGAGGAAGGTACAGAGGTTTCTCATATCCCCCCTCCTGCACACATGCACAGCCTCCCTTGTCAACATCCTGTACCAGAGTGGTACATTTTTAACCAAGGATGAACCTACACTGACATATCATAGTCACCCAAAGTCCATAGTTAACCTTAGGGTTCACTCTTGGTGTTGTATATTCTGTGGGTTTGGACAAGTGTATAATGACATGTATCCATCACTGTGGTATCATACAGAGCATCTTCACTGTCTTAAAAATCCTCTATGCTCTGCCTGTGCATTCCTTCATGCCCACCTCCACCCCCTGCAACCACTTACCTTTTACTGTCTCCATAGTTTTGCCTTTTCCAGAATAGCATACAGTTGGAATCATACCGTATGCAGCTTTTTCCAGATTGTCTTCTTTCACTTAGTAGTATACATTTAAGATCCCTCCGTGTCTTTTTATGGCTTTGTAGCTCATTTCTTTTTAGTTCTGAATAGTATTCCATTGTCTGGAAGTGCCACAGTTTATTTATTCATTCCCCTTTTGAGGGACATCTTCGTTGCTTCCAAGTTTTGGCAATTTTGAATAAAGCTTCTATAAACATCCCTGTGCAAGTTTTCATGTGGGCATAAGTTTTCAGTTCCTTTGGGTCAATACCTTAGAGTACAATTGCTGGATCCTTTAGTAAGGGCATGCTTGGTTTTGTAAGAGACTGATAAACTGTCTTCCAAAGTGGCAGGACCATTATGTATTCCCCGCCAGCAGTGAATGAGAGTTTCTTTTGCTCCCCATCCTCACCAGCATTTGATGTTGTCAGAGTTCTGGATTTTGGTCATTCTAATAGGTGTGTAGCTGTATCTCGTTGTTTTAATTTGCATTTCCCTGATGGAATATGATTAGGAGCATCATTTTTTTTTTTTTTTTTTTTTTTGGTACACGGGCCTCTCACTGTTGTGGCCTCTCCCATTGCGGAGCACAGGCTCCGGACGCGCAGGCTCAGCGGCCATGGCTCACGGGCCTAGCCACTCTGTGGCATGTGGGATCTTCCCAGACCGGGGCACGAACCCGTGTCCCCTGCATCGGCAGGCGGCCTCTCAACCAGTGCGCCACCAGGGAAGCCCTAGGAGCATCATTTGATATGCTTATTTGTCATCTGTTTATCTTCTTTGATGAGGTGTCTGTTAAGGTCCTTGGCCCATTTTTTAACCAGTAATTTGTTTTCTTGTTGAGCTTTAAGAGTTCTTTGTATATTTTGAATAGCAGTCCTTTATCAGATATGTCTTTGGTAAATAGTATCTCCCAGTCAGTGGATGGTCTTGTTATTATTTTAAAGAGCTCCATGGATCAAATAAGTGAACTCCAACCATGCTTTGAGTTCTAACAGCCTAGAGAAGAGGTGGGGAGGGGGATGCTTGCTTTTTCTTCCCCAGCTGGGTTCAGAGGTCAACAGTCCTCCCAGACTGGAATGGGCAGGGCTGCCCAGCGGTACTTCTCAAGGGCCGCTGCTCATGGTGGCCTCATGCATTGTAGAGACCCTGGGGATAGAACTGGCAGTGTCCTGACTGCAGACTTTTCCTGCCTAGTCTGCTGGAAGAGGTCTTTCTGACACTTTGTGCTGGATATGTGGTTTTGTTTGCAAGTTTCCTTGGGAGAACCACGCCTCCTCGACTCCAGGAGGCTGTCAGTTATGGTGGCTCCACCCTCCATCCCAGGCTTTCTGAGGCAGGTGATCTCAAGGACCACTCCGCCCCACCCCTCAGCACAGTGGTTGGTTCGGGAGTGGGCATGTGACTCAAGCAGCCAATCAGAATTCTTTCCTGGGATTGTTGCATAGTCCCTGGGAGAAAGAGGGCTTCCTCTGGATAGCCTTGTCTTGCTGGGAGGTTGTATATCTGGGCTGCCCAGCACCATGTTTCCTAACTCATGGAAAGAAGAAAGCCAAGGAGAGCCAAAAGATGGGGAGAGACAAGGCCCTGACTGCCTGAGCCCCCACATAAGCCATGCCTGGTTGCACCCAGACTTCTACCTTTCAGGAGCCAATGAATTCCATGATTGCCTAGGTTCAAGTGAGTTAGGTACTTCTCACTTGCAACCAAGAGTCCTTCAAGATCCGTTCAGCAGGGCTTCCCTCTTCAGTTGTGCAGGTATGCACTATGTAACCATAGGGGGCATCCTAGACTTATATAATACACATTCTGTTCAGCTGAAAGTAGTAGGGTGCTCAATCATCACCTCCTCTCAGAAGCCCTCTTTGATTTCCCCAGCAGTTAGTCATTCCCTCCTCTATGCTTCCAAGAATCTTGTGAAAAATATACACTGTGGAGCCAGTCCCTCTATATTGCAATTTACATACATACACACCTGCCTGTCTCCCCATCAGACTGGGAGCTCCCTTGTAGGGACTAGATCTGATTTATCTCTTTTTCCTCAGTGACCCAACCGAGAATGTGCTTACATTTTTATCAAGTGAATTATCAAATCTCATGACAAAAAACAACTGGAATATCCCATCTAGTTTGCTGTAAAGAAAATTCTCCTTGTAATTGCCACAGAAAAGTACTGTAGATCAGGAGCTGACACACTTTTTTCTGTAAAGAGCCAGATAGTAAATATTTTAGGCTTAGCAGGCCACATTGTCTCTGTCATGACTTTCATTTCTCCTGTTGTAGCACAAAAGCACCACAATGAGTAAACAAATGAACCTGGCTGCATTCCTATAAAACTTTATTTACAAACACTGTAATTTCATATAATTTCCATGTGTCACACAATAGTATTCTCCTTTTGATTTTTTTCCAACTATTTCACAATGGAAAAATCATTCTTAGCTCTCAAGTCATGCAGAAATATACACCTGGCAGGATCTGGCCAACAGGCCTCAGTTTGCTGATTCCTGGTATAGACGGTCACTGGGCGCCTCCATCCACAGGGAGCAGTGGGACAAAGTTGCATCTCTCCCCTGACTTTGGGTCTCGGAGCTGGAAGGGCTGTCACCTGGTAGAGCAGCCTTGGCCTTCACCTGCCCTCACTATGTGAATAGGAGATTTGGGGCAACCTCGGGTGATCCACAGGCTCGCAGCATGTCAGAGCAAGAAGGACACAGCACAGCTGTACTTACCACAGACCCAGGGAGCTGAGGCCGCTTAAGCTTGCTGACTGGCCCAAGGTCACACACCTTGGCGAGTCTGGGTCCCATGGGACCCGCTGTGCTGTCATCCGGGAGGCTTTCACCAAACCACCCAGAGGAGGTTTATTCCTTTAGCCACAATCCTCCAGGTGCTGGTTTCACCTTCACACATCCTCACACACTTGACTCTCAGCTGCACCCACCTCCCCTAACCCCAAATGCCGCCAAGCTGTGACAGTCTGACAATGACCTTCCCCTCTCACCTATGAGGCCCAGATCTCCACCACATGCCGTGGCCCTCACTTGCCAGGTCCTTCCCAGCCCCCATGAGCCCAGCCCATACAGCCAAGAAGGCACCTTTGTATAAGGGTCTGTTTCAGAGGCCCAGATGGCTCCAAACCGGTCTTCTCCATCTGCAGGAGATAACGGACGTGCATTTTAAAAAAGGAATAAATACATATTTAATGGCTTAGTTTAAGGAACTGAGAAAATATTCATTTTCTTAAACTGTTAATACATAATTAACTGAAAATAAAATTAATTGGGTAAAACAGCCTAAAAATAATGCAGTACTTATTACATGAGGGAATATAACTGCATTGAAAAGAGGTTTAATTGTTCCAGAGACCGAAAAAGTCCCCAAAAACAGAGAAGGGAAGAGGCTTTGTCCAGCCACTGGGTAAGGGCTCTGGGTGCGGGGCTCCCTGACCCCCCCTGCTAGAGGGGGTGGAGGTAAAGACTGCCTTTTGCAACGCAACAACTTGATGATGAATTTAGAGAGCATCCCAATGCCCACCCCAGCCTTGACAGCACCCCTTCACCACCACCAATTCAAAAAAGGAAAGAAAGAAAAGAAAAAAATCCACTATTCTGCCTGACTGAGTCTCTCCTCTGGGAGGTCTGGGAGGTTAGGGAAGGAAGATACAGACACAAAATCCCCATAACAACTGGAGAAAAAGGCGACGGTGCCCGGAGTGCAGTCAGAGGAGGGGAAGGCAACCGGGATCCAGCGAGGATGGGTGGGTGGGCTTTGACAGTGCAGATGAGGGAGGAACAGGAACAGTGGCCCCAGGCAGGGAGGCACAGGGATCCACAGGAAACAGCTAGAATTTTATCTGGCTGAAACAGGACCCAGGAAGGGCTGGGACAATGGGTCACAGGTGTGCGAGGAAAGCACCGGCTCTGGCCACCACGCCTGGAGCAGCCCGGCAAGCTCTGGGTCCCACTGTAGACCCTGCCTTTTATTATTCCTCTCTCTTGTGAATTCAGGTGGGGAAGGGTCTGCTGAGAGTCATGCCAGAATTCACAGGAGAAAGATTCTGTAATTTCTTTTAGCTCTGTGACTCTGGACATAGTATTCAGTATTAATGCAGTTGACCATGACGTCTTCTGTGTGCGCGACTGACAGACCAAATTACCTTTCCTTATCTCCTTGGGAGAAAAAAGGACCATTTATATGACATACTTCATAATCATTTCACCTGATTGCCCCCTACGGAGAGCACGGGTGACCCAGTTCCCTCCCTCCTGCACAAGGCAGGAAGCATGTCCTCTAATAAAGCCCAGTTTCTAAAGAATGCTTTTAATCTTGGAATAGTGAGCATTATTTTCAATTGTATTTTTAATTCTCTATCTACTTTTTAAAATCCCACGTTTCCATCCTCTCTAATTCTCAGCTCATCAGAGCTGGGAGGGAGCTGGGACATCATGCACTCCCACCTCCTGCTTGGCATCTGCTGTGTGGAGAAGGCAGTGGGCAAAGTCTGCTGGGGATTCAGAGGTGAGGGCTCTGTGCCACCCACGGGACACTGTTCTCTAGATGGGGGCTTGGAAATCCCTGGCTTATTGTGCCTGGCTTATTTCACTTAGTGTAATGTCCTCAAGGTTCATCCATGTTATAGTATGTTAGCATATGTCAGAATTTCCTTCCTTTTGGGGGGGCGGGGGGGGGGGCGAGAATCTCAGTTCCTTGACCAGGGATTGAACCCTGGCCATGGCAGTGAAAGCCCGGAATCCTAATCACTAGGCCACCAGGGAATTCCCCCAGAATTTCCTTCCTTTTTAAGGTTGAATAATATTCTATTGTATGTATACACCACATGTTGTTTATCCATTCATCCACTGAGGGATACTTGGGTTGCTTCCATATTTTGGCTATTGTGAATACTGCTGCTGTGAACAGAAGTGTCTCTTCAAGTCCCTGCTTTCAACTCTTTTGGGTATATACTCAAGATGTGGGATTGCTGGATCAGATGGTAATTCTATTTTTAATTTTTTGAGCAGAAGCAGCTTTTACTTATTACTCCTCTGGCCTTCTTCCACTCCTCAGGCTGGAGGCCAAGCCAGGCAGCAAATGAGAGCATGAGAAAGCAGGTTAGGGCTTCTCCAGAGAAAGGGAGAACTGACTGTGGGGTGATGTGCACCCACCCGCCAGGTTCTGTACACGGCCTCTCAGGGCTTCCTCTGGGGATTTCAAGTCAATGTTTCCTGGGATTTCCAAGACCCTTGCTCTGGACCCTGCCCTTGGGAGCCAGCAGGGGAAGCATTCACATATCAAATAGGATAATAAGCACCTGGGACCTGGGAGGTAGGTATGATCATTATCCCATTTTACAGATGAGAGTCCTGATGCTCAGAGAGGTTAAATGAGGGGCCCAAGGTCCCAGCTAGAAAGTGGTGAGGCTCAGACTAAAGCCCAGCTCTGTCCACGTTGCTTCCACTACCTCATGCTGCCTCTACTGGCATTTAAGTGCGTGTGGAGATGTAAAAACCTCGTGCTGCAGGAAGAAGTGTCTAGGGGCAGGGATGGGGGAGACTGATTCTGACTTAGGAAGCTGGAAGTTTCCTTGGAGGAGCCACATTATAGCAGAACTTTGAAAAACAGGTAGATGTTGGAAGTTGGAGGAGATGGGGGGAACTGGGTGAAAAGCTCCTTGAATGGTTCTGTCTGGTGAGAGGTGATAGATCTTAAATGCGGTAGAGATTTTCTTTTAAGATGGTAGCTCTAAACTATTAAGTTTGAAAGGTTTACAAAATGAATAATTTTATATGAAAATAAACATTTACAAGGTCAACTCAAAAAGAGGCCATATAAGAAATTGGAAAACTTTCACTTTCTACATTGTATATTTCTGTAATACTTGAACTATAAATGAACATATGTTACTTTTGGAATCTGAAAAATAAATATATAAAAATTAAATAGATATATTATTGTGGAAAATATGTACAATATATTGTTAGGTGTAAAAAAACAGATTGCAAATCAGTATATGTAGAGAATGACCCCATTTATGTAAGTAAATGTGTGGATGTGAGTGTGTATTTGAAAGGATATACACCAAAATTCTCTCAATGTTTATCCCTGGGAAGTAGAACTATGGGTGAGTTTCTCTTTTCTATTATTTGTATTTTACACTAAGAAAAACAATTAATTTGAAGAGAAACCTAGATGAGCTTGGGTATGGTGATGTGATGCCTTTTCAGATACAACACCAAAGACACAATCCAGGAAAGAAGTAATCGATAAGCTGGACTTCATTAAAATTAAAGACTTCTGCTCTGCAAAACACAATATCAAAAGAGTCAGAAAACAAGCCATAGACTGAAAAAGAATATGTGCAAAAGACACACCTGATAAAGAACTTGTATCCAAAATATACAAAGAACTCTTGAAATTCAATGATAAAAAAACTACCTGGTTAAAAAATGGGCCAAAAAAAATGGGCCAAAGATCTTAACAGACACCTCACCAAAGGTGATAAACAGTTGGCAAATAAGCATATGAAAAGATGCTCCACATCATATGTCATCGGGAAAAATGCGGATTAAAGAAACAATGAGATACCACTACACGCATATTAGAATGGCCAAAATCTGGAACACTGACAACATCAAATGCTGCTGGTGACGTGGAGTAACAGGACTCTCATACGTTGCTGGTGGGAATGCAAATGGTACAGATACTTTGGAAGTTTCATCAGTTTGGCAGTTTCTTAGAAAAGTAAACATACTCTTACAATAGGACCTAGCAGTCGTATGCCTTGGTATTTACCCAAAGGAGTTGAAAACTTAGTCCACACAAAAACCTGCACACAGATAATGTATAGCAGCTTTATTCATAATTGCCAAAACTTGAAAGCAACCAAGATGTCCTTCAGTAGGCAAATGTCTGAACTGTGGTACATCCAACACAATGGAATATCATTCATTCAGCACTATAAATAAATAAATGAATGAATGAATGAATAAACAAAACCAAACAAACAGAAACAGAGCTGTCAAGCCATGAAAAGACATGAAGGAATCTTTTTTAAAATTTACTTTATTGAAGTATAGTTGATTTACAATGTTATGTTTAATTTCTGCTGTACAGCAAAATGCCTCAGTTATACATATATACATTCTTTTTCATATTCTTTTCCACTATGGTTTATCACAGGATATTGAATATAGTTCCCCGTGATATATAGTAGGACCTTGTTGTTTATCCATTCTATATATAATAGTTTGCATCTACTAATCCCAGACTCCCACTCCATCCCTCCCCCACCCGCCTCCCCACTGGCAACCACAAATTTGTTCTCTATGTCTGTGAGTCTGTTTTGTAGATAAGTTCATTTGTGTCATATTTTAGATTCCATACATAAATGATATCATATGGTATTTGTCTTTCTCTTTCTGACTGACGTACTTAGTATGATAATCTCTAGGTCCATCCATAGTGTTGCAAATGGCATTATTTCATTCTTTTTTATGCTGAGTAGTATTCCATTGTGTGTGTATGTATATATATATATATATACATACACACACATATATATACACCACATCTTTATCCATTCATCTGTCAGTGGACATTTAGATTGTTTCCATGTCTTCTTGGCTATTGTAAATAGTTCTGCAATGGACACTGGGGTACCTGTATCTTTTCAAATTATAGTTTTCTCCAGATGTGTGCCCAGGAGTGGGATTGCAGGATCATATGGCAACTCTATTTTTAGTTTTTTAAGGAACCTCCTTACTGTTCTTCATAGTGGCTGTATCAATTTACATTCCCACCAACAGTGTAGAAGGGTTCCTTTTTCTCCACACCCTCTCCAGCATTTGTTATTTGTAGACTTTTTAATGATGGCCATGCTGACCAGTGTGAGGTGGTACCTCACTGTAGTTTTGATTTGCATTTCTCTGATAATTAGCGATGCTGAGCATCTTTCATGTTCCTGTTGACCATCTGTATGTCTTCTTTAGAGAAATGCCTATTTAGGTCTTCTGCCCATTTTTCGATTGGGTTGGTTATTTTTTTGTTAATGAGTTGTATGAGCTGTTTGTATATTTTGAAAACTTGTCAGTTGCATCATTTGCAAATATTTTCTCCCAGTTTGTAGGTTGTCTTTTCATTTTCTTTATGGTTTCCTTTGCTGGTCAAAAGCTTGTAAGTTTGGTTATTTTTTTTGTTTATTTTTGCTTTTATTTCTATTGCCTTGAGAGGCTGACCTAAGAAAACATTGGTACAATTTGTGTCAGAAGATGTTTTGCCTGTGTTCTCTACTAAGAGTTTTATGGTGTCAAGGACCTGAAAGAATCTTAAATACATATTAGTAGGGGAAAGAAGCCAATCTGAAAAGGCTATATACTGTATGATTCCAACTATAAGACATTCTAGAAAAGGAAAAACTATGGAGACAGTAAAAAGATCAGTGGTTGACAAGGGTTGGTGGGAGTGATAGAAAGATAAATAGGTGGGGCACTTAGGATTTTTAAGATGTATGTTATTATAATGATGGATAAATGTCATCGTACATTTGTCCAAACACATACAATGTATAACACCAAGATGAACCCTAAGGTTAGCTATGTACTTTGGGTGATAACAATATGTTAATGTAGGTTCATCCTTGGTTTAAAATGTACCATACTAGTGGGGATGTTGATAATGGGGGAGGCTATGCATGTGTGATGGCAGGGGATATGTGAGAAATCCCTGTACCTTCCTCTCAATTTTGTTGTAAATCTAAAACTGCTCTAAAAAAAATAACTTTAAAAAGTTAATTTGAAAAAGAAAAAGAAAGTAAAGCTTGTTCAAGCACTACTCTTGCAAAAGGATACAGGCCGTTCTCAGGATGAATCTTGTCAAGGTTTCACATAACAATTAATTCCTATGCTATTTAACCTTTTCCAGAGCTTAAAAAAGTTTAAAATTTTCCAATTAATTTTATACACTTAGAATAACTCCAATACCAAGACTTAATTTTTTTTTTTTAAAAAGCATCAGATAAAGTACGTTTACCTAAAATCAGAAGCCAACATCATACTCAATGATAAAACACTCAACTCTAGTCTAGAGGGATTCACATTTGAGTCAGAATTAAGACAAGGATGTCAGTTAGGTATCAGCAATGCTAGCGGCTCTAACAAACAAAACCCCAAATCTCAATAGCTTAACACAGTAACAGTTTATTCCTTATTCACCCAAATAACAATGAGGACCCCTGGTCAACAAGCACCTCTCATTAGGCTTTTCATGGACCTAAACTCCTCTGCCTCTGGTCCTGCCATCACCTAGAACTGCTGCTAGATCCTCAGACAGCAGACAGAGAGAGGAGAGGGTGGTATGGGAGTTTCACAGGCCAAGCAGGAAAGCCACTTATGTCATTTCCACCCACCATCCAAAGGCTAGAACCCAGTCACAGGGCCACACAGGACTGCAGGGGGGCTGGGAAGAGCGTTCTAGCTTTGTGCCCGGAGGAAAAGGAGACAGGTGATCATGCAGCATTCCTTAAAGAGTGCTTCACTACTATCTTACTTTCTGCACACTTTGATGTGGGGCATGCAGGCAGTGACGGCCACCTGAGCACCAGTGATTATAAACACATCCCAGTTTCAGAGATTTAAAATGTGAAAACTTAGACTCCATGAAATACTGCTTATGAATACCAGACGAAATAAGAAATGCTGTATTTGTAAAAGCCCATGGACGAACGAGCAAGGCTTTTCCAGGCATGATCCCAAGGCAAAAAGCATAAAAGATAGACCGAACCACATAAAAATAAAAAATCCCTCACATCAAAAAAGGAAATTAGGGACTTCCCTGGCAGTCCAGTGGTTAAGACTCCACGCTTCCACAGCAGGGGGCAAGGGTTCGATATCCCTGGTCGAGGAACTAAGATCCCACATGCTGTGTGGCAAAAAAAGAAAAAAAAAATTAAAAGCAGAAGGACCCATGGGAGGGGGATGTGGAAATATTTGTAACGTGTGATAGATCAAGAATTAGTAGGCTTACTATTTTTAAAAGCCTTTATACACCAACGGTGAAAAAGATGAAGATTCCAAGATAAAAATGGACAAAGAACTGTAACAGGAAATGAATCAAAAAAGAACTAAAAATGGTTAAATATGTTAACTATGTAAAACTCTTTGGTAGTCAAAGAAATGCAGATTAAAACCACAATAGGATATATATTTTTTAATCATAAAACTGGCAGAGGTCTGAAAATTGACAATGGTGCTGGCAAGGACTGGGAATTAGAGACTCTTTCACTTCTGGAAGAGGGTGAAATGGGCTCACTGTTCAGCGCTGTGGGTAAGATCTTAAAAACATGCATGCCTGTTGACCCAGCCATCCCACTTCTGGAATTTTTTAAATTTCAGTTTTATTTTTATCAAAGTTAAACATGCACATAATTTTAAAAGTTGAAAAATTTACATGGTTTCTTATGAAAATCAGCAATTCCCTGAAGCCCCTTCCCCTCAACCCCCAACCCTATCACCACCCTACCCCTCTTTCTCAGTCCCAGAGATACGGTTTCAATCTTTCTGATATTTACCGTATTTTCTTTAAATAACATGCTTATATTGCTACTTCTTGAATTTTCAGGTTTGGGCATCATCTAATAATTTCTCATCATGAAGAGAGGATTTAGCTCTCTTACCAACCCTCTCCCCCAAACACAACCCCTATAAAACACATGCACATACTCCACCCACACACACCCACACATATCCCCTGGTCATCAGCCTCCCAATATTGTTATTTGTCATTCTGATTGGATCAATATTCATTATTTGCCTTATTCTGGCTGTAAATCTATTGTCAAATGAGCTGTGCAGAACACTATCATTTTCTTTTCCTGCACAACATGTTGTTTTCCCTGGAGTAAATAACTGACTTGTTTTAATCATCGGCTTAATTTGCTCATTTTTATCATCAATTGAACCACAAACTCTCTTTCAGAATTTTGAACTTGTTACTCCACTGTGTTCTGGCTTCCACTGATGCTGTTTTTAAAATCCAACACCATTCTCAGCCATAATTCTCTATATATACCTACTTTTTCTCGGCAAACATGTAGGATCTTTTCTCTGTCCACGCACCCCATACTAACCCCAGTCCTGAGATGCCTGGTGAGCCTGGTTTGAGACCTCTTTATGGTTCTGCAGTATAAATCAGGCTTCTTTTTCATCTTTGGGATATGGCTTTCTTGGGCCTGTTAAGTCCATCTACTTTCCAACTACCAAAATGCTGTTGCTGATGACTCCTCTATTATCCTCCTCCTTGTGGGTTTTTTCTTTTTTAAACAGTTTGCTATAGTTTGGAGAGAAAGCAGCATTGCAGCAAAGTTAGGTGTAGAGTCCTGCTTCCCTGTGGAGGGTCTTGATAGACTCTTCCTCCCCCCACTGGGTCCTGGGCCTCCACATCTGTCCCCCTCGTCCCAGAGTCCTCTCAAAACAGCTGTTGCTCAGCTCAGTTCAGCTGCCAGTGCAGGGGACACGGGTTCAAGCCCTGGTCCGGGAGGATCACACATGCCATGGAGCAACTAAGCCCATGCGCCACAACTACTGAGCCTGCGCTCTAGAGCCCTCGAGCCGCAACTACTGAGCCCACCTGCACGCCTAGAGCCTGTGCTCCGCAACAAGAGAAGCTACTGCAATGAGAAGCCCGCACACCACAACGAAGAGTAGCTCCTGCTCGCCGCAGCTAGAGAAAGCCCGTGTGCAGCAACGGAGACCCCAAGGCAGCCAAAAATAAATTAATTAATTAACTAAATTAAAAATGTAAACAAGTATAGCATAGGAAAGGAAAATTGCAGGCTCATTTCACTCATACATTTAGATGTAATAATCCTAAGTAACATATTATTAAAATAATTCAACTGTATATAAAAAAGATAATGTACCGGGCTTCCCTGGTGGTGCAGTGGTTGAGAATCTGCCTGCCGATGCAGGGGACATGGGTTCGAGCCCCGATCCGGGAAGGTCCCACATGCCGTGGAGCAACTAGGCCTGTGAGCCACGACTACTGAGCCTGCGCGTCTGGAGCCTGTGCTCCGCAACAAGCGAGGCCGCGACAGTGAGAGGCCCGCGCACCGCGATGAAGGGTGGCCCCCGCTTGCCACAACTAGAGAAAGCCCTCGCACAGAAACGAAGACCCAACACAGCAAAAATTAATTAATTAATTAATAAACTCCTACCCCCAACATCTTCTTTAAAAAAAAAAAAGATAATGTACCATAACCAAGTTGAGTTTATTCCAAGAATACAAAGATGGCTTAATATTAGAAAATCTATAGAGCTAATTTATCACATTAATAGATTAAAGAAGAAAAACGTATGATCATCTAAGCAGACACAGAAAAGGTATTTGATAAAAGTATATAATGATTGATGATAACCTTCTAAGCAGATTGGAAATAAAGGGGAATTTCCTTAAACTGATAAAGGATATCTATAAAAACTTCTAAAGGAAATATTACTTGTGCGAACAATAGTAACATTTCCTTTAAAATCAGGAAAAGATAAGGATGCCCACTATAACATTTTTTGTTCAGCATTGTACTTTTGAACTTATTTTTCTTAAATAAATTAATACATTTAGTGGTAGAAGTTTTTAAATAAATTAATAAAGAAAATAAATCAATGGCATACATTTGAAAAGAAAGAGATAAACTGTCATTGTTTGCAGATGATACGATTGTCTATTTAGAAAACCCAAAGGAATCTACAGACCAATTATTAGTTAGCAAGATTACTGGGTGTAAAACCAATAGGCAAAAGTCAATGAAATTCCTAGTCATTAAAGAAAAAACACAGGTGATGAATAAACTTATGAAAATATGCTCAACTTTTGTAGTTATCTGGGAAATTCAGTTTTAAACAAAGATATCGTATTTTATACTTGTCAGATTAGCAGGTATTTAAAAAAATCTGACACCACCAAGTGTTAGAGAAGAGGTAGAGGAACTAGTTCCTCTACTAGACCCTTCATACGCTGCTTGTGGGAATCATTGGTACAACCACCTTAGTTAGAGCCATTTGTACCATCTATCTCAGTTAAGTCGAAGATGCCCTAGACCCAGCAAATCTATACCCCCAAAACCTCTTCTGAGTGTACTCAAAGAGACTTTTACAAGAATGCTTATGGTAATATTGTTTATAATGACCAAAAAAAAAAAAAGAAATCTTAAATGTTCATTGACAAGACAACGAATAAAGATGGTACATTCATAAAAAAGAAAAAGATAATATGGAGTAAATAAGCAAGATATAGAAGGATATGATCCTACTTAAAATTGCAACATTCCACCCCCGCCTCTCTGGCTTGTTTTCCCCCTTTGCACCTCTCACATTCTAACATACAGTTTATCTCTAATTCATAAATTTTGCTTATCGTTTGGCTCACCCCATGGGAATGTACACACCACAAGAGTAGTGATCTTGTCTGTTTTGTTCACTGATATTCCCAGGGTGCCTCCTATACAGTAGGCGCTCAATAAATATTTGCCAAGTGAATTTGTTGAATGAATAGAAGACAATATGAAGCCACATATTGAAAGTTTGAAAGCATGCAAAACAATACTACTTAATATTTATAGATAAACATCCCTTTATGTTTTGGGTTACCTTCGTGACAGAGGTGGAGGGTGGGATCAGGAAGGCGTACCCAGGAAGCTTCAAGTGTCCCCGTAAGGTTTTATTTCCTAAGGTGGCAATGGAGAGGGGAGCGCTGATTATATTATTACCAACAGTGTCTGCATGATGGAAAAATTTCACATTAACACTTGTTTTTAATAATCGGAACAGCAGCACCTGCAGCACGTACTAGAGTTTCTAAGGGTTTTCCCACATGACCTCATGGGTCAGCTGTGCACAAGGGGCTTCCATAAGCCCAGCTCAGAGCAAGGTGGGACCCGGGCCTGGGGTTCTTCCAAACTGCCCAAGAGGGGAAATCCCAGCCTGAGAAGGAAGAAGAGGCAGCCCCAGGGGACACCCCTCCTGGATGAGATGGGAGGGTATGTGAGAATTGGGCTTTGTCTTACACTGTCCTCACTCAGGAGCTGGGGGCTTGCTGCTGGGCCCGCAGTCAGGGACACGCTCCTCTGAGGCAGCACTAGGTTCTGTGTTAGGAGCTGTCCCGGTTCAGAATCTGAGTCCCTGTGGTCTCTCCTCCCCTGGATAATAGGAGTATAAATAATGACCCTGTTTTGTCTACCTGAGAGGGCTGTTGTGAGGACCAGACAACAAGGAAAGAAAGTTGCCCTGACAGTAGGGACCAGAGTCTCAATGCAGTTTTGCATTTTCTCCTTTGATATGAAACCTTTGAACATAAACATTATCTATGTTGTTACATAGTCTTCAAAATGATCATTTTTATTGGCTGAAGAACCATCAGGGGCTCAAGCATAATTTACTAAATCATTCCACTCTTGTTGTAGATTGAGTGTGTTTACCATTTTCCTCAACTGTAAACAACACTGCAGTTAACATCTTCATGTGCTTACATTTTGCTTTGCTTTTTTGAAATTATTTCACTAGGGTAAATTCCTCAGTAAATAACTGGTCAAAGTATATAAATGGTTCTTATGGTTCTTGATGGGTTTTGTCAAAGTGCCATTTCCAGATGGTTGGCCCTGGTGACATACAGGTGTGTGTAGGACCACTGCACCTTATTCCAGGAAGGGTCTAGTCCTGCCGGGGCATAATTCAAAATTCACCGAATTTGAGACTAATCTTGACAAAAGACGAGAGGAGACACTTACATTTGTTTACCAGTTTAAAAAATGCCCTACGTGGCAATATTGTAAATCCAGTTGACAGCTCGCTTAACTGGACAGCTTTGAAGTTATTTGTTTCTTGACATACATTTTAAAAGGTGGGAGAATTCAGACAAAATGAGACTTTATTAATATTTAACATTCATAAAATATTTACCTTGCATATTTAAAATTTTCACAAAATGCTGCCACGCTGTGCTAGTTTTGTCATACCATCTCCACAATGGGGCACTACTATTTTATTTTATTTTATTTTTCCTAAAGAAATAGGTCTTCTTCTAACAACCAAGTTTGCAGCTGTAGGCCTGTGAGGACCATTCGTAAGGCAGGGAAGGAGGAGACAATGCAACATAGGCGCTTCTCTTGGAACCAGCTAATAACTATATGCACTGATTGTTAAGAATTTACTTTCTGCTGGGCACTGTGCCGGGCACTTTCCTGTGTTACCTCATTTAATCTTTGATCCTATTAGATAGGTACAATTTTCCCACTTTACAAATGAGGAAACTGAGGTCTGGGTCCTAGGGATATAGGCATTGCAGACACAGCAGGTAGAATCAGAGAAAAAGACAGGACTGATGTCAAGAGTCACTGGTCCCGGCTCTGTCCCTAATTTTTGGCTCATCAGTCAACTCTTCTGGGCCTTGTCTTCGCCCCAGGGAGAGGCTGAGGATGAGGGATGGGCACTGGGTAGGGTTATGCAACTTCTTTACATGCCCACACCCACCATGGGGCCCTCTGGAAGAGAGAGTTACTACCTTTTCTTTCCCTGCACAGAACACCAGGAGGGCTTGGCTGAGCAAGGATGGGCCACACGGACCAGCCCAGCAGTGGGTTGACACATGCTGTGTTTACAGCATCTTCATCGCTCACTCAGGAGACTCAGAACTCAGGTCTGTCCTTCCCTTCTTTCCCCAGACCCTTTTTGAGCACCATGCTGTAGGCAGTGGGGCTGGCCTTGAGGCCACGGAGCACGGCTGCACTCCACCTTGTGACACAGCTGTGGGACTTGGGTAAGTCACTTCTGTGGCCTCTGACCGCAGTTTCCTCATCTGTAAAATGGGGATAATAATAACTACCTCAGAGGGTTATTCTGAGGCTTGAGTGAGGAGAAGGTGTGACTTAGGCCCCACGAGAGACCCTGTAAAGCGTGAGCTGAAGTGGCCCTCCAGGTGTTCTCTGGATATGAGTCAGGTGCCTGCCAGGGACCTCAGCCTGACACCAACACCCAAAACAGACCACAAGGGAGAAAGTGTCAGGCCAGGGGTGGGCAGGACAAACTTTCCCTGAGGGTTGGAAAGGGTTCTGGGAGGGCTCCCTGGAAGAGGTGTTGTATGCACCAAAGGAAAATCAGTCCTATTGAGTGATCAGAGCTGCCACCTGCAGCCAGAACTTCCATTTAGAACCAGGACAGAAGACTTCCTGCAAGAGGTAAGGTCAGGCTGACTCTACGCACCCAGAGAGGATGCCCCCAGAACATCTCAGGGATCTCTGCGCACCCCCTCTGTCACATGACAGATGCATTTCATTCATTCATTTGATTAATGTTTATTGAGCATCGGCTATGTGCCAGGCACTTGTCTCAGTACTGGAGATGCGTCAGCGAACAAAACAAATCTCTTGCGCCTTCTCATGAAGATGGTGCCGAAGGCGAAGAAGGAAGCCCCTGCCCCTCCCAAAGTGGAAGCCAAAGCCAAGGCTTTGAAGGCCAACAAAGCAGCTTTGAAAGGCGTCTGTCCACAGCCACACACAAAAAAGATCCGGACGTCACCCACCTTCCAACGGCCCAAAACACTGCGGCTCAGGAGGCAGCCCAGATAGCCTCGGAAGGGCGTCCCCTGGGAGAAAAGAGCTTGACCACTATACCATCAGAGCACATTCCCCCTCACCACCGAGTCAGCCATGAAGAACATAGAAGACAACAGCACACTGGTGTTCATTGTGGACGTCAAGGCCAACAAGCACCAGATTAAACAGGCTGTGAAGAAGCCCTATGACACTGACGTAACTAAGGTCAACACCCTGACCAGGCCCGGTGGAGAGAAGAAGGCATATGTTCGACTGGTTCCTGACTATGATGCTTTGGATGTTGCCAACAAAATTGAGATCGTCAAAACTGAGTCCAGCTGGCTAATTCTAAACATAAAATTTTTCACCGTTGAAACAAAAACAAATCCCTTGCTCTCAGAGCTGACATTCTGGTGGAGAATAGAGGGAAACAAGACAATAAGTCAGAAAATAAGGATATTTCAGGTGATGAGTGGTAAGAGGGTAAATACAGAAGAGTGAGGAGAATAGAGAATGAACGGGGCATGAGTACAATCAGGGAAGCTGTGAAGGGCAAACTTTTGAGTGAGACCTGTAGGAAACGAGGGTGCAGACTTTGCAGATACCGGATCTCGGGAAGGACGTTCCAGGCAGGGGGAATACCTAGTGCAGGGGTGCTGGTAGGCAGAGTGTGCAACATCAAGAGATTCCAGGGAGGCAGTGAGGTCGGAGGGCATTGTGTGGCTGTAATGAGCCTGGCAGGACTCCTGCATCACCCCAGGGAGCGGGGAGCCCTGGGAGAGCTTCTCAGAGGAGCAGTGGGCTTGGCTGTGGCTGCCTGGGAGCAGAGACTGGAGCACGGCAAGGCAGAGCCAGGGAGATGGCCAGGGGGCCGTTGCAGAGGTGACCGTGGCTCAGCAGGGTGGAGGCAGCAGAGGGAGAGAGGAGGTCGGATTCTGGCTGTGCTCAAAGGTGGAGCCAAGAGGAGCTTCTGATGAGCTGGACTCTGAGCCCCCAAAGCCCTCCTGGGGCTGCAGGACCGCAAGGCTCCCTGTGGCCTCACCAAACACCCCTTGAAAGCCTCCTCATTACGCAGGTGATTGGGGAAATTAGACCTTAAATGCTTCGTTTTTGTTTTGTTTTGTTTTGTTCCAGAAATAAAACCAAACGTAATCACTGTAAGAAAAGCTCCACCCCAAGGGCGCTGCTCCCTCCGGTGGAGGCAGGGGTTAGACGAGGTTTGCAGGACTGTGTTGGCTCCCAGTTTAGATGCTTTCCATAAATTAATTACAGAGGCAAAGCGGAGAGCGAGGCCCTGGGGCGGGTCCGGGGCTGCCCTTCCCTCTTCCCGGATAGCTGGGCTGAAGCCAGTGCCGCCCTGGCCTGCAGGCTCTGGGAAGCTGCTGAGACTCCTGATTTCTGCCCCAAGTTTGCTGATCTCAGTCCCTGCGGGCTAAGCCTCGTCATCACAGGAGAGGACTTGGGAGAGCACCGGGGCTGTGGTCTTTCTCCTGAGCGCAGTGGGGAGCCAGGGAAGGTGGCAGGCAGGGAAGGGACAGGACCAGATTTGCTTTTTAGAGGGGACCTTCTGGCAACTCCAGGAGACTGGATTGGAGGAGAGGAGGCTAGAGACCAGGAGGTCAGGTGGGGCCTCTCTGGAGGGATGGAGAGAAGGGAAGTGGGGTCAAGTAAAGGGACAGGAGTTCCCACTAACACAGATCCATCTCCCTGGGCTGCCAACTAGTGGCTCTACCCTTTGGGCCCAAGCCTGATGCCCATCTCGCCTGGGGCCCCCGAGCTCTTGTTGGCAGAGCCTCTTGGGGCCCAGGTCAGGCCAGTGACTCATTTCTGGACGGTTTTGTCTGAATAAGACTGTTCTACCTCTCACCTGAGCTCTTTGACCCTCCTCGTCACAGTTCAGGGTTTTGGCCACAAACAGCGGCAAATGAGAGAGGGGTTTCCGGAGGTGGTTTCTGGGACCTTTGCTGAAATAGTTGAGTGCACTTCACCTGCAACCTGCAGGGAGCTGAGCCATCCCTCCGAGCTCCATGCTCCTCCTTGGCCTGTCCTGAACATGGCCACCTTGGCCTTCCGGCCGCGTGCCTGAGCTCCTCCCTTGGGTCCTGCTCAGACCCTTCTCCTCGGCAGAAACTGCACATCCTGCTCTGCATCACAGCGCAAGGCCACTCCTCTGGGAAGCTGTACTCAGATCTCCTTGTACTCAGCACCTTGGGTGGTGCTGACTGATGGGGGCAGGGAATATGGAAGCCCAGCTCCCTTGCCCGGGGTTTTGACAACCCTGAGATGTAACTTACACTCCAGAGCCCCCCTCAGGATCAGACTGAAGCTACCCTCTGCAGGACCAGGCCAGAGAGGGCGCCATTTATCTTCTCCCCTCCCCAGTCCCCACCCCCATCCCTCCTGTGCCCCACTCCTTTCCTGGCTCATTCTGGGAGCACTTCCTGGATAAATCACTTGCACATGAATCCTCAGGTAAGAGCCTGCTTCTGGGGAACCCCTTGTTCAGCTCTGCCATACCCACAGTCCAGTCTGCATATGGCACTGTGCTGCCCCAACCTCACAGCCGCCCTGGGCCTCCGAGGCTCCATCTGTATAAAGGCGGTGCTGGGCTCTGGCCCTGTGTGAGCACTGCTGCTGTTCTTGTCCTGGATCCCTGCTCCCTACCCCGACCCCTTTGCTACAGTCATCAGGAAAAGAGGACTCATTTGAGAATGAGCAGCTGTTCTCAGCTCACAGAACCAAGTTCTCCGGCTGTTATAGCTCATTACTAAACCCCAGCCATGGCCTGAGGATTACAGAAAGGGTTCTGGTAAAGATCCCCAGCAGAAATAACACGCTCCTGCCGCAGGGAGCCCTGCAGATCGGACTGTGGTAACCTTCTGCTCGTCTCCGCCCAAGCACATTCAGGTGTTTGCATGTCAGTGGGGTCGCAGCATCTGGGCAATGGTGCCTGCTTTCGGATCCACGTGTAGGACTTTCCACAGCTGCTGGGGGAGCTTCGAGGCCAAATTGGCCCATGGGGGGAACCTGAGTCTAGACAGTCTAGCAAGAGGCTTGGACAGGTCACTGCTCTGCTTGGAGCCTGCAGACCCCTCCGCTCTGGTGAGTCCAGCCTCCAGAAAGCCTGTGGGGCAGGTCTTGCTAAGCCTCCCTCCCTTCCCCCCAGCCTGCAGTTCCACACACTCACCCCATCCCTGGGACACACCTCACTGGGAACTGAAACTTGAACACATTATCCAAGGGCCTGGGCTGTCCAAGGGGGCCCAGTCAGGCCCTCTGCTACCCTCTGCGTCCGGGGCTCAGGCCCTCTGTATGGCAGCATCAGCTTCCAGCCGTCAGATGCAAACCCAGGCATAGGCCAAGATGAAGGCCGCACTAAGCCTAGCTTGTTGTGCATCATCAAGGGTGTTCTTTTCCCTCTCTGGACCTCAGTTTCCATATCTATATAAAGGGCAAGTAAGAGATCTCTGAGGTCCCTTTACAAATCATTATAGCCATTGTACTCTGTGGCCCAGAGAGGTGAAGGGAGCCCAGACTAGAACCCAGCCATCCTGCCCCTCAGGCCAGGGCTCTAGGACCATGACGGTGAGCAGAGGGAGGCTCCCAGGTCACGAAGCTGTCAGGCCCTGAGACAGTGTGGAGGAAGACACTCAGGCCTCTGGGTGTCTTGGACCCCAGCTCCTAGTTTCCTGCATATGCCCCACCAACATGCACCCCCTTCACGCACAAACCAGGGGCAAGTACTCCCATCAGGGAGGAGAGAATCAGATGAGCTCAATTCAAATCCAGTTTTGCCCTTTGTCAGCTGTGTGACCTTGGACAAGTCACTTCACCAATCTGTGCCTCAGTTTCCTTATCTGTAAAATGGGGGGTCCTAAAATCTGCCTCACTGGCCTTTGCAGGGGTTAAATGACCTTGTGTGTGTGAAGTGCCTGGTACCGATCAAACACTAAGTGGAAGTTCCTTTTCCTTGGGGCCTCTTCCCCTCCTCCTATGTCATTATCTGGCCTCACCTTCCACTGCCCATCTCAGTTGCTTGTACTTCTCCTCCCTTTGGCACACGCCCACGCTTTCCAGCACCCAGGCCTCTGCTCATGCTGCTCCTTCTACTAGGAATGCCATTCCTCCGTCTCGTTCCCACCATTCCCAATCTTATTGCTTTCATTGTTCAGCTCAAATGCCACCTCCTCCAGGAAGACTCTCCTCCAAGGAGTTCTGTGCCAGCAGACAAGAACACAGATAACAGGGGCATCCGAAGGGGCAGTTCTCTGCCCACAGCGGCCTCCTCTACCTCCTGCCTGGGTCAGTCATACATGTAGAGCATTTTTCTCCCCCGCCCTGCAGTACACAAAAGTGGCCACTAGGTGGTGATAGAACGACAAAGTCCCAGCGGGGATGAGCAATAAGAGAGGCCAACCAGGCACTGCCTGCGTCATTCATTCATTTCTTCAACAAATATTTTCTGAACACCTGCCATGTGCAAGATGTAGGACGACAGTGGCAAACAAAGCAACAAAGTCCCTGCTCTCAAGAAGCTTATGTTCTAGTGGCAGAAGGTGAGAGAGAAGAAACACAAAAAATAAGGAAATAAAGCAAGAAAAACCAGGACAGAGGTGAAGGCTGTACAGAAAACACCGGGGCCTGCTTGTGTCCAGACCTCTGAGTTAGCATTTCGTCAGTGAACAGCAGGATCTGTAATCAAAGCATCACTTAGGATCTCAGAGTGGCTGAGCTGGAACACTCCCTGGCCCCTTGTTCACAGTACGCTCTGTGGACAAACAGCATCAGCATCACTTGGGAGCTTACAGGAAATGCAGATTCTCAGGTCTGCCCCAAGTCTACTGAATCAGAATCTGCATTTTAACAAGATCCCCAAGTAATTTGTATGCACGTTAAAGTGAGAAGCTCTGCTCCAGCCAGGCGCCTGGGGGTGACCCATAGCCGTTGGCCCAATCTGACCACTTATTTTTTTGCGTGATGCCCATGCAAGACTGGCTCTTGCTCAAAAAAAGAAATCTAGGAATTTTATGACACATGAAAATTACATGTTCTTCAAATTTCAATGTCCATACATAAAGTTGTACCGAAACAGCCATGCCCGTTCACTTATGTATTGTCTGTGGCTGCTTTCGGGCTATAATGGCAGAGCTGAGTAGTGCAACAGCGACTATATGGCCCATGAAGACTAAAATATTTACTGTCGGGCCCTTTGCAGAAAAAGTTTGCTGATCCCTGCTCTAGTTCAACCTCATTGAATGAGGAATCAGGGCCCAGAGAGGGGCAGTATCTTGTCAAGGCTCATAGGAGCCCTGCTTTTATTTCCATGTCCCACTAAAGGTCCTGTTTGCACAGCCTCTGGTTTGGGCAGTTGAATCGCCTTTGCCTTTTCTGGGTTTGGAGTGATAGCCTCATTGGAAAAGGTTTGTAACTGATTTATGATGTAATCAAGACATTGCAATGAAATTTCCATTTCAGATGAAGCTAGTTTGGAGCCCAGAATGAGATGTGGGTACCCACAGAAACTGGGTTCCTTTTACTAGAGCATGCATGACTGATATTAGCCTTTTCCTGAGAAGGGAGGGGACCCTAGGCTCCTGAAGAAAGGAGAGGGCTTCAGAGGGGTCAGTGTAGGGAGCGGGAAGGAGTTTTTCCTGCTCCTAACCCACCTGCAGAGTGAGGGGTCCTGACCTGTCAGGTGCTCTGAGGCTTTGGGCCAGGCCAGCAGTTGAGACCAATCTCAAGTCACCAAGTATCAATACTTCCCTGCTGTGTCTCCAGTAGGAGTTTAGGGGGCTTGGTGCTGGTGGGGGTGTGGGTACCAATAGGGGGCAGCAGAGAAGACAGTGGTCAAGGCCTGGACTCTGACTGGGGATGCAGCTCAGAGCAGCTCTCGCCTGCTCAGCCCCATCCATGATTCCCACCGTCCTCATGCTTGAGGGCCAAGCTTAGCCTGCCCCAGCCCCTCCCTGCACGCGCCAGCTGCCCAGAACAGCTTGCAGCTCCCCTTTTGGGCCCATGCTTCCCACCTCAGGACCTCTGCTCCTGCTATAGCCAGCCAGTGACCGTGGTGCCCTCCCTTTGTCTCCCGACTGCCTCCCCAAATCCTCCCCACGATTCAGGGCCCAGTGCAAAGTCTGCTCCTAAGAGAAGCTTTCTTTGGCTTCTACGAAGTTAGTTACTCTGCCTCCTTGCAGCACCTTGAAACTTGAACTTTTCTCAAGATCAGGAACTCCATTTCTCTATCTTTTCTCACCTGCTGAATGGGCAACAGAGGAGATAAGAGCACAACCCACAGTCATTCATACTTAGATTTAAATATCAGCTCAGCCACTTATTAGCTGTGAGAACTTGGGCAAGTTTCTGAACAATTCTGAGCCTGTTTCCTCATCTGCAAAATGGGAATAATGACAGCACCCACCAGAGAGGGTTGCTGTGAAAATTAAATGAGACAATATGTGTAAAGGATAGCCACAGACACACAGCTGGTGCTCAGTAAATGTTAGCTCTCATAGCATGTTGGAATAATGTTATTACTAATCATTTGTTGAATGAACAGCCGGGTGGCACATAATTCTGAGAGACTGACCAGCATTTGTGGACACTGCACAGTGCCCAGTACGGGTGGGCACTCTTCTATATGCTGCCTCTTGCAGCCCTTCACTACGGCCCACGAGGCAGCCATACTCTCCCTGCCTCCCAGCCTGCAGCTGTCCCCGGCCTGTTTGATCTTCGGGTGTCTCTGGGATGCATGCCGAGCTGAGTCACTCTATGCCTGAGTGGCTGTGGGGAGGGCTAGGTTACAAGGTCAGACCCGGGGTGCTACGGTGGGACCCCAGCCCAGAGGAGCAAGGCTGGGCTTTAACCAGGGCTGAGGGGAACAGTGGAGAAGAGAGGGCGGCAGGCCCCCAGGTCAGCTGGTCAGGGCTCAGGAAGACTATGGGGTTGGCCCAACCCTTAAGGTTTCAGACTCCAGAAGTCTCAGAGATCGGGCAGAAGCCAGATGACCAGAACAGAGGCCCAAGGGCCAAGCAGACCTAATCCAAGATCCCTGAGCTCTCTGAACCCCCTGATCAAGGACGGGAGGGGTCCAGGGCCTGGAGCAGGGCAGGGGCTGCAGGGGCAAGTGCCACGCTGTGGGGAGCGAAGCCAGAGGGGACAGGGAGACAGGCAGTGCCCAGCATGGACATGGCTGGGCCATTTTCTCCCCAAAAGAGTGAGGGTGCAAGTCCATTCTGTCCACATTTCCTGAGCACCCCCAAGGCCCCGGCCCTGGGCTCAGCGCATACCAACCACCATGACAGGGAATAATTGTCCCCGTTCTATGGTTTGGAAACCAAGGATCAAACAGAAGTGCTTTGCCTGATGCCACCAGTTTGTGGCCAAGGCAGATCTTCTGAGCCAGCCTTGTTCTCACAGAGCCTTGGAAATGACATAAGCCACAAGTACCTAACTTTATGCTTCTAAAGAGGCCCTCAGGTGTGTCCTCACCTACCCTCTTGTACGAGGCCACATAACAAATGACCACGAACCTAGCGGCTTCCAACAGCACCCCTTTACTATCTCACAGATGACCAGTCATATGCGACTTGACAGAACAGGAGATCAGGTTTAGAAATAGACCCTAAAAGACCCACATTTAGTATATGACAGTGAGAAAAAGGTGGATTGTTTCATAAAAGGTGTTGAACAACTTGCTATCTTTAAAAATATATGGATCAAAATTTCAGTAAAAAATTAAACCATAAAGGTACCAGGCCTAGAAAGAATGATATTTTAAAAATGAAACCCAATGTGAGGGAGGCTTTTTACATGAAAAAGCGATGTTAAAACATTCTCCCTCCCCCCGAACTCTTCCATACTCTTTCCATCAAGAGGTGGGGTCTCTGTCCTCTCCTGGAATCTGGGCTTAGTGACTGTGGAACCAATAGAATGTGGCAGAAGTGATGCACACCATTTCCAGGCTGAGGACTTAAGAGCCTGAGAGCTTCCCGTTCTGTCTCTTGGAATGGCCCAGGCTCCAGGCTGTGAGGCAGTCCAGGCCACAGGCAGGGGGCCTGTGTAGGTGTCCAGGCCAGCAGCCCAGCAGAGGGCCCAGCTGACGGCCAGCCTTGACAACCAGACACTTTCGTGAGGAAGCCTTCAGCTGCCTGGAACCCAACCACCATCCGACTACACGGCATGAGGGAGCCTGAATGAGACCCTCTTGCCGAGCCCAGCCAACTTCCAGAACCATCAGAGAGAATAGTGGAAGGATTGCTGTTGCTTTAAGCCACTATGTTTTGGGATAATTTATTATGCAGCAGTAGATGCACTATGATACACTCTGTATGACAAAACCTAGAAGCCATAAGAATAAAAAATGTCTGCATTAAAAATAATTAACAAAACCATAAGACAAGGGCTTCCCTGGTGGCGCAGTGGTTAAGAATCCGCCTGCCAATGCAGGGGACACGGGTTCGATCCCTGGTCCGGGAAGATCCCACATGCCACAGAGCAACTAAGCCCGTGCACCACAACTACTGAGCCTGCGCTCTGGAGCCCACGAGCCACAACTACTGCAGCCCACGTGCCACAACTACTGCAGCCCGCGTGCCAGAGCCTGTGCTCCGCAACAAGAGAAGCCACCGCAATGAGAAGCCCACACACTGCAATGAAGAGTAGCCCCCGCTTGCCGCAACTAGAGAAAGCCCGCGCGCAGCAACGAAGACCCAACGCAGCCTAAATAAATAAATAAATTTATTAAAAAAAAAACCATATGACAGCAAACTCAGGGAAAGACCATATTTGCAACTCATATTACAAAGGGCTGATTTCCTTATTGTATGAATAGTACCTACAAATCATTAAGACAAAGATGCCCAGCTCATCTGAATAGGCAAAGGATATCCATAGGTTATAGAAGGAAATGGTTCTGAAACGTATGAAAAGTGCTCAACTTGGCTCAAAAGAGAACTGTAAATTAAAATTACAATAAGATATCATTAAAAACAAAAATACACAGGAGAAATAGATGCTTTCATACATTACTGATAGGAGTGTAAGTTGAACAACTTCTCTGAAAAGCATTTTATCAGTATCTATCAAAATTTTACAGTGCACATATTTTTTGACCCAACAATTCTGCTTCTAGGAATTTATCTTACAGATGTATTTACCCACGCACAAAATGACATTTGTGAAAGGCTCTTTGTTGTGGCATTGTAATAGTAAAGATGGCAAACATCCTAAATGTCCATTAGTAGGGGACTGTTCATCATTTGTGGTTCACTCCTACAGTGAAATACTCTGCATCCATAAAAGAATGAGGCGCCTCTGTGTGTAAGGATGTGCAGTGATCTCCAGGATACACTGTTGAGTGAAAAAAAAATGGGGTGATGCAGAGTGTATATGCTACCATTTATGTGAAAACTATATGCATATTATTATATATATTAAACATCTCTGGAAAGATGTGACTGCTTCTGGGGAGAGGATCTGAGTGGTGGGGGGCAGGGTAGGAGTGGCGATTTTCACCTTATACCCTTGTGTACCTTTGGGAATTTGTATCTTGTGCATTTATTATCTATTCCAAAACTAAAAAAAATACTTATTTAAAAATAGTACTTGAATAACTGGTTAACCATTTGGAAAAACATTAAGGAGAACCCCCCGCCTCAAACTGTATACACAAAATGTTCCAAATAGATTCAAGATTTAAATGCAAAAGAGAATTTATAACAGTCCTACAGAAACTTCCTTTCTTACTGTCATTTTGAATTTTTGCATGTTCCAAATTTCCATCCCCTGCTGGAGCTGTGGCCCTGACCCTCAGTCAGTCACCCAGCGGTCTCCCAGGCTGCCATTGCCTGGAACTTACTAAGAGCTCCATAAATCTCAGCTGCTCGTTAATTTGTTTTACCAGTGAAGCCCAGGTCAGGCCTCTGATCCCTCTCCAGTTTGGATCCTTCCTCTCCCAACCACTTCACCTGATCCTCCTCAAGGGCTCTCAGCTGGCTCCATCCTCTGGCTCCATGGCCACCATCTAGTAGCACTATTGAGCACCATCTGGGTGCTTTGCCTTGGGGGAGGGGGCCCATTGATGTGTCACACCCCCTCCTGCCCCTGGTGGACAGGCTTGCCCAGTGTCCTTGCCTGTCCTTGTGTGGGGGAGGAGCTGGGCCCAGGTGTCACCACTGATTAACAGGATGGAGCCACTGGGCTGTGCTGTCCCCAGAAGCCCTGGCCTGGGGACAGAAAAACACCTTGTTGTGTCAATAGTTGAGGTATTTCAGAAATCGTCCCCAAGGTGTCCTAGCAGTGCAGATAGCGGTCTGTGGGTAAGACATTTATTAATGTGTTACTTACAGGGAGAGATGGCAGGACAGAGCACTGGCCAGGGACCCAGGTGGCCCAAAGAGCCAGCTCTGGCCCCTCCAGCGACTTGCTGTGTGACCCCAGGCTGGAGATGTCACGTCTCTGTGCCTGTCTCTCTTTCCTAGCTGGGCTTTGATGGGGCAGAATGGATTCAGATAAAATCCTCAGAGAAGAGACCACCAGGTAGGGCTTTTGCCTTCTAGGTGCTCCCAAGCCTGGGAGCAAGTACCTGAACAGGCTCTGGCAGAGATGAAGCCGGCAGAGCTCAGGGACAGGTCTGGGCCCCTCCCACTTGTACTGAGTCTTGCTTCAGCATCTGCATCTCTGACCAGCTGCTATCCCTGGGGTATGTGCTTCCTTGGATGTGTTACTATTTATCAAGCACCTACGATGTGTGTTACCTTGTATGGTTAGTCCATTCAAGATGGCTGTTCTGTTGCTCTCTGTATATCCCCTGCTCTACTAGTCCCTGCTTCACTCACATGACTATCCAATCCTCTTAATTACAGGGCTTAATTAGCCCCTGGTAACTGATGAGCCCACCTGACATCAATTCCCCCTATAAATGGTAGCCTCCTTCTCCCTCGGGCAGTAAAGACTGCTGCCATATTCCGCCCGCCATCTGCGTGGTGGGGTGTTGCTCCAGGACCCTTTGTGTACTATCCCTGTCCAATAAGCCACTGATGTCTTCGTCACTGTCTCCAGGCTCTTTCTTGGGTCTCGAGGCTGGACAACTACAAGGCTTGCAAGCCTGCAGTGTGCAGCCCAACATACCTGCTGTTGTAAGTACTATATATAGTCATCCTCTCAACAAGCTGTGAGGGAGGTATCACTATTGTCCCCATTTTACAGATGAGGAAACTGAGGCATGCAGAAGTTTAACAACTTGTCCTTAGTGGGTGGCAGAGCTGTGATTTAAACCCAGGCAGTCTGGCTCCTGAGCCTGAACTCCTCAACTCTTTCCTTCATGGCCTTGGTGCTTGGTAAATACCTAACATGGCCCAGGGCCCATGCAAATGTTGCTTGCTTAATAATCACAACAACCCTTAAAGGTAAGTTCTAATAACCCCATCTTGTAGCTGAAGAAACTGAGGCTTAGGAAAAGGATGTGAACCGACCAAGATCACACAGCTTGTTAAGTGGCAGAGGTGGGATTCAGACCCAGTCCACCTGACTGCAAACCCGGGGTCTGACCATGACCCCACATGTCTCCAGCATCTTGGCCCTGGCCCTATGCATGACCTGCCTCCAGCCGGTCAGCAAGTGTTCAGCAAACTGGGTGGCCCACAACCAATCAAACTCCCTCTCACAACTGTGGGCTTCCTATGGGGAACTGCACCAAGTATTAAAGAGGTCATTCTGGGATTCAGACCGCCCTCATCCAGGCTCCTCTGTATGCACAATAGGCCAGGCTCAGAGCTCAGTCTGTGTGACCAAAGACCCCTGCCTGGAACAGTGTGACCACGAAGAGACAGACCTAGAGAAGATGGTCAATGCACTCAGGCCCTGGGAATGGGGATGGTCCTTGACTGCAGCCCCCTCCCCCAGCGCAGTAGGCACCTTTATAGGCATCCACACACATTCACACAGGACTCTCTCCTGGATGCCCTTTTACCCAACGCAACCCCCAAGTCACGCCTGCCGGTCCTGATGCTCTGGGGCAGTGTGTACTCAGAGGTAGCAGGCCAAGGATACGAGCCAGGCACCAGCCCCAGAACCAGTCTCAGTTTCATTAAGGCTTGATCTCACACACACACAGGCACAAGGCGTACACGCGGAGCCCCAGTTACCCCCACACAGACACACCGTCAGTGCCACTGCTCACTGCACAGCTGCAACCCCACACGACCCCACTCTGCCCCCGCCCCCGGCGCCAGCCCGCACCCCCGCCCCTCCTACTCCAGGCCCGGCCCTCCCGAGGACACGCCCCCTTCCCAGACTGCTTCCGCCCGCGGGGTCCGGCTCAGTATCCGGCGTCTGGAAGGTGAATGAGGCCTGTGCGACTTATGAAGGTGTTTGTGACGCGCAGGATCCCCACCGAGGGCAGCGCCGCGCTAGCCCGGGCCGCAGAGTAAGAGCCCCGCGTCCCTGCACCGCTCCGCGCGCCGAGTCCCCGCCCTCCGGGCGCGAGTTCTGCGGGTGGCGTCGCGGGAAGGGGCTGCAGAGCCCCAGGCGCCGCTCCGGGACCTCGGGCACCCAGTACGCTGGCTGACTCAGCGTCTCCGGGCGGGTCGGGGTAGGCCTCCCGAGGCCCAGTTAGTTATTTTTGGCGGGGCGGACGGCGCGGTCCGTGGCGTCAGATCCGGGATCCTGGGCTTGGGCCTTGGCCGAACTTTCCAACCTGTGCCTGGCCAGGACGGTCTTGGAGTTTGGGGAAGCTTAGAGAAAGTTCTCTGGGGCCCAGCTTTCTCCAGGCCCGTTGCAGTGACTCTGGGACCCGCAGCTCCCCTGGCCCTTGCAGTGTGGGTGGGGGAAAGGGCTGGAGCCCTCCCCAGCCATGGCCCTGGGGAGAGGGAAGACGGCCCCATGACACAAGGGACAGGCTGTTAATCTTTTACCCTCTGTGGTCACTTGACCAGGTCAGGGACCTTAGCAGTCACTGGATTACCTGGTTCCTTTGGACAGTTGGCAGGGGGCCTCTGGTAGCATTTCTTAAATTGAACCCTGCAGGTCAGCCTTGCCAGGTGCTTCATATACGTAAACTCTTAATCCTTCAGTACTGTGAAGTCGGTACAGTAATTCCCACTTTACAGAGAAAACTGGGTCAGGTTAAGTGCCTTCCCCAATGACTGTGTGTGGCACAGCTGGGATGTGAACTTTGCTCTGTCAGCTGCAGTCTGAGCCCTGCATTATGCAGGTTTGCACTGCCCATATCAGGCAGGGAGAAGGTGGAACCCAGCCTCAGAGACCAGTGCAAGGGGAAAATGAGATTTGTTCATTTCATTCAATGCAATAAAACCTTTGCTGAGGACTTGCCATGTACCAAGCATTGAGGGGGGAAGAGGGGAGGGCAAAAACAACAAGGGCACTAGTGGCAGCAGCTCACACTGCTATAGCGCTGTGCCACCATCAAAGGAGGGTGAGAGGAAGCCTGTGCCTGGGGCTTAGGCGTGGAGGTGCCGCACGGGGAATTCTGGGAAGTGCCAGCAGCTCTGTGTCTTGCGCATGTAGATGCTCCGTACGTGTTGGCTGCACAGAAATGTCAAGGGCTGGGAGGTTGGGCAGCACCACGGGGAAACATGCCCCGTGCCCACCAGCCACCATGGAGGTGCCCCTGAAACTCCTCCATGTTGAACTGCTTTGATCTTGTCCAAGTACAAAGTCAAGAACAAGTGTTTTTCATTTCATGGACTCATAGGAGAGGATGTGCAACTGGACAGGGAAATCAAGCCCCATCTGATTTCTCCCCACTGGCCTTCCCAACAATAGGCAGCCCAGGCCCGGGAGCTCACTACCTGTGAGGCCTCCTGTAGGGGTAAGAAAGCGCTTCCTTGTGTTGAGCTGAGAGCTGTCCCCGTGACTTTCTCCTTTCACTTTAGGCCCCTTTCAGTCCTTGTCAGAGAGCTGTGGTCTGTGACAGCCCTTCACCCTCAGGACAGTTCTGAGGCCACCCACGCCTGACCTTGACTCGCCTCAGCCAGCCCCAGGCAGCTTGAGGCCAGAGCAAGCAGAAGACAATGTTTCCCACTCTGAGAGGGGTCTGCAGGGGGCTGGAGGGGCTTTGGGGGCCTGGGGACACCTGCGGGGCTCCCGCACTTCTGAGCGGTCTTTCCTTTGCCTTCAGCTGTGAGGTGGAGCAGTGGGATTCCGATGAGCCCATCCCCAGCAAGGACCTGGAACGGGGCGTGGCCGGGGCCCATGGCCTGCTCTGCCTCCTCTCTGACCGCATAGACAAGAAGCTCCTGGATGCCGCAGGTGTGTGCACTGGGCAGGCCCGGGGAGGGTTCCAAGGGTGTCTTGGCCCTGGTGGACATATCAGCCTGCTGCTGCTGGTTCCCGAGCAGGTCTTCAGTGACCTCTCTGAGCTCTGAGGGCATTCACTGCAGACCTGGGCCAGAGGGAGCAGTTGTGTGCAGTTCCATATGGCACACACTTTGCCCCTCTCTCCTGGTGGTGAGTTCCCAGAGGGAGGCCTTAGGAGGGCAAAGACCATGGTGTGGAGGAGAGCCAGGGCCTGGGGCCCTCGTCCAGCTCTGCTCAGCCTTGCTTTATGACCTTGAGCAGGGCCCTGCCTTTTCTGGACCTGTCTGTAGTATGTAGGAGGGCCTTGAATCCCATGAGGAAAGATACAAACAATGCTTTTTCTGCCCAACAGGAGCCAATCTCAAAGTCATCAGCACAATGTCCGTGGGTGTCGACCACTTGGCTTTGGATGAAATCAAGAAGCGGTAAATGCAGCTTGGGCTCTGCAAGCAGGGCCTGGAGTGAGGGGTGACTACCAGAGAGGGAAAAAGGAGCTGAGTATTTTTTTCTTCATATTCTTTGACCATTCAGTGAAAACGTAAGGTAGCTGATGATAAAATCTGCTCATGTGTGCACACATCAGTTAAGGTAAGGCCGAGCAGTCAGAAGCAGTCAGAAGCAGTGGGTAACAATGTCCAGGTGACACCCTTTCACATTCATTCTTTTTTTTGACCCCCACAACAACCCCTTCAAGTAGAAAAGGCAAGTATTATTATTTCCCTCTTTAGATGAGGAAGTTCAGAAAAGTTAAGTAGTTACTTAACTACTTAAGTAGTTACTCCAGACTTTGGACCCCGATCTTCCATCTTATATCCTTCTCAAAATGGGAGATAATCAAGATGGGAATGAGGGCTGGCCATTCCTGAGTGCTCACTTACAGCTCTGAGCTTCCTGACAGGCAGCGCAAAGAGGGAACAAAGCTGTATCACAGCAATGTCCCAGCAGTAGAAATTGGTGAAGGTGCTTGAGGCCAGTGTTACCGCCAAATCTTTGATTCGTAGTGGGATCCGTGTGGGCTACACCCCAGATGTCCTGACAGATGCCACGGCCGAACTCGCCGTCTCCCTGCTGCTCACCACCTGTCGCCGGTTGCCTGAGGCCATCGAGGAGGTGAAGAAGTGAGTGAACACTTGGCAGGGAAGTCGACTCTGCTTAGCAGCTAGTACTTGAGCATCCAGTGTCACCCTGGACCAGAGGTGATCCTGTCCCTGGCTGTGCCCCAACTAATGAGGGGGGACAGACTCAGGCACAATACTAAAATGCACAGCAGAGCTGAAATAAACAGGGTGTGAAGGGAAATTGTGGGGGAGGAGCGTGGATCAGGGAAGGCTGCGTGGAAGTGGTAGCCGGTGGGCGTCCTCCTGAGCCCTTAGAGGGCCCTGTGTACCATCATGTGGGAATCCAAAAGGCTCTGGAAACTGAAGGTTGTTTCATTTCGCTGCAGATACACCAATGTGCTTGATATGGGTGCCACCCCAGATGCTGTTGAGGGTGTTATGTAGAATATAGCATATGTACCTTAACACCTTCCTAAAATCTGAAAATTTAAAAATTCTGGCCTGAGGGTTTCAGATCAGAGATGTGGGTCTGTACATCCAGAGTTGGGAAAGGTACTCCAGGTGCGGGGACTGGCTTGAGCAAAGGCCAGGAGGTGTGCAGATGCAGGCTCTCAGAGAATGTGTACTGGGAGAGGGGATTTGAGGTGGGGATGTGGCAGGGACAGAGGCTGCATGGGGCTGACTAGACACTCTCACCCTTCTGTCGAGGGAGTTGGTCCCTTCATTGGAGGTGACTCAAGACAGGCTGTATTCCCCTGTCCACCCAAGGCAACAGGGGTGGGCCTGTGGCTTCCCTGGAGCACTGAGAATACTGTTTTTGGAATCCTACATCCTGGGTTTGCAACCTGCTGCTCTTCCCTGGCTGTGTGACCTCACATAGATTGCCCTTTCTTGTCTCAGTTTTCCCGTCTGCAAAATGGGGGGAGAACCTGTAAGGCCCCTTTCAGCCTTCGGACTCTGTGTCCCCAGTGGCTTTAAAGGAAGAGTCAGTCACGCTGCTTATCGGCAACACCCAGTGGCTGTAGGGGTAACGCATGCTCCTCTCAATCCTTTACTGGAGGGCTGGGCCTGTCCCTTGCACCACGGGGTCTGCGTAGCGGCCCTCATCTTTGCCTGAGACCAGAGCCTCTAACCCGTCCCTCTCTCTCCCTGCAGCGGCGGCTGGACCTCGTGGAAGCCCCTGTGGATGTGTGGCTACGGCCTCACACAGAGCACCGTTGGCATCATCGGGCTGGGGCGCATAGGTGAGGCTCCCATCTACCCAGATTGGCACCCTGGCTCTCACGTCTTGGTTTGAGTCTCTGGCACCCGTGTCCAGATGCTGACAATCCTTTGGAAAGAGTCACCGTACCTGGGTGCAGTAGGGATACCTCTAGCGAGAAGACACAGCATCGTAAAACACAGGCCAAAAAATAAAATAAGGAGTTCCTTAAGAACTCATTAGGTGATAGAAGCAAGTTGTAAGAGCCAGGGTTCTTTATGATTATAGCTGCATACAGGACAGATGAAAGCGATGACGGCTGCAGGGTCGGGACTTTTAGGAGGGGTTTACTGTGGGAGAGCCCATGCTGCCCCAGGCCTGGGTTCTGGAAGGCATCTGACTCCTAAAGCCTTAATTCAGGAACCAGAGGGTCCAGCAGACAGAGCTTACCTGTGATTCTGAGGCGGGGCAGAGCTACTTTTCTTCCAGTGGCCCCCAGCGCTGGAGAAGCCTGGCATAGGCCGGTGGCTCTCTGGCACCCTGCCTGGTGCAGAGGTGAGGGTGAGGACGGGAGGGGTGCATAAATTGTCCGGCCAGCTAGCAGCCCTGCCTCCCACACTAGAGGGCTGCTTGGAAGAAGCCAGCAGCTTTGGGACGTGCTCTGCGTCTGAAAATCCAGCTGCCCAAGCCTGTCTCGGCAGCAGTGTGTGTGCAAAGGGTCAGGGCCGGGGTGAGTCGGCAGTTGGGCAGCGCCACCAGAAAGTCGGGTGGGGTCTGTGGGTGCACCACCAGAAGCAGAGGGTCCAGAAGGAGGAAGGGGACCGTGTGCTCAGACCTCTGCTGGGCTGCCAGATCCAGTGCTCAGGGAAGGCTAGCAGATGGCCCTCAAGATGGCCAGCACCGTGTGAGGACGGCACAAGTCAGTCACAGCCACACAGGAGCTGTGGTGCTGCCTTCAGATCCCTGAAGGACTATCACACGGACCCCTGAGGGCAGTGTGGGCTGGCAGGGGGCTGGGTACAGTGTGGCAGGAGTGGTTAATGTTGGGAAGGGCCTCCCCACCCCCACCCTTCCCCCAGGGGCTCCCGCTCTCTGGAGCTGCTGGGCGCTGCCCTGCCCTCTGAGGGACTGGGAACAAGCGCTGACTCTGACTCCTTGCCTCCAGGCCAGGCCATTGCTCGGTGTCTGAAACCATTCGGTGTCCAGAGATTGCTTTACACAGGGCGCCAGCCCAGGCCTCAGGAAGCAGAGGAATTCCAGGCAGAGTTTGGTAAGTAAAACCTCGATTTCCACAGGAACCCCACCTGTGCTGGGCTGGATGGTTCTCCATGTTTGCTGTAACGGCAGCACTTTGGGGCAGGCTGCAGGAGCTCCATGGTGTCTGTGGTGTGCCTTAGGTGTTGTCTGACCTCCCTGCCCCTGCACACAGAGGCCCATTCAGGGAGCAAAGGGCCTCACCCAGGCCACACAGTGAGTACCCTCAATGCCAGAGGGACTCCAGGTCTCCTGTCTTGCAGGGTCTTTTATCACCATTGTCCATGTACAAACAGAGCAGCAGGGATGGTGACACATATAAGGAATTGCTGGGAACTTTGACACAGTTGCCTTAATAAACTGGTGAGCGCTTACCCGCCAGCCTTGTGTCCGGGTGGATCCAGCTCCCTGGCAGGCGCACAGCATGTTGAGCGGAGGGCAGGCTGGATTTCAGCCACTCCACCCCCTTGGCACATTGGGCCTTGAAGGTGGTGAAAGCCAGAGTGGTCCAGATCCCATTGTGTGACCTTGAATAAGCTCCTGCCCCTCTCTGGCCTCAGTTTCCCCACCTTTAGAGCAGGGGGCTGGCTGAATGATGTAACACACCAGGATCCCATGAGTGTCTGTTGACTTTGTGTGGTTATTAGAGTTCTCCAGGTAGAGACAAGACCTTCAGGAAGCATCTTGGGAGTTTCCATTATGGGCGGAGGGAGGAATGGTCAAGGTTCCCACCCTCTTGCTGTCCCTAACCTGGGACACAGCACCTGATGGAGCCCTGCCCTCCCCCAGTGTCCACCCAGCAGCTGGCCGCTGAGTCTGATTTCATCGTCGTGGCCTGCTCCTTAACACCTGCAACCAGGGGGCTCTGCAACAAGGACTTCTTCCAGCAGATGAAGAAAACGGCCGTGTTTGTCAACATCAGCAGGTATCCTGGGTCACCAGGCAAGCCTAGAGAGGGGCTGTCCCTGTTGCTGTGACCTGAGGTTTTTCTTCCCCATGGGCTGTCAGTGAGACTCAGGCTGAGCTTACTGCCCTTGATAAACCAATCAACCAGACAACTCAGAAATACAGTAAAGGCCCCAGAGCATGTCCCAGGTGCTCAGAGCAGGGCCTGGCCTGTCTGGTTCCCAGCAGTACCCTTGGCCTTGCTCAGGAAGTGAAGGCACCGTGGCAGCAAGTTACCAGGTAACCCTGTACCTCTAACCACAAAGGGGTGGCCTTAATGTTCTTTACAGCCCTTTGGAGGCCGACCTTCATGGTGCTGAGCCTGGGTCTGTCTGTGTGAGTCAATGACAGCTTGAACCCTCATGCTCCTGGGCAGACAGACCCAAAACCCAGGTTGTCTTGGGTCCTCAAAATGTCCCCAGGGTGCCTTTAGGCCACTGAGCATGTGATGGGGGCAGACCTTCCCTCTCTGCCACTCCAACCTCTTCTTAGGTAGTGCCCTTTGAACCCACTTAAATCAATTTGGAGGCAAAGATGGGCAATGGGAGGGGACTCCAAGGGCTCATCCACCCCAGAGGTGCCTGTAGTTACTGACGTTTAGCTGCAAAGGGGGTGCCTTTGGGGTGGAGTGAACATGCAGGAACACAGGGCTCGCACTGATGCCAACAGTGTCGTTGCTTCCGTCACGTACCCAGTACTTCAGGGCACTGGGTTATTGCTGCACGAGTATCGTTGAGTGCACAATGTGAAGTCTTTAGCAAACCAGCTCTCTGCTCCAATGGTTCATTGATGGGAAGGATGTCTGCTCACTTGGATGGATGTAGTTGGGTGTATCCTCAGGTCTCTGCCTGCAGTTGGGCAGGTGCCTGACACTTGCTGCAGTGCTTGTCAGCCGGTGGTCGGGATCCCAACACACATGCAGGCTCTGGGTCCCGTTCATGTAGTGGTGCGTGTAAGTAAGCTTTGATCCTCCTAGCACTCCTGGGAGTTAGGTAGTATTCTCCCTATCATACAGAGGAGGACCCTGAGGCACAGAGAATTTGAGACACTTGCCCAAGGTCACACAGCTCGAAAGTGGCAGGCTGGGGTTCTCTGTATTACTGTACAAACTATAAGTAAGTATACTATAAGGCTTACTGCTTTGAAAGTTAGTGCCAAGTGCCAGGTTGATGGGAAAATTCATTCTCTGGGTGGTTCTGCCCTAAAGGCGACCTGGGTAGAGGGAGCTTTGGGGCACCCACATCACTGTCATTCTCAGGGGAGAAGTGGTGGACCAGGACGACCTGTACCAGGCCCTGGCCAGTGGTCAGATTGCAGCTGCTGGACTGGATGTGACAACCCCAGAACCACTGCCTACAAACCACCCTCTCCTGACCCTGAAAAACTGCGGTAAGAACTGCGCTTTACCAGCAACACTTCACCCGGCCCCGGTTCCTTCCCGCCACGGCTTGTGAAGCCGGCTTGCAGTTCTCCCAACACTCGGGTTAAGCACTGTGCCCCCAGAGACACAAGCCACAGCCACCAGAGGTGGGAGTTGCAGCTCCAAACGCCCTTTCTCAGGCTAAGCTTTAAGTCATACCCTTTTCCCTGTCCCCTAGCCCCCGGGGAGGTAGATGCGTCTGGCATCTCATCCCGTGACACCTTAGTGCAGTGGTTCTCAAACTTTTTTGTTCATCGGTCACCTGGAGGGACTGATCAAACACACGGTGCCCTCCCCCCATGCTTCTGCTTCAGGGATGAGGCCTGAGAATATGCTCCTAATGTCTGGCACGCTGCTGCTGCCCCTTGGCCGGGGAGCACTGTGAGAACCACTTACTTAGCATTCCTCTTTAGACTCCTCAGTTACCGTTAACAGTTCTTTATATTACGGTCTATCTGTTCAGCTAGCTGACGTGGTTTCTGCCTCCAGACTAATATATAACTGAGTGGAAGGGGCCTCAGGTTGTCTGGGCCAGTCCCTGTCCTTTACTTACATTCTGGAAGGGAAAACCAAAGAGAAGGGCCGTAGCTGCCTTCCCCACAGTGAATGCTCCCATTATTGGAGCCCTTGGAAGCTCTACCATCCCCGCCCCCGTGCCCGTCTGAGAGGAACATTGGCTGTGATGGCCAGGCTGTTGCCCGGAGCTGGGAAATCTCCCATCCCCCCAAGCCCTGGGCCTTTAGCTCGGTGCCCTGGGTACTGCTTTTGAAAGGTGTGCTTTAGGGACGAGTGACCTCACTTGTTCTGCAGTGGGGCCAGAAGCAGCTGCACTGTCCAGCCTTTCATCTAGTTATTTCGGGAGATCAGAAGCCCAGGGCGTCACCTAGTTTCACCATCTGATATTTGAAGGGCTGCGTCTAGACAGGCTCCAAGACTCCTTCTAGCCCTGACATTCTTGTGTTCAGGATATGTAATTCTTGTCACCCTTGTGTCTGGGTTTCGGTAGCCCTGGGGAAATAAGAGTGCTTAGTGAGAGGAGGGAAGGCAAATCTTTTTATTGGCACATCCTAGCCATGAAAAAAGGGCCCGAGTTAAGGCTCCTGAATCACCCTCCTCATTTCCCTTTCTTCCTCTCCTTTCCAGTGATCCTGCCCCACATTGGCAGTGCCACCCATAGAACCCGAAACACCATGTCCTTGTTGGCAGCTAACAACTTGCTGGCTGGCCTGAGAGGGGAGCCGATGCCCAGTGAACTCAAGCTGTAGCCACACGGGAGACACTGAGGCTAGGAGGCAAACGGCCCCGGGATTCTGTCAGATGTGCCCAGGCTTGATTGGACCCACAGGATGGGAGCCAAAGAAAAAAGTCTGATGTGTACTGATTCTATGGAGGGAAGACTGGTGCTCATGGATGTGCTCCCACTTTTGTGGTTGGAAGCATCTGAGCCCAAAGTGTATAATTCTATTAAATAATTCTCTGAGAGACCGCCTGGGCGTGTAACTGGGAGACGCTGAGGACAAGAGCATCTGCTTACATTTTCTAAATCGGCCTCTAGTGACCGCAGGTTCTGCTTCCCACCCCCATCCCCACGCATTTTAATTATTAGACCCTGTCCAAACCACCTTACCCCTCATCCTCTGCTAAAATGCCTTCAAGTGTCCCTCACTGAGGACAGAACAACCACAGCCCAGTGGTGACCGTGGCAACTGGACCTGCTCCCTAGACCATCGGACAAATTAAACACACATGGCAAAAAGAACTAGGTATGGTCACAATACTTATTTTTTGGTCAAGACTAATCAAGGTAGGTGGGTTTCTTAATTTTTATTTTAAAATTAGTTTCAGCACCTTCATATTTTGTCCCTCGTGTCCATCTCCTCACTCCTCAGGTGAATGCCCTTTTCTAATCACCTCAGTCCTCCTAAGGCCAGGCCACCAGCACTGCCAAAGCCCTGCTCCTGCAGAGGGACCTGGGCTCCAGTTCTTCCCCGCAGCTGAGCCATACTGGAGAGTGGAGTCTTCACCCTGGGAGGCACGTAAGGGAGCGGCAGAAAGCGCAAGATTTGGCAGGCCCACTAGGAGTAAAACTGTGGTGAGAACAACACATCACCCTTGTCCACAGCTCAGAGACAAAGCTCAGGGAAAGCACAAGGGACTGATGACCAATAATTGTTATTAACCACAGCATGAGAGAATTTTCTAGGAAGTTTGGTTTTAAAAAAAAGTACTGGTCACAGCAGGATTAACAGAGAAAGCAATACTACTTCATTTTTTTATTTCAACCTTAAAAACCTAAGGCGAAGAAAAAGAACACAATTAGTTAGAGGCATGAATACGACAAATTTTTTATTTCAAAGTCTCAAATTTTGACCAGCATAGCACCAGACACAGGTGCCCTGATAGAACCTTATGATTTGGTCACCAGAAATGATTATGCCAAGCTATAATTAAGGCTAACCAATCAAATCCAGGTACCCAATACCAGTTAAAATTCAGGTAGAAACTACCAATTTGTGGGAACCCTGGGACTGGTTTTCCAGGGAACCTCTGAATTATTTTTTAAGTGCTACAGCATGTACGAGGACCTGGCTCACAGGCTTGCTTCTCACATGTAGGAACTGATTGACTAAGAGGTAGATGAGAGAGTCCAGATTCCACTTAGCAGTGGAGAGGCAGGGCTCCAGCCACTGTGTCAGAGATAGGCCCCGAAGCAAGTCCACTTAAGCTGGAGTTCAGGTGAGGGGGCGGCTTCCTGGCACCTCCTCCTCAAGGTGGAAGGGGAGGAGGGCTGCCACTGCTCTCCTGGTGCCACCGATTCCTCTTCCCAAGCCAGGCAGGGTCTCTCTCGTTCTCCATGCTGACCCACCTGCCTCCCAGGGTTAATCTCACGAGTCACTGGTCCCCACAGAGGGGTGGATGTGGAGCCTCCTCACATCAAGTCAGAGCATGACTGCTAACAATTCGCCACACACAGCTGAACCTCACAGGTGATCCCACAGCCTCCAGCCGTCTCCCCCACATCTGAAAGGAGAGGAATCAGAGGTTTCCCTTTTGGTTTTCCTCCCTGGGAATCAGTTCGTAGGAGATGCTAAGCAATGAACATTGTAAGTTTATCCACAGACAGATGTGTAACTGCATACACTAGATTAAGAGGAGAAAACACTCGCTGATTACCTTTCTTTCTAAACAAAGGTAAGAACTGAAGGATTTCACTCAATTATGCACAATGGCTTGTGTCTAAAAAAGCTGTATAAAAACTCATGTTCATGCATGAATTAAACTGACTTCATGAGCTCTATAGAGACACATTAACCTGTGCTTTTCCCCTGGAAGCTCATGAGCCAGGGCTCAGCCTGACAGCTGCTACCAAGAGCCCCGATGGCACAGGGTCAGAAGACCACAGGTGGGGCTGGGGAAGAGAAGCAGTGGGGTCCAGGGAGGCCCAGGGCAGTCACCCAGATGTCTCCTCAAACTGTCTCAGATGCTGCTTGGTGACTTCTATGCTCTGGGCTGCCCAACCCATTTATATTTACCCATGAATACTGCTGCATTTGGATTTCAAACATTCAGTATTGGGTTGGGGCAACAACAAAAGTTCAGGGTCTGTACTTTAAAACGATAGTATAGAACAGTAATAAAACCCACGATGGAGGGGGGTTGATTTCACTTTTGGTTAGTTTTTACCTGAAAACAGTAATCTAGGCCCGGGAAAGATGCCATATGTGGCATGAATGTGAAGAAGTGAAGCAGACAACGGGTTTGTCGTTGGGTGAGATGTGTCAGGCTGCACCAGCCCCCGAAATCTGCACGGAACAAAGGGTAAATGCGCCATAAAAGATCTCACGAAACAGGACTCCACACCATCAGAACAAAGACAAACACTAGCTCTTTTCTGACTTCCAAACATGGAACTGTAACATATGTAATACAAGTTGGTTAAAATACTGCTAAAACAGCACATACAGAAACAATACCTTACTTGTTGCTCCCTATAAGTACATACTCCTTTTACAACTTTGTTTTTAAAACCAGGAAAAATTGTTAAAACATCTATGTAACAAACAGTGATGTTTTCAAAAGTATATATACACCTAATAGTCCAGAGAATGCTCGCTCTGGACCCAGTGTCAGCACCATGAAAGTGCAGTGTCTGTGACTGCAAATCAGACAAAAATAAAAAATACAGTATTTTCTGAAGCCTAGGACTAGCTCATGATAAACTTTAAAGCATTTTTGGCAGACAGGTATGTCCTCAAGGGCCTTCCTTTTAGACAGGCACAAAGTTGCCACTGGTTACACTTAAGTTTATCTTGCATCACTGTACAGGTATATAATCTCATCAGAAGGTATATAGGAAATTTAAATGCTTCAGAGTTTTACAAAAATTGCTAAAAAAAAAACTTTTGCACTTCAATTTTTAATTGTCAAATGTGCCACTTTTAATGACATCGATTCCAAACTACTTTCTGACTGCATTACTTAACCCTAAGGAAGAATTTGGTTTCAGGGATTGGATCCCTTCTCTGAAAGCGTACATTTCACTCAGAAATGTAGCAGTACAAGCACTACACCTATTAATTCTCCATTTATTAGTCATCGAAATTTGCATGAGCCATTCGCAGCCTGAAGCCTCAAACCCAACGGCATTAACCACCAACCAAAAGAGACTGTAGTTTAGGTCCTGATACTGGCCTCAGCATTATCTCAAGAGGTCGGGTTAGAGCAAAGTGCTGGGAAGGTTGTTGCTCTGCCAGCGCAGGCAGGTGGTCTTCGAGTGTTTGTACAGGTGGCTGGACTGACTGAACCTCTTGCCGCACTTGAGGCAGGCGTAGGGTTTTTCACCTGTGTGAACACGGATGTGCTTCTTGCAATCTGTCAAGGTCAGGAAAGTCTTGCAGCAGATTTTGCAGGCATACTTGCGAGCCCCCTCTACGACTAAGACGTTGTGCTCCGATAAGGCCTTCTTGCACTTTGACAGGACGTCAGCAGATGCCCTCGTCAACTGCGGGGGGCCGGGCTGCGAAGGGTGGCCATTTTCAAATGAGGATGTGGCCGCGTTCATCATTAGCTGGGAACTGGCAGAGTTCTCTGGGATCTGTGAGCTCCTGACTGACGTTACCACTGGCATTTTGGGAGCTATGCGGCGGTAGTATGGAAAGTTACTGGCTCCACCTCTAGGGGAGCTCATCATTACCCTGGAGAAGGAGGAATGCAACCCCAGACCAGACCTGGAAAAATCCATCCCAAACTGTTCTCCTCCTTGGTAGCCTGAGGTCTGCACACATGGCAGGCCCATCACTTCCTGCATAGGCCTGACGAAGTGAGCATCTGTGGGTTCGCTGAACGGGTTCTCCATGTGAGAGCCAGGGGCTGAGGAGGGCCCGCCTGCAGGCCCAGCCTCTGGACTCAACAGATAAGGGGCCTCCCCCTCCAGCCTGCAGTCACTAGTGGTGTTTGGGATATTATCGTCATTGTTCTGATTTGCACTAAAGTTACTTCCTCTGCTCTTATTAAGAAAATTTGAAATGCTAAAAGTGGATTTATGTTCTAGGTTATTTGTGACTTCCAAAATATGGATGTCTCCTACCCGGTCAGTGCTAGACTGGGGATCTGAAAAACTCCGGTCGCTGCTCTCGGGGCTGAGGTCTATCTTCTCGGCACTGACCACCACTCCCTCCACCTCCACCGATTCGCTGCCTTCCGCTTGGGAGGTCACGTCGCTCACTTCATCCTGAGGCTCAGGAGAGCTCAGGGGCTCAGATTTAACCACCACTCTCATGTGCTCCTTCTCACCAAGGCCAGCCTCAGGGTTTTCGCACTGAAAACCACTTTTCTCAGGTGTGGCTTCCTGCTCAAAACTAGCCTCGACCTGAGTGGCGCGGGAGGCCATGGAGAGCTGGGTCACGTTGCCGGTGCTGTTGTCGGACTGGCTGGGCACCTGGGCATCTTCTTGAGCACCAAAGGGCCGGTCAAATATGATGGCGCTGTCGTCCTGGGTGTCGGTCATCCCGTCAGCTTTAGGGTTATCCACGATCTTCAGAGAATCTGGTGAAAAGAACTCCTCCCGAGAATGAACCCCCGGCCCATTCTCTGGCGTAACGTCGGAGATGGCAGACTCATCCAGGGTGGGTCGGAGCCGCTGTCTGGCCCGCTCCTCTGCAGACTGCTTGCGCTTATGCAGGCGTCTCATGGGGAACGGTGTCCGCTGGTCCAGGTTACTGCGCATCGAGGAGCTCATGGGGGCCGGCTGCTCCTCACCACTCTGGCTGGAATTGAGGGCTGAGCTCACGATGCTCAGTCCCAGCTGCTGCAGCATAAAGGAGCGCTGCATGCGGGCACTCTGCTCCTGAACGCGCTCGGTGGGGGGAGACATGGGCAGCGTCCTTGTCGTTAGGTAATGTTTACATGCCTTAACAACAGAGTTCAAGTGCAGGTGAGAGGCTGCCAATAAGACATCCATAACATTGCTCTCCCCCAGCATGAGGGTGGAGGTATACATCATGTCAATCAGTGCGGCAAAGGCCTCCGCTGTCACTACCTCGCTATCCAACTGGATCATGTTCATGGTCTGATCTCCCTCTGCCACAGAGAACAGGGCTCGGAAATGTGTACTGCATGCTGCTAGTACCGAGCGGTGGGCTTTGAAATGTCTGTTCCCCACTACAATGACACAATCACAGAGCTGGCCGTGAAGTCTCTGGTAGTTCAGCTGCTGGAAGATCTGTTCAAAGTGGCCAGGAAAATCCATGATCCTATAAAAAAAAAAAGAAAGTGTTAAGACGCAGAAGAGCTTAAGTCAAAGGGCACAGAGGGTGTGACGACAAGAGAGGCATGGGGACTTCCCTGGCGGTCCAGTGGTTAAGACTTCGCCTTCCAATGCAGCGGGTGCGGGTTCGATCCCTGCTCGGGGAGCTAAGATCCCACATGCCTCGCATCCAAAAAACCAAAACAAAAAACAGAAGCAATGTAACTAATTCAATAAACACAAAAAATGGTCCACATCAAAAAAAAAAAAATCTTAAAAAAAAGAGGGAGGCATGAATGACCAAGCTTGGACCTTTCAAAGCTCGTGATGTTTCTGATGGTGGGCACGCAGACTAAACACCTGTCCAATAAGGAGCAAATGCTGATTCGGCTAACAGCCCTGGAAGCCTGCACACACACACAGATCAGCTACGGGCTGTTTACAGCCTCCCCTTCACCCTTACATGACCCACTTTTAACACTTAGGGTCCATGTTAGAAAAGACCAGTGTGTGGGTGATGCAACATCTATCTATACCTGAGAAGTCAGAGTTCTGCACTCCCTGAGGACAATAAATAAACTCCAAGAAATTATAAACAGTCTTTTAGCAACCTTAAATAAATAAAAAGGGCATATCAATATTAGTGGGGAAGATTTCCAGTTATAGATGGTAGTAGATTGCACTCATGCATTTACCCTCTCCACCCTTAAAGTTTTTTGGTTTTGTTATTGTTTTAAAGGTAAAAACCCACAAGGGAAAAAAGAGTGGGAAAGAAATATCAATAGCATTTTGGAAGCTGGTGAGCAGGTAAACGAATACATGCTGACTGACTTAGCATGCCCAGAAAGCTGAATCCTAAACTGGCAGTGGCTAAAACAACCTGACATATATAAACCCCCACCCACCCAGAGGCTCAGAACTGGCTGCCAAGGTGCCAGGGGAAGTGGAGTGAAGATGATGTCAAGACAAGGGGACTGGCTGGAAGTCTATTCGATAAAAAAATAATCTAATGGACGTTCCATACCTGTGGCACAGAAAAGGTAAAGCTATAGAGACAGAGAGTAGATTAGTGGTTTTCTGGGACCGGGGTTGGGCTCGGGGCAGGACTGCAAGTGGGAAGAGGGACTTCTGGGGGCATGATGGAAATGTTCTAAAATTGGGGTATGATGATTACACATCAAATTCTCTAAAAATATTTGAACTGTACACTTAAAACAAGGAATTTTATGGTATGTACATAGACCTCAATAAAGCTCAATAAATTAAACTTCAAAAAAAAAAAGAAGAAAAACAAGAGATGAACAAGCTCCAAAACCATCTGCTCAGACTCCATTTTCACCTGTAGGGCTTCTATACAGCCAACCCAACTGACTGCTTAGAATATCACATGTATCTTTGATGATACTACAGAATTACTAGGTTTTTCTCCCCCTTAGGTGTGATAATGGCATTCTGATTTTTTTTTTCAAGAGTAGTTTTTAAAGAGATAACATACTGAAATACTTACAGATGAAATGACATGATGTCTAGCATTTGCTTCAAAAGCTTATTTTTTGTACATTTGAAATTTTTTATAAATGTTAAAATTAAAAAAGGGAATAAAGAAGAGACCGCATGGACTATGGGTGGATCACTTTCCAAAGCTGAGTTTGGAATCATTACATATCTACATTTTCATCTCTTGGACTCATCAGAAACAAGAACTTGCTTGTCCTCTCCTAAGAAACTGCTACACTTCCTAGGAACTACAGGACTGCTGATTCAAAGTCTAACTCCTTGACTAGTGCTCATGACACACTCTCATTGTATGGTTAGAAAACAGGGTCAATAACCCCCAAAGTGGCGCTGCTCTGTGCCTTCTGCCCACAGACTGTAGAAGCTGAAGGAGCCACAAAGTTTAAAACCCTGTTTTATCCTCTCCAGCGAAGGAACCTCTGGTCCTCTGGGAGGGAGGGAGGCAGAATCTAATGGTTACACCCCAGGATACAAACACATGCAGATAGACAGTCGTGCCTGGCACTAGAGATAAAATGATCAACAAGACAGATCCATCTCTGCCCTCAGGGGTGACAGACTAATCAACATTCAAATACAATAAAGTATTGCAAGTGCTGTGGTAGGAAGTACAAGGTGCTACAGGAGACAAAGAAAGGGCGCCTGCCTCTGACGGGCTGGTGGAGGGGGTGTGGAAAGCCTCTTCGGGAAAGAAGCCAGCAGTCCCCTGCTGGGCTCTGGTGGCTGAACCAGAGAAACTCTGTACTCAGGACACGAGTCTGGGACGAGCTGCTACAACCCACAGCTGGAGCATGAAGTTAAAGTCCGCACTAGAAGGTAAGACATTCCCCCCACCCCACCCACCAATAGAAGACTAGCAGCCCAGGGTTCAAATACCCAGGGAATCCCTCCAACAGACCACTTGGGTCCCCATCAAACTTCCCTACAGTGAAGCCCACCAGTCCTCAAGGCCCATTCACTCAGCTTCCAATCAGTCAGGAAGAAGCACCACAAACTGGAGGGGAAAAATCCCTAACACTGAAACCGAGTGCGGCCCTATGGGGCTCCCAGGCACGGAGGCTTTTTTGTCCCCCATTTCTTGTAGGCAAAACTCCAGCCTCCATGACCTTCCCTGAGTTCCAAAGGGCAGATTCAAACAGTTGCTAATCAAGGGAGGAGCAGGTAAGAAACCACCTGAGGCAAGATTAAAGGGACCGGAGAAGATGAGGAGACCATCTGAGACCCTGCACACATCCTAATCTTGTCAGCAATCTCATCCTTTTGAAACTCTGCAGGAGAATGCAAGACTGTTACTGCCTTCGTCCTTATTGCATACCCCTGACCATGAGCCCCGACTATAAGACCTCTCCCTATTCCCCAGGGAGGGGAGCACAGTTCTTGAGGTGCTAGCCTACTGTGTTCCCTCTTCGCCTGGCAAAGAAATAAAGGCACTCTTTCTTTCTCCTCCATAACTGTCTCAGTATTTCTGTACAGCATCGGTGCACAGACAGCCAAGATTTTGGCAACATGAAAGAGCCCTAAACAAACAAACAAAAAGGCATCTGGAAGAAACAGAACTAAGGGCGAAAAACACCTATAATTAACATCCTCAGACAGCTAAGATACGATATCCATGAAACAGGAAGAGAATGTTTTTAATTTTTTTTGAAAAGAAATATTCCAGAAACAAAAAAAATATTGAAGTTTAAAATTGCAAAAAAAATTTTAAGTTACTAGAAGGGTTGGAAGATAATAATATGGCTGAGGAAATGTCACAGACAAGGCAAAGGAGAAATAAAAGTGAATGAACAAGAGAAAAAAAGAATTAACTAATGAAGCCCAAAGTCTGAATACAAAAAGAGAAAAGACAGAAAATGGGGAGAATGATAAACAACAAAGAATAATTCTCAGAACTGAAGAAGTTACTTATTCACACTAAAAAGGTCCACCAAGTGCTCAGCAATATGAATGAACAAATCCCACACCTGGCTCATTACAGTGACATTTTAAAACACCTGGGATAAAGATCTGGAAAGTTTGAAGTGGGGGGAGTTAACAAAGAAGAGTTAACAAAGAATCAGGAATAAAACTGGCATTAGACTTCTCGAAAGCAATACTGGAAGGTAAAAGGTTCTTTAAAATTCTCCGAGAAAATTACTTCCAACTTAGACCATACCCAGCCAAACATCAATTGTAAGGGGAGACTACGGCATTTTCCAGACAAGCAAGAACCCAAAAGTCTACCTCCCACATATCCCTTCTCAGGAAGCTATTAAACCTTGTGCTTCAGGAAGCTGGGAATAAACCAAGAAAAGGAAGATGAAGAATATAGGAATTGCAGATGCATCCTAGAAAACAGGCAAAGAGAATTTGAAAGATGATGCTGAAGCCTGAAATGAGAGCTAGGCAGCAGGACTGGGGAGCAGACTGGAGCAGGAATATGAGGGACTCCAAGGAGTTCCCCAAGGGAAAAAAGGAATGGAGAGATCACATGACATAGTTGAGAGCCGCTAAGAAGTTAACAGTTCCATGAAAATGTGAAGATAGGTCATAAAAAAACAAGAAGAATTTTATTTTTTTTTTTTGCGGTACACGGGCCTCTCACTGTTTTGGCCTCTCCCGTTGCAGCACATAGGCTCCGGACGCGCAGGCTCAGTGGCCATGGCTCACGGGCCTAGCCGCTCCGCGGCATGTGGGATCTTCCCGGACCGGGGCACGAACCCATGTCCCCTGCATCGGCAGGCGGACTCTCAACCACTGCGCCACCAGGGAAGCCCAAGAAGAATTTTAAATGGGACAGTTATTAACTCCAGGAAGAATACATGGTTGTTTAGTTGCCGTACCCTACGTGTTTTGTTTACAGAGTCCTAATAATGTGAACACAGAGCCAAATTTGAGATACTGGAAGGGTAAGGGAAGGCCAATACATGTGTGTGGGGGAGGCAGAGGAGAAGTGGTGTAAGAAGGTTAAATTCTCACCTTCCCTATTAGTCAAGAAATGCTGTCTGAAATACTACCCCAAGAAATAATATAAGAACGCTGTTTGGAAATACAGAAAGCAGTAGCAGACGAAACAACTAAAACAAGTGAAAGTGGCTGCCTCTAAGGAGGGGGAATTTGGAGGGGAAAAACGGGGGACAGAAGACTGCTATTTTTTTAGCTCTAAACCTAATGGAACTATGTGGCTTCTAAAATATAAATACATACATATATTTAACTTTTATAAAAATAATTTTTTTGGGTTTTTTTTGTTTTTTTTTTTTTGCCACACCATATGGCTTGTGGGATCTTAGTTCCCTGACCAGGGATTCAACGCACGCCCTCAGCAGTAAAAGCACAAAGTCCTAACCACTGGACCGCCAGGGAATTCCCAATATTAAATGAAATTTTAAAAAACATGGTAGGGCTTCCCTGGTGGCGCAGTGGTTGAGAGTCTGCCTGCCGACGCAGGGGACACAGGTTCGTGTCCCGGTCCGGGAAGATCCCACATGCCGCGGAGCAGCTGGGCCCATGAGCCATGGCCGCTAAGCCTGTGCGTCTGGAGCCTGTGGTCCGCAACGGGAGAGGCTACAACAGTGAGAGGCCTGTGTACCACAAAAAAACAAAACAAAACATGGTAGATCCTTGACATTCTAAAGGCATACACCCTGAGATCTTTGCACATCTCCAAATTCACAAGTACCATTATGGCACTTCACAAGGATTACTGCAAGCAGAAGACCACATGGATGCCAAGCTGCACACCAGGCTTGCCCACTTGCTTTAGTGGCCCAGCCCTACAGAGCAGGCCAAGTCATGACTGAGTGAAATGACAAGTGACCACAGAACACACTCCTTCAAGATCCCTGGGAAATAACAAAAATGACAAACTCTAAATCCATAAAAACCAAAGGTCTACAGTGCCAACTGAGAGTATTAAGCACAGGCCTTTGCTGTACCTGGAAAGTTACAAATGGATGGTAAAACGCCTCAAAGCAGGGGCCACGTGTTGGCCTATTCTTTTACCTCCTGTGTTTTTTCAGCTTTTGAAGAGTTTCCAACAACAAAATACATCACTAAAACACGTACTTTCCTGCTGCCCCCTTCTTGCTTTATCAAGATTCCCTGCTAGGAGTGAAGTGCCAACAATGGCAAGCAGCAGCACATGAGCCCCTGACCCCACCCAATCAACCAGGGACCACAGAGCTCAAGGCTTTGGGGAGATTAGACAAAATGCAATTATTGCTCACAAGTCTATAGCTCCTGACTTGGAAAGTAAACACGTATAGTAGTAAATGTCAAGTTCCAAGGAGGCAATTATTTTATAGCAGTAACAGGGAAGAAACATTCTGGTTCAAGAAACAAAAGAAATAAAACAAGGAGTTGTCTCAGGAAGCTGTACCAGCCTCAGAGTCACTCTGAGAACTAAGAGACTGGAGCCTTGTTAGGTTAAAGCAAGCAGCATCAGGCACTGAGTTTATTGCTTTCTCTCCTACTGTGGAGACTGGAACCAATGTTGTAGAACTGTTGCAGTGCTGACAGTAGTAGTAATAATAAAACAATGGTGACTACTGTTAGAGAGTCTTCTATGTGCTAGTCATTGTGTTAAGTACTTTTTATTTATATTATCTCTAATCTCCAAAACAACCTTGTCAGGTAGGGCTTACTATTCTGACTTAACAGAAGAGGGGAACATAAAAGACTAACTTCCCAAATAAATGGTATTTTAATGGAGCATTAAATGGGCATTCTGTCCAATGTCCTTCTTCTTCAACAAGCAGCAGAAATATGATCATCTGAGGAAAAACAGCCTTCTTATTTTTTGTAATGTCAGTTATCTTGAGTATGAGAGAAACCACCACTCTTTTCCACAAAAGGTCATTCACTAAAATGTCAAACTCCTAATATTCAATCCCCCTTTCTATAGAAAGGGCATAAGTAGCAAGGAAATTGTGGTCTCAAAAGCACCATTTTGAGGAGATTCCCAGGGCCCAGAAACCTATGAGAAGAGACTACTGAGGTAGCTAAACATGACCCCAACGAAAACAGAGGTTTAAATAATGTTGCAAAATAGGTAAACAGTTCATATAACTTCCTGTCATCCTAGAGATTGTCAGCCCTACACTAGATGCCCTGACACAATCCTTGAGATCAACTCAAGTTCTCCAGGCTCTTCTCCAAACACTGTAGGGATGCCTGGAATGTCCCGCTATGCCTTATTGTCAGGCCTTCATCAGGGCAGTACAAAGGCTAAGGATTCCTTTCTTCTTAAGGGGGCCTGGAAGTTGTGAAACTAAATAGTGACATTAGAGATGATCATCAAAACCTGGAGAAACACTTATTCTCTAAGTTAGTAACTGTGTTGAATTATCTGTTTAGACATAACTCCAAACTAATTTCTCCTTAATGGCAAAATTCTTTCATCTTAATATCATTTAATCAATTTATGATCATTTAGATTAGCAATAGAAATCAAATCCACTAATATAAAAGCTAATTTTAGCCATAAAACTGGCCAATTAGATTATTCAACTGCTCCTTCCAATATATCCAGAGTGTCAGAAAACACTTCAGGGTAAGTCAGAGCCCTTAACTGGATACAATCAGTCCACTCAACTGATTTAAGGAGAAAGGGATTTATGGTAAAAAGATGTTAGGAAGCTCACAAAATCTCCAGGAGGGTGGGAGAGTGATACAGGAATGCCCCAGAGCACCCAAGCACATCGTGGAAATCATTACTGCCACTACTACCTCTACTTTCCATGGATCCTGCTCTGGATTAGCTGCCCAGAAGAGAGCTGCCATTGCACCTTCTACACCAGCACAGTCCAATACAACTTCCTACAATGACAGAAATCAACAGCATAGTTGCTATGCTGTCCACTAGTCACATGTGTTTACTGAGCACTTGAAATGTGGCTAGGGTGACTGAGGAAATGAACTTTTAATTTTATTTAATTTTAATTAATTTAATGTCTACTGGATTGGACAGAGTAGTTCTAAATGCTCAGTATTGTTCCATATTGCTCACATCTGCATCCAGACCCCACTCAGGTACCTACGACCAAGGGAACCTAGTTCTCACATCTGCCCTGTAATGATGATTCTACCTTGGGAAATGGGACACACAATTTGCAGGCTCTCCAAATGGAAAGGTGGGGGTGTTCAAAAGGCTGGACAGCTGCCAGTGACAAACAGCCACTGTAACATTCCTCTGACAGTTAGAGCCCCTCCCCATGTATGTGATGGGTAAATGGCTTTGGAAATGCATAGCTTTTTTGGGCAAGAGGTGATCATCCCGAAAGTGAAAGAGAGAACCAAAATAACAGAAGGCCAAAGATCTAGTATTGTAGTACACGTGCACTGGCAGTGCAGACATCTTCAACTAGCATTTATTGAGCCCTTCCATAGGCTGTGATGAGGAACTAGGGTAAATTTTTAAAAGCTCTAGGGAATTTAAAACAGAACATTTAAAAACACTTATTTGTTAATTAATTTTTAAATAAAAATAAACAATGACAGGGACTTCCCTCGTGGCGCAGTGGTTAAGAATCTGCCTGCCAATGCAGGTGACATGGGTTTGAGCCCTGGTCTGAGAAGATGCAACATGCCATGGAACAACTAAGCCCGTGCACCACACTGCTGAGCCCGCACGCCTAGAGCCCGTGCTCTGCAACAAGAGAAGCCACCACGATGAGAAGCCCACACACCGCAACAAGGGTAGCCCCCACTCAACGCAACTAGAGAAAGCCTGCGTGCAGCGACAAAGACCCAACGCAGCCAAAAATAATCAATTAATCAATTAATTTTTAAAAAAGACCCAACGCAGCCAAAAATAAATTTTTAAAAAATAAAATAAAAATAGGGCTTCCCTGGTGGCGCAGTGGTTGAGAGTCTGCCTGCCGATGCAGGGGACACGGGTTTGTGCCCTGGTCCGGGAAGGTCCCACATGCCGCGGAGCGGCTGGGCCCATGAGCCATGGCCGCTGAGCCTGCGCGTCCGGAGCCTGTGCTCCGTGACGGGAGAGGCCCCAATAGTGAGAGGCCCGTGTACCGCAAAAAAAAAAAAATAAATAAAATCAAAAAAAAATAAAATAAAAATAAACAATTACATGTTAACTTTTATGAAAAATAACTATACTCCCCCGAAAAAAAATGAGAAGAGTGGCACTGTTTTACATTTTTGCATTAACAGAAGATAGCTGGATTCTCATATTTGCTTCTGCATTCAGGATTTTGCAATATCATACACGAGTGTACACTCATGAAAGAATTAAGTGAAAAAAGCAAATAAGTCTTTATATCAATATGAAAATAGCTTTGACCTCATAGACTCCTTGAAAAACTCTCAGAGGTCCCTATGGGTCCTTGGACTATACTTTGAGAATAGCTGATCTAATGAAAATTCTAACTATACTGGGGGATGGAGGAATGTGGAGTGTGCAGTAGAATCATAAGGAGAAATTAACAAACTCATAAAAAACAAAATTCTTCTCTCTAACCAAGGGGAAGTCAATAGATAATGCCTAAACTGAAAAATTAAGAAGCTCCAAGCATGGCTTTTTACATATGTATATAAATATCAAAGGAATTAGTTAAGAGTTGAAAGTGGGGGCTTCCCTGGTGGCGCAGTGGTTGAGAGTCCGCCTGCCGACGCAGGGGACACGGGTTCGTGTCCCGGTCCGGGAAGATCCCACATGCCGCGGAGCAGCTGGGCCCGTGAGCCATGGCCGCTGAGCCTGTGCGTCCGGAGCCTGTGCTCCACAACGGGAGAGGCCACAACAGTGAGAGGCCCGCGTACCGCAAAAAAAAAAAAAAAAAAAAAAAAGAGTTGAAAGTGAGAGTCTTGAGGAAGAGAAATGGGGAGCAGGGAGGCCAGGGCCTAGTATTCATCTTAAAAATCTGTGGAACTAAAAAAAAAAAAAAAAATCTGTGGAACTATTTGATTCCTTAAGTGATGTGTACTTAGCAAACTACATATATATCTTTGGTAAAATTTCTTTTTAAAAATCTAAAAAGAGAGCATGAACAGACCATAATTGGTCCCCACCGCCACGCACACAATTAGAAAGAGCTGCCAAAGAATTACTTCTCCCCTGAAGAGGCACGAGCACCAAGTAGTTTTACAGGAAATATCTATTGAATGCTATGGAAAAGATAATTCCTATATTATTTAAACCATTTTAGGATAGAAAGCTTCCTATAATGCAATTTTAAATATTGATAAATAGCTATTATATCACATGCCAGGCAATGCAATTAAATATTGTAAATATTGGGACTTCTCTGGTGGTCCAGTGGTTAAGTCTCGGTGCTCCCAATGCAGGGGGCATGGGTTTGATCCCTGGTGGGGGAACTAGGATCACGCATGCCACATGGCGCGGCAGGGAAAATAAATAAATAAATAAATATTGACCAATCTTTCTGAATGGACTGGTGAGGATAAGTTATATATAGTGAAGGGCAACCTACTGCTGTCAGTGTACTGACTGACTTTTAAGAGAAGCTATTTAATATACAGCAACAAGGGACTTCCCTGGTGGTCCAGTGGTAAAGAATCCGCCTTACAATGCAGCCGATGAGGGTTCAATCTCTGGTCAGGGAATTAAGATCCCACATGCGTGGGGCAACTAAACCCTCGCGCCACCACTACTGAGCCCGCACACCTCAACGAGAGAGCCTGTGTGCCACTAACTACAGAGCCCACGTGCCCTGGAGCCTGTGCACCACAACTAGAGAGACAAAACCTGCACGCCACAACTAGAGAGAAGCACGCATGCCGCAACAAAAGATCCTACGTGCTGCAACTAAGACCCAACACAGCCAAAAAAAAAAAAAAAAAAAAAAAAATCCAGTAACGCATGCATAACTCAATTAAAGTAAAAATGGAGCCATGAGTTAAATGAAACGAGAAATACAGCTGACTCACTAATGTGATTGTTAATATATGTTCTGGCCATCCCAAAGTGCCACAAGTCAGTATTCCAAGAATGAAATGGAAACAGCAGGGCATTACTGTGATGCCTCAAAGTGATTCCAAAGACTATGAATATGAAAAAGGCTTAGTGTCATACTGTCTTAGGGTCTGCTTGTGGGAAACCCTACCTAAGAGGATTCAAGTACATCTGACTTATCAAGGAAGTGCTCCCAGGAGAAACTGGGAATGGGAAGCAGTAGAGAGAAGCAGCAGCGGCCAAGCAAGGGAGCAATCTGGGGCAAAATCCCAGCTTTAGCCTGGTCCAGCAGGGGAACTCTGGAGTGTAAGTAACTGAGTTTGAGCCGTCTCAAGGCAAGGGAACTGGTCTTTCATAGCCCTTGCGTTAGTCAGTCAACAGCTAAGAACCTCTCCAGGGAGATGGAGCACTTCAAGCTCTCTGGGCCTATGCACAAAGTGAAGCCAGTCACTCAAAGACAGTCCTCAAAGACAGTCCTCAAAAGAGTCACAGACACAAGCCGTTAGAAGCAAAGATTCACTCAAAGTTGCATAACTGGTGCACAGAAGCAGTAAAAAGGACCAAGGGGATCTGGTCAGGGCACAGACAGTATCTGCTATGTATACTTGGTGATACTAAAGAATAAAGTGCTATGTAACCATATGGATAAACAGATGACACTGTCTGTTGTAAAGGATATTTTTGTAAATATACTTAATATGTTTTATCCCCAATCTCCCACTGCTGTCCCCAAACTATTATTAGGTCAATGAGAAATCCCAATTCCTTTCTTTGATTCTAAGAGGCCACTTAGCATTAAGAGGCCCCATTGTAGTAAAAGTTAGTAATCACTGTTTTAACAAGTCATTAACAAAATAATTTACCATAACATAATTTCTTAATTGAGTTTTCTGGGATAACTAAAGAAATTTAATTAATTTGGGTATTAAAATACAGCTAACTGTAGTTATGATGGTCTGTCAGTTAAGGCCTTGTACACAACCAACAGCACTCAACTCTGGTTTACTTCAGTGAAAGCCATCTGAGAGCTCAAAGACTTGGGAGGCTGAAGAACCAGACAGCAGGAGCTTGGAAGGGCTAGGAAGCAAAATCCACAATCACACTGGTACAGTAGGAAGAGTCTCCTTGGGCTACTGCCCCTGCAATAAATGGGCTCCAACAGTTCCCTCAGTTATGGACATCACATGCTCAAGATTCAAAGTTCCAGGGAGAGCTTCTAATATAGCTGAACTTAGGGACCCACCCACCCCTACCTGTGATTGTGCTGGGGAAGAAAGAGGAAGGATCTATTTTTCCTTCTGTGATGGAAGGCTGATTGCTGATTTATCCACCTAACAAGATTATACATGAAGGGGATGGAGATAATTCACAACAAAGAAATCAGAGTGCTATTAGGAAGAGAGAAAGAATGCTGGAGAATTTTTTGGTGATACTATATGATACATTAGGCAACAAAGAAACTGGTCAATATAAGGACAACCCAAGAACTGGCATAGCCTAATTTATATTTCATGTTCTTTATAAAAACTGGTCACTTGAAATAAGTCAACGTGTATAGCAGATTGCATTTTCCAAGTTGGCTAGCCACATGAAGGTCTCCCATACTGCATGTTTTCTTACGGTCTGACATCAACACTCCTCTCATGAAGAGGTGGGCGTCTACGTCGACTCCCCTTGAAGCCAGGCAAGTCTATGACTATGGCAAAAGTTACACTATGTGACTACTTGTGAGCTAGGTCATAAAAAGTGACACCGCTTTCACCTGGTCTTTTTGGCTTCCTCTTAGAACCCAACAACCATTCTGTGAGGAAGCGCAGCTGAAATCTAGTTGACAGTCAACACCTGCCTCCAGACAAGACTTCAAGTTAACTTCAGCCCCACACACAATCTGACTACATAACAGACCCCAAGAGAGAATCAGCTAGCTGAGCCCAGGCAACCCCTAGAACTCTTAGAGATAATAATAAAATGCTTTTTGTGGTTTTAAGCCATTAAGCTTTCGAGTGATTTGTTACATAGCAATAAATAACTGAAACAATGTAAAACTTGTTAACATCACCCCACAAATCAATATTCAAATACTATCTCCAAGGGACACCTTTTTTTTTTCTTTTGGTCTGTCTACTAATGTCCTTGGGGTAAATCACTTTCTACCCATTCTTAGTCCAGCTGGAAAAGATCAGACTGCCTCCAAACCTCTGAGTTCCTGATGATCTTTGGTTCCTCCAAATGATCTAGAGAGGCCTGGCTAATTTCTTAACCACTTCCCTTGATTACAATGATTGTTTCAGAGATGGATATGTGAGCCAAGCCACAGCAATTAGAGTCTGCCCTGGGGACTTTTGCTGATACCATCAACAAAGAATCTCTTGCTCCCTTCTGCACCACAAGTGCTAAAATTTGAACCATAAAGAGAAGATTAGCATGGCCCCTGAGCAAGGATGACAAGCAAATTCATGAAATGTTCCGTATTTCTCACTCACTGGGATCCTTATCAGTGCCAGTGTTACAGGAGAGAAATGATGGATTGACTGTTTCAAAAGAGAGAGCGAGAATAGAATAGAATAGATATTCTCTTCACCCAGATTGCAAGCTGTGAGAGAGATGTAAGTCTAACGCTGATGGTGGCAATTTTTGCCTATCTGAGAATGAAGCCAACAAAGAAGGAAGCAATACCAAAGACAATGTCCTGATGACATCAAGACCATGGGATCCAGCCATGACTGTAGTTAGCATGACCCTAGGACTTTCTATTTCATGAGCCAACAAATTCCCCTTTTACTTTAACCTGGTTCATGCTGGATCTCTGTCACACAGTGAAGTTCAAATCGCAATCTTAAAAAAATCTAAACAACATGGCTATCTTGAAACAGTTTTGGATCTAGAAAGTGTATTTTTAAAATTCAGTTAGTTTGAGAGGTATGAAATGTGTTACTCTCCACTGTGATGGAAGGGAATCATGAATCAAGATCATGGTTATTCAAAACTCACAAGCATCTCTAGCAAACTCAGAGATCCAGTCTAAAAGCTATAAAAGAGTTCATGCTGAGAAGGTAAGTGTTTTACCAAAAGCTGCCTGTTTGAAGCCTTCAAACCAAGGGAAAAAGCTTCAGGTCTCTTTTTCTTTTTTTAATAATTTTAAAAAATTTTTATTTATTTATTTTTGAGTGCGTTGGGTTTTCGTTGCTGCTCGTGGGATTTCTCTAGTTGCAGTGGGTGGGGGCCACTCTTCGTTGCGGGGCGCGGGCTTCTCATTGTGGTGGCTTCTCTTGTTGCAGAGCATGGGCTCTAGGCACACGGGCTTCAGCAGTTGTGGCTCATGGGCTCTAGAGCACAGGCTCAGTAGTTGTGGCACACGGACTTAGTTGCTCTGCGGCATGTGGGATCTTCCTGGACCAGGGCTCGAAGCCGTGTCCCTTGCATTGGCAGGCAGATTCTTAACCACTTAGCCACCAGGGAAGCCCCAGGTCTCTTTAAAAGATTTCAAAATGTGACTATGAGCCTATATGGCAGGAGGATATACAGCAAGTAATCTATCAATTTGTAACTTTGACCCAAAGCAAGTGTACACTACAATATTTTTTATACCGGAACAGAGTTTTAGAAATTTGCAAACTAAATATAATTAAGAAAATATACTTATACCACTGCTTATTACACTAACATGAATAATCAAGAGTTGACTTTTCTCAATAGACTTACTTTCCTAATAGTGCTTTACTTAGACTAATAAAAAAGTTCATTTGTGTTCTAGGGGAACAAGCCAGTTAATAGCACATTTTAAACTGTTTGACTTATATATTGACCTACCCACATGCTTTTCAATAATATACTTAGTTCATAAAGAAATGTACACCCATACTCAAACATCATCTACAACATATCAAGTGATTTGCTGCTGGTCTGCCAGGCAGGACCTGCAAGGCTACACCTGCAAGAAGCATCTTAACATTCTAAGAACTCTTAACGTTCAATATCCCTAATCTAGATAAAACCCTACCAGAAAAATAACTAAACAGAACTTTGCCTCCACTTGTAGAGATGACGTAAGTGAAAATAAATGTAAGAGAACAAAACTAGGCAAGGTCCCAGTCAAGCAGGCTAGGATTTTTGATGGGGTTACAAGTTCTGGAGTCCTAGAACATTCATCCATATTCTGGTCTGATCAACTAAGTGGGACTACGTAGGCACACAGGCGCCCAAGGTTAACCCCAGCTACCACATCTGTCAGCATGACTAATTTTATAGTCTCTCTGGTTCTGCTGTGTCAGGGCAGCTCAGAAATTGGACAGATTAAGTGTATTAAAAAGGAAATCAGGACTTCCCTGGTGGTCCAGCGGTAAAGAATCTGCCTTACAATGCAGGTAACGTGGGTTTGATTCCTGGTCAGGGAACTAAGATCCCACATGCTGCGGGGCAACTAAGCCCACGAGCCACAACTACTGAGCTCGAGCACCTCAACTAGAGAGCCCACATGACCTGGAACCTGCGCACCAGAACTACAGAGCCCACGGTGCCCTGGAGCCTGCACGCCACAACTAGAGAAAGAAAACCTGCACGCCACAACTAGAGAGAAGCCCACGTGCCACAACAAAAGATCCTGCGTGCCGCAACTAAGACCCGACACAGCCAAAAATAAATAAAATAAATAAATAATAAATCTTAAAAAAAAAAAAGGAAATCCATCAATGACTAAAAGTGAGCATGACTGGGGATGTCAAGCTAATGCCAGAAGCCCTTACCATCTCACCCTACCCTCCAGCTCTCCCACTTTACCAGCTTGTTTTCCAGTTCAAAATTCCTAGGGCTGGACTTCCCTGGTGTTGCAGTGGTTAAGAATCCTCCTGCCAATGCAGGGGACACAGGTTTGAGCCCTGGTCCAGGAAGATCCCATATGCCGTGGAGCAACTAAGCCTGTGTGCCACAGCTACTGAGCCTGTGCTCTAGAGCCCACGACCCACAACTGCTGAGCCCGTGTGCCACAACTACTGAAGCCCGTGCGCCTAGAGCCCATGCTCCACAACAAGAGAAGCCACAGCAATGAGAAGCCTGCTTGCCGCAACTAGAGGAAGCCCGTGCACAGCAACAAAGACCCAACACAGCCAAAAATAAATACATAAATTTCTTTAAAAAAATTCCTAGGGATTAGCTGACCTAAAACTTCATAATTCAGCTTGAATAAGAAAAGTTATTAGTGACCTACTTATATTCTAGTGCAAAGTCAAAATGCTTCTACTAAAACTTCTTGTTGACTCCAGGGACTATAATTTCTCTCTCTCTTCAAAAGTGCCTGATATAAAACTCCGTAAATTATCTTGAATGAATTTTGTATTTAGGTGAAATGTAACACCATATTACCCAACAGTCATTTTTCTGAGAGTCACAACTATCCCTACAATCAGCCAAAAGCCAGAAAGAAAAAGTCTCAGAATATCCAAAATAAAGGTCAAAGCCTATGTATGAAAGATTTCCTCACAGGGAAGTACCTCAAGCCCTCACATAGTCTTTTTTTAATAATTATTTTTTAATTAATTAATTAAGCTGCAAAAAGAGACAGCTGATGCACTAAGGGAGAAAAGGGGCCCAGCAGCACGTACTGGGGCTATTAGCCCTAAATTTTTACATATATAGAAAGCGCATGTATGTGGAATCTCTTTTTTTGTTTTGTTTCGGTTTCGGGTGGTGGTTGTTTTTTGTTTGTTTTTGGCCGCACTGCGTGGCTTGCAGGATCTTAGTTTCCCAACCAGGGACTGAACGTGGGCCCTCGGCAGTGAAAGCATGGAGTCCTAAAAACTGGATCGCCAGGGAATTCCCTGCAATCTCATTCTTTAAAAATATAGGATAAATGGGACTTCAGCGTCAAGGCAGCCTTTGATTTATACATATACTGTGCTACTCAAGTTTGCAAAATAAATCACTTAGCATTTTCTCAGCAATATCACCTTCCAAGACCACTCACAAAGTATGCCTTTAACCTGTTACTATGTTAGCAAACAGGTCAAAGCACCTGTGCAGTGTAAGTAACACTGCACCACACTTACCACTATACTTCGATTAGTTGGATGAAAGGGTTGAATGCCTACTAAGAGCGAGGTCCTGTAGGTATTTTACATATATTCTCTCTTATGGATGATGATCAAGCAGTGACTGTCTTCCCCATGCCTAGGGCCAACATCACCCAACTAGTACACCAAGTGAAGGATAAGAGATATGATCCTAGGTCCATCCACAAAACTTCACTTTGCAGTAATGGGAGTAGCCCCCAGGAAGACATGGGCCCAGTGGTTGATGACAGGATATTCAGAGGAGAGACAGTAAGCAATTACTAGTGTGAGCAAAGGCTAGGAATAAGGATCAGGCAATTGGAGGGAGTGAGGGGATGAAGCTGAAAAGCAGGGTCAGGGTCAAGGATTGGAACTGAGTGAAAAGACAGGTGTGTAAAATAACAGCTAAGGGAGTGAAAATTAGAGCAAGGATTCTGAAAAAGCTGGCAGGAGGGGCTTTTCGTCTCTTTTCTTCCTCAAATCCTCCCTTATTACCAATGCTACACGCCACCGCCACCACCACCACAGCCCACACTGCCAAGCCTTCACCAGTGATAACAGACCCCAGTTTAGAAGGTCAGCAGGATGCAAGATAAGCTTTGCCTTCTCCTCCCACTGCTCCTTACCACTGGCTCCTCCCAACCCTGCCTTCCATGAGGCTGGTGCCAAACAAGAATCAGGGAGCAGAGCCTTGGGGAGAAGAGGGGCTGGGTGACAGAATGCATTCCTGGTGGCAGGATCACCTGTAATAAGGGGAAGATCTTGGTCTGCCCAAACCTGTCAGGGAGGTGGTCAGCCAAGGTGGTGGCCCACCGGCAGAATGCTGTCTGATAGATGGGCATGCTCAAGACAGTCAGTTACATGAGAGTCTGACAGCATTGCACTTCAACTTCAAAATAATTTATGACAGGGGCTTCCCTGGTGGTGCAGTGGTTGAGAGTCCGCCTGCCGATGCAGGGGACACGGGTTCGTGCCCCGGGCCGGGAAGATCCCACGTGCCGCGGAGCGGCTAGGCCCGTGAGCCATGGCCGCTGAGCCTGCGCGTCCGGAGCCTGTGCTCCGCAATGGGAGAGGCCACAACAGTGAGAGGCCCGCGTACCGCAAAAAAAAAAAAAAAAAATAATTTATGACAAACTTCACTGCTTTATCCTATTTAGAACTTTACACTTGCACTGTAACTGTTCTAGAAATTTCCCTGTCTCGGGTACTACATTTTCCTAAAACTTAAAATGACTAGCCAGCCAGCTGATTGTCCAGATAAAAGAACATCTGTAGCCACTTAACGCTCTAAACAGCATACAAACTTCACAAAGGTACCCAAAAATCTATAGAAACCATCCATCAATGGCTTCTTTTAGCTGTTTATATATTTGAGACTATATTTTAACATCTGTTTTAAAAGTCTAAATATATTTTCCCTCTATTATTTAGAAAATGCTGCCTGACACACATCCCAGTTGCCTCCACCACACACAAACTTTTCAGCAATTTTTAAAAATAGCTTTTATTGCCTTGCACCCCTGACAGATCAAGATACGTATTTCTTAAGGAAAAAAACTAAACTTCTATCAAGAAGAAAGCCATGCTGAAGCATTGGAGACACAATTATTGATGATGCCTTTCCAGGAGAGAAGATGAAAAATGGATTTAATTCATTTCTTATACCTAGTTTACCTTCAAAGTAGTATATTCCTTCACTTCTGAGTAATTTATCAAATCAATAGTGACTGATACTTCACCTGCTAAGTGACTGATACTTCACCTGCTAAGTTGCTTTTGACATTCTACTCAAAATAAAATACAGTGTATGTTACTACATGTGTTTAGATTTTTGTACCATCTGTACATTCCTCTCAAAACTGAATCCCAGAACAGTGGGTTTTCTTCTCCCTGTCCTCCTTCCTCAAATCCTCTCTGTAGACTAAAACAGAAGGACTTGTATTTCAAAGACCTTTAAAATTGAAGGTCTTATATTTTTAGAGGAAGACAGCTGAGTATATTTTAAATTATAACTAATTTAGATGTACTGAAAAATCAATTACACCAAGTTAACAATATCATGTATGGAAGAAAGGGGGGAACAATTCACCCTAATCATTTTAAACTTAAGCTGGAAATAAAGCATTTGTAAACTGTTATCAAGTATACAAAGTAACAAAACACCAAGTACAGTTTCCAAAAAGCAGACCCAGCAGTCAATCATCCTTTAAAATTTGTCAAAGAAACAAAACAGTTCGTTAATTCCCCTCTGAATAAGGAAAAAATATTACTTCCAATAGGATTCCTTTCAATAGCAAACTTTCTTCAGAGTGCAGATTTGGAAAATTAATTGCTTACAATTAAAAACGAATTAGTTGGATACAAAAGTCTTTTAATTGCACCAAGTTTCATTAAATCTAAGATGCCAGTGATTATCAAGTGCAACATTATCTCATGTAACATTGGGGGGGGGGAAAACAATGCCAGTTAAGCTATGGTATAATGCTTACTTATGGCATCCTGTCCTCAAGATTAAAATGTGAACAAAATGTGGTTTAGAATCAAGGAAATACTGGAACCTTAAACATATCATTCAAGTATGTTAGAATATCACAAGGAAAATTATGTACAGATAAAATAATCTTAGATACTAAGACAGTAATCTATCTATATTACAATAAAATGTCAGTACTCCAACACAATTCCTAATCTGAGCTGTCAGAAAGATAAATCAAAGCTTTTAGTAAATAGATGTATAATTAATCAAATGAAAAGCACCTCCCAAAATTGGAATCTGGAGATTAAAAGCCACTACTCAGTAATGACAATGATGAAAACAACTGTAAGAACAATAGTTCACTCAGAAACAGCTGGTCTTTTAGCATGAGTTCACCTCATACTTAGACAAAAGGTGCCGTGTGGTGTTACATTCCATCCCACCTGCTACACTAACAAAATTTGGCTCTACTAGACAACATCCATATTTGAGAAATGTTAAGTACAGTCAAAGAGAACTCATATGCTTAAAACTGACAAACAGGAAAAGTATTCGTTTACAACAAATTTATATTAAAAAAATAAAAGTTGAAGACTAACATGGAATCAATACCTTGGGTTTTTCTTTTCCCTTTCCAAGGAGAAACTGAGGCAGATTCAAGATTCTGTCAGCACTACAGCAAACTTTGTCATTTCTCACTGTACACAAGCTATTTTTAAGTCTTACCCACGCTAAAGAACTCCAATTCAACATAATTCATGCTAAATACTTTAAATACTAAACATTTACATGCATTTTGTATCCAACTGATTTTTTTTTTAATAACTTCAACTACTTGTGATAGCCTTACGACAAAGTCTCTTTTGAGAGCACTGACCCCTAAGCTTAGGAAAACACCCCACTCTAAGATGCTTTTCTTCCAAATCTTCTCTCTTTCAGAATTTTGCTAGACACCTCAAATAGGAAGAATACAGCTTGCCAGTATCCCCAGCTAACTATACCATGCTTTGACACAACTTTTAGGAGAGAAAAAGCAAATCAAGAAAACATGCTGACTTCAGGACTCTTTAAAAAGTCCTGGTTCATTTACTTAGCAAAACGCAAGAGCCCGAACAGGTCCTCAACGAGTTAGTCTTACCTGGCAGGTCACCAACCTGACAGTGGTGGTGAGGCCAGTCTTCCCAAATTTTCTGGGATTTCCAGAGGGGACTAAAGTAATAGTAGGAGGCCTTCCCTTGGTTTAGGGGCTTTTCTCTAAAATTCTCTCTCCTCTCCCCACCTGGTCTTTTTCCCCCGCCGCTAATCTTTTAGCTTATCAACCTCACCACCAAAATCACAACACTGAATGCACTTTCTCCAGAAAACGGTGAGGCACCTAGCCCACCTTTTTTAAATTATCTAAGGCACAACAGCCCCTACAAGGATAAAAAATCATCAGTGATGTCTAAGGCACAGCATTCTCTTCAACCTCTAAAGAAAGATCCTAATGTATGTAATATCTTCTACCTACTACAACTGAAAAGTGTATGAACATATTTCGGAAGTATTTCTGCTTCAGTTCTTGAAGGTGAAGGGTTTCTTACTTCAATTCATTAAAATTAACCAGAACCCAACCATACTACTTAGTACTCAAGATTTCACTGCGCCTTTACCTAAAATTTTTCCTCCAAACTAAATATTTAGGATTTGTGTCCTATTCAGAAATTAGCTTCCACAGTACCCTCCACGATGCCAGAATGCACACTGACTTAATAACAAACGACCTTTTTTGGAAGAGAAGAAAAACTAACCTTCGACCCCCCTTAACTCACTGCCTAAGGTTAGTATTTAAGTATAAATCTGCATGTCCTCCAAACAAGGGGAGGAGGGCAGAAGGCTGTTCTTACCACTGCATCCCCCACAGCTCCTAGCACGAAGCCTGGAAGCAGAGGCCATTCAATAATAGCCTATAAACACTGTAGTCCTCTGGTAAGTTGGGGCATTCCAAAACACTGGCTCCACCCCTCCAAGGGTCAGCCTCCGGTTCCCCATTCCAGACCGCCTCGGCCTTGCTCTGGTGTAAATGAAACCTCGTCGCTCAAACAGACCCAGGATGGGGGCGAGAGAGCCACCCGTACCCCATCCCGCAGATCCTCTATTCACCCCGCCAGGCTGTTGGTCCCAAGCCTTCCCCACCCGATCCCAGTAACCAACGTCGCAGGCCCGCAGATCCGACGGGGCAAGAGCCCCGCCCCACCGGCTGGACCTACAGCCTGGCGTCAGGACACGGGGGACGCCTGCGCAGAAGAACACGCCTTCCACCCGCCTGGCCCCTCCGTTCCGAGGGTAACAATACCACCTCAGAAAGACTGACAAGGTAGGCGGGGGTGGGGGGATGGAGGGGAACCGGTACGCGTCTGCGCGCGCCCCGACGCCTGGACTAGACCCTGCTCGCGCCGCCCATCCAGCTCCCCCAGAGCCCAACTGTCTCCACGTGAGCGCGCCCGCGCGCGCCACCACGGCTCGCGCTGACAGGGTTGCCTCACCTGAGCCGGACTCCGCCCCTCTTCTCGCTGGAGGAGGCGGTGACCCTTCTCCGATCGGACCCGACAGTGTCGGAGGAGGCGGGAACGTCCAGGCTGGCGCCCCAGTGATGGGATTTCCTCCCCCTTCCGCCCACCCCGCCTCTCGTCCTCCGGCTGCTTCAGCCCGTTCGCCGCCGCACTCTGAGAATACCACGGCAGCGGCCCACAGTAAACGGAAGTGACGCAACACGAGATCGCCTACTCCGCGGCTTTTCTCCTCCCCTCCGGCCGCGCTACAGCCAATCAGAAGCGGAAGCGGCGGGGCAGGGTAGATGTGCCGCCAGCCAGCGCGCGGAATCCGGCGGAATTTATTCGGCCCCGGGAACACTGACCAATCCGCGGTCCCAGGAGCCTCGCTGTGTTTACTACCGAGCGAATCCGTGAGCCCTGCAGCCAATCACCGTATGCCTTACAACACGTAAAACTGTTATCAAACGCCTTTTAAAGCGGGATTTATCACTAAGCGACTCTAGGATTGGACTACAGAAAAGCGACTGTGTGCCGAAGCCAATCCAGACCCGCTGTGGTGGAGGCCCCCGGGTTTTCCGCCTCATTCCACCAGTCACAACTACGACTGCCTGAGGTCTGAGCCAGGTGTGAGGCGAGCCCGCGAGGTAGTGTCCCACCGCTGGCTGGACCTGAAGGATTTCCCCACACTCACGGCGCCCGGCTCCCTCTTCGGTGACACCGGGCTCCCTCTCCAACGCGAATTCCCTTCGCGGGACCTCGTAGGCTTTGGAAAAAAATAGAATTCCAAGACGCTGTTTAGGTTGAATTAAGCCAAAATCCAGGCTAAAGACGTTGAACCGAAAATGCCATCCATGTGACGGCAGTTGGGTCCAACACCGCGCCACGTCCAGTCCCGGTGGCGGCGTCTCCAAGGGCTGGGGACTGAGAAGTCTGGCACTTCGCTCCGCATTCCGTGCCGCAGGTCAAATAAGCCTGCAGTCTCCTGAACCAGTCTCCCAATGAACAGAATGGGAAACGTGGAAGAGTTGCGGACTTCGGTGGGACAATGTCAGAAAAGAGCAAGGTCCGTGCGGCTCCCGGGCTCCCAGGTGCACGCTCGGACGGAGAGCCCGAACCCTTAGGTACACCGGCCCCGGCGCCTCCGACGGCAGAAAGAAACCCACCTTCCCCATGTGAAGAGGAGACAAGGAAGTCCGTAAGGGGCCTTCCGCGGCGGGAGCTGTCGGGAGCTCGGCGTGGCTCCGGAGACAAAGGCAGGCTGGGGAACGCAGTTCGGTTGTTTTTTGGGGGGGTGGGTTTGGGGGGGAAGACTATTTTTAAAAGGGAACGCCCCACTTCTTCAGAACTCAACACCCAGTTATCATTAGAGCTGATCCATCCCTTCAGACCATACACGTTGGAAATGTTGTCCTTGCAATATTGGGGTTGGGGTTTTTTTCTTTACGGCCTCAACGAAGTCTGATGGTAAATTGTGTTCATTAAGATTCCCTGACATTTTATTGCCCTTGCATGTATTTTACTGTCAGATTGGGCTGCTTAAAAAAAAAAAAAAAAAAAGAATGCTGACAGTAAGCTAGGCAACGTGAGAGGTCTTTAACATATGTGACCCTTACAGACATACTGTGAAATAGATGTTATCTCATATATACAGAGTGGCAAAAATTAAAAAGATTTGTACGTTTAGTACTTAGGAGAGCGTGTGAAAAAAGTCCCATCCTGTATCGTTGTTGGGAGTATCACTGCTGTTCTCAGAAGATAACTTGGTATCTTCAAATTTTTAAATTATGCATTCATTACCTTCTCGCTGGCAATTCCTTTCTAGAAATTCTACTTAAATAAACAAATGTGGAAAAGTATGCACGAGACTTTGATCAAGCTTTATTAGTGGAAGAAAAAAAGAAACAATGTGAATGTGCATCCATAGAGGATTACAATACATTGATATACACTGAGTATGTATTATGGCTCCTTTATTACTAATGATCCCGTATACATACAAAACAAAACCAGAAAAACCCTGCGTGTGGATGTACACATAAAAGCTTGTAAATGTATGGCTAAGTATGAAAGGATACTATCAAACTTTGTAAAAATTGCCTCAGTGAAGGGAAGTTAGGAGGGGGTGATGATAAGGAAATATTTTAAGAGGGCCTTCTTAATTTTTAGCCTTTACATACTTATGTATTAATTTAATTTTTATAATGACCTTTATTATTTTAGTAGTATATATGAAAACCAGGATTTTTTTTTTTTTTGGTACGCGGGCCTCTCACTGTTGTGGCCTCTCCCGTTGCGGAGCACAGGCTCTGGACGCACAGGCTCAGCGGCCATGGCTCACGGGCCCAGCCACTCCGTGGCATGTGGGATCCTCCCGGACCGGGGCACGAACCCATGTCCCCTGCATCGGCAGGCGGACTCTCAACCACTGCACCACCAGGGAAGCCTGAAAACCAGGATTTTTAGGTTGAGTTTTCAACTCATTGACAAAATTATTCCTAAATTAAGCTATAAATTTCCCAATAAAAGTATCACTAAGGTACTTTTGGCTTGCACTGTTGGTGGGAATGTAAATTGATACAGCCACTATGGAGAACAGTATGGAGTTTCCTTAAAAAACTAAAAATAGAACTACCATACAACCCAGCAATCCCACTACTGGGCATATACCCTGAGAAAACCATAATTCAAAAAGAGTCATGTGTCACAATGTTCATTGAAGCTCTGTTTACAATAGCCAGGACATGGAAGCAACCTAAGTGTCCATCGACAGATGAATGGATAAAGAAGATGTGGTACATATATACAATGGAATATTACTCAGCCACAAAAAGAAAAAAATTGAGTTATTTGTAGTGAGGTGGATGGACCTAGAGACTGTCATTCAGAGTGAAGTAAGTCAGAAAGAGAAAAACAAATACCATATGCTTAACACATATATATGGAATCTAAAAAAAAAAAAGGTTCTGAAGAGCCTAGGGGCAGGACAGGAATAAAGACACAGATGTAGAGAATGGATTTGAGGACACGGGGAGGGGGAATGGTAAGCTAGGATGAAGTGAGAGAGTGGCATGGACTTATATATACTACTAAATGTAAAATAGATAGTGGGAAGCAGCCGCATGGCGCGGGGAGATCAGCTCGGTACTTTGTGACCACCTAGAGGGGTGGGATAGGGAGGGTGGGAGGGAAACGCAAGAGGGAGGAGATATGGGGATATATGTATATGTATAGCTGATTCACTTTGTTATAAAGCAGAAACTAACACCATTGTAAAGCAATTATACTCCAATAAAGATGGTAAAAAAAAAAATAGAAACTAACATACAAACCTAATAGTCAAAAACCAGAATGAATAGAACCATCTCACTTCTCTTAAGCATAATCTTTCCCTAATTTGAGGGGAAATGACAAATAAAGATCACCCTATAGCTAATACAAAATCAAAGCAACAATAACAACAAAAAAAGATACTTTTGGAAACTAGACACTGATTCTAAATTCATAAGAGAGGATAATATTGCAAGAATAGCCAGGAAAAATGAAAGCCAGACAATGACACTACAAGAAAACTACAGATCCATATCCCTTATGAACATTAATGCAAAAACTCACAATAAAATATTAGCAAACTAAATTTAGCAGCATATCAAAAGGGTTATACACCATGGCCAAGTCGGAGTTACTCCTGGAATGCAAGGATAGTTCAATATGTGAAAATTGATCAGTGTAATACATCACATGATCATCTCAAATGATGCACACAAAGCATTCAACGGAATTCAACACCCTTATAAAAACACTCAACAAACTAGGAATAGAAGGAAACTACTTCAGCATAATAAAAACCATATATGATAACACACAGCAAACATACACATTGGTGAAAGACTTTAAGCCTTTCCTCTAAGATCAGGAAAAACACAGATGCCTACTTTCACAACTTCTATTCAACATAATGCTAGAATGTCTAGATAGAGCAATTAGGCAGAAAAAGAAACAAAAGACATCCAACTTGGAAAGGAAGAGGTAATATTATCTCTGCACATGATATATTCTTATATGTAGAGAATCCTAAAGATTACACACACACAACTGTTAGAGCTAATAAATTCAGCAAAGTACAAGTTATAAAGTCAACATACAAAAATTAGTTGCATTTTTATACATTAACAATGAACAATCTCAAAAGGAAATTATGAAAATGACATTTACAATAGCATCTAAAAGAATAAAATACTTAGGAATTAACCAAAAGTAAAAGACTGGTACAAAGAAAATTACAAAATGTTACTGAAAGAAGAATTAATGGAAACACATTCGATGTTCATAGATTGGAAGACTTAATTTAATATTATTAGGATGTCATTGCTACCCAAAGCAATCTATAGATTGAATGCAATCTCTATAAAAACTCTCAATGTTTTGCCAAATAGAAAAACCCATCCTAAAATTCATATGAAATCTCAAGGGATCCCAAATAGACAAAACTATCTTGAAAAAGAAGAACAAAGCTGGACGACTCACATTTCCTGATGTCAAAACTTACTAGAAAGCCACAGTAATCAAAACTGTGGTACTATCATAAAGACTAATGTATAGACTAATGGAATGAAACAGGGAGCCCAGAAATAAACCATTGCATATACATATGGTCAAATGATTTTTGAAAAGGATGCCAAGACCATTTAATGGGGAAAGTTCAGTCTATTCAACAAGTGGTGCTGGGAAAACTGAATATCCACAAGTAAAATAATGAAATTGGACCCTTATTTAACACCACATACAAAAATTAACTCAAAATGGATCAAATACCTGAATGTGAGACCCAAAACTATAAAACTCTTAGAAGAAAACATAGGATAAAAGCTTCATGACATTGGATTTGGTAATAATTTCCTGGCTATGTCACCAAAGGCAGAGATAGCAAAAGAAAAAATAGTCAAACTGGACTTCCATGAAAAATTTAAAATATTGTGCATCAAAAGACAAAATCAACTGAGTAAAAAGGCAGCCCATAGAATGGGAGAAAATATTTGCAAATCATATATCTGATAAAGGATTAATATCCAAAATATATAGAGAAGTAAAACTCAACAACCAAAAAAACCAAAAGACATAACTCAAAAATGGACAAAGAAGTTGAATGTATATCCCTCCAATGAAGATATACAAATGGCCAATAAGCACATGAAAAGATGCTCAACATCTCTGATCATTAGGGAAATGCAAATCAAAACTACGAAACACCACCTCATACCCATTAGGATGGCTACGATCAAAAAAATTAAAAATAACAAGTGTTGGCAAGAATGTGGAGAAATTGGAACCCTTGTGCACTGTTGGTAGTAATTTAACATTGTACAGCTGCTATGGAAAAAAGTAAGGCTTAACATTGTACAGCCGCTATGGAAAAAAGTAAGGCGGTTCCTCAAAAAATTAAAAATGGAATTACCATATGATCCAGCAAGTCTACATCTGGCTATGTACCAAAAATCCTTGAAAGTGGCATCTCAGAGATATTTGTACACCCATGTTCATAGCAGCATTGTTCATAATATCTAAAACATGACAGCAGCCCACATGTCTATCAATGGATGAGTGGATAAGTAAAATGTGGTTATATTCATACAGTGAAGTATTACTAATATCAGCTAAAGTCGACTTCAGGACAAGGTCTATTATAAGAGATAGAGGAGAATTCTAAAGATAAAAGTGTTAATCCATTAAGAAGAGAGGACAAGCCTGAATGACCACCATCCTCATAACAAAGGTTCAAAACAAATAAAGGCAATAAAACTGACAGAACTGAAAAGAGAAGTTGTAGAGACTTAACAGTATCTACCCTCGAGCGTGCTTTTTTCCATTTTTGTGTTCCTCCTAGGAAGTTAATTCCTGAGGGCAAGGATAGTGTATTTTCATTCTTATATCTTCCAAAGTGCCTTGGATAGCATTAGAATCAGGATTTGTAAAAGATCTGAAAATATTCTGGACAAAAATTTGGCAGGATGTGTTAAGAATTTTTTTTTTTAAGGATCTTTTTTTAAATGTTCATGCTCTTTGATTCATTAATGCAAGTCTTAGGACTCTATCCAAAGGAATCCATCCAAAAAAGCAGTTTTATGCTTTAAAAATTCACTGAAATATTCCACATAACAGTGAAAAAATTGGAAACGGGTTAAGTGTTCTACTAGAGGATTGGATACATAAACTCTGTGACAACATTCAATGTACTATCATGTGAGATTTGAGAAAATGCTTACAAGATAATGTTAGATTTCTAAAAGGATACAAAATTGAATACAATATTATACCAGTTATATAAATATACATATGCGCAGAGAAAATGTAGAAAATAATAAAACCATGTTAACAATGTTTGCCTTCAGGTGGGGAAGTGACCGTGGGTCAGTATAATTGCATTCTTTATATTTTTCTATGTTTTCCTCAATATTGGACATCAAATATGTATTGGTTTGATAATTTTTTAAAATTCATAAATGTTATTGGGGAAAATTAAAATGAACAGGCTGAATCTAACACAATTAAATTTAACAGGCCTTCATTTAAGGTCTGAATCTTTGTTTTTAAAAAATTGCAGGGATGATGTGACTTAGCAGAAGCAAAGTCAAGAATTTTTGTTTATTGTTAACCCTAAATAAGTTAACCAAAGAGTATAGATGTTTAGAATAAAAGCACTTATTGGTTTCATCAGGAGAGGCATGGCAAGTAGCACAAGGGAGGTGATGGATCCTTTCTGCTCTGTGTTACCCAGTCCAGAGCTAATGTATTGATCTGTGTGGGGTCCCACAGTGTGAGAAGGATACAGAGATATTGGTGTGTGTCCAGCAGTGGTAACCAGGATGAGGAGAGACCTAGAAACTTTGGTGTGGGAATTAGCCAAGGGGCTGGGGGGAGTTTCTGAGAAGGAGAGGAGCAGATAAGTGGAAAGCATGATCAGAGTATTCAGGCTTTTGAAGGATTCAGGGCAGAGGAGTTGGTCATGCTCTGTGTGGTCCTAGAGAGCAGAACTAGAACTACAGGGGAAGCTACAAAAGGCAGATTCAGCTTTGTGTAAGGAAAAGTCTGTCCAAGGTGAAAAGTCTGCTTTATAAGGAATAAGTCATCCATGTCTATAGGTATGCAAGCAGCGTCTGCATCAGGAATATAAAGGAAGAGGAAAGGGAAGAGAGGGAAGAACAGGAGAGGGAGACAAACACAGAAAAAGAGACAAAGGAATAAAAAAGAGAGGCAGAGAGGCAGAAGATACAGTTTTGAAAAGCTCTATGTGAGTTACAGCAAATGACCTGACCTGCCTTCACGTCTTTGCTAGTGATATCCGGAGACGCCAGCAGATGGAGGTATTACCCCAGGAAAGGAGGACTCTGCCTGACCCCACCCGAACCCTCCAGTTCCTTACTTTCAAAAAATCATTTTCCTCCTCTGAAAAATAATGCCAAGAGAGAATTCCAGAAGTCTCCAAATTTACAAACTAAATTTATAAACAAACATTTTGTGGTAAATCCTGCCTGTGATTATCCCTGACTGTAATTTAGAAGAGGTCACTATAGCTTTTGGCATTTTGGTCACTGCCTGAGTAGGGCTCCCTCCACCTTGCCCCATCACAGTTATGTATGCATGTATGTATATGTATATGGTATCTGTGTATTTAGAATCATTGTTAAATAGTTAAACAATATAGGGGTATACTACAGTCCCCTTCCCAATCACCTTGCCATTAATACTTTCCTTCTCCTGACAGATACTTTCCTTCTCCTGACAGTCTGTCACTTTGAATTCTTGCCTGTGGTAATTCTGGGAGCCTTTGCTCTCAAACCATGTGTCATAGTCTTCACTCTTCCACTCAGCTGTAAAGTGGCAAATTCTGAGGGCTTTCACAGACTTTGACTGGTAAAGATGTGCCTTAAAAGGGAAACGTTCTTGTACAGCAGTGCTCCACAAACTTGAAGGGCGCATTAGTTATCTAGGGATCTTGTTAAAGTGCAGATTCTGATTCAGAAGATTTGATAGGGCAGGATATTCTGCAGTGCTAACGAGTTCCCAGGTGATGTTGATGCTCTTGGCCCAAAGATCATACATTTCGAGTAGCAAGGTACATATAATATGTCCCTATATCAGGAGGGGCCAGGAAACTGCTCTCAAGAACTATAATTGATTCTTTGTATCCACTTCTGTCTTCTTTGTCACTCGTTAGCTTTTTTAAATTTTTTTTTTTTTTTTTTTTTTTTTGCGGTACGCGGGCCTCTCACTGTTGTGACCTCTCCCGTTGCGGAGCACAGGCTCCAGACGCGCAGGCTCAGCGGCCATGGCTCACGGGCCCAGCCGCTCCGCAGCATGTGGGATATTCCCGGATCGGGGCACGAACCCGTGTCCCCTGCATCGGCAGGCGGACTCTCAACCACTGCGCCACCAGGGAAGCCCTAAAAAATATTTTTTTAAATTATTTTTTTAGTCTGCGCTGGGTCTTAGTTGCAGCACGCATGCGGGATCTAGTTCAGCCACCAGGGATCGAACCTGCCCCCCGCCCCCCACCCCGCACTGGGAGTGCAGAGTCTTACCCACTGGACCACCAAGGAAGTCACCTGTCACTTGTTAACTTTGATTTAACTGTTCATGTTTTCATTCAACCAACCAATGTTTACGGAGAATCTGCTATTTGTAAACTCAATGCTAGTTAAATTTAAGCAACTTTAGTGTCTTTGAGCTCCAGTCCTTATGCTAGGCTCCTAGGATTTGTGATGATTCATACTCATTCCTTGCCTTGTCACTCATTCATTCAACATTTATTGAGGGTCTGCTATGTGCCAGGCACTGCTCCAGGAGCTGAAGATATGGCAGTGAACAAAACAAACAAATCTGTTTATTGTTTAACTCCAAATGAGTCTGTCTCCAATGGGGGAGACAGGCAAATAGTTAGACAATTAAGATTTTTTTTTTCCTTCTTCCTTTTCCCTTCCTAAGCAATTCAATCTGAAAGCCATTTGGTAGGTAGTCTTCCACTCAGAGGGGAAGGGGAGCCTGCAGTGGCCTAGAGCAAGAGTACTGGAGTCCAAGCAGGATGAGAAGTTTATCCATGTGGAAAGGGTGGCCTGATACAGTGTCTGAGCCTAAGCTAGGTGAGACAGGCATCTGGGCAGGGGGCAACCTTGTGAGGGTTGTCAGAGCCTGATCAGAGTAAGGAGGGCATCTGGGATGGTTAACTTTATGTGTCAACTTGATGGGCTTCCAGGGTGCCCAGATTAAATATTATTTCTGGGTGTGTCTGTGAGGGTGTTTCCAGATAAGATTAGCATTTTAATCAGTGGACTCAGTAGATTGCCCTCCCCAAAGTGGGTGGGCATCATCCAATCTGTTGAGGGCCTTAATAGAACAAAAGGTGGAGGGAAAAGGAATTTGCCCATGTTTTTCTTTCCTCATCTGTGAGCTGGGACATCTCATCTTCTCTGGCCCTCAGGTCTTGGAGTTACACTGTCAGCATCCCTGGTTCTCAGGCCTTCAGAGTACACCACCAGCTTTCCTGCCAGTTTACAGATGGCAGACTGTAGAAACTTTCGCCCTCCATAATCCTGTGAGCTAATTCTTCATAATAATCAATCAGTCTCTCTCTGTATCTCTCTCTCTCTCTCTCTCTCTCTCTCTCTTTCGTTCTGTTTCTCTGGAGAACCCTAACTAATACAGCATCCATGTAGGGGCTTGGACTTGGTTCAAGGTGGGAGGCTGAATGGGATAAGAAGAGCCTTCATGTCGGGTGATGGTGATGAGAGGTGTGTTACTTACAGGGGAACTGATCAAATAAGTAAATATATTAAGGCTAATTGGAACCAGGTTTCCCACTGTCAGAGAAAGAAGTTATAAATATGGGGGGGAAGAAAACCAGAATGAACCTTATGGTGATGGACTGGAATTAGAGTTGAACTTATGGTTTCCAATATATACAGATTTAGAAATAAATCACTTTTAGTTGTAAAATTGTGTCTACATATATTCCCTAATTCGGTTAATTCAGGCCTGGGAGGAGTGACATCCCAAAAGCAGACCATACCTAACACATAGATCTTGGTCTCTAAATACCATTCCCTACCAAAAGAAACCAGAACTTGGAGAAATGGGTGATTTCAGGGCTGAGGCAGGGAAAGTACAGGGTCAACTGAAATATCTTGTGCCAGAAAGCAAAGATGTTCAAAAAAATGATATGAAAATGTTAAAAGCACACAGAAACCAGCTTATGGGGTTCCCACTGGCCCAATCTGGGAAATTTTGAACTTAAAACTAAATGATGATAGTAGCAGATTCTATTCTATTGAGTAAAATAGGAATCCACAAGTCCATACTGATATAAATAAATAAATAAGTAGGAAGCGTGACGAACAGGATACTTTCTAAGTCTATATATACCTGCCCACAAAATACTTATTAATTACAAAGGGAAAAGAATAAACTTTACAGTGGAGAAGCCTGGTTAATACCACTTTAATAAAGTGATCAAAGTTACTATAGCCAGTAATGGGACAAATCGAAATTGTCTACCACCTGACATGATACAATGAGAACAGCATCATATCTGTAATATTCCTGCCAAAGATGCATAAACTGAGACTAATCACTTGAAAACATTAGATAAACCCAGATTGAGGGACATTCTACAAAATAACTGGCCTATAAACTTTAAAATTTAAAATTCAAAGTCAGTGAAGAACTGTTCTGGGTTGAAGGAGACTATAGAGCTATGACAGCTAAATGCAACATGTGATTCTGGACAAGATCTTTTGCTATAAAAACATTACTGGGACAGTCGGTGAACTTAAATGGGGCATGATGATTACATGGTAGTAATGCAGCAATGTTAATTTCCTGATTTTGATGGCTGTATTGTAGCTATTGAGGGATGTTCCTGTCTGTAGGAAATATTATACATGATCTTCAGGGGTGATGGGGCATCAGGTTGGTAACTCATTCAAAAAAGTTCAGGGCAAAAAAAGTTCTTTGCACTGTACTTGCAATGTTTTTGTAAGTTTGAGATTGAGTAATTAGAAACGAGTGATGTGCTCAGGCAAAGGGGAGCTCAGGTGTTAAGGTTATTCGGATTGTGTTGGAGGTATGTGTGGGGGGAGAGGATGAGTCTCGAAAGAAGGCAATTTGGAGAACAGAGATTAGTCAACACGGTTCTTTCCCTTCAACAGCATTTGCCTTTGACTGGGCAAAAGGGGCCCTGGCTTGGGTCCAGGCTCAAAGGCCCTGCTTTGACCCTCCTTTTGTTCTAATAACTCCCCATGCAGTAGGGAGGGTTGAATCCACAGGGATGAAGGGACATGCCCATCAGATTAGGTTTCCCTTCTAGTTCACCCCAGAATCCTTGAGCCTGCTGGGCCTCTCCCTCTGGTCCATCCTCGGTAGGTTGATTGAGCCACAGTATGCACGTCTAGACCCGAGAACTGATCATGGCGCTGTTTACAGGATTGTGGACCAAGTTTTGGGGCTTAAGGACTGATGTCCAGGTGTGTGGAAGGAGGTCCTGGAGAACTGCTGTTCTCCGCGAGTCGCCACATTTAGCCGGAGGTCAGGGATTGCCTATCAGAGAATTCTAAATTTGAACTCGGACTTTCAGATCTTAGTAAGACATATTTACACCGTAGTAGAGACAGACTATAACCCTACCTAGACAGGGCTGAGGAAGAAACCCCACACAACATTTAGGCAAGACTTGCGTGCGCTGCTCACCCTAGAGGTACACAGCCTGAAATGCGCAGGCCGAGTGCTGGGCCAATCAGGTGCTGCGCCTTGGAGAGGCCGGCGGAGGAGGGAGCGGGACAGGGTGAGGATGGAGACCACGCCTCTCCGCGCGGAGGGGCGGGGCGAAGAGTGGGCGGGGATGGCGCTTCTCAGAGCTCAGGGAAAGAGCGGGGCGGTGCCTGCTGGGGGGCGGAGCCACGCGTCGCTGAGCGTGCAGGGCGGTGCCCGGCGAGGCCCTGCCTCTTCCGGCCCGGAGCGTTTCCTGCGCGTGTGCTTAAACGAGCTAGTGGACGCGGCTGTTTTGGCTCCTGGGCTTGGCGTCTGGAGAGGCGAGATGGCGGCGGAGGTGTTGCCGAGTGCGAGGTGGCTGTACTGTGGAGAGCCTGACGAGAGCCAGAGAGCTCTACTGGGTAAAGACTGCGAAGCTGGAGCAGAGTTCCCCATAACTTCCTCCCCTTCCGTCTCGGTACCGCTACAGCCCTCCACTTCCCACATCCGTCGGGTGCCCGTTCCCAGATGAGCCAAGATCCCTTATAGTCTCCCCCACTACTTGGGGTTCGGCCAGGGCTCCTCTGTCATTGCACCATCTTTCTGGTACCACCTCCCACCTGGATGAGGAAATCCCAGTTACCCCCTCTCCAGGACTGTATGTACCCAGGAGCCCGTCATCTCCTCACCCACCAGGTCTCACACCTGCTCTATTTCCTTCTCTCTGCTGGCCAGGGATTCCCTCTGTCTTTCTAGATTTGGCCTAGGTCTCCTCAGTCAGCCCCATTCCCCTAGTTATTCCCTCCTGTCAGAGCCCTTCCCCAGCCCCTCTTCCCACCTGGACCAGGACCTCATTCAGTCCCCCTTTGGGTCAGGACCTGGGGCTCCTTGCCATACCCATTCCTCCAGTCACTCCCTCCCGTTGACAATCCATTTCCTCCCCACCATACTCTTGTGCTCTCATCTCATTCTTGGGCTGCAATCTTACAGTCCAGTTCTCCAATGGGAAGCTACAGAATCCAGGCAACATGCGCTTTACCTTGTACAAGAGCAATGATTCCACAAACCCCAGGAAGAGGAGTCAGCGGATCCTGGTAAGTGCTGCTGTGGCCAGTCGCCCCCACTCTTCAGGCCTCAGGAGGCCTCCTGGGTGTGGGTGGAGGTAGGAGGGAGTGAGTGGAGAAAAGGGGGGATAGCAAGTGAGCCTTTGAAGAACTTTGAGCCCCAAGTGGGGACAGGTTCCACTGAGTTTCACACTTGTGGTGAAGCGCTGGCCTTTTATTCATTTGTTCATTCAACAAGCATTTATTGAGCCCCACTGTGGCCCTGGGCTGAAAGCTGCTAGGGAAAGAGCTAAGTGAGAGCTGGCCCCACTCTGAGGGAGCTCGTACTCCAGAGCAGCGTTTCCCAGTCTCAGCACTATTGACATTTTGACCCAGATGATTCTTTGATTCTTGGCTCTCCTGTGCAGCACTGGGTATTTAGCAGCTTTCCGGGCCTCTACCCATTAGCTACCAGGAGCAGCTCCCAGTTGTGGCAAACAGAATGTCAGACATGCCTAGATATCCCCAGAGTAATTCCCTGGGTTGAGAACCACTGCTCTAGAGAGGTGAGAACTGGATGTGAGGGACACTCGTACAGAAATAGATAAAGCTCAGAGTCCCTGGGAGAGAGAGTACAGAGCAGGGCAGAGTGGGTTCAGTCAGTGAAGTCTCTGCTTGCTAGAATGTCTTCCTGGGGGAGGGTGCATGGGAGCTGAACCCTGAAGGATGGAGGAGGGTTTAACAGCTGAAGTTAGTACTCCAGGTGAAGAGGATAGCCAGGACAAACAAGGGGAAGCAGGAAAGCCTGGCTCTGATTGAGGAGTGAATTAACCATTTCCATGGTCCTGAGAGCATATAAGGAGCAGTCATGATAGGGGAGAGCAAAGAGGTTCAAGAAGGGCTTGGACTTTGGGGTTGCCTGCAGAATCATTTTGTTGCATGCCTCTAAGTGCTGAGAGCCCTGGGCCCATCTTCCAAGTCCTGTGGTACAGCTCCCCCGAGAACTTCTCAGACCAGCTAGAAGCAAGCACTACCTGGGACTTTTCAAAAGTCCTCTTGCCTTTCCCCCAGGGATACCCCAGATTCACTTAGAGATAGGGAGCTGGATCATCTCAAAGAGGCTCTCTTCGTTCTGATCCACCTGTGGTTTGGATTCTAAAGCTTCTACAAATGTGGAAAAGGGAGTCAAGATATTTACTGTCTTTCAACATTGGTTGTAATGGAGCTTCCCCCCCCCTCTACATTTTAGGCAGCTGAAACAGACAGACTTTACTATGTGGGAAACAATTTTGGGACTGGAGCCCTGAAATGCAACACTCTCTGCAGGTAGGGACAGGGGAAAGGGATTGTGGGAAGTGGGGGGGGTGGCCCTGGCACTGCTCTTCCCTGTCTTTATTTTAGGGGCAGTGGGGGAAATCTAGAGAGATTTACCAAGTTCCTGTGTTCCCAGACCCCGGGGCCCTCACACCAGCATGTAGACATTCCTGAAATTGAAAAGTGACTTACATTTGTTTAATTTCCTGAAAACCTCATTCATTTGTAGTCTTAAAAAAATTTTTTTTGTAAATTAATTTATTTTTGGCTGTGTTGGGTCTTTGTTGCTGCACATGAGCTTTCTCTAGTTGCGGTGAGCGGGGACTGCTCTTCATTGTGGTGTGAGGACTTCTCATTGCGGTGGCTTCTCGTTGCAGAGCACGGGCTCTAGGCATGCAGGCTTCAGTAGTTATGGCACACAGGCTCAGTAGTTGTGGCTCACAGGCTCTAGAGTGCAGGCTCAGTAGTTGTGGCACAGGGGCTTAGTTGCTCCGCATCATGTGGGATCTTCCTGGACCAGGGATCGAACCCGTGTCCCCCATTGGCAGGCAGATTCTTAACCACTGTGCCACCAGGGAAGTCCCCCCAATTTTTTAATTGAGATATAATTGACATATAACATTATATTAGTTTCACGTGTATAACATAATGATTCAATGTATGTATATATTGTAAGATGGCCACTACAGTGTCTAGTTAACATCCACACATAGTTACAAAATTTTTTTCTTGTGATGAGAACTTTTAAGACTTCCTCTCTTAACTTTCAAATATATGCTACAGCATTATTTTCTATAGTCATCATGCTGTACATTACATCTCTAGGACTTATTTTATAACTGGAAGTTTGTACCTTTTGACCACCTTCATTATTTCTGACCACATCATTAACTTGCAATATTCTTTGCTTATAACTATCTTGTTCCCGAAAGGCAGCTGTCTCCACTAATTTGGAATGTGTGATCAATAGGCCAGAGTTTACCAGAAGTCTGCCTTGGGACTAACTACAAGAAAAGGATTTGGTAGTGTCTGAGGCTCCAGAATTTCTGCCTAGCTCTGGAAAGATTACTGACTTGGGGCAACTCTGCCCTTTACTGACCCCCAGTCTACTCGGTACAGTGAAGATTGTCTAGCCTGAACAGTCTTAAGTGTCAGGGGTTGGCATAATGCAGTGTCCTTGTGAAGGTAGCCATCAGTGAATCACAAACAAGCCCCTTTTAGGGTCCCCCCTGAACCACCCTGATAGAAGTCAGATTAGTGTGTATATGCTTGAAACTTTTAACTTTTATCATCCCTTTACAAAGATTTTCTAGTTTAAACTGGTCTCATAATTACCAAGGTTTTACTTGTCTTTGCCTCCATAGAATTTATACGTGCAGTAAATTTTAGTGTTTAATTCTAGATTCTTATATTCCAGGAGGGTTTCCCACTACAGCAGTGAGCCCAAATGTGATCAGCTACAAGAATCACCTGGTGGCTTCCCCCACTGCCCCCAGAGCCTCTTCATGAACCCTTTCCTCCTTTCCCTCCCCATGCAGAGAATTGCTGCTGTAGGGGATTGTTGTTACTCATGAGCAAGTGATGTCTTCCTCAGGTGTATTGCGGCAGAAAGAAGGTTGAGAACTTCTAAGCAGAAAAAAGGAGGTTGTATAAACAATATCTTTTGAATAATCCATTGTCACTGGTATTATTCCTTTTTTATTCAGGCACTTTGTGGGAATTTTGAACAAGACCTCTGGCCAAATGGAAGTATATGATGCTGAATTGTTCAATATGCAGCCACTGTTTTCCGGTAGGTCTTAGTCATGAAGGCTCAAAGAAATGCTTAATATTTTAGGTTTCCTGGATGAGTCGGTTAGACTTTTTGATTTGTAAAATACATTTTGTAGCTAGTTTTTCAAGGTTTTTTTTTTTTCCCATTTGAAAAGGTTTTAAAAGTGCTTTTACTCAGCAAATATTTATTGATGACCTGCTGTGCTCCAGGCACAAGTTAGGGGCTGTGAATATAGCAAAACAGACACAGATCCTGTCCCTACAGTGTTTACAGACTTAAGATCAGGAAACTAATCTTAGTTAAAGCAAGTTGAGCACTGATCTGAGCAGAGTATTGGAGGGCATACATGATACTCTTTTCCATCGAGGGCCTTTCTTAATTTTTAATTGTTCTAGTTGGGGTAGAGGTTTAAAAAAATTTTTTTTAATTTAATTTATTTATTTTTGGCTGTGGTCGGTCTTCGTTGCTGCATGCAGGCTTTCTCTAGTTGCGGCGAGTGGGGGCTACTCTTTGTTGAGGTGTGCAGGCTTCACATTGCGGTGGCTTCTCGTTGCGGAGCATGGGCTTCAGTAGTTGTGGCATGTGGGTTCAGTAGTTGTGGCACACGGGCTTGTGGCACATGTGGCACATGTTGCTTTGCAGCGTGTGGGATCTTCCTGGACCAGGGCTCGAACCCGTGTCCCCTGCATTGGCAGGCGGATTCTTAACTACTGCGCCATCAGGGAAGCCCCGGAGTAGAGGTTTTAGAATCTCTGGTAGATGATAGAAGTTGCTTATAGGTTGGACAGTAACTTCCAGGTCGATGCAAAGTCTCTACACTTTCTAATTTGGGAAGAGATCCATTTTCTCTCTAATCCACTGGGAGAAGTTACAGTACTTCTCCACTTTGGCATTTTAGAATGTTCAGGGCTAGAGTGGGGTCTTCCAAAATGATAGATAAGAGGGTCAAACTCAAGGGGCTCCTGTTCCTAAATCTTAAATACTGAGAACCATGGTAGGGGAGGGAGTTAGATAAGGATCATTAGGATCATTGTGAATCTGCTCGATACCTTCAGAGGCATTAGTTCTAATAACTTCACTCTCTCAAAGCAGTGGTCTCAGCCCTTTTGAGAATCTCATAAGGACCTGGACCTACCTCCTAGAAACATACGTAATTTACAAAAAATATGAGATTTTGCATATAATTTTAAAGGGCTCTTGCATCCCAAAGCCTAGCTGTGAATTTCCTAGGGGTCCATAGTCTCTAGGTTAAGAATTCCCTGCTTTGCAAACAAATAAAACTGCATATAAGTTATCCTCCAAATGCTCTTCTGTCTTCTGAGGAGGCAAAGAAAATTGTTCATTAATTTGTTGATTAAACACGTTTTTGTTTTTACAAGTAAAAAATTTGTAAATATTGGTTAATTCTAACCAGCATATATCAGAAATACGCACAGCATTTATTGGGTCCTTACTATGCTCTGGGCACTGTTCTAAGCACTTTCAATGCACTACGTCATTTACTTCACATAACAACCCTGTGGGGTAGGTATTGTATTCCTTTTGTTTAATCAATGATGAACCTGGCCCAGAGGCTAAATGGCAGGATCCTACTGCTGGCGTATATGAGAGACCTGGGATTTAAATGTGGCACCGTCACTCCAGAGCTTGTGCTTCTGTCCACTAGATTATATTGCCCCTTACATGAATACTCTGTGGGAGATTACAGAGCTTCATGTAAATAATACATACCTCATGTTTATGCCTTGCTTTTAGGTCTTGAAAAAAATTTTTTTTTAACTTTTTTAAAAAATTGAAGTATAGTTGATTTACAGTATTTTGTTTCAGGTGTATGGCATATGATATATATATATTTTTTTTTTCGGCAGATTATATTCCATTATAGCTTATTACAAGCTATTGGGTACAATTCCCTGTACTATACAGTACATCCTTGTTGCTTATCTATTTTATGTATAGTAGTTTGTATCTGTTACTTCCATACTCCGTATTTGTACCTCCCCCACACCCTTAGTAACCATAAGTTTGTTTTCTATGTCTGTGAGTCTGTTTTGTTTTTTTTTAATTTATTTAAATTTATTTTTGGCTGCATTGGGTCTTTGTTGCTGCACGTGAACTTAATCTAGTTGCGGTGAGCGGGGGCTACTCTTGTTGCGGAGCATGGGCTCTAGGCGTGCAGGCTTCAGTAGTTGTGGCACACGGGCTCAGTAGTTGTGACTCACAGGCTCTAGAGCACAGGCTCAGTAGTTGTGGCACATGGGCTTAGTTGCTCCGTGGCATGTGGGATCTTCCCGGATCAGGGCTCAAACCTGTGTCCCCTGCACTGGCAGGCAGATTCTTAACCACTGAGCCACCAGGGAAGCCCTGTGAGTCTGTTTCTGTTTTGTATATACATTCATTAGTATTTAAAAAAAATTTTCTAATTAAATTATTTTTATACAGTTTTTAAAGGTTATTTTCCATTTACAGTTATTATAAAATATTGGCTGTATTCCCTGTGTTACACAGTATATCCTTGTAGCTTATTTTATCCATAATAATTTGTACCTCTTACTCTCCTACCTTTATATTGCCCCTCCTCCTTTCTCTTTCTCCTCACTGGTAACCACTAGTTTGCTCTTTCTGTGAATCTGCTCTTTTTTGTAATATTCACGTTTGTTTTATTTTCTAGATTCCACATATAAATGATAGCATACAGTATTTGTCTTTCTCTGTCTGACTTCACTATGCGTAGTGACCTCCAGGTCCATCCATTTTGTTTCAAATGGCAAAATTTCATTCTTTTTTTTATGGCTGGGTAGTATTCCATTGTGTATATATGTATAATGGCTAGAATAAACCAATATTTACAACTTTTTTACCTATAAAAACAAAAATGTGTTTAAGAAATTAATGAACAATTTTACATGCATACACAATGGAATGTCCTCAGGGTGTGGTGGCCGCTATTACCTTGATATGGGGTGTGGTTGGTGTTGGGGGTCTAAAGCCCAAGGAGGGTGTGAGGTGGTCCTTCCTTTCTGCCCCATGGCTGTCACCTCCCTGTCAGGGGCAGGGGCTGCTCCCCAGCTGCTAGACCCAGTCTTCTTCCAGGGGCTGGTTGGCCCAGATCCTGCACCAAGCTGTGGTATGGAGTGAGCCGATGCAGACCTTCTCTTCCTTTCAGATCCCTCTCAGGGCGGGGCGGGGGGTGGTCCCAACCCTACTACCTGGTTACGTGGAAATCTTTCTTTTTTTTTTTTTTAATTTAACTTATTTTTTTATACGGCAGGTTCTTATTAGTCATCCATTTTATACACATCAGTGCGCTTTGGTTGTATAGGAATTCTTCTGCCGGTTTCCAGTTAGTTTTCCGTGAGAATTGTTCCACATGTAGATGTATTTTTGATGTATTTGTCGGGGGAGGTGAGCTCCAGGTCCCCCTCTTGATCCCTCCTCCTTAGGTCTTTTACAAGGAGGTCAGAACTGTATACTGGGAGGAGCAGAGGACTTTTTTTCTAATCCCATCTCTGCATTGCCTGGGGCAAGTCATTTCACCTGGAGGCCTCATGTTTCCTTATTTGTGAAATGAAGGGCTTGGATCCGATGACCCCTTCACTTGACTCTAATTTATTCTCCAAATCCTCTAACTGTATACTGAAGCTTCATATTAAATGTTCACAGTATACACATGTTAAGCTCTGGAAAGTCCTGTACTAAAGAAATCTGTTTTTCTTAGATTAACTGTTAAACAAATATTAAACACTATTATGGTCTGTAGGCCTTACAGTTTGCTTGTTTTTCTTTGTTTTTGTTTTGTGTTTTGTAGATGAATCAGTTCAGAGTGAATCGACACTAGAGAGTCACACCAAATCTTTTAGAGAAAAGGTAAGTATGACAGAACTAAGATGTGAGACCTAAAGTGAGTTCCTTCCAGGCCTTGGGTTTCTCCATCAGTAAAATGAGCTGGTTGAACACAGGGGTCTCCCTAGCTGCTCTCAGCTCATTCAGTCTGTGGTTCTCTGGACAGTTCCTACCTGCACAGGCCTCCTTGGCCTCACAGACTGCAGACCTCCTCTCTGGGGCAGCTATACACAGTTCTGTGCCAGTGTCTGGAACTGGTTCTTTGGGCTGTAGCATAACACTTATTTTCAGGATTTAATCCAAGTTTCAGAAAATATTGGAAGCCTGGAAACTTCACATCAAGACAAAGTAAACTTTAGGATTTTCAATGTAGAAGCTTCCTACAAAGCTCATCTCACCCCAGGATGGCAAACTGATTGAATCTCCAGTGCTGCCTGGAAGGGAGTGAAGCTGTCTGCAGGCTCAGAGGGAGAGTGAGCGATCTATTAGTAATGTCTGTTTTCCGTGTAGGATTAGAAAACCGGTAAGCTGTGTGCCCCAGATTTACCAACCCTAATTGTAGTCTTTTTTACAGCTGAAAATACTGTTGATTTATAAATAGCTCATTACAGTTTATAAAGCAAGTACTTCAAATCTCTTAATATCTTTTGGTTCTTAAAACAAGCCTATGAGGTAGTTAGGTATGAGTCAGCCCAATTTACGGAAGTGGTATTAATGGCTCAGAGAGGCTGTTTACCCGTAGTGACACAGCTAGGAGTAGCAGTGCTCAGCCCGTTCCCAGTGACCAAATTTGTCTTTTGCACAGATGGATTCTTGCATTGAAGCCTTTGGTACCACCAAACAGAAGCGGGCTCTGAACTCCAGGAGAATGAACAAAGTTGGCAGTGAATCTTTGAATAGTGCAGTGGCTAAAGCTGCTGAGAGTATAATTGATACAAAGGGTGTGACTGGTAAGCAGCTGGAACTTGGGGTAAGAGGCTGCTGGTAGAAACAGCTTTCCCTTCTCTTGAGATCTTTCACCCGCCCCACAGATAGAAATGATGGGAGTTAGGGCTGGATTCCTTCCTGCTTCTCCCTGAGGGCCTTCTTAGGAACAGACTCTGGAAATCATAAGAAATATCTGACATGGCCTGCTCTCAGTGAGCTCACAGTCGAGTAGAGGAGACAGACATGGGAACGGTTATGTGCCCTCTGTGTCCTTGGTGCCAGGGCTACAGCCTGCAGGGCACAGAGGAGGGAGACGGCCTCAAGTCTCTGTGAGTTACAGGGAGGTTTTCGTCAAAAAGGCTGATGTGATGATGATGAACGAGCCTCTAGAGACACTTTGAGGTCACTGGATCTTTTTCTTTTCCTAAATTCTTCAGCAGCTTGAGTATTAAATTGCATTATTTAAAATGTGTAATGTGTTTATTGTTCAAATGCATTATAAGAACATAAGAGAAAGTTATATATATATATGAGAGCAGTTTTTCTATTAAAATGGAATTTTAGTAAGTTTTAGAAAATCTTTTCATACCCGATGATTATGTATTTTCCTATGTTATCTTTCAGTACCTTCACAGTTTAACTTTTTACATTTACAATTTAATGATTTTTTTTTTTTTGGTCTATGGTACAAACCTAATTTTATATTTTCCAAATGATTAGCCAGTTGTCCCCAACTCCATCCTTTCCTTTTGTAAAAAATGATTTAAAAAATCATCTGTATCATTTTACCACATTCTTAATTGTGTTCTCGCTCATCATTCTTACTGGCTATTCTTGTAGCAGCATCAGGTCCTTTTGATTGTAGTAGCCTCACCTTCCAGTTTGTTGTCTGATAGGGCAAATTTATCCTCCATCCTTATTTTTCACAAATGTACTGGTTATTGTAGCATGCTTATTTATTTGTTTGTTTATTATTTATTTATGGCTGCATTGGGTCTTTGTTGCTTCATGCGGGCTTTCTCTAGTTGTGGTGATCAGGGGCTAATCTTCGTTGCGGTGAGTGGGCTTCTCATTGTGGTGGCTTCTCGTTGCGGAGCACGGGCTCTAGGGTGCGCAGGCTCAGTAGTTGTGGCCCACGGGCTTAGTTGCTCCACGGCATGTGGGAACTTCCTAGACCATGGCTCGAACCCGTGTCCCCTGCATTGGCAGGCGAATTCTTAACCACTGCACCACCAGGGAAGTCCTGTAGCATGCTTTTTTTTCCCAGGTGATCTTAAGAATTATTTTGTCAAGTTCTCTCAAAATCCAATTGGGATTAATATGGGGAGAATCAGCATCTTTATAATATTATGTTTTCCCATCCAGGAACATAGAAACATGTCTCCATTTAGTCAAAGATATACTTTAATGTCTAAGTAAATTTTTCAATTTTTTTTGTTCAGTTTACTCTCAGCTACTAAAGGACATTTAAAAAAAAATAATTCACCCATTTTCCCGTCATTCTACAAGACCAACTATTACAATTTTCCTGTTTTCCTCTCTGTTCTTGTCTGCGTGCATACTTAATTTTTACATGGTTATTCCTGTGTGATAGTTAGCTTTATAATTTGATTTTTCTTTTTCACTGACAATATGTGAAGTTCAGATGAGGGGGTTCTGGGCGACGCTGATCTTGAGTGCACGGGTTGCAGAGTGTTGGGGAACTTGAAGCCGAGCAGGGTGACACTGACACTGACTCTTTCTTCATTGAAAAGCCCTGGTCAGTGACGCCATCCACGATGACTTGCAGGATGACTCCCTCTACCTCCCTCCCTGCCACGCTGATGCAGCCAAGCCTGAAGACGTGTATAAATTTGAAGACCGTATCCTTCTTGTGGGAGAAATGCCACCTCATTTCCCAGGTTGGGATATGCGCACAGGAGTGGCATGGCCAGGCTCTCTGAGGGTGTCAGTGGTCCTGTGATACTCATAGAAGCTCGCCCCAGACTCTTGCAGTTGCCCCAGCGCTATTGCTGGGAAGTCAGCGAGGCTCCCTCACTAGCTGAGGCACCTGCTGCAGCAGAGGCCTCTCAGGCCTTGTGATTCAAACCCATCCCTCAGCAAAATGCAGAATGCCCACGGTTCGGCCCTGTGGGGGTCACCTTCCGTGAAGAGTCAAAATACGACTTTTAAGTTGGCCAGTGCCCAAAGTCTAGGGCAGACTCATGTATAAAGAAGGGTTGGAATGTAGAGTTTCCGTACTTGTGGTTCTATTCAGATGGAAAGTGCCTGCAGTGGCTTTGTGATAAGAGAAGGCAGAAAGCCCAGGCAGGCAATGAGCTCTGGGCTGGGAGTCTGGAGAACTGAGTCCTGAAGCTCTGCCCGGACATACTGTGTGATCTTCCCCTCTCTAAGCCTCAGATTTTCCCATCTGTAAAATGTGGCCGATATAAGATGATCTAGTTAGTTGGATGTTTCCATTTTGGTCACGTTGTTCTTGACCTATAACTAGTTCTTTCCCCTGCGGAGTATGACGCTCTTCAGAGCCCTTCTGAAGCTTTCAGGAATGTCACCTCAGAAGAAATACTGAAGATGATTGAAGAGAACAGGTACCCGAAATGGGCAGATGGAGTGTCTCGGGAGTGATGTTGGGATACAACAGTAGTCAGACATGAAGCAGACCTTGGGTGTTAGTCAGTGAGAATATACGTCTGTTCAGCATTTGAACATGAGCGAGCTAGTGTTTTCTCAAATGGTTGAGCTCCCAGGCCTGTTGTCCCAAGGCTGTGGGTGGCTTTCAAGGGAGAGAATTGGCCTCTGAGTACGTGGAACCTGTGAGTGGGCAGAGGGTGGTGAGGCCTTGTAGTCTAGGGCTGGGAACTGGAGCTGACCTGTATCGGTCCCACCCCCCCCAGCCAATGTTATGCTGTTGCCGATTGTCACTGGTGGGGCCCAAGTGCTGGCCTGGGAGTAGGTGCCAGCTGAAGTGATGGTTTATCTGTGGTGATGTGCTGAGTGAAAGTTAAATTATGTATTTTAAATATAGTATATTTTAAATCAGAGATGATTTCCTCTCCTCCCTCCACCCCTCCCCCACTTTTTGGCTTTTAAAACACCTTTTTTTTTTTAATGATGATGAGGTTTTTTTGCTTTTGAGTTTTTTCTTTTAATAATTTTATCTTGAGAAAATAAAAAGTTGTCAACCCTAGGTTAGTTCCCCCAATTTTCGTTTGGAAATTTTACTGGTCAGTGAAATCCAGTCTTGGAAAATACATGTTCTTCCCTCTCTCCAAAGAAGTGCTCTTTACTGGTTCTTCGTTGTGTTAATGTGATTGTGGCTCAGGGGCAGGTGCAGGAATGAGTTCTGGGCTGGGAGTCTGGAGAACCGAGTCCCCATCTGCCTCATGGACTGTGTGATCTTCCCCTGTCTGAGCCTCAGTTTTCCTTTAAGTAAAATGAGGCCGATACAAGATGATCTTGAAGAGCCTTTTATCGCTGCGAGTTCATGATCCTGACAGTGGTAGAACAACAGTATGTAAAAATAATAGCCAACATTGATGGAGCTCCTACATGTGCGAAGCACTGCTTTCCTTGTCTCATTTAATCCACAAAAACCCGTAGGACAAGGGTACTATCATTGGCCTTAATTTACAGGTGAAGAAACCAAGGCAGAGATGTTCAGAAGCTTGTCCAAGCCACTGCATGGCAGAATGGGGATTCAAGCCCAGATAGTTGAGAGGCTATGCTCCAGACCGCCACATCAGGATTGGGCCCACTATGGCCCGAGTGCCGAGTCTGGCCCACTGCCTGTGAATAAAGTTTTATTGTAACGTAGCTTCAGTCATGTATTTATATGTTATCAATGGCTGCCTTTGCATTACAGTGGCAGTGACCATGTTGCCCACAAAATGTATAATATTTGTTATCTAGACCTTTACTGTCCCTGCACTAAATCATGCTCCTCCTATTATAAGGGGCTGGTTGGATGGCTGTTCCTCAGCTGTTGACTGTGTGCCAGGTGTGAGGGGTGCCTGCTGTTTTCATTGTGAAGGAGTGAATGGCTCCTGACAGCCGGTCTTAACACATTTCTCCTTTTCCCTCCCTTGTTTTAGTCACTGCTCCTTTGTCATAGAAGCGTTGAAGTCTTTGAAGTCTTTGCCATCAAGTGAGGAGAGCCGAGACCGCCAGGCCCGTTGCATATGGTTTCTGGACACTCTCATCAGATTTCGAGCACAGAAAGTGATTAAGCGGAAACGTAAGTCCATGCTAGACATTTTTTAAAAAATTGAAGTATAGTTGATTTATGTTGTTAGTTTCAGGTGTACAGCAAAGTGATTCAGTTACATATATATTTATACATATATATGTTCTTTTTCAGATTCTGTTCCATTATAGGTTATTACAAGATACTGAATAAAGTTCCTTGTGCAAGGAACAACAACAAGGACACTAGGTCCTTGTTGTTTATTTTATATATAGTAGTGTGTATCTGTTAGTCCCAAACTCCTAATTTATCCCTCCCTCCCCCCCGCCCTTCCCTTTTGGTAACCATAAGTTTGTTTTCTATGTCTGTGAGTCTGTTTCTGTTTGGTAAATAAGTTCATTTGTATCATGTTTTTAGATTCCACATATAAGTGATAGCATATGGTATTTGTCTTCCTCTGTCTGACTTCACTTAGTATGGGAATCTCTAGGTCCATCCATGTTGCTACAAATGGCATTATTTCTATTTTATGGCTGAGTAATATTCCATTGTATATATGTATACCACATCTTCTTTATCCATTCATCTGTTGATGGACACTTACGTTGCTTCCATGTCCTGGCTGTTGTAAATAGTGCTGTGAACTTTGGGGTGCACATATCATGATAGACATTTTATTCTAATTATTTTCAATCTGTTATTTGTCTATAATTCTTAGACTAGCTCTAGTGAGAGAGGAAATGGACATGTCTTTCCATGTCTTTATTTATAACTGTGTAACAGTGGGATTCTGATTGGTACTGCTGACATGCTGAGAGAACTTGCCAAGCCCTTTCCTCAGAAAATAGGGTCGGGTTGGATTATACGATTGCTCAGAGCTAACATTCACTACTTCTGTGTTAGGCAAAGTTGAATATCCAGTCAAATCAAATGAACGTTTTAAGGGACAGTTAGACAAAGAGTTATATGGGGAGAAAAATTGGCCTTGCTTGTGAAGGCTTGTGGCACGTTGTTGTGTCAGCCATTTCTGACTGGGAAAGAAGTCAGTTTCTGCTGGTAACCCATGCCACTGATCGCCAGGGCATGGGTGGCTGCCACACACGCACATCCACCCAGAGTCAGAAACCCAGAGGGAGACACCTGTGGTTTTAGGCATAAGGTGCATGTAGTCATGTTCCTGTGATTGGGCACCCAAGGGTCTGTACAGACACACCTCGTTCTGTTGTGCTTCACTTTATCGTCCTTCATAGATACTGTGTTTTTTTACAAATTGAAGGTTTGTGGCAACCCTGTGTTCAGCAGGTCTGTTGGCACCATTTTTCCAAGAGCATCTGCTCACTTTTGTGTCTCTTTGTCAGGTTTTGATAATTCTCACAATACTTTAAACTTTTTCATTGTTATATTTATTATGATGGTCTGTGGTCTTTGATGTCACTACTATGACTCGCTGAAGGTTCAGATGATGGTTAGCATTTTTTAGCAGTAAAGTATTTTTTAATTAAGATATGGACTTTTTTTATCAGATGATTTTTATTCTTCAACTTGTTAATATGGTGTATCATATTGACTGATTTGCGTATATTGAAGAATCCTTGCATCCCTGGGATAAATCCCACTTGATCATGGTGTATGATCCTTTTAATGTGTTGTGGGATTCTGTTTGCTAGTATTTTATTGAGGATTTTTGCATCTATCTTCATCAGTGATGTTGGTCTGTAATTTTCTTTTTTTGTAGTATCTTTGTCTGGTTTTGCTATCAGGGTGATGGTGGCCTCATAAAATGAGTTTGGGAGTGTTCCTTCCTCTGCAATTTTTTGGAAGAGTTTGAGAAGGATGGGTGTTAGCTCTTCTCTAATTGTTTGATAGAATTCACCTGTGAAGCCATCTGGTCCTGGACTTTTGTTTGCTGGAAGATTTTAAATCACAGTTTCAATTTCATTACTTGTGATTTGTCTGTTCATATTTTCTGTTTCTTCCTGGTTCAGTCTTGGAACGTTATACTTTTCTAAGAATTTGTCCACTTCTTCCAGGTTGTCCATTTTACTGGCATAGAGTTGCTTGTAGTAGTCTCTTAGGATGCTTTGTATTTCTGCAGTGTCTATTGTAACTTCTCCTTTTTCATTTCTAATTTTATTGATTTGAGTCCTCTCCCTCTGTTTCTTGATGAGTTTGACTAATGGTTTTATCAATTTTGTTTATCTACTCAAAGAACCAGCTTTTAGTTTTATTGATCTTTGCTATCATTTTCTTTGTTTCTATTTCATTTATTTCTGCTCTGATCTTTATGATTTCTTTCCTTCTGCTAACTTTGGGTTTTGTTTGTTCTTCTTTCTCTAGTTCCTTTAGATGTAAGGTTAGATTGTTTGAGATTTTTCTTGTTTCTTGAGGTAGGCTTGTATTGCTATAAACTTCCCTCTTAGAACTGCTTTTGCTGCATCCCATAGGTTTTGGATTGTCATGTTTTCATTGTCATTTGTCTCTAGGTATTTTTTGATTTCCTCTTTGATTTCTTCATGATCTGTTGGTTATTTAGTAATGTATTGTTTAGCCTCCATGTGTTTGTGTTTTTACATTTTTTCCCCTGTAAATTGATTTCTAATCTCATAGCATTGTGGTCAGAAAAGATGCTTGATATGATTTCAATTTTCTTAAATTTACTGAGGCTTGATTTGTGACCCAAGATGTGATCTATCCTGGAGAATGTTCCGTGCGCACTTAAGAAGAAAGTGTAATCTGCTGTTTCTTGGATGGAATGTCCTATAAATATCAATTAAATCTGGTCTACTGTCTCGTTTAAAGCTTGTGTTTCCTTAGTAATTTTCTCTTTGGGTGATCTGTCCACTCGTGTAAGTGAGGTGTTAAAGTCCCCCACTATTATTGTATTACTGTCGATTTCCTCTTTTATAGCTGTTAGCAGTTGCCTTATGTATTGAGGTAATCTTATGTTGGGTGCCTATATATTTATTTATTTTTTAACATCTTTATTGGGATATAATTGCTTTACAATGGTGTGTTAGTTTCTGCTTTATAACAAAGTGAATCAGTTATACATATACATATGTTCCCATATCTCTTCCCTCTTGCGTCTCCCTCCCTCCCACCCTCCCTATCCCGCCCCTCCAGGCGGTCACAAAGCACCGAGCTGATATCCCTGTGCAATGCGGCTGCTTCCCACTAGCTATCTACCTTACCTTTGTTAGTATCTATATGTCCATGCCTCTCACTCACTTTGTCACAGGTCACCCTTCCCCCTCCCCATATCCTCAAGTCTGTTCTCCAGTAGGTCTGTGTCTTTATTCCTGTCTGACCCCTAGGTTCTTCATGACATTTTTTTCCCTTAAATTCCATATATATGTGTTAGCATATGGTATTTGTCTTTCTCTTTCTGACTTACTTCACTCTGTATGACAGACTCTAGGTCCATCCACCTCATTACAAATAGCTCAATTTTGTTTCTTTTTATGGCTGAGTAATATTCCATTGTATATATGTGCCACATCTTCTTTATCCATTCATCCGATGATGGGCACTTAGGTTGTCTCCATCTCCGGGCTATCGTAAATAGAGCTGCAATGAACATTTTGGTACATGACTCTTTTTGAATTATGGTTTTCTCAGGGTATATGTCCAGTAGTGGGATTGCTGGGTCATATGGTAGTTCTATTTGTAGTTTTTTAAGGAACCTCCATAACTGTTCTCCATAGTGGCTGTACCAATTCACATTCCCACCAGCAGTGCAGGAGTGTTCCCTTTTCTCCGCACCCTCTCCAGCATTTATTGTTTCTAGATTTTTTGATGATGGCCATTCTGACTGGTGTGAGATGATATCTCATTGTAGTTTTGATTTGCATTTCTCTAATGATTAATGATGTTGAGCATTCTTTCATGTGTTTGTCGGCAGTCTGTATATCTTCTTTGGAGAAATGTCTATTTAGGTCTTCGGTGCATTTTTGGATTGGGTTGTTTGTTTTTTGTTATTGAGCTGCATGAGCTGCTTGTAAATTTTGGAAATTAATCCTTTGTCAGTTGCTTCATTTGCAAATATTTTCTCCCATTCTGAGGGTTGTCTTTTGGTCTTGCTTATGGTTTCCTTTGCTGTGCAAAAGCTCTGAAGTTTCATTAGGTCCCATTTGTTTATTTTTATTTCCATATCTCTAGGAAGTGGGTCAAAAAGGATCTTGCTGTGACTTATGTCATAGAGTGTTCTGCCTATGTTTTCCTCTAAGAGTTTGATAGTTTCTGGCCTTACATTTAGGTCTTTAATCCATTTTGAACTTATTTTTGTATACGGTGTTAGGGAGTGATCTAATCTCATACTTTTACATGTAGCTGTCCAGTTTTCCCAGCACCACTTATTGAAGAGGCTGTCCTTTCTCCACTGTACATTCCTGCCTCCTTTACCAAAGATAAGGTGACCATATGTGCATGGGTTTATCTCTGGGCTTTCTATCCTGTTCCATTGATCTATCTTTCTGTTTTTTGTGCCAGTACCATACTGTCTTGATTACTGTAGCCTTGTAGTGTAGTCTGAAGACAGGGAGCCTGATTCTTCCAGCTCCGTTTTTTGTTCTCAAGATTGCTTTGGCTATTCGGGGTCTTTTGTGTTTCCATACAAATTGTGAAATTTTTTGTTCTAGTTCTGTGAAAAATGCCAGTGGTAGTTTGATAGGGATTGCATTGAATCTGTAGATTGCTTTGGGTAGTAGAGTCATTTTCACAATGTTGATTCTTCCAATCCAAGAACATGGTATATCTCTCCATCTATTTGTATCGTCTTTAATTTCTTTCATCAGTGTCTTATAATTTTCTGCATACACGTCTTTCGTCTCCTTAGGTAGGTTTATTCCTAGATATTTTATTCTTTTTGTTGCAGTGGTAAATGGGAGTGTTTTCTTGATTTCACTTTCAGATTTTTCATCATTAGTGTATAGGAATGCCAGAGATTTCTGTGCATTAATTTTGTATCCTGCAACTTTACGATATTCATTGATTAGCTCTAGTAGTTTTCTGGTAGCATCTTTAGGATTCTCTATGTATAGTATCATGTCATCTGCAAACAGTGACAGCTTTACTTCTTTTCCGATTTGGATTCCTTTTATTTCCTTTTCTTCTCTGATTGCTGTGGCTAAAACTTCCAAAACTATATTGAATAAGAGTGGTGAGAGTGGGCAACCTTGTCTTGTTCCTGATCTTAGTGGAAATGCTTTCAGTTTTTCACCATTGAGGATGATGTTGGCTGTGGGTTTGTCATATATGGCCTTTATTATGTTGAGGAAAGTTCCCTCTATGCCTACTTTCTGCAGGGTTTTTATCATAAATGGGTGTTGAATTTTGTCAGAAGCTTTCTTTGCATCTATTGAGATGATCATATGGTTTTTCTCCTTCAATTTGTTAATATGGTTTATCACATTGATTGATTTGCATATATTGAAGAATCCTTGCATTCCTGGAATAAACCCCACTTGATCATGGTGTATGATCCTTTTAATGTGCTGTTGGATTCTGTTTGCTAGTATTTTGTTGAGGATTTTTGCATCTATGTTCATTAGTGATATTGGCCTGTAGTTTTCTTTCTTTGTGACATCCTTGTCTGGTTTTGGTATCAAGGTGATGGTGGCCTCGTAGAATGAATTTGGGAGTGTTCCTCCCTCTGCTATATTTTGGAAGAGTTTGAGTAGGATAGGTGTTAGGTCTTCTTTAAATGTTTGATAGAATTCGCCTGTGAAGCCATCTGGTCCTGGGCTTTTGTTTGTTGGAAAATTTTTCTTTTTTTTGTGGTAGGCGGGTCTCTCACTGTTGTGGCTTCTCCTGTTGCGGAGCACAGGCTCCAGACGTGCAGCTCTGCGGCCATGGCTCATGGGCCCAGCCGCTCCGCAGCATGTGGGATCTTCCCGGACCAGGGCACGAACCCGTGTCCCCTGCATCGGCAGGCGGACTCTCAACCACTGCGCCACCAGGGAAGCCCTGTTGGAAGATTTTTAATCACAGTTTCAACTTCACTGCTTGTGATTGGTCTGTTCATATTTTCTGTTTCTTCCTGATTCAGTCTTGGCAGGTTGTGCATTTCTAAGAATTTGTCCATTTCTTCCACGTTGTCCATTTTATTGGCATAGAGTTGCTTGTAGTAATCTCTCATGATCTTTTGTATTTCTGCAGTGTCAGTTGTTACTTCTCCTTTTTCATTTCTAATTCTATTGATTTGAGTCTTCTCCCTTTTTTTCTTGATGAGTCTGGCTAATGGTTTATCAATTTTGTTTAGCTTCTCAAAGAGCCAGCTTTTAGTTTTATTGATCTTTGCTATCATTTCCTTCATTTCTTTTTCATTTATTTCTGATCTGATTTTTATGATTTCTTTCCTTCTGCTAACTTCAGGTTTTTTTGGTTCTTCTTTCTCTTATTGCTTTAGGTGCAAGGTTATGTTGTTTATTCGAGATATTTCCTGTTTCTTAAGGTATGATTGTATTGCTATAAACTTCCCTCTTAGAACTGCTTTTGCTGCATCCCATAGGTTTTGGGTCGTCGTGTCTCCATTGTCATTTGTTTCTAGGTATTTTTAAATTTCCTCTTTGATTTCTTCAGTGATCACTTTGTTATTAAGTAGTGTATTGTTTAGCCTCCATGTGTTTGTATTCTTTACAGATCTTTTCCTGTAATGGATATCTAGTCTCATAGCATTGTGGTCAGAAAAGATACTTGATACAATTTCAATTTTCTTAAATTTACCAAGGCTTGATTTGTGACCCAAGATATGATCTATCCTGGAGAATGTTCCATGAGCACTTGAGAAAAATGTGTATTCTGTTGTTTTTGGATGGAGTGTCCTATAAATATCAATGAAGTCCATCTTGTTTAATGTATCATTTAAAGCTTGTGTTTCCTTATTTATTTTCATTTTGGATGATCTGTCCATTGGTGAAAGTGGGGTGTTAAAGTCCCCTACTCTGAATGTGTTACTGTCGATTTCCCCTTTTATGGCTGTTAGTATTTGCCTTATGTATTGAGGTGCTCCTATGTTGGGTGCATAAATATTTACAATTGTTATATCTTCTTCTTGGATCGATCCCTTGATCATTATGTAGTGTCCTTCTTTGTCTCTTCTAATAGTCTTTATTTTAAAGCCTATTTTGTCTGATATGAGAATTGCTACTCCAGCTTTCTTTTGGTTTCCATTTGCATGGAATATCTTTTTCCATCCCCTTACTTTCAGTCTGTATGTGTCTCTAGGTCTGAAGTGGGTCTCTTGTCGACAGCATATATATGGGTCTTGTTTTTGTATCCATTCAGCCAGTCTGTGTCTTTTGGTGGGAGCATTTAGTCCATTTACATTTAAGGCAATTATCGATATGTATGTTCCTATTCCCATTTTCTTAATTGTTTTGGGTTCGTTATTGTAGGTCTTTTCCTTCTCTTTTGTTTCTTGCCTAGAGAAGTTCCTTTAGCAGTTGTTGTAAAGCTGGTTTGGTGGTGCTGAACTCTCTCAGCTTTTGCTTGTCTGTAAAGGTTTTAATTTCTCCATCAAATCTGAATGAGATCCTTGCTGGGTAGAGTAATCTTGGTTGTAGGTTCTTCCCTTTCATCACTTTATATATGTCATGCCAGTCCCTTCTGGCTTGTAGAGTTTCTGCTGAGAAATCAGCTGTTAACCTTATAGGAGTTCCCTTGTATGTTATTTGTCATTTTTCCCTTGTTGCTTTCAATAATTTTTGTCTTTAATTTTTGCCAGTTTGATTACTATGTGTCTCGGCGTGTTTCTCCTTGGGTTTATCCTGTATGGGACTCTCTGTGCTTCCTGGACTTGGGTGGCTATTTCCTTTCCCATGCTAGGGAAGTTTTCGACTGTAATCTCTTCACATATTTTCTCGTGTCCTTCCTCTCTCTCTTCTCCTTCTGGAACCCCTATAATGCGAATGTTGTTGTGTTTAATGTTGTCCCAGAGGTCTCTTAGGCTGTCTTCATTTCTTTTCATTCTTTTTTCTTTATTCTGTTCTGCAGCAGTGAATTGCACCATTCTGTCTTTCAGGTCACTTATCCGTTCTTCTGCTTCAGTTATTCTGCTATTGATTACTTCTAGTGTATTTTTCATTTCAGTTATTGTATTGTTCATCTCTGTTTGTTTGTTCTTTAATTCTTCTAGGCGTTTGTTCTTTAATTCTTCTGGTATTTGTTAAACATTTCTTGCATCTTCTCGATCTTTGCCTCCATTCTTTTTCCGAGGTCCTGGATCATCTTCACTATCATTATTCTGAATTCTTTTTCTAGAAGGTTGCCTATCTCCACTTCATTTAGTTGTTTTTCTGGGGTTTTATCTTCTTCCTTCATCTGGTATATAGCCCTCTGCCTTTTCATCTTGTCTGTCTTTCTGTGAAAGTGGTTTCTGTTCCACAGGCTGCAGGATTGTAGTTCTTCTTGCTTCTGCTGTCTGCCCTCTGGTGGATTAGGCTATCTAAGAGGCTTGTGCAAGTTTCCTCTGGACATTGTTTTTTAATTTTCATTTTAAATTAATTATTGGACACTTTTTTTTAGACATGATACTATTGCATACTTAATAGACTACAGTATACTATAAACATAACTTATATGCACTGGGAAACCAAAAAGTTCACGTGACTCACTTTATTGCGGTGGTCTGGAACCAAACCTGCAATGTCTCTGAGCTATGTCTGTACTCATGGTTTTCACTATTTGCTTAATTCTTATTTTCACATTCCAACCTCCCTTCCTTTCCCTCTCCCTCGGCTTTCTCCACAATCTGTTTTGCTTTCTAACATCTTTTGAACTCTGTATCTTTAGGCCTCACTGGAGTCTGCTTTTCTTTCCTGTCACTGCCCTGTCATGAACATCTCTTGTGCACATATGGTCTGCAGGCTGAAGCATACCTGAGCACGTGTTCATTTGAAAGTGGCTGTTCTGTTTCACAAGCCCCTTCTTCTCTTCCCACATGCCTCTGTTTATTCCAGTGGCCCAACTGTTGTCCGCTTTTCCCAGCTCATAGGTGAGGTGTGTCCTGAGAATTTTGAAAGAAAACGATCAGACTCTATTTTGTCTTGTAGGTGCCCTGGGACCTGGAGTTCCCCACATCATTAACACCAAGCTGCTGAAGCACTTTACCTGCTTGATCTACAACAATGGCAGGTCAGGGGGCTTGATTTCTCGGCTTCTGCCTGTAAAGGAGAAAGCAGGACAGGGAGGGTGGTGAGAGTGGGGACGGGGGGCTTGGATTGCAGTCTGTATTCACAGAGACACTATGCTGAAGAGAGCACTGCCATTTGGAGGGCTCCTGGGGTCAAGTGAGTTTAGGCAACACTGTAGTACAGACTCTGTCCCTTTGGGAGAAGCTCATGTTAAAGGCTCTGGGAAGTCCTGTAACAAAGACTTCATGTCACTCGCTTCTTCCAAGGACCCCTGCCTAATGTCCTAATGTTGTATGGAGAGGCAGTGTTGCAGGAAAGGGCAGGCCAGTGGGATGACTTTGAGGAAAGCACCCCAAGCAGCACACCTGGGCTTCCTTCCTGCCGCTTGCTTGCAGTGTGTGTCCTGCTCTGAGTGTGCTTGGAAGAATCATCGGCAGCTGAGTTTGGGATGACTGTTCCCAGCAGCCCTGCTGAACAGGCCGGGAAGATGGGGAGGGTCCTCGCCAGTGCGAGGCTCTGACTGTGCCTGGGGAAGGTGCGGCCTTCTCTGTCCCCTTGGAGGGACACTGGCATTGGCTCACCGCTCCACTGTGCCTGAAGTCTTGGGCACCACCACAGGACAAGGGATGTTGCTCTAATTCCTTTTCTTCTCCCTGGGATGAGAAGACTTTTTATTTTTTTGCGGTACGCAGGCCTCTCAGTGTTGTGGCCTCTCCCGTTGCGGAGCACAGACTCCGGACGTGCAGGCTCAGTGGCCATGGCTCACGGGCCTAGCCGCTCCGCGGCACGTGGGATCCTCCTGGACCGGGGCACGAACCCGTGTCCCCCACATCAGCAGGCAGACTCTGAATCACTGCGCCACCAGGGAAGCCCGAGAAGACATTTTGAATGCATAAGGGAACAGGCTTGGATGTTTTTCCTTTGCTTTTGGAGAAATTATCTCGGAGTTTAATTTTGCCTCTCTTTTATTGCCACTGATTTGCAGTTTGCGGAACTTAATTTCAGACTCTATGAAGGCAAAGATCACCGCCTATGTGATCATACTGGCTTTGCACATAAACGACTTCCAGATTGACCTGACGGTGTTACAGAGGGACTTGAAGCTCAGTGAGAAAAGGTGAGCACAAAAGAAGAAAAAGCTCCCTTAGGGTGCCTTGATGTAGTTGTGGTACTGCTGGAAAGCATGAGGCACTGTCGAGGGACCTGGGGACAGTTTTCAGATGAATGAATAATTGATTGAATGGATGGGCAACCAGATATTACCGTGTGCCTTCGCTTTGCTAGGCACAGTACCAAATCTGTCATAATATCTCAGTGATGTCGCTAAGAAACAGTGGAGGAATCTTTGGTTCAGAGAAGTCAGTGATTTTCCCAGGGTCACGCAGCCAAGAAGGGGAATAGTTGGGCTTCAAACCTGAGCCTTCCATCCCTGTGTAACTGAGCAACCTCCAGTCTCCAAACTGCTGTCTCTGGGAAGAGGGACTCTGTATGGTTCCGATGGGGTAACCTAGGGGTGGAAGTTATATAAGAGAACCCCAATTTCAGCTTAGCATAAAGCACTTTGCTCAGTCAGATGGAAGGAGCTGCCAGGGGTTGTCCAAGGCAAGGCAGAGCTGCAGTTTGGCAGGGGTGTCACACTTGGGCTTCTCTGACCTGACTGGGAGGGTTGGCAGAGGTGGCAACCTTTAAGGCCGTTTCTAGCCCTGCTAGAAGGGATGCAGACTGAGTAGGGAGCAGAGCCTCCCAGGATGCTGAACCGTGGGGTATATTGGCCTTTGTCAGTGATTTAGGAGCGTCTGACCTCCGAGGACCCTGATGGTATTTCAGGAGAGCCTAGGAAAACACCCTTATCTGGACTCTTCTAGCAGTCCAGAGAGGGATCATTCTGAGGGCTCCACAGATGGCATTCTCATGAGTAGTGAGTCTGAACATACAAGAGAAACAGATACTTGAAGTCTGTAAAATTCTAGCAAGTGCTTAATCCTTGCTACAAGAAGTAAACACAGTTATCAGTAGGATGTAGATAACCTGGTTTTCCATCATTTATATAGATATTTTTTAATGGCAACACATTAAAATGGGAATCTGATGGCTCTCGAGGGGATCTTGTCTGCCTCTCTGCTGGGAGCTTTGCCCCTTGTGGCTCTCTTGGGGATTCTGTCTTCATGGCCTGGAGCACGAATGTGCTGCCCCCTCCTGCCAAGCCTCCCTGAGCATTTGCATTGAGGAGACTCTCCATTTGTTGTATGTGTTTGTGTTTGTTCCTTAGGATGATGGAGATAGCGAAAGCCATGAGGCTGAAGATCTCTAAAAGAAGGGTTTCTCTGGCAGTGGGCAGGGAGGAGGATCACAAACTGGGCACCCTGTCCATCCCACTGCCCCCAGCCCAGGCCTCGGACCGTCAGTCAAAGCGGAGGAAAATCACCTAGAGGTGTGCTTTCCAGACAGAGCATTTTGGCCACATCATAGCCACTCCTTCTATCCATTTGCATTTTTATTTGTAAAGAAAGAGGGATAAAGAAGCCATGCTTTGGCACAGGTATGAAGCCAGAAGTCAGCCTATCAGTTGTGCTGGTCTTAAGCAGAAACATAAAGTGTTGGCCCTACTGGACTCCACCTCCCTCCTTTGGTGTCTCTGTGGTTGTAAATGGCAGATGGTTCGTGTGTGGGATGTGGGAGGGTGGGCCTGGGTTAGGCGGAGGCAAAAGATCTCACAGGCTGAACCTTGGACCACATCTGACGGATAAAGGTTGATAAAGAGAAATGTGAAGTGCTGTGGAAGGCCCAGTGGAGGAGTACGTGGTGAGGACAAAGCCCAGTGAGGGGGGAAGAGGAGGCTTCAGGTCACCAATGTGATGGGCTTGCCAAAACAGTCTAATTTAGTTCCGGGCTGCTGAAACAGCAGAGCCAAATCAGAGGAAATGATTAACCCACTTGCTCTGCCTGGCTCAAGCCACACAGAGGGTAGGAGTCAGCTCTGAAAGCCACGTTTTTGAGGGGAGTGAATCAGTCAGAGTCGAGTACAGAAAACAATGGTCCTAGATATTCTTAAAGAGAAAGGAGTTTAATACATGGATATAAAGTACTATAAAATTGTTAAAGGGTTGCAGGAGCGGGAGTCAGGAGGTTGCTACTGGAACTGCTGAGTTCAAGAACACAGCTGGGGTGGCCAGCCAGGCATGAAGAAGCCACTTGAATTCAGCTGCTTCTTGAACTCATGAAGCTGGCAACTTGACACTGAAATTCTGGTTCAGCCACCCATGCTATCAGTACCCATGCTCTACCTCCTTGCTTGTTAGCACAAACAGCCAAAAGATTAAGAGGCTGACCTCCATCTTGCTTCCTTTTTCTCTGAGTTCATATTTAGGAACTTAATTTGCAACTAGAATCCGGCAGCAAGGAAGTCTTTGAAATAGGTTTCAGCCTCTAGTTACAGGAAGCCATACCAGAAGCAGATGGGAAGGGATGCTGACTGCAACCAACCTTATCTGCCAGGGGGAGATGGAGAAGTCAGTGTCCAGAGGGGTGCTGTGAGGAACGGGACTATGACATGGAGAGACTTAGGTACGTGGCTAATGCTCAGACTCAGCTCTTTTTTTTTTTAAAGAGAAGGTGACTACTTAAAAACATTTTTTTAAACATCTGTGTTTTTTATTTTTTATTTTTATTATTTTTTTTGCGGCACGCGGGCCTCTCACTGTTGTGGCCTCTCCCGTTGCGGAGCACAGACTCCGGATGCGCAGGCCCAGTGGCCATGGCTCACGGGCCCAGCCGCTCTGCGGCATGTGGGATCCTCCCAGACTGGGGCACGAACCCACATCCCCTGCATCGGCAGGCGGACCCTCAACCACTGCGCCACCAGGGAAGCCCCTTTTATTATCTTTTAAATTTTATTTTTTGGCTGCGTTGGGTCTTCATTGCTGTGTGCGGGCTTTCTCTAGTTGCAGCGAGAGGGGCCTACTCCTCGTTGCAGTGCACGGACTTCTCATTGCGATGGCTTCTCTTGTTGCGGAGCACAGGCTCTAGGTGTGCAGGCTTCAGTAGTTGCAGCGTGCAGGCTTCAGTAGTTGCAACACGCAGGCTCAGTAGTTGGGGCATGCGGGCCCTAGAGCGTGCGGGCTTCAGTAGTTGCAGCATGTGGGCTCAGTAGTTGTGGCTCGCAGGCTCTAGAGCACAGGCTCAGTAGTTGTGGCACACAGGCTTAGCTGCTCCGCGGCATGTGGGATTTTCCTAGACCAGGGATTGAACCAGTGTCCCCTGCATTGGCAGGTGTATTCTTAACCACTGTGCCACCAGGGAAGTCCACCAGACTCAGCTCTTCAAGGTTCTTCTGAGGCAGTGGGAGCAGCTCAGGTGTGTGGTGCTTGTGCTGGGGGCCAGGGACAGTGGAGGAAGGAAGACAGAATCCAGCTCTCTCTGAAAATGAGAAAGGAGGAAGTTTACACAGCAGCTGGGACATCCGTTAGGGAATACATGGTAAAAATGGGCCTTGGATGGCTCATTCGGGACAGGTGATCCTTATATTTCTTTGAGCACTGGGATGTGGTTATCAGAGCCACTTCTATGGCAAGGCCAGGCTTAAAGTGCACATTTTCCATGCTTTTGTCTGGCTTGTCCCCATTTGTATCTGATCCTGGGTAGCGGGCACTTGTAGCATACTTGATCTCCGTCCAGCAGAGATGTGAGCAGGAAATCTAAGTGCCTCTTGTTTTTCTTTACCTAAGCTGTTGTGAAATCAGGTATGTAACTCTGCATCAGAAAAAAAATAATATCCTGATCTGTCTCTGGGAAAAGAATTCCTAGTGTGCTTATGGCTTAAAATGTGTTTTCATGTGTACTTTTTAGATTCTGGTGGTTTTGACACCTTGAGGCTTAATTTCCAGCAGTGATTAGATCACAGCATGTGACCTGGCCTCTGAAGAGCCTCTGTCCTAGTGGGGAAGCAGCTTTCTTTAGTCACTCACAAAGAGGAGTGATATTGATGGGGAAAAGCCTAGGATGATAAATATACAATTGATCCTTGAACAACATGAATTTGAACTGCCCGGGTCCACTTATACATGGATATTTTTCAATAGTAAACACTATAGTACCATGCAAGTGGTTAGTTGAACCTGCAGATGTACGGATATGGAGGGCTGACATAAATTATGTGTGGATTTTTCAACTGCATGGTCAGTGCCCCTAACCCTTTGCATTGTTCAGGGGTCAGCAGTATACTTGTCCTGGGTGACAACAGGTATACTTCACTAATTGTAGGTGATGCAGTCCCAGAGGTTGACTGAAACGCAAGTTTCTGTTCGTCAAGGGGTTTGGGGTCAGAAGGCTCAAAAGAGGGCCTTTTTCAACAAGTCTCGTGAGAGGGTGCCTAACACAGTGCCTGGCATATAAGCGCCAGTGTCTGTGGAATGAATCATAGTGCATGAGCTGCACCTTCTTTCCTTGGCAGAGCTATTAGGCAGTAAACACTTGTAGAATAATGGGATCGTACTAGGTTTTTCCTAGCTCTAAAACCCCATTTATTTACTGATCCATTCACAGAGGATTCCTTGATCCAACCAAGTTATTTGCCATAATGTTGCTTGATGACCTCTTTGAAGAAAAAGAGACTGTGGGCTAGATGCTTGTACCTTTAATAAGATTTGCCGTTCGTGGAATAACTTACGGGTGTTAACAGAATGAAGTCTGTTCCCTGGAGGGAAGTTTCTGTGGCCCTGACCTGCTGGACATTTGTGAGTCACTCAGATTGCACCAGAGGGCCATGCTAGGCTTGACTGCATTTTAAAAGGACAATAATCATGGAGAATGGGTTCCAGAGCCCCACGGCCATAACTGCACCCTGCAAAGTTCTGGACAGGAAGGGAGAAAGAACTAGTGGGATGAGGGTGTTCATATCAGGAGACTACTCAGGGTTGGAACAAGCCCAGCAGGCCCCACGTGAGTCCACCATGAGGAACCATTTGGAGAAGAGACTTTCTCTGTGCTGATGGAAGGAAGGAAAGGGAAGAAGGTGGGTCCAGGGCTGTTGCTGAGGATAGTGTAGGCTCATGTGCTTTTCCAAGACCCAGCTCTGGCTCTTGTCTGGTCTGGCCACAGCATGCCCACCATTCCCTATAGTCAGGGTCTCCTCTGGCTACAAGGGGCAGTGGCCTCAACAGGATTGGGAGGTCTGGATGATGAAGTTGTATTGGTCTTTTTTTTTTTTTTAAATTGAGGTATAGTTGATTTACAACGTTTCAGGTATAGAGCAGTGATTCAGTTACTATATATATATATATTCTTTTTCAGATTCTTCTCTATTATAGGTTATTACAAGATACTGAATGTAGTTCCCTGTGCTATACAGTAGGTCCTTGTTGTTTATTTTATATATAGTAGTGTGTATCTGTTAATCCCAAATTCCTGACTTTTCTCCCCTCCCCCCATATTGGTCTTTGCTGTGCTTGTACACTTCTATCAGCAGGCATCAATAGTTGGGCCTGACTGGCCAGCAGGGAAGGCCAGGGAGGCCACAGTGTAAGCTGCTTGGGTGGGGGGCAGCTGAGACCTATGAGCTCTGCACAGGGGTTAAACTTTCACCTGTGGGAAGTCACCCTGCGGAGGGGACTTAGCTACTGCAGACTGAATGAAGCGACCCCAGGGAAGCACAGCACCATTAGAAAATCCTATCTTCTGATCCATAATTGCTGCACGTAAGAGCTGGGACATACCTCCTGAGGCACAGGATGAGACTCCTAAACTCTGCCTTCTTTGGGCTCTCCCAGAGCCACTGGAGTGGATCTGGAAAAATGACCAGATGGTGAGGAGACAGTCTCCAAACTGGCATGTGTGAACGGAGGGCAGGAGCAGGGTAGATCCCAGGGGGATAAGGATGCTGTCTGTAAATCTGGAGAGTTGCCACAGACAGAGGGAAAAGATGTCCTTTGGGGGCTCCAGAAGATAGAAATACTAGGAATGGGGTTGGGTTTGTTTCCTTATCCATCCATCTATATGTCCAACACTTAATGAGTTTGCTGGGTGTTAGGTATAGAGGATCAACAGTGCATGACCTCACAGGGCATGGGAGAGGGGGGAATCAGACACATCAACAGACTTTTTCAATGCAGAGGATTTCAGTGCCACCATGGGGATAACACAGGTGGGTAGGTGGGTAGGAGAGCATGGAGGAAGGGCACATAACTAAGATTTGAAGAGATTAAGGGAAGTGTTCCATGGAATGATGATGAAGTAGGATCCTGAAGTATGGGTAGGATTTAGCCAGGGAGACAGATTTTTGGCTCAATTAATCAGATGGAGTAGGTTCCCTTGGGCGGGTCTGGCCTGTGTGGGAGAGCAAGCCCTGCACAGTCAACCAATGCAGGCTACTCAGAGCAGTCTCCTTCCAGATGCTTCCCCAACCACAGAAGAGCAAGGGTAGGATAGGTGTTCTGTGTTCCTCCCACTTCTGCCTCCAAATGACTTGGCGGAAGATGGGCACTATATGTGTGTGTGTCCCAGCTGTTCCTATTACAGAAGCCCTAGATAACAGCCTTACTCATACATCTTCTGTATACAAGCTCTTAACATTTGATAGGGAATGTGCAACTACTGGCCTTGACAGGCATCACCACTCAGAACTCAGTTCCTTCTGGGGAGAGCAATCGAGATGGCGGAGTAGTAAGATGTGAAGCTCACCACCTCCTTTCACAAATACATCAAAAATACATCTACATGTGGAAAGGTTCTCACAGAATATCCACTGAATGCTGGCAGAAGACCTCATACCTCTGAAACAGCAAGAAAATCTGTAAGTGGGTAGGACAAAAAGGGAAAAAGTGAGAAAGGAATCAGGATGGGACCTGGGCCCCTGGGAGGGAGCTGTAAAAGAAGAAAGGTTCCTGCGCCCTCGGAAGTTCTTTCGCTGGCAGAGAGATCAGCTGTTATAAGAGGGAGCTTCAGAACCTTGGAGTAGAGCACAGCAACCAGTCTGCAACAGCTAGAATGGAGAGAGAGCTGCACAGACGGTCAGTGCCACTGCTTTGCACTTCCCAGCCTGAGATGCATGTCTACTGGTGCGGGCAGGGGCTGGATGAAGAAGCTCGGGCTTTGGAGATCAGACCTGGGGAGAGGACTGGGGTGGGCTGTGCAGAAACACCCTGAAGCGGTCAGAGTCTGGTGCAACCCTACCTGAGGCTGTATGAGGAGGAAGCCTGGGCCGCCTTAGAGGCCAGGCACCATTGTGTGGGCAGTGTGCAAGGGGAGGGGCAGAACCTGCCATTACAGCCTTTTCCCCTGTGCAAGCTCTCAGCGGAACACTTCTTACACTCACTGCAGGAGCCGTCCCGAGCTGCTGACTCTGCCCTCCTGGGGAGCAGAGTTGCAAGCTGCCTCTGCTCCCATGGCATGCTCCGGGGCCATGCATGAGCTGCCACTGCCACTGAGAGTCCCACGACTGGGCACCAGCTGCCACATCTGCACACCCCGTTAAGGGGATAATGGCCAGCAAGCGCTGAGGAAAGAGGCGATAGGCAGCCATACTAAGAACAGCCCTTGAAACAAAAATGCTTAAACCCGCACAAGCTACACAGGGATGCCCCCACATATAAAGAGCCTCCTAAGACCACAGTAGATAATTGTTTCTCCTAAACTCACAGAATAAGAGAAATACAAGTAAAATGAAGAAGCAGAGGAGCCACTCCCAGTTAAAAGACCAAGAGAATTCCCCTGAAAGAATAATGAAACAGACCTCTTTAGTCTAACAGACACCAATTTCAAAAAGATACTGATTTCAAAAAGATAATAAAAATATTGAAGGAATTAAGGCTATCGACAAAAATGCAGAGCACTGTAAAAAGGAACTGGAAACTATACAGAGGAACCAATAAAAATTAGAAAACTCATTTACTGAGACAACTGAATTAAAGGCAATGAACAGAATAAATAATGCAGAACGAACAAGCAACCTGGAAGACAGAATAATGGAAATCACCCAATCAGGACAGCAGACAGGAGGCCAAATGAATAAAAATGAAAGCAATATAAGAGACCTATGGGATAATACAAAGCATGCCAATCTAGGCATAATAGGGAATCCAGGAGGGGGAAAAAGAGTAAAGGGGATTGGAAATGTATTTGAAGAAATTATGGCTGAAAACTTCCTAAACCTAAAGAAGGAAACATATCCAGGTACAGGAAGCACAGAGGGTCCAAAATAAAGTAAACCCAAACAGACCTACACCAAGACATTTTATAATAAAAACGGCAAAAATTAGACGATTCTAAAGGCAGGAGAAAAAGAGTTAATTACAAGGGAAGCCCCATAAGGCTATCAGTATTTCTCTATGGAAACGTTTCAGGCCAGAAGGGAGTGGGAAGATATATTCAAAGTCCTGTAAGGGAAAAATCTGCAACCTAGAATACTTTACCCAGCAAGATTATCATTTAGAATAGGAGAGAGAATTTCTGAGACAAGCAAAAATGAAGAGAATACAGCAATACTAAAACCTATCCTAAAGAAAATATTGAAATCTTCTCTAAATAGAAAAGAAGAATATATAGGAAAGAGAAAATCACAATTGGAGAGAAAAATCACCTATAAATAAGCCAGTACACAGATTTTTAAAAAATCAAATTTCTGTGAACGTGATGATAGCCACAATGAACAGCAAAAGGATGAACATGAAGATGTAAAAGCGGACATCAAAATCATAAAATGTGGTGGAGGAGAGTCAGAAAATGTAGATTTTTTTTTCATTTCCTAGAATGTTTGAGCCTCTATGACTACTAGTCTAAGGCAAGGAGATAGAAGATGGGGTTAACATACTTGAAAAACAGGGTAACCACAAATCAAAAACATATGACAGATTCACAAAAACCAAGGAGAACATAAGTATAATACAAAAGAAGAACATCAAACCACAAAAGGAAAAACAGAAAGGGACAAAGAGGAAATATAAAATCAACAGGAAACCAAGGTTAAAATGGCAATAAATACGTATCTATCAATAATTATTTATTAGTGGACTAACTACTCCAATCAGAAGACACAGAGTGACAGATTGGATTAAAAAAACAAGAGCTTACAATATGCTACCTAGAGGAGACCCACTTTAGGGCAAAGGACACACACAGATTGAAAGTGAGATAGAAAAATATTTCATGCAAATGGAAATGAAAAGAAAGTGGGGGTCGCAATACTCATATCTGACAAAATATACTTTAAAACAAGCCATGAAGAAAGATAAAGGACACTATGTAATGATAAAAGGATCAATACAAGAAGAGGATTTTATAGTCGTCCACATATATGCACCTAATATAGAAGAACCCAAATACATAAAATACTAACAGACATAAAGGCAGAAATTGACAATCATACAATAATAGTAGGAGACTTTAGCACCACACTTACACTAATGGACAGGTTTTCTAGACAGAAAATCAGTAAGGCAACAGAGATCCTAAATGATACAACAGTCAGAACTAATTGATATTTTCAGTACATTACACCCCCCAAAAATAGAATACACATTCTTTTCAAATGCACATGGAACATTCTCTAGGATTGACCACATATTAGGGCACAAAACTAACCTCAACAAATTTAACAGTATAGAAATTATCTCAAGCATCTTTGTGTCCGTAAGAGCATGAAACTAGAAATCAATCACAGAAAAATCAAACAATTACATGGAGACTAAACAACATACTACTAAGAAAACCAATGGGTCAACGATGAAATCTAAGAGGAAATTTAAAAATACCTTGAGACAAATGACAATGAGAACATAACCATACAAAATCTATGGGATGCAGCAAAAGCAGTTCTTAGAGGGAAGTTCATAGCGATACAGGCCTTCCTCAAAAAAAACAAGGAAAGTCTCAAACAACCTAACCTATCACTTAAAAAGAAATTAGAAAAAGAACAAACAAAACTGAAAGTCAGCAGAAGGAAGGAAATAATAAAGATCAGAGAGGAAATAGAGAATCTCAAAAATTATATTAAAAAATCAATAAAGCCAAGAGCTGGTTTTTTGAAAGGGTAAACAAGATTGACAAACTCCTGTCCAGGCTCATCAAGAAGAAAAGAGAGAACCCGAATAAGAAATGAAAAAGGAGAGATAATAACCAATACTGCAGAAATACAGAAAGCCGTAAGGGAATACTATGAACAATTATATGCCAACAAATGCTACAACCTAGAAGAAATGGACAAGTTTCTAGAAACATACAGCCCACCAAAAATGAACCAAGAAGAAACAGATAATTTGAACAGACTGATCACTAGAGGTGAAATAGAATCTGTAATTTAAAAACTCCCTACAAACAAAAGTCCAGGACCAGATGGCTTCACAGGCGAATTCTACCAAACATGCAAAGAACTTATACTGATCCTTCTCAAACTCTTCCAAAAAAACTGAAGAGGAAGGAACACTCCCAAAGACATTTTATGAAGCCACCATCAGCCTGATACCAAAACCTGACAAAGACACCACCAAAAAAGAAAATTACAGGCCAATATCTTTGATGAATTGATGAATATAGAAGCAAAAATTCTCAACAAAATATTAGCTAACAGAATCCAACAACACATTAAAAAGATCATGTACCATAACCACATGGGAGTCATCCCAAGTTCACAAGAATGGTTCAACATATGCAAATCAGTCAATGTGATACACCACATAAACAAAAGACAAAAACCCACAATCATCTCAATAGATGCAGAAAAAGCATTTGACAACATTCAATATCCATTCATGATAAAAACTCTCACCAAAGTGGGTACAGAGAGAACATATCTCAACATAATAAAACCTATTTATGACAGACCCACAGCCAACATAATACTCAACAGTGAAAAGCTGAAAGCCTTCCCACTAAAATCTGGAACAAAACAAGGATGCCTACTCTCACCACTTCTCTTCAACATAATATTGGAAGTCCTAGCCACAGCAATCAGACAAGAAAGAGAAAAGGTATCCAAACTGGAAGAGAAGAGGTAAAACTGTCACTCTTCGCACATGACACAATACTCTCTCTATACAAAGAACCGTAAAGACTCCACACAAAAACTATTAGAATAAATGAATTCAAGGTAGCAGGATACAAGATTAACATACAGAAATCGGTTGCATTTCTTTACGCTAACTATGAAATATCAGAAAGGGAATATAAAAAACTATACCTTCCAAAATCTCACCCCCCAAAATAAAATACTTAGGAATAAACCTGACTAAGGAGGTGAAAGACTTATATGCTGAGGACTATAAAACAATAAAGTAAACTGAAGATGATTCAAAGAAATGGAAAGATATCCAATGCTCTTGGAGGAATGAATATTGTTAAAATGGCCATACTACCCAAAGCAATCTACAGATTTAATGTGATCCCTATCATATTACCCATGACATTTTTCACAGAACTAGAACAGATAATCCTAAGACTTGTATGGAATCATAAAAGACCCAGAATTGCCAAAGCAATGATGATGAAAAAGAACAAAGCAGGAGGCATAACCCTCCCAGAGTTCAGACAATACTACAAAGCTACAGTAATCCAAACAGCATAGTATTGGCACAAAAACAGCCATATGGATCAATGGAACAGAGTAAAGACCCCAGAGATTAACTCACACCGCTATGGTCAATTAATCTTAGATAAAGAAAGAAAGAATATACAGTGGGAAAAAGTCTTTTCAGCAGTGTTGGGAAAGTTGGACAGCCGCGTGTAAATCAGTGAAGTTAGAACACACTCACCGTACACAAAAATAAACTCCAAATGGCTTAAAGACTTAGACATAAGACTTGACCCCATAAAATTCCTAGAAGAGAATATAGGCAAAACATTCTCTGACATAAATCATACCACTGTTTTCTTAGGTCAGTCTCCCAACAGAAATAAAAACAAAAACAGACAAATGGGACCTAATCAAACTTACAGGCTTTTGCACAGCACAGGAAGCCATAAACAAAACGAAAAGACAGCCTACAGAATGGGAGAAAATATTTGCAAATGATGCAACTGGCAAGGGCTTAATTTCCAAAATACAAGCAGCTCATACAACTCAACAACAGAAAAACAACCCAATCGAAAAACGTGCAGAAGACCTAAAGATACATTTCTCCAAAGAAGAAATACAAATGGCCAATAGGCATGTGACAAGATGCTCAACATCGCTAATTACTAGAGAAATGCAAATCAAAACTGCAACAAGGTACCAACTCACACTGATCAGAATGGCCATCATTAAAAACTCTAGAAACAAATGCTGGAAAGGATGTGGAGAAAAGGGAACCCTACTACACTATTGGTGGAAATGTAAGTTGGTACAGCCACTATGGAAAACAGTATTCCATTCCTCAGAAAACTAAAAACAGAATTACCACATGATCCAACAGTCCCACTCCTGGGCATATATCCAGACAAAACTCTAATCCAAAAAGATACATGCAGCCCTATGTTCATAGCAGCACTATTCACAACAGCCAAGACATGGAAACAATCTAAATGTCCAGTGACAGATGAATGGATAAAGAAGATGCGGTACATATATATAATGGAATACTACTCAGTCATAAGAGAACGAAATAATGGCCATTTGCAGCAACGTGGATGGACCTAGAGATTACCATACTAAGTGAAGTCAGAGAAAGACAAATACCACATGATATCACTTATAATGCAGAATCTAAAATATGACAAAATGAACCTATCTACAAGACAGAAACAGACTCATGGACATAGAGAACAGACTTGGGGTTGCCAAGGGGGAGGGGGTTGGGGGTGGGACAGTGGGAGGCTGGGGTTAGCAGGTGTAAGCTATTATATGTGGAATGGATAAACAACGTCCTACCATACAGCACAGAGAATTATATGCAGTATCCTATGATAAACCATAATGGAAAAGAATATAAAAAAGAATGTAGGGCTTCCCTGGTGGCACAGTGGTTGAGAGTCCGCCTACCGATGCAGGGGACATGGGTTCGTGCCCCGGTCCGGGAAGATCCCACATGCCGTGGAGCAGCTGGGCCCATGAGCCATGGCCATTGAGCCTGTGCGTCCGGAGCCTGTGCTCCACAACGGGAGAGGCCACAACAGTGAGAGGCCCGCGTACTGCAAAAAAAAAAAAAAAAAAAAAAAAGATGTGTGTGTGTGTGTGTGTGTGTGTGTGTGTATATATATATATATATGTATGTATGTATAACTGAATCACTTTGCTGTACAGCAGAAATCAACACAACATTGTAATTCAACTATACTTCAGTTAAAAAAACAAAGAACTCAATTCCTTCTGTAAAAAAGGGGCAATAGCCTCACCAGCTCAGTGCTTAATATACTACTGATGGGATATAAGATGATTTTAGTGGCATGGGGGTGTATCAGGATATATGAGGTTATGCTGACTTGGCTAAACTGCAGTAACAAATTTCCCCCAAATGTGTGGTTTCAACAAAGGTTTAGTTGCTTGTGATACTGTGAATATTTTCATTTTAACAGTTTAGTGTGTATTAGAACCACTAGCTTTTCATTTACAGTAGTGAAGTCTTTTTAGTTAAGTTCCTGGATAGGGTCCTGGAATGGAAAAAGGACACTAGGTAATGACTAAGGAAATATGAATAACTGTGGACTTTAGTTAATAATAATGTGTCTACTGGCCCATTAATTTTGACAAATGTACCATACTAATGCAAGGTGTTAATAACGGAAGCTCGGCAGGAAGGGTAGTACGGGAACTCTCTACCACCTATCTCCTCACTTTTTCTATAAATCTAAAACTTATAGACAGTCTTCAATAAGGGGTGCTGGGAAAACTGGACAGCTGCATGTAAAAGAATGAAATTAGAACATTTTTGTGTGTATGGTTTTAGAAAAACTGTAATGGAGTAAAGACCTAAACGTTAAGACCTGAAACCATGAAACTCCTAGAAGAAAACACAGGCAGAACACACTTTGACATAAATCGTGCAATATTTTTTGGAGCTGTCTCCTAAGGCAAAGGAAACAAAAGCAAAAATAAACAAATGGGACCCAATTAAACTTAAAAGCTTTTGCACAGCAAAGGAAACCATAGACAAAACAAAAAGACAACCTACTGAATGGGAAAAAGTACTTGCAAGTGATATGACCAATAAGGGGTTAATATCCAAAATGTATAAAAAGCTCATACAACTCAACATCAAAAAAATAAACAATCTGATTAAAAAATGGTCAGAAAACCTAAATAGACATTTTTCCAATGTCTATTTGGAAATGTCTGATACAGAAGGTACAGATAGTTAACAGGCACATGAAGAGATGCTCAACATCGCTAGTCATCAGAGAAATGCAAATCAAAACCACAATGAAATATCACCTCACACCTGTCAGAATGGCTATCATCACCACAAATAACAAATGTTGGTGAGAACATGGAGAAAAGGGAACCCTTGTGCACTGTTGGTGGGAATGTATACTGGGGAAGCCACTATGGAAGACAGTATGGTGTTTACTCAAAAGACTAAAAATAGAACTACCATATGATCCAGCAATTCTACTCCTGGGTATATATCTGAAGAAAATGAAAACACTAATTTGAAAGATACATGCACCCCAATGTTCACAGCAGCATTATTCATAATAGCCAAGATGTGGAAACAACCTAAGTATCCATCAACAGATGAATGGATAAAGAAGATGTGGTACATATATACACAATGGAATACTACTCAGCCATAAAAGATAATGAAATTTTGCCATTTGCAACAAGGATGCACTTGGATTCTGATTCACTTTGTTATAAAGCAGAAACTAACACACCACTGTAAAGCAATTATACTCCAATAAAGATGTTAAAAAAAAAAAGACGCACTTGGAGGGTATCGTGCTTAGTGAAATAAGTCACAGAAAGGCAAATGCTGTATATCATGTGGAATCTAAAAAATAAACTAGTGAATATAACAAAGAACAACATGCTCTCATATATAGAGAACAAATTAGTGGTTACCAGTGGGAGGGGGAAGGGGGGAGGGGCTAGGGTAGGGGATTAAGAGGTATAAACTACTATGTATAAAATAAATAAGCTACAAGGATATATTGTACAGCACAGGGAATATAGCCAATATTTTATAAATGGAGTATAACCTTTAAAAATTGTGTATCACTGTGTTGTACACCTAAAACATACATTATACATCAACTATACCTGTTAATAAAAAGACTTAAGAGAAAAAAATTCTAAAAAATAAAGTCTTTTTAGGGGCTTCCTTGTGGCGCAGTGGTTGGGAGTCCGCCTGCTGATGCAGGGGACACCGGTTCGTGCCCCGGTCCGAGAGGATCCCACATGCCGCGGAGTGGCTGGGTCCGTGAGCCATGGCCGCTGAGCCTGCGCGTCCGGAGCTTGTGCTCCGCAACGGGAGAGGCCACAACAGTGAGAGGCCCGCATACCGCAAAAAAAAAAAAATAAAAATAAAGTCTTTTTAATTAAAAGAGGATTTAAAGAAAAATATTAAGTACTAGCTTTCTCCTTAGCTGACATGTGGATATGGCAAACACTGTAAGATGCTAAGTGACTGAAGCTGGGAAAAATGTGGTCATGGATCTCATGTCATCCACACCAGGGACCTCACTGTTACTCTTCACAAAGCCCAAGGGGCAGGCAGGACTGCAACTACAGTCCCTGACTGACACATGAGGACACAGACCTTGGAACTTGGAATCAGGTGGGAACAAGCTGGATGGACAAGAGGGCCCTGGTCTCATGTCTCGTTCAGTGGAAGCAGTGGTGCCTCGTGGGGGCAGAGTGGTGAGAGGCCTACATCCAGCACTCAGGAACCCTAGCACATACCCAGACCAAGGAAAGTACCCCGAAAAGTGCCTTCTTTAAAATAGAGAACTTTATTTTGGTTGCTGAGATTTTCATAAGCACTTGGTTCACAGAAAAGTCATTTGTTACAAAATAATAAAAGGCAGCATTTTGTACAGCGACTCACATTGGGGCCATAGGTAAGTGCAAAGGACAGCGCTGGGGATGGGAGGGGCCCACGCTCTTGTGCCCGAAGTCCTCAGGGGGTAGCCAGTGCTCCTGGCTCCCTCTAGCCCAACCTACTCCACCCGGGAGAGCAGCACCGGGGGCCTGGCAGAACCAGCCTGGGAAGCCATCTGTGAGGTGCACGACAGTGACCCTACCAGGCTGGTGAGGCCCCACATGAAGGGCCGGGTGGGTGGGGGACTGTTCAGGCTGAACCAGGCCTGCGTCGGGCCCCTTTCCTAGAGCAGTGGGTCTGAGCCTGCCTGGCTCTGGAACCTTAACACATTCACAGTTGGGTTCAGCACAGCCCTTTGGGAGCCAGCCTTCCTCTCCTCACTCAGGCTAACCCTACCCCTGGGCTGGGGACTGGGGACACAAGTCGTGACCCTAATGGAGCTAGCTTACAGGCAGGTCAGTGGGACAGGGATGGGCCCGGGTAAATCCTAAGCAAGGCAGAATATACCCTGTGGGGGCAGAGAAAGGGCAGAGGAGGCTCAGAGAGGGCAGAGCACTGCCATCCGGGTGGCAGTGTCGAGCCTGGAAGAATGGGTGGGACCTAGGCATGTGTAGCTGGCAAGGAGGGTGCACCCAGAAGAGGGGAAAGCGTGAGCCAAGGCACAGAGTGGGAAACCTTGGTAGGGTCAGTAAAGGCAGGTGGTCATCCATGAGAATGTGGACACAGACGAGGGCCCTAGGCACCTCGGTCTCCGCCAGTCTTGCGCCCAGGAGGGGCAGCTGGTTTGGGTGTGCTTGTGGGATTCGAATCCTCTCTGTGCAGCAAGCGCTGAACCAATGTCCTCCTGAATCTGGGAGCAACTTAAAGTAGAGCAGTCAGGTGCATCTCTGCACCACCCAGCCCAGCACGCGCCTGCACACCTAAGCCACTTGAAGGAAGCCTTCTCCACACGCCCCTTCCTGTTTTCAGCATGTCCCTGTCATTCCTGGGGCAGCCTTTCAAGAGGGGCTCCTTATCCCAAGCCCCTTCCTCCCTCACAGGTCCATGTCCAAGAGAACTGTGTCCTTAAGGAAACCAAACCCAACTCCGCCAGCCTCCCCAGGCAGCAGGGTGGGTGTGGCAGTGTCCCCGGAGGGTCAAAAGTGAGGTCTAGGAAAGGGGAAAATCTGGGGCTCTTTCCATCTCACTAGAATCACTTCTCTCCCTTAGAAGTAAATCCGTTCTTCCCTGAGAAGATTCTGGGTTTGGCGTATATAAAACGCAGTTCCCTGTAACTCAAACAGAAAACCCTGACCAAGGTTTTCATTATCGATTTCCTCAACTTTTCATAATCTCTATAAGACCTCAAGGGACTAGAAACCCACCAACTTCGGTTCCCCTTTTCTCCTTGAAAAATAATTCCAGGGAATTCCCTGGCGGTCCAGCGGTTAGGACACTGCACTTTCACTGCTGAGGGCCTGGGTTCAATCCCTGGTCGGGGAACTAAGATCCCATAAGCCACATGGCACGGCCAAAAAAACCAACCAATCAACAAACAAAAAATCCAAGTTCTTTCCTGCTGAGGGCTGTGGAGCCAAAGGGTTTTGAAGGTACCTTGTTCTTAGTCCCCAGAAGACTTGGGAGCTTGTTTTTCAGGGCGGTGATAAGGAGACCAGGAGCCTTCACAAGCACTAATTCTTCCATCCCAAAGGCCACAACCTCTCAGCTTGGCTGGGCAGGGCCTGAGCCTGAGAGCAGGGTATGTGCTTCCTTCTCGGAGTCTGAGGACAGCCCCCAGCTGCCCCACTCCGTGGCTCTCCATTCTTACAGGATGGTGCAGAAGATGCTGCGTTTGCTGTGGTAACCACCTTCCACGTGGGCTGTGATCCTGGTTGCCATGGCTGTCACCTTCTGCCCACTGTGGGCAGCAGAGGGGCCTCGGAGAGAGTTTTCAAGGTGAGGCCGTGCTGGTGGGTTCGCCAGGCACCACGTATCAGACCTGGAGGTGCAAAATGAGAGTGAACCCTTTGGGAGTCTACAGCATCTGCTGAATGCCCTGCACAAACTTACCTTTGGCTTTGTTTAAATCTGGGTATAGGTTGCATCTCCCTAGTTACGTGATAGCAAAAGGAGGTGGAACATGGGCACAACTAATTCTAGTTCTAGCTCTACCTTCAGATTTACATGTAACCTTGGATAGGTTCCCTCTTGTCCTCTATTTCCCCATCTTTAAACAAGGATCTAGATAAGACCAGTGGCTTGCTTGTTTTTCTTTCATTCCCCCAGCCCCATTTTTTTCCCCACCTGTATGGCTGTAAATGTCATGCAAGCTTTATTCACAGTCACCAAAAAATTAGAAACCACCTAAATATGCTTCAGCTGATGAACAGATAAACCGTGTGGTACGTCCATACAATAGAACACCACTCAGCGACAAAAAGAATGAATGACAGATGCCACAGGTGAATCTGGGATACACTGGGCTAAGTGTTAAGAAGCCAGACTCAAAAGACTGCACACTGTGTTGTTTCTTTTACATGATATTCTGGAAAGTGCAGATCTATAGGGGACAGAAGTTGGTGGATTTCCAGTCCCTCGAGCTCTTGTGGAGATTACGAAGGGTTGGGGAAAATCAAATTGTAGTGATGTTTTGATTAGGGCTTTCTGTCCTAAGTTACAAGGAACCTGTCCTGAGTTACAAGGGATCGCCTCTTACACACATTAAATCCTAAATTGCTTAACCCAGCAACATTGGCTTTTACGTATTTTTATGATAATAATGTTACGAGTGGGACTGTAAAGGTATGGGTAGAGTCAGAGGCTGGCTACTGTGGGGTGAGTAAAAGCCTGGGGCTATGTTCAAAGATCTGCAAGCATTTGCGTTTGGCAGCAGAGTGAGCTCCTGAGAAGAAGTGATGAAAAGAGAGGAAATTAGGAGTGGACAGTGCACAGGAGACAATGCCAGGCCTACAGGTCTGGGCTGTACCCTGTACCCTGGGGTCTCCAAAGCTGGAGGAGGAAGTGGACCCCAGGGAGTCTACAATATGATCTGCTGGGATTTGGGAAGACAATATTAGAATTTCTACTATATCATACTTTATAAGTTATGACTATATAAATATACATACTGAGGGGGTTTCCTCAAAAAATATTTGTTACTGAGAAAGTGTATAATAAAAAAACAGAGTAGAGATCATTACTATAGAAAAAGAGGCTCCATCCAGGGTTTCTGACCATGCATGTGACGTGGCCAGAGCTGATTTAGAAAGATTACTCTGGCAGGATGCAGAGGACAGCCTGCAGGTCGGGGGTAGCCCAACCGCAGGGGGCCCAGGCAGGAAGCTGCTGCAACAAGACAGAAGGATTAACAGTGCAGGACTGATACCAACAACAATGGTATCAATAATAATTACTAATTATTATTTTTGCAACCAGTATGGCAAAGTATCAACCAACCAGAACGGAGTCCATCCATAAAAACTGAAACAGCGGTAATGGGAACAGGGGCCATGGGTCAGGATGAGGGGTGCTGACCCGAACAAGGGTGGCAGCAGTTGGGAAGAGGAGGTGCCAGGTACAAGAACATTTTAGAAACAGAATCAAGAGAACCTGGTAGCTGACTGAACTTCAGTGTCAGGGAGAAGGAGAGGCAGAGGTTTTGCTGCTGGAACAGAATGGATGGTGATGTCATCAACATGAGGAACAGGGAAGGACAAGGGTTTGGGGAAGGTGAGTGTGAAGCAACTGTACACTGAGGCAGAAATACCAGAAACAAGGGGCAACAGCAGCCACAGCAATGAACACTTGTGTGATACCTCAGATATGCTGCTAGGTCACATGATCCTATTTAAACTGGTGCTACAAAGCAGACATTATTAACTGGATTTTACTAAGGCTCAGAGATGTTGAGTAACTTGCCCAAGGTCACACAGCCAGTAACTGGCAGAGGTGAGATTTGAAACCACATACCCCTGATTATTTTAAAGCTTATTCCCTCCTAGGGAGTCAGGCTCAGGTTCTCAGCCCAGGCCTGACACAAAACCCAAGCACCAGAGCCGAAAGCTAGCAGGACTTTACCTGACCAGAGCCGAAAGCTAGCAGGACTAGGGAGCAAGGGCAGCTGCAGTCTCTGAGCCTGGCTTCCCCAGTGACCTCACTGTGGTTCTAGAAGATTGGTTTAGGCAACCCCAGGCACTTACTTTTTCTTGAAGACCAAGAACTTGTTGTTCTGCATGATGCATTCTTGGTTGTTTGAGATCTGCTGAAAGATGGTCTTGTTGGTCTTGCCCTGGAAGACGGTGTTCTCCTGCAGCAGAGCCTTGGCACGGCCCTGCACGGCAATGCCGTAGGCCCGGAATGAATGGATCCGGTTCTTTATTACCTGGGAGAGGCAGCCAGAGCTTGTCACACCTCAGGGACTCCTAGACTGGTAGGGGAGCCAGGTAAGTGAATCACCAGTTATAAAACTGAGGGGTAAGAGCATGCTAGGTAGGTCAGCATTGAGCCATGCGAGCTCAGGGAAAGGCTATCAAGACCAGCCCAGAGAGAACCAGGAAAGGCTTTCTGGAGGAGGTGATGGGTAAGCGGTAGGAGTTTATCAGGTACAGAGCAGAGGAGAGTTGTTCCAGGAAGAAGGAACAATGTGCAAAGACCCAGCAGATGGGGTGTGAGCCACTGGCGACCCAACTGAGGTAACAGCGAGCCCTCCTCCCCTCCTCTGCTCCCACAGTGCTCGGATGCAAAGCCAAGGGATTCCTTACTCCTTGCTGAAGTCACTGACTCATGAAGTCACAAAGCCGAAAAGAGGCTTTGCGACTGTAACTTCACAAGGGCAGGGATTGGGTTTGTCTGGCTCAACACTGAAACCCTAGCACCCAGCTCAGTGCTGTGCGTAAAAACGGAGCTCGGGGCTCAAGGTCCTGTGGGGAAGAAAAACAGGCGAAGGAACAGACACAGAGCACTGTGGGAAGTGCCCTGTGAAGGGTGGGCATAAGCACCTTAGAAGTACAAAAAAAGGGCACCTCAAACAGCCTGGGGGGTCAGAAAGGGCTTCCAGAAGAAAGGGAGAGCCAAGCTGTAGGACTTGGTAGGTAGGAAAAGGGGAGAGAAGGCTACTCCGGGTATACAGGGAACAGTGGGTGCCAAGGCCCCGAGGCAAGACTTCTCTCCATTAAGCACATACTGCGTACCGGGTCCTTTGCGAGATTATTCTGTTAGGAGAAGAGAGCTAAAATAGCCCTGATCTTGAACTGAAGACCACAAAGATACCTCGGGTGGCACCCCCGCCCCAGCTTCCTGCCAGTACCCCCTGTTCCTCCTTCAGGGCCCAGTTCCCGCGTCCCCTCTTGCATGAAGTCCCCCTGCATCTCCCAGGCTGGGTTTTGGCAGCACCCTTGCAGAGTGCTCAGGGTTTAAGGTTCTGCTTCTCAGCAGAGAGGGCACGAGGGCTCTCCTAGGGCCATGCCCTGCATAGGCACACACATCACACACACATACATACCTTCGTGTCGGACGTGGGCAGCAGCTGCAGCCCGCTACCCCGGTTGCCAATGATGTCGTTTTCAATGACAGTGCTGTCACCCTTGGTGATGATGCCATGGCCTCTGTTGTCATAGATACCATTGCCTCGGAACTCCACTTTGCACTGGGCCTCCACCTTGACCCCACTCTGGTGATTGCAGGAGATGCTGTTGTTGGCCACACGGGTGAGCTGGCTGCTCTGGGCCACAGTGATGCCTCTGTCCCCATTAGCATGGATCACGTTGGTGATGACATGCAGCAACTCACTACTCTGGACATAGAGTCCTGAAGCTGTGGGTAGAGGGGTTGGGAGCAGAGAAAACACAGGGTGGTCCCAGGGTCACTGCTGACAATACCACTAGGAAAAGCCTTCCCAGAACTCTGCACCCAGGAGAGGGGGAGGGGGAGGAGAGGTAGCAACATGTAGAACCAGCCTTTGGCGGTTGCATCTTCTAAGCTGGATGACAGAGCAGGAGGAAACCCAGGACCAGCAAGGAAACTGTTCCTTCTGCACCAAGTCCTCATTGAAGTGGCCAGGGAAACATGATGTGACGAGATTCCTTAGGCTCAGCTGGTCTTCTGGCCCAGGCTCTCGTCCTGTGCTGGCATGCCTCCTCCAGCAGCCTCATCCTACCCCCATCTGCACCACCTGTGACAGGAGGCTCACTACCTGCTCAAGGCTGTCCGTTCCACCTCTAGACAGATCCACCTGCTAGAAAGTTGTTGTTTGTTTTGCTTTCCATTCTGAGCTAGAATCTGCCTCCCTACTATTCTGGGAAATTTTCTTATTTCTTAAGAAATAAGAAATTTCTTAGCGACACTATGTTTGTAGAAAAAAGCACAAAATCAGCAGGCTTAGAGCCGCGTGGGGAGAGGCAGCATGGCATGTGAACCCGGGGTGAGCAGGAGTTCTCCCCAGTGGTAAGAGGCACCAGCAGCACCAGGAGGAGGCTGTGGGAGGATGCCGACTGCGGGGTCACATGGGAGCATTCTGAGCTGTGAGCTTGCAACCCCGAACCTTTTGGTGCCAACTGCCTGTTGCTTCTCCTGGTTTGGTTGAGAACAGCAAAATTAAATCAAGTATTTGTGGATTTATGTGGCTTTGCTTGTCCTACTGGACAGCATGGCCATGTAGAGGAAACCCTGAACTGGGAGGGGACAGAACTCATTTTCCGGATAAGTGGGCTGGGGCCATTGGCTACCCATCTCCCTGCCTCTGCCACTCCCAGGGGGATGAGCTTACTAGGGCCCAGGGACCTCTTTTTAACAAGCTTTCCTCCATCAGCCCCCCAGAGTAATTCTGATAATCAGCCAGGTTTGGGAGCTGTGGAGTTGGATGAAATTCACGATAATTTTTTTTCCAATTCAATAAACATCAAACACCTACTGTCATTTTTTAAATCAAGTTTAAGATAACATGGATTTTAAATACTCTTATTTTCTGTGTTCTCTAAGAAAGAAAAACCACTGCCAATTAAACCATGATATGCCATCAACTGTAAGGTGCATCTCATCAGAGATGTTAAAATGTGAAAACTGTGTCTCAGAATTGATTGGAAACGTGTCTGCCAGGTGTGGGATTGGTACTGAGGGGAGGGGGCACCAACAGGAGTGGGATTCAGTTCCTTGCCTCAAGTTCACAGCCTGTCAGAGTGGATGAAACAGCCACAGAAACAAATACAATCCCAGGCCCCCTAACAAGTGCCACTGGGGCTGGGGGAGAGCACAGGCCAAAGGAGAGAAGGACAGAGGGTGAGGGCGAATTTGCAGTGGGCTCTGAGGTCCGAGTTATTTGGGACGTGTGGATGGGAGAAAGGGAATTTCAGGCAAGAGAAACAGCAAGAGAAAGGCGGGGTGGGGTGGGTGGGAACAGAAAAGAATGGATTCAAGTCAAGGGCAGTGAAGTCCAGGGGGCTGGGGTACCGGGTAAGTGGCTGAAGGAAGTGGCTGATGAGGCTAGAAGGGCCTTAGGGCAGGCAGAGCACGGGAGGCCCTGGAGCAGGGGCTGTAGGGAGGGGCACTCACCTCCGTTGTGATTAACAGTGTTAGACTCGACCAGAGCTGTGGCGATGGGCCGGCGCAGCAGGTCGTCATCCTTCTCCAGCTCCGTCTCCCAGAGGGTGGCGTCCCCGTCCTCGCCAAAGTTCTCCTGGGCCACATGGCCTCCAGGGGACTCCTCGGAGCCATCCTTCTGGCTGAACACTGCCACTCCATACACGCCATTGTAGCTGACGTGGTTGCTGGTGATGTGGGGTAGGCTAGATGACATCATCCACACACCACAGCCCTTATTAGCTGGGACAGTGAAAGGAGCTGGTCACTGAGGCCGAGTGACAGGCGAGGCAGCACCCAGTGCCTCCCTGAGAGGGGAAGCAGGAAAGGTGCTGGCCTGGAGACAGAGTCCCTGATTTGCAAATGGCCTCGGACAAGTCACTTTACGGCCTGGCTGCAGGCTTCTTCATACAAGAGGGGTAATAACAGGTCAATCTCACAACGGCAATCATTCCATGGGGTATAAAAGTGCTCTGGGAACTGTCAAGGCCCCACTTCCAGATGAGAAGCACACAAGCCCATGGTGACAGTGCCAAAGGGGCCCTCAGAGCTCATCCAGCCCAACTCCTCCCTGCACAGAGATGGAGGTGGCCTCAGTTTGAGTTCCAGCCCTACCACTTCCTAGCTGTGTGACACTGAGCAGGTTATTGAACCTCTCTGTGCCTCAGCTTCCTCACCTTTAAAATGGGGTTACAGGAATTCCCTAGCGGTCCAGTGGTTAGGACTCCAACACTTCCACTGCAGGGGGGCATGGGTTCAATCCCTGGTTGGGGAACTAAGATCATGTAAGCCACACAGTGTGGCCAAAAAATTAATTATAAAATAAAATAAAATGGGTTTAATAACTGTACCTACCTCAGAAGGTAGTCATGAGGATTAAATGTGCTAATGCATATAAAGGGCTTAGCAAGAGTCCAGAGCCTGAATGTAGGTTAGTATAATTATTATTATTATTAGAGATGCAGTCCAGAAAGATGGAAGCTTCGCCCCAAATCACAGAATGAGTGAGAACACTTTTCCTTCTACGATTACCCTATTTCTCCCATTATATTTTTAGTTCTCTGGATCAAAAGAAAGGATAAGAGAAGTTAGACGTCCATGTGTGAGAAATTAAATGGCCCTGGCCTTATGCAAGATCCACTCCTGCCTTTTGCTGTTTTAAGCAGGGGATAACGCTCTCTGCTTTGGGGTCAAGTGACCAAGGGGTCAATCTGGATTAGAAGGTGATTTATGAGAGCCTCGTGCCTTCTATGTGGGTAAGTGTAGGGTCTATGTGGCTGTGACCTGAGATGGATGCTATTCTTTAAGATGAGATCTCTGAGGCCCAGGGAAAGGCAGCAACTTTCTCAGGACCCACAGGCTGGAGATGGAACCTGGGCTGCCTGCCTGTCTCCAGGCTGGGCTGGGTCCCAAACCCCTCGCCCAGGAATGTGCCCTCACCGTAGATGGTGTTTCCTTCTAGCAGGCCTTTGCCTTCATCCCCGACAACAACACCATCGGAATAGCCAAAGCAGATGAGGTTGCTCCTGAGGATGGGGACCCCTCCTCGGCGGATGTCCACACCTCCCCACTGATTCTCTCGGATGACATTTTCTACGGGAAGAGGCAGAAAAGAGGGTCAAGAGTCACCTACAGTGCTGGCAACGAGGACTTGGACAGCTGACAGAAAGGCAAGTCTGGACAAAGACGCCTAGGCCTTCCCGTCAGCAGTCAGCACCCCGAATTTTGTCTGGTGTTTGACTTTCTAGGGACTTGTCTACTGTCTGCTTTCCTCAAGGGCAACGTTCGTGTCTGTCTTGTGGTCTCCTACATCCCCAGCATCCACTGTACCCAGCGGCCTGGACGACTGATGACTAAGAACAGACTGGCTTTAGAGTCCCTGGACCAAGGCCAGGCAGGGCTGTTCTGTCCTGGGGGGCTGTCCTTGGGAGGGCTGAAGCAGAATCCAGCCATTCCCCCACACGCCTAGGAAGGCGCTAGCCTGTCCTTCTCAGCCTCAGCTCTGGACTGACCACAGCCTTCCCCTCCTCTCCCCTCCACCATGTCTCTGGGAGTGAGCGGGCTGAAGAGCCACAAGTTAGAAGGGGTGTCCTGGGACACTGCTGCCCCAGCATGGTGGCAGGGCAGACTCTCAGCCTCCTGCAACAGGACTGCAATGGCTCATGAGACCTTGTGTGGCTGGCCCCTCCCTGCCTGCCTCTGGGACCCCATCTCATACTCCTTGCCCCTTGCTCACCACACTGCAGTCAAATGAGCAACCTCTGTGCTCCTCAGGCATGCAAAGTCTATCCCCACAGGTAGCCCCGTGTGGAATCCTCGTTCTTTTCCTGGGCTCCTTCCCATCATCCAGCTTCTGGCTTACATGTCACCTTCTCAGAAAGGCCTGCCCTGACCATACAATACTAAATACCCACACAGTTCCTCTATCACCTTATTTTAATTATCTGTAAAGCACTTATCACCCTCAGATATGACTTTCCCTGGGGAAAAAAATGCTTTTGTTTTTTTCCCCTCCTAAAATGTCAGTTCTTGACAGCAGAAATCATGTTTTGTTCACTGCTGTATCCCCAGCTCCCGCATACAGCATGTACTCAAAAAACGTCCGATAAATGAAGGAAGGCTGGATCCAGTCAGGGGGATTCACTGGCCCAATATTTACTGAATCTCCTTAATGTCCTAGGTATGGCTATGCTCTGTGCTGAGGCTACACTGACGTACCAGACAGACTTGATCCTTGCCTTATAGGATACAACAAAAGAGACTGACATTAAACAGATCACAAGAAATTAAGTAAAATATCCTGCAGAGCAGGCCTACTGGGTAGAGTGAGTGTAGATGTATAATGGGAGGTCAGGGCAGACTTCCCCCAGGAAATGACACTTAGGCTGAGACTCAAAGAATGAGCAGGAATTGGCCAGGCAGAGGGGAAATGGGGATGGACTGCCAGAGCAGGCACAAGCCCGCAACAGCCAAGAGGAGGGATTCAGACAGTTTGTGTGGCATGAATGTTTCTGACAGTGTTATGTCAGAAACGGCCATCCATTCAGATCCTGTAAGCACCAGGCCTGGCAAAGAGCAGACGCTCTCTCCCTGCCTGATAAGCATGGCCAGTGCATGGAGCCGGCATCCCCAAGTGCTACCCACTATCAAAGAGGCCAGTGTGTCGAGGTGAAGGACTGGGTGGGTGGGAAGCCTGGGACGTTGGCTTGGCTGTAGTCACTGGGGGCTTCAGCTCCAGGCAGTCCCACCCCTACCTGTGATGAGGCCTCTGCCATTCTCATTCACAGCTATGCCGGCTGCACTGCCCTTGAAAATGTGGTTCCGGCTAGAATGGAAGGAGAAGACAAAAGGTGAGACCAGACCAATGTCATGTATCAAAGACAAAGCCCATCCAAGGTGCCTGCCTTCTTTTGTGGGCTTCCCAGATGGCTCAGGTCCACAGGGGCATGAAGCACCTCCTCAAGCCCCAGAAGCCAGGCAGTTAGCAACCTTCAGTTACCACTGACCCCAAATAACCTACAACTATGCCACAGAAGCACATATCATTATATCCATGTCTCTGAAGCCTCTCTGGACTGTTATCCACATATAAACACCATGATTTTATTTTACTTTTTATTGACGTACAGTTGCTGTACCATATTATCTAAGTTGCAGGTGTACAATATAGTGATTCATGATTTTTAAAGGTTATACTCCATTTATAGATATTATAAAATATTGGCTATATTCCCTGTGTTACACAATATACCCTTGTAGCTTATTTTATACCTAATAGTTTGTACCTCTTACTCCCCCACCTCTATATTGCCCCTCCCCGCTCCTCACTGGTAACCAGTAGCTTGTTCTCTGCGTCTGTGAGTCTGCCTCTTTTTTGTTATATTCACTAGTTTGTTGCATTTTTTTAGATTCCACATATAAGTGATATCATACAGTATTTGTCTTTCTCTATTTCACTTAGCATAATGCCCTCCAAGTCCATCCATGTTGCTGCAAATGCAAAATTTCATTCTTTTTTATGGCTGAGTAGTATTCCACTGTGTTTATATACCACATCTTCTTTATCCACTCCTCTGTTGATGGACACTTAGGCTGCTTCCATATCTTGGCTATTGTGAATGATGCTACTATGAACACTGGAGTGCATGTATCTTTTTGAATTAGTGTTTTTGTTTTCGGATATATACCTAGGAATGGAATTGCTGGGTGATATGGTAGTTCTATCTTTAGTTTTTGGAGAAACCTCCATACTGTTTTCCACAGTGGCTGCCCCAATTTACATTCCACCAACAGTGTACAAGGGTTCCCTTTTTTCCACATTCTTGCCAATACTTGTTATTCGTATAAACACCATTTTAAACAAATGTCATCATGGTGCATGATGACAGGTAAAGTCTTGGTAGCGTCGAGAATTCCTAGGAGGCTGTGTTAAGCTTGTCTGGGAGTGATTTATGTCCCTGAATCAGATTCTGCCTGTAACAAGCCTACTGTCTTCCGTTTGTATCCAGCAGCTACTCTTTAGCTTATTTTCTGTTAACTCAGTCGCCTATCCACTGAATGAAAACATAAAATAATGACATGCCTTATAAGAAGAAAACCAGATTTTAAAAAGAGGGTTTTAAGAATATCAGACAACACATATGAGAAACCCCATGGGCTGGGCTACACACAGCCCTACTACCATGGCAAGGCCTCGTGAATATGTTCCTTAGAACCAGACACCCGAGCATGTTAAAGGACATGCATTTCTCTCCAGTCTCTCTACCTTGGTTTCTTGCCTGTAAATACAGAGCCAGTCACACCCAGACCCTAGCAGAACCGGGTTATTCCTGGAGCATACACATTTGCTGTTTGTTACTTTTACTACCAGGAATGCTGTGTTCTCCTTCCCTACTGGAGGGGCACCGGCCCCCTCTCTTAGGAGGTGCCCTCCTACTTCCTACCATGCATGCAGCGGAAGGATTTAGATCCAGATATTCACCTGGCTCTTCAGAGCCTAACACAGGGCCTGGCTCCTCACAGAACCCCAGTGATTAGCAGTTGGCTGATAAATCTTCCCATCTCCTAGGGCAGGGTCCAAATGGTTTACTTCCTTCGGGGGAAGTCAAATGCCAACTGCATCTACATTATGTGTTTGGAGTAGAACAAGGTTAAAAACATCCTTATGTTTTTATTCAGACAGATCTGAAGTATCTGCTTTGATGTGATTATAATTTAATCAGCTGATGGTTACTGTGGGCTTCTAGAATTCAGGGTCAGATGTAGTCCCTGGGCAAGGCACGCCTCATCCATATTTCTGAGAGCTGTGCCATAGCAGCAAATGCATGAGTGGTTTACTTTTAATACAAATCTCACTCACCTTCAGAAAGGATCCATGGCCACTTGGAGAAACATGTATGTGTGTGTACATAGGGTGGGCAGAACAAAGATAAAAGAAGTATCAGAAAACAGTAGGAAAAGGGGACAGATCATTGTTCCAAGAACCAAGGATGGGATATTAACGACAGATGAGCCAGTCTGAGTCCTGTGCTTCCTTGCAGCCAAGGCAAAAGAAGAGAAACACCATAGGTTATATAACTCACCGGCAAAAAAATACGCTGTGGTTTGCCTTATCTAGGCCACTTCAGGGATCTCGAAATTCATTCTGTATCCTCCCACAGATCCCTATCCGCCATCACAGAGAAACATAAAGGAAAAAAGCACAACCTATTCTCTCAAAGCGACTGTTTTAAAAACCCAAGACACTGATCTCGTTGTAATATTCCTTGCTCAAAACCCTTCAACAGTTCACCAGCACCCGCAAGTTCTGGGTGTATGGCTGATATAACAAATTATCACAAACTGAGTGGCTTAGAACAACACAAATTCATTATCTTCCAGTTTAGGAGGCCAGAAGTCCAAACTGGATCTGATGGGGCTGAATCAAGGTGCCAGCAGACCTGTATTCCTTCTGGAGGCTCTAGGGAAGAATCCATTTATTGTCTTTACCAGCTTCTAGAGGCTGCCCATATTTCCTGGCCTGTGGCCTCATCACTCTGACCTCTGCTTCTGTTGATACATTTCCTTCTCTCTGACTCTGACTCTCCTGCTTCCCTCTTCTAAGGACCCTTGTGATGACACTGGGCCCACCTGCATAACCCAGGATACTCTCCCCATCTCAATGTACTTAGTCACATCTGCAAAGTCTCTTCTGCCTTTTAAGACAGCATATGCACAGGTTCCAAGCATTAGGAAATGGATACATCTGGAGCGCCATTATTCTACCCACCACACTTGGTATTCGAGGTCCTCCGTGCTCCAGCATCAACCCCACTTTGTAGGCTGATCATCTACTCAGCGCCCCCGGGCATCACATGCCCAGACATACCACCACATTTTTTACACCATTTTCCCTGGACATACCCCAAATTTCACTGCCCCAGGCCCAGAATGCCTTTTCTATGGCCATAAAATCCACCTCATCCTTCAAGCACAACTCAAATGTCAGCACCCCACGTGCCCTGCCCTGACTTGCTCAGCTGAAATTGTGGCTGGGCTCCTTCTGCACCTGCATGAAGACCTATAAAGCATATGCTTTGGTGAGTCTTCCCTCACGGCTCCCGTCCCCAGAATGAGACTGCATGCTCCACGGAGGAGAGACTATTTGTACACACTTTTTATACTGCTGTCCCTTTACATGGAATAAACCCTCAAATGTGTGTTAAATGAATGACATGCATACATGCAAACCCATACTCTTATCTTAAGGCAATAATGCAAAAGATGGAAAAAAAGCTCTGTGATCACTAATTGTTTTTAGTAAGCTGTCTATAATAGCGAAAAAATAGAGGCCTAGCAGTAATAGGTCCCGCAAGCCATGCGGCGTGGCCAAAAAAAAAAAAAAAAAAAAAAATCCAGAGGAACAGTAATAGGACTGGTTCAAAAATGAGGGAATATCAAAACAATGGAACAGTTCTGAAACTGTCCAAAGTGATAAATACAAAGGTTCTGCAACAGCATGGAAAAGTACACATGGAATAAAGCAGGGAAAAACTCTCAGAATACATTTGCTGAACATTAATGCCAGTGATTTTTGTAAACTGCAGACATAACTGTGTGGGTCTTCTACTCCAAATCTTAACGTTCAAGCTGCAGTGACCAAAGGATCCAAGATTATCAGGGACAGTCCCAATTTAAGATGTTTTATACTAACGTCACAACTTGTGTCAGACCTTTTCTCAAGCACCAGTGGGCCGTGTGCTACCCCTGCATCTGCTGCGCTCTGCTGCTTTACTCAAGCTGCTTCCTTTACTAGGAATGTCCACTCCCCATCTCCATGAGAGTCCAAAAGCTCTACCTGTATTTCAAAGTCTAACTCCAATGCCACCTCCCAAATGAGGCCTCCCACAGCCCCCTAGTCAGAATGATTCCCCTTCTCTTGGTACCACTTTGATAGTATTTATCACAGTCTGCGCCATATGACAGATGGGAAGGCAAATCCACGGCCCCTCCCACCTACAGCTTACACCACTGATTGATCACAGCATGCTTTCATGCTGACGTCAGATGTAGCCTCCAGATCTTAATATAGCATCCCAGGTAGCCAAAATCAACTGACCAGAGTTGTCAGGTGAGTTGAAATCTCTATGTCATTCCCATCTTAGCATTATTTCTGAGCACACATGTCCTCCAGACTAAAGTAAGCTCCTAGGGAGCGGAGTCTGCCCTTGTTTACCTTTGTTATCATTATTAGAAGTGCTCAGTAATGTTTGCTAGGCCCCACCTAGTTAACTGGAAGGAAACACAGACACAAAAGCACAGAATACAGATGCAATACCACAAAAGGTTGTGTGACTGAGGTGGGATTATGGGTGAAGTCTGTCTCTTCCCTGCTTGCATCTGTACAGTTGTTTTCATAAAAATGGTTTCAAATGAAGCAAAGACAGTAGGGAAACACAGAGATCGGAGAGGAAAGAGGGACCATGGGTGAGCAGGATGGTCTGGGTACAGTGGCACATACCTCACGACTGGATTTCCGTGGTACAGGATGTAAATGCCAGCCTCCTTGTTTGAAAAGATTTGATTATTCCGGATGATGCCTTTCCCATTGCCAAGGACAACAATGCCAGAGCGAAGGCCGTGGTGGATCTGGTTACACTGCAAGTGAACACGAGACACCACAGAAGGCAGCTCAGACACGCCACTGAGAAGCAGAGTGCTCATTGCTGCCCCACTGCAGGGCCAGGATGAACCAGCAGAGAAAACTACGTTGCTGGAAGATCCCTAGCACAAAAGAAAGTGAATGGGCTTCCCTGGTGGCACGGTGGTTAAGAATCTACCTGCCAATGCAGGGGACATGGGTTCGAGCCCTGGTCAGGGAAGATCCCACATGCCGCGGAGTAACTAAGCCCATGCACCACAACTACTGGGCCTGTGCTCTAGAGCCCGCGAGCCACAACTACTGAGCCTGCGTGCCACAACGACTGAGCCTGCGTGCCACAACTACTGAAGCCTGTGCACCTAGAGCCTGTGCTCCACAAGAGAGGCCACCACAGTGAGAAGCCTGCACACTGCAATGAAGAGTAGCCCCCGCTTGCCGCAACTAGAGAAAGCCCGTGCGCAGCAACAAAGACCCAACGTAGCCATAAAGTAAAAAAATAAATAAAAATTTAAAGAAAGAAACAACAACAAAAAACAAAGTGAATGGACGCGGCCCTGCCCTCTCTGCACAGGTGCACACGTTGACACCTATGAGGGAGACTCCCAAGAGAGGAGTCTTCCCCACCCAGACTCTTGGGATGTAGTTACGCTGGCACTTACTGCTGAGGGCTCCTGCCCTTCATCTGCAATGCACACTACTGAAAATTGCTGAGCCTCCAAAGAGTCCCCAAAACACACGATCATTGGCTAGGCCATGTCACCCCAGGGCCCAGGGCGCCCACCTCTCAGAAGGGGGCAGTGCCCCAGTACATGGGAACTTTGGCTAAGCGCAGTCCCAAGGGGCCACCCAGGGAAGGAGTGGGTCACTGGCTTCTAGTCTTCCCTTCTCATTTGGGGGGGGACCTGTGGAAGGTACAGCCCCAGGGAGCTTAGGTGTCCCATGAGGCATGAGGTCACCAGGTATACGAGCTATAATGACCCTTGGAGATTTTCATACCGTGCAAATGGGAAACAGGCCCAGGGTCATATAGTATGTTTGTGGCAGGGCCGGATCTGAAACCTAGTTTTTCTGTTTCCCAGTCAGTTAGTTGCTTTTGGACAGTGATGAAAATTTTAGGTTATAATAAATTATAATAAAATTGTTTCACTCTGATTGCTAATTTATAGCCTAAATACAATCCTATATTTAAACCAAAAAGCTAGCTGTTTCTCTTCCAAAATTATTTAATGGAAACACAGTTCCAGTTTGCTTTAAAGTGTTTCATGCTGCAAGCTCTCCTATTCTTACTCACTTTTCAGATTTTCCCCTGAAGGATTTGGCAGACTCACCAGAGTAACCGCTGCCTACAGAAGTCCCTCACAGGGTTGAAAAGCACAGGGAGAGAGGTGTAAGCAATGGTATTTCTATCCTGCACTGTTTCACAAAGGCAGGTAGTACTCCCTTCCCCCTCCACCTGCTACACTGTCCTGTCCCCCCATCCCTGGAAAGGCAAACTCCTCTCATCTCTCTGGCAACAGTGGCAATAATTTCCTAAGCCAAGGCCATGCATCAGATATCAGTTGCATGGCAGAAAGAGTGAGAGAAAGGGGCTGGCAGAGGACACTGGCCAGGCACGTCTCTTGAAATATAGTTAAGAACTTGCCTTTCTCTGCATTTGCAAGGGCAGTCTAGATATACTGGGTTAAGGACATCCACCCTGAGTCAGACTGCCTGGATTCAAAGGCCAGCGCTAGCACTAGATGTGTGATTTAGGGCAAGGTCCCTAGCGTCTTTGTGCCTCCGTGTCTTCACCTATGAAATGGGAATAATAATAATTCTATCTCACAGGTTGTGTAAGAGTTAAACCATGATTAAATAAATATATACCAAGTGCTTAGAACAGTATCTGGCATATAATAAGCACTATGTATAGGATGGATATTATTTTTCCAAGCCCATAAAAAGTCCACTATGTTTCTCAATTTCTGGGAAACCTGTCTCTCAGAGAAGGCTGGAGCAAAACTATGGGGCAGGTCTTTCATGTCACTGGTCTCACATTCTAGGATTTTAAGTGGTTTTCACACTGGCTAAGATCAAACTCACTATGGCCTCACGATATCCACGAAACAAGTTATCTTCAGAATAAATATCCTACGTGTCCTTTTAATAGTAAAGAATGAACTAATTTGGTGTTTTATTTTTGATCCAAGTGTCTTTCATGGCAGACATATCTTTATTCTTACCGAACTCAAAGCCCACAAGAGCATATCAGGGCTGAGGGAGGGAAGGCCCTGTGAATGTCCCTGTCTATCCAGTCCTCCTCCTTGCTAGGGGAGACTGCAGGGACGTACGTGACTTAAGCAAAGTCACTCTCAATACATGGAGAAAGAGACCCAGAGTCACAAGGACACACAGAGAAAAGGGCAGGAACTACCTGCAAACAGGAAGCAACAGAAATTCAAGATGGCAACATTTGCTTAAACATCCTCAGAAAAGGTTTCTGAGTACCAAGAGCCACCCTGAAAGGGCAAGAAGATGGAGGAAGTACCAGAATGAGAGGGTTGGACTTTTTCCGGATGTCTACGCCGGCCTCCGCGTTGTCATAAATGTTGTTGCCGGCGATCAGGCCTCCGCCCTCCAAGCGAAGAAAGATGCCTGACGCTCTGCAGTGGTGAATGTGGTTCCTGAGCATGATGATCTAGGCAGAGGAGAGAGAGCCATTCATTTTCCTGTCACAAAGGTATTTTAAAAAACTGCTTGGGGAATACCTGAGTCTTCCTTCCCGTCTGGTCTGTGCAGTTCTACCTGATGCCACACCAGCCACTCTCCGCCGTGTGCTCATGAGGACTGAGCCATTTCCGTGTCCTTCCTGGCTTTGCCCTACAGGCACTGCACCAACCTCACGCCAGTTCTTTACTAAAACCCGGATGGAAGCCTGGCTCTGAGCTCCACATTCACAGCCTCTGAGCAGGATAAATAACTGGATGACGGCATGGAAAGGACGCTTGGAGAAGGTGGGATTTAGTGGTCTGCAAACTCTACATGCAGTGCAGTTACATGAAGATTTCCAGTGGTCCAAGGGCACAGCTACTTTGAATGGAATCGAGTGCCAGATCCACCACTTCCACACACACCTTTGCTGAACTTCACCTGCCTGAGGAAGCACCTGAGGGTAAAGTACCTTGTAGGCTGTCCTCTCCCACCTTCCCTTTTGCTTTCCACTTTTAAGACAAATACCCATTCTTGCCCGCTTTGCATATCTTTTGCTGTATTATTATCCTGGGGTGGAAAAACCAATGGAACTCCAAGCTAAGAGACAATTGCAAGTGTTGGTATAAGATAAAGAAGCCTCTTTAAAACAAGGTACCATAACTCAGTAAACAGCTTATTAAGGGGATGCACTGCCACTTACATTCTCTTTTTAGCAATACTAAAAATCTAGAATACATATTGTTTTAAACAACTGTGTATTAACAATGAAATGTACTACGTTAAGGTAAATTGTGTACTAACAATAAACACTGTACTACATTAGGATAAAACTCTAGGAGGGGTAAAGTATAATGGAAGTACAATTTCAAGGAGAAGCTTTCTGCTTAGAATGGGGAAAGTTGGAAAGAGCATTGCTCCCACACTTACAACAAGAAGATACAAAAACGTAACCTTTCTTGAATCCATCAGCGAGCTGAGGTTGCAGGACAACCAACTAGCCTGGAATCTAAGGGAAACAGGCACCTTCAAGGACACGAGGTGTGAGTACTTGTTTGTCTGAAAAGACACAGATGCCATACTGGCCAGTAAGAAGAGTTCAGCTAACCGTTTCCATGAACTGTTAAAGGCCAGCTGTTAACTAGTGAGAGCACAGAAGCCCCGGGAGCAGCTGCATCTATTCACTTCTCCATGGACCTCGCCAGGTGCTCATGGAGAAAGACCGAGGGCAGGACGAGAGACGGGAGACAGCCTCCCTCCTGGTGGGCACTTGGGGGAAAGTACAGCCACTGTGGGAAAAGCACTAAGCCCCTCCTGTCCCAAAGAACAAGCCTTAAGCAGCTGGGGGAAGGGCAGCAAACCCGTGGCTCTCAAGGGAGGGAACAGAAAAACAATAAACGCTTTACCCCTCAGGGAGGTGGGAGGAAAATATCTTGGGCCTCGATCATTAGAGCCCCCCTAGTGCTGAGGGGTGAGGCAGGACCACTGAAAAGGGCCTAGTGCCAAGGTCCTAAATCCACCGACACAGCACCTTCCTAAGACTAAGGATAAATGCAGACACGAGAGGCTCCCTATCACCCACTGTGCCACGAGGCTGGCCAGCCAGAGCCATGGCAGTGGCCTGCTGCTGGGAGGGGCAAGAGCACGGAGGAGCAGATGCAAAGGGAAGAACTAAAACAGAAAAGTCCACTGGCAAACCAGCCAAAGTAATGCAGGAGGAATCAGGAGCCTGTGGTTCACTGAAGGTAACTGTAACAACAAAATCCAAGCGTCACAGAAGAGGCATGCCCATTCCCACACATAAACACCATTTACCTCTGTCTCCACCGTCTATACAAGATACCTCACTTCCAACTAAAAATTACCAGATACCCAAAGAAGCAAGAAAAAAAAATCATCGTCAGTGATACTTTTCTTCATTCCCTCTGCCAGCCTCTACCCTCTCGGGAATGTTCTGGAGGGCAGAGGTAGGGCGGTTGCCCTCTGGCCACTGGATCAAGGCCTTGCTCCTGGCCACAGGGGCCAGCTCAGTAAGCCGGCACTCCCGCCCACAGCTCCCCACTTGTATTAATGCCATTTGATATATGTGTTCCCGGAAGCTGCGTACTCATGAGACACCATGGGTTGTTTTAGTCAAAAGCCAGCCAAAATCAGCTTTTCAGGTTCCTTTTTGGAGACTCACTAGGAACAGTTGGCTGCACAATTCCTGCCACAAGTTCCCTGGGGACAACAGTTCCAGAGGGCTACAACGAAAGCTGTTTAACTTTTTGTCTCTCCTTGTCCGTGACTCCAATTACCACCTGCTCCCAAGTCTGCATGTCAGGGCACATCTCTCTTCAAAGCTCCAGCCCCCCGTAACCAGATGGCACCTCTGCCTGATGTCACTGATGCTCCAAACTCAACGTGCCCAGAACTGCACTCAGCATCTTTCTCTCCACATCCTAACCTTCTCGGCTTCTCAGTTCCTGCCTTTGCCTCAGCCACTCACACCAGGAATCTAGGCCACATAACCTCGACCACTCCCCTCCCGAGGTTCTCCTCGCCACCTCTCCAGACTGCCCAGTTCCTCCTCTCCACGTACGGACCCTTAATTATCCACTGCCCCGCACTGACTGTGTCTCCAGTCTTGTTCCCCTCCACTCCATTCCACACAAAGCTGACAGAAGGAGCTTTCCAAATGCGGATCTGACCACAATTCTCTGCTTAAAATCTTTGTGTGTTCCCACTGCCCTCAAGACAATTCCCATCTCTCTGACGAGACACCTGCCCCTGAGCTGACTGACTCTTGCTGACTAGCCCTCACCTCACGCTCTGGCTGTTGAGGTTACTTGCGACTCCCTGAGTGTCCTGCGTCCTATGTCTGGGCCTTCCCGCATGCCTCCTCTGCCTCACAGCTTCACCCTGCCAACTCCTAGTCTTCCTAGACAGCTTGGCCAGGCACCAGTCCTCCGGGAAAGATTTTGTTTTAAGTCTTAAAAAGCACCAAACACATTTATGGAGTACTTGCTATGCACCAGACACACTGCTAAGCACTTTACATATATATATGCATGTATATGACCTCAGTCAATCCTCACCACACCTTGGAGTAGGTAGTATCATTAGTCCAAAGGGCATATAGCTCATAAGGGGCAGAGCCGGAATTTGACTCAGAAGCCACACTCTTACTAACCATGCAAGGAGGAAAGCCCTCCTTGAGGGCTCACCCCAGATCCTTTCATTGTGGTCCCCCTGAGAGCAAAGCTGTCACCCACCCCTTTTATTTGACCTTTATCTTTTATTCTCTGTTCATAGCACAGTTTTATATTGTGTTTCCAGGGTAACACCACCTGAAATCCTCTTTGGAAATGGGTAAAATACAATTAAGATGCAACTGCTATTAATCATTCTAGAAGCCTTCAGAGACCTGCAAGACTCACATGTGACATCTGTACAATGCCCTTCAGTTTTCTAAGTGCTTTGCCAATATCATGGCACTGGATCCTCACAAACCCCCAGTCGAAGAAGTGGGGCAGTATTTCCATTTCACACGAGGAAGGTAACGTTCACAGTGAATTAGAGGAGAAGTGAGACTCAAACCTAGGAGCTATGTCATGCTTCCTTCTAAACGGCCATGTCTTTCCTTTTAGAAGCCTCTCCCATCCTGAGCTGTTACTGTCCTGTGGTGCCCGAGGGGGTTGCAGGTACAAGGCGCTGATGGCATGCGGAGCAGGATGATCCATTCTTAGTATGAAGTCCATACATCTCAACGGGGCTTTCTAGGCCCTGGGCAACGTGGATTCTGCTTACCTCCCCTGCTCATTTTCCAACGGTCCCCACCACACTGCTGAACTTGGCCTCACATCCAGGCCCCAGCACAGGATGTCTGCTGCCTGAACCCTCACTGTGCACCTCCTTTTCACCACACGCAGCCCATTTTCCTTGGTTCTCCTCGCCTCATCCTACTCAACTTAGACATCTCCTCGTCTGGGAAGCCTTCTCAACTACCCACACAGTTTGGATCACAGGCAGCGATCACGTCTCCCAAAATTATCTTGCATCCAGGCTAAAGAGCCCTTGTTCCTTCTACTAGGAGTTGGGTGACATATTTGAGAAGCAGCATAACATAGAGAAAGGAGGTGGAAGACCTGGGTTCTAGTCCCCATTCTGTTTGGCCTCTAACCTGCTGTGTGATCCTGAGTGAGTCACCTTCCTCCCTAGGCCTATTTCCTCTTCTGTAAAATGGGAAGAATAGTTTCTGCCTCATCCAAATCAGATGGCGGACATGAGGCAAGCGTGTGTTATAAGATTAAAAGATGATTTTTTTTAAAAACGCATACTAGCACCATCCAAGCCCTCCTGCGTACAGCCCCTGAAGCCCTCTCACCACTCCAAAATCATGTTCCTTGTGACCCAGCGAGGCCTCATGGGTCTGTACAGTAAGCCTCATGACAGCACCTTGTTATTATGTATACATCGCACCTTGCTATTATGTATACATCGCACCGCATAAGTCAGGTTCCGGAAGATGTTTCCTTCCATCTTGGCTCGGCCATAAGAGCAAACGAAGACGCCTCCCTTCCCGTCCCGGAACAGGCACTTGCGGATGAGGCAGCCCTGCACAGAGCTGGCCAGCGCCATGGCCTCCCTGTCCTTCTGCAGCTCCTGGTGTAGTGAGTTCAGCACCAGGCAGCTGGGCAGCTGGATGGATGCTCCCGGCAGTGGTGGGCCCAAAAAGGAGCCCCCGAGAACCGGCCGCGGTCCCTGCACTTGGTAGGACAGTCTGTACGTGAGCTGGTCCTCATCCTCATCCTCACCGCTGGGACTCAGGCCTCCATCGCTGCTGTCTGGGGTCCGGGCCACCCTTTCCCCATCGCTGCCCACCTCTGCCTCCTGTGAGCCAGCCTTGGGGGAGCCAGTTGCTGGGCTGGTAGGGCTCTGGCTACCCTCAATGACAATGCCACAGGTTCTTGGGCTCCAGGCCTGGTCCCTGCTTTCCAGGTCCAAGGACATTAAAGAGTCAGAGTCCTCTGTTGGGAGCACGCTGGGAGAGGACCTGATAAGCCCTAAGAGATGCGTGTAGGCCCAGTTGTTCTCTGAGGATGGGTGGCCCTCAACAGTCACAGAGTTGTTTTCACTGCCCACAAATTCACAGTTTTCCAGGACACACAGGGGCACATTGTGCAGAAAGACATGGGTGTTTTTGAAGGTGCAAAACTTCACTTGGCAGGTGCCCGGGCCATGGACCTGGATGTGTCCATTCTCAAAGTTGCAGTTGTCAAACTGGACGTGACCTGAAGTTGTCTGGGGAACGAAAGAGATAAAGTGGGTGTAACAGGGGTAGGATCTGTTTTGCTAGTCAGAGCTCTAACTGTTCTGTAAGGGGATGGCACCTGGAAAGGCCATCTGTCCTGCTGGTCATGTTCCCTTCCCCACCGGGCAAGGGTCTTGCCAGCCCCAGAAGGAACCAGGAGCTGCTGTGCATCAGAAGGAGGATCATTTGGAGCTGCCTTCCCTTCCCTCCTTCCAATCCCAAAGGGCAGGAGACAAGAGTGGAAATGGATAATGGCAGAAAAGTTCACTTTCTGGAGCAGGGCCCTTCCCCAAACCCTCAAATCTCAAGTAAATTCCACCAGTGCTCATGAAGCGCTTAATGAGAATAAAGAGTTTGGCGTGGGGGGTGGGAGGTAACATGGAGAAGGGGGAAGATGCTGAATGATCAGAGGGATGCTACGTGAAATGGAATCGACTCAATACTGGAGATGAACCAGGAGACGGTCGCTCAAGGGAGAAATGATGAGGGAGAGCTTTGGATTCTCACAAACACAGGAACTGGCTGGGATGTGAGCCCAACTTTACCAAGCCCTCTGATGGGTGAGGGTCCCACGTGGTGTCTCGGTTACACGGAGACTGTGTCCCACCAGGTGGTGTTCCTCCGGGTCTCTCCTTCCAAAGCACTATCCCTTCATTCGAATCCTCCCTTGGCCCTGCGAGCCTGCCTCCACCTGAGCCTGCAGCCCTGAGGTTCACCACATAGGCCAGTCTGGAGTGCGGAGTCAGGACAGAGCTGGGCAAAGCCAGAGGGCTGACAGAGGCCAGGGTGGGCCAGGAGGGGCTGAGCTCTGCTGGGGCTGGGCCAGCAGTGGGAGGCCCAGACACAGGTGCTGGGAAAGTCTGCGTGGGAACTGGTGCTGGTGCAGAACTACGGCAGGAGACAGCAGGCCACGTCCCTAAAGAGGGGGACAAGGTGTACTGCCGTGACCGGGTGAGTGCCCTGAGCAGTGGCTAAGAGTGCGGGCTCTGGGGGTGCAGCTGCAGGGCCCAGCTCCCAGCTCTGCCTCTTCCAGGTGTGTTATCTTGGATAAACACATCACTTCTCTAAGCCTCAGTTTCTCTGTCTGCAACACGGGGCTCACGAACTAACAAAGCACCAGGCACGGAGCCATGCACAAAGCTGGCACGTGAGAAAAGCCAGCTGTTATCATCTGGGGTCAAGGGACGTGGAGAGCAGAGAGTTCTCTGGGGTGGGGGTACTACTCAGCCCTACGGAACAGCCCACCTGAGACCCTCAGCCTTCCAGGCCTGACGGAGAAGACCAGCCACTCTGCATTCCTGAAAAAGAGCTGCTTCTGGATTCCACACCAAGCTCCATGAGATGTACTTGAACCATAAAAGAGGTAGTAGTGTCTCATGATCCCACTTAGTAATCCCTGGACAATTTTACATTCTCTAGCAGTGACCTCCCTTGAGAGCTTGTCCCAGAACTTAACTCCCCTTAACCTCTCTAGTTCTTCCCTATGGCTAACCTAACTTTTTCTTGCTGCAGTTTAAGTCTATTTTCTCTTACTTGGTCCTCTCTGTAGAAAAACCCTGGCTCTCTAGAGACGCAGAGTCATTGCTAGAGTTCTCCTCAGAAGTCATAAAAAACGGCTGTGAAGTCACCCTGGCCTTTGCATTTTTCAGGCAAGGTCATCCTAGTCCCCTGTCCTGCTTTTAGTTAAAAGACAAGCATGGACTGAGCACTAATATATGTCAAGCACAAAGCCAGATGGTGGGCTGGGCTACAAGGTCTACGGCCAGGACCCACCCCTTGAGGATCTGCAGCTGCACTTGTGAGGGGGAAGTGGAGGCTGAAGAATAAATGACTATGAAATGTGGAAGGTATGGAAACGAACCGTTCTTCCAGATCTGCAGATGAGCACAGAAGGACTCCATCGGTTCTTCTGAAATGTTCTAAGTAGCGAACAGCCTTTTAAGCTTCCAGGGAATGCAGAACAATGTAATTTCAAAAGGGGTTAGACTCAAAGGCCTGGATTTGAGTTCTAACCTCACTAATTATCCACTTGAGAAAGTTACTCAGCATCTCTGAGCCTCAGTGTCCCTCATCTGCAAAATGGGGACACACCTACTCTGTCTACCACAACTGTTTGTTGTGGGGATCAAATGAGGCCACAGATGGAAAGTCACCTATCTTATGATTACAGGCTTTGGACCCTACCTCTGTCCCTTACAAAGTCTGAGACCCTTGCTGAGGCTCCATCTGCTCATCAATAAAGCCAGCTGACACTGCCCATCTTAATCATGGCTGTAAAGCACGTGGCTGGCAAAGAGTAAGTGCATCATAAGTGACTGGTGGCATAATGATCATTACGAACGTTGAGAGACAATTTGGTTGTTATTGGTAGAACAGTGGCAATATAATTTTTGTTGACTAGGTACAAAATCCATGTATCACAATCAGTTTCTAGGCAATGCAGCTCCTGGCAGTCTATAGCTATTAGCTCTAGACTGTTCTGCCAGAAGCTACCAACATCCCAACACATGCTTTTCTTTGGAAACAACTGCTCTGTTCCTAGAAGGAATGTGTTCTCCTGATATTTCCTGACCCTCTCTCCAGTCAGCCTTGGCAAAAGCCTGACCTTCCTTGACCCTCTGCAGAGTGGGGCTAATGTGCTGAAGGTCACTGGCCTGCAGAGCCCCCCTCTTTGGCCATCTCTCTGGGAACGCTGTCTGTTCTCTGCTTCCTGTCACCATGTGGCATGTGGCATGCTCCCGGAACCTGGCTGCTCTACCTGTGGTCCCAGTTGGTCCAGGTTGGAAAGGAAGAAGTACAAAGCAACTTTGGCCTCCAGTGCAAGGCTCGTTTTTTTAAGTACAGCTTTTTCAGGAATAAAGCAGAATATTGATCTCTACTGATCCCTGTGCCTCTTTCTCAACTGGTGCAGAACTCACAGGAGTGTGTTATAGGACTAATGACTGAACTCTCTCTCTTTTTCTAATTCCAACAAAAAAAGGGTTACAAACCCACTGAGAAGAGGGCAAGGCCCAGGGTCAGGCCGGGAGAGGCTATCCATCTGAGGTAGACACCCACCTTAAACATGAAGGGTGAGAACCAGGCTGGCATGAAGACGAGGTTGCACAGGCGTGTGGTTGAGCACTGCTGGTCAATGCTGGCTAGCAGGGCCACTTCGCCCAACTTCCCGTGGCCTACGATCTCCACGGGCACCTTCAGGATAATTTCACCTTGCTCTTCGTGCAGACCTGGGAACAGCAGGATTCGGTCAAATAGGCTGGACATGGCCAGGGCACTGCCTAGGCTGTGAAACTCATGGCCTGGCCCGACACTCAGGGTACGACGTGTCCTCCTCCGGCGAAATAGAGAAAAGCAGACAGAGGTCTCCAAGATCGCAGCATTCTTGGTCCACATCTTGGAGGCAAGGTAATGCTGCTTGAAGGCCTCCCTCCAAGACTCAGGTTCCACATCAGGCTGGTTGGGCCAGTTGGGGTGGCGGCACTCAGTGTAGCCCAGATACAGCTGCCGCCAGCGAGTCCTATCAAGACTGAGGATCAGTTCATACCAGGCCCTGCACACTAGGCTGCAACGGCCCAAGTCGGGAAGGGGCAAGTAGGCTAAGATCATGCGCCACAGCTCCAGGGGGAGGCTGCCAGCCTCCATCGTCACCTGGGAGACAGACACAGAACAAAAGAGTTTTTGTCTACGCTGCTTACAGTCCCCCTTCTTAAAATATCCCCTGCCTTCTGACCCCAGGGGTGAACAGGCACCTAGGCCCAGCCAATCACAGGACTCCACCCACTGAGTCAGAATCGTTCCCTGGGATTTTTCTACCTGCAATCAGCAGGGAAAACTTTCTTTTCTCTTAAAGACACTATAAAGATATGACCTAGTTTAGACTAGGTTTAGTTTGGACTAATACAGAGGGAACCCACCTTTGGCTGTTACTGTCCTAGAGCTCTCTCTACTCATCACGGATCAAATCCTCATGGGAGGCAACCTCAGGAAAACTGCTGCTGAGGTTTCTGGTCCTGGCTCTGCCACTGGTTACTCATGTAACCCTAGTGTCCCAAGCATCTACTGGGCTAGCTGCCCAACCATCTGCTCCCATGATTTTTTTGGGGAAAATATCCCTCCCCCCACCAACAGTTTACACCACTTGCTTATAGAGGTAGGGCTTTCCGCAGCCCTGTGTGTGGAATAACACTACCCAGACCCCTGGCTGCAAATGACTGGACTCTGGATGGTTCCACTGGGCCACTGAGATCTTTAGGGGAATGTGAGTTGCAATTCTAGAATCAGATTGACTTCTTTCCTGAATGGAGGGGAATGAGTGGCTTGTTTCCTAAGCTATAAACTCAGGAACAGTTGTTGGTGACCATTTTCTCTGGGGGCAGGGGAGGGTGGAAGCAGAAGAAGCTGGTCTGCATTGAGAGGAGGATGAATGAGAGACACAGAAAAAAGCAGAGAAAAGGGCAGAAACAAGGGGCATCCCAGTGTTTCTCCAGCACTGCAGGTCACAGCTCCAGTCTACTCTCAAAGCTCAGCTCCATCCTTGCCTTTTGAATCCCTTCAGCTACCTCTGTACTCTTCTAGCAAATTCTCCTTTTTGCCTAAGCTGGCTTCACTGCATTTCTGTTGTTTACACCTAGTTTAAGCTCTATCAGTGTCAGTTTCCCCACCTAAAAAACAAGGCAGCTGAATTAGATGACCTAGAGCAACTTCCAAGTCTGAACCCTGTAAGGTCTCTAGACAACTAGAAACTAAAACTGGAAACAGGGCCGACTCCATCACTGACTTTAATAATCAAGTTGTCCACCTCTCCAGGGCCTTAGTTTTCCCCTCAATTTTATAAAAATGATGATCAAACTTGTCAGCCATTAGCCCCAAGAAGGCTAAAAACACAGATGTGTGATTACATCTGATAGAAATTCTAAGCCTCCTCCAGACAGGTATGGCTTTAACTCTACAGATTAGTATCAGAGTCCAGATATGCAGGTTCTTCCATCATGATCACCCAGTGAGGCTTTATGAAGTTCTCAGTAGCACTGGAGAAGAACTGGCTCTGGACTGGTAAGCATGATGTAGAGAGGAAAGAAAGGCTGGGCTCCTGATACTGCAACTGCCCCAGGCAAATGCAATTTTACCCATGGTGGTTTCTGTGACACCCGTGTCTCCTGTTCCTCATCCCTTCTTTAGCTACACCTTCCCAGCCTTTTAAGGAGAAGAATGTTTTTCTATCCCTTCTCTAACCATTCTCTAGCTAAGTGATCACATTCGTTCCCTTGATTTCAACTACCAGTGTAAATTCAGGACCTCAGAATCTGAATTTCCAGCCCCTGCTGTCTCTTTCAAGCTCCGTACATGAATACCCAATTGCTGGCCAGACGTTTCTACCTGAAGGTTCCACAGACACTAAAAACTCAGCATCATATCCAAAATGGAACCTCACCTTCCAATTTAGGCCATGACAGAATTCCTAGAACTGGATTCTCCTGCCTGCCACAAACAAGGCAACAGAATCCATGCTCTCAGGCACTGAATAGCAAGCCACAAAGGACTGTGATCTTAGAGAGCAAGGAAACAGGAGGAAAGTGCATGACTGCTCCAGCTGTCATCTTGGGGCACCTTCTCATTGTGGGGTAGGGAGATGGAGCCCAGGCAGAGTGATAGTCTACTGAGCAGGCAGATTTGAGTTCTGGGCTGAAGCGGCTGAAATCTGCCAGGCAGGGTATCCAGAGGACGTGAGCGACACAGCGTGGGGGTGGGTTTGGCGGGCAGTTTCTTGGCTGAAAGCTGGACCACACGCGTACAGGGTGGGACTTCCACAGACCTAGTAGAAACTGCCTTCTCTGGGGTAAGTGGTGATACTAGAGATCAGGCAGAGCTGGGAGATCATGGAATTCCACCCAGAATATGGAGCATTCATACTGAGACTCAGAAAGGATGTGCCATGGGAATAAATTCAAATCGGAAGAATAAAGTCAAGCTTCATAGGATCAAAGGGTTCTTCCAGTAACTTATGCCTGCTAGAATGAAATTTAACAGTCCTAAAAAAAAAAAAAGGACAACATAATCTAGACTCCCTCAACATGTCAGCTACAAGATATTGTGATGTTGGCATAAGAAAACTAGAGAGTCCTAAGACCCAGTTCCACCCACCTGTGGGCAGGCACCAGTCCCTCCCACCTGTGGGCAGGCACCAGTCCCTCCCACCAGGAAGCCAGCACAAGCCCTTGGACCCTCATCCACCAGGGGGCAGACACCAGAAGCAAGAGGAGCTACAATTCTGCAGCCTGAGGAATGGAGGCCACAAACACAGAAAGTTAGACAGAACAAGATGGCAGAGGAATATAACCCAGACGAAGGAACAAGATAAAACTCCAGAAGGACAACTAAGTGAAGTGGAGATAGGCAATCTGCCTGAAAAATAATTCAGAGTAATGATAGTAGAGGTGATCCAAGATCTCGGAAAAAGAATGGAGGCACAGATTGGGAAGATACATGAAATGTTTAACAAAGAGTTAGAAGATTTAAAGAACAGAGATGAACAATATAAGAACTGAAATGAAAAATACAGTAGAGGGAATCAATAGCAGAATAAATGAGGCAGAAGAACAAATAAGTGAGCTGGAAGACAGATGGTGGAAATCACTGCTGAACAGAATAAAGAAAAAAGAATGAAAAGAAATGAGGACAGTCTGAGAGACCTCTGGGACAACATTAAATGCACCAACATTCACATTATAGGGATCCCTGAAGGAGAAGAGAGAGAGAAAGGGCCTGAGAAAATATTTGAAAACATAATAGTTGAAAACTTCCTTAACATGGGAAAGGAAACACTCAAGTCCAGGATGCGCAGAGAATCCCATAGGGGATAAACCCAAGGAGGAACACGCCAAGATACATACTATTCCAATTGACAAAATTAAAGACAAAGAGAAAATATTAAAAGCAACAAGAGAAAAAGCAACAAATAACATACAAGGGAATCCCCATAAGGTTATCAGCTGATTTTTCAGCAAAAACTCTGCAGGCCAGAAGGGAGTGGCATGATATATTGAAAGTGATGAAAGGGGAAACCCTACAACCAAGAATACTCTACCCAGCAAGGCTCCCATTCAGATTCTAGGGAGAAATCAAAAGCTTTACAGACAAGCAAAAGCTAAGGGAATTCAGCACCACCAGACCAGCTTTACAACAAATGCTAAAGGAACTTCTCTAGATGGAAAAGAAAAGGCCACAACTAGAAACAAGAAAATTACGAATGGAAAAGCTCACCAGTAAAGGGAAACATACAGTTAAGGTAGGAAATCATTCACACACAAATATGATACTTAAACCAGTAATTGTGAGAGGAGGAGAATACAAATGCAGGATATTTGAAACACATTTGAAATTAAGAGATCAGCAACCTAAAACAATCATGCATATATATAGACTGCTATACCAAAACCATGGTAACCGCAAACCAAAAATCTACAATAGATGCACACACAAAATAAAGCAATCCAAACACAACACTGAAGACAGTCATCAAATCACAAGAGAAAAGAACAAAGGAGGAAGGGAAGAAAAAAGACCCACAAAAACAAATCCCAAACAATTATCAAAATGGCAATAAGAACATACATATTGATGATTACCTTAAATGTAAATGGATTAAATGCTCTAACCAAAAGTCACAGACTGGCTGAATGGATACAAAAACAAGACCTGTATATATGCTGTCTACAAGAGACTCACTTCAGATATAGGGACACAAACAGACAAAGTGAGGGGATGGAAAATGGTATTCCATGCAAATGGAAATCAAAAGAAAGCTGGAGTAGCAATACTCATGTCAGACAAAATAGACTTTAAAATAAAGGCTGTTACAACAGACAAAGAAGGAGGTTACATAATGATCAAGGGATCAATCCAAGAAGATATAACTGTAAATATATATGCACCCAACATAGGGGGGCCTCAACATATAAGGCAAATGCTAACAGCCATAAAAGGAGAAACTGACAGTAACACAATAATAGTAGGGGACTTTAACACCCCACTTACATCAATGGACAGATCATCCAGAAAGAAAATCAATAAGGAAAGACAGGCCTTAAATGACACATTAGATCACATGGACTTAACTGATATTTACAGAACATTCCACCCGAAAGCAGCAGGATACACATTCTACTTAAGTGCACACAGAACATTCTCCAGGATAGATCACACGCTGGGCCATGAAGCAAGCCTTAGTAAATTTAAGAAAATTGAAATCATATCAAACATCTTTTCTGATCACAATGCTATGAGATAAATCAACTACAAGAAAAAAACAGTAAAAAAAAGCAAACACGTGGAGGCTAAACAATATGTTACTAAACGACCAATGGATCACTGATGATACCAAAGAGGAAATAAAAAAATACCTAGAGACATATGAAAACAAAAACACAACAATCCAAAACCTATGGGACGCAGCAAAAGCTGTTCAATTAGGGAAGGTAAAAGCAATACAATCTTCCTCAGGAAACAAGAAAAATCTCAAACAACCTAACCTTACACCTAAAGTAACTAGAGAAAGAATAACAAACAAAACCCAAAGTTAGTAGAAGGAAAGAAACCATAAAGATCAGAACAGAAATAAATGAAATAGAGGTGAAGAAAACAACAGAAAAGATCAAGCTGGTTCTTTGAAAAGATAAGAAAAACTAATAAACCTTTAGCTAGACCCAACAAGAAAAAAAGGTAGAGAGCTCAAATCAACAACATTAGAATGAAAAAGGAGAAGTTACAACCGACACCACAGAAATACAAAGGATCATAAGAGACTACTACAAGTAACTATATGCCAATAAAATGGACAACCTGGAAGAAATGGACAAATTCTTAGAAAGGTACAATCTTCCAAGAATGAACCAGGAAGAAATAGAAAATATGAACAGACCAATCACAAGTACTGATATTGAAACTGTGATTTAAAAACTTCCAACAAACAAAAGTCCAGGACCAGATGGCTTCACAGGTGAAGTCTACTAAACATTTAGAGAAGAGTTAACAGCTATCCTTCTGGAACTATTCCAAAAAACTGCAGAGGAAGGAACACTCCCAAACTCATTCTATGAGGCCACCATCACTCAGGTACCAAAACCAGACAAAGATAGCACAAAAAAAGAAAATTACAGGCCAATATCACTGATGAACATAGATGCAAAAATCTTTAACAAAATACTAGCAAACCAAATTCAACAATACATTAAAAGGATCATACACCATGATCAAGTGGGATTTATCCCAGGGGTGCAAGGATTTTTCAATATCTGCAAATCAATCAGTGTGATACACCACATTAACAAATTGAAGAATAAAAACCATATGATCATCTCAATAGATGCAGAAAAAGCTTTCGATAAAATTCAACACTGATTTATGATAAAATCTCTCCAGAAAGTGGGTATAGAGGGAACCTACCTCAACATGACAAAGGCCATCTATGACAAACCCACAGCTAACATGGTACTCAACAGTGAAAAGCTGAAAGCATTTCCTCTAAGATCAGGAACAAGGTACGGATGTACACTCTTGCCAATTTCATTCAAGATAGTTCTGGAAATCCTAGCCATGGCAATCAGAGAAGAAAAAGAAATAAAAGGAATCCAAATTGGAAAAGAAGAAGTAAAATGGTCACTGTTTGCAGATGACATGATACTATACATAGAAAGTCCTAAATATGTTACCAGAAAACTACTAGAGCTCATCAATAAATTCAGTAAAGTTGCAGGATACAAAACTAATGCACAGAAATCTCTTGCATTTCTATAAACTGACAACAAAAGATCAGAAAGAGAAATTAAGGAAACAATCCTATTTACCATTGCATCAAAAAGAATAAAATACCTAGGAATAAACCTACCTAAGGAGGCAAAAGACCTGTACTCTGAATACTGTAAGATGCTGATGAAAGAATTCAAAGATGACACAAACAGTTGGAAAGATATACCATGTTCTTGGTTTGGAAGAATCAATATTGTCAAAACAACTCTACTACCCAAGGCAATCTACAGATTCAATGCAATCTCTATCAAATTACCAATGGCATTTTTCACAGAACTAGAACAAAAAATTTTTTAATTTGTATGGAAACACAAAAGACCCCGAATAGCCAAAGCAATCCTAAGAAAGAAAAATGGAGCTGGAGGAATCAGGTTCCCTGACTTCAGACTATACTACAAAGCTACAGTAATCAAGACAATATAGTACTGGCACAAAAACAGAAATATAGATCAATGGAACAGTATAAAAAGCCCAGAAATAAACTCATGCACCTATGGTCAATTAATCTACGACAATGGAGAAAAGACAGTCTCTTCAATAAATGGTGCTGGGAAAACTGGACAGCTACATGTAAAAGAATGAAATTAGAACATTCTCTAACACCATACAGAAAAACAAACTCAAAATGGATTAAAGACCTAAATGTAAGACTAGATACTATGAAACTCTTAGAGGAAAACATAGGCAGAACACTCTTTGATGTAAATTGCAGCAATATCTTTTTGGACCCACCTTCTAGAGTAATGAATATAAAAATAAACAAATGGGACCTAATTAAACTTTAAAGCTTTGCACAGCAAAGGAAACCATAAACAAAATGAAAAGACAATCCACAGAATGGGAGAAAATATTTGCAAATGATGCAACCAACAAGGGATTAATCTCCAAAATACACAAACAGCTCAGGCAGCTCAATATCAAAAACAAACAAACAAATCACAAAATGAGCAGAAGATCTTAATGGACATTTCTCCAAAGAGGACATACAGATGGCCAAAAAGCACATGAAAAGATGTTCAACATTGCTAATTATTAGAGAAATACAAATCAAAACTACAATGAGGTAGCACCTCACACTGGTCAGAATGGCCATCACTGACCATCACTGAAAAGTCTACAAACGATAAATGTTGGAAAGAGTGTGGAGAAAAGCAAACCCTCTTACACTGTTGGTGGGAATGTAAGTTGGTACAACCGCTATGAAGAAGAGTATGGGGGTTCCTTAAAAAACTAAAAATAGAACTACCATATAATCCAGCAAGCCCACTCCTGGGCATATATCTAGAGAAAACCATAATTCAAAAAGATACATGCACCCCAATGTTCACTGCAGCACTATTTACAATAGCCAAGACATGGAAGCAACCTAAATGTCCATCGACAGAGGAACAGATAAAGAAGATGTGGTACATATATATAATGGAATATTACTTGGCCATAAAAAAGAATGAAATAATGCCATTTGCAGCAACATGGATGGACCTGAGATTATCATACTAAATGAAGTAAGTCAGACAGAGAAAGACAAATATCATATATCACTTATATGTGGAATCTAAAAAAATGATACAAATGAACTTATTTACAAAACAGAAAGACTCACAGACTTCAGAAACAAACTTATGGTTATCAAAGGGGAAAGGTGGCAGTGGGGAGGGATAAATGCATATATACAGTCTGTATGTACACATTACTATATACAAAATAGATAATCAGCAAGGACCTGCTGAATAGCACTGGGAACTTGACTCAATATCCTGTAATAACCTATATGGGAAAAGAATCTGCCAAAGAATGGACATATGCATATGTATAACTGAATCACTTTGCTGTACACCTGAAACTAATACAACATTGTAAATCAACTATACTCCAATACAAAATAAAAATGAAACTAAAAAAAAAAAGAAAACTAGAGAGTCCAGAAATAGATTTGTACGTATACTGGTCAACTGATTTCTGACAAAACATCAATGCAATTCAGTGGATGGAGAAAAGTCTTTTCATCAAATGGTGCTGGAAAAATGATATCTGTATGGAAAAAAAAAGAACTTTTGCCTCATACCTTACACCATACATGAAAAAAAGTAACTCAAGATTGATTATAGACATACACATAAAAACTAAATCTATAATGCTCCTAGAAGAAAATATAGGAAAATACATTTGCAACCTTGGGGTAGGCAAAGATTTCTGAGAACACAAAAGGCATTAATCGTTAAAAAAAAACCTAGTAAATTGGTCTATCAAAATTAAAATTTTCTGTTTATCAAAAGACATCATTAGGAAAAGAATGATAGAACGGGGAAAAATATTTGCAATACAACATACACAGGACAAAGGGCTTGAATCCAGGATATATTAAGAAATCCTACAACTCAGTAATAACAAAACCCAATAAAAAATAGGCAAAGATTTGACCAGAAACTTCAAAAAGAAAAATGAACAGCCGATAAACTCATGAAGAGATACTCAACATCATTAGTATTCATTATTACTCAATTTGTATTAAAACCATGATAAGATAAATGTGTGTTTCACACACACTAAAATGGCTAAAATTAAGAACACTGAAAGCATCAAGGATGTGAAGTAACCAGAATTCTCATACATTGTTGGTAGGAGTATTAAATACTAGAAGCACTTCAGGAAACTGGCGATTTCTTCTGCAGTTAAAACATACACCTATCCCGGGACTTCCCTGGTGGTCCAGTGGTTAAGAATGCAATGCAGGGGACACAGGTTCGATCCTTGGTTGGGGAACTAAGATCCCACATGCCGTGGGGCAACTAAGCCCGCGCACCACAACTACGGGGCCCATGCGCTCTGGAGCCTGCAAGCCACAACTAGAGAGAAGCCCATGCACCACAATGGAAGATCCTGTGTGCCGCAACTAAGACCCAACACAACCAATAAATAAATAAATAAATATTAAAAAAACAAACAAATCAAAAAAACCACATACCTATCCTGTGACCTAGAAATTCCACTCCTAGATATTTACCCAAGATAAGTGAAAATGTACATCTACAAAAGGACTGATTTTAGAATGTTTACAGCCGCTTTATTCCTAATAGTAAAACAAACAGACAGAAAACTAGAAACAACCCAAATGTCCATCAACAGAAGAGTGGATAAACAAATAATGGTGTATTCGTACAATGGAATACTATTCAGCAACAAAAAGGGATGAACTGCTGATAACACACAACATGGATGAATTGCAAAAAGAATGTGCTAGGCAAAAGAAATTAGTCACAAAAGACTACATATTATATGATTCCATTTAGGTGAAGTTCAAAAACAGATAAAATCATCTATGGTGACAAAAATCAGAACAGTGCCTGCCAATGGGGTAGGGATTGACTTGCGGGGGTCAAGAGGAAACTTTGGGAGTAAAGGAAAAGCTTTACAGCTTCACTGGTATGTAAGTTATATAGGTACATACATGTAAAAAAACCTCACTGGACTGTATGCTTCCGTTCTGTGCATTTTATTGTGTGTAAACTTTGTCTCGAATTTAGGGAAACCTCCTTAATTTCTCTTCTGTCTCCTTCCCTCCCTCTCTCTCCCGGATAGCCTCTCAAGCCTTATGTTTCTGCCTCCTTAAGTACTCTCAAATTAGTCTTTGCTCTCTACCCTCTCTGTCACTGTGTTATTTCTGGCTTCACCATCTTTAGTCTGGATTACTACAGTAGAGTCTTAACCGGTCTCCCTGGAACCACTCCTGCCTCCATCCAATCCATCTGACATTCAGCTGCCAGAGGAATCTTTCTAAAATATGAATCTGGTCTGGTCGCTTAGTGTGAAATTCCTCAGTGGCCCCCCATGGCTTCTAGGATAAAGTCTAGTACAGAAGACAGGTCATGAGCTTGCTTATTTCTCTGGTCTCATCCCTGACATTCTTCCCACCCTACTCTCACAATCCCAGTAATATCTCTACAGATGGCCTTTCCTCATCCTCTCTCCTTAGATATGAAGTGCCTCGCTGGCTTCCAATGGCAACCTGAGAACAGCTCTATCACACAGCCTGTTTAAAATGTAAAACAGGACAGAGGACACAAAGCAAATGTGTAGGTTAGCGAATTGATTTATAAGGCAAACATCCTGTTAATCACCTCCTAGGTCAAAAAACAATTTTGCCAGCCAGAAGCCTCTCCATGTGCCCATCCCAATCCCGCCCCCCAGAGTAAACATTTTCCTCCTGACTCTGTAGTAATCCCTTCCTTAGGTTTCTTTGTGGTTTTATCACCTAAGCATGCATCGTTAGTATAGTTTTAGTTCTGTCCTTAGGTTTTGAGCTTGATAAGTGTTTGAGTCTCATTCCACCTACAGGTTCCCCTTCCATCCTTTTCTTTTCTTTACTACATATCTGTTGAAGAACTTGAACAATTTGACCGAAGTTTCTCAGTCTGGACTTTGCCGACCGTGTATGTTCTCGTGGGAGAGTTCACTTTTTCGCCCTGTCAGCTGATTTCCTGCATATTGGCAGCTGGATCAGGGGCTAGACTAGACTCAGGTTCCATCCCTTTAGCAAGTCTACAAGTGGTGGTGTATCTTCTTATCAGGAGATGTCCACAAGTCTGGCTGTCGCTTTTTTGATGTCAGTGCCCACTGACACCCAATGCCTAGACCCATTCATTTCCCTGAAGGTAAAAAAACGGTGAAACTCCAACTGGATCATCTTGTTTTGATTTATTTGCTGAAATAACTTTCAGCAAATAGGAGAGTCTTCTCTTCATCCATCATTTGGTTACTCAGAGGTACAGTCCACTTAGGAAAGGCCAACTTGACTCTTTCATTTCCCAGGTTTCAAGATGATGAATTTGTCCCGTTATACTTTGAAGGTAACCAATTTGGGTTTGTGTGTGCATGTGTTTAAACTATTATTATAAACACATGGATTTAAACATATTGTATGGCTTTCAAGTCTTTGAATTTGCTATTCTTCCTGAAGCTCAAATTGAGCCAGCGCTGGCCTCGATTTAGTTCCTCAGTGCTTCTGGCACAACCTCAGTAATCTTTGATCGTTTCCTTGCTATGTGGTACTTCAAGATGTTCCTAGCTCACTTTTTACATTTCTTGCCCAGACATAGTATCAGATTCTCTAAGAAAGAATTTGTGTTTATTTTAAATTGAAATTTTTACTGAGATAATTGTAGGTCTGTATGAAATTGTAAGAAATAATAGAGATCTCTTGTATTCTTTGCCCAGTTACCCGCAGTGGTAACAGTTTGCACAACTACAGCATAATAACACAACCAGCATAGTGACACTGATACAATCCACCACCTTATTCAGATTTCCTGTTTTACTTATACTCGTTTTTGTGTGTCTATATTACATTCTGTACAATTTTTATCACCTGTGTAGGTTCCTGTATCCACTATCAATAGTCAAGACACTAACAGTTCCAACACCACAAGGACCCCTCATACTACCCTTTTATAATCACACCTACCACCCTCCTGACTCTTCTTCCCATCCCTAATCCCTGACAACCATTAATCTGTCCTTCATTCTAAAATTGTGTCACTTAAAAATGTCATGTAAATGGAATTTTACAGTGTGTAAGGATGGGACTGGCTTTTTTCTCTCAGCATTATTCCTTGGAGATGCAGTCAAGTCTCTGTATCACTAGTTTGTTCCTTTAGAATGCTGAGTAGCATTCCACAGTGTTGATGCACCAGTGTACATTTGCAGAATTTTGACAAATGCATTCATACATCTAATCCAAACCCCACCAATACAGAATATTACCGTCACCCCAGAAAGTTCACTCATGATTTTTCTTAGTCAATCCCTAACCCCAATCCCAAGAGGCAACCACTGTTGTGATTTTTCTACCATAGATTAGTTTTGTCTGTTCTAGAATTTCATATAAATGGAATCATGCAGTAAGTATTCTTTTGGGTAAGGCTTCTTTCACGCAGAAGAACATTTTGGAGACTCATCCATTTTGCTGCATGTATCAGTAGCTCACCCCTTTTTATTGTTGAGTAGTAGTTCATTATATATTAAAATATCACAGTTTTAAAAAAAATCAATCCTCCTATTGGTAGAAAGCAAAACTGTTTCCAGTTTGGTGCTATTATGAATAATGCTGCTGTGAATATTCTTATACAAGTGCTTTGTGGACATATGTTTTAATTTTTTTTTGAGTAAATGCTTAGAAGGGGGCTTCTGGGAAGATGGCGGAAGAGTAAGACGCGGAGATCACCTTCCTCCCCTCAGATACACAAGAAATACATCTACACGTGGAACAACTCCTACAGAACACCTACTGAACGCTGGCAGCAGACCTCAGACCTCCCAAAAGGCAATAAACCCCCCCACGTACCTGGGTAGGGCAAAAGAAAAAATAATAAACAGAGACAAAAGAATAGGGATGGGACCTGCACCAGTGGGAGGGAGCTGTGAAGGAGGAAAGGTTTCCACACACTAGGAAGCCCCTTCACGGGCAGAGACTGTGGGTGGCAGAGGGGGAAGCTTCGGAGCCGCGGAGGAGAGCGTAGCCACAGGGGTGTGGAGGGCAAAGCGGGGAGATTCCCGCACAGAGGATCAGGGCCGATCCGCACTCACCAGCCCGAGAGGCTTGTCTGCTCACCCACCGGGGTGGGCGGGGCTGCGAGCTGAGGCTCAGGCTTCGGTCGGAGCACTGGGAGAGGACTGGGGTTGGTGGCGTGAACACAGCCTGCAGGGGGTTAGTGCACGACGGCTAGCCGGGAGGGAGTCCGGGGAAAAGTCTGGACCTGCCGAAGAGGCAAGAGACTTTTTCTTACCTCTGTTTCCTGGTGCGCAAGGAGAGGGGATTAAGAGCGCTGCTTAAAGGAGCTCCAGAGACAGGCGCGAGCTGCGGCTAAAAGCGCGGACCCCAGAGATGGGCATGAGACGCTAAGCCTGCTGCTGCCGCCACCAAGAACCCTGTGTGCGAGCACAGGTCACTCTCCACACCCCCCTTCCGGGGAGCCTGTGCAGCCCGCCACTGCCAGGGTCCCGAGATCCAGGGTCAGCTCCTCCGGGAGAATGCACAGCGCGCCTCAGGCAGGTGCAACGTCATGCCAGCCTCTGCCGCCGCAGGCTCGCCCCGCACTCCGTGCCCCTCCCTCCCCTCGGCCTGAGTGAGCCAGAGCCCCCGAATCAGCGGCTCCTTTAACCCCGTTCGTCTGAGCGAAGAACAGACGCCCTCTGGTAACCTACACTCAGAGGCGGGGCCAAATCCAAAGCTGAGCCCCTGGGAGCTGTGCGAACAAGGAAGAGAAAGGGAAATCTCTCCCAGCAGCCTCAGAAGCAGCGGATTAAAGCTCCACAATCAACTTGATGTACCCTTCATCTGTGGAATACATGAAGAGACAACCAATCATCCCAAATTAAGGAGGTGGACTTTGAGAGCAAGATTTATGATTTATTCCCCTTTTCCTCTTTTTGTGAGTGTGTATGTTTCTGTGTGAGATTTTGTCTGTATAGCTTTGCTTCCACCATTTGTCCTATGGTCCTATCCGTCCCTTTTTGTTTGTTTGTATTTTCTACTTTTTAAAACATTTTTTCTTAATAATTATTTTTTATTTTAATTACTTTATTTTATTTTACCTTACTTTATTTTCTATTGTCCCCTTCCTTCCTTCCTTCCTTCCTTCCTTCCTTCCTTCCTTCCCTCCCTCCCTCCCTCCCTCCATTTCTTTCTTCTTTCTCTCCCTTTTATTCTGAGCCGTGTGGATGAAAGGCTCTTGATGCTGCAGCCAGGAGTCAGTGCTGTGCCTCTGAGGTGGGAGAGCCAACTTCAGGACACTGGTCCACAAGAGACCTCCCAGCTCCACATAATATCAAATGGTGAAAATCTCCCAGAGATCTCCATCTCAACACCAGCACCCAGCTTCACTCAACGACCAGCAAGCTCCAGTGCTGGACATCCTATGCCAAACAACTAGCAAGACAGGAACACAACCCCACCCATTAGCAGAGAGGCTGCCTAAAATCATAATAAGTCCACAGACACCGCAAAACACACCACCAGACGTGGACCTGCCCACCAGAAAGACAAGATCCAGCCTCAACCACCAGAACACAGGCACTAGTCCCCTCCACCAGGAAGCCTACACAACCCACTGAACCAACCTTAGCAACTGGGGCAGACACCAAAAATAACGGGAACTACGAACCTGCAGCCTGCAAAAAGGAGACCCCAAACACAGTAAGATAAGCAAAATGGGAAGACAGAAAAACACACCGCAGATGAAAGAGCAAGATAAAAGCCCACCAGAACTAACAAATGAAGAGGAAATAGGCAGTCTACCTGAAAAAGAATTCAGAATAATGATAGTAAAAATGATCCAAAATCTTGGAAATAGAATAGACAAAATGCAAGAAACATTTAACAAGGACCTAGAAGACCTAAAGATGAAACAAACAACAATGAACAACACAATAAATAAAATTAAAAATACTCTAGATGGGATCAATAGCAGACTAACTGAGGCAGAAGAATGGATATGTGACCTGGAAGATAAAATAGTGGAAATAACTACCGCAGAGCAGAATAAAGAAAGAAGAATGAAAAGAGCTAAGGACAGTCTCAGAGACCTCTGGGACAACATCAAATGCAACATTCAAATTATAGGGGTTTCAGAAGAAGAAGAGAAAAAGAAAGGGACTGAGAAAATATTTGAAGAGATTATAGTTGAAAACTTCCCTAATACGGGAAAGGAAACAGTTAATCAAGTCCAGGAAGCACAGAGTCCCATACAGGATAAATCCAAGGAGAAATACGCCAAGACACATATTAATCAAACTGTCAAAAATTAAATACAAAGAAAACATATTAAAAGCAGCAAGGGAAAAACAACAAATAATACACAAGGGAATCCCCATAAGGTTAACAGCTTGATCTTTCAGCAGAAACTCTGCAAGCCAGAAGGGACTGGCAGGACATATTTAAAGTGATGAAGGAGAAAAACCTACAACCAAGATTACTCTACCCAGCAAGGATCTCATTCAGATTTGATGGAGAAACTAAAACCTTTACAGGCAAGCAAAAGCTGAGAGAGTTCAGCACCACCAAACCAGCTCTACAACAACTGCTAAAGGAACTTCTCTAGGCAAGAAACACAAGAGAAGGAAAAGACCTACAATAACGAACCCAAAACAATTAAGAAAATGGGAATAGGAACATACATATGGATAATTACCTTAAATGTAAATGGACTAAATGCTCCCACCAAAAGACACAGATTGGCTGAATGGATACAAAAACAAGACCCATAGATTTGCTGTCTACAAGAGACCCACTTCAGACCTAGAGACACATACAGACTGAAAGTAAGGGGATGGAAAAAGATATTCCATGCAAATGGAAACCAAAAGAAAGCTGGAGTAGCAATTCTCGTATCAGACAAAATGGACTTTAAAATAAAGACTATTAGAAGAGACAAAGAAGGACACTACATAATGATCAAGGGATCGATCCAAGAAGAAGATATAACAATTGTAAATATTTATGCACCCAACATAGGAGCACCTCAATACATAAGGCAAATACTAACAGCCATAAAAGGGGAAATCGACAGTAACACATTCGTAGTAGGGGACTTTAACACCCCACTTTCACCAATGGACAGATCATCCAAAATGAAAATAAATAAGGAAACACAAGCTTTAAATGATACATTAAACAAGATGGACTTAATTGATATTTATAGGACATTCCATCCAAAAACAACAGAATACACATTTTTCTCCAGTGCTAATGGAACATTCTCCAGGATAGATCATATCTTGGGTCACAAATCAAGCCTTGGGAAATTTAAGAAAATTGAAATTGTATCAAGTATCTTTTCTGACCACAATGCTATGAGACTAGATATCAATTACAGGAAAAGATCTGTAAAGAATACAAACACATGGAGGCTAAACAACACACTACTTAATAACGAAGTGATCACTGAAGAAATCAAAGAGGAAATCAAAAAATATCTAGAAACAAATGACAATGGAGACACGACGACCCAAAACCTATGGGATGCAGCAAAAGCAGTTCTAAGAGGGAAGTTTATAGCAATACAAGCCCACCTTAAGAAACAGGAAACATCTCGAATAAGCAACATAACCTTGCACCTAAAGCAATAAGAGAAAGAAGAACAAAAAAAACCTGAAGTTAGCAGAAGGAAAGAAATCATAAAAATCAGTTCAGAAATAAATGAAAAAGAAATGAAGGAAATGATAGCAAAGATCAATAAAACTAAAAGCTGGCTCTTTGAGAAGCTAAACAAAATTGATAAACCATTAGCCAGACTCATCAAGAAAAAAAGGGAGAAGACTCAAATCAATAGAATTAGAAATGAAAAAGGAGAAGTAACAACTGACACTGCAGAAATACAAAAGATCATGAGAGATTACTACAAGCAACTCTATGCCAATAAAATGGACAACGTGGAAGAAATGGACAAATTCTTAGAAATGCACAACCTGCCAAGACTGAATCAGGAAGAAATAGAAAATATGAACAGACCAATCACAAGCACTGAAATTCAAACTGTGATTAAAAATCTTCCAACAAACAGAAGTCCAGGACCAGATGGCTTCACAGGCGAATTCTATCAAACATTTAGAGAAAAGCTAACACCTATCCTTCTCAAACTCTGGCAAAATATAGCAGAGGGAGGAACACTCCCAAACTCATTCTACGAGGCCACCATCACCCTGATACCAAAACCAGACAAGGATGTCACAAAGAAAGAAAACTACAGGCCAATATCACTAATGAACATAGATGCAAAAATTCTCAACAAAATACTAGCAAACAGAATCCAACAGCACATTAAAAGGATCATACACCATGATCAAGTGGGGTTTATTCCAGGAATGCAAGGATTCTTCAATATACGCAAATCATTCAACGTGATACACCATATTAACAAATTGAAGGAGAAAAACCATATGATCATCTCAATAGATGCGAAGAAAGCTTTCAACAAAATTCAACACCTATTTATGATAAAAACCCTGCAGAAAGTAGGCCTAGAGGGAACTTTCCTCAACGTAATAAAGGCCATATATGACAAATCCACAGCCAACATCATCCTCAATGGTGAAAAACTGAAAGCATTTCCGCTAAGATCAGGAACAAGACAAGGTTGCCCACTCTCACCACTTTTATTTAACATAGTTTTGGAAGTTTTAGCCACAGCAATCAGAGAAGAAAAGGGAATAAAAGGAATCCAAATTGGAAAAGAAGAAGTAAAGCTGTCACTGTTCGCAGATGACATGATACTATACATAGAGAATCCTAAAGATGCTACCAGAAAACTACTAGAGCTAATCAATGAATTTGGTAAAGTAGCAGGATACAAAATTAATGCACAGAAATCTCTGGCATTCCTATACACTAATGATGAAAAATCTGAAAGTGAAATGAAGAAAACACTCCCATTTACCATTGCAACAAAAAGAATAAAATAGCTAGGATTAAACCCACCTAAGAAGACAAAAGACATGTATGCAGAAAATTATAAGACACTGATGAAAGAAATTAAAGACGATACCAATAGATGGAGAGATATACCATGTTCTTGGATTGGAAGAATCAACACTGTGAAAATGACTCTACTACCCAAAGCAATCTACAGATTCAATGCAATCCCTATCAAACTACCACTGGCATTTTTCACAGAACTAGAACAAAAAGTTTCAGAATTTGTATGGGAACACAAAAGACCCCGGATAGCCAAAGCAATCTTGAGAACAAAAAACGGAGCTGGAGGAATCAGGCTCCCTGACTTCAGACTACACTACAAAGCTACAGTAATCAAGACAGTATGGTACTGGCATAAAAACAGAAAGATAGATCAATGGAACAGGATAGAAAGCCCAGAGGTAAACCCACACACATATGCTCACCTTATCTTTGATAAAGGAGGCAGGAATGTACAGTGGAGAAAGGACAGCCTCTTCAATAAGTGGTGCTAGGAAAACTGGACAGGTACATGTAAAAGTATGAGATTAGATCACTCCCTAACACCATACACAAAAATAAGCTCAAAATGGATTAAAGACCTAAATGTAAGGCCAGACACTATAAAACTCTTAGAGGAAAACATAGGCAGATCACTCCATGACATAAATCACAGCAAGATCCTTTTTGACCCACCTCCTACAGAAATGGAAATAAAAATAAACAAATGGGACCTAATGAAACTTCAAAGCTTTTGCACAGCAAAGGAAACCATAAACAAGACCAAAAGACAACCCTCAGAATGGGAGAAAATATTTGCAAGTGAAGCAACTGACAAAGGATTAATCTCCAAAATTTATAAGCAGCTCATGCAGCTCAATAACAAAAAACCAAACAACCCAATCCAAAAACAGGCAGAAGACCTAAATAGACATTTCTCCAGAGAAGATATACAGACTGCCAACAAACACATGAAAGAATGCTCAACATCATTAATCATTAGAGAAATGCAAATCAAAACTACAATGAGATATCATCTCACAGCAGTCATCAAAAAAATCTACAAACAATAAATGCTGGAGAGGGTGTGGAGAAAAGGGAACCCTCTTACACTGTTGGTGGGAATGTAAATTGATACAGCCACTATGGAGAACAGTAATGGAGGTTCCTTAAAGAACTACAAATAGAACTACCATATGACCCAGCAATCCCACTACTGGGCATATACCCTGAGAAAACCGTAATTCAAAAAGAGCCATGTACTAAAATGTTCATTGCAGCTCTATTTACAATAGCCCAGAGATGGAAACAACCTAAGTGTCCATCATCAGATGAATGGATAAAGATGTGGCACATATATACAATGGAATATTACTCAGCCATAAAAAGAAACGAAATTGAGCTATTTGCAATGAGGTGGATAGACCTAGAGTCTGTCATACAGAGTGAAGTAAGTCAGAAAGAGAAAGACAAATACCGTATGCTAACACATATATATGGAATTTAAGGAAAAAAATGTCATGAAGAACCTAGGGGTAAGACAGGAATAAAGACACAGACCTACTAGAGAATGGACTTGAGGATATGGGGAGGGGGAAGGGTAAGCTGTGACAAAGCGCGAGAGAGGCATGGACATATATACACTACCAAACGTAAGGTAGATAGCTAGTGGGAAGCAGCCACATAGCACAGGGAGATCAGCTCAGTGCTTTGTGACCGCCTGGAGGGGCGGGATAGGGAGGGTGGGAGGGAGGGAGACGCACGAGGGAAGAGATATGGGAACATATGTATATGTATAATTGATTCACTTTGTTATAAAGCAGAAACTAACACACCATTGTAAAGCAATTATACTTCAATAAAGATGTAAAAAAAAAATTTAAAAAAATGCTTAGAAGGGAAATTGCTGGGTTCTTTTTCCAAAGAACATTTTACACTCTCACCATGAATGTATAAGCAACACCACTGCTCCACAACTTCACTAACATTTATTGTTGTCGGTCTTGTATCATTCTGGTGGATATGTAATGGTACCTCATTAAAAACATTTTTTTATTGAACTATAGTTGATTTACAATATAGTGTTACAGATTCAGATTCTTTTCCATTACAGGTTATTACAAGATACAGTACTGAATATAGTTCCCTGTGCTATACAGTAGGTCCTTGTTGTTTATCTATATTATATATAATGGCATGCATCTGCTAATCCCATGCTCCTAAATTTATCCCTCCCCTTCCCCTTTCCCCTTTGGTAACTGTAAGTTTGTTTTCTATGTCTGTGAGTCTGATTCTGTTTTATCAATAAGTTGATTTGTATTATTTTTAGATTTCACATATAAGTGATATCATGTAATATTTGTCTTTCTCTGACTTATTTCACTCAGTATGATAATCTCTAGGTCCATCCATGTTGCTGCAAATGACAATATTTCATTCTCTTTTCTGGCTGAGAAATATTCCATTGTATATATATATACCACATCTTCTTTATCCATTCATCTGCTGATGGACACTTAGGTTGCTTCCATGTCTTGGCTATTGTGAATAATGCTGCTATGAACACAGGGGTGCGTGGATCTTTTTCGAAATCGGTATCTCATTTTGGTTTTAATTTGCATTTCCCTCATGACTAATGATGTTGAACACTTTCATGTGCTTATTGGCCTTTCATATATCTCTTTTGAAGTGTTCAAATCTTTTGTCTATTTTTTTAAAAATGGGGTTGTCTTTTTTATTATTGAATTATAGGACTTCTTCATACATCCTTTGCCAGATAAATGTTCTGTGAATATTTTCTTCTACTCTGTAGCTTGTCTTTTCACTTTCTTAATAGTATCTTTTGATGAGAAGTTTTTAATTTTGATGAAGCTGAACATACTTTTTTTTTTAAAAATGATTACTGGTTTCTTTTACCTGAGAAACCTTTGTTAATCCCCACACAATGAAGATATTCTCCTGTATTTTCTTCTAAAAGCTTTGTGGTTTTAACTTTTGTATTTTGACCTATGATACAATCATGAATTAATTTTTGTTATGGTATGAGGTGGAGGTTGAAGTTAATTTTTTTACGTGAATATCCAGTTATTCCAGCACCATTTGTTAAAACGAATCTCCTTTCCCTATTGGCTTGCTTTGGTGCCTTTGTCAAAAATCAAATGACAGTAGCGTGGATCTATTTCTGGGTGATTTATTCTGTTTCATTGAACTATTTGTCAATCCTTATGCCAGCACCACAGTACAATTTTACACTTTTCCTTTGATAAATTGGGCTTTTAGTGTCAAGTCCAAGAACCCTTTACCTAGCTCTAGCTCTAGATCCTAAATATTTTCTCCTGTTTTTTATTTCCTAAAAGTTTTATAGTTTTACCCTTCACGTTTAAGTCTATGATCCATTTTGAGTTAATTTTTGATTTAGGTATAAGATTTAGTTTGAAGTTCATTTTTTTTGGACCTATGGTCGTCCAGCTGTTCCAGCACCATTTGTTGAAAGCGCTATCCTTTCTCCACTGCATTGCTTTTTTACTTTTGTCAAAAATCAGTTGAGCTTATTCTTCTGGTTTCTTTTAGTGGAAGCAATATTTCAAGACCACAATTTGGGTATTAGAGATGCTTATTTCTACTAGGTTTGGTCATGGTTTCTAAGCCTTTTCAGCAGACTTCTGTCTCCTCCACCAGAATGTGGGTTTCTTTGGCAAGGACTGGATACCTTGCTCTCTGAAGACCCAATACCTGGTGTTGACCCCCTTCTCTACTCCAATTATTCAGAGCAACAGAAAAGAAAATCACTCTAAGCAACAGAGTGCCCAGATTATTCCAACACCAGGTCCACATGTCTCAGGTATTATGAGAGTGGGATTCTGCCTTTTCTGAGGCTCTAAGTTCTTTCAGGAAATGCTGCCAATAAAACCAAGGGAGACAAGTACATGATTTATTATTACCTACAGGTGACTTGACCAGAGTCACTGGGAAAAAAACAGGTCAGCAGTACCTCTAGTAAGATTAAGTTAACTCTTTCATATTCAACTCTCACATAACTCATTCTTTCCCTCACAACTTATGTTTGCACTCCACATTCCTCCCAAACATCTCCCAGACCTTCTGCAGCTCTGCCCCTTTCCTAATTTGACTGCTGCTCTTCTCATTACAGTGTCATTTGCAGGAGGGAGGAGCTCTGATGCCAGGACTCTGAGTGGGTTGAATGCAGTTCAGTTTCAGGTGGGCCTCTCCTCCAACTAGGTTCTTGGCTCACTTATGAGGTAATTTAATTTAAAATGTTATTTTGCCTGTCCATCAGGTCTTGGTGACCTGTACATGATTCTCTGAGTTCAGTGACTTCATACGTCACATTTCTTCTAACCCTGACCCTTCACACAGTCCCTTCCTGAAACCTCAGATTTAGCCTCCTTCTTCCACATAACAGATGCCTCCTCTGACTACCCTGTGTCCCACACAGTTCACATTTATCTTTGTAAATTTTTTATATCCCTATTAAGAGGAGCTCATTTACAATATTCTTCTCTGTCCTTGCTTCACTTCTTTTTTCCTTATTATATTGCTACTTCAATTTAAAACCACCAGAAGAACACTGTTATCACCATTTTAACAAGTTCCTATAGAAAAGAATACAAACTGTCAACCACCCAAACATTTCTACCCAGACGGTGATCCCATACCAGGAAGGACCACTTGCTGCATGTGGAAGGAGTATCTTTCAGTCATTATTAAGAACTCTGACCTACTTCTCAGACTCCTTGCTCTCCTCATCCCTACCTCTCACTTTCCAATTTATTAGCATCTTTGATTATAACTGTATGCTGTTCTTCCAGGGGCACCATCTAATGTGTACTTTCCAACGTGCCTTATCCACAATGTTCTTTCCTTCTACAAGGGACAACTCTGACAGGTGTTCAAGAGTGAATCAGAGAATCCTAAAGAAACGCAATCTCGAAACCCAATCTCGACAGCCTTCCAGGTGACAGGCTTCCCTATGGAGTCATACAAGTCTGCCCAGGAGGGCCCTCTCTGGGACCCAATGCTAACGGTCACTACTCCAATCCTCAGGAGGATGTAGAGACCCAAATCACAGTTACTCAAACTACAACCACCAAGCCTGATTACTGCATCCAACCTCATTGCTGACTTGAACCTATTTCACTATTAGCGTTCAACCCAGTCAACCCGCTGAATGCTCCATGTGACATCCCACAGTACCCAGCACTGCCAACTCCTGTCCCAGATGAGTCGCCACAGCAGCCCATCAATAAGGAATACACTGGGCCACCAAAATTGAGCTATAGAGAATACAGCAAGAACCAAACACACCATCTAATACCTAGCACAAAGCATGACTTTAAGTAAATGAATAAACAGAAGTGAAATGCCATCATGCCTCTACCCCAATTTTTTGGTGAATAATTAGTTCTTGCAAACTTATATAAATTTACTATATAAACACAGCTTCAAGGGCCCTCCCCCCCCCACAAAATTCCTGCATCTACACAGAAATTCTTACATAGAAATTCTTAAAGTTTCACTGTGAATTAAAAAAATTAGAGAATTAAAAATCCCTTTTATTTCTCGTTCCTTTGTTTTGCAAACATAGCCCTTACAGAGTGTGAGGGATTCTAGGATGAGAAAGAAGTTGACAGGAAATGGACACAGCTAATAACAACCTGAGAGAGAAAGTATTAAGCATAATTGCAGCTTACAGAGCTCAAGAGGAAAGAAAATCTTTAAACCAGACTTGGTGGGACTTCCCAGAGGTTCTTAAAACATGGCTCTTGACCATTCCCCCTCAGAATCACCCAGGGCCTGTTCCTAGCCCCACTTCAGATCTCCAGAATCAGAATCTCTGGGGTGGGAATGTAAATTGGTGCAGCCACTATGGAGAAGAGCATGGGGGTTCCTTCAAAAACTAAAAACAGTACCACCATATGATCCTGCAATCCCATTCCTGGGCATATACCTGGACAAAACCCTAATGTGAAAAGATACATGCACCCCTATGTTGACAGCAGCACTATTTACAACAGCCAAGACATGGAAGTAACCTAAATGTCCACTGACAGATGAATGGATAAAGAAGATGTGGTAGGGCTTCCCTGGTGGCGCAGTGGTTGAGAGTCCGCCTGCCAATGCAGGGGACACGGGTTCATGCCCCGGTTCGGGAAGATCCCACATGCCGCGGAGCGGCTGGGCCCGTGAGCCACGGCCGCTGAGCCTGCGCGTCCGGAGCCTGTGCTCCGCAACGGGAGAGGCCACAACAGTGAGAGGCCCACGTACCGCAAAAAAAAAAGAAAAAAAAAAAGATGTGGTATATATATACAATGGAATATTACTCAGCCATAAAACAGAATGAAATAATGCCATTTGCAGCATCATGGATGGACCTAGAGATTATCATATTAAGTGAAGTCAGAGAAAGATAAATATCATATGATATCACTTATATGTGGAATCTAAAAAAATGATACAAATGAACTTAGTTACAAAACAGAAATAGACTCAAAGAAAACAAACCTTTGGTTACCAAAGGGGACAGTGGGGGGATGCGGAGATAAACCAGGAGTTTGGGATTAACATATACACATTACTATATATAAAATAGGTAAACAACAAGGACCTACTGTATAGCACTGGGAACTATCCTCAGTATCTTGTAATAACCTATAATGGAAAAGAATCTGAAGTACATATATCTGAAGAAGTGTGTATATATATATACCTGAATCACTTTGCTGTACACCCCAAACTAATAATCATACAACACTGTAACTTAACTACACTTCAATAAAAAAAAAAAATTAAATTAAATATAAGAAAAAAAAAGAATCTTTGGAATGGAACCAATTACCTGCAACTTTACCAAGATCCCTGGTGACTGTAATGAAAAGCGCCCCCTTTCCCCACTTTGATGCAGCACTCCCAATAAAGGGCTCTCAACCCTTTATTGGGAGCTTCAACCCTTTCCGTGAGTGGCTCTCCCAGTATCCTGCAAAGTCAGAAGACCTAGGATTAAGTGGTATGAAAGCCTGAGCAAGTCACTTAACCTCCCTGGGCCTGGTTTCTTCATATGTAAATTGGGGAGCTTGATACCACCCCAAAGGATTGCTGTGTGGATTAAAAGATCTAATGCATATTGTGTTGATAATTAGTTCTCTTTACCAACTATTTCCAGTTTCCCCTCCTTTTGGCACATGACAGGATTGCACTCTCAGTCCCTCCTGTGGTTGGTTGGGTAGGGTCACGTGACCAGTACTAATTAATGAGTTTTGAGAAGGGATGTGTGTCACTTCTTAACTGGAGCACTTCACTGCCTGTGCAAGATCATCCAGAGCTCTCTTCTTTCCAGCACAGCAACTGGCAACATTTGAGATGATGGCTACTCTGGTAGCCTGGGTCCTTGAGTGATTAGGAAAAGCAGAGTCCCCCTGCCAACCCAAAATGGATACCATGCATGAAACATAATCCTGTGTGTTGGGTTAATAGAATTTGGGGACTGTTTATTACTACAGCATAACCTAGCCCTTCCTGACTGATAAGAGCATGTGAAACTCTAAAGAGTGCTATTATGAAGCTCCTGGAGACCACCCATTCCATCGCTTGTCTGCAGTGATTCAATATCATATTTCCCAATACTGAGCTGAAATCTAGATCCTAGTTACTTCCTCAGTTGGTCCCTGTTCTATCCCGCTGGGGTCACTGGAGTTCTGCTCTCTTATATATGTTGCATATTTGATACAAGCATTAGATGACAAACTCAGAAGCTTGTACTCTACTGTAGGTTCCTCAGGAGGGAGTGGCCTGATTAGAGCTGCATTTTAAGGAGATCATCCAGGAGAGTAACGTTGGGTGGAACACTGAGGGAAGAAACTCACAACTTTGCAAATATTAAATGATAGCTTCTTTCCCTCAGGATGATGTGAGGGTCTCTGGAGGATTTGGGGCAAATGTCCCTGACACAGAAACTACTAGGGCTTCAGTTTTCTTGGGATTCCGAGAAGCTCACCCCACAGTGGGAAGCAAAGGGTAGTGGATCTGGCCTCTTGCAGGAAGAAGGATTTCCCAGCAGGGGATTTTTCCATCCTTCAGCAGTTGTCTTCCTCCAAAATTTCCCATGTCCCCAACTCTAGGCAACACCCCAAGGCTAGATCGAGACTGGGGCTGACAGTTCTCCCCTCAAGAGCCCTCTGAACTTAGAGAGGATTTCCTTTCATGAAAACGTCCTATTCTCTGTTGTTCCATTTGGCATTATTTACTATATCTTTACAACACTAATCCATGGGGATCCACAGAGCAACAGGGATTTCTATAACCAGCTAACACTTTAAAAAAATGTATTCCCACATGATCATCTCAATAGACACAGAAAAAGCATCTGACAAAATGCAACATCCATTCATGATAAAAACTCTCACCAAAGTGAGTATAGAGGGAATATATCTCAACATAATAAAAGCTATTTATGATAAACCCACAGCCAATGTAATACTCAACAGTGAAAAGCTGAAAGCCTTCCTGCTAAATTCAGGAACAAGACAAGAATACCCACTCTCACCACTTCTATTCAACATAGTACTGGAAGTCCTAGCCACAGAAATCAGACAAGAAAAAGAAATAAAAGGTATCCAAATTAGAAAAGAAGAGGTGAAACTGTCACTATTTGCAGATGACATGATACTCTCTCTACACAAAGTCTCCACACAAAAACTATTAGAATAAATGAATTCAGCAAGGTAGCAGGATATAAGATTAATATACAGAAATCTATTGTATTTCTTTACACTAACAATGAAATATCAGAAAGAGAAAGTTAAAAAGTGACCCCGTCTAAAATCATGTCAAAAAAACAAACAAAACCAAAAAACCAAAAACAGAACTTAGGAATAAATTTAACCAAGGAGGTGAAAGACCTATATGCTGAAACCTATAAAACACTGATAAAGGAAACTGAAGATGATTCAAAGAAATGGAAAGATATCCAATGCTCTTGGATTGAAAGAATGAATATTGTTAAAATGGCCATACTACCCAAAGCAATCTACAGATTTAATGCAATCCCTATCAAAATACCCATGACATTTTTCACAGAACTAGAACAAATAATCCTAAAATTTATATGGAACCACAAAAGACCCAGAATTGTCAAAGCAATCCTGAGAAAAAAGAACAAAGCTGAAAGTATAACCCGTCCAGACTTCAGACTATACTACAAAGCTACAGTAGTCAAAACAGTGTGGTACTGGCACAAAAACATATAGACCAATGGAACAGACTAGAGAGCCCAGAAATTACACCACCCAGAAATAAACCCACACACCTATAGTCAATTAATTTACAACAAAGAAGGCAAGAATATACAATGGAGAAAAGATAGTCTCTTCAACAAGTGGTGTTGGGAAAGCTGGAGAGCTATACGTAAACTCAATGAAATTAGAACACTCTCTCACACCATATACAAAAATAAACTCAAAATGGTTTAAAGGCCTATAGGTAAGACATGACACCACAAAACTCCCAGAAGAGAACATAGGCAAAACATTGTCTGACATAAATCATAGCAATGTTTTCTTAGGTCTCGCAAGGCAAAAGAAACAAAAGCAAAATTTAGCTTTTGCACAGCGAAAAAAAACCATCAACAAAATGAAATGACAATCTACAGAATCAGAGAAAATATTTGCAAACAATGCGACCAACAAGGGGTTAATATCCAAAATACATAAACAGCTCGTACAACTAAATATCAAAAAAATAACCCAATCAAAAAATGGGCAAGGGCTTCCCTTGTGGCGCAGTGGTTGGGAGTCCACCTGCCGATGCAGGGGACATGGGTTCATGCCCCGGTCCGGGAAGATCCCACATGCTGTGGAGCGGCTAGGCCCGTGAGCCATGGCTGCTGAGCCTGCGTGTCTGGAGCCTGTGCTCCGCAACGGGAGAGGCCATAACAGTGAGAGGCCCAAGTATCACAAAAAAAAAAAAAAAAAAAAAAGGGCAAAAGACCTAAATAGACATTTCTCCAAAGAAGACATATGCCAACAGGCACATGAAAAGATGCCACACATTGCTAATTATTAGAGAAATGCAATCAAAACCACCACAATGATGTATCACCTCACACAGTCAGAATGGCTATCATCAAAAAGTCTACAAATAAAAAGTGCTGGAGAGGGTGTGGAGAAAAGGGAACCCTCCTACACTGTCGGTGGGAATATAAATTGGTACAATCACTATGGAGAACAGTATGGAGGTTCCTTAAAAGACTAAAAATAGAGCTACCATATGATCCAGCAATCCCACTCCTTGGTATATATCCAGAGAAAACTCTAATTCGAAAAGATACATGCACCCCAATGTTCAAAGCAGCACTATTTACAATTGCCAAGATAAGGAAGCTACCCAAGTGCCCATCAACAGACGAATGGTTTAAGAAGATGCAGTATATATACACAATGGAATATTATTCAGCCAATTGCAGCAACACGGATGGACCTAGAGAATATTATACAATACTTAGTGAAGTAAGTCAGACAAAGACAAATATATGATACCACTTATATGTGGAATCTAAAAAAATAGTACAAATGAATCTACACACAAAATAGAAATAGACTCACACAGAAAACAAATTCATGGTCACCAAAGGGCAGGGGGGAGTAAATTAGGCATATGGGGTTAACAGGCACAAACTATTACACTATACATAAAGTAGATAAGCAACAGGAATTTACTGTATAACACAGAGAACTATATTCAGTATCTTGCAATAACATAATGGAAAATCTAAAAAATAAATATATATAACTAAATCACTCTGTATACCTGAAACTAACACAATATTGTAAATCTACTTCAATTTTAAAAAATGTATTCAAGTTTTGCCCTTCTTTTTGCCACTGGGGCCTCTGAGCTATGGAATTAAAAGTAACAAATATCCCCTACGGCCTGTGCCTGTAAAGAAACAACAGTGGGAACTTGTTTGGATGGGAGGGAGCAGGTTCTGAGGTAGACCTCAAGCTGTTCCTTTTTTAATGTGTTCCCAAGAGTGTGAGAACTCAGGGCTTCTGTGTGGCCTCTACCTAACCGCACAGTGGAGGGATCCGCATGCCTCTGGGCCACTTGGTGTCCCCAGCTTCAGTGGGGAAGGCAGAGGCCACTCTCTTGGGAGGTGAGTCCCATGAAACTTGGCTCTCGACAAGCAGGCTCTACTGTTTCCCCATGACTTGAGGCAAATCCTTTAACCTCAAGTGAGGTTAAAGTTAGCCTATTTCCTCATCTGTAAAGAGGCTAATGATGGCTATCTTGCTACCCCTCATGAGAATTTTGAGAATTTCCAAAGGAAAAAAATCATTAATTCAACAAATATTCGTCGATTGTCTACTACTGTGCTAGGCACTGTTCCAAGTTCTGACAAGCAGTAAATAAGACAAGACCCTCAGGGACAGGCAATACATTTAAAAAATAATAACATAAGTGCTAAGAAGAGAAATAAAGCAGGCTAAGGCGTGTATGTGGGCATGCACACATATGCTATTTTATTTTTTTAATATTTATTTTATTTATTTATTTTGGCTGCACCGAGTCTTAGTTGCAGCACATAGGATCTTCCTTGTGGCATCTGGACTCTTAGTTGCAGCATGCAGACTTCTTAGTTATGGCATGCATATGGGATCTAGCAACCCAACCAGGGATGGAACCCAGGCCCCCTGCATTGGGAGCACAGAGTCTTAGCCACTGGACCACCAGGGAAGCCCCCCACATGTGCTATTTTAGATAGGGTTGGCAAGGAAGGTCTTTGAGGAAGTGACATTTGAACAGAGACCTGAATGACATTTAAAGCCATGGCGTAAGATCACTAGAGAGAGTGAAGATGACCAAGGCCTTGCCGCCCTAACATCTAAAGGGCATGAAATAGAAAAGGACTTGATAAAGGAGAGATTGGGATTGAACCCTGAGAAAACTGTACAGAACTCTGGTCAACGTGAGGCACCGGAACCAAAGCATTGCTGTGCTTTGTCCTGCTGTCTAGGCTGCCACTGCTTCTGAGAGGGTGGCTGCTGTGCCCATTTAGGTCACTGAGCATTATGATGGGTCGGCAAGTTAGGGTCAGGAATAAAACCTCTAGTGACATCTCTGCAGCTCACTAACGCTTTTGTGTGAGTGGATGTGTGGTGTGGGTGAAGGGGACGTGAGGAAGGACCGAGTTTACAGCACAGGGACCACCCCTGTGAGAAGTGAGACAGCACATGCAGACGTAGGGCAGCCAGGTGAACACCTGCTGTGAAGAAATTCACTGTGACAAACTAGACATTCTCTGCCCTCAAGGAGCTTACATTTTATATAATACTTTTATTTATTGTCTGTCTCCCCTGAGTAAAATATAAGCTCCTTGAGGGCAGGAACTCTGTATCACTGCTTTGTATTATGCCTAGAACTATGCCTGACCCACAGTAGGTGCTCAATAAACAATGAATGAATGATCACCATCATCATTATCTGGTATATTAGAACAGCTGAGACTATTGAATAGCCTCAGCTATAGAATCCATACTGCGAGACAGATCCTTGTGGAATAAAAAAAAAAGTAAATAAAACCCAAGTATGTAGTCAACACTTGCTATGTATAGGACTGCGTGGTAGGCACTGCGAGGAGTCAGTAATCAGATAAAGACCCCACCGTCAAGTCTGGTAGGAGACAAAGATATCACTCCCAACGCGCAACCCCCACCCCTGCAGAACACCCCACAATACAGGGGAAAAGTGCTCAGTGCCATAAAAGAGGGAAAGCCCGTTTGTAAATAAAAATGTGTGTGAATAAAAATGTGACCCTTAGCTAGTGGAATCAGCCAGTTATAATAGAAGGCAACAAAAACATCAGGAGCTACTGTTTACTTAGCACGACTGTCTGAAGGGAACAGCATTAAGCACTTTTCATGCGTTATTTCCTTTCATTCTCTCAACATCTCTTCAAAGCCTTACAACTCAGAATGTTGTTTCCAGGACCTAAGAACTGGTTAGAAACGCCAACTCCTGGGCATCATTCCATACCTACTGGATCAGAACTGACACTTTAACAATTTCACCAGAGAATCCATATGTACCATATGTTTAAGAAGCACTGATTTAAAGTATGTGTCTTCATTTTACAGATAAAAAAACTAAGTGAGAGAACTTAGGTGACAAACGGCTTACCCCAAATCACTCTGTTAGACTGTAGCAGAGCCCCCTTTTGAAGCCAGACCTGACCCCAAAGTCTGGGTTTTTAACCATTAAGCCAAGCTTCATGGGAGAGCTGGCATCTGAGCTGGACTCTGAGATATGGGTAAAATTGGTGCATCCAGAGAATGCAGGAAGGGGGACTGTGGGCAGAGGAAACAGTGTCAGCCAAGCCTCCAAGCAGGAAACTTCCAGCTGGGCTGAGGACACAGTAAGGAGAAGCTCCGTCTGGCCGAAGCTCTGAGAGCCTGAAGGGGTCAGGGAGAGAGATCAGCTGGATCAGTTCACACAGTTTTTGTTAACCTGGGGGGCAGTGACGAGCTGCCTCGAGACCCAGCACAGATGGCCCTACCCCATACTGAGATGAGTCAGACAAAAGGGACACAAATGGCTTCTAGTTGGGGCTCTGCCTCTCTCTCACTGGGTAATCTTGAAGGCAGGGACTTAACTCTGCATTCAAGTCCCACCTTTGTATAATAAAAAAGAATGCACTTACTTCCTACCTAGAGGAGGCCACATCAGTATCAAAGTGGTGGGAATTTTGCTTTTAATAAAAAAGGGGCGGGGGGAAAACCAGGACAGTTCAGAACTCTATTTAATATTTTCAAGGGAAAAAAATATATTTTCCTCCCACATTATGAGACATACTAAACACCAGTGCAAATAACTATTATACAAACTGCATTCATTGAGGAACTGTAATGGGTTAAGGATTTTAGATTTTTCTTCAAATCAAAGTACATTTCCTAAAGTTTTGTGGATTTTAGTTTGAAAGTACAGAGATTAAAATACGGTGAACCATGAAAGAGCCCCATACATATACCTACACCTACACACACTATTGGAAAATGAAACAAAACTTAAAATTTTGAAGATGACAAAAATCTCATCCAGGCTTTCTATCATTTCTTCAAATCTCAGTTCTCTTCAGCCTGAGAGATAAACACTTTCTTATTTTCCGCTCTGAAATCTGATGACACAGACCAGAATGCTGTGTTCTGATGCACGTATAGTGCTTTCTGATTGTGGCTGGGAGCCATAAGGACCCTTTCTCCCTCCTTCAATGCACTGCCCATTCATTCTCACCTAGGAGAGTGCCCTGGGTCAGGAAACCCAAAACCTGGGTTTTAGTCCTGATTCTGATTCACTGGGTGACCTTGAGGGGGCAGGGAAAGATGTGTTGAGAGCTTATTAAATACCAGGTGTTTTTTGTATGTCATCTCAATAAGCACTTCTAACAACCAGAGAGGTGGTAGTCTTCTTATGCCCAATTCCAGGAATAAATGGATAAACCGTTTTTTATTTAGTTAGTAAGCAGCACAGCTTCTGTTCCCAGCCTGGACTGAGTCCAAAGCCCCTGCTCTTTCCACTACAACAGCCTGCCTCCTAGTTTCCTGCTTCCTAGTTTCCTTTCTGAGGTTCTGGGGTTCCTAACTTGTGACATGATAGTCAAGGACCTTCTATCCTCACCATTACACATAAACTCACAGATCATGAAATAAGGATGAGTTTACTCCTGCAACTGTTACGCAGTAGAGTATCACACAGTGTCTGAGTTGGATGTGACACAGCAGTACTCTGTTAGGAAGCCTGGCCCAAAGATTTAGGACCTCAAGCCAGATTCTGGGAAAATCAAGGCACCTGTGCCCAGCAGCAGACCTGCGCCCAGCAGGGAGCTGTGCAGCAGCAATGAGGAACGAATACAGACCTTAAGCCGGCCCCAACCAACCCGAACCAACTACCCCAGATAGTCCCACCAGGCCAAGCGCTGGGTGTACAGGATTCTTTATTGTAACTGAGCTAACAACGTTTGTAGCTGCCGACCATCTGATGGCAAAGAGTGTGAGTTTTCTTTTCAGAACTGTAGTACTGGAAGAGCACTGGCAGCAATAGCAATCCACCCATGTAGGCACTGCCCCTAAGTTCTGAATGTCTGTTCTACTGAGTCTTCTGACTACAAGTACAAATAAGGGAGAGCTTATCATAAGAGTATATGTGGTATTAAGGGTACAGGATTTTATGGAAATACAAGAATAGGGCTTCCCTGGTGGCGCAGTGGTTGGGAGTCCGCCTGCCGATGCGGGGGACAGGGGTTCGGGCCCTGGTCCGGGAGGATCCCACATGCCGCGGAGCAGCTGGGCCCGTGCGCCACGGCTGCTAGGCCTGCACTCTGGAGCCCGCAGGCCACAACTGCTGGGGCCCGCGTGCCTGGAGCCCGTGCTCCGCAACAGGGGAGGTCACCGCAGTGAGAAGCCTGCGCACCGCCATGAAGGGTAGCCCCCGCTCGACGCAACTGGAGAGAGCCCGAGTGCAGCATCGAAGACCCAACGAAGCCAAAAATAAATAAATAAATAAAATAAATTAAAAAAAAAAAAAGAATAGAACCATAGTAGGTCTGGGCTTCCCAGAGTCTAGAAAGGTCTGGATCAATGGCAGCCCCAAGGCCCTCAGCAGCTGGAGTCTGGGTCTTCACTCATCGCATGATTCAGTCACTCTCCAAGGGTCTGCTCCATTCTCTTTTTGCCTGGAGGCTACACAAAATTTTCTCTACCTCATTGCTTCTGCTTCCTCCTAAGATCACTAGCCAAGACTCCTCAAAGGCTTGACTCTACCTCATGGCTTCTTTCTATATACCATTTCAGCTTCGATTTCTATAGCTATGTCCAACTGTAGTCCCCAGTTCAAATTTCTAAGAGAACATGCATCTTTCTTTCCACTAGGTCACATCAGAGGTCCCCGGTGAGACTATGAATTGGCTCTTCTTGGGTCTGACGTCCATCCCTGGTTCCGTAAGTTCTGACCAGGGGGCAGGGATAGAGCAAGATTTTATGGTAGAAACATGGATGTCTCGGGCTGCCCCTCCATGAACAGGAGTTGTGGATGTAGAAATTTCTCTTAGAAAAGGCTGGGGGAATAGCAAGCACCACGGCTGACATGTTGAAAACATCTCCACATACTAGAGAGCCCCACACCTCTGCTGCTGTGGACCACCAAGATGTCCTCAGCCAACAATGCTGAAGTGCCCAGTGGCTGGTGGGTGAAGGAGGTGGTTGTTTGACCGGCCTCCTCCTTCCCTGTCAGTGGGCTCATGAACAGGTAATGTCCTCCCCTTTTTCTTCTTGTACAGATTAACTGAGTTAATTCCAACTGCAACCTCTCTAAACCTCTTCTTTCTTTGTATCTCTCCTTCAGCCATTACTCAGTGTAGGGATGGTTGGTAGCTGTAACTTTTGTCTGCCTGGCACACCTTCCCTCTTTTGGTTTCTTAGAAGAACCCCACTCCCACTTCATTTAGTCCTGGTGGGGCTGTCATTCAGAGTGCCTCAGTCCTCCATCCACCAAGGATGGATACTTGACCCAAAGTAGGTGATCAGAATATCCCCTCCCCCTTGCCAGAGATAGGGACAACTCAGAAGAGTCCATCTGAGGAACGAAGCCAAATTAAGACAAGCAAGGTTGAGTGACTGAGAGAGACAGAGAGAGAACCCTAAAAATATTTTTTGAGCCCCTATTTCCAGCTATGCAGTTTTATAAGCCAATAGATTTTCTTTTTAAAGTTAAGAGTGCCTAAGCTGGTCACTTGCAACCAAGAGTCCTGACAAATATACACATAGTTTTCTCAAGGAAATTCTCTGCTCTCTCACTTTTTTCCTCCCTCATCTCATTTGTTCCATTTGTGGGTGCTTAAATGACTCTAATCAAAGCTGACACATTGTATTACAACAAGTCTACCACTAAGCGTCAAGGGGAAAAGACAGTTCAGATGGTCTAATGTCCTGGTACTGTCCAAAAGAAGAGTAGTGCTATTTATCACTTCCATAATTTATCAGCTTTGGTTAAGTTAAAATTTCAAGGGTAACCATTAAAGAAGAGCTAGTGCATAATGTCCAAACTAGAAGGAAAAAAGCAAATGATTAAAAATAGTGCCCCACCCACCTCAAAAAAAAGGGAAAAAAGAGCTAAAATGAAATGGAGTTCTAGCAGGACAAACACACTGAAAGCATAAAATATGAAGACAAACTTAAACCTAAATACATCTGTGGTTATATTAAATGAATATGGACTAAATGTTCCAGTTAAGAGACAAAGGCTATAAAAAACCAAAGCCCAATTATATGCTATTTATAAGAGACATATCCAAAACACATATATACAGAAAGGATGAAACTAAAAGGATGGAAAAAGATATACCCTGCATAGATTAACCAAAAAAGATGGCGTAGCTATACTGATATCAGATAAAATAGAGTTTAAGGCTAAAAAAATTCTTTTACTAGAAATAAAAAGGGCAACTTCATAATGATAAAAGGTTAGCACACTAGGAAGTACAACAACTTTGTACTTGTATGCACTTGATAATTGGGCTCAAAGATATAAAGCAAAAAATTAAAAAGGGGAAATAGACAAATTCATAATCACAGTTGTGTACTTTAACACATTTCTCTCTATAATAGCTAGAATAGGCAAAAAATCAGTAAGGATGAAGATGTGAATATAATTAATAAACCTGATCTACTGGCATTACATAGAACCATTACATAAAATCCAATAACTTTAGAATTCATATTATTTTCAAGCACACATGTAACACTTATAAAAACTCACCATAAACAGAACCCTAACAGAAATATCAACAAATTTAAAAGATTAAGATTATACAGAACAAGCTCACTGACTACAATCAATTAATAAAAGATAACTAGAAAATACTCATGTTTGGAAATTAAGAAACACATTTCTAAGATACCTATGAGTCAAAGGGGAAATCACAATGGGAACTAGAAAATATTTAGAAATAAATGATTAAAATACTACATATCAAAACGTGTGAGCTCTTGCTAAACGGTATTTGGAGAAAAATGTTTAACCTTAAATGGAAAGAATAAAAATAAAAAGTATAAAAATTAATGAACTAAGCATCCATTTCAAAAAGTTAGAAGAAAAACCAAAATATATACAAGGAGAGTGAATTTTTTTTTAAAAGAGCAGAACTTAAAGAAACAGGAAACAAACTTACTACAGAAAAAAACCTATGAAGACAGAAAACAAACTTACTACAGAAAAAAACCTATGAAGACAGAAGTTGGTTCTTTGAAAGGAACCTCTACTGAAGCTCAAGAAGAAAAAAAGAGAGAAAGCATAAAAATGAAATCAGAATGAAAAGGGGATATTGCTACAGATGTTGCAGACATTAAAAGAATAATAAGGAAATATTATAAACTTTATATAAATTTTAAACCTTAAAAGAGACAAATTCCTAGAAAAATATTACTTACTAAACTAACTTAAGAAGAAATTGAAAAAATTGCCCTAGCACCATTAAAAAGGTTGAATCTACGGTTAAAAATAACATAAGAAAATAAACTTCCAGACCCAGGTGGCTTCATCACTGAGTTCTCTCCAATATTCAAGGGACAAAGGAGGGGAAACTAATATGGATGGTGGAGGTGGAAGAAGATGGGCATTAGTTTGATCTCTGGACTAACCACAGCAGCAGGGATTGTAGTTTGTCCCACTAACCTTCCTCTTGTAAGTTTCCCCAGAAACTGTGACCAACCAGAATCCTGGAGAAGTTGTATCTGGATGGAGTGAATTTAACATAGAAGGGAATGTATCAGATGGACTATAGAGAAAACCATCGGTGTCCCACCCAGATCCTCTTTACTGGCTAGCACATCCATTCCCCAGATAGAAGTGTCAGCTGATAACAACACACAGAGGTCCCTTCTCCAGAAAACTGCCACCTCAACTAGTTCTCTTCCTCTCCTCTTCCCATCCTGCTTCCCTTATTCTCTTCCTGAGCACTTCTCTCAGTATACCATTTGAGCATGAATCCCCACTTCAGGTCCTGCTTCTACAGAATAGGGTCTAAGATATCAACATTTAAGAGGATGAAAAGAGACGCACAGCGGGCTTCCCTGGTGGCGCAGTGGTTCAGAGTCCGCCTGACAATGCAGGGGACATGGGTATGTGCCCCGGTCTGGGAAGATCTCACATGCCGCAGAGCGGCTGGGCCCGTGAGCCATGGCCACTGAGCCTGCGCGTCCGGAGCCTGTGCTCCACAACGGGAGAGGCCGCAACAGTGAGAGGCCCGCATACCAGAAAAAAAAAAAAAAGTCACAGAGTAACAGATACTTTTAAAACATATAACTGGCAAGGAACCACTAACCAAAATTTATAAAGAACTCCGATAAATCAATAAGAAAACTGAAAAACAGGGAAAAGACTTAATAGGCAGTTTACAAAACAGGCCATCTGATTAACCAACAAAAAAGTGCTCATCAGTAGTAACCAAGGAAAGAAAATTAAAACCACAGAGATATCATTATACACCCATGAGAATAGTTTAAAAAATTTAAACCAACAATACCGAGTCATTTGCAAGGATAAGAAACAACTAGAACTCTCATATATTGCTGGTAGGAAAGTAAATTGGTACAATCACTTAGAAAACTATTTGGCATTATCTAGCAAAGCAATTCCACTTCAACATATATAAACTCATTCACATACACAATAGAAAATGTCTAAGGATGTTGTTCTTGGCTGCACTGCTCTTGTGTTGCTTATAGTTTCTGAATACCAAGTATCTGTCACCTATAGGATGAATAACTACATTGTGACATTCATAACATAAAACACTGTTAGCGATAAAAATAAGTGTGGTCAACACATGGATTCAGCTCACAAATAAGCTGAGCAAAAGAAGCAAACACAAAACGCACACAGTATGATTCTATATGTATGAAGTTAAAAAACTAGTAAAAATGAACTGTATTGTTTGGGAAGGCAAACATAGGTGACAAAACTACAAAGAAAAGCAAAGAAATGATTATCATAAAAGTCAAAATAGTGGTTTCTTCTGGGGAGGCGCTTATGATTTGGAAAGGGTACTGAGTACTGGCAATGTTCTATTTCTTGACATAGGTGGTGGTTACATGTGTATTTTCTTTAGAATTGTTAAACTATACATTTATGGGCTTTACTCACTTGCATTCTTGTTGTATCTCATATTTTTAAAAGTTTAAAACAAAGACAATGAAATAGACATACTGATTATTTTCTGGTTCTTAGGCAAGTTGAGGGAACTGAAAATCCTTCATTTTTAAATTAAAACCTGGCACCCCCAAATCCCTAACAGGATACGTGTCAAGTAAATTTTCAATAATGCCTACTTCTCTTAGGACTATAGGTGGACAGAGTCTCTCAGGAACAGATATACGCTTTCCCAAGAGTCACCAGAGGATTCCTCTTACCTACGAAAAGTGAGATGAGTAGGCGTCCAAAGTCCTGGAGTAGATATCTTGCTTAAAGGTTAGCATTCCTGAGTATCCTCAGTAGGCAGAATCCTGGAGAGGAGTAGAAGCAATGTGCCAAAAAGCTTTGGGTTAGGGTCAGGCAGAGAAGGGATTCAGCCTCCAAACCCTGATAAAAGGTTTGAAAATAGGGATATCTATTGGGTGATCTGGAGTGACCCTGACCAAGGCTGCTAGTAAGAAAGGGCCCTATGGGCCGCCCAAACAGGGGAGACTGGAGGAACCCAGCCTGGTGACAAGCTGCACACGTGGCCCAGAGTGCGGTGCTTTGGGAGAATGGCTAATCACGTCAGCACAAACTGAAAAAGCTCTAAACTGGGAAGCCAAGCATGGCATCAAGCTGGCAGGAACGTGGTCCAATAAAAGCACTGAGCAGCAGTGACCACACATCCTTAGACCGTGCAGGGCAGCTCTTCAACTGTGATATGATACAGCTGTGTCAGAAATAACAATGTGGGTGGACGGCTCAGACTCTGCAGTTCTCTCCCCTCTGGAGAGTGAAAGACTGACTTCTTTGGAGTGTTTGAGCCCCCGTGGGGCTTGGAAGTGGGAGACATCAGAATTCTCACTAAAAAGTGTATTAAGGGGACTTGGGAGGTTATTTGGAAAAATAAAGAAACATGTGACTGCTTAGAACCCAACTGGTGAAATGAGGCACACAGGTTAAACATCCAAAATGAAACAGACAAAATCTTAACCAAATGTCTCTGCTTATCTACCTTCATGTACACAATATCATGCGTATGAGTAGGAAACTAATACATCACTAAGCTAACAGAAAGAGTAAAGAGAGAAATAAGGAAACATCTCAGACAAAGCCCATGATAGGTGACTTAAGAGAAGGTTCATTCAGTAAGGCAAACTGAAAGAACAAAATGCTTCTTGTACTGTCTATTTATTACTATGTGACTGACATACGTAAAAGGAACTTGTTTCTTTTAAATCTTCCCTGAAAAGCTTCTCAATTTGTGATGTCTTCTTGGTTGCCCAAGACAGGATCCTTCCCACCTCTGAAAGCTCTCGCTGGCTTGCAATCTACATCTTTATCAGAGTCCCACTGATTTGCCCCTTGCATGTGGTAATGCCTTTGGATTATTCCTCCAAAGGTTCTGAGATACCTAAACCAGGGTCTATACGTGTTTTTATCTCTGTTTCTACTTATTCCCACTCCTCTTGGCCCTGCCACTGATGCACTATTGTTAAAAGAAACAGGTGGGGAGGGAGGAAAGAACAGTATGACTGCACTGTAACTGAAAAAAAAAGAGAACCACCACCAGAAAACAAACCCATAGGGAACGGGGACTTCTTGACCATGTATTACTTAACAGCTACTTGTGCTATCATAAAAATACAATTCATCTGATAACCATGGAAACCAAAATGAAGGCACTGTGGTGAGGGTGGCTCTTTTCAGGAATCTAAAAACAGTAAGAGGCCTGAAATCAGAAAAAGAAATCCAAGCACTGCAGGCCAGAGGAAATCCTTTACTAAAAGCCCTGACAAAGCAGCATTTTCTCCAGTCTCTAAAATCTCACCAGGCTTCAACAAGGGCTCTGGGACTGCTGTGACTGATCATGAAACAATTCAGGCCTCTCTGTGTGCTTCTCTGTCCCTTGGGGCCAGCTGCTATGAAGAAGGCTCACTGGGAGCTGGAACTTATTATTTCAAATTGTACCAAAAACCAGCAGAGGAATGTGTGTGCGTATTTCCTCTCCAGCTCCTAGCAGGTATACAAGCACGAAGTGCTCCATAAATACCTGTTGAATAAATGAAGAAACAGGCTAGAACTCACGGAAAGCAAAGCGTCTGGTAAACAGTGTGTGTTCTTTCCACCACCCAGTGCCAACATTCTGTTGGGTCCTGAGAAAATCAAAGTCCTGTCCTCAATTCTGGGTCCAGTTTCTCCATTTGCCTAAGGAGACAGCTGGATTAGATGGTTTCTCAGGCATCTTCCAGCTCTGACAGTCAATCACTGTATTGTGCTTTTTTTGGTGGCAGCACATGCCTGGCACTTTTCTTTCCCCTCAGTGGGAATCTGATACCCGTCTGCTCCAGTAATGTTCCCATCCTGCCTGACTCATTTGGTAGAAACAACGGGTTCACATGCCAATTGTAAATGAGAAGGCAAAGGGGACCCAGACAGAAAAAAGGGGAAAGGGTTCCACTTGGTCCCTTTCTTAGGAAATCAAAACAGCACTCTTTTTAGGACTAAATACACAGAAACGGATGTGTGATTATTCTAAACATCCCTCACGTGAATGTCTCTCTAGCTTATTAATACTTGTACTAACAGCACTAATTACTGAGCATTTCTCTGCCGGACACTGTGCTAAGTCCTATTACACTCAATCCTCACAACAATCTCATGAGCTGTTAAGGTTATTATTTTCTTTTAACAGATGAGGGTTCTATCTGGCTCGAGAACGCACAGTAAGTGGCAAAACTAGGATCTGAACCCAGGTGTAACTGACTCCTGAGTTCTGGCTCTTCAAATGGCTTTTCCATCTGTTCTTCACTGTAGTCCTGTGAGCAAGGGAGGTCAGGGGTTATCACCTTTACTTTAAAAATGGAGAAACCGAGTCTCGGGAGAGGTCTGCGACTTGCACAAAATACAGAAGACACTTAAAAGGTGCCCGGCCTCAGACACTCGCTCCTGCGTTCCTAGGTGAGGGTTCTTCCCATCTCCAGTCTGCTTCTTCCTCTTCCACTTTCACTAACACACTCGCGAAACCTCAAGGCTGAAGGCACCCGCAGAGACCCACCTTCCCGGCCCGGTCGTTTCACAGGAGGAGAAACCAAGGCACAGCTGTTCTCCGGCGCAGCTGAGCCTCCAGGTGCCAGCAGAGAGCGGGAGCGCGGGGCCCAGGGCGGCCTGAGAGCACCATTCCTGGTCCCGCCGGGGCCAGGTGCTCAGCCTCCGGCAGGACCGAACCGGACCTCCTCGACTGGGCGCCTTGCAAAGCGCCCTAGGTCCCCGGGAGGCAGCCCCCGGCCGCCCGCGCCCCCTCCCCCGGGCCGCTCCCCGCTCCGGGGCCGGGGCATCCCGGGGACGCGGGCAGAACCACTTTGCCCGCAGCCTCCGCGCGCTGTCCCCCCTTACCTTGCCGGGAGCTCTCCGGGACACTCGCCCACAGACGTGCCAGCCGCGGTCGCCGGGGCGTCAGCGAAGACGGCGGCGCGCGGCCACGGACTGCCGGTCACGGGCTGCCGGTCACGCCTTGAGCCCCGCCCGGGGGCGGTATTTGCTGGGCAGGTATTTGCTGGGCCGTTGAGAGGCGGCGCTGTCACGTGACGCGCAGGGCGGGGGATGCCGGGAGCGGCGGTCGCGCGGCAGGGCTGGGCTTCCGGACCACCGCCGCGGAAACGAACTCTGCGGAGTCTGCGCAGCGGCGGCGGATGAGTCTTCAGATGCTGCGAAGCCGAGTTTGCGAAGGGGCAATTAAGGCTTGTGCTGCGTGGCCCCACAGGGGCAGAAATAGAATCACTGGGTGGAAATTGCAGGGAGGCAGCTGGGGTCGATATAAAGAAGATTCTTCCAATCACCAGTTATCTATCAGTGTAATGGGATGTTCCAGGAGGTAGTGAGCAGCTTTGTAGGTGTGCACATAGGGGCTGGGTTCACACATTCAACAAACTGACCGCTGGCTATGGTCCAAACAATATTCTGGGAGTATATATTAAATAATTTTATGTATAGCACAATACCTGCCACATAGTAAATGTTACCTGTTGTTGCTGCTGTTATTATTATGGGCACAGAGGTGAACAAAGATGATATGGTTTCTGTCCTCAATTTTTGATTGGAGAAGGTAGACATTAATCAGATAGCACTTAAATAAATATGTATTTTAATTTGTGGTAAGTGCATTGAAGGAACCCAGATTTAAAACTAGGGGGCAAGGGAGGGTGGTCAAGGAAGACTTTTCAGAGAAAGGTAAGGAGTTAGCCAGCTGGAAGAGAGGCAGGGAAAGCCTGTGTGAAAGCTCTTGGGCGGGGTGGGGCAGAGGAGAGAAGATTGCTCTTTGGGTAAATGGAAGATGTCCAGTTTGTCTGAAGCTTATTGTGTTGCCAGAGAACAGTGTAAATGAAATTAAAGGCAGGTAGGGACCAGATCATGCAACATTTAGGTCACAATAAGGATTTTAAAATTTTATATAAAAGGAAGGCATTGAAAGGATGGAGGGTGTAAGTGATTTGACACCTTTTTTTTTCTTTTTAAAGTATGATATTTTGAAAATAAAAATTGGAAAAAAAAAGTATGCCAGCTACTATGTGGAGAATAGACAGAAGAAAGAGTGGAAGCAAGTAGATTGGTTAAGACTTGGACTGGAGTAATGGTAGTGATGGTAGTGAAGATGGAGAAATAGATTTGAGATACTTTTTTGAGGTAGTCAACCTGGCTTGATGTGGGAAATTAGGGGGATTCCCCAGTGTTCTAGCTTAACCTCCTGACTGGGCCCATGAAAGGGCTATTTAGTGAACTATTGTAAGGGGAATATATTGGGGAGGAGGGTGGAAGACGAACTCAGTGTTTGACTTGTTAAATTTTAAATGCCTGTGTGCCATCCAAATGAGATCAAAACGCATTTGGATACAGACCTCTGGATTTTAGAAGAGAATGTAAGCCTCAGAAATTTAACTTAAGACTGCTGTGAAAAAGAAATCATTGCACCAGATTGAGGTTTGTAATAGCTGATCTATATGATCCCATTGACCTATCTCAGTCCTTAGTTCTACAGAATGTATTCTATAAAAATATATTACATCTATTATTACCATATGATGAATATAGTATTATTACTAAACTCAGGTGAGGCCCAAGTTACTATGCAGCTTCTCTTTTATAAATGGAAAAAAACACAAACACACACCCTAAGGCCAACAATTTATTTTAAGCAAAGACAAAGCTGTACACACAGTAGCTAGATACAAATAGTAGACCACTCTGACTTAGGTCAGATCAGATGAGAACAGGGGAGGTTCACGCTACAATGAGCATGATGATTTATCTCATTATGTATGACTGGCAAAGCTATAACATGTTTAATCCTTTGAAGAGTGTCCCATTGTATGAAACTGGTAGTCTAGATGTCTGTCAAAAAGCAATCAAAAGCCCGAGTTTCCGGATTTGTGTCAGCCAACATTATTGTTTTGGCATTTGTATAAAACAGCTAAGCCTTTCAAGGGAGTACAACAGCCGCTTTCTATAAGAGCATGCTGTCTGTCTTTCTCATTAGTGGTGCAAACATCACTTGTCACATAGAAAATTTGTTTTTAAATATAAGTACTTAACTATAAGAACGTCATTTGTAAACCACAGTTGAGTCCCCTCTTCTTTCTGCCCTCATCTCACCTGTGCTTGCCTCTATCCTACCACTTGAGGTCTACTGATTTCTCTCCTCCATTAGACTGGAGAGGACCTGCTCATCTTTTGCATTCTGATACATAGTTGGTATTTATTATAAAAAGACTAAGTACATATACAGCATCTCCTCAGTCATGTGAACTTTACTTACCTTGTTTTATGGAAAAGGGAGGCTCAGAGTGATTTGCCCAGGGTCAACATAGTAGACATCTGTCATTCCTTTTTGGCTGTCCAGTACCTGAACTCCCTTCCTACATTTGGGAATTCCCCATCTTATGAGAGCTTGTTGGGAATCAGAGCATGCCTTTCACTACAGAAGCTGAAATTGATTTTTTTTTCTCTACTTCTCCACGTGACCCTGACACTACAAATTAAATATTCCTCGGACTTTGAATTGGGAGCCAGAGACACAGCGAAGTTGTATCTTGGAGTATTTCTCTTTGGTGACCATGGCAAATGCAGCAATATGAAGTTCTTTGAGTAATACTGGCTGCTATCATAGTCCAGGGAGCTGTGGCCTTGGTAATAAGCATAATGGCATCTAATCTTCTGCAGAGATGGTGTCCTCACTGCACCAGTTGTATGGAGTGACCAGGTGACAAAGGGTGATATTCCAGTTGCCTAGTCTCCAGGCCTCCTGGTGATGCTAAACTACCTATAATCCTTTTAATGAATTACTTTTCTCCTTAAATCTACTAAAACTGGATTTTGGTGTTTATAAGTTAAAAATCTGACTCATATAGTCACGTAACAGCAGAGCTGAGGACTTTGAACTAATTCTAGTGTTCCTTCCTAACATAAATCTGTATTCTCCAACAACCCACACTTTCTACATTACATATCGATGTCTCTAAATCACCCTTTGTTCACCAAATTTATCTTTTAATGTCAGCTGATTAATGAATATTTTAAGCAATTGTATGGTGAGGCAGCTGCCAGTGGAACATTCAGTTTCAGATGTAGCAGTATCACTGTACAGTTTATGTAATATTGAAATTGTTTTTGTATTTTTGTCCGTTATAGGCATAAAATGGAAAATGAAAATACTACTACTAATGTGACTGAGAAAAAGCTGAAAATAATCAGACATGCTTAAAGCAGATCTTTAGCCTTAGCAGAATGCTTATTGGACTAAAGCCAGCTGTGTGTTTCTGAAGAAAACAATTTACGAACCTTTTATAACTCTGAAAATATTTTATAAGATACCGTGTTTAAAAGACAAAGTGTGTAAGTGGTTGTGTAATGTTTTTACCTGTAAGTAACAAGTCTGTTCAGCTTTTATACATGTGATTTCTGTGTTTTCGTGAACTTGCACAAAAGCAGGCAAATGACACCACATAAGCATAGCTGTAAAACTGAGCGCACAGAAGTAGCAACTGTTCATGGTCTCCTGGGTGACATCTATAATAGAGTAGGGAAAAGACCTGGTACTTTATTTCTAATTTATTATTGTAGCCTTTAAAAAATAAGGTTACTAAGCCTTTGTTGTGTAGTATATTTTGGAGTTTTAGTATATATACTAGCCAGCAGATGTCAGCATAGGATCTCTTTCTTAAGACTGAAGTATGAAAACACAATAAATAACAGGAGTTCCTGAAAGAACGGAAGTTCTTCTTGTTCTTCTGTGTACAACACACTTAAGTCACACTTGCCTTCTTCTTCCTTAAACATATATGCTTTAACACTTTTTCAAAGCCCACTCCCCCCCCTTTCATGTGGACAGTTCCTATTCATCCAAATCTTACTTCGTCACTTCCTCAGGGAGCCCTCCCTGCTTCTTCCCCAACCCAACAGGCCAGGCTCCTTTATTCCATGTTCTCACAGCTACCTTTACTTCACTCTCCTAGCAGTTTATATAATGACATAATTATTGATGAACTTAGGTAATGTGCAACTCCCCTGCTATTTTGTAAGCCTCTTAAGGATTGGTACAATGACCGCATTCTTCTCTTCTGTATCCCTCACGTACCACAGTGCCTGGTCCTCTGTAGTCACTAAATAAATAAATATCTGTGATTGTGAACACCTCCACCAGGTAGACTGGGAATATTTTTTCAGAGGCCTGGACAACAGGTAGTATCTGAAAGCCAATCTTTCCGCCTTCAATTCAGCCCCTTCTTTGTAAAGATATTATGTGGGGCAGAAGAATGTGGGATAATACTTGTATTCAAGAGGAAAAGACAATGACAAAAACTTTTCCCTCACAGTGGCAATCCCTTCCCTGCTGTAGGGTATCCATGTTCAGCTTCTTACACATTTCCAGTGAAGAAGTGCCCCTTCTGTGACCCAGCTCATCTTGGTCACAGTAGTTGTTAGTGAGTTCAAGAAGGAATCTTCCCTCTTGGCTTCCAAACCTTTATCCTATTGTGCCTTCTGGGACCATTACTTTCTTTGACATAACAACCCTTTTAGTTTTTAAAAAACAGCTCTCAAACTCCTACTATAGGTCTTTTCAAGGCTAACCACCTCTAATTCTTTCAATCATCTCTCTAGCAGCATGGTTTCCAGACACCTTCAGTACTCTGCCAAACTCTACTCTGCCAAGGGGGGGCTACTCCTGAGGAGTCTGTTAGACCTTGAGACCTTAGTGTTGTAATTTTACTGATGCAAGCTAAAAAATTCCTTTCATCTTTAATTTTGCTTGATCTTATTCCTAAACCAGTCCAGAATTTCAGATTTGAAAAGACCTTAATTTAAGGTCGGGTTACCCAAAGCAGAGCCTGGGCCAATTAAGTCACCTGGATGCTTTACAAAATAGAGTCCTGTGCTCCATCCATAGCAATTCTGATTCAGTAGGTCTTTGTTTAAGTTTCTTGTGTGGTTTGCAGCTTGTTTTTGAAAAGCCCTCTGCACATGATGCCTGACACTGCCAGTGTTCTTTTCCCTATTATACTTGAACTTCTCCTTTGGCAGGTATCTGTGCATGAAAATGCTCCCAAATGCCCCTAGTATGCATTCTTTAATTCCCAAGTACATGACACATAGCACCCATTTACTCTTAAAATTTTGTGTGAAAAGAACATCAGTTACCCATAAACATGGAGACATATTTATCTTAAGCCCCTTTCCTACCAAGAAACACGTATTAAAAATATGCTATTTTACCATCTTATTTACACATGGAATTGGGAAGAAGGAAATAAGTGATAGTCTGAGTCTATAGTATCTAGCAGTTTCTAGGCTCCCCCCAGTTCTTCCTCTGCTATTCTGTGTAAACTCAAGGAAGGTGAGATAATTAAGAGTGATCTAAGTTCAATACACTTAACAGGCTGAAAAAAATTAAGTGCTTTCTGTCAGATCAGGAATAAGCACCTTGCAACTTAGGGAACAACAATGTAAAAAATACAAATTCTTTTTATGGTGATGAACTTTTTAAAAAATTAATTAATTTTATTTTATTTTATTTATTTTTGGCTGCATTGGGTCTTGTTGCTGCAGGCAGGCTTTTCTCTAGTTGCGGTGAGTGGGGGCTACTCTTCATTACTGTGCACAGGCTTCTCATTGCAGCGGCTTCTCTTGTTGGGAGCATGGGCTCTAGGCACGCGGGCTTCAGTAATTGTGGCACACGGGCTCAGTAGTTGTGGCTCGCGGGCTCTAGAGCGCAGGCTCAGTAGTTGTGGCGCACCGGCTTAGTTGCTCCACAGCATGTGGGATCTTCCCGGACCAGGGCTCAAACCTGTGATCCCTGCGCTGGCAGGCAGATTCTTAACCACTGTGCCACCAGGGAAGCCCTATGGTGATGAATTTCTAAACAGTAGTAGAAAGCTTGCTAACAGGGTTAGGTTAAAGAGGGAAAAGTAGGTGTTAAACTAAGTGCCTTTCTCTTCAACTTCTTTAACAGCATCATTGTTTCACTAAGCTAACAACAGTATTTTACTAAGAATGATTTTTTTTTGATTTAATAGGTTTGAGATTTTACTTACACTTTTATGTTCAGTAAAGAATCCTTGTCATTTGTTTCATATGCTTGTGACCAATGAAAACAATGGATATTACAAAAATTGAGTATGAAATTCTACAATTGATGTAAAGATTCAATAGTAAGCTTATTAAATTTTACTCAAAAGTACACTCAAAACATATAAATGCTGAATTTTACTAATGATGTTAAGATGAGCAATTTATTTGATCATCTCCTGGCTTTAATTCTTATCTACCACATTTCTAAAACCTTTTTTTGCAATATCTTTATTATTTTAAGTAATCTCTATATTGCTTCCCTTCTATCAGCTCAAATAATCAGAGACAATGCAATTTGAATTTGGGGAAGAGAAACATCATATAACCTCCCATTGCCGTACGTATCACACCCAGCAGTAGTCTTCATTATGTTTCGCATTGTCCCATAAAAATTAGTCTTCAGTCTCTTGGTGTCATGAACATATCTGCACTTAGCTACTTTCTTTCCTCCTAAATAAACATATAACTTGGGGGAGGGTAAATTGTGGTAGTAGGTTAGATGTGGTCCTTGTCAGATTACTCCATATATGCTTAGCTGTGAAACAGACAAACTCTGATCTTGTACTAACAGCCTGAAAGGCCACAAGTTGGAGATTATGTCTCGCTTCGGAAAACAAAATGAATGGATTCTGTTTTTCAGGATAGGAACTTTTCTCTCCAATGAAAGTGAAGGAAAGGTATTTTGGGCATAACAGGTCTTCAGGGCTACTTCCCACTCCTACAGCTGCCCTCAGCAGGAACTGACCCTTCTGTTTTCTTCCTGGCCATCAGCTCCCTCCTGCTTTTTACTCCTTATCCAAGCTTGGATGCCTTGTGCATTATTTCAGTCACTCCCTGACCCTGTCAGATCACCTTATCCACGTGGCAAGCCCCACCCCTGGAAGAATCCAACCCTCCACCTTCTCTGAGCTTAGGCAGCAGAGCAGTGCTAGAGAAAAAGCCCACATCCAAGCACTGCAAATTCATGATCACCTATCTTAACTGGGGTTCTAATACCATCTGACATTTTTCTAGTTAGCTCACTCTCACACTTCCCACAACTAGTTAAAAAAAACAACTCCACTCTACTTCCATTCTATTATTCAATGAATACTGAGTGCCTACTAGGTGCCGGGCACTCTTCTAGGTACTGGGATACTACAGTGAAACATAGTAAGACAAAACCCCTGTCCTCATCAAGCATATATTTAGCGAAAGGAGACAATTAACAAAATAAATTAGGAAAAAATATATTAAGTAAGTGCCAGGAAGAAAAATAAAGAAGGGGGGTATACAGTGCCGAAGAGCTTGTAATAAAAAAAAATACGTTGAAATATAATGTAACTACAGAAAAATGCAAATATCCTAAGTCTACAACTTGCTGGGTTTTCACAAATTGAAACATCTTATAACCTTTAAAGGAGTTGGTAAAGGCCTCAATGGAAAAATGCCATTTAAGCGGAGACCCAAGGAGAGGGACTGAGGCACTTGGAAATCTAAAGGAACAGAGCATCCTAGGCAAAGGAAACAGCCAGTGCAAAGACCCTGAGGCAGTAGCATGTCTCGTTTGTTTGAGGAAACAAGGCAGCCAGTATGGCCAGAGTGCAGTGAGGGAGAGGAGAATCATAAAAGATAAGATCAGAGAAGTAATGAGGACCAGACTGTACAGAACTTATGGGCAACCAGAAGCACTTTGGCTTTTATTCTGAATAAGACAGGAAGCCACTGAAGGTTTTTCAGCTGTAGTGACATTTTCTGGCTTAAATTTTCAGAGAACCATTGATTGCTCTGTTGAGGACAGACTGCAGAGGGGCAAGGGTGGAAGCAGGGAGTCTAGTTAGGAGGCTGTTGCAATAATTCAGAAAAGTGATGATGGTGGATTGGACCAGGGTGGTGGCAATGAAGTTAGTGAGAAGAGGTCAGATTCTGATTCTGACTCAGGGGCCAGCAGGGTTTTCTGAAGGATTGGTGTGGGACATGAAAGAGAGGAGTCAAGGCTGACACTTGGGGTTTTAGTTTAAGCAACTGGAAAGACAGAATTATCATCTCCTGTTACTGAGAGGAGTGGGTTTCATGAAAGAGGACGACTGGGAGTTTGTTATTGGACAAGTTTGGAATTAAGGGGAGACGTGTAGGCTGGAGATATAAATTTGAGAGTTCTCAGCCCATAAATGGCATTTAAAGCCAAGAGATCAGGTGAGATCACCAAGAGTCAGTGCAGAATCTATACTGTAAATAAAGAGGTCTGAGGAGTAAAGCCTGGGGCAGTGCAAGTTTCAGAGGTTAGAGATGAAGAACCAGCAGAAGAATCCGAGGAAGGGTGGATAAGTGGAATAGAAAGGGTGGATAAGAGGAAAATTAAGAAGGCCCACAAGGTGGTTAAAATAGTAAGGGGTAGTGTGTTAAATGCTGCTGACAGGGTAAGACAGGTCAGTGTTAACCTTGACAAGAGCAGTTTCAGAAGATTGGTGGGGATGCAAACCTAACTGGAGTGGGTTCAGGAGACCATGAGAGGAAGGAATGAAAATAAAAGCCACCTTATTGAGGCATTTAACTGAGAGCACAGAAATGGGATGGCAGATGGAGAGGGCTGAGGATTCAAGAGGACTATGGTAGATGCTGTGCTGACCCACCCAGATCTCAACTTTGGGAAGAAGAAACTCATTCCCCCAGCGGCTAGGAGTGTTAGCTGCTGACACCTCACAGCTGCATCCCCCTCAGGTCAGCTGAAGGAAGCTGCCTCCACTGAAATACACCTGCCCACCAGCCCCTACGCAACGGCTAGTTGATGCAAGGGTCCAAAGGCCCTGCCCTCCTGCCTTGTTCAGGACTTCTCTGAAGGGCCATCCCAGCATCAGTTACCTGTGGGACGGACTAAAGGTGCTTTTGCAACTAGGGCGACTAAACATTCTGGCTTGCCCAGGACTGAGAGGTTTCAGTGCTAAAACTGGGACAGTCCTAGGTGTCCGTATTTGCAGCTGCACCACAGTTCAACTTCTCCTGCCCAAACTTGTTTCACGTGCACTCTAAAGTGTTTTTCCCAAAAATATTCCCCCCAAAACCTCCTGCACAAAATCTCAGCATCTGCTCCAGGGAACAGGCTGGCAACAGGGCTTTTAAAAAAAATTCTTTTTAAAATAGAAGAAATCACAGCCCTTTTGAATACTATTGGGAATGATCCAATAAAGAAAGAAAAGTAAGGGAGAACCGCTGGATCATGATCCTTGGGTAGTTGATGCGGGTGGGACTTATTGTGTGCATGTGGGATGGGTCTGGCCTTAAATAGGAGCAGACATTCCTAACAGGAGGGAGGGAACAAATGCTGGTGGGTGGGTTATCAAGGGGTAAGTTTATGGAAGCTTTCCTCTGGATGCCTCTATTTTCTCAGGGAAAGAAGAAGCAACATCATCAGCTGAGCTTGAAGATGAGGGGAGATCCTGGAGGTTTGAGAAGGTATTAAATGTTTATCTACTGGAGAAGAATGAACTAAGGAAACATAGTGGTCCTGCAGGACCCAACTGAGGTTCAGCAGTCATTATTTTCCAGGTAGAACCTGTCAGGATGTTTCTTTCCAAACACTTTCCACTGCACAGAGTAGGCAAAGAGCTGGATTTAACCAAGGTGGGGTTTTGCCAGAAAAGTACAATGAAGCTAGAGGGAGGGAAGAGAGTTGAAGGTGTATGCAAGAATGATTACAATGATGGCTAATGGAGTATAAGTTGAGGCATGAGGGCAATGAAGCACAGAAACTAGGTGGTAGGGTGAATAGATCCATGATAGAGTCTGGTGGGGCTAAGTTATTTGTATTGGAGGAAGGAAATTAAATCTAGGCTATGGCTGTGGGATTGAGTGACTAAGACTAAGGAGGACTGAGGTCAGCAAATGTCTTTCCAGAGAAAGCAGATCTGGGCAGAAGGAAACTCTTTCAACTTTTCCCCACCACATCTAACGCTTTATTACACGTGGTAGGCAGAATGCCCCCACCCAAAATGTCTGTGTCCTAATCTCCAAACCTCTTAATACGTAGCTTAGATGGCAAGAGGGACTTTGGAGATGTAATTAAGGATTCAAGGAAGACTCCCTGATTTCTGGTTTAAGCAGCTGTGTTGATGGTACCATTTACTGAATTAGGCAACAAGTTTCAAGTGAAAAATAACGGGTTCAGTTTTGGATCTGCTAAGCTGAAAATATTGGTGAGATGGAGATGCTGAGTGAGCATATGGATATCCAAACATGGCCAACATTTCAACTGGAAATAAACATTGGGAGTTTCTTCTAAATAGATGGTAATTAAAGCCATGGTCTTTAATGGGCTGGAAGTTTATAAAGAGAAGATAATCCAGGACCAGAAAGTATTTCAAGAATGATCACATAGTCAGTGAATAATAAAGTTTGCAAAAGATGGTAGAACAGGTAAGGGATTTACCCTAGATATGAAGAGGATGAGGCCATGATAACAGGAGATGGAGGAAGAAGTGCTATAAATGTACTAGTTTGCTACTGCTGCTCTAATAAACTGTTCAAACTTAGTGGCTTAAAACAACACAAATTATCTTACAGTTGTGGTGGTCAGAAGTTTGAAACAGGTCTTAAGGGGTTAAAGTTAAGGTGTCAGCAGACCTGTGGTCCTTCCAGAGGCTCTAGGGGAGAATCTGTGCCTCACCCTTCCCAGCTTCTGGAACACAGAGGCTGCCCACATTCCTTGGCTTGTGGCCACATCATTCCCACCTCTGCTTCTGTTGTACTATCTTCTCTGACTCTGCACCTTCTTTCTCCCTCTCATAAGACCCTTGTGATTACACTGGGTCCATCCAGAAATAATCTCTACACCTCCAGAGCCTTCCCTGAATTCCTTCTTTCCCCTACACTACATTTATCTGAATCAATACTGGTCTGCTCATTCATCCTCCTTGATCTCCCCTTCAAACCTAGTCCCTACATTGCATCTAGGTTTAAGTAAGCAATTTTGAACTCCCCTTGATCAATATGATTTGAACACCTTAATCAATATGATTCCTGCCTGGCGCTCCCTTCTCTAACCTTTTCCCATAGACAACCACAGTTAATCCTTCAAGTCTAAACCTCCAGCAAGTTGAGGTCCTCCAGACGTCCACTTGTATGGAATCCTACAATGAATTATAGACCAAAACGGCTGTCCCATGACTGTCCATTCCCAGCTTCTGGCACAAGAGCATGGCATATAACAGAAACTCAGTAACCGATCAATGAATTATTAATCTCTGGGACTTTAAAAAGCCAGACCCTATGTGAAATCATTTTCCCTATATAATTTGCAACAGAACAAACGTCTCACCTTTAAAATAATAAAACAGTTCTGTAATGTTGGAGGCCATTTCACACTTTGCCAAATTCTGCCCTTCACTTCAGAGCAGGTGTCCTAAAAGCCAAATCCAGCCTGCCACAATTCTGCATAGTTTTATTTGAACACAGCCATGCTCATTGGCTTACATATTGTCTAAGGCTGTTTTCACACTGCAACTGAAGAGTTGACAGGGACCACAGAGCCCACAAAGCCTAAACTATTTACAATCTGACTGTGAACATAAAGCTCGCCAATTCCTGCTTTAGTGGCTTCTTTGATGACCTAAGCTACAAGCAGAATTTATCCAGTGATCAAGTCATAGCAAAACAGAGTAAAATGTCTGGCCGATTTACTTTTGATACTATCTACAACACTCTCTGGTGCTTGGATCTTATAGGTAAAGAGAGACACTCAGCCCAAGCAAAGTAGGGGGAAGAGAAAGAGAAGTTGATTCCTCACTTGTTCTTCACTCCAAATCTAGGCCCAAGTTTACCCACCTACAAACTATGGAACACACTGTAATTGAAATGCTAACTCACTTCACAGAAGAACTACAAAGAGCAATGATAAAGCAGTCTGAAAATGAAATTCACTGGTAGCAGAAGAACACTAGCCTAATTTAGGAGCAAAATTCCTACTTCTGTTTTCTAATTACTATTTCAGAACTGTTAATTACAAGCATTAGACACCCCTGGTGGAGTTTATGGCCTGAATTTTTAAAAGTCAGCTGTAAAAAACTGCACCATCACATTTTCTCTTATTGTAACTTGAACATGTGCTGGAACCAGGGTAACAATCACCACCCCCCACAAAGAAAAACACTAAAGGACAGGGTACAAAATAAATAAATAAACATTAAAAGGCCCTAAACTTTGGCCAGCTGCTATTTATTAGCCACTGAAACTTCCAGTCTCAAACTCCCCATCTGTAAAATGGCATTAACACTGATGGATTAAGGCTGTTTTTAGGTAATGAATTTTAAGTGTTCAGTAATTTTGAAGTTTGTATATAATTAGAGGATAAGCATGCTATCTCATAGCATCTGGAAATATGAATGAAATCTATTAGTGGAGTGAATGCCAGCGCAAATCACTTATAAACACCTTATACCAAAGACGAACCATTGATAACAACTAGTGTTTACCAAACGTCAGCACTGTGCTCTACTTGCATTCTCTCATTTCATCCTTACAACACACTGAAGTAGATAAATGTTTCTATTATGCTAATTTTACAGATGAAGAAAATGAGATACAGACATTCAGTTGCTACAAGTCATCCATCTCATAAGCGTTGCAGCCAGGACTCAAAATAAGGTGTTTATGATCACAGTACTATATACTGCACCCCTTTAAGTCAAGGATGGATATAAATTACCAACATGAAACACAGCATCACAGGGTTAAAATACATGCTGTCTGGGCAAAGATGGTGGATTGAGCACCCGCTACTACTTCCACTCCCTCCGGAAGTTCCATTAAACAACATCAAAGATTTTTAAGATGTTTGTTTAAAGACTGTCTAGGTATAAACCTGAAAGGATGGAAAAGGAGGAGAGGAAACAATAGCAACAAAGTAAGAAGCTGGAAAGCAGGTGGACAAGTAGTAAATAACCTGGTAGAAAACCGAATTCTGAGTCAGCAATAGGAAAAGCAAAACAAACAACACCCAATTTACACCACAGAATTCCTAAAAGGTTCAGGAACTGGTGGTTTCATGTACCTTTGGAAGTAAGGCACGAAGGCATACACACTAAGAAAAAAAGAATTGGTTGAAGGTAGTTGGATGCTCTCTGCAACTCTACAGTTAAGTAGCCTCTCTTCCCCAACTCCCTCCCCAGATTAGAATTTTATTTTCCGAAAAGGGTAAAATAGAGAGTTCTCTGGATTCTGAGATACCAGGCAGTTATGGGTACGGGTACTGTACTCAATATAGAGACTCAGTGAACAGACACATACTGGACACGAGATATGGAAAACAAGAGACCCAATACGGGAGAAGAGAGAAAAGGAATTCCCAGGATGATGCTGAAGGAAGACCTGAGAATACAGCCACGTGTCAGGCATAGAAGACTATCAGCGATTTAGATAAATGGCAAAAAGTTTAGCTGATTTAGTGTGATAAGTTCACAGAAAACTAAGCCTAGGAGAATCAAAAAGATGTGCAGGAAAAGAAAACAACAAACAGCATTTGGAGTCCTAATGAAATCAATCTAATCAAAATCAACACTAATAAGTACACTGGAAGGAAGTAGAAATGACATGCATGAGAGATGGAGGAAAGGAGAGGGAAGAGACACAAATCCTTACATGCATGGAGAAGTCAGTAGGCAATGTCTAAAACAGAAAAATCATAAAGTAACAACATAATCGTGTTACTTAGGACAAGAAGGTAAACTCAATATAATTAGCTAAAAAGAAGTGAATGTAGTTGTACCTGGGAAGAAGGTTAAGGACTTTCCCCTTCTCCCAACAAACTTGGAGAACTACCTGACTTAAAAATATAGCGTTTTCCCCCTTTGGTGGTATTACATATTCTCAGCATCAAGCAGTAATGTTGCCTTTCATAAAGACTGCTTAAGAATAAAACCATGTTGCTTTATCAGGATTAGCAAATTCTCCAGTCCAAAACAAGAGGAACTCAATTTAATGCAGTTTGTAATAGTCACAACATTATAGTAGTCTCGCCAGTGACTGCTGGTTTGCAGCAAAAAGTGGGTTAAGAAAAATAAAAGCCCTATTTTTCTTAGTTGGTACATTTATTAAAAATATACGGCTTCCCTGGTGGCGCAGTGGTTGAGAGTCCGCCTGCCAACGCATGGGACACAGGTTCATGCCCCGGTCCGGGAAGATCCCACATGCCACAGAGCGGCTGGGCCCGTGAGCCATGGCCACTGAGCCTGCACGTCCAGAGCCTGTGCTCCGCAACGGGAGAGGCCACAACAGTGAGAGGCCCACGAACTGCAAAAATAAATAAATAAATAAATGAAACAAAAATAAATATATATAGATATATATAGAGAGAGAGACTAATGGTCCTGTGCTTAAATGACACGGTGTGCGCTGGCTTCAATAAAACATAACTAATGGAAAGGAACTCTTCAACAAATATACTCCAGACAGAAGTAAAAAAAGTACACAGAAATGACTCACACGACAGTGCCATTGCAGACATAATTCCCTTATAATTAATACTTGCTAGAAAACGGAGTTTGACATCATGTACAATAACACCAACGTTCACCGAGGCTGAATATCACAGGTACGTCTCTTCATACTTCCCAAATAGTTTTATCTTTTAGCTATAAAGGTCAGTTACCAGAGCCAAACTTGTTCTTAACAAGTAGAATTTTTATGTCCATTTAATCAAAGAGTCTCTTACATTTTTCTGGGTCTATTCATCTGCAGATAGCAGTAGAAACTGTAACCAGGTTCTTCATATCATGCATTCACACGTGAAGCCCACTCTTCATATGCTGTCCAATTTCTTTAAGATAAAAGGAGCTGAAAGAAAAATAAATCCAGAATTTGTTTTTAGATCCAGATAATCACAAGTTACATATGGAATTACAAGATTGGGAGATAAACCTTATAGTTCAACATATTTTTCAAAACAACTCCAAATGTGGCCAAGCCTCTGCCTGCACACCCAGCCAAAGGGAATCACTGTCTTTCAAGGTAGCCCATCCCACTGTCATGCAGCTAGAATTATTACAAAGTTCATTTTTCACTATATAAAATCTTTTCTCCAGGTAGTTCTCGCTCTTAGGACAATAAAGAGGAAATCCAATCCTCCTTCAAATGACAAGCCTTTACTTTGTGATTTAACCATCAAAGGAACAGAACTCTAGAAGAAACAAAATGGCATCTTTCACTTTTAAAAACACATTTGAAAGACAGAGAGTGTGGGAAAACATTGAAGTAGGGATTCAGAAGAGCTGGACACATATTTTGGTTCCCCCACTAATTAGTTATATGACATTTACATGCTCCTGTTCACATCTGATACAGTCCTACGTCAGTTATTATGAGTAGGGTGGTGAAGATATAAATGTCTAGAAAACAAAGAAGTGTTGTCACAGGGATCAAAAGAAGTGATATTACTGCCTTGTGTAACAGTGCCATGGCCAAAATAAGCACATGAAAAGATGCTCAGCATCATTAATCGTTAGGGAAATGCAAAATAAAACTACAGCAAGATACCACTTCACACCCACTAGGATGGCTACTAACAAAAGAACTGTTTGGCAAGGATGTGGAGAAACTGGAATGCTTGTGCACTGTTGCTGGAAATGTAAAACGGTGTAGCTGCTATGGAGCACAGTATAGTGGTTCCTCAAAAAAAAAAAAAAAAAAAAAAAAAAATGGTGGCTGCCAGCAGCTGGGAGGAGTGGGGAATGGGGAATTACTGTTTAATAGCTACAGAGTTTCAGTTTTACAAGCTAAAAAGAGTTCTGGAGATGGTGGTGATGATTATACAATATTATGAATTTAATACCACTAACCCAAACACTTAAAAATAGTTAAGATGGTAAATTTTATATGTGTTTTATCAAATTTAAAAATATTGGGAAAAAAAAGGTTGTGACCAAAAAAGCTGCCAGATTATTTCTCAATACCCATACTAAATTAATAGAACATTTTGTTAATATTAAACTGAAGATATTGAAATATGTCAGAAGCTGACTAAGTCATCAGTATGCCCAGGCTTTTCTTTTTAAACTAATTCTTATCAGAAAAAAAAGTAACAGTCATCAAAACAATGGATAAACAAAGTGTAGGATATCCATACAATGGAATATTATTCAGCAATAAAAAGGAAGGAAATACTGATACATGCTACAGTGTGAACAAACCTTGAAAAATTATCCTGAACACAAACGGTCACATATTGTACAATGCCATTTATATAAAGTGTCCAGAATAGGGAAATCTATAAAGACAAAAAGTCAATTAGTGGTTGCCAGGGGCTGGGGACGGTGTAAAATGGGGGAATGACAGCTAATGGGCATGGTGTTTCTTTCAGAGGGGAAGAAAATATTCTAAAACAGATTGCGGTGATGGCTGCACAACTCTGACTATACTAAGAATCAATGAATTGTACACTTTAAATGGGTGAATTGAATAACATGCAAATTATATCTCAATTTAAAAAGGGATAAGGAACAGTATTCTGTTTAAAAAAATTTTTTTGAGTCATCTTAAATACAAAGGTCACTGAGAAGCAGCAAATATTTTACTGGTAGCTAAGTCAACCAAAAAAAGGTAAGAGGAGGAAATAAGTAAAGTTGGGAGTTGTAAAAAGCTGCTGAAGGAGCAAGATGATTTGGGAGTTTCTGTTCACCAGGGCTCCCTCCTCTGGGAAACCATAGTTAACACCACAGGCAGTGAAAGGGGCAGAATAAGGGAGACTAGACCTCAAGAGCTCTGGCCTTAGACCCAACATGAGGCTTCCACGAGTCTCATGAAGACTTGGTACGGTCTTCATCTATCTGAATCATCTCTGCCTCTCCATCCAGACCTGTCAACAATGTACAGCAAGGAACAATGGAAAGAATGCTGAAATGAAAATGAAGCGGCAAATGAAGGGGCAATTCACTTCTGAGATTCCTATCCGTAAAAATAGAGAACTAATCTATAAAACTGCATCCAGCTCTAATATTGTGTGCCTGCAATTCTAATACTTTGCATAAGTCCCCTCTGAAAGTCGAGTTCACATTTGCAAAGGGGATATACAGAGACTTAGGCCCTGCCTCTCTCAAAGGGCCATTGTCAAACTCAGGCAATGCAAAGTTTCTACAAAACGTAAAAGTCAACTAAATCCTCAGGTATTATCATTAATCCTATAGACTCATATCCTTTATTCTTCTTAAAAAAAAAAGAAAGAAAAAAAGGTAATTATTTACTTCAGCCTCTACAAATAAAAGGAACAAAAGCTTTTGGATTTCAGAGGTAAGCCCTGATGTAAGGAAACTTGGCAGTCAGTTAAGAACTCTGGATTCTAGGCCAAGATCATTCACCGAATCGATGAGTGACCTTGAGCCAGCCATTTCTCCACTCTAGATGCCAGTTTTTCTGTCTGCAAAACGAGGGACTTGCTCTGGGGGATGACCTTACAGAATCTTTCAATTCAAACGCTCTTAAGACAGGGCGGGACTAGGTGATTAACCTCGCGGTCCCAGCCGCCGCTTGCACTCCGGTACCCCCACCCAGACCCGCAGAGCCTAAGCAACGCGCGCATGCGCCCGCTGCCCTCGACGTGCACGTCCCTTGCACCCCGCGACCGCTTAGCTCCGCCCCAGGGACCCCAAAAGGCCGGTGAGACCAGAGTTGGGCGGGCAGTGTCGGCGAGCTCCCTGCTAGTCTCACGGCCACAGCCTGGAAGGACACTCACTGACTCGCAGCAGGGCCACATAGATGAGGAAGTTCCGTATGGAGGAGATCACATCCTCGCGCATCTTCCGTTTCATCTCCTCCGGGTCCAGCTTCGGCGCAAGGCCCTCGATCCGGAACATCGTAGCTCTTCCTCACGTCTTCCAGCGGCCGCCCTCTGCTCTTCTCAGCTGCCTCCCAGCGCCGGCACTCGGCCTAACCCCATTTCCTGTTCCCGCCCCTCATTTTCACGCGTGGCGACGGGAGCCTGCGAAGGACAAACTTCATCCTTAAACTGAGCTGTTCTGAACGAAGGCGGCCTGAAGGGGGTGCACGTAATATTAGCCACGCAGGACTCGGGCTCTTCCAGGCTGTTCTTCCAGGTTGTTTATTTAACAACCTCTGTCCTGAGAGGCGCGCTCGGAGCTGCAAAGTGCTTTTACGCCTCAGAGGGGGCGGTGCACATAGGTATCACCGTAAATAATAATAGTTAACATTTATTGAATACGAAGTACAGTTCTACCCCATGAATTCGATATTATAATCTTCATTTCCTAGATGAGAAAATTGAAGCACAGACATCTTTAAAACAACAACTTGCCCAAATGTGCTTTAAAATACCTCGAGGAAAAAAAAGTGTTGGGAAAGAGAGATGAAAGGATATTAGCAAAATATTGAAAATTGCATAAGCTGGTGATTAGTGTATCATTTTAGTTAATTCTAGTCTTCTATTTTCAGGATTTTTGAACTTTTTAATGAATGATAAACGAAAAGAAAAGGACGAAGATGATGAAATTTGCTCAAGATTACACAACTAGTAAGTGGCTGAGCAGGGTTTTATACCTAGTTAGACCGGTAGCATCCCAGACACAGAATTTTTAACATTTTCCGTATTATTGTCGTCTTCTCATTTCTGGGGTTAACTGGTCGTCACAAATTGTAGTATTGGCCCAGTAATACAGTATATGTAAATGAAATTTAGCTCTGTTCAAAGTTTACAGATAAGGACAGAGAGGCTTAGAAACCAAGTGTAATGCTTAAAGTCCTTCTGGTGATGGGCAGAGGTAGGGTTCTAATGCAAATAATTATAATGTCAAGTTGAATTCTCTTTCCCCTGAACCCTGTTGTTCACCTGTTAGTCTTTATTAGACATTAGTGCCTGCTTGGATGGGCATCCCTGGAGCCAGAAGGTAGGAATTTAATGCAACCAGATTTCCTGTCACAGAGTCATCAAAACAGTTGTTAGAAGGCTGCTGCCCCAAATTATGCATGCCAACTAGCCATGTATAATTCTTAGACATGAACCAGATGACTGAATTGCTCACATAATTCAAAATCAGAATGCTCCTGCATTGCATAGCAACAATGGATTTTAGGTAGATTCGAACAGTAATTTACTATGGGAGCAACTGATAACTAAGTATTGCTGCCCACCTTCCTGATTGACAGAATGTAACACATTAGGTCAAGGAAGGTAGTTCATCTGCCTATTCAGGCTTTAGTAACCTCTTGCATCTATAATTCATGTAGTGGAATAGCAGAGGCAGCTCTGGAATGGGAGGGGCTGACTCCCAAGGAATAGCTCCATCTAACACTTCAAGAGTGTTTAGAAAGCCTGCACTGATGCTGGAAAGCAGTGGAGGCTGTGGAAAGAACTTGAACAAGAAGACTGGAGATGTAGCCTTCAGATCTGGCCCTGCCATTATCTAGCCATGTGATGAGGCTCAAGTCTCTGTTTAGCTGCAACTATGTTTCTTTAGTTGTAAAGGGAGGAGATATGATTCAGTTCTCTTGCAGTCCCTTTCAGTTCTAACAGTCTATGCATTTGAATTCTAATTGTGTCATCTAGGACATTCTGGTCTGGAGTGTATGATGTCAAAATATTATCAAATGTGGTGAAACATCAAAAGGCCAGTGTGTGTGTTTTCCATGGTAAGAAGGATGTAACGTATTGCATCCATCTGAATAGTGAGGCAAAACGGACTGGGAAAGAATGAGTTCTTATGTGATCCCAGTAACCTAGATCCCCAATGCTGACCGAGTTTAGGTAAACAGTTCTCATATGGAACTACCAATTTTTTTTTCTCTACTTAGATGCTCTTAAGTAACTTCCCGGGATTCACAGGGAACCTAAGAGGGGAGAAATTAATAGAAAATCATGTTTCTTGGTGAAATAGAACAGATTTTTAGCATTTGAATTTCATTCATCCAATGTTTACTTGATGATATGGTTGTAAATGGCTGATTTGTTAAAGGCAACATGATTCTTGTAACAGTTCTCTTCAAAAGGTCTGGTGCTTGCCTCCCTATAGAGAGACAGGAAAGTAGTGGGTGGAAATATGGCACAGCTGTGTCTTGGGGTGAGGAATTGATTCTGGATGCAGTCTAGGAGGTGAACTGTTCCTGTCTCAGAAATGTTCATCCTGATGAGCTCTCTTCCCCTTGCATGGTTCCTCTAGCTGTAATGGAGGAAACTTTATAAGAGGTTTGACTACTTTCTTTGTCTTTTCTTTTAGTGGTTTTTGTTTGTTTGTTTGTTTAGCATGTAGGTAGTGGTATTGTCCAGTTATGGTTGGCTTAGCTGAAGCAAACTGAGAGAACATACTTCAGGAAGTTAACACTGGAGTGAGTTGTTTCACATCTTGGACCCCTCATTTTGTTCCTCGTTGGAATGATGAAGGACTTGGGTCCAATCTTTTTTTTTTTTTTTTTTTTTTTTTGCAATACGCGGGCCTACTCACTGCTGTGGCCTCTCTGTGGCATGTGGGATCTTCCCAGACCGGGGCACGAACCCACGTCCCCTGCATCGGCAGGCAGGCTCTCAACCACTGTGCCACCAGGGAAGCCCTTGGGTCTAATCTTTAAAATCACTTGCAGCTCTAAACTGCTGAGATTCTTTCCTGTTCTTCCTTCATAACCTTGCACTAAAGGCTAAAAGCAAAAGATTCCTTGTGATTTGCCATGAAAGGCAAAAATAAAAAGTATGCATGCATAATTTAATATTGATATTTGTATTATTTAGTCTGATCACAGAGGATATGGTAGCTGATGTCATAGCCTGTCTTATTTTCCATTTCAATCCCAGGAGAAGTTTAGGAGCCATTTCCTTTGCCTCAACTTCCCAGACAGTACTACACACAAGCGTTCAGTGTGTACAACCTACCTATAAGAGAATTAAGTGTTTTAATTTCTATCACTGGAGACGAATTTATATTTGCAAGGTCAGAGATTGACAGATGACTCATGGTTGGGGAATAATTCCAACATATAGTCCCAGGAACCTTGTGGTTTCTAATTTATAGGGAATGTGTAGGTTTCACATATTGAACAGTTCAACCCCTTCAGATGAGAAAACTGAGGTCCAGAGAGAAGCTGGTTAGAAGCAGAGCCAGCTGGAGCTAGGGTAGGAGTCTGGGCTCCCAGTTCAGCACTTTTCCCTATCATGCCTTGCAGCTTTCGATACTTTGAGGATATTCTCACTGATAATCCTCCCCTCAGGAGTAAGGATTGGAAGAATGGGATGTTGTTGAACACCAATTTGGAAGGGACAGGATAAGGGGTGGCTGTTATTCATCAGCAGGCTGAAGGGAGCCCTTCTTTCCATGTTTCCACACCCATCACCAGTAATTAATCTGGGCTGTGTTATTATCTAGCTCCACACTTCACCTTCCTCATTCCTTCAGGAGATGAACGTGATCTGGTGTTCCCAAAATAAACTTGACTTTGAAGTCCACTCAGGACCCACAATAAATGAAACAAAGGTCAGGACAAGGAAAGGACACTTGGGCCCTCTGCTGTGTGACAGATGCTAACCAGAGTCCTCACCCATCAGATGAGATAACACTTCTAGGAATTACTGCGCAGCAAGAGGTATCTTCAGGAAGAGAGGCCTTTTGAGCCTCAAAGATGAGTAGAATTTTGATAACCTTCACCTCACTGGTAATTGCTTCCTATCATACCCTGTTTTCTGTCTGTTATTATTTTGTTGTCTGGACTTTGTTGATCTCTTTCCCAGTAGAATGTAAGCACCTCAAGAACAAGCAACATGCACTTTAAGCCTCCAAACAATTCAGGACAGGTATTTATACATGGTGAAAACTCAGCAAGTACCCCCTGAGTGAATGAAAGAATGAGTAAATTTCATATATGCTAACCTTTAGAATTAAAAAATTGGTAGCTTTGTATATTAGATTGAAAGGAAACTGTCTGCAAAAGAAATTTACCCAAAATTCTACATATTTTTATATAGTTACTTATTTCTCATTATGTCAGTACAACTTGCTTTTGTTTGGCTACATAAAAATCATTTAAATAATTTTAACATATAGGGAAATTTGAAGAATGAACTTTAAGATTTACTTGCTTTAATTTGTTTTTAGCAATAGAATTATATTAAACCCATGTTATATGTTTATAACATAACTTTTCACACAAAAGTATGTGTTTATTATCATAAAATTTAGAAAATACAGAATTAGAGAAAAAAAGAAAGTAATAATCCTCCATGATCCCACAACCACCTTTGACATTGGTAATAATCCTTTCAAGCTTTCTTCTTCTATCATATACATATATAGCTATCTCTCTCTCTCTCTTTATACATATGTGTGTATGTGTGTGTATATATACTTATTTACATACCTATTTTTTACCAAAATGGATCATATGGTACATACTATTTTATTTTATTATTTTTTTAACATCTTTATTGCAGTATAATTGCTTTACAATGTTGTGTTAGTTTCTGCTGTATAACAAAGTTAATCAGCTATATGTATACATATATCCCCATATCCCCTCCCTCTTGCATCTCCCTCCCACCCTCCCTATCCCACCCCTCTAGATGGTCAAAAAGCATCGAGCTGATCTCCCCATGCAATGCAGCTGCTTCCCGCTAGCCATCTATTTTACATTTAGTAGTGTATATATGTCAATGCCACTCTCTCGCTTCGTCCGAGCTTACCCTTCCCCCTCCCCGTGTCCTCAAGTCCATTCTCTACGTCTGTGTCTTTATTCCTGTCCTGCCACTAGGTTCTTCATACCATTTTTTCTTTTGTTAGATTCCATGTATATGTGTTAGCATACGGTATTTGTTTTTCTCTTTCTGACTTACTTCACTCTGAATGACAGTCTCTAGGTCCATCCACCTCACTACAAATAACTCAATTTCGTTGCTTTTTATGGCTGAGTAATATTCCATTATGTATACGTGCCACATCTTCTTTATCCATTCATCTGTCGATGGACACTTAGGTTGCTTCCATGTCCTGGCTATTGTAAATAGAGCTGCAATAAACATTTCGGTACATGACTCTTTTTGAATTATGGTTTTCTCAGGGTATATGCCCAGTAGTGGGATTGCTGGGTCATATGGTAGTTCTATTTTTAGTTTTTTAAGGAACCTCCATAGTGGCTGTATCAATTTACATTCCCACCAACGGTGCAAGAAGTTTCCCTTTTCTCCACACCCTCTCCAGCATTTATTGTTTGTAGAGTTTTTGATGTTGGCCATTCTGACTGGTGTGAGGTGATACCTCACTGTAGTTTTGATTTTCATTTCTCTAATGATTAGTGATGTTGAGCATCCTTTTATATGTTTGTTGGCAATCTGTATATCTTCTTTGGAGAAATGTCTATTTAGGTTTTCTGCCCGTTTTTGGACTGGGTTGTTTGATTTTTTGATATTGAGCTGCATAAGCTGCTGGTATATTTTGGAGATTAATCCTTTGTCAGTTGCTTCATTTGCAAATACTTTCTCCCATTCTGAGGGTTGTCTTTTCATCTTGTTTATGGTTTCCTTTGTTGTGCAAAAGCTTTTAAGATTCATTAGGTCCCATTTGTTTATTTTTGTTTTTATTTCCATTTCTCTAGGAAGTGGGTCAAAAAGGATCTTGCTGTGATTTATGTCATGGAGTGTTCTGCCTATGCTTTCCTCTAAGAGTTTTATAGCATCTGGCCTTACATTTAGGTCTTTAATCCATTTTGAGTTTATATTTTGTATGCTGTTAGGAAGTGTTCTAATTTCTTTCCTTTACATGTAGCTGTCCAGTTTTCTCAGCACCACTTATTGAAGAGGCTGTCTTTTCTCCATTGTATATTCTTGCCTCCTTTATCAAAGATAAGGTGACCATATGTGCATGGGTTTATCTCTGGGCTTTCTATCCTGTTCCATTGATCTATATTTCTGTTTTTGTGCCAGTACCATACTGTCTTGATTACTGCAGCTTTGTAGTGTAGTCTGAAGTCAGGTAGCCTGATTCCTCCAGCTCCGTTTTTCTTTCTCAGGATTACTTTAGCTATTTGGAGCCTTTTGTATTTCCATACAAATTGTGCAATTTTTTGTTCTAGTTCTGTGAAAAATGCCATTGGTATTTTGACAGGGATTACACTGAATCTATAGATTGCTTTGGGTAGTAGAGTCATTTTCACAATGTTGATTCTTCCAATCCAAGAACATGGTATATCTCTCCATCTATTTGTATCGTCTTTAATTTCTTTCATCAGTGTCTTATAATTTTCTGCATACACGTCTTTTGTCTCCTTAGGTAAGTTTATTCCTAGCTATTTCATTCTTTTTGTTGCAATGGTAAATGGGAGTGTTTTCTTGATTTCACTTTCAGATTTTTCATCATTAGTGTATAGGAATGCAAGAGATTTCTGTGCATTAATTTTGTATCCTGAAACTTTACCAAATTCATTGATTAGCTCTAGTAGTTTTCTGGTAGCATCTTTAGGATTCTCTATGTATAGTATCATGTCATCTGCAAACAGTGACAGCTTTACTTCTTTTCTGATTTGGATTCCTTTTTTCTCTCTGATTGCTGTGGCTAAAACTTCCAAAACTATGTTGAATAATAGTGGTGAGAGTGGGCATCCTTGTCTTGTTCCTGATTTTAGAGGAAATGGTTTCAGTTTTTCACCATTGAGAATGATGCTGGCTGTGGGTTTGTCATATATGGCCTTTATTATGTTGAGGTAAATTCCCTCTATGCCTACTTTCTGGAGAGTTTTTATCATAAATGGGTGTTGAAAGCTTTTTCTGCATCGATTGAGATTATCATATGGTTTTTATCCTTCAGTTTGTTAATACAGTGTATCACATTGATTGATTTGCATATATTGAAGAATCCTTGCATTCCTGGGATAAACCCCACTTGATCGTGGTGTATGATCCTTTTAATGTGCTCTTGGATTCTGTTTGCTAGTATTTTGTTGAGGATTTTTGCATCTATGTTCATCAGTGATATTGGTCTGTAGTTTTGTTTTTTTGTGACATCTTTGTCTGGTTTTGGTATCAGGGTGATAGTGGCCTCGTAGAATGAGTTTGGGAGTGTTCCTCCCTCTGCTATATTTTGGAAGAGTTTGTGAAGGATAGGTGTTAGCTCTTCTCTAAATGTTTGATAGAATTCACCTGTGAAGCCATCTGGTCCTGGGCTTTTGTTTGTTGGAAGACTTTTAATCACAGTTTCCATTTCAGTGCTTCTGATTGGTCTGTTTATATTTTCTATTTCTTCCTGGTACAGTCTTGGCAGGTTGTGCTTTTCAAAGAATTTGTCCATTTCTTCCAGGTTGTCCACTTTATTGGCATATAGTTGCTTGTAGTAATTCCTCATGATTCTTTGTATTTCTGCAGTGTCAGTTGCTATTTCTCCTTTTTCTTTTCTAATTCTGTTGATTTGAGTCTTTTCCCTTTTTTTCTTGCTGAGTCTGGCTAGTGGTTTATCAATTTTGTTTATCTTCTCAAAGAACCAGCTTTTAGTTTTATTGATCTTTGCTATTGTTTCCTTCATTTCTTTTTCATTTATTTTTGATCTGATCTTTATTTCTTTCCTTCTGCTAACTTTGGTTATTTTTTGTTCTTTCTCTAACTGCTTTAGGTTTAAGCTTAGGTTGTTTATTTGAGATTTTTCTTTTTTCTTGAGGTAGGATTGTATTGCTATAAACTTCCCTCTTAGAACTGCTTTGCTGCATCCCTTAGGTTTTGGGTGTTCGTGTTTTCATTGTCATTTGTTTCTAGGTATTTTTTGAGTTCTTCTTTGATTTCTTCAGTGATCTCTCGGTTATTAAGTAGTGTGTTGTTTAGCCTCCATGTGTTTGTATTTTTTACAGTTTTTTTTTCCTGTAATTGATATCTAGTCTCATAGCACTGTGGTTGAAAAAGATACTTGATATGATTTCAATTTTCTTAAATTTACCAAGGCTTGCTTTGTGACCCAAGATATGATCTATCCTGGAAAATGTTCCTTTAGCACTTGAGAGGAAAGTGTATTATGTTGTTTTAGATGGAATGTCCTATAAATATCAATTAAGTCCATCTGGCTTAATATGTCATTTAAAGCTTGTGTTTCCTTATTTACTTTCATTTTGGATGATCTGTCCATTGGTGAAAGTGGGGTGTTAAACTCCCCTACTATTATTGTGTTACTGTCTATTTCCCCTATGTTGAGTGCATAAATATTTACAATTGTTATATCTTCTTCTTGGATCGATCCCTTGATCATTATGTAGTGTCCTTCTTTGTCTCTTCTAATAGTCTTTATTTTAAAGTCCATTTTGTCTGATATGAGAATTGCTATTCCAGCTTTCTTTTGATTTCCATTTGCATGGAATATCTTTTTCCATCCCCTCACTTTCAGTCTGTATGTGTCCCGAGGTCTGAAGTGGGTCTTTTGTAGACAGCATATATATATATCTGGTTTCTGTATCCATTCAGCCAGTCTATGTCTTTTGGTTGGAGCATTTAATCCATGTACATTTAAGGTAATTATCGATATGTATGTTCCTATGATCATCTTCTTAATTGTTTTGGGTTTGTTTTTGTAGGTCTTTTCCTTCTCTTGTGTTTCCTGCCTAGAGAAGTTCCTTTAACATTTGTTGTAAAGGTGGTTTGGTGGTGCTGAATTCTCTTAGCTTTTGCTTGTCTGTTTAGGTTTTAGTTTCTCCATTGAATCTGAATGAGATCCTTGCTGGGTAGAGTAATCTTGGTTGTAGGTTTTTCCCTTTCATCACTTTAAATATGTCCTGCCACGCCCTTCTGGCGTGCAGAGTTTCTGCTGAAAGATCAGCTGTTAACCTTATGGGGATTCCCTTGTATGTTATTTGTTGCTTTTCCCTCGCTGCGTTTAATATTTTTTCTTTGTCTTTGATTTTTGATAGTTTGATTAATATGTGTCTTGGTGTGTTTCTCCTTGGATTTTTCCTGTATGGGACTCTCTGCGCTTCCTGGACTTGATTGACTATTTCCTTTCCCATGTTACGTAAGTTTTCAGCTATAATCTCTTCAAATACTTTCTCAGACCCCTTCTTTTTCTCTTCTTCTTCTGGGACCCCTATAATTTGAATGTTGGTGCATTTAATGTTGTCCTAGAGGTCTCTGAGACTGTCCTCAATTCTTTTCATTCTTTTTTCTTTATTCTGCTCTGTGGTAGGTATTTCCACTATTTTATCTTCCAGGTCACTTATCCGTTCTTCTGCATCCCCTATTCTGCTATTGATTCCTTCTAAAGAATTTTTAATTTCATTTATTGTGTTGTTCATCATAGTTTGTTTGCTCTTTAGTTCTTCTAGGTTCTTGTTAAATGTTTCTTGTATTTTCTCCATTCTATTTCCAAGATTTTGGATCATCTTTACTATCATTACTCTGAATTCTTTTTCAGGTAGACTGCCTGTTTCCTCTTCTTTTGTTTGGTCTGGTCAGTTTTTACCTTGCTTCTTCATCGGCTGCATATTTCTCTGTCTTCCCATTTTGCTTAACTTACTGCATTTGGGATCTCCTTTTCAAAGCCTTCAGGTTCGTAGTTTCTGTTGTTTTTGGTGTCTGCCCCCAGTGGGTAATGTTGGTTCAGTGGCTTGTGTAGGCTTCCTGGTGGAGGGGACTGGTGCCTGTGTTCTGGTGGATGAGGCTGGATCTTGTCTTTCTGCTGGGCAGGGCTGCGTCCAGTGGTGTGTTTTGGGGGTGTCTGTGACCTTATTCTGATTTTAGGCAGCCTCTCTGCTAATGGGTGGGGTTGTGCTCCTGTCTTGCTAGTTGTTTACCATGGAGCATCCAGCACTGGAGCTTGTTGGCCATTGGGTAGAGCTGGGTCTTAGAGTTGAGATGGAGATCTCTGGGAGAGCTCTCACCAATTGATATTACATGGGACCGGGAGGTTTCTGGTTGTCCAATGTCCTGAACTTGGCTCTCCCACCTCAGAGGCTCAGGCCTGACACCAGGCCGGATCACCAAGACCCTGTCAGCCACACGGCTGCCTTGAGGCACATGTACTGTGTCCAGATGGTCTCAACACCACAGTGCTCTCTCAGCGCTGCCTCCTTGAAGTAGCTCCCACTGTGGAAACTGGGCAAAATGCACATCCCAAAGATGAAGGAGGAGGATACATACTATTTTAACTTACATTTTCTATTTAAGCTGTATTGACTATCTTTCTATATCTTTATATATTCTTCTAAATATCATTAATGATGGCTCTATGGTATTCTTTATATGGAAGTACCATAATTTATTTAATTAACCTCTACCTTTGAGTGTTTAGATTGTGTCCATATTTTCCCTATAAATAATACTCTGAGGAACATCCTTGTAACACAATCTTTGTGCACCCTTAAAAATTTTTTTGATCATTATAATTATTACCTTAAATTCAGAGTTCTCAATTTTTCCCAGTGACCCTTTTTTTTTTTCTAAGGAAAAAAGCACTCTGTAGCCAAGAGTGTATGTGTGAGATCTCTAGACCTCTGGGAACTACACACATGGGATGGGAAATTTTGTTTGTCTTCAGAAGAGGTTTTCTTCCTTGTGCTATAAGTTCTTATTATTTTGCAGCAGGAAAAGTAAAATGTATTCAAGGGTTTAGTTTGCATTGACAGTATTTAGAGTGCATAATAATTACCAGCCATCTCCTTGCAGAGGTTTGAGGGTTGATTTTGCCACCACTCCCACCTCATCCCCATTACACAAAAACACACATAGTATGTCGTAGAAATGTGCTTATACACAGCTGGATATAGTTTCTTGCCTATCAATAAATATGCAGAGCCCGTTGTATAATAGGTGCTCAATTAATATTTATCATGTGAAAGAAAGAGGTAGAAGGGAAGAAAGAATCTTTTATTGATTCAGTGATCACAGATCAACCTTTGTTGGATTTGCCCTCTTCCCATATCAGAAGACCTTTGCAAAAGCTGGAAATGAACTCCTTATTTTTAACCCCTGCAGGAAAGAAAGATGAGGCTACCAATATCCATTCTCCACACCCTGTCCCCGGCATTTTCAAGATGACACACCTGACTGATCAAAGCCAACAAGTAGATACCTACAAGCATATTTTCTCATCTTAGAAAACACAGAGCTTCCTGAAGGTAGGAATACATTTTGTTCTTGCATATCAAAGTTGAATTGCTATATGTTGTTTGTACAAATTGTGAGTGAAGGAACATGCCAATCTACCCATGTGTAATACTTAGAATTCATTTGGGGAGAATAAAGGCCAGGCCTTAATCTGTGAAAACTTATCCTAACCATTTTCTCCAGAGAGTCTCAAAATCTCAGGTCTGGAATGGCCTGAAAGGCCATCCATGCCTTCTCAGATGCTGGGCCCCCACCTCTAACATCCTGCTTCTGCTTGAGCATCTCTAGTGATGAAGAGCTCACTACTTTAATGGGCAGTTCCATTCATCTTTGGATAGGCAGCTCTTCTTGTTAGAGCCAAAATCTGCCTCTCCATACCATATTCTCACTGGTCCCAGTAATGTCCTCCAGAGTGTCAAAAGCAAATCTGATCATTCTTCCTCATGAATATGTAAAGGCAGCTTGGGTCTTCTTTGATACTTGTTTTCTCCAGGATAAAAATAATTTTTGAAAAATTCTCTTAAAACTTTGCAGTTTTCCCTTACCCACAGCCTTCACTTTTCTAGTTAGCAATGATGGACTGATTTACTCTGAGCTCTCTGACCCTACGTCCCGCCCCCCCTCCCGCTTCCCCCTCCCCACAACCAAAGGGAACATATTGGGTCCCTGGCAAGGACCTATAGGATTCAAAGCCAGAGACTCTCTACTCCTTACTCAGAGATTGTCAGTGAACAAGAAGTGTGTGCCTGGGTTATCTGTCTGTTCCCTCAGGTCTCTCACAGTGGTGGATGGAATTCCCTGACCATCCATGTTATATCCTGGCTTTTGCTCTATGAAGTGAAGGGCAGCTCTAGGAAGTATTTAGGAGACGCAGCGTGGCTGCAGTAGAAAAAGCATAGGCTTTGGAGTGAAGGTTACGTTTAAGTTCCAGCTCCTCTATGAAGTTGTTTTGAGACCTTGTGCCAGATATTTAACTTTTCTGGGCTTTTTTTTCTTCGTCTGTAACAGAGGCATCTAATATCTACTGCAGAGTGTCATGTTAAGGGCTAAATAAAATAATGTACTTCAAGTGTCTGGCTTACGGTGGGCATTTTATAAATGATAGCTGCTACTAATCATAAGAAATAATTTTTCACTAGGAAAATTGTGGCTTAGTCATACTCTAAGTGGAACAAGTAGTTTTTTACTACAACAGTATCTATTATCAGTCGTCTGTCCCATTTGAATTATCTCTGGTCTGTGATTCATGGTAACTGTTTTTATCGAATGGCCTATACCCACAGTACTCTGTCACCTCCTATTCAATCTGCAGCCCGAGAACAGATCAGCCTTCTGGCCTCACCTATTATCTGAAACTGCATCCTTTAAGGGAAGTCCCTATTGCCACATCCAAGGGACCCAAATAGGCCTCCATCACTCTGCAGCACTTGACACTATTGGTCACACAACCCTTTCAGGAAAGCTCTCCCCTCCTAAGAGATTTCACATTCTTCTGGTTTTCCTCTCTGGATGCTCCATATCCTCCTTCCACACCTTGCTAGGGTCATCTTCTCAACGGTAGCATAATCTAAAGCTTTTTCCTGGACCCTCTTCTCTTCTAGGCTCATGGGCAATTTAATCTGGCTTCAATTGCCATCCTTAAGCTAATAATTCACCACATATGTGTGGTGAATACTTCTCTCTAGAAACAAAGACCTGTATATCCAACCAACCTCTTGACTTCACTGTCTCCTTGGTTATCCCATGGGTACTTCACACTCTACTGTTGAAAGTGGAACCAATTATCTTCCCCTCTAATCGAGCTTAACTCATATGCTCTGTTGCTTAATGATTGACACCACCATACACTCCCTCCAGTTGCCAAAGCCAAAAATCTGGGAGTCAACCTTGATTCTTCCCTTTTCCTTAGGCTCTATATCTACTTAACGACCAAGTTCTATCAATTCTATCTCCTTAATATCTCTGAAATTCATTATATTCTTTCTATACCTTCCACCACTGCTTTTTCTCAGGCCATCCAGCAGCTGGTCTTCTTTCTTCTGTCTTATCCCTGATAGCACATTTGCCACCCTACAGTCTGTGTGATCTTTCCAAATATAATGTTTATGATGTCAGTCTCCTGTATAAAATTCTTTATTTTTTGTTGCCCTCGGAAAACGTACAAATGCTTTGGGCCCTGTTTAGAAGGCCTTTTCTTGATCTTGTCCCATTTTCCTCACTAACCTCATCTCTTTCCCTTCTTCTTCCCCCACCTGGTGTCTCTTTACTCTTTCCCTACCCTTCTCTTTTCGCTCCAAATCTCCCACCTCCATCCACACATACTGCTACTGGCTGTTACCTGAACTCACCAAACTCTTAGTTCTGGGTCTTTTGCACATGCTTTTCTTTCTGATTAAAATTCTTTTCCCTGCCTCTTTCTATCACAAGGACACTGGTGCTGGCAAGTGCCATTTTGGAATCCTCTCTCTAGCTTATTAGCACGGGACCCAGACCTGCCCTTCAGCCTATAGGAACAAGTACTGGGACACCGCGGGCCAAGCAGCTAGCAGGGAGGGGTTAAAGCCCCACCCATCAGCGGGTCCACTGCCTTAGGACTCCCTGAGCCCTGAGTTACCTCAGGACCCAGATCTGTACACCACAATGCCCAGGACCTGGCCTCACTCACCAGTACACCAGCACTAGCCCCAGGACTTCCAGGGCCACACACTCAGCCATTGGGACCCAGCCCTGCCCATCAGCTGGCCAACATCAACTCCAGGACCCCCAGGTCCCTTCAGCCAAAGACCCTAGGACCTGGCTGTACCCCACAGTGGGTGGACACCAGCCCCAGGAACACTGCAGCCCTGCAGCGTGATAGCCTGCCATGTCAGGACCCAGCCTACCCACCAGCAGGCCAGCACCAGCCCCGGGACCCCCAGGGCTCTGGCCCCCCCCACCAGCAGGCTGACCCCAACTCTGGGACCCCCAGGGCCATGCAACCAGAGACCCCAGGACCTGGTTCTACCCACCAGCAGGCCTACACCAGCTCTAAGACACCTTGGGCTCCTCAGCCAGCCACCCTGGGAATCAGCTCCACTTACCAGTGAGCCAACACCAGCTTTGGGACACCCCAGACCTCACAACCAGCCATGTCAGCAACCGGCCCTGCCCACCAGCTGACTAACACTAGATCTGGAACCCCCCAACCTTACAACCACCCACCCATGGGACCCACCCACCATTGGGCCAGCACTAGCCCTGGGACCCCCGGGGGCTCTATAGTCAGCCACCTCATGACTGGGCCCCACCCACCAGTAGCTGGCAGATGGCACAGGCAGGGCCTGGCAACAAACTGGACTGGGGGCCAGCCATGCCTAACAGACACCCCCCACAACAGCAGTCAGCCTGTCATGACAGAAGGGCCCGTGCAGCCCACAGAGGGAGCACCCCTGGAGCATAGAGTTCTGGGGAGTATGCTACTGCTGCCTGCAAGAGGCTCATTTTAGATCTAAAGACACACACGACTAAAAGTGAGAGGATGGAAAATGCTATTCACTGCGAGTGGAAGTGAAAAGAAAGCCAGGATAGCAATATTTATATCAGACAAAATACAATTTAAAACAAAGACTGTTATAAGAGACAAAGAAGGACATTACATTATGATTAAGGGATCAATCCAAGAAGAAGATATACAATTGTAAATATATATGTACCCAACATAGGACCACCTAAATACATAAATCAAATATTAACAGACTTAAAGGCAGAAGTTAATAGTGACACAACAATAGTAGGGGACTTTAACACCCCACTTATATCAACGGACAGATCATCCAGACAGAAAATCGGTAAGGAAACACTGGCCTTAAACAACACATTAGACCAAATAGACAATAGATATATATAGAACATTCCATACAAAAGCAGAAGAATACACATTCTTTTTAGGTGCACGTGGAACATTCTGCAGGATAGATCACATGCTAGGCCACAAAACAAGTCTCAATAAATCTTAAGAAGATTGAAATCATATCAAGTATCTTTTCCAACCACAACAGTATGAGACTAGAAATCAACTATATCTTCAATAAATGGTGTTGGGAAAACTGGACAGCTACATACAAAAGAATAAAACTGGATTACTTTCTCATACAATGTACAAAAATAAATTCAAAATGGATTAAAGTCTTAAATATAAGACCTGAAACCATAAAACTTCTAGAAGAAAACACAGGTGGTATACTCTTTGACATTGGTCTTGGTAATATTTTTTTGGATATGTCTTCTCAGCCAAGGGAAACAAAAGCAAAAAAAAAAAAAAATGGGAACTACATCAAACTAAAATCTTTTGCACAGTGAAGGAAATTATCAACAAAATGAAAAGGCCATCTACTGAATGGGAGAAGATATTTGCAAATGATATAGCTGATAAGGTGTTAATAAACAAAATATACAAAGAACTCATACAATTCAACATCCCCCCCACCCCCGCAAAACGAACCCAATTAAAAAATGGGCAGATCTGGATAGACATTTTTCCAAAGAAGACATACAGATGACCAACAGGCATATGAGAAGATGCTCAACATCACTAATCATCAGGGAAATGCAAATCAAGACTACAGTGAGCTATCACCTCACACCTGAAAGAATGGCTATTATCAAAAAGACAACAAATAACAAGTGTTGGTGAGGATATGGAGAAAAGGAAGCCCTTGTGCACTGTTAATGGGGATATAAATTGGTGCAGCCACTATGGAAAATAGTATGGAGATTCCTCAGAAAATTAAACATGGAACTACCATACAGCCCAGCAATTCCACTTCTGGGTATTTATCTGAAGAAAATGAAGACACTAGAAAAGATATATCCACTCCTATGTTCATTGCAGCATTATTTACGATATCCAAGATATGGAAGCAACCTAAGTGCCCATTGATAGATGAATGGATAAAGAAGTGGTATATATACACAATGAAATATTACTCAGCCATAAAAAGAATGAAATCTTGCCATTTCTGACAATGTGAATGGGCCTAGAGGGTATTAAGCAAAGTGAAATAAGTCAGAAAGAAAAAGACAAATACCATGTGATTTCATTTATATGTGGAATCCAAACAACAAAACAAACAAAACAGACACTGAGAACAAATTGTGGCTTCCAGAGAGGAGGGGGTTTGGGAGAGGAGAGAAATAGGTGAGGGATATTAAGAGGTACAAAATTCCTTTGTAAAATAAATGTGTCACAGGTATAAATGTACAAAGTGGGGGATATAGTCAATAATTATGTAATGTCTTTGTATGTGAACAGATCACTTATTGTGGTGATCATTTTGAAATATTGAATCACTATGTTGTGTAACAGGAACTAATGTAGTCTTATAGGTCAATTATACTTCAAAAACAAACAAAAAAACTCATAGAAAAGAAGATCAGATTTGTGGTTACCAGAGGTGGAGTGTGGAGGCGGGATAATTGGATGAAGGCAGTCAAAAGGTACAAATTTCCAGTTATAAGATAAATAAGTACTAGGGATGTAATGTACAACATGATAAATATAATTAACACTGCTGTACATTATATAGGAAAGTTGTGAAGAGAATAAATACTGAGTTCTCATCACAATGAAAAAATATTTTTTCTATTTCTTTAATTTTGTGTCTACATGAGATGATGGATGTTCACTAAACTTATTGTGGTCATCATTTTATGATGTATGTAAGTCGAATCATTATGCTGTTCACCTTAAATGTATACAGTGCTATATGTCAATTATATCTTAGTAAAATTGGAAGAAATAAATTAAAAATAAATAAAATTTTAAAAAGCCTCCACTAACTCTCCTGTGCTGGCTTAGCTGCTGCTTCTATGTGTCTACATGACCTGTTCCTACTCCCATCAAGGTGTCAAAGCACTTAGCGCAATATCTTGCCATTGTGTACTTCCCTGCCACTTAAAAAGGATAGCAGTCATGTCTTGCTCATTTTTAAATCTCTGATGCTAGCATACTGCCTAGCAAATGGGAACTGTTCAGTAAGTATCTCCTAAGTTATGTTTATTGTTAAATAAGTTGATTTTGGGAAACAGTACCAAAGCTTTTGTTGTAGGGTAACCTGAAATTATAGGCTTGGAAAAGGAACTTAAAAGTCTCAGACATTATAAATGACTCGTAGCCTCTGCTTGCTTCTCAACCTGATGGACTTGGCAGACATGCAATGATGGATACACATGAACATCGCATGCGTCCCAACACAGTGTGTGTTTCCAAGAGCGTCACATGACACTCATTCCTCTGCAGGTAAAGAGCCCTGGGCCAGCTGAGCTAGGTTAGTTCACCCTGGGTGAGCCTTACAGGCTGCTGGCACACCTCAGGAGAGTGTGGACTGTGTGTCAAGTGCACGAAAGCCAACTAGGGCAGAGAGCATGAGAACCGGTTGGAAGAAGAATGACACCACAGGGAGATGAATCTCCCATTCAGCAATTCTAGTCCCAGCTCTTTCATTAATGAGCTGTGTGACCTTGAACAAGTGTCTTCCTCTTTTTGGCTCCAGTGTCCATACTTGTCAATGAGGGCTTGGATTGGCTGGGCTCCAAAATCCCTTCCAGGATTGATGCTCTGGGATTTTGTGATCAGTGTGAAGACTGCAGATCTCAGTGGAAGGAAGCAGGTAAGTGTGTATTAGGAGCATGTGGCAACTGACCCATTGGTTCCAGGCCTTCAGCAGTCTTCAGCAAAAGGGAGCCAAGCTAGGACAGAGATTTGCTTTAAGTCACCCTGGAAGTAGAGACCTCTGGGGCGCAGTAGCTCACCATTGTGTCTTAAGGCTCTAAGTCAGGTCTGTCAGAAGGAAGCGTTTCCAAGGATTGGAGTGGGGGTAGGTGGGTGGCAGAGAAGTGTTAATTTTCACTTAACAGTAAAATTACCACATTTGGGGAAAGTTTTTATGTTTATTGACCAATAATTTTGATCATTTTCTTTGCATTGAAATTATCCAAAGTTTAAGTGTTGGAAATGATTCAAAGAGTACCACCTGGAACTTAGCTGAGGCAGGCATGACAGCAGTGCAGTGTTTTTGAACGGAACTGTTAAGTGGGTGAATTGAGATTTTTTGAGGCTATGAACCATCAAGTCATAGAAATTCAGATTTGCCTTAGCCAAGTAAAACAATCCAGTTTATTCTGAATTCTTAAATGGGTGGTAGTGGCTTTGATAATTGTATTAAAGACTCCTTGGGAAGCATAAAGAAAAGTATATATATATATATGTGTTTAATTGAATAAATACTCATAACCAACTGTTTCTAGTTGATTAGCTCTAGTACTTGGCAGAGAACTTAGGGTGATAAAGAAAAAAATAACATTATGATTTTTAAAAATCCTGGGAATATTCTTTTTGGTCATGATTCACTGGTGTCAGAATTTCTGAGAGGTGTATGGAAACTCCCATCTTTGTCCCTGAAAGAACTGGAAATACATGAGTACAAGGTGTGCTCAGGAACTCGAGCTTCTGGCTCAAGGTGACTCCTTTCAAATCTGGTCCTTCCTTTGTGTTGACCAAGAGTTTCCTCAGCTTCTTAGAAAAATGCTTGTGTAATGATTCACTTGGTTCTGAAAAGATAGATGCATAATCGCTTAACTTCTTGAAGCTGTTTGGATTTGAATCCTAGTGGACAAAGCACAAGCCAAATGTTGGTGTGGAGAAGTGCCATTTTTAGCTCTCAGAATGGAGGTGGGCCAGGAGCAAAGAAAAGCACCTCCTGAGAAATGAGGGGACCAGCCAGATGCAGAAATGGGCCTCCAGGAAGAGGAGCCAAAACACAAAAATAGTAATAATTAAATTTGCTGAGTATTACTCTGTGTCAAGCAGGATTCCAAATCATAATGATCATAATCAGAATTATACTATTAATAGTTCTCACACCAGCCCTCTGAGGCAGGCTCTCTTATTTCCATTTTCTAAATGGAAAACTCAGGTACAGAGGTTAAATATTCACCCAAGGAAAATTAGGTGGTAACTGTAGAGCCAGGATACAAACTCAAGTAGTTGGGCTGCAGAGTCGTTGCTGTTAACTACCTGTGCCCTGGTGCATCTCTAACCTTTCAAGGTCATATACAACTCTCATTCTGTATCTCCAGCATCCGGTCTGGGGCTGGGAAGGTAATGGGCTTTGTTGAGTGTTCCTGAACTGAATGGAACCAAGCAGACTCAGCCTGTGCCCACCTGGAGTCTGTGGGAGGCTCTGTTTGACTCAGCACAGTACTTGAGAGGAGCAGAATGCTAGCCAGTCCCTGGGGGCTGGCAGCAGAAGCCCAGTCCAGCCAGCTGATGTGGGATCGTGGGCAGGATTCCCTCTCACTGAACAGAAACAGGAAGGAAAACCATGGGTACACAGGAGCCCAGAGCTGGGGGTGTGAAGAAGCAGCCTGCTGGTTCCATAGCATTTACGGGAACTCACTGCCACCAGCCCCTGTACTGGGCACTGGTCACTGTGGATACAGAGTTGGATTGTCCACATTCCATGCCCTGGAGGAGCTCCATGTTAGTACTGGGAAAGGCTACCTATCTGATAGGAGCCAGAAAATTGCCTTAGGACCCCTGTCCTACTTTGTAGGGCCAGACGAGATTAATTCTCAATTCTATTGTCTCTCTTGTGGAGTTTTAAAATTCAGCTCACTGCCATTAACTGGATTCAGAAGATGGGTTATATAACTTTCAGATCTCTCGAATTTTCTGGATTAAGAATGTAGGGCTATGAATAGCCAAAGCAATCTTGAGACAGAAAAACTGAGCAGGAGGAATCAGGCTCCCTGACTTCAGACTATACTACAAAGCTACAGTAATCAAGACAGTATGGTACTGGCACAAAAACAGAAATATAGATCAATGGAACAGGATAGAAAGCCCAGAGATAAACCCACACACATATGGTCACCTTATCTTTGATAAAGGAGGCAAGAATATACAATGGAGAAAAGACAGCCTCTTCAATAAGCGGTGCTGGGAAAACTGGACAGCTACATGTAAAAGAATGAAATTAGAACACTTCCTAACACCATACAAAAAATAAACTCAAAATGGATTAAAGACCTAAATGTAAGGCCAGACACTATAAAACTCTTAGAGGAAAACATAGGCAGAACACTCCATGACATAAATCACAGCAAGATCCTTTTTGACCCACTTCCTAGAGAAATGGAAATAAAAACAAAAATAAACAAATGGGACCTAATGAATCTTAAAAGCTTTTGCACAGCAAAGGAAACCATAAACAAGATGAAAAGACAACCCTCAGAATGGGAGAAAATATTTGCAAACAAAGCAACTGCCAAAGGATTAATCTCCAAAATATACCAGCAGCTTATGCAGCTCAATATCAAAAAACCAAACAACCCAATCCAAAAATGGGCAGAAAACCTAAATAGACATTTCTCCAAAGAAGATATACAGATTGCCAACAAACACATGAAAGGATGCTCAACATCACTAATCATTAGAGAAAAGAAAATCAAAACTACAGTGAGGTATCATCTCACACCAGTCAGAACGGCCATCATCAAAAAATGTACAAACAGGGCTTCCCTGGTGGCACAGTGGTTGAGAGTCCGCCTGCCGATGTGGGGGACATGGGTTTGTGCCCCGGTCTGGGAGGATCCCGCATGCCACGGAGCGGCTGGGCCCGTAAGGCATGGCTGCTGGGCCTGCGCGTCCGGAGCCTGTGCTCCGCAACGGGAGAGGCCACAGCAGTGAGAGGCCCGCGTACCACAAAAAAAAAAAAAAAAAAAAAGTACAAACAATAAATGCTGGAGAGGGTGTGGAGAAAAGGGAACCCTCTTGCACCACTGGTGGGAGTGTAAATTGATACAGCCACTATGGAGAACAGTATGGAGGTTCCTTAAAAAACTAAAAATAGAACTACCATATGACCCAGCAATCCCACTACTGGGCATATATCCTGAGGAAACCATAATTCAAAAAGAGTCATGTACCAAAATGTTTATTGCAGCTCTATTTACAATAGCCAGGACATGGAAGCAACCTAAGTGCCCATTGACAGATGAATGGATAAAGAAGATGTGGCACGTATATACAATGGAATGTTACTCAGCCATAAAAAGCAACGAAATTGAGTTATTTGTAGTGAGGTGGATGGACCTAGAGACTGTCATTCAGAGTGAAGTAAGTCAGAAAGAGAAAAACAAATACCGTATGCTAACACATATACATGGAATCTAAAAAAAGAAAAAATGGTTCTGAAGAACCTAGTGGCAGGACAGGAATAAAGACACAGACGTAGAGAATGGACTTGAGGACACGGGGAGGGGGAAGGGTAAGCTGGGACGAAGTGAGAGAGTGGCATGGACATATATACACTACCAGATGTAAAATCGATAGCTAGTGGGAAGCAGCCGCATAGCACGGGGATATCAGTTCGGTGCTTTGTGACCACCTAGAGGGGTGGTATAGGGAGGGTGGGAGGGAGACGCAAGAGGGAGGAGATATGGAGATATATGTATATGTATAGCTGATTCACTTTGTTATACAGCAGAAACTGACACGACATTGTAAAACAGTTATACTCCAATAAAGATGTTAAAAAAAAAAAGAATGTAGGGCTAAAGTGGTGGCAAGGCTGGGTAGACAGAACTTGGGAAAGGACTCTGCAATTGAAATGGCTAGAGAGATTGCTGGATAAGAGAAAGGAGAAAAAGAAAGACATCTGTTCTTATGTTCATATAACACTAGGACCTATTTATTCCAGTAGGGAGGAGAGAACATTTATTCTCTGTGTTAGCCATGGAACCGGCTTTGGGGTCAAGTTTCTTGAGTGATGAAGCAATTTTGGTAGGCTAGGATTCATTTGGTGATGAGCAATGAAGGTGATGCCTGGTTTGCCTGGATAGTCCCAGTTTATGCTTGTTATACTGGTGGCATTATTTAAATTGCCTTGTTTCACTCTAAAAAGTATCCTGGTTTGGATGATAAATTTTATAGTCATGCTGCCCAAGGACAAAAAAACACCTGCATTTTTCTGGTGGGCTTGAGTTCTGAGTTTTAAAGCGAAAGAGATGTTGGAGTATAAACATCTCTTGCTAGATAGCCTTTTCCTCTGTTACCACCATGCCTGAATATGGACAAAAGTCAATCCTTTCCCCCTTAGCTTGGCTGGAAAATATAAAACTAAAATTTACTCTAAAAATTAATAGAACACCCCCCATCACCACCACCAATCTCCTTTAAAATAGAAAAACAGACACAGGGTACAAATTCATTAAGTTTTTGCCATAGATCTACTTGACTGGCTCCATTTAGAGATATCAGTTCTTGAATTTTTTAGCTTTCCTCCACCTAGAGTTCTGGGACACACAGCCAGACAGAGGCTGGAGTGGGGTGCTGGTAGGGAACCACAGATGTAGGGGGGAGCCTGTCAGCCTCTCACGTGTCCTGCTGTTCTATAGGACCCTAGTCCTTGAGGTATCATCTTCTGACTCCCGAGGGAAGGGAGGGAGGAGAGTCGTTTTCTCATCCCTGGAGATCTGCTTGAAACATAGTCACTGTGACTGTAGTGATTAGTAGAAACTTGCGAAAGAGTCGAGGAGAAGGAATGAAATTGGTGTTTCATGAAGTTTAATTGAGCATTGCCCTGCTCTTTAGTTTATCTGACCACATTTACAGATGGAGGAAAACAAGGATTTGGGGAAGGAGCCTTTCTTGTGTGTCCTTTGCTCTCTCTCCCCTCACTGGTCCATCTACCTGTGTCTGTGTTGTTGTGCTGCTATTGCTAAAGCCATCAAACGAGACCTGTGACTGTACTCAACCTTAGTCATCTGTTACAGAAGCATTTTTGGACTGTTTGAATGGCTTCATCACCTCGTTCCTTTGGATACACATGCAGATTAGGAGGAATGTAAATAGACAATTATTGAGCATTAGGCCTGTCATAGATATTGAAGGGATTTACAGGGTCAAGAAATTATAGTCAAAATTCAAAGAGACGTGAAAAGGATGAGACATTGTTTAGGTTTTGATGTTAGAAGCTCATTGTTTCAAAGATCTGGGAGTGTGTGATAAAACCATGCCAGCTCTTTTTAAAAAATTTTTTTAACGTGTTTATTTCTTGTTTCTTTTCTTTTTTAATTTTTTCATTTTATTTATTTTTTATACAACAGGTTCTTATTAGTTATCCATTTTATACATATTAATGTATATATATCAATCCCAATCTCCCAATTCATCCCACCACCACCACCCCACCCCCACTTTCCCCCCTTGGTGTCCATACGTTTGTTCTCTACATATGTGTCTCTATTTCTGCCCTGCAAACCGGTTCATCTGTACCATTTTTCTAGAAAACCATGCCAGCTCTTGTTTCCACCTTCCCAACATAAAACAGCTAAAGATCACTGAATAAATTAATAAGAGATAGCAAGGGTGTGCTTCCTCAAGGAAAATTCCCCTAAGAAGCTCGCCATTTCAGGAAGACATGGGTTGTGGGTTTTGTGAATCAGCTTTAAAGGAGCCAGATGAGCTTATGACAGTGATAATATCTGTAGGTACTGAAGTCAAGACAGGGTAGTCAGTCAATTCTCATGCTTCCTTCATGTCACATTCATGTCACAGGGGCCACACGAATGGGCTGGGAATGTTTCCCTGCAGGGTCCTTGCTGATACTCAATTTCCTCTGATAAATTGCCTCATTCTTCTCATCAAATCCTCTTCAAAACGAAGTAAATTCTGGGTTGATGAAATAACACACTGATCATTTAAGAAACGTGATATAACCTACCTGTGAAGATTATTGAATGTGTGCAGAAGCCTTCCAAATTTTAAACTCTGGGGGTAGAAACAAATCCCAAGGCACTGCCATTGTGCAAAACCTTGTTTTCGTTTGCAAATCATGCCCGGGAAATGTCATCAGAAACAACTTGTCAATCTGAGAAGCAACAACACTCATAACTTTATAGTAATGATAGAAATACTGAGAGTATTTAAGTTTGAATAAAAACAATAGTTAAAAGGTATCAAAGGCATATTGTGTGCCACGTCCTGCCCTGAGTTTTACATGCATTGTCTTGTTTAATACTCCCAATAATAAGTATTCTTACGTAGGCATTATTATATTATTATTCTAATTTTACAGATGAATATTATTACAGCCCAACTTCTCTCTAGAATTTCTGACCAGACATCGACTGTCTACTCAACCTCTCTGTTTGGATAGTTAATAGGCATCTCAAGTTTAAAGTGTCCAAAATTGGCTGCTAACATTCGTCTTCTCCTTCCCCTTCTTCCAACAAACTTCCACCCCTTCAGTCTTCCTCATCAAAGGTGATGGCAACTCCAGCCTTCACGATGCTCAGGCCGAAAGCCTGGGAGTTGTCTTTGACTCCTCTCTTTTCGCTCACACACCACATCCCATCTGGTTAGCAAATTCTGATGCTGCACCTTCAAACTGTATCAGAATCTGACCACTTCTCACTCCTCCACTGCTACTACCTGGTTCAAACTACCGTCCTCTCTCAGCTGGATGGCTGCTGTGACCTCCGTCTGCCCTCGCCCCCTTCAAGTCTATTCTCTTCCAGGTAGCCAGACTGCCCCTGTTAAAATGAAAGTTCAGAACCCTCCAGCAGCTTCTCATCTGACTCAGAGTGGAAATCAAAGCCCTTACAATGGCTACAAAGCCTCACGAGGGGCCAGCTTCTTTTCTGATCTTTACTTTGAGTTTGCACACCCTGAATTTTATGCAGTGTTTTGTGCATATGTGAATCTGTGTGTTCTTCTGGGAGAGTCTATGTAGTGGTCATCGGATTCTCAAAGGAATCAAAATCTCCCAAAAGCTTAAGAATCACTGCTTGGAGGAAACGTCATACTTGAAAATCCAATTTAAAGAAGGCATTTATTCAAATTATAAAATGATTTGGAAAGGATTCTTTATTTTTTTTAAAAAAAACCATTGAGTTGTACCCTTTATTTTATTTTTAAAAATTAATTAATTAATTAATTAATTAATTTGGTTATGCTGGGTCTTAGTTGCGGCAGGCAGGCTCCTTAGTTGCGGCTCATGGGCTTCTTAGTTTTGGCACGTGTGCTCCTTAGTTGCGGCTCAGGGGCTCCTTAGTTGCAGCTTTCAGGCTCCTTAGTTGTGGCATGTGAACTCTTAGTTGCGGCATGCATGTGGGATCTAGTTCCTTGACCAGGGATTGAACCCGGGCCCCCTGCATTGGGAGAGTGGAGTCTTAACCTCTGTGCCACCAGGGAAGTCCCGGAAAGGATTCTTTATTTAACAAAAGGAATCATTGAAAATGTCTTGTGCATTCACAATACAATGAAATTAAATATATTTAATTATTTTAGCAGACTCTTTGTGACCCAAGTGTATCAGTTCTAAGAGGATTCAGAGTAAGTCAGGCTACAATAAAATCTATGTGTAACAAATAGATGTTTGAGCCTCTAGCTAACAGTTCTCTTATTTTAAATAATAGCAAACCTATATGCACAGTTTGGGGCCTGTTATGTGTAAGGTATTATATTTGGAAACATTTTTTACATGTTTCAGTACATAGAGTAATGATGTCTGTCTCTGTATGCTCTTCTCACCTTACCCCTCATCCTAGAATTTGTAGCATTTCACAGATCAGCAAGCTGTGAAATGAGATTGGACCCAAAGTGATTCTCTTGCCAAGGAGAGAGATCAGCAGTGATTGCAGGTGAGTCAGCCTGGATATGGGCTCTTGGGTCCCTGAAACCCCAGCACTCAATTGTCTTCTGCATCATTCCCTTGACCATTTATAGACTAGAAACCTGACCTATATCCCAGGGGTGTTGTGTGAATTAACCAGTAAACTATAATTAATTGTGAAGTAAACATTAATTATTGTTTTCACGGTCAGTTCTGGTCTGGGTTCCTGACCTGGAGAGAGAACCTGCTCGCACAGTGGCCTCTGTGTGGGTTCAGAGCACCCCACAAACCTGTGAGGGTTGTGTCCTCCTTTGATGTATGTTAGGAGTACTCCAAAGAATCGTAAAGCACTCGATTTCACACTGGAAAGGTGTCCTGTTTGTGATTGCAGGGAACCTGGTCTCTGTCTCCAGCACTAGAAGGGCTGCCGTGGGGCAGAAGTTGCTGATTTGTTCTTCATGGGCCCAGAGGGCATAACTAGGACAAATGGGGAGGCAGACGTTAGCCCAAGAGTGGGAAGAACTTCAACGGCTGGAGCAGTTCAACTATGGAACCAATGCCTGAAAAAGCAGGGAGTTCTTCCTGGCCATGGAAAAGTTCAAGGAAAGGCCAGATGACTTTTTATTTTCAAATAATTTATTGATTGATTACCTACCCTATGTGGGGCATTATGCTAAGTGCTGGAGGAACCCAAATGTGAACTAGACAAGTACTGTGCTTTTAGCACAGATGTAAGAGGGAAGATAAAATCCATTCATCCATCCATCCATCCAATGAATATATAGTCATCCCTCAGTATTCATGGGAGATTAGTTCCAGGACCTCTGCCCCACACCCCACCCCAACAGATACCTAATCTGAGAATGCTCGAGTTCCTGGTATAAGATAGGACAGTACAGTCTGTATAAAATAGTATAGTCTGCCTTCCATATCTGTGGCTGCAGAACCCTTAGATACAGAGGGCTGACTGTATATTGAGGTATCATAGCACTGAGTGCTCTACAGTACTGAACAAAGCAAAGACTTACGTGTCTTACAGGTGGTATATGAGATTGCCAATAAGAACTCCTAAAGCATGAAGTTAATGTTAGCCTTTGAGACTGAAATTAGGAAAAGTTAACATGAAACAAGATCAATTGGCTAATGGGGATATAAGTATAAGTAGGAAAGCTTAAGTATAACAAATCATAACATGCTTTGGCAACTGTGATGACTGTTAGTGTAAAGCGGGTGGTCTGCATGGAGCTAGAAGACAGGGAGTCAAAGGAAGAATATTTGTGAATTCGTTCCTAGCATGATCTGAATACAAGGTAATGGACCAGGGACTGAGGACATCAGGCTTTCATAGCTCAGTGACACTGGCTATTGAGATCATTTAACTCATACTCTTTTCAAGAACCTCTTCCTCTTCTCCTGCCTGACTCCTACTTATCTTCAGGTTTTAACTTAAATGTAACTTTCCTGGAAAAGCCTCACCTGTACTCTCACAGTACTATGTACTTCTACACGGCACTTATCACAGCTGTAATTTATTGTTTCTTAGCATCTCTCTTCCCCACTAGACCAGAAGCTGAATAAGAATAGAAGACGTGTCAGTCTTATTCATCCCTGTAACCCATTGCCTGGCACATAGAGGTACTCAGTAAATATTTGTTAAATGACTGGATAAATAAATGAAAGACAGAATGAATCTGATTTCCCAGGAAGATTTTTCCCTATAAGGGAAAAATTCCCTGAGCAGAGAGATGACTTTTATTTCTGGAATTCTTGGAGATCTCACTTACAGCAGGATTCTAACATAAGGTAGAAATGCAAGTGAACAGGAAATGAGCTATGGGACTTCAGAGATGGAATAGCAATCGTGGAAGTGGTTATGTAAGAGAGGGCACCTGACCTGAGTACCAAATCAAAGATGGGATTTGGCATGTGGAACTAAGGGGTGGAGGGTGAAAAGGTTATTCTAGCCAGAGATGAACAGCATGAACAAAGATACCAAGTTTGGAATTCAGAGTGAATGTAGAGGAGTGATGGGATATAACATGGGGAAAGCAGGCTGGGATCCCACTGAGACAGGCAGGATAAAGTGTTTGGACTTCTTCATCTGTTGGTAAGCTTTGCCATAGAGGGGATCCCTGCATTGCATGGGAGTCAGTTCCTTTCACAGTGTTCCAAAAGATAGAGCGTGGACAGTGACAAGGACTGGATGACTCCAGGAGAAGGCCAGCTGGCTGTCTTCCTAAAGGTCCTCACAGTGGGGTGTAATTACCAGGGATCTCATAGGGTCCAGGTTCTGGCCCTTTGTCTGTCAGGCTCGAAAATCTGTTTATCCACACTCAAAGGTTAACCTAATCTCACAAGGCTACTGTATATAACCAGGATGCTTATTTAGTAATTCACAAGGAAAACTAGCATTGCTAAAGGTATCAAATGCTCAAGTCCTATGACTAGAGCCCTGTAAGCAGACCACATAAGAAGTCATATTATAATTAGGTGTCAGTTTGTTAATTCACAAGAAATATATTGCCCAAGGATGCCCAAGTCCAATGGCTAGGTAGTCATTTCCTATAGGTGGATCTACATGAGAAGCCACACTATAATCAGTTCCTTGATAAACTTGGAGTTTAGGACAAGGGGAACTCATTAAAAGAATGTTTAGAGACATGTAACCTAGTCCTCTATAATAGGCAAGTACTTGTCACCATAATTACCTAGGTCACCTTTTAAACCAGAACCCCTCTTCCCTGGGTGGTATTAGATGGACAGTGATAAGGTTTGCTTGTCTGACCTCCTTTCCTTGCATTTTCATGGCTGGTCAACCTCCCTTCTGACTGATACTTGCCTTCTTTAACTATATTAACACTTCCAATCGGATGTCATCAAGTTCTCCTGGTCTGAGAACTATTCTGTTTCTTTAGGATGACTTAGCAAATCTCTGCTGTAATCCATGTGTTGATGTCCCAGTTTAACTCTTAAGAGGACAATCTCATTTCTGATTCTTTCAGGATCATTCACTGTTGCCCCTAGTACTGACAACACTTTCCAGTCTCGAGATTCTAGGGCACACCAAGCCTCCAATGGCTTAGAACAATCTTATATTTAACACTGTCAGATTGTCACAAACTAGATAAAGCCTCAGTGATAATAACCTTTCCATTCCATTCATGTGCTTTTTTGCAATCAAAACACACATTCATGTCTGTTATCATTCTAAGATGAAATTCTTTACCTCAAGAGGTAAACAAGAGGTTAACAAGAGGCAGAAACAGAGCTCAGATCCCAGGCCACTTTCTAGTATATTCCACTCCTTCACCATGTAATAGAAGAGTTTTCTTTTAAATTCCACATATATTGAAAAGAAAAATCGTATTACACTAATGTTTAATTTATCCACTTGAAGGTCGCGCAGAGAAGTCAAGTGTTGAGGTTTAGCATGAAAACCATGATGGAGAATTCTAGTGTCAGAACCAGGGCTTGATTAGCAGTAGAAATGCCCAATCCTGTCCCTACCTCAAGGAGGCAGAACACTGGGATTAGACAGACCCCTGTGGGCAGAGCTGGCAGGAGAATAGGAACAAAGACCAGATCACAGACTGGAAGGCCCATGGGTGAGCCCAGAGTTGGAAAAGAGGGGGCTGGTATCCCTGAGGATGTTGCCACCAAGCCACAGGGAAGATGGGATGAATGGCCTCTCTTAGTCTTTCTGGAATCAAAACACTCTTTCCTCTAAGCACTGCTGGATATAGGAGGATACATTCTCACTCTTTGCTTCCTTGCCCCAGACTTTACAGAGAACACCTCCCTTTGTGATAATGACCATTAATGAGTACCACCTTGTGCCAGGTCGGGGCTAGGAATATTATTTTGCTCCTAACAAGCTTGAAGATTGTATTGCCTCCAACCTCCACCCAAGAAACTATAACCCTTAGAGGTTAAGTAACTTGACCAAGGTCACTCACTAATGTATGTTGGAAATGGATTCTAAGGCAGTTTGGTTTGATGTAAAACTCAAGCTTTTCCCATTGTGCCATGCTGACCCTCAATACATTCATGTCTCAGATGAGCTGTTATAATTCAGGCCTTTTTTGTCCTCCAATCCTGCTGGTCAGAGTGTGAGAACAAGAGACAAAAGAAAGGCAGGAAAAGTCTTGCATTCATTACATGCTAGAGCCAGACCGTCTGCGCTCAAATTCAGGTTCTACCACCTGCCAGCTGTGTCACCTGGGACAAGTCATACCCTCTCTGTGCCTTTTTTCCTCACTTGTAAAATGAGGAAAATAATAGTACTTACCTAAAAAAAAATGGTAGTACTCACTTTATAGGATTGTTGTGAGAATCAAATATGTTAATATAACTATAGTGCTTAGAAAAGTATCTGGCACATAGTAAATGCTCAATAAAATTAGCCATTAATATCTTTTGATTAAGTTGAGATCTTGACCTCAATCCAGTCTGACCCCTTCTTTGGATGTGGAAGACACTGCAGCCTCATTAATTCCATAATTCTCAGCCATCTGTTGGGGTGGGTTACTTTCTAGGTGGGTCATCTGAACTATTTTAAGGGATCATCTTAACCATTTTAACAGATCCCTACTGACGTAAATATCAGACTTCATCTAGAATTCTAGGGTCATACCATGGATAGTCCCTACAGTTTGCCTCTGCTGTACCCTCCTCCCTCCTTTCCTAGAAATGCCTGTCTAAAGGGACTGGTGAGTTTACTGGAGATCTGCCCTGACGTGGTGCCAGCAGCCCACAGGTCATTAGTGCTCCCCAGAGAGCCCATTCCTTGCATGCTTTGTAGCTCAGCAGACTCCCGAGTCTTCTCAGCCAGTGACATTCCAGATGCCTGAGCTGGCAGGAAAGGGTGGGGCAGCCCCAGTTGAGTCCAGAAAGGAAACTAGGTCTGTCCACACAGACAGCTACAGACCAATTAAAATGGTGCATAAGCTAATTAAGGACTGTGAACGAGGTGCCACTTCCCTGAGGTGCCAGTACATGCCGGATAATGACAGCCTTGGGCCGGAACCTTCTATGACTTGAAACTGGATAACTTAGGTGACAGGATTAAAACAAAAAGGACAACCACCTGCAAGATATAACTTCATACTTTCAAATGGAATCTTTAATACAGTTCAATTTCAGAAATATTTGTGAAACAATTAGGGCAGGAAACAGTGCTGGACATTATGGGGACACAAATACGTGACACTCAGGGTGTCAGTTCTCCATCTCTATTCCCACTTCTTATCGGCACCTACAGTTCCTCTCACATGCACTATTGTAATCATCTCTTAACTGGTCTCCCCATCTCCTGTGTTTCCTCAGCCACAATCCATACAAACAAACTTTGGTCGTATAACACTTCACTCAAAATGGCTTCCCACTGCCTACACATTACGTACAAATATCTTACCGATATTAAAGACCCTACAGACTGGCCCAGATTAACCCTTCCAGGTTTTCCTCTAACTTACTGCTCTCCTCCATGCCAGCCTTATTGGTCTACTACAGTTTCCTGAAACACACTGTCTTTGTTTTCTCTTCGTCTTCCTGTTTCCCTGAATCTGTTACAAGGCACAGCATGGCTTCCCTTCCCATCTCTGACTAGAGAGATCTTGCCCACCTTTCAAAACTCGTCTCCAGTGCCACTTCTTCCCTAAAGCATCCCATGATGCTGGCTTCCTCTATTGCGATGTCATCAATCCCATGTTATCCTGCATTGCACTTGGTTTATCCTTCTCTCACGTCTGAGTTTTCCTCCAGCCAGCCTCCCGAGGAACTGGTCCTGGGATTGACTTTGTCATTTTCCTCTCCCACAGCATAGCTAGCATGATCCTCATGCAGAGTGAATTATACTGAATGGAATGGGGGAGATAAACCCAGCCCAAAGTGACTAACGTAAGCCAAAATGCCACAAGGTTCTATGACAGAGCTCCAAAGTGGAATAAAATTCGCGTTGGAGTGGGGATGAATATATTCCAAGCAGGAAAGACTGGGAAAGTTTTCATTTTTTCATGTAAACCTTCCCTGATCTCTCCTCCTCTGTGACTTGTGTCCTTCCTGCACCTCCCACCCCCAGCCCCCATGGTGGTATTCACAACCCAGTATTGTAATTGTTTGCTTATATGTCTGATATATTTCCTAGACTAGAAGATCCTTGAGGGCAGGGACCAAGACTTAATCCCTGTTATATTTTTGTACCAAGCCCAGAGCTTGGCACATAGTAGGTGCTCAATAAATATTTGTAGGGGGAGGAAAAAGAGGGTGGGAGACAGGGAAGGGAGGGTTTATTCATGTAGAGATGGGGGAGGATGAAGGCTACCAAGAAATTGAATCCAAAGGGATACAGTCATATATGGGGACCCTGCCAAACTGTCTTGGTGGATTAGATTGATACTATAATGAAGGTGCTCACTTCTCACATACTGCTTTTTGTAGGTGCTAATTGGCACTGAGTAAATAAGAAAAAAAAAAAAACCAACCTGTATTCCAAGATCCTTTTGTCCCCCTCTTCTCCCCACATCCTGGCATTGGCACTCTGGTACTTTCCTCAATAGAAGATAATTAGGAGGCTGTTGGCAGCTGCAGTCCATGCCTGCTCTGTAACAGAGGGTCGTTGTGATTGCTGGAGCTTTCACTAACACAAAGACCAGTCAAATGGCCATTAAAGTTAAGGTAGCTCTTAAAAAAAAAAATCAACTGCTTCCAGTTGATGCTGAAATTCCTTTCCCTTCGCTTTTACACAAATAGGCAAAATTAGGAGTGGAACATTCACTTTTATCTGCCTCCAGTCAGAGGGCCACAGCATAGTGGAAGGAACAGTGGCTCTGGCATTGCTGGGAGCCGGGCATGACTAGCAGTTTCACCACTTACAAGGCACACAGCTTAAGACAAGTGCTTTGGACTTCCCTGGCAGTCCATTGGTTAAGACTCTGCACTTCAATGCAGGGGGCGTGGGTTCGAGTCGGGGAACTAAGATCCCACATGCCACGCGGCCAAAAAAAAATAAAACAAAAATAAATTTAAAAAAGAAAAGAATGTTCACTGTTATTAAAAAAAAAAAAGTACCTTAATCACTGAAGCTTATTTATTTTCCTCATCTATAAAATAGGAATAAATACTATCTTCTTTTGGGACTGTTGGGAGAATTAAATAACACGTACCATAAATACCTTAGTCCAGCACCTGCAATAGAGAAAGCCCGATGTAAATGTTAGCTATTGATCATCATGATTATTTTAAAAAGCTATTTGGGGTAAGGATTCAAGGGCTTAATGAAGTAGACAGCTGTTCTATATTTCAGAAATCCTGTTAGATGTTCTAGTTGTCTGGTGGGGTCGTTTTAGAACCCTTGGTATTCCTTTCACCCCCGGTTTTTATTTTATCCCATTCCTGTGCCTGTATTTATATGCTACAGGAAGTATGGCACAGTTACGTTGTGTCTTTAGCAATAATTAAATTCCTTCCTGACCCCAGTTTATCCTCATCTTGTTTCCTACTACTCCAGCCCCTACTAGGAACACATGATAAAACACCTTCTTTCTGTAACATTTTAAAGAGTGGGTGTTTACAAGAGCTTTGCAAGAACTTTGCAACTTGAACTTTGAAGAACTCCAATCCAAATAGACAACATTCTAGGCTTTGCGTTAAAAACATTATTATGCTTGTAAGATAATCTGACATGCAGTATTTTCATTACTGCAGTTTTTCATTTTAATTTTTCTCAGTCTGCTTGTTAACCATTTTGGTACAGAAAGTGAAAACATTTTCACACGTGTATGTACAGTGATAGCTGGAAATTTGTGGGGAGGGAGGAAGGGAGAAAGAGAATAATCGATATAACATCATAACACTTGATAGCAGGAAGGTGAAGAAGAGAATAAATGAAGAGGGAAAGACGTAGGGAACAACAGAGTCTACACTGGGGTAGACCTTCAACAATTGCTGGCTGGATATGTGAATGAATTGTAACAGAGCATTAGACTGAAAGTTCCCACAGAGAAGCAAGACATAATAGCTATCAGATATCCAAAGTTGTGGGGCAGACCATCCAGAAGAACCAACAGAAAAATTTAGCAGAAAAGTGGTTTCATGACTCTTGCACTGTCACTGCCATCAAGGGTCCAAAGATGCCACTCTTGAAAGCTTTTGAAGAGGATTTCTTTGGAGGGAGCAGTGAGTATAAGTGCCACTTGTGGCCCCAGGGGTTAAGGGATGTGGGTGCCCCCCTCACCTCACTGCAACAAGACCACTCAGAACTTGAGCTGTGTTTCCTGCAGTTATGGGCCCCGGGGACCGGGTCTGACTCCCTCCCTATAAATTTACAGGAAAAGAGCAGGGTTGGCTGATGCTTTGGCAGCAGAGCAAAGGAGATTGCTGCTGCTTCCGGATTGGCCAACACCCCCAGAATTGGTTCAGGCAAAGAATGCTCCAAGGAGCAGATATGGGCCCCGCAGGGGAGAGCCAGTGTGGGATGCCCCTTAGACCCGTTTAGTAGGGAGTTTGAAGAGGCCCCAGCAGAGAAGCTGGATGAGGGCTGCAGCATTTTCTAGGGCTGGGGGAAGAAACTCCTGCCTGAGAAGAATGTTTTTGCTCAGGTTAAGGGACCCTCTCAAGTGAGAGACACCAGGGCTGGGGGAGGAGAGAAGGTCTCTGAGGAACTCACAATAAGTCAGTTTGAGACAACTGCCAGGCCTAGAGAGTATGACACCACCATCTCACCAGGGTCCCAATCAAGCAAGCCCTTTACGCCCACCTTCCCTCTCTGCCTCTCTTTCTCCAGGAGGAGTCAGAAATCTCATTTGGCAAGATGGGAGTGTAACAGGAAGGGAGGAGAAGATTTAGATCCTGGTTTCCCACTTGAAAGCCCCCTGAATGAAGTTAGAAGTTTCTATTACTATTACATGGATGTGGATATTTTAATTTACTGAATTGAAGCTGTTTATAACTGTGACTTAAAGTGAACTAGGACTTGTGTCTACTTAGGAGTGGCCACCAAAGTCTAGGGGCATGCTTAAGTTTATATCTAGTGACAGACGAAGCTCTGTCCCCATTCCACCCCTGATAAGTTTAAAGGGCGGTGGAAGATTTAAAATAGTGTTTTTGTTAGATTCCATGAATTCTGGTTATTCAACATACCAGCTACAGAATGAATAAATGAACAGATGAAAAAAATGAATGGATAAGTTTATATTTGGATAAGTTTATATTAGGATGCACTATGATTCAAACTTAGGGGTTTTTAAAAATTGAATTCTTGTAACATTTTATCACCTTTGGAAGGTGTATGGTTGTAGGTGGAGATTACTGTAGCTCTTAGCTATACTGAGGTCCTGTATTGAAATTAACACCACCCTACCTGTTTCCTGTTACCTCAAAAGCTGTAGCAAGTGAAGTGGGTCACCAATGTCTGTCCCTCACCTCCTTTTACTCTCTTACTACATTCATTTCCTGCTCAAACCTTAGCCAGCTGTTCTGCTGAGAAGGTGCAGAGAATTCATTCACACTCAGGTGTAGAAGAGTCAAGAGTTGGCTACATGCTTATTTCCAGGGACATTTTTGCTTTAGTAGTAGAAATGGCTGAGTTCAAAGAAGTGATGCCTTCATGGTGGCACGATTTGGGGCATTTGCAGAAGGCAAATGTTGACCAAGATTTCTTTGGGGAGGGGCTCCTCAGCATCCTGGGAACCTGGTCTCAGCACACACGGGCGGCTGCCCAAGTACATACCATACTCCAGCTTAACTTGCCTGAGATGAGGAATGTGAAATCGTGGTGTGAACTATAACGTACCATGCAAAAGTGAGCCAGCCTTATCATTATTCTTTAATAGCTGCAGCTACTCACAACAGACTTGTAAGCTCTTCTTAAAAGATTAGTTACCCACAGAGATGCTTTTGCTGTCCTTACCAAATGATCTCCTTTTGACTGGAATTTCTTGAGCATCCCAAAGGGACAGAAGCAACTCATACATCATGACAGACAGAGTTCTGAAAACCAAAGATTTAGTCCCTCACGAGGTATTTTTTCTTTCTCCTTGTCTGCTTCCACCTGTCCAGAGGCATTTCTGCTTCAGATCCTATCAGTCTTACCTTGCAACTGAGGCAAAACCTCCTGCCTGGCCTGAGCTTTTTTGTGTGTTAGAAATGATAAGAAACAGCTGTCCTCGGATTAATGCCATCACCCCTGTTATGATTCAGCCATTCAGCTTGTGACAGCAATTGAGTGTTAGATGAATGTCTTTCTAAATTCAATCACCCCAAAATAAATACATTGCAGTAGCCTCATTAAACAAAATTGGATGCAAGGAGAGGATGGGGCTGACTGATAGGAAATGAGAGAGAAGTAGAATATTTCAAAGCTGCATGCATTCAATTGCCCTTCAGAAACCTCTTCTAGGACGTTGTTCAGCTTTAGAACCTTTAGGATTTTTTTTTTAAAAGATGCCTATGTGTGTGGTACCACTTTCTCCAAAGAGAGATCCTTTTTAAAATGGCATATGATAAAATGTATATATCCATATTAAGAGATAGTCATATAAAATCGGCAAATGTGCAGATGTGTTTGTATACAGCATCTTATATAGGACATTTAGCATAAATTAGCCAGCTTGTTCAGCTGATTATTCAAATATTTTAAAGGTTAACCACACAGGTGCTGAGCGGATGTTAAATTGAATCCATTCATGCGTTCATTCATCCAACACATACTTGCTGAGACCTACTCTGTGCTGTATCCCATGCTTTTCATTAGGTGACCACCATGAACCAGACAGCCTCTGCTGGGAAAGCTGCTTAGAATAGGGTGTGGGATCAGATAGACACCCATTACAATACTGAGAGGTTCAACATGCTAAGTGCCAGGTTTGAACTTTATGCCATAGGCACTTGGGAAGCATGGTAGGGATGATATGAGCAGAATTGTGCATCAGGAAATTTAATCCATTAGCAGGCTCTAGTTAGAATTGATTGGAGGTGGGAGGCTTTAGAGACCATAGCAAAAGTTCAGGCCAGGAAAAAAGAAGGACCCAAGGTAGGATTGTGGCAAATAAGCACTGGAGAAACAAACATTAATTATTAAAAGGGAAAAATCCATGAGTTTGTGACTGTGGTGGTTTTAGGCTCGCTGTGTTCCTCTGGGCATTAGAGTTATCTGTACAGGTTAGGGCTATGTGGGAGAGAGGTATGTATGATTCAGGGTCCCGGGAGAAACAGTATCTAACTGAGGTGAGATTTTTAATGAAGGCACTACTTGCAGAGGGGTGGGTGGGATTAAGGGAACCAACAAGAGGTGGTGAGGCACCCAGAGATTAGCAAGAGTAGGAAGATTTAACACCCGTAAGGGCAAGGGGAGGAAATAGTATTCCCAGTTTCCAATGAGAGCTGCAGCCATGGAGGAAGGAGAAACAAGGGAGCAGGAAAGAAATACCTTACCTCTCCCCATTGCTGCACTTTAGTCTGCTGGCTTCTTTCATTGGCCAAACTCAACTGAAAAGGTGCCTAGGTAATGCAGTTACAGGTGTGGACCTCTCGGGGGGGGGGAAACATGGGCAGAAATAATGACGGGGGATAGTAGGGGGGACAAGTGGAGAATAACATACAGTGCTAAACTGTATTGTACGTTAGGTGATATTTAGTGTCCTGGAGCTTTTTAAATCCTAGAGATTTCAAACAGAGGGGTTTCACTATGAAACCTGATTTCAATATGATCGTTACTACACACTTGATAAGAAAAGCTGGTAATAAAATCTAAATAATGAAAGATGAGGGCCTGGGCATATAATTTAACTGTTGACTCTCAGTTTATCTGTAGAACGATGATCATTCCTGCCTCGCCTACTCTGTAAGGTAACTATGAAAATAAAGTGAGATAAAGGTTGTAAAAGTGTTTTTTAAATTAATTTTTGACATAAATCACTTGAAAGATGTGAAGGATTGTTCTTATCCTCTGGGATCGTTCCTTTTCAGTTTTGGTGCTCTCCACTCCATAGCACAGTGTCTGGCCAGGGGGCTGCTCCATTGACACTTACAGCATTGAATTAACTTGAATTCTGAACACATCCCTTTTCTCCCGTGATTCATGCACAATCTCTTTCAATCAACCTTGTTACTGTGGGACTTTTTACCTTCTTCAACATATTCTATTCCTCTAATAACCTGTCAAGAAAAAACTAAGGGGAGTTCTCTGGTGGTCCAGTGGTTAGGACGCAGGGGGTACGGATTTGATCCCTGGTCAGAGAACTAAGATCCCACATGCCACGCAGCTCAGGAAAAAAAAAAAAAAAAAAAGGCCATTCAGAATTAAAATGATTAAAAAATATTTAACTTCACTCCACCAAGGGAAAGTTCCTTCATATGTTCTCAGAGTGAGTATTGTTAGTAGCTTTGACCAAGGATCCCAGGTCTGGACATAGGAATCCTTCCCTGAATTTACTAGTTTCCTTTCACAGCCTAAAACCGCTGCACACACTGTGATTTGGAGGAGGTACAGTCTGAAAGATGAAAAGCCCTTCAAAACAGTATGAAATCTCTAAATCCCATGTGTGAAAAGACTCAGTTCTTGTACTGTAATTGCTTTTCTTAGTCTGGCCCTCAGGGATAGACCCTAGATGAGATATTAGGCTGGTTCCATCTCCAGTACTTATGATTTTGCATTCAGAGCTCTGATTTTGCTGAAGTCTGTTAGATGAAATGCAGGCAGGCAACTGCCTGCCAAGAAGTCATTTAAGGGAAGGCCTGTGACTGCTGGCCCGGCAAGTGTCGGGAGACTCCTGCACTCTTGGGAGTGCTCCCCATCGCTGGTCTCTGGCATCAGCACGAATAAACCCCTCCTGAACCCTGGGCAGCTCCTAAATGCTTACGGGGTCTCCTGGCCACAGACCTGCCCCAGGGCCTATTGATATCATTGCTTCCAGAGCCAAAGGACCTGGAGAAAACGTGTAAGTAACTAAAGGAACTGCAGGTGTGGAGCATGAAGATGGGGTGTGTGTGGGAGATAACTAGGATGATGTGGTTTTCACCCTGCAGCCATCTCTGGGCATGAGGGGCGTGAGGGGGCTGTCTCCCTCAAAGAGGACACCTTCTGGGCTTCCCTGGTGGCGCAGTGGTTGAGAGTCCGCCTGCCAATGCAGGGGACGCTGGTTCGTGCCGTGGTCTGGGAAGATCCCACGTGCCGCGGAGCGGCTGGGCCCGTGAGCCATGGCCGCTGGGCCTGCGTGTCCGGAGCCTGTGCTCCGCAACGGGAGAGGCCACAACAGTGAGAGGCCCGCAAAGAGAGGACAACTTCTTGTGCCCACAGCTTTGGCCCTCCAAGCCCAGAATGCTCCACCCCACTAAGTTGGCTGTCTGAGCAGTGCTGCTTAAAATGCGGTCCATCCATCAACACCATCAGCATCACCTTGGAGTTTGTTAAAAATGCAGATTCCGGGCCTGCCACAGACCTACTGTATCAGAATCCCTGGGAGACGAGGCCCTGAAATTTGTGTTTGAGCAAGGCCCCTAGTGGTCTTCTGTGCACTTTAAAGTTTGAGAAGCATGGGTTGAGGGTGTAGAGATTGCTTTGCCCAAGAGTGTGAAGATCTTGAGGGTAAAATCATATGCAGAGAGGTGACTGTAAGTTTGTCTTCATTCCCTTTAGCATAACAGAGATTCAGACAGAATTGGGCTTGTTATTGTCAGTTCTTCCATCTTCCAGGCCATCTTTGCTAATCCAGTTTTTCTTACCTTTGCCCAGAGTTGTTTATTTCAGCTCCGATGGTCCCAAAAAAGCATAGTTCTTTCACTCTCCACGCTTTCAACCCCAGTTTGAAGCTGCTGTCTCAAGGTCCTCTGAATTCCAGCCCAATCCCTTCATCTCAGTTCCCTGAGTTTCAGGATTTCCCTGGTCTTTCTCCTGTCTAAAGAGCTGCATTAAATCCGTGAGAAACTTTTAAGTTTTTCTTTTCTGTTTTCTGCCTTCTTCAATTTCTGAAATAATAATTCTCCTGACAAAATTTTATTTCTTACTTTTATATCGGTGGCATCTTCCCACATCACTGTCCACGAGAGTTTTAGGATTCAGAGTCCTCTCCTTTCATCTCCAGTCATCATTTCCATTTTTAAAAATTTTATTTATTTATTTATTTATTTTACACCTTTATTGGAGTATAATTGCTTCACAGTGTTGTGTTAGGAATCAGCTATATCATTTCCATTCTAAACAACTCATTTTATTTCATCATGCCTTCCCCCAAAGTGGGTGACTTCTAATCTCTTCAGTTTTGGAATGCTGGGTGGAGGAGGATAAGTACTCAGGCATTATCACAAGGTTGCCAGATTTTGGTTGGGAAAATATATAGCCTATTCTGGCTTCAAACTAATGGGAAGAATAGGAGGTTCCTAAGAGTTATCAGCAGAGTCCAACCAGGCTTAAGCTCAACTCAATTAAATAAACATTTATTGAGAGCCTAAACAACGAACAGGATGTATATTATTAGGTGCTCAGGAATAGGACCATGACATATGGCGCAGTTAAAAGCTGCATAAGCTCAGACAAAAAGGACAACCCAATACGGGTAGATCCTAATTACTAATGAGGCTTGCTCCTCTGCTCATAGTAGTCACTTAAGAAAAATCTCTGTTAAACGAAGAAAATAACTTTCAGACTAACATGCCTTCAATTATATGTCTTTTTATCTGTTGCTGTGAATTTGGGTTTCACAGAACGGTTTTTGTAGTGCTTTATGTTGCAAGGCTGTGTGCACCATTACTTCCAGACCTGGTTGTCTTCCTTCCACTTCCGCGATAATGGATGGGGCTGCGGCAGGATGGAGTTTTACTGGAAAATGTGAAGGAGACACTTGGAATCTAGACAAAAGAGAATTTGTAAACATATTAGTCTTGGGGGAAATCTTACTGCAAAGTGCTCTGAAGAATGTATACAGAGAGAAGGAGGACAGAGAAAAAGAAAGGGCAAGGAAGAAGAAATGAAGTTTTAAAAGCAAACAGAAATAATAGCTTAGACTGGATGTGTTTGTTTCACTAATAAACCTAATGACACAGGAGTCTCATTTGATTATTAGCAATTATATTAAAACTTTAAATATAAAACAAATTTCGTAGATACAAAGTGCTTATCAGACCCGTTAATTCTCTGGGTTGGCAACTAATGTAGCTACGTGAGGGGCAGTCACATGGCGTTTGCATAATAAGGAGAAGGGGGTAAGGTCCAGGCCTGGCTTTACCGTGGTTTAATGTGTGATCTTCGGCAAGCCTCTTCCCTTCTTAATGCTCCAGTTTATTCTGCGTAAGATGAGTAGTTTAGACCATGTCAGTAGTTCTAAATGTGTGGTCCCTGAACCAGCAACCTTGGCATCATCTGAGAACTTGCTAGAAATGTGAATTCCTGCTTCATCAGAAACTCTGGGGTGGGGCCCAGCTATGTCTTTTAAAAAGACCACCAGGTGATTCTGATGCGTGCTCAAGTTTGAGACCCACGGGACTAACTATTCTGTGTTTCTGTAAATGAAGTAATTGAAGCACACGCAAAGCAGATGCAGGCAGTTGAGGCAGATGTCGGTGCTCTAGGCCAATGCGCAGCTGCTTGGTTGTGGAGTGTCGTGAGGCTGCTGTGTATGAGTCACAGCCCCATCATTCCCTCCCTCCAGTGCCAGATGGCCCATCGCAGGCATACTAAGTGCATGCCCAGGGCACTAGCAAAGCACCCACCAATGTTATTTTTGTTTAGAAAATTTGATATCTCAAGTTTTCCAAAAAGCATTAAGTACATAGTCCTCATAGGAAAAGATCAGAACACTGTTAAGACCTCTTTATATTTAGTTTGGTGCTTAGGGCTTTTTTTTTTTTAATTTTGAAATTCTCAAGGTAGGGATGGGGACATGGTGGGCTCTTTATAACCTTTTCAAAGTTTAGGGTATTTAAAGTTCTCCATCCTGCCCTGCCTTTCTCTTTGCTTTTCCTTGAGGTTTGCAGTAAGTAACTTACCATACTTTTCAGACTCTAAAAAGCACATCTTTTTACCTCTGAGATTGGGATGTGTCTTACGATTGATGGTGCCTTAGAGCCGATGAAATATAGTATATTGTTGGCACTGTTGATGTTCATTAGAAGTCATTCTGTGTCAGGCTTTCACCCCTATCCTTTTCCGAAGTCTAAAACTCTCTTATAACCCCTGTGTCTGGAATTAGAATTCATGTGCAGTGTGCACCATAGTTCAGGCATCCTGCACTCAAGCAGAAGGTATCCAATTGGTTCTTGGTAAAGCTCCCATGGCTGTGGTGGCCCCTAGGATATTCAGTGCTGGGTGAGCAGCTTCCTCTGGGCAACTTGACCACTTCTGGGGAATGATTATTGTTCTGGAAGACAGTGTAGTGGGTGGAAAAGGCCTTGACACCCAGCCTGCCCTCGAGGAGCTCACATACTAGTGGACACAACATCAATGTCCACAAACAATAATAATGTCATAGGCTAAATGACATAATAGAGGCAAATATAAACTTCTACAGAAGGGAGAAATTTAGTCTGTCTGGGTTTGCTGGGTGTGACTTCACAGAGGAGGTGACACTGCCCAGGTCTTCAAGAAGAATGGGAGATGACTAAATGGAAAAGGAAGGAAAGAACAGCATGTTCAGAAGCACTTGGGTACATTGACAATGTGAATTTTATGGTATGTAAATTATAGCACAATAAAGCTGTTTAAAAACTTTTTTAAAGGAAAGTGCTTAGAGCCTCAAGTGCAGGATACATTTGAGAAATGACGAGAAAATCATGAAATGACAAGCAAAGAGGGTGCTTGTGTGAGCGGTAAGAGATGAGGCAAAACGTTTGGTTGTTAATGAGATTGTAAAGTTTTATCTGTTTTACGAAGAAATTTGAGTGGACAGAAATTTAGGGAGAGCTTTGAGTAGAAAACAGAGATTGGAAGTAGGCAGGATGGTCTGTGAAGCTGTGGGAGTTGTTGCTACTGGGCAGGAAAAACTGCTGTCATTTAGCACTAAATGTAACTCTAACTTTCTTGGCAGCCCGGGCAGAAAGAAATGCATGGTGAGTTAGATAGCTTTCATTAACTGATAAAGGGAAGTATGTCAGTTTTTCAAAAGAGACAAATTGTTTTCCTAGTACTAAACTCTAAGGAATTTCTAAAGTGTATCTTAATATCAGGGTCTTTGAACAACACAGTTTAAAATAATAATGTCACGGATTTTGCATTTCTTTATACTAACTCCTGAGCCCATGAGGACGGTGACTCTGTCACTCACCTCTGTAATTCTAGAAGTCCAGGTTCGGTAATACTCGTGGAATTACTGAGTGATTCTCAGAGGCAGTGGGAGACCTGGTGCTCTGCTTTCCGGAGAGGAGACTGATGCAAACCCTAGCAACTGGGGCTGTGTTTAGTCATTTAGGACCTGCAGAGCAGGTGCATCATAATGATAGTGGTGGAGAGAGTATACCCTGCAATTAACTCATCCTGGGATTTTCGATTAGGTTCAGCTGTGTATAACAGACATTCCAAAATAACAGTGGCATTAACACACAATGGATTAATTTTCTCTTGTATTTTCACAAAATGATCTCACCCATGTGTCCAGCAACAGGATATAAAAGCAGAACATTACCCCGCTTATGCCTCTTGCCAGACACTAGCCCTGCCCAAGGGTATCAACTCTCTTGACCTCTAACATACATGAATTAGTTTTGTCTGGTTTTGAACTTCATTAAATGAAATTATTAGTATGTGCTATTTTTGTCTGGCTTCTGTTTTAACCTCTTTATTGTAAAACCATACATAGCTACAGAAAACTACATACAAATATGTAGTTCAATGAGTTCTTATGACCTAGGCTAAGAAATAGAACTCTGCAAGCCAACCCAGAGGCCCTCCCTGTGCCCTGCTGCAGTTTGAACGCCATTCCTCCATAAATAATCAATCTCCTGATTTTAGAATGACCATGTCCTTGCACTTCCTATAGTTTTGTCACCCAACTCTGCATCCCTAGACACTATATTTTAATCTTGCCCATTAAAAGAAGTTGGTTATGTCATTTAAATCTCTTTTAATCTACCAGCCTCCCTTCCATTCCTTTCTCTTTCTAACAATTTATCTGTTAAAGAACCTAGACCATTTGACCAATGGAGTTTCCCACAGCTTAGATTTGCCTATTGCATACTCATGGTGCAGTTCAATGTATTCCCGTATGCAATGTTCTTTGCATTTCTTGCAAAACTGGCAGCTGGATCCAGAGGCTCTACAGACTTGGGTTTGTTCCCACTGGCAAGACCCTAAGCAGTGTAAGATTCTTTCATCAGGAGGCATGTAATGTTCAGTTGTGTCTCCCAGTGTGATGTTAGCAGCTGTGGGAGCCAAATGCCAAGATCCACTAATTCACTGGAAGCTGCAAAATGGTGATGTTCTAACTCCATCATTTCTTTTTCACTTATAGGTTGGAATATTTTTGGTAAAGGATGTTTTCCTTCACTGACTAGAATTTTGTTACTCAGAGATAGAGTCAGCCAGCTCATGAGACCAGATTGTACACATCTCTTCCCAACCCCGTGCTCACCTATCTCACATTGCTAGCTCGAAATTGGCCATGGTAGCCTTTACACCATGGAAATTGGCAAATGATGCAAATCAGGGCTTTTCATCCCTAGAGAGCTAGTTGTTAAACCTTCACCAGCATATAACTGGTGCAGTTCATAGAGGAAAGGCAGGATAAGTACTTGATTCTTCCTCTTTGTTTACTCCAACATCATCCAAAGGTGACCAAATAGGTTTTTAAAGTATATCATTATGAATTCATGGATTTAAACACATTGAGTGAGTTTCAACCCAGTGCTTTTATTATCCTTATTGAGGCTCGATTATCCCATCTTACGTCCGTGTGTAGGTATGATAGCTCCAGCCATTTAGGCTTGTGATTTATTTGAGTTTATTGCCACCTTTTTACTATTCTTATGCCACTGGCCCCACCTGTTATATTCTGTTTCCTATTCTTCTTTGCCTTATTTTGGATTAATCAACTATTTTTTATTGATCCATTTTTTTCCCTCTTTGAATTTCTTAATTATACATTCTTTCATTTTAGTGACTACCCTAGAGATTATAATATATAACCTCGACTTCTTATAGATCCAGACTTCTTTTATCTTGTTGTTCCACAGTCTTTAGCATAGGTTTCCAACTTCAAGGTCACCTCATGGTCCCAATGGCTGTTAGAGTGCCAGCTATCATATCCACATCCCAAGCAATGGGAAGGAGAAAGGGGGAAGGGCAAAAGGGAGCATGCCATTAAAGATCTTTCCTAGGACTCTCTTCCCACAACTTCTTCTTAAATCCTAATGCGGACCTTTATCTGAGGTACAGGCTAGGAAATGTAAGGTTTTGGTTAGGCACAATACCCAGGACTCTGCTACTAAGGAGAAAGTACAGAATGGATACTGGCTAGGCAATGAGCAGTTTTTAACCTACATTCCCTCTTAAGACCTCATCTGAAAAAGCAGGCAGTTGGACTAGACAACATCTAAGGAAGTTTAAGAGTTCCTAGTCAAAAAAACTTTTATCTCTCTGCCTTCTTAATAATTTAAAGACAAACTAGCAAATTTTTTTCCTTAATGAAATTTCCTTTCTGACCCTTTCTAAAACACATTTTTATGTTGTGAAGAAAATTCAGTGTTGAAATCTAATAGAAAAGTAAACAATTGAGCAAAGCTCTCCATCTGGCTTTAGGAAAGAACAATGTTCTACACCTTCTCTCCCCATCTCCCATAATGATTTGGTTTTTGTCATCAAAAAATTTGAGGCAAGAGATTCTTTTAATAATTTGGACATAGATTATTAGAGTAGTATTGTTCAAGTGTTTCAGGAGTGCATCAGTATTAGGGTAATACAGTAATTTGTCTGTGGATGGGGATGGATGGTGTAGCTACAAGCACACAGAATTGTAGACTGAGAACGGTAGGGCTCAGGGGGACCTTGCACATCATCAGTTTTCCTTGTAAGAGAAGGAAATAGAGTCAGGGATTCCTGGGGACTCAGGTTTGAGTAGAGGTGGATGCCTATCAAATTGCTCCCCTCTAGGGCTAATACTCTATTGTGTCTACCAACACTGCAGTTGATGGGGCCCCATTTTGCTCTCGTTGGTTGAAAATTTGCCAATCTGTGAGAGGAGGAACCCTAGCACAGCCCCCATTCTCAGAGCATTGCTATTAGTGCCTGAGCTTGAGGCCCAGGAAGCAAGATGTGGCCTTCTCTATGTGCCCCATCAAGGAACATGCTCTGGGGAACACAGAAGGCTGACTTAACTCCTGAAGTCTTCCATCCATTGATTCCAGCCCCACTTCCCAGCCTCATCCCATTGGTTATGGCTCTGCCCTGTGAGGCTCATAGAACAAACATAATTTTGTTTTGTACCATATGGGACTCCAAAGAGTTGAAAACAGCCATCATCTTCCCTCATATTTCTGACTTTTCCCCTCTGACTGAAATAATGCTTTTCCATAACAGAGGACATCTGCAGATGTTCACTGAAGATTGAAACAGCCTCTGCAGGGTTTGATACAATACTGTCACTTTACATACCTCCTAGGAGCACATCCTCATGAATGGAGGGTGCTAATGTTGCAGCAGCCTCTGCAGAGGCTGAAGGCCCATGGATGGAGAGCCCCCATACTTTTCTGGGTTTGCTGAACAGGCTTCCTTTGCTAATTTGGGTCCAGATTTTAAAGCTGCAGGGCAGTTTGTAAGCAATCTAAAAGTGCTCACCGTACACTGTGAGGGTGGCACACCATGAGACGAACAGAAACTTTCATCTGTTTTTCTGGTAATGGTGAGAAGCTATATCCAAACATCCACAGACTAGTTCCTCCAGAGACTTACAGTCTGTGAAATCTCTTATCCCAGATTGGGACTCAGCCCATGCACGGGACACAAAGATAACCTTCCCATAACTGACTCACAGAGTATCAGAGCTTAGAAGAAACCCCAGGGATCATCTGGGTGCTCTTTGGATGAGAAAATGATGCATAGTGACATCCATAGCTGTTCTAGTACACAGCTGCTCTAACCAGTCATAGAGACCAAATAACCCATTCTTTTCCCTTCTCAAAACAGTTGTTTCCCATGGAAAAGAAACTCATCACCTTGGCTGAGGGAGATGTTCTCAAGATACCCAGGACCTGTTTCAAGATCCAGGGCAAGTGAGACTAGAGTCAGAGATTGATGGAGGAATTCTAGGCATTCCAACTCCCAGCGCAGGGCCAGGCATGTGCCTCTTGCCTCCTAGCTTGGTCTCACACGCACACAATGAAATAGAAAGAATCCTTCCTTGCCTTTACAGAACCATGGTTTTTTTTTGTTTTTTTTTTTTTGCGGTACGCGGGCCTCTCACTGCTGTGGCCTCTCTCGCTGCAGAGCACAGGCTCTGGACGTGCAGGCTCAGCGGCCATGGCTCACGGGCCCAGCTGCTCCACAGCACGCGGGATCCTCCCGGACCAGGGCACGAACCTGTGTCCCCTGCATCGGCAGGCGGACTCTCAACCACTGCGCCACCAGGGAAGCCCGAGAACCATGTATTATAAAACAATTATTCTGAACATGGGGATTCATTTTCTGTAATGCTGATATTCCATACCAGGATCCTTTTAGGCTCAATTAGTCTCATAAGATAATGGAGGGCAATGGAAGTCTGTATTTTTAAATATATGAGCAGCTGTTTAGACACCTTTTGTTTGTTTCATGCTGCTGCTCCATGGAGAAGCAAGTGCTGGGTGAAGTGCTTATATAAAAACACAATAATCAAAATGTTGCCTGATTAACTTAAGTTCTAACAGCAATAATATTGAGCAGGTACTTGATCCAACTCTCCTGAAATCTGAGCAATATTCAAATAGGACCCAAGACCACAAACTTAAACTAATAACTATTGATTAAATATTGATAAATGCATGAAAACATATTTAAGCTTCACTTACAATCAAATAAATGCAAATGCATTTTTTAAAAAATGAAATTTCCATTTTGTTACCTACAAAATTAGCAGCCCACTACATTGCATGAAGAACCATGCTTGGTTTTGGGTAATGCTCTTTCCAAGAAACCCTAGGACTTGAGAGAGTCCAAAGATGGAGAGTAGGATGAGGAAGGACCTCTCGTAGGACAAACAGTTTGGGACTCTGAGGGTGCTTGGCCGGGGAAGTGAAGACTCAGAGTGTCCAGCTATCTCAAGAGAGTCTAGTAGGAGAGGGGTTAAAGTTGGTTTACATATGTTTCTAATGATAGAATCTGAATCAACAAGCAGAACCCACAGGGAGGCAAGATTCAACTCAATACAGACACTCCCCTATTTTTTTTTAATTTTTAATTTTATTTATTTATTTATTTATTTTTGGCTGTATTGGGTCTTTGCTGCTGCACGTGGGCTTTCTCTAGTTGCGGCAAGCGGGGGCTGCTCTTCGTTGTGGTGCGTGGGCTTCAGTAGTTGTAGCATGCAGGCTGTAGAGCGCAGGCTCAGTAGTTGTGGCGCATGGGCTTAGTTGCTCCGTGGCATGTGGGATCTTCCCAGACCAGGGCTCGAACCCGTGTCCCCTGCATTGGCAGGCGGATTCTTAACCACTGTGCCACCAGGGAAGTCCCGCAGACACTCCCCTATTTTTGAACATAATGTACTTAAACATTTTTTGATGATTGAGTCTTATTTGCCATATGGTAAAATATTCATAAGCTACGAAGGGATATACAGTGAAAAGAAAATTGTCTTCCCATATCTGTCCTTCAGCCACTCAGTCCCCCTCCCTGTCAACCAAGATTAGCAATTTCTTGTATATTCTTCCATAAATAGTCTATGCATATGCAAGCATACCATAAGCAGATAATACAGACTATTCGACATAGTCTTTTTTCATTCAAAACTGTTTAAGATTATTCTCTATCAGCCCACATAGTGCTACCAAGTTTTTTTTAAATTCTTTTTAATGAATGCATGCAACTCTTTGTGTGACTGTACTATAATTTATTAAGCCCTCCTCTATTAGCGAACATTTAGGATGTCTCCAATCTTTGGCCATTATATAATATACTTCAGTGAATATCTTTGTACATATGGAACACGTGTAAATACATCTATAGAATTAGTTCCTAGAATTGAATTCCTGAGTTAAAAGATTTTTTTTCAGCGTTAAAACTTTAAAATATTGGGACTTCCCTGGTGGTGCAGTGGTTAAGACTCTGAGCTCCCAGTGCAGGGGGCCTGGGTTTGATCCCTGGTCAGGGAACTAGATCCCACACGCATGCCGCAACTAAGAGTTCACATGCCACAACTAAGGAGCAGGCAAACCACAACTAAGGAGCCCACCTGCTGCGAATAAGAACCGGTGCAACCAAAAAAAAAACAAAAACAAAGAAAAAAGGAAAACAAACAAAACTTAAAAATATTTAACACCTTTACACAGTTCAAAATTCATAAGATTCGGGCTTCCCTGGTGGCGCAGTGGTTGAGAGTCCGCCTGCCGATGCAGGGGACGGTGGTTCGTGCCCCGGTCTGGGAAGATACCACATGCCGCGGAGCGGCTGGGCCCGTGAGCCATGGCCGCTGAGCCTGCGCGTCCGGAGCCTGTGCTCCGTAACGGGAGAGGCCACAACAGCGAGAGGGCCGCGTACCAAAAAAAAAAAAAAAAAAAAAAAAAAAAATTCATAATATTCAAAGGGTATATGTGAAAAGTTTAACTTTCATTTCTGTCCTCAGCCTTCTAGTTCTACTCCCTGAGTCAACCAGTGTTATCAGTTTCATATCTATTCTTAAACATTTCCTTCCTTTTTCATATACATATGGTACCATGTTATATTCATGATTCTGTGCTTTGCATTTTGAAAATTTAACAATATATCATGAAAACTGTTCTCAGTCAGTAGTACGAAAGAGCTTTCTTTTTTTTTTTTATGGTTACACGGCATTCCATTAAATGGATGTATCATAACTCACCTGTCCTTTAATGATGGACATTTAGGTTGTTTAAAATGCACATTTTAAAAATTTTCATAGATATTGCCAGATTGCTCTTCACAGAGATTGTAACAATTTATACTTCCACCAATAAAGTATAAGAGTTTGTTTCTTCACATTTCAACAACACAGTGTATTATGAACATTTTTGATCTTTGATATTATGATAGGTAACACACGACATCTCAATGTTATCTTTATTTGAATTTCTCTCACAAGTGAGATTGAGAATTTCTATCGATGTTAGAGCCATTTATAATTGTTTCACCATAAATTATCTATTCCTATCTTTTGCCTATTTTTCCACTGGGTTGTTGGTATTTTATTATTGATTTTTAGAAACTTGATATATAATAAGGATATTATCCTCTTGTTTGGCACATGTATTGCAAATATTTTTCCTAATTTTTCTTTTTTAAATGTTTTTCTTTTATTTTTGGCTGTGTTGGGTCTTAGTTGCAGCATGCAGGATCTTTCACAGTGGCGCAAGGGCTCTTTGTTGCGGTAGGCAGGCTTCTCTCCAGTTGAGGTGTGTGGGCTTAGTTGCCCCGCGGCATGTGGGATCTTAGTTCCCTAACCAGGGATTCAACCGGTGTCCCCTGCATTGCAAGATGGATTCTTAACCACAGGACCACCAGGGAAGTCCCCCTAGTTTTTCATTTATTTTTTGAATATGTTTATAGTGTGTTCCCCTCCATGTGGGATTTTTTATTTTTATGTAATAATATCTATTCATCTTCTGTTTAATACTTGCAACCTTTCCCATATTTTCATCTAGTACTTTTATGGTTTCACCAATTAAATATTTGATTCATTTGGCTTTTATTTAGGAATAAAGTGTAAGATATAGCAAGTAAGGGGTTCAGTTTTTAAATTTTTTCAGATGGTCATAGAATTTATTTAAACTTTAGAGCCTTTTGAAGGTCAGGACCACATCTGATGCATCTCTCTATGCTCCAAAATGTCTCTGACTAATAATAACTAGCACTTAATGAGCACCTACTAGGGCCAGGATGTCCTTGTGCTGAATGATTCCAAAGCCCTTGCACTTGCCAGGACAATACTCCCCCTTATCTAGCACAGTGCCTTACCCAAAAGCTCCCAGTCAATGTTATTTGAATAAATGAATAAATTTGCATATACTTAATTTGGGCCATATATGATTCCGGTGAGCAATTCGTAGGATCCAGTCAGGCCAAGTTGATACCTCTGCACATCCAGCATGGGGTTGGGCTATTACAGTGGACTAAGCTTTAGCTCTGCCACTTACCTCTGACCTCCAGGCAAATAGTTTAACTGTTGTGAGCTTCTGTTTTCCTTGTTTGTGAAATGGGATAACAATACATAGCTCAGAGGAGTACTGTGAGGGTCAAATGAGAATTTGTCCACATGAGGGCTCTGAAGGACATCAAGATGGTGTGCCTTAAGGGATTATGGTTCAAGTGTGGATACTGCAGATACCACTAGTAGCACACCCCTATTAAACATCTTTTTCTGGTAGGACTGAAAGAAGAGGGGGAGGCTGAACAGAGGACAGAGTTGTGGGGAAGGCAGGGGCTATAAGTAGATATTTCTGTTCCCCAAGTGTTCATTCTCTGGGCATAAACTGAAATTCCCTCTGGAGCCGCACTAATGGACACATTAGTATCAGTTGACAAAGTACCATATGCTCTGAAATGTTCTCCCATTAAGCTCCATGGGAAATAGCAGGAATTCATGGTCCATTATAGGAAACCTGCCATGACTTTAGACTCTAGTAAAACACACTCCTAGATCTCCTAGGCTCTGGGAGGTCAGGCCATGCCCCCAACTACATGATGATGCATAAGACAAAGTCTGTAAAGTCAGCTTATCCTTGTCTGTCAATTCTAGGCTCATAAAGTCATCTTTTACTTTAAAAAAATGTATTTTTTAATAATGGATTATTTTGTGAATGTTCTTGCTGTTTGGTTTCAAGCTAATTAGCATGTGTAACGGTCATTACTCAGGGTCCAGCTTATGAAAATACACATATCTTCAGTGTCATTAACAAGTACAGTTTTTCATAATTCACCACCTTAAATTTGTTACCTCCAGTATTCCTTTGCAAAAAGTATATCTCTTTTCATATCAAAATTTTTTCATATAAAAGGAAAAAAGAAAAAACACAGACCCACGCTCCACAGCAGACTTAAAGTATCAGGATCTCGGAGTTTCAATGTGCATAATAGCTGCATTTTATTGAATGTCTACAACACCCCTAATCATATGCTACATACTTTGTCCTTCCTTATTATTTAATTTAGTCTTCACAACACTCTTCAAGGTCAGTATTATCTCCTCCTTATGATGAGAAAACTGAAAGTTTACATTAGTTGTTCAAGGTCACAAAGCTAGCAAGGGACAGAATTGGGAATTCAAGCCTCTAACACACATCCTTCCCAGAACATCCCTGTGATTCAAAACAGACTGAAACACAATGTTGCAGTACACAGTACATAGTAACAAAACATGAATAAAGCCTTGTTTTTAGGAAAATCTAGGTGATCCATCTCTCTCCCTAGCCTACACTAAAGATGGAAGAGAATGCCTCCAAGACTTTCCCCTGTGCCTGGAGCCTCTCCATGCACCATTTCCAGAAGTTAGGTTTGTAGGAGTGTTTTAACTGAAGAGTGTCCAGGCTAGCACTGCCCCTTCAATCAGGTTTGCTCTGCCTTTACCTGTCTTCCACATTGGGCTCCGTTTAATAGGATTTGCACTGAATGAAGGATTCCACTGTCTCCCCTCCGCCAAAGTTAGACAAACACTGATGTAGCCCGATTCTCTCTCTTATAGATGAAGACACTCAGACCCAGAGCAGCTTTGAACAAAATCACCCAGAAAGGTAGGACAGACTCTTTTCTCTTTAAGGTTTTAACTGCTGGGTTACTACAGGGTAACTATTGGGGTGACAAAGCCAATCACCATGGGAGGTATGTTCCAAGAGCCTTTCCAGTTTGTTGACTGAATAGGGGATGGTGGCTGACCCAGATTTAAATTTTGGCTTCATTGCCTACTAGCTGGATTTTGAGCAAGTTACTTAACCTTGCTGAGTCTCTTCATCTGCATAACAGACACCCTAATATCTGCTTATTGGAGTTTTGTGATTATTAATATTATATTTAAATTTATTTATTTATTTATTTATGGCTGTGTTGGGTCTTCATTTCTGTGAGAGGGCTTTCTCTAGTTGTGGCAAGCGGGGGTCACTCTTCATCGCAGTGCACGGGCCTCTCACTATCGCAGCCTCTCTTGTTGCAGAGCACAGGCTCCAGACACGCAGGCTCAGTAGTTGTGGCTTACGGGCCCAGCTGCTCTGCGGCATGTGGGATCTTCCCAGACCAGGGCTCGAACCCGTGTCCCCTGCATTGGCAGGCAGATTCTCAACCACTGAGCCACCAGGGAAGCCCTAATATTATATTTAAAACACCTTGCATATAATAGGTTTTCCTTCCCATCCTCAGAACCTTCCTATAGGCTGTTCTCTCTGCCTATGAGGTCTATCTTCTCTCTTCTCCCCAGGGAGCTAACTTGTACTTATTCTTTAGTTTCTTTCATTAGACTCCTTGGGTTAGAATCTAAGCTCTGCCACACATACTAATTAAGTGACCTTGGGAAAGTTAGCCTTAGTTTTCTCATCTATAAAATAAAGTTACTAATAATATATACCTCATAGAATTATGTTAACATGAGATAACATAAACTGCTTGTGACCAACAAATATTAGGTCTCAATAAATCTTAACAAGGACAGTAGGGTCAACAAAATAATTTTGGAGAGCTCTCTTTCTGTCACAAGTAAGCTATTTACATTGTCTAGAAGCTTATGACATTTATACTTTATTCTTGGAGTTCAGAAAATTTACCAGGACATGGCAAAATCCATTCTGTCAATCTTTGTCTTTTAAATGGTGTATTTAGACTACTTACTTCTAATGTAATTATTGAAATGTTAAGACTTAAGTCTGACATTTTATTACTTATTTTCTGTTTGTTCCCCACTTTCCACTTCTCTTTTCTTTCTTCTGCCTCCCTGTGGATTACTTGGGCATGTTTAAGAATTCCATTTTGATTTATCAGTGGTGTTTTTGAGTATATCTCTTTGTATAGTTTTTTAGTTGTTGGTCAAGTATTAAACTATACAAACACAATCTGTCACAGTCTACTGGTGCTGACATTTTACCACTTCAAGTAAAACATGCATTTAGGTCCCTTTATTTACTCTCTCTCCTTTTAAATATAATTGTCTTAAATATGACCTCTATATACACCAAGAACTTATGACAATATTATAATTTTTGCTCCCACCAAACATAAATCTAAAAACTTAAGAGGAGGGCTTCCCTGGTGGCGTAGTGGTTGAGAGTCCGCCTGCCGACGCAGGGGACACGGGTTCGTGCCCGGGTCCGGGAAGATCCCACATGCCGCGGAGCAGCTGGGCCCATGAGCCATTGCCCCTGGGCCTGCGCGTCCGGAGCCTGTGCTCCGCAACAGGAGAGGCCACAACAGTGAGAGGCCCATGTACCGCAAAAAAAAAAAAAAAAAAAAAACTTAAGAGAAAAGTAATAATCTATTATATTACCCAATATTTTTACCTTTTCTGTTATTCTTTCTTCACTGTTGGTATTCCAAGTTTCCTTCTTTTATCATTTCCTTTCTGTGTGAAGAATTTCCTGTAGTCATCCTTTTAGGGTAGGTCTATTGGTCACAAATTATATTAGTTTTTCACCTTCATTCCTGAAGGATATTTTTACTGAATATAGAATTCTGAGTTGACATCAGTTTTCATTCAGCACTTGAAAAACATCGCACCACTTCCTTCTGACCTCCATGATTTCACATGAGAATTCTGTTGTCATTTGAATTGGTGTTCCCCTCTAAGTCATGTGTCATTTCTCTCTGCTATCAAGACTCTGTTTTGTCTTTAGCTTTTAGAAGTATAATTACGATGGCTATAATTATTGAAATGTTAGGACTTAAGTCTGTGGATTTCTTTAGTTTTCTCTGAGCTTCTCCCTTCTGGAGTTTGTGCAGCTTCTTCAATCTAGGCTTATGCCTTTTGCCAAATTTGGGGGATCCTCAGAGATTGTTTCTTCAACTACTTTTTCAGTCCCTCTCTCCCCTTCTCTCCTCTCCTTCTGGGACTCTGATGATATGAATTTTAGCTTAACTTTGTTCTTCAATTTTTTCCCCCAGTCTGTTTTCACTCTGTTGTTCAGACTGGTTAAATTCTATTAATCTGTCCTAAGTTCTCTGACTTTTATCCTCTGTTATCTCCACTCTACTATTGAGCCTGTCCAATGAGTTTTTCACTCCTTTTATTGCATTTTCCAGTTATGAAATATCTATTTTGGTTATTTTTTATAACTTCTATTTCTTTGCTGATAGTTTCTATAGTTTCATTTGTTTCAGGAGAATCAATAAGTGCTTGTTTAAGCATTTTTATTATGGCTGCTTTAAAAGCATTGTCAGATAATTCCAAAATTTGTAGTTTCTCCATTTTGGCATCTGTTGATTGTCTCTTTCTCATTCAAGGTGCGATTTTTCTGGTTCTTGGTATGATGAGTGATTTTTAAAAGCTGTATGCTGGACATTTTAGGTATCATGTTATGGATTCTGGATCTTATTTGCATCTTCTATTTTAGCAAGCCTCAATTGACACTGTACTGGTGGGGAAAGGGAACACTGCCTCATTACCTCATGGGCAGCAGTGAAAGTCTAAGTTCCCCATTTAGCCTCTACTGACCAGGGGTAGGAGAGTAGGAGTGTTTTGTGTCATTTTTTTCTGGGGTGTTTGTCTGGAATAGGGTTGGTTTTATCACAAAGGCTTCTGTCTTATTAGGCTGCTCTTTCACATTCCTTTGACAATGGAGATCAGACTTTTCTTGAGGCTGTTTTTATCTGTACCTATTGGCATTTCTTAGCTGTGGGCTTCTCTAGTGCCCAGTCTGGGATGTATAGGAGGCAAAAAGAAAATCTAGGGAATTCATGGTCATGTTGTTCATTGAGTCCTGAGGTCCCTAACTGGTCTGCTTTCTCCATCATTCAGAGTTTTCTTACCTTTGTTTTATATGTTATGTCTAGGGATTCAGGAGGAATAGGGAGAAATGTATGTCCTGCATCTTGTCCAGAACTGGAATTCCTAGATGTATATTTTTAAATTACTACTCTGTAGCATTTAATGAGTCTTTTCTATCTGAAAATTCAATTTTCTGAAAGTCTATAAAATTCTCCTATTATTTCTTTGGTTGTTGCATTGCTCTCTTCTTATTTTTCCTCCATTTGGTACTCCTATTATTTGCATATCTCCTAGATACTTCATCCATGGTTTTTTTTAAAAATTTTTCCCTCATAATTTCCGTTTCTTTGTATTTTTGGATTGGTACTGTGGGATTGTTCTCCTTTTTCATCTTTCAGACCATTAAATCAATTTTTGGTGGTGTTCATTCTATTCTTTGCTTCCACAATTGAAATGTTTAAATTTAGAAAATTTTTTTTTTACTTCCAAAAACCATTTTCCCTCATTGTTATCACTTTTCCCCCAATCTCTACTTGAATCTCCTTAAAACTCTTATTTTCAAAGCTTACTTTTTCTTATTTTAAATCTGTCTGAACATGAGTCCTCTCTTTTAGTTATCTAGCTTGGTCTTTCTCCTTTAAGCAACTGAGCCCCTTAACTGATCTCTGATCTGCTTTGGCTACTCATACCAGCACCTGGGCAAGTCAGGCTCTTGTGGCCTCTTGGATAGCAACAGCTGAGCAATTGTGAAAGGAAAGAAAGATGCCTTTTCTCCAGTGACCTAATGGTGAACAAAGCTGGTCAGCTGGGTCCCTCAGGCTGAGGTGACGGTGGGAGAGGCTTCTAGGATCTTCAGACACTCCCGGTGTGAATGGGAAAGGGTTGGGCTGCTGTGCGTCAATGTGTAAGTTGTTTGCCACACAAGGGTACCTGGTTGAGAGAATATTAAGAGCTAAAATCTACTTGCTGAGCTGTTTACCCTGGTGTGGAGCTACATCTGCCTGAAAGAAGGAAACATTACTTCCTCATTTGCACAAGAGCAGCTGAAGGGGACGCCTTTTTCTAATCTACATTAAGATGCTGTACAAGCTAGTAGTGGCCCTGGGAGGGGTAGTTTGGCCCACCTGTGGCATTCCCTTCTAGGGAGGTGAGCCCCAGTGGAATCGGGGCCTTCACTCAGGGTTATGTGCAGGAAGTGGGCAGGGACAGTTCCTCCTCACCTGCTAAGGGGTCCCATTCAGTTGGGGCCAGCTGGGCCCCTCAGGTAGCTTCAGAATTGAAAGCCTTTGTGGCAGGCTCACTAGTGAAGCAGGTACTTCCCAGGTTCCTGGGCCTTGGTCCTCCCTGCAATTTTAAACAGTGTGGCAGAGACACCATCCTTCACCAGTCCTGCACTGGCTCGGTCTCCCCAGGATGTGTGAGGTTTCCTTTAGGCGCCAGCTGTAGGCCCTAGCATCCTACCCTCTCTATTCACTGTGTGTCTCACAGTTTGAGTCACTTCTACAGAGAGCTGAGTGAGAGAAACAGTGTCAGCTCTAGGTGCAAGCCCCCATCTTTAGAGAATCCCCTTGGATAGTCATCCTAAGATCATTTAGGAAATTTTTCCATATCAAAATTCTGTTGCAGTCATCATTTTTCCCCATAGGATAGAGCCGTATTACCCAGATAAACCTGAACTTGGATCCCATTTACCACCAGCTCTATGACCTCATGCAAATCATTTGACTTCTCTGAGCTTGTCTTAGTTTCTTTGTCTGTAAAACGAGGGTCATAATGTTTGTCTTCCATAACTCAAGGAGCTATTGAGAGAATAAAATGAGACGACTGCTCTGTCTAGTGCTTTCCAAACGGTAAAGTGCAATGAAAAGGTAAAGGAGATGAATAAAATGGTGATGGAGAGATGGTGGCATCTGCTTCTGGGGCCATGGGGAGCAGAGCGGTGGTGTGAAGTTGCAGTCATCCAGTAGATTCAGAGCAGGATCAAGCCTCTGGGAATTGGAGCAGACATAGTTGGCAAGACCAGAGTAGGGCCATGCCAGACACTGGCCACAACCTCAAGGGCATGCTTTCTTCTTAGGAGCTGATCTTTCAAAGGCTGAACTAGCGGAAGAAAAGAGAATTTTAAAAAGAGATAAAAAGGAAAGAGTAAAAGATGCTAAAGCCACTCATATAGTTTCAAAGCGGTCCCTCAGAACACTGAAAGATTTATCAGGTAAGGAATGAGATAAAAACATCTGAGAGGAGACATAAAGATCTCGAATATATATTTTTTAATTGTGATAACCATTCGCAACCCTATGCAAATATCCCATCCTTTTCCTCTGTTTCCAACCAAGTCATTAAGTCTATTGCATTAGCAATAGATTAGAATACCAGTTTTATCAAGGAGCAGAGAATGTAATTAGGAACAGGAAAAGAAATTAAGCAGGCAAGGCTTATATGAGAGCTAAGGAAGCAATCCAGAAGAAAGATGTGTCTTCCACACCTCCACCCTTCACCCTCCCCCAAAAGGAAAAATAGGTCATCTTTGAGAGAATGACTGTGACAGGTGATCATGTAAGGTTTGGAAAGTACTGGGAGATTGATCTCTCTTCACTAACACACAGACAATGGACTTTCTAGCCTAACTCCCTATTCTTAGTATTTTACAGTGAACTGGACAATTCATTTTTAAGATGCGAGCAGTGAATGTCTGCCTCTGTGTCCTAGAATCTTGGGAGTAAGAACATGTTGTTGTTATGCCATTGTTTCTCCCTGTAGGGCAACAAGAGGTAATATACTTGTTGTTAATTTACTTGTCCTCAAGAGGTAATATAATCCTCATGATAAGCACCCAGTCTCTTTTTCAGACAACGGCAGAACCTCTTTCTGACTTAATATTTTACTTCCTTAAGGTAGTTACAAGGTATCATTCCCTCCTTTTACAAAAGAGTAAACTGCAGCCCAGAGATGTCATGTGACTTTCCCATAGCCACGTGGCAAGGTTAAGGACAGAACTAGGTTCTAGAACTCTAGGGCACTGCTTTTCTACAAGCAGCTGACCACGAATGCTAGCATGGATGTTCCTAGTGGTCTTGTTGCAATACTCCAACAGTCCATGAATCTTGGCTCACCAAAGTCTCAATGAAACTGTCTTCATTATAGTTCACTATTAACTAGAGCTTGAATATTAAAAACATGTCATCAGTTTATGTAGTATAATAATACTGCCTTAACCAAAACATTCCATTATCTATCCAGTCTGGATTGATGTTTAAATCACTGTACTTCAAAAGGCATAAGTTCATAGGAGGGCACTCAACAATGTTGAATGAATGACCACTTGGAGGTTCATTAAGGAACCATGCCATTTTTTTTTTTTTTTTTGCGGTATGTGGGCCTCTCACTGTTGTGGCCTCTCCCGTTGCGGAGCACAGGCTCCAGACACGCAGGCTCAGCGGCCATGGCTCATGGGCCCAGCCGCTCCGCGGCATGTGGGATCTTCCCAGACCGGGGCATGAACCTGTGTCCCCTGCATCGGCAGGTGGACTTTTAACCACTGCGCCACCAGGGAAGCCCGGAACCATGCCATTTTATATCTGAAAGAGGACTTGAAGGTCATCCTGTCCCACTCCTTTCCTTTCTTTTGCAGCCTGAAGAGTGAGGGGATTTGGAGAACAGCACTGGAACCCCCTCCCTTTTTTTTTTCTGTTTCCCAGACTAGCATTATTTTTTCCACCTGCACTGCTTTCAGTTAATTTGATACAAAGGCATTAAAATTGTCAATTTACTTGTATTCTGGTATACAAAAGAAGTGCTTCTAACATCTAATTTTAAAACCCTACTCCATACAAAATGACAGGGCAGGTTTGGGGTTTTGCTTGTTTGTTTGTTTGTTTGAATTGTATGGAATTTGATCATTCTGAGGAAGAGCAGAAACTTGTCCTAAATCACTGAAGACAGTAAAGCTGAAATTTGAAGCAGTAAACTATTCTATTTTGGGAACAATAGATATGAAGTCAGGAAGAGTTAGGCATTCTAAGAAGAAAATTGTATAGAAAAGCTTACTAATAAGTCAGCTCTCCAAAGTATTTGAATGCAAAGGAGATTAATACAGATAAAGGGAAGGTATGGGCACTTAGCAGATGACAAATAATAACACATTCATGCCATAGGGAAAGCAAACTTTTAGCTGAAATGGTACTTATGGGAAATAAATTCAAACCTCAGATGTTTTAGTCAGGAAGTCTCATTAGGATGCAACACAGCTTCTCATCATGGGTTATTACACAGTGTCACTAAAAAAAGGACAGACATCTGAGAGGGACAAGACATGACCAAATAGCAGTATGAGAAATTTCAGTCTTGCTGTGTCTTGCTCTATATGAATATTGGATCATTAGATGCTATCCTCTCACCAAAAATGACTTCAGAATGACAAAAACAGAGATTAAAAGTGATCTATATTGAAATGACAGCTGTTAGGGTAAAACTCTTTTGAGAATCTAATGTAGATTTTATTCATTCATTTAACAAATATCTATGGGGTTCTAGGAAGATGAAAATAAAGAAGATAATGTCTTTTACAAGGAGGTCTCAAAAAAGACAGACGTAAATAAACCATTGTGGTGAGGTGTGGTGTGAAGAATATACCAAGCACAACCTTTGGTTCTGCTGATTTTATCTAAGCTTTTGAAATATATAAACGTTTTTCTTTTATATAAAAAAAGAATATACCAAGCACAGCCCAGGCACAAAGGAGGGACTGGGGAGACCTCAGAGAGGGGAAGATATTTTTGACCAGGATTTAAAGGAGGAAGAAGAGTTTGTCTGGCAGGCTGTGGTAAACATGGGGAAATGGGGAAGGCTCCCAGAGCGAGGCAGTAGCTTATGCAAAGTATTTGGCAGTATGGGATTTAGAATCCCAGATGAATCCCAGTGCAGCTATTTTAAAGCCGTGGTTTTGTAGGTAAGTGACATTACTTCTTGGCGCCTCAGTTTCCTTCTCTGTAAAAGGAGCATAGTAATCTTCACTGCATATACTGATTATAAGCATGACTAATAGTGCTGGCTAGCAGGTAATAAATGCTGTTTCATCTCCAATAACTCTTTATAGAACATGCCTAGGTTGCAAGTTGTCTTATTATGTTCCCTCTGCAGAGGAAGATACCTAGAACTGAGAGCTTATGGAACTTCCCCAAGATTACATAGGTTAACAAGTGGCTGTGTTAGGATTTGAACCCAGGCAGTTTGGCTTGAGACTGTTTGTTTTAGCACAGTGTTCTATGCCTTTTATTACATGAGATATTGTATGTAAAGCACTTAAAAAAGTGACCTGTAGCATAAGTTAATGTTATAGCTATTTTTACTATTGTAAAGTACAATTGCCCTAGGAACATGAGGTTTTCGGTGTGCAGGTATGGGGTGAGGTGGAGATGGGGCTGCAGCAGTAATGCGTTGGATAGCTGAGGGGCTTCATGCCATGCTAAGGAGTTAGAGCTTTATTGCCAGGCTAAGAAGGAACAATGGAGTTACCTTCAGCAGGAGAGTGACTTGTCAGATTTATGGATTTAAAAGGTTACAGGCAGCATGTGGCAGATGAATTGCCAATAGGCAAGACTGGAGGCTTTTACTACAGCTTCACCAAGAAATGGGGAGGCTCCAACTAAGGCAAGGACAGCAGGATAAAGAGGAGGGGATGAGTATAAGAGATGTTATGGACACAGAGTTGACTGTATTTAGTGACCAGTAGGATATGAGGACCAGGAAGAGGGAAGAGTCTAGAATGTTCCCTTGGTTTCTGGTTTAAGTCCCACTACCATTTGAGATATGGAAGCAATGCAGAAGGGGTAGTTTAAGGAAGATGGGAGTTTGGTTTTGGCTCTGTTGAGACTGTGGCACCTGAGGGGCATTCAGGAGTTGCAGCAGCCAGTTGTGTCTCTGGGTCTGGAGCACAGAAGGTCTGAGCTGACGAACAGAATTGCAGTGGATAGAACTGCTCAGATAGGGTGAAGAGAGAAAAGAGACCAAGAGGGGACACAAGCAACCTTGGTATTTAAGCAGCAGGCAGGCAAGGAAGGCTGAAGGGGGATGAGGGATCAGAATGGCTGAGTGGGAACTCAGGGGCCAAAGGTGAAACTGTTGACACAAATATACATAAAGCACCTGAAGATGCAGACACCTCTGGCATGGGCAGCTAGGACATTGTGAAGGACAGGACAAAATTCCATGGGCGAAATTTGTACTCACTGGACAAGAGGGTTTTTATTTTCCTTTTTGACAAGTGAACTCTTCGGTCTTTAATCTGCATTTGGGAGAGTAATTTGATTATTATCTTTATCTACAACACATAATTTTAAAACTTACACTTTATTTAGAGATAATTGTAGATTCACACGCAGTTTTATAAGCAACAATATGGAGAGGTACAACATTTAATTTTTTAGAAGCTGACTTTATTTCCTCATGGCTTCAGAATTTTCCATTTTTGTTCACTTTCCCTAATGGTGCTTATTGTGGGGGCAGAACTCTGTACACTCTAACTAGAGAGGAGACAGGTGACGGAAGCAGACCCCAAGGAGTGAAGGGCTATCTCAGCCCATAGATCTGGGTGCAGAGGGGCTGGGGCACTGAGAGAAAAGGGAGTTTTGGGTGGAGGTGCCTAGGAGGCCTTTTAAAAATGGAGCCTCTCAGGAGACCCTTTTTGGATAGAGGTCTGGATTTGAGAATGAAGGATGAGAGGAGGTGGGTGCTGGAGGGCCTTTCTTCATCCAGGCCAGTTGGGCTCCAGCTCCAACTGCTGCAATGCTGCTGCTTTGTTTTTTGGGGTTTTTTGGGTTGGGGCGGGAAATGAGGACACACTTGTGAACTTGTATTTGTGCTCCATTCCACCAGCAAAATGATCTAACATTGATGGTACCCCTTCCCTACTCAAAAACTCCTCCCGTGGTCCCTGCTGACTCTGCTGCTTCAGCTCTGGGCTCCTGAGCCTCCCCACTGGGCTCTCTCTCACCTGGGGGGTCTTTGTTGCTGTGGTCTGTGCTTAGAAGGCTCTCTCCACACTGGTCCCTTTCATTGGCAACCCCGTTGCCCCCAGGTTTCTGTTTGGAGGCATCTTCTCCAGGAGGCAGTCTTCCCTCAGCCGGTGTGGGCACCACCTGCCATGCCCCCCTTGGCCCCCTAGGATCACACTATGGTTACAGGAACTGCACTGTATTAGCAGTCTGCTAGACAGTACATTTCTGTGAAGGTAGGAACTGTGTTTTATTCGAGGCTGTATCTCTAGCGTCTAACACAGTACAGAGACCTAGTAGGTGTTGAGTAGCTATTTCGACAAGAAAGAATTCTTGGACAGAAGCATGCAAAGGAGGGGGGGATGGATAGAGAGGTGGTAGCACAGGAGCCAGAGGAGTGGGTGGGTAGCCCAGGGAGTCAGAAGAGGGCTGAGTGCAGAGTCCTTAGGGCACCCCAACAGTTTAGGGCCTTAGGGTTTGAGAAGCCCTCAAGAAGACTAGGAAGGAGTGGCTAGAGAGATTGGAGGAACCAGTGCCCCAGAGCAGGAGTTTGCAGAGGCAGGGTAGGTGGACCATAGTGCCATATGTGGGCCCACCCCTTCCACCTCCCCTCAGCCCGAGGGGCCGTGTGTGTGTGTTGTGGGGTGTGTGTTGGGGGGGGGGGCAGTCGGGATCATCTTCATCTCGCAGAGTCCCGTGTAGCTGGAGCTCTTCAAAACGCCTTGGAGTACAAGAGCCAGTGGAAGGGAGGTGTGAGAAAGGGGGGTCGTTCCTTGGGACTCTTCTGAGTTCCTGTTCTGGCGCCACCGCCGCCGGTCCGGGTGGCCTTGAGGAGCCCTTTCCTCTCCCGGCCTCAGTCTCCCGGTGGGTAACCGGCGGACGCTGCGTGCCCACGCGGGAGCTGGGGAAGGCCGGCGGAGGCAGGGCTCGGGTGGGAGCGGGACCGCCCACTGCGGCGGGCCGGGACCTCCCGGGCCCGCGGAGGCGGCGCGCGGGGCTCCTCCCCCGGGGCGAGGGTCGCGGCGCAGGCAGCTGTCGGCCCCGCAGCTGCAGCCTCAGCACCTGCCGCGGCCAGACGGCGCGGGCGGGCGCGGCCTGGCTGTGCGCCCCCACTCTGGCTGCAGCCGCGGCGCGGGAGGCGGAGCCCGAGCCGAACCCGAGCCGAGCCGCTGGCTGAGCCTTGCCCGCGTCCGTGCCCGCCGCCGGGCGGGGCCGCCCCTAGCCGAGAGCGTCAAGTCCGCCAGGTCCGCGTCCGCGCGGCTGGCGCCTCCTTGCAGGTAAGGGCGAGGTCCCGGCGCCGCAAAGTTTTGGGGGGACTGCCGGTCCCTACGCCCCGGGCCTGCGCCTCCGGGAACTGCAGACTGCTTGCCCCGCGGCTTAGTCCGCGCCGCCCTCCGCCGTGCGCTCCGCTTGCACCTCCGGCCCCCGGTGACCCGCGCCCGCCTCCAGTCCTCGTGCCCCCACTCCCGGCGCGGGGCGCGTCCGCGGTCTCGCTCAGGGCCTGCAAAGGTTAAATCTTTACACGGCATCAATGTATTGCTTAAGATTTCGAGATCTGCATGGTATAGTGCAAAGAGCGGCAAACCGGCAGGTGGGAGACCAGGGTTCAGGTGCGGCCACGGCCAGAGCCAACTTTCTGAGTGACCTCGGACCAGCCTGCCCTGCCGGATATCGACGGCTACACCTGGACCGGGAGGGGTTCGCCAGGGACGATCACCTGAACCGCCCTGCCTGTGTTGCCACTTTGTGAGTCGAGGGGCACCCCTGAGTGTCTCAGCTCCACAGCTCCTTGGGGGTGGAGAGGAATGTTGGGACCTACAGAAGTCAGTATCGGGGGTCACGTCGTTTACCTGCAGCAGCTTTGGCTGAGCTTCAGGAGGGGTTTTGAGTCAGCTTCTGGAAATAAAGGATGCTCCCAGGGCTTGGAGTTGGGGCCCTGGCTCCTGGTGGCTCCTCTGCCCTCCACTGACTAGGTAACCTTGGGCAAGTACCCCTCCCGGTTGTTGCCACCTATAAAATGGGGCGGGCGGGGAGGCATTGTGCACTAGATCATCATTGAGATACATCCGCGGTAAACGTGCAGAAGTGAATGTCCGGGTCTCTGAATTTGGGGTCAGTTTGCGCAGAGGCAATATTTCACCAAGAATCCACCAAGCACTTGAAAATGGGCGTTAAGAAAATAAAGGAGGTATTTGCAGTTTGCTTTGGGAATCCCGAAATAGACATGGTAAGGATTGGCGAACGCTCTCCTTGCCTCCTTCAGTGCTTTGGCCCATCATAAAATATTCAACGGCATAATGATTTGTTTTCAAAGTGGCTTATAGATCAGGAAGCATTTCTGTTTGTGAGTCAGTTATTTTAGTAAAAACCTCAAAATACTTGTTTGAGGGAAAAAGTAATGCACTGATCTAGAGGTCCTGACCCAGAGGCCAGCATCTCCTCATATCTAGTCTAAAGCCACGGCTGAGATGTTTTCTAATCAAGACGAATCAAAATAACTTACAGGTCAGGCATCCTTTGGTGGGTGTTCAACATAGCAGTGATTGGAGAGGCCAACAGTTCAGCGAGTGCATATTTTCTAGGACAGGTGAATTCTGATGCAGCGACAGCAGAACAAACACAAGGTAGTTAACTGTGACATCCTAGAAGGTGAACTTTGTGCTTTTGTCCAATCTCTTATCCCCCTTGTGCTGCAGTTAGTTTCTGCCCAGTGTGTGGGTGAAATCCATTACTATGAAATGATTCTTATGGAAGTGATTTTATTATTTTATTTCCTTCCTAGACTTCCTGGTTTTAAGTTTCAAGCTTTATGAAATCAGAGGACTAGTGAGAGTGTTTTGTGACTGGAGCAGGAAAATGGCAGAGTTGTGGCACATAAGTTTGCCTTTCCTGAACTATATAGTTGAAGCTAATTTGTCCAGAGCCTTTGATCTCTCAGATGCATTCAAATGCCACCAGTCTTTCCCCTCTTCATTCTTCAATGGTTCAGCAAGAATTTTCTCAACTTATTCAGGAGGAAACAAACAGGAAAAATACTGACAGGCTCTACCCTCAAGGAGCTCAGATTTTAGTGAGGAATAAAGAAGATTATACCACAGGGCCTTCTGGGAGCTAAACCCTGGGACCTCTGGGAACACTGACGGGGGTGAATTCTAACTGGGGAGACTGGGGAAGTCTACACCATGGAAGGTGGAAGGAAGAAGAGGATTCAACAGGTGGTGAAAAGCAGAAAGGCCACCTTAGGTCACGGAACTAGAATGAGCAAAGGTACGGAGGCAGGAAAGCACAGGACCCAGATGGAGAAGAGCGAGTCTGGTGGAAGCACAAGACAAGGCAGAACACTTCAGAGGACAGTGGAAAGAGGTTCAGGAGGCTCTGACCCTGGGCTGGAATCCACACTGGTTTGGGGATGTTGGACCTCTGAGCCTCACTTTTCTCATTCGTAAAGTGGGAAGAATAATAATTCCAAACTCACAGGGTTAAATGAGATCACAGGGTATAAAAGTGTCTAACAGAGTGTTTGCATACAATGGGTGTTTGATAAGTTAGTTCCTCTTATTAGCAAGTTCACAGGCAAGCTCCCTAAATGTTGGAGTATATAAACAGTACTTTTGTTTTAGCAATACGTGTTGACTTAGAACCTCACCACCAGGATGGAGTTCCTGTGACAGTGTGATTTGTATTCAAGATGCCTCTTGATTCAAGGGGCAGGGGCTTTTTGTTATATGGTGCGTGCTCAGACCAAACACTGACATCAACGGCAGCCAATGCCCTGTAAATACTGTTAAGTGGTGGGAGGCCACAGAGGGGTTAATTGGAAGATGGAATCCCTGCCTCCACAAGCTTATCATTAGTGCTCAAGGACCCCAGTCTGGGGGATTTGACAGTTAGACGCAGTTATAAATAGATCAGCCTTATCCATGTATACTGGGAAACTGGGTGCCGCTCCTGTCTGCCTTAGTGTAGGCAGGGGCATTTGTAGTAGCCAAGGAAGGAGAGTAGGACGGGGGGTAAAGAACAACATTGCAATACCTTACGTCCCTGGGTAGCACCATGTAGCATCCACAGTACTGTCCTTCATTTGTTCATTCAACAGTTATTCATAGAACACCTACTCTGTGCCAGAGAATTATTCCAGGTACCCCAGGAATACACTGGAACAAAAGGCAAGATCCCTGCATTCCTGGAGTGTAGATTCTAGTTGGGGAAACGTAATAAACAAGTAAATACATAAATAATTACAGGTGGTGCAAAGGACTGGGAAGGAAATAAGCAGCGTAATGTGAGAGAAGGTAAGGGAGGGTGCTCCACTTGAGGGTGGGCGGGGAAGGCCTATCTGAACCATGGAGAAGTAGAGAGAGGGAACCAGTCATGCCGAGAACTGAGGGAGGGTAGCCCAGCACTGGAAGAGGCTGGGCAACTCTGCGTATGAGTATGCAGACCCTGGGGCCACACCACCTGGATTTGAATCCTGGCCCCTCCGACAACTAAATATATTCCACGGTCAGGTTATTTAATCTTCTGGGCTTCAGTTTCTTCATCTGTAAACTGGGGATAATAACCCTACCTGATAGGGTTGCTATGAGGATTAAATGCGTTGCTATATGTAAAGTACTTAGAATAGAGCCAGGTATGTAGCAAGCACCAAATGAAAGTTAAATTAAGGGGAATGAGCCGGGGGCTGGGGGAGGTCTGTTCCAGGCAGAGGGAACAGCAATGCAAAGGGCTTGGTGTGTTCTAGGCCCAGGCGGGCTATCTGTATAGCCCTGTATAGCCCTGTAACTGTGGGTGTCATCCCCACAGTTATTGAGGAGACGCTGGAGCAGGTACTCTGCCTCTTCAGTACAAAACTATGTTTTAGGAGTTTTGAAAAGAGGAATACCCAGCCACAGCACTCCCACCTGCAGGATCAGGCCCTGAGTGGTGTGGTGAGCTGCTGCTGCTTTGGGGACATTTCACTGTAGACCCAGTTCTGCAGGCAAGGCAGGAGCTGGTCCAAGAGAACTTTGGCCACACTGAGCTACAGAAGCTGGAGCCCTGGGGGATCCCCAAGTCGGTCTGCTTTGGTGGACACCATCCAAGTCTATTAAAGTTGTTGACAGTTCACCGCAAAAAAAAAAAAAAAAAAACCCTCTCTTGCCTTCCCTTTCCTGCCCCCTCCTCCTTGACTCTCTGTTCCTCCCTCCCCTCTTCTCCTTTCCCCTCACGCCCTCTCTCTCACTGCAACCCTGAAGAGCAGTGCCCGTGGAGATGCTCATTGATGTGCCAAAGGGAAGCTTGAGTGAGGCTGAGCCCATGGTGCCACCAAAGCTAGCCTTGCCCGCTCGCTGTGGGGTACCCAATGGCCAGCATACCCCTCCCACTCCATGCTGGGAGCCTCACGGCAGGGGAGCATAGTCATTTGTGACCTACCCGCTCCCTTGATCCCTCCTCCTTGAAATCTAATCACTCAAGTCCTGTCATGTTTACTTCTAAAATCTCTCCCAAACATGTCCTTCTCTTTCCATTCTCTCTCTCAATGTTAGGCTTGTTTCTTCTAACATGTGGCCCAGAGGCCTTCAGTGGGTCCCTTGTGTATGGAGAATGAAGTCCAGGGTCCTCAGCCTGGCAGACACCATGGGCTGTCTCCATCCTGTCTCTCAGTCCCCCTCCTCCCTCACCTGGTCCTCCGCACTTAATCCCTCCCACCCCCCAGGTCTCCAGGGCTTTGCTCGTCCATCTGGCCCCTCTGCCTAGCATATGCCTCAGCCATGGTGGTTGTGCCCATGCCTGAAGGCCCAGCTCAAATCCTATGTGCCCTGGGAACTGTCTTCCAGATCCCTTTGTCCCAGGGTCTTCATCTTCACCTGACCTCCCACCTCTGCACTTAGTACCTCTCATGGAGCAGCATCGCTGTCAACCTTGAAGGATTCTGTGTGCGGCCACTTGTGTAGGGAGCCATGGCCTTGAGAACTCCCTGGGAGGGTGGGCATAACACCCTTCTTACGTCTACCCCACAGCCCTTCTCACAGAGCCCAGCCCTAGTGATATGTGTTTGCTGTACTGGAGTGACAGAAGCTGGTGATTTTCCTGAGTTCTGAAATGGTTTGAGTCAGGCCAGAAACATGCTGCTAATGCAGAGGGGCTGAACTCACTTGCGGCATTCAGGTGCCTCGAAAGGTAGGCCCTTCATTTGATGAAGAGTTGATGTAACCTCAGAGATGAGTCTGAGTTTTGAGTTTCGCTGTTCAAGATGACCTATTTTAATAAATATGCTATGTAAAATTTGAACCTTCAAGCTAGACAGACTTGGCAATAATTGTTCCTATTGTAGAAGGATTCTGCCCTGTACCAGAAAGATTTGGTATGGAAAGCTTTTCAAATACCAAACATGCCCGTATACTTAATACCAATCAGTATATAAAATTCTGATTTATGCATAGCTGTTATAGCTGTACTTCTACCATAGTCAGAGATATACACCAGACTTACCACACATTCATGGAAGCAGGGTAATGCAGTCTTAAATTTGTTTTGGTAACTACAGATTACATTATGCAGCTCTGCAAATGGGAGGATTAAAAAAAATAATAACTATCTGCTTGATGGACAATAGGAAGTTTGATTTAGTGCCTGGCCGATTGAAGTAAGGGTAGTAGCCATTTATGTTCACTAAAGTGAAACAGTAATTTCAGGGACCCACCTGATGTTTGGAGACCTTTTTGCCAGTGGTGAGAAATGTTTCTGGCTTCCGATCATTTCACAAGCTGGCTGCTAAATGATGTGTGCGCTTAACACTGGTTCTTACGGAAAAAAAAAAAGAAAACTCTAATTACAAGCTAGAAATGGGTACGGTGGTTTATCTAAAAGTATGAAAGTGTGTTCTTTTGACCTTTCTTGACGAATGATCAGAGAAGCTCAACCATTTCAGTAAAAGGGTAACGTGGCAAACTTTCAAAATCCTGAATGGAAAGAGCTTCAGAGGAATTCATTCAGCTGCAACAGTGCTTAGTTCTCTGAGAGTTTAAGAGAAGACAGATGTGCAGGCAGATGCAAAATGCTGCACTTCCTGTTCTCTGAGAATCCAGAATGCAGGGTGTAGGTTAGAACCTGTTACAACCAGTGGCAACAATAGCAACTGCCATCCCTGCAAATAACCTCTCCAAGGCTAACGTGTAAGCGTCATGTGGTTAAGCTTCTGAGCTACTGCTTTGTTGTTTACTTTGTTCCACATGTAGAATTCAGAAGGATGCAAAAGGAAGAGCAATTATCAAAATAAAGATGAGGGTGCCATTGATTTGTTCTTACGAAAGCAATTCAGTTGGTAGCTGGAGTGTGTGTTCTCTCTGGTTTTCCCTGGAGAGGGACATCAAGGCCAGGCTGTCCAGGGCTCCTCTGGTACCGGTGTGCTGTTGGCTCCTGGCCAGCTTAGAGGTGACGTCCGTATGGAGGTATATGCTTTTCCTCTTCCTTTCCTCCCTGGGGATGAGGGACATTTTGAATATAGAAACAGGAGGAATGATTTCTTTTTGGAGCTCATTCCTGGGTAGTTGCAGTACTTAGTTCTTCACAAAAAGCTGTGTCATAAGTTTCAGTGAGAGCATTCCCTGTCTATATGCTGAAAAGCTAGATTCACACAGGATATTTTAGCCAAAAGGCATAGACCTTCAAACAAAGTTGCCAACTCTGGAGAAGATCAAGTGCAGCCTTTGTCTGGTGCAGGAATCTTCCTAGCACACCCAGCCTCTGTGCTCGGACCTGCCCATCCCCCAGGCATTCCTAGTCCCTTGTTAGTTGGCTCTGACTATTAGAAAGTTCTTCATTATGCTGAATCAAGCTCTTCCTCCAGGCAACGGCTGTCCCATCGGCCTTGATTCTGCCCTTTGAAGCCCCACACAAAAATCTATTTCTTCTTCCCCATGACCGGCTTTTTAGCCATTTGGACATTCAGACACGGGGATTAGGTCCCCGAGTCTTCACTTCTTCAGTCAGAATGCCCCCAATTGATCCAGTCCCCTGAAAAAGACAGAGCTAAGAATTGGACACAGCTGTGCAGGTGGGGTCTGAGGAGCCTGACTTCAGAGTCTGTCCTTATATCAGCACAGCCTGCAGACCAGTTAGGCCCCCTGGGGGGCCCCCCTAGAGTTTGCTCTAAGCTTCCTCTTCTGGACTCTACACTGGGCAACTGGGGACCTGTGTGCATGTCAGTGTCACAGAGACCTGGTGGGCCGTGGAGGAGTGTCCCGGACGAGTGTCTGACGCAGAGTGGCTCTGGGTGAGTCGGCCCCCTCTCTGGGACTCAGATCCCTCATCAATCCCATTGCTTGTAAGGTGCTATGTTCGTTTCCTGTGGCTGCTGGAACAAACCGTCCCAACCTTGTCTTAAAGCAGCAGGCATCTATTCTCTCGCAGTTCTGGAGACCAGAAGTCTGAAATCAAGGTGTCAGCAGGGCCACACTCCCTCTGGAGGCTCTAAGGAAGAATTCTTTCTTTGCCTCTTCCAGCTCCTGGTAGCTGCTGGCATTTCTTGACTTGTGGCTGCATCACTCCAGTCTCTGCTTCCTTAGTCACATTGTCTCCTTCTCTTCTGTCAAATCTCCCTCTGCCTCACTTTTTTTTTTTTTTTGCGGTACGCGGGCCTCTCACTGCTGTGGCCTCTCCCGTCACAGAGCACAGGCTCCGGACGCACAGGCCCAGCGGCCATGGCCCACGGGCCCAGCCACTCCGCGGCACGCGGGATCCTCCCAGACCGGGGTGCGAACCCGTGTCCCCCGCATTGGCAGGCGGACTCCCAACCACTGCGCCACCAGGGAAGCCCTGCCTCACTTTTTTAAGGATACTCATCATTAGATTCAAGGCCCACCTGAATAATCCAGGATAAGATCCTTAATTATATCTGCAAAGACCCTTTTTCCAAATCAGGTAACATTTTCAGCTCCTGGGATTAGCGTGTGGACATATTTTTTTAGTGGGCCACCATTCAGCCTTTGGCTCTCCTTTTTCTACTTATGTGACTGTCTTTTCTTTCAATCATATTTGGACCCAGCTCTCCAGGGGCAGCCTTGGGTCTTCAGTCTGCATGTTTCACGTCTCTTACTTCCTGCAGCATCGTGGCTGCTTCTCTGAGGGTGCTGAGGCTGCTCTAATCATCCCTGCCCCACAGATGTGGGAGGGGCTCAGGGATTAGGCTGCCCAGGAAAACGCAGGTGTTTCTGGTCCACAACCTCATCTTCACCAGCGTGCTCTGGCTGGTCAGTGGAGTTTTTATCAATGGGAAGGAGAAGCTGTACCTATTAAAATATTCATTACCAGTTCTTAGACTTATGGGAGATCCCACAGTGAATGTGCTCTGGGTAGAGAAGGGACATATAGAGGAAACCTTAATGTCCTTGCATTTCCCCTCTAATTTAGTCCAAGATTGGTTCATTGAACTTGAGGGAAATTATTTGTATTCTCAGTGCCCAAGTACATATCTCTGTCTGTAAGAGATGAGGAAATGCTGCTTTGTAGCCCTGAAAGTGCATTGTAGTGTGATCTTCTTGCCCCTCAGCTAGCTGAAGTTCATGGTCCTTTAAGTGGGGTCTTCCATCTGCTGCTGGCTAATGAGCTCTCCAAATGCAATGCACAATCAAATATGCCTTTCTCCAAAAAGTGTGTGTACCACTTTGTTTGCACTTGACATTCCAGAGTGCCAGAGAGGCCTAGGGCAAATGGGCGTGTTGAGTCTGGTGAAGCAGGTGGTGGAGCTGAGAGGAAGCAGAGCGAAGAGAGTGACCTGAGAGGATCTGGCACCAAGCAGCTCCAGACTCTGCTCGTGGCTGTCAGGGCTGCTCCGGGATTACCGGCTCACAACTGCCCAGAGCATCCTCCTAGACCGCTCCTCCATTCAGTTCAATATGCTTTGCTAAGAAAGGCCTGCACAGGGATGGGGACAGGAGTGGGTGGGGAGGAGGGAAGAGACAGATGAATCCCATGGTCCCTGCCTGGCCTGCAGCAAGTCAGTGTGGCGCAGGGTGCTGCATGTTACAGAGACTAATGGGAGCCCAGCAGAGGGCTGGCCATGCCTCAGGTAAGATCCGGGAAGGCTTCTGGGAGGGATTGGCATTTGAACTGAGCCCTAAGGGGACAGGCGGATAGAGCAGTCCACCCAAAGTTGCCCTCAGTTGTGTCCCCACCAGGGCCCCAGATTGTCCCCTTCCTGGTCACCCCACCAGACCTGACCTGGACGAACCTCAGGTTTGAAAGGGACCTTAATATCTAGTAAAGCAGATATTCCACTGCACTGCTCGGAGCAGGGGAGGGGGATCAGTTCAGAGATTTCTGCTTCTCATTTTGCTTACTGGGTTTAAAGAACAAAGATTTCCCATTTTGACAAGGTTTGTTTAATGTAGCTGCTTGGAAATATCCCCACATCAAAATGTCCTGCTTTGTCTGGGAAATTTCTTCCAGGCTGGGAGAGCTCCCTTCCCCCACCCTGTCATCCCTCCACGATAACACTCCCCAGGCTGTGTGGTCATGGGGTGTTTCCACGTAACCTGCCCCACTTGACCGTGAGTTTCTCCCAAGCAGGGACTAGGCCTGGTTCAATCCAGAACTGAGAAGAGGCTGGGTCCTGGGCAGAGGCTCGGCATACAGTATTGACTAATGAAATGAAGGACTGTGATTATGACGACTGCCTTACTTGTATCTGGCTCCCAGCTGCCCTCATTGCTTTTACAGTCATCAGCGATATCCTAGCTGAGTGAAGGGCAAATGTGGGCCTCTGTGTTTCTCCATCTTATACCTGTTTCTGCAGTGGGTCTAGCCTGTCAGCCAAGTGCTAGCGAGGGGTGGTGCCCGCTCTCTGCCCTTTCAGAGGGTGGGGAGGCTGCGGACCTAACATTCAGCCTCTGGAGCTGCTGCCTGTCACCCTGGGACATGGCCAAGGCCACCTGTGACCTCTCTCTGTCCAGCTGGCTCTTCTTTGGTACCCTGTAGCCTCAGGACTAGGGTCAGAGAGGCAGTGGGGTGCAGGAGAAAGCACCTGGGCTTTTGACTCTGTCAGACCTGGCTTTACTAGCTATGTGACCTGAGGCACATTATTTACTTGTTTATGTAATTGATTATCTGTGAGTGTTAACCTTACACAGGGAGGACAGGATTGCTGTTTTCCACCTGCAAGAGGTAACTATTCAATACATGTTAATTTCCTTTTTATATTATCTGAAGGGCTGTCACGGAGAAGAGAGAGAAAACTTGTTCTGTGTGTTAGAGGCTGTCCAAAACTAAACTTAGTTTTCCCCCATGTTGTCATCCTTCCCAAGTTCCATCAAACCCCTCAGGCTCCCAATTTCTCAAGCATTGCTAATATCTTTGATTGCTTTCTCTCTTCCACCTGCCAATTACCACCAGCTCTCGGTGTATTTGAGAGGCTGTGTCCCCTGTCTGGGCCTCCACTTCCTATATGTGAACTGAGTTATTTCTACGGTCCTTTCCAGCCCTGGCATGACATTTAATTCCACAACAGAGATTGATCATCCACTGAGTGGAGGGTGATGTTCTAGGCCTCAGGGTGCACAGGGCTGGACAAAAAGTCATCAGCCTTGTAGAGGTCATGGCCCAGCGTGGGGACAAACAAGCAAAGCAGTGTGGTGAATGCTATAGGTGAATTCAGAGCTGGGGGGATATGAACCAGAACAGGGAGAGACCAGCCACTGGATGTATGGGCTCTTTGCCCTCAGGGAAGACTTATCTAGAAATGTTGCCTGCATGAATGATGGAGGCTAGTTCCTCCCAGGTGGCATTAGGATTTTCACTTTGAATGGGAATTATCAGTATGGAAAATCCTAGCAGAGATGGCATATAGTAGGGGCCTTCTTTTCTCTCTTCTCCTCCTACCTCCCTGCAAAGAAAAAAAAATCCAAATCTCCAGAATATATTGACCTTTATGCACAGAAGCTTCTAAGATATGCAGCATCGTTTAACAAGTACTGTTTGTGTGCCTGCGAAATGTCTAGGTAGATGCAGAATTACAGGCCTGAAGAGAATCAATCCATCTTTTGCCATGATTGTGTTCAGAAGCTAATTTTCAAAGACAATTTCCATTTCCCAGCTGTCTGGATGATAGTTAGAGGCATACATGTGCACTCTCATCCCTTCTTTTGTATTTATTCTGCCCAATTTAATTTGGTTAGATTCTATAGGCTTATATTGATTGCCAATTATAAGTTAAGCCCCATGGTGAAAAGCTAGGGATACAAGAGAATATATGACTATCCAGAGGTTTATTTCTGGCTGGACTGATAAGTCTTACACTCAGGAATCAGTGAACAGAGCCATCTATTCGTTGGTGGTTGCTGAGGAGATTGGTGTGAGGGCCAGGATTCCTGTCCCAAGCAGAGAGGTATGGAGAAATGGATGGTGGGGATGCTTCTCAAGAAGGCTTTTGGAGGAGTCTGTCTGCATTGGAGATGGGCCAGGGAGTACAAGCAGAGTTGAGACGCAGGGAAGAGAGCAGTTCAGCAGGTGAATTCAGCAGGAGCTAACTTTTCTTTTCTTTTTTTTTTTAACATCTTTATTGGAGTAAAATTTCTTTACAGTGGTGTGTTAGTTCTGCTTTATAACAAAGTGAATCAGCTATACATAAGGAGCTAACTTTTCAGTCTCATCCTTAGCCCCTCATTCTCATGCCTTAATAATGAAAATATTCCTTCAACACATGATGCTTTAGCATGCCTCAGGACCTTTGCTCATGCCGTTCCTTTTGTCTAGGCTGCTCTTTCCCCTCTCCTACCAGCAAAACTATGAGTTACCTTTCAATTTAAGTATACTAATGCTTTCCGGGCCTCATTGGCTTTCCCTCTCCTGGTTTCTCATAGTGTTTCGTTTATACTTTGGTGCCTAGAGCATTACAGACCCCCAAGAGACAGCAGGTGAATAGATGGATAAGTGAATAAATGACTGATTATTGGGTTCTTAGTCTGACTTAATGCTGGAACTGTAAAATGTTTGTTGAGAAAGGAGTGAAGGGCACCAAGGTGAAAATGTGTGTGGCAGGTGCTGAGCAGGGAGACCCTGGGGCTGCCCTTGGAGGTGGAGTGGCGGAAAAAGTACTCTTTGGAAGAGGGAATAGAACGGTGGCTTTCTGATGAATAGAAGCACACAGTTAAAAAAAAAAAACTCTGCAAAAATACTGTAGACACAAAAATTTGGAGAAAAATTTGCCTGTCAAGGGACTGCAAATAAAAGCAGCAACACCCCCTTCATAAATCTACTAAATGAGGGATCAGTGAGCAACTGCAGGAAGTAGCTCTCCTACTGCTGGGGAGTGAGCCTGGGATAACCTTTCTGGAGGGCAATCTGACTGCATCTGAAGCCTTACAAACCTGAGCAGGCTTTCACCCAGCAGTGCCACTCCTGGGAATTTATCCTAAGAGAATAACTGAAGATGTATTATGCAAAGATATTTATCTCAACATTATTTGTAATACAGACACTGACAAGATAAACCAAATGTCCAGCAGTAGAGGATTAGCTTTACAAATGACACTCCTCTCTACAGGACATAAAAAATAATGCTGTAGAATAATAGAGACATGCAAATGTTTATAGCATATTCTTCTAAGAGGAAAATCAGGCTATAAACCAGTATATACAGTAAATTCCCAATTATGTCAGAAATGTGTCTTTTCACACAAAAAGGCCAGAAGGGTAATTAGCAACTTGTAGATTATAATGGACAATTTTTATTTTCTTCTTTCCAAACAAGAAAAATTTCAAAATTTTCTACCAGACACACATATCACTTTAATTATCAGAGGGGGAAAATGAATGTTATGTAAGAAGAAAAGAGAAGCTTTTGGAGAGCATTGTCTGAACTTCAGTGGGTTGAAAGCAAGACGGGCAGATCGTTTATTTTGCAAATTCCAGACAGGTAGTGTTTTCATAAGGAAGAGTGGTCTTAGGTCCATTTATGTGAGTGTATTTATAGAAGTGAAAGCTTTGGGGGAAGGAAATAGATTGATTTTTTTTCCCCTTGAACTTTTGAAATTATTGTTTCCACTCCATTTGTAATTGAGCCCAGGGAGCTATTCTTATTTCTTCCTTTCCTGGGCACTGCTTTAGATCTAAAAATGTTAACTGGCTTAGATGTGGGTTTTGCTAAAATGATCCCCCTTGAAGTCTTCACTAGACTCTCTCTCATGCTTAAAAAATGGGGTCCCAAGAAAGACCGCCTTTTGAATGTTTTGCCCCCTTATCCTTGGATAACCCTGGATAACCCCAGATAACCAAGTCGGAAACCACCTTTGCCTTGTTGTGGTCATGGGCGCCATCAGCCGCATGTAAGGGACTCAGGAGGAGGCATCTGTGTTGGGTGCTGTCTGTTGGGAAGGTTTATTTAGAGGCCAATCTGGCATCACCTTATCCTGTGGACGTAACATTAGTCTGCAGAAAAAGAGATCAGAGCTGGGTAGAATCTCTTTAAATATTAATTTTAGTGATGCCTTTTGCCACACATCTCCAAAGAGCTTGGAGCATTTCACAAACATTACCTCATCATTAATTTTCATAGTGTTCTTGAGTGAGAAGCTGATGGCAGGTACTGTGGGCTCCATTTGGGGCAGAATATAGCATATATTTTAGTTAAACTTAGGAGTTGTCCTGACTAGATATCAGTTGATTTTAAAAGTTGAAGCATCTTTTTTTGGCATCTTCTTTCACAGTTATCCTGCATCTTCCATGGATTAAATTGCCTTCCTGCATTTTGTTCCACCAACATTTGAGTGCCTACTGTGAGCAAGGTACAGTGCTGAGCACTACGGCTAGCAGTGAAATTTAACCTCCTTAATCCCACACTTAAGGCCTTCGGTGAGATGGCTTCTACCTGCCAAGACTACCCTAAATCCCTCAACCCTACTTCGCATACCCTTTGTCCCACACATCCCTCTTCCTGAGCTGGTCTCCAGGATAACCCTGTGCCATTTCCCTTCTATGCACTCTCGTTGCCCTTCTCCAGCCACTGTCCCCAGTGCCCTTCTGGCCACCCCTGCAAACCTCACTCTCCTATGCTTCGCAGCCTGGTCACCTTGTCCACTAAGCCTGCCCTGATAGCATCCTACTGTATCCACAGGTGGATGTGACCTCCCACCATCAAACCCAGGCATTCTACCAGCCTCTCTGTTGTGGTCCTTACTAATTTTTACTCTGTATTTTAGTAATTTATGTACGCTCCTTAATGACATTTCTAGCTTCTTGACTGCAGAGATGGTCCATTTCATCTTTCTGTCTCTCTCAGTGACTTGCCCATGTTAGATGTACAAGTACTTGTATGGAGGAACGAAATGGGCATAATTTCAGGCCGGAGTTCACCAGTTTGTGCAGGGCCCTGTGGGGTACAGAGGACAGAGGTCATTGATAGAACCCTGCTTGGCCTGACCCCTCCTTTGATCCTAACCACTGAGGCCCCTTGCTGCCTACAGGCCTGTTCTGTCCTCTTCCTGCACCCACACTCACACCATCTTTCAGCTAATACTTGTGTATTAAAAATCACTTTTCTCTCATGGCCTTCTAATTGGAGTGGTTTTAAGGTTACCTCTGTGCTTATTTCTTTCTTGACCTCTGTTGTGCAAATCATCCACACTGCCCGGGACCCTAGAACCTCAAAGGTCTTCATCCAGAGCATCTCTGTTCATGAGCTGGCACGGGGGCTGGGATCGTCTCGTGCTCCACCTGTGGCAGGCTGTTGAGACTGGGCAGGTTATTTAATCTTCCTGTGACGTCATTTCCCCGTCTGTTAAGGGGGGATAATGTGCTTGAGGGTGACCTGCCTCCCTGGGATGCTGTGAGACTTATCGACTTAATGCTGTTGCTATTAAGTTGAACAGAAGACAGCTGGGCAGAAACAGTGAGCGACCAGGCACAGAATAAACTCTGCAGCCATCCAATAGACGCCTCATGAGACCTCGGGCGTCACCTTCTGTGTCGCCCTTGGCACAGAGGCCAGTTTGCTATTCAAGAACCTCTAGGGTTTCCTCTCTCAGCCAGCTCAAGTGGCTAAGGTCTTGAGGATGACGATGGCATCTGGAGGGCTTCTGGGCCTGTTGAGCTGAAAGGAGAGAGGCCAGACTCATGTTGAGGGCATAGCTGCAGCTGCACAGTATCAGCAGATAAGTGGGACCCGTGCCACAGAGAACCATCCAACTTTGCCCACATGGCCCAGCGATCTGTTTTGCTCCGGCTCATTGACGAGCTTTGGGAAGGTCATTTGATATTCACATTCTTGTGGCCACAATCTTGGGAATGTGGCCTTTTATCTTTAAAAATAACTGTGTGCTGGGAGGCCCAGGAGCAGTGTCCTGGGACGGGAGGGAGGTGCCAGCATTGGGAAGAGGGGCCGATTTCTTTCCTTGGAGGACTTGCTTTACCTCTGCTCGACTGGTGAGTTGATGTTTTCTCATTCTGTAACCTGTCCTATTTTCTCTAGTCTGTTCTCAGGAAGGGAATGTTTTTTTTTTTTATTGTAATATCTTTACTATATATTTTTAATCTATTTTTATGGCATATTTGTTCTTGAGCACTTATTATTATACATGAAAGCTATTTAAGTAAAAGTTCGTTCAGTCTTCATAATTGTACTTTATTTGGTATAGGTTCTTCTCAAATTTAATTGGTAATTATTTCTGATGTTTTATGTTTTGAAATTGCAGTGTCTTTAATCGTTTCATATATAGATGGGATAATCATTAAACACTTTTGGAACTAAACTGCCAACAGTTTTTCAAAATTGTGAAATCATAGGATGTAAAACCTGACACTGGAGATTTTGGGGTGTTTCACATGGTGCAGTGATGTCCTGAGAAGGTAATGAGTGGTCTTTGCTTAGACAGCTAACTAGTGACAGAGTCAGGACTTGAACCCAGGTCTCCTGACTCCCTTCTCCAAAACTCTCTAGTTTATCCTGTAGAATTTAGCTTCTGAATTACAAGTGAGAAGGAAAAAAAAATCACTCTCCAACTTAATTTTTCCGTGTGTTTTAATCTAGTTAAAGATGAATTTTCTAACTTTAGGAATGCCTGTGCCATGTGCCACAGAGGATCCTCCTCCCCTAAATCCTTTGATTCATTTTCCAGTCTGCATGGGTGATCCTTAGAGTGTGGTCCCTTTCAGCATTACCTGGAGCTTGTTAGAAATGCAGAATCTCAGCCCCACCCCTCAGACCTACAGACACAGAAACTGTGGGGGTGGGACCCATCTGTCTTTTAACAAGCCCTGCAGGTGATCCTATACTCAGCACTAAGTCAGAGAACCACTGCCTGACAGGACTTAAATCATACCTCACCCCCGCCCACCACGTTTGACAGCCAGTGCAATGACACACTTTGGCTCTTTTGTAGATTTTGAGTTTTCTTCACCGAAGAAGGAGCTTCTCTGTTGCCAGTTTTTAATAATAATTCCCTTTCTTCATTCTGCTTCCTTTCATCATCACAAAACACACACACACACACACACACACACACACACACACACACACACACATCTAGCAGGAGTGAAATATCTGTGGGCAAATAATGAAAGTAAATAGGGGATTTCAATAGCAGCAGGTTTGTAGATAGACAAAATGTCCCAACCACTGAGGTATATTTCTTAAGTTTCAAGACTTGCTGCCTCTCTAAGGACAGTGATAAACTAGACTACTGTTGACCATATTGTGCTGTGTTTTCTATAATTTGTTATTTTATTCATTCATTCAACAAATATCTTAGTACCTTCTATTTGCATGGCATGTGGTAAGTGTGAGGGGAAAATGTATTCGAATTTATAGTTTATCAGGAAGTAGAGACTATGTTCAGATATAACTGTAATATGTCAGCCATTGATAAATACATGAGAATCATCTCCAGTAAAAGGGTTGTGGAAGCATAGAGGTGGTAGAGAGCGTGTGTTATGGAGGAGGACATCACGGGGGACGTCATGGAGGAGGTAGCATTTGAGAGAGTCTTAAAAGGAGATAGGCGTTTGACATGGGGAGTTTGGGGTGGGTAAAGAACATTCTAGGCAGAGGTAGAAAAAAGATAAAGGCATGGAAAGGGCTCTCAGTGCATTTTTGTCTGCATCAGGGGTTATGTGAAGGTGACTAGGAGGAAATGAGGCTACATAAGTAGGTCAGTGCCAAAAGGAGGAGGATCTTCAAACACCCACTTAGGAGTTTGTTCTTTATCCTGAAGGCAATGGGGAGCCATTGAAGGGTTTTGAATGAGGGCAAGGCATGACGGGAGCTGTGCTTTTAGGAAGTCTAATCTGCCATCAGTGTATGAAGTAGATTGAAATGTGTGAGAGGGAGTAGGGGAGGCTTTTGTTTTTATTCTGTAACTATTTTACAGCAGTATGGTGATATATTGGAAAAATCATCTCAATGTTTATTTAGGAAGTAATTGCTTTTCTTATGGTAGTCACTGGATTTGTGTGTGTGTGTGTGTGTGTGTTTGCAGTACGCGGGCCTCTCACTGTTGCGGCCTCTCCCGTTGCGGAGCACAGGCTCCAGACACGCAGGTTCAGCGGCCATGGCTCATGGGCCCAGCCGCTCTGCGGCATGTGGGATCCTCCTGGACCGGGGCACGAACTGTGTCCCCTGTGTCGGCAGGCGGACTCTCAACCACTGCGCCACCAGGGAAGCCCTACTCACTGGATTTTGAAATAAGCTCCCAGGGCATAGATTATTGTCCAGGGGAACACAGCTCTGATTTTATAATGAGGAATCTGCAAGAAAATAGAAATTGCTTAACAGAGTAGCTTTATAGAGAACTTCCAGAACTCCTTTCTTACTTCTTTGTTTTCTTTCTTTCTTTTTAAAATTAATTAATTAATTAATTTATTGGCTGCATTGGGTCTTCATTGCTGCGCACGGGCTCTCTAGTTGCGGGGGCTGAGCGGGGGCTACTCTTCGTTGTGGTATGTGGGCTTCTCATTGTGGTGGCTTGTCTTGTTGCAGAGCATGGGCTCTATGTGCGTGGGCTTCAGTAGCTGTGGCACGCGGGCTCAGTAGTTGTGGCTCGCGGGCTCTAGAGCGCAGGCTGAGTAGTTGTGGTGCACGGGCTTCGTTGCTCCGCGGCATGTGGGATCTTCCCAGACCAGGGCTTGAACCCGTGTCCCCTGCATTGGCAGGCGGATTCTTAACCACTGCACCACTAGGGAAGTCCTGTTTTCTTTCTTAACATTTTCTTTTTAACAAAAAGTATTTGTATTCATATTACTCAGTAATGACCCAGTAATGCCAGGTCACATAAAATGTATAAATACCGAATTCCTAAAATGTGGATCTTGCTTCTTCTTACTCAGCCTCTAAAGCAGTTTCCCTCTCATTCATGGCCTTACTTTGTTAATGCACCTGAATCAAACTCATTTTACAAGGATCTGCCTTATTCCAATGGTGGCTCTAGTAGGAATAGTTGTAGGAAACTTGAATGTCATAAATTTTTTAATGTGCTGTTACTTCTAGTATTTGTACTTATTGAGAAGACTCTGTTGTTGATTTTTTTCAGTAGGGCTATCTTTATAAGGCTGGGGCTTTGGCTAGTCAGCACCATTGGTTTCAGTCATTCAGCCAATATTTACTGAACATCTCTTAAACACCGAAGAGTCGCAGTGACTCAGACAACCATGGTCATTGCTGACATGGAGCTTATAGTCTAGCAGGGGACATATATATACATAGTTCTGAGAGAGAAAAACTATAGATATATGGAAGCACCCAACCCAGAGTTGGAGGTCAGAGAAAACTTAACAAGTAGGATATAAGCTAAGACCTAAAAATCAACTTGGGTAGACCAGTGGTTGCCTAGGGCTGGGAAGGGATTGTTGAGGGGAAAATGGGGGTGACCTGAATATACCAAAACTACTGACTTGTACACTTCAAGTGGGTGAATTTTATGGTATGTGAATTATATCTCAATAAAGCTGTTAAAAAAAAAATCAATCAGACAAGCCAGGAGTGGGAAGAGGGTACCTGGCAATGAAATGGCACGTGCAAAGGTTCAGCCACAAGAGCAAACATGGGAGAGGTTTGGTAGGGCTGGACTCCCTGGGAGGTGGAGAGCAGTGAGACAGAGGAAAGCAAACAGGCTGGAGTGCTGAGTGGGACCTGAACAGGTAGGGCTTTGAAGGTCTCTAAAAATTACGAATCTATAAAAACAGCAGCTACCATTTATGGACTCCTTATCATACGCCAGGCACTGTTCTAAGCCGCTTGCATGCATTAACTAATCCTGACAACAGTCTTGTAAGGGAGGTACTATTGTTATCTGCATTTTACCAGTGGGGAAACTGAGGCACCAAGTGGTAACTTGCCCATAGTCACAGACCTAGTAAGTGACAGAGCTGCAGTATGAGCCCAGGAGGGCTGACTCCAGAGCTCACATGATAGATCCTAGCAAATAATTCTGAAAGGTATGGGGTGACATAGAGTTTTATGCAGGGAAATGACAAGGGCATATTTACATTTTCAAGAGATTGCTCTGTGGTCTGGAAAATGGATTGGAAGGAGAGCAACACTGAAGAAGGGAGACCACATGCGTGTGATCCACATAGGAGAGCATGCTAGCCTGAGCATGCGCGATGGTGGTGGGAATGGAAAGAGGCAGAGACTTGAGAGGTAATTAGGAGGTCACATTAACAGGAGTTGTAGAGTGGCTGGATTTGGAGAGAGGGTACAGAGACTCTCAGATGGATGCCAGGGTTCTGGGCTTGGGAAGCTGGGGTAGTGGGGGGTTTAATGGTGCCCATGTTGTCCATGCCACAGAGGTGCCCCAGTGTGGGCGGGTTAGTGTCTGTCACATGGGAGTAGTTTAGACCTCTGACCTCTCTGCCAGCGAGAATCATGGAATCAGAGGTGGCAGGTGCCTTGGAATCCTCCTAGATCTAGAGGTGGAAATGGAGGTCCTGGAAGGAGAAGGGGCTTGCTGAAGGTCACATGGGGGCAGCATGGGGGCAGAATGAGGCGTGTCCCTGCTGACGCTCAGGCTGGTTGCATTCGCTTGCCACGTTGCCACTCCCCAGAGCTTTGCTTCTCTTCTCAGAAATCGTCTCTCTGATCCTAAAAAGAGGTATCATTGTGTGCAAACAATAATAATGGGAATTCAAATAAAAACGGAATAAATTTACAGCCCAAACCCATCACCCATCAGATCAAACTTGCTGTTTTATGTCTCTTGCCTGCATCTGCCCAGCATCACCTTTACAGCTGTACCCAGAGCACAGATATGACTTTGTAGCCCATGGTTTACACCTTACATTAAAACAGTTGCTTTTCCTGGAATGTTATACGGCTTCTGGTTAGCATTTCTTAAGGAATCAAGAAAGAGGATGTGCTGTAACTTACCCACTCTCTGTTGTCAGCTGTTTTGTTTTTCTTGTTTAGAGATAGTGTCTCACTGAACATCTTGTTTGCATGGCCTTTTTCTTCTCCCCTCAGGAAAAACTCCCAGCCAGGATAGTCCCTCTGTCCTTTTAAAGTGGAGTGGCCCATGGTGCTTTGTGACCACCTAGAGGGGTGGGATAGGGAGGGCGGGAGGGAGGGAGACGCAAGAGGGAAGAGATATGGGGATATATGTACATGTATAACTGATTCACTTTGTTATAAAGCAGAAACTAACACACCATTGTAAAGCAATTATACTCCAATAAAGATGTTAACTAAATAAGTAAAATAAAGTGGAGTGGCCCATACTGGGCCCTTTTCTATACTGAGGTCAGGGACAGAGGCAGAAAGCTTAATCAGGGCTGAGTTTCTGGGTTTCTGGGCCCTGCCGTCTTCACTGATCTCTGGCTCGAGTTGGCATCTGTTCACAGTTGTCGGCACCGCTCCTAATGGCTGCCGTCTCCGAACAGCTGACCCGATTCCCTGAATCGTTTGCTGTAAACCAGGCAATTCTACAGGAGGGAGACGAGGTTTATGGGCAGAATGCTTAATCAAGGCTTAATTAAGACGGCCAGAGTGGCCTGTTGGCTTGAACCCTTGTACAGGGTCCTGATTGGCAGGCGGCACCTGGCATTCTTGGCTGTCTGACAGCTATCAGCTGTTCCCAAGCCCCATGCAGAAATGAGCAAGACACACACTGCCACTCGGGTTGGTAGGAGCCCTTTTGTAGACTCCCTGGAGCGTTTTAGACATCCCTTTCTCATGGGCCCCAGGCTCTGCCTCACATTGTTATGTGAGTTGTTTATCTAGGTGTCTTATCCTCTCCATAGCACAATGCACTCTCCAAGGGCAGGGGCTGTGTCTGGCTAACCTCAACCTCCTCTACCACACCCAGCACTGGGCCCAGCAGAAAAGAGGGTGCTAGATATGAATTGAATGAAAAGCATTGATTTTTGGACCAAATCCCTTGGCTTGAGATGGTTGCAGAGACTAGACTTGAGAAATGCAGAGACATGGGGGCCCACAAGCCCCCAGTGCCAAGTCTGTGGGAAGGGTGAAGACTTTTAAAGAAGACCTCAAGATCTCTCTGGCCAGGACAGAGCCTGATGTAACAGGTCATGCGGCAGGCATGTCTTAGGCCCAGCTTTGGAAGCCATTCTTAGTTTTTTGTGCTATAGTTGTGGTTGTTATTGGTTTTTTTTTAGCTTGATAGATTTGGAATCCTGCCTTCCTTCCCCAGACCCAGACACATAGAGTCACATCTCAGTCCACCAGGCTGGCAAGCTGCTTCATTTGAGCCACTCTGGGAGTCTTCAGTCTGAACTTCCCAAGTACTCTAATTGCTGTGAGTTTTGGTTTTGGTGCCTGTGGTTCCAAACGTGCCCAGAGGATGTTGAAATGAGTTGGCATGTAATGACTTTTGATGACTCATTTGATAGTAAGAAAAACAAGTCTAGCCTTTGAGTCTACATTCCACAATTTTGTTAAATGATACCCAAATGGTTGTCAAGAGAATTTTTCTTCACAGGTTCAGAGCATTTGTAATAACCAACAAGTCTATGGAGAGGGAAAGAACTTCATGTTGAATGTAAAGGGGGTACAAAAAGCTTCAGGATCTTATGACCTCTGAGATGGAAACACCCTAATGGGCTTCTGGTCCAGCACCTGGATGCTTTGTGCACCTGTGTAGCAGCAGGTAGCCCCAGAGAAAACGTATTATCATGAAGGTCCCAATCCCCAAGGCCCCTTTTCAGGATGGAGCTTTTGGCTGTCTTGACTGTATTTGAAATGGTTGGTCACATATTCTTTTGTGCGTGTATGGCAAAATACACAGAACGTAACATTTACCTTTAAAAAATCATTTTAAAGTGCACAGTTCAGTGGCATTAAGTATATTCACAATGTTGTGCTACCATTACAACTATCTTGTTCCTGAATTTTTTCATCACCTCAAAAGGAAATCCTGTACCCATCAAACAAACATACCCTATTCCCTCCTCCCCCAAGCCCCTGTACTATATAATTAGATAGTTATATTATCTAATTTACTGTGAGGTAGGTGAAGTCAGTCCACTTCACAGATGACAGGTTCAGGGAGGCTAAGGTACTTGTCCAAAGATGCACAAGTTAGTGAGAGTTGGGATTGGAACCCAGGTCATGTCCAGGCCTGTGCACTTGACATGAGAGGTCTCTGGGGAAGAGCCTTGAGCCCAGCAGCACTGTCAAAGCACAGAAGGAGAGGATGAGGATGTGACCACCACATGAGATCTCCATGCCCATGAGACGTTTTTGAAAACTGCAGAGGACGTTGCAAAACACTCACAAACTTTGCTCATGTCTCTCCAGCAGATCACTACTTCCATTCTGCTCTGGATTACAATTAGGTGTTTATAGCTCTGATTCCCCCAGTGAATTACAAACTCCCTGAGGGTGAGAACTGTGCTCACTTGTCTCAGTGTCCCCCTCAGCCCCTGTACCTGGCACATTGCTGCTGATCAGTGAGTGTTTCCTGAGTGAATGTGTGGATGCTAGCCTTGACTCAGGACGAAAGGGAAACAGGAGCCAAGATGATGTCTGTCCGTGTATGTCACAGCGAAGGGCTTGACTAGAGATTCGACTTAGAGAATTGGAAAGAAAGAGAGGAACTCTGTGGCCTTCTGGAGATATGAATGGGAGAACCCATAAGGGGATCTCAAAAAGTGAACAAACTTTGGCCCGACCCCTGACTTCCAGCTCCACGACACTGATAATCTAATTCTCTTTTTTCTCCCTAGCACTTACCAGTTTTTAACATCCTTAATTAATTTCCTTTATTATGTTTGTCATTTCTTGTCTAGTGGGAGCCTCCACTAGAATATAAGCTTCATGAGGGTAGTCAGTTTTGTCTGTTTTGCTACACTCCTCTTTCCCGAAGTCCCCTGACCTAAGCAAGCACTAATTCCTTTCTGTCACTCTAGATTTGCCTCTTCTGGACTTTCATATGAATGGGATCATATAACATGTATGTCCTCGGTGACTGGCTCCTTTCACTTAGTACAATGTTTTCAAGGTACATCCATGCTTGACCCTTAAGTTTACTGGTAGGAAAATTGAAACTCAGAGAGGGAATGTACTTGACTTGGGTCATGTGTCCTGCTGATGGGGCTGACTGCAGGTGTTCTGTCTCCCTGAAGTGCTTCTGTTCCTGCCCAGGGTGGACCAAGAGGCTTGGCAGCTACAGCCAACTCAGCAATGTCCTTTTGCCATCCACCTTTGGGGCTTCCGACAGGGCCCCTTCAAGCATAGCCGTGGTGAGGTAAGGCCTTGCAGATAGTATTATTGTTGGTGGCAGCTTTTTCCCACGTTCTTTCCAGGGCTCACTGTCCATCTGATAAAGTAGATGACTTGTGTGACCAGTTTCCAGTCTCCTGGATCCTGGGGCCCTTAGATCTATAGCAAGAGAAAGGCACAGCCTGGGGCCCCATCGTGCTGACTGTTCCTGCTGCCACCCTGTCGCTCCCAGAGGGCCATGCAGAGGCCATCTGCACTGACCTAGATAAGAGGCTATGCCCTTTCTGAGAGACGTCTAATCCTGTTAGGCAGATGTGAAATCTGGGTGACATGGTGATGCCTTGAACCCTTGTTTTCCAAAGGCTTGTTTTTGTACCACATGGAACCCAAGATGGTTTTAGGTGATACAGGAACAAACATTTTTCTTTAAATAGTTGTATATTTACTTTAATGTGTGTCAGGAAGAAACCCATATCTAGCATGATCAGACCTGTGATTTGATGAATATTATCGTTTAGGCTGAAGGGAAAGTAGGAGGCGCTGTACTATAGAATCTTTTTATGCAGACTGTGCATGTTACAGGTGTGGTAGTCTGGCAGTTGCTGACATGGTCCCCCTGCCTTTCACACTTTCTCAGACCTGTCATTTTTCTGATAAAGCATCATCTTAATCTGAATTCCTTTTAGAAAATTTTATTTATTTTGGCTGCACCGGGTCTTAGTTGTGGCACGCGGGATCTTTGTTGCGGCATGCGGACTCCTTAGTTGTGGCATGCATGTGGGATCTAGTTCCCTGACCAGGGATCGAACCCGTGCCCCCTGCATTGGGAGTGCAGAGTCTTACCCACTGGCCCACCAGGGAAGTCCCCTCCTTTTAGAAAATTAATGCAGGTGTGAGAAGCAGCCCATTCTCTCTCACTGAGCTATGATCACTGTAATGAACCAAGGCAACATCAAATGTTGACATAGAAACGTAAATATGCGTTTCCCTAAAATATTTGCAAATAACTTTTTCTTTTGGCCTAGAACTTCAAGAATCGAAACTGCTTATTGTTCTAGTGTTCCGAGCTTACCGTAGCGTTTCAGACATCTATAACCTGCATTATTAATTTAACAAATGTTTGTTGAGCTCAAGGCATTCTGCCGGACCCTGCAGGGATTGTGAAGAAATAGGGTGCCTTTCTCCTGCTCTCAAGGAGTTCACTAACTAGGGGGCAAAAAACAAGATCTGAATCCATATGAAGTTAGGAAACACAAGACAAGAGCATAGACAAGGAAGTCAGGGGCTGAATGGAGGGTAAGACACAGCACAATAGCTCTGCGATTGGGGAACCACGTGGTTCATGGTAGACTGGTAGGCAGGAACCCACCCTGGATGTGGTGGAGCTGGAGCTGGGTTTTGAAGATTAGATAGGATTTGAATAAGTCTCAGAAAGTGAGGATATCATGAACAAATGTACAGGAGTGGCCACCTAGGGCTTTTCTGAGGGACAGAGAAGCATGGGAACAGAAATAACATGATAGGAGGAAGATGGGGCCTTGGGGGAAGTTTTTTTTTAATAATTTTTTAGAAATAAACTATTTATTTATTTTTTGGCTGCATTGGGTCTTCGTGGCTGCGCACAGCTTTCTCTAGTTGAGGCAAGCAGGGGCTACTCTTTGCTGCGGTGCGCGGGCTTCTCATTGCGGTGGCTTCTCTTGTTGCGGAGCTCGGGCTCTAGGTGCGTGGGCTTCAGTAGTTGTGGCTTGCGACCTCTAGAGCGCAGGCTCAGTAGTTGTGGCACATGGGCTTAGTTGCTGTGCGACATGTGGGATCTTCCTGGACCAGAGCTTGAACCCGTGTCCCCTGCATTGGCAGGCGGATTCTTAACCACTGTGCCACCAGGGAAGCTCCGAAGGACGTTCTTTAACCTCTAGAATACTCAGCTTCCTGGTCCTTAAAATGCAGTTATGGATTCCCACCATGTGGGACAGTCATGAGAAGTAAATAACATGCTATCAGTTATACATATGTTAGTTCCCTTCCTTTTCCAAACTTGTCAGGTGAGAAATTGAGTTGGACATCTGGGCAGAGGTTGGATATTAGAGATGGGAAGCACTGGAGGACATAAGAAGGGAACTGATGAGATGATACAATTTTCGAATGGGCAGATTCTTAGAGAAATTCAATGTTTAAGATAAAAGAGATAACCAGAGGTTTGGAGACTTGTACAATTCCAGGCTTAATTAGAGTCAAAGTCAGGAAGAGAATCCAGGTCTCCTGACTTTCAGCTCAGTGGTATTTTCAGATTCCTTAGCTTTGGAACTTCCCGGGTGGTCCAGTGGTAAAGAATCTGCCTTCAATGCAAGGGACACGGGTTCGATTCCTGGTCAGGGAACTAAGATCCCACATGCCGTGGGGCTACTGAGCTCACGCACCTCAACGAGAGAGCCTGCATGCCACAAACTACAGAGCCCACATGCCCTGGAGCCTGCGCGCCACAACTAGAGAGAAACCTGAGTGCCGCAACGAAGATCCTGTGTGCTGCAACTAAGACCGGACACAGCCAAAAAAATAAAATAAATAAATATAAATAAATAAATATTAAAAAAAAAATTCCCTAGCTTTTATCTAGAGAGGTGTTAGAAATGCAAATTCTTGGGCCCTACTCTAGACCTACTGAATTAGAAACTCTGGGGCCCCAGCAATTTGTGTTTTAACTGGCCCTCCAGATGCTTCTAATGCTTTTAGGGAACCAGTGTTCTGGGTTTTACTAAGAAAGAATGGGGGGGAAGGGTATGAGGAAAAACGGGTTCCTTATTGGAGTTGGATATTACTTACCACCAAGGGAAAGGGGGCAGAAGGGTTAAGCTAGGTGCCAGAGAGAAACTTTTTTTAAAAATTGAGTCATAATTCACATAACCATAAAATTCACTCTTTTGAAGTGTACAGTTCAGTGGTTTTTAATATATTCACAAGGTTATACAACCATCACCACTGTCTAATTCCAGAACATTTATCACCCCCAAAATACACCCCTTACCCATTAGCAGTCAATCCTCATTTCCCCTTTCCCACAGGCCCTGGCAACCACTAATCAATGTTCTGTCCCTATGGATTTGTCCATTCCGCACATTTCGTATAAATGGAATCATACAATGTGTGGCCTTTTGTGTCTGGCTGCTTCTCCTTTGTGTAATGTTTTCAAGGTTTATCCATGCTGTGGCACGTATCAGGACTTCATTCCTTTTTATGGCAGAGATGAACTTCTTATACTTCAAACTTTTGTCTCAGATTTGGTCATACAACTGAGCTTTACACTACCTCAGAAAAAGAGGTTTCTCGTGGGCACATTTGCATAGAACTTTATAGTTTTCAAAGAATTGTCACGATATAATGGAATGTAAACCTTTCACCAACCCTGGAACACAGCTGGGCAGGGATCATTGTAATTGTTCTTACAGATGAGAAAACAAGCCAGAGAGGGAAGTGTTGGTGCTCGACCAGTGTACTGCTGTGACCGCTCACTGAAGTGCAAGTAGGAATTTGGTGGGTGACAGGCAGGGCGTATGGACTAGGCAGAGGAAACAGCATCTACAGAGGCATGACCGTGTGAGAAATCAGGGCCTGTTTGGGGAACAGTGGATAATTCAGAGCTGATGGTGTGTGCAGTGTGAGGGAGATGAGACAGACAGGTAGGCAGGGGCCAGATCACAAAGGGCTTTGACTGCTGCTCCAAGGCTGGAAGGGAGGCAGTGGGAGGGAGTGGTTGAGTCTAGCTCCAGAGACAAGCAAGCTAATCTGATTGGGAATTCCAGTTCTGCCACTTTCTTGCTATGTACTTTTGGCCAAATTACTTAACTTCTTCATGCCTCAGTTTCCTTTTTGTAAGTGAGGATTGTAATAAGCATTAAATAAGAAAACACATATAAATTACTTAGCCCAGTGTCTGGCACGTAGTAAATGATAGCATGTTAATGTAATTGGGTCTTTAATATTATTGTAATTCTTGAGCTCAGATGTTATCCTAAAGATGAAGGGAAACCACTAAAGGATTTTAAAAATAAAAGTGACATGATTAGAATTATATCATATCATTTTGGCAGCCATACGGAGGATAGATTGATGGAGGGGAAGTCTAGAAGCATAGAGACTGGCTAGGAGATTATCGTAGTATTTCAGACAGGATCAAAGTTTGGACAATGGCTGTAGCACTAAGAAAAGAGAGTTGGTGAGAGATTAAGGTAATTGGTAGCAAAGGCAATAGAACGTGGTGACTGGCTCACTGTGGGGCATGAAACGGGGAAAGAGTCAAGAATGATTTTTGACTTGGGCAGTTAGAAAAATTGAATGGTGGTCTCCTTCAACAAAATGTTCCACCTTGGAGGAGAGGATTTGAGGAGCGGAGCAAAGAAAGATGGTGAATTCTATTTTAGATATGACTGGCTCAAGTGCTTATGGGACGTCTTGGTAGAGATCCTAAAGAGGCAGGTGATTCTCAAAGCAGCTGAAACTGGGGGAGTAAATGACATCGCCCGTGGGGAGTGTGTAGAGCAGTGAACCTCAAACTTTGTTATAGGTTGGAATCACCGGGCGGGGTTGTGGGGGGGGGGTCTTTAAAAACTACCAGCATCTGGCTTGCACCTTCAGACATTCTGATTTGATTGGTCTAGGGTGTGATCTGGGATTGTTAAAAGCTCCCCAGGTGATTCTAATGTGCCATGAAGTTTGGGAACTTCTGGTTTAGAAAGAATAGGTGTCACATTTAATTAGATAAGAAGGGAGCTGAGAACAGGAACCTAGAATTAGATGATGGAGGGAAGAGGAGTAGCTGGGTAGGTGTAGTCCGAGAGGCTGGAGGAGAGTGAGGAGACAGATGTCACAGGAGCCAAGGGAGGAAGGTCAAGACATTTTAGCAATTATTTATGTTAGTTTAAGAGAAAATGCTAATTTGGTCATTTATTTTCTCTCATTATTCAAAAGGCTGGATGTTTGCCATGCATTTTGTTTTCTCGTTTGTGGTTTTTGCCTTGTGTCATCAGTTGGTTTATATCCTCAGACCTTGGGTATATTGGAGATTAAATGTTATAAGAAGATATATAGAGGGAGAGAGAGAGTTTGTTTGTTTATTACTGGTGTGTAGAAGTTCCACCATTGCATTTTGTGTTCCGTTCATTCATTTGTCATTTATTCATTTAACAAACACTAAGTTTATTGAATATCTATTTATGTTGGGAACTGGAGATACAAAAATGACTAAGAGAAGAAACCCTGCTTTCAAGTTGTTTATGATCTGGTCCAGGCCAGCACACAGTTTGGATCCATTTCACCTCCTAAATCATAGACTCTCAGGCTTGGAAGGCACATATTGATCTAGTCCCCAGCCAATTTTGACTGTCCCTTATAGGATCCCTGACCTGCTAATATCTTTTGTATTTCTTGCACACCTCAGTGATGAAAAGCTCTCTCTTCACCTGGGTAGCCCGGTGCCATTTTGATAGCTCTGATTATGAAAAGTCTTCTACAAGATGTCCCTACAAGATGGACAAAATGGTTAAATGTTAAAGCTAACTCCATGGGCACATGGAGATTCATGATTCCATTCTGTCTGATGTGTGTATGCTTTAAAATTTCCCTTAAGAAAAATTAAAGAGAAAAGATGTTTACATTGAATCGAATTTGTCTTCTTGAACTTAGATAAATTTTTACTTTAGGTTTCATTCAGAACAAGTCCAGACTCCTTTTACACATATAGTCCTTTTCAATACTTGTGATTGTCCATAAAGTCTCCTAAGTCTTCACAACTTTACAATTTTGCCCAGGTTATTTACTATCTCCAATATGTTGAAATTGAGGCCCATATGCAATCATGCCACCTGTAGGCACTGGTGGTTTAAGTTCCTTTGCTGTATTTATCTCTCATTTCTCTTTCATGTTGTATCACACTTGCTGGCTACCATAGTGTTGTGATGAACACTGTAATTTTATTTTCCCTTTTAAGTGGAATGCTTTTATATTTCATTTTAAAATAATATTGAACTGCCTGGTATTTCTGGTTTTTTTAATCAAAACAAGGAGCCTAAATTACATAGAACGAATGATTTTGCAGCATCTTATGATATGCTCACCTATTTTGTTATTTTTTCTATTTATAAGCTAAAACATATTAATAGTTTTCCTTAAATTGAACCTTTCATTCATAGGATAAATCCAACTTGATTATGGTGTATTATCCTTGTAATGTGTTGTTGCTGGATTTTGCTGGAGGTAATTTTTTTAATTAAAAAACAAGTTTATTAAGAAGAATTTTTATAGTACACAAAAGTCGAGAGAATAGTAAAATGAACTTTAAATACCCACCTCCTAGCTTCAAGAATTATTAACATCTTCTGGCCAGGATCTTGTTTAGGAATTTTGTATTTCATGAGTTAGATTGGCCTCTATGTTACTTTTTAGTGTAAGCTTTGTAAGATTTTAAATTCAGGGCTACCTTTGCATTATTAGAAGAACTTGGTAGCATGCTATCATTTTTCTTTGTTGAAGAATATTGTCTATTAATTTTTTTAAAATAAATTTATTTATTTATTTTTGGCTGTGTTGGGTCTTCGTTGCTGTGCACGGGCTTTCTCTAAGTTGCAGTGAGCGGGGGCTACTGTTTATTGCGGTGCGCAGGCTTCTCATTGTCGTGGCTTCTCTTGTTGCGGAGCATGGGCTCTAGGCATGCAGGCTTCAGTAGTTGTGGCACGTGGGCTCAGTAGTTGTGGCTCGCAGGCTCTAGAGCACAGGCTCAGTAGTTGTGGCGCACAGGCTTAGTTGCTCTGCGGCATGTGGGATCTTCTCGGGCCAGGGCTCGAACCCGTGTCCCTTGCATTGGCAGGCGGATTCTTAACCACTGTGCCACCAGGGAAGCCTTGTCTATTAATTTTGAGAGAGAGTTTGAAATAATTCTCTGATAAACACAGCAACCTTCAGGTTCTGTGTGGATTTTTTAATAGATTTTTGAAAAATTCACTTTCAGAATTTCTTCTGCAGTTATAGATTTACTCAAAGTTTTAATTTTAGTTCTGGTTCTTTGCTTTGCGGGGGGAAGGTGTTGAACTACCTCAGTTTCCTGGAGCTGATCGGCCTTAGGATAGCTGCAGATAGAAGTAATTTGTGGAAACCATAGAATAAATGAGCCCAAAACACTGACCACCTTGCCAGGCATCTCTTACCAGCACGCAGAGAACAGAAAGGGGGTTGACCCTTTCCTGAGGTAGGGGCTGCATCTTACTCATCGCTCATTCTTGGTCACCTGCACTGAGTGTTTTTTCCTTTTTTTTTTTTTTTTTGACATCTTTATTGGAGTATAATTGCTTTACAATGGTGTGTTAGTTTCTGCTTTATAACAAAGTGAATCCACTATACATATACATATATCCCCATAACTCCTCCCTCTTGTGTCTCCCTCCCACCCTCCCCATCCCACCCCTCTAGGTGGTCACAAAGCACCAAGCTGATCTCCCTGTGAGTGTTTTTTTTCAATTAATGTATGTTTAGTGAATTAGATTTATTTTTAAACAAATGGAATCTTCAGCACATCCAGGAAAGATCAACATCTTGGATTCCCAGAGGCTACAACCAGGGTGTTTCATTGGTGAGAATCCTATTTTCACCTTTCAGTATGGGTCTTAGAATCTTCTCCTTTTAACACCCTACGTGGAAAGTATTTCTTCCACTATGTCCAAGGAACTGGTCTAGGAAAATCCCTTCACAGGTATGAATGCACTTACATACCAAAGAGTTGATATGGAAGTCTTGGGAGACACCATTCTATGAAGCTGACCTTGTTAGCCAGGAGTCTGCCCCTCAGGAAAGTTGAAGGACTTAACAGGAAGACTCTAGAAAGATGCATTCCAAATATATCTTCCAAAACCACCCATATTACTTAGCTTATCTAAATTGTGTACAACATGTATGACACTCTCTCGTGTTTTTTCCCTAATGTTTGTCTTTGCTCATTTCTCATTTTGTTAATAATAACTTGTATCAGAGTGGTTTACGTTTTTCTCAATCTTTAAGAGCCCACATTAATTTTGTCTTTATTAAGTGAAACTTTATTCTAATTTTCCAGTTTATTTCTGCTTTTATTTTAATTTTGTTCCTTCAGTCATTCAACAAACATTTATTGAGCCTATGTTACAGGTCCTGAGAGAGAATTAAAAGGGATAAGACATGTTCTCTATGCTCAGGTTTCTGACAGTATAATAAGAGGAAAAATAGTGAAAGAAAAAAAAACCACTGAACTGACAAAAGACCTTCACTAGTAGGTTAAAAAAATCACAGAATGACTCCCAGGGATATCTTTCAAGAACAGACTCTTGTAAAGCTTTTACATTCCCCAGAGAGAGAAATAATGAACGGAGCCTGCATCTGTACCTAAATAATATGCTACAAAGCATATGAACCTAATCTTTTTCAAATTATCATATTCTTTTCCTCTTTTACTTTTTTTTTTTTTTTTTTTTTTTGCGGTACTTGGGCTTCTCACTGTTGTGGCCTCTCCCGTTAAGGAGCACAGGCTCCGGACGCACATGCTCAGCGGCCATGGCTCACGGGCCCAGCTGCTCCGCGGCATGTGGGATCTTCCCGGACCGGGGCACGAACCCGTGTCCCCTGCATTGGCAGGCGGACTCTCAACCACTGCGCCACCAGGGAAGCCCGTCTCTTTTACTTTTTTAAAAAAATTTATTTTATTTATTTTTGGCTGCATTGGGTCTTCGTTGCTGCATGCGGGCTTTCTCTAGTTGCGGTGAGCAGGGGCTACTCTTCCTGCTGCACGCAGACTTCTCATTGTGGTGGCTTGTTTTGTTGCAGAGCACGGGCTCTAAGAGGTGCACGGGCTTCAGTAGTTGTGGCGCGTGGGCTCAGTAGTTGTGGCTTGTGGGCTCTAGAGCGCAGGCTCAGTAGTTGTGGCGCACGGGCTTAGTTGCTCTGCGGATCTTCCCGGACCAGGGCTTGAACCCGTGTCCCCTGCATTGGCAGGCGAATTCTTAACCACTGCACCACCAGGGAAGCCCTTTTCCCCCTTGTAAAACTGATTTTAAGGCTGATTCTTTAGTCTTTGACATTTAAGAACTTGAGCTGATGTGTAAGGAACCTTCCTTGAGGCATATATCTGAGAGCTGCTTTTTGTGCTCTTTATATTTGAAACATATTTTCCAGCTCAAGAAATTTACCTTTAACGCTTTCTTTGATTACACTTTTGTGCATTCCTTTTCTCTTTTCTCTGCTAGCTCCTATTATTTGTACGTTGAATATCCTCAATCTGATTGTAGCTCTGACAGTTTCACTTAAATTGCTATCTGTTTTTTAATTTCAATTTAGTGTAAATGATTTTTAACTCTTCACTTTCTCTTCTATCCATTGCTGCCTCCTTTGATGTTTTTCATTTCTCATTAGCAGTTAATGGTTTCCTGAAGTTCTTTGTTATCACCTCTTGTATCCCTTTTGAAGGGTTTATATCCTTAATTGTCTATTTACTTTGTAAGATAGCTATCACCCGAATGTATTTGGTCTTCTTCTCCTTTTGCAAAATATTTTGAGCTTGTTTCTTCTTAGTATTTTGTTCCAGACAACCAGAAGTGTGTTCCGTTTGAGGATTCGCACTCTTTAAGGGATTTTGCCAAATTGGTGTGTGCCCACAGGAGGGTGATCTAAAGTGATCCTGTCTTATGAAGACCTGGTGAAAGAACTGAGGATGTTTAGTCCAGGGCAGAGGAGGCAAGATTGCTATGTTCAGGTCCAGAAAGACTGATGTATAGAAGAGGGAGACGATTTATTCTGGAGGGTGCACTGGTGGTGGGGCGAGGAGGAGTGCTCGAAGGGCAACATTACTGTGGAGGACTGAAGCTGCGGAGATGGAGGTGTGGAATTTAGCTTTATGTAAAGCAGCTGGTCTAACAATGAATGACAGAACAATTAGAGGCCGGATGACTTCTTGGCAATGGGATTGTAGAGAAGATTCAAATGTTTGGGAATTATTTGGGCTCTTATTTTCTTCCATTGGCTCAGCAATCCAGAGGCAAATATTAAAACCATTAGCAGGTCATTTTCTTGACTTTAAACTGTCCTGCTCAGGCTTTGCTGAGTCAGGGAGCACTTATAATGGCTTGGCTGATGTCATTTGTTTGGTCTTTGGGGATTCCTAGATGAAGGCATGTCCCTACCCACAGTCCAGATATATAATGCAAATTAATTCTTTTAACTAGAGCCATATATGTTTACAGAAATCAATTAGCTAAGCTGTATTTGTGTTTGTAATAATCCCCTGTAAGTAACCACTGCAGTTTGATGACCTTTGAAAGGAATGGAAAATCATTATGGATGAGTCTGAGATCCTTGGCAACACTGCGGTCATTTGGAGATTGAAACAACATAGTGGTCAGAGATTTTGTATCTTCCAGAGATGTGGTGACTTCAGGAGTTCCAGCTACGCCAGGGGATGTGGGTCTTTGAGTTTTGAGACAGAGCACAACAAATATCATCTTGTCTGCTTTTTAGATCTAGTAGAGACCTCAAGTCACATGGATGGAAAAACTGCAGAAGTCATCTGGTCCCTGAACTCCACTGTAAGGTCCCTTCTACATCCATGAAGAGTTAGTTATCCAGCCTCTGCCTGACCGCCTTCAGTGACCAGGATCTTGCTAATTCTTGAGAAAACTCATCCTGTTCTTGGATCACTAGGAACACTAGAGAGGTCTAGCCTCAGCCTGAGCTGGAGTCTCCCTCTCTGTGGCATTCCCCCATTAATCTTGGCTCTGCACCCCAGAAACATATGGCGTATGTCTCTTCTACCTGGTGGCCTTTTGGCCACTTGTGAACCATGATCATATAGGCCACCTCCAAATCTTTGCTGAATAAACATTCTCTGATTTTTCAGTGAGTCTTTATATGACTTGGTTTTAAGTCTCCTTAGCATCCCAGACCCCTCCAGGAAGGTGCTGAAAGTGTGATGCTCAGACATAAGGCAAACAAAGTTAACCTCCACATCCTATAATTGCTAGCTGACTCACTCCTGTTAAGGGCCTGACTGAGGCAATTGATACTTGAAAACAATATGCTGTAGGCTTTACTGGACATTTATTTTTGTATCCTTTGTGATTAGTCTCTGTGTTGTCAGGACACTAGAATCTTCATTCTTGACCCTCCCTAGAATCTTCATTCTTGACCCTCCCTTCATTCTTGACCCTCTCACAGAAATATGATGGGGTTTTGTGTCCTTGGCAAAAGGACATTAAGTAATCCTTATTATAAAAGAGCTTTTGCAATAACAAAAAGGCAGACATTCTAGTAGAAAGATAAGGAAAAAACAGAAATAAAAAAGTAACAAAAAAGAACCATAAATGGCCATAGTGCATAAAAAATGTCCAGATATATGAGTAATCAAATAACTTCAAATCAAAACTATTGATATAATGAGCTCTGATCTGGAAATATGTCCGTGATATATTCACCAGTTAAAAAATGCAAGATGCAGACCACTGAGTATACCATGATTGTATTTTTGTGGCCTATATATTTTAGCATACGTAATATAGGTCTCTATAGATTTAGGGCAAAGTGAGAGTGAATACCCACCAAATTGTTAACAGTGATAATCTCTGGGAACTGGATTGGATGTTTGAAGAAAGATACTCAATTTATATAATTTTTAATGTGATGGAATTATATGTGATATTTACTTTTGTTTTCTATATTTCTCAAGAAATATATATTTAAACTAATAATTAGATGATACTTTCCATCCCATTAACAAATATTTTAAAAATAATATCCAATATATATGAGAATGTAGATTGTATTTACTTTTGTCTTCTGTATTTTTCAAAATATAAACATTTAAATCATACGTAGGCACTATTTTCCATCCTGTTAGCAAATATTTTTAAAATGATAGTATTCAATATTTGCAAAGGTCTGTCCTGGCAGGAGTGCAAATTGGTACCTTCTTGGAAGCAACTTGACAGTACACATTCCAAATGCTTAAAAATGAACATATGCTTAAATCCAGTAGTTACATTTCTAGGAATTATCCCAAGAAAATACCTGGGAAGTAGCCATTTACTATGAATAAGCATATTCATTGTAAAGCTTTCATAATAGTGAAAAATTGGAAACAGCACAAACATCCAATGATAGACTTATTGAATAGATTATGATATGGACAAAGAAAATAATACTATGTAGCAATTTAAAATGATATAAATGTGGGCTTCCCTGGTGGTGCAGTGGTTGAGAGTCCGCCTGCCGATGCAGGGGACACGGGATCGTGCCCCGTCCGGGAAGATCCCACATGCCGCAGAGCAGCTGGGCCCGTGAGCCATGACCGCTGAGCCTGTTCTCCGCAACGGGAGAGGCCACAACAGTGAGAGGCCTGCGTACCGCAAAAAAAAAAAAAAAGTGAGCTGTACAGAACTGAAGACAGTATTCAGGTCTGCTGTCTCCATTGTAGAAAAAAGCTAGACTGATACATCCCTCGATCTAAATGGAATTTATTTTTGGTTGCAGCCTATGTTTTACACCCATTAATTTGTATTTGGCTGCATTTGATGAAAAGTGTACGTCTCTGGGTTTCTAAAGTGATGAGTTTGGGTGTCCTGCTTTCATTTTTATATGAAAATGGTTAGTGCACTCCTAGTATAGATCCCACTATTATTCTGCTGATTACTGATAGATTCTAGTTGCTAATATTTTATTTGGGATATTTACTTTGATATTTATAAGGGAGATTGTATTTGTGCCTTATAGTGTTTTTATCAGAATTGGTATCAATGTTAGACTGACTGATTAAAAAGAATTTGGAAGATTTCCTTCTTTATGCTCTAGAAGAGCTAACATAGCATTGGGGAAGATAAACTAAGCTGGCTAGAAGCAGCATGATATCCAGGATTGGATCCTGGAACAGAAAAGGAGCATAAATGGAAAAACTGATGAAATCTGAATAAAATTTATAGCTTAGCTAATATTAGTGTACCCATGTTAATTTCTTAGTTTTGACAAAGTTACAATGATTATGTAAGATGCTAAATTAGGGAAAGCTGAATGAAGGGTATATTGGAACTCACTGTATTATCTTTGCAACGTTTTTACACGTCTAAACTTATTCCAAAATTAAAAGTTTCTATTTAAAATAAAACAAAAAAATTGTCAGGGTGAGCTACGTCTTATAGATTTGTAAGAATCCACCTTTGAACCTGTCTGCCTGGAATTTTTTGGAGTGTGCTCTTTAACAGTTTTCTCTTTTATGGTAATTGTCTTTTTAGATTTTCTATCTCTTCTAGGGTCATCTTATATCATTTATATTTTCCTTGAAAACCATCCGTATTATTAAGGTTTCCAAATGTGTTTGTGTAGTGTTAAGCAACATAATCTCTTATAATTCTTTTTTATTTTCTCTGTATCCATGGTTATTTCACTATGTCATATCTTATTTCATGTGAATATTTATTGGGTTGTGAAATTAATTGGGTGAGTTGAGACCAGTATTTTAAGAAGTAAATAGAAAAATATAAATTGTTTTAGGAAAATTTAATCTCAAGCATATATACTATTTTTCTTGGTAACCTGATAATATCTATCAAAGCACAAATGCTTATAAATTTTGACCTCACAATTCAGTATCTGGAAACTTATCCAAATATATAATTGCATATATGCAGAAATGATACTTGTACAGCATAACTCACTGTGGTATTATTTACAATAGCAAAAGACTGGCAATAACCCAAATGTCTATCAAGGGAAGACTACTTTTTAAATTACAGTATATTCATACAATGTAATACTCAGTAGCTGTCAAAAAGAATGAAGAGGCATTCTTTGTATTAATGTGGAAAGATATCGAGGAAGAAGGCCTGGTGCAGAACAATGTGTATGGTGTACTATCCTTTGTGTTAAGAAGAGGACACATAAAATCTATATTTGTGTTTGCTTGTATAGGCATACAGAAACTCTGGAAAGACAGATATCTCAAGTAGGAGAGCAGTGATTATGTATGGGTGTGGAAACTGAGTGGCTGGGGGAAGGGAAGGATAGAGAGGAGACCGTTCACTGTACAAAAATCTTATTTTTATTATTATGGTAAGAATGCACTTAACGTGAAATCTACCCTCTTAACAAATTTTTAAGTGCACAATACAGTAACTGTGTATCCTTTTTTTTTTTTTTTTTTTACAATCTGGGGTTTGAATTATACAAATTCAAAATTACCTATTCAAAAATTAGAATTTCCTATTCAAAAATTATATATAAAATATTGAGCAAAAGAAGCAGCACTCCGAAGAGTGGGCACAATGGGACTAGAATGCTTCCATGTCCATGCAGTTCCTGATGCAGGCAAAATGGAGCTGTGCCGTCCAGGGATGCACACATAGGTGAGGTGGCGGGGGGCAGTGTCACACAGAAGGTGTGTCTCTGACAGTGGGTCATAGTCACAGTCTGAGAAGGCTTATCTATTTTATTCCCTAATCCTTACGTTGAACCATTTAAGATGTAAAACCTATCTGTGTACCACAAGACTATGGACTCCTTAGAGCAGAGGGCTGCTAAAGTTGTTCACTCTGTAGACACTGAGCACCTGTGTATGTTAATTTCAGATAGAGAGCCCTAGTTATTTGATCAGCATGTCTTAAAATTGGCAAATACAGGAAGCATCATAGTGATTTGTCAGAATCCTCTTCCAAATATTTTGGTTACCTCCTTAAGAAAACTCTTCTTCCTTTTAGGTAAATGGAAATGCTGGAGACCAGTTTATTCCAGACCCGGAAAGCACACAGAATAGAACAAATGGTGGCAAGATGGCTCCGGCGCTCCCGGGACAGCTCGGCCCGGTAAGGCTCCTGGGTTGGCAGAGATTTCTGTCTGTAAGGGTTCGGTGTCCCCGTGGGAGGAAGTTTTGCAGTCTTGGCAGCGTCTGGGGATCACTGTCTCTGGCTTGCTTTGTTCTTAACACCCTGTGATGGAAGAAGTGTAAATGGGTCAGCAATTTCGCTGGAGTGCCTTTCTCTCTGTCCCTTTCCAAATCCTCCCCCTGCATCCTTCAAGGGGCACCCACAGACACACAGAGATACTCACACCAAACTCATACATGCATTTACAGAGACACGCACATTCACACACAGATGGACTTAAACACACTGACACACTCATACCCACATACTCTCACACATGTGCCTATACACTCTGGAACACACACTGTTTTGAATCCACACTCACACATGATCACTGTCCCTGTCTCTGGCTGTCTCACACACGCCCCTTGTCTTAGTACTTGATGTCAGGCAATCTGCTGTTTATACTCTTTCCCTGTCTTTGTTTACAGCAGCTGTTCCTTCCTTCCAGTCCCTATTTCATTCTAAACAAAATGAAATGAAATCAAATACAGATTTGATTTGACTGCTACAAGAGAACTTAAAATATGTTCTGTTTCAAAGCGCTCATTTTCAGTGTCAGATTTCCCATCTGGAGCTGACACGGAGATGAAATATCACGTGTCAGGTGTTTCTGAGACACATATTCTTCCAAAGGAACTGGAAACAGCTGTTGTGCTGCTGAGCAATAAACCTTGCTCAGGGCTGCACTGCCCTCCGCCAAGTGCTCAGGTCCTCACACACTACGATGGGATAAGGCTGGGAGAATTAGCCCTATTTTACAGGTGAAACCCTGAGGCTCAGAGAGTGACTAGTTTATGACCATCCCCACCCCCTGCTCTGAAACCTTTGATGGGTCCTCATCTCCTACAGTATGAATTTAAACATTTTTTGGTTAGACATTCAAGGCGCTCCATGGTTGACCCACAATCCATTACAGCTATTTGTCTTACTGTTCTGCTTCATCAACATCATACTCCAGCTGAAATGATCTACTTGCTATTCCCCTACTACAAGCACCCGACTTCCCCTTCCACCCCTTAGACCTGGGTTTCTGTGCCACATCCCTTCCTCCCATCTCCATGTGTCCAGAACCCACTCATAGTTCAAGGTCTAGCTGAAATGCTGGGTCTCCCATGAAGTGTTCCCCAGCCCACAGTCAGAATTAATCTCTCCCAAGGGGCCCCATAGTATTTGGTTTGTAGCATCAGCATTGTGCTTCTTCCGGTGTGTTCAACTTAAATTTGAGCACATCCCTTTTCTTTCTTCTAGACCACAAGCTCTATGGAGGGCAGGGAAAGTACCGGCCACATCTCATAGCCCAGAGATGATTGAGTTCCAGGAGATTGCAAGTAGTCAGGTAGTGCTTGGTGAATGAATGGGAAAACTCCTAGGTACATTGTTTTCTAAAGTGGATTCTGCAAAACCTAGTCCTATGTGATGCTCTCTACTAAAAAAATGTTCCATGGCCAGAGATATATTTAGGAAGTGATGCAGCCTATATCCCACTCCTATCCACCCACTCTTGGTGATTCATAGTGCATTTTAGCACATTAAAGGCTCTGAGAAGTCCTGCAGAAAAAGACCTGTGTAACTTTATGTTGCCTGAATATTTGACGTTGGAACTCTCTAATATCTACCTTCTCTCACAGAACGTAAATAAAAGGCAACATTGGCCTCTAGGAAGCTTTTTTTTTTTCACATCTATTTTGAGATATGTTTCACATACCATAAAATTCACCCACTTAAAATGTACAGATTTATTTAGTGTATATACAAAATTATGCAACAATCACCACAATCTAATTTTAGAACACTTTCAATACCCCAAAAAGAAACCCCATAACTGTTAACAGTCATTCCCCGTTTGCCCCTCCCCCAGCCCTAGGCAACCACTCATCTACTTTCTGTCTCTATAGATTTGCCTATTCTGGACATTTCACATAAATAGAATCATACAATATGTGGTCTTTGTGACTGGCTTCTTCATTTAGCATAATGTTCAGGGTTCACTCATGTTATAGCATGTTTGGCATGTAGCATTATTACCAAATAATATTCCATTATGGAATATTTTCTATGTCCATCAGTTAATGTACACTTGGGTTGTTTCCACTTGGGGCTATTATGAATAATGCTGCTATGAACATTTGTGTAAAAGTTTTTCTTTGAACATATGTTTTCATTTCTCTTGGGTTTGTACTTAGGAGTGGAATAGCTGGGTCATTTAGCAACTTGATGTTTAACCTTTTGAGAAACTGTCAGACTGTTTTCCAAAGTGGCTGTACCATTTTACATTTCCATCAGCAGGGTGTGAGGGTTCCAATGTCTGCACATCTTTGTCAGCACTTGTTATTATCTGTTTTTTTTATTATAGACATACTAGTGGGTGTGAAGTGGTACTGTATCTCATTGTGGTTTTGATCTGTATTTTCCTAATGGCTAATGATGTTGAGCATCTTTCCATGAGTCTAGTAGGAAGTTTGTTTTCCAAGTGCTTGAGAAAGAGCGGAAAAAGAGGGAAAGCTTCCTGGCAGTGTCCATGGAAGACATCATTTCTGTGTTTCTAGGATAAATCACATGTAGTCTTCTTTAAATTGTTTCTCATCCCTAATCCTGCAACCTTGATTCAGACTGGGTTCTTGGTGTCCTCAGATTACTCAAAAATGATCAAGAACTGAAAAGCATAAATAATTGCAGTTTCCCTGGAGTAGAGTAAATGGTACCGCCTGCCACCCGGTTGCTTAATCAGGAGACCCTTGAGTCAAACTGAATTTTCCTCTCTTCCTCACAATCTGTTTCCACCCCATCAGCAACTCTTGTCAGTTTACCTTCAAACATATCTCCGATCTGTCCACCTCTCTGTCCCTGGGGGGCACTGCCGTGGTCACTTACTCTTTCTCTGCTCCACCCTGAAGCCATAGTGGACTCTTTGGAATACAAACTGCTCATGTCCCACATGCTCGACCCAGGCTCTACCCCACCCCAAACCATTCAGTGGCCCATCTGCCATTGCGCCACGGCCTGCAAGTCCCTTTATGATCTGTTCCTGGTCTAACTCTCCAACTTCATCTTGTTCCTCCTGCTTCCTTGGCAGAGTGCTTACCCCTCTCACCACACTTTATAATAACATATCCATTTATTTACTTGTTCTTCGTCTACCCTCCCCCACCTGTTTATTGTATGAGTCTTCTACTCCAACCCTCCTGCCACATATGAGACCAAAGACCATGACTGTCTTGTTTTACAAAGTATCTTCAGCCCTAGAAGAGTGCGTACATAGTATGTAGTAGATGTTCAATGAATTTTTATTGATTAAGGGCTTTCATAGTAAGGGACTATATTATTTATTTAAAATATATTTAAATTTTACATCCTTTCTTCTTCCAAGAGGAATTTTTGATGGCTTACAGTTTTAAAACACATAAAAACTTTTAAATAAAGACTGGAAATTTTGTAAATAGATTGCAAACCAATTAGATGTTGGATTTAGCATTTGAGTACTAACATTGGCTCTGAGTTTCCTGATAGCCAGGTCAAGAAATGAAAGAAGTACACTGAAGTGTTTTTTATAGTCCAGATAAAAGGCAACATAGGGACTTCCCTGGTGGCGCAGTGGTTAAGAATCCACCTGCCAGTGCAGGGGACACGGGTTTGAGCCCTGGTCTGGGAAGATCCCATATGCCATGGAGCAACTAAGCCTCTGTGCCACAGCTACTGAGCCTGCGCTCTAGAGCCTGTGAGCCACAACTACTGAGCCCGCGAGCCACAACTACTGAGCCCATGTACCACAGCTACTGAAGCCCGCTCGCTTAGAGCCTGTGTTCCACAACAAGAGAAGCCACTGCAGGGGCTTCCCTGGTGGCACAGTGGTTGAGAGTCCGCCTGCCGATGCAGGGGACACGGGTTCGTGCCCCTGTCCGGGAAGATCCCACATGCAGCAGAGCGGCTGGGCCCGTGAGCCATGGCCGCTGAGCCTGCACGTCCAGAGCCTGTGCTCTGCAACGGGAGAGGCCACAACACAGTGAGAGGCCCGCGTACTTCAAAAAAAAAAAAAAAAAAGAGAAGCCACTGCAATAAAAAGCCCGTGTACTGCAACGAAGAGTAGCCCTGGCTCACAGCAACTAGAGGAAGCCCATGCGCAGCAACGAAGACCCAAAACAGACAAAAATAAAGAAAAGTAATAAAGAAAATAAATTTTTTAAAAAAGGAAACATAGAAGTTAATCTGTAGTCATATAGTTTTACATGCATCTTTTAGCAATCCTGCTTTTTTTTCAGACTTTTAAAAGCTTCCACTCATTTCAGCCAGTTGTACTTGCTTACTTGTAATTGCCATTTTTTCCATAAAAGTTAAACTTTATCTCTGACACTAATTGAATTGTCTAGGAGGAAATTAGTCAAAAATAACAATTACCATTTCCAAACATTATTAAACAAATTGTTAACTTTTATGAACCTTGGTAATGTTAGAGCTATATAATGTGTCTTAAAATGGACGTTTTTCTGGGGAAGAGTGTCAACTTTTAAAGTTGCTTTGATTTCTTCAATTTTAAATTAATTTTCAGTGGGTGGTTATTGTTACAATCACTAGTCAAATTCGGATAGTGGCACTCAGTTTGAATGTGTGTGTATGCTTGTGTAGATTGCAAGCCTAGTGATACCTATAATTGTAGAAATACAGAATTACTCAGATATTATTAAGATGACTACTCTCTTACCACTTAATTTCACATTCCAATATAAAAATAACATTTACAATATCAGTGCTTTTTTAGAAATAACTAACCCCCCCAAGTGGTCTCTGTGACATGTTTCGAATTTCTGTAAAAATAGTGTAATACAAACTACTTTTTTTTTTTTTTTTTTTTTTTTTTGCGGTACACGGGCCTTTCACTGTGCAGGCTCAGTGGCCATGGCTCACGGACCTAGCCACTCCACGGCATGTGGGATCTTCCCGGACCGGGGCACGAACCCATGTCCCCTGCATCAGCAGGCGGACTCTCAACCACTGCACCACCAGGGAAGCCCCCAAACTACTTAATAAAAGCTGCAACATAGTGACATTACATTATAAACTAATTTTTAACCATTTTGCTTTGAACTAAATTGTCATCTTCTTAACAGCTTTGTATAACTAGGGAGGTGATAAACTGAGAATGACATGTTATAGAATACTTTTCCACTTAATTATGCCATTTTTTTGTCTCCTACAATTTTCAATTTTTATATAGTTAAATGATATTCTCTTGGTGATTTCTTTGATTGCTTCTAAGCTTAGAAAATCCTCACCCAATAAGTAATTTAATTAATTTTCAATTTGATAGTTTAAGGTATTTTATATTTAATTTCTAAATTTGGAGTTTATTTTTGTATAGGTTGTGAGATGTAGATTTAACTTGGTTTTTTCCAAAATAAGTAATGTTTGCATCACCATTAACTATGAGTGATCTTTCCTTTCTTCACTTTTATTATATATGAAATTCTTGTGTCTGTGAGTGGGAAATTGTATCTCTTCCTGGACTAGCTATTCTGTTCCATTGATCTAACGGCCTGTTTTCACACACCTGTATTAAAACTATTTACATTTATTATCTATTAAACTAGACTTTTATTATTCTTCATTTTCCATTTTTTTTACTCTTACCTACCTATTCTTCCATGTGAACTTTAGAATAATTTTATTGTATTATTAACATAATTTTGCATAAGATTTACTGAATTCTCTTATGCTTAATCAGAAATAGTTTTATAGAGCAAGACTTAAAAATAATAAAGAGCTTGATGGATTTGATGCCTTCTTCTTGGTGCTTGGTTTTACCCTCAGGGTTTAAAAAGATTTCTTTCCTTCAATTCATCTTGAATCTTAATACTAGTGAACACACATGCACATGTTTGCACACATGTGCACACACCCACATGTACACACAGGCATACATATTCATACATATGCACACACGCACACACACATGCATCATGGCATCATGGTATCAGAGCCCTGGCTATTGGTTTTGCACTCTTTACAAATTTACTTGTTCATTATAACCATAGTCTGTTTACTAATTATAGGGATGGTATCTTTGACCTTTATAATACTCCTAATGATGTAGAAAGACCATTTCAGGTACCAATTTTTTATTGCTCTTTGACCCATGGACAAAAGCAGAAAGGCTCGAACAGAACAGGTTAGAAGGCTCCTGTGCTGCATCTGCAGGGTTGCCATTGTCTCCTGAACCTCCTTTTTAAAGTAACAGTGGAATAATTTCTCCTCCTCTCAACTGTAGGCCTTTGCACTATACTCACAGTATGTACATTCAGTGGTCCCCTAGAAACTTTCACAGCCACAAGCATAGTCCTATGATTACGACTACATGATAAATTCCTTTCTGGTACAAGCTGCTACTTCTATTTCTTCTTTCTTTGAATAAACTTTGGATTAAAAAGCCAGCTTATACCAGATGTTAGCTTTGAAAATCACTCAAGCTGAACATAATACAGTGTTTAACCATAGATTCAAAGTAGTTTCTTCACATCCTGCTGGAACTCAAAGGTGAACTCTTTGTTGTTACAAGATAGGGGCAAAATATATTTTCCAACCTATTAGAGAGCAGATAAAAAGCCAGAGAATATTTGAAACCTAATCTATCTCTGTTATTTTTTCTTCTCAGCATTATTGATCAGCTCAGTATGAACTTATGACCCATAAAATACAGAATTAGTTTACACGAGGCTATTTTCATGATAAATTTTACATGTTTTTTCTAGTTCTACCTTAGGCTTGATCCAGTTATCTGACAGGAATTCTATTAGTGTCGCCAGGTCTTATGCTGTTCCAAAGTGAAATCGCAGCAATGACCTCAGATTTATGATTTGAAACCATTACAGAGGCATCAGACATAGGTTTTTGGATTGTCGGTGCTTAGTTTGATATTTATAAGGTTCTTCAGAGGAGGAAATTTTGCTACAGAGATCATTTCCTTCAGTTCTCTGTCAAATATTGAACATTCTTTGTGAGGAGAGGCCACGGTTTGGTCCTGTTCTTAAGCAATCCCTTTCCAAACAAAAGCTGAAATGTGGCCTTTGGGGAAAATGTCAAAAAACAGACTTTGGGCCAAAGTTCCTGATGCCATCCAGGGATTAGCCAGCACAGCGGGGCTTCATTTGTCTACCGTTGTGGAGGAGCACACCATTCCAAATGGAAAAGTCAGATAAATGAAGCCTACCCACTTGAAAAGCATCAAAATGGATTCTGTTCTAAATATGGTAAGGTCGGTGGTTTTCTTTTGGTCTCCATACATTTATTAAGCCGTGTTCTATGCCTAGCATTGAGTTCAGCACATGGGGCAAGAGAGACACGGTTTTGCCATATGAGCTGTTGTCTAGAAAGGACAAGAGACTTCACACTGGTCATTTCAAAGGTGATGTGTGTTTCAAAAAGGGATGTACAGGTTCGGTGTACAGGTTCAGCAGAGGGAGAGGAATATTTCTGCCAAAACCAGAAGATCGAGTAGGAGCTGGGCAGATAGTGTATGGTTGGGTGTTTTGGGAAATCTCTAAAGAGTGTTATGTTAGGTGTTGGGGGTATTCTAGGCAGAGGGAAGACCTTGTGTATTTGAGGAACTCCAAGGATACTAGTCTGGCTGGAACAAAAATATCGAGAGAACAAATGGCTTCATTGTAGAGGCTTCAGTGGTGGGCAGGCGCTGTATTAAGCCATATTAAGGATTTTGGATTAGGCCATTTAGTCAGGGCAGATATATGAGCAGGTTTGCATTTATAATATCAGTCTGGTTGCTGGATGGAGAATCATTCAGGTGAGATAAGAATGAAAAGTGGGGAGACCAGCTAGGAGACTGTTACAGAAATCTTCTTCAGGACAGGTAACAGGGTCCTGAAATAGAATGGTGGTCATGGAGATATAGAGATAAGTGGACATCTTGGAGATCTTTTGTAGTACTGACGGATAGGATATTAGGGGTGAGAGGAGGGTAAAGTCAAAGATGACTCCCAGGAGTCTGGCTTGAGCAACTGAGCCTCGTCCTGATACCATTTACTGAGCTCTGGGACATGGAAAAGATGGGTCTTGATTAGGACGATTGTCATAGGGCTGAGCTATATTTCAAATTAAACAAACAAAGGACAAACACTGAACTCTGTCACATTCAAATTGTCTGCTATTTTTAGTGGTTAAATATACATTTCCACCTTTGCTAATCATATTAGAGGTACTATTTTGCATCATGCTGTCTCTATATAGTATTTTGCTCATGTATTCACCTAATAAGCACAGATGCTTTCTGTGGGCAAAGTTCTTCACTCGGTACGGTGAGAAATACAGCGGTGGGTAAAAAGTGGTTCCTGCATCCTGAGAATTTACGGTCTATTCGGGGTGATGATATATGGGATCAGTTATCACTGAAGTTGAGGTGCTCTAGGCCAGAAGAGCTCAGAGCTGAGAGAACTTGTGTCTAGCTGGGAAATCAGAGAAGGCATTTTGGAAGAGGCAGCGTTTGAGCTGGGCTTTGATTGGCCTCACATTTTCCTGTGAGGTAGCTGCATGAACTGAGGCCCAGATGCAAAACTGGTGCAGCAGGTAAGATTAGGCTGGAGTGATGGCCTGGGAAGGAGCGTGGGTAGGGAATGTTGGCTAGGGCCTGAGACTTAAAGACAAAGGAACATGAGAGTAAGGTTGAGGAGTTTAACTTTTATTCTGTGGGTGATGGGGAGCTGTGGGGACAGAATAATTTGATCTCTCCCTTAGGAAGGGGGTTTGAACCACAGTTTAGAAGATGCTCTGGAAGGGTGTTTTCTAAGCTGTGTTTCCACGTATGTCTAAGATTCACAGGCTTGTGGTACTTCATTGATGTAGAGTCTTGGGGCAATTCCTTGCTGTGCTTGATTTATCTGTTCTCTGTTGGGTGGTTTGAAGTTTTTCCACTATTCTAAATAAAGCTATGGTAAATATTTTTGAATATTCAAGAGCTAGGGTCTTTTGAGTTCATACTCTGTTCTAGGACTTTATGGCACAGGGAACACAGAGATGAATAAAAGTCACCCTTATCTTCTAGGAATTCATAGTCTAGTGCAAATAATATTTTATTTGGGGGGAGGGCAGTTATTACTTTGAGGAATGTCAGTCAAAATGGTAACAGAAGATCAAAGAAAATGCTCAAATTTTAAATTCATATTATAATTTCCCTGATTATTTTCCAGAGAGATTGAATAGCCAATTTATACAGTCAACCTTAAATACCAGGGCCCACACATGTTGGGCTTTATTATTTTTATTCATATTTGGTGCTTTAGTAGACATGTAATAGTTCTCTGTAGTCCTTTCAGTTGTGCTTCTTCAATGACTAAGGTTGTACATTTTCTGTTATTTACCAGCTTTTATTTCTTCATGTGCAAGTTGTCAATTCACTTGCTTTGAGCACGTGAAATCTGGGTATTTACTGCATGTATTTATGCCCATTCTGCATATATTTTTATTGTAAGCTTTTTCCCTCTAGGATTTTATTTTTTTAATTGACTTACTTATTTTCAACAGTTCTATTTAGATATAATTTACATGCCATGCAGTTCACCCACTTAAAATGTACAAGTCACTGGTTTTTAGTGTATTCACAAGGATGTACAGCCATCACCACAATGAATTTTGAAGATTTTCATCACCCCAAAAAGAAACTCCATACGTATTAGTAGTCACTCTCCATTTCCTTTCAAAACCCTCCTTCCCCAGCCCTAGGCAATCACTAATCTACTTTCTGTCTCTATAGATTTACCTATTCTGGACATATCACATGAATGGAATCATACAATTTGTAGTCTTTTGTGGCTGACTTCCTTCACTTAGCATAATGTGTTCAAGGTTTATCCATGTTATAGTATATATCAGTATTTCATTCCTTTTTATTGCTGAATAATAGTCTAGTATGGAATATTGTCTTGTCATTTCATTAGTTGATGTACACTTGGGTTGTTTCCACTTTGGAGCTATTATGAATAATGTTGCTGTGACCATTTGCGTGCAAGTTTTGTGTGGACATAATGCTTTCAGTTTTCTTGGGTATATACCTAGGAGTGGAATTGCTGGGTCATATGGTACTCAATGTTTAGTCTTTTGAGGAACTACAAGACTGTATGAGGGTTTCATTTTCTCCACCTTAGCCAACACTTGACCTATCTTTTTGATTATAGCCATCCTAGTGGATATAAAGTGTTATGTCACTGTGGTTTTGATTTATGTTACCATAATGGCTAATGATCTCTTCTTGTGCTCATTGGCTGTTTGTATGTTTTCTTTGGAGAAATGTCTATTCAAATTATTTGCCCAATTTTTATTTGGGTTATTTGTCTTTTTTGTTTAAGTGTATTATAAGAATTCTTTATGTATTCTAGATGCAAGGTCCTTATTAGATATATGATTTGCAAATATTTTCTCCCATTTTGTGGGTTGTCTTTTCACTTTCTCAGTGGTGTCCTTTTTTTAAAAAATAAAATTATTTATTTATTTATTTTTGGCTGCGTTGGGTCTTTGTTGCTGCATGTGGGCTTTCTCTAGTTGTGGCGAGGGAGGGCTACTCTTCATTGCGGTGGCTTCTCTTGTGGAGCATGGGCTCTAGGCGTGCGGGCTTCAGTAGTTGTGGTATGCGGGCTCAGTAGTTGTGGCTCATGGGCTCTAGAGCACAGGGTCAGTAGTTGTGGTATGCAGGCTCAGTAGTTGTGGCTCATGGGCTCTAGAGCACAGTGTCAGTAGTTGTGGCGCATGGGCTTAGTTGCTCCACGGCATGTGGGATCTTCCCAGACCAGGGCTCGAACCTGAGTCCCCTGCATTGGCAGGTGGATTCTAAACCACTGCACCACCAGGGAAGTCCAGAGTGGTGTCCTTTGAAGCAGAAGAGTTTTTAATTTTGAAGAAGTTCAGTTTATCTATGTTTTCATTTGTTACTTGTGCATGTCTAATATGACACCAAGGTCACAAAGATTTATTCCTATATTTTCTCCTAAGAGTTGTATAGTTTTAGCTCTTGTATTTAGGTCTGTGATTCATTTTGAGTTAGTTTTTGTGTACAAGATGAAGTTATAAACTTTTATCATTTAATATTTCTCCTTGTGTCCTATTCTGTTATCTAATCTTTTATTTATTTGTATTTATGTATTAGCTATTGAAGTTCACATTCAAACCATCCATCTTATATCTTATGCCTGTCTCTAATTTTCTAATCCTTAAAAATGTGTCTCCTCTCCAGAAGCTGGCATAAACTGTCCATATTTATTTCTAGTTTTTATAATTCTCTCTTTTGACCTTTTTGAAATGTAATACTTCGTATGGTGTTTAGTACTGCAGTGTGGTGATTATGTCACCATGTTATTTCTGGCTAGCCACCTAATATTTTAAAAGATTTTCTAAAGTTTCTATTCCGTTTCATTGGTGAAGACCACGCCATGCAGTTTTGATCATCGCCTCTGTCTGATAGGAGCAGATTAAGATTGTGATCTATAGAAGAGAGGAAGGTGGGTGTATGCACACCCAAGTGTACCCACACGTGAGTGTGTGCTTGCACATCTTGTTTACCCTCATTCTTGCAGCAGTATTTAGTGTTCAAGAGCCCAGGCTCCCAGGTCAAATAATCTAGGTTGAAGCACAACTCTTTTTTTTTTTTTTTGCGGTACGCGGGCCTCTCACTGTTGTGGCCTCTCGCGTTGCGGAGCACAGGCTCCGGACGCGCAGGCTCAGCGGCCATGTCTCACAGTCCCAGTCTCTCCGTGGCATGTGGGATCTTCGCGGACCGGGGCACGAACCCGCGTCCCCTGCATCGGCAGGCGGACTCTCAACCACTGCGCCACCAGGGAAGCCCCGAAGCACAACTCTTTTAAGGCTTCTAGGCTTCAAGTTTTCTCATATTTTGGAGACCCACTCTACATTAAAAGGTACCCACATCTCACAATAAATATTTTATATAACTATATAAGATTTGACAAATTGACATAAAGTACCTTTTAAGGTATTTGCTCTAACATCTGTTAATACAATTTTGAAGTTAGAAATTTTCTTTTTGTATATGAGAGTCTCGTATATTTTTCATACATTGTCATAGGCTCTAGATCTGTGCTGTCCAATATGGTTGCCATTATCCAGAGATGGCTGTTAAGCCCTTAAAACGTGGCTAGTATGAGTGAGAGATTAAATACTTAATTTTATTTGATTTTAATTAATTTAAATGTAAAGACTGATCATTCAGTTATTGGAAAACTTTTAAGTATGTTCGGAAGAACTTGGGCCTGAAAATTTACTTTTTAACTGTAAATTTTATGAAATCTGAGAATTTCTGCTGAAAATATAGCATCCAAGTTGACATGCTTTGTAAGTATAAAATACATGCTGAATTTTGAAGACATAATATGAAAAAAAGGGTGCAGAATAGCTCATCAATAATTTTTTTATTGATTACATGTTGAAATGATAGTATTTTGGATATATTGGGTTAAATAAAAATATATTAAAAATCACTTGTTTCTTTTTCATTTCTTCCCCCATTTTCAGGTGGCTATTAGAAAAGTTACATTTACAAATGTGGTTTGCATTATACAGCTGTGCTGCAGTGCCTTTGAAGAAAGTAGCCCCAGTTTGAAACTCCCTCCCCAGCTATGTGACTTTAAGCAGGTTAAAGTTTCTCAAAGCAAGATTCAGTCTTCTTATCTATAAAATAGGGATAATAATCATACCTACGTCACAAGTGTGTTGTAAGGGTCAAATGAGCCATGAAAACAAGTTAGATCACTCCTTGGTACATAGTTAGTGTTCAATAAATGTTACAAATGATTATCGTTGTTGTTGTTACTGCTACTATTACTATCATCAATTTATCAAGTTTTTTTTTTAATTTGGAAGGATTTTTAACCAGTATTCCATCAAATTTATATTTTCATTCAGTACTTACTTTCATTTTTCAATATGTAACCTTCCCAACCAGGAATCCAGCCTCAGTTTTACTTGTGTCTTCCTTTATTGCATCAGCTTATTAAGAATGCCTAGCGCCTAATACACTTTCAGCTACTCTGTTTTTAATGAATTGTTGGATGCTTTTTGTGGCTGTGTTTTATGTGTTTATCCTGCAACTCCACTAAACCTATTTTTTAAGCACTAGCAATTCTCTTTGTGAATTCATTTTCTAGGTGTAGATCATCAACTGTTTAGGAAAAAAAAGGTACGCTATTATTCCTCTTATCATTTTTCCTTCTCTGATAAGTATTCCAGGCATTTCTTCTGCCACATTAAATAGGTGTAGTGTCTAGGGTGTCCTTCCTGTTGCTTTTTCAAAGGACTGCAGATGTTGATTTTTGCCTTTCAGTGCACTATATTATTTATTTTACTTAGAAAGGTCCTTTCAGAGCTTTAAAGTTTTCTTTTTTTAAAAAAAAATCAGGAATACCTATGGGTTTTATTCAGTATAAATTATCAGAGTTTTCTGTTTCTTCCCTCTTGTTAAGTCTGTCTTCTAACACTTCTCAGTATTACCCATATGCTCACCTAGGAGAAATCCTCTCCTCGCTCCTAAGAGAGCTCCTTGATGGATAATGTGCATAATAAGGCTTGGACTTGTCACCTGCATTTTGGTTCCACGAAGCAGTTTTTTAATATTTCCTGGTCCTTGTTGAAACTTGAGATTATTATAAATGACAGAGAGGTGATTTTCAGATAACCGAGGTCCTATTGCATTGGGCAGAGTTCCTGACAGTGTTTGGTAAATAGATGAGAATAAATGATGAACCTTAGCTGCAGAGCCCCGAGGGAGCTGTTACTCCTCCACATTTCTGTTGTTTTTTTATAATGACAATAAATACCTTATCCCATCACTATTTGACCTTCCTCAGAAAGAACCACTGACTCTTAGAAGGAAAAAAATCATTTGCCACAGACAAATGAAAAATAGCTCATAAATTCACTTTGTGGTATTGAAAGATAGAAAATATAACTTTCAACTTACCTGCTTTTAGATATATAGAGAACATACATGTTTTTAACAATTAATATAGAGGGAGTCTGCAATATCTGGGATTTTATACTGGAATCCTCACAGTTACAAAGTTGAAGGGGAAGCAACGTTCATTATAAAGCAAAAAAGAAAAAAATCACCAAAGAAACAACTCACCTATAAAAATTAGTCATCATTAGACATCTAAACTGAGCAATTCCTTGTTCCTATTCACAGTCCATGTTTTTCCTCTTCTGTACCTCTGCTGAAGCAGTGCCCCCTGCCTGGAATGCCTGTCCGTCCATCCATCCGCCCACCCATCCATCCACCCACCCATCCATCCATCCATGCGTCCATCCATGAATCCATCCACCTACCCATCCATGCATCTATGCATCCATCCACTCAGCAGCAGTTACTGAATATCTTTTGTGTGCCAGGATTTGGGCTGTATAGATATACCCTCGACATCTCTCAGATGCCACCTCTTCTAGGTAGCAAATGCTTCCCGGATTCCTTCTCCTCTAGCCCACAAAGTTAAAACTGCTCTACCTCTTCTCTGAGTACCCACAGCACTTCACGACCTCTCTTTTAGAGCACGGTGCTATGTCCCGCTGTCTTATCTACTGGCGTTTGTGTCGTCTCTCTCTCAAGAGGAGAGTTGGTGTCCACTTAGCTCTGCATCTTCCTCCTCCAGAATGCCTAGGGCTGACCTGGTTTGTGGCGACCAACTAGACTTCCCTCTCTGTCTTTTTTACACACTCCTTCTCTTCCAGGGCTAAAGATGCTGCAGCTGATGGACCCCCTGGGATCCCAACCCAGACCATCATCCCTGTGAAACACACAGTAAAAATAGACAAAGATGATCTCCTCCAGGACTATGGATTTCACATTTCTGAGACCCTTCCCCTCACAGTGGTGGCCGTCACAGCAGGTAGGGGATGACTGGGAAACAAGAAAGGATTTTGGCTTCTTGGGGAGAAATATCTCTCATTCTCTTCCCATCTATCTGTGCTATAACATAATGTAGAAAATGCTACCCCAGAAAGCTAGACAGGGCACATCTAATTTCGACCTAATTCTGTCTAGGGCTTTGCACCTTCCTGTGGTGCTGGGAGGGAGGAGCTTCAAGTGCACTTGCTGATCTGCACCCCAGGTCCACTGGCCTCAGGCAGGGATTTGCCCACCCGTGGCCCCCTGGCCAGTCTCAGGGGCAGTGACAGTATTGGGACCAGCCGTCCTCTCTGAACCCTACATGCTCTGAGCTGGGGAGAGTTTCTGGGCAGACAGTAATAGAAATTATTGATTTGTTTTCACTTGAGTCTGTAAAATATAGGCTGTATCAGGATGAAGATGAGCAGGCTGGGAATGTGTAGTGTTTTTTGTCATACTTCAGCTATGTGTTGATGTGAGATCTGGGACTAGTTAAAATCTAATAATTTGAATTTACACACACACACACACACACACACACACACACACACACACACACACACACACACACACACACACACACCAGAGTTCTTTAGCAATGAATGTAGTAGATTGGCTGGCCAGCTCTGTTGATTCAGGGAGTTTCTGCTAGTCTTCTTTCCCTGGACAGTCTCCTAACATCCCTTGAAGGTGATGAATGGTAGGTACGTTATCCATGCTTTGTAAACAGGAAAACTGAAATCCATGTGAGCCCAAGTCTGGCCAGGGGTGTGGGTGAGCCAGTGCCCTGGGGACTGGATCAGGCTGCCATTCAGGTGAGCTGCTGTGACACATGGGGTCTGGGCTCTCCTGGCATGAACATCAGTTACTTCTTTTCTCTTCAACAGGAGGCTCTGCTCATGGCAAGCTTTTCCCTGGTGATCAGATCCTCCAGATGAACAACGAGCCTGCTGAAGACCTTTCCCGTGAACGAGCGGTCAATATTCTGAGGTACTAAATTGTCTTCCATCATCCACAGAATTATTATATATATTATTATATATATTGCACAGATTATTATAGAGCAAGGGTGGGAGACAGAAAGGGCATAACTGATATCCCTGGGATTTAAGTAAAGTGCAGGCTCCTTTAAAGCAGCAATAACAGCCTTGTTTTAGAATTCCATCTCGGTTACTATCTGCCCTCTTTCACCTGCCTACAGAAGTGATGGGGAGGCACAAGGTGCTCTATTTATCAACCCCCTGCAATGCCCAAAACACTGTGCTAGGCGCTGCGGGGAATGTAATTATGAATAATACATAGGCCCTACCCCTTTAGGATGTATAGGGTTGTTGTAACATATGCCCAAAATTAGACTAAATTGACACTAAGTCTGCTTATTGTTCTTTAACCCTTTTAACATCTCTTCCTAAATGTTCTTGGTGCAGCCTGTAGGCATATACGTAGTTCCATTGGTATGGCACCTACTAACTTCTACCTGGTGTCCTGGTGATTTTTGTAAATGTCTCACTTTCTGCTTTGACCATGATCTCCTTAAGACCAGGCACACAGTGGGTGCTCAGTGGAATGAGTGAATGTGGTTGGCACTGACAGTTGGCGACCCTGGTTTTAAGACAGAGGAAGTGAGTGACAGGAGTGAGGAGGCCTGACAGATGTTCTATAGGCACGTGCAGTCCTTTGTCTTTTAAAACTTTCACCCAACACTGTTTTAATGACTTTAATATAAATAAAGGGAAACGAGAAATAGAGTTAGAGGAAAGCCAGCTTGAAGATACGTCAAGTTTGTACTTTAGTCTGTGCCTTTTTGTGAGTGGTGGTTTTCATTTCTGAGGGCCTATCATGTGCAGCACACACTGAATAACCGGCAACAATAACAAAGTCAGAGAAAGAGAAAATGAAAATGCAGGATGCAGTCTCCACCCTCAGGAAGTCCACAATCTCACTGTGGAGAAACATAAGATTTACAGAGAATCCATCATAGTGTAGAAAATAGAATCCTCTCAGCCACGCCCAATATTGCTTCAAGATTGCTAGGGAATAAGGTGAGTGGGTGGGGCAGCCAGGAAAGGATTTGATTATTTCTGTGTGTGTGTGTGTGTGTGTGTGTGTGTGTGTGTGTTTTTGCAGTACACGGGCCTCTCACTGTTGAGGCCTCTCCCGTTGCGGAGCACAGCCTCAGGACACGCAGGCTCAGTGGCCATGGTTCACGGGCCCAGCCGCTCCGTGGCATGTGGGATCTTCCCGGACCGGGGCACGAACCCGTGTCCCCTGAATCGGCAGGCGGACTCTCAACCACTGCGTCACCAGGAAAGCCCTGATTATTTCATTTTAAAAAATGAAATATGGTTATGGAAATCATGAAGTTTGCTTTCCCAATTACTGGGTGGTTTTCTCAAAGAATTTCTCCATTCCAGCAAATGAATTTTAGATTTTCACTGCTACTAATATCTCTGCCAGGCTAGATCAAACTCTGACTAATAAACAAAAGTATTCACAATTTAAAACAGTAGACCAAAATTTGAATGTTTAGGTCACATTGAACCCTGATCTGTTCAATGGGCAAGGAACCCTGGGTGCAAAGGGGCTCCACTCCCCAGACACTTACAGGATGGTAGTACAGAGACAGCTCGTGTATACCCCTAAGATTGAGGGCAGACAGTGTCTCAAGAGAAGCAGGGGAAAGGGGCTGTAAACGCTGGAGATTCCTCCAACTTGTGGGGAAGTTGTGGTTTGACAAAACAGAGAAGAGTACAGAAGTATTTCGGCTGGCCAAGTTCTACCTTTAATGCTGGGTAGAATTTGGGCCACAAAGATGGAGGTGAAGGATGATCCATGCAGAGTGACAAGGAGGAGTGACTGGCTGGGGAGTAGGGACACTGAGCGGTTCAGTTTGTCTAAGGCACTGGATACCTAGAGAAAAGTTCTGGTAAGTGAGGCCCGGATGATGGAGGGTCTTGGTGCTGATACAGCGAGTTCAGGGGTTATTCTCCTCCTGGAAGACTGAGCCACTGAAGACTTGTGAGCAGGGTTGTGACCTGATGTATGCTTGCATCTGCACTCTCAGCTCCATGACTTGTGTGGGAATCCCGGAACTGCTTACTTTTTTAGCTTAATTCCCAGTGTCATTGCCATTTATAAAAGTAAAAACCCAAGCAAACAAAAACCCAACAAAATCTCTCTAATTCCTCTGATTATCTATCTGTGAGGCCAAACTGTCCTTTTGAGAGTACTTGGACATTGGTTTGTTGTGAATTCTCTTGAAAAAGACCTGTTCTTATATAAAATGGAAAAGAGGCAATCCCCAGGCACTTAGAAACCTCAGGTTGAGTTTATCTGTTAGAGGAAGTAACACACTGGCAGCAGCTGGCCTAAATGTTCATATTGCAAGAAATCAAATGAAATTATTTTGCAAACTGCTTCTCTAGCAATGGCAGAGATAAAGGAAAATATGAACTGATTTTTCAGTTCTGTCCTCTAATGCAAAGTGGAAGTTTGGCACTTATCTGGTTGATTTGATCACTTTTGGAACCTAAGAGATTATAACAAAACAAAAATGTATAGTATTTGATTAAATGATTGGACCCACCAAACTTGTGTGCCCAAACACCGTAAACTTGTTGGCTTTTATCTGATCAGTGTTATCCACATTCATTTATTCTATTTCATGAATGTTTAGCCAGTTTTCTGAAATAGCAACCTAAGTTATCTGTGTTAGTGCTCTGTTTTCTCTTAAAATTTTTTTCTGGACGTAAACCTAGCTAGTGGTCATAGCAACCGGATGAGTTTTCCATCATATAGACTAAATGAAGGATAAGTGGGGATGGACTTCCCTGGTGGTGCAGTGGTTAAGAATCTGCCTGCCAATGCAAGGGACACGGGTTTGATCCCTGGTCAAGGAAGATCCCACATGCCGCGGAGCAACTAAGCCTCTGTGCCACAGCCACTGAGCCCGCATGCCACAACCACTGAGCCCATGTGCCACAACTACTGCAGGCTGCGCGCCTAGAGCCCGTGCTCTGCAACAAGAAAAGCCACCGCAATGAGAAGCCCGCACACCGCAACGAAGAGTAGCCCCCGCTCACTGCAACTAGAGAAAGCCCACACGCAGCAACAAAGACCCAATGCAGCCAAAAATAAAATAAAATTTAAGAAAAGAAAGAAAGATAAGTGACTTAATTTAGTGGCTGTAGGTATGGACTAGATGGTAGAGGGAAGTATCTGAAGATTTTCTTAAGGTAGCAGTGGCATCTGGGACAGCTTAAGTTCCTTCACAGATCACTGCTTTCTCAGTGTCCTCAATTTTGCTGAGCCAAAGAAGCTGAGGCAAGAGAGGCTGCTTTGTAATTCTACCAGTCTTTTTGACCCTAACACACACACACACACACACACACGCACACACACACGTGTATCACCCAGAATGATGACTTTTTTTACCTTTATTCTTTTTTTTCAGGGAAGCTGAAGATTCTCTTTCAATCACAGTTGTTCGCTGCACATCGGTATATCTCTTTTTATGTCTTGTGTGTTAGTTTCACCCTTCTTGGCCCCAAGACCCTGTACCCCCAGCAGAATATCCCCCGTAGAATAAACAGCCTGTGTGCCAGTATTGTGGAGGACACAGATGTGGGTCCAGGCTTCAAGAACTCATGGTCCAACTAACGAGACAGGCCTGTGATTATGCAGAGTGGGATGACAAGGGTACCAAACTAGGAGTTTCAAGACAGGTCTGAGTGATATCACTGTGGAGCAGTCATTTAGTTTCAGTTTTGACTTTTGTAAAACAGAGATGAGGACAGTAACTGCCTTGTCTATCTAATGGGTTGTTCTGAGGACCCAATAAGGTGTTGAATGTGAACGTGTTTTATCGGCCTCAAGGCAAGGTGTGGCACAGATGATGCACAGAAAGGCACCAGCCATCCTAAACCACTGTAAGCCTTTATATGTGATACAGGGGAAAGTATATAATCAGATTGTAAGAGAAAACTACCAAGGAGGAAAAGTTGACAGAAAATTCTCATTTTGAGACTTTAGTACATACCTCTTAGCCTTGGCCACAAATAGACAAGAAAATAAATAGGGGCAAAGAGAATTTTAATAATGCATTTAATAATCTAATCCAACTGACCACATACCAGACCACCAAAAAAACTGAATTCTCCAAAGAAACAACTCTATAAGTCTCTTTTCCAGAATATAATAAAACACAAATTGATAGCTATCAAAAACTTAATTAAGGGGCTTCCCTGGTGGCGCAGTGGTTGAGAGTCCGCCTGCCGATGCAGGAGACATGGGTTTGTGCCCCGGTCCGGAAAGATCCCACATGCCGCGGAGCGGCTGGGCCCGTGAGCCATGGCCGCTGAGCCTGCGCGTCCGGAGCCTGTGCTCCACAACGGCAGAGGCCACAACAGTGAGAGGCCCGTGTACCACAAAAAAAAAAAACAAAAAAAAATCTTAATTAAAACCACCCAGTCATTTGGAATAAAAATGCAATCTCCTAAGTAAAGACAGAATCAAATGGAAAAGCAAAAATTACCATTATAGACTAGATAGAAAATAATTAAAGTTTAGAACTCTACTTCTTAGAACTTATATACAGTTGAAGCTATACTCAGAGTAACATTCATAACCTTAAAAGTGATTTTATTATTTAACAAGAAAACAGGTTAAGTAAATATTCAGTGCAAGAAGTAGGAAGAAAAGACTAATAAAACAAACATAAAGCAGATTAAAGAAAATGATAAAAATTTAAATCTAAATGATGCTTTGGAAAACAGAAAAAATTGGAAAGTTGATAAATCCAAGGGCTAGTTCTTTACAGGAAAAAATAAAAAAATAGGAGAACTTTAGGGAAAAGAAATATGTGGGCCTTACATGAAGGAAACTAGAATAATACTGAAGGAAGTAAAATTTTTCTTTAATATAAAAGGAGTTACATATTATGTTCCTTGATGGGAAGACTACTAATATGTCGGATTTTCTCATGTTAATGTATATGCTTAAGGAAAATTCAGACTCCCTGTGGGACTTTTATTTGGATTTTGACAAAGTGTATCAAGGTGAGACTTATCAAGAAAATCTTTTTTAAAAGGAATAATGATGGCCTTGAAATACTAGATTTTAAAACTAATAAAGCTGCAGTCATTAAAACAGTGTGATTTTGATGAAATGTTGGATATATCAATCTAATCAAATAGAAAGTCCAAGAATAGATACCAGTATAAGAATTTAGTATACGATAAATATGGCATCCCAAATCAGTGGGAGAAAAGATGATTATTCAAGAAATTGTACTGGGACATATCTCGCACCATTTGATGTTAAAGACTTAAATATAAAAAACAAACCATAAAAATGTCAACAATATGGATGGGTGTCTATTCGGTCGTAAGTTGCAGAAAGAATTCCTAAGCATTTAGGGAGTGGGAGAAGGTACAGTGGAACAAACAGCTATTTCATTATGTGGAAAAAATTAAATTTCTGTGGTCCAAAAACTCCATAACACTAAAAAGCAAAGAAATTGTTGCCTCCTCTCCTTATTTGAATTGTTATTTTTTGTTTGTTTGTTTCTTAGAAGTAGAACAGGAAAAAAAACCCACCTAAATAGGACTAGGATGTTTGCCATAAATATGAAAGACCAAGTGTTTTATGCACAGATAAATGGAGATTCTTCTATTCTAAATAGAAGAATTTACCTGTGAAATAGTGTGAAACCAATGCATAAAAAAACAGTATACTGAAAGCTAATCGCTATAAATGATCATGCAGGTGTTGAGAGATTCTTTGCATTTAGCTGATTATCATCTCAGTGGAGAACATCTTAATCTTAATTAGGTAGTTCTTTTCCTACTCTATTTCCAAGAGTGATAGCAAAAGATAGCACTTGTTAAGTAAGGAGAGAGGGAAGCAGCATATAGCTGCCTCCTTTTAAAAAATAAAAAGTATAGGGAGAGGAAAATTAACATGTTCCAGTACCATTCCTAAGATTCCTATGAGGTTGCCAAGAAAAGAGGAGTATGAATACTGTACTTTGGAAATCCTGCAGGGAAAGCTGATATTAGCCCAGGTGATGGCCCCTGTGCCCCTGAGAAATGCCCTGAATATTGTCTAGCCCGCTCGGGCCTCTCACCAGAAGTTATATGATCATAAGACAAATGATCATACATATTTTACTTCAGCAAGAATGCTCATCTTTCTCCAAGTGGATTCTTAGAGTCCTCAAATGATTTGAAATTGATTAGGAATTATAAAATCCTAAGTTGGAATACTAATTACTGCTTCTCTAGGACACAGAATTTTATGATTAAAATATGTTTTGGTTTAATTGTATAGATCTGTATTTCTATTAATTATAATACATTATTTATTATAATATTAATACTAATATTTAATGTCTTATTTAATTTGTGCCAAAAGAAAATCCTGCAAGGTAGATATATTGGTTATCCCCCTTTTACAGATGAGGACACCATAGCCTCACAGGCACATGGTCTCACATGCAGAAATCAGTAGAGCTGGGCTTTTTTCAGTTAGTTAGACCCCAGAACCCATGCTCATTAGAATTATGCTGTTTCTGCCTCCTGGTCCAGTTCCCATACTGTGCAGAAGAGAAGACTGAAGGCCAAAGAAAGGAGTGTGTACACACACACATACATACGCGCGCACACACACACACACACACACACACACACACACACACAACTGGTTTTCTTCCATAACAATTTGTGTTTGAGGTAGTTCTCAGAACTGTTGAGTAGCTGAAGTTGGGTTGGAATTCAGGTTTCTTTGCTCACAGGCCAGTTCTCTTTGTCTTCATCATACCACAGCGTTTGGCCACTGTATTGAATCTTGAGCTGTCCTCAGACACATAAGAACATTGGGTTGAGATCCCTAAATTTTATGAAAAGAGATCTCTAATGGGATGTCGTCCTTCTCTGTGGGTTTTAATTGAATTCTCAACAGCTGTCAAGCTTTTGCTTTTGTTTTTAAGAAACGAGAAGATGTACATGGCTTTTATGAAAGTCCCACATTTTTCTAAAGTGTGTCGTGTTAATGTTTTGCAGGGAGTCCCCAAGTCCTCCTTCCTAACGGAGGAGAAGCGAGCCAGGCTGAAGACCAACCCCGTGAAGGTGCACTTTGCAGAGGAAGTGCTCGTCAGCGGACACAGCCAGGTGCGTCACTGGTCAGGAGGTTGAAATGACTCTTCATGAAGTGGGTGAGCTGCCTCCTGGCATGTATCTCCTGAGGACTCTGGAATCTGCAGCATGGAGGGGATGCAGAGGGAGTGCAGAGGGCTTGCTTGAGGCTCTGTGCCCCCTTAGTGAGGCACCTGCAAACGGTGGACAGGGAGAGACGCACTGGGTGTGGCTCTGTCATTCTGTGACTCCATTTTTCTGCCCGTGAAATTTCAACAGATTCCAATTATTCATTTCTCATTCTAAATCTTCAAACTTGGTATTCCCTCTGAAGGTGATATATTGATAGTAGTGATGGGGGCCGGGGGAGGGGGGTGGCTTTGGTTTTTTTTAAACAGCCCATCATCTATTGAACCTCTACTGCATGAATTTTGGGTACATAATCCTTAGTCATCACCATACCCTGCATGGGAGGTATTTTAACAAAAGAGGAAGCAGAGGATTAGAGAGGTTAAGAGAATTAACCTCTGAGATCACATAGCTAGAAATACAGGAGCACAGGTCTGTGTGACTTCAGTTCTTCTGTTTTCCACTGTGATATGCTGTCTAGTCCTTTTTGATATGGGAATACCCAGGATTGGTGTGGTTGGATATGAGGGTTCAGAAGACAAGTTTGTAAAGGGAAAATGTTGGCTAGAGTTTGATGTTTTCAATGTGGACTGTTAAAGACTCATATATTCATAATTTAAATATTTTCCACCTGATGGCCTGTAACCATTACCATTCTGAATTCAGTGATCAATAATAGATTTTGAAACTTTCAAATCAGAGCTTGTCCTTATCTGGTTTTCTTAGCATAGAGACCAGTGCATGGGGAGTCACGGCCATTGTAACACCAGATTCAGGCGATCTGGTTCACATCTGGAGAGCCCTTATTTTCTTCTTGTTCTGCTGCTTAACAGACTCCACCTTCAGTTAGACCTCAGAGTAAAAGGTGGATTTGTTCAGGAAGGTCTAGTGGGAGGCCTAATGTATTAATCAGAAAAGACCTGAGATCCTGTCAGTCTGAAATATTTGAGTCTCTGTGTGTCCATGTTTGTGAAAATGGATCAAACCTCTTCAGCAAATTGAATTTTGATTCAACGTGTGTTTTTAAGAGTAGTACATAGTAGGGCTTCCCTGGTGGCACAGTGGTTGAGAGTCCGCCTGCTGATGCAGGGGACACGGGTTCGTGCCCCGGTCCGGGAGGATCCCACATGCTGCGGAGCGGCTGAGCCCGTGAGCCATGGCCGCTTAGCCTGCGCGTCCGGAGCCTGTGCTCCACAGTGGGAGAGGCCACAACAGTGAGAGGCCCGCGTACCGCAAAAAAAAAAAAAAAAGAGTAGTACATAGTAAAGAGAAGTAGAAGCTAGAACCAACTAACAGAACAGGTAGAGAATAAGGGTTCTGCAGATGTGAACCAGATCCCCTGGGGAGACTTGCAGCTCAGGGTAACGAGTCTCTGTATCAGCCACGTGAGGCAGAGACAGCCAAACCAGCGAGAATTCATCATTGTGACCTGCATTTTCATCCTCTCAAGTATTTAAAAGATGATAAAATCAGTTGCTAAACTTTCTCCCTTGAAACATACTAAGACCCTAGAAGAATCTGAAATAGGAAACCAACATTTGGGGGTTTGGGGGTTTTTTATTATTGAGGTATAGTTGATATACAATATAAGTTTCAAGTTTCAACATTGTGATTCACAATCTTTAAAGGTTATATACTCCATTTATAGTTATTATAAAATTTTGGCTATATTCCCTGTGCTGATCAATATATCTTTGTAGCTTATTCATTTTATACGTAGTAGTTGGTACCTCTTAATTCCCTACCCCTACCTTGCCCCTCCACCCCCTCCCTAGTGGTAACCTCTAGTTTATTCTCTGTATCTGTGAGTCTGTTTCTTTTTTGTTATATTCACTAGTTTGTTTTATTTTTTAGATTCCACATATAAGTGATATCATACAGTATTATCTTTCTCTGTCTGACTTAAGGAAACCAACACTTCAAATATGCTTAACTTTGCTAACCGTTAAAGAAATGCAAAGGAAAATATTAAGAACTGCTACTTCGTACTTAGTAAATGAGCACAAATAAAGAAAAATGTAAGCCCTGATGCCAAGAAAGTAGCTACACTCATGTACTAATCGGTGGCTTTGTAAATTGATTTAATCTCTGGGAGTAGAAGAAAACAAAACTTAATGAATGCCATAAAAGTGGGCCAAGGACCACATTCTCATTAATTTAAGTCTATAACATAATTTAAATGCAAAAATCCATGTAGTTAAAGATATCTGTTTTACTGATAAATTGCAAAAAATTTGAAAAAATGTTAAATGTCTAGGGCAGAGGAATGGTTAAAGAAATTCTGATATTTCAACTCAACAGACTCTTTATAAGTCCATTAAAATTATAAACATTAAACCCACATGAAGAAGTGTATATGTGTTGAGTAAAAATGCACATAGAATCGTGCATGTTCTATTAGTGCGGCTCTCTAAAAGCTATTTACAGGTATAGATAAAAATTGGAAGAAGCCTTAGAGAAAAGCCTTAGTTATGTGATGATGTTATAGATGTATTTTTTGGTAAATCACAAATAATAAAGTATCAAGGAAAGCATGTCATACTTGGGAATTCCAAAGATTAAGATTTCTAAATACCCTAAACCAGAGTAGTGAGATGACAACATGCGCGATGTGAAATCCCTCATCCCTGACTGAGTGTGAAATGGCACTGGGATATGACCATATTCCTTTTTCTTCCATAAAAGTACTGTGGTTTAAAAAAAAAAGTTATGTAGAGTGATGAATGTGAGTCTTGCTTAAACGATACAAGTGGCCTTATATTTAGGAGATACAAACTTCTCATCTGAAAAAGGCTGTCAGGTTTTTGAAAAAAGATGGTAAGCTTCTAACCCAGTGGGCTTTGTACCCAAACTCTTTGCAGAGATTAGAATTGGGGGCAGTTGTTCTCATAAATCCGGAGTGATGGTTGGGATGAGTAGAGACGGAGAGCAGCCCTCTGCCCTTTGGTGTTGCTTTACTGTAGGGAATGAAATAGTAAAATGTTGAGGGGGCTCTGAGGGAGCAACCTACCCCCCATTTCACCCAACCCCGCAAGGCACAGTGCAAGAATCTCAGAAAGGCCCATCTGAGACGATGTGCATGCTTGTCATCTGACTTGCCAAATTGCATCCCATAAGGGCGGCAACCAGCAGTGAAGTGTCAGCTGATGGCCGCGTGACATCGTACAGGCTCACACAGTGCTGTCAGTATGCTCGTGGCAGGGCTCACTCTTCACCGTCTTCCAGTTCTAGTGGCTATCCCTGGAACAAAGCATGCCTGTATCTGTGTGGCATAGACCTCATCCATTGGACAAATCTCCAAATGTCAAGAATCAATCTACAACGTGGTGAGGAGGTTGGGGAAAATCCTGCTCTCTTCACCAGGCAGGGCCAGGGAAGCTGAGGATCTGTCACACCCAGGGACAGGAAGGGACAGTTTCAACACTACTCTTGTGTTTTCCAGGGTAATTCTCTGCTGTGTATGCCCAACGTGCTCAAGGTGTACTTGGAGAATGGACAGACCAAAGCTTTCAAGTTTGAGGCACACACGACTGTGAAGGTATTCGGAATAAACTTGAATCTCTTTCCCAGTGAGAATTTGCTGGCTCCCAGGACCCCGGGGGCATCTTGCCAGGCAGCTACCTTGGTGATCTCACAACGACCATGGTCTGACCACCTGCAGTAAGCCAAGCACTGTGTTATCTCATTTAGTTGCACAAACACCCAGCAAGCTGGTATTTTAATCACCGTCTTGCAGGGGAGGAAGTCAGGGCTCAGAGAGATGAAGTACCCAAGACAACTCATAAGCTTTCACCCTTAGCCACTGGGATTCCCTGCCTCTTGTATGGGACTCCACCTGCTACCCAAAAGACTAGAGTCGCTAAAATCCCAGGCAAGGTGTGCGGGCAGGTCCAGGCTCCTGTAAATTCTATTCTGGATGGAAGTCAGTTTGACTTACATTTAACAAGTTCCCCCAGAGGAGATACTCTGAGGCAGGTGGTACAGAATGAGGTAGAAAGTGGTCTCTGTCTCCCAGGAGCCTGCAGTCTAGTTGAGGGAAGATGGACATTCTTGGAACTCGCAGTAGTCCAGGGCAGGACGAAGTAAGGGCTGTAGGGAGAGGGACAAGGAAGTGCCCAGCATGCAAGGGAAAGAGCACCATCTTTCTATCTGACCATGTTCTGTCCTGTCAGGACGTCAGAGAAGGCTTTGCAAGGAAGCTGGACCTGAGCTGAGCTTTGAAGAGTTTCTAAGACTTCAACAAGCACAGGCGGGGACAGGGTTTTTGAGGGGTTAGAGGATGCACATCAATCTGAAGAAGTCCCATGAACTAAGGCAGAGAGCCAGTAAGACAAGCATTGCCCAGGAAGCAGTAAACCATCCCACAGGACTGCAACACAGGCCATTTTCTCATGGGAAGAGTGGGAGACGGCACAGGCTGGCTGGGGACGGCCTCGAATGGCAGGCAACGGAGTTTGGATTTTATCCATAGACAATAAGGGATGGCACTATAGTTTCTGAACAAGGAAGCAAATAGTGTTAGAGGGAGGCACCAGGGAAGAAGCAAAGAAAGGAGTTGTTCAAACATTAAAAATCGTGTAAGAGTCAACACTGAGCCCAGCTCTTCTGATACCGGGGGAAGAGCAGGTTCAGGTGGGCAAGTGCAGCTATAGGTACCGGAGAGTAGCCAAGATACACACACACGCACACGCACACGAGTGCACACGTGCATACTCAATGCACGCACACACACCAGTGTTCCCTGGCACCTCCCTTTGGCAGTTCCTAGGGCTGCCCCAAATGCTCTATCCCGTTCTTATCTTGGTGTGACTGAGGAGAAGCTGGAGAAAGCCTGTCTGACCCTGGGAAGCTCAAACCCAATGGAGGAAGGGATGGGGGAATGGATTTGTTCAGTGTTCACTACATGTCTGGCACTTCCCTGGGTACTTCCTCGTGCACTGTCTCACTTAATGCCCCCAGTAACCTTGTAAAGTGACAATTATTAACCTACTTTTCAGATGAGAACACTGGTCCAAGAGATCCCAAACTTGTCAAGGTTAGCTAGCTCCTAGCTGGCTTCCAACTTGGTCTGTTGTCTCTGAACCCTGCACTGGAGGTGGCCACGCTGCCATTCTGCATGAAAGTTGTGCAAATGCGTTAGACAAGGTGTCTACTTCTGTCATCTTTGAGCAAAGTGCACTGGAATGGAGGGGATGCTTTATTTAAAGTGAGTCCCCCTTTGGTGGCCAAAAAGACTTTGAGATGATTTACACACACCACAGGGGAATTAAAGCCAAGATGACAGATGGAGTTGGCGAAATGGGCAAGGAGTTAGCTGGTATAATACTGGTTAATTTTACTTCCCTGTAGTAGCCAAATTTTTAAAAAGCAAGTCTTTTAGCTCTTTATGACAGAGAAAGAGGGGGGTATGTAAACAAATCCCCAAGTGGGTAAAAAAGGGAAAAACCATTGTCAGTTCATCAGTGACTTCTCTTCCCCACTGCCTTATTAAGAGAAGCAAATTTCTTACATTAGAAAACCTCTTTCTCTAAATCAAGGAAAATAACATGTCATTTGACCCAGTGAACATTTAGTGACTCTTTTGTGTGTGCCGGCAAAGCTGTTGATGATACAGAAATAATTTATGCCAGGTCACTCCCTTAGGGAGCCTAGAGTCTTGGGGTGGGGCTGGGGTGAGGAGATGAGACCTGGGGTTATTTCACAAGGAGACTGTTGTGGGTACAGTGTGCTCAGAACCAGGAAATCGGGATATGAAAGTGGTGTGGTGTGGGCTCTAGGAAGAGAGAGCTTCCAGCTGGGTGGCAAGGAAAGGCCCCCAGGATGTGATGGCCTATGAGGCCGACTTGGAAAGATGGACAGGAATGGGTCAGGAGTGGTAGGTGAAGACAGCTTCCCGGGCATGTGGAATGACACCAACAAAGATCCAGTGATGGGCTTCCCTGGTGGCGCAGTGGTTGAGAGTCCGCCTGCCGATGCAGGGGACACGGGCTCGTGACCCGGTCCGGGAAAATCCCACATGCCGCGGAGCGGCTGGGCCCGTGAGCCATGGCCGCTGAGCCTGCGTGTCCGGGGCCTGTGCTCTGCAACGGGAGAGGCCACAACATTGAGAAGCCCACGTACCGCAAAAAAAACCCCAAACAAACAAACAAAAGATCCAGTGATGGGAAAGTTTGGCAAGTATATGGGGCTTGCGAGCAGGGTACATTGGAAGAAGCAGCGGAAGATAAAGTGGGAGAAGTGGGCTGGCACCTGATACTTGAGAGCCTTGAATATGAAGCTAAGGAGTCTGGATTTGGGCTAGTGGGCCATGGGGACCACTGAATATTTTTGAGCCAGGGAGAGCATGAGAAGTACAAGGCTTAGACAAGTTTCTCTAGATCAGGGGTCAGCAAACTTGTTCTGTAGAGAGGCAGATAATATTCTAGGTTTTGCAGGCCATGGGGCTTCTGTCATGGTTACTCAACTCTGCCATTGTAGAGAATGGGCATGGCTGTGTTCCCATATAACTTTAATTACAAAAAGAAGCAGTGGACCAGATTTGGCCCACAGGTGATGGTTTGTCAACCCCTGCTCTAGATGCAAGGTGGAGGTCAGATGGGTGGCGGGGTGGGGTCCTTAGGGCACCACTCCACAAAGCCAGGAGAAATGTGTGAACTCAAGCCAAATGGAGAATGGAGAGAGGGGACAGAGTCCAGTGAGGGGCTGTCCATCATGGCCAGCTCACAGTAGGCATTGAATTAATGTTGAGTTACAGAAGCAGATAGACCTTTCAGGACTTTGTCACTGGTCAGTTATGGAGGGCGATGGAGCAAGTGGGAAGAGGATTCAGAATTGGGAGCTGTGAGGAACAGGTAGCACCTGATGGTGTGGCACTTACTAAATCTGAGATTCTGGCAGGACGTCTATGATGAGTCTGTGATGATTATTTATTCACTGAGTGAAAGTTTATTGAGCATCACTGAGTGCCAAGCTTTGGGGATATAATGGAGCACAAGACAAGCAAGGTTCACATTCTGGGGAAGGTTAGCATCTAGCGGCGTAAATGACAATAAGCAAGAAAACAAATAGCAGCAGCTAGCATGTATTGAACACTTGCCATCTGCCAGGTGCAATTCTAAATGCCATATATGGGGAAATTAATTTACCGCACACAACCCCTGAGAGAGGTGTGAATATTATGACCATCTTAGAGATGAAAACACTGAGGCATAGAGAGAGTAAGCACTTCATCCAGGGACACACAGCTAGTGAGTGGAAGTCTAGGTCTAGAGCCCATTCACTTAACTTTACTGTACTGTCTTATCTATTACTAGAGAACAGAGCTGTCGTTGAAGAAAATCATATCCAGTAGTGAGGAAGGAAATCAACAGGACCTGGGACAGAGAATAACAGGGGCAATCCCATTTAGATACAGCTACCAGAGAAGTTTTCTCTGAAGAGAAAGAAACAGCCTTGTGAAGAGTGTGGGAGGAGTGTGCCTGGCAGAGGGAACAGCGTTGTGAATGCCCTGAGGCAGCAAAGACCTTGTGATGACAAGCGGCCACTGTAGTGAACGAGGAAAATGTGGCATGGCAACTCTGGTGGCACAGTATTAATTATCATGTCATCCCATCAGCCCCTCTAAATAGGCATCCTTATCCTCCATTTCATAGGAAGAAACAGGTTCAGGAGCATCAGGTTGATTTCCCATAGTTACATAGAGAGTAGGTGGTGTGATTCTGTCTGGTAAGCAGTTGATGATGCAGACTCCAGAGAGAGGATGAATCTGGAGACCTTGAAGAGAGGCATAAGGCCCCAAAGGATAGCTTCAGCCTTTCGAGTAAAGCCAGAGAGGGTGGCCGTATGGGTGGTGCTGGAGCCTTGAGGGAAGGGGAGCGGTGGGTGTAGGACCTTGAGGGGCAATGAGAAGTCCCACATGCGGCCCGTCAAGATTTGGCTGCCTGCGTTGGCAGTGGACCCGGTCAGTGTAGGCCTTTCTCTCCCCAGCTGCACCGAGGAGCAGAGGGAAAGTGAAGGGAGTCCTCCCTGCTCTGTGCCTGAACGTGAGGGCTGGCCTGTTCCTCGGTGACCCTTATGCCTCTGTGCCTGCAGGACATCATCCTCACGGTGAAGGAGAAGCTGTCGATCCGAAGTATGGAGTACTTTGCGCTGGCCCTGGAGGAGCAGTACAACATCTCACGGCTGCACCTGCTGCACGAGGAGGAGCTCATCCAGCAGGTACCACCTGCTTCTGCTCCTGGTGAGGAGATCTGGGCTGGGCAAGCTGCACGCCTCAGCCAGAACTTTTGGGTATAGGGCTGAGTGCCTCTGCAGGTTTGATGCGCTTCCTTGTGCCCAGAAGGCACAGAGCTCACTGAGCCTGGTTTTTGTATGAGGTAGGCAGGCCCCTATTTTGCAGACAAGGAGACAGAGGCTTAGAGAAGTAAGGTGACTTACTCAAGGTAACACAGCCAATAGAGCTCTATCTTTTGCTTCCAATTCTGATGACCTTCCTCTGAACCTGCTGCCTTTGAGATGTCAGGGAAGCATCTGTTGCTATGTCTAAGCCCTTTTTGTGAGACTTGCCCTCTGAGCTCGTCCTTGACGGCAGGACAGGGCTAACACAGTCAGTCCACCTGTACCACTCAATCTTTCAGCCACTCAGTGATTTGTCATACTAGCTTTTTAAAGCCAAACACAGGTCAGTTCCATAATTTTTAAGAAGAGAAACAGCATGAGCAAGGCACGAGCTCATGAAAGCCGCTCTGAGCATTCTTCACTGCAGATGAATTCCTACCGTGGTCACTCATCTTCTAATACTGCTGCTTACAAACCTGTTTTTAAATCACTTCTGTTCCATTAGCATTGGAAAAAGAAATCAAGTTAAATCACTAAGATCATTGAAGTGAAAAAGAAGTAAGGTACAGGAGAGAGAGAGAGAGAGAGAGACACACACACACACACACACACACACATACACATACACACACACATAGATATGTATATATATAATGTATAATATACTATTATTTGTGGAAAAGAAAAGAATGTACATTTATAGGAGCATATATACACATAGACTGTCTCTGGAACAGTATATAAGAAACCAGACCCAGAGATTTCTTCTGGAAAGGGGTTGATGGGATCAATGGGAAACTTTGCTCTTTTGAGCTTTTTACATTTTATACCCATGGGAAAGTTAAATCGGCGGCAAAGGTCTGCACTGACTGGGGAAGCACTAAAACTGAAATCTCTGGGGACTTTCATTGTCTTTTTAAAAAAGTTGTTTTGTGGAATAACTGTGAGAACAAAAGCAGAAGGTGAATCGTGTCTCTCTTACGCATCCCAGGTGGTACAAAGGGAAGAGTCACATGACTACCGCTGCCTCTTCAGGGTGTGTTTTGTTCCCAAGGACCCCCTGGACCTCCTGAAAGAAGACCCAGTAGCCTTTGAATACCTCTATCTGCAGGTGACCCGGTCTGCCCTTCCTAAAATAACAGTGGTTGTTCTCGAAGGGGGCACATTGGGTTATTTTGAACATGAGCTCAAGGCAATTAAGCAGCTCCCTGGTAGGGATTATCTTTATCTGAGGGAGAGTGGGTCTGATTATCCCTCAGCGTTCCTTTTAATGTTACTGAGTTGCTATGTTAGGAGATTTGCAATATATTAATGAAATTAAGGCTTAGTCCTCAATGTAGATGATACATTTTCTAATACCATTTAGGATCTTTAGAGTTACAGTTTTTACTGCTAAAAGGGGCATTAGTACTTCAGAGCCTTACTTCAGAAATGATGAAACTGAGTCTTGGAAAGGTCACATAATTTGCCTGGGTTCCCCATTTGGTGGTGGAGCCAAAAATGGGTTCCTTGACCTCCTAGCCCGGTGTTCCACCTGCTCTACTTCCTTAGGTGAGGTTTATTATGTCATTTTTATTCTGATGAAAAAATCATTTGGGAGACATCACCATTTTACAGATGAGATAACTAGGTGTATTGATTGTCCAAAGTCTTATAAAAATGGTGGCAGCAAATAATAACAACAACAGCAGCGGTACTTTATATTTGAATAACACAGCGTCCCTATACCTGCTTTCAAATGCATTATCTAATTTAAACCTCAGAGAAGCCATGTAAGGTAGATGTGACTATCCTCATTTATCAAGGGGAAGTACCAGTGCGCAGATAGTCTTAGTCAAGTAACCAAGGTCACACAGCCCAGAACTGGCAGAGCCAGGTCTCAAAGCTGCCTTTCACCTGAGAGAACAAGGAACACAATCTGTTCTTGTTTCCCAGTTCCTCTGATCTAATCTCTCCTAGAGCTGCAGCGATGTGCTCCAGGAGCGCTTTGCCGTGGAAATGAAATGCAGCTCTGCGCTCCGGCTCGCGGCCCTGCACATCCAGGAGCGGATCTACGCATGTGCCCAGCCACAGAAGATCTCTTTGAAATACATAGAGTGAGTGGCAGGGGACTTCTGTGTCCCGCCAGCAGCAGCTGTGTTGCATTTGTAACTTGGCTGGCCCTGGGCCAGGATGGCCGGATTCACAGAAAGCTGATAGTCACCCACCTACCCATCTGTCTGTTGTCTTCCCATTCATTTCCCTCTCCACCCTGTCCAACCCAGCCTGGCTTCCCCAGATATCAGAACCTGGCTGCTCCCTCTGGGGCAGAAACCAACTCCAGATGGAACGACACAGGATCCCTTTGTAATTTCCCAGTTCCTGGGAGGATGTCTCGGGAAATCAGTTGATGACTTCAGCATAAAGCTCTTCCGAGGGCAGGAATGCCTTGAAGATTCATTTGGTGTGAACCAGTCGTGTTGCCTTAGATTCCTATTAGGGTAGTTTCAAGTCCTGAGGTTCTGATACCTCCTGATTCTCAGCTTAAAATTTCACCTTGCTCTGTGTGGTGTCACCCCGATTTGCTAACCTCTTGCCTGAGCATCAAAATCGGATGGGGAATTATATTTAAAAAAATAAAACAAATCCTTGGCCTTACCCCTGATATACTAGGTCAAATCTCTAGGGAGTGGTACCTGAGAATCTGTATTTTTAATGAGTTTGTTGGGAGGTTTTGAGGCTGTTATCATTCTGAAGCATGGCCTCAGGGATTCACAGGTGCTATGTGTTGCCCCATGAGAGTGTGCTATACAGGTGTGATGAGTAATGAGCTCCTAGAATGACCATGGGGTTTAATTCCTGAATGGCTGGTTTTTGTGGAGTGTGTGTGTGTTTGAATAGATGGATGGATGGATAGATAGATAATTACACAAACACACACACACTCTTCATGTATATATTTACATACACTCCACAAAACCAGCCATATATATCTTCTGCTGAAAAAGAAGCTTATAATTACAGTATTCTTAGATCACTAAGTACTGAATCAAATATAATTATGCTCTTCATTAGAGTCAAGTACACTGTAAAAATGGGCCTCCTTGTCTCCAATGTCTTGTGGCAGGAAGGATTGGGGAATAGAGAACTTTATATCTCCAACTTTGCTACGAAACATGAAAGGAAAAGACATCAAGAAAGCCATCAGCTTCCACATGAAGAGGAACCAGAATTTGCTGGAACCCAGACAGAAGGTAATGTAGCCATGGCCCCTGTCGATCACACAGCTGTCTGTTGTGAAACCTCAGGGAAAGAATTTTCAACATTGACTGCATTTTAGACAAATGAAAACTCCGACTTCAACAGTCTTTTTCATTTTCTTTTTTCCTTACTTAAGCAACTTATTTCTGCTGCCCAGCTACGTTTAAATTATCTACAGATCCTTGGGGAACTCAAGACATATGGTGGGAAAATCTTTAATGCTACTTTAATGGTATGTATTAAAGAACTGTAGGGTCCTACCCTTATAAAGGTTGCAAGAGGTTCTCTGAAGATCAATGTATCTGTTAGCCTAAAACTCCTGAGGACTGGGTCATGGACTAGAATTTGTTTGGGAAACTAAATATTACGCCATTAGGGAGTGTCTATCAAGACATTGCTTAGAGCCAGCCCTCTGACAGATGCTGGGGGAGGCAGGGCTGAATGAGATGTGATTCCCACCCTAAAATGATGGAGCAAGGCACCCAACAAGACAAAGCAAAGCCACAAGAGGCACAGGACCATTGCTGTGGGGTTTGATGACAGAGGCCACCACTGCTAGCTTCAGGTTGAGTGGGGAAGAAGGGGTTAAGGAAAGGCAAGAAGGTTGGATTTGGCCAGATTTCAGTACAGAGGTAAGGCGTTTTGAGGGCAGGGTACTGTAAGAAGTTTACCCTGGAGCTTTGGGTATATGAAGGTAAAGAGGAAAAAATGGAAATCACGAAGGAAAGATAAGAATGTTAGACTGACTGCCATGCTGGGGCCCCGATTGTTCAGAAGAAGGGAAGAAGTAAGGGGTGGAAGGGTGAGAAGGGAAAAGAGAAGCAAAAGAGCCCCCTGCTGTGTTACCCATTCCTCCCCTGGCCTGCTTTTTGGAGCCTAGGCCTAGAGCTATGTGCTTTGCGGCAGTCAGTGATGGGGGGTGTGGCCTAAGGGAACTCTCCCTCACCACTCAGTCAGCCCCAGAACTCTCCAGCACAAAGCCAGACAATTTACCAGTTTTATATATATATTTTATAATAGCAAAACTCCTTTCAGTGCATTTGGTGTGCCTCTCAGTCATTTACAGCAGTGATGGGTCAATTTAATCAGACTGCTGACCTAACAGTGTAAATGGAAAAAGAGAATCAGTGTTCTGAGAGAAAGGAAGAGCATCAGATAGTCAGAGGAAGGGAAAAATAGATTGAGTCTTTAAACAAGTAGAGGACTAAATGGTAGAAAAGAGACTAGATCACAGCAAGGAAACTTGAAAGTACAAGAAAAACTGCCCACTTTTCCCAAGGGCTAAACCTGCCCTCTGCCAACTGTCTAGGTCCCATCCCCAGCTCCTCTTTACCTTTCCTGTCTAAGGAAAGATCTGGTAGTGGGAGGAGAAACCAACCACATTGAACTGGCTCAGGGTGCTTGCTGGGCACTGGGGGTTACAAATGTAGATACATGCAGACTCTGTTGTCAGGGACCTTAGCATGGAATATGACTTAAATACAAAAAATTACAGTAAGAAGTCTTACCTCAGTGCTATCAGAGAAGTGCGGAGGATGTGGTGTGAAAACAACACAGAGGAAAAGGACTGTTGTGGTTTGAGGAGCAGGTCAGGCCGATGTTTTCTGTAGGCAGTAGGTTTTGATGGAAGCTTTTAAAGAAGGGTCAGGATTTCAGTAGATAGTGATGACAGGCAAGGGATTCCAAGAGGAGGGCACAGCATGAATATAGGTACATAGGTGTGAAACTATATGGTTGTGTTTATGGAACAGGTCAAAGTCCTGTGGTTTGATTCTCTATTGTGAAGTGTATTATGGGAGATAAAGTTATACTTAATTTATCTGTAGATGGGGCCCAGGCTACCTAACTTGGTAGTCTAGGGGAGTGGTGAGGACCTGAAATAAGAATCAAGGGGTTTGCAGAGAGAGGTATCATGTCCTACATGTATAATGTATTTTTTCACTAGCTTGTGAATGGAAACTAATTCCCTTTCCCGCCTTCTGCAGTTACAGGATAGAGAATCCTACATTGCCCTTCTAGTTGGAGCCAAGTATGGCATTAGCCACATTATCAACAGCAAACTCAACATCATGTCCACGTTGGCAGAGTTCGCAAACATCAGTCGTGTAGAGCTGACAGAAGAGTCTGAGAAAGTGAGCATGGTCAAAGTGCATCTTCAGAACATCAAGGTAATACATGGGGAAGAGATTTTTGAGTCCAGCTTCTGGAATCTGGGGCTAAATATTCAAGGGTAGTTTATATGAGTTTGGATATTAAGAAAGTCTAATGTCCAACATTTGCTTAAGAGGTGGAATTGTCCATCCTGTCCCACCAAAGGGAAAGTGATGAACAGGGTGCATTTTCCTGGACAGGTCCTAAAAGGTTTTTTATATAAACTGAGCTGGACCATGTACTTTCCTGATGGGTTCAGAAACTTGGATGGGAGCACCAGAGGGTTTTATTACATGCATGGGACCAGAATGGCTGCCCAGGATTTTGGGTGGCAGCAGTTAAAATGGGTAAATGGCGTGGGGTGCTTCCTGAGCCTCTCTGGAAGGTCCTACAGTTATCCTGCCTTCCTTTGATTTAATCCCAACATGCTCAGGGCTGGTGCTTCATTCTTCTTATCCCCCTCTCCTCCTTCTCTGCTCGCTCCTGCTTCTTTTCCTTTTCCAGGTCAGGTCTTGAAGGGGCCCCATGGTATGAATGAACAGGGTAGGGTGGTTGGGATAGGGGGACAGGAGACATTGTGGAGATTGGATGGGAGGATCCCACTGTGCATGTGTGAGTGTGTGTGCATGCATGTGTGGTTGTGGGTGTGCACACGTGTGCACACTCATTTCAAGTCTTGTAGATGAGAAAATGGGACACCAGGGGGCCTGCCTGTGGACCGTGGCTGGATTTAGTTGGAATCTCTCACTGGCGCCACATGGCCTTGTTGCCAGTCTTCAGACTATCCCTTAGCCCTTTATAAACATAAGAGCTCTCTTTACTTTCAAAGGTTCTGACTTTGCTGCTGGAATCCAACAGTGCAAAAGACCTAGCCTGCCTGATTGCTGGGTACTACAGGCTATATGTCGACCCAGTCACCTCCGTTTTCCTCTGGCCGGGAAACAAACAACAGGTGCACCGGGTATCCGCTGAAGAAGGTGAGGCGCTGAGGCTTGCCCCAGTAAGGACAGGCCCACTTCACTGCCTTGTAGGTCAGGGCAGCCTAAAAGGAGGTGGTACATTGAATGGAGCTGAGGCTCCAAGTGGAAGTAAGCAGTTGATCTTTCCAAAATCCTAAATAGAGAAGCTTTCTTTGTACCTGAGAGTCCCCTAAAGCCAAAGAAGGCTGTGGAAGGTCTCTGATTCCCTGCAGTATTTTCTAAAATCATCTCTAAGATCCACTGCATTTTATCTTTCTTTGCCAGTAAAACAAGATGTCAGTTATTTGTTCAGAAAATACAGCTGACCTAGCTTCTCATCCCATTCCTGGGCACTCTTTTGCATTTTCTTGAATTATAAAAAAAATTCTCAACCTCACATGTTTAGAAGAAGGGGGTCCCTGGAGATAGAAGGGAAAATCATATGATGTAAGGAATGAAGTAGGGGAGGCCAGATGAGATGAACATTCTCCCAGGCCAACTCCCAGTTTCTACCAGGCTTTGCTTCAGCACTACTTTTTTTTTAATTGGGGTATAGCTGTTTTACAATGTTGTGTTAGCTTCTACCGCGCAGCAAAGTGGAGTTCCCTGTGCTCTACGGCAGGTTCTCATTAGTTATCTATTTTATACATATTAGTTAGTGTATATATGTCAATCCCAACCTCCCAGTTCATCCCACCCCCCCTTTCCTCCCTTGGTGCTTCAGCACTATTGATGCAGCATTTTCCCAGTGGTTTGCTGGTAAATGTTTAACAACTGTCTCTGCAGGGATAAAACAAAACAAAACAGAATTCTAATTTGAAGCAATTGCCTATTTCCATGGCATAAACACTCCCCACTGACTAATTTCAAGCCCCCGATGTGCTGTCACTGAACATGAAGGTGGGGAGAGGTGCTCAGTAGCGCACCATTACATGGCATTTCCTCCATGTGGATAAAATAGGCATAAGTAATCATAGATACTGGATGAGACTAAAGTCAAATAATTAGGAAGTGAAGATTTTGTGTGCTTGTTACCTTTGTCTTTCACACAATTTATGAACAAGGGATGATACTTCTGAATATGGTCAGGGAGACAGCGCCCCCATGGAGTGGTGCTGTTGTGGAGGCCGGCTGGGGGCGCAGGGCAGGCGGCAGTGGTCACAGGAGGCCTCCAGAGCAGGAGGTATTTGAAAGAGGTCATGAAGAACATGGTGGAGTTAACCAGGCAAAGAAGGGAGGAGAGATCCTTTGAAGCAGAGGGGACACAATGGAGGCATGACACGAAGGGTAAGGTCGTGATGTGTGAGAAGCTCCCTGTAGTGGCTGGAGCATGGGAAGGCTGCAGTGGGTGACCAGGCTGCTGAGAAGGGGTGGGGGCTGCACTGTGACAGGGTGACAAAGTTGCTGAGGAGGGGTATGGGCCATCCTATTAGAGGGTGACCAGGCTGCTGAGGGGATCAGGGCCATCCTGTGAGAGGCCCCAACCTTAGTAGGAGAGCTTAGGTGCTTCCCTGTAGACAAGAGAAACCAAAAGAGGGTTTAAATAGAGTGTAATGTGATCAGAGAGAAGTTTAGAAGGATCACACCTGGAGGCTTATGGTGCATGAGAAATTGGAGACCTGGCTCAATGCCCCCCCAACACTCTCACCATGAATCCCTCCCAAGTACCAGCAGTGGATGACTTTTAACTTTCCTAAAAGCCCTGTGGCACCAGTAGGTCCCTAGGCCAGGCTTCAGAATGGTGCCAGCCTAGCAGCCTCAGAACCTCCAATAAAGTTGCTAAAATACAGATTCCTGGGCCTCACTCCCTAGATATCAGACTCAGTTCATCAGGGCTAGGTCCAGGGATCTATTCTGTTTTGTTTTTTTAAATATGATTCCCTATCTGATTTTGATGCCCAGTCAGGACAACAGAGCTGAGAGTTTTAGGAGGGCCTTAGGAAACCAACTAAATACCCAGATGTTTCTATGGACAGATAGATCTCCTTGGATATGGAGGTAATCCTGTCTCCTTTAGTGGTTGTTCAGATAGATGTGGGAAAGGAGACTTGACACTGTGGGGAGAACATGGAATTTGGAGTCCCATGGACCCTGTGTCAGTCAGTGTAGCATGACCTGGGCCTATCACCCTTCTGAACCTCAGTCCTCTCATCTGGAAACTGGGAGGGCAGGCAGAGAGGGGGCGGGAGGATACATAAGCATCTGCCTGTCCCCAGATGCTGTTTTGTAACCCTTGGTGTCTCCTGTGTTTCAGGCTACGAATCCAGGGCATGCAGTGACTCCGAGGAGTCCTCTGAAGTGGACTGCGTGTTGGAGCCCCTCTCTGACAGACACCTGCTGAAGCTGGGCCCCTGCAGACCACTTGTAGAAGAGGAGCAGCCTCCTGGGGACAGCTCCACGCCTGAGGTGGCCGAGAAAGGCCCATGCACCTGCGGGGCCAGCAGCAAAACAGACAGTGCTGAGTCTGAGGCATCGGACTCGGCCAACGCTGAGAGCCGAGGCTGCAGGACCAGTGGCTCAAGCGAGTCCATGGATGCCCTGGAAGAGGATGACCTGGACGCCTGCTCCTCCAGCAGCTCCGGCTTCTTCCACCTGGGCTCAGTAGGCTTCCCAGAGAATCTTGATTCTGACAGCCAAGAGGAGAGAAGCAGGATCGAAACCAGTGGCTTTCTCTGTCTCCTGGACCTGGCTCAGAGAGCCAACCCTGAGTGCCAGAAGACAGAGTTTTCTGAGAGTCCCGCTCCTGAGACCTTCAGCTGGGGACCGGAACTGAGCGCGGTCAGGCTGGACCCCAGGATGTACGAGGGCAGCCAGATTGACTACTACAACCTGTGCACCAATGTCTCCCCCGCCAGCCACCTGAGTGACAGCTCGGACAGCACAGCTTCCCGGCAGGGTCGGGGCCTGGCAGCCTGGGCCCAGCAGGGAGGGCCTGAGGCCCAGCCCAGCTCCACGCTGCAAGCGCTGGCCCTGTGCCTGCCGCTGGCCTTGGAGGATGGCAGTTCGGATGAGGAATACTATGATGCAGCTGACAAGCTCACACCCCCAGATGCCTTCTCAGGTGAGCCCTCCCTCGCAGGTCTGCGGATTGTGCAGGCAGCTCCTCAGTACCCACCGGGGTCAGGGGCCAAGCTTGATGGGAAAACAGGTAGGTAGAGCACGGTCCTTGTTCTCTTTTGAGGTGGGCCAACTGGGCTCAGTGGATCACATTACGGGCATCCCGACTTCAAGTAAGGGCTACAAGGGAGGTTCAGAGAACTGTGGGCAGGCAGAGATGGGTGGCATTAATTCAACAGTGGGAATCAGGGAAGGCTCCCCAGAAGAGGCAGCAAATGGGTCAGGCGTTGTAAGATGGACAGAATTTACACAGAAAGAAAAGGGTTTGACAGCCCAGCAGAGGGAAGCAGCTGTGCCATTGTTGACCCCAAAGCTTTAAATGAGGCCTTGAAACAAAAAGAACCTAACTGACAGGCTGTTGGTGGCCCTGAAGGGACCCGGACATAAGGCAGGGGGATCATGTTTCTTTCCGGATCCTCATCCCTTCCTCCACAAAGGGTGTGGGGTGTCTTTCCACACAGAATGACTTCCTAAGCTGACCAGAGATCCTTGCGGGACATTTACACACACACACACACACACACACACACACACACACTCTCACTCTGAACTCTGAAGAAAAAAATTGGAAAATAGCACACAGACATTAGGGGTGACCTACTAAGAGCTGGGGAAGCTGCAGCCCTTTTCTTTGTTCCAGCCCTTTCCTGTTGCGCCCTGCCCTCTAGTGGTTTCCCGTTGCTCGTGGGAGAAAGGCCAGCTTCTTAGCAGCCCCTGCAAGGCTTCTTGAGGCCCTCTGTGACATGGCCTCTGCCTGTTTGTTTCCTTCCCCCTGAGCCCTCTCCATGCATTCCTGCCACACAGACCTCCTTGCCATTCTTTAAAAGTGCCCAGTTCTTTTCTACTTCCAGCCTTTGCACATGCTGCTCTTTCCACCTGAAACATTCCTCACCCTGATCTTTGCTTGCTGATGCCCATCCATCTATCAGGCCTCAAATTCACTTCCTCTGGGAATATTAACCAGACTGCCAGGACTAGGGCAGGTCTCCCCATCCCTGTCACACACCCTGGGTGCTTCCTGCGTGGCACTTAGCACTGCCTGTAGTTGCATATTTATTTGTGTGATTTTTGTATTGATGTTTCTCTCCTTCACTAAACCGAAAACTCCTTTGAGTGGGAACTGTGCGTTTCACATTCATCTCTGTGTCCTGGCACATAGTGCCTGGCGGTTGCTGCTAAATGGATAAATGAATGCACTCTCCACCATCTACCCTGACTTCGTTAACCGACCTAGAAACCTATGGCTAGATTGTGCCCTGCTTCCCACAGAACCCAGCCAACTGCCATCCATGCCCCCAGCCTTGCCCTTCTGGCTCAGCCATTATGCTAGAGGCAAGATGGGCGTGAGACAGACCATCAGTCAAGGCCTTCCTTTATGGGAGTCCAGTCAGGGATATAAGGTCCACACTGGACACTCCCTCTTTTACAGAGAGCCAGTGAGGTGCTAGGGAGACAGCCCGGACCTGGGACTCCTGAGCCTGGGGTCTGGTCTGGCCCCTGACTCAGTGTGGGAGCCTCTCCCTTTTTAGGCTTCAGAAACACCCTTGGTCAGTGGCTGTTGGTGGCCTAGAGCGGCAATTCCAAAACGTGGCTGGAATTCCAAAACATCGAAATCACCCAAGGGACCTGTTTAAAATACTGTATATTCCTAGATCCCAGCCTCAGAGATTCTGATTTAGGAGGTCTGAGGAGCAGCCTAGGATTTGATGAAGTTTTTAATAAAGTTCAGCCAGGGTGCAAAACACTGGTCTGAGTCTAAGAGCCCTCTGATTCTCAGGTGCTAGCCTGTGATCTTAATTCCTTCTGGCTGATTCCCAGGACTTCTTCACAAAAGTGCATCTCCTTGCAGAAAGATCCATCCTGGTATGTGCAAGACCCCTCATGCCCATGACTGAGAGTCACAGCCACTTTTTGTCAAAAGAAAGCTCGCTTGGGACCCTCACCCATGTAGTGACAATCATAACAATGACAGCACTGGCTCCCTTTAGTGCACACCCATTAGGCACAGGCCTTGTGCCAGGAGCTTGATACGTACTAAGTCATCTAACCAGCATGGCAGTGCTGATCGACACCACTGGTACTGACTGACTTGGGTTAATGTAAGCACAGAGAGAAAGTGTTGAAAGGATGTAAGATAGCTTAGAGAATTGCCAGCAGAGGTGAAGACCTGGTTCAGACACAGGCAGCAACCAGATCGGGGGTGGGGTAGCAGGATTCTTCATTGTACTGTCAGGATACTGTGGCTGCGAAGAACGGGCTCTACTGTTTTTTGTGTTTTTTTTTTTTTTTTAATCAATGTGTTTGAGTTTGAAATTTTAGGAAATTTTGTGACTGACTTTCTAGGTCATAAATCTGACCACTTGGCTGATGTGGATAGGGCCCCTTCATTAATAGTTCCAGCAGACTGTAACTACTGGGGAGATGTCATTCCCCAAAAGGAAGTTGGGGTACTGTGACCAAAAGATAAGGCAATGGATCTTGGGCAACCAAGAACCAAAAAAGGTCTACCACGGTGATCATCCCCATCTTTCAGAAGAGGAAATTGAGGAGCTCAAGATTTAACATGCCCACGGTTACACAGCCCAGCCAGGATTTGAACCCAGGCAATCCTGAGTCCTGAGCCCAAGATCTACAAGTCTCTTTGTTTTTGTGCTTTTCATGTTCTTTTTTCTCTCTTGGTTCTCAGGGCTCAGAGCTGCTTCTGCTGCAGAAACCAGTGCCACAAGCTCACAGAATAAGGCCAGCACTTGCAGCCCTGAGGACAGCCTGAATCCTGAGCCAGGGGGAAGAGAGCCAAGCAGAAGGGGAGGGGTGAAAAAGTATGCCAAGACCCTGAGGAAAAGAAGGTCTTTCCTAAAGACCGACTACACCTGTCAGGTCTCATTTCCCCTGATGCCATCAGCCTCCCTGGAGAGCGTGGACGACGTGTGCTACTATGACCGGGAGCCCTACCTGGCCCTCAGTGCACCCTCCCCAACTGTGTCCTGTCTGCAAGACGTGCAGGGTGAGCCTGGCCTCCTGGAGACCAAGGCCCTGGGGCTGCTGGCTCCCCTGAGGGAGACCAAGAGCAAAAACCCAGCCTCCCGGGCCATGGAGATGGAGCCTGAGACCATGGAAACCAAGTCGGTCATCGACTCTCGAGTGTTTTCTATTTCTGCCATTCGCCTCCGGATTGACCCCAGCCATAAAGAGAATTCTGGGATTGCCCCTCTGACCGCCAGTGTTGCCAGTTCCCCAGCAAACACTCCTCACAGTCCCAACGCAGGCTTATCTGGCCCAGATACGGCTCAGGTAGAGCTTCCCCAGACCTCATCTCCATTTCAAGACTCGGATGGCAGTGCCCCCCGAGAACTTGCCATGGAGCTTGGGGACAGCACCTCCTCCCTCTCCAGTGCTGACTTGAACCCAGACAGAATCTGCCTGACCATCAGCCCAGGGCCACATAATATCTCTCAAGGAGACACACTAGAGCTGGGAGGAGTCCAGATAGAAAGAGGACTGGGATGTCTGTTTACAAATCATATGCAAGAAACTGCCCCCCAGGACACAGGGTCTCTGTTGTCTCCTCGAGACAGGCCTAGAAGTGGTGAATGTGGAATACATTCAGAAGAGAAGATGGCTTCTTTCCCTACGAAGGAGGAGCAGCAAGGACAACTATCTTTGGAACATGACAGAGAAGTTACAAACAAAAATGGCACCAACTTATTTCATGATGAATCTGAGAAGGATCCAGGTGACCCCAAGGGTGACGTGTTGAATGCTGTTCCACAGACTGTTGGTGTCAGTGCTCCATCTGGTGGCATGGTAGCCTCCCTCTCCTTGGAGGCTCCTGTAACAAGGACTGAACAGACCCCACCACATTCCCCCAGAGACCCCCAAGGACAAAGCAGAGAAACCCCAGGCCAAGCCTGCCAGGCCCAAGAACAAAAACTATTGGCAGAGCTGGATTTAGACCTGGGTTTCTTGCTTAGGGACCAGACCATTTCATCAGCTTTCCCTCTGGAGGAGGTCAAGGCAGAGCCACCTAACCATGTGATAGGGGAAGATACCACCCCTAGGGACACTCCTCAGCAGGTCTGTTTGAATCCAGGGCCTTCTCTGCCAGAGCCACTACCGTGTTCCCAAGAGGAGCCCCACTTAGAAGGTTCAAATCATTGTTCACTGCCAGGAAGCAAAGACAAAAGCCCTAGCATGTGCCTTCCTAATGAGAAGTCTTTCCTGTGCTTTGCCCCAGAAAGCTATCCTAAAGTTTCTGCCAGTCTCAGGACGGCCACATCTTCGGGGTTTGCAGGCATGAATGAGACTGTGGCCCCTAGAACTGGGATGGAGCAGTGCAGCTGCCAGTTCTCCTATGCCACATGCTTCCGTGGCCTGCAGCCAGAGACGGAGGAGGAAGACAGGGGCCTGGAAGCACACCCCACAGCCCCCCTCACCTCACCACCCTCTGCAGGAGGCCAGCTGGCCCTGCCCTGGAGGCCTGCCCGGGTCCACAGCTGCAGCACTGAGCCCCTGTCGAGGAACAGCCACATCTGGCCAGAGTACTGCGCCAGGGCTCTGAGACAGCTGAAAGCTGCCCCTGCCAGCACCCCGGAGGGCTTCATCCAACTCACGGAGAGCTTGCTGGAATTACAGAACATTTTAGAAGCTTCCTGGGGAAATGGGAACACGCACCCTCCCGAGAAGTGCACCTGGCACTTTTCTGAAAGCCGGAGCCGCCTCTGCATGGGCTCCCAAAAGCTCCTGTTGAGCTGTCAGCACGTGATCAGAATGGACCAGTCCCCCGAGGAGATGCAGGGTGCTGTGCGCGACACCTTCCAGCACCTGGTCCAGCTGGCCAGCCTGTGCTTCCAGTTCACAGCCTGCAGCCACTGCTCCACCCGACACAGAGAGGCAGCGGGGAACCTGAGGGATGTGGTGTACACCTACCACCAGTTTGTGGAGGCCGCTAAGCTCACCTGTGAGAGAGGCTACCATGACCTGAGTGTGAAACTCTTGGCCCGTCAGTGTACGGCCCTCACAGCTGCTGTATTCTGTTTGACCCAGAAGTTCTGGTTCTCCACTGCCCTGTGAGCGGGCCAGTTGGCCAGACCCCCTGCCCTGCCCTGGACACTTCCCTGAGCAGCTCCTACCATTCCTCTGCCCACCCCTCTTAAATGTTTATTATTTAGAGTGTTCAAATAAACTGCTGCTTAATCTTTGCCTGAATCATACAGAGTGATGACAAGTTTGGGCCAAAAGCATCCGCTCATATTTGTTCAACAAACATTCACTGGCTTATTCATAAAGATGAGTAAGACAAGCCTCTGCCCCTGGCCAGGATGCTCACAGCCCCTCTGGGTGGGTACAGATAAGCAGATTGCCATCAGTAATGTGTGTACCCTAGGAGGAGCATACCCTGCGAGTGTGGAAGCAAGAAGCCACAAACTGTCCCAAGAAGGCAGGGATGAGGGAGGAAGGTGGAGCCACTGAAAAATTGTCTTGACTTCTCACATCACACTGATTTGGCAATAACCTCTGCAAATAGGAGTGAATACTTGGGATATTTGATAGATTCCACCTTCACAAGTTTTGGTTTGCAGCACCTGCGCCTGGAGGCCTGGTATTCTTGGCGGCCTCGCTGCGATAAGCATAGGTTGCCACTAGGTGGCAGTAAGCACCTCAGTTGCCTGGCCCCCCATATCCAGGTGTGTGCTCTGTGCGTTACCTGAAATTGACTCCACCCTCTATCCGTTTTAAATATCTAAAAAGGCAAACATTAAAACCCTGAACTAGATTTGCCTTTTTAAGAATAATATTAGAGCAAAAGAAATATATTCAGTACCTTTCTCACTAATTCCAGTAGAGCCATTTAATCCCTGTTAATCTTGGTGGGACCTTGGTCAGACATGCTACTTAACCTCTCAGTGCTTTGGTTTTCTCTTCTGAATATTGGGGATACTAGTGCCTGCTTTGTAGGGTAGAAATCTAGTAAATACTCCAAAAAAGTTAGTAATAATCCCCAAAGTTTATGGATTCTTCTCCTAGTATGAAACCCTTCCTTGCATTTTGTTTTCAGACTCCAGGAAAACTGACCTGAAGACAGCCTTGAGAGGTCTTTTTCCCCTGGCTTTTCTGTCCAGGCAAAAGGTGGTTTAGACACTCACTTTGGGCTATCAGAGTTTACTCAAGGGGTCCTTCTGGGGCTCCTGATCAGTTGTGGGCTCAGTGCTTCCTCTGCAATTTGTCTCCTCTAAAGTTCCCTAGTTTCTCTCCTTCACCCAGCAAAAGCAGGGCAAAGGTGAGGGTGTTAAGTGACATACCCAAGCTCTTGCCAATCAGAAGGAAAGCAATATTTGGGGAGAAGAGAAGAGAATCTACCCATCCCCTGTTACCAGTTACTTAGTAGCCAGTTAACCAGTACTAGTGCCAGGAAAAGATTTATTTTCTTAAAGGCCTGTTTCTTTTCACAGAATACTTTGAATAAAATTTAAATAAGGCTCTTGAGAACAGATTTAAAGTGATTTCATGACAATGGAAAATAGGAACAATAGGACACTGAAATACTAAAAATTGTATGATGCTAAACAGGACTTGAATACTTTTACTGTGTTCACAAGCTTAGGGAAGGAGCTCAGGACTTCAACGCAATCAGAGCTTGAATCCTGGCAGTGTTGTTATAGGTGCTTCTCTGAGCCTCATTTTCCCCAAATGACAAAAGGAAATAACACTAGTCTCATTTAGTGATGGCCTACAATGTGCCAGATGCCTTATTTGGATAACTTGAATACATTTTCTTATCAACACAACACCCCAAACTAGAGATTGTTATATAATACACATTCAGCATTATTGTGAGAAATAAATTCTCATGGAAGGCAGGATGGAGACTGTGAAGCCTCAGGCACAGGCACTCGGATGTTTTGTTTCCTTCTTCCTTTGCTTCCTCTCCCCTCAAATCCGTTAGCTTCCTTGGGTTGCTACTGTATGGAGCCGGCATTTTTGCTCTGAGCCTCCATGAGGTGTACTAAGTCCCAGAAGTTCTGAAGCAACCCCTCATTGCTTGTTGAGAAGCTAAAGTACAGGGGGTTTGCCATGTTTAGCACTTTCTCTGAGATACACAGCTCCCTACATGAGAGCAGGACAGGACTGCCTACTCCCCAACACAAGAATCAATTGTTTAATGACTGAGAAACGACTGGATATTTACACTCCTTCATTTTTCCACCCACCAACATATTGGCGGATTTATTTCTTTAAACAAACATTTATGGTACACCCATGCCAGGGTGCCTGATGTAGGATTATGGATGTAAATAGTTGGGTGAGAATCTTATCTGCAAGGGCTCCTGGTCCGAGAGGTAAGATGACATGTAGAGATAGAGACCTACCTAAGGCATGGTGTGCTCAGGACTACCAAAGAGAACAGATAAGGTGCTGTAAGAGCTCAGAGGAGAGAAGTAATTTGGGGGTGTTGGGGGGAGTGGTGATCAGGGAAGGCTTCCTGTAGGAGGCAGCATTAATTAGAACTAGTATGTCAAGAAGTGTTGATTGGGGACTTCCCTGGTGGCGCAGTGGTTAAGAATCCGCCTGCCAATGCAGGGGACACGGGTTCAAGCCCTGATCTGGGAAGATCCCACATGCCATGGAGCAACTAAGCCCATGCACCACAACTACTGAGCCTGCGCTCTAGAGCCCATGATCCACAACTACTGAGCCTGTGTGCCACAACTACTGAAGCCCGCGCACCTAGAGCCCGTGCTCCGCAACAAGGGAAGCCACCACGATGAGAAGCCCGCGCACCGCAAGGAAGAGTAGCCCCTGCTCTCTCCAACTAGAGAAAACCCACACGCAGCAAGGAAGACCCAACACAGCCAAAAATAAATAAATAAATAAATTTATAAAAATAAAGTAGTGTTTTTTTTTAAAAAAAGTATTGATTGAGTAGCTATTGTGTGTCAGGTTCTGATTTTGGTAGATAGGAAGGTAAGTTTTTCTCAAGAAGGGAGAAAAATCACTTGTTTGTTTATCCTGTTGACAAATATTTACTGTGCGTTGGCACCGGGAATACAATCACTAACATGATAGATGTAAGTCCCCTCGAGGAACTTATAATCAGCAGGGAAGACATAGAAAAAAAAAAGATTACTGATAGGTGAAGATTGAAATAAAGAAAACGAAGAGTGCCAAGATGGGGCTGGGATGAGCCAATCTTCCCTGGGGGCGCGGGGTGGTCAGTAAAGCCCTCTCTGAAGAGGGAAGGTTTAAGCAGAAGCTTAAAGGGTAAGAAGGAGCCAGCCATGTAAAAAGTGAGGGAAAAGGGAACAGTAACTGCAAAGGCTTTTGTTGTGTTTAAAGCATTTCAAGAAGATGGGTGTGACTGGAACACAGCAAACTGGAGGAAGAGTGATAGATGAGGTCGGAGGGTCAGCCAGGAACCAGGCCATGCAAGGCCTTGGGGAGGTTAGATTTTACATCCAATTACAATGGGAAACCACTGAGGGGTTTGGAGTAAGGGAGACACATAATCATTCGGCAAATGGATGGACGCCGGAGGGGGCTGGGCAGTGATACCAGCTAGGTGGCCTTTCTGTGGGGAAAAGCCCCACTTTTGAATGAGCTTCATGAGCTCATTGAAAAGTGAAGAGACACCAGAGCAGTGGCAGGGAGGGAGGAAAGGTATTCGGTACAGCTGAGTGCAAGGTGCAGGGACTGGAAGGTGTGGTGGGAGCAACTGAAGACCATCTGAGCCACTTTGCAAGTCCTGCTGAGTGGAAAGCCAAGGCCAGCTTCTGAGCAGAGAAGACAGCTGGGTTTCCGAAAAAGCCCTTTGAGGAAGAAAGCATGTTTAGTTTTAGTATTTTACAAGTTGCTCCAGTAGCAGATTATAAAGGATGGGTTAAAGCATGGACTGGGGATGGGGTGGGAGGTGCTGGAGAAGCTGTGGAAAGAAAAGTCCTGAGGGGAAACCGTGAGGCCAAGGACGGATCCAACAAGGCTGTGGTTTCTTGGGCAGGAGGTGTTTCAGGCTCATTCATGGTAGGGTCTCTCGAAAGCATGAGACCCCTAGGACTGCAGGAATAAAGGGAAGAGTGGTTGATAGCTTTTATCAGGCCAAGGCTTGGACAAGTCGCTTCAGGTCTCTGAGACTCAAGTTTCCCCGTGGATTTGTGAGGCGAGAAAGAGGAGGGAGAGTGGCCAGAGGCTAGACTAATTCGTGATCTGCCCAAGCCGGGATATCTGTTATGATCCTGGATGGCCAGCTAGTGGTGAGGGGAACTATGTCAGCTCGTGGGCTCTTCTGGTTGTGGGGAAGCCCAGGGAGACCAGGGGAAGGCAAGGCCCCCAGATTGCGAGATGAGGGGTGGTTCGAGTCTGGTTTCAGCCCACCTTCGCCGTGTCCAGCCCTTGACAGCCATCAAAGCGCCTGGTCACCTGCAGCAGCCCTGTGAGGTCGGCGAGCGGCTGGGATTGTATGCCCAGCTAACATGCGAGGAAACGGAGGCTCAGTGAGGCGCGGCAACCTTCTGGCGGGACGCAGCTCCTTAGTACTACCGTGGGCACGGCAGCCGAAGCCCAAGTCTTCGCGGAACACACAGCCGCTAGGCTAAAAACGACAACTCCCAGAATGCTACTCGGAGAGGGGCAGGAACCGGAAGTGAAGTCGGAGGTGGGGCTTGGTGGGTTTCTCTGCTGCTGCGTGAGGTGACGGGTTCAGGTACGCCGGGGCCTCGTTGCCGGCAGGGGTGGGGGCTGGGGGTCCGGCCTGGGAATGCCGCCTCGTTCGCGGGCAGGGCAGACAGGCGCCTGGGGAGCAGGCGCCCGCCCAGCCGTCGTGTGGCCTCATGTACCCCACCTTCTTGGCGCTGTTCCTTCCTGCTTCCCGTCGTGCTCGCAGCTTATGGACCAGACTGGGCTTGCACGCGGTGTACACTCGAGATTGGGGTCAGGGTGTTCTAGTGCTGAAGGTGACCGAGGAGTGGAGCCGGCTTTGGTGGCTGAAACTTAGAACGAGGAGATGAGAGAAGTCTCCATCACTTAGCGCCCAGGGATATGCTCATCAGGTGGGACTTGGGTTAGAAAAAAGTTCTGAGGCCTCTGTCAACGCAGAGATGGTGGAGTGGAGGATTTATTAATTCAGCAAGTCTTTATTGAGCGTCTGTTATGTACGAAGCTCGTTGCCAGGCACTGAGGATGTAGTGAATGAAGCAAACAGAACACTTGCTTACATTATAGGAAGGGGAAAATTCAGACAAAAAAAAATAAGTAAAAAGTTGTTCCATGTTGGTTAATGAAAATCTGAATGAAGTGAGGAAGGTAGTCATATAATTATCTAGGAGAAGAGGATTGAGGTAGAAAGACCAGCAAGTGCAAAGGCGCTAAGGTGGGAACATCCTTGGTATGTTTAAGGAACAGCAACAGCAAGTAGACCAGATAGTGCAGAGAACAATGGATGATCATTAATTATCAATATAGGCCATTGTAAGTGTCCAGACAAATAATCAGTAAACAATCTATACTAGGAATAGAAGAGAGTTTTATTCTAGCCACATTGAGGACTATAGCATGGGAGACACAGATTCAAGAAGCACTTGAATTGTGTTCCTCCAGGCTACAAAATGGGGCAAGCTTATAAAGGCAAAAACTGCAAGGTTACAGTTAGTTACATGAGTTATTTATCAAGAATTATAATTGAAGGTGGCAAGAAGTAAGGGTGCTTATTAAGTAAGGATTGGTTGGGGTCTGAAATTGTTGCATAGTTACAAGGGGAGACCTTGAGACCGTAATATTGCAGCTGGCCGGTGTTAGAGTATGACTGATGGTGTCCTTGGGTGTGGTACAGTTCAGAGAAAGTTCAAGTTCTCAGTGATGCAGCCGTGCCTGGATCTTCAATGGCCACCCAACCCCATTTTTGTATTCCTGAACTATTACTCCATTTTAATTTCAATGTCATCAACTTGAACAGGTATCTCACAGAGATATATTATGAATTACCAATAAGTTGCATGAAAAAAAAGCTCAATATCATTAATAATCAAACAAATGCAAATTAAAACAGTGAGGTTCCACTACACAAAAATGGTTAAAATTAAGAACCCTGACAACAGCAAATGTTGGGGATGATGCAGACCATCTGGAACTCTCACAGACTGCTGACAGCAGTGTGTAATGTTACAATCATTCTGGGAAATTGAGGGCAGTTTCTTAGGAGTTAAATAGCACCCATCCTACGACCCAGCAATTCTGTTAGTACTTAGCCAACAGACAGGAAAACATATGTCCAGAAAAACACTTGTATGAGAATTTCTTGGCCGCTTTATTCGTAAAAGCCACAAACTGGAAAAATCTCAAATGTCTATCAACAGGAGAATAAACAAATTGTGATATTTTCATGTGTGGAATACTGTTCAGCAATAAAAAGGAACAAACTACTGATACATGAAGCAATATATATGAATCTCAAAAACAAGTTGTGGGGCAAAATGCCAAGTTCAAAAGAGTACACACTGTCTGAGTCCATTTAAATAACATAAGGCACAGCTAATCTATGGTTATAGAAAAAAGAGCAATGATTGCATTTGGAAAGCAGTGAGAATGGGATGGAGATTGACTTGGAAAGTGCAGAAGGAAGGGAACTTTCTGGAGTGATGGAAATGTTCTATATCTTGATGGGGTGTGGGTAATACAGGCCCTACGCACTCATCAAAAACTGATTGAGCTTGTATATTCCCATCCGTCACTTCCCACCCCTTCAAACCTCTCCCCACCATCCCTCCCAACACACTAACTTGTTGAGCTACACCCTTTAAAATCTTGGCATTTTATTGTGTATAAATTATACCTCAAAAGAATTTAAAGGTCAAGGTAACTAAGAGAAGAGCTAAAAAAAAGGGGGCTAATTAAAGTGATTTGAATTTTAGTGTTTCGTAGGGAAAGTTGATGAATCAGGAAGTAATGGTGTAAGCATATGATTTCAGGTTAAGGAGTAAATTACCAGAACTAAAAACAGCTGGTTAACAAGCGTTGCCCACCCCCACCCCCCCACCCCCCGAGGTGGAAGGGGTCAGAGAATTGATCATTACTTTTCTTACAACTAAGTCTTTTTACCATGTGCATGGATCATATTACATAATTTATTTTTTCAACGATACACTTTTCCTAATACGTAGGTAGCACACTAGGCTCAGAGGAGCAGCCATGAGCAATGGTTATACCATTCTTTGTGACACTTAGCTGTAGACTAGAACACTTCTTAGTTATATCTTCCTCAAGGAGTTTGAACACCACTTTGAAATTATTACATTAGTTAAGTGTGTTGTAACAATGGTTCTTCATTTTTTTCTACCTCGGCGCTTCTGATGGATATTAGCCGTTTCCACTATGACTGTGGCTTTCTGCTGCAGTGATACTGAGTTGGGGGAGGGAATGTGTGCAACCTAGAATTCTTGGTTGGTTTTGGGCCACTCTTCACCATAATTTTTGGCTAGCTGTGAACCTCCCAGGATGTTTCTAGTACAGGACTTTGCATAGAGTAGGTGCTCAGTAAATATTTGCTAAAGGAATGGTTTTGAAAATAAACAGAAACATAATGGGATAGGTGGATTTTGCCATCTCTGTCTCGCCCTCAACTCATACGTGCATTTCAAAGAATACAGTAATGAACTCATTATCTGTGTCACTGCAGCAATGAATAATCTTTGATTTCTTGGGGTTGTCAGGAGTTGTGCTTGTCTTCTAAGAAGTGAATTTGGCTTCCTTACTACTGAAAGGTTTCTGTGCTGACTTATTTCTCTAGAAGACACACATGCTTTTCTCAGTTCAGTTAATCTGTGTTAGTATTTTACACACTTCTACTCCTTCAGTAATGCAGTAACCCTGTTTGTCATTTGGATATAGGGAAATACCTCTGCAAGTTAAATAATGTAATGTCTCACATAATTGTGCCTTTTCCTAATCTAGGTGAAAAGGACAGAGGACTAAGCACATGGACTGGAAGTTAGAAGGGAGCTCTCAGAAAACAGAGTCACACGTGCTGCAGGAGCAAGAAGTCACCCTAGAGGACACAGGTGAAGATGGCATCTCTGAAAGCTTCCAGCTTCTACAGATTGACGTGGAATGTGAGCATCGAGAGGAGATGACCCTGCCTACAAGCAATGCAGTGTGGCGCTCGGTGAGTGGAATGGATTGCTTATGGTCACAGGCTTTGAGATGATGGAATGTTCCAGAGACCCCTGTTCTAAGGATAGATATTGGTAAAAAAAAGACTGGGAATGAGTTAGGTGTATTCCGAGGGATGAGTTTCCTGGCTTAAGGTTTCAGTTCCATTTGAGTCATAGAAAAAGTAAGTAAACTTAAGAGGAATTTTTGTACACCTCAGAAGGGTCAGGAAATCTCAACCCTGTCCCTAATAAATTTACTGTGACCTTGGGCATGTCACATCTCTTTTCTGGGGTTCTGCTTTCTCTAAACGCAATCTAGTCCTTTTTTTTTTTTTTTAACATCTTTATTGGAGTATAATTGCTTTACAATGGTGTGTTAGTTTCTGCTTTATAACAAAGTGAATCAGTTATACATATACATATGTTCCCATATCTCTTCCCTCCCATTTTTGTTTTTAAGACTAATACCCTTTTTCTCTCCTAACTTTAATCTAAATTTAAAAAATAATTAAGTAACTGTTTCTAATATTCATTTTCCTTTTTGGTGCTTATGAAGTTCTCAAACAATTTTGTTTTCTGGATAACATAAGAAAAATGTCCAAAGAAAACAGAGACACTGGGAAAAGATAGTTGCAGCAAAGAAGAGTAAAAGAAGACAAGAGAAAGAAAGAAGAAAAGCCAATCGTGTAGAAAATTCAGGTAACAATAAATCAGATTGCTGGTGTAATTATATTTATTTCTTAGCAAACTGGTATCTGCCTGTTCCTAGGAGAGTTAGGGATAGTGTTTTTAAGTAAAACAAACTTCTGGGAGATAGGACCTATTAGCCTATTTTGTTGGGAATCAAAGTATCAAAGAGAGCAACATTTGAGGCTGCCTTTCAAATATAGCTGTCTAGTGCATGTATGTGTTTATAAGCTCAGAAGTAGAAAGAATGATAACAACAACAGCCAATGTTTATTCAGTACTATGTGCTAGGTTCAGTGCTAAGAATTTTACATGGATTACCATAAGGGTAAGTACTTTTATTATCCTCATTTTCTAGGTGAAGGGATTGAGGCTCAAAGAAATAAATAACATGCCCAAGATCATATAGGTAATAAATGAACAAACTGAACTCTTCGATCCAGCAGTGTGCTCCAGAGCACTCATTTTACCATTCTGCTATACCTAAACTGCCTAATGAATGAATACCTTGCATGAGCTTCCAGTTTCTCTTCATATGCAAAAATTACTCACCTGGCTGGGGAGATTTATTTCTTACTGAATAACATTTTTCAGTTTTTCCACATTTATTCCTTTCTGATATTTCTACTCTAGGCATCTACCCCCAGCACAGCAAACGTTTTCTGAGATCCTTAACCAAGGAAAGACTTTTGGAAGCCAAACACTCAGGACCAAGACTCTGTATCGATTTGAGTATGACCCACCACATGTCTAAGAAGGTAAAACATCCACTGAACTCTGAATTCCTGCTCACCTGAGGGAGGTCCAGGTGGGAACAGCTTTCACAAAGAACATGACCAGCTCCAGCTTCTATGATTCTCTGGTAAACCAGCAGATGTGTTTAGTTTTCTACACATGGCTACTAAGTTCTGAGATGGCTGTTGTAAAGAATCAGGAAGAGAATAGACATATGGTTTAGTTTAAAAATTTTTCCTTTATCTTCTGTTTTGAGCCCACTGCCTTTGCCTCTGTGCTTATGGTATCCCCAGTCTAGATGGAGACTTTCAGGTTGAATTCTCCAGAGATGAAATCTTTGGCCTTCTGCCAGGGAGAGGAATATTCGCCTGGTTGCATGTTGTGGGGAGATTACCTGGTGGGAGGTCTTTCTACAATGTGTGTGTTTTAAAAAGCTGCCCTGTCGGTGAAGGAGGGATTTTTCACCCTATGATTCTGGGGATGGCTGAACACACAACACTCGACACTGGACAGATAAGATCTATAGCAGTTTATTGGTCACATATACTCAGCCCGAGGGGAGGATGACACTGGACATCATGCAGGGCCACATGGGATTGCACTCGGGAACAGAATGAACAACCAGGGGCCGTGGGGGGTAGGTTTTGTAGTATCAAGAAATTAGATTCCTACAGGAAGATGTGATTGGTTTGCTGTAATAATTCCATGGGCTGGCAGAGAATTGAAACCCACTACTCAGGGATAGCAGGAACCCTTTATCAAAGGAATCCCTTTGATTAAAAAAAAAAAATTGTTTAGCTAGTGAACCTTATCCATGGGAGCAGAATTGGGAGGGGAACTTGCAGTTAGGCCATTCAAGGCCTCTTATTTTCACCAGCTATCAAAGCGGCACACAATATTGGGCCTTGATTTTAGGCCTTACACCACAAAAGAAATCTGTGTTTTCCAACGTCCCTGTTATACATGCTAGTGTTTGCATGTTTTTCAGAGAAATTAGGATCTAGGATTCTTCCATGGAACCTCTAACTATAGTCCTCTGAAAAGGTCAACTAAGAATTTTCTAATGTTTATATTAATTGAGATATCAGATTAAATCAAATCCAAAGCTTTTTTTTTTTTCCTGTACTGAACCAAATCAGGCCAGATTGTGAAACTACCTTTCTATACGGGTGATATCTCTAATAAATCAGAATGGAAAGTTAAAACTTCCAAACCTATGACAGCTCCTGAAGTTAGGGAGAAGGTGCCAAGTTTAACTGATGGAGTATAAAAACATCTGTGCAGTAATCTAATCTCTTTTTGATAAACAGTAACCATCACATGGTAAGATTTTTTTATATATATAAATTTATTTATTTTATTTATTTATTTTTGGCTGCATTGGGTCTTCGTTGCTGGGCACAGGCTTTCTCTAGTTGCAGTGAGCGGGGGCTACTCTTCATTGCAGTGCGCGGCTTCTCATTGCAGTGGCTTCTATTGTTGTGGAGCACGGGCTCTAGGCGTGGGATTCAGTAGTTGTGGCTCACAGGCTCAGTAGTTGTGGCTCACAGGATCTAGAATGCAGGCTCAGTAGTTGTGGCGCACGGGCTTAGTTGCTCCACGGCATGTGGGATCTTCCCTGACCAGGGCTTGAACCCGTGTCCCCTGCATTGGCAGGCGGATTCGTAACCACTCTGCCACCAGGGAAGCCCACATGGTAAGATTTTAGGTAAAAGCTAAAAGAAAAATTTTATATATATATATGTATATATTTATATATACATATATATCAGCAGATCCAGAAGGAGGGAGAGGTCTTGGTTTTCTGGGCTAGTATCATTACCTTAAGTTTCATCTATAAGGTGTGATACCATGGGATGTAACACACGTGCATACATGCATGTACTCACTCCTGGAGTAAAAGGGCCATTGAATTCATGAGCTTTCCCAGAGTAGTATTCAGTGAACTTACTGAGTAACCATTTGTTGATAATGAATTTAGAAAGAGTGGGCATGTTCCTACCATAAATTGTCCTTACTTCTTCGAAGGAATTAAGTAGACTGGCTGGACAGATCCGAAGGTTGTATGGCTCAAATAAAAAAGCTGACAGGCCATTTTGGATCTGCCTCACTGGATTCACCACAGACAGTCCCCTGTATGAAGAGTGTTTGAGGATGAATGATGGATTTTCTAGTTATCTGGTAAGCCTCATTTTGCATATTATTTGGATTGTCATCTGAAAAGTAGGTTGGAGGGGGTAATAGTAATTTTTTTTTACTTTTTCACATTTCAGTGTAAAAAAAAATGTTTATGTGTATATGTTATATGTTTTCACTATTACAATCTTTAAAAATTTAGAACCTCTCATCAGTTCTTATGTTTTAAAATTTTCATCCTTCCACTGCATTGGCAAACTAATATTACCAGTATCTAGGGCTGTATTTTGTATCCAGTGTATTGTATGCTAGACTATGTACCAGGAATGTTTTAGGGACATGCCATGATTCCTTTCTTGTTCTTAGTAGTGCAGAATTAGGGAACATGAATTTTGGGGGAAAGAGAGAATCCTTATGGAAGTAATATGGATTTAAGATGAGCTTTATGGAGTACTAAGTTACTTTCAATACTTTTTCTAGGATCTCTTAAATGTAGTGATTGACATACAGGCAAGAATCCAGATCAGTGCCTAAGAAGTGCCACTAAAAGTGCCCTTGTGTGTTTGCATTATGTAGCTGAGACTGGGTAGTGTGGCCTTCTCCAGAGAGGTCCTCTGAGGCAACGAGTGTGAAAAGCACCCTATGTGGTGCTGCACAGTTAGTCGTGGTTGCTGTTACCTTAATGATCCCTCCTGTAACACAGCCATTCCCAGCTTTACTTTTCTGTATGTGTTTTATGATTCCTGTATGTGAGCCAAACAGATCCACTCTAAGAGCCACGTAGTTCAGTCCCCTTGCTTTCCTGTCTTCATGCTTTTCTTAGGTGATTTCCTCCACTTTGAATACTTCTTCCTTTTGTATGTGTGTCAATCTCCTCTTCAGAAACCCAGTTCCAGCATTCCCTTTGCTAGAACATTGTCCCTGGTGTTGTCATTCCCTCTCTGTAGTCCTGGGGCATGCTCCCGGTATGTCTCTTAGGGCCTCATTACCACTTTCTGTCTCATTTTGTAGGGTCGAATGTCTGTACCTTTCTACTTCCGCTACCCAACTGGGCACTTTCTGAGAACAGGTTGTCAGACATGTATCCTCTTGATGTACCTGGAGCCATGCCTGATAGAAACTACATGCTCTGTAACTAGTTACTGCAGCGTGGGCTGTGTCTTAACCTAGTTCACACTACATTGGATTGTTTACATTTTTCAGCTAGACATAACAGAAGAAGACTGCTTTAGTTTATTTCCTCTGGAAACCCTTGTGTACCTGACTCCTGACTCAGAACATGGTATGTACTTTACTGCATGCATTCATGTAGCACATTGCATCCAGCCCTTTATTTCATTATTCCCGGGGTCAGAGTTTGTTAAAGCCACCCAAGGTGTATCCAAGAAAAAAAAGGAATGGACGTTAATTGCACACCTCTTATGGACAGAGACCTCACTGAATGCTTCATATTTGTCCTGCCATGTGCACAGAGCTGCACAGATTTAGGGTCTCCATCCTCAGCTGGAGCTTGTGAGTTACCTGGTAATCCTCATGAGTTTTCCTTGTCACCTCCTCACATTGACCCTTCTCAGATTGATGTTAGATAAATATTTTTTTCCCAGAAAATCATCTATTTCGCATAATTTTCAATTTTATTGTATTAAGTTGATCTCAGTATTCTCTTCAATTTTACCTTCCTTTGACATTTTGCCTCCTTTCTGAATCCTAATGGTGATTTGAGTCTGCATATTTGATTAGATATGTCTAATTAATTGACATTTAATTGATCTTTCCAGGGAATTAGCAAATCTAATTAGCAAATCTACTCTCTTTTTGTTTTCTATTTCATTAAATTTCTACTTTTATCATTAATAATTCTTTCCTTTTACAGTCTTTGGATTTAGAAATTATAAAACAGATTGACCTCAGTGGCCTTCATTTTTTCATTAGCTCTTGAAGATGTTGATCTAAACAAAGTTTACATCCTTGGTGGACTTGTGGACGAAAGCATTCAGAAGGTAGGTGTACATTTTAGGCCTGACAACTGCATTTTGAAAAGTGGCACTTTCTTTTAGAGAAAGAAATCCTTGCCCTGTCATAATCTTAGGCCAAAAGGCCTAAAAACTCAGAGGCAATAGGAAGTAAGAGCCTATTCTGCCTAGGTTGGCCCTCCTACTTGCCAACTTCCCTCTCTTCTCATCAGCAATGTCAGCAACACTGACCTGACAGAATCCAGTCAGGGACTGGAATGGGAAGTATTTAGTAATTACATAAATAACCATTATTGAACTCCTTTCTTCTCTCCTCTCTTCAGTCCTGCAAGGATGACTCTGATCTTGACCAAGGAAGCTTTGATTCAGCATTCTTACCAGCTGTTTGTTCTTTGTGAAAGAGCAGTTTGTTCCTTCTTAGGCCATCTTCCCTGTTGACAGAAGTCTTATCCCATAATCTCTACCTTAGTAGGACATTCAGATTTCTTTTGTTGAATTGGAATTTTATTGGAATAATTGGAGTTTTGAAATATATTTCTATTATACAAATATTTGTTGAGATAATTTTTTAATATTTAATTAGCATATTGCATAGTTAATAAATAATGATATAATGGTTAAAATGTATAAAAAGGAGCAGAGTGAAAAGTAAGTCTGCCTCTCATCCTTGTCACCCAGTATCTGCTGCATGAGGCAACCATGGTTTTCTTGTGTATCCCTCTTGATATAGTCTGTGATCACACAAGTATGTGTTTATGGGTATATTTTATATACATATATTTTTCATATATGTGAGTATATTTTTTCATGTATATATGAGATACATACACATATTTGACACAGATGATACTTAACTGAATTGCATTTATTCTAAAAAAGAGTTCCATGACTCCATAGTGATAATCTAAAAAATGGGCAGGAGGTGGGGGAGGAGAGAGCTCTAAAGAATGCCAGTTAATAAATGAGAAATGCATAATAGAATTGAGAAATCATCATTTTGTCACTCTCAGTGTAATCATTGATTCAGGGAATTGACTGAACGAAAGGTTGTGAGGGAACTGACTATTCCAAGTGGTCTCGAAGTACCAGCCCACAAAAGTGTACCATTACAATAAAGTGATCTGGAGGTCTCTATCTTAACAAATGATCAAACTTAGAATCACCAATAGTGACATGTGCCTCCTGATGTGATGGAATCTTACCTGTGAAGTATTCTTATTAGAAAATGTTTAAACTGAATTTAATCATAAACAGATCCAGGATGTGAGACATTCTACAAGACACCTGGACCAGACTTTCAAAAAAGTCAATGTAATGAAAACTGAAATAGTCATAGGGGCTATTTAAGGTTAAAAGAGATTAAAGAGACATAACAACCAAATACAGTCTTCCACAGCAGAGTGACATCCCCTTTTTTGAAGCAGACAATTCTAGAGGGCCAGTGAGCAGTGTATGATCTATAGATGTGCAAATTTAACACACTGTCCTCTTTTTATTTTCCACCAACATTTAAACTGAAAAATAACTGGCACAAAGATTTGTTTAGTTGTTACTTAAGAGTTTGGCTTCTTCACAGAAATATGCTAAGAACAAGATTTCTTCAAGGGGAGTCATTTTATCTTTAAATGTTCAGAGAACAGAAACTAGACTATAAACTCCTTCAGGGCAGCATCCAAGTTTCCTACTAACTTTGAATTCTGTACTTCAGTTCAGAGTGATTATAAAGGAATAGACTTAAAACATAATCATAGCTCATATATGCAAAGGAGTGTTATCCTTCAAAGAAGTCCTTTAAGTAGCTGTACCTTTATCCCATCTGAATTGCATCACTTAAAACATTTTTGGACGTCCTCTTTTGGAATTGTGTTTCATGTGAATCTGAGAGGCAGGTAGTCCAGTGTCAGAACAAAGAAGGTGCTAGGCCTGCTTCACACTGTTCTAGTTGTTAGACCATACTCACAGTGGCCAGTCAATATGGGACAGTAAATGAATAGACATTGACAAGCTAGAACAAGTTCAGAAGAGGTTGACCTGAATAATGCAGGGACTCAAAACTAAATCATAGTCAAGGAAAGGTCAACAGAACTGAGGTTGTCAGTCTGGAGATGAGAGGATTCATAGGGCATGATCCCTGCCTTCAAGTGTCTGAATGGCTGTCTTGTGGAAGGGCCATTTTACTTGCCTGGTGTGGCCCTGGGGGAACAGAACTAGGACAGATGACTGGAAGTCTCAGGGAAAATAGAAAATTTGCCTCAATATCAAGAAGATTTCCTATTAACTGCTGCTATCAAAATTGAAATGGGTTACCCTAGGATGCATGAACTCCCTGTCACAAGAGTTGTCCATTTAAAGCCAGAGGCCATCTGGGAAAGTTCATAGAGGATAGACAAACATTGGATGGGTGGTTGGAGTGGAATAGTTAACTACCGAGGTCCCTTCCAAACCTAAGTATGCTAATTTTCTCAGTAATCTAAACCTTTAATCCTGAAATTACAAATAGTTAGATGACCTTCCCAGAGCTGCTTACCAGGTAGTGAGTATAATTTAAAGTTCAGTCCATGACTCAGGGACGTCTTTAAAGGGATATTAGTTACTGTACTCTGACACTAAATGGCCTCAGATTGTTGGATTTTTTGAGTTCTGCCTTCTTTTTGTAGTTTTCAGAGCCTTTCCTTTTCATTGGGCTATATGCTGTCATACCTTAACGCTGTCTTGTTGCTGGTGGTATACCTGACTCGAATCCTGTCTCCCTTATTTCTAATTTGCTGCTGCCAATTGGCTATGACTGAAAACTCCAGATGTCCAGAATTGGGTCTTACTGAGTTAGGGCCAGGAGTGTTCTCTCATTGGTTAGATGGCTTGGATTTTTGGATGCAGATTGTGGCTGCAGATGTGCCTCTTTTTACTTATTTCCTTCTTGGTTGTAAGTAGTAGTGAGTGGAAGCCAGCAGATAAATGAAGCCCAAATAAGTGAGGTGTTGCTGCACAAGCCATTTTTCCTTATCTACATTTTCTTCCATTCTACCATAGGCTACTTAATTTTAATACACTTATCATTTAATTATGATTACAGATGGAAATTGGGGTGGTGGTACATGAGGATTCTTACAGTTTGCTCTGCATATTACAATGAGACTATCTTTGTGTATTATTTTTATAAGAAAAATATTTGTGATTTACAGAAGGTGACATTTCAAAAGGCCCAAGAACACTCTGTCAAGACTGCTCGCTTACCAATCCAGGAATACATGATCAGACGCCAGAATGGGAAGAACTATCATTCAGAGATACTGGCCATCAATCAAGGTACTGCTCACATGGCCCATGCTTAACGTGTATTAGTTCTGATGCTGCTTCTTTGCATTGTGTTTCAGTATAAACGGCCCCTGAAGCAGTCTCCCCTGTGACTGATATGCTTGGACTTTACTGTATGTACTTTGTGACATGTATTCTGGCCTCTCAGAGGCAGTTTTCATTTTCTTCCTGGTTCCCAACTATGTTAAAGATAGTTGAAATTGTTCCCTTGTCCTAGAATGCCATGCCTTCAATCTATCATTGAACAGTGAATTCCTATTTGTCCTTCAGGATTCAGTTCACAGGCATCTTGGCTGCTCCCCTCCACATCCCAGGCCACATCAGGGCTTGTTTTGTTCCCATTGTACTGTGTTCCTCTCTGTTGCAGCATTGTCCATTCACAGGCCTGTATCTCTCAGTGTAGGCTGAGGTCCTTGTAGGTAAGCAGGGCCTGTGTCTTTGCCTCTGTCTCCCCAGGATCTAGTACCGTGTGTGGTAGAGTAAGTTTGTTGAATAAAATATTCCAGAACACTTTTTTCCTCATTAGTCATTTACTAGTTCTCTTTTTCTTCTGTATGGTCACTATGTTTTCTGTTTACCTTTCTAACAGTGTTTGATATCCTGTCCACTTACTTTGAGACTCAAAACTGGCCTGAAGCATTGAAGAAAGGAGTTTCTTCCAGAAAAGGCTATACTCTTCAGAACTCAGTGGAATGATGGACAGCCTAAGATTGCAGCTGCAGGAGGTGAAGTTGCTGGAGTTGCCTTGACCAAAGAACAGATCAGAGGATGGTGGTGGTACTCATTTGCCTTTACTTGACATCTTGGCTCTTCACTGGGATAGGAGTTACTAACAGGGACCATATTTTATGCTCTTTTGTATCTCCCGTAGTGCCTGGCTCACAGGAAGTGCCCAGATATATGTTGACTAACTAAAAAGTTTACATAATAATGAATTAGCCCTAAAACTACATGGCTTTGGATGTGTTAATTCATCTTCTGTACATCTATTTGTGAAATACCTACTCTTTAGAGATAGCTTAAATAATCAAGTAAGTATTATTCTATTGAGTCTAATTTTCATTACACGGGCATCATAAAGTTGTATGACTTTCTCCAGCCATCTCGATCATGCTGATTTTCCCCAACTCAAGTAATATGTTGTACATAGGCTTTGCAGGATCAGCCTTTCCTTACCTAGCCCTGCTTTAAGCCCCCCCCATAGCACTTTTTTCCATCTATGGCTCCTACTCTGTCTCCCCTATTCTGAGTATGAGCGTGGAGGGCTTCTCTGTTCTGAACAAGTAGTCTCCTAACAATTTGTGGGAGTACCTTTGTATCCTTCTGAGCCTTGTGCAAACTAGATTCTTCATATATACTTGTGATTAACAGGTCAAAATGAAAAGCAAAAACACAGTATTGATAAGTCTAACTTGAAAAGAGCCAGAAAATACATTGCATCTGACACAAGCATGTTAGGTAACCTAAATCTCGGTGATCTTTTCTCGTGTCCTAGTCAGGTAGAGTTGCTTCAGTTACTCTGGCCAGTTTGGGTTAGTAAACTTGGTAACTAAACTGCTAGCAAATTCAGAAAATGTATTCTATATCTCAAAAGAGCCAAAAGGTTACTTCTGTGCTCTGTCCCCTCCCCTTCACAATTTATTCCCTCAACAGCTATGATCACTTGGTAAATTATATCAGTTTACTACTTAAAAATGGCCCAGTCTTCAGGAAACATCTTTAGGAATATATAATGCTGCTTGGTCTTTATCAACATATTGAATGAGTTCTATAATCTCTGTCATCCAAAAGGGACCTCCTATAGATAGGCTTCAGGGTCTGTAACTCTTATATATATTATCAGGGAGGTCTCTGACCCCAGAACCACTGACCTGGATCATCTGTCAGGCTTCATTTTCACCTTTAAAGGCTTTGCTTAAAATGCAAATTTCCTCTCCATCACAAACCTCTACTATTTTTTCAAAACCCAGGCAGGTAGTTTTTTGTTTGGCTTCCTGGAAATGATCCTAACAAAGTTAAGATTTGGCTTAAACTTGGAATCAGAGATCCTAATCATTGTATTATCTACAGAACAACAAAAAACTAGACATGTCCAAAATATCCTATAACATGAAAATGAAATATTATACAACTATTGAATTTTTAATAGCAATCATGAAAGAAATATATTAAATGTTGTTTGAATCAAAGTATATAACAAAGTAGAATATAAAGTAATCCTGTAGTTCTAATTTGAAAAATATACATTCACAAATAGTTGAGAATGTAGGCCAAGTTAAAGTCTGTGCCTCGGTTTCTTCAACTGGGAGGTTAAGTGTCTTTGCAGTTACTAAGACTAAATGATTTAATCCATGCAGAACACTTTTGGAACAATACTTGATACGTGGTAAGCACACGATAATTGTTAGCTGTTACATACTCACCCATTAAACAATAGGATTACAGGTGGTTTTTGTTTGCTTTATATTTTCTACGTAGTCTACATTTTCTTTGGTGAACATGTTTTACTATCATCAGAAAATAACTTATTTTAATGCTCACTTGCAGTTTATTATAGAAGCTGCACTCTAGCAACACTAAGGGAGTTAACATCAAATAAACCATAATAGTAACTTTTCGTAAACTTTATTGTAAAAAACAAAAAACTACATCATTACTTTATAATGATTTGTCTCACCCACAAGAACATGAGTGGCAGCCAGTAACTTTTTAATAAAAATATTTTATTTAGGACTCTAATAAGACATCTTGTCTTCTGAAGATTTAATGAGGAGAGGTTCACCTGAGAAACATTCCCCCCAGGGAAACCCAGAGTCTCTTGGCTCAACTGACCCATAAAAAAGCCCACATAGATCAACTTTCTGCCAATCTGGAGAAGATTTGTTTTCTTTGATCTGCTGTCATGTGTTCACAGGCTTCTAAAATGTTTGCCAAAATCAAAGTCTGCTGAATGGTTTTTGCCTTAACCCATATTCTTCCATTCATTCCAAATACTATCTCCAGTGGGTAGAGTTTTCCCACTTCTTGTAGGATTTCACAGTCTGGAGCTAGCAGCCTGGTGAGGAAGAGAAAGAAAATGAAAATAAAGTGGCAGGGTGTGACCTCACTTTCCTTTAGAAGTCTCCTTTTCTGAGCAGTTCTCCAGAGTTATTCAGAGCTCCACCAACATCATCCCAAGAACAAGGCACATGACAACATTTGCCCTCTTTCTTCCAAGAAGCTTACCACAGGTCACAAAGGTGGACTATCCTCTCGAAAGAAATCAAACTCCCTTTGTCACCAACTTTACAAAAAATGTATAAAGTTCTTCCTCCACATTGTCAGAGCACCTTAATTCTTGACTTTCAAACTGTAGCTTTTTTACTGTCTATGGTGCTAAGAGAACACTTTAACCTTATTTTCCTGACCATGTAAGTTATTCCTTGGTATTAAATTCAATACTTGGAGAGGAGTGTTGACTCTTTCAAAACATAAAGGTGCTGCTTGGTTAATAACATACTTCTTTAATCTCTTGAACTAATTCTGCAGATCTGCAGAATAAGTAGCAAAGAGATATGCAAGATATGCAAGAACCTCAGTGGCTCTAGGAGTAAAGCCCTTTAATAGGGCATAGCTTTGGGTAGGTAAAGGTCTAAACTTAACAAAGAATCTGCTTCTGGGAACTACTAAATCTACCAGGACAGAAAAGAAGGAGCTTTCTGTGAATGTCTGTATAAGCTTGAGGATCATGTCAGCCTAGCTTCATTTGGCTTCCATTATAAGAGAAATTTGATGATATTGTACAATAGTAAATTGCACCTGTATACAAGTGACTAAGAAGCGGGGGAAGGCCAGTTTTCACATTTGGTCTGAGTATATCAGCTATAAGGAACAACCAACCTTCCAGCAGAGAAATCCAGACTCCATATCAACACAAACTATAACGCCAAATACATCCGAATTTGATGTATTCACATTGAGAGGATGGGACTAAATGCATGAGTTTACAACTGTGCTAAAATGGATACTGATTTTTAACTGAGGAGCTATAGCCATTGTTATGAAGAACCTAAATCCCACAGATAAGTCAGCTTTCTAAGAAGGTATAATATAAAAGACAACAGGCAAGCCAGAAGGCATCAGGACTTACCTTCTAATTAAGCCCAAAGTCACTTTAAAAAGCAGACCATCCTGTCCAATCACACCCATTCCATTGGCTCGTCCACAGCTGTCAATACAGACCATCTCTGGTTCCATATCTTTATTAGCAACCACAAACTGGCCATAGATGAGATCTCCAACCTACAATGATAATTAAAAAACAGTTCATTTCCTCTCAACAAACCATGCTATAGGTGCTGCTGTTGGTTCTTTTCCATAGGTAGCAATGCCAGCCACCTGCAGTTCTGTGGCTAAATGACTGACTACACTCCAGGATTCTCACAGTCACTCTGGAGTTGTGCCTTAAAAGAAGGCAAAATTAACGCACATACCCCTACCTTTCCCCCACCAGAAAAATCCCCAGACTGGGAGCCATCTCAAAGCCAGAGAATAGGACTTCCCTGGTGGCACAGTGGTTAAGAATCCGCCTGCCAATGCAGGGGATGTGGGTTCGAGCCCTGGGCCAGGAAGATCCCACATGCTGCAGAGCAACTAAGCCCAGGTGCTACAACTACTGAGCCTGCGCTCTAGAGCCCCTGCGCCACAACTATTGAAGCCCGCGAGCCTAGAGCCCGTGCTCCTTAACAAGAGAAGCCACCGCAATGAGAAGCCCACAAAGCGCAACGAAGAGTAGCCCCCGCTTGCCGCAACTAGAGAAAGCCCACGCACAGCAACGAAGACCCAATGCAACCAAAAATAAATAAACGAATAAATAATTGATTTAAAAAAAAAAAGCCAGAGAATACCCTCTGGGGTTACACTGTAAAATACAGTAGCCACTACCCACATGTAGTTATGTAAACTTACATTTAAATTAATTAAAACTATATATTTAAAATTCAGTTTCTCAGTTGCATTAGCCACATTTCAAATGCTCAGCAGCCATGTGTGGCTAATGGCTACCATAATAGTCAGTGCATATGTAAAACATTAGCATCATCACAAAAAATTCTATTACACAGCACTGCTTTAAAGAATTACAGAAACCCCTGGCATGCAAATTATTCCAAGCAAAATGGAACACTGGTAATTCAGTGACATTTCTCCATGCAAGATTTACTTTAGGGGCTTCCCTGGTGGCACAGTGGTTAAGAATCCACCTGCCAATGCAGGGAACATGGGTTCGAGCCCTGGTCCGGGAAGATCCCACATGCCACGGAGCAACTAAGCCCATGCGCCACAACTACTGAGCCTGTGCTCTACAGCCTGCAAGCCACAACTACTGAAGCCCGCACGCCTAGAGCCCATGCTCTGCAACAAGAGAAGCCACTGCAATGAGAAGCCTGCACACCGCAACGAAGAGTAACCCCCGCTCGCCACAACTAGAAAGCCCGCAAGCGTCAACGAAGACCCAACGTAGCCAAAAATAAATATAAACAAATTTTTTTTTAATTTTTTATTTTAAAAACCTCAAAGAGTTGAACTTCAAAATGACAAAACTAAGGAAATGGGAGAGTAAACTTGTTCTGTTAAGTACCTAGTATTGTTAGTTCCTCAAGGAACTAGAGGAACAAAACATTTTCTGCCTTTAGAAGCATTTGGTTTCGGAGGGCAGTTGGGATATACATATAAACAACAAACTTCATTCAAGGCTGAATCTAGTAAATAAGAAAAGTGACTGAAAATTAGGGATGTTTCTATGGAGGTGGTGGTGCTCAGCCTGGGTCTTGAAAGATAAGCATGTATTCCACCGGCTAAGAAGGGGAAAGAGTAATCCAAGCAGAGGGAACAGCATGAGCAAAGGTACAAGGGCAGGAAATTATGAATTCAGTAGTGCTCTTAAATAGTTTGGTGTGGTTCAGGCAGGGCCACATGGAGGATATAATTACGGATGAGGGAAGACCTCTGGAGCATAATACCAAGGAAACATGTAGGCTTTGAAGAACTTTTTTTTTTTTTTTTTTGAGAAAGGGGTGTGTGAGGCTGTCAGCTCTTAAAAGGAGGGGCAAAAGTGTACAGGCAGGCTTTACTAAGGAGGTCAGTGACTAAATCCAATCAAGGGATAGCTAAGGCCTGAACTTGCAAAGTGGAAATAAAGGGGTGTTCATGGAAGATCAGAGAGACTCAAAAAGGATCAATAAGATAAAGCAACTAAAGACACAAGAGAGGTGAGTGAGAAGGGGCAAAGAAACCACCAAATTTCTGGCTTGCTTGGATGGACAGGAAGAGTATGGCCATGCTACCTGAAAAGCCCAAATTGAAAACTTGAGGTAACAAGACTGCTCCTCTGTCGGCTGCAAAAAGGGATTGTTGGGAAACAGTGATGTGACTGAAGCTGTGAAATGCCAGTCCTGGGACCCACATCCAAGATAGATGGATGGCTTATATGGCAATTTCCACCACTCTTCTCTCCTTCCTCTCTGAGCCTATGGCTTACTTCCTTGTCTGGTGTATATGGACATAACAAATAACAGAGAGAACACATATAACCTTCCAACTCAGTAGAGATGAAAACATCCAACAACATAGCAAATGTAAAATAAGTATGTGGTTCCGGTCCCAGAGCTGGAGCATCTGAAGGAACTCTTGAAGCCTGGGGTGATTACACAGATCCTCCAAGATCATCCTATACAACTAGGGAAACAGGATCATTCCGGTAGCCTTCTGGATATTTGAGTGTTTAGGGAACGGATATTTCTTTTACTTTTGAAACCAAAGGTCCTGTCATTACCTGCACATTTGGTCTGTTTCTTTTAGTTGCACCTTCAAATGACAAGTAAGACAAAGAAGCTGGCTCACTCCCTCCAACATCCACTTTGAATATATCTCCAGACTTAGCTGTCACTATGCCAATCACATGGTCTCCTTTCACTGGGACATACTACAAAAGAAAACAGAATGAGAGCACAACCACAAATGACAATCATTTTTAAGACATCTTCAGTAAGTCCTTAGTGGTTACTTTATGTTTGTCATTGTAAATATTTAGAAAATACTTTGAAATCCATGTTTACAAATCGATAAAAATCTTACAACAAACTTTATTATGTCACTTTCAGTAAAAGAAAAACAATCACATGATAAACTCTCGGGTTTCCAGCTTCTAACAGTCTGTTCATTTACGTCACTATCACCTACCTCTTCTGTATTCTTACCAGAAACTCTCTAGCTTCTGTTTGCATATGAGTACAGTGACACAGGGGTCCTTACAACCAAGGAAGGCCATTCCATTGTCAGACAATTTTTTCCTATGTGAGAGTTCTTATTTATTCTAAGAGAAACTGAGCTCCCTGTGACATCTATTCATTAAGCCTGGCTCTTTGGGACCCCGAAAGACAAGTCTTCTGCTCCCTGACCTATGGGGTTTTGAAGACAATAACCATGTCTCACAGCCCTTATCCCCTTACATGCCAAGATTCCCAGACTCCTTTCTCTCCTGGTCGCCCGTCTCGGGCCACCTTCCAGTTGTTCACGGTCCCTCTAAAGGAGGTGCAGAGGTAAGCACAGGACTACGGTGGCTCTTGGCTAGCCTTAACAGAAGAGGGCTCCAGGGCCCCTTCCGTGCTTCTTCCGAAGAGCATTCCCAGCCCTCTCCCGGCCGTACAACCCCTCTGGAGTCGCAGCTCACCCGCTTCTGCTGCGAGTCCACCCAGTAAACGCCACCGCCGTTGCCACTGCCGGGCTCCTTGTGACGGAGGCGGCCGCACTTAGTGACCAGCAGCCGGTCGCCGCAGCGCCGCAAGCCCGGGCCGCACACCACGCGCCCCCGGGAGCGCGCCCCGGCGTTCAGGCGCAGCGGTCGCTCCCCTGCACTTCCTGGGCCTTCTCCGTCCTCCTGTCCAGGGAGCAGCAGCTCCTCACCCGGGAGCACCACCTGCTCTAGCACCGCACGTGCCGCCCGAGCCCTGTAGCCCGCCAGGGATTCCGCAACAACAGCCGCCGCCTCGGCCATAGCGGGCGTCACCACACAGTTTCCGGTTTCCGGCTCAGCGTCCAATCGCCAGCCCGCCCCAGGCTTTCCGCTTCCGGCAGCACAGGCCTGTGGGACTTGAACCTGTTGTGAAGCCGGTTAGTCCTGGGCCGGCGGGTTCCCTCAAGGTGGCTATGATTGTGTCTCTAGTCCCCGCCTGTCCTGCAGTCTGTCTGCAGGTCCGCAGCAGAAACGCGCAGCTTGAGTCAGTCGCGGAGCACCCACTTCCAGTGTCTCGGATCGCAGAGTGGGATACAAGACGCCGCCACCTTTCTTTCCGTGGGAACCTTGGGAAGTTAGCAGAGGGCCTTCAGGAGTTGGCTCTCTCTTCTGACTCCGGCCTCAGAAGTACTGCTGACCTTTTGCCAGGAAAAGTATTTTCTTTTTCAGTGGGAAACTTGTATCTATCCACATTGTGGAAGACACAGGGAAGAATCAGAAGAAAATGAAACGTGTTAGTCTTGCAGCCCCGTTTGTCTCCCTTGCTAGGCTGTCAGCTAGTTCTCATTCTTGGTAGCGCAGGTTCTGGCACGAAATAGATAATACCTGGTGAATGAATGAATGTTAACATTTTGGTGTGCGTTTCTCCCTAGGCTTTTTTTTTTCCCCGCAAATATATACATATCACATGCATATTTCCACATAATTGAGCTGCCCCTACATGGCCTGGGAAAATCAGTAACTGCACTTAAATCCTTGCTGCTGCTGTCGCTGGAGCACGCTTTAGTTGCCTATGTGAGAAGCAGCTGAATTGCAAATCAATAGCATGTCAGGTCTGCCCTTCTGACTTTCAGGGCTCTCACTTGAAATCACAGTTTCATCTGTCAACTGGCACCTCCAATTAGCACTCGGTCAGATAATCCAGTAGGAGTCAGAGCTCCTGGGGACTGGAAAGGCTTGGCTCTGACCGATGGCTTTTAGCTGTCCTCCATTTCTTCTGCCCATCTCTGAGGTATCTGCTTCCAACCTTAATTTTTAGAGTTTTAGGATGTTTAAGACAGATGATCTCTAACATACCCTTGAAATTCTGTAAGATGCTGCTGAGCCAACTGAATAAGATAATAGAAGCCAACTGAAGTGTAACTTTTGTTGTTTTGCAGTCAGATTATCACAGGAGCTGTTCTTGGTCGGTTACCTTTTGCAGAAGGAATGGCACAGACTCTTTTTCTCTCCTCCCCACTCCAACCCAGTTCCAGAGGGTCTGGATCCAGCAGGTATTCAGTGACCACGACTACCTTGATCGCGGCTGACCCAAGGCCATGCCTGTATAGTACTCAATGACGTCGGGTCTGGGCCAGACAGAGTGAGAGGTCAGGAAATGGTCCCTGGATTGTCCCTCAGGCACCCCCACATCAATAGAGGAGTCTCTGTCAGAAACTCGGCCCAAACCTGGCTGAGGAGGCATATCAAGGGCACTTCTGTGTGGGAAGCACGTGGGCATCCGTCTGGCTCATTCCCAAGTCCACAGATGAAATCAGAGGCCTGGAGAAGAGTAGTCACCTGAGAACTGAAGCTCAGGCCTGGAGGGGTTAGGTTGAAAGCATCTCGCAGGCGGTGCCCTGCACGTCGGGCCCAGAGGGCTGGGCACATGGGAAGGGCACCTGGCCTTCACGCCGCGTGCCGCTGTGTCAGTGCTTTGCCGCCTTGGCGTCGTGCGGCCGATGGTGAGTGAGCGCGCATGGCCGAGGCCGGGGTGGCGGGCAGGCCTGGGGATGCAGAGGTCCGTCCACGTGCAAGTGGCTGGAAGCCAAGACCGCAAGCAAGTGTGCGGAGACAGTCTCCGAGCCGTGGACCCAGACTAAGGCAGCACGCCAGTGCGGTGTTGGGGTCCAGTTGGGCAGCGGTTGCGAAGTTCGCGTTTCGGAACGGCGTTTGCAGCCTTTTCTTGGTGTGAAAGTGGCCGCTGCGACTGGGAAATGCAGATGAGGCCCGGGCCAGTGCAGTCGGCGGCGCGCTTTCCAGCGTCGAGGCCGCGTCTTGCTTTCGGCCAGAGCGTGGGGTCTTCCCAGCAGATCCGCCTGGGTGGATTAGGACCGCTTCTTGTTTGGGGGGCTTGACGGCCTGGAGCCAGTGCAGCAGGGGCGGTGTTGCCCTCGACTGCCTCTGGGATACACCTTACCATTTCTCAGTATTTCCCTCGGGGAAATGACCGAGTTGCCCTTCGGAGAGGTTGGGCCGGACCACGGCCTTCTGGACTCTTTCCCAACACTTCCTTTTTAGAAATCTGTGCTACTTGAGAAGTTGGAAAAGTGGTATCTCTTGGTTCCTTTTCTTTGTTGACAGGTGGAGTCTGTAACTTTCTATCAACAAGACTAATTGAGCTTTTGCTCTGAGCCAGAAATTCAGCTGAAGCACCTTCCATGCCCTGGGGGAGTTCACTGTCACCACGTGAAAATACCAAGGGTTACAGTGTCTGTAACAACCTGATTAGGGTGTCAGCCCTGAGAATACAAAGGATGAAATGATTGCCTCTGTGGGAGGAAGGTAGGAGTCAAGATAGGTGTCCTGAAGGAAGTAGTATTTGAATGAATCTTTAAATTTTTTTAGTTCACTGGATTCTAAAAATTACAAATGAACTGCATGCTGATTTTCCTTTTGTAAATTTATTTATTTATCTATTTATTTTTGGCTGTGTTGGGTCTTCGTTGCTGCGCCCAGGCTTTCTCTAGTTGCGGTGAGCGAGGGTTACTCTTTGTTGTGGTGCGCAGGCTTCTCATTGCGGTGGCTTCTTTTTATTTTTTTTTGTTAACATCTTTATTGGAGTATAATTGCTTTACAATGGTGTGTTAGTTTCTTCTTTATAACAAAGTGAATCAGTTATATATATACATATGTTCCCATATCTCTTACCTCTTCCGTCTCCCTCCCTCCCACGCTCCCTATCCCACCCCTCTAGGTGGTCACAAAGCACCAAGCTGATCTCCCTGTGCTATGCGGCTGCTTCCCACTAGCTATCTATTTTACGTTTGGTAGTATATGTAAGTCCATGCCACTCTCTCACTTTGTCACAGCTTACCCTTCCCCCTCCCTATATCCTCAAGTCCATTCTCTAGTAGATCTGTGTCTTTATTCCTGTCTTGCCCCTAGGTTCTTCATGACCTTTTTTTTTCTTAGGTTCCATATATATGTGTTAGCATACAGTATTTGTTTTTCCCTTTCTGACTTACTCCACTCTGTATGACAGACTGTAGGTCCATCCACCTCACTACAAATAACTCAATTTCGTTTCTTTTTATGGCTGAGTAATATTCCATTGTATATATGTGCCACATCTGACTCTTTTTGAATTATGGTTTTCTCAGAGTATATACCCAGTAGTGGGATTGCTGGGCCATATGGTAGTTCTATTTGTAGTTTTTGAAGGAACCTCCATACTGTTCTCCATAGTGGCTGTATCAATTTACATTCCCACCAACAGTGCAAGAGGGTTCCCTTTTCTCCACACCCTCTCCAGCATTTATTGTTTCTAGATTTTTTGATGACTGGTGAGATGATATCTCATTGTAGTTTTGATTTGCATTTCTCTAATGATTAATGATGTTGAGCATTCTTTCATGTGTTTGTTGGCAATCTGTATAGCTTCTTTGGAGCAATGTCTGTTTAGGTCTTCTGCCCATTTTTGGATTGGGTTGTTTGTTTTTTTGTTATTGAGCTGCATGAGCTGCTTGTAAATGTTGGAGATTAATCCTTTGTCAGTTGCTTCATTTGCAAATATTTTCTCCCATTCTGAGGGTTGTCTTTTGGTCTTGTTTATGGTTTCTTTTGCTGTGCAAAAGCTTTTAAGTTTCATTAAGTCCCATTTGTTTATTTTTGTTTTTATTTCCATTTCTCTAGGAGGTGGGTCAAAAAGGATCTTGCTGTGATTTATGTCATAGAGTGTTCTGCCTATGTTTTCCTCTAAGAGTTTGATAGTTTCTGGCCTTATATTTAGGTCTTTAATCCATTTTGAGTTTATTTTTGTGTATGGTGTTAGGGAGTGTTCTAATTTCATACTTTTTTTTTTTTTTTTGGCGGTACGCGGGCCTCTCACTGTTGTGGCCTCTCCCGTTGCGGAGCACAGGCTCCGGATGCGCAGGCTCAGTGGCCATGGCTTACGGGCCCAGCCGCTCCGTGGCATGTGGGATCTTCCTGGACCGGGGCACGAACCCGTGTCCCCTGCATCGGCAGAAGGACTCTCAACCACTGCGCCACCAGGGAAGCCCCTATTCCTAGATTTTTTATTCTTTTTGTTGCAATGGTAAATGGGAGTGTTTTCTTAATTTCACTTTCAGATTCAGTCTTCCTATCCCCCAGCCTTCCCTCCTGACCCCACCTGAGTGGAGACCTTGAAAATTGTTCCCTGAGGGCCTTTTGTTGCCAGCCAGAAGCTAAACGAGATAGGTGCATCATCCCCTTTTCCCTGCTGAGATCCTTCTGCCTACTCGCCAGACCTTTGCTCATCCAGGATCAGTCTCTCAAGCATTGTCTCCCTAATGACCATAGGATATAGTGTCACACTATTGTTTGCTGGACTATTCTTCCTATTTTTAGGTGGTTAATGGTTTCCAGTATTTTGCTTTAGCAAGGGTAATGATTATTAGTATAGTCATTGGAATCAAATACACTTGGATTCATATCCCAGCTCTGTCACTCTCTAGCTGTGTGACCTTGGGGAAGTGTGTGACCTCTCTGAGCTTCAGTTTCTTTGCCAATTAAATGGGGAGTGATAAAAAGCATTGCTTCCTAGGATTTTTATAAGAATTACATGAGACAGTTAATATGAAGCACTGAGTACATGCTTAGCACATATTCATTGCTTAAGTATCAGCTATTAATTTTGCAAATATTGTGTCATTTAGGATTAAGTGGGGACAAAGGGATAATTATCTAAGCTTCACTTTTCTCATACAAAAAGGTTGGTATTTGGGGGTCCTTATGTATTAAGAGTCTCTGAGTCTTGTTTCTGAGGTTTCTGATGAAATGGGTGTTTAGAGGAGAAAGAAGTAGTTGGAGTGAGCAAAGAAGATTTCCCAGCAGAGCTAGAGTTCCAGGTTTGCATTATATTGAACTTGACCAAGATACTTACCTGTCTGGAAAGTTTATTGTGGCCTGACTTTGCCTCTTTACTCTAATCTTGGGTTTTTTCATTAATGCTTATTTTGTTAGGCCTTGTGTTTTATTGGCTGTATTGTGATGGACAGAGATTCTGCTTCTAACTGTGTGTTTTCTTGCAGGTCTGTGTGAACTGGAGAAAGTCTGACCTCCCTGCCTGGGAAAAGGCAATGCTGGAATTTGCACTTGCTATTTCCCGAGCTGATGACATAACAGATGACCATTTCAAAAAGCTCGAGGTGCACGGATTCAACCAAGAAGATGCCTGGGATATAGCTGCAATTTCAGCTTTTTATGCCATGTCCAACTGCCTTGCTCATTTTGTCAGTCTTGTTCCCAACAAAGAATTCTATTTGATGGGCAGAACCAATGATGTCAAAGACATCAGGAGTGAACCTGCTGCTCCCAAAGTATAAAAGTCTGAACAGAAAGGCCAGTGTTTACATTTCCAGCACATTGCATTATAAGACACCAGTTGGGAAGTAATTTTTTTAAATGTTTAGTCAATGGATAGGGAAGAAAGTAAATAAATTTGTTCCCTGCCTGCTTGATGAGATAGATCCTAAGGGACATGTGATATCTGGGCCTCGGGGAAACCTTTTACTTTTTTACTTTTGTTGTGATGTGAAAGGAGCATCAGGGACAAAGGAGTTCAGAGGATGCTTTAGGCATTTCTGATGAACTGATATCTGTGAATTTCAGCAATTGAAGTTGAACATATTTTAGCTTTTAAAAATAGTGTTACATGGAAATTGGTCTATATAGACTGTGTTTTGTTTTTTTTTGGGGGGGTGGTTCGCGCACCTCTCACTGTTGTGGCCTCTCCCGTTGCGGAGCACAGGTTCCGGACGCGCAGGCTCAGCAGCTACGGCTCACGGGCCTAGCCGCTCCGCGGCATGTGGGATCTTCCCGGACCAGGGCACGAACCCGTGTCCCCTGCATTGGCAGGCGGACTCTCAACCACTGCACCACCAGGGAAGCCCTAGACTGTGGTTTGAAATCAATTCTGTGTTAACATGATGGTATATAAAGGCTCTGAAAGGCAGTGGGTAAACAGAAGCAGGCACCAAGTTGTTCTATCTGTAGTGCCTTCTCCATTAACCTCCAGTGATTTTTATTTAAATCATGGTCATCTCAATAGAATTTTAGTCCTTATGTAGTTTATCCTTATTTTAGGGTTTAGTAAAAATTATTTGGAACAAGAAGGTTCTCATATTTTAAGAAGTATAAGAAAAAACCAACCCTGACATTACTAAGCGACTCGTTCTGCATGTTACAACCACCACTGCCTTAAGTGTGTGGCTGTCTTAACTTTTCAGGAGACATTTTCATTATCTAACTGATAGAGGTACATGCAAACCTACAAAATGTCTTTGTTTCCATTTGACTTCGTTAGATTCTCTAAATTGCCAGGGAATAGTTCTTAATCAGTATTAGGGCGATAGTTAATTGAATTGCCTGAACTGTGAAACCTGGTTATCTTGAGACAGCACAACTCTTGTTGCAGAGCTTGTGTTATTCTGTTGGAACTATATCTTAAATACCTTAGAATATGTAACCTTTTAAAACTGACTTTTGAGGGGAGGAGGCAGGGGCATAAAAAAAAAAGGAAAAATATTGAGTTTTATTTTACTTATTGAGAAAGTTAATAACATTGGTGAATATATCATGGTCAAGGTTTTATACACCAAAATAATTTTAGCCATTGGCCATAACTCGGGAATCAAGTAGAGGGCCTTTATTAAGTATCGGTTGCAGCCAGAAGTTGTAGGTCACTAAGGGACATTATTTGTTAATTATAAAACAGACCTCTACCCCTAACATGGGGAATATCTCCAGAGTAATGGCTGCCTTGATCTTCTCTGAACACTGGACACTTGCTTCTTGCCATTTTTCAGTCAGCTCATGGACAGAAGAGTTGAATAACTACTAACTTTGCTGGTGGGAGGAACTGCTGAATGTTCAGCCCTCTCTGAGTCTCATTCCTTTACTTTTGAGATCTTTCAGACTATCCTAAACAGTCACCAGATGGGAGCTTTCTATAACTCAGGTCTTGATCAAGGCCTAGAAGGGTTGTCAGTTCTTATACCTACCTCTTCTTATACCTCAGGCTTCCCTTCATTGAAGACTCTCCTTCCCTCCCCAAGAAACACACCAGTTCGTTACTTTTTCTGTAAACAAGTCCTATGTATTTGTCTTCAACAGCAGTGGTGAAGGGCCTTGCATCTGTTATGCCCTGCTTGGCAGAGGTAAGCAGGACTGACGGTGGGCTCTATTGCTTGTAAGGCTGAATTGATTCAGGTCTTCAGCTCCCCTCAGTGACTCCTGACTGGATATATGTTCCTTCCTGCAGAGAGGAAGGCTTTGGCCTTGATAAAGTCTTGACCTAGTAGGTCAAGTAACTGGGAGTTGGGCAGAGCTCCAGCGCACCAGTAAGCCCCATTTCCAGGCAATGTACAAACCAGGGCTTTTTAGTGCAGAAGTTAACCCGAGTCCCTAGATTCCCAGGCTGTGTAGGCAGTACACCATGCTACTTACTATGCGTGAGCAGCCCATAATATGGTCATTTCTTACCTTCGCTGGTCTCAGTGTAGAGATGATTATGTAAACAGTACATAATCATACCCAGCCTCTTGGACTGACTAGTCAGGCCCTGTCATCCCCAAGGACACAGTCTGGTCACTGACAACCACATACTGATAATGTCACAAGCGGTGCCCAGATGCTAAAGTTACTCCATGCAGCCCAGACCCTGGGCATCCTCAGTTGCGCGCCCACGCACCTAGTCGTTCCAGACCTCCAACCCTCCGGGACGCGGTACCCACAGTCGGGCGGTGTCCCTGCTTTCTTGGTCCCCAGCGGATGATGGCCGAGAGGCGGCTCGGGTTTCCCAGCCGGTGGGGTTAGGCCAACGTACGCCGGAAGTGGCGGCTGGGGCGGGAGCGCCGAGGTGTCGGCGGGCGGGGCAGCAGCCAGGAGCTGGGGGTCGGTGCGTTGGTCATGTTTCCCTTCGGGCCCGGTAGCCCCGGAGGGGACAGGGCGGCCGGAGCCGGGGCTGAGGAGCCAGCACCCCACGCGAGACAGGCTGCAGCTGCCGGGCCGCTCCCTTCTCCGCCCCCGTCGCTACAGCCGGGGGCTGACGCAGCCCCTCCCCAGTCGCCCTGCGGGAGCCCTCGCCACCCCTGCGCCCCTTCGCAGCCCCAGGCTGGGCGCGCGGGGGAGCTCCGGCCGCCCGGAGCTCTAAAGCCCTCAGCCGCTTCCGCCCAGGAAGAGCAGTCACCGCCCTCCCCGCCGCGCCGGCAACCTGGGCCTGACTGCAGGGCCGGGAGCCGGGGCCGGCACTGCCTCAGCGCCCGCCTGGGCGGCCCTGGCGCCCAGCTGTTCGGGTGGCTGAGAGAGCGCAGCCTGGGCCGCGGGCTGTTCGTGGATCCGGCACGAGACAATTTCCGCACCATGACTAACCTCTATGGTTCCATCCATCCCGCGGACTCGGTGTACCTCAGCACCCGCACCCATGGGGCCGTCTTCAACCTCGAGTACTCGCCCGACGGGTAAGCGCGGCCCCTCGGAGGGCGGGGACCCGTCTCCGCGTGGCGCGGCTGCCGGTGGGCGGCTGCCCGGGGCCCGCTCGCTCGGCCCGGGCCGGGGTTTGAGAGTCCGTTTGGGGCGGCCGGCCTTCGTGCCCCTGGCTCTTTATGAAGCACTCTGTCGCTATTGCAGGCTCCGTCCGGCCCTTGGAGGTAGGCGAGCCCGGGACTGGTTTGCTCCCCTTCAGGACCGGCGCTCTGTGAAGGAGAAGTGCCAAAAGCCCCCCGACAGGTCTGTCAGAGCCAGTCCAGAGCTAGGGTTTGCTGGCACACCGTAGATGCTCAATAAGTACACTTTGAATAAATGCCCGTTCTTTCCCTGTCACACTAGGCTTGTGTTTTTCCCACCTAAGCTTGGTCAAGGGTACGGAGCCTGCAGACTCCCTGTTCCCTGTGCTGACTTGCCCTGAGGGGACAAGTGCGCGGTCCGTCGTTCCTTTGCTCCAGTAAGATACTAAGACACTGCAGAGAGGTATGTTGTGATGTGGGACATCTGTGAAGTTCCACGCTAGACTACATTCTTCTGTTAAGGGTATCCAGCCTTTCTCCTGGCTGACTAAAATTTCATGTTTGGCCTCGGTTTACTTTGGGCTATGGAGAATTTTCAAAGTGATATATGTATGTATATATATATTTTTTTACTGAACGAGGTAGTTTATTACTCAAAGGGTGAGAATAATCGGGATATGACGTTAAATTTATGAGCGCAGTCAAATTTCAAATTGTGTACATGTGCACATACATGAGCAAAAGAAGCTTTTTTCTCTCTGAGAAGGTGGGTAAAGCTAGATTGTGTTTTTCTCTTTGCAGTAACTGAGGAACAAGGGCAGAGCGTGGTTAAGGTGACTCAAAAGAAAAGAGGGATACAATTCAACTAACAAATAGAGGATTAGTCTTCAAGGAAGACATACAGGGTTCTCAGAAATTTGTCCAAGATCAAGTATAGAATATTATTCTAATTAGAATAGAAATTTCAGGTAAGGAAAGGATGATTAACTGAATCTAAGTTGTAACTGTAACGCTCACCAAGTTCACATGGTTAGCACATAGGAAAAAGAGGATTTGAACTCAGGCAGTCTAACTTAAGAGTTCTTAATCACTGTACTAATACCAAATTACATGGATAATTACCTTAACAATTAGCATTTTCCTACCTGAAGATTAATTTAAAATCTATTATAACAAATATATTCTAACATTAAATATGGCATGTTCATCTATTTTGAATACTTGTACCGTTAATCTTAAAATACCACTTTTTCAATAGGGAGTTGCTTTTCAATTTTCTGTAGCAATGAAAACTATAATTTACAATTCTTATAAATATATAAATTGGCGCTTATTATTCTGGAGCACTGAGGGAAGAAAAAATCTGTTTCCCTCATTGGCTCAGAAGCAGCTACCAAAATAAAAAGCTATAACTTCCAAGATTGTTCGCTTTCCTGCTGACATTAGTGAGGCTAGGGCACCAAGCATGAAGTACACCAGAGCCATTTCAGCTTCTGCTTTCAGGAGAACATAGAATGGTAAATAGAAAAGGACCATATCATTAGGGAAAACACTTTATTTCCAAGTTTCTAAAATAGTATTAAAACAATAAGGGAAAAATGCAAATTATATAAAGTAGTATGACGGCACATCAATCACAACTTCCTAACAAGCCCTTTCAACATTCAGTGCTAATTGCTGAAACACTGAAATAAAGTGATGTTTCAATTATTTGGTCTTAAACAATGACAGGTTTAAGATTCACCTGATTAAAAACCATCCACACCAATATAATAGCATATCATAAGATAATTGGCTAACAGTTTTTGCAAATGGCAGTTGTTAACATATTTCTTCCACACATATAAATGTTGTGCTGAGGAGGGGAGTAAGATGTTTTCTGCCTTTCTTTTATGATGGGTTGTAGAAGCATCCATCTCTTCCTCTCCTATATTATCAATTTGTGAAGTTGGACTACAATTCATTCTCTCTTCTTGCCTCTGGAGTCTTTCTGCCACAGCTTGGATAGCTTCTGTCCATTCTTCCCTTTCCTCTGGAGTGTCTACATGAAATGTTCTATTAACAGTGGTCCACTGGAGACATCTGATAATAAATGTGTTTGGCTTTGGTCGTTCTGTTTTCATTAACTGGCATTTTGCTACTGAAAAGTTGTTGAGGGGATAAGGTAAATCCACATCTTGGGGTTTCTCTTTATATCCTATGAATGAGCCATCTGTCTTCAAAAGGAAATATCTTGGCCTCCAGTTTTTTATATATTCTCCCCTCTTCTGAACCCAACCTTCTTTCACAGTGGTAACGTTGCTCATGATGGTGCCCCTCTGAGCCCCCAACTTGGAGAAAAGGTACTTTGTGATACCACCTTTGAGGTTTGGATTCTCTGCTGCTGCTGCCCTTCCCACTCTGTAGTGATGACTCAGCCTCGAAAGTCAGCGGCTGCCTGCAGCTGCTCTGTGTGTGGGGGGGGGGGGGGGCTGCGGAGGGGGGAAGGCAGGCATCTGGCTGCAGGGGAGGGAGGGAGGGAGCTGGCCGGGCCATGGAGCTGGAGCAGGAGGCTCAAAGTGATATATATATTTTTTAAACTTTGTTTTGTGAGTACAGGAACAAGTTCAACAGCAGTCAAAGGAAAAAATTTACACATGGTTCCACCATGAGCGGACATAGATAATACAACTCTTACCCCATCAAGGCCTCTGGATTCTTAGTCATTTGCTTAGCTGTTCATTCATTCATTCATTCATTCCCTCCCTCGTTCAGCAAATATTGGGTTGGCCAAAAAGTGCCTTCTGTTTTCACCAAGATCTTTATTGAACAACATAGTCATCCTTTTGTTCCACTATCTTCTGCCATTTTTCAGGCAACTTCATAATTCCATCTTCCCAAAACTTTTTATCTTTTTGAGCAAAGAACTGTTCCAGGTGCCTTTTACAGTCTTCCAGGGAATTGAAATTTTTTCCATTAAGAGAATTTTGTAAAGACCTAAATAAATGGAAATCTGAAGGTGCAATATCTGGTGAAAACGGCGGGTGAATCAGAACTTCCCAGCCAAGCTGTTAACAGTTTTTGCCTGGCCATCAAAGAAACATGCAGTCTTGCGTTATCCTGATGGAAGATCATGCATTTTCTGTTGACTAATTCTGGACACTTTTCTTTGAGTGATGCTTACAGTTGGTCTAACTGGGAGCAGTACTTGTTGGAATTAATCATTTGGTTTTTTTGGAAGGAGCTCATAATAGAGGACTCCCTTCCAATCCCACCATATACATGACATCACCTTCTTCGGATGAAGACCAGCCTTTGGTGTGGTTGGTGGTGGTTCATTTCACTTGCCCCACGATCTCTTCCGTTCCACATTATTGTACAGTATCCACTTTTCATTGCCCGTCACAGTTTGTTTTAAAAATGGAACGTTTTCCTGGGCTTCCCTGATGGCTTAGTGGTTGAGCGTCCGCCTGCCGATGCAGGCGACATGGGTTCGTGCCCCGGTCTGGGAAGATCCCACATGCCGCGGAGCGGCTGGGCCCTTGAGCCATGGCCCCTGAGCCTGCGCGTCCGGAGCCTGTGCTCCGCAACAGGAGAGGCCCCAACAGTGAGAGGCCCGCGTACCGCAAAAAAAAAAAAAAGAAAAAGAACGTTTTCATTACGTTTAAGTAGAGAATCGCATGTAGAAATACGGGGAAGAAGGTTTTTTTGCTTAACTTCTGTGGAACCCAAACATCAAAGTGATTCACATAACCAAGCCGGTGTAAATGATTTTCAGTGCTTGATTTGGATATTTTGAGTATGTCGGCTATCTCCCGCATGGTATAACGTTGACTGTTCTCAATTAATGTCTCAATTTGATCGCCATCAACTTCAGCTGATCTACCCAACCATGGAACATCGTCCAACAAGAAATCTCCAGCATGAAACTTCGCAAACCACTTTTGACACGTTTGATCAGTCACAGCGCCTTCTCCATACACTGCACAAATCTTTTTTTGCATTTCAGTTGTGTTTTTACCTTTCTTGAAATAATAAAGCATATGACGAAAATGTTGCTTTTTTTCTTCCATCTTCAATAATAAAATGGCTACACAAAAATTCATCAATTTTGATAAGTTTTTTAAAAATGCACACTGATATGACAGCTGTCACATACAATCTAACAGAATTGTTTTGAATGAAGTTAAAGACACCTAAGGGCTACTAGAGCCATTTACAGAAAAAGCTGAACAACCTTTTGGCCAACCCAATATTTGTTGAGCACTTGCTGTGCTCCAGAGGCAGAGGTGGCAGTGGTGAACAAACCAGCTAATGGCACCGCTTTCATTGGTCTTGGGACGTATTGGTTCAACTAGACATTAATAACCATACTAAATAATTTCTTAATGTATATTTACAAATTGTGATACAGGCTTGAAAGAATCTGTTGTGGACTAGAGTTTTCAAGGTTTCCCTGAGAAAGTGACACTTGACCTAGATTGGAAAAATGAGTAGAAGATAAATTAGTCAAGATAGTGTTTGGAAGGGGATAGAAATACTTTAGGTGGAGGAACTGGTATGTCAAAGGACCTGTGGTTGGAGGAGCAGCATATCATGCTAGAGAAGCTGAAAGAAGATAGGTTAACAAAGTAAAAAATTGGGCTGAAGAAAGACATAAAATGTGCTAACAAAGGAACAAAGCAACAGAATCTGGAATCACTGAGCGAGTACACCCTGTTTCCTTTCACTGTTGCAAATGCTTTTTCTTAATCAGACTCAGTTCTGGGATCTCTGGGGTTTCTCCCTATAGCAGTTGACTTGTAACAGTGACTGTGCACCTGAATACAGAGAAAATTGGTGAGGGGAGAAACTGTTTTGCTGAAGTTTATCCATGGAACCTCCTCTCCCCACTTCTTCCTCAAGCCCTATTCCTAAAGCTTCTCCCAAAATACCAGGAGTCTGTTCCTCATAACCCTTCAGTTCCTTTCTTCAACATATCCCAGTTCCTTTCCTCCCAACCTCCGGCCTTCAGAAGTAGCTATTTCTACTCTTTGGAGGTGGGATTTTAGGTAGAGGGTGAGAGGGATAGAATGAGTTATGAAGAAGGAATTCTCATTGCCAGTGCTATTAGAATGAGGAGTATATTACTGATAGTTCTTGTTTGAATCTGGGCTACATTTTCCTATAGTAACATTTTTGTAAAAGGTGGTTAGGTACTCTAGTACTTAAAATAATTTGATAATGTGTAATTATGCAATTAATATGTACTTTAGAAAACGTAGGCAGTAAATGAGCTAAAAGAAGCTAAATATCATTTATGATCCCAGAGATTGAATGGCTATCTAAGGAATTTTTTCCTTGTATATATTTATTTTATTTATTAAAAAAAATTTTTTTTTTTTTTTTGGTCATGCTGTGCAGCTTGTGGTATCTTAGTTCCCTGACCAGGGATTGAACCCAGGCCATGGCAGTGAAAGTGCCAAGTCCTAACCACTGGACCGTCAGGGAACTCCCTGTGTATGTTTATTTTAACATAAAGATAGAATCAACTATTTTTTAGCCTGCTTTTTTTCATATAATATATTACAAATTATTTATGTTAATGAATATATTTCTACAACATTATTTAAAATTTTTCATTAGTTTAAATAAACTCTCTCTAAACAAATATTTTAGATTTATGTATGCCCTTATGGTAAGTCCCTAGAATGAGTCAAAGGTTATGAAGATTCTGGATACCTATTATTGAACTGCCCTCTGTGAAGACTGTACCAATTCTTATTCCTGTCAGTCCCATATGAAAGTACTTGTCTTCCCATACCCTTGCCAATATTGCACATTGCCATACTTTTTCATTTATGTCAAGGTGGTAGGTGAAAATGGTTCAGTGTTTTAATTTTTTAGTCTTTTGACTACGTCTACTAATATACCTCAAATTTTTATAGGACTTAAAATGGTTTTATATAAAATGACAAACTGTGTTAAATGAAATGATTTCTCATATCCTTCAGTCATATATGAGTTAAATCAGCTTACTGGATACCGTAACCACTGTCACAAGGACTTCTCAGTACAAAAAGAAGAGGTGATACAGAAGGTAAGAATTAAAATTGTGAATTTGATAGAGACCAGACTAGAATTTGGCACTTAAAAAAAAAAAAAAGAAAGGATACATGGACTAGAAGGTAATTTCTAAAGAATTCCAAAAATGTTTTAAGCAATAGCAACACTGTCAATATAAATCTGTCAACTCCTAAAATGACATTTTGAAAAAGGAAATATGATATTAATAGATTAGATAATATGGGACTTTCTTAGGCTATACTCTATGAGAACACATTAGGCACGGCTGTAGAGAAAATTAGTGTATTGGAAAATAGAAGTGAAGAAGTTATCCAAAATGCGGACAAGAGAGACAGAGACTGAAAATATGAAGGAGGCTTAGTGACATGAAGCGTAGAGAGAAAATGCATATCATGTACTTGGTCAGTTCCTAAAGAAAATGAGATAGATAATAGGGTAAAACAAACTTGAAGCAATAATAGCTGAGAGATTTCCAGAATTGAAGAAAGGTACCAAACCATGATTTAAGAAGCCCAGCACACCCCAAGCAGGAATTCTCCCTAGCCATGTAGTGAAACTGCAGGACAACAAATATAAAATCATAAAAGCTAGAGAAAAAAACCTTCAAAGGAGTAACTATGTGAGTGAAAGCCAATTAGTCATCAATAATCATGTAAATTAGAGGACAGTCGTGATTATTTTTTACTATGCTGGAAAAAACTGCCAATCTAGATGTCTGTACCTAGCAAAGATAGGTTCTTTGTTCTTGTCAAGAAGAAAGATGAAATAAATACATATGCACCCAATCAGAACTGTAAGGTCAGAGATATTAGAAGGAATGAAGAACAAAGGATGTGGAAAATTTGTATGTAAAATTAAATCTGATTTTCTCTTTTGGGATTAACAAAGATGTAGCTAAAATAGTAGACAACAATAGCATAAATTATGAAAGGATGCTCTAAATTCCTTTTTTCTTTTTTTTGAGGGAGAATTGTGATATATTAACTTTAGGCTTTAATGTGTGCATACCACCAAAAGACAAGTAAATATATTATTTCCAGACTAGTAGAAGAAACAATTTTGGAATGAGAAGAAAAAATTCCAAAAGAAGTCAAGAAAGGGAAAGGAGAAAAAAGAAAAGGTATAACAAAAAGCACAAAGAATGGCTGAAAATAAATCCCAATATTACTAATTATAATATAGAAGTACTAGTACTTCTTGTACATAGGAGAGAGAGGCATATATCAAACACATTCTAGAAGGATAGAGAAAGACATATCAAACATTCTAAACAAAAGAAAGCTGGTGAGCTATATTAATATACAAAATAGGCTTTAAGGCAAAAAAAAAAAAATTACTAGAGTTAGAAGGTTACTTCATAATGATAATAGCTCAATTCACCTGGAAGATAAAACAGTTCTGAAATTGAGGGTTTTTTATTTATATACATCAAAAATTGATAACTTCAAGGAGAAAAGAGAAAAATATATCATCATAGGGGATGATCTTAATACACATTATAGCATACCTCAGTTAAGCAGGCAGACACAAACATAAGGGTACACAAGATAGAAACAGCACCACTTAAAATCTTGCTCTAAAGGGCATGTATAGAATACTGCATTCAGGCCTGATATTCAGCTAGTACACATTGGTTCACCTGTACCAGTTGTTAAAATATTAATATATATCCATGGTGGTTGAGTAGTTAGTTACTGCCCCAAGCTCACTGAGTGCCTTCCTAGTGCTTAAGCACCTTCCATAGGATCTCTCAGTAACCCATTATATAGCAACTGAAGATTTAAGAACTGGCACAGCAACCTGCCAAGAAACATCTTACTAGAGACCTTTAGCATCCACTCTAAGCTCATCTCCCCATGCCAGGTATCCTCCCCGACACACAAAAAATCCATAGGCAAATGCTGAGTGACCATTTGGCTCCCCTTAGTATGGGGCTGCCTGCCTTTCTCACACACTCTCCCAGTCATTCTCACATGGTCATTTGTGGGAACTGCAGCCTCTGGGAAGATCCAGAGAGATGAAAAGAGCAGTCTGATGAGAGTAATGGCACTACTGCAGGCACCATCCAAACATTAATTCTCTTGGCAAAGTGTGCATACCCATTGCAGGATACAATCCATGGCAGGTGAATGAGGTCTATGAGGATGGTTTATGGATGAATGACTCCTGGGATGTACTTTCCTAATTTTATCATTCTTACTGAATTTCACATTTATTTAGTGGGATAAGTTTGCCAAAAGCCACTGAATACAGGCCCACCATGGACATTAATAACACTCTATTAATGAACTTGACTGCCAACATTAGTAGTCTCTTTACCAGAAACATTTAGTTGAGAGAACCGAGAAGCTGAAAGGTCATGAAACACAAAAGATTTGTATTCTGGTTTATGCTGTTAACTGCTGTATTACATTATGTCTCATTTGGGCTGAGGGATTAGGTTTGATATAATTAAATATGATGTCTCAATAAATTATTTTGTGACTTAGTTATTAATGTAATTGAATATAAAAATTAACAGCAAGCATTATAAGGGCCAAAAAATTTTTAATATACTTACTGTTAACTGCAGCAAAAGCTGAAAAGAGAATTCACCTCCCATGAACAATTCTGTTGCTATTAAGAGTGACTTTTTTTTTTACTTATCAAGTCTACAGGTTACTTGATGACTACCTATTTATGAGGAATTTTTAAAAATTGAAGTATAGTTGATTTACAATATTGTGTTAGTTTCAGGTGTACAGAAAAGTGATTCAGTTATATTTTTTTCAGATTTTTTTCCATTATAGGTTGTTAAAATATATTAAATATAATTCCCTGTGCTATATAGTAAATTCTTGTTGCTTATCTGTTTTTCGTTATCTGTCAATCCCATACTCCTTATTTATCCTTCCCTCCTTCCCTTTCCCCTTTGGTAACCATAAGTGTGTTTTATATGAATGACTACCTGTTTAACATGGAAATTCTTGGAGGGGCTTTATGCAATTTCCTGTGGCAGTTCATGGTTCAGACAAAAGCATCTGTGTCAAAAAAACGATTATGGCTACAATTTCCAAAAATTAATAAATGATTGGGAATTACTAGAATAATCTGATGAACAATTTGAGTTAGAACTAATACCACTTGGCAAGCATTTTTATAACCTATAGGTTAGTTTAATTTTTTAATGTTTTAAAATTTTTATTCATGTTAATTTATATTACTATTGAATATTTAATATTTTTTGAATATCACATTTGACTATATGTATGTAACAGCTGCCTCATGATTTTTTTTTTTGCAAACATACAAGGATGATTTAAAAATTGCTCTCCTGTAAGGCCACATATTTCAAAAGATTATCATTAAGTAGTTTCTCAATATAATGTGATTGCTAGAAATCAGTAACTAAAAGAAAACTAGAAAAACCTCATGTATTTTCAAGTTAAGAAACATTTATAAATAATTCATAAGTCAAAGTAGAAATGATAATGGAAATTAGAAATATTTAGAACTAAATGATAATGAAAGTACCACCTTGCAAAAGTTGTGGGATATAAGTAAATCCTCAGTAGGAAAATTATAATCTTTAATAAACTAGAAAGGAAGACAAGGAAAATTAGTTAGCTAAGTGTCCATCTCAAGAAACAGTAAAAATAGTGAAGTTGTAGTAAAGTAAATCTGACGAAAGTAAAAGGAAAGAAATACAGCAATAAAGAGTAAAATTAGTGAAATTCTAAAAATTAAGTAGAAATACTCAACAGAAAAATCTGTCTTCAAAAAGACAAAGAATAATGAAAAACACTCATTAGATTGATCAAGAGAATACCCAAATATTCAGAATGAAAGGGGGACATATTTTCTGATACAAGAAGTAGAGATTGTAGCTTTCCAGTAGTGGAGTAGATGGTTTGGACCAACCCTCCAACTGAGAATAATTAGAAAAGCTAGAGAAAAACATAAATATCTAATGTAAGATATAAAAAGTTATGTTTGAAAGGATTAGAGAATTGAGGCAATGAGGAAATTGCAGGGCCAAGATCTGCAAATGGAGGGTAGCCAGAGATGTGAACCCACCGTTTTAGCCAACTGAATCTAGCAATATGGTAGAAATGAAAGATTGATTTAACATTAGAAAATAAATTAATGTAAATCACTACATTAACATATTAAAAAGAAAACTATAGGATAATTTCAATAAGTGTTAGAAAATGTTTTATATACTTTAATGTATATTAATGGAAAAAAACACTCAGCAGATTTTAAGTAGAAGAGAATTAATTTCTTTAATCCAATAATAGGAATCTACCAAAACAAATAAACCCTACAGCAAACATTGTGCTTAATGATGAAATGGTGAATGTATTCTTGAAGATAAGGAACAAGATAAGAGTGCACGCTATATTAACATTTCTATTCAACATTGTACTGAAAGTCCTAGCCAGTGCAACAAGGAAAAGAAGTATTAAAAAGAACAAAGCAGGAACTTCCCTGGTGGCACCGTGGTTAAGAATCTGCCTGCCAATGCAGGGGACATGAGTTCGAGCCCTGGTCCGGGAAGATTCCACATGCCGCAGAGCAACTAAGCCCGTGCACCACAAGTACTGAGCCTGTGCTCTAGAGCCCATAAGCCACAACTACTGAGCCCGCATGCCACAACTACTGAAGCCCATGTGCCTAGAGCCTATGCTTTACAACAAGAGAAGCCACTGCAATGAGGAGCCCACGCACCACAACGAAGAGTAGTCCGCACTTAACACAGCTAGAGAAAAGCCCGTGCGCAGCAACAAAGACCCAACGCAGCCAAAAATAAATAAATTTATCTTAAAACAAAGAACAAAGCAACTGTTTATAGATATGATTATTGACAAAGAAAACCTAAAATAACCTATGATAAATTATTAAATAAAATAGCAAGATTGATGATAAATAATATTTTAAAAATCAGTTACTCTTCTGTGTACCAGCAACAAATGAAACAATTTTAAAAAGAACATTTACAAAAGCATCAAAAAAACCTCAAGTACCCAGGAATAGATATAACAAAAGATAGGCATGATGCATATGGAGAAAATCTCTGTTGTAAATGGAGATATGACATGTTCAAGGATTGGAAGACTCCATATTGTCAAGATGTCAATTCTATGCAAACTTTTCTTTAGATTTATTACAATCTCAATTAAAACCCACAGGTGGATCTGTGTGTGGGGGGGGGTGTGTGTACATAACTTCCTAAGTCAATTCTAAATGTATAAGGATGTTCAAAGTTCCAAGGATTGTTACAATACTCTTGCTAAGAAAATCTTGAATATGTGGGAAACTATGCATATTACTGATGGGATGATTCAATACTGTATGATATAAATTCTACCAAATTAATTTGTAAAGATACTGCATCCCAATAAAAATACCAACAAGATTTTTTAGTAGTACCTGATAATGCTATATCTAAAATTCATTTGAAAGAGAAAGTATGACATTAGCACCCCAAAAAATGTTTATTAGGGCAATGAGGGGCTTGCTTTGCCACTTGTCAAACCTTTTAGAAATTAAAATACTGTGGTGGTATTGGATAGACTAGAATATAGAGTCCCCAAAAAAAACTTGTGTATGATAAAGACAGCATTTAGAAAAGTATAGGCTTTGATGCTGGGACAAATGACATCCATTTTAAAAAGTTACAAATCATGCCATGTACAAAAATAGATTGTAATCTATTGTAATAGATTTTTTGGTATTAAAACCAAAAAAATGGGACTTCCCTGGTGGTAGAGTGGTTAGCAATCTGCCTGCCAATGCAGGGGACACGAGTTCAAGCCCTGGTCCAGGAAGATCCCACGTGCCGTGGAGCAGCTAAGCCCGTGAGCCACAACTACTGAGCCTGCGCTCTAGAGCCTGCGAGCCACAACTGCTGAGCTCGCAAGCCACACCTACTGAAGCCCGCGTGCCTAGAGCCTGTGCTCTGCAACAAGAGAAGCCACCGCAATGAGAAGCCTTGCGCACCGCAATGAAGAGTAGCCCCCGCTCACCGCAGCTAGAGAAGGCCCGCGCACAGCAACAAAGACCCAACACAGCCAAAAATAAATAAAATAAAATAAATTAATTAAAAAGAAAGACTATCAGTTTTATAGGTCTCTCTTTTTTTTAATAGGTCTCTTATGTACAGTGTTTAAGACTCTCCCAGAATCATTGATTCATTACTTTTATGCACAAAATTTCATTTCATGACTCTTCTGACCAACAAAAAGAAATGATTATTTATACATCCTCTAAAATTACATATATTAATTTGAATACTTTTACTCATCATGGTCAACTAGCACAAAAATCCTACAAAAATCCTTCACATATTAGTAAACTTTTGAAATCCAGATGCCTCACAAAAGGGTTTATGCAGACACCCTTTAAAGGATAATTTCATGATTACTACATATGGAAAAAATTTCAATTTAGTAGAATTTTTCCCTCCCCACTTTATCTAAAAAGTTTGTTCTGAATAGAAAAATTTGGCCATTTAAAATTCCATCTTATGCACTTTCATCTTAAAGTGTAAAAATACCATTTGTTATTGGAACTATAAATTGAGAAGACCTGAACTTTCAAAGACTCAGGATTTCATTTGCTAGGTCTGAATCTGAAAGATCAGCACCTACAGAAAACTAAGGCAAAATAAATAAATGACAATAGATTTTCAGAAATCAAAATGGGGTTTATAAAAGGTTTATAAAAATACAACTTTGTAATAGGAAAGGGCTGAAACAAGAGATAATACTAAAAATCCATAAAGGAAAAGGTTAAGTTTGACTATATCAAACTGGTTTGGTAGGGTATATGCTAGACCTTTTCAGTGCATTTTAATAGATACTGATGAAATACCTAATTTTGTTGTATATGATTTTTTTCCTAAGTTGCCTCATTTATGCATGTTTTTCTGCAACCAGCTTTTCTCATTTAAAAATGTTTTAGAGTTCTTCATACCCACATAAAGTTATCCCTTTCTTTTTAAATGTTGTACTATATTGTAAAGTATTATATACTATGGCTTATGTAATCAACCATTCCTTCTTTTATGTACATTTAGGTTACTTTCAATTTCTCCCTACAATGCAGCATATCTTTAAATGTGCTTCTTTGTATTTAGAAATAATTATTTCTCTAGATTGAATTCCCAGAAAAAAATTGCTGAGTCAAAAGGTATGCATGTTTAAAATTTTGATAGATACTGGTACTCTCCACACAAGCGGCACCAGTTTACACTTCACCATAATGTATGAGAGTACCACTTCCTACTACTACTTTCAACAGTGAGTAGTGTCAGTCTTTTAACTATCTGCTACTAATGTGGACAAAAAGAAGTTATTCATCTATAGCTTGTGTAGTTATAAATAGTTGAATATCAATAACCAGAGAATGCTAAAAAACTAAATAAGAGAAATGTGTCATTTGCTTCCAGGTCAGTGCTGACAGTTGCTTGTGAACAGACTGAAGTTCTGCTTTTTGATCCTATATCTTCAAAGCACATAAAAACACTTTCTGAAGCTCATGAAGACTGTGTAAATAATATAAGGTTAGTATTATAGTGAAAAAGTGAACTTTATTAATGTGACCCAAAAAATTCTGTTTTGGAAGTTAATGAAAATTTATAATGCCTTGTCCAGCACTACTAGGTGATACACATTTGGAATTGTGGAACATAGCCCTTTAATTACAAAACTTACTGTTAACCATTTTGGATTGGAATCTTTCTGAAATGCATTTTCACTTCCATATGATCTCACCTTTTCTCCTTGTGTATTAGGGTCATCATTATGAATCTCAGCCATGTATTATGATAGTCCTATAATGCTTTTGGGCACTCCCACTGCTTACCCTCTGTCACCACCAGCCCCCAAATTCATACTATTGAGGGAAAAAAACACACATGCACAGAAAAACTTCTTTATAGCATTGTTGGAAGCTCCTTAAATTCTCAATAATGTGGGAAGTAGATAACAGTTGAATAGCTTGGTGGACTAATATGCAGTCATTAAAATGATGGTTACAGAGACTACATATCAGCATAGACAAATGCTTGCGATAGTACAGGTTAAAATCATAAAAATTATATAAATATGACATGATGCAGAAGAAAAAGATTAGAAGGAAATATTTTTAAATGCTTACAGTGGATATGTTAGAATGAATGGATTATGAGTAATTTTCTATTTTCTAAACTTTATATAATGAGATTATATGACTTTCATAATGATTACTTTTAATGTTCAAAAAATAATAATTTATGAGGAAATTACTTCTAGTCAAGGTGACATATTGAATTTTGATGTAACCTCTAGCTCCAAACATATAGAACAATAGATTAAATAGCACAAAAGATACAGCCAGGCTCTGAAACAACATAAACATCTTTGTGGCCATATGGCCAGACCGGAACACAGACACAAAGCTGTTACAGGGTTGAAACCATAAGCCCACTGGGTTTTCAGTCAGGCACTGACATATAGTAGTTTAGCTCCAGTGAGGAATCAAAAATGCTAAAAGTGTTTCATGTGAGGCAGGAACCAGAGCCAGAATTACTATATGAAGCCAGGGGTTTAGTTGGAATGAGGCTGAAAAAAGGAAAAAGCTATTAATTACCTGGGGCTGTAGGTTTTAGATGATAAAGATACAGCCTCATGACCAGGAATTGAATGAAGCCATTGTTGAGTCGGTGACTGAAGGTATATATGTGATAGCTCCAATATTATCATGAAACTGGAGGCCTTAATGTCATTATGAGGCCTAGTAGTGGATTTGGTTCCAGAAATCCAAGTGGGGGCAACTATAAAACCATTAAATAGGAAGAAAGAGAAAAAATTTTTAAATCTTTCTTGCTCAAAATAAGCCTATATAACCAAAATTCCCAAACTCATGAAGATATCTAATATTAATATCATAACAAAACCAGCAACTAGAACAGGTATTTTCTCTGGATAAAATTAATTTTTTGGAGTAGTCCAACAAAGACTTTATTTTAAAAAATGAATTATTTTATTTTTTTTCGACTAGGTAATACATGCACGTGGTACAAAATTCAAAGGTACAAAAGGGTAAACAGTGAAAAGTAAGTCTATCTCCCACCTCTTTCCCCTAGCCACCCAGTTCCCCTCCCCAGAGGCAACCACTATTACCAGTTTCTTGCTATCCTTTCTGAGATAGTTCATGCATGTACTAGCATATGTACACACATATACATAAACTTTTATATAAGTGGTAGCATTCTGCACATACTATTATATACGTTGGCTTTTTCACTTAATGACATATTTAAGATCATTCCATATTTGTACCCATGGGATGATTTTATTCTTTTTAACGGCTGCATAGTATTCCATTGATTGGAAGAAACTTTAAAGCATTTTTAGTATGCTCAAAGAAATAAGGGATACTTCCCATTAATAGCTCAAAATTATGAAAAAAAATAGGTTAATGTGGAAAAAACCAACTAGAACTTTTGTAAATTAAAAATATAGTTGGTATATTAAAAAACTTAATAAATGGGATAAATGTTACCCTTTGCACCACTGATGAGAGAATTAATGGGTTAGAAAATATTAGTAAAAAATTCACCCAGAGATTGATTGAGATGTATAATATCTCAGTTACAGAAGAAAGAAGTTGCAGAGATTGGAGGAGAACTAAATTTTGAAGGCACAAAGGCTGAGAATTTTCAGCATTGAAGGACCTGAATCCTTGAATCAAAAGTAAACTCTGGAATCAAGTGGGTTAAACAAAGATAAAGCTACATCTAGACAGGTTGTGGTGAAATTCTAGAATATCAGATAAAAAGAAAATCTTAAAAGCCACCAAAGTTAGAGGCCAGATTACCTTCAGAGGTACGATAATTGAACTGACTGGTTTCTTATCAACAACAGTTGATGCTAGGAGACAAAGGAGTAATATCTTAAATACTAAGACAGAGTAATGTTTAATACCATTTCATATCCAGGTAAATTGTTATTCTAGAATAAAGAATTTTGATTCAGTGAAATTATAAATGTTAATTATTAATAGCAGAAAGATAATAATTTAGGATTTTTGTGGGGGAGGGTGCATTTAAAACAAAGTTAAAACGAAAACTCTAGATTAGCACTATCCAATACAATTATAATTTTAAATTAAAAATTGTCTAGTAGTCACATTAAAAAAAAGACATGAAATTAATTTTTAATAATATATTTTATTTACTCCAGTATGCCTAAAATGTTCTCATTTCAACATGCAGTCAGCATAAAAAATACTGAGATATTTTATTGATACTTTCATTTTCTCATGCTAAATCTTCAAAATCCAGTATATATGTTACACTTAGAGCACATCTCAATGCAGACTGGCCACATATTAAGGACTCATTAGCCACATGTAGCTAATGGCTACCAAACTGCACATTGTAGCTCTGGATGGTAACAACAAATAGGTTGTACGTGTGGGGAAATTTTGTTCAGTGGGAATGTATAACATTTAAGGTCCACATCATGTTCAAGAAGAGGATAGAAATATTAACTAATTTCACACTCTTTCAGAACAATCTATAATTAAGTATATATGATTAAAAAACTAAAATAATAAAACTATAGTTTATAGCTTCCAAACCAGCAAAGGTGGGTGGCAGAGAATATTGAAAACTTGATCAGTTCAGTAAAAGAAAGGAAAGCTTAAAAAAGTAAAAAAAAATAAGCAAAAGAAAGGAAGGATAAATAGAAAACAGGAAGTAGAAATAGTTCCAAATATATTAATAGTTCACAGTAAATATAAATGGGTTGATCTTCTTTATTAAAAGGCACAGAGATAGCAATTTGAATAAAAAACAAAATCACGTATATACTCTTTATGGAGATACCAAAAATAAAACTACCCAGAAATGGGTAAAGAAAACTGATGTAGGTTATCATTATTGGACAGATATAAGACCAAAGGTTTTTTATATTTATTTATTTATTGTTTTACGTCTTTATGGGAGTATAATTGCTTTACAGTGGTGTGTTAGTTTCTGCTTTATAACAAAGTGAATCAGTTATACATATACATATGTTCCCATATCTCTTCCCTCTTGCGTCTCCCTCACTCCCACCATCCCTATCCCACCCCTCTAGGTGGTCACAAAGCACTGAGCTGATCTCCCTGTGCTATGCGGCTGCTTCCCACTAGCTATCTATTTTACGTTTGGTAGTGTATATATGTCCATGCCACTCTCTCACTTTGTCACAGCTTATCCTTCCCCCTCCCCATATCCTCAAGTCCATTCTCTAGTAGGTCTGTGTCTTTACTCCCATCTTACCCCTAGGTTCTTCATGACATTTTTTTTTTCTTAGATTCCATATATATGTGTTAGCATATGGTATTTGTCTTTCGCTTTCTGACTTACTCCACTCTGTATGACAGACTGTAGGTCCATCCACCTCACTACAAATAACTCAATTTCGTTTCTTTTTATGGCTGAGTAATATTCCATTGTATATATGTGCCACATCTTCTTTATCCATTCATCTGATGATGGACACTTAGGTTGTTTCCATCTCCTGGCTATTGTAAATAGAGCTGAAATGAACATTTTGGTACATGACTCTTCTTGAATTAATGGTTTTCTCAGGGTATATGCCCAGTAGTGGGATTGCTGGGTCATATGGTAGTTCTATTTGTAGTTTTTGAAGGAACCTCCATACTGTTCTCCATAGTGGCTGTATCAATTCACATTCCCACCAGCAGTGCAAGAATGTTCCCTTTTGTCCACACCCTCTCCAGCATTTATTTTTTCTAGATTTTTTGATGATGGCCATTCTGACTGGTGTAGGATGATATCTCATTGTAGTTTTGATTTGCATTTCTCTAATGATTAATGATGTTGAGCATTCTTTCATGTGTTTGTTGGCAGTCTGTATATCTTCTTTGGAGAAATGTCTATTTAGGTCTTCCGCCCATTTTTGGACTGGGTTGTTTGTTTTTTTGTTATTGAGCTGCATGAGCTGCTTGTAAATTTTGGAGATTAATCCTTTGTCAGTTGCTTCATTTGCAAATATTTTCTCCCATTCTGAGGGTTGTCTTTTGGTCTTGTTTATGGTTTCCTTTGCTGTGCAAAAGCTTTTAAGTTTCATTAAGTCCCATTTGTTTATTTTTGTTTTTATTTCCATTTCTCTAGGAGGTGGGTCAAAAAGGATCTTGCTGTGATGTATGTCATAGAGTGTTCTGCCTATGTTTTCCTCTAAGAGTTTGATAGTTTCTGACCTTACATTTAGGTCTTTAATCCTTTTTTTTTTTTGCGGTACGCGGGCCTCTCACTGCTGTGGCCTCTCCCATTGCAGAGCACAGACTCCAGACGCACAGCTTCAGCGGCCATGGCTCACGGGCCCAGCCACTCTGTGGCATGTGGGATCTTCCCAGACCGGGGCACAAACCCGTGTCCCCTGCATCGGCAGGCAGACTCCCAACCACTGCGCCACCAGGGAAACCCTTTAATACATTTTGAGCTTATTTTTGTGTATGGTGTTAGGGAGTGTTCTAATCTCATACTTTTACATGTACCTGTCCAGTTTTCCCAGCACCACTTATTGAAGAGGCTGTACTTTCTCCACTGTACATTCCTGCCTCCTTTATCAAAGATAAGGTGACCATATGTGCGTGGATTTATCTCTGGGCTTTCTATCCTGTTCCATTGATCTATATTTCTGTTTTTGTGCCAGTACCATACTGTCTTGATTACTGTAGCTTTGTAGTATAGTCTGAAGTCAGGGAGCCTGATTCCTCCAGCTCTATTTTTCATTCTCAAAGCCAAGATTGCTTTGGCTATTTGGGGTCTTTTTTGTTTCCATACAAATTGTGAAATTTTTTGTTCTAGTTCTGTGAAAAATGCCAGTGGTAATTTGATAGGGATTGCATTGAATCTGTAGATTGCTTTGGGTAGTAGAGTCATTTTCACAGTGTTGATTCTTCCAATCCAGGAACATGGTATATCTCTCCATCTATTTGTATCATCTTTAATTTCTTTCATCAGTGTCTTATAATTTTCTGCATACAGGTCTTTTGTCTCCTTAGGTAGGTTTGTTCCTAGATATTTTATTCTTCTTGTTGCAGTGGTAAATGGGAGTGTTTTCTTGATTTCACTTTCAGATTTTTCTTTATTAGTGTATAGGGATGCCAGAGATTTCTGTGCATTAATTTTGTATCCCGCTACTTTATCAAATTCATTGATTATCTCTAGTAGTTTTCTGGTAGCATCTTAGGATTCTCTATGTATAGTATCATGTCATCTGCAAACAGTGACAGCTTTACTTCTTCTTTTCTGATTTGGATTCCTTTTATTTCCTTTTCTTCTCTGATTGCTGTGGCTAAAACTTCCAAAACTATGTTGAATAATAGTGGTGAGAGTGGGCAACCTTGTCTTGTTCCTGATCTTAGTGGAAATGCTTTCAGATTTTCACCATTGAGGACGATGTTGGCTGTGGGTTTGTCATATATGGCCTTTATTATGTTGAGGAAAGTTCCCTCTATGCCTACTTTCTGCAGGGTTTTTATCAGAAATGGGTGTTGAATTTTGTCGAAAGCTTTCTCTGCATCTATTGAGATGATCATATGGTTTTTCTTCAGTTTGTTAATATGGTGTATTGATTGATTTGCGTATATTGAAGAATCCTTGCATTCCTGGAATAAACCCCACTTGATCCTGGTGTATGATCCTTTTAATGTGCTGTTGGATTCTGTTTGCTAGTATTTTGTTGAGGATTTTTGCATCTATGTTCATCAGTGATATTGGCCTATAGTTTTCTTTCTTTGTGACGTCCCTGTCTGGTTTTGGTATCAAGGTGATGGTGGCCTCGTAGAATGAGTTTGGGAGTTTTCCTCCCTCTGCTATATTTTGGAAGAGCTTGAGAAGGATTGGTGTTAGCTCTTCTCTAAATGTTTGATAGAATTCGCCTGTGAAGCCATCTGGTCCTGGGCTTTTGTTTGTTGGAATATTTTTAATCACAGTTTGAATTTCAGTGCTTGCGATTGGTCTGTTCATATTTTCTATTTCTTCCTGATTCAGTCTTGGCAGGTTGTGCATTTCTAAGAATTTGTCCATTTCTTTCAGGTTGTCCATTTTATTGGCATAGAGTTTCTTGTAGTAATCTCTCATGATCTTTTGTATTTCTGCAGTGTCAGTTGTTACTTCTCCTTTTTCATTTCTAATTCTATTGATTTGAGTCTTCTCCCTTTTTTTCTTGATGAGTCTGGCTAATGGTTTATCAATTTTGTTTAGCTTCTCAAAGAACCAGCTTTTAGTTTTATTGATCTTTGCTATCATTTCCTTCATTTCCTTTTCATTTATTTCTGATCTGATTTTTATGATTTCTTTCCTTCTGTTAACTTTGGGGTTTTCTTGTTCTTCTTTCTCTAATTGCTTTAGGTGCAAGGTTAGGTTGTTTATTCAAGATGTTTCCTGTTTCTTAAAGTAGGATTGTATTGCTATAAACTTCCCTCTTAGAACTGCTTTTGCTGCATCCCATAGGTTTTGGGTCATCGTGTCTCCATTGTCATTTGTTTCTAGGTATTTTTTGATTTCCTCTTTGATTTCTTCAGTGATCACTTCGTTATTAAATAGTGTATTGTTTAGCCTCCATGTGTTTTTATTTTTTACAGATCTTTTCCTGTAATTGATATCTAGTCTCATAGCGTTGTGGTCGGAAAAGGTACTTGATACAATTTCAGTTTTCTTAAATTTACCATGGCTTGATTTGTGACCCAAGATATGATCTATCCTGGAGAATGTTCCATGAGCACTTGAGAAAAATGTGTATTCAGTTGTTTTTGGATGGAATGTCCTATAAATATCAATTAAGTCCATCTTGTTTAATGTATCATTTAAAGCTTGTGTTTCCTTATTATTTTCATTTTGGATGATCTGTCCATTGGTGAAAGTGGGGTGTTAAAGTCCCCTACTACGAATGTGTTACTGTCGATTTCCCCTTTTATGGCTGTTAGTATTTGCCTTATGTATTGAGGTGCTCCTATGTTGGGTGCATAAATATTTACAATTGTTATATCTTCTTCTTGGATCGATCCCTTGATCATTATGTAGTGTCCTTCTTTGTCTCTTCTAATAGTCTTTATTTTAAAGCCTATTTTGTCTGATATGAGAATTGCTACTCCAGCTTTCTTTTGGTTTCCATTTGCATGGAATATCTTTTTCCATCCCCTCACTTTCAGTCTGTATGTTTCTCTAGGTCTGAAGTGGGTCTCAGGTAGACAGCATATATATGGGTCTTGTTTTTGTATCCATTCAGCCAGTCTGTGTCTTTTGGTGGGAGCATTTAATCCATTTACAGTTAAGGGAATTATCGATATGTATGTTCCTATTCCCATTTTCTTAATTGTTTTGGGTTTGTTATTGTAGATCTTTTCCTTCTCTTGTGTTTCTTGCCTAGAGAAGGTCCTTTAGCATTTGTTGTAAAGCTGGTTTGGTGGTGCTGAACTCTCTCAGCTTTTGCTTGTCTGTGAAGGTTTTAATTTCTCCATCAAATCTGAATGAGATCCTTGCTGGGTAGAGTAATCTTGGTTGTAGGTTTTTCTGCTTCATCACTTTAAATATGTCCTGCCAGTCCCTTCTGGCTTGCAGAGTTTCTGCTGAAAGATCAGCTGTTAACCTTATGGGGATTCCCTTGTGTGTTATTTATTGTTTTTCCCTTGCTGTTGTTTATATGTTTTCTTTGTATTTAATTTTTGACAGTTTGATTAATATGTGTCTTGGCGTGTTTCTCCTTGGATTTATCCTTTATGGGACTCTCTGTGCTTCCTGGACTTGATTAACTATTTCCTTTCCCATATTAGGGAAGTTTTCAACTATAATCTCTTCAAATATTTTCTCAGTCCCTTTCTTTTTCTCTTCTTCTTCTGGAACCCCTATAATTCGAATGTTGGTGCATTTAATGTTGTCCCAGAGGTCTCTGCGACTGTCCTGAGTTCTTGTCATTCTTTTATCTTTATTCTGCTCTGCAGTAGTTATTTCCACTATTTTATCTTCCAGGTCACTTATCTGTTCTTCTGCCTCAGTTATTCTGCTATTGATCCCTTCTAGAGTATTTTTAATTTCATTTATTGTGTTGTTCATTGTTGCTTGTTTCATCTTTAGTTCTTCCAGGTCCTTGTTAAATGTTTCTTGCATTTTCTCTATTTTATTTCCAGGATTTTGGATCATCTTTACTATCATTATTCTGAATCCTTTTTGAGGTAGACTACCAATTTTCTCTTCATTTGTTCGGTCTGGTGGGTTTTTATCTTGCTCCTTCAACTGCTGTGTGTTTTTCTGTCTTCTCATTTTGCTTATCTTACTGTGTTTGGGGTCTCCTTTTTGCAGGCTGCAGGTTCGTAGTTCCCGTTGTTTGTGGTGTCTGTCCCCAGTGGCTAAAGTTGGTTCAGTGGGTTGTGTAGGCTTCCTGGTGCAGGGGACTAGTGCCTTTGTTCTGGTGGATGAGGCTGGATCTTGTCTTTCTGGTGGGCAGGTCCACGTCTGGTGGTGTGCTTTGGGGTGTCTGTGGACTTATTATTATTTTAGGCAGGCTCTCTGCTAATGGGTGGGGTTGTGTTTCTGTCTTGCTAGTTGTTTGGCATAGGGTGTCCAGCACTGTAGCTTGCTGGTTGTTGAGTGAAGCTGGGTGTTGGTGTTGAGATGGAGATCTCTGGGACATTTTCGCCGTTTGACATTATGTGGAGCTGGGAGGTCTCTTGTGGGCCAGTGTCCTGAAGTTGGCTGTCACACCTCAGAGGCACAGCACTGACTACTGGCTGCAGTACCAAGAGCCTTTCATCCTCACAGCTCAGAATAAAAGGGGGAAAAAGTAGAAGGAAAGAGGATAAAAGAAAATAAAGTAAGATAAAATAGTTATTAAAATAAAAAATAATTATTAAGAAAAAAAATTTTTTTAAAAAGTAAAAAAAAAAAAGCGGACGGATAGAACCGTAGGACAAATGGTGAAAGCAAAGCTATACAGACAAAATCTCACACAGAAGCATACACATACACACAAAAAGAGGAAAAGGGGAAAAAATAATAAATCTTGCTCTCAGAGTCCACCTCCTCAATTTGGGATGATTCGTTGTCTATTCAGGTATTCCACAGATGCAGGGTACATCAAGTTGATTGTGGAGATTTAATCCGCTGCTCCTGAGGCTGCTGGGAGAGATTTCCCTTTCTCTTCTTTGTTCGCACAGCTCCCGGGGTTCAGGTTTGGATTTGGCCCCGCCTCTGTGTGTAGGTCGCCTGAGGGCGTCTGTTCTTCACTCAGACGAACGGGGTTAAAGGAGCCGCTGATTCGGGGGGCTCTGGCTCACTCAGGCCGGGGGGAGGGAGGGGTACGGAGTGCGGGGCGAGCCTGAGGAGGCAGAGGCCGGCATGACGTTGCACCAGCCTGAGGCGCACCGTGCGTTCTCCCGGGGAAGTTGTCCCCGGATCCTGGGCCCCTGGCAGTGGCGGGCTGCACAGGCTCCCCGGAAGGGAGGTGTGGATAGTGACCTGTGCTCGCACACAGGGTTCTTGGTGGCAGCAGCAGCAGCCTTAGCGTCTCATGCCCGTCTCTGGGGTCCGCAATGTTAGCCGCGGCTCGCGCCTGTCTCTGGAGCTCCTTTAAGCAGCACTCTTAATCCCCTCTCCTCGCGTACCAGGAAACAAAGAGGGAAGAAAAAGTCTCTTGCCTCTTTGGCAGCTCCATACTTTTCCCCGTACTCTGTCCCGGCTAGCCGTGGTGCACTAACTCCCTGCAGGCTGTGTTCACGCCGCCAACCCCAGTCCTCTCCCTGTGCTCCAACCGAAGCCCGAGCCTCAGCTCCCAGCCCCGCCCGCCCCGGTGGGTGAGCAGACAAGCGTCTCGGGCTGGTGAGTGCTGATCGGCACCGATCCTCTGTGCGGGAATCTCTCTGCTTTCCTTTCCGCACCCCTGTTGTTGTGCTGTCCTCCGTGGCTCTGAAGCTTCCCCCGTCCGACACCCACAGTGTCCGCCCACGAAGGGGCTTCCTAGTGTGTGGAAACCTTTCCTCCTTCACAGCTCCCTCCCACTGGTGCAGGTCCCGTCCCTATTCTTTTGTCTCTGTTTATTCTTTTCTCTTTTGACCTACCCAGGTACGTGGGGAGTTTCTTGCCTTTTGGGAGGTCTGAGGTCTTCTGCCAGCGTTCAGTAGGTGTTCTGTAGGAGTTGTTACACGTGTAGATGTATTCCTGATGTATCTGTGGGGAGGAAGGTGATCTCTGCGTCTTACTCTTACGCCATCTTCCCTGACTTCTCCAGACCAAAGGTTTTAATAAGGAAAGTGCAACAGTAAATATTAATAAAAAGAAAAATCCACCAAGAAGATATCATAATCATGAGCTTGTATACAACTTCAAATTAAGAAAGCAAAAACAATAATAATGAATTACATGTCTATAATCATATTAAGAGATTTTAATACAGTTCTGTCCAAAACTGGTAAATCAAGCAGATAAAAATTAGGTTGTAGAAGATTGTAAATACCTTGAACAACCTTTCTACTAAAAATAGAAATGCTGGATAAATTTTTTTTAAATATTTTTTTAAATGTAGAGTTGAACTGATAAGAAAGAAAGGAAGCCTAGGCCCAAAAGTGAAGCAGGAATGCAAAGAAGTAAACACGTACTCAGCTGGCTTTTTACCCTGAAGGCATCTGCCAAATGCCTGTGACTCTTGAGTTTCTGTTTTGACAGGTGTGAGGAGTACAAAGGACAGGAGAGTTAATTCTACGTCCAGTTCAAGGTGAGGAGTCTAATAGAAAACTCTGCATAAGGCTGGGGACTGCAAAGGGCTACAATTTCAGCATAAAGGTGATCTAGAAATAAACCACCTTGTTCATCTAGACTGTGGCATTGGGTAGAGGGATGTCAGAAAATCTCTGAATTTCTAACCACAAGCCAGCCTTCATGCAGCCTTCACACTGTGATATGGTCCAAAACCCTCCAGCCAGCAATTTTAAACTGGATCCAGCTTGGCAGGGCTGCCAGGTACCTGCAAAAAGAAACGCAAATCTTCTCTGAAGGAGCAAATTAAGTATTATAAAGAAGTCAGTTCTTCCCAAATTAATCTATGAATTTAGTGCAGTTTTAATCAAAATCCCAACAGAATGGTTTTTTTTTTTCTTAACTTGATTTAAAAGTTCATATTGAACAGCAAAGTGGCAAGAATGTCTGAGAAAAGTTTGAGGAAGACTGAGATTGTAGGAGTACTCACCCCTCCAGATATCAGACGTTGTCTTAGAACAGAGATAGATTAAGTGACCTATGGAATGGAATAGAACTTCCAGAAACAGACCCATGCATATATGAAAATTTTATATATGACAGCAGGGGCATTATAAACCAGTGGGGGAAAATGGAAAAGAGAATTTGTTATATGTATGAAAAAAGAAAATGAAATTAGATTTCTATCTCATACCATAACTAAAAATAACTGCCAGTTAAAGACGTAATTATGAAAGCAAACCTTTTTAGAAGAAATATAGAATATTTATGTTCTAAGTACGAGAAAGGATTCTTTTTAAGACACAAAAAGTATAAACCATTGAGGATTGATAAATTCAACTGCATTAAAATTTAAAACTTCATTATAACCAAAGACATAACAGTGTGAGAAGGTAAGCTATAAGCTGGTGCGAGAAGATATTTTCAATGTACATAGCCAAAAAAAGGATTAGTGGGCTTCCCTGGTGGCGCAGTGGTTGAGAGTCCGCCTGCCGATGCAGGGTAGACGGGTTCGTGCCCCGGTCCGGGAAGGTCCCACATGCCGCGGAGTGGCTGGGCCCGTGAGCCATGGCCGCTGAGCCTGCGCGTCCAGAGCCTGTGCTCCCCAACGGGAGGGGCCACAGCAGTGAGAGGCCCGCGTACCGCAAAAAAAAAAAGGGATTAGTATCCAGAATATATGAAACAATTACCTTAGAGCAAAATAGGCAGAGACTCGCATAAGAGAAAATAAAATGAGCAATAAATATGGAAAGATTTTCAAGCTTACTAGTTATGGAAATGCAAATAAAAATAACAATGAAGACATATCAAATATTGACAAAGATGCTGAGAAATAGAAAACTCTTAGACATTATTGATGGAATATAAATTGGTAAAATTATTTTGAGCAATTTAGCAATATCTGGTAAAATTGAAGATCGATTGTTTAAATGAAATTAAAGCACATGTGAACAAGGAAATGTGTAAAGAAGGTTCATTACAGCATCGTTAGTAATAGAAGTTGAAAACAAATCTCCATCAAGAGGAAGATAAGGGACTTCCCTGGCGGTCCAGTGGTTAAGACTTCGCCTTCCAAGGCAGGGGGTGCAGGTTCAATCCCTGGTCGGGGGGCTAAGATCCCACATGCCTCGTGGCCAAAAAAACAAAACATAAAAGGAAGATAAATGAATTGTATACTCATACGATGCAATACTATACGTCAGTTAAAATAAATGAACTAGAAGCATCAGCATCTGAGATATATCAGAAATAAAAGGTCGAGCCAGAAAAGCAAATTGTATAATGAGCTGTACAGTGTGATACCATTTATATAAAGTTTAAAAATAAACTTGATGAAGGCATGTATTTGTTTGTTCTCTGCTCTATCCCCAGCACCTAGAACTGTGCCACATAGTGGGTGCTCATTAAATATTTACAGAATAAGTTGAATGCAAAACCAAACTGTAAATTACTTATGGATACATACTTATGAATTCATAGTATTAAAAACTTGCAAGGGGAGTGACAGACAACAAATTTTGGATAGTGGTTCCCTCTGGAGAGGGAGGGAGGGGAATGGGATTGGGGAGGGATATACAGGGGTCTTCAATTGGGTTTGTAATGTTCAAAAAAATCTGAAATATAACCAAATGTTAAAATTTGATAAAGCTGGGTGGTGGGTATCACAGATGTTTGTTATATTCTTCATAATTTTCTTTATGTTTCTAATATTTTACAATTTTAAAATTTCTTATCTCAAAAAGAAAAGACATGTCAAGTTGTTTGCCCCTACTCAAAATGACCTCTGACTAATTTGCTATTAGAATTTGTGTTCTTTTTCAATGTCAGTTCTCATTTGATGCTATCAATGTGCCTGCCCTAGAACCCCACACCTACAAATTTGAATTTGCTTCTTATCTGTTTGTTAGAAAAACAGATTTTGAAGCTATTTAGAAGTACATATCACTTAAGTGTTTTGAGTAAGGATCTGAAAGGTCCTCTGGCATGAGCTTAATTGTGTATTACTTATTAATTTTTTGAGTGCTTACCATGTGCCAAACCTTTTGTGAAGCACTTTTGATACATTATATTGTTTAATCCTCACAGTATCCTGATGTGAGACAGATATTGTACTCATTTTAAGGAATGAAGAAACTGCAACTCAGATAAAGAGATTTCCCCGGGGTCTTTTTATAGGAAGTGGTAGAGCTGGAATTCATACTCAGTTCCATTAGACCACCTCACTGTACTGTTCAGAGATATGGACATGCATTTCCTGGTTTGGTTCTAGATAGTCATTTTCCACATACTTAGTAATGTCTTCTAGTTCATTTCTTAGTTTTGAGGTTTGCTTATATTGTAAAATAAAAATATTGATAGTTTTGGAGAGTATTTTCTGTTGCTTCATATGAAAGTAAGGGAAAAAATATGTAATTTAAATTCTTTTTTTTTTTTTTTTTTTTTTTGTGGTACACGGGCCTCTCACTGCTGTGGCCTCTTCCGTTAAGGAGCACAGGCTCCGGACGCTCAGGCCCAGCGGGCATGGCTCACGGGCGCAGCTGCTCCGCGGCACGCGGGATCCTCCTGGTCCAGGGCACGAACCCGTGTCCCCTGCATCGGCAGGCGGATTCTCAACCACTGCGCCACCAGGGAAGCCCCTGTAATTTAAATTCTTAAGCCCAATATACAGCCTTACTTCTCATTCATGAAGGTTTAAGAGTTTAAGAGTCCATTTAATAATCAAGGTCCCCCAGTTATGAGGTTAGAGGGGGAACTGAGGTTATCCTAAGAATATTTACTTAGTGATATGGCAGTTAAAAAATTAGTACCCATTTAAATATTCCAGGATCTGCTTTTCCCTCCCACTGTCTTTGTTGGTCTTTTCCTGATTGTTATATTTCAAACAATATAATGTAGGTTCAGTGCTTATCATGGGGAACATGAAATTTCTGATCTTGCAAAGGATGTAAAATTTTGCAAGGCCTTGAGAGTGATGTTAGAGAACTGGTCAGAATCATTGGCAAATGAGGATCTGATAGAGTGAGACTAGTTATCAATTAGAGAAAAGAGAAGGACAGAAATGATGACATGATAGAAACTTCAAAGAATTATGTGAATATCCCACAGGACTAAGGAAAGGCCTTTGGGAAAATTGATAAAGACCTTGAATGTTATACAGAAATGGCCCTCTTTTTATTATAGTGCAAAATTCAGATATGAAGTAAGGATGTCATATTCTGCTTCATAATTTCATTGGAAAGATTATGCAAAAAACCCAAACATTTAATTTATTCTTGTTCTAAGAATTTGCATGTAGTTAAATAAATTTTAAAAGGCCTTTTTTGATGATTTTTAGTTGGTTTTTTAAAAAATATACAACACTTCCTTTCCCTTGTACAATGAAATGTTGGTACCTGTTTTAAGAAAATTCAATTTCAGTTGCTGTTATCCTTTACCAATCATCCTCTGATAATGAAGACCTCAATTTATCCAGAGCTGTCACATATTGGAGTTTAATGGAGACATATGGAAAAGTTCTGTAATTCAGAAACTCATAGATTTCAATGTGTGTGGAGTGTCTCTTGTTTATTAGAGACCATGTAGTTAAAAATACTTTATAATTATTAACTTATTAGGTAGACTAAGTGTTAATTTGAGAGGATTGGGCCAGATCTCCAAGACTTATCTACCACTTTACACTTTCCGTGTCGACTTACTTTGGGATAAGAATTGTTGAGGGTGCTTTAACTGGTCTCCTAGTCTACATTCTTAATTTTCTATAATTTATCTACTCTCTTTACCAATGATTCTCCAGTACCAAAATTTTTAACAGGTAATACTTTGAGGGAAAAATGAGAAAACTAAAGTCTAAGTATTGAATTTTTCATTAAAGTAAACTTATTCAATTAAAAATTATTAACTTTTATTCCATGATTTTCTGCATACTGATATTAAAATATCCATGCAACAATAGTAATTTTTCTCAGTGGCCTTACTGACAAAAATTTTTAAACCAATCCCTCTATTTTATTTTTTATGAATATAGTTTTGGAACCTAGCCAGCTCAGAGATCCTTCTGAAAGTATTAACCAATCATGTCACTTTCTTGCTTAAAACCCTTCAAGGTGGACCACTGCGGCGTACAGCAATATAATCCCACTGGGGTTTTGAATCCATATGTGCATTATTTTCTGTATGAAATAAAATAGCTTAGTGTTTTTTTCCCTAAATTTTTCAAATATATAAAGATGCTTCTATGATGATGATCAATTTATTTTAAAAGTCTGACTTGACTTTCCAGTAGCCTTTGTTATTTTGTATTTTTTTAAATCGTATAATTCCTGTCAAGTGTGGAAGTCATTGAAATATTTTTACTTTTAAAAGCCTCATCAGTAAAGGTAAAACTATAAGGAGAAAAAAATGGATTTGACAATATAATAATTAAATTTTTGATATGGTAAGAAAACATGTGAACCACGTTTAAAGATAGAAATATATGGAAAACATATTCAACATACTGTATTTGAAAAACTGAAGAATATTAGTAATATTTTGTAACTCAATAATAAAACTAATATTGCAAGAGGAAAATCAGCAAGGAACATGAATAGCAATTCCCCAAAGAAATATAATCTTCCAATTAATATGAAAAAAGTTCAACTTTACTAAAAATAAGTTTCAACCTAAAACAAGATGATATTTTTTTCCTAGCACTTAGCACAGGTATTAAAAAAATACCTCTGTGGGAAGGGTTTGGAGAAGCAGACACTCTCATAACCGCTGGTAGAACTAGATATTGGTATGTTCTTTTGAGGACAATTTGTCTATATGTATCAAAAGCCTTACCTTTTAAAAAAAAATCCCTTTTTACTTAACAATACATTTTTCTGGAAATGTATTTAGAAAAATAACTAGGAATGTGATTAATATTTGGCTGTTAGCATATTCATCATTGTGTTTTGAATAGTAATAAATTGGCAGCAATCTAAAGATCCAAAAATTGCAAATTAGTTTAAAATAGAAAAGATTATGGTTCACTCATACGGTGAATGCTATTCAGCCATTAAGAATTATTTTGTCAATAAATCTTTAATGACATGGCAAAATAGTTATGAAATAATATTAGTCTTGAAATACATGAATTAGGCTAAATATCAATTACAGTCATTATTTTTGGTGTTGGATTTTTTTCCATTTAAAAAAATATTTTCAATGGGCATGTATTTATAATTAAGAAATAGTTATTGGGAATCACTATAGAATAATACCATGATGTATTCTCTACTTGTCTCTACTTTTCCACACACAGCACTTTTAACTGCTGTTGCCTCTCAAGAGTACACTATCCCTGTACACACCTTTGTAACTTTGCTTACCCCTTGGCCACTTAGGGTGTTCCTGCTCATTTTTTTTAAGTCAGTTCAAATGACACCACCATGAAACCTGTCCTAAACATCCTCTTTTCTTTGCTTACTCCCCACACATGTATTTTGTATAACTATGTATTTCTAATGTCTTCTCCATTAGGCAGTGAACTTCTGTCTTATTCATTTATTTAATAAATATTCATGAGTGGGACTGTGTGTGTTGGGTACTGCAGATCTAATCATGAATTATGCAGACAGGTTTCCCCTGCCTTCAAGGAGTTTATAGCCTTGTAAATTTATTCCTTACACTGTAACATTAAGTATTACCATAGAACTGTAGAGTGCTTTGGGAAGTTAGAAGATCGGTAAATCTGGCCCAGGCTGGATAGAGAGAGAAGCCTTCCTGGAAGGGATGATAGCTGGCTATTAAAAAGAAAGCAAGTGTTATCCAGGTCAAGAGGTAGGGAGGATGTGGTTTCAGGTAGCAGAAACAGCCTGTACAAAAGCCTGGGATTTTAAAATCGTGTTAGCTTCAGGAAGGCCATTATGCTGTTGTGGATATTGAGATTGATTTCTGAGACAAAATAATTTTATATAATTCTAAATAATAATAATTCAAAATAACTATATATATATATATATATATATATATATATATAAGAAACTCCAGAATTCATTTCTTCTGCGAGAGATTAGTTATATATAAAAGAATATGTTAGAGAAGGCATCCTAATGTTGAATTGAGCAGAAATTAAAATGTGATAGGTTATTTTTTAAGTGTTTATATAAAATATATTCTCACTAAGGATTGAGAAATTAGTGTAAAATAATTAAAAATCTGAATTATAGAGTATTTTAATTGTCTACTTTGTTTTTATAGAAGTATAGTTGATTTACAATGTTGTGTTATTTTCTGATATACAGCAAAGTGATTCAGTTATATATATATATTTTTCATATTCTCTCATTATGGTTTATTACAACATATTGAATATAGTCCCCTGTGCTATACAGTAGGACCTTGTTGTTTATCTATTTTCTATATAGTAGTTTGTTTCTGCTAATCCCAAACTCCTAGTTTATGCACCCCCCTTTCCCCTTTTGTAACCATAAGTTTGTTTTCTAGGGCTGTGAGTCTGTTTCTGTTTTATAAATAAGTTCATTTGTATCATCTTTTAGATTCCACATGTAAGTGATATCATACCATATTTGTCTTTCTCTGTCTTATTTCACTTAGTATGATAATCTCTAGGTCCATCCAGGTTATTGCAAATGGCATTATTTCATTCTTTTTTATGGCTGAGTAGTATTCCTTTGTACATATATATCACGTCTTCTTTATCTGTTCATCCGTCCTTGGACATTTAGGTTGCTTCCATGTCTTGGCTATTTTAATAGTGCTGCAATGAACATTGGGGTACATGTCTTTTTTTGAATTAGAGTTTCCTGATATATTCCCAGGAGTGGGATTGCTGGATCGTATGGCAATTCTATTTTTAGTTTTTTAAGGAACCTCCATACTGTTTTCCATAGTGGATGTACCAATTTACATTCCCACCAACAGTGTAGGAGGGTTCCCTTTTCTCCACATCCTCTCCAGCATTAATTATTTGTACACTTTTTTTTTTTTTTTTTTTGCGGTACGCGGGCCTCTCACTGCTGTGGCCTCTCCCACCGCAGAGCACAGGATCCGGATGCAGGCCCAGCGGCCATGGCTCACGGCACCAGCCGCTCCGCAGCATGCAGGGTCCTCCCGGACCGGGGCACGAACCCGCGTCCCCTGCATTGGCAGGCGGACTCTCAACCACTGCGCCACCAGGGAAGCCCTTATTTGTACACTTTTTAATGATGGCCATTTTGTAAGGTGATACCTTATCGTAGTTTTGATTTGCATTTCTCTAATAATTAGCAATGTTGAACATCTTTTCATGTGCCTATTGGCCATCTGTATGTCTTCTCTGGAGAAATGCCTATTTAGGTCTTCTGCCCATTTTTTGATTGGGTTGTTTGTTTTTTTGTTATTGAGTTGTACAAGCTGTTTGTATATTTTGGAAATTAAGCCCTTGGAGGTCACATCGTTTGCAAGTATTTTCTCCCAGTCCATAGGTTGTCTTTTCATTTGGTTTATGGTTTCCTTTGCTGTGCAAAAGCTTATAAGTTTGATTAGGTCCCATTTATGTAGTTTTGCTTTTATTTCTATTGCCTTGGAAAACTGTTAATTATCTATTTTGTAATCTTGACTGGTCCAGTAAAATGTTGCTAAGTGAGATTATTTGCGGAATGCTTTTGAATTAATAGATAAAAAATGATGGTATGTTTTCTCTTTTTTTTACTGAATGAAAGATTTTTTAAAGTTCTATAGTGCTTTACAATTTTCAAAAGTTTCACACAGATGATTTCATATAATCCCATAATAACCCCATTTTTTTTCCCCTCCTACCCCTCTCCTGCCCCTCCCTGCTTCCCTCTCCCCACTGGTAACCACTTGTTTATTCTCTGTATCTGTGTCTGCCTTTTTAAAAATTTTATTCACTAGTTTGTTGTATTTTTTAGATTCTACATATAAGTGATATCATATAGTATTTGTCTTTCTCTTATTTCACTTAGTATAATGCCCTCTAAGTCCATCCATGTTGCTGCAAATGGCAAAGTTTCATTCCTTTTTATGGCTGAGTAGTATTCGATTGTATATATATAACACATCTTCTTTATCCATTCATCTGTTGATGGACACATAGGTTGATTTCATACTATGGCAATTGTAAATAATGCTGCTATAAACATTGGAGTGCATGTATCTTTTTGAATTAGTGTTTTTGTTTTTTTCAGATATATACCCAGGAGTGGAATTGCTGGGTCATATGGTAGTTCTATTTTTAGCTTCTGAGAAACCTCTATACTGTTTTCCACAGTGCCTGTACCCATTTACATTTCCACCAGCAGTGTATGAGGGTTCCTTTTTCTCCCCATACCCACCAACATTTGATATTTGTGTTCTTTTTGATGATAGCCATTCTGACAGGTGTGAGGTGATACCTCATTGTGGTTTTTTAATCTTTTCATGTGCCTTTTGGCCATCTGCATTTTCTCTTTGGAAAAATTAAAAATTAAAAGATGGGTTGTTAGTATTTTTTGATGTTGAGTTGTATAAGCTGTTGTATCAGCTGTATCATTTGCAGTATCTTCTCCCATTCAGTAGGTTGTCTTTTCAAACTATTTTGTCAATAGTTTCCTTTGCTGTAAAAAAGCTTTTAAGTTTGTTAAAAAATCTTATTAATTTATTAATGTAGTTTACAAACTAATTTATGCATAGCCATAAAATTATTTTGAAATATATATAATCACTAAGTAACAACAGCTTCCCACCCTAAGTCTTTTTTTTAATTTAAAAAATTTATTTTATATTGGAGTATAGTTGATTTACAGTGTTTTGTTAGTTTCAGGTGTACAGCAAAGTGATTTAGTTTTATATATATGTATATATATATATATATATATATATATATATATTCTTTTTCAGAGTCTTTTCCCATGTAGTTATTACAGAGTACTGAGTAGATTTCCCTGTGCTATAGAGTAGCACAGGGACCTTGTTTGTTTGTTTTTTAAATTAATTAATTTATTTTTTGGCTGTGTTGGGTCTTCGTTGCTGCGTGCGGGCTTTCTCTAGTTGTGGCAAGAGGGGGCTGCTCTTCGTTGTGGTGCATGGGCTTCTTATTGAGCTGACTTCTTTTGTTGTGGAGCACAGGCTCTAGGTGCACGGGCTTCAGTAGTTGTGGCATGTGGGCTCAGTAGTTGTGGCTCGCAGGCTCTAGAGCACAGGCTCAGTAGTTGTGGCGCACGGGCTTAGTTGTTCCGCAGCATGTGGGATCTTCCTGGACCAGGGCTCGAATGTGTGTCCTCTGCATTGGCAGGCAGATTCTTAACCACTGTGCCACCAGGGAAGCCCTACTTTTATTTTTTAATTTTTAAAAATTTATTTATCTATTTATTTGGCTGCGCGACACAGCTTTCGGGATCTTAGTTCCCAGACCAGGGATTGAATCTGGGCCCTCGGCAGTGAAAGCACAGAGTCCTAACCACTGGACTGCCAGGGAAGTCCCTGTGGGGAATTTTTAAATTACTGATTCAATTTCATTGCTGGTAATTGATCTGTTCATATTTTCTACTTCTTCCTGGTTCAGTCTTGGGAAACTCTACCTTTTTAAGAATTTTTCCATTTCTTCTTGGTTGTCCTAGAAGTGAGATTATTTGGGGAATGGCTTTGAATTAATAGATTAAAAATTATGGCACTTTAGTAGCAATTTTTATATATAAATGTATTCTAAAGAGAAATGTACTCTAAATAGATAGAGATGTTATTGGTAGCAGAGTAAATATTTCTCATAATTTTGAACACTTTATGCTTAACATGTTTCACTTGCAATTAAGTATTCAAAATCTCCTTTGTCTCCTATTAAATTGTCTCTCACCATTTGTGTTTCCTATACAGATTCTAAAATTCATTTTCTCTAGCACTGTTCTCTAAACACCCACCCCTATTTCTAGTTTTGAGTAAAAATCAATAATGTAAAACAGATAAAATTGCAACATGGCCCTCACTAAATCATAGTATCCTTCTCTGTGGTTATGTGAATTACACTTACTATTTATTATATATTAGAATCACTGGGTTTATACAGTGAGTTTGTAGTCCTTTTTTGATTTGTTTTCTTGATTCCTAATACAGAGACTGCTTCTCAGTTTTTCTTTAATAAGAGATTAAATGAACTAGTTTTTCTTTTCTGCTTTGTAGATTTCTTGATAACCGGCTGTTTGCTACCTGCTCTGATGACACTACAATAGCACTATGGGATCTGAGAAAACTGAACAGCAAAGTATGCACTTTACATGGTCACACTAGCTGGGTGAAGAACATCGAATATGATACTAATACAAGACTCTTAGTAACGTCAGGATTTGATGGAAATGTCATTATTTGGGACACCAACAGGTTTGTGAATAGGAGGTCATGTTAGGATTATGAACAACAAAAAAGTTTTTAAGATGGTAAACAAATTCAGTGTTCTGTCTTAGCTCTCATATCTCTTTAGGAGAAAGAAACTGGCTTTGGGAAAAAACAATCAGAAAGTGATTCCATCTTGTTCCTTGCACTTAGTCACATATTGTGACTAAAAAACTTGGAGAAAATTATGTGGAAAGGAGACCAAGTAATATAGTTAATGATGAAAACTGGTTTATAAGATGAGTTTCCTGAATTTAAGGAAAAGTATTTTTGTTATTATTTCCTTTGTGGAACTGAAATGTTTTTCACTCTTTGGTCCTTCAATTCTAAATCTATTTTGTAATTTTTGCACTTTGTTTTCATGCATTAAAAGAGTGGTTTCTCAGTTGGAGTGGTACTGATCCTTAGGGGAATGTTTGGAAATAATGTGTAGTGCAGTTTTAGTTGTCACTACAGGAGAAGAGAGGAGGATTTCTACTGGCATTTAGTGAGCAGGGATCAGAGTTTCTAAACATTCTGCAGTGCATGGGACAGTTTGCACAGGGGACCAGTCATCCCATCTAAAATGTCACTAATGCCTGTGTTGTGAAACACTTCTGTAGAATATCTCCTTATAGAGAATTGAAAGAGTTGAAGTTTGGGAAATAATTATAATATTCCTGTTGCTAGCTTTGGTAAAATGACAATACAGTAATATACACCAGGAATGTTTCTGAAATATTCTTTTTAGAGCTCATATGTAAAACTAGGGGGATATTCTTAAAGATTTCTAGTTATTCATATTGTTTGAGCAAAGCATAGAGCTACTGATTATCTTTAAACTAAGACAAGCGTGTCTGTTTAAATTTAGGACTAATTATTTTTTAGTTTAGAAATAAAATTTGAATAGGAATATAAATAACTTCCAAATTAGTAGAAGGATAAAAGCTAAAAAATACAATCAATCCAATAGAGGCAGAGAAGAAGAGGGGAAAATCATTTTTTAAAAAAAAAACAGGCAAATTAGGAAGCACAAGAATATGATAGGCAGATAATGGAATATCAACAATTAGAATAAGTATATATGGACTAATGTAACCAGTTATTAGATAGTACTAGATGGATTAAAAAAACAGAAACAAACTCTATGTTCTTCATAAGTAGTATACCTAAAACATACAAACACAGAAAGTTTGAAAGTAAAATGATGGGAAAAAATAAAAGATAAATACAAATCAAAGAAAAATAGTTATATCTACATTAATAGCAGACAAAATAGAGTTTAAGGCATACAGCATTATTAGTGATTTTAAAAAGGTACTATATTAGAAGGTTTATTTCACTAGAACACAAAAATTCTTATCTTGTGTGTACCTAATAACATAGCCTCAAACCATAAAAAGCAAAAACAAACAAGAAAAAAGTGAGAATCTCCATCTCAGTGGAAAATATTAACATCATTCTCTCATTTACTAATAGATAAAATAGACCAAAAAACTAGTAAGTCTATAGAATATTTTAATAATATTAATAAGCTTGATTTAGTAGGCATATGTAGAATTCTGCTCCCAAATAGTGAATACATCCTCTAAAGCAAAGTTTGAACATGTACAAAAATTGAGCGTGTTCTGGACTACGAAGTAAGTCTCAACCAATATCAAAGAATTGTTATCACACAAACCATTTTCCCTGATCCCAGTACAGTTTAATGAACAACAGGTAAATAAAAATTCCCAGGTTTGGAGACTTATAAACTTACTTCCTAAATAATTAATGGATCAAAGAAAAAAATCATAGTGAAATCAGGAGATAGACTAAAAATTAATGAACTAATTAAACATCTTAAAAAGTCTGAAAAAGATAAAAAAGGGTAAACCTGATGAAAGTAGATGTATGGAAATGATAAATATCTTTTTTTAAAAAAGCAGAAATTAATGAAATAGAAAATGAAATACAATAAAGATTTTTTAAAAGCCTGCTCTTCTCTGATAAGATACATTAAGGAAAAAAGAGGACACAATCTCAGCAATTAGAAAGAAGACAATAAAAAATATAGAGTAAGATCACCTTTTGCCAATATACTTGAAAACTTTGATGAAATAGTTTACACAAAAAATACACCTGTGCAAAACTGATCAAGGAAGAAATAGAAAACCTGAAATAGACTTATTACCAGGACTGATATTTAACCATTATGCACTGGTTCAGCTGAAAAGGTTGTTAAAAGATTGAACTTCTTCCATACTAATTGATAAATAGTCACTGTCATGAATCATCCCCACGTGTCATATCCTGGCACCTTCTGGGTACCGTGGCACCTCTTCTAGAGATACTTTCCTCAAGATCTCTCCCTATGATCTAGTAGCTGAAGCCCCCCTTACATAGCAGAGTAATCGCAGGATCCAGTTCCAGCACTGCCACCTGCGTCAGCTCTGGCTAGTTTTCATGCAGGGCTGTCACTTCTGCCTTAGCTATTAGAGAAATGAAAAAATCAATTAAAACCTATCTACTGGGACTTCCCTGGTGGTCCACACTCCCATGCAGGGGGCCTGAGTTCGATCCCTGGTTGGGGAACTAGATCCCACATATGTGTGGCAACTAAGAAGTCCGCATGCTGCAACTAAGACCCAGCACAGCCTAAATAAATAAATAATAATAATAAAAGATTTTTTTAAAAAAAGAAAGAAAAGAACCCGCATGCTGCAATGAAGATCCTGCACACAGCAACGACGACCCGGCGCCACCAAATAAGTAAATAAATATTTTTTAAAAAAATACCTATCTACTAATAAAACAGCAGCCTGTCAATTTTACAGGTGACTTCTACAAAATATTACAAGAAACAGAACATTCCAATCTTATTAAACTGTTCAGATTCCAGAAAAATGGAATTCTTACCTCAGGTATGACCTTGATACACAAACTCAAAATGAAAGGTCAGTCTGTACTATGGATGTAGATGCGAATATTCTAAAAAAGGGAAATTGGATCCTGTAAGATATTAATCAAAATATCATGACCGGGCTTCCCTGGTGGCACAGTGGTTGAGAGTCTGCCTGCCGATGCAGGGGACACGGGTTCGAGCCCTGGTCTGGGAGGGATCCCACATGCCGCGGAGCAAATGGGCCTGTGAGCCACAACTACTGAGCCTGCGCGTCTGGAGCCTGTGCTCCACAACGAGAGGCCGCGATAGTGAGAGGCCCGCGCACCACGATGAAGAGTGGCCCCCGCTCGCTGTAACTGGAGAAAGCCCTCACACAGAAACGAAGACCCAACACAGCCAAAAATAAATAAATTAATTAATTAATTTAAAAAAATATATCATGACCAAGTTGGGTTTATTCTAGAAATGAAAAGATTTATCAATAGAAATTCTATTAGTATAATTTATCACACCAGGTTAAATAGAAAAATCCATATGATTGTTTCAACTGAAGAATAAAATTCAACATTTGTTCATAATTAAAAACAAAAGAAGGGACATCATTACCAACTTTATAAAAAAAAATAAAAGTATTACAAAGGAATACAATGAAAAACTCTATGGCAACAAATCAGACAACTTACATAAACAAATACCTACAGAATCATAAATTACTTAAACTGACTCCAGAGCAAACAGAAAGTCTATAGACCTACTGACCTACATAGCAAGTAAAGAAATTGAATTGGTTTAAAATTGAATTTTAGGGCTTCCCTGGTGGCGCAGTGGTTGAGAGTCCGCCTGCCGATGCAGGGGACACGGGTTCGTGCCCCGGTCCGGGAGGATCCCACATGCCGCGGAGCGGCTGGGCCTGTGAGCCATGGCCGCTGAGCCTGCGCGTCCGGAGCCTGTGCTCCGCAATGGGAGAAGCCACAACAGTGAGAGGCCCGCGTACCGCAAAAAAAAAAAAAAAAAAATTGAATTTTAAAATCTTCCCACAATGAAAAGCTTAGGTCCAAAACGCTTCACTGGTGAATTTTACCAAACATTTACAGAATAAATAATATTAATCCTTCACAAACTCTTACAGTAAATAGAGGAGGGGAGAGCACTTCCCAACTCATTTTATGAGGCTAGTATTAATCTGATACCAAACCAGACCAACATCATTAAGAATAGAAAACTACAGACCAATATCCCTCTCCCAAAAATTTGATAAAAGTCCTCAACAAAATATTAGCAAATCAAACCTAGCAAGATATATAAAGGATTATATGTCACAACCAAGTGGAATTTATTCCAGGAATATAGATAGGGTTGGTTTAACATCTAAAAATCAATGTAATACATCACATTAATAAAGGTCAAAGCCCATATATATGATCATCTCAATAAAGTCAGAAAAAGCACTTGACAAAATCCAACACCCATTTGTGATAAAACTAGGAATAATAGGGAACTTCCTCAACCTGATAAAGGACAGCTATGAAAAACCTACAGCTAAAATCATACCTAATGTTGAAAGACTAAATACATTCCCCCTAAGACTGGGAACAAGGCAAGGATGTCTGCTCTCACCACTTTTATACAACACTGTATTGGAAGTACAACTGCACTGGAAGTACAGACAAGAAAAATAACAGGCATGTAGATTGGAAAGAAGTAAAACTATCTTCATATGTAGAAGATATGATTTTATATATCAAAAATCTTGGGGCTTCCCTGGTGGCGCAGTGGTTGAGAGTCCGCCTGCCGATGCAGGGGACACGGGTTCGTGCCCCGGTCCGGGAAGATCTCACATGCCGCGGAGCGGCTAGGCCCGTGAGCCGTGGCTGCTGAGCCTGCGCATCCGGAGCCTGTGCTCCGCAACGGGAGAGGCCACAACAGTGAGAGGCCCGCGTACCGCAAAAAAAAAAAAAAAAAAAAAAAAATCTTGAATTCACAAAACTACTAGAACTAATAAGTTCAGCAAGGTCATAAGATATACTAGATTAATATATAAAAATCAATTGTATTTCTATTCATAAGCAATGAACAGTCCAAAAATGAAGAAAAAATTCCACTAATAGCATTAAAAAACAATAAAATACCTAGGAATGAATTTAACAAAAGAAGTACAAGATTTGTACGCTGAAAACTAAAACGTTGCTGTAAGAAATGTAAGAAGATATAAACGAATGGAGGGAGCATTCCATGCTCATGGATTGGAAGACTCAATATCATTAAGATGGCAATTCTCTCCAAATTAATCTATGGATTCAAGGCAATCCCTATCAGAATTCCAGCTGCCTTTTTTTTGGACAAATTGGAAGACTCACACTTCCTGATTTCAGAAATTTCTACAAAGCCATAGTAATCAAGAGAGTGTGGTACTGGCATAGGATAGACATCTAATATAAATTAAGGGAACAGAATTGAGTCCAGAAATCAACCCTTATATTTATGATCAGCTGATTTTCAATAAAGGTACTAAAGTAATTCAGTAGTTCAGGAAAGGATAGTCTGTTCAACAAATGAAAGTGAAAAGAAAAACTACAGGATGGGATATGATATTTGTAAATCACATCTGCTAAAGGATTTGTGTCCAGAATAGATAAAGAATTCTTCTAACTCACTTATATGTATTCAGATAACCCAATTTAAAAATGGGCGAGATACTGACATAGACATTTCACCAAGGGTGATACACAAATGATTAATAAGCACCTGAAAAGATGTTTGACATCATTAGTCTTAAGGGAAATGCAAATTAAAACCAAAATGAGATACCACTTCACATCTAATAAGATGGCTTTAACAAAAAAGACAGCAACAAATATTGGCAAGAATATGGAGAAACTGGAACTTCATATATTGCTGGTAGGAATATAAAATGGTACAGCCATTTTAGAAAACAGTTTGACAGCTTCTTAAAATGTTAAACACAGAGTTGCCATATGACCCAGCAATTCCACTTCTAGATATCTACCCAAGAGAAATGAATATATATGTCCACACAAAGAATGCTTATAATAGTGTTATTCATAATAGCAAAAAAATAGAACCAATCTAAATACTTATCAACTGGTAAAAGGATGAACAAGATGTGGTATATCGATACAATAGAATACTATGTGGTACTGAGAAGGAACAAAGTACTATTACGTGCTACAATATGGCTGAACCTCAAAAAAGTTAAGTGAAAAAGCCAAACCAAAAGACAACTTATTGTATGATTCTATTTATATGAAATGTCAGCAATAGGCAGGAAGTAGATTAGTGGTTATCTGTGGCTGGGAGTAGGAAAGGGAATGACTGCTAATGGGCAAGGGTGATTTTTTAGAGTGATGAAAATGTTCTAAAATTGGATTGTATTGATGACTAGATAGAAGGAAACTGATCAAAAGTAGGCACTAAAAACCTATAGCACATTTTTAAATGGTGAAACTTTAGACGTTTTCTCTATAAAATCAGGAAGGAGAACATGCTTGCTATTACTACTGCTGTTCACTATTGTTTTGGGTTGGAGGGAGGCAGGGTCCTAGTTGGTGCAGTAAAAAAAACAAGGATTGGAATATATTAGGATTGGAAAGGAAAAAATGAAACAATATCATTCTCAGATGATACGATTATCTGTATCAGGGGCTGGCAAACTTTCTATAAAGGACTGTGTAATAAATATTTTAGGCTTTGTGTGTTATATTTTCTCTGAGCAGCCATAGACAATGCATGAATGGGTATGGCTATGTTCCAACAAACTTTTTATATAAAAACAGGCAGTGATCCAGATTTTGCCCATAGGCCACAGTTTTTAGACACCTAGGGTCTATATAGAAAACTCTAGAAATTCTACTGACAGATTACCAGAATTAATTAGCGTTAACTAAGGTTGTTAGATATAAGATCAAAATGTAAAAATCAGTAGTGTTCCTATACATCACTACAAACAATTTAAATTTTTTTTAAGTACATAGTTTTTAGTAATTAAAAAATTTAGTTGGGGACTCCCCTGGTGGTCCAGTGGTTAAGACTCCATGACTCCACTGCAGGGGGCACAGGTTTGATCCCTGGTGGGGGAACTAAGATCATGCATGCCATGTGGCACAGCCAAATAAAATAAAATAAATAAATAAATAAAATAAATAGATAAATAAATAAATGTTCTTAAAAAAATTTAGTTGGTACACAGGAATAAATTGCAACAGAAGATCTGTATAACTATTATGGAGAAAACTAAAATTTCATTTAAGTTATTGTAAGACCTAAATAGAATCTATGGATGAAAAGATTCCTCTAAAATTAAATATAAGCAAATTTTAAAATGAAGGGTATAAACTCATAAGATGGGGAAATAGGAAAGGAAGGAATGACAATAAAGTTTTAAAATCTGGAAGGCAGGAAGATGAGTGGCAACCGACTCAGCAACTCACTTAAACTTACTTACTAGTAAGTACAAGAAAACTGAATCCTAAACTGGCAGTGGGAAAAAGTTAAGAACTTAAGAATATTTATACAAAATCCTCAAAAATCACAGTAACTGGCAACTCTCGGTACTCTGTAACAGAAAGGGTAGCTAAAATAAGGATTCAAATGAAATATATTTAAGAACTTATATCTCCTCCCTTAATCCATACTGCTGGGCTATTTACCTCCTCGCATTTCAGCAGGAATTTTGAATTTTATTCTCTAAAGAGGTAAAATAGAGAATATCTGTATTAAAGGATGCCAGACACAGTTGAAGGCTTGGGTACCTTACCAAAATCAGGGGGATTAAGTGACCATATGCACACTGAATATTGAATTTAGAGATCCTCACAAGTTCTTTCCGTTAATGAACTAAAGGTACTGACATTAGGAGTTCCTCAAAAAATGGCTTCACCCTGTTTAGTGAAGCTCAAGCCTACCCTTGCACTCAGAGTTCCCAGTCAGCTTTTTAGTTCCCCACTCTTAATTATGAGCAGACAGCCAAACATAATCAGACATTTGACAAAAGTTTCTATGAAAAGACTCACACAAATGGGGAGATATCTTGGAAAAAGTAGAGACTACATAGGGAGAAGAAAACTTAAAATTTTAAAAACCTATAAATATCCTCAGAGAGATAAGAAAAGTTATTGCATGCTTGAAGCACTGTATGCTGACTGAAGGATGCTACAGAAAAGAGAAACAGAGGGGACTTTTAAAGTACTGGTATTGTTCTACCTCTTAACATGGGTGATGAATCACAGCTGTTCATTTTTCTTTAAACTCTACATATGTCTTATTTATGTACTTTTCTGTAGGGATGACAAAGTTCACAGTTTTAAAAATAGTTAATAAAATGGGGACTAAAAAACATAGGCAAAGAATAAAAATCTATTCAAAAGGTCATACAGATTTGAAATAGAGCCAAATAGAACTTAAAGAAGTAAGGAAATAGAACTATTGAAGTCTATAAAAACAAGTAGCAGACACAGCTTAAAAAACAGGTTAAGAAAGATATTGAAAAACCAAGATGGCAACATATGCAAATGAGGAGATAGAAAACATGAAAGAGCAGTTATTAGACAAGGAGAGTCAAATGGGAATGTTTCAGATATCTATCTAGAGCTCCAAAAAAATAGAGAAAATAGGTGAGAGGCAATATTGGAATAATGATGGAAAATTTTCCAGAATATATAAACAATATGAATCTTAAGATTTAGAAAGTCAAATGAATCCCAATGAAGATAAATGAAAAGAAATCCAAATTTACACGTCATAGTGAAACTGCAATACTCCAAAACAACGAGAAGATCAACCAAAGGAAAAAAAATTATCCAAAGTAACAATTCGACTGATAGTAGACTTAAAAATAGCAACAATAGAAGGCAAAACTCACTGGAATATTATCCTCAATATTCAGAAAGAAATAACTATCAACCTAAAGTTATAGGCTCAGCTAAACCTTTAATCAAAGAGTGAAATAAAGATTTTCAGAACTATAAAAAGTGAGAGTTTATCTCAACAAAATTTTATTTAATATACTTCAGAAAGAACTAATAATCTTTAAAAAAAAGTTAGAGATGGAAGAAGGAATGGTGAGCAAAAATTTTTCGTATGTATAAGTCTGAGTGTACATCAAGTGTAAATTCTAGTTTGAAGGGCAAAAATATGACTATCACTGAATGCTTATATTTATGATAACTCTAGGTTTTGTTGGTTTGATTTCTTTTGTAGGTGTACAGAAGATGGGTGTCCACATAAGAAATTCTTTCACACACGTTTTCTCATGAGAATGAGATTAACACCAGATTGTTCCAAAATGTTGATCTCAACGTCCTCTGGATATCTCTTGATTTTGCATGATCTTGACTTAACCAAGTCTTTAGAAGTAGGCAGCTATCCCATTCTGAGAGCAAGAAGAACAACATCAAGTTCAGGTAAGCTTTCCTTTTTTGATTAAAGAAAGTTTTTTCTAAGTAATCTCAGACATGGGGATGGTATATGTTTCTATTCTGAGAATGACAGCAGAAAGAAGGGAAGAAAGTTAAAAGATATTCGTTGGAAAGCTCAGTAAGGAAGTATAATGATCTACATGTATCTCTGACATAGTTTTAATTTGTGCCTCTGTCTCACAAATGATATAGGAAGAATAACTTCTAACTCTAAAAAAAATTTTTTTAGCCCTCTGCTAGCCAGAAAGTCTTCATCAGTATTTGTAGATCACCATTATCTCAAAAATTAGTGATGGCCCAAATTACTGTCAATCTTTTTTAAGTTATTCTGGAACCCAGCAGAGCTGTTAAGTTATAGTCAATATAGAGTTTTAATTTTAAGTCTGTATTGCATCCTAGACTTTCAGATGTCCAGACACAGGTAGTTGGTGCCATCTTATCTCATGACCTATAAACATCCTCTTGCTAAAGCCCTGTTCCTTTTCCTATTGCCAATTCCATTGGACTTAAGCAAAATGGGGGCTCAGGAAAACTCTGTACTACATTACATTATAGAGACTATATCATATCTACCTTTAGGAAGAAGAGGGCTGATATAGGAACATACTCATTAGTTATAATATTGTGTTTATGAACAAGAACTCAGAAAAAAAATACTTAAGCATTTGGAAAATATAACGTTCATAAATTGTTGTTTAAAATCAACTTCAAATGGTTGGAATCTTTCTCTATGCACAGGGCCACTTCTGAAGACTCCTTTGGGAATGTGCAGGGCTCATTGTATTGCAGTTGCCTAATTTCACTGCTAAAAGTAGAAATTTAAGTTTTACCAACTTATTTGCAAGCAAGGGATTTCATTAATATGCAAGTACAGTCCTTTTCATTTCAAATTTTTAGGTTAAACATTAATAATCAACTTTAGCTTAGTGAGCTTAGTGAGAAGTAGTGATTTAGAAGGTCTAAATTGGCATGTTTTGCTTAAAAACCAGGAAGGTTTTCTGTCTTCTAAAGGTAATTCTGATACTTAATACCATCCAAAGAAATTAGATTAATAAGAAGTCCCCACAGAAATGTGCGGCCACAAGAAAAGTGTGAAATAGAGACTGCTATTTGGAGTGATACGTCAGACTCACCTATCTGATATTCATTTTATTTTCCCAGATTTCAATGTTAAGTTTGTATTGCATTTCAAAGATGGTATTCACATAATTTCAGTAATGATGATAGAAGTTGTTGGTATGCTTTAAGAAGGATCTGTTCATGTTCTCGGTAATGGACCTGTTTGGATGCCATTCTAACATAAAACAACAGGCTGAACAGCTCAGTTTTCATTCTTGCTGAATTTTCTTGTTCCATTTCACTACAGAAATGATGGGAAACCTAAGATGTTCCTATGTTTATTTGGTTTTTCATTTTTATTTCACTTAAGGAAGTCATTGATGTAAAAAGGGTTTTAGAAAGGGACTAGGCCTTAGATTGGACATTCCAAAGAGCTGTCTTGCCCACCTCAGTCTTTTTTATAGGCCACTTTTAGGTGGATATGTACTTGCCGTGTTTCAGATGAACTTTAACAATATGGTTCAAGTAGGTGATTAAAAAGTTAAGAGACACTACCAGAGTTTTGCTAGCTTTACTGTCGGAACGTTTTGTATTTTCAAGATCTTACCACTTTGTCGAGTTCATCCGGTCCTAGAGTTTCTGGTTCACCTTCTCATCATAGTGATTCTAATTCATCTTCTGAGAAACACATGTCACGAGCCTCACAAAGAGAAGGTAGGTCAAAAGTTGGATTTCATAATCTTGAATACAGATTCTAAAATAGCTTTTTTTGGTTTGATTTTAATCCTTAAAAATAAAAGCCAATAGAGATGAGGCTATTCCTTGCTCCTCAGTAATTTTCAAAAAGCTAACCAGGGAATTCCCTGGCAGTCTAGTGGTTAGGACTCAGCACTGCCACTGCAGGGGGCATGGGTTCAATCCCTGGTTGGGGAACTAAGATCCCACATGCCACACAGTGTGGCCAAAAAAACAAAAAACAAACAAACAAAACCCCAAAAAGCTAACCAGTCTCTAGGGTTGAGTATCTTGGGCTTACATTTTTGTTGGAATTTGAACTTTAGTTTTATTTTCTGGATTTAGTTTGGTCTAGTTTGGAGAAGGAATAGTTGGGAAATATAGACTCCAATCAAGGTTGTTATAGAAATTAAATGAGACTATGCATGTGCTAGTGCTATGCAAATATAAAGGGATGAGTTTATCAGGTGCTTGTGAAAGTTGCCTGGTTCCAGCCCAGCAGGCTTTTTGCTTTGCCATTTCCTTATCTCAGCAATGTCTGGCAGCCTCAGAGGGGTTGTGGGATAAAGAGCTATAATCTGGCCCCACTCTACTTTTGCCAGTTTTTCCCCAGCCAATCTGGGAGAACTAGCTGCTCAGTCTGTTCTATCCACCCCTTAATTGAAATGCTTTCTACCTATGCAAATTTCACTCATCATCCCTCTCCGTACTAATTCACATCTAAGCTCTTACAGCACTTTTTGTTCTCCTCTTGATGGACTGTTGGCCAGATATATATATTTTTGTAATTTTGGGTCACCTTTTGGAAATAAGCATATCTTCTACCTAGATATTTAGAGGCAGGACTATACTTAGACTTATAATTAGTGTTTTCCCTGGGTGGCCTCATCTGGTAAGTGCTCAATAAATGCATTCTTGATTACTTTGCCTGACTACTTCCAAGAATGGTTTGAGAGACCTTCCTAACCTAAACCTATAGACTATCCACCATCCTGTCCTCTGGATGTTGAAGACTATGATGTCTCATTTTAAGGTTAAATATTCCTCCTCTTAGAGATTTATGCCCACATATGTAACATTTCTCCTGTGGATTCTTAGGGATGTAGCACAAATAAAAGTGAAGTAACTTTGGTTCAAGTAAAATTAAGGAGGCCCTTGACCCTCCAGTCTTCCCTACCCCATCTCCACCCTGGCCCTGTATGGTTTCCCCCTTTTGCCAGCTCTTGAGCAACCTCCAAGGAGCAGAGCTCAAAAACCACTGCTTACTTATTCAGAATGGGTTTCTTTTCTGCTTTTGTTATAGATTTTCAAAATTCTTGAAATAGGGTTTGTTTTTTTTCTAAAATTGTTGTTAAGGTTCAATCACATGTGAAATAATTCTTTAGGTATAATTTGGTTGTGAGAATGTAATTTAGACCGTCACAGGTTTCTGTCAATGCTGCAGTAATCTTAAGGGAAGCTTTTAAAAGAAGATAGCACATCTAAGTGCGAAATAATTCACGAAGGGTCTGACAGAGGCAGCTCATTATCTTTAAAGCAACTCCTATAGGCAGAGAAGTGTTGAAATATTTCTCTTGATAATAAATTTCTAAGCTGCTTCCTTACAATGTGTATGAAAGTGGTTCTCCACATACTTGAGGGATATGACATACTCCCATTTGTAACAATGGCTCACTACAGCAGTCAATTTCATTGGGGGCCAGGTAGAAAGAAATGATGGGCCATAGCAGAGTACCAGGAATATGTACAGTTGGCAGTATCTCCCACCCCTTGTTTTGACATGTCCTGTGTGAGCTGTCCTCTCTTACCTCCAAAATTATACATTGATTTGTTGTTTATAGCACTGTCCTTGGGGGCCATAAGTCCTGCTCCTTGCACACATCTTTCATCTATATAAAGGCAGTCCTCACGGCTTCCAAGTATTTCCTTCTCTGGACTAGAGAGCATCAGGTCCTCTGAGATGAGAATTGTTGTCTTTTACTTTTCCAGATTCCTTTCATGTCACATAACTTGAGATGTAGATCCAAATCAAAAGGATTCCTAGTCAGCTTTAACGCCTTAGCGTTAGGTTATTGTTGATTCCTGCTGCAGGAACTTAGATTCTTTAGTTCTGTCATACCCCTTCCCCCATACCCACCCCAAAGACACATACCCCATACGTTGAAGGGCACCATGGTTTTTTATATGTGGTAGCATAAGGGGCAGATGAAAGAATAAAGGCATGAGGGTGGCTGCCAGAAATCAAAGCTTTGATGAGCTACCTTAGTCCTTTGATAATACAAATTCGACATCCTAATTTTCTTATATCTCAGGAATTTCACCACGAAACAGTCTTGAAGTCTTAACCCCTGAAGTTCCTGGTGAGAGAGACCGTGGAAATTGCATCACATCGTTACAGCTGCACCCAAAAGGCTGGGCCACTCTTCTTCGGTGCTCAAGCAACACTGATGATCAGGAGGTATGGGCAGCAGCACTCCACCTTCAATGGGGCTGACTGAACAAACTGCCGTTGCCATGTGTGCTCACGGTGTCTTTATCCCTTCAAAATCCTTCCTCCTCTCTGGCCTGTGTGTGGCAAGCAGGAAGTACTTTAAAGGAGTCATCAGCTCAGATTGAGCCCAGCTTAATTCTTGCCTCCTTCATCTCAATGTGAAAAACCCCTTATATAGTAAACATAGGACTGAGCTAAGCTGGCTAAATGGGAGGTTTTGCTATAAGCCAATGGAGTATTATGATTTTCTCTTTTTAAAAACCAGGGAAAGCTTTGGGAAAGGAAGGGACTGAACTGATAACTAGGGGAAAAGATCCTATATGAGCTTATGATTCTCCTTACCCTGGAAAGCAGGAGTCTTTCCAGAGCCAGCTAGCTAGTCACTAGCTCTAGAAGCCACAGCTAACAGGAGAGAAGAGTCTTTGAAGTGTGTAGGAGGAGAGGTACTCTAGGGCTTAGATGTCTTAGCCCTAAAATATCAAGATTCTTGTTACTCTCTTGAGTAACAGGAATTCTTGAAAAGGGAATTATTACTTCAGAAGTCACAGTGGCCTCAGGGAATAAAAGGCTTTAAAGTGTCATAGTACAGAATAACCTTGATATGAATGTAGATAAGACAGTATGGGACCTGCAAGTTTTGTTAGTTGGGAGAGGGGTAGCATTCATCTGAATGATTTCTTGGAACAATTCTGTAGCTTTGGCATTCTGTGGAGCTTTTTTTTTTTTTTTTTAAAAAAAGATTATCTGTAGCACTGTTTGGGACTCTGTAACTTTTTGTTTTTTAATTAGTTGAAGTATAGTTGCTGTACAATATTATATAAGTTACAGGTGACAGTATAGTTATTCACAATTTTTAAAGGTTATACTCCATTTATGAGGCTCTATGATTTGTCTCTCTTCTCTCCCTCTAGTGGACTTGTGTCTATGAATTCCAAGAAGGAGCCCCCGTGCGACCAGTCTCACCTCGCTGTTCTCTACGACTGACTCATTACATTGAAGAAGCCAACGTAGGCAGGGGTTATATCAAAGAACTTTGCTTCAGCCCTGATGGGCGAATGATTTCTTCCCCACATGGCTATGGGATTCGCTTGTTGGGATTTGACAAACAGTGCAGTGAACTTATTGACTGTTTGCCCAAAGAAGCCAGTCCCCTGCGGGTGATCCGTTCTCTGTACTCTCATAATGATGTGGTACTGACGACAAAGTTCTCTCCAACACATTGTCAGATCGCCTCCGGGTGCCTTAGTGGACGGGTTTCTTTGTATCAGCCAAAGTTTTAGGCACAACTTACATCAAATAAGGAACTCTTCTGGTGTTTGAATTATATATTACTTCAATTTAGGTGAAGTATTTTCTTTTTAGAAGATCTTAAAAGTTTGGGTCAAGATCCTAGTTCTTACGGGTCCATGAACACACCTGTGACCTGAGTACTTGGTCATCCAGCATCACAGGGGCATCGCCAAGTTAGACTCCAGGCAGCACCATCTTTTGCAGCATTCCTAGGCTCCTGCTGATCTGTGCCACTGAACTCCAGTTCTGCTGGTTGTTTTGCATGGTAGCTCTTGTCAAGTTTCTTTTAATTCTCTTTTCTGTTTTTCGATTTTGGTATGAATTTTGTGGACATTTGGCAGGAGTTTTGGTTGGATTAGGAGAAACTCGTGATGCTAGTGTTGAATAAAACCTAGAAGTTTGATGTTGGCATACTGGTTGAAAAGAAATTTCATCTTATCAGTATACTTGGCCTTTTAAAGTTGATGTTGTTTCTCTATAATGAGCACAGATAATGGCATTATTCTTACAAATGTTATAGTTTTGCAGCAAAATGTCTTTTAAGTTTCCTGTTAAAATTATACATATTTTTCACTGTGAGAGGGATTTTGTTGTGAAATTCTAGAAAAAAAATTACCACCTCTCTTTGTAGTTTATTTGTATGAACTTTTAAATCTGTAGCATGTGTCCTTACTTGGTATTTTGTTCCTGTCAACAGCATTAGAAAGGAAAAGAGAAGGAATGGGCTTTGGTCATTTCTATTGTATAGAAGAGGATTTATTTATTAGATTATACTTTCTATCTGGCCACAGAGTGATGAGAACAATGTGGCTTAGATTTTCTGTTTCCTCTGCCAGATTATTTAAATCACAGAGGATGACAGGTGGAGGGAAAATCGAGAGTAAAAACGTTGTGTTTTTCTCATTTTCCTTGAGCTTAACTCTCTTACCATTTATGAAGGGAGAACTGTGATTGTCTTCAAGCTGTTGTCATAACTGTGGTGGTCCGTGACTTGGGTGTCATGACTAAGACCTTTTGTTGTGTTTTGTTATGGAACACAGCAAGTACAAAGCATCACGCAGGGGCCAGGCATAAGGCTGACTACTCTGCTGAAGTAAGCAGCTTTTTTCTAGTCTCCTCCACTTGGAATGGGACTGTCCTGAGAAGAGATTTGCCAGAGGCTGGAGTAATTTGAGCCACATGCTAGCTTTTTCCCTCTTAGAACACATTCTCTTAGGCCAGTGGTTCTCAAACATTAGGGTGCATTATAATCACTGGGGAGCTTGTGAAAAATAGAGAAACCTGGCCCTCACCTTAGGAGGTTCTGATTCAGCCAGGGAGAGGACAGGAATCTGTATTTTTAACACGAACCCCAAGTAATCTGTATTCAGGTGGTTCCTGGATCACAGCTTCAAATATTACTACCTTAAACATCAGTAAATATTTCTGTACCCATCAGGTGCTTAACACAACTCCCAGAAGGTGTTTTGATTATTAAAAAAATAAGCAAATAAAAGCAATTTTAGAGGTAGAAAGTAACTTAAAATGGACTCAATCTCGTTATTAGATGAATGAGAGAAGTTAAGTGACTTGCCTAAAGTCATCCTGCAAAATTAGTGGCAGAGCCAGGACTTGAATTCAAGTCTCTTAATTCCTTGCTCAGGGCCATTTCTACTGTATTATGCTGGCTGTTAAAACAATGACTTATGAACACTTTTTTTGTCTTTAAGTTGTATTATTGTGAATACCTTTAAACTGGCCAGTAGATTGAAAAAGGAAGGCATGGGAGTATCAATGCTGAGAATTCCAGCCATAAGAAGAAAAGTGTTTTAAATCTTATAGAAATGTTTAAGCAACCCAAATACATGAATAAAAATGACACTTTTTGTAGAACCTGCCAGACAGCCATTCACGCACGTACAGAGGTTACATCTCACTTGGATAATGTTGGCTGTAGGACAAATTTTAAAAATTAGATCTTTCTTACCATGGATGTTAAAAAAAAATTGGAAATGTTTTAGTCATCAAAAAAAGTACCCACAGTGAAAACACAGGTTTGCCATAAACTTTCTTAACCATATTTAAGAGAAAATAAAGAGACAAAAACACCTAATGTTGACATTAAAAATAAGCTACTGGGCTTCCCTGGTGGTGCAGTGGTTGAGAGTCCGCCTGCCGATGCAGGGGACACGGGTTTGTGCCCCGGTCTGGGAAGATCCCACATGCTGCGGAGCGGCTAGGCCGGTGAGCCATGGCCTCTGGGCCTGCGCGTCCAGAGCCTGTGCTCCGCAACGGGAGAGGCCACAGCAGTGAGAGGCCCGCGTACCGCAGGAAAAAAAAAAAAAAAAAACCTACTAAGGACAAAGGTTGTATTGATAATCAAAAGAAGTTTCCATATATTGCATCTCCTTGGGAGAGTGCTCCATGTCAGATGCTGGGCCCAAATGTTGCCCAACTCTAATAAATTTCAGTCCGTGATTCAAGAATATCTATCATGTGTCAAATAATGTAGATACTTTACTAGTAACTCTCACAAAAACTGCAAGGTAGGTGGCATGAGCACCAATGTACTTTGGGGGAAATGGAAGGTCAGAAAGGTTGATTTGACATAAGTCACAGAGCTGGCATGGGGTGGCAGCACTGAGATTCAAACTCAATGTTTTAGTTCCAAGCCTGTGCTTACTACTCTACCATTTTGCCCTTTAGTTTGTAAAGGATGGTAAACTGGCCTGTTAATTTACTTATTTAACACCCTCTGGAAGTTGTTTATTTCAGAGCTGGCTCATCTTCTGCACCATACAAAAGAACATTTACAAGATAGACAATTTCCATTAGAATTAACGCCATAAACTGCAGGGCACACATACAGTCCGTTCCTAACTAAAAACCCTCATGTAGGGTAAGTAGCTATAAAGTAAAGAAAAATGGAGGATTAATAGCCTTATACAAAAACAGAGCCTCACAGATGAGAATTAAAAATTAATAGCAAACTCAACAAAACCTTTGTCCTCTCTGAGGTATTGTCATGATCAGGAAGTCATCAGGGGATATTAATCAAGGAATTAAAGGGCATCAGGAATGCCATACTATTGGAGGAGATTACACTTAAAATTTCAAGATCCCATTTCACCTAGTGTATAAAATCTAATCTGGTGTTTTTAACTCTAAAATTTTATTTAGTCATTTTTAATCATGATAATTGGTAAATGTATTATAATTGATAATATAATTGTTGGTAAGTATAGTATAAATTATACATGTTTTAAAAAGCTTTCTGCAGAACAGTATATTTATGGCGAAGCTATGTTGAATGAGTTTAAAAACATCAAATATACCGTAGTTCCTTATTTTCAATTGTGAAAATGAAGTGGCTGATGCAGAAGAGACCTCTATTTTTATCTTTTGAAAATGTCCGTGGTCTTTTTTCTCAGAAGCTCAAAGAGCATGTATATTTTGTTTCTCCTTGTTACATCCCCGGGAAGAGGTTATACCAAAAATTTTAGGAAAACAAGCATGAAAAAGGTAAATCACATATTCCTCACTCCTATGTCTAGAACCAAGATCACATCATATCATTGTTAAGGCTGTTTTCTAGAAAGTGCAATATAGGAAAAACACTCTGAGACTCTTTTAGGAGCCTAGTGTTTCCCATATTAGAATATATGGTGTTGGCATCCATAAGAATCTGTTAAGCTTGTGTTTGACAGGAGAAATGGTCTGATAACTTACTGATGACAGTCATCCCCATTTAATGACCAGCAGTCACTGAGAGCTATGAAAATTCAGTAACACAGTGTTGGTCATGAAGGAAAGCATATATATTAATGTTGGGATAATTAATGCATTTGTCTTAAGTGCCAAAATTCAAAACTTGTAATTATTTTTGATGCAAGTCTTTCAAATATGTCAGTATACCTACCCGCCTTCTTCTTAAACAGCATGCTCAGTACAATTCACTTTTTCATGATGAAAGTAAAAGTTATATTCATGTGTTATTACAAGTATCTAATGAGCTCTGATGTATGTAAAATAATCCATAAATTGTAAAGGGCTATAACAAATTGATATTAATTATTATAAAGTGATTCCCTCAGCCTCGAGGTATATATAATCATTTGCCTCAGATTCCTGGTGTGGTTTTTGTTTTTTTTTTAATTTAAAAAATTTTGTATCTGCTAAGCAGTTTGTTTTGCTTATATAGTGGTCTCCTGCCACACTATCAATATACCTGCCTCTAACAGGCTCCCCACTTCCTTCTAATGTGCTGTGTTCATCTGTTATGAGCTGGGACGTGAGATAACCAAGCCTGCTTAGTTTCTAATGGGCTGGATGAGCTCTGGGTGCACAGTCTGTGAGACAGCTCTTTTGGTTGCTCACCACCTTCCTGACAGGTTCACAGTAACCTTCTGGATAATAGTTCCCAGTTAAAGCCCAAGCTAGTGATTTTTTTCAGTTGCCACTAAGTAAAATACTACAAGCTAAGGATGCTGCTAGATTAAGGAGAAGCAATGTACCAAAGTACAGGGAAGCAAAAACAAAGGCTCTGTAGTTGCACAGGGGTCTTTCATGCTTTTAAGGAAAAAGAAGAGTGCAGAGGGAAAAAAAAAAAAACCCGTGAAAATCCAGATAGACTTGAGTATTTTTGATGCCATTGAACTGTCAGTAATTATTAAAATATATGGTTAAAAAATAAAATACATGGTTAAATTATCACACATTGTACAAAGACACAGTTAAGTCTCAGTGCAAAATGAGAGTGTACTGAAATTTATACCCGGAACACAATTCATAAGAATTTCTTCCATTCAAACGATAATGGAAACTATTATCAAAAGGGAAGTCTCAAATTTACCTGTATGCCGCTTTTTTAGTTGTAAATGAATTAGTGATAGAAAAATGGGTTTTATTAAATGCTCCAGGGAATACATCTCACATGCACACACCTCCTCTATACATGTGTATATAAATGTCACTATAAATGAAAATGCTAGAGATAATAAAATAATTTTAAAAATTTAAATCTGGTCCAAAGTACTTAAAATAGAATTTTCAGCTTTCCCGAGTTTCTTCCTCATTTAGATTTCATGGTTTTTACATTAGAAGTTGAATATTTGAATTTTCTTTTAAATTTCATTGCATCTTCCATTTCCAAACTGTGCTTTCTGATAAATTTTAGATGCACATTTTCAGGACATTTGGAGTATTCCAGATAATATGCCAGACACCAGAAAGTTTACTCACTAGATTCTGAGGTGCTGTTTCTCACTAGATTCTCATGCCAGACAATAAGCTCCTTGAGGGCAGGGACGCTTATTTATTCTTCTATTCCCAGTGCCCAGCAGGATCAATAAATTTTTGTTGAATGAATCAAATGAATCTTCACCATATGTGGCCTCAAATTTCCATGAAGCCAGAATTGTGATGTGCAACTATTCAGTACTACAGGAATCCATCATTTATTATAATGAACAGACTATTCATTGGAGTAAGAATTTGTTCTGACCATAGGTCAGAAAAACTAAGCATTTCTCATTGATTTGGAAAACTGCCAAGACTCAGTTTTTCATTCAACAAACATGTGACTCCCTACTAGATGCCTAGTCTAGAGCTCAAGGGACAAAGATAACTAAGGTTTTAGTATTCCTATAACTGCAGTTGATACAGACTTAGATGCAGGGCTGGCTTCATGCGTATGTGACCTATGTAGTCATTTAAGGGTCTCCATTGAGAAAAGCCCCATGCTTGGTTTAATGCTCTGCTGAAGCCATCTTGAAATTCTTAATTTCATTATAGTACCTTTTACCTACCTTGTAGTAAAGATATTCACATTCATTCAAAACTAGCTATAAAGTGAATGATTTAGTAAAATAACTTCTAAAATCTAAAACGGAAACAACTACCTCCCTCCCACAAAGTTTTTGAACAGATCAAATGTTCTTTATTTCAGAATTAGAAAAGCTTTCTAAAAATGTGACGTTTTTACCTTTTCAATTGAGTTGTTTTTCAAATGCATGGTAGAATTGTAGGTGAATTTATCTACATACATATCTACATAAAATTTTAAGGTTTTAATAAACCTTTTATTAATATATGCACTGAATATTTTAGTTTAAGTCTACCTCATAATGTGCTTTTAAAAAATAAATGCTACTTTGAAACATTTGCCACACTTTTTGTGTGTGGTTAACCTATTTAAAAGGTTGATGGCAAACTTGCATTGCAGTGGTTAGGAATCTGCCAATGCAGGGGACATGGGTTCAAGCCCCGGTCTGGGACGATCCCACATGCCGCGGAGCAACTAAGCCTGTGCGCCACAACTACTGAGCCTGCGCTCTAGAGCCCTCAAGCCACAACTACTGAGCCCATGCGCCACAACTACTGAAGCCCGCACGCCTAGAGCCCATGATCCGCAACAAGAGAAGCCACTGCAACGAGAAGCCTGCGCACCGCAACGAAGAGTAGCCCTCGCTCGCCACAACTAGAGAAAGCCGCACACAGCAACAAAGAAGAACCAAAGCAGCCAAAATTAAATAAGTTTAAAAAAGATTAGGAGACCACCTGGAGCTAGATTAAGGGAGTGCAAGTCCTGTTCACACCCTAATCTGGTCAGAGACCCCACCTCTGGAAAAAACAACAACAACAAAAAACTTGCATTTAGCATTAGTTTGAAAATTTTTGTTTACATTTTGTTTACTTTTAGACCAGAATCAAGCATAAGGCTGTAACAGAGGCACTGGCTTGGTGGTTCTTGTTAGTGATATTCTAAACTTTTTTGATCATGTTAACTCTTAACAGAAAAAATTAGAGAATACAATCCAAATTTTGATCATTTATAAATTACATATATTGTTATACTGATCTATTATGTACATTATAAAACATGTATAGGGAAAAAGGAAATTTTAAAAGGATAAGATGTTTAAAAAATCAAAGTTCTACATTACCTCTTGCACTTCCAGGGTTCACCTTGTCCTTCCACTGGCATATGCACACTTCATTTTTTGAAGCCTACCGTTCTAAAACATAGAAATGGCATTTTGCACTGAAAACACATTTACTAAGATCTGAACCATTCACATCTGTTCACTAATGTTCTGGCCATTTACAAGTTTATTTGATATGAATCGTGTGTAGAGTTTTATAAATTATTCAGTGAAAATTATTCATACCAGTAGGAAGCATAGTTGATAAATTTTTGTTAAGCTGTATACAGTGATTGGATCTCATATAGATAAATTTAGAACATGCTACTTTTCACACTGTTCCCTAGAATGACATTTTCTTGTGTTATTTAACTATGATTGATGGTTCATTTTGCCATACTATTTTAAATTTACTAGAAAAATGACGATCCTACTTGGGATGCTTTTTTGGGAAGTCACTGAAAAGAAAAATAGAGTGAATCCCTTTCAGTTTTTTGAGAAATTAATCGTTCTTTAGCTAACTTAACTAACCATAGCACTAATGATCACTATTTCAGTTATTCCTGAAATATGACTGATATATTTTGGACTATTTAAAAATAGATTTTTTTATTTAAAAGGAAGTGATTTTAACGATTTATATTTACATCAGTTTCCTATTACTGATGTAACAAATTACCACAAACTTAATGGTTAAAACAACACAGATACATGTCCACTGAGATTTCCTTCTAGGCCCTTCCCTTCTGGCAGAGAACACATGAAAAGTGGTGCAGGCATTAGCATCACCAGGAGGGCTTGTTAAAACAGATTGCTAGGTTGACATCCAGAGCTGCTTATTTCACAGGTCTGGGGTGGGAGGCCCCATTCTGCATTTCTAACCAGTTCCCAGTTGATGCTGTAGGTCTGGGGACCACAGTTTGAGAACTAGGGATTTAGAAAATGCAGTTAGGGTTTAGATTCTTCATGGATGACAGTTCCATGGATCTCTGTGAAGATAAAGAAAGCCTGTTTGGAGAACATATTAACTTTGGAGCTTGAGAGATGGACAACCATGCATCCCATCAGTTACACCATCCTCCTTCAGCGAGAGCTAAGGCTTCCCTATTTTTAAATGGTATTTAAATTACTGAGCAGTTAATTACACTAAGATCATCTTATCTTCTCAGGAACAGACCTGGTGCCGTGTGCCTTATCTTCTAACTCCACGAGAGGAGCCGCTACAGAATACACTGTGAGCTCCAAACAGCTTCCAACTGCTACGGACAAATTCAAAACAGGGACAACAGAAGCTCTAAGCAGAGCACAGACAACTCACAACAGCTTTTAAACCCTTTTTTGGGGGAAACAGCTGTCTCCTTTGAAAGCTATTTAAATTATGGGTACACAAGGCTGCTGTGCTTACATTAACTTGCAAAAGCCCATCACTATAAAAGATTAGTTCTTGTCTGGGTAAAATGAAGGATCCAAATTTCATTGTAAAAGGATTACTTTATAAAAGTTAAATACAAAGTATCAGATCTGTTCTGAATACATTGTATTTATTCTTAGGCAGTTATTACTGAAGAGGTTTTGTGTGTGTACGTAATAAATGTATGTATAAAAGAAGGACTTCCTGGCCTTTGTTGAAAGTTGCAGAGTATTGGCGGGAAAATCATGATCCCTACCCTGGTCACTTCGGGGGTGAGTAGACCACTCACTTTTGGGGCCCACTTAAGAAAAACTTCAGTTCATCAGCCACCATGTTACTCACCAGCCCTGTCACAATCTGGTGTGTATCCTGGGCTTGAGGAGAGAGAGGAGGTGGCCACCACGTCATTAGGACTAGTGGGAAGGATAAGTTAGTAATATGCCATAGGCCTGTATTCCCCTCTAGCAGGTATTTCTGTAGTATCCTATGACTTCATGGCAGTCTAGAATAATTAGCATACTAAAAGAACTGAACTGAGTCTCTCAATATATTGTGACATCAAATATTGTGATAAACACCCTAATGATTTTTCTTAACATTTTATTATGAGATGTTCAAACATACAGCAAAGATGAAAGAATTTTACAAGATTCTACTGTCAACACTTTACTAAGCTTGTTTTATCAGTTATCCAATATTCTACCCATCCATCAATCCATCTTAATTTTTGATGTATTTTGATGAATTGCAGATATCTGTACCCATCCTTTTAAAACTCCTCAGCAATACATATCATTAACTAAAGTTCAATATTTTTCTGGTGTAAAATTTCCATACAGTGAAGTGCACAAATATTAACAGTATGTTTGCTAAATAAGTTTAGGCCAATGTATACACCTGTGTAACCCAAACCCCTATCAAGATACAGATCACTACCGTTACCCCAGATGCAGAAAGTTCCTTCACGCCCCTTCCCAGAGTTAACCACTGGTTTTTTTCCCCAACAGATTTGCCTCTTTTAGAACTTTACATAAATGGAATCAGACATTATGTATTCTCCGTGATGATTTTTAAAAGACAAATTCCTAAAAAATTCAGTGTCTCTGAAACAGGGAGAATAATAGTGATAAAGATAACACCTGGGATCAGAGTATGATTCATTCATTGAATAGGTATTATGAGAAACTCTAGTCCGTGGATACAAAGATCAGAAAGACAGCCCCTGCCCTCAAGGCATTCACACTGTCTTGAGGGATACAGCACAAACATCTTGGCCAGAGGGCTGAGGTTGAGACAGTCATCACGTGCCACAGGAGACCTAATCCAGCCTGGGAGCCAGTAGGGAATCAAGGGAAATTTAAGGTTTTACCTAGGAACTTGCCACAGGCAGCCAGCTCTGTATAGTCCACAAGTCTAGAATCTTGTAACTCGAAATGATCTGTCCTTAAAAGGGCAGATTTACAGTACTGAGCAGATGTAAGGCAAATCTGCTAAACAAAATAAACTATAAAAGGTACAAATTGAAATTAGGGATGTTTTCTTCTCTAGTTTGAGTTGATTTACATTCAAATGTATTTAGCATTGCTTCCAAACATAAAAACACCATGCTTTTCTGTTCCTGGACCACAAGTGGCAGCAGTTTTGAAGGGCTCCAAACAGCAACAGCAAAGCTTTAAATCTCCTTGGACTTTGCCTTAGCTTTCTCAAGGCTTATCGCACCCATTATATCTCCAAGTTTAGGCCCTCACCTCCTAACTGCTTTTCACTTGTTACCTTCATATTTTACACACAAATTACAAATGAAAAGTACCTGGATCCCTTACATACCCACTTTTCCCTATTACCTGTCTTGAAAACTCTATGGCTCTTTTTCAGTGGGGAGTGAGAAGTGGGGAGCCCAAGAAAACCTCGAAATTTGTTTAATCACTCTTTTTCAGCAAAGTATGAGAGGGGCAAGGAAAGTTTGGAGGCTTCCTTTTTACCAACGGGAAAGGAGAAAGCTATATACCATGTGCCTCGTATTACTATAGGTATGATGACCCTTGAAAGAAATTAGTTTCTTTTCCCTATTATCATCTGAAACAAAAAGGTATATAGCATCTCAATGTAACTAAATGCATTCCCCCTTTTTGGTGTACTCTGTAAGGAGCAAGCCACTGCTGACTAATGACTGGTTCCTGAACTGAATGATGATGGCGAAAGGTAAAGCAACTACTGAGGTGGTCTGCTCTAAACAAAACAAGCCACTGCCTTCATGGCACTTCTACAGTAACAAAGTAGCAATGACACTAATTATTTTAAGGAATACTTTCTTCTTGTCCTTCTTGGTCAGCTTCACTCAGCTGAGATCCACAATTCACAAACAGTGCAAGAATAAGAAAAATGGAGCCTGTATATTGGAGTCCTGACTAGTACAGAGACTTGTCTCAGATTGGCTGGATGTTTCTGAGTAAAGGATAGGTGAATGTATAACTGAATCACTTTGCTGTACACCTGAAACTAACACAACATTGTAAATCAACTCTACTCCCATATAAAATAAAAATTTAAAAAAAAGATAGCGAAGTGTTACAAATGAAGAAGGAGAGCAAAGAAGAGCCTCATCATTTAGCTCATGTATGTTATGGGCTGAATGCTTGTGTCCCCCACGACCCCAAGCTTGCAGGTTGCAGCCCTGACCCGCAGTGTGATGGTATCTGGAGGTGATTAGGTTTAGATGAGGTCAAGAGGTTCTCTCTCTGCCATGTGAAGACACAGCCAAGAAGAGGTCTCTCACAAGTAACCAAATCTGCCAGCACCTTGATCTTGGACTTCCCAGTGTCTGGAACCGAGAAATGTCTTGTTTAAGCCTAAATATTTAGTCTATGGTATTTCATTATGGCAGCACAAGCAGTGTTAAAATTTGTTTCAGGGGCTTCCCTGGTGGCGCAGTGGTTGGGAGTCCGCCTGCCGATGCAGGGAACATGGGTTCGTGCCCCGGTCCGGGAAGATCCCACATGCCGCGGAGCGGCTGGGCCCGTGAGCCATGGCCGCTGAGCCTGCGCGTCCGGAGCCTGTGCTCCGCAACGGGAGAGGCCGCAACAGTGAGAGGCCCGCGTACCGCAAAAAAAAAAAATAGAAAATTTGTTTCTGAAACAACTTCCATGACCCATCAAGGAACTAAAGTCAGACAGGATATATATATATTTTTTTGCGGTACGCGGGCCACTCACCGCTGTGGCCTCTCCCGTTGCGGAGCACAGGCTCCGGACGCGCAGGCTCAGCGGCCATGGCTCACGGGCCCAGCCGCTCCGCGGCACGTGGGATCTTCCCGGACCGGGGCACGAACCCATGTCCCCTGCATCGGCAGGCGGACTCCCAACCACTGCGCCACCAGGGAAGCCCCCTTCACTCTTCTGATTCTTAAAGAAACATTTGTCAGACATCTACAAGGTGTCAGGCACTGTGCCAGGAACTTGAACTGTGGAAACTAGAGCAGAGTCCCTCCCTTATGGAGCTGACATTCAAAAGGGCCAAAGGCATCAAATAATGACAATATAATTAAAACAGGTAAGTGCTATGAAAACAGCACAGGAATGTGGCAGCACAAGAATATGTAAGAGGGGAACCTGCCTTGGTCCTTAAAGTGAGGGCTGGCTTCCCCGAGGGAGTGACGTTTGAGCTGAGATCTGAAGGCCTCAGTAAGAGTTACTGCGTGAACCAGGGGAGAGAGCAGGGTTCAGTGCAGTGGGACTCCACATGGGTAAGGCTGGGAGGCTAGAGAGTACAGAAGTCCCCATGGCAGTGGTTGGGCAGGGCAGTTTTAGCTGGAGATGACAACAAGGGAGACAGGGCCTGGATCATTTCATCTAGAAAAATGATAGGAATATGAAGAATGGATTGAAGGCAGATGAGAATTTTTATAAATCCTATTTTATCCTCAATTTCTACTTCAAAATCACATATACTCATCTGGAGAAAAAGTTCCCTACTGGAAACTAGATGCTGAAGGGATTAAGCTGGGATCAGCCTTTGGAGACTGGGAGGCACTGCAGCTACTGCAGACCTCCCTCCGGCCCCTCCCCGTCACACCAAGAGAAATGCTCTCTACTCCCCTCACTCCGCCAATGGGTTACAATGACATTTCATCAGATGATGTGTCAAACCCGTTTCATGAATTCTAGAGTTCAGGATATTCACTTTTATCCTGAATTTCTAAAAAAATTTCTAAAACAGGAGTGTTTTTAGAAGCATTACATGGCAACTGCTCCCTTACTTGGTGGACCTCATCAGGCAACCTCAACTATCCCTAGAGTCAGGAAGCACCTTATAAATGTAATGTGTAAACCAAGAGTGTAGCTAATATGATTTCAGTCTCCTAACAGAAACAAGCAGTATGAAATCAAAAGCAGATATAAAAAACTCAAAAAGCACAAATGTCCAGATCATTCAGCTTGGGGGTAAGCATGACCTGAAGGTACATAATTACAACAGAAAGTACTGATATACTGAATTCACCAAAACAGTTTATATTCAGTAGGGAAAAGTTTATTTCATTTGAGAACCTTTAAAAAACAAAATGCTTTGTAGTTAACCTATCTAGAAAATTAACTTATCTGGAACTCCTCTTGACCAAACAAAATGGATAATTGAAGAACTGTTCTACCTACAAAGTTATCAGGTGAAGTCACTAATAGTCAAAGTAGTGTGCTGAATGTTTTACCAACAAAAAGACTAATAGACTAATCTACCACAAAAAGGACAGTGCTACTAACCCTAACCCAGCCACAAGAGACCAGAAAAATGGACTTAAAAAAAAATTTATTCCGATCAGAAATACCAAAAGAAACACGTTAACTCTGAAACATTTAACAGATTTCATTTAAACTCATATAGTCACAAAACTCAAAATATCAAACAAAAACAACCACTTTTAATAATGAAACTTTAAAAAAGGAAACGTGTAGACTCCTCCACAATTTAGGAGCCATTTAGGCAAGCAAATATTCACTATTAGGCAAAAAGACAGCATTAAAAACGAAAAATCCTCAGAGTTAAGGAGAATGCCTATTCAAGTCTTTGATACACATTTATAAGCACGTGAGAAAACAGACTATTTTTAAAAGAAACCAAGGCTGAGTGCTTACCCTTTCTTTAAATGTGATCTCCCACCTCGCTTCCATCTGGACTGCATGCCCCTCACATGACAGTACTTCATCTACACTGAACAGTGTTGGTCAACATGATCGGCTTACCGTGAAGCCCTCCAGTACCACCCGTTATCCTCTTATTAAGGTTTGTACAGCCCTGTAACTGAGTATCACCACTGTAATCAAGCCAAGGAATTGCAGGTCTCCAAAGATGATTATATATGCACAATTCTGTCTCATTGCACAGTTCGTAATATATAGCAGGTGATTATATAACCAACCATAAAGTAAGATGAATATTGACTATTGAGACTAAAGCATCAACTTTGTCTCCAACCACAAATGAAACAAAGACACATACATTTGCCACCATACAGAGGTTGAGTTTACTCTGTAGTACAGTCCTGAGGGCTCATACCACTCTAAGGGTGTTACGTATAGAATCCAGAACATATTTCTGGTGGCATCAGAATGAAGTATAGGAGGCAAGACCAGGAGTGCCCTGCGCTCATGAGCTGTCTGTGCCACAGAAAGGCCACTTTTAAAGCTGTGCAGATAAAAGTTATTCACTCATGTTTGCTTTTTCCAAATTATTACCATACTAGTTCACACTGAAGGCAAAAACAATAGTTAGAATCTCTTCCTTACTAATAACACATTTTGACTTCTTTTAAATTTCAGACAAAGCTGTTGGCTACCACAAATTCTGTTGAGTTTTTTGTCAAATTTAAGAAAATATAGGACAACATAAAACCAACCCTGGTAACGTATTTGCAGTTTGGTCTTCAAAAGCTGTAAAAAGTGACAAAGAAATCAAAAAATATAATGAGTTAAAACCATTAAAAAAAATTTGTTTTTAAATGCCACATGTTTGAGACAGCAGAAGAGGAAGCACCCTCCTTCAAATTCTCACTTCACTTGTATTTCACAAAAGTGCTTTAGAATTTAGATTTCTATCACCTACATGGAGTGTAGAGGCAAAAGGAAGCCCCGTGGAACTGAAGGCCAGTGGAGTCTACTCCCAGGGTCAGGGTGTGACCCCAGGCTAACGCACCGGCCACATGCTGAGCACTCATATATGCCCAGGAGTGCTGGACACACATACACAGGAGCGAGGGGATCAGACACCAGTGCCTTTGCCACTCATTCCTGAAACTCAACCCACTTGAAATCCTGACTCTATTCCATAGGCCAAAGGATGCTACTCTCATTTATTTGGTGTCAAATCCTTGTTTTCTCAAATCCTTACACCTGCACCTTGGTTTCTAAAATTAACGGCCATTTCCAGCACAACGCTGTCAGACAGAGCCTTTGTAAAGCTAGTGAGCTTCACTACTGCCTGGCAAACGCGTGACAATGCCTCCGAATGCTTCACAGCTGGAAGGAAGATGTTCCTGTCACTTGACCAGCCACCCTGCATTGAGAGGTAAACATCGTTTTTGGACTATCTGTCCAGAAACTGAGTAAACTACCAATTGAGACCCTGACTTTATTTTGGTCAGCATGTGCACAGAGTAACATGCAATTACCCAGAATGATGAAAGACTGGTAATAAAACCCATGTGCTCTGCTCCGTGTCAGATGCTGGAAGGTAATCTTAACGACATAATACTTACAGATGTGGATTTTTAAAAGATCGATAAACCACTTTTCTAGGATGTCTCGTATGTTTTATTATTCAATTGGTGTATGAGTCACTTTGCCTTATTTATCTGGGAAAAAGTACTGAGTTTTTTTCCCCCTCCCCAGAACACTTAGAAACCAGAAAAAAAATCTGAGGTCCTATTAATAGACTTCCAAAATAAAATTTTATGGAAGCATTTTGTTGTTTTTTTAAAGGGAGTTTCAAGAGAACAGGATACTTGACTATGACAAACTACTACTCAAAGGAAAAACTACCAAAACTCCAAAGCTCTTCACTAAATTGGCAACAACAATTCAAAGAAGCTGAGCTAAACAGAATTGGATCTGTAATGCAATTACAGGTTTCCCCCTCATTCCTGCGGAACTTTTTGTAAGCCGAAATGGCATAGAATGAGGAAGCAATCACCTTTTCTTGTAAAAGCAAAAATCATCTCCGTATTTCTTTTGGTTAGTGAAAACAGGTACTAATGTAGGTCTTTTGTAAAAGCGAAGTGGCATAAAGGAAACTCTGGAGAAGTGGGGGATACCTGTAATATGAACCTTCTTAATGGGATGAAACACCTTTAACAAAATTTAAGCCTCCACGTTTTCTGGCAACGAAATAGTGAAATTAATATAAAAATATTTTGGGAAGCTTTAAGGTCATATTGAGAAATACAGAGAAAACTTTCTACCCTAGAAAGCAAAATGGGAGATGTCATTAGTTGCTTTAGTCTACCACGTCGAAAGAGACATAATTTGGATAATGACCATCCCAACAGGTGCTTAGTTTCAAAACGAATACAAACAATTTATCGTGAAAAACCTACACATAATAAGCTGTTTTTCTTCTCTCTTCTGCTCCTTTTTCCTACCATGTATATGTTTTAAGTTAACAAAAACTACCCTTTGTTACTCCTCCTAAAAGCAGAGAAGAAATGGAGTAATAGAAGTAAGCCTGAGAAATCATGGGACCCTAAGAGCCTTTCCTCTGGCTGGTCATGGCCACTTATGCTTCAATAAAGAAGATTTGTGGAAAAAAGTATCATATATCTTGGCTGTTAGTTTCCTTGTCAAAAGCCATCAGATAGACAGCTATTAACCAGGCAATTAGCCTAAAGTTCTCAGATAATGATTAAAAAAAGTACTAACACTGTCCCCCCCAAAATCCCCCCAAAACCTTAAATTTTCCTACTGAAACCTTTTACTCTGAATTTGTTGGTGCTTAAGAAAAACAGCTTTGCCCGTAATTCACTGTGCCCTGGACTTAGGACACCAACTTGTATTTGGCCAATTAGAAACAAGGCCAAACTGCATTCTTCTTAGGTCTATTCAGTTGATTAATGGCACTTAACTGATTTCTTTCATATAATCTTTAACAAGAACTCATAAGTCGCATTAATTATGCCCCAAGAGATGAGGGATCGATGGTAATTCAGATGGGCACCTCTGAAAAGATTTGTCAGTTTCCTGTCCCGTTCTAGCCAGATTTTTTGGAAAACCTTAGGGAAAGACTGAAATTCCCCACCAATCTGAGATTGCATGCGAGTTTTTACAACATTAACTGGAAAAAACAAGATCCCCAACATGGCACCCAACAGGCCCCCGCAGATAAAATCATTGACCAAATGAGCACCGTGGGTTGTTGCTGTAGGCAGGTACTCCTTGATGGGACCTCGAAGGCTAAAAAAAAGGACATTGCTGAATCCGTTACGGAAAAGAACAGGCACCAAGCCTCGATAATACTCTCTAATTCCATGGCATTTCAGTGCTTTGAAAGCCTGATAAGTGTTTGTAAATTTGTCATGATGCTTGTGGTCTTGAAGCAATGTTTGAACTCTTTCCAATGGAGTGAAAATTGCTTCTGTCGTTCCTGCAAGTACTGCGGCCAGGCTACAGGTTGCAAACTCTGGGGTACTGACATGCTTACGGAGAAGGCAAGATAAATCCTCATACAGACCAAACATAAGTGCCAGTGTAGTCGTCTTCTGCATTAAAGGGGGAAGGATTCCGCGATACAAATTTCGAAACCCATCCCTCCTCAATTGAAGTACTGCATCCCGGGTTTTGATTCCATACAGCTGTTGCCGAAAGAGGACCTTCTGAATGGGAAATGTGATGGCTATATTGTTGAAAGCCGCACAGCAGCCACACAAGTAATGCTTCATTTCACTAACATTTGCAATATGAGGTGCTATATCTTGCTTTGAAGATGTTAGGATTGGTGGCCTCTTTTCATGAGCTTCTGAATCCATCGTGTTGCTTAAGATCTTCTTCGGGAAGGATTTTTTTAACCTACAAATAATAAAATGATAATAGGTAAACCTTTATATACAGTGCTAAACATATGAAAATTTCCCCTAATCCTTCCTCCAATTTCTGGACTCTATTACATTTTTCCCTTTTAAACTAGATCACTGTTTCTTCAAGTATTTTTGGAGGGCCCTGAGGCCCTTTCAGTAGTCCAGGAGGTCCTCCCCTTTCCAACTACATATCCATGTGAGGCTGGATTTTCTGCATATACTTCAACTAAAACAATTTATCACAACAGAACAAATGCAGAGGTAGATATGAGACTCCACCAACCTTTTAAGTCAGACATTAAACAGACTTACAAAACTGTAAAACATACTTATTAATTTTTTAGGGGGGAAATAATTATTTTTCATGAAAATGTGTTGATTATGTTAACATGTAATGGGTTTATCATTTTGTTAAAGTGAATTAATAAATATTTTAAAATTTTGTTTTTATTTCTAAGACCATGAATATTAATCCATACAAATAAAGGCTCTTTGGGGTCCACAAAAATTTTTTAAGTGTAAAGCGGTCCTGAGACCCAAAAATTTGAGAACCACTGGACTAGTTCATATGTAATGCCTACACTACATAATGGTACATGCTATTATCCTTCTGAAACAAAGTCCTCTCATGAGAAAAAGAAGAGCAAGACATACATTCAGTCATTCTGTTCACTAACACTTACTTAGTATCTACTGTAAACTAGGCCCTCTGCTAAGTGCTAGAGAGTCAAAGACAAGGAACTTGCAATCTAACAGAAGGCTCTGCCAAGGTCTACAATCACTCCACAGTGTAAGTCCTTCCATGATAAATATATACTATGGGAACACAGGTAAGGGACAGTGAGCACACACTCTGTGAGGTGGAGGCTGGGAGAACAGGCTCAAGGAAGGCCTGCAGGTATATACTAAGCACAATTTTCACGTATTTAATTCTCAAAACAACTCCATAAAGTAAACATTATTTTCCCAGTTTTACAAATGGAAAAACCAATACTCATCTTCATCCAAGGTAGTTAGTAACTGGTGGAGCTGGCATCTTGAAATGAAGTCTGCCTCCAGAGTTCATGTTCCTGCTGTCATACCACAGATGGCAATGACTTTGGGAGGATGCCCTGGGACAAAGAGTGGCCGTACCAGACCATGCTGAAAAAGATTTGAAGCCTAAATACACAGGCTTAGCCCACTTAGTGGAATGAAGGCAAGGTCCTACCCCTAGAATACATCTGCTTTTTAAAATGGCAAGATCATTCCTTGCCAGTCATCTATAACCTGATTAAAAACAAGCAAAGGACTTAACAGACACTTCTCCAAAGAAGATGTACAAATGGCCAACGGACATATGAAAAGATGCTCAACATCACTTATTATCAGAGAAATGCAAATGAAAACCTCATACCCATTAGGACAGCTACTATTAAAAAAAAAAAAAGAAGAAAATAACAAGTGTTAGTGGGGATGTAAAATGATGCAACCACTATGGAAAAACAGTCTGGCAGTTCTTCAAAAAATTAAAAATAGAACTACCATACGATACCATCACCAATCCCACTTCTGGGTATATATCCAAAAGAATTTACTGTAGGGTCTCCAAGAGATATCTGCACATCCAAGTTCACAGCAGAACTATTCACAAATAGCCAAGAGGTGAAAGCACCCCAAGTGTCCACTGATGAACGAATGGATAAACAAAACATGGTATGTACATACAACAGAACATTATGTGGCCTTAAAAAGGAAGGAAATCCTGTCACATGCTACAACATGGATGAACCTTGAGGACAAGTGAAATAAGCCAGTCATAAAATGGCAAATAGAGTGTAATTCCACTTATATGAGGTACCTAAAGTAGTCAAATTCATAGAGATGAATAGCGGTTATTATCAGGGGTTGGGGGAGGTGGGAACAGAGTTATTGTTTAATGGGTAGTTTCAGTTCTGCAAGATGAAAAATTTCCGGAGATCTGTTTTATAACAATGTAAATATACTTAATGTTACTGAACTTACACTTAAAATTGGTTAAGATGGTAAATCTTATGATTTTTAATTTTTTTTAAAATTTATTAGTTTTTTTTTTTGGCTGTGCTGGGTCTTCATTGCTGCACACGGACTTCTCCTAGTTGCAGCGAGCGGGGGCTACTCTTTGTTGTGGTGCGTGGGCTTCTCATTGCGGTGGTTTCTTTTGTTGCGGAGCACGGGCTCTAGGGCACGCGGGCTTCAGTAGTTGCGGCGCGTGGGATCAGTAGTTGTGCCTCGCGGGCTGTAGGGCGCAGTCTCAGTAGTTGTGGTGCACGGGCTTAGTTGCTCCATGGCATGTGGGATCTTCCCAGCCCAGGGCTCGAACCTGTGTCCCCTGCATTGGCAGGTGGACTCCCAACCACTGCACCACCAGGAAAGTCCCTGATTTTTTTTTTTTAACCACAGTTTCAATTATAAATAAATAAGAACAAAATAAGTCAGGTAAACCATCTAGCTCTTTGACTTATGACAAAAACAAACAAAAAACAAGTTCCTTTTTTTCCCCCTCCCCATACACACACGCTGCTGTAAACCGCTAAGCATCAGGACAAAAGGTGTTAAAGAGAAATGTCATCATGTGAAGGTAGAGCAGAGTGAGGCACATAATCAGAAAGCATCAGTTCTTGAGGAGCTTATATGTGCAGGAGCCACAGACATGTAACATAAAATATGGAACACACATACGACTCTAATTTTCCTTCTAGAAATATAGCCTAGGGAAATAATTATTAACAAGAAAGGTACATAAAGACTCAATTATAGGACAATTACAACGCTCTTAACAGAAATACAGAGTAAAAATTAAATGCGCAACAGTAAGGGACACACTGCATCCATGAAGATGTAGCCACCTGATGGGATGTCATATAGGTACTAAAAATAAAGGAGTATTTATATTTAAGGTTCAGTATATTAATTTTGAATTTTTAATGGTATTAATGAAGTTTCAGATAGCAGTGAGTCCTTTTTATGATCAATAAAGTGTTACAGAAGAAAAAATAAAGGAGAATATTTTTATTGACATGGCACAATCCTGTTTTTATCAATATACATATAGAAAAGCCAAAATAAGTAGTTTACATTTTCTAATTTCATAATAATGCTGTATTTTCCTTCTCTATATTTTTCAAGTTGAATTTGTCTCAATTTACTGTCTTCAGAAGTTGGAGACTGACAAAACTAAGGTCTAATCAGGACAAGGCAAACAGTGACAGAAAGGATGTGACAATGCTCCCAAGTGAACAAGGCAAATTGCTGTACCTCTGAGGCTGCTTCCAGTTACAATGGGCCAAGGCCACCCACCCTGCACTGGGGCAGAAGTCAGCTGAAGAGTACAGTGCACCGGGTCCCACTGCTGTTCTGGGGACACAGTGAGCACTGTACTGTTTTTTGTATTTGCTTCATTCAGACTTACAGTATAACATTATCAAGAAGACTTTCATTTACTTTTGTTGGGAATTTCTTCTTCTTTGCCTGCTTTTACACTGGCCTCCTCAGTATACTAAGAGATTTTAATTCAACCAACTTATTCAACTCCTGTAATGTTCAGAGATTAGAGATAAAAGGATGCTGGCCTCGGGAGATACGACATGCAAACAACTGGACCACAGTGTGGTAAATGCAACCACAGAAATACACAGAAGGTATAAAGGCCCCACAGAGGAAGGGGTCATTAATTAGCTGTCCGGAGGGAAAGACAGGGGGGTCTGTGACCTCTGGGCAGGGCTCTGAAAGGTGAATAGGACTCTGGATGTACCTAAGGGTGGGGCACATTTTAGCCAAAGCAGCACAGGCTAAGGTGTAGGCCCGGTGTCAAAGGAGCAGCAGCATCACATTCCTGAGGAGGGTGTCTGGCTGGAGCTTAATGTGGGTGCGAGATGGATGGGCGGCAGACAATGATGGAAAAGCAGGCTAGGACCTGCATCACCAGAGACCCTCAGGATGATCCCAAGACCCTGATGCTACTATGTACTATTTTTTTCCTTTCTCATGGGAAGCTAATAGAAACAAATTATTTTCCTTAGGCATGTTACACCTAGATCTGTGTGCCCTTTTCCCAGAAGACAGACTATATTAAGAAGAAAATGTAACATCTGTACACTCTAGCCCAATGCTGCTTTGTCTGTAGTTGGAGCTGGCTTGCTATCACATTTCTATTAGAAAAGATAAACATGCCCTCAGTTGAGAAGAATTATGCCTGGAAACCACTGCAGGCCTGAAATCTGCCATAAGGAAGGTAATAAAAGGGGTCAGGAATCTTCTCCCCACTGTCACCTGGTCACACCTGTAGAACTAGACAGGACCAGAGCCCCAACCTTTCACTGTCCACCCCCAACACCAGGGCAGCCACACTACCCCTGGGCACCAAAACTGTGTTCATTTGAATTAACCTCAACTTTGGCAGAGGCTGGAGGAGTGGGACTTGTCTCTAAATGCTGCTTAGCACTATCATGATGGGGAATAAAGGGACAGTAAAAAACTTTCCCCTGACATTCTAAAAATTTGTTCCACTGCAATTTAAATAATCAAAGGAAGGCCCGGCTCAGAGAGAGGAATTATTTCTAACTTTGGCAGGTATTAAAGCAGTTAGATTATGAAGTCACCAAAATGCTTCACCAAGAGGCCAGAATCCCTGGAGCTGGGCCGCTCGTAGATCCAATAAAACAACAAATGAATCATTTAAACAGAAATTCACAAAATAAATGTATATTACTTTAGAAAAAGTTACACATTAAATTTACACATTAAAAATACATTTAATAGAGCAGGACTTGCCTGGTGGCGTAGTGATTAAGAATCTGCCTGCCATTCCTTGGTGGCGCAGTGGTTAAGAATCCACCTGCCAATGCAGGAGACACGGGTTTGAGCCCTGGTCCGGGAAGATCCCACATGCTGCGAAGCAACTAAGCATGTGTGCCACAACTACTGAGCCCGCGAGCCACAACTACTGAGCCCGTGTGCCTCAACTACTGAAGCCCACGCGCCTAGAGCCCGTGCTCCCAACGAGAAGCCACCACAATGAGAAGCCTGTGCACCACATCGAAGAGTAGCCCCCGCTCGCAGCAATGAGAAAAGCCCTCATGCAGCAACGAAGACCCAATGCAGCCAAAAATAAAATAAAATAAATAAATTCATATTAAAAAAAAAAAAAGAATCTGCCTGCCAATGCAGGGGACACAGGTTTGAGCCCTGGTCCAGGAAGATCCCACATGCCACAGAGCAACTAAGCCCGCGCACCTAGAGCCCATGCTCTGCAACAAGAGAAGCCACCGCAATGAGAAGCCCACAAACCGCAACGAAGAGTAGCCCCCGCTCACTGCAACTAGAGAAAGCCCGTGCGCAGCAGCAAAGACCCAACGCAGCCAAAAATAATTTAAAATAAAGAAAATGAAATAATGCTATTTGCAGCAATGTGGATGACCCTAGAGATGATCATACTAAGTGAAGCAAGTCAGAAAGAGAAAGACAAATACCATTTGATATCACTTATACGTGGAATCTAAAATATGATACAAATGAACTTGAACTTATCTACCAAATAGAAACAGACACAGACATAGAGAACAGACTTATGGTTATCAAGGGGAAGCGGGTTGGGAGAGGGATGGAGTAGGTGTTTAGGATTAGCAGATGCAAATTATTATATAGAGAATGGATAAACAACAAGGTCCTACTCTATGGCACAGGGAACTATATTCAATATCCTGTGATAAACCATAATGAAAAAGAATGCATATATGTATAACTGAATCACTATGCTGTACAGCAGAAATTAACACAACACTGTAAATCAACCATGCTTCAATAAAATAAACTAAAAAAAGACATTTAAAAAAGATGTATATTTTTTTAAGAGAAAAATAAAATTGTAAATTAATTAAATACACATACATCCTCTCCTCCAGGCTCACCGTCCCAACCCAGGTCCTCTTCACCTCCTGCCTGACTACTGCCAAAGGCTCCTTACTACTAAGTCCGACTCTAGTCACACACTCCATCCCATCCCCACCAACCTAACCATCATTTAAAAAATACACAAAAAGGGCTTCCCTGGTGGCACAGTGGTTGAGAGTCCACCTGCCGATGCAGGGGACACGGGTTCGTGCCCCAGTCTGGGAAGATCCCACATGCTGTGGAACGGCTAGGCCCGTGAGCCATGGCCGCTGAGCCTGCGCGTCCGGAGCCTGTGCTCCACAACGGAAGAGGCCACAACAGTGAGAGGCCCACGTACAGAAAAAAAAACACACACACACACACACACAAAATGAACACACTACTAAGTGAAAAAGGTGTACAACAATGTGCTTAAAAACCTGCTAACAACAGCAGATATCACAATGTTTTGAATGGTTACGTAGTATTCTACTGAATGGATATATTACATGTAATTTACTCTGTCTCCTATTTATGGTCACTGTTTTTGTTTTTTCCTTTTAAACAATGCTGCAATGGGCAACTCTGTACCTATACCTGGTGAACTCTCACAAGTTTATCTGTAGGGTAAATCTTTAGAATGGATGCTGGCTCAAACAGTAATACATTTTTTTTAATTTAATTTTTTTATTTGTGGCTGCGTTGGGTCTTCGTTGCTGCACGCGGGCTTTCTCTAGTTGCGGCAAGTGGGGGCTACTCTTTGTTGCGGTGTGCGGGCTTCTCACTGCAGTGGCTTTTCTTATGTGGAGCATGGGCTCTAGGCACGCAGGCTTCACTAGTTGTGGCACGTGGGCTCAGTAGTTGTGCCCCACAGGCTTAGCTGCTCTGCGGCATGTGGGAACTTCCCAGACAGGGCTCGAACCCGTGTCCCCTGCATTGGCAGGATTCTTAACCACTGCGCCACCAGGGAAGCCCAGGAATACATTTTAATTTGATAGCTACAGCCAATTGCCTCCTGAAAACTTACCGTGATTTATATTTCCATTAAGTGTATGCCAGTCCCAGTTGCCCTACCATTTCCAGCACCAGGTATTAAACAGTGATTTCTGGGGCTTCCCTGGTGGTACAGTGGTTAAGAATCTGCCTGCAAATGCAGGGGACATGGGTTCGAGTCCTGGTCCAGGAAGATCCCACATGCCATGGAGCAACTAAGCCGTGCGCACCACAACTACTGAGCCTGCACTCTGGAGCCCGCGAGCCATAACTGCTGAAGCTCGTGCTCCTAGAAACCGTGCTCCACAACAAGAGAAGCCACTGCAGTGAGAGGCCCATGCACTGCAGCGAAGAGTGGCGCCCGTTCGCCACAACTGTAGAAAGCCCAGGCGCGGCAATGAAGACCCAACACAGACATACATACATACATACATACGTACATACGTACATACATACATACAATTCAGCATTTTTCATTTTTATTGACCATTTGAATTTCTTTTAGTACTGTAAAATTTCACATTATCCATTTTTCTGTAGGCACTTTGTTTTTTTCCTTGTTGATTTGGAAAATTTCTTTGTGCACGAAGAAAATCAATCCTAGTTATATTAATCAAGTTGTGGCATATACTTTCCCTACTTTGTATCATTTTTGTGATGAAGTTCCTAATATGGATATGAATTCTATTGATCTTGGCTTCTAGGTTTTGTGTCCTTCATTATTCCAAAATTATAAACAAGTAATCCATGCTTCCTTCTACAACTTCTATGGTTTCATTTACCATCTGTACTTTAATTTCTCTGGAATTACTATAAGGAATGAAGCAAAGATAACAGATTGCCTAGAAACTGACTGATGAGCCTTCTTTTCCTCACTGGTTAGCATCATCTAAATACTCACAAGCATCTGCATTTATTTCTGCACTCCACTCTGTTCCACAATAGCCTTGTATTTCTTCTCTAGGTACAACTGATTTTAACCTACTGTAGCATCAGAATAGATTTCATCAACTAGTAGGGCTTTCCCTTTTACTCTTGTCAGAATCATTAGTTTTCCGGGCTCTTACACTTTTCCAGATAAACTTTAGTGTATTTTTGTCATATTCCTCCCAAAAATCTTGGTATTTTACAGCAGAAGTGACTTTATAAATTTAAAGTACTGTCACTTTTTCAAAATTGAACCTTAAAAAAAAATTGTACCTTACTTTACAAGGATGTGATATCTTCCTGTTTACTTGTTTCTTTTCACAAACCTTAGCATTTAAAATTTTTTCATATAGACCTTGAAAGGTATTTTACCTTTTCAGTCCCTATTATGAAAGGGTTGTTTTCTTCCAATTAATTTTCTAACTGCTTTTTGTCTGCATATGAAAAAGCTACCAATTCCTGTGTATTAAAGTTAGAAGCAGCCCATAGTCCCCTATTTCTCAGTTTTTTGGTGGATTTGCTTGTTTCTACTATATATCACAAATAATTTTGCCTTCTCCTTTACTGTATGCATCTTTCTTTCTTCTTATTGGATTGGCATATACCTCCTGAACATAATTAAATTATGGTAATAGTAAACATCCTTATACTTTGACATCTGTGACAACTCCACAGGGATTAACTGTGGAGCATGACACTGGCTTTTGGTTTGAGGAGGAAGTTCTTGTCATCTGAGTGTTCATAATCCAAGTCCTAGCAGTTTCAAGCTTACAGAGGGAAACAAGTTATGACACAAAAATATTCACTGATCAATTGGCCCATATAAAATTTGTTCCCTCTCAAGTAATATTCCCTGTTTGCCATCTATCCCTGCCCATCTTTAGGATTGTTCTGCAAACTTGAAGTGGAGCATGTCTTCCCAGTACTATCATATAATTTCATCTGACAAATTACACTATAACTCCCAAAACTTCATTCTGCATTCATTCTAAGAATCAGTATATCTGCAATTATAATTGAAGTCCCTGCCCCCTGTTATTTACTAGGAAATTGTGTTTCCCATTAAAAATTGATTCCATTTTTCTAGTACTAATGGTCAACTGATAATAAGGGTCTCTTAGAATTTCCAAACACAGGAGGGATATACATTGATTCCTGTTTTACTACCACCTCCACCCCTTTCCACTGCCACTAAGTCAGGAATCTATCTTGAACTTTGGTCAGATGCTTTTAGGAAGCTACTAAGAAGATCATATGGATACTGGAAACAGAGCCAGTGTAACATTTAACAGATACAGTTAATTGCCTGGGTTCAAATTCTGGCTCCACTACAAATCTATTGTGTGACCTTCAGCAAGTTACTCAATGTCTCTGTGGCTTAGTTTCCTCGTTTATAAAATAAGAATGTTACCTACCTCATAGGCCGGCCAATTAACTGAATTAATACATGTGAAGCACCCAGGAAAGTAGTCTACAGCACAGCAGGTGGCTCAACAAGGATAAACTATTATTATTGTTCTTTTCTGATGTATTTATTTGGTGTATACGTTAGTGTTATTTCTCGCCCTTGCAATATGGAGGTGAATCCTACTTGGCCACAGTGAAATATTCCTTTAATGTATCACTAAATACAGTTTGCTAACATTTTATTTTAAAATTTCACATCACTATTCATAACATACCAAGTTTCCAATTTCAGTACTATCTTCATGTCAAGTTCAGGTGTCAATGTTCCACTGGCTTTGTAAAAGAAATCTGTCATTTTTCCTTCTTTAAGCTGGTGAACAATTTAAATCTTATAATTATCTTTTTCTTGAAAGTTAAAAGAATTCACCTGAAACACCATCTGGGACTGGTGTTTTGGGAGATGGTAGCTTTTTGATAATTTCCTCAATTTCTTCCATTGTTAGGTCTGTTAGGTTCTCTCTTCTGGAGTCAACTCTGATAACTGGATTTCCTTTAAAAAAAAAAAAAGTCTGGTTTATTTATATAGTCTTATAAAGCACTTGCTGTTTAAAAAAAACACTTCTAATCTTGTGTGCCTATATTCCCTTTTTTCTTGAGCAGGGTAGTCAGTTTACCTAATTCACATTCCTATCATCCCAGCAAAGAACCAGTTCTTTTTTTTTTTTTGGGTACACGGGTCTCTCACTGTTGTGGCCTCTCCCGTTGCAGAGCACAGGCTCCGGACGTGCAGGCTCAGCAGCCATGGCTCATGGGCCCAGCCGCTCCGCGGCATGTGGGATCCTCCCGGGCCAGGGCACGAACCCGCCGCGTCCCCTGCGTCTGCAGGCAGACCCTCAACCACTGCGCCACCAGGGAAGCCCAGAACCAGTTCTTAAATTTACCAATTTTACTATTTTTCAGTTTTTAAATTTGTTTTTCCTCTTTATCATCTCATTTCTCCTGCTTTGTCTGGGTTTATTTTCTTCTAATTTATTGAAGGGAAATTTCTTATTTTTATTTATTCTTTGTTTCATAATTTGAGTGTTTAAGGGTATATATTTTGCTTTAAGCAAAACCTTAACTATTACTTTTTAATACATTCCATGGAGCGTTTTGGTCTAATTGGCAGTCACCTTACCATCTGTACCATCTTGTGTTTCTTCACCACAGTGGCTTTGACCTGGAGTGATATGCACCCTTTCCAGAGTCCAAGCCTGTTTACGCTCCGGACATCGCAGCACATCCTTAATTTATGCTCAGGAGAAGAGCATCTTTCTCGTGGCCCACAGGAAAGATCCTGCAGGGATGGACCCTGGTATCTGGCAACTAGCCTCCAGTCTTAAAAGGTTTGATGACAAATACACCTTGAGGTTGACTTTCATCAGTGGCAGAACAAAGCAGCAGCAGGCAGCCAAGTTCACCAAGTCCATTGCTAAGTTTTTTGACCACAGTAGGACACTGGTCATGGACGCATACGAGCCTGAAGTATCCAGGCTCCATAACAGTCTCACCCCAGAAAGAAAAATAAAATAGCCACTTCTAAAAGCAGCCACCTTTCTGCTGGATCATGCTGAAATACAGGGTGAGGGGGAAAGAAACTGAGATCTTAAAATGAAGAAAGAAAGAAATGTTAAAAATGTCCCTGTTCTGTTCTGAACTTTTAGTCCATCCAGGAAAAATGGTATCTTCCAGCACAGATATGAGAAGCTGTAGCTCTGATATCTAGGTGGGACCTCCCTAGCCTGCTGATCCCATTGTTCTGACGTGCTTTTCTAGAAAAGCATTTTTCCTAAAAGCTGTATAGACTTCCTCAACACCTGAAGCACTTCATGTAGTATTAGCATTGTGCCAAGGAGCATTTGAAGACTCAATTTTTAAACTTGTTAACCTGTTGCTGACTAATTGAGCTAACTCCCTTTCAACAGCTGTTTCCCTTAATTCAGATACAACTCCTTATGTATGACAGCTGTCCTTCACACACAGCATTTGTGGGTATGCATAAATCTGACTTAGGGAGAATTGAAAAAACAAACCAAAAAAACCCCACAGCTTTTTAATTTGTTTAAAACAGACATTCTGTCTGTTACATTTTGTGCTGTTAACCAGTGAAAGGAATCAATGGCATTTTAAGAAAAATTGTTCTATAAATGCTTGAGAAGTTTGCCAGGGTACAAAGTTTGATAATTATTAATCAGTCTTCTACATTCTTACTTCTTATCATTTTAGCTGCCAGACAGGAGTTTAAACTCTTATCAGTACTATACTTGCCAATCTAAGATTAACCAACATTTAAAAACAATTTAGCATAGAAATACTTTATGTAATGCTTTGCTCTTCTTCAGTTTCAGGACTGAATGTTAAAATCAACAGAAATATACAGATTTATGTGTTATTATACCATAACACGTGACAATTTATGAATGTAAAAGTTTCATTTTTACATACTAAACACATAACAATATACTTTAAATTATAAAGTCACTACCTACCAGCTGTTTAACAATATAAGTTCCTTGATAATACAAACCAAGTTACTTATACACTTGAACAACAAAATTTTGTCCATGTTCACTTTTAATTTTTACTAGAATGGCACTTGCATTACTTTCCAAAATTTTGCAAACTAAAGTTACTTCAACTAGTTTTGTCATGACTCTTTGGGTCTGTTATTAAACAGATAGAAAACTGTGGCTAACAGAAGTTAGCCAGTCATTTATTGACCGCTGTACTGAACTATTCTAAGAAATTTAAAGAACATTAGTGTACATTTAGGGTCTCAGATTTTTAAAAACAGGCCTGGACATAGGAAAAAGGAATGTAATGAAACCTTTCCAGACTTCACAGATTTAAAGCTTTCTCCCTCATTTTGCCCTACACACCAGGATCGTGTGAATAGGTTCTTAATTTGGCAAAAGAACAAAGGCTAGTGTGCACAGTATTCTGTAGCAGTGGACTTTAAAATTTTTCATGTTTATTCTGTGAACACGACTAAATTTCTTTGCTAAACTTTTCTCTATATTTAAATTCTTTAACATGGATAATAATTCTTTGCAATTTATTGCAAAATTTATCTACCATAACTTTACATTTGTTTGCTACCTAAAACACTCAACCTATGTCAACATTAGGAAGCAAAGTTAATTAAGCTGACTTTCAAGCAACTCCAAGAGTCAAACTTCTGTGGCATAAGAAAACAGTGTAAAGTCTAAATGCTCACTGTAATTTATAGCCCACGTGATTAAGACCGAGATGTGATCCATCACAAAGGTCTCTGCGCAAAAACTGGGGAGAAAGCAATTGTATTTCTCAAAGGATGTTAACTCCCACAAGTCAGCAGGTCTGAGTCAGCATTCAGGATAAGATTAAACTGGGTTCTAGTCCTAGATAGGACACAATCTTGCTACTATAAATACAAAGCAAAGTCTACAATTTAAAAATCCATTTCTCTGGGCTTACTTTAATCTACCAAAGGGGAGACCAGACAAGTCCACTCCTCTTAAAGGTAACAGCTTGTGATCTTTCCCCGAGATGCACTCAAGGTGACTCCAGATCCAAAGCGCCAGACCTGTGCTCTGGAACCACTAGCGGACCTGACCGATCCTAGCACCTTTTGATTTTATGGAATCCTTTCGAAACAAGGTCAGAGGAAGCTCAGACTAGCAAGGGCACTACACAGTTATTTAAGGTTTTCTGTTTCACAGCTTGCAGGTAGAGAAACAGAAGGTGGGGATTAAGACCAGACGTGTACAGCTCTAAGGAGCAAAAAAAAAAAAAAAAAGGGTAAATATAGCTGAGGCATTGACACGCTCCACCTAGATAAGCTTAACACTAAATAATTGGTACAGAGATTTTCAATTAACAACAATGCCCCCCGCATCTCCAAAAAAAGCACTGTACCACCGAGTTTCCCACAACGCGAAGCAACATGGTGTCGCAGAATAACCATTGTCTGGCTGTGTGGCTGAACTTACCGCTCTCCAGGCGTCCATTTCCCCTGTCTGTAGTGAGGGGGAGGGGAGGGTGGCTGACGGGGTCGACCAGGCCCCTTCCGTCCCGGACATTCAACGGAGCCAGGGGTCCCGGTATCCCAGACCCCGAGGGGGCAGGCGCCCTTCCGCGGTCCCAACGCTGCTCTCCCGGGCTGCAGGCAAAGCCCGGCCCCTCCCCGCCCCGCTCTCGATGCGCGCCGGGAGGCACCTTCCTTCCCGGGGCGCGCCCAAATGAACGCACTGCCTCCTCCGCCGGAAAGGCTCGTTCCGGCAGTCGGACGGCGCTCACGGCCCAGCGAAGCTCGGCAGCGGGCGGCAGAGCTGGGAGGCAAGAGCTGGGCCCTGCGGCTGCAGGTCCCACCCGGGATGGCGCGCGCGGGAACGGCGGGGTGCACTGCGGGGGGGCGCACTGCGAGCGCGCGCGCGCGCGCGCGGAGGCAGGGGGTGAGTCCTCAACGGCCGCGCCAGAGGGCCGTGCAGGCGGCCTCCTCAGACCCTCCTTCGTGCTTCCACTCACTCCACGCGCAGGCCGGGGGAGCCCCGTGCTTTCCTCTCGGCCGCTTCCTGTACTCACCCATTGCCGCGGGCGCCAGGCTCCACGCCCGGTAGCGGCCCGCCTGCAGGCTGGCGAGCTCGCGAGCCCGCGAGCCACCGAGCCGGCGCAGGCGCAGACCTTGACCGACCCGAGCTCAGGGCGGAGCGTGACGCGCTCTATGCCGCCGAGCCCGGTCACGTGAGGGAGACGCCACCGCGCCGCCTCTCTCTAAACCCGCGGAGGGTCGAGTGACGCCAGCCAACTCCTGGCAGCGGTTCGGCGCGGCAGGGCAGGTGTAGGGTCACCCATCACACCTGTCGTCAGGCTTTCGGGTTCCACTTGCTGGAATGCCGTACCTTTGGTGCCGTACGGTGGCCTTGCCGTGCCACAAACAGCCAACGCGTTCTCTAGTGCGTAGCCTGCGGGAGGACCACTGGGAAGTGATAGTGTGAGTGGCAAGCGCACGTGCGCCTAGGCCTTGAAAGGCCCCGCCTCGCTTCCCTTTGTAGCCTTGGTTAGATTTCATCAAACCCTCGGAGTGGCCTTGTGTCAGCTACTGATCCTGCAGTTCACAGAACACCTGTGTGTGCTTTAGAATATACAAATCATTAAAAAACCCTGTTTCTTTTCAGTCTCAGACAACTTGCACGTCTTGGACTTCACTGCACCCGGAGTTAGGAGGCCTAGGTCAAGTCATAGCCCTGACCCTTGCTGGGAGTGACCTCGGACAAGTCACTGTCCCCTGAGCCCCAGATCTCTGACAAGTAACGCCGGCCTTGCATGCATCCTTTGGCCCTTGTAAGAATCACTGAGAATAATGATCTGACTCTAACTTATAAACTGGAAGGCACACAGATGTGAGGTGTTGAAGGAAACGGAAAGGTCAGCCTGGAGAGCAACAGTGAGGCTCCTCAGGAGGCTCATCAAATATGTGAAGTGTATGCTCTTTACTTGGGATTAGTCCAATAAGCAACTCCACTGGAGTGAAATACGGTATGATACGATATGGCTATAGGTGGGTGGCTCTCCCGGCCCACTTCCCCTGAGAGCACTTTGTAGATATTGACTCCAAAATTTTGTCTCATCTGCTTGAGCTGGCCTGATTAACTGCTTCTTGGGATGTGAGACATCATGCTACCTAATTTCAGCAAATGTTCTGCTGAGGTACCTACTGTGTGCCATTGTGTTCTCTTCGGGGAACTTAGAGTCCAACGAAGGATATAAAAACAAAAACTCTGGAAATTCAGATGCATGAGGGGCCTTTCCCCTTAAGAGGGAACTAGGGATGGCTTCATAGGGGAGGAGGTGTTTGAACTGTGCCTTGGAAGATGAATGAGTGGAACTTGGACTAGCAGAGAAAGTCATAGCAGCAGGAGATAAGATTGTAAAAGTCAGGTGGTGGGGACTGATAGTGCAAATCTTGACCGTCAGATGCAGGCACCTGGCATCTAATTAGTGTGCAGAGATAGATTTGGGGCTCCACAGGATAATGACAAGGCCACGCAGTAGCTTGGAGTGTTTAAAATTGGGCAACAGTTGGGGAAAGGCATTTATGTCAGAATTATGTTTGCCCTGTCTTGTGTGCACTCCTATTCAGATGTATTATTTGAAAAATAAATAAATCAGGCAGGCATCCAGCATGTTCATAAGCATAAATAATTCATTTCAGATTAGAATAGAGAGGTTATTCTCCTGTGGTAAAACCCGAAGAGGAGGAAAGATTGAAATTAAACACACAATTGGGGCACAACAGACTTGAAAGAGTAGGGGAATCCCAGGTTGAAGGCATACGCATGTCTGGAGCTGAGCCAGTCCGTTTCTTTTATGCTGCAGGTCACAGCGCTGGCCTCTGCTCCTCCAGCTCTTAGTTCCTCATCAGAAACCTCCCAGGTCCTTAATTGGCTCTTCTTGGGCATATGAATGTTGGAGATCAAAAACCTCTATTTTCTGATTCACGATTCATCATAAAGTTATCCTTTCATTTTTCTGTCCTCATCCACCCATTGTTTTATTCATTCTTCAGTCTCTTAAACTGTTTTCCATACCTCCAGCCTCCATATCAGCTGTCGGATAACATCCTCTAACTCAGTTTTGATCATCTCAGTCCTCAGCTTAAAAACTTCCACGTGTTCCCTCTTGCCTCTTCAACAAATCCAAACTCCTTAACTTGGCTCGCGGGCTCTCGATGTCCTGGCCCCTCTACCTAATCTGTTCACCTCGTCTCCAGCTACATTCTGTGCTTCAGCCATGCACAGTCTCTCAATGTTTTGCAAATCCTTGTTCCTTAGACCTTCCCCCCCTTTCACCACTGACTGTCAGCAATCAAACATGTTACGCCGTCAAGGTCCTTTGCCTTCTCCCCTGAAAAGCATTCTCTGATTAACCTGGGCTAATTGGTTGCTCTTGCCTTTGCCTTCCCATAGCACAAAGTTTGGGGCACCTCTAATATCTGCTTATGTTATAATCATTTGTGAAGATGTCTCCCTTTCCTACTAGGGCAGAGCTATCTGAGTTGGTTCTGACCCTCCAGCTCAGGGCTTGGCAAAAAGGGTGTTTGCCCCAATAAAATGCTGGTGGAGAGGGTCTGGGTTCTTAGGAAAAGGGCCATGGGAATGTTGCTGCTGGATCTTTGCTTAAGCACCCTCTACTCCCCCTCCCCCTCCCACCAAAATGCTTTCTAGAAACTTGTCTCGTGCACTCAGGCTCCGTGGGCCCTTATGTCCACAAAAACAGCTTTACGCAAGCTGTCATCGGTGGAGCCTTGGCTACTGTGAGTGGCTCTGCCCAGATAAGGTCACCAGCAGTCTTTCCCTAGCAAGGGGTCAGTGACCTTCCTTTCCCTTTTCAGCCACTCCCCTTCACACCCCCAGGCTCCAGCCACAGGCCAGCCACTGCTGGTTCACGTCCCTGCATTCTTTTACAATGTCCTCTGTGCCTCAAAGGCTCTGCCTGCTTCATGGCAAAGTCCTGTTCACCCTTCATTGCTCAGCTTACACAGAGGCTTCTTGCTGCTTTTCCTGACCTAACTACCTGACACAGAGCTGCCCTACAGTGCTATCCTTTGTGACTCGTATGCACTTTACAGATTGAAAAGCTAGATTCTAGCAGACCTACTATGAAGTCAGAATTTCCGGGGGAGAGGCCAGTTGGCCTCTCTAGCTCCAACACAAGCCTCAGGCAGTTCTTCTCAAACTCTTTGGGAAGCAACAGTTCTAAACTGATACCCTGACCCATAATAGTAACCTAAAGTTTGAAACCCAGGGAGCTGCAGGGCTCAGGAATGTGTGCGTGAATAAGCCTGCAGCCCAGAGAGGAAACTGGGGTCTAGTCCTAAGGAGAAATGATCAGGGCTTGAAACAGACATATACCAAGTGCTGTGAGTGCGCAGAGAAGAGCGAAAATGCACTAGCTGCAATCAGGGAAGGCTACCTGGAAGAGGTGACCCATAAAGCATGACTAGGACTTAAAACAAGGTGGGCTCCAGAAGAAGCATGGGATGGGAGGATTGTGTAAGGAAGGAGACACCAGGTTTCTCATTCTCCCTGACCTCATTCCTGTTCCCCAACTTCGCCTTTGTCCCAGGCACACCTACGGGCAGAGCCTATGCCCCCTGGTAGCTCTCAGGGCTCAGAACAATTGCTGACCTCTGGGTGGGATCCTGGGACACTTTACTTGGTATCTAAGTGACACATACTTGTGAAATACAAACACATTTTTATCTAGCAAGGGCTGAGTCGATAAAACAACATCAAACATTTGCACAATAGTCTTTGGGTCTTCCAAGCAGTTACTTGATAGTTATTCCCTCTGGTTTACACATCATTTGTGTGCTCGGGGAAGTCCTGTGACCTGCTTGAGCTGAGTATGTATCAAGAGGTGAGGCTGGGACTGCACCGCCTCCACCATTTTTGAGAACAGAAGCACTGCTGAGAACTGGTGCCTGGCCCTTGGGGAAGGATCTGTGGATGGTGAGCTGCAGGGCAGTGGGGAGACTGGCCCTTTACACAGGACTCTCTAATCATAAGGCACCTGAGGAGCTTGCTACCAACACAGGTTCCTGGTGCCCACCCAAGACCTACTGACTCAAAATCTCCCAGAAGGGCTTAGGAATTTGTAATTTACAAGAGGCCCACGTGAACTATATGACGAGGCAAAGGTAGGATGCACTGAACTAGACGTGGCATGTTGCAAGGTCAGCAGACCTGGGTTTGAATCCTAGAACCACCAATTCCTGGTTTTGTACCTGGGGCAAAGCTCTCCCCCTCTCAGAGCCTCAATATCCCCACTTCAGAATGAGGATCCTTCCCGAACCCACCTTCTGTCTCCCTGAGGGAGGCTTTCCCGATGGCAGACCCAGCACGACGGATGCTCATTCTCCTTCACATGGGGGGCATGGAGGGGGCAATGGAGGCTCAGGGAATATGTCACCCAAACCTCTAAATGTCACCCTTCTCTTTTGTTCTGGGAAGAAGGGACTCTGTAGTTCCCTCTCGATCCTGCTAACCTTTGGGCTGTGACTGTCCTCTGGGGTGTGAGGTACAGAGCAGGAACGCAGGGCCCCCACCACTAAACTGAACTAATGCTTTTCCCAGCAACCACTTCACCTTCTAAGCCTCAGTTTCTCACCTGCTCTCATGGTGGGGGACCGGTGTGTGCACAATGTGTAGGGCACACACAGTAAGCCCGCTGTAAGTGGGAACTGTTACCATTGTTAAATCATTTAACAAATACTTGTTGAGCACCCGCTATGTGCCAGGAGCTCTCCTAGACCCCTGCTTGTATGGAGTCTACATTCTAGTGGATGGAGACAGACAAATAATGAACATGATATGTGTTTAATATTTAAACAGTAAAGACACTGCATGGATTTGATGCTTAAACAATAAAGACAATAAATAGGTTTAATATTGAAATAAACAGATGTAACAATTATTTAAATAGTAAACATAACACCTGCTTATTATTTAAATAGTCTAGTATGTTAGCATTAATTTAAATAAATAAAGATGCGGCAGCAGAAGATGCCGTGGTAGGGGAATGGAGAGAGCCACTCTGGACTTCAGTCTGGAGAGGAAAAGGATCTTGAACACTGATCCTTCATGATGTTCAATAGAGCTGGGGCATTTTTAATTTGTAAAGTGGACTCCTCTTTCACCTCCTAAAATGCCCCAGCCTTCCTGGAACCCCAGGCCCTCTTTCCTTTGAAATCCTGTGGCTGTAATGACCCCTGCCTTTCCTATGAAAGCTCACCTTGTTCTCATCGTAGCTGACGTTGTCTGAAGTTTGACGAAAACTCAGGCACGCGAAGGGCGTTCATCCAAGGCTGCGTGTAATCTTTGCAATAACCCGTGAGGTCACTTCTCGCGCCATTTTACGGTGGAGGAAATGGAGGCTTTTTGCACATTGCCCACGTCACACAGCTGGAAAGGATGGAGTTAGGATATGAGCCTGGGCTTCAGTTTCTGTGTAACAGGCCAAGTGACTTAAGAGCTGCCTTCCCCTCCCCCTGAGACTGGCTGCAATGCTGAAGATAACCACGTGAGGGCGCCAGAACCACACTGGTGACATCCTGCCACCCAGTCAGATCATGGCCCCTTCAAAACTGTCCCCTAAAGCCAGAGATGATACTAGTCACTGCAGGCTGGGACGCTCCCACTCAGGAGGGAGCAAGAGAGAAGGAACTGCTTCATAAACTCTGTCCTAGAAGAATCCCCACCCCTACCCCAGTCTTCCCAGAGCTGCTGCACTGGCCAAGGTAACCCTCTGAGCTGGCCACCCTCAAGCACTGGTGGTATGTGGAGATGGACTTGCTGTGTGTCTTTGAGCAACCTCCTATCCCTCTCTGAACCTCAGTTTCTGGCCCACGCCGCTTGGTCTCTGTGCATAGATGAGGGAGGGCAGGTCGTCCACCACTTCCTGTCGACTAGTTGAGGAAGATGTTTCCTGTGCTCAGCTTCCTGCTCCAGGTCACCAGCTCGTTCCAGGCCCTGTTTCATGCTCCGTGTTTGTTAAATTGAACCAAAATGGAAATAAAAAACTGTCCCAAACATAAAAGTGACCACTAGAGACATTTTTCTCCTCTCTTCAGGAAATATTCCTGGTCACAGAGCACTGGCATCGGCCTGGTGGGCCCAGGAACATGCCAGGGCTTTGCCGTCCCTTGAACAGGGAGCCGTGTGTGTGTGTGTGTGTGTGTGTGTGTGCATGTGTGTGCATGTGTGTGTGTGCGCGCTGTGGTGGGGGGTGTGCTCTGAGGGGCTTAGGAGTTGGAGGTATGGATTCTGTCTGGGTCACTGGAATATGGAATCGAAGCCTGAGACTTGGGGGTAGTGGGGGAGGAAGAGGCCCACTGGGGCACAGCGGGCCACAACCTTGGGAGAGAGGGAGAGGCAGTGAGTCCCTCCAGGGCCAGGTGGGGGTCGGCCTCCACTCCAGAGCAGGCTTCCAGGCGAGCCGGGGGTCCCTATGCCTCCTCAGGTGCCGACCTGTGTGTGAGGAAGGGGCTTGGGCTGCAGACCGTCCTGCTCAGGCTGCATAAGGACATCATCATGATGATGGCATGAGGGCACACAATGGGAAACAGTGTGCCCGTCACGCCCTGCCTGCCGCTCTCCAGGAAACAGGCCAGCATCTCCTAGTCTTCAGGGAGACCAAAAATGGCTTCCTGCCACAAGGGGATGAACGCCCCTCCCCTTGCCCTGCTCTGTTCTTCTGCCTCCACCGGATGAAGCCTTTGGAGGCCCAGAGACCTTGCCATCTCCTACCATGCAGGCTGTGCCACACCAGGCCTACTTGACTCCCCCGATCATCCCCCCACCTGTTACCTCTGCCGGGAACACCAGGCTTCCAGGCTCCTCACTCATCCGCCAAGGCCCAACTTGTTCCTCAGCTGCAAGCAGATTCAACTCCCCCTCATCTGGGCGTGCACGGCCCCTGTCATTACATCACGTGTAGTTGCCTGTTTGTTTTTCCGCCACACTGGAAACTTCCTGAGGGTAGGGGTTGGGTCCTATTCTCCTCTGTATCCACCAGGCCCAAGGATGGGTAGGCACTCAACAAATGTTTGCTGAACAAATTAATGTGTTTCCATTTAACAAGCTCACTAGGGCTCTAGCTTCCTCCTAATTAGGAAGCAGGAAGGTTCCTTCCTCTTGTAAGATCCACCTTTGGGGGATGATGGCAGAACTTCAGCTTCTGCGAGAAGGCGGCAATCAAACTAGATCCTGGGGCACACGTTTGCATTTTAAGGAAATAAAACATGCGTGCTCAGTGAGGTACATTTAAACAAGACACTTGTATATTAAAAGCTTCACATTAAATATACATTATACAGATTATCGCACAGAATTATTGTATCAGTAGATCTTTACAGGACACTTTTTCGCAGTAGGTGGCAGTCCCAAGGCTCCTGGCAGTGACACAACAGCCCTGAGGAGAGGGGAGGGGCTGGGGGCTGTCAGTGCCTAGGGGATACCTGAGTGGGTCTCTGGGGGGTTCTGGAAGGTGCTCCTGCATCTATAGCCCTGGGCTGTGCTGGCTCCACCGGACAACTTGCCCCATTTGTCTTTGCTGGTAATCGATTCTGGAAGGTATCGGTTTGCTGGATGACATGGCAGTTTGCTGGATGACCATCTGATCCAGCCAGGACCCTTCATGAGCATCGACGGGCCAACTCCAAACGCCAGCCTGCCCTGTCTGCCCACTTTTGCACGCACTGTCCCTGGGGCCTGTGAGAGCACATGGTAAGCCCGGATGTCTGTCCCTGCTGGGCCCTTGGTCAAGTGACAGCAAGCACTTCCCTGAAGCCAGCCAGAGCTCGGTGTTCCAAATCTTAAAAAGGCAATCTCCGGGTCCTGTGACTGTAGGAGAAGCAGAGCGTCTGCCAAGGGCGCCACCTGTTGATGCCAGGCCCTTCCTGGAAGTTACATCATGATTCCCCTCTGCTAACCCACTGGCCACTAAGGGGCACCAGCCTGGAACTGCCCTGGGAGGGGAGGCACAGCTCAGCTGGGATTGGCTGAGTTTCCTGAAGAGGAGCCTTTTCACCATTTTCTTTAGAAGAGGTGCTCTGTGAGCCTCTCTCCTGACAGGCAGGTGGGCCATCTCTCCCCACAAAGCCTCCTTTCTTTCTGGGCTGTCATCTTGTTCTGGGGCGGGCGGGGCACTGCCCAAAAGGCCCTGACTCCTCAGTGCTCAAGGACATTACTGCTGAAGTGGTCGGGGCATTATGGTCAATAATGAAGCCAGCGACGGAGGGAAAGAAGGGAAAAAACCCGACAGTCCTGTGGCTCTGAGCAACGCAGCCTGTTAGGGGCTAGAGGTTGTGTTCTGAGACAAAATGCTGAGGCGAGATATTGTGTGGCAGGGAGCTTTTTTTTTTCCCTCAAAGAAATCCAGCTCATTTTTTCCCCCATTAATTGGCAGCAGATGAAAAAAAAAAAAAGCCAAAACAAAACCCCAACCAACGCCAGTAACCTGAATGTGAGTGTTTCTGAAAGGGAAAAGCTGTTTCAATTGTTAGATGTCCAAGAAAACATGAATACACGCCGACAGAGGAAACGGTCACAATTAGAGGAAGAAGAGGGAGAGGTTCATAAAATTAAGGAAAAAAATTCCTTTTAGCAGCTCCCATCCTGTAAGCTGGCTCCTCTGCCGGCCTCAGTCCCCATGGGGAGCTGCCGGTTGGGCCTCCCAGGGAAACTTCAGGAAGACGAAGGCAGGGGAAGGAGGGAGGGCCCAGGAATCCCTTAAAAGAGCAAAGGCAAGACCAAAGGGTGAAGCAGCCTCGGTTTTCCTCAGACCACAGGCAGAGCCTCTTCTGAGGAGAGGTCTGCTCTGAAGACTGTCCACTGAGAAGGGTCGTGGGCTCCTGCACTGCCCCACCTACAGCCTCAGGAAGGGCCCTGTGGGAATCTGCACTTGCTGGAGGACGAGGCACTAATGCAAAATCCACCCCACCCCCGGCTCCACGGGCTGCCTTCCTCGTCCCCAACGTCTAACTGGATCCTTGGGATCCAGTCTCCTTCGGCACCTCTGTTTGGATAAGTGTCAACTCCTCACTCATCTTCTCACTCACCAGAAAAATAAATAAATAAAGAGGAAAGCGTGAACCATTCCAGGTACTCCTGCCTTAACGGATGTTTCGGAAAACGCAAAGCGGGTAAAAGGTCAGGACTGAGGCTTTGGAGACTAGACCCAGGCCACAGGCAACGAGGCAACCATGAGGTGGACGGGCCTGTGGGATCCATGGATGGGAGGGTCTCGGGCTGCCCGGACTGAGACGAGGACTCGGGAGGCTGAGCCAAGAGCTGGACTGGGCAGGAAGCAGATGCCAAGGAAACAGCTTTGGCCACAACCCACTAAAGTCCACAGCAGCCACCTACAGGGGCACGGATTCTAGTCCTGCCCTGCCCTGGCTTGACAGGCGGCCGGGGCAAGTCCTCTCTCCTCGCTGGGCCTCTGTCTCTAATGTGAACGGTGAGTCTGAAGCATCGTGGACGGCCTGGCAGTGCTGGTGATGTTCAAACTCGGTTCAGCCCCCTCCTGCTGGGGACGATGGTCACCGAAATTCCATTGTGCTCAGACCACTGGCAGGCAGACTGACGTGTGCTTGGCGAAGGCGCTGACACTTGTGCTCTCTCTGGATCCCTTGCACCTCCTTCAGTGGATGGAAGCCATGCCTTTCATGCTGCTGGGTGGGATTCTTCTCTTTCTTCCACTGCATTTAACATGCATGGTGCGGTGGTAGGTGGGTGGGGGGGAAAGGAAGGGGAACTGAGTAACAGCAATCTCACTGAGGGTCTGCGCTATGTGAGCAAGACTCCCGCTCCTGTCAAGGGCAGGGGCTAGATAGGGGTGGAGTGTGGGAGTGTGTGTGCGGGTGTTCTTGTCTGTGTGGAGGCAGTGCGGACGACCAGGAGCTCCGGCTCCATGTCCCCTGAGAGGTCAGGATTTGCCTTCTCCCAGGGTGACAGCAAGGCCATGTAGAGCCAAAGCACTGGCTCTAGAGCATCCTCTGCTTATGGGCTGTGTTAACTTAGACAAGCTACTTTCCCTCTCTGAGCCTCCTTTTCCCCACATGTTAAATGCCTCACAGGGTAGCAGTGACCCCAGTTAATGGGGAGAGCCCTTTGTGCACTGCTGGGTGCTGTGCACCTGAGGGGTTAACACAGACCTGCCATCACTGCATTGCTGTAGGCAGAAGGGGGAGCGTGGGTGCTGAGTCAACAATTGAGGCTACCATTGCTGGAGCCTGAATGCCCCTTCCTGCAGCTTGACTCTCAGGGGGCAAAGCAAATCCCTCTGCCCCAGCGGCTGCCTCAGCCCTGAGCTGGGGGCTCTGCCTCCTTCCCGCGTGCCCAGAGGGGACACACCTTGCTCTGGGGACGAAACCCGCAGGTAAGCACTGGCCCCCCCAGAGACCCACTGCAGTATATTAAAAAAAGGGATAAGAATATATATTAAATGACTATTTTATTTACACAGCCTATTCATAAATAATTGAATCCTTTTTTTGACCGCACAATGATTCCTTGGAGATCTCCTAATGATTACACTGAATGACTAAAAGTGGATTAGTGGGCTTATATCTGTGTGTGGCCATGTTCTCCCACGTATGTGCTCACACTCGCACACACAGGCTGACACACACACACCAGAGGGGAGGCGGGATTCCCAGGGCCTTCAGGGCTCTCAAAGCACCAGCATTTGGCTCCCAGCACCAGCGGTGCCCCGGTGGGAAAACTGCACCCCGTACACAGGTGTGAATTCCTGACGGCTGGAGAACAAAGAGCCGCAACCCCGGGAGCTCCCGCCCCGCCCCTCGGAGCTGCTCTCCTTTGTTCATCCTGGAAGGCATCTCTTTGGATTTGCAAATATTTTAATTCACAGAAACTCGAAGAGGGGTTGGGGGAGGGGGCTGCGGTGGCGGGCTGGCCGTCCCTCAGTCTTTATCCAGGCCTTCTCCAGCCCCCATGAGTGGCAACAGCATTCTAGAGACATGCAGTGGTGTGCTAGTACCATACACACGACACAAACTGGACACGGCTGGCAACAGCGGCCGGGCAGGTCGGCAGGGGCCACCGGCTCCTCCACGTCTGGGCCCTGTCGCAGGGCAGGGAGGGGCTCACAGGGTCCGCACAGCCACGGGGTAGAGGAGGGACAAGTGCTCGGCCCCTTTGATGGGCAGCTTTCTGGTGGTGTAGTAGTGGATGACTTCTGGGACACTGTCGAACGGGGGGCTGTTCTGACCCAGGACGTATTTCTCTTTGGTTTTGGCCAGTTTCATGTGCATGAAGCCCTGGTTGCTCCTGTGAACAAAGCGCAGAGATTATTAGGATGTGCAGAGTGACGAAGGCCCAAGATCAATCAGGAAAGCAATTCCCATAGAGCTACTCACTTTTGCTCTGAACCGAGGTGTGTCACGAATTCACACTCATTATCCGAGAGAACTCTCCCTCTGGCCATATTCCTGCTAAGGTGTGAAGATTCCTTGCTGCCCGGGACAGAAGAGATCCCAGCCAAGAAGCAGACTTGAGCCGCACCTCTCCCAGCCAGGAACAGAGCCCAGGACTGGCTGAAATGCAGCTGCACCTAAGAGCCCCCTCAATCCCAGCAGCAGACAGGGAATCAGCAGCAAACACTGCAGGAGGGTCTTTCGACCTCGGGAGCTTTGAGGGACTTCCTCAGGAAAACAAAGAAACCCCCAAACTTGGCCCCTCTTCCTATTACTGATGCAGATGAAAATTTAAGCCTTGCCTGGCAGGCACAATGTTTAAGTCCCCAATGCCCTGACAAGTAGGCAGGACAGGGGTCATCACCCCCACTTTACAGATTAGGAAACAGAGTGTGGCAGGATGACAGGCGAGCTGTTTTCCAAAAACTGATGCTCTCTCTTCAGTACTATGGAACTGCCAAGCCAGGGACTACATTTCCCAGCCTCCCTTGTATCCACTGTAGTCACGTGACTAGTTTAAGCCAATAGAATCTAGGGAGAATGTGTGCTCCCCGGCTTTGCCCCAACGCAGGCACTCTCCTGTCTGCACTTCCTCTCTCTGCTCAGTAAACCCTGCCTGCCTCCTTCTCCAAGGCCCAGGTGTAGTGTTTCCTCTGCCAGGAAGTCTTCCAGGTTCCCACTGGCAGAGCTCCTTCCTTCTTCCAGCTGCACCGAGGATATAACGCCTCCATCAGCACTTGCCTTCCTGAACTGTGATTACTTGTCCATCTTCTCAATTCCCCTGAGAGCTCCAGAGGAGTGCGCAGGCTCTGTGCCCACCACGCTCGGCATCCTCCGAAATGGGTAGTGGGTGGGTTCCTCGGAGGTCAGAGCAGAGCCCTATGTCCGTGACCCTCGCGGCTTGCCAGCTGCACCAGCATGCTGGGTGGGGTGTTGTTTCCACCCGGCCCTAGCAGACCTCTCCCGCCTCCCACCCAGGACTCTGGCCACATCGGGTCACTAACCCCTCCATCAACCTGCCTGTGCTCAGGCTGCCCTTTCCCTGCTCACTCAGCTCCAAGATTTAGCCACCACACTTGTGGATGCTTGGTTTCCAAAGCACAGTCCAAATTTACTGAGGGTGTGTCACTTAGTGAGAAAGCTGGGGCTCTGACCTCCTGCGCCTTCTCCAGAGCCCATCCTTGGGCACCGATAACTTGTGAGCAGCCCTAGAGGCCCGGCTCCTAGGAGACCAGGCCCACCCCAGGCAAGGCCGAGAGCTCCGTGTGGACACAGGTTTGCAGTTTGTAGTCCTTCTGAGCTTTGATTCTTCTTGCTTCAGCTGTTCCCACATCTCTTCCATCCAGGACCGGGTTCCACACGCTTACCGGCGCCTGCTCTATTAATGCGTCAATTTGGACTCCAGGACCATTTTCAAATGGGCAGAGCAAATGCTTAATGAAGTGCAAGCACTGAGCAATACAGCTGCTCATAATAACGTATTTAGAGATGTCACCCTTAGCTTAAAGGAAATCGTTCGGAGTGCAATTATGTTTCAAGAGAGAATAATTCCTGTAAAGAACTGAAATTTAAATCAAGATTTTTTAAGGCTGACAATGTTCTAATTACACAGCCTGTGGCAAGTTCTGCTCCTCAGCGAAGGGTCATTTCATTGGAGAATTGCCTTGTCACATCTAGAAGCAGGAGGCACACTTGCTTAAGCTGTTAGAAAGGAACTGGTGCGTGCCTTAAGTGAAAAAACGTGCAACTCCCTCTGAGTGAAGACTCCGCTACCTGCTACCCACAACCATGGAGAGATGGCAAATCTGTGCTGGCCTGGAAAGGGCTGTAATTGCTTGAATGCAGGGCTGAAATTGTGTGGCTAAGAAAACCGGGGACAGTTAAAAAGCTTTGCATTCTTGGAGGCCACGTGCTCAGCCTTGCCTGGAGAAGGGGTGTGTATGGGAGACAGCAGAGCTGGAGCTGCAGTTGAGTGACATGGGCGGGTGTGTGTGGCCTTGGACATGTCATGCCCTCTGTGTGGGGTGATATTTTGGGCTTTATGTACCACACTCTACAGCTGGGGCTGCAAAGCGCAGGATGTGTTAGATCACAGCAACCAGTTGTGAGCTGGTCTGAACGCCAAAGCTCTGATGGCACTGCAGGTACGAAGTTGCAGGGGGAGCTGATTTAATTTCTAAGGAGGTTAAAGGAAATAACTCATACGAGTTAATGGGGTATTTTCACACCAGTTTTTCTTAAAATATTCAGTGAGGGAAGTGGGCAGGGATGGTGGTAACAGAGGACAGAGCCAGAGACAGAAGCTGAAGCTCCTCCGTTCCCAGGCTGAGGGCTTGCGAGGTCACCAGATATTAGGAACTCCACACTAACGCCTCCACCTCAACAGGCACAGGCAGCCGCTGGTACCTTCCTGCAGTCCCTCCTGACTCTCCAGGCCCACTGTTTGTTCTTCTGACGCTCGTATTTCAGTACACACTAGTTTATAACCCTGAGCTGGGCTGTACTGAGGGGGCAGGCGGTTACAAAGTTCGGAGCCCAAGGCAGAGAACTCAGGCCCGTGACCCCTGAGTCCAGGGCCTGACCATTCCCGGCAGAGGGAGAGCTGGCCCTCACCCTGCAGCCCTGGCAGGAACGGCCCTTCCCCCTGGGCTCACGCACTGCACCCTCTGGTTCTCTGGACCTGAGGCTCTCCTTGGGCCGTACTGGGCTCATTCCCTGCCCCCACTGGATCCATGGGGAGACTAACTGGATGGCCTCTGAGGGTGCTTCTGGGCCTAAGGTCCTGGATTCCATGTGTATGAGCATAATCTGCTGCCCACACGGTGAGGGCTTCCTGCAGGAAGGGGTCGAGGCAGCTTCATGCCCCACTCCCTTCCACTGCTGCCCACGGAGTGCCGCTGTCACAGGGTACTGGTCCGGATGGCCCTCAGGCTGATGTGTCCTGGGTACTTCCTGTGAGCCAGGCCATGTGCTAAGCACTGAGACTCAGATGGGAGGTGGCTGACCCAGGGTCCCACAGCAATCAGCAGTGGCGATGCTGCTTCCTTCCCTGGTGGGCCTTTCCCAGAGCCCACGCTCCTGACCTCAGTGCTGTCCAGCTCCAGGAGAGAGCCCTAGTTAGCCCCCAACACTCCATGTGAGGCCAGGCGCGTGGTGGGCGAGAGGCATCAGAGCCTGAACAAGTGACTCCTTGACTCCAAGCCTCAGTCCCCACGACACCCACCCTGCAGGGCTGATGATGGGTCAGAGCAGCACAGGGGCTAGCAGTGAAAGGCCATCCTGGGGATTGGGGACAGTGTGTCCTGACCGGCAGAGTCCCCAACCATGGAGGGACCATCACACGGAGTTGGTGGGCCCTGCGAGGTAAGCAGGATTTCCTTCTGAGATAATCTATCAAACCCGGACTTATGCAAAGGTCAGGCAGAGCCTCGTCAACACATAGCTACAGGGTGTGCGGCAGTGATACACCCTGATGGGTCACAAGGTCCCCACGAGCAAGGTGCCACCTAATAACAGTTGAAGATTTAAAAACAGCTGCCAGGGATGGCTTTAAAGACTCCCAACTTGGGGGCTTCCCTGGTGGCACAGTGGTTAAGAATCTGCCTGCCAATGCAGCGGATACGGGTTCAAGCCCTGGTCCGGGAAGATCCCACATGCTGCGGAGCAACTAAGCCCGTGCGCCACAACTACTGAGCCCACATGCCGCAACTACTGAAGCCCGTGCGCCTAGAGCCCGTGCTCTGCAACAAGAGAAGCCACCGCAACGAGAAGCCCACGCACCGTAATGAAGAGTAGCCCCCGCTCGCCACAACCAGAGAAAGCCCGCAAGCGTCAACGAAGACCCAATGCAGCCTAAATAAATAAATAAATAAATTTATATTTAAAAAAAAGAAAAAAAGACTCCCAACTCTACTTAGAAGACGACATCCAGCACAATAAGAGAAAGGATTAAATTTTCCAGGGAGAAGAGAGGGTGCATCAGATAACCAGCATGCCCAGGGATGCTACGGTGCTCTGGACACTGCTGTTGGAGCAAGAAGCAACCTGGGGACCATCTCGTTTCACCCTCTTGGGGTACCCTGGAGGAAACAGGTCAGAGAGAGCAGCACTCTGGCTCGGGGCACACAGCAAGGTAAGCTGTGGTTATGGCAAGAACCTGGGGCCCACGCGTCCAGGACCAGGTGGGCCGGGTCCCGGGCCACCTCCCATCATTGCTTCTGAGAAGGCATGGGTCCCCGGGGAGCTCAGACAGGCCACCGCCTGCCAAGCTCCCGTGTCAGCCCTGTCTCCTTTGATAGGACATCTTGCAAGAGCTAAGTCACAATTAGGGGTGTCTCCAGTGGGTGACCTGACTAATGAGTCTTGTAAGGCTGGTAGAGGCTGGGGGTGCTGTGGCTGTCAGGGCGTTCAAATGGCTCATTATCATCACAAAAAGCACGTCCTCATCACCAGGATTATCAAACGTGCCTGGCGCGCTGGGCCTAATAACAGACCCCACCTTGTCTCATAATCACGGGCTTTAATAAAACATCACTCAGCCTGCAGCTGCTGGCCCGAACAGGGTGCGAGGCCTCACCTCTTGCTTTTAGACCTAATTGCTTGATGCATATTTCATGAAGAATCTTGGGTAATAGTTATGTTAAATCGCTTCTTTTCACAATGAAGTGACTTAAAAATACTTGCATATAATATTTATGCAGGAGAAGGCAAGGAAATTGCCCTTGGGGACTAGCATGTAGGACCTGGTTACAGGAAACCACACACAGAGGTGATCTCTGGTTTCCCTCTACTGAAAGGTGGTTGGGGAGCTGCTCTCTTCACTGAGATGCCCCAGAACACTGTCCCTCAGCTCGAAACCGTCCAGGGCTCCCCACTGCCACTGCAGAATGAATGCTCGAACCCCACTGTGCACCAGGCACTGAGCTGAGCCACTGCTACACGTGACCTCATTTAAGCCCACAGCAAGGTTGATAAGTTGCTTGGTGTGACTACCGTTGTTTACTGATGGGGAAACTGAGGCTGAAGGAGGTTGTGTGCCTTGTCCCATGGGACACGGTGGGACCAGGATTTCACTGTGTCTGTCTGACTTTGAAGCCTGTGGTAAGCATTCAGGGCCCTGACACTACCACTGCAGCCTCATCTTCCCCTGCTCAGCCACCCAACCAGACGGATCCAGGTGTCCAGGTCCCTGCAGCTCTGTGAGCTCCTGAGGTCGGGAACTCTGTTCACTGGGACGTTTCTCAGCAGGTCAAGCCTTATTCCCCTTTGGGCCCTCAGCACATGTCTGGCGCATAGCCGAGCACTCCATTCATCTATCCATCCATCCATCCAGCAGCTATCTAGTGAGTGTCTATTTTGAGCCAAGGAAATGAGGCCCCGAGCATCTTCCTCTCTGGACTGTAAGCTCCAGAGGGCAGGATGGTGGCGACTCCACCAGGCCCCTGAGTAGAAGCTGGGTAGAAGCTGCCTCTTTCAAGGCCAGGCACAGTGGCTGCTTTGCCTGGTCAGCATTGGTCCCAGGAGGAGCCAGCTTAGTGAGGGGCAGAGCCATGGGGAGAACCTAGAGGGTCACCTCTGCAGGGGGTACAAAGGCACCTGCCTCTCAAATTGGAAAGAGAAGTCTCACTTGAGGGAAGCCACAAGCCACAGAGAAGAATGGGTCAAACCTTTTTCTTTCCTTGGGATTCTACAAGAAATGATTCAAGGGTACAGAGCCAGCCAGTGCCCCCTGCCCAGGCCTAGATAAATAAAACGAATGTGACACAAGTTCCCTCCTAAAACCACATCTTCCTGAGGGCCCAGGCCCTCCCCGCTCTGGGGCCCAGCAGATCTCAAAGTGGCTGTATCTCTTCCTCTTCTTCTTCTTCTTTTTTTTTTTTTTTTGCGGTACGTGGGCCTCTCATTGTTGTGGCCTCTCCCGTTGCGGAGCACAGGCTCCCAGCCACTCCGCGGCATGTGGGATCTTCCCGGACCGGGGCACGAACCTGTGTCCCCCGCATCGGCAGGCAGACTCTCAACCACTGCGCCACTAGGGAAGCCCTCTTCCTCTTCTTGTGGGTTATTTTAATTAAAAAGTTGAATCTTACATTGTGCAAAGATTCCTGAGGCCAGATCGGTTAAGAGAAGAGGAAGGATGAAATTGGGCACCTGAATGCCCTCAACAATTGGTTGCAGGATGATTCTCAGGGGAGGGAGGTGTTGCCTGCTCTCCATGAGCATGACAAGAGCAACCAGAATTCACCCTCAGAGCTCTCGGAGCACAGGTCTTGTGATCAGCGTGGAGAGGGCATGAGACCAGCCCATCAGGTCCTTCTGACCCCAGAAGTGTGCACCCAAGTCGGAGTGGAGATGGACACGGACGTTTGTATCGAATTAACTGGGCACAGGTGCGTTCTAGGCCCGGCTCTAATGCTGATCTGCTGTGATCTTGGGTGAGGGAGCATCCCAAGGGAGCCAGCCTGGAGGGTGACCATGGCAAGATACCTCCTGCCTCCATGGCCACCTAGGGGCCTACAAAACAGGTACTTCCTGCCATAACCCTGCCCCCTGCTCGGCAATGCTGCCTCTGCAAGCAGATGGCTCTGATTCAGGACGTCTGCTCTTTGACCTCCTGGGAGATGGGATATTTTGCTGGGTAAGTGTCTACAGAGAAACTCCTCGCCACATCTGTGAAACAAGCCACTCCAGAAACGCTCATGAGTGCCTGCAGAGAAGCATGTTCTGAGGAGAGCCCTGGGCCCGCTGTGGGAAAAAAATACCCAGATCTCAAGTGATGGGGGCCTTCAGGGGAAAGGTACCTGGTTGACATCTCCTGAGGATGTCAGGCTGGCATCTGCACGTGCTGAGAACTACCAGCACAGGTCCTGGGAGCCTGGCAGAACAAACATGTACAATGTGATTGCCACCGCTGCCGTCGGACTGGACCAACCTGTGGCTTCACAAAGAAGCTGGGAGGGCTGGCATTATCTGCAAGACACCCACTGCACACACGAGAACACCAAGGGCCAGAGGGAGAAGCAACCTGCCTGAGTCACAGTGAGAGGACACCAGGGCTTTCTGAACCAGGGGACCAGGGCGTGAGTCCTTCTAGCTGTGTGTCGGGGTTCTCCAACTGTGCAATGCATGGGGTGAGGGGCATGGAAGCCCTTTCCAGCTGAGATGTTCTAGGGGTTGAGGAGCTGCGGGAAGGGGCTTATGAGGTCACATGCCACCCACTGCCTTCCGAAATAGCCTTCAAGGGGACAAGCCAAAGACACACGCGCCAAGTTATGGTGAACAAACATCTAAATGTGAACACCGCTGAGCCAAACAACTTGATTTACAACCAAATAATTAGACTTTCAATAAGCACACTGGCAGTGATGAGCCTCCCCAGGAAGCCCGGGCATTTCTCAAGCTCTAAGGTGGTGGCTCAGGGAGAGGGCCTCCAGTAATTCGTGACGAAAAGCCACCTCCAGGCAGGAGAGCCGGCAGATGCATCTCGTGGCACACATGGAGACGCATAAGCTTGTTTTGTGCCACGCAAGGCAGCATAGGTCAAAATGAACTGATCTGGGGCAATTTTCCCAGGAGTAGACTAACAAAGTGTCAGGCAGGAAGATATTAATGATCCAGACTGACAGCTGAGGGAGTGAGCCTCCCATCACTGGGGGCGTGTAAGTGGGAGGGTAATGATGCATGGGGGCAAGCTGGATGACTTTTGCAGTCTCTCTGGTCGGTGTTCCTAGCAGTCCTCAGGCTCCAGCAAATGCACATGAAAACTGCAAGGGGAGAGGTGGAGGCAAGGGGAGGGGTGACATGAAATGTTTCAGAGCTTTAGGAAGGGGAAAGAGGACTCTTCCAGGAACACGAAGAGCCTTTTGTGTTTGAAGCACGTGGGGTTGATGGTGGTGGCTGAACTGAAGTCAGATGCCTGGGTTCAAACTCTGATCCCACTGATGTCATTGGCTGGGCAGGTCCCCTCTCCCCGGGCCTCAGCATCCCCGTCTGGAAAAGGTAGAGGGGGTTCCTCCAGTGCTGAAGTTTTCAAGCTAATGAGAGACATCACAGTGGTGTGGAGGGTGTGCCAGCCTCGGCCAGGAGGACTAAGGCAGGGCAGGACGGCTATCCTCATGCAGGTACAGGGAATCCCCGGGCTTGAGGACAGCACAGTGGCAAAAGCAAGGCTTCTTAACATCTGTGCCAACGGGATGGACAGAATGCATTCAGGCCTGCGGTGGGGTAGAGGGGGGTTTCCTTCTACTAGGACAAGCCTCTCTCCACCCATACTCTTCTTGGAGCACTGGTTCTCAACTGGGGCGAGTTTACCTCCCTCCTGGAGGAATCTGACAATGTCTGGAGACAGGGGAGCTGCTGGCATCTACAGGTGGAGGTCAGGGATGCTGCACAGGACAACCCCACAGCATAGAATAATCCAGCCCCAAATTTCAACAGTGGCAGCTCACTGGTCACCCATGCCTCAAATCCTTCATCTGTGAAATGGGAGTAACGAAGAGTCCACCCTCACAGTAGTTGTGAGGGAGAAGTGAGAATGCCTGTGTGAAGGAAGCATGAACACCTGATAAAGGTTAGTCATCCGGCTCCTTATTTAAGGGCTTAAGACACAACACAGAATTTGCCAAAGGGCTCCAGGCTGTTTCCAAGGACCAACTCCCACTTCACCACCAACCAGCAGGTGCAGGGGGAACACACGGTACCTGAAGGAAGGTCCAGAACAGGGACTGGGCAAAGGCAGCCCTAAGGGTAAGCACCAGCTGCCAGGGGCACAGGGGCTTTTATAGCAAAAGGGGAGCTGGAAACCTGGGGTTGAGCCAGGTGAGGCTGGAGAGTGAGATGAGGGGAGTACTCCGGGATGAGGGCAGCAAGACAAGGGCAAAGGGACCACCACCTGCAGACCCAGCGGGACCCAGACCTGGGTCTGAGTCCCCTTCTGCCACTCCGAGCTGTGCCTCTCTCTGAGCCTCAGTTTCCTCATCTGCGGGATGGAGTTTTCACTGCCCACCCATAAGAACCATCCTGAGATCCGAGCTGGATGGTGCATGAGCAAGTTTGGCAGGTGCTAAGGCTCTAGGGGTTCTGACACGGCTTTGTCCCCACCTGCACTGCAGGAGCCTGAGTAGAAGTTGCTGCCCATCTGGTTTGCCTTGCTGGCTCCGTGCTGAGCACCGAGCGTGTCTCCCTGTCTGCCTGGTCTGCCATTCATGGCCACGTTGGCAGCAGGACCACATCCTCCAGCTGGGCAGCCTGCCTGGCTGGGGTGGCAGGCCTGGGTTCTGGTCCTAGCTCTGTCGCTGGGTGACTATGGGCACGGTGTTTATGACCCTGAGATCGACTTTCCCAAACATGGAGTGGTATTTCCCAACACTCTCAAAAGCACATTGTTACACAGCAGGGTCCACATGAAAACAGAATGGGAATGATGAGGAAAGAGGCTTCTCTGCTTAAAAAATACTGGTTTATGGCAGTACTGTGTGTATTGCTCCGTATTCAACATTTCCGAGATAGACCAGACACCAAGCAGAGGCTTTTGAGACCATGTGTTTCCCTGCTCTTATTTTACAGACGACATTAAGGCCCAGAAAGGGGTGGAGGTTTGCTCCCATTCTCCAGTGAAACCAGAATGTGCCCCTTTCCCCCCTACCCCGCCCCCGTGCCATTCGCTGTAGGGGATTCTTGGGCACTACCCATAGCCTCTGTATGCTCAGAGTAGGCAGCAATGCCTGTGACAAGGTGGAAGGTGGAGGTGGACGTGCAGGGAGGGGGAAGAAGGCAGCAATCCCCCCCCCAACCCCAATTCTCATCCTTGTCCTTAAAGCACAGTGCTTACCCTCACTATCCTCCAGACCCAACTCCCTTCCTGGCTGGGGCGTCCCTTGCTAACTGACCAACGGATTCATTAGCACAGCAAAGAAGGGGACTCGCCCACAAAGCACCTGATCCAACTCACAGTTTTACTGAAACAAGTAAAGAAGGAAAAATCCAGGAGGGCCTTTAAAAACTGAAAGCTAAAACAGACCTACTTGCTCAGTGGTCCTTCCTCTAACCTGAGGGTCCGTTCTTCCTCCCTGGAATTTCAAAGGCACACAGTTGACTCTAAGCCACCCAGACACCCTGGCCAAGGGCCTTTTGCACATCATGTGAATGATGGTGATGGTGGTTTTCAGTGGAAAAGCTCCCAACAGTCCTTGGGGATCTGGGCCTCAGTTTCTTCATCTGTGAAATGGGGCGGACTTTATGATATTCCTTAAAGTCACTGAAAGCAAGTGAAAAGAGCTCTGAACTGGATGTCAGGGACCTGGTCCCAGCCCTGGCTCCTGTCCTCTTGGGCCTCAGTTTCCCCACCTATCTATACAACAAAGGGAGAGAACTAGGTGACCACTGAGGTCCCACAAACTGCTAAACCTTTGAAACTTAGCACAGAGGTGCTCACACCATGCAATGAAGAAGGAATGACTATTCAGATATTAAACAAAAGGACTGACCTTCATTACAGACATCCCAGAGTTTCAGGGTTGGAAGAGGAGTGCAGGTTTCTCAAATATAGAGTTTCTACAAACGTGCCCCAAAATGCCTACATCAAAGTCCCTGGAGGCCTTCCCTGGTGGCACAGCGGTTGAGAGTCCGCCTGCCGATGCAGGGGACACGGGTTTGTGCCCCGGTCCGGGAAGATCCCACATGCCGCAGAGCGGCTGGGCCCGTGAGCCATGGCTGCTGAGCCTGCGCATCCGGAGCCTGTGCTCCGCAATGAGAGAGACCACAACAGTGAGAGGCCCGCGTACCACAAAAAAAAAAAAAAAAAAGTCCCTGGAGATTTGCTAAGCCTGCGACTCCCTGGGCCTCTCTGGAACCTGAATCAGCTTTTAATATGCTCTTCAAGAGATTCCGATGCACATTCAAGTTTGAAAACCACCGTTCTATCTGATGATGCAAAGTCCATATTCACATCTAATGTTCAGCTTTTGTGGCTTATCCCGTGTTGGGGAGCTTACTCCTTACAGGTACAACTTTTTCCAACCTTTGATGGCTCTGACCATGAGAAAGTCCTTCTACGTTCTGAGCTGAAATGTGACTTAGCACATTCCAGCAGGTCACAGCTGCTCTGCCTGCCCGTGGGAAGGCCCCCTGGAGAGCGGAATACAGAAGCAGGCGCAGACCTGAGGCTGCTCCTCTCCAGCTGTCCTCTCTCATCCTGGTCCCCCCTGCTGCTCACAATCTCTCATACACATGCTGGCCTGCAAACGGACAGTGTCCCCAGTGGGTATGTCCCACTTGGCTATTAGCCCTGCTGTCTGGACACGACTCCATCACCATGTGGACACTCTGAGTCTTCGCTGAACTCCTTTCTGGTGTCTTCCGACCTCCAGAGTCCACCTCTGTCTTCTTCCTCCTCCCCATCCCAAGGGACAGGATCTCATTGGCATGCAAGTGTCAGTGGGTGCAGACAACATGCACCTCTTGACCAAACCAAAAGGGGCACCAGTCCAAGAACATTAAGAAGCAAAAGCCCCACTGGCTGTGGCCACACTTGGAAGGTTTGCAAATGTAATTCTGAAAGGTCACTGCCAGCCCTTAGTAATCTGGGTTCTGGAGGGCGAATCCTCTCATGTTGGGCATTCATTCTGGCAGCTTCTTGACAACCTCTGTCCACAGGGTGGAGAGTTTTCTCAAAATTAAATCTCTGGCTCTTTGCTCCCTAATGAAATTGATTTCTGCCTTGATACACAACAAAGCTTTCATTTTATTATTTGGCTAGGGTTTGACCACGTTAATTACAGTTTTTTTCAGCATGGCTGCAAGTAATTGAGTTCCCAAAAGTTACTTACTATCGGAACTGATTGCTTTTTAAAAGCACAACTTCCACAAAAGTAAAAGTCAACCCTTGTTTCATCACAGAAGATTTTTAGGGGGTAAGACTGGAACAACTGAGGACAGGAGAAAGTATTTTTCTAGCCTGAAAATCTGAACTCAAAACGGGATTATGCTCCCATTGGGAGACCATGAATCTGAAAGGTGGGTGTGCCCAGCACACACCACCTCATGCATTTGCCGCCTCAGTGGTTTCATCATCACTTGTGTCAGAACTCATATACTGCCCCCCCCCAAGTTTTTAATCATTGTTACTGGCACAATTCTACCTGCCTCAGAGGATACGCTGCAGAAGCCTCTTCAATTTCTAACACCAGGTACCAGGGACTGCAAAGCGCCTGCCCAGCACCGTGTAAATGCATTTTCCCTTGGGAGGCTGTGTTCAGCTAGGGTGGGGTACACACCTTTAGTGTCAGGTGGAAATGAGGGGCATGTGGCTACTCCTTGGCAAGTTGGGGAGTGGGAAGGAATTGTGGAAAAGATAAAGGACCAGAGATGCAGAAGCTGTAGGGAGACAGAGAGAGAGCTGACTAGGACTTCAGAGTTTACAAGGTACATCTCCGTCCACAATATTATTAGTCACCTGGGCCATGGGGGGCTTATGTGGAGGGGACAATTGAAAAGTTGGCACCACAGGGAGTTAGCACCACAGGGAGAGGGGACACTGCAGAGACCTCTCCTCTAATACCAAACCTAATCATCCTTCTACCTTTCTGTTACTTCCCAATACATTATTATTGTCCTAGGCCCTGCTCACATGCCACCTCCTCCAGGAAGCCTTCTGAGATGCCCCCAGTCAGACTCACTTTCTTCCTCCCTTACTCATTCTCTGCTACACCTCCCTCCATCACAGTAGTCACCTATTCTTGTCCCCGTGCCTGGACTACAAGCTTAGACTCTGATGTGCCTCTGTCTCCCCATCCAGTCAAAGGCCTGGTGCCTGGTAGGAACGCAGCAGTGACACCTACACTGCTGAACTGTTGCCCCTGCCCTGAAAGTCTGTGCTGAGAATGTGACAGGCTGATCCTCAAGCCGCCCAGGGCCGTGAGCAGCGTGTAGATTTTCAAAAGGAAAATAGAGAAAGAAAAAAAGTTCTAATTAAAACATTTCTAATAAGCCAGCTTTGCCAAAACCAATTGTTTCTGATATTCCTCCTAGGTGAAACAATCCTTAAAAAAAAAGGTATTAAAAGTGGCAGAAAGCACCCTTAGCTGGAAGGAGGATGGGGGCTGCTCACTGGGGGAGGGCTGCCCAGAAAAACGTAGGGTTTTTTTTTGAATTTAATTTTTTATACAGCGGGTTATTAGTTATCTATTTTATACATATTAGTGTATACACGTCAATCCCAATCTCCCAATTCATCCCACCACCACCGCACCCCCACCCCCCGCCACTTTCCCCCCTTGGTGTCCATACGTTTGTTCTCTACATCTGTGTCTCTATTTCTGCCCTGCAAACCGGTTCATCTGTACCATTTTTCTAGGTTCCACATATATGCATTAATATACGATATTTGTTTTTCTCTTTCTGACTTACTTCACTCTGTACGATAGTCTCTAGATCCATCCACGTCTCTACAAATGACCCAATTTCGTTCGGAAAAGGGCAGATTCGAGGCACAAAATGGAAGTGTGTGCACGTGTGAGTGTGACACACCCACATTCATACACAGCAAAATATCATTTTTATAGCTTTAGCGTTTGAACTGTGGGAGCAAAGACGAGAGCTATAAAATCTGACATCCGATTGTATAAATCTGCCGCAAATACCAAGAATGTTTATGGAGAAAATGGGAGAGAAAATATAGTGTTATGGGCTCAGAAGGGTAATAACCCTGGGATGGGAGTTGAGACATCTGGGCTCTGCCAGCAACTCGCTGCGGGACCTTGGGAAGGTCCTTTTCCCTTCCTGTGCCTGTTTCTCTCATCCGAAAGCCAGGGTCTTGACCTGGATGATTCAAGAGCCTTCTGGCTGCAAGGGCCTGAGGGTATGGGGAACAGGAAACCTTGGGATTTTACTGAATGAAGCTGGTTGCTTCCAGCCCCGCCAAATGCCTCTGGGAGGGGGGCGGGGGGGGGCGGGGGGCGGGGCTTTGAGTTATTTACCTAGCTGTTAGCAAAGTAAGACCCCCAATACTCCCCCGGGGAAAGCACAAGGCTCTGTAAATAACACCACCTGCATTCATACAGACACTCAGGGTTTACTAAGAGCTTTCCCTTCCGCTGTCTCCCTGAGCCTCGGGGCTGAGGCTCAGAGACGTGAAATAACTTGCTGGGTGACCCTCGTGGCTGGTGGAAGCAGTGATTCAGGCCCTGGTCCTCTGGTCCCTGACTGCATCTTTCTCCATGTTGCTGTATCTGCTGATGGCAGATACAAGGTCTGTATCTGTCACCATGGCCTGTCCTTGCTGCACCCCACATGCCCTCTCAATCAAGCCATTCCCAGATGGCTTTTGCAAAAGTATTATTAAATAAGTCCTATTAACAAGATGTTAGAAATGTGATTGGAAAGAAATATTTTTCTCATTTGAAGAGACCACCCAGTGCCTCAGAAGGGAAGCTGTCCCAGGGCACAAGAGGCTTCCTGGCAACAGTTGGAACGCCTCCCACGGCAGGCGAGCCTTACGGAGAGATTTATGGGGGCTGATATGAGATAATTAAAAACCAGCTGGAAATGTAATCAGGGTGGCTCTGACTCTGGAGGGGACCAGGGAGCTCTCGGGGGAGCAAAGGGCAATGCCGTGTGCTTGGCTGGGAGGGGAGATGCAGCAAGTCAGGAAGGGAAAACCCAGCCCATCAGCAGGCACGCTGGGCACTGCCAGGCTGGTGGGTACTCTGGACAATGGGTTGGCAGTGTGAGTGTGGGTACCCCTTGCCTCTGGTTTTGGGCAGCTGAGTTAGGACGAGTTTCCTGGGTTTTTCAAAACCATTCCAGGTCCATGTTGCAGCTGGTGGTGCCACCACTCACCCAGCTGTTCAGGAATCTGGATGAGGCCCCTGACTTCTCGCTGTTTCTCACCCTCTTCAGTTCTACCAGGACACGGCCTCTGTTCTACTCCCACTGCCCTAGTCCTTCGCTGAGCTGTTGCAGCCTCCTCAGCAGCCAGCGCTTCACCCCCATCTGCCTTCCAGACACCTCCACGGTCTGCAAACCTCTGTCTCTGAAGTTCACTGTTTTCATTTAGTCTCCTGCACGGCGCGTTGGAGGAGCTCCTAATTGCACCACTTCCTTTAAACCTTTTAGAAGGAGAAAACACGTCGCACACTAATTGAGCAGAAAGTTCATTTTCCCTCCATCAGTCCTGAAAGGATGTGAAATCCTCTGTGTAGTGAGAGCAAAGAGGCAGACGGCCCCTCTCCCCTGCCTGCCCTTTGTCTCAGGCCAATGCAAATGCTGCCAGAAAACAGGGCCTGCATGGGAAGCCAGGAGGCAAACAAGCTTCTTCCTCTTTCTGGTCTCAGTTTCTCCACCTGTACAGGGCATTGGGCCAGGTGATGTAAAAGGTCTCTTTCTGTTCCCTAAATCCCAAGATTTCTGCTCAAGTGTACTTAATGTATGAGAGCTACTGTCCTGGACCAGGTTCTGGTTCTTGTAATCGACTCATAATGTCTGAAGATGTGGAGGGAGAGATAGGGGTCAGCAGGACAGTGAGGGGGACAGAAAGGAATGCCTGTTGAAGTGGTCATCATCTTCAGGTACTGATCAAGAACTGGGAGATCAGGGAGGTTAAGTGACTTACCCAAGGTCACACAGCCAGAACAAGGGCAGTCTGGATTTGACTCTAGCCCTGTGATTTGAGTCTCAGTCATAACAAGGCAGGATTTTCTCAAGTTGCAGCCTGCATAAATTCTAAAATCCCACCACCATAAAGGGGAGTAGCTGCGGGCATGGACAGATCCAGACAATTCTCAAGGCTCTGGACCACACCAAGCTCTTTCCTCAATAACCCATGGCTCTCCAAAGTCTGTAACAAAGACAGTGGGCTACCACACTCACTTAATGCCTGCTGGGCACATGCCAAGCACTTCACGTATATCATCTCTTCAGGAATACCTCTGTAAAACCCATTTTATAGATGAGGAAATTGAGGCTCAGAGATGTTAAGTCCCTTTGTCCAAGGCCACCCTGCTAGTAAGTGGTAGAGCTGGGGTTCAAGAGCCCAATCCAGACTGATCCAGAGCCCATGTCTTCTGCTGCACAGAGCTGCCTCTATCCTGGGGAGATGGGGAGGAGTTAGTGATGGGATATATTGAAAACTGTGGATTGGAAAGTAGGCAGCTTCTGTCCTCCTGGGCTGCTGTTTCCTCAGAATGGGCAGCTCCTTACCCTGCCCATCCCCAACTGCCTCAACCCTCCTCACTTCCCAAGGCCCATGTCAAAACCCCTCCTCACTCCACCCCTTCCTGCCATCACTGTCTGCCTGGAGTCAGTCAGCTACCCCTGTGCCGGTCTGCCTGACCCCCACCTCTCTTTCTTCTGTACTCCCCCTTCTCCAGCCCTCACACCCACCTGGCAGCTCAGAGAGGTGCAGAGTCACGGGAGCAGGCAGCCAGGAACCCAGGGCCCTGGTCAGCAGAGCAGTGCCCCGGGTGGCACACACCTGCCTTTCTCGAAGCTCTGCCCTCAAGGGCAGGCTGGAGAGGAGAGCAAGTGGTGGTGATGGAGTCCTACATCCTGGAGCAGGAGGTCATGCTGGGCAGGGAACCCAACAACGGCCGGGGAGGCTCTACTGTGGTCTGGGGGACCACCCTGGGGGCTTGACCATGGGAGCAGCCCCCATGGAGCTGAGAGGCTGGAGCCTCAGATGTCGACCCGACAAGGGGTGCTCAGACGGCAGAAGGAAATGAAGTCCGTGCTCCCTGCCAATGATCGCAGGGCGAGCAGCCTTTCCTCATCCCCCGCCTCTCCCCGCCCCGCAAACCTTTATTATTTCTTGCTCCTGGCTGTCAGCAGCAACAAACTAAGATTAATCACTGGCCCGCCTGCCTAGACCCAGACATGCCTACTGTTTGAAAACTCTCTCCTCTACTATATAAATCAACGAGGGGAGAGAAGAAAGAAAAACAACTCTAACAGAAATGTGCCCCCAGAGCCCCTGGAACGCAGCCCATCAGCTCCTCTGGCCCTGCTACGCTCACCACCCTCCCAGGAAGCATCTTTTGGGTGAAGACTGGCTGCCCAGCAGTCAGCACAGACCCCCAGCTCCAAGCAGGAACCTGACGGGCCTCGTTTAGCAATCAGAGCAGGAGGCATCTTCTTGTCCGGCTCCCTCCTTCCCACCACGCTTAGGACTGAGCAGAAAGACAGCTTGGACCTGGAAGCAAATTTACAAATCAAATGCCAGACCCTCTTTCTGTGGGAACGGGGAAGACACTCGCCCGTGTCATCCAGAAGCAGATGTAGCCCAGACGCACCCTGAGGGCGCCTGACCTGGTGCAGCCCTGTCCACCTTGCTGCTTCCACGGCAATTTCTAAAGGCTCCGGGAAAGCTGGGAGGAGCGGAGACTGGCATATACCTGCTGAGCTGCGTTAATTATTACAACAACTTCATGAGAGTGGCCTACGTGGCTTTCTAGGTGATGATCAGGGAGGTAAAGTCATTGGCCGAGAACCACACAGCAGGTAAGAGATGGAGCTAGGGTTCGAACCCAGGTATCTCTGGCTGCAGAACCCATGCTTTTCCCTCTACTTTTTTTTTTGTGTGTGGTACGCGGGCCTCTCACTGTTGTGGCCTCTCCCGTTGCGGGCACAGACCCCGGACGCGCAGGCTCAGCGGCCATGGCTCACGGGCCCAGCCGCTCCGTGGCACGTGGGATCTTCCCGGACCGGGGCACGAACCCGTGTCCCCTGCATCGGCAGGCGGACTCTCAACCACTGCACCACCAGGAAAGCCCCTTCCCTCTACATCTTTAAAAGGGCTGCCCTGGATCTCCCCTTGGGACGTGTGGCCACGTGCTGCCCACCTCTTGGACTGTGCTAGCTCGGGTGGCATATCTGTGGACATGTCGGGGAGAGGGAGGCAGAGTAGTGTTCCATTTGACACCCTGGTTCATGAATGGTTCTAGAATACAGCTCTGGGACATGACTGCGACGCTGCTCAAAACCTTCAGGAACGCTCCCTGCCCTACAGGTTAGAGTCCCCAGTTCCTCAGCCTGATGACTAGGGCCACCCGTCTCCTTGGCTCCCATCAATGTCATCTGTTGTTCTTACACAAGCTCTGCACTTCCTGCCTCTGTACCATTCCCTCTGCCTGGCTGCCCTCTCTACCCTGTGCACAGGTCTAAGATCTGCCCGGCCTTCAAACAACCCCTCTTCTGGTTCCTTCCGTCTTTCACAGCCCTGAGCATTTTCTGCCTTGGGGAGCCTTAAACACGTTCTATGAGTATCTGAGTTACTCGTGTAAATACCACTTCTTCCCCGATTGGGCTATGAACTCCTGGAGACTGGAGCCCATTAAATAACAAGACACGGAAAGGGCAGAGCTTATGGGCTGAGGAAGGCTCCTGAGTGATCAGGGCTGAGTTGTACCCTGATGGGAAAAGGTCAGACCCCAGAAATGTCTCTTGAGGTCAGAATCTGGGCCACACATTTGCAAGGATGCTGTGAAGTTTGCCTTTGGGGATTTGAAAGCTGAAGGCCCCTTTGTGAGGGCTCCCTGGGGCCATGTCCCCCACTGGAGTTGGGGCTCTCAGTGCTTAAAGAGAACAGGGCTGGGCCCTTGTCAAAGGAGCAGGGGCATCCCTGCTGAGGCCTCAGGAAGGCCACTCTGTCTGCCCCCATCCCTGGGGGGTGCCCAGAACAGGCAGAGCCTGCCCTGTGTACGAGGAGGCCCTGGCGTTCTCCCTGCCTCCCCGGCCCTCAGCAGCAAACCCTCTGGTCTTTGGAGTCCTGTTTCCCTCATCTTGTCCAGATTCCTTTGCAAAAACTCATGAAACTAGAAATTGCAAAGAGTCATTCACAGTCCAAAGTGCCTAAAGAACCCTTTTAATGAGATTTTTCATCCCTTTCCCCCGCTGCTTGCCTTTCCAAACAGTAAACTGTGTTAGAGGGTGATGTTTTCTTGCCAACTTCTAAAAGCTCAATCTTTCACTTCCCCGAGGCTAGAGTGAGTGTAGCAGGGGTCAATGGTTGGCGCTGGGGCCAACGTGTGTGCTGATGGCTTGAGAGGGCGCCAAGGGTCTGACGCCCTGTCAGGTCAGGCTGGAGAGGGGAAGAGGGAGAGTTCTGCAGAAGGAGGGGATGAGGGCAGTGTTCAAAAGCCATGAGGCAGGACCTCTGCAAGACTGCTTCACGGGTGGGGGCATCCGCCATGGAGGGGACTTGGATGGATGCGAGGAGGTGAGGGAGGCAGGCGCCATCTTGGATTGCCACGGGTGCAGGGGGTTTTGGTGAAGGGGCAGGTGGGTGGCAGCTTAGGCTGGTCCAGGGATCTGCCTGGTCCCCACAGTGGGAAGCAGTCGCCATCTCTCGTCAGTGTGGTCAGCTGCCAGCTGGGGAGCTGGTCAGTCACAAATCCCCTGTGGGTCTCAGTCTCCCCAGCCATGAAGCAAAGGGACTGGACCAGGCAGGCCTCTACAGTCGCTTCAGGTTCGACACCGATGACCTTCTGGCTGGTGTAAGGAGTGCTTGGGAGCGGGTGGGGAGACACTGGGCTGGGAGTCCTCTGCCTCCACTCCATTCTCAGCTGGTCGGTCAGCTTCCTCTACCCTAAGGTGAGAACGAGGATGGTGGTCTCTGCCCTGGCCACCCCGTGGGGCTGTCCCGAGGCGAACGCGCAGGCTTTCTTAAATCGTGAAGTGTTGTGGATTTGCAGGGTGGAAGTGGGGTTTAAGCATACAGGCGGGTGCCTGAGAGTGGCCCCGTCACTAAGAACTGAGTCTCAGCTCCTCTGCAGGGCGCGAGTCCTGCCCAGGCTCTTCTGCATCTCCAGGGCTTTGCCTAGCCTGTCCCCTCCACCTGAGATGCCCACCAACTGTCCCTGCCTGGGGAATGCCTACCCTTTCTTTAAGGCTTAAGTGTACCTCTGCACAGCAGCTTCTCCAGACCCTCTCACTCCAGCGCCAGCTCTGGCCCCCAAGGGCCTCTGTGCAGACATGCAAGCAACAAGGCCCAGACTGGGAGCTCTGCAGCCCGGGCCGGGCTGTCCTCTCCTCTGCTCCCTGTGCTGCTCGGCCTAGTGCCTGGTACCAAGGGCTCTGACAAATATGTGCTGAGGGAAGGACGGGAGGGGTGGAGGGCCCTGTCCTCTGGGGCCAGACTCCCCCAAACACTTTCCTCCACCCTGGAATACCCTCATCGCATGACCCAAGGCTCACATGATAACATAGCTGGAATTCCAATGTACATTTGCACCTCACTCCTGATAATGCCACTCCCCACCCTACCCCCACCAGGGAGGCTTCGGGATGTGGAGTCCCTGGACCTCCATGGTGGCTGGCAAAGCTGGCACTTGCCCCAAGCAGCCGGGACATTCAGTACCAGGCCAGTTCCATTTGTGGTTGAGGTGATGAATGCCAGGTGTCACTCCCTGGCCGGCAGCCTGACTGGTCACTGGGAACTGAGGCTGCTCTGGAAAACAAGCCCACCTCCACTTAGCGGGCTGCTCTGGCCAGCCACGGATGGCCTAGCCCTCCTCCCCACTTCTGGCCTTCTTCAAGAGAAGGCTGACCAGGTAAGACCACCCCTCTGGCGTTTGGGAGCTAATGGCTCCTGACAAGCATGCAAAACTAAACCCTCCACCTCCAGCACCCATGGGCAGAGATCAGTCATCCAAATTGCACTTCCTGATAATGAGAACTGACAGGACGGGTCCAGGAAGACAAACCTGGGCCTGACGGCAGAGTGCTCTGATCTGGGATCCCAGCGCAGGCCCCTGGGCTGCGCCCTCAGTCTCCTCCACCTCCTCCCCTCGCCTGGGAGGTGCAGGGGATCCTGCCACAGCACTCCAAGGACAATGGGTGGCTGAGCCCACGGGCAGGGGAACCCCGGAGAGCCAGAGACACTGATAAGCATCGATGTAAGGAAAGCAGCGTCACCTCTCATGCACAGATGAGGACACTGAGGCTCAGAAAGGTGATGTGGCTGCCAAGGCCACAAGGCCAGCAAGTGGGGAAGCCCGGCCCCTGGACTATAAGCCTGTTACAGAGCAGAAGAGAATCAAGGCGCTCTCCATCCCGAGAGTGGTCCTACGGTCTAGGGAAGGGAGCAAACCAGGAACGAAAAGGGAATTATGCTCTTAGGACTTTGACAGAACCACTCTTCTGAAGACCCATCGGTGAGCTGGCATTTGGGCCTGTTTGTATAACGGAGGGCATGGGCTCAGGGCACTGAGGAATGGACCACGCAGGCACCGCTGGCATGAGTACTCCTGCCACTGGCTCGAGATTCCTTGTGTGCTCCCATGCTGGCGCCTCAGCCCCAAAACATCCTGGGAACTTGGGAGGCTGTTTCTTCCTTGCAGGCAGGGCTGTGGTGGGGTCACCAGGGGCCCCAATGTTCAGCCAGGCCTGCCCAGTGCAGGGGCCCAGCACGCGCCCAGTGAATGAACAGAAGTGCGATGGGGCCCTGGCCCTCATGATGAACGACTGGGCCTGGCACGGGGAGCCCCACCCTTTTCTCTGTGCATTCAATCAGCCCTCTCGGGAAGACGCCTCTGGCCTGGTCCCAGACGACAGAATTCCAGGAAGAATGAGATCCACTGAGGAACTCAGAGATTGCCAGCGTGATGAGAGTGAGGAAGCCCAGGGCGTGGGCAGGCTGTCTGGGTCACCAGGGAAAGGTGGTGACACAGGAGTCCCATCTCTGATGTCACTTGCTTCTTTTACCTCTCTTGCAGTCCAGAAAGGCACAATTCACCTTGAGGCGGGAAGGTGAAGATCTGGAAGCATCATTCATGGGCACCCGGGTTGCCAGGTTACCTCGAACAGTAAGGGAGGGAGGGGGCTGCATGGAGCAGTGGGGAGTTGAAGACCCCCTGGCCCCAGGCAGCACAGCCAGCAGTGTGCACCTGACCCCACTGTGGCCCTCTGGCTTTGGCCGCCTCCAGCCCAGCCACGGTTTAGTGTATTGAATTTTCCTGGGCTGCAATAACTGGCCTGATTCTTTAAGCTGTCAGGCCTGATGGTGGACGATGAAGCATGCATGTGCCGTTTGTCCTGAGTGCCCTCCCAGCTGCTTAGAAATCCCCTCCACGTCCTCCCTGGCAAGGCGGTTGTCCGGCTCCTGGCTGCACACACCCCCAGTGATGAGATACTCGCTACTTCTTGAGGCAGCTTTGGATCGTTCTGATTCCTGATTGGCTCTGTTAGAGAACTGCGCCTCTCACTGACCTGGAATCTGCCTGCCCATAACTCTCCCATCTACCACGTCTGCCCTGATGTCCTTGAGAGATCTGTGGTGTCCCCAAGTCTCCACACACCCTCCCTTCTCCAGGCGGACTTCCAGTGCCTCTGCTTCCTGCCCAGGCTCTGCTCTGCAGTTTGTCACTGTCCCTCTCAGGTGGGGTCAGTCCTGAGCAGAGAACACAGGCCAATCTCTCTCTCCTTGGCTGCACTGACCCTACTGACTACACAACCCGGCCTGCACAGGGCTCTCCTGACAGCTGCATCCCAGCAGGCCCTCTCTCCATCACATGGCCTTGAACAATGGTGAGTAGAGCAGAAAGGAAGCAGGCAGAGGGCTGCACCACTCCTGATGGTCTGTGCTGGCTGAAGGGCCTGGGTTTATGCCCCAGTTCTGTCACTAATTCTTTAAATCCGTCCTCTCTCCAGGCCTCAGTTTTCCTGTCTGTAAAATGGGTTTCAGACAATCCGCTGGGTTCCATCCAGTCAGTAACGGCACTAAATGATGAAGCCCTCAATCAAAAAACCCTTTTCTTATGGCAGGGCCACCTATCCTGAAAGCAATGGCCTCGTATCCAGAAAGACCTGACAGGTGATAATGCCAGCAAGGTTCTTCCTGGCTCTTCCCAGTGTTCCTCACAACCTTTGTGTGACACCTAAAAGTGAAACTTTCCCAAACAGCAACCTAGAACATAAGGAAAGGGTGGTTCTCATGGCGGCAGCAGGAACAGTGGGGAGTCAAACACCAGGCCTTGAGTACTGGCCCTGCCCCTTGGGCCAGCCATGGCCCCTCTCTGAGCCTTAGTTTCCTAATCTGCAAAATGGGGACAAGATGTTTCTCATCAAAGTGCTGTGTGAGGGTTGAGAGAGGGATGAGGCATGCTACGCACTTCTATAGTCCCTGGCTCACCGTACGTGTGAAAGCTATTCTTGGATATTTAATATAAATTCTAGGAAAATGCCCCCCCTCTTTGTGGGGGGCAGAAACAGAGGACATAAAAACTCCTCTGTATCCCAGAATAAGATCAAATTGGAAAAGCAAGGCTTGAAATAACTCATGCTGGCAAGTTCCCTTGGGGGACACTGGCGGGTCTTTCTGCCCCAGACACTGGGGCCAGGCCACGCATCGCTGGAGGCTGCCGAGGGCCCAGGAGGTGGCCAAGGTGTACTCACTTCAGGGAGAGGGAGTAGTCGTGCCTGCTGGTCTGGCTGTTCCGGACAAGGTAGCTACACTCCTTGCAGAGTCGCAGCAGGTTCTCCGCATCTCCTCTGCTGATGGCTCCGTGATACCATCTGCGGAGAAGAGACGGGGTCAGAACCCAGCAGGGACGGACCCCCACAGCTGACACCCTGAAATCCGCTCCTCCCCGATGAGGCTCAGCCTCTCTGAGGGCAGCTGTCGGCGTCCCGGGCCTCCTTGTCACGAGGCAGTGCACGTGCGTTTGTGTGTGTGCGTGCACCTGTGTGTATCCGTGCGTTCAGTCATTCACTAGACATCGACCGAATGCCTGCTGCACGCAGGTCCTGGGGAGAGAACAGTGAGCAGACCTGCGATCTCCTCGCCATGAAGCTTCCGGTCTAGTGTGGAGGCTATGGAGGAAACGAAGCAGGGCTGCCTGGCTTGGAGCTGGCAGGAGGGACCGCTACTTTAAGCAGCTGCCAGGGAAGCCTTCTGCAGAGAGTGACATTTCAGCGTGAACCTGAAGGAGGTGAGGGAGGAAGCCACGAAGGACAGCAGCTGGAAAAGAGCGCATCTCGTAGAAGGAAGGGCAGCAAAGGCGGGAGTGCCTGGCATGTTTTGGAAACAGCAAGGAGGCCAGCGTGGCTGGAGCGAGGCAAGGCAGTGGGGTGGGTGCTGAGGCCGAAGAGGCCACGCAGCAGGGCCGGCTCGGGGGCCTTGCGCGCAAGGCAATGCGGGGACTCTGGCTTTCTCCATCTGAGTGACACAGAAGCCGTCAGAGGGCGCTGACAGGAGGGACACGTGCTGGCTCTGCGACATCTGTGGGACTAGTGGGCGGTGTTCATCACTCAGGAAAGCAGGCATTTGGGGTGGGGGGGGTCACACCAGTGCTCCTGCCAAGTGCATCTGGCATCGACTGGGCACGTGGAAATCCCAGTGCCACTGCTTCTGGACAGCATGTGGTGAGTGGCAGAATCAGAAGGTAGGGGTGCAGTGACAGATGCTTGACTGCAGAACAAAAGGGGAACGTTGATTTTCAAGACTGAAAAAGCTGAAGGTAAAATTGCAGTGGCAGAGTGAGGATCCCAAGATGCCGACCAGCGGGTATACTCAGAACGGGTCTCTGTTTACGTGACAGTCTCTGAGGGGCTGGATCAGTGGGAAGGTGGCCAGAGATGGGGTCAGGAAGAGAACCAGGGGTGCTGGATGGTCAAGGATGGATCACCCTTTGGCCGCTGAGTCACAGATGCAGCTCTGCCACTGGCCAGCCGGGCACTCTGGGGCAAGTGGCTGAACCTGGGTACACCTCGGGGTTCCCTACCAAGTTAGGATCACTCCACCCCTGTTTTGGGGGTTGTGAGGATCAAATGGGACGATGCATTAAAGGGCTGGTGCACAGCCTGCAATGGGGTGAGTTTGCACAAACGGCAGCTACGAGCATCAGCTGAAAGAGACTGAACTTGTTGATGGCCAAGGGTCACTTCCCCAACTATCACTATTTCAGGCTGCTGCTCCCCGTGCAGACTACATTTTAAGCTCCCAGGTGTATGGGGGAGGCTGCCTCCTGGACCTGCCCAGGAGTGCCCTGTGAACAGTAGCCGTGAAAGTTCTGGTACAGACATTCTGCTTGGAGAAAAGCGTCGCACTGCCTTTCTCTGCACTTTCTGCCGTTTATAAGGCAGTGTTCTGAATAGTTAGCAGCAGTGAGGATGACATAATTATAACCTAAAAAAAACCCAACCAGCTCTAGGAAAGCAAGGACTGGAGCGTGAGTATGATGTGAGTATCCCCATCCAATGAGCATGTGACCGGGTCACTGATCACCAGGAGGTGACCGCTCACCCTCCCAGAGACGTGAAGTCTCAGGATATGCTTAAGAAAGGATACATGACTGTGTTTGAGAGAAGAGGTTAGACAAGAGAAATTTCACCTGTGTAACACAGCCCCAGTGAGCTGACAAAATGCTGTTTTATTTGGAAAACAAGTTTCAGATATTTGAAGCAGAGCCGTCCTCAGTGAAGGCCTAGAAGTGGTCTCCAGGGAAGTGCTGTCCGCATCTGCCCCCTGAACACAGGACAAGCAGCACTAAGGGAGGTGGTGGCAGACAGGTCTCCGGGGGCTCTGGATCCTCGTTAAGGGTAATCCCTGGTGGGTAAACAGGATAAGCTGCTGGTTCCTTCCCCCGCTGCTCCAGTCACTCCACACGGAGAGAAAGGCAGGGGACTCAGGGTCGAGGATCAAAGGAGAACCAGGAGTTTGGGAGAGATGGGGCAAAGGACACTAGACTGGAGGATGGGGAGAGGGCAGCCAGGATGGGCCTGGGTGGTCCTTGGGGTTGGGGGGCACGGCTGGGGACCAACCCCTGCGCCCGAGGAGGCTTTGTCTGGACTGAAAAGAGATTCCAGGCAGCAGGCCATCTTGGGGATGTGCTGGACTTTGCAGAGCTGGCCACTCAGGCCAGAACCATAGGGATTAAGAAGACTCAACCATAGCCATCCAGTCCAACCAATATCCATGAGCTCATCCAATATTTACTCACCACTTACTACACCCTTGATCTCACAGGACTGATGCAGGGAGATGGAGAATCAACAAATAGATTCAGGAAACAATGTCAGATAGTGACAAGTGCTACGTAGGAATATTGTGTTTGTGAGAAGGCAGTGACTGGGGCAGGAGAGGTGCTTACTATGGAATGAATGGACAGGGGAGGACCCCAAGGAGATGGCATTTGACCTGAGAATCTGCACTGTGAGAAGGAGTCGATCATGTAAAGAGCCAAAGAAAACACGTTCTCTGCAGAGGAACCAGCAAATGCAAAGGTCCAGAAGTAGGAATGAGCTTGGGGTGTCCACGGAGCAGAAAGGCAGCAAGAATGGTCCAGCACTGTGAGTGTGGTGAGTGGTACAGGATGAGGATGGAGAGGAAGGCAGGGTCCAGTTCCCTGAGGCCTTGTGGGCCAAGGGAAGAAGTCTGATTTTATTCTAAGCATAGGGAGGGCAATGAGAGTTTTAAACAGAGATGCTTAAGAGATACTTGCTCTGGATGATCTTACAAAAGGTTAGCCAGGCTTCCCTGAAGAGCGGCCAGAGGGGAAATGAAGCAGGAGACGAGAGAGGAGGCTTCTGCAGTGGTCCACATGGGAGGACCTGAGATAAGAAGATGGATGGATTCGGGCTGTGTTCTGGATGGAAAACTGGAAGAACTTAGTAATGTACTAGATGCTGGTATAATGCAAACAAAGGAATCAAGATGACTCCAGCGTTGTGGCTTGGGCAACTAGGTAGATGTGATGCCGTTTGTGGAGGTGGGGAAGCTGGGGAGGAGGGGGTGTCCAGGAGAAGATCAGGAGTCCAGTTTTGAACGTGTTAAATTCAAGATGCCCATTCGTCAGCCAAGTGAAGATTCCACAAAGGCAGCTGGACGTAGGAGTTGGGAGTTCTGTGGGCTGGGGAAGCGCACTGGTGAATCACCACCAGCATCCTGAGACTACCCAGGGAGAGCACGTAGCTGGAAACTGAGCCTCGGACAGTCTGACTTTCAGGTCAGGTTGAGACAAGGATCTGGCGGGGGAGGCAGGAGCAAAACCAGGAGCAGAGACTGTCTCTGCAGGAGGGAGCCGTCTACTGTGCTGGCTGCCACAGAGGTCAGAGGAGGTCACCTGGTGACTCGGGCAGAAAAGGGAAGCAGATTGTGGTGGGTGAGAGAGTGGCAGGTGATGGAAGGGAGAGAAGACGTGCTGACACGTGGGAAAAGGTTCCGAAAGTCCCTCTTTGGGGACTTTGTCCATTGAGTGGACAGCTAGCTATTCACTGAGCACATACTATGTGCCAGGCACTGTTCCAGGCACTGAGCAGTGGTGACCCAGCCAAGTTCCTGCCCTCATGGAGCTTATGTTCCCAACAGGGGCCAGAGCCAGAGGGGGATGTCCCGTCAGGATTACTTCTTTATTTGCTTTAAGAAGTTCACAACTGGCACATGTTTATATGCTGATGGTAATAATGACGCAGGACAGAGGGGGCGGTGGGCTGCCTGAAGAAGGCCGGGAGCAGTTGCCCTGAGTACCTGAGCAGCCTTTCCACCATCCCAGGAGAGCAAGCAAGTGGTAGGGGTACCCGGGCAGATGTGTGACTGTCCACCTTCAATAACCCTCTAAGACTGGGGCACATCCCTCAGTGTCCCCATGTTCCCTCTCCTCTGTGCTAGGGTGGAGAGAAGTCGGGCCTTGAAGGGGCCCCCTAATCTCTGAGGCAACACCAGTCCAGGTGGGGGGATACGGTGAACCTGGGTCCTCAGGCTCCTCTGGAAGTGGGATGTTATTTAAGCCCATCTCTCGGGTGATGAGGCAGGGTCTCCAGCAGGCCAGAATAATCCCAGAGAGATGAGACGGGGGTGGTGGGGGGAGGGAAGCCAGTCACGACTCTGGACTTGGCCGAGGGCCTTGTTGGGTGGGAACGGGAAAGGAAAGGCAGAACTGCCCTCAAGGGGCCCATGAAGTTCCATCTGGGAGTGGGAAGAGGGTAGGCTGGGCCGCTGACCCCAGGCAGTGATACAGTGTGGAGGGAGGAAGCACAGGGCCAGGAATCAGGAGATGCGCACTCTAATCCCAATCAGGCAGACCTGACAGTGGCCTTGACCTTCTATGAGCCTTAACAGTGACTCCATGAACTGGTTGCTGAGACTGACCCAGGCAGACCTGGTCAGGATGCATGCTGAATAGCTCCCAACTCCCAGGGATCTCTGGATCATATTTTGTTTGTTGATTAAAAAGCTCACAGTTTGATCAGAAATAAGCAAAACCTGCCACCCAATCTGTGTGGCTGTGAGAAGTGATTAACACAACACCCGCTGGGAGCGCACCCCACCTCCAATGTGCTTGATGTAGCAGGCGCAGGGCTGTCACAAAGGAGGCTGCAGCACACGCTTAAAAAGGGGCACAGGAGCACATGACATCATTCGGAAAACTCTGCATCCTGCTCAGCAAGGGAGCATTTCCTGTGAGGGATGCACTGCCGGCTGGGTGAGACCAGAATCCCCTGGGCGGAGACTAACATAGTACATAACACACACAATGAAGTCTCCTAAGGAACCGGCCTGGTGTCAGCTAATCTCTTGGCCTTACTGAGTGCCTACTCTGTGCCGGCCATGTGCTAAGGGTGAGGGGGAAGTGTATATGAGAGGAAAGTGAGGGGAGAGCGTGGGGTTGAGTCATGGAGTTCGAATCCTACCTCTGCACTCTGAGCCATGATATCCTAGCCAAGGCTCCACCTCTCTTAGAGCCCCGATTTTCTCATTTTGCAATAAGATGATCACCCCATTTATCCCACATTCGCTTGTTAAGAGGATGATACACCTGACGGTGCCAGCACAGGATCCAGGACGTGTTTTATTAAGCTCCTGGAGAAGCTCACTCTAGGGCAGGTATGTGGAATGATGAGAAACTGAAAAAGCAGTCTGGGGGCAACTCACAGAGTGAGCGGCAGATGGGATATGGGACTTCATGCTGGCGGTGATGGGGGGCCACTGAAAGTTTCAGAGCAGAGCAGGGACCTGACACCCCAGCAGAGAAGGGAGATGGTCATCACGGTCAAGGGGAGGGGCAGTAAACACTGACCAGCGGTGTTGAGGAGAAGCAGGGAGGGAAAGGGGCAGCAGGGATGGGACTTGGACGCCGATTAAAGCTGGGAAATCTCTGGGAAAAACCCAAGTCAAGAGCGTCCAGGCCTTGCCCAATTAATATCAAGCAGATGTGGGGCAAAACCATCACTACAAAAAAAAAACAACAAAAACCATCACTACAGCTATAAAAATAAATCTAATATATAATTAGGCAGCAAGATTTAGTATACATTCAGCTTTTCAAAAACTCACTTGCTGGATGATGAAATTAGAAAGGGGCATATAAGAGTGAGGGGTGCACCATGCGGACGATTTCACAGAACTTCCTACTAGCCAACTAAAGGAAGGCAGGCGACACAGTGTGGAGAGACAGGGCCAGAAATCAGGAGACACGCACTCTAACCCCAATCGGACAGACTTGACAGTGGCCTTGACCTTCTATGAGCCTCCACAGTGACTCCATGAACTGGTTGCTGAGACTGGGCTTTGCTCCCTAAGAACTTACATTTGCTTCTCCAGTGGGACAGCAGGATCCACTCTCTCTGCCAGGATCCCACAGAACTCGGGGCTCCCATGTTTGATGGGCTTGAAGCCCCCTCCGGGAGCTCGAAGCTGGCGCCGCCGGTCCTGGGAAGGCGAGGGGGATGACTGCCGTTTCTCACTGCCATTGAACTGGGCTGTGGGGGAGAGAGAGAAAGAGCACGGTTACCTGGTTACCCAGAGCTCAGCTCAAGGAGTGGCGCATAGTGGGGTCACGGTTGATGGTTCTCGTTGGGGCTTTACAACTTGCAGGCAGAAGGGTTCCAGGCAACGAACAAACATGGCTCGAAAGACGTGGGCTTCCTAAAACGGGACAAGCCTGTGCCATCAGAAACAGACGGTGCATTCGAGAGGCTGGTTGAATCCCCAGAGGCCACTGAGCTCAGCCTGGTCCCCAAAGGAACCCTCCTGCAACCTCCACCAAAGGTGACATGGCACTCCCAGAGGGGGCACAGTCCCCTAGACAGTTCCTCATTTTCTGCCAAAAACCTGTCTCAAAGCGGCTCCTCTCCTCCTCCCATTCTCCCATCCCACCTGGGGTGGCACAGGCCACATCTGCCCCCTTTCTCCTAGGACAACCCTAGAGAGTTCTAATCGAGGGTCATGTTGCATCACCCAAGTCTGCTCCTTGTCCTGGACCCAAGCACCCAGGGGAGCCTGGAGCAGTGTCCGGCACAGCGGAATGGGTCCTCCAGTGTGCCTTCCTCCCGCCCTGGACCTGTGAGAGTGTTGTTCACCCCACGGGCTGGGGAGGATGCCTCTTGAGGGCAGGACCCCGGAGACACCCCACAAAAAGCAGAAAATACTGAGCTAAAACTGGAGTTGCCAGAAGTGTTCCTGGAGACTGGCTAGTCCACCTTGCAAGTTATCTCTCTGGGCTTCAATTTCCTCACCTGGAAAATAGGGATAACGACCGTACCCACCTCATGGGGTTGCTGTGAGGATTCTGCCAGGTGGTGTACAGCCATCTTAGCAGAGCGCCTGGCATGCAGTTAGTCTGTGCTCAGTCAATGCTATTATAAATATTTTCTTTTATTATGAGTTATATTATTATTTTTATTATCATGTCTGCTCAGTGTGGACACAGTACTAAGCACTTCACAGAAGCTTCCAAACTGACCTGAGTCCCCCCCTCCTAAGCTGGCCAGTGACTGGCTGTGTGCCTTGGCTAAGCTGCTCAACCTCTCTGAGGCCCCATTCCCTACCTTACCAGGCTGCTGGGGAGATCACATGAGGGACTGCATCCTATGGGCCCAGCATACACAGAGCGCTTAGTAAGCTGGGCCAGGGCCTGCGGAACAATGTTCCCAAGGCCACATCAAGGTGCAGGCCCACGGACACACAATGGTATAAAATCTCCCCCTAACCAGCAAGCGTGGATGTGGCCAGCTGTCCTCCAACACCAGCTGCATGGCAATCAATCTCACATTCACAGAAGGTGCTGGGAAACCCCTGCCCTGACAGTGGTCCTGTCCACGGGGACGGAGGTGACTGAACCTGTTGTGCGTCTCAGGCGCGGAGCAAGATCACGCATCAGGACTGTGAAACATTTCCATCCCTCCAAGACACTCTTCTCTGTTAATCACTACAGAAAACAGAGGGAAGGGGCGAGGAGGTACCTGCCAATGGAAGGCCCTGAACAGGTTGGACGCATGTGTATATGGTCACTGTCATGACTGCAGTGGGGTCCAGCAGGCTGTCCACCCTAGACTCTCATTCACATGTGCAAGGCACAGTTCAGGGTTGGGGAAACAGCAGTGAGCAAAACAGAAATCCCTGTCTCTGGAGCTCAGGGTCCGAGTGAGGAGAGACAGACGACAAGTGAAATGAGTCAGATCCACAGCACACCCGCTGGTGCTAAGTGCTCCGGAGAAAACAAAAGCAGGACAGGGCAGGCCTCTTGAAGGATGGCATCTGAATAAATGACTGGAGGAAAGGAGGGCCGAGCCACGTGGACATCCGGGGGAAGGACATCCCAGGGAGAAGGAAGAGAAAATTCAAGGGCCTTGAATTTAGGAACAGGCCAAGGGTGACAGAGAAAACACAGCCCAGGGCAACTGGAGGGATTGGGGGGGGGCGGAGTTTGAGGCTGAGGGGAGTGGGAGGGAGCAGGGCCAGGTCGTGGGGCTCTGGAGGCCTTGGGAAGAACTTCGGTTTGAGAGAAATGAAGAGCCATTCTGATGTTCTGATGGCGGGGAAGCCTTTTGACCTGGCACTTTTTTTTTTTTTTTTCGGTACGCGGGCCTCTCACTGTTGTGGCCTCTCCCGTTGCGGAGCACAGGCTCCGGACGCGCAGGCTCAGCGGCCATGGCTCACAGGCCCAGCCGCTCTGCGGCATGTGGGATCTTCCCGGACCGGGGCATGAACCCGTGTCCCCTGCATCGGCAGGCGGACTCTCAACCACTGTGCCACCAGGGAAGCCCAACCTGGCACTTTTTAACAGGATTGCTGGACTGACAAGGGATAGAGGACGCGGGTATATGGGAACTCTCCGTACTTTCATCTCAAATTTTGCTGTGAACCTACTTAAGAAAAAAATTGTGAATTAAAAAAAAAGAGAGACCAAGATGGAAGGGGAGCAAGGCCGAGCAGAGGGGAAGCTCCTGCAGGATGGGCTGGCATGGGAGAGGTGGGTGGAAGTGACCGTGAGAAACCAGATTCCGGCAGAGGCACAGGACTGGTCTGTGTCTTCAGGCTGGAGTGAGAGTGAGACAGAAGATCAGGGTCACTTACAGGCTTTTGGCCTGAGTGCTGGAGGATGGGGCTGGCATCGTCCAGGTGAAGAAGACTCACAGAAAACTCTAAGCTCCATGAGAAGGCAGGATGGAGGCCAAGCTCCAACCTCCAGACGCCCACAGCCTGTGATGCCAGGACTGGCAGTGTGGAGTAGGGGCAGAGCGAGGACTGGCTGGGGGCTCCTGCCCTCGTCTCCAGCTACGGTTCTGTCCTGTGTCCAACCACAGGGACAGACAGCAAGATGGCAATGACCTCAAGACCCTTGCAGGGAATACGTCCTGGGCTTGTGTGTCTGAGAAAGGCCTCCTCCATTTGGCTGATGAGCTGGGCTTTCACAGTGGTGATGGGGGTGAAGCTCAGAGCCGGGGCCCTGGCACACATGTCACCGCGGGCCCTTCCCTGGCTTCCCAGCAGCCCAGCTCCCCCACCAGGGCTCCCGCTGAACCACACCAGCCCTCATGGCAACCAGTCAAATGGGGCGTATGTTCTGGGAGGGGGCGTGAGGAAGAGGTGAAGCAGATTCTGACCTGAGCCCCCTAACTTGCAGAGTCCTGGACGGGTGACCGTGGGCAGCGGTGAGCACTGCGATCGGGTAGACAGGTGAGGGCCTGGTCACCCTTATAAAGAGCTGAGACTTGATCCTACGATGGGTTGAATGAAGGAATGCCATTCTTCAGATTGGGCTTTAGAGACCTCTCTGACTGCTGAAGGAGGCTGGGTTTGGGGGCAACCCTGGAGGCAGAGAGACCAGTTAGGGAAGGCTGAATCCCTCAGTGATGAGAGGGATGTGGGAGGCGACTCCAACAGGACTTGATTACGTGTGGGGCAAGTCAGAGAAGACTCCTGTGTGATGCCACACCGAGATGGAGATCGGGGCACAGCAGGGGAGGGGGTCAGGGCCAGTGTGTACTTTCCCACGAAGCCTCCCCTCTGCTAACTTTCTGATGTCGGGAGTGGAGAGGAGGCAGTTCGGCAGGCCTCTGGCCCCTGGGGGTGAACAGTGCTGGAGTGGGCAGAGGAGTGGGGGTTGGGGAAGGGGCTAGGCGGGAGATGAGGTTCTAGGCTTAGTTTTGCCACAGGCAGAGGAGAGGGAGAAACCAGATGAACTGTAAGGCACTTTCACCTCTGACAACCTGGGTGTTCCACCGGCTAAAATCAGAATTGGGGGCTCTCTCCCAGTATACAATCCCACGACACACCTCCTGGCACAGAAGGTGAAAAGAGAGGCATGGAGCATGGAACACCGATCATGGAAGGAACCGAAGCTCTCACGACCAACGACCTGGCAACCTGCCTAGTCTCAGATCTCACCAGGTCCCTTTCCAGGCCATGCTCTCTGCCTGTATTACCAGGACACCCTCCCCTCCCCACTGTCCACCTGACTGACTCCACTTGCTCTTCAGGGGTCACCTCTTCCAGGAAGCCTTCCCTGGCCTCACCTCCTTCCCAGACTCCCCTTGATCTCAGCCTATGGTACCCTAATTGCCAGTTTCCTTGTTTGGCTCCTCATGAGCCCCTCAAGGGCAGGGGCTACACCATACTTGCCCCTACCTCCCATCCCTAGAGCATGCCCACAACATAACAGGTGCTCAAAGAATGACTGAATGAAGAAACTTAATGAGCTGCTGTTTCACTGTACTGGGGAAAAATATCGGTTTTCATACCAGATAAATTGGATAAAACCTAATAACGTCCCAGTCAACACTGTAAATCCCCACTGAATTAATTCATACATCCGCTTGCAAGCTTAATAATATAGCCATACATTTTAGAGGGAACAGGTAGTGATGAATGACAGGCTTAATTAGGCAAATCATTCCACCTAAAGTAAAAATATACAAACTCCAAGTGATTCAGCAGCACAAGAAAAAAAAAAAGTTAAGAACAAAAGCTCCAAACACAACTGCTTTCATTCCTTCTAATTAAGCTTCCCTTTAATCTGCAATTTAAAAAGGCAATTCTTTTAAGTTAGTGATTTTCTGCAAAAGGTAAAGGAAGACACAGCCCTCAAAAGAATATCTGCATTTAGAGAAAAAATATGCCACCCTTGTGAGTTGTTAGAATGACAGTAACTAATTAATTCCACCTATAGGCAATTACAAACAGAAGTCTGAGTTTTGAGGGAGGGAGGGGAGACTCAGACGGGCAGGGCCAGGCCTCTGGAGCCCTTTTGCCTTTGGTGTGATGATGGGGACCAGTACCCTGGTGGCAGTGGGAGAAGTGGCCCGGTTGACAGCTCTAGCAGCCTGTCTCCCGAGAGGGTGAGGTGGCCCTTCGTGATATCCCAAATGTCCTTCCAAAAGCTCTGGTCTAATGACACGTCTCATTCTTTAAGGCCCAGCTCAGATCTTCCGGAAGGCCCTTCCTCCCTGCAGATTAGCCTCTGCCGCTGGTGGTCCCCTTCCTACATGTATGGTAGATTTTATACCAATCAGCCTTGAAGCTGGGTCACTGTCAATGACAGAAGACGGCATTTCCAGGTGCCCATGCGAGCTCTAACCCTCACAACAACCCTGCCACCCTGTGGGCAAGGGAGTGGGGGCCCAGAGGAGGGGAGGAAGAATTCCACCAGAGTCTCAGAGCTAAGGAGCGGGGCTGGCCGGGCAGGAGCTGTGCCTCACTCATTTAGTCTTTGAAACGACCACCACCTGTATGAAGTCTAGAAGCTTCAAAGGTCTGGCACAAAAGTCCCCCTTCCACAAAGCCTCCCCTGATCCCACCTGCCGAGAGCTACCTTCCTCCTGGGCGGCTCATGGCACTTGGCCCTTCTCCTGTAGCTCAGTGGGCCCCCAGCCAGCCCGGGTGTTCTGCGGGGGCAGCGCCTGGGATTTAGGCCTCTTTTTCCTCTCCAATCTCTTGTCTGTCCCTAAACTGACTGTAGTGCTGGGCATAGAGATGGTGTTTAGTGAATGTTTGCTTAGATGAAGTAAATGTGTTCCTTCAGGATCTGGCTCCTTCCTGTTTATCATTCAGGGCTGGCCAGAGAGATCAGGTTCCAAAATGCCAAAGGGCCTCTCAAGCACAGCTCTCTGGGCTCAGAAGCTCTTGCTGGCTCCTACTTCCCTGGGACGGAGAACTCACTCTGATGCTTGAGGTCCTCTGTGACTTGGTGACAACCTGACCTTCTGGATGCATCTTCCCCTAAAAAAACCCCTCCGGGTTCCACACTCACCCCTAGGCTCCAGTCACAAAGAATGGCTGGTCCCAAATCCATCATCTGCCTTCCTGCCTCTAGGACTTTGCTATGCTGTGCCTGTCCGATAGAATCCCTTTCTTCACTATCTCTGGTGAAAAAGTCCTAGCCATTCTTCAGTTCAGCTTTAATGCTACCTCCTGGGGGGAAGTTTTATCCTAGACGCCCCCCCAGGTGGAATTCCTTTCTCCTCTTCTGAACCCCGCCTCCCCTGTCTGTGCCACTGTCTGACCCCGCGCCAGTCTGTATTACAGTGCATTATGTAGGTGTCTTCTCAGAACGGGATGGAGATGGGGCCTCGTGCCTCAGCCTCTTCTGAACTTCCCCATGCCTGACACACAGCCCATGGGCTGCAACAAGGCCAGAGAACAGAGGAACTGCAGCGGCTCAGCATCATGGAAAGGACGTGGACTCTGGAGTTAGGAAGATCCGGGTTTGAACCTTGCCTCTGCCACTATTGTGTGACTTTGGGCAAGACTCTAAACCTCTCTGAGCCTTAGCTGCCTCTTCTGTAAAATAGGGCTGACAACACCTATACCATAAAGGATTGTGGAGGTGGTTAGTAACAGATGATGTACCAAAGTCCAGGCAGGCCCCCTGTATGTGGTGGTCCCTTCTCCCCATGGTCACATCCATGCTCAGAGCAGCTCCTTTTCATGTACTGAAGAAGATAAAGTACCTTGTATCAGAAACCATCTTCTCCAACCTGTGCTGGAATTCCGAAGTTGGAAGCTCCAAGAGGACAGGACATATTCTGTTTTATTCAAAGGCGAATTCCCAATGCCTAGAACAGTGCCTGATATATAGTAGATGCTTAGAATCTGTTGAGTGAATGAATCTCCATCCAGATTTATGGTCAGCAGGACCAAAAAACTCATTCATCAATCAAGAAAGGAAACTTAGGAGCTGGACTCCCCACCTCAAATTATTTTAAAATAGTTTTGAAAAATGGCTTGACCTTTACTGAGTGCTTCCTGTGCATGGGCAAGCATACGTGAGGATCCGACGTGACATTCTCTTCTGACCCTCACAACGAACTGAGGAGGTTGGTGCAACTTCACCCACATTTTTATGAACGGGGCCTGGTGCGGGCGAATAGCCTGCCCCAGCAGATAGAAGCAGGCTGTCACCCCAGGCAGCGAGCCCCAGACCCCAGTCCCTGTCCCTCTGCTTTGGGATGGAAACACTGGGCAGCCTCCTGGAAACCCTGGAAAGCCTCTAGAAGTGCCTTTCTCTGGGGACGGGCAGGGAGAGAAGAGTCGACAGTCTGCCAAACATCCCCCAGCCCTCTGGGCGGACCGCGAGTGTGGATGGTGGCCCCTAAGGACAGGGGTCATTCACAGGGAACCGGAAGGGAGCAACGGGGGCCCAGGGTCTTGGGTCCCAGGTGAGGCCTGCCATGTGCTCCAGGTTCAGTGGCTGCTTCTTTCTGGCTGGCCTGGAGTCTCCGGCCCTCCCAGTTCTCTAGTACAGGACAGAGTCCTTTAAGCATAAGGCAACAAGGATTAGAGAACTGAAAACAAAACCCTGTGCATGGAGCTCTCAGGTGCTAAAGAGGCTTCTTCAGGCCCCGTGTGGATGAGGTGGGAGTGAATACGGGGCTGACAGGAGGGGCCTGCACAGTGTTCCAGGCCTGGTGTTTGTTCATGGATGTCCTATGACTCTGAAAACACAAGGGCACAGAGAACAGAATGAAGGTGCCCAAGGCATCCCTTCCACACAGTCCTGGGCACTGATTCCTCCACACTGCTGATGGCCGGGTGGGTTTGTAGTGGGGGGACAGGCGGGGAGTGGGGAGGGCAGGGGTGCAGAGGCATGGAAGGGGCTGCAGCCCAGGCAGTCATAAGCCCCCAAGAGGGGGCAAGGAGGGAGACTGCGCATTGGTTTGGGCAGGTGGGGGGCCCCCATGACCCAGAGTGTATGGAAATACCACAAGCTTTCACAACGATGAGCAAACACTTGCACTTGACTAAAACTCTGTTCCTATGACAACGGTCCTCTGTTGCTTCAACTTTCTAAACATATGTTCTGCCTCGTCTCGCCTGCTCCTCATAGTAAGACAAGTATTAGAATTCCCATTTTACAGCTGGAGAAACTAAGGCCCAGAGAGGTGAAGCCCTCTTCTCCCCTGCAGTTCAAGAGCAGGCCTCACTCTCCCCTCTGCCCAGTTAGTGAAGGCTGTGCCTCCAGGTAGGCTGTAAGGTGATGGGCAGCCTAGCAAATGTTTTGGTTTGCTTTTCCAGGATCACCTATGACAGGCCTCTGTACTCTCCTTGCAGACACATGCAGGCCCCAGGGCACCAAGCTGCCACGTCTCGTGGGCAGTGCCTGAGAACAGAGGTTCTCATTATGAGAGGGGGCAGTGGTGACTCCCCGAGAAGCGGGGCGTGGGGAAACCCACTTGGGCTCCAGGAATCCCATCTGGTTTCCAGGAACGCTGTCCTTGCATGTACACCCAAGCCTGGACTGGGGAAGGAGGGCCTGGCATGAGGGGCGTGTCTGCATCCTCCTATTCTGCACCCCAAAAAGGAAGCATGGACACCGCTGCCTGGTGCAAAGACCCTGCCCCAAGGGCTGCTGCTTGGCTGCAGGAAAAGTAGGGACAAATCCTGATGAAAATGATGAAATGACCCAAACGCAGAGGACTTTACAGCTGATGAAGCAAGCCACCTCCACCATCATAACTCATTTTATAAATGAGGAACAAGAGCTGCAAAAGGGACTGACTTGCCCCATGTCAACAGCCAGATTTGAACCTGGACTTGAACCCACGTCTTCTGAATCCCAGGAGCCTCTAACAAGTTCTGCGCAAATCCTGTCTACAGTGCAACAGGTTCTCAAAAACAACAATAGTAATGATAATGATATCAAAAGCCAGCCTCCACTGAGCACTGACTGTGCCCCTGACTCCTGGCACCAATTACCACCTGGTTTTATAGATGAGGAAACAGGCAATTTGCCCCAGGTCATCCTGCTAGCAAGGGGCAGCACAGGGCTTTAAATCCAGACCCTCCAGCTCTCCTAGTTCTGAGCTGGGCTCAGTGTCAGGTGTCCCCTCAGGTCTGATGTAGTGTGTCTCCTGACACTTTAACCTGCAGACACCCACAGACACTTAGAATCAATCCTAGGGCCTGGGAAAGGGACTTCCCCCATCCACAAGCCTCTGAGGACCTGCAGGGAGCAGGCTGGGCATTTGTGGAAATGAGTCTCCCCTTCCAGGAGTCCCAAAGCCCCAGTCGAGCTGCTTATATGTTTCTGCTGCTGCCCCTCCACAGATGGTGGTGGGGGAAGGGAGGAATGACAGGAGGGGACAAGCAGGTGCATGGCTCTCAAGGGTTTGCTTGCCACCTACTGGCACACCAGTCTCCTCACTCACAACATGGCATCCGGATGCACGGGTCAATCCTCAAACACCCAGGGACACACTCTCGGCCTTGAGTTCAGACCAGGGGCTGCAACCACAGCAGACAACAGCCACTCACAAACGCCCCTTTTCATGCAGGTCCCTCACCCTCATCTGGAGAGAAGATAGGTATACAGCACGAAAGAATGATGTGAAAACGTATCACCTCTGTGTGAGCAGGCTGCATGATACCTATGTATTCTGTGTCCTGAAGAGAACTTGGGGTTGGTTTTCCTGAGACGTGATTTATTCAATAATTTAACAAATATCTGTGTGTTCGTTATGTGCCAGGCACTGATCTACGTGGGGACCCAGGTGTGAACAAGGCCGGCAGAGTCTCTGACCTCACAGAGCTTAAAAATCTCTAACCACACAAAGATCTCTGACCTGCCAAGCAGAAGGGCAAAGATATTCTACTAAACCTTTGGGTTTCTTCCACACAGGAGACAAACGCACTTGAAGCAAAAACATTCCTATCAATATAATTAGCAGGCAAACCAAAGCTATGAAGCACCAGTGTTTTTCTTTTTTTTTTCTATGTTACTAAATGAATTCATTCATATGTCAAACAGAAAAAATAACTGGAAAAACCTGTCCCTCAGCCAAAGGAAGCGAGTGATCCCAGTTCTCTGTTTAAAGCCCCCTTCTCTCTGCAGACCTGCTGTTCACACGTGTTAAACATTAATTACAACTGTTACTCATTACATAGCAAAAAGCTCCGAGTACAAACACAATTGTTAATTTCCTCCCAGGCCCAAGGCATTCTGGGAACCTGAGCAGGGGGCAGGAAGCACTGCCAGAGCCCCAGTGGGGCCAATGGTGAGGAGAAGGTGGCATGTGCTGGGTGTGCCAGGTGATGGTGGCAGGTCTAAGATTCCCCGTGGAAACTTCTGCAGAGTCCGAGCCTGTTTATTCTGAGTACACAAGGATGAATCATGGGCTTGGTGGGAACAGTGAGCCTGGAGCAGGGTCTGATGGACTCAGTGTCAGCACTACCACCTTCAGAGCATTTGTGTTTCACGGTGACAGTGACAAGTCACAAGCTCAGCACGAAGTGGGCGCAACTGCTTCTGCCTCCAGAACAGCCCAAGCCACCTTGCCCCAGCACAGCTGAAGAGAATGTTCAGACTTGCCCTTTACGCACTCTCGATGTCAACACAGCAGTGGAGAGAGCCTGAGCTGAGTTCATTAGCTGTGTGACTGTGGGCAAGCTGCTCACCCTCTCTGAGCCTGAGTAGTGTCATCTGTGTGATGACAATGAAACCACACCCGCCTTGCAGAACTTCATAGGGTTAACCTGTGCCAGCCTCCTAACTGGTGCTCACTAGCTGTTAATTGCCTGCCCCTCCTCCGTCATCCCCTTACCTTCATAGGATTATTTTAAATTAGCCAACTGAACTGGCTCAGAGATGACTCACAGTTGTTTAGGAAACAGACATACCTGAGACCTTACTTTCCCCTTTCTCTGCCCTTTGAGCCTCACTTGATGAGCTGGGAAAATGTCAAAACTCAAGAGGGTGCCTGCCTAAGGGGTGACCAACACAGCATTAGCACCCCCCATGCTGACAGTAACAAGTGTGTATCTGGCGGTTCCAGAATAAACCAAAGCACACCCATACGGGATGTGGTAGGAGCACAGAGGGGGCCCAGCCCAACCTGGGATGAGGGTGGGGAAGGGACTGGTCATGTCAGGGGAGGCTTCCTGGAGGAGGTGGCATGGACACCACCCGAGCAGAGCTGTGACACCCCCTCCCTAACTCCTCCCTGACCCCAGCACCTAAAACATAGTATGTACTGAGTATACTTCAGGTTCTCAAAGTGGGGTCCCCAGATCAGCAGCATCAGCAACACGTGGGACCTTGCTGGAAATGCAAATTCTCATGCCTCATTCCTGGAACCTACTGAATCAGGAACTCTAGGGGTGGGACCCTGTAATGTTGGATACTTCTTCCAGGTGATTCTGCTGCACGCTCTGGGCAAACCAACCAATCAACAAACGTGTTAGAACCAGAGTGGGAAGGGAGGGCTGTGGGGGAGAAAGGCAGTAGAGACCCTCTCACACCTGGGGACCAGTGGCCCAATCCTCGGGAGGGACTGAATAAAGGATGGAAGAACCAGGTGGTTCATGGTGAGAACTATTGCTGGAATCGAGATGGAGTATTTTCTACAGAAGTGTTGCTTTCCACACTATCCATGCCTCTCGCTGCCAGGAATAACGGGGAATGAACTTCATAAATGGGCCCTCTGTGCCCCCGAGTCCCTCTTTATGCAGTATTGTTTTAATATATAAAATTAAATTTGACTTAATACAGCAAGCCTTCCCCGAGTGCCAACAACCATTCTCTCACGTGTGACCCTTTAGAGGTTACGAAGTCTTTTCATCCAATTTTTTCCCTTGATCAACACAGAGATCCAGTGTGATAAGGATTGGGACCATCCCCGTTTTACAGATGGGAAGACTAAAGCTCAGGAGACTGAACAGCCCGAGGTCCCACAGCGGGTGAGTGGTGGAGCTGGCATGTGAACTTGGGATTGTCTGACTCCGGTTACTGTTCCAATGGCTCCCGACACCAAGACACTGTGTTGAGCTTTCCAGGGCGGAGAAACTGGCCAAGGAGCTAGCGCGGAAGCCAGACAAGTACCCAAAATAAATATGTTCAGCATTGAGTCACAGGTCTGTCTTCTATTTTCACTGGGAGGCAGGCCTGTCGCTGGCTGAACCCAGGACGTTGCCTGAAAAGTAGCTTCAAGGTAGACAAATCTCTAGACGATGAATCGAAAATGAAGTGACTTTTGTTTCTCCTGCGACTTGGCACCCTGAGCAGGCACTCTGATCACTCGCTTCACAGAAGCAACTGCAAATCATTAAGGATGTAGTTTTTAACTTGACCCATTGAATTAAAAGGAAACGCTGATGCATCCTCCGTGTACGGCATGACTGCTATGAGGTCTCCAGCAGTCCCCATCCCTTCCCCGGGCCTCAGTTTCCCTAGCTGGACAAGGGGGAGTGGGATGCCATGGGTGGGGACCCCTTCCTGTGCTGAGGGATGGCAAAGAGGACCAACCCGTGGGATGGCTCTGGTCACCCCATGCAGGCATGAACCTCCAGAACTTGGGCTCCCACAGAATCCTCAGCTGGAACTGTTCCAAGTGGGAACATACACTCTAGGCACGTATCCTACCAGCTGCAGACGCAGGGAGAAATTGGTGCAAGGGCGATGAAAGGCGTGTGACATTTCCTGTGGGCTCTGGGAGGGCGAGGGCTCCAGCCACATTATATACAGCATCTTGGATGGTGTCAGAGAGCCCAGACATTGACAGGGTAAGGGCTTGGGCTCTGGAGTGGGACTTCCCAGGTTCAAATCCTGTCTCTGCAGCTGACTAGCTATAGGCTCCTGGGCAATCATTTCTTCTCTTTGGACCTCGGTTTTCTTATCTGTAAAAGGAGGAAACTAAGGGTGGTTGTGAGGATTAAATGAGATAATGCATGCACAAGTGTTCTGTAAATACCAGCACTTCCCCAACGCAGTGCCCTTTTTTAAGCCCCACCAGGGCCCTCTGCAGTGGACACATTTCCCAGGTGAGGGAATAGAAGCCCCAGGACAGTTTCAGTCCCTGTCCTTCCAATGGCCCCTCAGAGATCTGAAGACTCCAAATCCATGCCTGCTTTGCCAGGTTATCCACCCAGCTCCTCGGCCTCCTGCCTGTGTGGCCACCTCCTGGGCAGAATTCCTTTGTCCATCCCACAATTCGTGCCACAAAGCCCAGGGGCTGGTCAGACAAGCTGCGTCACCCCCAAGACAGCATGGAATCACCCAGGCTGCTTCTCCTGCCCCACGCTGAGCAGGGAGCTGCAACGGGGGGGCTGGACCTGCCGGCTGTAAAGACTCCAGGGGGCAGTGAGTGGAGAACTCACCCCCTGGAGAACTGAGCGGGTGGAGAACTGCGTCCAGCCAGCTCTGAAGGCAGGTGTTTCTGCTGGGTGGCAAGGGGGCTGTCAGCCTGATGGAAGCCACCGCACCGCTCTGTTCGCTGCAGCTGGTGGTAAAACTGACTGGGCATCTGTCCCGGGGCTGGGATCAGCTCAGGCCATGTGTGTGGCTTGGGACTCCGGTGTTGGATGGGTGCGGGCAGGGGTTCTGGCTGAGGCCACCACCAGCCTCCTGGAGGGAGGGCAGGCAAGGGAAGCCGAGGGCTCCTGGGGAGCTTGCGGTGTCTCTCATTCACCTGGCCACAGAATTCTGAGAAAAGGGAAGACTATCATTCCCAAGAAGCTAGGACCACCTCATACCCTGCAAGAGCTGTTTTCGCGACAACCGGGAAGGGATGATCAAGCCTTCCCGAAAGGCTGCACTGGCCGAGAAGGCCTACTTCTGCGGAGAATGCCAAAGCATCCCTTTGAGAACAGCCTCATTTCACGAATGCAGTGCAGGACAGCACTCTGAAAGGCGGAAAGCACTTCTGCTTCGTAGACTGAATCACAGAGTAGTTCAGAGGCCTTCCCTTCTACTGGCCTTTGACCAGCATGTGGGATCCTGAAGGAATGAAGCTTGGAAGCAGCCCCGGAGAGGGCTGCAGGCCAACCTCCCACTGCAGGGCAAAGCCCTCCCAACACCAGTCCTGCCTCATTCAAGCTTCTGCGGGCAAATCTTGGTGAGAGGAAGCTCATTATACACTTTCAGGTGTACCTGAAATTCTTACCACTCACTGTGACCCTAAATTCCTATGACTCCTTCTTGGTGGGCCTACCTCTGCCCTTTGGGGGTCCCCACACCACACACCTTTGGAAATCTGAAAACACTGACCAGGATACCGCATGCAAGCTAAAAAGGCAGAATCAGAATACAAGGGATGCAGGGACTTCCCTGGTAGTCCAGTGGTTAAGACTCTGCGCTTCCACTGCAGAGGGCACGGGTTCGATCCATGGTTGGGGAACTAAGATCCTGCATGCTGCGCGGTGCGGCAAAAAACCAACCAACCAAACAAAAAACAAGGAATGGAAAGAGATGCTAACGATACTGCCCAGTGGATTCTACCACGGCTACAGATCCTGCACCCCAGGCTCTCGGGGCCCATCACAGAGCTCCCGAGGGCCCAGAGAAACTGTGTGGGGCATTTCAAACAGGTATTGCGATAAGGAGGACGAGGCCCAGCCCACCCTGCCTTGCTCCCTGACACCGCCAATGATGTGCTAAAGCGCGTGCCACACACACTACTGATTCAGATGGGAACATTATCCTTTGTTTCTGAGCAGCCATCCTTCTGGGTTTACAGATGGGACCACGGCAGCACTTTAGCAGCCTAATCGAACTGTTTCAACTCGTCCTTATTACCTGAGAGGTGGCCCATCCACCTCGTTCCACCTGCACTTTGGGGCTAGGAGACAGGAGGGTGCTCCTTGGCTGCAATGCCGCACCTGACAGGCTCTGTCCACAGATGTGGGGAGGGATCTGGTCAAGACTAAAGGCTGGTGCTCACAGCATCCCTCCAGCCCAAGTGAAACAGCTTCCTTCTATGCCCCAGAAATCAGAACCGAGCCAAAAGCTTCTTGGGGAAAAGCACAATCGGTATCCCCCCCAGAGCAAGACACACAATTGATGAGGTAAGTGACTTGATGAGACACAGGTGGGGACATGAGACTGAGTCTACTTTCTATCAGCAGCCTAAGAAGTTGACCTATAATGACACTTGTGATAGCAACTCAGCAACATATAACCAAGTCCACAGTGGATACCTGTGGCTCAGAAACTTGTCTGGAGACAGTTCTATCTAAGACCTTGTGATCCTTTGTGAAAAACTAAATGTACAGTAGTTTTAAAACTAGCTTTGGGCAGAAGTGGGCAAGTTCTGGTCTGAGAGGCTTCTGAAGAGATGATGTCCTGTAGGGTAAGGGCTTTTCACTTTAACATGCCAGCGAATCACCCGGGGGTCTTTTAAAACAGATTGACTCTGCAGGTCTGGGGTGGGGCCTGAGACCTTGCATTTCTCACCAGTTTCCAGGTGATGTGATGCTGCTGGTCCAGAGACCACATTTTGAGCAGCAAAGCACCAGACTAGACTAGAGCACCTAAGGTGACATGACCTGCAAGGTGGTCAGTCCAGGAGAGGGTGAGACGCCACACCGCCTGGAATGTCATCTCTTGCCATGGGCCCTTGGTATCTAGGACAGTTGTCACATGAGCCCTTTAGCCCTTTAATCAAACTGGTGTTTGTGAAGAGCCACCTCTGGGACATCATCGGCTCCGTTCTAGTTCCTCCCACACCCGGGAGGAGCACAGCCTTGTCAGCCATGCCAGTGGACAGGCCTTGGATTCCCTTGTGCCGAGGGCAGAGGAGGCTGTGAAATGCACGGGAGAGATCTGAGGTGACCAAGGACCTCAGCCACATGACTACTCTCGGCTCTGGCTCTTGACTGGCATCAAGGCCTGGCAGGCGGGCCCAGCACCTACAGCACTGAGTCCATATGGTGAGGGAAGTGCCCCACCAGAGTCACGTGCAGGAAGCTCAACAGGCTCAGAGAGGCAGCAAGGAAGCCCGTGGGACATGTGGCTGCGTACCAGGAGGGCTCACAGGGATGGCGAAGGAGGCACAGGACTTTTCCAGATAGGACACAGCAGGGAAGGCCACTTAGACAGAAGGCATGGGACTGCACAGCGTGCTACATCCAGGGGACTGTGAGTAGTCTGTGCTAGAACAGTCAGAACTTCGAGCGAGGGGATCAAGATGAGTGGAGGGCAGAGGCCTCACTTTGGGGGGCTAGGAAGGGAGGGAGGGTCTAGTTGTGCATGAAAATGGGAGATTCAAGGCAAAATGAATCTTAAATAAAAAAAAAAAAAACTCCCTTTCTGACCTTCAATGTGGTAAGAATTAAATTACTCACTCGATGTCTGTTTATATGCCTAAACTCTTAGAAGCATAAAAGTGTTTTTGCATCTGACTTTTCCCCTCTTAACATTAAACATAAGCATTTCCCTAGGTTGTTATAAACTCTGTGTCAACATCACTTTGTAGTGGCTGCACAATATTCCATTTAACCGACCCCCATTGCTGGACATTCAGGTCATTCTCCATCTCTCATGATCCTCATGCCTTTCCTGTGCTTTAGATCATAACCTCAGCCTGGATCCTAAGGACTGGGGTTAGGATCAAAGGGTGTGTACATAGCTTAGGACAGGTGACACATGTGGCAGACTGCTCTCCATACGGCTGTGGGAGAGGAGAGGCACCTGAGTCATTCAAGGGGCTCTAGGCCAGGGGTGGGGTCAACTCCTGAGGTCAGGATGTGGCCACGGCCTGTGCTCTGTGGATGGGCTCGTGCTGAAGCTGGGACAGGAAACGCAGCAGCCCTGGATGCATGCAGGCCTGTAGCAGCTGTATGACAGGATGGAGCCACTGGGCTCCACAAGGCCCAATAGGAGCCACTCTGCAGATTGATTTTCTTCTAGCTTCTAAGATTTCCTTCTGAAATCTGAAATCTTGGCTTCAGTGAACTAGAGCATTACCAACAGGACCAAGACAGAGTCAGACAATGAGATCATCTGGGCTGTCTCTGGGGATGGGGGGAGGGACTGGAACGGAGACCCTGGAGGCCAGACCCAGGAGTTCCCCTAGGCCTGGCCTAAGGGACTTCCGCCAGGACCCTCCTCATCCTTGAAGGGCCCAGCTGTACTAGAAACCCTGTGGTTTACCTGAGCAGGCAGGGACCCGTGCACTTACTCCCTTTACAAAGGTGAGTGCCATGTGGGTCAGCGGCCGCCTCTGGGCAGGGCCACTGGCTCCTTACCTGCCAGAGCTGGGATGGTGACCCGGTTCCATTCCCATGGCTGGTCGTATTCATCAGCGGGCCTGTCGTCATCCTGGGGCAGCTTGCTCTCCCGCAGTTGGGGGCTGACCGTGCTCTCTGAGTCGGAGTCCATGCTTGGGCCCTCGGGTTCGTAAGGGGTATCGTATAATTGGATGCCTTTGTGCTGGGACCGGACGCTTTCCTGCCTCTGAAATTCTGCAGTCAAAAAGGAAGGAAGCAGAGATGTAAAGCATGCACAGCACGTGCTTCCTCACCTGGGACCCACCAGGTGACGCCAAAGGAATTCAGAGCCGCCAGCCAGGGAGGTGGAGGCTGTATTTACCTTCTGTCCCACCCCTCGAGGGCGGGGTCTCTGCTCTCACTGCTCAAGGCTTCCTCACAGAGATCTCAGGCTCTGGACCAAACAATAGAACGAGAAGCCTCCCTGCCACCGCCTGCAGTCTTCAAGGGCACGGCGCAGAAGTGAGCGTGATGTTCCGGGTGTGTTCTGACACCAGCCCGGGACAGGCAGAGCTCTCAGCCCCATCGCTTATGGAGGCGGGGGTGGTCTTCCCACTAGGGCAACTCCCTGGTCTCTGGACTTGTCACTCCCTAGCTATAAAACGAGAAGATTGGGCCAAATGACCCTCAAGTTTCCACCCAGCTCACATATTCATTTTAAAGACCTACGAAGCCAAGAACCACCCCCAGGGGACGCAGGGTCACTGATTTTTCCCCTACAAAGCCCCAGGAATGACCCTTTTCCTGCATTTCTACCTCCCCCAGGGCCTGCCTATCTTCTAACACACTGAATACAGCCAAGAAACTTGAGAGCAGATGTCCAGTTTCACTTCTGAATAAGGAAGGAAAGCTCTTAATCTTCTGGAGAGGATGCCAAGGCCTGGCTCCAGTGTGGGCTGAGGGGCGACCGCCCATCTAGATGAGGCCCCAGACAGGGCATGTTCCTTTCAGCTGCTGCTTATTCCTGAGAGGCCAGCAGTGGCTGAATGATGGATTCCAGGATGATGCTACGATCAGGTGCTTCCTCCTCACAGAGGGGCACTTTTCTTGCTTTGATCATAAACACCCACTGTGCGCAGGGCCAACGTGAGGACAGGCGGAAAGGAGGGGGTTCGCTGTTGAGGCTGCTCTCGGCAAGCCCACTGTTTCCAGAAGAGATACAACGGGCACCTAAATCACCATAATACTCTGCAGCAAAGGGGCTGCTGCAGGGCCTGGGAGGGATGAGACAGGAGGAGAGATGACATTTGAACTGACAGCTCTGACAAGTGGAAACAGGAGAGGGACAGGATTCCCTGTGGTAGGACCAGGGCAAGCCAAGGCAGTGCAGCTGGAGAGAACGTGCTCACTGCCCACTTTCTTGTTTTATTTGTAAAATGTATATAACATTTGCCATTATACCATATTTAAGTGCACAAGTCAGTGGCATTAAGTATATGCACACTGTTGTGCAACCATCACCGCCATCCATCTCACGAACTTTATCTTCATCCTAAACTGAAACTGTCCCCCACTAACTCCCCATTTCCCCTCCCCCAGCCCCTGGCAACCACCCTTCCACTTTCTGTCTCTATGAATTTGACTACCTAGGTACCTCATATAAGTGGAATCATATGGTATTTGGCCTTCTGTGACAGTCTTATTTCACTTAGCATAATGTTTTTAAGGTTCTTCCATGTTATAGCGTGTGTCAGAAGTTCATTTCTTTTTAAGGCTGAATAATATTCCACCGTGTGTCTATTCACTGTCTACTTTTGCTGGAGCACCAGGTCCAAGGAGGTGGGAGAGGGCTGGTGGGGCTTGATAAAAAAGCACTGAGGGTGGTGAGAGTGAGCTATTTAAGTGGAATCTCGAGGCATTCTCCAAATCAGAGGTCCAGTGCCATAAAGATATAGTAGAAACCCACAGGAGCCATGTGCCTTGAAGAGCAGTTGACAAAACACATGAATGACGTCAGCCTTTCTGAGAAAGAGCATTCTTTTAGGCTGGGCTTCATGATCCAAGGCCAGCTCATAGGGTCGACAAAAAATCCACCTCTGCGCACAGGCCCTGATACAACACAAACTAACCAATGCTGGGTAGTGACCTTTAGTGATGACATTAAATAGTGCTGTGGTAGTATCTCCCAAACTTCACTGAGTTACATACCGATTTCATGATTTTGCTGTTTTCAAGTACCACCTGGCTTATCATTTACCATTGTTATTGATGTTGCCTCATTTTTTACAGTAAATAAATTCACTTAAAAAGGAAACTTTTAATCACCATCCCATAAGCCATTATCCTTACCAAAAACAGATGATAAACATAAAAAGAATGAACAAGAACAAAACCAACTAGGTGGGTGCCACTGCCAGGAGGCAAGCCCAAGGCTCACTTTCTCTCTGCTGAAAAGGAAGATGGCAAGTACTGGAGAGCTGGTGGGGGCAGGCGGGAGGTCTAAGCAGCAAACCAAGATACTTTCTTTGGCAAACAAGAATAACCTTCTCTTTTTAGAAAGAAAGTAAATGAAAAGCGAAAAACCTCACTATGTGGTTCTCAGGCTGCCTAAAATCATGTCTCCTCTGAGAAGATGTCCCTTACTTTGGCAAAACACGGCTTTATTGGGTCCCATGAGTAAACTGGGATGATTTATTAGTTTTGAGGATGATGCTTTCCTTTTTATGGGGGAGTAAGAGGAGAAGAGAAGAGCTATAAAAGGCAGGACTTGGTCATTTTAAGGCGAAGACCAACTGTAAAGTACTGGAGACAACTCTGTAAATTACGAAATCTACCAAAGTGCTTGCTTTGTGGGATCATCATCTGCACCCACTGCCGCCCCTGGTTCTAAGGAGTGCAGTCTAGCTTCCTGCCTTTGGAGAATTCCAAGGGATAGGGACATTGGGAATGCAGTTGACAGGCACTTTGCATGCAAATCGTCATTTAATCCTGGGCCACAAAGCAACTCGTGGATGCACTTCTGTGGGCCCCCAATAATCATGAACATCCTTGCTTTCTCTCTCCCTCTCACACAGAGCCCAGATGCAAACAGATATTCCATGAATGTGGGTGGGATAAATGAATGACAACTGACAGCCAGAAACCCCTCTTTACCCCCAAATTCCAATGTATGAAAGTCCCTGACTTCAGTGATAAGGTACCTGGAACAATATGAAAAATGCATATAGCCCAGTATTACACAATATTCAGAAGAGATGGATAGTCTACACAAACACTAGCTTAAAAGGAAAACATGTGCAGGGAACAGATTAGCTATTAAATCAGAGGGACTTGGGCATACACCTCTCAGACAGGATTTATTGTCCCCAAAGCATCTGCACCTTACCAAAGCTGGGTTAGTAATGGCATGCAGTTAGGGTAGGGGATGTTATGATGGTAATCATTAAAACAAGCTTCCCCCCTATTACATGGTGAATTCAAATTTTCATTAAGGCCTCAACAATAGGGAGCAGTTAAGTAAATTACGGCACGCTAACTGGATGGAATATTAAACAGCCATTAAAATGATAAATCTGAAGATTATGTAGCTACATGGAATAGCGTGCATGAAATTATGCTAAGTTAAAAAGTGAAATACAAGACTGTTTATGTGTTGAGCAAACCATATAATGTGGGCTTTCTAAACAAGTCCTGGGCAATGTGAACAATGCCCCAGAGGAATTCTACTCCTTGCTTAGGAATTGCTGAACACCGTCATCACACACTTTGCCCATAATATCTAAACTCTGATGACAGCGATGTTGTAAGTACAGATACACGTGAATAAAGGACAGAAAACCTGATACAGGAAGATAAACAGCTACTGTGTATAGAGGGAGGAATTATTGCATAGTAATTTTTCAAAGTTGTTTTAAATAATGAATAAGTATGTTAGTAAAGAAAAAATGTAGTTAAGAGTGGATCACATGAAAGTAAATACGATGTTAAGTTGGGCTTATAGGAGCTGAGTGTTTCGGAAGCAGCTGCCTTTGCCTGAGAAAACACCCATTTAAGGGAACATCTCCTCTCCCAGGAGACGTTTGCCAAGAGCCCCAGGAAGTCAAGGGCAGTTGCGCCAGGGCAGCTCACCAGACATCACTGTCCCCTGCCTAATGACCAGGTCCGTCCTCCTTATTACCTAAACCGATCTGGGACGGTCCGTCCTCCTTATTACCCAAACCGATCTGGGACGGTCCAGAGACTGACCTAATAGGGGAGCTGGTAACTGTATGTTTTAAGTCACAAGTTATCTCGACATCACCATCTATAAATTCATGGAAAATGACCTTTAATATTGGGTGGCAGGCTGTGATGTTATGCCTCTTAGGCAGGGAGCAGGAACATTAAATTGACAGGGTAGGGATTTCTGTCGGCTTCTGAAGTAGAAAGGTTTTCAAGTAGAACTATATATGGAGGAAAAAAAAAATGAGAGCACTTTGTTTTAGAATCGGAGAATGTTGGAACTGGAAGGGGCCCTGGGCGTATTCACCAAGGGCACAGAGCCAGGAGGGTGAGGCTGGTGTACTGACCAAGGGCCGTGGCCCTGAGAGGCAAGGAGAGCCGAGGGGATCATCTGAGTGAGGGGCCCAGGACAGAGCTTGGTGCAAACCAGGGGCCTCCTGAGTGGCTCTAAGTGTTTCGAGTTCCCCAAGTCCATTGGCAACAAGCTACGCTTTGCTCTGGTGTTCACCAACTCCGTGCCTCCCCCTCACAGTTTTTTGTTTGTGTGTTTTTGTTTTGTTTATTTCCTTTGGCTGTCAGGAAGCTCAGGGTTAATTTTGATGCTTAACCTCGATAGCTAGGTTAGCTTAGATATTGGGTAGAATCATTTTCACTTGCCCTTCCTTCTATTGTGGATCTTGATATCTATTATAACAGCCTCATCATATACATTTCTTTTTATTATGCAGAGCCTCAGGTCAGTATTCTGAAAGCAGGCGGACACATATCTAATGAAAAAGACTAGAAGAAAAAAAAACCTCTTCTTTACCTCTTTACCTTCCTTTCAGGAACAGAGAAAGGAGGGCAGGGCTTGGCCTCACCTCTGGGAAACAGGCCGAGGAAATCAATGTACTCGCTGGTGCACCCAGCCTTCTCTGGGAGCGCCAGCATCCACCTGTCCTCACACCCCGCTAGGCATCTACTGAATGCCCAGCACGAGAGGAGACGGAGATGAAGCAGACACAGTCCTGGTCTTCAGGGAGCCCTTGGGGAAAGAGGGCCAGAGCCCCCAACACAGACAGAGGAGGCTTAGGGTCCTCAACAGGGAGCAGATGTGACTCTACAACTCAGTTGAGGGAAATCTGGGAGGGCCTTAAAGAATTTAGACATGAGGGCATGGCACGGTGGTATGGCAGGGAAGTTGGGTGTTTGATGAAGGAAGGACCGAAGCAGAGGCACAGGGACTGGAAGCACGAGGTGTATGTGGGGAAGGTGGGCCGTCCAGGGGGCCCATTGAGAGGGGATGCTGAGGCAGGTGGAAGTGGTTCTGGACGGCCTTGAATGCCACGGGACAGCACCCCCAAGACTGTCTAAGGAGAGGTGCAGGCTGGAGAACCCCCAGGCAGGGTGGAGCTGGGCGGGGTGAGGCTGGCACAGACATGCAGGAGCCTAGCTGGAAATGACAGATGCCAGCCTGCAGGCCCCTCACCTCTAATCTTCCCAGCTGGTTTGTCTGGGAATCCACACCAGATCCCAAATGACAGGGTGTCAGAGCTCAGTAGAGATGTGTGGTCAAGGAGGCTTCCAGTCCCAGGCCCTGCCATCCCCTGTCAGCCCAAGAAACCTCTACTCAGCCGGTGGTGGGCCTGCCTGGCTGTGCCCTCAGGCCTCCGTGGGCCAGGGCTGCACTATTAGGACAATGCAGCGCCACTGACTGGTGCTGCCCCGCACCCGCCACCTGGGAGGCAAAGCCCTGGGTCCAGGAAAGCGATAGGTTCAACAGCACAGTGTGGTGGCTGAAAACACTGATCCTGCCAGACCGCTGGGGCCCGAATCCCGGCCCCAATGGGGGACCCAGAGCATGTTGCCCCAGTTTCCTCATCTCTGGAGCAGAGACAACAGTGTCCACGATGTTATGAGGATCAAACGAATTCTTGTACGTTCAGTGTTTAGAACGGCGCCTGGTGCACAGAAGGCACTCCGGGAATGTTGACTTCATGTCAGTTACCACTACTGGGGCATCCTTGGAATACCATTCCAAGAGCCCTCCTCCTCTGAGATCACCCTTCATCCCCCAGAGCCACAGAAGGCCTGCTTATGAACTCTAACAGGCAACCCTGCGCTGGAGATGACAGGGTTTCACCACCCATCTATGAACCTTCCATTTCTGGATCCACAACTTCTGATTTCAGCTGCTGCTTTGGCAGTCTCTCGCCTCCACATGGGAGCTTTGCTCCAGATCAACTCTTGTGCGGAACACAAAACACACAGGGGAGGGTTCAGTGCCCAGGAGTCTAATGACTACATTTTACAGATGGAGAAACTGAGGCCTGGGGAAGGACGAGGCCCCAGGTCCTCTAACTCTTAGACCAGGGCTCTTCTTCCTACCTTTCCCAGATGCTTCCTCATGTCTCTTTTATCAGACTGTCTTGTTTGTAATCTTCTGGAGGCAGGGGCATCTACTTCAGTCAGGCCTGAGGTGTTAAAAAGCACACCCGGCACCACAGCCCAAGTGAGGAGTTCCACAGGAGGGGCGGGCAGCTGTTCCTAATTAGACACAGCCGAAATCCCGCCAAGTTCCGGGCACCACATCAAAGGGAAGGCAGGGGACGCTCTCCTCATCTAAACTGTTAAAACATCTGCTGGAGAAAGACCCTCCTCCTAATGAATGCCTGAATGCAGGGGGCCCCCGGAGGCTGAGGTGGCAGCATGGGGCAGCAGGGGTCCTCGGGGCGGACCCCGCCGGGCAGCAAGGGTAGGGCAGCTTGGAGACGGAGCCTGGACACAAACCCAACACAACACAGGCAGAGGCCCCACCCCCTCCTCCATCTAGTCTGGTTTCCGGAGCTGTCTAGAAGCCACGAGACTGACTAATTGGAGTTCTCTTACCATCTCTTTTCCAGACATGCATAGAAACACCCTAGAAAAAGAGGGTGAGCTCTGTGGAGCAAGGGTGTGGAACAAGAACAATGGTCACGTCGGCGGGAGCCGTGCAGGCCTGTCACTGCCCGGTGGAACCTGCACCGCTTGCTCTTTCACGCTCAGCCCAAGGGCGAGGGGAAGGCCCAGGTCTGACTCAGGGAGCCCGGTCTGATCCCTGCCCTTGGACATCTGTACAGGACGGGGTCTCCCCTGGAGGGCCCTGTTCTGTGGTCCCTGGGGGAGACGAGCCCACACCCCTGATGACACCGAATATGCTTCACTCACGATTTAAAAGGCCACATGGGCCTCTTCACAGAGCTCTCGGGAGCTGCCTGCAATTATGGCCAGGCCCTTCCGCCCTGCCCATCACTCTGCACTCTTCCAGTGACTGCCTTCGCGTGCACAGGCCTCCGAGCGGCTGCAGGCCTGAGTTCTGCCGCCATCCCCTGCAGAGACTCACTGAGGCGAACTTGCCGCTCCAGGATCCAGGCTGCTACCAGGCTCAAGGCAGTGCATCAATGAGCATCCGTTTAGTGCAGCAACTTTCTCAGGAAGACAGCTCTCTGCTTCCATGTCAACGGAAGACTCACATTCTCAGGCAATCAGGGAACCTGCCTGCTTCTCTTTCTCAAACATCACTGAGCCCGTACTGGGTGCTAAGGCGGACCCCAGGCCAATGCTGAGCACTCATGTGGAGACAAGGCTCCCCCCACCCCCAGAGGAGCTGTGGTTTAGCAGGAGAATCGGGACACCAGCATCCCTAAGTGCTGAGCGAATAACAGTTACAAGTTACTGAACACCTGCCTGTGCCCGGCACTGTCCTGGGTGTTGGCTGCATGTCATTCCTTGTCCCCATGACACAGACAGGCAAGGGTGACTGGCAGCCTCAGAGCCTCCGCTGGGACCAAGCCAGTTCTAAAGTGGTACAGACAGTGGCAGCTTGGAAGAGGCAGAAAGCAAAGGCAGTCCCAGGGATTTCGAAAAACCTTAGGGAGAAGGTGGCTTTTCAGAGGATCTCAAGCCCTAGTGCAAAGAGGCCCCTCAAGGGCCACAGAAGCCGAGGGACCTGCCTGGCATCACAGACAATGAATGGGGGGCCCGGGGTAGAATATACTCAAGGAAATAAGGAAGATTCAGACGGGTGAAGACAGGGCCCCAGGATAAAGGGCAACAGAGCCAAGTCGTGGACAGAGGAAAGCTTGAAGGATTGTGAGGTAAAACGAAAGACTGTGAGTTGTCCGAGCCCGGCGCTACTGAGGAAGAGGAGGTGGGGAGTGGCTAGAAAAGGAAACTGGGGCTGGGTTATGGAGGGCCCTGAATGCCAGGAGGAGGGGTAGGAAACTGCAAAATGTGGGCCAGCAGTCTCAATCAGGTTTGCGCTTTCAGAAAAAAAGCTTTTACAGAAGCTGGCAGGAAACACCAGGGCGTGGTGATCAACTGTGATGACCTGAAGGTCCAACCCTCCAAACAATTAGGTCTCTACCCTTTCAAATAGTGGAGAGAGGATGCCCGGGGTTCCTGAAAGAAAAACACACTCCAGCGAACAGTTCCCAAAAGTGGAAAAGAAAGCATTTCCACTGGGATACGAGGCAGAGTCGGGGTGGCACCAGTACCCTCAGGTCAACCTCAAGAGGGGCGGGTATCCTCTGACCCCCGTGCTGCAGACAGAGGCTGGGGCCCAGGGGGGACTGCCAGGGGCCTTGGCAAACAGAGCCAGAGACGGTCCAGCCTCGTGTCTTCCAAGTATTGACAGACTGTACTTACAGAGAGGGCTAGCCACCCCTCTGGTGCGATCTTCCAGTCTGCTAGGCACGGTGAGGTCTCAGCTTCCAGAGAGGCCTTCGGCCGCACTCTAATGTGATAAAGCCACGGGGGACAGGCTTTCATGCCAGACCACCTTGGCTACACCCCTCACTGAGCAGCATCGCCAGCCCTTTCTCACGGAACCTCCCAGAGCAAAGCCTTGGAGGATCCAAGACCACACCCAAGCCCCCTCCTCACCTGCCTGGTATGAAATCTGTAGCTCAGAGCGGTTCGGCCAAGGTCTAGGAGACTCACCTCTCAATAATACACTTGAAGAGTGCTGAGTGCCTACGGTGTACCAAGGTCTGTGCCAAGCGCAGTGCCTCCAAGTTCTCACTTAATTCTCACAACACTTCTATAAGGGGTTGCTGCTGGCATTACCACTTTAAAGACAGTCACACAGCAAGCCAGGGATGGAGGCAGCCTGACTCCAAAGCCCATGCTCTTAAACATGCAGCTGTCTATACCGCCTTTCCAACACTAGTTGGTGCTCCTTCTGCTTCACCAGGTCCAAAATAACATGAACATGTTCAGGTCAGCAGGGAATGCAAGCACTGGAAGAGCCGACTTGGTCGCCTAACTTGGTCCTAGCTTCACCGTGCTGAGTGACGCCAGGCAGGTTACTTCCTCCCTCTGGTCATCAGTTTGCTCATTAGTCAAGGCAACTCAGGTCATCTTGGGCTTTATCTGACCAGGACCACACGTAGGTACCTATAGGAATCGTTAGGCAGTCTGGGAGGAAAGCAAAGGATGGTATCAGGAGGAAGAGAGCTGCCCATCAAAGAGGTATTTAAGCACATTCTAGATCTTTAGAGGGGTGGCCAATGCATGCGGCTGGTCCCAGGCTGGCTGGCTCTAAGCAAGTGATTACAAACTGGCATTGGGTGCAGGGTGCCAGCCTCCCAGGGCAGAGCCAGGGACCCCTTCCAGGCATGACCCTTCCCTCCATCTGTACCTAACAGCCCCCCTTGCCATGTGACAGGTTTGCAGTCAAACTGGTCAAACCCCACCCATACCCATCTGGTGGAGGCGGCAGCCCTGGGGCTGGTTGCAGGGTCACTGCCTCATGCTGAGGGGCGCTGCTGGCGTTGTGCCGCATGCCCAGCACAGCTGTCCGGGCGGAAGCGACTTGCTGAGATCTGGCAAGCTCTCTGCCCCAGGTTTCCTTGCTTTGGAACTGCTTCAAGAGAGGAACTAATCTCCTTGAAGACTTGTAGACAACCTCAGCCTGCTGGATGGTGATGACGAGGCTGCCGGCCTGGGACCAGCCTGGCCCTCCGCTCACTGGCTGTGTGACCCTGGTCAGCTGCCTGATCCGCTAGGGCTAAGATTCCTTCCAGGTGAGGCGGGAGGGGGTGAAGCAGATGGTCTCGGAGGCCTTTCTGGCTCCAGAGACCTCAGTCTGATTCTACAAAGAGTGGATGTTCACACAGGCTCCTTGTTCCAGTGTTGTAGCTCCAGCACACGAAGGAGGAGGGGACATACACAGGAGCACCCATCCTACAGTGCGCAGGGTCCCTGACCTTGGCATCCTAACCACCTTCCAGCAAACTCCTCCACAATTCAACCCCAATATGCAATGAGAACCCTCTATGAGGAGAAGCTCTATACCAACACAAAGTTGTGTTTTCCTGCCTGTGATTAATTTTGTGGGTCAACTTGAATGGGCCACAGGGTTGCCCAGATACTTGGTCAAACATTATTCTGGATATTTCTGTGATGGTGTTTCTGAATGAGATTAACATTTAAATCCACAGACTGAGTAAAGCAGATGGCTCTCCCTAATGTGGTGGGCCTTGTCTAATCAGTTGAAGGACCAAATAGAACACAAAGGTTGACCCTCCTCCAATAAAGAGAACTCTTCCTGCCTGACAGCATTTGTACTGGGACATCAACTTTTTTTCTGCCTTCAGACTCAAACTGAAACACTGGCTCTGTCTGGGTCTCGACCCTGTTGGCTTTTGGACTAGAATTACACCAGCGCATCTCCTCGTTCTCAGGCCTTCAAACTTGGACTGGAACTACACCATTGGCTCTACTGGGTCTTTCTGACTCATCTTGGGACTTGCCAGCCTCCATAATCACACGAGCCAGTTTCTTATAATTAATCTCTCTTATTGGTTCTGTTTCTCTGGAGAACCCTAACTTATGCCTCCGTGAAGAATCCTTCCTCACATGCTTACCATGCACGGTCTTAGGATGGGCTGCTTGTCTGCTCCCCTTCTCAAACAGTTCCTGAAAAGACTGTGTATCAACACAGAAGCCAGGTCTATAAGAAAATCTCTTTATCACAATGCAGAGGGGACCTGCCACTTTTCCTGACCCTGAAGAACTAGGGATGCAGCCAAGCCTCAGCTCTCTTAGAGGAACCTGCAATTCCACCCTCAGGAGACCTCACGGTAGCAAAGCCACTGCAAGAGTGGGGATCTCAGTGGGGATCCCTACTTGGCCCAGGAGTGACCACCTGCCAAGAGCCAATCCAAACTTAACAAGAAAAGACCAACAGCAAGACTCCCTCATTCCAGATAGAACTTTCTGGCCCACAAAGTTTGTGTGATTTGGTTTTTATAACTATCTGGTTATAGACAGATCCTAATGGTCAGAGCCAACAACCCCATTTAATAGGGCAAACAGGAAACCCAGAATCAAAGGGACTTGCCGAAGTCAGAGTGAGAAATCCACACGATTCCTACTCTACCGGTCTTTCCGACTGTACTATTACATCTTGTATTTCTTGGTGTCGCAGCACAAAAAACCCGATGGAGTGTTTTTGTTTTGTCTGAAAGAAGGGTGGGGAAAGGGAAGGTGTGTGTGAGGTGCTATACACAAGAATTAGGAACCCGAAAGCTACCACTCTTCGGAACTGCTTTCAAGCGGCTCTTTCCTGTCAACAGCTATCACAGATGACACCATCCATACGACCATCTCAAGAATTTTTGGAAGGAAACATCTGGATAATGAATGTTTTTATGCTGGGAAGCACAAGAACAGCCCCTCTTGGGGCCCTAAAAAGGTGTCCTGAAGAGACTCCATACTGTGTGAAAGGTACCATCAATGCCTGGAACATGAGAGCAGAGGCACCATGAGATGCTGAGTGGAGATGGCCTTCTCACCACTGGTGGCCTTTCCCAACCAGCTACCCTCTAGGAGCCCCAGAACCCCAAGTCCGAGCTTCTGTTTGGGTTGGGACCCCATGTATCGAACCCCCAGTGTGTTAAGAGGTGGTACAGTGGCTCAAAGATGAATCTGACACTGTCACTAACACCTCCCTTCAAGAAGCTAGGATGGTACTTACCACCCCTGCACACCCTCAATGTTAGTGGTGAGGGTGCCTCAGCCCAGGGACCCTGAGACTCTACCATGGTTCTAGCCACCTACACACTCAGCTCCCACCCCCACTCCAGCTTCTGAGGGCCAAGTTCAAGTCCAATCCATCTTGACACATCCCCTGCGAGTCCTAACGTAAGCAGTCTTTTGCAAATTCAGAATTTAGCACAGGAAAAAATATTTTTAAAACATGTGTCTACCTTAGGAAGGGAGCCAAACTCACCGACTGGTGGAGGGAGTATAAACTGGAAATGGCCTTTTCAGGGATCAAATTGGTGAATCTAACAAAAATTAAATACCCTAAGGCCTGAAGTTCCACTTCTGGAAATCAATTCTACAGAAATACCCAGACCCACAAGCAGAAATAAATATACACAGATGTTTGCTGCAGAATGTAAGAATGAAAAACTTGAAACAAGTTAAAAGTCTATGAATAGGGGAATGACTGAATACACTGTGTTACAGTCACATTATAGAACCACTCACAAGGACTAATGACCTTGGACAAGATCTGTGATGCAGAACGATGTCTAGTAGGATAGCATTTATGTAGGAAAAAGAATGCTGGTAGTATGTAGAGATGTGTATTTTTGTAAGATAATGGGAAAAGGGCTAAAGGAATATAAAACAAATTGTTAATGACGATTCTTGTTTCTGGAAGAGAGAGTTCATTTTTTAATTTCCTATATGCCTGTATGTTTTCTTACCCAGAGCACATGGTTTTTTAATGGAATAATTAAAAAAATATTTTTAAAGGAAGTTTCACGTGCAGACGTGGCACATGAAACTATCCTCTTTATTATTATTATTGTTCGTGACAGCACTTGTTGAGGGTCTACTTTGAACGAGGCATGGTGCCAACAGCTTTATATTAACTGCAGGACAGATGGGGAAACTGAGGCTGCAACAGGAAGAGTAGGTGAGTGAGGTCGTGGGGCAGAGCTGGGATTGGCCACATCTGCCTTCATCAGAGCCCGTGCACACTGTCCTTCTTGCTCCCTGCTGCTTTCAGGAAGCACCATGGCTGTGGAATTCCCTCATCTTCTACTTAACATTCCTGTGGAACAGGCTTCCGATCAACAGCTTCTGCTTTTGTGACTGTTTTTAAACAATTACCGTTTCATATCATGTTTACACATTTGAAGTTTAGGAAATAGAGTTTCGAGGAGACCATGTTTTGGTTTTTAACTCTAAGATGTACATATTAATTATAACACAGCCACCAAACATGTCCCTGGTCATCCGTGGAGGTACTCCATGCTTAGAGACACGTTGAAGAACTGTAGTTACAAGTCTCGGCACCACAAACAACTAAAGCTTCCCCAAAACACAGCTACGAGGACAGGCCTGATCCCTGAAAGCATTTGGGACCCATGGTTTCACTGCAAAGGACCCCACCCTCCCAGGGGCTTGTTATCCTTTCCTCTAACTGACAAGTCGAGGTAATTCCCATCAACCAACACTGATCAGCAAGCTATGAACCAAAATCAACTTGAGATGTGTGATAGCAAACAGGCTGCCCTTTTTGGGGGGTGGGTGCTCAGGGAAGCAGGTCTAGACCTTCAGGCCCAGTTGCAAAAGAGGCTGCCTCCTGAAAGGTGACTCCTTGCCGAGGGCATCAGAAGGGATTACAAGCAGCTTGACAAGTTCTTATCCATAGGAGTGAGACAGGATTCCGGCTCCAACACAAGGAAGGTGCTTCGGAAAATGGAGTGAGATCCTGACCCTGGAAATCCGTACGGCAAATGGGTGAGGGAGGAGGTCTGGACGTGGCAACCTGCTTCACTAGTTCGTTCTTTCACTTGCTCTTCCCTACGGAGCTCCCGTGTTGCTGGTTTATGCGGAAATGCTGGTCAGTCAAGCCTGGTCCTTGCCCTAGAGAAGCTCGCAGCCTAAAATACAGTCTTCTCTGGGGCTACGTGATTATGTGTGTCACCTGCTTAAGTACCACCAGGCTAAAAGGATCACACTCTAGTGGAGAGGCAATAGGGAGCCATCAAAGGCTTCTGAGGAGGCCAAGGGGTGAGCAGGGGTCCGGGTCTGCCCCACCTCACCTTATCCTGTGCTGGGGGCTGGGCTAGTCAGGTACCTGGGGGTCTGTTTCCTCAAGTTTTAGACTGCATTCTCACTGCTGCCTTGCCACCACATGCAGGGTGGCATAAATGAACTAAATGATGACAACATATTATATCAACCGTGGGTCCTATTTCAAGTGTTACCTGTGGGGTGCCCGTGAGCCAGAATCAAATGCTACGGGTGCCAGAGATGGAAATAGGGTCTGGGGAGCACCAGAGTATGTGTGTGTGTACCTGCATGTACAAACATACATGCATACACGTGTATGAACATACACATGTATGTGCATACACATGCACAGTCACATGCTCACACGCTAGGCCCTCTAGCAGTCTAGCCCCTCAGAGTCCCTCACGCTACCCTGGTCAGTAGGTTTTTCTCTGCAGAGGTGGGATGGGGGTGGAGTGCAGGGGTCAAAAGCATTTCTTATTAGGGGCACACAGGGTGAGTGATCGGTGAAGAGACTTTAATAAAATGACAAGTAGCAGCCCATGTGACAAGAGATACTCAAGGCCTGCTGAAGCCTCTTCCTCTTCCTTTTCCCTGGAACAAAATGAGATTTAGAACCTGCCTTTGGATTAAGTCTTAGGACGCAGTGAATGAGAACTGGGGCGGGGGGGCAGGGAGGGAAAGAAAGCCTATTTGAGTGTGTATTAAATTTGAAGAAAAAAGAAATCACAGGAAGAAAAACGAACCAAGCTAAAAATAAGGCGGCTCCAATATTACTGCTAGACAGAAAATATAACCCCTGCTAAGCAGGGAAGCCAAACTGGTATGAAAGAGAAAATATAAAGTTCCCACCTAAAAATAACTGGAGGACTAACATGGACTCACCGTTGAGAAATACGGAATTTCTGAAATGAGCCTGAGACTGCAGTCTCACTTGGTAGGGAGGGGTTGCCGCAGTCTGGAATTTAAAGTTCTCTTCCAACTCTGAAGCTGGCAATAGAGGACAGAGATCAACTCAAGAGCATTCCTATCTGTTGGTTCAAAGAGCTGCAGAAAATTCAGACAAGCCAAGACCTGGCACGCAATGGGCAGAGCTCGGGCTGTGGGTCAGGAGCCTGGCTGAGCTCACGGCCAGCAGACCCTGGGCTCCTTGCACCTTCCACGTTTGTAAAGTGACTAAACGTTAGGCTGACGATTGATCTCAGTTGTTCATTTATTTACTATATCACCCCTTTTCATACTGTTCCTTCCTTTCCACATTTTACATTTATATATGGTTGTAGCAACCCAGTAGCACAGAAAGTGTCCATGGGATCTGGATTTGACTCTCAGATCCAAGCCACTTCCAAGCTGGGTGCCCTGGAGAGTCTTCCAACCTCTCTGGGCCTCCAACTCCTCAATGGCCAAATGATGTCACTTGACCCAATAAGTAACAAGGGAAGAGTGCTGTGCGTGAAAACAGTATTGTCTTCTGTCCCCACCCCCGCACTCCAGCATGTTTCAAACCTTGACTGTCTTGGAATAAGTGCAAATATAATTCAAATGATTAGCCTCTCACTTCCCCCAGTAATGTAGTGCTTTAATCCCAGGTACCAAACGTGTTGGCAGCTCTAATAGACTGACTGGTGTGTACATTTCGGAACCAGACTCGGTAGTCTTAGGTTCAAGACCTGGCTCTGCCATTTACCAGCTCACACCCTTTGGGGGTCAACTTGCCCCAGGAGAGCCTCAGCATCCTCTGCTGTGGAGTGGGGAGAATACTAATACCAACTTCATGAGGCTGTTATAAAATAAAACCAGACAAAGGATGTAAAAACAGCCTTGTAAACCATAAAACCCTGTGCAGACGTTACAGATTAGAGCAGCATATACATACACGTGCACAGATACACACAGCCTTATTTCTAGCTGACATCTGGTATAAATGACTCGCCATTCCATCAGTTTATGTTCACAAGGAGAAGACGTCCCATTTCATTTTTCTTTTGTAATTTCAGTCATGTACGAGGTCTTTCACTGATGCTGAACAAACAGAATCAACTACTACCTCACTATCAATATTTTCCATATTTATCCCCAAAACGAAGAACCCTGCAATGTGTGACAAGGTTCTGAAAAGACATGATCTGATTCCAGGGTTTAGAAACATGACATTTTTTTTTTTTTGCATGGTACCTACCACCAAACAATTTGGAAACACTGTGGGGAAAGGAGTGCTTTTATGCTATATAGAAAGCCCCCAGTAACTGGAACCAAAGTTTTCTTCCTGAGCATTTCATTAAGTGTATCATCTGCTCGCGTTTGGCACCTTTCCACTAGCTGGGAACCTACAAAAACTGATGTGGTATGACAGCTGAGTTGGTGCTGCCAGACAAGCTTCCTTGCTGGCTCGGAAACGGGGGTTGAGGCACTGAGAGGGGAAGGAGTCGGGGGGTGGAGGGTGGGGGTGGCAGCTGTCACATTACAGCTGCCGCCACGCAGACACACACGCACTTCAGATTTCACTCACGTCTCCCTGGAAGGAGGCACCGGCCACTGGCCAAATGACCGCCAGGGCTCCCCACTCCATCCTGGCGAGACAAAGAGGCCATTCCTCGCCAGGGACGTCCGTCCCCCGGAGGCATTTCTCAACCTGTCTTCAGGGCAAGCTCTCCTCTGGTGTTTAAACCTGTTGGCCTCTGGGCCCGGTACGCCCACCACTGACTCGGAGAAGGCTCTGCTGTTCTGAGTCTTCCTGCCAACTCAGTGGGCTGACCACTGTGTCCTTCAGCAGCCGCTGGCCACTGGTTGCCAGTCTGTAAAAATGCTCCCCCGCAGGCACTGGTCACGGTGTGTTCCAAGCCTGAGGGAGAACAGGGGTCCTGCTGAGGAGGCTTCTGTCACCCAAGTTCCATAAAAACCTCATTCATCCTCACTCGGAGAAAGCCTCCCTCCTCCTGACCTGCTTCCCTCACTGACCATGCTGAGGACATTAATAGTGGGAGTGACACTGTAGGCGGCAGGGAAGTGGGAACAGAGAGAAGAGGGGTGCTCAAAATGTTCTCATCTGCTCTGTAGAGAAGGTCACTGCTGTAGGACCCTTAACTGCACTCCCTCACATTTGCCAGAAGGAACGGCTCAGGAGCAATTACTCTAAGAGCCAAATCATCTTAGGCAGATGTCTTTCAACATCCAATTGGTTCACGTCCAACAATTCTATACAATAGGTCAAATCATTCTGTTTCCTGGGGGTATAATTTGCAACTAATTCCTCTTACAGGGTTCACCAGGAAGCTCCTGCTGATTAAAATGAGATGTGCTGGGGTGCTTTATGGAGATTTTTCTATGTGGTGGACAACCTGAAATGGCTGTTTTGAAAAATCCCTGAGCTGGAGTGACTGCAGCCATTCTGTGCGCCCGCAGCCAGCCATGGTCTGTAGGTGGGAGAAGACACAGAATGGGCCACCTGTCCGCAGGCTTGATTGTGTGTCTCAGTTTTCAGGAGGATCTGAAGCCCACCTCTTCCCTCACGCCCCAGAAGAGCTCCCCAGGTTCTCACCTGCATGACAGCCTTCGAGCTCAGCTGGGCCTCCCAGGGGAAGCCTGCTCAGGAGGGAGAAGCAGCACGTCAGAAGAACAGACTTGCAGCCTAGCCAACCCTGGACGGAGGGTCCCTAACCCAAGTCCATGGCCTGGGTGTGTGCAGGAGCTGTGATTACATGCATAGGTAACCAGACGGCAGAAGCCTGCTTTAAGGACTTAAATAGTGCAGCAGTTCTTTAAAAATATTTGGTAGGTCAGCTAATACTTAGGCGAGAGTCTAAAACGCTCATTTCTACAACACCAGGCTGGCTCCCCATCCCCTGAATGCTGGATACATTCAGAATCACAAAGTCAGCACGTTCACTCTGCGCCAGGCCCTGGGCCAAGGTCACCGCCTGCTCCCCATATCATGCTCCCCACCAGCAATGACCTCTCCTATCAGCTCCCCAAGCCCTTCCAGACGAGGCTTAGAGCTCACCTCCTTCAAGCGCTACTCCTGACCGCCCTCGGGAGGCATTTTGCCCCTCTGCTGCCCACTCTAGCACTGAAGATCTATCCTATTCATATGTTAGTTAAGCACTCAAGGCCTCAAGACATTTTTTTCCAGTACTGGCTTTAACTTCCACTTGACTCAACCCAACTCCTTATCCTAGACTAATTTTCCAATTCAACCTCGGTTTTAGAGTAGAGGCTCAATGGGATCAATGTGTGCACCCAAATGGCCCAGTGCCCACCTGGTACCAGCAGGGGGGTCTCAGCAAGCTTGATTTGATTCAGGGGAAGGGGGCGAGGGGCGGGTTACAGTTCAGTAACTCCCAGCGGTCCCTAGGGTAAAGCCCCAACCCTTCCAGGGACTGGGAAAACCCTCTGTCAACTGGCCATCAAACACCCCGCAGTTGCACAACTCCTCACGTGCCCTCCACAAGCCTTGAAACTACAGCCACACCGGCCACTTGGGGCTGCTCTCTTCACTCTGGGCATGGCACTGGCCGTCTCTCCCCCTCCCCAACAGAACACCCACTTCTGAGCTTCCTCAGGACCCAGCTAAGCACCCGTGAAACCGCTGGTGGGTCCCCTCCTCCCAGCTTGCTCATCTATCAAGACTTGGGTCAAGCTTCAGCTCTTGGGAAGTCTTTCCTGCCTCATTTTCCCTTGGAACCCAAGTGATTGTGCTATCTTGGTGTGGACCGCCACCCCACAAAGTGCAGTCCAAGACACTTGGGTCTCACTTATGTCAGTGTCACGGCATGGGGCTGCAAAATGACCGGTGAATGGACAAAATGCTCCTAAAGTCCTGCCAGCCTGCCCCCACCCCATCCATCTCTTTGTGGCTGACCTGACACCACCCTCCTCTCGCCTCCCTAAGGCCCACCGCGCCTCGGCCCATGCCTGCCTGGAGTCCTGTGCCTTCCACACAGGAAAGAGAGATGGACACTGAGGCCCTGCTCCTCTAGCCCAAGGCTGATGATCAGGGTGTCTAGGGTGGACAGGAGCTTCTCACTGTGTGACAAGGGCAAGTGGGAGAATGGAAAACAGAGCTGTGGACACCTGAGGTCAGGCAGGACCCCACTGAAGGACAGAGGGCCCTGAAATGGGGGTGGGGACAACAGGAGCCATGTTTCCTCCTGGCTCCTGGTTCCCACGGGGTATAACAAAGCTGACAGAGCTGGGAGGCAGGCAAGCCGTGTGACGTGCACTTGCTGCATCTTGCTGGGGCAGAGCTTCTTTCCCTTGTAAAGTGACACCCCGCTTACCTCCCTGTTCCTGTTGCTCTGAGATCTCAGAGATACGATTCCAAGGCACCAGTGACCAGCAGCCGGCAGCTCACTGGCAGGGGCGAATCACTAGGGCCGGGGTCAGACCAAACTGTTACCCCGCTGGCCTGGACTCCCCGACCACAAACAGCTCCATAAACTGTAAACTTCCCCGAACCACAGACACTCCAGAGACCCGCGACATCTCCCACCAGGGTGAGGCCAACTGTCTCTGTATCGCCTGTTTTCACATTCAGGAGAGCATGTGCTCTGACAGCCTCAAAATCATTATTTGTGTGTGAGTGCTCATTTTTCAGGGACAAACAGGAGATCCAACATCCCAACTGATTATTACGTTTGCAGCCATTAAACCAACTTCAAAGGCAAGGCTCAGACGCATGTGGAGGAAAGGCCTGTTTTCATCCCGTTTCAACAAGCTCTTCCCAAGTGCCGGGCACCATGCTAGACTCTGGGGAATGACTCGGGCCCTGTCCAGGCTGCTGGAGGAGAGAGAGGCTCACTCAGAACTCAGAAGCAGGAACAGGAAAAGAGGAATGAGAAGCATTATGTGAGTCCTGTGGGAGCAAGGAGCTTGGGGAAGGCTCCTGGGAGAAGGAGGTTATGGTGAGAACCGACACAGGAGAGCAGGGAGGTGTTGCAGGTGTTGCCTGGAGCCCAGGGTCCCTGAGTGGGGCGCAGAGGGAGGCGTGGCTTGAGGAAGGCCTGGAAAGTCTGCACCTGGGTCTGTGGGGCTCAGTGAAGGTCTACGGGCAGGGGAGTAACACTGTCAGGCCGCGTCTGGGGAAATCATCTGGTGAGAGCAAGAAGGAGGGATCTGGGAGGGGTGAGAGGGGAGGTTGGCTCGTGGCCCCTCACTTGGTCCTTGACACTTCCCTCCCCTCTCTGAGAGCTGCCCTCTTCAGAGGGGAATGACATGTGCTGCAGGGACACAGGGTACCCAGGGGCTCAAATGCTCTTCCTCTTTACTGGGATGACGCACATGCAAAAATGACAGCCCTTTAAAATATATATTTAAAAAAAAATTTTTTTTAAGTGGGCATGGTGAAATTGTCTCCATTTGGAAGCAGGCTTCTCTGGAAAGACATCCCCCAGGGTCTCAAGTGTGGCTTCGGCTCACAAACAGGTTTCCAGGGTGCTGAGTGGAAGCTGCCGACACGGAGTGAAACAGGGCGTGCGAAGGTCTGATCATGACTGGTGACAAGCAAACAAAGGCTGCAGCCCAGCAGGCAGTGCCCGGGAGGGCTTCTGTGTGTGTGTGGGGATCATGTCCTTAGGCCCAGTGGGATCTGTGAGCTTCTAGTGTGTCTTATTGCTGCTACTGCCACCACCAGAGGAGATCAGCACTTAAGTCACCTCAGGATCAGGTTGAAGCTTTGACTTTAGAGACGGGGAAAATGAGGCCCCGAGGGGCAGCGCCTTGCCCACACTCAAACCAGGAGTCAGCAGTGCTGGGATGAGCTCCAGAGTCCTTCAGTTCACGATTCCTCCCCCAAACCATAACACACCCTCCACCCTGGCCTTATTCTATCTGGCCACTCAAAGATTTATAAGATTCTCACTATAAGATCACAGCTGTGAAGCTAACAAGATAAGCTTGCAAGACTGGGCCCCCGACACTGCCCACTCCCAGAGCAGGGGTTTCTGCTCCTCTCTGCAGACCCCGGTGCTCAGGATTTGCAGAGAGGGATGTCAAGGAGACACCAGAATGGATGTCCATGCCCCTGCAGTGGAGGTAGAAAGAGAGTGAGGCAAGAAGTCAGGGAGTGCGATGCTGCTGGCAGACCAGACCAGAGGGCCAGGCATTGAAGGAGACCCCAGGCTAAAGCAGGGCCTCTCAAACCATGGGACCATCTGTCCCAGAGTCATGGAGCCAGCTATTAAAATTCAGATTCCTGGGCCCCAGTGAGCCTATAAGGAGTGCGGCCTAGGAATCTGTATTTGCAACATGGCACACCCACCTCCCCTCGCCTCCCCATGTGACTATGACACAAACTGACGTTGGAAGGCCCTGAACTCACATCTTCAGGGCAGCTTGCCCCTCACCCTGACCCAGGGTGGTGGGCAGGGTGCTGGACTGACATTCCTCATGTTTTACAGACGGGCTGGGGTGAGGGGCCTCTTGGCTGCCCAGAGAACAGGGCCGGGGGCAGAGAGTTGGGCGGGTGTTCCACGGAGCCTCCATGTCTCCTGCACTGAGTGCTCCTGCCCTGGTGGACCTGCTCTGAGGCCAGGCAGGATTCCGTCTGCAACACGGGGCTAATCTGTCCACCTGGGGACTCTAGCATGATTTGCCCTCCAAAGTCTCTGGGGGCTCCCCTCATCAGAGCCCTATAATGTGCAAGATACCCTGGGCAACACGGAGCCCCAGAGCATCAGGGGTTGAGGGAGCTCCCAAAATGAACCATAGAAACTGCCCTGTGTGTGTGGAAGCCCGGCTTATGGTCAGGTATTGGGCTCCAGTCCTGGTTTCTTGTGTGATTTCAGGAAAGTGCCTTAACCTCTCTGAGCCTTCATCTCCCCAGCTACATAATGGGGATAACACCATGTGCCCTGTCTACCTCCCCAGGGTGGTGTGAGAATCGAGGAGCATGGATGTGTTCAGGACATCAACACAAACACAACGGCTATTGTTACGTGGTTTTCTACTATTCTTCTTTTTTTAGGCATCGGGAAAAAGGTGTGTTCTTTTCTTCTAGTGTTGAAGATCAAGGCCACGCAGAGGTAAGCGGGCATTCTTTTTCAGCAGCCGGCAAGAAAGCACTTGTATGGCTTCCACCTGGCTGGCCCCTTTCTCTGGGAAAAGAAGCCAGGGGTCCTTGGTAGGCGACTCTGAATGGGCCTTTCATAATTTTGAAATCTCAAGTGCATGTGTGCTGTTTATGTCAGTACTTATAAAGGGAGATGGAACCACGCTTGTCAGGAGAGGAGATAATCGGCCAGCACGTCTCCCTGGCAGAGGCACTGTCGTGTAATTAAAGATGATAATTATAGCTCCGCATCTAGCGTCAAACCCAGGGCTCTTTCCAGACACGACTGTGCCTCCCCTCACCCTGTGTGTGAAAACACACGGCTCTCTGTGGATGGGGAGGCCCTGGGCAGCCCTGTCCTTTAGCTTTGGGTGGCTCCCGTAGGCCCAGCCCTTTGGACGGTTTGACCTGGAAGCCTCATCCAGGAGAGCTGGGTCCTCTGCAGTCCCACCTCACTGCAGGATGAGACCAGGTGTGGCCGGGGGACACGGGGCTGACAGGCAGCCCCTGACGTGAGAGCGGGAAGGAGGGCCGGCTGGCTCCAGAGGGAACCCAGGTTGGTGCCCCTGGAGGCCACGCACTCGCCGGCACGCAGAGCTCTCTCCCCCAGCGTCCGTCAACGAGTCTGAATGCTGACTTGCGCACACAGCAGGTCACCCACACTTCCCCGCTGAGGCCTCTGTAGATAAGAGGTGAGCTCTGAAGGGCAGGAGTGGCTGTGACTGTCTTTAACTCCCATGACCTGTCCCGTAGGATGTAGCTCAGAGCACAGGCTCCAGTCAATGAAGGAAAGGGGCAGGGACAGGGCCTGATGTGATACAGCAAGTGAACACGGGACCTGGCACCCTGAGACTTGAGCGCACGTGCTGGCCCTGCTGCTGGGTGACTCTGTGCGGGCTGCCTCTACTCCCTAGGTTTGCAGTTTCTCTGTCTCAACAACGAGAATAACTGGGCTGCCTCCAGAGTCATTCTGAAGATGAAACGAGATAATGTCTAAAAAAGCACTTTATAATCAGTAAAAGGAAAAGTAAATGTAAACTTTTATGACAATCACTCCATGTGTATAACTGATAGCCAAGGTCCTGGAAGAAAATGAGAGAAAGGCCAACTAATCTGACAATATTAATTAGAAATATTCCAAAGACCCACAGATTTCCTGAAACAAAGATGTTTTCCTTGTAGACTCTTGAGTCCCAGAGAAGGAAGAGACATCACTGCCTGCAGACGGGGCCCCAGAGGCGGAGTGAAGGACTGACTTAGATGGGGCTCCAGCAGAGGAAGGCAGGGGTGGGGGGCGAGAAGTTTCATTCTCCCCCAGGACTGGACAGAGGCAACACCTCCCACGGGTGCCGGCCACTGCAAACGCTGAGGGGATGCACGAAGGAGGGAAGATGGGTCATTTATGGTAAGGAACTCCCCAGAAACAAGGGGACACCGGCTTCACGAGGCCTTGGATCACTTACCAAACAACACTGTGGGGACTGGAAGGAGCCCTGGACTGGGACCTCATCTATCCACCACTCAGTGGCAGCCCTACCCCACCCCGAAGGCTTTCTGTTTCTTCACCTGTAAAACGAGGGAGGACCAGACAGTCCCCAAGTCTAGCATGGCTCTAAAACCCTCACTCTAGGAAGGATGATTTCCAGAGGGGGGAAAGGTTTTAACACCCGAGTTCAAGTTTTTCAAACAGCACCACACACAGTTCAGGTCAAAAGCAGCTAAAAACTGATGGCAGATTTCAGATGAAGCACTACTTCCTGCGGACTCCAGGACTGGCACCAAATCCCTGGAAGCTGTGAAGCCTGAGGGTTTCATGAAACCAAAGGCGATTCCTCGGTCTCAGCCCAGGAGACTCCGCCCTTCTCCTGCGAATGTTCAGGACTGAGGCAGGGTGTGGGGCAGGGGCCCAAGGGGCCACTGGAGCTTTTCATTAGCACTGGGATCCTTGGGATTTACAGCACATCTTGGTCCAGATGAAAATTAGTTTCAAGTCTAGGGGTCAAACGGGCTGAGTGTATTAATAACAAACAAACCGTACCTCCTAATTTCTGGGTGTGAATTATCAAAATAATGAAAACATTGCCGGATTTTCTCTGAGGCTCAATTCAACAAGGTTCCTTTGCATGAAAGCCTAGGCTGAGCTGGGGGTGGGGTGAGGAGGACTGAGCAGAGGTGGGCGAGCCAGCAGCCTAGGTGACTGCCCTGGGCGGGTGCTTTTCACAATTCTGAGGCCTCCTCAGCAAAACACTGGGGCCTCCCTGGGGTCTGTCGGGACAGTCCTGCAGCTCCTCCCAGGCCTCCCTGGCACATGGGGCTGGGCCTCGCCCCTCACCGCCTCTGCTCCCACCACCCTTCCTAGCCCAGTCACCAGGTGGAGGAGTCTGTTCTAACCCACGCCCCACCAACCCAAGCAGACCAGTCTGTGCCCTCTCCCACAGCCCCCAGGTACTCACTTCTATGCCCACACCTCCTCAACCACTGATGCAGGTCCACAGCACGTGCCACCTCCCACTGGAATGGCCTTCCAGGGGGCAGGCCCAGGTGTGCTCCAAACGCCCAGCCCAACTGGGGCTCAACAGATGCTGGACAAAGCCCCCTCCTCAGCTTCACCTGGAAGGGCGGGGCTGCCCCTCCTCTATCTCACCTGCTCTGGCACCACACTCCCCACACTCCAACCACCCCAGGAGAAGCAGGGCCCAGCATTAACTCCTTCCCTCGCAGACTCCAAGGAAGCAGCTCTGAGCTAGCGAATGGGAATAAGGCCCTAGAAGAGGCCAAGGAAGGTGGGGGTGGAGTGGGCAGAGGGGCGCTGTCGCCCACTGGCTGTTTGCAGTTCTGCTGAGTTGTGAAGTTGCTGCTGGAGCGACACCCGCCTCCCTTCAGGTTTCTGCTTTTTGTCCCTGAGGAGGGTGGGAGCTGGCGCCCATCGATCCATCCAGTCTGACCCTACAGCTGCTGTCCCTGTCTCCACCATCCTCAGCCCAGGGTCCTTCCCCTACCCCACTGACCACCGGACCTGCCCCTGCCTGGCCTTGGGAACACAGTTCCCAGGATGCCAGAAATCCTCTTCATGGCCCCTGGCAGTTGCTCCAGCTTCCTCACCAGTAACATGGAAACAGGGAGCTCTGCAGGGCAGGGTTCCTGACTGGCTGCTGACTTTGAAAGAGGCTGGTTGGTGGGGATGGAAGGGCTTCGAGGGAAGGCGACCCTGAGCTGGCAGGCTGAGCTGGGGTTGGAAGGGGAGGAAGAGCGTGAGCAAAGGCACCGAGTTGGAACCCGGTGAAGAAGAGACGGACAGGAGCAGACTCTCCCCTACCTGGCACTGTGCCGGGCCTGCTGGCTGGGAAGGTCAGCTGGGTCAGGCCAGAGGTGTCCCAGCTTCGGCAGGCGGGATGCTGGTGCTGAGGAAAGGCATGAGGAAGGCTGGTCATGTGAGGGAGACGAGGGCTCAGACACTTGGGCACCCAGCTGGCGGGGGGAGGGGCAGCTGGCGACACCAAGGGCCAAGGGAGGGTGACAAGGACAGCGCAGACTTGAAAGGACGCCCAATCTGGAGCGCTCTGCGGTTGGGGCTCATAGGGACACGAGTGTACATGCCAGTCCCCGCATGGAGACCTGAGGCCTGGTGATGGGAGTGAACCTACAGAGGCACAGGCAGTAAGCTGAGCCCAGGATCAGTGAGAGGGAGAGGGGGACCCGCTGGCCAGGGTGGAGGGGTGAGCCGACTGGGGACTCGTGACTCAACTCGAGACCTGAAAGCTCTAACCTTGGGGGAAGAGTTTACCAATCATTTCACAACACTCCGCCAAAACCAGCACATTCTGACCTGGGGACATTCTTTACCGGAAAGTTCTGGGCCAATATCTCAAGCACCGGGTGCCGACAGTCTGAGGGCAAGAGTTCCAAGCCCTGTGGTCCCTGTCCTCCAGGGGGGCCCCAACCCAGCAGATAAATTACAAAGCAATGTGGTAAGCGCTGTACCAGTGAGATTGCACAAAGGGCTACTGTGGAACCAGACCAGGGAGGACCCACAGGAAGGCTCGGGCCCCAGAAGGTGACCCCTTCTCCAGTGCATCACTTTTTTGGTTGCCAGGTACAATTAGAAGCCTGAATTCTAGAAGGGAGAGCAAAAAGGCATTTTGTTTATTTATGATGCTCACACTGCCAGTTTTGGAAAAGGACCAAAAAGGAGGCAGAATACCACATTAAAACACACAGACTGGGCTTCCCTGGTGGCGCAGTGATTGAGAGTCCGCCTGCCGATGCAGGGAACACGGGTTCGTGTCCCGGTCCGGGAAGATCCCACATGCCATGGAGTGGCTGGGCCCGTGAGCCATGGCCGCTGAGCCTGCGCATCCGGAGCCTGTGCTCCGCAATGGGAGAGGCCACAACAGTGAGAGGCCTGCGTACCGCAAAAAAAAAACAAACAAAAAAAACCCCAAAACACAGACTAAGCCAGGTGAAAGAGTTGAAAGGCAGCACTAGCCAGGAGGAGGAAGAAGAGGAGGACTGGACCTCAGGCACCTGTTACCCCTTAGACAGAAAAGCTTCATCAAAAAAACGCGAACCCGCTGTTACTCAGCACCCTTCTCTTGCGCGGCCAGGCACTGACCCTGCAGGGAGAGGGGGCCTGGAATTCGGCACGGTTCCAGTTAGCCTCCATGACTCAGCTTTCTCATCTGCAGAATGGAAATAATGACACTGCTTCCTCCCAGAGCCTTAGGGAGATTCCCGGCATAATCTACAAAAGGGCCCTTTAAATACAGCCCTCTGTCATTGCTACAAACTTCCAGAAAGCCAAGCTGAGTGCTAGTTAGAGGAGGGTACTAATTAATTGGTCAAATAATAGGGTGTGGGGCAAATCACTAAATCTCCCTCTTCAGGCTTCTGGTGAGGCAGAAACTATGGCGGGCAGTCTGCTTGGGCAGCCCCTGAAAACCAGCTCCTCTCCCCTGGGGCCCTCCTCTGAACACATGAATGCAATGGTGCCACATCCGAACCCACTCAATCCCCCCACAAGAACCTTCCTCCCCTTCTTGGATAGGACAGTCCCCATCGGGTAACTGACACTCTCAACCTCCCACTCACCAGGGTCCCAGCTCCTCCCTCCCTCTCACCAACTGCACCCCAAGGCTGGCAAGCTCTTCTGCCCTACCCACCTGCTCCCACCTGCAGCACCCCTCAGCCACGGCCCTGGCTCCGGCCTCAGTCCCCTGGCCCGGATGACTGTCGTAGCCACAGAACCACAGAACCAGTCTCACTGCCTCTTGCTTCTCTCCGCTCTAGTCCATCCTACGCACCCAGGCGGCACAACGTCCTAAACAACTTCCTAACCTGCTCAGGATGGGTGGCGTCCCCCGCAGCCTCCACGCTCTGCCCACACAGGAGGCGCGCTGGTGGGTGGGCAGAGGATGCCAGAAACTTTGCTGCCAATTGACCCGAGTCTACTTTTGGACAGGCATTTCCATCAGTTTCTGTGCCTTCAGATCTTTTAATGTCTCTCTGGAATTCTAAAGGGCAAGAGACAGGGATGGGGAGGTGAGCTCCTCTAGTTCACATTCCCGTTCCTTCATTTCCACCTTTGGGAGGATGCCCGTTTCTCTCACAGCTGTCAGGAGAGAGAGAGGAGTTAGGGGCTGTGTTCCCGGGGTCTGGGCCCTCACCCCTGTGAGGCTGGTGCCAGCGCACAGGGTGGTGCTTGCTGCTCTGGAAAAATCCATGACAACCCCCAGAGTCTGTGCTCCTGCACTGAGGCCAAGAAGAGAGAGGAACATGGCAGGCAGCCACTGGGCCAAAGCTGTGCCCCTCAAACCCCGAAGACAGCACTGAGACCATCCTACCCTCCTGAAGGTGGTCAGGGCTCTGGGGACAAGCCTCCAATCTGCCCTTGACTTTGAGAAAGCCCTTGAGCTGAAGTGACCAGAGGCTGCAGAGTGTCTGGGATACAGACCTCTCAGTACCAGAGTTCCCAGAAATGAGTTTACGGGAATCACAGTTACGTAACACTCCCGTTTGATCCTGTACCCACGGCGAAAGCTTCACAAGAACAAGGACTCTGCTTTGTTCACTGCTCAACCGCTAGAGCACAGAACGGGGCCAACACACAGTGGACTCTTGCAAACACCCATCCAATGGACATATGCGTCACACTTTGCTCCCTGACTAAGGCCCTGTGACTTCAGACAACTGTGTCTTGGCAAATGGAAAAAGTTGCTTATAGCAGGTAGTTGTTTACTGTTTGCTTCCTTTTCGTTCATTTATTCTCCACATAGACTTGTATTCCTGGGCTCATTCATTCAACTGGGCCCAGAGGAGACATGAGGATGGGTAAGACCCAGTCCTCTCCTTCAAGAAGCTCTCGGCCAGGGAGGGAACAGAAAGAGCAGGCGCAACCAGAGACCTCAGGTAGCCCACCAGCATGGAGACAGAACTGATCTCCAAGACGGAGCAAGGCACCAAAGGTCTCCTGCCCGACTCCCACCCAACTCCCACCCAGAGAACAAGCCAGTTCCTTCTCTACCTTTCTGCCCATTTAGCAACTGGTTAAACTCAGACTTTCCAGATCTGGCATTTTTCAGAGGAGGATGGCATGTCTCTGGGCTCCCGAGGGGGCCCCAGCAAATCTGTCTACCAGCCCCGGGTCCCTGGAATGAATTAATAGCCTCATGAATTTAACAACTGTTTACTGAGCCCCTACTTTGTGCCACATGCTACTTTAGCTACTGAGGCTACAGCAGGAACAAAGCAGACATTTCTGCCCCTGTGAAACCCACACCTTAGTGGCAGACAGACTATAAACAGATAAAGTGTGAGTAAAATATATAGTATGCTAAATAGTGAGCAGAGTTAAGGAACAAAACCAAGCAGAGAAGGGGGGTGAGAAGCGTTGGGGATGGGTTGAATGGAAGTTAAGTGGCCAGGGAAGGCCTTGATGGGAAGGCCACTTTGGGTCAAGACGTCAAGTGTGGCTCTGCTCAATACCCGCTCTCTGCACAGCCCACACTGGTCTTCAGGACCCCTGGCACCCCTTCCTCTGTTCTCTTTCTGGTATCACTCTGCCTGGGCTGTTTTCTACTACAGACATCCGTGTTTGTCTGGGTCCTTGTCAACCTTCCCTATGCGCCAGGGGGCACCTGGAGGGCAGGGACCGAGGTCTGGCACACAGCAGGAATGCTGTCAATGACTGTCAGCTTTCCGTGGCCTGTCCCAGTCCTGTCGCAACTTTCCTGAAAAGCTGAACAAGCTCAGTGTCAAGGGTTAAAAGGGCAAGGGGCATGTGGGGTGAGAGAATAGGAAGCAACTGCCAATGTGGGCTCACTGGTCACCATGGGAACCTGGGCTTCCTGCTGTCTTCCTCTGGAGCTCCCCTCCCCACTGGGCCTCCCTGGGCCTGGAGCTCAGCAGGTAAAGCACCGCTGGGCGTGTGTGTGAGCTGTGCTTTCTCAAGAACAGGAAAGTCATCGGGTGACTAATACAAAATCTATTTACACTTGATTATCTCCTTCCTGTCCAGTAGGTAAGTCATTCTGGTAAATGATAGACCAGCCAGGGACCTATGCACAGTCCATGACCGAGCCTTCTATCTGTCAGGCAGGAGTGGGCAAGGGCAGGTTTCCAAACATTTCAAAACCAGACCAGGAGCCCTATGTTAGAAGTCAGGAGACCCGCTCTGTGGCTTGCTGCTGTGTGACTCTGGCCAGCTTGTACCCCTCTCTGGGCCTCAAGTGGAAAGAGGATGCAAGACAGAAAGACTGCTCTTCAGGGACAGCTCCAGCCTGACATCCCCCAGCCGGCGGAGAGCTGTGACCCCCGGGACAGGCTGAAGCCTGAGGCGACTTGGAGAGCAGGCAGGCCAGGGAGGAGCACGGGGCCTGCAGAGGGGGAGGGGAATGAAGGGTGCGGAGACTGTTCCGGTAGCAGGGCGGCAGAGCCGGCCAGGTGAGGAAGAGAGGCGAGTGCATGGACATTCTGGGAGCAGAGTCCACCGGCACTGTGGAGCTGGAAGGGCCTGGGCTCAGGGCCCAGACAGAAAGGCCCTCTACTTTCCTACCACCAAAAGGACAGGAAAACAGTGCTGCCTCAAACTATTATATATAGAATGGATAAACAACAAGGTCCTACTGTATAGCACAGGGAATTATATTCAATATCTTGTGATAAATCATAATGGAAAGGAATATTTTAAAAAGAATGTATATATATGTATAACTGAATCACTTTACTGTACAGCGGAAATTAACACGTTGTAAATCAACTATACTTCAATTAAAAAAAACAACAACAATGCTGCCTTGAGCCAGGAGGGCAGAGATGACAGTCAACATGCGAGGAAGGCAGAAATCTCAGGTAGGGTGGCTGGAGGTGACCTCTCTAATGGCCAGTCAGGACTCAAGAGGGCCCCTTCTCTGAGAAGCATTTGCGGGTCTTTGGGGCTTTTATTCTGGGATTCAAGAATAGCAGCTCCAGGAAAGGCCTCTGGATGCTGGCTGTTCAGAGGGTGCAGACCTGCAGCTCCCAGCCCTGTCTGCCCTGAGAGCAGAGGGCAGCATGCACGCTCCTGGGATGGTGCCAGAGCCAGCTCTTCCTCACAGCCTGGCAAGACCTGGGCTGGTGCCAAGTGGAAGTGGGTATGGGTGGGGTGGGGGAAGGTGCAGTCCTGACCAGGACAGCTGGAGAAGCCCAATGTGACCACAGAAGCGGGGAACCTAAGTGCTTATAAAGATCCTCATGGAGCCCAGGAAAGAAGGCAGAATCTTATTTTTCAGATGAGGGAGCTGAGGCCCAGAGAGGGGGAGCAACCTGCCTCAGGTCACACAGCAGACCAGGGCAGAGCCAGGGCTAGAATCCACATTTCCTGCTTCCTTCCTCCTGAAACAGGCCACCACTGGAATACAGAGACTTGAACGTGGTACACAACCACCATTCTCTTGGAAGGAAAGTATGTTGCTGCTAGAATAGGCCATGCCAGAGGAAGAGAAGATACAAAAGGACGCCTCCACCCCCTGCCTTAAAAATAGGTGACTTAGCTTTACCTGGAGCGTGCCTATAAGCACATGGAGCTTAAGAGGGCAGAAGGCAAGTCTTAAGCAAGGAAAACAGCCACGCCAGGGCAGTGGGGCTGTGTGTGAAATGGCTTTCTTTTAATTTCCTCTTATTGTGCTATAAAGTTGATTTAATAATAAAAACATGCTAAGGACTTTTTAATGCGTAATTGCTTACATATTAAAAATTATATGAAAATGCTTTCAATTAATACTTAATATGATTCATCCTGTGAGATGACACTTTGAACAATTTTATATAGGACAGGGAGGGGGCAGGGGGGTGAGAGTCACACCTAAAAATGAGGCCTAAGTAACTGTAAAATTCCCAGTTATTTCTGCAGACCCTCTGGGAGTCCAGGACGGATGTGATAGTGTTTCAGCTGAAGGCAAGGGCTCCAGAAGGGGCTGCTTTTCCTGGTTTTACTGCTTACTTAACCTTTCTGAGACTCAGTATTCTCATCTATAAAATGGGGATGATAGTAGTACCTATACCTCACAGGCTCCTTGGGAGGATTAAATGAGCTAATCGTGGAAAGTGTTTGGAGCAGTGCCTGGCAGAGAGGAAAGCCCTCTGAAAAAACAAACTACCACAGTCCTTGTCACCAGCACCACATTGGGTACCTCTGAGAATTCCTGGGGCTGAAGGCCTGGGGAAGAAGGATCCCAGGTGAGAAATATTCTGTACCTTTAGGCTAACTAGGGCCTCATGATACAATCCGACTTTACAAGCTCTTGCCCCATGTGCTTTTCCTATCAGGATCCTATCAAAAGCCTCATCTCCTTCCACTCCTCTCCAGCAGAGAATTCCCACACCTCCATGCCTTTGCCCAAGCTCTTCCCTCTGCCTGGTTGCCAGGCCCAGCTCTCATCCCCACCACTCCCACCTCCCACCCCACTTGGATGGCCCAAACTAGAAGCTGTGGTCTCTCCTCTGAACTCCTGGAGATTCACCTGCTCACCTCTGTGCACCAACCAGACACCCAGGTCCATGCCTGTCTCCCTGCTTCATGGATATTATTGCTAAAGGCAGGGGCACTATTTGCCCAGGTTACACGGTCCAGATTCCAACATAACAGGGCTTAGCAAGGGCTCCAGGGTACCAAGGGTACCACAGAGGGGCAGGGGAACCACCTGCTCCAGTGTCCTGCCACCCACCTCCAAGTGGGCAGGGGCCCCTACAGGGACTGGCCAGAGAATTCAACAGCACAGAAAACCATGTGAAGAACCAAACAGGCCCTCTGCCCCCCAATATCAATAATCTCAAGCACATGGACAAAGTTTGTTCCTCCGCCCAAGACTCACATCAGTGTTGTGTGCCCTATTTTACAAAGCAGCCCCCAACCAGCTACGCATCCTGACACACACAGTCACCCAAGTCAGCCTGACTCAGAGCCCAGCACCCTGGACTTCTCTGGCGGTCCAGTGGTTAAGACTCCGAGCTTCCAATACAGGGGGTACAGGTTTGATCCCTGGTCGGGGAACTGAGATCCTACACGCCGTGTGGCCCGGCCAAAAAAGAAAAAAAAAAAAAGGAGCCCAGCACCCTTCCCACCACATCAGCAGGTCTCTGTGCAACAGGGGCCCTCAAGCCCCAGGATCAAGTCTCCGGGAAGAAGGAAAGAATGGGCTGCTAAGCAGGGATTTGGAGAGAGGTGGCCTACCTATCGGCTCAGTGGGAGGCTTGGCCTGGGGACACCAAATACATAGACAAGGGAGCAGAAAGGAAACCAAGAAGTGGTGTGATCCTTCCTCTTCAATTCACACATGGAAAAAGCCAAAACCAGAATCTGACCTCAAGAGGTGGGCCAAGAAAGATGAAAAGCGGAACCAGGACTGCACAGTTGGCATGAGTCAGGCTGGCACTGAGAAAGGAAGCTGCCAGCCCTAACCAGATCCTCTCCTATTCAGAGTTGGTCTCAGGTGCTCCCTTCGTGGGGCTGATCCTGGGTGTCTAATGATGGGGGTGGACACAGTGAATCATGACATCTCGGAGCTCAGAACTGACACAGACCTCAGGGGTAGCTTGAACCAACCACACATCTGAGACTTAACTACCTTCATATCATCTCCCAGTGCTGGTTGTCTTGCCTCTGCCTGGATGCCTCTAGGGATGGTCAACTCACTGCCTCACAAGACAACTTCACATTTAATCAGTGTGTTAAAAAAAAAAAAATCTCAAAAGGATCATGACTTTTCTGAGTCTCAGTTTTCCTACCTATAAAAAGGAAAGCTTGGACTGGGTCACTAGCTTTCCAACTGGGTTCCATAGAGCCCTAGGGTTTTAAGGAAATATCTCCAGAGCTGCTGCTGAGGTGACAGAGGTGATGAGGCCAGAAAATGAGGCCCAGGCATACATGGGTTCTGAGGTTCCATGGAGAGCTGAGCCTCCCTTTTGGATCCAGAACCTAATTCCTGTGGTTGACACAAAGGGGAGTCTGTGGGAGATGGTAAGTTAAGGCAGACAGAGAGAAGGGGGTAAGAGGAGCCCCTAGAAAAACAGGCATGCTTCTCCATGCCCTCCATCCTAGCTACAGCCAATGGGCTGGGCCGAGTTCTCTGTTCACAAAAATCACACCTCCCACAGGCTCCCCACCACCTGCTGCATGATGCCAAGGACACAGAGGACAAAACCTTACCACTTAATCACAGGCCACATCGGCCATGCTGGGAAGTCTGAAGACCAAGCTCCAGGGAGTGCACCAGGGCTGGACGGGCCCTGGAGAGAAGTCCTGTGTAGCAGTTAAACAGGACTGCCTTAGACAGCCCCCCAGCTGACTACCCGGCTGTGTTGCCTTGGACTAATTACTTAGTCTCTCTGTGCCTCAGTCTATTGGTAAAATGGGCACCTCCACTTCAAAGAGTGACGCTGAAGATCCAATGAGAATTCACACCAAGTGCTGTAAACAAGTACAAGAGAACTTAGCAGTGGCCTCCACTGCTGTTGCTGTTATTATTGACCCATCATTCCTTAAACAGGGAAAAACAGAGGCACAGAATGTGCTGCGCAAGGTCAAACAGCCAGTTCACAGACAAAAGCAGCTAGAAGTACTGTTGACTGCCCACTCCAAGGCTACTGCTTCTCAGGGGGAAACTGAGGCCCAGGGGTCACTTAGGTGACAACTGGCCTTCCCAGATCTGCTTGACTCCAGTCTGGTCTCCTTTCAAACCAGTACAGAGATGCACGCCATCTCAGGCACGGAAGCCATGCTCTTCCTGGCAGCATTATTCTTTTCCTTTGTTTTTTTTTTTTTTTTTTTGGCCACAAGGCTTGTGGGATCTTAGTTCCCCAACTAGATTGAACCTGGCCCTCGGCAGTGAAAGCATGGAGTCCTAACCACTGGAATTCCCCTGGCAGCATTAGTCTTACGTACCAAAGATGCCTGCCTCGTTACTAGAAGCTACGTGTACTCATACACATAAATGTTACAGCATCAAAAAAAATGGTCCCCCTAAAAGGCTGAATATAACTTGTTCTGTGCCACACCCCCTGCTCCACTGCCATCCCCAGCACCAACCTCTGTTACCTCCCCCTCCCCCGGGAGCTTTGTGGCAGCTCAGTGAGCTACTTCCTGGAACATTTATATGGTGCTGGCTAACCCAGCCCCCATCCTTGCCATCAGTCACTGCGGTGATGGTGATGTTACACACAAAGAATTCCAAGTCAAAGAGAGCTGCTGCAAGGTCATTACACCCAGAAAACGTCCTGTTTAATCACGTATTTCCTTAAAAACAAAAACACGGGTAAATTTGGGCATAATCTCCAAGGTAGGAAGAAAGCACAGAGCAGCAAAGAGAAGGATGCTTCTTTGGAGACAGAATGCCTGAGATCCTACCAGATTTCCAGTAAACTCACACTGCCCTGCCTTGGACCTGGCCCCCGTGGGTGTGCCTCATTAAAAAGTCAAAGTCTCACAGGAGAATTCCACCCAGTTAATCAGCTCCTTACCGCTGGGGTCCATGGCAGCACCCAGGAGGGGCCCAGCTCCACTCCAAAGACACTGAGCAGTGGCGGACCCTCCCCAAAGTCTGGGCTCCCAGCAGATGTTCCCACCCATCCCCTTCAGCCCCCTGCCCCCATGTTCCAAAGATGCAGGTCTGGGCCTCTCCCTTCTGCTGGTGTGACCCCAGGGAAGCGACTTGTTCACAGTCTCCCTCACCTGTGAAATGAGACACCACCTCCTTTGCAGGGACACTGTGAGGTTTAAAGAGTGTATATGTCACGGGGCCCAGTATGGAGCCTGGGACCTGGCAGAGGCTTCCAGCCTCAACAGCTCCTGCCATTTCCTCATGCCCGGATACCTGGGCATCAAACTCAACATTACACCTCCTCCAGCACCCAACCCCAGAGTCTGCCCTGCTGAGCACAGGCCATGCTGGCCAGTCCGCCTCCAACTTACTATGTGTCCTCGGGCAAGTCCCTCTCCCTCCTAGTCTCAGTTTCCCCATCTGTAAAATAAGGCTGTTGGGTTTGGATGACCTCAAAGATCCTTTGCTGCCCTGATGTCTGAATGTGCCAGTGTCCCAAAGTTACTCCTGGACCCACCACTCCTTTAACCCAGGCCAAGGCCCACTGAGTGCAAGACTAGTGGAAGCTACAGGGAGGCGCAGGGCCACGGCTGCCACCACTGGCCCTCAGGGCTGAGCTGGGCTCGGGGCTGCTTCTCTGGGCCTGATGGGGGTGCTGGCACGTGGGTGGAGGTGATGGGGCATGATGGCGGGAGTGGGTGTTCCTACAGGCCTGAGGTGAAGACTCCACCAGCAGATCTGCTTTCCTGAGTTGCTGGAAGAGAACAGGCTGCTCCCCACCTTGGGACCCTGGCCCCAAACACATACTCAGCTCTTGGGTTCTTGCCGCCCATGGAGGCCGCTTTGCCAGGAGAGACTAGAAAGACGGGAACGGCCACAAGAGGTGGCCCTCCAGCAGGCTGGCCGAAGTCCCTCTGGTCAATTGCTTCCTGCCTCAGCCCTTCACAAAGTGGCCAGGTGTTCTGGAGGCCACACTGGTGGCCAGAGAATTGCCTTCCATGAGCAGGAAGAGCATGACGCAGAGTCCTGGAAGCAGGGCCTGGACTCACACCCAGATTCTTCAGCAATTATCCTACAGGGTCTCCGCAGACCGAGAGCTAACGTTCAACGCGGGCCCAGAATGTACTAAGTGCTCAGTAACTGTTTCTTCCCTTCCTCCTCCTCCTTCTTCTTTTTTAAAAAATACATTTATTTTATTTTTATTTCATTTTTTGGCCGTTCCACATGCTGGACCTTAGTTCCCCGAACAGGGATCGAACCCACGACCCCTGCAGTGGAAGCGTAGAGTCTTAACCACTGGACCGCCAGGGAAGTCCCTCCCTTCTTCCTTCTAATTCAGAAGGAATCAAGAGAAAGTGCTCAAAGACATGAACACAAATAAACAATAATAGAGTCACAGAAGGAGGCACCTGAATCCCAAATCCTGAGACACACAGGGCACCAGCTCACTAGGCCTCAAAATTCGGGGGGCTACCCGCCCGCGCTCTGCAGCACGTAGTGACTCTGCTCATATCACTGTCCTGTGCAGGGTCAGAGGGGGCCAACCCACACAGCTGCTCTTCTGTGCCTGGACCATCCTCCTGAGCCAGGAGGACGTTCATGGGGGGCTTCTCCTCTGCCCGTGATCTCCCTACCATCCGCCCATGCCTGGGGTCTGTTGAGATGGCTGATATCTGATAACTGCTCATTCTTTAGAGATGCTCCAAGCATCATCCTGGCAAAAAGAGGCCCCCAGGATACCACATACCTGGCCACATTCTCCTGGGCCCTACACCATTGCTCTGACAGGTTTTATCATCAAGGGCCAATAGGAAAACAGCCAAAGGAGGAAAGTCTCTGTGTTTCCTGTAAACCTGCCACGTAGACCATGGCTCTTTAAGCTGCTTCCAGCCCTAAAATAAAGATTTTCTTGTATGGGGCCAGGGATAATTCTGTCCCTAACGATCTAGTCTGCCCCCTTCTACTAAGTAATAAAAGCAAGGTGACCCAGCTGTTTCTTTTATTGCCCTGGCTGCTAGGAAGTTCCAAGCTAAGTTTTCCATCTCAAGTGCTGTATCTTTCTTTAATCTGAAATTTCTAAGAGAACTTTCCCCCCCACTTCCCCATGTACTTCTTAGTCCCTATCTTGGTTAACTGTACTTGGTACCCTGGTATCTGGACTGTCACTGTGCCCTGCCAGTTTCTTCCTGAGGTCGGTGAAACACGAACAGATAAACTGTGGTAAAGATTCAACACGGCACTGCCCCCCAACCACCACCTTGAAAGTACACACCTTCACCTCTGGAGGCTGGCGGTGACCACAGCGCCCGTCTGCCTCCCTGCTGAGTTGCAAGTCTCTGTGCCAAGGGCTCTGCTTACCTGTCATGATCCTCTGCGCCTCATAGGGCTCCATGTAGCCAGCACTCTCCCCCTTTCCTGCTTTGCTTTTCAGATCATTCTTGGCATCAAAGGGATCTGAGTAGTCATCAGCGATGGTCACCTGCAAGGAAGATGGCAAGCGTGTGAGTCCACCTGTGGCTGTCTACCTCACTTCTGTTCACAGCCAGGCTTTCTCCAACAAATATAAACTGAGCCTGTGCCAGATGAGCAAGGAGTAGGAGGCAGAGGCAGGAATCTGAGCTGGTGCCCACCCTCAGGGAACTCTGATTCTTGCAGGGGTGACAAGGGGCCCATGCTGCAGTGCTCCATCGTAAGGGAGGGGCCTGAGCCTGCATATGTAGGGTGGCTGCTCCGGGCACAGTGAAGTGAGGACAGAAGGGCATCTCAGTATAGAAGCACAGAGGCAAGAACTTGGAAGGTGTCTTCAGGGAATGTGACTTGCTCGATTTAATGGAATGGAAACAGAGGAAAGTTGGAAATGAGCTCGCAGAGAGCCTAGAAATGCTGACATGCTCCTGGAGCTGGCTGAGGCATAGAAGAGCTTGCCTAGAGAGAATTATGTCCAGCGTTCCATTTTCCCCAAATCTGGAACACAACCATCCCTTGGGTAACCAGGCAACAATCTGGTGAGATCAACGCTCTGCAGAGATGACTGAGTCCCCAGACAGGCCCAGTGAAAACACCAAAGCAGCTCAGGGATGAATGGATAGACTGCCAAGGCCAGCGAGGGCCTTGGAAGCAACACATCAGAAGACCCTTCCATAACAGATGGGGAAACTGAGGTCCAGAGCGGGCACCTTGGCTGGACCCTCTGCCTCCCAGAGCCCTTCCTGGACTCCTCTCTTGTCTGTATTCCAGAAAACAGCAAAGTTCCACAACAAACAGAGCAGTCACCTGGGGCTAGGCAGTGGGGACAGCAGGGGAGTCCCCTAAGAGTGTGAGAATCTGAGTTTTGAACACTTCAAAGTTCCACATTTTCCCTGGAGAAGGGTAAAACTTCTCAGTTGGAGGCTAAGAGTAAACACAGCAACTTTTCCTCCCATTTCTTTTTTTTTTTTTTTTTTTTGCGGTACGCGGGCCTCTCACTGTTGTGGCCTCTCCCGTTGCGGAGCACAGGCTCCGGACGCGCAGGCTCAGCGGTCATGGCTCACGGGCCCAGCCGCTCCGCGGTATGTGGGATCTTCCCAGAACGGGGCACGACCCCGCGTCCCCTTCCACGGCAGGCGGACTCTCAACCACTGAGCCACCGGGGAAGCCCTCCTCCCATTTCTGACTACCTAACCTTCAGGAGAGGCACTCTCACCAGAGGGGAAAGGACAGGAACCCGCCAAACCCGTTCCCTTTCAATGCACCCTTTGCTCCACCACAAACTCACTGTGACTTCTGCCCCTTTGGTCACACATCTGGCAAAGGGCAAGTCCTCAGCCTCCCAGCCAGGGCCACCCAGCTGCCTTTCTCGGGAGGGGGTAGGTTAGCTTTTCTCTCAACCCTTGGGGTTTCATGAATTGTTATTTAAATTGTGGGGTTAATTAGAAACCACAGGAGCCTCCACTCTCTCCCAGCTCCTGGAATGTAAAGCATTTGAGCGGCCTGTAAACCCAGGGGAAGGGAAAATCCCCCTTTGTCTGCCGGGTCATGGCAGTTTGTGGCAGCAACCCTGGCAGCAGGAGCCAGTGACCTCCAGTTGCCGGGAATGTGATGCCCGCAGCCCTGTCACTGGCGTGTGGCCGGGAGGGCCGACGGGAGGCATAGCACATAGCAGTCACTGCTCCCCTAAGAAGAGCAGGCTTATCGGTGGAAGACCCAAGGCTGGAGCGCCCGCAGTCTGAGCATGTGCAGCCCCCCTGCCACCGCTCCACTGTGGCCATGGGTCAGGCTCCAGTGCCAGCAGGGGAGCTTCCAGATGCTGACACTGTAATCGTGGCCTTTCTGGAGACTCACTGAGCTCAAATGACACCAGACAGGGAAAGATGGGGGAGAGGGAGCGCTAGGGCCCGCCATGTCTTTCATAGGACATTTCTACTCTACCACTTGCAGAACACATTAGGGAGAAAATTAGACAAGTGAACCACTGTCATACAGAACAGCTCAGATGCCAATCCAGTGCATGTAGGGTTTTGGGTCTCAGAGTTCAAGGGGCCTGAAATCTAAAGGAGAAAATGAGGAACCTGCTGTGGATGACATCTAATCTCTTTTCTCTCATCCCGGCCTTCCTTACTGTCTCTTTTCAGAATGAACACCCTCTGTCTATTCTGCAATGAAGAAGGGAGCAAATATTTCCCCAAGAAAACAAAATCACTTGAGGGGATTAGCTGGGGAGGGTGCTGGGCTGCAGTCTCTCCGTAATCTAGAAATCAACATTCCAGCTCCTCCCGGAAGTGCTCTATGATTTGCAAACACAGAGGCTAGCAGGATGTAAACCAAATCTTTGTTCGCCCTGGGATGGGAGCTCTGGGAGGCCTTCGGTTCAGCAGGCGCTATCTGTATTTTCTAATTAAAATGAGATCTGAGCGTGGGCTGTCACGGGGGCCCTCCGGCTGCCTGCCCTGCTTACTTCCGTTTCAATAAGAATTTACAAATCCTAAAACCAGGAAAAGCTCTTGGTCTCTGCTGACATATGGTTCCAGTTATACCTGCTGACAGTTGAAAATCCTTCCATTTAAAAAAAAAAAGTTTAGAATTCTGTTAGTTTAAGAAGCAAATCGGAAGATTCCTAAAATGTATATTTAATCAATTTCCTTTCAAACTTCAAAGTGAGGTTGGTAGAGGGGAGGGAATTTGAGGTTTGAGCAACGTGAAACTCAGCAAACAATCACTGAGCTGTCTGACCTTTCACAAAATCATGTCCCGGTTTTTGGAGTAAAAATTTAACCAGGTGTTAGGAGAGTTGAGTGGGGAGTTTAACCACAGTGCCGTGCGACGTGCCACAGGCCTCAGGTGCAAGGACTGGGTAGTGTGACCCAGGGACACTGTAAGTCAGGATGGCCAGGCAGGGGGCTTGAGTGAAGGCTGTTGATTTTCTGAGTTAAAAGAAAGGAAGCGAGAGTTTGCCCAGGAGTGGGCTTGGATTCCTGGGGGGGGGGGGTTGCTTTTGCTTTGCTTTAAAATGCCCCAGTTAGCGGACAAGTCTCTTAAATCTAATTAAACAATTCAAGCAAAAGGGAGCCAGCCGGGACTCCTCCACAGGTCAGGCCACTTGGGCACATGAGAAGCCTTCCTTGATTTTGATCTTGGATTGGCAAAGACCCAACATGGCACTGAACCCTTCAGATGGTTTGCTTGCCTTACACAGGGCAGGTGCAGAGCTGAGGGGGAACCCAGGCCACTGGTCCCACCGTTCCACCATTCCACCGTTCCACCATGGAGCAGAGCAGCAGAAAGATGGGCTGTCAGAGTGTGGCTACCTAACTCATAGAACACACCTTCTTTTGCTTTCTTGGCCTCCTGGGATAGGCATACCGGCCCATCTCTGAAAAATGAAGCAGGGTTATGGCTAAACCCCAGGCAGGCCTTTTCTTGCTGTCAAACAAAATTGGAGACCCCAGGTTAGCCAGTGCCCCTGAAGGACTTTTATAGGCTCATAAAGCAGTGAAACTGGGAGCTGGGGGTGTGTCCTCGAGAGACCTGTTCCAACCTCCCATTTTTGTACATGGTCCATTGCAGGCCGGAGGATTCTAGAATTCCAGCACACCCGACGCCTCTCTGACAAGGCTCTGGGAGCGGGCTGCAGACTGGAGCTCCACAAGCCTCCTTGCTGCTTTGCATACACTGCTGGGTGGAACTGGGCCCTCCCTTCCAGCAGTCTGAGGCCTGGGTGTTTTTTCTTGGGGATTTAGTTTCATGATAGGAGGTAGTCTTCCAATTTATCCCCAAAGGGAAGAGGAAAGTGGGTGTCTCCACTTGGCCACATGCCCATATGCTTTAGTGAGACAGTGGCACCTGCGTTGAGAACTGGTTCCTCTCCATAGGCTCTGGGTGGAAAGGTAAATTGGTAGAGTCACTGTGAAAGATAACTTTGGGAGCGTCCATTAAAATCCAAACATGCACATGGATTAACCCAACAATTTCACATTTCAGTATTTATTCCCAAATGTGCACAGGGAGACATGGGCAAGGATGCTTACTGGAGCAAGTAATAAGGAGAAACTGCAAGCACCTGCTATGCCCATCAATAGGGGGATTGCTAAATAAACCGTGCCAGTTTCACACTATGGGATATTATGTAGCAGGTTAAAAAAAAGAAAGTAGTCGCTCTATAGCTCTATACATAGTGCTCCGAGACATAGCTTTGGGTGGAAGAAAGCAGGCTGTAGAACGGTAAATACAAGATGATTGGGAATTCCCTGGCAGTCCAGTGGTTAGGACTCAGTGCTTTCACTTCTGGGGGCCTGGGTTCAACCCCTGGTCAAGGAACTAAGACCCCACAGGCCGAGCGGCATGGCATCCCCCCCAAAAAAAGATGATACCTATTTACGAAAATTAAACAAAAACCTGTATCTCTGTTTAATAACAAAAACGTCTGGGGAGACAGACACTTCAAACTGACACCTCTGGGAGGAGGGAAGGACTGGTAGTTGGGTGATGAAAGGAAAATAAAAGGAGACTCGTATGTAATGTTAACACATTTTTCAAACAAGAAAAACTTATTAACATACTATAAGCAAAACTAAACTTTTCCAAAGCACTCCTCTTCACAGGTTATTTTCGGTACAGTAGATAAACTGCTTCCCAAACTTGCCTGAAGACAGGAATGACACTTGTTTAAAAAAAACCAGATTCCTAGCCCTAATAACTTGTATATTTTATAAGCAACCCAGGTGATTCTCATGATTAAAGTTTGGGAAAGGCTAAGTTAGAGCCAGCCCCCTCGCCCACCAATCTAAAGCTAAGCCTCCCGATACCACTCTGGAGTTCCACTTTTCCCAGATGTTTCTCAGCCTTGTTCATTAAAGTGAAGCAAGAAGTCAGTGTTCAATGCAGCTCTCTCTTGCTTTCTTCCCTGGGGGTTAACTGGAGTAAGAGACGATCCAGCATGCCTTGGTCCATCTCCAGAATCTGAGACGCAGGAGTAATGGCATCCTCTGTGCAATCCTGAGGACTGGCCCGGATTGAGCAACACGCTTGAGCAGTGTGGGAGGCAAGACCCTGACCTGCCCAGGAGGGGAGCCCGGGCCAAAGCTTGCCCTGGCCGTGAGGATGTGCAAGGCTCTCTCTTTGGAAGCACAGACCCTTTCAGAACAAGACTAGCTGGCTCTCAGCAAACTCTCCAGGAAGATTACCTGGCTCCAGGGAAGGCTGGTGGGACCGTGGAGAGAAGCCACTACTGAAATATACTGGTATCCCTGATAAAAATCACTCAAACCTGCTAAAAAAAAAAAAAAAAAGGGACAGGAGACGGAGTAGCCGCCACCTTCCAGGAGTGGGTGGCCTGCACTGTCCCCACTGCCCCACAGGCAGTGCCCCTCCAAGCCATACAGGCACCTGTGCTCTGCTGTCTGTGGGAACTGGCAGCATCGGGCTGCCCCAGCTCGGCCACTTGTGGGATGAGGCAAGACAAGTCTCCCCCACCCTGTGCTGCTCTCCTCTCCCTGGAAAGTGAGGGGGCGGCACCCCATGAGGTCCTGGGTCCTTTCCGAGCCCATGACTTCTTCCTGCTCTACTCCAAAGCAAACTGCATGTGAACAAACCTGGAAATGTTCTACATGGTCCCAGTTGGACCATTTCCTTATGAATTCACCGTTAAGACCATGCGTTAGCTTTCTTAATGGTTTGGGGGTCATGGATCTCTTTGGGAATCTGATAACTGACGAAGTTGTTGCTCCCTCCATCATGTTTATATAAGCCTGCCAACATGTTTATATAAGCCAACATGTTTATATAAGTGTTGGGCACATCTCAGAAAGGTCAGGAGCCCCAGATAAAATGACCAAGCTCCCTGGCATTCGAGCCACTTGAGAGAACAGCTAAGAGGAGAGGTGCTCTCTCTGTCTTAGGGAGGTGATAGGTGCTGGCCCTATCATAATTCAACACACCTGGCTGAAAATCCAGGCTGGTGTGTGACTGGCCTGCCGTTTGACCGTGCGGGGGAAGGGGGGCACCGTGAGAGGACTGCCTGGGACTCTGTGGGTTGGCTTGCCAGCTTGAAACCCAGGAGCCACACAGCCCTCTGGAACAGGGGCAACCCGGCCCTCTCCCCAGCTCTGGGAGTCAGGAGGGCTCCTGGAAGGTGAGCAAACAGCGTGCAGGGCATGAGATGGCAGCAGCAGCCAGATGGCTCCATGCTTCTGCCCCCATCAGGGGACCGGCAGGCTGGAGTCCTGGTCTTCCTTTGGGACCCACTGTGACACAGGCCCTGGCAGGCCTGATGTCCCCAAGATGGAGGCTCTGTTGCCATGCCAACCAAGAGATGGCATTAAGAAAACAGGGATCTGGGGGTCTGAAGAGAGCTCCCAAGAGAGCTTCTCCTCTGGAGAAGAGGCAGTGGACAGATGTTCTGTATAGACTGAGAACTATACAGAAGCAAACTCAGTCAGGAAGGACATCTAACAGCTAATAAAAGGACACACTGCCTGGGCGCTGGAGCGCCAGCCATTTGGGTGTCCAAGCAGAGGCTCTAAGGTGGGCGTCTGCTTTGGGTCGAGGTCAGGCAACTGGATACCACCTGTCTGTGCTCTGTTCCTTAGCGCAGCTTCGGCTGCCCCCACAGCAGAACACAGCCTTCAAGAGATCCATGAAAGCTAACACGTAACGCCTTGGTCGGTGGCTGTTTGCAGGAACTCCACTGTGACCGAGGCGGGTGGCATTTCCACAGCCCCAAGGCTGACCAGCAGCAGCTGGGCTGCAGCAGTTGCCTGGGGCTGTGCAAAAACACAGAAGGGCGGGTGGCACCACAGAAAGGACACAGCCAAGCAGAAACAGCCGGGACAGAGAGTTCTGGACCTGAGCTGGCTCCGCTACACCCTCACTGGGTAACTCCGAGCAACCCGCTTTATCTTTTTGAGTTTGAGCAATTCATCTGTGAAACGGGGCAAAATTGCCTGCTTTCTCAACTTCACATGAATGTTGTGAAAAGCAAATAATGACATGATTTGGGGACGTGACAGTAGTTGATAAAGAACAGGCTATGGTGGCCCCTTCTGGGAGCCCATGATCAAGCTGGGGTCTCTGCCCACGAGAAGCTGAATATCTAGTCGGGAAGACCAAACAAACTGGGGTTTCTTTTCAGCTGAGAAGAAACCCCAGCTGAGGCCCCAGTGATTACACACAGAAAATTGGCTGCAATTAGGCATGACAACAGCTGTCACATTTCTCAACCACAAAAAGAAAAATGTTTGTGAATGATCCGTTTTTCCCCCTTTTATGTTTTGGGTAAGATGCACCTAGTCGGGGCACCTGGCTAAGAGGTAGAGAACCTCAGGGCTACCCTCCACGTGCTGAGACAGCAGTGTGCTCCCGGTCTACGCCTGCGTCCAGGGCTCGGAGGGGTGCACAGAACTGGGCTGTGACATACGCAGGGCTATGGGGACACCCCGCCCCATGCAGAGATGCAAGCAAGCAGTCCCTGCTTCCCTCTCCCTGTCCCCGGCTTTGACCATCATAGACTAACTCTCCTTACAGGCACAGCAATAAATCATTTCCGACATGGTAAGAAAATTAATTTGGGGAAGATTAATTAGCTACCTTCCTGCATTCAGCCGAAACTCCTGGAAATCAGATGGTGGGGAGGATGCTTTTCCACACCGACCTAGGACCAGTTCCCTTTCTCTCCCTGAAGGTCTGACTCAGTCATGCAGAGTCACCTCAAAGTTCTAGGCCCCACTTTCACGCATGGAGGTCAAGTGCTCTGCCCGCAAGGCTCCGGGGGCAGGAGCTCACAACTTCATGCTTCAGTCATTTGGGACAGTCGTCACTATTCAAGCAACCGCCATCTGTTTCTTTGTGCAGACCCTGGGTACTTTAGGGTAAATGCTTCTTTACAGACCAGCCAGTTAGCTGGCCCATGTCAGGAGGTGGTAGTCTCCACTGGTCTTTCCAGTCCTGCCCCTCCCAAGGCCACAGCTGCTTGCCTAGACACCTGCAGGCTCCAACTTGTCAGGAAAAATGCATTCCAAATTACAGCCTCCGTCAGCGCCTCTCGGGCCCTGCTCTCTCGGCCCCCCTCTCTCTCACACGCACACCCCACCCTCCCTCAGTTTCACCCCGTGGAGAAGGCTGTGGGTCACGGGTGGGAGGCTGCGGGAGCGGAGCCCAGCCTGGCCCTCTGTTTACCCCAGAACCTTGCTGTTATGTGGCAGGGACTGGCTTCTCAGCATCTCTCAAGCAGTGGGAGGTTCTTTTTTGAACTCAGAAATAGCTCTATCCTAGAACTGCTTTCAGCCAGGACCTATGGACAGAGAATTCAGTGCATCCCTCCTGAGGACAGAAGCACATGGGGTCTGCAGAGTCACTACATGTGAGGTCAAGAGCTAAAAGGGCCCTGGGAGACAGTCTAGTCCAGTGGGTTTCAAACTTTTATGTGTGTAATTTGTGCAAAGGAACCCCAATATGCTCCACTCTCCACAGCCTGAAAAGCATGAATCTACTGGGGGGCATGAGGTCTTGGGGAGGGGGGAGTGAAGGTCACTGCCAGAAACAGGTAACCAAATGTTTCCTCACTCTCAGGTCCACATGGTTTCTGCAATACCTAGATGGCTATCTAATTTCTCTCTTAAAGTCTTTCTTAAAAATTTCAGGGCAGGGCTTCCCTGGTGGCGCAGTGGTTGAGAGTCCGCCTGCCAATGCAGGGGACGCGGGTTCGTGCCCCGGTCTGGGAAGATCCCACATGCCATGGAGCAGCTGGGCCTGTGAGCCATGGCCGCTGAGCCTGAGCATCCGGAGCCTGTGCTCCATAACGGGAGAGGCCACAACAGTGAGAGGCCCGCGTACCGCAAAAAAAAAAAAAAAAAAAAAAAAAAAAAAAAAAAAATTCAGGGCATATCCACCACAATTACCCCCCCCAGGAAAAACACCCTAGCACCTCTTGCAAGTACCTCCACCCAGCCCCGCAGACAGCTCCCTGTGGGAGGCAGCCCCAGGCCAGGCTCAGTCCACCTGGGGTCACCCATTGGGCCTCCCCTCTTCCTCCCCTGAGTTCTGGCTCAGCACTACCCAGCCCTCCTGCAAACCTCATCAACCTGCACCCACCTTCCCAGACAGTCCTTTCTTCCAAGCTTCCTGCTCAAAGGGGGACAGGTGTCCCTCCTGAGGTTTGGGGCCACTGACTAGAAAGTGCTCTCAGACCAGACCTGGGACAGGAAGGGTAAGGTCAGGATTTTCTCCTTCCCCTGGCAGGGCACTCGGTAGGAGGCTGTATCATCAGGAACAGGGAAATGGAATGGCTCTGAAAGTCAGTTACCTCTGGTGCCTCAACCTCCTTGCCTATAAAATGACAGCGGAGTGAGGATTAAATAAGCCAACCTCAGTGATGTACTTAGAACGGGCCTGGCACACGGCAAGCCCCAAGAAATGTCAGTTCCGATCATCCTCATCTCAACCCATCATCCAGCATGATGGATTCCCTCCTCTAACTGAGAAGGAAACTGAGGCCTGGGGAGGGGAAGGGTCTTGCAGAGGTCACCTGGATGTCCTGTCCAGTAAGGGAATGCTCATTAGCAGGGTAACAAAACCGGCCTCCCACCAAATGCCAGCTGCATGAAAATCCAAGTCATTTGGTGACCTACATACATATTTATAGCCTGCCTGCTTCCAAAGTGGGTTTTAGATGGCTGAATTTGAGTCCTTTTTCTGTCCCATCCACCATTCCCTTCCCAAGACAAGATCGGGAATGCCCGTGGGGCTTTCTCACAGTAACAGGAGGCTCTGTCCAATAAGAACAACTTCTCCCGTGGACTCACAGGAAAAGTATGTAAAGCAAAATGCAGAGCCCAGACGCCAAGGCCTCTCCTGAGGGTTATGGCACCTCTGAAAACCAGGCCTCCGTGCTCCACGCAGGGCCGGGAGGGAGCAGGAGTGGCCGAGCAAGGCGGCGTCTCCCACCAGCCTGTGTTCCGTGCTCAGAGCCAGGATTAAGGGGAGATGGGGCTCAGGCTGGCACAGGGCATTTCAATAACCAGCAACAGCGGTGCAGGACCCATTCTAAGAGAAGGGTCATTGTCTCCGGATGAGGCCCGTTAGGATGATTCATGCACATTTCCAACATGACAGCCTCAAGGCAGGCCAGGCCAGGCCAGAGTGTCTTTAAGTGTTTAGTGCAAGCAGCACTAAACAGCTGCCCTCCCCCAGAGTCACTGCCTTTTTATGGAGGACACGCAGCATCGGCCATAATCACCACCACCGTATTTGAGGGTTTCCAATTATATTCAGCTTAATAGTGGGTGCTCAATAAATGGTGATTCACTTTTGAAAATAATGCCATGTTCTCGAACCCTCCAGCAACCAAGCCTCAATTAACACCTTCTCACGTGCAGTCCTCTAGGCTACAAAGCTGTCCCTGAGCCCCAAAGCACTTTTTCTTATATGTCCGTGGCACCCTCCTAATGTATGGGAAAGTTACCGAGGACAGAGCTTTACAATGTCATACCCGTCCGTAACGGTGTCAGTGGCTTGTTCAATCATAGTTACCCGTGCTCATGATGTGCCAGGTAACAAGCTCTTTGGTGGGAGGCAGGCTCTGGAGCAGGTTCCTTCCATGTGGCAGCCAGCCTCTGGGCACAGCAGGGCCCCCACAAGGTGTGCTGGGCAGGAGCAGGGGTGGGCAGGGACGTACAGGGCAACACTGGATTCAAGGACCCGAGCGTCAGTGCATCCTGGCTTCTCACCACGTGTGGAGCTCTGGGCACATCTCTTCTCTTCTCTGAGCCTGAGCTCTCCCACCTTCACTGAGAAAACATCTTCCTCCAGGGGTAGGAGGAGACTGAGTCAATGGACCAATGGATAACAAGCTGTTGGCATGGGCGAGGGCACCGGAGAACCTGAAAAGGATGCTGTTCCCACCTCTGAGATGCCACAGGCCAGGTACCTTAGTCTGGGTTCCCCCAGAGGCAGACCCTGAAGCCGGGATTCAGGTGCAAGTGGTTTATTTGGGAGCTGACACAAGGGATGGGGAAATGGGCCAGGGAGGGGAAGGTAGCAGGAAAGCTGGCTGGGTAATCAAGCCAGCTACCAAGGTGGACAAACCAAAACTCCACCGAAAAGGGAAACTCTGGGAAACTGTCCACACAACCCACTGCTCAGAGTCATTTTACCAAGGGCGAGGGGGCAGCGGAGCCAGATACCAACTAACTCCCAGGAGTGACTATTGGAGGCTGTTCTTGGGCCCCGGCTTCTGGGCTGCCTCACAAGTGTGGGAAGGCTGGTTGCCCCATCCCAGGACCTGCACGAAGCTTGGGGATAGATGTAGGTACAAGCCAGCTGAAGAAGGCTGGACTGGTGAGCAGGAAGGACTTGGTGGAGGCTGACAGCATCACTGCCTGGGTCTGGGAAGAACCTCACACCTGGTGAGTTTACTCCAGCTGAAGCAATAGGAGGGCCAATCAGATCGCCCCAGGCTCCTGTCCTACTTGGCCCCTAGCCTGCCCACGTTGCTGCTCTCCTCTGAGTTTCAGCTTCCTCATCTGCGCCAAGGGAAGAAGGATCTCCCTGTTCCATCTCCCTCCCAGGGTTCTGAGCAGATAATAGCTTTGCAAAGGCAGTGGGGACTGTACAGAATCATGGAATCAGGTCGTCCCCGGAAGCCACCCTCCCTAGTGCAGGCAGAGTCCCCACACGAAGCCCTGGGCCATTTTCTCCCGGGCTGAGGCCACTGTTCCAGAGAACAAGTGGGCAGCTCCCTGAACAAGCACCTGGACAAAACCAAATGGGGACCCTGATGGGCCACTAGTCCCTACAGAGGCCTGCAACGTTGCCTCGCAGCTTCAGGGAGAGCCCAAGCTCCTGTCCAGCGGGTGAGCTGGTGCAGCATGTGAGCACCTGGGAAGGCCTTGAGGGGCACAGACCCTCACCATGGTGAGCCTGCGTGCGGATGGGCTGCAGCCCCCCATGACTGGCTAATGGAGCACCAGAGCACTGTGGTACCCACACATCACCCACCCTGCAGGCGAGGATGCTGGCAGCCCATGCTGGCTCCTGACTCCACAGTCAGAGTAGCCACCGGCCTATAGTGACACCTTTCCTGATATAGTCTAAAAACGACTCTCCTTTGTGCAGACATGTTTGGCTCAGGCCACGGCCAAAAGTGCAGAAGGGAGAAAATCTGACCCGGTAGCCGGGATTCGGACCCGTTCCAGGATGGGGTGAGCTGCCTGAAGATACCCCCTATGCAGCCAGCAAAAGAGGTTACAGAATCTTTATTGACTAAAAAAAACCTTATTCTTGGCACTTCAGCAATTGACAAAAAATCCAGTTTCAGAACAGAACTAATAGGAGGATTCAATTTTTCTAAAATATAACACCAAAAAAAAAAAAGAGAGAGAGAGAGAGAGAGAAAGAAGTACATTTAAGTGCATAGAAAAAGGACTGGAAGGAAATTCAGTAAAACAAGGCAATGTGGGTGTGCACACTAGCTCCCTCCCTCTCATCACCCGCCACTCCACGAGGCTCCTCTCTGATCAAGCCCTCCAGAGCCTGGCGGGGTGGACCGGTGGACTCAGGACCACTGAGCTTTCCAGGCTCATGGACACATTTTTCCACACCCCCTCTGCTCCTAGATGTCCCACCCAGAGGTGCCAGATTTGTAAACATGTAAGTGATTTCAGACTTGCAGCTTTTGCCCTGAGAACCCCAGGGTGATGCCACAGTGCCCGAAGCTTTCAACACAGGGTGGTCCGATTGGCTCTGCCCATCCACACCTCCACGCCCAGTCCCAGCCTGGCATAAAGGGGTCCAAGTAAATGCTGAATGAGTCAATGAGCTAATGAATCAACGGAGGGTTTGTTGGGCCATTTCTCTCCAGGGGGAAGCCTGCTCCACGCCAATAAGGGGCCCCTCGTGCTTAGGGCACATTTTCACTGAAGCCACCTGCCCACTTCCTGGCTGGGTCACCAATGGGCTGCATGACCTTAGGCAGGCCAGATGACTTACTCTCCATCCTGAGTATCCTTATTTATAAAGTGGGAATAATACTAAGATGTAGCTTATTAGTTTGCTGTTAAGAATTGTCTTAAATATTTGTCAAATGCTTAGAATTGTGCACACAGCACAACGTAGGCATCAGTTAAGTGCTTAGTAAATAAAATAAGTAAATATATACATACTCGCCTAGCACATGCACCTGCACCTAGACATGCAGGTACACGCATGTCCACAAAGGCACACATGCTCCAGGAGGCCACGGACCTTGATTTGTTTTTTCCAGATATGCTGTAAGGTCAGATGTATGCCCTCTACCACAGCCAATGGGCAAAGAGAGAAGGGCTGTGGTCTGCCCTAAACCAAAAAAATCCAATGAGCAAAGTCCAGCCAGGGCACTGACCGACAGCCATGGCCGTGAACCTTGGCCTTTTGCATCAACGCAGTTATCTGCCTGGCCCAGGCTCCTGTGACAGGTGACCCCAGACCCACTGGTCCTCAGTGATGCACAACACCCCTCCCTGGAGATATGGGGCCACCAGAGCAAACACTAGCAGGTGAGATGGCAGAAGAAGCCCTGATAACCACCACCTGTCCTGCCTCCTTCCTCCAGGTTTAGAAGGGGCCTCATCTCTACAATTCCTCCCACTGGCTTCTTTCTCTAACCTCAGGCTTCCTCACAAAGGGCTGTGTGGAGAACAGAGGAAATGCTCTAAGTGGGGATTTCAGGGAGTTTCAAAGGCATAGTCCAGTGCATTTCATTTCTTGAGCTAAGTACTATAGGCTTGTATTTTTAAATGCCAGTACTTCAGGGAGTGTGACATTTATGGTGCCCAGGCCCAGCTTCATGGGCATGTGGCCTGTGAAGTCACACAGGGCTCTGCACTCGGCTTAATGCTCTGTTGTCACCACCTTGAAATCAGTAGTACTTTTTGAACAAGGGGCCTGTGGATTCTTGTTTTGCACTAGGTGGGCCCCACACGTTTTGTAGCTGATCCTAATGGTCCTCCACATCCAGAAGTTTCCATGGGGAGCTTGAGGTCCAAACTCTAATCCCTTCCTCTCTCCAGCTGGCCACCATTAGCTAAGTCACACTCCCTGTCAGGACCTCAGTTTCCCCATCTGTAAAATGGGAAGAGTAAATTGGGTCCCATTCAGGGCCAGAATTCTGGATTTCAGGGACAACTGTACTTACAAAAAAGAGGAGGGGAAAAGACACAGGAATACTACAAGAAACCTAACTACCATATGTCCTCACCGACATTTTCTAAAGGAAAGAACAATAACCACAGTTAAAAGGAAATTGAGAATAAAGCAAAGTCCTTTAAAGTGAATGAATTTAGTGTCATAAAAAACTCCCCAAGTTTTCATTTTTCTTATTCCACTGGAGATCACTATGCTTTTGAGGGAAGCACTGGACCACACGGGCATTTCAGTCCTTCCAACATTATTTTAAATATCAAGCCTTCCAAAAAAAAAAAAAAATCAAGTCTTCCTTTGGGTTTCAATGGTGCGGTGTACATCCACTACTTAAGGGGACTGGCTTCTCCTGCCGCTCACTCCGAGAGCACATTCTAGACCACCGAGGACTGGTCTCCATGAAATGCCAACACAGCGCTTGACAGTAGCCTCATGAATCAAGCATGAAGTGGCCCTAATTATCAGAGCACATTGTAAAATCTCCTTCCAAACAAGGTCATAAATCACCTGCCACCGGAAGTGTTCTGTCCTTAAAGGGAGGCAAAGGTATCTTGAACGAGTCCCAGACTTATTAATTTCAAAAGAGCAAACTTTGATCTACTGCTGCTGTGTTAATCAAGCATCGTGGAGGCCTGGCCCCTCGCTGACAACACACCATCAGGAGACATCCCCAACCCCATCATCAGCTTCCTCTTTTCACACACTTCTCTGCCAGGAAGTGAGGCCCTGCTTGACTCCCAGGGACTAACGCCTGGAGACTAGGGTCCTCTGGGGCCAGGACCTGAGAACCTTAAACCAGACCCTCCCAGAGCCTAAGAGTGCTAGAGGATTAGAACCGGCAAGAGGCTGAGAGGTGATGCTGACGATGGAGGGAACGCCTACTACGTGTCAGGCAAGACTGTGATTTTAACACTGTCTTATTTCATCCTCCTAATTACATTGTTTTCAGATAAGAAAATCGAAGCCCAGAGAGGTTTCGTAGTTTCCCCAAGGCCTCAGAGCACACAAGGTAGTGCAGGTTTCAACTCTGGCCGGCCTCCCTCCCAACTTTTGGCTCTTCTGTGCCACCCCACGGCCTGCTGCATGAGTTTCTAAAATCCTGGATTCCTTCCTGACAGCAGGAGGAAATCTCTGAAGGGAGGTCTGAAAGGAAGAAGCAGCAGCTCTGCCAATTTGGCTCAGATGTGCCAACCTGGGCAAGGGCCACCCCTGACACTCCCTCAGTCAGCTGGGTGCTGGAAGTCTCCCTTCCTCTTCCTCAGCCGCCCTGTGACTGAAAAACACCTGCAACCTGCCAGGGCCATACCTGGGGAAGCAGCCGCTTCCGCCTGCAGCTGCCGTGCTGTGTGCTCGGCTTCCAGCAATTACCTCCCTCCATCCCCTACTGCTTTCTCCTTTCTGCCCGGGATCCCACCTCCTTCTACTCCCCCCAACATGCCTCCAGAAGTAGCGCAGGCACGTCCTTACCTTAGAGGGAATGTTCTGAAGGTGTTCACAGCAGCCATGAGGCAGTGGAGAGACCCTGGGGCCCCCTCCCCACATTCCCAAACCTCTGCACACAGAAGCATCACTCAGCACAGGAGGGGAATGAGGGCCAGAAGGTGAACCTGAATCCTGGCCCGCTGCTTCATTAACAAGAGTTAATACTTGGACAGTGCCCAACCTGCAGTAAGTTACTGTTATTCTCAAAGTTGACTGTAAGTCTCATTTTTCTCATTGTAAAGTGGGAGGGGATTTTGTGGTAGAACTGGTTCATTTTTCACCTTGTTAGGGTAAGCCAAGCAGGTTGGAGAAAACCAAGTATCCACATATGCAATGAGGACCGGAGGAACTGAAGATGTTCCCTTGTAGAGGAGATGGCCCCGGGGTCAGGGTGGCCAGCTTGAAATCCCTACAGGCCCTCACAGCCCAGAGGTGGTGATGATGGTGCCTGGATGGGGGAAGGGGTTTCCAGGAATAACTCAAAGCAGTGTTCTCCTAAGATAAAAGGGAGCACCTTTTCGTCTTTATGGGCGCTCCATCATGCCCATTTCTTAGATGGGGATAATACAGGTGACGGGGCCACCATACTGGGGAGGGGGCCACAGACCCCAGAAGAATGTATTCCCTGGGGACATTTAAACCATCGCCCCAGCTGACCAGCCAATTGGAAAGGGCTCCAACTTGGTCCACCTGAGTGATCCAGCCACACTTCCCCTCTCCCCACAATTCTGTCATGCCCATCCTCCGATCTGTGGGCAACAGAGCTCCCCATCCATTCTGGGTCCCCTAACTGAAGCTGTTGTGGCCCAGTGTCGTGGGCTTAGGGACTGGCTTGGGCAGGCTGTATAGCTGCTGCTACTTTCCCTGCACCCCTGGCCAGGTGAGTAAGGCAGGGGGGCCCTCAAAGGCTTCCCACAGCCTTTTCCACCCAAGAAAAAATTTTCTATAAAATATCGACACCCTCTCCAGAACTGCCCCCGGATTTAAGAAGGGGAGAGGTGGCTTGGGTTTTAAAGAGAAAATTGGATTCCCATTCATGAACTCCCCACACCAGGGCACCTAACAGGTAAAACGGGTTCTGCCATTGATTAATGAGCTGGGGTAATAATGGGGCTCACCCTTTGTCATTAAAAATATTAACCTCGTTCCTGGCCCAGCGATGTCATAAACCCAAGGCCCACGAGAGCTCTCTCACGACCACACTTCCCATCTGCCAGGTGAGGGGGCTGGGTGAGTGCCTCTCACCCCTGGGGGCAAGCCAGGAAGGGACAGAGCCCTTTGGGAAGCCCACTGACACTCCACAAGGCCAACTGTGGGCAGGAAGGAGAAATAACACCATAACTTGCCACAGATATGCAATAACCCAGGGGTCTCAGGTGCCTGAGACCTTTATTAAAGTGATGCTGTGCTCACGCGGTCTAACAGCTTCTCAAAAGCCAACCTGCCCACTGGCTGCATTGACAGTGGTGTGACCTTATGACTTCCACCACCTGGGAGGGACTGTCTCCCTCCAATCTGCACAAATCCTAGGGTCACTGGAGAATCATGTCCAGCTCTGGGCCCTGCACTTTAATTAAAAGCTGCCACCAGGATGATAAAGAGCCTGGACTTCAAGTCTCATGAGTATAATTAAAGAGACCAAGAAGTGTGTATGTTCTAGATAAGATTCAGGGGCATGTGTGCGCAGTGCAGGACGGGCAGTTAATCCTTGGAACCGGATGCAGACGTGTTCTGTGGGGTCAGAGAGGACAGAATGAGGACCAGTTGGTGGAGGTTATGGAAAGGATTTCAACTCAATTTTAGGAAGACTGTTTGATCAGACACAGCTGTTCAAAATAGAACAGGATTATTTTAGGAGGCAGTGAACTCCCTGCCACAGGGATCTCCAGGCAGAACCTGGTTGAGCCAGCAGAAGGACCTAGACTAAGATCCTCTGCCACTGGAATCTCTATGCTCCTTCTGGGATTTTTATGGTATCCCAAAGCATGGGACTGAGGGTAAGGGAGGCAGGGGTTGGTCCAACCTTATAAAAGTACACCGCCTTCTCTCACTTCCACTAAATGAATGTGCGTGGCTGTGTGCCAATAAAAGTTTATTTTAAAAAGAAAAGGCAGCAGCTGGATTTCGCCCAAGGACTGCAGTGTGCCCACCTCTGGGCTAGTCCTTCGGTTTGCAAAAGACTGTACATTAGAACCCCTGGGGAGTTTTCACAAAGCACCAATGCCTAAACTCAGGCCTCCAAATAACGTTTAAATTTAAATAACATTTAAATGGTCTAAGGTGGGGCCTGGGATCAGCGTTTTCTAAAAGCTCCCCCAGGTGATGGTACCATGCAGTCAAGACTGAGAATCACTGATCTCTAGCAGAAGAGAGGCACGTGTAATCCCACTATTATCTCACAATAATCCACAGGATTTCACAAACCCAGCCCAGGGGAAGTGACTCACTCAAGGTCATACAGTGAGTCAAGAGGCAAGGAATCCCAGCCCATGAGCTTTCCCTTACACCACAGCAGCAGACACAGATGGGCTCATGCTCCCATCTCGGAGCCTGGGATGCAGGTGCTTTTTTTTTAGCTCATGCCCCGCTGTTCCCGGAAGATAGGACCCTGCAGAAATAAATACCAAACACATTCACCCGACACACTCTAATGCATGGGACCAGGCCCTCTCCCCAGACCAATCTCAATGACCTGAAAGTAAAGAGGGGAACAGAATTCCCAAAACAACTCCGTTTTTTTTTTTTTTTTTGAGAAGCAGCATTTTGACCAAATTTTAAACAGTTTATTAGCACCTGGGAAGAACAAAAGGGGACTGTAAAAACTGTAGTTTTACAGTCCTAACTACAGTCCTAACTGTAGTTTTACAGTCACAGGAAACTCTTTACCAGTGACACCACTGAGGACCTGCCAAAATATGCCACCTGCCTGGAGCTCTGCCCACGCAGGACTGGGGCACAAGGAACCCCAAGAACCCTGGGGAATGTTGCAAGAGCTTGGCTGAGGTTGGGCGGCCACTGGCAGCAATGATCTCAACTTCTACAGTGCAAACGCGCTCAGCAGACGGGGCAAACCGAGGCATCCCTGGCCTTGCAGGAGCTCTGCGGGTGGCCAGAGAGCCTCTGAGCCCTAGACCCTCCCCTTCCACTGAGTCATGGGGTCAGTCAGGGGCTGGAGAGAGCAAGGATGGGACAAGCACGATCATAATACATTAAATACTGAGACAAGTGACTATGTGCAGTTCTTTTGATGCTCCCAACAACTCCTATGGAGTAGATTCTTACGTTGTCCCCATTCTGCAGATGAAAAAACTGAGGCACCAGGTGGCTGGGTAATGTGCCCAAGGTCACCAAGGCAGTGAGTTAGAGTTAGGATTCAAACTCAGCTGCTCTGTCCCAGATTTTGGCTCTTAATGTTATGCTCAAAGGACTTGAAAGTGACTCTACTAAGGCAACTCTTCCCTGCAGAGGTGATGAAACAGACCCAGAGAGAGTAAGGGGCTGGTGTGTGGGGTCACACATGGGGGGCTGGGGCAAAACCAATTCCACGTACCACCCCTCAGAGAGCCCTCTCTTTTCGTGGAGAAGGGTCCTGCCAGCTTCTACGACACATAAGAATGGGCTCACACAAGGTGCTGAGGGCCTGCAGAACTGGAGAAAGAGCCAGTTCACAGGGCTCTTGTCTGCCAGCCTGTGTGAAGGAATGCCCGCTAGGAGACCCCATGTCACTCAGGAACTTCCTGTTCCCACCTGCGTGGTAGAGAGGGCTGTCTGCTTGTTTCCAACGTCAGCCCCTCACTGTCCCCTCACCCAACACTCAACCACAGGAGTCACCAGCCCCCAGCTTCCCCTGCCATGGCTCTCTGCCCACACTCTGCCCTCCAAGGATGCTCCCTTCTCTGGTAACTGCACGTTCAAATTCTGCCTAGGCTGCAAGGCACAGTGCTTGAGAACATGAGCTCTGGAGTTAAAGCTGAGTTCAAATCCTGGCTGTGTCACTTTGGGAAGCTTGTTCAACCTCTCTGAGCCTCAGTTTCTTCATCTATAAAGTAAGGATAATAACAGAGCCCACCTCTGTGCCTGGCAGCAGTAGGGGCTCCACTGTATTACCATCATCGTGGTTCAGCCTGCATGTACCTTCCTCTGTGATCCCCCCACCCCAGCTAGAAGTGAGTTCTCCCTCCTCTGAGCCCCATAGTTCTGTCTGCACCTCCATTCAGCTTCCCTGGGCTGACTCTGGGGCAGGTCTCACGCTGGACTCTGGGACACGAGCAGAGCGAGACACTACTGCAGTCCTACAGGAGTTCCCAGGCCAATCAGGGGGATAGACACAGACTCACAAATAGCTGTGAGGGCTAAGAAGTGATATTTCACATCCTGTGACACTCTAACAAGATTTTTTAAAAATCTGGCTCTCTTCTCACTGACTAAAGGTAGTTTCACTAACTCCTGATGAGTTGTATAAGAGTTTTAAAAAATCAGGTCAAACCACATTCAGAGAACTACAAATGGCTCCCAGAACTTCCCCGCTCCCTTACTTTACAGTCTGGATTTGGCCATCCAGGTCCCGCCCTCTCCACTTCTGCAGCCCCCTTATATGTGTGCCCAGCCCCATGCATTCCATGCACACTAGGGCTTGGATGCCGCAGAACAGGGTGGGTGCACAGGCACCAGGCTTGAAGGGACCTCCAGACTCAAGAGTCGCCTTGTTCTATTGTAAAAGCGATGGACCCAGGAGCCCCAATAACCAATACTCTTTCCACGTGCACTGTACTTTACAGTTTATAAACCCTTCCATGTCAGAATGTCACTTGCTCTTCTGAAACACCCGTGAAGTCATACTGTCGTGATTATTAAGACCTCCTAAACTGGGGTTCTAGGGCAGGGTCTATGCCTACTCATCTTTCTGGTATCTGTGTCTAACGCAGGGGCGGGCACATAATAAGGTGCTCAGTAAGTACAAAAATGAATTTTAGGGCTTCCCTGGTGGCGCAGTGGTTGAGACTCTGCCTGCCGATGCAGGGGACACGGGTTCGTGCCCCGGTCCGGGAGGATCCCACATGCCATGGCGGAGCGGCTGGGCCCATGAGCCATGGCCGCTGAGCCTGCGCGTCCGGAGCCTGTGCTCCGCAACGGGAGAGGCCACAACAGTGAGAGGCCCGTGTACCGCAAAAAAAAAAAAAAAAAAAAAAAAGTGCTCTGTCAGATGCTGCTATCAGGCCTTTAGACATCCACTCTAGTTCCCAACCAGGCAATGGGGGTCTTAAAAAATTTCAAAACTTTTTTTCTGATTTGTCATTGCATCTAAATGAGAAAACTGACAAACTGGGCTTTTTTACAAAAAAAAAAAAAAAAAAGTGCACTTTAAATAAGCCCAAGAGAAAACCAAGTGCAAGACTTTATTACGGTTCTGGAATTACTCTGTCATCAGCCTGTTTGTGCTGCTGCAGATATCAAGGCTGTAAGATCCAAAGAAAGGGGGTCTTGGCCCCAGGGCCAAGGACTCCATCCTATTTTTGTGGCCAAGGGGCGTGTGGATGAATGGATTCCATGATTCTTGGCTCAAACCCTCGGATTTTACAACCCCCTGCCCCTCCCCCATCTACAGAGCAGAGGTCACAAAGCCACAAGGTCCCCTTGTAATGCTACTTCCTGTAGGTGCCAGTCTGGTTTTCTGAACAACCTCTTTAACTTGACCGCACAACCCGCAGTTGTCCGGAAACAGCTCTGATGTAAGAAACACCTCAGGGAAGCTCAGGCACCTCGCAAGTCCAAGACACCCCTGGCCCAGGGTCCGCCATCGACCACCCGCCCTGGTGGGGGCCATGCCCAGCGACTCAGTTCCAAAAGGCCAAGCCCTCCCCAGGGTAGCTCAGGGCTGAAGGGAGAGGGGAGAGGAGGAGGAATCCCACCAGGCGGTTCTTGACAGAAGGTCTGGCAGCCCTGCCCTGCTCTCCACAAATCCCTGGGCCACAGTCGTATTTTGAGCCAGAATGGCTCATTCGGATTCTGAGGCTGCGTTCTAAAGCTGCACCACAGACGGGAGTGTGGATAGCGGCCTAAGCCTTGCAGGGTGATCGTTCCCAGAGGACAAGACTTATCATCTGTCCTCAGACATTAGCAAACTGCCCCCACAGTTCTCTCCCCGGAGGCTCAGTTCCCTCAGAGAAACGCAAACAGTGGCTAAACTTCTAGGTTCAGAGAGGCAGAGAGAGCCAGGAAGGGTTGTGGTCCCACCTGGGCCACGGGCTGGCAATGTGTCTGACCCTGGGCGAGGCCCAGCCACCCTGCGGGGAAAACAGAGACCATGGTGACCTGAGGGCTGTCTCAGGTGGGAATGAGACCACGTGTGAAGCCACACAATGGCTGGCAAACCATATCACTGAAGCCGGGCTGCAGAAGGGTGGCCCCCTCAGACATGCATTAGCGCCTATGCAGTGGAGGTGGAGGGGAGGGGCGGATGCAGCGAGGGGACCACCCGCAGGCTCCAGCCACTCTGCTAAAGGAGACGAGATATGGTCACGAGAGAGCACTGGCAGGCAGACAGGCAGGCAGGCAATGCTGGTGGGGGTCGGGTGACCTCCTGGAGAAGGTGGCGCATCTCCCGTGGGTTCAGGCGGGAGTGACTACACGCGAGGCGGGCGGATCAGCAGTAAGGTATCTGGAGGGGGGGGTGTGCAAGTGAGGGAAGGGAGAGTAAAGTGACCGGGCTACAATGCTGAAGGGGTTGTATGGGTGTGTAACGAAGACACATAGAAATGGAGTTTGGGGGTGGACTGAGGGCTCTGTTTTGGGGCTTTACTGTAAACAGAGAACGTGTTTACACACCTTTTGAAGCAGAGGCATAACATGTAGTCAGCAAGAGGAGGGGTGATGGAGTGTGCAGGGGTGGGAGGGAAATGCAGCTGTCCCAGGGAAAGGTAACAGGGTTGATTTAGAAGATACCTGCCCCACAGGTGTTTAGAGGGAAGTTAACTTCTAGAGGACCTGGCACTTGCAGGGATTGGAAGAGATGAGAGCTTAGGACATTTATCCTCACTCAGATCCTCTCTTCTCCACACTAAAAAGTCACAGCTCAGTTTCTTCCAGCCAGGGACGAAGGGTCTAAGTACATTCACCACCAGGTCCTTTGTTTTCTACACAATCGTAAATAAGCCCTTCATGCCTGATACCCAGAAAGCCCTTTTCACTAATCAGGATCCTTCATTTTACCTCTGCCCCAAAAGGCTCTATTTGAGCTGTCTTTCTCATCACCATGCACACATACAGGTGAACCCATCACCCAGCAAGGAGCTCTGTGCAGGGGAGGGGCACAGTCACAGCACCGCAAAAGTACCTGTGAGGCGGGTCAGATCATCACAAGCAAGGCGCAGAAGCACGACCCACAGGTGGGGGAGGGCAGAATAGAGAGGCTGTGTCAGCGTTCTGTCAAGAGGCAAGATCTGAGCTGAACCTGCATTTGCCAGACAGGATGGAGTGCTGGGAGGGAAGACGGACACGCCAGCCTCAGGAAATGGCCATGGGCAAAGTGCATAGGGGTAAAAATTCAGTGAGTTTAGGGAAGGATGTTCTCTGACATATCAGGAAAAGGAGACGGGGACCACCTTGTAGAAGGCCTTGAATGCCAGGTTAAAGCAACTCCACATTATTCCAAAAGGCAATGGGAAGCCACTGGAGGTTCTGAGAAGCCAAGTGACCAGATCAGAGTTGTGCTCTTACTGGAGGGACATGATGTCAGCTGTCCTCCATAACGGGATGGTAGGTGTGGCCAGTACCGAATGCATCAAGGACAACGGGTGGTAGGTGTGGCCAGTACCGAATGCATCAAGGACAGCAGAGGAGACAGAGTTACGGCAGGAGTCAGCCGACTGCCAAAACGTAGCTGGTCGAAGTTGGCTTGCACACGTACTTTTTTTTTTTTTTTTTGCGGTATGCGGGCCTCTCACTGTTGTGGCCTGTGCTCCGGACACGCAGGCTCAGTGGCCATGGCTCACGGGCCCAGCCGCTCCGCGGCATGTGGGATCTTCCCAGACCGGGGCACGAACCCGTATCCCCTGCATCGGCAGGCGGACTCTCAACCACTGCGCCACCAGGGAAGCCCGCACACGTACTTTTTATAAATAGTGCTTTGGGCCTTAGTGGAAACCTCATTCTCTACCTATTTCCTTTCTCGTTCTTCAATATTCTCCCGAGCTTCTGAGTATGCATCTCATGAGGAAGTCATTAGCAGGAGCTGCAGTCTGTTCTAATTATAAAGCATGCTAGGAGTCTGCCGAGGCCGATGAGGGGATCGTGCCCACGTCTGGCCTCACAGAGGCCCCAGGGCGTTGGGCTAGAACAGACCCTGGGGTGGGACTGCCTGGGCTCAAATGCCACGTCTGTCCTGTGCTGGGTTGTTCACAAGTTACTCAAACTCCTGCGCCTCAGTCTCCACTCACTGGGGATAAGAAAAGTACCTACTGACGAGGGTTGTTGCAAGAATGACGCCCATGAGAGCTTAGCACAGCACCTGGCACACAGGAGGAGCTTAACATATATCAGTGAAGCCAGAAATCACCCACCATCTTCAACTGTCATTTAACTGCAAACTTCACCTCCTAACTGTGCCCATGCCCTTTAATTACGGAGGACTGTGCTGTGTGGTGACTAATACCCCAGCCCTGCTCGGGGGCTCCCTGACTTTGTGGGGACTTCAAGCAATTCACTTCCCCATCCCTAAAATGGGAACTGGAAATCCCCGCTCTCTCTGCCCCCTGTGGCAGCTGAGACAATACCACTGTGAGGGCTCAGGGCAAACTAAGTGCCCGTGTGAGGGTCACTGCTCCCCTGCTCCACAGGAGGGGCATTTCCATCTTGCCCATCTGCTGGCTTCCCTCAGAAGTCACTGTGACAGGCTCTTCCAAGGCCAGCCCAAGGAAGCAGATGTCACAGCCAGAACAGCAGGGGCTCATTTCCAGCCTGGCCAAGCATGGGCTTTCCTGGAGCAACCCAGCCCAGACTAGATGTCACATTCCTCTTAACTCTCACCATGGGCCAGGCCCTGGGTTTTCACTGGGTCCCTGGGTGACAGAGGCCCAGCCAGGGGCCCCTCAGACCCATTACTACATTGCAGAACCGCATGGCTAACTGTCTAGCCAGGCCCTCAGAGCCACTCGAAGGCCTCCATCTGCCAGGTCACCCACAGCCCCGCCTGCTCCGGCCCCATGACTTTCCCACCAGACCCCAGCCGTACTTGCTGACTTCCACGATTTTGGGCGAGCTGTGCCCTCTGCCTAGAGTACTTCTCATTCTTCCCACAGCCACTTTTTGGGGCCAGACTGAAACGTTCTCCAAGGAATCTGCCCAGATCCCCGCCCAGAATCAATCAATCAGATGCCCCTGCGACCCTGATCATTTTGCTGTGTAGTGGAACGCCTTGTGCCTGCTGCCCTGCCCCCCAGCTTCTCTCCACCTATTCCACAATGCCCTGTTCTGCATTCTTCACCATGCCCACGCCAGGGGGCTTACCCAGTACACTTGTAGGGACCTGAACCACTAAAACAGCCCCTTATGAACAAAGTAACGGTTCCACATACTTAGATTCCGGGGACTTACATCTTCACTGTGCATTTCCCAACCTAAAAACAATGAGTTGCATCTTCCCTGGAAAAGCGGTCTCTGGGGGACAAGGGGGCAAAAGCACTTAGCTGTGGGACCAGCTGCCTTTAGACGGGAGAAGCCCAAGGTGACCCAGCCTGGGAATGCAGAGCTGGAGTGGTGGGGGTTGACATGGGGAGAGAAATCAAGAGGCAATGGTCCTCCCCCCTCCCCTGCCATAGGAACCATCAACTGAGTCAGCAAGTCCTGGGAAGAGCCGGCCAGCTGCCTTTAATCCTCCCAGAACATGCTAGCAGCAGGGAAAGCTCAGAGGGGCAGGCCTCGCATCAGGGCCACGGCCCCTGTGCTGGAGCCAGCAAGCCGAGGCGGCGACCTGGAGAGGCAGGCAAGCCCTGGCTCTGTCTGGCAGCTCATTCCCACCTGCCGCTGCACATGAATTACAGGGAGGAGGCCAGTGGCCAACTGGCTTCAAGGCCGGCCCTGCCTCTCTCCGGCACAAGGAAGTGCTTTGTGCAGCCCAACACCTCATTATCTGGCATCTCAGTAACACCGGAAAGGGCAAATAATGGGGTAAGCGTGACACATGTTGCACAGATGCCCCTCCCTGCACAAACCTGTCCTTAAGTCCCCACTGCCTACAGAGCAAAGGTTCAATTAACTCCTTAGTACGGCATTTGTGGCCCTTGCATCTGGCCACAACAAATCTTTCCAGTAAAACCTCCTTCTAGCCTAATTCATTTATTCATTCAAAATAAATTTTTTGAGCACCTACTAGGTGCTGGGCACGATGTTGAAGGAGCTGAAGGATCCCTAAGTGCCACCGCCCTGAAGCCTGTGCAGATCACATACAGGTCCCTGGCTTAGAGCTCTGCATACAGCAGGTGCTCAGAGCTTGGTAACTGTTATTATCATCACTCCCACCTGCCCCTGTGGAGGGGAAGCTGCCCGTCGCAGTTGCCTACCTCCCTACCCTCCTGTAAGTCTCACTACCACACCACAAAGGTGGGCACAAAAGCCACTCTGCCTGTTGGAGGCCCGCTAGGTGCCATGATTTAGAGTGTGCTGGCTGCCCTGGGGGGCACTGGGGTTTGGGTGTTTCCCTGTGCTGGAGTCACTGGAGGTTTGGGGACTCCAGGAGTTTCAGAGCACATTGGGCCCTCAATCAACCTCACTGAGGCCACTCATTTGACAAGCATTCCTGGGCCCACTCCAGGTCCGGCCCTGTGTGAGGTGCTCCCACTGGGAAGGATGAGGAGCATAAAGACACATTACAGGTAAAGATACAAAGGCATGGAGGTAAAATCCTGGCAGAAGGCAAGCAATTTCCAACCGGCTGGCCGGGAATCATGGAGCCAGAGGGAGCCTTTCACAGAGGTAAGGGTCAGCTTTTTTTTTTTTCGGTTACGCGGGCCTCTCACTGTTGTGGCCTCTCCCGTTGCGGAGCACAGGCTCCGGACGCGCAGGCTCAGCAGCCATGGCTCACTGGCCCAGCCGCTCCGCGGCATGTGGGATCTTCCCAGACCGGGGCACGAACCCGTGTCCCCTGCATCGGCAGGCAGACTCTCAACCACTGCGCCACCAGGGAAGCCCAAGGGTCAGCTTTGATGTCACACTATGAGTCTAGACATGATAGAAGCTGTGGAGAGTATTTAAGTAATGACATGACTGGAGTCACTTTTGAAAGACAGAAGATGAAGGACCGGCCAGAAGAGTCAAGACTCAAGCACTATGGGACGTCAGGGATGGGACTTTTCTTCTGACAGCATCTAAAAAATCTGTAACAGTAAGCAATTTGATAATATATCAACTTCCTACATCTTTATAATGAGCCAGACTGTACAACAAGAGACCCTACACAGGACAACACAGTTGTAGGAAAAAATGGTGCATTTTTAAAAGACATACTTTTTGACATGAGAATGTGGGCTACTTCTGTGCAACTAAGTATTGATGAAAGCTCTTATAGCATGTCTAGGTCAGAGACAGCTTGCAAAAACCCCACGGGTCTGGGGAGGGGTGGGAGCTGGGGTCGGGGTGGGGGGAACTTCCATACAATCAGGAGGTCAAAACAAGTATGTACAAAACACGGAAGGAACAAGTCAACATGGGCTGTGATTATGAAGAGATGTGCCTAACATTTTAGACTAGACGTCTGTGAAGTTTTATTTTTATAAATAAAGTTTTATTGGAACACAGCCATGCCCACTGATTTACATATTGTCTATGGCTGCTTTCTAACAACAAGGGAAGAATTGAGGGGCTGCATGTTGTCCCCAAAGCTGAAAATACTTACCACCTGGCCCTTTACAGAATGTTTGCTGAGGCGTGGGAACTGACACATGCAAACAAGAACAAGGGACCCCCCTGGAAGGAACAACCTTGTTCCCAAAGCCCCTCTGCGCTCCTCTCTGAGTACAGCCCCCAGAGGTGGCCACACACTTCTTTAAACATCTTGGGGTGGTAAATCTTCCGTCCTATAGAGTGGATTTAATTTCTGGAAACTACCCAAGGCTTTTCAAACCAATTCAGGTGAAAGGTGGGTGATCACACCAAGGAATGAAACACATGAGCCTGCCAAGGGCAGAACGCGTGCCTTAAACTCTGGGTGAATTGAAATGGCAGTGAGAAATGTGGTTTCATTATAAAGCTGCGCAACTTTATTTCTCGTGTCTCGTTAATTGGGGACAACAGTCATCTGATGTTCGGGCCTCAGCCCGATAGTAAAAGACCTCTTATAAGACCACAGGAACCTGTGGTCTGGGGATGGCTGTCCTGGGAAGTCTTTGGAAAAGACGGGGCCTGCTGACAGAGAAGGACACCTGGCCATTACAAATGGAGACACTGTGGCCCACAGAGGAGAAGGGACTTGTCCAAAGCCACCCAGCATGGAGTCTCAAGGTTCAATTCATCCAGAGTGGTTAGAGTGTTCCAAGTTCTGAGCCAGGAGCTGCGAGTGTAAATAAAAAATGAGTACATGCTGAGTCCCTGGTATCCAGTAAGACAGGAATGTCAATAAAAGCACGGAAATTTAACAGGCCTTGGCCATGTCCCCTGCCCTGAATCTGTTTTCATATACAAGAAATGGACAATAACCTCCTTGCAGAGTTCCTGGGAGGATTACAGTTTAGTGTTGTACCTAAAGCACCCAGCAGAGTACAGCATAGAATAGGTTCTCAATACAAAGTAGCTCAGAATCTCTGGTGCAAGGGCAAGTGCAACTGGGTGCAACATTCCACTATCTTTAGCCACAGCGCTTGCACGGACACACCCTTGCATACAGGAAACTCCAAGACTGCACAGCTTCTGTGGGCACCTGTCCTATGCCTGGCCCGGTTCGGCCTGCCTGCTGTAGGGAAGTTAACAGAGAGGGAAACTGCAATCTGCCTTTGGAGCAGCCACGTTCCCAGCCCGAGGGAATCATCCCCTCTTTCCGGGACTAACTCCTTCAGCAGGACCACAGCTGTAAACACAGCACAGACCAATAGGAACCGAGAAACAGAAGTAGATGAAGGCAGGTAGCCCTGGCTTTTGGAGGCAGCCAGGATAGATGTCTTCCGAAGGGTCAAGGGAAAATCCCCACACCTTCCCTGGTCGTAAATAATGCCAGTAAGTTCCTTCACGCTGGCCTCTCTCCCTGTATGCAATAGCCCAATGTGCCAGTGGGAGTAAAGGAAGAGAGGGTGTGCATTGTATCTTCCGGTGCCCGGCTGCGCAGTTCCGATAAGAGGGCTGTGACCACAGACACAGACAGATGATGTCCTGATCGGGCACCAAGGGCCACCACTGGCACCGCCGAGCCAGCTTGGTGAGCTTATATAACAAAGGGCTTGTCATCACTTCCTGTGAGCCTCATCGCCCACATTCCAACACAATGAGACGCTCTCTCTGCCCTGGCTTTGAAGTTCAACTGCTCATTCACAAGGCTGGGCAGAGCCTGGCTGGGAGGCAGAGAGCCTACACTGGCTCACCTTCCCATTCCCCTTGCCCTTGCCATGTCATTAATTTACTTGGAAAAAATGTTCCTTTGTGATTAAATAGTGTTTGCTTTTAAAAACTGAAAAATATCCAACCTTGCAGTGACAACCGCTATCCACATTTGGGTCTATTTACTTCTGGCCTTTTTTCTACCTGTGTAGGTGGGAATGGGGTAGGGGGAGACTACAACTATTCGGGTTCTTATACCCTACTTTTAAAGTCTTCTGTGGTGAGCCTTTCCCCTCTTGACTCTTCTGCAGTTGAGTTACTCAACCCAGCTCTGGGTGGCCGCATTCCTTTCCACCATATACATGAACCATTTCCCACAGTTGGATATTTAAGTAATTTCCTTTTTTTTTTTTTTTCAAATGCTGTTGGATACTGGTAGCTAAATCACTGTGACTCTCTTCACTCTCTCCTTAGGATAAACTCCTAACGGGGAACCACTGGGCCAGAGAGTAGCAACTTTTCAGCTTCTCTGTGTTGTTCCCTCAGTTTCCCGTTTTTCTTTCTGACCTGGAACCAAGTCTACAACATTTTTAAGGCAACCTTGATTAATAAGGTCCTTTTACAGTGGCCTTATTGGCTGACCTCATGATAGGGATGAACACCCTCATTTAAAGATGGGAAAATAGGCTCAGGAAGGTCAAGTGACTTACCCAAGGTCATAGACCCTCAACGTGAACCCAGACTAAGCCTGAACAGTCAGTGCTCTCTCACTGCTCCACACTGCTGCTCTCAGATCCCTAGGCCAGCGTCGGAGCGGGCATTCCGGAGTGTTTTAAAATCGAGTGCACGATGATCTAAAACACACACAGCTTGCTACAAATCCCTGAGACACATCCTGTGATTCTGGGTCCACCTGTCAATGTTTGTCAGTCTTGACCATCCAACCACAGACCAATGCAGGGAAACATGCCACGGTTCTTCAGCAACAGGGCTCAAGTGGTCTTTTATTCAGCAATGGGTAAGATTCTCTTTTACTACTAAAGAACTAAGGAATAGAAAATGTCATGCCCCTAGTGGCTGCAGGGATAAACTTAATAATGACAATCTAACTCACTTCTTTCTGATTTTTAGACTGTGAATACAGGATGACCTTAGATTTCACATTCAAACAAGCCTTTGAAATTCAAAAATCCAGATCTTCTAAGGAAGCCTTCCTTCTTCCTACAAGGGAAGCCCTGATTTCCCTTTCCGAATTTTTTAAAGAAAAGTCTGGGGAACACAAGACGGCATGAACTTCTTGTTTTGTTTCAGTACCCTTTATAAATTTAAAGTTTCCTTCCCACCTATCAGCAATGTCCCAGTTAAAATGACCCTCTGACTGAATGAAGGTGTACAGCTGAAATTTACTTGCAGAGTAAGAAATATTTGAGCACAGACAGAACTATAGCCTCTGAACTTGAAGGAATCCAATGTTCCAAAGTACTTGCTGGGTTGTAGAGAAATAGGTAAAACCAGAAGAAACCATCAAAAGCAAAGAAGTTATGAAATTTTCTGGAATAACCATTCCCCAAAGGATTTGACAGGTATAAAGAAAGGCATTGCTAATTTAGGAGAGGAATTAAATAGTACCCCCCCCCAAAAAAATGTGCCCGCACCCTCATCCACTGATTTCTTACTTTCAAACTCTTCATTCAGGGATCTCTGTGAGCCGTCAGAAGCAATTTCTGCTTCCTCTGGAGGCTTCATGTCTAATAAGTTTAAGGACTCCTCAACACAAAGGGTTTGCCTGGATGGAGAAAAGTTCCTCAGCTTTTTCAAAACCAGGCCCACTTCTGCTCTAGTCTGAGGGTGATAAAGAACCAGAATCAAGGGTGCACACAAAAATCAGGGTGGGGCGGGACAAGAGAAGGAAGGCAAGGCCCCAGACGCACGCCTGGTTTGGGTGTCTGCACTTTGAGAACATCAGGCCCAGGGCCTGCGTGTGTGATCCAGGCCTTGACAATGTTCTCAGCTGTCCTGTGGGTGACTCGGAAGTGATGACACCGATTCCCACCATCTTGTCACTTCACAGTCACGCCACAGATGGCCTTCAGATGGATCCCAAGCCTTGCAGAAGCCCAGCAAGGAGGAGCTGAATGACAGCTGAATTCCCCAAGCGTGTGCCCCAAGCATGTGGCAAGAGCCCCCTGAGCTGGCCTGATGGCATATTATTCCTAGATCTTTATTTACAAAGCGTCTCTTCAGGAATTGGGAAGCGTGCTCTGCTAGCCAGAGGGGCCTCTGATTCAGCCATGAATGAGAGAGGAATTGGACAGGGATCCTCAGGGGACCCTTCAACTGAGCCCAGCAAACATCTTCATCAAGGCTAATGTTTCTTCCCCCCTGGGGACCCAAAGCCTCCTGAGCACTTCCTGCTTCTCAGAGCTCCTCCCGTGGAGGATGTCCTCTGAAGGTCGGCATCCTAGTGGCAGCCAGAACCCCAGCGCTCCCTTCTCCCTTTTGCATTCCCTTCTTCTGAAGCCTCCAGCAGCAGCTTTACTGTGGCTCCTTCGACCTGCTATCATTTGCCCGGACATCCTGGGCTGCCTCCAACTCCCCGACGTGCTGTCAACAGATGGGAGAGCTGGACCTCAGTCTCAAGGTCAGGTGACTAGCTCTGTGGCCCCCCCAGAACAAACAGTGCATGCTCTCCCACCTCCTTCACCCCACACAACTTCCCTCATAGAAGAGCTAGCTGTTCAGTGGCTCTGCCCTTTCCTGCTCCGTGTTTCTACAGAAGCAAGCAGCTGAGGTGCTGCTTGGTTCAATCATACAAGGCCTCCTCCACCCAATTATCCAGAAAGACCATAGGTGGAGACGTAACTCTATGTCTGACCCAGGCCCCGGGACCCCTGGTGCACCATCCGTCTGACTCTGACAGAATGTGGACAAAAGCTCTCCTGGACTGGGTAACTTACAAACTACACAGAGGGCATATCTCAACTACTGATGAGAGTAATCCAGAGAATCTATCCCCTAGACAGGCACTCAGTCGATTTCCCTCCATTGCCCAATGTCATCTGAGAGCTGCCTGAGCAGTCAGTCACAGTATGGGCGGGGGGGACCTCCCTGGTGGTCCAGTGGTTAAAGAATCTGCCTTCCAATGCAGGGGATGCGGGTTCGATCCCTGGTCAAGGAACTAAGATCCCACATGCCGCAGAGCAACTAAGCCCGCGTGCCGCAACTACAGAGCCCACGCACTCTGGAGCCCGTGCGCCACAACTTGAGAAGCCCGCATGCCGCAATGAAGAGCCCGCACTGCAGCGAAAGATCCCGCGTGCCACAACGAAGATCCCACGTGCCGCAACTAAGACCCAATGCAGCCAAATAAATAAATAAATATTTTAAAAAATAAAGAAAGAAAGAATGCAGACTGGGGTCAGGCCAGTCTGCATAAAGCATTTGGTGTCCTCCCAACGGGGCTCCCCACCCCCAGGCTCAGCTTAGGCCTCCCTCCCCCAGCCCTCTCTAACCCATCCTCTTAAGAGGGAGACAGATAGGTTTTTTTCTAAAGCCCAGATCTGACCCTGTCACTCCTGTGCTCCACCACCTTTCATTACCAGAGGACAGACCAAACTCTGTGGCCTGTCCCTTTGGGCCTTCTGTCACCTGGCCTTATCTCTCACTCTTGTATATTTTCTCTTTTGTCTTCTCACAGCCTCTCTTTCAGTCACTTCGGACCACTCGCAACGCCCCTCCCAGGATGTCCTCCTAACATCCACAAATCTCTAAATATCCAAATCTGTATCCATGAAGGCCCAGCTCCCGTGCCACCTCCTCCATGAAGCCTTCCTGATGCTACTTTGGCAGCATTATCTTGAGAAGACATACGGAGAGTGCCTGGCTCAAACCAGATGCTTTATTAACAGTAGAAAGCTATGGTTTTTAAATGGCTCTGGCCTCATGGTTTTGGAACAACCAGATGATACAGAACTGACCTCTGTCACTGTTCCCTATAGCTGTGTAGCATAGAGGTTAAGGGCAGACAGAAGCCAAACTAACTTCCTGGGCTTCACACCCCCACCTGCAGCTCTGCCCATTACTAGCTGTGTCACCTATTGACAAAGTACTTAAAAAAAAACAAAACAACCCACACATGTTTGCCCTAGTTTCTCCATCTGTAAAATGGGACTCAATAGAACTTACATCCTAGGGTGTCATGAGGTTCAGTGAGTTAATATTCATAAAGCACTCGGAACAGAGTGGTGATCCAGGTAGAGTTTTTACTTCTGTTCTCCCACTGCAGAGAATCATAGGTCAACCACAAACTGACTGTCAATATAGGACAGGGATAATTTTTGAGGACAACCTCACCCGGCCAGAAAGGGAAGTCCCACTGGCTTGACTGTGGCTATAAGAAGCCCAGAGTTCGAGGCTGGGTTGAGGCCCAGGACAGACTGTGGCCAAAAGAATTCATAAAGCTCTTCCTACATGCCACGCATTGTGCTTAGCCATTTAAACAAATAATTTTATTAAATCCTCACAAAGACCCTAGGTACTGCCCCTGAACCCCATCTCCAGAGTGTTTCATCATCTGTAAAAAGGGGATTCTAACAGGACCACCTCAAAGACTGGCCGTGAGGATCACACACAGAAAGCGTCCCACAGGCACGAGGCACAGAGTGAGGGGTCAGGAGACACTCTCTATTATTACTATGCCCATGTTAGGACAGATGAGCATTGCAGGCCCGGAGAAGCTAACCCCAAATTACTAAGCTTCTGAGCACCAGGTCCAGGATTTGAGCCCAGACTTCTGACCCCAAAACTAGTGCTCATTTCACATCACCACAGTGGACACCCCTAGGGTCCTGCCGTGTTTGGATCAACAGCTCTGGGCACCTGTGGTGTGTAGCGTCACCGGCTACCCCCACAAAGGGCAAACACCTGGCCCGAGAATACCTGGCTCCTGACACCACGCCGCTCTCAGCCGGGCAGCTTCTGCTCTGCTTGTTACCTGCTCAGCGCTGAGGTCCTGATGGCAAGATCCCACCCGCTCCCCCGGAATCTACTCCTGACTGCTGCTCTCCTGCTCTCTTTGCCCTGAGACCCCCAAAATCCACCTGGGAATCGAATCCAACGATGCTCTGCTCCCCATCTGGTCACGCTTCAGAAGGATTAACTCCTCAGGGTCAGCCTCAGCCCCCCCAACGCAGAACCCGCTCCAGCCTGCCACTTCCTGCCCGGGAAGCTCCTGGACTGGGGGTCCATCAATGCCCTCCACGCTTGTGATGCTGAAGGGTACTTGCCCTTAGCAGTTGGTGTCCTGGCTGGGAATCTGGCTCTATGGGGAAATGTTACAGCCTGCAGCTTCCCTCTGCCTTTGAAGATACGATCACACATCTGAGGGTCGTCATGTGGAAGAAGTAAGGTTAGACTGGTTCTGCTTGACCTCAGAGTCCAACTAAAACAGTAACAGAATCCACAGAGAGAAAGAGGTCAGCCAGCAGAGCTCCCATAAACACCAGGTACTCAACAAACCTGTACTAAGTTGGAGGGAACAGCAGAAAAAACTTGAAAGCGCAGCTGTGCAAACGAGTGTGTGCTCATGTGACAAATCCCCCCATCACTGGAAGTTTTCAGGCACGGATGCAGGAGGTTGGACTGCATGATCCCTAGGCTCCCCTGGAACCCCAAACCAAGTTCCAGGACAGCAACTTTCAGCATTGGCTGCATATCAGACTCACATGGGGACCTTCCAAAAGTACTGATACTCAGGCTCTGTCCCCAGAAACCATGGTGTGATTAGTGTGAGGTGGAGCCCAGGCAACTAAAAATTTTGAAAAATGCTCTCCTGGTGATTTGTGCTGCCAGGGCTGGTCTAGGTAGGGTGCGTTGACATGCTGTGACACACAGCATAGTGAATTAGGCAGACACCCTCAGCCTCTTAGACCCATAAACATGTTCATCCGTGTTCATGCAGAAAATTCTGCATCTTTTTTCCCTTGATTTATTCACTGTGAACACTCCTGGTCTTAATCTGCTCCATCAACACTAATTCATTAATGTCACAAACCCCACAGCAGACACTGCAGGATGGATTATCCCGACGCTGGCCTGAGCCAGGAAAAGAAGAACGTGCAACAGAGCCTCGGAAAGGGTCCCTCACTAATTGAAGACACAGGACACCTGGGTTGAGGGGACAGAAGAGGTCGGTGGGTGGGGGAAGAACTCTGTGAATTCATGTCACTTGCATTGGACTTTGGTGGGTGTGAAAAAAATTTAAATGACCAAAATAATATAGTCCCCACATACCACACCTTCAAGTCCTCTCCATCCTTCCAGTCTGAGCTCTGCTACCCATGGTCTACTACAGTGCTGCCTGTGCCCAGCTCAGGTTCCAATGCTTCTTGTTACTCAGAGTCATTACCTGCCTCTGTATCCTGGCACTGAACACCTGCTGCCTTGCAGCAGAGATATTCCTGGGCCTTTCCAATATCCCCTCCTGGGCTTTGAGTTAGAGTGCCGGGGCTTACTCATTGCTGATGGTCTGCACGGCTCAGCCCAGTGCTGGAACATGGTAGGTATCTAAAAAATGTTTGCTGCATGGATGACTGAATGCTGCACCCCTCTGTCCACAAAAGTCACCATGCGAAAGCTGAAATGGACCCACCCAGATAAGGCTACATAGGCAGGGCGAACAGTAAGTGGTTGCACTGAATATACCTAGACAGCCGGCCCCCTGGTCCTGGAGGAGGAAGCTGACTCCAGTAGAGGTGAGGCGAAGCTTTCCTGGCCTCATCCCACCCATAGCGTCAGGTATGGCATCCAAAGATGAAGTACTAATACCCAGTTACTTCCCTCAGGTGTCAGGAGTTGAATGTATAATAAGTGCATGGGTATCTGCAGACGGAAGGTGTCATTTTATAAAGACAAGGTGAAATCATCATTATCATAATAGCTAATGAGAATTTAACACAGTCAGGGCAAGATGGAGTCAAAATATTGAAGTCTAAAAAGGCACCTGAAGAAATACAGACAGCTCACAGAGCAAGCAAGGAGGAGAGGATGTCCAGACACAGACTGGTCATTCGGAAAAATAACATTAAAACCCTACCTCATACCCTGAAATCAAACTCCAGATGAAAATGTCAACGTTAAAAAAGAAAGAGGGACTTCCCTGGTGATCCAGTGGTTAAGAATCTGCCTTCCAATGCAGGGGACGCGGGTTCGATCCCTGGTCGGGAAACTAAGATCCCACAGGACACAGGGCAACTAAGCCACACGCTGCAACTAGAGAAACCCACGCAGTGCAACAAAAAAGCCTGCGTGCTGCAACGAACGATCCCATGTGCCACAACTAAGACCTGACGCAGCCAAAGAAAGAAAGAAAGAAACCATCAAAGTATTAGAAGAAAATACATTGGAGTACAGAAAACTTTTCTAAGCAGCACACTCAAAAATCATGAGAAACATCAACTGATTCAGCAACAGAAAACCATTCAGTGTAAACAACAAAAGCAACCACCAGATACAGAGCCGAAAGGCAAATTACAAACTTGTAAAAAAAAATACCCTGCAACCCAAACGGCAGGCGAGGGGCTGCCATCCTTAATCCACAAAGAGCTCTTACGAATCAATAAAAAGATAAACCCTATGGCAGGAAGGATGGACAGATAGAAGTACACAATTTCGGAAAAGAGACACAAGCAGTCAACAAACATATGCACCAGTAACCTAAGAAACTGCAAATTAAACTAAATTGCATTAGAGTAAAGCAGGTGAAAACTTGTAAGGTCTTTCTAGTATTTGAAAGAATGTATCAAAATTTTTATCTTCCTACCCAACAATTCTCCTCTGGGAATCAATCCCAGATAAATAATCACAGACTTATTTATGCAAAGAATTAAGTTACAAAGATGTTCACTATAGCACTGTTAAATTAGTGAAAACTGGGAGAGCCTAAATAAGCAAACAGAATACTATACAGACATTAAATTACTGTTGTTGAATGTTTAAGACAATGTAGACATCTTTCCATGTCTTTAAGCAAAAAGAACACAAATAGATACACACAATATTAATTTTTGTGAAGGGAAATATATATATACACAGACACACACACATATATATGCACTGAAAAAAAGGCTAGATGGAAAAACAGTGAAATGTTAACAGCGGTTTCTCTGAATTGTAGAATTAAAGTTGGTTTCTATTTTAGTTTTGCTTATCAGCATTTTCTATACCAAACCTGTCTTAGTTTTGTTGAAGGGGAAGAAAAAAGTTAACACAGAGATAAACATTGAAATATATCAAAAAATCGAAGCTTGCTGTTCTGAGGAACGGCCTTAGAACACGGCCAACTCGCATCTGCCCCACATGGGAGAGCAGGTAGGGGCTGAGTCATTCCGCGAATGCCACGCGGGCCCCAAATCACATGCACGGCTTTGGAATGCACCGGGAGGATTACGAGGCTGTCTGGCTTTCTGGGAGTGCACGCCCCACAAAACAGTGAAGCTTCACTGTGAAGAATTTTCTGGTCATTTTCATTTTTAGAGTTTAGCTGTGGCCTGTAGAAACCAGGAAAGTTCCTTTCTTCCTCCTTCTGTTTGCCTCCTCCTCGTAGCCCACCTACTGGTGAGCCCCAGATGAGAAAGAACATTGGCAACAATCACAAGCGCTCCGTAAGGAAATGCTCTGCTTAGCAAAACAGGCAGGTTCCAGCCTCCTCTTCACCCTGCTCTGGTGCCGAGCTGAGGCACACAACACAGCAGGTGGCCTCCCAATTTGGAGAATGGGGGCAATTTTCGACCAGTGGCAGGTGGCCCTTCACATCCAGCTCCCTGCCTCTTTCCTCTATCACGTGCAGTTACACTAGTCAATCCCCAGGCTCTGGCCACACCTGCTTGCGCCCAGCAGGGGTCCCTTTCCAATCTCAGTCACTGTCGACAGGACCCCTTCTGTCTGGGATGCCCCATGTGCACCTTCCTCTGGACCCACCTCCCAGATGACTTCCTCTTCCTGGTGGTTTCCCCCAGCCCCAGACAGAGGCCACCCATGCCTTCTCTGGGTTCTCAGAGCGTGTTTGGCTCTTAAGTCCCAGAATCAGTTGCTGGATCAACTCCACTGGCTGGACTGTGACTGCGCTTCCAGGGTCCTCCCATCTCAGCTAATGACAATTTACCCTCCCGGCTGCTCAAGCTAAAACCTGGAGTCATCTGTGACTCTCCTTACCCCTCACATCTCACATTTCATCTGGCAGGAAATCCTGCAGCTCTACCTTCAGGGCATGTCCTGAATCTGGTCTCCTCTCATCACCTACCGCTAGCACCCCAGTTCCTGTGGCTGAAGGTCCTCCCAGCTGGTCTCCTGGCTGGTCCCCTCCAGTCTATTCTCCAGTAGGCAGCCAGAGTGATCCTTTCAAAACCCAAAAGCCAGATGACGTCATTCCTCTGCTCAGAACCTCCACTGACTTCCCATCTCACCCAGAGATAAAGCGAGAGAGGCCCGAAACACTCAGCCTCCCTGTCCCACCTCTCAGAACTCGTCTCCCCACTTCCTCTCCACCTGCTCCACTCAGTCATGCCAATCTCCCTGAAGCAGCCAGGCATGCTCCTGCCTTGGACTTTTGCCCTGACTGTTCCCTCTGCCTGGAATGCACTTCTCTCCGAGAGCCGTGTGAATCACACCATCACACCCTTCAGCAAAGCCCTCTGAGCACCCATCTGAAACAGCACCCCACCCCAAACTGAGGTCCACCCCAACTTTATTTTTCTCTACACTCTACCCAACATACTTTATTTGCTTGAATCCTCTCACGAGAGGGTAAACTCAGGGTAGCATGAATTTTTATGTTTTGTCCACAGCTGTATCCCCAGCATCTAAATAGAACAATACCCAGCAGGTAGCCCATTCTCAACAATGTGTGTTTAATGAATGAATGAGGAGAAAGGACTTGGTATGGGCTCTCATGGCCCAGCTGAGGACTCGGAGTCCAGCCTGTAAGTGAAGGCCCAGCAGTGGACAAGCCCTGCCCCAGCCCACCCACCTATCAAGTCATTTCTCCCCTCCCCGGCCTTGGGAAGCCCCTTTCTGACCATTATTCTTAAGTTCTGCTTGGAAAACTCAGGGCCTGAGTCATTCCCCAGGGCCCTGACTAATTCTCTCTCCATCCCTTGGACCCACCTCCAAGATCCTTCCTCTACAGCATAATGGGAAATCCAGAGAGAGCTCCCCTTGGAGAAGATGGAAAGGAACTGAATGATTTAGAGGAAAATTCAGTTCTTCCTGGCTCATCAATTGAGAAAGTGCAAACTCTCAGGAAGCCAGTGCCTCCGAAAGTGAAACATTAATAGAAATATTACTGGAAAATACCAAACAGGAAGAGAAGGAAAATTCCATTGTGGAAGCAAGGTCCTCTGTCGATGCTCCTTAATGATCTCAGTAACTCGTTTCAGAATCAAAACACGGAAAGAACCGGAAATCAATCAGGCTGTCACCCTTCCTGTGGACTGGAGCTTTGGCCAAACCACCTCCACACCACCCCGGCACAAAGGGCACTGGGCTCAGAACACAAGGTCAACAGCCTGGCCACTGCAGTTCCTGCTGGGAGGCAGGGTGGGCTCCATGCCTCCCTAGACCCTCAGTTTTTCCATCTGTAAAATGGGTGTTACAGCACCTTCCTCACTGAGTGACTCTTAGAGTCAAATTAATTATGGGTGTGAAAGTATCTTTTCAGCTGTGGAATACTCACCCAAATGTAGGAGTTTGGGTGGGTCCTACAATGCTAACAGAGGGGATTTTTATAAGAGTTTAAATCTAGCCACAAATAAGGCAGAGAAAATTTAGGTATGAGATTGTGCAGCCTGAGGTGATATGGCACAGTGATTCAAAACAAAGACCCTAAATCCAGCTTCAAATCTCATCTCTGCCACTTACTGGCAGGGTGACCTTAGACAAGTTACTTAACCTCTCTGCCTCGTGCTCTCATATGTAAAATGGGAATGACAGTAGCATCTACCTCGAGGGACTTTGGTGAGCAGTAAGTTAGCGCATGTAGAGCACAAAGAACAATGTCTGCCTTAGAGTATATGCAATGGAAGTACTGGCTAATACTGCTATTGTGGAAAGCTCCTTCAATTCAAGTGACTACTCTTTCTTGATTCAAACGCCTCCTCCTCCAAGAAACCTTCCCTGCTTCCCTCAGTTGAAATGAACGTCCTCCTGACCCTGCTTCTCCTTCAGCTCCACGGAATCAAGGCTCTGCCCAGAACAGCTTCTGTGCCAGGATGGCTCTCAGCTCACCCACAATACTTTGTTTATAGACAAATTCTGCCCACACCACTTTGTTTATAGACAAATTCTGCCATACAGAGCTGTGTTCTAACCTTGGTTCCTGTGTCCTCACCAGAAAATAAGCTCCTTACAGGCAGGCACTACCCAACTCCTAGTTCATCCCTGTATCCACACAGCTCCTGACAGTGGCCTGCATATGGCAATTTCTCAGTCAACACAAGCCAAACAAGTTACAAGTCAGTGTGGCAGACACCACCGGCAGCCTGTCTCCATCCTGCAGGAACAGCCTCCCTCAGAAAGCTGACGGAGGTGCTGCCATCAGCCAGCCAGCAACCCAGCTCTCTGCTTCAAAGCCACAAATCCCAATTTATTTTCTAGGGCCCAGCCTGACCTACCCCTTCGCCACAGGCCACTACCACTTGGCTCTCTCAGCACAAGATGAGAAAGTCAGCTCCAAGTGAAACTGCCCAGGGAAGCACTCGACCACAGGCAGGTTCAGCTTTGCTTAAATGGCCAAAGGAAAACACACTTGTCTCAGATTTGCCTTTTAACACCTATTTTATGGGTCAGAAATGCTTTGGGGGAGAGGACGAGGTCAAGTCTTGGGGGTTCAGTCTGGGGAAATCAGTCATGTTCTGAGGTTGTCAGATTAGAAGACGGTCATCAGATCTCCTTCAAGGAAACTTAGGTTCCTTGTTGACAAGGGCCAAGATATCAGTGTTTTTTTTTTTTCTTAAAAGAGTACACACAGCCTCGCCAGTGCTTGAATGAGAAGACATAACAGTTACAAGACACACATCTTGTGATCTTGTGCAGCTGTCCCTTGGGAAGTGGCAACTCTGTGTGCAGAATTTTTCTATGAAATAACTCAAGTGCTACATTAACATCTCATTTATGGAACTCAGAGGGAGATGAGGGAGGGAGAGAGAAAAGCCAGCTCTGGGGAGCCTTTGGGGACCACCAAAGCCCAGACTGAAAGGGATGGGGGAGGGGGTGCAAGAAGAGGAGCATTAAGTGAAGGGGAGCAGGAGACATACAACACACGTTTCAGTAAATATCAGAGTCTTGGGACTTCCCTGGTGACGCAGTGGTTGAGAATCCGCCTGCCAATTCAGGGGACACGGGTTTGATCCCTGGTCTGGGAAGATCCCACATGCTGCAGAGCAACTAAGACCGTGCACCACAACTACTGATCCTGCGCTCTAGAGCCTGCGAGCCACAACTACTGAGCCCACGTGCCAAAACTACTGAAGCCCATGCGCTCTAGGGTCTGCATGCTGCAACTACTGAAGCCCGCACGCCTAGGGCCCATGCTCCGCAACAAGAGAAGCCACCACAATGAAAAGCCCGCGCACCGCAACAAGGAGTAGCCCCTGCTCGCTGCAAATAGAGAAAGCCGGTGCGCAGCAATGAAGACCCAACGCAGTCAAATAAATAAATAAATAAAAAATTAGGGGCTTCCCTGGTGGCTCAGTAGTTGAGAGTCCGCCTGCCGCTGCAGGGGACGCGGGTTCGTGCCCCGGTCCGGGAGGATCCCACGTGCCGTGGAGCGGCTGGGCCCGTGAGCCGTGGCCGCTGAGCCTGCGCTCCGCAGCGGGAGAGGCCACAACAGTGAGAGGCCCGTGCACCGCAAAAAAAAAAAAAAAAAAAAAAAAAGATTAAAAAATCAGAGTCTTACTATCTCCATCTAAATCATTGAAAGGAGAGGAACAAATTGATAAAAAGCATATAGGCTTTGAATTCAGACTGAATAGGTATAAACTGGGCCCCATCACTTGGTAGCTGTGTTACATTAGGCAAGTTATTACCTCTAAGACTCAGTTTCTTTAACTGTAAAATGGGGGCAATACTTTCCATGGTAGAGGAATAGCACTAAAGGCCCCAATAGCACTAATGGCCTGTCTGTATCCCTGTCCTCTGCCATGGGACTTTGCAGCTCCTCCTCTCTCCCCGAATCCCGGCTGGCCTTATGACTTGCTTTGGTCAACAGAATGCAGCAGAAGGGACAGTAGGGACAGTAGGCCAGTTTCTTACCTCAAGAAACTGTATGGGCTTCTGTAATTTCTTGGAACACTGCCACCATCATATGAACAAGGCTAACTCGCTGGAAGATGAGAGACCACATGGAACAGAGCTTACTCGATATAGCCAAGGCCATCCTAAACCAGGCATCCCCATACATGTAAGAGAGCCTGGCTAGGACTGGCAGGGCAGCACATACACTCCACGCTGACCTTAGATGCCTGAGTGAGCCCAGCTGAGGCCAGAAAAACTACTCAGCTGACGTGTGGGTTCATGGTCAATAATAAAGGCTTATCATTTAAAGCAGGGGTTGGAAACTACAGACCACAGGCCAGCTTCCCGTTTTTGTAAATAAAGATTGGATACAGCTACACCCTTTTAATTTATATATTGTCTAAGTCTGCTTTCAAGCTACAATGGCAGAATAGTTGAATAGTTGTGATGGGGGCTGTCTGGCCTGCAAGCTAAATTATTTACTAACTGGCTCTAAGAAACTTTGCTAACCTCTGGTTTAAAACCAGAGTTTGGCGTGATTTGTTACGCAGCAATAGCTAACTGATACAGTACATAAACCCCTTCTTCGGTGATTGTGAGGATTCAAGGACCAATTAAGCGGTTAGCCTGAAGCCTGGAGAACAGACTTCTCTTCCAGGGAATCAATGGGAAAAACTGGGTTTGATATGCAGCGTTTTTCTCACACTACTTTCAAGGGACAGGACTTCAAAGAAGAAAGTGTTCCAAGCCAAACCACAGCTACCAAGCTTGGCTCTTACCTTTCCAATCAATTACTTTCTCAGAACTGGAGAATGTGGCTGTTAACCAAATAGAAATGACTGACAGCTCATGCTTGACCCTGGCTTCAATCAAGCTATACATCAATGATTTGAAGTGAAAAGGACTGAAAGACAAGTCACAACTCCCCACAAAGACAGTGAGACACTCTCTTCCTGTTGTGGCTCTAACCTCCGTCTGCAACCTCCTGCCACACCCACCCTTCAGAGCCTCCAACCATTCTCTTGGCACAAGCCTCTGCATGGAGAAGCTCAAATGCTGCCACCCCCGAAAGCCCTCCTTGAATTCACAGACAGAGTTGAGGCCCTCCCAGCCCTTTGCACACCCTTCTGTTCTGGCATGCCACATGTTGCGACACTGCCTCATTACCCGTCTCTGTCTCCCAGACTAGATCTTGAAAAGCTCGTGTTCAACTACAAACTGAAAAGCTTCCCTCTTGGAAAGCTGGCCACCACTTATTCTCTCTGAATTGCCCCCTGCTTAGCATGCTGCTCAGAAACTGTTTGCTGAGTGTTTAAAAAAAAAAAAAGTTGAACATGATATTATTTATTCCTTAGGAAACATGTTATTTAACTCAACTCTGTGGATGCTGACAAAATATAAATTGTTGGTACACATCAGCATGTATTTAAAACTTGGGGAACTGATGTCATGGTGCATCTTGACTTTCTCAGTTGCAGTGGAAACATTTACTTAATTTTGATAAAAGAAACAAGACTTCAGCAGAAAATACAACTGGATGAGCCCTGTTCGGCTGCACAAAAGGAGACCTACCAAGTTACTGGCCTTTTTGTCATCATTATTTTTTTATAAAGACGGAATAATATTTCCACCTACTAAAGTTTCGTTTTTCTCTTCCCAGGAGTTCAGGCCCTCACTGTGTCTCACTCGGACTGTATTGTAATTGCCTCCTAACTCCAAACCCATTTCCCCCAGACTGTGGCAGCTGTGTGTAACCTGGGATCCTCCTCAACCATGGCTCTGAGTCTATCCTTTTCCTGACTCAACAGTCTTCAAGGATTCCCCTGTGGGATCTAAACTCAGGACCCCACGTATCTCACATTGTCACCTCTCATTCCCCAAGTGAGGCCCACTGCAAGAAAGCTCTAGTTTCTAAGAACACCTTCCACATTAAGGTTTCATACATATATTTGCACACACATACGCCCACACACATACATATATGGACACACGTATGCATGTACACTCACAGTACAGGCACCTAAGTGCTCCCGCAGGCTTCAGTCAGCCTTCTCCCCAGCTCAAAGCTGCCTCCTAGGTGAAGACCTCACTAAATTCCCCAAGACAAAAACATTGGGAAACAAATGATGAAAAGACAATGTGTGTAGATATCCTCCGGAGGCTTAGGCCAAAGATTACTGCCAAGTCTTTTGCAGCCTTTATTCTCTTCCTCCTAGCTCGCCCTTGTACCAAGAGATCTCTGAGCACAAAAGTAAGTGCAGGGAAAAGCTAGTTAAACTGAAAACACAGTCTGTTACAGATGATTCTAAAAGGGAAAATGCCCCAAACTGGAGGCTGGCTGAGTGGTGCATATGTGACCAGGTGTGTGTGTGCCCCGGGACTTATCTGGGAGAATAGAAGGACACCCACGTATGTGTCAGAAGGAAGCACAGGTAACTAAGGGAAGCAGGAGAAGGGCCCCCCAAAGATAAAGCTGGTTGGGAGGTGGCAATGGAGGCCCTCAAAGGAGGATCTATGGACCAATAGCTCCTACTCCCATGCCATAGCAACCCTCAACACAGGCCGATGTTAAAAACACAGGGCCTGGCACGCAGGCGGCATTCAGCAGCCCTAGGGATTCTTGTCCTAACTCCTAACAACAGAAAAAAGGAATCTGGGTCTGAGATTAAGTGGGCTAGCGTAGGTTTTCCTGGATCTGTGGGTGAGGGGCAGAAGGCGGGCTCTGGGGTGTTCAGGGCTGGATCTGCAGTATGCCTGACCTTCCAAAAGCTATCTGGCTGGAAATAATGTGAAAACCAGGCTGCCTCCTGGCTGCCTGGCCAGGAATTGGGGGTGGGTGTTAGCCCCGGATTAGGAGGCAGTCCCACAAAGAGGGCAGAGATGAGGACATCCAGAGTCTGCATCCCAAAGCAGCTCTGACCAGAAGACCCAGAGGGAGGGTTAAGAAGCCACTGTTTCATTAGTGTTCTCTAAGTGTGGTCCCAGGATCAGCAGCAAAAGATCACCGGAGAATTTGTTAGAAATGCACATTCTCAGGCCCCACACCAGGTGTGGTGACTCAGGCACTTCACGCGATGGGTCCCACAATCTGTGTTTTAACCAGTCCTCCGGGTGCCAGTTTGAGAACCACTGCATACTATGACCCTTGCGGGCTCCTTCCCCTCCTACTCGTTAGAAAGAACATCTGGTAGCCACAATCCCTCCAACTCCAAGGATCACAACAACTTCTTAAAAGACCAAAGGGCTCAAAGTCACAACCTAGTATGTGAAAATACAGCCCAGAGAGATCTTTTTTTTTTTTTTGACTGTGTTGGGTCTTTGTTGCTGCGCACAGGCTTTCTCTAGTTGCAGTGAGCAGAGCACAGGCTCCAGGCACGCAGGCTTCAGTAGTTGCAGCAGGTGGGCTCAGTAGTTGTGGCTCATGGGCTCTAGACCACAGGTTCACTAGTTGTGGCGCACAGGCTCAGTTGCTCCTCGGCATGGGGAAATCTTCCTGGACCAGGGTTCAAACCCATGTCCCCTGCATTGGCAGGTGGATTCTTAACCACTGTGCCACCAGAGAAGTCCCCAGAGAGATCTTTTTTAAAAACCACATTTGCTCACATCATTTAGCAGCTAAACCCCCTCACTGGCCCTCACTGTGCTTAGCTTTCAAGGTCCTCCCTCACCCGGGCCCTCCTGCCCCTCTGGGGTCCTGCCCAAATCTAACCTCTGAATTCTGGCCACAGGGCCTTTACCTGCAGTCCCCTACAGCACCAGGCTCTCTTCTGCAGCCAACCATAATAATGGTCCTCCCTGACCACGTCCCATCACGGCACTTATCATGCACACTGCGGCCTGGGCCACAGTATTCACTAGACCCTGCTCTAGTACCCAGCAAGGGAGAGCACAGAGAAGACCTGTAAGAAATACAAACAAGCCAAGTCTTCAACACACTTGACACTCCAGCTATAAAACTTATTATTCCTCAGTATTTGAAATAGTCTTAATTATAATTAGAAAAAACATTTACTAGAGTTTTGAAAACCATAAAGAAAGACTTCAGTGAGCAAGCAGAACGACAAGCAGTGGTAGAGAAAGGAGATTTGCCTACCTGGGAGGTGGTCATGGAGTAATGGGGGAAGGCACAATCTCTCTGGAGAGCTAGGGTGGGCCGTCCTTCCATCCCCAGGGACTTCAGGTTCTCCCAGGCCAGCACCTAGCCAAGCCTGGGCCACACATAAGGCAGCAGGGAGCCTCTCTGCTGTTTCCCTCATAGATCAACCACAAACCCATAATCCTGGGGGCTCTCAGAGAAACCTCCTCTGTCCCCAAGGCAGCACCTGGGTGGCCACCTGGCTTCCAGCTCTTCGTCATTTAGGTATGGCATCCTGGGTGCTTAGGAAGCCCAGAGTCCATGCTTCCAAGATGTGTCCCCAAAATTGGCCCAGAGGGAGGTGGAATCCACCGACTGCCCACGATGCCTTCAGCAGACCCAGTGGGGGGAGGAGGGAGTACTCGGGGGACCTAGGACCTTGGGGGAGAGGAAGTCAGGCAGAAAAAAATCAGGAGGGGCATCCCCTTACTCCTCCTGCCTGGAAAACAAAAAAGATCCCTTTCCAAGCACCAGCTGGCAGGTAGGAGCCTGTCTCCCTCCTGTCTGGACATCCAGTCCTAAAAGAAACTCAGACTCTATCAGTCTCCCCCAGCCCACACCTGGGCAAAAGTTTACCTTTGGGAGAACGTAGGGGGCCAGAGGAGAACAAGAGGGACAGCGGCCTGATAGCCATTGCAAGGCACTGGGCCTCAGATGTAATCAAAACACTGCCTTCCACCAGAAGTAGACAGAACAAGTATTATTTCGTGGGGGAAAGGAGGGTGTCACAGGAGTGTGAAGGGGGAGGAGAGGGCCCCATCTGGCTGGAATTAACTAACCTGCTTCAAAGGTGGGGCTCGAGATGGTCTGATTTGTTAGGGAGGGGGGGTTGCACAAAATCGTCCCCCTCATCCCTGGGGCTGTATGGGGTGGGGGTAAGGTCAGGAAGGAAGGTGAGGTTTTGGAGGGGTGGGTCTCCTTCCAGCTGGCTGGGTAGGCGGACCCCTCCCATGCGCGGCTGGAGGAACTGACAGGTCTAAGTGGAGCGCTCTTGTAGGCCAGCTCACTGCAACTGGAAGAGCACGCTTGGGGGTTCCCGGTGCAGCTCCAGTACAAAAGGCCGTCCCATTTCGAAACCTGGCGCGGGGGGGGTGGGTCAGGGCAGGGCGTTTAGAGTGATTTACATATATCCATTTAAAGACAGCCGGTCTGAATCTGCCATCTGAAATGGGTAATATCCGGCGAGTCCCTTCCCAGCTCTGGACCTCAGTTTCCCATGTATAGAATCGGGCAGGAGGAAGAGGAGGTAGACAAGAGTAAACACGCTTTTAAGTCCGTGACAGCTCCGCCTCTTTGACTTTCCTCCTCGGGGGTCTGAAGGGCTAGTTAGGTGTCTCTTTCTTGGGCAAGGCTGGGCGGGGCGCTCTCGTCAGGCTACTTCCGAAAGGGGCACCTGGCTGTGGGCTCAGAGAGAGGACGTTTTGGCAGCAGCAGTGAAAAAGGCTGTGTCAGGAGGCCGGCGATCGGGGGCAAAGCGCATGCAGAGGCAGAACTGGGAAGCACCGTTGAGAGGCCTGACCTCAAAGGTCCTAGCCCGAGTGGATGTAGGAACTCGAAACTAGAGAGGTGCCTCAGTTTACCCGTGCGCACGGTGGCTCTGGAACCTCGGGTGAGGCCGAGGGGCGCCTTACCTTGTCCTTCTTGCCGGCACCGCTCTCTTCCGCGGCCGAGGCGCCACACCTGTTGAGCAGTTTCTTGCCTCCGCAGGCCGTCGGGCTCCAGGTGCGACCGCCTGAGCAGGAGCCCCCCGAGGGTTCTGCGGCACCGCCCGCGGCGCTCTCCACCTTAATGAGGCGGTGCTTGGGGGAGATGTAGCGCACCTCGGCTGGCGTGGCGGGCCGCCGCTCGCTGCTGCTGCGGTAGAGGTGAGGGGAGCCCGAGGACGAGGACGAGGACGCGGCGGCGCCCGCGCCAGAGGCGGCACAGCAGCAGCCCGCGGCGCCCGTCGCGGACGAGGCCGAGAAGGCACGCTGCCCCCCGCCTGGCTCCCCGCCGCCGCAGTAGTCCAGGCGGCACATGGCGCGCAGTTTGCGCAGAGACGAGCCGGGCCCGTTGTAGGGGTCCTCAAAGTCGCGCTCCTTCTGTGCGCGGTAGGCGCGGATAAGGTCGCTAGTGCTGCCGCTGTCGTCGGGCAGCGATCCCGATGAGGCCGAGAAGCAGGAGGCGGCGGCCGTACCGCAGGACGCCGAGGTGGCCGAGGGGGCCTGCGGCACGGCCTGGGGGGTCTGCGAGGGCCGCTCGCCCCGGCGCCGCTGCTCGCGGTAGTCGGGCCGCGGCGGCTGCGGGGGGCTCTTAGTCTTGCTGTTGCCCAAGCTGAAGTACTTGTTCAGCCACTTGGCCATGGCGAGAGGCCGCCTAGGGCCGCGGCGCGGGAGCCGGGTCCGCCGCCGCGGCCATTCGGGGGGCAGTGCTGCCGCCCAGGTCCCTCGGCGCCCCCGCCCCGGCGAGGGGCGTCCGGGGCGCCCGCTCCCGACGCCAAGTTCAAGTTCTCTCCTCCGCCTCCTGCCGGCCGCTCCCGGGCTCCGGCCGCTGCAGCACCGCCCTCCGCCTCCTCCGCGCGCCTCCCAGGCTTCGGATCTCGTGCCCTTCGCGGGCGCGTCTCATGGGATCCGGCCGCGGCCCCACAGATAACTAAAGGCCCGGGCGCCCCCCTCCTCGGACGCTCTGGCCGTGCGCTCCGCCACGGAGCGCGCTCCTGCCCCGTCGGAACCGCAGCCACCGCCTTGGCCCGGATTCCCGGCACTGCTGGAACTTGTCGGCGTCCTCGGCCCCCCACTTCTTCCTTCCCGAGAACGCTGTAGCGAGCTCTGCACCCGGCCGGCTAGCAAGCGGGCCGGAGAGCGAGCGAGCGAGCAAGCGACGAGGGAGGGAGGAGGCAGCCGGCGCCCGCCCGAGCCCGCGCGCCCGTGCCCGTCCCGGCGGCGCCTGCTGCTGCCGCTGTCGCCGCCTCCCGAACCGCCGCGTGTGTGACACTCGGGCCGCCAGCGCCCGCCCCGCGCTGCGGCCCCGCCCTCCCTGGGCCCGCGCGCGCCCCGCCCCCATCCCGCCCCCGCAGACCCCGCCCCGCCCACCCCCACGCGTCCTGCTGCCAGACCTCGGCCCTGGCTCCGCCCCTCTTGCGCCCGGGTCCTGGGCAGAAGCAGCTCCCCTCTTCAGCGCGCGCCACCTCCTGTGGCCGCCTCGGCGCCAGGCCCTGGGTCTCGCCTGAGGGCGCCGGGGTCCCGCGGCGCAACCGGCCCCGTCTCGCTCGCAGTCCGCCGCCTCCTAGGGCGAGAGGTTGCCAGCCTAAGCCTGCAGCGCGCAGAGGCCAAACCCTTCCCCGGGACCCGCGCGCTGTGCTACCCAGGGATCCCCACTGTTGGGGACACGAGGCTTTTCTAGTTTACGGCGTGACCCGCTTGGAGGAATTGCGGTGCCGAGACCCCTTAGGGACAGGGTGTCTATTCCCTACTTAAAGGGACGAAGACTCCGGTTCAGCCCACTGTGCCAGACCTTCGGAGGAATCCTTATGCAAATGAGCGTTTTAACAATCCAGATGACGGATGCGGCCAGGATAGGCGGCAGGGGTCCGGCCCCCCACCAGTTGGAGAGCCAAGCTAAGGGGAGGTCGGAATGTTTGCTTACCTTTTCACCTCTGAGGAAGTCGTGGCTTTAACTCCGTTCACGGCCAACCTGGCAGAGCGAGCTGTGGGAACGTTTAAAGCCTAAGATTGTAGGAGCTGGCAAGGCTCCATTTAATCCAGGGCCCTCATTTTACAGACGGAGAAACTGAGGCTCAGAGGAAGGTCACCCAGGTGGGCCTGTTTGCCAGTTCCCGGTATGGTGGCGCCGAAATTGTGTCATTTCTACTAGTCTCTGCTTTGCAATTTAAGGTCGTCCTCTGATTATTAAAATGCGGAAACTGAGGCCGAGTGAGGAGCACAGCTTGCTTGGTAAAGCTTTTCCTGGGAGGCGGCATATGCTCTGCCGAGGAAGAGGAGCTGCCTAGAAATGAGGTAACTGCCAGTAGAGCCGGTGCTCCTTTGAATTAGGCTAATCAAGCTCCAGAATATGGCATACCCTAAGGTATGAATTGACACCTGAGAAATTCTCTAAGGATGCTAACTTATTAGGATGATAGTCCAAATCATTAATTACCTCCACTGGCAACCTGTATATTATAGATGGGCTTTGGGGGAATCTATTTTTTCCTGTATCCCGTAGGTAAAGTGGGACCTGTTAGGTCAGGGAGCAAGGCCAGTGACTCTTTTGGCCAGAACTGGAGGCGGAGGTCAGACTCGCAGTCTGAGGCTCGTGGGCAGGGAGGGCCTCTTCCCCTGCCTGAGGCCACCGTGGGGCAAGTGGCAGAACCAGGACTCCAACTTGGGTCTTACCCTGAAGCCTGTGCTCTGTCCACTCAGCCACAAACAGTGATGCAGTGGAATTGACTGCAAACTGTCCCTTCAGGATCAAGCTATTTGCTCTTCCCTTCTGGTCAGACAGGACTGTCATCCTCTATGAGCCAGTTAAATTTTACAAACCCACTATATGACGCCATAGTCACAGACATCATCAACAACTACACAGCCCCTTCATTGCCTGAGATCTACTTTTTTAGAATTTCACAGCAAATAGTCTATGATGTGGGGGGGGGGGGTTTGTGGGGTGTCTGGGGGATGGTGAGAGGACCCAGAAGTTGACCTGAGCTAAGATGTTTATTTTGGGTGTCCCTAGACTTAACTATCTCAGATTACCCTTTAACTCATTCCTCTACTGTATAAGCACTTAATTATCCCACAAGTAAGAGAGGCTCAAATAGAAAACCTGAAAGGCAAGGACATTCTCCTTGCGAGCCCCACCTTTCAACCAACCACAAATCCTCTCCTGCTCCCTTCCTTCCCATCTCTGCTTCTAGGTTCAGGAAGGAGGAATGGCCAGATCCTGGCAGCAGGCCAGGACACCCTGGGCAAGAGAGTCTTCTCCAGGATCTGGAAACTTGTTCCCTGCACGTGGGTTGCACATGGAAGAGTGATCTCTGCCTTTTCCAAAGGTTTAGGAAGAGAAGTTATATTTCACAACTTATATTTCCCATTTCACTTTCAGCAGGCCATGGGGTCAGACCCACTTTTCCATGTGATGCCTCTGCTGGGGTATAATTTGCAAGCCAAAATTATTGTAATGCTATAGTATTATGCCAAAAACTTCCAGAGCACTTGTGTGCTCAACCCCTACATGTTCTGTATATAATTAACCCTCCTCAGCATCCCTACAATCTCGTGTTATTCCCAGTTTACAGATGGGGTAACTGACCTAAGGTAGTATTTATTTCAAGCAGGCAAAAAAACACATGGATGTTTTCCTTTGGGAACTAATAGTGACATCTTACAAGACTCAGAGTCAGAAATAATCAGTCTGAAAGGAAACAGAAAAGTTCCCGAAAGACGATGTTGGAGAAGCAGTGTGTCAAATGGTTAGAGGAGACAGGGACTTGTAAGAAAAGGATCAGAACGCTATAGATGGTTAGAGCTGGACAGACTCTTCAGAAAGCCAGCCACCCCATTTCAGAGATAAGGCGGACCAGTGAAGGGAAGAGGTTGAGTCAAGAGGCATGGCTGGGATTGGCATCCAGTGTCTTTGACATCACAAACCCAATTCTATGGCCATCATTCTTGGCATTTTTTACTTTTATATCCCTCCTTCTTGTCCCCAGTTTTCTTATTGGAAGGGTTGGGTGTGTTCCTGTTCCTGTTTCTGCCCTGTCTCAACTTCTCATTTTAGACCAAGGTGGGGATGTGGCAGCTCTTTTCTCTGCACTCCCAATATCTGGAGCTAGGCTCTGCCATTGGTGGAGGCCTAGAAAAATGGTGCCACCATCCCAACAGATTCATCAAGCAAAACGTTTTCCAGTTCAGTCTGTCAAATGTTAATGTCAGTCACTTGCTATGTACCAGCCTGGGAGTCTGGGCTGGAAGCATGGATTTGAGAGTCATTAATCCTCAGTGAAGGCCTGAAGCAAAACCCTCAGTCACCCTTGACACCTGTTTTATTCCTGCTCCATCCAGCCCATCAGCAAAGAATATGCAGAATCCTACCATGTCTCACCACCTCCACTGCCCCTACCCCGGTCCAACTCCTTCATCCCTTGACTGTATCATTGCAGGCATATCCTACCCATTTCCTGGTTTCTTTCTCAACGCAGCAGCTAGTGATCCTATTAAAAATGAATCTGGGGGCTTCCTTGGCAGCGCAGTGGTTGAGAGTCCGCCTGCCAACGCAGGGGACACGGGTTCGTGCCCTGGTCCGGGAAGATCCCACGTGCCGCAGAGCGGCTGGGCCCGTGAGCCATGGCCGCTGAGCCTGTGCGTCCGGAGCCTGTGCTCCACAACGAGAGAGGCCACAACAGTGAGAGGCCTGCGTACTGCAAAAAAAAAAAAAAAAAAAAAAAAGAATCTCATTAAATCCCCCATTAAATCCCCATGTCCCAGGACTTTCCTGGCAGTCCAGTGGTTAAGACTCCATGCTTCCACTGCAGGGGGCACAGGTTCGATCCCTGGTCGGGGAGTTCCCACATGGCAGGCTTGCAGCCAAAAAAGAAAAAAAAAAATCCCCATGTCCCTAATAGATGCCAAAAATAGTTGCAGTGGCCCATGAGGCCTCACATGACCTAGTCCCCTTAAATTCCCACTCCAGCCAGGCAGCCTCTTTGCTGTTCCTTGAACCCTCTCTCACCTTGGGCCTTTGCACTAAATCTCCTCTGCCTGGAATGCTTCCCCACTGCTGTCACCATTCACTCCCTTCTGGTCTTTTTTTAAATGGCACGTGCTCAGTGAAGCCTCTCCTGGGCACCATATCTAGAATTGTCCTCCACACTCAACACTTCCTATCCTCATCTCTGCTTTATTTTTCTGAGTTATCACTCATTCCCATTTCACACACAGCATATTTATTGTTCTTGTTTATTCTTTGTCTTGCCCCACGATGGGGTAGGGATCTTTACTCTTTGTTCACTGCATATCTTCTGTGTCAAGAACAGGGCCTGACACCTAGCAGGCATGGGATCAATACTTGCAAAATGAATGAGTGAACGTGAGTGGCTGATCGTGGAGGGTAGAATAGCAGAGGGCTAAAGCTCGCCATCTCTCTGCCTCGGACCTGGTGCTAGTGGCTTTAGCTTTGGTCTGGAGGTGGGAGCATGTCAGACTTGCCACATTTTTAAAGCAGATGTGTTCAGGGGATCTGTTCCCAGACTGTGTCTCTTCCACAGAGGAAGCACAGCGAGATTCATCCCTGTCTTCCCAGCATCCGGAGGGGGCTCCAGGAAGGTTGCAGGGTCCAGGTAGCCCCTTCCACACAAGTCCCAGTCGTGCTGACACGCAAGCCTGTCCGGGGTGTCGCTGAGCCAGCTCTGTTGTTCCCTCCACCTCAGGTACAACTAATCTTAGGAATCTCATTGCTGGTCAAGAGATAATCCTCTATATCTAGATTAAAGGCTGTGTTTTGACCATTACTGTGCACTGAATGTTGAGCCGACAATTTAATTGAGCTGTTTATGCTGCTGCCTTGATTTCTTCCCAGAGAATTTAGAACTAATTCCAAGTGTCTCTGTGAATTAAGTGGGCCTCTCCCAACATGCTTTGCCTGTCATTTGCCTGTGCCAAATCCCACTTGTCCTTGTGTTACCCAATTATGGGCTCTCCCTCACGGCTGTATGTGGCTGGGACCACTTCCAGCCCACTTCCTCCTCAAGGTGGCCATTAATTATATGGCCCCGAGAATGGCCATACCCCAGGACAGCCTCTATGGTACCTGCAGCAGTAGAAAGGGAGGGTGGAGGTGAGGACTGGGACAGCAGCAGAGAGGACATAAATCAGACTGACCCCTTTGAAGTCACCTCCAGGAGACTGACAATAACCCCCTAACAAGAGAAGGATACAAGTGTCTTTAGCACAGTTAAGTGTGATGGAAGGAAAAGAGTTTGGATGGAGGTCAAGACTGCTGAGTTGTTATCCTGGCTCTCTTCTGACTTCCTACATGGCCTCTGCGGCCTCGATGTTACTATTTATAAAATGGGAGCTGGCAGATCATTGTTTCTCATTCCATGTCATGGAGTGTCTAAGGGCAGGGTTGCCAGGTTTAGAAAAAATGAAACAAAATAACAATAACAAAAATGGACATCCATGCAATATTTGCCATATACTTATAGTAAAATATTATTTGTTGTTTATTTAGAATTCAAATTTAACTGGGTGTCCTATATTTTATCTGGTGATCTCAGGCAATTGTTCTCATGGGAGATAAAGGCGGCTCCCCACCCCTAGCCCAGCCTCTGCTGATGAAATGTACGAGAGCAGACCTCTCAACTCCAGCTGAAAATTTAGAATCACCTACAGAGCTTATACAACATCTAGTGACCAGTCTGTATTCCAGACCAATTAAATCAGAATTCTGAGGGTGGATTCAGGAATTAGTCTATATTTTTTTATCTCCCCAGATGAGTCCAATGTGCTGCCAAGTTTGAAAACCACTGGGCTAGAGCAACGGCTCTTAAGGTGAGGTCCCAGGACCAGAGCATCAGCTTCACCTGAGAACCTGGCAGAAATATAAATTCCAGCTTGCAGACCTTCAGACTCAGAAACTGGGTGTTGTGGCCCAGAAAGCCCTCCAGGGACTCTGCTGTATCTAAAGTTTTAGAGGCAGTTTAAAAGTTCCTTTGATGCCAGTGGGGCACCTGATCAGCAAGTGGGTGCTAGAAAAGCGAATTGGTTGATTTGCAGTGATGCATCTTAATGGTCAAACTGCCTATCCTCTAGCAATTGCAGTCTAAAGTATGGGGTTTGCAACCCACCAAGTGCAGTGACTTTTTGAGTCTCAAACTTTGGTCTGATGGCAGTCTTGAAGGCTACCATCGTCACCTGGCAGCATGACAGGTTAGGCCAGGAAGAGCCAGAAGTAGGCCAGAGGAGTCGGAGGGCATAAAATTCTGGGTCAGGCAGCCTGAAGGCACAGCGGAAGGGGCTTGGAGCCCATGAGCAAGGAGGAAGCAGAAAGTGTGACAGAAAGGAACCAGACAGGGTCAGGGGTGGGGGCAGGAGGTCAGCCCAGGTCCCAAGGAGATGAGGTGGGGATGGGGTGGGGAGAAGCAGTGAGAAATAAGGATATCTCCAGGGCTGGTTAGGCCGAGTCAGGCACTGCTTCTGCGAGGAGCCAGGACCAGGGCAGGCCAGCGCTGAGGCCAACCAGTGGAGGTGGAGAAGGAAGGCTGTGCTTGTTTTGTGATGATCAAGAACAGAGCAGGGTTTTTCTGCAGCCTCGGAAGACTAAAACACAAGCCCACTGGCACCGTCAGGTTTTTGTCTATGGGGGTCTCACAGTTCCAGGTTGATTTGTTTTGGGGGATGCCAGGTGCCCAGGATGTGTGACTCTCCTGTCCTTGAGAGACTTCTGGAGGGCAAGTCGTTGGGGCTGTGCATGATTCATTGCTGTCCACCCCCAGGATTCCCTCAGCACCTGCCAAATGCTAGGCCCTGAGTGACTGTGTGTGGAACTGAATCCCACAGAGATCCAGCAAAGCAGGATTCTTAAATATGAGTTACCACCTCAGGCCCTAATAAACCACACCAGTGAGGAACCACAGACATTCCACATGCAAAAGGGCACTTGTCGCCCTTGTAGGATCATCGCAGACTTTGCTCCCTGCTGCCTGCCTTTCTCCCTTCTTTTCACAGAGCTCCTCTCCTGTACAAGGCGCAGCTCCCCGACATTGTAGGGAACAATTGAAAAAGAAGGCATAAAGGCAGCAAACATCAAAACCTCCAAGATTACACTTACCTGGGTTCTAATGCGAATGACTTTGTGTGCTAGTGTGTAAAACTATAAATCTGAGGCCTTTAATCTGATTCTCATCTCCAAAATAAACTTCGGAGTTCCTAAAAGGTACAATATTACTTTAAGCCCTACAGTTGGGAAAGTGATTTATTTCTTCAATGTTAAACCACACACACACAGATGTTCTTCTGATGCAATTTCCATCCTCTCATTTTCATTGTAATATTTAAAGACAATTTGTATTTTTAAATTTTTTTAACATCTTTATTGGAGTATAATTGCTTTACAATGGTGTGTTAGTTTCTGCTTTATAACCAAGTGTATCAGCTATACATATACATATATCCTCATATCTCTTCCCTCTTACGTCTCCCTCCCACCCTCCCTATCCCACCCCTCTAGGTGGTCACAAAGCACCAAGCTGATCTCCCTGTGCTATGTGGCTGCTTCCCACTTGCTTTCTATTTTACATTTGGTAGTGTATATATGTCCATGCCACTCTCTCACTTCGTCCCAGCTTACCCTTCCCCCTTCCTGTGTCCTCAAGTCCATTCTCTACGTCTGCGTCTTTATTCCTATCCTGCCCCTAGGTTTTTCAGAACTTTTTTTTTTATAAAGATTCCATATGTATGTGTTAGCATACGGTATTTGTTTTTCTTAAAGACAATTTTTAAAAATCATTTTCCATGCATAATTTTCTAGCGCTACATTTTATTTTTTTCCTGGATGACAGTGGTTACCATGCTGCCATCTGAGCCTTACCTGAGGGGGTGCATTGTTCTTAGCCAGAGCCAGGAAAGAGTTAAAGTTGCAAAGGGCAGTCTGTCATCTGTCTCAGTTTGGGGATGGAGTGGGGCTGGAGACGGCCCAATTGTCTCTTTCCCTCCCTGGGGCTGAGTGCAGGATGTTGAATCTCCCAAAATAACTCTGACCATGTGGGTAAATGCCTGCCCAGAGCTGGTTTGGAATAGAAGATTCTCAGGATCAGAGGGGAGCTCTCCCGGCCAAATGATCTGATCTCCTGGCTGGAAGAGAGAGGAGCCCAGCACCTTCCAAACCAAATGTCCACTAACAAGCCCTCACCTGGCCCCAGGGAAAACCAGGTGATCCCTGTCAGCTTCTTTCACCCAGGTGGCAGCCCACAGAGTGACCATCCCCAGACAGAGTCCTGTAAGGCCAGTGGGAGAGGTCCCATCAGATCCAGGGCAGAATCTAAGTGAGCCTCTCAGTCCCTGGAATTTCTGGAGCCCTTGGGGTTTGCAAGACGCTGTAGAATCACCGTTTATTGCACATGTCCAGAGGAGGGAACTGCTGGCTTTTGTGGCTTCCCAGAGTCATGTTGAGTGGAGGGGTTCCTTCTGCCTGGGCCTCGAGCTCGCTCTGATCGCTCTAGTCCCAAGGTGCAGACAGTGATGGATTTGGGGGGTCCCCTCACCCCCAAGACCGGGGCAGCATTTCATTCATATACTTTGAGTCTGGAGCTGGCAAAGGCCAGAGAGAAACATTGCTTTCCTAAGTCTCCTGCTTTTATCTTTATGTACAACGCGATTCGTATTTCCGTTTGTTCCCATTTGTGGACATTTTTGTGGTGGGTATAACCTTTTAATGTTATTGTTAGGCTCTAACCACAGAGAATCCACTTCTCCAATGGACCAATTTTGCTATAAAATAACATGTTCACCCTGGCCACGGTGTGGGTCAAGGGTGCTTAAACTCTGAGTATGCCTCAGAATCACCTCAGAAAATAGCATTAGAATGTACACTGCCTGCACTGCAGAGGAGCCGACTCAGAGCCTAGTGGGGCTCAGGAATCTGCATTTTTACATGAACCACAGCTGATTCTGCTCAGGCGAGCCAACTATCCCACGATGAGAAGCTCTGGCTTGTCTCTGAGCTCTGATCCACGGTGTGAACCAAGAAATCATGGGTGGAGGCATTTCTTACTTTTGTTCCCAAGACCCAACGTTCAGAGGGTCAGCCAGCCTGCCTCTCAGGCAGTGTGTCCCTGCAGGGCATCATGTCACCTCACCTGTGCATTCTAAGGGACATATGGTTCTTCTTATTTATCCTGAGCAAATCTCCCTCAGAGGCCAGTGTAACGGATTCTGAGAAGTGGGGATTAGGCGGGAGGAAGGGTGGAGAACAAATGTGGACACAGAGCACAAGAGGACGCTGTGCTGGCCACTGTGCTCCAGGCTTCATCGTCCCACAGAAGCGCATATGGTGGGCACTAACACCCATCTTCCAGCTGAGGACGTGAGGGCTCAGAGGTCACACAGCTAATAAGAGCTGGACTCAGGTATGTTCGATGTAAAGGCCTCCTTTCTTTCCTTGGGTTTTTTGTTTGTTTGTTTGTTTGTTTTGGAGTAGGGATGGATACATTTAAAATTTTTTTAACTTTTTATTGTGAAAGATTTCAAACTACAGAAAAATTGCAAGAATAGTACAACCAACCCCACAGACCCTTTAATTTTTAACGTTTTGCCACATCTGCACTCTATCTATTGTCGACTGAAAGTAACAAAACAAAACTGCACAACCTGAGAGCTGTGAATTCAGTTTCATTTGGGGACTTATTGAGGACTATAGTCTGGGAGACAGACTCTCAGATAGCTCTGAGGACTGCTCCAAAGAGGTTGGGGGGAGGTCAGTGTATATATGATTTTGGTGAAGGGGGTACGTGCAGTCAAGCACACATCTCTGCAGAAGGTTGCTGCTGGTCACAGGGAGCAGATGTCTCCATTAATGATTTTAGTGCTTTTCTAGGTATGAGAAGATGCAAGAAATTGGGTTCATAAAATTTCCTCCTGAAAATATCTAACTATCTGAAGGCCTGTTCTGCCGGTTTTTCCAGATCAGAGTGCCTTGTTCCTGATCTCCATCCTGAACTCCTTTCAGGGCGTGTTGAAGGTCAGCGACTGCAGTGGCTAGAGACTTCATTCTTGGAGAACCAGATGGTGAGCAACATTTTTCAGTTGTATCTATCTATCCATCCATCTATCTGTCTATCAATTTTGCTAATTCATTTGAGAATGACTTGAAAGCGCTTGATTTACTCCTAAATATTTCAGCTCATCTCCAGAGAACAATGGCATTCTTCCACAAAGCCACAGTAAAATTATCACACTTGGGAAGTTTAACATTAATACATTACTATTTGATATTTGGTTTACTTTACCAATTGTTTATAAAATGTCCTTTTTTTTTTTTTTTTTTGCGGTACGCGGGCCTCTCACTGTTGTGGCCTCTCACTGTTGCGCAGCACAGGCTCTGGACGCGCAGAATCAGCGGTCATGGCTCAGCGGCCCAGCCTCTCCTCGGCACGTGGGATCTTCCCGGACCGGGGCACGAACCTGCGTCCCCTGCATCGGCAGGTGGACTCTCAACCACTGCACCACCAGGGAAGCCCTAAAATGTCCTTTATAGCATTTTTTTTTTTGATTCAGCATCCAATTCAGGATCATTCATTGTATTTAGTTGTCACATTTCTTTAGTCTCTTCTCATCTAGAGCTTGGCATTCCAGTCTTTATCTTTTGTCTTTTATGACACTGACACGTTTCAAGAGACCAGGCCAGTTGCTTTGCAGAATATCCCTCAGTTTGGATTTGTCACATTGCTTCCTCATGATTGTAGTCTTCTTAGGGCTTTGTGTCAGAGGGACAAAGGCTTTGCCCTTTTGATTGTCCTCCACTGCCTCTTGCCAGGTGAGGGTCAAGGTTGGCCCTTTGTACTGTTATAAGGACCAGTTTTGGAAGAAAAGCAGCATAGCTTGGGGGAATGAGTGCAGGCCTTGAAGAGCAATAGAAGTGAGTTCACGTCCTGGCTGTGACCTCTAGCTGATTGACACTGAGCGTATCAGTTACTCTTCCTGACCCTTGTTTTTCTCATTTGTCAATGTCGATGATTCCTGCCTTGCAGGGTTATACCTAACATAAGTAAAAAAAAAAAAACGAGCAGATTATCTGATGTATAATTAATTGTAACTTCATAAATGGCAGCTATTCTGAAGTCCTTAAATGTGACATACCAAAATATCCTTTTTTTCCACACCTCTCTCAGGTGCACCTTTTCTTGTGCTTTCACACCTCTCCCATTCTAGGGCACCTCTGTTGTCACTGTCTCCTTTCTGTTGCCCACGCCCTAACTTGTCCCATACCACCACCACTGGTTACCCTAAAATGTGGCCCTTGCCATCATATTCGCTTGACTTCCTGTTTCCCGGGTACATCAATTCTGAATGCCCGGCATTCAGCGCCTTCCCTATAGTCTTACCTCATTCCACCCACCTGAACTTGCCTCCCACTGTTTTTCATGCGGAACTGTGGTTGCTCTTGATTTGGCTGCCAGCACACTCTTCCTCTTCTTCCTTCATTAGTGTTACAGACTTTACCCCACGCTCCACCCTTGGGGTGTATGCATGTATCAGTTAGGATATGATCACAAACAGGAACTGCTCCAGGTATTTTAAGAAGGAAGGGACTTAATGAAGGGCATCTGGAAAATCTGGACAAAGGTCAAGGAAGGCCTCCAGCTTCCAGAGACAGGAATTTGAAGGAACTCAGGAAACCAGTAGGGATGATCACAGCTGCCTCCCATCCTGAGGCATGAGATTTTCAGGAAAATACTTAGAGACCACTGCAAAATGTCATGTCTGCCTAAGCCTAAAGTTTGACGGTGCCAGAGTAGCGAAAACCTGGCTTCTGCCTTATTCTGCCTTTCACATCTTGGCAAGTGCTTCTCCTGGAAGAACTGCTGTCTCTGAAGGTAGGAATTCTGGAACATGCACTTCCCAGACTTCTAGCCCCTTGATAAAGGGAAGAACATAGAAGGGTCATTGCCTCTATCATTTACTGGGCCAGTAGAAGTCTTTCCTGGGGAGTCTTCTGATGGAACTAGTGGGGAAGAGTTCTGGGGTCACAACTAGAAGTACTGGTTGTACTGGTTACCTTGAAGGCCATCCTCCATGACTTTTGGAGGAAGCCCAGTTGTGGTAGGGGAGAATGAGGCTCTCAAAGAGTGAGGACAGGGTGAAAAACATAGGTGGAGATGGAGAGGGAGAGGGAGGGGAGGAGGGAGGGGAAGAGAGAGATGGAGGTGGAGATGGGGTGTGGGAGGGAGGGAGAGAGAGAACACTCACGAAAGCTGATGACACTGTGACATGGTGTCAACCCTGGGTTTGGTCATACCCTTTGCCACTGCTGTCCATGTCCTTCTCAATTATTTCAATTCATAAATTTCTTTTTTGCTTAAGCTAATGTAATTTGCTGTTACTTGCAACCAACAGGGTCCTAATGAATAGCAGGAAGGACATTAGTGTCCGAGGGCAATGTGTGCTGTGCAAAGAAGAAGAACAAAGTGAAGAAAGTGGTAGGAGCACCCAGAGAAGGTAATAAGAAGAGAGTTCATCTCCATTTTATCTTTTATCTTGGAAATATTATTTTAGCCATAATTTTTTTCTTAGTTGTTACTTCTCATGGCTGTTACTTCCTTCCAGAATACTCTTCTTCTTTTCCTTCTTGTGATGTTTTTATTTATAATAAGAGATATATATTTGGTCTTCATCCCATTCCTTCCATAGAGCTCCTAAAATCCTTGGAATTTCTTAAGTGTTAAGAGCACAAATGTGAAATGGGTGTCTTTTGTTATTCTGAACAAGCCCCTTTCAACCACACCAAAGTTATGTTAATGAGGTGACTTTTGGAAAGCTCCTTGGGCTGGGGGCTGGTTGCTGGGGGACTAACAACCAGTGATTAGAGTGTTGAAACTTTCAGCCCCCCTTCCAGGAAGGGGAGAGGGGCTGGAGGTTGAATTAATTGTTAATGGCTAATTTTTAATCAGTCGTGCCTATGTAATGAAACCTTAAAAACTCAAGAGTAGAGGGTGGAGAGTTTCTGGGTTGGTGAACACATTTGGAAAGAGTGGTGCCCTGGAGAATGCATGGAAGCTCTCTGTGCCCCTTCCCACATACCTTGCCCTGTGTCTCTTCCATCTGGCTATTCCTGAGTTATATCCTTTTGCAATAACCAGTAATCTAGTAATTCCTGAGTTCTGTTCTAGCAAATTAATCAAACCTGAGGAGGGGGTAGTGGGAATCTCCAAGTTATAACTGGTCTGTCAGAAGCACAGGTAACTGGACTTGCAATTGGCCATCTGAAGGTGGGGGGGTACGGTCTGTGGGACTAAGCCCTTAATCTATGGGATCTGATGCTATCTCCTGGTAGACAGTGTCAGAGTTGAGTTAAATTGTTGGATACCCAGTTGGTGTCACAGAATTGCTTGATGTTTGGAAAACTCACATATCTGGTGCCAGAAGTAGTGTGGTGGTAGAATGAGATTAAAGGAGATATGTAGGAGTATATTCCTTTATTTTATTTTATTTTATTTTATTTTTTTTGGCCACGCCACGCAGTTTGCAGGATCTCAGTTCCCCAACCAGTGAGTGAACCCAGGCCACGGCAGTGAAAGCCCAGAATCCTAACCACTAGGCCACCAGGGAACTCCCAGGAGTGTTTTTCCTTTACACTTTTGTTTCTGAAATACTTCCTTTTTTCCAAACACCAGTTCAAATCTGCTCTCTCCAGGGTCTCCTCAACTATTTCACCTCATTTCTTAATTCTTAAAGTTCTTGGCACAGAACACTCGAACATCAAATTATTAAAATCTTTTCGTGTGTTTCGACTCTTCTTATTGACTCTGAACGCCTCAAGGTCATGGACTACATCTTACATCCCCTCTGCAATCCCCCATCCCCAGGTTTATCACCATTGACCTGTGCTCAATTAATACCAGGGAGTTGATGGACTGATTGCTCAGTGAGGATGCTGAAGTTGCCATGGGCAATAAACTGGAAGAGTAGGCGTGGAGGAGATGAATGCTGTCCAGGTGCCAGCCATCCAGGAATAAAGAAGCCTTTCCAGAAAGAGCAATCAAGCTCGCTCAAAAGGGCCTGGCACACATGGGTGGGTCCCAAGCAGCGCACCTAGTGGCCACAAGGGGGCGGCAGAGGGCACAGTCCAGTTCTCAAACTGTAGGTATGGCACTTGGATCTGCCAGCTGGTCAGCTAGCTGAGCCCTGCTGGAAAGGAGATCTTGGTCTAAGTGTTTTGCACAGGATAACTCATAAGGTGGGCCTTATCCCAACCTAGACTAAGGTTGGGAAAGCCATAGGATGAACAAGTGGATGGCAGACATCAACAGGCATCTAAGAGTATGAGCTGGACCCTACAAAATCAAAGCAATCAGTGATCTTTAAAGATATCTAGATATTTTGCTAAGGACAAGGGGGCTGCCTCAGTGTTTTGGTGAAGAAAGAAGGAAGTCCAGGCATGGTATCGTGGCCAAGGCAAAGTCTAGGAGGGAGGAGTCTTGGAGTCCCATCTCTAAGCCTATAGATCCTCAGCCCTGTGTCTATGGCGCCTGATGAATGCTTTGGCTGTGTGACCTATGGGATGATCTGCCCCTCTCTGAGCCTCAGATGTCTCATCCTATACAAAGAGGATTGGTGTCTAGAGACCCAGAGACTGGCCCTGTCTTTACACTGGACTCCATGATGGCCAGGGATCCTTCCAGCTTAGATGGCCTCTGGGTTTATAAGAACAAACCAGTTCAGTTGGCTACAAGAACCTTCATTACCCTGTCTGTGTCCACATGTTCTCTTTAAAGCTTTAGTTGGGCCCGGTCCCAGGGGACCAAGGCTGTTCAATTACCTTTCTGGGAGCCAAGCAGTCTAACTTTTACATGCACCACCGCATGTCATAGCACACATCAAAATGCCCCCATATTCCACTACAAATGCAATTATTTTGCTTTAAAGTAGTCTTGAGGGCATTTTCAATAATTTAGTTTTCAAGATTATTTTGCCAATTTAATTTTTAGTGACTATGATTTCTCAGAAATCATCGTGCAGAGTTAGGGATAACTTGAAGTGAAAGAATCCACTCAACATTTTCAAATATAACATTTTTATGGATAACAAACTGAACAATTTAGAGAGTTGACATAATACTATATTTCATGGACATTTAGTTAAATTTCAATTTTGGAATTTTCATTTTGTAAATTGGAGTCGATGAGAACGTTTGTGGTGTGCAAGGGTTTTTCTAGGGTCTTAAAAAACTTGTATGTCCAACTTGTATGTCCTCAGTCCTGTGTCTATGGCACCTGATGACTAAAACCCTCTTGCCTGAAGCAGCTGAGACAGGGTTGGGGCCGGGGGTCACTTCTTTCAGTGATTACATTTTTTTAAAATTTAATTTAATTAATTTATTTATTATACAGCAGGTTCTTGTTAGTTATCTATTTTATACATATTAGTGTATATACGTCAATCCCAATCTCCCAGTTCATCCCCCCCACCACCACTTTCCTCCCTGGTGTCCATATGTTTGTTCTCTACATCTGTGTCTCTATTTCTGCCCTGCAAACTGGTTCGTCTGTACCATTTCTCTGGGTTCCACGTATATGCGTTAATATACGATATTTGTTTTTCTCTTTCTGACTTACTTCACTCTGTATGACAGTGTCTAGATCCATCCAAGTCTCTACAAATGACCCAATTCCATTCCTTTTTATGGCTGAGTAATATTCCATTATATCTATGTACCACAACTTCTTTATCCATTCGTCTGTCGATGGGCATTTAGGTTGCTTCCATGTCCTGGCTATTGTAAACAGTGCTGCAATGAACATTGGGGTGCATGTGTCTTTTTGAATTATGGTTTCCTCTTGGTATATGCCCAGTAGTGGGATTGCTGGATCATATGGTAATTCTATTTTTAGTTTTTTAAGGAACCTCCATACTGTTCTCCATAGTGGCTGTATCAGTTTACATTCCCACCAACAGTGCAAGAGGGTTCCCTTTTCTCCACATCCTCTCCAGCATTTGTTGTTTGTAGATTTTCTGATGATGCCCATTCTAACCAGTGTGAGGTGATACCTCATTGTAGTTTTGATTTTCATTTCCCTAATAATTAGTGATATTGAGCAGCTTTTCATGTGCTTCTTGGCCGTCTGTATGTCTTCTTTGGAGAAATGTCTATTTAGGTCTTCTGTCCATTTTTTGATTTGTTTTTTTAATATTGAGCTGCATGAGCTGTTTATATACTTTGGAGATTAATCCTATGTCCGTTGATTTGTTTGCAAATATTTTCTCCCATTCTGAGGGTTGTCTTTTCATCGTGTTTGTAGTTTTCTTTGCTGTGCAAAAGCTTTTAAGTTTCATTAGGTCCCATTTGTTTATTTTTGTTTTTATTTCCATTACTCTAGGAGGTGGATCACAAAAGATGTTGCTGTGGTTTATGTCAAAGAGTGTTTTTCCCATGTTCCTCTAAGAGTTTTAGAGTGTGTGTGGTCTTACATTTAGGTCTTTAATCCATTTTGAGTTTATTTTTGTGTATGGTGTTAGGGAGTGTTCTAATTTCATTCTTTTACATGTAGCTGTCCAGTTTTCCCAGCACCACTTATTGAAGAGACTGTCTTTTCTCCATTGTATATCCTTGCCGTATCATTTCATCTGCAAACAGTGACAGTTTTACTTCTTATTTTCCAATTTGGATTCCTTTTATTTCTTTTTCTTCTCTGATTGCCATGGCTAAGACTTTCAAAACTATGTTGAATAAGAGTGCTGAGAGTGGACATCTTGTCTTGTTCCTGATGTTAAAGGAAGTGCTTTCAGTTTTTCACCATTGAGAATGATGTTTGCTGTGGGTTTGTCATATATGGCCTTTATTATGTTGAGGTAGGTTCCCTCTATGCCCACTTTCTGGATAGTTTTTATCATAAATGGGTGTTGAATTTTGTCAAAAGCTTTTTCTACATCTATTGAGATGATCATATGGTTTTTATTCTTCAGTTTGTTAATATGGTGTATCACACTGACTGATTTGCATATATTGAAGAATCCTTGCATCCCTGGGATAAATCCCACTTGATCATGGTGTATGATCCTTTTAATGTGTTGTTGGATTCTATTTGCTACTATTTTGTTGAGGATTTTTGCATCTATATTCATCAGTGATATTAGTCTGTAATTTTCTTTTTTGTAGTGTCTCTGGTTTTGGTATCAGGGTGATGGTGGCCTCGTAGAATGAGTTTGGGAGTGTTCCTTCCTCTGCAATTTTTTGGAAGACTTTGAGAAGGATGGGTGTTAGCTCTACTCTAAATGTTTGATAGAATTCACCTGTGAAGCCATCTGGTCCTGGACTTTTGTTTGTTGGAAGATTTTTAATACAATTTCAATTTCAATACTTGTGATAGGTCTGTTCATATTTTCTATTCCTGGTTCAGTCTTGGAAGGTTATACCTTTTTAAGAATTTGTCCATTTCTTCCAGGTTGTCCATTTTATTGGCATAGAGTTGCTTGTAGTAGTATCTTATGATGCTTTGTATTTCTGTGGTGTCCATTGTAACTTCTCCTTTTTTATTGATTTGAGTTCTAATTTTATTGATTTGAGTTCTCTCCCTCTTTTTCTTTCTTTCTTTTTTTTTTTTTTTTTTTGCAGTACACGGGCCTCTCACTGCTGTGGCCTCTCCCGTTGCGGAGCACAGGCTCCGGACGCGCAGGCTCAGCGGCCATGGCTCACGGGCCCAGCCGCTCCGCGGCATGTGGGATCCTCCCAGACCGGGGCACGAACCCGTGTCCCCTGCATTGGCAGGCGGACTCTCAACCACTGCGCCACCAGGGAAGCCCTCCCTCTTTTTCTTGATGAGTCTGGCTAAAGGTTTATCAATTTTGTTTATCTTCTCAAAGAACGAGCTTTTCGTTTTATTGATCTTTGCTATTGTTTGCTTTGTTTCTCTTTCATTTATTTCTGCTCTGATCTTTATGATTTCTTTCCTTCTACTATCTTTGGGTTTTGTTTGTTCTTCTTTCTCTAGTTCCTTTAGGTGTAAGTTTAGATTGTTTATTTGAGATTTTTCTTGCTTCTTGAGGTAGGATTGTATTGCTATAAACTTCCCTCTTAGAACTGTTTTGTTGCATCCCATAGGTTTTGGATCTTCACATTTTCGTTGTAATTTGTCTCTAGGTTTGTTTTTTTTTTCCTCTTTGATTTCCTCAGTGATCTCTTGGTTGTTTAGTAACATTGTTTAGCCTCCATGTGTTTGTGTTTTTTCCGTTTTTTTTTTTTTCCCCTGTAATTGATTTCTAATCTCCTAGCATTGTGGTTGGGGAAGATGCTTGATATGATTTCAATTTTCTTAAATTTACTGATTTAAGTAAATTTGCAAATTTGTAAAATTGATTTAAATTTGTAAATTTACTGATTTACAAATCAAGCGATTTGTGACCCAAGTTATGATCTATCTTGGAGAATGTTCCGTGTGCACTTGAGAAGAAAGTGTAATCTGCTCTTTGGAGACAGAATGTCCTATAAATATCAATTAAATCTATCTGGTCTATTGTGTCATTTATTAATTTTCTGTCTGGATAATCTGTCCATTGGCGTAAGTGAGGTGTTAAAGTCCCCCACTATTATTGAGTTACTGTCCATTTCCTCTTTTATAGCTGTTAGCAGCTGCCTTATGTATTGAGGTGCTCCTATGTTAGGTGCCTATATATTTATAATTGTTATATCTTCTTCTTGGATTGATCCCTTGATCATTATGTAGTGTCCTTCCTTGTCTCTTGTAACATTCTTTATTTTAAAGTCTATTTTATCTGATATGAGTATTGCTACTCCAGCTTTCTTTTGATCTCCATTTGCACGGAATATCTTTTTCCATCCCCTCACTTACAGTCTGTATGTGTCCCTAGGTCTGAAGTGGGTCTCTTGCAGACAGCATATATATGGGTCTTGTTTTTGTATCCATTCAGTGAGCCTGTGTCTTTTTGTTGGAGCATTTAATTCATTCACGTTTAAGTTAATTATCATTATGTATGTTCCTATGAACATTTTCTTAATTGTTTTGGGTTTGTTTTTGTAGGTCCTTTTCTTCTCTTATGTTTCCCACTTAGAGAAGAAGTTCCTTTAGCATTTGTTGTAGAGCTGGTTTGGTGGTGCTGAATTCTCTTAGCTTTTGCTTGTCTGTAAAGCTTTTGATTTCTCCATCGAATCTGAATGAGATCCTTGCCGGGTAGAGTAATCTTGGTTGTAGGTTCTTCCCTTTCATCTCAGTGATTACATTTTGTGTTGTGTCTTCTGGCCTGGGAGCCTGAGCAAGCTTTGAGTGCCTGGAGAAGAAAAGGACACCTCCTCCCACTTCCCTTTAGTCTCAGAAATTTCATTGTAACCATATCTTTCAGCCAAGCCAGATAGACAGGCTCCTAGGAGGCAGAATCTCCCTGCTCGGGCATTTTTGTAGAGGGGCACCCCCCAGTCCTCCCAGGTGTACCACATTCAAGCCAGACACCATCCCCATTGTCAACGTTTCCACAGCAATAGTTATCTCGCAAAGGGCAATATCTTGTTGGAGAATTTGTTTTCTCTTTCTGATAATTTTTCTCCATAAACATTTTTGAGAGAGATGAATAGGTGTACCTTTCTGGAACAGCAGGCAGATGCTGGGGCGTGAAATGACTCCAAGAGGCATGTTTTATGGATGAGGGAGGGGAGGGTCCTGAGGACCGCCTTTTGTTTCCCCAGCCTCTGAGCTGGTTGTGGATGGCCAGGTTCCTCTTCTGCAGGTGGCGGTCCTCTTTTGCATGTGGCGGTCCTCTTCACTCACTGCTGCTCACCTGAAGCTTTAAAGGCCCAGTGTGGGTGGAAGCTACAGAGAGAGGCTCCCAAACAGTTGGCACAAAATGCCACCAGCCTGTAACATTCTGGGCCCACCATGGAAACCTCGGTCTCCTCAGTGCATTTCCCAGCCAAGGCTACGGTTTTTAGTTACTCCATTATGCTGGTATTTTAAAAATTTTCCTCTCTCTCTTTCTCTGTCTAACAGCAAAGAAGGGAATGAATTCTTTTCCATCATAGTTCTAATGAATCTCAAAGGAAAAAAAAAGAGATGTGATCTCAGAAAAATAAAGAAGCTAACATAAAAACGGCAGACCCAGTGACCTTCAACAAAATGAACAAATGTGGGATTTTTCCATCATCTCTGTCTTGGACATGGGGAGCATGATTGTTAATAACAAAGTGGCACCGAATGATTCACCAACAGTTCATCAGGGTCCCTCTGGAGCCTGGAGTCAACAATGCCAGTGACTCAGGAAGGTAGCAAACCACACATGGGTGAGGTGGGGACACAGCTCAGGCCCAGGGCACAGGCTTCAAAAGGGCTCATTTTCTCCCCAGGGTAGGGATGCCAGATTCAGCAAAAATAATATAGGGCGCCCAGTTATATTTGAATTTCAGTTAACAGATAATTTTTTAGTATATTTGAGGCATCCTTGTACTAAAACTTTATATATTTATCTGAAATTCAAATCTAACTGAGAGTCCTGCATTTTCTCTGGCAACCCGACCCCAGGGACACAGCACTTCTTTTCATTTCCTGAGTACTTACATATTTCTAGGTTCAAGCTCCACCTGGAAGAGGCTGTCTCCAGTCTCAGCTTCTTGAATCTTATACTGTCATTACAATGTCCAGCACAAATGCCTGACTTCTGTGAAGACGTCTCCCCTAAATCAGCTTCTCCTTTCTTTCTGTCCTCTTGCCCCAGAGCATTTTTGTTTGTTTGTTTGTTTTTAACATCTTTATTGGCGTATAATTGCTTTACAATGTTGTGTTAGTTTCTGCTGTATAACAAAGTGAATCAGCTATATGTATACATATATCCCCATATTCCCTCCCTCTTGCGTCTCCCTCCCACCTTCCCTATCCCACCCCCTAATAGCACTTTATTGCCCATTTTGGTTTATATCTAGTTGCTTATAAGGCTGTTTCCCCTACTAGACTGTGAACAACTCAGGGGCACTTTATCTAGATTCTTTTTCTCATGGCCCCAGTATTGTTTTGCCTGTGCCTGATATGTGGTAGGTACTATGAATGTTTGATGAATGAATGATCATACCTAACATAGTTTGAGTGCATACTTTGAGTTCCTAACATACTTTTGTGCCAGTCATGGGTCTCAGCACTTTACATGGATTTAAGTCTTTAGTCTTTGAATAGTACTCTGAGATAGGCACTATTTTTTTTGTGTGTGTGTGTGGTACGCGGGCCTCTCACTGTTGTGGCCTCTCCTGTTGCAGAGCACAGGCCCCGGACGCGCGGGCTCAGTGGCCATGGCTCACGGGCCCAGCCGCTCTGTGGCATGTGGGATCCTCCCGGACTGGGGCACGAACCCGTGTCCCCTGCATCGGCAGGCAGACTCTCAACCACTGAGCCACCAGGGAAGCCTGATAGGCACTATTTTTATTTTCGTTTTAGAGATGGAGAAGTGGAGGCACAGAGAAGCTAAGTAACTTGCTCATGGTCACACAGCTAGAAAGGGGCAAAGCTGGGATTTGAACCCAGGCAGTATGGCTCCAGAGTCTGTGCTGTTAACCTCTGTGATATATTGAATGATTGGCTGCACAGAAGAACGAGTGGAAGAGCAAATGAAGGAGTGCATGAACAAAGGCAGGAAATAGGTATTAAAATCAGGAAGACACAAGAGGTGGGGGTCAAGGTAGGTGAGGGAGAGCAGAAGCTGGAGGAGTCAGAGAGATATCACAAAGCTGTGAACGAATCTCAGGGCATCAGTGACTTGCACACAAAAGGCAGCTCAGCTGTGGAAGGGGCTGATTTCTTCTGATTTCTGCTTTGGAAAGTAATTCTCGTGTCCCAAACCTTTCACATCTCTGCAGGGGCCTGAACGTTACTCTCTTCCAGCCGCAGAGCCCTCTTCTTCCCAGAGCAGAAGCTACCCTCTCCTCTCTTAAGAGGCCTAGCCCAGTGAAGCTCTGAGGCCAATCCTGTCTCCTTCCCACCCCCACCAGGGGCTCTCAGCTGGGAGTCAACAAGCTTGGTGCCAGGGCCCTCTTTATTCTTGGGCTCCAGTCCCTCGGTGTCTGGTGCACCTACGCCTGGCTCTTGCCATGGGTGTGCATGTATGTTACACAAAGGAACCAATGTGATCCAATGAGAGCACTACCAAGGCTATTATAGTAATGTAATAACCCTTCCTCTTCAAGTCTATGGAAACAGTAGATAGTAACCTGCTCGCGCCTTCGATCTAGTCTTTCCGTTTTTAATTGTGGTAAAAACACATCTTACCATCTTAACCATTTTTAAGTGCACAGTTCAGTAGTGTTAAATACATTCACATTGTTATGAAACAAATCTTCAGAACTTTTTCATCTTGTAAAACTGAAACTCTATACCCGTTAAACAACTCCCTTTCCTCCTCTCCCCCCAGCCCTTGGTAACTACCGTTCTATTTCTATGTCTATAAATTTTACTTCTCTAGATACCTCTTATAAGCGGAACCATGCAGTATTTGTCTTTTTGTAACTGGCTTATTTCACTTAGTAGAATGTCCTTAAGGTTCATCCATGTTGTAGCATGTGTCAGAATTTCCTTCTTTTTTAAGGCTGAAGAATATCCCACCGTATATATAAACCACATTTTGTTTATCCATTTATCCGTTGATAGGCATTTAAGTTGCTTCCATATCTTGGCTTTCGTGAATAATAATGAATAATGGGTATACAAATACTTTTTCAAGTCCCTGCCTTCAATACTTTTGGATATATATCCAGAATTCGGATTGCTAGATCATAACGTAGTTCTATTTTTAATTTTTTGAGGAACCTCTATCCTGTCTTCCATAGCTGTTGCACCATTTTACAATCCCAGCAATAGTGCACAAGGGTTCCAGTTTCGCCACATCTTCGTCAACACTTGTTATTTTCTGTTTTGTTTTTGTTTTTTCTTTTTTTTTTTTTTTTGGCGGTACGCGGGCCTCTCACTGCTGTGGCCTCTCCCGTTGCGGAGCACAGGCTCCGGACGCGCAGGCTCAGCGGCCATGGCTCACGGGCCCAGCCGCTCCGTGGCACGTGGGATCCTCCCGGACTGGGGCATGAACCCGTGTCCCCTGCATCGGCAGGCGGACTCTCAACCACTGCGCCACCAGGGAAGCCCCTGTTTTTGTGTTTTGATAGTAGCCTTCCTAATGTGTATGAGGTTGTCTGGAACCTAGTCTTCATTAGGAGGCTGTGTTTCTGGAATGGCTTAGGATGCCTGTAATTATTCATTGGCATTGAGCAATGGGGAAAGCATAGCACTGAGCTCTGGGCAGACAACCTGATAACCAACAGGCAGAGTGTATTCTAATTTTGCCAAAGATTTTGTGACTCTGGGCAAGTTGTGCAACCTCTGAATTTCCATCTGCCCACTGGGGACAAGTCTTTCTTGATGACATAGCCTCCTCCCTCCTCTGCCCTGATGTTTCCCCCAGGAAAAGACAGGAAGTGAGAGGTGGGAAATGACTCATTAGATAAGCACCTTCATCACAGCCGTCATCACCCTGAGTGTGTTTTTTCCTTTCTTTTTATTATAAAAACAAGTCATGCTTAGTTTTTAAAAATGAGAAAGCTCAGAAAAACTTTAGAAGCAAGGAAGTATTTATCCATCACTCCGTCACGCTGAGGCAACCCTGATAATATTTCATTCTGTTTCTTGTAGTTTTTTCCCCTAAATGAGGCAAACTTCTTTAATCCTTGAGTCGCTCTTTTCCTAGGGAAGAGCATCTCATTTTCACAGCAATCAGTAACAAAGTTAACTGAGCTCTCAATTTCTTAAATATATCTTTCTTTGTGCTATTTCACTTCTTAAATGTGTCACTTTGAGTGAAAGGCAATTAATTACAGTGGAAATGCTGCTTGGAGATGTCTTATGAAATTATGTTAATATGTATAGAGAGAGAGAAAGGAAGGGGAAAGGGAGACGATGGGCAAAACAACTGGTCTATTTAAATGGATAATTTCCTTCCCTTTCAAGTTTCAGAGTTGAGGGTCTCTATGAAAGGACGAGAAAGCTATTCTTTTTTTTTTTTTAAGAATTTATTATTTATTTATTGGCTGTTTTTGGGTCTTTGTTGCTGCACATGGGCTTTTCTCTAGTTGCGGCGAGTGGGGACTACTCTTTGTTGCGGTGCACGGGCTTTAAACTGCGGTGGCTTCTATTATTGCGGAGCATGGGCTCTAGGCGCAGGGGCTTCAGTAGTTGTGGCTCGCGGGCTCTAGAGTGCAGGCTCAGTAGTTGTGGCACACAGGCCTAGTTGCTCTATGGCATGTGGGACCTTCCCGGACCAGGGCTCGAACCCGTGTCCCCTGCATTGGCAGGCGAACTCCCAACCAGTGCGCCACCAGGGAAGCCCAAGAAAGCTATTCTTGTAGTTCCAATTTGTCAAAATCAGTAAAACTCATCTGAAAAGCAAAGTTGATCAACCAGTAAAAAGGCAACAAAAGAAGACTTTGGTAAATTGTCATGTAAAAAACCTTTTTTTTTTTTTAAAGAACAGTGCTATATCAGTTCAGGAAAAAATCTAAATGATAATCTGAAGATTAAAAAAAGGTGGAGCATGGGAGAGCACGGAAGGTAAGGCACTTTCTCAGGAATGTTTGACGTCAGAAAATGATGCTTGGCGATCTTCTGGGCTGGTGTTGTCTAAAGGAATTGGACTTTGGGACTGCAGGAGACCCGGAAGTTTTTGTCTTTATAGCCTGGCCTGGCTGGGACCCCTGAGGATGGCTGACCTGGCCCCTAGGCTGGTGGAATGATGCATGAGAGGTGTTTAGCACCTGGCACAGAGGAAGCACTCAAGAACTGTTTGGTATAATTGCTGTTATCTGGGGTGGAGGAGGGAGTGGGCTTTGGGGTCGTCTTGGCAGTATGGTGGAGGAGAGAAAGAGTCATACCTGGAAGGGAGGCAATGGTGAGGAGTGAACTGGTCCCTTATCTTCTTTCTAATTCCTCTTTAATCCAGGCTTCCAGGCCCTCATTGGGAAAGGCATGTGTGTTTATGTGCGTGTGGTTGGTGTGTGTGTGTGTTTGTGTGTGTTGGGCATATGATGAGGAAGCTTCCAGGAATGGGAAGAATCAACTACTATTTATTAAGCTATATACCAGACACCATTCTGAGAGCTAAAACAAAAAACCCAAAAACACCAGTCTTGCAAGAGAGGTTAGGTAACTACACATTTGGAGGCTTATCTGTCTGACCCTAAAGCTTAAGCAGAGACATTCCCTCCATTTTCTGTGGACCATTAGAGAGATTTCCTTCATCAAGTTTCAGGAGTTCATGTCTAACCTTGCCTCAGGTGAGGTTGCAAGAGGCAGAGGTTCTCCCATTTGGGGAAAAAATCAGAGGCTCTCCAGTTTGGGATAGGAGGTTTTCTGCCAGTGACAAGGAACCCCACCATCACTGGCTCCCGTTCAGCTCTGAGGGTCTCTCCTCAAATGGGCTGAGAGGGGCGTCCTGAGTGCTGGTGTGGGCTTGCCAGAAACCTTCTCCTGGGCCACGTGGGAAACCAGGTAGCCCATGGTCCCTGCCTGGTCTGATGCAAGCCCTGGGTAGAAGGGAAGCAAGCTCTAGCCTGCAGGCCAGCCCTGGCACACAGTGGGGCAGTGGGCAGACTGCCATCCTTGGCACCACTGGAGTCAAATTTCTTGCCAGACGGCTTGAGTTTCAACATATTGGAAGAGCACAGGAGCCTGGGAGCATAACTTTGCTGTCGACCCTGATGCTCGGCCCAAGAAGACCCTAGAGAGTCAGATAGCACAGAAGGTGGAAGGGATGGTATGGGCACTGGGCTCCCGGGGACCCATCCACACCCGGGGACTCGGCCGTGACAGGGGCATGTCACAAGCCACCCCAGGATGGAGGTGGGCTTACCTTACCTGTTCTACCTGTGAGATCTTAGAATTTAGACTAGGAAGGTTTTTAGAAATGATCTAGTCTACAGTGATCTCCCATTCTTATTCAGCCTGAATCAGGAAAGGAGGGGAACTATAATGAATAGATCCTGTTTAAGAAAGCAAGGCATTTTACAGTGTGCTTTGGAAAGGTTTACATTCAAAATGATTGTAGTTCTTAATTTATATCCAAAGTAATTATACTTTTTAACATTGGGGCCAAGGGAAAGCATCAATTATCAGTAAATTTCATTTAAGTGGAATGGAGAGTATCAGATTTTGCTAGGTAATGATAAGAGTCACTTTTAATGAATGTTTACCATATCTCAGGCCCTATTTTAAGTGCTTTACTTGCATTAACTCCTTTGATCCAAGAAACAACCCTATGCAATGGTATACATATTATTCTTGTTTTACAAAGGAGGAAACTGAAACACAGAGGGATTTAGTAACTGATCCAAGGTCACACAGTTCATAAGTGGCAAGCTTGGATTTGAACTCACGGAGTCTGGCTTCTGAGCCTATGTTCTTAAAGCACTGTTCTAAGGTGTCCCAGGTAATGAGGACTTGCTTTCTTTGGATATTTTACTAAGTGACCCTTCATGTAAGGTATTCATGGGAACCGTCCCAGCAACAGTTTGGGGGTCAGCCAGAACAAACTGGGATGACTGGAAGCTTGACATCTTAACCCCTCCCCTTCCATGCAATATTACAAATGAGAAAATGAAAGTCCAGGGATGTATTAGTGACCTATCTAAGGTTATAGCATGAAATCTAACTGGAAGTCAGAACTTAACATCCAAGCTGGGCTTTTCCCGATATATATCATTCTTTGTTCTTTTTTTTCTTTGGCTGCGCAGCATGCAGGGATCTTAGTTCCCTGACCAGGGATTGAACCCGAGCCCCCTGCAGTGGAAGCGTGGAGTTGTAACCACTGGACCGCTAGGGAAGTCCCTATGATTCTTTGTTCTTAAGATCTCTATGACAGATTCTTAAGAGTTCTGAATTCTGCTCCTGACCCCTATCCTCTCTTCTCTCTCTGTTTCACAGCCCAAATTCTTGTCAACTGGAAAGTGCTTGCACTTTCCTCTCTGGTACACATAATCCCTGGTTCTGATTCCATCACAAACACTCCCCATGCCTGTCCTGCCTGCTTTGCAGGGGCTGGGCCTGGAGGAAGTGCAGGATCTGTTTTGTTCTTAGAGTCAGGATCGGAGCAGAGGGGCCAGGAAAGGAACTTTAAGCCATAAGGTCCAGACCACATGATTGGGGTGATGGAAACCAGGGCCCGGAGACAGCCAGAGTCATGGGGGGCCACACCCATCACACCATCAGCTCCTCCCTGAGCTATTTTCAAATGGCCAACAATACTGAGATGTCATTGACTAAAAAGTACTATAAGAAACAAAGACTTGGGACTTCCCTGGTGGCACAGTGGTTAAGAATCCAGCTGCCAATGCAGGGGACATGGGTTCGATCCCTGGTGCAGGAGGATCCCACATGCCGTGGAGCAGCTAAGCCCGTGCGCCACAACTACTGAGCCTGCGCTCTAGAGCCCATGAGACAGAAATACTGAAGCCTGAGCACCCTAGGGCCTGTGTGCCACAACTACTGAGCCCGCATGCTGCATCTACTGAAGGCTGTGTGCCTAGAGCCCGTGCTCCACAACAAGAGAAGCCACCGTAATGAGAAGCCCGTGCACTGCAACAAAGAGTAGCCCCTGCTCACCGCAACTAGAGAAAGCCCGCGCGCAGCAGCAAAGACCCAACACAGCCAAAAATAAACAAACAAATAAAGAAAAATAAATATTTGAGTGTCATGGCTAGATGCTGGAAATACTGAAAGAGCTCTGGACTAGTTATCAAGAGGCCTGGCTTCCAGGCTTGGCTCTTCCACTAACCAGTGGTGTGACCTTGGGCAAACATGCGTCTCTGGGCTTCTTGTTTCTCATGTGTTATATGGGTTAATCAGCTGCTTGCCCATCCTCACAGGATTTCTGTGTAGCTAAAACAAGAGAACAACTGTGCTTTACAAATGACAATGCAGTGTAAAGATGCAAGGGATTACTGTTGTTGCACTGACCTAGATCCAGACAGGCCAGAGCTCCGGGTTCCCTGCCCTGGTGATAAATAATGGCATGAAAGACTTTATTCACTCTCATCTACCATATCAGGACTCATTCCCTGGAAGGGATTTGGGAAGTGGGAAAACAGAGCCTGTCCTCGGGTTGCTTCCAACTCCACGTGCTAGCTCTTTGGAGTATTGTGCCAGGAGTCGGGAGCTTGGGCTCTGGACCCCACCCTACTGTAAACAAGCTGTGTGCCCCATGAGACTCTTTACCTCTCTGTGCCTTGGCTGGCTCTAAAACTCTGATGCCACATCATCAGCTTGAATGCAGGGAGTTGGATCAGCTCTGGGATCTGGGGATGGAGGGAAGTGGAAAAATATGCCTACTAATTGCCAGGTCCTTTCCACATCATCTGTCTCCTTGCGTTCATTCAGCCCCGATTGTGCCAAGCTGTGTGCCAGAGGCTGGGACCAGCTGTAACAATCAAGACAGACCTGGCTTTCTGGGGATTCTGGTGAAGCAGGAGAGACAAGCATAAAGCAAATGTTCACACAAATGTAGAATGAACACTGTGGGAAAGGATAAGAAGGGACATGACTATTGGGAGGACCATACCAGCCTATTGTGGAGTTGAACTTGACAGATAACAAGAAGATGGCCAGCTTTCTGGGGACAAAGGGAACATGCCAAGGGAATAAGTGTGAAGGCCCTTAGGTTGAAAGGAGCATGGCATGGGCCAGAGATGGAGGGAGACAGCGAGTACGACCAAGGAGTTGTGAGCATGGGGCGGACCGTTGCTTGCGTGGTTGCGCAGCGGCTGGGCACGTGCAGGCTCAGCGGCCATGGCTCACGGGCCCAGGCGCTCCATGGCATGTGGGATCCTCCCGGACCGGGGCACGAACCTGTGTCCCCTGCATCGGCAGGCGGACTCCCAACCACTGCGCCACCAGGGAAGCCCCGGCCAAGCCCTTTCTTATAGGCCATGGTCAGAAGCAGAGGTCTTGATCCAATCTTGGAATATGAGCTCCACTGATCTAGGTTTTCAGGATACAATTAGAATTTCTTGTTCTCTGGACAATCTGACTGATCACAGTCAACAAATTCAATAAACATTCAGTGTCCTCTGCCCTAGAAAAACAGGATAAAAACAAAGACTTTGTCCCTGTCCCTCGGGTTGCCTCCTCTCCCTGGGGAGAGGGCAGCAGGTGGGCACTTTATTAAATAACTGTGAACCAAGAGAGACCGAGATGAGTGCCACAAAAGAGGTGCAAGGGCTAAGGTTCAATGACCAGAGCTGACAGGCACAGAAACTTGTCACGTTCATGGCCACATCTTTGAAACGCTTGTCACACCCATTAGGAGGGTTTCCAGGAAAAAGTATAATTTCAGCTGAGCCTTGGAAAATGATAGGACTTTATTTTTAATATTTTTGTTCAAATTTAAAAATAATATACGCTCCTTAAAGAAAATTTGGGAAATGCACAAATGAGTGAAAAAGATAATTATAACCACGCTTAATCCGGAGAAACCACCATAAACATTTTAGTGAGTAACCGTCAAGGCTTCTTACCTACGTTTAACAACGTTGAAATCGTCGTGTAGATATAATTTGGCAGCAGTCTCTTTTTTTCATTTCATGTGTCGCCTTTTCCCATGTCATTAAATATTCTTCAAAAACATGTTATGGAATGGCTGTTCAGTATTTGAGTCTTTGGATTTGTGTAACCACTTCACTATCATAGGATATTTTGGTAGTTTCCAAATTTGTTGCTTCTATGAATAATGCTTGAGTGAGCATCCTCGTATGTGAAACCTGTGACAGCACCTGGTTATTCCCTTAGGCAGATCCTGAGGAATAGAATTCTGGAGAAAAAGGGTGTGAACATTGCTCTGGCTTTGGAATCCTACGGACCATCACGCTCCCACCAGTAACACAGGCGCTCTCCGATCTCACTGCACACTTGCCAACAGTATTTTCTGATTTAAGTCCTCACCATTTTTATGCGCGCGGGGAGGGGAGCAGTGCTCTCTTGTTGCTTAAGATGAGCCTGACCTTAGCCAGCAGAAGAGGGGGTGCCTGGGGAGGTGGGGAAAGACACAGAGAGAACAGTTTGAGGAAAGTCCTGGCAGGGCTTTTCTCCAAGCAGCTCTTTGGAAGTGTCTGGAATGTTTCAGAGAATCCTACAAAGGCTGCTTCACTGTAACTCCTCCTCTGCTGTCTGGGGCCCCTGAAATTAGGATACTTTCACCCAGAGGACGGGCGACCGCCTGAGACACTGTTTGCCCCAGGATGTACCCGGGAGGCAGCAACCCTTCTCCGCTTCGTCCACGCTGCTCCCCTACAGGACGGAGTCCCCCCTCCACCAAATTTCTCCAGTGAGACAGGGAGTCTACTTTCAACCTCCATGAAAAGTAAAATATAGTAAGGTGGGAATTGGGAGTTAAAAATTCTTGGGAAATGCCTTCAAAAACAGGAATTTATATACTCCTGGAGGAGCATATATTGGTTCAACCCTTATGGAGAGCAACTTGGTAATCAAATTGTAAAGTATGAATACTCTTGAACTCAGTAATTTTAGTGTTAAGAATGTATCTGAGGAAATAAACAGATAAGAATGCAAAATCGTGTGCACAGGGATGTGTATAGAAGGAAGTACTGTTGGTATTCATGAAAACAGTATGAAAATCATCTAAGTGGGTGTCTTCTCCATGCCTGTGAAGCAGAGACATCTGCGTGAGAAATTTCGTGGAAGTCTGAGGTGAGGAGGGGGCTGATACTAGCTAAGAAAAAAGCTGGAGACGGTCTGGCAGGATCTTCCAGTCAACGGCCAAGAGGAGCCCTTCCTCTCAGCATGGCACCTTAACGCGGTAGTCACACAATGCGGGAAGGGCACCAGGCCGGCTCACTTCAGTGTGTCCACAAACAGGGAAAATAAGTCATTCTACCAGAAAGTGAGAGCTCTGGGGGGCAGCAGTGCCTCCTGGTGCCCCTCAAGCTGCTAACATGGCCAATAGGACAGAAGTTAGTTCATCTTGGCCTGAGACATTCCAATACAGAGTGGAATATCCCCTTATTAGACAAGTGTCATGACCCCAACCCCTACCATCATCATATGTCTTTCATGTGATTCAAAAAGATCCTGATCAGGGGACCAATTAGACTAAATGTCTTTCTTGGAAAGAGACATATTGCAAGGAATAGAAGAAAAAAAAATGTTTAATTCCAAACAACAACAAGCTTTGAGAGGACATCACTAATTCATTATAAAAAGCACGCAGTGAGTGACCACTGTGTGGTATGGTGAACAAAGCAGGCCAAGTCCCTGCCCTCATGGAGTTCATTTCTCGGGTGGGCACTAGATAACAAACAAGAAAGCAAATCACACGTGGTGGGTATGGATTGAGTCGAGTGCTGTGGAGTGGATGAACAGAGTAGGGGACTCTGAGCTGAGACCCAGTGATTGAGAGTGAGTAGCCCTGAAGGGAAGGGTGCTCCAGGCAGAGTGCATGAGTCCTGGGACACAACAGGGGCCGCTGTGGCTTCCATGCAGGGCAGGGAGACTGGTGTGGGCTGCAGGGGGAGGGGGGTCATGCAGAGTCTGATTCAATCTAAGAGCAATTGGGAACTCTTGAAGAGTTTTAAACAGCAGAACAGATGCAGTTTTGTTGCTGACACTTTCCTGTCGGGCCCCAACAAGGGTCCTCCTGCCTGGTGTCATTCGAGCCAACAGAAAGAGACAAAGTTCAGAAGCAAAGGTTTTTTTAAAATTAATTAATTAATTTTTGGCTGCGTTGGGTCCTCGTTGCTGTGTGCAGGCTTTCTTTAGTTCCTGCGAGCTACTCTTGCGGTGCATGGGCCTCTCATTGCGGTGGCTTCTTTTATTGCAGAGCACGAGCTCTAGCTCTTCAGTAGTTGTGGCTCGCGGGCTCTAGAGCGCAGTCTCAGTAGCTGTGGCGCACGGGCTTAGTTGCTCCGCGGCATGTGGGATCTTCCTGGACCAGGGTTCGAACCGGTGTCCCCTGCTGGCGGGCGGATTTTTAATCACTGCATCACCAGGGAAGCCCACAAAGTTTTATTCTTTGATCAAACAATGAAGAGGTGTGAGTCTGCGCTCTAGAGTACACGCTTCTCCGACAGGCCATCTTTATCCAGATCGCGTCAGTCCGTCAGAGGAGTTCTCGCGAGACGGGAGCAGCTGTGCTTCTGTAGTGCCGTTGTGCAGTGTCTCGGCACACGACCCGCTACCGCCACCATCTTTTAATTTTTGGATATGTTAGGTCTTCGTTGCCCGCGGGCTTTCCTAGTTAAAGGGAGCGGGGGGCTACTCTTCATTGAGCCGTGCAGGCGGTGGCTTCTCTTGTGGAGCACAGGCTCCAGGTGTGAGGGCTTAAGTAGCTGTGGCTCGCGGGCTCTAGAACGCAGGCTCAGTAGTTCTGGCACCCGGGCCGAGTTGCTCCGTGGAATGTGGGATCTTCCCCGACCAGGGCTCAGAACCCACGTCCCCTGCATTGGCAGGCGGACTCTTAAATACTGCGCCACCTGCATTGGCCGGTAGATTCTTAACTACTGCGCTATTCTTGACTACTGAAGCCCCGCCATCTTGAATTGAGTGTGGAGCGCGGCTTCCTCACACGGCCCGGAGCTGAGGTGTCGGCGGCGCAGCCTTCCATACTAGGAGCTGTGGTCTGAAGTGCGGGGCACGAGGACTTTGCCAGCGCCCCCTCTGAGCAAGTCAAGCCAGACTAAGCACAGAGGAGAAAAAAAAAAAGGTTAGACTTTATTTTATTATCCAAATTCTATTTTTATGTTAAATAAAAATATCTCTGGCTTTACCAGAGATAATTTATGTGTTTTTGCTATTGTTGCTTTTTGGGTTTTGTTGTTTGTATTTTTAGTTTACTGGGTATTAAAAAAAAATTAAGATGTAATTGATATACCATAAAAATTCACTCTTTAAAATTATACAAGTCGGTCATTTTGATTATATCATGAGGTTGTGCAGCCATCCCCGTTGTCTATTTCCAGCATATTTTCATCACCCTAAAAAGAAACCCTATGTCCATTCACATGACTCCCCATTTCCCACTCCTGTCAGCCCTTAGCGACCACTAACCTACTTTTTGTCCCTATGAATTTACCTGTCTGAATATTTCATAGAAATAGAATGATACACTATGTGGCCTTTCTGACTGGCTTCTTCCACTTACCATGTTTTCAAGTTCATCCATGTTGTAGCTTGTATCAGTACTTCATTCCTTTTTATGGCCAAATAATATTGCCGTGTGTGGATATACCACGTTTCTCCTTTCTTCACTGGATGGACATTTGGGTCGTTTCCACACTTGGGCAATTATGAAGAATGCTGCTATGAGCATTCATGTGCAAGTCTTTGAATGAACATGCAGATTCTTGAGTAAATGTTCCCTGGATTGCTGCAAGCCTTTGGTTAATTTCCAGAGTTCAGAAAAAGTTGATTCTGACAATTTTTGCCAGTGTTTTCATTGCTTGTGCAGAGAGGATTTTTGGAAATCCTTACCCTGCCATTTTGCCAGTGTAACTCTGGATCACTTCATTTTAAACCCTATATTAGTAATTGATGAATCAAAATGAATTGAATTTCAAAGGTAAGTGACCCTTAGGTTTGTCTTCTAGATCATTGCTGTGGTCAGCAACATCACCTGCCTCTGTTTTTTAATTTTATATTTTTCCAATGGGCCAAATATTGAATGACATAAGGAGGCAGCTAAGCAAGTTAGACCTTTAATCAGCTTCTGGATAGGGCTTCAGGGCTGGGAACAGCGCAATTGTGTTTCTTGGAGAGATGGCCGGGTTCCCACAGTGCAAGCTGCTGGGATGGGGGATGAGCACCCTTGGCCGGTAGGAGGAGGCTGGCTTGTGTCCCTGACTGGCTGTGGGAATGTCTTCCAAGCTTCAAACTCCCAGCTTTATAATTTATCATGAGCAGGGGTCCCCAGAAGCCACCAGGGTGCTCCACCCTGGGAAGGCCGTGTGTTAACAAGTTATGGGGACACTTGCTTGCACATGGGGACACTTTTGCACATCAGAACTTCTGTAGAATTTCCTGTTCAGATAGATTGGGGGTGTTGTCCGGCAGGAGAAGGATGTATAAGTTGACTTCTCAGAGTCTGTTGTTCCTGGGGGTGGGGTATGATCACCTGGGTATGATCACTTCTCCTGGTTGTCAGGAAAGCCCATGTGGAAGATGGAGGAGCTGAGGCCAGAGCAGGGCCAGGACCATCTCAGCTGCTCCTCACCTGCTTCTAAGTCCTCCAAAAGGCTTGTCTGGAGCTCTTTGTGTTCCAGTTTCCAACTGGTTTGTCTTGTAGATGGCCCCATAGCAGGGTGGAGTTTATCCAGGATCAATATCAAGTCTTACTCCTGGAGCTAAAAATCCAGTTGCAGAATTCTGGCTCAACAGACGTAAGTGAGAGAAGGGCTCAGGTGATGGAATTGATGGAGATGAGTAGGAAGTATGAGGGGCCATCTGCAAGGGCTGAGAGGCTGTCAGGATGCTCTAATGAAATAATGTCTAGAAGGAAGGATGTTAAATTTCTGTACACTCTGGGCTGCACCAGACATTCCTGGGGTTTTGTGTCCTGGAGTATGTCTGGGGTGGAGAGGGCAGCCTGGAAACTGTATTGTGTTAGAACAAGTGAAGGATTAGGAGCTCTCTAGCTGAAGAAGGACAGATTCAAGGGACATTGCCTACAAATCTCGAATGGGCTGTCCTGAGGCTGAGAAAACCTGTCTGTGAGGCTGCCAAGGGATGAGTTGGGCCCAGTGGGGGGGAGCTTCAGGGAGGTAGCTTTCAGCTCAGCATTGGAAAGACCTCTATAACAGGCTGAGTGTCCACACAGGCAAGCATGGGCCCATGTCTATAGGTAGTGATCCCACAGTCAGCCCCAAGGGGCCAGATCAGGAAAATTCTAATGTGTCTTGCACAACATCTGAAATAATGTTATCTTAAAAATGTGTTGAAGCTGGCCAGGTCATCATGTCTTCGGATCTAGCCCTCCTACATTCTAGGCCTCTGAAGGGATGGCCCTGCCCACCCCGTCTAGCATAAACCAGAAACCAGGTATTCTACTAGACTCCTCCCCTTCTCCCACTCATGTCAATCAATTAATCAATCAATCACCAGGTCCTGACCGAGACAACCTCAGGATATGTCTTGCATCTGGCCCCCTTTCTCCATCCCACTGCTGTTGTCTTAACTCAGATTTTCATTGTTTCTTGTCTTGGCCTTTGTTACAGATTCATGTCTGTTCAGCGGCACTTAACTGATAGTCCTTAAATGCAGACTGATCATTTTAGCACCTTGTTTGAAATATTTGCCATCTCTCCATACTCTCAGCGTAAACACCATAACATGATATTCAACCCACCTCTCTGGGCTCACTGTTCTCTCAGGTGCTTCATGCTCCAGCCACATGTCACAGCCACCCGAGCTTTGTTTATGCTGGTCTTTTTGTCTAAAGTTCTCTTTCCTGGCTTTTTTGTTGTTGTTGTTTGTTTGTTTTTAAGGTTTACAGAAAAATTGATCAGAAAGTACAGCGTTCCCACACACAGCACCCCCTCCAGTTTCCCCTATTATTTACGTCTTGTGTTAATGTAATATGTTTCCTACAACTGATGAACCAATGTTGACACATTATTGTTAAGTCCATAGTTTACATTAGGGTTCACTCTTTGTGTTGTACATTTTGACAAATGCACAATGACACGTATCCACTATTAGTGTATCATACAGAAGGATTTCATTGCCCTAAAAAGCCCCTGCACGCCACCTGTGTATCCTTCCCTTTAATCCCTCACAACCATGTTTCCTGGCTTTTTATGTGTCAAAATCTACCCATCTTTTAGGGTCTTATGTAGATATTACCTCCTCCAGGAAACCTTCACTAATTCTTTCAACTGAAAATATTTACTCTCTTCTCTTAATAATCAATAGCATATATGGCACATCTTTTCTGTCCTGGATACTATATCAATCCTCTCTCTCTCTTCCACATACCAACTCTGCTGGGTAGATTTTAACTTCCAGATGAAGAAACAGAGGCTCATTTATTCAAATGACTCGCCTAAGGCCACACAACTAGCACGCATGAAGACTGAGATGTGAACCCAAGTCTGTTTGCGTCCAAACCTGCCAAGAGCCCTTTTAAGTCCTTGACCCCATTCACTGTCTGCTTTCCCCCCTGGACTGAGAACTTGAGATCAGGGGCTATTTCCAGTTCACCTCTGGGTCCTCAGAACCCAGCACAAAACCTAAAACAGATCAGGGGTTTAAGGTAGATGTGAACAGATTGAAAAATATTTTGTTCTTGGGAATTCTGGTAAACTACAAGATGGAAGTGCTGAAGGAAAAAATCCAGAATCTTTGGTATGTCTGCAGGAAAAGTTGTTTGCCCCATATATTCCCTCAGACCCTCTGGGCCAAGCCTCTCGAGAGAACATTGTTAATTCTAGTGACTATGACCTAGAGTGTGTGTGCATGAGCCTGCTAGTGCGGGAGATCCCTCTCCCTCACAACTAGGACGCTCTTAAGAGGGAAATGGGCTCCTTTCATCTTAGCCTGGAGAGGGCTGGAGAGGCCCAGCCTTCCCGCCGGGCTCTGCTAGAGATGGGCCAGGTGCCAAGTGTGCTCACGTGTGTGCACTTGAACTCCAGCGCCTTTTCTTCGGAGATCACACCACCAGGCGCATAGTTCTCCTCTCCTCTAATGCAATTTATATGTCTGAACATGAACAGAGGATTTGTGAGCCTTCAAGTCTGGGGCTTTGGAAATTACCTCAGCAGGCCAGGGCTGCTGGATAGAGACCTAGGGTTTTAGGAGACTTTGGAGGAATTATTTTCAAAGGTGCTGAGGCTCCTCCTGGTGGGAGGAAGAGCCATCCCCATCCCACATCCTCCCCCAGGCCCTTCTTAGGGTCCCCTTTAAAACAAACCCAATAAGACCTGCTTTAACAATGAACACGAGGGAGCTACACAATGTGGCAGAACAAAGGCTCATTAAACAGGTCAGCTGCCTTGGAGGTGAGGGGGAAATGGGAGCAGGTCGAACTTGGGCTCCCATCCAGAATTGGGCACTCGCCGGCTGGAAGTGTCAGTCAAGTTTTAAATCTTAGCTTCAGCTCCTACCTGATGAAGTTGAGAGGGTTAAATAATGTACACCAGGAGGTAGTGTCTCATATAGAAAAAGACACAGGCTTTTGTGTCCAAAAGATCTTTGTGGTCTCAGGCAAGCTATTCAACCTCTCTGAGCCTCCTTTCTGTCATATATAAATTTGGAAATAATAAAGGCTACCCTGCAGGATTGTTTTGAGGAACTAAATGAGATAGTAAGTAGGAAGTGCCCAAGGTAGTGCTGGTACCCAGTAAGGGCTCAGTGAGCACCAGCTGCTTTCTTTGTCCTTAGCATGTCAGTCACTCTCTCCTGCTCCTTGCAGGGCCTCAGCTACCACCTCTGTCTTAAGGGCTCCTCACATCCCATTTCAACCCCCATCATCTCTCTTGACTGACATTCCTGAGTCTGCTGATTTCCTCCCCACTTGCAGCGATCTTATTACCTTCCATGCCTGCCTAGAAAAGGCCCTTTCTGAACCGTTTTGACCATGTCTTTTTCCTGCTTAAAAAACCTCTTACAACTCCCCTTTGCCTACACAATAAAACCTCTCTACCGCCTTCCACCTTTCCAGTCTTACTTTCTCTTCCTTTAACCAGATGTCATGCTGCTGTATCAGGTCCAATGACTGCGGCTCCTAGTTTTAAGCATTTCTTGTCCATATTTCTTGGATATCACTATTGATCTTTCTCCCTCCGAAGATGAGGATGGTTTTTGAAGTGAATTTTGAAAATGATAGTTTCTTGATATAGGTTAAGAAAGAATTCCATGGAAAAACAAAATAGCAATTTTTTTCTTTATGCTACAGAAGCCACCTGAGTTTTGCCATGGATTTATTCACTGTTTTCCTATGAGCCAGCCATAGCTGTAGAATGATCAGAACATTTTATTTCTTTGTAATTTCCCTGTGCTGGGTTGCAGGCCTGGAAAATGATAGATGCCTAAAATTGATCAGGGTAATCGATGCTACGTGAAGTATTTACACATGATGGATGTATCATCTGCCAGATGTAAGTCTTGGCAATGGCTTGCTTGTTTATAAAACCCCTGAGACATTTGTATTAGTGACTAATGTTTGCACATGGGGCTGTTTGCAGTGTTTTAGAAATGACAATTTATTCAACATGTCCACCTTTCTCCTTTACTTCTCCATTTATCACAAGCCTTGTTGCTCTTTCCTACCTAATAAAATCAGGGTTTTCTTCAACCTTCTTTCTCCTTGACTTCTCTGATATATAGGGGTGGTTTTATTTTGCATTTCCAACTGGCCTTCCCTCTCCCCTCTCCCTCTAATTCAAAACTTACATGTTGCTGGTGTCATCTCCTGAGGCTCTGACTACCCATTACCCATTACTGCACCTATAATATAAACTCCAACACTCCTTATGTGGCATTTAGAAATCCTCCTCAATCTGGCCTTCACTGATCTTTCCAGCTGTATGTCTTACTGAGGACCCCAGCACTGGACAGGGATATTCTTGTAAGTGACAGAAACCCAGCCTGACTAGCTTATACCCACGAAGGTATTTATTGAAAGATAATGAGCCCAGCTCTGGGACTCTCAAGGACTGGAACCAGAGTCTCCAAGACTGTCAGTAACTACCATCACACCGTTTCTGCTTTCCTCTCATTTGTGCTTGCTTGTCTTGTGTGTCATTCTCTCCTGCAGATAGGTTTTGTCTACCTGGCAAGCAATAAGGCTGAACTCCTCAATGGGGAAAGTGTACCTCTTCCCCGCTGCCCTGGGGGAGGGACTCTGAGTTGCCTGGTTGAGCCTCCTGCCTCCCTGGACCAATCTCACTATCTGGGGCATGGGGAGTGATAACTGGCCCAGCCAGCATTGCTGGCCCAACTCCGTGGCCAGAAGGGCAGGGTGGGCTCCTAGAAGAAGGGAGTAGAAGAGTGTGCTGGGCACACAGAGCTGTGTGGCTGCCATCCCTAGGACTAGCTACAGTGTGTGTTTCATTCAGTAATGAGCACTAGTGCTCTGTGCGAGGTTCCCAGCCCCTCCTTCACCTGAGCTCACAAATCTGGTGGAGGAAACAGGAAATACTCAACAGATCATTACAGTGCAGGGTGTAGAGTGCAGCAATAGAGACAGACGCAGAATGCTGTCAGAGCACAGGTGGGAGGCCTTGAACTCAACCTGTTTCAGTCAAGGAGAATTCTTTTGGAAGAGTGACAGGAACCTGAGTCTTATAGAATAGCAGGAGAGAGTGAGGTGATGAGGGAGGGAAGGGCACTCCAGGTGAACAACAGCATGAAGGCCTGAAACAGCAGCCAGTGCCCAGAAGTGTAAGTGGTTCAGGAAGGCCAGGGCCTCGAAGGGGAGGTGTGGTGGGGGACAGGAAAGGTGGGCAGGGCTCAGAAATGCCTCACCCTTGGCCTTGGCTCCCCGCTCCCTCCCAAGTGAAATCCAACTCGCCTTCAAGACCAGACTCTAAAGCTGTCCGGTCTTTTTGAATCCGGTGGTGGTGAATCACAGCTTCCTCAGGGATTCTGCAGCGTCTCGGGCGCCTCTCTGCTAGACTTCTGTTCTGCCTTCTTTCAGTTATTTATTTACATATCTGAGGTCCCTTACTACATCAAAAGACTCTTGAATGCAGAAACCATGCCCTAAACGTCCTTCTCTCTCACACAGCACGGCTTAGAACAGGGCCTTTTTCATTATCTAAAAAATAATTCTTGAATTGTGATCACTCGGCTAATTGGGCATTTTTCCCCCCTTGGGAGCAACTAGCAAAATGCTATGGGTTTCATGTGAGTAGAAAGAATTTTTTAAATTATCTATCAACATTTTCTCAAAATAGCCAGTGTTTTTTCTTTTGCCAAAAAAAAAGAGCTTTGGATTTTAGTGATTATAAAGTTGATATATATGCGTATAGAAAATGTAGGTGCTACATAAAAGCATTAGAATAAATTTAAAACTACAGAAGATACCATCTCCCAGAGGCAACCACTGTTGACATTTCAGATAACAACCTTGCAGACATTTCTCTATAAATCCAGCTGTAATTAATATACCACTTCGTAAGAAGGTAGTACAAAATGCAACATAAGCTAGCCTTCAGAGTAATAAATTCAAAAGAATTTAACAGTTGAATAAAATCTGTTTTTTTCCTGGATAATTTAAATGAGTTCTTGATGTTCTCAGGGATTAAGCAACCACTCAATATTTGCTTTGGAAAATTTTACCTACTCTTTCTCATTGAGATATAATTTACATACCATAACATTCACCCTTTTAAAGTGTATAATTCAGTGGTTTTTAGTATGATCACAGATTGTACAACTATCATCATTATCTAATTCTAGAACATTTTCGTCACCCCCCAAAAAATCCTGTACCCATTAGGCAATCACTCTCCATTCATCTCTCCCTTTAGCACCTGGCAACCACTAGTCTTTCTGTCTCTATGGATTTGCCTATTTTGGACACTTCATAGAAATGGCATCATATAATGTGGTGCATTTGGTGTCTAGCGTCTTTCCCTTAGCATTATGTGTTCAAGGTTCGTTGTATCGTAGCATGTGTCAGTAATTCAGTCCTTTTTATGGCTGAATAATATCGCATTGTATGGATATACCATATTTTGTTTATCCATTCATCAGTTGATGGACATTTGGGTTGTTTCTACTTTTTGGCTATTATGAATAATATTACAGTGAACATTCATGTAAAAGTTTTTATCTGAACATACGTTTTCACTTTTCTTGGTCGTATATCTAGGAGTGGACTATGTGAGACATATGGTAATTCTCTGCAAAAGGTTTTAAGGAACTGCCTAACTATTTTCCAAAGCAGCTGCACCCTTTTATATTCCCACTAGCAATGCATAAGCGTTCCGATTTCTCCACATCCTCGACAACACTTGTTATTGTCTGTCTTTTCTATTATGACCATCCTAGTGGGTATGAAGTAGTATTTTGCTGTGGGTTTCTTTTTAAATATAAATTTATTTATCTGTTTTTATTTTTGACTGTGTTGGGTCTTCGTTGTTGTGCGCGGGCTTTCTCTAGTTGTGGCAAGCGGGGGCTACTCTTCGTAGCAGTGCGCTGACTTCTCATTGTCATGGCTTCTCTTGTTGCAGAGCATGGGCTCTAGGTGTGCGGGCTCAGTAGTTGTGGTGCACGGCCTTAGTTGCTCCGCGGCATGTGGGATCTTCCTGGGCCAGGGATTGAACCTGTGTCCCCTGCATTGGCAGGCGGATTCTTAAACACTGCGCCACCAGGGAAGCCCTCGCTGTGGTTTTGATTTGCATTTCCCTAATGACTAATAATGTCATGTGTTTATTGGCAATTTGTATATCTTCTGTAGAGAAAAGTTTATTTCTTCAAGTCCTTTGTCCACTTTTTGGGGGGGATATTTGTCTTTTTATTGCTGAGTTTTAAAAGTTCTTTAAATATTTGGGATACTAGACCCTTATCAGATATAAGGGTTTGCAAATACTTTTTCAGATTTGCAAATATTTTTTTCCCATTCTGTGGCTTATCTCTTTAGTTTCTTGATAGTGCCCTTTGAAGAGCAAACATTTTTAAGTTTGATGAAGTCCAATTTATTATTTTTCTTTTGTTGCTTGTGCTTTAGTTGTCATTCTAAGAAATCATTATCTAATACAAGGTGATGAAGATTTACACCCATGTTTTCTTGTAATTGTTTTGTAGTTTTAGCCTTTACATTTAGGTGTTTAGCCCATTTTGATTTAATTTTTGTATGTGGTATGAGAGAGGGATCCAACTTCATTCTTTTACGTATGGATATCTACTTGTTCCAGGACCATTTGTTGAAAAAACTATTTTTTCCACATTGAACTATCTTGGGGAAAATTAATTGATTATAGATATATGGGTTTATTTCTGGTCTCTCAGTTCTATTCCATTGATCTGTAAGTTTGTCCTTGCACCAGATCCAAATAGTCTTGATTACTGTAACTTTGTAGTAAGTTTTAAAATCAGGAAGTGTAAACCCTCCAACATTTTTCTTATTTTTCAAGATTGTTTTGCATTTTCTGGATCTCTTACATTTCCCTATGAATTTTAGGATTAGATTGTCAGTCTCTTAAAAATAAACAAACAACCCAGCTGAGATTTTTTTTTTATAAATTTATTTATTTTATTTATTTATTTTTGGCTGTGTTGGGTCTTTGTTGCTGTGCACGGGCTTTCTCTAGTTGCATTGAGCGGGGGCTGCTCTTCCTTCCGGTGTGCGGGCTTCTCACTGCCGTGGCTTCTCGTTGCACAGCATGGGCTCTAGGCCCGCAGCTTCAGTAGTTGTGGCTCGCAGGCTCTAGAGCACAGGCTCAGTATCTGTGGTGCACAGGCTTAGTTGCTTTGCAGCATGTGGGATCTTCCCGGACCAGGGATTGAACCCATGTCCCCTGCATTGGAAGGAGGATTCTTAACCACTGCGCCACCAGGGAAGCTCCCTAGCTGACATTTTGATAAGGATTGAGTCGAATAAGTAGATCAATTTGAGAAGTATTTTCATCTTAACAATATTAAGTTCATGAACCTGAGATGTCTTTGTATTTTTTTTAGTTCTTAATTTCTTTCAGTGATGTTTTGGAATTTCAGTATATGAGTCTTATACTTCTTTTCTTAAATTTATTCCTAAATGGTTTACTCTTTTGATGCTACTGCACATGGAATTGTTTTCTTAATTTCATTTTTGGATTCTTCATTGCTAGTGTACAGAAATACTACTGTATTTTGTATATTGATCCTGTATCCTGCAACCTTGCTGAATTTATTAGTCTAATTGTGTGTGTATGTGTATGTGTATTCCATAAGATTTTCTGTATGCACGATTATGCTATCTGCAAATAGAGCTAGTTTTACTTCTTTCTTTCTAATCTGGATGTCTTTTATTTCTTTTTCTTGCCTAATTGCCCTGGCTAAAAACTCCAGTACAATGCTGTGAAGTAGTAAGAGAAGATCCTCATCTTGGGAGAAAGCTTTCATGGTTTCACCATGAAGATTTTCACCATTAAATGTAAGGTTAACTGTGGAGTTTTCATAGGTTAAGGAAGTTCTCTTCTATTCGTAGTTTCTTGAGTGCTTTTATCATGAAAGGACGTTGGAGTCTGTCAAATGCTTTCTCTGTGTCTATTGAGATGATTATTCCCCCTTTATTCTATTAGTAGGGTATATCTCATTGGGTGATTTTCATATATTGAACCAACCCTGCATTCCTGGGAAAAAAGTCCCATTTGGTCCTTGTGCATAATACCTTTTTATATTTTAACCTGATTCAGTTTGCTAGTATTTTGTTGAGGATTTTTGCATCTGTATTCATAAGAGATACTGGTCTCTAGGTGTTTTGTTTTGTTTTTTTCTTATAATGTTTTTGTCTGGATATAGAAATCTTGATTGACAGTTTTTTTCTTTCAGCACTTTGACTATGTCATCCCACTGGCTATTGATGTCCATGGCTTCTTATGAAAAATTAGCTATTAACCTCATTGGGGCCCTTTTGTACATGAGTTGCTTCTCTCTTGCTGCTTTTAAGATTCCCCATTATTCTTTGGCTTCTGATATTTTGGTTATGATGTATTTATGTGTGGATCTCTTTGTGTTTATTGTATTTCAAATTTGTTGAGGTTCTTGGATGGGTAGATCCATGTTTTTCATCAAATTTGGGAAGTTTTTGATTCTATTTCTTCAAATGTTCTTTCTGCCTTTTCTCTCTCTTCTCTGCTTTTGGGACTTCCAGTATGTGAATAATGGAATGCTTGTAGTGTCCCATGGGTCTTTAAGGGTCTGTTTATTTTAAGTCACTCTTTGCAAATTTCTCTTCCTCAATTGGATAATCTCAATTGACCTAACTGCAAGCTTGCTGATTCATACTTCTGCCTGCTCAATTCTGCTACTGAGCTCCTGTAGTGAATTTTTCACTTTGGTTATAGTACTTTTCAACCTCAGAATTTCTATTTGGTTTGTCTTTGTAATTTTTACCTCTTTATTGTTATTCTCTATTTGCTGAGACATTATTCTCATACTTTTCTTTAGTTCGTTTTTTTTTTCTTTCTGGCTGCTTTGGGTCTTTGCTGCTGCCTGTGACTTTCTCTAGTTGTGGCGAGCGGGGGCTACTCTTCATTGTGGTACGCAGGCTTCTCATTGCAGTGGCTGCTCTTGTTGTGGAACATGGGCTCCAGGCGTGCAGGCTTCAATAGTTGTGGCACACGGGCTCAGTAGTTGTGGCTCAGGGGCTCTAGAGCTTGGCTCAGTAGTATGGCACATGGACTTAGTTGCTCTGCAGCATGTGGGATCTTCCCAGACCAGGGATCGAACCCGTGTCCCCTGCATTGGCAGGCAGATTCTTAACCACTGCGCCACCAGGGAAGTCCCTCTTTAGTTCTTTAGACATGGTTTCTTTGAGTTCTTTGAACATAATTAAGAGAGCTAATTTAAAATATCTGGATTTCCTCAGGTACAGTTTCTATTGATTGCTTTTTCCCAGCATGTATGACACATTCTCTCTTTTACTTTGCATGTCTTATATTTTTTTGTTGCTATTGAACACTGAACATATCTAATAATACAAAAGGCAACTCTGGAGATCAGATTTTCTCCCCATCCCCAGAGTTTGTTTTTGCTATTCCCTGGAGTGTGTCAGGGCATGTTTCCTGATATGCCTTCACAGATCTGATTGTTTTAGCCCTGTCCCAACTAGAGCTCTCATCTGCACTCTGACTTTCTCTTCTGAGTCTTCTAGGCTTGACATTTGGCTTGAAACTTCCCCCAACTTTGGCTTCTGTGACAAAGACTCTATTTATTCTCCCTCTATCTCTTTCTGCTCCTCTCTGACTCCTTACTGGGCTCATTGTCTTGCTTGGGGTTTACCATACTCTCACTTTTCTCTCTGTCCTCTCTACTTCCAAGTTTTTCTATTCTTATTTATTCAAATGTCTCCTCTCTGTAGCTCCTTGGTGATAGAACTGGAGCACAGTAATAACAAGAGCAGGCTTTGGAGTTAGCCAGACCTGGGTTTGATATCTGGCTTGGACATTTACAAACTGGGGAACCTTGGACAAATTTATTTACAGCTCCATTCCTCAGTTTTTCATCTGTCCAATAAGGATAATAATTGTGCTATCTCAAGGAGTTTTGTGAGGCTGAAAACTCTTATCACATGCCCATGATAGAGTAAGTGCTCAAAAAATTAGCCTTGGGGTTCTACCATCACTTAGAACTCAGCCTATCCCAAGCAAACTCATAATTTCACTCCAAACAAGCCCCTCTGTCTTCTGCCCTCTCCAGCCCCCCAGTCTCCTCAGTTTGGGGGTCACCTCTAACCTGGTCTTGTTCCCTAATGATGATGACATCCCATATGGATCCAGCATCACCAGAGCTTTTGGATGCCTGGGTTCTTGTTTTCTTTCTTCTTGGAGCATCATTCATTTAAGCCTGCTAACTTTTCTTTCAAAATATCCCTCTCCCCATCTTTTCTTTCTACCTTCACTGGCTCTGCCCTCACTGAACTCTGAATGGAGTGACACTCCCTGATACCACAGCTTTCTGTCTGCCTAACAGGAGCTAGGATTCCAGGCACCTTCCTGTGGTCCCTGTGGCTATTGTCCTTTTTTTCCTGGCAAGATGGAGCCACACACTAGCCAGACAAAATATGGGAGGGGGTAAACTGTGGGATTTGGAGGCAGGAGTTCTTGATTCTAGACAAGGCTCTACCATGGGTTTGCTAGAGAACCCAGGCAAGTCCTTCATGTTCTTTGGATCTTGGTTTCCCCATCCATGCAGTGAGGATGCAGAATTGAACTGTTTTGAATGTGCTCCTGTCAGCTCTGATGTATGCTGATTTATCACATGTGATTTCTTTCAAATACAGGGCTCATTCATGGGGCTTCTGAGATGTTCTTCCTTCTCTCTCTCCCTGCTTTGACAGACTTGTCTTTTAAGGTGAATTCTCTTTTGCCAAGTCTTACTCAGACCTCATTTCCTGTCCCTGACTCACTCCACTTGGCTTCTTCCCCTACCCTGTAGCCTAGGGTATGTATGCTGATGTATAAATTTATTCTGATTGTTGACACAGCTTCTACTTCTGTGTTCTCTTGGTCTTTCCAGAGAGTCTCTGCATCCTGTCTCTGCTATTCCATCCAGCTGCCACATTGATGGCCAGTGGGATCTTTCTAAAGCATAAATTGGAGCTTGTCACTACCCTGCTGAAAAACCTTCAGTGGCTCCCCATATCCCCAGGATAAAGTTTATTTCCTTAGCCTCCTTTTGTAGGTTCCCACACCCCTCTACAGTCTGAACTCAACTCAGTTTCTCTACTCAGTTGTTTCTGAAGGAATGGTCCCTCTATTCTTTTGCTCTCTGTTCCCTCTGCCTGGACTACACCTTTCCCCCCCACTTCTCTGTCCATTGAAATCCTACTTACCCACCAGGGCTCAGATCAGCTATCACTTTCTTGTGAAGCATTTCTTGATTTCTTCATTCAAAGCAAAACACTGTAGCTTCTGGATTCCCACAGAATGTTAACTCATTCAGCAGAGAAGAATCACTTTCTTCTTCGTATTATAACAAAGGCAAAGGCAGTGTCTGATTTGGTCGGGTGCTTGGCACATAGGTGGTGCTCAGTAAACATCTGTTGAAAAAGGGAATAACTCCTCTCTGGCTTTCTGCCTTTAGACTCGGTCCCCAACCAGGCTACTTGAGAGGCCCCCTCCAAACCACCTATCATAGACAGATCTTCCCAAAGGGCGGCTCGGTTTATCTGCTGCCAAACCCAACTCATGTTCATCCACATTTAAACAGAGGAACATAAAGAAGCAAGGATTAGTGCAAGATCCTTATCACTGAGCATAGAGACACCTACTGGCATGGGGAACTCTGGTGGAATTCCCTGCCAGTGTGCACAAAAGCAAGTGGTTGATGAGGCCCACAGTTAGGATTTGCACTGGCTGAGCTGGGGAATCTGAACATCTGGATCCTTCCAAATACTAGGTTGTCAGAGCTGAAGCTAGTGTTAGAGATCAGTGTGTCCAAATAGATACAGAAGCTGAAGCCCCAAGAAGGCTTCCCAAGGTCACCCAACAGGTTGGAGCAGGGCTGAGAAAGAAACCCAGGGCTCTCACTCCTAGGCCTGAGCTCCTCCCTCTCCACCAGGCCATGGAGTTTTGTAAGAATTGTTTTAACTCCTGGATATCTTATTTCACAAACAGAGATTTTCCTAGAGCTGGATTAATATGACCTTGAAATTGGCACCAATCTTTTAAATTCTAAGAGCAGAACCACTGATGGATGAGTAGGAGAGACAGAGAGAGAGAGAAAGAGAGAGAGAGAGAGAGAAGGGGGAGGGAAGAGATGAGAGAAGAGGCAGACAGAGAGAAACACATAGAGAATGAAATATAGACAAAGAAAGAGACCAAGAGACAGAAAGAAATAGAGATGGAAAATGATCAAAGACCAACAGACAGACAAAGAGACCAAAAGAGAGTCAGAAGGAGACAGTGTGTGAGAGAGACAGGAAGTAGAGATGGGGGAAGGCTATACTTACCGAGCTCTCCCCCTTCTTCCTATCTCCTTCCTCTACCCAGCCCTGGGAAGTGCTTCAAAGGTGAGTACAGCTATTGTTCCCTTTGGGTTCTCTGAGGCTCATAGGATGATGTGGCCTCAGAAGTCCTAAGATTTCTTTATTGGGGGCTGGGACTTCAGCTCTTCAGGTGGTGTGTGGGCTGCAGCAGCTATGTGGGTATGAGGTGAGACTTCAAGAAGAGTGTTGGGGTTTATCCAGTAGCTTCTTCCAGGTTTCCTGGGGCTGCAGAAAGAGCTCAGCAGAGCAGGGATGTCAGGAACTCTGGCCCTGGTTTGGAGTATGGCACTGCCTGACTGGGTATCTTGAGAAGGTTTTCAACTCAGGCTTTGGATCAGCTGACCCTTGAGGCCTTCTGGCTTAAAATTCATGACTGAGCCATTGGATATAAAGATAAAGGGTTCCAGCTCTTCTTGGATGCTCAGTCATTACTTTGGAATTGTGTGTGCCATCAAGCATGTGAACAGAGAGGGATTATACGTCCAAGGAGACTGACTTCACATGTTGATGCCTCCAACAAAAAAATCTTCTTGGTAGAAATGTTAAGTTACAGACCATCAGAACTGGAGGAACACCAGACACATCTTTCCTAATTTACCCATTACTCATATGGGAGACAGAGACCCAGAAAACCATTGTCAGGGCAGGAGCTAGAAGCTAGAACTTAGATCTGTTGGCTCCCAGCCATGTCCCAGAGTGTTAGGCTATATGCTGAGTGGCAAGAAGGGAAGTTGGGAGGACAAGACTGGGGTTTCATAGGCAGTGAGAATAGCCAAGGCACCAGAAACATCCCCAGAATTTGGGTTGAGTGGCACTGCTTCTCCCTTCCTGCTCCACACTTTAAATTAGGTTGTTATTCAGAGCTCGTTGGATAGCCCCACATCATCGCTCCAGGAACTGAGAGGCAACTGGATGCACACTTACCTTTCATTCTCCAAGAACTCAGACTTTCAGCTCCTCTGTCTCAAAGCCTTGCCAGCCATCTATCTGGACACACTGATCTCAAGCACTGTCTTGGAGGAGGTTGCTTCAGGCTTTGGGGAGTGCTAGACAGTGGCTGAAGAAGGCAGCAGATGGGGTAGCTGGGAAGACGAAAGGGATGTTAAAAAGATGAAGCTCTGACGTGCAAATCTATTTACATTACACACCACAAATCACCAAATGATGGAGCTGACTTTCATAGGCGTTCTGGGCTTTTTCTTTATTCCTTTACTTATTCATTCATATACTTACTCATTCACTCATGTAACCAACCAACCAGTCATTCATGATGCACATTCTCAGGAGTGGTGATGGTTGTGGAAGTGGGTGGCATTGGTGGTGATGATGGTAGTGGTAGAGGGTGCTTTAAGTGGTGGGTGGTATTGTTAAGTGTTGGTGATTGTGGTGGTGCTGATGTTGTGGTGGTAGTGGGTGGTGGTGATAGGTTGTTGGTATTGGTAACGATGGGTAGTAGTGGCGGGAGATGGGTGTTTTTTGGGGGGAGTGTATTGATGGGCAGTGGTGACTGTAGTGTTGTTGATGGGGTAAAAGTGGTGGTGCTAATGTGGGTTGTGATGGTGGGGAGTGTCATTTATGGTGGTGGTGGTGGTGGGGATAGTAGTGACAGGTGTTGTTTTAGGGTTAACGTATTTTTAATGGGGGTAATGGTAACAGTGATTTGTTGTTCATGATGGTGGTGGTTTTGGAGATGGTGGTTGTGATGGTGTTTTTAATGATGGTAATAGGGTAGTGTTTTGGGGGGTAGTGATGATGAGTGAGTGGTTGTGACTGTGGCAGTATTGTTGATGGAGGCTGTATTTTCTATTGCTGTCACAAAAGGTACCACAAATTTAGTGGCTTAAACCAACACAAATTTATTACCGTATAGTTCTGTAGGTCAGAAGTTCAATGCAGGGCTCACTAGGCTAATATTAAGGTATCAGCCGGCTGAGTTCCACTCTGGAGGCTCTAAGGGAAAATCTATTTCCTGGCCTCTTCCAGCTCTTGGAGAACATTCACATTCCTTGGCTCATGGGCCCCTACTTCCATCTTCAACGCCAGCAATGTCACATCTCTCCGACCCTCCTCTCATTGTCAATCTCTCTAATCACAGCCAGGAAAGATTCTCTGTTTTTATGGACTCATGTGGTTAGATTGGATCCACCCAGATAACCCAGGATAATTTCCCCATTTCAAGGTCCTTATCCTTAATCACATCTACAGAGTCCTTTTGCTGTGTAAGGTAATATACTTACAGGTTCCAGGGATTAGGTTGTGGACATCTTTGGAAAGTAATTTTTCTGCCTATCATAGGGGTTATGGTGGTGGTGGTGGTGGTGATGGTGGTGATGGTAATTATGATGGTGGTGGTAACTCTGGTGGTTGCTGTTGGTTGCGGTGTCAGTGATGGTGAGTGTAGTGATGGTAATGGGTGATAGTGGTTGTAGTGATGGGGGTAGAGGTGACAGTGATGATGTTAGTGGGTGGTGGGTGTGATAGTGTGGTGTTGTGGAAAAGAGGAATGGTGGTGGTAAATGATGGAGATATTGGAGGTGGCAAGTTGGGCAGTGGAGACAGATCACCCAGTTTGGTCCACATTGCACTTGCAGTCTGGTTGGGAAGGAGGTATGACCTGGCCATAACACCATAACTGCAGACATACAATGCTCAGGGATGTGAGAGAGGGAAATGAAGAGTTTTGGGGTTTTGGAAGAGATAGAAGTTTTTGCTGGCTAGGGCTCAGGAAGTTCTTCCTGGACCCTGAAGGGTAAATAGCCATAATAAAAGAAGAAATCTACATAAAAATAATAGTTTTATTGCTTTTATATTTGTAATACCTGGTAATTCAACAGAACCAGGAAGTATAGAAAAGTACAAATAAGAAAAATTTTAAATTAACCAAAATCTCACTTCCTAGACATAAAGATGGGGGAGAGAGGTCATTTTATTTTTTAATTAATTAATTTTATTCTTGGTTGCGTTGGGTCTTAGTTGCGGCACATGGGATCTTCCTTACGGCATGCGGGCTTCTCTCTAGCTGTGGCGCACGGTCTCCAGAGCACATGGGCTCTGTAGTTGAGGTGTGCAGGCTCAGTAGTTGTGGCACGCAGGCTTAGTTGCCCCACGGCATGTGGGATCTTAGTTCCCCAACCAGGGATCGAACCTGTGTCCCCCGCATTGGAAGGCAGATTCTTTATCACTGGACCACCAGGGAAGTGCTAAGAGAGGTCATTTTTACACTCAGACGTGGAGGTTGAGAGGTTCCCGACTCAGAAGGACATTCTCTTCCAGATGGAGGAAGCAGTATGAGTGATGGAATGAAAGCGTCTAAGGGGTAGGGATTGTTCCAGAACAGCCATGTCCATTACCAGGGGCAAGGGTCCCGCCCTCCCTCGGGGAAGAGAAGTGACACATGGGGCAATGAAAGTGGACATACTGCTGACAGAATTGGACAGGGGTAGGGTGGGGTTGGGTGGAGCAGAATGGGCTCTCCCTTTGCGTGCTTTTTGTCCTGTGACCCGCCTGGGTGAGCAGATAAGCTTCTCAGATCATTGCATTCTGTGTGTCACTCCCGGGGAATGTATTGAAGTGTATCGAAGTAGGCTGCTGCCGAATCTCAATGAGCAAGGGAGATCTGGAAAGGAACAAGATCATACTCCTTTTCTCTGCTCCCTTTGGCACCACCCCCTTCTCCTTCTCTGCCCATGAGCAGAGCCTCCCAGAATCCCTGACATTTCTGTTTATTTGTGGATCTGTGTGATGCCAAAGGAGCATGCTTAGCAATGACCTTGGGGGAAAAGACCTCTTTGGGTCCTACTGATACTAAGGGTTACTTGGAAGTTTTCAGTGCAGTTTGAGAGCAAAAAAGTATCCGAATTTTAAGAGCCTTTTAAAGGTGATCAAGTCCAGGTCTTTTCAGTCCTTCCATCCTTGTTATTTTTTAAGCTGTGGCATTCTTTTGTCAAGCAATATCTTCAGTGAAAATCCACATGGACACCAACAGAAAGGAGTTGCTCTGGTTGAAGCAAAGGAAGAAGTTCCTGCCTAGCTTAGCCCTTGATCAACTCACCCCTAACCATGGATTGAAGTGTGAGATGGGGATGGTCATACTTGTCTTTCAGGGCTGTAAGAGAATGGAATGTGATGATGCATGTAAAGCTCCCAGGACTTCATAATGCTGGGAGGCACTGAGGGCTTCTGAGTGGCTTGGGGTTTACTCTGGGCTCCTCTGGGGGAAGGGGAGCAGGAGTTGGAGCCTGGAAGATGTCCCTGGAGGACGCCCGGGCAGCCAGGTCATCATTCTGACAGCCCTTGCCTCAACACACCAACGGCAGCATTCAATTCAACACACCCTTCCTCTCTACCTAAGCCCCACCGCCATCCTAAGTGACCTCAGTGTCCCCTGGACTCACACTCAGCTTCAGCCCTGCAGTCTCAGGATAGCCCTTTATAACAATAGCAGCAGCTAGTAATTGTGGTGCACTTGCCCCATGCCAGGCACTGTTTTAAAGCCTCCACATGTTATCTCATTTGGTGCTCCAACAATGAACTCTTCCAAGGGAATACTATTATCCTACCATTTTACACACGAGGAAAGTGCATCATAGAGAGGGTACATTATTTGCCCAAGGTCATGCAGGTTCTAAGTAGCAGAGCTGGGATTTGATGCAAGCACCATTGTGCCAGGACCCACATCCACCAGGGCCTTCCCCATCCCTGAAATCTCAGCTGTCACATCTCACTCCCTGGCTACAGTTTCCCTCTGCCCTTGCTCTTCTACCTTAGAGACACTTCTAGGTGGTGCTTTTTGTACCCTCCCCCATTTCACCCAGTCTTTTAGCCCTTCCTATCTTCATTTTATCATCCCCAATCCTTGGACTCGTACTAGCAACCTCATCCGCTCTCTGAAGCCCCATACCTGCTACCATGTCTGGTGAAAACCCAGCTTCACCTATCTGGAATGAGAAAAAACCTCTTGTTTGAAAGCTGGCTACTTTGGGACCTTCTGGAAGGTCTGCCAGAGTCTTCTTCCAGAGATAATTGCTCCTTTAGAGAAGCTCTTTTAAGAACCTTTAAGTGAGACACAGGGGGTGGGTGGGGCTGGGGGTGTCAGGGGAGGTTTCTCCCAGGTTGGGCCTTCTGCACCTCTAGGTGCTCACCCACAGTGCTTCTACATGAATGGGACTCAGCACATGGTGAAGGGTGTCCCATTCCCTCCCACCACCCCTGCTGCCCAGGAGAGCCTCAGCAGGATAGATCACAAAGGATGCTTTTCAACACTACCCCTGGAATATGAAAAGGAGTTATGCTTCTGCCTTAAAATAATCAGCCATCTGTAAAATGCATTCCAGAGTCCTTATCTTGGACTCAAGGCCCTGTAAAATCAGGCCCCTGCCTCTCCCATAGCTCTTCCGCCCATCAGGATCGCACAGCTCAACCCACACCAGCTTCCCAGCTCCCCTCAGACACCAAGCACAAGACAGCCTCAGCACCTGCCTTTGCACCTGTGTCCCCCCTGTGCTGGACCATGCACCCCTAGATATCCAAACAGCCTGCTCCTTCATTTCAATTCAGTCTTTGCTCCAATGTCACCTGCTCAGAAAGGCACCCCCCTGACCTGCCTAGCTAAAATTGCATTCTGTCGCTCTCTAACTCCACACTCTGCTTAAATTTCCCTCAAGCCCCCATCATTACCTGATGTCAAAGTATAATTTCCAAAGAGTCAAAAACATGACCCTCTCACAAGCATCCAGTGGGATGTGCCAGTAATTTATTTAACTCATAGTGAGGAAATCAGCAGGATGACGAAGCTGGTTCAAAGGAAGTATGAGAAACTGATGTATATAATCAATAGAAAAAGAGCACTGGAATAAGATTGCAAAGTTAGATACTAAGCTGGTTAATGTCCTATAGCACACAAAACCGTAACCTTTGGGGTTGCCCTTTCCTCCAGACAGAAATCATTTGCATCTCTGCTGGACAAAAATCATTTGCCGCTTATCAATCTTCTTTAAGTTAGCATTTTACTTCTAGGAGTCTGGGCCCTAATCAATAGCAAATAGTAAGTCAAACAAAAGTTGCTCTCCTAGAGCAGTGCTGTCCAAAAGGACTTTCTATAATGAAGGAAATGTTCTATTCAATATGTCTATACCATCCAATATGATAGCCCTTAGCTTCATGGGGCTAGTCAGCTCTTGAAATGTGGTTGGTGTGACTGAGAAACAGAATTTTAGTATTTAATTATTTAAATTAAATGAAATCTCAATAAATTTGATACATTAAATATACTTTATGTGCATACCAATATATATAACAATGTGATATATAGTGTGATATAAATAATATGATATAAATAGAAATTATATGTAAATATATATTGTATTAAATATATTTCATTAATTAATACAAAGTTAATAAGTTAAAATTTAAATTTAAGTGGCCACCATAAATTTTGCTAGCTACCCTATTGGACAGCATAGCCCTGGGAAGTCTGATGACATTTATTTATTTATTTTTTATAAATTTATTTATAAAATAAATTTATAAAGGTCTTCGTTACTGCACGCTGGCTTTCTCTAGTTGTGGCGACCAGGGGCTACTCTTCGTCTCAGTGTGCAGGCTTCTCATTGCGGTGGCTTCTCTTGCTGTGGAGCATGGGCTCTAGGTGCACGGGCTTCAGTAGTTGCAGCACGCGGGCTCAGTACTTGCAGCGCTTGGGCTTCAGTAGTCGTGGCTCGCGGACTCTAGAGCACAGGCTCAGTAGTTGAGGCTCATGGGCTTAATTGCTCCGCGGCGTGTAGGATCTTCTGGACCAGGGATTGAACCCATGTCCCCTGCATTGGCAGGTGGATTCTTAACCACTGCGTCACCAGGGAAGTCCCCTGATGACAGTTAGACAGCTTGTTAGATAATGCTGTAGCTGAAAGGGTGTTATTTTCATATTTTGAATAATTTTTCTTAACTTTGACATCATATGCTTGTTTGCTTTTGTCTTCTGCCCCTACTAGAAAGTAAGCGTCATAATAGTGGGAACTTTGTGCTGTTTTCTGCATGTCCCCAGCACTTAGGAGGGGTGCCCAGAGCATGGAAGGTGCACAGTCGGTGTTGTTGAGTGAATAAGTAAACATAAGGAGGCTGGAGTCTTACCAGAAGCTGAAGCAATAAGGGACTCCCCATGGTATGTTTGGCTGACAAGCTTTAGCAAGAATGATGCCTGATGTTTAATTTTAAATGGTTTTCTTATTCTGTAAAGTAATTCCCTGCTGTGACCCTCAGACCTTCAGTGAACTTATGTGGCTCTAGTGGTTGATGGTTCTGGGGTGGGGGTGGGGTAAAGGGCTGTGGGCAGAGGGCCAGGCCTGGAGGCTGGTGATGAAATGCTGGGAATGAGGGGGGATTGATCTGGGTGCAGATATGGAGAGCTAGAGTAGACAGAGGACTCCCCAGAGAAATGGGAGTGCTTCCTGGGGATCCTTAAAATACCAAGGAGAACCTCAGGCACCATGCAGTTAAGGAAAGATGAATCTAGTTACTTACTTTGGATAATATATGAGTCAGGGTAAGCGACCTGCAGTAAAAACAGTCCTACAGTCTCAGTGATTGAACATCAGCAAGGTCCCAGGACAGGGCCCAGATCTTAGAGGACAAGGTCTAGCTGGGGTAGAACCAACTCTTCATCTATTCACATAGAGTGAAGGTGCGGTTGATACAATTCACAAATCATTTTTTTCCATATTTGGGCTGCCCCGGGCCTATGTTTAAATGTGGGAGTGTTTACTCAGGGAGCTAAATGGGGTCCACCAGGAAGCTCCGATGCTCTGGGTGCAGAGAAGCCAGGAGACCACAACTCCCCTTCCTTATGCCTCCCCTTTCCTGATCTTGTGATCGTGGGCATTACCCTGTCTCTCGGCCAGACTGAGACCACACAGCTGACTCTTAGGTCCTGGGGTCTTTCCACAGCACAGGTGCCTGCTCTGCTGGGCCACATCTTCCCTGGGGCAGGGGGGTGGTTGTTTCTGCCCAAATCCTTCTCACCCCACTTTTCTGAGCCACATAAAAGATGTGGCCTGTCTCCTGAGGTTGGGAATGGTGGTAGGTTTGGCATGGGGAGGTGGCACAGGTCTCATCTGTAAGGCACCTTGGCTGCCCATGGAGGGCTGAAGATTGTAAATTGAGCGAAAAGGACTGTTTCTCTGTCTCCTTCTCAATGGTCATCAAATGCCCTGGTAAATGAGGTTATGAGGTTATCAAGCTGCACCTCCCTGGGAGAATGAGACCTGGAATCATTATTGGAGTAGCCTCTCCCAGAAAGACAGAATGTCAGATATGGAGGGTCCTCAGCAGTCAAATGTTCTCACCCCTCATTGTGCAGAAACCTGGGCCTGGAGAGGGGAAGGGACTGCTTGGGGGCTTACAGCAGACAGTGGCAGAGCTGGGCCGTGAACCAGGGTCTCCTGTCTCCTAGCCAGGGACTCGTCCCCCGTCCCCCCACTCCTGAAGCCTCCCTCAAAGGTGCCTTTTATTCCGACTTGTCCCCTGGTCCTCCCTGCCCTTTTCACTGCCATCAAAAGGGCCAAGATGAAGTGGAATAGGAGACATAGTAGGATGCAGAGAGATGACTTTTTAGGCTGCAGAGACTTCCATTCTGGGGCTAGAGCTGAGAACTTGTTCATGAGGGCCTTATCTCTGGTATGAGGCCCCCATGTCACCCTGCTGTCTGGAGTGAGGGTCTTGGGTAGGGTGGCAAGCATTGGTCTCAGGCTGTGCCTGGGACTGGGTTCTCAGCCTGACATGTATATGGTTCTGCACCCCTGATGTCTGTGCTATATTATCTCTTCCCAACCTGGGAATTCCGTTACCTCTCCCTTTCCATGCAACAGGGGAATCCACCAACATCAGAGTTAGAAGGGCCCTTTGAAATCTTTCAGCCCCCTCATTTGGCAGCTGGAGAAAGAGGCCCAGAGTGTGGAAGGGGCTGTGCTTGGCCACATGGCCAGTCAGAGCAGAGTTGGGACTAGAGCCTGAGGCTTCTGAACCAGCGAGGGGTTTTCCAGTGCTTCAGGCTGTCTCTTGCCGATTATCTTACCTCATCTCATCTTGTCTCATCTCATTAAGGATGAGGGGCTGGAGAGGCAGCACTGAGATGGGATCTTCAAATTGACTTTTGAATAGCTCTTGGCTTGTACAGTGTATCATTTGAGACAAATCCTTCCCCATTCCCATGCCCCTTACCCAAGCCCAGCAGTGGAAGCCACCCCAGGCCTCCCTCCCAGTTGCTCGTCTGCTGGCCAGGCTATCTGTGTGGGGTCTCCGGGCAAAGTCTGGGCAGGGGAGGAGTGAGTAATAGTGAGTAACTCCTTTGGGCTTGTGCTTCTGGAACCAAGGAGGATAGACAGGCAGCCGCCTGTTAGGATAGGTCCTTTGGGATTTCATAGAATTCTCTAGAAGGGAAGGTGGAGGGAGATTAGAGCAGGTGAAGAAGGAGCAGAGGCATGGTTGAGGCTTCTTGTTGCCCCAGGCAGATAAGGGGGTTTAATGGGGCCTCTTCCTACAGGGAGTCTTCCAAGCTTGACTACAGGATTCCTTAGGATAGAGGCAAAACTCAGAATGCACTTTGTTCACTCAGTCAGGATGCTTTTGGTTATCACAGAAACCCAACTCACATACGTGTAGGACAAGGGGGAGAGGAGGTTATTGGGAAGATACTGGGCTTTCCTATGCCACTAAATCATGGAAAGGCCTTTCTCACATCAACAAATCATATCCAGGTTGACTTCAGGGACACAAGAATTCGAGGAGGCAGCCAAGCCCCTCCTCCCATCTTTCAGCTCACTTATCTGTGTGTCAGCCCCGTTCTCTAACAGCTTCTTGCATGTTAGGGGACACAATGTTGACCATTCTCCAGTATCCCACAGCTCAGAGCTTTGCCACAAGGGACAGATGGCTCCTTTTTCCTCAGGTCCAGTTGGGGACATCCCCAGAAGGACTTAAACCATCCTGGGGTTGGGTGAGATGTCCACCCATGGCCTGAACCATAGGGTGTTGGGGTCTGTCTCCAGAGAACAGAAACCACAGTGAGCTAAGGGATCCTTCTTCCAGGAGCCTATGCTGGTCGATTTCTTTAGAGTGCTTGTTGTTATCTCCTACATGCCACCACCTGTTGGGGCTGAGCTGTGAGCAGCCTCAGATTTAGGGCCATCACAGTTGAACCTGGGAACAAAAGCACAAGGCAGGAAGTGCTCCAGGGCTAAAGGAGAGACAGAGGTGGTGCTCTGGGATGAGAGCAGTTTTAGAATCAGTGAGAGAGAGCAGAATGTGTAAAAGCTGTGGGAACCTGGAACCTCCAGTGTATGGGGCAGGTAGCAGGAGATGAGGCTTATGAACGAGGCTACGGGGTTTCAGATTTGACCTGAAGGCAATTGGGGGACACGGAGGACAGGAAAGTGACGGGGTCAGTGACTCTGTCCTATGTGGCTTAGCAGTTTGTCTGGCATAGGGTTGCTGAGTGGCCTGTTTTAGGATCTCCCTTTCAGTGGTGTGTGGAAAGAAAGGGCTAAGATAGAAGTTGGAAGAGGGGGTGGGTTTTAGCCACGGGCTTATCCTAGGGTGGCCTCAGCACTCCATGCACAATTATGGAAAAGATATATTAGCATAATCGAGCTCCTTTGTTCCGTATGGCTGTTTCTCCACGTGGGAGCCAGGAGAGAGACATCACTACTCTAAGGAAAGAGAAAAGGGATTGCTTTGTGAAACTTAATTCATCAACCGAAGAAGCTGCTTTTGGTCAAATTCTAACATCTCACTTAGCTTTCCTTCCCTGGCCTTGGCTCTGCCATTAGCTAGTTGAGGTAGGCAATTAGGTTCTGTCCTTTAGGGCCTGGAGTAATCCGAAGTTCTGGCCAGCCACTGTGGTGAGGAGGAAGCTCTTGGCAGCTTGGCTGTTGACAGGAGAGCACCTGAGGCCCTGGAGATGGGGAGGACAGGGAAGGGTCAGACACATGGCCTCCCCTCATAGAGATTCTGGTCTTTGGGTTCCCTCCTGTGTCAGGATAAACAGAGAGTATCTTCCTGGAGCATCAGTTGTTATCAAAGATTTTGGAAGAGAAAGATCATGCATCTTTTTTTTTTTTTTTTTTTTTTCGGTACGCGGGCCTCTCACTGTTGTGGCCTCTCCCGTTGCGGAGCACAGGCTCCGGACGCATAGGCTCAGCAGCCATGGCTCACGGGCCCAGCCACTCCACGGCATGTGGGATCTTCCCGGACCGGGGCACAAACCCGTGTCCCTGCATCGGCAGGCGGACTCTCAACCACTGCGCCACCAGGGAAGCCCCATATGCATCATTTTTATATTAAAATCAGATGGATATATTATGGAATAGAATGCATGTTTTACACAGTTTTAAAAATTTTTGGTAAAAATTTTTAACATAAAATTGACCACCTTAACCATATTTAGGTATACAGTTCAATAGTGTTAAGTATATTCACATTGTTGTGCAACCAATCTCCGGAACTCTTTTCATCTTGCAAAACTGAAACTTTGTACCCACTAAACAATAACTTCTCATCCTCCCCTCCCCCCAGTTCCTGGCAGCCACCATTCTACTTGCTGCCTCTATGAGTCTGACTATTCTAGGTGCTCCATATAAGTGGAATCATACAGTATTTGCCTTTTTGTGAATGGCTAATTTCACTTAGCATAATGTCCTCAAGTTTCCTCCATGTTATAGCAGTGACAGGATTTCCTTCCTTTTAAGGCTGAATAACACCCCATTGTATGTATATACCACATTTTGCTTATCCATTCATCCATCTGTGGAATACTTGGGTTGCTTCTACCTTTTGGCTTTTGTGACTATGCTGCTGTGAACATGGGTATGCAAATATTTGAGACCCTACTTTCAATTCTTTTGGGTATATACCCAAAAGTGGAATTGCTGGATCATATAGTAGTTCTATATTTAATTTTTTGAGGAACTGCCATAGTGCTTTCCACACCAGCTGTACCATTTTACATTCCCATCACTGTGCATAAGGTCCCAGTTTCTCCACATCCCAGTCAACACTCACTATTTTCTGTTTTCTTTTTCATAGTAGCCATCCTAATGGGTGTGAGGTAGTACCTCATTGTGGTTTTGTGCCTACATTTTTAAAAGGAAAAGAAATATCTTGCCTCTGATTGCTGCTTTGAACCTCACCCTCAAAGCCTGGGGTGTGTGCATTCAGGCTTCTCAGCCCTCGGGATCTTTCAGACCAGAGGCGGAGAGAGCATCCTGGACCTGGACTTGGCACACAGTGGGTCTACAGGAGTTGCTGCCCTTCCTCCTCCCTACTTGCCATCTGTCTTGCTCTCATAGCTTAGAGGGCAGGATAGACCACACATAACTGATGTGCAGCAGGATGAATGTGTTTTGACAAGAGTCAGAGCATTAGGCTCAGAGGACAGGGCAATCCCTCCCACCTGGGGACATCCGGGGACAGCTTAGTGGAGAGGTGATATCAAGCTGGGCAGTGAAGGTAGAGAGGACTTTGCAGGTGGAAGGAAGTGACATTAGAGAGTTTCTCCTCCTAGTAGTTATGGGGGCAGGTCTGAAGGAGTCCAGCTGCTCTGCACTTATCCCGCCCTCCCCATCCCTGCCGGCCAGATTGCCCTTCCTTTAGGTCAGGGGAGCCAGTGCCTTCAGGCTCCATCTCCAGACCTCTCCTCGGATGCAGCGTTTGGCCCTGCAGATCACTCTCTTTTTCTTGAAACTCTTTCCTTGGTTCCTTGACACCTGGCTCTTTTGACTTTTCTCCTCTTCTCAGACCACTCCTCCTTGTCTTCCCTGATTTTTCTTCAAGCTCCCGAAGTGTTTCTAAGGGAGAAGCCTTGGCAGCTTTCAGTGTGATGCGCTTGTGCAAACCTGCCATCAGGATCCCAGGGCAGGGGCTGTCAGCAGTTGAAGGGGTGACCAGGCCCACGCATTTAGCCTTGATTGCTGGTGCCCTCAGAGGAGTTCCACTGTGTCCTCCCACCTCTCTTGCCCTAGATAAAGCAGTAACTGCTCCTTTCGGGTTGAGTTCAATTGATTCAAGCTCCCATAGGCACCTGGGCATCCGGTTAGGGAGATAGTATTAGGGGGCATCAGGCAAAGGCATCAGGGGTCCTTCTTCTGGTCTTGTCATGAAGACAGAGATGAGTCTGCCTGGCCCTGCACTCCAAGAGGAGAGCCAGATTTGGGAACAGGCAGTGACAGTCACTGTGATAGGCAGTGAGTGTGAGGAGACGTTCCCCGTTGCAGTGGGAGCTGGAGGAGGAAGACGTCCATCCAGCCTCAGGCGAGGCTTCAAGTAGACTTGGCAACCTCCCTGGAGAGAAGAGCTGTGCAAACACACAGGCCAAAGGCAATATGTTCTCAGAGGCATTAGAGATACAAATGAGTACTTTGGGTTTTGGAATAAGAGGACATTTTTCCCTAATTGGGCATGAAGGAGTCACCAAAGACATCCTGGATGAGACAGAGTTTGAGCCACACCTTGGGAGAATGGAAGCGGAGAAGAGGTGGAAATAGAAGGATGAGGGACCAGAGTCAGAGCAGCCCCATGCGCAGGAACCTGTGCATTATGTCTAGGGAATGGCATGGATCTCGGATGGCTGGAGCATTTTGGTGACGGAGATGCACAGAATATTCTTGAAGAGTGGAGTGATGGGGCGGGAGGTGTGTAGTGATTAGCAAGTCACTTCTAATGGCAGTGTTGAGACTGCCATTAGCTAAAAGTATTAGGTTTGAGAAGAGTGAAATCCAATATGTGTGGACTTAATTAGCAATGATTTCTGGGCCAATGAAGTGGGAGCAAGTCTAACCTTTTGGAAAGCGGTTGCTTGAGGCATCAGCGCACAGCTCCTGTTCAGCTGATCCTCAGTCTTTCTAAGGATGCCATTTTAACCTAGTTTGCTGGAGCTTGTACAACTGAATATTTGATGCTTTAACAATTGAATTGGAAAATCTCAGAGTAGAAAGAGCTGTCATTTTAAGCTTCCTGTTGGCTCAGTTTTTGCCTGGGTGTCTAGCGGCTGGAGAGGCTGAGAAAAGAAACACAGATGGAGGAGCAGGTCTGCTGGGGGAGGGGAAGACATGTTTAGTTCTGGCCTGAGGTGCACGGTGGCTCCCAAGTGGAGATTTCCAGAAGACTATTGTGTTTATGAATTTGAAGTCTCGGGTATAGATTTGGGAGTATATTAGCCAGGGTTTTTCTAGTTGTGAGAGACATAATCCCAACTTTAACTATGTGAAGCCAAAAGCAATTGTTTGGCTCATGTAAGTCCAAAGGATGATCATCCTGTTAGATGTGGCTGCATCTAGGGGTTCAGTGAAGTTGCTGGAGCTTTGTCTGTCTGTTCACATCCCAGTTCTGCTGTGGTCTCTGCTTGGCTTCATTCTTCATGTAGCCTCTCTCTATCAGATAGGCTTAGTATCTTCAGTGGAAAGAGGCTAATTTCTGCCAGCAGCAAAGTCCTGGGAGAACTTTGATTGGCCAGGACTGGATAAGGGTACCCAGCACTGGGGCAAAGGGAGGGCTGCCATTATGATTGGCAGTTGCATTATGACCATGTGGAATAGGGAGAGAGGAATTCTCTAAAGTAGAAGTGGGGTATTGTTGCTGAGGATGCATGTGGGCCAATGAACACAACAGCATCCATGGGCTATGTCTGGGCAGCTTCACTGCACAACGGTGATTCTGAAGCTAGAGGAGTGGATGAGATGGTAGAGAGACGAGAGGAGAGGACTAAGGCTCAATGCTCAACCTGCCCAAGTTCAGGGCAAGAGTATGGGCAGAAGAGTGGCCATTAAGGGTCTTCCAGGAGCCATGACAGGCAGGAAGGGTCCAGGTCAACCCAAGCCCCAGGAGGAGACATTTCAAGGAGGAAATGATGATGTGATTCACTGCAGATAGCTCTAGTGAATCAGTAGTGGAAAGGTGTCCGTGACTTAGCAATTAAGCCACTGATGAGCTTGCAAAAAGCCAGGGATGGGTGGGATGGAAGCCAGCTTGGAGGGGCTATGAAAGGAACAAGAGAGTGAGGGAACCAGAGAGGTCGGTGAGTTTTTGTTTTGTTTTTGTTGTCTTAATGAGGAGACACTTGATCATGTGTTAGTGTTAGTGCTTAAGGGAGAGGTTGAAGGGGAGAAAAGGCTGGAGGACATGGGCAGGGCTGGAATGAAGGACAGAGGCAGCAGGATTACCTTTGTCTCCAAAAGACCCCCTGCACACAGCCATGCTACATGCAGAGTGCACAATCCGTCTTGTTTTTTATTGTTTTGGTGACTTAATATTACAGCATATGTATTTCCCATTTGCCTTAGAGTATTTATACTTATCTTTTAAAAATTAGTTTTTTAATTACAAAAATAACATTTGTATACGATAAAACAGAATGCAAATAATTCAGAAAGGAATAAACATATAAAATAAAGGTCTTTTCCATTTCCCCCAGGCTGCCTTCATCAAGGTATAACTGTTTTTAAAAGTTTTCTTGGGAATTCTTCCCAAAACTTTTCATGCATATGTAAGTGTATATATACATATATTTTAAAATAGACAAGTGAGATCCTAGAGTGCATTCTGTTCTGCACCTTGCTTTTTTCACTCAATGATGTATCTTAGAGATACTTTCTTATTAGCATGTATTGAGATCACTCATTCTGTTCCAAAAGGGTGGTGTTCTATTGTGGACTGGAGCAGGGTCTGTTCAACCAGTTCTCCACTGCATGAACTTACTGTTGTCTCCAATCTATTGCCATTAGAAATAATACTTCAGTGTGCATTTTACTACAGGTATCTTTGTGTGCAGAAAGAACTATTTTTGTACAGTAAATTCCTAGGAATTGAATGATTGGAGTATATAACAATATATACATTCAAAGAGAATATATATTATTGTTTTGTTTTGTTTTGTTTTTTGCGGTGCGGGCCTCTCACTGTTGTGGCCTCTCCCGTTGCGGAGCACAGGCTCTGGACGCGCAGGCTCAGCGGCCATGGCTCACGGGCCCAGCCGCTCTGCGGCATGTGGGATCTTCCCGGAACAGGGCACGAACCCGCGTCCCCTGCATCGGCAGGCGGACTCTCAACCACTGCGCCACCAGGGAAGCCCGAGAATATATATTATTAAATGGACTTATTGGAGTATATAAGAGTATATACTTTTAGAAGAGTGATAGATAATGGCAAATTGCTTTTTGGAGAAGTGCTGTAGATGATAACATTTCAAAATTTGAGTTGGAGATATGCAGGTGTTTATTATGTTCCTGTCCATATTTTTCTGTATGCTTGGACAGTTTACCCCCCCCCCACACACACAATATTTACACTCCCACGAACAGTAAATGAGCATGCTCCCATTTTCCCAAGAGGACATTAACAAAATTTTTAATCTTTACTAGTCTGAAAAGTGAAAAATGGGATATCTTTAATGCTTTAATTGCATTTATTTAATCACAAGGGTGGCTGATCATTTTTCAGTCAATTGCTTTAACATTTTAATGAATCACACTCCTTTAAGGCCTACAGAATATTTCATTTTATGTATGTGTCCTAATTTATTCAGCTATATTCTTGTGGGTTATTTATGTTGTTTCCAAATGACTGTGAACATCTTTGTACATAAAGCTTTTTTCTCTTCTCTTTTAGACTTCTTTCCTTAGTGTACCATTTCAGAAGATGGATTGCTGGGTCAATAGCGTGGACATTTTTATGCCCCAATACATATTGTCAAATTGCTTTCTCAAGGGACAGTACAATACATAGTACCCCCAATTTCATTATACTCTTATCAGCTTGGGTTTGTTAATAAAAATTAATTTTTGCTAATTTTGTAGATAAAAATAGGGCCTTAATTTCATTTGGATTTTTTTTATTACCCATGAAGTTGAATTTTTATATATGTTTGTTAATTAACTGAATTTCATCTCTCTGAACTGCCTGTCCCTCTTCTCTGCTCATTTGATGGATAGCACATTCTTATACATATCAGGGAAACCCTTATTTCCTCAGGCTCTGTGACCTTCTGGGACGTTATTGACTGATACCAGATTATCAAGTCAATCTCTTGCATGAGAACGTGGGGGGAGGCCATGGTTGAAAAGACTGAGGGTAGTGTAGACTGAGAACTGAAAGGCTAGGACTCTAGGTCATGATGGTGGCTACAAAGATGAGAGAGATGGGAAGGAATTTGTGAGTCAGAATAAAAATTCATGGTCAGCATAGACAACAGGCTGGGCTCAGTGTTCTTCATCTCTGAACTTTTTACTTATATTTCCTTCTACTACTTTACTGGTTAAACTCCTAAACATTAAACTCTTTAATCTACCTATAATTTTTTTTTTGTTTTAAGTTGTAAGGAAACTGTTTGTCCTCATATAATTAACCAACTGAACTATATATTGAATAATCACTCCTTTCTTTCCCCACTTACTTGATTTAACACATTTATCTTAAACCAATCTTTAACATATAATTGGATCTATTTCTATGCTACTGTGTTACTGCTGATTTTTCTACACATAGTATACTTTTAACTATTAGAGTTTTAGAGTTTATTTATCAAGTAAGCAAGTTTACTTTCATTTCCCTTTATTTCATCAAAAGTTTCTTAGCAATTCCAATTCATTTATTTGTCTAATCTAACTGTAGTAGGCTTGAATAATGGCCTCCCAAAGGTGTCTGTGTCCTAATCCTTGCAACCTGTGAATGTTACCTTACATGGCAAAGGGGATTTTGCAGATGTGATTAATTTAAGGATCTTGATATGGGAAGAGTGTCTTGGATTATCCAAATTGGCCCAGTGTAATCACAAGGCTTCTTATAAGAGGGAGGCAGGAGTAGCAGAGAGAGAATATGATGGGGCCACAAGCCAAGAAATGTAGGCAGCCTCCAGAAGCTGGAAAAGACAAGGAACAGATTATCTTCTGGAGCCTTTGGAAGGAACAAGCCCTGCCAACATCTTTATTTTAGCTCCTTAAGCTTCACCTCAGACTTCTGGCCCTCCAGAACTGTAGGAGAGGAAATTTGCATTATTTTGAGACACTAAGTTTTTGGCAATTTGTTATAGCAGCAACAGGAAACTGATACACTAACTTAAAATTCCTTTTAAAAACTAAGTTCTAAATGTTCCACTGTGGTTTTGATTGAATTGTATTAAGCAGAGAATTTAATTTGGGAAGGACTGACATTTTTATATTATTCAGTCTTGGTATACAGACTTCTCCAAAAGGTGCCCCCATCTCACCTCTCTGACCATTTCTGCCCATTGCCTGCTACCTTTGTTTGGTTTCCCCAGAGGTAGACCTGAGTGCAAGTAGTAGGAGACTGAGAAGGGAAGGCAGGGAAGGGAAGGCCGCCACTAGAGATGCATCATCAAGCATCTGGGTTCCCCAAATTTTCTTGCGAGAACAAATGTATCACCTTGGGAATGGAGGGGCATCAGGTTGGAGAAGGACCGTCACACCTGGTGATATTAGCAGGTGGGTCCTATCCTCATAGCCACTGGCTGTTAGGGCACTCACTTTCTTCCCTGGGGCCCAGTGTCCACACATTCCCTCTTCCCCCGAATGGAGGCAAGGTTACGAAAGGGGATCAAGTTGGCCTAACTCGGTACAGGACGTGGTAGCCAGAACAGCTTCCCAGGAGAGATAAGCTGCTTGCCAAGTGTCTAAGAAGCTGTAGGAGATGATTCCTTTGCCCTTCCCATTGTGATGAACACCTGATTTCCAGTGTTAGCATCTGCATCTCTTTTCCCAGGGGCTTATCCTGCTGGCCAGAGCCCATGGCAGGTCAGAAGTGCCAGAGAACTAAGTGTCCTCCCCAGCAGCCTCCAACCAATGACCGAGGGGGATGGAGAACTCTGACCCCCAGGCTCCCCAGTGGGTTGAGGCTGGACCACGCCGCCTTATTGGCTGCCTTCCCTTCCCTGCCTCCAGTAGGTGCTTCCTGAGCTCACCTCCCAAATATATATTTACGCCTGAATGCTTGTCTCATGTGCAACATCTGGGAAAACCCAAGTTAACACGGTGGGCGATGGACCTAAGTGGCCAGAGGGGTGAGATGGAGGCATTCCAGACACGGGAATCAAAGGCAAGCCCCTTGGAGCTGAGAGACAGAGATTTTGAGCCTAGGGTGTGAGCTGAGAGGGTGTTGACCTTCTTTACATTTGATGTTTTTACAGCTTCCCTGACCTGATGTTTTTACGGCTCCATCATTTTGGTGCTTGGCTGGCTGGTCACTATGGCTACTATTTGGGGTCTGGCCACTGGGAAAGCCCCTTTGAGCTCCTAAGAGAGGTAAGAGTGTTTGGAAAGTCAGTCAGTTTCACTGAGGCAGCAGGATCCACGGGCCACCTAGACTTCATTTTGGCAGGAGAGCTGAGAACAAAGGCTTCTGGTAGAAAGAACTCTCTATTCCAGAGGATTTAATGCATTCCTGGGAGGGGAGAGACATCAGTGGAGAGTGAGCCAGTGAACGTCCAAGAAAGACTTTCTGCTGGGCCCTCCCTGGTAACCATGGGGATGGAGGAGAGTTGGAGCCTGGCAGGATCCATATCCCATAAAAACGTTGGTGGCTGGATTGCAAGATGAAGAGTCTGCAGGTACCCTCTGACACCATGTAATTTATGGGGTAATCAGAAGTCCTCTTGAAGGGCTGCGAGGGAAGAGGAGCTGTGATTCAGAGCCTGGGGGCCTTGGATGTTTAATGAGGCACTGGGAGCCCACAAAGATTTAGATCAGAATGATTTGCCCATTTAGGATGCTGATTTTATCTTAGCATCACCCCTGAAGGATGCCACTTCTTCTCTGAAATGCCTGGAAGTCTGGATGTGGAAATCAACAGCCCAGAATTTGAGGGGTATCTTGTAAGGATGCAGTCAAGGGGTCTGGAGGCTGAAACTCTTAATTTTGACACTGGAAGCTGCCTACCGCCAAAGAAACAGAGAAGCTAAGAATCTCCTGCTGGAAAAGCCCTTACAGAAGGGGACACTAAAGTCCAGAAAGGTCAAGGGACTGGTTCAAAATCACACAGTATACCAGGGACTTTTAGCACCAGTGATAAGATCAGGTGGAAGAAAAAAGAACCTTCAGTCTATGCAGGGGAGAGAGTTGGCATGATTCCTTCTTAGAAGACAAAGAGCAGTCTACAGTGTGCAAAAGGCACAAATACTATCTTTTGGAGCTTTAAAGCTTGAACATTTAAATTGCTTTCCTAAATGCAAAATACGCACTACATCATTTTCAGAATCTCTAATTGTTGGTTGAGCAATTAAGAGACAGCCTATTAATATATGGTGACTGACTCATGAAATTGATTAAAAGTGACATTTGTATGCCTTTAAGCTGAGACATTTCCAATGTCTGGAGACATAAGGGCCTGAAACAAGATGTTGAGTGAATATTCACTGGATCAAAGGATGAATGAGACTTGACCCTCTTATGGGGGACCTGGCCCTGGTCAGGGAATCTTAATTTTTTTCCCTTTCTGATTCTAAAGCTTATTGTAGAAAATTTGGAAAATACAGAAAAATATGTAGGAGAAAAAAAAAATCACCTATTAACCACCCCCTTCCAACCTCTCCAGAAATAACCATTCTTAACATTAGGATATATTTCCAACAGCCTTTTTTTTTTTTTGGTATATATCTATTTTTAAAAATTGGTGTCAGCCTTAAGAGGTTTGAATCTTGCCTTGATTCTAACTTATCATTTAACAGTCTCCAAAGAGATGAATTTAGATAGCTGCATTATATTCCACTGAAAGGTTGTGGCATAATTTATTAAACTGTTTTTAGGCCGTTTCCAATTTTTCGATATTATAAATAACATGATGATAAACATCCTGGTGCATAAATCTTGGATGCCATCTCTGACTGCACTCAAGGTCCATTTCCAGCGATGGGAGTGATTGGAAAATCCTCACCCTCCCTGCACTTCTGGCACCAGGCACCCAGAGGCTTCATCTCCAGCAGTGCCCAGCCCAGTCCTGCTCTTGGGCCCATAGCTTCAGCATCCTGGAAGATGACCTAGCAGGGTGGAGGAGAAAGCCTGAGTCTGTGGGAACTCTGACCGAGCTGCTGAGCTGTGTGCCTTTGGGCAAGTCCTTCCGACTTTCTGTAAAAGGAGGAGCATGAACTACATCATTGGATTTCAATTTTATTTTTTTAAAAACCCTTTTTCATTCAAAGGAAAATCTACATTGAAGCCTGTTATGTAAAACAGAAGAGAGAAGTTCGGACTTCCCTGGCGGTCCAGTAGTTAAGACTCTGCGCTTCCACTGCAGGGGGCACGGGTTCGATCCCTCGTCAGGGTACTAAGATCCCGCATGCAGTGCAGTGCGGCCAAAAAAAAGGCTCTCCTTTGACTGGAGTCAGAGCCATGCCTGATTTTTCTTTCATCCAACAAAAATTATTGAGGACCTACTAGGTGGCTGGCTCTGTGCTAGGTACTGGGAACAGGGAATGAGCAAAAACATTTGGCAATTCCCTACATCCCTAGACCCCTTGCATTGCATGGGGGGAAAGGCAGGGTGCCATGAGACACTGCTGACTGTACTATACTAAGGTTCACACCATCAAGCACCTACTTTTTATATTATTTACATACTTGATAAGGTAGCCTCTGCATTAGTTGAATTGCCCCAGGCTCTGCTCCCTGCTAGGCACAGCCCTTCCTGATTCCACCATGTCTAGTGGCCCCTGAGCTCTGCGGTAACTCCTCAGAGCCCCAAGGCCCCACAGACCCAGTCCGAAACCTGTGGCCTTTATCCGTTCTAGGACACCACTGTTGATACCACTCATGCTGCTGTAACTACTCCCAGCAGCTCTTGTCCTCTGAGTTCTCCCTGCTCACCAGGCACCATGCTCAGTGCTTTACGTGCATTAACTCATCAGTCCTCACAGCCTTTTGGAGGTGGTACCTATCATCCCCATCCTCCAGATGAGGAAACTGAGGTTCTTGGGTGCTATGCCCCTTACCTGAGGTTACATTCCATCTGCTTCCAGAGCCCATGTTCCTGCCAACCACACACACTACCTCTGGGAGCCCCTTTTGTTGCCTCAACATACTGGCAAGACTCTCCCAGTATCGGCTTGTGCCCAGCCCTCTGCAACCCATTATAGCATCTACTTGTACTATAAAGGGGGTTGAGAATGGGGCCTGAGAATGAGGCCTGTTTAGGTGACGATATTGACTCCATCTGGGGACACCCATGGTCCTGAACGACTGGGTCTGACCAATAGTGTGAGTCAGGGCTGAGGGACCCAGACTATGTGTCTCTGTCTGGAATCCTTGACCTACCCTGAACCCTGCTTCATGCCCGTACTACCTCTCCTCCTTGGTGAAAAGCTATTAGCAGCTTTCTCCTTTCTTGCCATCTCAACCCAGGATCACAATGAACCCCAAAATAATTCCTGGCAAAAACTAACTTTGGGTCTAGGCTTCTCAGAGAACTCTGGCCAGGGAGACCTGGGTCAGCTTGACCACCTATTGGCTCTTGGGCCCCAGCTTCCTCGTCTGTGAAACGGGAGGCTGACTTCCCCACTCCTCCTTCATAGGACCTTGGGGCTCAGAGAGACGCCTGATGAGAGCATGCTTTGTGAACCTGTAGTCCTGCACTTGTAGAAGGAAGCACACCGTGACTGAGGGAACAAAGCTACAGGAAATGGTGTTCACAAATGGACGGTGGGTCCTTCAGGTCTTTAGGGTGATGCCGAGTCCCCTTCTTGCTTGCAGAGCTTTGTGACTGGCCACCGGTGACCCCTGCAGCCCCTCTTTGAGCCTGAGTCTCCTTATCTGAAAGACGGGGTCATCCTACCCACCTAGACGAGAGTCGTGAGGATGAATGGAGACAATACGCAGGAAGGTCTTAGCCCTATCCCAGCACCTAGTAGGTGCTCAGCAAGTGGGAGCTCCCACCTCCTCCTCCTCCCCTTCCCGGAGATTCCCGCACTGGACAGAAGTGCCTCAGCAGGTGACAAGGTCCTGGGGCTCTGGGAGCAGATGTGAAGGTCAGGGACCAGGTCCCCAGGCAGGCCCTGGTCTAGGATGAGTGTGAGAGCAGCGGCTGCACCAGGGCTGTGGCTGCTGTTCATGTGGGCCTGGGGGGTGGGTGTCGGGAATGGGAGCATGGAGTTCTTTAGTCTGTTGCTCCCCAGATCTCAGCAACTGCTGGGAGAGCAGTTGCTGAGATTTGGGGAAGATTTCTACCTTCCAAACTGGGGAAAGGAGTGGGGTGTGAAGAGGGAGAGAATGCTTGGGTTCCTGTCCTGCTTCTGCCACTGGTCTCTGTGTGACCGTGGGCAAGCCCCCTCCCTACTTTGGCACACAATTTCTGTACCTGTAAAATCAAGGTTTGGTTAAATGTGTGTTTAGCAGTTGTGATCCATGAATCTGTCTCTCCAGCCTGGCATCTGGAGGTGCTTTGCCAGTGTCTGAGTCTTGGGTGTTAGTGGGACAGTTATGTGTCCGCAGCTCACCATGCCCACTGGCCTGTGAAATCCCTAAGGGCAGGGAATGTGTCTGATCCATCTTGTCTGTGCCCTCCAGGGCCTGCCCCGGCACTGCTTGATTATGTCTGGCTGAATGAGGGAAGGAAGGGCCCTCTGCGGCAGAGGGAGGGGGGATGGCCTGCCGGTGTCGCCCTCTGCCTGCCCTCCCCCATGGCCAGCCAGGCTCCAAGTCCGGGGCTGGGTGTGTTGGCTGTCAGGGGCACAGGCAGATTTCATTGATCCCGTTATTATATCCCCAGTGCAGTGGGGTTTGTCTGGGTGACACTAGACAGTAGCATACAGGGTTTCGTTATCAGCTTCCAGATCTGTCTACTTGGCCAGGCTGGGCTTCCGGAGGTCAGGGGCCTGTTGGATTCCTCTCTTCATCCACAGCACCAGTACAGGGGTTTGGTACAGAGGCAGTGCCCAGTGAGTGGGCAGAGAACCCACTTCATTGCTGGGCTCCCTCTGACTCCATTTAAAGCTTCATTCGATAGCCCCTCAGTAACAGTCAGCAAGAGCCAAGCCCATGGCCAGGCAGTGCTGTGGAGGGACAGAGATAAACCTGACTCAGTCCTGATCCTCAAAGTGCTCCCAGTGTGGCTGGGAAGGGCTAAGTGGACAGTGTGCTAGAGGGGTGAGATGGAGGACAACCTGGGGCTCTGTGAGCACAGAGGAGGGAGAGCACATAACCTGGCACATGAAACAAGCCTCTGAAACCACAGGCCCTGGAGCCAGACTATGTGTGTTCATATCCCAGGTCTGTCCTCTCTCAGCTCTGCAGCCTTGAACAAGCCATTTCATCTCTCTGTGCCTCAGTTTCCTCATATGCCAAACACATACTATAAGTAGGGCCTTAGAACAGTGCTTGGCAAATAGCGAGTAGTCAATAAATGTCAGCTAAAGGAAGACAACATATGGCCAGCCCTCCTCAGGGCACGATAGGGACTCCTACCCTCTCCCTACAGTTCCCAGGACTGTATGGCTGCTGGGTGCCTCTTCAGAATTCGAGAGCTCTGCCACCCAGTTTTAACACTGCTGACCTAGGGGGAGATAGGCCCAGAGAGGGGCAAGGACTTGCCTGAGGCCACACAGCCAGTGGCAAAGCCAGGACTGAACCCATGAGCTCCTGCATCCCAGCCTGAAGGATCTTCCTCCTTCCCCAGCCGCTTCCCTTGTAAAAGCCCCACATCTGCGTGCCTGGGTTGATCACACGAGGCCCATGTGAAATGCAGCTGGATGCTCTTCAAAATTTGGGTCAAAAGTGAAGTGTGCAAGCTGGCTTTCCCTGATTGTTGGATCAATCAGAATTGCGCTGGTCTTCTTGGAATTTAAAAGTTTCTCTTTTTAAGTGAATTATTTTGGTTGGCTTTTGCCATTTAAAAACATATCCAGAAAGGTGTGATCAAATGGCTTCCTTTTCCTGTATATGTCATCTAAATAAGACGGAACCTGCATTGTCCTTTTTGAAAATTACCTGCTGTCCTGCATACCTTCTCTTCACTTTCTCTGCCAGATTTAAGGCCTTTGCGGGCATTCCTCCACCTGACCTCTCTTCCAGGCTCCATTCATCCTCATCTCTTCCCTGTGTTATTGCAGTCACCTGTTTCCTGTATCCTGGCATATGGTTTTGTGCCTCTCATTTCCTTCTCTACTGAACTGAGGTGTATTTTAAAAAAAAACTATTCATATCATTTCCCTATTGCAAACCTATGGCTTCCCGCAATCTTCAGGGTAAGGACCATAGTCTTTAGCTTGTCATTTAAGGTCTTTCATGATCTGGCCTCAGTTTACCTATTCAGTTTCACTTCCCTTCTTCTTCCTAGATGCACATTCTTTATCCCCTATAGATAAGTCAAGGGAAACTAATTATCCAGCCCTCCGAGGCTAAGAAAGTTGCTGTCACTGAGGTCAGGTTTCTGGCAGTCAGGGCTTGTCTTAGTTTCCTGTGGCTGCTCTAACAAATTACCTCAAACTTAGTAGCTTAAGAAACAGAAATTTATACTCTTGGAGTTCTAGAGGTCAGAAGTCTAAATTGAATCTTATCAGGCTAACTCCCATTCCCTCAGGACGCTCCAGGGGATGCTCCATTTCCTTGCCTCTTCCAGCTTCTAGTGGCTGTGGGCGTTTCTTGGCTTGTGGCTGCATCACTCCAAACTCTCCCTCCGAGGTCACATTGCATTTTCCTGGTCCGTGTAAATCTCCCTCTGCTTCCCTCTTATAAGCTTCCTTGTGATCACATTTAGAGCCCACCTAGATAATCCAGGATAATCTCCCCAACTCAACACCCTTAACGTAATCATATCTGTGAAGCCCCTTTGCCATATCAGGTGACATTCCCAGGTTCCAGGATGAGGGCCTGGTTATCTCTGGGCTCATTCCTCAGCCAACCACAGAGCTCAGAGGGAACCAGGATGCATTTCAACAACTCTCTCACAGAGGAGACAGTCTTTTTCCTGCCACTCTGAAGATCATTACTTACCTGCTGTCTGCAGCTTTCTCTCCTTTTAGCTTGTATTTTATGGGATGGGGCAGATAAGAATTATTCTTTTAAAGTAGGCTAGATTGGATTTTGGCTAACACTGGCTGTGCAACAGACAGAATTATTGAGAAATTAATTGGTGTCTTGTTTTGTTGACTATTGTAGGCTTTGCAGAAGGAACAAAAGCATTTTCTCCCCAGGCTTTACCATAGCCCTGATATCTCTACCCAGGGTGGAATCTGTCTGTTTTTCCAAAGGTCTGGGCCTTTTGTTTAACCATTCACTGGGGAAGGAAGCAGGTTTTCTGGTGTCTTCTGGCCAGAGTAGAGAATTGGCCTCGTGGAGGTTAACCGAGGCTCTCCTTGAATGGGGATGGTGACCCCAGGGGGTCTGAGGAGAGGGTGTGAGGCTTTGTGCTCTGGGGGTTGGAAAAAGGAGTGTGCAACCCTAGGATACACTGCCTGCCTCTTTTCCCTCCCCATTCTCTACCCTGGGGGGTGGTGGGTTCCTAATTGCATGGGGAGGCCTGAACCTCACCACAGTGTGGCTCCTGGGGGAGTGGCCTGGGGTGGGGGTGACTGCATGGGAGCCCAGGAACCCCAGGAGCCTCAGCAGAGACTGTCTCCCAACCCTGATGGCATTTCTTGGGGCAGAAGGGAGTAGAATGACCAGCAGAGTGACCTGATTTTGGATGGCCCTACAGGTCTGAGCAAGAACATAGGCAGCTGTGACCATGAGGGGCAGTGGCCCCAAGACCTGGACTGTGTAAACCTGGGGGCTTCTTGTACCATCCAAGGGAGGTGGAGGGACTTCTTGTCGACCATGGACATGTGTGGGCAAATGGCTTTATTATAGAAAGTATGAAATAGTCCCTGTGCCCTGTGAGCTGTGGAGCGAACCTCAGGCCTCTTATCCACAAGGGCCGTGAATAGGACTAGCACCCTCCTTTTGAAGTGAAGCCATAATCCACGCCGGTGTAGCAGACTACAATCAGACACTGTCAGATGCAGCCATGCTCTCCAGGGCCTCTCTGTCAGCTGGGGCAGACACAAACAGCTGCGATGCTGGGGTGCAGAGCTTGTAGTCCTGAGACAGGGACAAAAAGCTGGGGTGGGTGTGAGGGGTCGAGGGTGTGGGACAAGGGCGTGGTTATATCCCTAGCTGCCGAAATCAGAGAAGGCTCCCTGGAAGAGGGCCCATTCCTACTGAACCTCAATGGAAGAGAATTTTGGCCCAGGAGAGACAGGGTTGGGAAAATGATGTCCTAGATAGGGGATGGGAGTGGTGCAGGAGCCAGAGGGAGCATCCAAAGAATGAGCCACATTATAGGGTGACATGAGGGAGAAGTCAGGGCAGGAGGTTGGGGTTTGGCTTTGGAGGGGATTGGATGCCAGGCTGAGGAGGTAATAAAGAGAAGCCAAGAGTGATGTGATCAGTTTCAGCTATGGCTAAAGCTAAAGCTGGAGATAGCCTGGCCGGGTGTCACTTCCTGGAGTGAGGCAATGTGGGAAGACACCCTCTAAGGCGTGATGTGGTTACCTGGCTGCTTGGTCTTCCTCACCATGGCTGTCATCTATTAGGAACTCCCTCTTTCTAGATTATGTGCTAGATACTTTACAAGTTTCATTTCCTTCAATCCTCACAAAAACCCTATGAGACAGATACTAGTTCCATCCTCATGTAACACTTGAGGAAACTAAGCAGAAAGAAGTCAAGTAACTTGCTCAAAGTCCCCCAGGTCATTATGGCAGGACTGTCAAGTTCCCAGCAGATCTTGCCATCAAGAAACCAGGTCAGTCAATAACACTAAGAACAAAGGCTCTGAGCAAGCACCTGCTCTGACCACCCATTGAACAAATGGGGAAACTAAGGCTGGGTAGGGGGGCCGGACCAAAGTCACCCAGTAATTAGAGGCAGAGCTGGAAACCCAGGGGCCCAGACTTCTAGGCCAGGGCTTTCCCTGCTCCCCTCAGGAGTGTCCATGCCTGTGGATGCAGCAGACAGGTGGGATGCCTGGACGTGGTGCTGGCCAGGGTCCAGCCCACCATCTTCCATCCACTCCTGGCCCTCAGCAGGGGGCAGAGCCCATGTTTGTGGGCAGAGCCCACAGGGACCACCTATGGATACTACTTTTTGGTCACAAGCTAGTTTGTGATTGAATTTTTTCAAGATGTTTATTATGTAATTATATGTGTATGCATATATGTCTATACACACACAGATATTTGTGATGTATTTACTCATGGAAAAGCATAATGGTAAAATTAGCACCTGTGACCCACCACCCACCTTTGGAACTAGAATTTTCCTGGCATTCTTGCATGTGTCTGGGTGCATCTTCCCTATCTTATCTCCTTGCTTCCCCCAGGGGTGACCACGACCCAGATTTCGTTGTCATTTCCTTCCTATTTTGTAATAGTTTTAGCACACATGTATAGATCCCAAAGCCATATGTTATTTACTTTTGCCAACATCTGAACTTCAAGTAGTATTATAATCTATATTATCTTCTGTGCATTCTTTTTTTTTTTTTTTTATACTTTTTTTTTTTTTTGGCAGTACACGGGCCTCTCACTGCTGTGGCCTCTCCCGTTGCAGAGCACAGGCTCCGGACGCGGAGGCTCAGCGGCCATGGCCCATGGGCCCAGCCGCTGCGCGGCATGTGGGATCCTCCCAGAACCGGGGCGCGAACCCATGTCCCCTGCATCCGCAGGCGGACTCTCAACCACTGCGCCACCAGGGAAGCCCTTGTGCATTCTTTTTTAAACTCAATGTTTTTTTCTAAAATCCATCTGTGTTGATGCATGTAGCTATAGTTAATTCATTTTCCCCACTGTATAATATTTCATTGTGTGGAATGCCACATATTATTGATCTATTCTTTTGCTGCCGGACATTTAGTTTGCTTCTAGTATTTTGCTCTGATGAATAATGCTGCTATGACCATTCTTGGACATGTCTCCCAGTGTGAATGGAAGAGTTTCTCAAAGACATATCTTGGAGTGGGACTGCTGGATCATATAGTATGTGAACAGTCAACCCCATAAGTTAAAGCCAAATCAACAAATACTCCCACCTGCAGTGTGTGTTTCCCCCTCTCCTTTACCTTGTGGTCTCCCTCTAGTGCCCCCTATTGGCAGAGGCTAAGAAGGCGCCAACTGGTCAAACCCAACAACAACAGAGTCCCATGTCTGGCATCACAATGCAGAATTTAGGAGTAGGGTTAGAGATGAAAGGCATAGCAACTAATTAAGAAAGGTGTGATCACTATGTTGACTGAATAAAAAACAACTAGGCCAATGTGGCCCGAAGGTGGCTACTTTAAAACCTCTGCAGTGTAACCTGATTTCCTACTGATCTTCACTCTGTCCTTCTGCTCTTACCATGTTTAGGGAAAGATGAGAGAATGGCTCATCTTTCCCCAAACATGCGTGCCCTTCCACCTCCAAGCTTGTTTCTCTTTCTCTCCATTTCAGTTCCCTCTTTGTCTGGATACCTTGCTCCTTGTTCTCATTGCTGAAAGCCCATTTCAAATGTTGTGTCCTTCATGGCTTTTTCTCTGATCTTTCCAGTGGAGGTAATAAAAATATCCTTCCTTTGGGTTCCATGACCCTATATCTGCCCTCTGTCTGGGCAACAGGTATTATTTCACTTAGTATCACAGGTGTTTTGGTTTATGACTCATCTCCTCACTCAGAATTTTTTCTTAACTTTAAGAAAAGCAATGCAACAGTATGGGAATAGAGAAAATAATCACTTAATATCCCACTGCTGGCACAACTTTTATCATTTTATGTATTCCTTTCTAGTTTTTCTGTCCACATGTTTCTTTTTTTTTTTAAAATAAATTTATTTATTTATTTTTGGCTGCGTTGAGTCTTCGTTGCTGCCACAGGCTTTCTCTAGTTGCGGCGAGCAAGGCCTACTCTTTGTTGAGGTGCGTGGGCTTCTCATTGCGGTGACTTCTCTTTTTGTGAAGCACGGGCTCTAGGTGCACAGGCTTTAGTAGTTGTGGCACACGGGCTCAGTAGTTGTGGCTCACGGGCTCTGGAGCACAGGCTCAGTAGTTGTGGCGCACGGGCTTAGTTGCTCCGTGGCATGTGGGATCTTCCCAGACCAGGAATTGAACCCCTGTCCCCTGAACTGACAGGCAGATTCTTAACCACTGCGCCACCAGGGAAGTCCTGTCCACATGCTTTGAATATGTAGCATGCTTGTAATGTTGCAGCTGATTTCTTTTTTATCCTTATTAGGTCAAAAGGCTTTTCTCCCATTTGCTTCCATAGTCTTCATCACAGTTTTTAATGGTTGTACATTGTTCAATTGTGTGTTACTAATCTTTTGGTTCTAAGTGACAGAAACTCAACCTAAATAAGCTTCAACAGAAAGGGAATCTTTATGCAGATGATACTGGAGCATCTCACAGAAGCCAAGGGTAGGCTTCTGGCTGGGCCTTGGGGACCCCCAGAACAGGGATGCAAATGCCATAAGGTATTATCCTGTGTCTGTGTCAACTTCATTCCTTCCTTCTTTCCCAGCTGATCTTCCTCTGATTTTCCTGTCCACGTGGCAGAGAACACCCACACACCATGCCCAAGCTTTACATGTGATAATTCAGCCACCCCTCAGAGACTGGTCCCTCTTTCTTAGGAGCAGACTCCTTTTGTGTAGTTAGGGGCAGGGTCACATTCTACTAATGTGGGTCATCCTTGAATAACCCGGTAGCTGGTGTAGAAAAGGGATCCTGGGAAGAGAATCCCATGGTGAGATTTTATATTGCCTCCAAATAACTGCTATAGCAGTCATTGCATGTATTAGCATATAAACTTTTCCTGATTTTGAATTATTTTCTTTGGTCCAGTTCTTAAAAGTGGGATGACTGGATCACAAAGTTCATAATTTTTATATATGATATTATTACCAAATTGATTTCAAAGAGTTATTCAATTCACTCTCATTGTGTGAGAGAGCCTTTTCATTGTACCATTGAGAACATTGGGCATTATGACTTGAAATAGAATTTTTACTATTTTAATAATCATAAAAATATATCTCTGTAATTTTTATTAGCATTTTTCTGGCTACTGGTAAGGCTGAAGATTTTCTCATATATTTGTTTTATTAGAGTATATTCCCTTTTGTGAACTGTGTTTTCCTGGTTTTGCCCATTTATCTAGTGGCATGTTAATTCTGTTCAGATTTAATTGCTTCCTTCTTTTGTGTGTGCATTTCACTTTCTCTACCTTTCTGCATGGTCTAGCTTGTATTATCGTTACTTGTCTGATTTTTCTTATTGGACTGTGAGCTTTTGGTGGACAGAGCCAGCCCTGAGCACCAGCCTAGCGTGGAATACTAGTAAAGCCCTTAGTGGTGGTTAATTGGATAATATAAGCCTATGGTTACAGTCTCCATTATGCAGGAGTAATTTTTCAGCCTGAGTAGTGTGCATATAGGCTACAAGGATGCAAAAGCATAGACTTCATTCATTCAGACTAAAGATCTGCTACATGCTATGGTCTAGGAGTGCCTTGGAGCCACAGGACAGTGGAGGAGAGAGAATTAAAGATGGATTGCACAGCTATGAGAAATCCTACTTATCCCACAGAGTTCCAGAGAGTTCTATGAACTCTAATGGGGAAGGAGCACAGATCCAACATAATCTAATGCAGAAGTCAGCAACCTTTCTGTAAAGGGCTAGATAGTTTATTTAAGGTCTTTCAGGCCATATACAGTCTCTGTCACATAGCCTTCCTTGTGATTTTCTTTCTTTTTTTACAGCCCTTTAAAAATGTAAAAACAATTCTTAGCTCACAGGCCATGCAGAAACAGCTATGGGCTTGATTTGGTCTGCAGGCTATAGTTTGCCAACCAGGTCTAGACTCCAGATCACAGAACATAATAGCTGGAAGAGCCAGCTCCCTCATTATTATACAGATGGGGAAACTAAGTCGTAGAGGGCAGATCTATGTGTTGGGTCCCTTTGCTGATGCCTGTGCTAAGCTGGACAGCTAAGGGACTTTGCTGGGACTTTGGCAAGGTCCCCTCCGCCTGTCTTCTGGGATAAACTGCTCCCTTCCCTACTTTTGTGCCATGGCTGCTGCTGCCCCAAGAAGTTAGGGAATATAGTCTGTTAGCAGAGCATAGGGCCCCCTCCCCGAGGGGTATTTCCTGTCCCTCCCACCATGGGATCCTTTTTTTGTTTTTTACATCTTTATTGGAGTATAATTGCTTTACAATGGTGTGTTAGTTTCTGCTTTATAACAAAGTGAATCAGTTATACATATACATATGTTCCCATATCTCTTCCCTCTTGCGTCTCCCTCCCTCCCACCCTCCCTATACCACCCCTCCAGGCGGTCACAAAGCACCGAGCTGATCTCCCTGTGCTATGCGGCTGCTTCCCACTAGCTATCTACCTTACGTTTGGTAGTGTATATATGTCCATGCCTCTCTCTCGCTTTGTCACAGCTTACCCTTCCCCCTCCCAATATCCTCAAGTCCATTCTCTAGTAGGTCTGTGTCTTTATTCCTGTCTTACCCCTAGGTTCTTCATGACATTTTTTTTTCTTAAATTCTGTATATATGTGTTAGCATACGGTATTTGTCTTTCTCTTTCTGACTTACTTCACTCTGTAGGACAGACTCTAGGTCTATCCACCTCATTACAAATAGCTCAATTTCATTTCTTTTTATGGCTGAGTAATATTCCATTGTATATATGTGCCACATCGTCTTTATCCATTCATCCGATGATGGACACTTAGGTTGTTTCCATCTCCGGGCTATTGTAAACAGAGCTGCAATGAACATTTTGGTACATGACTCTTTTTGAATTATGGTTTTCTCAGGGTATATGCCCAGTAGTGGGATTGCTGGGTCATATGGTAGTTGTATTTGTAGTTTTTTAAGGAACCTCCATACTGTTCTCCATAGTGGCTGTACCAATTCACATTCCCACCAGCAGTGCAAGAGTGTTCCCTTTTCTCCATACCCTCTCCAGCATTTATTGTTTCTAGATTTTTTGATGATGGCCATTCTGACTGGTGTGAGATGATATCTCATTGTAGTTTTGATTTACATTTCTCTAATGATTAATGATGTTGAGCATTCTTTCATGGTTTTTTTGGCAGTCTGTATATCTTCTTTGGAAAAATGTCTATTTAGGTCTTCTGCCCATTTTTGGATTGGGTTGTTTTTTTTTTGTTATTGAGCTGCATGAGCTGCTTATAAATTTTGGAGATTAATCCTTTGTCAATTGCTTCATTTGCAAATATTTTCTCCCATTCTGAGGGTTGTCTTTTCGTCTTGTTTATGGTTTCCTTTGCTGTGCAAAAGCTTTTAAGTTTCATTAGGTCCCATTTGTTTATTTTTGTTTTTATTTCCATTTCTCTAGGAGGTGGGTCAAAAAGGATCTTGCTGTGATTTATGTCATAGAGTGTTCTGCCTATGTTTTCCTCTAAGAGTTTGATAGTTTCTGGCCTTACATTTAGGTCTTTAATCCACTTTGAGCTTATTTTTGTGTATGGTGTTAGGGAGTGATCTAATCTCATACTTTTTACGTGTACCTGTCCAGTTTTCCCAGCACCACTTATTGAAGCGGCTGTCCTTTCTCCACTGTACATTCCTGCCTCCTTTATCAAAGATAAGGTGACCATATGTGTGTGGGTTTATCTCTGGGCTTTCTATCCTGTTCCATTGATCTTTCTGTTTTTGTGCCAGTACCATACTGTCTTGATTACTGTAGCTTTGTAGTATAGTCTGAAGTCAGGGAGCCTGATTCCTCCAGCTCCATTTTTCGTTCTCAAGATTGCTTTGGCTATTCGGGGTGTTTTGTGTTTCCGTACAAATTGTGAAATTTTTTGTTCTAGTTCTGTGAAAAATGTCAGTGGTAGTTTGATAGGGATTGCATTGAATCTGTAGATTGCTTTGGGTAGTAGAGTCATTTTCATAATGTTGATTCTTCCAATCCAAGAGCATGGTATATCTCTCCATCTATTTGTATCATCTTTAGTTGCTTTCATCAGTGTCTTATAATTTTCTGTATACAGGTCTTTCGTCTCCTTAGGTAGGTTTATTCCTAGCTATTTTATTCTTTTTGTTGCAATGGTAAATGGGAGTATTTTCTTGATTTCACTTTCAGATTTTTCATCATTAGTGTATAGGAATCCCAGAGATTCCTGTGCATTAATTTTGTATCCTGCTACTTTACCAAATTCATTGATTAACTCTAGTAGTTTTCTGGTAGCATCTTTAGGATTCTCTATGTATAGTATCATGTCATCTGCAAAGAGTGACAGCTTTACTTCTTCTTTTCTGATTTGGATTCCTTTTATTTCCTTTTCTTCTCCTATTGCTGTGGCTAAAACTTCCAAAACTATGTTGAATAATAGTGGTGAGAGTGGGCAACCTTGTCTTGTTCCTGATCTTAGTGGAAATGCTTTCAGATTTTCACCATTGAGGACGATGTTGGCTGTGGGTTTGTCATATATGGCCTTTATTATGTTGAGGAAAGTTCCCTCTATGCCTACTTTCTGCAGGGTTTTTATCATAAATGGGTGTTGAATTTTGTCAAAAGCTTTCTCTGCATCTATTGAGATGATCATATGTTTTTTCTCCTTCAATTTGTTAATATGGTTTATCACATTGATTGATTTGCGTATATTGAAGAATCCTTGCATTCCTGGAATAAACCCCACTTGATCATGGTGTATGATCCTTTTAATGTGCTGTTGGATTCTGTTTGCTAGTATTTTGTTGAGGATTTTTGCATCTATGTTCATCAGTGATATTGGCCTGTAGTTTTCTTTCTTTGTGACATCCTTGTCTGGTTTTGGTATCAAGGTGATGGTGGCCTCGTAGAGTGAGTTTGGGAGTGTTCCTACCTCTGCTATATTTTGGAAGAGTTTGAGAAGGATAGGTGTTAGCTCTTCTCTAAATGTTTGATAGAATTTGCCTGTGAAGCCATCTGGTCCTGGGCTTTTGTTTGTTGGAAGATTTTTAATCACAGTTTGAATTTCAGTGCTTGTGATTGGTCTGTTCATATTTTCTATTTCTTCCTGATTCAGTCTTGGCAGGTTGTGCATTTCTAAGAATTTGTCCATTTCTTCCAGGTTGTCCATTTTATTGGCATAGAGTTGCTTGTAGTAATCTCTCATGATCTTTTGTATTTCTGCAGTGTCAGTTGTTACTTCTCCTTTTTCATTTCTAATTCTATTGATTTGAGTCTTCTCCCTTTTTTTCTTGATGAGTCTGGCTAATGGTTTATCAATTTGGTGTATCTTCTCAAAGAACTAGCTTTTAGTTTTATTGATCTTTGCTATCATTTTCTTCATTTCTTTTTCATTTATTTCTGATCTGATTTTTATGATTTCTTTCCTTCTGCTAACGTTGGGGTTTTTTTTGTTCTTCTTTCTCTAATTGCTTTAGGTGCAAGGTTAGGTTGTTTATTCGAGATGTTTCCTGTTTCTTAAGGTAGGATTGTAGTGCTATAAACTTCCCTCTTAGAACTGCTTTTGCTGCATCCCATAGGTTTTGAGTCATCGTGTCTCCATTGTCATTTGTTTCTAGGTGTTTTTTAATTTCCTCTTTGATTTCTTCAGTGATCACTTCGTTATTAAGTAGTGTATTGTTTATCCTCCATGTGTTTGTATTCTTTACAGATCTTTTCCTGTAATTGATATCTAGTCTCATGGCATTCTGGTTGGAAAAGATACTTGATACAATTTCAATTTTCTTAAATTTACCAAGGCTTGATTTGTGACCCAAGATGTGATCTATCCTGGAGAATGTTCCATGAGCACTTGAGAAAAATGTGTATTCAGTTGTTTTTGGATGGACTGTCCTATAAATATCAATGAAGTCCATCTTGTTTAATGTATCATTTAAAGCTTGTGTTTCCTTATTTATTTTCATTTTGAATGATCTGTCCATTGGTGAAAGTGGGGTGTTAAAGTCCCCTACTACGAATGTGTTACTGTCGATTTCCCCTTTTATGGCTGTTACTATTTGCCTTATGTATTGAGGTGCTCCTATGTTGGGTGCATAAATATGTATAATTGTTATATCTTCTTGGATTGAGCTCTTGATCATTATGTAGTGTCCTTCTTTGTCTCTTCTAATAGTCTTTATTTTAAAGTCTACTTTGTCTGATATGAGAATTGCTACTCCAGCTTTCTTCTGGTTTCCATTTGCATGGAATATCTTTTTCCATCCCCTTTCAGTCTGTATGTGTCTCTAGGTCTGAAGTGGGTCTCTTGTAGACAGCATATATATGGGTCTTGTTTTTGTATCCATTCAGCCAATCTGTGTCTTTTGGTGGGAGCATTTAGTCCATTTAAATTTAAGGTAATTGTTGATATATATGTTTCTATTCTCATTTTCTTAATTGTTTTGGGTTCGTTATTGTAGGTCTTTTCCTTCTCTTGTGTTTCTTGCCTGGAGAAGTTCCTTTAGCATTTGTTGTAAAGCTGGTTTGGTGGTGCTGAACTCTCTCAGCTTTTGCTTGTCTGTAAAGGTTTTAATTTCTCCATCAAATCTGAATGAGATCCTTGCTGGGTAGAGTAATCTTGGTTGTAGGTTTTTCTCCTTCATCACTTTCAATATGTCCTGCCACTCCCTTCTGGCTTGCAGAGTTTCTGCTGAAAGATCAGCTGTTAACCTTATGGGGAATCCCTTGTGTGTTATTTGTTGTTTTTCCCTTGCTGCTTTTAATATGTTTTCTTTGTATTTAATTTTTGACAGTTTGATTAATATGTGTCTTGGCGTATTTCTACTTGGATTTATCCTGTATGGGACTCTCTGTGCTTTCTGGACTTGATTAACTATTTCCTTTCCCATATTAGGGAAGTTTTCAACTATAACTCCATGGGATTCTTTGACCCTGTGTCCTCCTGTTGAATTGGGGTTGGGGGCGGGTGACAGAAAAGATGGAATGGTGGCATTATTAATTAATGCTCGTGTATCCTGAGGCTGAGAATTTTGTTGAGTATAGAAGTATTTCCCTTATTACAATCGATTTTTACAGCAAAGGTGACATTCTTTTTTCAACTGAATAATGTATGGGACAGAAAGTCCTAAAGATAATTGCTTCTTCTCTCTTGAGATAACTCTCCTGACCAAATATACACAGCAACAGACAGGACATGAAGATGCTTCCTCTGTCTCCAGAGGCTTCCGCGGGCTCAGGGCCTCACCCAGCCTCAGAGCTGAACTTTCAAGCTGTGTACTGCCTGGAACATCGGCCTCATGAGAACCAACACCTGCTTAGCCATGGGTCTCTCTGGGGCTCCCATCTCTGCTCTCAGTGGGCTGTTTCCTGTAAGGAACAGCTACCACCATCCACAACCTTGTGCTCTTACCACTCTCAGTAGGATTATCTTGATACCCCAGCTTGGGATGGGCAGAACTTGCAAGCAGCGAGGAATGATTTGACCTGATAATCAGATCCTTAGTTAGGAGGCTGAGGTTGTGGTGTTCACACTGCTTCTGCTAGCAATGTGACCTCGCGCAAGTGTCTGTCTCTCTCTGGGCCTCAGTTTCCCCTCTGGTAGTAGGGGAGGACTGACCTTGTTCTTCTTTAGTATGCTGTTTCTGGCAGGCTTGTGATGAGGCTGACTTGGGATCAGGTTCAGCTCTGAGGACCACCAGAGTGCGCCTGGGACCCAGACTACCCTCCCACAGCACTGCCCTCCTCCTGCCTCTGTGGTGTCTCTGTGTTTTTCTTCTGACTCCTCTCCTCCTTGCATTTCTGCCCCACTCATGCTAAATGATCGGTCAGAGTGCTTTCCCCTCCTGGCCTTTGCACCTGCCTGTCCTCTTCCTGGAATGCCCCTCCCCCCACCCCTTCACGGGGCTAACCCCTGCCAGCCTTGCTGGGGTATCCCCTCCTCCGGAAAGCACCCCTCCACCGAGCTCTTTCTGCTCCTCCCATGCTGGGTTGCAGTGGTGGGTTTTGCGGGGAGGTGGTAGCCCCAGCTCTGATTCCTCTTAGTACCCCTGTGTTTGTCATGGGTCTGGACACCAGGCAGGGAGAATGGGTGGACCTGGTGGGGGCAGAGCAGGCATGGGGAGCAAAAAAGATGATTTATGGAATGACTGAGTTATATTTTATTTTCTAGAAAAAGAAGGTGCTGGAGCTCTGGCCGCCTCCCTGCCTGCCTCTCTGCCCACTGCCTCCCCTGACTCCATCACCCTGAGCTCCAGGGACCGAAGAATAGTAAGTCATTTGAGGGGCCTGCATGGGGAAATGAGGGCAGTGTGTGGAGGCATCTCACAGGCTGGACAGCAGCACCCCTGGCCCCTCCTGACTGTGGTCAGTGTGTCACTGGGCACTCTTGGCCACTTGTAGCTGTTATCTTGTGCTCTTCCCCCCTGACTTTTCCAGGAAGGCCCACTAGTAGGATCAGGACTCCAGTAGAAGAGAGGGGCTTCTTTTGGGGGCCGTGAGGTAGAAGGAGCCCTGGCCCTAGAGTTAGGGTTCAAGTTTAGCTCTGCCTTTGACTTGCTGGGCAACCTTGGGCAAATCCTATCCCTTTCTGAGCCTCAGTCTCCCATCTGCACATTGAGGAGGTCAGAAGGGATGATCTCTAAGACACCTTTCAACTAAAAAAGGAGGTCCTGCAACTCACATCCTGTGAGGTAGGCTAGAGATGGCAGCTACCCAGTGGCAAGATGACAAACACTGTGGTGATTCATTTGTCCTGAGGCTGTTCTGGGAATGGGTTGCCACAGGTGGGAGGGAAGGCTCAGCATAATTCCAGGAATCTGGACGGAAAGATCTGGAGATAGCCACATACTGGCCAGGATAGAAGCATGTGGCACTACTATACCTGGAAATCGACCTCTGAGTGCTACTGGCATGGCACTATCACTGTCAGGAGAGGGGGACAGATGTGGGATCCAGGAGGTGGCCCCTGCTCAGGCCTGGAGGTGCATGTGAGTGCATGTGCATATGTATGTGTGGGTGAGTGAGCTTTTGTGCCTGTGACTTTGGCCCTGTGTGTGGACATAGGCTACTTCATGTGTGTGAGAACGTGTGTGCATGAATGAATGAATGTGAACATGAGTATGTATGTGTGTATTGAGGACAAAGCCTTTCGTTTAGCTTGACTCTGTTGCAAGCACACCAAGACCTGGTGTTTCTTTGTTTATTTTCACATACCTTCATGCACACACATATACACACCACACACACACACACACACACACACACACACACACACACACAGAGCTTCAAGGAGTAAGCTTCAAGCTGGTACAGACTTGCCTATCTCAGAGTGTCACTTTTGACATTTACAGTCTAGATTTTGAAATGCACAGAGAATAGATTCTCCTGAGATGACCAGCTTAAGCTAATGATTGATGTGGAACAAACACATGTCAACGTGTGTTTGCCAACTTGACCACTTATTTAGGATAGTGGCCAATAAGCAGAGCTGATGATGGAATTTTCTAGCTCATCATTTTCTTCCTTTCCTGCATTTTTTTGTTCTATTCTCTTCTTCCCTCCTTAGATATCTATCGAGCTCCATATCATAAAGGGCATTGAATGGGATGATTAAAAGTTTCTACTTAATTCTGTGGTTCACAAGAAGCCCCTGGAGTTTTCTGAATAAGATAGTGGAGGGTTCAGGGCTTTGGGCCCTTGCTGTTTAGTGGTTTGGACCTTGGCCTTGAGGAGATGGTTACTGGCCTCTGTGAGGCCTCGTTTAAGGTGGTGGCCATAGTGATAGTGAGAATTGCTGATGCTCACATGGCTCCTGTGAGCCAGGCATCGTTTCAGTTGCTTCAGGTCCATGGACTCCTTTACCCTCCATAGCCCTCTGTGCTAAGTGCTATTATTATCCCCACTTCACTGATGTGAAAACTGAGGCCCAGAGCAGTTAGGAGACTTGCCCTAGGCCACACACAGCTACTAAATCAAGCCAAGATTTGCACCAGGCAGTTGAGCTCCATAGTCCAGACCCTTTGCCGTAAGCTCTCCTGTCTCTCAGTGTGCAGGAGGAGCAGAGGGAGGAATTTGAGGTGACTGAGCAGGCCTTGTGACTGCTGGGGTGTGTGAGTGAGGGTGAGGGCAACTCTGACATGCTCCCAGGTTTCTGGTTTGGGCCACAGAGGACGGTGGGGTCCTTTGACTCAGCCTCTCAGGTTTCAGGGCCTGCCTTGGCCTTGGCCTAGAGCAGTGGACCTCAACTCCATTCAAGGATGGAGTGTCTGTACATCGCTGTACGCTTTGTAGTTCCCTGGGAAATCTCAACACATTTAAGTTCATCGTGCAAAAGAGAACCAGAAACAGTTTACCTGTAGGAAACAGGGCTCTGTTCTATGTGTGCAAAATATAGTAAAAACCATACGCTCATGGAAAAGTTGTTGAACTTGCAGTTTTATTCTGTTTCCTATTAATATTCATTTCTCCATTTGCCATTTGTTCACTTATTTTTGTTAAAAAAAAATCTTTGCTCAGAAGTAGACAAGTAGTTCCAAGCACTAGTTTTAAGAAAAATTTATCAAATAAAAAATTTTAATTCAGCACATTCTCCCTATGAACTTAATGTTATTATCATTATGTGGAAACCATTGAGTAGATGACCCTATTCAACTCCCAAACCACCAAAGTTGGACAACTGTGTCCAACTGTCTCATTCTCTCTGGAGAATGAACCTATGGAAACAGAGTCTCCTTAATTCCCTGGTCCTAACTCACTGTGGGTGCAAAGAAAGTTAACAATAATAACTTAAATTCTGCTAGTTCTTCAGCCACCTCTTAAATTCTCTCCAGGTTGTTCCCTGAGCATGTCCCACATGTGTTCACACAATGGGATATAAATAGAGATGGTATATAAACCTTAAGGAAGTATCTTTAAAAGTAGGAAGAGATGCCCTTCTTTATTACTTCTTGCTTGCCGGAATGCAGCTGTAATGGCTGGAGGTCCGGCAGTCACATAGGACCATGAGTCAACTTAGGGAATGCGAGGTAGAGTAGCAAGATAGAAGGAACATGGGTTCTTTTTATTTATTTATTTATTTTATTTTATTTATTTACTTTTGGCTACTTTGGTTCTTTGTTGCTGTGCGTGGCTTTCTCTGGTTGTGGGGAGTGGGGGCTACTCTTCGTTGCGGTGCGCAGGCTTCTCACTGCAGTGGCTTCTTTTGTTGCGGAGTCTGGCTCTAGGTGCGCGGGCTTCAGTAGTTGTGGCACATGGGCTTAGTTGCTCCGCGACATGTGGGATCTTCCTGGACCAGGGCTTGAACCTGTGTCCCCTGCATTGGCAGGCGGATTCTTAACCACTGCGCCACCAGGGAAGCCTGGAACATGGGTTCTTGATCCTGTGGTATGCCATACCAGCCCAGTAATTCTTATTGCTGGACTTCTCAAAAGTTAGAGAAGAATAAACTTTTATCTTGTTTAAGACAGTATTTTTTACGGTTTTTCTTTTCCTCAAAGCTGAAACTTACCTCAACAAATACTGATGCCAAAATGGAACTGTGTTCTTCTCAGTCCTCCTGACCAGAGCCTCTCTGTGTGCATGCTGGAGTGAGGCAATGAGTCACTCCCCAACTCTGCTACTTACTGTTTTACTTGGGCTCCACAGCAGAAGGTCTTCAGCTTACCAGAGTAGCCCTTCTCCTTACCTTATGTTTCTTCCCTAGCAATATGTTATTCCAGGCTTCTCATACTTTAATGTACATGAATCACCTGGGGAACTTGTTAAAATGCAGATTCTGATTCAGTAGGTCTGGAGGTGGGGCTGGAGAATCTGCATTTCTAACAAGTTTTCAGTTGGTGTTGCTGCTACTGGCCCAGACCAGGATTTGAGTACTAAAGCTGTTGGAATGCTCGGCTGTGAGCTGCTTGCAAGCATGGACCATGTGGAATCTCGCCTGTTTCCACAATGCTTGGTGCACAGTAGACACTCAGTGTATGCAGAATGACTGACTGAATACTGTAATAGGCCATTAATATGCAAGATGCCAAGAAGTTCTGCAGAAAGGAAACTGACCCTTTGTTTACTATGCATATCTCAAATTTATTTTCACTGGGACCCTATTTTCAAAAATACCTATTGACATTCTGTGGAAAGAGTGCTCTGAGAAACCCACTTTGGCAGACCCTGATTTACATGGGGTCTTTGCAGACCCTGTAGCCAGAGTGAGCCAATTTCCATGTGGGAGCCTCGTATCCAGAATTCTATTTGGGTGTCTGCTTCAGCAATTAGGAGAAATTGTTTCAGCTCAGACTCCCTGTATCCCTGAGGGCCTGCAAACTCCTCGAGGGAACGTATTTGAATACATTAAAATATAGGCTTGGGTGCTATTGCCAAGGTGTTGGGCCCAAGCAGTGCCCAATAGGCCTATGACCCCCCTCAGGGCAATGGGAGCCTGAGTTGTTTGCTAATTAGCATGTTCCTGCAGATGTGTTCAAATGTCTTTGTTCCCAGGCTGAGGCAAGGAGGAAGTGCTGGGGAGAAAACTGAAGGAGTTTGAAGCTGGGGAAAACGCTGAGTTTCCCTCCAGGGTTGATGTTGACTAGGTGAAGCCCTAGAGCTTTTTCCTGTAAAAGAAGCCTCCTGGGCTCTGGAAGGTCTGCTTTGCCAGCTTCATGGGAAGGAGGGAAGCTGGCAGGAGGGTCTTTGTCATCCCTCTGTGGGAGCATTCTCAGAAATGCAGGCCTGGGGCTTCCCTTGTGGCGCAGTGGTTAAGAATCTGCCTGCCAATGCAGGGGAAACGGGTTCGAGCCCTGGCCGGGGAATATCCCACATGCCGCGGAGCAACTAAGCCCGTGTGCCACAACTACTGAGCCTGCACTCTAGAGCCTGCGAGCCACAACTGCTGAGCCCACACACCCTGGAGTCCATGCACTGCAACTACTGAACCCATGTGCTGCAACTACTGAAGCCTGCGCGTCTAGAGCCTGTGCTCTGCAACAAGAGAAGCCATGACAATGAGAAGCCCGCACACCACAACGAAGAGTAGCCCCCGCTTGCCACAACTAGAGAAAGCCCGTGCACAGCAACGAAGACCCAACACAGCCAAAAATAAATAAATAAATAAATTTAAAAAAAAAAAAAAAAAGAAAGAAAGAAATGCAGGCCTGGCTGTCTGTTCAGGAGCCCCATGAATGCCCTGTAGCCCCCACCAAGACAAATTCACAGGATCAAGTCATGGGGTCTACATGGGCTGCATCCCCTGAACTTGGGCACCTAGCTCCTTATCCTCATTTTGGGTCTTAACAACAACTCTGGGTCAGTAAGGAAAAACCTATTCAACATTCTGTTGCATATGTCAAAAGATATGGCCCCTATGAAATAAAGGCAGAAAGCCATAGGAATAGAGGGACAGACAAGTCACAGAATGAGATTTTTTAAAAAGTTAAATGAAAAAGGAATTAATGAGAAAAGGAAACACTGTGATAGAAACTAAAAATGTAATCACAGAATTAAAACTCCCCATTAATCCCTTGGTGAGATTAAAGAAAAGAATTGGTGCTGTAAAATATTAAATCAGTGCTGTAGAGGTCAAGGTTGAAAACTCTCATCAAAAATGCAGGGGAAAAGACAAAGAAATTCAAATGACAAGATAGGTATGGAGACCAGAGACTAAAGCAGTGCCAAGCAGACACTCCATGCTTTTGCGGGTGAGATTGGAGAGTAGCAGTCATCCAATAAACCAGGGGTCCCCAACCCCTGGGCCGCGGACCAGTACCGGTCCGAGACCTGTTAGGAACCGGCCGCACAGCAGGAGGTGAGCGGAGGCGAGCAATTGAAGCTTCATCTGCTGCTCCCCATCGCTCGCATTACCGCCTGAACCATCCCCCCCCACCAACCCCCGTCCTTGGAAAACTTGTTTTCCACGAAACTGGTCCCTGGTGCCAAAAAGGTTGGGGACCACTGCAATAGACAAGAGAACACCACACGAATCCTGAGTGTGCAGCTCAGAAGAGATCGTGTGTCACGCAAACATCACTGAAGATGGAACTATATCTAGACACCTCACAAAAATATTTAAGAAGCAGGATCTTAAAAATCCTACAAGTATATGCGCAGAATGAAGAGGAACCTACAAAGGAAGAGAAATCAAACTGGCTTCAAACTCTTACTGCCCTCAGTTTTCAGAAGAATAAAGAAAAAAATTGCAATCCATTATTTGATGCCCCACCCAGGTACATTTAATATTTGAAATCTCAAGAAAGATACTCTCAAATATGCAAGAGTTTAAAGTTCGCATACTCTCAAGTATGCAAGAGTTTAAAGGACATACCACCTTGTACCCTTTTGAATAAGAAACTTGAAAAAGCATTAAATATTGTCAAGAGATGAAGCAAATTTAAGAACTGAAAGTGGGGAAGCCCTGGTGCAAGAGGGCAGGGAGCAAGTGCCTGTTAAACATAGAAAAATATAAGAAGTTGTAAAAGTGGTACAAAATAATGAAAGTTAAAAATATTCTCAAAAAGAGGCAAGAGGACTCAGGAAGTACTGATTTACTCTTGTCTGATATTTAGAAAAAAAAGTGGATTAAAGAATACTTAAAAAAATTTAAAACTATTGAATTATAGACAGAATATATATCTCATATATACATATACATAATATAAGATACATTAAAATGTATAATACATGAGATATAATGTAATACATATGTGTGTATACTCTCTCTCTCTCTCTGTCTCAGATAAAAACCAAAGAATACATGGTCCCACACCAAACAGCAAACACTCAAAAGAGCAAGAATTAAAATGATCTTTAGGTCTTTCAAGATGACTCTCTTAGTAACTTTCAAACATGCAATCCAATATTATTAACTATAGTCACCATGCTGTACATTACATCCTATGACTAATTTATTTTATAACTGGAAGATTGTACCTTTTTTTTTTTTTTTTTTTTTTTGCGGTACGCGGGTCTCTCACTGTTGTGGCCTCTCCCGCTGCGGAGCACAGGCTCCAGACGCGCAGGCTCAGCGGCCATGGCCCACGGGCCCAGCTGCTCTGCGGCATGTGGGATCTTCCCAGACCGGGGCACGAACCCATGTCCCCTGCATCGGCAGGCGGACTCTCAACCACTGCGCCACCAGGGAAGCCCAGATTGTGCCTTTTGACAAGGAGAATAGATCTTAAAAGTTCTTATCAGAAAAAAAGCTTTTAATTATCTTCAGGTGATAGATATAATACTAAATATATGTTACAACAATTAATGTAAATGGGTTGCATTTCTTTAAGACAAAAATTCTTAGACTATATGCTATCTATAAGAGGAACTTAGTGAAGCAGGAATTTAAAAGCAAATGGGATTCAGCAATTCCACTCTAGGTTTGTACCTAAAGAGTTGAAAGCATGAACTCAAAGGATACTTGTATACCAATGTTCATAGCTGCCTTTTTCACAATAGTCAAAAGGTGGGAACAACCCAAGTGTCCATCAACAGATGAATGAATAAACAAAATGTGGCATATAGATACAAAGGAATATTATTCCTCCCTAAAAAGGAATGAAGTTCTGATACATGCTACAACATGGATGAAGCTTGAATACCTTATGCTAATTGAAAGAAGCCAGACATAGAAGAACAAATACTGTATGATTCCATTTACACGTGGTACCTAGAATAAGCAAATTCATAGAGACAGAAAGTAGATTAGACGTTGGCCAGTAGATTTGGTGTTTGGTAGTGCCTTTAAGCTGGTTCCTGTGCCTCCATCGTCCTTTGAGTACTTCCTTACTTTCTAGCAGGACAAGATGTTCCAGGTTCATCTGTACTTTCCCTTTCTAAACCCTAGAGTCAGCCATTTCTCCAAGGAGTCTTTGTTCCTTTCAGTGTATACTGGTATTTAGAAGTCAAGATCTGGGCACTAGGTGTGCTCATTGCTATTGGGGTATTGCTGCTTCCAGCCTCCTTCAGTGGAATTAGGGAATTAGCCTGGCCTCTCAACAGTGGGGTCCGCAATGGCTCTCCCTTTGTTGAATGTGATAGAAAAGGGGGGACATGCACCAAAGGAGCTTTTTTCTCAACTCCTCTCTACTCTATGAATGGAACAATTTTGGCAAAACCCTCCATTTGAGTCACCCCCAAGGAGAAGAAACCTCTTAGATCACTGTTGGCTATTGAAAACATCACTCACCTATCCTACACCCCCTAAGCTCCACCAGGGGCCTTAACCTTGCTGAATTCTTTTCTCTTCTAGTTGACATTCATAGGGCTAAGGCACAGCAGGACCCAGGCCTCTGCCCAGTGGGAGTGGGGGATGAGGCAAGGGTTAGGGTCACCAGGGAGCTCATGTCCCTCAGCAAGTCTTCATTCCAACCAGAGGAAAAGAAAGGAGAGACATCCTAGCTCTGAAGTTTCTGCTGCTCACTCCCAGTGCAAGGAAGCTGCTGGTGCATGGGCATCTACAGCACAACCAGGACTGGGAAGAAGCTCTGATATTGGAAATCCAGAAGAAAGCATGACTTCAGAGTTCTTTTCTAAGAAATGGCCCTTTTGCTACCACAGGGAATTATCTGCAGACAAAAATTATTTTTTTTCATAGAAATAGTCCTTCTCTGTTTCCCTTCCTTGTCCCCCAGACCAGCATCAACTAAGTGATTCCCAGGGAGGGGAGGGCAGGAAGAAGAGTCCCGTGACCTGGGGGGCAGGGGATGCCCTTAGGCCTGAGTACCCCAGTAGTCATGATCCCCTTCCTCCCGTACTTCTGAGGACTTAGACGTGCTTCCTGCCTCATAATCATTGATTCGAACCTTCCCAACTGCACCGCTGCGTGGGTCAGATGGCCACTATGAATTCAGACATCTCACACCTATAGACAGGGACCTATTGTGCCTTAACAAATTGCTTTTCCTGTACGCTGTAGCTGGGAGACTCTCTCTCTCTCTCTCTCTCTCTCTCTCTCTCTCTCTCTCTCTTTCTCTCTCTCTCAATAACTTTATTGAAAGATAATTTGCATCCCATACAATTCACCTGTTAAAAGTGTGTATCATTAGTGGTTTTTAGTAAATTCACAGATATGTGTAACCATCACCATAGTCAATATTAGAACATTTTCATCATCTCAAAATAAAGAAACCCTGTACCCTTCAGCTATCATCCCTCTATCTCCCCAACCCCCAGCCCCCAACCCTAAGAAACCGCTAATCTACTCTGATATTATAGATTTCCCTAGTTTGGAATTTCAGATGAATGGAATCATATAGTATGTAGTTTTTTGTGACTGGTTTCTTTCACTTAGTATTAGGTTTCCAAGGATTGTCCATGTTGTAACCTGCATCAGCACTTCATTTCTTCCACATTCCTCTTTAGGGTAGTGAGCAGGCCAAGTGTGGATCCATGGAGTAGGGGAGTATCTCCAGAGACCCCCACGTCCAGGCTCGTGGTGAACGTGGCTAATTTCAGGGCATGTCATTCGCTTCCTCCTTAGGTGGTTGTTGGATCAGAGACCCGTGACTTCTCCCAGAAACTCCTTGCCAGCCTGGTGCGGATTGTCTTTGTACTTTACAGATAGGCTTCTGCCCAAGGCCACCGTGGTCACCACTTTGATCTTGCCAAAGGACATCTGCTATTTCCAGGTGTTCTGAATGTCCTCAGCCTGCTATAACTCACACTGGCGATGAAGAGGATCAAATAGTATTTGTAGGTGCCGGCACACTTCTGAAGCTCTTCTGTGGGGTTCTGAGCCCTAAACTTTTCTCGGCAGCCTTAGATAAGGAAACATTCTTGACAGGCTTAAACTTGGACGTGAGGCTGCCTACACTGTAACAGAAGTTTTAAACCTGTAATAGGTTGGCCTGGATTTTTTAAAAACTAAAAGTGACCAGAAAGCCATGTGATCTGTTCAAATGCCAGTGTGGGGCAGGAGGGAGAGATTTGACAGAACTTGCCTGAAGGTAAGCGAATGGACAAAGAAATAAAACCATTTTATGTTTATGCCCTGCTGACTTCAAACTGTTTGATACACTGGTTACACATTTAAGAACATAGAGGCCGAAATCCCAAATGAAATAGTGATCAATCCAGTGATATGTTAGAAGAATAATACCTTATAGTCAAGTCAGTTTTATTTCAAGAATGTAAAGATGACTCAGATGAGGAAGTGCGTTGATGCAATTTATCACAGCAACAGGTCAAAAGAAAACTTTTGGCAGTAGTTCAGGAACCTGTTCACAAGGCATTTTTATTCCTCTAGTACTGGTGCCAAACAGAAGCCAATAGGATAAAGGTAATGTCTGTTTGCTGCTTTGATAGACTTAACCTCAAAGAAGCCATTTGATTTTGGGATGGTGACAGGTGTTTCATGTGACTAAAAAGCCACCTTGCATCATTCTGTGGCAGCAGAGGAACTTCAGCTGCGGGTGAACGATTTCTTGAATGTGGAAGAGAGTCCCAAAGTTTAAGGTGACAAGAATTGCATTTGAGAAACTCTTCAGGCTCCATCTATAGTTCTCAATGGAGCTTTTTAAGGTGCTTCCAAGATCAGGAAAGGGAAATTGCTGAACACTGAAACAGCAAAAAAATGTAGTCCAGTGAAGGTGAGGCCAAAGGTTATCAGGGCCAACACGGACATGGCTTCTAGACATCTCAAAGCCACAAGTGATCTTGCTGCTTGATTTATCGACAGTTCTATTGTGATGTATTTTACATACAATATCACCAACTTTAAGTGTATAATTCAATGGGTTTTGACAAGTGTTTTCAGTTGTGTAACCACCACCACCACAATCAAGGTATAAAAATTTCTGTCACCCCCCGAAAAGTTGCCTGGCGTTTCTTTACAGCCAGTTCTCTTTGCACACCCTCCGTCATGGGCAGCCACTGATCTGCTTTCTAGTTGTGTCTGCTGTGGGTCTCCGGAGCTCCCGTGGAGCATCTCTGCCATCTTCGGCATTCTATACTGCCGATTCTAGCTGCGTCTGCCTCCTTGAACTCTGATCTGTCCCCCAACTCAGTAGGTTTGCTGGTCTTGGTTTGGGTCCTGCTCCCTGTGCTGTGGCTTGGAAACTCCCTCCAGGCAGTCAGCTGGGACAGCTGTAGAGGCTCACCTGTGGTTTTTCCTGAGACCTGTATCCTGGGTCCAATATGTGTGTAAGACATTTTACTCATTTTGTTTGGTTTTTAGTTGTTTAGGCTAGGATGGCAATTTCTAGAGCTGTTAATCCTTCATGAGCAGAAGTGGAAGTGCTCTGACTCATAGTTTGCTATTTGCCTGATGATCTCATGTTACCTGGAGTCACCAGAAGATACATTCAGGCTGGTGGCCACTCCCTTGCGGCAGGTGTATAGTTTCAGCTAAAATGGAACAATTGTGTTTCTAGTTTGGGACCCATTGCCTCATCAAGGCATGAAGAAATATATAATAATAATAATTCATTTTGAAATAATTTCAAATTTAGTGGAAATTTGCAGAACCAGTTGTACAGAGAACTCTCATTGTTGTCAGCTGTCCCGCAGAGTCTCTGTTCCCTCTCTGGTCCAGGACCAACTCAGGCTAACATGTTGGACTTAGTAATCAAGTCTGTTTGGTCTCCTTCAATCTGGAGCTGTCCCCCAGTCTTTTCTACTCATGCACACCCTGACAGTTTTAAATGGTACAGGCCTCTCATTCTGGATCAGGTTCCTCTGCCTGGGTCCATCCAATGTTTTCTCGTGTCCAGACTCAGGCCATGCTTTCTTGGCAGGAATCACATAAAAACTACACTGGTCTCTTTCAGTGCGCTGTGTCAGGGGGCATGCGATGTCAATCATTGCACCACTGCTGATTTAACTTTAATCACCTAGTTATGTCGTTGTCTCCCACCTTACTCCATTGTGAAGGCACCATTTTCCCCTTGGTAACTGGTGGGGACATGGTATGAGTCTATGCCAATATTCACAGGTGCCTTTTTGAGGGAGTAAAACATTTATGATTTAACTTTGCCCTAAAGAATAACAGTAGAGGCAGAGGAACCAAGATGACGGAGTAGAAGGACATATTCTCACTCCCTCTTGTGAGAACACCAGAATCACAGCTAGCTGCTGGACAATCATCAACAGGAAGACACTGGAACTCACCAAAAAGATACCTCACATCCAAAGACAAAGGAGAAGCCAAAATGAGACAGTAGGAGGGGCGCAATCACAGTAAAATCAAATCCCATAACGGCTGGGTGGGTGACTCACAGACTGGAGAACACTTATACCACAGAAGTCCACCCACTGGAGTGAAGGTTCTGAGCCCCACGTCAGGCTTCCCAACCTGGGGGTCCAGCAACGGGAGGAGGAATTCCTAGAGAATCAGACTTTGAAGCCTAGTGGGATTTGATTGCAGAACTTCAACAGGACTGGAGGAAACAGAGACTCCACTCCTGGAGGGCACACACAAAGTAGTGTGCACATCGGGACCCAGGGGAAGGAGCAGTGACCCCATAGGAGACTGAACCAGACCTACCTGCTAATATTGGAGGGTCTCCTGCAGAGGCGGGGCGTGGCTGTGGCTCACCGTGGGGACAAGGACACTGGCAGCAGAAGTTCTGGGAAGTACTCCTTGGCGTGAGCCCTCCCAGAGTCTGTCATTAGCCCCACCAAAGAGCCCAGGTAGGCTCCAGTGTTGGGTTGCCTCAGGACAACCAACCAACAGGGAGGGAACCCAGCCCCACCCATCAGCAGACAAGTGGATTAAAGTTTTACTGAGCTCTTCCCACCAGAGCAACAGCCAGCTCTACCCACCACCAGTCCCTCCCATCAGGAAACTTACACAAGCCTCTTAGATAGCCTCATCCACCAGAGGGCACACAGCAGAAGAAAGAAGAACTACAGTCCTGCAGCCTGTGGATCAAAAACCACATTCACAGAAAGATAGACAAGATGAAAAGGCAGAGGGCTATGTACCAGATGAAGGAACAAGGTAAAACCCCAGAAAAACAACTAAATGAAGTGGAGATAGGCAACCTTCCAGAAAAAGAATTCAGAATAATGATAGTGAAGGTGATCCAGGACCTTGGAAAAAGAATGGAGGCAAAGATCAAGAAGATGTAAGAAATGTTTAACAAAGACCTAGAAGAATTAAAGAACAAACAGAGATGAACAATACAATAACTGACATGAAAACTACAATAGAAGGAATCAATAGCAGAAAACTGAGGCAGAAGAACGAATAAGTGACCTGGAAGACAGAATGGTGCAATTCACTGCTGCGGAACAGAATAAAGAAAAAAGAATGAAAAGAAATGAAGACAGCCTAAAAGACGTCTGGGACAACATTAAACGCAACAACATTCGCATTATAGGGGTCCCAGAAGGAGAAGAGAGAGAGAAAGACCTGAGAAAATATTTGAAGAGATTATAGTCGAAAACTTCCCTAACATGGTAAAGGAAATAGCCACCCAAGTCCAGGAAGCGCAGCAAGTCCCATACAGGATAAACCCAAGGAGAAACACGCCGAGACACATAGTAATCAAATTGGCAAAAATTAAAGAAAAATTATTGAAAGCAGCAAGGGAAAAACGACAAATAACATACAAGGGAACTCCCATAAGGTTAACAGCTGATTTCTCAGCAGAAACTCTACAAGCCAGAAGGGAGTGGCATGATATACTTAAAGTGATGAAAGGGAAGAACCTACAATGAAGATTACTCTACCCGGAAAGGATCTCATTCAGATTTGATGGAGAAATCAAAAGCTTTACAGACAAGCAAAAGCTAAGAGAATTCAGCACCACCAAACCAGCTCTACAACAAATGCTAAAGGAACTTCTCTAAGTGGGAAACGTAAGAGAAGAAAAGGACCTACAAAAACAAACCCAAAACAATTAAGAAAATGGTCATAGGAACATACATAATGATAATTACCTTAAGTGTGAATGGATTAAACACTCCAACAAAAAGACACAGGCTCACTGAATGGATACAAAAACAAGACCCATATATATGCTGTCTACAAGAGACCCACTTCAGACCTAGGGACACATACAGATTGTAAGTGAGGGGATGGAAAAAGATATTCCATGCAAGTAGAAATCAAAAGAAAGCTGGAGTAGCAATACTCATATCAGATAAAATAGGCTTTAAAAGAATGTTACAAGAGACAAGGAAGAACACTACATAATGAGCAAGGGATCAATCCAAGAAGAAGATATAACAATTTAAAATATATATGCACCCAACATAGGAGCACCTCAATACATAAGGCAACTGCTAACAGCTATAAAAGAGGAAATTGACAGTGACACAATAATAGTGGGGGACTTTAACACCTCACTTACACCAATGGACAGTTCATCCAAAATGAAAATAAATAAGGAAACAGAAACTTTAAATGACACAATAGACCAGATAGATTTAATTGATATTTATAGGACATTCCATCCAAAAACAGCAGATTACACTTTCTTCTCAAGTGCACACGGAACATTCTCCAGGATAGGTCACATCTTGGGTCACAAATCAAGACTCAGTAAATTTAAGAAAATTGAAATCATATCAAGCATCTTTTCTGACCACAATGCTATGAGATTAGAAATCAATTACGGGGAAAAATGTGAAAAACACAAACACATGGAGGCTAAACAATAAGTTACTAAATAACCAAGAGATCACTGAACAAATCAAAGAGGAAATCAAAAATACGTAGAGACAAATGACAATGAAAACGACGATCCAAAACCTATGGAGAAGGGCTTCCCTGGTGGCGCAGTGGTTGAGAGTCCGCCTGCCGATGCAGGGGACACGGGTTCGTGCCCCGGTCCGGGAGGATCCCACACGTCGCGGAGCGGATGGGCCCGTGAGCCATGGCCGCTGAGCCTGCGCATCCGGAGCCTGTGTTCCGCAACGGGAGAGGCCACAACAGTGAGAGGCCCGCGTACCGCAAAAAATAAAATAAAATAAAATAAGACCTGTAGAATCAGGTAAATCTGGATTCAAATTCAGACCCTGCTGCCCGATTTCTAGCAAGTCACTTTCAAAACCTATGGAGTGCAGCAAACGCAGTTCTAAGAGGGAAGTTTATAGCTATACAAGCCTATCTCAAGAAACAAGAAATATCTCAAATAAACAATCTAACCTTACACCTAAAGGAGCTAGAGAAAGAAGAACAAACAAAACCCAACGTTAGCAGAAGGAAAGAAATCATAAGGATCAGAGCAGAAATAAATGAAATCGAAACAAAGAAAACAATAGCAAAGATCAATAAAACTAAAAGCTGGTTCTTTGAGAAGATAAACAAAATTGATAAACCATTAGCCAGACTCATCAAGAAAAAGAGAGAGAGGACTCAATAAAATTAGAAATGAAAAAGGAGAAGTTACAACAGACACCGCAGAAATACAAAGCATCCTAAGAGACTACTACAAGCAACTCGATGCCAATAAAATACACAATCTGGAAGAAATGGACAAATTCTTAAAAAGGTATAACCTTCCAAGACTGAACCAGCAAGAAATAGAAAATATGAATAGACCAATCACAAGTAATGAAATTGAAAAATTGATTAAAAATCTTCCAACAAACAAAAGTCCAGGGCCAGATGGCTTCACAGGTGAATTCTATCAAACATTTAGAGAAGAGCTAACACCCATCCTTCTCAAACTCTTCCAGAAAGAAACTCTTCCAGAAAATTGCAGAGGAAGGAACACTCCCAAACTCATTTTATGAGGCCACCATAACTGTGATACCAAAACAAGACAAAGATACTACAAAAAAGGAAAATTACAGACCAGTATCACTGATGAATATAGACGCAAAAATCCTCAACAAAATGTTAGCAAACAGAATCCAACAACACATAAAAAGGATCATACACTATGATCAAGTGGGATTTATCCCAGGGATGCAAGGATTCTTCAATATATGTAAATCAATCAATGTGATATACCATATTAACAAATTGAAGAAGAAACACCATATGATCATCTCAATAGATGTAGAAAAAGCTTTTGACAAAATTCAACACCCATTTATGATAAAAACTCTCCAGAAAGTGGGCATAGAGGGAACCTACCTCAACATAATAAAGGCCATATACGACAAACCCACAGCAAACATCATTCTCAATGGTGAAAAACTGAAAGCATTTCCTCTAAGATCAAGGACAAGACAAGGATGTCCACTCTCACTACTATTATTCAACATAGTTTTGGAAGTCCTAGCCATGGCAATCAGAGAAGAAGAAGAAATAAAAGGAATACAAATTGGAAAAGAAGAAGTAAAACTGTCACTGTTTGCAGATGACATGATACTATACATGGAGAATCCTAAAAATGCCACCAGAAAACTACTAGAGCTAATCAATGAATTTGGTAAAGTTGCAGGATACAAAGTTAATGCACAGAAATCTCTTGCATTCCTATACACTAATGATGAAAATTCTGAAAGAGAAATTAAGGAAACACTCCCATTTACCATTGCACTAAAAATAATAAAATACCTAGGAATAAACCTACCTAGGGAGACAAAAGACCTGTATGCAGAAAACTATGACACTGATGAAAGAAATTAAAGATGATACCAACAGATGGAGAGATATACTATGTTCTTAAATTGGAAGAATCAATATTGTGAAAATGACTCCATTACCCAAAGCAATCTACAGATTCAATGCAACCCCTATCAAATTACCAATGGCATTTTTTTACAGAACTAGAACAAAAAATCTTAAAATTTGTATGGAGACACAAAAGACCCCAAATAGCCAAAGCAGTCTTGAAGGAAAAAAGGGAGTAGGAGGAATCAGACTCCCTGACTTCAGACTATACTACAAAGCTACAGTAAGCAAGACAATATGGTACTGGCACAAAAACAGAAACATAGAACAGTGGAACAAGATAGAAAGCCCAGAGATAAACCCACACACCTATGGTCAACTAATCTATGACAAAGGAGGCAAGGATATACAATGGAGAAAAGACAGTCTCTTCAATAAGTGGTGCTGGGAAAACTGGACAGCTACATGTAAAAGAATGAAGTTAGAACACTCCCTAACACCATACACAAAAATAAACTCAAAATGGATTTGAGACCTAAATGTAAGACTGGACACTATAAAACTCTTAACGGAAAACATAGGAAGAACACTCTTTGACATAAATCACAGCAAGATCTTTTTTGATCCACCTCCTAGAGTAATGGAAATAAAAACAAAAATAAACAAATGGGACCTAATGAAACTTAAAAACTTTTGTACAGCAAAGGAAACCATAAACAAGACGAAAAGACAACCCTCAGAATGGGAGAAAATATTTGCAAATGAATCAACGGACAAAGGATTAATCTCCAAAATATATAAACAGCTCATGCAGCTCAATATTAAAGAAATAAACAACCCAATCCAAAAATGGGCAGACCTAAATAGACATTTCTCCAAAGAAGACATACAGACGGCCAAGAAGCACATGAAAAGCTGCTCAACATCACTAATTATTAGAGAAATGCAAATCAAAACTACAATGAGGTATCATCTCACACCAGTTAGAATGGGCATCATCAGAAAATCTACAAACAAATGCTGGAGAGGATGTGGAGAAAAGGGAACCCTCTTGCACTGTTGGTGGGAATGTAAATTGTTACAGCCACTATGGAGAACAGTATGGAGGTTCCTTAAAAAACTAAAAATAGAATTACCCTATGATCCAGCAATCCCACTACTGGGCATATACCCAGAGAAAACCATAATTCAAAAAGACCCATGCACCCCAATGTTCAGTGCAGCACTGTTTACAATAGCCAGGTCATGGAAGCAACCTAAATGCCTATTGACAAGTGGATAAAGAAGATGTGGTACATATATACAATGGAATATTACTCAGCCATAAAAAGGAGCGAAATTGGGTCATTTGTAGAGACGTGGATAGATCTAGAGACTGTCATACAGAGTGAAGTAAGTCAGAAAGAGAAAAACAAATATTGTATATTAACGCATGTATGTGGAACCTAGAAAAATGGTACAGATGAACCGGTTTGCAGGGCAGAAGTTGAGACACAAATGTAGAGAACAAACTTATGGACACGAAGGGGGGAAAGCCGCCGGCGGGGTGGGGCTGGTGCTGTGATGAATTGGGCGATTGGAAGTGACATGTATACACTGATGTGTATAAAATTGATGAAAATAAGAACCTGCTGTATAAAAAAATAAATAAAATAAAATTCAAAAATTAAAAAGAAAAAAAGAGGAATAACAATAGAACCATAGCTGTCATCCAGTGAGCATTTTTTATGTGCCAGGCGCCATGCTAAGCACTTTCCATATTTTAATTTAATCCTCAAGCACTGTGAATTAGGTACCACTATTATTCCCTTTCACAGATGAGGAAACTGAGTATGTGTGGTAATGATTTAGGAGCAGGACACACTAGAGGCCACCCATTCACTCTTCTTGAGAACTAAAAGTATTTTCCATTTAGTGCCCCCCAAAACTGTAAAAGACATTAACTTAGAAAGAGTTAAAATAACCAAACGGGACTTACCTGGTGGTGCAGTGGTTAAGAATCCGCCTGCCAATGCAGGAGACACGGGTTGGAGCCCTGGTCAGGGAAGATCCCATATGCCGCGGAGCAACTAAGCCCGTGCACCACAACTACTGAGCCTGCACTCTAGTGCCCCGGAGCCACAACTACTGAGCTCACGTGCCACAACTACTGAAGCCTGCATGCCCAGAGCCCATGCTCCGCAACAAGAGAAGCCAGCGCAATGAGAAGCCTGCACACCACAATGAAGAGCAGCTCCTGCTAGCTGCAACTGGAGAAAGCCTGTGTGTAGCAACAAAGACCCAATGCAGCCAAAAAAATAAATTAATTAAAAAATTTATTAGAAAATAAAGAGAAAGAACCAAACAGAAGTGGTTAGAATTTTTCCCTTGTATCTCAGATGAATCTGCTTTTGGCAACTAATGACCCAGAAGTTCCATCAGATGCTTTAGTAGATAATACCCCTTAAAATCTGCAGCCATTTAAAAATTGGGTCAAAGGCACTTGTTTAAAGCCACCAAAATTGTCAAAAATAAACCCCACTAAACCTCATTATTTCTACTAACGTTAGGTCATAAAAGGAAAATGAAGGGTAATGACTAAAATTGTCAATCCAGTCAAAGCCATCTGGAAATTTGCCAGTGCTGGGACCAACCCAAAAAAGACCTAGGATACTATCTCTATGTATAAAGGAAAACCCCATAACAGGCATTATTAAAATATGAGAATTGATAGAACAGTTTTGATGCGGGTAAAAAATTATGACTCTAAAATATTTTCAAATACCCTTGAGAAAGAGACTGTAATTTTCTCATGTATTAATTATAAATTAAGCACTGTCTATCCGTCTCTGTTTCAATTTTTAATGAGTATTTTTATCTGAGTTCATTTTTATTAAATCTCCCATGGGAGCAGAATGGTGGATTTACAGATATTTTACTAGGGTCCATTTATCATGGGCCATTTGCTGTGGTCATAAATTTTGTGGTTGAATAACAATGAGTGAGGAGGGAGTAGAGCAAGGAATAGATTGAGGCTGAGAAATAGGGTGGGATTAAAGATGGGTTTACACAGAAAACAAACAGCTTTTATGTTTTGATACAGCTCAAAATGACCCGGTAAAAGTACCACATTGAAATGCCCTTGGAATGAAAATAGCAACGTTAAAATGGACTGCTTCACTTATATGCGCATCACAACCCTCACCTCAGCTCAAAGGATTCACAGGCATAACACACATAGTTTTGGCTTTTTCTGAAGACCCTAAAAGCCGTGAATTGGAATCCTGGGTTGTGAGGCCAACGTGATGAACCAAGATACTGAGCTAGTGAGTGAACCTAGCTGACTGCCTGGCATCCAATTCTCTGAAGTTTTGGTGTTCTCAATTCATCACTTAGGGAATGACTCTACTTAAGTGATAAAAACTTTGGTTTATTTTTTGTTTGTTGTATATGTGCACATGTATGTAGTAAGTGGAGATAAACAAAACTTTAATGAAATCTTCAAAAGGCAGTTAACTAGTAGTGGTCATATGGGGCAAGTGAGAACAGTAAATACCAGTGTCTTGTGGGAATGTGATTCTAGAAATCACGAGCCTATATATCTGAGTTCATTATTTTGGTGGTTCAGAAGTGTTTTGGAAAGTGTGACAGTAATGGCTGGTTTTCTTTCTTGTATATAATAGATAGCTGAGTTTTTTGCTGAGCACATGGCTGCCCAGAAAAAAGACTACATTTCCCAGACTTCCCTGCAGCTAGTTAATAAAGTTAATAAAGCTGTGTAATAAAGTTCTGCCCAGTGGATGTAAGTGATGTGTGAAACTTGGAGGTTGTGCCCTTAAAGGGAAGAGGCATGTTCTCCTCTGCCCTTTCTAGCTGGCTGGAATATGGACACATGGTGAGTCATTTTGGACCAGGTGAATGAGGAAACCCCAATATGACAGAGCAACAAGAGAGAGGAGGCCTGGGCCCCTGACAACTTCATAGCCAGAGCTGCCATAACTGCCCAGACTTATGGTTTCTTACCTATTTCTTAACTAACACCATAGTAGATCAAGGATGCATTGTAATTGTTTCCATGCTTGTCTCCATCATTAGGCTGTGAGCTCCTTACGAAGATCTCTCCCCATATTTCTCTCCAGTTCCTCACGTAGCCCCAGAACTACTCTGGGCCATGGCACAGAATAAGCCCTTGTGAATATTTATTGAATGAATGAATGAATGAATGTACTGTGACACATACCAGCCTGTGATGGGAGCTGTGATAGGTGCATCAGAAGAAATGTGGAGGGAGAGCCACCTCCCAGTTGGAATTTATGTCTAGGAAATTGTGTTTGGCTGCTTGTAACAGAAAACCAAATAACAACGTAGTGATTCATTTTCTTCACATGGTAAGGGTCTGGGGGTGGGTGGTTTCTAAATTAGGTTTAGTGCTATCAGGCCTAAGTTTCTGCCAGTCACTTGGCTGCTTCCTCATGTTGGCAATATAGTAGCCAAACTCCAACCATCATGTCTATGTTCCAGGAAAACAGGAAAGTCAAAATGGTGAAAGGGAAAGCCAGCCAAGCCTGTCCCCTCCTAAAAGGCTCAGGCTACTCCAGATATTTGCAGGGACCAGGACAAGAGTATGAAGGGACACCCAGCTACCGTAGGTTTATCAATTTAAAAGTTGTTAATTCAAGCCAGAAGACTGTTAAATAACATATCTTTGTCTTATTGCTTTGACAAAAATACCTTCAAAATGACAAAATCTAGAATATATGTCAGGCTATAATTTTTATATGACTGAAGATCAACAAAGCACCAAAGACAATTTAATTTAATTATGACTGAATATATCTGGGTATTCTGTTGATGCGCTTGCAAAGTCTGAATGAATAATAAAAGTAAGGTATACATAATTTATAAGTTATCATATATTTATTCCATAAATTTTATATTTTTGCTTTTATCTCAGCAAAATTCAATGATTATGTTATCATCAAGATTTTCACAGATTTGTATTCTGTTGGCAGTAATGATCTAAAGCAGAGGTTGGCAAACTATGACCTGCCGCTCTATTGCCTGTTTTTGTAAATAAAGTTTTACTGGCACTTAGCCAGGCTCATTTTTTTACATATTGTCCACGGCTGTTATCACGTTAGTGTCAGAGGTGAATAGTTGTGACAGAGATTGTATAGCCTAATAAGCTTGAAATTTCTGGCCCTTTAAGAAAAAGTTTGCCAACCCGTGATCTAAAGGATAAAAACATAAAATGTAAATGTAATGAAAGTATACAGAATTTGAATATATTTTTATCAAAAAGCATTAGTTAAAAATAAGTGAACGTAGGGAATCCCCTGGCAGTCCATGGTTAGGACTCTGCGCTTTCACTGCCGAGGGTCTGGGTTTGATCCCTGGTCTGGGAAATAAGATCCTGCAAGCTGTGTGGCATGGCCCAAAACAACAACAACAACAAAACAAAATAAGTGAACATAAAAACCAAAGAATTGGGCTTCCCTGGTGGCGCAGTGGTTGAGAGTCCACCTGCCAATGCAGAGGACACGGGTTCGTGCCCCGGTCCGGGAGGATCCCACATGCCACGGAGTGGCTGGGCCCGTGAGCCATGGCCGCTGAGCCTGTGTGTCCGGAGCCTGTGCTCCACAACAGGGAGAGGCCACAACAGTGAGAGGCCCGCGTACCGCAAAAAAAAAAAAAGAAAAAAATCATTTTTCATATACATATTCTATAGAAGTTAATTTTTCTACAAAAGTCATAATTATTTAACAATTAAAAGGTAAAATATAAATTATAATTCATGTATTGAAATATTTAAATAAATTTATTTTTAAAATTTAGTTAAACAAATCTTAGTAAACATTTCTATAAAAACAAAACTTGACCTTCTGTCATTCAACATCCACGTGATTGCCAAGGTAAATGCTTCATATCATGCTTTGTGTACATTCTGTCTAGACCTACAAGTATACAAATTTGAGAGTAATATGAATTGTTAAGTATGGCAACATGTTCTTCAGCTGCCATGTACAACTGCTGTGAACACCCTGCTAATAGTGAGTACCTCCAGAAGGGGATTGGAACTGGGAAAGGAGCAAGAAAATAGATGCTTGGCACAAGAGGGAAATGATACTTTGGTCTGTAAGAACATAACATTCATGCTATGTGCTGGGAAGGAATTAACAATTTTTCCCATTACCTAAGCTCTTCTGCCATTCATTCCTTCCTGATTTCAGAAGGAGCATTCATCTCCACTGTCATCAGGCACAGACACAAAATTTCCAGACTCAGTATTGTTTCGAAACAGGGCAAGGGATGTGCAAGTGTATTTCCCTGGGGCCTGAATGGTGCTTGTAGTAAGATGTTTAGGGCATGGATTGCTTGTGTCAGTGTTAAGCACATGATCTCAACTGATAGAGACCATCTTTGTGTTCATTAAGAAATGGGTGTGCGTATGTGTGTGTGTGTGTGTGTGTGTGTGTGTCTGCATGATATACAAGGCCCACTAAATCACGGAACCCAGAGCGGGGTCTGAGGACAGACAGTACTAAAAATGCTTTCTCGGAAACCTGCCCAAATGACTTCTGCTTACATCTCATTGGCCATGACTATGCTGTGGCCACTGACGGCTGCTGTGGAGCCCCGGCACACTGTCAACAAGAAAACCAGGAAGAAGGGGAATTAACTATGACATTGGCTATGAGTAGTCTCTGCCACACTGCCCTCTCCTCTCCACTCTTTCTCTCTGGCCTTGACCTTCTAATCCAGCATCTTTTCCCTGCCCCCATATACAGGTCTTCCCTGCAGTTCCTCCACCTTGAGCCAAGAGCCTCCATCTCTATGTCACTCCCAGCCAGGGCTGAAATGCTCTGGACAAAGAAGCTGAGAGTGGGAAACCCCAGGTGACTCCTCAGTGCTCCCCACAAGCTGTACCTCCAGGAGCATGCCATTGTCTGTGGGCCCAGTGGTTGTCACAGAGCTAACTGGCATGAGCAGTGCAGGGGCCAGGTGCCACCTGCCTCCCAGGTCCCCCTTCATCCAGGTGTGGAAGGACCTTATCACCACCTGGTTATGGACTATTGTCCTCTGAAGAGCTGCCAGAAGGGTTTGCTGCATTCCTGTAGATCAGCGAGTTGTGTCTCTCTGGGAAGGTGAGGGCCTCACCCAGCCCAACCACAGGGATCCAGCTCCAGCTGGGGTATGGCGGCGAGGGCCTCGGTTAGTTCTTCTCCCGTCTGGGACCCTGCCCCTTTCAAAGTTAATGTAATAATGACAATGAGATTTTGGGGAGCATGACTCAAGTCTGGGAAGGAAAGAGATATCGTTTTACATAATTAGTTACTGGAGATATGCCAACAAGAATCATTTTTTGTGGGCTCAAAAGTATGCCAAACTTTAGATGTTTCACCTGGGGCTAGATCACAGTGATCTCACCCTGCTCCCCTTTACCCTTGAGACTTGCAGCATCCGCTACCACATGGAGCAGCAGAACTCAAGCAAAGTAAATGGTGACTGACAGCTGAAGCTGGAGGCTGGGATTTAGGATGAGGTGGGAACTCTGGCAGAAGAAGTGGAGCTCAAAGGAGCCTGGAACTGTGGGGCTGAGAGAGTGGGCTTGTGTGGGAGGTTGGCTGGGGACAACTATGTGTATTTGCCTGCTGAGGAAGGGGCCAGGCCACTCTTTCCCTTGTGACTTTCTCTTTTGGGGGACCTGCCATCCTCGAGATGTACATGTATTCGGGGGGAGGTGGATTTCCTGGGTGTCTTGATAGGCAGCCCTGTCACAAATAGGTCTGTGTGTGTGTGTGTGTGTGTGTGTGTGTGTGTGTGTAAGTGTGTATAAACCTGTGTTGATGGGCATGTCCGAGAGTGAGTGTACATGGACATGTGGGTGCCTGGGTGCAATCAGACCCTCTTGTCCTCCTTGTGAGTTGCCTCTATCAATTTCATCTTTGGCTCTGAATGCACAGGTGTAAGAGCTGGGGCTCCTAAAGTGTTGCCACTCAAAAAAATAAATGTACAGAGCAATAACTCAAGCTGAAGCCTCAGGGAAGCAGCTTTGCAAGCTGAACACCCTGCAGAAGAATAAGCCACAGGGTTCGTGCCAGCCAGCAGCTGGTCCGCACTCTCCACCAGGGGAGACCTGCCAAGGGTCACTGATGAACGTCAGGGACAAGCACAGAATGGCCACAGACCCCAAGGGGCTGGGGTGGAGGTGGAATGAGCTGGTTGGAGAAGTAAAGCAGGGGCAGACTTTTCCTGTGCCTTCCTGGCTGCATCTCACGCAGAGAAGCCAACGAAGGTCTTCCAATTTCTGTAGGAAAATTGCGTGGTGTGTATATGTCTATGTACGTGTGTGTATCAGCATAAGTATGCATGTGTGCACACAGGGCATGTGTGCAGGTATAGGCACATGTATGCATGTACACATGTGTGCATGAGTATATGTGTGTGCACGAGTATATGAGTATGCACATGTGCACGTGGGTGCACTCTAAAATACTTATGACAATTGTCATAAAGGGTGGGGGACCCATATTATCCTTTTAGTCCAAGAGTTCATACTAGAGTCCATGCTTGGGTGCCCATGAACCCCCTGAGATTAGATGCCAAAATGTTTTTGCATGTGTATTTTTCTTCAAACCTGGTTTTCCTTAGTTTCTCCAACTTCCCAGATGGTTTAGGACCGTGATAGGCAGAATAATGGCCTCCCACATCCTAATCCCAGAACCTGTGAATATGCTATATTATATGGCAAAGGAGAATTAAGGTTGCAGATGGAATTAAAGATGCTAATCTGCTGACCTTGAGATGGAGAGAGCATCCTGGACATCCAGGTGGGCCCAGAGTAATCACAAGAGTCCTTCTAAGTGAAAGAGGGAGGCAGGAGAGGTGTACAGGAGGAATGGTGTATGAGAAAGACCCAACCAGCCGTCATTGGCTTTGAAGAAGGAAGGGGATCATGAGCTAGGGAATGTGAGTGGCCTCTAGAAGCTAAAAAGGCCAGAAAACAGATTCTCACCTAGATCCTCTAGAACGGAATGCAGCCCTGCCAACACCTTGATTTTAGTCACGTGAGACCCATTTCTGACTTCTGACCTCAAAAACTGCAAGAAATTTGTGTTGTTTTAAGCCACTTAGTTTGTGGTAATTTGTCACAGCAGCCAAAGGGAGCTAATAAAGGGCCTGTTTTCTTAATCATAATTGCTTCACGCTTCCAGGCCCTGTGCTGGCTCCCCCAATTCTCCCCACAACTCTGTGGTGGGGCTAGGTCCTCCCCTCTGAGCAGTAAGGAAGCTGAGGCTCAGATAGGTGAAATGGCTTGCTGAAACTCATTCAGATGTTAACTGAGGGAGGTCTCTTACATGCTCAATGTGGATGAAGGGTGGGTTTAGCAAAGAGGCAGTGTGGGGCAGTGGGCAGAGCTGCACTGGAAGTGGGGAGACCTGTTTCTTAGCTAAGGCTCCATCCTAACTTGTAGGACTTCAGGCAAGTCACCACCCCTCTCTGGATCTCAGTTTCCCCATTTTTAAAGTGAGAGAATTGTACAAGAGCACTTTCAGTCCTGTTGCTCAGTGACTCCAGGCAAGCTATATATGTATATATATAAAACAACTGGAAGGGGGCCCAATGGTGGTGGTAGCAATATTGCTGAGGGGAGAAGAGAGTGGAGTAATTAGCCAGCGTGTGAAATTAGAGCATGAGAGAGAGCAGCGGAAGGGAAGACCTTTGGGGGGAGCGCAGTGTCTCCCTACCTGTAAAGTCCCCGAGATGCTTCCTGGGATCATTCTAGTTCTGCAGTTTTGATGGTGAGGTTTGTTTTCACGGGCAGTCATATGTACACAGGAAATGACCTGATTTCCTTCTACTACCTGCTCCCAGGGTCTGGTGGACTCCTCACAGCACCAGGTAGACAAAGGGTCTGGACTTAAAGTCAGGAGGCCCAAATCTACCAACCTGCCTGGTCATTGCCTCTGTGGTGTGCAGGGAGGACCTGGGAGCTATGGAGGTGAGAATGAGTTGTCCTCATGGGAACCTATTTTTCCTGAGCTCTTTCCCTCGTTCTGGAGAACCACACCTTCTAGTGATTTTTCCTCATCAAGTGGCAAAGAAGACAGCATACAGCTAATGTAGCATCCGTCCACCCTTGGACCTGGGCCTGGTGCTCCAGTCCCTTGCTACTCTCAGTGTGGTCTGTGGCCAGCAGCATCTGCATCTCCTGGGAGTTTGTTATAAATGCAGGGTCTCCTGATCCATGTGCACACAAGTGTGAGAAGCTCTACTGCAGAGGCTGTAGCTCTGCCCTCCTCCCCTGGTCTTCCCCACAGGTAATGAGGACCACCCAGAGCCCAGGCCCTTTCTGGACCTCACTCCAGCACTCTCCATCCTGGGATTTCCTGCCCAAAGGGACCAAGCCTGCATCCAGGACTTGTACTTGTCTCTTCTGCAAGGCTGTTGTACCCGTAGCCCCAAGGGATGGTCAAAGAGTGACTGTGGGAGTAAGAAAGGGGTTATGGGGGTGTGGGGTGGATCTTGGGCATGAGGGCTTGAACAAGAACCTTACATGTGCACAAGATCCTTACAGCACAGGATGAAGTCAGGCAGAAGGGTGGAAAGAGGGGAGCAGGTGCTGTGGGCTGCAAGACTCCCTCTTTTACTTGTCCTGGGTTCTTAAGTCGTCAAGGGTGGGCCTGTGTGACTTTATAATTGTTCTAGCAATGGATTGGGTACATATCTGTCTATGGCTGTCTATAAGTTGACTCTTAAGGTGGGGGTAGTTAAAAGGTTTCTTAGAGGAAGGGGCATTGGAGCTGGGCTTTGACAGATGAATAGGAGTTCAATTGGTTGAGATTGAAGAAGATAGAACTATGTAAGCAAAGATGTAGAGGTAGGGAAGTATGAGGCATTTGTAGGAAAAGATGAACTTTATGCTGGATTATTCTTACTGTGGGACCAAATCATGTAGGTGAGGAGTCTGGTGACAGGGAGCCCTTGAGGATTATGAGCAGGGAAACTACAAGGTGAAGGCAGCATTTTTGGAGGAGTTTTGGTTGGAAGTATGGAGAGTAAGTTGGAGCGGGGGCGGATACCAGCAGTGTGGAGACCAGGTTTTGACAGGAATTGAAGCAGAAACAGTGGGAACTGGGAGTAGAAGTGAACTCCGGGGACATCAGGTAGATGTCTGCCTGGACTTGGTGATCAGTTGGATGGAGGCAGAGTGTGAGTGAGAAAAGACATGTCCTGAGTCTTTAAGCTGCCATGACCAAGGTGCTCTCACAAAGGTGGGAGAGATGTTGAGGCTGAGATGCCTGGAGCAGGGAGCACCCAGGTGGAGAGCTCCAGAAAAGCCTGTCTGGAGAGAGACTTGGAAGCATCAGCAGACAGATGGTCAAAGGTGGGAATGAGAACACGAAAGGAGAGAGGACAAGACTGTCCTTCAGTCTGCACTGAAGGGGAGGCCACTGAGAGGTGCTCGGAAAGGAGTGTCTGGGAGGTCATCGACAAAGCCCAACTATCCTTGTATTAGGGTGCCAAAGAGGCCGCTGGTGTGACCATGACTAGCCTCACCTCCATAGAAAGGATACTGAATTGGTCACAGGGACACCTGTGGTCTCCTGAGGAGGGGGTTTGGGAGAGGGTGACTTGGGACCGAATCATGTCGGTGAGGAGTATGGTGACACTTACCCAAGTGGACAGCATAGCATAAATCACAGTTTAGGGTGTGAAGATTTGCAGACCCCACACCTACTTTCTGATGATTTATTCACATCCAGGAAATATGCTGAGAGAATCAGGGGAATTGCTGGGTCATCAGCAGATCCTCAAAGCTTCTTGGACATTGCAGGTTGCTCTGTCTGTAGTGGAACATTAATGCAAGGGGAGAGGTCTCATTTGTAATTAATCAAGCAGTAGTGAGAGCAATTGCAGGGAGCTTGTATTGATTCCTGACACGTCAAACAAAATGGCGCCCAGCAGCCAGCGATAGCAGCCTTGGAGAGGCTGGCCAAATTGGATTAGCAGACCAAATGTCTGTTCTAATGCCTGAGAGATGGACGAGGCACTTATTAAATGGTCCACAGGCAGGGATGTTTCGAGTACTTAATCAACGCTTCATTTCCCTCCTCCAGGGAATAGGGAAGCCTTAGTGCCACCCATGGTGAAAAATTACCAATCCCGGCAGGATCTCTCCCTGCCATTTTCACTGTACAATATACATGAATTATAGCAAGAGCCCAGGGAAGACAGTGTAGGGATATTTGGCAGTGGAAACTGAATAGGTCTGGGGTGGGAGACCTGGGTGCGAGTTCCGCCTCTCCCACCTCCTCACTGTGAGGCTGTGGGTCCATCATTCCCCTCTCTGGGCCTTAGTGCTCCCTTCAAGGCCTCCTCACTTTGATGAGCTTAAAACAGTTCTCTGAGGGGGCTTACAGGAGGCAGCAGGCAAAGTGGCCTGCGTAGCCAAGTGCTTTTTCTGGGGTGAAGACTTGCTTCGTGGGGGAGAGAGGCAGGGTGCCCTTGGATTTTCTCTTTGTGACTTTAATTCAACCTTGGCCTACAGGGTAGAAAGCCCCTTCTATCCTCTATCACCTCCCCTTCCTCTTTTCTCAATTAAGAGACGTAAATTTCAGAGCCAGAGAGCACCAAAGAAGCCTTCAGGGGCCCCTCTGTTGGAGTCCTGGAGGCATCCCTCTCTAGTCTCTGGTCAGATCTCCCCCAGGGTGGCTTTTGAGGTGGGATTCCCCCCTCCCTTGCCCCTACTTCTTACCCAAGGATGACACCCTTGATTAAACCCCTTTTTCCCCTCGAAGGAGAAACAAAAGGTAGGGGGAGAGGGTCCCGTGTTAGACTTTGCATCAAGGCCCATTACTGCCAGCTACATGGTGACGTTGACCTCAGTCACCCCAGGCCCATCCTTGTGCAGTTTGGGAAACTGAGGCCCAGACAAGGGAAGGGCTTTGCCCAAGATCCAGGGTGAGTTTGCTGTGGAGCCAGGGCTGGTCCTCTCCAGTGCACTCTTCCCCCCTTGCCATAGCCCTGCCTACATAAGCCAGGGGTGGGGTTACCACTGGGCCTGGTCAGCAGGGGCCACAGTCACAGTGGAGCCCACCATGCTTACCTTGAATATCCCTCTCCCTGTCCTGAGGTCTGAGATCCCTTCTTGGTCACATGGATGTTCCCTTTGCAGGCTTCTGTGTACACCGGGATAGTACCCTTTGTTCCTTTCCTCCCAGGAGCGTTTTAATTAGAGCACTCCCCCCCTCCCAGGGGGCTGTGTGGTGGGACCCACCAGGTTCTAGGTGGGTCTACTTTACTTCAAGGAAGCTTAGTAAGCCTTCCCATAATAATCCTTATTAAGAGCCAAATATAAACATTAAAAAAAGCAAGATCCTGGGGAAAAAACCAACAAACACATCCCACAATCTTCTAGATAAAATTTGTGCTCCATCACTCTAATCCTTCTATTATCCACCAGTGCTGAACCTAATCCCACTGTCATCACCACACTTCAGTAGAATGCTTCTTTCAAGCTGGCCAGAACATTTTTTTCAGGGTCAAACATCTTTACCTTTGATATTCCTGCTAGCAGGGGGCCTTGTTCTTTCTCTTCACTGATGGGATGCCAGGTGCAGCTTCCACCATCAAGCCTCTCTGGCTCCAAAAGAATAACAGACAAAACAGTTGGAGAAGGGAGTGAGATAGCATCCCCTTGGGCTCCAGCCGCCCCTCCTTCTGCATTTAAAGGATCAAAGGGAGGGATGAATTATTGCCTCAGCAGGTTGGGGTGGCCCTGCTCCCTGTCCTTCCCGGTAGGAGCCGATTTCTTCACTGATTTATTTACCCCCTTGGCCCTTTCTTCATCTTTCTGATTAATAGTTTATTTGGGGGTTCTGGGAAATTTACATGCAATTGCTACCATAGCAGCCAGCTCTCTTGCACAGGATCCCATAGCAAATGCATTTTGGGCCTTCTGGAGGAGCTGGGTTTATAAGGATCTCAGCATATACTGGGGCAGAATGGGCACGATGACGTTCTACTGATATGAGTAAGAATTATGAGCAAGGATATGAAACGGTCTTGCCACACTGTAAAGGATGGTTTTAATGCCTTCCCTCTCCCCTTTTCTTGTCTCTCTTTCACTGGACAACCCTCCCCCTCAACGTTCTCTCTTAGGTCCCCAGAAAGTTAGTGCCCCGTGGGACAAAGGCAGGACCAGTGCGTGGAGGACTTGGGGAGGCTCATTTTCTTTTAGCAAAAGGAAGAATTTGTAGCAGGCTGAACCATCTGAAGGTCCAATTGGCAGCCTTGGGAGGTAATGTTCTCCCCATCATTGAAGGTGTGTGGACAAGGGCCTGTTAAAGGGCTCTAGGGAGGATTGCACAGGGTGAGGGGTGGCATGTGTGGAATCTCTGGGTCCCTTCAGTGCTAGGATGGGAGAGTTGAACTGAGCACATTCCCCCAAGCTAAGCAGAATGTCAGATTTGAGCATTTTAGCTCCCTGGGCACCTGGGATGTCCTTTGTGTTCTCATAAACTCAATGCCCAGCACCCTGCCTGGCCCATAGGTGAATGAATGAATTCCTTAGGGTTTTATTAAGTGTGTGGGCAGAATCTACTAACTGTTTATTTGTTCTTTGATTATGATAATACAAATCTACATTTTAAAGCATGACCAAATAACAACTTGAAGCAAAAGAAAAATGACGTTGCTTGTAAAACTCCATCGCATATGCTAGAGTCATTCCCTGAATTACAGTTGAGGCATGGAAGTGTTTGTCCTCTGCAACCATATGGAAATGGGGAGGCCATGTGGTATAGGGGAAAGCTCTGCCCAAAGGGACAGGAAAGCCCACCTTGGACAAGTCCCTTACCCTCCTTGTGCCTCTATTTTCTCCTCTGTGAACTGGGAGCAATGGAAACCATCAGGAATGACCAGCTGGTTTTCATTTATGGCTGACTCTGACTGATGGGTAGAGGCTGCCCACAGTGCTGTGTACAGGAGGATTCAGTTGTTTCTGGGCTCAGCCAAAGAGTGTGTGGTAATAGATTAGCAATGTCTGCCCTGGACACCAGATGGCAGGAGGTTGGCCCGTGTGTCATATATTTTCCATCCCTGGACTAGGTGATCCCAGAGGGCCCTGATGGCTCCAGATGCCAAGACTTAATGCTGCTAGGTCACTTCAGTCATTCCTCTACCTTCAAGCCAACCTTCTTGGCCCTTCTCTACTCTTTTTTTTAAATAAATTTATTTATTTATTTATTTTTGGCTGCGTTGGGTCTTCCTTGCTGCGCGTGGGCTTTCTCCAGTTGCGGCGAGTGGGGGCTACTCGTTGTTGCAGTGCTTGGGCTTCTCACTGCGGTGGCTTCTCTTGTTGCAGAGTACGGGCTCTAGGCGTGTGGGCTTCAGTAGTTGTGGCTCGCGGGCTCAGTAGTTGTGGCTCGCAGGCTCTAGAGTGCAGGCTCAGTAGTTGTGACACACGGGCTTAGTTGCTCTGTGGCATGTGGGATCTTCCAGGACCAGGGCTTGAACCCGTGTCCCCTGCATCGGCAGGCGGACTCTCAACCACTGCGCCACCAGGCAAGCCCCCTTCTCTACTCTTAAGTCTGTAAAATTATGAAAAAACTGTGAGGCTGCTGCTTCAAAACTTGGTTACATTTTTTGTTCTAAATAGAATAGTCTGTGTGAAAGACCTCAGAGCTGGTTTGTAAATTATGCAGATTAGTGGAGAAATGCAGGGTTTAGATTCCAGGGAACACTCGGCTTGCAGCAGTTTGCAGGAGAGCCACCTACAGAGGGGGGACAGTTGAAGTCTTTGGGAAGGAGGACAGTGGATGGGCTACTGCAAAGAGCAGATGGAGTCAGGTCTGTAGGGATTTATTCTGGGTGCACAGCTGCATTCTAAGACTGAGATTCCTCCTTGGCAGCAAGAGGCCATACCCACAAGGGATTGAGACTTGGCTGCCTTCTTGGGTAAAATACCCTCCACTATTTTTCCCCAATATCCTCTCTGGCCTCAACTGCCTCCACCCTTCCCCCACCCATCCTGGGCTCTAGTTACACTGGCATCTGCACCATTCCTACTTGTACATGTCTTTTCTTAATTCCATACCTTTTCCAGCACTGTTCCAGCCACGTGGCATGCTCTCCGCCACCCAGCAGGCTCCTATTCATGCTTCAAGATCCAGCCTCAAAGTTATCTCTAAGATGACTTCTCAACCCTCTGGACCATGCAGAGTCCTGCATCCCCATTCCCTTCTCTGTGTTTAGACTGGCAATGTTGTCTGGCTTCTTGGTAAATCCCTACTTTGCTTGGTTCTGGGTAAGCCTGGACATAATGGAGTGAAACATCTTAGAATGCAGTCATTTTGTGATAGAAAATAAAGATGACTTAATTCTCTGATGAGAGCAGGAAATTCAGTTTCTGTACGAGCCCTCCCTGGAAGCTCACCCCTCAGCCAAGGGCTGTTTGAGGGTGTAGAATGGACTCCTTTGGCCATGCACAGGCCTCTCCTGAGGGCTGGGCTGGGCTGGGGTTGGCAGGGTGTGCCCTGTGGCTGGGCTTGACCTCATTGAAAGGCCTCATATTTCATCTTTTGTTGTTATTTCCAAGGGAGGTTACATGGGTTATAAGTCCCATCATAGAGGTACCCTGACCTGATAAAAGCAGAAAATGCTCAGCCCACAAAGTAACGTTTGCATCTCATTACCAAATCATACCACGTGCGGTTTACTATAAATTAATATGCTTTTAAAATAAATGCGTGATTATCTTGTGATTAGCAATTATAGTGCATTGCTTTTTTCTTTGATATTAAAAGTGATTACTTAATAAATGTAAAGATTTAAAATATGTCACCATTTGTGTAATTGTTTCTTCATATCTTCATTTACTAGTATACAAAGCATCTCAGAAATTGGAAGTGGCCCAGGCCTCTCTTAGCCTCTGAGAAGCCCCACTTGCCTCAGGTTGAGAAAACAATAGCTGTGGACCTTGGGCAAGTTGCATAAACTGTCTTCCCAGCCTCAGTTTCTTCATCTGCCCCACTTGCAAAATGATGAAAATAACTCTGCCTTGCAGAGTTTCGATGATGTAACCCCGCATGGAATATGTAAAGTACCCAGCAAAGTTTCAGATGCACAAAGTTCCCAGTAGACAATAGGTGCCCGGTTATTTGTAGCGGTGATTATCGTGTTTTTACTGTTTATTTACTGTTTATATCGTGTTTTACAGCTTATTTCTAGCTGTTTTGATGAAGAATATTCCTGTATCTGTTATCTGTTACTGTGTAACAAATCACTTTAAAATTTAGTGGCTTATTATAAAGCAGAAACTAACACCATTGTAAAGCAATTATACTCCAATAAAGATGTTAAAAAAATTTTAGTGGCTTAAAATAACAACCATTGGGCTTCCCTGGTGGCGCAGTGGTTGAGAGTCCACCTGCCGATGCAGGGGACACGGGTTCGTGCCCCGGTCCAGGAAGATCCCACATGCCGCGGAGTGGCTAGTTCGTGAGCCATGGCGGCTGAGTCTGTGCGTCCGGAGCCTGTGCTCCGCAACAGGAGAGGCCACAAGAGTGAGAGGCCCGCGTACCGCAAAAAAAAAAAAATAAAAATAAAAAAACAACCATTTATTAACCTCAAGGTTCTGTAGGTTGGCCGTTTAGGTTGGGCTCAGCCAGCAGGTTTTCTGGACTCAGCTGGCATTCCTCCTGCTTCTGTGGTCAGCTGTGGCTGGCTTTGCTGATTTTGGCTGAGCTCTTCACATGGTTGGGGGCCTCTGCTGGGACAGCTGAGTTGACATTAACTCGTCTCTAGCAGCCTCTCCTGGACTTGTTCACATGGCAGGGACAAAAATCCCAAGAGAGCGAGTGACAGGGTGCAAGGTGTCTGAGGCTAAGGCTTGGAATTAGCACAGTGTCACCTCTGTCACAGTCTATTGGTCAAAACTAGACAGTCTCAAGGGGTGGGGAAACAGACTCCATGTCCTGATGGGAAGAGTTACAAAGTCACATCCACGAAGCATCATAGATACAGGAAGGGAAATAATGGGGGTCACTTTTGCAAACAATCTACCATAATTCCCTCTTTTTAAACAAAAACCAGAGCTTGAGTTTATTCCCCATGTGCCCCGGTGAGCAAGTGGTGATGAATTATGTTCTTTTCCACTGTCTGATTCAAGCCTATTTTTAGATCTAGCCTAATAAAATGAATTTCACACCTGGGTTACTCACCCACTTTGTTCTTATCAGTGCCTGGGACAAACACATAGGCAGCCTGGATTTGTAGTTCCATTACCTCCAAGCACAATAATTGTTAATTACTCGCTTTATTTGGTTCTGTTGCATTTGCCAATAGTCAATTACCTATGTTAGGTTTTCTTGTGATCAGTGGGCCTTATCCAATATTTCAGCTCAGCTCTGTTTTTGTCTCAGAGATGTCTTTTCCAAGAGAGTTACAGAAAATCCTTGTTTACTAGTTTATTGAATATTAGCCTTTATCTGCTTATTTCAAAGGCTCCTTATTTACTGCTGCAAGCACCAGAGTGCTCAGGCTGAGTTCTTAGAATCAAACAAAAGACTAAAGATAAGCCTCCCCTTTGCCTGATCTGGCTAAATCCCGGTACCCGGAATAGAGGAAAGAACGAATCGTGGGATCCTGGGGCATTCATTTAGTTCAGGCCTGAATCTCTGAAACTGCCTTATCCCTTCTAATCCACCCTCCGCATCTCGGCCATGAGACCTAATCTAGAGATCTGATCGCATAGCTTGTGCTAGAGTGCATTGATGGACCCCATGCCTCAGTGCTCCCTATGCTCATGCCCTTCCTCATATGACTTTGCAGGTGCATGCCTTTGAATCCAGACTAGGCCACATGATGTCCTTTGGTCAACAGAATGAGGTAGAAGTGATAATGTGCCAGTGCTGAGCCCAGGCCTCAAGATGCCTTGCATGTCTCCTTTTGCACTTTTATGCCTCTGCTATTGCCATGAGCAAGACATGCCAACACAGGCCTGATGGCCCCAGGAGGAAGATAAGAGACTCATGAAGAACTGAACCAGTTCATCAAAGCCCAGCCAGGACCAGCCAGCCCCCAGCTGACCCCAGATGGGTAAGTCATGAACACTGTTGTTTTAAGCCACTGCGATTTGGGGTGGTTTATTGTGTGGCAAAAGCCGATTTATCATTCTTGTGATTAACCCCCAACACTGGTCCCTTGTAGCATAAAGTCCAGGTGAAACCTCGTAACATCTGGGCCCAGCTACTTCTCCTGCCTCCAGACCTCCCTTTTCACTTTATACTTTAGCAATGACCCCCAAATGGCTTGCAGTTCTTCAGATTGATCATGTTGGTTTACATTTCTATGCCTTTGCACCTGGTTTGCCCTTTCCCTGGAATGCCATTCTCCTCTCCTTTGTCTGCAAGGAAAACTCCTATTCAGCTGAAAAAACCCAGCTCAGGAATTGTCTTTTCTAACAGATCTCACTGTACTCTCCTCTGTGGTAAATCACCTTCACTTCTGCGACAGGTTTGGACTCATAAATATTTCTATTGTTACCATGTGACATTGCCATCTATTATAGACTGATTCACTTGAGGACGAGGGCAGCCTTAATTCATCAGTGTATCTCAGTACCTAAAGCAGTGTCTGTTTGATGGCTAAAGGAGGTGTTAGGATCCCTCCTAGCTGGGGGAATTGCCCACAATGGGAAGATGGTTATTTCTTGCTTCCTTCCCCCCCTCCCCCTCAAACTCACATGCTGGAATTTGCCTATGTGTGTCTCTTTGCACTGAGGTTCTGACTCCACTGTAGGGGGCGCTCAAGTACTTAATGAACAAATGAATCCTTGGTCCTGTGGGTCCCCCCACTGAGCTATGAGCTCCTCCAAGGCTGAATCTGGGTTTGCCCACCTCTGTGCCCATTGTGTTGGCACTGAGCCTATACACAGGCAGTTTCACAAAATCCATTTATTCAAAATATTTATATTTCTGGAATATCCATCAAGTACCAGGCACTGTTCTGGGTGCCGCTGATAGGTGGTGACCAAGATAGATACAGGTTCCCGCCCTCCATGCATTCCAACTGGGAGACAAGAGAAAGAAGAGTAAACAACTTAGTTAAATAAAACGTCATTTCTGTCTGTTCCCATGACGAGAGGAATTTTCTTTGCATTTGGAGGTTATCTGTGAGTAGTGTCCAACTTAAAAATGAGCCATTTGTGAAGAGTGCTTGGGACGCCGAGGGGCATCTCAAAGAGAGAGCAGTTAGCTGTTCTCCAGAAAAATGAGGTCTTAGATACAGCTAGAGGTCAGCGACGGCTGATGCTACGACAACAGCCAGGGATGGTGTTGAGGGGAAAACAATGTCGTTTTGAATCTGAGCCCTATTCCAAATGGCTCTAGGGCACATTCCAAATCTCAAGCTCTGATTTGCAATCGAGCTGTTTTTCACTTGGATAACTTTATATATTGTGCTCCAGGGTGAGCAGTAACGGCGATGTATTTACTTAATGACGTGAGGGAGGCCAACCAGTAAATAAAATAATTACAAAGTGTGACAAGCACTTTATAAAGGAGCCTGAGATGAAGTTATGGGGGAGGCGAGGGTCAGATTATGTGGGGCCTTGAGACTGTGGTGAGGGCTTTGGATGTTAATGCAAGTGCATCGGAGACCAGGGGAGAGAGGATCTGATTCATGTTTAAAGAAATCACTTCTGCTGCCATGTGGAGTATTTTATTTGATTGAATCAAATATTTCTGGAGAGCATCCCAACAAATTGGCTTCTAGTTCTTGAAGCTATCACCTCCCCTTGCTGAATTTCACTAGCTCCTCATAGAACTTGGGAGCCTAATTTTCCAAGGAGACAAACATTCAATTTTGTGTTTAGATTTGCATTAGAAAGAGACCTTAATTGCTCTGATCTCTAACACCTTTGAGAAGCTGATTTGAGCTTTTCAGAGGCAAAGAGTGTTAATTGGCTGAGGGGCCCAGCTGAGCGGAAACCCTCTACCGCCAAGTGGGTAGGGGATGAGGCTGGGAGAGGGGGAGGGGGGTTAGAGAGAGGAGGGGACTGACCCCTCGGGGAATGAAGGGAACCAACACACAGCAGTTTTCTCCTTGTCCTTCAAGATCCAACTCACTCCCACTTACTCCAGGAAGCTCCCCCCGCCCCACTCCCCCCACCCCAGGACTCCCCCCACTTACCCTCAACTGCTTCCTGGGTAGCCAGTGCCTCCCTGGGATCCTAGTTTCTAACCACAGCACTTCCCCTTGTATTGGATGGTCTGTAACAGAGCGACCCTTCCACTTGAAGGACAAAGACCCATCTCATGCAGCTCTGCCTCCTTGCACAGCCCGTAGTGGGTGCTCAGGAAATGTGAAATGAATGAACACTAGAACAAACAATAATAATTATGCTAATAATAACGTAAGAATAGAAGCCATCACTTATGTAGGGCTTCCTGTTTAAATGCTGTTTAGTCTCAGACTTAGAAAACATTTAATCCTGTTCTCCAGTTTTTGCCAGAGCACATGTCCTGCATGAATCACTATTGATACTTACAGATTTGTGGGATCGTTTAATATTTACCACCTCATGAGGACAAGATGCCTGTCTGTTTTATTCACCACTTGATCCACAGTGCATAGCCCAGTGCTTGCCATGTAAAGGCTTAATAAATATTGTTGAATGAGTGAGTGCTTGCATACCTCAAGTGACGGGGAGCTCACTATCTTTTGATAGTCTTGCCCATCTTTGACACCTTTTCCTGTTAGTTGTTCCTTTTACTGAAGCTACATCTGTTTTCCTGGAGCATCCATCTATCTAGTCCTGACTCATGGACTTTCCCAAAGACAGCTTCCCCCTCCTCCCCGAGGCTGAAAGGCTATGACCTATAAATGTCTCTCCTTAACTCCCTCTGTTCTTCCCTGGGTATAGCACAGCCAGTTCCTTCCTCAAAATGACCCAGCATCCAGTCACTGCCTTGTCCTGGTTACCCACTCTGGACACAGTCCAGATTGTCCTGCTCCCTCTCAGAGTAAAGACGATATATGTAAAGATGGGACCTTCACTTCCCAAATTCTGAGAATTACATTTCTATTAATGCAACCCTTTCAATGTGTTTACCTCTACCCTATTTAAATCAAGAGATAAGGCATCCAATATGGAAGGTGGGTTGACCAAATGAGGTCTTTTCTATTCTTTTATATAGGAATAGAAACTATTGATGGTAGGCACATAGGTACTCACTGAAAAACTTTTTCAACTTTTTGGTATGTTTGACATTTTTCATAATATGTTGGAAAGAGAAAAAAGTTCAATGGAGTAATTAAAATGGAATACTAAAAATATTTTGATTAACTCCAAAGAACACAAAAGGAGAAACAGAGAAAAAGAAAACAGGACAAATAGAAAGCAAATAATAAAGTGGCTATCCTAAAGGCAGCCATATCAAAAATAATATTACATGTAGAACTAAATATTTCAATTAAAGGCACACATTTTTAGACTGGTTAAAAGAACAAGAGCTAGTTAACTGCTGTCTACAGGTGTCAGCTTTCTGTGGACACTGCTGTCTACAAGTGAAAGAAAGCTTGAAAGTAAAAGGATGGAAAGAGATGTACTATGCAAAAGCACTAATTATAAGAAAGCTGGAGTAGCTATATTAATTTCAGATAATATAAACGTCAAGGCAAGAGGTATTATCAGAGATAAAGAAGTAGGGCTTCCCTGGTGGCGCAGTGGTTGAGAGTCCACCTGCCGATGCAGGGGACACGGGTTCATGCCCTGGTCCAGGAAGATCCCACAGGCAGTGGAGCGGCTGGGCCCGTGAGCCATGGCCGCTGAGCCTGCGTGTCCGGAGCCTGTGCTCCGCAATGGGAGAGGCCACAACAGTGAGAGGCCTGCGTACGGCAAAAAAAAAAAAAAAAAAGAAGTAAACTTTATAATGAAAAGTGGGTCAGTTCATCAGGAAGACAAAACAATTATAATTGTGAATATGTGCAAAAACAGTGTTTCAAAATATACAAAGCAAAAATTGATGGAGAAAAATATAAAACTACAGCCATAGTTTTTACTCTCCTGGTAATTGATAGAATTATTAAAACAACAATAGTGAAGATATGAAAGATCTCAACAACATTACCAAGCACTTTGACATTCAACAATTGTAGAATACTTATTTTTTTCAAGTGCCCATGGAACATTCATCAGGATAGACCGTATGCTGGGCCAGAAAATAAAACAAGCATTGATAAATTTTAAAAACTCAAAAACTTACAGAGTATGTTCTCAGACTACAAACAGTGATGAATATAAAGGTACAGATTAAGAACTCAGTGAGCTCCAAGAACAAGAAACATGAAGAAAATGATGTCAAAGCATATCATGATATAATTGCTCAAAAGCATTGATAAAGAGAAAATTTAAAAAACAACGAGAGAAAAAAGACATGTACAGAGGAAAAAAGATGAGAACTATAGGAGATTTCTTATCGGAAACAGTATAAGTAACACCTTTGACATACTGTATGATTAAAAAAAAGTCTTTCAACCTAGAATTTTATATTCAGCAAAAATATCATTTAAAACCAATGGCAAAATAAAGACTTTTTCAGACCTATAAAAGCTGAGGGAATTCATCATCAGCTCACGCACACTAAAGAGATGCTAAAAGAAGTTGATTAGGGGCTTCCCTGGTGGCGCAGTGGTTGAGAATCTGCCTGCTAATGCAGGGGACACGGGTTTGAGCCCTGGTCTGGGAGGATCCCACATGCTGCGGAGCAACTAGGCCCGTGAGCCACAACTACTGAGCCTGCGCGCCTGGAGCCTGTGCTCTGCAACAAGAGAGGCCGCGATAGTGAGAGGCCCGCGCACGGCGATGAAGAGTGGCCCCCGCTTGCCACAACTAGAGAAAGCCCTCACACAGAAACGAAGACCCAACACAGCAAAAATAAATAAATAAATTACTAAAACTCCTATCCCCAACATCTTAAAAAAAAAAAAAAAGAAGTTGATTAGACAGAAGGAAAATGACACCAGATGGAATTTTGAATTCACAGAAAATAATGAAAAGCATTCAAAATGGTAACTATATGATAAGTATATGCAATATATTTGGATTATTTAAAATTCTTTTAATGATATTTTACTGTTAATATTAAAATAACTGCAATGTAATGTGGGATTTATAATATATGTAAATGTAAAATGCATAACAACAATAGCACAAATGTTGCCTGTAAGAAAAACATTTGAACTATAAATACACAAATTGGTTAAAAATGGATTGATGGGAAAAATACTATGCTAACACTAGTCAAAAGAAAGCTGGAGAGGCTATATTAATATCGAAGTACATTTCGGAGCAAAAAATATTACCAGAGATAGAGAAGGTCATTTTATGATTATAAGAGGAAGTCGATCAAGATAACATAATCCTAAATGTTATGTGGCTAATCATAAAGCTTGAAAATTCATAAAGCAAAACTAATACAACTAAAAGGAGAAATAGAAAAGTCAACAGTTGTTGGGGATTTAAATAACCAAAAATTGGTAGAATGAGTAGACAGAAAATCAGTGAGAATATAGACAACTTGAACAACACTATTAAGTAACTTAATCCAAATGACATTTATTGAATACTCCTAACAACAGCAAAATTTACATTCTTACCAAGAGCATATGGCACATTTACTGAGATAGACTCTATTCAGGACAAATCTCAACAAATTTAAAACAAATCACTTCATATAAATTATTTTCTCAAGTCACACTGGAATTAAATTATAAATCAATGACAGAAAGATCTCAAATGTTCGGGAACTAAGTAACACACTTAGCTCCTAAGTAACCCATGGATCAAAGAAAAAATGAATTTAGAAGATATTTAGAACGGAATGAAATAAAAATACAATACCAGAATTTGTGGGATGTTGCTAAAGCAGCACTTATGGGGAGATTTCTAGCACTAAATGGCTATATTAGAAAAAGAAAAGTTTGAAATCATTGACCTTGATTACCATCTTAAGGATAGAAAGAGGAGAGCAAATGAAACCCAAAACAACTGAAGAAAGGAATAATAAAGATCAAAGTGAAAATAAATGAAACAGTATAGAAAAACAGTAGAAAGAATCAATGAAACCAAAAACTTGTTCTTTGGGAAGATCAGTAAGAATGATAAACCTCTAGTTAGACTGACCAGGGAAAATCGAGCAAAGATACATATTTCTAACATCAGGAATAGTAGTGGTATCACTATAGATTCTCCAGATAATAAGGGAACATTACAAACAACTTTATGCCAATACATCCAACTACTTAGATGAACTGGACAAATTCCCTGTAGGACACAAATTACCAAAGCTTACTCAAGGAGAAATAGTTAACCTGAAAAACTCTTTATGTATTAAAGAAATTGAATTTACAGGTTATAAAAACTTTCTCACGCTGATAAATTCCACAAAACATTTAAGAAAGACATAATACCAATTTAACACAAGTTCTTTCAAAAAGTTTTAAGAAGTGGGGGAAAGGGGGAGGAAATATTTCCCAATTCATTCTATGAGGCCAGCTTCACCCTGATACCAAAAGCAGACAAAGGCATTATAAAAAAAGAGAACTATAGTCTAATAATCCCTTACGAACACAAATTGAATCAAACAATAGACTAAAAGGATATTTGCGTCAGGACCAAGCAGGGTTTTCCCCAGAAATGCAAGGTTAGTTTAACATTAAAAAATCAATCAGTGTGATTCACCATATTAACAGACTAAAAAAGAAAAAAAAATCATGATCTCATAAATACAGAAAATGCATTTGACAAAATCCAACATCCATTCCTGATAAAAACCGTCAGCAAACTAGTGATGAAAGGGACTTGCTCACCATGATTAAGAACATCTATAAAATCTCAATAGCTAACATCATACTTAATCATTAAAGACTGAATACCTTTCCACTAAGATCAGGAATAAGACAGGGCTGTCCTTTCTTGCCACTTCTATTAAACATTGTACTGGAGGTCTTAGCCAGTGCAATCAGGCAAGGAAAAGAAATGAGACATTCAGATTGGTAATGTAAAACTGCCTTTGTTCACACACAACATAATCATCTATGTAGGAAGTCTACTGGAATCTACAAAAAGCTACTAGTAGTAATAAATAAGTTTTGCAAAGCTGCAGGATACTAGATCAATTTACAGAATTTCAATGTATTTTACACACTAGCAACAAACAATTGGAAACAGAAATTTTAAAACTTACCACTTATCAGTAGTATCAAAAGATATAAAATACTTAGGGATAAATCTGAGGAAAGTTATAAAAGAACTGTACCCTGAAACTATAAAATATTGCTGAGAGAAATTAAAGAAAACCTAAAATAAGAAGTTGGAAGAATCAATATTGTTCAGATGTCAGTTCTCCCCAAATTGTGATCTATAATGCAGCACAATCTCAATCAAATTCCCAGCAGGGCTTTTTGGCAGAGATTCATATGTTGATTCTAATATTCATTACTAAAATGCACAGAGTCCATAATAGCTAAAATAACTTTTGAAAAAGAAGGACAAAACTGGAAGGCTCACGCTAGCTGAATGCAATACTTATAAACATATAGTAATAAAAATCATGATATTGGCATAAAAGCAAATAGATAAATGAGACAGAATAAAGAGAATAAGGAGTCTGAATAAAGAGACAAGTATATTGACAACTGATTTTTGACAAAGGTACAAAGGAAATGCTGTGGAGAAAAGGACACTTTTTAGCAAAGGCTAGAACAACTAGATATCCAAATTAAAAAAAAAAAGGCCCCAAAACCAAAACTGTGGATTTATATCTTATACTATATACAAAAATTAATTCAGTGCATCATAGACCTAAATGTAAAACCTAAAACTGTAATTCTTTTTTTTACATGGAGGCATAAGACAAAATCTTCATAACCTTGGGTTAGGCAAAAATTTCTTAAATATGTCACCAAAAGCACAATCCACAGAAGCAAATTTGATAAACTGGACTTGATCAAGTTAAAAACTTCTCTTCAAAAGATATTGTTATGAGAATAAAATATAAGCAACAGACTGAAAAAACGTATTTGCAATTCATATATCTGAAAAAGGACCTATATCCAGAATATAGAATGAACTCTCAAGACTCAATAATATGAAAATAAGAAATCCAGTTTAAAAATGGACAAGAGAGTTGAACAGATGCTTCATCAAAGAAGATTCAGGGATGGCAAATAAGAACATAAAGATGCTCATCATTAGTAATTGTCAAGGAAATGCAAATTAAAAACCACAATGAGATACCACTCATTGGTATTGGATATAATACCTTCTGGTTTGAATATAAAATATTACTACTATTTTGGAAAATAATTTGGCATTTCTTAAAAAGCTACCATCCAACCACCCTTCTCCTAGGTGTTTACCCAAGACAAATGAAAGCTTATGCGCATTCAAAGACTTCTACACAACTGTTCACAGCAGTATTATTTATCCATCAACAAGTAAATGCGTAAACAAAATATGGCACCTCCACACAATGGAGCATTATTCTGCAATAAAAAGGAATGAATTACTTCTACAAACAACATGTGCCTGTCTCAAAATGAATTTTAAAATAATTATGCTGAGTGAAAGAAGCCAGACAAAAGGGTATATATATTATATCTCATTTATAAAATTCTAGAAAATGCAAACTAATCTATAATGAGAGATAGCAGATCAGTGAGGATGGGGTTGGGAGGAAGGGATTTTGAAGATTATGAGGAAACCTTTGGGAATGATGAATATGCTCACTCTCCTGATTGTGGTGGTTTCACGTCTGTGTGTGCTCTGTGTGTGTGTGTGTGTGTGTGTGTGTATCTTAAACTATATCAAATTTATACTTTAAATATGTCCAGTTTATTGTATATCAGTTATATGTAATAAAGCTGTTTAAGTACATTTGAGCCTTAGTAAGATACACACACACACACACAAAGTTCCTGAGCCCTGTCCTAGGTCTACTGATTGTGTGGGGAGGAGGCCTAGGGTCGCAGTTTTGCAATTCTGATGCACACCCCAGTTTGAGAGCTGAGGCCCCATCATGTTGAAATTCCTTCCTGTGGCCTGTGAGGCTCCCCTCCTCTTCCTACTTCCCTTGAAAGCCTCACCTCTCCCACTCCCCATCTCATTCTCTGCCCTCCAGCCAGGCCAGCTGTCTGAGGTTCCCTGATGGGTACATGCTCTTATGACCTTGAGCTGTTGCAGACACTGTTCCCTACTTGGAATACCCCTGTGCTCTTCTTCAGTTGACTAATTCCTACTCGTGCTTCAAAACCCTACTCAGGAGGCACCTCCCCTGGGAAGCCTTCCTAGCCACCCACTCTCTGTCTGAGGCTCCCTCACATATGCTTTTTTCCTGGGGACCTCTCTGAACTTCCTTTTCTTGATCTGTAAAATGAACTTAAAAATAATACTTACCTTGGAGAATTCTTTTCAACTCAATGAGCTAACAGAAAAACTACTTAGTATACCTCTTGGTGTATATTAGAATTCAAGAAATGGTGGGCACTGTCGTTGTGGCTGTTACTGTTTTTTCTTGTCATTGTTGTCAGAGCCCTCGGACCGTGTGATATGTACCATTCAACACACTGGTGGCTGCGTTTGATCTTCCTCCCCTGGATGGTGACTTCCATGAGTGTGTCACAGACATTCAGTTAGTTGAGACCACAAGCATTTTTTGAGCACCCTCTGTGTGTCAGACCCTATCTCAGGTGCTGGGGACAAAGATTAGGAGGAAGGGAATGGACAGCAGAGGTGAAGGCAGCAGAGAGGTACCAGAGGAGAGTGTGAGGGGCACAGACTTCTGAATCATTGCTCTATCACATGTAGCTGTGTGACCATGGACAAGATATTTAACCTCTCTGTTCCTGTTTCTTCAGCTGTAAAGTGGGGGTAAAAGATAAGTTATCTTACTAGGTTGACGTATCATTTTATTTTACTTTAACAACACATACATAGTTTTGGTCAAATGAGTTGATATCTGTAAAACACTCAAAAAAAGGCACTGGGATTGGCAATTAGCAGGGCATCAGAGATGTGGAGAGAGCTATTTTAGAGGGGGCAGAAGCCCAAGTGTAGGGAGGGAGGAATGAGTGACCTGAAAGGGTGAGAAAGGGAAGTGGAGGCAACTCCTTAGAGTTGTTTGGATGGGAACGTGAGAAGAGGGGGTGGTGGTTCAGTGGGGAGGGTGTGAAAGGGTTGAGAGACCAAGTGTTATTAAGTTGAAGAGAAGCTTCCAGTAGGGTGCGAGTGACTCAGATACAGGAGACAGCAAGGAGGACAGAAGGACAGAGCTGGGGGGTGGGGCGCAGGGAAGGGGGGACTGCATGCATGTACAGTGGGAGGTGAGAAGTGGTCGTTAGTGCTTGCTGCCTTCTCCTCCGTTCTCCATTCTCTGCACAGCAAACTCAGCTGTGCAGGGGCAGATGGGTGGTGTATGGAGGGTGTTGGGGAGGGCTGGAGAGGTGTGAAATAGCTCTTGAGGGTGTGGGGGAGGGTTACAAAAGACTGACAGGCAGTGCTAAGCAGAGACCAGAATTTGGAAGGCTGCCAGTCTGTGGGGAGTGGGGGAAGGGAGACTGATTCACCTGCAGCTGCAGCCACTAAGGCGGAGGACGGAGAAGGTGGAGGGTAGCATTGCTTTAGGTTTGGGCTGGATCACTGGTAGGAGGGCCAGCTTGTCTCTGTTTGCCTGGGACTGTCCTGGTTTTAAAACTGAAAGTCCCATGTTCCAGAAACTCCCTCAGGGTGGTTGGTCACCCAACTGGGCAGAGTGGTGACAGCACGGGGATCCAAGGGCTACGAGGATGCTGGTTTCTGGAATCAGTGCCTGGATGGAGGCCTCTGCCTCTGGACGGGAGCGTGGCCTGTGCACTCAGGATATGGCAGTGCGGGGTTGGGAGGGAGGGTAAGGACCTAAAGGTGTTACTCACCTGTCTTCCCAGTGCCTGAATAGTGCCTGGCTCTCTACTGAGACTAAATACTTTTCCAGAGACTGCAAAAGCAGACATTCACATGCTACTTTAAATTTTTCCCAAGCCACACAGCTTCTGCATTAACTTAATATTCTTCAAAATCAGCTCCTTAGTAAAAATGTCTTAAAAGGAAACAATCTCTACCCTACATGGAGAAAAACAAAGAAACCTCTCTCAACACCACCAAACAAGTGTTGGATTCTTTTTTTCCCTAAATATTTATTTATTTATTTTGGTTGCGTCAGGTCTTAGTTGCAGGCACACGGGATCTTCATTGAGGCATGGGGGATCTTTTTGTTGCAGTGCGTAGGCTCTTTGTTGGGGCACTCGGGCTTCTCTCTAGTTGTGGCACGTGGCTTCCAGGGCACGTGGGCTCAGTAGTTTGTGGCACGGAGGCTCTCTAGTTGAGGTGTGCAAGCTCAGTAGCTGTGGCATATGGGCTTAGTTGTCCCGTGGCATGTGGGATCTTAGTTCCCCGTCCAGGGATCGAACCCCGGTCCCCTGCATTGGAAGGCAGATTCTTTACCACTGGACCACCAGGGAAGTGCTCAAGTGTTGGATTCTAACTGGATCTGCTGCCTGTCAAAGGATTTGAGTCTGAGAATGCTCCTTCTCTGATAACCTGGGAGGAGCACCAGCATCAGGGAGGCATTTAAGATGCGATGTGCCAGACAGATCTGCTCAGGGGGATGGAGACTCCACAGGGACTCAGCACTCCCAGGGGACTGAAATCTGTGACCCTTTACTACCTAAAATCATCTTGCCTTCCTCGTTTTGGAGAATGCTATGGTAAAGTATTGGGAATGTAGGTCCTCTTGGTATTCTCAACAACAGCTGTGCACTTAAATACTGAGATGTCACTTTGGTGGCATTTCCCTGAGAAGCCATGTATAGGCTCAGAGAATGTTACAGCTGAAAAGGTCCCAGAGGACTCAGCTGATCTGAACCCCCTATCCCACCCCTGCCTGCATTTTTTTTCAGGGTAGAAAGTGAAGCCCCAAGGAGACAAGGACTTAACCAAGGTCACCCAGTTGGAGCTGGGACTCACTGTTCCCCTGCCCTCCCAGCTCGGCTATCACACCAAGTTGGCTGCGTTTCCCAATCCTTCCCCACTTTGCCTTCAGAGGCAGAAATGCCTTCTTCATTTCTGACTTCTTGTCAGCTGTGATTAATGAGGAAGTCTGACGCATACACGATTTTCAGCTGTACCCAGTTTATGACAAACAGGTTAGACCATTTAAGTCAGAATCATGCTATTTAGCAAAGCTGGATTTAGAGCTGGCAGAAATTAAGAAAATTAATTTAAAGGTTAAAATAAAGGGGGTGACAATCATAGATTAACACCTGAAAAATCTCACTGCCTATACACATGCCTAATTGAGAAGTATGTGGAAGATTCCATCCGTGAAATTCAATTATCATGCAAGCTAGAGGAAGCAGCTTCCCTGGGGAAGAAACTAGGCAGTCCAAATCAAAACGACTCCACCTGTCTGTTTTCCTGTCAAAAGAGTGAGAAAACCTGCCTTGGTGACGGTGAAATATGGACGGTATGCATTAATAGTAATGAAAATTTCCAGGGGTCCCTTTCCGGAATGGGATTACCTCCCCAGCTCCTCCATCAGAGGTCAGCCCGGAAAAACCTCCAAGGCTCCACAAAGCCTCTGGATACGATACCAAGGACAGACGGACTCCTGACATCCTTTCCCCACAGCTTCCAGGCAAGACTGGATGGGGCTTGCAGACAAAAGGCGCTCTCAAGATCCCACACCCCTTCCACTGATTGGGGCCTTCCTAACCCAAGCAATCAGCAGAGAAAACTCTAGACAACTGTAATGATTACAAATGAGCCGATGGTAATTGACCCGCCTTTTAACTGCAGGGAGAGGGGGTGGGGTGGCAGATTCGTCAGCGCTTGCTTTGTCTTTCCGATGGCTGAGCTTCGCTGTGGAGCACGCTGCAACCCCTGATCTGCAGAAGAGCCGGACAGAATTCCTTTTAGGTTAACTGTTTTGGGTGGTCGGGCTACTGTGCTGGGAGGTTAACAGTGTGCAAAGTGCTTTTACATTCATCAACTCAGAAAATTCAACTCAGGAAACCCTGAGATAATGTCTCCCATTATATAGATGAAGAGACCAAGGTTAAGAGATTGGCCTCAGCTGCTTGAAAGATCGTGGTTGGATTCCAATCTCACGTATGTTTGGTGTTGCACTGGTTAATACAGAGGAAGGTGTAGTCTCAGTTTTTCAGGAGCTCCTGTTCTGGAGGGAAGGACTAGACACAAGACTGTGGAGATCATCGTTGAAGGTCAAATGTGATATGATCATCAGAGCTGGTGCTCAGGGAGAGGTCAAAGATGGAAGAGACTGCATGATGAAGAAAACACACCCAAGGACGGGGGTCAAGTCTGTCTTGATTACTGCTGCAGCTCCATAAATATGCTCGGCACAAAGCAGGTTTTGAAAATATTTTTTGAATAAATGAATGATTGATGGTGAAGGATGTGAAGAATTTGGGGGATTTGGAGGTGAGCAAGTGTGTTGGGAAATTATTGACCAGGAGAATGGCACATGTAAATCGTAGGATATCAAAATTGCAATAATATTGGGTTTGCTGAATCCATGCTGAGTACGGACAGGCTCTGGCTAATAACAATGTGGTTTTGCTAATCTATTGAAATCATTTTGCAGCATTATCTTATGGAGGGTGACAGACAGGTCTGGTTCACGTGCATTCCTCTTCTCTCAAAGTCATCAGGAGCATCGCTTCAAGGAGCACCTGTACCTCTTCCAGTGACTTAGAGCTTCCAAGTTAGTTTTTCTCACCAGGAATGATTTTGAATTCTAGTCCCAGATTAGAGCAGGAATAAGGGGAGAAGAGAAAACTCAGTGGGAAGGGAAAAGTTCTGTGTTTAATTGGAGACTTGTGTAATTTTCAGTGCAATGAAAATCCATGAAGACGGCTCTTTATGCTGACTGTCTTTTGAGTCCTCAGGAACACTTATGAAGGGAATGTCTAGTGTCAGGGCAGACTCTCTGGTGCTACCCAGGAGGAGTTCGCTGAGCTGGAGGGGATGGAGAACGTGATCTCCAACCTGAACCGTGATCTTCACGTTTGTCTGAGACAAGAGGGCCCAAGGGGCTCCGGGTCAACATGAGAATCAACAACTTCCTAGAAGTGTGAGGCAGTGAAGAAAATCTGCCTTCCCTGACTATAGGATTCTCATTTCAACCTCTAACTGATAAATAACAGTGGGTTTGTCAAGCCCTGATCAGGAGGGCTTTGTGGGAAAAGTCTGATGGTTCTGCTCCATTGCAGTTCCCTTCCATTCCAGTCTCTGACCCCCACGGAATGCACCATCTCCTTTGCCCTTGGGCATCTGGTTAGGTTCAGTCTAGGGAGGCAGCACAGGAAATGGGAGGGTGGAAGATAGGAGAGGTCAGGTATTTCTTCCCCGCTCCCGTCCTGCTCTGGCATCATGTCTGTGGCAGGGTGTGAGTCCCTCCGAGACTGCTGTGAGCAGGCGGCTGCTCCTCTGTAGCTTCAGCTCTCATGAGAGTCTGAGAACACCATTTCTTCCCTGTACCCCTCCAGGCCTCGGTGTGGAATGACTCCCTTTGTGACAAGTCTCTGGGTGCTTCACCATCCTGCTCACATCCCTGCACATGGTCCCTTTGCCAAAGTCTCTTCAGTGAATGGATTCATATTTCTTGCTAAGATCCTGACTGAGAGGAGATTTCAGGCTGGAGATAAGGGTTCCTGCCTTGTTCACCTCTGGACTCCTCTGGTTTGATTGCAGAGCTTGGCTTTAGCACTCTCAGTAAATAGCTACAGAAGTCTTTATCCTCCAGGAACCTACACGGTTTGAGAGAATCCCTGTCCCCTGCCTTCTCCCTCATCTCAGCATGTGAGGATGGCCTTCCTGCTGGGCTTCTTCATCGCAGGGAGGCTGGGCACATCAGGATAGGAAATGCTCACACCTCTAGGGCCTGGTGGCTTAAGGTCTGGTCTGCTGGTCCAAGTGTGCAGTGCCTCTGTGTTTCACCCCCCAGAGCCCAGCCTTGGGGGTCCCTAGGAATGACAAGTATATCATGTGGCTCACGCGGGGCAGGTGAGGAAAACCACGTGGTCAGTGAGGAGAAAGGCCTCGTCCTACCTTCAAGCTTATCATGTCCAAGTGGAACCTGGTTTCCAGGAGAAGAAATAGCTGACTTTTAGGATTGGATAGACCTGAGTTTGAATCCTAGATCCTCTTCTTACACACTGGGTGGCCATGGGCAAATCACATCATTGCTGAGTCCCTTTCCTCATATGTAAAATGAGAGTGATAATAGCCTCCATGCTCCAAGGTGACCACTAGGATTGCACGTGGTATAGATGGGAAGGGCTGGGATATAGGGTGGTCCTGTGACCCACACCTGCTCACCCTCAGGTCCTCCCCACTCGAGTACAGTGCTCCTGAAGAAAGGAATTTCCCCATTTCCATCTTTCTATATCTCCTGCAAAATGACCTTCATAATACTGTGTCCCAAACGCAGCCTTTTACGTTAATATCGACTCAAACCCCCAACCCCCAATTCTGAGGAGGATCCAGTGCTCCCCGAGATTTCTCTAAATTCTGAAGGGAATTCGTTTCCCATGGTCACCTTTGGCTCTGAGTTAGTCCCATTTCTGGATCATCCTTTTATCTCTCCCATGTTGTTTCTTTCCTATACTGTTAATGAGATATTCAGCCCTTTCCACAATTTTGGCAAAACCAGACTTCCCCAAAAGAGAAAAAAGCTTGCACTTTGCCAATGCAGGCTCTGGGCTTCCTCTCCCCAGTCCATCTCCTTTCCTTTCCCCTTCCTCCTGATTGTCCTGGGAGCTCCAAATTCTCACTGTTGTGCTGAGCTCCACAATCTGGTGCAGGCCACCGTCCTGCCCGAATCTCTCGAGTGTACCCAGGAGAACAGAAGGGTCTTTCATCTTATGCTCGTCTCCCCTTTGAACAGCGTCCATGTACATAGGACTATTATCCATCCGTGACATAACCAGGGCAGGGCACTGCGAGATCTTAAAGCTCTGCCACCGGTAAGACCCCCCTGTCGTCTCTTTCTTCCACCTGAATGCTTTCTCAGGGGGTCTTTCCAGAGGTGGAAGGGGAGCTGCCCTCTCCAAGCTCCCAGTCCTGGATTGGAGCCCTAGCGCTGGAGATGTTGGGATGTTCTAGGCACGAAACACTCCTCTGAAAGCCCGCCTGGAGAATCGTTAGCATAGGCAAGGCAGGGCTGAAGGTAGGCTACTGTAAGAACGTGTGGTAGGGGGTGGCAAGGGCGGGACAGCCCTGGGAGCCAGTCCACAGGCATCGCCCATCACACGTACCACAGTGTAGCTGGGACTGCGTGGAGTCAGGTGTCCTTCAAGCGCGTGACTGGGTGGGTGACCCTCTCTGCCTCACTCTCCTCACTGTCAGGTGACGGTGTGGGGCTGGGCAAACTGGAGCCCCAGCCCAGTGCCCTGAGCCTGGCGAGCTGGCCGGAACACAGACGTCCTGGCATGGGGGCCCGTGCACACACGCTGTCACGCAGAGCCTGCGTTTTCTCTTGATCACACTTTCTCTCACCTTGTCCTTGTGTCACTGGATAGGATCCCATCTGTCACACTGAGCCATCTGCTTCCTCTCCTGCCATCTCTGCTGTCCAACTCTAAGTAAATTAAAAAAACAAAGAGGTAGGAAGCCACTGACAGCCACATTTATCCTCATTTCTGTACCTGGCAATGGGAACTGAAGGGCCAGCTTTGTGGGTCTGAATTAAAGATTAGTTCCGGCTGGTGAGGAGGGAGCAGCTCCATGGCTGTGACATCCTGACCCGGGTTGACACCACAGGTGGCAATGAATGTGGGCTGGGGCTGAGGAGGAAGGTATTGAGGCCAGCATGAAGAGCAGTGGCAGGATACCAGCTTCAGAGTTGGGCAAAACTGGGGTCCAGTCTGGTTTGCTGCTCAGGACTGGGGGCTTGGAGAGGCACCTCCCATTCCAGCTCTGCCTTATAAATGACTGACCTCACAGAGTGCTCCGGAGACTAAGTGAGGATCCTATGGATTGATAGCAGGTGTGTGCTGGTGCTCCATAGAGAGCAAGTATTTCTGGTGACTTGGGGTAGGCAAGGAAGAGGATGGGGTAGACGGGGAGCCCTTTGGTTAGGGAAGGGCATTAGGGAGGAGTTGGTGACCCGGGGCTCCTCTGTGGGCCTCAGTCTCCACATCTCTAAAATGGGACTAGGATGGTGGGGCCAAACCCTATGGAAAGTTTAGAAGAAGCAAGAGAAATGGGACAAAGCTGGAGGACATGTAGGCCAGAGGAGCAGGAGACCTGGCTTAGGTGCCACTGTTGTGGCTTCTGATGGGATGGCTCTGTGGCAGGTTGTGTTACTGTTTCCCTTGTTTTCTGCCCTCCTTGTGAGATCATAATTGCCCCACCTCACTGACATCTGATTTGGACACGTGACTTGCTTTGGCCACTGAGAGTAAAGGGAAGGGCCATATGCCAGTTCTGAGTAGCCGCTTTAAGAGCTGTCAGATGTTTCTGTTACTGCTCTTCCCCTTCTTCCACAGGACCAGAATAAGTTGTTCTCATCTGGTCTGGGTCTTGAAATGAAGATGGAGTGGAAAAGAGCTAGAGCTGACCCACAGTAGATATGGATGTGAGCCAGAAATAAATGTTTGTTGTGTGTTATTGACATTTCAGGGCTGTTGGCAAAAGCTGACTGATTCTGGCCCTTTCAAATCCAAGCTGGTCCCGACCCGCATCTTGGAAAAGGGATGCAGCCTGCTCCTACCTGGGTTCCTGCAATCTCTGGTTTTTGCCAAATGAGGTGCCATCTATCACTCTCTCTGGGTCTCAGTAATTTGCCTGCGAAGTGATTGGGTTGTGGACAATTGGGAGTCAACAGGGAGGGGGAGGGTGTAGGGCCACACAACTGTGTCATCCCATCCCCAGAGGACCCTCACAGTGTAGGCAGATATGCGGCAAAAATAATAGCGTTGGTCATTGTGTCCTCCTTGTGCTCTCAGCTGCATAGCTTTCCTAATCTCACAGAGCACACCACCGCAATTTCCAGAGCCCAGGATGCAGGCCACACTCTTCTCACGCCAGGTTCCCACAATTAGAGAGAGGCCTCCATGGTTCATTCCAAGGACGTAAGCTTAGACCTCCCTGCACATCAAGGTCTAAGTCCTTCCTGACCCGACCCAACAGAAGTCATGATTGGGGAATGGTCAGGTTTTGAGTCATGAAAGTGCGCTGGGCAGGCAGATAGTTTAACTCAGCTTCAGAATGGAAGCCTTGACATTTAGAAAGAGGGGATAGTTAATGGCATCATGAATCCTCTTTCTACTGTCCTGAGATATTTAATTCTGGCCCCAAATGTGACTCTTTTATTCTGTAAGACTAGAACCCTGTAGGTAGCCAAGTCTTTTTGGAGTGGACACCAAATGTTGGGAAGTGTCCTGGCTTCTGAACATCCTGCCTATGTTTGGGCCTGACTCACTATAGAAGCAGAAAAGCTGGACACTCACTTCCCAGGCCTGCCTTGTAGTAGGCCACGGACACTCAGACCCACCTGCTCCAGTGACACAAAGAGGCAGTGGAGGCTCCACCCTGGTGCAGCAGCAGCACCCAGCCTCCAGGGGCCATGGCGGCAGTGGGGTGGGTGGTGGCATCCAGTGCCCAGTGAGCTGTGGCTAGCAGGACTTGGGGCCAGTAGTAGTGTCCTTGATATCCTGGCTCTGTAGTGGAATTTTGGCTGTGGTCCTGGCCTCTGTCCATTTTCTAATCCCGACTCTGCATCTGTCCCAGCCACACTGTGAGTTGCTCACTATGCTTTCACTACATTTCCTTTCTGCTTATTATCAGCTAGAGTCTGTTTCTTTTGCTTGCTAATAGGAGCCCTGACACTTACATCACTCTCCTGAGAAGGCAGGCCATCATCTTATCCCAGACGAAGCAGGTTATCTGTCAGGGGATACTTTCCAGGCATGCATGGTTCTATCTTAAGGAGCATTCTGGGAAATAAATCCAGTTATATTTCCAGGAATATTTTAGTGCCCTTATAAATTACCATCCAGACTGCTGATTCATCCCTTATTCTGGTTCCGAGCATGGCTGGCCCCATTCTCAGGTGGTAGGCATGTTGGGGTATAACATAAATGTGGTTTGTAGTGGTTCCGGTCACACATAAGAGCCAGCTCCCATCTGGGCATGGACAGAAGGGGGCATCTGTCATAGCTTCATAGCTATCAGTCCCAGAGGACCCCTTAAGATGGTCTAGTTAGGTAGTTTTCAAAGTGGTGCTGGCAAACCAACTGTATCAGGATCACTGGAGAAGCCTGTTGAAGATACATGTTCTAGTGTCCCACTTACTGAACCAGTGAGGCCTGGACACCTGCATTCTGATGCTCTAATCCAACTCCCTGACCCCACTACAGGTGGGGAAGGAAGAAGCCAGGTCTCCTGACCGTCAGGTGCTCAGTAGCCCCTCTGAGGCCCTTGAAGTAGATCCAACCCCTCCTAGGCAGGAAAGCATGATCCAGGTTGGCTGTCGGCAAGACCAACCTGGTGGGGAGGGGATGCAGCTTCTGGAAGAAAACTGTGATGAGTATGGAATTTATAATCTGGCTATTTCAGCAAATATTTGTGTAGTTTGCTGAAAGGTACACTTTCAGATCAGTTCTGCACTGCGTCTTTTTCAATTTATTATTCTAAGCTTGCAAAATTGAGTTTATCACTGATGTAAAAATAATAGGCTCAGAAATCATTCATTACTTTACTTTCCACCCTCAGGAATCAGCCCAATTTTTGAAAAAGTCAGGAAAGTCCAGAATGACCCCAGGTTTCCTAAGTAAGCGACTGGTGGATGAATTGGGAACTCAGTAGAGGGACAGATTTGGGGGATGCAGGACATGTTGATTTTGTGGTGCATGTGGAATCATCATAGTAATATTGGTGGGCAGAGGCCAAACAGATCTGGAGCTTAGGAGAGAGGTCTGGTTTGAAAGCAAAAAGTTAAAACTTTCAGCACAGGTGAGATGGTTCAGAGACATTGTTTTCTGTGATAAAAGAGACCAGGCCTCCTCAGCCCCTTTGTCTGTCAACAGAAGATGGGGGTGTCGTAGGGAAGGAAGGGTGAATGGCGAGAGGCTGGGACCAAATGGTTTATAAATTTAATCTAGCACCAACATTCTGCTGCTCTGGGCCAAAAACATTTGTGAATTCAATTCAACTCAGCTCAACTCAGTTCAACAGACCCAGTCACTGTGCTAAGCATGATGCAGTCCATCCACTGTTTATTGAACACCTAGTATATTTTAGGTCCTGGGGCTCATCAGTGAACCTGAGACAGTCTTCATCCTGAGTGAACTTCCACTTGTCATATTTGGCAGTGGGTCAGGGTGTGATGTTTAATTAACCATGTCAGGACTGAAGTCCAGAGGGAGGAGACAACATTCCCAGGGTCACAGAGCAAAGTGGTGAGAGAGGCCCAACAAAGGGTTCCTGATCTCCAGCCTAGTGTTGGGGAATTCTCTGAAGCACGGCACAGCCAGGAAAAGGAGGTAGGATATGAATGGTCAGTGTGAAAATATGATTAGTATTTGATTATTTGCACAAAGGATTAAATAACTAGGTTGGCTCTGGAGTCCCACTGGGGACAGCAACAGGGTTTTTGGGCTCACTGCAGTAAATAGGGTATCTTGAGCTGGATGAGCGGATGAGAGAATCTCAGGAGTCAGGGATCATCGCATTCAATCTGCTACTATTTAAACAGTCCTGCACATCCCCAATAATGAGGAGCTGACTACTATCCAAGGTAGCTCATCTCTTATTTGGGTAGCTCTGACTATTGGAATTTGTTTTTCTACAGTGAAGCAAGAGCACTCCTGCTGGGGTTCAAATCCATTGATTTGTCTTAGCTTAGCTCCTGAGTACCCCAGATCATGTCTGCTCCCTTTGTTCTGTGACAGCCCCTCAGAGACTTGGAAGTGACCATGTCTCATTGAGCCTGTCTTCTCCAGGTTAAGTGTCCCAGATCCCTCAACACTGGGTCTTCTTCGCATCCTGTCCTCTAACCCCTCATACATTATGATTCTCCATTGTCCCCCTCCCAGAGCTGAGCACAGCACTCCAGAAGTGTGGGATGGACATATCCTGTGATGAATGTGTTCTTTTAATGCTTATTGCAGGACTAGGAGCTGCCTGTGTATTAGCCTGAGACAAACGACCTTGTGACCCAGTGTCCATCACCAATGACTCCTTGCTTCCACTTAAGGACATAGGCACCTCCTGATTCTTCTGTGTATGTGGAGGAGGGGTGGGACAGGAAGGGCCCAATGAAAGTGGTTTCAACCCTGTGCAAGAGAAAACTGGAGATTACAGAAGGTGGTCTATAAATTCACAGCATTCATTAATGACTGGGCCAGCAAATAGGTTTCATTCCCTTGTTACTTAAAGTGTGGCCCATGGACCAGGAGTATCAGCATCACCTGGTAGCTTTCTGGGAAATGCAGAATAGCATGCCTCACCCTAAACCTACCGAATTAGAAGCTGTGTTTTAACAAGATCCCCAGGTGACCCATGTGCCCTTTATTTGCCTTTTATGAACCTTCAGAGTCATGTTGCTTGGCTTAGCCTCCAGGGCGTGTGGATCACACCAGGATGACCTTCCTAAAACTCCAATCTGGCCGTGTCACTCTACATTCTTTCAGAGGATCCCTGTTGCTTTCAGGATAAAGTCTAATCTCTCAGGCATCACGATCTGGTTGTACCAGTCTCTAAGGGGTATTTCTCTACTCAGATCTGAATGCCCAGTCATACCAAATGACCCCAGAAAAAGGCTAGACCATTTCACACCTCTATGTCTTTTTACATGTTGTTCTCTCCCCGCTGGAATTCCACCCCTAGACTTTCTCCCCTGAGAAATTCCTCCTCAGCCTTCATTTTAGCTTCGATATCACTTCCTCCAGATGCTGCCTGATTTGTGCCTGCATCAGATCTAGCCCTTCCATCTAATAAACACGTAACAGAGACACACTGTGCTGTCATCACTGACTCACAAGTGTCTTCCTCATCAGGTTGTGTATTCCTTGGACCAGAGTCTGGTTTATCTGAGGGCCTAGCACACAGTAGGCACTCAATAAGTGCTAAATTGCTGAAGCAGTTAACAAAGGCCCTGGTGTCCACAGGAGAGCCCAACTGGAGGGAAGGCTTATTCAGGAAGGTTATTCCTCGTAGTACCTGTCTCCCTGCTCCCAGGTGGGGGCCCTCTCTGCCCATGAAGAGTCCTCGGAGAATCAGCCCATCATCATCCCAACACTACTAAGTTACACAGCAGCCAGTGCCACTACCAAGAAATGCCACTGTCCTCAGAGAGTTTCCTGGATCCTAGGCCTTTTACAATTCATCCCATTTTCCCAAGCCCACTGTGGGTTGGGCTCGACTCCCAGAAAGCCAAGATGGAGCAGATCTATTCCTTGTCTTGGAGAGTTCACATTCTGGTCAGGAGTCAGGCCCAAATGACTTGTAAACAGTGCTCTGGAGATTTGGGGAAGAGAGGTCCCCACTGGGGAGGATGTCACTAGGTAGGATCAGGGCAGGGCCAAAAACAAAAGCAATATTGTAGCAGATTCAATAAAGACTTTAAAAGTGGTCCACATCAAAAAAATCTTTAAAAAAAAAAAAAGAAAAGGGAGATGGGGGCTTGCCTCAACCCCAGTTTGACCATATAAAAACCAATTGGTCAAATAAATATGGATTTTAAATTACTCAGGATTTATAGTGGGTCAAATCTAGTGATCATTTCTAGAGAAAACAAGATATGGGGGGAGTAAACATTAAAATAATCATAAACATTTTGTTTTCATGAAAGTGAGATGCATGTCTTAGCCTAGGTTCCCCTAAAAGGCAGAGACTGAGACGTGAAGGTGGTTCATTTAGGGAAACTGGCGCCAGGGAACTGGGAAAAGTGAAACAGGAAGGAAGCTCCCCGTTATGTAGCTGGCATCTGCTGTGAGCACCTGGGCTCCATCTGGCTGGGACCCTGAGGAGCCATGAGGAATGCACCCCATTGGGCAGAAGAAGGGAGCATTTCTCTACTGGTGTCCATCCCCCATTGGTCAAGGGTTGTTGCTCTCTGAGGAGTTAACCCTCTTGTACTTCAAAGTTTGCACATTTGTCAGAATGTCCTCTGTGACCACATCAGAAAAGTCCCAGAGCAGAAAACAGGAGATATGCGGGTAGCTGAGGTGACGTGCTCTCAGGTGACACTTACACACAGCTGGTTGCCTCAAAAGCATCTGGAGTAAAAAAGTGACTGAGAGGATGTGAGGTGGGGCATGAGAGGTATCTGATACAATGTGTAATACTTAAGAACAAATAATTTTAGTCTAGCTCTAATTATTGTGAATAAAAGCTCAAATTTTCTATTTTACTTAGAACATTTAATTTTGGTTTAATGAACACATGGTACACAAATCTTAAGTGTACAGCTCAATGAATTCCAAGTATTCTTTTATATTCTGCAATTGATTTATTTTACAAAAAAATGACTTTGTTATAATTATTATTTTTATGAAGTAAATAGCATACCTATTTAAAACTGTACTTGGGAGATGGGTGGCTTGTTCTAATTTGCATCAAGGTGCCGTATGGACTAGCAGTGAGGCCTCCGAGCAACAGTGCTGTGTGTCCTAGCAGAGTAGGGAGGGACACTGCTTCACCTAGTGGGTAAGGTTTGGAAAATTGTAGCCAAACTGACTTTTTGTAATTGAATGTTTTTGAAGCGTCAACTAGGAGAATTCGCCATTTTAAAGGTCCTTACAATAATAAGGGAACCCCTTTAAATCAGGGGAGCCTGTGTGCTTAGCTTTTGGAATATTGAAATTCCTTCCCTCCCTCCTGGACCTCCTTGAAGGTGTTCCTACTAGAGAACACTTGGAATTGCAGGGCTGGGACTAAAACCAAAGCATGTACCAGAGCAGGGCTTCTCAACGGAGGGATGATTGATATTTGGGGCCAGAAATCCTTTGCTGGGGCAGCGGGGGGAGGTCTGTCCTGTGCGCTGCAGGAAGCTTAGTGGCATTCCTGGCCTCTACTCACTAGATGCCAGGAGCAGTCTGCTTGCCCCTTCACCCCGTGTGACAACCAAAAATGTCTCCAGACATTGCCAAATGTCCCTGGGGGGCAAGATAGCCCCCATTTGAAAACCACTGCTTTAGAGGGTGAAGAATCCATTTGCACAGCTAATTATTTCTCTCCAATACTTCTTTCCATAAGCTCCCATTTTCTACACTTTTCTTTAAAAAACAAACAAACAAACCAGATGGTATACTATTTCTCCAGTCAAAGGATTTAGTGAAAATCATAACTCAGGGGCCTGCAAGATGATGTGGCCAGGCCAGTGTCTGAGGATGCCCAGTTTCTGGATGTTGGAGCTGGGCAGTGAAGATCTGGAAGGGGAGTCAGGAGATTCAGTACTAACCAGTTTATACTGAAGGAATGGCAGGCGGGTGGGGAGGGTGTGTTGGGGGGGGGATGGGGAGAAGGCCTGAGGAGCCCAGCATGTGTCTACGTAAGGGGGGCCATGACGTGAGAGCTCATGGAGCCCTCCAAGAAGCTGCCACTTCTGACTGCGACCATGGCTACTGCTGTGATATCCTGAGAAAAATGGCTTCTGCTTTACTTCTGCCTTCCAAGAGTTCCTCTCTTTGACATATTTTAATCCTACAAACCCTACAGGAAAGGAGATTCTGGGAAATGTAGTTTCCAGTCTGATAACAGGAGCAGTGGTTGCTAGAAGATCCAGAAGAGCCCGCTGTCAACTTGGCATCCATACACATTGCTTTCACTAAGACTGACTTCTGAATAAAAACAGTAACGACAGCACACTCCACCTGAAATGATGCATCTCTCCTCGGTACAGCTGAAGACAAGCTCACTGGCCCCTCCTCCTGCCAAAAGAGGAAACACAAAGTCTCATAGGAAACTTTATCCATCTCTGGATGATGTTTACTCATCTAGCTGGATCATCCTCCCCCCTTTTATACCCTGTAACTTAATATGGAGATATGGGATTAAACACTATTAATGCACTTCATATTAGCTAGAAGAGAATGGGTGAGGGGAAAACAGAAAAAGAAGTAGTTAACAGATACAAATATACTCATATCAAAGCAAGGAAACAAGAAAGCAAGTAGTTCCCATTTTGGCAACTGGTCATGTGGTTGTAGCTGGAATTTGACTTCTTTCTTTTACTACCCATTCCTTAATCTTTTTTGCTCTTAGCAAGCATTTTGACTAGTTATGGTTCCTTGTCTGGTGGAATAACTCAACCCTTCATTCCTGAGGAGTCTACGTCATTAGACTATGCTGATGTTTTCCATGCACTTTTACCACAGAACATGAGAGTATTAGAAAACATCCAGAAAATTTCCTGGGTCCCAGCAAGACTTCTCTTTATCCCTGTCTTAGTCTGTTTGGGCTACTATAACAAATAACCAAGACTGTTATATATAAGCAAAAAACATCTATTTCTCACAGTTCTGGAGGCTGGGAAGTCAAAGATCATGGTGTCAGCAGATTTAGTGTCTGGTAAGGACTTGCTTCCTCATTAGTGGCTGTCTTTTCATTGTAACCTTACATGGTGGAAGGGTCCAGGGAGATCTTTGAGGTCTCTTTTATAAGAGCACTAATTCCATTCATGAGGGCTTCACCCTCATGACCTAATTACCTTCCGAAGGTCCCACCTCCAGATACCAGCACCTTGGGTGATGAATTTCAACATATGAATTTTGGGGGGACACAAACATTTAATCTATAGTAGGCCCCATTGTGTAGTAGCAACTTAATTTCCCCTTGGTAATCAGGTCTAATCATTCCAGTAATACAGAATGGACCGTTGTTGCATCCCTTGAAGGAAGTAGTCTTCCTCTGGGAACCAAGACTTCTATGCCAAAGTCATGGGGATAGAAGCAGAAATGTTGCTGGTGTATCATTAAGGGTAACAGTGATGTGAACCACTTGTATTTCCCCTTATTGATCCTCGGACCTCTGCATCCTGGCTGTGGGAGACACAGTATCATACATGGGTTACTGAGTAAGAGCATATGCCCCATTACCCCAGACTGCAACATCTCATCACCCAGCTGGTGCCTAACAGACCTACTGTTTCAGAGTGATGGAAAACACGGTCAGATCAGCAAATTCTGGGAACTTGAACCCAAGGATTATTTCAGAGCAGTCACCAAAGCTTTATGTTTTCTTACTCAGACCTTGAGTTGGGAACTTAAAGCCTGAACTCATCACTTTCTTTTTTCAAATTCTTCAGCACAATTAGAAATAGCCAACTAATCCCACAGTCCTTATAATCTTTACTTCCACTGTAAATGTTCTATTGCAAAGCTAGTTGGTCACTTGACTTTCTTTCCACAGATACCTGACTTCAGATAGGTAATAATTTAAGAAAACGTTTTGTCACTTTATGCCATGGATTACCATGATGTAATAATGGTGTTGTTAATTCTAATATTAGTGAGAGCATTTCACACTCTCATCCTTAAGGCTCTGTTTCTCGAACCACTAGTGATTTCAGTCAGGAAAACAGAGCCATTACAAGTATTATAAGAATAAGGGGTTTAACATAGGAGGCAGGGCTTATGCAAATCTGAGCGTAGCCATCCGAGTGAGGTTCTAGAAGGGGAAAGTTGAAGGGTTTGAGAAGCAACTGCTAACCACTTCCACCTGAATTACAGGTGGCAAAGGTGGTACAGGTAGCACAGGCGGGAAAACCTGAGAAGCTGCATGCATCTGGCCCCCAAAGTGGGTCTGTGGGATGAGAGCTCACTGGGAGGTCTGCAAAGCCAGTGCGTCTGTTGAAACTGCCATGCCTGGTGACTCTGCCGTCATGTCTGACTGCCATGGCTTCCCAATAACAACGGCTTCCTGTTGGCATCTCACTTCCAAATTTTGTACAGGTTGCTCTCATTGGCAAGCTCCATCCTGGAACATTCAGGAAACAGCATACTGGGAAGTGAAGTTCCAGCGTGTAAAAGGAGTGATGGTGCCAAGTTGACAGCAAAGACAATCCAGCACAATATCCAACAATGGGGGATTGGTTAACTGAATTATAGTATAGTTATATCATAAAATCTACACAGCCTGTGTTGGTCAGCTTTCAACCAGAGAAACAGAGCCAGTAGGAGATATATGTATTCAAAGATTTGTTGGCTTACATAGCTGGGTGCTCTGGTTAGGTGAGTCTGTAGGGCAGCCCATCAGGAAGGGCACAAGCTGAAGCTGCTGTCCACAGACACAGTTTCTTCCTCAGTGAAGCCTCAGTTGTGCTCTTCAGGTTTCCAGCTGGCTGACTCAGGCCCTCCCACATTATCTAGGATAATCTCCCTTACAGTTAATTAGGGACTTTAATCACAGCTACAAAATACCTTCATGGCAATACCTAGATGAGTGTGTGACTGAATAACTGGGGACCATAGCCTAACCAAGTTGACCTATCAAGCTGACCATCCCACAAAATGAAGGAGATTGTATAACATGACAATTCATGCTGCTCTAGAACATTTAATGATATAGAAAAGTGTTCATGAAATGTTAAGTTAAAAAAGGCAGGTTATAAAACAATATATAGAGTATTCTATTTGTGTGAAACTGTCTATTTAAGCATAAAGAAAATATGCTAAAATAGCACATGAGATGGTTCAGAGTGGTAATTACCGGGCTCTGAGAGACTGGGTGATGAAAATTTTCTCCTTTTTGCTATGTGTATTTCCTAGATTATTTACAATGAATAAATGATACTTTATAATAAGAAAAAAATTTGAACATTCTCTTTTAGACACCTTAGGAAACCTTGCTAATTAAATACCAGTAGGTTTCTCCCAAGGAGTGGGGGTGGGGAGGGAGGGGATTTCTCTCCCCTCCCACTCGCTCAGTCTTTCCTTCCCTATCTACTTACAGACACCAAAGGTACTTGCAAAATAGGAAGCTCTCAAGTCTTAGCATGAAAATGCTTCCCTCTCATTCCTCTCTTTAACAAGTATGAGTGGATGTGGCGGGTGAGATGTCAAAAGTAAGCATTTAATTTAGTATACACGGTGGAGAGAACCTTTAATATAGTATTAATTCCTTGTGCAAGTTAGCAAGGCTTAATAACCATGTGAGCCATTGGGAATCCTGGTGTGACTCAAAATGACATCTGCATTAATGGTCTAATTAATAATGTATATGTTAATAAGAATCTCATTAAAGCCAGGGTACAATTATCAATGTAGGATGCAATTCCTTAGCATCTGTGGGCCAGTGTAGTGCTCTGGTGATTCCAGTTGCAGTTACCAATGATAAATGACCTTTTAAGTCTCATTAATTGATTAAGGAGGCAGCAATTAGTGTAAAAACTTAACTGCTTTAGAAGTACAAAAACCACTGGCAAGACAGTGATGATTACAAATCAGGAGGAACTGGGCCAGCTCATCATAGGCAGTGGGGGATGCAGAGTGAGCAGTAAAAGACAGCACGCAGGTTCACCAAGCCTACTCATCCATGTCTCCCTTAACTGCACCCCCAGTCTGGGCATTTGTGCTGTTACTAGTAGTTTAATAAGAATTATATCAACACTAATTAATATTATGGAAAAATTATTTTTCAAAGCCAGCACCTTAAAGTTAATGGACTTCTTTGGTCCATTTTCCTCTTTAATTTAGTTTATCTTTTCGCAAATCTTACTGAAATTATTTCAGTCAGGGACATTGTTTCACCATGAAGACTTGTTTTATCACTCAGTTTTCTTTCTTTTTCTTTTTTTAAAATTGACTCATGATAGCATCTGCCACTGTAGCTTTTCTTTTCTTGACCACTATTTTGACCAAGCCCAAGTTTCTTGGGTCATATTTAGCAAATCAACATCAAGATGATTTGGTGCTTTGGTCAATTTTTAGTCAATGAAATTTCTACCACGTGGAGTTTTAGCCTTTGTCAATTGTATTTTATGCTGATTATTGCCACCAGTCATCCTGGCTGTACGTTGGGTAAATGAGAGCTAATTTTTATTTCTAAGCTAACCCATGAAAAAAAATGTGAGCAGGTTTATGAACCAGAGGCAGACATTAGGGGAGAGGGAGGAGGAAGGAAAGTGGGGAAGGACCCAGAAGGGAGGATAGATCCAGAGGGGGAGAGACAAGAGAGGTGGAGACAGACAGCAAGAGGTGGTAGCAGCTCTAGCTTATTGGCCACTCTGCTTTTGACTTTTCATCAGAGTCAAAACATCTGCTTCTCTGTTTACGTAATTCCATGGTTTCTGAGCCCCTGCTCTGAGGTGGATCCTGGGCCATGGGGAGTGGAGCTAAGTAGTGTAGGTGGTCTGCTCTCCAGGATCCCCAGTCAAGGGAGCCAGGCATGGAGGCTGAGAGCTAAGCTATAGAGGTGGTGATCCAGGGCAAAGGAGCCGCCCAGATGCATCTCTGCTCCCCCAGCAGCTGGCACAGGGCCTGGCCAGGGAACATGCCCATAAATGAAGGAAGCTGTTTATCTATTAACATGTGTTGACATAGTACTATGTCCCAGGTACTATGTTAGCATCTGAGGGTACAGCTGCAGAGCAAGCAGTGCAATGGGAGAATGAGAAGGAAGGGGCTGAGAGGAAACAGGCATGTTGAGCATATAAACTCAGGTTTTTTAAAAAGTAGGCAGGAATTTAGTAAGTAATTTTTAAGATTGAAGCCAGTGATGCTAAACTGAGGGCTTGTTTGGAGAGGGGGCAACACCTGGCACAGGTGAGCAGCATGCCTGGTGGGGGTGATGTTTGTGATAGTTTCTTCTTTCTCAGCTCTTGGGTCTATGTGCCCAAAGCTGTTACCCCATCCTGCCTCCTGGTTTCCTCTCCTGGGAGGCCCAGGAAGGACTCAGGAAACTTGGATTCTGGTCCTGCCTCTGAATGCTATCCTCCGGGCTATGCAGTTTCCCCATTTGTAGCTCCACTCTGTCCAGTGCCCCTCATGGGGCCACCAGTCCTTGCCATCAGGAAGTGCCAGCTGGACCCTGCTTAGAATCTGGGGCTCTACCCACTGGTCCTTGACCCCTGGAAACCAGGTCTTGCCTTCTCAGGGGTGGTTCCAGACAATTGAGACAGCCCCTGGGCCAGAACCCACTGGGGCTCAAAATCTTGGGCATTCAGTGAGGGATTTCCGGTCCTCCATCACCTGATCCAAATTTTCTTAAATTCTCCTTCCTGCACTCACCATCTTATACCTACCTGTCTTGCTGAGATGATTTTCCCTGAGGCTGTATCAGTGTGGGGCTGGGCTCCTTCTGCTGAAGATAAAACCAGGTTCCTGGAGTCTTCAGAACTGTCTGGGCTCTGTTGAAAGGCTGACCTGTTCATATCAAATTGAGGCTAACTGACAGAAACCTAACATTTATTAGCCACTTGCCATGTGCCAGACTCTGTGTTGGATTTTTAAGTGTCATAATCTCAACTACCCAATTGCATTTATCATTCACATCTTGCTGATGAAGATACTGAGACCCAAAGGGTCTTAGTGGCCTGTTCAAGGTCCTGCAGGTACTAATTATCTCAGCCCTGCTTTTTGCTGCCCCAGGAGTTGTCTCAGGGTCTGTCCAGTGGCCAGATCTCCACCGGCCGAGAAGCATTTGGGGGTTTGCAGGACCTCACCAAGTCATCACTTCCAGGGGAAGCAGGGGCAGGTGGGCTAATGGGCTTCAGGTGGTAGCTCCTGGCTTTGCCCTTTCCCTGATGGAGTCCCCAGAGAGAGAGAGAGAGACTGGCAGAAATCAGTCCCTGTGGCCCCCAGATCATGTTAGCCAGGGACACTGTAAATCCCCTTGACTGCCACACAGCATCTTATTATCTTAGAAAGGAAAGACCCTAGGTGATGATTTGGTTCTGTCCCTTACTGTTCAGAGGGGAAGGCACCTGCCCAAAGTCATATCAGGGCAGGGCTGGGGTCCCACCTACACCTCCCCACGGCACCAGCCAGCAGCCTTGTTCTGTCTCCTTTTCTCCGTGGCTCAAAGATCAACAGAGGCACAGCCCAGAGAGCTTACAAAGGCTTTTCTTCCTTTCTTTCCCTTCCTTTAACTCTCCCTTTAAGAGTCACTTTCTGCTTTCCTCTTGATAAGAATTTCACAGCAATTCACACACCCTGAAGGGTGAATGCATAGCAGATTGCTAAAGCCAGGCTGTAATTACCCATCCTTCTGTTCCAAGTGAGGAATTCACTTGCACTGGGTGAATGCTGCTGGGTCTGTCAGCCGTGCTCTTGTTTCCTGAGCGCTCGCTCTGGACTGGCTCTTTGGGGACCCTGCATTGGAGGGCACAGAAATGAATCAAAGAGTGCTGTCCCCAGGAGTTCCCAGTGCAGCAGGCGATGGGAGATGGCCACAGATAGCTAGGAACAGAGAGAGCATGGCAGGTATCCAAGGTACAGACCCATAAAACCCTGCAGACTCCGGTGGGATTTGGATGATGCAGGGGGCAGGGGTGGGGCTTGGTCCAGCTTCAGGTATGGAAGCTGCAGGAGCAGAGATGTGGAAGTGGGAGTTGAAGAATGGGGTCTGGCTGTGTAAGAAGGCACGTTGTGGGAGATGAGGTTGGAAACGTGATTCGGTCTGACCATAAGCCCTAAACACCTGCGACGTTGGCCTTGCCCAGAGGTTATAAAATGGCTGCCCTATAACAGATTGAGGCCTCTGATGAGTTTTTGTGGCCCCCACAGTGTTTTTGTTTTGTTTTTATTTTTAATATTTCGAGTTAGTGACCAACCTTTAAAAACCAGAAGATTTCATATGAGAAATGGATTTCCAGCTCTTTGGAAACACTCAAAGAACTGGCAACCCTGGGCCTGCATTTTTGCCTGGTGACACAACTAGTGTGTATTTGGGGAATGTGTGTTTTCTATGCCTCCGTCAGATCTTCTGGGGGGTCCGTGACACCTCCAAAAGTCAGAACCACAGTTTAAGAAGAATGGAAGAATATTGAATAACATGGAAGCTGTTTACAAAATAATAAGCAGAAAAAAGGTAAAAAGGAATGTTAACTATACAATGACATTTTGGAAAAATGTATATATATTCTTAGGAAATATTGGTTATCTCTAGGAAATGTGATTAAATGTGACTTTTATTTTCTTTGCTTATCTCCATTTTTTACAAGGAATATTTATAGCACGAAAATGATTTCAAAAATTTTTTTATTGGAGTATAATTGCTTTACAATGTTGTGTTAGTTTCTGCTGTACAGAGAAGTGAATCAGCTATGTGTATACATATATCCCCTCCCTCTTGGACCTCCCTCCCCCCGTCCCACCCAGCTAGATCTTCACAGAGCACCAAGCTGAGCTCCCTGTGCTATACAGCAGGTTTCCACTAGCTATCTATTTTACACATGGTAGTATAAGAAAATGATTTTTAAAATCAGTTTTTAAAGTAAATCTGAGCTGGTTGACAGTGTTTAAAGTCTTTCGAAATTCGTCAGCCACAAGTAGAAAAAAACTGGAACTCTTTAGTCTGCTGACCTGGGCTCTATACTCAGCCTCAGGAAAGTCTTCTGTGCATCTTTGTCTGGACATTTGAGACCCTCTGCACAGTCTGGGCATTTGGTGTTACATGTCTCTTCCTCCTCCACCCTCTCTCTTTCCTGCTAAGCCCCTACTCATCCTTCCTGGGTGAGTTAAATGCCACCACTTCATTAAGCCTTTATCCATCCCACTCTGACAGGGCCACCTGCCTCTTCTTCCCCATAGGGTTGTTTGTGAAGTATGTGTCTGACTCTGCCACTGGACTCTGGGCTTCTAGAGGGCAGAGACCATGGCGTCTTCATTTGTTGGCTTGTTCATTGGGACTTGTGTGCAGTATGCGATCAGAAAAATGCTTGTTGAAGTCAATTGACTGGAAATGAAGAGAGAAAAATGAGGGGTTCAGTTAAAAAACATGGATTCAAATCCCTGCCCTGCCTCATAATGCCTGTGTGATTGACCAAAGACAAGTCCTTAACCCATCTGTCTACTTGTTCATCTGTAAATTGGGCACACAGACCAGCTCTGATGACTAAATGGAAGGATGTGTGTGCAAGTGCTATGGAAAAGTACTAATGAATGATAAATTACTGCTATTGTGCATTGCCATTCCTTTAAGGCAGCTCTTCCTGAATGTTCTGTATTGTATGGTCTGACTTACTCAAAGTCACATGGAAAGTCAGTGGTGGAGCTAAGACTAAAATCCAAATCCTTCTCTATTTATGGGCTGTTAACTGTCCTGTTACAGCAAGTATTAAAAGAAACTATAAAATGAAGTCAGAAGCTGTTGTTGTCTTCTCTGTGCAGGTGTTGTGGTTTCATTTGCTGCTGGAGGATAATAGGGGCATGGTTCTCACCCTGACCCAGCTGCTCCAGCCATTGCCATGTTGCAGCCACCATCTGTCCTGCCCAACTTAGAAGCAGACGTGAAATGCCTGGTTTAGACTCTCCTTGCTCTTCTCTTTGAGCCTTCAGTATCCCTGTCGGATGCTGAGGTGAGGGCTGGAGTGGAATGGGGAGGGAGGCCATTTTGCTTGGTGCCTACAGTGGGATGGGCAGTTAGGACTCTGTCCAGAGATAGAGGAAAGTGAACTGTCACTGGGCACACTAGGTCAGGCCTGCAGATTGGCCAACCCACAGAGGCCAACGGCAGAAAAGATGCTGGGCTGTGGGAAACATGCTCCTAAGGCTTGTGCAAGACATGGATGTTAGGTCCCATCACCCAAGCCCTTGAAAAGATGTGCTAAGTATGAGCAGAGGGTCATACAAAGTTGGCACATTTTGGAGTATAAATTCTGCACCAGGTTAGGCAGTGCATACCCAGGGCAGTGGAAAGAGGCCTTGCGCAGGAGGTCGGGACCCCTCAGTTCTGAAGCTCCAGCTTTGTGAACTTGGGTGAACCACCCAGCCCTCCTTTTCCTTTATCAGATAAGAGATTCCTTCATTGTACAAATATTTATTGAGCACCTATGATGTGTGGAGGAAACCTCAGTAAACAAAACAGACAATATGCCTGATCTCAAGCAGTTCATATTCCAGTGTTATGGCCATATTCCTCGTGGTATAGTTTGAAGTCAGGGAGCCTGATTCCTCCAACTCCATTTTTCTTTCTCAAGATTACTTTGGCTATTTGGGGTCTTTTGTGTCTCCATACAAATTTTAAGATTTTTTGTTCTAGTTCTGTAAAAAATGCCATTGGTAATTTGATAGGGATTGCATTGAATCTGTAGATTGCTTTGGGTAGTATAGTCATTTTCACAATATTGATTCTTCCAATCCAAAAACATGGTATATCTCTCCATCTGTTTATGTCATCTTTGATTTCTTTCATCAATGTCTTATAGTTTTCTGGCTACAGGTCTTTTACCTCCTAAGGTAGGTTTGTTCCTAGGTATTTTATTCTTTTTGTTGCAGTGGTGAATGGGATTGTTTCCTTAATTTCTCTTTCTGATCTTTTGTTGTTAGTGTATAGGAATGCAAGAGATTTCTGTGCATTAAGTTTGTATCCAATCCAGGAGAATTCTATCAGAATCTCTGGGGCTGGGATGCAGACTTCGGTATTAAAAACAAAACAAAACAAAAAAACTCTTCAGGTGATCGCAGTGTCCCTGTGCCTATGTCACTTGGGGAACTTGTTAAAGTGCAGACTCTAGAGTATAACCTGGACTTCAGAATTTTTTTTTAGTTGATTTACAATGTTGTGTTAATTTCTGCTGTACAGCAAAGTGATTCATTTATACATATATATTCTTTTTCTCATGTTCTTTTCATTATGGTTTATCACAAGATATTGAATATAGTTCCCTGTGCTATACAGTAGGACCTTCTTGTTTATCCATTCTCTCTATATAATAGTTTGCATCTGCTAACCCCAAACTCTCAATCCATCCCTCTCTACCCCCCCTCCCCCTTGGCAACCACAAGTCTGTTCTCTATGTCTGTGAATCTGTTTCTGTTTCATAAACAGGTTCATTTGTTTCATATTTTACATTCCACATGTGAGTGATATCATACGGTATTTGTCTTTCTCTTTCTGACTTACTTCACTTAGTATGATAATCTCTAAGTCCATCCATGTTGCTACAAATGGCATTATTTCATTTACTATGGCTGAGTAGTATTCTGTTGTGTATATGTACCACATCTCCTTTATCCATTCACCTGTCGATGGACATTTAGGTTGTTTCCATGTCTTGGCTATTGGGAACTGAGCTGCTATGAACATAGGGGTGCACGTATCTTTTTCAATTATAGTTTTGTCTGGATATACGCCCAGGAGTGGGATTGCTGGATCATATGGCAACTCTATTTTTAGTTTTTTGAGGAACCTCCTTACTGTTCTCCGTAGTGGCTACCAACTTACATTCCCACCAACAGTGTAGGAGGGTTCCCTTTTCTCCACACCCTCTCCAGCATTTGTTATTTATAGACTTTTAATGATGGCCATTCTGACCAGAGTGAGGTGGTACTTCACTGATGTTTTGATTTGTATTTCTCTAATAATTAGTGATGTTGAGAAACTTTGGGCTTCATAATTCTTTTTTAATTTTAACTTAATTTAATTAGTTTAATTAATTTATTTTGGCTGTGTTGGGTCTTTGTTGCTGTGCGTGGGCATTTTCTAGTTGCGGTGAGTGGGGGCCACTCTTCGTTGCGGTGTGTGGGCTTCTCATTGCGGTGGCTTCTCTTGTGGAGTACGGGCTCTAGGCGCACGGGCTTCAGTAGTTGTGACACGTGGGCTCGGTAGTTGTGGCTTGTGGGCTCTAGAGCGCAGGCTCAGTAGTTGTGGCGCCTGGGCTTAGTTGTTCCGCAGCATGTGGGATCTTGCCAGACCAGGGCTTGAACCTGTGTCTCCTGCATTGGCAGGCAGATTCTTAACCACTGCGCCACCAGGGAAGTCGCCTGGGCGTCAGAAATTTTTAATCATCATCTCCAGGAGATGCTGATGCTGCTGGTCCCGGAGGCACACTTTAATTAGCAAGAAGTTTACACAATGCTGTATGTCCCTGCAGAACCCTTTCTCTGACACCTTTCCTGGTTTTGTCTCTCTTTCAGACGTACATAGGCACACAGACAGATAGAAATACACAAACACACACACACATACACACACACACACATGCCGCTCCTTCCTGGCCTAGGATTTTAAATACCATCCTTCAAACCAAGAGGAATTTCCCATGGACACTGAGCCCCACAGAAGGTGACTGCTCGTGAAAACACTAGCTGCACTGCTGGCCTACCAGACTCGGGGTGCGGTGGTTATTGTCAGGCCCCCAGAGGCAGAGCTGGGGACTGGGGGAAGGAAGCCAGGCGCTAGGGCACACTTAAAGAGACGCTCCTCTCTGGTTCCTGCAGGTGACCACTCTGCACTTGCAAGAGCCTGAGAGGGATGTCTCCTTAAGTTTCGCTGCCTAGGCACCCTGCCTCACACTAGTCTGAACTGCCTCCCCCACCCCTGCCTTCCCCCTGAGGCCGGCACATCGTTGAACCTTTGAGTTTTTTCAGCTGGGTCCTTCTTCTTTCCTTCCAGATGGCAGTCGTTATCCCTGCCTCTTCAGCACCGTGTTCTTGGGCTTCGTTCCCGATTCCTAGGCATGAGGCAGTTTCCTAAAACAACAGTTTCAAAGTGTGGTCCTCAACCAGCAGCAACAGCATCATCTGGGAACTTGTTAAAATGCAAACTCTCAGGCCTCACTCCAGACCTACGGAATCAGACTGGGGGTGGGGCCGTCAGTTGACTGAACGAGGCTTCCAGGTGATTCTGATGCCTGTTCAAGTGTGAGACCCAGTGTGTGGCTGCGGGGCAGTGGTCATGGGGTGGTCAGCAGCCCTAGATTCCAGGCCTGGCTCTGCCCTCTCCCAGACAAGGAGGAGATAGCTTGGCAGAGACATCGGCAAAGACTCCTCCAGCCCTGACTCTCAGGACTGCGGTTGTGCTTGTAAACTTTGCTCCACTCCAGGGCCACAGTGCCCCTGGCAAACTGCTCTCCTCGGGGCTGACCCCTGGGGCAAGGCTGTGTATTGCAGCCTCCACTCTCTCCATGGACATTATTAGCTGAAGAGAGTCCTGGCTGAGAAGAGTTGCCTTCAGAAACAGAGTCTTAACAAAGAGAGGGAGTTCGGGGCTGGCAGAAGGAGAGGCACCGTGAGCTGTGAGAAAACTCAGCTCCACAGAGGCCAGGCTACATCTCACCCTGCCAGGGGTCCGGGCAAGCAGGAAGGGGTTTGAGCAGTGCATATGAACTTGGCTGCAGGCAGAGGTAGCTCCAGTGTGTCACAGACTCACCTTCTCTCAAGTCCTGTGTCCATGGAAGACAAGGCTTCCCATGACCTAAATGCATTCACTCGTTCAGCAGATGCTCCTGAGCACTTTGCAGCCTTGGATCCACTGTGAAGGGCCAGGAGATGGGGGTTACAGAGAGGAATTGGAAACAGGGACAAGGGCTCTACCCCCTAGACCATGAGGGAGACCTCATCACGATAGCTAATGTTTATGGAACATCTGTTATGCTCTAAGTATCTTGTTTTACCTGTGTTCACACATTTCGTTCTCACAGTGCATTATAATAATAATACCATATTATTAACAATATAGGTCCTCTCAGAATACTCACTTAAAGATGAAGAAACAGGGCTTCCCTGGTGGCGCAGTGGTTGAGAGTCCACCTGCCGATGCAGGGGACACGAGTTCGTGCCCCGGTCCGGGAAGATCCCACATGCTGTGGAGCAGCTGGACCCATGAGCCGTGGGCGCTGAGCCTGCGTGTCCGGAGCCGGTGCTCCGCAACGGGTGAAGTCACAACAGTGAGAGGCCTGCGTACCATGCAAAAAAAAAAAAAAGATGAAGAAACAAAGGCACAAAGAGGTTAGATATTTTGCCCTATTAGATGCAGAGTCAGGATCAGAACCTAGGTGATCTGGGTCTTGAACCTGGGCTTTTAGCCACAGGGCTGTACACCTCCTGCTCCATAGGTGAGACTTCACCATGAATTAATATGTTAAACAGCTAGACAAGAACAGGTCAGAAACCCAGCCTCCCCACCTGGGGATGTGACAGGCTGATTTCCTGCTTTTGGCCTCAATTTCCACCTCTGTAAAGGGGGCTGGTAATTCCTGTGAAGCCACCCTCTCTTCCAAGGCCATGGTGAGGATTACGTGGGTGACGCTGAGAATGGGGAGTGAACTCAAGGTTGAGGGGGCCGTGCTAGGTGGTGGGAGGGGTTTCCATTTACTTGGGCTCACCTGGCTTGCCCAAGCTATAGGTCAGTGGTAATAGCACCACCACCTGCCATTTGTGTGAGTCTTTACAGACAAGGGACCTGAGGTTCAGAGGTAAGTATCTCACCTGGGGCATGAAGCTCAAGTTGTCTAGGGGAGAAGGAGTCCAGCAGATGCATGGAAGTGGCCAGAGCCAGCAGAGGCTCTTCTCTATTTTATGATATATTTGAAATTTCCTCATCATAGAAGCAATAAGAAATGCCTAGAGAAGGACAGAGTCAGGGCTGGAACCCAGGCATCTGTGTTCAGCATCTGCACTCTTAACCTCTGTGCTATAAGAAGGCTGAGGGCACTGGTGACCCCTTGGTGGCCCCTTGCAAACATCATGGGGAGTTGGGAGGTGTTAAGCCTGGACAGGCCAGGGGGTTGGATCTGGGCCTGCAGCCTTGGACCAGGCCCCAAAGAGTCCAGCTCTCTGCCCCTGCCTCAAAACTCCTGCCCCAGCCACTCTGAATGGGCAAGAGAAGAACGCAGACTGGGGGCCGTGGGCAGTCAGATCTACTCATGGAACATTTAGACTCACTCAGGGTCTGGAATCGGCTTAGAAGCCAGTGTTATTGCCTGGCTTCTATCCCATCAATTGGTGTGGGGAGCCTGGAGGTTCCTGGGGGAGAGAGAGGACCATTTGCAAGGAAGCAGGGCCTCCTAGAACGAAAACTGTGGAGACTCCCAGCCCTTCCCCATGACTGTTGCAGTTACCAAAGCATGCCTGGTGGCCTGGAGAGGCCCTGACCAAGGCCAGAAGACAAGACTGAATGGGGAGGAGGGCCCAGAGAGAGAATTCACCCTGAAGGGAGAGTGATGGCACTTGCAGGCTGGCATCTCACTGGGGCAGAGGATGGGAGGGTACATGGACCAGGTCCTGGTAGGGTCTGGGTGTGGGCACTACTGGGTCTTTCTTAGAAATCTAAACAATTACCTACTCTGTGGACCAGCAAATCCAGTCTTAGGGATTTACCTAAGACAAACAAAAACATAAGATCTCAAAAAGAATTGTTTAAAAATAATTCATAGTAGCTTTATTCACTAATAGATAAAAACTGGAAACATCCCAAATGTCCATCAACAGGAGAATAGACAAGCAAATGGCGGTATATCCACATAAAAGAATATGACTCAGCAAAAAGAAGAAACAAACTACTGATATATGTAATAACTTAGGTAGATCTTAAAAACACTGGGCTGACTGAAAGAGGCCTTACACAGTATGATTCAATTTAGATGATGTTCTAGAACAGACTAAACTAAGTTCTGGTGGGAAAAATTCAGAACAGTGTTGGCAGGTAGAGGTAGAGGCAGGGAAAGGTAATGAGGGAAGTTTCTGGTACGAAAGGACTGTTCTATATTTTGATGGTGGTTTTTAGATTATACAGGTGGATGAATTTGACAAAGTCTATTAAATAGTAGACTTAAAATTTATATTTGATTATATGAAAATTTATCTTAAAAAAAACTGTAAACAAATATGGAACTCTAGTTAATGATATACATGTTGAAGTGTTTCTGGGTAAAGCATATTGCTGTCTGCACCTTATTTTGAAATGCATCCAAAAAATAAGATGGATAGGTATATGATAAAGCAAGTAAGTCCAAGTGTGGGTAAATGGGTATTCACTTTGCAGTTTTTTCAATTTTCCTGTGTATTTGAAATTCTTCGTAACAGAATGTCATAGGGGAAAATAACTGGTGCAAATTTTATTTCTTGACTGGACCCTGACCGACATGTACAGTATGTACAGTATGTATGTACAGTAATTTATTCACAGATTCTTCTATTCGTTGATACTTAGACTGACATTGTTCACTGTTGCTAGAAGACTGCCATCCTTAATTGTGTCTTTGTGCACAAAACTACCTAGAAGTAGCTTTGCTGGGTGAAAGGATCTCCAACACTTTATAAGGGGCAAGGGGAAACCAGGCCCAGAGAGGGTGATAATTTACTCCAGCTCACACAGGAAGCCCATAGTGGAGCTGAACCTGGGCTCTTGCTCCCATGCTTTTGCTACAAAGGGTAGAGTCCTTTCCTTGCTTTCTTGGCCTTGAAGGAGACAGAAATGGCAGAGATAGGGCTCTGCCATCTAACAGTTTAGAGTTAGGTTGGGTGACAAGATCCTTGGAGGAAAGTGATCAGCAGGGGAAAGGTTGGGAGAAGGTGGCTGCTGTCACCCTCAACCTCGGCAGGGCCTCCAAATCAGATCAGAGGTGCAACAGGAGAAGCAGATGGGCAGAGAGAGGAGGCTGTACCCACGCCCTGGCCAGTGACCACCAACAGTAAGTCTCCATAACTGGGCTCATGGAGATGTTACTGCTGTTCTAGGCAGGAAGCTGCAACTCTGATCTGGAAGGAGCATCTGCTACCCAGGGGTATGGCACTCAGAGACTGTCTCTCCACAGACTTCTGGGGCTACTAGGGGAGCAGCAGATGTACAAAGGCAGCCAGAGCCAGGCAGGCGAGGGCTTCTCTCTACTCTTAGTGTCTTTGCGATTGTCATGAAGGAAGAAAAGAAAGAGGAGAGGAGAGAAGACCAGAGGCAGGGAGACCCCCATAGATGGATGAGTAACCTGGGTGAGAGGGGGGCTAGCCTGAGGGGCAGGCAGGAGGGCAGGTCCCATGATGTGAAGGAGGCGTAAGTAACAGGGAGCTATTTAGATGTAGAGAGGTGAAAAGTGGGAGGCAACGTGCCCCCAGGACCCTCACCTGGACACCTGACCTGAGTGCATGGTATTGCTGTTCAGCTTCTGGAACCAATGTTTGGATTGGAGAACAATGATGATTCCTTTTTAGACTTAATGAATGTCGGAGGGGGTTCTTCATGACTGAGGATAATTTTTTTTGGATGCAGAAAAAAGTAACAAATTAAAAAAACCATTTTTCGCTGAGTCTTTAACTTCAAATTTTACTATCCTAATCGTAAATCCAAATTCCCTTAAAAGGTCTCATTTACAATTCATTTCATTAGGTTACTATAAGCATTTTGAAGTGCATTTATAAATTTGATGCATCCTGTTTTCATCCAGAGAGCTTCGCATGCCTGACCTAACAAGAAAACCTTTCCAAGCACTTAAACTACTCTTGTAAGTTTAATAAATCAAAGTCCTAAATATGGTGATTCTTAAGTTCTCATAAACATCCCAGTACTGTTTACAAAACTAATCAAATTCTCTTACAACCTTTAATTTAAAATCACGTCTAAAATCAGTTGCTCAATTACATATTTACAATGAAATCTCAGATATGCCAAATTCTCTTACTTATCACAAACCCTGCAAATACCAAGTATGTACAGGCCATTCCTAAACTTAACACAAATGTATTAATGTTATGGGCTTTGTTGACTTTGTTATTTTTGTATTCAATTTATACCTTCCAGGGGTAAAAAAAGACCCCTTTTCTTTTTTTTTTAAGACCCCTTTTCACTAGGGGAACAGCTTTCTCATCTCAAGAGAATTGAGGTCACCACTCCAGGAATACCACTCTCATTTCAAGTGAGCTGAGGTTCCTGGTCATTCATTCATAGCCATGCTCTAGTTATAATCTCAGAGGACAATCTCTGCTGGTTGCTCAGAGATGTGGCTGGCGCAGGAGACTTAGAACCATAATCATCCTGGGTGATACCTCTCAGGTACTTTTTCATGTGACATTGGGGGATTCCGAGTCCGTATTGTTCAAATGGAGCTGGATTCATAACCCAGGCCCCCTAGGTGCAAGTTACACCGTTACCTTAATTATTTATCTGATTTGAGCCTGTGAACATCACCCCACCCCACCCTGCCAACCATGTTGCATCTAATTTCATCCAACAAATCACTTTGTTCAATACTAATTGAATTCCCTATTCTTTTCCTATTTTTCCTTTCTGACAGGGAGGCTAGTCCCTAGGAGGAATGATCCCCAAACACCACAGTGAGTTTACACAGTGATGACTACTCCTTCAAGGTCTCTATGCCCATTTACTCAGGTGACTGTAAATTGGGGAGCACCACACATAGCCTGTGGCAAGTACGCCTGTCTGTCACTGTATTGCACAAGCAGCTGTAGGCAATACATAAACAAATGAGTGGCCAACAAACCAGCAAACCTTATTTATAGACACTGAAATTTGAATTTTATATCATTTTCACATGTCATAAAATACTCTTGATTTTTCCAACTATTTAAAAATATAAAAACCATATTTAGCTCACAGGCAGAACAAAAATAAGCAGTGGGCTGGATTTGACCCTGGGGCTGTAATTTGGTGACTCTTGTTCTAGTGTGTTAACATTTGTCAATTTCACATTGTTAATTTTTAGAAATTAGTATTACCATTAAAGAAGCTGTAACTTTTTGGAGAGTCACTAACTTATTGTGTCTCAGGTTTACCCTGCTTGAGGACAAAAGCCTTTTCTTGTGTCTTCTTTCCCATGTCTTAAGGTCCCCCCAAATCTTGCTTTTGAGATCTTAAAAAATCTGGAATCAGTTAACTTCATAAACTCTCTACCCAAGTATGACCTAATTTTACTGTATTATGTGTATTATGTATTAGGGTTTTGTTTCCATTCATCCATCACAACCTCCACCACCACCCCCCACTTTCCAAAACCAAGTCCTGGGCCTTGTATTTAGGTAACAAAGGTCCAATAACATGTTTTCCCAGACAAAGCAATCATCCACTAAGGTGAATTTAGCTTTCATCTCCGAAATGCAAAGATTCTGGCAAGCAGATTTTAGAATAATAAATTTAATCTCTACCGTGCATGACCAAGCCGATCCTCACCACAATTTTCTGTGGATGGAAAAATAAGGAAATTTAGACTTTGTGAAATTGCGTAGAGACTCTAGCACCAAGCCAAATATTTCAATGGATGGAAAATGGTTTGGTTAAACTGGAAGCATAAAACAAATGTGGCTGTTATGTCTTCACTCTTATTATCTTGTCCATAGAAAATGATTCGACTGGCACGGGGGTCGCAAAGTCAAATGTCTGCAGAGGCCACACTGATCCCCAAAAGGACCAGGTGTAGGAAAACAGGGAGTGATGGGGACTGAGCCAAACAGAAACATGTACTTCCCGTTGAAATACATTCAAAATAAAAATATATCCCCATACAGCAGTATATTTGTTAAATAAAACACATTCATGAAACAGATGCAACTCTCAGGCCATCAGCTTATAATCTCTGTGTCTGTCCTTTCCATTTGTCCAGCTCATTCATGCATGAGGCTATAAAGAGTAACATCCTGAAAAGTGCCTCCTTACACTCCTTGTGTCCAATCCCTTCATTGTAAAGCCCAGCAAACTGAGGTCCGGGTCAGAGAAGGGACTTGTCCAAAGCAACGCAGTCAAGCTGCTGTAGCTAAACCGGGAGTTGAACCCAGTTCGCTTAAGTTCCAACCCAGTGCTCCTCACCCTCTTCATCCATCTAAAGGAGCTCAAAACAGGAGAATGCTAAGGCCGGCAGAGTGAAGCCTATAGCTGCTTATTCTGGCTGCATCACTTAATTAATTCACCCACCAGTTGGCTGAGAGGATGAAAAAATGAGTCAGCTGGCATTATGAGTAAGTGGCTCCCAGCTGCCTCCCGCCAGCCAGAGCTGCCCTATCTTTGAAGGTCAGACATCAGAGCCCTAGCTCTGCATGTGGAATTTAACCACTGGGGCCCACATGGCTGTAGGCAGCCAGACTAAGGAGAGGGCGAATGGATATTCACAGACTCCGGATTCCAAGTACTCAGAGCTGTGCAGCCACCTCCCCCCCCCCCCCCCCCCCCCCGTGTGGGGCTCAGACGATTTAAATATCACAGCCACAGGAGTCAGACACACATTTCAATGTCACCCCAATTAGGGTGCCTGCAGGGTTGGATGGGACCTGAGGGAAGCAACAGGGATGCCTGCTAAATGAGAAAATGAGGGTCCCACAGCCTCAGAGACCCAGGACCCAAGTGTTCTTCTAAGGAAAATGGAAAACTCTGGGGTCCAGCTGTGCTATGGGATCTTAAGGAAATCCCAGCCCTTCTGTTGGCCGCTGCTGTTAAATGGACTGATAGGATCCTTACTGTGCATATTGGACAGTGTTCTCATGAGGAACAAGAGGCAAAAGGAAGGTACAAATACTCTGTGAATAGTGCTGCAGTGAAGAATTTGGGCTGTTAGTGAGGGTCCATAAGGTGGCAGTTGAATGGGAAGGACTAACAGATATCTTTTCTCAGGAGTAAGGTGCTATGATGGTTGTCATTACTATTGCTGCCGTCTAAAGGGCTCTGTTCCAGAAGAGGGGCTCTGGAATAGCTGTGCTCTGTGGGTCCCCAGAGGCAGAGTGAGAAAGTTTAGTGGCAGACAGTTTGGGGAACAATAGGAGAAAGACTTTTGTAAGAGAGCTGTACAAAGTCTGGAGGGGCTTCCGCGAGAGGAGAGGCCATGAGCTGGCCATGGCTGGGTGGGTCCAAGGTAAGGCAGGGGGACCGAGTGCATCCAGGCATGTGATGGCAGAAGGAGGTTTGTACTGCATCAGCTGTAGGTCCCTTTCAGGCCTAATGCTTTGAATTTCAGATTTGGGGGAGGAGGGCAGAGGGGGAGGATAGTAAAGGAGAGGCAGTTAAATCAGGAGCCAGGAGCTCTGGTCTAGGCCAGGCTACACATCAACTTGCTGGGCCCTCCTCTGCCCTCTACCCTCCATGTCCCACTTGGCTCTGCAGCCTAACAGGAATGGCCTCCAGTGCATCTGGGACTCTTTTTCAGTTTCAGAAGCCTCTTCAGGTGGCCTCTATGTGGAAGGCCATGCTCTGGACACTGGACAGAGTTGCTTACCCCTTTTTCCCTGGGGACCTTGGTAGTCCCTTCTTGAAAAGTTGGGCTTGGAAGAGCACAGTTTGGAAGCCATGACCTGGGGACTAAAGGCCCCTCAGGCCCCTCTGATAGTCTTCAAGCTTTTCACAAGTATTAGGATTGGGTGCCCAGATCATCTGGGAATACAGAGTCCCTGTTCACAGATTCACAATTATGTCACCTAGAGATAGCCCTCTCAGGACCATAGCCTCTGTTCTTCCCCCACCCCCCGCCCCTCTGCCCCCAAACCAAAGGTGGGAGCATGGGTTTGCAGAGGAAAAGACTTGATTAATGTCCCAGCTCTGTTAGAGACGTAGGATGAAAGGAGACTGTCAGAACTATGAAAACATGTCTGTGTCCCTAGGGAAATCAGTCCATTTGATATCCTGGGCTTGCAATTAGTCTGTGGGGAGCCAGAGCCCTGTGATTCCTGAGTTGTCTTAACCATCCTGCTGGCAAAAGGCAGACAGCAGCCCGATTTGGGGGTGGGGAGTGGGAGATGCAAATCAGGCTTGATAATGCAAGCTCCATGCCTGCCTCCCTCCCTCCGTCCCTCCCTCCCTCCCTCCGTCCCTCCCGTGCGTGCTTCAGTTCCTAGTTTATAACTCCTCATTTTGCAGGTGATCTTCAGAAAAGTGGAGACAATTAATTACCCCAGGTCACCTGTGAATATGAATTTCCCTTTTGGCAAATACATTCCCTCCTCCCCCACCCCCCCTCCGTGAGCTCCTTGAATATAGGGACGGTGCTAACAGTGAGGTGGATGGTGGAGGGCCTACACCCAATGCTCCCCAGAGGCTTTTTGCTGGTTCTGTGCTCCTCTCCTCCCCTGCCTCCTGTGTTCTGCTTTCAGTGGCCCACACCTGTGACTCTCCTTCAGCAGCCTGCCCCAGGCTACTGGAAACTTCCAACAATGGCAGATTGAAGTGCCTGGGAATTAAGCTTCTCCTTAGCTAATGACTTGCAGGGGTGGGAGTGTGGAGCCGAGCTCCCTGGTCTTGGGACAGGGCAACCCTGAGACGTGGCTTATACTCCAGAGCAACCTGGGGAATCAGGCCGAAGCTACCCTCTGTGAGACTTGGCTAGAAATCACTCCCTTCCCAGTTTCCTCCCTTCCTTCTCCTGCTTCCCACTTCCTTACTGGTTTTCCTTAGAGCACCTTCTTAATAAATCACTTGTACATGAATCCTTGTCTCAGGGACTCCTTCTACATCCCCAATACCCAGGACAGGGCCTGCTGTGGGGAAGGGATTCAGTTACTGTGGGGTGTAGCAAACAAAGGAAGCTATGGAAATTATCCTAGAGACAAAGCCCAACTCCTCATCCTGGAGATGAAGAGACTGAGGCCAGAGTGAAGGCACTTTGCCAAGGTCTCAAGGGAGGCAGAGGCTGAGCCTGAGTTAGAATCCAGTTCACTGACCCCCAGGTCAGGGGGTGTCCCCACTGCTGAGTGGCTTCTCTCCAGCAATCCAGTTAGAACTAAGGCAGAAAGTGTCCAGAGCCTTGGGAGGTGAAGACCAAGGGCAGTGAAGGTTTAAAGAAAGGAGAAATCTCTGCCAATGTGCAGAGGAGGGTATAGGGCTTCCTGGAGGAGGGAGCACTTGAGCTGGGACTGGTAGGATGAACGATAAGGGGTGGTCGGATGGGACGATGGCATTCCTGGCAGAGGGAACTGCATGAGTCAAGGCCAAGAAGCTGGAGAGTATAGACTATGTTTGAGCAGCAGAGAAGAGTGAATTGATCAGAGACTCTTAATAACTGAAGTCTGATGGGACATTCCAAATATCTATTATCATAGTAGCTAAACAGTGATGATGGGGACCAGAGACTGGGAAGGGTGGCATATGCAGGTGGGGGGCCTCCTCCTGCCTGTCCAGTGTCCCCACAGACAAGTGTTGGGTCTTATAGCCTCCACTCTTGGAGGCTTCCTGCTTCCAAGTTTCTCCCCAGGTTTGGCGCTGGTGCTGAATGAGAAGGCTCTGGGCACTCACAGGGGGTTGGAATTTCTGAGCACCTAGAGACCTCTCAACTAGTCCTGAGTCTAGCAAGTGGGACTTGGGGGAAGACTGGCGGGGGCTCCCAGCAGAGAAAGGGAGTTTGGCTAAATGAATTCTTACTTATTTATTTATGGCCGCGTTGGGTCTTTGTTGCTGCGCGCGGGCTTTCTGTAGTTGTGGTGAGCAGGGGCTACTCTTCGTTGTGGTGAGTGGGCTTCTCATTGCAGTGGCTTCTCTTGTTGCGGAGCACGGGCTCTAGGCACGTGGGTTTCAGTAGTTGTGGCTCACGGGCTCTAGGGCTCATCAGGCTTAGTAGTTGTGGCGCACGGGCTTAGCTGCTCCGCGGCATGTGGGATCTTTCCGGACCAGGAATCGAACCCGTGTACCCTGCATTGGCAGGCGGATTCTTAACCACTGCGCCACCAGGGAAGTCCCTAAATTAATTCTTTATATCCCTGCCCTTCTCACATTACCCCAGGGCTGCCTCGGTATACCAATCCGTATAACTGGGGCATGAACCAAGAACACTTTGGGGACATTTCTCTGGCATTCAGTTCCAGTGCTCTGTTCTGTATTTGAGATGCGATTCTGAAGAGCCCCCTTTTTAAAACAGTCCAGCACTGAGATAAATTCATCAATACCAGCGTTTCTGGTTATAAATACAGGGGCAAGGGGCTGTTATCAAGTTGTTAAAACTAGAGAAGAGGAGAGGCCCTTGTCCTTCTTAAGGAGCCTAGAAAATAGCAAAAGACAAAAGGACCTCAGCTCTGATGGACGGTTATAGATAAATGCCCCGTGGGCAAGGTGGATCTGATTTGGGTGGCTCAGAGTGGGACAGGGTCTTGCTCAGTTTCTCACATCAAATGGGGGGCAAGGCTGTGGAAGGACCCAGACTGCCTACCTCCCAGGCTAGGGCCGTTTCATTCTGCACTCAAATTGTTGTTGTAGCTGGCCTTCAACGCCTCTCAAGGAATGGACCACCCAGACCTATAGGGTTACATAGTTTGGAAGTTTCCATAGCTGAATGTACACACATGTACCTGGGGACTTTCTGGACTGAAAGAAGACCTCTAACAGTTTCCCTAGTGAAGCTGATTGTCTCCAAAGAAGGCTGTCATCGATCTCTTCCCTCCCTGTATGTGTATGCCACTTCAACCGCTGGGAAGTAGCCTGTTTCCCTTCCCCTTGATTCTGGACAGGTCCTTGTGATTTATTTTCACCAAATGAATATGGTAAAAGTGATGTTTTGAGACTTCTGAACCCAGGCCTTAAGAGGACCAGAAGCTTCCACTCTCTCCCTCTTGGAATGCAGTTGCCACATAAGAAGTCCAATTACCTTGATGCCACCATGCAGTGAGGAAGCCCAAGCTACACCTTAGAGAGATCACCCAGAGGACCACCAAAGTACCAGGCACCTGAGTGAGTCTTCCTGGAATTTGCAGCTCCACCTAGCCATCAGATGAGCGCAGCCCAGTGGGTGACCTCAGCTGATGCCATGGGTGGTAGAAGAACTACCCAGCTGGGCTCAGCCAAACCACAGAATCATGAGAAATGTTTTGTATGCTAATACATTTTGGGTTACTTTACAATAGATAACCAAAATACTTCATTTAAAATTTTTTTCTGACCCAGAGTTTTTAGTGGCTTAGTGACATAGGTGGTAGGGACAACTGTGGAGCCCAGCATGGAGGGACCTGCCAGGTTTGTGTCCTTTTCCCTGGCCCTGCCTGCTCTGTTTCAGACCAGGAAGATGCTGCTTCCACAACTTCACTGCCTCCCAACTCTCCCCTGGCGGGGGCGGGGTAGTAGTTACTGCCGGGTAGACTTTGGAGCCTACTGGCTAGGAGGATAGGACAAGCTGATGAATGGTGGCAAAGGGCAGGTTAGGAGGCTGAAGGGTAGATCCGTAGCGACCCTCTTAACTCATCCTTAGGATGAGGATCATCGATGCAACAGCTTCACTCACGTTAGGCTTCGTGGAGGGGGCTGGGGAAGGGTATGAATCAGAACAGGTTCTTGGCTGCACCAAGTACCTTGGGGAGAAAGACCCAGAAACAGAACATTATGGGCAAAGGCTGAAAGTGCCCAGAAAAGGGAGGGACTGGTTCTGCTTCAGATGGCCTGGGGGAGGGGGAGATGACATTCGGTCCAGGCTGTAAAATGGAAGACAACTTTGGTCCAGAATGGTGGAGGGAGAGAACCCAGGAGGGAAGGATGTTTGCAGAGGGAAATTTGGCTGTGCTCCCTGAAGAGCAGAGGCTATAGGGAGGCTGGGTGGTCACCCTTAAGAGAGAACTTTGACCATTCTAACTGAGAACAGTGAAAGGCAGAGGCAGAGAGGCATCTGGAAGAGGCCTAGATAGAAGCTGCTTGGCCAGGAAGCCTCTTCTCAGTGTTTCTAAAAAGGAAGAAATAACAGAGTGGACCAGACCTGGGGGCACCTGGAGCTTGGGCTCAGAGGCGGGGTCAGGTGTTCTCACCCGTGTGAGCTTGGGCACATTCCTGCTCCTCAACGAGCCTCAAATCTCAGTCAACAAATGCTCAATGAGTCCTGGGTCTCAGGCCCTGGGAATCCCAAGAGGAACAAGGCAGGATCCCTACCTGGGAGGGACTTCTTGACCAAGAGGGAGACAGACCATAAGTGGTCCATTTCAATATAATGCAGTCAGGGCTGGGATCTGGGGTGAAAGGAGGGCTGGCTTGACCTGTTTTAAGTGGGGACTATTGGTGATGGGGATGTGAGGTTGAGGGGACCATCACACTCTGGTTTCCAAATGACATCCTGAGGTCCACCTGAGCCACTCAGTAGGCTTTAGGGTGGAGGAGATAAAACATTAGATCAGTGGTTCTCAGAGGGTGACCCCCCAGTCCAGCAGTATCATCATCACCTGGGGCTTATTATAAATGAAAATTCTCAGGCCCCTCCTCAGACCTACTGGATCAGATATTCTGGATATCTGAGTTTACACAAGCCCTCCAGGTGATTCTGATGCTTGGTAGAGTTTGAAAACCATTGCATTAGGTGACAATTGTCTATTGGCTTGAGGGTTTGGCAATCAGTATTTGGCGTTTGCAGGTTGTAACAGGCAATCGGGTGTTATTGATTAGTTCAATGAATTCTGGAGTTTGTTTTATTTCACCGTCTACTGCTTGATTTACTGGTCCAACTGTTAATGACTTCTGGTCCCACAGCACACCCCTCTGCCTTGCTCCAAATGTAAGGTGTTTTTGAGCACCTAATATATGGTCCAGGCAAAGCCCTTATCCTTTATTGGCCTCAGTTATTTCACCTGCGAGATGAGCCAGGGGAGTTGGAGTGCTTGAGCTCCAGTGTTCTGGGTGCTGGTGGATGTTCTCGGGGGACTTAAGGCTAGTCATGCCTTGTGGCTGGCAGGAGCAGAGCCCGAAGTAGAGGGCAGAGGGCAGGGAAGGAACACAAGTAGGAGCATGTGGAGCCCAAATGCCAGCTCCATCACAAGATGAGGACAAGCCCTGTGCTGAGAGCACCCAGGAGAAGCAGAACTTCATTCTAACGGGGTGAGGAGATGCTTCAGCTCCCCATGATCTCCATCAGCCCCACAGAGCCAACCCAAATAAACACACAGTCTAAGTAAAGGCAGTGAATAAGTTGTGCAGAGCTTTTAGACAAATTTCCTAGAGGCCCCGCCACCCCACCCACCAAATACAGTGCTGCCCTGGAACTTTCCTATAGAAATTCTGGAGTCTCTGCTATGAGGGATAATGGATGGCTTCTGGGAAGAGGTGACAAGGAGTAGGCCCTGAGAGGTGAGCAGGAGTCTTCAGACATAGGGAACGGCATGCGCAAATGCATGGAGGCCAGAGCAGGTAGGGCACTTTGGGGGCAGTGAGAAGACCAGTGTGGCTGGCACGTGGGGCATATGAAGAGGGGTGGAAAAGGCTGAAGACCTCAAATGCCAGGGTAAGACCTTTTAAATTTATATGTTCTAAGCCAGTTTTTTGCCCTGCATTCCTTAGCAGCGAAATCCTTCTGAGAAAAGGACATCTTACATCAATCTCTCCTTATAAAATGAATAATAATGGCTAAGATTTATCGACTACTTTCTATGTGCCTTACGTAGATTGATTCCCTAAATTCTCACAGCATCCCTCCTTGGCAGGCAGTATTTGCCATACCTAGTTTTGGTCTGGTAAGAGGGGGGAGGTAGGCTTTGAACCCAGACACCCCAGTGTCAGAGCCCTCTGTGCTCTGGACTCACCATCTTTGTTTGAGGTGGGGCTAGGTGCTGGTGCTCTGCTTGCTCAGTCTCCCCTTATCCCCACAGTGGGCCACCAGGTTCCCCCACATGACACAGTGGCTCCAGGGAGAAGAGGTTGAACCCATTGTTCTGATCTACCCCCCCGGGGTTTGGAAGCTGGTGCTCTGCTTGCTCAGTCTCCCCTTATCCCCACAGTGGGCCACCAGGTTCCCCCACATGACACAGTGGCTCCAGGGAGAAGAGGTTGAACCCATTGTTCTGATCTACCCCCCCGGGGTTTGGAAGGAGGGACTTAATCACAGCTTAGCACTGCGTGGAGAGAGAAGGATGGGAGAGGGAGGAGGTCTGGACCAGGTGGAGGCAAGAGACAGAGCTGGGGCAGAGTCCTGATGGCCTCTTTACAGCTGGAGGTCAGGGGATCCTGCTTCTAAGCCAGCCACTGCTGACTCTGGTCCTGAATGAACAAGCCTCTGCACCTCTCTGGGTTGTGTTTCCCAGTTGTATCATGGCGGGCTTGGACTAGGTCAGTGGTTTCCTACTGTTGCAGCACTAATATTCAAACATTGGTCGGTGGAAGTCCATTACATAAAGCTGACAGGAGTGACTATTATAAACGTATGTTTAAGTTCAAACGTACAAGCACTACTTATTATAAAATCAGCCAATGAGAATAATGAAGCTATTTCAATAACTTAAACAATTTGAAGTTGGGCATTATAAATAATAGTTGCAATTTGGTATCAGCATCAATATCCAATTTATTTCAGTATTTAGATTTGGTTTCACTGTATTATTAAAATCCTGATCCAGCCCAAAAAACAGTTGCATATGCTAACAGATTTTCAAAATACTTTACTTTCCATTCTCAAAACATTCTCCAGTTAAGCTGGTCCAGGAACTTCAAGAGGATTAATAGGCAATTATTTTGTTTCAGGATTGAATTATTAATAATACCTAAGTGCAACTCTCATTGCTTAAGCTGTATTACATTTGGAGGGAGATGATGAGTAGGTTTGTTAGTTTAAATATTCATTGTTTGGCAGAAAAATACTTTTCAGATGTAGCTTGAAGGATGTTCAGTGTTGTCATTTAAGAAGATCTCATGCCTCAGTGCCCGTCTCTGACAGCTCTACACTCAAACTTTCTGAACAGTCAAATTTACTTTGTTTTGTCTGTGAAGTCCAAACTTCAGGATGCAACTTTATGCTAAACACGTTATCCAGAATTGTAATAAGAGTAACCGTGGGACCCTACATTGCCAAACTGAGCCCATTGGAGTTAATGGAAGTCATACAAGAAGTGCCCAGACTTACTCTGAGCACTAAAAGAGTTTTCCCCATACGATAGTATCAAGACTTCTGGCACTTTTACCCATTCCCCAGTTAGCACCAAGTCCTTCTGTGGTGTCAGGAGCAGGCCACTAACTGAGCTGGTATTTAATTGAGTGCTTCACCTGAGTCACCTAGGAGTGGGCTCACAGGACTTGAGAGCTCATATCCAGGCCTGAATTACTGGGCAGGAGGCGGCAGTGCAGGTGAGTCAGGTGAGCAGCCTTTCCAAGCAACGGAGCTTCTCCTCAGAATCCACAGGGAGGCCCAGGCTACAGAATCTTTATCCCGAGGTCCCCAGGGAATCGCACTGTGCAGCATGTTGGCAGCCTTTGTGGGCTAAACTTTGGATGCCTACACAGCATTTTTGCTTTAAGATTTAAAATAATTAAAAATATATATTTAGACAATGCTTGGGGAAGTTACTATCGGTCTTCTTGGGATCCTACTCGGCTCCCCAAATTCCAGTTTGGAAACTATAAGTCTAGGCAGTGTCTCAGGGATCTCGTGGGTGGACATCTGAGGGTCATCCAGCCCTTGCTGGGCACCGGTGTTACCAATGATTGATTCTATTTTATCCTCCCATCACCCGACCCCAGATGTTTCCAGGAGTAGAAAACCAAGCCCTCCTGGTCTCCCCCAACCCCCAGCCTGTGGGATTCCCTTCTAGGAAAGTCATTACTGCCTCTCTTGGTCGTCTGCCAGCTCTAAAGTGTCTTTTTAATTGCATCTAATTTGGCCTCATCTCATTAAATCCTTAATTTAAACCGCAGCGATCCCTCCAGCTCTGGCTGCCTAATGACAAAGGGGCCCGCATGCCCTTCCCCCTTCAGCACAGCTCCCTGTCAGGGCTGCTCTCATTTCCAGGTGGTCTCTCTGGGAGGCTTCTGACAAGTGGCTGTCGTCCTCGCCATGCTGGGTGTGGAGCAGAGCCAAGAGGGCTTCCCGGGAGCAGTAATTACCGATAAAGAGCCTCAACCCTCCACCCCACTGGTGCCCTGCACACAAAGTCGTTGCAGCAACAGCATCCAATTCTCGTGGTGTAGGAATGGGAGCATGGTGAGGAGAAGCACCTAGATTAAACAATAATAACCGCATGGTAATTACAGTAGCCACCGTCAAGTGCAGGACATCATCGGCACCAGGGAAGGTGTCTCTGGCCTTATGCTGAGGGTGAGGAAATTCAAGCTTGTAAATGGAAAGTGACAGGCCTTGGGTTATAAATGCAGATTTGTCTGGCCTGGAAGGGAGGACACTTCTGTCTCCCCCAGTCCAACCTCATCTCCTGCCAAACTCACCCTTGTCACTCCTCCTTAGCCACCTAACCATCTCAGTGTTCCTAGAACATGCTAGCACTCCTACCCCAGGGCCTTTGCACTTACTGTCCCCTCTTTCTGGAATGCTTTCTCCCCTACAGTTTAACTGACTCACTTCCTCTTTCCATTAGATGTCAGCTCAAACCTGCTCTCTTCTGAGAAACCTATCTTGACATCCACCATCATTGTCTGTGCCCTCACCCTGTTTGGTTTTGTGTTTTTGTTTTGTTTGTTATTGCTGGTAGCACTTATTACTAGCTTTTACTAAATTATATATTTATCTTTGAAAAATGAAACACTGTAAGAGCAGAGAATGTTTCTATCCTCTTCACTGTTGTGTGCCTAGTATCTAGAACACTGTCTGGCACAGCTATGTCTTCAAGAAGGAGAGAACAGCTCTTAGCCCAGTCTGTGAGCCTCCTGGCCCACTTATGGTCACTGCCAGATGCCCTGTGGCCACTGAGCCTGGATGCTGATGAGGCACAGTTCCAGCCTTTTTGGTGGTACTCAGCCATTCCTCTCCGAAGCCTGCCACCTCCCCTGGCACTGCAGGGAACTGGGGGTCTGACCCTGGCTTCTCACTGGCCTTCTGGGGAATCTTCCTTCTCATAGGCCAGCTCCTCTCTCCTTTCTTCCCTTTCAGGAACCCCTCAAGCAGCTCAGGTTTTTGGAAAGCAAAGGCCAAGAAAGAACTGATGCCTGCCAGCAGCTCCTCCAGAGTCAACGAAGAGCAGCTAGTTCCTTCTTGGAACCGGGAGGGAAAATACAGTTAGAAGAAATACAGATATACAAATATTTAATGTTTATCTGCCAGAAGCATGCATATATAATTTAAAAAAATAAAATCACAAGCCTCTGCCTAATTCCAGTGACAATGCAGAGTGAGCCCCTTTCCTTCCCAAGGCTGGGTGAACACTCAGGAAATCCATCATCTTTTTTTGATCTTCCCCTGCTGTGGGGAAGCAGAAACTGGGCCCCCCTCCCCTGCAGGCTGATGAAGAGGCAGGTAATGAGTATCCGGGCAGCAGACTCGATTTCACACTTATTCCTGATAATTGGTCACCCCCTTCAAGAGCAGGTGGGTCCTGATGCAGTAGTTGGCAGGGGACAGGGCCAGTCCCGAGGGAATAGAAAGGTGTTAATTGCTCTTTCCCCTCCCCTAGGTAGATCCCTATTAAGAAGGGAGTTTTAGAGCTATGGGATGTCCAGGAGAGGCCTGGAGGATGCAAAGGGCAAAGTGTTAGCACTTCCTTATGTTACTGCAAAGAGGGTAAGGTTCATGGCCAGTCCTAAGAACCTGCTGAGCTCCGCTAGCTGGTGAGAGGCAGAGCTGGGACTTGGAGACCAGGGCTGTGAGAGCAGAGCAGGGATTTAGAAACCAGAGCTGCCAGAGCCCAAAGCTTGTGGCTCAAGTACTCTGGTGTCCTGTTTCTTGTTGAATGGAACCATTTGGAGGGAGGGATCTAGCTCAGGTGACTCTCAGACCCAGACCGTGGCCATCCTGAAGAAAGGACTTAGAGATAAGACACCTCTCTTAGTTAGGGGCACCGGCTCTGCCCTCCACCCAGTCACCCAAGCCGGAGTCCTAGGAGTCGTCTAAAACTTCTCCTTTCCTTCACGTCCTCTGCCCCATGAGCCCTGTCCCTGCCAATATTGTATTCAGGCCTGCTCATCTCATCAGGATCTCCATAGCAGCTTTCTTGCTCATGTCTCTGACCTCGGTTTACCCCCTCCTCTTGGTCACCTACCTTGTAGCCAGAATAATCTTTATGAAATTCAAGTCTGATCTGTCTGCTCCCTAGTCTAAAACCCTTCTGTGGTTTTGTGTCATGGAAGCATGGCATATGAGGCCTTCCTTATTCCGGCCTCTGCCTCTCTCCTGTCTCAGCCGATTATTTCCAAACATGGTGTTCTCCAGACATACTACACCATCTCCCACCTCCAGGCCTTCGCTGCTATTGTTCTTATTACCTGGAGTATTCTTCGCCTTGCGCCAGAAGTCCAAATCCTACTCATGCTTCAAGGACCACGCCTTCTTCTTCTTCTTTTTTTTTTTTAAATTGAAGTATAGTTGATTTACAACATTGTGTAAGTTTCAGGTGTACAGCATAGTAATTCAGCTTGGGGTTTTTTTTTTTTTTTGCAGATTATATTCCATTATAGGTTATTACACATCATTCTTATACACAAGGTATTGTGTGTAATTCCCAGCGCTATACAGTAAATCCTTGTTACTTATCTGTTTTTTGTATGGTAGTTTGTATCTTTTATTTTTATTTATTTATTTATTTATTTTTGCGGTACACGGGCCTGTCACTGCTGTGGCCTCTCCCGTTGAGGAGCACAGGCTCCGGATGCGCAGGCTCAGCGGCCATGGCTCACGGGCCCAGCCGCTCCGTGGCATGTGGGATCCTCCCGGACCGGGGCACGAACCCGTGTCCCCTGCATCGGCAGGCAGACTCTCAACCACCGCGCCACCAGGGAAGCCCGGTAGTTTGTATCTTTTAATCCCATGCTCCTGATTTGTCCCTCCTCTCCTCTCTCTCCCCATAAATTTGTTTTCTATGTATTTTGAGTCTGTTTCTGTTTTGTATATACATTTATTTGTATTATTCTTTAAATTCCATGTATAAGTGATATCATACAGTCTTTGTCTCACTCTGTTTCACTTATTTCACTAAGCATAATATTCTCTAGGTCCATCCATGTTGCTACAAATGGCAATATTTCATTCTTTTTTTTTGAATTTTATTTATTTTTTTATACAGCACGTTCTTATTAGTTATCCATTGTATACATATTCATTCTTTTTTATGGCTGAGTAATAGTCCATTGTATATATACCACATCTTTTTTTTCCCATCATTTTTAATATTATGGATTTTTTTGGTTAATTTATTTATTAACATCTTTATTGGAGTATAATTGCTTTACAGTGGTGTGTTAGTTTCTGCTGTATAACAAAGTGAATCAGCTATACATATACATATATCCCCATATCTCCTCCCTCTTGCTTCTCACTCCCACCCTCCCTATCCCACCCCTCTAGGTGGTCACAAAGCACTGAGCTGATCTCCCTGTGCTATGTGGCTGCTTCCCACTAGCTATCTGTTTTACATTTGGTAGTGTATATATGTCCAAGCCACACTCTCACTTCGTCCCAGCTTACCCTTCCCCCTCCCTGTGTCCTCGAGTGCATTCTCTGCATCTGCATATTTATTCCTGTCCTGCCCCTAGGTTCTTCAGAACCAATTTTTTTTTTTTTTTAGATTCCATATATATGTGTTAACATACGGTATTTGTTTTTCTCTTTCTGACTTACTTCACTCTGCATGACAGACTCTAGGTCCATCCACCTCACTACAGATAACTCAATTTAGTTTCTTTTTATGGCTGAGTAATATTCCATTGTATATATGTGCCACATTTTCTTTATCCATTCATCTGTCAATAGACACTTAGGTTGCTTCCATGTCCTGGCTATTGTAAATAGAGGTGCAATGAACATTGTGGTACATGACTTTTTTTTTTTTTTTTTAACATCTTTATTGGGGTATAATTGCTTTACAATGGTGTGTTAGTTTCTGCTTTATAACAAAGTGAATCAGTTATACATATGCATATGTTCCCATATGTCTTCCCTCTTGCGTCTCCCTCCCTCCCACCCTCCCTATCCCACCCCTCCAGGCTGTCACAAAGCACCGAGCCAATATCCCTGTGCCATGCGGCTGCTTCCCACTAGCTATCTACCTTACTACGTTTGTTAGTGTGTATATGTCCATGACTCTCTCTCGCCCTGCATGACTCTTTTTTGAATTATGGTTTTCTCAGGGTATATGCCGAGCAGTGGGATTCCTGGGTCATATGGTAGTTCTATTTTTAGTTTTTTAAGGAACCTCCATACTGTTCTCCATAGTGGCTGTATCAATTTACATTCCCACCAACAGTGCCAGAGGGTTCCCTTTTCTCCACACCCTCTCCAGCATTTATTGTTTGTAGATTTTTTGATGATGGCCATTCTGACTGGTGTGAGATGATATCTCATTGTAGTTTTGATTTGCATTTCTCTAATGATTAGTGATGTTGAGCATCCTTTCATGTGTTTGTTGGCAATCTGTATATCTTTTTTGGAGAAATGTCTATTTATGTCTTCTGCCCATTTTTGGATTGGGTTGTTTGTTTTTTGATATTGAGCTGCATGAGCTGCTTGTAAATTTTGGAGATTAATCCTTTGTCAGCTGCTTCGTTTGCAAATATTTTCTCCCATTCTGAGGGCTGTCTTTTCGTCTTGTTTATGGTTTCCTTTGCTGTGCAAAAGCTTTGAAGTTTCATTAGGTCCCATTTGTTTATTTTTGTTTTTATTTCCATTTCTCTAGGAGGTGGGTCAAAAAGGATCTTGCTGTGACTTATGTCATAGAGTGTTCTGCCTATGTTTTCCTCTAAGGGTTTTATAGTTTCTGGCCTTACATTTAGGTCTTTAATCCATTTTGAGTTTATTTTTGATACCACATCTTTTTAAGCCAATTGTCTGTTGACAGGCACTTGGGTTGTTTCCATGTCTTTCTTAGCTACTGTAAATAGTGCTGCTATGAACATTGGGGTGCATGTATCTTTTCAAATTAGAGTTTTCTTTTTTTTCTGGATATGTACCCAGGAGTGGAATTGCTGCATTGTATGGTAGTTCTATTTTTAGTCTTTAAAGGAAACTTCATACTGTTTGTCATAGTGGCTGCACTAATTTGTATTCCCACCAACAGTGTACGAGGGTTCCCAAGAACCACTTCTAATGGAACCCTTAAGTCTTCCTGGGAAAAGTGACTCCTAGTCTTCTTTTTATTCCAGCCTTGAGACTTTTATGTCTGTAGTGGGTAGAATAATGACCCCCCCCCACCTCCATGCTTGCCACAAGATGTCCAGGTCCCAATCCCTGAAATTTGTGCATATATTACCTTACATGGCAAAAGGGACTTTGCAGATGTGATTTAGTTAAGGCTATTGAGGTGGGAAGAATATCTTGGATTATCTAGGTGGGTCCAATTACTCATTTTTTTTTAAAGGACTTTTTAAAAAATATATTTTTTATTTATTTTATTTTTGGCTGCGTTGGATCTTTGTTGCAGCCTGCGTTGCAGGCTTTCTCTAGTTGCGGCGAGTGGGGGCTACTCTTTGTTGCGGTGTGCAGGCTTCTCACTGCAGTGGCTTCTCTTGTTGTGGAGCACAGGCTCTAGGTGTGTGGGCTTCCGTAGTTGTGGCTCGCAGGCTCTAGAGCAGAGGCTCAGTAGTTGTGGCGCATGGGCTTACTTGCTGTGCGGCATGTGGGATCTTCCTGGACCAGGGCTCGAACCTGTGTCCCCTGCATTGGCAAGTGGATTCTTAACCACTGCACCACCAGGGAAGCCCTGCTCATGGTTTTTATAAGAAGGAGGCAGAAGTGTGAAAGACAGAAAAGGAATGTGACAATGGATGCAGAGGTCAAGTGATGTGGGGCCATGGCCAAGGAATGCAGGCAGCCTCTAGAAGCTAGAAAAGGCAGATAATTGAATTCTCCCCTACAGCCTCCAGAAAGGACCACAGTCCTCCTAATATTTTGATTTTAGTCCATTGAGACCCATATTGGGTTTCTGACCTCTAGAACTATAAGATAATGTATTCGTATTGCTTTCAGTCACTAAGTTTGTAGTGATTTGTGACAGCAGCCATTGGAAACTAGTACAGCATTGTACTAGAGGTGATTGTTCATGTGTCTGTGAGTCCCTGGATACAAAGGACAAAGGACAAAGCATGAGGCTGGTCCTTCCGTCTGTCTCTAACTCCCAGTACAAGGTCTGCCACAGCAATGATGCTTAGCAAACATGGGATGAATGAATGAGTGAGTGAGTGAGATACTTCCTTCCCCTGGTACCAGCAGACCCACTGTGGATATCAGGCGTTTGAGAGTTCTTGGGCTGAAATGAAATGGAATTGATTTCCTTTCATACCCAGAAAGCATGGTTCCCTATTCCCCACCCTGCCATGTCCATAAAGATAAGTTACGTTGCCTCAAAGACATCCTCCCTTGGGCTATGAGATCACTTAGCCTTCCTGGCCCGGGATCACTTCTAGTAACTCTCATGTACATCAACAAGGTTGTTAGGCTCTGAGGCTCATGGAATATCAGGGCTATAGGAGCCTCTACAATTGACTCATCTCATCTCCTCATTTATAGATGGGGTGACTGAGGCTCAGAGAGGGAAGGAGCTAAAGTGGTCAAATTGTGGTCCTGTAGGGCCAGGAGGAGAATCCAGCCCATGCCTCTTTCACCCACCCCTCCTGAGGACCCAGATACTAGTATTGATACCCCCATTTTACAGATGAAGAAATGGAGGCACAGAGAAGTTAGGTTACTCGCCCATGATCAACTAGTTGGTGGTGCTGATTTAAATTGAGTCTAGTTCCAGAGTCTCTCCTCTTCTTCTCTGCAGTATACTGATGGATGGGGAAACTGACATGCAGGCAGTGGTGGCTCGAGAGAAAGCAAGTTACGGCTTAAGTTCAAATCAGAGCCCTCTAAACCCACAAGGTGGGAAGTGCCTGGGCTGAGAGGAGGCCTTGGGAGTTTGCCTTCTTCAATTAGGCTGTTTGCTTCTCTGAGTCCAGGGGATAATTTAACTAATGGTGCTGGTTTTCTGACACTATCGATCGGTCAAGATTAAATATGTTTGTCACAGTCAAGTAAACTAATCACTTTATTGCATTTCAAGTACTAATTTCATCAGATAGATGTAGGGGGGGTGACCTGGGGGACGTGCAGAGAGATGAGCATGTGCACAGATCGGGGTGGGCAACAGCATAGTCGATGCAGCTGACCTGCCTGAAGGTATTTGGAATACTGGGTTTTCTGAATGCCTGCAGCCATGCTGCTCAGACAAGAGGAATCTGCATTTTCCTCGACCTCCTCCCTCACTGTTCCAGGGCCCTCCTGAAATTTCTCAGGAGAGGCAATTTCTCAAGCATTATTGGAAAATGGTAGATGTTTCCAAATAACTATCCTAAATCACCCCCTAGCCACTACTCCCAAAGCCACTCTAACATTGCTGGATGCAAATGCTGCCTCTCTGAGCCATTTAGCCATTCCAAGAACTACCAATTCACGGCAAAACCTGAAAATGAACTAATCAATCTTTTGGGTTTGGAAAGGCTTTGCCATTTCCATGTACATAGGACAAGAAGATCCGGGGATTATTAAATCATCCCCTGGCCCTGATGCAATTGAGTAAACCTCCTTCCTCGTGAGACAGGGTGTATATATATACACATATACACACACGTGCATGCAAGTGCACACACGTGCATGGACACACAAATACACATACACATAAATGCACATGCATACACATACACACCCATATAGCATACACATATACCTGTAATGCACACCCCAGAGATGCATGCTCATGCACACACAGGTACACACACTCACAAGGTTCAGAAGTTCTCAAGGGACAAGATGTTTTCTTAACACAGGAGACTTGTTTGTCCCCTGCATGTAGAAGCACGAGAGATGACTTGACTGGATGACTGAAGATGAGGCCAATTTCTGTAATTCTGGACACAAGCCCTCCACCGCATCTCTTCTCTTTTTGCCATATTTAATCACATCAAACACAGGCCATCAATTGTAGTCCCTGCAGCCAAAGAAAGTCAGGTATCTCTCTTCTACACTTGGGTTTCTGAGGCTCAGTCCTGTGGTGATGAGATGAGGGGCGGCTGGTTTCCAGCTGACCCCCCAGGCGCTGAGAAGTAACCCACCACAGTCTTCATGAGCACGCATTTAAACGGAACAGCCTCAATAAAAAGAGTCCTTTCCAGAGGAAAACACGTGCTTCTGCTCAAAAGAGCCTTCTGTAGCTGCCCACAGAGCCCCTCAGGCTGTCTGGACGTGTTTAGCCAGAGCCCCCTCACCAGAGGATCGGTTCTTTCTCATATCTATACAGCTTTCAGCAGCATCTCTGGGAGCACGTAGGGCTTTGGAATTTACCATCCTTATTCTATAGATGTGAAAACTGAATCCCAAAGAGGGAAGGAGGCTCGCTAAGGGCATCCAGACAATCAGTAGTGAATTGGAACTGGAGTTTGGGTTTCTGACTCCAAGACTGGCACTTTGTAAATCTCTGGGCAAACTCTGCCCAAGCTTTCAGAGCCTTGTAAAGCTCCCCCTTTATCAGGTCCCTGTTCTGTGTCCATCGCTGGACTTCCTGACTGCTGTTATGCCCTTAAGCAGAAGTCCCCAAACACTCTTCAGTATGGGCTGCTCTTTCCAGTGATCTTCAGGCCTGATAATCAAGACAAAGGCTATCTGTGGGGCTGGGTTGAGTGGGCCAAGACCTGTGTTCTTGCCAGGGAAACTCTATTTTTAGAAGCGTATTTTTGTGACTTAGAATCTGTGAGATCTGGGGGCTTTCCTGGGGAGCTTGTTCAAGCTCTTGGAGATACATCTTTCCCTAGGAATCTTACTGGGTTAAACAAGACAGAAAAAAATAAGTGGTGGCTCCCCAGTGGAAACATTGAAAGTCAGAGCAACAAGAAACAGATTTGTTGAACATTCTGAGTCTTTGAGCATCATTAAAACCTGAGAGCTGTGTGTTGAGTGGGTAACCTTTAGTCTTTTTCCATGCTGTGTAACTCCAGATGTTTTACTCCCTAAAAAGAGTGTTTTTCTACATGATAGAGTACCCAATTTGCAAAAAGTAACCTGGTACCCAGCCCGAGCCAACAAAACATCGGCAGTGTGCCAACCTCCAACACGTTTGTTAAAAGCCAGACCTAGGAAATGTTGCAGGCATGGGTTTTGAGGCCTGATGGATTTGGAATCAGGAGGCCTGGGCTCTAGCCTCTGCTTTACCTTCAGCTTGTCAAGAGAGTTGCCTGAGGCCCACAGAGCATGAGGCAGAGCGAGTGTTGAACACCCAGCCGTGTTCCCTTTGAACAAAGAATCAAATCCAACAAGATCAACATGCTCATCTGAATACAGGCTGGGAATAGGGAGAAAGCATGTATGTAGTAGTCATGTCCAAAATAGCTCCTGGTCAGGGTGTCAGGTAAGGAAGTGTTCCCTTTCCATTGTCTTCTTCTCTATGTGGATTCCTGGGAGCTACAAGGCTATGAGATGGCCACAGTCCTACAGGGGGGTTCTGGGGGCACAGTGGAGTCCTCTGGCAGACTGGCATTGACGTTTCAGGAGGGGTTCATCAGTGCTGTCTCTTCAGCTCTCATCAGGATCGCCACCAAGTCCTCTTCTCTGGTGTTGGCCTCTGGCCCTCTGTCATGTGTACTATTGACCACTTCCTGAGTCCCTGTCCTTCCTTGGTCCCCAGGATCCCACAGTTTCCAGGTGTCCCCTCTCTGGCAGTTCCCTCTCTGCATCTGCAGTTACCTTTCTCCCAGCCTGTTCCTTGAAGGTTGGTGCTCTCCAGGACCATCTTCTTGTTGCCTATCTATCTATCTATCTATCATCTGTCTACACCCTGAGTCATCGCACCCAATTCCACAGCTTCCATCACCCCCACGTATGTGCTCATGAATCTCCAGAGCTCCAGACTTATCCATCTGCCTGTCTACGTAACTTCTCCATTTGATGCTCCACAGGGATTTTTCTCAAAAAATGAGTCCAGAAACAGGCAGTGTTTGGTATTGACTCAGCCATTCAAGCATTTCAGAACTGAGGTTTTTGTGGTTCTCTTGACCTTTTCCTTATGGTTGCATGAAGACAGCTATAGCGCCAGCCATCCCAAGTGCATTCTACACAGGAAGAAAGACATGGAGAATGGCAAAGGGGCTTCCAGGGAAGTCCACCAGCAGCTTCCACTTACATCTCCTTGAATGCTCCAGGATATGTAGGGTGGCAGAGTGTCCTATCTGTATATAGTTTTAGTTGGCATGCTGCCATTCCCATTGTGGGAACAATAAGGAACAAGAAGAGGCCTCTCCCCAGACCTCTACCCTGACGGAATCAGGCTTCTCCCCACAACCCCTAAGCTGCACTCTCATTTCTCTCTGTCCTTCTGATGGATCCTCATCCACAGTCAGAATGATCTTTCTAACATGATCCTCTGGTCAAATCACCTTCACCAGCACCTTCACCAGTGGTCTGCCCCATTCTGGATGTCCCTAGGTAAGACTCACTGGCCTGTAGTGTAAAATTCTTGGCCTGGCATTTAAGATCCTAGAGAATTGTGTTATCTTCAAAAACTGAAAGTTCTGTTTCTTTGCTGCAGTGTTCCTGGTGGATTTCAGACAAGTGCTGCCATCCTTGAGGGGGAAAGTGGCTGATAACAGAGGATTTACAAAAAGAAACACATTAGCTGTGGCCTGCCCAGATAATGAATAGAGGAGAAGGTTATCTATCTCAATGATTTATATTGTTACGGTTTCTTCCATAGACCAAAGTGGGACTGTCTTTACATCTCCTGCCCTCCACATTTGATGCAGCAAGGAAATCACATTTTTCATGAACCATGGGAATTACTGAACGGTAGTGGTTTTATTTGTTAATGATTGAACTTGGCCATTTCTTCTACCAGGGGCTGAGTCCTGCTGTTATGCACAACTTCTCATCCAGAGAGACACCATGGAGAATAAATCAGGAGCAGGACTCAGTGTGACAGCCACAGTCTGGCAGGCCCTGGGGTTTGGGGGCTAATGGGGTCTCAAGGCAGGGAGGAACTACTGCCAGCCAGGCTGGGGAAGAGAGGTATTGTTGAGACATTGAAAAATGAATGGAAAAATTTTGCCACTTCCTAAAACCGATGTCAGTGGGTGAATCATAGATCGTGCAGGGGGGCTTCCCTGGTGGCACAGTGGTTGAGAGTCCACCTGCCGATGCAGGGGACACGGGTTCGTGCCCCGGTCCGGGAGGATCCCACGTGCCGCAGAGCGGCTGGGCCCGTGAGCCACGGCCGCTGAGCCTGCGCATCCGGAGCCTGTGCTCCGCAACGGGAGAGGCCACAGCAGTGAGAGGCCCGCGTACTGCAAAAACAAAAAACAAAATAAGGAACAATAGATCGTGCAGGGACTATGAGAGCTGGCAAGGCCTCCATGATTGGTGAGCTCTGGGCTGTGGCTAGGTTTTATGGGGGTCTATGAACCCATGAAATTGTATGTAATTTTTCAGTGCATATGTGCATTTCCCTGGGGTTTTATAGCTTTCATCATAGCTTTCATCAGTAGCTTTCATCAGTTCTCAAAGATTAAGAACCACTGGTCTGGTTCACCCCACTCAGCATACAGAGGAGAAAACTATGGAGTCCTTGTAGGAGAAGGGACCAGTTGAGTTCCCCTAGTGAGAAAGGGGCAGAACTGGAGTTAGGAATTAGGAGACCCAGATTCCTGGTCAGATCGTGGCTGTGTGACCTTGGGCTAGTCGCCTCACCTCTCTGAGTGTTTTTCTACACATGCAATTAAAGGGTGTAGAGAGGATTAAATAAAGCGATTAATGGACTTCACCACCTACCTATAAAGTTAGTATGTAATTGATTGTCAATAAATATTCTTTGCATCACTGAGTAACTTTGAAAATCATTCTTTTCAGCTATCTTTCATTCATTCAGCAAATATTTATTATCTCTTATATACCAGCATGCTGGATGAACAAAGCAGGCACAGTCTCTGCCCTCAGAGCTGGGAGTTAAGTAGGAGATACAGTTAAGAGAACAGACCACAGTTATTCCTGTAACAAAGAACTATTACATTCTTGATGTAATTTTCATAATACAGTGTGATGAATATCCTTCCAGGGTCAGCACAGAAATCTGGGGGAGCATGGGGTGGGGGGAATCAAGAAAGGCTTCCCAGAGGAGGCAGCAACTAAGCTGAGCCCTGAAGGAGAAGCAGGAGTTGGCCAGGCAAAGAGAAAGCTGGAACATTGTGCAGAGAACAGCATATGCAAAGGTCCAGAGGCAAAAGAAAGCTTGATGCATTTCTTTAGGGAAGTAAAAATAGATCAGCCTTGCTGTTTTTGGCTGCTGCAGGCAGCCAAGAGAAGCCACACTGAAATCAACCTGCGTACTCAGCACATCTGCATCCTCTTCACCTTTCATCTATCTTTGCATTCACTTACTTAATGTTGACACCTTTATACATAGTCACATCCTCCCTGTTGATCCAAATTGTGCAGTCTCCCTCTAGCTAGCCTTGGGAACTCTGTCAAAGCCCCCTCTTTAGAGGTGAGGAAGCTGGATGGGTAACTGACTTACATCAGGTGATGCTGGAATGAGAACCCAGGCAGGGCAGTCTGGTGAGCTCATGTTATCAGAGGCAGACAATCCTTGTGTGGTTCGTTGGGCTGTCCCAGGCTGGCCGAGCTCCCTGGGTCACTGTCCTTTCAGGGACAGCCTGAGTGATCACACCGGAGATGATTAATTCCTGCCTCTCTCAGCGGACCCTGGGTCTGCAGCCAAGTGCTGCTGTCATCTCTTTATTTTTCTGCTCCACTGTTATTGAAAATCAATAAGCCGTCCAAGCCAAATGAAGTTCAGTGACTGGGACTGAGTCCATAAATCAAATAAAAACTAAATTATATTTAAAAAGGGAAATAGGAATAAGAAGGCTGCTTTGAGGTGGATGTGGGATCCCGAGAATCCGTTATCACAGTGGCAAAGAGATGACCAAGAAACTGGTACTACTGGGCCAGGGCATAGGGTGTTAGGGCTGAAAGTGCCTCAGGGAACACTTTATCCAGCCCCCTCTGTTCCAGATCAGAAGACCTAGGCCCAGAGAGGAGAATTTCCCCTCTGGTTGCACAGTGATAGGCAGAGCTGGCTCCAGACCCAGGGCCCACTGATGTTCGCCCTCTACCAAATGGCATGCAAATCAATGAGAAACAGCAGCTGAATTGAAATGAATTTAAGAGAAAAACAAAGAGAGAGGCTTTAAATTTTTCTGTTGTCAAATCTATCACTCTTTTCCTTTACAATTTCTGCTTTTAATGTTATGCTTTAAAGACCTAAGCAAAGATGTCTGTTTCCAAACAAGGAGTAGGCAGAATAGTTCCTGGAGCTCATGTGGGGCTAGGAATTCTTTATGTTCCCGCCAACCAGAGTGGAAAGACCTTCTTACACACGAGGCATTGAGTAGGGTCCTCAGAAAGGTATTACCTTAATAGTGAGGCCAAATTAACTCTAGACTAAAGGCTGTGCTGCAAGGCTTGAAAAGATCCAACTGATTTGGGCTCCAGAGCAAAATCCAATGGTATTTAAAGGAATACAACAGGGCTTCCCTGGTGGCGCAGTGGTTGAGAGTCTGCCTGCTGATGCAGGGGACGCGGGTTCGTGCCCCGGTCCGGGAAGATCCCACATGCCGCGGAGCGGCTGGGCCCGTGAGCCATGGCCGCTGAGCCTGCGCGTCCGGAGCCTGTGCTCCGCAATGGGAGAGGCCACAACAGTGAGAGGCCCGCGTACAGCAAAAAAAAAAAAAAAAAAAAAAAAAAAAGGAATACAACAAAAGCCAGCAATCAACAGTGTAAAATTGACAACGTCCAGCATCCAATAAAAAATTTCCAGGCAGGCAAGAAGCAGGAAAATATGGTCTATAACCAGATAGAAAACTAATTATTATAAACAAACCAAGAAATGATAGAGATGGTGGATTTAGCAAAGAACATTAAGATAGCTATTATGATCCATATATTTGAGAAAGTAGGGGAAAAGTGACGAAGATGAGAAGAGAAATGGAAGTTTTTAAAGTTTTAGATCCAAATAGAAATTCTAGAAATGAGAAATATAATATCTAAAATGGAAACACACAGGATGTTATTAATACCAGGTTAGACTTTGAAGAAGGAAAGATCAGTGAATTTGAAGCTATAGGTTTAGAAACTATCCAAAATGAAACATATGCTTACCATATGATCCAGCAGTCACACTCTTAAGCATCTACCCAAAAGAAATGAAAACATACTCACATGACGACTTGAATATTCATAGTTTTGTTCATAATAAAGAACTGGAAACAACCCAACTGTCTATAGACTGATGAAGTGATAAACATAATGTGATATATCTATTCATTGGAATGAAATATAATACTCGGCAATAAAAAGAATTAACTATTGCTACCTGCAATAACATGGATAAATTTCAAAAACATGATGCTAATTACATTTATATGATATTCTAGAAAAGGTAAAACTACAGTAATAGAAAACAGATCAGTGGTTGCCTAGGGTGAGGAATGAAGGGAGGGAATTGACTACAAAGAGACATGAGAGAACTTTTTGGGGTGATGGAAATGTTTTCTATCATAATTGTGGAGATGATTACATGACTGAATATGTTTGCCAAAACTTATTATATTGTGTGTGCATGGGGTGGGGGAAGATAGGTATAGTTATCAAAAGGCAACTTGAAGGATCTTCGTGGTGATGGAACTGCTCAGTGTCTTGACTGTGGTGGTGGATACACCAATCTACACGTGGGATAATATTGTATAGAACTAAGAACACATATACAAATGAGTACAAGTAAAATGGGGGAAATCTGTATAAGAACCGTGGATGTTATCAATGTCAATATGACTTATGATATTAAATGTAGTACTACAAAATGTTACCATTGGAAGAAACTGGGGAGAGGCTACATGGGATCTTGCTGTAGTATTTCTTACAATTACACATGAATCTATAATTATGTCAATAAAATTTCAATTAAAAACTCATTGTACATGGATGGACCTGGAGGGAATTATGCTAAGTGAAATAAGTCAGAGAAAGACAAATACTGTATGATTTCACTTATACGTGGAATCTAAGAAATACAACAAACTAGTGAGTATAATAAAAAAAGAAGCAGACACACAGATATAGAGAGCAAACTAGTGATTATCAGTGGAGAGGGGGAGGGGCAGTATAGATGTGGGAAAGTGGGAGGTACTAGGCTCAAGCATATATTGTACAACATAGGGAATATAGCCAATATTTGGTAATAAGTGTAAATGGAAAGTAACCTTTAAAAATTGTATAAATTTTTTAAAGTTAAAAAAACTCATTGTACAAGTAAAATTGCTAAAGTTTATTATATGCAAATTATTCTTCAATGAAGCCAATTTTTAAAAAGTTCTATATGACCCTCTAAAACAAAGCTATATTTCTGTTTATAACCTGCTCTTTCATGAGAGCTTCAATGGGACTTTTGCTCCACTTGTATGAATAATTATAATGAATTATAATTATAATTATAATGAATAATTATAAATTAGGAGTTTTGTATGTTTTTTCTTAACATGTGGCAAGAATGATGATTTGTCCATCCCTAAAATAATAAAGATATTGTCTTAAATGAAAGTCCTAAACTACCCCAGGAAAATATAAATATCCACCCATATTTTCTTGTCACTTCATGTTTTCCATTTAGACCTTGTCTACAAATGAAATTTTTTTGGTCTATGCTATTAAAAAAAAAGGGTTTTTTTCCGAAATGGTTAGCTAATAGTACTGACACCACTTATAATGTAATCCATTTCCCCCAAGTCCCAACATACATGTTTAAAAAGTTACCTTTATCATATACTAAATTTGCATATAAATTTGTATCTCTATATGGACTCTACTCTGTTCCATTGAGCTGAATGTACCAAATTTTTTTTTACAAGTATCTCCATGTTTTCTTTATTGCAACTTTATAATAAGTTTTCATACCTGGTAATATTAGTCTCCTCATTTACTATTTATTTTCAAAATGTTCTTGGCTATCCTTGCACATTTGTGAACTTCAAAATCATTTTGCCAAGTTCTCAAATATTCTGCTGGATTTCAACTGGTATTTTATTAAATTTACAAATTTGGGGAAAATGGGTACCTTCATATTACTAAATCTTTCTACCCAGGAATATGATATGTCCAAGACCATCGCATTGCACAACTCCAGGGGGCTCCATTACATTAGAGTCATGAAGTGTTCAGCCTGCGTGGCAATAGACAAGGGCTGAAGATATATCTTTTCATTTATTCAGGTTGTCTTTATATCTCTCAGTAAAGCATTACATCTTTTGTTATATAAATCCTGTACATTTCTTGTTATAATAATTTCTGGGTCATTCATATTTTTGCTACTATTGTGAATGTGCTCTTTTTATCCTTTGGATTTTCTCCCTTGTTTATTGCTAGTGTATTGAGAATGACTTTTTTTTTTTTTTTTTGCGGGGGGTAACTGACCACTTTCCTGAATACTCTCATTCATTCTAGCATAGGTTTTTAGTTGATGCCTTTGGATTTTCAAGCTAGAAAATTATATCATCTGCAAATAACATCTTTGATTCCTTCTTTGTGCTATTCATACTCTTTGTTTAAGAATCAATCAGCTGTCCTCTGTTAAATGAGGGTGGTAATCTCAGGCATTCACGTCTTGTTCCTACCCACAATGGGGCATTTCACTTTGGGTGTGATGTTGTCTCTGGGTAGGAGATAGATATTCATTTCAGTTAAGGAAATATCTTTCTATTACAAATTTACTACAAGTATTTAAAATTTGGAATAGAGTTTGAATTATGTTCTTTTGTTCATTTTCAAGATAATCATGTGATATTTCTCATTTGACCTGTTAGTGTAATGGATTATATCAACAGATTTATATCAAACCATTCTTGCCTTTTTGAAATAAACCTTCTTCAGCTTGGCATATTATCATTTTACTATACTTCTATGTTTTATTTGCTATTGCTTTATTTGGGATTTAAAAAAATCTTCAGGCAAGCATGCTCTGTTGTGACATTTCTGTTGAGCTGGGAATCAGTGATATGTTGGGTTTATAGAAGGAGCTGGGAAGATTTCCATATTTTTCTTTGGTCTGGAACTGTTTAAATAGCATGGGAATTATTTGTTTCTTGAAGGTTTAGAGAAATTTGCTCATAAAACAGTGTGAGCTCTTAGCCTTATTTGGTAATGGTTCTTCAATAATTGTGTTGTTTTCTTCCATAGTTCCTCATTTTCTTTCTTTAGTTAATTTTGCCAGTTTATATTTTCTCACAAGATTATCAATTTCCCCAAGTTTTAAAGATATCTAGCATAGAGATATATTAAATACATAGCATCCTCTTGTAACTATAAAATCCCACCAGTATCTTTAGTTTTGTCACCCCTCTCATGTTGTGATGCCGTATTTTCTGTTTTCCCCTTTTTATCTTTATTACTTTTTCCTTCAGTATGTATAATTTATTGGACTTTTTGAAGAAACTATTCTTGGTTTTACCAGTCTACTAGGTTTTTGTTTTTATTTTGTTGTTGTTGTTTTTTCTAACTTCTTGAGTTAAATACTTAGGTGACGAATTTTTATTGTTTCTTTAAAAAACGTACTATGAAATTTTCTCTGAGGACAACATCGACTCTAAGCTTTAATATATAATATTTTCATTTTTCTTATTTCCTTGTATGGAATATATTTTCATTTCCATATTATTTCCTATTTATTGCTAAAATAAATCCTCTGTAATAGGGGCTCCCTCTCAGTTTGGCTGAAGCCTAAAAGCCTGGGAATAAAACCCCCACATGCTGAAGTGAGAAGCTAGACCATCTCTACAGCTCTCACAAAGGAAGCATCTGGAAACCAAGTTTGGCCACCTTAGCCCAACATCCACCTCAACCGTATAAAAGGGTTGAGTGTGAAGAGTCTGGGAGAGGACATTTCTCTGAGAAAGTTCTTGGAAGTGTTTACCCTTTCCTCACCTGGGGGAGCCTAGGAACAGTTCCCCTCATCTCCATATATGTCCCCTAGAGCCTGGGGCAGTGGACTGGGAATGACTGGCTCCTGGAAGATGCAAAGCCCTGAGGCCGAGGCTGCCCATCTGAGGGAGCCGAAAGAAAAAGGACTGCACAGAGAACGAGTTCATTTCTGCCAACAGAAAGGGGCAAGGATGCACATGTTTTCTCATGGATCTGCTCTGGGTTACAAGGGGGAGACTTGACCTGGGGCCATCTTAATAGGGACTTTGCCCCAAAAGTCCCCTTAGAGGGTCAACGGACCCAACAAAGAAAGCGTGGGGGAAATGGACCACTGGATAGCCCAGGGCTCAGGGTTGAAGTCAGTTGGATATGTAAGCTACCAGCCAGAGACAGGCTTTATCCTGTCCTGGAGATTGTAATGGCAGGGTCCCAGCTGGGGAGATCTCTGTGAAACCCAACAAGTGCCACCAGGCCCAGAGAACACCGACACTGACCCACACAACAGCAGCCACATCAGGCTGTGCAACCTCCCCTGGCACCTGCTGCCTCTGGGCCTCACCTGAGGGGTCAGGAGCCACAGGCCGGGAAGCTGGGAGGAGCAGAGTAAGGAGGGGAAGTGTGACAGAGGCACCCATGCCACCTCCCCCACTACAGGCTTCCCAACTCCGACTGAGCAAGGGAGGGGAGGAGCTTTAACTGAAAAAAGGGGCACATTTTAATTACTGAAAAAGACAGAGCAATTTTTGTGACTAAAGGTGGAAGCTTTTGGTTTGTTTTATCCAAGGTTGACTGGAAATGTGGGACACACGTCCTGAGGTTTCATCCAAGGTTTGGAGAAGAAGTAAACAACATAGAACCAATCTGAAAAGATAGCAGGGAGAAAAAATAAACTTCTACTTATATATTATTGAATTTGGCCTGTTCAACCAAACAGCTATGGTTTATTAGATTATGATAAGAGAAGATAGCCCGTACAATTCCAACTTTCCAGAAATTTGGAGGCTTTCTTCATGGCCTAATGTACCCCAGTGTGGTAGACATTTTTCTTTGGTTGCTCAGTGTCTGAATCCCCTTTCTATGTTTGGCATTGAGTGTGCCTAACACCTGCTTTCCCAGCCTCTCTCTGTTCAGCTAAGTTGTTCAGCTGCGTTGGACAGGGTTTGTTGAGGCAAAGAAGCAGGAGCCTTGAAAGTCCACTTCTGGACATGAATGGAGGCAGCACTGAGTTTCCAGGGCCAGCAGGGCCAGCAGCAGCAGCCAATGGCACAAATAGCACATCTGGGCTTCAATCGTGGTGACCATGGGGCCTCACCCAGGCTGGTATGTGGCTGAATTCCTGGCTGCTGCTTGGTCTTTCTTTTCCTTGTCAGTTTTTGAAAGATGATTGCCATTCTCCCTGACAATGTCAGTGGGGGGAGACAGACAATAAACATGATAAATAAATAAATTACATAGTATAGTTGAAAGTGAGAAATGCTGTAAAGAGAAATAAGGCAGAGTAAGGAAAGTGGGGAGCTGAGGTCCGGTGGTCAGGGCCCCACTGAGATGGTGATGTTGAGCAAAGACTTGAAGGAAGTGAGGGAGTGTGCCATGTGGATATCTGGGGCCCTGCAGGGGTAAAGGTCCTGAGATGAGAGTGCCTGGAGGGTTCACAGTACAGCAGTAACACCTGTGTTAGAGTGGAGTGAGGGGGTGAAGTAGAGGTATAATTAAAGAGGTAACAGAGCCAGTTGCAGTGACCGCAAAAGTGATTATAAAGACCTTCACTTTTACTTTGAGTGAAATGACAAGCATGGTTGGTCTTGAGCAAAAAAGTACCATGATCTGATTTATGCTTTAAGAGGATCATTGGGTGTCTGTGGATAACAGGCTGTAGGAAGACTGGGGTAGAAGGAGGGAGACTAGATCATAGGCTGTGGCGATGTTCTAAGCAAGAAAAGATGGTAGCTTGGACTAGGGTGGTAGTAATGAAGGTAATGAGAAGAAATTAGATCTGGGATCCATGTGGAAAGGAGAGCCAACAGGATTTGCTACGAGGAGTCCGGGTTGAGTCCAAGGTCTCTGGCCTGAGTCATTGGAAGATGGAGTTGCCATTTACTGAGAGAGGGAGGGCTGTGTGTAGCACACTTTGGGGGATGACTGGGACATCAGTATTGGACATTAGACATTTGAGACAACTCTTAGATATCCAAGTTCAGATGTTGAGTTGGCTTTTGGAAATCCAAGCCTGGGGGTTGGGAGAAACTTTGGGTGTGGATTTAAATTTGGCAATTGTTAGCAACTAGATGCTATTAAATCTGTGGGACCGGGAAGATCATCTCAGTGTGGATAGTGAAGAGAAAATGTCCAAGGACCGGGCCCTGGGCCACATCAGTGGTAACAAATGGGGGAAGAAGAAGAACCAGAAAAGAAGACTGAGAGGCAAGCATCCAGCAGGGGGACACCTGGAGAGTGTGGTTTCCAGGAAGCCAGATGAAGAAAGTCTTTCCAAGAAGAGGGACCAGTCAACTGTGTCAAGTTTTTTGTTTTGTTTTGTTTTGTTTTTTTATTGGAGTATAGTTGATTTACAATGTTGTGTTAGATTCAGGTGTACAGCAAAGTGATTCAGTTATACATATACATATAACCATTCTCTTTCAGATTCTTTTCCCATGTAGGTTATTATAGAATATTGAGTAGAGTTCCCTGTGCTATGCAGTAGGTCCTTGTTGGTTATCTGTTTTATATACAGTAGTGTGTATATGTCAATCCCAAACTCCTAATTTACCCCTCCCTTCCATCTTCCCCTTTGGTAACCATAAGTTTGCCAATAAGTTTACCAATCCATGACAGTCATTATTTTTTTGATATTCAAATTGTCCCATCTTAGGCTAGTGGAAGCCTCTTCAAGTTGGCTTCCTGAGTTCTTTTGCCCTGACCCTTGTAGTCTTTGTTTTTATTCTTTTTTTTTCAATTTTTACTTTATATTGGAGTATAGTTGATTTACAATGTTGTGTTAGTTTTAGGTGTACAGCAAAGTGATTCAGTTGCACATGTACACGTTATCTATTCTTTTTAAAATTCTTTTCCTATTTAGGTTATTACAGAATATTGACAGAGTTCCCTGTGCTATACAGTAGGTCCTTGTTGGTTATCTATGTTAAATATAGCACTGTGTACATGTCAATCCCAAACTCCTAATCTATCCCTCCCTTCGTGTCAAGTACTTTTGATAAGTCGTGGAAGATGACAGAGAATTTACCACTAGCCTTTGAGGTGTGAAGGTTATTGATGAGGTTATACCCTCCCAATACTTGATATTGTCAGGTTTTTCCCCATAATCTGGTGAGTGTGAATGGTATCTCATTGTTGCTTTAATATCCCCTGAGATTTACAAGGCTGTTTTCTTTGAGATTCTGGGCACAAATTAAGCAGGAAGATGGTGTTTGTTGGGTGGGCACTGAAGTTGTGGCCACCCCAAAAAGCAGCCCTCACTGTACTTGTGTGACTATAGGTTTTTCAAGGGTCAGATGGTGGCGGAGGTTTGAAGGGGCTTCCTGTCTATTTTAAGTAATTCTGCATTTCCTGAGATGAGCCTGAGAAGGTTTTCTCCATCTGCTATACATGTTTTATCATTAGTTGAGTGTTCTCTCAGATTTGGGAAGTAAGTTTTCTGTCCACCTTGTCATACCTGGTATTGTGAGGAATGCTCTGTTTTCATCATTGTATTAGTGACAATATAGGGGTGGGGTAGGGAGGGGGCGTACCACCCAAGTACCATTTTTAACCAGAATTCTTACTTAGAAATATTTAAATTTTTAAAAAGTCCAAACCACTCCTCTCCAAATTACCTAGAGTTTTAAATATCCATCTCATAGACACACCCTGCTGGCTTAACTCGTGAAAGATTTTCAACTTTCCTGAGTATGATGGTTAATTTTGTACATCAACTTGACTGGGCCATGGAGTGACCAGACATTTGGTCAAACATTATTCTGAGTGTTTCTGAGAGGGTGTGTTTCGATGAGGTTAACATTTGAATCACTAGACTGAATCAGGCAGGTTGCCCTTTCTAACATGGTGGACCTCATCCATTCAGTTGAAGGCCTGAATGATAAAAAGGCTGACCCTCCCCTGAGTAAGAGAGACTTGTGCCAGAGGGCCTTCGAACTGGTTCTATAGCAGTGTGCTGGTCTTGGGGTTCAAACTGGGACATCCGGCTCTGCAGATTTGGGGCTTGGCTTGGAGAACCTGCTTCTTGGAGAACGCTGACTAATACGATGAGGAAACAGAAGAGGCCCAGGAACTTTGCCAATGCAGGCACTGCCAAGTGGCCTGGTACCACAGGCCTCCTTCACCCACCCTGCACAGGTGGGGTATATACCTTGGCCTCTCAGGGCCTCCATCTTGCTGTGTCATCTGTGAGAAGTTGGACTGGATGATCCCTGAGGCTTTTTCAGCTCTAATCTTCTGGGTGCCCTGAGATGCTGGGCTACTGAGAAGTGAACAGAGCCAAGCCTCCACACCATTTTCCACCTCCCTAATCAGTAACGGGCAATGTCTACTCTGTTTCCACCTCCAAAAAAGGATAAGAGTGGATGTTGGCAAGCATAGGCAGGAGAAGGCATTCTGAGCAGAGGGCACAGCACAAGCAAAAGCACGAAGAGGGATGTTACTCCTTGTCTTCAGGGAAGGCAAGGTGGGTTGGCCGATAGGATCACTAGGTGTGTAGAGGGAGGGATCTTAAGGCATCTGCAGGCCTTTGTGGTTTCTGAATCCCCTTAACACCCTCAGAACCACGCTGTGACATCAACATTTCAATGCTTATTTTACAGGAAAGGAAACTGAGGTTCAGAGGGCAGTAGCTACTTCTCTAGGGTCAGACACCTGGAAATTAGCAAGGCTGAGATTTGATCCCAAATCTATCTGAGCTCATCCCAGTCACCACAGAGCTTTAGAGGCTGTATGACCCAGCATATCTAGTCAACTATTTTGCATTATCCTAATGACAAATGAGGGTGTAATTCATTGGACCAGCCATACAGCCGTTCTGATTCCACTGTCAAAGTGGAAGGGAAAACAAGTCCATCATTTCTTGATCCGAGGTGTTTTTATTTTGATTCCTCCTCCCACCCACACCCTGCAGAGCCTGAGGAGGAGACATATTTTGATTCTAACAGCCTGTGTACATCAGCATACAAGGTGAAGGAGAGATTATAACTTTATTCTCACTTGGGGGCAGCTGGTTTTTCTGGAAACATTTGAACATCCCATAAAGCTCATTTCTTTTGCAAATGAGTCAGATAACACAGAACACTTCAAAGTGAGATTCCGTTGGGCTTTCCATCTGGCTGGCCTCTGGGGGAATGCATCTTGCTGCCTTTGTTAACCAGGTCCTGGGAGCTAGGATGCTGAAATACAAATAACTGTGCATTCGTGGGGAACAAAGCCAAGATATGATCTCAACTGCATTTCGTTTTCTCGCTCCAAGCAGTTGTGCTACGTCGTGCCCTGCACCTAGGAAGGCCGGCGTGGCTGAGTTCCGGCTTATTCACCCTGTCTTGAATTTCCATGTGCTCTTGGATAGCAGTGTCTGTGTGGGCCCCACTTCCCTGTGTGTGCACTCCCAGAGCCTCCACATCCCCAGAGCCGTGCCCTAGAGAGTCCCACCGGGTGGCTCGCTCAACTTCCACCCAGCCCTTCTAGTTGGAGGGTCTGGGCACCTTACGACCACATACCCCCAGACCCTCTTGTGGTGAGAGTTGTGGATGTGAAGTAGGTACCATCCGTTAGGTGCACCCGTGTGAGTTTTGGAAGTCAGAGTGAGGAAGCTCCATTTCCCTGCCCCTGCTTGCTGCTCCTCCAGCCGGAGGCAGTGAGGTCAGGGAAACCCATGGTCTCCCTGCAGCTGCGCACCCTGTCTGCTCTCCAGTTCTTTAGTACACAGGGCCTCCCACGGTGGTGGTGGCAGCAGTGGCACCTTGACTTTTCTATTTAAGCAGAGCCAGGTAGTGTATAGTAACCCTGGGGATCAGGTCTGTGTCATCCTGACGATTCTTCCTGGAGGCTGGCCTGGAGCCCACTACTATAACCCTCCCAGTGACTGCATCAGGTCCCCCTGCTCTGATCCAACCCCTTCCCGCCTAGGATGCCTAGAGTGGTTTGTGTTCCCCTTGCTGAACGTGCTTCACGCACCTCTAGCCTGCCTTTGATAAGAAATTCGGTCTCCTGCTGAACATTTCTCAAGATTTTTGTCTGCAGGGTGGGGGATTCACATATCCTTGCCTTTACCTGCCACCTCTGGTTTCAAACTTCCATAATACCTTCCACTTGGCCCCCTCTGGTTATCTCTTAACTATATACATTAGTCAGGGTTCTCTGGAGAGACAGAACCAGTAGGATATGTCCATATATGTGTGGTGATGGCCAGGGGGTGGGGGGCCTGTAGAGAGAGAGAGGTTTATCTTAAGGAATTGGCTCACACAGTTGTGCGTGCTAGCAAGTCCACAATCTGCAAAGGTAGGCCGGCAGGCTGAAGATCCAGAGATGAGTTCTAGTTTAAATCAGGAGGTAGTCTGATGGCAGAATTCCCTCTCCTCTCAGGGGAGGTGCATCTTTAGTCTTCAGCTGATTAGATGAGGCCCACCCATACCATGGAAGATAATCTCCTTCAAGTCTATTGATTTAAATATTAACCTCCTCTAAATAGTACCTACACAGCAACGTGTTTGATCTAATTACTGTGACTCACCCAAGTTGACATAAAGTTAACCATCACACCATGTATCCATCTCACTCTTTGGACAACTCCAGTCCCCAGTACCCCATCTTGCTCATTCCCCAAAGCACCAGTAGCACAAAAGCTGAGGAGACATCATAGAACAAGAAACAACTTAAAATTGCCTGCCAGATGTTACTGGTGCTGAAGTTCATTGATCATTCTTGCCACAGGGAGGCCCTTTCCAGCCATCTCTCTCCTTTGCATCTATCCATTGTCTTGTCGATGAGGTGCACATCTCCTTCCTGAGTCCTTCCCTCCTCTCCACACTCTCAGTACATTGGAAATTCCCACTGCTTTCTTATGTGGAGAAATTTTTTCCCTTAGTCTCAAATTTTTCATTCCAAATTATGCCCTTGGCTTTACTTGTCACAAGTGGAAAGCTTAGTAACAAGTCCCCTGAACAAGCAGAAGCTACTTTGGAAGACACTTAGTAATTAGTAACACTCTCACCCAGCTTTGGCATGGCCCTTCCGTGGCTGAACGCATCCCCACCACGGCTCACCGTGTCCAGAGGCACAAGTTCTGGTCGTGTGGGGTTTCTGTGATCTGCTCCACCAACCTGTGGGTTCCTGATGAGTCACACCTCTCCTTTGTGCTGCCACCACCCCAACTCCTGCCACAGAATAGATGGTGCGGTCAGGCACCCACCAGGACCCTGGGGCTTTTCAGAAGAACCTTACCTGGGACCTTGTTGATCTCCAGGCTCCAGAACCTTGGATGTCAGAGATCAACCTCAAGATGAGGAATCATACCCACCTGAAGCCGCCTCCACGTGGCCACCTGGGTTCCCACGGCTGGTTCTGGTTCTAACACCCTCCTGTTTTCCTCCTCCCATCAGCATTGTGTGAGAGTCCCCAGCTCCTATGAGCAGGCTGAGCCTTTCTGGGGGATACAGCAGCCCCCATTCTGGGCAGCCCGCCCAGGAGTCTCTGCTCAACCCCCCTCAGGGCTGCCCCCGGCAGCTCCCCTCTAGCTCCTGTTTGCCAAAGTTTCTTCCTCCTTTGTGGTGCTGGGCGGGGATCTGGGCAGCTTGCCACCTCTGGTGGGAGTGAGGGAGTAGCCATGTTGTCTGTGGGGTATGGCTCCAGGAGAGGTCCCACATGGGGCTGAGGATGAGTTGTTCCATCAGAGGTGGAGCCCTGGGGGGAGCTGGGCAGAGGGATCCTCTGTCCACTTCTCTGGATGCCAGAGTCTTACACTCACTCTATTCCTTCTTGCAGCTTGGCATTCTAGTCTTAGCAGCTACCGTGGCAGCGCATTGACTTACAGTTGGGTTGACTCACTAACACTGTTGGCAGATATGCACAGGGCAATCTGACCTCACCCACTCCTGCTGTACCTTACTCAGCACCCTCAATACAGGCAGCCTGAGAGGAGGAAGAGCCCTGCTTCTGCCCCTGGCGCCCTGAGGGGTTTCTCTGGGCATCCTCTCTCTACTGCCCATGCCCCACCAGTCTTGGGGTCCTCAGGGACAGCTCCGATCTGGTGTCTGACCCTCTCAGCCTCTGGTCATAAGAGCCACAGATGTTGTGGAGTACTCTCAGAGTGGACAATAAGAAGAGGTCTGGCCTTCTGGTGCTTTCTCCTTGAGAGGCAGAGTGCTGGGGTTAAAGGGCACAGATCAAGAAGAGTCAGACAGACCTGGGTTCAAATTCTGGCTACACTTGGAATACATGTGGTTGCATCCTCTGGACCTCAATTGCCTAATCTCAAAGTAGGTAGCCAGCTCCTTGCTGGCAGGGCGGCTTGTGGCTATGATGAGAGGGGCTTTAAGGAGCATTCCATTGTGCGTGTCCACACCCTGGGCCCACAGGAGGGCTGGCAATGGAGCATGGAGCACACGACACTGGGATATAATGAGACAAAATGTGTGAAAGCCCTCAGCATAGAGTAAGTAGTCATATTGAACGGGCAGAGGCTGAGGCAGAGAGAGACCCACACCAGGCAGCCAGGTCCCCCACCTCCCAGGCCAGAGCTTGCTACTCTGCCTGGCCCTGCACGGTTTGCCAACCAGTGGCCTACAGAGATCACATGAAATGTGCCTTTGATCCAAGACATGTGGCACCCCCACCCACCCACAGAGAATTGTCTGCTTGGTCTGTTTCTTGGCCCAAGGAATATCCTTATCATTTAGCTCCTCCTGAAGGGCCACAATTCTAGGCCTCTGTGGATAACAACACACTCCCCCTGCTTCGTGGTCTCTGTGCTCCTGCCAGCCCTGGTCTGCTTGAGGCTTGAAGAGGGAGCCCCAGGAGGCCGCATGGTGGGACAGGGAGAGGAGTAGGCCAGGCTAGACTCTGGGCTGCCACCCTCGCCTTCCCTCCCACTTGCTGTGGGACCTGAGGCAAGTAGCTGCTTGTGCCTCAGTTTCCCCTCTGCCACCCGAGAGGTTTCAGATCTCAAACACCAGACTCTGAAGTATTTGGTCCCCTCGCCTCCTGGGCACTAATAAAGAGAAAACCCACCTGAGTCCTCAGGAGTCCTGCTTATACTTACCTATCAAGCTGACCGAAATGGCAGTCTTGTGAGAGCTCCTCTTAGCGTGGCCTGCACTTCACTGTCATGGTCCCACTTAACATGCTTGGTCTAAACCATCTTACAAAAACCTAACCCACAGGACAGGGGAGATGTAGTTGAGCAGAAGCCCATGTGAAAAGCCTGAGGGATGTGACCCCCAGCCTGGGGTTGTCGATGCAGTGAGAGGGGGTGGCACCCACGACCATTCCCAAGGCTCTGGTCTGTAAATCCTGGCTCCTCAGCCATCAATGTGAACATTCACGTGCTCATGCAGAAGCATCCTGTCCTTTTCCAGCTGTGCTACAGCATGAATTCAGGACTTCTGGCTATCATTCCCACCCTTTGCTTCAGAGACACTGCTAAGCTATTTTGTAATTAGAATGATAAAAAAGACCTGCAGATATGCTTTAATATAACCCACAAAAGGAGCATGTGCATTTCTTGAGTCTCCAGCACTAAAACAAACAACTCTTCCCCAGCTGCTTAGATCCAACCACTTCACTTTCCAACAGCTGTCTTGACATATGAGGAAATGCTGAGAGGTCAAAGATGAGCTGAATGATTTCCAGGCGCAAAAGAACAAAAAGGATCCAAAATGTGGAGAGGATAATCGGAGGTCCCAGCAGCTGGCTGAGCTATCTGGCTCTGAAGCTTTAGGGGAACTGTGAGGAATGGGGATATGTGTCCTGTAAAGCCTGGGCCCTGAAACTTTCTCTGGCCCTGACATGATCTTTTGTTTTTTCACCATCAGCGTGCCAGAGGTGGGTCCACAGATTGTGGAAGTGGGAAGTGAGTTTAGACTCATGGGTCCAGTTCCTTCATTTTGGCAACTGAAGCTCAGAGAAGGAAGAGCCTTGGTTTTAAATGTTAGGACCCAAAGGCTTCCTGACTTTAGACCATCCTCATATCAAAAGCCCTCTAGGACATGCTCCTTGTCCTAGATTTCTCTCATTGCTAGTAAATTTGTGGTCCTCCTTAAAAGAGAAAGCTTCTCTCCATTGCTGGGCCCAGGGAAATTGAAAAATAGTACAATGACCCTCTGCCAACACCCAGCACTTCTCTCTCTATAGCAACTAGTTCTAGCTTTCGATGGAGGAGCTAAGACCCAGAGAGATGATATCATTTGCCCTAATGGTATACTGAGTATGATGACCCATTGAAGGGCTGTTTCTGACAACCTATTCCTTCCTTCCCTCCCCCTTCTTCTCCTCCTTCCTTCCTCCCTCCCCTCCTTCCATCCTTCCTTTTTTCTCTTTCCTTCTTTCTTCCTCTCTGAGAAAAAAATTGTTTAACACATTTCAAGAATATTCATGATCAAGAATTGCCCAAGACATCTGGACCTTTAAGAAAGTTATTACAATTGCAATAAGTAGAATGTATTTTAAAATATTTAAAATGAGGTTTCATTTTGTTAAGATCAGTAACTCATTAATAGCTTTTCAGATCATTTCTATATTATACTTTTAACCAAGTTTAATTTCTAAGTTTAATAGTATTATTTCCACATGGTTCTCCATAATTACATACATTTGATGCTCTCTAAAGCCTTAGGAGAGGAATTCCCTGGTGGTCCAGTGGTTAGGACTCCGCGCTTCCTCTGCAGGGGGCACGGGGTCAATCCCTGGTCGAAGAAGTAAGATCCTGCATGCCGCGCGGAGCAGACAAAAATAAATAAATATATAAAGCCTTAGTATAATAGATATCACTGAAAATATTTGTCCCTTTTTGTTTTCTGAGTGTAGCCCATACTCAGCAAACATTTCGCAAACACTGATTGCGCCCGACCTTGTACAGGTGTGCATGTGTGGAGGTGCATAAGGTTCAGCCACCACCTCTGGGAGGTTCACAAGCTTAAACGGTACATGCGCACGTGAATAATGGGAGGCAGCAGGTATCCCAGGTGCTGTAAAGAGGGTGAGGGTGACTCTTGCACTGTTGGTGGGAATGTAAATTGATACAGCCACTATGGAGAACAGTATGGAGGTTCCTTAAAAAAGTAAAAATAGAACTACCATACAACCCAGCAATCCCACTACTGGGCATATACCCTGAGAAAACCATAATTCAAAAAGAGTCATGTACCAAAATGTTCATTGCAGCTCTATTTACAATAGCCAGGACATGGAAGCAACCTAAGTGTCCATTGACAGATGAATGGATAAAGAAGATGCGGCACATATATATGATGGAATATTACTCATCCATAAAAAGAAAAGAAATTGAGTTATTTGTAGTGAGGTGGATGGACCTAGAGTCTGTCACATAGAGTGAAGTAAGTCAGAAAGAGAAAAAGAAATACCGTATGCTAACACATATATATGGAATATAAGGAAAAAAAAAAAGGTCATGAAGAACCTAGGGGCAAGACGGGAATAAAGACACAGACCTACTAGAGAATGGACTTGAGGATATGGGGAGGGGGAAGGGTAAGCTGTGACAAAGTGAGAGAGTGGCATGGACATATATACACTACCAGACGTAAAATAGATAGCTAGTGGGAAGTAGCCGCATAGCACAGGGAGATCAGCTTGGTGCTTTGTGACCATAGCTAGTGGGAAGCAGCCGCATAGCACAGGGAGATCAGCTTGGTGCTTTGTGACCACCTAGAGGGGTGGGATAGGGAGGGTTGGAGGGAGGGAGACGCAAGAGGGAAGAGATATGGGAACATATGTATATGTATAACTGATTCACTTTGTTATAAAGCAGAAACTAACACACCATTGTAAAGCAATTATACTCCAATAAAGATGTTAAAAAAAAAACACAAAAAAACGGGTGAGGGTCAGGGAGTGCACAGGCAGGTGAATTCCACTGTCAAGGAGCAGGAGTGAAGCAGGGAGGAGGGGCACCGAGAGCCACACGGAGCTTGGCCTGAATCTTGAAACAAGCAGGAGTTGGAAAGGGTAGCTCAGGCAGCAGGAACACAAGGGAAGACTCAGTATTGCTGAAGAATATCGTTGTATGTCTGGCATGTGGCTCCCTCCTGGGACTGGAGCATGAGGCGCAGGGACAGGGAAGGGGATGAGGGTACCGAGACACTGATGTCACACAGCTGAGCTGATAGTTCCACAACTTGGACTCACCAGCCATTCTGCCTCTTTAGCAAATCCCCAAGTACTGATCAGCCTGCACCTCACTCCCCTGTGATCTGCACCCACAGGGCCCCCCAAAGAGCAGACCATTAGAGCGGGTCAGTACTAAACCCTCACCGGACCTGGCAGATCCAGTGCCAACCCCCATGCTCCCAGCCAATGAGCACAGCCCTCACAGAGCCTGACTCCTCTCTGGGCTTCAGTGACTGCGTCTAACAGCTCAGGCTGGGCTAGCCTCTCTCCAGAACTTCTCAGCAACGGGATTCAAAAGGCAAAGCAATTGTTGTAACGCAGAAAATAACACAGCATTGTAAAGCAATCGTACTCCAATAAGGATGTTAAAAAAACAATACAAAGCTGAAGATCAAAAAGAGAAATTAGTATCACCAGAAAAAAGAAAGAAAAATCCAATTTATAAAAAAAAAAAGGCAAAGCAAAACAAAAACTTTACGCTCTGTAGGCCGAGCAGGTGGCCAGTTTGCCAGCCACCTGCCGCCCGACCTGGCATCAGTGGTTTGTCCTGCACGGGCGCCTGGCACCGGTTAGGAGGAGGGTTTGGGAAGAGGTTCTGGCAGACTGGTGTGCCTGGCCTCCCACACGTGCCAGTGGGAAACCAACAGAGGCGGTGACCGGGGTGGGCAGCCTGGGAGCAGAGCAGGGGGCCCTGGCGCAGCAGGACTGGCGCTGTTCTGGGGGCTGTCAGGCTGCTGGAGCTAAATCAGGGAACCTAGGCAGGAGCATGCTCAGGAGTGCGGTGCTGGGTCAGGCAGTCTCCCCAGAGGCCTGGGACTGCGTCTGCAGACTGGACATGGGGCATCTGGGGCCATAGCCAACCTCCAGGTCAAGTGCAGGCCCTGCAGTGTGGAGGGGAGTCTGGCCCAACACAAACGAGGGCAGGGGATGAGGGACAGAAAGTTCACCCACCTGAGGATAAGGGGGTGGGGGTGGAGGAGACAAGCCCAGAATAAGGCAGGGGTCCAACCTCACACCTGTCACTGGCTCCCTGAGTGACCCTGGGCATGTTCCCCGTCCTCTCTGGGCCTCAGTTTCCTTAGCAACATGATGGGGTAACTGTTACCTGTTCCACCTTACCCATAGGAGTCTTGTGAGAAGATAGAGTCACAAGCCAGGTAACAGATATGACAGGACTTATAAACAGTCAAGGCTGGGCTGAGCCCCTCCACCCTTGGCCTCACTGAATCCTAGCTAGTGACCACTCTGCCATCTCTGTGACAGGATTTAGTGGTGGGGAGGGAAGGGTGTGGCAGTGGTGGCCTATTTTGAAGCTGCATTTCTATACCACTTACAAGGAAAAACTGGGAAAGTGTTTTAAACTGGGCAGTGAAGACTGGATGTCCTTCTAGTAACTTCTAGATACTCTTTCTTTCAGGCTGTCTGCTCTTTCATTGTTTTTGAGCTATCTTACAACTTTATAAATTATAGAAAACTGATAGTAACACATGATTCCCATCCATAGAGATGCAAGTGAATTTTGTCCACTGGCATTGCAATGATGATTGCTCTATGGGTAATGACTACTTTTGTATCTGTTTCAACATTCCTGATTGCCTACATGCACAGTTCTGTGAATCCTCCTTTGAACATGTTGTAACAGCTTACGGAGTCCCTCATTAATGAATGAGTTAAAGTATTTGACTCATGTTGTTTTTATATCTGTATGAGAATCGTTGTATTGGTTTTCTATTGCTGCATAACAAATCACCACAAATTTATCAGCTTAATGTAGCACACATTTATGGGCTCACAGTTCTGTAGGTCAGAGGAACCAGCACAGCATGGCTGGATTCTCTGCTCAGGGTCTGCTGGAATCCAAGTGTCAGCCAGGCTGCGTTCCTTTCTGGAGCCTCTGGGGGAAGAATCCACTTCTGAGCACATTCAGGTTTTTGGCCAAATTTGACTCTCTGAGGTTGTAAGACTGAGACCCCTGTTTTCTCTCTGGCTGTCATCTGGGGGCCGCTGTCAGCAACTGGAGATCACTTCTCTCCATTGGGAGATCACAGCATAGCAGTTTGCCTTCTTCCAGGCCAGCAGTAGCATGTCTCACTGTTTTTTTCCTCTGTGACCACCCGGAAAAAAAATGCTCTGCTTTTAAAGGGATCTCCTGATGAAGTCAAGACCACCCAAAATAATCTCTCTTTTGCCATATAAAAAACATAGTTCCAAGGGTGATATCTTATTTACAGATCTCACTCACACTCAGAGGGGAGGGGATTATACAAGGCTGAGCATCATTGAGGGTCGTTTTAGAATTCTGGCCATCACAGATGATTTTACCCAACAAAAAATACATGAACACAATTTACAAAAACTGAAAGTCCATTAAAGAATGGGAGGGGGCTAGTAGAGATTATGAGGGGGCTAAAACACCTCTCTAGGGCATCCCTTGGGATTACCACGGACCCAAACCCTGACCCACTTTATGGTCAGCTTGTCAGTGATGTTGAATTTGGCTGTCTGTCTCCCTGACCAGACAGGGAACTCCTCCCAAACTAGAATCTAGTCCTACCCAGATCTTACCTAATCTGCAGCCCATCAAGCAAGTCCTGGTGAGTGGTTTGGGATGAGGGTGTGAGAGATTTTCTTCCCTATGTTGATTCTTCCTTTTGTTGATTTAAAAATCAAATACCCTCTAACACACAAATATCTCTTGGGTCTGGGAGTAGGGTACAGTGGAGAAAGGATGTAGAGAGGCTCCAGCATTAACCATAGTATTGTCAAACGGGAGCAAGGGACTCACAAGGGCCATAGACCATGTCCCCAGAAGATGGAACAGGGGTGGTTCTGATGCCTATTTGCTGTGAAGTTTCAACTTCAGAGAAGGCAGAGAACAAGACAGAATCACTGAGAGTTCCATCTGGTACCTTCATGGCCTCCACCACATCCTCCTCTACTGGAGGAAACTTCAGAAACCCAGAGCATCACAAGCTTCTCCCCCGGTGCCAACTCCTGACAGCTCATTCCATCGTTGCCTCTGTGCTTTAGCATATGCTGTTCCCTTTGCCTGGCATTTCCTCCTTCTCCCTAAACTCCGCAAAGGAACTTCCTTTCAATTTTTAACACTCAACTCAAACATCAGGTCTTCTGGGAAAACTTCCTTCAGAGGCATCGCAGCAGTGGAAAGAAAATGGGCTTTGAATTTAGTTAGAATTTTGCCTCTGTCCCTTCCAAGCTGTGTGGCCTTGGTAAAACTATATAGCTCTCTGAGCTTTTGCTTTATCTGTAGAATGAGCACAGTGTAATCTTTGACGATAAAGCCCATCTTAGTGACTGACCACAGAATAATAAGAACAGTGACCATGTATTCCATGCTTGCCATGTGCTGGACATTATGGCAGTTGCTTTAAATGCATTTTTCATTTGTTCTCCCGAACAAGCCAATAAAGGAAGTTCTGTTATTCCATTTTGCAGGTAAGGAAACAGGTTTAGAGAGGTTGAACCCAGTCCTATCTGTCTCAAAAGCACAGGCTCTGAATCATTATGACATAGCGCCTCCTAGAAGGTACTCAGGAAATTGTTTCCCTTTCTTCTCTCTCCTTCCCCCATGCTCACCTCTGGACTATCAAAATTGCTTACTCTTCCTCTGTGTCCTCATAGCCCTTATACATCCAGTGCCTCTGTGATGCTGTGGAAGAGACAGTATTAGTTTTTTTCAACTGTTTCCATCTCCTCCAGCCCCCAGTGTTGGGTCTGGCACAGAGCCAGCACAGACTACCTATTATTCCAGTGAATTAATGAATCATATTGAGTCTTTTTAGGAAGTGACCAGGGTATCATTTATATAATAAAATGATTATGAACCATAAATAAATTACAGAGAGAAGACTGCCCCTTCCACTCCATTCCCTTCCCTCAGGTTTTCTCAGTTGAAGCCATAGGCCCCAAAGGAACACAGCAGCAGACAGATAAAAACATCAAGGCCTGTTCCAGCTTCACACCAGCCCCTGGAATTTAATTTAACTCATACAGACATCAGTGTTGACACTCTTGGGAGCTCCCAGAGAAGCCGCACAGAACAGCTGGTAACAGCTGTGATGGGTTTGCCTTCACACCTCCAACTGAATCATTGAATCGCAAGGGAATCCCAGGGAGGCAGGGCCCTGAAACCATTTTATAGAAAGATACTGACTGACTCCCAGGACCTCCGTTTTAGAAGGAGCTGCCAAGAACACCCAGTGACTCCTTTATTTTTAAAATAGCCAAACCAAGGGCAAGGGATTTCCCCAAAGTCACACGGCTTTCCCAGGTTTTGATGAAACAGCATTAAGAATGTAAACAACGGGCTTCCTTGGTGGCGCAGTGGTTGAGAGTCCGCCTGCCGATGCAGGGGACACGGGTTCGTGCCCCGGTCCGGGAAAATCCCACATGCCGCGGAGCGGCTAGGACAGTGAGCCGTGGCCGCTGAGCCTGTGCGTCCGGAGCCTGTGCTCCGCAACGGGAGAGGCCACAACAGTGAGGCCCGCGTACCGCAAAAAAAAAAGAATGTAAACAAGTACAGCATCTTATAGCTTCAGGTGCATGGTTCCTATACTTAACATTCTGCCTTTTGCTCTCTTCCCCATGCGTCCCGAGGTTACTGTACACCAGGTAGTTAACACAGTTAAAGTGGTTCATCAGGCAGGTGGTTTACACAGGGTCCAGATTATCATCTGAACTCCCCATTTTAAAATTTTTATATTAAATTCTGACATTTTATATTAAACTATTTTTATATTAAACTATGACTGTTTCATATTAAACTCTGATTCTGAGAGCAGATAACTCAGTGACAAAACCAGCTTTTAAAATGAAACAAATACAGAACATATTTATTGTGATCCTTTTAATAATTTAATTTTCCAGCTTAATTTAACCCTGATCTTATTGCACATATTGATTGAAATTACACTTTCTAACTCACCATGTATTTTGGCTTGGAGGCTAACTTGCCTTGGAGGTTTTCCCTCAACCTCAGTCTTAGAATTAAATTTTCTATGCTTGCTTATTTTATAGCACACTGAACTCTGTCAATTCAATAACATTTAAAAATGTGTTTATTTATTGAGCACTCATCACAGTAAAGGCTGGGGGTGAGTGATTTCTGGAGTAGGGATCTACAGATATGAATAAGAGGTAGCCACTGCCCTCAAGGAACTTATGATTAACTAGAGAGTAAAATCATTAACAGATCATTAAAAACAAGGTAGTAAAATGAAAATAAGGCCAGAAATCATGACAGTTAAATCTGTAAGGCAAATGACATAACTACATAAATATTTTAAACTTCTGTAAGGCAAATGACATCGTAAATAAAACTAAAGTACAAATGACAAATCAAGTAAAAACATTTTCAACACTTATTATATACTAAAGGTTAATAGTGTTAATGTATAAAGAACTTTTCACAACCCGATAAAAAAAGAAGAACAACCCAATAGTAAATGTGAAGAAGACTTGGACTAGAAATTCACTTAAAGAGAAATAGAGAAACACAGTGCTCAAAGATATACAAACGAAGAAATACAGATTAAAACAACAAAAATATTTTCTTACCTATTAGGTTGACAAAACACTTAAAAAAATTGATCATGCTTAGTGCTAGCAAAGTGGTAGAAAAAGACATACCCATTTGGGAAGGGGGTAAATTGAGAGAGTATTTTAAAATCAATTTGGCAGAATCCATCAAAGATTAAAATGTGAATATCTATTGACCCAGACATTCCACTTCTAAAAATTTATTCTGCAGATTTCCTCACTCAAATGCACAGAGATACACATCCAAAGTTGTTCACTGCAGCTGCTTGTACAACTGTGAAATTTCAAACGTCTTATATGTCCATCCAGAGATTTGTTAAATGAATTAAGGTATAGTCATAAAATGTAATACTATGCACATGTTAAAAAAAGAATTCATAGGAAAAGACATAATATAAATTGAAGAAAGCAAGAAACTGGACAGTATATATAATATATTCACAATTGTATAAAAATCTAAAACATAAATATATTTATATATATATTATATATATTAATATATATAATATATATATTATATATACCTATATATTTTGTTTTTGTTTTTGCTGTACACGGGCCTCTCACTGTTGTGGCCTCTCCCATTGTGGGGCACAGGCTCCGGACGCACAGGCTCAGTGGCCATGGCTCACGGGCCCAGCCGCTCCGCGGCATGTGGAATCTTCCCGGACCGGGGCACGAACCCATGTCCCCTGCATTGGCAGGCGGATTCTTAACCACTGCGCCACCAGGGAAGTCCCCACAGGGCTTTTTTTAAATTGAAGTGTAATTGATTTATAATGTTGTGTTAGTTTCATGCCTAGGGCTTTTTACAAGAATTTCAATCTGAGAATTTCTATTCTTTCATCAAAGACTTTAGTCTACTTACATATGTTGCTACTATCAATTTTCTTAGGTTTATTTCTTTTTTTTTAATTTTTAAAATTTATTTTTGCCTGCGTTGGTTCTTTGTTGCTGTGAGCAGGCTTTTCTCTAGTTACGGAGAGAGGGGGCTACTCTTCGTTGAGGTTCGCGGGCTTCTCACTGCGGTGACTTCTCTTTTTGCGGAGCATGGGCTCTAGGCACGTGGGCTTTAGTAGTTGCTGCACATGGGCTCAGTAGTTGTGGCTCGCGGGCTCTGGAGTGCAGGCTCAGTAGTTGTGGCGCACAGGCTTAGTTGCTCCACGGCATGTGGGATCTTCCTAGACCAGGGATTGAACCAGTGTCTCCTGCATTGGCAGGCGGATTCTTAACCACTGTGCCACCAAGGAAGTCCCTAGATCTATTTCTGCCATCTTATTTAAAGCTTTATATTTATCATGCTTTTTTTTTTTTTTTTTTTGTGTGCGGTACATGGGCCTCTCACTGTTGTGGCCTCTCCCGTTGCGGAGCACAGGCTCCAGACATGCAGGCTCAGTGGCCATGGCTCACGGGCTCAGCCACTCCGCAGCATGTGGGATCCTCCCGGACTGGGGCACGAACCCGTGTCCCCTGCATTGGCAGGCGGACCCTCAACCACTGTGCCACCAGAGAAGCCCCATGCTTTTTTATTTTTTTTGCCTTCTATCAGTGTAATTGAATCATCTTTTATTATATGAGTTCCCTTCCACTCATTAAGAAATGATACATACTTTTTCTACTTTTATTGGCTACCCTTGATTTTTTAATATGCATATTGGATAGTATCAAGTTAATCACTATGTATTCCTTCTTCCCAGACAATATGAGGCCCTTAGCATAACTTGGATTTCATCATACCCCTCCTGTCTTATTATTGTTCAGTATTTTAGTCACACCTTATTTTTATATTTTCCAGATTATTATTAATATTTTATACATTAAAATACTGTTAATTATTTAGATTTAACCAAATGTTCACCATCTTTTTCCTCCACATAGATTCTTACATTCTATTCCTCCTTTCTGAATCTGATTTTCTTTTCTCTAAAGTATATCCTTGCATAATTCTTTCAGAAAGGATCTATTGGTGATAAACTGCCTCAGTATTTATCTAAAAATCATTTTATTTTAACCTTTCTTAAAGCTTAATAATTTTAGTTGAACTTTTTTTTGAGTGGAGGAGGGAGTTATAGAATTCTAGGGTGCTAGTTATTTTCCATTGTCTTATGGATGTGGTTATTACTGTTGAGAAGTCTGCTGTCCTCTGTCATTTCTAATCAGTCTCTCTGTTTGCTTTAAAGATCTTCTCTTTGTCTTTGATCTTCTGTAGTTTCACTCTGATATATTTAGGATTTTAAAAAAATCTTGTTTGATACTTGTGGCAGTTACTGAATCTGAAAATTCTTGTTTTCATCAATTCTGGAATATTCTCAGCGATTATTTTGAGATTTCATCAAATATTCTTAGCCATCCTAATAGAGCCTCTCCACTTCCTCTCATATCTAACCTCATGAAGTACCTATAAATGTATGTTGGAGCTACTCATTCTATCCTTCATAGAATGAACTACTCATTCTATCTTCTCAATTTCTATTTCACATTTTCAGTCTCTTTAATGCACAGTTTTGCATTCTAGGCCTCAAACTTACCTTTCATTTCACTAGTTCTTTTCAGTTGTGTCTAATAGTCCATTCACTGAGTTTTTATTTTCAACAATTATATTTTCATGTCTAAAAGTTCCATTTGATTCTTTAAAAAATATGCCTTGACAATATTGCCTTGTTTTCCTTGTTTTCAGTATCCATTAAAAATGTTTTTTATTATTATAAAATATTATTTTATATTAGATGTCAGATTTTCAGCTGTCTTAAGTACTTGCTGATCTAATTCTTACTTTTTGTTGTCTTGCGTGACTCTCACTTACTGAGGATTTTTAATCTTTTTTTTTTTTTGGTAATTTGCACTGTAAGCTCATCTGCAGGCTTCATCTGTGGGAATTAAAGGCACAGGCCAAGACAAAGAGTGAGTGAATTTTTTCTTGTCCACTTTTTAAAAATTAATTAATTAGTTAATTAATTAATTATTTTGCTGCATCGGATCTCGGTTGTGGCACGCAGGATCTTTCGTTGTAGTGCATGGGCTTCTCTCTAGTTTCGGTGCGTGGGCTCCAGAGCATATGGGCTCAGTAATTGCGGTGCGCGGGCTTAGTAGTTGTGGCACGTGGGCTACAGAGAGTGTGGTCTCTGTAGCTGTGACACACGGGCTCTCTAGTTGTGGTATGCAGGCCTAGTTGCATGGTGGCATGTGGGAAATTAGTTCCCCGACCAGGGATTGAACCCGTGTCCCCTGCGTTGGAAGGTGGATTCTTAATCACTGGACTACCAGGGAAGTCCCTTCTTGTCCACTTTTCATCAAGGGTTTGTCCCTTTGTGTCCTAAGCTTACTGGGTGGGAAGTGGGAAGATACAACTCTAACTTTCTACCACATCTGGGATCAAACCGTTATTTCCTGTCTCCTAGTGGAACAATAGAGTTCAACCTGAGCCCATGGTTGAACCTCCCCATCTCCATCCTCCAAATTCCCATTAAATTGACCAAAGGAATACAAAATAGAGAACAACCTGTATGAGGGATGAATACCAACAAAGGCTGGCACTTGCCAGACATTTGAGACATTTACGTGAAATAAAGTGCAGCAAGGCAAGGCTAACTGGAGTGGAAATCATGTGTGAAACCCCAAATCGCATCTGAGGAGTAAGGGCCCTGTGAGTGTTTCACTGACCTCCTCAAAGTTAGTGTGATAACTTCCCAAGAAGAGAAAAGGGAAGGGGAGGAGTTGATATCTCAGTCCCACTAGTACTTCTGGAAGGGCCAGGACTTTGGATGGTGGTCCATGGCATGCTCTCAGCCTACAGTTGGCCCAGCTGGCTCAACAAGCAAGGTGGGTGCACCCTGGTAAATAGCCTCTCATGAGGGCTGTTGTGCAAATCGTTGTGTATTTGCTTCAGGCTGCCACAGCAAAGCAGAAAAAATGTGTTGCCATGGGGCTCCTTTTGACTGTTTCTCTCAAATCCCATGGAAATTATATCCTGGAATGGTAAAAACAGAGCAAATCTAATCTTTTTCCTTTCTAATTCATCTGGAACTGAAAGATTTAACCAAATATTCGCACAATCTCTGATCAAACTTAACTCAGCTCCCAATTCTGAACAAAACTTAGCTTCCCTATCTGTTAGGATGAGCAAATAGAGAAAACTCATCAGATATAAAAAGAGGTTCAGTAGTTCAAAAGAAAGAGACTATATCTGAGGAATTAAGAGAAAATGGCTCCCTCAGATTAGACTTACTGCAAGAAATAGAAGGAAACTTAGATAAAAATCTAATTTGCATTTTCAGTTCCATTCAGGAAGACATTGCACTTATGAAAAGGATTGGTCAGAAATAATACAAACTTGTTTTCAAATGGAAAGCATAATTGCTAAATTAAAATGTTACAGATTCCATGAAAGTCAGATTGGACACTGTAGAAAATCAAATGAGATATATATATATATATATAAAAAATATGTGCTTGATACATTCTCCGAGAACCCAGAGAAAGCAAATAAAGACAGAGTAAAGCATAGTAAAAAGATGAGAATTGTGGAAGAAAGACCTAGGGTCTATTGTACTTCTATAGATCATAGAAATTCTCAGAGGAGAGCGTGATAGATTATTAAAAATGGTCCCTAATGAGTCTTGCCTCCCTGTGTCCATATCCCTCTGCAATGCGACCTTGACACTCCTATCAAAAGATGGAGTCTGTTTCCCCACTCGTTGAATCCAGGCTGGCCTTGCCATTTGCTTTGACCACATGAATGCAGCAGAAGTGCATTCGGTGACTTCTGAGCCCAAGCCTTGTAGCTTCCACTTTAACTCCCAAGACCATCATGTAGTAAAGAAACTCAGTCCACTGAAGCCTATGGAAGGGTGACAGACCAGGTGGAAGACAACCAGCACCAACTGCCAAGCATGTGAGTGAGTTCATCTTGGACCCTCCAGCCTCACCTGAGCTGTCAGATGATTACAGCCACACAAACAAGTGATTAAAAACATTTTTGAAGAGATACATAGGTTTAGAGATGAAAAGAGCAGCAGAAGAATCCTTCAGATTGCTAATCCACAGAATTGTAAGCAATAATAAATCATGAGTGCTTTAAGCCACTGAGTCTTGGGGGTGGTCTGTTATGCAATGGAAACAGAAGAAGAATAATTAAGAAAATTATCATGATAACTTTAAATGGAGTACAATCTATAAAAATATTGAATCACTATGTTGTATGCCTGAAACTAATATAATATAAATCAACTATACTTCAAGTTTAAAAAAATAAAAAGAAAGAATCATAAGAGTGTCCAGAGTCCTCTTTTCCCCCAGCTGAAGCTTCTCTAGCATTTCACCAGTTCATCACCAGAATGAAGAGCTTACTTCTGGTCCCTAATTCACAAAATGCCCAGAGATGTTATTATGAGGCATCCCTGGCTGTGGCCAGTGGGGTGAGGGTAGCACTGACTTGGTGGCTTGGCTTTAGTGGGTCATCTCAGAAACACAGGGGACACCTGACTCACCTGTGATTCATACAGTAGCCAGAGGGGATTATCAAGCATCATCTTTGGAGTATAAAACCGGTCCTGTCTCTAAGCCATACAGTGACTATACAGCACTGAGGGCAGTGGGTTGAGCTATGATAAATGGGAATCAGCTACCTTGGTGAGTACCCTGAGATGTGAATGGGCTGAGTCCTCTGTTCTGGCTACTGCACGATGCAGGCCATGCATGCCTCTCCACTTTCCACGTTCATTTGCACCAACAACGGGGGTCTGCAACCCGGGTCAGGAGGGGCTCAAATCCTGATGACCTTCCTGCCTTCAGACACAAAGGCCTGGTGCCCACCCACCTGTATGATGCATATAATGGTCTCAGTGGTGGTAGGAGGGGGACTTTTGCACAAAGGAATTCCCTGCCTTAGAGAGAAGTCAACCTTCTGAGGGTGACAAAGGTGACTTCACGGCATTTCTCTCTTAGATTAGAGAGAAAAAAAGTAGTTTAATTTTGACAGTGATACCTACTATACTAGATGAAAACCTCCCTGAGCTAAAGAATTGCATCTTTTGATAAAAAGGTTCATTGGCCATCAGAGAAAAGCAATGAAAGGAGATGCACACCTAGACCTACTTTGGGGATTTTTTTTTTTTTTTTGCGGTACGCGGGCCTCTCACTGCTGTGGCCTCTCCCGTTGCCGAGCACAGGCTCCAGACGCACAGGCTCAGTGGCCATGGCTCACGGGCCCAGCCGCTCCGCGGCATGTGGGATCCTCCCGGACCGGGGCACGCATCCCCGCGTCCCCTGCATCAGCAGGCGGACTCTCAACCACTGCACCACCAGGAAAGCCCTGGGGATTTTTTTTTAAATAAGGAAAAAAAATTATAAATATCCAAACAGAAAAATAAAAAAAGATATCTGTAAGGTGGCAGATGGAGTTATAGGCATCAAATTTCTCCTCTGAAACACTAAATGCTACTAGGCAATTGTGCTGGGAATCCCAACACTCTGCTGGGTTTGATGCACTAGGAGGACCACAGGACTCAGCATTTAGTTATAGCCATGGCTGTGATTCATTTCAGAGAAAGGAGACAAAGCAAATCAACAAAGGGAAAAGAAATGCATGGAATGAAGACCAGGGAAACCAGGAGCACACTTTCAGGAGCCTCTCCCAGCGGAGTCACACAGGACGCGTTTCTTCCCCAGCAATGAATTCTGACAACACGTGTGACATGCCATCTACCATGGAAGCTCACTAGACACTCAGTGCCTGATAGTTTTTTTCGGGGGCTGGTCCCCTAGGCACCCTCTGCCTACTACATACCAAGATTCCAGACTCCTAGAAAGAAAGCAGTTATGCAGCGTAAACCACGTTGTTTGTACAATTTAGACACAATGATTCACCCTTACGAGTTCTGGAAACTTTGGGAACCCTTCCCAAATCCAAGTTCCCAGACACCAGCCAAGGGTCAACCTTGCTAGCAGACCTTTCGAAGGATAACAGTCTCAGGTCTACTCCATTAACTGTTTTCTGCACAACAATGAGATAGCACATGCATATTTTTAGTTTAAAATATGACCCAATAGTTGTTTTTAATTGAAGTATAGTTGATTTACAATATTATATTAGTTTTAAGTGTACAGCATAATGTCAGTATTTTTGCAGATTATACTCCATTACAAGTTATTGCAAGAAAATGGCTGTAATTCCCTCTACTATACAATATATATTCTTTTTGCTTATCTATTTTATACATAGTAGTTTGTACCTGTTAATCCCATACCCCTAATTTGTCCCTCCCACCTTCCATCTCCCCTTTGAAAACCACAAGTTTGTTTCCTATATCTGTGAGACTATTTCTGTTTTGCATATACATTCATTTGTATTATCTTTTTAGATTCCATATATAAATAATATCATACAATATTTGTCTTTCTCTGATTTATTTCACTAGCATAATATTCTCTAGGTCCATCCACATTGCTGCAAAGCAGAATTTCATTCCTTTTGTGGCTGAGTGATATTCCATTATATATACCACATCTTCTTTATCCATTCATCAGTTGATGGGTACTTGGGTTGCTTTCATGTCTTGGCTGTTGTAAATAGTGCTGCTATGAACATTGGGATGCAGGTATCTTTTTGAATTAGTGTCTTCATTTTTTCTTGATATAGACCCAGGAGTAGAATTTCTGGGTCATATGGTAGTTCTGTTTTTAGTTTTTTGAGAAACTTCCATAATGTTTTCCATAGGGGCTGCACCAATTTACATTCCCACCAACAGTATACTATGGTTCCCTTTCCTCCACATCCTCTCCAACATTTATTATTTGCAGACTTTTTGATGATAGCCATTCTGACAGGTATGAGGTAATATCTCATTGTTGTTTCAGTTTGCATTTGTCTAATAATTAGTGATGTTGAGCATCTTTTCATGTGCCTGTTACCCAGCTGTATGTCATCTTTGGAAAAATGTCTATTCAGGTCTTCTGACCTTTTTTTTTTATCACATTGTTTGTATTTTTTGATATCGAGTTGTATGAGCTGTTTACATATCTTGGATATTAACCCCTTGTCGGTCACATTATTTGCAAATATTTTCTCCCATTCCATAGGTTGTCTTTTCATTTTGTTGATGGTTTCCTTTTCTATGCAAAAGCTTTTAAGTTTAATTAGTCCTCATTTGCTTATTTTTGCTTTTATTTCTTTTGTCTTAGGAGACAGGTCCAAAAAATATTGCTACAATTTATGTCAAAGAGTGTTCTGCCTATGTTCTTTTCTAGGAGTTTTATGGTTTCGTGTCTTACATTTAGGTCTTTAAACCATTTTTGAGGGTTTTTTTTTTGTATGTGGTGTGAGGGAATGTTCTAACTCATTGTTTTTCTACATGTAGCTGTCCAGTTTTCCTAACACCACTTATTGAAAAGACTGTCTTTTCTCCATTGTATATTTTTGCCTCTATTATCATAGATTAATTGACCATAGGTGTGTGAGTTTATTTCTGGGCTCTCTATTCTGTTCCATTGATCTATGTGTCTGTTTTTGTGCCAGTACCATACTGTTGAGATTACTGTAGCTTTGTAGTATAGTCTGAAATCTGGGAGGGTTATACCTCCAGCTTTGTTCATTTTTTCTCAAGATTGCTTTGGCAATTTGGGGTCTTTTGTAGTTTCATATAAATTTTAGGATTATTTGTTCCAGTTCTGTGAAAAAATGTCATGGGCATTTTAATAGTGATTACATTAAATCTGTAGATTGCTTTGTGTATGACCCAATAGTTTTAAACTCAGCTGAATTGTTGTTTATGAGCCATGGCAATAGACAGACATTCTCAGATATGCAAAGTAACACTTCATACCCTTCCTAAAAAAATTACGAGTAAGAGTATTCGTTTTCTATTACAGCTGTAACAAATTACCACAAATTTCATAGTTTAAGACAACAGAAATGTATTATCTTACAGCTACAGATGTCAGAAGTCCAACGTGGGTCTCACTGGCAAAAATTAACGTGTCAGCAGAACTAGGTTCCATCTGGAGGCTCTAGGGGAGAATCCTTTTCCTTGCCTTTTCCAGCTTCTAATGGCCACCTGGATTTCTTGGCTCATGGTTTCTTCTGTATTCAAAGCCAAAAGCAGTGGGTCAGGTCCTTCTCATGCTGCCCTCTCTCTGACCTGCTTCTGTAGTTACGTCTGTCTCTGATCACAGCCAGTAGGTTCTCTGTTTCTAAAGATTTCTGTGCTTACATTGAACCTGGATTATCCAGGATATACTTCCTATGTTAATGACCTGACCTTAGTCACCTCTGCAGAGTCCTTTTTGCCAAAATAAGGTAACATATTCCCAAATTCTGGGGATTAGAATGTGGACATTTTTTGGGGGGTGGGGGGATTATCCTGCTGACCTCAGTAAGTATTCCAGCCCACGAAGAAGTGAATCAAAGACCATAGGACTGGTGAAGGGGATAGTACAGGGGTTCCCCAGATGGAAGAGGAAGAAGGGAGACTAGAACCAATGTTTGAGAGAGTGTGTTTGAAGATTTTAAACAATTCAGTGGTGGGAGAGCAGATCATGGAAGTGGAGGTGGGGAATGATGGGGAAAGATCGTCTGTAGTCGAATCGCAAAGGTCTTGAGTACCATGATGAGATGTTTGTTCTCCATGTGAAGGCCATGAGCAGGATAGAGACATCTATATGCCTTAAAACTCAGTATGACAGCAGGGCAGGCAGGAGGATAGCCACAGTGGCCTTGTGACACTGGTAAACCCACTGAGTTTGGCTCTGAAGAGCTGGGAGGCTAGGGCAAAACTGGAAACATGTCAGTTTCTGTCCGTTTATTTTCTCTCTTCAGATCTTAAAAGCAATATCCCACAGGAGCCACCTGGATGGCTTTTTAAATTAAGGAAGCAGCAATCAGTAAGCAGAGTAGACCACTGTTTGGGGAGGTGCTCAGTATGCCCCTCCTCTGCAGAGGTGAAGGGAACGGAGCTCCCCGGCTTCCTGCCCGCAGGAAGTAAGGACCCCACCTGGGGATCTGATTTGTAAGAGTGGGCGATGTAAAAATGAAGCAATTTAGAACTGGTTTGTGGAAGCAGTGTCCATTGGTGGGACAGTCATTCCTGACTAGACTGAAATATGATTCCTGCCCATTTTCCAAGCCTGATCCTCCAGCTTCCCATTGATTTTATAAACCTTCCAATATCCTTCCAGTAGATTGTTTTTTAAAATGTTTGCTAAAGACTCAGTTTATTTTGCTTGCAACTGGTAACCCTGATCAAGTTAGTAACTCTTGCTATACGCCTTTGCTCAACGCAAGCTGTCTCTTTCATGCTACATGAGGCAGAACCGCAAGTTCCTCAATGATCTAAATGTTTTTGTGAAGGACACAGGCACCCCACTGAAGGCAGTTTTCCTTCTCTCTGGATGAGAATGTAAACTGACCTCTGAAATTCCCATAAATCCAGAGACATAATTCTCAGACCAGTGCCGGCAACGAGAGCTGTCCCTGTAACCAACTGTATGGAAGGCCTGGACTACAAGCCCTTGTGAGAACCTTGTTGCAAAGACTTCCAGGCATGAGTCATGAAGCAATTGCAGAACTGTACCTGCCTGAGGCTTCATGCAGGCCACGGGTATCTGAGACAGTCCAATGGTCAGGCCCATGCTCTAGTCCTCTACTCTGAGGTCTGCCCCTGTATTAAGTATGTGGGCCAGGTTTTCTTAGCTCATCCACCCTACAAAATGTGTTCCCCTCCAAGCTATGGCAGAGTTATGCTGTCTCCATCTTTACAGAGCTTGCCCATGAGTGCTGCTTGAATAGTTAGTGGTACCACTGTTGACCAATCATGTAAATGAACCAGATAATCTCATGCAGTCTCAGTGTCCTCATCTTTAGAATGGAGATAATAAAACTAACATCTCACAGAACCTGTGAGACTCAGATGATCTAATGGATTTAAAAGAATTTTGTAAACTGTAAAGAGCTGCACAGACCTGCAAGAGTATAATTATGTACTTGATGTCTTTTAGTAGGAAATCAAGTAATAAAGTCCTGTGATTTAGTTCCCAGAAAAAAACTGTCTTTGCCTAAAGAGTGATCCACATGGTCCCTGCTCTCTGAAATGGGACATGATAACTTTAGTAGCCAACACTCTTTTGTGGCAAGTGATGGAAACCCAAGTTGAAATACTTTAAGTCAAAAGAGGGGTTTATTGGATCATGTTACTAGGAGAGGCAGGGGTGAGGCTGGATGTAGGGATGGCTGGAAATGGGGATCCATCCATCAATTGACACCTCTTTCAGTCTCCTCCCCACTCTCTCACCTTCGTGATCCTCTCTTATTGGCTTTGTCCTCTCTGTCTGCACTTGCTTTCTCCATGTACTGGGAACAAGGTCTTCAAACCTTCGGATTCCCATCAGCTCAGTAACCATAGGAAAAAATCTTCCCTGCTAGCTTCAAATTAAGAGGGCTAAACTCAGATTTACCAGATTTCTTAGTCATGGAAGTAATACTTAATGTGCAACAGAGCACATTCTCCTAATATCCATTCTCCTCTTCTTGCTGGAACTTCCATTTTTGAGCTGGGCATATTTCTGATCAGTTAATACATTCCCCAACCTCCCTTGAAATTAGGCATGGCCATGTGTCCAAGTTCTGATCAATGAGAGGTAAGCAGAAGTATTCTGAGGTATTTCTGGAAAACTTAAAAGGAAGAGGTTGCTCTTTTCTCCTTTCTATAGTTTGGAATGTGGATGCAATGGCTAGAGCTCCAGCAGCCATCTTACACCACGAAGTGGCTTTGGGCATGGAAGCTATGTATGGCAGAGGAACAAGATAGATAGAGCCTGGGTCCCTGATACCATGTCTCTGTCCTGCCAGCCTTGAACTGCCCCCTCTTTTCCTTTTTATGTGTGAGAAAAAAATCTACTTCTATCTTGTTTAAGCTACTATTGTGGGGTCTTGGTTATTTCAGCTAAATCTAATCCTAAATGAAATACAACTCAGGTTGAGGGGAGAACATCAGTTGACAGAAGAAGGGGCTGGGGAAAAGACATCTCAGGAAACATAAAACAATAGCTGTTAGAGTAGCCCAGTGTCTCCCTTCCTGCCTTGGACTTTAGGAACTTTTCAGCAGCCTGGGGTTCTCCACTCTTCATGCTCCCTTTAGTCTCATTCTGTGAGGTCCTCCTTTTGCATGCTTTGGTTAATGCCAGCGTTTACAAAAGTAAGCAGAGTGTACCATGAAAACCACGTTTCCAACAGTGTGCTCCATGAAACACTCATCCCCTGAGGTACTTGGAGGAAAATGGATCCATGGTCATTGTCTGGGGAATGCTACCAACTACTCCCTCTCAGAGATTCACAAAGCACATTAGCATGGTAAAGGCTCTGAAAAGTTCTTCAGTTAAAGAAACCCAATTAATTTTCTTTAATTCAGCTCTTACCCAACGTTATTTTATCACAGAAACCTCCTTTTCCCCCACATAACACCTACTAATATCCCATGGGGAAAGAAGCTTTGAGAAATGTTTGATTAGATAAGTAATAGCAAAAATAGTAGCCGTGACCTTGGAAACTGCTTGGGTGAACAGGTGTTTTAGCAGCATCACTTGGGTTTATACATATAGTCACCCACCAGCCATGAGGACCTGTGCTGGTTGTACCTGGATCATGATGTCATAGCTGTGGCCATAGTGGGACTGTGACTTCTGTCGTTCTAGACCCAACGTTCCAATGTCCATTTTCCTCTGTCTCTTTCACGAGAAGCTTGCAGACAGCTCTGAGTCTGGTTTTGGTGAGATCAGCAATCATTTAAACTCCAGAGAAGAGAAAGGCTGTTTGCTGGAGTCTCTGCAGGTGCAAACCTGCCTTCAACACACAGACCAGAGACAGGATGAGAATTAAAGCAAGAGACGTGCCGGTAAGCTGGGAAGGGAAGCCCTCTGGAGCCTTGGCCAGACTGAAGCCAGAGCCTCCTGTGGAGTATAACCTCCTCCAACTGTCTGAGAAATGTGAGCCCTGCTCTTGAATCGTGCGACCAAGCAGGCTGTTGCTGCTTATGAGGGATCTGCACAAGCAGATCCCCACGGGTCTGCTGAAGGCTGGGCTACCTGTCCTGCAGACTGTTTGGGAGGAAGTTTCCAGTTCTGTTTTCCCTGGTCTGGGAGCACAACTCTGGATTGCTGGCTGACATATCACCTACAAACTGACAGACCAGAGGCTGCCAAGGAGAGGGACTGAGGACAAAGTGAGGGAAAGAAATCCCCAGGCCAGTCTCTGGGGAGAATCCCCCTCCCTTCTGTCACAAAGACAGGCAGCAGCAGGCACCTCCTGCTGTTCCTTCAAATTGAAACCTCTCTCCTGCCACCCCCACCAGATACCCAGTTCTTTTGAGGTCCGTCCCAGACACAGAATAGAATGACCTTAAAACTAACAGATTTGAACTCCATGAGCTGCCCTTTATTGCCCATGTGGCCTTGGGAACGTCCCTTAGACTCCCTGGAGCACAGAGAACGTGGGTCACTGAGAAGATGCGATGAGTGAGAGAACCACCTGGAAATGCCCAATGGAGTACTGAGCACACTCTAGGTGATATATATATATATACACACACACACACACATACACACAAAGTATATATTTATTTATGTATTTAAATATCTCCCCCCGGGACTTCCCTGGTGGAACAGTGGTTAAGAATCCGCCTGCCGATACAGGGGACATGGGCTCGATCATGGTCTGAGAAGTTCCCACATGCCGCGGAGCAACTAAGCGCATGTGCCACAAGCGCTCTAGAGCCCGCGAGCTGCAACTACTGAGCCCGTGCACCACAACTACTGAAGCCCGCCTAGAGCCCGTGCTCTGCAACAAGAGGAGCCACATCAATGAGAAGCCCGCGCACCGCAACAAAGAGTAGCCCCCACTCACCGCAACTAGAGAAAGCCCACGTGCAGCAATGAAGACCCAGCGCAGCCAAAAATAAAATAAAGATAAATATCTCCCCCCTTCCTTGCTTCCAGCTTTTTCTTATTCTTCCAAAGTGAGCTTTCCTACCCCCAAGTCTTTCTTAAATAGGACCTGACTTAAAGTAGGATTTTCTCGCCTTTTCCACTTTGGGAACAAGCCCTGAAACTGAATGTGAAGGGAGTCACAGCAGACACTTTGAAGTCAATTTTAGAATAAATTTTGATTGGTTTGAGAAGTTGATTCTTGGAGATTATCTCCATGAAATATGTTTTCAGGGGAGCTTGGTTTTATTTTGTTTTCTTTTATGTTTTTCCATGAATGTGCTTCCAGCCTAAATCTGTGAAAGATTATCCTGGACCAGGCGCAATTCATTCTCCCTTTGTTGTCGGGATTTCCAGAACAAAGAGATATCCAGTCCCAAACTGGAGTGACTTCATATATTGCAGAAGGAGGGAGGGAGGGAGAGGGGGAGAGAGAGAGAGAATGCCACAGACAATGAGTGGGGAGGGTTGAGGAGAGAGAGGGGGAGATTGGTTTTCAGATCTGTCCTGAACCTCTCAATTTTATTCATAGAAGTCACAGCCAGCCTTGGTTGGAAAGCAGCAGTTAATGTAACTGTAGGTTCTGTCGGAAGCTTCCTCATAATCATCAGCAGGGCAGCTGCTTATGCTGTAAGAGGGAGATCGAGCCCTGTTTGTATATATGGAATTGCTTTCTCCCCTTTTCTTGGTAATAAAAACCAAAACCACATGGGAGTAGGTTTCAGCATTCCAGGTGCAAGGACACTGAGTTCTCTGGTGTGAGTCTCTCCTCTCCAGCATAGCAGAGTCATATTCCTCAAATTCAAATGGGACCTGGACCCCCAGTCTTCAAGGCTCTCCTGCTGCCACAGAAATTGAAGTCTACTCCTTGAGTACTATCCCCTCAGCACTCCACTGCAGAACCCTAAGAGGAGTGGGTATCTCCTCAGCCCACCCCTCATCAGGAGGCTGCCCCGAGGCCTAAGTGCAGAAGGGGCCCTAACCCAGGCACACCTCCGGGCAGAGTCCCATGTCTGCTCACTCATCAGCCCCTAATACAGGTCAGGACATCCAGACCTATCAGGAACCCCAGACAGGCCCAGGCATTTGAAAGTCATTTAATGTGCAATGCACATTTGCATAGTAAAGGCTTTGAGAGGTCCTGCAGTGAAGTACTACATTTGACTTTAAGTAGGTGCATTCCTTGCTTAACTAACCTTGGACCACCTTTCTCATGGAAGGCTGGTTATCTCATTGAGAAGCACTCCATGGAATGCTGGAAGATGATGCCATGGAGCCATTCACAACCCTGGACACAGCCGTGTCCAGCCCCCTGAAGAGCAGAGATAATATCTGATCCAGTTTTGGGTCCACAAGATCTAGCACATGACCTAGAAAAGAGTGTTTGTGGAATGAATAAATGAGTGAATTAATGAAATCATGTGAATCTGGGAATTATAACTGTGTGCCAAACTCTTCTCCAGGGCAATTAATACTATGACCAATGCATAGCTTGGTTAAGACCAAATCTTTTTTTTTTCCTCAACATTTATACCAATTACAAACTGGCGGGCCTTGAACCAGATCTGTCTAATATACGTGTTTTGTTTGGCCAGCACAGGGGCTTATTTTTTTTTTAATGCCTTTAGGTAAGGTCTGAACCCTGCAGCACAGCCAGGTTCTGCCTCTTCCTGTCTCACCCTGGCCTCTTCCCACATTCTCATCACCTTCTTAGCTCCTGAAAGCTTTGAGTTTGCCATCTCAGCTTAAATCTCCCTGGGAAGTTGCTTTTTCAGTCTGACCATGGACATCATGAATTTATTTTGAAATGGATTTTCCGGGGTGAGAAATCATGCAGATCTTTAAACTTTAGACCTTTACAATGAAATAGCTATAGAGCTGTACATGGCACAGGCCCTCATACACTTAAGGCAACTCCCTGAGCCAAATTGATGATGTGGTGGGGACAGCCTTGTCCATGTGCTTGTCTTCCCACAGTGGTGATCCTCAAGCTTGTCACTGGGAGAGCTTATGAAGGTCCACTTTGCTGGGTCCACCTCCAGAGCTTCTGGGTTAGTGGGTCGTCCACAGGGCAGAGAATTTGCATTCCTAACAAGTTCCCAGGTGATGCTATGGCTGATGGCCCAGGGACCACACTTTGAGATCTGCTACTCTACTGTTTACAAAGCTCTCTCACAGTCATTATCTTATTAGACCCCGACATCCAGCCTATGGTGTGACCAGGGAAGGAATCGCTACTCACAGACCACAAATGAGGAAAGGGGGACTCAGAGAGGTTAATCGATGGCCTAAGGTCACACAGCTTGATGTGAATTAGGGTCTTCCAATGTCAGGTCAATCAGCCTGTGGACAAGGATGTGGTCAAAAGAGACCATCCAACATCATTCTGTTTTAGGACAAAGGGATTGGATTGGTGAACAACTGAGCTAGCATTTCAGGAAGTTACTTTCCTGCAGGAGAGATCTCTGATGCCCAAGTGGGAGCTGACAGCCTCTCTCCAGCCCTCTCAGCAATAGGACTCCACACTGTGGCTCTACATGGACAAGAAGTGAGAGGGCCCAAAGCAGCCCACCACCCACTCCACCCTGTGTTTCTGGCCCGGTAGCATACCCAGCCAGGGCAGGAGAGGAGCAGAGATGCCCCACCCACTGGAAGCAAGATACCCCTCACTGAATTTTCTGTGTAGCAACCAAAGTGGAGTGAGAGACGGGCACAGACTGCAGCCTCTAGGAGGGAAGACGGGGGGAGCACAGACCATATGGAGCAAGAGTGACAGAATTTGGCAGTGCAGCCTCTGCAGATGGGCCTGCTTATGTCCAGACGCAATCTGAGGCCAAAGACTGAATCATCTCTCTAGCAATTTCTTGTTTCCAAACACGTCTATTGAAGAAGGTGGGGATGCTCTGCACAGATAAGCAGACAACAGAAGAGAAAAGCTGCCTTTGCTGGTGGTGGTGGAGGTGGGGCTGGGGAGTGGCGGGGGAGAAGGGCTGCAGAATATCCCCTTGAGTGGGGTGGACGTCACTGGATGATGAGAAGGGAGCCTGGCAGATGGGTAGCGTTTAGAGTCCATATCAAGTTTTTTACGTGTGTTTTCTTCTGTGAGCCTCGTGACACTATAAGAGGGTTAGCATGATCAGCCCCATTTTACAGGAGGGAAGACTTGAGATTTTACAGGGTGATTTGTCAAGGTCTCCCAGCTGATGAGGGCAGAGTTGTGAGTGAGGAAGAACAAATGGGGCATCCACACACATCCGAGGGTCCCCTCCACCCGCTGTGTCCAACGCTGAGATCCTTGTATCAGTCTCCTAGGTGATCCTGTGCCCCAGCCCCTGTGTGGCCTTCCAAGTTACTCAGTCCCCAGCAGGGCTCCCCAGGGTCTGTCTTCAGGATAAAGTGTGGGCTGCTCTGCCTGGCATGCATTCCAGGCCCTGCAAGGCCAGGCTCCAGCCTGCATCCCCAGCCTCGTGTCCATCCCTCCCCTGTGAGGCTCCAAGCTTGGGCCCAGCCAGTTAACTTGCAGTTCCCTGAACACACTCAGGGCTGTCTGGCCTCCAGTCTTGGCTTTGGTGCCTTCCAGTCACATCTCCCTGTGGCACTTCTACTTTGTTATCTTTACTTGTGCCTGTGTCTTTTCTCTCCTCATTTAAATGTCTGGTCTTCTAGGACTATGACCTCCCTCTCCTTGCCACTCATCCCTGCACCATAATGAACATCCTTCACATATATGTCCCACCTTACAGTTCGCAGAGTGCTCTCCCTCTGCAAGGTGACAAAAGGGGGTGGGTATCAGCCCCATTCCAGACTGAGGCCAGAGAAGGGAAGGGATACCTAGTTGGCAAAGCCACAGTGACTGAACCCAGGTTCCCAGAGTACAGGTCCAGTGCTCTTTCGGCTGTGCTCCAGTTTACGGAAGGTGACTTTATTTACTTGAGGACAAGCTGCCCACCCACACAGAGGTGGTGCCCACATGCCTCAGGGTTGCCTTTGGGGAGAAAGAGGGCTGTATTAGTTTCTTGTTGCTGCTATAACAAATTACCACACACTTAGTGGCTCAGATTATACAAATGTATGATTATCTCACAGTTCTTTAGGATGGAAGTCTAACTCAAGGCTCCCTGGGCTAAAGTCCGGGTGTTGGCAGGGCTGTGTTCCTTTTTGGAGGCTCTAGGGGAGAATCTGTTTCTTGCTTTTTTCTACCTTCTAGAGGCCACTTGTATTCCTTGGCTTGTGGCCCCTTCCTCCATCTTCAGCACCAGCAAAGAAGGCTGGTCAAGTCCTTCTCAGGTTGCATCTTTCTGACGTCCTCTTCTGTCTCCCCCTTCCACTCTTAAGGACCCTTGTGATTACATTGGACCCACCCAGAATCCAGGATACTCTCCCTCCCTCTTTTAAGGTCAGCTGATTTTCAACCTTAATTCCATCTGCAACCTTCATTCCCCTTTGTCATGTAATCTAACATACTCACAGGCTCCAGAGATTAGGGTATAGACATCTTTGGGGGCATTATTTTGCCTGTCTCAGGGACAAAGAGAAGATCCCTGCCCACAGAACCCATCAGTGGGTTACTTGGCAGAGTAGGTGACTCAGGCTTGGACCAGATGTGCTAGACCTTCAGCACCCTGTCCAGGGATACAGTTCTGTAGGACCTAGGAAAGTTCATGGATGGCTGAACTACTTTGATTTTGTTATCTTTATCTGTGCCCATGTCTTTTCTTACAGTCTAGTCCTTTAAAACCTGGAGCAAGCTCCCTAACACCAAGGTGCCCAGGGAAACTGAGGCTGCCCTGGTCATAGGCATTTAAACTTGCCCAAAATTTCCCACATCTTATTAATCTCTCATCCACCACCATACTCACTGCTTGCCTAATCTCAGGACGTGGCACCATCTCCAACCAAACCCCTACTACCACTCCCTACCTCCCACACACCCAGAGGCCTGGCCTGTTTATAATGAGAATTGGGTCACTTAGAATAAAATCCAAACTTCTTACCAAGGCTTCCAAGAGTCCTGCACACTCTGGCCTCAATATACTATCCCCATGTTCACTGAACTCCAAGAAGACTGGCCTCCTTTCCATCACCTGAATACACCATGTGCCTTCCTGTCCCAGGGCCTTTGCACAAGCTATTCCCTCTTCCTGTGACTCTCTTTTTCTACCTTTCCCCTGGCTGATTCCTACTCATCCTTAGATCTAAGCCCTTTTCAGAGGAGCCTTCTCTGATACCTCTCACCTCTCCCAATTAGGTCTCCCACATCCTTGTCTCTCTCTCCCAGAACCTAACTCTTTTACTTCATAGCATCTATGTCATTATCTCTGCCATGTGCAGGACAGAATACACTCAGGCTCTGTCACTGCAAGAAGGTCATTCTTTGGACCAAAATCTTTAGGATTAAAATGTGCTAAACTTTTCAACTTTATCCTCTCTTTTCAAGGAAAAGGAATGAGTCCAGCCTTAGAACCTCAGCTTCTACAGACTGATTTTTTTTCATGGGCTTTGAGGTCAGGCTGACCCCTTCCTGCTCCCTGCTCCTCCACCAGCTGAGCAAGTAAGTCACTGTTTCTCTCTGGGCCAATGACTCTGCTCTGCCCAGCTGACTCTGGCCCAGGAGGGTGTAGAATGCCCCCCACCTGCAAGCCATGAGAAGGCCAGAGGCCACCCAGTCAGAATCTAACACCCAATAGAGATGAGAAAAGGTGAAGGTTAACCAAGATGCACATTGTCCCCAGGATGCCCTTTCTGACTCCCTCGTCTCCTTTATCTGCCATTAGCGCTCTGCATCCTCTGGACAGGATACATGCTGCCAGAATCTGTTCTGCACCTTCATGATCCCTGCTAGGAAGGCCTGACTTTCGCATCAAGGACTTCAAGGGTTTCCTCAGGTTACTCTGGGATTGGCTTCAGACACCCAGGCTAAACAGGGGCCCGTCCACTGCAGAGTGGGCCATGGGCCCAGGGTCCACTTCTGCATCCTGCATCTCAGATGCTTCTCTGCCAGCTGTCTCCTTAATAATGCAGCCTTAATAAACCCTTGCTGAGGGTGAATCTCAGGGCAGGATCACTCTGCCCTCTGCCCTTGGTTCCCCCAGAGAGACCCACTTGGCCTACAGATGAGATCAGGCTGGTTGTCCAGAGCTCTTGGGGATGACAGGCGCTGGCCTCTCTGAAGATGGCTGAGCCAGGGTTCACAGTGCCCATCCTATTCATCTCATTCAGAGTCACAATGATGATAATAATAACATGAGTCAGAAGGTCATGATTTTTTTTTTTTTTTTGAGTGCCTGCTACGTGCTAGGCACAGGCTGGGTGCTTTATCTGAATTTTCCTCTGTTCCTCCCAACAAGCACATTTACAGATGAGGAAACTAAGGACAGAGAGCTTAACTGATTTATACAAGGTCACCTGGCCTTTGACTTGAGAAGCTAAAATGAGAACCAAGTTCTGCCTAACCTCTTACTGAGGTAGTCATATTCACAAAAATGCAGTCCATGTATATAGCATTTTATAGTCTATGGAGCCCTTTCCCATCTGCCACTGTCTCTGATCTTTGCAGTAACCCCTTGGGCTGTGTATCATCAGCCCATTTATTCAGATGGGGACACTGAGACTTAGAGTAAGGAATCAACTGGCTTAAATCAGGGGGTGTATGATTTATCTGTTGCCAGGTGTGTAAGAAATAACCCCCAAACTTGGCAGCTTAAAACAGTACACATTTATTATCTCACAGTTTGTGTGGTCAGGGATCCAGGCATGACTTAGCTGAATCTTCTGCTTCATGGTCTCCCATGAGGCTATAATCAAAGCATCAGCCCAGGGTCTGTGGTCTCATCTGAAGGCTCAACTTGACAAGAATCTGCTTCTAATCTCATTCACGTGATTGTTGGCAGGATTTAATTCTTTGTGTGTTGTTGGACTGAGGGCCTAACTTCCTTGCTGGCTGTGGACCAAATACCACCCTCAGTTCCTTGTTGTGGGGGCCTTTCCAGTATGGTAGCTCATTTTATCAAAGTGTACAAGCCAAGAAGGTGATCGAGTCTGCAAGCAAGGAGGTCATGATCTCGTAACCGAATCATGGAAGTGACATCCCACACATTTGCTGCATTCTATCCATCAGAAACAAGTCACTACTTCCACTCCAGACTCCTACCCCAGGGGAGGGAATTACACAAGGCCATGATTATTAGCAGGTGGGATTATTGGAGGCTGTCTTAGAAGTCTGCTTATCCCAGCAGGGGGCTGGGCTGGAGCCCGGGGTGTGCAGCTCTGAGTCTGGCCCTTCTTCCTGGACATGGAGATGTGCTGGCACGGTGGCAGGTGGCAATCTTCCCTTGTCTGTGCTCTCGGGAGGTTCTTAGGGCCATGCAGAGCCTGGGCCAGACGTCTCCATCCCAGGAAGAGAGCTGGCCCCATTTTAATTACATTGTCGCCCCCAGGGAAGCCTGTGCTCTTCTCCAGATAGTTTTGCTCCCCCTTTACTGCCATTCCTGTCTTTAAATCAAAGCCGCTCTCTGTTCAAGGGCTTCTGGCCCCGGGCAGGATGAGGATTTATGAGTGGGTGATCCAGAAATGTAATGTAAAGGAGTCAGGACCCAGACAATAATGTAAACTGAGAGGTCCTGGAGAGGCAGGCGGCCAGGGCCCAGTGACCTTTCAGGCTCAGCAACCATCACAGCCTCCCCTTTTATGAAACTCTTCCATCATCCATCCTTCTCTTCTGCCTACCCCCACTGTCCCTTCTTACTGCCCACGCTGCAGCCTCCCACCCACAGCCAGAGCCCAGGTCACCTGCATCTGCCTCAGCCTGCCTTTCCAGAGCTGCTTCTGCTGTCCTCCCCTGTCCTGTCTCCCTTCTCAAATCCTTCTGAGCTCCGGTCTACGTGAATAGGCTCCTGTCTCCATGCCTTTGCTCAGACTGTTTCCTCTCCTGGGATTATCCTTATCTCCAAGTCCTGGAGGTGAAACCTCGTTTAAGACTCCTTCACTGACCTGTCCGTGTCTCAAGGCACTGAGCACTGTGAGCCTTAATATTGGAGGCTGTTATGTCCATGGCACCCTCCCCACATTAGACTGAGACTTCCTTAAGGGTAAGGGCTGGGTCGGAACCTGCCATGGTTCTACCACTACCTGGCTCACGGGAGGTGATCAGTCAATGTTGGAATAATGGGAAAAGCCAAGGTCAGAAAACACTAATTCAAAAAGATACATGTACCCCATGTATTTTCACTGCAGCATTATTTACAATTGCCAAGATATGGAAGCAACATAGGTGCCCACTGACAGAGGAAAGGGTAAAGATGATGTGGTATATATACACAATGGAATATTACTCAGCCATAAAAAAGAATGAAGTCTTGCCATTTGCAACAACATGGATAGACCTGGAGGGTATTATGCTAAGTGAAATAAGCCAGACAGAGAAAGACAAATACTGTATGTTTTCACTTAGATGTGGAATCCAAAAAACAAAACAAAGAAACAAAGATAACAAAAGAGAAACAGACTCACAGCTACAGAGGAAAAACTAGTGGTTACTGGAGGGAGCAGGGGGAAGGGCGAAATAGGTGAAGGGGATTAAGAAGTACAGACTATCAGTTACAAAATAAACAGGTCACAGAGATGTAATGTACAGCACAGGGAATATAGTCAGTATTTTATAATAATGTTGTATGCTGTGTAATCTATAAAAAGAGTCACTATGTTGTACACCTGAAACTAATATAATATTGTAAGTCAACTACACTTCAATTTAAAAAAAAGAAATTGGGCTTCCCTGGTGGCGCAGTGGTTGAGAGTCCGCCTGCCGATGCAGGGGACACGGGTTCGTGCCCCGGTCCGGGAAGATCCCACATGCTGCCGAGCGGCTGGGCCCATGAGCCATGGCCGCTGAGCCTGCGCGTCTGGAGCCTGTGCTCCGCCACGGGAGAGGCCACAGCAGTGAGAGGCCTGTGTACCGAATAAGAAAATAATAAATAAAAAATTAAAAAAAGAAATTATCTTTGAGCAAATAGTGCTCTCCCTTTACCCCTTCCATGTGTGGTCAGTGACTTCCCACCCTGCTCCTTCTCTCTTCCCTGGGGTACTCTCCTGTGCCAGGCCTGCTGGTTACAGCACCCCGACCCTGCCACATACCACATGCTCCAAGCACCTATTCTATGCCTCCCACACAAGTTTGGGAGACTATGTGTGGGAACAGATGAAGGCAAAATCTTCTTTGCCCAGAGCAAAACCACCTTCCCAGACATGTGTGGGGTCACAGATATCCAGAGGGACATAGACAGTTGTGCTCAGAAGATGCCACCCAACCCTCTCCTGCTTTCTACCTGACTTGGTTTCCCGGCCAAGGGCCGCTTGGGTCACCCAGGAGTCACCCCTGACTGCTGCTTCTTCCTCGACTTTTCTCCATTCTCCAATTAGTCCCGTGTTTTGTAAGTTCTACCTTCTATTGAAAGCGCTCTTCCGTGTGCACCCTTTTCTCCACCCCAACTGCCACTGCCCCGTCCAGGCCACCAAGGATCCCCTCCCTGCCCCCTCCCCCGCCATTGCTCTCCCTGCCTCCACCTCACCCTACGCATTTATCCTCCACTCAAGTGGCTGGAGCCAACATTTGTATCAAGTCCCTCACTTGCTCAAAAGCTCTGTGGCTCCCCACTGCCTGGGAACAGCACTCATGCTGCCGGCAATCAAGCGCTCCGCAGTCTGGCTGCCCTGGGGCTTCTCTGGCCTCATCTCCCATCTCCCCATCATCTCTCCCCACACTCTCGAAGGCCCTGCAGACTGGACCACGCCCCGTTCCCCAGTGCTCCTGGTGCTTCGCATCTCCACTTCCTCCTCATCTCTGCCCAGGTAGCCCTACCGTCCTTCCAGGACAGCACAAAGGCTGCCTCCTCCTTGAAGCCTTCTGTGACCACCTTCCAGAAGGCAGTGAACTCTCAGCCCTCTGAGGTCCCAAAGGTTTCGCATTAAGAGTATAAAAGGCACTCTTTTTTGCCATCTTTCACCCCCAATTGCGAGCTCCCCGGGGCAAAGACTAACCTCAGCTCCCTCTCTTCCAAACCCCGCCCTGCTGCTGCCTCCTGCGTGGAGACAAAGACAAAGGCCTCCCTTGGGGGAGGGGAGCTGCCTTGAAATCTCCTGGAGGCTCCTGTCAGCTCAGTCCGGGAGAAGAAAGTGGCCCAGAAGGCTGCGCTCCACGGGAGGGGTTCTCACCAGAAGGCCCAGTGCTGGGCCTGAGCCAAGGAGTGTTTGCGGGAGCGCAGGGGTGTGCGGATGGGGGAGGGGGGCTTGGCAGCCACAGGGGCTGGTTGTGATCCGCTCTTGTTCTAGTTCCCTGATGTCTTTGTTCAGAATCCCCAGTGTGCTCCTCACTGGGCTAGGCGGTAGGGGTAGGCATGGCTCAGAGAGGGGGCAGGGCCAGCCCCCCTCCTTCAAGGGGAGAACTGAGAAAGGGGAAGAGTCTGGAAGGAGCCTTTTTGTTAAAGGGTATAGCTGGGCATGGGTCCCTTCCGTTGCTTAGGGTCTGATTACTTCTCCTTCAAGCTATTCTTTCTGTCTGCTCTGAGCCTCCAGCCTCTCCCTCTGGGCTGGCTCCTTCTCTTCAAACAGCCCACCCTCACCCCACATTGGGCTCCCCTCCCCAAGCCTTGCCCACCCCCCTTTCCTAGGGGTGTCCTCACCAAGGGCTGTGGGTCAGGGTTCAAAGCCTACACCCTCCTCTTCCTGGGCACCCCAGCCCACCCGCTTGTCTGAGCCAATCCATTTTGTTTCATATTTATCTGCCCTGACTCTGAGGTAAAGTTTATCACACAATCCACACAGCTGGAGGGGCAGCCCAGGTTTCCATCTCATCTCCACCCCTTATCCCCAGGTGCCCTGGGCCTGTCCCTACACCACTCGGAGCCTCAGAGTCCTCACCTAAAATGGAGGGAACAGTACCTGCCTCACAGGTGCCGCCTGACCAGGCACACGGAACTGCCACATACCATCAGGAGTGCCCTGTCCTCCTTACTCAGTGTCACAGCCCCGTGGTGTCTACTCCACGGGTCTTTCCTTGTGAAGCCCACCTTTCCAAGCAATCTTTCCTTCTCTATCCACCCCTCTCTTCTGCCCTCCTCCTCTCTTCCTGGGCAAGCCCAGCCACCCCTCGGCTTCTGCAGCCGTGAGGACACCACCGGCTCCCAAGCCTGCATCTCCAGCCTTATCTCTCTCTCCTGAGCTCTGGAGGCCCTTCTTGGCCCTCCCTCAGGCACCTCAAACTCAACAGTCCCAAACAACGTGTCTTCCCCATCATACCTTCTCTTCCTCCTGAGTTCCCCATCTCAGGGAGTGGTCCCACCATCCACTCAGTCCACAAATCCTGAAGTGATCCTTCCCTCCAGACAGCCCAAGTTCAGTGACAGCTCTGTCACTTTCAAGCTGTGTGACCTGGGACCTCAGTTTCCTCATCTATGAAATGGGATAACAGCCCAGAGGTTGTGAGAGGATTAAATGGCATCATTCACTCAGGGTGGCAGCACAGAACATGGTATGGCCTAAAATCTATTGTAAACTATTGTTATTATTATGATTACTAGAGGGGCCCTCTTCTTAATCTAACAGCCACTGTCCCTCTGGATTGGCTTGGGAGGAAGGCAGGATGATGCCCATGGAGCCATGGAAGGAGACAGGGGAGGATGGAGCCAGATGCGGAGGAGGAGGGTTCATGGAGCAGGGGATTCCCAGTGGAGGACTGTCTGTGGGCCGTGAGGGGTAAGGCTCCTGGGGAAGAAGAGCTGGCATGGGACAGGGAGATGTCCAGGAAATGCTAATGGGGCCCAGGTTAGTGCCCAGATGACTCCCTCTCAGGTCCTTTCCAGCTGTACATGCTCCCATTGTGGGGAGTTCTCTGCGTCTGACACCATCCCCTTCCTGGAACATTAAAGCCAGAGAGGCATCTCACTGAGCTCAAGACCAGAACTTCCAGCAGAGCTGTACCACTATGCACTAGGCTACCTCAGGAGGTAGCAAGCAGCTGGTCAAAGAAGGTATGCAAGCGGAGGCTGGTGGGCACTTGGCAGGCAGGCTCCGGAGGGGACTCTGGTGTCTGATAACACCAGAATGAAATGATCTTTACGTTTCCTTCCTGCATGCTGCCCCAAGAGCCTGTTGTCAGAATATTCCTAATTAAACCTTATAATAAAGATAAAATATACAGGCACTAAAAAGTGCTAGACTTAAATCCATACCATGGAATACTACTCAGTAATAAAAGGGAATGGACTTTTTAAATCGATATATGCAAGAACTTGGATGCATCTCCCAGGAATTATGCTGAGTGGAAGAGTGGTGGTGAGGGAACCAATCCCAAAAGGTTACATACTGTATGATTCCATGTATGTGACATTTTTGAAATGACAAAATTTTAGAAATGGAGGACACATTTTTGGTTGCTGCTGGTGGGAAGGGTGGTAGATGCTGGAACAGAGGCGGGTATAGTTATATACGCGTGTATTCATTTCCTGTGACTGCTGTAATAAATTACCAAATTTAGTGGCTTAAAACAACACAAATTTATTCACTCACAGTTCTGGAAACCAGAAGTCCAAAATCAGCGTCACTAGGCTAAAGTCAAGATGTTGACAGGGCTGTATTCCTACTGGAGTCTCTGGGGGACAGTCTGTTTCCTGGCCTTTTCTATAGCTTCAGGAGGCTTTGCTGCAATGCTTTGCTGCATGACCCCTTCCTTGCATCACACCAACCTCTCATATCCATCATTTTCTTCTTCTTTCTTTGACCTTCTTGCCTCTCCCTTACAAGAACTCTTGTGATCACATTAAGGGCCCACCTGGATAATCCAGGATAATCTCCCCCATCTCAGAATCCTTAATCATATCTGCAAAGCCCCTTTTACCGTATAAGATAGCATTCATAGGTTCCAGGCTACCTTCGGGGAGAGGGGTGGTGGCATTCTTTAGCCTACCACAAAGGGCAACCCAGGGATCCTGTGGTGTTGGATACACAGACGTACACAGGGGACAAAATTGTATAGAACTTGACACTCAAGGAAACACCACTGAGTACAAGTAAAAACTAGTGAAGTCTGAATAAGATCGGTGGGTTGTACCAATGCTAGAATCCTGGACGTGATAATATACTATAGTTTGGCATGCTGGGCAAAGTGCACAAGAGCGCTCTCTGCATTATTTTTCACAATTGCATGTGAATCTACAATTATTTCAATAAAAATTTCAATTAATAAAAAAGTGCTAGACGGAAGTGTGGCAGAAGCCAGTTTGGTTATCTTCTGAGTGCCTCTTCCCTGGAAACGTCAGTCCCACCCACACGCTGGGCTCTTAGCAGCCATGTGTTGTGAGGTGAGCTTTCCCTCTAGGCTACAGGTGATTGGGCCAGGAATGGGCACTTGACCCAATTAGAGCCGCTTCTCAGCTCTTTGGGACAATTTAGAATTGGGACACCAGAGAGTTACCCTTTGGAAGGCTGGACTAAAAACGCATAAACATGTGCTTTGGGTATCGTGTTCCATCACACAGAGGGAGGAGCAGGGGATGCACATTCACAGGCAGAGATGATCAGAGCCTCTGCAGAGAGAAGCAGACCAGAGCTGGAGAAGAGGGCACCCTGGGTTCTGCTTAGCTTTCTACTTCCTGTTTCTAATCCCTCTGGGGTGTGGCCTGACCTAGCCCTTGGATTTCATAATATTCTCTCTGCCTTGGTACAAAATCCCCTCCCTCCCCATCCCCTAACCTCCAGCCAGCCGAAGAGGATTTCTCTTATTTACAATCAGGAAGCCCTAACTACTAAAAGTGGAGTGTGTCAGGACTCTGAGCTCCACAGCCTGCTTGTCCCCACCCAGGTGCCATGGAGAGGTGCATGTGTCACCCCTCCTTGGTCCTTTTTGTATCTTGGGCTTTAATTCCTGTTTCTTACCCTCTGGGCAGAACTTGTCTGTCTGCACAGTGAAGGAGAGGGCCTCGCCCGGGAACCCTGTTAGCTCCCCACACCATCACACCGCAGGCACTTGACAAATGTGCATAAGATTGAGTAGAAGCCATCCTGAGAATCCTTAGTCTCAAGGCAGAGGACAGTCTGAGGTGTGGGCGAGCCGAAGCACTGTCACAACTTAGAGAAAAGGAGAATGAGAAGAGTCCAAGTCAGCTCCCCCAGGCAACCAGGAAACAATTTGCAAGATGGAATTCAACAAGCAATGCCAACAAGATCATAATGACCATATTTATGGGAGAATGTGGAGGCCCGAGCGTGGGTTTTCATTATCATGTGTACAAATGTGATCATCTCTGTGCAGCCAGCCTCCCGCTCCAGGCGGCAGCTGTTGGCTGGTGCATGGTAATTTGATGTAAATTGCCCCCAAATATGGTAATTTTCTCTCCTACCAGGGGAGTTTGAAGTCGCAAACCTGGAGATGTTGGCAGCAGATGTTTTCTTACTTCTTTGCAGGCTGCTGGTATTGTAGAAAAGGGCAAGCAGATCTGGAGACAATGTTTACCTTTGCTACCTTCAGCATGCATGTTGTGTGGACTGGAATGAGCCACTTTACCTCTCCGAGCCTCCAGTTTCCTCATCTGTAAAATAGGCACGATGTCTGCCCGGGCTGCTTTGAGGAGCAAAGATATAGTCAGTGCACCTAGTACAATGCTTTTATTAATATTATTGTTTCAGTTCTCAAAGTTGCCAGTTGTGGGGGGGTTGAGCAGTCAGTGCCCAGGGATTTCCCCTGGTCCCCAGTAGTGAGTTCCCCCAGGCAGAAAACAACAAGAACAAGGTGATTAAAATAAACATGAAAAGTGCTGTGGGAAAAGGTCAGACTGAGGACAGACTGAGGGTTCAATATCTGTACAACGTAAGAGCTCATTGGAATTTGTAGGGAAAACATCAATACCCCAATGACGTAAATGAGCAGAGGGTACAGATAGACCGTTCCCACCAGAGAAGGGCAAATAGCAATCCAACACAAGGAGCAATGTAGCCTCCTTCTTTTTCTTTTCTTCTTTAAAAGGTAATGAAAGACATCAAGTTGAAACAGCCTCAAGATGGCTTTATTCCCATAAAACAGGAAAATTATTCAAAAGAGGAACGTGATCCAGGTGAAGTTGCTAGTAAGGGTGGAACACCCAGCTCTTGGGGTGGCAACCTCCGCGGGCACGGATGTTTTACTAGGTGACCTAACTGTGTGTACCAAAAGTCACAACAGAACGAATGATCTGGGGGCCTCGCTAATGTGTGTTTCTCCCGAGGAAATAATCTAATAGAAGTAAAAAGCTGAGTAAACAAAGATGCTGTGGAAAAATGTGGAAAAGCAGGGTGTGCATGCATTCATGGTAGATGGTGAATCGAGCCACGATGCTTCCACATGAAATACTCTGACATGCTTAAAAGGGGAATGTTTTGAAGAGTGGGCATACAATGCGGAATCATGTTTATGGTATATTTTAAATTTAAAAACAGAACAAAAGGCTATTAGCAGCATGATTGACAATATAAGCACATGTGCCCATGTGAGGGGAGGACGGCTGTTATGGAAAGAAGAAGCCCCCTTGAGAGAATTGGGGAGATGGCACAAAGGGAGACTACCTTCAGCATGAGAGTTCTGTCTCTAGGCCACAAAAGGTCGTATCAGAGTAGCTGCAGCAGCAGCAGACGGGCTTTGACGGCCCTGAAAAGCTGACCTGGGGTGTGAGGGGAAACTCCTTCTGGGGGCTGCTGGCAGCTCAGCTCCAGGAAGAATCTTCTTGTAGTCAGAGCCTTCTCTTGGTGATGTGGGCTGGGTCCTGAGGTAGTCAGCTCCCAGGGGCTGGAGGTACGCAAGCAAAAGCTGGGGCAGAGTCAAGTACAGATAGGCAGCTGGATGAGACGTCACCCATTTAGATGGTTAAGTGATGCTAATCTCCTGCCTACTCATAACAGCACATCTGGCCAGATATCCCCCAGACGGAAACAGGGTAAACTCATTTGTTCACGGAACACAGGGAAGGAAAGAAGGAGAGAAAGAAGAAGGAGGAGGGCGGGAAGGAATGAGGGAGAGAGCAAGGGAGAAAAGGAGGGAAGAAGTGAGGGAGGGAGGGAGGAAGGGGAAAGGGGGAAAGGAGAAGGAAGGAAGGGAGGAGAGGTGAGCCCCATCACAAGCTAAACAGGGATCTAATCCCTTTGTAAACACTGTCAGAAACTTCTCCTCCTAATTGAAAAGCCCATGCAGCTGCTTAATCCAGTCCATGTTAATGAGACCAAAACACATTACAGCAGATATTGACTGCAGGCATCACAGCGCCAGGGCTGAGGACACCAGAGTGAATACACTGACAGAAGCAAGGCTGGGTCAGTCTTGGCCTTTATGGGCATCATCGTGTTGTTCCCTCACTTGAACCACCCTGCGGCGAGACTCTGTCAGATGCAAAGGGTCTGCAGGATTTTCATGGGGGAAAGTACCACTCCCACTACCTAGATTGTTGTCCCTCTGAAATGGAAAATAGTGGCCTCTAAAGGCCTAGATAAAAACATCTGCTCAAACAAGTATAGCAAAGTACAAATCTGTTCATAGGACCTTTTTTTTTTTTTTTTTTTTTGCCTGTTTAATGACTTCAGAGAAATCGTTACCAAGATAAAATGGGCCATTTGGGAGGCTGTGGTTGAAGCTATGTTCAACCAATTCTCCCCTCCTGCTTGTGACATTTAACCCCTCCTACAAAAGGTTAATGCTGTTATCTTCAGCCTTGCTCTTAGCAAAAGGTCTCTCGTTGTATTTGCAATTAATTAGTGAGGCACCAAAGTGCTGTGGCCGTGGACCTAGACCTTGGAGTCGCACCAGCCTTGTTCCAGCCTTGCCATCCCTCGCATGGGTCTCAGGACAACTGTGCATCAATTCCCTGCTCCAACCTCACCCTCCCCAGGCCATCCTCCACACAGGCTACCAGAATGTTCTTTCTACTTTACCATTCTGATTCTGCTTAAAGACCTTCCACGCTTCATATTGCCTACTGGATAAAGCCTAAAATCATTCATCTCCATTCATTATTGTTCTAGCATTAGCTCCTCTCACCACACCCCTAATCATCACCACCCCAACTCCCACTACAATCACACATCCTACTGCACCCCAGCCATTGACCTGCTAGGAGAAAGCTACCTCACTCACAGGGCTGGGCTGAAACCACAGTGTCTAGGCCAGTGCACTTCACATTTCACAGAATATGTAGTCATCTGGTTTGAAGGGTTCTTAAAAATAGAATCCTAGCTTCGCACAACACTTCTCAGTTTACCAGCCTTGTCATGTAAATTATCTCATTTAACCCTGAGCCCAGCCAACCTCATGAGTGGATATTATTATGCCTGTTGTAAAGGTGAGGAGCAGGGGCTGAGGGAGATGGCTCAGAGCCTGGAGGCAGAGCTGGAACCCAAGGGTAGGAACCAACTCCCCTGAGCACATCGTGCAGTCTGGCCCAACAGTTTGTTTCCAAGATCCCAGGTATTATTTCTCCTGTCTTACCAAAGAGGAAGCTGGAGGGGCCAAGGAACATGCTGGTATCACAGCGCTACTGAGTAGCAGGGCTAGAGAGACCCCAGTCCATTCAGCTCAATGCCCACATCCCAGCTGCCTTTCCGAGACAGCCATAAAGAGGCCAAGTTGAAGTTACCCTTTGACCTTGGCAGTCATTCATCGTTGGGTTCCGGGGACAGGGTCTTCTAGATCATTATTTAGAATGTGATGGTAAGTGGGCATTTAACCAGACAACAGCTGTCGTGTGAATTGAGTGACCCAATTGTCCTTGAGAAATGTGTGTCTTCTGGGAATGACTCCCAGCCCTTTCTGTGCCCTGATCTGAGATGACTAATGGGAAATCTACGTCCGACCCTGAACCCAGTGGCAAAGAGAAGAGGCTTAAACCCTGGTCTGGTGCATGGGGTGCTGCACACCCTCAAGTTGTGTTTCACAGATTGCTTTGAAATCCTAGTTATCTGCTCATTCATTCATTCATTCCACAAACATTTCTTGAGACCTATGCTGTGGCAGAAACCAGGCATTCCCACATATGTGAAATGTGGCTTCAGTCTAGTGGGGAGCTAGACAGGTAAACGTATAAGTAGGAGGCTTTCTTAGCCAGCTCCTGCCTTTACCACAGGAAGGAGCGGAGGCCTAGAGCAGGTAGAGTCTCTTCTCTGCATTCAGAGGACATATTTGCACAAATGTGCGTTTGAGCCAGAGACTTCACAGTGGCATTTTTTCAGGAGGCTGAAGGGGTTGAAATTTCTGTTTTCCCCCAGGCAACCTGTAGGAGAGTTCCTTTGACAAGAGAGTAAAACATCTGTGTTTACAAGAGAGGCAGCTAAGGGCCTCTGAGGCTGCCTCATGAAGGTGTTGCCTCAAAAGACACAGTCTGAGGTGGAGGCATCCAGAGCCGGCAGCCAGAGCCTGGCTTAGAGCCGCGGGTGCCGGTTTCTTCCTTCTGGTTTGGTGGGAGCCGGCAGACCTGGCCCGGGACCAGGTCTAGACTTGCTTCCCACTGAGTGGTTGTTTGATGGATGGACTTCGTCTCATCTCTACCCTTTTCCATCCAACACTCAGCTCACAAAGACCTCAGAACACTTCTTCATCCTGCTGTTTCCCATCTCCTAGATCATATTGAGCTCCTTATCTTCACAGTCAAGGCCTTTACTACAGCTCGTCTCTCTTCCTCAAACACGCCCGCATCCCATGCTGAACCCGGATCAAAGTCCTTATTCCCAAACATGAGTCTTCTTTCCTGCGGGCCTGTGCCCTTGCTGTCTGTCCCGTCTGGCGGGCACACCTCTTCCCCAGGCCTTTGCTCCTGTCCATTAAGACCCCTCCTCCTCCTGGCCAAGAAGACTGGCCTCCTCTTTGAGCATGCTCCACTTCCCTGGGTGTTGAGGCAGCCCCAGAGGCAGAATGTTCTGAATTCTTCCTCTGCACATTCCCCTGGTCAGAGTAAAATGCACAAGGAGCTGTTTGAGAACAGTATCAGGCAACACATTATCAGTTAAGGAACTAGTGAGAATGTGGGTAGGTGCTTTGCTTTTCCCAGGGAACAACAGCTGGATCAACCCCATGACGAGGGTGACTGCAAAAGTAAGTATAAACAAACTCTCTGTTGTTGACACAACGCTCCTTCGTCCCATGGAAGGCTTACTTCGACTCAAATTTTAAGTCTCTGGTTCAGTCACTAGGTCATGATGCTTGTACTCTCAGAGCCTTAGTTTCCCCATATATAAAATGGGATGGATGAACCCACCCATTTGCGGAGGTGGAAGTGCTTTGTAAACCGTGAAATGAAGTAAACCCAGCAGAAGATCCCAGGTACCCGGTGGCATCTGAGTTCTATCCCCGGGATCAAAGATATCACCTAAACAGCCTTCAAGCAACGAGAGGTCTCATCACACAAAGTCTCACTCAGAGTAGCCAGGAGTAATCCCACTGAAGAGATGCCAGCTGAACTCTTCCCGAGGCCTGGAGGTGCAGAGGGCTGGTGGAGCCAGGACTGACTGCACACAGGAGCCTTGGACGCCCCACAACGAAGAACAGGGAGGGTCTGCAGGCTCCTGGCGGGGCAGAGTCCGTGGGTCCGGGGCCAGGGCTGTAGTATCAGGGAAGAGAAGCTGGAGAGAGGGACCCATTCCCAGTCCTCTGCGTGGTGATCTGTGACCGAGTGAGATACAAGGAGGGACAGAGGCCAGGGACAAGTCTCTTCCCCTCAGTTTCCTTACTTGTAAAATAAGAACAAGGTGCCCTCCAAGTCCCCCTTTAGCCCTGAAATTCTGTGGGTCAGTGAGAGGTCTCCCCCGGTGAGCAATCTGCTCCTGCACAAACACACAATATGAAGAAACCAAAGCAGATTGTTCTATATTCATTTGGAAACTAACTCCCTGAAACAGCCTCCTCTCCCCCAATGCTTGCTGTTGCTTTTCCAAATCTCGGCATCAGAGCCACAAGTTCCAGGTATCTCTGCATTTGATGCAATCAGGCTAGAGAAATCTCTCCTTCCAGACCATAGCCAGGTGGAGCCATCTGCAACATGGAGCTGAGAATAAAGCAGCAGAAAGACTGCTGTGTTGTTGTGAGTGGAGAAGAGGTCAAAAATGACCCCTCGGCCTCGGGAGGCAGAGGTAACGATGGAATGCCAGGCCTTGACCACGGGTGGGTCAGACGGAGGGACAGTCTGTGTCCCATGAAACTGACCCTCCTAACCATAGCCTCAGGAGTTAGATGTCATTTCCCCCATTTTAGAGGTAAGGAAAACAAGGCTCAGAGAGGGGAAGTCACCTGCCTAAGGTCACACAGCCAGTGGCCAGATCAAGCTTCAAAAGGTAGTCTCACTGGGCTACAGGACCTCCCTGCTACTGACACTCATCTGTTATAAGCATGTCCCCATTAGCGGAGTGTCCCTCCAACAATAAGTGCTGGGTAGACTCAGCTCTTATCCCAGGGCTCTCAGACACAGAAAAGATGCTCAGTAAATGTGGGCGGAATTGAATTTAATTGAACTGAATTTCCATGGGAGCCCACCTGACATTGGAAATAAATGGACAGGTGATCCTCTGTCAGGGCCGTGGTGTGTATCATCTCTGCAGTGGCTCCCAGGAGTCAGGCGGACAGATAAAGTGTTTCTGTCCCAGCGGGGGGCACAAGATCAGACTCTTAGAAGGAATTAATAATATCCAAGGAATTCCTCTGGAACAGTAGGGGGGAATAAAGATTCTTCAAAGAAAGCCTAATAGCGAATTCTCTGGATTTTCCAGCTAATTTGAAGGTACCTACTTGGAACATTTTCTTGTCAGAAAAGATTTTAAAATACATTCATTCAGTGTGACATGATAATTGAGCCTGGCTGCCTGATGAATGCCTTTTATCTATTCCTGAGCTATTGTTCCCTGGGATCGAGCTGATGGGCTGGAACGGGCACTTTGTTAAGTGCACAAACAGAGCTACTTTCAATGATATCTGGCCATGGGATGCAAGGGGGTCTCAGAAAGATGCTGTTGGGGGTTTGTAATGGTAAGGTATCAGAGAAAGAAGGAACTTTAGAGATCAGAAAAGGCAACTTCCTCATTGTTCACCTGGGGACACCAAGGCCCAGGGAAGGACAAGGACCTGCCAGTACTACACGCCAGGAAGATGGCAGAGGTGGGACTTAGACCTGGATGTTCTGACCCAGAAGCCAAGCCTCGCCTTCCTGCCTACAGGACTCCTATGGAGAAAACACAGCAATGGACAGTGTGTGTCCGTGTCACTCACACCCCCACTTGATCCTCTGCCTGTTGCCCGGGGAACACTCACCTGTTTCATGCCAGGGCTTGGCTGTCAGAGCGCAGTGCATTTCTGACAGCTACCTCTTCTCGGCTATACAATGCTGTTATCGAATCAGCTATTTTCACAGGCCCTTTTCCCTTTCTCCATCTTTTATCTTTTCCTTTATTTTAATGCCTTTGTCTCATGGAAGGCAAATTTCCAGGCCTGGCCATCTGATAATCATTTGCAAAGGCTCCATGCTTCTTTATCATCCTTTCTAAGATGAAAGGACTTGTTTGGACTTATTGTTTATCTTTACATAATGTTATGGCTTATATTGATTTTTCTATTGAAGTTTCTTCAGTATTTTTAAAAACCAGTTTCTGTGTTAGGGTGTCTGAGAGAACTCCATATGTTAATAAATTGTTTGCAAAATTGTGACTTAGGTTTTCTGCCTTGTCAGAGCAGGGTGGCTATTTCTGTCTTTAAAAACTCAGTGAACTGCCTTTCGTTAACATTTAACGAATAAAACAGTTCCATCGGGAGTACAAAGTTGACATTTTCCTTGTTTTCCTTAGAAAACACCACAGTGTTAATCATCCCTCAAGGGACTTCGTTTTCCACAAAAGTAAGATAACAAAGGCCCAGGGTAGGTGTGCATGTGTGTGCACACTTGTTGGTATTTGGACATGTATGCATGTCTGTTTTTCCATGCTAATGTCTGTGTGTCTGAATGTGTATTTATGACACTATACACGTGACTATATTTGTCTGCCAATGTATAATTAGCCATGTGTATGTCTAGGTTTTTGTTGTTGCTGGTGGTGGTGTGTGTGTGTGTCTGTCTGTCTGTATAGATGAATCTGTGTGGATCTGAATGTATGTGAATATGTGCATTGTGTGTGTCTGTGTGTCTTACGGCCATGTGACTATATTCATGAGTAGATGTTTTCATGTACGTGTGCTGCTTTGTATGTATATACACATCTATCCAGGTGTGTGAGTGGGTGTTGTGTGTGTGATTTGTGGGTTTGTGTGCCCATGTGTCTGATTGTAGGCACTTGCGTGGGGATGTCTTTGTCTGTGTTTCACTACTCGAGTGTTAGCAGGAGGGGATGCCCAGATTAGTGTTCAGAGCCTCCTGTATACATGCACACAGTACCCTCTAGTGGACATCAAAAGAAAGCATCCCCCCAAACCCCCACAGAAAAGAAGGATCTGAATCACCTCTAGTTCTACACTAGTCCATGGCTACATACAGGGCAAAGTTTCCAGGATGGTCCTTGAGAGGCAGGGGAGGGTAAGGCTTCCACTTAACAGGGAACTCCCTGCAGGGTCCAGCCCCCTGGCAGCTGCTTCAGAGTGTGGGATGAAAGGACTCATCCTCAGGTATGGAGGCTAGATCACTGAGCTTCTACTTAGTGGGGTCAGTGGGCCAGGAGGAAGGGAACCTGCATGCCATCAGATCAGGGTGCAGAGGAGCCTTACTCAGAGCTTCCACACTTGCTGGGGCCCTGCCTTCTCCATTGTCCCAGTCAGGCCCAATTATAAGAACATGTTCAGCTCCACGCCCTTCATGTACCAATGTACCAAGTTCCACGTCCCAGGAAATAGGATCTCTTCACCTGAGATGTTGTATGAGCTTCCTCTTGCTGCTGTAACAAATTACTACAAACTTAGTGGCTTAAAACAACCCAAATGTATTATTTTAGAGTTCTGGAGATTAGAAGACTAAAACAGATGAGCAGGACTACGTTCCTTCTGGGGGATCTAGGGGAGAATCTGTTTCCTTTCCTTTTTCAGCTTCTGGAGGCTGCCTGCAATCCTTGGCTCATGGCCCCACATCATTCTGACATCTGCTTCTGTTGTCACATCTCTGTCTCTGACTCTCCTGCCTCCCTCTTTCCTTGACCCTTGTGATTACATTGGGCCCACCTGGATAATCCAGGAGACTTCCCATCTCGAGATTCTTAATCACATCTCCAAAGTCTCTTACTACATGGGATAACATTATCAGGTTCTGGATATCAGGATGTGGACATCTTTGGGGGACCCATTGCTCAGCCTACTGCTGATACCCATTCCAGAGTCCCTCATCGCCCTGTACAGTTCTGTGTAGGTCAGGACAGACAGACTTGAGCACCTAGGTTCATTTGTGGAATGTTCACCCTGTGTCTGACATTGCACTGAACTCTTTATGGACCATCTCACTGGATCCTTTCAACATGTCTGTGAGGTAAGCACTGTTGTTATAGTATAACTGAGACCTAGCAAGGCTAAATAATTGGCCGAAAGTCACACAGCTGGAAGTCATGGGGACAGATTTTGAAAACAGAATTTTTCAGCTTCAAAACCATGTTCCTCACCATTAAAAGACATCACAAGGGTCAAACTTCCATTTTATAGAAGAGAAAGCTGAAACCCAGAGGCAGAGCATTTGACATCAATCAATGCCTTAAGAGAAATGTAAACATCTGTCCTTTTAGAGACTACGGTACCAAGCAGTCATGGGTGATCCAGGGCATAAAGATTGTTTAAAAGACAGGTGTAGGGACTTCCCTGGTGGCTCAGTGGTTGACTCCATGCTCCCAGGGCAGGGAGCCCGGGTTCGATCCCTGGTCAGGGAACTAGATCCCACAAGCATACTGCAACTAAGAGTTTGCATGCCACAACTAAAGAGCACACGAGCCGCAACTAAGGAGCTCGCCAGCCGCAACTAAGGAACCAGTGAGCTGCAACTAAGGAATCTGCAAGCCGCAACTAAGAACTGGTGCAACCAAATAAATAATAAAATAAATAAGATTTAAAAAATTTTTTTAAAAAGACAGGTGTATTAAGGTATAATTTACATACAGTAAAATTTACCCATTTTGGTGTACAGTTCTATGAATTTTGACAAACATATAGCGTTTTATAACCACCACCACAATCCAGAAATAGCATATTTCTGTGACCTGCCCAAAATTTACCTCATGCCTCTTTATAGTCAAACCCCTCATTCCATCCCAGCCCCTCCAACCACTGACCTATTTTTATGTCCCTTCAGTTTTTGCCCTTTCCAGAATGTCATAAATGGAGAACATAGATGACCTTTTAATTCTGTTTTTTATTGGGGTCTTATATACATGTTGTAAAATGTATGCTTTTCTGTATAGAGTTCTACAAGTTTCAACAAAAATGCCCACAGTCATGTAACCAATGCCACAGTCAAGACACAGAACTATTCTATCACCCCCCAAAATTCCCCTGTGCTGTGCTTCTGTAGTCATCTTTCCTCCCCACCCTGACAGTCAGTGATCTGTTTTCCGTTCCCATAAGTTTGTCTTTTCCAGAATGTCATATAAATAGAAACATACAGTATGTAGCCTTTGAGTATTTCTTCTTTCACTAGCCATAGTGCATCTGAGGTTTATCCACGTTATATGTATCAGTAGTTCATTCCTTTTAATTGCTGAGCAGTATTCTATTGTAAGAATGAACCAGTTTGTTTATCCTTTGACCAGTTGAAAGACATTTAGGTTATTTCCCAATGTGGCGATTATGAATTATCCTTTGTAAGTTCTGCTGGATTTGCTTTGATAATATTTTACTGAAGCCGTTTGTATTTATATTCATGAAGAATATTGGACTATAGGTTTTTCTTTTTTCAGAATATCTTTGCTTTTGGTATCGGGGAAGTGATGGCCTTATAAAATGATTGGGAAGTGTTTCCTCCTCTTCTACTTTCTGTAAGAGTTTGTGTAGAATTGGTATTATTTATTCCTTAAATAACTTGGTATTAGAATTCACCAGTGAAGCCCTCTGAGTCTGGAGTTTCCTTTGTTGAAGGTTTTCAGTTATAAATTCAATTTGTTTAACAGATACAGGGCTATTCTTGTTATCTATTTCTTCCTGAGTGAAGCTTTGGTAGTTTGTGTCTTCCAAGGAATTTGTCCATTTCATCTGAGTTATTAAATTTATTATTGTAAAGCTGAGGAGAAAGTATTGAAATAACCAAACACAGGAGTGAATGAGTTACTTAAGGAGACCATAGCAAACAAAGAACAGAAATTCTGGGTTAGGAAATAATTTGAAATTCATGAAAAACTTTATGCTTTTTAGAAACGAGTCAGTGTATTAAAAAGTACAATTATGCAGAAAGATGTAGCGCAAAGTCTTATCAAAAAATTGGAAACCACATAAATGTCAAAGTTAATAGAGTATATTCACTTGATAGAATATATGTCATTTAAACCATGTAAAAATATGCATAGCAAAGTCTAGAAAGAAAAACACCAAAATGTTAATAATTATTTGTTAAGGTTTTGAGTCTATGGGGTCCTTTTCTTCTTCTTCTCTATCTCCTCCAAATTTGCTATATAACATTTTTTAATGGGATAAAAAATCACATTTCCTCCCACCTCTAGTGGGGTATAACTGGAGTTCCTATCAAAAACAGGACCTGACACATAGTAGCCCCTCAATAAATGGAGTAAAGGACCAGCACCTGAGATGTGAAGGTCCCTCTCTCCTGGGGCCTTGGCTGCTGCCAAGTCTGCTACTTCTGTTGCCACTGTCACCATCACCGCCACCAATCTGGGCTTAGGTCCAGCCCTGCCTGCCTCCTTGGGTCCTACATTAACTCCACACTGCCCCAGGTATAGTGTGTGTGCACATCAAGTGGCCAGACCAGCTGCTTGGTCTGCACACTGCCCTCTCCCCATGGGGCTGAGCCCACGCATGCATGCCCTGCCACCAGGCATGTCTCCCCTCTCACATGCGTGCTCCATTGTCTCATTAGACTTCATTTACAAAACACAAGTTCAAAGGTAAACGTATTAAGCATTTCAAGACAATGGCAAATGCCCTGTGCAACTGCACAGGTTGCTTTTCCGGAAAACCAGCCTGGTAAAAGCATGGTGGCTTGGGCAACAGGCTTTATGTGGAATGATATCCCTTAGAAGTCAGAGTGGCTGCCAGGGCAGGCCCAGTAGTTGCTATTTTTGGAATACACATATACTCCATAACTACAATTGTATAATTGTATATATTGTGGAAAGTAACAGGAAACCAAACATCATGAGGACAGAGAACATTTATTGGTTTTATTTACAGCTATATCCTCAGAGCCTAGCACTTAGTGGGTAATGAATATTTATTAAATATAATTCTAGAGATTCCTAGCCTTAATCTTTCTCATGAGCTTGATAACTCCTATACATCCTTCAAGATCCTATTGAAAATGCCCCTTCCTCTAGGAATCCTTCTGAAACCCTTCCACAGTTGGTGATTCTTCTTGTGCTTTTACTGCACCTTGTGCAGCCCTCTATATTAGCACAGAGCCAAAGCATGAGATTATACAGCAGCACATTATATAAATCCTCGTAGCTTGGTTTAGTTTCAAAAACTTTCCTTAGGAATTTTGTAACTATCAAAATTCTTAACCCCATCAACTAGGATAAAGCAAATTATTCTACAGCATTTTCTAAGAAGGAAGGTATCTTATCTATTAATCATCCTTCCCTCCTTTTTTGCCAAATGCTTTTATTTTAGTCCTAAAATGTGGCTGTTTACTTTTTTTAAATAAACTTTTTATTTTGGAATAAACTTAGATTCAAAGTTGTGTAGATAGGAGAGAGTTCTCCCTGTAGTTAGCGCCTTACATTACCATGGTACATGTGTCAAAACAAAGAAATTTGACATTGGTACATGACTATTAAGTAAATGCCAGACTTTATTTGGATTTCATCAGTTTTCCATTAATGTTCTCTTTCTGCTCCATGATCAAATGCCAGACACCATGTTGCAGTGAGTTATTGTGTCTCCTCACGGTCTCCTCTGGTCTATGACAGTTTCTCAGTCTTTCCTTGTTTTTCATGATCCTGACAATCTCGAGAGTCCTGGCTGGGTATCCTTTGGAATGTCCCCCAGTCTGGTTTATCTCTTGTTTTTCTCATGCTTAGACTGGGATTGGAGGTTTATGGAAAGAATAGCACAGATATGAAGTGCCTTTCTCATCACATCACTCCAGGTGACACTTGACATCACTGGTGAGGTTTTCCTTGTTGCTTGGTTGAGGTAGTGTTTGCTAGGTGTCTCTTCTGGAAAGTTACTATTTTTTTCCTTTCCATGCTTTATTCTTTGGAAGCAAAGATAGGATCTAGAATTCTATCTCATGTGTCCCAGAACCTATCACCATATTATAATTAAGTGGACACCCAATGATCTGAGAATTACTATAAACATGTGATGCTGTGTTACTCAAATTACAAAATAACCCTGATTTTGAGGAGGTAAGATGAGAGTGTTAGTGGCACTAATTAGTGTTGTTTGTCATAAGCCCTGTTCATATTTCCAATGCTGGCTGCATCTGGCCCCCTATTACAAATGACATAGTTGTTCCCACGCCCCTACTCTGTCCTAGATGTTGTCTTGGGCTCTGTGGCTTGGACCATAGAGTTGAGCTGCTTCAACCCCTCTCTTATACAGTAGGGGAAAGTGAAGACCAGAGAGGGAGAGGGCTTGCCTGAAGTCACACAACCCTTGAGTAGCAGAACCAGAGCTGGAACTTGAGTCTCTCACTTGCCCAGTGTTTACAGTAATACTAGCCATAAACTGGGACCCTCCTTCCCCAAATTCCTATTCAGACAGGAAGGGTTCTCTGCTTTTCTGCATGGCTTCCCATTCCAGTCTCAGTATCTGTGTCCCTATTGTACAATCAAGCCTGGGTCTAGCATGGAAGGTCCAGAGAAAAATAATCATACTTCCACACAGCCCTAAAGGAGCCTCTGGCAGGCAGGGTGACAGTTCCACTGAGGGCTTAGTACATGCTGGGCACAGAGTAGATGTAAATAATTGTTGGATGAATGGATTAGTAGAAACATTTAAATTTACCAGCCCCTTCCACCTGGTTAAGGCCCATGATGGTAGCATATTCCAGCTCTTGAGAACACTTAGCAACCTCAACCTTTACACCAGTGGTTTGACTAGAGACCTACTAAGGGCCCTTCCCCTATAAGAACCTATACTCTGAGGGCAGGGGCCATGTTGGTCATTCTCACCAGCTGGATGTCAGACTTTAGCACAGAGAGTAAGCACCTAGTAGATGTTTGATGGGAATGAATGAGTGAGTGAATGAATGAATGAATGAATGAGGTCCCAGGCACAGAGAGGACTGGGCTGTCACACACACACAGCAGCCAAGTCTTCTAGTGGCCCAGATGCAGCTTCCATTTCTCACCAGCTGCCCGGCCATCACATCCGATGCAGGTTTTCAAATAGAAGCGAGAAGTTGAATGTTTGAAGCTAAACAAAGCAGTGGGCTGAGCCAACCTTCCTGGAGGCAAGCTGCTTCCCCCTCCACCCCGCCTGGCACCTCAGAGCCCACAGCCAGGCCTGTCCCACAGCCAGCCCTCAGCTTCCAAAATCTGCACCCAGTCAGGAAATGTGGGGCTAGGGGCTTCTTCGAGGGAGGTCCCCCACCATCTTCCCATCCTGGACGGCCAGGGCAGACCTGGTTTTCCTTTCCTTGTCCACCCCCCTCCCAGCCAACACACCCAGATCCTGGGGGCAGAGAGGGGAGGAGGTCTACGTTCAGCAGTGGAAAGAAGGAAAGAAGGAAGGAGATCCCACACCTGGGCACCCGCTGGGAGCTCTGCTAGGAGCTGGCTGCCCCACTTGGACTGGTTGCTCACAGCTCATTACACATCAGAGGCAGGGGCTGTGACTACCTTTTACAGATGTGGAAAAGGAGGCTCAGAGAGGTTATGAACTTGCCAAGGCCACACAGCCCCATTGGTGGCAGGGCTGATTGGGCCTCAGCTCTGTCTGATCCCAGAAACTGAAGTCTTGCTCCGGGCTGTGGAGAAGAGGTTTCTGGTCCCAAACTCTCTTGTCTTCATTGCCAGAGTATTTCCCTTTTCTCTTCAGTCCACATGAACCGCCACTAGAATGATTCACTCCTTTGTTTATTTATTTTGTTTTTGCTCTTAAGGCTAATATAAGTAATGGGGGACAGGGGTGTAGTTATAGAGCTACCAGCCATTCACTCCCTGGTGTGAATTGCTGCAATCCATTTGCTTTCCTTTCTTTTTTTTTTAAATCTATTTTATTGAAGTATAGTTGATTTACAATGTTGTGTTCATTTGCTTTCCTTTTGACCCTGACCCCCAGCTGAGTCTCCCTTGTATGGAGCAGGTGGAAATGTTGTTAAGAAAAGAGAGTCAGGGTCACTTAACAGCCTTCACTGTAGTCAGTGGGCAAATTGGGAAACTGAGGTCGAGGGCAAAGAAGAGAAATGCCCAGAAGTGGGGTTAGGAAAGCAGGCAGAATGAGACCCCAGTTCAGGAATAGAAAAGGAGATTCCCAACACCAGAGTGAGCTCTTCCCACCAAAGTCCCCTGGTGAAGGTGAAGGAAAAGCAAAGGTGAAGGTGGTGGGGGAGAGGTGTGGAAGGAAAGACAGAGATTTTCAGAGAAAGGGTCTTTCTGAAATGGGCCATATCTCCTGGGATACAATTGCCTGTCCCAGTAAAGGAGGCCCAGCCACCCCGCCCCCCAGCACCCACACACTTATCTGAAGACCCTAGTTTAAAAAGATGCAAGCAGAGACTTACCTGATGGCGCAGTGGTTAAGAATCCGCCTGCCAATGCAGGGGACACGGGTTCTATCCCTGGTCCAGGAAGATCCCACATGCCACGGAGCAACTAAGCCCGTGCGCCACAACTACTGAGCCTGTATTCTAGAGGCCGCAAGCCACAACTACAGAGCCCACATGCTGCAACTACTGAAGCCCGCACGCCTAGAGCCTGTGTTCTGCAACAAGAGAAGCCACCACAATGAGAAGCCCACGCACCGCAATGAAGAGTAGCCCCCGCTCGCCACAACTAGAGAAAGCCCCCGTGCAGCATCGAAGACCCAATGCAGCCAAAGATAAAATTAATTAATTACTTAAAAAAAAAAAGATGCAAGCAATCTAACCCCATAGCTGGCAACAGCCTAGTATCTTAGAAAGTCTGTATTCTCTACCTGGGTTCCAGCCCCTGCTCCACCACTTAACAAGGCTTGTGGATTTCTCTGAGCCTCAGTGTCCTCTTCTGTAAAATGATTGCTTCCTTTTGAGGGAAGAGTTCATGACTATAAAGCATGTAGTACACCTAGTATATGATTGGCTTTCATGAAAAAGAGAACAACTACCTTTTGTTAGGACTAGAAATGGACCTTTTACTCGCTCCTCACTCTGGTTCCTCCTAGGGCCTGGCCTGAAATCTCTCACTGGTCTGCACAACCCAGCAGAAACCCCTCCCAGGCAGTGCACGGAGGCCAGGCCTGGAACCCAGGAAACCTAGATTCAGTTCCCACCTCTTCCACAGACATGCTGTGTGACCGTAGACTCGTGCCTTCACCTCTCTGGGCCTTAAATCTCCCATCTGGCATTGAGGTTAACAGTCTGTAAGTGCTTTATTTCATTTATTCCTTATGCCTATCTTAGATGATAAGTATTACTGATATTTCTTTCTCACAGATGTGAAAATCGGGGCACAGAGAGGTAAAGTGACATGCCTAAGGTTATTCATCTAGTGAGGGGCAGGGTCAGGATTCAGTCAAGTGTCTAATTTCAGTCATCCTGGAGAACCTCAGGAGTGGTGAGGCAGATGGTGAGCATGGTGAGCTCCAGACAGGCTTGCAAGTCTGTGACAGAATTGAGGAGAAGGCAAAGGACCAAAAGGGAGGAGGTGGGGGAATGTCTGACTCATCAAGGCAGCTGCAAGGAGAGGAGCCGGTGAAGACTGAAGGCAGTGGGGGAATCGGGCCAGAGCCAAGTCTGTGGCCAGGGGCAGAGGGCGCTCCTTGGAGAGTTTGAGGGGCCTCATGGGCACAGTAAGGAGCCCTGGACTGAACTCTTGGATGGCAGAGGATTTGTGTCGGGGCAAAGGCTGATGTAAGGAGGAGTCATGGCCTTGGGTGTAATGCTGATCTATCCCATGATTATTGTACATTTACAGCCCTCTATCTCGTCACTGTGTGATCTGCAGGTGTTTATCAGTATGTCCTCATGGTGATCTAGGGAGGGAAGTGGGGAGGTGAGCCCTGTTTCACAAACTTTAGAGGTGGGTATTGAGTGGGAGCAGAGAATTTAGAGAGATTTGAGCCATTTGTTGGAGCCAGTCCTGGGCTCCCCAGCAAAAGAGATGTAGGAAATTCTCCTCTCTAACCCCCAGCTGCTCTGTCACTTGAATTCTCTCCACCAGAGAGGTTGAAAACAGGTGGTCACCAGTGAAATCCGTATTTTGTTTCGCTTGCAAAGGGTGTTAAAAATTTGTAGTTAATATTTTAAAACAGGGAGATGTGGGGCAACTGGAACTCTCATCCACAGCTACTGGGGTGTAAATGAGAACAACCTCTTTGGAAAGCTGTTTGACATTTATCTGCTAAAAGCTGAATACCTGCATGCATGCATGCCCAGAGGCCCAGCAATTCCTCTTCCAATTGTATCTGGGCACCAAAAGACACGTGCTGTTCAAAGTAGCACAATATGTAATTGACCCAAATTGGAAACAACCCAAAAGCCCATCAAGAGTAGAGTGAATGAATAAATTGTGGTATATTCACACAAAGGAATACTATACAGCAGTGAGGATGAAATAACAGCTACATGACTGAATCTCTCATGATGTTGAGGGACAAACACTAGATGCAATGTCCTATGATTCCCATTAATAGAGTCCCATTTTTGTAAAGTTTAAAAACAGGATAAACTGGTTTATGGTGTCAGAAGTCAGGACGATGGTTACCTTTAGGGAGGGTCACTGGAAGGGGCACTGGCTAGGGTGAGGGTGTCTGGGCACTCATAATATTTTGTTTCTTGATGTTGATGCTGCTCTCACAGGTACATTCATCTTGTGAAAATTCCTCAAGCTGTACACTTGTGATGTATGTATCCACTTTTCTGTCTGTGCATTATCCTTCAATAAAAAGTTGGTTTTTTTTTTTTTTTTTTTAAAGCAGTACAGCTTAAAAAAAAAAAAAAAGAGGGAGGTTGTTTATAACTACCCAAGTTTTCTGCTTCTTTGGAAAGTAGGAAACTCTGACCACTCTGGCTTGTGACCCAGCCTGGCTGTCCCAGTGAGAGTGTGTGGGATGCCTGCTGACCACAGTCCTCACCACTTTGTTCCCTGTCCTGAGACAGAGGACTAGTTACTGTATATCAACGCAGTTGCAGTATTATTTTTCGTAGAGTAGAGAAGTATTTGCATCTACCAAAAATAGAACAGAAAGAAAGACAGAAGGAAAGATGGAAAGAAAGAAAGAGAGAAAGAAGGAAAGCAAGCATGCAAGCAGGCTAAGAGGGCCACATGATCTCAGAAAAAAATTGGGAGAGACGATTCTTGTTTGGCTCTCTACATGTATATATATATATATTTTTCTGTGGTACGTGGGCCTCTCGCTGTTGTGGCCTCTCCCATTGCGGAGCACAGGCTCCGGACACGCAGGCTCAGCGACCATGGCTCATGGGCCCAGCCGTTCTGCGGCATGTAGGATCTTCCTGGACCGGGGCACGAACCCATGTCCCCTGTATCGGCAGGCGGACTCTCAACCACTGCGCCACCAGGGAAGCCCCCTCTACATGTTTAATATACAAACCTACTTCACTCTTGGCAGGTCATTTGCCTGGCCCTTGGATGCATTTCAGTTTGCAGCCCTTGCTCTACAATCACCCCTGCCAATGTCTGGCCTCTGTTTGCATACCCTGATGACAGGGAACTCATTCCCTATCAAGGCAGTGCTTTCCATTATGGGGCAGTTCTGGTTGGAAAGTTCTTTCTCAAGCTGACCTGAAATCTGAGAGTCTCAGACTGCGACGCCTGGATGAGACTTGAGAGATTTCCCAGCCAGAAGTCCTCAGCCTTTTTTGTCCCCAGAGGCCCCTGTCATTACCCATTCCCTCAGGCTCTTTGCTGGGATCTATTGTGTCTACCTCTCAAGCTGAGTTTATTAAGTACTCACCTGAGAGGAAGTATTTCCAAGCAATAGTGTCCTCTGGAATTTTTTAACTCTGAAAAGCCTTTAACTGGGAACAGCTGGTCTAGTCTAGCCCCCGGGCTTTGCAGGTGAACAGCAGATGCCCAGAGAGGAGAAGAAAAGTCCAAGGACACATGGTGAGAATGCCTTAGCAGATATAGCTCTCTGACGACTCCAAACCCTAACTGGTCACTGGGGTTGTTTTCATCCAGCCTGACCCAGGCAGAGAGCAGAGGGAAATGGGAAATGGGACAAAGGAGGGGTAAACTTTGGTGAAGAGAAGAGGAAGGACACAAAGGTGGATCCAGGGCAGTTTGTGCCTCTGTCCAAGGCAGAGAGTACCAGGAGGGAGGCCAAGTGCACTGGGCAAGGGGCAGTGGATCTGGGGGCATAGGCTGGATGGGAGATGAGCCGGCATATGAATAGAGGGCAGATTCCATCACAAGCTTACTTACCCAAGCTTCATGCTCCCTCACTCACTCTGAGCCACCCGTTCCCAAACCCTCCCTCCCCTCCACGCTCTTCCCACCTCCAGGGCTTTGGTCCCAATGGTCCTTGGGCTGTTCCCTCCTCTCTCCTCTGCTGCTCAAATGGATCACTGACCAACACAATGCTGGACTTGGTTGTGCCCTTTGGTGTGCTGGTCACACTCCACAGTCGTGGTTCTCTTAGTCCTTACCGTGGCCCTGCAGAATGAGTATAGTTATTTCTAACTTACAGACAAGAAAACTGAGGCTCAGAAAAAGTACATTTTTTAATTTTAGGGACCCCTAAAAAATGAAGTGGGGAAATGAGACTGGGACCCCAGGTCTTCAGGCTTCAAGGTCAATGTTCTTTCGACTACACTTCACCACCATGCCTTTCATGTGAAAAATATTCCAAACCACGGGGTCTCATGTATATTCATAGAAAACAAAACTGGATAGAAACATCCAAAAATGGGAATAGTGGTTATCACTGGATGATTTTTATCCTTTTCACTCCAATATTTTCAGTTCAATCCATTTTTTTTTTTTTTACAATGAACATGAATTGTTTCTATAATCAGAAAAAAAAACCCAAAAAAACATTAGAAGTTAAATCATTCTCATCTCCCCAAAGCCCAGCTTAGTTTAGAAGGAGAGCTCCCTGGAGATTAGCAGCTCTGTCCTCTAAACCTTAGTAGTTGTGTCCTGCAGTCCTTGCTATGGACTGAATTGTGTCCACCCAAAATGCATATGTTGAAGCCCTAACTCCCAGTAAGACTGTATTTGGAGATAGGGCCTATAAGGAGGTAATTAAGGTTAAATAAGATCATATGGGTTGGACCCTGATCCAATAGGATTAGTATCCTTATAAGAAGAGAGCTTTCTTTCTCTGCCCACCATGTGAGGACACAGCCAGGAAGTGGCTGTCTGGAGGCCAGGAAGAGTGTTCTCACCAGAAACTAACTCTTGGCCTCTAGCCCCCAGAAACATGAGAAAATAAATTTCTGTTAATTTAGCCATTCAGTATGTGGTATTTTGTTATGGCAGCCCAAGCAGAGTGAGACACCCCTTCAACAGCAGAGAGGAGTGGGCCTGGAGCAGGGGTTAGGGTACTCACGAGGCTCCCCAGGGGTGCTTGGGTGTTTGTGGAGGACACAGACTACCAGATCAGCCCCCACCCCCAGGATTTCAAGTGGGCATGTCGGAGGATGAGCCCAAACAGATTCAGGTCCTAATCCCTGGAATCTGTATTATTTTAGATGGGAAAAGGGACTTTGTAGATGTGATTAAGTTAAAGATCTTAAAATAAGGAGATTATCTTGTATTATCCAGGTAGGCCCTAAATGCAATCAATCACAAGTATCCTTACAAAAGAGAAGCAGATAATATGCTGCTGACTTTGAAGATGAAGGAAGGGGCCGTGAGCCAAGGAATGCAAGAAAAGTCATTCTAGAAACTGAAAAAGGCAAGGAAGTGGATTCTCCCTTAGAGCCTGCCTTGTGCTCAGGAAGGAGTATGGCCCTGACACCTTGATTTTCTTTTTTTTTTTTTTTTTTTACACCTTGATTTTCGTCAATGAAACTGATTTCAGACTTCTGACTTCCAGAATCATAAGAGAGTAAATGTGCATTGTTTCAAACCACAAGTTTGTGGTAATTTGTTACAGCAGCAATAGCAAACCAATACACAGTGTCATATCCATTTGGTACAACCAGGAATGTTTAGAGCAGGAAATAAATATCACCTCTGGTTCCAGAGCTGTAAGTGCTGGAGGTTTCAGGCTCACATATGCCTTTGTTGTTAAGGGGAGAAGGAACTTCCTCAAAGCCCCAGTTCCTCTGAGAGAGCAATGACTGACACTGATTTCCGGAGTGTTCAAGTGAGTCTGGGTGAGTTGGACATCCTGGGTTAGAAACCACCACTCATTAGCTGGGTGACCTTGAGCAAATTATGCAACCTGATCTTTTCTTCTGATTCTGACTACACATTAGAATCACCCTGAGCATTTCAAACCATACCCGTGGCCAGTCCCTATCCTTAGAGTCTCTGATTTAAGTGGTCTGGGGTGAGGCTTGGGCATCAGTGTTTTGTTTCGCTTTTAATGGATTGTTTTTGGCCGTGCCACATGGCTCGTGAGATCTTAGTTCCCCAACCAGAGATTGAACCCATGCCCTCAGCAGTGAAAGCACAGAGTCCTAACCACTGGACCGCCAGGGAAGTCCCAGTATCAGTGTTTCTATAAGCCCCCTGGTGATTATAACATAGAGCCAGACTGAGCAACCCCTCTCTCAATCTGTTCCTCCTCCAAGATAGAAATCGTAGTTAGGTACATATCACATGGGTGTGAGGAGCCTGAAACGAGGTAATCCATGGTAAGTGTTCAGCACACAGTAAGCCCTCAGTAAATATTAATTATTATTATACTTCAATCTAGACAGGTGGATCATCTTTCATCATCATCATCTTTCAGTGTCCCCTACTCTATCCCTTTTCAAAATTTTCAGGATAAATAGAAAGGCCCAGTAGATCACTAACATGATGACATTTTCAGGTACACTTAAACCAAGCATTTCAAACTCCAGGGAGACAGACGCGGTCTAATCAGAGGTCTCTCTGGCTTTGTGGGAATCCAGTGCCACACAGGGCAGTGTCACCTAGGTGAGTGTCTCACTCCCAGCATTGCCTTAAGGTTGCAAGAAATGACCCATTTATAAATATTCTGGATGGAAAGGACCTGTCTGGCAAGCAGACCAGTAGTTTTAAAAAATCCTTCAGGTTTTAAGACCAAGAGCTTGATTTACAATGGACTCAAGGGCTGCCTCGAAGGGGTGGCTTCCAGTTTTCAAAAATAATTGCTTTTCTTCTTCTGTGCTCCTCAGAGCTCTTCAGGAAGAGGGAGAAACAGTTTCCTAACTGGAGAGAGCTTTGGGAATGGAACCCAGCGGCTACAAGCCCTGGGAGCAGGAATCAGGGAACAAGCAAGGGCAGACCCAGGTTTTGTGGGGCCTGAGGCCTATATGTTATGGGTGGGTTGAGGCGCTCTCTGCCACACCTGGGGCTCTGGGAAGCAGAACCGATGATGGTGATTATAAAGAGATAATGATTAAACAGGTTGGCAAACGTTGCTTGGTGAATAAACCACCTGCCCCAGTATAGCTGTTCCTTTGTCCCCGCTTGAGGTCTGAGATGGGCTGAGGTGGAAGGCAACCAGAGATTCCAGCTGGAAGATTGTTCTGCCCCCTAGTTACCCCTCTTTGTTTTGATTTTGCTTGAAAACAAGATTGAATTATCCTTTTTTCCCCTCTGGGTGTTACAAGTCAGGAAGCCTGTTAAATAAACATATCTATTAAAGGCACTGATCTGTCCCCAGCATGCAGTTAATTGCAGCTCCAAGGCCACAGATGTAGTGGCTTTCGGATGTGGAGGCTGCCTCTTGGTGCTACTCTACCCTGCCCTGGCCTGCTGCGGTCTCCTTGCCTGGCTCGGGGTAAGTCCCTGTCCCTCTCTGGGATCCAGTCTCCTGTCCCATATAATCAGGGTGACAATACTATGAATTCATAGTCAACCCATCACAGTGATGAACCCCTTTGGCGCAAGCCCTAAATGACAAGACAGGACTCATCTTCAGCTGAAAAGCACTAGTATTGCCGTATGGGTACTTTAATATAAAACGATCACCTACTACTTTGTAAGCAGCCGATGTCTAAGCCCCCAAGAGCCCACCTCCACTCTGACCTCCCAGCCCCTGCCCTGGGACCCCGCCCCACCCCAAACGTCCCCATGATTCAGCATCTAGAGGAATAATGCCTGGCCGAGTGAGGGGGACCCAAGGACTGGCCATAGAAAAATTACAGCCAGGCTCACGTACATTGTCAGTGCTGGATGTTCTGTTAGTTAACATTTGGAAGAGCATGCCTGGGCCCTCCACGGACTCAAGCACTTCCCAGTCTTGATATTGTCTCTCTGAGGAGCCTCTCCCACCCTTTGCATCCCAGAGTGGGGCCCAGCTTGTGGAAGAACCTGAGTGCAGCTGGGAATGAAGCCACTTCCCAGCCAGGGACCCGTGATCTGTCTACCCACCCTCCTTTCTGGCAGGTCATCTGGTCCAAAAAGTTGGCCTTGAGAGGACAGAGCAGGCCAGCTGTCCTCCAACCCCATGGAGGACTCTCACCAGACCAGGTAGAGGCCACGTTCCCTGGTTCCTGCTCCTGAGTCACTTTATACTGCCCCTTCCTCATGAATATTCCCAGACCCCTCTACCCAGGAGCATAGCTGGGAAGGACCACAGAGCTACAGAGACCCTGGAACTGCCTCAGGGGTCACCAGGGTAGGGGTCTAGCAAGCTACTCCTCTTTACCTGGCTTGACATTGGCCTTTTGTATAAAATTTCCCCTCAGTGTGTGGACCGTTAGGCCCAGAGGGCACATAGTGAGGCAGGCCTCTGGCCCCCCCAGCCACATGAGATGCCACTGCATCTCATGTCCTCTTTCCTCTGTGGTTCCATTGTCCTCATTGTGCAGACACATCACTCTGTTCTGGGGAAGGAATATTCCATGACCCATACATAATCCATATGAACAGATGTACAATGGGAAGCAGCTTCCTTATTCCAATTTCACCAACCTGCAGCTAATGCCTTAATCAGCCTATCTGAAAAGGTGGTTTAAATACCACACCTGACACCAGGTGAACAGTAAATAAGACTGTGGCACTTGTGGGTTCTTATTATGGTTGCTGGTCCAACCCCCTCCTCCCCATGAATTGATTCCCTGAAGGACCTGGAGAAGCCCTTTTGCCTCTCTGGGCCTCAGTCTCCCCATCTGTACAACAGTGAGGTTGAGGCTCTAACAGCCCCCTTGTTCCCTGATCTGTCCCTGATTTTATAAGGCCAGGGGCAGGAGTAGCCATCATGGGAATCCTCTCTGCTAGGGGCTGCTCCTCCTGGATGACACACTGAGGCAGATACATGGCAGGATCTTTAGAATCAGATTTGGAGAGGAGAGACTCAACCTGGGTCAGTCACCTCCAGTAGCTTGTGGGGTGCTTAAGAGAGTGGCATTCAAATTCAAACTTTGCAATTCCAGATGTACTACTTACTAGTGAATCATTTTCTCCTCTCAGCCTCAGTGTCCTTAGCTGTCAAAGAAATTGATAACACTTGTCTTCACAGCAGAAGGGTCTGTAGACTCCTAGTTATCCCATGTCTTGTCTTTCACAGTCACAGAAATGGAAGCCCTCAAAATGACCACCCAAAATAAAAACTACTTTCCCAGCCTCCTTTGCAGCTAGTTGTACCATGTGACTAAGTTCTCGTCAGTGGGATGAAAGTATAAGTGTTTGGGGGCAGCTTTGGGGGCCCGTCCTTTAAGCAGCTGGCATGCGTTCTTTGCCTTTTTGTCTTCGTCCCTCCCTCCATCCTGCCGCCTGAAATCTGGATGTGGTAGCTACCATTTTGAACGATGAAGACAATGCTTACTGCTAAGATTGACCAAATCATGAATTGGAAGGGGCAAATATCCTTGAGGATCATTTATCACCTTCCTAGACTGCTTACCTCTGGACTTACTTTACTTATTTAGAGAAATCAACTCCCATTTTGCCACTGTTATTAGAGTTTCTGTCACTCAGAGCGAAACCTAATCCTCACTCACTGCCGTGGGATCTGATGAAATTAGAAGGTTCTCTCTAACCAAGGCACCCTCCTGCCTTAAAGTCCTTCTGTGCCTTCTCAGGATAACATTGAAACTCCTTAGCATGACATTTAAGACCCTTCGTGGTTTGTCCCCTCTAACCCCTCCAGCCTTGGCTCTCTCACTGCTCCCCACCCTGTGCATCATACTGCAGGCACCGGCCAGCAGGAGCTACTCACAGCTCCCTGCCACCAAGCCACCACTCACCTCTGGCCTTTAGCACATGCAACTCTGTCTTCCAGAAATGCCATCTCTCCCCTGGCCCTTTTCAGATTTCAAGATTCAGCCCAAGTATCACCTCCTCCAGGAAGCCTCCCCAGACCTTCCCAGGCTTTGTTTTGCTCCGTTTCTTGTTTCTCTTTCCTCCACCGCATGAGAGACGCACACCAGTTTCTGTGTCTGTCTGCCTCCCCAGTCTATGGGTGGCCTGAGGATGGGGATGGTGTCTGGTTCATCTGTGCACTGCCAGGGCCTCTGTGACAGGGTTGTCAGTAACAGGAGCTGAGTGAGGGAGGGATAATGGGTGGCAGATGCTTGCCAATGTGGAAACTGCTGGGCCTGGTGAGGGCTGTGCTGAGGGAATAGTCTTTGAAGCAGAGAGAACTGACTCGAGACAGAGGTGAAAGTCAAGGGCATCCTGAGCAGCTGTTCATCCCTGCTGCCCTACTCTGGTCACCTAGGAGCTGGATACTGCTGGATCCAAGATACCCTGGTGCATTCGTTGGCAGATCTGCACTATGTATCGTTAACGGTGGGGCAGCATTTCAGGATCACTCAATCAGAAAGTGTGTGAAGATACACTTGGTCCCTGCCAACTCTTTGCACTTCAACCGTTGCCTCATTATGGCCCAGAACCAGCAAAGATAACAGGAAGGGAAAGTCAGTTGAATGGGTTTCATAAGTAACATGCATTTGGAGTCCAAAGTTTGTGGTCCAAGGACTCTGCTAACAATGAACATTATTTAGCAGCTTTACTAGAACTTTCTGGGGCCCTGATCACCTAATGGCCCTTTCGTTCATCTCATATCCCCTCCTTTTATAGTGGAGAAGACCAAGGCCAAGAGAGAGGAAGTTGCCCAAGGTCACAGGGAGAGGCTGGTGAAGGGACCAGGAGCCAGGCTCTCACTCCAACCCTCATGCCCTTTGCACAACCCTTGCCCATTCTGTGATTGCTGTCCAATAATTAACTGTGGATTTAGAAAGACATGGACTCCTTGGAGCCATTCATGAGGGTCATGAAGGGACAGATCCATTATACAGAGTCTTTGAACCAGGAAGATACATCCTATTGATGTGGTAACATAATCTTTTCTTATTTAACAAGGTCTCCCTTGTTTAACAAGGTCTCCCAAATATGTAGAATGCAGCTATGATGGGTAGTTCTGACTCAAAAATATGATTGGGGTGAAGGCAGGAGAAGGGGGTGCTGTTTTTAGAAGAAAGGAATGTTGGGCAGACAAAAGAAATGATGTCCACCATAATGATGGAGTGTCTACACAACAGAACACTGTCGACCACCTGGCCTGCTCCAGCTAGGCCAGAGGCCGTAATCCCAAATGCCTACAAGGCCTATAGATTGAGTGAATCAATGTATTAGTTTCCATTTGTTAGCTGTACCAAATTATCACAAATTTAGTAGCTTAGAACAACACAAACTTTATCTTGCAGTTCTGGGGGCTCAGAAGTCTGAAATGAGTGTCACTGGGCAAAATTAAGGTGTTGGCAGAGACCCATGTTCCTTCTGGAGACACTAGGGGAGAATTGTTCCCTTGCCTTTCCCAGCCACTTGCATTCTTTGGCTTGTGGCTGCATCACTCTAACCTCTGCTTCCATCATCGTATCTTCTCTGATGTTGACATTCCCGTCTCCCTTTGATGAGGACCCTTGTGATTACATTGGACCCACCCATATGATCCAGGATCATCTCCCTACTTCAGGATCCTTAACTGCAGACATCCATGTGCTGCCACAACGTCTGTTTCCATCCCAGTGTTATTTGTGTGTTTGTGTGAGAGTCTCGATTCTAGTCGGAACTCAGACACTCATTCTCCTGTGTGACATTGGGCAAGTCCCTCTCCCTTTCTGGATTTCAGTTTCCTCAACCATGAACTGAGGTGTAGAGGGAGGGAACGAACAAGGAAGCCAGGCAGGTGGGAGGGAAACAGTTTGTGGTAAAGACTCAGGGCTTCTTTGGTTTGACAACATTCAGACTTAGTTCATGTTCACAGACTGTAAATTTAGCCGAGTGTAGAGGTTCACGTAGGAGAAAAAGAGCGGGGGAGGTATATTTTGGGTTGCTTTTACATGCATCTTTATTTTTATTTATTTATTTATTTTTGCATCTTTATTTTTAAACTTCCATTTCTTGCACCTCCCTTGGTGTCTTGACCCCGTCTTCCATCTTCTGTTCAAATGCAGAGAATGGAGGCACCTGCTATGTTCATTGTAGAATCAATGCCCAGGGAAGCTGGCATGTCTTTTTGTTTGGAATCTGTCTGATCCATTCATTATCTCAGAGCCTGGAATCTTCTCCAGCAACTTCCTAGACATCCAAGGCTTCAAAACCCTGAAAGAGAGATATAGCTTCTCTTTCCCCACCAGGCCAGTGTAAACACATCCCTGGGTGACATTCTTTGCTGACAATGACCTGACTATGGCTTGTGTTATCTCATTATTCCCCTTCAATCCTTTCAGTCCAAACACTCACAGTGGCTCCAGGCCCAACTTGCATTCTAGAGGCCTGGATCATTTTTTGCCAATTAAAAAGATGAATCTAAAACATTCCTTCTGCAGAAATAATCTGTGCCTTTTACCCTGAGCCATTGCACATTCATCCGTCTCTCTAAACCATAAATGTCAAGCACTGTGGAAGGTTTTAAGTTTTAAAATTTTTGGATGCTTTTACAAATGCCTTGCAACAGGACTACCTTCTGGTGCCAGCCACAGCTTATGAAGTGTCAAGGGTGGGTCTTCTGGATGGACTCTAGATACAGACAAAGCATTCACTTGATAAGTCCCTTTCTTAAAACCACCCATGATGGAGTCATAGAATCCCAAAGACCACTTAGGCTGCTGTTTCCCAAATATAGTTGTGCATCAGAAGCATATGGGGAACTTAAAAAATTCCTGGATCACAGCCAACATCTAATAATTTAGAATCTCTGAAGGTAAGCCCAGGGAGATTATAAAGTTTTGCTTTTTTTTTTTTTTATTTTTTTAATGCTCCCCAGGCAATCCTGATGCACAGCTACATTTGGGAACCACTGGTCTAGTTCAGTCCTTATCTGGTATTCTCCTCTATAGGATTTTGCCAAGTGGTTTTATATCCCTCCTTGTACTCCTCCAGTGATGGGGGACTGACTGCCTTTCAAGGCAGCCCCTCCCACCCATCCTTAGCCAGCTCTGCTTTGTCATGAAGTTCTTCCTCTGACCCCGTTAACTTCCTCTCATGGGTCTGGCTCTGTCTTCTAGGGCCCCACAGACTACGTCTGTTTTTACCCTTTGGAGATTTGAAGGGTGAAATCCTGTCCCTTGAGCTCTGAGGGATGGATATGCCCAGTTCCTTCAGCTGCTTCTCACAGGACGCAGCCTCTCCCAAGGGGGTCACTTCTTGTTTGCTGCTGGCCTCTCACACCTGCCACAGCTTTCCAAGTGGTCTGACCATATGAAGACTGACTGATACTTGCTTTGTCATAGACTCACTGCCTCTTATCAATGAGGCCTGTTAATAGTTGACCAAATAATCCTTAAGTTAATCTACCAAGGAGTGCCATGCCAAGTGCCCAAGGGGTGCTAGGCTGGCCATGTGCTGTGTGGGCCACATGGTTGCTGGGAAAACATGAACATAGATGTGGCAAGACACAAGATGTAGTGCTTTTAGTGAAGAACTAAATTTCGCCTCAAGGACTGTGAACATCCTAAGGATGACATGGTAACAAAAGATTGCATAGAGATGTAGCTTAAGGAAAGAATCATGTGAATTAGTCAGGTTCAACAGGAAAATGTGAATACTCTAAATATGTGGAGAGGTAAAGAGTTAATACAGACATTGGGTGCTGACAGAATTGCTGGAAGGGCCAGAGGGAGGGAGAATCAGGGAGGACTCGACCTTCAGGACTGATGCCCAGAACGAGATGGATGTGGCCCACCAGCGTTGTTACTATCTGAGGCCACCTCTGGAGCTATTTAGCTCAAGACACACCCCTGCAGCCATGATTCAAAGAGCAAGGGAACAGGTAGCTGGAGTCAAGGAGCTGCAGTTGCAGTGGCCACCCCACACCCAGGAAGCTGGAGAAGGATGCAGAAAATCCTCATGTTTCTGCCATCATGCTAGTGATGACCCAAGGGGGCAGGACAATACCCTCCACCTTCCACATGTGACAGGGGTACTGCTAATCGGCACCACTGAGTTCACATCCAGAACTCTAGCTGCAAACAAGGCTGCGAAACAGCTTGTAGCTTCCCAACGTCTCCAACCAGAAGGAGGGTGCAGTGTAAGCGAAGTGACTGAGAGATGCAGGTTCTGGATTTAGCTTCCTTTATGGCAACAACAAGGTGGAGACAATCTAAATGTCCATCAACAATCCACCCTACCATGGAATTTTACACCACCCCGGAGAGGAGGATGTTGTCTTTTAATTAGTGACATGAGAAAATGTTCATAATAAATTGCTGTTAAAAAAAAAAAAAAGGTAGCAAAATAGAGGTCACCATATGATTTCATTTTTATTAAAAGAATTTTTGAAAAATGCAGAGGAAAAAATACCAGCAAGGTGAATGGCAACTTTGGGGTGAAAGGATTGAAAGTAATATGTTTTCTTCTTTTATCCTTTTCTGTGTTTTCCAAGCTTTGTACATTGCACATATACTCTTTATGTCCTTTAAAAAAAATGCAGCTTTTAAAAACACAAAAAAAATCAACTGGGAAAAAGAGCAGAGAGAGTGGAAGACAGTCAAATTAGTGAAACAAGGAAAAAACAGAGAGAGAGGGGAGACCCAGAAGGGGTTAAGGAGAAGTTCAAATGATGGTAACCTAACAAGGCGCCTCGTGTTGCGAGAAAGGAAGAATACAATTGGGGTCCAGTCTCCGATTGCTGTGTGACCTGTGAACTCCTACCCATTCGGGCCTTAGGACTCCAGCTCTGAGCGGCGATGCGAGAGGAGAGCGCTGGCGTGTTGCGGGATACCCCGCGGGGTACGGGGCGCTGGGACGTGGGAAAGGTGGGGCGCTCCCCACCCCCAGTCCCATCACCCCAGTCCCAGCAGCCCCAACACGCCTGCGCCCGGAGGGAGGAGCTGCCTTAGCAGCGGGGCTGGAAGTCGGCGGCGCGCCAGGCGCAGGCGGAGCCTCATTGGTGGCTGAGCCCCGCCACTGCGCGGAGGCGGGGCCTGCGGCAAGCGCCCAGCTAGAGGCCAGGCTAGACCTGTGAGAATCCGAACCTGCACCGGAGCGCGAGCGCCAACCTTCTGCAGGTAACTGGCGCCCTTCCCACTCGGCCCCCCGGGCAGGCCGCAGCTCCCCTTCCTGCAGTGGAGGCTTCCTCTCTGGGTCTCGGCTTCTCCACGTGGTGGCCGGCCTTTCTGCCCCGGAGGCGTGCACTGTAGGAACCTCTTCACGCTTCCCACCCCTCCTTACGCACCCGGGTATCGGGGTGGCGCCTTATCGCCCCGTGGACTCACACCCTCGAAATCTTCCCGGGTTAGCTCGGCCTCATCGCTCCCGCCCACCGGGCCTACTGGGCCCCTGACTGGTAGCTGAGAGGCCAGGACACGCACTCTCTCCCCGCAGAAAGGGTGAGGTGGGAGCCACCCGGTACTCGATGACCCAGAAGGTCCGATCCTTGGCACATTGGGCGCTAATAGTGGGAACTGTAAGAAATTGTCCGTAGTACGGAAGAAACACAAAGCTAGGGCTGTGGGAATCCAGCCTGAGGCTCCTATTCTTAATTGCTGCGTGTCCTCAGTGAGTCCCAGAACCTCTCTGATCCCCAGCTTTCTTCCACAATGAGGGTCATCAGGGCTGCTGGAAGCCTCGGTGAGTTAACTACTGAGAAGGTGGCCTAGAAACTGCAAAGCATGGTGTGCTTTGAGCAGTCCTCTTCCCATATGCAGCTGGAGGCCCAATGCACACCCCACGTAGGCCTCTAGAGTAGAAACAGCCTTGGCTGGGCGTGAAAGCAGGCTTGCCATTCTTGGTCTGTGACCACCCCTCCTGCCATTTGAACCCTTGCACCACCACCCCATGGATTAGTGACCCCGCATCCCCCTTATCCTGACCTCCCCTGGGACCCCTCCTTCCTCAGACCCAGGCCTGTTGGACCCAAGGCTGCTTCTGTCCCAGCATGGGGCAGAGTCCTGAGCAGAGTGGACCTGTGTGCACCCCTGACAGTTCTGCTGGCTCAGCTTCTTCCCAAGGGATGGCTTCCTGGGCAGCACTGATTTGCGTGGGGCCAGGGACCTGGGTGGAGTCTTGTTTTCCTGGATGAGTTCTCTGCTCCTTTCCCTCCCCAGTGGCAGAGGGTGTGTGTGCTGGGGTAGGGCAGGTGCAATTCCTTTTGGGGGCTGGTGGGGTAAGGCTCAAGAAAGACAGCAGGAGTGGAGGGATTGATGTCCTAGCTGGAGAGTAACTGCTTTAATGAATCTAGGAAATGTATATACCATTTAAATTACATTGAATACATTATATAGACTGTTTAAATGTTATAGTTGTTTTAATAAAGTCTACACTGTTTTCAGAGTTGTAGGCAAGAGTAAACAGAGCCTTCTTTCCAGCTGCCGGACTCACTGCACTCCTGGGAAAGCTGAAGCCAGTCCCCCGGGGGGACTGGGCTGGGCTGGTTTCTGAGGGTGCCGCCAGCTCCGATGACCTGGGTGGGCGTGCCAGGCTTTTCATACGCACGACCCCATTCAGCATTCAACAACTCTGGCTCTGAGTCCCTTGGGGTTTTACTCTACCCGTAGGTCAGTTAAACAGCCTTAGTAAACAGCCTTTGTGGATACTTTGATGTTTCCTCTGTCTGTCATTTAATAACTACCCACTGAGCAGCTACTCTGTAGCCAACGTAATTCTAGGTATCAGGGACATAGCAATGAATGAAACAGGAAAAAAAGTCCCTGCCCTCATGGAGCCCATTTTGTTGGGGAGAGGCAGACAATAAACATAGAAGCATGTACATATACTATTTGGTATGTCAGATGGGGGAAGATAGAGCACAGTATGGGGGAGAGAGAGTCCTGGGGCTGAGGAAAGTTGCAGTTTTATAAAGGGTGCTCAGGGAAGGCCTTACTAAGAAGGTGACATTTGAGCGAAGACCCAGAAGAGGTGAAGGAGTGAGCAAGAGGCTAGATCGGACATGACAGAATTGAACCAGAGAGTTCTTCAGGGCTTCTGTAGCCCTTGTGATCCGTGTTTTCAGAGGTGACACCCCTTTATGCTAGAATCTTGGAACATCTGAGCTGATGGGCCTTTGGGGGACCCCTGCTTCCCTCTCCGTGTTCACCCTGGCTCCTGTCCCCCTCCAGAGTACTCAGCATGCTGCGCTTCCTGGTGCCCCGGCTCTTTCGCCTGCGCCGTCTGGCCACCCCGTACTCCTCAGCAGCAGCCCTCCCCAGCCCCATCCTGAACCCTGACATCCGCTACAACCAGCTGTTCATCAACAATGAGTGGCAAGATGCGGTCAGCAAGAAGACCTTCCCAACAGTCAACCCTGCCACGGGGGAGGTCATCGGCCATGTGGCTGAAGGGGACCGGGCTGACGTGGATCGGGCGGTGAAAGCAGCCCGGGAGGCCTTCCAGCTGGGGTCTCCATGGCGCCGGATGGATGCCTCAGAGCGGGGCCGGCTGCTGAACCGCCTGGCTGACCTAGTGGAGCGGGATCGTGTCTACTTGGCCTCACTGGAGACCCTGGACAATGGGAAGCCTTTCCAGGAGTCTTATTTCTTGGACCTGGATGAGGTCATCAAGGTATACCGGTACTTTGCTGGCTGGGCTGACAAGTGGCATGGCAAGACCATCCCCATGGATGGCGAGCATTTCTGCTTCACCCGGCACGAGCCTATTGGCGTCTGTGGCCAGATAATCCCGTGGAACTTCCCCTTGGTCATGCAGGGCTGGAAGCTGGCCCCGGCACTTGCCACGGGCAACACTGTGGTCATGAAGGTGGCAGAGCAGACCCCCCTTTCTGCCCTGTACTTGGCCTCCCTCGTCAAAGAGGCGGGCTTTCCCCCTGGGGTGGTAAACATCGTCACAGGCTATGGCCCAACAGCAGGAGCGGCCATTGCCCATCACATGGATATCGACAAAGTTGCCTTCACTGGCTCCACCGAGGTGGGCCACCTGATCCAGAAGGCGGCCAGCGAGTCCAACCTCAAGAGAGTCACCCTGGAGCTGGGTGGGAAGAGCCCGAGCATTGTGTTGGCCGATGCCGACATGGACCACGCCGTGGAGCAGTGCCACGAAGCCCTGTTCTTCAACATGGGTCAGTGCTGCTGTGCCGGTTCCCGGACCTTCGTTGAAGAATCCATCTATGATGAGTTTCTCGAGAGAACTGTGGAAAAAGCTAAGCAGAGGAAAGTTGGGAACCCCTTTGAGCTGGACACCCAGCAGGGGCCCCAGGTGGACAAGGAACAGTTTGAACGAATCCTGGGCTACATCCAGCTTGGCCAGAAGGAGGGGGCAAAACTTCTGTGCGGTGGGGAGCGTTTTGGAGAGCGAGGCTTCTTCATCAAGCCCACGGTCTTTGGTGGTGTGCAGGATGACATGAGGATTGCCAAGGAAGAGATCTTCGGGCCTGTGCAGCCTCTGTTCAAGTTCAGGAAGGTGGAGGAGGTGGTGGAGAGGGCCAACAGCACCAGGTACGGCTTGGCTGCTGCTGTGTTCACCCGGGACCTGGACAAAGCCATGTACTTCACACAGGCGCTCCAAGCTGGGACGGTGTGGGTAAACACCTACAACGTTGTCACCTGCCACACGCCATTTGGAGGCTTTAAGGAATCTGGCAATGGGAGGGAGCTGGGGGAGGATGGGCTTAAGGCCTACACAGAGGTGAAGACAGTCACCATCAAGGTTCCTCAGAAGAACTCGTAAGAACGGCTGCCAGGGAGCGCCAACTCTAGTCCCAGGATGCCAAAACCACCTACCAGTGGTTGCCAAACAGTTTTTTAGCCACGGACCCCCTTTATTTGTTCCAGATGAATACTTAGAGGAACCTCAACAAATCAAGCAATTAAAATGAGAGCTGCTCTAGTTAAAGCAGGGATGGGGGCTGGGCTCAGAGCCCTGTCCACCTGCACTCCAGCCCCCTTGGTGGCCCTGTGTTACTTCCATGAAACCTTAGGAGTCTCGGAAAGACAGAGTAAGAAACACTGATCCAGACCATGGCTCTCAGTTCTTCTTACTGATCCAAGGACTTCCCGGTGGATTAACTGATGTCTTAGTGGGTAGACTCATCTCAGACATGGGATTGGAAGGCATTAGGAGTTTTAAGCTAGACCCCATAATCTTGGCCCCCTTCTTCAGTGACGTACCCTAAAAATCAAGGCTGCTTTTCTTTTTCTAAGTACCAGTTGCTGACTCGTTTGCTTGCTTGCATTGCTTCATTTTGCTACTGATTGTCCTTAATTTGAGGGAAGGGGTAGACAGAAAATGCATTTATATAACCATTCACTTAAAATAAGCTCAAACAGGGGCTTCCCTGGTGCCGCTGTGGTTGAGAGTCTGCCTGCCGATGCAGGGGACACGGGTTCGAGCCCTGGTCTGGGAAGATCCCACATGCTGCGGAGCAACTTAGCCCATGCACCACAACTACTGAGCCTGCGCGTCTGGAGCCTGTGCTCCGCAACAAGAGAGGCCGCAATAGTGAGAGGCCTGTGCACTGCGATGAAGAGTGGCCCCAGCTTGCCGCAACTAGAGAAAGCCCTCGCACAGAAACGAAGACCCAACACAGCCATAAATAAATAAATTAATAAAAAATAAATAAAATAAGCTCAAATAGCTCTAATGTCCATCAACTAATGAGTGGATAAACAAAATGTTTCTATGGAATATTTCTTATACTGTTCAGCCTTAAAAAGGAAAGAAGTACTGACACATGCTACAACGTGGGTGAACCTTGAAAGCATTATGCTGAGTGAAAGAAACCAGACGTACAAGGCCACATATTGTATGATTCCATTTATATGAAATATCCAGAGTCCATAGAGACAGAAAGTATACTAGTGGTTGCCAGGGGCTGGGGGAGGAGGGAATGGGGAATAGCTGCTAATGGCTATAGGATTTCTTTTGGGGAGGTTTTGAAATGTTCTGGAGTTAGTGTTGATGGTTGTACAACTTTGTGAATATACCAAAACGCGCTGAATTACATACTTTAAAAGGGTGAATTTTATATGTGAATTAATTTCAGTTAAAAATTAAACTCACACATTCTGTTTGCAAATCAATTTTGTATCAATATTCTTTTGCTGCTGAATATTTTACAGAGTCTTGGGGATGGAAGGGACCCCGATAGTCAGAAGTCCCCTCCATAATATTTCTAGTTTTGATTTTGTTTTCTCTCACCTGAGTGACAATGTGCAACTTTAAGACCCACAGAGAAAAGTGCTGGGTCCTGCCTAAAACCAGTTTATTTCAGCTCTCATTTCAAGGCTTCTGCTGGCATTGTCCCTCCAACCCTCACCAATACACACCAGCCCTCAAGCCAAGCTCAGCGTCAGGGCCATCCTGACACGCTAGGGTTTGGGGAATTTCAAACCTGAGAGTTCAGTTTGTTTGTTGTTAGTCTCACAACTCCATTCCGCAGCTGATGGGAGTGAGACCAGGTCAGCCAGACCCCGATTCAGAAGCAGAATGCTGATCCTCTCTCTCCTTGTCTTCCATCTTTCCAGACCATGCTGCTCATGACTCACCATACTTTGAGGTCCACTCAGCCTTGTGAATGCACCCGCCCACCCCGTCATCTCTTTAACACCCCATTATCTCACCTAGGCATTGAAACGATTTTGTTCAGTATCTTACCTTGGAGTTGGCCTGAAACTGCTTCCTGAGGACTCAGGGTCTGTTTGGTCCCTTCATCTCGCCTTCCTAGGATCTCCTTTCTACACCATTTGTCTAAGGCTGGGGTGACCCTGACTGCCCCGCAAAGTGCACATTTTACCTAGTTTTCTTGGAGGCTATTGGCACTTTCCAACATCTCAATGTTTTAACAAATTCATTCCTCATTTGCTTCTCAATACTTCTAAACCGGACTTCCCTGGTGGTGCGGCGGTTAAGAATCCGCCTGCCCGTGCAAGGGACATGGGTTCAAGCCCTGGTCCGGGAAGATCCCACATGCCGTGGAGCAACAAAGCCCGTGCGCCACAGCTACTGAGCCTACACTCTAGAGCCCACGAGCCACAACTGCTGAGCCCGTGTGCCACAACTACTGAGCCTGTGCTCTAGGGCCTGCGTGCTGCATCTACTGAGCCCGTGAGCCACAACTACTGAGCCCTTGTGCCACAACTACTGAAGTCTGCATGCCTAGAGCCTGTGCTCCACAACAAGAGAAGCCACCGCAATGAGAAGCCTGTGCACCGCAATGAAGAGTAGCCCCTGCTCGCCACAACTAGAGAAAGCCCGTGCACAGTAACCAAGACCCAACACAGCCAAAAGTAAATAAGTAAAAAATAAGTAAATTAAAAAAAAAATTTCTAAACCAAAGAGGAGTTTTGTAGAGGGTGTCCCAGTATGGGGTGGGACTGGAAAAGGATAATCTTCTAGGTCCCTTATTTCAGTCCCTAAGATTCTGAGACTGAGGAGTCAAATAGGTCAGATTCCCAATCAGCTCAGCCCCCAAAATCCCTCTGTTCTCATCACCATTGCTCTGAATGTGGGGAAGTGTGAGCAGGGAGGCTGAACGGGGCATCATTACTGAGTGTGGACACTGCCTGCATGATGACTTCACTTGGTCATAGACGTTGCAATTCCGGGGCATCTACCCATTCGACAAACTTATACCAAGCACTTAGTTTGTCAGTCTCTATGCCTTACATGCCTTTGAAGTCTCACAATAATCCTATCAAGTAGGCAGTGGGGTTACCCTTTTTTTCAGAGGAGGAAAGAGAAGCTGAGAGGTTTTGTATGCAGCTCATTTGGAGTAATTTTCCCATGTGCCTACACTATGGGCCAGGAGGAAGGTGTGATACTGTGATTTATAATGAGACATATATATTTGGTCTTCATGCATTTCTGGCACGGCTCCTAAAACCCTTGGAATTTCCTAAGTGATGAGAGTGATAAAGGTGTTTTTCGTTATGTTAATGAAGTGACTTTTGGGCCTTGTCCATCAGAAGCACAGGTGGACTTGTGGCTGGCATCTGAAGGGGGGGTGGAGCAACAACGACGACGGACGGACGGACGACAACAGTCTAGTAAGACTGACCCCTAAATGGGATTTGGGTATCTATCTATCTATCTCTGGGTAGTGTCAGAATTGAGTTGAGTTCTACTACCTGCTTGTGTCTGAGAATTGCTTGTTGGTATGGGGGACCCCCCCTTCTGAGCAACACGCACTTTGGAATTGGGTCCAGGAGACAGGGGAGGGGGAGGCAAACTAAGAGCACATATAATCAAACCCCGAAGCCTGGAGAGCCCACAGCAATGCCAAACAATCCCAAACACCCAACCCCTTTGCTGGAGCGGTCAGGCTGCTGCTCCATCACCCAGATGCCAGGCCACTTAAGAACCTCAGTTTGAGTTGGCTGTATTCTGGGTGTGAGGCTGCCCTCTGGTGGCCACTTTGTTAATTAATTTGAAGGCTAAGGTGCTGGCTCTAGGCAAGTTGTAGGGAAACAGAATTGAATGAGGCCGTCCCTGCCCTGCAGGGGCTCATGGTCTGGCAGGGGGATAATTACAGACCAAGGTGAAAAGTGATAAGTTTTAGTGAAAAGTGATAAGCTGTGATAAGTAGAAGTACAGAGACTGTAAGCTCACAGAAAGAAATAATATTAAGCACCCACAATGTTTGTAAAGCACCTACAATAATGTTTGTTATATCATTTAATGCTTCTGATTACCCTCAAGGCACTTATTATTATCATTCCATGCTTGATAAATAAACATGGAAGCCCAGCCATGTTCAGCTAGTAAGTGGAGCCAGGACTCAAATTCAGGTCTTCTGACTGCCTTCTGCACCCAGCTCAGCCCAAGGGAAAGGCCCAATGGCAGGAGCATGGGACTCTGCAGCATGAAAAGGAGGTAATCTGGCACAGGGATGCAGGAAGGGTATTCCTGGGAGAGGAAAGGGCATGGAGTCTGTGAGAGAGCACGGAGGGTGCAAGGAATGGTGTGAGGAAGGGAGAGACCTGGGAGGAGGCAGGGACTGGATGGGGAAGGGCCCTTACCCCTGCGAGGAAGGCCGCGTGTTGTCCAGCCACGAGGGTTTCAAGGGAAAGTGATTGGGTCATATTTTGGTTCCTAAAGCTGGCTCTGCTTCAATGTGCAGGATAGGTTGAGGGGTCAGCTTGGTGTGGGAGCCCACTCGGGACACTGCTGCTTATGCCAGGGATGCTGACCTGAACCAGGTGTGAGGGTGGGTGGGAGATCCTGAGAGCCAAGAGGTGGGCTTTGGGGTGTGGTGACAGACTGCTTGCAAGAGGAGAGTGAAAGTTAGGGTGACCCTGAATTCCTTGCTGGGATAACAAAGTGGGTGATTGTGCCCCCACTGGGAAAGGGAACCTAGCTGGAGGAGCAGGTTTGGGGACAAGGTAGTGAGTTTATTTATCTATTTGTTTGTTTATTCAGCACACTTCATTGAGTGCTGGCTATGTGCTGGGCAGTATTGTTGGTGCTGACGATACAGCAGGGAACTAAAGTCCTGCACATCCTCCCCATCAGGGGGAGGCTGACCATAAGCAAAATAAATGAAATATTTAGTCTGTCAGATGGTTAAGGTTATTAGGGAGAAAGGTCCTGCTGGGAAGGGGAATAGGGAATATGGGTGGGGTGGGGTAGGAATTGTTATCTTCAATAAGTGATAGACCATCTGAAGAGGTCCATCACTTAACAAAGGTCTCACTGAAGAGATGACAAAGGACTGAAAGAGGTGTGGAAATGGCAGGTGCAAAGGTCTGGGGGCTGAAGCACACCTGAGGTGTCCAGGGAGCTGGATGGAGCAAGCAGTGGGGAGAGACAAGGACAGAGAAAAGGCCGGGCTGGGGGAGGGGCAGATGGTGAGAGCTTTGAAGGCCACTGTGCCGACTGGGGCCTTTACTCTGAACCGTGAAGGAACCAGAAGGGGAGCAGGGCTGTAATGTGATCTGACATGTTTTAAAAGGATCACTGGGTCTGCTGTGTTTTCAGCAGATTGCAGGGAGGGCAAGGATAGCTTGATCTTGATGATGCTGACATCAAGGGGCGGGTGGAGGATGAGAATTCTGTGAAAGGCACTAAGGAAAAGCAGGAGAACCTGGGAGAGAGGAGTCAAGAAGCCAAGGAAGGTGGGAACGGGAGGGAGCCATGGGTGGAATCAAGTGTTTCCAAGAGATCAAGTAAGAGGAGGCTGAAGCCATGGGGCTCCCTGGAGACCTCGGTAAGGGCAGGTTGTGTGAATGGGTGGGGGCAGAAGCCAGACTGCTGTGTGTTGAGAGCACCACTTAATCCCCCCAAGCCCCAGTGATCTGTACATTAACCCTAGATTGGAAGACCTTGGAAGGAAAGCAGGAAGGCACATTGTGAGGGCCTTTGAGAGCCCCTAGCCTCCCCATTCACTTAACTAGAGTGGACCGAGTGACCGTCCAAGGCCAAGGAACTCAGTGGGGTCAGAGCGTGGCCTGGATTACAGGTCTCTTGCCCCCAACCAAATGCTTTTCCCACATGTATCGGGGTAACATTAGGTGCCACAACAAATAAACCCCCAAGTTTTCAGGGTTCAACACAACAGTGCCTTATTTCTTGCTTATTAGATAATAATCTAATGCAGGTGTGGTTAATCAGCACTTGTCCTCCATGTGGAGATTCAGAAACACAGGTTCCTTCCATCTTGGCTCCACTGTCTACAGTACTTCTTGACCATTTTTATGTTACGTATTCCTTTGAGACGCTAGTGAAAGCTAATTTTTTTCACCAGAAATAAATACACACATGCACATCCACACAAAATCTGGCACACTTTCAAGGGGCTCATAGACCCCATGCAGTCATCTATAGAATTCCTATGAGTCCACAGGCCCAGGTGAAAACCTGCTGCATGGGGCCTTAGAGACCTCACGTCCCCTGTTAGATGGGGAAGAAAGCACAGAAAAGGCACAGCTACTTCTTAAGGCCCTGGCATTGTCGTGGAATGCACTGCTTCCATGCCCAGCCGTTGGCAAAAACCATCTGACCCAACTGAGGTGCAGAAGGAAGCGGAAACGTAGTTATGGGGACATTTCCATGTTGTCCTCAAGTTTTGGAGGACAGCTCGCTCTGGCACACAGAAGCACCTCTTTGCAGTTGTGCACAATGGTTAGAGTGTGTCTTACAAAGATGCTTTTAAAGCTTAATCCTCTTGTGGGCTGTTCACTCCTACCTTCCAGCCTTACTCAATGCTGTTTCTTTCTCCTTCCTTCTTTCCTCTCCAAATTCAGCCCATTGTCTTGGAGCCTTGTTGGGGACCTACCTCCTCCAGGACGCTTTCTCTGACCATCGCAATCAAGTCATCTCTGGCCCCTTTGAGCTCATAGCACCCACCCTTCCTTTAGTCTTGCCTTGTGGAAGCTCTTGTTCGTTATCACAGGTCTGATTTTCTGTCCCACTAGGCTGTGTTTCGCGCAGACCACCAGCATGTCTGATCTGACTCCCTGTGTCCTTGCCACTCAGCTCACAGCCCTCAGTATCCCCTAGAGAGTGGATGGTGCATGTCCGTTCATGCATGGGATCCTCAGGGCAGCAGGACAGGGCAGTGATGCTGACCTGCCTGGACTGATGAGGAAATGAAGGCTCCTAGAGTAGAGGCAAGTGCCTCAGACCCACAGACCATGGCAGGGTTTGACCTTGGTTCCGGGTCTTTCAACTCCAAATGTAATGCCTACTCTATCCCAGGGATGACTGCAGCACCTTCAGTAGCAGAGACAGGTCCAGCTCTCTGCACCAGGGCTGCTACTCCGGGGGCTGTGAGCAACAGTAGATCCCTCAGCACCAAGCAGTGCCTGGCGCCCAGTAGGTGCTCTGTAGATGCGTGTGGTGGGTGGATTTACCAATGGAGGTGAGAAAAGCTTCTGCTCCCTGCCTCCCATCCCCTAGCATTAATGATTTTTACTCTTCCCCTGACATCCAACCACTCCCTAATATCATGGGGGAGATTTAGGATAACAAAGAGACAGCCATAGTGAACGGAGACACAGGTGCAGTCAATGCTGAACTCAGAGGCAGTCATGACTGTAAAAAAGTTCAGGCTCCAGGAGAGAGGTGTCAGCTTGAGCTGAGAGTGGGCAAGTGTAGCCACTTCTGCCCTGGATGATGGGCTCCCTACGCTCTGAATTCATTATTCAGCTGCAGACACCAGGGCACTTTAGTTTCCCTTAATTAATTAAAATATCACATAATAATCATTCTCTGATTTAATGTTCAAGAGGCTCTGGCGAAGGCTGGGGATGAGGAAATTTATTATGGGAGACTGTTCACTGTCAGCTGGTTTGCTCGTTCTTATTAATCTTTCCTGCATCATCCACCTCTGGAGGAACGGAGAGGGCAGTGTTTTTTAAAGACATGGGATTAATTTCACCCTAAAACTTGAAGAAAAAAATCCATTTTGACTAAAAACTACCCTTTCTTGTTTAAGGTGGAAAGTGGATACCTTTGGGATTGAACACTAGCTTTTGGATTATCTTCCTCAAGCCTAGTTATAACCCAGTTGACAACAGAAGACTGAGATTCAGGCCCACCTCTTATAGCATCAAGTCCAACCTCTTCTGGTGGCAGTTAGGGGTGTGGCCAAAAACTACCCCACTACCTGCCACTAGAGCTCTCAGCCACAACTGGTCACTACTCCCCATGCACAAACTACACTGCACTTCTCCACCCCTGCTCCTTTTACGTGCTACTTCCCTAGCCTGGAATCTCCCACATCACTTCAATCCCCAGCTTAGATGGCTCTCCTCTTCCAGGAAGTCTTCCTTGATCTCCCCCTACTCTGATCACAAAGCAGACACCTTGTGCTGTGTGGCAGGATGGCAACCTTGTCCCACTCATCCCCACTCAAGTCTCACCTGAGTGCAGGGCCCAGGTCCCACATACCTTCATATTGCCAGTGTCTGCACCCTCTGGCCTCTGGGGAATGCTATTCCGTGTGCATGTGGGGTAATAGAGGGCAGATCTAAGTGAATGAATTAAATAGTAGAATGCTTATACAGTGGGAGACACCAGTTCAGAGGGAGTTAGAAGGATCAGGCTGGCAGTAGATGATTAGTTAGGGCTGGTTAAAAATTGCAAGCAGGGTGACCAGGTACGACAGTAACCACAGCTCAGGTGTGAGAGGTAAGGACAATTCGGATGACAGTAGTTGATGTGGGCAAGCGAAAGAAGGGAAAGATGCATAAGGGATGATGGAGAAGTATCAGTGGTGCCTGGGCCCACCTACAGCAGCGTTCCAAGGACAGAGACCACAAAGACTGTCCCTAAAAACATTTATTTTCAGAGTGCAGGGGTCCTGTGACATCATCACATCTATGAACATAGGGTAGAAAACATAGGCTCTGAGGGCATCATGTTTCCAAATGATAAAAGCCACAGCACACATTCGCTTCGCCTCTGAGAGGTCTTGGGGCTCTCGCAGTTGAAAAGTCATTAGGTTGGAACAGTCATGCTAACTTGCCTTTTTGGTTTTGGTGAAAACTTCAGACAGTGTAACATTTATTATGATTATTTTTTGTACATCATTACGAGGCTACACCCAGCCTCCTGCGGGCTTGATGCTCAGCCCTGTCACCCCGGGGCTCCATCTACCTGCTCTTTGGGTCCACATCCAGCTCTCCAGATTTGACTGGGCAAATGTGAGGTGATTCAACTGATTTTGCTGAATGTGCTTATTAGCAGATGCATGATGTTGTTCTACTACCTTCTCTACAGTTCCCTATTCCTCTGACATGGTTTCACTAAGTCTCTTCCCAAGCCATCTCCCAACCACTCAAATCACAGAGGAATTAACTGCAGACTTGGATACGGAAATCACTGCCGTGGGGTTTGGGGGAGCTAGTAGGGAGGGGACGTGAGCAGATCCCCTGGAAGGCCCAACCTCCAACAGACAAGGACAGCTTCCCTTTTGATCAGGTTCAATTTTGACTTTATTTGAAGAAGGGGTTCCAATGTTTTTAAAGTTTGAAAACCACCCATCTAGTTTCGTTCCCTTATTCAAATGAGGAACTGAGGTCCAGAAAGTGAAGGGGACTTTCTCAGGGTCACCCAGAAAGACAGGGGTGAATTCCCAAATGGACCTCATGTTTCTGGATTCCTGGGCCACCCTCCTGCTATGTACGTCAGGGTGATGCCACCCCAGCATTTCAGATGTGGAACAGCCAGGCTTAAAGGCAGAAAATGCAATTCCAGAAAGGACTCCAAAATGCAACGCCCAGCGTGAGTGGCTTGAGAGTGTTGCTTTAAACGTTGAGATGGACCTTAAGGAGAATCCCTGAAACCTGTGGAAATGGCAACATCTTCCTTTCCATAGTTATGAGATTCTTCTGAGAAGCAGCACCATGGAGTGGAAAGGGTGCCAAAGAGGACCAGATGCCCTCAGCTCCTGTCCTTCTCAGAGGCTTTCAGGCCTCAGGCAAGCGCTTTACTCTCGGAGCCTGGTTTTCTTCATCTGTAAAGGGGGAGGGACATTAATGCTTATCCTGCCTGCCGTCCCAGAGATGGGAAGTGACCACGGACAGGACAGTGTTTCTTGAAATTTAACAACTGTCCATATGTGAGATCCCAATTCTGATTTTAAAAAATTTTAGTCACCTAGGGGGTCTATTTTTTTAGGCCAGATATTAAATATTCTCCTTTTTTCTTTCTTGATTAAAAGAAAAGAAAGAAAGCTTTATTTCTGGTTAAGGTCAAAACATCTCTAAGTAAAATGTATTCTACTACACTCTAATTCCACAGCCCAGAGAGAGCAGTTAACGCCGTTTTTACAATTTGATGTCCAAAAGCCAGGTCTCCACTGCCAGCTTGGTTAGAGAATGCTGGGCGTGTTAATAAGTGGACATCTTGGTCCCCAGATGCCCAGCCAAGGGGCCCCCGAGTCTGGTTAAGTTTCCATCTAGGACTGAGTCTCTTTATAATGGGAAAGCAGCAGGAATAACAGCTATCCACACCTTCATGTGAAGCAATGGCATTTGTTTTTGAGGGAATATTATTTTTAAAAGAATGCTAAGACTACACTTCCCATATTTTTTCTGTAGGACCGTCTTACTCCAGGATGACAGTGTTTGAAGGGACATGGGTAACATCCAGTCCAAATACCACATTCACAGCTGAAGAGAACAAGGCTCAGAGAGGGAGGGACCTACCCAGTTCACACAGCAAAGTTAGAGAGGTCAGGCAGAGGACAGCAGGACCCTCCCCCCTCTTCCTACAACACATACTAAGTCACTAATCAGCCCTACACAAATGAGGTAAAGAGTCACAGCTGACACACACCTCGGTCCAGCCCTTTAGAATTACAAATATACCTAAGGTGACTTTCCCTTGGAGGGAGAAGTTAAAAAAAGAATTCTCACAGAGCTATTCATTTCAGAAGTATAAAAAGGCTACATGCAGTCTGTTTTCCCAATGTTTGCCCTGCTAAAAACTACATCTGCATACGAATCTAGTTTGCATCTAATTTTTAAAAACATACGAAAGCGGTTATCTACAAACACAGTTCTTCCAATTCTTCACAAAGCAAACAAGATCCATGACTTGACTTTTCCATCATCCTGTAATCAATGTTTCTAAGACCCTAGAAGAAAAGAGGGAAAAGAATTAGAGAAAAAAAGCCTGCTCTGTCATAGTCAACTATGTGTTAGACGGAAGGTGGGGGAAATGCGCCTAACTTTAAATATCTCCCCAACCAGGAGTGGTGCCGGTGGGAGCAGAGATGCCTGTGGGGGTCTAGGAAATACATGTAAGGCCAATGGATGGGCATTTCAGGGAGGCAGATTCCAGCTTAATGTGCGGAAAAACTTTCAACTATTGGAAAAATCCACAGATGGTTGTTTGGTGGTAGTGAGCTCTGTGTCCCTGGAGGTATGCAAGCAATAGCCGGCCAATTCTGCATGTTGTAGAGGGAACTCACGGACTGGGCTGTGGCAATGGTATTAAAATTCCATGGCTCTTTGTGACCCCTTTGAAAACTCATTTATAGTAGACTATATTCATACCCTGGTATCATTTCTGTTTTTAAAATATAAATATATGTACTTATAAATTATACATATATTTAAAACATGAAACATACATACACACACACATGTACATACAGAAGTATACATACAAGTGTACAGGACAAAAAGTCTCGATACTTGGCTTTTTGATACATATATATAACTATACACATATATAAAAAACTATAAGTTAAGTATCAGGAGGGCAACTTTAAGAGCCTTCTCCTCACTGAATTCCTATTTGACGATTTTACACCTTACATTTTCCTCCCTGTTTCTAGAAGCTCTAACTACTTGCAGAGCTACAGACAAGGAAGAACCTGGGAATAGACCCATGAAGCTCAGACTGTCTTCTTTGCGGGCGTGTTTTCACCTGGGTGCTGTCATAGTGACCACATCTGCTCTCTTAGCACCCTCACTGGGCGGACTTGGAGAAATAGAAAAAAATAGGTGGTCTTTTTCACCTGACGGACACCCATAACAGTCACAGCTCTTGACTTTGCATCCTAGCGGGAAGCCCAGTGTGATACGTGTGTAGAACATACCACAGAGTCTACCTGCCAATTTTGTAATATGTTCCTACTCTTGGTTTGCATTTCTCTGGTTTCCTTGATTCATGTATTTTTCTTCTTATTTATTATGCATCTTATGACTCATCTCAATCTCCCGTGACACAGGTGTACAAATACTGCAGATGACTTGGAACATGCACATTACCCCCTCACATGTGGTCATCTGGACCTGGGAAGCGGGCGGCTCTGTACTGGCTCCGATCCACCACGGTGACTGTGCCGTGCGACTGGGCCTCCCCAACCGCGTTGGCTGAATGGCACTGGTACACCCCCTCGTCTTCCTTCCTCAGAGGGTTGATCTAGAAGTTAAACAGGCAAGTTTGTACAGTCATATATGGCATAGCAAAATTACTTATTTAGTTCTTAATGATTCTGAACACTTACTCCTTTTCAAAATAAGACAGAGCTCACCCTCTATTTCTCTTCTTGCCTCGGCTGCCAAGAAAGAGTTAAACTTCCTTCTCAGTACCCTCTCTATCCTGGCTCTCATTTTAATGTTTCCTCTGCATTTCTGCCTTTTACTGTGAGCTACCTGGTCCTTTTATTGAAGGTGATAGGTATAGATTCCAAGGAAAATACTGCAAACTAAAAGAACAAAACTCTACTGACCACAGAATAGCCCTCAAATGCTCCCAACGGACGCAGCCTTTACAAAATAACACCAGAGACAACCTTCCCCCACCTCTCCTTGTAATAAAAGGAGGGGAATATGCTTGATGTGAAAAAGCCATGGACCCAACTGCATTCTGAGTCTCTGAGCTGGGTGGAGAAGTTGCCCACGCTGGCCGAGATGGGGGTGGAATGAGGAGGACACCCTCAAGGGCCCATCTCACGCCCCTGCAGAGGAGATCCACGGTAGCTCCCTCCTCTCTTGCTTTCTCTCGTCATAACAGCTTCTCTCCACTGTGAGTCACTACAGACTGGAGAGGGTATGTGCACCCTATCTCATTTTGATCCCATGGTGGCTGAAGGCGGAGCATCGTTATCCTCACGTTACAGGAGACTCACAGGTAAGTCACAGACTGTTAGGGTCACTGGACATGGTCCAGTCCAAGGCCCTCTTTTTATGGTTGTGGACGCTGAAGCTCTGAGAGGTAGGGTAACTAGCCCCACTCGGGCCCCCATCTCGTCACTCCATCGCCCTTTTAAACACAGGGCGTTCCCTCTTCTCAGCCAAACTGCCGCACGTGGCATAGAAGAGCCCTGGAGGAGGGTGTGAATCTGCCATCTTCCGTCTTTATCAGCCATGTGGTCTCAGGCAAGTGTATTAGCTTCCTATGGCTGCTGTTGCAAATGACCACACGTTTAATGGCTTAAGACAACACAAATTTATTATCTACAGTTCTGGAGGTCAGAAGTCCGAATGGGTCTCAGTGGGCTAAACCCAAGGTATCAGCAGGGTTGCCTTCTTTCTAGAAGCCCTAAGAGAAGCATTCTAGAGGCTGCCTGCAGTCCTTGGCCTGTGGCTCCCTCTTGCATCTTCAAAGCCAGCAACAGTAGTTCATGTCTTCTGACACTGCCATCTCTCTGGCTCTCTCTCCTGCCTCCCTCTTCCACATTTAAAGGACTCCTGTGATTATATCGGGTCCACCCAGATAACCCAGGATAACTTTATTAAAGTCAGCTGATTAACAACTTTAATTCCATCCTTATTCCCCTCTTGCCACACAACATACCATATCCACCAGTTCCAAGGATTAGCATAGACATCTTTCCGGGGCCATAATTCTGCCTACCTCTGAAGATCACTTCTGCTCTCAGGGGTTATACTACCTGCCTACTTTCCTCTCAGTTACTGTAGCGTCCAAGGAGAAATGGATCAGAGTATTTGAAAGGTGTAACATGTTATAGAAATACAAAAGGTGCTTTATAAGGGCCAGTCAATAATAGCCAATAATCCTAAACAAATGAGATACTCACCAAAACCCAGGCCGTGGCTGCGTGGTCAGAAGGGCCCCCTTGCACCTGGACAGCTATATTGATGTGGTCCCCAGGCAGGTCCTTCAGCACCTGGGTGCCCTCAGGAGACCGTGTGACCTACAGAGGACAGAAAAACCAGGAGTGATTTAGAAAAAGCATTTCTGGATAAGGACCACCCCACAGACACCCTCGTTGTCTTCACCCTCCTGCTGACTTGAAGGCTGACCCTAGTATCTCTTCTTCCTAAGCCTGAACGTATGTACAGACAGTGCCCCCTGCTGGACAGCGAAGATGTAGACACCACCACTATCAGAATCTCATTGTCTTTCACAGGGCTGTTGAGATAAGGAGACAACATATGCCAGTCTCTCAAAAACTGAACTGCAGAAAGATCTAGTTTTGGAATAGGATTGGGTCATTTGCCACCAGCCAAGTCTTTCTAAAACCCAGATCCAGTGAAGGAAGCTCTAACTTCATCCCAGCTGACCTAGGCTAGATAAACAGCAGAACTTCCTGGACAGCTAAGTGGCAGAGGGAGCAAATGGCAACACCCCTTCTCTGGGGAGACGTTTGGGGTAAAAGTTTTGAGGCATAAATCTGGAGGCAGAGGAGTGGAACATAAGTTTTTTTTTAATCCTCCAATTCACATATAAACACACACACACCCTTAAAAAACATTTATACACCCCACCCCCCCCAAACACACACACACAGAGAAGTTCTTGGATATAAATACCTTCCTCCATGTGACAACTGGGGCAGGCACAGCTCTCACCTCACAGGACAGGGATGCCTGTGCCCCGGTGACATTGTGAACACTCCGGGGTGGAGTGATGACCACAGGAGCTGGGAGAAGAAGACAAGGGAAGACAGCCTTGACCCTGATCAAGCCCCCCACATCTAAGATACCCTGCCTGCAGAGAGCATGTTGGGGCAGATGAGAGCTCCCCACAGAAAGGACACACTTATAGGCAAGGAATCATAGAAGAGAGTTTTCTTAGACCTGGAAGGATGCCTACTTGTTTCCTCCTACATTGCCTTTGTTCTACCAACAGGAAAACAGGGATCCAGAGAGGAAAGGCGACTTCTCAAAGTCGCCCAGCATGTCTGTCTGTGGTCTCATCACACTCCCTCCCAGGATCCCTTCCAGGACCCCAGCTGCCATCTGCTTACAGCTCAACTACACTGACAGTGCGCCAGGCTCCGGGAGGGGCTGGTGTCACTTCACCCAAGGCAGAGTCTTCTACCAGATGGGCTTTTCTCCTTCCGCATGGAGGGCATTTCAAAGAATAACGCCATGCAGAACAGCTGCCCTCACCCCCTGCTGAGACCCCCTGCGGTTCCAGATGCTCATTTGCATATCACAGGCTCCACACACCTCCCCATCCCCGAGGATAAAACTGCAGGCATGGACACCGCCTCGCTGCGTGGAGAAAGGTAAATCAGGGAATCCGGCAGTGTGGTGCTAGGCTGCCAGCACACTACAGAAAGGACAGGGCGGGTGTGGGCTCGCTGGGCGGGACAGGAGAGCATGTGGCATTTGAGTTAGACATTCTTAGCTGATACTCCACACTCTGCCCTTCTCCCTGTGCCTGGCATCTGCTCTACTCACACTGGAACTAAAAGAATCAAGTCCAACTGCCTCAGCTTTCAGGCCCTCCGCCCGGCCCTCAGCGTACCTGCCTGCCCTGCCCTGCCTTTCTTCTACGTGGAGTGCGCCCCCAGCTCCCCATCCTGAGGGCCTGGGGGTGTGTCCTAGTCCAGGACCAGGGCGTCTGCCCGCTTTGACTTACTGAAACCCAGCCTGCCTTGCAGTGCAGGTGCTTCATCTCCACAGACCCACGCTCGCAGCTGTCCCCGTGGGGTCTTGGGCGAGGCGCAATGTGGAGGCTTGGTGAGGAGTATGCTCTCTGCTCAGGTCTGCTGTCTGTAAGATGGGGATAATACCCCCTGCTTCACAGGGCTGTTGAGCTGATCTTACCACGTGATGAGTGTGAAACTGAGGGTTTGAGTTAACACAATATGCAAGTGGGGGGCAGGGGAGGCCTGTTAAACAGATGACTCCGCGAAGAAAGGCATGACAAAAGAGCAAACACATTCACCCTTGGGCCATCAAAATGCAGAGTTCACGACTCTTGGGGCTTCATCTGGGGACTCAGACATCCCTGCAGCCCTCCACAGGCCAGCCTTGGAGAGAGAAAGGGCCCTCGCCCACCTAGGTGGGGCTGCAATGAAAAAGGAGAACAAAGGGAGAGAGACAGAAGGCTGGAGCAAGAGCATGGAGAGAAGGAGTGAAGGGGCGCAGAAATGAGACTGGCCTGACCCCTCCAGACAGACTGGGGGGCAGACCCTGTCAAACTGGTGCCAAAAAATCTCTGGGAAAGTGTCTTAGAGCTATGGAGTCTCAAACTGGAGGGGCCCAACTCCCCAAGAGCATGTGCCTATCTGTGACGGGCTCATCTAGTCTTCACTTGCATGCCCCCAGTGATGGAGAGCTCACTACCTATGAAGCCAGGTCCTTCCGTCCTTGGCTCTGCTGGTTAGAAACCTTGTTCTCACCTGGAGCTAAAACTCACCTCCTGTAACTCCCACCTATTAATCTCAGGGCTGCCCTCAGGAGCCCCACAGCACCTTGGGTGCCTCAAATGGCTTCCAGTGAGTTGAATACAGACCCTGCCCTCCTCACCCCCAGGCTGCTTTCTTCCCCCTCAGCCTGATCAGCTCACTCCTTCAGTTGTGACCAACTGAACGCCCTCCAAGCACCACACCGCTACCCACAGCCCCGATTGTAGCCAGTCCCCTGAATGGACTAAGGTTCTAGGCTTCTAACATTGCCCAATGTGACCCAGCCACCTGCTGACTGCTACAAAGAACCACAGCACTGCTGTTCTCTGGCGGAGCCCCATCTGCAATGGATGACAAAGAAAGTCTAATTTATTCCAACCCCCTGCCAGCATTACTTCCTTTGGAGCCCAAACCAGTCGTCAAATGGCTCACTGTGGGAACAATCAGACCTGCATCTTATTCCAAAGCCCTCAGTAGATTCCAAAGGGACACTCAATCAACATGCTTTACTTTCTTTCATGTAGAGTCATAAATTTTAAATGAGATTTCATCAGTCCCTTTCAGGCCTAAATGAATAAGCCAGTAAATCACATTTCATCTTTCTCTCTCTTTGCATTTCCCCCTTTTTCCATAACTACAATTAAGAAAGACCATCTTGGAAATACTGCCTTTGCCACTAATTTCAAGGCAGAAAATAGCACTTATTTTCCAAAAGAGCCCCCTGCTTTTGGTGATAAAGTGATGTTCAAATTTTGATTTCTTTTTAAATGTACATACAGTACATTCATTCCTTCTAGTATACAGTTCTAAGTTTTGGCAAATGCATACGCCATGTAACCACCACCATACCCAAGATACAGCATTGTTCAGTTATCTTGAAAATTGTCCTCATGTTGCTTAATCTGTTTTTAATTTTAACATCTGATTTTAAATTTAAAATATTTTTATCCATAATAGCTCTTTACAATCAGTCATCATTATCATGATAGTATTAATGGTAATAATACCACCCTTCTGCTTACAGGCTTAAGCCATTCGATCCTTCCAGCAATCTCCCCAGCTGCCAGATGGGGGAGCTAGCCAGGGTTACCCAGCCTTAAACAGCTGGGTGAGGCTATGAGCCCAGCGGTCTAGCTCTGAGCTCTGTCCCACACCATCCTGCCTTCTCCTGAAATGACAGGGAGTTCCATGTCTGCTACTCCTTTCATCCTCACACCAGCCCTGTGAAGTAGGTGCTTTTAGCCCCACTTTACAGATGAGAAATCCAAGGCTCAGAAAGGTGAAGCACCTGGAGGAGTGAAGATGCAAACCCAGGCACGCTGATTCCATTAATCCCACATGGATTTTTAAAGTGAAACATTTGTTAGCCATATGGACTCCATTCCAGAATAAGAAAGAGTTCCTTAGGGATTGTGTTGGGGGCCCCCAAGATAAGTCCCGGGATCAATGATTTGCTACAAGGACTCACAGGACTCGGCACAGTTTACTCACAGCTGGGATTTATTACAACAAACAGAGACAAAGCAACTCAGCAGAGGGAAAAGAGGCTCATGGGGCAAAGACCCGGGAAGCCAGGAGCACACTTTGAGGAGCCTCTCCCAGTGGAGTCACACAGGACGTGCCTAATTCCCCAGCAACGACTTGTGACAACACGTGTGGCGTGAGAGCCTATGCCCTCTACTAGAGAAGCTCACTAGACATTCAGTGCCCAGGGTTTTTATTGGGGTCCAGTCCCCCAGCCTCTGCCTCCTACGTACCAAAATTCCAGCCTCCCAGAAGTAAAGCAGGTGTGCAGCATAAACCATGCTGTTTGTACAGTGAGCTACTCTTATCAGTTCTGGAAACGGTGGGAAGCCTCCCCACATCCAAATTCTCAGACACCAGCCAAGGGTCAGCCTCGCCAACAGGGCTTTCTAAGGATGACAGCCTCAGGCCTGCTATGTTTACTCTTTTCTGCACAGAAATGAAACTCTCCATAATCACCCCAGGGAACAGCTCTTGTGAAGATACCATTAAATGGGCAATGTATCCTTAACCCTGGCAGGACATTCCCAGTCTTACTGTCCCCAAGGGCTCATTCGAGTGTGGCGCTGGGGTCCTCCACATATGACTACCACAGGCAGGTTCAATCCTGTCTCTGCCACACTCCAGTTTCTTCTTTAAAATGGGCACAGGAGTCCATTCTCTCCGCTGTGCCCTCTACACAGGCTGTTGTGAGGACAGTAAAAAGACCTGTTGCCAACTGTAAAAGGCTTCCACGGAGGGACCTGAGGACTCGGCAGGTTGTGCCACCCCAAAGGGTGGTCTCCTCGAAGATGCCCTGCCTGCTCAGGACCCTCTACTGACCTCTGGTGAGTGGGCCTACCGGTCGGGCCCCGCCTGAAGGCTCCAGAGGCTGTGGCCCAGAGCCCTCACTCTGGTGAGCCCGGGGCGCAGCCTCTCACCTTGCTGCTGCCCGAGCTGCCACACTCCTGGAAGAGCCAGGGCTCTCCTTTCTACCTGCCTTTGGCAAGAGTCATGTGGCTTTCAGGAGGGAGGATGGTGTCTGGTCAGCCCAGTCTGTGAATGTGCCAGCTTTGTCTCCCTAGTTCTTCCTTGCTAAACACTTGTTTCCTTCTGCTTGTGTCAGCAACAGCCCTGGAAATGCTAGGCTGGCACAAACCCACCCATCAGGTAACAGAATAGTCACCCAGGTGGGCACTGGGGGTGGGCCAAATAGCACCAAGGGAAATTCAAATGCCCGGGGGCCTGGTCGCTAACCATTGGGCAAGCTGCTAACAATTTCCTCATCTGCAAATGAGGATAATGACTGTGGCCCTACATCCTCCGGGGTGAAGGGAGAGAATGAATGTGACTGTGTTATTAACCATGTGGATCTATACAAATGAAAGGGATCGATATTGCTAAGTGCGTGGGGATCTGTCCCCCCACCCCGTCAACTGAGTGTCTTTGATGGCTGGAATGAAAGATCTTCCTTAATGCCTCTGAGATTTCTTTAAAGTTAATGGCGCTTGGGAAGGAAAGAATATCAGAAGTCATCCGCCAGGAACCCATCTGCTCGTATGAAAAAAGCACACAACCAAAGACTTTAATAATCAACACACTGAACAGCCCTGATAATTTATGCTAATAGTCAACGTGAGGATGTGGAACCAGAAACAGCTTAATCCGGCTCCCTGCAGCCTATGCCTCAAGCCCCCTCCCTCGGCATGAAAGGCTTTTGAGCACGAGGCCCCCCCTTCTTTGTCCCTCTCACAAAGTGGTATTCGCTGCCTCTCCTGGTTACCTGGTAACACACGCCTTGCACGGACTGAGGTTTCTAAGTGCAGCTGGAATTTCAACCGAGGCGAATTTTCTAAGATTTTGGATCTCAAGAGCTCACTGAAGCTTCAGGGGCTCAGTGCCCCCACGGGCACTGGCACGGGACCCCGTTCCTATTTAATGCAGCATTCAAAACACGACCTCAACCTGCTTTCTGCAGGATCCCAACCTCCTCCCAATGCTAGCAAACAGGGTGCGTACATGGAACAAAGCAGCCTTTTATTTTATTTCATTTATTTTTGGCTGCGTGGCATGCAGGATCTTAGTTCCCCGAACAGGGATTGAACCCATGCCCCCTGCAGTGGAAGCTTGGAGTCCTAACCACTGGACCACCAGGGAATTCCCCCAAAGCAGCCTTTTAAAGTAATGATAACAATAACAATTACAGTATTGTCACTGATAATAACAGTAACAACAACGCCATGCCACCTTACTGTTGAGAAATGGAACTAATAACTCAGTACAGAATGAAGTGTCACCCTGCAGCATGGCACTCAAGGCCTGCAATAAGCCTGCCCCAGACTACTCTGGGTATCATCTCCTCTGCCAACCATCCCACTGGGTACTGCCCATGGGTCCACTGTTCACACTCGGCCCAGGATCTCCTTCCTCCTTGTATTCGTTCATGCTGTGCCTCCCCATCCCCCCTTCTCAACCCAGGAATTTTCTACCCATCCTTCAAGGCTCCTCTCAGGTGCCTCCCCTTCTGTGAAGCTATACCTGTTCCTCTCAGGAGCCATCACCTGGTGCTAAACAGAGGAACCAGCAACAAGCCTTGGGGGAAAAAAGGAAGGTGGATTCAGACTGAGAAACCCTGAAGATTCAAGGGTAGCCAATTTGCAGCACCTTCCAGAGTGCTAGAGGTGCATGGCCCCATCTGAAAACAGCCAGGAAAACTCAGGCTGGAGCCCCACCTCAGCTGGGAACTAGTTATGTGGCTCCAGGGAATTCTCTTCTGCCTGCCTCAGTTTGCCCTTCTATTAAATGGGAGTGAGACCTGGCCAGGGTAGTTGTAAAAATCAAGGAAGAAGATGGAATGCAAAAGCGATTTCCAACAGCAAAGAATTATTCTTATGTGGGAACATAGTGGGTCTTCAATACATGTGTGTTGATCAAAGGATTACTCTCATTAATAGCATTTTGGGGCATTTCAGAGAGTAGGGGGAAAGGTCAGAATTTAAGCCTGAAAACTGTTTCCAAATGCCCCTCAGAGGCATGGGTAAGAACACTTCCCACACTGCGGGAGCCTAATATTTACAGAGGCCTCATTCCCTTAAAGTCAGGTGCTTGCTTATTTGAAGGCACAGGTGAGGACTGAGGAGGGGTGATTTTATTACCAATATTGAAGCAGAACAGCTGCTGCTCTGACAGTCTGTTTCCCTTCAAGCAAGGTCCCCAGGGGCATTGTTAAAAAGTGCTCCTGCCAAGTCATCTGGATAAAGGATGGCTTGAGGGCAGCACAGAATGAGGTGCTGCCTTCCCTGGCTGGAAAAGATCCCCCGTCCACACCTTCATGCTTCACCAGGACACAAGGGCAGGGGGGCCACACAAACATTTCAGGACAAAACGAGATGGGGAAACAGTGCCGGGGTCTGGATAGTGGCTGATGACACAATCGCTGGTAGGGAAGGAGAGCAAAATTCTGGGGAGGCCCGATGCCTGTCACTAATGGGATCATTAAGAGCAGCTTCTGAATTGCCTCTGTTCGGCCCCATGAACATCTTTACTCCCAGGGCCTGTGCCTGAGGTGGGCTCAGAGCCCACAGATCAGAGTGGAGGGGCTGTCACATTTACTTGTCATTTGGTAATTTTCAATGAATTAGGGGTATGGGGCTTCCATCTGCCATCTGGCCACACTCTGGTAACCATGGCAACCGCCACCTGCCTGACTTAACACTATCAAGTCCTGTCCTGAAACAGTACTGAATAGGGTGCCGGGGACCCAGAAGCTAGCCAGGCTTTACAGATCACCCTGGATGAGTCCCTTGCCCCATGGGTCTCAGTTTCCTCTGCATAACAGCAGATTTGGTCTAAATGCCTTCAAGGCAGCTAGCTGTCTCTTAGGAACAGAATACCAGCCCCGGGAGGAATCATCTGAGACCATCAGCACGGGTTAGAGTCTGGGGATCTGGTCAGCATTTCTCATGTCTCCTGCATGTGAAGTGAAAGTGTTACCTGTCTGGAAACAAAGAGACCTGCCTGTGAATTAACTGCTGAGGAAAGCAGATTGTAAAAGCAGGTGACAGGAACGAGAAGAAAGGAGACAGGACTGTTTAAATGCCACAGGGCAGAAACAAAGGTTTGAAGTGGAGGAACCTCTACAGTGGCTCCACAGGGGCTGACACAGCTCCTGGAAGGAACCAGCCCAAGGCTGCAGCCAGGGAAACACCAGCCAGCTCTCTCCTCCACTGGGAGCCCCAACCAGGAACAGCCAGCGGTGACTTTCCTGTGCTTCGGGGGCTGCCTCAGACCCCCCAGTGGGCAGCACATTATTTCCAAGTTTCCAGGGACAGGGGCCTTCTTGCCTCATCTCCAGTAGGAACACCCTGCTCCCCGAACTCCCAGTCTCCTGGAGGCAAACATGCCAGGCCTGGAAATAACTGTACCAGCAATTACTTAAGTACCAAAAGGGACAGCAGGCTCATCAAAATTACGACCAGCTCGGTGGCTGGTGTCTCCATGGGTTTGGTAAGGAAGGGTACAGGTTGTGGATTCCTGCCCCGGCCTCCTTTAGTAACTGGCCAGGTAAGGAAAAACTGACCCGAGGGAAAACTGAGGCCCGTGCAGTGCTGTCCATCGCGGCGCACGGCGTGATCCTTCACCCCATAGCCCAGGGGGTCGGGGTCCCTCTTTCTTTACCCGCCCCAGCAGTGCAGGGCAGAAGCCAGACTCACCAAATTCGCAGGGTCCGTCCCGCGCCTTGTGCAGGTGGCCGGGGTGCGCGCGCGGCACCTGCCGGGCGCGCAGGCGCAGCGCGCAAACGCTGGGGTACGAGCGGCCGTCGGAGCCGCAGACGGCGCCGCGCTGCGCGCACACGCAGAGCCCAGTGCCCTCGGGCCCGGCCCCCGCGGCGCGGCTCGCGCACACCAGCCCGGGGCCGCAACGCACGCCGGCCCAGCCCCCGCAGCTCGCGCCCTCGGCGCCCAGGCAGCGCGCGCAGCAGCCGCACTCGTCGCGCGCAGCGATGCTGGGCGCGGGGCAGCGCGCGGGCTCGGGACAGCGCTCCGGCCGGCACGGATCGCACTCGGGGTTATGGCCGCCCGCGCCGCGGAGCCCGAGGCCGGGTGCCGGCTGCGGCTGCAGCAGAAGGAGCAGCAGCAAGAGCACGGGTGAGCGTGGCATGGTCCGCTCTGGCACGGCAGTGGCGCCTCTGCCTGGAACTCCGCTCAGCTAGCGCGGCGCCTCCACCCCGCCCGCCTCGCAGTCGCTGATTGGCCGGGCCTGCACCGCGGGGCTCCCGCACTCGGCTGCTCGGCCCCGGACTAGCGCGGCCCGGTAGGCTCCTGGCCCGGCCCGGGTTCCGAGCTGGAGGGGTGTTCTGAGACCTGCTCTCCGACAGCCAATGGGCTCTTGGAGACCCAGTCGGGGCGGGAACTTGCCCGAGGTCGCTCTGGTAGAGCAATGATTGGATGTACGGTCTCCGGATCCGAGGTTAGCTCCAGGTACTATTCCACTTAATCCAGAAGGATGCGCTCTTTTATTTTATTTTGCATTTAGTAGTTTTCTAAGTTTTATTTTAAAAAGGGAGTATATAGTTTAAAATTTCAAAGTTTACAAATGGATGTAACTATGAAATGAGGGCTTCCCTTCCACCCTATGACCCAGTATCCCACCCCCCAGCTTCAGGAGGCTACACCTTTTATCAGGTTCTTCCAGGAATTTTGTATGTTTATAAAACCACGTATGATTGCATGGCCCCTCCCTTTAAACACACACACACACACACACACACACACACACACACGCTCTACACATTACTCTGCACTTGGTTTTTCTACCCACGGTATTTCCCATAGTTTCCCTACCTCTTACCATCTGTGAAACTGACCGTCTGTAAATACAATCAATGGAGTGGAGTTTAACTGGCTTTTTTCCGCCATAATGCTACATAAAGTCATGGTGCATCTCAAAGTCAGCCGTGACTTTGGCTGTGATGAGATGGTGATACATTTTGGATTGTCCTTGGACATTTTAACTTTGCAAAGTGTTTAACTGCACAAAAACGTAGTTATTTAACCAGTTGTTTTCAGTACTTTCGCTACTGCAAATAATGCTCTGATGTCCTGGAGCACAAGCGGCAGCGTATCTCTGGCATAGTGCGGCGTGCGTGTTGGGAAGACACAGTGGAACAGGTTCTTTCAGTCAGATTTTTATTCCTATGGCCCCTGTGCTTGCGCAGAGTCAGACTCTGCACCCCGTCCATGGCCCAGTCCTGGCAGGGGTCCCAGACGAGAAACTCAAGGGAGTCTTGATTGCTGGAGTTTAATGTGTGGCCAAATGAAGACATTGGATGGAAAGAAGGACTTGTTGACCAGACTTTACGAGTGGCTTTTCATGCCTTCACCCCCAGCCCTCATTTACCCTGTGCTGTTTTCTTTATTTTCTGAATTTCTAGAGAAGAGATGGAGGAAGCCTCTTGGAGTCTGGGAAGACCAGCTACAGTACTCTTGTGTGATGTCCATTTTGCTTTTCAAGGTCCTTTCCAGTTTGCAGCTTTCAGGAGATGTCCTTATTCCCAAAAGGAGCCCCTGCAGAGGCCACTTCATGTAGTGGTCAGAGCAGGGCCAGCTGCCTGGCCTGCTGCAGCTCTTCCCTTGCAAGTAGATGCATAGAACAGGTACAGGCAAAGTACCATGGGAGTGGTGGTAGATGGTGATAAGGACTAAATATAATAATGTCGATATAGCACTCGACATGGCTCTCAGTACTTATTAGCAATTGATTTCAACCAGGAGGCTGCTGTCTTTACCTGGAATGGTTTTTAAAAGTGCTCACACCCCTTGACCTTCTACACCCTTCTATAAGCCTCTCCTAAGGAAATATCACTATGTGTGAAGATTTCATTCTGGAGTTGGTCACTACAGCAAAAATTTGGAAAAAACCTAAATGCCCACTGATAGGCAATGATTAAATAAATTATGGTATATCCAACAATAAAGGATTATCTGGGCATTGAAAATGAGGAAGGAGAGGTAGCTTAATTGCAATGAAAAGATGTTTGTAATATATTGTTTAGTGAAATAGCAATGATAAATTGCATGTCCAGTATGAAGGCATATTTGTAAATATGTGGTTTTGTATACGTGCAGAAATTCAAGATAGTTTAATGATGTAAAGGAAACACTTATAATGTTAAACGGAACAAAGCAGGGCCTGAAAACAAAAGAGATAAGCTCCATGCTGGTTTTCAGAAACATCCTTCCTAATGGGTTCAAACTTTCAAATGGTCATGGCTGTCCAAAGTGAGAATGGACTGCTCCAGAGGTAGTGAGCTCCCTGTCAGTGGAGGAGTTCAAGGATGGCAAGGAGTGTGGAGGGGATCAAAGCATCAGGGATTGGGTGAGAGGATCTCTAAGTCCTTCAAACTGAGCCATGATTCCCATGGTACAGTGCCCTGAGACCTGGACTGGACAAAAGCTGGTCGTGATTGGCAAATAAATGTACACAGGAATGATTTGCCAGCTTTTAATGCAAACATTGAGAGTGCAGTAATTGAATGGTGTTATAATGATGAAGTTAATGTGTGCTTACTGCAGGTTGGGATACACAGTCACAGAGGCACATTTACAATGATCTACATGCCTTTTAAGTAGTAGGAAGAGCATTCTGTAAGCATGACTCAGAATTAAAGCAGAAGACTCATTTTCCAACACTGAGCCTGTGGTATCTGGTTGGAGAAAACATTCCAAAGCTTTGAAGGTGATAGGCATCCATTTCCTTTTAAAAGTTGCCGGCAAGCCCATAGCCCAGCGAACTCTGGTTCCCAGAGCACCAGTTAGCACTGTGGGCAACACCTGTGGGCCCATAGGATTATGGGAAAAATGGAGATGAATTCTCCCGGCGGGAAAGGAGGTTGAGGCACCTCTGCCACGTGGCAGGTATGAGCTCCCATGACGTGAGTGTCTACCTCCTCTGCTCCCAGCGAGCACACAGGGAAAGCTGGCTAATGCCCCACTCAGGGTGGATGCACACACACCCAGCAGCTGCTAACATGGGTGTGAACGTCCAAACCGATTCACTCCTCCTGTGAATGTAGATATGAACGGCTCCGTTCATATCTAACTTGCCCTCCGGGAGTGGAGAGGGGCTCACGTGAGCAGAGGACCCTCCATCCACAGGCCATACCCTTGAATCTCAAGCATGACAGTCAGGCCAGGCATAGAAGGTCCCCATCCAGGCTGAGGGAATATGAAAGCCCTGTCTCCAGGCCTCTGCTGGACCATTCTAGAGTAGAAGGAGAGGTGGGTTTCCAGAGAGAAGCCCATGAATGAGGGGTGGCAGTTCTAGGGGCACAGATGTCAATCCAGTGCTGTGTAAGAGGGGACATATAAGATGTAGAGCTCTGCAAAGATGGGGCCTCGGGTGCTGAGCAGCCAAGTAAATGGTAGAGGGCTTTGCCCTCCTGCCGTAAACAACTCTAAAACCTGGACAGATAACGAAAACAGTTGTGTGCAGGTGCTGCATAGTATTTTCCATCGTGGGGCTGTGATCCTTGAGAGGGGACACACATAACGTGAGCCCCACATCTACCCAGACCTTCCTCCTAGATAGGTTTCCCAGGCCACAGTATGGGGAGGTAGAGCCCAAGCAGATGGCAGAAGGTCTCCTGGACAGATGAGGCAGAGATCAGAGTTCAGGGCTCAGGTAGCTGGGTTTTGTGGGGAGGCAGCCACAAAAGAGGGAGGAACCACAGAGAGGGAACCCTGGAAGTCGGTGTAGAAATTCCCCTTCAACCTTTGGCTGATCCGGAACCACACAGGTGCAGGGTGAGATCCGGAGGCTCTGCAGAGAGCAGCCGCTGGGGGGCTGAGGGCTGGGTGGAGATGGTGGGGCTCACACAGGCCCATCCAGAATGGAGTGCCCCAGCCCACCAGGAACCCTTTCTCCAAGCTCAGAGACACCAGGCAAGCAGCTACCCACTGCAGAGGTGTGAGTTTCAACTCTAAGAGCTCATGCCATATACTACTAAGTTTAAATAATTCCAACCTTTCCCGTTTTTTTAAAAAAATATTTATTTGGCAGCTCCAGGTCTTAGTTGTGGTACATGGGATCTTCGTTGTGGCACGTGGGATCTTTTAGTTACGGCACGTGAGATCTAGTTCCCTGATCAGGGGTCGAACCTGGGCCCCCTGCATTGGGAGTGCAGTCTTAGCCATTGGACCACCAGTGAAGTCCCTCCCTTTGTTTTTCTAGTCCTGATAGTGATAGCTGCTTCCTGCAGTTGCTACCTCCAGATTACCTAGTTAACAGTTCTTTATGTTAACTTCCTTTTTTTCCACCTGATTAGACCCTAAATGGAGTGGTCTCAAGAAACAACCCTTAAAGATGGGTCACAATCAGAGAACCAGAGAGCTTAACTAGAAATAAGCACCAATAATAATATAAGTTATTTACTAAAATAGTAAATATATTTCTTATAAATAAATAAGGTGAATTAGGGTAAATATTGCTGAAAATGACATAAAATTTAATTGTGTGGTTTGCATAATTACAAAGTGAGTTGAATTTACAGCCTTGCCAATCTCTTGTGTGAAAGTTAGGCCATTGATTAGGAAGGAGTGGGAACTTGGATTTTGATTGGTTAGCCTTAATTATATGTGGCATAATCATTTCTGGTAACCAAATCTTAAAGTTCTATCAGGGTGCCCATGTCAGTGGTGCTCTGCTGGTCAAAATTTGAGACTTTGAAATAAAAATTTTGTCGTATTTGTGCCTCCAAAAAAAGAGAGTTAAAATGGGGATATCTGGTGGGCTCAGAGGAAGCTGAAAGTTTGGAGCCTCTGAGTTATTCTCAGCCTCTCCTGCCAGTGGAAGCAGCTTGCAAGTTATGTGTGGGAATACTCACTTTCCCTTGCTTAAGGGCACTTTGATAAGGTCACCCAGGGCAGTTATCTTGCAAGGGATACCTTTTCTCCTCAAGACTTAACCCGCTCCCTCTTATGGCCAGTAGACTCACAACTGGCATCAGAGCTCCACATGTTCAAACAGGGCAAGTACAGAGTGTGATCTGGGAAGATACAGCTTCTCCACTGAAAGAATGGCAAGATTTTGCTAAACTACATTGCAGCATCCTGGGGAGTATGTGCAGGAATGGATTCTAAGGGTGTTAGACCAAGGAGGACAGTTGAATACATTCAATAAAAGTTGAATTTATTGATACAAGTGCCTTACCTGAGATTATGGGCTTAATGTGTTGGTTTGTACAGCTGGTTATGACTTAGCTGTTTGAGTGAAATTGAGACTCGATGAGCATCTTCCCTATTGTGTTATGAAGGAAGGAATCAAAAGGCTTATGGGAGATGTTGGAAGAGAGTTATTATTGACAACCTGCACGCCCACCCACCCACTACATTCCCCAAGGGGGGGCCCAGAGGACTTTCCTTTCCCTACAACATTGGGGAATTCATTAGTGGGGGGAGCAGTAGTATCCTTGAAAAGCCCTGTGGTGACTCTCCTCTGTCGGTCACATATGAGGGTGGGAGATTCCACCATTGAGATTGGCTCCTTGAATCCACTGGGGATGATGGGATCCCAGAAGAACAGAGGCCAACTGCCAAAGACTTAGCTGGGTGCAGGTATCATAATGGATGGCAGGGTGAATTGGATATCACAGTATTTGACCCACAGGGATCTTTGGCCTTGGCTAATTGTCACAGTGTCCCTAGGAATGAAAGAGATGGCCTCCTACTAAAAGGTTACTTGCTCTATTACAATAGGAAAAACTCTTGGTCTCATGTCCAAAAACCAATTTGAATCACTGTAGAAGAAAGCCATGGTCTCTCTTTTTTTTTTTTTAATTTAATTTAATGTATTTTTCTATACAGCAGGTTCTTATTAGTCATCCATTTTATACACATCAGTTTATACATGTCAATCCCAATCTCCCAATTCATCGCACCCAAACCCCCGGCCGCTTTCCCTCCTTGGTGTCCATACGTTTTTTTCTCTACTTCTGTGTCTCAGTTTCTGCTCTGCAAACCGGTTCATCTGTACCATTTTCTAGGTTCCACATATATGCGTTAATATATGATATTTGTTTTTCTCTTTCTGACTTACTTCACTCTGTATGACAGTCTCTAGATGCATCCACGTCTCTACAAATGACCCAGTTTCGTTCCTTTTTACGGCTGAGTAATATTCCATTGTATATATGTACCACATCTTCTTTATCCATTCGTCTGTCAATGGGCATTTAGGTTGCTTCCATGACCTGGCTATTGTAAATAGTGCTGCAATGAATATTGGGGTGCATGTGTCTTTTTGAATTATGGTTTTCTCTGGGTATATGCCCAGTAGTGGGATTGCTGGGTCATATGGCAGTTCTATTTTTAGTTTTTTAAGGAACCTCCATACTGTTTTCCATAGTGGCTGTATCAATTTACATGCCCACCAACAGTGCAAGAGGGTTCCCTTTTCTCCACACCCTCTCCAGCATTTGTTGTTTGTAGATTTTCTGATGATGCCCATTCTAACTGGTGTGAGATGATACCTCATTGTAGTTTTGATTTGCATTTCTCTAATAATTAGTAACGTTGAGCAGCTTTTCATGTGCTTCTTGACCGTCTGTATGTCTTCTTTGGAGAAATGTCTATTTAGATCTTATGCCCATTTTTGGATTGGGTTGTTTGTTTTTTTAATATTGAGCTGCATGAGCTGTTTATATATTTTGGAGATTAATCCTTTGTCCGATGATTTGTTTGCAAATATTTTCTCCCATTCTGAGGGTTGTCTTTTTGTCTTGTTTATGGTTTCCTTTGCTGTGCAAAAGCTTTTAAGTTTCATTAGGTCCCATTTGTTTATTTTTGTTTTTATTTCCATTACTGTAGGAGGTGGATCAAAAAATATCTTGCTGTGATTTATGTCAAAGAGTGTTCTTCCTATATTTTCTGCTAAGAGGTTTTTTTTTTTTTTTTTTTTTTTGCGGTACACAGGCCTCTCACTGTTGTGGCCTCTCCCGTTGCGGAGCACAGGCTCCGGATGCACAGGCTCAGTGGCCATGGCGCACGGGACTAGCCACTCCGCGGCATGTGGGATCTTCCCGGACCGGGTCATGAACCCATGTCCCCTGCATCGGCAGGCGGACTCTCAACCACTGCGCCACCAGGGAAGACCCCACTAAGAGTTTTATAGTGCCCGGTCTTACATTTAGGTCTCGAATCCATTTTGAGTTTATTTTTGTGTATGGTGTTAGGGAGTGTTCTAATTTCATTCTTTTACATGTAGCTGTCCAGTTTTCCCAGCACCACTTATTGAAGAGACTGTCTTTTCTCCATTGTATATCCTTGCCTCCTTTGTCATAGATTAGTTGACCATAGGTGCATGGGTTTATCTCTGGGCTTACTATCTCGTTCCATTGATCTATGTTTCTGTTTTTGTGCCAGTACCATATTGTCTTGATTACTGTAGCTTTGTAGTATAGTCTTAAGTCAAGGAGTCTGATTCCTCCAGCTCCGTTTTTTTCCCTCAAGACTGCTTTGGCTATTCGGGGTCTTTTGTGTCTCCATACAAATTTTAAGATTTTTTGTTCTAGTTCCGTAAAAAATGCCATTGGTAATTTGATAGGGGTTGCATTGAATCTGTAGATTGCTTTGAGTAATGGAGTCATTTTCACAATATTGATTCTTCCAATTTAAGAACATAGTATATCTCTCCATCTGTTGGTATCATCTTTAATTTCTTTCATCAGTGCCTTATAGTTTTCTGCATACAGGTCTTTTGTCTCCCTAGGTAGGTTTATTCCTAGGTATTTTATTATTTTTGTTGCAGTGGTAAATGGGAGTGTTTCCTTAATTTGTCTTTCAGATTTTTCATCGTTAGTGTATAGGAATGCAAGAGATTTCTGTGCATTAATTTTGTATCCTGCAACTTTACCAGATTCATTGATTAGCTCTAGTAGTTTCCTGGTGGTATCTTTAGGATTCTCCATGTATAGTATCATGTCATCTGCAAACAGTGACAGTTTTACTTCTTTTCCAATTTGTATTTCTTTTTCTTCTCTGATTGCCGTGGCTAGGACTTCCAAAACTATGTTGAATAATAGTGGTGAGAGTGGACATCCTTGTCTTGTTCCTGGTCTTAGAGGAAATGCTTGTTCAGTGTTTCACCATTGAGAATGTTGTTTGCTGTGGGTTTGTCCTATATGGCCTTTATTATGTTGAGTTAGTTTCCCTCTATGCCCACTTTCTGGAGAGTTTCTGTCATAAATGGGTGTTGAATTTTGTTGAAAGCTTTTTCTGCATCTATTGAGATGATCATATGGTTTTTCTTCTTCAGTTTGTTAATATGGTGTATCACATTCATTGATTTGCATATATTGAAGAATCCTTGCATCTCTGGGATAAATCCCACTTGATCATGGTGTATGATCCTTTTAATGTGTTGTTGGATTCTGTTTGCTAGTGTTTTGTTGAGGATTTTTGCATCTATATTCGTCAGTGATATTGGTCTGTAATATTCTTTTTTTGTAGTATCTTTGTCTGGTTTTGGTATCAGGGTGATGGTGGTCTCATAGAATGAGTTTGGGAGTGTTCCTTCCTCTGCAATTTTTTGGAAGAGTTTGAGAAGGATGGGTGTTAGCTCTTCTCTAAATGTTTGATAGAATTGACCTGTGAAGCCATCTGGTCCTGGACTTTTGTGTGTTGGAAGATTGTAAATCACAGTTTCAATTTCATTACTTGTGATTGGTCTGTTCATATTTTCTATTTCTTTCTGGTTCAGTCTTGGAAGTTTATACCTTTCTAAGAATTTTTCCATTTCTTCCAGATTGCCCATTTTATTGCAATAGAGTTGCTTATAGTAATCTCTTACGATGCTTTGTATTTCTGTGGTGTCTGTTGTAAATTCTCCTTTTTCATTTCTAATTTTATTGATTTGAGTCCTCTCCCTCCTTTATCTTGATGAGTCTGGCTGATGGTTTTTCAATTTTGTTTATCTTCTCAAAGAACCAGCTTTTAGTTTTATTGATCTCTGCTATTGTTTTCTTTGTTTCTATTTTATTTATTTCTGCTCTGATCTTTATGATTTCTTTCCTTCTGCTGACTTTGGGTTTTGTTTGTTCTTCTTTCTCTAGTTCCTTTAGGTGTAAGATTAGATTGTTTATTTGAGAGTTTTCTTGTTTCTTGAGGTAGGCTTGTATAGCTATAAACTTCCCTCTTAGAACTGCTTTTGCTGCATCTCATAGGTTTTGGATCATCGTGTTTTCATTGTCATTTATCTCTAGGTATTTTTTGATTACCTCTTTGATTTCTTCAGTGATCTCTTGGTTATTTAGTAACATATTATTTAGCCTCCATGTGTTTGTGTTTTTTATGTTTTTTTCCCCGTAATTGATTTCTAATCTCATAGCGTTGTGGTCAGAAAAGATGCTTGATATGATTTCAATTTTCTTAAATTTACTGAGGCTTGATTTGTGCCCCAAGATGTGACCTATCCTGGAGAATGTTCCGTGCGCACTTGAGAAGAAAGTGTAATCTGCTGTTTTTGGATGGAATGTCCTATAAATATCAATTAAATCTCTCTGGTCTACTGTGTCATTTAAAGCTTGTATTTTCTTACTAATTTTCATTTTGGAAGATCTGTGCATTGGTGTAAGTGAGGTGTTAAAGTCCCCCACTATTATTGTGTTACTGTCAATTTCCTCTTTTATAGCTGTTAGCAGTTGCCTTATGTACTGAGGTGCTCCTATGTTGGGTGCCTATATATTTATAGTTGTTATATCTTCTTCTTGGATTGATCCCTTGATCATTATGTGTGTCCTTCCTTGTCTCGTATAACAGTCTTTATTTTAAAGTCTACTTTATCTGATCTGAGTATAGCTACTCATATGGTCTCTTTAGAGACCACCTCTGTGTCTTTTGGTTGGAGCATTTAATCCATTCACGTTTAAGGTAATTATCGATATGTATGTTCCTATGACCATTTTCTAAATTGTTTTGGGTTTTTTTTTTTTTTTTTTTGCAGTACGCGGGCCTCTCCCGTTGCGGAGCACAGGCTCTGGACGCACAGGATCAGCGACCATGGCTCACAGGCCCAGCCGCTACGCGGCATGTGGGATCCTCCCGGACCAGGGCATGAACCCATGTCCCCTGCATCGGCAGGCGGACTCTCAACCGCTGCGCCACCAGGGAAGCCCTTGGGTTTGTTTTTGTAGGTTCTTTTCTTCTCTTGTGTTTCCCACTTAGAGAAGTTCCTTTAGCATTTATTGTAGAGCTGGTTTGGTGGTGCTGAATTCTCTTAGCTTTTGCTTGGTGTAAAGCTTTTGATTTCTCCATCGAATCTGAATGAGATCCTTGCTGGGTAGAGTAATCTTGGTTGTAGGTTCTTCCCTTTCATCACTTTAAGTATATCATGCCACTCCCTTCTGGCTTGTAGAGTTTCTGCTGAGAAATCAGCTGTTAACCTTATGGGAGTTCCCTTGTATGTTATTTGTCATTTTCCCCTTGCTGCTTTCAATAATTTTTCTTTGTCTTTAATTTTTGCCAGCTTTATTACTATGTGTCTCGACCTGTTTCTCCTTGGGTTTATCCTGTATGGGACTCTCTGTGCTTCCTGGACTTGGGTGGCTATTTCGTTTCCCGTGTTAGGGAAGTTTTCGACTATAATCTCTTCAAATATTTTCTTGGGTCCTTTGTCTCTCTCCTCTCCTTCTGGGACCCCTATAACGCGAGTGTTGTTGCGTTTAATGTTGTCCCAGAGGTCTCTTAGGCTGTCTTCATTTCTTTTCATTCTTTTTTCTTTATTCTGTTCCACAGCAGTGAATTCCACCATTCTGTCTTCCAGTTCACTTATCCGTTCTTCTGCCTCAGTTATTCTACTATTGATTCCTTCTAGTGTAGTTTTCATTTCTGTTATTGTGTTGTTCATCTCTGTTTGTTTGTTCTTTAATTCTTCTAGGTCTTTGTTAAACATTTCTTGCATCTTCTCGATCTTTGCCTCCATTCTTTTTCCGAGGTCCTGGATCATCTTCACTATCACTATACTGAATTCTTTTTCTGGAAGGTTGCCTATCTCCATTTCATTTAGATGTTTTTCTGGGGTTTTATCTTGTTCCTTCATCTGGTCAAAGTCCTCTGCCTTTTCATCTTGTCTATCTTTCTGTGAATGTGGTTTTTGTTCCACAGGCTGCAAGATTGTAGTTCTTCTTTCTTCTGCTGTCTTCCCTCTGGTGGATGAGGCTATCTAAGAGGCTTGTGCAAGTTTCCTGATGGGAGGGACTGGTGGTGGGTAGAGCTGGCTGTTGCTCTGGTGGGCAGAGCTCAGTAAAACTTTAATCCGCTTGTCTGCTGATGGGTGGGGCTGGGTTCCCTCCCTGTTGGTTGTTTGGCCTGAGGCGATCCAACACTGGAGCCTACCTGGGCTCTTTGGTGCAGCTAACGGCAGACTCTGGGAGGGTTCACACCAAGGAGTACTTCCCAGAACTTCTGCTGCCAGTGTCCTTGTTCTCATGGTGAGCCACAGCCACCCCCTGCCTCTGCAGGAGACGCTCCAACACTAGCAGGTAGGTCTGGTTCAGTCTCCTATGGGGTCACTGCTCTTTCCCCCGGGTCCTGATGTGCACACTACTTTGTGTGTGCCCTCCAAGAGTGGAGTCTCTTTTTCCCTAGTTCTGTCCAAGTCCTGCAATCAAATCCCGCTCGCCTTCAAATTCTGATTCTCTAGGAATTCCTCCTCCCGTTGCTGGGCCCCCAGGTTCGGAAGCCTGACGTGGGGCTCAGAACCTTCACTCCAGTGGGTGGACTTCTGTGGTATAAGTGTTCTCCAGTTTGTGAGTCACCCACCCAGCAGTTATGGGATTTGATTTTATTGTGATTGCACCCCTCCTACTGTCTCATTGCAGCTTCTCCTTTGTCTTTGCATGTGGGTTATCTTTTTTGGTGAGTTCCAGTGTCTTCCTGTCAATGATTGTTCAGCAGTTAGTTGTGATTCTGGTGTTCTCGAAAGAGGGAGTGAGAGCATGTCCTTCTACTCTGCCGTCTTGAACCAATCTCAAGCCATGGTCTCTTAACCAGGTTCAGACTTCATCTAGACACGGAGCCCCTTGTTGGAAGAGGAGGCCACGCCCCCTTGAAGAACTCTGTAGAGATTCTAGAAATCTTCATCTAAGCCCCCTCCAGAGGGACCTGTGATCATTTACTAGAGTGGTCCACTGTAGCCCACAGTCTACGTGGGGGCTTACAGCAGTCAGGGCCCATATTCCAATCACAGTGAACCCACCTGTGCTTACTTCTCCAGGTCCTGAATAGACTAGACACCCCTGGCAACTGGCAGAATCCCAACATCAGTTCTGTGACACATGGAGTAAGGTCTCCTGTTAGAGGGAGGAAGCCCCTGGAACTTACCTTTTCTGCCAGGAGAGTGAAACAGCTGCTATCAGTTTCTGTATAAATAATTGAAAGAGGAGTAACCTTGCCAAAGGGAGCATTCATTCTTAGAAAGCAGCACAGCCTAGTCTCACGTGAGGAAAGCGCTGGCCTCTTTTAATGAACATTTGGCCCGGCTCCTTTCAAAGTAATAATGTGCCTTTATTGTGCTACGGAGCATTTGGTCCCTTCCTGAACCAGGGTCAACAGAAAAATAAAGTTTTTTTTCTTATTCTCAAATGACTCCCCTGTTGGGGAGGGGGAGTTTCTCCATTGATCTTACTACAGCTCATCCCTAATTCATAGATTCATTGCTTCCTTCTTCATTCAGCAAGCTCTCAGAGGGCCTAACCCCTGCCCGCCAGGCCTGTGCAGGGCACAGAGGGGGCGGGGATAGAAGAGCAAGACAGGCTCTTAAAAGAAGGCAAGGCAGTTAGGAAAAGCAACTTCAGTGCAATAAACGCTGCTACAGAACAGTGCTTGGGAGGTTTTCTGGAAAAGATGCTTCTTCAACTGGGTCTTTTTTTAAATGTTAATATTTAATATTAATAATATCTTACAGAAAAACCCATACGAATTTTTGGCCAACCCAATACAATTTTTAAAGGTTACACTCCATTTACAATTTTTACAAAATGTTTGCGATATTCCCCGTGCTGTACAATATATTATTTTTTCTTTTCTTTTTTTAGATAGACTTGTTTTTAAATTTTATTATTTATTTAGTTTATTTTTTTGGCTGTGTCGGGTTTTAGTTGTGGTACTAGGGGTCTTCACTGAGGCGTGTGGGATCTTTCATAGTGGCGTGGGCTTCTCTCTAGTTGTGGCGTGCAGGTTTTCTCTCTCTAGTTGTGGTGCACCGGCTCCAGGGCGCGTGGGTTCTGTGTTTGTGGTGGTGCACGGGCTCTCTCTTTGAGGCGTGTGAGCTCAGTAGTTGTGGCATGCGGGCTTAGTTGCCCCACAGCATGTGGGATCTTAGTTCCCCGACCAGGGATCAAACCAACATCCCCTGCATTGGAAGGCGGATTCTTTACCACTGGACCACCAGGGAAGTCCCTGTAGAATATATTCTTGTAGCGTATTTTAAACCTAATAGTTTGTACCTCTTACTCCCCCACCTCTGTATTGTCCCTGCCCCCTCCCCTCTCCCCACTGGTAACCACTAGTTTGTTCTCTACATCTGTGTGTCTACCTCTTTTTTGTTATATTCACTAGTTTATTGTATTTTTTAAAGTGCATATAAGTGATATCATACAGTATTTGTCTTTCTCTGCCCGACTTATTTCCCTTAGCATAGTACCCTCCAAGTCCATCCATGTTGCTGCAAAGATTTCATTCTTTTTTTATGGCTGAGTAGTATTCCATTGTATGTATATATACCACATCTTCTTTATCCATTCATCTGTTGATGGACACTTAGGTTGCTTCCATATCTTGGCAATTGTAAATAATGCTGCTATGAACACTGGGTGGCACGTATCTTTTTGAATTAGTGTTTTTGTTTTTTTTAGATATATATACACAGGAGTGGAATTGCTGGGTCATACGGTACTTCTATGTTTAGTTTTTTGAGAAAACTCCATACTGTATTCCAAAGTGGCTGCCACCAATTTACATGCCCACTAACAGTGTATGAGGGTTCCCTGTTCTCCACATCCTTCCAACACTCAGCTGGGTCTTGAAGAGCCAGTAGGTGCTGCCTGGAAGGACAGTGGAGAGAGAGCACAGAATGTCCGAAGGCATGAAGACCAGAGAGAACAAGGCATAGTCAGGAGGGAGGAGAGAGCTCGTGGGGATGGGGGTGGGAGGTGCAGAGGCACAGGAGGCCGGAGAGGGCAGTGAGGGCCAGATCACCAGCCTTGCCCAGCCAGCTTGAGAAGCTTGGAAATGTGGAATATCCAGGCTTGGCCCCTGTAGCTCAGGGCCTGCATTGTTGTCTGAGACTGACACTTTAAAGGTGGAGGGGAGAGGGACAGCACATACCCTTCGAGGAGCCAGAGGATAAGTCTTCGAGGAGACTCCTTCCTACTTCTCCGTTCTTCCCTTCAGCATCTTTTCCCAGGGCTTCCACCAAAATGCAAGGTAGGTATAGCAGCCACCTGTGCAGACTGCCACCTTGTGGACAGTACAGGGATTACAGATCTAGATATGACTTCCTCATTCCTTAGTTCAATATACTGTAGTATTTCTTAATAATTCAGATGAGCCAAAGTGCTGGGATAAGGTGCCTTTTGTTTGAGGGGAGGACAAAAATGCATACAGACAATCACCGAATGCTCAGAGGTGTAAGTCTACCTGAAGCAGTGGGGTCGGTGGGGAGATGTGGGTAGGCTTCACAGAGGTGACATCTGAGCTGGGTCAGGTAGGGAGCAAGGGTCTTTAGAGACCACCTCTGACATCCTCACTTTACAGAGAGGGAGACTGCAGCCCAGCGTAGGAAGGGACTCGCTCAAAATCAGAGTCCTTCAGGTGGGGGTCCCAGGCCAGGGCCCCTTTTCCTGTGCATGGTTGACCTCCACTTAAAATGGGTCCCCCTCCCAGTGCCAGAAATGGCCTTTGCAGAATCTGATCTGCTGCGCCTCCCTGTCCCCTGGCAGCCCCATCCCAGCAGTTTGTCCAGCCTGCCTATTGCTGCAGTAGTCTCTTCCCTCGTTCTCTGCACTCCGCCTGTGATGAACTGCAAAGCACTGAAACCCTCCCCAGGGAGGACACTGTACTTAAGCCAGGGTCTTGGCTGACCTGGGAAGACGGCGGGTGTCTCCAGGACATCTACCCTCAGGGACTACCGTACTTCTCAGTACACAGGTACTTTGTAAATTTTGGGACCTGAATGAATGGGTGAGGTCAGGGAAGGGGAGGTGGGTGGCACCTGAGAGGTCAGTCAGATGTCTTGTGGACTTCTCCAGAGCTGAGTCTAGTCTGGGAAGATAAATTGGGGCCAGGTCACAAAGGCTACTGAACGTTCTCCCAGAGAAGGAGTTTGTCTTGCATTTGTCTTTCTTCTGCCAGCAGAGGGAGCCAGGCCTGTTTGTGACAGAGGAGGGACAGGATGGGAATTTAGGATAGCTTCATTCTTTTTCAAAGTGAGAAATATTGTCCCTAGTCAAGGGTCATACCCATTGATATTACTTAATGAAGAAATTGCCCTGCCCTAGGTCTTCCAGATATTTTGGTTCTTTTTTTCTAAATTAAATAATTAAGCCATATGTCTATAGAATAAATAGAGGCTGTCCTATGATAAGCTCCCAACATTCGGGAAACAAGCATGGCCTTTGTGATGCACTGCTGAATTTCCTTGTGTCATGTCTCCAGAACCCTGGACCCTGATAAACACAGGGCTTAAATAGAGTAAGTCTTCCTAACCTGGGTTCTCGTGTAGTCATCTCTTTCCTCACGTTCTGCCAGCTGCAGCACCATTACATGGCTCCCGGAAAGAGGTCTCTAGTGGAGTGCTTAGGGCTCTGTTCTATTAAATGTTCTTATCAATAACCTGGATGAACTCAGCGAAAGCGTTCAAATGCCCGAGTACTTCAAAAAGGAATTAATGTACATTGGATAGAAGAAGCGGTATTCAAAAAGGCTTGCAGAGGTTAGAATGGCAGAGAGAAATCAAATGTTGAACTGTCCTGCAGACACATGTCAAGTTCTGCATTTAGACTCGACAGTAAAATGAGGAAGCATGAGGGGGAAATTGAAATGGATTACACAGGGTTGTCTCCAGGTTCAAAGAGGCCATGTCTGGAGCATGGTAGCCACTTAGAAATGGTTCCTTATTACTGTGACTGAAACTGTGCTGAACTGAAGCATTTTAGAACAAGAGTCTTGGCTTTTCTCCCACTTTAACATGGCCGTCTTCCTAACTCCCCTGGGCAGTCAGTGGCGATTCAATAGTGACTCTTCCTTAATGGTGTGAAGAGAGCAATTGTAGAATTGTGACGGAAGTAACCAGGAGAATCCAAGAATTTAAAATATCCATTCGAAGCCTGGGCAGTGGAGCCAGGAAGCGCCTGGCAGATGAGCAGTCACAGAAGAGATGGCATCTCCATGTGCCTGAAGGAGGAGAGCTTTACACTTCTTTTCTCTGAATGACGCGGCATGGATGTACCAAGAACTGCTTCTTCTGGGAAGGAGAGGGCCTGGTTTCAGAGGAAACACATTGACAGCGTTTCTTTGTCTGCAGGTGTCCAGTGAGGGAGTTACGTTGTACTGATCCTCATATTTCTCTGTCTTCTTCATTTTTCCTTCATCATTTTCAATTTCGAAAACAAGCATTTGTGGGGCCTCCCCTGTCTCCCAGGCGTCATGGCGAATCAGGCCTAGTCCTGGCTTCCAAGCTACCGTGATCTAATAGGGGGACTGGGACCTGGGCACAATTAACTGGGATGTGACCGTCTGCTCCACTTTCCAGTTGGCACTCGGTGGAGAGCATGTGCCCTCTAATTGCTCATGCTCGTCGAGGGCTTGCTGTGTGTCAGGCACCCTCCTGAGCATTTTATATTAGCTCATTTCAACCTCATCTGTCATGAAGTAGGTGTAGCTTGTCTCAGATAAAACCAAGGATCAGAGGGGTTAACAACATAACGTGGCCAAAATTACAGCTGGTAAGTGGTGGAGTTGGCCCCAAAGTCCACGCTCTGTACCACTGCCCCAGGCTGCTTCTCCACAAATATGTGCTAAATGGACGAATAAAGAAGGCCGAATATGTGCCATAAAAGAGATGTAGGCCAAGCCAAGAGAAGTAAGGTTACACCATGGCGATCAGAACACTACGCCAGATACTATGCTTGAGGTGGGACTTAACGAACGAAAAACCATGGCGATAAGCAGGTGGGAGGCGCCGCTCTAGGCAGGAGTAAAGGGATCAAGGTGAGCGAACACAGATGGCCTGAATTGTCGGTTATGGTGCCTATTCACTGCCTCCAGGACCCCCTCCCACTCCGTCAGAGCTGATTAGACCAGGGGTGTTATGGACTGAATTGTGTCCCCTCCCAAATTCATATGTTGAAGCCCTAACCTCCAGTACCTTAGAATGTGACTTTATCGGGAGACGGGGCCTTTAAGAGGTAATTAAGTTACAACAAGGCCATTGGGGCAGCCTGATGCAATCTGACTGGTGTCCTTATAAGAAGAGACTAGGACATAGAGATGCTAGGGTGCAGGTGCACAGAGGAAAGACCACGTGAGGACACAGCGAGAGGGCAGCCGTCTGTAAGCCAAGGAGAGGCCCCAGGAGAAACCACACTTGCAGACACCTTGATCTTGGACTTCCAGCTTCTGGAACTGTGAGAACATAAAGTTCTGGTTTAAACCACCCAGTACATGGTATTTTGTTATGGGGGTCCTAGCAAACTTATATAGGACTGAGCCAGAGACAGGAAGGCATAGACTGGCTGTGACCACCTGGGAAAAAGATGAACTGGGGCAGATCTTTTCTCTTAGCAGTTAGAACTGGGGAACTCTGGGAAGGAGCCAGTGGACTTTGGGGGTAGAGGTTGAAAGGATACTATGAACTAAAGTCAGGATGGTGGTGAGTTAAAACCCCAAGAGAGCAGAAACCCTAAGGAAGCAAAGGGGCTGAGTCAGAGAGAGGAAAGATTGAAGAAAAAGGCCAAAAAAGGAGAGAGACAAGAGAAAGACCACTTGGCCACAGAGGGGAGGAACCTTTCCCAAGAGTGGCTTCAGTCTCCAACACCTTCCCTGGTTGGGCCCCAGCCCTTGCAGGGGAGGAATTGGAAACCCCTTTAACTCCAGGCAACTCGAGTGGATCTCTGTTCCTTGTTCCCTAAAGAGCCAGAGTAACATGAAAGGCCATGTTTAGGGATGGATAAGCAACTTTGAAAAAAATATAGATGGAAACCAGTGGAGATGAGGCTGGAAAAGAGGGTTGAAGCAACTTCTTGGAGGGTTTGGAAAGCCAGGGTTGGGAGAGCAGACCATGGAGGACGTTTGGCAAGTCTGAGCTGTGCTTTAGGGAGATGCGTGTCTGCACTAAGCATGGAGACTGGGGGCTGCAGGCCTGTTAGAGAGCACTTGTGTTGGTCCAGGCAGGAGGTGGTGAGGGCTGCAACTGCAGCAGTAGCAATGTGAATGGAAAGGAAGTTGTATTGGTTAGGATAAGGACTAGCTGCTCTAACAAACAAACTCCAAAGCATATAATGGCTCTTACATAATAGAAGATTATTCCTTATTTGTGTAAACTCTCAAATGGCTATTCCTAGTCTCCTCAAGTGTTGATTCAGGGACCCAGGCTCTTTCCATGTTGTGGCTCCACCATTCTGAACACCACCTCCAGGCTGGCAGAAGGGAAAAGAGGAATGAGCCCTCTGACATCCAAGGGATGGATAAGAGCCTCCAGGTGGCAGAATGAATGAGGCGAGAGAAAGGGAGGAGCCACAGACAACTCATGGGCGATAGGAGTGTGATGCTGCCACTACCTGGCCTGGCAGCTGATGGATGCGGTGAATCAACAGACGAGAGCACCTGGGGTCTAGTTCCCATTTGGCTCGGGATGATCGTTTGGGAGCAGGGTGGCCATGTAGAATCCATGGGCCATTCTGGTAACTGGGAAATCTTAACACACTTCTCAGCAGCAAGAGTCATGCTCTGCCCTGATCAGGACTTGACCATTCCTTAGCTTCCTGCATCTCTCTGGGTGTTACTTGGTTCTCGGTCCCACTGATGAGTGTTTAGTTCTTGTTCTGTGTCTCAAGGTCAGACTCCTGAAAGAGGTGACCTGTTGGACAGAATGTCCATCACAGATGGCAGATTGATGTGGTTTATGACTGGCTGCCCTTGGGTCAGGCACTCAGCTTTGGCCCAGTGAGCAGTGCTCTGGGGCACAGAATTGCATGGCACCGGCATGAACGCTCACACCCTTGGCACAGCTCTGTGGACATGGCAGGCTTTCTCAGGCTAGTCCTCTTAGTGTACTTCCCTTCCTTAAGCCTCCGTCTTCTCATCCTTAAAATCAAGAACTTGGACCACATGATGCTCACAAGTCCTCCACATTCTGTGCTGTGTTAGCTATAGGGCAACACCAGCTGCTGTAACAAACAAGCTGGCACTCCACTGGCTTATTACAGCAGACCTTTATTTCTTGCTCATGGACAGTTGGTGTAGAGGACAGCTTCCTCTACATGGTGATTCAGGGACTCAGGCTCCTTCCCATCCCATTCCTTTAGGGCCTTTGAGTCCTAAACCAGCAGGTGCGGGAAGGAGAAGGTAGAAAAAACACACTTGCTTCTTAACTGTCTTAGCCCAGAAGTACCACACATCACTTCTGCTCACATCCCATTGGTAGCCTTGATCCCGTGTTTATTCCTAGACTCCTGGGTGGGCTGGGGAGTATGCCCCCTGGTTGGGCCGGTCCTTGCCAGCAACAGCTTCACTTTATGGCAAGGGAGCAGGAATTCCTTGTGGACAGCTAGCCCCGGTTCTGCCACATGGGTGGGGTTCAGTTTTGAACTTGTCTCCAGCCACTTCTCCCAGCAAATTGTCTTGTTTCCAAGGAGAATCTTGAAGCCAGTGGTGCTAGTTTCCTAGTTTATTGCCTTGAGGCAGAGTCCTACTTTATTGCTTGTAATAATTCTTACAGCTAGCCGAAGAGGCCTCAACTCCTGGGCAAAGCTCCATTAGCTCAAGGAGCCAGTGCCCACAGCCAGTGAGAGGCAGCAAGAGTCTTGGAGAGAGGAACTAGGAGGGCAGTTCCTGCTTTTGCATGAGAAAGCATGGGAAGGGCGGTAGAGCAGAAGAGTAGCCAGTAGTGTTCCCAAACAAGGAAGGAGGCCACCCACTTGCTGTCATTTCTCTGGTAAATATTTGACTGGATGTTTGCCTTTCGCTGAGGTTTTATTTTTGGGTTCTGGGCAGAACGTCAGAACATCAGAAGCAGTCATCACCAAGAGGCAAGAGAAGCCCAAAGAACCGCCCAGAGAAGCAGATTGCTCACCAGAGCTGCAGGCAGTGCTTTTCCACCAAGATGCTTTCCTCAAACGCAAGGTGAGTTATCAGGGTCAGGCTTGAGACAAGTCATGCTGGACAACTGTATGTTCCTGGCAACTGTATTCTTCTTTTTTTTTTGGCCATGCCCTGACCAGGGATTGAACCTGGGCCCCTGCCAGTGACAGCACCGAGTCCTAACCACTGTACCGCCAGGGAGTTCCCCCTTTTTTTTAAATAAAAAAATTTTAATTGATGTATAGTTGAGGTACAGTATTAGTTACAGGTGTACAATGATTCACAGTTTTTAAGTGAATACCCTCCAAATCCATCCATGTTGTTGCAAATGGCAAAATTTTGTTCTTTTTATGGCTGAATAGTATTCTGTTGTACATATGTTCCACATCTTCTTTATCCATTCATCTGTTGACGGACACTTAGGTTGCTTCCGTATCTTAGCTATTATGAATAGTGCTGCTATGAACATTAGGGTGCATGTATTTTTTCAAATAAGTGTTTTTGTTATTTTCTGATATATACCCAGGAGTGGAATTGCTGGGTCACATGGTAGTTCTATTTTTAGTTTTTTGCAAAACCTGGCAACTGTCTTCTTTGCTATGGTGATTCATGGAACCGGCAGGAGGGCATGGTTTACCTAATTTGTAGGCAGCTGGCACGATGGGTCGGTGAACAGATTTCTGTTCATCTTCAGTTTAGAGCCACAGAGTGGAGAGGGAAGAGCGCAGATACGGTGTTAGCAGACCTGGGCTTGAGTCCTGGCTCTGTAGTTTCTAGCAGATCTTAAAGCCTTGGTTTCCTCATCTATTAATCAGGTGTAATAACCCCTGTCCTACCTAACCCACAGCTTTGTGAAGATCATCTGAGAAAAGAGTGTGAAAGGACTTTGAGAGCTGTACAGTCCCATCTAGAAGCGTTCTCACTCAAACATATAAACTTAAACACTTCGTTTTAAATGATCCCAGAACTAAAAAGGCTGCTCACAAATAGAACAAAAATTAGAGCCATCACTTTCTGGTGTCATAGTGTTCTCTGTTTAGATTGTCAAAGGATGTTATTGTGGGGATGGAAAAAGAATTTTCCCTTCTAGGGAAAGAACCCTTCTAGGTTCTTGACTGAGACACCCCTGGAATAAAAAGATTAACAGGAGAAAAACAAACAAATTTAATAATATGTATGCCTCCTGTATACATGGGAGATACCCAGGAAAATAGAGTAACTCCCCCAAATGGCTGAAGCTGTCACCCTAAATACCATCTTCAGCTAAAGGCAAAAGAAAATGTTGGGGTTGAGGAGTTAGTTATAGGAGGTTATCAGGAAAAGCACAGTAAACAAGGGTAAGGTCATTATGCAGATTTAAATAATTGTTTTCTACATTGATAAGAGTTTCTAGAGATAAGGTCATCTTACCTTGTCTACCTTATCTACCATTCCTGGTACAGTGAGGAAGACACCCTTACAAACAAGAGATTTCCCCCATACATGTACATGTCTCCTACAAAAGCTCCATTTTTAGAGCTTCCCCTATGTCTGCAGTTTCTTACAAATAACCATGTTAAAATAATCCTTATGCTGAAGAGGCATATCTTGGGGTGACAAATTCTTCCCCCCTTCATCCCACCTTTGAAACTTCAAACAAGTTTCACAGTCCAGAAGCTGAGTTGACAAATTGCTCCATATCTCATTGAACCTGTCTCAGTAGTGAGAATAGGTCAGCTTAGTTAAACAGTTGTGTCTCATTTCAGGAGGTGGTCTTGCAGGTGTGCTCCCAGAGTTAGGCCTAGATAGTGCCAGTGGTCAGGTATTTATTAAGAGGCATTTCTATGGAAATGGAAGAAAACCAAAGCTTAATGGTTGGAGAAGACTCTAAACCACTTTCTGAGCCCAGGAGGCAGCCAGTCAAGAAGATTTTCTCTGTGTTAGGGTTGAACCATCTTTTGCAGTTTGAGTGTCTCTGATGATGTCATCAGGTGTTCAGTTACGCTTTCTGAGTGGCCCACAAAGCAACAGGCACGAGCGATGTCTAAATATGAGCTGTTATGGTGATTTCTCTGAAGTGTATATCAAGCCATTCACATTCAGTTTGCAGGGTTTCAGGGAAAAGGGCAGCTTTTGTTTTTAGTGATTCCAAGTCAAAAAGGTGGGAGAAAATTGGAAACATTCGTTTGGAGATTTGTAGCCGGATATTTGAGGAAACTAGAATTCAGGATCCAGTCCAGTTTACGGGTAGAGAACAAAACCCCAGAGACAATTAACAGAACCAGAATCTTATCTACAAGTGTGTATTATAGTTTCTACTGAAACATAATTTTTCTAAAATCACCCTTATTTCTATCCAAGATAGCCAAATGAAGACTAATTTGTTCACAAAATAGGTCTAGTTTCAATAAACTTGTCCCGATTATTTGTGCAAGCGCAGCAAGAATAGCAGTTGACCATGCAGGGTCTTTTAAATATTCTTTGCTGGCTTTTCATAAGGAATTTCAGATTGAACTTTTTGTTTGTTTGTTTGTTTTTGTGGTATGCGGGCCTCTCACTGTTGTGGCCTCTCCCATTGCGGAGCACGGGCTCCGGATGTGCAGGCCCAGCGGCCATGGCTCACGGGCTCAGCCGCTCCGCGGCATGTGGGATCTTCCCGGACCGGGGCACGAGCCCGTGTCCCCTGCATCGACAGGCGGACTCTCAACCACTGTGCCACCAGGGAAGCCCCAGATTGAACTTTTAAAAGCATCTAGAGGAAAAAAAAAAAAAAAAGCATCTAGAGGTCAGGAAGCCAAGCCAAAGACTTTCCATCAGACTTTGCCTTAATGCTTATGGATTTGAGTTGATTCCTCTCTTCTTGAGGTCCCCCAAGTATCCTGTACCTGCCAGGAAGGGACTTTCCTTACTAACCTGGTAAGACTGTCAGGAACCCTGAAAGCAAGGTACCAGGCTGTTTTTCCAAGGGGATTTATTGACTCTATAAACTCAGCCTTAATTATTTAAAACTGTCTTGTCATATCTGATCCTATGAATCTTCTCAAATCTGACATTCCAACCAAAGCTTTGATAATATAACAAATGTTTCCATTTGTGTCCTGTTACAAGAAGAATAGATTCTTATTAACTTATGCAAATAAATATTTTGTCGTAAAGAACATTCACTAAGCTTCCAAATTCTGAAGGGATCAGGTAGGGAGAAAAAGTAATTGTTTCATCCTTATTCACAAAGGTACACTTTATCAAATTGCTCTAAGTCATAGGTAGCTTAAGAGAAAAAGTTTCCTTAATATTAAAGAACTTAATCTGGAAAAACAAAACATTAAGGAACCAACAATGTTTCAGACAAAAAGTCATAAAATTATAATCATCATCATCAGTTCGTTCAGTCTGTTATTAATTCTTGTTCTGCTTAAATCCAGTTTTTTCATCAGTTCTGGAGATTCTTACTCAGTTCAGTTTTATGATCTTTAAGTTATCAGAAATCTGTGCTTGCCAGAGTCCTTTCCATGAATCTCCTTGAAGATGAAGCACACTTGCAAACACTTCTGCAAAAGCATCAGAGTAAAACAGTAACTTCTATAAATGGCAAAGACTTAAAAGTGGCCATGGTTAAAGATCTGATTAGAGTTCATTACAATGCGATTGACAAAGAAATTTGGTTATCTCTGTAACAGACAACATTCTAGTTATTATTAAGGTAATTACTAGAATTATGACTGATTAACATTATACCAGACATATCAGAATTTTAGGAATTTCATACAATTTCTGGAATGCTTATATACCTATACAAATACACTTAAAGAAGGCTTAGTATTATGTCTTATTTGACAGTGCTTCCCATATAATTTAACATATCAATAAGCCTCTATCTCTCTGTCTTTAAGGAGAAGAAATCTTTTGAGATGTTCCAGGGGCCCTCTGGAAAATCCCCAAATTACTTCCATGTCAAAAAGACTTTAGTTAGAGTTTGATTTGGCAAAGTTTGTCAAAAATATCAAGAAGTTTGGACACTTGACTAACTAAGAATCACACTATGAAACAATACATGGTTGTCTATTTAACCAAAGTGACAATAAAAGATTTTAAAGGCAAATAGAGATTGTTACACAGTTGTGAGCAAAACTTATCTCTTAATATTGAGATGATTCAGTTCTCTTAAATAATCAAAGACCTGATTAAGACAACATGAAGCACAGGAAATTATTTTGATAAAACACCAAATCTTTGCTTTCTAGGCAGATTACTTAAGAGGTAAAGAAAAACCTTTCACAACTTCTTATCAGGAGAAGACCAATAGTCCAATAGAACTTTGTCCTTTTAACAGATGAAAGAAAATCAAGTTCCAGTTTTATATAAGTACACTATTAAGACTTATTTTAAATACCCTTATAATAACAATTCAGTTTCAGCCAGCTTGATTACACAACGTAAAATTCTCTTTCTCTCCCCCTTCAACTTTCTATATACATTTAGTTTATCCTTTATTTTCCACCTTCCCATTCTGAAATAACCAGCTTTACTTTAGGACAAAATCACTTTCATTTCCTTCAACAGAAATGCATCTCCATACATCATATCTTTTCTTAGGTAAAAATATATCTTACTTTTCTTGCATACAGAGTTGTTTCCCATATTATTTCTGGTAGCTTTAATTACATATATTAATTAGAATTCTTAACCCTTAGCAACCTTAACTTCTGGTGAAAACTAAGAAGTGAGCAATTGTGAACTCTTATACCAGAATTCCGTAGACTGGCAAATTTATGAATACATTTCGTAATTTTGAAGCATACAGTTTTTCATAGTACAATCTTTCAATGTGGCACAAAATACATTTACTAATAAACCCAAATATCTTTAGTTTCTCTGTAATAAGAAGAGTCAGTAAACCTGTGTTCAGTAATTAATGTTTCACTGTTTCATCTTATTTGGAAATGACCTAGATATTCAATGAGATTCCATTATTTAACTTAGCTTAGCAAAACTTTAAGGTTTCAAGTTACCAAAAAGATTTTGGTAGCTATTTTTAATTAGAATACCATACACATATTTATTGCTGAAAAGTTCACCTGAAAACTCTTATCCCATTTACCTCTATCTACATCACTTCTTCCCAACAATTATGTTTAGACTATTCACAAAAACCTAATGAGACATTAGACAAAGTCAGCCATCATCCCAAGCTATTTTCCTTGCTGACCAGTTTTGCAACAGAGATAACGTTATCTATGTATTTATGAGAGTTTTAGAATACCCAATCCTTACAAACACGTGTCCTTCAACCCACATAAATAGAGCTCTTTATACATTAATTTCGACAATACCATGTGGAGGTAGAGAGATATCACATCTCTACAACGTACATGTATAAACATACATAAACATACAGACAGATGCAAACAAGACCTTATAACTGTTGTTCTAAAATTTTAGCCATGAGACACATACAATAATACAAAACTCACTAGCTTATAAAAGAACAGTTGGATTCAAACTTTGTTTTGGCAGTTGTCACCTGCTCAGATGGCTAAAGCTTTTTACTAAGATTTGTGGGAGGACATTTAAGATTTTTCATTAGTCTGATTTCCACATAGTTCCTTCTCTTCTGCTTCTGATGAGAAACTTCTCCCTAAAGTTTGCTTCTCAAAGAATGGTTCTTAGGTCCCAGAGAAGATGAATGTAGAAAATCTACATCAAGAAGGCACAGAGAAAGTACTCAAGTTTTCTCCAAGGAGTTTTGGGGTATATTTGCCTATTATTAGAGGTCTAGAGTAATTACTATTTAAAATTGTCCTTCTTTTTCTTAAGTGCAGTACAACTCTGTTTCTGAAATCCCAATATCTACGAGCATTTTAAGATGAAAAGGGGAGATTTGGGGATTGATAAGGCTAGGTGGACTTTGAATTGTTTCTAGAGCCACATTTCTGGTTTTGTAGCGATTTGCAAGACAAAGACAATTGTTTTCTATTTCAGAGAATTGGGTTGTAACCTGAATATCAAGAGACTGACCCACCCATCCAACTAAATTTGCTGCTTTGTATAAGGGTGATTTCCTACTGAGATGGAGATCAAAAGATTTCTACATTAGAGAGCTTCAGGGTTTAATAGACTGAAAAAGCCTGTCTAAGGTGTTTTAAACAAAGGCCTTATTTCTGAGTGCATATTCAACCTTGGACCAATTCACCTTAGGGGGGAAAGCCTCTTCAGTTGCTCTATCAGCCTCTGAATATCAACCTCTACTGAACCATTTCCGAGTCATTTGTAGGAGGGCCTGGGAGAGATTCTGGCTGTCTGATTCCTCTGTGAGGGATTTTTTTCCCAGGGGCCCGCCTGGCTTGTCTGCTAACTTGTCTGCTAACTAATAATCATGCGTGGGAAGAATACCCCTTAACAGCCAATCTAGGTCTCTGTGAGTGGGGTTATGAATGGTCACTGATCTTTCCAACTCCTCTCTTAGTTTGGTAGGATCTTCTGAAAGTAGAGGTAAAAGGGCTTTGTAATTGAAAAGATCTGTGTTTACGTCACCTCTCTAAAGCTTTATCCTTGAAGTTGGAATAATAGTCCATGCTGCATAGGTTGTAAAAAGACTGAGATAATAACTGTAAAGACCATACATAGCCCAATGTCCAGCATGTGATAAACCTTCAATGAACGATAGCTATTATTATTGTTATTTTACTAAGTGAAAAGAAATGAAACTGAATGTTGCTTTATTGGACAGTTAAGAATGGTAGGGAGCAGAAAATGGGCTTTTGTCTTCTTCAGTCACCAATTTTTTGCATGGTAACTCTGTCTGAAGTTGTCAGATAGGCGTGAAAACATTCCCATACACTCCCTCCGAAAGGAGGGTACCTACCAGGTGCAGACCATTCCTCTCAGTACAGCAAGCTCAAAATAAATGGGCAAGGTCAAGGCAAAGGAAAATAAACAGAGATCTGGACACACAGAAGAGAAAACAGAGAGGCCCTGGGAGAAGATGGAATAAAGACAGGCCAGACACAAAAGGTCAATCAATAGCTCATCTTAACATTAGCACCCGTGGGGACTTCCCTGGCGGTCCAGTGGTTAAGACTCCACCCTTCCAATACAGGGGGCGCGGGTTGGATCCCTGGTCCGGGAACTGAGATCCCCCATGCCGAGCGGTGCAAAAAAAAAAAAAAAAAAAAAATTAACACTTGTATTTGAGTCCCACTGTGGACAAGTGACAGGCTCCCTCTGACCCGTGCTCTCTGATGATCCAGTGAGACCTTGGGATGAGAGTGCTTTATAAACTGTAAAGCACTGTTGTTTCCCGCAGTGCCCTGCTCAGAACAGGGGAAGATCTTGCAGCCCCTCTGCCCTGGGGGAGAGCTCTGTTCCCAACTTGATTGAGCTGATTCTGTCTCTCTGAGTCAGTTAACCAGGTGGTGGTGGAGCCAAGGCACCCAGCCAGGGTGTCCAGCTCTTTGGTACTGTGGCTCCTGTGTCTCTCCGTAACGCCAGTGTCTGCGCCCCCCTGCCCCGGGAGGGGCCCCAGGGTCTGCGGGGGGCCGGGCTGCTGCTTGGAATCCTCCACTCCCACCTCATGGAATAGTGTCTGTGGGAGGGAGTTGTAGGGAAGGTGGAAGCAGGCCTGAGAACCAGCAAGCATGGTGCTTCCCAGTTAACAAAGCACCATTCATACCCATTCTCTAATGATCTAGGGAAGTAGATCACATCCATTCTACAGATGAAGCAACCAAGGCTTCAGGAGGAGAAATGATTTACCCCAGGTCGCAAGGTCTCTGACTCCAAATCCCAGGCTTTTCCTCTGGGCAGATCTGAGGACCCACATGGGCATGAAAACCCACCTATACACACTGTCTGGTGGAGGTTACCAACCAGAGCCGAGAATTCCTATCTGTAAAGCAAGGTCCAAATGGATGGGAGTAGTCAAGGCAAAGAAGCAGAAAACAGATTTGGACACACAGAGAAGACAGAGGCCCTGGGGGAAAAATGGAATCAAAAAAGGGTATCAATGTGTGTTTTATTATGGAACTTCCCCTGATTCTCAGAGTCACTGAAAGTGACAGACAGGGACAAACCAATAGGCAATAAGAGAGAGAAGCACAGAAAGACACATGGAACTTTCTGGGAAGGGTGTCAGAGGCAAGCCTGTGGGGGATGGAGGAGCTGGGAGGAAAACAGAAGGGACGGTCAGCAAGGCGGCAGCCTGTGTGGGTTTTGTGATAGTTGTGGACTTTATTTTATTTTAAAAATTTAAACTTTTTATTATGGATGTGTACATATTTATACAAGAGAAGAGAGAATAATATAAAGAACCCCCTATTCCCATCACCCAACTCCAACAATTGTCAACACATGGGCAGTCCCCTGGACACCCCTGCCCACTCCCCCTCCTCAGACAGCCTATCATTTCCTCATGGATTTCATCTTGAGAGGGAGTTTGCTTTCCCCCACACCATTCTTAAAGTTGTGTGTACACCAATGACCTGCACACACATCCACTCTCAAACCTTCACAAGCCCCCGCAATTCTCATGTGTTTGTGCCGAAAGAACTCACACTGCCCTGCCCATAGGAACAGAAAAATTCATTCAAGAGTCACGGAGGATGACAGCTATCAGTTACTTATGTGGTCATCCACGTTGCCAGGGTTCAAGTCCTGGCTCCACTGCTCACTGGCTGGGTGAGCTTGGACGAGTTTCCTCATTTTCTGGAGCCTCAGTTTTCTCATCTGTGAAATGGGGTGATGATAGTACCTCTCACAGGCCTGTTGTGAAGCTGAAATTAGTTAATAAAAGCATAACCCTTAAGGTATGGCTTGGTGCACAGTAGGCCCTTGAGAAACATTAGCTTTCCATCCATCCATTTAGGAAACGTTAGTGGGCACCTGCTGTTGCCACGTTGGGCCAGGAGCTGTGCACATGAGAAGAATGAGGAAGGTCCCTGCCCCCTAGTATCTCCCCATCCAGTGGGGGACACAGACGCAAGAAAAGACTTTTCCACACAGTGGGCTGGCTGCTGTGACTGTGGGCTGAGTCCCAAGCAGTCCAACCTTCTCAATTTACAAGTGACCAAACAGACCACGGGCCCCCCTGAGCCCAAGGAGCCACAGCACTTAGCAGCAGAGCTGGGTGGCCTCGGAATGGTTTCTCCTGGCCAGCCACCTTTATGTGAGAGCCTCAGGGGAAGCTGGTGGCTCTGGAGGACAGCGGGGCCAGTCTGGGCAAGGGTGCTCTGGGCCCCCCTGCCTGCAGTGTGGAGCAGGACACTGGTCACAGGGCCAGGTATGTGCAGCGCTCTGGCTACTGGTTAACCAGGTGAAGGACTTCAGTCCACTGTGTGGTCAGGGGCCCAGGGCAGGGGAGTCCCGGATACCCCCTCACCTAGCAGGAGGCCAGGGATGCCAGGCCAGCTGCCCATGACCTGCACTGGATTGGGGCTGGGGAGGCGCTCAGTCTGGAGACGGCTGACCCCAGATGCTCCAGGGACAGAGGAGCAGATGGGGTCTGGCATCTGAGGAGGTAGAAACAGCCAGTGAGAGTCCCCTTTCAACCCAATGAAAGAAAATCCTTTTCTTTGGTCCAAAAGCAGGGAATGGATGGGAAAGTTCAATACTGACTGAGCACTGGACTCTCATTGTATCTAATCCTCACGGCAGCCTGTAAGGGAGTATTAGATCCATTTTCAGGATGAGAAGAGTAAGGCCCAGAGAGGGGCAGGGCCCCTCTACGGGCACACAGCTGATTGCTGGAGTGGGGCTCACTCCCAGGTCCAGCACTTTTCCCTCTGGGCCCCCTTACTCGATGAGATGGAAGGGGCGACTTGGAGGATTCCCACCACTGGAGGTGCCCAGATGAGGCTTCGTGGCTGCCCATGTGTGGGGGGCTGGAGGCAGGTCCTGGGGGAATTCAAACCACCATGGCCTTGGGTTCCAGAGCCTTTGAGTGACCAGGCAGGAGTCTGAGTCCGTGGCCAAGGGTGGACTGGAGTGTCTCACATCACGGGTGTGGACAGGGTGCAGCTCAGCCGTGTGCTTGCCCAGCACTCAGTGTACACAGACGTTTCCCTCTCTCCCGCCCACCTTCCTCCCCTTCCTTTTCCCCTCTTCACTCATTCATTCAGCACTTGCTTGGATTTGTTATGTACCTTGTCCCTAGTCAGAAGCTGGGGGTGGGGTGGGGTGGGGGATGGTAGGAGTTCAAAGTGGAATGAAGCATGTTTCTTGCTTATGAAAAGCCCAGTCTGAAAGTGAGAGATTAAGCATGAAAAATGCACCTGTAGCAGGAAGCAGAAGTGATGAGAACCAGAGAGCACCGCAGGCTAAGTCTGGGGGAGGGTGGAGTGTCCTTTCCAGGTGACTCCGGCCTCAGGGGGGTGAACAAAGAGGCTGGTGCAACAGTTCCAGACAAGTGATAGGGCCTGAGCTAAAGAGTTTGCAAATGACCTTACCTGCTGTCTATCCATCAGAACAAGGCCTGGTATTCGGGAACCCTGCAGTGCAAAGACCAATACTTGCTGAAGGTGTCAGGAGTCAGAGGCCTTCAGGGGTGCACAGCCCCTACCCTAGCAGTCACCTCATAGTCAAGTCTTTTTTTTCCAAACAGCTGGTTGACACCCATTCGCGGGTTGTAAAATTAATTTCGTGTTTACGGCCAGCATTTTACAAAATGGGATGGAAAAGAACAAAATGAATAGAATTGAATTGAATTAAAGTTACCAGAGATCATATTAATGGTATTGTTTTATGAAAATTTGTTTTGCACACATGTATCCGAACTGGGTCATGGCTATAATGTATATTTGACTTGTAGTCAAAAAACTTAAAAACACTGATCTGGTCCAACCCCCTCATTTTGCAGAGCTTTGGGAGAAGAGGGTAGGGTGGGGCACTGGCCCGCTCCTGTGTTCTCTCTACTAAACTTGTCTTTCTCCTAAAGCATAGTTTATATTGACATAGGTCTCCAAACTCAGCCATCCTCATTATTCCTGACCACTCCCAGAACCAGTGTCCCATCTGCCCAGTGGTGTGCCAGGAAATGTGTAGTAACTGGCTCCCTGAAAAAAGTATGCATATACGTACATAAGTTTAATATAAATTGTACTGTTAGAATAGATTATCACACAAAATTTACAAATAATAAAATATACAATGATCTTTCTTGCAGATTGCACAGAGCCAATTAAATCTCAAAGAATGCTTTCATTGATTTTTGCCAAATTCTTGTGTCTGTAGCCAACCTGCCATTGACCCGTGAGGTTATTTTCCACATGAATGTTGGTTGATACTTTTATTGACATTAATGAGTAACACAAATGTGAAACAATGGAGACAAGGTATATATAAGTCAGAACTTCACTCATTTGTCAATGTCAGTTTCCAGAAACTATTTTTTCGATGAATGGGATAAGAGTTTTAAATTCTAGAAGAATATTTCCTCTTTTTCTTTTTTCTTTTGCTATTCACAATGTAATGGCTACAAACATATGTTTAAATTTAATCTGCCTTGTTAACATTTTCTCTGTCACTTTCTAGACAGTCTGCAGAACAGTAAATCAAAGCCTGATTTGTAGTGTTCACCCATTTCCCTGGTATAAATTCTCCCAGCATGGCTAATTTCAAGCTAACAACATGATGTTGCTGACATGGAGATGTGAAGAGAGGCACGGTAGTGGCACAGACCATAACATAGAGTTTTCATGGTGCAGGTATAACAGATGTAAATAACCTCTAGAGAATAAATCATAGCAAAACGTAGCAAAATAATTAGGAAGTGATGGGTTTTGAGGCTTTACTACCTTCCTTTTAAATAACTTATTTAATTATACATTTATATAATTTAATTTTTACCAATGGTGGTGTTTAACAACCGGCTTGCAAAATTCCTGATAATGTGACAGTTCCAAGCTGGTACAAGCCAGCCTGAGCACACTATTACATCTACCTCCGACCCCAAGGCAGGACTGTGGAGAGGCTGTGTGTTAGAGGATTGATGGGATTCACAAAGGTAGGCCAGGGCTGGCCCAGAGTCAGACACCCCAGCACACAGGCTACTGCATTGCTGGAGGCATCACATGGACGGGCACGTGTGCGCGCGCACACACACACACACACACACACACACACACACACTGCACATACCTCTCCCTCCTTCCCAACCCTTCTCTGCACTCAGAAGTGGGAACCAGGTCAGGGTTCCGCTCACTGAGCCCCTTGAGCTGGACCTGAAGTAGTCCTGGGCTTCGTGATGTTTTCTGCCCACTGGCCCTCTCTGGGCCTCAGCTTCCTGAGGGAAGTTCCCTTGGAATTTAACAGACATGCCCTTATCCTGTCTGTGCCAGGTGCTGGGCTGGACTTGGGATCAGAGATGAGTCAGCCATAGCCCGGAAGGTCAGAGAAAGCTAGGAGCTCCAAGGGGCCACATGAGCCAGCAGCGGGGGCTGGGAGGATGGTGACATGCAGGGGTGCCTGGCTCCCAGCCTCACCTTCTCCTGGGCAAGTTAGGTAACCTCTCCTGGCTTCAGTTCTTCATTATGAAAAGGAGGTAATACAATCTACCTCACAAGATTCTTGTAAAGATTAAATAAGGTAATATAAAATAGCAGGATTCCTAGGACATAGTGACACACAATAAAGTGACATTAATCAATAAAAGTTATTATCATATGTTTAACTTATGACTATAATTTATTTATTTTATTTATTTATTTTTGGCTGAGTTGGGTCTTCGTTGCTGTGCGCAGGCTTTCTCTGGTTGCGGTGAGCAGGGGCTACTCTTCATTGCAGTGGCTTCTCTTGTTGCGGAGCACGGGCTCTAGGAGCCTGGGTTTCAGGAGTTGTGGCACGCGGGCTCTGGAGCGCAGGCTTAGTTGCTCCGCGGCATGTGGGATCTTCCCAGAGCAGGGCTCAAACCCGTGTTCCCTGCATTGGCAGGTGAATTCTTAACCACTGCGCCACCAGGGAAGCCCTAACTTGTGACTGTAGAGTGATAATGTTAGGACCAAAGGAATCAGGACTGCGGGAGCACAGAGACGCCCCACCAAGGCCATCAGGCAATCAGCGTGGGGCGTTGGAGAAAGGAGCTGGGAACGCAGACGACCCTTGCTCTAGATGCGCCAGCTGTGTGTCCTTGCTTGTTTCACCCTCATAGCTTTTTATTTCCAGTATTTTTTAAATAATGAAAGATTTGTAATTTATACCCTATCACAGAACAAATCTTGCATGTTTTCACTTTATGCTGATTCCTGGGCAACTTCCCTTCAGATGGTGTTTTATTGCTTTGGCATAAAGTCTAGTCTTTTCCCTGTTTACAAAAGCAAGCCATTCATTCATTCGACATGTGTCTATTACTGTCTATTTTGTGTCAAGCGCTGTTCCAAGCGGCTATCAAGCAATGCATCTGTGTACTACCCTTGGGAAATTCAAGAAAGTCATTAAAAAAAAGTAGAATGAATGCAAATCTTACAACCCAGAGATGACCACTCTTCACAACTTGGGATCATATTGTTTTATAATTTTTTTTTTCAAGGAACAGTGTATCATAAACACAGTTCCAAGCTATCATCAGTGGAAATCGGATTTCCTACATTTGGGGGTGCTGTTTGGCTGCTGCCCTGCAAAAGCTGTTTACCCCTCAACAGATCTGCCCCTCAAGCCCTGGACCCACTAGGAAGCAGTATGAGTCTCAGAGACCAAGAAGGGGCTCTCAGTGGCCTTCTCACTTGGATTGACTCCAGTGCCTGCTTCATCTATTCACTGCTGGAGTGAAAGCATAGCTATGGACCCCTTATTTAGAGAGCTACACTCTCTACTGTCCCTGAGCTCACCTGTTTCTAGCTGCTACCAGACTAACTCTCAGCTCTGCCCTCCAAGCAAAAGACCGGCTCAGCAGTGAATCGGTGTAGGCAGAGTCACCCTGATGAACGAGTTCTGTGGGTCTGTATATCCTAACATTAGAAATTGCCTTTCTTTATTAAAAGAATTCCGTTTCCTTTATTGATTAAATGAAGAAATCAAGTTTAGTCCGATTCCATTTTTGCTTGAAACTACAGGTTATAAACACACATAATTATGGAAGGAGAAAGGGCTTTTAGTTACTACTTTACACGTTTGTAAGTATTTTGAATGTTTTACGATGAACATATATTACATTTAAAATGTTATACACACATATGAGGGAAGGAGGGGGGCAGGAAGAGTGAGAATCTTAGCTTTCTAGTACCTGAATTCAGGCACCTCTCTGATTATTTCCATAGTGTATATTTTTTAGAAGTAGAATTCCTAGAAGTGGAATTGCTGTATTTAAAGGTTCTTGGTGTATATTGCAAAGTTAATCCTCAGAATGGTTATACCTCCTTACACTTCTGATTACCAGCAAATGAATACCAACTTGTCTTAGCCTTCACTAATGCTGGCCATTTTTGGCACCAGGGACCGGTTTCATGGAAGACAGTTTTTCCACGGAAGCCGGGTGGTGGCGGGGTGGGGTGGGGTGGGGGGCGGGAGGGCGCGGTGGGGGTGGGGGGGCCAGGGGGAAGGCGGTGGGGGGGAGGGGGGAGGCGGGGGATGGTTCAGGCGGTAATGCGAGCGATGGGGAGCGATGTGGAGCGGCAGACGAAGCTTTGCCCGCTCACCCGCTGCTCACCTGCTGTGCGGCCCGGGTTTGTAACAGGCTGTGGACCAGCACCGGTCCATGCCTGGGGCTTGGGGACCCCTGCTGGGTGGTGGTGTTAATAATTCCCACTTTAATAGATAAGACAGCATTTCATCTTAATTTCTCCTTTTATTACTAGTTGAAATTCTAAAAATGTATTGAATATTTTTATTTCTTCTTTGTTGGTGGCTTAATATTCTTTGGACAGTTTTGTTCTTGTGGTGTTTCAATTGTAGTCTTTATTTCATTTTTTTCTCTTCCTGTGTTTGCTGGAGTGATTGAATTTTCATTCCTTCATACACACTTCTTAATACATGGATTTACTTTCTGTTTATGTCCTTCTAGTAGCTAACTGTGGATTTTCAGCATACCTACTTAGAATTATATTTTACTTATAAAGCCCAGAAAGAGAAAGCAGGTTTCTCCATCATCTTTCTAAACATGACAAGAACTTGGTCATCATTTCACTTCCCTTTGTATCTACACCTGTTCCTACCCACCTCTCCCTTCTTCCATGTGGGGTATCATCTGGTATTTCAACTCCAAATTGGCATTTCAAACATTTTATTTCACAATAATTACCTAGATATTTAACAATACATTTTCCTGATTTCTCTGTTTGTTATTCCTCTTAAATTCTTCCCCTTCCTCCTAGATTCACTTGAGAATTTCCTCCAATGTTTCTTCCAATGAAGGTCTTTCTGAGTGTTTGTGTTTCTAAAAATGTATGTATATATGTGTATATATTTAAAGTCCTGTGCTCAGGGGTAATGGGAAGTTTTGCTAATTACTTTCTGTGGCTTTTTGCACCCTTCTACTTCCTCCTAGGTTCATTCTTCTTGTAGAGAATTTCCTCTACTCCTTATCTCAGAGAGGTTCTGTATTAACTTCATTTCCTCAGGGCTCCTCTATCTGTTGAATTTTTGGCTCCCTTTGGTGGTGTAATCTTTCCTCATGTGTGATGTTTCTGGGTTGGGTGCTTGTCCTTGTGCTGGAGCTTCCACTGGGATATTTGTTTGGGGGTGGGTGGCAGCTGCTGCCACAGCTAGTACTAAGGCGTGCTTTCAGTGCTGCAGGATGGAGGTAGGATGTACCGCTCGATGGGGTACCTCAGCAGCTGATCTACATCCAAAGCACCCGGTCCTTCCCAGGTGCCACCTGTGATCTGGAGCACTGCCTTTCTCTCTGTGACCCATGTATACTACTCCCAGAGAGGTTAACCCCATTGCCTCTGGTCGGTCAGCAGGGTGGGAGGACTCTTGGGTCTCTGTGAGACCCCAACTCATCATTCTGTGGTCTGTCGGCAACCCCCGCCTGCATCAGCCTCTTGCATATGAGTGCAGAGCACTTTTCTGTGGTCACAGCCTGTAGCCGTGCTGGCTGATGTTTTTTCTCTTCGTTCTAGTCCTAACTGCTCTCCATCATTCAGCATCTTCTAGTAGTTTCTGTGTCCCTGATAGATTCCCTTCTTGTTTTCAAATATGGCTATTTTTTTTCTTTCTTAAAAAAAATTCTTTCTGCTATTTTGAGGGTTTTTGTAGAACAAGGAGACTGACGTATGTGCTCAGTTTACTTTCCTAAAAACGGAATTCTAAATTTTATAGTTCTATCACATTTCCAACAGCATGAGTCACCCTCATCTCCCCCCACCACTTCTAAGTTGTCTTATTCCTATGTTTAGACATCACCGTGGAGTACTGGAACTTTAAAAACTTTCAGGGAAGTATGCCATGCTCACGGATTCCCAGAGGAATGCTCTTCCCTGAGACTTCTGGGAAAAGTGGGAGCTGACCGGGAAGGAAGCCCGAGGGATGGCCAGATGGATGCTGCAGGAGTGAGGCACAGAGTGAGCAAGGATCTGGAGGGTGAGCGTTTGCTGAGGTGGTGCAGTGCAAGTCAGAGCAGTGATAGTGAAGTGTGGCGGGAGCCCAGAAGGGAGCAGGTCCCTTTCAAAGAGAGACCAGGAAACTACTGTCATGTGTTTCACACACGAGACCGCAGCAGCCTTGTCCTGCAGACTCTGAGGTCTGGAGAGGACAGAGTCCACAGTCTGTCGTCCAGATGACCACTGTCCTGCCCCAATAGCCCAGCAGTGAATCAGAGTGAGCAGATGCTTCTTGACCTCTGGCTACGAAAAACCATGTCCGAAGACTGGTTTCCTGTGAAGTTACTGAAGCTTAAGTCTCAGGGGCCCTCACTTGCACAGGACCCTACCAAGGCTCTAGGAGGGTGGGAGGCACCTTGGTTAAGTGTTTACATGGTGATATGTTTTCCTTAAAATATGAAAAGATAAGATATTTTTGTAGTTTTATTTGAAAAGAACATCCAAATAATATAAGCTTTGGGTGCCAAGGAACCTGAATCTGTCCATGACTATGTCATCAAGCAAAGAAGGAGTTAAAAAAAAAAAGAAAAGAAAAGAAGGAGTTAGATCCAGTTAGTAGTGCAGTTGTATAGATAATTAAGCTGGAGAAAGAGATATGAAAGAAGATAATCCACTTAGTGAAGACACATCACAGGTGAGTGGCACTGACTCAGAAACGGAAGTTAAAAAAGATCAGATGGGGCTTCCCTGGTGGTGCAGTGGTTGGGAGTCCGCCTGCCGATGCAGGGGACGCGGGTTCATGCCCCGGTCCGGGAAGATCCCACATGCCGTGGAGCGGCTAGGCCCGTGAGCCATGGCCGCTGAGCCTGCGCGTCCGGAGCCTGTGCTCCACAACGGGAGAGGCCACAACAGTGAGAGGCCTGCGTACTGGAAAAAAAAAAAAAAGATCAGATGATCTCAGTGGGCTACAAGCCAAATTCCTGACAGTGATGCTCAAGGCTGAAGGGTCAATGCCTGCAGCAGTGACTGATGATGTGAATGTGTGTTTCGGTTGTTTTTCAGGACCAGGCAGCTAAATGGCACTTGTGCCAGCTCGGTGGACATGGAGCTCTTCCTCCATTACTCCCTCATCCCATCAGTAAGTGAAGGCAGGGGAGGGTGGATGAGGGAAGAGAAGGGGAGCTGGGGTGCTCCCATACACAGTCTCCCAAAGGGATCTGAATAGGTCGGCAGAGACTTGCTCTCTTACATTATGCACTAAAAACACAGGCAGAAGAAGGCTTTGAAGGTCCCAAGAGTCAGGGGCACTGACTTTTAGGGGAGTCAGAAAAGGCTTTTCTGAGGAAGCAGTGCTGGAGCTGAGGTCTGTTGGAAGACGTAATGAAGAACATTTCAGGCAGAGGGGAGAGCACGTGCAAAGGCTCCGTGGCGGGCGGGAGCATGGAGAGTGTGAGGAGCTGAGAAGGCTGGCGTGGCTGGAGTGGGGAATTGGAGGTGGAGGTGTCTGGGGAGGTGGGCAGGGCCAGGCCGTGTATGAAGGAGTTTTGTCTTTGTTCTAAATACAGTGGGAAGTAGTGGAGTGTTTCTGGCCCAAGGATGGTGTGATCAGATTTATGGGTTGAAATGATCTGTCTGTTTGCAAGTGGGGATCAGGTTGGAGGCAGGTAAGAGAGGAGGCAGGAAGGCCAGTTAGGAGATGGTTGCAGGGGTCCAGGTGAGGTGATTTTACATCATCCTAGATGATGGTGGTCACCTCCAGATGTTCAAGGGGTAAAAGCAGTAGAACCGGGTAATGGGTTGGATAGAGAGATGAGGGAGAGGGAGAGGTTGAGGATGACTCTTGGGTTTGTAATTTGCACAGCTGGAAGGATGGTGGTATCTGTCATTCACTTGTTAAGGAAAATTAGAGGGCATCCAAGTTTGTTGTGGATGAAGGAACAGGGCAGGGAGGAAAATCAAGAGTTCCATTTAAGACATACTGAATTTGAGAAGCCTTCAACACATCAAAAAGAAATGCCAACTATGTAGTTGAACATATGATTCTGGACCACAGCTGGGCTGGAGATTCAAGTTTGTGAGTCTTCTGTGTATTTGGTGGCCATTGAAAGTGTGGACATGGATGGGGTCACTGAGGAAGAGAGGATGGGGGAGTAAGATGAGTGGTCCTTGGACTGAACCATGAGGAGCTTCACATCTGGTGGTTGGGTAAAGAATGATCCAGCAAAGGAGACTGAGAATTAGAAGAAAACCAGAAAAGTGTGGCTGATAGAAGCATAGGGAAGAGAGTATTTCTAAGAGGAGGAAGAGGTCAACACTGAATGCTGCTGTGAGGTCAAGCAGATTTGGGCTTAATGTTTACATTTGGATTGAGCAACAAGGTGGTAATTAGTGACTTTGACCAGAACTGCTTCCGTGGAGTATGGGAGTAGAAGCCATGTTAGGGGGTCGAAGAGCAAGTGAGAGGTGAGGAAATGGAGACAGCAAGTGTAGATAATTCTCAGGAATTTTCTAGTAAAAGAAGAAAAGGGGCATCAAGTATAGGAGAATATGACTGAATCCACAGGAATAAAAAGCAAAGGATTTGCAACCTGAAAGTTATTACCCATTTTTTACGGATGAGGCCACTGAGGTTCAGAGAAGTTAAGTCTCCCTCCCAGCCAGTGTGTGGGACAGACTGTATTTGAACCCATGTCTGTTCAGAGCAACACAAAGGAAAGCTCAGTACAAAACATTCTGGAAGCTCAACGGTGCGTGCAGCCAGCTCTCCAAGTGTGGAGTTTGAGTCCTAGACGTTCTGAGTGCTTTGCTCACCCACACACTCTCCTCCAGTGAGGGCACCGAGGGGCTGAGGATGAATGTTCCCTCTGACAGACCCTTCTTCTCTTTCTATAGCTTTTCATCATTTTGGTCTTGTCCCTTCTCCAAAGACGAGAGCACCATAGACAGAGAGATGACGCTTCTTACCTCCTGGGAAACCGCTTCAGAATGATCATGTGAGTTGAGCCAAGGTCCATCACTACAGCTTGGGGTACTCTGTGTTTGGGACCAACACCATTTGTAAGACTAGGCTAACCACCAGTTACCTCCCTACCCACCTCTACCCCGCCGTGGACAGCTCTGCCCCTCCCTGCCCCAATCCACCCAAGGCCCAGAGAGTTCAGAATTGGCTTCCAAGCTACTGCGCCCTCAGCACCCAGGGCTGCCCAGAAGTGCTTAAAACAACTCGAAGAGGCTCAGCTCACTATGGGAAAGGCCTTCCCACACTCAGCACCATGGCTACCCCGAGAAGCAGGGGGGAGAGAGTTCCCTGTCACTGGTGGCAGCAAGCCTCCTTGTTGGGATGGAGGCATGAGACATGCCCCAGGAGAGCCCGCTGGACCAGGGAGCTTTCAGGGCCTTTCCCACTCTGCCATTCTGAATCTCTGCTCCCCTCCTCACATTTTTCCTTGAGTTCTAATTGTTCATCTCTCTGCCTCATCACCCTCTAATTACTACTAATGATGATGATGCAATTAGCATTTGTTGCATACTGACTCTGGCCCAGGTACTGAACCATCTGCTTTGCCTACGCTACTAGGATGGACCCCAGCATGGTGGAGGTTGTTATCCTCATGTAATGGATGAGCTAGCTCAGGCTCAGAGAAGTTGAGTCACTTGCCCAAGGCCACAGAGCTACCGAGTGACAAGAGCTTTAACCCAGCTCTGGTCGCTTTTGGCTCTGATTCTCCCAGTGTCATAACCTGAGAAGACTCAAGGATGTGAACACACTCAGGTCTCAGCCTTGGGCTCTGGAGAAGGGAGAGGAAGCCAGGATGTCAGGATGGAGTCTAAGGGTGATCTGACCTTTGCGGTGAGAGAAATCCAACAACAATGTCCATATACCGTATACCAGCCCAGAGTAGCAAACATTCTGGTTACCACCCATTAGAGCAGTCAGCCCCTCCCAAACTGCCAGGTCTAAGCCACATTGGCTGAGGCACAGAGAGAGATTGAGGCTGGTGGATAAAGATCTTCAGACTTTGCCCTGGGCATTTGGCATGTAGGGCCTGGTGTAGGACTTTTTAAGTAAGACCGCTATATGGATCATGTTAAACTGCTTTGAATTCAGTTAATAAAGGCACCGTTTTCTTGCTCTCTGGCCACTTTCTTATGAAAAGCCCTGCTTTCCTGAGTAGTTTTAGCTCACCATCTTCACCCATTAATAATCCTTCGCATGTGCATGACACTCCACAGTTTATAAAGCAGGTCTTCATTTGCCATCCACAGTGTCTCTGTGATATGAGCAGAGCAGGGGTATCATCTCTGTTTTAAAGATAGGGAGACTGAGTCCCACATAGCACTTACGTACTACAGGTGGGATTGATTAGAATTCAAATCAGTTCAACCAAGTGCGTGTCCACGAACGTGCAGTGAGCAGCTACTCTTTTCAAAGCCCTGTGCTAGGTCCCACTCCAGAGGAGTTTATAGTTCACTAAACAAGTGATAAGAAAAGCATGGACATGAACTTAGCGCTGAGGGGACCCAAGCAAGGCAGCAAGTAGGTGTGCCTGATTGGGAGTGGGTTGTCAGGGAGGTTTCTGAGAGAGGTGCTCCCTGAGTTGTGCCTTGAAGATGAAGACGAGCCAGCCAAATGGAACAGGAAGGTGGGGTCCAGATCCTGACTCCCAAGTCCCCACCTGCAGGTACCTGCAGTACCCTTCCCTTCCTGCCACCTTGAGTTTTCATTAAGCCGGCTTCAAATGGCACTCCAGTGGGGAAAGCCTTTTCTCTTTGTCTCAAATGCAATTGCTTTCCCTTATGTAGACAAAGCTCTTTTGGTTAGAGGAAACAGATACCCACTCAAGCTTGTTTGCATAAAAGGAAAAGAAAGGACTTTTTATAAAGTTACAGAGATCTCACAGAAACTGGCAAGGTTGGCCTCATGGGAACTAGAGCTCTTGAGATGGGCGTCTCTGGGAGACGGATTCTACTTTTGCCTCTTTGTGTCACTGGGGTCCCTTCAGCACCATTTTACCGTTTTCCTCTCTGCCATCTGACTTTACCATCGGACTTAATGATCTCTGCTTCCCCCAGACGTCGGCAAGACTCAGTTTGGCATGACTTTCCAGAACAGAATTTTAACAGCTGACTGGCTCCTGTCCTCAGAATCACAAATCCAAAGTACAAGGCCAGGCACGGTGATTGGCCCATCCAAAGTCAGGTGACCATCTGACCACCCATAGTCCAATCAGCTGTGGCCAGGAGGTGTGATCACATGCAGCTAGCATAGCCAGTGATACCCAAACCTTCCCAGGGATATTGGAAAGGAGGACTCTCGTAGACCATGGCCAGGTGCAGGGCAGTTCCCCCAACCTGTCTGGCACATACTCTTTGTTTTGGTTTCTTAAGTCATACTGCTTGTGTCTCTCATAGATGAAATTCATCCCATTTTGCTTGTTGTCATGACTGCTGGTGTCCTTGCTTATGTTCCCCAGACTTGGAGCTTCTCCAGGGCAAGGATTTTGTCTTCCTCACTTTGGTACCCTGAATCTACGCCTAACCCCCCAATTGGCACAGAGGGCCTCAGGATATGTCAGTTGAAATAAATAGTTTACTACTCAATAGTCCCTCCCCAGAGTGGGATTGATACTTTGGAAATGAACTGTGGGAAGGAGCCACTTCTGGCCTCATGAGCTCTTTCTCTTATTCACAGACCTCTGGACTTCGTGGGCACTTTTCGTAACCGATGGTCCTATGGAGTAGCCTTTGGGGCTACAGCCAATAAGGTCATGTTCTTATTCTCAGAAGGCTACCAGCCCCTGCAAGTCCCACAATGGGCCCAAGGTACGTGTGCTGCCTCATACCTGCTGGGAGTTTTGCTGTGGAAATTCTTGCTCTTGGAGACTGCGTGGCAGGGGTTCTCTGGGATCAGGGGATAAACTTCGTTGAACTGTCAATTACTTCTTAGCTTGTTACTTGCCCAAGGTCAATGCCAAGCCCACAAAGTCTCGAGCTTTTTTATGGAGGTTTTCTCCCAGTTAGATTCAAAGGTTTTTTAGACGTAGTAGAACAAAGTCTCAGAAAATAGGTTCACTGTCACCAACCCTAGAAATCTCTCCTGAGTCATAGCCATGACTGCCTTCTTGATATCAGTAAGCCCTCAGATGCTTCCTCAGGGAACAGTGTTTACTTCTCTGGCCATTGATCTGAGGCCTCTTTGTTCCCCGTGCCCTGTGCTCTCCCTGCAGGTTCAACCATCCCTAATCCAGTGACTCCCAAACATCTCCTGTCCAGCTTGGTTCTCTCTCCTGGGTTCCAAGCCTATATGAGCAAATGCCTACAACATCTCCTTAGTTTTTAGGAGTTTTTAATGCAAATTAAAACCAAAATGATACATCTCTTAGAAGTGTACAAGTTAAGCTTTGGCAAATGTTTACATCTATGAAATCATCACCACAATCATGATAATGAACCCCAGAAGTTAACTTTTTCCCCTTTGTACTCTCTCCTTCCCACCCCATCCAGTCACCACCCCCATCCCCAGGCAGTTATGCAAATGGAATCATACAGAATGCAATCGGGGGTTTTTTTGGGGGGGGAGGGGGTCTGTTTTCTTTCACACAGCATAGTTGTTTTAAGATTCATACATGTTTAGAATGTATCAGAAATCATTCCTTTTTCATTTCTGAATAGTGTTCTACCGTATGGAGAGACCACAGTTTGTTTATCCATTCACCTATTGATAGACATTTGATTTATTTTCAGTTTTTGGCTGTTACAAATAAAGCTGCTGTAAGCATTATAAGTCTTTGTATGTTTCCATTTTTCTTGGGTAAACACCTTTGAATGGAATGTCTGGATTATTAAGATCATGTAGTAGATTATACTTTTAAAGAAACTGTCAGACTGTTTTCCAAAATGATGGTTCCGTTTGATTGTAGATTACCATCTTCAGTGTATGAGAGTTAAGTTTCTCTATGTCCTTGACAACGCATGGTCAGTCTTTTTAATTTTAGCCATTCTAAGAGGCATGTTGTGGTATCTCACTGTGGTTTCAGTTGGCAGTTTTGTAATGACTGTTGTTGTTGAGCATATTTTCATGTGCTTATCTGCTATCACTGTACCTTCTTTGGTAAAGCGTTTGTTCAAATTATTTGCCTATTTTAAAATATTGGGGATTTTTCGTTTTCTTCTTATTGAGTTTTGAGAGTTCTTTATATACTCTGTATATAAGTCCTTTATCAGATGTATAAATTGCAAATACTTTTCCCCAGTCTGTTGCTTGTATTTTTATTCTACCAACAGTTTCTTTTGAAGCGCTGGCATTTTAAATTTTGATGAAATCTAATTTTTTCATGTTTTCTTTTATGGATCATGCATATGATGTCATATAAGAAATATCTGCCTAAGCTAAGGTCACTTAGATTTTCTTCTTTGTGTTTTCTAGAAGTTTTATAGTCTCACAGTGTTTCGCATTTAGGTCTATGGTACATTCTGAGTTAATTTTTTTGAATATATAGTGTGAGGTGTGGATTGAATTCCCCTTCTTTTTTTTTTGCCTTTGGCTATCCATTTGTTCCAGCACTGTTGTCATTACAAAAACCTGTCCTTTGCCCACTACATTGCCTTTGCACCTTTGTTGAAAATCAGTTGTCTACACATGTGTATGTATGGGTCTATTTCTGGACTGTCCATTGTGTTCCATTGACCTGCAATATGTGAACGTTCCAATTTCTCCACATCCTAGCCAACACTTGTTATTTTCATTTTTTTAAAAAAAATTATAGCCATCTTAGTAGGTGTGAAGTAGTATCTGATTGTTGTCTTGATTTGCGTTTCCGTGAAGCCTAATTGATGTTGAGCATCTGGCTGGACCAGAATATTGTTTCTTGCTTCATGGCTCAAGGGTTCCTCTTCTGTTTTTTTTTTTTTTTTTTTTTTTTTTTTGCGGTACGTGGGCCTCTCACTGTTGTGGCCTCTCCCGTCGCAGAGCACAGGCTCCGGACGTGCAGGCTCAGCGGCCATGGCTCACGGGCCCAGCCGCTCCGCAGCACGTGGGATCCTCCCGGACCGGGTCACGAACCCGTGTCCCCTGCATCGGCAGGCGGACTCCCAACCACTGCGCCACCAGGGTAGCCCCTCCTCTTCTGTTTTTACAGAATGATTATACATATGTACCCTCATTACAACCTCATATTTTCTGAGTTGGCTTCTTCCACTTTTGTCTGGACCCACTACTACCCAGTTCCTAATGTTCTTACCTTCTCATTTTGGATTCTCGCTGCCAGCAGTTTCTCTTTCATGTGGGGCTTGTGCTGGGAGGGGACTTGGATATTTAGTATAATGAGCTCATGGGCCCTGATGGCTCCAGCATCCTCAGACCTACTAACACCTTACTAAGGTCTGCTGATTCTCACCTATGAATCAAGGCCTTCAGCCCTGTGCCCAGTTTCAGCTGTTATTTCAGCTTCAATTTCCTGTGAATATCTGCTGGCAATTTTGGGTTCTTCTGTTCTTGGGATTTCAAAGATCCTATTGTCTTTCCTCTGCTTCCCCTTAATCAGATGTTGATATCAAATGAGTCCTGTCACTTAGATTTATTGTAGATGTTTGTTTTTGGTTTTGCTATCTTCACTGCTCTGTCTGCTTTCATGGTTGGGGGAATTCAGATAAATTAAAAAATTATGCTGTTGCAGCTTCTAACCTCACAGCAATTATTCCTTTTATATGGTCCTTAGCTGCCAGTCCCCCACTATTCACATTTACACAAATACTGACCACCTCAACCAACCATCTCCCCTCCTTTGAGTGAGAAATGTCCTTTCTTCCCTCCTTCTCTCCATCCTACAAACTCCCACTTATATTTCATGGCCTTGCTAAATGTCACCACCTCCAGGATGCCTTCTCTGATACCCAGACCCCAGGTGAGGTCCATGACTTCCTCTTCTTGTCCACACAGCAGGTTGAATATGCCTCTATTATAGTACATATCACATCGTTTACTTTTCTTCCTGTCTTCCCTATTGGACCGTAAGCACCTCAAAGCAAGAACTTTGTTCATTCCCCCTGTGTCCTTGGTGCCTGACCCACGACCCAGCTCAAAGTAGACACTTAGGAAAGGTCATCTTGCCCAATTACATTTTACTGGATCCTGTTAGACCATCTCAGAGCTAGTCAGTGGCAGCATTAATATTATTATTGCCTTATGGATGAAGTGCACAAGAGGTTTTAGAACACAGTACATCACTGCTGTCTGTGTTGCTATGGTACACTTTATGGTGCTTTACTCTCAGTGATTTTTGTTTGTTCATTTTTGTGGTATGTTTCTGCCCATCATACTGTGAGCTAATCAAGGGCAGGGACAAAGTCTTCTTCATCTCAATAGTTAGCCCAGTGCCTGGCATGGAAGAGGTACCAGGAAGGGCCTTTTGCATGATTGCATGAAAGACATCTCTGCATTCCTCCTTGTACTAACCTGGGGCTTGTCCACTCATCTCCTTAAGTCCTGAGGTCTGTGACTGCAAGTCACACGAAACCCCATAACTGCCCTGGGTCTCCCCTGAGCCCGTGAGAAGAGGAACTCATGTCATCTCTGGCCCTGTCTCTCCCAGCCTTTGTGCTTCTGATCGGAGGCATCGAAGTCGGCCTGTCCCACTTCCCCTTCTTTGCTTGCCTCTCGTCGGAGTTCCGGCTGGTCAGCTCCATCCTGGGGTTCAGCTACTCTCTGATCTGGTAAGATGGACTCTGCCTGCCTGGCCTCCTGCAGTTCCTTTGGCCGTGGCTGGACTCTGGACAAGGAGCTGGAGGTGACCTGAGAGCTCTCTTTGGAGGGTACCTTGCCCAGAACCGACGCCCAGGGCGGGTGGGCGGAGTGACTGGTCCAAGGCCCACTGCAGCCCCTCCTTGGAAACTGCACTTGAGGCTTCAGAAGGTCAGGCCTGCATTCTGTCTGCTCCACAGGAGGCCGCTCATGATCAGAATAGTCCCAGAAGTCAGGGCTGTAGAAAACTCCGTTTCTGTCAAGTGCCGTCAGTCCCGTGGTTAGAAGCAGGAGTCCCATTGGGTTCTGCTGCTCCTCGCTGTTGCTGCTTCCCTGGGAGCCCAGGAGAAAGTGCAGGTGCCTCAGCTGGGCGTTCAGTGCTGTCGCAGTCTGGCCTCTCCCCATCTCTCCATGCCTGACAGTCTCTAGCACACACCTCCGGTCATGCAAGACTCCTATACTCCTTTCTCCGTCCACTTATTCGTTCAGCAGACATCCCGCTGTGAGCCAGGGAAAACACTGGAGGACAGGAGAGACCCTCCTGGAACATGTGTTCTGGCCTCTTTGTCTACATATTGCTATTCCCTGTGTGGATCGTCTTCCCCGACTTGGCCCAGTGATAGATACGTGCTCATCCTTCGTGGATCAGAGCCCTCAGATGTGGGACCTTTCTGACCCTCCTCTTGAGCGCTGTGCCCTCAGCGCTGACACCGGACTGGCACAGAGCTGGCCCTGGGGAATATTTTCTGGCTGAATAATCCCATGAACACTTCTGCTCTCCAGCCCTGAAACTCATCTCATTGCCTGCATCCCCCTTACTGGGCCGGCTTCCCCACTACAGCATTTTCTGTGGGGCAGGGGTCCCAGGCCCAGTGTGTGAACCAGTGCAGGGGGCTCACAAGCAAATGATACCCCAATGGCTACAATTCCAGAGTTTGTGACTTGCTTTTTAAAAATTAGAAGAGAGGGTATTCAGGGTTAGACGTGGAATAATATCATCTTAACAGCCTCTGCCAGACTTTCTGAGCAGGAGAGGAGAGGGTGGTCAGAACCACTTAGCAGCTTGGGCACCTTGGGCACCTTGGGAGTATGACCAGGAATGTGTGTCCAGCCGGGAGAAAACGTTGAGGCTTATTCCTCAGGGCAGTGTTTACAGACAGGGCATGTCCCGTCAGAAAGAGCCTCGGTCCCAGAGTCAGGACACCTGGGTCTTGGTCCTGGCTCTGGGTGTGACTCTGGAGAAATCCCTTCCCCTCTCTGGGCTTCAGTCTCCCCACCTGAGTGATGAGGGGAGAAAGTAGGAGACCTCTCAGTGTCTTCCTGCTCTGCCGTCGTGGATCCCAGGATTATGTCCTCAGTGAGGATGTGTTAAATGAATTCAGTGTGCATGTACCTAGGCACAAGCTGTATGCCTGATCTGGGTGGGATGTACTGGGGACCAGTCCTCCCAAGAAGGATTCAGAGGGGAGGTAACTCCAGGCAGGTGATATCTGAGCTGTGTTCACAGGCGCTGTGCTGGGAAGGACCCCAGGACCCCAACCCTGGTTTCTGTCTTGCAGGTTTGCTGTCACCACCCTTCACATCACACAGTGTCCCCATGGGCAGGTGAGTCCCTGCTGAGCTGTGTTTAGGGTATTCAGTCCTATCACCGTGGCCAACTCACTGTGTGACCTGGGACAAGCCTTTGCCACTCTGGGCCTCAGCTTCCTCGTGTGGACAAAAGGGGAGTTGGAGCCATTCATGATGCTTCCATTTGTAGAGCATCTTGTGTTCATCAGGTGTCATTCACAGGAGATGTTCTCTCAGTTGATGCTCATAGCAGCCCCTCAAGGGAGGGAAGCTCTTAGCAAACCTGTTTACAGATGAGGAAACTGAGGCACAAGTATATTATGTAACTCTTGAGAAGCAGCAGATTTGGGAGTTGAGACGAGGTCTGGCTGACTCTCAAGCTCATTTCTTTCCATTCCTTCATGTAGCCTCAGTTTCTCTGTCTATAAAATGGGAGACTCGAACTAGATGAATCCCTCATCACTTTGCCATGCATCGTCTTTCTCAGAATTAGAGGAAGCTGGTTCATCTGTTTAGCCCTGTACCCCAGGAAAAGGAGCAAGATGAAAGAGGGGTGTCACACTGCATCTAGAAGGGTTACCAGGTGTGTGAGGGGAGTACGAAGAAGCCACCTGGGCCAGGAGCCCACAGGAGCCTTGCCAAAGCCTTTCCTGGGCATCAGTAACTATGGAGGATTAAAGGGTGTGATAAAGAGAGTCTGGGGGGAGCTGGGCTAGAAAATGAGGCTGGTAGTCTGGGCCTTCCCTCTGCATCTCTGCACTGGGATTGAGGGCATTCCGGCACAACTCTGCCCCAAAAGAAGCCCTCCTTCCCACTGCTCACAGTACCTGAGGTTCAGGATCACAGGTATTTTCTTTGGAGTCTTGGAGAGCTTTCAGTCTTCCAGAGGTTCTTTGGAAATTTGAAATATTCATGGTTAATCGGCAGGGTCTCACTTCTATGCTCAGAATCACTAACACCAAGAACTGCTACATGCCAGGCGTTGTTCTAGGCCCAGTTCCAATCACTAACCGGAGAATCCTCAGGACACTTTGCAGACAGTGTGCTAGTGCCATTCCCAGTTCACTGGTAGGAAAGCAAGGTTCAGGGGCTAACATGACTTACTAATTAAAGATCATGGGACTGAAATCCAGACTAAGGAATTAATGAAAATTTGTCCTCATGTTTTCAAATGTATTTATGAAAACTTTATTTATAAAAATGAGACATTAGAAAGGGTCTCAAATGTCAAATATTAGGGGAAAGTTTAGATAAAGTTTGGTTCATATAAATAATGCACTATTATGCAGCATTAAAAATAATGTTCACAAATAATTTGTAACCATGTGGAGAAGTGATTATGCTATATACAGACCTACATATTTGGTACTATCTCTACTTATAATATATATAGCTATATGGGTATAGATAAAGATGAAAGACACTGAAATACTGATGGTGGTTATGTCTCACATATAAGCATATGCTGGAGACAAGGATGAAGACACGGGCCCGCACGTCTCAGAATGTGTCCGTCCCCCAGTCTAACATCACTGCATCAAAACTCTGATTTCTCCTTAGGGAGAAATACTCTGGAAACATAAAAAAAAATGAAACTAACCAGTAAATTATGAAAGATACATAACAATATGATTTGTCTTAAAACAGTGAAAAAAATTGTTTATCAAAATGAAGCTAAAAATAGAAAAACTATGAGCACCATCTTGAGAGACCTGTTACTCTTGGGAGCTTGTGTTGCTCCCAAAATGATGACACTTATGGGCTCTCCCTCCCTCCTTCCTCCTTCCCCTGCTCCCTCCCTCCTTCCCTCCTTCCCTCCTTCCTTCCTTCCTTCCTTTTCTTCTTCTCCTTCTCCCTCTCGCCCACCCCCTCCCCCTTCCTCTTCTCTCTCTACCCTCTTCTCTCTCTCTTTCACCCTCCTCTCTCTTGTGAGTATTTTCCAAAAGTAATATTTAATACCTAATGAGAAAAAAGCCATGAAAGCCCTTTGTATAAAACTAAATAGGGGTGCTAAGACTCAAGTCCAGGGCTGCTGGACTCCAAGTCCACTGCTTGTTCTGATGATGTGGGGCTTGGGGAGCGGGGATTGGCTGCTGACCTCCAAGCTCTGAGAGGGTGGGCCCTGGTGGGAGCAGGCTGGGGCAGGCAGGTTCCTGTGCACAGCCTCACCAGTGGCCTAGCCCTTCCCTACCTAGAGCCCACGCCCCATGGTCTGCTTCTGTTACAGTTTGTGGGGAAGTATGAGACTGTTGTGTTCTACTGGCCCTCACTGCTCTGCCTGGCCTTCCTTCTGGGCCGCTTCCTGTACATGTTTGTCAAGTCTCTGAGGGTCCACCTGGGCTGGGAGCTCCAGACGGTGAGTACTAAGTAAAAACACCGTGTGTGTCCTGACAGGTTAAGTTTTCCCAACAGCCTTGTGAGGTAGGTACTATTATTACTTCTCCCACTCTGTATTAGGAAACTTGGACCCAGAGGTGTCAGTTGCATTGCCCAAGCTCACATAGCTAGTCTATAGCAGAGCCAGACCTGGAACCCAGAGAATTTGGTTGTTGAGGCTCTCTCTTACCTATTGTGCTGCTTTTTCTAGTTCCTCAAAGTAAAGAGTTAGGTTGTTTGCATGAGATCTTTCTTTTTTTCTTAATATAGGCATTTACTGCTATACACTGCCCTCTTAGAACTGAACTGCTTTTCCTGTATCCCATAAATTTCTGTATGTTGTATTTCTATTTTCATTTGCTTCAAGATATTTCTGATTTCCCTTTTGATTTTTTCTTTGACCCATTGGTTGTTCAGGAGTGTATCGTTTGTGAATTTTCCAATTTTCCTCCTGTTATCAACATCTAGCTTTTTGTGGTCAGAAATTATGTCTCATATGATTTCAATCTTCTTACGTTTAAGACTTGTTTTGTGGCCAAACATATGCTCTATCCTGGAAAATGTTCTTGAGAAGAATATGTATTCTGCTGCTGTTATATGGAATGTTCTATAAATGTCTGTTTGGTCCATTTGGTCTATAGTGTTGTTCTAGTCAGCTGTTTCCTTATTGATTTTCTGACCGGATTATCTATCCATTGTTGAAAGTGTGGTGTTGAAGTCCTCTACTATTATCATGTTGCTGTTTATTTCTTCCTTCAGTTCTGTTAATATTTATTTTATATACTTAGGTGCTCTGATATTAGGTATGTATATGTGTTTACAATTTTTATATCATTTTGATGAACTGACCTCTTTATCATTATATAATGACCTTCTTTGTCTCTTGTGATAGTTTTTGACTTAAAGTCCACTTTGTCTCATGCAAAATCTTTAGTTGTGGCATGTGAACTGTTAGTTGCGGCATGTGGGATCTAGTTCCCTGACCAGGGATGGAACCCAGGCCCCTTGCATTGGGAGTGCAGAGCCTTAGCCACTGGACCACCAGGGAAGTCCCCATTATTTCTTTTTTAAAAAAATATTATTTATTTTATTTATTTGTTTTCCTTATTTATTTTTTTTGGCTGCGTCAGGTCTTAGTTGCAGCACACAGGATCTCTGTTGAGGCATGCAGGATCTTTTCATTATGGTGTGTGGTCTGCTTGGGTTTCTCTCTAGTTGCGGCATGCAGGCGTCTCTCTAGTTGTGACATGCAGGTTTTCTCTCTCTAGTTGTGGTGTGCAGGCTCCAGGACACATGGGCTCAGTAGTTGTGGCGCCTGGGCTCCAGAGCATGTGGGCTCTGTAGCTTGTGGCATGTGGGCTCTCTCATTGAGGCGTGCAAGCTCAATAGTTGTGGCATGTGGGCTTAGTTGCGCCGCAACATGTGGGATCTTAGTTCCCCGACCAGGGATCGAACCCGCATTCCCTGCATTGGAAGGTGGATTCTTTACCACTGGACTACCAGGGAAGTCCCCCCATTATTTCTTTATACAGCTTTCTCCCCTTTTCTCTTTCTCTGTTCCTTCGAGGACTCCAGAAGGACTCCCCCACCCCATTGACCCCCCTGCCCCATTTCCCTGCTCTTAGCTTTCCCCAGACTATTCCGCCATGCTGATCCCCTCAGTGTTCTGGGTGGTGTGAGACAGGAATGGATCTGTTGGCCAGTGTCCCCCAAGACTGGGGAAGGTGGGCTCTCACTTCACTTTTATTTTCCCTCATAGGAGAAGTTACAAGCTAAGAGGGCCTTCTCTCTATGCCCTGAGCTATACTACTTTGGAGGAGGAGTGATGTTGGTAAAATGAAACTGTTCTCCTTGTTCTCTTTCATGCATCTATTCTTGGAGTTTTTGCTTAACTAGCGTGCTGTAACCTCCAAGGTAGATATTTGGGCCCCCACAAAGGTACTCTCACCTGTGGGTGGTTGTCAAAGTTGGAGTATCTGAGGGCATATGGGAACTGGAACCTCCTGTTCCTCCAGCTCGCTGATGTCACTTACGAGTCAGAATTATAACCAGGTCTATTTTACTCTGCGCAACATCTGCAATATATAAGATTTCGTCTCACAGTGTGTAAAAGTTACATATTCAATATATTGGCAAAACAGATGACTACTGTGGAAAGCTCATTACACTTGGAGAAAACATTTCCAAACATACTATTAAAGTTCATTTCAAAATAAGAAATGAGCAAGAGAAATTCCTTTTCATAAAAAATAAAAACACTGGGATTTTGGGTGTTTCATTTCTGGAACAGTGTTTTGAACTATGATGAGAAATCACCAAATCTCAAAGGGAAAAATCGACTTCACAAAACAAAGGCTGGTGTAAAGCAGTAAGCAGAAGAGTCAAGGAAGGTCAGGCCTCTGGCATTTCATGAAAGAAGTGCTTGGGAAACAGGAGACGGGACCGTATAGTCTCTTCAATAAATGACGGGTGTCTGGGGATGGCAAGTTTTACCGAAAATCCTGGCCTCTAGGGAAATAGCCCCTCAAAGAGACCAAAGCCCTAACAAGACTTTGTGAGCCAAAACATCAACCTCTCTCTTTTCTCACAGGAAGAAAAGCCTTTCCTGGAAGTTCACCAGGCAGAGCACGTCAAACAGCTCCTGAGGAAGTGCCCCCTGCAGTAAGCACAGTTATATTTGTTCACGCCCCTCGGCGTTTGTACCAATATTGATGAGCCCTGACCGTGTCAGAGACCTGGAGATGACTGGAAGAGCCCTGTTTTAGGACGCTTGTTTGCTAATAACAGAAACTTGACTCAAATGGGATTAAGGAGAAACAGGAAAGTTATGGCCTTACATAATTAAAGAGCCTAGAGGTCGCCAGTTTTCAGACACAGATGGATCCAGGGGTTTGACTGATATAATCAGAACTAGGTCTCTTTCCCTCATCTCTCAGCTCTGCTTTTACCTGTGTTAAACTCTTAGTTAGGTAGGCTTCCTCCCCGTGGTGGCCCCCAGAATCTCTAAGCTTATACACTCCTGTCTTAAGCTCATAGAGAAGAGAATGTTTTCTTTCAAATAATTCAAACAAAATTCCCATGAATGTGTTTCATTGGATCAAGTTGGACCACATGGCATCCCAGAACCAATTACTGTGAGTAGGTGATTGGAGTAAACTGATTGTTAAACCAGGGTCACATGTTCACCATGGGAACTAGGAAGTGGTTCAGCTTCACTTAAACCACCAGGACTGATGGTGGGGAAGAGTAGATTCCCAGAGAAAAACTGAGATGTTGTTACCAATAAAAGAGGACATAGCTCTTGACCAGGCAAGAACACCTGGTCTTCAGTGACCATTCAAGTCACCCTACCCCTGCCACTGCCACTGTGCACAAGGGTATATTCCCAGAGAAGGGATATGTCTAATCCAAGGTCATAGTGGCAAAACTAGTTCTTTGGTTAGAGTTACATTTGGCTACATATAGCAGAAAATGCAAAATAATCATGGCACAAATAAAAGAGAGATTTCTTTCTTTCTCATGTAAAAGAATTCTGGAGGCAGGCAGTCCATACTAACCCTGGACTGCCCACCACACAGTTTACCCATTGTCTGTCTTTCTGTTCCAGTAACGTAGTGGCTTCCATCATGAAGGCTGTCTGTGGCCCAAGATAGATGCTGGGGCTCCAGCCTGGGCCAGCCACCATGTCTGCCCTTCAGATGGCAGGCAGGAGAAAAGAGTGAAGTCAAAGGGAATCCTCCCAGCTGTGTCAGTTCCACCTGACCAGCCTCCCCAAAGTCCCACACCACATCTCTGGTCACGTCTAATTGGCCTGTTTAGTCTTGGTCACTCTTAGCTGTAAGAGAGGTCGGGAACTATAGCCTTTAATTTGGTAGATTGCTGTACTGAATAAAACTGAGTCTTTGTTCTTAAGAATAAGGGGAGAATGAAAACTGTGCAATCTACCAGTGCTCTTTGTCTTCACTATACTCTAAGGTGAAGAAGAGGAGATGATATTATTTTCAGAAGAATCAGGCATTTGTTTACCAGCCACAACCTGTCTTCTCTTGATGTTTATTCATTCACAGAGAGAGAGAAAAGTCTTGGTTCCAAACCAGGATATATGAGTGGGACCCTTACTTTCAGTTCCCAAGCAGGATGATTGGAACCACTGTGTTGGCTTTCATCTGCTTGTACCTTGTAAGTAGATCTAAGCAAATCCTTTATTATTTTATAAATGGGGTGGGTCTAGGATAGGGGTTGTTCTTTAAAAGCTGGGTCAAAATTGAGTATCTGTAAATCAAAAAAGTACAATTCTTTGACCCCACCATTTTGACTCCAAGGACACTTATACTCATGTGGTGAATATTACTAATAAATATAATCGAGTTATTTACGGAGACTTCCAGTTACCAATTCCACATGTAAAGAGCTTGCAATATGCCAATCCATCTTAACAAATACAAATCTGAACAAATTGAAGAATCAACAACTCTTCTTAGATCCCTAAGAGCAGTGAGGTCATGGAGCAAACCTTTACCCCTAAAACTGAAGAGACACGATCATCACAGAATGGAGCAGAAACCCCATGGCAACCAGTGCCAAGGTAGGAAAATCTGAACTGTAATTGATGCCATCAATCAATTGGATATTTTGGAAATCCAAAGACTACTTCATCAACAACAGCAGAATACACATTCTTCTCAAGAGTAAATGGAAAATTCAACAAGATAGACTATATCCTGGACCATAAAACACATCTTAATAAATATAAAAGAATAGAAATCATACAATGTCTGCTCTCAGATCAAAGTGGAATTAAATTAAAAATCAGTAACAGAAAGATAATGGAGAATCTGCAAGTAGTAGGTATGAAAACAACACACTTTAAAGTAACATATGAGCCAAAGAAAAACATCAAGGGAAATTAAAAATGTTTTGAACAGATGAAAATGAAAACACAGCTTATCAAAATTTGTGGGAGGCAGCAAAGGCAGTGCTTAGAGGGAAATTTATAGCATTGAATGTACATATTAGACCTGAAGAAAGATCTTAAATCAATCGTCCAAACTTTCACCTTAGGAAACGAACAAACAAAAAAGAGCAAATTAAAATGCAAAGTAAGCAGAAGAATAGATGTAATAAAAATTAGAGCAGAAACCTATGAAATTGAAAACAGGAAGTCAATAAAGTACAGAATCAAAGCATTTCATGTGGTCATTGTTATCTGAGATAAAATGTCTGAGTCAAAAGCAGGGTCAAATGGCGGGATAAAAATGGCCAAATTGTCTTCTGCTCATTTTAAATGTACTAGGATGATACCTATATAAACTAATCCTGTGATTAAGTTTTAAGTGGATGTATTAGGTTATGATGAAGTACCACATAAACCCACAAATTTCAGTGACAACACTGAATATATTTTTGCCCACCTAACAGTGTTGAGTGAGTGTTGAGGTTTGGGAGGTAGCAGTCTTCCACGTGTTTGTTCCATAACTGGTTTCTCCATCGTGTGCCTTCATCATCCCTGAGCACCCTCACCATCTGCATCCAGTCAACAGAAGGAGAAAGCAGGTGGCGAAATGCCTGTGAGAGGTTTTCAAAGGCTATGTGGACCCAGCACACATTCCTTCCACTCTTCTTCCATTGACAAGAACCTTGTTATTTACCCACATCTAACTCAAGGGAGGCTGGCAAATGTAGTCCAGCCTGTGCCCAAAAAAGAGGAGAAGAGATTTTAATGGACAACTAGCTAGAGTTCTCTGCAGCAGTGGGTAAATCACTAGGGGTTATTGTGTTTATTAAATCATTATTGGTTGTCTACTCTATGCCAAACACTATACTAAGACCTGGAAGAGAGAAGAGAGCTGATTCAGCAGAGTCTTGGCCTGGGAGTAGCCCATGGTCTAAGACAAGAAGATAAAACACAGTATGAAGTACTGCCGTCTAACTAGAGAAAAAGAAAAGGTAAAAGTGCTTTGGAAATTTAGTGAATTACTCTGGATTGAGAACCTGCCTGAAAATAGTAGCATTTGAGCTCCACATTCAGTTCGGTTGATGAAGTAAAATGGCGTCAGGGACTCTAGAAGCAATGGCATGATGATGGGGGCATGAGGGCAGGATGACAGGATGATAGGAGGGGAGCAAGCATGACATGCATACAGGAAACAGCACCTCCTCCAATTTGGTCATTGCCAAGATACAAGAAGGGGAACAGTGAGAAGTGTTTGGAATTGTCCCCAGGGTCACCCCTTATTCAAAGTCCACTCTGTTTTAATTATTTCACTCTGATTTAATTAATGTTTGAAGAGTTCTTTGAGCCCTTGTGGTGCCTACTCTTATATGCTGTTGTGTTAAGAACAGAGTTTGGGGTGACTCCTGTCTCCAAAGAAGTCACAATCCCATTCATCTCAGTAGAGCAAGTGTCCAGAGTCTATTGCAGATGAGTTTTGAGCTTCAGAGAGTTTTGACCTCAAAACCAAAGAGAGACCCATATGTTATTCATATACTGAGCTGGACTCAGGTGAGACCTTGAAACATTTGCTCTGTGTCCCCCAGTTCATTGTCATTGAGTTCTGCATGTTCGTGTATGTGAGAGATGAGCTGGATGTGTTTGAAGGGGAATTGGAGAGCTACGTCGCCTCCATGAACCGGACGGGTACCCTGACCCCAGTCCTCCTGCAGGTGAAAGAGCTGATTAACGTCACCAAAGGTAAAACCATCCTCCACCTTTGTTCCTGCTGCCTGTGTAGGAAACAGAGAGGGACTTGTGACCTGTGGCAGGTGCACACCTATAATGATTATTGCTGCTGGTCTTGATATTACCTGTGTTACAATTGCTCTATGCCTCCCTGGGTTGACTCAAAGGAAAAAGGGGTCAGGACACAGGCCATTTTGTTAGAACCTGTTTGGGGCTGAATTGAACATGCCCTGATAATTTTCTAATCTCAAATAGCCTGTTTTGTTTGATGCCAGTGGAAACAACTAAAATCATCATATTTTTTTCACTTTGGAAAAGATAAAACAGTGGTCCATGACTTTATTATTATATGGAAAGTTTACTTATATCATTCAAATTTAATTTCTGCTTAGTTCAGGTTGCTATAACAAATTACCATAGACTGTGTGGTATAAAAACAGACATTTATTTCTCACAGTTCTGGAGACTGGGAAGTTGAAGGTGCTAGCAGACCTGGTGTCTGGGGAGGGTCAGTTTCCTGACTTGCTGAAGGCCACCCTCTCTTTGAGTCCTCACATACTGGATGGAGAACAGGGAGAGGAAGCGAACTCTCTCATGTATCTTCTTATAGGGCACTAATTCCATCATGAGGGCTCCACCCTCATGATCTAATCACCTCCCAAAGGCTCCATTTCCAAATACCATCACATTGGGGATTGGAGTTTCAACACATGAATTTTGTGGGGGGTGGGAGACACACACATTCTGTCCATAACAGTCACTTTACCTTAAAATAGTAGCTTTCTTTGAAAATGACATACTCTAATTATATGTCCATTGCCCATGAAGGAAGGAAAGTTCTTCACTATTCCTTGTTGAGAAAGGACCTGGACAAGATGTCAGGATAAACTCTGTCATTGGACAAGTCAGGTCCCTTCTCTTGGCCTCAGTTTCCTCATCTTTAAAATGGGACTGGGATGAGGGTACCAAATGGTTTCCAAAAGCCTTTGTAGCTCTGACATTTAATGGCTGTAAATTACCATATGTTCCTTAAGCCATGAAACAGGTGATGCAAATAATATTTTCACTTAAGACTCACAAGCTAGTAGAATATCAAAACCAGAGGGGAATAGATCTACTGTGAATTATTTGAGGAAAATTCTCTTATACATACATGACATAGAAGGTTACACTAAGGTGGGTACTGCTTCTTCCATATCACCATACTTTTTTGTTGCCCTTGAACACTTCTATTCATCTTTAATGTTCTGCCTGAGTCCCTTCCTATACACTCAGCGAGCATATTCTAATGTTTGATTTAATAATACTTGTTTTAAGTCATACTTCAGAAAATTCACACTTCTACCCCTGTTTTGGGCAACTTTTTAATGCTAACCTCAGTTACTTGGTCTGGGTGAATTGTAGTGAGTATATCGCCATATTCACTCATGTTTTATCTCCTCTTTGATATATTTCTCACGTTTAGACACTTTAAGAATCAGTATATAACATTTTCACTCTGTCTCAATCTCTTCCAGCTTTAAACAGCTGCCCTCTTTCCAAGAGAGACTCTTAGGCTGAACATGCTTCACCTTTGGGATGATAAAGGCATTAAATTAAAGGTGTGTGGTCATGTTCTTGCTGCTGGCTGGAAAAAGTCTGCACTCACTCTTCTTGTGGCCAGACTCCTTCCATCCTCTCCTTCCAAGGATGTGTCCCCTGCATCCCCTGGGGTGAGGTTTATGGTGATTTACCCACATCCTTTGTGTTGGTGGAGGTTTGGGATAGAGCAATTGCCTAGTCCTGGTGATGCTGATAAAGACACATCTGAAACTTGAAAGGAATGGAAATCAGCTTTCTTTTTCCTTCTTTTTAAAAACAGCTTTATGAAGATATAACTCATATACCATACAATTCACTCATTTAAAGTGTACCATTCAGTGGCTTTTAGTATTTTGAAATTTATGCACCCATCACCACAGTCAAATTTAGAACATTTTCATCACCCTAAAAGAAATCATGACCACTTTCAGTCACTCCCCATTTCTCAACTCTCCCCGGCCACTATTTTCTGGCTCTATAGATTTGCCTATTCTGGACATCTTATATAAATAGAATCATACAATATGTGGCCTTTTTTGATTGACTTCTTTCACATAGCAAGATGTTTATAAGGTTCATCTATATCATAGCATGTGTCTCAGCTTCATTCTTTTTTATTGCTGAATTTTATTCTGTTGTATGAATATACAATATTGTATTTATGTATTTGTCTGTTGATGCAAATTTGGGTTGTTTCAACTTTTGGTTATTATGAATAATACTGCTGTGAACATTCATCTACAAGTTTTTCATATATTTTTATATATCTTGGGTATATACCTAGGAGTGGAATTCTGGATCATGTGGTAATTATGTTTAAGCTTTTGGGGGAATTGCCAGACCGTTTTCAAAAGCAGCTTCATCACTATGTATTGACATCACCAATGTATGAGGGGTCCAGCTTCTAGGCCTTCATCAACATTTGTTAATATCTTTATTTTTTATTATAGCCATCTAGTAAGTATGAAGTGGTATCGCATTGTATTTTTTTTAAATTGAAGTATAATTGATTTATAATGTTTCAGGTATACAGCAAAGTGATTCAGATATATATATATATATATACACACACATATATATTATTTTCCAGATTCTTTTCCATTATAAGTTATTACAAGATATTGACTATGGTTCCCTGTGCTATACTGTAGGCCCTTGTTTTTTTTAATCTATCTTATATATAGTAGTGTGTATCTGTTAATCCCAAATTCATAATTTATCCCTCTTCCTCCCCCCCACCTTTGGTAATCGTAAGTTTGTTTTCTATGTCTATGATTCTGTTCCTGTTTTGTAAATAAGTTCATTTGTATCATTTTTTTAGATTCCACATATAAGTGATATCATGTTATATTTGTTTTTCTCTGACTTACTTCACTTAGTATGATAATCTCTAGGTCCATCCATGTTGCTGCAAATGGCATTATTTCATTATTTTTTATGGCTAAGTAATATTCCATTGTATGTATATACCACGTCTGCTTTATCCATTCATCTGTTATTGGACACTTAGGTTGCTTCCATGTCTTGGCTATTGTAAATAGTGCTGCTATGAACATCGGGGGTGCGTTGCAGTTTTGATTTTCATTTCCCTGATGGCTGATGATGTTGAGCATCTTTTCATGTACTTATTGACAATTTGTACCTCTTCTTTGAGTAATGACTACTGAGATTCTTTGCCCACTTTAAAATTGGATTATTTGTCTATTATTGAGCTGTAAGAGTTCTTTGTATATTCTATATACACATCCCTTACAAGAGATATAATTTACAAATAATTTCTTCCATTCTGTGGGTTGCTTTTTCACTTTTTTGATGGTGTCCTTTGAAACACAAATGCTTTTAATTCTAATGCGGTCTAATATATCTTGTTTTCTTTTATCACTGTGCATGTCTAAGAAACCATTGTCTAACCCAAGGTCACAAAGATTTACTCTCATATTTTATTCTGAGACTTTTATCATTTTAGCTGTTACATTGAGTGTATGATCCATTTTGATTTAATTTTTGTATACGGTATGAGGTAAGGTTCTAACTTCATTGTTTTACATGGGGAATATCAGTTTCCCCTGCACTATTTGTTAATAGGCATATTCCTTCCCCATTGAATTGTCTTGTCATCCTTGTTGAAAATACATTGACAATGGGGGTTTACTTCTGGATTCTCAATTTATTCCATTGGTCTATTTGTCTATCTTTATGGCAATATCACACTGTCTTATTACTGTAGCTCAAGAAATGTGAGTCCTGTAATTTTGTTCTTCTTTTTCAAGGTTGTATAGCCTATTCAGGGTCGCTTCATTTTTATATGAATTTTAGGATTAGCTTGTCAATTTATCCAAAAATGACATTGGAATTTTGACAGGGATTTGAATCTGTAGATCAATTTAGGGAGTATTGCCATGTTCACAAAGAACAACCAATACGTAAAAGTGATACGTTTTTCCATTAATTTAGGTCTTCTTTAATTTCTTAAAACAAGCTTTTGTAGTTTTTTTTTTTTTTTTTTTCGGTACGCGGGCCTCTCACTGTTGTGGCCTCTCCCGTTGCGGAGCACAGGCTCTAGACGCGCAGGCTCAACGGCCCATGGCTCACGGGCCCAGCCGCTCCGCAGCATGTGGGATCTTCCCAGACCGGGGCACGAACCCGCGTCCCCTGCATCAGCAGGCGGACTCTCAACCACTGCACCACCAGGGAAGCCCTATTCTTAAGTATTTTATTCTTTATGATACTATTGCAAATGCAGTTGTTTCTTACTTCATTTTCATATTATTTGTTGGTAGTGTATAGCAATAGAATTGACTTTTATATATTGGTCTTGTGTCTTACAACCTTGCTGAACTCATTTATTAATTCATTTTACTTTGTTTGTTTATTTATTCCTTAGGATTTTCTATATATAGGAACATGTTGTTGGTGAATAGAGATAGTTTTATTTCTTCCCTTGCAGTCTGGATGCATTTTCTTGCCTAACTGCCCTGGCTAGACCCTCTAGTACAATGTTGGATAGAATTGGCAAGAGCAGACATTGATTTTCTTATTCTTGAACTGATGGGGAAAGCAGTCTGTTTTTCACCAATTAAATATGATGTTAGCTGTGGGTTTTTTGCAGATGCTTTTTATCCAATTGAGGAAATTCCCTTCTATTTCTAGTTTATGGAGTGATTTGAGTTATAAAGAGGTGTTGGATTCTTTCGAATGCCTTTTCTGTACCTATTGAGAGTCGGCTTACACAGAAGCTTTTACTTCCTTCCCTCTGTCTCCATCCCTCTCTCACAAGCACACAGAATCATTCTGAAAGCAAATTAGGTACGAAATAGTAAAAACATACTGAAAGATGGATGAATGAATAGTCAAGACCCTGATTCCAGTTACCGTTGCACAAGGTGACTGTTTATTGGGTAACCACCCCCCCAAAAGCAGAGATTGGAAGTTCAAGAATTAATGATGTTTTACTAGGCTGGAGGCTACCTACAATGTGTACGCTCCATAATTTTCTTTTTCTATTACTCACTGTAGATTGAAAATATTAATACCAAAGGCAAAGATTATAAATACGCAGGAAATAAAGGATATCGAGGGTGTATGGCTAAAATGAAACAGAAAATAAGCAAAACGTTATTTGCACAAGAGGTGTGTTAAAGGAAGTGCAGTATATTTTGCCCAAACCTTTCTGTTGTGAGTTTCTGCATTTTAGTTCTCCGACCAGGGATTGAACCCAGGCCCTCAGCAGTGAAAGTGCGGAGTCCTAACCACTGGACCACCAGGGAATTCCCTCTGCATTTTAAAAATAGTTTCTGGTTCATCTTCTGAGGCCTCTTGTATCACCTTTTCTGTTTCAGGAGTCTGGGTGGTGACCATCTTGCCTGCCTCCCTCACGTGTGTGAGCTACCTGTTTCACATCTTGGCTTGTTACAGGTAAGAGGGTTCTAGGAGTCATTTGTGTGTCTTCAGCCGGGAAAGCAGCTGATAGACTTTTCTCAGAATTCCCAGGCAGTGCCAGCAGTGCCCAAACTGGGAACAGCAGTATATATAGGGTCTAGGGACAACCATACCTATTGGTAGTAAAAGACAAAAACAAACAAACAAAAAACTATTGATTTGAGCTCCCACTATAAGCTTGACATTGTGATTAGAGTCTTCTTTTGGTTTTCAGCAAAACCCCAAGCGGTACTTTCATCTCCATGTTCACTGCTGAGTAGGCGAGACTCAACACAATAACTTTAGCCACAGGCTGTTAGCAGCTGATCTCGTCTTCTGGCGCCTTCTGACCTTGTCATTTCTTGTACACTTCTGCATTGCTACTAGGTGTTAGACCCGCCCTGCTCTCCAGGACTAATCACACTGCGCTCCCAGCAGGTGAATCTGGCTCAAGGGGACCTCACAGGAGGTTGGGACAAGGGAACCAGGGGTATCCGTCTCTAGAACAGCAGCACAGGAGGAGGGGATGGCCTTCAGTATGTAGCTGGCATTTGCATGCAGACGGAAGTTGAATTTAGGTATCTATTGCTCCCTTTTCTCTCCATTTCTCTGCCTTTGTCTCTGCCTCTCTTTCTCTTTCTTTCTTTCTTTCTTTCTTTCTCTCTCTCTCTCTCTCTCTCTCTCTCTCTCTGTCTCAGTCTCTAGTTCACAGTCTCCCACTCACTCACAGGAAGCCCAGGGCCAATTCCCACCCCTGCAGAGCATCCTGCTTTTGCATCCTCCCCATCTGGCTACTCAAAGGTTGGGTCTCTTGCAGATGACATCTAAGTGAAGACTCTCCTGGCACAAAGAGCCCCAGTTCTCCATCCCAGCCCTGGCTTGCCCCCTGTCTCTGCTTTCTTCTCCCTGGGCTCTGTGGGTGGACTGGACACTGCTGCTTACCCTTTCCCTGCCTGTTGTAGGGATATGTCTGCTCCTTCCTTCATTAGCCTACAAGTGGCTGGGAGATATTCACTGAGGCATTTGACCGCAACCAGGAACAACCACAATGCAGAGCTGGCTGCATGGATGTGGGTGGAGGGTAGCTGAGGGCACAGGGACAAGAAGGCCCCTGTGGTGGGGAGGCCTCCTTCCCGTCCAGGCTGGCCCTTCCCTCCCACACCTGTCACCCAGGAGTGACAATCCCTGCCCTGCCTACTTTACAAGACCGTGGGGCAGAGGAAATAATGGATGAGAAAGCACCCTTTGGACAGCAGTAGCACTGTGCCAGTATTGTTATTTTTCTTATAATTATGCCAACCTATCTACAGGCTTGTGTTTTAAAAACAAAGTTACAAAAATATTTAGTGTAAAGTAGGTCTTCCCATCAGGCCCCAGATTGTTGCCCAAGAGCTAAGCACTATTATTCATTTTCTGTGCATCCTTCCAGAAATTTTCTCTGCAAATATATCTGTGCATGTTTGTATTCCTGGTTGCACACCTCTGGTACTGCCAACAGAAACACAATGAAAGCCACAGATACAATTTTACATTTTCTAATAGACACTATTTAAAAAAGGTAAAGGAGAGGTGAAAATAATTTAATAATATGTTATTTAACCCAGCATAACTCAAATATCATCATTTCATTATGTAATAAATATGCCAACTATTAATGAGATACTTACATTCTTTATTTCATACTAAGTTTTCCCAATTCAGTGGTGATGAAATTGCAAAATAACCTGGAAATTGCTGGAATGGGATGTTAAGAAAAAAGGAGGATATAGATGTGAATGTGGACTGTTAACAAAACTATGCCAACCTAATCTTTAGGCAAAAGGCCAGGCTGAGACGGGCACATGGGAAAAGCACACAGTGATTTCTTTGGGTGCTGGGATTGTGAGGAATTGTGGCTTCTTTTTCATTTCATTTTGTGTTGTTACAAGTGGGGGGCTATTGTTAAAATTTTTTTACCTGTTTTGAAATAATATTATATAGGTAATGTATATTCATTGTAGAGAAAATAAGAAAATAGAGCAAGCTAAAGAAACTAAAAGCCACACACACAGTCTCAACTATCACATTCAGTCACCGTTGAGATTAGGTAGCTATATGCTATTTTTACAAAATATATTAAGTTTAAGGTTTTTAAATTATCAGGGAAATGCAAATCAAAACCACAATGAGATGTCATCTCACATCTTTGAGAATGGCTATTACCAAAAACACAAAGATAAGTGTTGACAAGGATGTGGAGAAAAGGGAACCCTCCTACACTATTGGTGGGAAGGTAAATTGGTGCAGCCACTATGAAAATAGTATGGGGGCTCCTCAAAAAATTAAAAATAGAGCTACCATATGATCCAGCAATCCCACTCCTGGGCATATATCCAAAAAAGTGGAAACAGTAACTTAAAAAGATACATGCACCCCAGTGTTCTTTGCAGCATTATTTACAATAGCCAAGATATGGAAGCAACCTTAGTGTCCATGGATGGGTGAATGGGTAAAGAAGATGTGGAATACACACACACACACACACACACACACACACACACACACACACACACACACACCAGAATACTACTCAGCCATAAAAAAGAATGAAATCTTGTCATTTGTGACAGCATTTATGACCTTGAGGACATTATGCTAAGTGAAATAAGTCAGATGGAGAAGGACAAATGATTTCACTCATATATGGACTCTAAACAAAACAAAACTAAAACTAAACTCATAGAACAGACTGGTGGTTACCAGAGGTGGGGTGGGGGGAGTGAAATGGGTGAATGGCATCAAAAAGCACAAACTTTCAGTTATAAAATAGATAAGTCATAGGGATGTAATGTACAGCATGGTGACTATAGTTAAAAAATAGTGAATATTTGAAAGTTTCTAAGAGAGTAGATTAAAAGTTCTCATCACAAGAAAAAAAATTTTGTAACTGTGTGCAGTGACAGATATTAACAAGACTTACTGTGATCATTTCACAATATATACAAATATCGAATTATTATATTGTACACCTGAAATAATATCATGTTATATGTTAATTATATCTCAATTTTCAAAAAAAGTATTAAAAAATGATTTTTAAGCCCCGGTCATGAGCATTACTAACTCCCACTTTTTCTTTAGGAAGCAAATGAAGAGGTTGTGGGCAGGAGATAAACACTTTCTCCCTTTGAAGTTCCATAATCCTTCCTCGTCAGAGAGTGTGGTAAGTCTACAGAGGCCTCTTTCTGCTCCGAGGCCAAAACCTGCTCTCCTGCACCTCAGACGGGGGGAGGGGGGGGAGGAAGAGCTCTGGGCTGGGGGTCCAGAGTCCTCAATTCTAGTATGTTCTGCTGCTGGGTGACTCGGGACAGCCACTGTCCCCATCCAGCCCTCAGTTTCCTCATCTGTAAAATGAGGACAATCATGACACCTGCCTTGGTGGGTTGGTGGGTGACCCTCACATGAGACAAGGATGCCGGACACGTGTTAGAGGTAATCAGCATGTCTCCTCTTTCAGACCCTTTTTTCTTTCTAAATCTCAGGTGGCCTTTTTTCTTTCTAAATCTCAGGTGGCCATTGCAAGGTACTCTGGCTGGCAGATAGCTTATATTCTGTGGGGTAAGTGCCCTCACATGACCCATTCAATTCAATACACATTCCCTGGGCACCTGCAGAGTCCTGGCTGTGGGTAGGGAGGAGACACGTAGGGCAGAAGTGGCCCCAGCTCTTCCTTGAGGGACCTTCCGGAAGGAGTGAGAAGCACACATTCGTGTAGGTCATCATCACCACCTGTCCTGTGCCCACGGGGTGTGTATGCTAAGGGCGGTGGTGACCCAGAGGAGGAAGTGACTGTCCACACCCAGGACAGGGCAAGAAGCCTTTCTAGTGGAGTTGATGTTTGAACTGCACCTGGCAGGGTGAGCAGGTCAGCAGTCATGCCAGGCAGAAGAAACCAGTGCAAGTAAGAGTGCCAGGACCTTCGTTTGGGAGGAGGCTAGAGGGAAGACTGCAGGGAGGGACCTGTGTGACTGGATCCTGAAGGGCCTTGAGCGACCACCGGCTCCCTTGGCCCACAGGCTACCTCATCATCCACGTGATGCAGAGCCTGTGTGGCCTAGTGATCATGTACAGCCTGGTGCTACCTGTCATCCACAATCAGACCCTGGAGATGCTCCGAGGACTGGGCATCGGGATGTAAGTGCTGGGCGGGCTTCCTGTCACTGCCCAGGGCCTGGGAGCTGGTGGGTCTTCACAGCTGCTGTTTGAAATACCCCTTCCCTGATGGGCTCTCACCAATCCCTGGACCCATGCTCCCAGCTCTGACCCAAGGATGGGCTAAAATAGCAACTCATTGTGATGGGAACCTCACAGTTTACAAAATGTTTCCACGCTCACTGTTCAATGGTGTCCTCACAATTGTGTCTGTGGGAGATATATATGTGTCCATTTTATAGGTGGGAAGATTGAGGTTCAGGGAGGTGAAGTAAGAGAAAGGACAGTATAGTGGAAGGAGAGAGGAAATCTGAGCTTGGGTTTTAGATCAGATGTGTGGCTTGTAAGTGCCTCTCTGAGCCTCAGTTTACCCATTTGGAAAGTAAAAGTGAATGCTGACATTATTGAGAATTCACTACACATCTTTTCTCTTAAGAACTCTTTGAGGTTGGGACTTACATTAGCTCCCTTTTTTCAGATGAGGAAACAGAGGCACAGAGAGGCCGAGCAGTTTGTCCCAGGGGAGGAGGCAGGACTGGGAGCTGGGCAATCTGAAACCAAAGCCTCTTTAAACCACCACCCCACATTGCCACTCAGAGAATGCAAACACAGGGCGTGATGCCCTCTGGGGACCTCCCTGCTCTGAGGTCCTTTGTTCCAAACTCACCTAGAGCCTCCTGTGAGTCTGGGGCAGAACCTGCCCTGTCCACTCTCCCGTGGCCTTCATGAGCTCTTCTAAAGACCCCATCCTTTCTTTGATTCCTATGCTGTTAAACCACTCAGCCCAGCTGCCACCCCTCAACAAAAAGACATAATTAAATCCTGGAGTTCTGGTCTGGAGCCAGAAGACCTGATGATGCAGCTTTGAGAAAGTCATCTGCCCTTTGTGAGCCTCAGTTTTCTCATCTGCACAGTGGGCAGGAGAATGCTCTGTAGGCATAAAGGGCAGAGCTCAAGCTACTGTTGGTCTGGCGGGCAGTCAGCATCTCTCTTCTCTCTATCAAGGGGCATTCGAGATGGGCTTGGGAAGAACGGACAAGGCCACCTCAGGATGGTCTCACCTTGTGTTTCAGCCTCACCATATCCATCGTCCTGGGCCTCATGGTCCTGCAGGTATGGATCGCCGCCAGCTTCTTCCTGCAACCAAAGATGGGAACAGCTGACAAGCAGAAGCCCTTGGCTCTCAATAACAGGTGAGGGCAGAGAAGGGAGCGGGGCATTGTAGGGCTTTGGCCTCAGCAGTCTCGTTCCTTCCTCTTCACCCTTGGCAGGTTCCTGGGTGGACTCTACACTCTCTGAGAGGGTGAGGGGCAGTGGTTCAGAACCGGGGCCTAACTGCCTGTGGCCAAATCTTGGCTCTGCCCCTTATGAGCTTTGTGACCTTGTGTGACCTTACTAAACATCTATGAACCTCCACTTCCTCATTTTACAAATAATTGTGCATACATCAGAGAGGTGTTCTGAGGCTGAAATGTATTAAAATATGAACTTAGAACAATAGTGCCTGTCCCATGGGTAATCCTTTCTAGTTCATTCATTCAAAGCTGTTCACTCATGGAGGAAACAACACGGGCACTGAGGATAAAGAGGTACCCCACACAATCTGCCTGTGATGTGCTCACGGTGCACTGGAGCCGACAGACACAGACATATAGGGACAGTAGAGTCCAGAGGGTGTGAAAGCATTGCAAGAGAAACATGAGTAACGAAGAAGGGGGTGGGGTGGAGGAGAGGCGGGGGGGTGGGGGAGAGGCGGGGGGGTGCAGGAGAGGCGGGGGTTCTCTTTCAGCTGCAGTCGGGACGTGTGAGCTGAGGTCGGTGGGATGGTAAGATTCCTACAGGCAGAGATGAGGAGATGGCGTGGCTGCAGCCCCCGCTGCACCAATGCAGGCAGGAAGCCATGAAAGGGCAGGATGTGTTGGGAGAAGAGTGAGAATCCAATATTGTGGCCATGTGGTGGCCTTAGATGGTGAGGGACAGGAAGGAGGTACAAAGTGGTAATGCCAGAAAAGCCCCTCTCAGCGAGGACCCCAGAATTCATAGGCAGTGTTTGGGCTTCATCCCATAGGCAACAGGAGACGGATCACATGATCAGGTGGTCATTTGAGAAATTTCACCTGGAGGACTTGGAGCAGTTCTAGCTGGGGGCAGGTCACTGTTGCAATGGACAGTGGGAAAGCCACACCCTCTGCCGTAACCACAAACCCAGCTGTAGCCACATGAGGTTTACAGTCCCCACTCACATTCAGCCTGCCCTGGGCTCAGCACCCTCTACACTGTTTCTGAGCCAGTCCTCACATCAGCTGCGAAATGGGGACAGTCAGCTCCTGCTAACAGCACAAGGTCACACAGCTAGGAGATGGGAGACGTAGGCTTTGACCACAGGTCTGGGGGGCCCCTGAGCCCACCTGCGTAGCCACCTTCTCATACTGAAAGGTGCTGCCCCCCTCCACCTGCTTTTGTTTGCAGGAGAGCATTCCACAACTTCAACTACTTTCTGTTCTTCTACAACGTGCTGCTGGGCCTGGGCGCCTGCCTCTCCAGGCTTCTCATCAGCTGCATCCTGGGCACGTGGCTGATCGCCCGCATCGACAGGACCATTCTGCAGAGTGGCTGTGAGAGAGCAGACATGGGTACGTGGCCAGGCATCTGGGGAGCGCTGGTCTTGTACTTTTGCAGAAGCTGCCTGGAAGTCGGGTACCAGAGGCTTCACTTATGCTTAGAGTTTATCTTCCCATGGAGGCTATAAAGCTGAATAGAAAAACAAAACAAAACTATTCAGCCCAATGGTCAGAAGGGAATTCAGGCTATTAAATACTTGTATGTTTGACAGACCTTTGAGGTAGAATGAAGGGCAGTAAGAGGTAGCGAATTCTATCTGAACAGTTAGAAGGTAATTTATGAATGCATGGCTCTGAAAATTTTGAGAAAACACATCTCAGAATTACTGGTGTTGTTAGTTGCAAGCTTAGTTAAGAAAATGGTTTGTTCAGTTTCAATGGGCCAAAATCAAAGCTTTTTCTGTGGAGAAAAAACAGTTTTTGTCCTATTTCTGGCCCATGTCTGTTCACTCACTCATTCATTCATTTAATGGCTGCTGCCTTCTTCATATAAGACACAGAGGCTCCTAGCTGCTATGAGCTTCAAATTCCCATAAAATGAACAGATTAGGGTGTGATCTCTAAGAATCTTTCCAGCTCCTTATACCTCATTTTCTAGATTCTCAGCAAAGACACAGGCACCATTTGGGAACAAAGTGATGCTGCAGTTACGTCATAACAAGCACAAGCTGGGCCATCCTGGGACGTACTGCATGGCCTGACTTGCCGTCTGGATTTCAGGGTTCAGTGCGTGGATTGGCATGCTCTATGTGGATCATTATCACACCAACCCTGTGCTCGTCAGCTTTTGTCATATCCTGATCACAGGCCACAGAGAGAGGAGGCTGCAGCAGGCCATCAAATACTGGTACCCAAATCAGTCAGCAGGTAAGTCTCCTGTTTGAACCTACACTGGGGTCAGACACCAGGAAACACATACCTTCAGGCTTCCCTGGGATCCCTAAGATGTCCCAGGTTCCTCCTTCCCTGCCCCTCTTCCTCCACACTCCCTGCCCTGGGAGCCCTTCTACCCAGGGGATCAGGAGGCTTTGCCCCCAGTCAGCCTGGCTACAGGACCCCTGAGGCCTTGTGTCCTTGTCCTGCCAACTGGGCTTCTCCCTTGTTTCCAGAAACGAGCTCTAGTTCTGATAGCTGAGTCCTTCATTCAACCATTTGTTTGAGATGCTACCCATAGCCCAGGCTGCAAGCCAGGTGCCCTCCAAGATGGTGTACAGTTTTGCTTAATTTGCCCCATTCCTTACCACAAGCTCTCCCAGCCACCGACTCCTATCCCCTGAAGGTTATACACTGTCTACTCCCACCCCTGCCACCCCTATTATTCTGCTCTGCCTTCCGCTGGGAAGCCCTCCAGTTAGCCATGTTCTGTCGTGGACACTCAACACTGACCTGGACCGTTTTCATTGCTATTCCCAATGCTGCAGATACCCAGATCTGTGGGACAAACTCACATCCCTCCAGCCGCCCTCATGTCCCCAGGAGTCCTGGTCCAGCTCCTCCTTCCACACTTCACACCTTCTGGGCAGCTTTCGCTGAGAAGGACAGAGACAAGCTGCCCCCTCCTCCCAGTCTACTGGTTCTGGTTCTGTCCTAGGTCCCCGCACCTCAGTGAGGTCCAGGACAAGGTGGCTCCTGCTGCAGACCCTGATCAACAACCCCAGACTGGTCACGCTCAGAAAATCAAGGCCAGGTCATGGCTCCCGGGACTTACCCAGATTCTGTTGATGTGCTCGGAGAGCTGACGTTGACCTCCCACATTGCGACAAGGCCATTCCAGGACATCTGCCCCTGAGGAGGCCCAGGCTACCCAGCAGCTGTCCCCTGCAGTGTGACGGGATGCACAGGCGCTGTCCACACAGATGGCATACAGGCCAGCAATTCATGGGATGGCACTTGGGCTGAACAATGAAGTCTCAGGTCTAATTCATTCCCTTGGTAAAAAGATCAAGAACTAAAGAGAATTTCTGTTGAACAAACTTTGCCCAATAATGATTTCCACTATCCATGGTTAGGAGGCAGCCCTGGGGAGATCCATGTTGAGACACACTTAATGTAGCCACAGGGCAGAACTTTGTGTCACTGAAAGAGGTGGTAAATTTTTTCATATCAGGAGAGTTTAACCATTTGGCACAGGTTTTCTCTGGGAGAAAGTATGGCCTTAATCCAACAGGGTCCTCGTTGTTTCCTCCTTTCTAGGTCTTATGGTGGTGGGAGAGAAGGAATCCACGATCCCAGCCTCCAGTCTGGTGGGTGAGCAGACACACACTGAGTTCTCTCTCCCACAGCCACTGGGATGGGGAACGGATCAGAACTGACCTGGGCCTTGGTCACAAATCAGATGTACAGATTCTCTCTGACAAAGAGGGCATTCCCTGAGAAAGCCACTTGTCTGAGGAGGCAGAGATGGGATGGGCAGGCATGTAAGGTGGGGGACAACAGGAGCAAAAGTGTGGGCGCAGGTTTGAGGAGGGCGAGCCCTCTGGTGTATGCAGGGCATGGTGCTGGGGGCTGGTTAGACCATCCAAGGGGGTCCAGGTGCCCGGTTGAGAAGCCTGGACCTTTCTCTTTGTGCAGGGGGCCCAGTACTTACCCAGATTCTTCATTCCCCAGCATAAGATCTCTGATAAATGGGGACCTGTCACTCACAAAACCTGTGCAAGTACCAGGAGGACTCACCCATAGGGTGAGGGAAGTCCCCATCCACCTCACAAATCCCAGAGCCATTGAAATCCAGTAATCATTGAGTACCTTCTGTAAGCCCAGTCCTTTGCTAGATGTGTCTGCCAGACGTATCTCTTTTAACTTTATCTCTGCAACCAAGCTTTGTCATTCTGCTTTTTGAAACTAAGGAAACTGGGACTCAGAGTATTGGGATCCCCCCACCACCACTTTCTAGCTGTGTGACATTGGCTAAGTTACCTCACCTTTCTGTGCTTTCTTTCCCCTACATATTAATAGAAAAAGGGAATGATACCCGCAACGCCAAAAATTATTTTGAGGATAAAATGAGTTAATATACACCAACACTCCTAAGCTAGTGCCTGACATATCCTAAACTCTCAATAAATATCAGTCGTTGTTTGTAATGTTACCCTTTGTGGTGACTGATTCATGTCTGCCTACCTCTCATTATGCTCTCGGCTCCACAAAGAAAGAGGCCTTCTCAGATTTTCCTCACCATTACCAAGTATCTGCTGTAACATAGTAGGATCTTGGAATGAATAAAATAATAAGGCCATGATGACTGAATATCTCAGCCATGAATTCAATACTGAAATCAACCCTGGCATCATGGTTGAGTGGCCGCTAAACAGAAGGTCAGGAGCACTGGGTTTGGGTTCCAGCTCTGCCACTAGAATGAGTCTCAGTTTCTCTAAATGAAATCTAGTGCAGACCTCACAGCCAGTGCCCCCCACTTGCACCCAGCCAGTGCTGACCAAGTACTTGCTACGTGCAGTCACCACTCCAGGGACACAGGACACCTGAGGAGATGAGGTTCTGCCTGCAGCATGTGGCAAGGCCTCTCTCTGCAGCTCTTGCTACAGTTGTCTCCCAGCCTCTTCCCTGGACTGGTTTGTGAGCTCCTCAAGGGCAGGGATCAGGTATCTCTCATCCTTGAGGACATTATATATTGATAAAAGGTATAATCCATCAAGAAGGTATAATAATTATAAACATATACATATCTAACAGCAGAGGTCCCAACACATATGAAGCAAAAACTGACAGAATTGAAGGGAGACATGGACAGTTCCACATTAATAGTGGAGATATCAGTACTCCCCTTTCAATAATGTATATTACAACCAGACGGAAATCAGTAAGGAAATAAAGAATTTGAACAACACCATAAACCAATTAGACCTAACCCTCCACCCAACAACGGCAGAATACATATTCTCAAGTGCATAAAGAACATTCTCCAGGAGAGACCATATGTTAGGTCACCAAACAAGTCTTAGTAAATTTTTAAAAATTGAAATCATGAAAAGTGTCGTTTCTGACCACAATGGAATCAAACTAAATATCAATAACAGGAGGAAAACTGGGGGAAAATCACAAATATGTGAAAATTAAGAAATACAACATTAAACACCCAATGGGTGAAAGTTGAAAATGAGGGATACTAGAAAATATCTTGAATCAAATGAAAATGAATATACAACATACCAAAACTTATGACATGAAGAAAAAGCAGTGCTCACAGGAGAATTTATAGTTGTAAATGTCTACATTAAAAACAAGCAAGATCCGAAAACAATAACCTGACACCTTGAGGACTAGAAAAGGAAGAGTAAACTAAACCTGAAGCTAGCAAAAAGAGGGTAATAATAAATATGAGAGCATAGATAAAATAAAGAACAGGAAAACGGTACTGATGAACCTATTTGCAGAGCAGGAAAAGAGAAGCAGATGTAGAGAATGGACCTGTGGACACAGCGGGGGAAGGGGAGGGTGGGACAAATTGAGAGAGTGGCCTTGACATATATACACTGCCATATGTAAAATAGATAGCTAGTGGGAAACTACTGTATAGCACAGGGAGCTTAGCTTGGTGCTCTGTGATGACCTAGATGGGTTGGATGGGGGGAGGGGTGAGAGGGAGGCTCAAGAGGGAAGGGATATATGTATACATATAGCTGATTCACTTTGTTCTACAACAGAAACTAACACAACGTTGTAAAGCCATTATATTCCAAATAAATAAATAAATAAAATAATAAAGGAAAAGAACAGAGACAGTGAACCAAACCAAAAGTGGATTCTGTGAGAAGACCAACAAAACTGATGAAATTTGAAGCTAGAATCACTAAGAAAAAGAGAATAGACCAAGTTATTAAAAACAGAAATGAAAGTTGGATAATACTACTGACTCTACAGGAATAAAAATGATTATGAAAGTATATTGTGAATATTTGTACTCTAACAAATTGGATAACCCAGATGAAATGGACAAATTCCTATAAGGACACAAACTAACAAAGTTGACTCAAGAAGAAATAGAAACTCCTAATAGACCTATAACAAGTAAAGAGATTGAATTCTTTTTTAAAAAAATTAATTAATTAATTAATTTGGCTGAGTTGGGTCTTTGTTGCAGTGCGCTGGCTTTCTCATTGCGGTGGCTTCTCTTGTTGCGGAGCACGGGCTCTAGGCGTGCGGGCCTCAGTAGTTGAGGCTCACGGCCTCTAGGGCGCAGGCTCAGTAGTTGTGGCGCACGGGCTTAGTTGCTCTGCGGCATGTGGGATCTTCCTCGACCAGGGCTCGAACCCATGTCCCCTGCATTGGCAGGTGGATTCTTAACCGCTGTGCCACCAGGGAAGCCCGAGATTGAATATTTAAAAAACAAAAACAAACAAAACTACAACAAAGACATGCCCAAGACTGGATGGCTTCACAAGTGAATTCTACAAAACATTTTAAAAGATTAAAATACAAACTCAAACTCTTCCTAAAAAATGGAAGAAGAGGAAACATTTCCTATCGCATTCTATGAGGCCAGCATAACGCTGATAAGCGAGCAGACTAAAACTTCCCAAGCAAAGAGAACTACAGACAAATATCCCTTATGAAAATAGATGCAAGAACTTCAAGATTATAGTAACCAAAGTAAAAATATTTCTACTTGCTGACATCATGATTTTATAAATTCTTAAGGAATAAAAATAGAAGCAAAAAGAAACTGTTAGAGCTAATAAATGAGTTCAACAATGTTACAGGATACAGATTAACACTCATCTATCAACTGCCATTCAATACAACTGTAGAAATGAAAGTTTATAATTCTGTAGAAAGGAGCAACCTGAGGAAAATTATTTGCAAGAGCATTAAAAATAATAAAGTACTTAAAAAATATTTAACCAGGAGGTACTAGACTTGTACTCTGAAAACCACTAAACATTTCTGAAAAAATAAAAGCTAAAGAAGTCATAAATAAATGAAAATCTACGCCATGTTAATGGATTGGAAAACTTATGATAAGATGGCAGTACTCTCTAAAGTAATCTGTACGTCCAATGCAATCCCTATAAAATTGCAACAAATCTTTCTTGCAGAAATGGAAAAGCTGACCCTAAAATTCATATGGAATTGCAAGGAATAGCCAAAACAACGTTGGAAAAGGTGAACAAAGTTAGAAAACACACTGCCTGAGTTTTAGTCTTACTATAAAGCAGTAGTAATCCAACAGTGCATCACTGGCATAAAGATAGACATAGACCAGTGGGATAGACTGAGAGTCCAGAAATAAACTATATCTATGGTCATATGATTTTCAACAAATGGTTGAAATTCAGCAAATGGTAAAGACCGTGGAATGTGGAAAACAGTGTTTTCAACAAACGGTGCTAGGAAAACTGAATATCCACATGCAGAAGAATGAATTTAGATCCTTACCTTATACCATATGCAAAACTCAAAATGGAGCAAACCTAAATTTAAGAGCTAGAACTATAAAGTTCTTAAAGGAGTAAATATGATATTGGATTTGGTAAAGGATTCTTAGATATAAAATCCAAAGCACAAGCAAGAAAAGAAATAATAGATAAGTTCATAAGACAATCTATTAAGCCTTCATAAATATGATAAACTTTTGTGCATCAAAGGACACTTTCAGGAGAGTGAAAAACAACCCATGGAATGGAAGAAAATATTAGACCTGATAAGCACCTAATATTCAGTATACATAAAGGATTAATAGAACTGTGATGGTCCTCCATGTCAATTTGGCAAGGTTATAGTTCCCGGTTATTTAATCAAACACATCTACAATCAGTTGACTATAGAGGATATTACCTTTGAAAATGTGAGTGGGTCTCAGTCATTCAGCTGAAACCTTTGAGAGGCACCCACAGGAACCCTCTGTTCCCTCCAGTTCCATCCAGGTCCTACCTGTTTTCAGAGATGGGTGTAAATAGCCCTTCCTCTGGGAAGTTGTCCTTGATGCCAGCCCACTTCCCCCATCTACCAATTCAATGGGTCTCCCACTACTGTATTATCAAATTCTCCCAGTAAATGTAAGACTTGGGACGGAGCAGGGAGTGTCCTGCACAGAGGGTCTCTGATTTCCACTCCTCTACCACTCTCCCACAGCGAGTACCACAGCTGTTCACCTTATTCCTTTTCTAGAGGAATATTCCTTTTCTGGAGGTTGATCTGATTCCCCTAGGAGGCAGACGGCTAAAGTGCATCAGAAAGAGACCCCTAGCCCATCACTAGTACTCCATCCTCGCCCCTTTCATGTTGCACTACCACCAAGGCCCTTGAGGGGGCAGTGCACATCCAGAAAACAGGACTTGGACCTGGCCACGCTGTGGACTCCAAAGCTGGGGGGACACGGGAGCTGAGACTCAGGGACCTTCTAACCCAGTCTTCTCTGATGACAGACAGGGAGACCAAGGCCTCAGTCAGGAAGAGACTTGGAGGAACCCACATCTCTTTCTCCTCCATGGCACCATCTGAGGGGAAGGCTGACTCCAGCTCCAGACCAAAATCTCCTGCAGCTCTGCTGCTTCGCCAGCAAGGAAACCGGGATGGGTGTCTTATGTCCCTGATCCAGCCATTTGGACCCAAGGCTAGGCAGCCCATTCGTCCACTTGGTCCGTGGGAGTCCCCTGCAGTGCCCATCCTTGGTGAAGGCAGGGTGCCCTCTCCTGGGAGATGGAGGGAAGACCAGAGGGGCAGCAGGGGCCCGGCTTCCTGAGGACAGGCTAGGCTGGTTTAGTGAAGAAAGGAACTCCCACCCGCCCCACCAGCCTGGAAGAAGCTAAATGCCAGCGGGATGGACCAGCATGGAAGCCAGACACCTGCTGATTCTGCCGGTTCAGCATCCCCTCCTGGAACAGCCAGCTGTTGCCACTTTATCCCATTACCAGGGCCTCCTGCCCCCAAACTGTCCCCCACCTGCCCACGGACCAAACAGACCCCTCTTCCTGTTAATCTAGACAAGACAAAACTGGAATTTTTCAAAGATACCTTAAGTGAGAAATGAAACGGCACCACGTCTCGTGCCCCTCTCCCTCTCTCTTTCTAGACTTCCAGACTCCACTCTGCCTCGATGAGCAGCTCCCAACTCTGTGAGTCGTCTTTGCCACCAGCTGTTGAAAATTTGGGGAACTCTTCCTCAGGGGAGGGAAAAGGAAAGAAGGAAGGAGATATTTGTGAATAATGGGGGGTGTGTGAGTGTAAATCCCTTTTATTTGAGAACCCAGATGACCCAAACTGTCTAGATAAGGGTTTCCACCTGGTTCCTCTGAGCTCTAAGGGATCCGTGGGCCTGGGGGGAGCCCTTGTGTTGGCCGCCTGGGGCCTCCACTCCCATTTCTTCTGAGCAGTTCTATTTTGAGTAAATTTTGTTTCAAACGGACATAGTTTGTTGCTATAAAGGAAACACTTGAAAATCTCTGATTTGGCTCAACCCAGTCTCTGATAATTAAGGAAACGGATTTTTGAAGCAGTCGTAGGGAGGCTTAGAGACCGCATCCACCAGCCCAGTCCCTGTCCCCAGGGTTCGCTGCCTCCCAGGAGGTCTGGGCAGTTGAATGAGGGGGCAATGCCAGCCTTATGGGAGATTCCTCATCCACCTGGTGCTCCTGTGGAGAGAGGCCTACACACCTGGAAACTTCTCCCCATGTCTTCGTCAGATGGTGAGTGGAGGTGCTCTGCAGAGCAGAGAGGATGGCGTGCAGTGAGGAGAAGTTCCTGAGGTTTGGCATTCCTGGGGAAGGTAAGAGAATGAGCTATGAGGTGGGGAGCTGGAGCCCGGCTTGCTCCAGCTGAGCCTTGCAGAGCATACTGCTCACTGGACCGGTGGCTCTGCCCAGGATGTGAGTTCTTTGCCATCCCCCCACCAACATGCCACCTCTGAGTACCCCAAGTTCTCTGGAGCTATGCAGGCACCCCCAGTGCAATCAGGCAGGTCTACAGACTGCTGGACCTGATGGGCCTGGAGAGTCTTGAGAGGAAGCTTCACTTTTCTATTTCTCCCCCAGCTTTAGGATGTATTGTCAAATTTTAAACTTTCATAATTTTGTCATATTATGACTGAGCCTGAGACATTTACCCAGGAATGGAATTTTGGGGTCATTGAGTATGTGTAAGTCCATTTTTAGGAGATACTATCAAAGAGTTTTTGAAAGTGGTTGTAGGAGTTTACACACATAGCAGTGTATGAGAGTTCCAGTTGCTTCACATCCTCACCAACACTTGGTATTGTCAGCATTTTTCAGCCATTCTGGTACACGTGTAGTGGTGTTTCATTGTGGTTTTAATCTGCATTTTCCTGCTGAGTAATGATGTTGGGCAGCTTTTTATGTACCTGTGGGCCATTTGGTTATCTTTCTGTGAAATGCCTAGTCAAATCTTTTGCCCATTTCTTTTTTCAGGTAGATTGTCTCTTTCCTCTTATTAATTCACAGAAATTAGTTACGTATCCTTTGTGAGGCTTTTTCCAGATAAATATATGACACGTATTTATTCTCCTTCTGCTCTTTCTTACTCTCTTGAAGGCGTCTTTTGATGAAGTGAAGTTCTTAGTTTTAATAAGGTCCAGTTTATTAATTTTTGTCTTTATGCCCCAAGGTCAAGAAAATATTCTCCTATGTTATCTAATACAAATGCTATTATTTTAAATTTCCACATTTAGATTTTAAATCCACCTAGAATTGATTTTTTGTTCATGGTGTAAGGTAGGAGTCAAGATTAATTTCTTTCCCATATGGATAACTAGCGACCCTGGGCTGTTTACTAAGACTATCCTCTCCCCATTGCTCTGCCGGGCCTCTTTAGTATATACAACATAAATGTTCGTATGTGTGGGTCTGAGTTGGACTCTCTGTTTCTCTTTGTGTTTATTCTTGTGCTACTACAGCACATTGCCCTGATGATTGTAACTTTATTCTAAGGCTTAATATCTGGTCGTGTAAGCTGTTCAAGTTTATTCTTCTTTGAATTGTCTTGACTATTCTTGGCCATTTGTACTTCTATGGAAATTTTGAAATCAAATAGTCAGTGTCCACCAGACATCTGCTGAGATACTTTATTGTGATTGTATAAATCTATGGATCAATTTGGGGAGAAGTAATATCTTAACAATACATAGCAAAACAAACAAAAACACCAAAGAAAACCCAATCCAAACCGTCATAATAAAAAGGAAGAAATGATAAACTGTGAATATTTGTAATTCATATTACAAAGGGGCTCACATGCCCAATATACAAAGAGTTCCTAGAAATTGATAAGAAAAAGAACAGACACACAGTAGAAAAATTGGCAAAAGACATGAACCCACAGTTCACGGAAAAAGAAATGTGAATAGCCTTAAGTATATGAAAATATGAATAGACTAGAAATAGAAATGCCTACATATGTTCACCATGCAAAAGAATGTTCAGAGCAGCATTATTTGGTAATTCTCTAAACTGGAAACCGCCCAAATGTGCATCAATAATAGAAAGGATAAATACGATGGGTTATATTTTTGGTAATGGGATATCAGAAATAAAAATGAACTACAACCACATTCAAAAATATGTTTGAAACTTACAAACATAATGAAAGAAGCCCAACATAAAAGGGTACATTCTGTATTATTCCATTTAAGTTCAAAAACAAGCAAAACTAATGAGTTAGAATATTTGTTACCCTTGGGGAGGAGAGGGCAGTGACTTGGGATGGGTACATAAAGGGGGCTCCTGGAGAGCTGGTAATGTTCTATTTCTTGTGGGTACTGGTTACCAGGTGTATTCCCACTGGATAATATATTAAGCTATACACTTATGATTTCCGTACTTTTCGGTATGTGTGCTATAGTTCAACACACAAATCCTATCAGTTGGATCCAGAACTTTTTTTCTGGTTAGTCCCAAGGTCAGATGACATAGTGTTTGGTTCAAAACTCTGGAATTACATGGTCAAGATTCACATCCTGGATTTAATCACTTCCTATCTTGGAGATCTTGGCCAAGTTACCAACTCTCTGAGCCTCAGTTTCTTCATCTAATTACAGTACCCCTCTCATAGTTATTGAGTGTATTAAACCCTCTCAATAAATATTAGCTCTTGAGGTGTCCTTGTTTGTTTTCTTTCTATGGACTATGGAGAAGATGGACGATGGACTGTGGAAGAGGAAGGAAAAGGATGAAGTTCAAGTCAAGAGACATTTTCAAAGTGAAGACTGAGGGGGAAGATACAACGTTGAGGTGCAGGAAAAAGAGTCCAAAGGCTTGGCTTCACTCCTTCCATTCCCTGTCTCTCACCTCCTTGCCCATCTCTAACACGGGAGGTGGACTCACCAGATAATCTCTAGCTGGTTATTCTTTCCAGTTAGAACATTGTAGAGTTAGGAGGGTAATACAAATGCTATCCAAAAGCCAAACACAAATTTCCATGTTTGATCCAAACTCAAAACAAAAGCCCAGAAACTTGGGAATTAAGGAAGGTAAATTCTCAGTGGTGATATTATGGGTTATTTTTATTTTCTCCATTCAGTTTTTTTTTTCTATTTTAAACAATGTGTGTTGCTTACTTGGAACCCAGAAAGCATCTATCTGAGCAGGGAAAACACAGTTTCTGATGTAGAAGGGCCAAGCCAACAGGCCTCTTAGACAAGACAGAGATCTCGCTAACTGCAAATAATTCCTGGACACTTCCTATTTTTTATTGTGTTTTTCACCCTTAACCTCACTTAAATATACTTTCTCTTTTTCCAGCTAAAATTAGTCCAATCACTTGTTACAATATTTCACTTTGTTAATAAAACCTGGGACCAAAGAAGGGGAATAAAAGGGTTTCTATTCACTGTTTTTTAATTTCTGAAATTAGTCTGGACAGAATGATCACTTATTCAAGTTGTCATAGGGAGCATTTATGAGCAATTGGGACAGGGATCCCTGCTGAGGGGAGGGATTCTCTGAGGAGTCAGGAATCCCACACCTATAGGAAACCCTCACCAGGTTCAGTGTCAGCCACAAGTATCTTCAGCCCTGGCCATGCAGGACTCTGGGTGCGTGTGTGGGAAAGAGCCAACTCTGGGAGAGTCAGACCAGGACACTCCGGGCATTCGTGCATTTACCAGGGAGCACTCAGTGTGTCTGAATAATGTGCAGGACACTGCTGAGGGCAGTGGAAGCTGGACGAAAGTTAGGAGGGCACACCTGCCCCTCAGAAAACCCCTTCCAGTAGGATGCCCTGAACTCCTGCATTTGACAGTGACCAACGTACAAGCCCGTTCAGGGAAAGGAGAGGTGACGGGGTGAGGAAGGGGAGATGAGGGTCAGAATGAGTGGGGGGGATCTTGTCACTGGCAGTGGCTGGAAGTATGGGTGGGTTTGGGGTGTGTGGAAACAGAAGGATCCCAGCAGAGGAGCAGGGTGAGGAAGGGCAGGGGGCAGTGGCAGATGTAGGAAGAGTGAGGAGTTTGCTGAAGCAGGGAGAGTCAGGGCGGGACCCAGATGCGGGGGGCCTCTGAGGTCATCTAGGGACTGTGGGCTGGGTTTGGTAGGGGCTGCAGAGCTGGTGAGCAGGAGAGTGGGTACATCAGAGCTGTATTTTAGGAGGGTTATGCAGCAGTGGTGAGTTGGGTGAATGGAACTCAAAGAGTCACATAAATTAGCCTTTTAATTATAATTCCATTCAAGCCTGAGGCCTGGATTCTGAGCCCTTCAACCTCTTTTAGTCTGAGAAAGAGATGGTCTCTTTTAGAGATGCTTTCCACTTCTTATTTATAGCCATGCACTATCTATGCTACTTCCCGGCAGAGATTGGTTTTAACCAAGACAAAGAAGATAGGATGGTTTTTCTTGACCGCAATGGCTCAGAGATGCATCTCCTGTCTCCTGCTAATTTTCGGAATATTCAATGTGCTTCTCTGGAAGCTCCTGCCAGCCCTGAGGTATCCCCTGCACAGAGAAACTGGCAGGAGTTTCACTACTCCACGAGGGGGGTTCCCCGTCGCTAAGGGCAACCCGCCTCCTCCTGGGAAAGCGCGTGAGGGCGGGGCCAACGGAGCTCCCGCCCCTCTGCGTTGCCTTGGACACCAAGTGTGTATAGTTGCAGTTGAGGTTGGACTTGAGTGGTGCTTTCTGCTGGTGCAGGTGCGGGCGCGGCCGGGTCGCTGGGCGCAGGGCCTGCCTCCACTTGGCGGGGCTTAGAGGGCCTACCCTGAGACTGCCCCTTCTCCTTGATGGGCTTGTGGGGCAGGCGTGAGAGGAGCCTGCTGGGCTTCTCAGCATACAGTAGGTGCCTAATGAGCGTGGCCAGAATCAGGCCGCTCCCTCCCTCCACCTTCTCCTACCCAGGTGTCCTTTGTTAGGGGGGGAGGGGTGCGGGGGAAGTCCTCGAACCGCGTTCTGCGCCAGTTGGGGGTTCAAGGCCGGGTTGAAATCCCAGCTGATACCTTGGGCACGTAGACTTTTCCCGGAGGAGCTTGAGAGAGTGAAGCGCAAGCAATAGCTATTATTCTTTGTCCCCAAAGTCAGCCTCGGATTTGCGCCTGGCGTGGCTGGGAGAGCCGACCTTCTCAGTGAGTTCCAGTTAGGTTCTTGCCTGAGGTTTGTTTCCCTTTTGCTTCTTCGCACCCCTCCCCCTCTTCTTCTTTTAAAGTAAGAACCCTGAGGCCTGAGAGGGGCCCTGATGCTTTCTCCCAGGGTAGAGGAGTCTCAGTCCCCGTGGACCCGGCCAGCCTGTCTGCCTGGGGAGCCTTGTCCTCGGGGGAGGACTTGTCCTCGGAGGGGTAGGGGGAGGTTTGTCAGTATCCGTCCGGGTCTAATAGAGACCAAACCCCAGGCAACAGCTTCCCTGCAGGGGTGTCCAGCCAGAGGCCAAGATGTCCTCAGTGGGGAAGGTGACCCAAATTCCCAGCGGGAATGTCTACCAGCAGATCTTCGAGGCTGAGGTAAGCCTGTCCTTCTGTTCCCCCTTTTCCTGCCCCCCGCTTCCCTCCGGCCCCCTGGAAACTTCCCTCCCTCTGAAGACTTCTTTGCCTGGAATCTAATGAAATAAGGGCTTTGAAATTGCTTAGATTAAAAATAATTCTTATTGGCTCCTGAAATGTAAGGATACAAAATTAGAATGTCTGTTTCTGAAAATTAGAAAATTAAATTTAATTTAATTTAAATTACTCAGAAATAGCCAGAATTAGCCATTGGGTGTCCTGGAGCTTTTACCTAGCATGAAAGCATTTCTTATTTTTCTGTTTAAAAACTGGGTTTGATTCTATAGCAGTGTCTTAAAACCTACTTTTTCCCTGGTTAAATTATCCCAGAGACCTTTCCTTGTCACTGCACATTCATGAACTTCACGATGTTTAGTGGCTGCTTAGTTTTTGACCTAGGACTTCCCATAATTTATTAAGGTAATAATGCCCTCTTGACAGCCATATAGGTTGTTGGCATTGCCTTGTCATCTATAAAAAACTGCACAGATGAAACAATATCTTAAAAGAAACACACAGATTCAAACCCTTCTTTTGAAGTTGTGTACTGCTTATTTAAAAGGGATTTTTATTCCTACTTTGAGCCCTAAATAATGCTCTCTGTGGAAGGCTTGGAAATTATAATAGCATAAAGAAACAAAAGGAACAAATTACTCACATGATCCTGTGCCCTAGAAGCAACGATTCTTAACGTTTGGGTTATTTTCTCCTTGTCATTTCTCCATGCATTTAAAGTTTTGAGATTATAATGTATAATTTTGGTTATAATTTTAATTATACTTTTTTTTTTTTTGCCCTTCCACACTCCTTGTGGGATCTCAGTTCCATGACCAGGGATTGAACCTGGGCCACGGCAGTGAAAGCCTGGAATCCTAACCACTGGGCCACCAGGGAACTCCCTTAATTTATGCTCTTAATTGATATATTTTATGGTATATCATATCCTGAGCATTTCCTCATGTCATAAAAAATCCTTTGTAAGTCTCATTTTTAATAAATTCCTAACATTCACCCGAAGGGTCATACTGGGTTTACTCAACCAATCTCCTATTGTTGGACAGTTCCATTTTTCCAATTCCTTGTGATTATAAAAATGTGGGGATGAGCATCTTGGTCCTCATTAAAATTTCTTAAAAGATGCCCTCCTAGAAATGGCTGAATGACTGATATGGGGAGGGGAGAGCCCACCTGCATGGAGTGTGCCCTGGGGTTGCAGGCCTCCCTCAAAGTGCCTTCCTGCTGGCCGGCTCCCACTCGACCTAAGACAGTGCAGTCAGCCTGGGTGCTGGGAAGTCTGCAGTTCTGATCCCCCTAACCTGGACCTTCCTGGATTTAGGTACAGCTGGTCCACTCCCTGGCATCCACCAGGAAGCGAACTATGGAGCGTTCCATGGCCCCAAAGGATGGCAGGAAGCTCTTGATGACGAAGATGGATATTCGTGAAGGGGAGATGATGTCTCCTCGGCAGCGGAAGTGGGCGCACAGCCTACCCAATGACTGGGTCACAGAAAACCCTGTTCTCTACAGGTAGGTCCTGCTGTCCAGGCCACATCCCACACACTAGGGGTGGTTAGAATTTTCAAAAACTCAAAAAGAGCTCACACAAGATGAGTACCAGATAGGAATGAAGTCCCAGGTACCTCCCCTGAGAGAGAGCGGTAATAACACCTACTTTGCAGGATTGTTTGCTTCTCCCTCTCTTCCGCCCTCTCCCTCGCTGGGGCACTGGGTATGCGGATCCCAACCTCCTGGAACTTGAGGCTTCAACAGTACATAAATAAGCAGGTCTCCCCAAAGCGGGGAAGGCTCTGACACCGAGGACAGGGTGGTGGGACAGGAGTCAGGAAAGCTGTCTGAGGAGGGGCCTCAGCTGAGATGAGAGGATGAGGAAAGGAAACACGGAGCAGCGCTCTGAGACAGTACTGGCTTATCTGTTCAGAAGGCTGAAGAAGTCAGCGGGCCTGCGGAGAGGGCTGGGAGATGAGGCCAGGAGAGATTTGCAGGCTACAGTCCGTATTTTGGACTGTACTGAAGTGAACAGCTGATTTGCATTTTTAAGGCCTTCAGGTTGTGCGGTGTGTAGAACATAGGGGGCTGTAAGGAAAGGCAGGGAGGCCAGGGAGGAGGCCACCACAGTCCACGCAAGCTCTGTGGGGCTGTGAGAGGGACACAGGGCATTTCAGGTTTATCTTGGAGGCAGAACCCGTGGGACTAGGTGACAGATTGGGTGGGAGGAGAGGGCTCTTGAGAGTCCTAGGTCTTTGGCCTGAGTGCTTGGGTGGACAGCAGAGGTGCCATTCCCTGAGATGGGAGCAAGTGGGGTTGGGACAGGGAGATCAGGAGTTCCTTCTGAACCTCCGAGTTCAGAAGTTGAACTTGAATTCCTGAGCATATGCCGTTTCAGCTCCCTGAGCTTAGACTCCTCAAGCAGGGAGAAAGGAACAGAAAGGAAAAGGAAAAGTGCTTCCTCACAGGGCACTTTGGAGAATGTAGCAGGAACTGGGCTTCCCTTAGGCTTGTTAAGCTCTGCACCAGCCATAAACCTTCTCGAGTCTGGGACTCTGGGACAGGAAGTCAGTCCTGCTGTATCTGCCTTTGTGTTCCTTTTAACCCCCATTGGAGCAGGGATTGACCGGGTAAAAGTCTCTGCCCTGCCCTTTGAATTTTCCCAGGAAAAGGTCACCTGAGGCTTCTGACACTCAGCACCCTGAACAGCTGGGCAAACCCACTGGCCACCCAGGCACAGACTGGAGGTCAGCATTCTCCAGCCCTGTCCCTGATGCCCCATGCAGGGATCCAGAGGCACACACAGCTGGAACCTGACCACGCTCCCTCCCACCTCCTGGGAGGGTAGTCTTGTGCAGCCTGGCTGTGACTCTGCCTCCTACAGGGGTCCCAGGCCCCTCTCAGCTGACCTGTTTTCTACCAGACTCAGGGACTCCTGACATCTCCCTGTGCTTCCCGAGGGTCCCCTCCTCCCCAGAGTTTAGCCTAGAACCACCTATCCTCCGCATAACTGGGTATAACATCAGTCAGGCACTCTTGGCACCCACAGGACACTGTTGGAAAGGCACTTCTCATGGAGGGCGCTGGCGTTGTGCTGGCTTCCTGGCACAGACAGACAAGGACACAAGAAGAGAGATGTGCTTATAACCTACCAGGCCCTGCCACCCTCAAAGCGACTGGGATCACTGACTCAGCATCGGCACCTCTCTGGGGTGCCTTGTCCCCTCCTTGAAAATTTAGCCAGCCAAACCGGTCAACTTGTGCATTCATTCACACAGGACAGGACCTCTGGTGGGTGGAAGAGAAACTCGGGGTACGGGTCGATCACCACTAGTGTAAACCAAGCCCCCAAGTTCCTGGGACAAGTGGCCAAGAAGCCAGAGCTGTTAGCAGTTCCCATAGTCGGGGCACCCGGGCCCTAGTGGGGCCACCTTAGTCCAGGGGCATTTGGTTGACAAGGCTGAGAGACCCCCCTCTGGAGGGCCAGCCTGGGCCCCATCAGCTGCCACCCAGGCCCTGCGGTCTTCCTTGGTGGTAGGTGTGCCATGAGGACTACATAAGAGAAAGTCTGGAAAGTGCTGCACATGTCAGGGCCCCGAGGAATGGCAGGCGTCACTGAGAACTGCTGCATTTCTGTGGCGCTTGCCCTGTGGGCAGCACATTAAGGGATTTTTATTCCAAAGCTGAGGTCGTGCTCACCCACCTGGTCCTCCCTGCTGAGAGAGTTTGTCCTGGGATCCCAGCTCTCTCCTCCCACACCCAGACCCCATGAACCATGGACCTTGGCATCACGTGCAGGGATCTGGGAATCCCAGCGCCACTTTGTCCAGTGACTTCCCTCCCTCATCCCCCATCCTGGACAACAGGGTCACCCTGGCTGCCTCATAGGATGGGTTGTTGAAGAAGCAGATGAGGAGCGTGCTGAATGCTTAGCCCCAGTCTGGCTTTCCCAGGTTGGCCAGGCCCCCTGTGGCCCTCAGTTTCCACATGTGGAAAATGGCTCCTGCCCACCACTCACACTTGTTGTGCGGCCAGAATGGAGCAAGATCCCTGAGGGCAGACCCCAGCTTCTCACCTGAGAACTGTGGTGTCTGCTGGCAGCAGATGCCCAGGCAGTGTTTGTTGGGGGCACATCCTCAGGGCATTTTGGCATCAGTGGGCCCGGACTATTACCAATTCCCAGGGTGTCTCTGGAGACCCAGAGCTACCCTGGAGGGGAGCAGTGCGGGGTGGGGAGGGGGGTGTGTGGTAGGGGGTGTTGGTTATTGTTTTCCTCTGCTTGTGCCTCAGGGAAAAGGAAATAGCCAAGAAGGAGAAAGCTCAAGAGAGTGAGAACAGCACTGCTGCCAGAGAAGTGCGGGGCCTCCCAGACGCCCCCGGTGAGCCGATGTTCAGGCGTGAGGGCAGGCATGGCCTGGGCCAGAGAGCGCTCTGTGGGGAGCTCCTGGAAGCGCTAACATAGAAGCATCTGAAGGTCCCGCTGTTCCTCTGTTCAGCATCATAGAGGGCCTTCCCTGGAGCCCACCTCTCCACCCCGCCCCTCTCCCCTGGGCCTTTGCCTCTGAAGCATTTCCCCTGAACCTTCTCCCCAGCGCAGGGAGCTGGGGGGGTGGGGGTGGGGGGAGGTGCTGCCTGCACAGTCAGCATTTCCTGATGAAACCATTTGGTAAAGGATGTAGCTCGCTCTTCTGTGATTTCACAGGAGGGTTTTTCAATCTGTATCACATTACCCTGGTTTGACTTTATCCGGATACGGAGGCTCTTTTTCTTTGTAATTAAAAAAGTAATATATGCTCACTATAGAAAAAGGAAGGAGATAAAGCAGAAGGTGAAAACTCCACCTCCACAATAGCCCCTTTCTCCGCCCAAGAGTGCCCACTGCCCATGAAACCACATAGTGCCCCGGGTCCCACCTGTATTCAGAGGACAGCAGAGCGCAGGGTGGGCTCACAGACCCTAGAGCAGAGGGCCCACATGCCAACCCCTGCTGAGCCTCTGACTGCCTTTGGTCTTGGACCCCCATGCCTGAGTGTCCTATTAAGTGGCCGGTAATAGAACCTGCCTCTTGGCTTCATCCTGAGGAGTAACTGATTTAGAACAATACCTCGTGAATGGTAAGTGCTGATAAGTGTTGGTAATTCTTATCTGTGTATGTGTTTTCTTCTATAAAACTTTTTAAAAAAACCCTAAATGTTCCTATTCTATACATACCATTTGGAACTTTTTTTGAGCATTTAACTGTATATGTAAGACTTAATTCCCTACAGCACTTAGGGATCACCTTCTTTTTCCTTAAGTCTCTGACACTGCCGGCCTGCTTTGGGGGGCCATCTCCTGAACCCAGGCACTTGCTGCCTTGCTGTCGTTTCCTGGGTACTCTGACCTCACCTTGGAGCTCTGAGGGCAACCTCATCACCTCCGTTGTTCTCCCCCAGTTCCTGAGAGGTTCAGCACCATCACCCTTCAAGGGCGAGAGGATTACAAGAGGAGGAGCTATGAGAGTGCTCTGGCCAGCTTTAAGGAGGAGATCGATCAGATTGGGATGGTGAGAATTCTCCCTCTCGCTTGCCTTCTGTTCCTGGGCCATTCCAAGGGGAGGGTGGACTCTGCACAGCGCCCGCCGCCCCACCTCCCAGGTCCTCAGTGGCTCACCAAGTGTAAACAGAATCGTAGTAGCCATGTTTGGATGGCTTGCTACAAGTTCTGATTATGAGCAGAACACTATATGTCAGGTACTGTTATAACCTCCAGTTTACAGGTGAGGCCCAGAAAGTCCTGCCTGATATGGCACGTAAGGGCCAAGTGGGAACTGGACTCTGGATCTGATGCTAAAGCCCAGTCTTTGATCTCCCTGCTCAGTCCTACTAACAAGGGGCCAAACGGCCTGACCCTTAGGCACTACCCTCAATTGGCTCACTGTTCCTTTCCAGAGACCTCTAACCAGACTAATCCCTGGAATTTTGCCCTTTCGGGTCCTCTCTGGGCCCCGGATCACACTCACCACTTTCTCCCTGAGTTCCCTGGATTCCGGGAGCTGGTCACAGACCCAGAGCACCAAGAAGGTGCTCTCCCTGCCAACTTATCACTTTCCTGATAATATCCCAGCTGGACTTGAGCTCTGCTGTCACCGTGAGCTCAGCGGCTTTGGTCACACAACCGAACTGAGCCTCAGTTTCCTCATCTGAAGTACTCTTGGAATTATTTCACTGGCCACTTCTTTAATGAATATTTGTTGAGCTCCAACCATGGGCCAGGCATAAGGTCAGCACGTACTTTGCAGGCTATGATGAGGACCAAGTGAGTCTGAGGACAAGGCCTCACACATGGCGTGTGTCCCGAATAGTGCTGCCCTTGTGCTCTGGCTGTGAACAGTTAGTAAATCTGAACTCTTCAGGTCTAGGTAAGAGTTACTGTTTTTGAGAGAGGACCACAGCTGGCACTTCCCTACTATAGGGTTGGGGGGGTCCTTCCCGTCCCAGGGGTGTTGATACCATAGCCCTCGCCCTCCTGGCCTGTTTTAGGAAATGGAACCTCTCATCGTGGAGCCAGGAGCCCGTCTTTTAAAAAAGCTGGCTGAGTCTGACAAAGACATCAACAATCTCTTCGAAAAGGTGGAAAATGACAGCAACCTTGAAGACTACACCATCCAAGTAGGGGTCCCCTCGTGGCGGGACCCGCCCTACCTGTGTCCTGCTCCTTTCTTCCCTGCCACCTGTTCTCCCAGCCTGACCCAAACTTCTTGGCACAGACCCTGTTGGAGCTGCGGGATCAGGTGGCCGAGAAGTTCCTGCTCCAGAAGCAGGAGATCAAGGAGCTGGATAAGACGCTGCACTCGCTTGAGTTCTCCCGGGCAGATAAAGTGAGTTGGCCTCCAGATGTGCTCTTGGTGATTTTCACTTGTGGGATTTGTGAGTCATCACCTGTTTTTAGTTCTCCAGGAGAAGGGAGTCACTCACTGTGGTGCCTTGTCATTTCTAGCTAAAAAGTGTGTTGAAGAAATATGTGGAAATCATAGAGAAAACTTCCTACCTCATGCAGCCCGACGTGTACAGGCTGATCAATAAAGAAGCCACGGTGAGTGATTTTCACGTGCAGGGGATGAGCCCGCGGGAGCAGGACCCCAGGATGCCCTAGAGCCTGGGTCTCAGGAATGATGGGCTTCTCATATACAACAATTCCAAGTAACTCAGGTTGGCTACTTGAGTTCAGAACTAGAGTCTTTGTTAAGTATTTTCAATAGAAATCTCTCTAGTACATTTTATACTTCCCTGCCATGTTCCCTGCCAGTTAACCTAATACTGTGTCATCAGTGTGACCAATGCTAATTTTATGAGCACCTACGGGGCCGTGTCTCAGCTACCATGTGCAATGCTATGTGTGCTACAAGACAGAGGCATGATCTCACAACTGTTGTGGTCTCAGGGTGGTGTGTGCACTCATAAGTGACCTCAGCATGCCCTGTATGTCTAGTTTTTCTAGTGGTTCTTGTCTTTCCTCCTGCTGTCTGTCTATTGCTGAACCATGCCTACTCCTCTGGCTCTGTCCCCACTGCTTCTCTGTGCACACCCTCAGCTTCCTCCAAATGCTTCCTTTGGGATAAAAAAAAATACAAGAAAATCAAGGTTGTTCATGAAACGACACTTCTTTTGGCTACTCAGAGGTACATTCTCTTGCATAGGTTTCTAGGTCCTGTACAGAAAGCTGGGCTTGCCGGTTAATGGGCCTCCTGGCAGCACGCAGGGTAGAAGGAGTACAGTGTTCAGAATCACAGATGGGCTCCAGCCCAGGTCTGTGCCTTGGGGTCCTGGACAAAGCACAGACAGAGAGTGAGCACAGAACCCCCTCTCCACTTCCCAGACATGAAAGTTACTGAAATTACTCAGCCCCAGCACCTGGAACTCCGTGTCCATAAAATGAGGATAGTGTTGCTTAAACACCAGTACTTGGGGGGAGGATGACATAAGAGGACGCAGCAGTGGCCGCTCTCATTTTGAGACAAGCAGGAGTTCCTAACTTTGAGCCATTTGATCGATTAGGGGAGTCAGAGTTAACAGTGTCCCACTTAGTTTCGACATTTGACTTTCCTGTGTTTATTGTATGCATAACAACTGGCACTTTCTACTTGCTCTGTGTGCATCTATCTCATTTAACTTCACCAATTCCTTGTGCTGTAAATGGCATTATCTTTACATTATGGCTACGGAATTGGAGGTTCAGGAGATACTTGCCAATGCCCCCGAGCTGGGAACAGCCGGCATCAAACCTCGGCTTTCAGTGAAAATTGTTACTGAAATTTCTGCCTGCTGAGCTTGGCGGTTCTCACCCTTGCCCCAGGGAAGTGCATAGAGGGCTTGGGGACATGTGTGGGGCATTTTTGGCTGTCCCAGTCCTTGGGGGACTTGGGAGAGGCTGCTCTCATTTAAGGGGGTGGAGAGGCTAAATGGCAGAACAGTGTCACACAGTGAAGAATCGTCCCGACTGCCATGCCAAAGGTGCCCTGGTGAGGTCCGCTGGGAGGACTGCCAAAGAATGTCCTAGCTGTGATCTCATTTGGTAATTGGGTACTGGTTCTCATCACAACCATATGTGGCTGGTCCCTGGTAGCATGAGCACTCTGCTTTTGGAACAGATTTATAAAAAAAATAGTTAAACACTGAAAGCCTGCTGAAGTGCTTAACTCCAGTGAACTTAGAATCACCTTTTTAAACAAACCATCTGAGGTGGCCTTGGAGCTGGGTTGAAACTCACGTGGTCAGGGTTCATGGTTAAGCCTTCAGGAAAGACCCTTGTCATGTCCGTAGCTGCTGAGCCCCAGGCAGCTTCCTTGAGTGCCCAGCGACCCCACAGTAATCCTCAGACGCCGCCACGGCCCTGCTCGGCCCTCGGCCCGCAGCTCACCAGCCCCCTGTCCAACTGAGCCTTGTTCTGACCTTGGAGAGCCCCCGCTCTATCTAGAGCCTGCCCACCTGTGACTGCAGATCATAAACCACGCCCTGCTGGGCAACCGGAGGGCCCTCGCCCAGCTGTTTGTCAACCTGATGGAGGCCGCGCTGCAGCAGGAGCTCGATGGCCACCGCCGCTGGCAGGGCCTGGTGGATGCCTGGAAGGCTCTCAAGAAGGAGGACCTGGTGCAGGGTTTCAGGTCGGTGGCTGCCCACACCACCCGAGGCTCTCCCCCTGCCCCCCTGCGCGGCAGCATAGGCGGGCGAGGGGGGCACATTCTCCCTCCCTTTGTGGTCACTTTAAAAGGCTCTTGCTTTTTCTGGTGGTAAAAGTAATAGGTGCTCTTTTTTAAAGGTCAAAATAGATAAAAGTATAAGGAAGAAATTAAGAATCACCATTAATTCCTCACCACAGTGAGAAGCACGGCTGATATTTTGGTGTATTTTCTCCCAGGCTGCTTTAGACCCATACTGCGTATGTAGATTTGTATCTTATTTTCTTCGTACACATTTTCTCATAAGCATTTTCTGAGCACTGTACAAACTGTTTGAAAATGTTAGTCTGATTATCTGCCCACTGTCCACTCTTTACTATTACTGGGCTAAGGAGAATGGCCATCCCTCAGGCTTGGGACACTTCCCACCCTGTGGTAGCAGGTTTTACCCATAGGAGGCAGGGTGAAGAGAGGGCCCATCTCCAAGCCCCCTCCACCAGATGGCACTTTTGTTAATGCTGACACAAGGGTCCTGGAGCTTTTGGCCAGTAAGGAAGGCTTTCTTTTGCTAAGAAAGGGACTCTTGGGACCAAGATGTCTGAGGACACCAAAGAGTGTCTGTCTGTGCTGTAGCCGTGGGGGTGGGAGGCCCATCTGTACGCCCGCATTTCTAGATGGAGAGCACCAGAGTCTGACTCTGGGGAGGAAGGAAAAGTGTATTGAGGTCTGGCTGCACCTGTACTTTCCCTGTGACCTTGGTCAAGGGCTTGAACATACAGAGCCTTTTTCTGCAGGTGCCGTGATGAACTGGTGATAGGGTTTCAGTGATGGTCAACAAGTTGCTGTATGGAAAGTGCCTGGTCTCGGCCTGGGCGTGGGCTTGGGAGGTTGTTAAGATGTCAGTAATCATCATCGGCAGTGATGGCAGGTGCTGACATTTCCTGGGCATTTCCCAGGAGCCAGGCACGGTGCTAAGGACCCACATTATCTTGCTGGGTCCTCACAAGTACTCCTTGAGGAAGGTTCTGTCATTAGCTCCATTACAGAAGAGGAAACTGAGATTCAGCGGGGGCAACTTGCCCAAGGTCACAGAGCTGGAGGCGGCAGTCAGGACCCACACCCGATCTGTGCCTGCTGGTCCCTCCATTCTTCTCTCCCCCGCTCTCCTTCCCTCTCTTTCTTCCCTCCTTTCCTCAGATGCCCGGATGGAGGGGAAGGGGCTGGGAGTGGTGTCCGGGTGCTAGGGTTCTGAACGTTCTTACCGTGGGTCTCATCCCTTCTCTCCCATCCACCTTGCCCCTCCCCTCCTCTGCATGGTGCCGACGTGTCTGGACGCCCAGTGAGTTCATGGCCAGTGAAAGGATCCAGACTCCTCCAGCTGTGCAGATGGAGCTGGAGACCATGTTTAAGAACCAGAGCGCCCTGCAGCAAAAGCGGCTGGACCATCTCTGCACCATCTGGTACAGAAGGAGGGGCCGCTGGGAAGGGGCACCTTTCGGGGGTCCATGGGGGAGGCAGGCACAGTCCTCAGCGTTGACCTTTCTTCTGAGGTGTCCTCCAGACCCGGCCATCTCCCAGTTCTCTGATCCTGGGCTGGTTGCCTGGGTCCATGTTCTGGGGTGTCCCAGCCCCAGTGGCAATAGGGCACGTGACAGATTTGCTGCAGAAAGAAGTTTAGTGTGGTTCTGCCAAAGAGTTTGGAAGCGGGTAATGGCAGGGGTGAGGTCGGAGGGGAGCGGGGGAAGGAGGGGCCAGGTCAGGGGCTAGACTTTTCCTGAGGGCAGTGGGGAGCAGAGTGACTCCATCAGCTCTGCAGTTCGGAGGGTGGGTAGAGGGGTATGAGTGAAGCTGAAGGCTTGGAGGCTGATGAGGAGGCTGCTGCCAGCAGACAGGGACCTGTCAGAGGCTGTGGGTGCTTCCCTCACACCTGGGTCCAGCTGATCCCATGATAAGCTCTTTGGCGGGGGCATACTGACTGTTCTAGACCCTGGAAGCCCACCGTCTGGGGAGCCTGTAGCATCCACCCTTAGCAGCAGGATGGAGCCTGTGTGGTCCTGCAAGGCAAAGACATTTCATGTGTTGGGACCCGTGCACCTCCTTGGTCCCTTGGACGCTGGGATGGTCCCTCATTGGACGCTGAGAATCAGGTTCTTCCCGTCTCCCCACCACAGAGCTCAAGTTCTCCTGGGACGTAAATGACTATTAGGACCCCCACAACGTGAGCCAGAAGGACTCCCTCAGGATTGGCATCTCCTGCCCCATGTGCAGCCACATTTTCATGCAGTGTGAAATTAACGTGGATAAAAATCTCAACACAAGGAAAAGTGCTTTTGTTGTTTTCTCTGACTCCACTTAGTCCCTGTTCATAAAGCTGGGCAAAACTTAGCCTTTCTTGGGGATCCTGTCCACTGAGGGAAAGTTACGGAATCCCACCCAAAGCCAGGCCCGGTGGTGGGAGTCTGGTCCTCAGAGTTTGGTCCACACACATGCAGCTGGGCAACTGCTGCTGCTTCCAGACTGTTGGACGCAGGAGTCTTGAGGAGGCTGCTCTGAGCCCCCGAGTCCTCACACGCCAGGCAACCGTTGCTGTCCAGAGATGTGGGTCTTGCTGCTGCTCCCATGGTGCCACCAGGAAGTAGGCTGGTGGTACTGCCAGGCTGGCACTGCCGGGCACCCGCCATCCTGCTGTGTCTGCACCTCCCCCCAGCCCCTTTCTATTGGGTGAGGAGACAGTCCTGGTCCCCAGCGCCCTCCTCCTCCTCAGGGCTCTCAGCCCACTCCCACAAATGCCTTCTCCTCAACAGTGTTCTCGACTCTTCTAAGAACTTAGACTTTTGCAGACAAAATGCAGAAAGATTTTTAGGCCGATGTCTTTTATGCCCCACCACATCCCTCATACAGGCTGTGAATGTGGGGCTGACTGCTGCCTGAGTGGAGGGGAGAGACAGGGCCAAAGACCTGGAGAAAAATGCATTCATTGATGCTTCTGGCCAAAGCTGGGACACACTGTATAATGGCAGTGTCTGCAGGCAGAGCATGGAGCTGGGTGTGTGCTATGACCTGGCCTGGAGGAAGGTGGGGGCAATTCTAAGAAATCAGAGGCAAGAGCACATTTATAGGACATAGGACCCAGCAGTGGGAATATATAAAAAGGTGAAGTCAGGACATAATCCCACTGTCTGGAAGCATTGCAAACACAATGCTTAAACACACAACTTAAAGTTGCAAAGCCTTGATCACAGAATTCCAGTGAGTGTCGAGCGGAGGTTTGGGTTTGTGGTGTTTGTGCAGAGAGGTCTGGACCGCTCCCACAAAGCACACTGTGTAGACACCACCTATGTTTCCTTGACCTGTCAGCGGCTGCTAGGGAGCCTTCTAATCAAGCCCGAGGAGCTGTTCCATGGAACGGCCTCATGGGATCACACGTAGCGCCCACGTCCCATCCCGGCCCAGAGCTCCAGGCCTTCCTCTGTAGACCCAGAGCCCCAGACGCCCGGCGAGGATCCTTGTTTCGGCACATGCCAGGCCCTCTGCAGGCTTGTGGGCAGTGATGGCAGAGGGGTGGGGAGTCTTATTAAGATTCCCAGGGCCCCAAGAGGGAGTTATCCAAAATCCCAGGAGAATTCCCATGGATTTTCCTGGACCCAGTAAGTATATGTGCATGTAATTTTAAAATAGTTTTTAAAAATAAAATTTGCATTTTGGAGTAATGTTAGATTTACAGAAAAGTTACAAACGTAGCACACAGAATTCCTGTATACTCCTAATCCAGTTTCCCTAATGTTGTCATCTTACACTGCCTGTGGACACTTGTCAACACTAAGAAATTAACTTTGATGAGTTCCCATTAAGTAAGCACCAGACTTTTTCGGATTTCACCAGTTTTTCCACTAATGTCCTTTTTCTGTTCCAGGACCCAATCTAGGATGCCACATTGCATTTAGTACAATGTTTAGACTTGAGATTATACCCTGCACACTCTTGTACCTACCTTTTGCTCTTTACTGTCCCACTATGAGGGGGCTGCCCAAGACCATCCTGGGTTACACGTCTTGTCCTGACATAATTGTTAATCTCATCCCCCTTTCACTGGCAAAATGTCCTGGTTTGGACAATAAAGAGCATGTCATACGCATTTTTCCACATCAGTAAACACCACCTGTAACTTCCTTAGTGGCTTAAAGCAACAATCATTTTTTGCTTCTCATGATTCTGTGAGCTGGCCGAGCAGTTCCCTGTGGCTGGGCTGGATGGCCTTACTCCCGTGTCTGGAGCCTCTGCTGGGGCAGCTGGGGCCTCTCTCCACTTGCTCCCTCAGCCTCCAGGAGGCTAATCCAGGCTTGTAGGCATGGTGGTGGTGCTGGCAGAAGAGCTCCCTACAGCAAGAGAGGGCAAGCGGAATGCATAAGCCCTTTCCCCATGCCTTTTCTGTGTCATGTTTACTAGTGTCCCATTGGCCAAAGCAAATCTCATGGCCAAGCCCAGATCCAGGGGTGGAAAAATAGACTCCACCTGCTGGTGGGAGGACCTAACGATACTGACCATTTTTCAATCTGCTACACTCTTTTTAGTGACTACAGAAGAGAATTCATGTATTTTATTTAGACAAGTCCCTATTGTTGGAATGAAGGTTGTTTTTGATCTTTTGAGTGTTTATAAACAGTACTGTTAAAGAACTGTCTTAATGCATAAACTCTGTATGCATTTTATATTGTTATCTCTCATTAGGTTCCTCGAAGTGGCTTCCTGGGTCGTGTGATAACCATTTGGTTTTTTTCCATTAGGAAAATTCAGTTTTATTTTCTAAGTAACATGCTCAATAATGTTCTTAGACCTTTTCACGAGGTATGCTTTTGGCACCAGGAAATCCCCAACAGGTCACTCATTTCATCGGTATTTACGTAGATACTTCCCTAGACCCGTGTTCCTTGAAGATGCTACCAATTTTGGTAAGTGAATGTTTTATTCAAGTATGGCTCACGTGTCACATCTTCCTTCCCCAGTGACCTCCTGCCCCCCAATTACAGCAAAGCTCAGCTGACTGAATGGCGTTCTACTCTCAACTCCCTGAATAAGCACCTCGGTGAGTGACGTTTGTGGGATCCCACTTGAGTGTCACCAGAACTCTGCTCAAGTAGTAGCTTCGTAGCAGCTTCAGTCTGTCAGCCAGTCATTTATGTGAGAGTCTGTTATAAACTCACGAGTAGGTGGCAAGTCCCTCTTGGGGAAGAAGGGTTGGGGTGTGGAGAGAAGAGTAAGCTCTGAGGGTTTATCTCGGACCCCCAGACCTTGCCTGGCAGAGCCCCTCCTCCTCCCACCACCTCCCAAGTCACTTCCCAGCTGGTCCCACACTCTGACCCCTGACCACAGCGTGGAGCCAGAGGGATGGCTCCAAGGACCACCTGTGAGGACGGCTCAGGGGCCAGACCCTGGACGTATGAGGTGCACTGTCCCCACTCTGGGACCTAGGGGAAGTCATGGCCTCTCTTGGCCTCCAATTCCTCCTCCATAAAATAGGAATCTCAAGAGGAGTAATAAAGGTACCTACCTTGTGGGCTTGATATAAGAATCACGTGCAATCCTGCAGTCCAGTCATAGTTCAGTGGCTGGCTTACTCAGTGCTCAAGAATAAATAGTAATGTTTAGAAATTCTCTATAACCAGGGTCCTCAAACTCCAGCCCACAGGCCACTGCCCGTTAGTAAATAAGGGTCATTGGGACACAGCTCCACTCATTTGTTTACGTACTGTCTCTGGCTGCTTCTGCTCTATAACAGCAGAAATTAGTGGTTGCAGCAGAGACTGTATGGCTCTCAAAGCTGGAAATATTACTATCTAGCAGAGTTTGCCAAGTCTTGCTCTAGAAGATATATTCAATACAGTATTTCAATCTCCTTTGAGGCAACCCAGTGAGGTCGGTGGTGTCATTGGCCCTCTGTGATAGAGAAGGATTCAGAGGCACAGAGAGGTGAAGTGTCCTGCCCAAGGTCACACAGCCAAGGAAGTGTCACAGCCAGACTTGACCTGGGTGCTTTGGTTAGTAGTACCCACCACTGCTCCCAGGGCTCTCGGGTTTATAATTCCAAAGGTATTATAATTATATTATAATACCAAGCATAAGAGTCCTGAGACCCTAAATAATAGCAATGGCTGCCATTCACTGGACGCCTCCTAGGAACAAGTGTGGTGCTGGGCCCTGGTAACCAGCAGGGTGGATCTCTCTCGAGTGCTTCCAGTCCAGAGCGGAAGTCAGACCACGCAGGATGTTACAGCAGGGAGTGGACAGGTGGCCAGCTACATGAATGTGTATTTGGGGGCACAGCCTGGTTAAAGGTTATAAGACACCTTGCCAAGGAAGTGATCATGCAGTTGAGACCTGCAAGGCAAGTACCAGGTAGCCAGGCCCAGGGGTCAGGGGAGCTTTCTAAGCCGGAAGACTAGTACGTGGGGAGGCTGAGAGGTCAGACAGAGCTGGGGCCTTCAGGGAAAGGAGAAGGTGGCAGGCGAGGCTGGAAGATGCCAGAGGGCCATACTGTGCTGGCCATGTGGCCATGTGCGGAAGGCTGAACTTTATCCTGAAGGCAGTGGGAACCCAGTGGAAGGTTCTGAGCTGAGAGTGATAAGGTTAGAGGGGGGAACGGATCAGAGGGGTACAGGAACAGAAGCACAGAGACCCGGGGTGGGGCTTCATCATAGTGACTTCATAGGAAGGGTGGAGGTGTGCTAGCCTAGGCAGCGGCCCTGGGGATGGGAGAAACCAGCTTTATGGCCTCTCCTCACCAGTTCCACTACACATCTACCCTCCCCAGTGTTCTTTTTTTTTTTTTTTTCCGGTACGCGGGTCTCTCACTGTCATGGCCTCTCCTGTTGCGGAGCACAGGCTCTGGACGTGCAGGCTCAGCGGCCATGGCTCACGGGCCCAGCCGCTCCGCGGCACGTGGGATCTTCCCAGACCAGGGCACGAACCCGTGTCCCCTGCATCGGCGGGCGGACTCTCAACCACTGCGCCACCAGGGAAGCCCTACCCTCGCCAGTGTTCTAACTGCCATCCAGCCTGCCTTCCTCCCAGCCCTTGTCAAGGAACAACCACCACACAATCTTTGTGTTATCTTTCAGTTTCTAGAACTGCCAGGAACATTAAACTTCAGTTCCTTATCTTAGACACCAAGAGATACACCGAGGTGACTATAAACCAGAAACAGTAGGGCAGAGGAAGAGGAGAAGATCAATCAATCAATTAATCAATCCATCAGCTTTGGAATGTTCCGCTAGTCCATTCGCTTCTTACGGTATTCACCACACACATGATCTGTAAACGCTCCTTAATTTGCACCTGGTTACTGTTCTGTGACGTGGTGCAACTCCCCCAAAAGAATTTCACCAGCCTCGAAACTGAGTCAAGAATTAGGGTCAGAACAGAAAAAGGTGGCTCCTCATTTGAGGTCCTTATCTTGGGGTGTCAGGAACTTTGAGGCGAGGGAGATAGCAGCCCCTGATCTAAATTATCCCCGCTATTGAGGCACTTGGCTGGGGAGAAGCCTCTGCCCTGAGCGACGGGGAAACTCCTCTTGCCAACCTCCCCTCTTCTTCTGGAAGAGCTGCTGACGTCTTTTTTCCACCTATGGAGACGCCTACCACGTGGACTGCATGATGCGGATCCGCTTGCAGTATGAGAAGACCTGGCAGGAGTGCCTGGCCCAAGTGCAGAAGTGCAAGGTGGGTGCCCCTCCTGGCCCGTCTGAGGAGAGGAGCACAGGGCATGCCCCTGCCCCTCTCCAGCCCGCACACCCTGCTTTCCCTCCACGCTGGCCTCTGGGCATTCTGAAGCTGTTCCCTCAGCCTGGACCCTCTTCTCCCCAGCTGTTCCCACCCACCCCTCAGTGGCCCCCAACATGACCTCCTCCAGGAAGCCTTCCCTGACCCCACGGACAAAGTTTCCCCCTCTGATCACCTCAGCCTTCACCCTTGACCCTCTGTATCACTTCACTTTATTTATTCAGTGGAGGTCATGTCATGGGAGTTATTTCCAATGCTTCCCTTTTGTAGATAGTGTTGCCACTGGCATCACACACAACTTCACTCCACCTGCCCACCTCTGTTAGAGGGTGAGACAGCGAGTCCTCTCACAACCCCCTTCAGTTACAATGCCTGGTTTTCTGAGGTGCAAGGACATACTGGGTCAGAATGCCCCCTCCGTGCCTCCTTGGGAAAACTGTTTAGATGAAAAACCCCCAAAAGCCTAAACATTTTGAAGATGGTGTAACCTGCCGGCTCTGGCGGTAGGAGTCCCCAAGCCATGAGGGTCTCACCTGTGGGCCCCAAGAAGCGCCTGTTCCTCCATCCATCCCTCGTGTGTGTGTCTGTCGAGCTTTGGCTCTGTCACCAAGACTCTGAGGTGAGCAGCGTTCAGGGGAGCAGAGCGCTCTCCAGTGTGATGCACGGTGCGGGCGCTGTGGTCTCTGGGGGCTGTGCCACACTCTTGCACCCACTCTCATCAAATCCTACAAGGCCCTGCAGAGTGGGTGTCGCTGGCCCCATCTGGAGGTGAGAAGACCAGTTTGCAAAAGGCCCAGGGGCTGTCCGAGCCCACAGGACTCTGCCCACTTGCTCTGTGGCCTTAGGGGCAGTCACGTGTCTCTCAGTCAGCCCTTCAGGGGCGTCAGACTTTAGGAGTAAGGCCTGGAGGGAAACCTTGTGCCCTTGGAGAGCCTCCCCAAGGCCACACCCCCAGCGCTCACCACCTCGTCACTCACGCCCTCCCCAGAGCCCCATGGCCCTGTGGCCCTGAGTGCTGATGCCTTGTACCCATGCTCATGGCCCCTGGTTGGGTGCATGCAGGGGGTGAATGCTGACGTCCTCACGTACCCCAAGAGCACTCTGAGCCTGACAGGGGGCGCCTGGTGTTCCTGGGCAGCGGCATTGGAAGTATACCACTGGAGACACGTTTTTAATTTGGGGGAGGTTGATTTATTCTAGATTTTGTACATAAATCAAGTCTTTATTGATATAGAGAGCTGGCTTTCCAGCTGGCATAATTCCAGACAGGAAATGGGAGCCGTGTCTGGCTTGCAGCAATGCTGAGGCCGTGTAGGATGGCGGCTGAGGCCTGTAGGGTGTGCAGTAGGACAGTTCTGAGTTCAGATCCCAGTTCCACCACTTGCCAGGTGTGTGACCTCCAGCGAGTTCCTTCACTAATGTGAGCTTTGGTTTCCCATCTGCCAAACGGGGCTAATGAGAACACCTCTGGGGGACTCAGTGAACAGGGGCAGCACATAGCACCTGGACACAGTGGGCAGATAAAGCTGGACCGTCTCCACTGCTGTGGGAGTTTCCGCCGAGTTCTCGGGCATGGCTGGGAGGCGATCTCAGGGGCAGCACCAGCCCTGAGGCGAAGCCCCCATCAGCCCTAAGCCAGGCTCTGCCTTGTACCTCTCCAGAAGCAGCTGCTGGACTGGAAGGCCTTCACTGAGGAGGAAGCAGAGAGCCTGGTGAGCCCGTCCTTCTTCCAGATGGTGGGAAGTCTCCAGAGCAAGGCGGAGGAGGAGCTGGAGGCCTTGGATGTGCGTAACTGGGGACCTGTGCAGCTGGGGAGCAGGGTGGGGAGCACCCGGCATGCTGGGCTGTGAGAGGAGTGGGAGCCCGGGGACTTACAACTTTGCCGTCACTGGTGCGTGCAGCCCCTTGGAGCAGTGCCCCTGTGCCGGCTGCTCCAGGCTCACCCCTTGATGCCTCAGTCACCCGCGGACTCCGATTGAACAGTCGCGGGCAGTGAGTGCTCCCCGAGCCCTTGCCGAGTCTGGGTGCTGAAGGTCACGAGGAGCAGTAAGCCTGCATCCCATGATGCTTAGAGTCTAGAGCAGGGGTCAGCACACGTTTTCTGTGAAGGGCCAGATAGTAAATATTTTAGGCTCTGTGGGCTGTCAGATTTCTGGCACAAATTCTCGCTCTGCTGCTGTCACACAGAAGCAGCCCTATGCAATGCAGAAATGAATGGGTATGGCTGTGTTTCAATAAAACTTTATTTATGGACACTGAAATTTGAATTTCATATAATTTTTACATCATTAAATATCTTCTTTAGGTTTTATTCAGCCATTAAAAAATGCAAAATCTGTGCTTAGCTCCCAAGGTTAAACAGAAATAGGCAGGGGGCTATATTTAGCTCACGGGCCACAGTTTGCCGACCCCAGACTGTAGGAGAGTATAAGAGACACACGTGAAAGAGGGAGAGGTGAGGATTTAACAGTAGACTGTGGTGTTTGGCTCAGGTGCTGAGTCAGGGAATCCAAAGAAGGAGGGATGCCCCAGTCCAAGGTGGGTATGGCCCACCTGATGCCAGGCTGGTGTCTAGGGTGGCATCTTCTTCTTTGTAGGCCCCAAACTCCATCTTCTTCCTGTCAGGGACTTCAGTGGACACGGGGCAGGTCTAGAGATGGGACTTCAGGTCAACCAGTCCGAGGGCATGGCCTTGGACAGACCAGAAATGCTGTCCCAGCAGAGAGGGGACCGTGAGCCACGATGTGGCACAGAAGAAAACCTTGAGGGATGGTGCCCAGGCAGTGACAGCCAGTGACATGGGCCTCCACTGGCCGGCGAGGGAGCCCCGTGAGTGGGGCTCTTCTCCTCAGCCTGGGCCGATTGGCACTTAAGGCCCCTTCTCTGGGTTCTGCCACCACAGAAATCCTTCGAGGCCGTGGCGAAGCAGACAGAGCGGCAGAACTCAGATCTCTTCAGCTATTTCCAGGAGGCTGTGCAGCTGTGGGAGGTACATCGGAGCATGCTGTTGATGCAGGAGCTGGAGCTCGAGAAGAGGATGGAGCAGCAACGGCAGAAGCACAGCCGCGAGAGCCAGGTGTGGGCCCGGCATCCAGGTAGCCCCCACGAGGCATGAGCGCAGGGCCACACCCGGACTGTCAGCTGCCCAGTGGCTCTGCTTGGTGGCCCGTGAACTCAGCCAGCGTTCAGATACAAAGCAAAGAAAAGTTCAATCCATACTTCACACCATATTTTATGTATTTTATTTTTATGGAAAAATTAACCCCAAATGTATCTTAGACTCAAATGTAAAGCCTCAAGCTATAAAACTTGAGCAGATAGGAAACTGAGGCTCACCTTGGTCACGGGGCTGCATGGGAGCAGAAGAATCCTGCCAGAGTCAGGTCTGGGTTGTGCGATGGGTGCCGGATCCAGACATGTCTGTGAGGGGGTCTGCATGAGAGACAGACAGACTGCAGGGCACGGAGAATCTACCTCTGGCAGTCATCCTGTCCCCACAGGACATGAGCTGGCCCCCACCCACCTACCTTCACACAGTCTAGGGGTGGAGGGGTGCACTCAGCATCTGACGTCGAGCACAACAGGTGAGAAGGAGAGCAGGGAGTAGGTGCCTCCGGAAGGTGTAGCGGGGGCCTGCCCGGGCGGGCTGGGGGTGAGGGACATGTCCCTGAGGAGTCCCATCTAGGAAGGGTCTCCAGGGCTATAACGTAGACAGAGAAGAACATTCCAGGCAGGGAAAAGAGCCCAAAGGCCCAGAGCAGTGAGAGTAAGGATGGTGGTACATTTGGTGCCCCTTTTGTAGAAAAGAGCCTGCCCGAGGCACCTGGACCTCAGCTCCAGGGGCAGGGTCTCTGCGTGTCACGTACACTCGTCGAGCTCTGGTAACTCACATCTGCTTCCTTCTGTTTGGGGTGTGGCTACCAGGCCCAGGAGGCTCACCTCGATAAGCTCTTGGACCAACTGAGGCAGCAAAGCTGTGAGAATACCCTGAAGTTACACCTGGTAAAGGCCAAAGATTTTCTGAAGAATATGAAATGCAGGTAGGCAGACCAGACGCCAGAAGGGGATGGCCTGGAGTTCATATTCAGGATCAGAAGGTGCCTGCCTAGGAGCCCAGCCCAATGATGCCTCCAACATCAGAGATCACTGTGGTTCTTTGCAGCTCTACCCTCAGCCAGCAGAAAAGGTTTCAGGGAGAACTTGGATCAGAAAAGTTTATGGAGGGAGGTTTCTATGCCATGGAGTTTAAAGGTCAAGAGCATGGACCCTCCCCCCACCTCCTTAACTTTTAAAACATACATGCTTTGTTAAAGAAAAAAAAAGTTAACAAATGCAAACATGTAGGAAATTCTCCTAACTTCTGCCCAAGTCGTCCTTTTTGTGAACACAGACGTTTATAAATATGGATATGTATATACACATACAGTGTTTTTAAGATAAGAATTGTTGTATAACTGCAGATTTTTTTCATTTTTAAATGACCATCCGTTCATTAATACGGATGCTTCGTAATGAATTAACCATCCTCCAGTTGATTAGCTTTTTAAGACGGGTGCCAATCTCTCAATATTAAAAGCAGTTCCCTGTGAACTATCTCGTAGCTTGGGGCCTTTGTAAGGACTAGTCACAGAAATGGAACTGCACTACCAACTGACTGCAGTACTTAGAGTCAGAAGTACGTTTTAAAGCAAATAAGTAACCCCCTGAACCTTGGTCTTAACTAGGGAACAGACAGAAGTCTGGGCCTTGGGGTTTTGGAGTGCTTGATGGGATAATATAGGTAAAGTTCAAGGACAGGGTTAGTACAGTAGACAGGAAGTGGGAACCCATGTTACAACATGCAGAGAACTCTCTCACGTGTGTTTCCTAAATGTTCTACAAAGAGTATGTATTCTTTGTATGATCAGAAAAATAGCAAAACAAAGCAAAGACTGTTATTGTAAAAGGAAACCTACGCAGTAGCTCTGCGCAGAGCTAAATGCCAGATACAAGCCCACCTCCATGTGGTCCCAGGCATGGCTCTTGGCTGGGGGTCTCTCACACCCAGCTGACCCCCCTTAGACAGGGGTCTCACCTCCCTGCCTCCCAGGTATGAGAGTTCTCATGGCCTCCTGACAAAGGAAGTGATGGAATACCCAGCGATCATACTGAAGGAACTCAACTCCTACAGCTCTACCCTCAGCCGACACTTCTGTGTTCGTGAAATCTTTGAACAGGTATGGAAAGGGATACAAAAAAATCCCAGCTGCTCACCAAGGAGCAATGGGGAGAGGATGACGTCTAGGTCTTATTTGCCTCAATTTTGAAAGCCTCTCTGGACTGTGGGGAGTTAGAATCTATGTCAGGACATCAAGGAGTGAGAAGCTAAAAGCGTCTCCTAAAGAGACCATCTCTTCTCAGATTAAAAGAGGTTGAAGGGCTCAGAATCCAGGCCTCAGGCTTGAATGGAATTATAATTAAAAGGCTAATTTATGTGACTCTTTGAGTTCCATTCACCCAACTCACCACTGCTGCATAACCCTCCTAAAATACAGCTCTGAGGTACCCACTCTCCTGCTCACCAGCTCTGCAGCCCCTACCAAACCCAGCCCACAGTCCCTAGATGACCTCAGAGGCCCCCCGCATCTGGGTCCCGCCCTGACTCTCCCTGCTTCAGCAAACTCCTCACTCTTCCTACATCTGCCACTGCCCCCTGCCCTTCCTCACCCTGCTCCTCTGCTGGGATCCTTCTGTTTCCACACACCCCAAACCCACCCATACTTCCAGCCACTGCCAGTGACAGGATCCCCCCCACTCACTCTGACCCTCATCTCCCCTTCCTCACCCCGTCACCTCTCCTTTCCCTGAACGGGCTTGTACGTTGGTCACTGTCAAATGCAGGAGTTCAGGGCATCCTACTGGAAGGGGTTTTCTGAGGGGCAGGTGTGCCCTCCTAACTTTCGTCCAGCTTCCACTGCCCTCAGCAGTGTCCTGCACATTATTCAGACACACTGAGTGCTCCCTGGCAAATGCACGAATGCCCGGAGTGTCCTGGTCTGACTCTCCCAGAGTTGGCTCTTTCCCACACACGCACCCAGAGTCCTGCATGGCCAGGGCTGAAGATACTTGTGGCTGACACTGAACCTGGTGAGGGTTTCCCATAGGTGTGGGGTTCCTGACTCCTCAGAGAATCCCTCCCCCAAGCAGGGATCCGTGTCCCAATTGCTCGTGAATGCTTCGTGGGGCACCTGGCTTGAGGTGGAACTCAGGCTGTCAGTGGGGAAGCTCACTATCTTTGAGATCAGTCTGGTTGCCTGGGTTAAAGTGTAGGTGCTACTGTGGTCTCCGTGTCACAGGGAGGACACTGAGCCCGTAGGGTTTAAGGGACTTGCCCAAGGTCATCCAGCTTGTGAGGAGCTGGAATTCGGATCCACTCTTATCCATGGCACACTATATCCACAACTTCACCCACGGCCTGTGAGAGAGGGAATCTGTAGTGTTGACGAGGGGGCTCCCAGATCTTGTAAATCATGTTCATTCTGTATGTTTGCATCCAGCACCGGGTGTAGCAGACTCCTGCCCCTTTGTTTGCATCCGTCCACTTATACTTTCTTGCTTTTTGCTCCAGATCACTGCTAGAAATGTGTCAGAATGAGATTTTATTCTGTGATTGCCATTGTGTGATGAAAGCTTTGCTAGCCTGCTTGGGATTAAGGAAAACTGATTGGGAACACCCTGATTACCCCTGCGAAATAAGTGGTCAAGGCCTGCATCAGATGTAGAAGGGGAGGGGCGGGGCCTTTTCCTTAAAAGAAAAGATACGCCCTCAGAAGTGGCGCTCTGCTCATTCCGTGTCCGTGTTTTTGCCTTGTAGAACCTGGAGGGTGAAGTCATCTTCCGACTGAGGGCACCAGGTAACACTTCTACAATTCAAGTCTGAGTCTCCCCGACTCCACGCTTGTATATCTGGGGTCTGGGGAGGCCCAAGCAGGCTGTATTGGTAACCTGTCTCTTCCTGGGCTTTGGGCTTGGTCATCAACAGAACCACATGAAAAGCAATTCCAGGAGAGAAGGAGAAAACTGAGGGGAAAACAAAGGCCTAAAGCAGACGCGAGCAAAGGTGAGGAAAGCTTAAGTAGGGGAACGAGTTCCCTCAGGCCAGTGGAAGAGATAGAAGAAGTAGAAGATCAAGAAATCGAGTCCCCCACCACTCAAGAGGTGGTAGTAAGCCCACAGGAAAAGTCTGTACTGAGTGAAGAGATGGATGAGTCCAGAGGGGACTCTATTCCGGGATTAGAAGAAACGCATGTTGAAAGAGACAGCTCCTTAAAATCACCCCCGAACCAGGCAAACATGATGGTTCATGAAGAAGAAGAGGAGGAGAAAAAGGAAAAGGTGGAGGAGGAGAGGGAGGAAGAGGAGGAAGAAGAGGAAGAGCGTGAGAGTTCATCTGTGGATGAGGTAGGCCAGCAGCAGATTCACTCTTGGGTATGGAAGGTGTGCTGTGTTCACTCCGTGTGTCCCTAAGACAAGCTGGGGTCCCCAGTGGCGCAGTCTCCACTGGGGTACATATAGAGAATAACAAATGTCTGCACACCTTTTATTTTTGTCAGCAGGGATCCAATTCTTATCTCACAGCAATGCTTTTTTTGTGTGTGTGTGGTATGTGGGCCTCTCATTGTTGTGGCCTCTCCCGTTGCGGAGCACAGGCTCCGGACGTGCAGGCTCAGCGGCCATGGCTCACGGGCCCAGCTGCTCCGCGGCATGTGGGATCTTCCCGGACCGGGGCACGAACCCGTGTCCCCTGCATCGGCAGGCGGACTCTCAACCACTGCGCTGCCAGGGAAGCCCCCAGCAATGCTTTTTAAAATTCACCTTCCTCTCCTCACATCCCATCTTGCAACCTACTCTGAAGTCACCCCTCGACTTTCCTCATCCCTCCTCGGTCCTCCCTCTTTCCCAGCTCCTCTTTATTGTGTAGACCAACTTAGCCCCTCCATTCCTTCTCTCTTCCCATTCTCTGCTTATGTAAGAAAAAAGATCCATATCCAAGTTGGCAGATAGCTCCCTTTAGAGTGCAGGGAAGTAACTCTCATATTAATAAATCTTGTCGGGCTTCCCTGGTGGCACAGCGGTTGAGAGTCCGCCTGCCGATGCAGGGGACACGGGTTCGTGCCCCGGTCCGGGAAGATCCCAATGCCGCGGAGCAGCTGGGCCCGTGAGCCATGGCCGCTGAGCCTGCGCGTCCGGAGCCTGTGCTCCGCAACGGGAGAGGCCACAACAGTGAGAGGCCCACATACCACACACACACAAAATAAATAAATCTTGTCCTCAAAACACATTCAAACTCACAGAACAGTAATTTGAATTCCATAATCATGAAATTGCAAACGACTCTTTTCCTATATTGCTGTGGAAGAATTGGCATATGAGGCCTCTTTTTGAACAGGGACCCCAAACTCAAATGCCCACAGACATGCAATAGAAAAGAGGGCTGGACACCAAGTGTAAAATAGTGACACATGAGAGAGGCTACTGTCTTAGTCCTCTCAGGCTGCGCTAGCAGAACACCACAGACTGGGTGGCTTGTAAGCAACAGACATTCATTTCTCACGGTTCTGGAGGCTGGGAATTCAAGATCCAGGCGCTGGCAGCTTCAGTGTCTGGTGAGGGCCTACTCCTTGGTTCACAAACGGCTGCCTTCTTTCTGTGTCCTTACATGGTGGAAGGGGCAAGAGCTCTCTGAGATCTCTTTTATAAGGGCACTAACCCCATTCATGAGGGACGGCTCTGCCTACATGACCTAATAACCTCCCAATGCCCACCTGCAATTACCAACACACTGGGGATATGAATTTTGGAGGGACATCAACGTTCAGTCGATGGCAACCATGCAGCCATTATTCAGTTCCAGCCAACAATGCCCTGTGGGAATGTAGGCTCAGAATTTCCAGATTTTCTGATTTTAAAAAGAAATCAGAAATCCAGATTTTTAGGTGGAATTTCCCAATTTTAAAAGGCACTGTATGGGCAAAAAGCAATCACAGGCAAGATTTGTCCCACAGGTTTACAACCTCTGATGTCACGGAACCTGTGGTAGGGATCACCAAGTCTGTTTGATGATGGCAAGTCTAAAGTCTTGTTTTCTGCTTAGGTCAGAACCCAGGAAGAGAGTCTGGGAGCGGTCTCCCATAAGGAAATGGAGTCCTTCACAACGTCCAGTGGTTCCACTTACTTTGTCTTCCTGCCCCTGGAACAAGAAGAGAGTAGCAAGAGGCCCCATTCCAACCTTTCTGCCATTCTCTTCAATGACACTTCCAGTGCCAAGGTCCTAGAACAAGTGATCATTCCATCCAGACTAGTTTTAGAAATTAAGAAACAGTGAGTAAAAAACCCTTTTATTCTCATTCTCCTTGAGTTTTATTAACAAGGTGAAATAGTATAATGGAAGATTGGACTCGTTTTGGAAAAGAAAACACGTAGGTAACTGAGGGTAGACATGAGAAACACAACACAAAGTAGCAGATGTCCAGGGATTTTTCGCAGTCACAGATATCCTCTGTGAGAGTGAGCCCTCTGCCTGTCCCAGGATGACTTGCTGGCCTGGGCCTTGTATCAATACAGAAGAAACAGGGTTTTCCCTAGAAGGTGTTTCTGGGTTCTAGATCCTGGCATGTCTGTTAATATTAGAGTTCCTTTTCTTTTCTTTTTTAGGAAAATTATATAGATATAGACCATAGTTATGAGTATATCAGTATGGTATTTTGCTCTGGTTATGTGACACATTTAATGTAGAAAATTGAAAAAAGTACAATGAATAATATAGAATAATTTTACCACTGAATATCTACTGCCCCTAACTCCCAAATTTCTTTCTGGTCCTTTATGTTTGAATTTGGAACAAATGTGAAAATTTGCATTTGGCTCTTGGATAGTATTTGCATTGCCCTCCTGATACTACAGTGTCATAGCTAGGACTAACCAGCTAGAGATCACCTGGTTAGTCTACCTCCCATGTTTATACATGGACAGGAGACCAGAGGCAGGGAGTAGAAGGAGTAAAGTCAGGCCTTTGGACTCTATTCTTCTTCACCTCAGCATCATCTCACCTTGAAAATGTCTTCTGACTTGAACCTCATCCTCCTCCTTCCTCTGTCACAGGCCATTGTCTGCCCTCTCCATAGACCAGGGAATGAAGAAAAGCAAGGACCACCATCGGAGCTAATATTTATTGAGAAAGTTTAATACTCTCAATAACTAAGAGAGAAGTACTGTAATTAGCTTATTTTACAGGTGATTCTAGAAACTGAAGCTCAGAATTTATAACTTGGATAAGATCTCTGAGATAGGAAGTAGTTAAATCCAGGATATGAACCTAGACCCTGTAATTCCAGAGTCTTGAACCAAACACTATGCCATCTGGCCTTGAGACCAACCAAAAAAATAGTTCTGTGTTCAACGGATTGGATTTGAATGTTGAAGCATAGGATACATACCGAAAAGTATGGAAATTATGAGCATAACTCAATTAATTACCCAAAGGGAACACACCCAGTAATCAGTACCCACAGGAAAGACAGCACTACCAACTTCCTTCATGTACCCATCTCACGTCACTGCCCTCCCTTACCCAAGGATAACAAATATTCTAACTTCTGAATTAGTTTTACTTGTTTTTGAACTTACTTAAATGGAATCCCATGGAATGTACTCTTTTATATCCGGCTTCTTTTGGTGAACATGTGTATACATTTCTGTTAGCTATATAACTAAGAGTGGAATTGTTGGGAAATTGACTTATATGTGTGTCCATCTGTCTCAGAGGAGATACAACCAAAAGATACTGCCAAAGAGGTTTCAAAAGTGGTTTTGTTTTAACAGTTTACAGCAGTGTATGAGAGTTCCAGTTGCTCCACATCCTCACTTGGTTTTGTCAGTAGTTTTTATTTTAACCATTCTGGTGTATGTGTAGTGGTGTTTCTTTGTGGTTTTAATTAGCATTTTCCTGATGAGTAACAATGCTGTGTACCTTGTCATATACTTATTGGCCATTTAGTAATCTTTCTGTGAAATGCCTAGCCAAATTTTTTGCCCATTTTTTTCTGGTGGATTGCCTATCTTATTTCTTATTAATTTATGTGAGTTATTGATCTCAGATATGAGTTTTTTATTAGTTAAATACATGGCAAATGTTCATCCTGCTCACTGTGCTTGCCTTTTTTGCTCTCTTAAAGGTATCTTTTGATGAACAGAAATCCTTTTAATAAGGTCCTAGTCATCAGTTTTTTTCACTAGGGTTAGGGTAATTTCTGTCTTATCTAAGATATCTTTGCTTGCCTCAAGGTCATGAAAATATTCTCCTGTGTTATCTACCATAAATGTTATAGTTTTAAACTTTCATAGTTAGATGTACAATTCAACTGGAATTGATTTTTGTTTATGTATGAGGTAGAAGTCAGATTCATTTCTTTCCCACATGGATAACCAGTTGACCCCAGGCCATTTGAGAAGACTCTCCTCTCTCCACAGCTCTGCCAGGCCTCGCATCACCACCTCCCCCTGACTGATTACTGTAGCTTTATATTAAGTCTTATTATCTGGTGGTGTAAGTCCTCCAACCTTGACGTCCTCCAACATTGTTTTGACTCTCCTTGGCCCTTTGTATTTCTATATAAGTTTGAAATCAGCTCATCAGTTTCCAAAAGAAGACATTTGCCGAGCTTTTAATTGTTATTGTATTGGATGTGTAGATACATTTGGAGAGAACCAACATCTTAACAATATATAGCCAAGAAAATCACTCTACATTTTAACAGGATGAAATAATAAACTGGGAAGAATATTTGCAACTCACATCTCAGTCAAAGGACCTCATGTTTCCAATACATAAAGAGATTCTAGAAATTAATAAGAAAAAAGGCAACTACACACTAGAATGATGGACAAAAGATATTAATGGATAGTACACAGAAAAAGAAATTTAATAGTCTTAAACACATGAAAATATGCTCAATCTCAGTCATAATATGAGAAAATTGTCAAATTCAAGAGTTTGACAGTACATTCTGAAGCTATGGATAAATAGGAACTTTTATTCATTGTTGATGGGAGTTCAAGTTGCCTTGCAACAGAAGCAGTTTGGCTGTATCTACCAGATCCACAAATGTATTTCAGGCTTTGATTCAGTAGTTCCCTTTCAGGGAATTTAATCCTATAGAAATTGTTCTACACTTGACATATGTACGAGGTTATTCATTGCAGTCTTCTTTGTAAGAACAAATGGTTGGAAACCACCCAATGTCCTTCAACAGGGGGTCTGGCTAAATGAATGATGGTCCACCCAAACAAAGAGATACAGTGTAGTGGGAAATAAAATAAGGAAGAAGTAGTAGAAGGGGGAAGCACTTTAAGCATCAGTGTGGAAAGATATCTCCCTGGTCACAATTGCTGACCCTCGCTGGTCTCTCCCTTAGGCTTCGAGCTGGCTTTTTTGAGCACTTAGAGAAGTGGTTTGACCAATGTGCCCTCAATGCCCGGGTCATTGTGGCCACCAAGATTGATGAGCTGGATTCAGAACTGGAGCTGCGTCTGCACCTGCACCAGCCAAGAGCCCAGCTCATTGAAAAGGACATCCACAACGTCAGGGCAGGTACTGCAGACCCCCGGTGTCTGTGCCACTGCAGCCCTACATTCATTAGCAGCTTGTACCACGCAACGCTTAGCATGTTGTCATCACACGTTGGAAGATGTGCGTGAGGGTTCATACCTCCCAGGTTGGCAGAGAAGGTTGTACTCAGAATCCTCATTTAAGGTTTTTTTTAAAGAAGGTGTTAGATGCTGAAATGAAGAGTATTGTCCTATTTTAGCTTTGTGGATCCCAGATATGCTCACACACCTGTCAGACACACACCTGCATGGCAGATACCCTAGAGGCAAGCCTCTAGTTCAGGAATCAGAGCTAACAGGTTCAACCTGTCTAGCTGTGGGATTCTGGGCAGGTTACCTGACCTCTCCGATCCCTTCCTAACCTGCAGAAGGCATGCTGTTGGTGCTAATTAACTCTTCTTGAAATGGTACAGTGAGGAATCATGAGCATCTAGCATAAGCCAGAACCTCCAAAAGTGGTAGCCATTATTTTCAGCTTATAATTTTTAACACTTAAAAAGACGTGCCCTTTCTCTCTAAGGCAGAGGGCTCCATTAATTGGAGGGAGGGCACTTTTATTTGGATCCTTCAACGGCTCCTGTCAGGTTTTTACTCGAGTCACACTTCAAGCTCCATTATTGACCCTGAAAGCTTCCAGAGAGCCTCCACGTGACCCCACCCAACCTCCTATTGCCTGGAGCAGCGAAAGAGTGTGGACTCCAGAGGCCCAATGCTTGTGGCCTTGGGAGACCAGCTTCACTTTTGGAACCTCGTTGTCCTCATATGGGAAATGTGTGCGTTAATTATAAGTATAAACAAAGATGCTCCCTGAAGGCTGGTTTCCTTCCCCTTCCCTGGCTCCTGGCCCAGTGCATAATGTGAAAAACGAGGCTGGGGAAGCAAAGCCCCAGAATCCCACCATTTGTTTTTGGCAGAGCTGAGACCATAGCACTTCCTCCACTCCAGGCAGTAGGAGGTGAGATGAGGTGAGCTGGGACTCTCTGCTAATTCTAAAGGCCTATGATGGAGCTCTTGAAGTCCATTGTAACTGAGGCTCATTGGAAATGAGAAGCCACTGATATAAAGGGACACATGCCAACTGCCCAGCTTTGTGCTGGCTCTTTTCTCCCAGGCCTTCGCATCGAGATCCCTGCCCTCCCCAACACCCATCCCACCTGCTCCTGGGGTGGGAGGTGCTGTCCGTCTCCCAGGCTTTGTTCCCTTCTGCTGCAGGCAGGGTATCTCCACCGCAGGAACCTCGCTGATCACAGCCGGCCAGATCCTCCTCTCCAGTTAAAGACCCAGGGCTGTCTCATATTGGCCTCCCTGAGATCTGTGTCCATTCCCAGGCCAGGCCCCGGGGAGGGCAGTGGGGACAGGATAAGGGACCTTGGCCTGAGAGGTCCCTGCTCTGTAGCTGGCCCGGGAGAGGCACATCACTGTCCAGGAAAGCGCTGTCCTGAGCTGGCTTGAGATCCTGGAGGGCCTCATCTCCCCTTGTCCTTTTCCAGCCGAACTCTTGCTTCACCAAGAGCGGCTGGACAGCCACTGTGCGGGGGTGATGGAGATGCTGAGGAAGGAGAGGAGGATGTTCTGCCAGTTCCAAGAGGAGCAGAACATGAGGAGCAAAGACTTCCAGCGCAAGATTTGCGACATGGAGCACATCTTCTTGAACGCCACCAAGAGCCAGAAGTAAGGGCACTGGGGGTCTCAGCTGCAGCCTCGTGGCCCTAGAATCCCCGCCAGGTGGCTGTTCTCAGAGGAGTGGTTACCCCACCCCCTGTGGGTAATAGAAGGGTCAGGGTTTCCAGAAGGGTTTTCACCTCTTCGCAAGGGTGCAGCTGTGTGAAGCGTCTGGCTGGGGGCTGGGCGCTGGGGGTGGGGGAGCAGCCAAAGAGAGAAAAGGGTGCCCGTGGTCAGAGTGCCGGGGTGCAGATGATGTGCCCTGAAACGTCCATGGTGGGAAGGACCGCTCCTATCAGGGGAAGTCAGGAAGAGCTTCCTGCAGGAGGCCTTCCGGCCTGGGATGGAGAAAGGTGGGGAGGGGGCAGGGTTCCCCCGTCGGAGAGGAGCACTGGCCCGGCTCGAGGTGGAGATGCCCTGATCTCAGGGCAGAGTGAGGGGTCCCAGGAGGCCCCTCAGGGGTTTGAGGTGAGGTGCCTGTGAGTTATAGCGGGTGGAGGGAGGAGGAGGCGGAGCCAGTAGGACCTGGGGATTCTCTTAGCAATCTGGTGGCAGGGGCCGGACAGAGGAGAGGGCTGCCCTCTGGTCCAGCTCACTGAGAGCCCCACATGCACTGGCATCATGAATTTCCTTCTAAGGCCTCTTTTTCTACCCAGAGAAGACAGGCAGTGGTTCTGGTGACCCCACAGCTGGGCTTGGCATGTGGAGCTCAAGCCACCTCCCAGGCTGACCGCCCGTGCCCAGGTCACCACCCTGCCCTCCCGTGTCCCCCAGGCTGGTCACTCTCAGCAGCACTCTGCACCAGGAACTGCTCAGCTACGTCGACGTTGTCCAGGTGTCCCTGCGCAGCTTCCGCCAGTACCTGGAGGAGAGCCTGGGCAAGCTTCGCTACACCAACGTTGAGTTTGTCAGGCACTGCAGGTGAAAGCCAGCATCTGGGGCCTCTGTGGGCCACTGGGCTTCCTCTATTGAGAGGTGGTCTTGTTTGCCTCTCCATTTTTTAATAGGGACAAAATATCCGTAACATAAAATGATCCATTTTAACCATTTTAGGCGTCCAGTCCACTGGCATTAAGTACATCCACACTGTTGTGCTACCATCACCACCATCCATCGCCAGCACATTGTCACCCTCACAAATTGAATCTCTAAACACTAACTTAAACACTAACTGTCCATTTCGCCCTCCCCCAGCCCCTGGGAACCACCATTCTATTTTCGGTCTCTATGAATTTGACTACTCTAGGGACCTCGTAGAAGTGAAATCACACCAGATTTGTTCTTTTGTGTGTCTGTTTTTTTCACTCAGCATGCTGTCTTCAATGCTCATCCATGTCACAGCATCTGTCAGAATTTCATTCCTTCTTAAGGCTCAGTAATATTCCATGGTGTGGATGTACCACATTTTGTTTATCCATTCATCTCTTGATGGACATTTGGGTTGTTTCCCTGCTTCTGTCCTTGAGCTACCTGCATTTGTTTTTCCATGGTCTTGTACTTTTAATCTAAAGCCTTGTCAACCACAGTATTTGGACTGGGTGGAAAGGTTCAGGTCTGATCAGTGGATTTATTTCTCCCAAATTATTTTCAGATTGTTCTCAGAGGGAGGCAACTTTTCTTCTGAAGAAATTGACTCACTGTGTCATCGACTGGAGAAGGAAGCTGCCCGGATAGAGTTTGTTGAAAATTTAATCATGATCAGGATGGAGAAGATGGAGAGCGAGTACCTGGACCAGGTGAGCAGGCCCCACCATGACCTCTAGCCAGGCTCCCGTCATACCCGCTTACAAGGTGGTTGCCTTGCTCACTGCCTGATAGGCTGGTCAAGCCCCCTTTCCAACCATTAGCTGAGCCTGTCCCCCTCTGCTTCTAAAGTCCAAAAGTTCCAAATTAAGCCCCGCTCCTTTACTTTTTCTCTTTCTTTAAGGCTAATGATATCATCAACAAGTTTGAAAGTAAATTCCATAACCTGTCTGTGGACCTTATTTTCATAGAGAAAATCCAGCGGTTGCTGACAAATCTGCAAGTGAAAATCAAGTGCGAGGTAGGACAGATTCATTCTTCCTCTGCCCCATGGGACTTGATGTTTATCACACACACCTGCATGCCAGGCACTGTCCCAGGTGCTGGGGATACTGGTGTGGTCTCTGCCCCATGGGACTTGCACTCCAGCCCGGAAGTCAGAGATTAAATCATAATAGTTTCTAACATCCACTGAGTTATTATGCACCATGCAGCCTGCCAGTGGGCTTATTTTGATTAACTGTGTGAGTCCTCACAAGAGCTGTGTGAGGCAAGTACCGTTCTTATCCCCATTTTAGAGATAAGGAAACTGAGGCAGAGAGTCATTAAGTGACTTAGGGCAAGAACACAGAGTTCTTAAATGGTGGAGCCAAAATGTGAACCCAGGTCTGACTGACACCAGAAATTCAGGCCTTAGACATGCCAGGCCATCTGGGCTACAGAGGCCATGAGGGCTGTGTGAGGTGCGTGGGGATGTAGAGGAGAGGATTTCACCTGGACTAGGAAAGTGGTGTTTCCCAAGGCTTGATGGCGAAGGAAGAGCCAGCCAGGCAGGAGGGTGGGGAGCAGTGTCCTGGAGAGATCGTGAAAAAAATCCTGGGAAGCTGGAGCCAAGGTGAGAGAGAGAGCTCGAGCAGGAAAAAGTGGGGAGCAATGAGGCTGGAGCGGGGGCCGGGTCAGCAGGGCCGTGTGAGCTGGGCTCCTGGTGCTGGAGTGAGGGTCAGGGCAGTGGGGACAAGGGAAGGGTGCTATTTATTACAATTTTTTAAGCTGTATAATCTTGAAAAGTTTCTTCAAAAACATCACTTGATGGTTTCTCTCTCCCTAATGTGTTGCCATTTTTACTTAACCATTCCTTTTTGGAGGAACATCTGGTGGGTTTCACTTATAATATACACAATGGTGTGTTAGACATGCTTGCACTGGAAACTCTGATGGTGTCCATAGGGTGCCTCCCAGCGCTGGAATTACTGGGTTAGAGCATGAATGTTTTAAGGCTCTTTGTACTTTCCAGGTGGCTTGTACAGACATCCCCTCACCAATAGGGCATGAGTGTGTCCCTCCTAACACCCTCAACCAGTACTGCAAGTCACCAGTTTTATTTTTAAAACTTACTATTTGACAGTAAAAAAAAGTCCTTTAAATTTGCATTGATCGAGTTTCTGATATGACTGTGCATTGTTCCCCCTGATTTCATTTTTTCGGTACTTAATCCACCTCTCAGATAATGATTTGCGGAACATTTTCTTGATCAAAATAAGTATTCTAGAAACAAATCTCAGAACCTCTGGTTTTTCTAGGTTGCAAAATCCAATTTGCAAACAGATGGATTAAATTCTTCTCTGGAGCAGCTTCAAAGCAAGGCGCAAATGTGCCGAAGCTCAAGGGGAGATGAAAAAGTAAGTGCTCAGTGGATACTAAGTTATGAATAGTAAAGGTGCATCAGGCCAGAATCGTAAACTGGAAATAAACTTACATCTGTGGTCAAGATTTCTCCACCACCAGCGGGGCCTCTGAGCCTTCCTACTTAACCCCTGTTTTATTCAATGGAATTAAGGACGAGAAGAGAAACCAGCCATTGCCCCCGGCCCCTAGCACCTCCCAGGCAGGCATCTTGAGGCCAGTGAGCACAGGGGCTTGAGTCTGGCCTCCCTCCCCCTCTGATGTCACCAGGCCTCCCTCCCTGTAATTGGAACGCAGCCCTGGATGAATAACAGAGGCAGGACTCTGCCCTCTGAACAACCACCTTTTGTTCGATCTTCCTTTTGTTTTGACCATTGCACATAAATTGGTTACTTCCATTTTCTGTGTATAAGCTGTGAAAAGTCCACATTGGAGCAAAGTCTGGGAGAAGCGAGGTTCCAGGTGCCTGCCAGGCCCTGACCAGCGTAGCGGGTCTCTGCGTGCTTACATTGTTGACTTGCTTGTTTTTCTGCCTCTAGTGCATGTCTCTGTCCCTTGTGCCACCTGCACCCTGGTCACTCCAAGTAATCTTTTCTCCACAGTTCAGCCAGGCACTCGAGAACCAGATGTCCTGGCCAGGGGTTCTGTCTTCCATTTCAGTGACTAAGTTGAGGTTTTATTGTTATTAGCACTGAGAGGACATTTATTTTTCTATCTTTACTGCTTTTTCTTGCATAGTTACATGTGCTTGGTGAAAAAAGTTCGAACATCCACAAAGCACAGAGTGGAGGTCCCGTGTACCTCTTGTGTTCTCGTGCAGATGTTTCTACACATACACGGGGGGAGCAGGGGAAAACCAGCTTAATCTGCTGTGACCGCTTCAGCAGGCCCTTTAGGGACAGCTCTCTCTCTTCAGAGCAGAAGCATTTGCTCTCCCACATTTCCTCACTTCCTATCTGATGTGTCAGGGCAGTGGGCAGGGTAGCAGGGGGCTTGCACAGACCCTGGCATGGGGTGGGGAGCATTTGCTTGAGCGGGCGGGTGGTCCTGTGTTGGCGGAGAACACTGGTTGGACTCTCCTGCCGGGTGGTCATCAGGAGGCGGAAGCAATGCATCAGATGCTCGGTGAAGGCAGTGGGGACCAGGGAAGGGTGTGCCCAGGGCCGTGTGCTCAGTGCCACGTTAAAGAAGACCTTCTGGCTGCTGGGTGCAGAAAGGCAGGGAGGCAGGTAGGAATGAGGCAGAGTGCCAAGACCGAATAGTGTCACCACTCGAGACTCCAGCAGGGACATGTTCCAATCCCAGGGTTGAGCGGCGGGGGAATGGGCGGGATTCAGGGTGCATTGGAAATGAAGGGAGTGGGAAGAGGCCAAGGCGCCACCTGGCCTGGGTCATCCATTAGGTCAGTGAGCCATTCAGGGAGCAATGTGTGGGGACCACTGAGCGCTGTGCGTGCTGCTTGGGGAAGGTGAACATCCTCACGGGTGTTTCCCTGCCCCCTGCAAGGTATGGTCTGTGGGATTGTTGCTCTAAGGGGTCATGTATTTGACGTATTCGATCTGATAGCCAGATCACCCTCCAGAAAGGCTGTGGCCATTTCCCGCCTACACGCCCTCGCCATCTTGGGCCGAATATTTCCTTCTACACGTAGAGCATTAGAACTAGAAGAGATCCGAAGGAACATACTGTGTCCCCATCACACTGACGGGGAGACTAAGTAGAGCAAGCTTAAATCATTTGCCCAGAGCAAACCCCTAGAACCAGGAATAGAACTCCCGATGCCCCATCAGGGAAGGATCCGCTGCTGCAGTGGAGCCACCTGAGAGAGCCAGCCCAGGGCTCCCCACTCCCACAGGGCCCTCCCTGCAAGTGAGGGGCTCCATGGAGCCAAGAGGTGTCCTTGCCAGCCAGCCGGTTCCTGCAGTTCACATGGAGTCAGCCTGCCTGCCCGCAGCCTGCTTCCTGTGGCTTTTTTCCTCCATGTTCGCACTAGATAGTGACCACAGAAGACCTCCTTGGCCTTGTTCGAACTTGGAAAGAAAAACTGAGCCCGAGGATTCAGTATCTCAACTGCAAGCTGAACATGGTATCTGTGACTCAAGTGGTCCTTACCGTAAGGAACGGGATGGGGTAGCCATGGGGAAGAGCGGCTGAACTGTTGGGTCCAGGCTTCCAGGAAACCCGCAGGGCTCAGCACAGCCCAAGGCAAGAAGATCTCCCAGGCCACTGCTGGAAGTCAGGCCTGCTGGGATGCCTTGGAAAGGCCACAGGCGGTGGAGTCAGATCTGGGTTCCAATCCCAGATGGGTCACTTCCCTGCACTGGTCTCTTAGGAGACCCCTCGCCTCCTGGCAGCACCTCCTCCCTCCATCAGGGCCCACCAGCTCTCAGGGCAGCCTCACCTCTCAGCCTCTTCCTTCCCACCCGCTGCCATGAGCAGCCACTGGCTTCTCCCCACCCCACCCCCATGGCCTTGTCCAACCCCCCGTCTCTTGCCCACGTGGCTGCCCTTATCCTCTCACTTCCCCCATGATCCATTCCCAGAGCTGCAGCCAGACCTCATGTTGGACAAGGCCAGTCTTTCCGTGTCACTCTCCTGCCCTTGGGACAAAATGCAGACCTTTTACCTAGACCTGCGCAGCAGCCTCCTCCGAGGTCTGCCCTCCACGGGCACTTCATTTCTCTGGCCCCGTAAGAGGCCTCTTCCCCCAGGCCTTCTCTCACCCCCTGGTTTTGGTGGCATGTCCCACTTCCCCATGAGCCCACAGACCATGCAGTGAGGTCTCCCTTTTAGGGGCCGTCTCCCCTAGACGGTGTGCCCCAAGAGGGCAGAACCTGTCGCCCTCACCCCACCCTCTCTCACCAAGCTTTAAACACCAGAGGTGCTCAACCAGCTGCCAGAAGGGCTGTGACAGAGCCAATGGGAGCATAAGCGGACACCCCTCAAGTTCTGCTCCGGCCACCCTCAGGCCCTGCCTCACACTGCCACGCTCTGAACCAGCCCTTCCTTCTTTGGGGAGGCTCTTCCCGCTGTGCCACTAGCGCTAAGCTTCCATCACGCCATCAGTACTGCACCCCACAAGGTGAAACTTAGGAGTCCAGCTGGAGTCCTTCCCTTACAGTGCTTACAGTCTAGCACTGAGCCAAGATGCAGGATAAAATAGGGAAGAGTTCACCTAAGCACTCGTGGTGGGCCACCACTCCCACCCTTTCTCTAAGGTCCAACTCGAGGTGGAGGTGGCCACTCACTCATCCACGTACTCATTCACTCACTTGTCCGTTGGTCAGAAACACCGCCTGGGCACATCTACGGGTGGCCTTACAGGTCCATGACCCTCAGCCTCAGGGAAGACGCTGGAACTTCCCCTTCATAACACTGGCCCCATTTTTTTTTTTTTTTTTTTTTTTTTGCGGTATGTGGGCCTCTCACTGTTGTGGCCTCTCCCGTTGCGGAGCACAGGCTCCGGACGCGCAGGCTCAACGGCCATGGCTCACGGGCCTGGCCGCTCCGCAGCATGTGGGATCTTCCCGGACTGGGGCACAAACCCGTGTCCCCTGCATCGGCAGGCGGACTCTCAACCACTGCGCCACCAGGGAAGCCCTGGCCCCATTTTTGACCATTTATTTGTGGTCAAATAAATGTCTTGTCTCTCTGACCAGACTGTAAGCTCCATGAGGGTAAGGGTCACATGTGGCCTCTTCATCCTGTGTCCCATACCCAGGTAGAGGCTTGCAGAAAGCAGGCAGTCAAGAAACATTTTTGAAGCATGCACGTGTGAATGAATGAATGAATGAATAGTCCTCTAAGGTAGATATGATCACTGCTACTTCACGGAAGGGAAAAGGGAGGCTCAAAGAGGTCAGGCAGCTGGCCTCCAGCCACAGCACCTGGGCAAGGTGGTGCTGGGACGGGAACCCAGCCTGCCTGCCTGCCTGCCACCCACACAATTGGGCCCTGATCTTTGGCCTTCAGGACAACATCTTGACCAACCTGGTGGTAGAGAGTGACATCCTGGTGTCTTCAGAAGCCCATGAAGAAGAGGCCAAGGTAGACATTGTCACCCCCGAGTCCTTCACCCAGCCAAGCCGCATGGGGAAGTCCCTGATTGAAGACCCAGCTGTGGAGGTGGTCAGGAGGATCCTGCAGTGAGTGGCCTGGGTGTGCACAGTGGGGCCCTGAGCCTTCGGGAGCCAGCCCCCATGTGAGCCCACACTTGACAGCTGTGACCTTATGCGGGGGCTTCTCCTCTCAAAGCCTCAGCTTCCTCTTCTGAAGTGGGGCTCACGATTGGGCAAACTCGCGTGGCATCGTGGGCTAACTGGGATGGTGCCCAGTGCCTGGCCTGAGCCATGCTTGTGGTCACTGGGGAAAAGCTCACATCCTTTCCTTTGGTTTCAGATTTCCTGACTCCAAATGTCCAACCCAGCAGTGTGACAAAGAGCGGTCCCAAACAGGTAGAGGCAAACAGGTCTCAGGGCACCGGTGGTGGGGCAGCTGGTGGTGCCACCCGGCCCCACCTCACCTTGGATTCTCTGTTCTTGTCCTGGGTGCTCGTCACCCAAAGGCTTGAAGCGACTGCGGAGCCGGGTAGACAACTCCGTGAAGAAGGGCTTGTCCACTGCCAGTGCCACCTTGGCAGCGAGGTAGAAAGGCTAGGCTGCCTGCGATCTCCCCGCCTCAGACCCCACCCCGCCACCCTTTACCAGACCATGTCCTCAGAGTGCACCTCCTGTGCTCACAGCCCTGACACTCCAAGGGACCCCACAAGGGGCCGGCTTTGACACCGGCTTTAGCCTGGTCTGTGCTCACCCCCGCCCAGTGGCTTGGCTCACATGGCCTCCCACCCTGGGAACCTGTCCGGGAGTTGGGTGGTTTTCCACGGTATTGTTTGGCTTCCTGGATTGCCGCTAGAAATAGCGATCTGTCCTCCTGCGAGTCTGACTTCCACAAGCCGGCTTCCTGAGTTATTTATTGTAGCTAAGGGGTTGGTGTCCTAGGCAGGTTGTTGCAGCTTATGGGCCAGAGTTCTCTACTTATATATGGTCCAGCTGTTGTCCATTTGCATATTCAGTCTCTCAGTGGTTACCAATGAAGTACATGTTGCTAGGGCTGCCAGATAAAAATTCAGGATGCCCAGTTAAATTTGAATTTCAGATGAACAACACGTAATATTTTTAATATTATATATGTGTGTCCCAAATATCGCATGGGATGTTCACTAAAAATTTCTCATTGCTTATATGAAATTTGAGTTCTTTTTAAAAATTTATTGTTGTATAGTTGATTTACAGTGTTGTATTAAGAAATTCAAGTTTAACTTGTATTTTTATTTGAAAATTTGGCAACCCTACATGTGGCTTAACCTAGTTTTCTTTGGGTCCTCACCACAGAAAAGGATACAGATTTCTGGGCCCGAGCACCTCTGTCCCTTGACCACTCTCAGCAGCCTTGTGTGGGTTTTAGTGGTCAGGGCTCCAGCCCCGCGATAAGGCTGTCTCCAGAGCTGCCGAGCGGGAGGGAGCATCTCGAAGCGCGGGGCCGCACAGGCAGGCCCGGGGGTGGGGGTGGGGGCTCACGCGGGCTCAGGTCTGCCTGTGTTCATCTCCAGCCTCCAGAGCACTGACACACCTTTGCCCCACAGCATCACACGGTACACCAAGCCCAACAGACTAGATAGAAAGTACCAGGTGCTCGGAGACAAGCCACCTCCTCCGGCGGAGTAAGTGTCAATGCCATGTCCTTTAACTCCATTTTAACCTGTCATCTTTGTCAGGGGGCAGCTAAATCTAACTCAGCTAAGGGAAATGGGAAGTAGGGGGCAGAGCAGGAGAGGTCGGCATGGGGATGGGTAAGAGTCAAGATTGGTTTGTCTCAGCCTAACTCACCTAAATTTATTGAGAGATAGTTCCACCAAATTTAGACGTTCACCAAGAAGCCATTCTTCTTTCCTTTGAACAATAAGTTCATTTCTATTCAGTCACCTTTCGTTCCTTAAGGGCCAGCTGAACCGTCTACTGAGACTTGGTAGTAGGGCAACCAGTCAAGGGACTTTCTAGACGTTGGGCCTGAAGCACCCAGAGGGGCCCACTCGGGAGTAGCTCCTGGCATTCCAGTTGCCCATCACCCCACTCCAGCTGGCAGGGCTTCTTTGGATCCTGGAGGAAAAGCCAGCTACAGAACAACCTCGAGTCCCAACAGGGACCTAGATAGTCAGGTTTCAGCTCTCAGTGGGGAGTTGTAGGCAGATATTGGAGGAGACTAGAAGAATTGAGATTTGGTAAGAACTGACAAAACGTACATGACAGCGAGATCCGTGCCAGTTTCCAGGGAGGTCACAAAACCTCAAAGCCAATGAATAGGGGTAGAATCTACTAATCACGAGAGAGTGCTATAGTTTCCCACTGAAACATAAAATTTATGTCGCCCTTCTTTTTGATTCTTGTTTACAAAACAAGTCTGGTCTCATTAGCTTTGCCTGATTATTTACATAAGTGCAGCAGGCGTGGTGACTGACCACCTAAACTTTCTACGTTTGCGTCGCTGGAACTTTTCAAAAAGAATCTCAGATTAGACTCTTAAAAGCCTCTTGAAGCCAAAAAGGCGAGTCAGATTTCACCTGCAGTACCTATAGATTTGGGTGAAAGCCTCTCTTCTTGAGGTCCCCACAGTACCTTCAGGTTTTCCTTACTCACCTGTGAGGCTGGGAACCTCATTAGCCAGGTGCCAGGTGGGTTTTCCCAAGAGGGCTCTGAAGCACTGTCTCCATCAAGTCAACCTTAGTTTCTTGAAACTGTTTGGTCACGTCTGATCCTATGCATCGTTGTCCATATGACATTTCAGTCAAAGCCTTGGTTATACATCAATGTTTCCAGTTACGTCCTGTTACAAGGAGGACAGCTTTTTGTGGAATTCACACAAATAATTATATTGCCATAAAATAAGTAAACTTAACAAGAGTTTCCGAATTCTAGAGTGCATATGAGCGGGTGAAACATCCAGCCTCTTTCAAATTAGCCCTTTTTCCTCTTTAGCCTCAGGCAGTTGCTTTCAGGAGTTCCTCTGTCCCTTGAGAGCCCTGATGGGGACAGGACGCCTGAATTTAGGTCAAGCGACCGTAGGGAGTTGAGGGCTGGAGTGGGAAAGGAGAGGTCTGGCAGGGTGGACAGAGAGACAGGCGAGGTAGGGCTATGAAGGGGTCATATCAAAGGAAGCCAGGGAACTGAAGGGAAGGTGGAAGGTGGCAAAAGGAGGAAGAAGGAGCATAGGCGTGGTGGGGGAGAGAGGTCTTGGGGGGGTCTCCCCTCCAGTTTGGGGAGATCTTGTTTCCCCAAGAAGCCAGTGAGGTTCCAAATTATCCTTAGTAAAATCACGTCAAGGTCATGAATCCCACAGTGGAAAAGTATTTGGGAAAGTATAGTGAAAGCATGCAGAGGAGCCTAACGTTTGCTCGAGGGGAGAGTTTTTGTCAAGGTCAACAGACAGCAAATTACTTTTCCAGAAAGCAGTCGGGAAAGGTATAGTGAAGGCCATAAGTTTATGCCTTTTGTGCAGGTCCGTGGGTCCCTCTACCAAGGAAACCATCTATGAAGAAGAAAACGCTTGCATGATAAACCATATGCAATACTTTTTATCCCAGTTGAAAATGGGAAAAAAACCCTAAAGGTCCAAAAATGGGGGATTGTAAACCACGGTGCATACATACTGGATGGTGTCACACAGCCATTTAAAATGATATCATAATGTAGGGGGAACACTTTTAAGTGTGCAGAATGTAAAATGCCCATGAACCTAGCTCCAGACCAATTTAAAAATCAGCAGAAGGAAATACAGTAAAATGTTAGCATTTATTTTTTTCTTCTTGCTTTTCAGTTTATTTCTAATTTTCTTTAATTACGATGAATGAATTTTTAAATGAAAGATCACATGAGTAATATACATGTATTTTAGAAAATGCCAAAACTGATGTGTGTGTAAAGCAGTCACTGCATCACTTTATAGAAACTGTGAAAAAATAGCTGTCCTACAGGTACATGCAGTTCTAACACATCTGTCCCTTATTTCAGTCTTAACTGTTGAGACAGTTGACCTAACCGACAGGAATATTCACTGGATCTGTGCAGGTTTGTTCAGTAAAGACCTCGTGTGCGCACAGTCAACCCAAAGGCCAGAGGTACCAGAAAGAGGATGTTTGGTCCTACAGGCAGTCTTGCTTGTTAGACTAATATTTATAAGAAATCATTCTTTCTTCCCTCAACCAAGACTGAGGCACTGATAGGTGCAGGCACTGCGATGGGACAGGGGATTCCATGGTGAACAAAAACAGACACACAGTGTGTGTCCTGGTGGACTTCACCAGGTGCTGGGAGAGATGGGGCTAATGTCCAGTCACACAGATCAGTCCCCAGTCCCCCTGTGGGGAGTGCTGTAAAGCTGAGGGCCACGAGAGCATTGGAACAAGGCAGTCAGGAATCACCGCTGAGCCAGGATCTATGGAAGAGCAGGAACAAACGTGACCAAGAGGAAAATTGGTGTTCCCTGGAGAGGAATCAGTGTGAGCAATGGCCCTGGGGCAGGAATGAGTAATTACAAGAAGTGATGAAGACAAAAGAGAACAGAGACACTTGGAAGCTGCCAAGCTCAGCTTGTCACATGCAAGAGGCATTCAACTAGATGAACAGAAATATTAGGTGGGGACATGCTTGGGCATCCCGAGCTGTCCAACTCCAGTTCTGGCCGGGCTGCTGAGTACTCAGAATGTTCAGTCCCTTTGGCTTTGTCCACACCGTTTAGTGTGATTAGACAAGGCCTCTCAGGGATCTGTCTCCTGTGTGTTGCAGGGATTTTAAAGGCATCATCCTGAGCCTCCTCTGGGAGAGCAACGAGCACCTGCTGACCATGGTGGAGGTGAGGGCTCTACCTGCCCCTTTGCCATCCGCTGGTCACACGTCCCCAGTGGGCTCTGCCTCCTGCCTTCTGCTGATAATGGCCTTTGGGTGAAACTGAACAAAGGGGACTGCAGCCCTCATGACTACAGTACCCAGCTTCTGTCACCTCATGTGCTGTCTTTCATCCTAGAAATTCAAGCTCATCCATTCATTTACCCATTTGTTCAGCCACCAACCGTTTCTTGGCTACTGTGTGTCAGATACTGGGTGTGCCAAGAGGAACAAGCCCCGTCTCTGTCCCTGAGAGGCCGGCACCCAGCAGAGGATGACAGACACGGTGGCACTACAGAGGGATGGGTGGGGCCGTGGGAGCAGGGGGCCTCTAGTAGGAGCGACCCAGGGCTCCGGTCCAGTGCACCCCACACAGGGGTGTCTGTGTGCTTCCTGTCTGCCTCCCCCTGGGCTGTGAGTCTTCAGAGAAGAGCTCTGGGTCATCCGTATTAGTGGCCCAGCTTGGCGCTTCAGAGAAAGCTCTCGGCCTGGTGGGTGGAAGACCCATTTTAGTCTTGAAAGATACCTAGAATTATACCATTGGCTCGCTCACGCCTCGCACAGCCCTGGGATACTGACAGTGGTGACAAGGACAGACAGGGAGGAGGAGCAACCCTGGCGGAGAGGACAGCAGTAGAGAAGGCCAGGGGGTGAGGAGAGCACAGTGGAGGATGCCAAGATGCTGAGCCAGAGCCCCCTGGGGAGGGGCCTGGCACCCACACTTTCAACCCTTTCCTGCAGGAGTTTTACCACAAAGACAAGCACTCAATCACCAGGCCCGACTGCATGTACGGAACCTTTGACCAGTGCGCAGAGAACATCTGCAGGAAGATCCTGGTGTACCACAGCCAGGCTGACGAGTACCACAACTCCTGCCTCATAGGTGGGTGTGGCCAGCAGACGGGCTGCAGGCCAGTGGGGTTGGGGGCACAGAGCCTCTCACGGCCTGAATGCTGCCTTCCTGACCTGGAGGTCACTGGGGAGGCAAAGGAGCCTCCCTGTGAAAAGCTGACATCTTACAATTAGGTAAAAACCTTGATCAGATTTAACTGGGGAGAAACAACAATGCCAAAAAAAATTAACTTTTCTTGAGAAATATGGTGATTTGTATCACTAAAAATGTTTCATTCATTGAATAGATATTTTTTACAGCTTTACTGAAACATTCACTTAATGAATTTAATACATTTAATTTTATTTAATTTTAATGTATTAAAATACATTGAATTGTACACTTTACACCCATTCAGTGGCTTTTAATATAGTCATAGAGTTGTGCAACCATCACTGTGAATTTTAGAACCCACTGTCCCTCCATCACATCCCCAGCCGTAAACAACCGCTAATCTACTTCCTGTCTCTCTAGATGTTCCTATCTGGGCTTTCACATGAATGGAGTCATGCAGTATTATTTGTTCATTCGGTGATGGACATTTGGTTGTTTCCACCTTTTGGCAATTGTGGATGCTGCTGCTGCAAACGTTCACGTGCATGTTGTGTGTGGATGTGTGATTTCATTTCTCTTGGGTTTATAACTAGGAGGAGAATTGCTGGGTCATATGGTGCCTCTGTGTTTAATCATTTGAAAAATCCTTCCACAGTGCCTACTGTATGCCTGGCCTGTGCTGGGTTTGGGCTATGATGAACTTGATAGACATAGCCTCCTAGAGAATAGGGACATGAAAAGAGGCAGGCAGGATACATCTTGCCGTTTATGTTTATTGTAACGACCTAAAGGGAGCTGTGAAAACACACCCATAGGTCCCGCCCCCGTTCCTGTTTCTCCATGTCCACAGCTATGTGTGTTTTATGCAGTCATAAGTCCTGATTATTTCTGCTTGTAAGGCAGGGAACCTGAGGGCCCATCACAGACCTTCTGTGTTGGTTGAGGGGCAGCACAGGTAGAAGAGGGAGAGGATTAGGGGACGGCCAGACCTGGGGTCAAGACCCAGCACCGCCATCTCCCAGCCATATGACCTTGACCGAGTCACCTTCTCTTGCCTGTAAATGGAGACAAGGATAATACCCACCATGCAAGGCTTTTTTGAGGATTAAGCCCCTCACAGCCCTGCCATATGCAGGGGAAATCATCAGCAGTGGCTCTCATTACTGTAGCTGTAGAATGACGAACGGAAACTACGGGCAGCATTTTGTTTCTCTAGCTCAGAGTTTCCCCATGTGAACTCTGTGGGATCCCATCCTATGTGATCTTCCTCAAAAGAGAGGTTCCCTGGTCAAATGGGTTTGAGAAATGCTGCAGATTATGTCCCTCTCGGGCAGATTGACAGTTCACATTAAATGAAGACTTCCATTTCCTTCAGGGAGTCCAGTATCCTGACCAACTCTCCCACTGAAAACATGTAAAAATCCTGGATATAAAACTTTTGCGGTAAACTTTTAAATGCATGGATGAGCTAGCTATAAAGTAAGAAACATACAGGGCTCCAAGATTAAGTGAGAATAGGAAATCAGAGATAAATTGAGCAGTGACTCTGGCTAGTGCCACGAGGGCTTTGCTGACTCCCAGGTCCACTTGAGCCTCTGTTTTCATGGCCTCCAGGACACTGGGAACAGAGACCAAGCACCAGACGACCCAAGGTGGGCAGTCTGAAAGGGCACAAGCCACAGAAAACTGGGTCTCCACAGGGCTCCCTCTGCATAGTAAGGAGAATGAGACAGAAACCATATCCCCTCCTCCCCCAGTGACTAGAAGGAAACTGTCTTGTTATAAGCCGTGGCACTGGATAAAGAAGAAGAAAAACTCCAATGAAAATCCGTAGCTATAAGCCAGCTCTTATGTGGTGTTTAAACCTGAAGTCACACTTAGATAAACCTAAATTCAACTTCGTGTTTGTGGATCATCCATAAGACCTGTAGCTGATACCTTAGCTTAAAATGATTTTGAGTCAGTCATGCCCAGATGCTTGTTTAGTAGAGATACTACAAATCCTCTCCAGAAAAGCCCACCTTCCGTTCAGGCCTCTAGGGATTCCCACAAATAAAATGCCCAGAATAAGAGTTCACCGCAGGGCTTCCCTGGTGGCGCAGTGGTTGAGAGTCCGCCTGCCGATACAGGGGACGCGGGTTCGTGCCCTGGTCCGGGAAGATCCCGCATGCTGCGGAGTGGCTGGGCCCGTGAGCCATGGTCGCTGAGCCTGTGCGTCCGGAGCCTGTGCTCCGCAACGGGAGAGGCCACAACAGTGAGAGGCCCGCGTACCGCAAAAGAAAAAAGAGTTCACCGTAAAACACACACACACTCACACACACACACACACAGAAAAAGACACCTTGAGCACGAGGCAGCAGAATGAGACCAGTAAAGACTTCAGATATTGAATGTATCAGACACAGAATATAAAATAATGTATTTATTTAGAGTTAAATAAAAGAGGAAATTGGAAACATGAGTGAGGAGCAAAAGACTATTAAAATGGCCAAGTAAATATGAAAGAGAACCAAATCAAACTTCTATATTGGAAAAATAAATCATTGAAATTTTAAACTTATGAATGGCTTTAATACCAAAGAAAATAACCAAAATGCAGCACAGAAAAACAAAGAAATGGAAATACGGGAGAGAGGCGGAGAGAGATGGAAGAAAGGGTAGGTCTGGCATGCAGCTATTTAGACGTCTAGAGGGAGAGGAGGAGACTTAGGGTCAAGGCAATATTTGAAGAGAGAATGGATGAGACAGAACTGCTGAAAGATGCAGTGCATTTTAAAAGCACTGGAAAGTCCTGCAGAGAGTAGAAAAGAAGTCCTTTGAACTTGTTTAGTCCAGTACTTTTAATGCTGGTTTGACCACAGGACCCCTTTTGATGGAATAACTATTACCAAATTGTAGACCAAGCCTTTGTCTTTGGGAAGCCGCTTTGAGCCTTTGTTGGAGAGATTGCTGCAGCAACTTGGCTCTGCTCTGTGCTCACCCCTGGTCCCCCACCCCCAATTCCTACAGAATTACGGGCCCAGATGAGGAGATTTGAGGAGCTATTGCCCCAGGTGTGTTGGCTGGTGATGGAAAATTTCAAGGAGCACCACTGGAAAAAATATTGCACCTCCACCAAAGAGATCCGGGGACAGTTCTCGAATTATCAGGAACAGCTGGAGAGAAGGAAGGTGGGGCCCCCCGGACCAGCCCCCTCCTCTCCAGGACCAGAGGCCCTGGGAGTTCAGAAACAGAGGTGGGGCGTCGGCAGAACTGAGTCCCAGGGAAGGACGTGGGCCAGGCTTGGGATTGTTGGATGGGGGTGAGGGACACTAGGCACTGGAGAGACGAGAGCTGAGCCAACAGCTCCTTCATAGAAGGCCTTCAGCACGCTCCTCGTTGGATGTAACCTTTAGGTCAGCTGGTTCTATGGGGCTGTGGCCATTGAGATCAACAGTAATTGTCCACATGGTCCTTCAAGCCATGGGACGTGGATGCTATTGATTTTATTGGACTGAAGCCCTGACTGTTCTGGGGCAGATGCTCAGCTCTCCCACTTCTTAACCCTTGGAGTCAGCTCCAGCCATGCCCCTGTCTTCCCTCCTCAGCCGCTCCTCTGCCACTCCTCAGCCCTTCACACACCCAGGTCAGTGCACACATCAGTCTGGCCGTGGCCATAATTGGCAGAGGACATAGGCCAGTGACTTTTTGGTCCTGACCTCAAGACCAGGTCAAAAAACCTACTGATTTCTGGATTTTCTGAAGGATGAAAATGCCCAGAAGCTCCACCCAAATCTTGGACACCCTGCACATCTCCAAGAAATGGAGTCTCTGTGTCAAGTGGAAGAGAAAAGGCAGGAAGATTTGGACACCTTGATTGCGGTGACCAGGGAGCAGCTGGAGGTCAGTAGTGCCATCCACTCCATGTCTAGATGCTGAGGGCTACACTGCCCTCCGGAGGTCACCCCCACTGACAGCCCAGCAACAGCACTGAGCACGGCCCTTTGCTGACACCCTGGCCAAAGCAGGGTATGAAAGCAGGCGGGTGTCATAGGTGGAGATGGTCTTTATGGGCCGTTGTAACTTGCATTTTTTAATTTCTAACTTAATTACTAATGAGAACTTCTTTTCTAAGATCCATGTCAAGTTTTATTTCCTCTTTAGTAAATTGTCTATGTCTGTCCCTTGGCCATTTCAGAATCATTGCCTATCTTCAAACCAAGTCCCCTCTAGGGAGAGGCCTCCTGGGGAAGACCAGATGCCTGTTAACTTGGACACAGTTGACACGTGGCCCTGGTCTTGTGTCACATGCTGCTCCCCAAATCCTCCCTCAGCCTGTCTTAGGAGACAAGTTCCTCTCCCTGCAGCACCGTGTTCCCCATGTTTCCTCCAGGAGTTTATCCGGAAGTACAGCCGGTTTTTCATAGCCAGCTTGGCCACCTTCACTGAGAAGTTCCTGCTGCAGTTGGATGAGGTGGTCACCATTGACGATGTCCAGGTTGCAAGTATGTGCGCCACCGGCCTTGTGCCCTGGCCCCAGGGGGTGTGACACAGGGTGATGGGCCTGGGGTGGGGTGGGGGGGCCGTCCGCTTTCCCCCAACTCCCCCAGAATGAAAATACATTCTCTATGGAGGGGACTGATGAATTTTTGTTTGTTTTAATTAAAACTCTCTTGAGTTTTTAAACTCCTTGAAAGCAAATCCCAAATGAATCAAAGATTATATATAAAAAATGAAATCCTAATGCTAAATATTTTCATAATCTTGGGGTAGGGACAGCTTTCCTAACTGTGAGAGCCAGAAGCCATAAAGGAATGGCTGGTACTTCTCTGTGGCCAAAACAAAAACAAGGAAAAATGTCAAAATATGGAAAGACGAACCAGAAACTGCAAAAATATTCCTAATAACTAATAGGCCAGAGAATGGCCTAATATCCCTGTGGTATAAAGAACTCTAACAGGCCAAATTTGTAAAAAGAGATAGAGAACAAACATGCAATTCAAAAGGCCAATAAATTTAAAAGATGCTTGACTTCACCAATGATGAAAAATGTGAATATAAACATTATTAAGATATCATTTCTCGCCAATAACCTGGCAAGGCTTTTAAGTTCAGTGACAGCCAGCACTGGTGAGGCTGTCAGGAAGCCTGAGCACCACAGAGCCTCTCAGAGAAGTGTACGTCCACCCCACTCTCTTGGAGAACACTCTGTTGTCGGTGCCTTCAAAGTCCTGAGTGTGTGTGCATTTGACCTAGCCGTTCTAACCCTGGGAATTTATCCAACAGAAATACGTGCATACTTTTTCAAAGGTATATTTTCAAGCAGATTCTTCACAACACTGCTTGAAATTGCAAAGAACTGGAAACAATGTTAATATCTACATATAGAGGATTGGGTAAATAAATTATGGTCCAGATGTAGGAGGGAGTACTGTGCAGCTAGCTGTTCAAGTGGGTGTGGTAGGTCTCTATGTGCCAACCAGAAAGTCCTGAAGGAACACTGTCACAGGAAAAAGCAAGGTGACCATTATACCTACCTATGATACTATTAAAAAACACATATGTGATATAAACATGCACCCCGCATATATGTAAATGAGTCTGTGTGAGATACAGACAGAGACAGAGAATGAGAGCAACAGAGCCTGAGAGACAGGTACCAGACTGTTGATGACCATCTCTGGTAAGTGGGGCTGTGAGAGATTTCTAAAATCTTTTCTTTTTCCCCGTTAGGTGATGTTTAAATTTTTTATAATGTGCACCAATTACTTTTATAACTATACAAAGATTCAAATCAGATATTAAATATTATCCATTTATCACTAATCTATTAAGTAAATAAATATATTATTTTTATATTTTTAAGTTTTCATTAGACAGACAATGAATATTTCTTACAGTAAAATGAGAAATTCAATATGAGTTACAAAGAAAGAGAAGAACATAGTCATTCTACCCAGAAATAAGTGTCCTTAACACTGGCTGTCCTCCTCGTTATTTCCCTTCGGGCACAGGCCTGTGTGGATATCAGCGGGGGGATGGGATGGGAGGATGGATCACAAGTGTGTGCTCTTTTGTAAGCTAATTTCCCCTTGGGCTGACGCTGGGCAAGCCAGTCACCACCTCCTTGAGCACTTTCAGTTGCTGTGCATCGTATGTTACTGATTAGTTCCCTGCTGGTGCACATCGGGCCACGTCCAGCTTTTCGCTCCTGTAATCGTGCTGAAGGGAACGTCTGCATCCATATTTCTCTGTTTCGGGGCAACAGATTCCTAGAAGTGGACTTTCTAGGTCAAAATGTATATGAATTTCGAGGCGTTGGTCACTTTCCAGTGTTGGGGCTCTCTTTGGCAAATGTGAGCCTGGTTTGGGAGAGCAGAGCCTGCAGAGACCCTGGGGTTCACACTTGAGGGAGAACAGGCGAGAGGAGCCGGCAGGGAGGCAGCCTCGGTAACTTGGAGGGAACTGCCAGGCCAGGGAGACCCCCTGCACCAGGTCTACAGGAGCCTCTCCTGCTCTGAGCCAAGCAGCCTGGCCCTGCCATCCATTGCAGACCAGGGTGCAGAGGGCTGCTCACCGCGTGGACGGAGCCCCTTTCTCTTCACGTCAAAGGGCAGGTCAGTGAGCCGGACGTGAGAGGGACAACATTGAATGTATGCATTCCAGGAGAAATTCTTAGTTCAGGACCCATCTGAGCTAGTATAAGCCAAAGAAGGCTCTACAAAGCATATTCGGGGGCTCACAGGAGCTGCAAGAAAGTCAGAGCATCATTCTGAGGGCTTTGGAGCTGGGAACCATGCCCAAACCATACCTCTCATCCTCCAGCTTTGACCCCCTTGCCATCTCCTCGGCCCCCACCTATGAACCTGGTGCATTTGGCTTCTGTTTGGGAGGGGCCTCTGCCTCCTGCCTGAGACTCCAAGTGGGGAAGAGGGGAGCGAGCCCTCATTTCTCTAAATGTAAGGTCCGGGGTCCCCTTGATCTCAGGCTGTGGGTGAGGCCGCTGTCAGTAACCTGTCTCTTGCCTGCCAGAGATGGAGCCCCCGAAACAGAAAACATCAATCCTAATACGGAGGAAACTCAACGGGCTCTCCCTGGAGGAAGAGAGTGAGAAGCCCCTGATTGAACGAGGGAGCAGGTGAGAGCCGAGAGCAGGGAGTAATACCACAAATGGCTGTATTTGCTGGGGGTGGTGCAGTGGAATGGTTAGGGCCACGAGCTCTGACGTCAAACAAACCTGGTAATCTTGGGAAGGCATTGTGTCCTAAGCCTGTTTCCTCATCTGTGAAATGGGCATGGCAGCCTACCTTACATGATATTATGAAGAGAAAGTTCAATGAGATTGTACTTGGAGTGCCCCGGCACATACTAAGAGCTCAGCAGGTATTAGTTCATGAGATAAGGACCCACAAAGGGGCCCCCCCCAAAAAATAGAAGCCTGTCCCAGTGTGGAGCACATTCTCAGATTGCTGGTGGCACTGTGATCCACTACGGCTGTCCATCCTGTATGACAAGAGCTACCAAAATGCTTGTCCCCTGTGACCCAAGAATGTTACTCTGGAAGAAGTAAGGCAGCGATTTGCCCAGCTAAGTTGTCAGCACTGGTTTTATAGCAGAATAGGAAAAGCAGGCCAGGAACTGATGACTGCCACCTCGCTGGCCAATTGATGAGGAAACTGAGACCCAGAAAAGGGAAACATCTAGAGGTGTGGGATTCCCCTTCCCCATGCAGAACCCAACTGTGTATACACATGGATTTAAACTGTATGAAAATGCAAAAAAGAACTTGACGAAGCTTAATGTTAAGTGCTCAGTAAGGTTTTTCTTTTTCTTTTTTTAACATGTTTATTGGAGTATAATTGCTTTACAATGGTGTGTTAGTTTCTGCTGTATAACAAAGTGAATCAGCTATACATATACCTATATCCCCATATCTCCTCCCTCTTGCGTCTCCCTCCCACCCTCCCTATCCCACCCCTCTAGGTGGTCACAAATCACCGAGCTGATCTCCCTGTACTATGCGGCTGCTTCCCACTAGCTATCTATTTTACATTTGGTAGTGTATATATGTCCACGCCACTCTCTCACTTCCATTCTCTACGTCTGTGTCTTTATTCCTGTCTTGCCCCTAGGTTCTTTAGAACCTTTTTTTTTTTTTTTTTTTAGATTCCATATATATGTGTTAACATACAGTATTTGTTTTTCTCTTTCTGACTTACTTCACTCTGTATGACAGACTCTAGGTCCATCCACCTCACTACAAATAACTCAATTTCGTTTCTTTTTATGGCTGAGTAATATTCCATTATATATATGTGCCGCATCTTCTTTATCCATTCATCTGTCATGGACACTTAGGCTGCTTCCATGTCCTGGCTATTGTAAATAGAGCTGCAATGAACATTGTGGTACATGACTCTTTTTGAATTATGGTTTTCTCAGGGTATATGCCCAGTAGTGGGATTGCTGGGCCATATGGTAGTTCTATTTTTAGTTTTTTAAGGAACCTCCATACTGTTCTCCATAGTGGCTGTATCAATTTACATTCCCACCAACAGTGCAAGAGGATTCCCTTTTCTCCACACCCTCTCCAGCATTTATTGTTTCTAGATTTTTTGATGATGGCCATTCTGACCGGTGTGAGATGATACCTCATTGTAGTTTTGATTTGCATTTCTCTAATGATTAGTGATGTTGAGCATCCTTTCATGTGTTTGTTGACAATCTGTATATCTTCTTTGTAGAAATGTCTATTTAGGTCTTCTGTCCATTTTTGGATTGGATTGTTTGTTTTTTGATATTGAGCTGCATGAGTTGCTTGTAAATTTTGAAGATTAGTCCTTTGTCAGTTGCTTCGTTTGCAAATATCTTCTCCCATTCTGAGGGGTTGGCTTTTCCTCTTGTTTATGGTTTCCTTTGCTGTGCAAAAGCTTTTAAGTTTCATTAGGTCCCATTTGTTTATTATCAGGGTTTTTCTTTTAATTAGACGTTTAAAGCATGATAATTTTTTTTTTTTAAATGCTAACCTTTTTCACCGGGGATGAAGGGTGCACTGTGAATGATGAAGATAAGCCTGTAGGACTTTTCATGCATGTTTGTTTGTAGGAAGTGGCCAGGAATCAAACCCACCGAAGTCACCATCCAACACAAGATTCTCCTCCAGAAAACACCGTCAATCACCACCACCAAAACGACCCTGGGCCACCTGGCATCTGTGGAAGCTCGAGATGCTATCTATTTGGTGAGTGGAGAGACAGGGTGTGGTGGGTGCACCCCAGGGAACGCAGGGCAGCTCGGTGTGGCTGCCTTGGGAAGGAGGGAGCTTGCTATCACCAGGTGCCCTGTCATTTGGTCCATGGAGCAGATGACACACCTCAGGGTGCCCCAGGGCACAGTGTCAGCACTGGGAACAGCCAATGTTCTTAAGCACCAGCGCGTGAGCCACAGGTCGTGTCCAGTCCCAATGATAGCTCGGGTCTGATGGTGTGAGCCCCAGTGCTGTAGGAGCCCAGCCGAGAGACACCACACCCAGACTTGGGTGGGGGTGTGTGTGTGAAGGAAGGCTTTCCGAGGAACAGTTGAGACAGAGTGAGGGGACAAAGTAGTCAGAGGCATGGAGGCCATGGGAGCAGCGGGTGACAATGGGTGGAATAAGGGACAGTTCCTGAGCACCTGCTGCAGTTTCTGTTCTCGACGTGAGCCTTCTCATTGGATCCTTGTAACAAGCCCATGAAGAAGGTAGAATTGTCCCCATGTTGCTGCTGAGGACACTGAGACTTAAAGAAGTGTGTCCCCTCTATGGCACTGCAGAGTGGCAGAGCGAGGATTTGAACCCAGTGCCTGTTAGACCCCATGGGGCCTGCCCGAAGAGGAGGCTGCACCCAGAGGCCTCCTGCGGGACCTCTCGGCTCTGAAGATGTGTGGACCTTTGTTCCTGGTGCCCCAGAGAGAAACCTCGTCCTGAGATATGCTGACCCCAGTATTTGGAGAGCCCTCAGTTCCCAGGCCACCGTGCTAAGACCCAGGCAGAGGGGGCAACTCTGCTGCCAAGTTCAGTGAGGGCTCAGGCCTAGTGGGCTCAGCCTCTCGAGGAAGCCAGGACCCCTGAGCTCCAAGGAGGCTACAGTGTGGGATGGTGATTAAGAAGGAGGGCAGAGTGCAGAATCAGATAGAGCAGGGTCCTAGTCCCTGCTCAGCCTCTTTCTAGCTAAATAACCCCAGGCAAGGTTGTGAGCCTCAGTTTCCCAATCTGTAAAATGGGGGAAATAACCGGGCCTGCCTGACGGGTTATTGGGCAAAGTAATGAGAAATGACCTGTGGAACTCTTGCCGGTGCCTGGAGTGGGTTCAAAGCTAACTGGCAGCAGGTTACAGTGTTCGTCTAGGGCACAGAGCCCAGAAGCCCTTCCTCACGTGGCTTCCTCCCGCTGCTTGCTCCCAGAAATATTTAGCGTCATTGGAAGAGGAGTTGAAGAAGATCCAGGATGACAGCACACTGCAGGTGAAGGAGGCTCAGCGCTGGAAGGACAGCTGGAAGCGCTCTGTGCACACCATCCAGGACCTGTACTTGTGACACCCTCAACCCACTCCCAATAAAGGCTTATTTTGTGTGGACTCCTCATCCATCCACCCACCCTTCTTCCTTCCATCCATCCATCCTTCCATCCATCCATCCATCCATCTCTGCTCTATGCCCAGCGCTGTACCTTCACAGTGACCAGGACACGTTGTGGTCCCTGCCCACATGGAGATCACTTCCAATGAGGAACACAGAGGTGAAAGGGGGAATTCCACACGGTCAGCTAGGACGGCGGATAACAGGAATGGTTAACTTAAAATAGAGATCGATACTTCAGAGGAAATAACTTCCAAAAGGCATGCTGGGCACTTCATCTTGGAAAATTAAAACTTCTGGGAAAGAGTATATTGCGCATTTAACAAAACGTGAGTTTTAACGGCAGCTATGCGCTGATTCCCGGACCCAATAAAGACTCCATCCAGTGTTGGCTGGGTGTCTGGCAATTGTCTGGCCAATTATAAGATTTTGGCAGAAATCTTCTAGGCCTCTTTAACTTTACTAAGGGTCTCTTTAGTCCTGTGAGACTCAGATCACTGTCTTTGGAAACCTGCATCCTGCCGTCTTCCTTGTCCTCTTTCTCTTCTTCTTTGATTGCAACATGGCCTCACTGTGCCAGCAGCTCTCTGTGCCCTATGGACACAGGCGGCTCAGGCTCCTTCCTCCACTTCCTGAGCTTCTGCTGCTCCTACACAGTTTGAATGTTAGTGTTGCCTCAGTCTGAGTTTCCACGTGCTTTATCTCTTAACGACTCGATGAGGTAGGTATTGCCCGCATTTTACAGTTGTAGAAGCTCAAGTCCAGGAGGTCAAGGCAACCCACTCAAAGTGACACAGGCAATGCAGAACCTCAGCAGAGTTCGGGTTCCCCAGAAGTGGACAAGGACTCGGAGGCAAGTCGTTTGTTTTGGAGATGATTCCAAGAAGCACGAGTGAGGACATAGGGAAAGGGAGCCTGGAAGGAGAAAAGCCACTGAGGGGGCTTTGAGGAGTGGCCCCTGCTATGGGTGAGCAGGCTCCACCTCGCTGGAAAACAGCCTCCCACCTGACCTGACTCTGTCAGCGCAGGTAGAGAATTGCCCGGCATTAGTGCTGCCACACTGCCCCTTGTGCCAGTTTTTGGGACAGGAACCTCCCATGGTGCCAGACACGCCCTCAGGCAGGGGGTCTCAAGGGATGCTGGCTGGAGACCAGCTCCCCAGCTGCAGGTGAATCAGGTGGGCCAAGGGGATATGAGCGCAGCAGCAGCAGCGTCACTGCCGCAGATTTCCCAAACCTAAAGCCAGGCCCCTTTGCACCACTCTGCCACGGCACCCTCTCTCCCCAAAGCAGCACGTCGCGTCGGCATAGCCCCTTCCAGCTTGCGGCATGCTCTGCAGGTACATGATCTAATTCAGCCCTGCCAGGGACAGGTGGCAGTCACCACGTAACCCCTATTTTGTAAATAAAAAACTGAAACTCAGAGAAATGAAGATACCTCCGAAGTCACTCCGTGGGAGAGTGCTGCAGCCGGGGTTCCAGCCCAGCTCTGACTGCCCCTGAAACTCAGCCTGCGGTGAATGCATCCGGGTGCTTTGTACATAGGAAAGCTACCTCTCTCCTCTGCCAGCCTCAGAGTCTCTGCGCCTGCCACCCGCTCCTCCTGGACACTGGGCCGCATGCACGGAGAACAGGACGTAGACCTGGGCACAGGACAGCCTGTGGTCACTGAATCTCCTTCATCTGGGTGACGTCCCAGTGGGCAGGGAAGGCTGGAGGAAGCATGCCTGCTGTGGCAGGACAGCTGGGAGAGGGATGTAAGGACTGGGGCAGGTATTGGGGGCCCACCGCAGCCCAGACAGAGCCTACAAACAGTGGCAGTGCCAGGGAGCCGAAGGAGCGCAGAACTGGGAGGCCTGGGCCGATCCTTCAGTGCTGTGTGGCCCTCTGAGTCCAGTTCTGTCACCTGTCCAGTGGGGACACAAACTCCACTCTCCTGGCCCGCTGCACCCAGTGAGGCCCAGCTTGCTCAGCTGGGCCAGCCTTTGTGCACTGAGGCCACAAGGTTGAAGGGTCAAGGCAAAAGCAAGTTCCCATTCTTTTCTTATTTCCCCCTCAGTATGCTGCCTTTCATTGTTTTCCGTATTATTCCAAAAGGAATATTCATTGTAGACCAAAAAAAAGGACCAAATAAGCAAAACAAAGACTATAAAAATCCTGGCATCACGGCTTCCCTGGTGGCGCAGTGGTTGAGAGTCTGCCTACCGATGCAGGGGACGCGGGTTCGTGCCCCGGTCCGGGAAGATCCCACATGCCACGGAGCGGCTGGGCCCGTGAGCCGTGGCCGCTGAGCCTGCGCGTCCGGAGCCTGTGCTCCACAACGGGAGAGGCCGCAACAGTGAGAGGCCCGCGAACCGCAAAAAAAAAAAAAAATCCTGGCATCCAGAGACAGCCGTTCCCTACACCATTTTCCATGTGTGTGCATTATATTTGCAAAACGGAATCATAATGTGCATTCTGTTTTTAAATTTCAGCTGGGTATACCTCTCCATATCCTTAAATATCTACTTAACACCATCAGTCTTCATACTTTGCTGCCGCTGCCCACCGTGTGGAATGGACTTCACGTGCTGGCAGTGCCCTCACACATCCACAGCTGAGACCAAGTCACAAAACAACACTCACCCTTACGGGGAAGGCTGCTCTCTAATATTTTCCTTTTTTGGTTTGTTTGTGTTTTGTTTTGGTTTTGACCCTAACATAATCCACTAGCTCAGTTCATGGCCCACTAAGGGGTCTTGTCTGCAGTGTCCCACTGCCAGAGGAGCCGGATGCCCTCTGTCGGACAAGGGGTGTGTCCTGGGCAGGGCTCTTAGAAACAAGGTATCCCCCAACATGGACTCTGTGCACATCTCTAGTCGTCGCCTCTGGTTTCTAGAAGTAGATTCCTTGAGTCAAAGGAGAGGGCATCTGGGGACACGGCACAAGTCACCCTCCAGGAGAAGAGTCAATGAGGATTCAGTGCCCATTTCCCTCATCCACACCAAGTGTTCTAGTTTCAGGAGCTTTGGGGGAAATTTTTTTGCTGGTTCAGCAGATGAGGAATGACATCTAATCCGTTTTCTTATTTTTACTCTTCTAATGATGAGAGGGAGGCTACACTTTTCATCATTGAGTCATTTCCAAAATGTGGCCACTTTTCCCAGTCCTGGGGTGAGCCTGCTGAACACGCCTCCCGGGGCATCCCCAGGGGCACAACCCGTGTTCCACATCCAGCCAGGAAGCTCCACTCTCTGTGCAACTACTAAGTGGTTAGTGACTGGCTTGTGACCCACAGGATACAGCAAGAGTGACGGGAGGTCACTTCCAAGATGTAATGACAGACAGTCTGTCCCTCCCCTCTTACCTGCTGTCGCCTGTGTTCCCTCCCCCTCCCTTCCCTCCCTCCTGCTCACTGCCTCTTCCCAGCCCCACACCTCTCTACTGCGCTCTCTCTCTCTCTCTCTCTCTCTCTCTCTCTTTCTCGTTCTCTCTCTGTTATATCTCTGGATCTGGGAAAGCAAGCACCCATGTTATGAGCTGCGCTGAGTAGTCGTCCACCCAAGAGCGAACTGAGGGAGTGCCCAGGCCAACAGACAGAAAGGAACTCAGACTCTCGGTCCGAACAGAATCCTGCAGCCTGTGAATGAACTTGGGAGCAAGTCCTCCCCAAGTTGAGCCCAGATGAAGCCACAGCACCTGCCTGTGAGACACCTTGAAGCAGAGCAACCCAGCTAAGCCGTGAACAGATTCCCAGTCCACACAAATGGTGAGATATTACATATTTGTAGTTTTAAGGTGCTAAATTTTGGAGCAATGTTGTCAGAGAGGAATACACAGCTAACATAGGCTGCGGGCCCCATGACCCAGTCCCTCCCTCCTCCCCTTGCCCTGCTCCCCGCTCCAGCCCCGCAGCCGCCTCCCTACACCCTCTGGCCAAACTCACTTCTGCCTGCCAGTCTCTGCCCCAGTGGTGCCTTCTCCCTCTTGTCATCCGGTCCCAGAAAATGTCACCCCAGGGAGGCCTTTCAGGGTCTCCTACCCAGTGACTCCCTCGTCCTCCCTCATGGCACCCTGCTTCATTTCAGGCAGCGCACTTGCTCTCTCCTTTCACATGTCCCTGGTGTCATGCTTTTGTCCATCTCCCCTCCAGACTATGAGTTCCTTGTGGGCAGAGACCACTCAGTCATCTTCTGCACTGCACCTGGCCTCCCAGGGCACCTGGAACAGGCTGAGTGCTTGGCTGCTCAGTGATTAAAGGGGAGAATTTGGGAGCACCTCCCTTCTTGATTTTTACCAGCTCAGTCTGTGGAGATGAACACTAGTAACAGGAGGTCGAGTTGCCTCTGAGGCCGGGGGACAGCCAGAATGACCTCTGTGTAACTCTTTCTGCTCCAGTTGCTCCCCCGAAGCTTGGTGGACACCATAGACCCAGGAGGCTGCCTGCCCCCTGGCGTCCAGCACTAGAACTGCAGCCCCAGGCCGGGATACGGCAAAACCAAACAGGCACCTTTATTTGTGTGACCTTTCAAGGCAGTTGCTCTCCAGAGTCCCAGATGAGCAAAGAAGCAGGACCTGCAGGCTTCAAGGGCAGTGCCAAGGACCTCGGAAGCCTCCCTTGCCCCCTCTCTCTGTCCACCCCAGGTGTCCTCTTCATGCGTGAGGCATCCTCATCTCGGCCAAGACAGTGATTCTACCCCCTGCTTCCAAATGAGAACCCTGAGGGTCCAACAAGAGCTAGTCCTGTCCCTGGACATTGGACTTGGTTTGTGGTGCCTCTGCCACTATGACAAGGAGATACATGCCAGAGGAGAGACCTGTCTTGTCCAAGGTCACATAGTGATTCAATGGCAAAGCTCATACTTTGGTTAGGATTAGATTCGGCTGCATATATCAAGAAATCCCAAATAGTGGTGGTATAAACAGGGGAGAGAGATTTATATCTTTCTCATATTAAAGAACCCTAGAGGCAGGCAGTCCATACTAATCCTGGGCTGTCCATCATGGAAGATGATAGATCATCTGTCCTGCTCCAGCATCTTAGTATATAATTTCCATCATCAAAATGGTCCAAAATGCCTGCTGGGGCTCCAGCCTGGACCAGCCATCATGGCTGCCTTTCAGATGGCAGGAATGAGAAAAGAATGAGGGCACAGGGGACCCCCTCGGCTCTGTCAGTTCCATCTGACCATCTGACCTCCTCAAAATCTCACACCATACCTCTGGTCACATGGTATTGGCCTGAACTTCGTCTGGTCACTCTTATAGCTGCAGGAGAGATTAGGAACTCTAGTCTTTTAGTTTGGTGAATTGCTGCCTATATTCAAACTGTCTCTGTTTCTAAGCAAAGGGAGAATGAAAACTGCGAAAAATACCAGTGCTCTCTCCCTACATAGAACTCCACGATGAAGAGAAGGAGATGGTGTTATTTTCAGAGGCATAGGGCATTTGTTCACCTACCACAGCCTCTCTTTTCTTGGTGTTTATTCATTCACAGACAGAACAAAAAGTCTTGGCTCCAAACCAGGATATATGAGTGGGACCCTTGCTTTTTGTTCTCAGCAAAATTATCAAAATCACTCTGTTGGCTTTTGTCTGCTTGTCCCTTGTAAGTAGATCTGGGAAAATCCTTTCCTATTTCATAAATGGAGTGGGGTGGGGTGGAGTGGGGATTGCGGGGACTTTTAAGCAAGCAGCGTGTTCCTTAAAAAGATGTATCAAAATTATTTCTCTATAAGTCAAAGAATAGAATGCATTGACCCCACCATTTTTGACCCTCATGGTGAATATAGTAGGAAAAATAATCCACAAAAAATAAAACTGATAGTGGTTAAAACTGCTCATGGTAAACTTTATCATTAACTAAAAATTAGTGGAAGAAAAATATATTTGAAAACATTTTGATACGTATAATTTGACCCTGGAAAACTGACTTGGTAGAAAGAATGATCCCTAAAATTTACAATAACAGAATCTATAGTCAGTAAATTATGATGTTGACCCCAAATAAAGTAATTTACATTTAAAAATTGATCCTGATAAAAATAATTTCAGTGAATTGAGAATAAAAGTGGATAACCTAGAATTGATGTTCTATGTTTTATCTAATATTATCTCATTTACTTTTCTAAATTTATTTTTTATTGAAGCATAGTTGAATTACAGTGTTGTGTTAATTGCTACCCCACAGCAAAGTGACTCAGTTATACATATATATACATTCTTTTTCAGATTCTTTTCCATTATGGTTTATCACAGGATGTTGAGTATAGTTCCATGTGCTATACCGTAGGACCTTGCTGTTTATCCATTCTCTATATACCAGTTTGCATCTGCTAACCCCAAACTCACACTCCATCCCTCTCCCACCTCCTCCCCCTTGGCAACCACCAGTCTATTCTCTATGTCCCTGATTCTATTCCTGTTTCATAGATAGGTTCATTTGTGTCATATTTTAGATTCCACATTCATTTACTTTTTTAATACTTAATAAACTTCATATTTTAGAGCAGTTTTAAGTATATAGATAAAGTGAGGAAATAGCACAGAGTTCCCATATATTCCTTCTCATTGTCCCTCCCCCACAATTTACTCCATTTTTTAACCTTGCAATAATGTGGTTCATTTGTTAACATTTATGGACCAATATTGGTACATTAACAACTAAAGTCCATAGTTTGCATTAGGGTTCACCGTTTTTGTTATACAGTTCTGTGAGTTTTGACAACTTCGTAATGTCATGTATCCACCATTACAGTATGGCCCAGAATAGTTTTACCACCTTAAAATCCCCTGTGCTCCACCTATTCTTTCCTCTCTCCCTCCCCTCAAACCACTGACTACTGATCTTTTCACTCCCTCTATAGTTTTGCTCTTTCCAGAATGTCAGATAGGTGGAATCATACATTATGTGGTCTTTTCAGATTGGCTCCTTTCACTAAGCAATATGTATTTCAAGTTCCTCCACGTTTTTTGGTGGCTGGATAACTCATTCCTTTTTACTTCTGAATAATATTCCGTTGTGTGGATGTACATAGCACTGTTTGTTTATTCAGCCACCTATTGAAGGGCACCTTGATAGCCTCCAGTTTAGGGCAATTATGAATAAAGCTGTTAAATATTTGTGTGCAGGTTTTTGTGTAGACATAAGTTTTCAACTCTTGTTGGGTAGATACCTAGGAACATGGTTGCTGTATCATATTGCTGGTGAGACTAGGTTAAGCTTTGTAAGAAACTGCCAAGCTGTCTCCCAAGGTGACTGTACCATTTTTGCCTTCCCACCAGCGATGTTGTTCCACACCATCACCAGCATGTGATGCTGTCGGTTTTCGCATTCAGCCCTTCTGATAGGTGTTTGGTGGTATTTCGCTGTTGTTTTAATTTGCAGTTCCCTAATGATATATGATGTTGAGCACCTTTTCATATGCTTTCTGCCATGTGCTTATCTTCTTTGACGAGATACCTGTTCAGATCTATTGCCCATTTTTAAATTGTTTGAGTTTTGTTTCTTGAGTTTGTGAGAGTTTGTTTTCTCTGTGAGACCTTGTTTGTCAAGATGCTGTTGAATTTTAGGAGTTCTTTGTGCATTTTGGATATGCTTGCTTGCCATCTTTATATCTTCTTTGCTGAGGTGTCTATTCAGATCTTATAACCATTTTTAAATTGGATAGCTGTTTTCTTATTGTTGAGTTTGAAGAGTTCTTTGTATATTTTGGACAATAATCCGTTATTAGATAGGTGTTTTACAAATATTTTCTCTCAGTCTGTAGTTTGTCTTTTCATTTTCTTAACAGTGCTTTTTGCAGAGCAGAAGTTTTTAATACCAATGAAGTTCAACTTACCAACTTTTTCTTTTGTGGATCAAGTTTTTGGTGTTTTATCTAAAGAGATTTTGACAAACCTAAGGTCACCTAGATGTTTTCCTATGTTATCTTCTAGGAGTTTATAATTTTCCATTTTCCATTTAGGTCTGTGCACCATCTTGAGTTAATTTTTGTGAAAGGTCTACGTCAAGGTTCATTTTCCTTTGTTTGCATGTGGATGTCCAGTTGTTCCAAAATCCTTTGTTAAGTACTGTCATTTCTCCATTAAATTACCTTTGCTACTTTGTTAAGAATCAGTTGACCACACACATATGGTCACCTTATTTTTGATAAAGGAGGCAAGAATATACAATGGAGAAAAGACAGCCTCTTCAATAAGTGGTGCTGGGAAAACTGGACAGCTACATGTAAAAGAATGAAATTAGAACACTCCCTAACACCATACACAAAAATAAACTCAAAATGGATTAAAGACCTAAATGTAAGGCCAGACACTATCAAACTCTTAGAGGAAAACATAGGCAGAACAGTCTATGACATAGATCACAGCAAGATGCTTTTTGACCCAACTCCTAGAAAAATGGAAATAAAAACAAAAATAAACAAATGGGACCTAATGAAACTTAAAAGCTTTTGTACAGCAAAGGAAAACATAAACAAGACAAAAAGACAACCCTCAGAATGGGAGAGAATATTTGCAAATGAAGCAACTGACAAAGGATTAATCTCCAAAATTTACAAGCAGCTCATGCAGCTCAATATCAAAAAGCAAACAACCCAATCCAAAAATGGACAGAAGACCTAAATAGACATTTCTCCAAAGAATATATACAGATTGCCAACAAACACATGAAAGGATGCTCAACATCACTAATCATTAGAGAAATGCAAATCAAAACAGCAATGAGGTATCACATCACACCGGGCAGAATGACCATCATCAAAAAATCTAGAAACAATAAATGCTGGAGAGGGTGTGGAGAAAAGGGAACCCTCTTGCACTGCCGGTGGGAATGTGAATTGGTACAGCCACTATGGAGAACAGTATGGAGGTTCCTTAAAAAACTAAAAATAGAACTACCATACGACCCAGAAATCCCACTACTGGGCATATACCCTGAGAAAACCATAATTCAGAAAGAGACATGTACCACAATGTTCATTGCAGCTCTATTTACAATAGCCAGGACATAGAAGCAACCTAATTGTCCATGACAGATGAATGGATAAAGCTCATGGGGTTTAAAACAATGGCTGCCAACCTCAGTCAGCCTTTCAGCAATCAAAAGCAGCAATGAGGCAGTTAGCACTCAGAATACACAACCCAATATTTGGAAGACAAGGTCCTTATCTCTCATCCTGGCTCCAGCAAGTGCATCAGGAACATGGCTCTAAGGCTGCTTGTCACAAGAATGGAGGTTGGGGGATTGTAGCTATACCATGCAAAATTTGCTGAAGTTCACCCAGATTTACCAGCCTCTTCATGAAGCTCTCCTCTGAATGCTGTAAGTATAGTTGGACTAGACTCCAGAGTTCCAAAATAATTTTTCAGACAGTGGTGGCCAATTCAGCAGTTGTTTAGGTAGAGTGATGGACTCCTGGAGCTTCCTATCCCACTATCTTACATGATGTTACTCTCAATACCTTTTGTGGCTGATAATATTCCACTGTATGCATGTACCATATTTTGTTTATCCATTCATCATAGGGAGGATTCTACTGTTTCTCTTCAGCCAATAGGTGGAACTAGGGCCCATGGGTAGACATTCTAGAGAGGGAGCTTTGAGATCAAAATGGCATTTTGACCTTCACAGCTGCCTGCCCCAAAAAAGAACAGGGCTCACACACAAAGGGAAGTTCCCCACTGATGCAGAGGTGGTCCACGCAGAGGTGTGACATATTGGAACTAGCCAAGAAGGGCTCCCTGTCTAGTTGATTGGCCTGTTGATGCCAACAGTAATCTGGAGAAAAATTAAATCACACTCCTCCATTGTTCTCCACTGTACCATCCAGGACCCACCAGCCCTGGAGGTGAACAGAGAGCCTGTCCAACTTCCCCAGGAAGGAAAGGGTACAGAGAAGGAAATAGGAGGAACTGATTGGAAACTTTTGGAGCTCTATCTGAAAAGAGAAATTCTAGGGATATAGAGTGACAAAGTAAAGCTCAAGGCTCTTTCTGAACAATTGTCAGCCCAGAAATTGGTTTCTGGACTTGGGGCAAGCTATTTGCTCACCTATGTTATGTAGGGTCTGTGGCTCCTCACAGAGGTTTTGATAGGGGAAATGTTTTTTACTCGCTTTTCTTTTTTAGTGTAAGATTATAACACATTTCTCTTTATAGTAAAAGCAAACAGAAAATCAGTTAGGATACAGTGGAATAACAGGAAGAGTAAACTTGACCTAATTAACATACATAAAATAATACACACAAAAACTGAATAATACACACTCTTTTTAAGTACACCTGGAACATTTCAAAAATTTACCATATTATGGACCACAAAGTAAGGTTCTACAAATTTCAAGCAACTAAAATCATACAAAGTATATTCTGGGTCACAGTGCAATTAATTTAGAAACCAGTATCAAATATTCTACTGGAATATCCCTGTTGATTTAGAAATTAAGAAAATATATGCTTAAGTAAATCAGGGCTCAATGAAGAGAATATATTGAAGATTATAAAATAGTTTTAACTGAAGGATAATAAAATTATCAAGTATCAAAATATGTACGTTATAGTTAGAGTCATGCTTAGAGAAAATTTAGAGCTTTAAAAAGTACATATTCAAAAAGAAGAAAAGCTAAAACTCAATGACTTATGCATCTATCTCAAAAAGTTTAAAAACAACAAAAGAAAATCCAAAGAAAGTAGAGGGAAGGAAGAAATAAAGTTAGCATAAATTATATAGAAAATAAATAATAGAGAAGATCAATAAAATTCAGATATTGTTTCTTTTAGGACATTAGTAAAATTTTTAAAACCTCATATTGATACTAATGAGAAAAAAAGAAAAAGGCATGAAAAAATCATTATCAGAAAGAAAAAGGGGACATGGACATAGATTACATAGACCTGGAAAAGTTTACAATAGGGTAATATGGACAACTTTTTGCCAGTTTGAAAATGTTGAAGTAATGGAAATTTCTAACAGTATACTTTTTAAAAAAAATCTTCATTGGAGTATAATTGCTTTACAATGGTGTGTTAGTTTCTGCTTTATAACAAAGTGAATCAGTTATACATATACATATATCCCCATATCTCTTCCCTCTTGTGTCTCCCTCCCTCCCACCCTCCCTATCCCACCCCTCTAGGTGGTCACAAAGCACTGAGCTGATCTCCCTGTGCTATGTGGCTGCTTCCCACTAGCTATCTATTTTACATTTGGTAGTATATATATGTCCATGCCTCTTTCTCGCTTTGTCACAGCTTACCCTTCCCCCTCCCCATATCCTCAATTCCATTCTCTAGTAGGTCTGCGTCTTTATTCCCATCTTGCCCCTAGGTTCTTTATGACCATTTTTTTTTTTTAGATTCCATATATATGTGTTAACATATGGTGTTTGTTTTTCTCTTTCTGACTTACTTCACTCTGTATGACAGACTCTAGGTCCGTCCACCTCACTACAAATAACTCAATTTCGTTCCTTTTTATGGCTGAGTAATATTCCATTGTATACATGTACCACATCTTCTTTATCCATTTGTCTGTCGATGGGCATTTAGGTTGCTTCCATGAACTGCCTATTGTAAATAGTGCTGCAATGAACATTGCAGTGCATGTGTCTTTTTGAATTATGGTTTTCTCTGGGTATATGCCCAGTAGTGGGATTGCTGGATCATATGGTAATTCTATTTTTAGTTCTTTAAGGAACCTCCATACTGTTCTCCATAGTGGCTGTATCAATTTACATTCCCACCAACAGTGCAAGAGGGTTCTCTTTTCTCCACACCCTCTCCAGCGTTTGTTGTTTGTAGATTTTCTTATGATGGCCATTCTAACTGGTGTGAGGTGACACCTCATTGTAGTTTTGATTTGCATTTCTCTAATAATTAGTGATGTTGAGCAGTTTTTCATGTGGCCTTTATTCTTTTTATACATTTTCCTTCATTTGTTTCTTAAGTCCCTTATTTCATTCATCAGGTATACAAAGAGGTGGCATGGCATTGCAGGAAGAGGATGGACTTGACATCTCTTAAATAAATATTTATTGTTAGCCTGCCTATGTGTGCCAAGCACTGGAACATTGCAGTCACCATGATTAGAGCTATATATAAATATATATGCTTTGTAAATAAAGTTCCCATAATTACAGTGATATTAACAAGTGGTTTATAGTTCAACCTTCAAACACATTTTCAGCCACATGTACTGCACAGAGGGAGGGAAATTCTGTGTTAGTGCTGACATACTGTACTGCTCTCAGATTAAGAACCACTTGCTAGAGAAAATCTCCTATAGTGGCTTACCCTGGCCAGCAGCTAGCTAGCTCCTTTCTTAGACAATAGCTAGTCCCCAGGTGTTATAAATTTCTAATTGCAAATATAAAACATCCTGTTTTAAGGAAGTTGCTGCTGAGAACCAGGGATCCAGTTTTAAATGAAAAAGACTAAGTGTGAGGGCATGAGAAGACAATTGGGAGGAAGACCAGCTTCTTTACATGTCGTGGGGAGATGTGACTTAGTGTGAAGTGAACTCCAGGAAGAACCCCCAAAAGAGTGGTTTTATCTTCCTCAACTGGTGGTGAGTGCTGGGGAATATCAGGTAATGTGGTAGTGGTGGGATGCAGAACTCTAAGAAGCACATGTATCCAACCCTATGTCTGCTGGAGTAAATAAGAATGTCTTGTTCAGCTTCTCTTTGGGTGGGATTGGCTGCCGGGGGGTTTCTAGAAGCAGCACCCAACTCTATATGACTCTTTTATAACAAATATTTTGTAATCCCCTCTTCTACTCCCCTGAAATGAAATTCACAGATAAAGTAGCCTAGAAAATTGACTGTATAGTAAAACTGTGAAAAAGTTATTTGTGTTTATATGTAAAGCAGAGTTTTTTCCTCTACATGAGTGACTGGCAAGACAGTCACATGTGAATTAGGACAAAGACAAGGTTAGAGAAACTTCTCCAAAATGGGGGACTGTTCTGTACACAGCAGGACAGTAAGCGTCCAGCTGGCCCACTAAATGCCAGGAGGTGCCCCTGATCATTGTGACAACCAAAAATAACCTTGTGAAAGTCCAAAGTGCCCCTGGGGGCTTCCCTGGTGGCGCAGTGTTTGAGAGTCCACCTGCCGATGCTGGGGACACGGGTTCGTGCCCCGGTCCGGCTGTGCCCAGTGAGCCATGGCCGCTGAGCCTGCGCGTCCGGAGCCTGTTGCTCCACAACGGGAGAGGCCACAACAGTGAGAGGCCCGCGTACCGCAAAAAAACAAAAACAAAGTGCCCCTGGGGGGAGATGTTGATCCCACAGAGAACCACTGATGAATGGAAATTGACCAAACAGCCCCAAGAGAATGCTCTTTTGCTATTTATTGGGTTAACTTTGCCACTTAAGGGAATCTGAGGCTAGAACAAGACCAAAGGGCTCCCAATTTAACAAAAGACCAAGCCCCAAATGATTTACCCAAAGTCAAACAGCACAGGGGCAAAGGTCCTCCCTGAATAGTACACTTTTAATCTGAACCCGCACTTTGTGAGCACTGTCTGCTTCTCTGATTTCAGGGTCAGCTAACCTGTACGGAGCACCTGCTGTATGCTATGTTGTTTCTTCTCCCTGCCTCCTTCCTTCCTCACCCCTAACATCTAGTAGAGTATAATTTTTGTACCAACTGGTTTATTGACTGTTACAGAATCATTAATACTGTAGTTGGTTGCCTTGCTTACAGTATTTGTTACGCCACCTCCGTGCCCTACCCCACAACTGGGCCTTTAACCAGATGATAACTCAATGTCTGCATCCTTGGAATCATCCTTATATCTGGTCCTTGTCCAAGGCTGAGCCGTGTGAATGACCCACAGCTCGAGAAGGGACCGAGATGTTCTCTTAGAGAGCCAAGACCCTCCCCTGTGGGTCTAGGACCTTTCTCTACACAGCATGGCTTTAAGCTTTCACTATCCCCTGTTTTCCAGTGTTCGGTGCCTGTGTGGCCTCAACAGCTTTAGCAATCAGTCCCTTCTGGGGATTAGCCTCTTTTAGCTGACTCATCTTGGAGGCCTTTGTGCGCAGATTAGGGAGTTTTGCTTGATCAGCACATCCTTAGCTTTACCAGGGCCTGGATTTTAGCAGGATTCCCAGAATCTCTGTCGTTTGTTTTTTGTTTTGTTTTATTTTGTTTTTCCTTACTCAGTTAAAACGAATGCAATTGTCTAGAAATTTCTCTCCATTTTGTTCATGAGGCAATAGCTGATGGGAGAGGGAGTGATCATGGTGTCAATGATTCACCAAAAGTAGATCTGTCCAAAGATTCCTTTTGTCATGGATCTATTTTTCCTGACCTTTTATGTAAGCAGAAATCCCCAGGAGGCTGGACTTCATCCACATACATACCTTTGAACATGTTGTCTAGCTTCAAGAAGGAGTTAAAATTGTTATTACTAAAATTATTTGCATTTAAATAACAGGGTAAAAAGACAAATAAAATCTTTTCAAGTTGTTCACAGGGAGATAAGACATAGAATCACTTCCTACATCCTCCTCCACTGCAAACAAGTTTGAGGGATAAATAAGGGGCTCCAGGAGCTTAGCCACAGACCCACTTTCAGGTGGGGACTTCAAGGAAGATTTCCCGGGAAAGGAATTACCTAAGACACTGAATAATACCACAGCCAAGTCCCGGGGGCTCATTTTGTTGTACATAAAGTGATAGAAATGAGAGTTTTGGGTTTGGTCTTCTTTTTGGAGGCATTATAGAGAAGATACAGGCAAAATCAGATGGGAAGTGAGATGAGGGCAACCAGAGGTGTCTAAAATTGCCTCTCTAAATTTTGGAGGGTGGGAGAGCTACCTATGGCAGCTGTGAAGTCAGAGAGGCTCTGAGAGGGAGGATGAGGTGTGTCTCTTTCTTGGGCTCTATTGCAAACACCAAAACACCCATCAGGTGAGATAAAAACAAAGTGAGCCACAGGTATATTCTTGGAACGTTGTTGCTATTTCCCCTTAATTCTAAATGGTGTTTGCTGAACTGAGAGAAGGAGGGGAGGGCGGGACAGAGATTCAACTCAACCAACGGCTCTGGCTCTGTCTGCTTTTTACAGGTGTTTTGGTGTTTGTGTCCAATGTGGTGGCTCTCTCCAAATGAACGGTCTCCCCAAGTGTGGATAAAAATACTTGAAGGGCTTTAGATGAAGGTTTCACACTTGAAATATTTCCTCCTTTCTCAGCCCAGGATAAACTGGCAACAAATCCATCTTCCTTTCTCATCCTTGGGCCTCACAGCTGGGCATGCCCTTTCTATGATAACCTCTCTTGGGAAGTATCTGGATGGGCACAGAATGCTTGCCAGGCTGCTGCCTACTGGCCAGCTGTTCTTGATCCCCCTACTATCCGCCTTGCCTACCCCTGAAAGCCACCTGAGCAGATCATTAAGGACCTCTTGACAGCCCTTGGGGATGGGAAGGGTGCCTGCCTTTCCTGAAAGAGTGACCCAGATGCTCCTGGCCCCCACTCCTGTCTTCCAGGGATGAGCTTGAGCTTTTGCTGAGAGAGAATGCCTTCCACCTGAGTCTTGTCCATTCTGAAAATTCTGCTTTACAGCCTCATGACATATGCCTTCATCTAAGGAAGTTTTTAACAGGGGTTCATAGTAGGACTTCAGTCTACTGAAACCTTCTCTGAAATCATGTGCCAAATTTTGTATCTCTCTGTTGCTTTCACATATTCTGACTCCCTTCCCCACAAAATGGTAAGAACCATTGTGTTTAAAGAGTAGCCAATTTGTGTCATCTCTGATGTCCCTTAATTCCCCTGAAATCCAATTATATCCAGGGCATGGGAATTAATTTTTGAGCTCCCTGGGTCTTGGACCATTCCCAAGGAAAATAAAAACAACTTCGTAGCCTGTCCTTGCTATGTCAGCTACCCAAGGACTTCTGAGAACCTCCTGATATGTGTCAGCCAAAAATCTACCTGCCAGAATGGACACTTCACCCAAGCACATATCTGAAGGGGCAATAAACACATGAAAAGATGCTCAATATCATTAGTTATGGGGAAATGCAAATTAAAATCTCAATGTGATATCTTTACAGATCCACTGGCATGGCTAAAATTAAAAAGTCTGACAATTCCAAGTATTGGACAGGATTTGGAACAACTGGAATTCTCATACATTGCAGGAAGGTAGAAGAAGGGGAGCCCAAAATGATGTAGTCACTTTAGAAAATAATTTGACAGTTTCTTGTAAAGTCAGACATACACTTTATCCTACAGCTAGCAATTCTATTCCTAAGTCTTTATGCAAGAAAAGCACATGACCACACAAAGACCTGCATGTGATTGGTATAGCAGTGTTATTCATAACAGCCCGAAACTGGAAACAACACAAAGGTATATCAAATGTGAATGGATAAACACATTGTGACATATCTATACAGCAATAAAAAGGAACAGACTACTGATATATGTTTACAACCTGGTGATTCTCAAAAGCATTATGCCAAGGGAAAGAAGCCAGACAAAAAAGACTACAAACTGTATGATTCCATTTATATGACATTCTAGAAAAGGCAAAGCTATAGTGACATAGATCAGTGGCTGCCAGGGGCTGGAGGTAGGAGGAGGAAATTAACTGTAAAGGGGCACAAGGAATTTTTTTGAAATGGTGAACTTGTTCAATATCTTGATTGTGGTGATGGTCACATGTCTGAATACACTTGTCAAAATTCATCAAACTGTACATTTAAAATATGTATTAGATGTAAATTATTCACCAATATAGCTGACTTGTTTTTAAAAACTAGCTGCAGAGCATCATTTTTCTTTATATATAGGACAGTCCAAACATGGAACTCTTTTTTGCAAGGATAAAGGATCTCAGACTTGGGGTCAACACAGATCATTTTATGATATATTTTACATATTGGACTCTGGAGTTTATCCTAATTTCCTACTCCAACTGGCACTCTTTCAATTGGGAGCTGCTTTTTACATCTTTCCCATCTTAAATGTGGAGCCAGGGGATGTTATGAGCACTGCAGAGTCCAAATTGTGTCTGGTTGTATTTTAGGTCTATTAAATCCACTGCAGTGTTTGGAGCAGACTGGAGGGGAGAGAAGGAAGAGATCTGAAATAGACTGAAATACAGCACTGGGGATGGAAAGAAGTGCCAGGGAGAGATATTTCAGCAGACTTTGTCAGGGACTAGATAAGGGGTATAAAAGAGAGCAAACAGTGTTCAGAGAAGACTTTGAACAGTTTCCCATTGCTTTTGAGAAAAAGCCCGAACTCCTGAGCATGGGCTATCAGGCCTTCCATAAGCTACTTCCAGTCTCCCTCTTCATTGCCCACTGCCTCTTTTCACTGAATCAGAAGCTCTGCAAGCACAGAATTCTGTTACTTAACAGCAGCTGTTCAGTACATACTGGTTGTATATACATATATACAAATGTCCATTCACCTACTGATGGACACTTGTGTTGTTTTCATATTTTGGCTATTACAAACAAAGCTGCTATGAATATTCTTGTCCAGGTCATTGTGTGGACATATGCTTTCATTTCCCTTAGGTAAACCGTGGCAATAGAATTGCTGGGTCATATGGTAGGTGTAGTACATCCATACAATGGAATACTACTCAGCAATAAAAAGACAAACTATTGGTGCACACAACAACATGGATGAATCTCAACGTGCTTCTGCTGAGTGAAAGAAGTTGCATACCCTCCCACCCCAGCAAAAAGACAGCCAGGATGTATGATTCCATTCATATAAAATTCTAGAAACAGCAAACTAATCTATAGCAACAGAAAGCAAACCAGCAGTTGGGAGGGCAAGGGACAGTGAGGCACATAGGGTGAGGATTATAAAGGTGCATGGGGAGGCTTTTTTGGGGTGATGGATATGTTCATTATTTTTATGGAAGTGATAGTTTCACAACTGTATACATATATCAAAACATCATACTGTACATTTTAAATATGTGCAGTTTATAGTATGTCAATTATACCTTAATAAAGCTGTGAAAAATACTGTTTGAATAAATAGCAGGCCCTCCGTAAATGCATATAGAATGAATGTAGAGAAATGTTCATTGTTGGTTTAAGGGATACAAACCAATATGCCCAATAAATATTGGTAGAATTAATGTACAGAAGAAATATGTGACTAAATAGTAGGTGTTCAATAATTTTATAAGGAATGAGTGAATGAATGAATGTATTTGACAAATGTTTATGTCAGCCTATCATGTGCCTGGGACTATCCTAGGCTCTGGGAATAGATTGGGGAACAAAACAAAGATCCCTGAGTTCACAGCTTTAATTTGAGGAGGACAGTAAACAATGAAAAGATAAGTAAAACACATATAGTGTGCTAGACAGGTGCCAAGGAGAGAGAAAGCTGAGAAGGGGGACAGGGAATGTCAGGGAAGGAGACTGACATTTTTGAGATTGTGGCCACCCTCCTCCCAAGGGTGACGCTTGAGAACAGACCTAAAGGAAATGAGCGGACCAGGTGGGTATCTAGGAGAATAAAAAATGACGGCCCCAGAATTGAAGAAAAGAATAAGCAAGAACTGAATGAAACTTCTGACGAGTGAAACGTAATAGCAAGAGCGCGTAAGCGCTAATGAAGACGGCTGCGGCCCGGACCCTCCCGGCCCGCCGATCCTTGCGTTGTCCACGAGGAGGCGCTCCTGCTCCCGCCCCGCAGTCGCCTTCCGCCAATGCGTGGGCACGCGCAGAAACCGCTAGGCGGCGTCGGTTTCCCTTCCCACGCGCGGACGCCAGCGTGGGCCGACGCAGCCGGGGTGCCCGCGCGTGCGCAGAGCCGAGGCCAGTCTGCCCTTGGGGCGGGGCGGAGCGGGGCGGAGCCAAGCAGGGCGGGGCGGGGGTTTGAGGTGATTCCTGAGGCGCGGCGGCTGTTTCAGCCGTGCGGGGAAACCGAAAGTGGGCGGCGGCCGCGGCTGTAGCGCTGGCGGAGACGGCGGTGGGAGCCGGGCCCAGAGGCGCGGGGACGGGCCGCGGGCCCGCAGAACAAGGTGAGAGCAGGTCCTGCTGGCTGCGGGAACGACAGGTGCCAGGCGAGGGCGGACGAGGTTTCGGGCGGGCGCGGCGCACCTGGGTGACTAAGAGGGACAGTGGCCCAAGCGGAACTCGAACGGACCCGGGGCCTCTTCCCAGCAGCCGCAGAGGATGCCCTGGTCCCCACCCCGGAAAGCGGGCTGGGCGCCAGGGGAGTTGGCGTTCCAGAGCGTTGTGTTTTAAATCTCTGATGGGACTGTCTGGGGTTCACCTGGGAGTCGGACGGACCCCTGCCGCCTGGGAAACTCAGTGCAGTGGGGGCAGTGCAGCAGGGGGAGGGCGGGTGTGTGGACCTGGGGTGGGAGGTGCTGACCAGGAAGTGGATCCCGGTACCGGCGGGCGGACGCCAGCTGCCCGCCCGGAGCAAGGGACATGCGAGCCCCCTGGCTGTTTGAACTCCCACACCGTGAGCTTTTAAGTTCCTCTCTTTACAGACCCGCCCCTGCGGGCCGCTGGAGCAGTGCAGGACACAAATACTATCCGTTTCTCTCAAACCGTGAGCACCTGAGCCCCGGGTGGGTACAGCGCTCCAAGTTAGGAGGGAAATATGAATCCATGAGTGAGTTATCTTAACTTTCACCGTGTTCCCCAATAGTGTCAGGTTCTCAGCCTCAATTTAATGGGAGGGGACTTGGAGCCGGCACAACTATTCTGCTCCGATCCCCTTGAGTGAGTAGGTACAATACATTTCCATACATAACCAAGGGCACCACTCACTCCCAAACAATTACAAAGAACCGGAAAGGGAAATAGCTATATTAGAAAAAGTCTTGGCCCAAAAGGATTATGAAAGCCATTCTACAAAACAAAAACATCACTGACCTGTGTCATCCCTCCATCCCTATCCTCCACCCCCCCATCCCTATCCTCCACCCCGCCCCCCCGCCCCTTTCGTGCAGGTGGAAAAACTGCAGAAAAGTGCCCTGCCTAGTGATATACAACTTAAAGCCAGAGGTGGAACTTAGACCCAAGTCCCGGCCGCTTTGATGTATAGGTGTTGCATACTGCAAATAGCGTGGGCTTTGCAGATTTGGGTTGGAATCTGGGCTTCTCCACTTGCTAATTGTGTGATCTTGAACAAATTACATACTTTCGTTGAGCCTGGTTTTCTCTTTATCAATTGGAAATATTTGACTTACTCTGCAAGGCTTTTGTGAGATAACTACTGTAATTCCTTTGGCTCATAATAATAGTCAAAAGTGTTAACTCTCTTCCTTCCACCAAACTTGCCGTATTTTACATAATTGGGTTTCAGTTTCTTGGATGCAGGGACACATCTTTAAGTGCTCTATGTAATATAAATTGGCACATGGTGGAGATTTTTGCAGTTCCATTCAACTGATATTCATGGAGCATCAGTTACATGCACAGGACCGTGCCGGGGGTAGGGAATTGCTCTGGGGCCAGCTGGTTTAGAACCCACGTCTCCTGTGCCCCAGTCCAGGGCCCTTTGCCAGCCCACAGCCCCCCTCTTTGCTAGTTAAACACAGTGAACTCTGAAGCAGCAGTTGGTGGTTCCTTCGGATTTCAGTCCCTGTAGATTGGAAATGAAATGTAATCTCTGCTAATGCCCTTTTAAGTGAACTGACTGAACATGGCTGAATGAACTATTGTATTTTGTACCAAGAGATTTAAACTCCTTGAAGAACCTCTCAGAAGTTCTCTGTGCAATATAATCTAGTTGGAGACCTAATATGAACGTAAAGGAAAAATACTTTATAATCCAACTCTAAGTGCCTACTCTGTGTTTGATCAAGTGCTATTTCTAAGAACTGAGATTTGATGTAGAGTGAGTACTTTGCCTCTGGGCACTTTCGGGGTCAACACATAAATACAGAAAGGACAGAAGTTCCTTGGTGCCTGGAGTGAAATCTAATTTCATATTTATGTGAATTGGTTTTTCTTTATGCAAAACTGACTTTCTCCTCCCTCTGTTCCCACCCTTATGCTTTTGAAAGCTTCATTCTTTTCAATATTTCCTCATTGGGCCAATTTTTTTAAAATGTTGTCTTTCAAACAAGCTAAAAGTATTGATAATTTGTCATTTTGAGCTGAAAATGTGTGTGAGGATATATGGCAGTTAGAGCTTCTGATCGGCACAAGATACTCAGTGTGACCCCAAAGCAAACTCGATATTTTAGCTATGCAGCTTTGTCAGGAGGAAGCAAACCCATGATTTCCGTTAGGTCTTTGGACCCCCGTTTCAGCACTTGAAGGACTCCAGGGAAAGTTGAGAACCATGGATCTTGCCCATCCTCCTTATCTTCCATATGAAAAAAGCGACCTGAAGTGACTTGCTCAAAGGGTCATAGCTAATGAGAAGAAGACTGGGATTAAGACCCAAACTCCTAACTAAGCCATTTAGGATCTCAGAGCTTTCTCCAGTATGTAGATTTATGGAAAGCCTATATTACTCATACTACATAATTAGTAATGCATGTATAATTTGGAGGTTGAAATTGAAATAATTAAAAAAAGAAAACTGCTCTCTAAAGATACCCTGAGGGAGTATATCACCACCTGAGGGCATTAATTACTATCTTTCTTTTTTTTTTTAAACAGGATTTTAAAAAATTAATAAATTTTATTTTTGGCTGTGTGTGGGCTTTCTCTAGTTGTGGTGAGCGGGAGCTACTCTTCGTTGTGTTACACGGGCTTCTCATTGCAGTGGCTTCCCTTGTTGTGGAGCACGGGCTCTAGGCATGCAGGCTTCAGTAGTTGTGGCACTTGGGCTCAGTAGTGGCTCACAGGCTCTAGACCACAGCTTCAGCAGTTGTGGCGCACGGGCTTAGTTACTCCGCAGCCTGTGAGATCTTCCCGGACCAGGGATCAAACCCGTGTCCCCTGCATTGGCAGGAAGATTCTTAACCACTGCGCCACCAGGGAAGTGCCAACTGTCTTTTTAAAAAGAGTTGGTAAGGGAGTAATTAAGGTGGTAATAAATAGACTATAATTGGAAATAAAAGATAGCATGTTAAACTGTTGCAAGATGAGAAATCACCTTGGAAGAGTCTTAGACAAAAACCTTCCCTCTCTTAGGCTCAGTTTATTGATTTGTAATAAGGGGTTTGGGATAGACTAGATGATGCCTAAAATCTTTTCAGCACAGACATTCTGAATTTTAAGGGCCTGGCTTGTTGCTAAAATAGTGTCTTCATGGAAGAAGGCAGCCATTTACCAGAAGTATGTGCCCTAAGGAAATACCAAAAATTGAGTAGCTGACTAAAGAAGGTAAGAGATTGCTTGGTGATTTCACTTTACCCTAATGATTCTTCAGATTTATTTGTGGGTTTAGTGCCACTCTTCAAGTCAAATTTATGACACACAAAAAAATGCAATGAGGAAAATGAGTCAAATGGTACAGTTGGAAATAGTTGAGAAAAGAGGAACTGAGAGGAGAGAGCATATACGGGAGTGAGACCAGCTTGGCTAAAGGTCTTTGGGCAGCAGGATTGAGGAAACTGCAGCTACAGGAAGCAGATCACATGCAAACGATGGTAATGGTAAAGGCAGGTATCCAGAGGACACCAAAACCTGCTTCTTCAGAATAAGACTCTCCCGGGACCATTTTTAGGTGTATTAGAGAGAAAAGTTGTGAATTTACAAATACAGTTTTGAAAGTGAGAATTATTTTAGGCTATTTACATTGTTTAAACCTTGCTTTCCTAAAGGTTGTCGTTACTTTCCCCTACTCCTTGCCCCACTTCTTGCACATTGTTAGCATTTCGGGATACTCAAGATTAATTGTATAGCAAAATAGAAAAGGAACAGTATAAAAGGAATGAATTTTTGCAGCAGTTGGCAAGTATTTTGGATTTGGGTGCCACACCCTTAAATCAGAATGTGGCAATCCCCATTTCATGCTACTTTAAGGGGTAATCACTAAATATGCCCCAGGGTTGCTCTCCGTATTCCCCAAGTCAGATTTACTTTCAGAAGCCAACTCCGTACATTTGGAGCAGCTGTCTGAAAGGATGCCCCATTTTTGGGAGCCAGAAGACCTGGGTTCTTGTTGTGGGTCTGGCCATAAAAATATGTGAGGCCTGGAATAGTTACCCTGGACCTCAGTTTCCTCATTTAAAAAAAATTTTTTTTACTTTTATTTATTTATTTAATTGTGCGGTACATGGGCCTCTTACTGTTGTGGCCTCTCCCGTTGCGGAGCACAGGCTCCGGATGCACAGGCTCAGCGGCCATGGCTCATGGGCCCAGCCGCTCCGTGGCATGTGGGATCTTCCCAGACTGGGGCATGAACCCGTGTCCCCTGCAGCGGCAGGTGGACTCTCAACCACTGCGCCACCAGGGAAGCCCTTTCCTCATTTTTAGACTAAACAGTTTGGAGGAGATGGTGTGAAGGTGCCTACTAGCATTCCGCGCTTCTCTCTCGGCTCCCTACTCTGAGGTCGGGCCCACTGTCCTGTCCTGTGCTGTTTTACAACGTCCAGGGACGTTGTGGGACATGGCAGTTAAGAGGCTTTTGCCTACTAGTTAAGTGCAAAATCTTGGAGGAGATCTGGTAGCTTTCTTACTAAGCTTGCCAGGTCAAGTATGTTAATGAGGCAAGTAAGAAAACCTGGGAAAACGCTAATATTTCAAATTTGATGCTATACTAAAAATTTCTCCAGTACACCAATGTCTGTATTATTGCACTCTTAGCTGTGTAATGCAGGTATTCATAGGTAGTTTGCCATCTATACCATGTTTCTAGGAAAATGTAACTACCGAATGTCAAGTATTGTGGTAAGCACATATAACTCTATTTTTGACACTTGTCATTCAGAAAGAGAGGCAAGGAAAGGAGGAGAAAAAGAGTGAGAGGAAGGACATGAAAGTCAAGTGCAATCTGTTGTGATCCTTGTGGCCAGTTTCTTCCTCCTTGACTGGGGTCTTTGCTTGCTGACCTTGGAAAGTTTTTGAGATTAAAATACTCTGATTAAATAATTCCCCAGACTCACCTCCACTTTACTCTGCTCAAGCAGAGGATTCTTATTCAGCTCAAGCTTCCTCTTTATTATCTAGGGAAACCCTTAAGAATTTTAACCTGAATTTAAAGAGATGACCAACTTTATTTCTCCAAACCTCACGTAACTTACGGTCACCAGGGCTTACATAACATTCTCAAAATAAAAGTACGAATTTGAATTCTCTTAAACTCTAAATTGTATTTATCACAACGCTTTTAGAGAGTAGAAATAAGTAGGAAAGTTGAAAGATCAAAATGGCAACTTAAGAAATTTGGGAGCCACACATCATCAAAAGATCTACAAACAATAAATGCTGGAGAGAATGTGGAGAAAAGGGAACCCTTCTGCACTGTTGGTGGGAATGTAAATTGATACAGCCACTATGGAGAACAGTATGGAGGTTCCTTAAAAAACTAAAAATAGAATTACCATATGACCCAGCAATCCCACTACTGGGCATATACCCCGAGAAAACTGTAATTCAAAAAGAGTCATGTACCACAAGGTTCATTGCAGCACTATTTACAATAGCCAGGACATGGAAGCAACCTAAGTGTCCATCGACAGACGAATGGATAAAGAAGATGCGGCACATATATACAATAGAATATTAATCAGCCATAAAAAGAAACGAAACTGAGCTATTTGTAATGAGGTGGATAGACCTAGAGTCTGGCATACCGAGTGAAGTAAGTCAGAAAGAGAGAGACAAATACCGTATGCTAACACATATATATGGAATTTAAGAAAAAAAAATGTCATGAAGAGCCTAGGGGTAAGACAGGAATAAAGACACAGACCTACTAGAGAATGGAATTGAGGATATGGGGAGGGGGAAGGGTAAGCTGGGACGAAGTGAGAGAGAGGCAGGGACATATATACACTACCAAACGTAAGATAGATAGCTAGTGGGAAGCAGCTGCATAGCACAGGGAGATCAGCTCCGTGCTGTGTGATTGCCTGGAGGGGTGGGATAAGGAGGGTGGGAGCGAGAGGATATAGGGATATACATATGCATATAGCTGATTCACTTTGTTATACAGCCAAAACTAACACAACACTGTAAAGCAATTATACTCCATTAATAAAGATGTTAAAAAAAAAAAAAGAATTTTGGAAGCCACTTTGGAGGAGTTGCCATTGAGGCACTTCACTAATAGTTGAAATTCCCATGATAAGCTTCCTTTTGTGCTTCTAGTGGATGACATCCAAGATAATAAACTTGATTTTTATAGTTAGAAGAAAGTATTCTTATATGCATACTGTTTCCAAAAGTTCTTGAGTATAATTGCCATCTTCAGAAAACCTCAAAAAATGCCATGATAACCAAGGAATTAACAAAATTTAGAGCATTCTATAGCAATATAGTAGATTAGAAAATAATAAGTTTTTTAAGCTTTAGTTGTAACATTCTTCTTGTTCAGTGCCTGAAGTGATATTGCTAATGTTGGAATTGCAAACTGGGCTGGAAGAAATTGACAAACATGAGAACAAGACGTACATCTAAACAAGATGTACAACCACATTTACCCTTCCAGGTTTTACTGCACTTACCTGTTTCTCACCATCTTTGAGATCCTCAGTCCTATAGTCCGGGGACTGCCCTTCCCTCCAAAAAGTTGTATACAAATAGAGAATTATAGTATTCCTTGAAAACAGCATACTTAAAAAAGGGGAGGGAGAGGGATGCCTAATTCAGAGTGTAGCCATGTGGTCAAGCGTTGCTTCCCAGTCTCCTCAAGTATCAGGTTCTTTTTTCTAATTTTTTTTTTTTTTTTTTTGCTGTATGTGGGCCTCTCACTGTGGTGGCCTCTCCCGTTGCGGAGCACAGGCTCCGGATGCGTAGGCTCAGAAGCCACGGCCCACAGGCCCAGCCGCTCCGCAGCACGTGGGATCCTCCCAGACCGGGGCACGAACCCGCGTCCCCTGCATCGGCAGGCAGACTCTCAATCACTGCGCCACCAGGGAAGCCCCCTTTTTTCTAATTTTTAAAAATACTTTGTGAAACTTCACACATGAGTAGTTGTACTTCTAATACCCGTTGGTTGATAAAATATATAACTACCAAAAGCTGTTGTAAATTCAATATCGTGTTTGTGACTCTCAACAGTATCTGCACACTCTGAAAAACAGGAATACATGTAAGTATGAGACACTTACCAGTGTTCAAGCAGTGCTTGCTTACACATCGGGATGTGTGGACTTTTTGCAGTAATGCTATGGCCCAGACCTGAGCCTGCTCAATGAGAACTCTGGCTCAGAGTGGAAAGGCCCAGAAATAAACTGTGTGGTGAATCTCAGTCACAGCTTGGTGACATAATTGGCTGTCTCAATCAGTTTACAACAGTCATTAAAATTTGCAAATAATTTTTAATAACTTAAATTTAAGATTATTCCTTTAACTGCTCACATGCACTACACTATTATTTTAGTGAGCAGGAGAGAAAAGGAGTGGTGTTAGTTATATGGAGAATTTCTCATTCATTCACTCAATATGTATTGAGCTCTTGTTGTGGGCTGGGCACTAGGGATTCAGCAGTGAACAAAACCCACCGAAATCCCTGCTTTCATGGAGCTTACATGCAAGTCATGGAGACAGACAGTAAAATAAAGAATATTGGATGGCATAAGTGCTACGGAGTAAAATAAGGCAGGGGAAGGGTAAAGGGAGTACTGGGCAGCCGGCATAACAGTTCTGGTTTTGAATAGGGTGACCAGGGAAGGCTGTACTGAGAAGGTGACATTTGAGCAAATACCTGAAGGAGGTGAGGCAATGAGTTGTGTCTACCCTGGGACAGAGGGACTGGCAAGTGCAGAAAGAAAAGCAGTGTGGAGTGGAGTGAGTGAGAGAAAAGGGGAGGAGGAGTTGAGGTCAGAGAAGTGGGCTGGGTGCAGATTGTGTAGGGCCCTTTTGGCCCCTCGGAAGACTTTGGCCTTTAGTCTGAGTAAGACAGGAAGCCCTTGGAGGGTTTTGAGCAGAGGAATGACGTGATGGGATTTATGATTTAAAAGGATCACTCTGGCTGTGATGTGAAGGATAGATTATCTGTGAAGTGGAAGCAGAGAGACCTGCACAGAGGCAGTTGCCTCAATCCAGGCAACAAATGTTGTTGGCGTGGACTAAGGTGATCACCATGCAGGTGGTGAGGAGTGGGGGAACCATGAACTGAGCCTGTCCATCTTCATGTGTCACTTAGTGGTGGGGGGATTCGGCGGTGGAGAACCACTAAGACCAAATCCCTTCATCTTACAGATAAGAAGAAGGCTGGGGAGAAGGGATTTGTCCCAGGAAAAGAAGTGCTCTTTGTGTAGTGGTATTGAACTTGGGGAACACAAGCAGGAAGAGGAGGTGTGTGCACAGCCTTCCGCAATCCCCCATCTCTCCCCCAAATAAAGTCAGAATCAAGGTATCATCTACTAGTTGTCAGTAGCTTTACTCTTGAAAGAAACATTAAACTTCCTTGGTCGTAACTGTGGATTTTAACTATGATAATATGTGCATTTAAGAGAGTGAAACTAGGAGGTTATGTGTGTGGCAGGAGCCTCTCTCAGGTCAGGTTGGGAAGTCTAACTTAGAAAAATTAGTCTAACAGTTGCCAAGAAATGAAGATAGGCAAACATGAGGTTAGGGAGGGTGAGAAAAGTGAAAAATAAGGATGAGCACTTGTGTGCCACACAGATTAGCTGTTTTTTTATTTATTTAACATTATCATCAGTTGCTCACTGTAAATACATACCTTTTATCTGCATGAAGCCTACCTGATAGTCTTGGGGTAGGAGGATAGGATAATCAGGATAGAGGCCATAAGACTACTGTATCTTGGCAGAGTCTAGGTCCCCAAAGAAGAAGACACATTCAAAGAGGGTGGGATTAAGGAAGCAAGCACTGGGCAAAGCCTTACAGCTTTTACTGTATTCTGTGGCAATTAGACAAGCTGTATATGTGGGTGTATGACCTTCTCCCTCCCCAAAATGTGTTAAGTGCTGTGTTTGGGAGATCCCTGATGACAGCTGTTTCAGAACAGAAATAAGGAAGATAGAGGGGAACATTTCAGAGAAAGTGGCCTGAAATTGCTCTCCTTAGGATGAAGGGACCAGGAGTCTTTCATACAGGGCGACCTGTAAAACAAGCCTCTGGTTAGCTTCTAAGATGGGGTTAGAACTGTCTTTTCAAGCCAGTATCATATTGGAGTTCTGTTATATTTTAATCATAGGATTTCCATTATTGAGTAGAATGCATTTATTAGAGATTTTTCCCCCATAAATTAGTGGTTGCTGTCTACCCCCTAAGTAGCTGGGGAAAAGTAGACCACAGTGGGAAGATAACAATGGAACAGATGCTCTTTCCAAAAAGAAGGGAAGGAGGAGGCAGTAGAGAAGGTGATGGGTATGTCCTTCATACTGAAACTGTGGCAGGGGAATTTAAAGTTGTTCTGACTAGGGAGGAGCCAGATATGCTAAATAGTCTAGTTTGATCCTGGTACACTGCTCACACCCAAGAAGGTATATTCCCACATGGGCACTGACCACCTGACTTCATACCTACAAATAATGTGTATATAATTCATAGTCAGGGCCCACTTAGATATGCAGATATACAAAGAGGTAAAGGCCAGTTTTACTCAGAGCAGCTCTAGATGAGTGGGTGGGAGGGATTGGGTTTGAAGGAAAGAAGACAGTAGATAGATAGGTAGGAAAGGTGGAGGTCAAAGAGAGAAAGTTGAGAAGGCTTGGCACTAGGAAGTTAGCAAGTGATCCTTTAGTTTCTCCTCTTGCAAATTAAAACTTGGCCAGCCCGCTCGCGTTGTGGTCTTTCTTACTTGAGGAAATAACTGTATACTAAAAGTTCAATGATCTTTGAATCATGAACCATTGTAAATCAAAGCATTTCTCTTGTAATCAGGAGTTTACTATTTAAGAGCCAAAGTTCATACTTCAGTTTTAACATCTGGCAACCTTGAGATATAGGTCCCGAAGCCAGCCTCTCTTTCCTTCTCACCAGCATACTCAAAATGTAGATGGACATCAGGAGTAATGCAGGTGCTCAGACTCTATAGCTGTTATCTTTCTCTGCCATGAATTTTTAGTCTTTAGAGTGCCTGTCTCCAGTTGTCTTGTTGACTTGGGATCCATACCATACCTTTGAGTAGGCTGAGTCTACTGTTCATTTCACAGGACTGTTTTTTTTCTTCTCTTCAGTTTGCTTTACTGTCTTTCTTGATTGTCTTGTCTCCTGTTGTTAATTCTTCAGGGTTTTGTCTTTTATTTTTTTCAGTACCAGTCAGGGTAATATGATAGAAAGAATGTGGGCTTTGGCATCAAACAGACCAGGACTAAAATCCTGGCTTCCATACATCCTGTGATATGTTGGTTATTTAACATCTCTGAGCTTTGGTTTTCTTATTTACAGAATGAGAATAATACTTTCCTTCCATAGTTATGGAAGTTAATCTTCAGATAGTCCCATTCTCAGAATTTACACGAGAAAGAAAAATATATATCTTTGCAGAGCAGCTTCATTTATTTTTTATTGAAGTATAGTTGATTTAGAATGTTGTACTAATTTCTACTGGACAGCAGAGTGACTCAGTTATACACATATATACATTCTTTTTTTTATATTCTTTTCCATTATGGTTTATCCCAGGAGACTGGATATGGTTCCCCGTGCTATACAGTAGGACCTTGTTGTTTATCCATTCTAAATGTAATAGTTTGCATCTACTAACCACAAACTCCCAGTCCATCCCTCTCTCTCCTTTCCTCCCCCTTGTCAACCACAAGTCTGTTCTCTATGTCTGTGAGTTTTTTTCTGTTTGGTAGCTAGGTTCATTTGAGCCGTATTTTAGATTCCACATGTAAGTGATATCGTATGGTATTTGTGTTTCTCTTTCTGACTGACTTCACCTAGTATGATCATCTCTAGTTGCATCCATGTTGCTGCAAATGGCATTATTTCATTCTTTTTTATGGCTGAGTAGTAGTCCATTTTATGTATGTACCACATCTTCTTTATCCATTCATCTGTCAGTGGACATTTAGGTTGTTTCCATGTCTTGACTATTGTGAATAGTGCTGGTATGAACATAGGGGTGCATGTATCTTTTTGAATTATAGTTTTGTCTTGTTATATGCCCAGGAGTGGGATTTCTGGATCATATGGTAGCTCTATTTTTAGTTTTCTGAGGAACCTCAATACTGTTTTCCATAGTGGAAAGCAGCTTTATTTTTAATACCCCAAAGCTGGAAGCACCCCACATGTCTATCAACATTTGAATGGATAAACAAATTGTGGTATATCCATACAGTGGAGTACTACTTATCAATAAAAGGGGATGAACTACTAGTGAGTATTGTTTATATATTCTAGTTACCAGTCCTTTACCAGGTATGCTATGAAAATATTTTCTCTTAGTCTGTGGCTTGTCTTTTCATTTTCTTAACAGCCTTTAGAAGAGCAGAAGTTTTAAATTTTGATGAGATCCAATTTGTCGGGTTTGTTCATCATGGCTCTAAAAGTTCTTTGCCTATCCCAAGGTCACAAAGATTTATTCCTGTTTTCTCTAGAAGTTTTACAGTATTAACTTTGTCATTTAGGACCTAAATGATTCATTTCAATTTAATTTTTGTGTCTGGTATGAGATTCATTTTTTGTGTATGGATGAATAGTGTTCCAGCACTGTTTGTTGAACTTTCTCCATTGAATTTCCTTGCTATCTTTGTCAAAAATCAGTTGACCATTTATGTGTGGGTCTATTTCTGGACTATATATTCTGTTCCATTGATGTGATTGTCCTTTTGTCAATGCCACACTATTTCGACTAATATACTGTTATGGTAAGTTTTGAAATCAGTCTGATTGCACCAGCTAGGACCTCTAGTGTGGTAATGAATAGGAGTGAAGAGAATGGACATTCTTGCCCTGTTCCCATTCTTAAGCAGAAAGCATTCATTCTTTCACTATTACATGTGATGTTAGCTGAGGGTTTTTCACAGATACTCTTTATCAGGTTAAGGAGGTTCACGTCTATTCTTATTTTCTGAGAGTTATTAAAATAAATGATTTTTAACTTTGTCAAATGTCTTTTCTTCACCTATTGATATCATGTGGTTTTTCAACTTTAGTCTGTTGATATAGTCAGTTACATTGATTGACTTATGAGTGTTGAACCAACCTTGCATTCCTAGAGTAAACCATAGTTAATCATAGTGTGTTATTTCTCTTACATATTGTTGGATTTGATTTACTAATATTTTGTTAGGATTTTTTGCACTTACATTCATGAGGGATATTGGTCTGTACTTTTCTTGTAATGTCCTTGGTTTTGGTATCAGCATAATGTTGGCCTCATAAAGTGAGTTCAGAAGTGTTCCCTTCCTCTCTACTTTCTGGAAGAGTTTGTGTAGAAGTGGTATTAATTCCTTCTGAAGTGTTTGGTAGAATTTGCCAATAAAGTCATCTGGGTTTGAATTTTCCTTGTGTGAAGGTTTCTAACTACAAATTTAATTTCTCTAATATTCTTAAGGATATTAAGGTTATCTGTTTCTTCTTGAGTGAGCTTTAGAAATTGTCTTTCAGTGAATTCGTCCATTTCATCCAAGTTACCAGATTTATTGGCATGAATTGTTCATAATATTCTCTTTTTAATGTCTATAGGATCTGTATTTATGGCCCCTTTTTCAATTGCATTATTAGTAATTTGTGTCTTCTGTTTTTTTCCCCTTGATTAATCTACCTGGAAGTTATCAATTTTATTGATGTTTTCAAGAGCTAGTTTTGGTTTCATGATTTTTTTCCTTTACTTTTTTTCTATTTAATTACTTATCTGTTTCACCATTCCAGTACTGATTTTGCTCTCATCTTTATTAATTCCTTTCTTCTACTTCCTTTTGGTATAATTTGCTCTCTTTTTTTCTTAAGGTAGCAGATTAGATCATTGATTTGGAATGTTTCTTTTTTTCTAATATAAGCATATGATGCTGTAAATTTCCCTCCAAATATTGCTTTAACTTCATCCAGCAATTTTTTATATACTGCGTTTTCATTTATTTAAATGTTTTCTGGTTATTTGGGGGAGCTTTCCTCTTTGACCCTTGGTTATTTAAAAGTATGTTATTACATTTGCAAATACACAGGGATTGTTCACATATTTTTCTGTTACTCATACCCAATTTAGTTTAGTTCTGGTCATAGAATACACTTTGTATAATTTCAATTATTCTAAATTGGTTGAGGATTGGTTTCAGCCTCAGAATATATTCTATCTTGGTCAATGTCCCATGAGCTCTTGAAAAGAATGTATATTTTGCTACTGTTGGGATGGAGTGTTCTGTAAATATCAATTAGACCAGTTTGGTTGATGGTGTTGTTCAGCTCCTCTACATCCTTACTGATTTTTTTGTTTACTGGATCTACCAATTACTGAGAAAAGAGTTTTGAAGTCTCCAGTCATAACTCTATTGTTTTCTCATTCATGTATTTTAAAACTCTAATGTTAGATGCAGTCACATTTAGGATTGTTATATCCTCCTGATTAATTAATTCCTTAATTATTATGTAATGTCCCTCTTTTTAAAAAATTTATTTATATTTTATTTATTTATTTTTGGCTGCTTTGGGTCTTCATTGCTGCGTGCGGGCTTTCTCTAGTTGCTGCGAGTGGGGCTACTATTTGTTGCAGTGCACGTGCTTCTCATTGTGGTGGCTTCTTTTGTTGCAGAGCGCGGGCTCTAGGCATGTGGGCTTCAGTAGTTGTGGCACATGGGCTCAGTAGTTGTGCCTCACGGGTGGGCTCTAGAGCACAGGCTCAGTAGTCGTGGTGCACGGACTTAGTTGCTCCATGGCATGTGGGATCTTCCCAGATCAGGGATCAAACCCATGTCCCCTACAATGGCAGGCGGATTCTTAACCACTGCGCCACCAGGGAAGTCCCTGTAATGTCCCTCTTTATCCTTGGTAATTACTTGTTCTGATATTAATATAGTCATGTATTTACATGCATATCTTTTTCTATATTTTTACTTTTAACCTATGTGTTTGTATTTGAAATAGGTTTCTTGTAGATAGTATATAGGAAAATCTTGCTTTTATATCCACTCTACCAATCTCTAACTTTTTAATCAGGATATATCAATCATTTACACTTAATGTAATTATTCGTATGGTTGACTTTATTTTATTTTATTATTTTTAAAAATTTATTTATTTGGCTGTGCAGCAGGATTGTGGGATCTTAGTTCCCTGACCAGGGAATGAACCTGGGCCCCCTGAACTGGAAGCACAGAGTCCGAACCACTGGACCTCAGGGAATTCCCCAGTATGTAGTCCTTTTTTTTTTTTTTAATTTTTTAATTTAATTTAATTTTTTTACACAGCAAGTTCTTATTAGTCATCAGTTTTATACACATCAGTGTATACATGTTAATCCCAATTGCCCAATTCATCACACCACCACTCCCACCCCACTGCGGCTTTCCCCCCTTGGTATCCATATGTTTGTTCTCTACATCTGTGTCTCAACTTCTGCCTGCAAACCAATTCATCTGTACCATTTTTCTAGGTTCCACATACATGCGTTAATGTACGATATTTGTTTCTCTTTCTGACAAACTTCACTCTGTATGACAGTCTCTAGATCCATCCACGTCTCAACAAATGACCCAATTTCGTTCCTTTTTATGGCTGAGTAATATTCCATTGTATACATGTACCACATCTTCTTTATCCATTAGTCTGTCAATGGGCATTTAGGTTGCTTCCATGACCTGGCTATTGTAAATAGTGTGGCAGTGAACATTGGGGTGCATGTGTCTTTTTGAATAATGGTTTTCTCTGGATATATGCCCAGTAGTGGGATGCTGGATCATATGGTAATTCTATTTTTAATTTTTTAAGGAACCTCCATAATGTTTTCCATAGTGGCTGTATCAATTTACATTCCCACCAACAGTGCAAGAGGGTTCCCTTTTCTCCACACCCTCTCCAGCATTTGTTGTTTGTAGATTTTCTGATGATGCCCATTCTAACTGGTGTGAAGTGATACCTCATTGTAGTTTTGATTTGCATTTCTCTAATAATTAGTGATGTTGAGCAGCTTTTCATGTGCTTCTTGGCCATCTGTATGTCTTCTTTGTAGAAATGTCTGTTTAGGTCTTCTGCCCATTTTTGGATTGGGTTGTTTGTTTTTTTAATATTGAGCTGTATGAGCTGTTTATATATTTTGGAGATTAATCCTTTGTCTGTTGATTCATTTGCAAATACTTTCTCCCATTCTGAGGGTTGTCATCTTGTTTATGGTTTCCTTTGCTGTGCAAAAGCTTTGAGGTTTCATTAGGTCCCATTTGTTTATTTTTGTTTTTATTTCCATTACCCTAGGAGGTGGATCAAAAAAGATCTTGCTGTGGTTTATGTCAAAGAGCATTCTTCCTGTGTTTTCCTCTAAGAGTTTTATAATGTCCGGTCTTGCATTTAGGTCTCTAATCCATTTTGAGTTTATTTTTGTGTATGGTGTTAGGGAGTGTTCTAATTTCATTCTTTTACATGTATCTATCCAGTTTTCCCAGCACCACTTATTGAAGAGATTGTCTTTTCTCCATTGTATATCCTTGCCTCCTTTGTCATAGATTAGTTGACCATAGGTGCGTGGGTTTATCTCTGGGCTTTCTGTCTTGTTCCATTGATCTATGTTTCTGTTTTTGTGCCAGTACCATATTGTCTTGCTTACTGTAGCTTTGTAGTATAGTCTGAAGTCAGGGAGTCTGATTCCTCCAGCTCCGTTTTTTTCCCTCAAAACTGCTTTGGTTATTTGGGGTCTTTTGTGTCTCCATACAAATTTTAAGATTTTTTGTTCTAGTTCTGTAAAAAATGCCATTGGTAATTTGATAGGGATTGCATTGAATCTGTAGATTGCTTTGAGTAGTATAGTCATTTTCACAATACTGATTCTTCGATCCAAGAACATGGTATATCTCTCCATCTGTTGGTATCATCTTTAATTTCTTTCATCAGTGTCTTACAGTTTTCTGCATATAGGTCTTTTGTCTCCCTAGGTAGTTTTATTCCTAGGTATTTTATTATTTTTGTTGCAGTGGTAAATGGGAGTGTTTCCTTAATTTCTCTTTCAGATTTTTCATCATTAGTGTATAGGAATGCAAGAGATTTCTGTGCATTAATTTTGTATCCTGCAACTTTACCAAATTCATTGATTAGCTCTAGTAGTTTTCTGGTGGCATCTTTGGGATTCTCCATGTATAGTATCATGTCATCTGCAAACAGTGACAGTTTTACTTCTTCTCTTCCAATTTGTATTCTTTTATTTCTTTTTCTTCTCTGATTGCCGTGGCTAGGACTTCCAAAACTATGTTGAATAATAGTGGTGAGGGTAGACATCCTTGTCTTCTTCCTAATCTTAGAGGAAATGCTTTCAGTGTTTCACCATTGAGAAGGATGTTTGCTGTGGGTTTGTTGTATATGGCCTTTATTATGTTGAGTTAGTTTCCCTGTATGCCCACTTTCTGGAGAGTTTTTATCATAAATGGGTGTTGAATTTTGTCAAAAGCTTTTTCTGCATCTATTGAGATGATCATATGGTTTTTCTCCTTCAATTTGTTAATATAGTGTATCACATTGATTGATTTGTGTATATTGAAGAATCCTTGCATCCCTGGGATAAATCCCACTTGATCATGGTGTATGATCCTTTTAATGTGTTGTTGGATTCTATTTGCTAGTATTTTGTTGAGGATTTTTGCATCTATATTCATCAGTGATATTGGTCTGTAATTTTTTTTTTTGTAGTATCTTTGTCTGGTTTCGGTATCAGGGTGATGGTGGCTTCATAGAATGAGTTTGGGTGTGTTCCTTCATCTGCAGTGTTTTGGAAGAGTTTGAGAAGGATGGGTGTTAGCTCTTCTCTAAATGTTTGATAGAATTCACCTGTGAAGCCATCTGGTCCTGGACTTTTGTGTGTTGGAAGATTTTTAATCACAGTTTCAATTTCATTACTTGTGATTGGTCTGTTCATATTTTCTATTTCTTCCTGGTCCGGTCTTGGAAGGTTATACCTTTCTAAGAATTTGTCCATTTCTTCCAGGTTGTCCATTTTATTGGCATAGAGTTGCTTATAGTAGTCTCTTAGGATGCTTTGTATTTCTGCGGTGTCTGTTGTAACTTCTTTTTCATTTCTAATTTTATTGATTTGAGTCCTCTCCCTCTTTTTCTTGATGAGTCTGGCTAATGGTTTATCAATTTTGTTTATCTTCTCAAAGAACCAGCTTTTAGTTTTATTGATCTTTGCTATAGTTTTCTTTGTTTCTATTTCATTTATTTCTGCTCTGATCTTTATGATTTCTTTCCTTCTTCTAACTTTGGGTTTTGTTTGTTCTTCTTTCTCTAGTTCCTTTAGGTGTAAGTTTAGATTGTTTATTTGAGGTGTTTCTTGTTTCTTTAGGTAGGCTTGTATAGCTATAAACTTCCCTTTTAGAACTGCTTTGGCTGCATCCCATAGGTTTTGGATCGTCGTGTTTTCATTGTCATTTGTCTCTAGGTATTTTTTGATTTCCTCTTTGATTTCTTCAGTGATCTCTTGGTTATTTAGTAATGTATTATTTAGCCTCCATGTGTTTGTGTTTTTTACGTTTTTTTCTCTGTAATTCATTTCTAATCTCATAGCGTTGTGATCAGAAAAGATGCTTGATGTGATTTCAGTTTTCTTAAATTTACTGAGATTTGATTTGTGACCCAAGATGTGATCTATCCTGGAGAATGTTCCGTGCACACTTGAGAAGAAAGTGTAATCTGCTATTTTTGGATGGAATGTCCTATAAATATCAATTAAATCTATCTGGTCTATTGTGTCATTTAAAGATTCTGTTTCTTTATTTATTTTCATTTTGGAAGATCTGTGCATTGGTGTAAGTGAGGTGTTAAAGTCCCCCACTATTATTGTGTTACCGTCGATTTCCTCTTTTGGAGCTGTTAGCAGTTGCCTTATGTACTGACGTGCTCCTATGTTGGGTGCCTATATATTTATAGTTGTTATATCTTTTTCTTGGATTGATCCCTTGATCATTATGTAGTGTCCTTCCTTGTCTCTTGTAACATTCTTTATTTTAAAGTCTATTTTATCTGATATGAGTATTGCTACTCCAGCTTTCTTTTGATTTCCATTTGCATGCAATATCTTTTTCCATCCCCTCACTTTCAGTCTGTATGTGTCCCTAGGTCTGAAGTGGGTCTCTTGTAGACAGCATATATATGGGTCTTGGTTTTGTATCCATTCAGCAAGCCTGTGTCTTTTGGTTGGAGCATTTAATCCATTCACATTTCAGGTAATTATCGGTATGTATGTTCCTATGACCATTTTCTTAATTGTTTTGGGTTTGTTTATGTAGGTCATTTTCTCCTCTTGTGTTTCCCACTTAGAGAAGTTCCTTTAGCATTTGTTGCAGAGCTGGTTTGGTGGTGCTGAATTCTCTTAGCTTTTGCTTGTCTGTAAAGCTTTTGATTTCTCCATCAAATCTGAATGAGATCCTTGACAGGTAGAGTAATCTTGGTTGTAGTTTCTTCCCTTTCATCACTTTAAGTATATCATGCCACTCCCTTCTGGCTTGTAGAGTTTCTGCTGAGAAATCAGCTGTTAACCTTATGGGAGTTCCCTTGTATGTTATTTGTCATTTTTCCCTTGCTGCTTTCAATAATTTTTCTTTGTCTTTAATTTTTGCCAGTTTGATTACTATGTGTCTCGACCTGTTTCTCCTTGGGTTTATCCTGTATGGGACTCACTGCGCTTCCTGGACTTTGGTAGCTATTTCCTTTCCCATGTTAGGGAAATTTTCAACTATAATCTCTTCAAATATTTTCTCGGGTCCTTTCTCTCTCTCTTCTCCTTCTGGGACCCCTATAATGCGAATTTTGTTGCGTTTAATGTTGTCCCAGAGGTCTCTTAGGCTGTCTTCATTTCTTTTCATTCTTTTCTCTTTATTCTGTTCTACAGCAGTGAATTCCACCATTCTGTCTTCCAGGTCACTTATCCGTTCTTCTGCCTCAGTTATTCTACTATTGATTCCTTCTAGTGTAGTTTTCATTTCAGTTATTGTGTTGTTCATCTCTGTTTGTTTGTTCTTTAATTTTTCTAGATCTTTGTTAAACATTTCTTGCATCTTCTCGATCTTTGCCTGCATTCTTTTTCCGAGGTCCTGGGTCATCTTCACTATCATCATTCTGAGTTCTTTTTCTGGAAGGTTTCCTATCTCCACTTCATTTAGTTGTTTTTCTGGGGTTTTATCTTGTTCCTTCATCTGGTACATAGCCCACTGCCTTTTCATCTTGTCTATCTTTCTGTGAATGTGGTTTTTGTTCCACAGGCTGCAGGATTGTAGTTCTTGCTTCTGCTGGTATGGTTGACTTTAAATCTATCATTTTGCTAGATGTTTTCTGTTTGCCTTTTCTGTTCTTTTTGTTTCTGTTTTCTCTTTTTTCCTACTTTTTTTTTTTTACTTCTACCTAGTTTTTTATTGAATTTCTATTTTGTTTTACCTGTACTACTACTGGCTTATTAGTTATGCCTCTTAAAAATTTTAGTGGCTGTCATAAGTTTTACAACATATCTCTTTATTTCATTCCTCTTTGAAATAATATTATATTACTGTATGTATAGTATAAGAACCTTCCAATAGTATACTTCCAGTTCCTTTCACTCATTCTTTGTGCTGTTGTGGTTGTACATTTTACTTTTACATATATAGTACACCCCACATTTTTGGTGATGTCTAGATCTTGATTGTGGTGATGATTACATAGTATATATGTGCTTTCAAAACTCAATAAACACTACACATAAGTATTTTATTTTATGTAAATTATACCTAAATGAAGATTTTAATATAAACATATTTTAATATAAATATATGTGTATATATACATATATGTGTGTGTATGTCTTTCTGTCTATAGAGTGAGAATATAGACCTAGTATAGGACTTTCCTAGACTATTTACTATTTAATTAATTTACTGTTTAATTAATAGTATTAATTAAATGCCATTGGTGCTAGTGGTGACAATTTGAAAAGTTAATGTTTAGTAGATCCAAGTACATAATGCATACTTAGGTTATTTACCATTTAAACTTTGCCATCTTTTGAGTATTATATTTATAATCAAGAGCACCTGCAAATGAGCCATTTTGTCTCCTTTTTTAAATGGACAAAAGAGGAAATTGCTAAAACTGTATGCTGTTCTTCCTTTATGTTTCTAAACCAGAGAAAGCAAGATTGTCTAGAATTCTGTGAAGTCCGATATAGTATCCACTTGCCCTATTTAATTTAAATTAAAATTTCAGTTCCTTAGTCATGCCACATTTCAAGTGCTCAGTAGCCACATGTGGCTAGTGGCTACCATGTTGGACTGCACAGATATAAAATATTTCTATAATCACAGAAAGTTCATTTTTAAAATATTTATTTATTTATTTATTTGGATGCACTGGGTCTTAGTTGCCGCATGCAGGATCTTCATCGCCACGTGCAGGATCTTCGTTGCATCATGCAGGATCTTTAGTTGCAGCGTGAGAACTCTTAGTTGAGGCGTGTGGAATCTAGTTCCCTGACCAGGGATTGAACCCAGCCTCCTTGCATTGGGAGTGCGGAGTCTTAGCCATTGGATCACCAGGGAAGAAAGTTCTATCGGATAGCACTGTTGAAGGAAAAATTAGCAAGTTGTCCATGGCTTGCCTTTCTCCTTCCTGTAATGAAAGGCTAAATCTACTTTTCGTGGCTGCTTGGATGTCCTTCTCTGAATTTATCTTCATTCTCTTTACCATTAGTCCAAAGAAAATATGAGTGATTAATCTAGAAAAATGCGTGTTACTGATCAATGAAAATCCTTAGCCAAGGTCCCCATGGATTTCTTTGGTACCTAAATTTATTAGTCACTTTTCTTTTTTCTCTCACTTGACCTGTCTGTTATTGCATATGACATTTTTGAATATGCCATTCTTTTTGGCTTTTTCCTCTTTTTGTTTGTATGACACTGTGACTTTGCCTTTTCTACTTCTATCTCTCTGGTCCCTTTTTCTTAGCCTTTTATAGGTTCTTGTTCCTCTGCGCATCTCTTAAATGACAGCCTTCCATAGCAGTCCATCCTTAACCTTATTTTTAACTCCCTGGACACCAGACACCACATATATGCTGAAGGCCAACAAATCTATAAGCAGTTCAGATTTCTAACCTAAGTTCCTAATGAATATAACTACGTGGCTGCCCTAAAAGCATCCCAACCTCCATATGTCCAGAACGATTTCACTCCCTTCCTCTCTTGCGAACCTGCCTCTACCCCACCTAAGTGTGGGCCATTACTATCCACCACGCTTCTAGCTAGAAATCTGGGGCCTCTCTCATAATTCAAACCAGTTAATCAGTTCCTGTTGATTCCACTTCCTAATTACCTCTGATACTGATCTTTTGTTTTTTCCCAAGGCCCTGTTTTCAGATCTTCCATATCTTCAGTTCTTACAACTCATTTATCTTTCTCCTTCTAGTTTATTTTCCCTGCTACTGAGGAGTGATCTTCTTAACATGCAGAGCTGATCATTTTATTCTGCTATTTAAAATCCCTCCAAGGTCTCACATTACTTTTGGCAAAAATGCAAACATCTTAGCATATCCAGTAGTCTCTTCTGGGTCTGCTTCTTCTCACCTCTCCCATCCCCATCTTTCAGTCCTCAGCTTAGAACCTTTGTTCATTCATGTCCAGCCACTTAACTGCCTGGGGTTCTCAGAACCAGCCATGTGCTTCTCTCTCACCTCTGTGCCTTTTGAATTTTCCGTTCCCTCTACTTGGGGCCGATACCTCTCCCCATCCCCCACCCCCACCCACACACACCCTTTGCTTCCTTGCCTGGCCGATTGCATCTTGTCCTTCAGGACTCCATCAGGCCTCCTCCCATTTGGGAAACATTCCCTGATATTGTCCTTCCCCGGGCTAGTCTTTGTGCCTTCCTGACTTCCCTAATGTTCTCATAGTATTCCATGCTTTTCTCTACCATAGCAGTTATTTCCCTGTATTGTAATAGTACAGAAAGTATTCAATAGCAATTTATGAAATACTCAAACAAGTGTAAACTCTGAAAATATATTTGAATTCACAGACTGATGCATCATTATAGTAACCTTCCACTGTGTTCTTATAGGTGAAGATGCTGGAAGCAGATCTGGTTTCAAAAATGCTACGAGCTGTTCTACAGTCTCATAAGAGCGGAATAGCATTACCCCGGCTCCAAGGAGAGTACAGATCCTTAACTGGAGACTGGATCCCCTTCAAGCAATTTGGTTATCCTACGCTAGAAGCCTATCTGAGAAGTGTGCCAGCAGTTGTCAGGATAGAGACTAGTAGATCTGGAGAGGTAAGAAGGTAATTGTGTGTTTCAGAAGAGTCAAACCAATTCTTAATTGCCTGTCTTGCACTTCCAATCTCATAATTAGGGTAGAAGTCAAAGTGAAAAGCACTAGCCAAGATTGGTAGTGATAGAGAGAACAGCATACACAGCACAGCCAAGATTCTCATGTCTTTTGTTTTACCCTCAAATTCTTTCCGTTGTAAAAATAAGGTTTTAACCATATTAAATTAAAAATTTTCAAGTTAAACTTTACCCAGTCTCACTGTCCAAACTAAATGTACTGGAGACCTTAACTGCCTAAATGTCATACCCACTCATTATAGACTTGCTACAGCTGTTTTTGCCTAGGTCACTAATGACTTCCTGATTACGGAATCTAGTAGACACTTTAAAATTCTCATCATTTGACCTGACTCCTATCTATTCCTACTGTCTGGATCCTAGTTCAGCCTCTAATTGATTGATCATCACTTTTGGTTATTACAGAGTCCTCCCTACTGTTATCCCTGTCTTTAGTCCCTAGCCTGTTCCTCACCTTCACACTTTAGTAACAGTGATCATGTTATTCTACAATTTTAAATCCTTTAGTTTCTCTTGAAGAATATTTTATATATAACATGGGCGATTAGGTGGTAGCAAGTGAATTTTTTACTGCATATACTCTATGACCCAAAAGTTTCACTTCTTGGTTTCTGCCTAATGTACAGTATGAAAGATATGGACAAACCACCATCCAAGACAGAAAGGCACCCATCCCCACAATCAGTACCTTTTTCAGGGTACATTTCTATATATGTAAGTATGTAGAACAGGTCTGGAGTATTTCTCACCAAAAATTATAATAGTTGTCCTCTTGGGAGGGGGGTGGGTAGGGAGGCAGTGGATAGAGGAGAAAAGGAGCCCAGGATTGGGAGAGTGGTCAGAGGTTCATGTAATCTGTAATAAATTTTATATAATGAGAAGGTATAAACTAATTAAATATTATATTAATAATAAAACTTTCTTCAGTGACCCTGGTTCTCCCAGACAGATTTAAGCCCTCCTTTCTGTCTGCTTGGCCCCTTGTAATACATCCAGTATTACACATGACATAATGTTTTCTGTTTAGTCTCTTTGCCTCTCTTTCCTTTATAAGTTTCTTGAGGATAAGGGATTTTTTTTTTTTACCCCTAACAGTAGGTGTTTAATAAATATGTGTTGAATGTATAAATGATCAGATATCTGAATGAATTAATTAATAATTTAGTAATGCTTCATATACTTACTATGCTATAATTCACTCAACTCTTTATTCTCCTATTTTGGACATTTTTAATGTTTCCAGGTTTTGACTATTAAAATAACCCCTAATGCACATATTTGGGTATGTAACTTTTTCTTCTTTTGAAATATATTCTTACATTTTCAGGAATGGAAATACTGGGCCAAAGAATAGGAACATGTTTTGGCTTGTGGTGTAAAGCCTCACTGCTTTCCTGTTCTAGATTTCAACTTAGAATCAAAGACTTTAACACTAGATGGTTCTCTAGAGATAGTCTAATCTCAACAGTCTACATTCTTTTTTCAAATCCTTTTTCAAATATCCTATATATCGCACCATTTTTTTTTTAAAGATAAAAAACTGAGCTACTGTATTTTAAGTAGGTGCCAGAGGGTCCAGGCCTCTGCTTACCCTGTCTTGCCCTCACAGTCCTGAGGCACCTCCATGGAATTCTGTGGCTCCATTGAACAGTTTGAAAACCCCAGATCTAAGCTCTTCCCTGTTTTACAGCTGATAATACTAAGATTTTAGAAGTAAACTGGATTGCCCCAAGTCACCCAGCTAATCCATTGCAGTGCAAGACTAGGATTTAGTGGTCTTTGGGAGACCACTAAATACAAATAGCAGTTACAAGTGTGTACTTTGAATTCAGAGAGATAGCCTAGCTGTGTGGCTTGAGAAGTTTGCTTAACTTCCCTGAGCCTCTGTTTTCCCATGTGTAAAATGGGAATAAAATATATCTCACAAATTATATGAGATAATATATGCAAATCACAGGTTTCGTTTGGTTCATTTGTTAATCCTACAGTACCTAGCACATTTTAGATGCTTAATAAATACCTGTTTAAGGAATAAGTGAAAGTTTCAATTTGAGGAGAAATTATTCAGTGTGCCGGACTATGCTTGATTTCTCTTGCAGAAAATATAATTTAGCTCTAACATTATCAAAGAGAGAGAGACATGAATATTTGCATACAGCTTGATTTGGGACATATAAACACACAAAGATGCACTTTGAAAAATCAGCCTTTAGGTACCAGTGAATCTGAGAAATGTTTCTCCTCTTGCCTTGCCTCTCATAATTAGATTACCTGCTATGCCGTGGCCTGCACAGAAACTGCAAGAATTGCTCAGCTTGTGGCTCGTCAGAGGAGTTCTAAAAGGAAAACTGGTCGGCAAGTTAATTGTCAGATGAGAGTAAAGAAAACCATGCCATTTTTTCTAGAAGGTAAGATCTTTTCACATGCTAAAATTTTAAAGCCTGTCTATGAATATACTGTCAGATGGAAATATTGCTTGTATTCATGATAAACACCTTTATTTGTTAATATTCATATGTCAAGGGAGAAGTCCTGAAGATAGTATTTCCATTTGAAATTAAGTGAACATGATAAGCATGACTTATTAAGTAAAGTAATTATACAGTGTGAAATAACTCAGCATAGATTTTAATTAAACTTACTATGGCAAAGTGTGGTTTTACTCTTTATTTTGGGGGAAAGGCTCATCTAGAATGTTGGATGAACCAAGAACCTCTAAGTTAATGTCTTATTTAGGAAATCATGTCTTTTACTATAAATCCTCTATTTTCAGAAAAACGTGAATTATATAGTACATAAAGGTATTATAGGCAACTCAGCCTGTGTTTACTGATCATTTATCTCAAGGAGCTTATAATCATTTCTAAAACTAAATTCTCAAGAAATAGTTCAATGATGGTAGAAAAGAGTTGATGCCCAAATGCCACAAGGAGCATTTTAGACAAAGGAGCAATCATTGTGAGAATGGCAGTGGAGGGCTTCATGGCAAAGGGGAGACTTGAACCCAGACCTCTAACAGTTGGAAGAATTTAAATTGATGGAGAAGAGATGGGAGGACTGAGATAATGGCTGAGTGTGCTGCATTTGTAAGAATGTGAGGTGACTGCCACCACGTTACTTGGTGAGTAGAGGGAAAGTAATGGGCTAGCCTAGCAGATGAAGCCACGTTTTGAAGAACCTCATCTGCTAAATACACACCAATCTACTCATCCCCTGCTGACCGACCCTCTAGTGACCATCTCCTCATATTCCTTATTTTTAAAAAAAATTTATTTTTTTAACATGTTTATTGGAGTATAATTGCTTTATAATGGTGTGTTAGTTTCTGCTGTATAACAAAGTGAATCAGCTATACATATACATATATCCCCTTATCTCCTCCCTCTTGCATCTCCCTCCCATCCTCCCTACCCCACCCCTCTAGGTGGTCACAAAGCACCAAGCTAATCTCCCTGTGCTATGCGGCTACTTCCCACTAGCTATCTGTTTTACATTTGGTAGTGTATATATGTCCATGCCACTCTCTCACTTCGTCCCAGCTTACCCTTCCCCCTCCCCGTGTCCTCAAGTCCATTCTCTATGTCTGTGTCTTTATTCCCGTCCTGCTCCTAGGTTCTTCATGACCATTTTTTTTTAGATTCCATATATATGTGTTAGCATACTGTATTTGTTTTTCTCTTTCTGACTTACTTCACTCTGTATGACAGACTCTAGGTCCATCCACTTCACTGCAAATAACTCAGTTTTGTTTCTTTTTATGAATGAGTAATATTCCATTGTATATATGTGCCACATCTTCTTTATCCATTCATCTGTTAATGGACACTTAGGTTGCTTCCATGTCCTGGCTACTGTAAATAGAGCTGCAATGAACATTGTAGTACATGACTCTTTTTGAATTATGGTTTTCTCAGGGTATATTCCCAGTCGTCGGATTTCTGGGTTGTATGGTAGTTCTATTTTTAGTTTTTTAAGGAACCTCCATACTGTTCTCCATAGTGGCTGTATCAATTTACATTCCCACCAACAGTGCAAGAGGGTTCCCTTTTCTCCACATTCTCTCCAGCATTTCTTGTTTGTAGAGTTTTGATGATGGTCATTCTGACTGGTGTGACACCTCCTCATATTCTTACAAACTGTTCTGAGAATAGAGACCGACAGAAAACATTTGGACAGGGGAGTGACATAATGAAACCATGGTTTTGGGAAGCTAATCGATTCCGTTATGTATGCCTGACTTTGTAGGAAAACCAAAAGCAACCCTCAGACAACCAGGATTTTCTTCAGATTTTTCTATCAGCAAAAAACCTAATCCAACACTGTTAAGAGACAAAGGAAACTCTCTTGGAGTTAAATCTGTTGCTGAAATGCCACCTTACACATTACATACAACTATTGGAAATGAAGTATTCAAAGATGTTCCAGTGCAGAGGCATGTGACCATGTCTACCAACAACAGGTATTTGTGCTTTGTCTGACTAAAAGGAGAAGTTTGGTGAACCTAGGATAATAAATATTAAACATGTGTGTTCAGGGTAAGAAGGAAGTACTTTCTGTTTTGTGTAATACAAGTTCACATGTTAGTAAAGAAATGCATCATTACTAGTTAGTCCACTTTCCTGGCTGCCTAAATGTCATTCTCTGAATATCTCCATTTTGTATTTGTTGTGCGTTATTGGTAATCTCTCTTTGTAAAAATTATTTTAAAAGCTCTCACAAATTGATCTAAGATGCTATTTCAGCATAACTTACTTTTTCTGAAAACCTTTCTTACAATTAATTTTGTAAGTTTTAAATAAAATCTGATTGATTTGTACACTCTGCTGTGTTCCAATAATTATACCCTTAATTATACAGTAGCATTATACATCCATGCATCAGAATACTGGACTGGAAGTAATGACACAACTTTAAAGTTTTAGTTTGAATGCTGCCATTCACTAGCCAGGTGAAATAAGTGAAATTATTTCAACTTTTGGGGCTGTGGTATCTTCATTTGACTAATGAAAATGTTAACTGGGTGATCTCAAAGTTCCTTTCTGGCTGTAAATTTTATGGTTTTATGAGGTAACTCAGGTGAGCAAACTACAACTTATGGACCATTGCCTGTTTTTGTAAATAAAGTTTTATTGGAACACAGCCACATTCCTTTATTTATATATTGTCTGTGGTTGCTTTTACACAACTACAGAGTTGTGCAGAGACAGTATGGCCAGCAAAGCCTAAAATATGTACTGTTAGACCCTTCACAGAAAAAGCTTGCCATCTCCTGATGAATCAGTATCACATTCTTCCATCCTGTTTGTACCTCTGCAAAACAAATTTTGTTGTATCATGTTCATTTAAATCAGTGTTCAAAACTTCCATTTTGTATAAAAGATAGTCCCCTTCCCCTCAAGCACTCCCCCTACACTAGACTATTTAGAAATAATTAATTTTGTTAAGTTAGGTAAAAGGGTACTAGTTTTTTATATTTTGGTATTTTTTATAAAGTAACCCTTAAATATTTTTCATAATGGTATATATTTAATGGTGTTTATGTTTAGTTATTATAATTTTTGATATGGTCTAGAAAATACATAATTAAAATTTGGATCTTGACCCAAAGCACTAGTTATGTCCAGTATGTGACTGAGGTACCATTGTCTTCTCTGGTTGTGGGGCTAAATTTCAAGATTTTGAATTGAATCTATAAAATGACAGCAAAACCAGGCATCCTGGATTGTGGTCCCAGAGGAGCATTCTCCACCCCATAGCCTGGTGTCTCCTCCTTCTCACCTAGTGCCACTGCATGGCCCAGGTAAGTGCCTTCCATCCCTGCAGGTAGCACTAGCAGTGATTGAGTGGGGGCCTTGCCAGCACCAAGCAGCCCACAGAGTAGGCCCAAGGTGGTGCTCTCTGACCTGCTGCCTAGTGTGCTCCCAGCCCTCCTCCCCAGCAGCAGGGGCCCAGGGAAGTGTATTCTGCTGTACCAGATCAGAATAGCACCATGAGGGCCCTGAAAACTAAATTATTATTGGAACCACAGCCTACAAAAGTGGGCCAGGAGGTATATGATAAACCTAAACGGAGTAACTGCCTGCTAAAATAGGACATTCATAACTGATTCACTTTGTTGTAGGGCAGAAACTGACACACCACTGTGAAGCAGTTATACTCCAATAAAGATGTAAAATAAAATAAAATAAAGTAAAATAGGACATTCGTCTTAACATATGTCCAAATGTCCAGGTTACAATAAAAAAAGTCAATCTTTATACTAAGAGGCAGGAAAATGACAACTTGATTGAGAAAAGATAACCAACAGACACGAACATTATGATGAATCAGATGTTGGAATTATCTGACAACGATTTTAAAGCAGCTGTTGTAAAAATGCTTCAGTTTGCAATTGCAAATACTTTTGAAAAAAATAGAAAATTCACCAAAGAAAGAGAACATACAAAAAAGAACCAAATGAAACAACCAAAATAAAAATGCAGTGTATGAGCTCAATAACAGAATGAATATGATAGAGCACAGAATTAGTGAACCTGAAGATAGAACAATAGAAATTACCCAATCTGGACAACAGAGTAAATAGACTTAAACAAAACAAAATAACTAGCTGAACCTGAGGGGCCTATGGGGGGAAAAAACATCTAGCAGAGCCTTAGGGACCTGTGGAGAAAATAAGAAAAGATCTAATATTTGTATTATCAGAGCCTCAAAACAAAGAATGGGACTGAAGGAGTATTTGAAGGCATAATGGCTGAAAACTTCTCAAATTTGCCTAAGGACATAAACCTACAGGTTCAAGAAGCTTAGGAAATCCCAGACAGGATGAATCCAAAGAATCCCACACCAAGGCACATCATAATGAAACTTCTGAAAACTAAAGACAAAGAAAAAATCTTGTAAACAGCCAGAGAGAAATGACACATCACCCATAGGGGAATACCAGTTTTAATGACAGTGGATTTCTCATTCACAGTCATGGAGGAATCATGAAGGAAGGAAATTGCACATTTTTAGTGCTGAAAGGAAAAAACCTATCAACCACAAATTCTGTATCCAGCAAAAGTATAATTCAGGACTGAAAGGGAAATAAAAACATTCTCAGATGAAAGAAAACTAAGAGAATTTGTCATTAGCTGACTTACTCTTAAAGAGTGACTAAAGGAAGTTCTCTCAACAGAAAAGATGTAATATAAAATGGCTTGGAACTTCAGAAAGGAAAGAGCAAAATGGGTAAAAACAAGTGTAAATAAATGGATTATCCTTCTTCTCATGAGTTTCTTAAATCGTATTAGTTTGAAGTAAAAATTATAACACCATCTGATGAGGTGCTAGCATATGTAGAGAAAAACTTAAAGCAATTGTATTTGTAAAGTAGGGAGGGCAAGGAGACCTAGATGAAAGTAAGGTTTTTACACTTGAAGTGGCAAAACATTGAGATGAGTAGAATGTGATGTTATATGTGTATTGAAATGCATAAGCAACCAATAAGAAAACTATGCAAAGTGATATACTAAAAAAACATTATAAGTAAATCAGAATGGAATTTTCAAAAATGTTTAACCCACAAGAGTGCAAGAAAAGATAAATAGAAGAATGAGAAACAGGGAACAAATAGAAAACAAATAATAAAGTGCAGACATAAGCCCTAACAAAACAATTACTTTAAATGTAAAAACACATGAAAATATGTTCAACTTCATTAGCTATTAGGGAAATGTAAATTAAAACTACATTGACAGAAAAAAAAAAAAAAACAAACCCTACATTGACAGGGACTTCCCTGGTGGTCCATTGGCTACGACTCCGTGCTCCCAGTGCAGGGGGCCCGAGTTCAATCCCTGGTCAGAGAACTAGATCCCACATGCTGCAACGAAGTTCCCACAGACAGCAACAAAGATCCTGTGTGCCACAGCTAAGACCCGGTACAGCCAAATAAATAAATAAATATTTTTTTTAAAAACTGCATTGACGTGTCACCACAACACACCTATCAGAATGGCTAAAATAAAAAATAATGATACAATAATAGTAGGGGACGTTAACACCCACTGGCATCAATGGACAGATCATCCAGACAGAAAATCAATAGGTAACAGTGGTCTTAAACAACACAACAGACCAACTGGACTTAATAGCTATCTATAGGACATTAAATCCAAAAACAGCAGAATACACATTCTTTTCAAGTGCACATGGAACATTCTCCAGGACAGATCACATACTAGGCCACAAAACAAGCCTCAACAAATTTAAGAGGAAGAAATTATATCAAGCATTTTTTTTCTGACCACAATGGTATGAAACTAGAAATCAACTATGGAAAGAAAAATGGGAAAAGAAGAAACATGTGGAGACTAAAGAACATGCTGCTAAAAAACCTTGGTCAATGATGAAATCAAAGAGGAAATCAGAGGGCTTCCCTGGTGGCACAGTGGTTAAGAATCTGCCTGCCAATTCAGGGGACATGGGTTCGAGCCCTGGTCTGGTAAGATCCCACATGCTGTGGAGCAGTTAAGCCTGTGCGTCACAACTACTGAGCCTGTGCTCTAGAGCCCACAACCCACAACTGCTGAGCCCACGTGCCACAACAGCTGAAGCCCACACACCTATAGCCTGTGCTCCACAACAAGAGAAGACACCTCAATGAGAAACCCACATCCCACAATGAAGAGTAGCCCCCGCTCGCCACAACCAGAGAAAGCCTGCGCACAGCAATGAAGACCCAATGCAGCCAAAAATAAACAAAATAAATAAATTTAAAAAGTTTTAAAAAAAAGAGGAAATCAGAGAATACCTCAAAAGACAAATGAAAATGGAAATAGAACTTTCCAAAGTTGGGATGCATCAAATGCAGCTCTGAGAGGGAAGTTTATAGCAACACAGTCCTTCTTCAGGAAACAAGAAAAAATCTCAAACAACCTAACCTACTACCTAAAAGAATTAGAAAAAGAACAAAGCCCAAAGTCAGCAGAAAAAATGAAATGATAAAGATCAGAGAAGAAATAAGTAAGAGATCATAAAAACAATAGAAATGATCAATGAGACCAAGAGCTGTTTTTTTACAAAGATTAAAAAATTGATAAACCTTTAGCCAGGCTTACCAAGAAGAAAAGAGAGGGCTTCCCTGGTGGCGCAGTGGTCTGAGAGTCTGCCTGCTGATGCAGGGGACGCGGGTTTGTGCCCCGGTCCGGGAGGATCCCATGTGCCACGGAGTGGCTAGGCCTGTGAGCCATGGCCACTGGGCCTGAGTGTCTGGAGCCTGTGCTCCGCAGCGGGAGAGGCCACAGCAGTGAGAGGCCTGCATACCGCAACAAAAAAAAAAAAAGAAAGAAAAGAAAAAAGAGAGGACTCAAATAAGTGAAAGAGGAGAAGTAACAACTGATACCACAGAAATATTAAAAATAAATCATAAGAGAATACTATGAACAGTTATATGCCAATGAAATGGACAAATTCTAAAAACATACAGCCTGCCAAGACTGAAATAAGAACATACAGACAATTTAAACAGACTGGCCACTAGAAGTGAAATTGAATTTGTAATAGAAAAACTCTAAGTAAACAAAGTTCAGGGCTGGATGGCTTCACAGGGGGATTCTACCAAACATATAAGAAGAACTAATACCTATCCTTCTCAAACTATTCCAAAAAACTGAAGAGGGAACACTCCCACATTCATTCCATGGGGCTACCATTATCTTGATACCAAAACCAGACAGAGATACTATAGAGATAGAAAATTACAGGCCAATATCTTTGATGAATATAGATGCAAAAATCTTCAATAAAATATTATCAAACCAAATCTGACAATATATAAAATGGGTCATACACCATGATCAAGTTTGGATTTATTCCAGGGTCACAGGGATGGTTCAACATTTGTAAATCAATCATTGTGATATACCACATTAACAAAAGGAAGGATCAGAATCACATGATCATCTCAAGAGACACAGAAAAAGCATTTGACAAAATTCCATATCCATTCATGATAAAAATTCTCATCAAAGTGGGTATAGAGGGAATATATCTCAACATAATAAAGGCCATTTATGACAAACCCACAGCCAAAATCATACTCAGTGGTGAAAACCTTCCCACTAAATTCAAGAACAAGGCAAGGATGCCCACTCGTGCCACTTCTATTTAACATAATATTGGAAGTCCTAGCCACCAGCAGTCAGAGAAGAAAAAGAAATAAAAGGTATCCAAATTGGAAGGAAAGAGGTAAAACTGTCATTACTTGCCGATAACATGATACTTTAAATAGAAATCCCTAAAGTCTCCACCCCAAAACTATTAGAGCTAATAAATGAATTTAGTAAGGTTGCAGGATATGAAACTAATATACAGAAATCTGTTGTGTTTCTATACACTAATAATGAAATATCAAAGAGAGAGTAAGAAAGCAGTCACATTTAAAATGATATAAAAAAGAATAAAATACCTAGGAATAAACTTTGCTAAGGAGGTGAAAAACCTATACTCTGAAAACTATAAAACATTGATGAAGGAAATTGAAGATGATACAAAGAAGGAAAGATATCCCATGCTCTTGGATTGGAAGAATTAATACTGTTAAACTGGCCATACTACCCAGAGCAATCTACAGATTTCATACAGTCCCTATCAAAATAGCCAGGACATTTTTCACAGAACTAGAATAATCCTATTCATATAGAACAACAAAAGACCCCGAATTGCTGAAACAACCTTGAGAAAAAAGAACAAACCTGGAGTATAACCCTCCCAGACTTCAGACAATACTACAAAGCTACAGTAATAGAAACAGCATGGTACGGGCACAAAAACAGACACATAGATCAATGGAACAGAATAGAGAGCCCAGAAATAAACCCATGCACCTGTGGTCAATCTATGACAAAGGAGGCAAGAATATACAATGAAGAAAAGATGGTCTCTCTAACAAGTTAGTGCTGGGAAAACTGGACAGCTACATGTAAAACAAGATACTAAAACATTCTCTCACACTATATACAAAAGTAAACTAAAAATGGTTTAAAGAACTAAATGTAAGAACTGAAACCTTAAAAGTCCTAGAAGAACATAGGCAGAATACTCTTTGACATAAATTGTAGCAATATTTGTTTGGATTTGTCTCCTAAGGCAAAAGAAATAAAAGCAAAAATTTTTAAATGGGACCTAATTAAACTTAAAAGCTTTTGCACAGCAACGAAACGAAAAGACAGCCTACACAATGGGAGAAAATATTTGCAAATGATGTGACCAACAAGCGGTTAATATCCAAAGTATATAAACAGCTCATACAGTTCAATATCAAAAAAACAAACACCCCAATCAAAAAAGTGAACAGAAGACCTGAATAGACATTTTTCCGAAGAGGATATGCAGTTGACCCCAGGCACATGAAAAGCTCAACATCACTAAGCATGAGGGAAATGCAAATCAAAGCTACAATGATGTACCATCTCACACCTGTCAGAGTGGCTATCGTCAAAAAGTCAGCACATAACCAGTGTTGGAGAGGACGTGGAGAAAAGGGAACCCTTGTACACTGTTGATGGGAATGTAAATTGGTGTAGCCACTATAGAAAACAGTATGAAGATTCCTTAAAAAACTAAAAATAGAATTACCATATGACCCAGCAACTCCTCTCCTGGGCATATGTCCAGAAGAAAAACAAAAACACTAATTTGAAAAGATACATGCACCCCAGTGTTCATAGCAGCACTATTTACAATAGCCAAGACACAGAAGCAACCCAAGTGCCCATCAACAGATGAATGGATAAAGATGATATGGTATATATATACAATGAAGTATTACTCAGCCATAAAAAAGAATGAAATTCTGCTATTTACAGCAATGTGGATGGACCTAGAGAATATTATGCTTAGTGAAATAAGTCAAAGACAGGTACTATATAATATCACATTTATATGTGGGATCTAAAACATACTACATGTGAATATATCAGCAAAAGAGAAACAGGCTCAAAGTCAAAGATATAGAAAACAAACTTGTGGTTACCCAAAGGGAGAGAGGAGGGGGAGGAACAAATTAGGGGCATGGGATTAACAAACTATTATGTGTAAAATAGATAAGCAACAAGGATTTACTGTATAGCACAGGGAATTATCTTATTAGCCATTATCTTATAATAACTTATAATGGAGTATAATCTGCAAAAATACCGAATCACCATGCTGTACACCTGAAACTAATATAATATTGTAAGTTAAATATACTTCAATTTAAAAAATAGTGATAATACTGAATCTGGCAAGGATACAGAGAAAATGGATCACTCATACATTGCTGTTGGGAATATAAAATTGTACAACCACAATAGAAAATAGTTGGGGAGTTTCCTTTTAAAAAAAAAAAACATGATACCACTATATGACCCAGGAATTCCACTCCTATACATTTATCCCAGAGAAATGAAAACTTAGATTCACACAAAAACCTGTACACAAGTGTCCATAGTAACTTTATTCGTAATAGGCCAAAACTGGCAAAAACCCAGATATCCTTCAGTGGTTGAAAGGTTCAGCAAACTGAATACATCCACACTACAGAATACCTCTCAGCAGTAAAAAGGAATGAACTATTGACACATGCAACAACATCAGTGGATCTCAAGGGAATTATGCTGAGTGAAAGAAACTAATCTCAAAAAGTTACATACTATGTGATTCTGTTTATATAACATTCTTGAAATGACAAAATTATAGAGACAGAGAACAGAGAAGTAGTTGCCAAGTGTCAGGGGTTGGGGAAGGGTGAAGGGTGTGGCAATAAAGGGGTAGAAAGAGGGACCCTTGTAGTGATGGGATAGTTCTGGATATTGATTGTAGTGGTGGTTACATGGACCTATATGTGTAGTAAGATTGCACAGAACTATACACACACACGTGTATGTTTAAAACTGGTGGAATTTGAATAAGTTCTGGATTATACCAATGTCAGTTGCCTGGTTTTGATATTGTACTATGCAAGATGTTACCCTTGGGGGAAACTGGGTGAAGGGTACATGGGACTTCTATGTACATTTTTTGCAAATTCCCATGAATTTATAAATATTTCACAATAAAAGTTTAAAAATTGATAGCAAAATCTTTTTATATGGTTTTAGTTTTGAGAATTAATATAGTATATGCTTTTGTCTTTTGCCTTTCTCCATAAGAATTTTGAATTCCATATAGTTGAATGTCTTGTACATTATTGTACAATGATTTCTAGAACTACATACCTATTTGTCTTCATCTGTCTGACTTTGTATGGATTATATTTCAGACTATTTTAATTATACACTATTAAAGATGTTGTAAAACATCTTCATCAAATCTTTTTTTAAAGAGCATAATACAAATTGAAAGATACATTTAAAGAGAAATCTAAATACCATCTGGTGGCAGAGGTTATGGGCTGCCTTTCTAATTATAAAACCAAAGAAGTTGCTCTTACCAAAATAGAGCCATAGCAAAAGATTTTATTTCGAAACTTATGAAATATTAAGCAGTAATATTAAGTAGTATAAGTTATTATGAGCTTAAACTTTTTAGAGTCACCAAATCTTTAGAGTCACTAATGAAAGCTATAAATTATCTTCCCAGAAAAATTAATTTGTGCACATATACATGCATCTTTGTATACTAATGCAGGGAATACATGGGCCCCAGAAGCCCATTCTCAAAAACTCTGGTTAAGAACTCATGCCTGCTGGTTAACAAACTGGAAGGTTCTAGAAAAATAATATAACTGATATTCTCTAATATTGTAGGTATCAATCTAAGTTTACCATGTGTCTACAGTAAAATAGAAAGAGGGGCCAAAAGTGAGGATGTACGATTGATTTATGGTTTCTCTGGGAAATGTTTATTTCTAAAAAAATACAATTCATGACCGTTGTATTTTGTTAAAATGATGAGATTATTAAAATTTGGTTTTTTAATGTATTTATGCATAAAACATAGATGAGTATGGCACTGAAGACCAGGGTTCCATTAGGCCTAGAATGAGAGAAGAAATTGCTGTATGTATATTGTAGTGAGTAAGATCATGGACTTTGGATATGAATAAAGGACTGTCTGGCATTAGCCAATGGGAACCATGATTGAAAAGGCATCTTTCAAGTATTGAGTTAAAGTAAATGAACGTAGGTTTCTGAGATCTTGTAGGTTTAAAAGTCATGTACTAAATATTTACAGGAAGCATTTTCTAAAATACATTTATTGCTTTCTTCTGATTACAAAAGTACTAATGTGTATGGTATAGACAATTTGCAAAGTAGAAGAAAGTAAAAGGAAGAAAAAAGTCACCTCTAATCCAGACATAAATGTAACCATTAAAAATTAACTTTCTACATTATTTATTTATATAAGTTTTTAAAAATACGTATTGGGTCATGATGTATATTACTATTTTATAACCTGTTTTGAAAGGCAATATATTGTGAACATTTTCCATATCATTAAGTACACATCTCTGTTATCATTTTTAGTGTCAGGCTAGTCCATTGTCCAGTCACTCATTGTTGAATATAAATGATTTTCACTATTGTAAGCAATACTACAATGAACATATTTGTAGAATGATCCTTGCATATATTCACAACTAGTTCCTTAGAATAAATTGGTAGAAATAGACTCTCTGGGTAAGAGGGTATACACACTAAGGCTTTACTAATTTGTGCTCTAAACAGATTATACCAGTTAGATTCTTCTAGAAGCATATGGGAGTGATAGTTTGCTTGTGCACTTGCCAACATTGGGCATCAGTGTTTTATTTGCTACTCTAAAAGGTGAAAAAATGTACATATGTTTTAATTTCTATTTCTTTGATTTTGATTCTTAGGGAAGTTACATTTTTTCATATGTTTATTAGCCCCTTTATAGATCTTTTGTAAATTACAGGTTTTTGTCTTTTGTTGCTTTTTCTTTCTAATTGGTAAAAATGATTTATAAATTAAGGATGTTGAGCCTTTAGTCCTGTAATATGTTGGCAGTTTTACCAATGTTGGCAAGTTTGTTTAATTATGGTATTTTTGGTATACAAAAACTTTAAAATTTTCTATTTACATCTATTAATCTCTACCTTTATGGCTTCTGCCTACAGGTGTTATGCTTAGAAAAGCATTTCTACCCCCATATTATGTAGTATGTCTTCTGTTTTCTTTTAGAATTTTTATGGTTTCAGTTTTTGCATTTAAACCTTTAATTCATCCAGAATTAATTTTGTTGTATAGCATGAGAGTAGGAATCCTGTTAGCCAGATGTCCTAATATCAATTATGACATAATCCTTTCTTTCCCTGCTGGTTTGAAACACTATCTCTATCAATACTAAATTGTTATAAATATATGACTCAGTTTCTGGGCTTTCCATTTGGAATCACTGATTACCTGTCTATTCTTTAGCAGTGCCAAACTACTCAGATTATTATAACTTTATAATAAGTGTTAATAACCTTTACTTTTTACTTGCTCCTCTCTCTGCCTCCTAATTTAGTTGGTTGCTTTTGTCATGTGCTTTTGTTAACACCTACTGCCCCTATTATAGCACTTAGTAGACTTTGTTCTTACATACAGATTCTGTCAGTTCATTAATTATCTGTTGTGTAACAGGTTATCAGGAATTTAGCAGTTTACAGCACATACTTATTATCCTGTAGCTTCTGTGAGTTAGGAATCTCAGAACCACTCAGCTAGATCCTCTGCTTCAAAGTTTCTCATGAGGTTGCAATCAAGGTATCGGCCATGGCTGGGTCAGCTGAGCAGGAATCCCCTTCCAGGCTCACTCGTGTGGTTGTTAGTACAATCCATCCCTTTTGAGTTGTCCCTTAGTTCCGTCTGGCTATTGGCCAAAGACCACCTTCAATTTCTTGCCATATAGCCCTTCCTAACATGGCTATTTGCCTCATCGAAACCAGCAAGAGACAGATTATGCTAGCAAAGTGGAAATTAGAATCTTCTGTAATCTAATTATGTATAATCCCCTCAACCTTGAAGTATCCTATTGATTAGAAGCAAGTTACTCAAAGGGAGGGGATTACACAAGGTTGTGGATACCAGAGGGGAGAATCACTGGGGGCCATCTGCTAGCTGCTTGCTACAGTCACTTTTCTCAACTATACGTGTAGTCCATGAGAATAATGGTACCTTCCTCTTGTTTAATCATTGATCATTACCCTCTGACACAATGCCTGGCATGTAATAGTAGGTCCTTAAATAAATATTTGTGGGATAATAATGTGTCTCTAATAAGTGGCGTATGTTTGAGTTGGGAGTTTTTTTTGTGGGGGGACAGTCTAAGTATTTCTTTTAAGAAACAAAATAATAAGTCTTTTATACTTACTGTTATAAAACTGGTTGGACCTCTATTATCTTATTAAGTTTGTTTTCACATGTCCCTGCAGTTTTCCTTGAACATCTTTCTTTTGCTGTGTTGACAGTTTTCTTTCCTGTGCATTAGGCCTACCAATGTTTGCATGATAGCAGTCTCTGCTGTATCCTTGCCGTACTTTCACTCTTCGCTTACATCCCTCTGCTTTCTGCTAGAGCCCTCACAGCTGACTCAAAGCAGGGGAAGATTCCAGTTTACATTTTTAGGGCTCTGGTGCAAGGGAAAGGATTGCTGTCTCCCTGCCAGTTCTGCAGAAGTAGGAACTGGATATGTTTTTGGCATCTTCTGTCATTACCCAGATGCATTAATACACAAGTGTGATGCTCTTATAATTGCAGAGCATCGTATACTAAGTAAGCTTTTGCTGGTAGCCTACAATCTGATAATTTCTTTTAGAATTAAAATATTTTGAGGAGATGTGCTTCATTTCAAAGAATTGATCTAATTTCTAGAGTATTCCATACTATTGAAAAATTGCGAAATAGATGTACTGTCACTATCACCACTAGTCCCGTACCCACCGCTGGGCAAGATGTACTCTTTGATTCATTCAATCATCCTAATCATTCTTACAGCATTCACTCTCCCTTGCATGTACCAAGCACTGCCCTAGGCACAAGAAACACAAGTAATTAAGACACTTGGGGTCTAGTGAGGGAGACAGACATGAATACAAATTATTTCACTTTGTGGGTGGTGGTGGGGGGTATTTCTTTGTCCGCATATTTAGAAAATTTTTCTACATATATCCAGCACAATTCACATAAAAATTTTTTTGGTGAGGGTATGAGGTGGGAAATCTACATTTCTTTCCTAAGTAGTTAATTGAATTTTAATTTACCTTTTTTTTTATACCTTAGGTTTAGCCCAAAGGCATCCCTTTCGCCACCTTTTCAGATGCATCTCTCAAGAACCTGTATTAAGGAAATGAGTGGTATGTTTTCTAAACATTATTTTCGTAATACATTATGGTTTCTGGAGCCTCAGAGCCCCCCCAGAAATATCTAATGGTGGCTTTTGACATTTGTTCTCACCTTCTCCCACTTGGAATACATCTCTCCTCCCCTCTTTTTTGATTAAGTTATGAATTGAAGTGATCTAAAGAGAAAGTAATACCTCCAAGGATATCATTATTATTCTGACTTGAGGCCTTCCTCACACCAGACCTATTCTGTTTCACTTCCACGTGGTACCTACAGAGATATTTGTGTCCCTTGTCACTCTCTTACACATTAGAGAGTAAGATTTAAAGCACATAAATAGGGGACTTCAACTCATAAAATAGTTCCAGATACTCTACCAGGTAAAATCTGGGCCCCTAAACTATGTGCATTGGCCACTAAGCATCTAAATAGGAATATAAATATATAAAATCCAAAAGGACTGTTAAGAAATCAATAGAAGACATAATAAAGTAGAAGAATCTGAAGATTAGAAGTGCACACACTCATCTTGTCTCCTTCAACCAAAGTGTAAATTCCCTGCTGTTAGACCCACCCAAGGGATACAGTATTTTCAGAAATTTTGCTGCATGAAATTTAAATGTGGTTTTAAATGATTTGCTGCTTTAAGTGTGATTCTTACTGAGTTGAAATCATTTTTTTCCAAAGGAATGTATCTCCAGTATTTCTCATGGAAATTAATTGAACAATTTGATTTTTGTTTATATCAATTACTTTTACATATGCATTTTCTGAAAAATGACTACTCAGTGAAGTCATATACCCTTTAGAGGCTGTAAATCCTTTACATTAGAATAAGCTTTTTCTGCAGAACCAGGAGGACTTGTTTCAGGAGGATTATGATTCACCCAGCAGCTGATTTACACACACTTATACATAACCTCTCCTACCTGCTGGCAGCCTAAATTACTTCCTTGATTTGTTTAACAAAAGGTACAGAAGCTTAGCTGACTTCAGTGGCCCCACAGAGCAGGTGCATTTGCAAAGCCTCCAACTATATGTCAGCTGCTGACACTCTCTCTTTAAGGGAGGGACTGGCCAGTTCCAAGAAACTTATCTTTTCTTTCTTCCTGGTTCTTTTATATATCATTATTTGGGAAGAACTTCATAAATTAACTGTGCCTTTAATAGGAAATGTATGTGGACATCCTGGACCCTTCTGTTGGCTGAGCCAAACTAAGTCTCAGCAAGGGCAGGTCTCGTGCCCTATGGTGGGTAAAGGAGAGTCAGCATCCAGCCATACTCAAGGAACAGCTCTCCCTTTGGCTTCCTGGCATCCTCAAAGGCCAGCATCCCCAAACCAGCCTATGTGTCTCCACCAGCCAGTTTAAAAAATAAAATAAAATAAAAATTGTTGAATCCCAGCAGAAATGCTGTATGATTAAAATATGAACATATTTTGCTTATAGATGGTAATTTTTAAAATATTCTGATCTGTATCCCAGTGAAATTTAGAAAAGGTTTGGAATGAATTTCATAGTTCTTAAAATACCAGAAATATCAGCTATTGGGGACACTTACATTTCTTTATTGCCTTAGGATGTTAACTCAGGCATTCAAAGTTTTAAATAAAAATAAATGTAAGAGAGCTAGCCACAACTTTATAAATATTCGCTTATGAAAAATGAATGATTTGGATTGGAGAAATAAAAACAAATCATTAATAGTTATTTATGAGCACCAAACCTTTTATTTATGTTTATAAACTGAGGCTAGGATGATTATTACAGGTGGATCAATTTTTGAACTTTCATTTATTGCTAAATTATTTTTTCTCACTAATAAAGGGAAAAATTGGGCTTCCCTGGTGGCACAGTGGTTGAGAGTCCGCCTGCCGATGCAGGGGACACGGGTTCGTGCCCCGGTCCGGGAAGATCCCACATGCCGCGGAGTGGCTAGGCCTGTGAGCCATGGCCGCTGAGCCTGCGCGTCTGGAGCCTGTGCTCCGCAACGGGAGAGGCCACAACAGTGAGAGGCCCGCATACCACAAAAAAAAAAAAAAAAAAAAAAAACCTGGACAATTATTTATTTTTTATAAAATGTTCTTTGTTCTTACTATTAAGGCATTATCCTTAGGCTTTGTAAAATATAGCTTTAAATTTATCATTACATATATACCATTATTGTCTAAAATTTAACCTTTCTTAGTTGCAATTAGAAAATGATTGGTTAACTAATAAATTTCATTATTCTTTATGAGTTTAAATTAAACTATGACGAATCCTTGGAAAATAAAGGGGCTAGGTTCCCTCTCTGAGTGGCTGTTGACCTTCCTGGTTATTTCAGGGTTAAAACTTAGAATGAAATTGTCATGGTCCTGCTCTCCTAATCCTGCTCTCTTTGAAAGTCCCTTAACCCCCACAAGCCTGAAGTATAACAAAGCCTGAAGACACAAATACTAGGTAATGGGGATAATCTAAAATGTTAAGCATTCTGGTTAATTCTATCATATTTTTTAATTTAAAGATAATTTAAATCAGGCTGTTGAAAAACCAAATGTCACGCCTCCTGCCTCTTACACTTATAAAATGGATGAGGTTCAAAACCGCATAAAGGAAATACTAAACAAGCATAACAATGGCATTTGGATATCTAAGCTTCCACATTTTTACAAAGAATTATATAAAGAAGAACTTAATCAAGGAATTTTACAACAATTTGAACACTGGCCTCATATTTGCACGGTACGTTTCTTCTTATTCCTCCCTCCTGATGCCTCCTCCCTGCCCCACTTTCAGATTTTGAGTTGTTAGTAATATCACCTTTTATTTGGGGAGCACGAAGCTCTTTACATAATATTGCTTCATTAATCTTTATGACTAAGATTAACACATACTGGTTCTTATTTATAGGACAAATATGTCACAGCTGAGGTCTGTGTGTGTTGTAATTGCTGTTTTTATAGATTTTAAGTTATTTTTAAATGCATTTAATATGTGATAATATATATACCATTTTGTATTGAGCTGTTACCAATAGATATTGATGGCTTTGTAATTTTAATAACTTGAACTTAACTGGTAATAGAACGTTTTTTGTTAGCCTCAAATTTTATATTCTTGTTCCTGAGCATTTTTAAAGACATTCAGCTGAACAAATTTTAGTTATTTTGGCTAATTATTTATAGAATACATCTAAAAAAAATTAATACAGGGTTCAGATTTAAACTATTCACAAATTTCTTTGGAGAAAAATATTGAAAAGTGAGCTGACATCTATTTCCATGCCTCTTCCTATTTGAGAATCTATTATAATAAAACGATGGCTCAGAGTAGTTTATTAGAAATCTTTTAGTTAATCCAGAGATAGAGACAACTAGATTCTTAAAACAAAATAACTAATTTTTAGATGTTTCTTAATGTTTTTATTTACATAGAATATATTCAACAAAATAACTTTTAAATTAGCGGTTACTTGGTGCTTCTAAGCTTATAGAATTGAATATGCATGACAATTATTGCTTGGTAGAGGGCTTTCATTTCTTTAACTTAATATATATTTTGGCCCCCAACCCTGTTGGGCAGAGTGTGGGCCACTCTCTCTTATAAGCACCTGGCCTAAAGACAGCATGTATTTTTATAACCACTTCTTCCTCCAGGGCACTGACACCCACTCCAGTCCCATGGGCTTTCCAGTCAAGAGTCATCCATCCATCCATCTATCTGTCTTATTTGTTCTTACATCATTTACTCTGCACCTGCAGGTACCATGCACTGCTTTAGGGGCTGAGACCACCTTAGGGCAATGTGATGTGCTGATGAATATACATACAGTGTGAAGTGGGAAAACAAGAAGAAATGTCAAACTCTGGAATTATGGCTGTTTCCCTACCTATAAAGTCAAGAATGATCATAAGAATGTTATCCCTGATTTATGTTGAATATGGGGTTTATTCTTGTAGTGGGAATTCCTAAGGTTGCTATTCAATTCATTCCATTTTTACTCCTTTCTGAAAAGCATATTCTCACTGGATGCAGGTTTAGCAGCATTTGAGGACCCCCTTAGGTCTCCATAATCTTGAAGGGGACTTTTGAGGTTTCACCAGGCTGCTTGATTTGAAGGTTCAGGGCCTGGAGCTCCTTTTTGGAATGCATATGGTTCTTTTATTTTTTAAATCCATAGACATTCATGAACTTATGTCTTCAATGAACTTTAAGCCCTTTTATTGTGAATATACACGTAAAACTCACTATTAAGCTTCGATAGAGAAATTATCTTTAGAGTAAAAGAATTTTAAATTAACTTCACAGATTCTTCTTAATGTATTATGTTTCTGGTCACTTTGTTTTACACTGCATGATAATTACTAGTATTTGTGTAGCTTAATTTATGACTTTTGGGGGGAAATTTTCATCCTCGCTTCTCTGCATATCTGCAAAGCCTCAAAATTTCTCTTGCTAGGACTGCAGGAGAGAGAGTACCTATCTCTTTGATGTTAAGACTTTATCTAAAATGGGTGGTTTCCTACTAAATTTCAGGTGCTAAAATGACTGATTTTTAATTTTTTGGTTGCTCATATGCATCTATGTTGCATGATTATTTTCTGTCCAGGCAGTGAGGGTGGAATGTGAAGCAGAAATGTAATATATCTTTATCTCCATGCTGTTTCTCTCAATTTTGAGTAGGACTGTTTAGGTGCAATCACTATCAGTTGTCAGGTATGAGAATTTACTTAGTGAAGCATTGTGTCTAGGATGACAAAAACTGCCAGTTTTAATGACATCTGTTGATATTTTTCAAAACTTTTTTTAATAGCTCTGATTTTTTTTTTTAACAGCCTACTGGTAAACAGTTTCAAACTGTTACACCATGTTTATTTTTAGGCAGTTTTAAACAGTTACACCATGTTTAATTTCCCTTTCTTCTGACTTCTTGCTTTTCATCTTGCTGAAAAGCAGGAACACTGATAGCATGCCCAGGGCTGATTCTACTGCAAACAGGGTCAGACAGGTTAGAACACAGTGCAGAAATTTTAGGGTAAGAAAGACTTAGTAATGTGTATCTCCATGTTGTTGTGTAACTGAAGAAGAAATCTGAGTGCAGTGTACTTCTTTATTTAAAAAAAAAAAAAAGTGCTTTCTCCCCTCAGTCATGTAAAATGTCCCATATAAAAATATTGAAAACTAAAATTATAAATGAAATAAAAATCACCCATCATCCTACCTCCCTGAGATAATCACTTGCAGGATTTCCATTTTAATATAGGATGGGTAGCATCAGCTCAAGGGACCAAGTAAAAGCTCTGAAATTTTACCTTCATGAAGGTTTAATCAGGTATATGCTGTAAGCCACTTTACAAGGTTGTTAGATGGTATTTTGATGCAGGCAGAAGGATGCTTTGAATCTGTTGTTCTTAACCTTTTGGATCTCTCTGACAACAAAATGTGGACTGAGAGTTTTGAAAGCTAAAGAGAATATAAAATCATATTAACAATGGTGACCCAGTTCCATAGTGTTCCTAGGCAACTTTCGAGGGAAATGGAACTTGTGCAGAAGCTGTCTTCAAAAGGCAAAGAGCCCAAGATGGCAGGCTTGACCAGTATCCTTGATGAAGGATACTGGCATCTAAGAATTGCCATTGAGTCCTAGGAGAAGGATAGCAACGTCTCTTGGCTGTTCTAAAGTGGTGGCCTTATTAATAATGTTCTCCTTAATTGTTGTGTTTGGCTAGTATTTATAAAATGCTTCTGTGAGCCACCCACTGACCTGGGTGCTAAGAATAACAGTAAACAAGACAGACCTGGACCTTGCCCTTACGGAACTTACTGTCCAACAGGGAAAATAAACATTGAGCAGATAAGGGCAAGCCTGCAATAGTCATGAAGGAGAAATGCAGGGTGCTAAGGAAACATGTAAACAGGAGGATGAGACGTAGTCTGATGAGTCAAGAAAAGCTTCCCAGAGGAGGTGTCTGTTACACTAAAACCTGAGAGATGAGTTGAAGTAAGTTAGACAAAGGTGGGAATGCTGGGGAAAAGGCACCTCAGACAAAAGAAACAGCTTGTGCCAAAGCCTGAGACAGAAAAACATGGCTTTTTCAGAAAATTGTAAGAAATTCAATAAGAAGACAGTGGCTCAAGAAGAAACTCAAGAGGCAAATGGGCCAATTCACTTTATTAAAGAGTCATAATTTGGTGGAAACTTAGCGGGTCCCTGCCATGAGGTCACACAGAATCCAGAGCCTCTGGCCGACTTCAGTTTCTAGTAAAATTTCAAATCTTGTGACAATTACTGTTGAACATGAGAGATTTTGTTGAAATCCTCCACTCTGAAACATGGGTGGAGAAACGTCTCCATTCCTACCTGAGACAGAATATCTGTCTTTAGTGCCTTACCTGAAGCTGTGTGGAGAGCTGGGTGGCTCGTTTATAGCCAGACAGGACTAGATGCACTCAGCTGAGAAGGCTCTCTGACAGTAGCCTCAAAGACCTATAGCGTAGGAGCATTGGGAGGCAACTTCAGGATAGTGGGAAACATTCTGAGTTCACCTGGAGGCACCTCAGGCCTTAATTACAAAACATAACATTTAGTGAATGAGAACATAAAATGTTGTAAATGAGAAAAAATACCTAATGACACTAATTATTCATGCTTTTATAAAAAGGTTTTACTGTTAGGCTGTATTTTATATGTCATTTTTCTGTCCATTAGAAATCACTGAGCTTTAAGTCATTTAGTCCTCTAATACCTCAGACTTTTAAGAATTCCTAAAGTTCTGGATTGCGTCAATATAGCAATTTCTGTAATATCAAAAGAGGCAACAGCAGTTCTGCCACTTACATATTTTTGTATTTTTGTATGTTCAGGAATTTGTCTTAACTTTAATTGTGGTAATTAATTATATAAGATAAAGTACCTGTCAGCCCATGCAAAATGAATTGCCTCTTTTTTTAAAGCCTAGATATTTCTGGGTTAAAAACAAATTGAATTTCTAAGGAAGCGAACATAAGTGAAACAGCAGTGATATATCCTCAGGCTTAGTGGTGTTGATACAGTCTATGCAGCCATTCCAGCAGAAGCAGCAGTGAGAAGTAAAGCTAGGACTTGAAAGTACAGCCATAATATCTAATTGGAATCCAATTTCCTTTCTAACTTTTCATCAACAAAAAGAAATATGCAATGAACACGTTGGAACAGTTTTTAAATTCAATTTCAGTGACCATCTGAATAGAAGAAAGATAAAAGAGCACTGTGGCGAAATCAGAATAGGGCAGTAGGGGAGTAATGTGACATTGCTGTTCTGGAACTTGAAACAGAAAATTACCCATAAAGCCCAATAGTACAGTAGAAAGAGTTTGGGGTTTGCAGTTAGGCTTTTGCCCTGGCCATTTCTTAGTGGTGTTATTTTCAGCATATAAATCTGGGCTTCAGTATGCTCTAAAATGTGACTGTTTCTTCCCATCTCTTAGGGTTGTTAGAATTAAGTTACACAAACTATAAACAGCTGCCAGTACAGTATAGAAACATAGCAGGTACATAGGGGACTTCCCTGGTGGTCCGGTGGTTAAGACTCCATGCTTTCAATGCCAGGGGCGTGGGTTTGATTCCTGGTTGGGGAACTAAGATCCCACATGCCGCACAGTGTGGCCAAAAAAAGAAAAAGAAAAGAAAAAAAGAAACATAGCAGGTATATAGGAAAAGACAGCTGTTATTTTTCCAGGAACAGCCTAGCTTAAATGCAAGCAAGTTAAAACCCACTGGTAATTTCCCCCCAAAAGTCATAAATCAAGCTACACAAATACTAGTAATTATCATGCAGTGTAAAACCAGAGGCATACCCAGCAAGCTCTACAGAGGAGCCTATCTCAATGAAAACAGAGGAAATGCTAAAGAGGGCAGAACAAAAGTTTAAATTGAAATATAAGAGCAGTGGATAAAGGAACTAAAACTCTTAGATGAAGTGAATTTCTGCCATCCTAGAGGAGCAGATCCTGCTCCCCACAAAGGTAATGAGAAGCATATCTAGTACCTGCTTAGCTTAGAATGCACAGTGAAAGCCGCAGCTGCCAGCCAAGATCATGCCCAAAAGGTCTGCACACAGTTAACCAGGATAATGTCTTCCTGAAGGAGACCTGTGAACAAGGGCCTAACCTTGGGCCACACTAAAGGAAAATGGCTTGAAGTTTATCCAAACGTAAATGGTTGTAGTCAGCATCGGTGCGAAGTCCTTACTAGGAAAGGGATGGGAGTGAAAGAGTATTAGCCTTGAAATACATAATGTCTATAAAACTACTTACCCAAGATGGTGGAGAAAGAGTTTCTCTGGATAGGTGGTTTGTGAACAGACAGGGTACCATCTACAAAAAACCTTTTTTTTTTTTTTTTTTTTTTTTTAGTGTACGCGGGCCTTTCACTGTTGTGGCCTCTCCCGTTGCGGAGCACAGGCTCCGGACGTGCAGGCTCCGGACGCGCAGGCTCAGTGGCCATGGCTCACAGGCCCAGCCGCTCCGTGGCATGTGGGATCTTCCCAGACCAGGGCACGAACCCGTGTTCCCTGCATCGGCAGGTGGACTCTCAACCACTGCGCCACCAGGGAAGCCCTACAAGGAACTTTTTACCTTTACCTTTGATTAAACCTCTGTGGAATATGCCACAAACACCTGTACTTTCTTAAACAGAAGCGACTAAAAATTATAACCCTTTCTGAATAATCTTGGGCGTAGCATGAACTGCCGCAGAGAGGGTGGCAGTTGTAGGTGGTCTGGAACACTGAATTGGGTGTTAGCTCATCTCAGTGTATTATCCTGCATGCAGTATAAGCCTCACCCACTACCCTTAGAGGCTTCAGATCTGAACCTATCAGTTTGTCTTCACTGTGGCCCAGTCAGGCCATTGGGGACCATTTCCTCATCTCTTTCTCAGTTGTCTAACTTTCCCAGCACTTCTCAGCATTAACACAAAAAGACTGCGCTCTGTAGAAGGTCATCAACCAGTCTTTCTTTCTGTGAACTTGCTAATCATAGGGTGCAAGCTTCTGGTCAGTGACTCTTTGATGTTGTAGTTGTTGCTAGGTACCCAGAGGTCTTTACTGCCTGCTGAAATTGAGTTTTTTAATTGGTTTGTTTTTGAGTTCCAAGCCACTGCTAATAGTTGGAGTGCTGGAAGGCAGGTCTCCAGGTAAACGTGATTTTACCATACTGTCTGAGGTTGGTATTGGGTGGTGAACATATAAAATGAAATTTAGAATGTAATTTAAAGCTTCAACACAAAAAACTACTACCCAATGGAAACAAAACTGTGTCTGAATGACACCCATACAACTGCTTTGAAACTTTTTGATTTAATTGGACAATACCAATTCTGTTACAGAATCCCAAAGAAAATTCTAATTCCATAAGAAACAGTAAGTTTACCTCAGCAGCCTATGCTGCAGAGTTAGCAGGTGAGCCTTCATAGACTCAAATGAGTTTGGCTTCAAGAACTTTACAGAACAGGTAAATTAGGAAGAAGTAAAGACCTCTTAGAATTAAGAAGACAATTTCTAGGCATATAGCACGAAGACTTCTATTTGTGTGAACTTACAGGGCTCCTGAAGAAGTTGATATTTTAAGTCCTTGAGTCTCACATCTACCAAACCTAATCTGTCAACTCCAAACTTACAAAAACTCAGAGGGATGTGAGAGAAGTATCTCATTCAAGTTGTGATTCCAAATGAGGCAGAAATCAAGTTAAATATAATGAACTTGTGGGAATAGAAAGTTTAAGGCATGTTAGATACTAGAATCTTCTGATGATCACCAGAGGAGATGGCTTGAACTCCATGGTGTAAGGAGTTAATCCTTTAGGTTACTACCTGTCTCTGCTGTTGGGAGGTGGAGGTAAGGACCCATACATAGTAAATCTATGGAGTTCCAGGTCATGCCAGTTTCCAGTCATTGGACTGGCGATTTTTTGGGTGAATATCCAAAACCAAACACAAAACTGAAGAGCCACAAAACAATGAAACCGTGGAAGAAAATGGCAGGATTATGATCCTGAGTCTTCTCCTATAGAACAGGAGGCCTTTTGACCCCCTTCTCAGGTATGTACCTGAATCAATTAGACTACAGGAACTATTGGGTTGGCCAAAAAGTGCCTTCGGTTTTTAAGTAAAAATAAAAGACACACTTTTCATTTTCACCAAGAACTTTATTGAACAACGTACTCACCCTTTTGTTCCACTACTTTCTGCCATTTTTCAGGCAACTTCATAATTCCATCTTCCCAAGATTTTTTATCTTTTTGAGCAAAGAACAGTTCCAGGTGCCTTTTACAGTCTTCCAGGGAATTGAAATTTTTTCCATTAAGAAAATTTTGTAAAGACCTAAATGGAAATCCGAAGGTGCAATAATATCTGGTGAATATGGCGGATGAATCAGAACTTCCCAGCCAAGCTGTAACAGTTTTTGCCTGGACGTCAAAGAAACATGCGGTCTCACGTTATCCTGATGGAAGATTATGCATTTTCTGTTGACTCATTCTGGACGCTTTTTGTCAAGTGCTGGTTTCAGTTGGTCTAACTGGGAGCAGTACTTGTTGGAATTAATCGTTCGGTTTTCCTGAAGGAGCTCATAACAGAGGACTCCCTTCCAATCCTACCATATACACAACATCACCTTCTTTGGATGAAGACCAGCCTTTGGTTGGTGGTGGCTCATTTTGCTTGCCGCATGATCTCTTCCGTTCCACGTTATTGTACAATATCCACTTTCCATCGCCCGTCACAATTTGTTTTAAAAAACAGAACATTTTCATTACGTTTAAGTAGAGAATCAAATGTGGAAATATGGTCAAGGTTTTTTTCGCTTAACTTATGTGGAACCCAAACATCAAAGCGATTCACATAACCAAGAAGGTGCAAATGATTTTCAATGCTTTATTTGGATATTTGAGTATGTTGGCTATCTCCCGCGTGGTATAACGTTGATTATTCTCAATGAATGTCTCGATTTGATCACTATCAACTTCAACTGGTCTACCCGACCATGGAGCATCGTCCAGCGAGAAATCTCCAGCACAAAACTTCGCAAACCACTTTTTAAAATTTATTTATTTATTTTTGACTGCGTTGGGTCTTCATTGCTGCGCACGAGCTTTCTCTAGTTGCGGCGAGTAGGGGCCACTCTTCATTGCAGTGCGTGGGCTTCTCACTGTGGTGGCTTCTCCTGTTGCACAGGATGGGCTCTAGGCACGTGGGCTTCAGTAGTTGTGGCTCACGGGCTCTAGAGCACAGGCTTAGTAGTTGTGGCGCACAGGCATAGTTGCTCTGCAGCATGTGGGATCTTCCCGGACTAGGGCTCGAACCCATGTCCCCTGCATTGGCAGGCAGATTCTTAACCACTGAGCCACCAGGGAAGCCCCGCAAACCACTTTTGATGTGTTCGATCAGTCACAGCACCTTCTCCATACACTGCACAAACCTTATTTTTGCGTTTCAGTTGCATTTTTACCTTTCTTGAAATAATAAAGCATGATATGTGGAAAATGTTGCTTTTTTCTTTCATCTTCAGTATTAAAATGGCTACACAAAAATTCACCAGTTTTGGTAAGTCTTTTTTTAAATGCACACTGATATGACGACTGTCACAATACAATCTAACAAAATCGTTTCAATTGAAGTTAAAAACAACTAAGTGCTACTAGAACCATCTTTCGGAAAAAAACGAACGAACCTTTTGGCCAACCCAATAGAAGTTGTAAAAGCACCCTCCTGAAAGATCCAACTGGAATGATTAGCAGCTGATTATCACACTAAGGAAATAATAAAAGCCATGTTTCAAGTAGCCATTGACTTACCTTGGTCATTTATGAAGGCCAGAAGACAGCTGTTCTGTTTTGGGGGATGAGACAAGAGAACAGCATGTAAATCTGGTCAGATGTACCAGAGCACAGTGAAGAGTGGACACCATACTCTAACCCACATTCCAGCAATTTCTTGCCTTTGGGAAGATTCTCATAGGCTGGGAATAGATACAGTAATAGGTGTTGTTTCTAAGCCCATTGACCAGAAAATTAAAAAGAAGACACATGTTCTGGAGGACAGATGGTGATCACATTGGAATGCCTGAGAAAAGCAAATTTTCACTTTCATGAAAAATTTAAAACAAAGAGTTTAAGTTGAAAAAAATTACATTTGTCTTAAATTACATATATTTTAAATTCTATACAATATGAGTTTCATGATCTTTTCCTTTGAATTGAGTAACCCTTCAGCTATTCTCCAAAGATTGGCTAATGACGTACGTGGACCAGGCTTATTTTCCATGTCACTAAATTATCCATGAATAGTTGTCTAACATGTTGAAGAACATCTGCATCAACTCCAGTTAGTGTCAGGTTCTGTTCCTAAAGTCAGGCTTATGTTTAATCTTAGTAGATGCTAATTTGAATTTAAAGAGGCCAAATTACTAGAGAACAAAGTGGAATTAGGCACATAACTGGCTTATGAGATCAAGAAGAAGCCAGTAAAAATTGGAAAGTGGCTACAATTCAAGGAACTAGTCATTTGGGGATTGCTGGGGGCTGGGGTAGGGTATCTACTTTAAACAATGAAAATAAAACTGCTGAGGAAACAAACCTGCCTTCTAGTTCAGATGATTATTTGGCCATTGTTTGTACTTTGAATAAACTCAGGCTTATTGGTCAAAAATCTACTTTATAGGCTGACTGGCAAAGCTTGATATAAATGCTACTGGAAAAGCTTGATATAAATGCTCCAGACAAAGCCCTGGAAACTTACTACTTCCAGGTGATCTTTAAGCATTATTCTGGAATAAAGGCCAGAAAAATGGGAATTCTTCTCTTGTCCTGACCAAATTCACATCAAGTGGACCTAATATTCATAACTTCTGTTAAGATAGTAATCCCCGGGCTTCCCTGGTGGCGCAGTGGTTGAGAGTCCGCCTGCCGATGCAGGGGACACGGGTTCGTGCCCCGGTCCGGGAGGATCCCACATGCCGCGGAGCAGCTGGGCCCGTGAGCCATGGCTGCTGAGCCTGCGCGTCTGGAGCCTGTGCTCCGCAGCGGGAGAGGCCACAACAGTGAGAGGCCCGCATACAGCAAAAAAAAAAAAAAAAAAAAGTAATCCCTAGTTAGAAGAACTCAGTGTGCTGGTCATGTTCAGAGGTCATGTTTAGAGGTTTGACAGATTTGACAATTACATTGTTAGGTAATTGGTCCTGATTGCATCTAAAGCACAGGTAGGAATGGAAGCTTTGGGGCCAAGAGTGGGGGAGATTAGTAAACAAACATTGAAGTATCTCCTATTCCCAGTTAATTTATTGGAAAGAAAAGGATCATTAAACTGAAGAACTGTTGTCCTCTTTTGGGTTAGAAGAAGCCATGTGGACAGATAGGACATGTGGCTTGTGAAAGTTATTTTAGATGAATAAGATGGACTATATTCCATTGAAATTAGCCTCTGCCATCCACTTCAGAGAAGGTGTTACAAAGAGTTGAGAAGATGTTGCTAGGTGAAGACTGAAGAAGGGTTTTAAGATGGGCCCAGCAGGCTCAGCTGGCTTTGGATATGGAGGACTGCCATGTCTAAATCTAAAATTGTACTAACCGGGATTTTTTGTTTGTTTTTTTAACATCTTTATTGGAGTATAATTGCTTTACAATTGTGTTAGTTTCTGCTTTATAACAAAGTGAATCAGCTATACATATACATATATCCTCATATCTCCTCCCTCTTGCGTCTCCCTCGCACCTTCTCTATCCCACCCCTCTAGGTGGTCACAAAGCACCGAGCTGATCTCCCTGTGCTGTATGGCTGCTTCCCACTAGCTATCTATTTTACATTCGGTAGTGTATTTATCTCCATACCACTCTCTCACTTCCTCCCAGCTTACCCTTGCCCCTCCCCGTGTCCTCAAGTCCATTCTCTACGTCTGCGTCTTTATTCCCGTCCTGCCCCTAGGTTCTTCAGAACCTTTTTTTTTAGATTCCATATGTATTTGTTAGCATACGATATTTGTTTTTCTCTTTCTGACTTACTTCACTCTGTATGACAGTCTCTACGTCCATCCACCTCACTACAAATAACTCAATTTTGTTTCTTTTTATGGCAGAGTAATATTCCATTGTATATACATGCCACATCTTTTTTATTCATTCATCTGTTGATGGACACTTAGGTTGCTTCCATGTCCTGGCTATTGTAAATAGAGCTGCAATGAACATTGTGGTACATGACCCTTTTTGAATTATGGTTTTCTCAGGGTATATGCCCAGTAGTGGGATTTCTGGGTCGAATGGCAGTTCTATTTTTAGTTTTTTAAGGACCCTCCATAGTGGCTGTATCAATTTACATTCCCACCAACAGTGCAAGAGGGTTCCCTTTTCTCCACACCCTCTCCGGCATTTATTGTTTGTAGATTTTTTGATGATGGCCATTCTGACTGGTGTGAGGTGATACCTCATTGTAGTTTTGATTTGTATTTCTCTAATGATTAGTGATGTTGAGCATCCTTTCATGTGTTTGTTAGCCATCTGTATATCTTCTTTGGAGAAATGTCTATTTAGGTCTTCTGCCCATTGTTGGATTGGGTTGTTTGTTTTTTTGATATTGAGCTGCATGAGCTGCTTATAAATTTTGGAGATTAATCCTTTGTCAGTTGCTTCATTTGCAAATATTTTCTCCCATTCTGAGGGTTGTCTTTTCATCTTGTTTATGTTTTCCTTTGCTGTGCAAAAGCTTTTAAGTTTCATTAGGTCCCATTTGTTTATTTTTGTTTTTATTTCCATTTCTCTAGGAGGTGGGTCAAAAAGGATATTGCTGTGTTTTATGTCATAGAGTGTTCTGCCTATGTTTTCCTCTAAGAGTTTTTTATAGTGTCTGGCCTTACACTTAGGTCTTTAATCCATTTTGAGTTTATTTTTGTGTATGGTGTTAGGGAGTGTTCTAATTTCATTCTTTTACATGTAGCTGTCCAGCTTTCCCAGCACCACTTATTGAAGAGGCTACTAACTGGGATTCTGTATGACAAGTGAAAAACTTACATAGAAATAGAATTCTGTTTTATTTTTCCATTTTCTCAAAAAGTATATTTCTCAAATCTTTTCTGGATACCCAGTCGGTGTCCTTGTATCTTAAGTGTCTTAAAGCACAGTGAAGATAGGCATTTTAAAATTCCAGATTTTAAAATGTGAGTCTTTGGAGAGCTAGGCTAACCATTGAGAGCAAAATGAGGAGTGTCCCAAATGTTTGTGTTTCCAGCCTTAACATTAAGGACACAAATTGTGAATATCATATAAATACCATCCAGAGTGTCACACGGTGTCAGCAGGGTCAACTGTATTTATGTTCTCTCTTCCTAAGCATTATATAGAAAATTAGTAAATGAAGTCAATGTTCTTTACTGACAAGCTACCCACCCAGCAACTTTAATATTCTATTCTTCTTGGGGAAGGGGGTACTTCTTGTAAGCTTGTATTATCACCTTAGTGGTCTGGATAGCCTCCTAAGGTCTTAAATTTCAGCTAAAGAATAGGTGAATAGGATCTGACAGAATAGAAGCATTTCAGAGGGCTATGAGTACTAACTTCAGTCTAATCGGAAATTGAGAAATTCTTTTTGTAAAGGACCAAGTAATAAATATTTTAGGTTTTGCAGGCCAAGAGCTATGTGACTGTCACCCATAGTCTGGCACAACCACCCGACTCTGCCATTGTAGTGCAAAAGCAGCCATACGCACTACATAGAGAATGGCTGGGGGCCAATAAAACATTGTTGATGTACACTGAATTTCATATCATTTTCATGTCACAAAGTAATTCTTTTGATTTTTTTTTCAGCCATTTAAAAATAGAAAAACCATTCTTAGCTCATGGGCTATGGAAAAACAGGTGGCACGCTGCATTGGGCTGCAGCCAGTGGTGTGCTGACCGCTGGTCTAGAAGTGGAAAGGCTTAGAACTTGGAAAAATGGTGCCATACATCAGTTTCTCTTTTCCTCCTTCTCTCATATTGAAGCCGTGCCTCTCTGGAATGTTATGAGAAGAAAATTAGAAATTGGATGGTATACAACTGCTGGGCATTCTTAAGTCTTGTTCATTAGAGGGACAACACTTTTAGCTAACTTTCTACTGTAGTTGTTGGAAAATGTGTGCCTTACCTCTGGACTGACCTTCCTACATAATGGAAAGCTGAGGGTTTTCTCAGGACACTGCAGGAAGAAGAGAGACAGCACCTCAGTTTTGCCTGAATATTTCCTAGCTTTCTTCCCAGTGGTTTATTCCTGACAGTTCTGATACCTTTTCATGGTTTCATTCCTCCTTGTATTCTGTCAGTTTTGTAAGCTGTTGCTTTGTATTTGTTAGAGAAACTAGGTGAGACAAAACTATTTGTCAGAGAAACTAGGTGGTGTACAGGGCAGAAGCTCTCATGATTTCCTAGGGTTATTGGAGGTCAGGTGCTTCACATGGGAAATTCATACTATTTCATTTCCCTGCTTGTTACTGAAATGTGGTGCATGATCATGTTTGCAAGTGAAGGCAGTGTATTAAAGTCTTAGTGACTGAGAAGAGTAAAATGTACAATTTTGTGTTCTCTTCATAAATTTGAAAAGTGTTTCTCTCAAATTTAAAATGCATTAATGTGCTCTCAGGTTGTTTTTAGCCATTAAAATATCTGTCATTTGCTGTATTTAAAAATTTCAGGTGGAAAAACCTTGCAATGGTGGTCAAGATTTACTTGTTTATCCAGCTAAGAGAAAGCAGCTTTTGAGAAGTGAACTGAATGCTGAAAAAGTGCCACCATCCCCACTACCTGCTCCAAAACAAATACCACCACTCAAAGGGTGTCCAACAGTTATGCCAGGAGACTTTAAAGAGAAAGTTGAGGAGCTGCTGGTGAAATACTCAAGTGGTCTTTGGGCCAGCGCACTCCCCAAAGCATTTGAGGACATGTACAAAGTGAAATTACCTGAGGATGCCTTAAAAAATCTTGCCTCGCTTTCCGATGTATGCACCATAGACTACATTTCTGGAAACCCTCAGAAGGCCATTCTCTATGCTAAACTTCCACCACCCACTGACAAAATCCTAAAGGATTTAAAGGATGCAGAGCAAGCACATGGAGATTATGATGTCAAGTCTGTGATTGAACAAGAATATTTGCAGATAGAAAAAAACATTACCAAAAGTACTGATACCTTTATGGAGACTGTAACAATTCCTCCGTTAATCATTCCAACTGAGGCATCGCCATCTGTACTGGTGGTTGAACTGAGCAACACAAATGAAGTGGTTATCAGGCAAGTTTTATTTTCTAATTATTTAGAATCCTAGTGTACTGTTGCTACTTGGCTATTCTTCATATAGATGCTGGTTGAGGAAGAATAATATATTTTTAGTTCTATAGAGTTATATTGAAGTATAATGTTTAAAATAACTATTTTTGCGAGAAAAGATTTCTTACAGTTTTAAAAATTGAAATGATGATATGGTCTGAACATGAAAATAATCTATGTCAAAAGCATAGTGGTAACTATATAAGTCAAAAGCAATACCTAGTCCGTAGAAAGAGCAATCACCCACTAGGTAGGTAATACTGTTTAATCTGGGATTACGTAGTGTTTCCTAAAAGTCAGAATAGCTAAGCGCCGCCTTCTAGTGTAATGCATCAGATTAGCCCTCTGGTTTCTCGAGCCTTTTGATATCATTGCCTGGGAGAAGGAATTATTGCCTAAGTAGCTAATGATAACTGGAATTCCAAAAAACAGTTTGGTTCAGGCACTTGATGTGGACTTTTGGAGGAAATGTAGAATACATAGAAAATGTTGAAAGACTATAATTTGCTGTTTCTGACTTGGGATGAAGAATGGTAACCACTGTAGCTGGATCTCTGGAGGCAGCAGCCCAAGGTGTGGCTGTGGCTGGAGCAGAACAGAATCCAGGCTCCTTCACCCAAAATGTCCCTGTGCGTTGGACTCTTACTCTTCCCAAGGATCATAGCTGAGCTGAGAAGATCCAATGAAAGGCCACAAAAAATAATCAAAGTCCTATACAGCAAACCTACTGAAGCTTTTCTGTTTGAACAAACTAAGTCTGATGATGAAGTGAGAATCAAGTATCTTAGGATGTTCAAACTAGAACATGTAGGAGCTTTGTTGAGGTCCTTTTTATAGAGGGGTGGTAAATGTATAGAGCTTTTATTCTAAGATGTGGTATGGCCTGAAGATAGGAATAGCTTGCTGAGGGTTAGGGTTCCTACTGTGGGTCACTAATAAACTGAGGTAAAGGAAGGATGTTGAGGAGCACATTGCTAACTTTTACCATTTGACATTATAAAGAAAATCTAAATCTGCTTCCTTGGCAGGATCCTTTGGTATCTGTTACCAGTAGTCATTGGTGCCACTTTCAGAGAGCCAAGCACCCAGCACTGGACTGGATGAATCATGTGATTTCTTACGTTCTTCCCACGATCTGGCAAGAATCTGGATCAGTTCCAGGGCTTCAATAGGATGGGGGTTCTATCTACTCCAGGATGATTAGGTCCAGGGTCCTCAGGTTATCTAGATCCCTTTTTCAGTATAAGTTAGAATCCCAGAGCCGGCATTCTACGTGTTCATTAGTGTGGCTGGCAACCAGCAAGCATGATGGGTAATGTCTGCCCTTAGGTTGACCCTAGGTCATTAGTGTCTCCCCACCACCCTGACCCCAGCAGGCTGAGCCCTATTCTACATCCACACCTTTACCCAGGCAGTAGACTCTGGAAACTAGTAGGCTTGTGACTCATAAAAGTTACAGGGAGGTGCCGTGGCAGGACCCTTAGGTCAAGTATGGGAATCTGTTGTCTCCAGTCTAAAAATTAACTTTGTAAAACTTTGTATTTATGGCATATCTAAATTGGCCTGCATATCATTCTTTGTTCACTTGCTCAGGTAATTTGGGGATAATGTATGACCTTATTCTTGCCACTACCCACTCTTATACCAACTGTCATATTACCTCCTTACCCCGCCCAGGCATCGTTCTCTGTTGGTGGCTACAGAGAGCAGAAGCTGCCTGCAGATCTCATGCTGCTTCTCACCACCTCCCTCCTCCCTGGCAGGAGCCCATGCTATGCAGACTACCAGACCACAGGCTACAGCCTAGGCCTCTGCCAGTTGAGCTCCCAGGACTGTAGCAGCGCTACCAGGAGGCCCCATGAGACTCCAGGTCCCAAGGAAATGGGCACTTGAGCAGAGCTGCAGATCTACTAGGAGACTCCAGAGCCAAGAGTGCAGCTGTATTCCAGGCAGTACCCTAACATTTGTAAAGCTCAGTAACCTTAAATGATAGAGTATGACAAAGCTTTTACAGCTGTTTCTGGAGTGAATAATATGCATGTCATATTTTGTTTTAAAATAGCCATTGCCTCCAAAAGAGGCATTATTTCCACATTGTGTAGGGCTTTTAAAAGCTTTTTTTCCTCTAGTAACAAATAGGTTGACTCTGGTTTCTTCTGTCCTGCTGATAGTTACCAAAAATACAGGAAGATACTCCTAAAAGGAATAGTTTCTGAAAGCTGTATAGGACCACTTGGGCCCTGAGTAGAAGCTAGAACAGTTCAAAGAGCAATGTTCTTGTGGCATATCCCCCATCTCGCTGGCCAGGTGATTCTGGTGCTGGTACAGCATAGCCTTCAAACTCAAAAGGCTTCATCCCATGGCTGAGATAGCTCCTGTTAAAGGAGCCAGGTTTGATTTGCCAGGTTTTCCATCCTGGAAGGAGGCCTTTGTTGGAATCGTCTCTGAAGACTAACGGACAAGGAAGCAGCAGCCTATTTATGGCAGAAAGCAAAACAGTATGTTTTGATAACATAAACTAGGACAAGGTGATTGCAGTTGTCAACAGCCGAAAATTGTAGAAGGGGGATAGAAGAGTATCCTGGAAAAAAACATTTCTTAAAAAGCATGCAACTTAAAGAGGCATTTATCTAGAACATGTCATCTCTTTAAGGGTATCAGAACTCAACATTTTGTTGTAATTTGTTCAAATTTGTTCAGTAAGTTGGAGGGATGGGTTGTCACATGGTTCTATCTATTGTTTTCAAGGGTTTGTTTTTCTCTAGGAGGAGTCAGATTTCGTTGGTTTTCAGAGATTGAGACTTGTTCAGACCCAGCCTTAGTTAAGGCAGAACTATCAACTACATTCTCTTCTCAGAAATCTACACACATCTCCAGCAGCCTGAGTCAAAATCTCAGGTTGACTCTTGCTCATCTGGCTTCCACTGGTGTCTTCCTTTCCACTTCCTCCCTTTCCTTCCCTTGAGTCTTCTCTCAACCTGGTCCTCCCTGACTGCTTACTGTTATATCCTCTAGTTCTCTGGATTGTTGTTGAGCATTTGCTCTGTTGTGTGGTGTGTTGGACCTTGGTCTTTTTTTGTGAGCTCCACAGTATTGTATTCTCCTTTTTCAAGGTACAGTTGTTGGGCTTCCCTGGTGGAGCAGTGGTTGAGAGTCCACTTGCCGATGCAGGGGACGCAGGTTCATGCCCCGGTCTGGGAAGATCCCACATGCTGCGGAGCAGCTGGGCCCGTGAGCCATGGCCACTGGGCCTGCGCGTCCGGAGCCTGTGCTCCGCGACGGGAGAGGCCACAGCAGTGAGAGGCCCGCGTACCGCAAAAAAAAAAAAAAAATATATATATATATATATATAATTGTTTACTAACTCCATGTTCTCCTCCCTGTCAGTGTAAGCAAGTCTGAGCCTGGAACCAAAGATGACTGTAGAAAAACAGAGTAATATTAATGAATTCCTGTAGCTTTCCTTCTTCCAGGTTGCTTCATTTGTGTTCTCTTCCTTTAATTTAGGTATGTGGGCAGAGACTATTCTGCTGCTCAGGAATTAATGGAAGATGAGATGAAGGAGTATTACAGTAAGAACTCGAAGGTCACACCAGTCCAGACTGTGCAGATTGGCCAGTTGCTGGCTGTAAATGCTGAGGAGGATGCCTGGTTACGGGCACAGGTCACCTCAACAGAAGGGAACAAAATAAAGGCAAGCATTATGAAGGCAAACATTATTTTTCAGATGAAAATGTTGCGTCTAATATTCTGTCCTCTCTAACTATATTTAGTTTTCCTCAGAAGTTGAAAAAATAGTATCTGTAAAAGATTATCTCTGTCAACTTTTAAGTCAGTGGTAGTTATATTATCTTAGAGTTTTAGTTTAAAAAAAAGAAAAAAAATTCTTCTCCATTGTTGTACCATAACCCATGATGTAAGCAGGAAAAAAATCTCTATTCCTATCCCTCAAGGTTATATAATGAATACTGATCAGAGCTCTGTGGGCTTCTTATCAAGGTCAATACTTTGGAGTGAGGGAAACCATACTGATTAGAGGAGATGGCATTCTTCTTTCACAGCCAGCTGAGGAGAACCCCAGATAAGACTTGGGCCATGCCCCAAGTCTTGCCCTCTTGGTCATCTTGGACATCTTGGAAAGGTCAGAGGGCTCGTTCACCAGTCTCTTCCCTCAGAGGCTCTAATACTTCCAGACTTGACCACATTCGTGGTGATCATCCTCTGCGCCATTGCCTCTTTTTTCCCTCAGCTCAGAGACCCAGAATCAGAACTCACTCACGAAGGCACAGTTTTGTCTAAATTTTGTAAGCAGGGTTAGCACATCTCAGAACCCTTAGCACTGCAGGGGGTGGGAAGTCCAGGTGAACAAGACCCCAGTCAGTGTGGCCCCATCACTGCTTTGTGCTCAGTGAGAAACCTGAGTGGCCTCTAGTCGATAGGAGATAACTGCCCCAGACATTCCTAGCTAAACTTCAGTCTACTTGCTGACCGTTTCCCTGCCCTTAGGAAGTCCAATACAACTTAAGCTATTTGAAGGCACAGGGATTGCTTATGAAGAGAAGAACCATACAAACCCCGGTGACATGTTAACAGTGCATCAGTGTTTATAATAAATGCTACAAATACTCCACAAGGATATCTCCTAGTCTGAGATCTATAAGGCAAAAATAACTTGGGCCTTCCCCTTCCTTCCTTACCTCTACTTTGGGAGTTTAAGCTCTGGAGTCAGTTAGACCTGAGTTTAAGTCCCAACTCTGCCACTTCTAGCTGTGTGGCCTTGGGAAAGTTATTTAACTTCTCTGATTCCTTACCTATAAAATCAGACACTATCATTATGCTAGTATCTGCCTGTTAAACTTTTCATTCATTTTTTTCCACTCTCCTAGGGCAGGAGACAAGACTGACAAGTCCTTGTTCTCAAGAAGCTTATATGCTAGTAAAAGAAGACAGATAATGAACAAGTATACAATAAATAAACAGGACAATTTAACAGCAGTGAAAGAAATAACCAGGGTGCTGTGATAGAAAATAACTTTGAAGGAAGGGATAAGCAGGGAGATGTGATCTGGTTTATTTGCTTCAAAGATTGTTCCAGTGCCCGTGTGGGGCATGGATTGTAGTAGTGTAGAGAACATGGATTGTAGTAGTGTAGAGAAGGAAAGTAAGACTGGCTAGTTGGCTGTTGCAGTAGCCAGCAACTTGTAACCTGAATTAGGGTAGAAACAGTGGAGACACAGGTAATGGGACGTATTCAGGATGGATTTGGAGGTAGAACTGACAGGACACTAATTCATCAGATGTGGAAGAGAAGAAAGGAGAAGATTCAGGATGGCTGCTGGGTTTGGGACTTGAGCAACCTGGTGGATATTGGTGCCATTTATTGAAACTGGGAACTCAGGGAAAAGAACCAATATATAGGAGAATCAAGAATTTTGTAGGACCTGTTAGGTTTGAGAAAAGCTATCAGATTTCACCTGGACAAGCCTGGAGCTCAGGGAGAAGTCAGGACTGGAGATGAAGCAGCAGGGTGGGAGGCATCAGCGTGTAGGTGCTACTTGAAGCCATGGGACTGGGTCAGATCTCCTTGAGGAAGAATCACCCATAGAGCAGAGAAGGGGACCCAGAACTAGGCTCTGAAACACTTCAGCATTTAGATGGTGGGTGTGAGAGGAGCAAAGAAGACTGTCAGAATGGCCAGAGAAGGAGGAAAACCAAGAAGGCAGTGTCACGGAAGCCAGAACAGGAAAGTACCTCATAAAGGAGGAAGCAACCGGCTGTGTCATTGCTTCTGAGAGCTGTGAGCTGGTGTGAGGAATAAATAGAGCAGCTTGGTGTATTTTACGGTGGCAAGCTCTTAAGGCAGCAGTAGTTGTGGCAGTCCTGGCCTCATCTTGTTCCCCATATCCCATGAACCAGACAGAGATGAATTTTACCCTTTATTAGGAGAAACCCCAGCTACTTGGAAAGTCTTGTTTCTCTTGAATTTTACTGTGCCTGACAGCAAGAACAGGTTCCCTCCTTGCTTTCCACAGAGCTTGCTGAGTATGAGAAACAGGAACATGCGGTCACCCCCTCAGGCTGGTGCCAGTTTGGCCTGGCGCAAACCCACATCCCAGGGGTGTTTTCTGGTTATTACTCAGGTGGTGCTGTGAGACCTGCGGCCACTTGAGGGAGCCAGAGATCCAGGAATGAACTGGGGCCTGGTGCCACGATTATGAGCCTGCTTGTGCTGATCTCAGGGCCAAAGGAGACAGGACAGAGGGTGGTGAGAGTCCAGCTGGACAGTCCATGGGCAGATGTTTTATGAGCCACAGATGACATACAAATACATGGTATCGTGATTCAAAAGAAGAAAGAAAAGAAAACAAGCTCCAGACATTACAGAAACCCTTTGAAGATTTTAGAGCAGTATTCTTTAGTCTCTTAGTGCTAGGAGTACATTCGAAATTGCCCAGGAATCATGATTTCACATACTATGTCCTATTCACAGACACGTTGTCTCCATTTTAGACCTAGGAAGAGCAGAATCCAAATTGTGGGTGTTGATAGCTATTAAAGGACACAAAAAGCTGTGTGAATCCTGAGGCCTTTGGGAAGGAAAAGCAGGTGCTAATTAGGGGTTGGAGAAGTGGCTGGCTGTAGTGTGGGGACCCTGCGAGGGATCAAGGCCTCGGCGGGCACTGAGTCAAGATATGGACTCTAAGAGATGATCCTTTCCAACGTGGGATATACAGGCCCCACAGACACGGCTATCAGGTGGTCAGGGAAAGGCGTTAGTCATCTCTCTATTCTTTTCTTCCTTAGATTCTCTGATGGGGAGAATTTTTGTTTTGTATACTTACTGTCAGAATCTTGGTGCTCAGAAGCTGTGGACTTTATTTTACTGCAGAAAGTAAAACTCTGTATTACTTGGTATTTCTTTGCCATGCCTTTGCCCTGCGTTTTTGTGATTTGTTCTGTATTTGTAATAACCATCTGCTTTAATTAGAGAAGCGTACTAAGTTTTCAACACTTTCCCTCTGATTCCTAGTTATCATTCTAAACCACAGCTTAATGTCTCTAGATTTATTTTTCTCCAAAAAGAAAAAGCCGTTGGTTATATAGTCCTTCTCAACTGAAGGTTTTATTAATACACTAAAAATAATATCCAGGCTCTCCATGATCTGTGATGGTGGTGAGGAAGTGCCATGCAAGTCTCTGTAAACACAGAGCTCTGTCCAGCAGACTGGGACCTTCTCCTGAATTGGATGAAGGCCTAACCCAGCTGCACAGCCCCCCAAAAACCCAGAATTACCTACCTTTACAGTGTAGAATTCCATGTTATCCAGCCATGACATCACCGTTGTCATTGACAGAAAGCATCTCGGTCCCTGGAAGCATAACAGCTGAGAGCAAGCCGTCACAAGTGCTGCTCTGGGGATTTAGAATCTGATAAATACCACCAGTGTGATGCCTCGTCTAGAAATAAATAAGGATCCGCCTAAGGGAGCAGATCCTTAGTGGAGTTGTGTAAATCAAGAAAGAATAAGGTGATGTAGGCATTATGCCAGCAAGGAAAGGGTGGGGACAGTCAGGGCTGGCAGACCAGGTGTGCTGCTGAGAAGCTGACAACAGAAGGCATCGGAGTTCAGCACTCTTCCCTCTTCTCCCCTTTGTGGCAAAGGTGTGGCAGAGGAGTGCGGCCTGGAAGTCAGGAGCCCTGGCACCCCTGGTCCCATTCCCAGCATTCCTCTTCTGGGCTAAGTCAGGGGCACCTCCCCTGGCATTTTCCAGGCAGTGGTGCCACTTCACATGCCGATTATGGGGTAAAATGAAGTCAGTTCAATGCATCAAGTGATTTTTTTTTTTTTTAAGAAACGAGGATAAAGAATTTTATTTGAACCTAAACGTTGTTGTTTCTGTTATCATTAGGTATGCTATGTTGACTATGGTTTTAGTGAAAATGTTGAAATGAGCAAAGCATACAAATTGAACCCGAAGTTCTGTTCACTGTCATTCCAAGCTACAAAGTGTAAGCTCGCAGGTAAAAGGAACTTTTTTTAAAGTGCTCTCCACTTTGACAAACGTATGGACCCCAAGCGGGGAAAGTTGGGGCCAGTGTTGGGGGGGATGAACTGGGAGATTGGGATTGACATATATACACTAATATGTATAAAATAGATAACTAATAAGAACCTGCTGTATTTCTCTTTGTAAGATTTGATCATTATAAAAATGTTATAATGTTTTAATATATTTTTGTTACATTATATATAACATATAGCACATTTAAATTTATTATTAAAAAGCCTGTTGGACATCTGAGAGGGTTTGGTTGCTGTTGCCGTAACTGCCCTAGTAACGGCTGTTCGAGGCCCTGTATCGTGGGATACAGGATCAGTGTAAATCATGTTGTTCGACCTGTTGTAAAGTGACTCCCAGCTTCGTTCCCACTGAGATGGACTCCTTGGGTGCTGCTTGTTAGCAAGGAACACTCCCTCGTGCACCCAAGCACGAGTCCAGCTGTGGGTCATGTGCGGTCTCTGGCACTGTCACGTATCACTGTTCTTTTCTTTCCTCCTCAAGGAAGCGTAGAGAAATGCACATGTGTGAGAGTGACGTGTAGGGATGACCTGAAAGTATGGGGGGCACATGTTAATGATGAGGAAAGACATTGGAATATGTATGCCTCATGCAGGAGAGCCAGAGCTATATTCAGAAAACGATCAGAATTGTTTTCATGAAAATTAGACCTGTGAAGAAATGCCTCCTTCCCAGCAGGGATGTCTTTATGTCAGAGGAACTGGGTTTGGCTCTCTCTGTGAGATAAATCTAGAGTAATTTAAAAATACTGTTACAAACCTGTGGGAGTTAGTTTTGAAAAGAACATATCAAGAGCATAGGAGAAGATTTAGGATGCTGAAATGAAAGCTTTGATAAAAGCTATAGAGGTGTGTGTCTGGAGAACAGAATATGAAAAAGAGAAAGGTAGGTCAGAAGGAGTCTGTAAACTTGCTTACGGATTTAAAGGGGAAAAATATAGAAATAGACATTGTAGTACCATTGGGGAAATGATGCCCTAGTTTAATTAGTTTAATGGATTAACTTAGAGTTGTCATATTATGTTATATGAAATTACAATTTTCCAAGAATTTAAAGAATAATTAGACTGCAATAAAATTCACCTAATATCCACATTACATTAAACAGTATTTTGCCTTTCTTTCATAAATCTGAAAGTTCTTTGGTATCCTCAGGGCCATGATGGTTTACTTAAAAAGAAAGAATGAAAGAGAGGGGGAAAGGTTGTCTAAATTTTCAATAAGTGCATGTTCATGCAAGAAATAATTGTGCATATTTAATTAGAAAATGAAAAAACCAAGGGTATATTTTTAGGAAGAGTGTTACAAATACATGAGTGGCAGACATAATTGGCTGACAACTTCTTTATGTGTTAGTCTTTTTGTTTTAAATATGTGTTTGTAAGTAAAGTGAAGGCTGTTTCTCCTAAGGTAGAAATTCAGATTGATCGTCAACTTTTCTTCTTGTTTTAAGATTGCCCGCCTTCGTGTAATCATTCAAAAGGGCATTCATGTTATAATAAATATTTTTAAACCTAAGGGTGGATGGTATAAAGAAGATTGTATAACAAAGCTTCCCTATAAAATTTAAGAATTTTGTAGTAGATTCATAATTGTAATAAGTAGCCAAAACAAACACAATCTCTGCATCTTAAAATGATTCTTCTAATTAAGTAGAAATTTAAATATTCAATATTTTTCAGGGTTGGAAGTTCTAAGTGATGATCCTGATTTAGTGAAGGTGGTTGAATCTTTAACTTGTGGAAAGATCTTTGCAGTGGAAATACTTGACAAAACTGATATTCCACTGGTTGTTCTGTACGATACCTCAGGAGAAGATGACATCAACATCAATGCCACCTGCTTAAAGGCCAAATGTGACAAGTCACTAGAGGTTCACCTTCAGGTACCACTGTGACCACTGTTGTCTATTCACAAGTATCACAGGAAAGAAATTCACCAGAAAAGAATGTTGTACATTTTAGGCTAACACTAGATAGAGACAGATTACGTATGTATTGGAAAAAAAAAAGGAAGGAAGGGAGCTAAAAGGAGGGGAAATGCCAAAATATTAGTAATAAAAATAGTAATTATTAAGAATTGGATTTTTGTTTTATTTTTTTTTATTTTTGTTTTATTTTCCAGTTTCCACAATGAGCATATATTAATTTTATATGAAATTATTTTGCAAAGATAATAAAGGAGGATAATTCAAATGAAGGGAAAATTAGATCAGTGACGATGCTTATTAAATTGCTAGCTTTAACATTTTTTAAATGTGAAGAACATAGATGTCTGTACGAAAGGACACTTTTAAATAAATTATAGAGCAGCCACTCGAAAGAATAGGATGAGATGTTAAAAATGATCATTTTTAAGGCTTCATAGCAACATTGGGAAAATATTTGTTTTAATAAGTAGAACAATAGTAAATTGCCTTTATATTATGATTTGACTAAAAGTGGCTAAAATTAAACCTTTACTGTGATTATAATTTTTAAAAGTTACTAAAAATTCCTGTGGCCCATGGACGTGAATTAGAAAGTAAACTGATAATGGGATTGATTTTGTGAGAGTTTTTTATTTTTATTTCTGTTAATGCTGCAAAAATATGTTTTATATAATAATTCTTTTTCTAAATTAATGGGGAGAAGATAAACCAGAGTTAAAGCAGAGCTAAAAATACTCTTAGCCTTTCAGACAGTAGAAAGTGGTAATAATATAATGTGTGTAAAATGTCTACTCTGTGCCTGACACAAATGATACCAGATATTCCTGTTGGAAAGAGTGGTATGCAAACTAGTTTTTCACACTTACGTTATGAATTTCATTCTATCTGTCCTCCAGCTTGCTTAGAAGATTGAAAAGCGCAGAAATTTTCAATGAGCTATTTAGATAGATACCCTTAGGTAGGTGAGAGCTGCACTCTGTTCTCACATCCTTGGTGTGTCCTTTGTTTCAGGTCGATGCCATGTACACAAATGTCAGAGTGACTAATATTTGCTCCGATGGCACACTCTACTGCCAGGTGCCTTGTAAGGGTTTGAACAAGCTCAACGACCTTCTGCATAAGATCGAGGAATACTTTCATTGTAAGGTATGGCCAAGCAGCATCCACCTCTAAGATGAGTCCTAACATTGCAAACAAGAGGAGTCACTAAATTGTACATGTGTCGTAAGTTTTGTATATTTTAAGGTAGACTCTCTAAAATAGAGGATAAGAGCCCCAGACTTAAGAATTTAAAACAAAAATAAAAATCCCCACTAGTTTCTTTATGGTAAAATGAGGATAATAATAGTGAGTACCCACAGGATTGTTATGAGGACTAGTCACAAGGCTGCTTATTATTAGCACAGGGCCTGGCACATAGAAAGTGTGCAACAACTGGTAGATTTGTCATTCACAAGGTGCAGTTGATGAGCCTACAGTGCAGCTGCCTGTGACTGTCTGCTCGAGCAGCTGGCTCCTCTGCCTGGGCAAAGACAGAACCATGGAATTTAGAAGGAGAATAGAACTTCCGAGGCATCACTGTCCAACCTCTTTATGGTCCCTGAGAGAACCTGCGCCTTGGAAAATGTGGTTCTGCAGTTTACATTTATTAGTAATCTCTTTTCCCTTTAATTCTAGTATTATTTTCTGAATCAGGATCTGTAGGGGTTTTGTTTTAAGGTCCTAAAGGGATTTCCTTACCTCCATTTGGACATTATAGTTGTAATCCACAATATGCTGTGGTTTCCAAGTGACTAAACTCTGATGCCGCTTCATCTCGGACCCCCTCACCTGGAAGTGAACCCTTGCCTCTGACCTACAGAGCACCCCGAGTGCCTCATGACACTTGTATGCAGCATTGTTTTAGCTGTTTGGGTATTTGTTTGCTTTACTAGAGTATAGGCTTCCTGAGGGCAGAGACTGAGCCTCACCAGCTTCTGGTAAGTACCTAATTCATTTAGGTACTGTAGTAACTTATCTAGTGTCTTACATAAAATAGGTATTCCAAAATATTTGCTGAAGTGGATTAAACTTGTATTTAGACTACAGCCTAGAATCGAGACGTTATTAGATCTATAGCTTTACCTCTTTCTGTTACAGATGTCTTAGCTTGTATCTCAAGGTCATTACTGAAGTTTGATTTGCTGATCTATCCTAGAGAAATCTGAGACATCCAGAGGGTGACTGTAGTTACTCATTTGCATGCATGTGCTTATAATCTATAATGGTGAAAAGCACTCTTGACAGTTCTTAGTGCCCTGGAAGCTCAAGTGGAAGGAGACATTGCCTGTGGGGAGAGTAGAAACATTCACACTGAAGGAAAGAGGCAATGGCAGGTCCCCCATTTCAAGCTACAGCAGAGGAGGAGGATGAAAACATTGAAGAAGATTGAACTGGCACTGATATCCATATTTGGGTTGATAACGTTTCTTTTGTTTTGGATTAAAATCTTATCTTTGAATCTTGAATGTTAAAAGATGAAAAGAGGAGGCCTTATGAACTGCTAGCCTAACTGCTTCCCTTTCATACAGGCTGTTCATTTTATCGGATTCATCTCCCCTCTTTGTGTTTAACTGATGGTGCCTGAGCCTGGATGAATTATACTGACCTCCATGCTAACATTTTTAGACATTTTAACAAGGCTGATTTATGAGCCATGTGCAAGGAAGAAGGGTAGATGGCTACCACCAACATATGAGAAACAAGGCAGAAGCCCTACAACCCCTGTACATGTGCTGCGTCCACTGTAGCACACACGTCGCCGAAAGTCTGATCACATACGGGTGAAGCAGCTTGCCTGTGCCACAGCGGTGTTTTTCTCATGGTGTAGCAACGTGCTCTTTGCTGAGAATAATAAGTGTCATGCGTTTCTGTTTTGCAGCACATGACCTCTGAGTACTTCGTTTCATTACCCTTCTGTGGGAAAATCTGCCTCTTCCATTGCAAAGGAAAATGGTTACGAGTAGAGGTAAAATCAGTCACTTGACTTTTTTTAAACTTAAGATGAAATATTTCAGACATATAAATGAGGTTTTTAAAAAATGGAGTAAGCATCCATATACTCATCACCAGTTTAAGAAATAAAACATGATACATAAAACCAATATACAGTTGATGCTCCCTGTCTGCAGCCCTTTCTTTTACTCCCACCCCTGGGGGAGCTACCAGCTGAATTTGGTGTTTCTCCTTCCTATTCACTGCTCTAGAGTTTTACTATATTTGTGTCTATACACACATACTTTTACTATCTGTATATTTCAATATAGAGATATTTAAAATGTAGAAGTGAATAGTATATATAATATTTATAGTAAAAACATGAATAAAGTATAACTAAATGAATGAATGTCTTAAAAATTTACACAAATTGTAAGATGTATTGATTCTTCTATAACATGCTTTTTCATTCATTATGTTTGTGATGTAATCTGTTTTCCCTGCTGTATGCTGTAACAGTGTACGAATATGCCAACATTATCACTCCATTCTTCTGACAATGGATATTTAGATTGTGTCGAATTTTTTGCTATAAACAGCACTACCATGACCCTTCCTGTGCATATCTCCCAGGGTACATATGTAGGAGTGGAATTTCTGGGCATAGGGAATGCCTAATTGCTCTCCAGAGTCACCCCTCCCTCGAGGGGTAGCCCTTTGAGCGTTCTGGCTTCTTGGGGGCATCTCATGTCCTCCCTCACCCCTGCCCAGGATGGCTTGGGTTTCAGTGTTCACATATTCCTCTATTTCCAGGGCCTAATAATTGTTTTATTTTCTTACAAGCTCAGTTATGAATTTGCAAGGAGGTTTGTTATATTTTGTCATAGATTTCTGTATGTTTTTCAAAGGTAGGTTTTGGATTTTTGTGGTTTCTTTCTTTTCTTCGTCTTCTTCTTCTTTTTTTTTTTTTTTTTTTGATATCTATTTTGCCCAGTTAGTAAAATTGCAAATCTGGGCTTGATTTTTTTTTTTTTCCACAGTGGTGCTTAACCTAGGTGCAAAGACCTCTGCTTACAGGGAGCGCCTGGACCCCTCCCCAACAATTGTATGCAAATTATGTGTGTGTGTGTGTATTATGTATTTTGGAGGGAAAGTATTCATAATTTTCTTAAGATTCTCAAAGAAACCAACCCTAAGTAAGAATCATTGCTTTATTGAGTTTTATTACTGCATAGCAGCATTGTGATAACTAATTGTACTGATTTTCCCTTTATTTAAGTAAATCTTGGTCATGGCCACTTTAATGAAAGCATCAGTTTTGAAATAATTATTGTCAATGTGAATGTGTGTCAGAAAGTTGAGATCTGGAGTTATATGACTAAGATTTGGGTGCTTAGCTATAAACTTCAAAACATGATTTGTTAAAAAGAACACGACATATCTGAATTTTAAAGCTCTGTGCTGTTTAGTGTATAATATATAAATGCACAAATACTTAATTTTTTAACCTTTTATTTTGAAGTAATTTCAGACTTTTAGAAAGTTGCAAAAATATTTTAAGGAGTTCCCATATGCCCTTTATCCACCATCTCCAATTGTTAACGTCTTACATAACGATTATCAAAATCAGGAAATTAACATTGGTACAATATTATTAACTAATCTGCAGAACATGCTGACATTTCCCAGATTGTCCTCCATATGTCCTTTTTCTGGTCCAGGATCCCAAGATGTATTTAGTTGTCATGTCTTCTTAGTTTCCTCCAACCTGGCAGTTGCTCAGTCTTTGTTGTTTGTGGCCTCTTGAAGAGTAGCAGTGTTTTGTAGAGTGTTTCTCTTTTTGAGAGAAACTCAACTTGAGTTTCTCCGTGTGTGGAATCAGGCTATGCCTTTTTGGCAAAAATACCTTCTCAGTGTATGCTCAAATACTTTAGATTAATATCTAGTATTATTTGTATTACTATCAAGTTGTGTATTATCTACTTTTGAGGTAGCAAAAGTGTTCATTCTCTTAGTGATGCATAGAAAGTTAAGGAAAGAAAGATGATTAATGAAAAGCAGATCCTGTGTTTAAGTGATGTATTTGCTCTTGACATTGTAACTTGTCTAAACTTGTCTGAACTATAGTGCCTATACATTCTGAACTTATTCTGTAAGTCCAACCAACTTTATTCAGTGCAGTGGCCACTACTCTCCCTGTTTCCCTGTAGAAGTGGTCTGCATTCACTCTGCACCATCTTCCAGTCAGTCCTCAGTCACTGCCACATGACTTCTGCCCACACTCCATCACAGAGCCTGTTCTTGTGAACAGCGTCTTAATTTTGCAGTTGTATTAGTATCTTCCAGGTCTTGCGTACCAGACCTCTTTGCTGCATCGAACAGTGTTGAAACTTGAAATTCTCTTCTCACTGGGCTACCATGTTATCAAATCCTAATTTTCCTCATGATAGTCTAATAATTCCTTCTCTTATTTTTCACCCAAACCTCCTTCCACCCCCACTTCTGAAATGTCAGTGTCCCTAAGTCCTGTCCAGGCTCATCACTCTTCTCGGCCTCTGCATCCTTCTAGGTAATCCTATCTCATAGTTTCAGGTACCATTTTGGCCCTAATGACTCCCAAATTTGTTTTCCAGTCCTTGATGGGCTGCAGATTTGAGCAAAAAGCCAGCCTAATTGTCCATCTCACAAACTCTTTTAAGTTCTACATGTCTGAAACCAAAATTATCTTTCCCCATCCTTACCTTTCTCCCTTATCTCTATTTTAGTGGTACCTCCATTCATGCAGCCATGCAGGCTGTTTCTTAAGAGTTATCTTTGACTCCTGCATCTTCCTCAGCCCCAAGTGCAACTAATCACTGAACACTGCTGATTTTACAACTTTGTTAATTCTTGCCTGGAACACCGCAGTACCACACCAACTGGTTCCTCTGCCTTCACTCCTGTCTTCCTCTAGTCGAGCTCCGTATCACTAAGAGTAGCAACCCAAAATGCAAATAATTATACATCCAACTTATGACGAGACTTACTGTTTCCATGACACTAAATGCTTTTTTAAACATGACTGATCTCATTTCATGTTCACAAAACCCTGTTATCCCTGTTCTTACTGATGAGGAAAGTCATCCAGCTAAAAAGTGGGAGAGCTGAGATTTAAAACCAAATCTATCTGATCCTAAAGCCCTCACCAGCAATTTTAGAAAGCTGACCATCTCATTCTTCTACTTAAGGCTTGACATTGGCTTCTCATCTACAGGGTAAAGTCTTAGTTCTTGAAGGCATGATATCTGCTTCTCTTAGACCTTGCCTTTGCCTGTCTCCCAGCCTCACCTCTTGCCTTGCCCGGCCTCTCATTTTATGCTCTAACGTAACCAAAATGCTTGTAGGCCCCACACGTAAGAAGTATGTGTGTGCCTTTGCCCATCCTCTCCCCTCTATTTGAAATGTCCAGATTTGCCCCTAACTGGACTCCTACCAACTTGGTTTACTCCCATTCATCATTTAAGGTGCAGCTCTGAAAGGACATAAATTTGTGAAATTTATGAAATTTCAGTTTGTGAAAAAGGAAATACAAATGCCCAGTAAATATGATTATTTCTTAAAGTAACAAATTTGTGTAAACAAATTTACACAACTTAAATTATCCAGCCAAAGTGATTTGATAGATAAGTCACAATGTATGTATATGATAGACTTAAATAACATTAAAATGACATAGAAGACAAATTACATGAAATATTTTTATGAGACACTGAGTGGAAAGCAGTCAACTATGAAATAGTATCTACAAATATTTTGTAATTCTTGTAAATCTAATCTTTTGTGAATCATGGGTAAAAGACTAGAAGGATAATTGTACCTATAGTAGATTACAAGTGATTTTTATATATTTAAGTATATAAATTTTCTACAGTGGAGGCATTTTACTAAAATAAGAAGAAAAAAAAGTAAATTTTTAAAGAAAAGTACCAATTCTAGGCATTCCCTCCTCCTGAAAGCTTGCCCTAACACCTGCTTCCTGCTGGGTCAGGTACCCACCCTCTGTGTTCTCACAGTACCCCAAGCGCAACTTCATTATTGCCTTTACTACATTATAGTATGGTTATGTATTTGTGTCGTCTCTCATGGCACTAGGAGCTCTTTGAGAAGGGGAAGTATATCTTTGCAGCCTAGTTATGCCTGGATATAACAAGCATTCAACAGATACCATCCATACCAATATATATGTTCAGTATGTATGTTTGAATAAACAAATACATTTTAAAATATTCCTCCATGGGACTGTTTGTGTTTATCATGTCTTAGATTTAAAAATTTATGCTATTATATTAATCAAGCATTCTCTCGGGTAGTAGAAAAAGGCTTCACTTCTGGCGAATCTGACTTCCAAGACGAAAGTGGCCCAGTTCTCAACAGTCATCATACTGAAGGCACCACCACGCTTAGGTAGCAGTTAGTGCAGTTGTAGGCGTGAGATCTCAGCCCAGATAACCACCTCCATGGGGCTATATTTGGCCACTGTAAATATTTAACAATGGCAAGTGTCACAATGGCATTTTAGGGGCATATTAGGGGAGATTGTGGCATTTAAAGGTGCATCCAGAATCTTACATTGTGTTCTTGCCATTTGGCCACAGGTAGGTAATTGTTGCTTTGATTCAGTGTGTAACTTACCCATTTTTTTTTTAAACATCTTTATTGGAGTATAATTGCTTTACAATGGTGTGTTAGTTTCTGCTTTATAACAAAGTGAATCAGTTATACATATACATATATCCCCATATCTCTTCCCTATTGCATCTCCCTCCCTCCCACCCTCCCTATCCCACCCCCCTAGGTGGTCACAAGCCACTGAGCTGATCTCCCTGTGCTATGCGGCTGCTTCCCACTAGCTATCTATTTTACGTTTGATAGTGTATATATGTCCATGCCACTCTCTCACTTTGTCCCAGCTTACCCTTCCCCCTCCCCGTATCCTCAAGTCCATTCTCTAGTAGGTCTGCATCTTTATTCCCGTCTTGCCCCTAGGTTTTTCTGACCATTTTTTTTCTTTCTTTTTTTTTAGATTCCATATATATGTGTTAGCATACAGTATTTGTTTTTCTCTCTCTGACTTACTTCACTCCGTATGACAGTCTCTAGGTCCATCCACCTCACTACAAATAACTCAGTTTTGTTCCTTTTTATGGCGGAGTAATATTCCATTGTATATATGTGCCACATCTTCTTTATCCATTCATCTGTTGATGGACACTTAGGTTGCTTCCATGTCCTGGCTATTGTAAATAGTGCTGCAATGAACATTGGGGTGCATGTGTCTTTTTGAATTATGGTTTTCTCTGGGTATATGCCCAGTAGTGGGATTGCTGGGTCATATGGTAATTCTACTTTTAGTTCTTTAAGGAACCTCCGTACTGTTCTCCATAGTGGCTGTATCAATTTACATTCCCACCAACAGTGCAAGAGGGTTCCCTTTTCTCCACACCCTCTCCAGCATTTATTGTTTGTAGATTTCTTGATGATGGCCATTCTGACTGGTGTGAGATGATATCTCATTGTAGTTTTGATTTGCATTTCTCTAATGATTAATGATGTTCCCATTTTTGACAAATGGCACAAAGTATCATTGGGCTTTCTGACTAAGCTATAAAATACCAAAATGTGTCATGTTTTAAAAATACATAGTATTGGGACCTCCCTGGTGGCGCAGTGGTTAAGAATTCGCCTGCCAATGCAGGGGACATGAGTTCAAGCCCTGGTCCAGGAAGATCCCACATGCCGCAGAGCGTCTAAGCCTGTGCACCACAACTACTGAGCCTGGGCTGTAGAACCCATGAGCCGCAACTACTGAGCCCGCACTCTAGAGCCCGCAAGCCACAACTACTTAGCCCGCACACCTAGAGCCCGTGCTCCGCAACAAGAGAAGCCACCGCAATGAGATGCCCGCGCACCGCAACAAAGAGTAGCCCCCACTCGCCGCAACTAGAGGAAGCCCGCGTGCAGCAACGAAGACCCAATGTAGCCAAAAATAAATTAATTAATTTTTTAAAAAGACCAAGTTTAACTGTAAAAAACAAAAACACATAATATTTACCTACTACAAGTAAAATTCTGTCTCTGAATTCTCTCTATTATTTCCTCATTGCTAAGACACAGTAGTTTTTTTTTTTTCCTCACATCCTAATATTTTGGAGAACAGACTGTATCTTACGATCAGCAGTATATAATAATGTATCAAATTGTTTTACAATCAATAGTATCCTAGAATTGAAAACATAGTAATTATTACTATATTTATGAATTAACAGCAAGATGTTGAAATCAATTCTACTATAAAAATATCTATTTGGTAAATAAGTACATTTTAAAATAAGAGAAAATTCAATCAGCACTGATAGTTTTTGTTGCTTTTTATGTGCATTTTAGAGCTGTACAAAATGTAATTGCACAGAAGCATTGTGGCCTTTTGGATATGCTAATAAATCAGCCAACACTTGTCTCATTGCAGATTACGAATGTTCACAGCAGCCGGGCTCTTGATGTTCAATTCCTGGACTCTGGCACTGTGACGTCTGTGAAAGTGTCCGAGCTCAGGGAAATTCCCCCTCGGTTTCTCCAAGAAATGATTGCAGTACCACCTCAGGTACTATATGTTACAAGCCTAGGAGATTGGCTGAAAGGGATTTGGATGTGTTCATAATCACATTGTGAGATGCTCTCTCAGTTTTTGATGATGATTGAGTTTAACAAAATTGGAAATGATCCAGATGGTGGCTCACTTAGACAAGAAGACCAGTGAGACTTACAGAATATTGTTTGATAAATGTTTGTTTTCAAGCATGTTGAGTCATCAGGCTATATTGTCCAGTTAGAGGTTCCACTTTAATAATTAGATGCCAGTGCTGGCTTCTACACAGTTTCAGGATATTATATGTAAATATTTACTTCCAGAGTTCTTAATTTAATTAGGTAACCATTCTCTTCGGATATATGTTTATATTTACCCTTCATAGATTTTAGTGAAAAGATTAACTTCAGTCTATCCTTCCTCTCTTGATAAAAATTCAAGATGATAAGAAGTTTGAATTATTTTGAATTAATTAAAATTATTAATAGCTATTTCCTACTTAGGGGAAGTAGAGTTTGTACAGAAATCCATCATGCTTTGAAAATAAAATTGTTCAACATTCTATAATTTCAAGGGGCCCCTTGACCTATATTTACCGGAAGATTTCTTATGTATCAAAACTCAGTGAATAAAAAGTACTTGACCATAATTAGCATGGCTTTTATAATTTCTCTCACTGCAGTCACTGTTGCCTTTCCTAAAATGACTATTACAGAGAAGCTGTTTAACTTGAGTTCAAGCCAATTTTCAGAATCACATTTTTTCTTATTGCTGCTCAGCATAATATTGAAAATTGTTAGACCTTTAAGTGCTTTCACTTGATAACACCTCTGGCCTCTGTACCCCTTGTTAGAACATCCATCTAGGGCCAGCCTTACCTAGAAAAGGTTTCCAGGGCTGGAGGAGATGGGTGATCTGTCCCACTGCTTCTGACTGTCTGAAAATTACACAGGTGTACTTTCTTGGTAAAAGCCACTCTAATTTTTTCTATTAATCTTATCTGGATTTTTTATTTGATAGATGCGAAGTTGGGGGAACCTTTAAAACAAGCTAGAGCAAGCCTCTGGCTAACAGCATCTCCCCAAGAGGTTCAGAGTAGCAAACTGATGGGCTGTTGGCCAAGGCTGACCCATGAATATTGGGTCTGGGCCCTTGGCTCGTATAGTGTTTTAAAATGTGAATTAGTTGTCTGCTTCTAGCTTCTCTTGACCAACTAGAAAACATGACTCTATTGAGCAGTCCCCTTTATGGCACAGTGCTCTGTGGGAGCTTGGGAAGTGACGTTCTCCCCTGCAGGGCTTGTGCTCTCCAGTGCGCAGGCCCCAGCTGGCCCGCCTCACTCCCTCTTTGCCCACCTGGCACCTGCACTAGTAGAGTCTGCTCTCTTTGCTCTAAGTGACCTCCTCCCCACCCAGAAAGGTACCTCATGCAGGGGGCACAGTGGGAGACTTGGAGCCCCCAAGGATGAAGGGAGGGTGTACGACAGGGAGGTTGGGGCTCAGAGAGGAAAGAAGAAATCTAGGAATCCTGGAAGTAAGTTGCATCTCCTGCATAAAATTGCCTCCATCAATTCAAAGGCTCCCATGAGACTGGAGGGAGTCCCTGGGGTTACCTTTTCCTCCCTGATGTAGCCATTCTGCAGAAGCTTGTGCAGTGATGGTGGGAGGTAAAAAGCATCAGGGAAAATGAGGCTTTTAGGTGTCACTGGGTTTTAGTTTTTCTTTCCCTGCTTAATTCTCATTACAACCTCCTTCAAAAGGTAAGTACAAATGCCTGGGGTACTCAGGAAATGCTTCATTCAGCCGGAAGCCTCCACAGAGATTTTTACAACAGGAGTCAGATTTCATCCAAATGACATTTCATTTTTTTTTTAGTTGGGCATAAAGGGAAGACCTAGATATAAGTCCCAATCTTGTCTTCACGACTTTGTGATCTTACACAGGTTAGTATCTCTGAGTCTGTTTCACCGTCTGTAAAATGAGATCACAACACTGGCCTGCCATGCAGAAGTATTGTAGGGTGAGAAGTATGTGAAGTGCCTGGTATAACCCTGGTTCATGATAGGAGTAAAGACAATGGTAGTAATATAAATAGATCAGGAACATAGCAGATGCTCCAGCCCGAGAACTGTGATTGTCATTATTAGCTATTGCTGTTGCTTGCTCTCTACCTTGGCAACATTTGACTTGTAGGAAAATAATATTGACACTACTCATAAGTACCTATTTTAAGATGGCGTGTCCTCTTTTCCGTTGTGTTTTCTTTTCAGGCTATAAAGTGCTGTTTAGCAGATCTTCCACAGTCTATTGGCATGTGGACACCAGATGCTGTGCTTTGGCTAAGAGATTCTGTTTTGAATTGCTCAGACTGTAGCATTAAGGTTAGTTATCTTATTGGTCTTGATAAAAGGGGGCTGTCAGCCAAAAGGACTCACTTTTTTTTTTTCCCACTTGTTTTTGTGAAAGAATTTTATCTTACTGTAAACAGATGCTTTTACCTCCGACACACTTTTATAGTCAGGAGGTTGGTTACATGTGTAGCTATAAGATATCTGATGGTTTAATTTTTATTTAAGAATTTATCCTATATCTCCAGTGTTACTTTTAAACCCTTTATATAATTTTTTGATTATTAATAAGGTAGCAGGTAGTTCTGTGCTCCTATTTTGCTCCATGATAAGGAGTTAAGTCTGCAACAGAGGACCATGTATCTCTTGATAAATGTTTCTAAAGACCATTTAAATAAGTCCGGTATTTCTTTCTTTTATCCCTAAAGTAAAATGGATTATAAACAAATATTTGCTTGTAATCTTGGTTTTTGCCTCTTCCTAAAACTTATTTAAACTGCTTTATTTCTTTCACTAGCGTGTTTCTTTTTCACACTCTTGCATCTTCATATCAAAAACACTGCTCATATTTCCAAGAATAGAAATGTAAGATAATATTTCTCTATTTTAACTGATGTAAATAGTGTTATCATTTTATATAAGTATTTAACAATGTTAGCACTGAAATGTCCTTGAGAAATATCTTCGTGAAGACCTCTCACTTATTCGAGCCCACACTGATTTTCCTATCTTCATTCTCCTCTAGGGTTTGTCATGTGCAATCACACGGTTATATACCATTTTATATTCTTCAATTGCCACATGAGTATTGTTTTCTCAGCTACATTTTCAGCTCCTAAAGCCAGGGTATTGGGTAGTCAATAAAAATCTTTTTAATGGTTGATTTTTGAAACGGTGTTTCTGTACCATAAATATCAAAATGAATTAGCAGTCAGTACTTCATTAGCCCTCCAAAGAATGAATTTAAATAGACTCCTCTTGCTAGGAGAAAAGCTTTTAAAGTAAATTACTTTAGAAGGATTGCCTTGCTGGTGTCTCCTTGTCTTCATGCCTGTGTTCCTGCCTTTCATTTCTAGCCCAATTTGGTAAAAGATAGATGTGGCTAGAAGTGTCTCATTTTTGTTATTCCTGAGATAAACCAGAGGAGCTGATGAGAAGAATTAACAGTCACCCAGCCCTTTGGGACACACAGTCCAGTTATCAACGTGTGGTGCTCCCATACAGACATTCACCCCTCTGACAGAAAAAGGTAGCCAGGTAATCAGAGGTCTCCTGGGCGAAAGGTGCAAGATGGTGACTATAATTTTGGCCTATTCAGTGGAGCTTTCTTCCTCTTTTTCTCCCAAGGTCCCTCTCCTCTCATGTAACTGGGGGAAAGGGAGAGGAGTGAGAGCAGATATTAGGACCAAACAAGGACTTTGGACCAAAGATCCCAAAGGGTATGGTGAAGGTCAAAGCTTTTTCTTTCCCTTCCCTGTCTGAGAGTACACCAGCATTAAGCAGAATTCTTACAGGACATTTTGCCGTTTTTATTATTTTTTATTGTTGAAGTTGGATGATGAGCACATGGGGGTTCATTGGGTTACTCTTTCTTGAGTGTTTTAACATGTCATTAATATAAAAAAATTAATCATGATATATAGAATCACTTCCTCTCAGTGATAATGACCTCTAGCCAGTCATAGATATTCTCAGTTTTTAGAGGTTAGTAAATTTTTCATTTCCACAAGCTTGCCACTGGTTTCTAGACTACTTGGACCTATGAGCTTATTCATTGCTACAGCTGTGCTAGATAATTCATCTGACCTCAAATAAAATGATTTTAGCAAGTTGGGTTCTTTGCAAAATGCTGTTTTATAATATTTAAAGTTAATATTATAACCATCTCAGAATTCAGCGTGAACTTGGATTTCTTTAAGTTGGTTTTGTGTGTTTTCCAAAGGTGACAAAAGTGGATGAAACCAGAGGGATGGCACATATTTATTTATTTACCCCCAAGAACTTCCCCGACCCTCACCGCAGTATCAATCGCCAGATCACAAATGCAGACTTGTGGAAGCATCAGAAGGATGTGTTTCTGAGTGCCATATCCAGCGGAGCTAGCTCCCCCAACAGCAAGAGTGCGAACACCTCCATTGTGGGCAACACTGGAGAGAATTTCAGAAAGAGCCTCTCGGATATCCTCAAAAAGTCGTTGGTAGACCATACTAGCTCTTTCTCCATGGAGGAGCTGCCACCTCCTGTCCACTTGTCCAAGCCAGGGGAACACATGGATGTGTACGTGCCAGTGGCCTGTCACCCGGGCTACTTTGTCGTCCAGCCGTGGCAAGAGATACATAAGCTGGAAGTTCTGATGGAAGAGATGATTCTTTATTACAGTGTGTCTGAGGAGCGCCATGTGGCACTGGAGAAAGACCAAGTGTATGCTGCAAAAGTGGAAAATAAGTAGGTCCTTGGACAGACAGAGCCTTTTATTCTCCTCCTAAGAAAAACGTGTAGAATGATACCAAGAGTCCTTAATCCCTGCAGGGGGACTTGGAACTGCACAAATGGGAATTTTGAATGTGAAATGAGACCAATGAATTGTGCAATTTTCTAATATTTAAAATGATGCCATTTATCTAAAAATCTAATGACCCTAGTGCTGTTAAAAACCTCATTATATCTAAAGTGAATGTTTAAATATTTTTTCTACTTTCCTATGAGAAAAATATTTTTTTATTTAAGAAATAATGTCTTTTATTTAATGACTTTCTAAATTTTAAAAATAAAATGTTTAGGGGCTTCCCTGGTGGCGCGGTGGTTGGGGGTCCGCCTGCCGATGCAGGGGACGCGGGTTCGTGCCCCGGTCCGGGAGGATCCCACATGCCGCGGAGCGGCTGGGCCCGTGAGCCATGGCCGCTGAGCCTGCGCGTCTAGAGCCTGTGCTCCGCAACGGGAGAGGCCACAGCAGTGAGAGGCCCGCGTACCGCAAAAATAAATAAATAAATAAAATAAAATGTTTAGGGCTTCCCTGGTGGCGCAGTAGTTTAGAGTCTGCCTGCCGATGCTGGGGATGTGGATTCGTGCCCCGGTCCGGGAAGATCCCACATGCCGTGGAGCTGCTAGGCCCGTGAGCCATGGCCACTGAGCCTGTGCTCCGCGACGGGAGAGGCCACAACAGTGAGAGGCCCGCGTACCGCAAAAAAAAAAAAAAAAAAAAAGTATAAGAAAACAAAGTCCGTCAACCAACATAAACCCTTGTTAAAAGTTAAACTTTTTCACTTAACATAATTCTGTGAACACTTTTCCATGTGATGAGATTTCTTCATAAACATTTTAATGGCTAAATATTCCATCATATAGAGAAATCATAATTTACTTATCACTTTCTTTTGTAGGTTTTTTTCTCCCAGATTTTTCACTGTTACAAATAATGCTGAACTTAAATCTTTGTTCGGCTCTCTGATTATGTATTTATGAGATAGATTCCTAGAAGAGAAGTCACTTGTTTAAAGATTACAGGATTTTTGATATATGCAGTCAGTTTCTTTCTAGAGAGCTTGTGGCACCCTTTATAAGGTGCAACCGTGCCTATTTCACTGCTCTTTGGCCTTTGGACAGTGAGAATCATAATTCCTTACATTTGTTTTAGCACTTTCAGTCTGTTTTCTCACGTTTGCACATTTGGATCCACACTCTCCTCTCCTGAAGCCCCCAGGATGTGCTGGTTCCAACCCAAGGAAGCCCAAGTTCCTCAAGCTATACACTCACTCCGGGAAGCCCTGGACAATGGCACAAGCTCCCCGCTCCCCCTTCCCTTTGCCAGCTTTCTTAGGGGAAATGTGCCAGCTTATTTGACAATGCTGAACAAAAAGAACAATCTCTCCCCCTACCCTCCCTGTCCCAACACACAAACATACATACACACCCCCCAAAACTCAACTTGAAAGGTCAACTGCTTATTTTTTTTCTATAAAATGCTTTCATTCATTCTTTGTTTGTTTGTTTTGCGGTACGTGGGCCTCTCACTGCTGTGGCCTCTCCCTGCTGTGGCCTCTCCTGTTGCAGAGCACAGGCTCCGGACACGCAGGCTCAGCGGCCAAGGCTCACGGGCCCAGCCGCTCCGCGGCATGTGGGATCTTCCCAAACCGGGGCACGAACCCGTGTCCCCTGCATCGGCAGGCGGACTCTCAACCACTGCGCCACCAGGGAAGCCCCTCATTCATTCTTAAGATAGCAAGTACAGGCATTTATAAAATTTTGTTATTTTTATGGGAGGAAAAAAACTAATTTTCAACACTTAAAAGTGAAAAGTATAATAGCTCTCATTCTAAAAAGCATTCAACTTATATGTCATAAGCTTTTCATCTTTAAAAAATATTTTTACTATGTCATGTTATTTACAATCATAAGCATAAATGGGTTCCAATTTGCCTCATCAGAACTCTTTGTTATTGGATAGTTTAATCTCAGTTAAAGCCAAGCTAATGCTAACCCTTACCTGAGGAGCAGATTAATGATGATTAGTGGTGGGGAGGTGCCACTTGGAGGGAAGGATCATGTGAAGATCTCTGAACACCGGAGATCTGTAGTGTGGGACTTCAGACTCCACCCCTACTCCCCCATGGATTGAACAGTTCTGCCTCAGGACTCTGGGGCGTTAATCAGTTAATTTGTCCCAGATAATCAAGGGATGTCTTATATATGGGAACAGATTATCTGATATTTTTTGAAACTTTATGAACTGAGTCAATGTGAAGTGTTCAGAGCTTCTGTCTTGCTTACAACCCAGGACTATTTACTAAACCTTGTTCCCAGCTCTGGTAAGTTAAGATTTAGGAATTTCAGGTACAGTTTTGATTTACAGTGATTTCCAAATCTATCCCAATTTAAGAATAACCTGGGCAGCCTATTAAAAATGCAGATTCCCCTTCCTCACCCCAGGCCTCCTGAGTCAGAATCTCTGGTAGTAGAACCCCAGAATCTGTGTTTTAAGTAAACTCTCCAGGTGATCCACATGTAGCCTTGCACTGAAATTGGTAATGTCGTCAAAACTGAAGCCTTTATTTAAGCTCTTAGTTTTGAAAGTTGAAAGCTAAATAGAAATGCAACACATAGGTTTCCTGATGGTTCTCTCCTCACAGCTCTGTACCTCTTATTTATAGACTAAAAGCACAGACCATCAATCATTTGCCTTGTACAGTTTAAAGACAGTGATATTGGTGGAAACCAAATGTTTTTATCTCCTTTTACACGTATATGAATTAGCAACCTGCACCATACTGGCATTTCCACATATGGAAATTTCTCTTCAAATTAATCTAAAGTTCTTATTTGCACAGCTTATCTTCATTTTAAGAATACTTATAATAATGGCTGCCATTTGCCAACTGCCTGTTATATGCCAAATTAATGTGTTAGGCACTTCATATGTATTATTTCTGCAAGTAAATTGAAACTAAACATTACACATGAGATAATTGAGGCACAGAGAGGTTAAATAAAGAGCCCAGAGTTAACATGACTGAAAAATGCTCAGTGGGACTCCAGCTCAGGTCTGTTTGGCCCCCAAAGGTCAGGTCTGTTTGGCCCTTAGGTCATGTACTTACTATGATACCTTTCTGTGTCCCTGTTGTCTCTGTGATTCATGGGTAATTGCTTGCTTCACTTTGGGCTTATCTGAAGGTTTCTAGAGTTCCTCCCAGAACCCCCCAATTATATACAGTGTTTGAAGTTGGCCTCTTTGTAGCTTTTTTTTTTAATAAGTTTATTTTATTTATTTTTGGCTGCACTGGGTGTTTGTTGCTGCACATGGTCTTTCTATAATTGCGGTGAGCGGGGGCTACTCTTCGTTGCAGTGAGCAGGCTTCTCACTGCGGTGGCTTCTCATGTTGCAGAGCACGGGCTCTAGGCACACGGGCCTCAGTAGCTGTGGCACAAGGGCTCAATAGTTGTGGCTCGCGGGCTCTGGAGCACAGGCTCAGTAGTTGTGGCGCACGGGCTTAGTTGCTCCGCGGCACGTGGGATCTTCCTGGACCTGGGATCGAACCCGTGTCCCCTGCATTGGCAGGTGGATTCTGAACCACTACACCACCAGGGAAGTCCCGAAACCATTCTTATTAAAGATATAGAGCTCATTACCGAGTCCAGTGGCTTCTGCTAACTCAATCCTAGTTGACCTCCCTGTAACATGGAATGCTTTACACTACTTGTCTCTTGGTTTCTGCAGCATCACTCTTTTCAGGACCTCCTGCTGCCACCTACCTTCTATTCCTCAGTCTCCTTTTACTGGGTAACCTTCTTTTGCCTTAAATTTTTGTGTTTCCCAGGATTCTGTCCTCACTTCACTTTTTTTCAAACATTCTCTGCTGAAGCATTCTCATTCTCTCTCATAGCTTCATAAACTACCTTTATTTTGATGACCTTCCCCCCTACCAACTCTAATCTGTATCTGCTGCTTCAGCCATTCTCCTGAGCTCCAGACCTTTGGTCCAGATGCTACCTGGATAGCCCTAAAGTATCTTGCCTGGAAGTCCCTGAATTAATGCATTCTCCATACCTGGTCCCGCTTGCTTCTCTCTTTCCATCTTCCACACATGGACCTTGTCCCCATAGTATGGCCATTTCCTGTCTCCCCATCAAAGTGAAGGGATCTGCCAGCCTTGTCCTGATTGTGCTCTGTAGCACTGTTTCCTCCTGCTTAGTGGTGGTTTTCCTTTATTAGCTCCGTGAGGCCTGTAAAAGGGTATTGAGTGAACAAATTGCATCAAATGAGCCAGTGACAAAGCAGAGAATAGTAACCTTTGGAAAAGAAGAAGCAGTCTCTTTAAAAACTTCTACAACAGCATAGTTTTATATTTTAGTAAATAACATTTGTATTAATTTTCCTTTTTATCAAAAAATGTTGCCCTTAAAGCAGGTGTTGACTTTGTGCGTTTTTTTCTTCCTTTTTACTCCAATGCACATCTAGGTGGTACAGGGTGCTTTTAAAAGGAATCCTGACCAATGGACTGGTGTCCGTGTATGAGCTGGACTATGGCAAGCACGAATTAGTCAACATAAGAAAAGTGCAGCCCCTGGTGGACATGTTCCGAAAGCTGCCGTTTCAAGCAGTCACAGCTCAACTAGCAGGTAACTTCTGGGGAATTTGGACTCATGACACAATAGTAGTATATATTGTCGTTTTGTCCTGGGTACAGAATCATTGGCCTATTGATAATTTTTAATGATCTCTCAAGGTCATGCCCTTCCACTATATCTATTTCTGTTTTTCCATATTCCTTTCTGTCTCTGGTTTCATGTATGAGTATTTTTCTAAAACTGTAATCTTCATACAGGTACAGTATTGCATTCTGCTTTCACACTATTGCTTTTTGGGTGGTTGTTTGATGGTCCTGATAACAATTTTTAATAGCTGCAAAATATTCTGTTTAATCATTGTTTCCCTATTGTTGAACATTTAGGTTGTTTACACTTTTATTGTAGTATTGAGGAAAAAAACCCACAGCTACATATATTAGCCAAAACAAGCAAATGGAAACAATGAGACAAATAACCAACAGGAGAACATTGCGCGATTAAGATTTCATAATTTATTGCAGGAATTATAATGCATCTACGTAATGGACTTTCACAATTATAAAACATTCCTGGCTCGTAGAATATGACCATTTTCATGGCCAAATCAGTTTCCACTTGCATCGCAACTAACAACACACAAGTGTGTGATTTCACCACACTCACACCAGCCTGTTGACTGTCATAAAATCTGAGGAGCTGAGTTAATAGGTGTAGAGTGGTACTTCTTTATGATACTGTCGGATGAGATTTGTTTTATCTTCTGTGAAGGCAGTGCAGATATCTGTGTGCCCTCTACCAGTAGGTAGCATGGGTGCCTAGCTGAAACTCCACCCAGAGAGCTGTCACCGTGAGCAGAGGGTGCGGAGGCCAAGAGGGCTGAGGGGTGCCGACACCTCCAGTTGTCTGGAGGTCCTGCTCTGCTGGGATAGGGCAAGTTATGACCACATGTGCAACCCTCATTCCTCACCCCCCGCTCACCCCATACACTTAGCAGTGGCAGAACTGACTTGATCTCAGAAATGAGAGAAATTATGTATATAAATTCTTCTTATTGACAGCGTTTATTGAAGATATATATATGTAGATAGATAGGTAGAAAGAGAGAGAGAGAGAGATTGCCTTATTTGAAGTATTTTCCAGTTTCTTTGTGTCTCCTACTAGAACTCAAAGGAAACTCCCATGGTAGACAGATATGAACCAAAAATGGCATCTTACACATGGCATGACTACCACTGATCTGCTTTGAACTCAAACTTCTAAATGGTTTCTTCAGAATTAATGGCTACATTTTTCATTCTCACTTTTTAACATTCAGGTTTTTCTAACAACACATTTTGTTAAACATGACAATCAAACGGCCCAGTGAAGGGATCTCCGTGAGGGAGGATCGCATGGCCCCATCATCCCCACCCCGGCTTCGTGGCCACAGTCACTGGTGTTCCCTGGGCAGGGGACTCTACAGCTGCTTCATTTCACTGAATTCGTGCCAGTGCTGGGAGGCTCAGGCTCTGTTACAGTCACTGAAGCAGCAGCTTATAGACAGTTCTAGGCTTCTCTCATGGGAAATTCTTAGTAATCAAAGAATTTAGCCCACTCACTACACCGAAAAGTCTTTTAAATTATATGTGGAACTCCCAGACCTTCATCACTATGGGGCATAATTTATATATCTAATCTAACATATGTGAACTTAATTTATGTTAGTTAATAATACTTCTTGAAAAATACATATTCTTGTCTCAGTTTTGTTTTAAAACCTAATTCAGAATTCTCTAACTTGAGCTCTCAAGTTTAAAAGTCATGGGGATTTAGAAATGCATGGGACTTAAAATTCATCTGGTCCAACCACTTTATTTTACAAGAAGTAAACTGAGGCCTGAGAAATCAACTGGTTTCCTCACGATCATACCATTTGATAGAGGAAGAGCTGGGAATAGTAACTGAGTCTCCAGACTTTCATTCCAGTGCTTTTACCATGGTGATGTATGTAATTTAAAATACTGTTGGGCTTCCCTGGTGGCGCAGTGGTTGAGAGTTCGCCTGCCGATGCAGGGGACACGGGTTCGTGCCCCGGTCCGGGAAGATCCCACATGCCGCGGAGCGGCTGGGCCCGTGAGCCATGGCCGCTGAGCCTGCGCATCCAGAGCCTGTGCTCCGCAACGGGAGAGGCCACAACAGTGAGAGGCCCCCGTACCACAAATAAAATAAAATACTGTTAAGTGTATTAATTCTTCTTCTTCTTCTTTTCTTTTTTTTACTATATCTGGTTCATCAGGGAAAAAAATCTGTAAATAAGAGAAATGTCATTGATATTGATATTTCATTCTCCATCAGTCTATATCTACATATACTTTACGGAAATGGGCAGTCATTATTATAACTTCATTTTATATCACAGGATTAAATCTCAAATGAAATTTGTGTCTGTAAGTGAAGGTTTACAGAAATAACCCCATTCAGAATAGAAAAACTGTAAGCAAGACTGTTGTAAGATTCTTCAGCATCTGTTTTTCAGTTAGGCAAGTCTAAGCTGGTGTGTTTAACTACTTTGGGACTATTTAAATAGTTTTCCATTATAACTGGTCAAAGAAAGGCTCATTTGACCCCTCATTGATCTGCAAACTCCCTTCCTCTTAGGAGTGAAGTGCAGCCAGTGGTCTGAGGAGGCTTCGATGGTGTTTCGAAATCACGTGGAGAAGAAACCTCTGGTGGCATTGGTGCAGACAGTTATAGAAAACACTAACCCTTGGGACCGGAAAGTAGTGGTCTATTTAGTGGACACGGCACTGCCAGACACAGATATCTGGATTCATGATTTTATGTCAGAGTATCTGGTAGAGCTTTCAAAAATCAATTAATCACTGCTTCTGAGACCCTGACAACTAATTCAGATTTTTTTTAGCAATAACAAAATGTAGTAGGCTTTAAAAAAAAAAAATCTTACCTCTGCTACATGGCTCTGACTGCTGTGCGGGATTGAAAAGAATATGTTTGTGTTTGATGAAAGATATTTAACAAGTTTTGTTTTAACAGAGTTGACTTTTCAAAGAGAATTGCACTTGAATTATTACTATAATATTAGAATAAAATGTTTATCAATACAAAAACTGACTATCTTATCATTTCTTATGATCTTAAGGTGAAGAGTTTCCCTTTCTATTCATGTCGTCTTCCTTGTGGTGCTCGGTTCTTCTCCAGTTAGACTGAGAATTCCGTGACTTAACCCTACCCTGGGGTAGTGATGGGTCCCAAAGCAGGTGCTCACCACACCATGTGAAGTCTCTCCGGAGTCTTTAGCCCGTCAGCATTGCTAGTGGTGCTGCTGGAGGAACAGCCCAGGCAAACCAGCACGTCCTGATCACCCCAGATCACCCCAAATCTTGGGTGGCTTATTGCCCAGAGAGTCTGGACTGAAAACGCAGGCCTTTACAGTCTCCCTGCCCAACCTCCCTGTTTACTACTCCTTGCGCCAGCCACACTGGACCTTCCCAAACCCCTGCATGTTCATCTAGGACTACTGATACTCTAAAGGAAGCCTCACTTCCCTCCAGACCACTCTTATTCTTTTCCCTCAGACTGCAGCTCATTTTCTCCCCACCATTTTTGTTTGTCAGTATCCTCCCTGACCTCCCAGTCTGTCCATGAAGCCTTCCCTGGTGCCCCTCCTACTGCACTGTACTTTGACTGTGCCCCTCGTGCTGCCCAGATCTCACTGAGCTTCATAGCATATAACTAGTTGTCTGTGCCAGTCACCCCAACTAGATTGTGAGCTCCTTGAGGGAGGGAGGGGTCTTAGTCATCTCTCTATCCAGTCATATCCCGGTAAATGTTTGACAGCTGGTTCTTGTGGGTGTGTGGTGGTCATGCGGGGAGTGAGCCTTGATTTGTAGTGTCTGACTATTCCCATGTTGTAAATATTCCTACTGCTGTTGCGTTCCAGCTAACAATGTGACCTCACTGAATGTGGTGTTGGGAAAAGATGCACCCAAGCAGCTCTTGTGAGCGCTAGGATGGTGACCCCTTACTCAGTTTGACTGGGAAGCCTAAATTTTTGATTTTGAACATATACTGAATTTAAGCTAGTAGACCTCTGTGTGAAGATATGCATAAACTATTGGAAATATGGAGAGAAGGGGAGAAGACGAGGCCAGAGATAAAAGTTTTTAGTCATTTGCTTATTTTTATTTGAGAACATCTAGGAAAAGTAAGAACGGAAAGAAAATAAAGACCAGATGTTTCAAGTTTTTCATGTAAAATATTGAAATTGTCTTTCCAGCTTTTTAAAATTTATATTTAGTATTTATAATTAAAGTGATTCAAAATTCAGGAATGTTCATGCCAGTGATTTAAGTAATCATTTATGATAAAGTAAAAATATCCTGACACACAAATGTTTAAGTGAAATAAAGTAGTGTAAATGTTTTTTTATAATGGTTTCTTTCCCTAATAACAACAACAACAAAAATCTTCAAATTGTCCACAGATAAGAAAGAAGTGGTTTGTACTCCACTAACTTTAGGAATGTTTCTATTACTTTTAAAAATAAAGCAATTAGTTGTGGATGTAACTGAAAAGTTAATCTGGTGCTGGGACAGTTTGACAGACAGAGAGACTTGCCCCCCACCTCATACCATATTCAGAAGTCAAGTCCAGGTGGACTGAAAGCCTAAACATGAATGGCCACTGTAGGAAGATAACCCAGGAAAATACCTTTATAATCCAGGAGCAGGAAAGATGTCTTAAACTGGATGCACAAAGTGCTAACAATAAAGGAAAAGATTGATATACAGTTGACCCTTGAACATGGTGGGGGGAGGGCATTTAGGGGCACCAACCCTCCCTTTTGTGGAAAATCCCCATGTAACTTCACAGTCAGCCCTCCTATATGCAGTTCCTCCGTGTCTGTGGTTCCACAACTTCAGATTCAACCATCCAGAGATGGTGCAGTACTGTAGTATTTTCTATTGAAGAAAATCCATCTATAAGTGGACTTGCACTGTTCAAACCTGTGTTGTTTCAGGGTCAACTGTACTAGACAAGATTAAAATGAAGAACACCTGTTCATCAAAGACGTTATTATGAAGGTGAAAAGGCAAAGCACGGATTGGAGGATATATATACACACACACACACACACACACACACACATATATATATATATATATATACAGAGAGAAAATAATAGATTACATATATTCAATAAACAAAAGAGTATCCAGAAGCAAAATGGGCAATACGTTTGGACAAACACTTTACAGAAGAGGAAATCCAACTGGCCAGTCAACATGAAAAGGTGCTCAACCCATTAGGACACAGGGAAATGCAAATTCAAAACTCAATGAGATACTGCTCATATGCCAGAATGGTGAAAATGTTTCCATTTTTGTTAATTCCAAGTGTGTTGAAGATGTGTGCGCTTGTGCAGGAGGATACTGGTAAAGAATGTTCACAGCAGCACTATTTGTAATAGCTAAAACCCAGAAACAACCTACATGTCCATTAATAGTAAAATGTATGTTTCTAAAAACTGTGATATATTCATGCAATGGAAACCTCTACAGCAATGAGAGTAAACAAACTACAGTCACGTGAGCCAACACGGATTAATCTCACAACACAGAGTTTCACAAATGAAAATAAACTATGGAGGAAAGAGTCAAGCAAGGAAGTGATTACCGAAAGAGTCATGAAAGTGGTCAACTTCAGGAGGGAGTTGTGACGACCCGGAAGGGCACAGGTTGGCTTCTGGGCTGCTGGCAGTGTTGTTTCTTAACTTGGTGGTTGCAGCAGGTGTTCTCATGATAAAAATTATTAAACCTGCACAGTTATGTTGTATGCCCTTTTCTTAAATGTTTGATTCCACAACAAAAGGGTTTAAAATTTTAAATCTGAAATATTAAATCATTGCATTATTTTAAAATATATCACACATGCCCCTTGAGAGGAATATTCTCATATACCCATGAGGGTTTTGTAATGTAGGAGTACATTTGCATGGAAACAAGATTTTAAAAAGGTGTTTCTCATTAGTAATCTGTACACCAATATTAAAAAGTTTATATTAATAGGGTCTATCCCACCAGAAACTATCCTATAATAATCCAAAGACACCTTATTTTCTGTCCACACAAATTCCTTTTTATGAGCCATTTTTAAAATTAAAACACTTAAAGTTTCTGTTTGGGTTTAAGTGGTTTGTTCTGGAAAACATATTAGCCTTTTAAGAAAGTGGGGCTTTTGGAAACAAAAGCAAAAATAAACAAATGGTACTACATCAAACTAAAAAGATTTGCACAGTGAAGGAAACTTATCAACAAAACAAAAAGGCCACCTACAGAATGGGAGAAGATATTTGCAAATGATATATCCAGTTAGGCATTAATATCCAAAATATACAAAGAACTCATACAACTCAACATTTTAAAAAAATGATTAAAAAAAGGGCAGAAGATCTGAATAGATATATTTCCCCATCTGTATAAGGAAGACATACAGATGGCCAATAGGCATATGAAAAGATGCTCAACATCACTAATCAGGGAAATGCAAATCAAAACCCCAATGAGATATCACCTTACCCCTGTCAGAATGGCCATCATCAAAAAGACAAGAAATAAGTGTTGGTGAGGAAGTGGAGAAAAGGGAACCCTAGTACAGCATTAGTAACAATGTAAGTTGGTGCAGCCACTATGGAAAACACTATGGAGATTCCTCAAAAAAATTAAAAATAGAACTAACATACTATCCAGCAATTCCACTAATTTGAAAAGATATATGCACCCTTATGTTCATTGCAGCATTATTTACAATAGCCAAGATATGGAAGCAACCTAAGTGCCCATCAACAGACAATGGATAAAGAAGATGTACATAAACACAATGGAATATTACTCGGCCACAAAGAAGAATGAAATCTCGCCATTTGCGACAACATGGATGGATTTAGAGGGTATTATGCTAAGCGAAATAAGTCAGATAGAGAAAGACAAATACTGTATGATTTCACTTATATGTGGAATCTAAAAAAGCAAAACAAATTCACTTATATGTGGAATCTAAAAAAGCAAAACAAATGAACAAACATAAAACAGGAATGGAGTTATAGACATAGAACAAACAGGTGGTTGCCAGAGAGGAAGGGGTTGGAGCGAGGAAAGAAATAGATGAGGGAGATTAAGAAGTACAAACTTCCAGTTGCAAACTAAGTCAAGGGTATGAAATGTACAGTGTGGAGAATTTAGTCAATAACTATGTAATATTTTTGTATGGTAACATTGTAACTAGACTTACGGTGATCAGTTGGCAATGTATAGAAATATCTAACCACTATGTTGTGCAAAAGGAATTAACATGTTGTAGGTCAATTATACTTCAAAAACAAACAAGCTCATAGAAAAGAAGATCACATTTTTGTTTGGGGCGAGGATTGGATGAAGGCTGTCAAAAAGTACAAACTTCCAGTTGTAAGATAAATAAGTGCTAGGGATAAAACGTACATGATAAAGATAATTAACACTGCTGTATGTTATGTATGAAAGTCTTTTAAGAGAGTAAATGCTGAGTTCTCATCACAAGAAAAATTTTTTTTCTTTAATTTTGTATCTATGTGAGATGATGGATGTTCATTAAACTTATTGTGATAATCACTTCATGATGTATGTAAATCAAATCATTATGCTGTACACCTTAAACTTATACAGTGCTGTATGTCAATCATATCTCAATAAAACTGGAAGAAAAAAAAGGTGGGGCTTTTGGGGTTGTTTTGGTTATTTTAAGTCGTATTTTGGATACTCTATTCTTCCAGTATAGAGGGAATGCATTTGCCTCTGTTGGAACTGCATGTTCACAAAATGATCGTGACTAAAGCTTCGGCTCAAACCGGACCTAGTTGGGCTGCTGATAAGACCGGATGGGTCGTTGCTTCAATCAAAGGAGGTAAAGGTGCAGCAACCGCTTGGCTGGCTTTGCTCCACAAGGACCTACCGATTCTTACATCTTAGACCACACAGGAATAAAACTCCTCCCACCTTTTTCCAGATAACTCTACCTGGTACAAGTGGGGAAACCTAGACGCAGACAGGAGGCGACGCGCACCCACTTGGCCGCGGACCCAAGCTTGGGGCGGCCAGGGTCCCTGCCCCGCGCTTCCCCTTGTGGGCGTCTCTCCCCGGCAGGAGACTGCGCGCTGCGCCCCGGCGCCCCCGAGTGGAGGGAGAGGTAAGGAAGGCGAGCTGGGCGGGCGGGGCGAGGCGCGGTGACAGCGCAGAGCCGGCCCCGCCCCTGGCTCCCACCCCCGGAGCCCACAGCGCCCGCCCGCTCGCGGCCGCCCGGGAGCTCTTCCAGCCCCGCGCTCCCCTCACCCGCCTGCCGCCCGCGCTCTCCCGCCGGCCGCCCGCGCTCGTCCCGCCGCCGCCTGCGCCCGCGCCAGCCCCCGCGGCTCCACTGACCGGTAAGTGTCCCACCGGCCAGGGGTCCCCCTCGCGCTCGCGGGGCTCCCTGCCCCCTCACCGGGGCCCCAGCCATATCTGGGCAAAATATTCAGCTGTCGCCGCCGCCGCCAAGAGGGACTGAGCGTGGCTCCCTCTATAAATAGCCGCCGCCTCGGGTTGCCTCCGGGGCTGGGGAGCCTGGGTCTCGGGGTCCGGAACCGGGCGCTCGCATCCGCGCCACTCGGCGCGCGTGGCCCCGGCCAGGGCGCCCTTCCCTCTGGACCCCGACGCCGCGTCTGTAAAAGGGAGAAGGACCTGGGGGCTCTCGAGGAGCAGCGCTGAGAGCGGGGGTCATGGCGAGGCCGGCGTTCCCGCTGCGCGCTTGACTCCAGCGTGCAGTGGCTAGGCGCCCCGGGCGCTCTGTTGGGTACAGGTGCCGCCGAGCGCTGCACTCAAGCGCGGCCTCCCCGCCGGCTGCAGAGAGAGTGGAGGTGGGAGTGGGGACGCATTGGCACAAGTGAACGTGATACCCGGGTTCGCGCTTCGCCTGTTTGCGGCAAGAAAACTTTCCCAAACTGCGTGGGAAGACAAGGTTTAAAGCACCACCGTTACGCGCCTTTCGCGCGGAGGTGGAAAGAAGAGGGGAAGAGCCTGGAGGCAGGAGTTCTCTGGCTCTCGCCAACTCACTGGGTGAACTTGACAAGCCTCCTCCCTTCCCTGGGTCTCGGTTTCCCCATTTGTAGGAGCGGGGTTTGGTTCCCGCGCTAGAGCTCGTGGCCAGGGCCGTGAGAGCAGTAGGGCGCGCTCTTGATCGCCGGCGCTCCCCCCACCTGTTCACCGGCTCTGGGCCTGAGACGCTGGAGGCACAGCCGCGCATATCCGGAAGGGCTGCGGAGACCAGAGACTTTGGCGGTCCCTCTGACTCGGATCTTATACTAAGACCCAGTAGGACCCTCGGAAAGCCTGGGCAGTACACACCCAGGAAGCGCGCTCCACGGTGATTATGGGCATCTGTGCTGGGTGGCAGCCATCACCTTCGCAAAGAAGCTTGTGAGTCAAACAGCTTTAGACCCAATGAACTGAGCAGGGCTAGAGGCTCCAGTCCAGTCGCTCCCTGGCTTCTGTTTCCCCGTCTATTTGGTGTCTGTGATGCTGCCTCGGAGCTCTGCAGGCACACCCCCTCCCCATCTTTTCTAGCCTTGACCTTGGCCCTCTCAAACTCTTGCATATTACCTGGCCTAAACTTTTCCCTGTAGAATCACAAAACCAGACCCTAATCCAGGTTCTGGGCCCTCAGTGGGGGAACCCAAAAAATTCCCATTTTCACCCAGTGGTGACAAACATTTTGTTCCTGGCGAGGGTCTGCAGAGCCCCCTGCTCAAGGTCACACGCTGCTGGACATGCCAGGCAGTCTCCACCAGCCTTTCTCATGTCTTTCCTGACACTTCCTGCTGCTCAGGCAGGTCTTGGGGATCTGTTCAACACCCCCTGTTCTTTGGTCTGCTGCTGTCCAGGACTTCCCCTTGCTCAGACAATAGCGCCCTCATCTTGAAGTTTCATTTTTGTTTCTACTTTACTTTCTATCATATATTTTTTCCAAAGCCATCTTAAAGCCTCACTGAATTAAGAGGAAATGGAGACAAATAGTAAGGTTCTCATCAATTCGAGCCACACAACAAACAGGCAGAGGGTGAAAGCAAGGAGTGCTGTCACTTAGATGTGTTAATTCTATTTAATGAGCCAGTCTTGCAAACCCACGTTTTAGAAGATCCTGGCGCTTAAGTTCCTCCCAGCCTAAGTAGAAAGCCAGTGTCCTCTAAAAATAGCCTCCGCCCCACCTTATCAGGGTCTCACAGTTTCTCCCTCCTCCAGGGTTGGGCTGCTTCCTGCTGCTCAGCAAAAAACCCACAAAAACTAAGAGTAGGTAGTGGCAGCTCTGAGTAATGGGCTGACCTGGAGATTAGGACACCTGGCTCCAGCCCCAGCTCTGCCACCCACTTAGAGTGACCATGAGCAATGAGGGGGTGGGCAAGATGCTTTCCAGTGGACCTGGAGTTAAGAGGACTCAGAGCTTCCATTGGAAGACTTTCTATCATGAGAAAAGTGAAGCGCCAGGGATGAAATCCAGGGGAACCCACCCTATGAAGAGGAAGGAAAGAACGGGAGAAACTGGTTCCCAAGAGCCAAGGGAGGAGAGAGATTGGCAGTGCCAGCTGGTGCAGAGAGACAGAGGGGAAGAGGACTGGGAAAGGGCCACCATGATTGGGTGACTTTGGCCAGGGCATTGCGGAGGGTTCAAAAATGGGATCTGCCACTGCTTTACTGAAGCCAGTGACCCAGCCTGTCTGAGCCCGTTTCCTCCTCTGTACAAGGGGATAATAATAGCATCCATTTCAGATGGGTTGCTGTTGGGATTAAGGGGGATGATGCAGGGAAAGCCCTTGGTCCTGTGCTTGGTACCTGCAATGATGTTAATGCTAGCGAGAGGAAGAAGAAGCTAATGGGAGCTGAAGATTTGGAGACAGAGCCCACAGCTCTTCTAAAAGCTTGGAGGAGAAAGGAAGGAAGAGAGAAGGTAGTAGGAGCTGGAGACAGGGCCGAAAGGGGAGGTGGGTGTTTCTGGGCTGAGGAGTGTGAAAAGAGACAGAGACAGACCTGGGAGAGGGGAAGAGGTGAAAAGAGCATCTAAGGGACATGCACATGGGAGGACTGAGGGCCTTCCTTAATGACCTGCTGAATGCCACAGGCTCTAAAATCACATTCCTCTAGATTCAGGCTGAGCAAAGAAAGGGTAAAATGAAGCCAGTCCTGGCTCAGACCCTGGTGTCCTCTTGGGAGACTTCCGTATCTGTGAAGGAGGGTGGTGATGGGCCGCAAAGGGTAGTTTGACTCTGTCCAGGGGGCTCACGACCTTGGCTTGCTTGTTTCTGAAATGACCTCATGTATCGATGACTCCTGCTGAGCCCAGTCATAATGACCTTTTCCAGTCAGTGTTTTGATTTTTCTGTCTTACTAATGGACCAGCCAGGCTGCCAACATTTCTAAAGAGGCCAGTTCACTCTTCACTTAAAGCCAAAACACCAAGTAGATCAATTATTTGGCTGCTAGGAGCCATTATTAGTTTAAAGCGACAGGCTTGTTTGTATGGAAAAACATGAAGCAGATGGCATAATTTGGGGACCATTTCCTGTCTCTTGTTTTGTTTTGTAAAATCCTCCTTTGGTTAATCATGATAAAACCAGACTTTCTTTGCTCTTAACAATAACGAAAGAATGAGCTCACTGGAGTCAACCTAGGACAGTCTAGGAGGTTTTCTTCGATGTTAGGAGGTGCTGGATCTGTTTTTGATCTGAAAAATGAAACAAACTCAAGCATTTCTTTTGTTTCTCCTTTTCTTACATCCTTTCTCTTAGAGAAAAAGAGATTTGTGAAAGTGCTGTCTCTGTTTCAGTTCTTCCTTCTCAGATCCCCAGCCCCAGCCACTGCTCACTCCAGGGCTTCTAGGGAGGTGTCTCCAGGACTGTTCCTGGGAGATGATGCTGGTGGGTGATAAGGCAGAAATCCTCTTGGCCTCACTCAACCTCCTTCATGGACTCATCTCTTCCCAGCCCTTAAATATTAGTGCCACTCTCAACCATATTCCTTTTCACCCCGCACCCTCCTATAGTCCCATCCACTCCCAGGGCTCCCACCACTCCCTATACACTCAGAACTCCCAAACTCCTGTGTCCAGCCTGGACCACACTCCTCAGCTCTAGGCATCCGTGACTCCAGCCTAGGGGACAAAGCCAAGACGGTGTCCCTAAGGTACTTCACACCCAACAGGCCCAACTCAGGCTCACCACCCAGTCTCCCTCCAGGGTCCCCCCTTCTTGGTTAACAGTAACACCATCCACCCAGGCTCTGAGCCAAAAACCTCCATACCTTTCACCACCCCATTCATTTGGTCAAAAGTCCTATCAATTCTACCTTCCTTAACATCTCTTCTATTCATGTCTATCCCCAGTCGAGTACTTTGTCATCTCTCCCCCTGAGCTATTAGCAGAGCCTCTTAAGAGTCTTTCTGCGCCCGTCTTTTCTCTCTCTCTCTTTTTTTAACCCCAGTCTTTTCTTCTCATGCTGCTGTTAAAAGAGTTTTGTGAAACGTAGCTCGGATAGTGTTATTCCTCTTCATTCAGGGATTCCCCATTTCCTACCAGATTCCTTGGCATCCGACACGAGGACCATCTAAGATGTGGCCCCAAGCTACTTCTCCAAACCATCTCCTGACACGCCCCCCAGTTCTCTACACCTGGTCATGGTGCAAGCATATGGGACTGCATGCCTTGCTGCCTTTGCCCCTGCTGTTCCTTCTGCCTGGAATGCTGTCCTCTTCCTTCTCAACCTGGCAAACTTGTAATCCTCCTTTAAATCAAAGCGCCTCATTGCCCCACCTGTGCTCCCACAGCCCCCTGAATGGGCCTCAGAGAACCAGCCGTAGTCTGTTCTAAGTGTCATCAGCTGCTTACATCCTTATCTCTGACTAGACTGATAGATCCTTGAGGGCAGAGTTCATGGCTCATTTACTGATATTTCTGCTTCCCCAGTGTTGAGCTCAGAGCTCAGCAGCTTGGCAGAGTGCAAGGATTTTATGTTTTAATTAGTGACTGATCACTGAATGAAAGAATATGTAAAAGACTAAGCAAATGAAAGCCCTGAGGTAACCGTGACAATCACACAACATTATCTACATGTTTTCCCATCCCACCACCCCGTCAGCTCCGTGAGGGCAGAAACCACACCTGTTCTGCTCCCCACCAACCCTGCAGCCCCTCAGCCCCCTCACAATACATAGAATGAACCCATGATCTCACCTGAAACTCACAGTAATCCTGTAAGGGAGGAAGGGCCGGTATAATGACCCCTTTTTATAGATAGCATAGTGAACCCCAGTAGGAATTATTCCAGGTCATCCAGTTGGGATGTGTATTCCAGAAAAACCCAAGTGCTCTCCAGGGTTTGGTAAACTTGAGAAATCAGAGTCCTTGTGTTCTACACTAGTGCTTCTCTAGCATTGGAGATACTCAGGATCTTGTTAATGCAGATGCCGGCTCAGTAGGCCTAGGAGGGGACCTGAGACTCTGAATTTCTAACAAGCTCCTTGTTTCTAATAAGCTTATTAAATAATAGGCTTAATAACTCCTAATAAGCGCTGATACACATCATAATGTGAGGCTTCTCCTGCATACACTGACCACCAGACTTTGACCATCAAGGTGAGTGCTGATTATCTCAAAGTTTTCCCTTGGCCTTTGCATTAAGATAGTATTTCTAGGGCTTCCCTGGTGGCGCAGTGGTTGAGAGTCCGCCTGCCGATGCAGGGGACACGGGTCCGTGCTCCGGTCCGGGAAGATCCCACATGCCGCGGAGCGGCTGGGCCCGTGAGCCATGGTCGCTGAGCCTGCGCGTCTGGAGCCTGTGCTCCGCAACGGGAGAGGCCACAGCAGTGAGAGGCCCGCATACCGCAAAAAAAAAAAAAAAAAAAAGATAGTATTTCTATTAAAATCTACAAATGAATTCATTTAAGCCTTGACTCAAAGTCAAGAATCAAGGGCTCTTTCTGGGATTTTGTTGTTGTTGTTTGGTTGTTTCGTTTTTGTCTTTATGAGCAATGTACGGGGCATGAGGAGCATGACGGGGCACCTGCAGGGGCTAGAAGAACGCGGTGGAGCGTGTGGGGCATGGGGGCGGGATGTGTGGTGCGTGGTGGGCACGTGGGAAGGCCCAGGTGATGGGATGCATAGGGGGCGGGGATTGGTGAGGGGGCAGGTGATTGGGGGCGGGGCTTGGGGGCACGTGGCTGCAGCATGTTGGCAAGGAGGAAGTTCCAGGGATGGCAGGCAGCGGGAAGGGTCAGGCTTGCAGCTGCGGGTTCTTTCCACCTACTTCTGCCTTCCTGGCTTCTCCCTTGCTTTCCAGAGAAATTTAGGCCCAGACAAGGCTTTAAGGTCACACTGCCCAGTTCCTGGTCAGCCTGGAAACCCCCCTGAGCGCCAGAGCTCCAGGCTTCTGTGTCTGATTGGCTTTTTCAGCGCACACTGCTTACAAGTTTGCTATCTATGAGCGCAGGGTGAGCACCTGGCCCGTGCCGGGGTAGGAACCGGATCCCGCCTCAGAAGCACTCAAAAGACAACAGAGAGGAGAGTCAGGAAGGCGGACTTCCTCCACGCAAACCCAGGAAGATTTAAAAAGTCAGACTGAATGGAAACATTGCACGCATTTGTTTATGGGTTTTATACTACATTCCACTTACACCATTAAAAGGGTATGAGATTGCTTAATAAACCGGCATAGGCAACATAACTGGTGAGAACAGAAAAAAGAAAGAAAGAAAGGAAGGAGGGAGGGAGGGCAGAAAACTTGAAAATTAGGATCATGAAGCTCTGAGAATCTGATGGGAACCATGGACTCTTGCTCCAGAAAAATGAATATATCCATGCACACAACAGTTTGCATGTCATTTGCGTGGGTGCATGGGTCTCTCTGAAGGCCTTTCAAAATGCCCAGCACAGATTAAGGAGAGAAAATATGCCAGTGTCCTAGCTGAATGATGGCAACTCTATTTGGACACTCAAATCAGCTGATGAATCATGACAACTGAAGGGGAAAGGGAGAAGCAATGAATTGGAGACCACATCATGTCTGATTAAAAAAGACCAGTCCTTCAGGAGAAAGAAATGTTTTCTTAGCCCTAATTGTCAGAGTGCTGGGAGGCAGTTTTGCATAGTGGTTAAGAACATACCTCCCTGGGTTCAAATCTAAGGTCTGTCAGTTATGGGCTGCATAAACTCAGGTAACTTTTAACTCCCTGTGCCTCAGTTTCCCCATCTGTAATATGGGGTTATTGTGGGGAATCTCTATTTGCACATGTATGAAGTGGGCTTGTTGTGGGGAGTAAATTAGTTATTATATGTAAAATGCTTAAGTCAGTGCCTGGGACATTGTTAGTGTTATAAAAGTGTGAGCTGTTATGGGAAGGCAGCATGGAGCAGTGGTAATGAGTACACATTGCCCCCCTGGATTCAAATCCTGGCTCTACTACTTACTAGCTTTGTTACCTTGGTCACTGTAGTAGGTTAAATAGTATCCTCTGAAAAGTCATGTCCACCCGGACAACCTCAGAAAGTGACCTTCTTTGGAAATAGGGCCTTTGCAGAAGTAATTAGTTAAGCTGAGGTCATACTGGGCTAGGGTGGGCCCTAAACCCAATGACTGGTGTCCTTATGAGAAGTGGAGTGGACATACACAGGAAAGAAGACCACGTGACAATAGAGGCAGAGATTGGAGTGATGTAGGTACAAACCAGGGAATGCCAAGGATTGCCAGCAGTCACCAGAAGCCAGAGAAGCAAGGTACAGAGTCTCCCTCAGAGCCTGCAAAGGGAACCAACCCTGCCCACATCTTAATTTCCAATTTCTGGCCTTCCGACTGCAACAGGATACATTTCTGCTGTTTTAAGCCATCCACTTTGTGGTAATTTGTTATGGCAGCCCTAGAAAACTGATACAGTCAGATTACTGCATTTCAGTTTCTTCAGCTAAAATGGGAAGTAAAAAGTACCTACTTCACAGAGTTATTAGGATTGCATGAAATTATCCACGTAAAGAGTTTAGCACTGTGGCTAGTATGCGGTACGTACAGAATAATGCATGCTGTTAGAAGGTACATTGACATAACAGGCAATGGTAGCCTCAAGGATGGTGTTAATAGCATTCTATTGTATGTCTACATTATAATTCATTTACCCAGTGCCCTACTGATGAACTTTTATGTGGTTTCCAGTTTTTTGCTGAGATAGATAATAACCAGATGATTTGTACATATATCTTTGTACAATTCAGTGAGTAAACTGGCAGGATAAATTCCTAGAAGTGGAGTTGCTATGTCAAAGCGTGTGTGCATTTGGATAGATATGACTTAACTTGCCTCGAGAGGGTGTACCAGTGTGTCCTTCTATTCTGTGTGAGAATGTTGGTCTCCTCCACATCTTGTCAACACCAGAGATTCTCAGACTTTTTCATCTTTGTTAATCTGATAGAGGAGAACTGATGTCTCCTTTCTCAATTTACTTTTATTATGGGTGGGTTTCATTCTCTGTTCATAGGCTTATTAGCCGTTGATGTTTCTTTTTATGTGAATTGCCTGTTCTTTTCCTCTTCCCACATTTTCACTGGACTCTTCTTTTTTTTTTTTTAATTTAGGAACTCTGTTAAAAAAAAATTAGCCCTTTGTTCAACGTGCGACAAATATTTTCCCCCCAACTTGCCTTTTGCCTTTTGGTATTGCCCATGATACTTTTCATATTGACTTTTTAGAAGATACAAAAACGTGCTTCATAAACCTGTGCCTATGTTAACCCCTGCTGTGAGGCAAGGTGACAAAGTTCATGTGTATGAAATGGTGAGTGAGAACAGGAGTTAGTTCACAAGCTTTACAAGCCAGCTTTTATTCCACCGAGGCTTTTGTCTTAAGGCTGTCAAAGTCAGTAATAATGCCAAGCATTCATTCATTCACTTATTCAACAAAACTGACTTCAGCACCTGAGAGAAGCAGGGACCATGGGAGACAAGGATGCTTGCCTTCAAGTAGCTTTCAGTCTTGGGGGGTGGGGGAGGAGTGCAATAAGATGATGCTTCAATGACAGAACTCTGACAGCCCCTCCCCTTGGTATTAGTATTTGGCTTGCTAGTACCCTTTTCTGCTGGTGTGGAAAAAGAGGCCATGGAAGAGGCAGAGGCTGGTGAGAGTGCGTGGTGGCCTGAGCCAGGGCAGTTGCAGAGAGGTGGGGAGAAGGAACCACAGAGTGGAGTACGGCAGGGTTTGCAGGGCCGGTGGGCAGGCCAGCTGGGACAGGGCGATGGGTTCAGCGTCTTTTCCTGGAGCCCTCTTGCTTACAATGATTCGTTCAGTGACTCAGACACCATGATGACCTCAAGAGGTGCAAAATGAAAACACACAATGGTGCATGCACACGCACATGCTTTTCTAATTTAAACCCTTTGACAGCTTTGACGTGTGGACCTTTGAGGCTCCGTGTGAACTGGGATGGGGCTCAGAGTCACTGCAGAGAGTGACGGAGTCAAATGCTGTGTCTTGTTTCCCTGCTTTTTTCAGAAGGTACTTTCCCGTATGACTAAGAGAATGAGATCAGCCAGGGAGAATAATGCAAACAGGCCAGGAAACAAGTCTTTTTTAAAGAGAGCTGATCATCTCTGAGTCCCCATGCTCTCCACTCAGTGGCTCCAAACATGTCTTACATAACAGAACCAGGCCTTCATAGGCCTGAAATCTCATCTTGTCAACTCCTGAAACCCACCATCAGTCGAGACGTCAGCCGTCTCTGGAAAACCTCATCTAGGGCTCTAGCATCTCTGCTCACATGCCTGGCATAACAAGTGCTCACCACCTCCTGAATCAGCCCAGTGCCTCCTTGGACATTTTTTATTTTTAGACAATTCATTGCGCTGATCGGAAATCCATGTCCTGGTCACCTCAGTAAATCTATGTCTTCTGAGCGCTGGCATCCACAGACCATTTTTGTTCCTTCTTCCCCAGGTCAGCCCATTAGAAGTTTGCAGAGTGTGACCATGTTCCCCCGGCCCTTCAACTGTTCTTCATCTGACACCCTGCCCCCCTTCTCTGAACTCGGCCAGCACCACTCAAGAGAAAAGGCCCAATTCACAGGAGAGGTCGCCCATATGGCCAGTAGGCATATGAAACGTGCTCAGCATCCTTAGTCATCAGGGAAATGCACAATGAGATACCACTACCCACCCGCCATAATGGCTAAAAAGGAAAGTACTGACAATACCAAGAGTTAGCAAAGATGTGGAACAACTGGAACTCTCAAACCCTGCTGGAGGGGATGTAAAATTGTACAATTACTTTGGGAAACTTTTTGACAGTACCTACTGAAACTAAGTGTATGCCAACTCTGTGATCCAGAAATTCTGCTCCAGGTACATACCCAAGAGAAATAAGTGATTATTCCCACCAAAAGCCATCATAGGGCTACTTATAATTACCAAATACTGGAAATAAATGTCCATTAACAGTAGAGTAAACAAACAAATTATGGTATAGTTCATGTAATGGAATACTACATATCAACAAAAAAGAATCACCTGCCACTCTAACGCGCAACGTGGATGAATCTCACAGATATAAAGTTGCATCTGAAAGGAGCCAGATGCAAGAACATACCCTCTATATGTGTCCATTTATATGATGTTCAAAAACAGTCAAAGCTAATTTATTAGAAGGCTTTAAAAGTCTGAATAGTTGTTACCTTTGAGGGAGATGGACTGGGAGGGGGATGAGAAAGCCTTCTGGTGGGCTGGAAATGGCCTCTATCTTCATCTGAGTGGTGTTTACATAGGTGTATGCATATGGGAAGATTCAGTGAGCCGTGCTCTTAAGACTTGCCCACTTGACTGTATATAACCAATGCCTTATTATTATTATTTTTTTTTTGCGGTACGTGGGCCTCTCACTGCTGTGGCCTCTCCCGTTGCGGAGCACAGGCCCCGGACGCGCAGGCTTAGCGGCCATGGCTCACGGGCCCAGCCACTCCGCGGCATGTGGGATCTTCCCGGACCGGAGCACGAACCCATGTCCCCTGCATCGGCAGGCGGACTCTCAACCACTGCGCCACCAGGGAAGCCCAACCAACGCCTTATTAAAAAAAGAAAAAATAATCACACACCCCCAGTGCAAGAGTGGGGGCCCAGAGCTGAGCTCCAGCCTGAAGCCTAGCAAGGCCATCATCGCCCTTACTTTGTCCACTGTACCTTTATTAATGCAGCTGAGATCACACCGTGGCTTTGAGGGCCAGCGCCTCACACTGTTGATTTATGTTGGGTAGACAGTCACTTGAGAGCCCCCACACCTTTCTCGTGGCTACCCAGCCATGTCCACCCATCTGATGCTTGTAGGGTTGGCTTACTGGGCTGGAGCTTCATGAAACTGAGGAAGAGGGAAGGAAACCAGCCATCTGAACTGCCCCATCCTTTATGTCACTGCTTCTTCACAGCACCCCTTCAGAGGTACAGGTTGTGCCCTCACCTTACAAATGAATCCATGAAGCTCAGAGGCACTAAGTGACATGCCCAAGATTGCCCCACCAGTTAGAGCCAGGGCAGGGATTTTAGCCCAAGCCTGCGTGACCCCTAGTCCATGCTTTCACCTGCCACCAGGCTGACCCAAGAGGAGACATCATCTGTAAAGTGGGGCTAATGGCCCAGCTCAACCTCCCTCTGAGGGTTGTGGGTGAAGAGAGGATGTGTATGACACCACCCCAGGGATTTCTGTGTGAGTCTTATCCTCCCGACTTAATTGCAAGCTTCCTGAGGGCCGGAACTCTCCTATTAATTTCTGTCTCTCCCACAAAGGCCCACTATGCCCTGGACAACGTGGGTGCTCAGTAAACACTCACTCAATGAATTAGGTTGTGGAAACTGAGATCCAGAGAGGTACAGCAACTTGCTCGAGGCCACACAGCAAATCCTCAACCAAAGTCAGGACTTGTAATCGAATCCCCTGACTCCTATCCCAGTGTCCCTCTGCCACTGCACAAGGGCTCCAGCTTCCTATAGACCCCAGGGAGTGGAGATCCCAGTGGGTTGGAGGATACTAGAGAAGAAAAGGACCGTCCCAGGTGAGCCAAGGCTGAGTCTAGCCCTGGAGCCTTCAGGGTATGTGTCCTGGGAAGAGGGCTGGGAACAGGTTGTAGGTTGTACGGAGCCCTGCTCTCAGAAGCACTCTGTGCTTGGTTGAATGCTCGGCAGTCGATGTCTTGAAATTCTTAATTTTATCTTTGGATTTATATTTTAAAGTGAAGCCCCATGGACAGTGAAGTGTGCACCAGGGCTTTGAGGTCCCGCACGAAGTCCCATCTCCTGCTGCCTCTCTGCTTCCTGAGGACGGGTTCTCAGACTCCAGCTGCTTCGCCTCCTGGCGCCCCCAGGTCCTATCAGCCTCCCCCTCCCCACCACTGCCCAGCTACTACTGGGGCTCTCGCCCTGGCTGCATTCGGCTGGCAACCTTGCAGGGCAAGCCTCTTGTCGTCTCGTGATCCAGGCATCTATTGTCCTGGTGCAGAGGTTGGGATACCCTTGGGATCACCCATCTCCGTGTGTTAGGGCAGTGGCCCCATTGGAAGGGGAGAAGCCTGGCTCAACTGCCCGCTCCCTACCCGGGCAGAGCATGTCTGTCCTGTATCTGGCAGGGGAGGGAAGCTGGCAGCCAGAGGACTTGGTGTGCCCTCTCTGAGTCACAGCACTCGGGCACCTGTGTAGATCATGATATTCAGTCATACATTTTAAAGACACCACGACAGATCAAGACAGAGACCATGAGAGAAAGGAAAAACTTTATGTCTTGGTACCTTTAGTGGCACTTTTTTCCCGTTTTTGAACTCAGGACCCCACAGTCTTATTTTGCACTGGACCCGGCAAATTCTGTAGCCAGTCCTGCCTGGGAGAGTCTTTCATCAGGGCTAAGTGAGCACTCAGGCCATCACACAGGGGCTGCCTGGGGACACGAGATGGTGCCTGGGAGAGCTGGGCCCTCTTGGTCCAGCTGTCTCCCTCCCCCTGTCTGTCTGGATCCAATCATAGATGACAACATGCCAAGGCACTCTCACTTCTTGCCCTGCAGGGGACATGAAACTGCGGGCATGAAAGTGTTTGTTTGTTTGTTTTAAGTTGCAAAGGTCTCTGCACTTTGGACTGGTTTTGGGTGTAATTATTGTGTCACATTTTATGACCCTCTTCCAAAGCTTAAACACTGAGGAAGGTAAGCCCCCCAAACTTCCAATCCCTACTTGTCTACCTCTTCCACACCCTACCCTGCCCCATCCAGTCGAGGGACAGTTGACTTTCTTCCCTTTGGGGTCACTAGCCTGGGATAGAATTCTGGTGTCCACCCAGCTCCGGGGGGTCTGCATTCCTGACTGATCTGCAGTAACGGAGCCTTTAGCCTGAGTTGTGCGTGTGATGCTGGTCAGATGTGATGCTGTCCCCAACCCAGTTCAGCCTGGGGGCTGGGAGGTGGGAGCCGCGGTCACCTCCACTGGGCAGGGAAGCACGGCAGGGAGGCCTCACCTCCAGTGAGGAGGTGGGGAGAGGGTGCTCCAGGCTGAGAGGACTGCATGTGCTTGGCCCAGAATGTCAGGGGTGCTCAGGTGCTGGGGGCGAGTGGAGGGTCCAGCTGGAAGGGGAAAGCCTGTGCGGGGATTAGAAGCTGGGGTGGCACAGAGGCCACCAGGTCTCCGATGGCCTCAAACCCCAGGCTGGGGAGTTTGCGCTCCATCTGTCACAATGGGGGCTGTTGAAGGTGGCTTCAGCTCAGCAGCAGCATCAGAAGTGACTTTCAGGCTTCCCTGGTGGCGCATTGGTTGAGAGTCCGCCTGCCGATGCAGGGGACGCGGGTTCGTGCCCCGGTCTGGGAAGATCCCACATGCCGCGGAGCGGCTGGGCCCGTGAGCCATGGCCGTGAGCCTGCGCGTCCGGAGCCTGTGCTCCGCAACGGGAGAGGCCACAGCAGTGAGAGGCCCACGTACCGCGAAAAAAAAAAAAGAAGTGACTTTCACAAAGATCACTTGAAGGCTGAGTTGCGTGTAGACAGGAAGGTAGCAGAACTGAGGCAGGGAACTGGGTTGGGAGGCTGTTGTGACAACACAGATCCAAAAAAGGCAGTCGCCGTGACAAGGGAGAGGAGGGACAGATACAAGGGATGGTAAAGAGATGGGAGTCTAGTCACAGAAGGACAACAGTGTATGATTCCACTCAGATGACGCACTTCGAGTAGTCCGATTCATAGAGACAGAAAGCAGAATGGTGGCTGCAGAGTCTGGGGGGAGCGGGACGGGGAGTTAGCGCTTAAAGGGGGACAGGGTCTCCGCTGGGAAAGATGAAAAAGTTCTGGACATGGTTGCTGGTGATGGCTGTACAACAACGTGAATGTACTTTATCCGATAGAACTATACACTTAAAATGGTTCATTTTGTGCTGTGTATTTTACCACAATCTAACAACAACAACAACAAAAACCCCTATAGCATTCCAAAGAATAAATGAGAGAGAGAGAGAGAGAGGGTTGACAGGCGTGGGGACCCACCAGAACTGGGGAGGTCGAGGGGAGGGTTCGGACTGACCCCCAGGTGTCTGGCCTGGGTGGCTGACGGCAGCAGGGTGAGGGGCTGGTGGTGGCGGAGAGGTGACTGCCCTCCGGGTTGGGCACGTGAAGCCTGAGGGACTCCAGGAGATGCGCTCAACAGAGCACGAGACCCTGCGAGGGTCATCAGCTTATCACTGAGAGCTGACCCCGCTTGGAGACAGCCCCCAGGGGGAGTGTGAGATGTAAGAGGGCAGCGCCCAGGGGCACAGGTGGGCCAAGAAGAATCCGTCATCAGGGAGAATGAGAAGGGGTGGGGAGAAAGGAAGGAGGCAAACCGGGACAGCCTCGTACTTGTCTGGCCGCAAGGGGCAGGGATGCATTCGAGGTAACTGAGTGCAGCGAGGGTGTGCGAGGAGAGGGTGGGTCTTGTAAGGACTGTGGTGGGGCGGGAGTCTCATGGGACTCCAGCAGGAGCCGTAGCAGCCCAAGCCTGAGGGAGCAGGGACTGGGCTTTTCTGGGATGCCGTGTTCCCCATCCCTCAGCCCCATGAGTTCACCCCCCAGATCTCCCCACAAGAAGGACCAGCCCTGCCACACCTAGATTTTGGACTTCTAGCCTCCAGAACTGAGAGGCAATGAATTTCTGCTGTTTAGGCCCCTCCGTTTGTGGTACTTTGTTAGGGCAGTCTCAGGAACCAATACAAATGCCAAGGAATGAAGGGGCTCATTCAACCAGCTCACTCTTTTTTTAAATCCAAGCCACATAGATCACTGACTAGCCACTCAGTTGGCTGCCTTTGAGCCAGGCACCCACTCTGCCCAGTCAGCTGAGGTAGGGATCACATGCTATACAGCATGGCTGCCCCCAGAGGTGCCCCTTGGAGGAGGGCAGTGGGGAGACAGCTCTCTCGGGAGGAACAGAGAACATCTCAGGCACTCACTTTTGTGTCCCTGGAGCCAATGGAAGAGAGAGGCCCAGGCTTCAGTGATGAGGGATCATGGCCTAAAATCCCTTCAGCCAAAGTGTCTTCCCAAAGAGAAGAGAAGACAAAGACGGAGGAGAAGGGTTACGAAGAATCAACTTTGTAAATCCACCTCCCTTCACTGTGGCTGAAATAACAAGATGGTATAACTGGAAAATATTCATTTGAACTTGTGACTCAGCTCTTCCTGACCTCGGGGAAATGCAGTCCATAAATCAAGATACCTCTCCAGAGCCTCCTGCCGCAGTGTCCCCCGGGGCAGATGCTGGAAGAGCCATTCGCACAAGTGACTGCACCCACCTCCCGTGAAAGATCTAAAAGTGCATTCGGTGCTCCAGGAGCTGCCCTGTCTCAGAGCTTTCATTCCTGAAGCTTCCTGATGGATGGCCTCAGCCCTTGACCCACTCATTTTTACCATCCAACCTGCCTGGTTCTACTTCCTGGCACAGCTTGTAAATTCTATTATTTTCATATTTAGCAGAAGCTTAAGGTTTCTGCCACTGAGAAGCAGGGAGGCCAGATGTGCCAATAGTGTATAATGCACAGGATTTGGAAGACTTCAGTTTTCAAACGCGTCTTTAATTTATTGAGCTCTCCTTTTCTTTTCCTCACCAACTCTTACTCAGGACCCAATTTGTAAAGCAGGCAGCAGCGGCGCGGTTCTGCCTTGGGCAGCCTCATCACCCCTTCCTGCCCATCCCTCCCCTCTTGGGTTCCCAGCCCTCCCAGTTTTTTCCACATTAAAGAAGGGGAAACAGAGGACCTGAGAAGAGAAGGGACTTGCCCCAAGTTCCAAGGACACTAGAGCAAAGCCCAAATGTGCTCATGCCCTCCTAACACCTTTACCAAGCACAGGACTAGGCACTGGGGCCATGAGGACAAGACACATGTCCTTACCTGGCAAACATTACAGACAGATGATAGTGTATGGGGGAGCAGGGGAGGGGGGCGGAGAGGCAGCGGCCCCAGCAGTAGCAGTGGCTGCTGCAGCCTCATAATAATGTGGCTAATATTTGTGGAGCCGGCGTTGACCACGCCCCAGCCCCAAGCTGGACGTGATTTTCAACTTTTTATTTTAGCAGCTGAATCCTTTCTTCAAGAGAAACCTTATGTGGAACCCTCCATAAATCAGACAGTACGAGGGGTGAGCCCTCTTGCTTAGCCTCTCCTATTTAACCCCCTGCAGGGGCTCTGGAAGGGCTTTCTCAGAGCCTGAGCTCTCCACTGAGCACAGTTTAGAGACCACCCTGGGGGATAGGTTACAAGCAGAATTTCCGGGTCCATTTATGCTTATTTTACAGATGAGCAAACAGAGGCCCAGAGGACGGGAGGGATTCAGTGAGGGTCACCCAGGGAGTTACCACCACAACTGGCACACCAGCCAAAGTCCTCTGAATCTCAGGTCTGTGTCCATCTGTGACACCTCTTTTACTAGGAAACAGGGGCCTTTTACTAACAGCTATAAAATACCATCTCTTCCAAGCCATCTTTTTTTTTTTTTTTTTTTCTCTCTTCTTTTGGCCACGCCGTGCAGCTTCTGGGATCTTAGTTCTCCGACCAGGGATTGAACCCAGGCCCTTGGCAGAGAGAGCATGGAGTCCTAACCACTGGACCGCCAGGGAGTTCCCCCAAGCCATCTTTTAAAGCCGAGCTTGCAGTGGGCTCTATTAACATGGTGTTTTCACCTCCCTCCTGCCCTGTCTGTCCCCCACCTCCAGTTCTTCCACATCACTGACCATAGGAGAAGAATCTCACCTTAGAGAAACTGTCCCTGGGAGCCAAGTAGATGAGTGTGGCTTGAAGCTGACAGCTTCATAGTTTACCTTAGGAGTTCTCCGTTCCTCTCAGCTTATTTAATGTGATGCCTCATCACTCTGTAATATTCACAGGACACTTGACATTAGAAAGGGCCTTTTAAATCCTTTGAAACAGGAGTTTTAAATTCATCGGCACCGTGGAGTGTGTAAGCGGAACATTAACTTTCCTGTGTGCGCAAAGATGGAGACTTCTTCAGGAAATGTAATGATCGCATCCCTCAGGGTGGCATCTCTGGAGGTAGCCTGCTACCCAGCTCCATCCCCCCTCCAGCAGGCCCCATAGTTGCCACCTACCCCTCTCTTCTTGCTCATTCCCAGCTCGTTTTTTCCCCCGGGTGGCTTTGACATGGATTCCTCTCTCCCCTGTTCCCTTGTACTGGCTCGTCCCTTCTCCAGGGTCTGTCCATGACTCTTTCTAAGGGTTTTAGTGCAAACCATCTAGGAAAAATGAGTCAACCAGCCAAGGTAACAAGCAGGGGAAGCTCCTAGGGTTCCAAACCTGTCCCAGCTGGTTCTGTCCCCCAGCCCCTTCTTGTGTGAGTCTGAATGGCTCTCCATATGACCCAGAGGTGAATCTAAGGCTGTGTTTTCCAAACGTTCCATGAGATTCCACTTCCAGGAGCAGTTTCTCAGAGACATGGGTTCATGGTCCAAAGGACAGGGAAGTTCTGCTTGTACCCTCCCTGTCTTGGCGACTGACATCCGTTGTGGGAAAGCAGACCAAGGGTTTTGAGAAGTCAGGCAGAGTAGAGAGCACTGTGCAACTTGGTACAACCCAAGACCTGTTTGAGCACCAGAAGCGTGTTTTGCAGCCCATCTGAGAGATGCTAATTCGGAGGTGTGTCTGTGAGTTGATTCTGGAAGCCTCCGAGCCCTTACTAGGGTCCTCTTGGCCCTGGGATGGAGACCACAGGGCCTCTCCCGGCTCCACTCAGGAAAATCCAAATTAGGTTATTCTCTGAGAGCCATCAGGAAGGTTTTTTTTTCCATCTATACCAGAGCATCGTCAGCTGCTTGTGCTTTCTTTGGAAGTAAATAGAAATGAATCAAGCTGGGGTGGGGGGGCCATTTATGGTCTGAACATTGCATTCTTGGGGTCTGGTCAAAGGAAGACGTCAGACCAAGCTGAGCCATTCTTAGAGAAAAGGATGGCACTGGCCTTTTCTGTATTTGGGAAGCAAGTCCTTTCTTATCAAGCCAGCTGTCACACACTCGGATTTCTCCTACACAGAGGCCCACACATGCACACACTTATATTAATAACGTGTATCTCTGCTCTCTTTCTGAAATGGAGGCTTTTTCTTGTAGCCTAGTCCACTTTGGTTCTTGTTTATTTTTAATTACTTTGTTTCAAATTAACAATTAATCCCAGCTTTTTGATTGATAAGTTGGTTATCTTTTCCTAGGTTTTGTTTTTCTCTACTCTGGAAAACTCCATCAGTCATTTCACAGATGAGCCACGGGTTTTGTTTGTGTTTGTTTCCATTGGGGTCTAAAACCACAAAACGCTGTGAGGAAGGTGATACTGATTGTATTAGTTTGGTACAGCTGCCGTGACAAAGTACCACACACTGAGTGGCTTAAACAGCAGAGATTTTTTTTTTTTTTTTTTTTTTTTTTTTGCGGTATGCGGGCCTCTCACTGCTGTGGCCTCTCCCGTTGCGGAGCACAGGCCCCGGACGCGCAGGCTCAGCGGCCATGGCTCACGGGCCCAGCCGCTCCGCGGCATGTGGGATCTTCCCGGACCAGGGCACGAACCCGTGTCCCCTGCATCAGCAGGCGGACTCTCAACCACTGCGCCACCAGGGAAGCCCCAAACAGCAGAGATTTTTGTCTCAAAGTTCTGGAGGCTAGATGTCCAAGATCCAGGTATCGGTAGGGTTGGTTCCTTCCAAGGGCTGTGAGGGTCTGTTCCAGGCCTCTACTCCAGCTCCCGGTGGTTTGCTGGTAATCTTTGGTATTCCTTGGCTTGCAGAAGCATCACCCCCATCTCTACCTTCATCTTCACATGGTGTTCTTCCTGTGTGCCTGTGTAAATTTCCCTTCTTTATAAGGACATCAGTCCTGTTGGATTAGGGACCCCCTCCTCTGGCATGACCACATCTAAACTTAACTAATTACATCTGCAACAACCCTCTTTCCAAGTAACTGTCACATTCTTACTTGGAATGTGGTTCTAGGTTACTGAGGTACAGGGGCTTAGAACTTATATGAATTTGGAGGGGACACAGTTCCACCCATAACATCAACTCTATACATAATAACACATTTCATTCTGCAGCATTTGCAAATGCTCTGAGCTGCTGCCTCACCCTTTAGCCTGTCAGCCTCAGAAACAAAAGCTGAGCGCTCGGCTCACATAGGCTGCAGGACAGGTGGGAACTGGCTTAGACACAGAGATGCTAGCAGCTCTGCAGCAAGCTGACACTGTCCATTTTCCAAGAGAAGAGCCCAGAATGTCCTCAAGGTGGTCTGATTGGACCACCAATGGCAGGTGAGAACTGGAATTGGGTTCATTTCAGTGAAAGACTTCCTGCTGTGTGCACAGCCCTGAGTCGGGCCCTCGGGAGAGTGGGGTGGAGCAAACCCAGGCCCTGCCCATGAGGAAGCCGCAGGAGGCAGACGTGCGAGCTGCGTGCAGAGGTGTGGGTGCAGTGCTGTGGCCGTGATGAACTTTGCTCAGAGAGGGGACGCTGAGGCTTCACAGAGGAGGTGATGTGTGAGCTGGGCTTGTCATGTTATCAGACAGTTCCAGCCAAGCTGGGGGACAGAAGGGCTTAGGGCCCCATTGTGTCTCCCGGGTTAGGTGACAGGCAGTGTGGTGTAGTGGGGAGCACTGGGGTCCGGTGACGGGTTCTGAGTCAAGCCCTAGGTCATCCCTCAGTTTCTTTGTTGATAAAAAGGTGTTAGTTAAAAAATTCAATTTACAGGGTGTGGCATCAGGATTGAATGAGTTCTCAGGTGTGAAAGTGTCATGGTTATGGAAGTAGCAGAGACAGGATACAAACACAGGTGTTAGGTGTCATCTGTGCCACAGAGAATATGCAGTAGCCTCCTCTCGCAAGGAGAGCAGCTGGGAAGTGGCAGACCTGGACTCCCACCCCCTCGATCAATCACTTCCTCCCTCTGGGCCAGCTCCCTGGGGGGTGAAGTGAGAGGTCTGGACCAGGCGATCTCCTTCTGGCCATGAAGTTAGGTGACTCTATGAAAAGGTGCCTGATACAATGGCTAGAGCCACGTGGGCTTGGAAAGCCAGCAGACTGGGGTTCAAATGGTGGTCCTGTCCCCTCTTGGTCGTGTGATTCGTGTGAGTCCCTCAGCCTCTCTAAGCTCAGCGTCCTCATCTGCAAGACGGGGATAAATGCCTACCTCAGAGGTTAAATTAGAATGTCCTTGGGAATTACTTAACGCACAGCTTGGCCTATGGTAGTAAAAGTTAGCTATTACCGTCAGCTGCTTCTTGTGAGGATTGAATGAGATGTTGTAGGGGAAGGGCCTGCATGCAGCAGGTGCTTAATTAACCACTGACACTTCCCCTGCTTTTAAGATCAGCCTTGGCAGAATTTCCAGCGTTCATGTTTTCCATCAGGGTGTGGGGTGAAGGGTGGAGGGTTGTACAGAAAATTTTAGAACTATTTGAAGAATAAAATAGTTTTCAGGCACTCGTAAGCCATTTATAATCACCTATTACTTGTAACTAATGGCCAGGCCAATTACAACAATTACAAGTCGTTAAATTGCAAGCCCTCAGGACTTTTACCTTGCAAGGTTTATGAGATAATTAGTCCAACTTAATACAGGATTCCAGTATAGTAATTATTATCCTGACAATTCATAAAACATGCCCAGGGCTCCATGTGAGTGATAAGCATCTATTTGCTCTGAGAGCAAATCCAAGAAGGGTCTTTCTAAGATTTTTCTCTTTCTAGTAGGTCATAGATGGGAACAGAAAGTTCTTCTACGATGTCGTACAGACGAGAACTAGAGAAATACCGTGACCTGGATGAAGATGAAATCCTTGGAGCCCTTACAGAAGAAGAGCTGAGGACCCTGGAAAATGAGCTGGATGAGCTGGACCCTGATGTGAGTAGGCACTAAAGGGGACACGTTGTCACAGTTGCAAGGACAGCAGCCATTACCACCTAGGGGAGGGGTAGGCCGACTTCCTAAAGTACCACTTCCCCTTTCCCACTATGACAATAACATTGGAGTAACATTGCCTTTGCAGGTGCGTGTGTGAGTGTGTGTTATATTAGTCAGGGTTCTCTAGAGAAACAGAACCATTAGGAGGTAGGAGATTTTATATATATATACATATATATATATATGTATAAAGAAATTTATTATAAGTAATTGGCTCACATGATTATTGAGGTTGACAAGTTCCAAGATCTGCAGTTGGCAAGCTGGAGACCCAGGACAGCTGGGAGTGTAGTTCTAGCCTGAGTTCAAAGGCCTGGGAACCAGGAAAGCTGATGGTATAGTTTCAGTCGAATAACTGGCAGGCTCAAGACCCAGGAAGAGCCAGTGCTTTCAGTTCAAGTCCAAAGGCAAGAAAAAAAACAAAACACAAAAGCACTTATCCAGCTCAAAGTAATCAGGCAGAAGGAAATTCCCCCTTTGCTGGTAGGAGGAGCAGCTTTTTTGTTCTACATGTATTCAGACCTTCAACTGATTGGGTGGGGCCCACCCACATTAGGGAGGACAATCTGCTTTACTCAGTCTACCAATTCAAATGTTAATCTCATCTAGAAACCCCCTTACAGACATACCCAGAATAATTGTCTAAACATCTGGGCACCCCATGGCCCTGTCAAGTTGAGACATAAAATTAACCATCACAAGTCCACTCCTAGTCAACTTGGCACCCATACACATCTCCTTAAACCATACTTATCTCCAAATAAAGACAATAACAAGGTCATAATTCTGCCTAACATGATACAACTATCCTGTGTATAACCTGCCAGAAGAAGAGGTAAAGTCCTTGAGCAATGTTTACTTTTCTCCTTGATCTCCCATAGTTTAATACTATGATGTAAAATTAACAATACTTAGATATCACCATATAAAACCAATACATCTTGTGTTTCATGTTAAGAGAATAAGAGAGGGAAGAAAACAAAGATATTTACTTAATACACATACATAGACTCACACATACACAAACATGTTCATAAAAAAATACAGAGGAAGTACTCCTGACCACACTGTCCTCGTTTCTCTAACTGGTCACGTGGTCATAGCTGGTGTCCATTCTGTACTTCCCTCACCTTCAGCAACCATAGCCTCAGCTGGGTGTGGTTCTTTGCCTGGCGGAGTGAACCTAGTTCTGAAGGGCCTGGACCATTAGTAGTCCTGCCTGGATTGAGTTGTTATAGTTTTCCATTGACTCTAATCGCAGGTCCTGGCAATACTAAGAAAGCCCTAAGGAATCTCCTGTATTACAGACATACTCTTCGTTACCTTCCTTGTGGAGCAGCAGTCTGATTTACCCTTGGTAACCAGGACCAATCACCCCAGCCGGTACAGAAACTCCCTCTCTGCCTATTCATTCAGAGGCATAAGGAGCCCAAAGCGGCAGTCTTAACCTCCAATCCAATGGAATCACTGCTGTGTCTCCTAGCGGAAGCATTCCTCCCTTTGGAACTAACTAAGACCTTGAGGCCAGCAGAGCATCAGGTCACAAGAACAGGATGCACAACTTTTGCCAGTGGGTCACTAGGGGTACCACTGGTAATAGTGAGGGGTGCTACTCCCGTTTTCTGGGCCCGTGAATCCTGGCCGTGGGAGGAGAAGCTCCATATATTGGACTCTGATTCAGAGTATGTACAGCCTCCTAGAGACCCTTGCCCCAGTCCTGCAGGGTATTACCACCTATCTGTACTGCAACTGAGTCTGCAAAAGCCAAGTCCACCGTTCTGTCAAGCCAGCTGCCACAGGATGGTGGGGAATACGTGTCAGGTAGCACATATAAGTGTGGTTAATACTCAGAATTTGCCTCTGCAGTGAGGTTATGGCATCACAAGGCAGGAGGCTCCCTGGTCATGTCTGTGGTTTGGCCGGTCACCATGGAGCTGTCAGCAGAGCCGAGGGAGGTGGCTATTTCAGGTACCCCGGCTAATGCCCAGCTCAGAGAAGGGAGAGAATGAATGTTACTGAATTAAGTGAATTTCCCATTTGATATATTTTTAAATTAAAAATGGGATATTTCATGCCTTTTTAAAAAAAACCTGTCACTGCTCAACCCTAGTTTAACAGTAATCCATACAAGAAAACGCTACCATTTCACTAACCCTTAAGTAGTTGCAGCTAGTGTAGAGGGAGTGTAGGTTAGCAGGGAATACGCAGGACTAGAGGTTACGTGTCCCAGGTGCAACCCTGGCCCTGTCTCTTACATTCATGTGACCTTGCGCCAGTTGCTGTCCATCCCTAAGCTTCAGTGTCCCCATCCATGAAATAATGGAGTTGCTTGGTCCCATTCAAAGCTAAGCTTCCATGAGCTTATAACCTGGTCTTATCTCCGGGTTTGATTAAATGTCTTCTTTCTAGATAACCCAGAATCCTTGTTTAGGGGTGCTGGGCCCTAGGCCACACAGAGTGACAAGCCCCTCCAGCAATGTGCTCTCATCTTGCTATTCACAACCCCTGCTGTCCCCCACCCCCGACCCCGCCAGGAGGAGACGGTCCCTGAGGTGAGGCTGCTGGGGTTGATTAGAAGACAGCGTTGGTGGGAGAGCCTTGGGTTCTTCCTTCCCCTGCACCATCGCTTTCCATTAGCCTGGGTTTCCATAAAAACGAGTGACGTAGGGAAGAAACAATCAAGCTTCTAGCTTTAGTGCTATAAAGTTATTCTGTTCTAATTCTATCCTAGATCACCGTTGTCTAGACTTGCAAGAGCAGATAGTTTTAAAAAGTGAGAACTGAAGGAGGATGTAGCTACTTCTAGTCAATTCAGTAAACATGACTCAGTTACCTGCCATGCACCGACCCCTGTGCGGCCACCAGCAGGGGAGCCTAGCGGGGATTCTGCCCTTCAGGCCCTCCATCCGGTGGGGAGCGGGCATAATAAACCGTGTCCTAAGTGGGAGCACTCAGGGAGAGGGTTAATTCTTTTCGGTGGGAGGCTTCACAGAATAGGTGATACTGGGACTGGGTCCTGGATTTTTCAAAGTCAAGAATAAAAACAAAGAATTCTATGCTGAGTGAAGGTCACGAGCAAAGGCTCATGTACAGCAAGTAATTGGGGATGGGGAGTTTAGGCGTGGTTTCTGTGGAGGGCTCGCTGAGCCTGGAAGGGGGTTTGGGCTAGATATGGGGGCAGAGGGGTGCAAGGAAGACTAAAGAGTTTGGACTTTTCTCAGCAGGCCCAGGGAGTCCCGAAGGCAGAGAGTCAGTGGACTTGCTGACTAAGGACAGATGGACTGGAGGAGAGGCTGGGGAGATGGGTGAGAGGTGGAGGGGCTCCCATGGTAGTGACAGAGATCTTTCCTGAAGATAAGGAAGGGCCCCTGCCCCTCTCCACAACCCTTCTGCCATCTTGCAGAATCTTTGCTGTTTTCAGGGTGAAGCACAGACTCCCAGGAGCCCCCAGAGCCTGCTGCCTCTGGCCTTGGGGCTGTTGGAGTTGCCCTGAGCCCCTGGATGGGGGTGAGTTTAGATTAGGCTGTGGCTACAAATTGGGTAGGTGATGACAAGGGTCAGAGCCAGGCAACAGACCTGGGAGTGGGAAGGGGGCAGGTGGAGGAGCCCTCTCAGAGCCGGGAGTGGAGCCCCTAAGGACTGCTGGAGCCCCTAAGGACTGCTTGAGCCCCAGCTAGGAGCTCCATTTCACTTCTAAACTGGCAAATGGCCTCACCCCTAATATCAGGGTGTCTGGCCCTAGCAGCAGATTCCCAGGGCCTCTGTACCGTCACACAGCCAGCTGCCCTGAGCCCTTCTCACCGGTGATTAACAGGAAGGTATGCGTGTGAACACTGGAGGGCTGGAGAAGCCGGTGAGGTGCAGAGAGCTGACTGACTTGCTCAGCGTCACAGGACCAGGGCATGGAGACTCAGATTTCACACAGGCTCCAAAGTGTGGCACCTCCCCCTCTGGCAGGAGGAAGGTACAAGTGCACTTGAATTTCAGAGTAGGGTTGGGCAATCCGAGACCTGTGATCCTCGTAGCATTGTGGCTTCAAATGGACATTTTCAAAGCCCCCTTTCTCTCTAAGTTCAAGAAAAAGAGAAGAGAAATCAGAGCAAGGATAGGAGATAACGGAGACCAGCGGGGTTTTTGTCCCCATCTAACAATTAGCCCTTCACTGAGATGTCTCTGTTACCTGATTTGCAAGTCAGGATGGGAGTTTTGAAAAGATCTAGTGGGGCTCCATTCTTTCTGAGAGCACAAACATTCCAGCTCGAGTTTCACCTACCCTCAGCCCATGTTCTGAAATCACAGCACAGGGAGAGGTCAAAGGTATGCAGACCAGGAGGGGCCTCCGAGACTCTGGCCCGGAGGGGATGCAGAGACCGGCAGGTGTCCAGCCATCCAACTTACAGAGCAGAAACTGAGCCCAGAGAGGGGAAGGAACTTGCTGTGGTCACAGGCCCGAGCAGAGCCAGCCCGGGCCCACTGCCCTCTCTCTTATACCCTGTACTCCTCCTGTTTTCATTCTGGTTTAACAAGTACTTATACGGCACTTTTTATGTGCAGACGCTGTTCTAGGCACTTTGAAAATATTAATTCATTCAACCGTCATCCTAATCCTATGGTGCAGGCACTGTTATCCTGCCCATTTTACGGATGAGAAAACTGAGAGGTGAAGTAACTTGTCCAGGAAACTGAAATGAGGCAGTGGCAGAGCCATGACATGGCTCTAAAAGTTCACGTCTTAGTCACACCGCTATAAGGCTTCACTGGAGTCTTCAGGAAGATAGTTTGAGCCACGGATGTGCTCTGGTTTTGTAGTTGGGGAAGGTGGTGTATGAAAAATTATCCCCTTTTCTTCCTAGAAACAGTCTGAGATGCAGAGGTCCTTATTCAATCTTGGCTCTGCCCCCAACGTTGGCAAGTGCTTTTCCCTCTTTGGATCTCAGTTTCCCTATCTGCAAAATGGACACAGTGGGCCTAGATGCCCTCTGACACCCCCTCCAGCTCTAACTGTCTCTGATTTTATGAGCAGTTCCTGGCAACCTTATGACCTGAATTCAGCTAACAGGTAATGTTTCAGGAGGCTATGTTTTCAGTGATGCAGTTGTTAAGCCCCAGTGTCATGTGACACAGTAGAGTACACAGAGTTGGAAAGCTGCTTTGTTTGCAGCAGAGGATTCCAAACTTGGGCACAGTAAAAAAAAAAAAAAAAAAAAGTCCCCAAAACTTTCTCTCTCTTAGTCTGCGTCCTGGAAAAACTCAAGCTTATCATGAGATTGTTGCACTTGGACTCCCACGGGAGAGGAATGCTCCATGTGCTAAAAGTATCTGCTGTTGACTGATTCCCCAAGGGGATCTGCCCTTTCTCGTCTCTCTGGAGTTAAGTGCATGCTGCTCTGAAGCTGAGCCAGCTCCTCGGTTCAGATTGCCTTTGTACCAGGCAACAGGGAAAACGGTCAACGTACAGCGATGTTTGAGAATGACAAGTCACACTGTGACTTGGGCAGGGTACAGTGTGTGAGCTCTTATAGCATCAATAGATAGTTGACATTTACTGGGACAAAGCCCTGCATGGATTATCTTCTTTAGTCCTCTGAGAGGTTTGGTTATCAGCTCCATTTTAAAGATGGGGAAACTGAGGCTTAGAGGGATGAAGTAGCCTGCCCAGGAGCTGGGATTCCAGCCCAGAGAGTCAGACCCAGTAGCCTGTGCTGTTAACTACCACCTCCTGTGAGTGTGTGTGGGAGGACCTGGAAGGCAACTTGGAGAACAAAGCTGGGGAATTACCAGCAAATTACTTTTTTCTAATTCAGTTTCTCTTGGAGTTGTTATGTTATTTTCACCATAAATATAAATCTTAAAAAAAGAAAGAAACCACCAGCACAAAGAATTTCACTATAAATGTTACTTGTTAATGAGGCTTTGAGGAAAAGGAGTAATATTTTTTAGTGTCTCAGTAAAAGGGTCAAAATATTTACACAAGAGAAGATGGTAGAGATAACCCCAAACTTACAAAGAAATTGGGTTTTACAAGTTGATTTTGAAGTCTGCTATTGGGAGTCTGTGACACATTACAACTATAGAAACAACAATGGAAAACAACAGGCCCCTGCAAGGCCTGAAATAATAATAATAATAATTTTAAAACTACAGTTATTTCTCTGTTGAGGTCGTCTGACATGCCAGGTGCTAGGCTGTTTTATGGGCATCATCTCAAAACACCTCCACGAGGATCCTATGAAACTGATCCTCATAGGTTGGGGTTGAAATCACTTTAAGAAAAGGAAATGGACGCCCAGAATCACATAGCTGGTAGGTGATAGGCTGCATTCAGGTAGACCTGTCTCCCTCAGCCCAAAATGTGTCAAAATTTCTGAGACCAAGGGACCATGAACTGCAGGGAGAAATGATGGAGGAGAAAACCTAGGACTGTAGAATCTCAGAGTTAGAGGAACACTTAGACATGATCTGAGCCCCACCCCTATCCCTGGATATACAAACACGGCACAGATAAAGAATCCCTGATTTACAGAGTCCCTCCTACACACATGTCATTCACCCAGTGCTTTATGTATTTCATCAAATCCTCATACCAACCCTTTGAGGTAAGCAGTACTATCCCCACTTTAGTGATGAAAAATCAGTACAACAACAACAACAAAAACCCCTGAAACCCAGAGAAGGGAAGGGACTTGTTCAAGGTCACACAGCACCAGGACAAAAGCCACAGCACCAGGACAAAATCCTGGGTATTCCTGTCACACTGCATGGCTTCCCACCTGACTCTACAAAATCATAAAATCATAAAATCCTCCATATTCATGGCCCAAATGTTATCCTATAAACCAGAGGATGCTCTTGGCTGTGCAGGAAGCAGCCACGTTTGGTCCACAGGGCTGTGGTTCTCCCTTGTAGCACAAACCAGCAGATTCACAAGCCCAGGACAGAAGTAAACAGTTGAAATGGAAAGAAATAAATCTCTGCTCTAAAAATAGGCACACATCCTTAGAAACACTGCCGGCCGTGCACAGAGCCAAGGATGGGCCTGGTGGAGTGAGGGCGAGTGAGGCCAGGTGTCAGTGTGTCCCCACCCCACCATCTGTCTTCTGGCCCCGTGACCACCTCTCCACCCCACTGCCTTCCCCAAGACCGGCCTCCAGCCTCCCCAGAATGCCCTCCTCCCTGCCCTGCCATCGTCTCCTCCCCGCCTCTGCTGCTGGGGGACCTCTTGGATCTGGAGCCCTTCATTCTCAAGTCAGAATCCTCCCATTTCTCAAGGCCCAACCTCCCCACCCCTCCTTTGGGAAGCCTTCCTGACCCTCCCCCTCCAAGCCCCCAGCACAGCAGCTTTTTGACTTTGACATTTTTAATAGGAAATACGTTAAACATATAATAGAGTACAGAATACACCTATGTTTCCACTATCCAAACTTAACAAATGTAAAAATGTTGCCTTACTTGATTCAGATCACCCTTAAAAAGAAAAAAAAAATTACCATAGATAAAGTTTTAACCCTCTCTTCCCACCCGCCCCCCAGTTTCTTCCCCATCTCTCCCACTGCCACACTTTCTACCTGAGAGGCAGCAAACCAGCACCCACAACATCAGGTAGGTAATATAACGAAGGGAGGAAGATGGACCAATTTTGGTGAGGCACGTGGCCATCTTGGGTCATCTTTTACTTTTCCACTCTTGAAAGAGATGTGGACATAAGAAAGAAATTTTTCACTTACCACTTTACCTTCCAAGAAGAAAAGCAACAACAGAGCCAGTGATAAATGTTAACTGTTTCTTGGCCTCTGTGTCAGAGACAGGAGGGAGTGGTGGGGACTGAGGCAAATGGGAGAGTTTGTGTTTGACTAAAGGGCACTTGCTGTTCCACTCCACCAATTGTTGCCCAATATTGCCACGTCATCTAATTTTTCAAGAGAGGCTGGAGGGCTTCCCTGGTGGCACAGTGGTTGAGAATCCACCTGCCAACTCAGGGGTCTTGGGTTTGAACCCTGGCCCAGGAAGATCCCACATGCCGCAGAGCAACTAAGCCCGTGTGCCATAACTATTGAGCCTGCGCTCTAGAGCCTGCGAGCCACAACTACTGAGCCTCGTACCACAACTACTGAAGCCCGGCCTAGAGCCTGTATTCTGCAACAAGAGAAGCCACCGCAATGAGAAGCCCGCACACTGCAGCAAAGAGTAGCCCCCGCTCACCGCAACTAGAGGAAGCCCGTGCACAGCAACGAAGACCCAATGCAGCCAAAAATAAATAAATAAAATAATTTATTTTAAAAAATTAAAAAAAAGAGAAAGCCTGGAAATCTGAATTTTTATGTGCAAGTTTCCTATTTGAAAATGTTGGCAGCTCATTCAAATATACAGACAAAACCAAGTTTTGGCATTTGATTGGACTATAGGTCTCCCAGTTTCCAATTCTGACTCTGTTCACATGACAGATTTTTAGATAGATAGATAGATAGATAGATAGATAGATGAAAAGTACCTAGCCCAGTGCCTGGCACATAATAGGTGTTTAATAAATGTTTGTTGAACCTGAATATATGATTTGCCCATTAGAATCTAGGATTCTTGCAATTTAGAGCCACATTGTAGCACCACAGGTATAGGGCAGCCAGGTACAGTTGTGCAAGTTTTGCACTGCAAAACTCCAGCAACCACTGTTCACATAAACCAGAGAACATATAATGCCCTTGGAGTTGTGCCAGTGTACAACTTGCACAACCAGATGCAGCTGCCCTGACAGAGTCTCCCCATAATGCAGTGTCTGTTCAGTTGAATGAAAGTGAACAATTATGCCCTATGGTGATAAAACTGATTGTCATAATCTGTTTCTAATATAGAGTTCAAGGCTTTATTCTGAGGTTTCAAGCTAAAGGAGATCTTGACTATTTTACAGAAAGGGAATTCAAAGTCAGAGAGCACCAGTGCCCTGTTTGTGGCCTCAAAGCCCTGGGATGAGAACCCAGGCTGTCCGTTAGAATGCAGTTTAGCTGTAAGTAATAGAGATTCAAAATAACATGATGTAAGCAGTGGTTTATTCATCTCATAAAAGTCCAGAGGTGGGCAGTCTAGGGCAGGTAGGGAGCTTAGCTCCCCAAACATCCCAGAGTCCCAGGTTCCATTCAGCTCATGTCCTTGCCATCACTAAGGTGTAGCCCTCATCCTCATGATCCAAGGTGGTGGCCAGGATAGCTGCATTCCAGGCATTAGAATAGAAGAAAAGGGGTGGGGGTGGAGAAAAGGAGAAAAGCCATTTTTCAAGTACCTTTTAAGGAAAGTTACTGGAAGTTGCCACTGGACAGTTCTCATACCATGACCCAACCTAGCTGCAAGGGAGCCTGGGAAAAGTAGTCCTTAATCTAAGTGGCCATGTGCTCAGCTAAGGGTGGAGTGCTTTTATCACTGGAGAAGGGGAGATATGATATTGGTGACAATTTGAAGTCTGTAACTATGGGTTTGCCAGTCTGATGGCCTGATGTTCTGCTCTGCCAAAAGTTCTGAGGAGGAGTGAGAGGAGTTGCTAGGAATTTAAATCCAGATCCCCAAAGGAAACATTACAAAGGTCTTACTCTCTAGCTTGGCATTTTCCAAAATCTCCATCAGTAAACTCTGGTCCCATGGTGGGCACCCACACTCTAGCACCCTTCAAAATGCATCCCCTTCCCCAGACCTGCTTGGGGCAGCAGCTGGGTGCCCAGCAGACAGCTCAGGGCAGCAGGTGTGATGCTGACTTGAAGGGTGTCCAAGAAATACCATCTTTTCCCTGCTGGAGCATCAGTGCTGTGTGATTCTGGACAATTCAGAACACATTAGCGCTCACTGCTCGGTGCCGGAGACTCAGAGATGACTAGGATACGTCCCAGCTGGCCTTTGAGGGGCATTCAGTCTCCCTGGAGAGAGGGATACCGCATAAATGTGCTCCAAGACAAATTAGAAGGAATATTATATAAGAATTGGCAAGATGCCTCAGGGTGTTTGGAAAGAGAATCACCAGATCAGTGCCGGGAGCACAGCAAAGGCTGGACAGGGTGCCCAAGGGAAGGGCTTTGAAGGGTGTATGCAGGGAGGGGAGGAGGGATGGAATTCCAGGCAGAGAGCACAGCCTGAGCAATGCCCTGGCAGGGTGAGGGTGTGGGGCACAGCTGCGGAACGCGGAGCAGCCTGGAGTGGCTGGAACATGGAATACTTAAAGATGAGAAGATCGGGAGGCTGGAGTAGGTTGAGGTCAAATCACGAAAAGCTCTCCATGTCTGGCTGATGAATTTAGTCATGATTCTGTGGGTTAGTAGAGGTGCTGAGCATTTGTGAGTGTGTTGGGGAGTGACCTTGTCAGATGCGCCAGTTGGTGCGGTCCATCTGGCTGATAGAAGGGGAAGGGAGTGCAGATGGAGAGGCCAGTGGCAGGGAGGCCAGCCTGAGGCTACTCTGATGGTCCCAGCAAGAGACAGCACAGCTTGAACTAGGCCGGTTCCCCTCGGATGGAGACGTTTCCAAACCCTGCAGCCTCAGACTCCTTCCCCTGGCGAGCCACACCCCCTCATCCTGCCAAGCCTCTGTCTCCACGGTGCTATCCCCCGGTAAAATCCCTCTCCTCTCTTCTCTTACCCCGGCTGTCCTGCCTAGTGCCCTGGGACTCACTCAGCTCAGGAGCCACCGCCTCCAGGAAGCCTGGGTAGAGTAAGCTGCTCACACTTGGGCGTGCCTCCCTCTCTTGGGCCCCTGTGGAGCGCAATCACTCATTCTTTGTCTCAGGGTGCCCCGCACAGCAGGGAACGTGGAACATTTTCCTTGTACATGAGGCAGAAAAGGAGGATTAGGAGAACGCCGGGAAGGGAAGGTTTGGCCTCACCTTGTGCCATGAACAGCAGAGAGACACAAAGTGTGCTGTCGTGAGCGATAGGTTCCACCACAAACAACTACTGGGCTTGGGCTATGAGGGTGCCTTTGGATGTCAGCACGAATGCCCTGTAAAGCTGTCCGGGGGATGTGCTAGCTCCTGGGCTTCACCAGTCCTGCAGCGGGGTCATGGTGGCTGAGGCAAAGGCCTGGCTCTTTCTGGAGAGAACAGGAAGAGAGGAGGAGGTCCAGAGTGCTTTGGGTGGGTGGATGGGTGGGGAATGTATGGAGAAAGGGGGCTTATTAGAGGTCTGGACCCGCTTGTCCCGTCTGTGACCGAAGCACGAGTGCTGTGCTCTCAGGCTAGGTTCTGCCATATGTGACAAGAAAGCTCTGCTGAAGCCCCACTGAGTGACCTCTAGTGGGATCTGGAAGCTGCTGGTGAACGGGGCAGAGGCCGGGCGCTCTGTCTCCTGACGAGCCCCGAGGCACTGGAGGGCCACGCTTTACACAAGGGGAATCAGACCTGAAAGATAATTGGAAAATAAAAGTCCTCAAGGCCACTTGAGAAAAACCATTTGGGTGAAATACCTTGTAAAAGGTAACTGGATGGCTGACTGGCCTGTTCAATGTTCGGACTGCTGCTGTGGTGGACGGGGGAAAGGGTGGGCATCTGGGGCAGGCTGAGGTCGTTTGAAGCAGGAGGGAGAAAGAATTCTCAGTGGGAATTCTGAGAAATCTACCTCCTGGGCTTCACTCTTACCCAGGACAGTAACTCCATGCCTCCGTGCCTCAGTTTCTCCACCTGTAAACGGAGACCAGTGTGATAAAGAGGTGCACTCCGGAGAGGGAGCCTGGTTCTCACACGGGGCCACATCTGGTTTCCAGGATCCGTTCTTAGAGGAAGGCAGCCGGGTGGGATGGAAAGCTTTCTGGGGCTTGGAACTCAGGAGCCCGGGCTCTCGGTCCACGTGTGACCTCAGGCAAGGCCCTTGCCCTCCCCGACCCTCGCTGCCAATACCCGATAAAGAGCGCGGTCCACCCTCTTCCAGGGGGCTGTGTATGGTTCAGTCACAGAACAGAAACCCAGGACTCCTGGAGCCCAGCCCAAGGAGGGGGACACATTGTACATTCCCTTGTTCTTAGACGTAGTTGATTTATGGGGGAAAAGTGATAAAATTCCTTGTTTTTTGTCACTGTGAAGAACCAGGTTAAAGGACGTTGTATATATGCTAAGCCACTAGTCTGAAGACAGTCATACTGATCCTTGAGAAGCTAATTATGTGCAGTGTCACCTATATATCAGCTCAGGCTTCCTGGCTGTGTGGCTAACAAGCTGTGTGACTTTGGGCAGTGACTTCAGTTTCCCTTGCCTCAGTTTCCCCAACTGAAAATGAAAGAATTGGCCCAGAGGCTGTCTCGGGGCTTTGCAGCTCTGAGCTGCCAGGAGTCTATGATCCTTTTAATACATTGTATGTGTATGTGTATGTGTGTGTATGTGTTGCTTGTGTGTGTACTTCTAACCCAGCCCGCAGTAGTTCTAGCCAGGATGGAGTCTCTCATAGCGCCAGCTATCTATAATTAGATAATTATAGTGATAATTGTGCAGATGCTTAATATTTGGCCTTTACTTCACCTGTTTGCAGGGTGTTAGAGCTCCTAACAACGCAGTTGAGGATTTGTCAGTTTTCATTGTCCTGTGGGCAGCTGGACTCCAGAGCTTGGGTGAGAAAATTAGACTAAGATGTTAACCTGTCAGGCTGCACATCCAAGTTTTAATTTTACAACATTAAAAGGAAGTCACCATTTAAAAAACCACAAGTAGGGAACTACAGGAAGAGATTGCCTAGTTTTTCCCTCTGTGATTATTTCCAAGAACATATTAAACTTTTGATTCGTTTTTAATTTTTTTTTTAAACCTCTAAATTAAAAACCCATGTATACAACCTCTTTCTTCCTCTGGCCCAGAGCCTGAAAGGAGCAAGACATTCAGTGATCATGTGTGGAATAAATGAATGAGTATCTTGACTTTCTCTACCTGGAATTTTAGTCTGATAGGAACCTCCAATCAGAGATGGCAAAGTGGCAGCCCATGGGCTGAGACTGGCCTGCATCTGTGTTTTATTTGGTCTGAACATTGTTCTTAAAATATTTGGATCATGTGTCAATGTTTAAAAATCAAGAGCTTTCACATAAAGTTGAGCAGATCTAAGAACACCACCCACATTCTTACACGGCAGTAATTAGCTCCAATGTGCCACAGTCCTCCCCACTCCCAAGCGCATAACAGCTATAATTTTATATTTAGGCTAAGATCAGAGAGTGTCTAGAAATTCTTCCTCCTTAAAACTAACACTAACTTTCCTGTCAGGCTATAATAAGGAGATCGCCCAGGCATTAGTCACTGCCCTCCTCACACAAGTAAATTTCCAATTGTAAGTAAGGACCAAGTCATATATATTGTACCAAAGCTGTCTCCTAAAGCAAATCTCACCCGTAACCCACCGGTCTTTGGAGTGAAGATGTCCATGTGATGTGTGTGTGTAAATACAGATTCCCCTCATGCAGAAGCGATATCTGCCTTGGAGGAGCAGACTGATGCTTTGAACTAAATATAAAGAAAGCACGTGCCCAGCAAATTTACCCTGTGCAGACATTAAGATTAGGAGAATGAGACTTAAGTGCCTTAAAGTTTAGATCGTTCCAATTACCAGCGGGCATCATGGACGTATACGACCTTTACAGGAATGTAGAGGCTAGTTATCGACTATTCTTTGCTATTCAGTAAAGTGGACCCCACTTTAGGATCTTGATTAACCTTAAAAACTAAAACAATACATTGTTTTCCACACGTGCTATAATTGAGACTTTTCTCTCATTTTACTCTGCTTCCCCCATTTACCTTCTGTCTCCTCAGTTATTCCAAATTAGAGAGCCCTTGGTGGGGTCCTGGTCTTAGCACACTGCCTGGACACATAATAGTCACTCCATGGATGTTTGTTGCACGAATAAGAAATGAAGGAATGAAAGATACATTTCTACACATACATGTTCAACAAATACTGTCCTGGTCGAAGGTGACACCAAAATGGTTGTGGGAACTCTTTCCTCACCAACTGGGTAGGCTGGGTCTGAGAGTCAGTTTCAGGTTCTAATAGTCATCCAAGGCAGCATTTTCTTATACATTTAACTGCTCCATGATGAATTTACATAATATGGCACCTTGCTCTGTAAAACAAGACACCATATTAAATCTGGCCAGCTCTAGCCTGCCCAATCTCAGCAGCATTTTTGGCCACTGACACACGAAGAGCCTGTGTTCTCAGCATTCCATGGGCATTTAATTTATTGCATTGGCCATTTTTGTAATTTTCCCCTCACTAACATAGTCCATTTTTAAAAAATTTATTTATTTTTAATTTATTTATTTTTGGCTGCGTTGGGTCTTCATTGCTGCTCGCGGGCATTCTCTAGTTGCGGTGAGCAGGGGCCGCTCTTCATTGTGGTGCGCGGGCTTCTCATTGCGGTGGCCTCTCTTGTTGAAGAGCACGGGCTCTAGGCGCACGGGCCTCAGCAGTTGCAGCATGTGGGCTCAGTAGTTGTGGCTCACAGGCTCAGTAGTTGTAGCACATGGGCTCAGTTGCTCCGCGGCATGTGGGATCCTCCTGGACCAGGGCTTGAACCCGTGTCCCCTGCATTGGCAGGCAGACTCCCAACCACTGCGCCACCAGGGAAGCCCCATAGTCCATTTTTAATAACGCCTTTTTTGAGATGTAAAATTCATAAAAGTCACCCATTTAAAGTATATAATTCAGTGTTTCTTAGTATATTCACAGAGTTATACGACAATCACCATAGTCAATTTTAGAACATTTTCATCACCTCAAAAAGAAACCTATTCCCATTAGCTGTCACTCCGCATTTCTCACCTTCCTCCTCAGCTCTAGGCAACCATTAATCTACCTTCTGTCTCTACAGATGTGACTGTTCTCTGGACATATCATATAAATGGAATCAGACACTATGTAGTCCTTTGTGACTGGCTTCTTTCACTTAGCATGATGTTTTCAAGGTTTCATCTGTGACGTAGCACGCACCAGTACTTCATTTCTTTTTGTTGCCAAATAGTATTCTGTTGTATGGATATACCACACTTTATTTATCCATTTGTCACTTGATAGACATTTGAGTTGTTTCCACGTTTGGGCTATTATGACTATGAACGTTCATGTATAAGTTTTTGTGTCAACATATTCTTTTATTTCTCTTGGGTATATACCTAGGAGTGGAATTGCTGTCTCATATGATAACTCTTTTAATCTTTTGAGAAACTGCCAGACTGTTTTCCAAAGGGGCTGTACCATTTTACATTCCCATCAGCAGCATATGAGTGTTTCAATGTCTCCACATTCTCACCAACACTTGCTTTTACTCGTCTTTTTTATTATAGCCATCCTAATGGGTGTGAAGTAGTATCTCACCCTGGGTTTAATTTGTGTTTCCTTGATGGTTAATGATGTTGAGCAGCTTTTCATGTGCTTACTGGCCATTTTTATATCTTCTTTGGAGAAATGTCTATTCAGATCCATTGCCCATTTTTATATTCTGTTGTTTGTCTTATATATTTTGAGTTTAGGAGATCTTTAAGTATTCTGCATACTCGATCCTTCTCAGATATATGATTTGCAAAAACTTTCTCCCAAACTGTGGGTTGTCTTTTTACTTCACAGTTTCCTTTGAAGCACAAACATTTTCAAGTTTGATGAAGTCCAATTTATTTATTTTTTTCTTTTGTTGCTTATTGTTTTAGTATCATATCTAAGAAACCATTGCTTAATCCAGGTCACAGAGATTTATGCCTATGTTTTCTTCCAAAAGTTTTATAGTTTTAGCTCTTACATTTAGGTCTTTGATTTATTTTGAGTTAATTCTTGTATATCATGTGAGTTCATATGCTGTTTTTGAAAACAAGTTAAAATGATAAATAATCATGAGTTTAAAAAATATACAACTGTCTGGTTTTAATTGAAAATCACGTTATAGTTCACTAGACGCACCATTTGATAGAATGAAAATAAACTCCTAATGAGGCTGATACTCTCAGTATTTCCTTTAAAAATCCAATAAGCTAAGAATTGTTAGAAAAGGCCTTACACGTTTTTGTTTTTTAAAAGTCAACTGCTTTCAATAAAGATAAATGAAACTATATTTTAACATGACATCTAAGTAATATTTTTAAAATACATTAAAAACATCTTCACTCCCCTATTAGAATGATATGGGCTTCAGTTTTAACACTGAAATGGTTCTCAATCGGGCGATTTTGCATCCCTACCAGGGATATCTGGCGATATTTGGAGACATTTTGGCTGTCACAGCTTAGGAGGGGGGTGGTGCTACCAGCATCCATTAGACAGAGGACAGAGATGCTGCTAGCCAGCCACGAATGCACAGAACAAGCCACATGACAAGGAATCATCCAGCCCCAAATACCTCTTGTGCTGACATTGAAAACCCTACTTTCCCCGCCCCCAGTTTTATTGAGATATCATTGGCATACAGCATGGTAGACATTTAAGGTGTACAGCATAAAGACTTGACTTACATACATCATGAAATGATTACTAGTTTAGTGACCATCCATTATCTCATGTATATACAAAAAAAGAAAAAAATGTGAAAAACCCTACTTTGAATCAGTGGCCTCTATCAGATCTATTCAAAACGAGATGTGAGTTTGCAAACCCTTTTCCCCTCAGTTACAGCATCATGGGTTTCTCCCATCACAATACTGAGCCCTTTGGAAGTCAGAATGTGCCCCAGCACCTCACTGCCATCAAAATCCTTTATGGTGACAAAAATCTCTCAGGTCTTCCCTGTGGGGATCATTGGGAAAACACTTGCTGTCCATGCTTAATTCATTTTATATTTGTATGTGTTCCTTTTTTGAATTTTAAGATATATTGGGATAACACATCCCCTGTCCAACATACATATTTGGGTAACCAACCTCCTGGTATAAGGTATTTTACCTGATTTTAGAACAGCAGCAATAGTCAATAATAATTTATGTGCTCACTGTATCAGACACTGTGCTAAGCACCCTTCTGCACTATCTAATTTACTTTTCTCAACAATTCTGAGAGAGTGACTGTTATTATTCACATTTTATAGCCAGAGAAACGGAGAAACGGTGAGGTTTGCCCAAGATCATGTTGCTGGAGACATCATTACTCCAAGTCAGGGCTTAAGCCTGGTGTGGGGTAACTGTGACATGCTGGCGTGTCACAAAGAATTTGATTACTTATTATGGGTAATCACAGATGGACATTTGCCGACATTTAGGCTGTGCCCTCACTCAACTGGGCTACGGTAGATGTACTTTCACTGAATGGACACACACTAGTAGCCACAGGAAATCCTGTCTCACCTGGGACATACCTGTGGAAATGTGGCTCATCTGTGGACCATCAGCCACCCTTCATATCACGGTGGACAGTGTCTGAGGACTGCTGCTTAAGGAAAACTAGGGCATCTGTGGCACCACGTATGTTATTGACACTCATCCACAAATCAGTCACGGCTTGATTTTCTACCTATTGGCCGTCCTCTCATAATGTGCTCCAACTCGCAAATGTCCCTCCTGACTTGTGCCCTAAATGCATTTGCACATACACCAGCCCCCCTCTGCGAGCCCCTGTGTGTACCGATCAGTGTGCGAGGCCCTGCTCACCTCAGCTCTCCCGGAGTTGGGCTCACACTCCAGTCTCCTGATCTTGCACCCACCACTCTTAGTGGAACAGCACAGTGGTAAACTATCTTGTAAAAAGAACAAAAAACAAAACAAAAATCATACTGCAGTCAAACAGTAGCATTTCCCTCCCAAGCTTTGTCCTTCTATGTCCCAGGCACAGAGCTCTCTTCATATAGCTAATAGTATTCCCCTCTCAGAGGGGGCTTTTAGGAAAGGATTTGAAGTGTGAGTGAGTGAGTGAAGATATGCATTTTGCTGGTACAAAGATTGGAGACGGAACGGCTCTCCAATTTAGCCATTTTGGGGATGCAGCAAGAAGTGAGGTGAGATTCTGCTCACATCAGCCTTCCCCATATCCTCCTGACCTCCCCGAATGAAAGGGAGTGGGGAGAGAGCAATGATCTAACTAGAAGATTGCCCTCTTCCCCCAAATCTGAAGAAGGACCCTGGTTTGGTTCTAGATTGGGGCAAGTCTTTCTTTGCTCTTGGCCTCAGTTTCCTCTTGAAGGGAGCATGTGTACACTGGATGATCTCTAAGCATCCTGGCAACCGTAAACTTCTTTGAATCTCTACAATACTGAGTTAAAGTGAAGTCCATGTGCTTCAAATCCACCCTGATTAGGAATCTGCTTTAGTAGTGAGCCCACACCTAGAAGCCTGTCCATGTTTGAAGAAGAGAACACAGTGATTGGTTGATGCTATCTTTCTTGAGAGACCCATCTCCACGGGCAACGTTCAAAATATTTAACAGCCAGCATGCATGAGCACGACAGTCAGGAGGGTAGAAAGCAGCTGGTAGGGCCAACCAGGGCTGCAGCCTGAGAGCATGCCTGGCCCTTCCTGCAGTCCTGCCCAGCTTTCTCTGCTTGTTTTTTGGGTCTGCCTCTTCCTGCCTGATTCTGCATCCAGGGCCCTAACTCAAACCCCCTGGGCTGCTTCTCTCCCCAACCACTTTCTGCACAACGGCTGTAAATACCCTCACGCAGCCAAACGCCAACTTAATCCTATTTCTCCCTCAGCAGATGCTCTTGGAGCCCTCCGCTGTGCTCAGCCCCTGGTCAGCTGACCCCTCACCCCCTTGCCTTTAAAACAATGTTAGAGGCTGGGAAACAGGTATGATTAAGAGACCCGAGTCCTAGCCTAGCTCTGCCCCTGTCTGCCAGTGACCTTGGGCAAGCCTCTGCCCCTCCCATGTTGTTAGTTTCCTTACATGTAAATGAGCGACTTAGATTGAGCTCCCCGTTTTTCAGTGATGAGTTTCTGGAGGAATGCAAGTCTTCAGCAGCTGACTGCTCTCTCTCTTTCTCTCTCTCTGTGCACCTGCCCCGCAACTGCCACTGTAGAATGCACTGCTGCCTGCGGGCCTGAGGCAGAAGGATCAGACCACCAAGGCGCCCACGGGCCCCTTTAAAAGGGAGGAGCTCTTGGATCACTTGGAAAAGCAAGCAAAGGAGTTTAAGGACCGAGAAGATCTGGTCCCCTACACAGGGGAGAAGCGAGGTACTGAACAATGTTGCACTTTTGAGTACGTCATTCCCCATGATCATTGAGTGGCAGCTGTATGCCAGGCCCTGTGTTGGGCCAGATGTGACTGGACCTCCTTGCCCTCATCCCTGCCTGGCCCAAAGTCACAAACCCGACTCCAAAAGCATCAGCGCATGGGGTAGATTTAGTGAAGTTTTGGGGTAAACCAGACCCGTAACACTCCCGTAAGTCCCCTTTAACTAGGGTGTCCTGATTATTTTTCATACAAACCTGATACTGTCAAAAGGGAAAGAAGGAACTATTAAAATGGTATCAGGACATGAAGCCCAAACAAGGCCTGTCGCCTCCAAACCAGGAACAAGAGATATCCTGTCTCTACCCTAATTATCCCTTCTTTTTCCCCAAAGTTCCTCTCTCTGGCAGCTGCAGCTTCCTTTCCTTCATCTGCCCCTCTAAGACTCTCTGCCCCAGACTAAGGCAAGCCATCTAGAAGGCTCCGGGGAGCAGAGAGACACTCCGACTATCCAACCCTTCCAGAACTTCCCCTTCACTCCAAATCATCCTTCTGTCCTCTGGTACCATGCTCACCCTTGCTCACTGCCCTGCTGCCCCACAGGCCTCTTTCTCTTCCCCAAACACTCCAAGCTCTTTCCTACCTCAGGACCTTTGCACGTATGCCCTCTGCATGGAATGCTGGTCCTCTGTCCGCCTCCAAGCTGGCTTCAGGGCTGGCTTCTCTCCTCTGTAAGAGGCGTAATGGTTAGAAACATAGCCTGGAGTTGGGTCTACTTTGGCTACAGTCTTGGCACTACCCCTTACTAGGCTGTGTGAACTCAAGTACATTTGTTTGTTTGGCCATGCCACATGGCTTACAGGATCTTAGTCCCCGACCAGGGATCTAACCTGTGCCCCCTGCAGTGGAAGTGCAGAGTCTTAACCACGGGACTGCAAGGGAATTCCCTCGAGTACATTTTTAAACCTGCTGTGCCTCCATTTCCTCGTCTGTAAAATGGGGTTGATGAATATTACCAGCCTTCTGAGGGAGTTACGAAGATTGAGTTAAAATCTATATAAAGCACTTAAAACAGCACCCGGTGCATCATGAATGCTATGTCAATATTAGCTATTATTACCCTTTCGGTCTCAACTGTACTGTCTCCTCTTTCAGGAAAGCCTTTCCGGTCTACACTGTTTAGGACATTCCATCCCTTCAACTCCCCCTTGGTTATTCTCCATCTCGGGAGCCTGTGTGTGTTCTTCAGAGCAATTCTTATTTTATCATTATGTATTTATTTACACTGGCCTGTAAGCTCCAGGAGGCAGGGACTCAGCTGCTTTTGCTTACACAGTTCCCCCAGCACCCAGCACAGGGCCTAGTGTACAGTAGGGCTCAGGAGAGAGGTGTTGAATGAATGAATGAGTTCAAATTAAATATATGCATAACGGATCTTATAGGCTTTTTCCTTCAAATATAAACTCCATGGGTACCAGTACCACATCTATCTAGTTCATCGTTATATCCCTATACCTCAAAAACCCTAGCATGCAGTAGGCACCTAGTAAAATATTTGTTGACTGAAAGCATTAATTCTAATTAATTAATGGGGTAATTAATTGTCTGTGTTCCACCTCTTCCATTCTCCTCACCCCCGAGAATGTCGACATGATGAGCCAAGGTCTGTGGCATTGATTTCTGTGTCCCTGTTGTAGTAGCACAATGCTGCACAGAGCAGCTGCCTGATAAATAACAAAATGGAAGAGCAAGCAGGTGTGGGCCTTTCAGGGAGGACTTCTAGCCATCCCAGCGCCTGGAATTGAAGCTCAGTCCAGATTTCACTGAAAACTTGGAAGGTCAGGGAAGCCCAGGAGACATCTGGATTACAGAGCTTTGGAAGAATTGTGTGGTCTGAGGCACCCTGGCGCTGGCGGCAGGGGAAGGGGCCCTTGACCCTAAGGGCTGGGGGTGCCTGGCTGAGAGCGTAGGCACAAGATGGTTTTAAGCAAGGTACTTGTACCATGAGGAGTGATTTCTGTGCAGCAGGTGAAGATAATAAAATCTCTGGATTTCATGGGGCCTTAAAACTCCCACTATCCCCACTACACCTCTGAAAAATGGGGAAACCAAGGCTGTGAGAGAGTCAGCAGCAGACCTGAGTGGACAGTTGGTGAGTCATTACTGACATCTGCTCCCTTGTGTGCCCATCCCCCTCCCAGGGGAGGAGCTGGAGATGAGATGGGGGGTGGGGCAGGGAATCTGGGTGATATATAAACCAGTCCTGCTTCCCCTTCGCAGAGTGCTGACCTGGCCCCAAGCCGGGAACAGCTCTCCAGACTCCCAGAGCCTGAGTGCCCTCGTGAAAAACCAGGCTGACCCAAGGAGGGTAGCTAGAATTTATTCTATTTTCATATTATGACAAGCCTAAAAGGTTTATCATCATCATCACCACCACCAGCATCATCATCATAAAATATTTACATGATGATTGTTGGAGTCCATGTATATTGAATAAGTACAGTCTCAACAGAGAGTTGGGGAAGGAGCCCTTCCAGCTCTAACAGGCAGACGCAGGGCCGTTCAGTCCAGCTCTACTGAGCACTTGCCCCACGCAGGGCCTAGAGCAAGCCTAGGCTGAGGGGAAATAGCATTTCAGGCACTACAAAACCCAGCAGGTTGTGGTAAGACCCATAAACTGGTACAAAGTCCTGAGGAATTTGGATTTTCCCTCACTCTCACTCAAGTGGGGGAATCAGAATAAAGTTCCATGCAGGGTATTTTCATTATACAGATTTGGCTGCATGTGCTGAAGAAACAAAATAAGAGAGACTTAAAATGGAAGTTTAGTTTTCTTCCACTTAGTAGAGCTGCAGGGTTAGGCATTCCAGGGCTTGTAAGACATCTTCCTTGGCATTAGGAATCAAGACCCTTTCCAGTTTTTCATTCTGCCATCCTTGTAATATATTCTTGTCCTCATGGTCCATCTAGCTGCTGAGGCTCCAGTCATCACACCCACATCCCAACTAGTAAGATGAAGGAAGGGAAGACGTCTGGGTCCCTCTTATAGTGTCTTAGAGTCACCACCCTCATGGAGGCACCTGCTGCAGGGGCATAATAAACCATAGGTCTTAAATATTTACTGAATGTTCATTCATCCTAGTCACTGCATCAGTCATTTTCAGAGTTCATTTTCCTTTTAGCCGTTTTGATTTGCTGTTTTCCAGATGCACCTCTGGTGAAGGTTATGATACATTTTCTCCCAGATCATTTTGCTGACTGTTCTGCTTGTATAGTAATGGATCTTTGCTGTAAACTATTTATTTGTTTATTTTATAAATTTATTTGTTTATTTTTTGGCTGCGTTGGGTCTTCATTGCTTCACGCGGGCTTTCTCTAGTTGTGGCGAGCAGGGGCTGCTCTTCGTTGTGGTGCACGGGCTTCTCCTTGCGGTGGCTTCTCTTGTTGTGGAGCACGGGCTCTAGGCACGCAGCCTTCAGTAGTTGTGGCACACAGGCTCAGTCGTGTGGCTTGCAGGCTCTAGAGCGCAGGCTCAGTAGTTGTGGTGCACAGGCTTAGTTGCTCCGTGGCATGTGAGATCTTCCCGGGCCGGGGCCTGAACCCGTGTCCCCTGCACTGGCAGGCGGATTCTTAACCACTGCACCACCAGGGAAGCCCCTGTAAACAATCTAAATAACTAAACAGAGTAATACTCTCTGCAGAGAGGTAGGCACTGATCCCATTTTAGTGAATATCCTTCTGAACATTGCTCTTCCCACCCCTCCCCACCTCTGGTCCAAGTCACTGTCATCTCTCATGTGGACTTTTGAAGGAGCCTCCTAACCATCTCCTGGCTTCCATCCTGGCCCCACTGCAGGCTATTCTCAATCAGTAGCCAAAATGAGCAGGTTTTTAAAAATTGAAGTAAAATTCACATAACATAACGTTAAGTATTTTCAAGTGAACAATTCAGTGGCATTTAGTACACACACGATGTTGTGCAACTACCATCTCTATCTAGATCCAAAACATTTTCCTCACTCCAAAATAAAACCCTGTACCCAGTAAGCAGTTACTCCCCACGCCCCTCGCTCCCAACCCCTGGCAACCACCAGTCTGTTTCTATGTTTACCTATTCCGAATATCTCCTATAAATTAAATCATATGATATGTGACTTTGCGTGTCTGGCTTCTTTCACTTAGAATATTGTTTTCGAGACTCATTCATTCCCTTTCATTACTGAATAATATTCCACAATTTGTCTATTGACAAACATTTTGGTGGTTTCCACTTTTTGGCTGTTGTGATTAGTGGTGCCGTGAATATTCCTATACAAGTATTTGTCTGGGTAACTTTTAGGTATATACCTAGGAGTGGAATTGCTGGATCATATGGTAATTCTGTGTTTAATTTTTTGAAGAACTGCCGAACAGTTTTCCCAAGCAGCTGCACCCTTTTACATTCCCATCAGCAATATGTGAGGGTTCCAATTTCTCCACATCCTTGCCAACATTTGTTATTTTCCATTTTGGTTTTTGGTTTATGTTATAGCCATTATCATGGTCGTGAAGTGGTATCTCATTGTGGTTTTGATTTGCATTTGTCTAATGACCAATGACGTTGAGCATCTTGTCATGTGCTTGGCCATCTGTACAGTTGACTCTCCATATCCGCAGGTTCCATATCCGCGGATTCACCCAACTGGGGATCAAAAATATTCAGAAAAATTCCGCACAGTTTAAAAAGGCAAAACTTGAATTTGCCGCGCACTGGCGACTATTTACATAGAATTCACATCATATTAGGTATTATACGTAACCTAGAGATGATCTAAAGTATACAGGAGGATGTGTGTAGGTTATATGCAAATACTATACCATTTTATATAAGGGACTTGAGCATCCAATCCCCCTCAGATACCTAGAGGCAATTGTATATCCTCTTTGGAGAAATGTCTTTAAGTCCTTTGCCCATTTTTAAATTGGGTTGTTTTTCTTTTTGTTGTTGAGTTGTAAAAGTTCTTTATATATTCTGAATACTAGACCCTATCAGGTATATGATTTGTAAATATTTTCTCCTCTTCTGTATGTTATCTTTCCACTTTCTTGATAATGTCCTTTGATACACAAAAGTTTTATTTTGGTTAAGTTCAATTGATCTGTTTTTCTTTAGTTGCTTATTCTTTTGTTGTCATATCTAGGAGTACTTTGCCAAATCTAAGGTCATAAAGATTTACACTTATGTTTTCTTCTAAGAATTTTATAATTTTAGGTATTATATTTAAATCATTGATCCATTTCCAGTTGGTTTTTGTGTATGGTATGAGATAGGGGTCCAGCTTTATCTTTCTGCATGTGGATATTCAGTTGTCCCACACCACTTCTTGAAGAAACTATTCTTTCCCCATTCAATGGACTTGGCACCCTTGTCAAAAATCAATTTGCCATATATGTATAGGTTTATTTCTGGACTCTCAATTCTATTCCATTTTTTTATATATGTCTATCCTTATGTCAGTGTCACACTGTTTAACTTTGTAGTAAGTTTTGAAATCAGGAAGTCTGAGTCCTCCAACTTTGTTTTTTATCAACATTGTTTTGGTTATTTGGAGCCCCTTACAATTCCATATGAATTTGAGGACTGGCTTTTCCATTTCCAAAAAAAAGGAGGAGGACCACTGGAATTTTGATAAGGATGGCAGTTGAATCTGTAGATTGCTTTGGGCAATATTGCCATTTTAATATTGTCTTCCAATCCATGAACTTGGGATATCTTTCTGTTTATTTAGGTCTTCTTTCATTTCTTTCAACAATGTTTTATAGTGTTCCATGCACAAGTCTTTCACCTCCTTGGTTAAATTTATTCCTACGTATTTTATTCTTTTGGATTGTATTGTAGATGAAATTATTTTCCTAATTTCCCTTTCAGATTGTTATTTGCTGGTGTACCCCACTTATTTGTATATGTTAACCTTGTACCCTGTATTTTTTTGTGTGTGTGGAACATTTTCTGCATATAACATCATGTCATCTGCGAACAGAGATCATTTTACTTCTTCCTTTCCAGTCTGGATGCCATGTATTTCTTTTTCTTGTCCATTTGCTCTGACTAGAACTTTCAATACACAGTTGGGTAGGAGCAATGAAAGCAGGCATCCTTGTCTTGTTGCTGGTCTGAGGAGCTCATTTCCTCACTCTGTCAGGGCCCAGCTCACAGGTCATCTTCCCTGACCACGCTACCCAAGAGAGCAGAGCCCACCTCACCCACACCCCAGCCTGGAACTTCCTAGTCTTTTGCTTGGCTTTATTTTCCTTTGTGATTCTTAGTACTCTCTGGTATCTTTACGTTTGTTTATTATCTGTCTTCTTTCACTAAACTGTACGCTGTTCACTGCTGTCCCCCTAGCGCCAAGAAAGGTGCTGGGCACATAGGAAGTATTCAGTAAATATGTGTTGCATGGATAAATATATATTGATATATGTGCAATTTTCATAAATGAATTAAATAATTCATGCTATTTTGTAAACTTGCTTTTTCACACAAGGTTTTGTCTTGGGCATTTTCCTTTCATAGTAAGTAGAGATCTCCACCATCCTTTATAATAATAACTGCTAGAACACCATCGTGTGGATGCCCCATAATTTCTTTAACAATCCCTCTTGGTGCACACTGCAGCGACCGACCAACCTCTTTGCTCTTTGCTCTCTCGTTCAATTATGAGTCTGACACTGTAAAAATATAGTGTCCCAAGAGACATTGTATTTTCTTCCTATGCCTCTTTTAATAATCTGAGTGTATTTTATTTAGTTGGTTTAGAAATGTTTCTAAATTTTCCTCTCATACCAGAACGCTTGTTTAGAGTATTCCAGACCCTGGCATTTTATTATATTTTTCTTTTGTATCTTTTCCTACTTACAGATTGTTAAAATTAATAACCAATGTTTTCAGTAGTGAGCAGTCTCCCTTGACCAAGTTATAAAGTTCTTCTTTTCAAACATGCAGGGTGCTTTGTTGGAGATCTCTGACTCCCTTTCTTTGGACAAGTTTGGCACCGGGTCCCCAGAGGGAGAAGTTTTAATGGAATCTCGGCATCGAGGGATCCACAGGGCTTTGGGACGGTCCACCCAGGGCCCCAGTGCAGCTGCACTCCCTGTAATGGGCACCCCGTGTGTTTTCAGGAAAAGTCTGGGTCCCCAAGCAGAAGCCGATGGACCCCGTGCTGGAAAGTGTGACACTGGAGCCAGAGCTGGAGGAGGCCCTGGCAAATGCCTCGGATGCGGAACTCTGTGACATCGCAGGTAAGAGGCGTTCCTGATGCTTCCCCACGTCCTCCAAAAGCGTTTGACCCACGTCTGCAGGCGAGCCTTGGACGGTTTATTTCAACATAAACACCCTCTCTGTTTCTAACAAGGACTAGAGCAGATAGAACTCTATTATTAAAAACCGAAATGAGTAAAATGGAGATAAAACCAAAACCCTTCCCACCACGGAGCCAGCTGTTGCTGCCATGAGACCCCATCCCAGAGGGTTGTGCAAGGCAGCCGGGGCCCTTCACCAGCCACGGCATCAAATCCTGCTCAGGCCGCCTGGGAAGAGAGGATAGAGGGGGGAAGACAGAGGGCTGCCGGCATCTCAGGTCCAGGAGGCTCACAGAGGGCTGGAGCAAGTCATCTGATTTTCCCATTTTGCACAGCTCGGAGAGCCGGGCTTGGAGGCGATCACCCCATATCTCATATTTGTACGACACCCTCCATCTTCATGTGTGTTTCCATGTGATCTTCACAAACAGCCCCTAAAACTCCAGAAGGTGGCCTGATATCCAGAGCTTTCTGCCACCTGCTCTTTTCCCCTTTTTACTGTCTGGTCCCCGTCCCACTCACCCATGTCCCTTCCCCACGGGGGGTCAGGCTCTGGCCACAGTGTGCCCACCACCATGCTGTGCTCCCTGGCCCAGTGAGGTAGCTGGTCTTTTTCTTTTGCAGCCTTGGGGGCTACTAACCCTCACCCAGATGATGACAGGAGTGTGGATGGGGTAGGGAGAGACTCAAGGCAAGTGGGAAGGGGAGAGGAAAGACAGGGTCAACTGTGAGGTCAAGGGAGGAGCCCAGACCTGGCTCCAGAGACTAAGTGGACGTTGGTGCCATTAATGACGGTGCGTTAGTCTGCTCAGGCTGCCCTGACGAAATACCACAGGCTGGTGCCTTAAATAACAGAAATGTATTTTCTCAATAGTTCTGGAGGTTGGATGTCCAAGATCAAGGTGTCCATAGTCTTGGTTTCCTCTGAGCCCTCTCTCCTTGATTCCAGATGACCGTATCTCATGGTGTCCCTCTGTGCATGTGTCCCCTTGTGTCCCTTTGTGTGTCCTAATCTCCTTCTTGTAAGTACACCAGACAGATTGGATTAGGACCCACCCTAACAGGCTCACTGACACTTAATCACTTCTTTAAAGACCTTATCTCCAAATATAGTTACAGATTCTAAGGTATTAGAAATTACTTTATTCAACATATTGGAGGGACAAATCAGGACAAAATCAACAATTTTGGAGGGACACAGTTCAACCATAACAGTGGGGAGGAGAAGGTGTAGGGGAAATACGGAGTTCAGTTTGGGACCTTTAGAGTTCAGGGTGCCTGTGGGCCACCCAATCAAGGGCAGTTGTACATGAAAGGCTTTATTTTTAAAATTATTCATTTATTTATTTATTTTTCGCTGCGTTGAGTCTTCGTTGCTGTGCGCGGGCTTTCTCTAGTTGCAGCAAGCGGGGGCTACTCTTCGTTGCGGTGCGTGGGCTTCTCACTGCGGTGGCTTCACTTGTTGCAGAGCACAGGCTCTAGGCACGCGGGCTTCAGTAGTTGTGGCTCGCGGGCTCTGGAGTGCAGGCTCAGTGGCTGTGGCGCATGGGCTTAGTTACTCCACAGCATGTGGGATCTTCCCGAACCAGGGATTGAACCCATGTCCCCTGCATTGGCAGGTGGATTCTTAACCACTGCGCCACCAGGGAAGTCCCTACATGAAAGTCTTGAGTTCTGCAAGGGGTCCACGCTGGAGATAGAGAGGTGGGTGTCATTAGCATCATCAACTTCCAGGCAGAGGTCCTGGCCTGACAGTAGTGGGGACCCGGGGCTCTGGAGGCAAGGGCCTTTGGGAGAGGAGTGGAAATGGGGTGAACATAGCCACAGTGGAGGCCAGGTAGCCACACATGGGCTGGGAACCAACGGCCAAATCAAGATGGGCAGAGCCTAACGCAAGAGCTAGGGAGACAGAATGAGGGTTCAGGGCTGGCCGGGAGACTCAGGGGTGAAGCCAGAGGCCAGGTGAGCCCGCCAGTGCCAGGAAACTCCCCCGGCCGCAGTGTCTTCTGCTTCTCACGTCCTCCTGCTTCTCGTGGGTGTTGTGCACCAGTCCTGATGACATGCTTAGGAAAGAGGAAGAAGGGGCACCAAAGCCAGGTTGCGGGGCCTAAGGAGTGAAAAAGGAGAGCCAATGTGTAGACCCTCGGTCCAGACAACCCTTTCCTAAGGAGGCAGAACATTTGGGAAAGGACAAAGGGCAGTGGCTTAAAGGGTGTCAGGGCTGAGAGAGAAAGGTGTTCATTTTCACTATGAAGTACACAGCAGTGAGGAGGTCACCTGGGTGGACATGGAGCACTTAGCTCAGCATACTCAGCTGGTTTGCTCGTCAGAAACCACACAATGTGCATTAGATCCACATAAGGCTCGGGTGTTTTGACGGAACTGTCTGCCTGATGCGGGGTCCCCTTGAGTTCCGGTTAATCTGTGCAGCTGGGCGGTGGGTGAGTGACATGGTTGTCCAGCATCTCCACACTGACTCACCCCAAGGGCTGTTTTTATCCTGGTCCTTCTCCGATCACCCTCCATGACGTCACTCCAGCCCAGAGGGATTATCAAATGACTCTGCTGTCAGTGCCAAAACAGAGCTGCAATGTTGTGCTGAATTTCTGGGTTGATATCTTGAAACTGTTCCTCTTTATTTGTATTGGCGTGACTAATTATTAGTATCTGTGCATGATACCATACGCTTCCGCTGTCCGGAAAGGGGAGGGGTGCTGCGAGGCGACACCAGTGTTCACTGGCTAACCTTGGACACGTGTCACTGTATGTCAGCCGTTTGCAAGGTGGCAGTGGAAGGAGGCGCGGAACATTTGTTGACCACCTATGTCCCAGCTGCTGTGGGAGTTGTTTTCCATACCTTGCTGCATTTGTTGACCACAGCAATCCTATGAAGTGAGTTTTATTGATGTCCCCATTTTTTAGAGAGGGGAAGTTGGCACAGTGAGGTTATCCTTGCCCACGGGGTTTGAACCCAGGCAGCTTGGTCCCACTCACAGCATCAGCACCCAGCACAACCTGGATAAAACCCTCCAGGGTAGGGGAATGGAAACAGAGTGGTGAGAGGGGGTGCATGGCAGAGTCTCACAGAGTCGGCCTGGGGAGGATGGGGCCGAATTAGGAAAGTCTCCGGATGTCGTGCAAAAGCATTGACACCCGTGCCTGGGGGAGTGTTGGAAGAGGCCGGATGAAAGCAGGGGCTTGGGCAGAGAGGCGGTGGTGTTCGGAGGACGAGGGGATGTAGGAGGCAGGCCCCAGGTAAGGCCAAGGGCTGAGGTGGACTGCGTCTGGAACGTGGCTCCGAGAGACCAGCTGTTCCTAGAGCTGGGTCAGAGGCCAAGAGGCTGAGATGACGAGACGACGGCAGGCTTTCTGGCCTGAGGCATCAGAAAACAGAGCTGGGTGCCTGCAAGGATGCAAGGAATCAGTCAGTTTGAGAGACGGAGGCGCTGGAGGCAGGACATCTTGTCGGAGTGCTGGGTGTGTTGGGGGGAGTAGCTGGAGCCCCGAGTGGATGACTCATTAGGGAAAGAAGAGGAGGGTGCGCTGGGCACAGGGTCTTCAGGTCATCTCTGCTCCCCACAACTCAACTCCCAGGCAGAGCATTTCCATTAACTAAGCCTCCGATTGCTCTGGACCAATCGTAAGAAAGCGGCCCGGTTCCTGCCCTCGAGGAGCTGAGGTTAAACAAACACTGAGGTCAACGTGGAAGGACAAGTGGGAGTGAGTGTCGGAGGGAGAAAGGGCCGAGTGAGGTGGTGGGGCTGCAAGATGAGAGTGAGACGAAGCTGAGACGAAAGGAGGAAGAGTAGAGGTGAACTAGGCGGGGAGACGCATCCCAGTGGAAGAGGGTTCAAGCCCTGGTCTGGGAAGATCCCACGTGCCGCAGAGCAACTAAGCCCGTGCGCCACAACTACTGAGCCCATGTGCCACAACTACTGAAACCCGCGTGCCTAGAGCCCGTGCTCCACAAGAGAAGCCACCGCAATGAGAAACCCACGCACCACAACGAAGAGTAGCCCCCGCTCGCCACAACTAGAGAAAGCCCACACACAGCAACGAAGACCCAATGCAGCCAAAAATAAATAAATAAAAATAAATAAATTTATTTTTTAAAAAAAGAATGAAGCAGCAAGCAATGTTGATGTGCTCTTTTTCTCTATCACTCACTCCTGGTGACATGGAGTGTGCAAAACCAAGCAAGGATAGAGTCATGATTTGGTGCTTAGGGCGGGAGAGGAAATACTGGCTTCAGAGCCACCAAGCATTCTGCTCAGCAGTGGAGATTTAGCTTGGCCTCTCCCCTTCCTCCTTCCCTCCCCTTTTCCCTCCCTCCTTCCCTCCTTCCTTCTTAGAACTCTAATCTCTGAACTGCAAAGTCGTCTTATTTCTTCTTAGGGCCCCTATTGATATACATTACCTTCTAGAATATATTGTTATCTGTCCTTAGAATTCTGAAGTTGAGGACAAGTTTTAGAACTTTAGACCTGTTGGTGACCTAGTGTGTAGAGGTGTGGGTGGGGACACTAACTTAGAAGCCAGGAGGGTCCTCACCGAACGGTCTTTGACCAACCATTTCCCTCCTGAGCCTGCTGGAAAAGTGGGGACCGACAGTAACTACCCTGGATGCTTGCTGTAAAAATCAAACAGCGTAAGAAGATGAGAAATTGCCATGTGGCTATTAAGTCCCATGTGAAGGTAAGAGATCATCCTTCAAATATAGTCCATTTTACAGGTGAGAACACCGAGGACCCAAAGTAGGAGTGACCTGGACAGGGTTACCCAGCAAATTAGTACCAAGGCCCAGACTGGAGCCCAGGTCTCCTTCCTCTGTCCCCCAGCACTTCCTTGTAACCTTCCTGCCTCTGCCCTCTCTTTCTGGACCATTACAAGAAGCTATTGTCCAAGCACAAAATGCATTTTCCATTTTCCACCTCTCTATACACTCTAAGCAAGACCAGCCAGCCATATGAGGTTACATCTTTCCTACGATTCCAGCAACCTTTCCAAACTGTTTTTGCAAACCTAGAATCCCAGCAGCATCCCAGAACCAGCACCAAAGCCGCTCTCTGTATGGGAGCTGGAAGAGAAGGTGACTCCAGGTGATCTGATTCACCTGCTGCTGACGCAGGCTTCAGCTCCCTCCGCCCACAGAAACGCAGCCTAAATTAAAGCCCAGAGAGCTCAAAACAGTGCAGATGCCTCTCTCCTTACCAGCTCTCCTTAGCGATGAGCAGGCAAGTCTAATTTTAGCAGAGAAGACTCTTAGAATGTGAGAAACAGAAGGTACTTTGAGATCATCTTGTCTTGTGGTTTGTAGCTCCCACTAAGCATCAAAAATCATCCAAGGAGATTAAAAATACATCTCCAGAGATTCGAATCAGTTTGTTCAGGAGGAGCACTGGTATTGTCGTAAAGCTCGCGGGTAATTTGTATATGCAGCCATGATTGAGAACCAATGGTCTGGTCTCACCCCTCATTGTACAGAGGAGGCTGAAGCCCAGAGAAGGGAGGGGACTTACCCAAGGTCACACAGCATCAGGGGCAGAGTCAGGGCTGGAACTTGGTTCTCTTGAGTCTTCACTAAAGGCTCGCTGTTGTCTCTCTAACTAGAAATCGTGTCTAATGAAATGGCCAGGGGAATTTTTTTTAATGAGCAAATGTTTACCAAATACCATCTTCTGGAAGAGGTAGAAGAGAGATAATATTCTTCCCTGACCTCCGGAAGCCCACAGTCCAGTAGGGGAAGCATGCATGTACCCAGAGAGCTCTAACACTGTGTTGACTAAGTACTGTGATAAGGACACCAGGTGCTGTGAGAGAGCTACAGAGAGAGAAGGTGGAATCCAGGAGGTCTCCCTGGGGGAGGAAGCATTATTCCAAACTTAAAGGATGGGGAGGTAGAGTTGTTAGATCAAATATAGTATGCGCAGTTGGATCTGAATTTCAGATAAATGATGAATAAGTTTCTAATATAAGAAGGTCTCAAATACTGAATGGGATGTACTTACACTAGAACATTTTTCATTGTTTATCTGAAATTACAGTTTAACTGGGTATCCTGTATTTTTATTTGCTAAATCTCAAAACTCTCCCGGGGGGCATTTCAGCAGTGGGCAGTGCAGATGGACAGAGGATTGCCAGCAGACAGGCAGCATTGGCAGAAGCAGGAGCATCTACTGAGCAGTGACCATTTGTGTCACCGGAGCAGAAAGGGCGTGGGCAAAGGCCAAGGCTATTGAAGCAAGGCCAGCCCCGGGGAGGGCCAGTGAAGCCAGACTCTGGAGTCACAAGGCACCGTCCTCATGGTCCTGCACACCCATCCTTCCCCTCTAGTCAGTGCTCCACATTCAGCCTGATAACAGTCACAGAACTTGAGTCAGACCATCTCACTCCCTGCTCAGGCCATGCCTAGAAAAAGACATCTGAGCTCCTTACCTGGACCTAGAAGACCCTGTAGGATGTGGCCTTGCCTATTTGAATAAAATCTACTCCCAAGGGTTGTTGTGAAGATTAAGGGGGATGGCATTAGGCAGTGTTCTCAACCTCGGCTGCCCGGTGAAACCACCTGGGGAGCTTTAAAAAAGGCAGATGCCTGGCCCCAGCCCAGGGATTGTGGTTTAATTGGTCTGGGGGAGTCCTGGGCATCAGGAGTTTCAAAAGAGTCCCAGTGATTCCGATGCACAACCAGACTGAGTGTCACTGATGTACAGTGTACTCTCTAGCCCGACATAAGCATTTGGTGAGGACGTGTTGCCCTCTGCCACATGTCCAACTTCATCTCTATCCATCTTCAGCTTCCCCCTCCCTCCCTGGCCTTCCACTCCCCAAGCCTAGGGCTTCCCACCCACCATCCCTCTGCCCAGAATGTTCTACCTCCTTTCTCTTAACTTGGCCAACATCTATATTCATCTCTCTCATCCCAAGTTTCTCTGTTCTCTTCTCCCAGAACACACTGAACTTTTTCTTTACAACACTTAGCATACTCTGCACTTACGTTTTTAATTGTGTGGGTACCTGCTTAGTTTCTCATTCCCAGCAGACTGTAACCTACATGGCAGAGCCCCTGTCTTTCTTGTTCCTCACCGTCCCCACCCCCCTGGAGCTGGACACATGATGCTGGCACTCGGTAAATGTCGAACAAATGAATGGATCAAAGAATGACTGATCACGGGGGGATGTGGTTAGGTTTGCCTTTCCAGAGAGATCTTTCTGGCTGCTCTGTGCTGAATGCTGGTGGGGGAAGATAGGAAGAGACTGAGGCCAGAGTACCAGTGATTCCACAGCTGTGATAATACAGACGAGAACTGATAGGGCCTTAACCAGGACAGAGGTGATGGAGTGCGAGGTGGGACAGATGAGAGGCTCTGTATAGGAGGGTGAGGATTTAGGGGAAGGGCTGCCATGTGACTGAGGGTCTACCCCGAGGGACAGGCAGCATGACCAGATGGAACATGAGCCAAAGGAAGAGGCTGTTGTCGGGAAAGAGGAGTTCCGTTTTGGCCGAGTTGGGTTGGACGTGCCAGTGGGACATCAGAGGGACATCTAGGAATCTGAGGCCAGGGACACAGAAACCTAGGCTGGGGATGGAGATTCGAGAGTCATGTCAATAGAGGCAAGAGTAAAAACCAAATAAAATTTAAAAGTTTACCTGCAAGTGTTTCTTGCCATTTCTGTGAGCAAAACTTCCTGGGGCATGGAATGTCCGTGCCCAGAAGCCTCTCTGTCTGAGAGGCGCGTCATGGGCCCTTCGTGTCCCCGCAGCTATCCTGGGCATGCACACGCTCATGAGCAACCAGCAGTACTACCAGGCCTTGGGCAGCAGCTCCATCGTGAACAAGGAGGGACTCAACAGTGAGTACGGGCACCCCTCCCTGCCCCCAGCGAGGGCACCTTGGAAGTGAGGGGTCCTCCCACGTCTTGCTGCCTCTGCCCGCTCTCTGGCTCACTGCAGAAGATTTCGAATTCTATAAAGCCAAATCTATCCACTTTTTCCTTTTACTCTCCTGGGATTTTGTGACGTATTTACGAAGACCCTCCCCATCCCAGTATTAACAAAACGTCCTCCTGTATTTTCTTCTGTAAGTCTTAGAGGTTTACTTCTTATATTCAACTTCTTAATCCTCCTAGAGTTCCTGTTTGTGTGTGGTGTGAGATGAGATTGAACTTTCATTTTTTTAAATCAATATCCTGCTGTCCCAACACCACTCTGTGTAAAGTTCATCCTTTCACCTCTGGTTTGGAACTCCACCTTGATCATAAATGTCCATGTGTCCACTTGGGTCTGTCTCCGGATGCCTCTCCTGCCCCACGAGTCTCCTTGTCCTTTCCTGTGCCAATACTGCATTGTCTGAATTGCTCCGCTGCATTGTTCCAAGCTGGCATTTTGGCCCCAAAGAGAAACGAGGGCACCCAACGCGCAATTATCCCTCCCTCTGGAAGGCCTACACATTTCCTTCCCATCCAGGCTTCATTTTACCCTCACAAGAGCCCACTGGGTAGAACGACTCGTTCACATTCTACAGATGAGGACACCAAGGTTCAGACGGTTTAGCGAATTCACCCAGTTGTTGCAGGACGGCAGAGGCAGAGTCCAAGTAGGGCCCAGACTCCTGGCCCCGCCCATTGCCCGCCCCCATCCCCCATAGCCCCTGAGATGCCCAGCCTTCCGTGTCCCTGAGCTCTGCTGCCGCTTCCTTCCGGTGTCCTTATGTCGAGGGAGAGTGACGCCCCGTCTCTGTGAGCCACCCGCCTGTTGTCGGTCACTCTAGGTGTGATCAAACCTACACAATACAAGCCTGTGCCTGATGAAGAACCAAATGCAACAGACTTGGATGAAACGCTGGAGCGGATAAAGAGCAACGACCCCAAACTTGAAGAGGTCAACCTCAACAACATCCGGGTGAGGTTAACCCCTTTCACTCCACTTGCCCTGCTGTGGGGAGGCAGGGAAGCCATGTCTAGTGCCACCCAGACCCAGATGGCCCGGTCCTGGCTGTGCGGAGACAGCAGGGTCCTGCTTGGACTCTGGGTGCTTCTGGATCAGGAATAGAGGGAGGATAGTGTAAACTAGCACAGCCCATGGTCCTGGTTTCTTCTGGGGACTGACATCAGACCCAGATGTTCACCACAGGCCAACCCAGCTTCGGCTCTAGAAACCCGCCACCCTATTCAAAACACTGAGAGCTTCTCTGAGATAAAATCGTGAGTCAGACACATACGGCCGCACGGGATCCCGAGGCTGGAAAAGCCCAGGGCCCACCAGGTTCATGGGGTAACCAAGCCCAGGGAGGGACCTAGCCCTGAACCAGTGTAGCTGCACATATTCAGCCTCATTCTGCAACCTTAGAAGGGAACTGTCAGGCCAAATGTCCAAAGACATATTCCAAGCCGTCGGCCCACACCTCTCCAGACCTTTCCTGTGTGACCACTAAGGGCAGAGTGGGGACGGATGGACAGGCAGTCCTACCCTGGACAGGCTGCAGGAGGAATTCAGAAGCAGGCCCAGCTGCCTGCCCACCTGCTCAGCCCAGGGACCAGAGGGATTAGTTCTCGGGGGGTGTGGATGTAAGATAAGAAGTGGGCCCCTCACTCCCCGGCTCCCCTTTCCTTTCTTCTCCACTTTCTTTAAGTGGCTGCCAGCCCCACGGCACGATCAGATCGGAAACCTGCGCCCGCAGTGTTCTCCTGCACCTGGCCTTCCCCTGCTCTGCTCCCACGGGGGCTAAAGTGACACTCTGAAATAAGAGATCCGTTCAAACACAGCCAGGCTCTCTCTCTCGGGCGCCTCCGCTGTCTGCTGTGTGCACAGTGGGAGACGCTGGCACAATTCAGAGCTGTGCACCCTGGCAGTGCGTACCAGGAGGCATGGGGGTGTGGAACCTGGCCACGGCCCTGTGTCTTCACCGTGAGGCCTCAGGCAAGGGCTCGGCCCTCTGCAGGCCTCAGTTTCCCCTCTGCACGTGAGGCAGTTGGACTAGGTCAGTGGTTTTCACTTGAGATTAAAAAATAAATACATGCCAATGCCCGGTCCCTCTCCCTGCAGAGTCTGATCTTATTGGTCCGGGGCAGGCCTGTGCATCAGCATTTTGTGAAAGTTCCCCAGGCACCTCTGATGTGTGGCAGGGCTGAGATCCCCTGGGACAGATGTCTCTTAAAGATCATCTAGGGCCATGGCACACCTTAGTTTTCCAGAAACAAACCCAGAGAGGAGCAGAGACTTCCCCAGCGTCACACAGTGAGTCAGAAACATTGCCAGTGCTGGGGCGGAGGCCTCTCCCACACCCCCAGACCTGAGCTCTCACCACAGCACTCTTCTGCATCCTTTGCTTGATGTATTCCTCCTCCTCCGGTCTCCACATGTACAAAGAGACAATTACAGGTCCTATTTGAAATTTTCAGGGAGGATTTTCTCAATCTGTTCACCCAAAAGTTCTCCTCCAATCTCAGCCATTTGGGGCAAAGCAGGAACCCTTTGCCCATTCAGCTTTTTGGTCAGAGACTTGCAGGGAATCAGGTTGCACGTGTGAGAGAGCTGCTGCCCCCATCTCTCTGCCCTACCCGCCCCTGACAGGGGCTGCTGGTCACTGCTTGCCTTTCTCTCTGCAGAACATCCCCATACCCACTCTCAAGGCGTATGCAGAAGCCCTGAAAGAGAACTCGTATGTGAAGAAGTTCAGCATCGTGGGGACACGGAGCAATGACCCCGTGGCATTTGTATGTACCTTTCTGATCTGCATTGAGAGTGGGAGGCATAGAAACAGGAAGGTTGACGTTTGTAGCCTCAGGACTGGCCATGTGCCACTGATGAAGAACCCTGTGTGGTGTGGTGTGGTGTGGTGTGATGTGGTGAAAGGCACTGGGCTAGGAGCCAGGAGAGGACATGGACAGAACAGCCATTACCCAGGCACCATCTGTACATTATCCTCCATGGTGCTTAATCTCCATAACCACCCCTGATCCCAGAGGTGCAGGGCTCCCCACTTTACAGATGAAGAACCTGAGGTAAAGGGAGCTCAGGCAACTTGCTTTGTCCAAAGTTGCACAGCAAGTGAGAGGTGGAGCTGAGATTTAAAAACGAGTCAAATGTTCCCTAAAGCCAACTCTCTCACCACTCAGCATGTCATGAGTAGACAAGGGTCCACCCCTCCCTGGTCCTCAGTTTCTCCATATCTAAAAATTATTGTCTTCATCAATGGTTCCCAACGACCAATTTTATTTGTTTTTAACCTGTGTCTTAAAGATATTGCTGATTAGATTAAATTGTACTTATTATAAAGTAGCCATCAATTCGTTTTTAGAAAAAAGGAAAACATTCAACACATATTTATGGAGTCTGTCTGTGCCTAGCAGTGAATTAGGCTCTGAGAATACAACTGTGACCAAGACAGTCATAGCTCCCACTTTCATGAATATAATGGCCCATCCAGCCATGCAGACAGCTAAAGGATAACAGTACAGCGTGACTACTACAATACTAATAGCAGGTAAAAAGGTACAGGGATTAGCTTACCAGGCATGGTAATTAACCATTTAGTAGCAATCACTTTGTTGATATCCACGAAATAACTTGCTGGGATTTCGATTGAGATTGCATTGAATCTATATCAAAATGGGAAGAACTGATATCTTGACAATACTGAGTTTTCTTGTACATGAACATGGAATATACCTCCATTTATTTAGTTCTTTTTTAATTTCATACATCAGAGTTTTTTAGTTGTGCTCATATAGATCTTGTACATATTTTGTTAGCTTTATACCTAAGTATTTCATTGTTTGGGGTGCTAATATAAATGGTATAATGTTTTGTTTTTTTAATTATTATTTATGGTCAGCTGCATTGGGTCTTCGTTGCTGCGTGAGGGCTTTCTCTAGTTGCAGTGAGCGGGGGCTGCTCTTCGTTATGGTGCATGGGCTTCTCATTGCGGTGGCTTCTCTTGTTGCCGAGCACGGGCTCTAGGCGCACGGGCTTCAGTAGCTGTGGCACGTGGGCTCAGTAGCTGTGGCTCACGGGCTCTAGAGCGCAGGCTAGGTAGTTGTGGTGCGTGGGCTTGGTTGCTCCATGGCATGTGGGATCTTCCAAGGCCAGGGCTCGAACCCGTGTCCCCTGCAGTGGCAGGGGGATTCTTAACCACGGTGCCACCAGGGAAGTCCCTAACTGTAGATTTTTTTGTAGATATTCTTTATCAACTTACGGAAATTGCCCTCTATTCCTAGTTTACTGAGAGTTTTTATCATGCATGGATGTTGGATGTTGTCAAATGCTTTTTTTATCATCTATCGAAATGACTGTTTTACTTTTTTAGCTTGTTGATGTGATGAATTATATGAATTGATTTTCCAGTGTTGAACCAGCCTTGTATACCTGGGATAAATCCCACTTGGTCATAGTTCAACATACTTCTGAATTTATCTTGAGATTTCTTCTTTGACCCATGTGTTGTTTAGAAGTGTGTTGTTTCATCTCCATGTATTTGGGAATTTTCTAGTTACCTTTCTGTTATTCACTTCTAGTTTGATTCCATTGTGGTCTGAGAGCAGACATTGTATGATTTCTATTCTTTTAAATTTGTTAGGATGTGTTTTACGGCCCAGAATGTGGTCTGCCTTGGTGAATGTTCCATGTGCACACAAGAAGAATGTGTTTTCTGCTTTTGTTGGATGGTAGTCTATAGATATCAATTATATCTAGTCGATTGACAGTGTCGTTGAGTTCAGTTATGTCTTTCCTGATCTTTGGCCTGCTGGATCTGTCCATATCCATAGAGGGGTATTGAAGTCTCCTACTATGATAGTGGATTCATCTATCTCTCTTTGCAATTCTATTAGTTTTTGCCTCATATAGTTTGATGCTCTGTCATAAGGCAGGCACTCATTAAGGTTGTTACGTCTTCTTGGATAATTGACCCCTTTATCGTTATATACTACCCTTCTTTTTTTTTTTACATCTTTATTGGGCTATAATTGCTTTACAATGGTGTGTTAGTTTCTGCTTTATAACAAAGTGAATCAGTTATACATATACATATGTTCCCATATCTCTTCCCTCTTGCGTCTCCCTCCCTCCCACCCTCCCTATCCCACCCCTCCAGGTGGTCACAAAGCACCGAGCTGATCTCCCTGTGCTATGCGGCTGCTTCCCACTAGCTATCTACCTTACGTTTGGTAGTGTATATATGTCCATGCCTCTTTCTCGCTTTGTCACAGCTTATCCTTCCCCCTCCCCATATCCTCAAGTCCATTCTCTAGTAGGTCTGTGTCTTTATTCCTGTCTTACCCCTAGGTTCTTCATGACATTTTTTTTCTTAAATTCCATATATATGTGTTAGCATACGGTATTTGTCTTTCTCTTTCTGACTTACTTCACTCTGTATGACAGACTCTAGGTCTATCCACCTCATTACAAATAGCTCAATTTCGTTTCTTTTTATGGCTGAGTAATATTCCATTGTATATACGTGCCACATCTTCTTTATCCATTCGTCCGATGATGGACACTTAGGTTGTTTCCATCTCCAGGCTATTGTAAATAGAGCTGCAGTGAACATTTTGGTACGTGACTCTTTTTGAATTATGGTTTTCTCAGGGTACTACCCTTCTTTATCCCTAATAACTTTCCTTGCTTTGAAGTCCATTCATAGCCATCAATTATTTTCTGATCTTTAAAATACATAGGACATTTCCTTTGATGTCTTTGAAGTGATGGAAGTGGCTCATAGTCTCTCACTGCTGCCAGTGGAGAACCTCTAGATAGATGTCCTCTGACCTCAGGACATCTTGGTAGATCCTGAGTTTGCCCACAGAGAAACAGCTGGCAAAGCCACATGCCCTGTCCACTGCTATGTCATGGATCAGAAACTACACCTGTGCATGCTGGCACTCAGCTCAGCTCCACGAATGTTTGTGGGGAATTGACCATGTGCCAGGCGAACAGCTGATGTCAGCCCCTTCACACCAGGATACCCATTGCTGAATATGAAAATACTTCCAGAACAATTGGTGAATAGGCTTCCAGAGCTCTGCTAGTGCCCCCGCTGCCTGCCCCAGCTCTTCTCCTGCCCGTTCCTCCACTCTGCTCCAGCAAACAAAGAGTTGACACCTGGCATGACAGTGCCTCCAGGACCAGCTCAGCCACTAGTATGTCTACCTGGATTGGCCTGGTGCACTGACATACTGGTTGTTAAATTTTTTGATTATCAGGCCAGGCCTTTCCTGGGGAGTAAGAAGGGTGCTGTGGAGCGGGCACAGACTCAGTCCCTCCCCTCAGGAGGGTCCAACCTACTCAGGGTCACAGAGGAAGCTGACATGTCATCCTGGGGTACACGGAAGCAGGGGGAGCTGAGGATTTTGTCTCAGAAGGCATCCTGGGAGCTGAGCCTCACAAAGGTTTCAGCAAGCAGGGCCAGTGGGAAGGGCATTCCTGGATCAGATCATCATTTCAGACAAACAGGGCCCACTGATCATACATCCTGGCCATCAGCTGCTGGTGTCTCCTTTCCTCCATGACACGTCGTTTCTACCACCTGCTAATTACCTCATTTCCTTTAGAGGCTCTGATTATCATCTGCACCCCTGGCTGAAGTCCTCCAAAACGTGCTGGGGCCACCCGAGCTCCTCTCTTCCGGTTTGCCCTGGTCACTTGCCCAGCGGGATGGCTTCCCAGGCTCCCCTCTCTGCTGCTCAAAGAGAATGACGACTCCATGGAATTACAACAGGGACATAGAAGAGACAAGTGGAGAGCATATAGGGAGGTTGGGACTCCAATAGTCACTCAGTGAACAGTGACCGAGGACCTACTATGTGCTGGGCACTGTGTGGGTTGGAGGGCACCATGGGATGAATAAGGTGACCATCAGCCCACCAAGAGTACATAGGCTAATGGCGGAGCCAACACCAGAATAAAAACAACTCTAAACGCAGGAATACAAGTTCCTTGAGGGAGGTTATGGATAAAGTCTGTGAGGTTCAAGAGGGCAGGCACAGCTAGCTGGGGGGCATCAGCAAAGGCTCTTGGAGAAACGGGCACTGAGAATGGCCTTAAAGGAGGGACAGGGTTTGAACGAGTGAAGCAGAAAGGAAAGAGCATTCCAGGTGGCAGGGACAGGATGAGCAAAGGCAGAGCAGAGGGAAAACACTGTGTGCCCGGGGAACTGAGAGTAGCCCCACCAAGACTGGCAGCCAGAGTTGAGGCTGATCAGAGTGGGGGAACCAGGTAATAGAGGCTTTGGATGCAGGCTAAGGGGCTGTAAATCTCCAGCTAGGGGTTCGGGGCCATGGCAAGTTGGAGGGGAGGAGAGACACAGAGTAGTGCTTGGTGAAGGAAGTTGTGGAGATCGTCTTGCCTGGCCCCTGACGGTGTGCAAGGGACTCTCACTCCCAGCAAGGCTCCCTCAGTATTTTAGGTTCTACCCACAGGGGCTCCAGCCTTGATCAGGCTGACTCATGGGTACTCTGCATTTTCTCCTTTGGTTCAAGGCCCTTGCTGAGATGCTCAAGGTGAACAAGGTGTTGAAGACACTGAACGTGGAGTCCAACTTCATTTCCGGAGCTGGGATCCTGCGCCTGGTGGAAGCTCTTCCATACAACACTTCTCTGGTGGAACTGAAGATCGATAACCAGGTAAGATGGGCGAAGGTCTCCTTGTGTCCTTCACTTGATGCTCGTCATTCTGTACTTTCCCGCTTGCTGCCATATGGACTAGATGCTGCTGGACAGAGCAGATGCTGCTGCTTATAAAAGCACCAGAGCCCAGCTTTAAGGGACCTTCAAGGTTGTCCAGTCCACACCCTCCACCATGCTCACCTTCCTTCTTCATCATTCCCGCCAAGTGCTCCTCCACCTTCTGCTTGGAAACCCCTAGCGATGGGGAGCTCACTCCTTACCGAGATCACCCCTTTCATTCTCAGTGAGAATATCCTTCCTTATATCCAATAGAAATCAGCTCCCTATAAGTGCTGTTTGTTGAGTTTAACTCTGTTCTCTGCTGCACACAGGACACATCTGGTGCACAGGTTTTATAAACCATTGGAATCTTCCTCACTAGGCTAAACGTCCCCATTTTCATGAGTCACCCCCCCCGCCCCCCGCAACACACACACACTCAATGGGCTTTTGGGTCTTCTTACCATGAAGGTTACTCACTGGGAAAATTCTAGTTTGCCTTTATCCTTACAGGGTTATCATTCCTCTGTACCTTCTGTGGTTCAGTCATTTATTTTCAGGGCGACTCCTTCAGTTCCAACTTTCTAAGACAATGCTAATAAGAGTATCTTGTATTTTGCATGTGTTGAGGGTGTCCTGGGGGGCAGGCTCTGTGCTGTGCACCTTATACACATCATCTCTGATCTTCCCGACAACTCTGCAGGATATGAGTGTTATCAGTCTCAGTTTGCAGAAGAGAAAACAGCTCAGAGAATCTGAAGGCAAGCAGCTTCCTCAGGGCCGCCAAGTGAGCACTTTCGGAAGCAGGATTTGAATGCAGGTCTCTGACTTTAAAGCCCACACTCCCTCCAGTACACCGTGTTGCTTCCAGTGCTAAAATGCTTTCTTCTTTATGGTTTATGGATAGGGAACTTAAGCGTTTTTTCCCCTACATGAAAACGTTTGCTGAATGGTCATATACGTATGTATATAGGAAAAAGATTGGGTGGAAGTATAACAAAATTGTAGACGCTGGTTGTCCCTGAATGAGATTATCTCTACTTTCTTATCCTTATTGAAAAATACTACAAACAGAGAGAAAAGTGCATAGAAGTTAAATGCACAGCTTAATGAGTCATAATAGGCCAAGAACAAGCCAAGAACTAAAGCATCACCAGCCTCCAGAAGACTTTGATGGTCCCTCCCAATCATAAACCTTCAAAACTCTTCACAGTTTGCTCCCTACTTACTTTCACGCCTCCATGTCTTAGCTCTTGCTTTTCTCTCCCCCTGGAATGTCATCCCCTGCCCCTACCCCTTCTCTGCCTAGAGAAATCCTCCTCTTCCTTCTGGATTCAGTTGAAGCCTCTCTTTCTCCTAGTGGTTCTAGAGCCAGCTTGAACCAGCACGCTGGAGCTGACTGTACACATCCCTTCTCAATTCCACTTGAGCGATGGCACGCTGGTACCTTGAAGTCACTCCTAGTGAGAGTATTTACACTATGGAAATTGGCAAACACTACAAATCCAACCTTTTTGTTTGTTTGTTTGTCTGTTTGTTTTTTCCCAAGAGCCAGCATATCACCGCCTTCTCCCTTCAGCCTGCCACAGGGCCTCTAAGCCTCCCCACAAGACAGTTAGGTGCTCCTTCCCTGTGTTCTCCTAGCACCTCAGCTTCCCTGTGAGGTTCTCAGAAGACACTGCAGTGTCTGAGTCATGTCCATATCCTATTACCCGGCTCAGAGCTTGGCCCTGCAGTGGCACTTTATAAGCAGGGCTGCCCTGGATATTTGTATATGTTGTTCACTGCCCAATGAGGAGGCAGGGGGCAAAATCCAACCCATACTCTACTCTCCAAAACTCGGTCTGGGGCTTTATTCACCCAGAGAAGGCACTTTTCTCTAATTCATGTGAAGAGGCCACATCAGGCCTGCAGCAGCCCTGTCATGAGAGTTTGCTGCATCCAACACCTTCCATTTCGCATATGCCAGTGGCCTGCGGTTGCATCACCCATTCCCAGCCCCCATCACTTCCACCCTTTCTTCCATTGCTGACCCTGCTTTATCGCAGGCAGATCAGATGGAACAAAGGCATGTAGCAGGCTTGGCAGCAGCCCTGAGCCAGGCCCTGGGATTGGCCACTCATGTGACTCCAGGCCTACCCAGGCAGGGAGTCACTATCTACCCAGTGTCAGCTGAAACCTGAGCCCTGGGGCAGAACGTTGGCCAAAGGTGACCCAGCGCACTGGCCTCAGGTCATTGCAGCGGCAGCTTACAGGGAGTGAGCTGCCCACTACTACTCTCAGTGCTGTCTCCCCAGAGCCAGTGCTGACCATCACCCTCACCCTGGCTAAACACCCTGTGCGAGGACGTTCACTTCCCTGAGCCTGTTTCCTCGTTTGTAAAATGGGGATAGTAAGAATCTCTACTTCTAAGGAGATAAGAGATGCAAACTATGAAGTTGTTCACTTTTATAATTACTCGGAAGGTGACTTAGGGAGTTTACACGTTATTCTAAGAGTTAAGGTACTGAGCAGGTACCATATATCCATTATCTCATGTAATGCTTGCAAAGACTCTTTGTGAGTAGGTGTCACAACCCACCCCCGTATTGCAGATGAGGAAACTGAGGCCCAGGCAGGCTCTGTACCCTGCCTGAGGTCACACAGTAAGTAACAGAGGCAAGATTCGAACCCACGTCTTTGTGACTCTAAAGTCCATGAACTGTGCCTGTGTGGGCTCTTGAATCCTACTGTAGTTGTGTGTGGGTCTTGGATTTTCTCAGCTATCCCTTTCCCTTGGTGCCAGGCCAGAGCACTGGTCACCACCTGCCCCCACCCCATCCCAGGAGCATCTTTCTTCAGTTCATCTCAGTGTTTGATAAGTGCCTGCTGTACCCCAGGGCTATGCTGGGCTCTGTGTGTGAATGAGGCTCTGGCTCTGCCCTCTAGGGATTCCACACTGGATAAGAATATGGACAAGTGTACGGCTGACCATCCAACTGGGTTCCCCAGTAAGCCACAGACAGTGGGCCACTGGGGGGAGAAATCTCAGTCAGGAGCAGGTATCAGGGAGGGCTTCTTGGAAGAGGTGGAATTTGAGATAAACCCATAGGGTGGACAGTATCTCAGAGGGTGGCCACAGCCTCAGGTGCAGGGAACCACACAAACAAAGAGAAGGAGAGGGGGAAGCCGTGGAGCCCATCCAAACTAAACTAGATTAATGGGAAAGCGAGAGGAAAGCAAAAAAAGGACTTAGGAGCCCAAAGGGCTCTGAATGGGTGGTTCGAGGGGAAGTGGTCTGTGGGCTGTTATCAGCACCAGTCAGAGTCATGCTCTGCGAAGATGGTTCTTGGCTGGATAGGAGAGGATTGGGGGCGGGGCGAGGCCATCCGGGCCCAGGAGACCAGAGGGGGCTCTGACTGCCCAGATGCAGGGGGCCTGTGGGGAGGTGCTCCTGGGAGCCTGGAGTCTAGAGACTGGACTGGGGCCTGGTGGGGGAGGGGTGGGCTGAGGGAAGTCTGGGGAGGGGGCTCTGCTGGCCCGGGCTAAGGGACGCCACCTGCATGTCTCACAGTGTGCCGGGAGGCCTGGGCTCTGGGCGGCATGGCAAAGAGGAGGTGGTGAGTAGCGTTGGATTTATTCCTCGTTCTTGGTTAGTCACCAGGGTCTCCGGAGGCCGCAGCTTTCTCCTCAGCCCCTGCACCCGCAACCTGTGTCAGAGTCTCTGTCCTCCTTTCTCCTTATACGGCCAAAGAAAGGGACTTGGGGCATTCTGCCCAGCGTGACATGGAGCCTCATAGGCTGCCTCGAGACACAAATGCAGGAATAGGGTTCTGGGGCAGTTTATTTACTCAGCCAGGCTCTCTTTACCTCCAGGCCATGTTCTCTTGCCGCCTGGAGTTGCCCTGGGATGGCAGTGAGGCTGGGGTGGGAGGTGGCGGCTGACCACAGCCCAGGGTGCTGAGACACACCTAGTCCAGCCCTCCTTTTACCCCCTCGGTGGGGAAACCGAGGGTCAGAGAAGGGACAGGCTGGGCCAAGGTCATGGATCAAGTTAGTGTCAGAGCTGGGCTGGAACTGAGGAGCCCAGCTTCCAGACAGGCTGCATTTATGGATGGACAGAAAGGCCCTCCCGGCGCCCAGGAAGCAGGCAGCACACATGGGGTGCCTGCAGGCCCCGTACATCCCTGGCCAGCCCTATGCCAACGGTGGGGCGGCTCTCCGCTCGTCTTGATTCACCCTCCTCCCCCCCACCCCCCAGCTCCCTCCAGCAGGCCCTTCCCAGGACCCGCAGGGCGTGGGGCACTCTCCCTGCCCCTCAGCACAGATGAGGCCTGAAAACAGGACCCCAGCCCCAGTGAAGACACGGACAACGTGTGGGGGCCGTTCGCTGGATTTCTCACTTTTCATTCCAATATTTGACAGTGAGAATATGCTTCATATTTTGAAAAGGCGCTAAAGGAAGTGGATTGGGGTCTCAGACAGTCTCTATATCATCTGCCAGGCCAAGCCGGCCAGAGCCCAGGGCTGTGCTGGCTCCTTCAAGGACAGGCCCGAGCTCTTCCCAGCCCTTTCAGGAGCCTTGCCAGATAGGCTGGTGGAATCTTGCCATCCTCCCTCTGCCTGCCCTAGTCAGCGGTCCAAGCCCCATCTGAACCCATACAAGCTCCAGTGAACTCGTAATACCTGGGAGGAGTTCTCTGTCAAGAGTCTCAGCTGCGGTTCCATGCTTGTCCATTTGGGTGTTGGGCTGATGTGTCTTCTCAGCCTTCCCAGGTTGCTGTGCATTGATCCTGTTCCTATTTTTTCCAATCAATTCAATTCCTTGCCCTTGCCCTAGAGATACAGGGTACCGTGTGCTCTCCAAGGGCTCACAGTCTAGGGTAGCATCATCCAACAGAACTTCCTGTGTTGATAGAAATGTTCTGTATCTGCACTGACCAATATGGTAGCCACTAGCCAGTGGCTCTTGCACACTTGAAATGTGCCTAATGAAACTGAGGACCTGAATTTTAAATTTTATTTAATTTTTAAATGAAGTATAGTTGCTTTGCAACATTATATTAGTTTCAGGTGTACAACATAGTGATTCAGTATTTTTTTTCTAGACTGGATTTTATTTCTATATATTCTATAATAATACAGTTGAAAATCTTGCCCACTTTCACACTCAATAACTTTAACAATCAGTTCTTCTTAAAATTTTGGCCTAGGAGAACATCTGTATATCCAAACAGATGGGTTTGTGTGTGTGTGTGTGTGTGTGTGTGTGTGTGTGTGTGTGTGTGTGTGTGTTTATAACAAAGATAAATATGTATAACCTATTGTTCCCTGTTTGCCTTGAAAGAGAGTAGCCCAAGGGCAAACTCCGTTTTTGTTCCTTGCAAACATCCTACCTGTGGTGCCTTAAAGTACACTGCCTGTGCACTGCTATATTTGAAATAGATAAGGAACAAGGACCTACTGTATAGCACAGGGAACTCAACTCAACACTCTGTAATAACCTAAATGGGAAAAGAATTTGAAAAAGCATAGATACACTCACATGTATAAGTGAACCACCCCGATGCACACCTGAAACCAACACAACATTTTTAATCAACTACACTCCAGTATAATATGATTCAGTATTTTTATAGATTATACTCCATTATAAGTTATTACAAGATAATGGCTGTAATTCCCTGTGCTATACAATATATCCTTGTTGCTTATCTGTTTTATACATAGTAGTTTTTACCTCTTAATCGCCTATTCCTATCTTGCCCCTCCCCACTTCCCTCTCCCCTCTGATAACCACTAGTTTGTTTTCTATATCTGTGCATCTGTTTCTGTTTTGCTATATATATTCATTTGTATTATTTTTTAGATTCCACATAAATTTTATTTAATTTTAATTACTTAAAGTTTAAAAAAACCCAAACAATCTGATTAAAAAATGGGCAGAGGATCTGAATAAGAAGACATACAGATGACCAACAGGTACATAAAAAGTTGCTCAACATCAGGAATCAAGAGGGAAATGCAAATCAAACCACAATGAGCTATCACCTCACACAGTTAGAATGGCTATTATCAAAAGGTAAGAATTAACAAGTGTTGGCAAGGATGTGGAGAAAAGAAAGCCTTGTGCACCATTGGTGGGAATGTAAATTGGTGCAGTCGCTATGGAAAACAGTATGGCTATTCCTGAAAAAATTAAAAATAGAACTACCATATGATCCAGCAATTTCATTTCTGGGTATTTATTGGAAGGAAATGAAAACACTAATTCAAAAAGATATATGTATCCCCATTTCATTGCAGCATTATTTATAATAGCCAAGACATAGAAACAACCTAAGTGTCCATTGATGGATGAATGGATAAAGCAAATGTGGTATATACAATGGAATATTATTTAGCCATAAAAAATGAAATCTTGCCATTTGTGACAACATGGATGGACCTAGAGGGTATTATGTGATGTAAAATAAGTCAGACAGAGAAAAACAGATACCATATGATCTCAGTTATATGTGGAATCTAAGAAAAAACAAAAGGCAAAACCAACCAAGCTCACAGATACAGAGAACAGAGTGGTGGTTGCCAGAGGTGGGGGGTAAGGAGTGGGTGAAATGGGTGAGGGAGGTCAAAAGGTACAAACTTCCAGTAATACATAAGGCATGGGGGTATAATGTACAGCATGCTGACTATAGTTAATAGTGCTGTATTGCATATTTGAAAGCTACCAAGACAGTAAATCTTAAAAGTCCTCATTGTAAGAAAAAACCCACTTTTTTGTATTGATAACTGTGTATGGGGATAGATGTTAACTAGACTTACTGTGGTGATCATTTCACGATGTATACAAATATTGAATCATTATATTGTATACCTGAAACTAATATAATGTTATGTCAGTTAAAAAAGATTTAAAGAGCCACATTCCCCTGGTGACTGCTGTACTGAACAACACAGGTCTAGCTGGAGAGACAGTGTGGAGGCCGGTGACCCAGTAATGCAGATGGACTGGGCCGGGAGTAGAGAGGGACATACACTGGGCCACTTGAGTGTCCAGTGGAGAAGGATGGTTTCCAGGGGTAAGGATCAGGAAAGGTCTCATGGGGAAGGGGGCATTTGTGATGGGTATTAAAGCACTAAGGATACACCAACAGGTGGGTACGGGAGGGTAGGGGCATTCCACATGGAGGCAGGAGGGCACATGAACATTTAGAAATAGACCTCTGCCTGCACGAGGTACCAGGTACCAGACTCCCCATCCCTGGGGTAACCAGGCTGAGTAAAGACTGAGAGAGGAAATAAAGGCAAGGACTAAACTGTAGCACTTGGAGTGCCAGGCTGAGGAGGAGGCGGGGCTTATCCTGTTGGGTTATTGAATGAATTGAGACCCTGCAAGTTGTGCACAAGGCATTGGGAACATAGTGAGCTCTCAATAAATGGCAGCAGTTATTGGCAGTGGGAAGTGATTGGAGGTGGTTATGTGTTTCTGTTTGCTGCTTCTTTAGATCAATTTGGCAGTCTTGACATCTTAGCAATATTAAGTCTTCTGATCCGTGAATATGGGATGTTTTTATGTTTATTCAGGTCTGCCTTAATGTACAATGCTGTGGTATAGTTTTCAGCATGCAAGTCTTTACTTTATTAAATTTATTCCTAAATATTTTTATGTTATTGTAAATGGAATTCTTGTCTTAATTTTATTTTTGGATTGTTCATGGCTAGTGTATAGAAACACAGCTGGGTTTTGTATATCGATCTTACACCCTACAAGCTTGCTGAACTCGTTTATTAGCGCTAATAGTTTTTTGTGGATTCCTTAGGATTTTCTAGATACAGTATTGTGTCATCTGCAAATAGGAATAGTTTTGCTTCTTCCTTTCCAATATGGTGACTTTTCTTTCTTTTTCTTACATAATTGACATCCAACACGATTTCCTTGTCTCGTTTCTGCTCTGAGGGGGAATATCTTTAATTATTAAATATGATGTTAGCTTGCCTTCTCTGTCTTTTCAAACCTCTTTAAGATTATATTTACTTTTTAATATCTTATTGTACATAAAACTCAAACAATACAGTAAGATACAACAGAACACAAAACAGGGAGATACAAAAAAGGAAACAAAAACTTCCCCAAATTCCACCACCACCAATATGCTCCCAGGCTTTTCAGTGTATGTATATGGGAAATAGAGATAACTTTACATAAATATGACCCGTTTTGTCACTAGGCTTTGTCTACTCAATATTGTGTCATGGCATATTTTCCAGCCTGGAACTGACAATTCGCACCATCATTGTACAGCTGCCCATGTTCTATTATAAAGCTGAACCGTCATTTATTTGAGCAACCCCCTCTTGATGAATGTTTGTTTCCCTTTTATCCCCACTTTTATAAATGAGACTGATGAATATCCTCATCATATCCTTCCCAACACTGTGTATTATCGTGTTTTCCTTTCCTGTCCTTTTCATCTTTGTCAGATGATCACTATAGATTTGGGGGTAGGGAACTAGCATGATCAGAGTGAGGCTTTAGGAGGCTAACTCTGGCAGTCCCAACTTACTATGGGACCTTAGGCAAATCCTCTTCCCTCTCTGGGCCTGTTTCTTTATTTGTAAATGGCTAAAGGACTGGCTAGCAAACCTGGCTGTGTATTGAAATCACCTGGGAGTTTTAAAAACCACAGACACCTGAGTATCATTGCAGCCAGTGATTCTGATTTAATTAGTATGCGGGATAGCCTGGGCTGTAGGATTTTTAAATCTCCCTGAGACTAGATGATGTGAAGGTCCTTCCTGCTGAAATATTCTAGGAAGGCTGCTGTGAAGCAGTAGAAAGATCTGTTCTTGGTGTCCAGCAGCCCTGGGTTTGAATCTCAGCTCATTCGCTCCTGGCTAGCTCCTGTCTTTTCAAACCTCTTTAAGATTATATTTACTTTTTAGTATGGCTGTGTGACTTTTCAACTTCTCCAAACTTCCATTGCCCGCCCCCACCCCCACCCCCGCTCTTGGAGTGGGCGGGGACAGGGAGGTATTAAAATCCCCGCCCACCACTCAGGGTTTCTGCAGGTAGAGAAGGTTTAGGTCCTGCACAAACGAATGAGAGGTGACTGTGTTCTTTTCTTGATCAAAGAGCCAGCCCCTGGGCAACAAAGTGGAAATGGAGATTGTGAGCATGTTGGAAAAAAATGCAACACTTCTCAAATTCGGCTACCACTTCACTCAGCAGGGGCCCCGGCTGCGGGCGTCCAACGCGATGATGAACAACAACGACCTTGGTGAGTGGACATATGCACCCTACCCGCCGCCTATCATTCTTTCCACCTGTCATGGGGGGTATGGCAGGGAAAACTCCACTGCCGCCTTCCCCAAGGGAGTCCTCTTTTTGGGCCTGACTCCCAGTTTTCATGCTGATCCCGTTCCCTTGTTTTAGGTGTTTGCACCTTGCCTCCCCCCAGACCCTTGCCTAGACACAAGCGCCCTGCCTGCAGGCGCCGAGGCCAGGCCCTCCTCCCTGCAGGTAGCTCAGCTGAGCACAGGGCTGGACCCAGAGTGCACCCTCAGCGTGTTAGCCGGGTGAAATGAAACGTGGGAGGCACAAAGCCAACACGGAGTCTCCTCCTCTTCTGAATACCCTTTTTGGAGCCCAGAGTCCTCTCCAGGTCATACAGTGTGGCCCAAGCCCCAGATCCCAAGGCCACCAAACAGCCCTGCTACCCACACTGCAAACCCAGGGGACTTCACGTTGCTTTTAACGTAAAGGTTGAAAATGCTGACTTTATAGTAAAGTAAAACAGGTTACATTTAATCTCAGTTAAAGACATAGTTTGCATTTTTTTCTTAAAAAAAAAAAGAAAAGAAAGAAAATGTCACAATCTTTCTTAGGAGCAAACACCAAAAAGAAATACTAGTCAGTTGAACAAAAGGGAGACCAATCACCGACTTACTTCCAGATGCTAAGTGTTCTCAAGCTCTATGCCTAGTTATTTCTCATGTGTATTCCTGCTGGCTGCTTAAAGAACTTGATAGCGTGTCCAAAGAGGAGTATGTCTGATAAGGCTATAGGAAAATAAGAGAAAAAAAACAAGGAGTAGGTCTGTTAACTTAATTGATCATTATATTCAGCTGTGAGTTTCCTAGAATCAAGGCAGGAGGAAGACAAACCAAGTTACATGATTCTTGTCAGAGAAGGAAGCGTAATGAGTTTTTTGAAAAGAAGAAGCTTCATTCTGGGATTGAATTGTGAAATAACTGTATTTCTAAAGGACGATGCCTTCAGTGAGTTTTTCATCAAATTCAAACCTGCTCTAAATATGTTGCTTTTTTTTTGTTTCTAACACTCAGTAAAATGCAAGGAGCTTAATACTAAAGCACATCTCAGAGTTCAGGTATGTCCCTTCCTGTGATGAATCTGAAGCTAGGTTAATACATGGAAGGCCTAGAAGAATGGGGATGAGTATGTAAGTGTGTATGCACGAGGCAGGTACTCACAGAACCTGTGCATAGATAACCACAGAGCTACTCAATTCAACAAACATTTCTCGAAGTCCTATAGGGCACTGGCTGTTGAAGGTATAGGTTCCTGTTCTTAAGAGGCTATGTATTCATTGCTTTCTCCAGCTGCTACTTTTTCTAGAGCTGCAGATCTAGAAAAGTCCATCAAACAAACAAAAACAACAAAAAAACCCACACCAGGTCAGGTGTCCTGGTTTATCTGAAGTGTCCTTATTTGAAATAAAAGAGAGCAAACACAAACAACTAAGAATTAGAATTATCATGGTGTGACAGAGGTGATAGCTACATTGAATTGTTGAGGAAGGTCTGCGACCTGGACTCTGTTGGCCCAGCTGTGATCTGGCTGCAGAACCAGCACTTAAAAGCCTTGAGTTCTATTCTGATATTCAGTAATCTCACTTTTTTTTTTTTCTCTCTCAGCTTAGATTAAGCTTCTTATGTGTCCCTCGGTGCCCATCTCAAGGCTAATCCAGCTTTGGTCTTCCAGTGGCAAGATGGCTTGGAGGACTTCTTTCTAGGGACAGAAGTTTCCGGATGACTAGAGTCAGGGGTGCTGTAGGGGGGACCCCAGGGTCAGCTGGAGGCTAGAAGAAATGGCCCTTGAGGACTCTCTGTCCTGAGAGTCTATGATTCCAAAATCCAGGCCCAATTCCTATCACCAGGGACTTGCTGAGGTTATGGCAGGAGCCTGGCATGCCAGAGCTGGACGGGACCTCAGGCTCCTCCCTCCAGTTCTCCTCTGGAGAAACTGAGGCCCGGGAGGGACTGCCCTTCTAGACAGTGGCTCAGTCAAGTCACGCCCGTTGTTAGTTACAGCGAGCACTTTGGGAGCATCTTTTGTGTGCCCAGGACTGTGCGAGGTGACATAAGGGGTAGCAGAAAGCTAGTGCACTGTAAAGAAGCTTTACAGCCTTTTATGGGAGAAAGTCATGCCCCCAATTCAAGAAGGCCTACAAACTGTATCCGAACAAAGTGAGCAAATGATTTGTGAGGACAGAGGCTGGTTAATCCAAGCATCCTGGTGGGTGTGGGCATGAGTCAGCCTTTCAAGGAAGAGACAGGTTGTGTGGGAGGTCAGGAGGCCTTCCTGGCAGGGGTGCTGGTGTAGGCAGAGGCAAGGTGGTAGGACTCAGTATGCAGGATAGGAGAGACAGAAAGTTCCGAAAGGACTGAGGAACTATTACTGGGAGTTACACCTGGACGGAAAAACAGGAGCTCCCAGAGGAGGGAGGGAAGGACATTCCAAGCAGAGGGAACAACATGGGCCAAGGCAGGACGATGAACAGGTATATGAGGTATTCACGGGAAGGGGGCTGGGTAGGTGTGGGAGGCTGTGAGCCAAAGGCCTTTCACGCCAAGCTCAGGAGTTTGGTGAGGAAAGCAGGTGGGAAGTGGGACCGTGGCAGTTTTCTGGGCAGGAATGATAGGTGATTAAAATGGGCCTCTGAGTTACCCCATGGAACTGTGCAGCTATTCCCTTGAGGTTCCCCACAGAAGGAATTAGAGCAGAATCATCTAGGTGACTGCACGCAACAGAGTACTAGTCGGTGAAGTAGGACATCTAGCTTTAAAAGCAAATTTGCACCCATCCGCTAGTTTTTGAGAAAGAAACGCTTCTGATTCTGATGGTGCACCGGTGTCCTCCTGCAAAAGAGAAATCCTGACTTTCTTTCCAACACAGTATTTTCATCCTGCTCTTGATGCTCTAATGAAGCAGACAGGCTTCCATGTTTCTCAGCTGAATATGTTTGTCATAAAAGCCGGCCCCGGTCCAGCCACCGTGGTTGTTACTGTGTCTGCTGCTGCAGCTTGGCAGCAGCAGGCAAGCTCCGTGCGGACGAGAGCGGGCCTCTCCGATTTCCTTCTCACTCCAGCCAACCTCTGTGCTGGCTCCTGGCCCATTGCCGGGTCTGCGGGACCTGGGCTTTGCTTACCTGCAAGGCAGGTGGGCTCTTCCTTGGGAGACATTTAATCCCTAAGGCCATGGGTCAGCCCTGCCCAGGACCCATCCTGAATGGCATGTCTTTGGTCCTTCCCAGCCATTGCCCTGGGCTCTTAACAGAGTGCTCTATGGGAGAGAGTGGGGTGTCAGGGTGAGGGGGTGTCAGGAAGGAGCCGAGGACCCCCATCTCTCTTTTCCCATGGTGACACCTCAGACGACTCCTATCTCCACACTATTTATAGCTGAGAGCCAGGCTGGCACTCAGGTCCTGTAAATCTGCCACTGAAGCTCTCTTCACTTAATGAAATCTGAATTGCAGCCTCCAGGTTAAGACAGTTGTGTGGTAGAGTAACATGTTTAAAAGCAGAAAACATCCCTTCCTGGGAAAGTCACTTTTTTACTATACTCTCAAGGAAGACCTTTCTAACAGGCACCCCAGACACAGCACATACACCCCAAATCAATTTCATCATCTTCCCCCAAAACCATCTTGGGAAAGGGCACTACTTTCCTTGCAGCCATTCAAGCCAGAAATCTCTACCTCTCTCTATGCACTACCCCCAGCCCAGCCAGCCACCTCCTCACCAGCCACCTTGCCCTGCCCTTTGTCAAGCCCTCATCACATTTACCGGGCATCCTGAAACGTCCTCGGGCCCTGCAGCTCCTCTAGCTCCTCCAGGGCGGGCATCTCACGCAGCGCTCATCCCAAAGCTTGTCCCACCACTCTGCTTAGAACGCTTTCTGTGTTCCCACTGCTCTCAGGTTAAACTCCTTGACGTGGCTTCTAAGTCCCTTAGTAACCGTAGCTGATACTTACATGGCGCTCACTGCGTGCCAGGCCTGCTCTGAACACTTCAATCTTACTAACTCCTGTAACGTTCCCAACAACCAGTTGAGGCAGGTGCTGTCGTCATCCCCATCCTACAGTAAGGAGACAGAGGCCTAGAGAAGTAGGTAAGGTTACCCACTGTCCATGGGCGGAAGTGGGACTTGTCCCGGCAGTCTGGCCCCAGAACCTGTGCTCTCCACCTCTTCTCTGGGTGAGGCCCTGCCAGACTCATCTCTTGACACCCCAACAAGCCATCTTCTTGCCCTACTGGTACCAACCGGTCCAGGTAGCTGGAGTGCCTCCCAGTGACCCAGGCAAAAGCCTCCCTTTAGAGGACTGTTACTCCTAATGCTTCCCGTACTTTCCCACCGTCTATCCCTTTATCGTTTAAGATTCAGTGTACAACTTAACCGCCGTCCTTGGAAAATCTGACTACTTCGTTCATTGTGCCTCTCATTCTTGATAGAGATCTACCAGGGTACTTGTGATGTTTTATCAGATTTCTTGTAGGTATATCTTGGTCCCCTGTTAATCTTTATTTCTGGTACCTGTGCTTGGCACATCATAGCACTCAGTCAATGCTGTTGAATATAAAATGCTCCCCAAAGACATGATGGAGGTGTAAAGCTTGGTGGGAGCTCAAGCCTCGAATGGGGGTTGGTCCAGATGACTCGAGATTCCTTCCGGCTCTGACAATAAACGAGTCTCTGGCAGTTGCAATGATAAGCAACGTGGAGGAGTTCGCTTTAATGAATGTAAAAAGCAGGTTGATTTGAAGAAGGATATTGGGAGACCTGGCTTCTGCTCCCAGTTGCATCTCTTATTCACTGTGACTTGAGGCAAGTTACTTCCCTCTTGGCCTCAATTTCCTTCATTATTTAAATGGAAAGAAAAAAAGAAAACCTGAATAAGTGGGTGCCTTTCCCTTCTCCCCATCCAGTCCCTGCAGAAGCCAGTGGCAGGGGAACCCTGCACAGGTGCAGCCCAGTGTGCATACTGAGGGCAGGTAGGGGGAGACAGCGCGGGATCCTTTTCTGTACCTTGAGCCACGAGCTGGGGACTCCGGTTCCTGGCTCTGCCGCTTGCTCTCAGGGACCCTGGCTCCCTTCTCTTCTCCAGGGGAAGGGAGCTAGTCCTACTTGTGAGAACCAGATGAGATGTGGGTATGTAAAGCCTACATGGACAGGGCCGGATTGTACTGAGGGAGGCGCTGGACCAAGGCTCCAGATGAGTCACAAGCCTTGGTTCCGTCTGGTACCAGCTTTATTATTTTGTTCCCTGCCATACTTTCCTCATCCATAACATGGCAATGGTGACAACACTGACACTCCAGAATTGTTGGAGGGGCTCCAATGAGGGGTTGAGTGCAAAAGGGGTATAATGCTTGTTCAGCTAACGTGTCAAGCCTGGCTCATGTAAACCCTCTGGTCACTCTGGGCAAACTTCTGCTCTTTGGGCTTTGGTTTTTGTTCCCCCCCATCTTCCCCCAAGCTGTTGGACATTCTGATGGTCTCCAGAAATCTGGCCAGACACACTGTCTTCTCTCCAGGAGACTGCCCACTGATTTGCATTCATTGTTCTTTCAAGGCGGGTGGAGGGGAGGGGAGGAGCTCAGGCAAAGGCTAAACTCTAGGCCCCAGACTGGGCAGCCTGTGTGCCCCTGCGCCCCTCCACACCAGCGCCTAGCCTCAGTTCGGTTCTTGTTGCAGCCCGTAAGCATCTATCTGAGGTCTGCCTGCTCAGCTCAGGAACTGGAAGACACCTAAGTATAGACAGACCTTTTTCCTCTCGCAATAGCTTCCTGTCTCTGCCACACCGGCAGCCCCCTTGACTGCCACCTACCGGCTCCACAGTCGTTGACCAACCTTTCTCTTGTGGCCGATCTAGCTTGCTGCTTGGTTTTCATCTGCAGACACTATAATTTGTTTCGAACCCTCTCCCTTTGCTATAACAAAGGGAGCCCTACCTGCCCCTCCAACCATCCCCGCCATCCTGTCAGCTAATGACCCCAGCCTGCAACCCCCTGGCTCCTGCTTTACATTTAACTACTTTGTTATGTGAACAGTGTTTGGGCTGATATTGTCTTGCCCCCGGGAAAATGTCAAGGTTGACCATAAGGGGACACAGATAATACAGGGTAATCTTCAGGGCAGACACTGTTGTTTACACAGGCAGGCCAAGAGCTTTGAGGAAGAGTTGGGGGAAATGTTTCCAGCAGGTTAAGATCTCATTAAGATCGACTGAACTTAAATCTTATCTGACCGGAGTGAGGATCTTCAGCCTCGGGGCCTCTGTACACAAAGGACAACAGCGGAGTTGGATAAAGTGGGTTTTATACCTGTATGGCCAGCGATTTAGAAGTACTTTATGAACGAATCTACACCACTACAGACCCTCCTCTCAGTGAAGGCTCACAAGCTGTCCTTTATAAACACCAGACATCAGAGTTTGCTGAGCAAAGTTGTCAAGAAGCTTCCTGGCGCTCTCAGAGCCACGGTGGTGGTTCGGGTGCACAGGGACAGCTGGCTCACGTCTCATCTCCATTCCTTTCCAGTGAGGAAGAGGAGGCTGGCAGACTTGACCGGGCCCATCATTCCCAAGTGCCGGAGTGGCGTCTAGTGTGTGCGGGTGCCGACCACGCCTTTGAACTGGACGTGTTCTACTGATAGGCTGTGCTCTGCAGTGGAAACCGGAAGGCAAATGCCAGCACAAACCCTGTTGTGGTTCAGTTCTTTACGCACTAAGGTGTTAGGTTCGCTAGTGGTTGTAGTTGAAAATTTTATAAACTATGGTGAATGTGAAGTTTTTCTTTAGTCACAGAAGTTCAGTCCGGTTATTATTTAAAAACTAAAAAGCCCCCGAACTGGCAGACCTTACTGAAGACAATGTTAGAGCAGCAGTGACTTAACCGCAGGAGCCCAGTTTCGGTGACCTTGCTGTGTGGTGTTTCAGGTATATTTAAAATATGTAACATGAACAAACAGCACCCTCTTCCATGTGGTTTAAAAGCATTATAAAATATTTTATTACAAACTTGATCTTAGCTCTTTAGCAAACAGAACATATCATCATTCTTTATTAATTCTCCTTTAAATTTTAAGAACCTCAAGATTAAAGTTGCTAAATTGATTTCTGGATCAAGAACACAATTTTTTTCCCCTCAAGAAAGACAGAAAGACTGAAGCCACAGAGCTCTGCCAGGAATCAAAGAACATGAGATTCCTTAAGCTGGTTATGAGGAAATGATAGAAAAAGCTAATGGTGAAGTCTCAAATTTTAAAAACCATCTTTTTTTTTTTAAAACCAATTCCAGGCGACAAACATTTCCCTGGGTGTTCTTTATGAACATCTGGGATTTATTTACAATTTAATACTGGAGTCAGAAAGAAATTTTTCCTTATCGAATGCCAACCTTACGATGGATGTGAAAACCTATGGCCAAATACTTGAAAACACCTTTCTCTGTTGCACAGTGGGCCAATGCCTTATGTGAGGCACATCACTAGAGAGACAAATTTCTAGTCCATCATGGCTTATGCTTACAGACTTCAACTACCTATCGCATCACTTCTTAGACAAGTCACCGATGATCTCATGCCTGTAAATTAAGCCTCCAAAGGTCAGTGGTGAAGAAAATCTAGATATTTAAGAACTAGGAAACCTGGCCAAACCACCCAAGATGATTATTCTGAAAATGTAATTTTGGCATTTCTGCTGGATCCCTTAACATCACGTGCATCTCTTAGGATCCAGCAAAAATGTTAAGCCACACTGCCCTTGTGCCTTTTAATATACCACGGTGCCAGTTAAACTAGTATTTCTGTTGCTTGGGGAGTTATTTTCGTGAGTGATTCAGCAAATCTTATGATAAAGGACAAGCCAAAGAGCTGAAGAGCACAGACTAAGCTGCAGAGCACTGAGCAGAGAGGCTTTTGGCGAAAAAGGAAAAGTCTTGCACACGGAACTGTAATGATGGGACAGTACAGGGTAACCAGAGGTGGAGTCAGGGCCTCACCACTATGGAGGAGTGTCTACCGAGGCTGCAGATGGACCCAGGAGTGGCTCCGTGCTGCAGGAACGGCCAGCCCCACTCGGCTTCTCCTTGAAACACAATTGCAGCTGTATTCTGCATCAATGGAAACTGCAATATAATATTAAATCTGTTGGTCTAAGAATGGCCGTGCATGTGTTTCTTGGGACTTGTGGGCCAGGGACATGCGCCTGACATGGTGGCTAGAGGCTGGGAAACCACCACAGCAGTGCTGAATAACCTCATACAGAATGTCTTGTATTCTGAGGTGTTCACCTAAAAACTGCCCAAGTGTTAATGTCATCGAGCTAATGTGAATCTCTCAAAGAGAATACTTCAGAGCTAAGAGTGTGGGTGTTGGGGAAAGCAGATGAAATCTCTCACAGAAACCAAACCAATGAAACATGAAGGTAGACCACATCTTTAAGACCATCTCCTCCATCAGAGGAGCTGTTGGTCTAGACTAGGGGTGGCAAGTTTTTTTCTGTAAAGGGCCAGATAGTACAGGCACACCTTTTTTTGTTGTGCTTCGCAGATATTTCAGTTTTTACAAAATGAAGGTTTGTGGCAACCCTGCATTGTCAGATGATAGTTAGCATTTTTTAGCAATAAATTTTTTAAATTAGGTTATGCACATTGTTTTTTTAGACATAATGCTATTGCACACTTAATAGACTACAGTATAATGTAAGCATAGGTTTTATATGCACTAAGAAACCAAAAAATTCACGTGACTTACTTCATTGCGGTGGTTTGGAATTGAATCCACAACATCTCCAAGGTACGCCTGGAAATACTGCAGCTTTTGCAGGCCATAATGTCTCTCTTGTAAATACTTAATTCTGCCATAGGTCATATGTAAATGAATGGGTGTGGCTATTCCAATAAAATTTTATTTACAGAAGGAGGTGGGCCAAATGCCATAGTTTTCAGATCCTGGTCTAGTGCTCTGAGGCTAGCAGAGAAGACAGAAGGGTAGGGGTGGATGGCAGATTGACCTAAGGGGCCTGGTTCCGGGGAGTCCACTTCCAGGGCCACAGCTTTCACATTCTGCCATCAGGACAGACAGGTTTGCTGATAAGAAAAATGGCTACTCCCAGCCCTGCTGCATGGCACAGAAAGGGCATGACCTGGTCACCAGGCTCAAGGCTCTCTCCCTCAGCAGCTTTGGGATCCTACACAGCTCACCTTTTTCTGTGCTCTAGCATCTTCTGAGTCAGAATGTCTCCAGTAAGAGGTCAGCACCCAACTCCCTCTTCCCTCCTCTTGTGAAGGACAGGTGGCCAACATGGTGACCAGCTGGCCATGGTGGCTCTGGCAGCACTAGAGTTCCCTGTTTCTCTGCTGGAACAGCCCTAATATTCTCCAATACATGGTCGCCCCAAACCTAGCTCTGTGAAGGATTGGGGAAAGGCAGATGGGGCCGCTCATGGCCCATCCTCATCATCACCTGGCCTGGGCCCCGGGCTCGCAGGGAGTCGCCCCTGCTGTAAGAGCTCCCTGGGTGCGCGTAGCCGTCGGGCTGTACACTCGCATTCCTCTTTAAAGCTGCTCTGGGCTGGGCTTGCAGCCTGCCTGCTCCCTTTGTCTTGACACGTGACACAACAGGCTGTGAATCCTTGTCCTTGGCAGGCAGGGCAGGTCAAGACGAGCTGGCGGCACTGGGGAGTGGAGCACAGTTTATACTGGTCCCATGGGGCCCCACAGTATGAACATTCTGGGGAAGAAACAAAAGCCTTGTTATAAAGACACATGAGCACACACGTGTACACACAACAGACGTGTACACACACATACGTACCACATGCACACGCAGACGCAATTCTCCAGTTCCTAAATATAACCCTTAGCTCATCAGCATCTAATGTACCTTTTGGGTCTGAGGAAGGTTTCTAAATAGTGTAAGTCTCCTGTCTTCTAACAGACGAGGTTCCCCCACCCCCACCTTTTTGGGGGGAGGTTGCTTCTGGGAATTGTCTTCTGATTCCAGCATTCACTGACCCATTTTTCTTTTTCTCATTTAGAAAACAGGTAGTAACGTTTCTCTCTTTCATTCACTAGTCCAAAGCTGGCCAAGCACCCTTTGTTGAATGGTCTTTTTCCTTTAGATCATTCCCTTTTGCACTGGGAGACAACACGCCTGAATACAGATAATCCCACATTGACATTTGGCTTCTGCAGTCCACACTCCTCTTCCCCAGGCCTGAGGTTCTCCTGCTTTTGCCAGAGGACACTTGGCCACACAACTCCTAAAACTTATCTACTTTCTCGGCCCCTTTTCCCTGCTGACCTCCTATCACCATTGATAACATCATTCTTCAAGTCTCTTTACCTAGCTTATCTAAGCTACCTTTGGGCCCTCTCTCTCCCCTTTCTGCTCCATCTAGCTCCGTAAGAGATCTGAAGTTGCTTCCAATAAGACACAAATATAAGACCATTAAAATGAATAAAAAGATCAAGAAGAAAGGGGAGAGGAAATCAGACTCCCACCTTATTCATTATCTGAGTGTTAATTCAATCTCAGCCCCTGATCACAGGAGTTCTAGAAAATTCTGACAGCCACTAGGGTTGTCTGCCTGTGATCTTTCCCGTTCAAAATGGTGGCATCCAGGGGGAGGATCCATTTTTCTTAAGGATTATTTCCAGCCTTCTTTTACTGACTGCCCTCATCTGGTACCATATGTTAGTGTGGACTCCAAACTAGTCACAGCACAGGCTTCCTGTAGCCAGCCCTGCCTCCTGCCTTGGCCCTAGGCTCAGCTCCCCCTTGGAATGCCCCACCCACCACTCGAAAGTGCACACCACACGTGTCCACAGACGGTCTAATTAGGGGTTCTTTTACTTGTGCCGTGAATTTACTTGACAGTCTGGTGAAGACTATTCTGTCTTAGAAAAATGTTTTTACAATGCATAAAATAAAATACATAGGATCACAAAGGAAACCAATTATATAGAAATACAAAATAACGAAATATTCTTTAAAGTCTGGGATACAGTAAAATACTTGTTAACACATTCTATAACAAGACTTAGTGATGCGCCTAATAACTATTTCCATTTTGAAGCAATGATGAACATAAATGCTATTTTGAAATATTCACAGCAGCTGTAATATATGAAAATACTGTGATTTCTAGTGACAACAAAGTCACAGGTACATCTAATACTACTGATTTGCTGCTTACATTCATAATTGAAGGAAGTACTATATTTAGTGAGGGGTTATGAAACTAAAGATAAAATTATTTTCCATTCCAAATCCTGTCTGCTCCACTGCTGCATCTCCAACTCTGTTAGGAAATGGTGGTCCTACGTACTCCTTTTCCCTTGCTTTATTCTTCAAGTAATCAGTACTGGTCTGTCTTCCAGAAGGTTAATACAGAGGGTGTGCCTGATCATGAATGTAGGTTCTGAGTCTGTGCTGACCTACCTGACACTATGTCACTGTTGAAGGATAAGGCATAACGCTCATCAAAAACGAACAACTTCCCTTTGTAAAAACCATCAGGAAACTCCTCCAGGTACTTGTGGATGCCACCCTTGAGCTGGAACACTTCCTTGCACACTCCCTATGTGTGGAAACACAAGAGGAAATTTGAGGAGACTAGCAGAGACCAGTAGGAAGCTCCACAGAGGAGCAGCATGCGGTAGGAATGCCAAAATGGGGCTCCTGGCTCCCGCTGCGGGACAGTGAAGAACTGCTGACCAAGGGGGCAAGGAACCAACTGGCAGATCTTGCCTACTAGGGTGATGGGAGAGGACAGCAGTCAGGGCCTTCACTCTCTAGATCCTGGGAAGCCCAACTATTTTTGCTGCTCCCTAAATATAGGAAGACACCTGTTAGGACATGTAATGTTACTGAATTTGCTCTTCTCAGGATCAAGCAAAAGGATTAGGAAAAGGGAGATATCAACTAATCTTTCCCTTTTGTACTTGATGAGTCTCTAAGACTGTTGAGTGCTTTTCACATCTTGAGATTTAAGAACTTCAGATTTTATACTTAGAAACTCTATGCTGGGGAGAATAAATCCCTGGCTGGCTGGGTGTGGGAGAGGGAGTGAAGGTGGGGATTGGAAAGTTCCACACACGCTGTGGGTGAAGCCTTCTTCACTTCCATGCCTGCAGTGCCCTAAGGGTGGTGACTCACCTTGGCTTTGAGGTAGGCTGAACCCCGCTCACAACGGATGCCCCCAGTGCAATACATCAGCACCCTCTTCTCTTTGAAAAGTTCTAGATTTTCATCAACATAGCTAGGGAAGTAACTGAATTTCCTGATGTCTGGGGCTAAGCAGCCCTGGAACCGTCCCTACAATATAGGAGCAGCAGAAAGAAAATGATCAGAAAAACATACCTGGTAAGAACAAAGCTTCTTTCTGTGTCAAACACCACTCCCCACCCCTGCCTTGGCAAGGAAGCACTTGCTCCCTGCTGTTTTCATCCCACACGCTAGCCTTTCAAACTTCAAAATCTGGAACTTAGAAACAAGGCTGGTGGGCTGTGGGTCACCCAACCAGAGACCTCAGGGGAACTGGAGAGGCTGCCCAAAGCAAACTTGACAAGATCCTTGACACATGTCAGGGGTAGGCATATGGGAGCCAGAAAGTCCATTATGTGCCAAGATGTCTTTAATCCATATTTTCTTAGACTTTCCCACCAGATTCTGAGTTTGAAGTCTTGGGTTTTCTCTGATGCTGCTAGTAGTGGGAGGAGAGCCACTGACTCAGCCACAGGTGGGCGCACAGCATCCCCTTCAGAAACATGCTATGCTGTGGGAACTCAGTTCTGGTTCTTACTTACTATTTTGCTTTCATAGAAGTTTCTGCAGTCCAGTAGGATAGTATCACTTTCTTCTTGATTTGCCTGAGACAGAAACTTTTCTACTTCTTTATGAAATTCACCTGGGGATAAATGGATTCCTTAAACCAAACAAAAAAATCAGTTAAAACAAAACAAAAACAAAACCCAGTTACAACTGGCCCAGCCCGATGACTTCCATTTGCTTTGTTTCTCCCCACCTAAACCTTTCCTCTCATAATTACAATTACATCTGAAAATGACACTATCTGATGATCATAATGGAAGAATTTAGTAATTCCATGTATCCTCACTCTCCCTCCTCCTAAGATGAGCACTGTGGAGACCTGGCAGTTTAGAAACAGAGAATTTTGCATCCTCATACTTGGCCTAACCCAATAATAAAAGCCAGACAGAAGGGATATAAACTGCCATGTGGGTTTTCCGGTCCATGTTATGGCCAGTGTTCTACTGTCACTGTATGTGGAGGAGCCTGGGCATGTACATGCTTGACTACAGGCTTTATAAACTGTTCTATACCAACATCAAGTCCGAGGCTAAGAACCCTGGCACAGGCAGGTGTGAGCATATGGTTATGGAACAAAGTTGGAGTAAGTTTTTTAAAAATACAAAAGAGTAAGAAGAATGTGTCTAAGTTTGTGTGCATGAGTAAAAAAGAAAATGGTGGGAGGGGCTGACAGCAGGAATGAAATATGAGAAAGAAGGCAAGAGAGAGAAAAGGATGAAACGCTAGAAGAAGGAGGAGAGAAAGGAGATAAAGAAGATAAGTAACATACAAGGAGACTAAAAGGAAAGAACCTGTCCAGTGAGGCCCTCTGCCTCCTCTACTCTCTAGGATAGAAATACTCCTGTATCTTTAGGGTCCAGACATCTCAGTAGTTTGTGAGGAACTTCTGGTGAATTTGGCCACCATACATCATGTGGTGGTGGTGGGGGCGCTCTGGTCCTTGAGTCATGGTACCACTCATGATACAGCCTGACAGCTCCGCTCAGGGGTGAATCCCAACAACCTCCTGAAACTGCTGGGTACCCAGATCGGGCTGGAGACCCAGAGCACGGCCAAGGAATCTGGACTCCTACCTGCTTAACCTAGGACTGCAGGGAGAATGTAACAAGGCCGGATTTTATATAAGTTACTGTCACATAATTTACACAGCCAACAAAACAGTGGGGTGGAAAGGGAGGTTCAAAACTGTGATGAGAAGCATGGAAATCTGCTAAGACTTCTCCTTACAGGGAGCTGCAGGGAACCCAGCCTGTTCCTGCTGCTGCTATTAGTGTGGCTATTCTCCTGGCCCTGTGGAGGCCTGACCAGAGAGTGACTCACATGAAGTGCTTAAAAGAAGTGCCTCCAAACAACTTGGCTCAAATGAAAGCAGCAAAGCACTGCCTGGAGCCCACTCTCCCCTAAGCTCCGGAGCAAGGTCCTGTAGCGCCAACGAAGAGCTGTTTGTGGTCATCCTGCCTCCTGCCAAGGTAGGGACACTAAGCAGACACAGCCCTTTTTGGCCCTTTTCTCCTCATACATGAGTCTCTTTTCCCAGATGCTTGTATCTTACTCTCATTTCCCTCTGGTTTAACTCTTAGCCTTCTTTTTAAATATTTACAAGTTAAAAAAATGAACATAGAGCCAGCCAGACCTTTCTGTTTCCTGATGAAAGGGGACAATACTACCTATGAAGTAGACTTGGGGAAAAAAAAGGAAAGAAAGAAAAAAGGAAATCAAACCTGAACCTGATCAAGTCTCTAGACATGAGCTATCTAATATGGCAGCCACTAGCCACATGTGGCTAACAGGCACTTGAAATGTGGCTTGAAGTGTGCTGTAATAAGGGTGACAGAGATGCAGGATTTCAAGGACTTAGTATACAAAAAAAAGAGTAAAATATCTCATTAATAATTTTTTACACTGGATACAAGTTGAAATAATATTTTGGCTATATTCCATTAAATAAAGCATATTATTGAAATTAATTTCACTTGTTTCCTTTTACTTTTTAAAATGTGGCTACTAGAAAATGTAAAATTCCATTGTAGCTCACATTATATTCCTATTATACAGCACTATTATAAATCTAACTACAGTTCATAGGAAATACAGAGGACAGAGGAACATCCCATGGAGATGCAATCAGCATTATACTGATTGTGGGAAATGCTATAAGCAAAATGATCTAATTCCTTCAAAAAATAAACTGCAGGGGAAAATAAAAGATGGAAGTGAATCTCTAGCTTAAAAGGGACTTTAGGAGACATAGTGATCAATCACAATGAGTGGACCTTACTTGAATCCTGATAGAAACAAACTTAAAAAAGTGTGAGATAACTGGGAATTTTAACCACTGGCTGGATATTTGATAACATTAGGAAATTGCTGTTAAAATGTTTTAGATGTGATGATGGTTTTACAATCATTTATTTTTTAAAAAACCTTTATCTTTTAGAGATAATCTACTAAAATAGTTATGAATGAAATGACATGACATCAGGATTCTCTTCTAAATGATCCAGGATGGGAGAAGGGGGTGGGGATAGATCAAAGCTGGCCATGAGTTTATAACTGTTGAAGCTGCGGGAGAGGTACAAGGGAGTTCACTGTACTGTTTTCTCTATTTTTTTTAATGTTTGAAATTTTTCATAGTAAAAAGTAAAACAAAACCAAAAAACCCAGCCAAACAAATGTCTTTCAACCATCTACGGTACCCGTGAGGGAGGGGCAAAGAGAACATTCTAGAGCACTTGCAAACAAACTGCTTTGGTGTTGAAAGCCACTTGCTTCCTGTAGCAAAAAGCCTGTGTTTTATTCAGTTGATGAACTATTTACAAGTAATAATTACACTCTTTCCAAATTGTTATCTTTGGAAAGAAAACAACTTCTTGCCAAACCATCACCAAAAAGAATAACTAAGCCACGTCATTCTAAGTAGTGAGTCTCCAATCACCGGAGCACCAAAGAGAAGAACCAGTTTAAGCACTGAATGACCCAAGTGTTAGCCACCCCACAGATACTCTGAAGCGAGAACTCATCACAACTCTTGCTGATCAGAATGTCTAGCTTTCACATTTGTCTCTATATTAAGATTTGTCCCTATGAAGAAAAGGAAAATGCTTCTTCTTAAAGCAAGCATACCAGGCTTCTTATAGGAGATCCTACTGGGACTGATCCCCATGGGCACAATCTCTGCAAACACACCAACACGCAATTCTGGAAAACAGCAAGCTCCTCCTTTGCTGGTCTAGCCAATGAGAAACAAAACAGAATACAGTCTTTCTCTCCCATCTCCAGGTATAAGATACTTATTCAGTTAAATTATCTGGAACATTCTATGCTCTAACTCCCTTTTCCCACTGAAACAGTTGTTCCTAATTTAAGGTTTCTTAATACTTCAGCTTACCCTATTATTACACAACAGATATAATTCTTATATTTGGCACTTATTTATTGTGTATCTACCATGTGCAAAAATGTCAAATTGAAAAGGTGTTTCTATAGCAATAAGCATTTAACTATAAAACTGAAATACCACTGAGCAATTTCAACATGTAAGATTACATCCCAGCTTTTAAAGCTACAACCTTTTCTTTCCTTATCATCATCACCAGCACTAACACTAGCAAGGTATTCCCCACCACCTCTATCACCCATGATGCTAAAGCATGAAGTCACTCCAACAAAGCAGCTCTCTTGGGAGAGCAATAGCTTTATTCCCTGTGTGGTGTGAAGTGCAGATCTGATCCCACCAGGTTCACTAAACACGTAGTGATCCTGATACAGCCAGGTGGTCTCTCAAATGAACAAACACGGCTAAGTTTGAGAGTTTATAGAATATATAAGCTGTAACGTCCTTATTCTATAAAAAAGGAGACCAAGGCCCATGATCACGTGGTGACGTGGTGGACGAACTGGAACAAGCATGCTCCTTCTCCTGCACTGCCTCGGGACCTAGCAAGGAAAGGGTGTTCTGTCCAGCACTGCTTACTTCTTTATAGTGATCCTCTTCATAGCCTGGAGTGGGAAGAGGCACTGAAGCAGAAGCAAATGGCTCTCGATCCATTTTATGTTCAATTTCTCTTACCTTAAAATCGTCCTTACACAGATAATCCTTAAACAATGGGCAGGAAAGCATGACTTCTACATAGAGTCTGGTGGCCAATTTGCTTCCACCCACTGTCCCATTGATTCCTTCTGTAGCAATTCGAACCTGAGACACAAGACAGTGAGAGAAAGGGAATGCAGGCTGTTCTTAGCTCGGTTCAAATCTCTGCAGGGCAGAACAGGTTCGTATGTGTCAATGAGTTTAACAGGAAAAGCAGAAACATTGCTGTGGACACAAAAATGTTACCACACACAGGATGCTTGTAGTTTTCTAAAATGGCACACTGCCCATAGTCCAGACGAGGTACTCAGTTAACGTGTGCCAAACAAGAGAATGAAATGGATAGAACAACTGGAAAGTCCCATTTGCTATGGAGCTCCAGCTGTCCAGTGGCCAAAACTTAAATTCAGGTCAACAGATGTAGGATCAGGATTCAGCTTTGCCATTTACTTGCTAAGTGACCCTGAGAAAATTAATTCTCCTCTCTGAACCTCAATTTCTTCATCTTGATAAAACATGAAAAAGAATCAACAATGAAAAACTGCTGTCCTCAAGTCCTAAAGCACAGAACACATCTGAGGGCTGGGAATGCACATGAGCACATCTCTGCACAGTGTTGGAGGTAAAGCCCACCACTGCAAACCCACCCGTTGGAATACAAATTCCACAAGGAAGAGCTTGTGTCTCTTTTGTTCTTTGTTGCATAATCGGTGCCTAGAGTAGTACTTGCCACACAGTAGAATTTTAATATGTATTTGCTGAGCAAATGAATGTGTATCCAAATCTGAGGCTTTTTGGCTTCTCAAGCCCTCTATTCTCTTTGAAATGCTTCACTGGTTAGGGGACATTAAAGCCTGGGTTAAGGCCCCTGCCTTAAGAGGCAATCCTCTGGAGGGCCTGCAAAGTTACTTGTGCTGGTACCACAAAATCCTCTGGATAAGTTTAAAGATGGATCATCTCTAGACAGAGCTAGCTTTCTAGGGAAAAGTAAGAAAGTGCAACACTGTATATCATGGTATTCTCTGGAAAGACATGTAATTTAAGTCAGGGTCTTATATTGTTACCACTTCGTTATATATTGTTATTTATATAGCAATGATACCTACCAATGCATTAGAATTTGAAAAATTTTAAAAGCTCCCCTTTTATTAGGGCCTAGAGAAGATACTTCGTTTGTTGCCTCACTTGATTCAATTCTTTAGGGCATGGATATAAATGGGATTCATTTCACAAGCCAGGGCCAACTCACTAGTAGTGGCTCTCCAGAGTTCCATGATGAGCATTCTGAGTCACATCCAGGCTCCTTGAGAAAGAGGAGTGCAGTCTATTGAAGCCTGTTCTGGGCTGGGAGAGGAAAGTAGGAAGCATATGCCATCTCTGCTGTACAGACTACTGCACCTATTACCGACTCGTATTTTTTTAAGGGACAACATAGAAAAATAGAGCTGAACCAGCATAAGGGTCAGGAAATCTACCCTAAAACTGTCTCTGACGGGGGCAAATATGATGAAGAGGTACATACATCTGTGTACCTGTCTTCTAAGTAGGTCAGAAGACCCTTTCCTATGCTATTTTAATCTCAGAACCCAAATAAAAGACAAGCACAGGCACTCCCTAAATACCTGAGGCAGAGCAACCTCTAAACTCATGCACTAGACTTTCAACTTCTGTTGAAGGATTCTTCAACTGAAACCTTCAAAGTAGCTGCTAGGTGAGGAAGGCCTTATACCTCAGAGATGAAGAGCAATAGTTAGCATTTATTGAGTACCTAGTATGAGACAGGAACTTTACATTATACTCCTGGAAAGTAGATATCAAAATTCCCATTTGACAGAAAAGGAAACAGAAGCTTAAAGAAATCAAGTAACTTGCCCAAGGGCACAGAGTTGGTAGGTGGTAGATCTGGGATTCAAAACCATATCTTATTGGGTCCAAATCTTGCAATTTTTCCTTTCTAAAGCCTCTAATGCATCCCCTCAAATTTCTTGAGGCAGTAAGAAATGTATAGCAAAGGGATCAAAAGCTTCTTTCCATAATTCTAGAATTTTCAAGTTCTCCTCTTTCCCTACAAATGCCAACATTCTGCCAAATCTCCTACCAACACAAAACTTGAAAACTTGGCTGAAGCCTTAAAATTTAGAACTAAGATCCAGGCAGGTGCTGCCACCTTGTGGGCAGAGGCCCTCACTGCTAGGTCACCTTGGGCTGGGCCAAGAATAAAAATCGGCCCCAGACCAAGGAAACAAATTGATTTCCTATTTTGTAGGCTCAGGTTTACTGTGAGAGAATATCCATCCTTCAAGGTGTTCTCTAAATAGAGATGGTGATAAACGTATATACGCCACAAGTGTTTACTGAATTTTTTTTTTTTTTACAATGCGCCAGCAATTGTGCTAGGAATTGGGTCATAGTGGTTAAAAAATAAATAGTTTTTGCCCTTTGGGAGCTTACAGACTTAAGGAAGATCACAGATATTCAGACAAAAGTCACACACTGACAAGTGCTATGAAAAATCACTGCAAGAGGCAATGAAAAAGTGTATTTGGAAAACTGAATTTAGATTAAAGGTCAGGAAGGATGTCTTTCAGGAAGTGTCATTAAAATTGAGAACTGAAGATTGATTAAAAATTATGATAGGAGAACCCGAGTGGGTGTGGGAGAGTTCCTTGAAGAGAATTTTCTTACAAAAAGGCCCAAAGGCACCAAAAAAACTGAGGGCTCCAAGAAACTAAAAGGCTATTTTGCTGGAGTGTAATGAGTAAAGAATGGTATCAGATTAAGTGTAAAAGGCGTAAGGGGCCAAATAATCCAGGAAACTAAGGGCACGTTAAGGATTTGGGTTTTACTCTAAATGCACTGGATAGCTACTGAAAGATTGTGAGGAGGAAGGGAGGGAGATGATTTCATTTACCTTTTAAGATCATTCTGGCTGCTGTGTGGAAAATGATTAAGTGCAGGCAAGGATGGAAGAATGGAGAGTAGTCTGGAAGCTGCTGAAATGAACTAGGTAAGAGAGGGTGGGGCTTGGTTTAAGGTGGTGGAAGCAGAAGACAGAGTGAACGGAATCAAAGGATATTTTAGAGGCAGAAATGGCAGGACTTGGTGATGAACTGAATGAGGTAAAAGAAGCTTTCAGCCACTATCTATAAAACAACATGGGTATGAAAAATATCACTGACTGATCAAATAATTGCCTTAGGGAATTAAAACCTAGGACATGTGTGGGAAACATTAGGCCTAAGACAGTACAGCGTCATAACCAGAGGTGATCTCAGAGGGAATCTAGTTCACCTCCTTTTGATTTAAAATACATATATACACATATGTGTGTGTGTGTGTGTGTGTGTGTGTATGTATATATATATACACACATATATATATGTAATCATCGAGGATTTGAAAAAAAAATCCATAGTCCTATCACGTAGAGATAATCACAACTAACATTTTGATATTTACCACTCTCCATCTTTTTACATACACACTTGTGGTTTTGTTACAAACATACATTCATCCTTTTACTCAACATTCTCCAAATATTTACTGTCTGCTTATGTGCTAAGCCCCGTTCTAGCACTGACAATATATCAATTGATTAACAAAGTTCTGTACTCATGAAGCTTATATTCTACAAGGGAGATAGATTATAACAAATTAAACAAAGATTATACTCTCCAATAGTAGTACATTTTTTGAAATTCTTTGAGCAGAAGGGAATAGAAAGTGATGAGGTTTGGAGAGAGGAATGATGAGGTTTGGAGATTATACTCTCCAATAGTAGTAAACTTTTTGAAATTCTTTCAGCAGAAGGGAATAGAAAAGTTTGGAGAGAGACAGATGAGAATTCTCAGGAGATAACATTTGAGGGGAGATCTGAAGTGAGGAACAAGCCATGTGAAGATCTGGGGGAAAAAACATTCAAGAGGGAAAGGAAACAGCAAATGTCAAAACCACAAAATGGCAAAAGACTGACATGTTCTAAGAAAATTAGGAAGCAATATGATATCACACCTATATGTACAGTTCTATAAAATGTTTTTCCAGTTAATATATCAAGAACATTTCCCCATGCAAGGGGTCAGCAAATTATGCCTGCTTTTACATAGGTTTTACTGGAATATGGCCATATCTGTTCCTTTACATATTGTCTATGGTTGTTTTCATATTACGACACCAAGTTTGAGCAGCTTTTGTGCAAATCCTAAAATATTTACCATATGGCTCTTTAAGAAAAAGTTTGCTGATCCCTGGCCTATGCCTTTATGTAGTCTTATAAAACACCATTTTTTTTTAATTGAAGTATAGTTGATTTACAATGTTGTGTTAATTTCTGCTATACAGCAAAGTGATTTAGTTATACATACATATACATTCATTTTTTAAATATTTTTTTCCATTATGGTTTATCATAGGATACTGATTATAGTTCTCTGTGTTATACAGAACGTTATTGTTTATCCATTCCATATATAATAGCTTACATCTGCTAACCCCAAACTCCCACTCCATGCCTCCCCCAATCCCCTCCCCGTTGGCAACCACGTCTGTTCTCTATGTCTGTGAGTCTGTTTCTGTTTTGTAGATAGGTTCAGCTGTGTCATATTTAGATTCCACATATAAATGAAATACGGTATTTGTCTTTCTGACTTACTTCACTTAGTATGATAATCTCTAGTTGCATCCACATTGCTGCAAGTGGCATTATTTTGTTCTTTTTTATGACTGAGTAGTATTCCTTTGTATATATGTACCACATTTTCTTTATCCATTCATCTGTTGATGGACATTTAGGTTGTTTCCATGTCTTGGCTATTGTGAACAGTGCTGCTATGAACATCGGGGTGTATCTTTTTGGATTCGGGTTTTGTCTGGATATATGCCCAGGAGTAGGACTGCAGGATCCTATGGTAGGTCTATTTTTAATTTTCTGAGGAACCTCCATACTGTTTTCCATAGTGGCTGTACCAACTTACACTCCCACCAACAGAAAACATCATGTTAATAGCTATTTAGTATTCCACTTAAATGCCTAGCAGGAATTTGCTAATTTCTAAGAACCCAACTGGTGAGGCCTTCAAGCACAGCCTCTGCAAACTAAGTTGGAGGCAAGATGAGTCCAGTGAAGGATAGGGTGTGGGAGAAGGTGTTACCTTGCCCGTGAGGTGCAGGTGCTGACACAGAGCTGTCTGCCAGGCACAGATCCAATCAGGATCCTCCAGGTCACAGTAGCAGTAATAAAGTAGCACCTCCCCTTCACCATTGCTGTGGCCACTATAAAAAGAAAACCACAGGGGAAAAAGCATTTGAGTCACTGGCATAAGGAAAACACAATTCATAAGTATACCCAGGCAGACTCAGAAGAAAGGCCTAATGGAGCAACTCATGCCTGCCTTTGCTCCTAACTATCATTCTCCCCCTGAAATGAGAAGCAATTCCTGTCTGTATTTGCTCTAAAGAAGACAATACCTGCACTGAACTCCTTCCTTTATAAACAAGTGAGCTTACTTTGATTTCCTTGTTTAATCATCATATCCATGAGATAGGTATTAATAACCCCTTTTCATAAGACAGCTGGAAATTTTAATCCATTCTGGCTTATATTCTAACACAAGGCAGTATCTGTTTTGAATCTCTCTCTGTACAAAAAGGTTTCATTTCCATTTTTTCATGTAATCCTGTTACCCATGAGACAGGTTATTATCATCCCCATTTTATAGCTGAATAAACTGAGCCCAACTCATCCCAGGTGAGACAGCTACAAAGTGACAGTCAGGACTGGAACACCAGTCTTCTGACACTAGAACCCACACTCTTTCTACTGCACTGTGCTGACTTAAACTAACTAGTTATGGGACCTGGGCAGGTGTCTTATCATCCCTGAGCCTTGATTTCCTCATCTGTAAAACTGGAGGACTGAAATAAACTGCATTTCTCAAAGTGTGCTCTGAAGCTGTTCTATGAAATCACATGTCTGAGAAATCCTGCAGATAATATCTCCCCTTTGAGAGTCACAGTGAAAGCCCCTCATTTATTGAAGGCTCTGGGCAGTCCTGCAAAAAAGAACATTTTAACCTAATGCTTCCCAAACTTAATTGTCTTTAGCATCTCTTTTCAACACCTGATAGCATCCTCCAGAGCTAGTGTTGTACAGACATATTTTAGAGAATGATATAACAGATGATAATTAAGGTCCCATCCAGCTCTGGAATCTGTGACTGTCTCCTCAGTGCCCTCTTCATATTTCAGGGCCGAGTCTCCAAAACCTGCTTATCTATTTCAGAGCCTATCTATTTCCGGTTCTCTAAATTCCTGTAATGAATTACTGTCTGAGCCATACAACTGTAAGTGATAATTATATAGCCTGTCTCGTACCATCTGCTAAATGTTTCATGTATCCTTTTCTTTGTCTTTCTAACTAAAAAGCAGGGCCATGCAGAAATGAAGAGACCACATTTGTATAGCACTTTATAGTTCACAAGTGCTCTTACCATCATCATTTTATACAATTCATATAGCAATTCTGTGAGGTAGGCAGAGCAGGCATTATTATTCCAGTTTAGAGGCGAGAACGTAAAGGTACAAAGAATTTTAGTGACTAGCTCAAGTCTGACTCCAAGTTCAATTCTCTTTCTAACTTTCTCTTCCTCTTTCTGATAAACAAAGGGAACTGGCATAACACGGGTGACAAAAATGTATCAAATTTGGGCATTTTCTATTCACCAAATAGTTTAGGAATTGCTTAAAATCAGAAATCTGTCCTCTAGAATTATGTAATATTATGATTTGGTGAGGTTTTCAAAGGCAGATTTAAACTTCTAATCCTATGCCTCAGTTCTAAAACTTAACATAGGGACTTCCCTGGTGGCACAGTGGTTCAGAATCCACCTGCCAATGCAGGGGACACGGGCTCAAGCCCTGGTCCGGGAAGATCCCACATGCCGCGGAACAACTAATCCCATGCACCACAACTACTGAGCCTGTGCCCTAGAGCCTGCACACCGTAACTACTGAGCCCGCATGCTGCAACTACTGAAGCCCATATACCTAGAGCCCATGCTCCGCAACAAGAGAAGCCAGCGCAGTGAGAAGCCCATGCACCGCAATGAAGAGTAGCCCCCGCTCGCCGCAACTAGAGAGAAAGCCCGTGCACAGCAACAAAGACCCAACACAGCCAAAGATAAATTTTTAAAAAAAAATAATAAAATAAAATAAAACTTAACATACTTTATAAAACATATTCAGCTCAGAAAACCACATTTGGCAACAAAACCCCCTTTTTAAGTTCTGACATTATTCAGGGTACAGGAATCATCAACATTTCTGGGCCTTCTGATTTCTCTTTGAAAAAAATACAATTTTCTGTTCCTTACCTCTGCCTAGAGAAGATAAGATGTAGGATGGCTTCTGAGAAACCTGGAGAACACTGTAAGCTGTGCGGGTATATGCTACCACATAGGCTATGGTCTTCTATTATACATAGAACATGTTTATCGGCCTAGTTTAGGCAGTAGAGAAATTCTGTGCCTTAAGGATTTGCCATTTTAGTGGATGGGTGGTATCTCACTGTGACTGGAAAAACATTTTTTAAATTAAACGAAAGGTATAGAATGAAATTCTTACCTTAACAGCTCATCAGGGCTAAAGCAGCTTATATCAGGGAGCCAAGCAGACACTTCATGGTTATGCGTAAGGTCTTCTTTGAAAGGGTTTCTTTTGTTTGCAGACTTAAGAGTCTTTGAGGTGCTTGATGTCACAGTCAGCTGCTTTAAAACAGAAGCAGTCTCACGGTAAATCTCATCAGCATGTTGTGTTGCCACATGTCTGTGGATGCTGGTCTGGTCTGTGAATAGTTGCTGACAGCATTTCCACCATTTTTCTTTATACTCAGAAGGAGGTGCTGGAAGTTCTTTAGTTTTGACAAAAAGGGCAAATGCCTACAATTAAATTTCAAATATGTCACTGTTAAATAACCTTAGGTTTCAGGCTAGAATGAAAGTCTCAGTGAAATCCCTTATCTTTCCTCAGGGATTTCTAGTTTTACGTCCTACTGTTCTATAGAAGAACTTCCCGAGAGACTGAACTTCCTCCAAAAAGGAAATGGTCAAGGAAATTATGGAGTATACTTACTATGGAATATTAAGCAGCCAGTTTTAAATTACATGGGAAAATATAATATTAAATGAAAAAAACTGGATAAAATTTGCTTATACAATGTAATCTCAACTACATTAAAAAGTACATTTTAAAAGACTGGAAAGACTACCAAAATGTTTTGATTTGTATAAAGAGGATTTAGGCTAATTGTTAAAAAAAATTTAAACAGAAGAGAAAATTATGGATGCACCATAACTCCTTTAACCAATTCTAAATGAGCGAGCTTTTTTTGTTTCCAATATTTGCAGTTATAAACAATGGTGAATGAACATGCCATGCACATATCTTTCCATACGTCTTTAACCATCTACTTAGAATAACTATTTAGAAGAAAGTTTTGGAGGTGAAGAAGCATAAAATTTTAAACTGTGAGAAATAGTGACTACCTGGAAAATCATACCAATTTATACACTCACCAGCAATGCATGAGGGTTCCATTTTATCCACAGCATTTTTATCAGTATTTAATTTTTGTCAGTATTTTTAATATTGACCCAAATAAAAGGCAAAAGAAATATCCTGTTTTTATTTGTGTATCTTTGATTTAAGGTTGAATATTTTTTCATATTGATTTGATGTTCTTTTCTAGCTTACCTGTTAATACCTGTTGCCTATTTTTCTACTGTGGTATTTATCTTATCTTCTTACTGATTTGTAAGTGGTTTTAGTGACCTTTTGTTCATCATAGTTATCCAAATTTGTTTCCCAGCTTGTCATTCATTTTCAACTTTGTTTATGGTGTTTTTTGATGTATAAATGTAAGTTAAATGGTATCTATGATTATCAGCCTTTTTTCAAGGCTGAAAAAAATGGAAAGGTATTTTTACATATATATATGTATCTATATATATTTTAAACAATTTTCTTAATGCATCTGAAGACTGTAGTACAGCACCCAAAATTGGGCACTCTGAAGAATAACAATTATAAATATGGAGCATCACTTTTGGACCTTCCTCAGTCTGTACACAACCTTATCTGGACTGTCCCAGACTGAATCAGGATGGGGTCGTCTGAAATTACACTGGAGGGCATTTTTTAGCCTCTCCTGCAGTTAATCCTTCTGTATAGGCAAAAAAGGGAGAGAGAGAGAGATGGTGTGTATGTCAACTTAAGTGTTTCTTTGTATTATACTTAGAACTAAGGTGTATGCATCCAAGGCCTCATTATCATCGAGGCCTCAAAAAGTCATGGTCCTTAAAGAAATACTATATAAAATCTGAATTTTTTCCTTCTTTCCTCCTTCCTTTGTCAAAAAGCCATCAGGCAGGCCTGAGCAAGATGGGAGGCCCAGTGTAAACGTGGCCTGCTGCTGGTCTTTTAGGGCCTCGGGAACAAAGCACCGAGGATCCAGCAGCAGCTAGGGCCCGTGTGAGGTCTGTTCAAGAGAGATGCAGGCCAGGGCTTCCCTGGTGGCGCAGCGGTTAAGAATCCGCCTGCCAATGCAGGGAACACGGGTTCAAGCCCTGGTCCGGGAAGACCCCACATGCCACAGAGCAACTAAGTCCGTGTGCCACAAATACTGAGCCTGCGCTCTAGAGCCCACAAGCCACAACTACTGAAGCCCACGTGCCTAGAGCCCGTGCTCCGCAACAAGAGAAGCCACCGCAATGAGAAGCCCACGCACCGCAACGAAGAGTAGCCCTTGCTCGCTGAAACTAGAGAAAGCGTGTGCACGGCAGCGAAGACCCAATGCAGCCAAAAATAAAATAAATAAATTTTTTAAAACAGAGAGAGAGACAAATTACTTCTCTAAAAAAAAAAGAAAGAGAGAGATGCAGGCCAGAGCTAGGAAGGCAGCTCAGAGGTGGGTGAGGCCTGTGTGGGGAAGGCAGGCCCTGGTGGAGGAGGCAGCTTGGCAGAGTGGGAAGACTGCATACAGGGAATAAGCAAGTAAGTCAATATATTGGGACTAAATGGAGCTAGGTTCTCCACCCATATGAAAAGGAGAGAGAGCGAGTTCCCTGGCGGTCCAGTGGTTAGGACTCCACGCTTTCACTGCCGCAGGCATGGGTTCAGTTCCTGGTTAGGGAACTAAGATCCCGCAAGCTGCACAGTGCAGCCAAAAAAAAAACTGGAGAGAGAATAAACCTTGTGATGTTGGAACGGAACTGAAAGTATGGTATGAACTCATTTGATTTACAGTGATATAAAAGTAAATATAAAAGTATGTGTATGATACATATGGATGTATGTATATTCATCTCTCTATATTCCTAGCTCCGTCCACCAGAGGTCCTGGGAGAAGCAGTGAGCTCACCTAGCCCCCAGGTTTTGGTTTTTGACAATTCTCCACTAGAAAGAACCAGGGCTCCTTGAAGAAATGTCTGACTCCAGGGATAAGACAGGGAAAATACAAATGACCCTGAAACATCTTGTTGAATTAGAAAGTAAGGAAATGCTCAAAGAATGATGAGGGCAAGTCAAAAAGACATAGATACTAGCTTGAAGGGGCTCCCAGCCAAATCTGAGATAATCTGAGCATCAAAATAAATAATTATAGTAATGGATTATAGCCCACTGAATAAAACAGAATTCTTGAATACACACTGATACAAATAAATTGGGAGGAAAGAAAGCTCTTCCTTACAGAAGAATGCCAAGTAAGAAATCTAGAAGGAATGAAGCAATTAGAAAATCACCATTTAGAAACCATCACAGTAATAATTCAGCAAAGAAACATCAATGGATCTAAAACTAGTAGATGAAAGTTGGTTGAGGAACAGGCTATTTACATAGTCTCAGAGTATTTCCCCCCAAATACTGAATAATTAAAAGGGAAAAAATAATTTTATAGCAAAGAAATCCGACAGGCACTTCCTTAATCAAGTACCCAAAATTAACATTGCCAGTAATGGGACAAATTGGCACTGTGACTGCATGACAGAACGCAGCCAGATGAACACAGCGTCTTTTGTGGGGCAGTCTTATTAACAAAGCCATAACTTGAATCTAATCACAAGGAAACATGAGTGAAAATCATGAGACGTTCTACACCATAACTCATCTGTAATCTTCAAAAATGTCACAGTCATGATTTCAGGGAAAAAAATGAGAAAGTGGTCCAGATTGAACACTTATGAGACATAACAACTAAAGGTAACATGTGACCTTAGAGTGGATATGTAAAAGCCATTTGAGGCAACTGATTAAACATGAATGGAGCTGCTGGGCAGAGGGGAGTTGGGGGTCCTCTGTACAATTCTGGCAACCTTTCTATAAGTTTGAAATTATTGCAAAGTAACTTAAAAAAAAAACCTTTCTGTACCCTTTGGGTTTCATTTTCAAGGAAATCTGTGTGAGATGAGGGTAGAAGGATGCTAGATAGGACGTTATAAGCAGAGACATCTATTCTTCATTGACATGGAGCCAATATAAGATGATTTTGCAAAAGAGGGACAACAGATTGGAGGTAAGAAAACTAAGTCTCAATTGCACTTCCTCAGTCAAGTCATTTTCCTTTGAGCTTCAGCAGGTTTAGTCAATGATCCCTAAAAAAAGAATAAATGGCATAGAAGAATAGCATCCATACCACCCCTGTAACCCAATCCTCAGTAAGCCTGCAGCATTCTGGGCTGCTCTGTTCCTTCTCCCAACCAACGGAGCCCTGCCAGCTGGACTGGATCAGGAGTCTTAGACAGCAGTTGCCCTAATGCCTGTCTGTTCTCCTTATGACTAGGTTTCCTGGGTTCCTGGGATTCTTCCCATACCCTAGGTAGGAAAAGGAATCCAGCCCGTCTGTCTAGGATCTGTCCTCAAGTACTCCACCATAAATAAGTGTTCCAGAGCCACACCTTGCCTATGATTCTCCTTTGCTTGACACTGAACTAAGATTACTGGCTAATGGCTCTGACTAGACCTTACCTTGAACATGGCATCAGTCTAGTGTCTCACTAGCCCTCCACTCCCTGGAGGAAAACCTTGATGAGCTACTTCTAGGTATATCTACATTAACTATACCTACATGATCCTGAAACATCAACAGCAATTTTACCTTTTTCTTTGCAAATGAGTATTTCTTCTTTGTACTGACATCTAACTCTGCTTTGATACTGCTACTGGGATTGATAAGACTTGTGTCTTTCAAATCCAGGTCTGAAAACCTTAAAACACAGGCCTCCAGGTCATCTCCTTGGTCTGGTGAAGTGGAAGAAGGCATCTGGTTTGGTTCCAGCAGTGAGGCAGACTCCTTTCAGTTAACTATCTCCTAGGAAGTAAGCAAGGGAAAAACAACAACGTCCAAGTCTTTGATTACTACTTGAAGTAAACTTGAAGCTAATCAATCATGCAAATGAGCATGGGTCCAAGTAGCTCAAGCTATCCATCCATTCATTTACTCGTTCATCCAAGAAGTATTTATTTAGCACCAATTCTATGCCCAGCACTGTTCGAGGCCCTGGAGATATAGCAGTGAATGAAGCAGAAAAAATCTCTGCCTTCTTAGACCTCACTTTCCAGTGGGGAGAGAGAGAAGGTAAACAAATGAATAAATTGTTTTTAAAAAATAGTCAGATGGTAAAAAGGGCTATGATGACAACTAAGCAAAGTAAGGAGACAGAGTCACCAACGGGTTCTTTAAAACTCAGAGGGTAGGTAAAGTCTTTCTGAGGCAGTAGCATTTCAGCAGAAACCTGAATTAGAGGGCAAGCCATGCAAACATTTAGGGGAAAAGATACCAAAAAAGCACCAGGTGCAACCAAAATCAACCAAGCTTCCTGTTAGTACCTTCAATTATAAATGTTTTGTTCTTTTTTGTCCCCTAATTTTTGAGCTGGGCAAATTCCCTTACTTAGAAGAAATAACTACCAAAAGAGCCTCATTTTAATGAGCCAGAAGAAATATACAAACTGCTACTGTGGCCAAATCTTGTCAAAATGGACACAGTACAACCAACATGGTGTTTTTTGGTAAAGCAAATGTTACAAGTGACAAATGTGAAGAACATGAAAGACTGGGGAAAGCATGGGCTTTGGATTGTGGTGCAGCTGGGTGCAAGTGTGTGAACCTGGGCAGGATATTTAACTTTTCTGAGTTCTAATTCCCAAATGTGTAAAATAGAGATGACAGTATCTACCTTGCAGGACTATAGTGAGGACTGGAAAGGACTATGTAGCCTTTGACACATATGTAGTTCCCCTACCACTCTAGGCTCATCTAAGACAACACTCTCCCTCATGTATCCTATTCTGGCCATGCTGGACTTCGCCTAGTTCTGCAAACGAGCCCTGCTCTCTCTTGCCTCAGGGTCTCCACACATGCCTTTCACACCACCCCAAAATGACCTCCCCTCACTCTAAACCCTCTTTCAGTTCTCACTTTAACTTATTTATATATTCTTAATTATTATTTGTGGGGACTTTGCTATGTGCCTGACAGATAAAAATAGTGATGCAGATGCAGGTCTTAATGAAACTGTTAAGGTCCTTGTTAACTTGGAGCTTATGTTATAGTAAGAGAAGAGACACTACGTAAACAAAAAAACATGAAAATATCAGTGATAAGAGCTACTGCTTCTCAGTTTTCTTTGTTGCGGATCCTCCTTATCATCTCAACCTCTAAATGTTCAATCACTCTAATTACACTCACCTTTGAGGTGATCTTCATCTAGTCCCAGGGACTTATAAACTATATTTACTTCAGAATAATTGGGCAAGGGGAGATAATATAGGTAAAAGTAGATGGGACATTAGTTGGTAATTGCTGAAGCTGGTTGATAAAGTCCATGGGGGTTCATTATATAAATTCCTCTACTTCTGTAAATGTTTGAAGCTTCCATGAAAAAATTAAAAATGGAAACAATCGTAAAGGAAATTTTATGTTTAAAACACTATACGCTAGATGACTCCAAATTTATATCTCCAGGCCAGGCCTCTCCCCTGAACTCCAAATTCATATAACCAATGTCTACTGGATGGCTTCAGCTGGAAGGCTAGGAGGCTGTTCAAATGCAACTGTTAAAACCAAACTCTTAACTTTCTCTTCCTCAGTCTTCCTTACCTCAGTAAACAATTCCATTCTTCCTGTTACTGAGGCAAAAAAACTTTGGGATTCTCATCTCCTTACTCTTTCAGACTATTGAAAAGCCTATCAATTCTGCTTTTGAAATACAATGACATCAGACCACACTGCACCACCTTCACTACCAACCTCATTCAAGCCATCATTTCTTGACTGAATTACTGCAGTTGCCTAACTGCCCTGCTCCTGTAGAAGCCACACAGGTAACTATTAAAAAATAAGTCAGATCGCCCTCCAAAGGCTTCTAAATTGTACTCAGATAAAAGTCCAAAGTCCTTACAAAGCCCCTCCACCACCTCCCTAATATTATCTTCTCCCACTTTTGCTCACTACCTCTGATTGCACTGTTTGCTGGTTCCTGAATGGGTCATCAGCACTGAGAAAGCAGGGGTTTTCCTTTGTTCACCTCTGCATCCTCAGCGTCTAGAACACTGCTTGGCACACAATAAATATAACATATTTGTCAAATTAAATAAAGAGTGATTGGGTGGCCAGGGAAGCCTTCACCAAGGGCCTGATGTTTGAGCTGAGACCGAAATGACAAGGAGCCATCCATGCAGACTTAGGAGCAGAGATATTAAGACAAAGGAAATAATAAGTATAAATTCCTCAAGTGACTTACTGGAGGTACAGAAAGAAAGAGGGGTTGGAATACAGTGATGAGAGAGTAGAACCCTGTAGGAGAGGTTATGGAGTTTTTTTGCCACGGAAAGCTGTAAACAAAGGAATAACGTGATCTGCTTCTGGATCAGTTCGGAAAGTAGAGTCGGCAGGGTCTACCGATAGATTGTTCCGTAGGAACAATCCTACCTACATTTTTGGATTAAGCAATAGAATGGATGGTGCCATTTACTGAAATGGGTAAGACGGAAGGAGGAATAAGTTAGGCCAGGAGAGTGAGACATAAGTTCCATTTCAGACGTGTGAAATTTCAGATGGCCATGGACAAGGCAGTTGGATAAGCAGCTGTGGTGCTCATCAGAGATGTCAGGGCGGGAGATATTCACGTACACGTATGGAGATATCCAATAACTACTGAAAATATTACTAAAGCAATCACCCGTTCCTTCCTAAACAACTCGGAGGCGCGAGAGGTCAGATGACGGCCAGAGGGTAGCCCCGGAGTAGCAAGCTCACACTAGGGAGGGTCTTTCTGTCCCCGGGGCGGCTAGAGCGGCGCTGCCTCCCACCCGGGCCCCACCCCGCGCGCCGGGCCAGGCCCAATCTCTCCGCCCAGCTTTCCCAAGCCTGCAAAGGCCCGGAAGTGGGAGAAGGATGAGCACGTACCCGCCTGTCCTGATCCTTTCTTAAATCTTTCTTCACGGAAAGGTCTCCGCCTAGCAACTGTCACCGCTCACTGCCCTCGCATCTCCAGCCCCAGCCTGTGTTTAAGTAGGAAGGAACGCCGGGGACCTCACCTAACTCCGGAAGTCTAGGCCGTTAGCGAAAGGGCCGCCGGGAAAACCTCCGAGAGGCCCAGGCGTGGGAGGGGCTGAAGTGGAGGCGGGGACTAGAGCGTCCTTCCTAGACCATTGGCCGCCTGGCGTGGCTCGCGGCCGACGGGCTCGGGCTCGCTGAAAAGGCGGTGCTCTCCGCGTGGCCCCGGAAGGACTTCGAGGGAAGGCGGGCGAAGGAAGCAGGCGAGAGGCGGAGGTAGCCCGAGAGGGCAGTTGCGTGCGGAGCAGACGCCCGCGGCCTGGTGAGCTTCCAGACGCCGGCCCTCCCGGATCCAAGCCCGCAGAGCCACCAGGCCACCTCTCCCTCTTGTGCTTCCGGGAGCCGTCGCGAGCGAGTGCGCCTGCGCGACGGCCACTCCGCGCGCCTCACCGCTGTCCTCGCGCCGGCCGGCTGCCCGAAGGTTCCTGCCGAGCTTCCCGCCCGGCGTTTCGGCTCGGCGGCGCACCGGCGTGCGGCATGTCACGGCGACGGCACAGCGACGAGAACGATGGTGAGTGCCCTGGGCTCGGCCGCCGAGGCCGCGCCCAGGAGGGGTCGAGCTTTGGCTTCTTTGGTCTTCGGGTCTCGAGCGAAGGGATGGAAAGCCCTTCCCTCCGGGAGCGTTCGGGGAGCCGCGGAGAGAAGAGGGTGGTACAGCGAGAGTGTGGCCGGGCGACTTCTGAAAAACCCCTGCTTCTCCCCACCCCGCCTCCTTCAGTCGTCGGCCGAGGAGCGGCCTGGTGGACCCCTGGTCTCTAAGGACTCTTCAAGATTTGGCCCTTAGCACCGCCGAGCAGGGAAGTACACCTGTGTCTTTGCCGCCGCCTCTTAGGGATAGTGACAGGGACCCACTCATCCCCGTGTCTCGTTTTGACCCTCAAACTGCACCTAAAAAGGGCTCTCAGAAGACGAGAGACCTGATGAATCGCAATCTGAGCTCTCTCCTGTACCGGTCATCCGTCGTTTTGCCTTTTTTCAAGCGGCAAGGAAAGAAATCGGTTTCTTATCCACACCCAAGAGGTCTCTAAAAAAAAACATGTACGTAGGTTGTTGTGTTAGATTTTGAACTGGCCGTAAGCATATTTCTCTCGTGTAAGAAAAAGTGCCGGAAGACTGGAGAGCTCGTAGAGATTTAGATCTAAATTCTCATCTCCATTTGCATGGTTGCGCTCATGGGGATCATGGAGTTGCCATCATAAAAACCAAGAATAATTTTGCTAGTTAAAAATAGAAAAGGTGCTTACATTACAAAAATCAGTCAAGCACACACATCCAAAAAAAGAAAAACTAACAGTAATTCTGTTATTAATATTGTAGGGTATTGTTCTTTGAAAAGAGTGTAGTGTAGTGGTTAAGAGGCCAGACTTTGGAATCAGAGGGCTTAAGTTCAAAGCTGGACCCTGCCATTTACTTTGTGATCTTGCCCAGGTTATATCACCTCTTTAAACCTTAGTCTGTAATATAGAAGTAATGATACATACCCCTCGGTTTTGTGAGGATTAAATGAGGTAACACATGTGACTAATTGCTCATGATGGTGTGTATTTTATCACCTGTTAATGCTTAAGAGGTGATAAACATTAGCAGATGTCGACAATGTAAGAAAAAGTACAGAAGAGAACATTTGAATTAATTTTCTCCACTAACATTTTTCTCTCCTTGAATGTTGGGGCACTTTGGGGCAGGAGCAGAATCCCACTAATTTAGTTTTAACAGTGAAATATCAGATTTCTGCTAGGGCATGGCTTGAGAGGATATTCTAGTTCAGCCTTCTCATCTGACACTTAAGGGTCTAAAATTTTAGTGTAATTAACATGGAGACACGATTAGCAGTGCCCAGGCACCAGTGAAAGCAAGTCCAAGGTTCTTGTCACTACACAGGTATTACTACGCTGCATGCTTTGATTTTTTTTTTTTTTTTTTTAAACACAGGAGGCTTCTTTGTATAATGTACATACAGGGCACAGAAAATAGTTTTCAGGTGCTTTGCCTTTGATTAATTAAAAACTTAATCACCTAGAAGTCATCACTTGGGGTTTGAAGAAGTTGAGACTTTTAAAGTTCTTCCCATTTTCTTTGCTCTTCTCATGCTCTCTCTACTCTTCTTCTTCTCTCTTCTAGGGCATCCCTAAAGGGAGAGAAAATGTTTCCAAGGGGCAGCCTGGAGAATTGGATGTGAATATGTAGAAAAACAACTTTGGCTTTGGTTATTGGGATGCTGGCATAACTTTCTTAGGAGTTAGCTTCTGGCAGCTAAATCACTGTCCATTCGGGTCTTGCTGCAGGAACCTCAGAATAAATATGTAAAGACAAAACAAAATAAGGAGTTAATTAACCAGAGTTTACTATGAATAATATAGTAGTCGAGGGGCAGTTTATAGTCCCTCTTAGATACTACACCAAGTCTGGAACTTTTGTAAATTGCAGAAGTTTGGGTAATGAACAGCTAGGGTTTATCCTAAACGGTGATCTGAATCAAATATTTTAGATACTTTTCTTTTGGTTAAGCATCTAATTTTTTTAAAAATCAGAAATATTGGAAGCTTAAATACTGCAGAAAGCTATTTTAAAATAGGCTGAATTATTATTGTTGTATTAAATAGATGCATCTGAGCATTTCTGGATTATTGTCAGCTCTTATCAGTCACTGACTGCCATGGCTTGTCATATGGCTTGACTAGATATAATAATTTATTCAACAAATATTTAACAGTGCCAGGCACAGTTCTAACTACTGACAGTACAGCAGTGGACAATATAAAGATTCCCTTTTACAGGCAGACAACAATCAAGTAAATATAGTGTATCATATGGTGTTAAGTGCTATGGAGAAAAAGAAAACTGGATAAAGAAAGTAGAGGCTGCTGTCGGGGAGGAGTTGCCATTTTGTATTGGTTGGTCAGGGAAGGCCTCACTGAGAATCGCATCTGATCAAAGACCTGCAGGAGGTGAGGGGGCAAACCAGATGGCAGTGTGGGGGAAATGCAGTAGTCTAAGCAAATGGAGCCTGAAGTGCAAAGGCTTTAAGGCTAGAGTATTCCTATCATCCTGAAACAACAAGGAGGCCAGTGTTGCTGTAGCAGAGTGAGTGAGGGGGAGAGTTGTAGGAGATAAGATCGGAAGGGTAGCAGAGGATCAGCTCACAGAGGGCAATTTTAAAATTGTATCTCTGTGCTGAGACTAGAGTGTCCTTGATCCAAGGAGATAAGTTCCGGAAGCTATACCAATGAAGTTCACCTAGAGATGGATTTATAGACAAGGAAAGGAAAGTCCTAAATGGAAATTAATGTGTATGGATACTGGTCCAGTGCTAAATCTAATTCATTTCTTAGACTCTTTTTAAGAATGTCTCTGAAGCTTTTCAGTTATTTTGGATATGCATACAATAGATGTTCAATATATTGCTTTGTTCTTTTAAGAAAGTTTTTAGATTGTCCATAATCTTGGCCAAAACCCCATATTAGTCCCTTTTAAGCTACTTAGAATTAGGTCCTTACCTTTTAGGTGGTGACTGTTCTTTTACCTAACTATAGAAAATAAAACGAATAGAAGGGGCTTCCCTGGTGGCGCAGTGGTTGGGAATCCGCCTACCAATGCAGGGGACGCAGGTTCATGCCTCCGTACGGGAAGATCCCACATGCTGCGGAGCGGCTGGGCCTGTGAGCCATGGCCGCTGAGCCTGTGCGTGCGTCCGGAGCCTGTGCTCCGCAACGGGAGAGGCCACAACAGTGGGAGGCCCGCGTACCACAAAAAAACAAACAAACAAAACAAAACAAAACACGAATAGAAGTGAAGGGATTTGTAATTCTGACAAAAAGTATAGTTTGTTTCAGAAGTGATGGTTACTTCTTTAAATCTGCAGGATCGAGGTGCTTTACTTTTCCCCTTTCCCTTGTTGTTTTTGTTACTTTCTCTTTAACAGAGTTGTTTTTTTTTTTTTAAAATCACTTTAGTCTTTATTATTTATTTATTTATTTATTTTCTTTTGCGGTACGCGGGCCTCTCACTCTTGTGGCCTCTCCCGTTGCGGAGCACAGGCCTATGGCTTACAGGCCCAGCCACTCCGCAGCATGTGGGATCTTCCCGGACGGGGCACGAACCCGTGTCCCCTGCATCGGCAGGCAGACTCTCAACCACTGCACCACCAGGGAAGCCCCAGAGTTGGTTTTTGTTTCCACTTTGTGGGTCTAAAATTTTTTATAGTACATACAATTCTAAATAAGGATATAAGATGTGTAGTACAGTGTATCCATATAGAATAAGGATCACCTTACAGGCGAAAAATTATTTGGTGTATTAAGATTCTTTCTGATGGCTTTTTTGTTGCGTTTTTATTTGGCTGCATTGGATCTTAGTTGCTGAGCATGGGCTTTTTCTAGCTGCGGTGCGCGGGCTTCTCTCGTTGCAGAGCACAGGCTCTAGGCGCACAGGCTTCAGTAGTTGTGGCACAAGGGCTCAGTAGTTGTGGCTCGCGGGGTCTAGAGTGCAGGCTCAGTAATTGTGGCACACGGGCTTAGTTGCAATCTTCCCAGATCAGGGATCGAACCCGTGTCCCCTACATTGGCAGGTGGATTCTTAACCACTGTGCCACCAGGGAAGTCCCTTTCTGATGGGTTTTAATAGAGACTTGCTTCTCTCTTCTAGCCAAGGGTGTCAGAACGAAGTGCTAATGTGTAGCTTTAATTTACATTGTAAAACTTCTACTTAGTTAACATGTTAATATAAAATCTGTTGTTGTTTTGGGAGCTACCTTAGATATGCTTTCTTGAGGGTAGGTGAAAACATTCAGCTCATTCCCAAAATTTTATTCTTCTTTAAAGTGCTTTATTCTACTTCCCCATGCTCTTGCCCACATTCTCTTGAGTTCAGTATCCTGTTACTGTGCATGAGTTCACATTGTGTCTGTACCTCCCCCTCCCATCCCTCTTTATATTCTCTCCAATATCAGGTGAGTGTGGGGCATCTCTTACTTCTTAATACTTTCTGCCTCTTCTCATTCTCCAAGCATAGTAAAAATGAGAAGAAGAAGAGAAAAGAGTTACACTTCAGAGATAGGACTGTATACTGTATTTTCTAGTTTTTCTTCAGAAATCCTACCTTCTCTCCCCACAGCAGTATTTTCTTCTTTTCAGTCTTACAAGAGGGCCTAGGAGGGTTGCTTTAAAGACTGGGGTATAATTCTAAACTGATTTGAGAACAAGCCAGCTGGATGGTTAATTTAGAGAGGGTGTGGAGGTGGGATGTGGGATAAAGGGTTTTGGCATAGTAGATGGGCCAGAAAGAAAGGAACAATGGTTAAAGTTTTAAAAAAAAAAACCTGCTCTCATTCAGCTAGTTTTTTAGCATCTGCATTCTCCCAGCCTTACCAGAATCTGGTTCTGAAGAACATTTAGTATAGTCTGCTTTCTAGAACAGAGTTTCTCAACATCAGCACTGTTGCCATTTTGGGCTGGATTATTCTTTGTTGTTGGGAGTTGTCCTGTGCAATGTGGTATGTTTAGTAGAATCTCTGGCCCCTGCCCACTGGATGACAGAGTTGTGACAACTAAAAATGTCTCCAGAGATTGCCAAGTGGCTCCTGGGGGACAAAAATCCAACCCAGTTGAGAACCACTGCTTTTGGAGAAGGCTATTTTAATGTCCTGGCTGATAGCTTATATAAACATCGCATCAAATATGTCATTTTTTTCAATGAATGAATCCTGGAAATAGAAGTCCTTTGTGTCGAATTTGGCTCTTGGGGTGGTGGAACCTTTATAGAGATCCTGTGACTTCAGTTTAATGTATATTTGAGAATCAAGGTCACTGATCCCACAATACCACACATGTCCACAACTTTACACGGATACATATCTCCAGGAATACATCACAGCTGTCATGCTGCATGTGTATTATATTTTTTATGGCATTATCCCTTCAAAACTATCCCTTCAAAATTCAGTGGTTATTTAAACCAGTTCCTAATGATAACTAAGGGGCTGGGTGGGGGGGGGGGTCAAAGCACACAGTGCTTTGCCCTGTGGCCTTTTATAATACTTTATTTGGCCCTATCTAGAAAGTAATAGATCGGTTTTATTCACCTTGAGTTCAGGTGGTAAGTACCTGAAGATCATTTCAGACATTGGAAAAATTTTTAACACCTCAAGCTTAGAATAGCCAAGTGCTGTGTTTTATGAAAATCATTGTATTTTTCAAGCCAAATGTTCCAGTGGCAAGTAAGTAATTATGAACTCTGTAAAAATGGTTCAGTTCCTTTGGCTGTACAAGTCTGGAGAAGATTAAAAATATAACTTGCTACTGAGTAATCCTATATCTGCAGATTTTCATTATTAATACAGATCTCCAACACAGTTACAAATTATTGCTTCCTTGTTCACATGCCATCCTAATAATCTAATTGGTGGAAGTTAAAAATTGAATTATACTGGGAGACTAGCCAACATTGTGTGCAGCAACAGCATCATGTTCAATATTTAACACCTTATTTGAAATTTTTTCAGCTTTATGTTAGTCCACAAAAGGATATAAGGTGGGTATGTTGAGGTTTTAAACAAAATATTGGTAGTAAGAGATCACTAACAGCAAGACTGAAAATACACAGTCCAGTGCTTAAGGATGATTTGTAGCACAGCTTCATTCAAATTGAATTCTTTAGCGACCAAAATGACAGAGAGAAGACTGCTAATGATTTCAGAATGGTAGTTTTTATTTGTTTGCACAACTCTGAATGACACCGTTTTTGAACATAATAGGATCACTAAAGTACGGAACCAAGAGCTGGTTAAAGCAGGAAACCATAAAACATACACCTTTTCCCCACCGATTGTTTGATATAGTACTCAGGACTTTTCTTTGAGTATGTCTGCTGATTGTAATTCTCATTGTTTGGGATGAACTAGACCCTAGTGCTGCAAGGTCTGTAGAAGCGAAACCGTTAGTTGAAGAGTTAAGAGCTCAGACATTTGTAAAAACTAGTGAGGAATCCTAATGTTTTATGCTCCCTTTCCCATCTTTTGAAGTTTTCCTCTTCATACCTTTCTTTTTTAAAAACTTTTTTCCCCCCAATCAAGTCTTTCCACAGCACTCAACTTGGTTTTTACACCCATATTTCATCAGTTTACATAATTTTCATTATTAAAATAATGAGTACTACTGGCACTGACAGGTTTCAGGAACAAGTGACTAAGGATGAATAAACAACTCAAGTTCAAAGAATGGGAGTAGCCATACATGAGTGTTACAGGGAGTCTTCTAACTGCTAGTGGTTAGCATGTTATGGGCACCTTTGCTGCCTATCCATAGAAATGGACAGGGCTGCTGCATTGCGTTGCTCCATGGGGGCACTATAATCACAAAATTTAACATAAATAATGCTTCCTGGAGTTATTATGGTGCCACTGGGTATGGAGACAGTTGGTTGATCTAGCCTTGTCTGAGAAGTGGAGGGTCAGTTAAGCACTTCTGTGTGTAAATAGTAGGGCTTCTGGTACAAAAGTGATTATAGCATTAAAAAAGTTAACGTTTTTGATAACAGATTCATCGTGTAATGTTCACTTTTTTACATTGTTGAAACAGGGGGACAGCCTCACAAAAGAAGAAAGACCTCTGATGCAAATGAAACTGAAGATCATTTGGAATCTTTAATATGCAAAGTAGGAGAAAAGGTATGATCAAAATAGGCAGAGACTGTGATGGGCTTAGGGTTGTAGTTAACTGTGCTTGATTAGTTTCTGCATCTGCAAGCTCGATGATCTAAGTTGTGGGCAAAGTTTGTATTGCCATATATCTATATCCCAAAGTAAATGCATATTAAAAGCCTTGGAATGCAGAGAGTTAAATGTTATTAGTAATTTTCATAGAATATGAGTCTTAGAAGGGACCTTAGGGAATAGTCCACTCAATTTAAAAATGAAGACCAGGGGCTTCCCTGGTGGCACAGTGGTTGGGAATCTGCCTGCCAATGCAGGGGACATGGGTTCGAGCCCTGGTCTGGGAAGATCCCACATGCCGTGGAGCAGCTGGGCCCGTGTGCCACAGCTACTTAGCCTGCCCTCTGGAGCCCGTGAGCCACAACTACTGAAGCCCGCGCACCTAGAGCCCATGCTCCGCAACAGGAGAGGCCACCATAATGAGAAGCCCGCACACCACGGCGAGGAGTAGTCCCCGCTGGCCATAACTAGAGGAAGCCTGTGCGCAGCAATGAAGACCCAATGCAGCCAAAAATAAATAAAATAAATAAATAAATTAAAAAAAAATTTTTTTAATGTATTAAAAAAAAATGGAGACCGAGGAAGTTCTGGATAGGTGAGGTAATTTGCCCAGTCATACAGTTAAGTGAATTAGTTAGGGAAGTAGAATAGAGCCCAGAATGTCCTCCCATTTCTAATACTTGTTTTGCTGTCTTAGATTGCTTTTTTAATTTTATTTGTTCTCTTTTCATGGTTTTCTAAGGAATAGTAACAACCTGAATTTATTTATACTAAACTGTCAGTGCCTTATGTGTAACTTTTTTATCGTCACCTAGAAAATTTTAATGCACTAATTGCTGAGTACTTGACAGATATTTAATATGCTGTCCTCTACAGAGTGCCTGCTCTTTGGAGAGCAACCTAGAAGGCTTGGCTGGCGTTTTGGAAGCTGATCTTCCTAACTATAAGAGCAAGATCTTAAGGCTTCTTTGTACAGTGTATGTATACAAAAGATTTATGAATCCAGGTGATAATGTATTATCTACTCTTAAATGCTTGTGAATGTTCAGAAGATGTGTTTATGTTTCATATGTCATCTGCTTTCATTCTGTGGGGAATTTGTCAAATGAAATGACCTTTTGCCCTTTGGCGAACTCTTAGCGATAAATAGGATGAAAATTGAGCATTTTCTTTGTTTCGTTTCTTGTATCCTTAGAATCATTTGAGTTGACTACTTTTAAGTGAGAAAGTAGACAACTTCACATTCAGCGATTTTCTTTTAAGCACGTACAATTAAATATATATAATAGGGTTTAATTTATACTTTTAATCAGTAGTATCAAACATATTTGAGAACCAGTCACTCGAGTAACAATAGCCCTTCTTAGAAGGCTGAAGATACTTTTGAAGCTATGACATATAATAGGCATAATCTTTCTCTGAATTAGATTAGCTAGAACGAGTATCAGCATTTAATTTGTAAGGACATTAGAATGGGAAAAGTCTTACATGAAATCATGAAACAGTCTCTCCCAACAGTGGAATTAGCAATCCAGACTTCCTCATCACTCAGGTGGACATTGGTCACTCTAAACTGTATGCTTTGCAAAGGAGTATCTATGACTTCTGGATAAAGGAGTCTTCATTATAAAGGTGCCTTAAAATGTTATTTCAGTTATTTTAAAATAATGGGTTTTTTAAATTGCTTACAGCTCAGTTTTGAAATTTAAAAATGTACACACAAATTGAAACTATCAGTGGATTTTACTTTAACATCTCATAAAGTACAAATAATTTCAGATACAATTTTTTTAAGGAATCTAGTTAATATTCAGGAAGACATGTCCTTAGACTAAGAAACTTAATACTAAGAAAAGTTATTTGGCTATAGTTATCCGTAGATTCCTTCTGTTCTGAAAGCATTTATTAGAATAGAGTAGATTTATGCTTAAACTCTGATGGAAGCCATGACTTTGAAGCAGGGGAGGGTTGAGGAGGAATGGTTACTATCAATGCAGTTATTTTTTTTAAACCTAAATTGTCCCTAACACTCTTTGCTAGGAACCTTGGGAAAATGCAAAAAGTATAAGAGAATCTGAACAATCAGGAGTTCCCATTTGCTTTTCTTTTTTGAGCTGATTTCTAAAGGCTGCCTAAATTAGGGATCAACATTTGCTTTTTTCAAAGATTTATTACTATAATCCTCTTCTCTGCTTTTCAAATAACTTTAATGAAAATTAACACACTTGAGTAAGCAAACTGGATGTAAAGATATCTTACTCTATCAGAGTACCATGTTAAAAATTCAACAATTTAACTGATAGGAACTGGTTTTAGTTCTGAATTTTTTCTAAGCAACTAGAATAGTGTTTCTCAAAGTGAAATTCTGATCCCGTGATATTTGGTTGGCTAAGTTTAGAAATGTTGATTGCTCCATCTCCCCCTTAATGATTCTGCATTAAAGAACCTTGTTTCACTCAGCAATTGCCAGATATTTTACCATGGAAACCATTTTCTGTAGACCTGCTATTCAATTCCACTAAGCACATTGGAAGAAAAACTGGTCTAGTGTCAGTTATATCTATTTTAGTTTGATTTCACAATTAGAGTGTTTTACTTTCTTAACTCTTGGATTAACTAATTAGAATTAAAATGAAAAAATTGAGGGAGCCATGTCTGCAACTCTTCTCAATATTTTTGCCTTTTCTGACATTGTTTTAAAAACATAGCTAAATGTCATGCTTTTCTAAAGTTAGTAAAACAATTTAAAATTTTTTATAGTATAAAATTCAGCAACTTAATGCTGTTGTTTTGGGATCTTCTTATTGTGCTGGGTTCTCAAATCAGTGCACGTCTGTTACCTGAGAAGTTGACAATTTATACAACATTAGTTGGACTACTAAATGCCAGGAATTACAACTTCGGTGGAGAATTTGTAGAAGCCATGATTCGTCAACTTAAAGAATCGTTGAAAGCAAACAATTATAATGAAGCTGTATATTTGGTAAGTTTTTTGTTTTTTTGGCTTTTGGGGAGCTTTTTGGTATGTTATGACTTAGTGTTGGGATGAAGGGGAGAGGTGAGCTACAACCAAATAATTTATCTTTTCTCTTGAAATACAGTTCCCCACTCACCACAACAGCTGCTCTTTTGAAACCATTCTTTTTTTTTTTTTTACCTTTATTGGAGTATAATTGCTTCACAATACCGTGTTAGTTTCTGTTGCACAACAAAGCGAATCAGCCATATGCATACACATGTCCCCATATCCCCTCCCTCTTGAGCCTCCCTCCCATCCTCCGTATCCCACCCCTCTAGGTCATCGCAAAGCGCCGAACCCATCTCCCTATGCTATGTTGCTGCTTCCCACCAGCCAACTGTTTTACATTTGGTAGTGTATATATGTCGATGCTACTCTCACTTCGCCCACCCACCCCATGTCACCAAGTCCATTCTCTGTGTCTACCTCTTTATTCCTGCCCTGCAACTAGGTTCATCACTACCTTTTTTTTTTTTTTTAGATTCCATATATATGCGTTAGCATACGGTATTTGTTTTTCTCTTTCTGACTTACTTCACTCTGTATGACAGACTGGGTCCATCCACCTCACTACAAATAACTCAATTTCGTTTCCTTTTATGGCTGAGTAATATTCCACTGTATATATGTGCCACATCTTCTTTATCCATTAATCTGTCAGTGGACACTTAGGTTGGTTCCATGTCCTGGCTATTGTAAATAGTGCTGCAGTAAACATTGTGGTGCATGTCTCTTTCTGAATTATGGTTTTCTCAGGGTATATGCTGAGCAATGGGATTGCTGGGTCATATGGTAGATCTATTTTTAGTTTTTTAAGGAACCTCCATACTGTTTTCCATAGTGGTTGTATCAATTTACATTCCCACCAACAGTGTAGAAGGGTTCCCTTTTCACCATACCTTTTCCAGCATTTATTGTTTCTAGCTTTTTTGATAATGGCCATTCTGACTGGCGTGAGGTGATACCTCATTGTAGTTTTGATTTGCATTTCTCTAATAATTAGTGATGTTAAGCATCTTTTCATTTGCCTCTTGGCTATCTGTATGTCTTCCTTGGTGAAATGTCTATTTAGGTCTTCTGCCCAATTTTTAACCGGATTGTTTGTTTTTTTGATTGAGCTCCATGAGCTGTTTGTATATTTTGGAGATTAATCCTTTGTTTCATTTGCAAATATTTTCTCCCATTCTGAGGGTTGTCTTTTTGTCTTGTTTATGGTTTCCTTTGCTGTGCAAAAACTTTTAAGTTGATTAAATCCCATTTGTTTATTTTTGTTTTTATTTCTGTTACTCTAGGAGGTGGGTCAAAAAAGATCTTGCTGTGGTTTATGTCCGAGTGTTTTTCCTATGTTTTCCTCTAAAAGTTTTATAGTGTCTGGTCTTAACATTTAACTCTTTAATCCATTTGGAGTTTATTTTTGTGTATGGTGTTAGGTAGTGTTCTAATTTCATTCTTTTACATGTAGCTGTCCAGTTTTCCCAGCACCACTTATTGAAAAGGCTGTCTTTTCTCCATTGTATGTTCTTGCCTCCTTTGTCGTAAATTAGGTGCCCATATGTGCGTGGGTTTATCTCTGGGCATTCTGTCCTGTACCATTGATGTATATTTATGTTTCTGAGCCAGTACCATACTGTCTTGATTACTGTACCTTTGTGGTATGGTTTGAAGTCGGGGAGCCTGATTCCTGCAACTCCATTTTTCTTTCTCAAGATTGCTTTGGCTATTTGGGTCTTTTGTGTTTCCATACGAATTGTAAGATTTTTTGTTCTAATTCTGTGAAGAATACTGTTGGTAGTTTGATAGGGATTGCATTGAATCTGTAGATTGCTTTGGGTAGTATAGTCATTTTCACAATATTGATTCTTCCAAACCAAGAACATGGTATATTTCTCCATCTGTTTCTGTCATCTTTTATTTCTTTTGTCAGTGTTTTATAGTTTTGTGAGTATAAGTATTTTGCCTCTTTAGGCAGGTTTATTCCTAGGTATTTTGTTCTTTTTGTTGCAGTGGTAAACGGGAGTGTTTCCCTAATTTATCTTTTGATTTTTCATTGTTGGTGTATAGGAATGCCAAAGATTTCTGTGCATTGATTTTGTATCCTGCAACCTTACCAAATTCATTGATTAGTTTTCTGGTGGCATCTTTAGGATTTTCTATGTATAGTATCATGTCATCAGCAAACGGTGGCAGTTTTACTTCTTCTTTTCAAATTTGTATTCCTTTTATTTCTTTTTCTTCTCTGATTGTTGTGGCTAGGACTTCCAAAACTATGTTGAATAAGAGTGACAAGAGTGGACATCCTTGTCTTGTTCCTGATCTTAGTGGAAATGCTTTCAGTTTTTCACCATTGAGTATGATGCTTGCTGTGGGTTTGTCATATATGGCCTTTTTTATGTTGAGGTAGGTTCCCTCTGTGCCCATTTTCTGGAGAGTTTTTATCATAAATGGGTATAGAATTTTGTCAAAAGCTTTTTCTGCATCTACTGAGATGATCATATGGTTTTTATTCCTTAATTTGTTAATGTGGTGTATCACATTGATTGATTTGCGAATATTGAAGAATCCTTGCATCCCTGGGATAAATCCCACTTGATCATGGTGATCCTTTTAATGTGCTGTTGGATTCTGTTTGCTAGTATTTTGTTCAGGATTTTTGTATCTATGTTCATCAGTGATAATTGGTCTATAATTTTCTTTTTTTGTGATCTCTTTTTTCTGGTTTTGGTATCGGTGATGGTGGCTTCGTAGAATGAATTTGGGAGTGATTCTCCCTCTGCAATGTTTTGGAAGAGTTTGAGAAGGATTGGTGTTAGCTCTTCTCTAAATGTTTGATAGAATTCGCCTGTGAAGCCATCTGGTTCTGGATTTTTGTTTGTTGGAAGATTTTTAATTATGGTTTCAATTTCATTACTTGTGATAGATCTATTTATATTTTCTACTTCTTCCTGGTTCAGTCTTGGAAAATTGTACCTTTCCAAGAGTTTGTCCATTTCTTCGTGGTTGTCCATTTTATTGACATATAGTTTTTTGTAGTAGTCTCTTATAATCCTTTGTATGTCTGCAGTGTCAGTTGTGATTTCTCCTTTTTCATTTCTAATTTTATTGATTTGCGTCCTCTCCCTTTTTTTCTTGATTAGTCTGGCTAAGGGTTTATCAACTTTGTTTATCTTCTCAAAGAACCAGCTTTTAGTTACATTGATTTTGGTATTGTTTTCTTCATTTCTATTTCATTTATTTCTGCTCTGATCTTTATGATTTCTTTCCTTCTGCTGACTTTGGGTTTTCTTTGTTCTTCTTTCTCTAGTTGTTTTAAGTGTAGAGTTAGATGTTTATTTGATATTTTTCTTGTTTCTTGAGGTGAGATTGAATTGCTATAAACTTCCCTCTTAGAACTGCTTTTGCTGCATCCCATAGGTTTTGGGCTGTCATGTTTTCGTTGTCATTTGTTTCTATGTATTTTTTTATTTCTTCTTTGATTTCTTCAGTGATCTCTTGGTTATTTAGTAGACCACTGTTTAGCCTCCATGTATTTGTGTTTTTTACAGTTTTTTTCCTGTAATTGATTTCCAGTCTCATAGTGCTGTGGTCAGAAAAGATGCTTGGTAGGATTTCAGTTTTCTTAAGTTTTCCGAGGCTTGATTTGTGAACCAAGATGTGATCTTTCCTGGAGAATGTTCCATGTGCATTTGAGAAGAAAGTGTATTCTGCCACTTTCGGGTGGAATGTTCTGTAAATATCAATTAGATTTATCTGGTCTATTGTGTCATTTAAAGCTTGTGTTTCCTTATTTTCTATTTGGATGATCTGTCCATTGGTCTAAGTGGGGTGTTTAAGTCCCCTACTATTATTGTGTTACTGTCGATTTCTCCTTTCATGGTGGTTAGCATTTGCCGTATGTATTGAGGTGCTCCTCTGTTGGGTACATAAACATTTATAATTGTTATATCATCTTCTTGGATTGATCCTTTGACCATTATGTAGTGGCCCTCCTTATCTGTTGTAGCAGTCTTTATTTTAAAGTCTATCTTATCTGATATGTGTATTGCTATTCCAGCTTTCTTTTGATTTCCATTTGCATGGAATATCTTTTTCGATCCCTTCACTTTCAGTCTGTATATGTCCCTAGGTCTGAAGTGGGTCTCTTGTAGACAGCATATATATGGGTCTTGTTTTTGTATCCATTCAGCCAGTCTGTGTCTTTTGGTTGGGGTGTTTAATCCATTTGCATTCAAGTTTATTGTCGATATGTATGTTCCTATTACCATTTTCTTAATGGTTTGGGGTTTGTTTTTGTGGGTCTTTTTCTTCTCTTGTGTTTCCAGCTTAGAGAAGTTTCTTTAGCATTTGTTGTAAGGCTGGTTTGGTGGTGCTGAATTCTCTTAGCTTTTGTTTGTCTGAAAAGCTTTTGACTTCTCCATCAAATGTGAATGAGATCCTTGCTGGGTAGAGTAATCTTGGTTGTAGGTTTTTCTCTTTCATCAGTGTATCCTGCTACTCCCTTCTGGCCTGCAGAGTTTCCACTGAAAAATCAGCTGATAACCTTATGGGGATTCCTTTGTATGTTATTTTTTGTTTTTCCTTTGCTGCTCTTAATACTTTTTCTTTGAATTTAAATTTTGTTAGTGATTAATATGTGTCTTGGTGTGTTTTTCCTAGGGTTTATCCTGTATGGGACTCTCTGTGCTTCCTGGACTTGGGTGACTATTTCCTTTCCCATGTTAGCAAAGTCTTCCCCTGTAATCTCTTCAGATATTTTCTCAGACCCTTTCTTTTTCTCTTCTTCTGAGACCCCTATAATTTGAATGTTGGTGCATTTAGTGTTGTCCCAGAGGTCTCTGAGATTGTCTTCAATTCTTTTCATTCTTCTTTCTTTTTTCTGCTCCTCAGCAGTTATTTCCACTGTTTTATTTTCCAGCTTACTTATTCATTCTTCTGCCTCCGTTATTCTGTTATTGATTCCTTATAGTGTATTTTTCATTTCAGTTATTGTATTGTTCATCTCTGTTTGTTTGTTCTTTAGTTCTTCTAGATCTTTGTTAAACATTTTTTGTATTTGTTTTTTGGTATGTTATGACTTAGTGTTGGGATGAAGGGGAGAGGTGAGCTACAACCAAATAATTTATCTTTTCTCTTGAAATACAGTTCCCCACTCACCACAACAGCTGCTCTTTTGAAACCATTCTTTTTTTAAAAAAATTAATTTATTTATTTTATTTATTTATTTTTGGCTGCGTTGGGTCTTCGTTGCTGCACGTGGGCTCTCTCTAGTTGCAGTGAGCAGGGGCTACTCTTTGTTGTAGTGCATGGACTTATTGCGGTGGCTTCTCTTGTTGCGGACCACGGGATCTAGGTGCACAGGCTTCAGTAGTGTGGCTCACAGGCTCTAGAGCGCAGGCTCAGTAGTTGCGGTGCACGGGCTTAGTTGCTCGCGGCTTGTGGGATCTTCCTGGACCTGGGATCAAACCCGTGTCTCCTGCATTGGCAGGTGGATTTTTAACCACTGCGCCAGCAGGGAAGTACCGAAACCATTCTTATTAAAGATACAGAGCTCATTACTGAGTCCAGTGGCTTCTGTTAACTCAATCCTAGTTGACCTCCCTGTAACATGGGATGCTTTACACTACTTGGTTTCTGCAGCACCACTCTTTTCAGGACCTCCTGCTGCCACCTACCTTCTATTCGTCAGTCTCCTTTTACTGGGTAACCTTCCTTTGCCCTTTAAATTTTTGTGTTTCCCAGGATTCTGTCCTCACTTCACTTTTTTCCAAACATTCTCTGCTGAAGCATTCTCATTCTCTTATAGCTTCATAAACTACCTTTATTTTGATGACCTTCCCCCCTACCAACTCTAATCTGTATCTCCTGCTTCAGCCATTCTCCTGAGCTCCAGACCTTTGGTCCAAATACTACCTGGATAGCCCTAAGGTATCTTGCCTGGAAGTCCCTGAATTAATGCATTCTTTATACCTCCTTTTCTGTACCCTCAGCCCAACCCACACAAGTGGTTGCTATTTACTGGATAGCCCGTCCAGAAACCTGAGCATTAATTTTTGTCTTGCCTTTGCCCTCTCATACCAGTCTCCAAGCCCTGTCTGTCCTACCTCCTAAATTTCTCTCCAGTCTGTCCCTTCTCCTTGTCTCCAGGGCCTCTAGTGTAGTTCATGCCTTCCTCGTAATGTCTTAACAGCTCTTAACAGCTCTTTTTGCATCCAGATTCTCTGCCTTTCACTTTATCTTCTGTAGTGGCACCAGAATGGTCTTCTGTAACTAGGCTCTGTTCATGTTGGTTACAGGTTAAAAACCTCAGTTCCTTCCCATTTTCTACAGTGGATAGTCTTCAAAGCCTGGTGCACAAGATGATGCAGGAAGTAAATATCAGAACTCTTACTTATCTTAAATGGAAATGGAATTAAGCCTTATTAATACATAACACATAGATTGACAGTGGGCCAACTTATATTTATATATAAGTAGATATTTATGTGTTGAGGTATGTGATCAAATTCTTTTCTACTGAGTACATAATCAAAAGAGTTTGGACACTCATCACGCTATTAAGTTCAGATTCCATTAAGTCTGATCCTTCATGGTTGCCCCAGTCTGTTTCTCTTTGCCTCCCATATACCCTCCAGCTCTATCTGAATTACTTGCTGGTCCCTGAACACACCTTGTTTTTGAACCTTTCTGCCTAGAACCCTCTCCTTGCTCTCCACGTGAGGACTACTTTTTTCATCCTTTATGATCTAGCCCAGTTGTTACCTCCTATATGATGTTTCCCCCTACTCCCTTTGTCCCTATTTCTAGAACGCTTTATTTATCTTTTAGTATAGGATTTATCCATCTGGGTTGAGACTGTGCTTGTCCCACTAGTCTGTGAGCTCCCATGTGACAGAGACTTTAATAGTGCTCAGCAGTGGCACACAAAGGGCACCCAATAAATATCTGTTCATAAATTTCCATTTCTGTGGTCCAGCGAAAATTTTTTCACAGCCAAACAGAAAAGAAGATTATTGGTTGTAATAGCTAGAATATTACAGTTTAGGTTCTTAGTTTAGTATAAATGTAAAGCTATAAATGCAGATTCCTGTCCTTCCTACAGTGTCTGTCACAACTACTCAGCTCTGCTGTTATAGCAGAAAAGCAGCCACAGACAATATGTAAACAAATAAGCATGGCTGTGTAAAAGTCGATTTGTGGACAATGAAATGTAATTTCATATAATTTGTATGAATCAAAATATTCTTTTGGGTTTTTTTCAAGCATTTAAATATTTAAAAACCATTCTTAGTTTGCAGGCTGCTTAAAAAACAGGCAGTGGGGGCTTCCCTGGTGGCGCAGTGGTTGAGAGTCCGCCTGCCGATGCAGGGGTCACGGGTTTGTGCCCCAGTCCGGATAGATCCCACATGCCGCGGAGCGGCTGGTCCCGTGAGCCATGGCCGCTGAGCCTGCACGTCTGGAGCCTGTGCTCCGCAACGGGAGAGGCCACAACAGTGAGAGGCCTGCATACCGCAAAAAAAACAAACAAACAAAAACCAAAACAGGCAGTGGGCTAGATTTGGTCCTTGGGCTGTAGTTTTTCAGAACTGTGGTTTCAAACATTACAGAATTGCTTGTTTTATAATTATTATAAAGGACATTTAGATTTCATAGAAATTGTTCTCCCCACCAGGTCCGTTTTTTATCTGATCTTGTGAATTGTCACGTCATTGCTGCCCCATCAATGGTTGCTATGTTTGAAAATTTTGTAAGTGTAACTCAGGAAGAAGATGTGCCTCAGGTAAGAAAACCCCTTGTGCTGAATCTCGTCCATATAGTACCAGGAATTTTTCACTGGTAACCCTTTAGTAGTAAAAACAGAAGATTAACAGTAGATTTATCACATTGTAAATTCTTAATGTCTAAAAGTTAAGTCAACTGGTATAATGGTGGGTTCTTTGTGACATCTGTACATTAGTTAAATGATTCTGTCTAGTAACATTAAAGCTAATATATCTAAAAATGCTCTAAATGAGCCAGATGTCTTTGTTAAGTCCTACTGAATTGCGTCCATAGGATTTCATTCAGGAATAAATATAATATGAATGAAAATTCACTAGCACCTATTTTAAATGTACCTTTTTAAAAAAATTCTTTAGGTGCGCCGGGATTGGTACGTGTATGCATTTCTATCATCTTTGCCCTGGGTTGGAAAGGAGTTGTACGAAAAGAAAGATGCAGAGATGGACCGAATCTTTGCCAACACTGAAAGCTATCTTAAGTAAGGGCACAGCAGCTTGGTAATGATTTTGTGTCCCCTTAAGTTTTTTCAGAAGAATTTTGTTATAAGTTTCATTTTCTATTAATAGGTAATTCTTTGGATATTGTTAATATCTACTTAGTTACAATAAAGCTAAAGGAAGTCTAAAGATAAAAATCTGCTTTCTCATTACACTAAGGTACCTTTAAATGATTTTTTAAATGTTTTATATTTTTCAAAAGTTGTACTGTTTTTTTAATACTATATAGATGTTTGCAAAAGAATGAAAATAAGAGTATGAATATGCTAACATTTGAATGTCATTTCCCCTTTTTATACAAATGATAGTCCAGTATACACATTGTTCTTCTATACACACTTGCTTTTTTTTTCCCTCTTAATATAGTTTGGATTCGTTGCATAAGATATTTAGCTCTACCTCATTCCTTTTAACAGCTGTATGGTATTCCAGTCTTTTAATGTACTGTAATTCCTTTAACTAGTCTCCTGTTGGTAGACATTGAGGCTATTGCAAGTCTTTGGCTATTTTAAACAGTGTTTCAGTGAATATCCTTGTACATAAGTCTTTATGTGCATGTACAAATATGTTTTGGGGTGGCAGGTACAAATATGTTTTGGGATGATGTGAATTCTTAGAAGTGGCATTGCTGGGTTGAAGTGTCTTTAACAATTTTAATTTTGATATTTAGTCAGATTGCCTTCCAAAGAGATTATACTCTTCCATATGTCGTCTAAAGAGATTATATCAGTTAGCCCTCTGCCAGTGATGTTTTTGAAACCGTGTATTTGCCTACATTTTGGCAATGCAATACATTATCAAAGATTCTAATATCTGCCAATCTGATAGGTTAAAATGTTTCACTCCCTTAATTTGCATTTTATTAATTATGAAAGCAACTGAATATCTTTTCATGTTTTAAGAACCTAAATGTAGATTTTCATTCTTACCTTTAGAAGACGCCAGAAGACTCATGTGCCCATGTTACAAGTATGGACTGCAGAGAAACCGCATCCACAAGAAGAGGTAAATTGATTTCAGTCTCTTGTGATACAAGCACAGAGTAGATTCTTATCTCTGTGACATATTCAAATCATCCCATTTGTATACCTCAGATGCGTTTTCACATTTCATATCAGGGGTTCAGCTCCTCATAGCCCTAGGCATATAGTGGATTTTTAATAAATGTTAGAATGTCATCAAAACATTCCCTATTCTAGAGTTGATGTATTTTTTATTTAAGTGCCCAATTTGAAAAAATAAGAGGTATCAGCCCCAGACAGACTTTATAAAATAAGTAAAACAAAAACAGAAACTTCGCAGTATTCCTTAGTACTGTATTTAATTGTAAGTTAGCTTGCTTTTGTATCCTGTATTTTAGAAGGCAGTAGATTTTTGGTTTTGTCTAGTCAAAATGTTATTTCATCTAGCCTCCAAATATCTATTAATTGTTAAAAATTAATCTGTCTTTAGTATTTAGATTGCCTCTGGGCCCAGATTCAGAAATTGAAAAAGGATCGCTGGCAGGAGCGGCACATCCTAAGACCTTATCTTGCCTTTGACAGCATCCTGTGTGAAGCACTGCAGCACAACCTGCCTCCTTTCACACCACCTCCTCACACTGAAGATTCGGTGTACCCGATGCCAAGGGTCATCTTCAGAATGTTTGATTACACGGATGATCCTGAGGTACATGCATGACCAACAAAAGTGCCTTTCAAAGCGCCTGTGTTGTGTTGTAATTGTGGTTTAATCTTGTTTGAATTATGCCTATGGGACATTTTAATTTTGAGTTATTTATTATCTAAGAGGGTCATTGGCAGCGAAGTTAACAGTTTAATTCAGTGAATGGTATCACCTCATTATTCAAGAAATCATTTAGGCAGTGTAAATTGACAGCACGGTGTACAATTGAAGAGTGTAGGTTTGAGAGGCCAAGTAGGTTTGGATTTTAATCCTGGCTTAGTCATAGCCCAGCTGTGTGCTCTTGAGTGAGTTATTTACCTCCCTACCTTAGTTTCCTAATGGAATAATAACAGTATATATCTCATAAAGTTGTAATGAGGATTAAATTATTAACACGCATAAAGTGCATAGAACAGTATGTGACACGTGATGAGTGCTCAATAAAGTGTTTTTAATTTTAAAATCCCAATGATTAGTATAAGCTGACATTATAGTTCTTAAATATATGTATTTTTTATTATGAGGTCAGGTTGTTGATAGCTGTTATACTTTAGCAATTAAGAAAATGTATAATTTTGATATTAACATTTGATATAAAAATTTACATTTTAACTGTGCTTTAGTTACTTTATACCTTTGCATTTGAGTGATTTTTTTTTTGGGGTTTTTTAAAAATTTATTTTTGGCAACGTTGGGTCTTCGTTGCTGCGCACAGGCTTTCTCTAGTTGCAGTGAGCGGGGTCTACTCTTCCTTGCAGTGTGCGGGCTTCTCATTGCAGTGGCTTCTCTTGTTGTGGAGCACAGGCTCTGGGCACACGGGCTTCCGTAGTTGTGGCACATGGGCTCAGTAGTTGTGGTTCACGGGCTTAGTTGCTCTACGGCATGTGGGATCTTCCTGGACCAGGGCTTGAACCCGTGTCCTCTGCATTGGCAGGCAGATTCTTAACCACTGTACCACCAGGGAAGCCCATGACTGTCTTAACTTTAATACCCAGGCAGCAAGCACAGTGATCACTGGGCTGGTTCTGAAAAGAAACTCGCCTGGCTAAAGTACTATGGATACCTGTTGCTTAGTACATTCCAGTCAGCATAGAGCAGAGTTTCTCAGCCTCAGCACAATTGATGCTTTGGGCTGGATAATCCTTTGTTGTGGGGCTGTCCTGTGAATTGTAGGATGCTTAGGAGCATCCCTGGCCTCTACCTTCTAGGTGCCAGTAGCATGTCAGTTGTGACAACCAAAAATGTCTCCAGAGATTGGCAGATGTCCCGTTAGGGGCAAAATTTCCCCCAGTTGAGAACCACTGGCATAAGAACCAATGTTACCACCTTAGGTCAAACTTGAGTTTTCTTTCCCTGTCTTCTCTCTTCTATGGAAAGTTGCTTATGACCAGGGAAATTTTAGTGTATGTATACTCTATCTCAGGGTAACAAGTTGTTGGATAATTGGTTATATATACAAAATTATCAACTTGCTACCCACTTGCAATATTGCATATATAATGCTTTTAGTTAACTTTATGTAATGGTCTAATTAGAGTATATATAATTGGAAGTCTAATTTACAGTAAGACTGTTAGAATCTTTGTGATTAGGTATTTAGGGGAACATTAGAATGGCACCTCAAAATTTGCTTTTCCTGTACTATTTGTACTTAATTGGTGTTGCCTCTGTAATGTGCCCATCATCCTTTGCCAGAAGAGCATAAATATGCAAAATATCTGTTTGAAGAGGATTTGGTTTTTTTGTTCTGGGCTTTCAAAAAATGTTTTGTTTTGTTTTTAATTAGAAATGATAAAGTAGATTAAAGTAAAAGTCACCATTAAGTAGTAAGTAATAAGTAAATAAACTCATTGAACCTGTTTGCTATGCATATTTTTTTAATTAAACAATATCATGTAGATAATGTTCTTCAACCTTTTTTAAAACAGCGTAGTGTGGATATCTTTCAGTGCATACATGATTTTTTTATGTCTACATAGTGTTCGAGACAAAATTTTCCCTCTCTCCATGTTTTTTATGGAAGTAATCCAGTCCCATGGTTTCAAAAAATAAACTAATGGCCACGGCGGGCGAGAGCGAGCCGCGGCTGCCGCCCGGGCCCCAGGGTGATCTCAGGGGCCTGGGGCCCCGTGCGGCCGGCTCGGTAGCTTTTCCCTCCTGCCCCCCCGCACGCGGAGTCCTTCCTCCCCTGACGGGGTCTCCAGCTTAACCCAGACCAGAGGAGGCTTTTCTTTGGGTGGGGGACACGAAAGTGCATTGAGAATTTCTCAACTCGGGAAGCAGAAGTGCTGCTCCTAGGTTTTACAGGGAGTAAGGGGGGAGCAGTGAGTTCATGGATATTGAGTGATGATAATAGCTAACCTTTTTCCAAGCCCTCGCTGTGTGCCAGGCACTGTGCAGAGCAACTTGTGTGTCTCTTCTTTACTCCCGAAATGCCCCAATGAGGTTAAATTGACCAAAGCAATGGTTATGGAGAAGCCTAGTCCCCTGCTGGTCGGGCAGGAATTTGTGAGACAGTATTACACGCTGTTGAACCAGGCCTCAGACATGCTACACAGATTTTGTGGAAAGAACTCTTCTTATGTCCATGGGGGTTGGATTCAAATGGAAAGCCAGCAGATGCGGTCTATGGACAGAAAGAAATCCATAGGAAAGTGATGTCACAAAATTTCACCAATTGCCACACTAAGATCCGTCATGTCGATGCTCATGCCACCCTGAATGATGGTGTGGTGGTCCAGGTGATGGGCTTGTTCTCTAATAACCACCAGGCTTTGAGGAGATTCATGCAGACCTTTGTCCTTGCTCCTGAGGGCTCTGTTGCAAATAAGTTCTGTGTTCATAATATCTTCAGATAACCAAGATGAGGTCTTTGGTGGCTTTGTCACTGAGCCTCAGGAAGAATCTGAAGAAGTAGAGGAACCTGAAGAAAGACAGCAGACACCTGAGGTGGTACCTGATGATTCTGGAACTTTCTATGATCAAACTGTTAGCAATGACTTAGAAGAACATTTAGAAGAACTTGTTGCTGAACCAGAGCCTGATCCTGAACCAGAGCCAGAGCAAGAACCTGTGTCTGAAGTCCAAGAGGAAAAGTCTGAGCCAGTATTGGAAGAAACTGTTCCTGAAGATGCTCAGAAGAGTTCTCCAGCGCCTGCAGACATAGCCAGACAGTGCAGGAGGACTTGAGAACCTTTTCTTGGGCATCTGTGACCAGTAAGAACCTTCCACCCAGTGGAGCTGTTCCAGTTACTGGGATACCACCTCATGTTGTTAAAGTACCAGCTTCACAGCCTCGTCCAGAGTCTAAGCCTGAATCTCACATTCCACCGCAGAGGCCTCAGAGGGATCAAAGGGTGCGAGAACAGCGAATAAATGTTCCTCCCCAGAGGGGACCTAGACCAGTCTGTGAGGCTGGTGAGCAAGGTGACGTTGAACCCCGAAGAATCGTGAGACACCCTGACAGTCACCAACTCTTTATCGGCAACCTGCCTCATAAGGTGGACAAACCAGAGCTTAAAGATTTTTTTCAAAATTATGGGAATGTGGTGGAGCTGCGTATTAACAGTGGTGGGAAATTACCTAATTTTGGGTTCATTGTGTTTGATGATTCTGAACCTGTTCAGAAGGTGCTTAACAACAGGCCCATCATGTTCAGAGGTGAGGTCCGTCTGAATGTGGAAGAAAAGAAGACTCAAGCTGCCCGGGAAGGGGATCGCCGAGATTACCGCTTTTGGGGACCTGGAGGCCCTCGAGGTGGGCTGGGTGGTGGGGTGAGAGGCCCACCCCGTGGAGGCATGGTGCAGAAACCAGGATTTGGAGTGGGAACGGGCATTGCTCCAAGGCAGTGAATTGCTCTTCACCGATCTTCAGGCAGCAGTACAAACCCTAGCTCCCACAGAATGGTGATTTCTTCAGCCAACCTTTGGTATCTTGGAATCTGATCCTAGTCTATGATAAACTGCTTAAGTTTGTACAGTTCTGCATTTTGTGTTACTGGTGTGTGCTCCTTCCCCTCTCACCCCCCCCCCCACCTTTTAGTCCTTCACTTCCAGTTTTGTGGAATGATATTTTAGGAAAAATGGATTTTTAAAGAAGAAAAAAAAAAAGACTGCATTTCCTTGCTTTATTTGCATATACAGACTGGATTTTTTTTTTAACAGTTTCCCCAAAGGATTGTCTTGCTTATTACTGACATTTGGTATGTTTCATTCATTGGAATATTTTTTACTTATTTTCTACATTTTTCAAAAGCCTGTGAGAATTACAGGATTTGATAAACATTTTGAAGGCAGGAAGAACCCAAACTGTCTCTTCTTTGAGAGTCATGACTACCTTCTGCTGTGGAAAAATTGCCATTGGAAAAATTGACAATTTAGATTCTCTCTGGTATGGTTAAAAACTGAATAAAAGGTGTTAGTAGAGTTTTTCTTTGGATACGTGGTTGCAAAACAGTTCCAAAACCTGTTTTTACCATTGAAATTTAAACTGTAAGATAGGTTTTAAATGTCTAGAATGCAACTGATAAGCTTTTCTTGAACTGTTAGATTTTTTTTTTGAAGTAGAGTTTTTTCATGTTTAATTTGTATTTGTAAAAAAAAAAACCAAAAAGACCCCAAAAATTTTCAAAAATCTGAATAACACAAAACCGGAGCAAAACTGTTGTGCCTTCTATTTATCTTTGATTCCAGTCTTGGCAATTGTTTAAAGAAAAATAATAATAAAAAAAATAAACTTAGATTTGTTCTATTTAAAAAAATAAATAAAAATAAACTGTATAGGACTAATAATATACAAAAATTACTTAGTTTGCTTCATTTAAGACTTGAAGTGGGCAAGGATAGTACAGTGTCAGATGCAGTAGAAAAAACACTATAGCTGACATTCTAATTCTCTTGTAGACATAAGTGAACAAATTTGCTGAAATACAGAGCTTTCACACTTGTGAACTTTTATCCCCAGCATCCAATACAGTGTCTGGAACATAATAAGCTCTGATATATTTGTTGAATAAATGAAAAATAATATTTTGTCTAGGTTTGGAGTATATGTATTTGGTTTTCTTTCCAGGGTCCTGTAATGCCAGGGAGTCATTCAGTGGAAAGATTTGTGATAGAAGAGAATCTTCACTGCATCGTTAAGTCCCACTGGAAGGAAAGGAAGACTTGGTAAGATGCTTTTCATGGTACTTTTAGTAGAGTGGAGAAAAAGTAGCAATCTTGATGATTTAGTAAGAGCAAATGTACGTTAAGAGTAAGAAAATCTTCCTCTCTTCCTGATGCCCTGTCTTGCTAAGACCGATCTCTAGCTTTCTGGAGGCACTTCACCCTCAAATAGTACTTTCCTGGATGCTGTATAGTACTGTAGTGCTTTATAGTAATATGCATATGATGCCTGCTCTTTTGTATGGATATTTGCCATGTGCTCTGGACAACTTAACTTGAATGGCAAGCTGTTTTTGGTATGAATGTTGTGGGAATAAATGAATACTAATGGTTTTGCTGTTTCCTAGCAGTTAGACATCAAGCTTTGGAAAAGTTTATTTTTAATATTTTCTGAAACCTTGGAAAGTTTTGGTTTAGATCTTAAAATGGAAAGGAATATAGTATTTTGGGAATGGTCTACCTTATAAAACATTTTACGTTAGTAGATCTGAATATACTTCCTTACTATTATTACTTATATGCCTTTTTTTTTTTTTTTTTTGCGGTACGAGGGCTCACTGTTGTGGCCTCTCCAGTTGCGGAGCACAGGCTCCAGACGCGCAGGCTCAGCGGCCATGGCTCTCGGGCCCAGCCGCTCCTCAGCATGTGGGATCTTCCCAGATGGGGGCACGAACCCGTGTCCCCTGCATCGGCAGGCGGACTCTCAACCACTGCGCCACCAGGGAAGCCCACTTACACTCCTTTTGATCTTCTAAGGAGTTTTGCATGCATTAAAGAGTTTCCTTATGGTAGACAAAATAATCTGTGCTGTAGTTAAGTAACTGAAATCTAGAACATTTCAGAAAAAGATTTCCTTTATATCTACATACACTGTTTTTGAAACTGCTTATTTAGTTTTTCATATATCTGTGTATACTCATTAAACTTAAATTACACTTTTTATATAGTGCTGCACAGCTAGTGAGTTATCCTGGGAAGAACAAGATCCCCTTGAACTACCACATAGTTGAGGTATGCATTCCAAGTGGAGCTTGTTTTTAAGTTTCAGAATCTTTCTGTTGACTGTAAAGTGTAATCTACCCTTGGCCTTTTTGTTGTTCTTGCTACTTGGCAGGTGCCGAAAATTAATAGAGAAGAGAGGAAATTGCTTTCAATTTTGGAGCTCTGTTAGCCATGTTAGTAAAGAGAAAAGAGGAGGTTAAGCCCAGTGTACAAATGGAATTTTGAGTTGCCTATAATTTATTTATATATTGATAGTATATCTTCATTCATGAATAGTTATCATGGATAATGTAAGTTACCTCTAACTCTATCAATACATTGTCCACTTAACAGATGTATAAGAGGCTTAAATATTTTAAAATACTGTATTCTTTAGGCAGATAACCCATCTTTAACTGTGTTTATCTGGCCTCTTATTACTAGCATACCCCTGACTAGTGTATTATTTCCTGTATCACAGGGTAGGGATAAGTAGGAATCCTTATTTATTCTTAGAAATCAAAAGAGCCAGTTGTTTTGGAAGTGGAAAAAAATAGATAATGCTTTTGATTCCATATGAAGTCATACAGAAGGATGATACTAGTAGCGTAGTTGAACATCTTGTAGAGATTTATTTCCCAAAAAACAGTGTTTTCACTTGACCCAAACTGTCAATTGCATTATTCATTTATGTTAAAATACTCAAAGTGAGCATAATTATGTATCATTTGATTCACTTTTTATTCATACTATACCTATGTACTTCCTTAGAAATGCTGCATCTGTTCTCTTTATAGAACTTGAGAGTGTGGTTAGGCTATGAACTTGACTCAGTGACATGTCAGTTGAAATGCAAAACATAAGTCATATTTTTAAATGTGCAAAATGTGTAGAAATTCATACAAAAGTATGGGAGATGGGAGTGAGAAGAAGGAATGCAGACCAGGCTCTAGAAGTCGAGATAGATGGTCCACACATTATATAAGGAGGAAGGAAACAAGTTTGTGAACGAGAGCATGGCAAAAAAGTCTTGGAATACCAAGAATATAGTAACAGTGTAGAATGAGTTAATAACTATCTTCTGTTCCCATCCTCCGAGTCTACAAAGGACTTTTACTTCTTATAGGAATGAAACTCTGGTGGATCTGTGAGTCCCCAGTAAACTGTACCTCCCTGAATTAACTGATACTTCCAGAGTTGAAATTGGACAGTTCTCTGGAAGTATCAACTAAGCATTAATTTTTGCATATTCTTATTTGATTGAGTTATAGAGATAAGAAATCTTCATTACAGTATTCAATTGTAGATCTTTGTGTTTTAAAGAGCATAATTTTAAAGGTTAAAAAGTAATTTTTTTTTATTATGAATACCATAGAGTTAGACTTTAGAACATTGAGGTGTTTCTAATAGTAGAAGTGTGTAGATAGCTGTTGAATTGAGTTCTGACTTGTAATTCCTTTGTAGGTGATCTTTGCAGAGCTGTTTCAACTTCCAGCACCCCCTCACATTGATGTGATGTACACAACACTTCTCATTGAACTGTGTAAACTTCAGCCTGGCTCTCTACCCCAAGTTGTATCCTTTCCTTTGTTTTTAATGTACTCTCTTTGGCCTGACTTTAAGAGATTATTAAATATTTCTGCTTGTGGGTTTAAATCACTTCATGAAAACAGTTTGGCATTTCTTTAAAAGTTAAACATTACGTGTACTATACAATCCAGCCATTTTGCTCTGGAGTATTTACCCAAGAGAATAAATGTTCATAACTTTATTTGTAATAACCCAAAACTGGAAACAATCCAAATATCCATCAACAGAATGGATAAGCAAATTTTGTTACAGCTATACAGTGGAATACTACTCAGTAATAAAAAAAAAAAGGACAAATTTTCAATGCAGGCAGCAACATGAATGAATTGCAAAATAATTATATTGAATAAAAGGTGCCAAACAAATATGAATTCACACTATATGATACCATTTACACAAAATCCTAGAAAATGCAAAGTAATATAACGACAGCAGACCAATATTTGCTTGGGGGCATAAATGAGGGGCAAAAGGGAGAATGGATTACAAAAGAGCATGGGGAACTTTTGGAGATGATGTAAATGCTCATTATCTCGATTTCATGGGTGTATACAGATCAAATGTACATCACTGATACCTCAAAGATCAATTACTTGAAACAAAGCTCAGCATTATTAGTCATTATATAGACTTCTAAGAAATGTTATTTATTTTTTCTACCACAGCTTATTTTCAAGGAGAGTATAGTTTTCCTTATCCTGAAATTCACAGCTTGCACAGGCAACTGAAATGTTATACATGCGTTTGGACACGATGAATACTACATGCGTAGACAGGTATAGTAATTGCCTTATTTCTGTACTGAGTGTTAGCAGCTTCTTCTCCCTGTACTTTATAAAAGAATTTGATAAGGAAAACAATCACCTTTTTAAGAATTTCCAAGTTGGTTTTTCTTTCTTGCCTCCCACAAATAATCCTTTATATAATAAAACTTGTAATTGTTATAACATTACACTTTCTAGTTTAATTTTCAACATGAAATGATGCCCATACTGAGGTTTTCTTTAATTGCATTGTTTAGTTCTTTGGTATGGTTACACTTTTCCCTCTGTAATTGGGTAGGTAAGCTTTTAAAATAGGTTTTATGCTAACCCATATGTAGAAGCAGAGTCTAATACTGTATATTTATGTTTATATAATATGTAATTTTGTTTATGAATAGTATCTGCTTCTAAAATAATTAGCTACTATGTAACTACAGCTCCAAGACTCAGTTTATACAAAAGGCCATATTGGATTTTTATAGCTGTGGTAATTTCATGCCTGTTGTCATCTTCTGGGTGAGGTCTATTATGTACTACCTTTATTAGCTGGTGTTCTCTCTTCTGTCAGTTTTCCAAAGTAGATCAGGACAGATATTGAACATTTCCATAATCTGTCATGTCTGCTGTTCAAATGCGATATTTGAAAATTATCAGTAAAGGCTATCCTGTGTTGTTGACCTATTATCTTGAGTAATTGTGATGACTGAAATTATAGATACATGAGGGATGTGCTTTAAGAAGGTGTCTGCTGAGGTTTTTTTCCCAGTCTAATTAATAAACCATCAGTTGTGCTGGGCATCCCTATTATGCCATTCATTCAGCAAGTGTTCATTGGGCTCTTAAAAATTTCACGGTGTTATACAGTCTACTAAGGTGATCCCTATCTAGTCAGAGAGATCAGATGTGTTTTAAGGGAAAAGGGGGCTTTGATGGTATATTTTGTTGTTTGTGGTGAAAGGGTGTGGTATGATGATGAGAGACTACTTTGGCTCGTCCGTTTATAAAACGTTTTTAATCTTTTTTATTTTTGCACCTCACACCTCTGTTTCGTTGTCAGTTAAATGGGGAAAATAATACATTCCTCAGAAGTTATTGTGAGAATTAAATTATATAAACATATATAAGGTACTTGATATAAAACAGGCACTTGAATCATATCAATTATTCACTTAAAAAGGATAGCACTGTTAGGAGTGAGATGGGGGACTGTTACTTTTTGAAGTAGAAGGTGAGTTACAGGATTTGCACAGAAAAGGGTAACTGGTAGGAGAAAATACAGCTGTAGGTAGGGGGAAATCGGGTTTTGTCTGAAGGATTATGTAAGTTCCTGTTATAAATTGCAACCATTCATCCTTTTCTGTCCCCCCACCCCACTTCTCTGTATAGGTTTATTAATTGGTTTTCCCATCATCTAAGTAACTTCCAGTTCCGTTGGAGCTGGGAAGATTGGTAAGCAGTGTTATGTATATTATATCTTTCTTCTCTCTACAGTCTGCCATTTTTTAAAAAAAGTTAATATTTAAAACTATAATATAAAAGCAATCTTCTTCACAGTCTGAAAGATTTAGGGTTTTTTTGGTATGTATATAAATGTAATAATTTAGGTAGAAGGGAACTATTTGTAGCTAAGTACAAGTTAGGTATAGCTGCAGATCATGTGTAAGAACTTACAAAACTATATTTCCTCATTAGGTCAGATTGTCTTACTCAAGATCCAGAAAGTCCCAAACCAAAGTTTGTAAGAGAAGTTCTAGAAAAATGTATGAGGTAAGTTCTTTGTGTTTTCTCCTTGGCTTAGGTCTTCTAATTTCTGTGGGGGTATTTTTCCCTTCTCTGCATTTGTGATGTATGTCTAGAATATTATTTTTAAAATCCAAGTACCTACCTCTCTTCCCTTTCAGTTTGTAATCAAGATTTAGGCTGAAAAACTTGGGCAACCATGCCATCTGGATTCTATGTGAATTAAGCCAATAAGGTTTTTTTGTCAAATAGACTTTGAAATAATTTCAGATTTCAGGAAAATTGCCAAAATAGAGCTCTGTATAGTGTTCATCTAGATTCCCTAGTTAACATTTTACTACATTTGTTCTAATGTCCTAGTCCTTTTTCCCTCTCTGTGTATGTAATCTACCCTTTATATTGGTCTTTTTCTGAACCCTTTGAAAACAAGTTGCAGATATGATGTCCAAGCATCCTTTAATGGTCGGTTGTATATTTCCTCAAAACAAAAACACTCCCCTACATGACCAGCATACAGCTCTCCAAATCAGGAAATGAGCTCTGATACAGTAATACCACTATACGATCCACAGATGCTGCTGAAATTTTGCTAACCATCCCAACAATGTCTTTTCCCTTTCTGGTCCAGAATTCTTGGATAGAACGTGTGTAGCATTTAGTTGTCATTTTCTTCAGTCAATCTTTTTTTTTTTTTTTTTTTTGGCAGTACGCGGGCCTCTCACTGTTGTGGCCTCTCCCATTGCGGAGCACAGGCTCCAGACATGCAGGCTCAGTGGCCATGGCTCACGGGCCCAGCCGCTCCGCGGCATATGGGATCTTCCCAGACCAGGGCACGAACCCATGTCCCCTGCATCGGCAGGCGGACTCTCAACCACTGCGCCACCAGGGAAGCCCTCTTCAGTCAATCTTGAACAGCTGTTATTCTTTATCTTTCATGTCCTTGTCAGTTTTAAAGAATGTAGGCCTTACTTTGTTGTGTTGCCTTGATGGCGCCCTCATGACTCAAGTCTTGCATTGTCCCACCACTAGAGATGTTAACCTTGATTACATGGCCATGTCAGGCTTCTCTAACTTAAATTCACCATTTTTTCCCTTTGTAGTTGATTAATATTTTGTGGGAAATACTCTGAGGTTACATCCTGTTCTTTATCAGACCTCCACTGACAACTTGTACTTTTATCTGTCACCACTGTGGTAATTGCCAAGTGATGATTCTCTTTGTCTATTATTTTTTCTACATTTATTAGTTGGCATTCTACTGTAAGAAAGAGCTTTCCTTTTTCACCCATTTATTAATTCCTGTGTTTATATATCAGTAGGGACTATTTCATTCACTGGGTTCTAATTCATTACTGTCTTTATTAATTATGATGCTCAGATTGTCCCTGATTTGTCCATTGGGAGTCCCTTGTGGCTCCTGTGTCCATTTTTTTTTCTTCTTTAATGTCCGCCTCCATTCATTGAGCATTTCCTTATTTCTGGCACAAGATATTCCAGGCTTATCTTGTGTTTCCTTGCCCCTTTCCTGGAATCATCTATTTATTCAAGGAGTCCGAGTTTCTTTTAGTGGAGCATGGCACTTAGGAAGCAAGGTCTGGACACTTGATGTGCTTGTTACTATTGGGGTGTCATTGGTTCTAGGCCCTCTGGATGGACAAGGGTAGTGAATATATTTCCACACACACACACACATCTGTAACTATTTTTATATCCACTTAGATGTGTGTATCCCTCCAATTCCAACCAAACATCTCATTTTTTTCCTAGCCTTCCCCTTTGCCATGATTTGTAAATACCTTTGCAGGCATTAAGAAACCTGGTTCCCATTAGCCTCAATAAGTATTTATTTGCTGCAATATAACCCAACCAAGTCTCCCAACCATACAAACGGTTTCCTCTACCTCATCCCACCCCACCATCACCACCCCACATACCTGGCCTCCAGGCTTGTGGACCCAGTGGCCCACACCTAGTGCAAACCAGTAAGTTTTGAAGAAGGCCTGAGTTCTCGTGCTGGCCTAGACAACAGTTTAAAAGACTTGTTGTCCTCTTTTATTTCTTGGTTGTCAGCTGAGTCCGGGGTGTTGGAGATTGTGACCTTCTGGGTAAGTTGGATGTTACTGAAGAATGGAACTGATGAATGATATTTTCTGAGGCTCTTATTTGTATTGTAGGTTGTCTTACCATCAGCGTATATTAGATATTGTCCCTCCTACCTTCTCAGCTCTATGTCCTGCAAACCCAACCTGCATTTACAAGTATGGAGATGAAAGTAGCAGTAAGTAATAAAACAAATCCTGTTTTTAAAAGGTACTAATGCAAGTATTCTCTTAAGTCGGTTATCTAAGGTGGAGAAAGTGAACTTTTTCTCTTCTTGGGTTTATATTTTCTGTTTGAAAGGTGATTTCTCACTAACCTCTATTGTTTTATTTGCTATCATTTTGAAGGTTTATTATGATTTACTTAGTTATTACTGGCTTGTTACTTTTTTCTTTTAATATTGTTTATAATGTTATATCCATGACATTATTTTAAATGTTGCTAAGTATAGCAAGATGAATTTATAGCCAGAACTTAATAGAATGAAAATACGTTTGTCATGGCAATGGAGATTACTCGAACTGATTAATATCTGGTAACAGTTCAGGTGCACATAGACTGTATTTTGACCAGCAGTATGCCGCCAGAAGTAAATTCTTGAACATGCTTTTCTTACTTTTTGGTCACATCATTTCTGAGGTTGCACTATAAATCGAGGGGGGGGCTATATAATTTGATATGCCATTTTGTGCTTTACACTTAATGAAGGTAAGGTTGTACATTGGTGAGCACTGGTAGAGAGTTAGGTGTGGAGTTTCCAAGTTAGTCTTTTCACATGGCACTGAACACAGCTCCTCCATGAGCCTTCCAGTTCGTGTTGTGTAGCAGTTCTTTGCATCTTGAAACTCACTCCTCTCCCTTGCCTTCTCATATTGTACCCCTGGTTCTCCACCTGCACCTCAGACTACACCTGTTTTCCTTGAAATAAACTCAGTTGGTTCCAATGCTAAGTACATTTCCTATGTTACAATGTCACGTATTCCTTAAAACAACTCTGAGAAATAGGTATGTTTATTTTACAAATTTTACAATGAGGAAATGGCTTCAAAGAGCCAGAGTGAGATTGCTTTGAGTGGTAAAGCCCAGAGTCAGATACTGAGCAGCCCTGCTCTTGACCACTGTCTTTTCCTGAAAAAGCAAAGCTTGATGTGGTACTTGTAAGTGCCAAGTTTTGATTTCTGTTTTGTACTGGCTCAGAGAACCATAAGGTACAGTCTTTGATATCAAAGAGTTCAGACTTTTGTTGAACACTGAGCTTTCTTTTTTTCCATAGAAATAGCCTAACACTTAAGGCCCTCTTGTCATTCCTACTTTATGATTTGTCAGTTCTTCTCAAACTAACCTCCACTCCAGCCAGGCCCACTTCCTTTTTTATTTCTTCTATGCTTTCTTGCGTTTGCCTTTGTGCCATTATCCCATTCTAGAAAGCCCTTTCTCTTCTGATTCCTGTTCTCTTTCCAGGGTCTAGCCCAAGCTCCAGTCTTTTAAATATTTTTTAACGCAAGCCAGTTTTGTGTTGCTCTCTGGCTACTTCTTATGTGAATATCTTGGTTTTCCACCTAGAATGTAGACGTCACAGTGGCAGAGGATTCTGTTTTTCTTCACGTATTTTCTCTCCCACTTTCAAGAAAAGCACACAGCACATGTGACCTGTTGTAATTGACTTTATTCATTCCAAGTGCTTAGTAACTCATATTCTACATCAGAATTTTTTGTTACCTCTTTGTCTACCTTACATTAAAAGTAGTTGTTCTGGTGACGCCATACAGTATATCAGTATATACTAGTACAATATAATACAGTAAGGACTCAACAGGTATTAACCACCAGTAAACATGTGGAGTCAAAGCACATGAGCATCTGGCTTACACATATTCAAGTGTGTGGACTCAGCAGAAGAGAAAAGCAAAAAATCTGTCTTAAGTTGGCAGCCTTCACGTTGTTCAAACCCAAATTTAGTTTCCACTGTCTTAGGGAAAGGGAGGAGGAAGGGTACATTGACCAAAATCAAAGAGAATACATTGATTCTCAGCTTACGGAGGCCTAGGGATTTGAGGACTGTCAAAGGACAGCTGCAGCTGTGTCCCCTCACCCTCATCCCTGAGGAAGATCAGTACCCCTCATACTCTGAATTTCAGTTAGCTCTGTGTTAAGGAAGTATCGGGGCAAGAATTACCTCTTATGCTTTATTTTAGGTGAAAAAACCATTGCCCTATTAAATGAAACTTTCACATGTGGTTATCTTTATACAGAATATTGATCTTAGGAGAAAGAGTACTCTATTTTCAAAGAAAATAATTTTTTTTTAAGGTTTCTCAGTTATTTAACTAATTGCAACAATAGTCTTAAAACCTGGTCTACTCTCCTCCCCATTCTGTGCTTAGACTCTCTTCCTGGACATTCGGTTGCCCTCTGTTTAGCTGTTGCCTTTAAAAGTAAAGCAACCAATGATGAAATCTTCAGCATTCTGAAAGATGTACCAAATCCTAACCAGGATGACGATGATGGTAAGGGAATTAAATATTTCTTGAATGGAACTCTGTATGGGCCATGTTAAAAGTATAAACATAATTTTCTTAAATCTCATGGGATACTCATAAAGCAATATATTTGTTTGGCCTGTCCAGCCTGACCATTGTTCCCAGAACCCAGCTATCTTCTCCCTTAAACATTCCCTCTTTTCACTTTAGAGAGTTTCCTGCCCAGAAAGACTTGGTATATTATAAAGTTGGATTTTCTCTCCAAATTAAACTATAAGTTTATCATCAACAGATAAGACAAAAAGAATGAGAGGGACTTGCTTTATGTCGTATTAAAACATCTTGAAAATTACAATAACTAAAACAAAAAAATCAGTAAAAGAGATGAAAAGTCTACTGGGACAACTAGGTTAACCATTTGTTGGGGGGCAGATTTTGTTGTTAGATGTGTTACATAATGACGTGCACAGAAAAATGACACAGTCAAAACATTAATGGTGTTTGGGTTATTTATTATTGGGATTTTGTTTGTTTAGATTTTTTTAAGAAACTTGTATTATGATGTTAGAGAAAATGTATTTAGAAAGTATAATTCAAAATGTTAAATTTTAGACATTCTCAAACAGGACATAGACCTAACTGTTAAGGGCTTACTGTATTTTTTTCTTTTACTATATTTATTATCTTGCCACCATGTAGAGAGATAAGAACAAGGAAATCTATGTGGTATTTGTAAAAAGAAATGGATCATATAGAAGAATTAGGGAAACAATCCCAAAAAATTAAGAATTAAGATTATGCTTAGTTTTATATTTTGAGTATTTGAAATCAGTGATAGTCTTTTATCATCTATTAGTACTCAAAGACATTTGCTTGAATGTCTCACTTGGTATTTGGATGTGAGTGTGCCATCTGTTTAGCGATTCAGGCAAGGGACCAAAAAATTGCTATACTTAAAACATTTTCCTAACTCTCTTACTGTGGGCTATTTTTCAGATGAAGGATTCAGCTTTAACCCATTGAAAATTGAGGTCTTTGTACAGACTCTGCTACACTTAGCAGCCAAGTCATTCAGCCACTCCTTCAGTGCTCTTGCAAAGTAAGTACAACAAGAACACACATGCTGTCTTGAGGGTTCAGGACTTTGTTTGGTGAACACCAATGGCATCCTGATTTTTACCTAAAATTATTGACTGTGACGATCTTAATAACAGTATTATCATATAATTTGATACAATGGGTTTTGGTTTGTGGTAGCTAAAATCCCCATCCTATGGCTCCTGTCAGTCTGTTAGCACAGTTTGCATGTATATATATTCAATAGAATGTACATTTTTTCATATAAACCTTTAGAGAAACAAGTGAAAAACCTGAGTCCATAGGACAGTCATATATACAGTCAAGAAGTTGCCACCTTGGGACTTCCCTGATGGCACAGTGGTTAAGAATCCACCTACCAATGCAGGAGATGCAGGTTCGATCCCTGGTCTGGGAAGATCACATGCCACAGAGCAACTAAGCCCATGTGCCACAACTACTGAGCCTGCAAGCCACAGCTACTGAGCCCACATGCCTAGAGCCCATGTTCCACAACAAGAGAAGCCACCACAATGAGAAGCCCACTCGCTACAACTAGAGAAAGCACACACACAGCAACACAGCCATCCATCCATCCATACATCAATGAATAAATAAATAAATTTATTTATTTAAAAAAAAAATTGCCACCTTGTCTAAGCATCTTCCTAAAAAAAGGTTAGCAGGGCTTCCCTGGTGGCGCAGTGGTTGAGAGTCCGCCTGCCGATGTAGGGGACATGCTCCAGTGCGGGAAGATCCTACATGCCGCGGAGCGGCTGGGCCCATGAGCAATGGCTGCTGAGCTGGAGCCTGTGCTCCGCAACAGGAGAGGCCACAACAGTGAGAGGCCTGCATCACACACACACACACACACACACACACACACACACACACACACACACACACACACACACACACACACACACACACACACACACACACACACACACACACACGTTAGCAGAATTGAGAGCCAGCTACATTTTATGAGCCACCCAAAGGTTGGCATCTAACGACAGAACTTTCTAACTCGTCCTACAGTTCCAAATGAAGAAAGAACATACAGATATTCCTTCAGTTGAGCAGAGAAACTAGACTCCTCACCCCATCTCAACTTCCAAGTCTGTATATGACTTGCAGGATTCTCACAGAAGGCACAGTCAGAATACTACACCTGTGTTAGTTCCTTAGCCCTCATCTATTCTTAGATACACAGTAAACTATAGTCCTAGGCTAATGATAGTATAATTTTCCTAAGATTTTATGACAAATTCCATACAAACTGAAATCCTAATCATACCTTTTATATCCTTAATGGTTAACGTTTGGTTATTTTGCATTTATATATTGCGCTGTAAACTGAGTAGCACTGTAAAGGCTTGTGAAAATATTAAAATGTTTAATAAGTTTGTATGTGGTGTTTTTCCCCCCACTGTCAAAAGGTTTCATGAAGTCTTCAAAACCCTAGCTGAAAGTGATGAAGGAAAATTACATGTTCTAAGAGTCATGTTTGAGGTCTGGCGGAACCATCCACAGGTAAAAACTATTTAAGACATATTGAGGTGCTGATTGTACAGGTATAAAAATAAGGCAGTTAATACCATCGTTTTAGTTTGCAGAACATGAAATTTGACTCTTGCCTATAGAACAGTTTTTAAATCTGTAATTTTAGTGCTATGAAAAAGTAATGATGTTTGAGTTATTCTTTAAAGAGCAATTGTTATGATTTGGTTTGGTATTGTAATATCTCAGCTCATTTTAAGTACTTAATAAGAATGCTTATTTCTTGGAAGGTTCTCCAGTTGGGTAGGAAAGAATAATCTAGTCTAGCCAGTTTCTAAAAAACAAGCTCCAGATTTGTCAAATCTCGATACACTATTATCATACCATGTATTATAAAGAGGCATTAAAATAAATTTCAGAGTTATATTAAGACTTTTGTGATAAAACTACCTTGTATTTCTAAATTTTAAGATTCGATGGAAATTATATATTTTGTATATATCATCTAAAATTTAAAGAAACATTGTTAAGTGTTAATATTCAGAGTTTTTCTTTTTGCTCAATCTTTGTGTTCTTGTATTCTTACAGTAAGTACCAGAGCCAAGCAGAAGGCAAAATAAATCTTAAGACCTAATGGTTAAATTGTTCAGTTCCATAGCCACTGAAAATGAACTTCAGTTTTGCAGCAGGGGGATTATCGTGGCCTACATATAAGTGTGATTTACCCTAATAATTTATTTTCTCTGATTGTAGATGATTGCTGTACTAGTAGATAAGATGATTCGTACACAGATTGTTGACTGTGCTGCAGTAGCAAATTGGATCTTCTCTTCAGAACTATCTCGTGACTTTACTAGGTAATACGGATTATTTTACAAAGTTCCTGTTCTCTAAGAATTAGTTTATATGTGGTCCCTTATACATGAGCTCCAAATTCTGGTCCAAACCAGGTTGATATTAATATAAGGGCCCAATCTGGTAGGATTGGACTTGGCAAAGATTCTTGCACAATGGAAATCCACACAGCCAGTCCGGCTGCAGTGTCTCTTAGGGATATACGTAAGTTGAATTAGGACTCAGCCAATCAGGAAAAATGCTTATAAATGATCCAGACTATTGGGAGGGAAGATCAGGCTGTATGGCAGGGTCTCAACTAGACAATGGGACATGGGCAGGAGTTCCAGCTCCACTGAGGACCTGAAATGCACCCCCGGAACTGGTAGAAATCACAGTCCGTCATAGATTACACATCATGGAGGGACTGAGGAAAGCCTGGTGGGCACCTGAATGCCTCTGGGGAAGGGAGGTCTCACCTGTCATAAAAGTCCTTGATTTAATACACAGAAGATTCATTCTAGACTCATTCCTCCTAAAGGAAAGAGGCTTTTCATTAAGTTTGGTTCTTATACATGATGTTGAGTCCATAGGCTTTATAACTGATCAGGACTGGGACAGCAAGAGCTGACACAAAACAGGAAACAAAGGAAAATTACTTGCAAAGACATAAATATCCATCACAACCTTTATCCTGTTCATTGTATGTTATTGGCAGAGGACACTAGTCTGAGATAAACTGAATCCTTAGGGTGAAAGAATGTGGTCTGAGGTTATCATACCAGCCAAGTAGGTACTCACAAATGAAGGCAACGTCAGACCATTCTCAGATTTGCAAAATCTCAGAAAACTGACAACTCAGGTAGGTGTTAGCCATTATCCTGAATGATTTACATCTGCAACTCTAACTCTGCAAAGCCTTCCCTGACCACCCCTTCCAGAGTTAAAGTACTGTGCTCTTTTATCCTATCTGCTAACATTCTAGACCTTGAGTTTTATGAAATGATTGGTTTATTATCTTCCACTTCAACTGTCATTGTCCAGATCAAAATCTGTAGAAGTACTCTTCTGTGCTGTATATCCTGGGGTTAGGAGACCAAATGTATAGACATACAAGCAGTTAAGAAGCTACTTAAAAAGCACATGCATATTTATGCAACAAACATTTAAAGCACTTATAGGTGATCCTGGTATTTGAGCAAGTAGTTGACATAAATATCTCATTCTTAAAAGCCTAGCAGTCGATAGCTATTATCAACTAATGAGATTCTTAAATGTGTCAAGAGAATTGGCTGAGTTTGTGCTAAATATCAACAGTATAAACCATGCAAATGAGCCTCAGATTGTTTCCATTTCAAGCTGCAATACTTAGTGTTTACATTTAGAAGAGAGAAAATGTATTTTTGTTCCTAACCTGTTTTTTCTGGTTTGCCATTTCATTGAATATATACACATACCTTCTATGTGTGTCTAGTAGGGGATGGAAATAAGAAAAATGACAAGGACCCAATATTGCCTTCAGGAAGCTCACCTGAGTAATGGGTGGAGCTAGATGTTTGCACAGTTGACAATACAAGAAAAATCATAATGTTGCTGGAGAGATATGCCTTATTCTGTCTGCCTAAAGAACAGAAGGCTAGGGCTTCCCTGGTGGCGCAGTGGTTGAGAGTCCGCCTGCCGATGCAGGGGACACGGGTTCGTGCCCCGGTCCGGGAAGATCCCACATGCCGTGGAGCGGCTGGGCCCATGAGCCATGGCCGCTGAGCCTGTGCTCCGCAACAGGGAGAGGCCACAACAGTAAGAGGCCCGCGTACCGCAAAAAAAAAAAAAAAAAAACAGAAGGCTATATAAAACCTCAAGAATGAGTAGGTTATAAAAGTTGAGAGGTCTTATTTTCTATGAGTAGAGTTTAACATATAGTAATCAAATGCCTTATTACTTTAAGATTGTTTGTTTGGGAAATCTTGCACTCCACAATTCGTAAGATGAACAAACACGTTCTTAAGATCCAGAAGGAGCTAGAAGAGGCTAAAGAAAAACTCGCAAGGCAACATAAACGGGTAAGTCTTGTGTTGATTGTAAATGGTCAAAGAAAATATACCAGAAACTTTTGCGAATATTCATTACCTTGATGGGAACTTATTTTCTCGAGACCAAATCATGCAGAGCTGTTTGTAGAAGTGGAGGAAGGGACGGACCTGGGGTCTGCTGTTCTCTCGTTCTGCACGGTGAACCTGTTTAGGAAGCCACAAACCTCACTTCTCCATAGTTCACCATCTCTGGATCAGTTTCATGTTTGCCTTCCCAAAAAGGGAGGAGAAGGAAGGAGGACACTTGTGTTTCTATAAGAGTTTCTGATGCAAGAGGGGAAGAGGGAGAAGATTGTCTGTGTTCACCACTCCCCCGGTAAGGTTGGGGGTAGTGGGGGGGGGGGTCACTCCCAGGCCTATAAGATACTTCTCATACTTCTCATATTAATAAGAAGTTAAGTATTTTAGCTATTTGGCAGAAACAGTGAGTTGGCTGTATCCTGTGATTTAGCAAACAGTGCTGGTATTGTTCATGACAGAATTTTCCAGTTATGCACATTTATCAGAGTAGAGGGTAGAAGCAAGTTTAATGATTTATATGAACTAGAGCAGGTTCGAGTGCTAGTCTCCATCTAGACATTCATATATACCTGAGTATATGTAAACACACAGATCTAAAATACTGTAAGGTAAATGGTATCATCCCCATTTTATACATGTACAAACTCCAGAGACTTCACACCACTCTGGTCTCTAGATATGTGGTGTCCAATATGGTGACCACCAGCCACATGTAACTAGTTATAAGCTAATTAAATCTGAATACAATTTAAAAGTCAGTTCTTCAGTCACACCACGTTTCAAGTGCTCAGGTGTCATGCGTGGCTGGTGGCTATTGTGAGGGCAGCGCAGATCTACGGTGATGAAAGTGTTGTGATGAGAGGCTCCCAAGACCCTAACCCTGTATTTCCCCTAGGAGCAGCAGTTCAGTGTTCACAAACTCAGGATTCCCAGCAATTTCATAAAACAGACTATGGTGAATAACAAAAATCAGCTGTATATTTTCCTTGGAGCTCAAAGCTGTTTTCATTTTGAATGGAGGAAAAATGTGACACGTATTTCCTCCTTGAGTGGGCTGTCTTATAAAAGGCATAACTTACTTCTGCTTTATAGCAAATCTACCACGATTGCCCAAGTGCCACTGAATTTCCCTGGCCTAGATAAGAGGTACTCATAGGACTTGGGACATTTTGCCTGTATGTTTGGGACACTGGAGTACTTTTACTATAGAATACAAGTCTTCAAATAGCATTTGACCAGACATAATAAAAATCCTTAGATTTGCTTGATGTGATTTAATACACTGCAATCCTAAATGGTGTTTTCCCTTTGTTCCTTTGCATTCGGTAGCGAAGTGATGATGATGACAGAAGCAGTGACAGGAAAGATGGGGCTCTTGAGGAACAAATAGAAAGACTGCAGGAGAAAGTGGAATCTGCTCAGAGTGAACAAAAGAATCTCTTCCTTGTCATATTTCAGGTATCTTGGCTTGGGACACTGATATGTTCAAAGAAACAGTACATTTCTTTAGTTTTAAAAAATGTTTTTATCACAGAAGTAATACATATTCATTTATAAGATCTTAAATATATAAAAGTTTCTAAGGGAAAAATAAAAGTAATTCTGTTATTTACATAATGAGCATTCTTGCATGAGCATTTCTCCTTGCTTTAAAAAAAATGGATACTACTGTTAAATACCTCTTTCATATTTAATTATTCCCAATTGTTGATCTATTTATTGATTGTTTTCCTTCCTGAAGATTTTTGTGTATACACTCCTGTTAACATTTCTGATTATGTCCTTAGAACAGGTTCTAAGAAAAATTACTAGCATAAGTTAATCTAGACATTAAAGGTCTTCGGGTATTGCCGAAAACGATGCACTAACTCATTATCACTGCTTTTCTACACTGACAGTATTTATTGAATTATGAAAGTTATGAATACACACCACAAAGGGTGAAACAAGCAATACCTTTGAGGTCTCTTGGTCAAAAATTTGATTGTTTCCGAAATATAAGAATTTTTTCTGACACCTCTGGAACTTTGTACCCCATTTCCAGCGTTTTATCATGATCCTGACTGAGCACTTGGTACGATGTGAAACTGACGGGACCAGTGTATTAACACCGTGGTATAAGAACTGTATAGAGAGGCTCCAGCAGATCTTCCTACAGGTTTGTGGAAAACTGATTATATAATAAACATCATTATTCCCAGCCACAGGGATTTTCCATTTCAAAAAGTCATCAAATCTGTCAGGAGGTTATGTAGTACCTGTAAGCCCCTTAGTGTCCATTTGTTCCTACTGCTGCTCATCACAATATTTAGGCTTAAATTGGCTCTGTATCATTCAGACTCCTAATTGCCATTCTCTTTGGAGAGCCTAGCTGTAATACAACATATAGAGAAAAAAATGCTAAGGGAAGAGTAATCAGATTTTAAGAATCTCTGTAAATTCAATGTGCAGATGATAACCTTGTTTCTGGACGCACTATTTAAGTTCTCTGAGGTCCTTATAGAAAGCAAAATGCAACACCTACTCTCTGCTAGATTTAAAGATCTGTAAGGGAAAAAAAAGAAAAGAAAAAAGATCTATAAGAGAGTGAAACTAATCCTTTGTATCTTCAGATACTAACACCCCAAATCCTCATTTGTTTGTTCTAGAAAAGAGTGATTAAAGCAGAAGGCATAAAAGGGGGGGGGGGAGTGCTTTAAGGCTCCAAACAAAAATTTATTCTAGATTTTTTAGTTACTGTCAAATTAAAAAGCTTTAACAGCCCCTAGTTAGTCCTATAGGAATCTGAGTATATTAAAGTTTATATTTGTACACATAGAAGAAACTATTTTCTGACATTTTTTTTCCCAGTTAGGCTCAACAAGTCACTGATTTTCAGTAAGACAGATGACCTCTTTATTTTTAAAAGATTAATTTAAAAAAATGAGGTTTTCCTATTTTGTGGAATACTTCACAGATCACTGGCTAATATCACTGGCTAATTCTCTCAATATTTTTTTCTTTTGCAAAGAGATACGTTAAAGCCCTAACCAAAAAAAGGAAATGATTCCAAATTTTTATGTTTCAGGGACCATGGTTAAAACCATGGTTACTTAGTAACAGTGCTATTCTTATTTGTAATGTATACCACCTCCCCCTCAACACCCGCCTTTTTTTTTTTAAATCTTCCTAGATCAGTCCCTGTCCTGACAGCTTTTAAAAAGTCATACTGTATTTTGTCCTGATTAGGGAAGAGACGCATCTGAACCTCATCTAGAATAGTAGCAAGTGCTGCTGCCACTGCCTTGAAGTAAATTGCATTTACACAGAAGCAGGCCAGAACTGGATTTTTTAAATTATTGAACATCGTTTTGTTTTGTTTTGGAACTCGTTTACTCCTACATTTTCTTAATGTTGAGGCTTTTCAGGGGCCTATTATTCCTACCAGCAAAACCACTTTTTTTTTTCCTGTTCTTTCCCATCATTCCAGTGTGGATGGGCCTCTGAGGAAAATGTTCTGCAAGATTGCTTATGTGCGTTTTCTCCTGACCTAAACACTTATCCCCTTTTCTGTGTCCACAGCATCACCAAATAATCCAGCAGTATATGGTGACCCTGGAGAACCTGCTCTTCACTGCTGAATTAGACCCTCATATCCTGGCTGTGTTCCAGCAGTTCTGTGCCCTGCAGGCCTAAGGGTCATTTTTTTTTTCCCCCTCCTGTCAAGATTTTTTTAAGATCTCAAAATAATGTCTTATTTTTGATGGTTTGAATGCTTGCTTTCTTGTAGCATCCTTTCTTGAAGCAGAGGGGGAAGACAGGACAGTGAAGAATATGGTATTGATTACCTTTAACTGCCCCCTAAAAAGCAGATATTCCCTAATGACAATAATGTGACAATGGCCATAGGATGGATGTATTATATATGTGACAGATACAACTTTTCTCTGATATTTTTTCTCCTTAAGGCACAAAAGATAACTGATGTGAGGTATGTGCAACACTAGAGGTCAAGCTTACAAAGTAGTATATAGAACTGATGGGTTTATTATCAAGTAGCATAGCTTTTCACAGCTCATGGGTAACCTAACATGGCTGAAATAAAACTGAAAATATGTTTTTTAAACCTTGGTATTTCATGATTTATCATCTCAGTCTACTTTAAAATTAGTGGTTTCTTACTAAAAGTGAGGTTTCTTACCTCCATCTGAAATTTTCTCTTCAAAGTATTTTTCATTACTGTAGCATTTTAAGACACTACTGTTATTAAAAGATGTTACTAGAGTAGAAGTTCCCAAATTCATCTGAACATAAATCACCTGGGGCTCTTCTAAAGTTTTTTTTTTTTTTTTTTAATTAAACCACACTCTCTGGGGGTGGAACACAGACATTGGTAGTTCTTAAAGCTCCCGGGTAATTCCAATGTGCAGATAAGTTTTGAACTATCATCATCTTAGAACATCTGGTCATTTCCTCAAATCTGAGACATCTGTTAGGTCATACAGTGAATTACATGCTAAAGTGGGATTTAGAAGTAGCTAGATTGGCTAAAACTATACTTGGCATTAGATGTAGGTTTGGATTTTATTTCTATGGAGTCTGGGTGGGCCAAGTAATTACTAATTCCAGAGCCTGTTTCCTATATGGTGTTGAGGCTTAATTAAGATGGTAAAAGTACACTGTTAATTAAGTAACACACAAGGGATTATCTGACATTCCAAATCCTAGCATTTTTAGACTTTTTTCATTAAATCTTCAGAAAAATTTACCAGTAATCTCACAACTGTAAGTATCTTTGTGCATTTGTACAATCTTTTTTTTAGCTCAGTACATCATAAGTTTATGATGCATTAGGTATTTTCCATATTAATATATGGGGTCTCTTTGGTTTATCATAACATTTAGTGGCTACAGAATATAGTCTACTCAATAGATGGAAATTCCTAGGATTTTTAAATACCGTACCATTTAACAAATAGTCACAGGATTAAGGTTGCATGGCAAGTTACTGGCAGAAAGGGAACTAAAACCCAGGTTCTTTGCTAAATGTTCTTTTGTTTACACTGTTCCTCCTTCCCACAAACTACATAATTAGAAAAAGCTCCTATCCTCAAGAAGCTAAAGGATAACCATTTAAGGCTTTGGTTAACTTTGATCCTAAACTGCTTTGTAATCGTTTCATAATGTATTGCAAAGTTTGGCTAGTTATACTTACTTGATCCAAATCCTAGAGGAATTTCTAGGTTTTCACCTCCTTTCTCTTGGACCGTCTCTTCATGTGTAATGGTTGCTTTTAACAGTTGCTCACTGATGTAACCCTGCTCTGACCCAGTCTGGCAGCTAGGTATATGAAAAAACTGAAACAGAGACTGAGTTTTGAAGAAATAAAGGTACAAGAGCAAACTTTCAACAGTTGCTCTCCCCACTAATGAAGCTCACACAGACAAAAGAATGGCATGTCACTGTAACTGTACGTCGTACCTTGCAATAAATCAATATTCTATTAAACTGTGCTGATGCCATTTAACATGCTTTTGTCAAAGTGAACATATACTTTTCCTTAACTCTCAATCTCCCAGGAATTATTCAGAAAGCAGTTCATATGAAGTTTGTTTGCTTTTTCTGGAAAGTATTTAGCAGTGATTTGTATTAACTTACTAATCTACAATTATACCTGAAAATGAAAGATGAGGACAGAACTTGGCAACCAAAAGCAGATCTGGCTGTCAATGTTAACTGGATACCAGGATTGTCCTAAATTGATGAAGGTGAAGAGTGACTAGAAGCCCACCTCAACTGGACAAGTCTATTAACTACACTGGTCCTGATGATATGATGTGCTCATTAACAACTGGCTGTTACGTGCCAGATGCTATAGATTCACCGTATTTAATCGTCATGAGAGTCCTTACATTATTATACCCATCTGATAGATAAAAACAGGCCCACGGAGTAACTTACCCAAGGTCCACAGGTAGTAAGGGGAATCTGAAACTATGTCCATGTGGTAGTTTTAGGGCTTCTTGTCTCCCAGTAGTAATGCTGTTGTCAGCAGCCTGAACCCCTAGTTACTTGCTGGGAAGGTGTATTTTTTTTCCCCAAGAAGTTCTTGCCGCCCATTTGGAATCGCTTTTTAGTGAGCTGTAATATTCAGCATAACACATTAAAAAAAATCAACACTCGATAAATATATTAAACATTTCTGTATTGAATACTTATATAGAGAACAATTAGTAATTATAGTCTCAAGTCTTTGGATTTGACTTGTTTTGACTTTTGCCCTTCTTCAAGCATAATCTCCAAGAGCTGATCTAGAGAGAGAAATGAAAATGTACAAAAACTTCCTATTTATTTGTAGCAGTAGGATAAAAAGTCCTGTCAAAGAACTTGAAAATACCTAGTTTATCATAACTTGTATTTGTTTTTATCAGGAAAAGAATGCATAGACCCTGTAATCAAGCACTCGGGATCAAATGCTCTTACTAGATATAACTACCTTGTAATCCTTTTGACAAGATAGAGGAATATTTGACTACCTAAACTTGATCAAGATGTCTGGGGTGATGTCAGGTTGTAGGTTACCCCTCCTTTAGAAGTGTTAAAACAAGCACAGCAAGCTGTCTTCCCTCCCAGGATTAAATGAGAATACCTCTAAGGCACTTAGCATAGTGTCTGCATGGCAGGTGGTAAATGCTCAGTAAATGTTAACAAGTTATGATAAACTTATCACTACCTTTGATCAACAAACAATATAGCTGTTTTTCCATTTTAATCCAGATTTGAAAAGGGCTATCTGGAAACTAATATTAAGATCTATAGTAGTAAACCCTAAGGGTACAGAAAACTTGTCCCAGCAATAGCTCCCTGCTCCCTGACTTGCAGACAGTTGTAGTCTAGAAGACCTGGCCCAGCCTCTGGGGTGCAGTGGTCTACCACCATCCCTGCTGTTTCTTGGGGTAAGAATCCAGTTCAGCCAGTTTTTGCCTTTACTACTAAAAGCTCTTCCTCCTACCCCAATCTAGGGTTTGTCCTGGTTGCTTCTCAGTTTTAGCTCTAACCTAACATTTTTGAACCTATCACTCAGCTCCCATCCCTATTGTAGAAAAAATGGTCACAGACCCAATATTTTGCCCACAACCAGACCTGCTGGACCTTAACTGAAACTTGTTCTTAAGCCATAACATAAATAATTATTTAAGCATTATTTATACAAGTGTTTCATTCATCTATGAAGACTTTACGTTTTGATGAATTTTGAACAAGACCAATCTAAATTTCCACACTATAAAACATATCACTTAACTAAAAATCACATTTTCTCGTATGTCAGTTCATGGCCACACACAGTACAAGTCTTCCGGTACACGTCATCCTCTAGGTTTTCTTCTGGTCCATACTCATGTTGATGAGCAACTGTCTCCTTTTTCCATAGACTGCTTCTTACTGCTCGCCGTAATTCTAAGAGAAAAAAGCCAGTTTTTCAGTGGTGCTATTTCAGCTGTGTGTGTTTAAACCAAATGTGGTTTACACCTTAATTTTATAACAAATCAAAACTGCTGATACAGATTTGGCAAGCTTACTTATCTCACTCACTGGTTTGGCCTGTGAAATCATTCATGTGATTGTTGGAGTTAGTGTGAAACAGGAGATTCAGAATTGAGGTATATGGACTAGAGGGACCGCAAAAAACTAGATTCAGAAGACAAGCGAAAGAACAGGGTTTGTTCGAGCTGGCTACAGAAAACAAGATGCCACAGCAGGAAAGGGCAATCAGCTGGGATGACTGAGGATAAAGAGCATTTTAAATTCCTTGTAAGTCAGGAGCTACTTCTCTAAGAGGCAAGTCAAACTTTGCTTGCAAGAAAACTAGAAAGCCAAGAACTCCGCCACTAGTTCATGGCTGATGTTAGAAAAGCTGCTCATGCAACTGACCTTATGTCTATTATTATTTATCCTATAAAATGAGAGCAATAGTTTAGGACATAAATTGCTAGTAATCATGCAAAGTACAACATAAATGAAAGAATCACTGACTATTAAGACCCGGAAAGAACCATGGAGTTATTTTACTTCATTTTACTTTGCAGGTAAGGAAATTGAGCAAAGATAGCATGGGAACCCAGGTCATTTATTCCAATGTTTAGAACTTTTCTCGCTACATCACGTTAAGATGTCATTTTCACAAAGAAAAGTTACGTTGGATGCTCTGAAAAGCGACTAGGACATTATAAAGTTCACACTGCATGTTACCTGAAGAAACCAAATGCTTTGTGTTAATCAGAAATTAACAAGCTAATAACATCTCAGTTTCTAGTTTAATGAATAAAAAGCAACATGAGTTGTTTTCATTTTTCTATTCTGACCAATGGTCCATCAAGCCCTGCACTTTTGATAGCAGCACTACCTAAGGGAGGGTATGATCATTATCTTCTATAATCTCAACCTTAAAAATCAAAGTACACCAAGTAATCACACAACATTTTGTTTAATCCATTTTACTATGATAAGTACTATCAAAATAATACTTGAATCTTTGTATTTTCAGCCTTTAATTGTACCATGAGGATAAGCAAGCAAATAGGGCTATGTATCAGGCACTGTTCTAAGCACTTTATTTATAAACATTTAATCCTCACAACACTTTGCAATAAGTACAACTATCAACCCAGTTTTACAGATGAGAAAACTAAGGCTCAGAGAAGTTACATAAGTTGTGCCTAAGATCAGGCAGAGGCACAGTCTAGCTCAGGCCATGTTCTTAACCACTAAGCTGTGATGCCTTTTCATACACCTCCAACATGAAAAGCACTTTATCTGAGACATTTTCAAGCTTCAATGTATATACCTCTAGACAGTTTCCAAACTAGGGAGAAAATCATGTTCATCCAAACTCTAACCTTTATTCCTATATCCTCTCATATTCTGAAGAACCCTAGTTTTTCTAAACATATCTGGAATGCCCTTTATCCTTTTATTTTTCTACCTTGGGATATTTTTAAAATAAAAAATAAATGATATGCTGACCAGAACTGCACAGATGCCTCATGGTTTCAGATACTGACAGGAAGATGTCTCCTGTCCAAGTTCCAATACCTACTTTTCAACTTTGCTCTGATGTAAGGTATCCTGGCCACTTTCCCTTTACTACCCCACGAGGAAAATCTCTCAAAATCTGACTGCATCCCAGTCGCTAAGCTAACTGCCCAGTTTGTGCATTATGTGAACTTAGGAAGAGAGATAAGAAAATTTTCTTAACACTAAAAGAATACTTAACAAAAATCCAGCTTACTAGCCATAACTGTCACAACTGAACATAAGGTTTTATACTGACTTTATGGCTTTTCTTCCCATCCTTCAGCTAATCTATCAAGATCTATAATGACAATAAAGCCACATCTTTAGTATTTACTAGACATTCCTGGAAAAACTTGTGCTAGGAGGCACTAAAACAAAACAAAACAAAACAAAACTGGTATATCTGTCATTTTCTTGCCCTTCTTTCCCCACACGACCGATCTAGTCTTAAAAGCCATGAGGTGGAGCAAGTGGGCATGGGGGTGGGGGGGAGCCCAAGATAGATAAGGAGGGTCTCCTAGAGAGGAGGCAGCAACAGTGAAGGGAAATTAGGTACATTCAGGGGCACTAATCAAATAACTATATATTATAATGGATAATGGAAATCAGGTTTCTCACTGTCAAAGAAGGAAATTACAAATAAGGAAAGGAAGAAAACCAGAATAAACCCTAAAATTTTGGATTAGAACTTGGTATAGTGTAAACTCAAGGATTTAATTATGTATTAGATATACACGTGTTTTAAGCTAGAAAGAAGTGGTCAAAGATTGATGAAGACATGTCAAAAGGACACAAGACCTAGCCTGAAGATACTCCTATGGGCCCAAATCTGAAACAATTTGAGCACCAAAATAATTGAGGACTGAAATGAACCAAAAGCCACTGAGAAGAATAGGAATTAATGAATCCATACCAGTAATAAACAAATGGGGGAATGATGCTATAGAATGTCGATTTCCAACTGGTTAAATGTGGAGTGAGCGCTGAAGGTAGAAAACAATTTTTGCAACCATCATCCTAAATACTGATTCAGGCAAGAACCATCCACGGATGAATGTTAAATTTAGGGTGAAGCGTTGAGGAGAAGCAGGACATTTACGTGGTCTTACAGGGGTTTTTTTGCTTATCAAAAATAAATATTAACATCACCATTGAGGGCCGATGGATATCACATGCCTCCGGATGTGATGCCCTAGAAAAGTCACTTCATTTATGTTCTATCCAACCTGAAATGAATAACCCGAATCTAACCACCAGGAAACATCAGAAAAACCTCAAATGAAAAACATATTACTGCAAAAAAGGTAGGCAGGGGAAGAGAAAAGACTTCTTCAAAAATGTCAGTGTCGTAAACGATAAAGGCTGTGGAAATATTCCAGAATAAAGTAGTTTAGGAAGACTTGGTACCTAAAGCCAATACCTGATCCTAGACTGGATTCTGTACTAGAATAAAAAAACTACACAGGACATGATTGGGTCAACTAACGGAATATGGATGACAGATTAGATAAAAATATCAGTAGTATACTTCTGTAAGAGAATATTCCTATTCTTAGGAAATATACACTGTAGTATTTAAGGGTAAAAAAAGGGTGGCAATGTAAACAACCTACTCTTAAATGGCTCAGAAATAAACGTATGTGTAGAGAGAATGCAAATGACATAAAGTTGTTAATAGGTAAATCTGGGTGAAGAATCTGGGTGTCCCTTGTACCATTCTTATCCTTGCAATTTTATGTAAGTTTGAAATTATTTCCAAATAAAAACATTTTTAAAAGACAGTAGCTAGATTGAACGGCCTTCCAATGGCCAAATTTGGGCATCAAAATGAATAATCAGGAATGGACAGACTGTAACAGTTACTTGAGAATAAGAATCCATGAATCCAACTAGTACTAAAAAAAAAGCTCTTCTTTCCAAAAGAAGCCAAATAGTAATTGTAGAAATAACAGAAAAAGAAAGTCACCATTTATATCCACCCTAATAATAACTGACTCAGGCAAGATTCAACCTGGGTGCTAAAACCACTGAGTGAAACTTAAGGAATGAGATGTTCACATAGTGTCAGTCACCCCATAGATTTCTTATTAATTACAAAGGGGAAAGGGTACCTTTACAATGGAGAAATCTGGCAGACACTACCTTACCTAAGCGATACCATGTGTCTCCTGAGGTAACCGATCAGAATCTAATTGTGAGAAAACTGCTAATAAACCAAAGCGACTATGGATATGCATCATCCTTGACTGGCCCCCGGATCCAACAACTAAAAAGCTATAAAGGGACATTGGAACAACTGGAGAAAGACAAATAATATAGATTATATACTAGGTAAAAGCATTATATTAATGTTGTTTATTGAGTGTGACTATTTTTTGGTTAGCAGAAACATGTCCTTATTTATAGTAGATAAATGCTTAAGTATTAATAAGAATCACAATGTCTGCAAGTAACTCTTAAATGGTTCAGCAAAATATGTGTGTGTGAATGAGGGAGAAAAAAGCAAATGTGGCAAAATGTCAACATCTGGTGAAATAAAAAATTTGTTTAAATAAGGATCAGAAAGTTTTTCACATTACTTCATTTAAGCAACTTAAAACTTTGGAAAGTAGAGGTCAACTACCTACTGCTGAGAATGAGAAGAAAAGGTGGAAAGATCAGAGACTTTAGAAGAGCGAGAAAAGGTCTGCTAGGCCTTGGGAAAACTAAGGAAACCTTGGGAGTGGAGCGGGGACATACCAAGCAGCCCTGAAAGCCTAACCGAGGCTGGAGAACAGGACAGCGGTTACCGCGTTCCAACCTCCTGGCCCCACTGGCCTAGGATTTCACAACACAAAAAGCTGTAGACTACTTCTCTGGGAAGGTTATAGAACTGTTCGTGATAACCATCAGTCTTGCTACTGATTATCTTCAGGGACTGTTTCTATTTTTTACCCAAAGAAGTTTTCCCCTAAATCTTTGTTGCAATGAAAAATGTATTTTATACCACTCTAAAATTTGTATTTTATCCAGCTTAATATCTTAATTTTACAAAAGAGGCAGCCTGTACTCAAAGAAGCCCAATGCTGTTTACCAGGTAAATTTATAAAAGAACTAGTGGAGAGAGACCAGATACTTCTAAATACCTGATGGGAGGGCAGGAAGTTTTGACATAGGGTGCCCACTGGTAACGAGAGGGAAAAAAAATCACAAGGAAATAACATATGAAGCTTTGATCTTACTTTGTCCTCCAAAACTAAGGATAGGAAACTGTGTCCTTCAAACTCCCCTGAGAGAAGCCCAAAAATAGTCATAAATATAACCACAGGCCCAGAATGTAAAATGTTCACAAACTTAGAAGGAGCCTCCAAATGGGATTTTCTCACCCACCTCTTTTGGGGAAAAAAGTGCATACTAACAAACAATTAAGATTAATTGTTCTTTGTTTTTAGAAGGCTAACCTCTACCAGTATTAAGAGAAAGCTGAGTATAACTTTAAAGAAAAGCCTTACAGCCACCTTATCTGTGGAAAGGAGCCACGCAAACCCAAAATGTTCTGTGTATTTGCATCAATTCAAAGTTCCCATCCAATATCCAGGCCAAAACACACTGCCTTTTTTAAAATCTAGTTAAACTAAGCACAGTGATGCCATCCTTTCTACTTCTGCCTTCTTGGATCTAAGAGATCTATAACAATTTGAACTTGCCGACAGGAAATTCTTTGTCTTTCACCTTGTCTAAATTTATATATACACCTTACACTATCTATAATTTCCTTCTCTAGTAAGATCAATTCTTTCTCAAACTGATGAAGTAGAAGATCATATTCTAAAAACAGGTAAATGTAATCTCTTACCTTTCCATAAAGAAGTAAACTTTGTGTCAGCTTCTTTGTGGATCAAAATCAGAAGACCAAGAGAAACCAGGTTCCAATTTCTTTTGAACTAAAAAACTTTTAGACTTGCTTTTATTCCTCTCTGTTCTGAGCCTTCTGAGCAAAGTGCATAGTAAGCTCCTTGTTTCTAATTTCTACAGTGTCTACTCCACTCTCAGCCCTTTGTGGCCTAGTCAGGAGGACAGGAACATATCCACCAACCTCTAAAGTAAATCAACAAGAAGAAGCCATAATTAAAGAAGGCATGGCACTGACCTCTGCACATTAAAGACCAGAAGACAATGGAGTAACGTTTATACAACTGAGAGAGAACTCAGGTTTTCGTATGCAAGAGAAACAGAAAAACATTCTTAGATTCGTAACAGGGTCTTAGAAAATAAACCATTCTTGTAACCACTTGGAAAATTTCCTCAAAAAACATGCTTCACCCAAACAAGAAATAAACTGAATTAAAGAAACCAGTCTTAAGAGGTCCAAGAAAAAATTTAGGGCAAATTCAAACTCTTCAAGGATGAGGAAAATCCACAGTAGTTTATCTGGTGGATAATAGCAGCAATTTAACATAGCGAGAAAAACAGCCAATTATGTTTGAGTTTATACTTCTTTAAAAAAAATACCCATGTGAACTGTGTAAATCTTAAAAGAAATGTTCTATTCATGCTAATATTTAAATAGATATGACTATCTTAATAGAATTGTTACAGAAAAAAGCATGAAAAAATTAAACAGATGCCATCATCTGTTATTGTTAGTCAAATTATAGAATTTAGTCCCCTTTAGATGACATCTTGACCAAACTACAGAAATATTATAGTATCTAATAAAACTACAGATAGACCCTCTTTTTAAAATATTTCATCACTTTGAAGGTATAAGTTTCTAATTCCTTTATCCATATATTATTATCTACAGCAAAATACCATCAGGAAAGTGGTTTGAGGAGGCAGCAGAAAGGGAAGAGCTGAGGTGATTCAGGGAGCTGGGGCTGACAAAAACTCTAGGCTGGTATGTGATTAGTCTATCAATGTGCCCTCCTCTTTCACACCCCTTAAGGTGCCTTCTGTTACCTGATCCCTCAAGGCTTTCCTTGAAGTTGGAAGAGAAGAAGGGTCGGGGTAAAACATGGAAGAGATTAAAGAAAGGACCAAATTCAAAAGAAGTCTTTCCAAATCCTCTCAACTGGCCCTTGCAGGTATTCTGGAAGACTGTGGTACAGAAGTGGCTAATCTGGGGACGAATCTTCAATGAAAGGCTCTTACATGGCATAGTTTGCTATAGGAAACCTCTCTACAAAGGCATATATATATATATGTGTGCTTATTACCCTCTGATTCAGGAAATGATATGTTAAGTAACTATAATTTATATAAAGATGTATATAAGGATGTTTATCATGGGGTTGTCTGTCTTTGATAAATTTTTTTATTAAACTTTGATTTTTATTCCTTACTGTTAAGTTGATCAATTTTATATATCAAAATTTTCATTTGTAATCAAAATTAAGAAAGCTGAATTAGAAATCTGAAATATGCTCAACTATTATTCCCTTCCTGTAATTAAAGAATAAAGCAATCATTGACAAATATTTGAACATTTACACCCAAGTCCAAGGATATATAAGTGGATCTTTTACCTGCCTTCATTATATAATATCTACAGGGGAAAAAAATAAAACTTTTCTCTAAAGAGTATCCTTGTACAGCAACACATGCAGAACTGCCATATTCTTATAATAGGTACATAATATGCCATAGTAATACTACGATCTATGGGCTGTCACTCTGCCCTAGTTCTCATCTAAGCAACTTACGTGTAATGTCTCACTGATTCCTTACTAAACTTTTATAAGGTGGGTGGTATTATCATCATTTTTATAGTTGAAGAAACTGAAATACAGAGAAGTTTTTTTTCTTTTTTTCTTTTTTTTTAACAGAGAAGTTTTGATAAACTTCATAAATGTCCAACTGTGCTTCCATTTTTATAAAAATGTTTTAAGGGCCTATGCATAGAAAAGAACTGGAAAAATAGACATTAAACTGTTACTGATGATTGTCTCTGGGTAGTATAATTATGGGATAGAAGTTCTTTATAGTTTTCTAACTTCTCTGCACTGCACATGAATTACTCTTGTACTGAAAAGGGGGAAAGAATTCCCTCACAATAAGAAGGAACAAGGTAGGCTTACATTCAATTTTTTTTTTTTTGCTCTTTTGTTTTTAAGACATCTGAACTATCTTCATTCACCCTCCAAAACCTCTTCTAAATCCTAAACACATAAGCAACATTACTTATTATGGCTACGATACCCATTTTAAATGGATCAATTTATTATATGTATAACCCTGTATAAACAGAGAATACATGTTATCTATATACACTTGACACCACACTGGCACTCTACTGTATGAAGAACATTTATGCCTACTTTTTAAGATTCTCTGTAGGGAATCTGTGATACAGCCAACAAGTGCCCTTTGTGCTCCTATAACACCCTATGTTCATCACTGTCACAGTACTTATCACACTCGATTATGACTAAGTTTATCAGTCTTTCTCTTCTGACAAAAGTTGACGCCAGCATTTGTGTTAGCACAGAGCCTGGAACACAGCTGACACTTAGCAATTGTTGGATACACTGATTACAGATGGACGGACAGACAGACTTCTGCACATATGCATACATGGATGGATGCATGGACAAATGAATACAGAGATAGATGGACAAAAGAATGGATAGTCACATGGATAGACAGATGTATGGATAGAGGAATGAATGTACCAATGCAGACTTTTGGTCATGAAATCCTGGCTCCAGTCCCAACTCTCTAGCACCTATGTAACAAGTCACTCTACCTTTCCAGGTGTTTTATTCATATATAAAAGTGATTAGACTATCTGACATTAGAAGGTTCCTTCTAGCTGCTAAATTAGATCACTGAGACTTAGGCATTATTTTTTCATTTTAAGCAATTAGAGAGGTTTGCTGGTGGAAAACTTCACTTTTGATAACCGTGTGGGTCACATTTAAGATTGCATTGAGGCCAAACCCTTAACCAGGGGTACATTCCTGACCCTACCGCCGTTCCTATACAAAAACATGACTCACTTGAAGACGAGGGCTTACATGCTTTTTTAGAATTGCAGTGAGGTTTGGACTGAGAGTCTCAAACACCAACTTACTGAGGGCAAACTTTAAGTCTTTTGTTCTTCAATTTATGGGAAAAAAAAAATTTCCAATCCAACAGTGACATTGTATCTTTAAAGTGGAAGAACTTAGCTAAAGGCTCTTTGCAAAGCAGTAGAGCACAGTCCTTCATGATATAAATGTAGCCACTTACCTTTTACTTTTTTATCAAACTTCTTCTGTTTCATTTTTTCTCGGTTTTTCTGTTGAACTTCCTTCGCTTCTTCTAATGCTTCCTGACTACCCCAAACTTCAAGAGACCTCTTCACAATCTGAAATACAGAATCCGTAAATTAGTTGTGATTCATTGTTGTAAAATAGTTATAATTATTAAATCCAAAGGTGCCAAAGAGTGATCTAACTTAAGTGCAATTTTATAAGTATTTATTTGAAATTTAAAAGTTTTTAAATATTGATAAGAAACAACTCTACGGCTTTCCTGGTGGCACAGTGGTTGAGAGTCCACCTGCCAATGCAGGGGACACGGGTTCGTGCCCCGCGCTGAGCCTGCGCGTCCGGAGCCTGTGCTCTGCAACGGTGAGAGGCCACAACGGTGAGAGGCCCGCGTACCGCAAAAAAAAAAAAGAAACAACTCTAATAATATCTCTATCTATAAACCTATGAAACCCTCAGTGAATGTATGATGAATAAGATTACGTATTTGCAAAGCACAATAAAACTAGGTGTACCTGTGTAAATAGAAAAGCTGTCCTCTGACTGCAATCACTTCTCTGCTTTGTTTTCACGTGAATCAAGAGAACTACATGTACTCAGTGGGTTTGATCGAGTTTTGGCAGGATCACCAAAAAAAAATCTGCTGACCAATTAGCCATAGTAGATCTAAATATGAGGTCATCTCCAGAAATCTCCCATCACAGGAAATCAATCACTACTACTCTTCTCCTGAATCAATAACAATTTCCATCCACTTGACTAATTTCTGATCTTAAAAATATGAATTTTCTTTAAAACCTTTGGTAGCTGAATGACCTAACAAGTCTTTATTCTAGTTTAAAAACCTTGGAATATATATATATATATATATATATATATATATGTACTCTTTATAATATTTATTTACATGTAGGGAAATAATATACACACTGAGAATTATGCTCGGGATATCTCTCACAATATGTTACAGGGACCAAAATATCAATCAATAAAGCCAAACTGAAATTTCTTAACATAAAGTAATATACTGTTATTTCATAAATTCTAAAACATCACACTTTCCACAATTTAACATCCCTGAAAATGCTGCATCACTAATGTAACTTAATGGTACTTTAACAACTCTGAGTCAAGAAGTGGTTCAGAAGAATTGGACTCTGAATGTTAGGAAGTTTAGGAATACCTTAATAAATCTGTGGTACTTGCATTTTCCTTGTTATGTACACACAAGCATGATTTATAGCAAAAAAAAACTATAGTAAGTCTAATGGCACTATTTCAATAAAATAAAAGCACCAAGTGATAAGGCAGCACTGGGTCAGTTTAATTAGCATTTTTTCATTTTTAATAGTACATAAAATTATGGTGAATCTTTTAATCAACAGTGTATTATGTTTAGTGAAAATTCAATATATGTCTGCTTTTACAATGTGGTTTCTTTATTAGAAGATACTAGGATCTTCTAGTATATTCCAATCAAACTGTGCTCTAAAGCAATGCCTCCTAATATTTTTTATATAATGGCACAAAAAAAGAATATTATGATATTTGTACCATTCTTGGGTAGATACAGGAAGCTGGAGTTAGATTCTGGGCATCTGTGAAATTCCCAAATTTTTTTTTATGATTTTATTTGGGGGGTAGGTGGGCAAGGGCTGACTCCCATTTCAAGCATTTTTGTTTCCAAATTGTACTCCTAACATCACCCAGTAGTAATATATTTGCTTCAAAGTGCCACATCAAAAAGCAAAATAAGTAAACATGTTATTAAATGTCATTATGTACGACTATGGCTCATGTAAAACAATAAAATGAAAAGGATCTTTTTAACTTTCTGTAAGTAAAAACTAATTATAACTAGTTCACTGTTAAAACTTCACCCGACGCAGGGTTTAAAATGACTGAATATAACTTATTAGAGACCTGTAATTTTAAGTAGAGTTTCATATCACCCCATTGTGCATGATGAGGATTCTTCTTCACAATAAATTTAAGAGCTGGTTCTCTTTTTTCTAAATCACAATCTTTCAGAAGGTATTCTTGTTTTGCTTCTGTTTTAGTTATAAGCTTGTGTTTATCATCAGCATCTCTGAAAACAGATTAAGTCCATTATATAAAGTAGTTGTTTTAAATAAATTAAGATTTTTCAAACAGTCCCCAAACCTAGGGGCATACATGCCAAAAGAAACATATAAAATACTTTTTCCTGAAACTCTCATGGTCAAATTAGCAGCATAAGAATTCCAACAGAAAAATACTTTCTTTTACTAATTCTGAGAAGCTATTTATATTAGCAGCAGATCCATGTTATTTAGCATGTTAAGAATTTCTTTTTACTAAGTCCCTCTTTTCCACAAAGTATTTGAAATAACTTACATGAACACAGCAAATATAAATGAGAACTAAGACTCAATAAGTAAGAAAATATAAGGCTTAAAGTCAGGAGAGGCAGGATATAAGGAATATAAACATGCAAGGTCCAAAGGCACCAAGCACAGCTGAGTTTCCAGTTGGCTCTGAGCTTTTTCAAAGCCCAGGTAAAAATGGAGACATAGTCAATTACATAGCTCTTCTCATTCATTTGTTCTCCATCTACATGCTAGGTACTGTTCAAGGTACTAGGAATACAGCAAAGAATAAAACAAAGCCTTGTTTTCAGGAAGCTTACATTCTAGTTAGGAGAAGACAGTCAATAAGCAAACGTGATGATTGATAAAAGTGCTATAAAGGAATACAAAGCATGGTAAAGGAACAGAAATTTTCAGATTGGGAAATCGAGAGAATGCCACTGATGAGGAAACATTTGAGCAGGGCCCTTTAGAAGTCAGAAAACATTCTGAATAGCTAGAGAAAGAACATTCATAGCAGAAAGAAGAGAAAGTGCAAAGACTCTAGGACAGGAGTGTGCTTTGCAAATGGAGTTCACAACAAGCGAGCCAGTGTGACCAGAATGCTTAAAGTAAGTGATGGTGAGGAGTGATGGAAAATAACGTCAGAGACAGGCAAGGGTCTTGTAAGAAATGGTGAAGACAATTTTATTCTAAATGGATTAGAAACCATTAAAGAGTTTTGAGTAAAATGCTATATGGAGAAGAGACTAACCGTGCAAAAGTGGGGGAAGAGGCCAGTTACAAGAGTACTACTGCAGTGGTCCAGGCAAGAGCTGATAGGGGCCCAGTCTAAGGCAGTAATAGTACAGAGGATGAGAAATGGATGGATTCAGGACATGGTTTAAATATAGACCCAAATGGATTTGGAATTAAACATGGGATAGAGAAACAGCCAGTGAATGAAGTTGGCCTTTACTGAAGTGGTGAACACTTAGGAGGAGGTATAGAACAGGCGGTGGGGGGAGGGGGAGAGGAGTTATAATTGGGAATAACTTTAAGAAGACTAAATAATTTGGAAGTATACACCAAAGGAGGGGACAGGTAAAGTACATTGTACTAATCTATAATCGTCAAAGATGTTGGAAAAAACAAATAGAATGGAGGGCTGTATTCCTAATTATGTTTACATAACTTTCTTTAAATTGATAATTAGGTTGCTTCCATTTTCTCATGGAAGTAAGGTTATATGTGGTAATTTAGTTCCTGAACACTATCTGTACTTTAAGGAGAGTGATAACACTGTGGGCCTTAACCACTGTGTGCATTAATGATACTGTTACATCACTGGGAATAGAGTTAATAATTCCAGTGGGTACCAGAACATTTCCCATCACAGATCTGATCATGAGACCAGAAACATCTCCCGTTCTATCTTCTAGGGATCTACTTAGCAACAAGTCAGTGGTGATGGCTCTAGATGTCTGCAGCAGGGACTCTGAAAAGGCAGGTCCACCAGGCGTGTGAGCAGTTTATCTGGGACTGTACGTACAAGAGTGGGGACAGGGAACAGATAAGAGGGCTAAGTGAGAATCCAAGGTGGGATCTTTAGGTGTGAAAGACACCAACACAGGACTTGGCTGAGATAACCAGTAGGGACAGGAGAACCAAGTGGAGTGAGTAATATTCCGTGGTGATACAAAAAGAGATCAAGGCTAGGAGAAGAAAAAGAATGACAGAAGAATGTGATTTTTCCTCATTTAATCTCTTCCCTGCCAATTCAGGAGAGTAGAAAATGAATGGAAAGAGGTGTTCTGAGTACCAGAAGGGTAGCTGGAGGCGTTATACTTCCCTCCTCTCATTGAAGATGCCAGTCCTCTGACCAAGGTATCAACACACACTAGTCAAAGAAAGAAAGAAACAAAGGGATCCTTAGGGTCTGGGGGGAGAGAAGGGTTAGGAACCTGCTACTGAGAGATAGTTAACGCCCCCCCCCAACCCCCCAGCAGAAAGGAAAAGGACATATCTATGGCAGAACCAGGGACATCCTTCCTATTTATGTGGCATAACGTTGATAAGCATAGTCTTCCTGTAATTCTTCAGCAAAATGGAAAATACAGAAATTTTAGGAAACTCCCAAAACAAAAAACATATTTATGAAGAAAATATTAAATCCAAATGGATCTAATTATTGTTTTGCCCTAAACCTACAAGCAAACATTAAATTTTAGTAATTTAGAATATGCTCTGAAATAAAAATAAGTACCTGCAGTTATCACAAGTTGCCAAATCAAAGTGGTTCATTAGATAAGAATCCATAAATTCTTTACCACATTCTTCACATATAACATAATCAAATTCCATTACAGGTCCTAAAGAAAGGAAAATTAATTCTCTAAGTTGCCTTTTTTTGTGATTAGAATAGAGCCTCCTCTATTTTATTAGCTTACCAGCATGTATTTTATGCCTGATACAAACATATTTACGTAAAAGACAACATAAAACCTTGATTAAGTAATCTTACATTTATCTAAAAAAAATTTTTTTAAGGAAAAAAGAAAAAAAAAAGGAAGTAACATAAAGGAAAAAATTATGGACTCACCCAGTATTTTTGAACTCAAACAACATGGAAGGTACTTGTATTACTTTTGTATTGCTGGTATAACAAATTACCACAAATTTAGTGGCTAAAAGAACACAAATTTATTTTCTCACAGATCTGTAGTTTCTATGTCTGACACAGGTCGCAGTGGGCTAAAGTCAAGGTGATGGCAGGGTTGCACTCCTTTCTGGAGGTTTTGAGGGACAACCTATTACCAGACATTTCCAGCTTCTAGAGGCCACCTGCATTCCTGGACTCATGACTCCCTTTCTCCAGGGATGTAAGCTGGAGCCAGCAACTGCAGCTTCTTACATCACTATGGCTTCTTCCATAATCCCACCTACCCCTGACTCTCTCCTGTCTCTCTTCTACTCTGAAGGATCCTTGTGATTACACTGGGCCCAGCTGGATAACCCAGAATAATCTCCCCATCTCAAAGTCTTTAACCTTAATCATATCTGCAAAGTCCCTTTGGCTCTGCAAGGTAATAAATGCATAGGTTCCGGGATGGTTAGGATGTGGACATCTTTGGGGGCCATTACTTGGCCTACCACAGTACTGTTGAGAGTACAAAGATTAGTCTCAAGGCCGGAGGGAGATGGGGGAGCTGCTTACAGATAAGGGAGATGGGCACCAACATGTAACACAGAAAACAGAGGCAACACAGAATTCACTTTCAAATGGGAAACTTTTTCTCTCCCTCACCCCCAACAACAGAGTAAACAGCTTCCTCTTCATCTGTCTCAACCACTAGATTGGAAATCTCTTGAAGGCAGAGATTGTATTTAGTTTAGCTATATATCCTCAATACCCAGCACAGAAACTACTCTAGGCAGAGTAAGGCCGGATTCTTTTTTTTTTTTTTTTAAAGATTTCAAATACCTAGCTAAGAATCTTTATCCTACAGAATTTTTTTTCCAGCAAGTCTGAAGGTTTTACTCCTAAGTCTTTAGGATGATTGCTACTGCCAAGCCCCAACTCTGAGAACTGCCACAAGTCCCAACAGGAAGAAAAATGGAGTTGCCATTTGTTCAACGTATTCCTATCACTGCCTTCCCTTACCTACTTCCAACACAAGAAGGTCAGTCAGTATTCTAGCACTCCTCAATATTACTAATCTCCAAACTCTAACAAAAAAAATCACTCTTCTTTCTAAAATATTACAGGGGCATAGCTATGGACAAAAGGAAAAACTGAAAATATAGTCAAAGTGGTATCTTCAAAAAACTGGTTACTGGAATGTGTTTGGATAGAGAGAAATTACAGTCAGAAATACCAATTAGGAGGCTACTGCACAGTATTATTAATCAAAAGCCATAAAATGTGCATACATTTTCCTAATTTTAAAAATGCCTTATAATGGAAATTTTAAAATATACATAAGGATGATTTTTCAACTCCATCACTCCCTTTACATTTACCATTTGGAAATTGCCAGTCTACTGTAATCAAGAGCCTTCCCCTCCCCCACTCAGTCCTTCATTCACTAACACATTTATTATCCATATAGACTCATGGATTCCTATTATTTCAATGGTGTCCTTCATTATTTTAGCATTCAAATTGTCTGAAATTTGGCCAGTGGAAGCCCCTTCAAGCTGACACTTATGCCTCTGTAACATGCTTCTATCACTTTCTGAACACTTACATATTTTCTGGCATTACAAAATGTCCCAAGCTCATCTTGTAGCCATCCTGCCCCAACCCTGGAATCAGCCATTTCTCTGAAGGGCCCTGGTTCCTTTTAGTAGAGAACAGTATCAGCATCCAGGATCTGGACACCAGCTGTGCTCATTGCTACTGGGCTACCTCTGCTTCACGGCCATTTCTGTGAACAGGGCTGGGAAATATATGTATATATAGACACAAATACTCATACATGTACTGTATACTTTTTTTGTTGAGATATAACTGACATAACATTATATTAGTTTCAGGTGTACGACATAATGAGTCAACAATTGTATACATTACATAATGATCACCACAGTAAGTCTAGTTAACATTCGTCACCATACGGTTACATTTCTTATCATAAGAATTTTTAAGATCTAGTCTCTTAGCAACTTTCAAATATGTAATACAGTATTACTGTTACCATGCTGTACATTACTTTCCCATGACTAACTGGAAGTTTGTACCTTTTGACCCACTTCAAACATTTCACCTACCTCCCTCCTCCTCCCCACTCTGGCAATCATCAATCTGTTCTCTGTATCTATGAGTTTGGGGGGGGGTTGTTTTTAGATTCCACATATAAGTAAGATCATATGGTATTTAACTTTCTCTGACTTACTTCACTTAGCATAATGCCCTCAAGGCCCATCCATGTTGTCATAAATGGCAAGATTTCATTCTTTCTTATGGCTGAATAATATTCCACTGTATGTATATACACACACATCACACTTTCTTTATCCATTCATCCATCGATGGACACTTAGATTGTTTCCACATCTAGTTATTGTAAATAATGCTGCAATGAACATGGGGGTGCATGTATATTTTCGAGTTACTGTTTACATTTTCTTTGGATAAATACCCAGAAGTGGGATTCCTGGATTATATGGTAGTTCTAATTTTTTGAGGCACTTGCATACTGTTTTCCATAGTAGTTGCACTGATTTACATTTACAAAGGTTCCTTTTATCCACATGCTCACCAACACTTATTTTTTGTCTCTTTGATGACCACCATTCTAACAGGTGTGAGGTGATAGCTCACCGTTGTTTGATTTGCATTTCCCTGATGATTAGTGATGTTGAGCATCTTTCCATGTACGTACTGGCCGTCCGTACGTCTTCTTTGGAAAAATGTCTATTCAGATCTGCCCATTTTTTAATCGGATTGGTTGGTATTTTGCTATTGAGTTGTAGGAGTTCTTTATGTATTTTGGATACTAACCCCTCATCAGATGTATGATTTGCAAATATTTTCCCCCATTCAGTTGGTGGGCTTTTCAAAGGTTTGCTTTGCTGTGCAGAAGCTTTTTAGTTTGATGTAGTCCCACTTGTTTAACAGTTTTGCTTTTGTTGCCTCTGCTTTTGGTATCATATCCAAAAATATCATTGCCAAGACGAATGTCAAGGAGCTTTTCATCTATTTTCTTTTTTGTTTGTTTTTTATTTATTTGGTCGCATTGGGTCTTAGTTGCAGCTCACAGGCTCCTTAGTTACGGCTCCAAGCTCCTTAGTTGCGGCATGCAAACTCTTAGTTGTGGCATGCATGTGGGACCTAGTTCCCAGACCAGGGTTCAAACCTGGGCCCCATGCATTGGGAGCACAGTCTTAACCACTGCACCACCAGGGAAGTCCCCATCTGTTTTCTTCTAAGAGTATTACAGTTTGTCTTACACTTAAATATTTAATCCATTTTGAATTATTCTGTGTGTATGAGGTAAGACAGTTGCCCAGTTTCAATCTTTTGCAGGTGACTGTCCAGTTCTCCCAATACCTTTTATTGAAAAAACTGTCCTTTCCCCTTGTATATTCTTGGCTCCTCTGTCATAAATTAATTGACCATATGTGTAGGTATATTTCTGGGCTCTCTCTTCTGTTCCATTGATCTATGTGTCTGTTTTTATGCCAATACCATACTGTTTTCATTACAATGGCTTTGAAATATAATTTGAAATCAGGGAGCATGAGGTCTCCAGCTCTGTTCTTTTTTCTCAAGATTGCTCTGGCCATTCAGGGTTTTTCATGGTTCCATGTGAATTTTAGGATTGTTTGTTCTATTTCTGTGGGAAATTGCCATTGGAATTTTGATAGGGACTGCACTGATTCTATAGATTGCTTTAGGTACTATGGACATTTTAAGAATATTAGTTCTTCCAACCCAGGAGCACAGAATGTTTTTCTATTTATTTGTGTCTTCTATTTCTTTCATTCATGTCTTATAGTTTTCAGTGTACAAGTATTTTACCTCCTTGGTTAAATTTATTCCTAGGTATTTTATTCTTTCTGATAAATGGGCAACTGTAAACAGGACTGTTTTCTTAATTTCTCTTTCTGATAGTTCACTAGTGGTGTACAAAAATGCAACAGATTTCTATATATTGATTTTGTTTCCTGCAACTTTGCTGAATTCATTTTTTAGTTTACATATACACTTCTACATGCATACACATATACATGTTTTAGAAATCATGAGTTCACACTGATACTGGCAATGCTAATCCATCCCCACAGGGTTCTTTCTTGCCTTCTCCCATTCCATATTTGTATGTCCTTTCTTCTACAATGAGAACCTTGGCTCCCAACAACATCAAGAAATACATTCATCTGCATGAGCCAATAATACATCTAAACTAGTTTCAAAATTTCTTCACTCATACCACTCTATAAAATGAGTTCAGGAATTTTGTGGTTTTCCCCTTACACCACCCACCTCAAATTAAGGATATACTGTCAAATACTGTCCTCATAAATCATTTGGACTAGTTCTTTCTGTCCTCCCCCTCTTCAACATGATCATGTTATTTCATTTGGAAAAATATGTCCATTTGTTTATTTGCTTTTAGGTTGTTTACTCCTTCTAGCAATGTTAATTTAACATTTTTTAAGTATGTAAACTTTACCAGAAATACACATACTTTTGGGTCAGTTACCCTACTGCTATGAATCAGAGCGCTGGACAAAAGTTTACCTACAAATATATTCACTGCAGTAATAATTATTAGAATAGAGAAAAGAAATAAACAAAAGAGCTGCATTTAAATGAACCATGGTGCAGCCATCAAAAGGAGTATTATGTAGCCATTAAAAAGAAAGTTCTGAAAGAATATTTAAGAAATGGGGAGGGCTTCCCTGGTGGCGCAGTGGTTGAAAGTCTGCCTGCCAATGCAGGGGACACAGGTTCGAGCCCTGGTCTGGGAGAATCCCACATGCCGTGGAGCAACTGGGCGCATGAGCCACAACTACTGAGCCTGAGCGTCTGGAGCCTGTGCTCCGCAACGAGAAGCCGTGAGAGTGAGAGGCCTGCGCACCGCGATGAAGAGTGGCCCCTGCTCGCCACAACTGGAGAAAGCCCTCGCACAGAAACGAAGACCCAACACAGCCAAAAATTAAGTAATTAATTAATTTTAAAAAAAGAAATGGGGAAATGCTCCTAACGACATTTTTATAAAAGAAAAATATTACATTCTCATTCACATATCAAAAACAGTCTCAAAGATAATACATCAAAATGTTTGTACAGGAAGTTGCTGTTTAATGGGACCGTTTCAATTTTGGGATGATGAAAAAACTCTGGAGATGGATGGTGGTGACTGTTACAAAACAACGTAAAGGTATAGTACTTAATGCCACTAAACATACTAAACATATGCTTTAAAAGGTTACAACTGTAGGGCTTCCCTGGTGGCGCAGTGGTTGAGAGTCCGCCTGCCGATGCAGGGGACACAGGTTCGTGCCCCAGTCTGGGAAGATCTCACATGCCGCGGAGCAGCTAGGCCCGTGAGCCATGGCCGCTGAGGCTGCGTGTCTGGAGCCTGTGCTCCACAACGAGAGAGGCCACAACAGTGAGAGGCCCGCGTACCCCAAAAAAAGAAAAGGTTACAATTGTAAATTTTATGTTATGTATATTTTATCACAATTTTTAAAAATAATTTTTTAAAAAGACAGTATGAACAGTGACTGACCTCATTGTTACACACTATTCTCTCCACATGGTTGCATTCCCCTGCAGTCTTAGAGTACACAGTGGGTTTAATTCTAGACTAGAGGTTGTCAAAGTGTGGCCCCTGGGCCAGCAGGATCAGCATCACCCAGGAACTTGTTAGAAACAAATTCACAGTCCCTACCTAAGACCTACTAAATCAGAAGAAGCCCTAGGGATGGGGCCCCATAACCTGTGTTTTAATAAAGCTTTGCTGGTGATACTGAAGAACCCTGTTCTAGATTCTAAAAGCATCTGATAGGCTCTGTTTTACAGGCAGCAAAGCTTAATGACCCAAATAAATTATTTTGATTTTTCTCAGCTATGCTACAAAAATAGACTGTCTTTAAAATTAACAAAGAAATCCTTGGTGGGCGTGTGCTGCAAAGGGTTCAAGGGACACCGCCCTCAGCAAAGATAGAGTACCCAGTCATAAGAATCCTGGGAAGCAGAGGGACTTCCCTGGTGGTCTGGTAAAGAATCCGCCTTCCAATGCAGGGGACACGGGTTTGATCCCTGGTCAAGGAACCAAGATCCCACATGCCGTGGGGGCATCTAAGCCTGCGTGCCACAACTGTTGAGCTTGAGCTTGCGAGCCTCAACAAGAGAGCCGGCGTGCTGCAAACTACAGAGCCCACGCACCCTGGAGCCTGCACACCACAACTAGAGAGAGAAAACCCCCAAGCGCCAGCCAGAGAGAAGCCTGAGTGCTGCAACGAAGAGCCTGTGAACCGCAACAAAAGATCCCGCATGCCGCAACTAAATCCCAACACAGAGAAAGAAGGGGAGGGGAGGGGAGGGGAGGGGAGGGGAGGGGAGGGAAGGGGAGGGGAGGGGAGGGAAGGGGAGGGGAGGGGAGGAAGGAAGGAAGGAAGAAAACAGAGGAGGAACCAAGATGGCGAAGTAGAAGGACGTGCTCTCACTCCCTCTGGCGAAAACACCAGAATCACAACTAACTGCTGGACAATCATCGACAGGAAGACACTGGAACTCACCAAAAAAGATACCCCACATCCAAAGACAAAGGAGAAGCCACAATGAGACAGTAGAAGGGGCGCAATCACAGTAAAATCAAATTCCATAACTGCTGGGTGGGTGACTCACAGACTGGAGAACACTTATACCACCGAAGTCTACCTACTGGAGTGAAGGTTCTGAGCCCCACGTCAGGCTTCCCAACCTGGGGGTCCAGCAACAGGAGGAGGAACTCCTAGAGAATCACACTTTGAAGCCTAGTGGGAATTGACTGCATGACTTCAACAGGACTGGGAGAAACAGAGACTCCACTCTTGGAGGGCACACACAAAGTAGTGTGCACATCAGGACCCGGGGAAGGAGCAGTGACCCCATAGGAGATTGAACCAGACCTACCTGCTAGTGTTGGAGGGTCTCGTGCAGAGGCGGGGCGTGGCTGTGGCTCACCGTGGGGACAAAGACACGGGCAGCAGAAGTTCTGGGAAGTATTCCTTGGTGTGAGCCCTCCCAGAGTCTGTCATTAGCCCCACCAAAGAGCCTGGGTAGGCTCCACTGTTGGGTTGCCTCAGGACAAACAACTAACAGGGAGGGAACCCAGCCCCACCCATCAACAGTCAAGTGGATTAAAGTTTTACTGAGCTCTGCCCACCAGAGCAACAGTCAGCTCTACCCACCACCAGTCCCTCCCATCAGGAAGCTTGCACAAGCCTCTTAGATAGCCTCATCCACCAGAGGGCAGACAGCAGAAGCAAGAACTACAATCCTGCAGCCTGTGGATCAAAAACCACATTCACAGAAAGACAGACAAGATGAAAAGGCAGAGGGCTATGTACCAGATGAAGGAACAAGATAAAACCCCAGAAAAACAACTAAATGAGTGGAGATAGGCAACCTTCCAGAAAAAGAATTCAGAATTAATGATAGTGAAGATGATCCAGGACCTCGGAAAAAGAATGGAGGCAAAGATAGAGAAGATGCAAGAAGTTTAACAAAGACCTAGAAGAATTAAAGAACAAACAAACAGAGATGAACAATACAATAACTGAAATGAAAACTACACTAGAAGGAATCAATAGCAGAATAACTGAGGCAGAAGAACGGATAAGTGACCTGGAAGACAGAATGCTGGAATTCACTGCTGCAGAACAGAATAAAGAAAAAAGAATGAAAAGAAATGAAGACAGCCTAAGAGACCTCTGGGACAACATTAAACACAACAACATTCATATTATAGGGGTCTCAGAAAGAGAAGAGAAAGGACCAGAGAAAATATTTGAAGAGATTATAGTCGAAAAATTCCCTAACATGGGAAAGGAAATAGCCACCCAAGTCCAGGAAGCGCAGCAAGTCCCATACAGGATAAACCCAAGGAGAAACGCGCCGAGACAAATAGTAATCAAATTGGCAAAAATTAAAGACAAAGAAAAATTACTGAAGGCAGCAAGGGAAAAACGACAAATAACATACAAGGGAACTCCCATAAGGTTAACAGCTGATTTCTCAGCAGAAACTCTACAAGCCAGAAGGGAGTGGCATGATATACTTAAAATGATGAAAGGGAAGAACATACAACCAAGATTACTCTACCTGGCAAGGATCTCATTCAGACTCGATGGAGAAATCAAAAGCTTTACAGACAAGCAAAAGCTAAAAGAATTCAGCACCACCAAACCAGCTCTGCAACAAATGCTAAAGGAACTTCTCTAAGTGGGAAACACAGGAGAAGAAAAGGACCTACAAAAACAAACCCAAAACAATTAAGAAAATGGTCATAGGAACATACATATCGATAATTACCTTAAACATGAATGGATTAAATGCTCCAGCCAAAAGACACAGGCTTGCTGAATGGATACAAAAACAAGACCCATATATACGCTATCTACAAGAGACCCACTTCAGACCTAGGCACACATACAGACTAAAGGGGGGGGATGGAAAAAGATATTCCATGCAAAGGGAAATCAAAAGAAAGCTGGAGGGCTTCCCTGGTGGCGCAGTGGTTGGGAGTCCGCCTGCCAATGCAGGGGACACAGGTTCATGCCCCGGTCTGGGAGGATCCCATATGCCGCGGAGCAGCTCGGCGCGTGGGCCATGGCCGCTGGGCCTGCGCGTCCAGAACCTGTGCTCCGCATGGGGAGAGGCCACAGCAGTGAGAGGCCCACGTACCGCCAAAAAAAAAAAAGAAAGAAAGCTGGAGTAGCAATACTCATCTCAGATAAAATACTTTAAAATAAAGAATGTTACAAGAGACAAGAAAGGACACTACATAATGATCAAGGGATCAATCCAAGAAGAAGATATAACAATTATAAATATATATGCACCCAACATAGGAGCACCTCAATACATAAGACAACTGCTAACAGCTATAAAAGAGGAAATCAACATTAACACAATAATAGTGGGGGACTTGAACACCTCACTTACACCAATGGACAGATCATCCAAACAGAAAATAAATAAGGAAACAGAAGCTTTAAATGACACAACAGACCAGATAGATTTAATTGATATTTATAAGACATTCCATCCAAAAACAGATTACACTTTCTTCTCGAGTGCGCACGGAACATTCTCCAGGATAGGTCACATCTTGGGTCACAAATCAAGCCTCAGTAAATTTAAGAAAACTGAAATCACATCAAGCATCTTTTCTGACCACAACGCTGAGATTAGAAATGAATTACAGGGAAAAAAACATAAAAAACACAAACACATGGAGGTTAAACAATACGTTACTAAATAACCAAGAGATCACTGAAGAAATCAAAGAGGAAATCAAAAAATACCTAGAGACAAATGACAATGAAAACACGATGATCCAAAACCTATGGGATGCAGCACAGGCAGTTCTAAGAGGGAAGTTTATAGCTATACAAGCCTACCTCAAGAAACAAGAAATATCTCAAATAAACAATCTAACCTTACACCTAAAGGAACTAGAGAAAGAAGAACAAACAAAACCCAAAGTTAGCAGAAGGAAAGAAATCATAAAGATCAGAGCAGAAATAAATGAAATAGAAACAAAGAAAACAATAGCAAAGATCAACAAAACTAAAAGTTGGTTCTTTGAGAAGATAAACAAAATTGATAAACCATTAGCCAGACTCATCAAGAGGGAGAGGACTCAAATCAATAAAATTAGAAACAAAAAAGGAGAAGTTACAACAGACACTGCATAAATACAAAGCATCCTAAGAGACTACTACAAACAACTCTATGCCAATAAAATGGACAACCTGGAAGAAACGGACAAATTCTTAGAAAGGTATAACCTTCCAAGACTGAACCAGGAAGAAACATAAAATATGAACAGAACAATCACAAGTAATGAAATTGAAACTGTGATTAAAAAACTTCCAACAAACAAAAATCCAGGACTAGATGGCTTCATAGATGAATTCTATCAAACATTTAGAGAAGAGCTAACCTAACACCCATCCTTCTCAAACTCTTCCAAAAAATTGCAGAGGAAGGAACACTCCCAAATTCATTCTATGAGGCCACCATCACCCTGATACCAAAACCAGACAAAGATACTACAAAAAAAAAAAATTACAGACCAATACCACTGCTAAATATACATGCAAAAATCCTCAACAAAATACTAGCAAACAGAATCCAACAACACATTAAAAGGATCATACACCACGATCAAGTGGGATTTATCCCAGGGATGCAAGTATTCTTCAAAATACGCAATCAATCAATGTGATACACCATATTAACAAATTGAAGAAAAAAAACCACATGATCATCTCAATAGATGCAGAAAAAGCTTTTGACAAAATTCAACACCCATTTATGATAAAAACTCTCCAGAAACTGGGCACAGAGGGAAACTAACTCAACATAATAAAGGCCATATACGACAAACCCACAGCAAACATCATTCTGAATGGTGAAAAACTGAAAGCATTTCCTCTAAGATCAGGAACGAGATAAGGATGTCACTCTCACCACTATTACTCAACACAGTTTTGGAAGTCCTAGCCACGGAAATCAGAGAAGAAAAAGAAATACAAATTGGAAAAGAAGTAAAACTGTCACTGTTTGCAGATGACATGATACTATACATAGAGAATCCTAAAAATGCCACCAGAAAACTACTAGAGCTAATCAATGAATTTGGTAAAGTTGCAGGATACAAAATTAGGTAAAGATGCAGGATACAAAATTAATGCACAGAAATCTTTGCATTCCTATACACTAATGATGAAAAATCTGAAAGAGAAATTAAGGAAACACTCCCATTTACCATTGCAACAAAAAGAATAAAATACCTAGGAATAAACCTACCTAGGGAGACAAAAGACATGTATGCAGAAAACTATAAGACACTGATGAAAGAAGTTAAAGATGATAACAACAGATGGAGAGATATACCATGTTCTTGGATTGGAAGAATCAATGTTGTGAAAATGACTATACTACCCAAAGCAATCTACAGATACAATGCAATCCCTATCAAATTACCAATGGCGGGCTTCCCTGGTGGCGCAGTGGTTGAGAGTCCGCCTGCTGATGCAGGGGACAGGGGTTCATGCCCCAGTCTCGGAGGATCCCACGTGCCGCGGAGCGGCTGGGCCCATGAGCCATGGCCACTGAGCCTGCGCGTCCGGAGCCTGTGCTCTGCAATGGGAGAGGCCACAACAGTGAGAGGCCCGCGTACCACAAAAAAAAAAAAAAAAAAAAATTACCAATGGCATTTTTTACGGAATTGGAACAAATCATCTTAAACTTGTATGGAGACACAAAAAAACCCTGAATAGCCAAAGCAGACTTGAGGGAAAAAAACGGAGCTGAAGGAATCAGACTCCCTAACTTCAGACTATACTACAAAGCTACAGTAATCAAGACAATATGGTACTGGCACAAAAACAGAAACATAGATCAATGGAACAAGATAGAAAGCCCAGAGATAAACCCACACACCTATGGTCAACTAATCTATAACAAAGGAGGCAAAGATATATAATGGAGAAAAGAGAGTCTCTTCAATAAGTGGTGCTGGGAAAACTGGACAGCTACATGTAAAGGAATGAAATTAGAACATTCCCTAACACCATACACAAAAATAAACTCAAAATGGATTCCAGACCTATATGTAAGACTGGACACTATAAAACTCTTAGAGGAAAACATAGGAAGAACACTCTTTGAGATAAATCACAGCAAGATCTTTTTTGATCCACCTCCTAGAGTAATGGAAATAAAAACAAAAATAAACAAATGGGGCCTAATGAAACTTCAAAGCTTTTGCACAGCAAAGGAAACCATAAACAAGACCAAAAGACAACCCTCAGAAAATATTTGCAAACGAATCAACGGACAAAGGATTAATCTCCAAAATATATAAACAGCTCATGCAGCTCAATATTAAATAAACAAACCCAATCCATAAATGGGCAGAAGACCTAAATAGACATTTCTCCAAAGAAGACATACAGATGGCCAAGACGCACATGAAAAGCTGCTCAACATCACTAATTATTAGAGAAATGCAAATCAAAACTACAATGAGGTATCATCTCACACCAGTTAGAATGGGCATCATCAGAAAATCTACAAACAACAAATGCTGGAGAGGGCATGGAGAAAAGGGAACCCTCTTGCACTGTTGGTGGGAATGTAAATTGATAGAGCCACTATGGAGAACAGCATGGAGGTTCCTTAAAAAACTAAAAATAGAACTACCATACAACCCAGCAATCCCACTACTGGGCATATACTCTGAGAAAACCATAATTCAAAGAGACACATGCATCCCAATGTTCACTGCAGCACTATTTACAATAGCCAGGTCATGGAAGCAACCTAAATGCTCATCGACAGACGAATGGATAAAGAAGATGTGGTACATATATACAATGGAATATTACTCAGCCATAAAAAGGAACAAAATTGAGTCATTTGTTGAGACGTGGATGGATCTAGAGACTGTCATACAGAGTGAAGTAAGTCAGAAAGAGAAAAACAAATATCGTATATTAACGCATGTATGTGGAACCTAGAAAAATGGTACAGATGAACCGGTCTGCAGGGCAGAAGTTGAGATACAGATGTAGAGAACAAACGTATGGACACCAAGGGGGGAAAACCGCGGTGGGGTGGGGATAATGGTGTGATGAACTGGGCGATTGGGACTGACACGTAAACACGGATGTGTATAAAATTGATGACTAATAAGAACCTGCAGTATAAAAACAAACAAACAAAAAAAAAACAACTAATACTAAACTTCTTTGGGTTATTTGTATGGAAGTATGTTAATATAAATGTTTCAGACATTACATGAAATTTCTAAAAATCTTATATGTTCTGGTATAATGTTATAAGTCATAATTCTAGTTATTACTTTAAAATGTAAATCTCAGAAATAACTAAAAAAAAAAGAAAGAAAAGAAAGAGCTCTTAAGCTGCACCAATTGTAAGTAACTTAAGACATTAAAAAAAAAAAAAGAGTCCTAGGAAGCAGAAAAGCACAGAGAAGCAACCAGCCTCTTCTCCATAGGCATCTAGCTTTTTACCAAAGGAGAGGTTCCATTGCTCCCTCAGTCAAGAGTTGCAGAAGCTCCACCCCAACCCCCCTTTCTGAGATCTCCCTTTGCAGTGTCCTAATCCACGGGGCCCCTCTCCAGTATGTATGGAGACATCCAAACTTTTATAAACCTAGTGAAGCCCATTTCCTTTCCTTTTCAAGCCCTTTCATCATTGTGACTGTCTGAAATTCTGCCAAGTACAGAAATTAGTGTCTGACTCTAAAAAAAAAAAGTGATAGAAAATATTACTTACTCTCCCTGTTTTCTTCTACCCATAGAGGTCAACCACATAAAGTCTTAAAAGTAGGCTCCTTGTGCAAAGGCACCTGCCCAAGGGGGCAAACAGGTGTCAAAATGCAGCCCATGACCACTTTTTAAGCCATGAGTCCTGGCCCAGGCTAAGTCAGCCCAGAGAAAGAGGGTCTTTTTCTACTTTCTCTCCCAAAGATGACACTGTGGAAGAGGTAATCAAGGATGTGACCACCGGTTAACCTGTGAGCTGGACCTGGGCAATCAGAGGCTCCTCACTCTCTCTTCTTCTCTCCTTGGGATGTACATTCTGCCCCATGTTCCCACAGTGGGAGCTGTTTCAAGGACACAGCCTTGAGAGCATACGGTGTTGTTGAGAGCGTATGGTGTTGTTGAGACCATGTGGACTGAATATGGAACTGAACCCAGTGAAAGCTTCTACATATACTTTAAGATTTGGCGAGCGGGTGCGGAGATCTACTCAACTCACAGCCACCCAAGACAAGCCTTGTAAGAAAGTTCCCTTGCTTATTAAAACTGCCACCTACCAATCTGGAGTGCTCTGACTCTTTCTTGAGCCTCTCCCTGCCTTCCCTGTATGGGGCCAGCTTGCGAATAAGAGACACCTTTACTAACCTGCACAAATTCGTTACCAGAGTGCTAACTGCAAGCAGCAGCCCTACCGTCAATAACAGTATATGACACATGCCACATACATACCTCAGTCAAGCACAAAGGCACTACAGTAGGTTCTCAATTAATGTTTGTTGCATGACCTGTTGAATGAACAGGGCTTTATAAGCCCGTGGTGGATTCAGGAATCTACAGAAAAACAGTTACAGTGAATCTTCATATCCATAGAATCATAAGGACTTTACAGGTCACTGAATTCAAGGCATTCCCTCCTGATACAGGGTTTTTCTACAATATCCTGCTCAAGTGGTCTCTCAATCTCTGAACCCCTCCAATGCTTTGCTATTTAGAGGCAGCACTCCACGTGGTTTGGCTCACATGATGTATGTGCCAACACCCTATTTAGTGCAAAGTACAAGTTCATTTTACTGTGTTGGAATCTCCCTCGCTGTTAACTGTTATCCACTGTTCCAATTCTCCCCTCCAGAGCAAATCGCAGTAAGTATAATCTGTCGTCCACAGAGGAATACTTCTTGCATTTGCAGGCAGCTGCAGTGTTTCTAAGTTAAACGTATCCAGTTTTGACAACTGTTCCTCACATGCCAATTTCAATATTTCCATTTTGACCACCCTGTTTTGGACATATACACTTGTCAATAGCCCTCATAAAATATGGCACCCAATATATACAGTGGAATATTACTCAGTCATAAAAAGAAACGAAACTGAGTTATTTGTAGTGAGGTATATGGATCTAGAGTCTGTGATACAGTGAAGTAAGTCAGAAGGAGAAAAACAAATACCATATGCTAACACGTATATATGGAATCTAAAAAAAAAAAAGGTTCTGAAGAACCTAAGGACTGGACAGGAATAGAGACGCAGACGTAGAGAATGGACTTGAGAACACGGGGAGGGAGATGGGTAAGCTGGGACGAAGTGAGAGAGTGGCATGGACATGTATACACTACCAAATGTAAAACAGATAGCTAGTGGGAAGCAGCCCATAGCACAGGGAGATCAGCTCGGTGCTTTGTGACCACCTAGAGGGGTGGGATAGGGAGGGTGGGAGGGAGATGCAAGAGGGAGGAGATATGGGGATATATGTATATGTATAGCTGATTCACTTTGTTATAAAGCAGAAACTAACACACCATTGTAAAACAATTATACTCCAATAAAGATATTAAAAAAAAAAAAGGCACCCAAACTGAAAATAAGTATTTTAATCCTTCAGGTGTCAGCTTCTGAAAACAACAGTTTAGACACACACAGAAGAGAACAGGATTATTACCTACCTTGATGAATACACAACACTTCTAATGCTACAACCAAAACTGGAATCGCTTTTTTAAGCTGTTATATTCCACTACTGGCTTCAAACTTATGATCAAGTAAAACTATCTTTTTCAAAGAGTGTGAAAGTACCCTCATCCAGAGGATGGATGGATATAGATATACGTGATTTACCAAAACTTTAACCTTACATAATAGTTATTTTATTATTCTTTTTATGCCAGACCTATCTTGTACTTTACAGACCACTTTTTTTCCTCTAAACATAAAGACCTAAAGTTTATCTCTTGCATTCAAGTCCCTCATTTCAGCCTATCAAGATACTTCTAAGTATTTATTCTATCAGCCTGCCTATTATAAAACAGAGAGCATCAACCCTAAGTACACAAATGACATGTTAAATGAATCACTGCCAAATCTGTTTCATTTTTAATCTACTAGCAAAACTGCCAAATTTTATCACTCTTATAAAGCCAACCTGCTCAGTGACTAGACTAAATGTGGCATTTTCTAGCATCACTTTGCAAAGAATTATGCATGTTACTCAAAATGACCAACCTAGGTATCTATTTTCTGAAAACACACTTTACCTGGTTGATGAACAACTTTTCCAGTTGTATGTTCTTCTTCCTCCTCCTCTTCCAGAATGAAGCCTCCTCTTGTGTCAATTATCTTTGGGGCTGCTTTTACATTAGCCATGCCTACAAAAAGTAAGAGTGGTCAACAAATGAACTAGGTAAGCCCTTATGTTCCCTTGTGCATAAACAGGAACTTTTAAAAATTTAATATATATCAAACAAGACAAGGATGTCCACTATACCACTTCTATTCAACATTATAATGAAGGTCCCAGCCACTGTACTACGGCAAGAAAACAAGACAGGCATAAAGGCTGGAAAGAAAACAGTATTCACAGATGATGTGATTATGTATACAGAATATCCAAAAGAATCTACAATTAGAATTAAGAAATAATACCTAGGAACAGGTGTGTAAAACGTCTACACTGCAAACACCACTAAGAGAAATCTAAGTCAATTCTCCCCAGATTTACCTAAAGATTCAATGTGATTCCATTCAAAACCCCAGCAGTGGCGGGGATGGGGGGGGGTGGGAACACACGTGCGTGTGTGTGTGTGTGTGTGTGTGTGTGTGCGCGTGTGCGCGCGCGCGCGTGTGTGCAGAGGCACACTCAGGAGGGGGAGTAGCAATGGGAGCTGACAAGCTGATCTAACATTTATATGTAAATACAAAGAACACACAATAGCCAAGATAATCCTGAACAAAACTGGAGGATTTACACTACCAGATTTAAAGATTTACTACAAAGCTTCAGTAATTATGACAGTATAGTACTAAAACAAAGGGGCCAATGTATTGATAGTAGAAGACAGAGTCCTGAAATAGACCTACACATATTTGGTCACTTAACTTACAGCAAAGGCTCCAAGACAATTCAGTGAGAAAAAGATAATATTTTCAATAAATGATGCTAGGATTTATGACAAAGGTACTACAAAACAGTGAGGAAAAGATGGTTATTTCAATAAATGAACTTTGACTCTACCTCATACAATATACACAAAACAATTTTTAAATGGATCATAGTCTTGAATGTAAAGGGTAAAAGGTAAAACAATAAAGCTTCTACAAGAGAACATTGGAGAATAACTCAATGAACTTGAGGTATCCAAAAACTTCTTCAACATGACACAAACGTATTAACCGTAAGAGAAAAACTGCAAATTGAACTTGATTAAAACTAAGAACCTGGGCTTCCCTGGTGGCGCAGTGGTTGAGAGTCCGCCTGCCGATGCAGGGGACAAGGGTTCGTGCCCCGGTCCAGGAAGATCCCACATGCCGTGGGGCCGCTGGGCCCGTGAGCCATGGCTGCTGAGCCTGCGCATCCGGAGCCTGTGCTCCGCAACGGGAGAGGCCACAACAGTGGGAGGCCCTGCGTACCGCAAAAAAAAAAAAAAAAACAAACTAAGAACCTCTATTCATCAAAAGACACCATTATGAGAGTAAAAAGACAAGATACAAATCGGGAGAAGCTATTTGCAATATGTATATCTGACAAAAGACTTATCCAGAATACGTAATGAAATCCTATAAACCAGTGAAAGACAAATAGCCCAACTTAAAAAAAGGGAAAAGACCTGAAGAGAAACTTCACAAGTGAAGATATGCAAACAGCTAGTAACCACATGAAAAAGGTCTCATCATCATAAGTAATTAGGAAAATACAAATTAAAACCATACTGAAATATCACCATTCCCACCAGAATACTCAAAATGAAGAAGACTGACAATACCAGGTGATGAGGGTGTGGAGCACCTGGGACTATCACTCACGGCTGGTAAGATTTTAAATTCATATAATCATCGTTCGGCAATGCCTGCTAAAGTTAAAATATACATCTCCCCTATAACCCAGAATTCCATCTCTAGGCATGTACACAATAGAAATGAGTGCATATGTCTACCATAAGACATATCAAAAATGCTCACAAATGTTTTCCTCATAACAGCCCCAAACTGGAAACAACCCAAATTTCCATCGAAAGAAAATGGAAAAACTACGGTATAACAACCTAAAAGAGTACTACAGAACATATAAATGAACAAACTACCAACACATGCAACAACATGGATGAATCTCTCAGGTATTATGTTGAGCAAAAGAAGCCAGTTACTGTATGATTCCATTTATATGATGTTCAAATACAGACAGTGCTAATCAAATGGTCGGAATGATAGTTACTTCTGAGGGTGAATGGTTGACTAAGAACTGCCATTAGGGAAATTTCTAAGGTTCTGGAAGTGTCTGTACAGTATATTGATTGCTGTGGTATTGACATGAGAATTCACATAGGTAAAATTCAGATGAGTGCATTTTACATTAATGTATGAATGTTATAACTAATTTTTAAAGACACAATTTAGTAGGTATTATCTTGCTTAAGTCTAAACTCCCCTTCTCTGGCCTCAATTTATTAAATAAAGGAATTAGAGTATAAGCCTGTTTATACAGTTAACAGCAGTTCTCATATTCTACTACATTGTCTGTCCATCTCTCTACATCCCTTCATTAGACTGAGTGCTTTTATCTCCGTAATTCTGAAAAATAGTTAAGCATTCCACGAATATTTACTGACTGGATAGAAATCAATGAATGTATCAGAATATGCTTTTGATTTCATGAATAGTGTAGCAAATGATTAGAATAATCATTCATGAGTGCAGTAAGAATTAAGAAGGGAAGCTGGAGTAATCAAGACCATAATCTGAGCAGGATCCTGAACAATGGTAAATCATGCCAAAAACAAAGCCCAATTTCTCTCTACTGCTATGCCTTGTTTGTTCCCCAGGCCCTTAGCACTACTCTTAGCAACACATTCTACGCAAGTTCTTCTCAGTTTTTTCATGGCATGTCATAGCACACACAGAAAATGAAAACTGTACAGTACACTGAAATAAAAGTACTACAAAGATTAAAAATCTCAGCACCTACCCAACTCTTGAAGCACAGCAGGTTGTATACAATGCTGTAACACAGTTCAGTTCTTTGGCAAATACCTAAGAAATCTAACAAAATATTCATGCTACCTTGCTTTCCATTATCAGACATTTAGTTTAATACCACTTTATGCTCTATTTCACACCCGTGTTCCACGGTCTTTTAGTACAGATCTAGAAACCTTTATGGAATAATGAATATGAATTAATCAGTGCAGATGGACAACTTTTTGTCCTGACCCTAGAATGCTTCAAGTTGGGAAAGGAATAAAAGAAAACCACTATAAAGCAGAAAGGATGAGACCAGAACCATTAAAACTGGTTGCAATTTGCAGATTCAGTGTCAGTATGAATATCAAGACACGAAGCTCGCTCTTTTCACACTTCCTTACTTCTGGCTGATGAAAAAGGGTAGTGCATGACACAGCTCTGACCGTGCTCAACTGCTCACACAGTATGGATATAGGCTTAGGAACACCTGTGCTTCACATTATAGAGGTGGTCCTGAAGAACCACGTGTCAACCAAACTGTATTTCCCTGAGGAAAATTATTAGTTGACCCCACTGGAGAATTACATGATAGACACATACATGATAGGCAAAGAGACAAATAAGCCGCCAAGGGCTGCCCTAAGAAAAGGGAAAGATGAAATCCAAACAAGAATAACAGCCTTTCTTCCTATGGGTGAGAGAGATGCCTAGTATAGCAGAGGCAGCTGGAAAGCAAGGAAAGGCTCCGAACCCAGGGTCAGATGACCCGAGTTCTAGTCCTGATTAGCCTTTGCACTTACTGGGATGCACCTGAGCAAACCCCCTTTCCTTTTCTGATCCTGTTACCACCTCAGTAAAACAAGGATACCAAACCCTGTCCTAATTATTTTCTCACAGGTTAGCTGTGAGAATCAAATCAGCCAATTTGAAAAACGTGAAGCACAACAGGTGCCACTCTGTTAGCCCCACGAAGGCAGCAGCTAACGTCTGTTTGCTCCCAGCACGGAGCAAGCACTGTGCCGGTTACGGAATATGCACTCAATCACCCTGTGTTAAATGGATGACTGAGGGAAGCTGGTGCAGGACCACTAGTTAAATGTGTTACAAGGTCTAAAAGCTTTACACAAAAACCACCCCTGGGACCGGTGGAAGCTGCAGGAAGAGAGCAGAAAGGGAGAGCTGAGGCACTGGCTGGCATTTCCTGACGGCGAGGGCGGCTGCATTCCCAAGCTAAGGACCGCCCAGGAGCAGGGAGGAAAGGCCAGGGCTGGGAGTCAGGAGTCGCCCTGTGGTCTCGGACAGCCCACTGTGACAAGGCCCGCTGAGCGGATCCCACCCCCACCCCCCGCACCTGGGACTGCGGAAGGGTCTGCGCGGAAACGCTAAGGGAGTGCACGCCACACCCAAGACGCTGCCCCCGGTCCGCGAGGAAAGAGAAGGGGCAAACGCCGCCCGGGCCCAAACCTCCGGTAGCCGCAGCCGCCGTCGCCGGGTAAGGCCGGGCCGCCAGCCGGGCCTGGCGCAGCATCAGCGCCCGCTGCCGCTTCCGCTCGATGCTCGCCCGCACCGCGGCAGACAGCTCCGCCGGCTGTTCTGAAACCGCCGGCTCAGACGAAGCTCCCCCGGCGGCCGCCATCTCCGTGCTCCCCCAAGGACTGTAGCTCTAGCCCCGCGCACGCGCATTGGCTACCCGAAGCGTGCCCAAGCCCCGCCGGCGCCGGCACCGCCTCCGCGCCTGCTCCACGGCTCAGCCTCCGACAAGGAGAGCGCCTGCGCAATTTGAGAAGCACGTGGGAAAGGGAGGGGCGGCGGGCGGAGTCTGCGCACGCGTCGCTTTGGGGAATATTGGCCGGCTTGTAACCCAGGGGGAGGGCCTTGGCAGAGATCGGTGATGGTCATCTTTAAAATAATAGTTTCGCTTGGTGGTTCAGAATATGGACTTTGGAGTCAGACTTGGGTTAAATCCTATCTCTAACACTTGCCATCTGCGTGACTTCAGCAAGTTATTTAACCTGAGTTCAGTTTCTTCAGTAGTAAAATGAGGATAATTACGGAACCACTTCCATGGTTGTCGGGAAGATTGGATGTAGCCTTTCAGCACAATGCCTGGCACATAAAAAGCTTTCAAAAATTATGGCAGGACTTCCCTTGCAGTCCAGAGGTTAAGACTCGGTGCTTCCAATGCAGGGGGCGCGAGTTCCAAACCTGGTTGGGGAACTAAGATCCCGCATGCCAGCAGCACAGCCAAAAAATGTAAAATGAAATAATAAAATAAAATGGCAGCTAGTAGTAATAGTAGTGCCAATCAAGAGAGATCAATAGATGATTGGTCTGACTACTTACAACACCTGGCCTAGATTCGAAATGAGAGCGCCTGGGTTTAAACTCTCACTTGCTGTGACATCAGGCAAATGCAGCACCAGGTTCCAAAGGCTGGTATGCTTGAGCTCGGCTGTCTTCTTTTCCTTGGAATATTTCTTCAGTGTGGATGAGCTGCCACCAGGTAGACAGTGGGTTTGGATTTGGGCCAAATCCTGACTTCCTAAACATGTGGCAAATGAAGCAAAAGAAACACTGCATGATTTTCTAAAAATGTATGTTTTTTCTTTTTTTTTCGACTCTTCTGTTTTTTTCTTTATTACAAATAAAACCTAACTGAAGCCAGAAAACATTAAGTTCTAATTACTACATACACCATTTGGGACTAGTTTTTAGAGCAAGCTGGCACACTGAGGTTTCCCACTAATATTCAATGATAAAAGTTTGAGAAGCACAAACTAGTGGTTCTAATCTATCAAATATATGTATATTTAAACTGGAGGACCTTATATAAAGCAGAGAAATGCTGAGCTCTTCTGGTTGAACTGGAGACAGAGACCTCAAGCCATCCCTACTCCCTTTCTCCTCAGATTCTTCTTGCTCCCCATCCATTGATCTTGTCCAGGTGATAAAATCTCAAATTCTATATGACACCTAAAGCACGAGCAAGAAAAGAAAAAATTAGAGAAATTTAACTTCATCAAAATTGAAAACTTTTGTTCATCAAAGGACACTATCAAGAAAATGAAAAGACAACTCACAGGATGGGAGAAAATATTTGGAAATCATAAACAGGTTTCCATGTTCCCTATCCAAAAGTAGAGCATTCCTAAGAAACCTTTTCTAAGCCAAAATGGCATAAAGCAAAGAAGCAATTACCTTAGGACACATCTTGCTAACGAATGCACATGCACAAAATAAATCGAGATAAAGCACAGATGCTCACAGACACAGTTCAAAGCTATGGCAGCTGGATGCTAAGATGCTGAAGGTAGTTCCCCGGGAAGGAACTTGGTGGTGTCATTCTCTCAAAGCGTGCTGCCTCTATACTGCCTCATGCAAAACAAACTCGAACACTATTTTTGCTTTTCCCCTTTTTTCCTGAAAGCGGAAATCTTCTTCACATTTCTTTCTGTTAGCGAAAACAGGTACCAATGAAGGTCTTTCATAAAAGCAAATTGAGATAAAGCAAACTTGAAAAGCGAGGGATACCTGTATCTGAAAAGGGAACTCTTACAACTAAATAACAAAAAGGCAAATAACAGTTTTTAAATGAGCTAAAGACTTAAATAGATATTTTTCTAAAGAAGATATACAAGTGGCCAAACAAGTACATGAAAAGAATTCATCATTAGTGAAATGCAAATGAAAAGCATCAGATCAAAAGTGAAGTGCGATACCATTTCACACCCATTACTATGACTAGAATTAAAAGGGAAAAAAACAGAAAATAACAAGTGTTGGCAAGGACGTGGAGAAATTGGAATCCTCATACATTGCTAGTGGGAATGTAAAACAATGCTGCCCATGGCAAACAGTTTGGCTATTCTCCAAAAAGTTAAACATATAGAATTACCATATAAGTCAGCAATTTCACTCCCAGGTAGAACTCAAGTCCTCAAAGGTTGAAAACAGGTGTTCAAACAAAAACTTGCATACAAATGTTCATAGCAGCACTATTCACAATAACCAAAAGACTGGAACTACCCAAATGTCCATCAAATGATGAATGGATAAACAAAATGTGGCGTATCCAAACAAGGAATATAATTCAGCCATAAAAAGGAAGTACTGACACATGCTCCAACATGGATGAACCTTGAAAACATTATAGGGACTTCCCTGGTGGCACAGTGCTTAAGAATCCACCTGCAAATGCAGGGGATACGGGTTTGATCCCTGGTCCTGGAAGATCCCACATGCCGCAGAGCAACTAAGCCCGTGCACCACAACTACTGAGCCTGCGCATTAGAGCCCGTGTGTCACAACTACTGAAGCCCCCGCACCTACAGCCTGTGCTCCTCAACAAAAGAAGCCACCACAATGAGAAGCCCGCGCACCGCAACGAAGAGTAGCCCCTGCTCGCCACAATTAGGGAAAGCCCGCGCACAGCAACAAGGACCCAACACAGCCCAAAATAAATAAATAAATAAATTTGTTCTTTATAAATTTCTTTTATATGAAACATTTGAAATAAGCAAACCCATAGTAACAAAAAAGCAAATTAGTGGTTGCCAGAGACTGAGGGGAGAGGGAAATGAGAAGCGACTGCTTAATAAGTATGGGACTTCCTTTTGGGGTAATGAAAATGTTCTGTTGTAACGGCTTCACAACATTGTGAATGTACTATGTGTTACTTTTTTAATTTTATTTTATAATAAGGTTTTTAAAAATTCCAATTCTAACTGGGCCCAGGCAGGTAATGGAAGTTAATGAATCCATCCATGTGTGGGGCTCTGGCAAACTGGAGTGTGAGGGCCCCGCTAAGGGAAAAGCTACAGCACAGCTCCAGTGGGTAGACAGAATTTGGGCCCATTGTTGCCAACTGCCCAATGTTTGAAGAAAAGTAACTGCTTCTCAAATTGTAATGCACATACAAGTCACATGGTGATCTTGTTAAAATGAGCATTCTCATTCAGTAGGTCCATGGTGGGACTCGAGAATATGCATCTCTAATGAGCTCCCTGATGGGGCTGCAGCTCCACGAACCACAGATCCAATAGTAAGGGTCTGGCCCACAGGTTCTCAAACTTGGCTGCACGTTGAAAGCACCTGGGGAGCTTAAAAACCACAGAGTTTGATATCATTGGTCAGAGGTGGGATCTGGGCATTAGGATTTTATAAAGCAACCTCTCCCCCACCCCCATGATTCTAATGGGCAGCAAACTTTGAGAGGCAGCACCCTTAAATGACCCCTCTAGACTCTACACAGCTCTAGGAGCATCTAAGGCTGTGCAATATTTCCGTAGGACAAGGTAACAGTTCTCCCCCAACGTAAATTTTGACAATTAGCCACTAGAAACTCCTCCCCAGAAAAGCATTCCAAGCTTGAATATTGAAGGACATAGACCATAGCTCAGATGCTGCACCAGCCCTGGTATTTTGTTAACTCTTGACAAACTTGAATTTCCTTTTACCGGTAACTCCCTCTCCTCGGGCTTCCTGACCTTTGTTAGCAAGTTTCGTGTAATTGGGTCTGAATTGTTAGCTGAGGCCTCAACCGAGGTAAACCGAGACTCCTCCTTTAGAGAAAAGAGGAGTACATGCCCTGATCTTTGCGTCCCACACAGTGACAGAGGCTGCAGGGCTTGCCTGGAGCACAGGGGCATGAGTCATCTTGGTGGGGGCACAAAAGGAAAACAGGCAAGGAGAATAGACCAGTGGATGTGTTCTTGCTTCTTCCCATTCACAATGTCGGGAAAAACCTGTAACTACATCTATCTTCCTGCTTTGTACCTCTCACCTCCCAGACCAACTGTGATCCTGGCTGAAAGAGGGGTAATTAACAAAGCACAGGAAGAACTGAAAGCCCTTAATGGAGGCTGAAAAAGAGCAGGCAGGTAAGAATGGAAGCCAGGAAGGGGAATGAGAAACTTGGCAGTGTTTCCTGACAGGGCCTCCTCTCTGAGAGCATTTCTGGGGTTATTCATGCCTGAGATGACAGGATGTGAACATATTTGTCTTTATTATCTAGTAAATAGTACATGTGTGTGTCTTTCTTTTTTACTTTCATTTTTCCCCTGATTCCTGGGGCTTTACCCCCTTAATGTGGTTACTTTGAACATCGTTGGCATAAATTCACAATAGGAGAACGAACATCTGTGGTAAGGAGCATGCCAAGGGGGGAAACTGTCTGGGACGAGGATGCAGCAACACAGAAATTAGCCCGATCCTGTAGACCTAAGCTGTATTGATTTAGTAACCAGGAAATGCAGTCTCTTTTGGCTGTGATTGACGCTCCTTCTGGAAAAACTTAGATTTCAACCTCCCTGAACTAAAAGATAAAGGGATTGAGGCAAAAACATCATATTGGAACCTTGATCAATAAAATGTGTGTGCAAAGGGATTTAGAAAACATCTTAAAGACTCACAAAAATTTTCTTTCCAGAAGCAATAAGAAGTAGGAGGGTCCAAACATTCAACTAAGGACAGGACCTAGGAAAAATGATTATCAGCACTGGAAGACAAAATCCAGTCACCCACTGACCAGCAAGGGCAGATCTTCCCGACTCTGCATTCCCCAGGCCCTGAATGTGGCCCAAGGGACCTTGCTTCTTACTACTTCTTCCGGGAAACTTGCCTGTCTCCTTCCTCAGGCTCCTATGAACCTCGTGTGTGCTGGTGTTGTGGCTCTTCCACACCAGAGGTGATACCTACCTGCCGTCCTTAACTAGATTATCAGGTCCTCGAGAGCTGGGACCGTCTGGTTCATCCCAGTATCGCCAGCACAATGTGTGGCACAGAGTAGCTGCTCATTAAATGTTTGTGGAATTAAATAAACAGAATGAATAATACTGAATAAACCTAGTCGGATGTCTCACCAGCACCGAAAACTCAGTGTCCAAAGCTGAACCTGACAACCACCTCAGCTCTGCTTATATACCTGTGGTGACAGGGAACACTCTACTTCAGAACAGCCTGCTCCATTGTTGTCTAGCTTTGGTCAGTGTTTTTTGCAATAATAATAATAATAGTAAACACTTACATGGTGCTTAGTATATGATATAGTAGGTGTTTTTAAGCATTTAAAATTTATTAATTAATCTAATTTTCATAACTACTCAATGAGTATATTCACTAGTGCCAGTTTATAGATGAGATAACTAAGGCACAGAGATGTTAAATAACTTGTTCAAGGTCAAGGTGACAGAGCTGAGTTCAACCAGGCACAGCCCAGCCCCAGTATCAATATTCTCAACCACTAAACTCTTAAGTCTCGAAATTAGAATGTCTTCCTCTTACTTCTCCACTAGTATTTGTTCTGCCTGAGTTAATGCAGAGCTGGGATCAGAAACCAGATCCTTTTAATACCCTACATGCTAACCAAGTGGCTTGAAACAGACTGGACTGTCTTTGTCTTAAACCTGATCTGAGAGTTATTATTGCCAGTCTTAGATAGGGCCAAGGGAGGATGAATGTGGTCCAGGGCTCATTCATTACATGGAACTCCAATCTACATAATGGGGTCATAATTTTGTGGTTCCCTGTTTTCTTACTATCCCCAATTGGGGTTTTTGTTTTCCTTTCAATTACCTTTATAAAAAGTGTGGTTGAAACTTTTATTCCAACTTTTTTTTTGGCAAGTACTTCCTCTAATAGTTGGAGTTCTGTTGAATAGGTGAACTGTTTGTCACCAGAGGTACTTGCTTTTACAGTTTTTATAATGCTTAGAAATTGGCTGAATGTCTCTGGCTTCCATCCCTTCTCTGGTCCCACTACTACTGGCCTAGTTTAGCCCCCATCATCTTTTGCCTGACCAGCCTCTAAGCTGGTCTCCCAGCCTCCAGGCTGACCCCTTCTGACCCATCTTCCACTTGGCCTTACAGCATCTTTCTAAAGTACAACTTTAAGGAATTCCCTGGCAGTCCAGTGGTTAGGACTGGACTGTGCGCTTTCACTGTGCGCTTTCATTGCCGAAGGCCCGGGTTCAATCCCTGATCAGGGAACTAAGATCCCACAAGCTGTGTAGCATGGCAAAAAAAAAAGTACAGGTTTAACCATTTGCTCAAAAGTCATTTGACCCAAGTCTATAGCTAATCCCCATCATCTGGTTTCAGCTGCCTTTTGCGGGGACTTACCTTCTGTGAATCCTCATTGAACTTTATGCTTTAGCCAAACTGGTCTATCTTCTAAGCCAGTCCTGCATTCCTCTTGCTTCTGAACTATTTCTCTCCCTGCAATTCTTTTGTTCATACACTCACTCACTCATTCTTTCATTTGTATATTCACTCAGTCAGCAACTTTATGTCACCATGACACCGTGTTCCAAGCCAGGTCCTGTGCTGAGGACCAGGAATACAGCAATGAATTAATGGTCCTCCTCTCAAGGAGCTTCAAGTCTAATCTGGATTCTTCCTGATCACATCCATCACCATCTGTCACAATCTTATCTGAAAGGATACTATTCCCCTCTCCTTGAAGCCTTTTCCCAATGTTTCAGCTACAAGTAACCTCTTCCCTTCTCTGAGGCTACTCCATTACCCTCCACCTCCATCTCCCAAGCACCCCCATCTTCCAACCTTGCATCCTGTATTATAATCATGCAGCTGCCTTATCTCCCCTGGATGATACAAGATGCACTTCAGCTTCTTAAGGCAGAATCCCTCTGCATCCAGGGACCATCAGAGGAGCTAGTCCAAGGTGGACACCTATCCAGCCAGGGCTGCTGAGAGACACTGTATCCACCATGAGTCAGGCAGAACACATCTCAGAGAGGTTCCACAAAGCACTCACAAAAGGCAGTGTCGTACAGCTTTATAAGGTTTAAGTCACATACCATACAATTTACCCATTTAAAGTGTGCAATCAAATCATTTTCAGTATATTCACAGTTATGCAACTATCACCACCATCTATTTTAGAACATTCTCATCACCCCAGAAACAAGCACCATACCCATTAGCAGTCACTCCCCATGTCCTCTCAAACCCTCTCAGTCCTAAGCAACCACTAATTTGTTTTCTGTCTCCATAAATTTGACTGTTCTGGACATTTCACATGAACGGAATCATACAACATGTGGCCTTTTGTGTCTGGCTTCTTTCACCTAGCATAACGTCTTCGAGGTTCATCTATGTTGCAGCATGTACCAACATTTCACTTTTTAATTGCCAAATAACATTCCATTTTATGGATATACCACATTTTATTTAATCCATTCATCAGCTGATAGACATTGAGTTGTTTCCACTTTTCGGCTATTATGAATAATGATACTCTGAATGTCTGTTTACAAGTTTTTGTGTGGTTATGTGTTACCACTTCTCTTGAGCGGACACCTAGGAGTGGAACTGCTCAGTCCTACGGTAATTCTACGTTTACTAGTCTGAGGAATTGCCAGACTGCTTTTCCAACGTGACTGCATTATTTCATATTCCTACCAGCAATGTATAAGGGTTTCAATTTCTCCACATCTTTGCCAATATTTATTATCTTCTTTTTTACTATAACATCCTAGTGGATATGAAGTGGTTTCTCATCATGGTTTTGATTTGCATTTCCTTAAAGATTAATTATGTTGAGTATCTTTTCATGTGCATATGGGCCATTTGTATTATCTTCTTTGGAGAAATGTCTATTCAAGCCCTTCGCCTGTTTTAAAATTGGATTATTTGCCTTTTTATTGTTGAATTGTAAGTGTTCTTTATATACTGTAGATATCCCAGAGTCTTTAATTGTTTTCCTTATGCTTTTTGTATTTTCTAAGTCTTCTACAATGGTAATGAGTTACTCTGGTAAGCAGAATATCTAATATGTGATACTAACCTACCCGAAAATATAGAAATTGTACTAATCAAACTTATGAAGGAGATTAAGCTAGAAAGGGTGATTAATGTGTTTGGGGTTGTTTGTTTGTTTGTTTTACAAAATCAAGATCCATTCCTGGAGGAGTGGAGCTGTGGGTAAAACAGTACTAAGTGTGTTAGTGTGAACTTCGTCATTTCAGTTCAACAGTTTTGTCAGAGTGTCTGATGAAGTGGTCTCTTTCTGCCTATGTGGGAGGTGACATTAGATGATCTCCAGGACCATGTTCAACATTCACTGTCTATGATTTTCAGTTAAGGCAGGGGTAGAACTCTCTTCTCTTGAGAAGGGTTCCTGAAAAAATAATCTGAAGGTCTCGGTGTCTCACAAACTCAGTGGCGACCAACATGTGATGTGACTGATGAAAAGAGATGATGTGATCTGAGGTGACAAGAATAAGAGCAGGATGTCTGAACTGGGGGAGACGTTTGTCCTGCTGATTTGAGCTGTTCAGACCACATCTGAAGCTGGTGCCCACTTCTGGACAATACTCCAGGAATCAGAGCACTGTCCATGTGGCCAGGATGGAGAGGGAAGGGCTGGGAAGAAAGTGTTGGGAGGGAGGCCAATTCAGAAAAGTTGTGATCAAGGCACTACATCTCCAAAGGGCTTCCCTGGGCAGAGGCATCGATGTGGTCTGCCAGGCCTTTATCATCTCACTTAACTGGAAATTCATAGCAGCCTCACTGGGCAGGATTTCTTCCTATCTCAGACCACAAGACCCAGTACTACACTCATGGCCAGCTCCAGTGGCCCCTCATCTCGGGAGCTGAAGACCCAAGTGGCAAGACGGTGAAAGTCTGACCTGAGGTCCACACAGCAGGGATGAGAAGACATGAAAGACCCTATAGGGCAGCAAATTCAAGTTGTCATGAGGTCCAAGCTAGCAATGAAAACCAATGGAGCCAGTTGAGCACTTGCCTTTTAAATGTATAGAAATTTCTTCACTTCCACAGATAAATATGTCGTACACTATTTTTCTTAAAACAAATGACTTGGTTTTTAATTTTTCCTCTTTTCAGAAAGAACTAAAAGATGTTTTTATTTTTGGTTTTGCAATAAGAAAAACAACAGCACATGTGCAATAAGAAACGGCATCCCAGTCATCCTTGTTGCTGGGGCAACCATAGGGAACCGAGAGGACAGCTGTGACAGGACTGCAGCAGGCCCAGTGAAGCCAGGCCTTCTACTTTGTTAAAGAAGAGCTAAAAATTGGGATTTTTATGTGAAATCTTCCAATTTCTAAATCTTGATGCTGTTGTTTAGAATATATCATACAGGCTTGAAATCCCTCTACAACATCTCTTCTGTGGTCTTCTTTTTTTTTTTTTTTCTTCTGTGGTCTTCTTAACTCTGCTTGCATATCCAGGGATTGGAGCCCAAGCCTACGAATTCAGCCATCTCTGTCTGTGGACTGCTGTGACGGATAGGAATGGACTCTTCAACTTAAACTGAAATCAACCCCTTTACAGTACACTGCGCCAACCACCCCACAACCTGCACAGCCTCTGCCATTAGTCCTAACCTTCACCTCTCAGCCACTCCATCCATTCATTCATTCATTTACACACATACACCAGGGGCCCAGCTTCACAGCATCTGTTGAATCCAGTGGATGGGAGTCCCCCACAAGTTGAATACGTGTTTTCTTTATCTCTGAGTCCCTTGGGGCCTAGAATAGAGGGAGGTCCCCTGGGTGGGAAAATGGTCTCCCAACCCCTCTCCTGAATGAAGGCTGCCGCCCCAGGAAGAAGTTCCCTTGTGGACCTTGTATGTGGCTCTCCTGGGCAGTAGCCTGGCATTGAGCAGGAGCTCAGGGTTTACTGGATCTGGACCCTGGGCAAGTCACTGATGTCCCAGCCCAGGCCTCCCCCTTGTGTAAACAGGGGCATTAACACCCAATTCCTGGCAGATTTTGAGGTAGGTAGAAGTCATTTTAAGGGGAAAGTCCTACACACAGCATCAGGATTGTGACAAGTGGTATTGACATGGAAGCGTGGAAGCAACTTGGGGTCCCACAAGGCTGGGTTTGAATCCAGGCTCAGCCATTTTGGGCAGAACATCTAAGGTCTAAGAGCTCCTACTTCCTCATCTATAAAATACGGATAAAACTGCCTAGTCTACAGGCCTGTTCTTTGGATTCAAAATTAGCAGTAGTGGCACACGTTGAACGTCCTGCACAGTAGGCACAGTAAGGGATAGCTGTTGTTGCTGCCATAACTGGTAACCAGTAGAGGGCACCAAACTACTCCATAAATGAACCCGGCCTGGTGTACTCACCACAGGTGCCAGAAAGCCTTTACCTATGTGAAGGCTACGGGAGATAGACACACACACACACACACACACACACACACACACACACACACACACACACACACACACACACACACACACACACACACACACACACACCCTTGTACATTGGAAAGTTAGAAATTACATTTTACATTGTACTATTGGGCAGGGGGTTCATTTAATAACAAAAGCAGCTTGGAGTAATGGAAAGAGCACCCCAGAGAGGAAGGCTTCCAGGACGTGGGTTCTTGTCCTTGTGCTGTGTGACCTTGGGAAAGTCTGGACCCCTTTTTGAAGCCCGAGAGGGTCAAACCGTAATCTCTAAGGGACCTTCTAGATGTCTATGACTAAGATTCTGGGACAAATACATTTCATGAAGCATGCAGGTGGTCAGGGTCGCGATGGGGGAAATGGACTAAACGACCCCTGGATGCCCTCCTGGGGCTGGGATTTGATGGTTTGTACACAGTCACGGGGAGCCTTGTACGGGCTAATCCTGGCCTTACAAAGGAGTGCGGTTAGAGTCGTTGGGTGGTGGTGAGGTTTTTCTGCAAGCACACACGATGCTTATCATCTTTTGTGCAGGTTGATGCCGAAGCCCCAGAGACCACCCAGCCTGACAAAGAAAGGAATTCTTGTCTGCAGTTGACAGCCTTCAGGTTGAAGGCTTTCCATTTGCCCCGGAGGCTGTCACTCGCAGAACAATGGCGACGAGCAGGGTGGCTCTCACCTGAGACTGGCGCTGCTGCGGGGGAGGGGGAGTGACTGCTGCCTCTCCTCCCAGGACGTGGAGGCGGTAAGATCTCTCAGCCAGCAGCAGGCACTCAGCGGCAGACGTGCCTGGAGAGGCTGTGGAGGACTATTTTCTGCGTGGATGGGGTCTCACTCTACAGATCAGAAAGCAGTAAGTGCTTAGGACATCGCTCTTCATTTTAAAAAATTATCATGAATTATTGATACACACAAAACATAAATCAATCTCAAATCATTATGTTGGGTGAAAGAAGTCAGACCCAAGAGATTACATACTGTATAATCCCATTTCTATGACCTTCTGTAGAAGACAAAACTAAGCTATGGTGCTAGAAATTAGATCAATGGCTGCTTCCTTAGGAGAGGGAAAGGTTGACTGCAAAGGGACAGGGAGGAACTTCCTAGGGGGTAGAAACTCTGTCTTGACTGAGTGATGATGAGATGGGTGCACCTTTGTGAAACTCTGAACTGTACACATAAAATCACTGCATTTTATTGTATGCAATTATGTTTCAATAACACTGATAAAAACTAAACTGTAAAAACAAGTTTAGGGAATTCCCTGGTGGCCCAGTGGTTAAGACTCAGTGCTTTCACTGCCGTGGGCCTGGGTTCAACCCCTGGTCGGGGAACTAAGATCCCACAAACCGCATGGCACGGCCGAAAAAACAAACAAACCAAAAAACAAGTTTAATGACTTTCTCATTCTCAAAAGAAATACTTGTTGGGAGTTCTCTGGTAGCCTAGTGGTTAGGATTCTGGGCTTTCACTGTAGGGGAACTGAGATCCTGCAAGCCACATGGCACAGCCAAAAAAAAAAAGAAAAAAAAGTTCACATTAGAAGACTGAGAAGATACAGATATGGTGAAAAATAAAAATCTTCCATAATCCCATCACCCAGAGGTAAACATGGTTATCTCATTTTGACATGGGTAGTGCCAGACCTTTATTTTCACAAAAATGAAATCATAATCTGCATTATCATTAACCTATTTATGCATTAAATTGGCAATATAGGTACATAAGTAAAACTTCAAAAGGTATGAAAGGTCATAAAGTGAAAAATAAATCTCTCTCCCAGTCCCCCCTCCCTAGAAGCAATTACTCGTATCATTTACTTGTATATTCTCCTGGAGATATGTTATGCGTTTACAAGCATATATGCGTGATGATCCTTAAGGGAAAAAATGGTAGCATACTCTATACACAATTTGTACCTGTATTAACCTATATATTTTAATATAACATGACAGGAATATCTTTCCATGTTATTGAAATTTTTCTACAGTGTCATTTTTAAGCAGCCTTTGATTCAAGTAGAACATAAAAACCAAAATATGCAAAAATTATAAGTGTAAAGTTCAAAGTGTTTTCATAAATTGAATCTACTTTTATATCCAGTACAAATATAAAACAATAGATCATTACCAGCATTCCAGAAAACCTTTTGGACCTTCTCCTAGTCACTGTCTCCTCTCCTGCAAAAGAAGCCACTATCCTGACTTCTAATTTCTAATGAGTTTTGCCTGCTTTTTGAACTTTATACAGTATTTATGTACTGATAATAGAATTATACAGTATTTATTCTTATGTCTGTATGCTTTCACTCAACAGTATATGAATGAGATTAATTCATGTCATTGCATATAGCAACATTTCATTCACATTTAACTGCCATATAGTATCCCTTTGTATAAATATATCACAATTTATTTATCCATTCTGCTGTTGAGGGACATGGGGGTTGTTTTCAGGTTTTAGCTGTTATAGATGCTATGAGCATTCAGTAGATGTCTTTTGGTAAACATATGTATACATTTCTGTTGCATATATGCTTAGGAGTGCAACTGCTAGGTCATAGATATGCATATATTCAGCATTAGCAGAAAAAAAAAAAGTCTCCAAAATGGTTGCACCAATTTACACTCTCTCCTGCAGTGTATGAGAGTTCCAATTGCTCTACATCCCACCTACAAAATCAACTTTAATGGCTATGTAGCATATCATTATACAGACATGCCATACTTTATTTTACCTGTTTCCTGTAATTCAGGGATTCCTAACTCTTTTTGAGCCATAGACACACTGGCATTCTGATAAAGCTTGAGGACCCCTTCTCAGAATATGACATAGTAAAATGTGAGTTTTATTATGAACATACTAAAGGATAACATCTAGCAGCAGGTCTAAAATCACAGTAACATCGAAATTTCAAAATGAGCATAAATATTAAAATGCTTACTCCCCTTTTGTGCTGCTTTTCCTGTGAAATGCGTATCTTAGCTTTTGCCAATTTTTAATGGCCTATTTATTTTCTAATTTTTATATAAGCACCCCTTGTGTATTATAGATATTACCCATCTATGTGAAATGTTGCAATTTTTTTCATTTGTCATTAGCTTTGCCATTACGTTTGTTTTTTATTTTTTATTTATTTATTTTATTTCTTTTTTTGTGTGTGTGGTACGCGAGCCTCTCACTGTTGTGGCCTCTCCCGTTGCAGAGCACAGGCTCCGGACACGCAGGCTCAGCGCCCATGGCTCACGGGCCTAGCCGCTCTGCGGCATGTGGGATCTTCCCGGACCAGGGCACGAACCCGTGTCCCCTGCATTGGCAGGCGGACTCTCAACCACTGCGCCCCCAGGGAAGCCCAACGTTTGTTTTTTAAATAACAGCTTTACTGATAAAAAAAACTCACATACCATAAAACTCACTCTTTTCAAGTATACAATTTGGTGGCTTTTAGTATACATCAGCATGTTTTCAGGGCTTATCCATGTTGTAGTAGGTGTCAGTACTTCATTCCTTTTTATGGCGGAATAATACTCCATTGTATGGTATGGTAGACCAAGTTTTTATTTATCAGTTGATAGCCAGGTGGGTTGTTTCTACTTTATAGCTATTATAAAGTACAAGTTTGTATGTAACAAGTTTTTGTGCAGACATATATTTTCATTTATCTTGGGTATATACCTAGGAGTGGAATTTCTGGGTCATATAACTCTATGTTTAACATTTTGAGGAACTGCCAGACTATTTTCCAAAGTCGCTGCATCATTTAAAAATCCCACTAGCCATGTATGAGATGTTTATGGTTTTTTAATACATAAAAATTTTTAACTTTACATAGAAAAATAAATCAAATCAATGTTTTTCTTTATGGTTTCTGTCTTTGAGTCATTCTTAGAAAGGCTTTCACCATTCCAAAATTATAGAAATAGCCATATATATATATTTATACACACACACACACACACACTATGTACTTCTATGTTTTTCATTTTTGTAATTAGAAACTTTAAACAACCACTTGGAATCTACATTATGCAATGCCAGGTCTTCCTACTCTCTCTGCCATTTTGATGGACTTCTGAATCCATTTTTGTCTGCCTTATAATTAATGGCAATTTTCCCCAGATTCAGAGGTGTGGTGAATTGCTATTGAACTCTTTTCTTGTTTCTTCAGTTTTTATGGCTGTTTCAGATACTTCTAACCATATGCCTTTTTTCTTTTTGGCATATGATTTTTAAATAAAATGCTCAGCTGAATGTATTTTTCAGTGGTATAAACATTTTATCAGAATTGGGGGGAAAAAAAAAGGCTATGGGACTTCCCTGGTGGCGCAGTGGTTAAGAATCCGCCTGTCAATGCAGGGGACATGGGTTCGAGCTCTGGTCCAGGAAGATTCCACTTGCCGCAGAACAACTAAGCCCATGCGCCACAACTTCTGAGCCTGCGCTCTAGAGCCCATGAGCCACAACTACTGAGCCCAGGCGCCACAACTACTGAGCCTGTGCTCTAGAGCCCGAGAGTCACAACTACTGAAGCCCACGCGCCTACAGCCCATGCTCCGCAACAAGAGAAGCCACCGCAATGAGAAGCCTGCGTACCACAACAAAGAGTAGCCCCCGCTCACCGCAATTAGAGAAAGCCCGTGCACAGCAACGAAGACCCAATGCAGCCAAAAACAAATTAAAAAAAAAAAAGGCTATGGATGGTGTTCTAGACACACTTTATTTCATGTGTCCTGTCTTTCCCTGCTTTCATTGTCTTTAGAGTGAATGGAAGCCCTGTGTTTGGTAAGAAGACAAAGATTGGCTGAATAAGTAGTGAAGGGACTAGCGGGGCTGAGAGAAGTTTGGGAGTCTTTGGGGAACATTCACTAGGTTTTCCAGCCTGTCCTGTTTTTTCTCACTACCCACCACCTCACAAACAGAAAGTTGACTGTTTCCACTTGTAATAGTGTAACAAAGCCTCACATTTCCAACTTTTCATATCATTTTTATTCTGTTTTTTTTGGTTGTTGTTGTTGTTTTTGCGGTACATGGGCCTCTCACTGTTGTGGCCTCTCCCGCTGCAGAGGACAGGCTCTGGACACGCAGGCTCAGTGCCCATGGCTCACGGGCCTAGCCGCTCAGCAGTATATGGGATCTTCCCGGACTGGGGCACAAACCCACATCCCCTGCATCGGCAGGCAGACTCTCAACCACTTCGCCACCAGGTGTTTTATCCTTACTGCAATCCTAGGAGGTTAGACGGGACCAGGGCTCATTAGCCCCAGTTTACAGATGAAGAAACAGAGCCCCCAAGAAGGGAAACGCTGAAACCATAAGGCTGGGGTCTGGTAAAGTGGCATCTTAACAGTCTAGGACTCCTGACTTAAAGCCTCAAAAACCCCTGTTCAGCAGGGAAAGAGGGTCAAAGGTCCAGGGTGTGTACACATACAGCCCTCAAAAGGAATGTGGGGTTTTGTGGTGTGAGTTTTTCTTCCCCTTTCTAAGCACGCTTCGCATGCCAGCAAAGGGTGTGCATATGTGTGTTGGGGGATGGGAGGGGTAAGTCTCAGAATTGCATGTCATTCCTAAGCCATTTTATAAAGGACATCAAAGCATGGAACGTGTCATGAAGTTCACAAGTCCCTTCTGGCCTTCTGGTGTCTCATCAGAGCCCAGCTTCTGCAAGAGAATGACGGAATGAGTGGAAACTAGGCTTCGGTTCCATGTGACATGACTCATTACATGGTTTACTGTGATCTGTACCTGTGCTTCAAATTCATAAAACACCCCTTTTGTGACAATACAGAGAGACAAACTCTGCTTCATGGGTTCAAAAATAAAAGTTGAAAAGATAAAGTCTTTGCATGCCTGTGACACTGCATATACCAATGTGAAGCGTCCTTTGGGGGAGGGGGGAGATTTTCTGGTCAAATGCTTTGAGCAAATGCCACATATTGCACACCCCTCTTGGAGATTCACAGTGAAAATCAATATATTTGAGGCTCCAAGAAGTCAAGCAATGATGAGGCGTATTGAATTCCGTACCCTGGGGTTTACCTAGCATCTCTAACCACTGAGCTCTTTCCTCAGGTGACATCCAAGACTTCTTGCCCAATAACGGTTCCACAGAACCTAAGTTTGCATAGCGCTGCTATAGAACATACGTTTCTACTACATCTGTGTAAATATTAATACATTCCTCCATTAATTCCAATCTATGACTCTGAACAAGCTGACAGTGTTTTTTGAGGCTAAATGTAGGTTAAATTCTATTACAACAAACCCCAAGAGGCTTCCCCAATTCTTTTACATTTGTGCTGTGCTTCTAAATGTATCAAATATTCCTTCTTATAAGTATACGATTTTCAGAAACTGAATGCATTTTTGATCATGCAGATATTTTTATTGTATAAGAAATTTATTATAATATACTTTCATCTGTATTGTACTTATTGAGTGGTTGAACTTGATATCTCTATCTAGTATTCATAAAATATCTTATTTTCAAAATTGTCCATATTATGTCATCATCAATTTTTACTGAAGCTGTATATGTAATTTTCATGAAAATATGTAAGTGGATTTTCCCTTTGGGGTATTAAAGTATATCTGAATAGAATCTTTGTTATTACAGGAATAATTGATGAGCCCTTTTAAGTTTTTACAAAATACAGAAAAGCAGAAAAAAGACCGTTATCTATTCTCTCAAATACAACCACTATTAGCATTTTCACCTATGCATATATAGTTTTTACATAGTGGAGATCCCACTTTGCAATGTTGTCTCTTACTTATTGACTTAACATTATACCAAGAGCATTAGCATTTATTTCTATATTTGATGAATGTATAAACAAAGAAAACAATTTAAGATGAGATTCTGCCTTCCAAGAGACATTGGTGGTTTCAATTATGTGGAGCCCAGGAGTAATGAAGAGGTTCCTCACAGGATGCAGAGAAGTGCAGGGCTGCTTAGATGACCCTGAGTGTCAGTGAGGTAGCATCTTGGCCCCCAGCAGTGCCTCCTCCCTATAGCTAAGTCCTCTTGGGTCCCCCTGGAAGTTCCTCCAACCCCAGGTCCTAGGACCATCCCCTCCCTCACTCAGACTTAAGTCAAAGAACCACGGTCAGGAGAGACAGGTGAATTCACACTTTACGTTATACAGAAAATCGAGATAAACAACCTTCCCTCAACCACCAAGTTTTGCTTTTCCCTTTCTTCCACATTGGCTGTAATATGAACAATTGCACAATACCTTATAGTTTAAAATCCTGATAATTGTAAATATTCTAATATTACATATTCTAATGTAGTCCTGGTGAGAGCCTTTTACAGATGAGGTAGTTGAGACTCAGTGGGCTTAAGTGATTTGGCCAAGACCCCTTTCAGCAGGTAAGTAATAGCTCCAGAATCCCAGCCCCGGTCTCTGGAGTCCCAGTCTCTGGCAGAGACTATGCAGACCTGCACCCCTGCTTTCAGGCAGGCATAAAATGCCATATAAAATGTCAAACCAAAGTACAGCTGTCCTTGGCTGTGGGGAATTGGAAGGTATTTCAATCCGACAGAATGAATGGGCTTATTACAAAATCCTTCTAATTCCTCAGTCAGCTTGTCTGAGCCACAGTTCTGGGCCCTCCGTTGCTGGGTATTCATCCATGGCTGACAGACACTGCACATTCCGAATAAAAAGCACGCAGGGCTAGGAGGTGGCTCTGGTTCTCATAATGGCCACAGGTGTGGTCAGATGACAAAGATGACGGCAAAGACTGACCTGCCTCTCTGAGGTTTTACACAGCTAGGAGGATTTGTTGTGTGGGGCAGCTTTCGTTTGCCTGCCTGTGTTTTCCCTGGGAAAGGAGGACACTCAAAAACATCTCCAAAACTTTGAATCTGGAGGGCAGTTCAGGCTCAAAACTGAGGAAGAAAGGGTTAGAAAAAAATTAGAGTGAAGTTTAAAGAGCATTCTAACCAGGCCATCTGCGAGACTAGGGTTGGAATTTGCTGGTGACAGCCAGAGAATAGTAAGAAAGGAACAAAACTGTATTTGTTTCTTTAAAACAGATAAACTTCACCATGAAATGTATGCTCCTTGCCATTTGACACCATTACAAATAAATACAGTTTCCCAAATATAGGGCCCCAAGTGGAACCTTTCAATTTTTTATTCTAATCCTTCAAGTTTTCCTGAAAGACTGGGCCGGAAAATGTAATTTCCCAGTCTGGGTCTTACTTGCCCTGTCTGTAAAATGAAGGATTTTGAACACACAACCATTTAGGGTCCTTCTAGTATAGTTTCTATTATTTTTATATAAATTCAACTTAACAAACACCATTGAACACTTATCCTATGGCATTTCTTGTTCCTGGCTCTGACAGTGCATAAGATGCTTGTTTCCTGCCCACAAAGAGCCACTATTCGCTAGGGGGGGATGAGACTAGTGGAGGGGCTTGTGATACAAAGCCAAGCCTGGTGTGTGTACATATGCGTGTGTGCGTGTGTGTGTGTGTGTGTGTGTGTGTGTGTGTGTGTGTATGGTACACGAGATGCAGTGGGCCAAAAGAGTGATAGAAGTAGAGAATCTGGCCTTGAATGCTAAGGCAAGGCATGGGCAGTTCATTTGGTGGGTACTGGGGAGCCACTGAAGGCCTGAAGGAAGAGATGTAATGTCATCAGAATTGTACTTTAGAAATATTAATCTGGCAAAATGGGCCTACTGGTTTTCTTAAAGGCCTCCCCGGTGGCAAATGGAGGAGTTGAAATTAGAACCCACCCAGGCTAACTCCCAAGCTTGGGCATATAACTCTCCAAGAAGGCCACAGAAACACTCTAGATGAGCTTCAAATTGACAACCGCTTAGACTGTTTAGACACCAGCATCCTATCCGGAGGGATACACTGGGGGAAAATAACATCTGACAGGAAGGGGTGAAGATTTACTTGCTAATTCCTACGTATTGAAAGCTGACCCCTAAAAGACATGTCCACATCCTAATCCCTGGACCTGTGAATATTACCTTGCATATAGCAAAAGACTGAATATTACCTTGTAGAGCAAGAGATGTGAATAAATTAAGGATCTTGAGAGGAGGAACTTATTCTGGATTATTCAGACAGCCTTACATGCAATCACATGCATCCTTATAAGAGAGACACACAGAGAAGAGGAAGAAGCAATGTGACCAGAGACTGGAGTGATGTGGCCACAAGTTAAGGAAAGCCTGAGGCCACCAGAAGCTGGAAGAGGCAAGGCATGGATTCTCCTGAGAACCTCGGAGAAGAGAGTGACCTTGCGACACCTTGATTACAGACTTCTGGCCTCCAGAACTGTGAGAGAAGAGATGTCTGCTGTTTTAAGCCACCCAGTTTGTGGTACTGTGTTACAGCGGCCACAGGAAACTAACATACGAAGCCACTTTTTGTTAAATTTAATTAATTCATTTCAACTGGTAATGCATGCATATGGGTCAACATTTTGAAAGGGTAGAGAATATATACTGAAAAGGAAATCTTCCTCCTTTCCACACCCACCAGCCACCATTTCCTCCCATTAAATCTTGTGTGTGTGTGTGTGTCTGTGTCTGTGTGCATGTGCGCAACTACAGATTTGCACATTTTCCCAAAATAATCTGGAAGGTAGCAAGTGGTCATGCGGTAGCAAAAACAGACCTTATCTGGGCTTCCCTGGTGGCACAGTGGTTAAGAATCCGCCTGCCAATGCAGGGGACATGGGTTCGAGCCCTGGTCCGGGAAGATCCCACATGCCGTGGAGCAACTAAGCCCATGCCCCACAACTACTGAGCCTGCATGCTGCAACTACTGAAGCCTGCGCTCCTAGAGCCCGTGCTCTGCAACAAGAGAAGCCACCACAAGAGAAGCCCGTGCACCACAACGAAGAGGAGTCCCCGCTCTCTGCGACTAGAGAAAGCCCGCGCGTAACAACGAAGACCCAACGCATATATGGAGACTCTCTGGACAAGCTCCCTAACCTCAGAGGGCCTTGGTGTTCCCCTCTGTAAAGGGGGGATGATGACGTTTCCCACCTCTAGGACTATGGTGAGGATTAAATGAGATGACGTGGGTGAAGCTCTCAGCAGAGACTGGTATGTGGCTGCATAGAAAGTTCCCATCTTGTGAACTACTGTCGCTGCTGCTTATGTGGCCTGTTGGGGGCGCTTCTCAGCTCAACACTTCTCCACTTGCAATCAGCCAGCACATCTTTTGCTGACAAGCCTAAAAGAGAAGGCCGCATTCTTGTCATTCCAGGGTTATTTCTGTCTGTCTGTGGGCTCTTCTTTCAGTGTTGATGGAAAACAAAGGTTACATAACATCAATAAGCCAATTCTTAAAACCCATACAGGGAAAGTAAGGAGCATGAGAGGAAAGCAGATGTGCCTGGGTTACAAAGACGGGATTCTGGGCCTTCACCCACACTGTTCCTTCACCTGCAATGCCTTTTGGAGTACAAAAATTCTAATGGCAACCCTGCATTGGGGTCTTCAATGTAATAGAAAGAACACAGGAGTTAGGGAGTTCAAACCCACTTGCACTGCAACTTTGGCCAACACGCTTCCACTCGGTGAGCCTCAGTCATTTTAATCTACCTATCTCAGAGTTGTCATGTGGGTTACAAAGGAGGAGCCAGGGACCCGCTTAGACATTAGCTACTCCGTCGCTTATTTTACAAATGAGGAAATCGGGATCCAGAAAAGACAAGTTGCCTGCCCAAGATTACCCAAGGAGTCAGTAGCTGAGCTGGGGCTGGAACTCAGCCTTCAAGAAATGCCCCTTTTCTCTTTAGCAGGCTGATGAGACATACGTGATGAACCATCATATACTACATAAATGTCATTTGAGGTCACTGGTCTTAATGATGGCTACACCTTGGTCTACCTGTTTCTTTTTCTAAAGTTCTATCCAAAATGGACGCAAGTCCCAAGCCTCTGCTTTTCAGCCTTTGAAGGAAGGGTATGGGGTATCTGAATTGCCCCTACAACTATGGGCCTCTGCTCCTGACCCCACCCCTGTGTGCCCCTTGATCAGGAATGCAGGGAATGAGCCTGTGCATAAGGCCACTTGACCTTCTGCAGGGGGACATGGTGAGGGGGACAGGGCATGGGGAACCTTTTAGTGGCAAATGATTCTTACCTGGACTGGGTAAACATTCTTTAAACACACACATAACTCTCAAATATTTGTCTCCCTGACTTGTACTTCGTTCTTTCCAAATTGTATGAAACTGGAAAACAAGTTGGGAGGTTTCTAATAAATATTTACCACCATCCAACATGAAATGTCTTCTTTCTTTTTACTTATCATTAAAAATAAAACAACAGACTATACTATCTGGAGAGACAAGGCTGTTTACATTGTGTGTGTGGGAAACTGCTATTTGCATTAGCAGGTATGGGCAGAAAGGTGATTGGTCACCTTACCCTACAACAATTAGAGACATCCAACACTATGTTTCCCTTCTCTCATATCTAGAGACACCAGAAATAAACAAACAAACTCAGTAGAATTTAAAAGAATCAATCAGTTTTCACTTATAACAAATTAGATGGTCTAGAATGAACACAGAGTGGTCTCCTGGGAACTACCAGTGTATCTTAAACTTTCATTTGTTTTTCATGTTACTAAGTAGCATCCTTTCATTTCAGCTTGAAGAGCTCTGTCAGCATGATGATTCTTATTACAACCAAGCTTTACCATGATGGTTGCAAAATGATAATCTTCCAACCCTAGCACTCCCTTCACATTTATTGGTTGGCATTTTACTGTAAGCAAGAGCCCTTGCCTCTTCCCTATGTAGTCACCCATTTATTATCAGTACAGATTCATAGATTCCTATTTTTTCAATGGTTTATTATTCCTTATTTTATTAATTATTTTGATGTTTAAATTATCCCAGATTTGGCTGGTGGGCTCCTCTTCAAGATGATTCTTGTGTCATTTTGACTTGCCCCCACCATTTTTTTTTTTGAGCACTACCTTACTTTGCAGCACAAGACAGACCAAGCTCATCTTGTGAAAGAAAAGCATGGAGATTAGAAAAAAAGAAAGCGGCACTTACATATCAATAAAGATGACTGCGCATTATCAAAGTATGGGTATTAACCAAGAATAATTATTCTAAGTATTTAACACACGAAGAAATAATTATGCATAGAAAAAAGAAAGGGCTAGAAGAAAATGCTAGAAAACTAGAAGAAACTCTGTTGGAATTATGAGAATTTTTTCATATTGCTCTTTTTTTCTGTATATCCCAGATTTTATGTGGTGAGAATAAATTATATTTATAACGGGAAATTTTATGTAAAAGTTTTTTTTCTTAAGAATAATGGAGTAGGGGACTTCCCTGGCAGTCCAGTGATTAAGACTCTGCACTTCCAATGTAGCGGGGGCAGGTCTGATCCCTGGCTGGGGAACTAAGTTCTTACATGCCCTGCGGCCCAGCACCCCCCCCACACAAAAAAAAAGAAGAATGGAGTGGGCCAGCTCTGAGGACATTACATAAGGATTTATAAGTATGTTAACAAACACTATTAAAAATCACTGAAAACACTTCATCAACTACACTATCAAAACAAAGCCCTGTGGCACACACTGGTACTGGACTAGGACATAGAAAACTTGGGCTGCTACACCTGGTTCTGCCATGTATAATATGTCTGGGTAACTTTAGGCAAAATCATTTCATCCATTTGGGCCTCAATTTCCTCATCTGAAAAAAGGAGATACCAATTTCTTCCTATATCAGCAATGTAATGAGGCTCAAATGAAACCATGAGTATGAAAACTCCTTTAAAGTGCTACAAAGGTAAATGGTTTTTTTTTTTAAGAGCTTAAAAAAAAGTCTGCTTAATGCTTTATTGAAAGGTTAAATTTTTAGTGGTTTCCCTTTTTTTTGGTATTTTTTTCTTCCAGTTTTATTGAGATATAATTGACCTACAGCACTACATAAGTTTAAGGTATACAGCATAATGATTTGACTTACATATGTAATGAAATGATTACCACAATAAGTTTAGTGAATATGCAGCATTCATGTAGATACAAAATAAAAGAAAAAGAAAAAAAATTTTTTTCCTTGTAATGAGAACTCTTAGGATTTACTCTCTTAACAATTTAAATATATAATATACAGCAGTGCTAATTATATTAATCATGTTGTACATTATAACCCTAGTACTTATTTATCCTATAACTGAAAGTTTGTACCTTCAGACTGCCTTTATCCAGTTCCTCCTCCCGCACAATCCCCTAGCAGATTCCTTTTCTAAGTGAGTGGCAGAAAAGCCCTCTAGGAGTTTCTGTGAGCTTGCTTGAGTTCCATCTTACAGCCAAGGCAGCAGCATCTCTACGGCTGCCTCTTAAATCAGGCTCCCCAGAAGCAACCTTGGTAGGAGGAGTCATGTGCAAGTGATTTACTAGCAAGTGCTCCCAAGAAAACTAGTAAGGAAGTAGGGAAGTAGGATCAGAAAGGAAAGGGGGCCCAGCAAAGGTACATTATCAAACAAGTCATTCGGAAGATACCTTTGGCTCACCCCTCAAGGAAATTCTGGTGAAAGTCACACCTCAGAGCCATCCTGTTTAGGGGCAAGGGAGCTGGAGTATTTACACCTCTGTACCCATGGTTACAGGAAAAGGGGGAGGAGTGGGCAGTCTCCCACCACTTCCAGGTCTCCTGGGTGCAGGCAAAGCAGAGAAGTTGAGTGACTTGCCCAGGGTCACACAGGTGGCAGGCAAGATTCCAGCCTTGAGCTGTCTGGGAGAAGTCCCTGCGGTTTGTCCACAGCCCGGGCACCTTCTTCCGTGCTGTGTTCTCACTACACTGGGACTAATATCTTTTCTATGGAGGGCTACCCATAGGGAATCCTTCATGTTCCACAGAATCTCACAGACTACCCTGCCTTCAGAAATCCCAGAGTCCCCATGGGTGTCACCATGATGGCATTAGTGGCTCTTTCCCCACAGTCACCCCTCTCTTCTTGAATTTGTCTAACACAAGGCACCAGGATGGATTTAATCATGACTTTATGAATTCCAAAAAGAGACGCCCATGTCTCAAATACAGGTGGCCCGTCTCCTGGCTGCAAAGACATTATTAGTGATTCGGGGAAGAGTCAGATAAACAGGTACCATCCCAAACAAAAGACCTTGTGAGCACACCCACTTGGTTCTCCCTTGTTGTACTTAAGGGCAATTTCCCCACATCCTGCGTTCTGAACATGAGTGAACATGTGAAGGAGCAGACATACAGGAGCTCAAGTCACGGAGATCTTGCATGTAGCTGGGGAGCAATGGTCCGGATCCCCAGGTCCACGACCACCCCCACCACACACTAGCTGAGGGATCTTGGGTAAGACGTAGAATCTTGTCAGGTCTGAGCATCCTTGTTCATAAAGTGGTTAAAGCCACATCTACCCCATAAGGGTATCACGAGGCTCTATGACAGATCTAGAGGACTTCATAAAGTGTCAAGCTCAATGCACATGTATAGATATTGCTACCCACATTTGTCCTACCAGCATGATTTTTACAAAACCAAATGCAGTCACTCCCCTTTCTGGGGATCACTGATCCAACATCCTCAGACATCAAGAAGTCAGCCAAGAGTTAGGATATAAGCCTGTAAGGCCTCTGGGTGGCTGTACCATGTGACAGCCACCTTCTTCACAATGAAGCAACTGGGCTCCAATGCCCAGTGTGTTCTCTTCCAGGCAGTTCTAACAAGCTTCGTTATTGTGTCTGTTTTTTTAGAGTAGAAGCAAACAAAGACTCAAGAAGTTGGCCTACTGACCCTAGCAAAAAGCAATAATTAACAGCCTGACAGGAGAAATGTCCAAAAGAGTATAAAGGACAGCTGTATTCACTCAGAATCATAGTCTGGATTGAAAGTCTACACATTCCAGAGCTCCTGGTGCTGGTAATGACTCAAAACACTAAGAATCAAGTTGCTTTGTGATCTGTGCTCTCTATTTAAGAGTGCAGGATTTTGTAATAACCATAAATGGACTGTAATCTTTAAAAATTGTATAAAAAATAAAAATGAAAAAGACACACAAAAAAGAGTGCAGGGACAACTAGTAGAAAAGTTGACAGAAAAATGTCCAATAGCACTGGGAATTAAAACAAAAGTACATTAAACAATAATAAAGTCTATGATGTTTACATTAGCATATATTTTCTGAAATGAAAACACTCAATGCTGGTGATGATGAGGTAAAACTGGTTCCAGAAAACCAAAAACTACATAAATGTCTCAAAGGAAAGTTCGAATGAATTTTAATTAAACAAAATATGACATTATGCATTCACTAATAGCGAAAAATTTGAAAACTATACAGGAATATAGAAAATTGCTTATGATATTACATGAGAAACCACAAGACACTAAATAGCATGTCCAAGCTGAATAGAACAGCCCACAACTACAGGCCTAAGAAAAAAAACACTGGAAGGAATATCACTGTGCTTTCCTTCTTTCCATCCCCTCCTTCCTTATCACTTTACAGATAGGGAGACTGAGGTCGAGTGGCTGCCCTGTTGTTGAGAACCTGTTCCTACAGCTTCCATGGGGCCCGCAGGGATACCTGAAAGGGCAGAGTGGAGGAGTGGTGACCGTGCACCAGGAGGGTCAGGTCATGGAAGGCATCTGGGGCTGGGGTGGAGAGGCTGTTTCAACGCGTGGCTTTGGCACACGCTTCCTCAGTGACACGGCCGTCAGGGACAGAGGCAGATCGGACCTGGTGCCCGCCCTCATAAAGCACCTGGGAGAGAGAGAGGCCTCTGCCTGGATTAATCAGGGAGAACACATGGCATGCTGGAGCCAGTGTGTGCCAGCTCATGAGAGCTGACTGCTAAATTTTCAGGAATCTCGCATGTCAGTGCTTAGACATAGCCATTAATAAAAATAAATTATACGGGACTTCCCTGGTGGTCCGGTGGTTAAGACTCCACACTCCCAATGCAGGGGGCCTGGGGTCAATCCCTGGTCAGGGAACTAGATCGCGCATGTCACAACTAAAGATCCCGCATCCCGTAACTAATAAGATCCTGCATGTCTCAACTAAAATCAGGTGCGGCCAAATAAATAAATAAATATTTAAAGAAAAAAAAAAAGGAAAGGGGAGGATAGGAGAAGTCCACAGTTTTAACAAATAAATAAATTATATGAACTTACAATTTCATAAATAATATTTGAAACAAAGGTAACACTCCAAACTCATCACTTCCTAATTATTTTACTATGATCTATGAGGTTGAGGTTTTTCACATCTACTGTACCTGTATGGTGGGAATAATATGTAATGGTCTGCTCCCATGCATCTCTCCCCAACTCCATGCTGATAGTGACATCATGTCAATAGCTTGAAACTGGCAGTGGTGGGAGTATTTACACCATGGAAATGGGCAAATGCTACAAATCAGGACTTGGTTTAATGCTTTGTTGCTTGTCTAGAGGTTGGATTCTGGACTTTAAAAAGTGATGGAGAAAATGTTAATAATGCAGATTAAATTTAAAAGTCTGTCATGTCTACAGTTTTTTTTAATATTATGAATAGCACCAAAATATGAGGAAATACTTCTAATACTTGAAAACTATTATCTGATTCAGCAAAAAAGTTATCTTTGTCATTAATGACTGAGTGAAGTTCCATTATATGTCTTCATTATTTCACTTTTGTCTTAACGCATTAGTGTAAATGAATATATCAGCCAACATTTATGAAAGAACTTCACTCAGTGACATGAGTGACTTCTTGGCTGAATCCTATGATAACCAAGCATTTGTTCATAGTTTGATTTTGTAATGCTACTGTTGTTGATAGAATTATAAAAACCAATAGTGGATTTCACAAGGAATAGCAGAACTGAAGTTAAAGGTGTATGGAATTTACAATAAAGAGTATTTCATATTATTATTTGTAAATTGTGTGCCACACATTCTTTGTATCAGGAAAATGTATAGCAAACTTACGTACAGATATATATGCATACATATTTTTTTAAGAGAGCCTTTGTTAAACATTTACCAACACACCACTGGTAGGACTCAGGAAAAGACAGGGCGGGTGTGGGTAGAGAAGGGTGTACAGTAGGGATTGTAAAATGGGTTCTGTAGCAGAGTGACACTGTAGGAGATGATGTGCCTGCTATCTCTCAACAGGGGACCAGCGTTCTCACTGCTCTAGATTCCCCTGGCCCGGGTCCCTGACCCAGACAGCTTTCAGGAGGGAGGAGGAGTTCTGTGTGGGGTGGCTCCCGACTTCCCAGTGAGTAAGCCTGGCTGGAGGTATGCTGAGCCCGACCACCCCAGGAGGAAATGCCTTGGGGTGGTTGGAGAGAGGGGCCCTGCACCAAGCATCCTAGAGGTGAAGCAGCCAGAAGTGGGAGGGCCCAGAGATCTCACATAGTGCCAGCCCTCTTGAGGTCAAAGAGGAAACAAGTGCAAGTAGGGGAAGTTGGGGCAGAGATGGGAGGTCTAGACTGGCTGAGCTGTCTCCAGGGGACTCTGCATACCCAATCTGGGACCTGTGCTTCTGCCCTTCAAGGACACACACTGCAACCCTTGACGGCATTGGTTTTTGCCTGATTCTGCCATTGCTTTGTTCTGTTTTTGTTTTTGTATTGGGGATAGATAAACGAAACTTCATCTAATGCAAACCAAAGCTTGTGTTTTGTTTTTTATAACTGAAGTATAGTTGACATACAAAATTATATTAGTTTCAGACATACAACATAGTGGCTGGAAATTTATATACAAAACAAATTGATTGCCACAATAAGTCTAGTAATCATCTGGCACCATACAAAGTAATTACAATGTTATTGACTAAATTCCCTATGTTGTACATTACATTCCCATGACTCATTTATTTTATAAATGGAAATTTTCCTCTTAATCCCCTTCACCTATTTCACCCAACCTCCCACCCCACTTCTGCCATTACTCTGAATCTTAGTAAGACAGGCGACTCCAGGAAGCTCTCTGCCCTTCATTGTGTATGCCTGTCCTTACTTTCCTCACTATTTACTTCTCTTCTATAGTTTTAAATCTCTGTGTCTGTAGTCAGATTCCTCTTTTAACCCCTGCCCTTATTTTTGTTCTTGATGTTGCTTGTGTCTCTTTTTTCCCTTAATTATTCCTAAGAGCAGGCTATTTTATCAGCTTTTCAAAGAACTGGCTTTTCATTTTGTTGATCATTTGTATTGGGTTTTTTGCTTGATTTGGTTGTTTCTATTTCAATAATTTCTCATTTTAACTATACCTGTTTCTTCCGTACACTTCTCTGGGTTTATTTTATTGTTTTCTAGCCTTTTGGATTGAAAGTTTAGTGATCCCACTCCTTATTATTAAAGTTTTCTCTTTTGATAGTGAGGACAGTTAAAGTTATACCTTTCCCTCTGAGTATTGCTTTGGCAACATCTCACAGATCTGATATCCAATCATTCAACAACTATTTGTTAAGTACCTACTATCTACTAAGAACTAAGAAATGGTGCTCCCATCATACAGTTCTAAATAGTGTAATTTCCGTTTGGATTTCTCTTTAACCCAAGAGTTATTTACAAGGGTTTTTTATTTCCAGGTGTATGGAATTGCAAGGGGGAGCTATCTTTCAATAACTTAATTCTAGCTTTGCATTCTGGTCAGGGAATATAGTTCCTTGATGGCAGCATTTTGGAGTTCATTGAGATTTCCACTACCTACTATTTTTTCTTAACATTAAAAAAATTGCTGTAGGGACTTCCCTGGTGGCACAGTGGTTAAGAATCCACCTGCCAATGCAGGGGACACGGGTTTGATCCCTGTTCCAGGAAGATCCCACATGCCACGGAGCAACTAAGCCCGTGCACCACAACTACTGAGCCTGCGATCTAGAGCCTGCGAGCCACAACTACTGAGCCCACGTGCCATAACTACTGAAGCCCACGTGCCTAGAGCCTGTGATCCGCAAGAAGAGAAGCCACTGCAATGAGAAGCCCGAGCACTGCAACGAAGAGTAGCCCCCACTCACTGCAACTAGAGAAAGCCTGTGTGCAGCAACAAAGATCCAATGCAGCCAGAAGTAAATAAATAAATAAGTTTAACGAAAAACATTTTGACGTAAAATAGACACTCAGTAAAGTGCATAGATGAATTTTCACAAACATATATAATGTCTATGTCATGTGGATTAACATAAAGAAAATTACCTAGACCACAGAAGACTTCTTCTTGCCCCCTCCGAGTCAATACCCCTCAGAGTTCCTCAAAAAACTAAAAACAGAACTACCATATGATCCAGCAATTCTACTCCTGGGTATATATCCAAAGAAAGTGAAAACACTAATTTGAAAAGATACATGCACCCCATTGTTCACAGCAGCAGCAGCAGCAGCAGCAGCATGATTTACAATAGCCACGACATGGAAGCAACCTAAGTGCCCATCAACAGATGAATGGATAAGGAAGATGTAATATATATATAAATATATACGATTCTTTTTGCTTCTTGATATTTTCTCTTTTGTATTTAGATATCTAGGATTGAGGTGTTTTCTTTCATTTGGCTTTATCCTCTCTTAAAGAGCTGTTCTAAAATTCCTGATTTACCTGGCTGCTTAAGGATCAGTTCACAGAATCTTGTTTTTAGGTTAGATACAAACAAAATTAATCATACTTGGTGTAAATATATATATATATGTATGTATATACACACACACACACACATATATCAATCTCCTATTGAAATACATATATATATATATATATATATATATATATATATAATGGATTACTACTCAGCCATAAAAAAAAATGAAATTTTGCCATTTGCAACAACATTGATGGACCTGGAGAGTATTATGTTTAGTGAAATAAGTCAGACAAAGAAAGAAAAATAATGTATGTTATCAATTATATGTAGGATCTAAAAAATAAAACAAATGAATGAATGTAACAAAACAGAAACAGACTCACAGACATAGAGAACTAGCGTTTACCAATGGGGAGAGGGAAGGGGGAGGGGTAAAATAGGGGGAGGGGATTAAGAGATACAAACTACTATGTATAAAATAAATAAGCTACAAGGATACATTGTATAGCACAGGGAATATAGCCAATATTTTATAATTATTTTAAAAGGAGTATAGTCTATAAAAAGTTTGAATCACTATGTTGTACACCTGAAACTAATATTGTAAATCAACTATACCTCAGTTTTAAAAAAGCCAGATACACACACGCACACACACACACACACAATACCCCTGAGAGATATTATCCTGATTAGTTTTTTCGTTTCTAAGTTTTAAAAATCCTTATAGGGCTTCCCTGGTGGCGCAGTGGTTGACAGTCCGCCTGCCGATGCAGGGGACGCGGGTTCGTGCCCCGGTCCGGGAAGATCCCACATGCCGCGGAGCGGCTGGGCCCGTGAGCCATGGCCACTGAGCCTGCGCGTCCGGAGCCTGTGCTCCAAAACGGGAGAGGCCACAACAGTGAGAGGCCCGCGTAACGCAAAAAAAAAAAAAAAAATCCTTATAAGTTGAATCATACAATATGTATTCTTTTGTGTCTAGTTTCTTTCACTCTATATTACGTCTGTAAGAGTCATCATGTTTTTGAGTGTAGCAATGGTTTATTTCATTTTCACTGAAGCATAGTAGTCCATTGTACAAATACATTACAATTTATCCACTCTCCTATTGAAAGACACTTAGGTTGGCCAATGTCTGGCTATTAAAAATAGTGCTGCTATGAATATCATCTGGAGTGCTTGTCAGAAATGCACAATCCTGTATCCCATGCTCTTGGATTGTAAGAATTAATATTGTTAAAATGGCCATACTACCCAAGGCAATCTACAGATTTAATGCAATTCCTATCAAATTACCCATGACATTTTCACAAAACTAGAACAAATAATCCTAAAAGTTATATGGAACCACAAAAGACCCAGAATTGTCAAAGCAATCCTGTGGAAAATGAACAAAGCAGGAGGCATAACCCTCCCAGACTTCAGACAATACCACAAAGCTATAGTAATCAAAACAAGAAGGTATTGGCACAAAACAAACATATGGACCAATGGAACAGAATAAAGAACCCCAAAATAATGGACAATTAATCTTCGACAAAGGAGGCAATATACAATGGGGAAAAGACAGTCTCTTCAGCAAGTAGTGTTGGATAAGTTGGATAGCCACATGTAAATCAATGAAGTTATTAGAACATACCCTCACACCATACACAAAAATAAACTCAAAATGGCTTAAAGACTTAAATATAAGACGTGACACCATAAAACTCCTAGAAGAGAACATAGGCAAAACATTCTGACATAAATCATACCAATGTTTTCTTTTTTTATATATATGAATGTTTTCTTAGGTCAGTCTCCAAGGCAATAGAAAGAAAAGCAAAAATAAACAAATGGGACCTAATCAAACTTACAAGCTTCTGAAGAGCAAAAGAAACCATAAACAAAACAAAAAGACAACCTACGAACTGGGAGAAAGTATTTGCAAATGACGCAACAGACAAGGGCTTAACTTCCAAAATATACAAACAGCTCTTACAACTCAATAACAAAAAAACAAACAACCCAATTGAAAGATGGGCAGAAGACCTAAATAGACATTTTTCCAAAGAAGACATACAGATGGCCAATAGGTACATGAAAAGATGCTCAACATTGCTAATTATTAGATGAATGCAAATCAAAACTATAATGAGGTACCACCTCACACCAGTCAGAATGGCCATCATTAAAAAGTCTACAAATAATAAATATTGGAGAGGGTGTGGCGAAAAGGGAACCTTCCTCCACTGTTGGTGGGAATGTAAATTGGTGCAGCCATTATCGAAAACAGCATGGAAGTTTCTCAAAAAACTAAAAATAGAGTTGCCATATGATCCAGCAATTTCAATCCTGGCCATATATCTGGACAAAACTGTAATTGGAAAAGATACATGCATCCCTATGTTCATAGCAGCACTATTTACAATAGCCAAGACACGGAAACAACCTAAATATCCATCGACAGAGGAATGGATAAAGATGTGATATATATATATATATATATATATATATATATATATATATATATATACACAATGGAATATTACTCAGCCATAAAAAGAATGAAATAATGCCATTTGCAGCTATATGGATGCACTTAGAGATGATCATACTAAGCAAAGTGAGTCAGAAAGAGAAAGACAAATGCCATATAATATCACTCATATGTGGAATCTAAAATACGACACAAAGGAACATATCTATGAAACAGAAACAGACTCACAGACATAGAGAACAGACTTGTGATTGCCAAGGGGGCAGGGGGTGGGGGAGGGAAGGATTGGGAGTTTGGGATCAGCAGATGCAAACTAGTATATATAGGATGGATAAACAAGGTCTTACTGTGTAGCACAGGGAGCTATATTCAATATTCTGTGATAAACCAAAATGGAAAGGAATATGTAAAAGAATATATATATGTATAACTGAGTCACTTTGCTGTACAGCAAAAATTAATGCCACATTGTAAATAACTATACTTCAATAAAATTTTTAAAAAAAGAAACAGAAATGATCAGAAAAAAAAAATGCACAATCCTATCCCTGCCCCAAACCTATCACCCTGGTCCTCCAGGAGCTGGACCCAGGAATCTGCATATTAGCAAATATCCCCAGGTGATTCTACTCCTCATCAGATGTGAAAACCTTCCTGGATTCCATGTTTCCATGGGCTATGGACCAGTGAGATGAATTATCACCATCCCAGGCAGCCTGGGTCCTTCCCTGTCCCCTTCTGAGAACAGCAGTTACAACTGGGTCCTCCCCTTGCCCCACTGTCCCCTCATCTTTGCTCCTAAAAGCCCAAGCAAAGAATGTGGATGATCTGTCAGAACTACCAATAAGTTTGGGTGATCTGGTCCCTTTCCTCACTGTACCCGTAGGAAAACTAAGGTCAGAGGATGAAGGAGGCAGGGTCCAGGAAGAGCCTGTCCTCCCTACCTCTACAATAAGAAGAAAGCCCTGCAGAAGGAAATCCCTTAGTCCCAAGTCTCCTGGGAGTATCAGAGTTCAGGAAGGGGCCTATGTTGTCATAAAATAAGCATGGCCTTGGGAATCAGACAGACCTGAGGTCAGATTCTAACTCCTCTCCTTGAAGCAAATAAATGGAGGTTTCTGAGCTTTGGGTCCCAATCTTGAAAATGGGATTAGAGCTGACTAGGATTAGAAGTAACATATATGAAGTGCCTGGCACATGGTATGTGCAGAATAAACAGATGTGATGATTAGCAGGAGACTCTGTATCAACCAGGAAGTCCTGTCACACTGGCTGGAATGTTACACAGTTTGGGTAGCAGGAGTCGAGGGAGAAAGGAATGCTGGCTTTCCCAATGCTTCACCTACTGTCTTTAGGTTCTTCCTTCCTCTTGTGACCTGCATGCCTGAACTCCAAGTTCACCTGGGAGCTGTCCCATTTCCTGAGCAGCGACTGTGGGCTGGGTCCTGTGAGGGGCACTGGAGTTTCAGTTCCTGCCCGGAGGAGCACCCAAGCTGACAGACAGGCAGGCGTGTGTATGGAGAGCTGCAGTAAGAGGGCAAAGTGAGAGTCCAGGGGAGGAAGCGGAGTTTGGGGCGGGTCCCAGGGCCCAGGGCAGGCAGGGGCCAAGATGAATGCAAGCCTGGCAGTCTACAGATGGGTAAGCGCAGGGTCAGGGACTTGGGCAAACACTCCTGGTGGCCCTAAAACCAGGCTGCCTTGCCTCTCCTTCTATCTTGGAGCTTATCTTTTAGGGAAAGCTGAATTGATACACTGTCAATAAAGAGCCCAGCAGATATGTAAGAGCTTAGTATGAACTTGTAGGCAGAAAGCTAATCAAATATGTTAAGCAAACAGATTCACAAAGTCTTTTGTATGCCTATCTGAGCTAATATTTCAGAAGGAAAGAGGGCACCCCTTCCCCCCCTACCTTGGCACAGTACACGTGAATTTGTGTTAATAAATACTGTTTACAAAGCACTTTGGTCTCAAAATCACCTCCACGTGGATGTTCAGATGCAAGAGCAAGAACTCGCCTTGAACAGCACTTTGCTCTTTTCAGGGCCACTCTTGGTGTGTGAGTCCTGGGAGTCCAGAGGCCTGTGTTCTAGCCAATCTGTGCTTGACTTGCTCTGTGTCCCTCTCTGGGCCTCAGCAGCTCTGTCTGTGAAATGTGAGCATTAGGCTAATTGCCTCCCAGGGCTCCTGCAGATCCAGAGTTCTGGGACCCTGCCATCTTTTTCTGGATACTTGTAACAACCCTGGGAGGCAGACATCATCATGCCCATTATACAGATGGAGAGTCAAGGCTCTGAGGTCACCAGAGAGTCAGAGGCTGAGCCAGACCAGAACTCAGAGCCCCAGACCTTTCCTGAGTATTCCTTCTAGAAATCCATGTGTGTACACATCCATGGATATCAGGGTGCGTGTTTCCACATGTGCCCCAGAGCTGCCCTGCAGTTGTTCCTGGATGCTGCGTGTGCAGACCCATAGGCTGGGCCAGGCCTGTTCCAGGCAGTTCCACCCCGTGGGAGGTGGGGGAGAAGGAAGGAGTGGAGAGGGAGCTACACCTACATTTTTGTGCTGCCCACTGATTTCAGCTGCTGCAGCTCAGGCTCCTGACTGCTGTGTACTTAGCTAAGTCTGAGTGACTCCATACACGGGCAGTGAGCTGGAACGCTCCCCTCCAAGCATCACAACTGTGAGTTCCTCTCACAGCTGGGATCCAGGTCTGCGGGAGCATCCACGGATCTGCGCGCAGAAACAAACGCATACACGCACATACACGTGCACACACAAACATGCACGCATGCACACACAGGTGGCAAATTTTTTTCCCCACTCTGGTCCCAGTTTTCTCAGCAGTAAAATGGGAGACAATTCTCTTTGCCTTGCCAGAGGATCCTTTGAGCTCAGAGACATTGCAGTTAACTTCGCAAACTGTAAAGAACTGGGAAAGACCCTGCTGAGATAACGCTCGTCCACGTGAATGGCAGAGAATGGGACTTTTTTCCTTTTTCTCAAATAATAAAAGAAGCCATGTGAGCTGCCTTTAAAGAAGACTAGATAAATTTACTCTAGTTTTATCTTAATACAAAACTGGTGATTTCAACCTCAGAATCACACTATCCAGTGTGCCCTTCTCCTGCCAAATCTGGAATGGTTTGATTGCAGAGAATACCCTGACTCACAATTCAAAAGGAAGCTGATACAGTGAAGTGGTTAACAGAATGGACTCTGGAATCAGACTGCCTGGCTTCTAATCCCAGTTCTGCCACTTGCTAATTGTGTCACGTTGCCTCGGACGTGTTATTAACTGCCTTGTGCCTCAGATTCCCCATCTGTCAGGTGGGATTTCACTGGATAGCTATGAGTATCTAGCTATCATTCAAAACTGTTCCATAAGAGTGGCTATTTTTGATGGACATATTCAAGGTCACTCAGAGATTCATTGCCAGTGCCAAGGCTAACCCAGAGCTCTCCTGTGTTCCCTCCATTCTACACTGGCTTTGAGAGAACCCTCTGTTTTTGGAGGGAAGACAGGTACTCTGCCCCAACTCCCTGCCCACAGCTTTGTCTAAGGTCCCATGGGAGGTTTTAATGAGGGAAACTCAAACTCTCACTGGTTAAAGGCAAAAAGGTGGGGCTTTCTACTCCACCCTCTACCAGTGATAGCATCAATATCACCGTCATCTGTGCCTGGACACCAATGTCTTGTGGCAGAGGGTTTGAAACCCTGAGGGCTGTAAGGACTCAAAAATTTATTGGAAAAGGAATAAACTAAATGGAGAGTTGGGCTCCAATTTCTGCTCTGCCCTGACAAGCTGGATGACCTAGGCAAGTCACTTCATCTCTCTAAGCCTTTGGAGAGAACATTGGTTGCAGTTCTTAAGGCTAGGATTTGATAGGATCAGAAATGTCACACTCCCAGGGATGTTGATAAAAAGCATTTGCTCAGCTTGGTGAAAGTGTGAGGAGAAATCAAACATGGAGACTGACTCTAACCTGCTATGCTGCCAAGAGCCATCCTAAGACCTCATTATTGAAAAATGACTTATGACGGTAATTTTATTTGCAATTCAATCACAACACAAGAAGCCAAGACACAAAAGATCAAGTCATGGAAGCTGTCTGTTCTGAAGGCGGCTGCCCAGAGGGTGAAAACTGGTGAGGCTTCAGGCTGTGAGTGAGCACTGTGGTAAAAGGGCTAAGCACGTGGCTTTTGGTGTTAGCCAAACCTGGGTTTGAATCCCTGCTTGGTCACTTACTAACAGTTGATTGACTTTACATAAGTCCCTCATCCCTCTGCATCTCAGCTTCCTCATCTGTAAAATGGGCATGATAATCATGGCCCACATGGCTGTGTGCAGGATTCCATAAGGTGAGGCAGTGGAAAGCTCCCAGCACATAGTAAGCTCAATAAATGGAAGATGTTGGTCTCATTTCAGATTCTCTTGCCTTGGTGTGAGAGAAATAAAACTCAAGTCGTTTTATTTCTTAACAAAGAAAGCTTAAGCAAAGAAGGCATTTTATTGTTTTAAGTAACCAAGAAGGGCAAGGGTGGAGCTGGCCTCAGGGAGGTCTGGTACCAGGGACTCGGACACCAAGACACTTTCTTCTCAGCTTCTCATCTCTAACTGTTGGCTTCATTTCATCCTGCCACAGACAGGCTTCTCCATGGGTGTGGATTTGTCTTCCACAAGCTCTCCATCACATCAGGAGAGGATTCTTTCCCACCAGCTAAAAGAAACCCCAAGAAAGGACTCCAGTTGGCCTGGTTTGGGTCACATGATCATCCTTGGACCAATCACAGTAGCCAGGAGGTTGGAGCCCTCTGATTGGCTCAGCTTGGGTCATGTGCCTAAGGCCTCAAGGGGTGTTTCTTCCTGGAATAAACAGAGGAAGGGGGTGCTGTGCAATTTTCTCCTTAGAGACACCAACGTGTGGGTGGAGTTGGCGAGCCGTTCTCTGCACCAGCTGCTGGGGATGGCATGAAGCCACTTCTTACAAGTGCTACATCCTCTTAGCGTGTCTCTGGTGCCATGTTTATCCTAAAATGTACTCTTTGTAGAAACAGCTCAACTTAATACAGCTTAATGCTGCCCAAATCCACCATCTTCAGCTGCTGTTTGCAGAGCTTATGCAGTGCTCACAGCAGATGGAGCCCAGGCATGATGGCAGTCTCCCTGGAGGGCAGAGTGAATCTTTCCCTGCCTCTACTCACTCATCTCCAGACAGTGGGACCCTTGCCTCTGGTTCTGCCACTGATCCCGGGCTGCAGATCTCAAGGAGACTGGGAGTTCTGTACTTAAAGTAAAAAATGATAGCACTAGAAGGGACCCCATTTCACAGGTGGGGAGACTGGCCCATTTCACAGGTGCGGAGACTGAAGGCACAAGAGGACAAGCGGCCTGCCTATCCAAGGACACAGAGCTCCTTGGGGAACTGTGTCATCATCAAGCACCCTCAGCCTGTGGATATGGTAGGTCCTCAATAAAGGAATATTCCTGGCCTCCTGATTCCCAAGCCCATATCATTCCGCTTCCTCTTGAGCTTAAAAAATCTTAATTTCTAGATCTAAAGTCCTTTCCCATTCTAAGGGGGATCTAAAGTCCTTTCCCATTCCCAATCTAAGGGATTCCTACCCTTCCTTGGCCAGGAAGGGTAGGAATGACCAAAATGTTCACAATCCTAGCTGAAGTGACTGAGAAGTGGTGTGTGGTATTAGGGACAGGCAGATGGTGAGGAACAGATGGGAGCAAGGTGAATATACTCATCATCTTTTTACAATTTATGATTTGGTCCTGTGTGTGATAGGCAGGGCAGGGGTTCCATTCCCATCTGCTGGATCAGAAGACTGAAGCTCCAAGAGGGCAGGTGACTTACTCAGCCTTCCTTCCCTTCCAGCAAATTGTGGAGGCACTTAGACCCCTTCTCAGGTTTTGGAGTTTCAGCTTCTGGCTCACCAGCCCTCTGTAGCATACACTTTGGTAGCTCACCCACATGCGCTCAGCCCCTGCCGCTCTGCCTGGGGGCTCTACCTGCTGGTGATTCCCAGCACAGGCCAGACATGCTAGGGAATTGAGAGTCCCCTCCCTGGCCGCAGTTTTCCACTGGTGACTGACACGAGTTGGGGGATACATACCCCAGCTGCCTGGCCCCTCAGGTGGGTCAATGCCAAGGCTGTACACACTGGTTCCCAGAGCCCCCAGCATAATCAAGCTCCAGTTACTAACAGGGGCCACTTGCTTGATAATGTGCCATTCACCGTGCTCTTCCCCTTCCCTGCTTTACTTCCAGGCTCCCTGGCAGCATTTCCTGGGAACCCCTCCCAAATAAACCACTTGCACTTGAATCTTTGTCTTAGAGCCTCCTTTTAACTCACCCAAACTAAGAAAATCATCTTCTTTGAAAAAAAGAGGGTGGACCGATTGTCTAAATAATGACAGATACAGACTATAAAAAGTAAATTCAAGTCAGGTCTAGAATGCCACAATGCCTGCCTGCCCCTTTCCCGGCTCCACCCTCACCAGTCCTGCAAGTTTCTCCACCACCCATTAAGGAGGTCATTATGTGTGAGGGCATCACAGGTCATGCTACCAGTACCATGCAGGGCTGACTCCATCCCTGAGCCCTGGGTGACAGTTTCCCATGGCTCTGACAAGGTGTCAGGAGTGAGTCGGCACACGCTCTGCCTTCTCAGGCAGGTGGCTGGTCTGTCCTGATGCCACACATGAACCCAGCCTCATGTCACCCCGTTCCAGGACTGACCCTCTCCCTAGGATGACCTATGCCTGGGCCTGAGAACTAGAGTCGTGGAGTGGGTCATGGAATGCCGGAGCAGGAGACAGTCACAGGGACTGGGCTCCGCGTCTAACCCACCCATGGCAGGGGGAGGAGCTGAGACCTGGGGGCACAAGGTCTGTCCAAGGTCACACAATGCATCAGGAGTGGAACAGCATATGAACCCAGGCTTTCTTCCTTTTATTTCCAGTTTGATGCATTTGCTTCTCATCATCAGACTGTAGGGAAAGAGGAGAGGGGAGCAGGGCAGAAGAACAGGAGCATTGGATTGAAGGCAGGTGGACCTCGGCTTAAAACCTGCTTTAGCCGACTGTTGGCTGTGTGACCTTAAGCGAGTTACTCAGTTTCATGTGCCTCAGTTTCCACGATTGTAAAGTCAAGGTTCCATTACCTTTCCAACAGTGCTATTGGGAGGCTCAGCAGAGATAACCGAGGTGGAAGGCACCTGGTAATAAGAGATGCTCAATAAACACCGGGTGACTCTGAGTCTAAAAGGAGATTCCTCCCATGGTACAGGCTCTCACGTGGGTTAAACTCCACAGAGAGTTTATATAGAAGTGTCCTCACCATCTTCATCATCACTTCTAGAAAGTCTATAGCACAGTCTAGTGCAGAATTTCCGGATGGTGTCCTTTAGAGTTAAGTGCTACTGCTGTGTGAGAAAAGGTGCCACATGAAAAAAGAACTGCACTGCCAAGTACATTTGGAAAGGGTGGCATTAACGTCGACCAAGTTCACAGGCTGCAGGACCTGTCATGGCCTCTGCTCCTAGATGTGCTTTGTTCACATGCAGCATCTCCCAGCGCATCTGACCGTATAACTCTTTGTCAGGAGCATTAAATGTCTCCCAGTAGTTGGGAATGCTCCAGGAAGCAATTTGGGAAACAGCTGCTGTCCAATGGAAAGGCCACCTGACTGAAGTCAGTTACTGTCACTTATTCATGTGACCTTAAACATGTTCCTGACCTGTATGGGCCTCAGTTTCCCCAACTGCAAAAAGAGAGGGGGAAGTGGAATCCCTAAGGCTGCTTCCAGTTCTGATGTGCTGGGATCTTGAAGCTCTTCTCCTCTACCATTAGCTCCCTGCTTGTAATACTAGTTCACCCAACTCTGGCCAAGGACGGTGCTGGGAGAAGGGCAGAGGGTTCCAAGAGGGCACCGGCAAGCAACCCCATGGCTGGTCTCAAATCTGCCCTTCAAACGTAAGTGGAACAGTGCTGGGTAGGGTGCAACCAGCCTCCTGCCTGGAGAGAAGACAGGAGAGCTGCTGTCTTCCCCTCCTTCCTCCTCTGCCCTGCTGCCGGGACAGTCAGCCGCTGGGGGATTAAGAGTGGGCCCAGCGCCCATTCAAGCCATTCAACAAGACAGGAAGCCAAGCGCGCTCTTGCCCGCCCGTCTCTGCTGGGCAGGTCGGCAGGATTACACACATTGTGCTGAGGAATCACACAAAGGGAGGCCCTGCCCATCAGGAAAGGCCGTGTCCAGGCGGGTATGCACCGCCCGATGGCTGGGGCGGGCTGCTGGGCTGCAGCGCTAATCCTCTCCTCCATCAAGCCACAGGCTGCACCCTCACGGTGCCCAGAGCTGCCCTTTACCTGCACAGTGAGTGGTTCTGGGCTCCCAGGGGTACGATGGGTGCCATCCATTACAGTGCCTCCCAAGACAAAGTCCCTGCATCCACACGCGAAGTTTCAGCCTGCGCGCAGGAGTCTTTTCTGAGCACAATGCAGAGACCTGCACAGAGGGCAGGCAGACAGGCAGGCGGGTGAGGACAAGTTCACCTCTCTGAGCCAGAGGCTCCTGAAGGCCTCTGGGGAACAGGCATGTTCATTTTCTCTACCTTCTTACAGCCACCATCTAATCCTTAACCTGGATCTGGCTTTGAAGGTGACTCGAACACAGACATGTCCCTGTCAGCTCCCAAGGGCCAATGGGCCAGATGTGACTGGACAGCCAGGCTCTGTGCAGGTGGGTCCCACCTGGCCACTTGAAAACATGGGCATTCACCATCTGGGATCCTGTGATTTGCGCTCCAGGTGATGCTGGGTGCCCTGAACTTCACTCATGCCTAATTTCAGCCATATCCGTGTACACCCGCGCTATTACTGATAATGTTTTTCTTTTTATCAACTTGCTTTTTAAATTGAAGTAACTTCTTTAGCTTTTTGCTAAGCTATAATATCTATGAAATCATGGGTCTTACATGCTAGTAGTTCCTAATACAATAAAAATAATTTCCCAAACATAAAAAAAAAATGGTATGTCCTTAGACTACCTAAAATCAGCTTGGGAATTATCAGTGGTAAGTGACATAGAGAGAATGAGACTGGATAGTCTCTAAGCCCCCTTCAACTTTGGGGAGCTGGGATTATAGGATACTGAGAATCCTCAATGCCACTGATTCCAAAATTCTCCACAGTCACCTAAGCCAGACCCTCAAGAGTCCTTCCAGACTCCCCCGATGCAGTCACTAGGCAGTCCTGCCTCCTGAATACCTCGCCCATCCCCAGGGCCACTGCCTTGGTTCAGGCTTTCACCCACTCTCACTCGAATGCCTGGTAGCTCCTGGCTGGTCCGCCTGTACCTCCTGACTGCCTCTAATCCCTCTCCACCCTGCAGCCAGAGCACTCTTTTGGCCATGCATATTAAAGTACCTGGAACACGGGAAACGCTCCACTAATGATAGCTATGATATTTTTTAAGAATACAAATCTAATCATGTCTCTTTACTGCTTAAAAGCTTTCCATGGTTTCCCCATAGACCTCAGGATAAATGGAAACTCTGTAACCCAGTATGGAAGGCTCTTTCTGATCTAGCCCCTACCTAGTCCTTTGGCTGTGTTTTCCGTCACTTCCCAACTCTATCCCTGTGTTTCAGTGAAACCAGAACACTGAGGTGTCCACGTGTGCCATGCTGTTTCATGCCTCTGTGCTTTTGCTGATTCTGTCTCTTCTGCCAGGAATGTTCCCCCTTCCCTGACTGCCACCTCTTCCTCAGAGGTCTAGCCAATTTAGGATCTTACTAAATTGCATTATCCTCTCTGTATCAGTTAGCTTCTGCTGCATAACAAACCAAAACATAGTGGTTTAAAACAAAAAACACTGATTATTTCTCATAAGTCTGTGGATTGGGTGGATGGTTCTTCTAGTCTAGGCTGACTCAGCTAGGGACAGATGGTCTGGAGTGGCCTCACTCACATGTCAGCGGCCTCAGCTGGTATATCTGGGATAGCAAGGATGGCTAGAGCCTCTCTGGACATGATCTCACCCTCCAGGAGGCTAGCTTGGACTTGTTTACATTGTGGACTCAGGTTCCCAGCAACAAGAGAAAGGGCAAGCCCCAGTGTGCAAGTGCTTATGAAACCTCTGTTTACATCACATTTGCAGATGTTCACTGGCCAAAGCAAGTCACCAGATTCAAGGGGTAGAGAGTGGAAGAGCAGCAAAGTCATATTGTAAAAGGAGTGCATATTAGCATTGGAGGCAATTATGCTCTTTTATAAAATCCCACATTTTCTGAAATTTTCTACAGTGAAAAACTCTTGTCTTCCTGGTACATGTTTTCCCCTTATTCTGGTAACATCACCCTCCTTTCTCTTGAAGAACTAGTCCCTCCTCACTTCAATCAAAATCCCTCCCCCAGCCACAGTACCTCATCTCCTGGGCTATGGTGATTGGCCCAAAGGTCAGGCACATGACCCAACAAAAGCCATTCAGTATTCTTCCCTAGGATTTTTAAATTGGAGCTGGAAGTAAAGAACCCTCTCCTCTCCGTTGAGGAAGCTGGGAAGACACGCCCAGAACAACCAGCAATCATGAAGCTGCCAAACCTACATGAAACCATATCCTAACCATCCCAGGGTTTGCTCACAGGAACCAATTAATGCCCCCTATTTGCCTAAGTTGATTAGAATATCTATCACATGCACCCAGAGTCCTGACCACCTCACCTTTCCTGTCCCAGGCAGGAGTGACCATACCTCCTCCTTTGTTCCACTATTATACCTATTATACCTGGGGTTCACCTCAATTATCAAGTGTTGGCTACATGACATCAGTCAAGAAACGGTAAAGCAGCTGACCTTCGGCAGCCAGGAAGGTCACCAGCACTGCACAAAAGATATCACCTTCCCAATGTTTCTGTTCAAAGGAGAATTCTTTTTCAGCTTGGATTCCAACCAGGAAATTATTCTTCCAACCAAAGGAAGCAGATTATAACTCTCAGAATTGTCACATCCCTGCAGAAAACAGGGAGATTTGGAGCAGGCGGCTCATATTAGGAGAAGGGAAGCCATCCCCAGATGGAGGCAGAGGCAGGGTGCTGGAATCTTGAAGAGTGAACAGAGGAAATAGAAGTCTTCTCTAGGAATAAACTAACAAAGGCTTGCACTTGTCACAAGCTCTGAGTAATGTCATAAGACAAGCCTAAAGATGTTCTTTAAATATTAATAAAGGCCATGAGACAAGAAAATATCACCCTCTTGCAGGTGGCACAGGAATCCAGAGGAAGATGTGTGAACTTGGAACAAGACAGACCCATAACGGACCTGAAAGGAGGACCTTCCTTAGTTAAGTTGATCTTTGGAGACCAGGACACACTCTCAAATACTAGGGTTTCTAGAGGCATGCCTGAGGGATTATACTGTACCTCCAGGTGTACAGCATTTACTTGCTGGTTCTCGGCATCATGACATTGTTTGATAGAACCGTATGCCCTTACTTACCCACAAAGGAGAGCTCTTGTGTGTAATCCTATTTCTCGCACCCAGTGAGTTGTACTCCAGCTACCCTCAATCCCATAATCTCTCCAGCTCAATCTTCCAACCACATCCGGAATTACTGTAGCTGAAATTGAGCTTATACCTTTGTGGTACTCCAGTGTACACCGGTTAGGAATTGCTGCCTTAGCTGTACAGCTAAGCCAATGAGATCTTCTGACAAGGAGCTGGATGTTTATGTCAGAGCTCATGGATTTGCAGTATACTGTACACACTCTCATGCATAAATAAGTATATTAAAATATATGTAATTCGTGCTTAATAATATGCTTCAATCTTTTTTAGTAGTCCACTTATCTTAAAGAAAATTTTAAATTAAGGTATTAACTGCGGGCTTCCCTGGTGGTGCAGTGGTTAAGAATCCGCCTGCCATGCAGGGGACACGGGTTCGAGCCCTGGTCTGGGAAGATCCCGCATGCGGTGGAGCAACTAAGCCCATGCACCACAACTACTGAGCCTGTGATCTAGAGCCCGCGAGCCACAACTACTGAAGCCAGTGAGCCACATCTACTGAAGCCTGCACACCTAGAGCCCATGCTCTGCAATAAGAGAAGCCACCGCAATGAGAAGCCCACGCACCGCAAAGAAGAGTAGCCCCCGCTCGCTGCAACTACAGAAAGCCCACGTGCAGCAACGAAGACCCATCACAGCCAAAAATAAATAAATAAAATTTATAAAAAAAAAAGGTATTAACTGCATACAGTAAAGTACTGGAAATGTCCTATATCCTGATCTTGGTATACGTTTATATATTCCTATATATGCTCATAGATTCCTGGCTTATTTTGTTCAGCATAATGTTTCTGAGATTCATTCACGTTGTTGCATGTATCAGTGGTTTGTTCTTTGTCGTTGCTGAGAGGTATTCCGTTGTGTGAATATATTGTAATTTGTTTATAGACACTAGGACACCTCCAGTTTAGGGATATTATGAATAACACTGCTATGAATCATCTTGTCTTTTGGTGAACTACATTTCTCTTTGGTTTATATTCAAGAGTGGAAATTCTGGATCATAGGATAGGTGTATATTTAGATCTAGTATGGGATTTTAATAAATTACTGAGGTTTTTTTCCCTTCATAAAGTCCCTCCAGGTACTGTTATATGCAGGCTCCCAGACTGAGATGGACTCTACCTGAACTTCAGCCTATATTCTGGTGTTCTAGACTGGCCCAACCAGATCAGCAGCTCCCTTTGCAGAATGTTGTCATAATAAAGCATTTTTGTACCTTGTCTGTGCTACAGACCACACAGGCACTGTCTCACAGTCCACTGTAAACATTGTTTTATATTCCACAACCCCCTCCAATCCCCACAAGACTGAATGCTCTCTGAAGGCAGATACTCTGCCAACCCTATAATCTCCCTTGCTTGGCATGCAATAGATAATTAATGTCTAAAGATTAAATAATAATAGCTAGTTTATTAGTTAGCTGTTGCTGTATGCCAAATTACCCTAAAGCTTAGTGGCTTAAAACCACATTTGTTCTCTCAGAGTTTCTATAGGTCAGAGAGCCAAGAGTAACTGAGCTGAGTGGTCTGACTCAGAGTCTCTCATGAGATTGCAATCAAGGCACTGACCAGAGCTGCAGTCATCTGAAGGCTTGACGGGGACTGGAGGAGCCTCTTCCAAATTCACTTACTGCTGCTGGCTGATGTCTGGACACCTCAGTTCCTTGCCACAGAGTCCTTATGACATGAAAGCTGGCTTCCCCAAAGCAAGTGACTAAAGAGAGAGAGCAAGGGCCAAGCTGCCTTGTCTTTTATGACCTAGTCCTTGAAGTCACACGTGGTTACTTCTGCTTTATTCTATTCATTAGAAGTGAGGCACTAGATCCAGTCAATACTCAAGAGGAGGAGAATTAAGCCTCACCTCTTGAAGAAAGGAATATTAAAGAAGTTGCAGACATATCCTAAAACCATCATCTCTAATAGTAGCTAACATTTACTGAGTGGTTACTATGTGCCAGGTGCTACACTGTGTGTTTTTACAGAGCATTTTGTTTAATCCTTATTACAATCCTACAAGGGAGATACTATCCTCAGTTTTTCAGGCAAGAAAACTGAGGTGCTGAGAGACTAAGGAATTTGCCCAAGGTCCCACAGCCAATGACAGAGCTAGGACGGGAACCCAGGAGTTAGACTCCAGAGCTTTTGCTTCTATAACCACTAAGTTATATAATGAATGAGAGATGGTGGATGATTTTATGAGTCTAGGTTCTCAGATGGAGTGGTGGGCCAAACGGTGGCACCAAAGATATGTCCATTTCCTAATTTCCGGAACCCATGAATATTACCTTTCATGGCAAAAGATGTGATTAAGTTAAGGATCTTGACAGGAGGAGCTTAATCCCGGATTATCTACGTAGACCCTACGTGCAATCATATGTATCTTCATGAGAGCTGGAAGGAGTTTTGACACAGACAGAAGAGGAGAAAACACACAGGAAAGGTGAGGTGAAGACAGAGGCAGGGATTGGAGTGATGCAGCCCCAAGCAAAGGAATGCCAGCAGCAACCAGAAGCTGGAAGAGGCAAGGAATGAATTCTCCGCTAGGGCCTCCAGAGGAAGCACAGCCACGCTGACACTTTGATTTGAAACTTCTGGCCTCCAGAACTGTGAGAGAATACATTTCTACAGTTTTAAGCCACCAAGTTTGTGGTACTGTGTTACAGCGGCCACAGGAAGCTAACATAGATGGCAAAATGTGTTCTACCTCCCTGTTCGCCAGTGTTCCTCCTGAGGACTGGAACGGGGTGTCACAGGCTTGTTAGCGTGGTTCTCATCTTTGGATCAACTTGGCATCAACTCATCCTGAAACAGCAGAAGAAAAATTAAACCCGGGTAAAAAAGAGGAAGAAAATTGTATAAAAACTACCTATATTATTATTGAACTTAAATTTTACTCTGATCTTCCTGGTAGCTGAGGCTAAAAGAAAATCAGGATGGATTATATAATTTTCATTTTCTGATAAAAAGGAATCACATCTGTTCTTCAAGAAACACGTGTCTTTCCCTCATATTATATTCTAAGAATAACTGAGCAAGTATATCTTCATACACTGGACAAAACAAGAGATAAAATGTCAACAGTAACTTAAGAAGACCGAGGGACTGTCCTCATGTGGAGGTTTCTCGTGTAATCCTTGGATAAAAACTACAGCCCAAAAGAGAAACAGTTCAACATCCTGGCCACACAGGCTGGAATCCAGGAATGAGAGCTCACATGGATATAGGGTGCCAGAGTTCACAAAGTACTTTTATACCCATCATCCTACATGTGCTCAAACAGTTCCTGAGAGCCAGGCAGGGCAGACAGTATAATCTGCATTTTCAAATGTATAAACCAAGGCCCAGAGAAGTGAAGAGACTGTCCCAAGGTCACAAACTGGTGACTGGCGGGGCTGGGTTTCAGTGAGACTCCAAGAACACATCTCCAGGCATGCTGGCTCTACTTAGTCCACAAGCCTCCTACTGTTCTCCAAGGATTGCATGCCCGTCTATCGTATCTCTCCAAGCACACTGAGCCTTTGGAGGAAGGGTCCTCCTCTCATACTTCTTGGGAAGCCCCTGCTACCTGCCCAGGGCTCGTCCTGAAAGATATCGCACCATGTGTCAGGCCCTGCCCCAGGAGAGACCATGCCCCACCCCACCCTGGCCTGCTCTTTTAGTCAGTTCCCAAGCCAGCTGAGAACAGCTGCCTAAAGGAGAGGAATTGAGGATGGGATTGTGGGGTTCAAACCCAGTACCTCACAGAGGGATGTAGGAGTGAGCACAATGCCCAGCCCGGCCAGGGCGCTGTCCACCCCGCAGTGCTGACCTGCCCCTGGTTGCTGGGACCCCCCAGGGAGACGGGTTTGGCCTTCCCATCTCCCAACCCTCCACGACCAGCGGCTGAGGGGGTTGGAGACATTTTGTCCCCTCATGGACCAGGAAGAGAAAGAGAAGGAAGGGCTGACCACTTCTGCTCTTCTCGCTCACTTTCTCCCCACCCATGCCCTTTGGTGCCTCTTTTTCCCTGATTCATCCTCTTCCTCTGCTTTCACCCCATTCCAGCCTCCTTGTCTTTCCTCTGGAGTCACTTTCTTTCCACTTCCCTCATCCCTATCCTCTCTCTCTGTTCCTTCCCTCCTCCCTCTTTATTTTTTTTTATTGAAGTATCGTTGATTTACAATATTATATTAGTTTTGGGTGTACAACATAGTGATTCAAATTTTTTATAGACTATACTCCTTTTAAAGTTATTACAAAATAAAGGCTATATTTCCCTGTGCTGTATAATATATCCTTGTTGCTTATTTATTTTATACATAGTAGTTTGTCTCTTAAACCCATACCCCTATCTCACCCCTCCCCCCTTCCCTCTCCTCACTGGTAACCACTTGTATGTTCTCTATATCCGTGAGTCTGTCTCTGTTTTATTTTACACATTCACTTGTTTTATTGTTTTAGATTCCACATATAAGTGATAACATAGAGTATTCATATTTCTCTGTTTTACTTATTTCACTAAGTATAATACTCTCTTGGTCCAGCCACATTGTTGCAAGTTGCAGAATTTCATTCTTTTTAATGGCTGAGTAATATTCCATTATGTATATATTACCACATATTCTTTAACCATTCATCTGTTGATGGGTACTTAGGTTGTTTCCGTATCTTGCTATTGTAAATAGTCCTGCTATGAACAATGGGGTGCGTATATCTTTTCGAATTAGTGTTTTCATTTTCTTTGGATATATAGCCAGTAGCAGAACTGCTGGCTGATACAGTAGTTCTATTTTTTATTTTTTTTAAGAACCTCATACTGTTTTACACAGTGGCTGCCCCAATTTACAATCCCACCAACAGTGTACTACGGTTCCCTTTTCTCTGCATCCTTGCCAATATTTGTTATTTGTAGACTTTTTTAAAAAGAAATTTACTTATTTATTTATTTTTGGCTGCATTGGGTCTTCGTTGCTGTGTGCGAGCTTTCTCTAGTTGCGGTGAGCGGGGGTTACTCTTCATTGCAGTGCTAGGGTTTCTCATTGAGATGGCTTCTCTTGTTGCGGAGCACAGGCCCTAGGTGCACGCAGGCTCAGTAGTTGTGGCACACGGGCTTAGTTGCTCCACAGCATGTGGGATCTTCCCAGACCAGGACTCAAACCTGTGTCCCTGCATTGGCAGGCGGATTCTTAACCACTGTGCCACCAGGGAAGTCCTATTTGTAGACTTTTTGATGACATCCATTTTGAGAGGTGTAAGGTGATATCTCATTGTGATTTTGATTTGCACTTCTCTGATGATTAGCAGTGTTGAGCAGTTTTTCATGTGCCTGTTGGCCATCTGTATATCCTCTTGGGAAAAATGGCTATTCAGGACCTCTGCTCATTTTTAATTGGGTCATTATACATTGAGTTGTATGAGCTGTTTATAGATTTTGGATATTAACCCCTTACCAGTCGTAACATTTGCAAATATTTTCTCCCATTCAGTAGGTTGTCTTTTCATTTTGTCGGTGGTTTCCTTTGCTGCACTAAAGCTTTTAAGTTTAATTAGGTCCTCTACAATGAGGTACTACCTCACACCAGTCAGAATGGCCATCATTAAAAAGTCTACAAATAATAAATATTGGAGAGGGTGTGGAGAAAAGGGAACCCTCATACACTGTTGTGGGAATGCAAATTGGTGCAGCCACTATGGAAAACAGTATGGAGGTTCCTTAAAAAACTAAAAATTTTGTTGCCATATGATCCAGCAATTCCATTCCTGGCCATATATCTGGACAAAACTGTAATTTGAAAAGATACATGCACCCCTATGTTCATAGCAGCACTATTTACAATAGGCAAGACATGGAAACAACCTAAATGTCCATTGACAAATGAATGGATAAAGATGTAGTATATATATACAATGGAATATTACTCAGCCATAAAAAGAATGAAATAATGCCATTTGCAGCTATATGGATGCACTTAGAGATTATCATACTAAGCTAAGTAAGTCAGAAAGAGAAAGACAAATACCATATAATATCACTCATATGTGGAATCTAAAATATGACACAAATGAACTTATCTACAAAACAGAAATAGACTTACAGACATAAAGAACAGATGTGTGGCCCCACCAGGGTAGGGGGCAGGGGAGGGATGGATTGGGAGTTTGGGACTAGCATATGCAAACTATTATATATAGAATGGATAAACAACAAGGCCCTATTTTTGTTTGTTTTTTGTTTCTTGCGGTACGCGGGCCTCTCACTGCTGTGGCCTCTCCCGTTGCGGAGCACAGGCTCCAGATGCGCAGGCTCAGTGGCCATGGCTCACGGGCCCAGCCGCTCCGCGGCATGTGGGATATTCCCAGACCGGGGCACGAACCCTTGTCCCCTGCATCGGCAGGCGGACTCTCAACCACTGCGCCACCAGGGAAGCCCAACAAGGCCCTATTTTATAGCAAAGGGAACTATATTCAATATCCTGTAATAAACCACAATGGAAAAGAAAAGAAAAATTTAAAAAAAAATTTAATTAGGTCCCATCTGTTTATTTTGTTTTTATTTCTTTTCCCTTAGGAGACAGATAAAATATATATATATATATTGCTACCATTTACATCAAACAGTATTCTGCCTATGTTCCCTTCTAGGAGTTTTGTGGTTTCAGGCCTTTCATTTAGATCTTTAAACCATTTTGAGTTTATTTTTGTATACGGTGTGAAGAAATGTTCTAATCTCATTCTTTGACATGTAGCTGTCCAGTTTTCCCAGCACCACTTGTTTTAAGAGACTATCTTTTCCCCACTGTGTATGCTTGCCTGCTTTGTCATAGATTGACCATAGGTACACGGGTTTATTTCCAGGCTCTCTAACCTATTCCATAATCTATGTGTATGTTTTTGTACCAGTACCATGCTGTTTTGATTACTGTAGCTTTGTGGTACAGTCTAAAGTCAGGTACCATGATTCCTCCAGCTTTGTCTTTTTTGTCTCAAGATTGCTTTGGCAATTCAGGGTCTTCTCTTTCCTTACTTTGAAGCATATCTCAGATATTATATATTTTTGTCCATAAATATTTAAGTGTGGGCCTTTAAGGGATATAGTTAATTTTAAAAACATAACTAAAATATACTTACTATTCCTTAAAACTCTGCATTAATTTAAGATTATCAAATAGTAAGGGGGCATTCACATTTCCAATTATTGTCATGCTTTTCTGCTCTCCCCTTCTGCCTCTTTTAATAAAGATAATGATACCTCTTCCACTGCAAAGCCCTTCCAAACACGTTAACTTATTTAATGCTCATATTTGCCCTTGGAGGATGTTCCTCCTTCTGGAAATGAGGAAAGTGAGGCTCAAAGAGGTAAAGAGACTTGTCCAAGGTCACACAATGGGCTAGGGGCAGAGCCAGACCCTGGCCCAGGCCCTGTGTCTCCTAGCCCTTGCTTCTCTCCACCCCAGGGGCCTCGCGATGGGAGATTTCAACCGTCAAGCTCAGAGGCTCCAGGGGAACCTGGAGGAACAGGCTGAGAGACTCTACCCCAGTGGCAGCAGGCTGGATAGTATGCATCCCCAGCTAGGGAGGTACATCCAAGCTCTTTCCTCCAGGTAACAACAGGACCAATTCCTTGACTCAGGCTTATTTGCGTGCAGTAGCTCCCCAAAGCCCGGACAGTGACTGGGGCTTATCACCCCAACTCCTGAGCAGCGTGCCTTAAGCCCCCTGCACTACGGCAGATTGGACGCTGACACCCAAAGGGCAGGCACAATAGCCAGATCACTCAGTCAACCTTATCTTAATTCTACTTTTTGCCTAAGTGCAGGAGGAGGGCAAAGGTCTCTGTGTTTTTCTTCTGGGAACCTCCTTGCTTAGCCAGCCATGCACATGCAGAGAATGCCATGGATTCCATTCTAAATCCCCTGGCTTTTGTGGCTAATTCTTCCATTAGTCTGCAGACTACAGAGCAAACCCCTCAGCCTGGCATTCAAGAGCTGCAGTCTGCCCAACACACTGATATAACCTATCATAGAGACCAATGGGACATGTTACAATTTCAAGGCAGGCAAAAAAGCTTTATACTAGCTAATTCCTGATATTATCCTATTAGAGTTTCACTTCTTTATCTTTAGACTATGCATCTCTGTTTAAATGCAAGCATTGTTCCCGTCAGCAGTGTCCATTAAATCTCCTTCCATACCTCAAATTTAATGTCCTAATATTACCGCTTGCTACTTGTTTACCCATATAAACTGTGGCATTTCATATCTCCATACCTTTGCTCATGTACTTTCCTCTGCCTGGAACTTCATTTCTTCCTTCTTCATCCACTAGCTACTAGGGGTGCTACCTCCTCTGAGGAATCTTTCTGAATGCCTCCTCCTCTCACAGCCTTCCCACACCCACAGTGGGCAAAGGGCCCTTTCTTGGGTTTAACTTGACCATAGCTGTATCTCACTGCATGGTACCCAGCACATTGTGAGTCCCCCCAAGGGCAGGGATCAATGCTGTGCATCTAATCTTCCCTAGGCCTGAACACAGGGCCTGGCACATAGTATCGTCTCCACTTAATGGGATGGTTGAAATACTTTATCTCACTGAACCCTCGCTGCAGCCCTATGGGTTAGGCTGCTGAGGAACGATGGTTCCTCCCATTTCAGAGAAGTGGAGGTTGAGACACACAGAGGCAAAGTGACGTGTCCCAGGCACCCAGCGCTGAGTGGGGGCCACTGCTCTTACGCATGTCTCCTGACCCCTGGTGCAGCGTGCTACTCCTGCTGCTGCCCTCCCAGACAGACCCCGGATGCCCAGGGCCGAGGAGCCGTGACAACGTGGAGCAGAAGCCAGAACTCCGGGCACACTGGAGCTAGCAGCTGTGCTCAAACACCTCAGCACAATTCCCCCGCTGCCAAGGGCAAAGTCCAAATTCCTCATCACAGGCCTCAGGGCTTCCCACAACCTTCCCCAGGCCCACCTCTGCAGCTTCATCCTATACAGCTCCCTTTCACACGCCCCTGCTCCCACCACACCTGCCTACTCACCCTTCTCCGGGCTCAGCTGACTTTTCAGAACCCTGCATAGGGTGCCCAAACTCTGCCCCTGTCACTGATCATGTCCCCATGATCAGGGCAACTGGATGGAGAGGTAGGGCAGATGTTGACAGGAGTCTTCCAATGTCAGGGTGACAAAGCAGCATAGCACAAAACAAGCGGATCAGTCAGCATTTGCCACACTGTGCTCATGGAACACTAGCATCCTGAGAGATGCTTATAACTATGTCTCCACAAAAGAGCCCCCTGGGCAATGTAACAGTAATGCCTGGCATGTACTGAGTGCTCATATTTCAGGCCCTGTGCAGAGCATTTTGCATGCAATGCTGCATTTCATCCTCACAAGAATACTGAAAGGCAGGCTTCATTTTTTTCTCTGAACTACAAACGAGGAAACTGCAGCTCAGAGAGGCTAGTAATCTTTCCCATGGTCACACAGCTGGAAAGTAGGAGAACCAGGATTCAAAATCCAGCCTGTGCTCTTAGTTATTTTGTGAGACTACCTCCCTCTTTCTCTTGCACTGTTCCTTGAGGAAATTACAGATGTAATTACCATCCTGAGGATTCATATCTAAATTTAACTAAATATTTCCCACACTTATTTGAGGCTGGAACAAGCCCCTCCTCGCCACCTTTTGTTTTACTGAATCCTATACACATCCCACAGAATATAATGTTTCACTGAACTCAGTTTGTGAAATACTGCGCTAGAAGATATCAGCTCTTATTGTCCTAACAATCTGAGAGCACAGGGTGGAGGAAGGAACCCTGGAGACCTCTGGGCAGAGCTTCCTTATTGTACACATGTGTTTTGAGGCCCAGACAGTGGCCAGTGCTCTCCCTTGTTGCGGCCAACGAGGGGAAGGAGCAGGTCTATGACTCCTTCTCAGGACCAAAAGAGGCCTTTACTCAAGGCAGGCAGGTGAGGCTGGCAGTTTGGAAAGCTCTCACTGGGTGGAATTCACATACCTTCCTGCAGAGGCCGCACAGGCTTCAGGAGATGGAAACTGCTGGAAGAAGCACCATCTTATTGAATAAAAATCATAAGTTCTGAAGACCACAAAGCAGGACGCCTCCACAGATCACACCAAATTTAACTTCTCCAACACAAAGGCCCAGAGAGGGAAAGGCACTTGTCCAAGGCCACACAGCAAGTTCAAAGCACAGCTGGAACTAGAATTTAAGCTTCCTGCCTCCTACTCCAAGGATCTGTCTGGCATTTCCTACAAATGCTGATATGTGTGTATGTCTCCTCAACCCGGCCAGAGGCCCCTCGAGAGTCAAAACAGTGTCCAATTCATGCCTGACTTCCTGGCTCCTGACACTTAGGGTTAAAGAAATACTGATTAAGTGAATGAATAAATAAAACCCTTGATTTTTACCCAAAACTCTATTTCTCAGCTTGATCATTCACATGGCTGAGATTAACTTTTGGCTGCTTCTGAAAATGAGTATACCCTCAAAGGATAAACATATGCTACCAAAGAATAACAGCAATACTTCTATTACGCCTGATATATATGTGTGTGTATACACACATCTACACGCTCACACATACACAGAACGCCACTCTAAGCATTTTACCTATATTAATTATATTTAAATATCACAGTGACTATAAAAGGTAGGTATTATTATAATTATCATTCCCATCTTGTAGATGAGAAAAAATGTGGCAAAAAGTTGTTAAGTAACTTGTACAAAGTCACACACCTAATGAATAACAGAATCAGGATTTGAACCCAGGCACTCCAACACAAAAAGCTATGTTCCTAACCACTGCCTCTCGAAGGTCCTGTCTATCAAACATGTAAAATGTGCCAGATGCTTTGTTAAGGCATCACTTAACATTACCTGTAACCCTCAGAGGAAAGCCCAGAAATAAATGTTATTTTCTATTTTGCAGCTGGAACAATGGAGGCTCAGAGGTATAAAAGGACTTACTTGTCTAAAGTCACACAGTTAGGAAGTGACAGAATTGGGATTTGAAGCTATCAGTTCTAGTGATATGCCCATAGTCATTAGCTTAAGTAAAAGCTAATGCATTATCATCTTCCATAATATCATGTGAAACATCTTCCTTTTGTTGGTTAGTTTTGTTTTTAGTTATTCATTTGTTCATGCAAATATTTATTGGATTATACACACATACAGACACGTGCACGTGATCTGAGGGATATGGTAATAAACATGACAGATATTGTCCCTACTAACCCTGTCTTCACAAACCTTACGTTCTGGTAAGACAGAGCATCATTAAACAATTCATTTCACAATTAATTAGCCAATTAAATGGTGGTAATTGCTACAAAGAAGAGGTAGAGAGAGCTACGGTGTGATTAGCTGTAGAAAGTTCTGGTTAATCTGCTGAACGTTTTGAAAGCTATCATTAAAATTAACTTTTCCATAGCTCCATATGGCAGTTGTTTTTAAAAAGAGCAGGATTTCCCTCTTATTTAAATTAATTTAAATTTCCCTCTTATTTATCTGAGGGAAATAAAATCATTGATTAACGCATATTCCTAGACAACAAGACTATTTAAGAGGAAATTAGAGATAGTCGAGACATACTCAACGAGAATGTCTCCTGAGCACCTACTACACAAGGAAACCCTCTGGCGGGCTTTCCCAACGATACCGTTAAATAGGAGCTTTTATCCCAATTTAAAGAGAAGAAACTGAAGACACAGAGGTTAGCCAATTCTTTGAAGGTCAGTCACACAGCTACCAAGTAGGACCAGGATTCAAACCTAGGGTGGTGTGACAGCAACACCCAGAATCTTTCCCTGAACCACACTGTATTTTCTAATCTTAAAAGCCGATCAGCCAAGAGTTGAACCTTTGGACTCTGACATCATAGGTATGAAAAGTCTTCTTGCCAATCCCATCTCTCCTCCATGCGGCCCTGGAGAAGAAACACTGCATTTTCCGGAAATCAAAAGGATCAAAATGAGGAGATCATGTATGATGCAAACCACACTTCTTGGGGGAATTGTTAATTACTGGAATGATTGCATTCCTTTCCCCTGAGATATAGCCTTCTTGAACAAAAAGCTTTAATATTTTGTTTACGCCAATGGAGTAACCATTCTCCAACTCTCAAATAAGATGCCCACGTGGGGTCTTTTCTCTGACATTCTACAACTCAAGCAAACAAACACTGTTCTTCTCTAAGACAACACCACCTCTTGGTGCAGCCAAACGTTGCCCAGAGTTCCTGGCCCCAATTTCAGGAGCAACACCATTTCCTACTAATCCAGTTTTCTCAGAGTTTAAAAGAGACAATGAGGCTTCACTTTGCATTTGAAGAAAAAAAGCTCATCTTCTCTGGACTCATCCTCTGGCCTGGGGATGATCTTCATCTGATCACCCAGTGGGTCTGACTTCACAAATGCCCTTTGCCATCAATGACCAACACTTTGGAGCATTTTCCAACATTGAGAAAGAATCCAACTTTGGAATAGAAAAGTGTAGATTGTGCCTTGGCCAATGTGCATTCCTGGAAACCTGCTCTTGGAAGCCTACTGCTCCCACCACCCCCAGGCAGTCCCACCACAGGGGTGTGGGAACCCGGATGTCCACTGAGCTGCTCCTGAAGCAGACATCTGTCTTCTTGAGAGTGAACAGGAAAGAGGACACCTGGACAGACGTGTTCGAACAGCCCTCCCTCCTAAGGAGCTTGCCTTGCAGGTTTCCTAAGAGCTGATGTGCCTGTGGATTCTATAATGAGGAGGGATTTGTTTGTTGAAGGATCTTTTCAGCTTTATTGCTTAACTCAAAGGTGAGAAGGGGGTGGGGGCACGATGAGAATTACTCTCCTTTGCCTTCCCAAATAGTCCCAATTTAAGCTTAGTCTGCCCTGAAACAGCAGCAAAGATAGTTTTAAAAACGTGGAGCCAGAAGTTCTACTCCTGGATTGGCCCCCTAACCTGCTATGTGGCCAGGGCAAATCCTTCCCTCTCCCTGGGCTAGAGTCCCCTCATCTGTTCAATGAGAAGGTGGGAACTATTTTCTGTGTCTCAGTTTCCTCATCAGTGCAATGGGCATTGCAGTAAATATCTGACTTCACTCTCCTGGCTGTTAGAAAGATCAACATGGAATGATATAAACTAGATCTGAGAACTGAAGGCTTAATTTTGACAACGGATGAGTTAGGCCTATAAAGCAGTGTCACGTTCTCATTGGCTTTGAGATTTCCTTGGTGGCGGCTATTAACTTCTTCGTGCAACCAACGTAATTTATTTTATTTTATAACTTTTTATTTTGGAAAACTTTTCGATTCACATAACAGTTCCAAAAAACAGAATAGAGAGTTCCCATTCATCGTTTGCCCCAACTTTCCCCGATATTAACATCTTACATAACTACTGTAAAAGTATCAAAACTAAGAAATTATCATTGGTACAAAACTGTTAACTACAGACTTCATTGAGATTTCACCAATTTTTCCACTCATGTCCCTTTTTTGTTCCAAAATCCAATACAGGGTAACATATCACTTTTAGTCGTCATGTCTCCTTACTCTCCTCAATCTGTGACAGTTTCTTTTTTTTTTTTCCATGACCTTGACATTTTTTGAAGAGTACTGCTCATTTACTTTATAGAATGTCATCAACTCAGGTGTGTCTGATGTTTTCTCAGGAAACAACAGAGCTAATGAGTTTTTAGGAAGAATATCACGGAGATGAAGTTCTCTTCTCACCACAACATATCAGGGGTATGATATACATAAAGTTATTACTGGTGGTGTTAAACTTGAGCACTTGGTAAAGGTGGTGTCTTCCAGGTTTCTCCACTATAATGTTACCATTTTCCCCTTTCCATATCCTACTCAGAGATGAGAAAGACTGAGTTCAGCCTATGCTGCACACCAAGTTCTCCCACCCCCTGGGAGAGGAATATCAAAAAATCTGTGGACATACGTTAAAACCACGACACTTGGCGGGAGGTCCCTTGAGGCAATACAAACATCCTGTTTCTCCTTAGAGTTTTGCCTACCAGTTTTACCATACTCAGTGGATCTCGCAATTATTACTGTGGTGTTCTAATGGTGATTTTCTATTTCCCTTATTCCTTCTATTAATATATTCATTATTTGGAATTCTTCTATAATGAAGATTTGGCACTTCTTCCTTATTTGTTTATTTATCTATCTATTCATATCAATGTGGATTCATGGATCTTTTTTTAATATATTTTGGGTTATAACCCAATATTGTATTTATTTACTTTACCCACTGCAATTTCTTTTAGGTTGACTCTTATGTCCTTTTTTCATGCTCCATCTTTTTTTTTTTTTTTAAATACATCCTTTCTGGCACTACTTTAGGCATTAGAATCATCTTGTGTTTACCCTGACTTAGTCCTATAACTGGCCATTTCTCCAAAGAGCCCTGGCTCCTTTCACTGGAGAATGACATTTAGGAACCAAGGTCTGGACTCTGAGAGTGCCCATTGCTACTGGGGTGTCACTGCTCCTAGGCCCTCTCAGAAGACAGAGCAAGGAAATGTAGAAGTATGCTGACCCATGTATACACACATATCTGTATTTGTTTCGGTATCTATCTGCATATATATATATTAAAATAGACATGAATTCATACTGACACTTCTAACCCTACTGTATCCCCACAGAGTTCATTCTCGTTTTTCCCCCATGTTCACATGTGACTTCCTTCTCTGACAGGAGAAACCTGGCCCCCATTATCTACAATTTATTTACTTATTTGTTTAACCCTCATATACATGTAGCTTCAGAATGCTAACCTCTATTCCTATAAAGAATACATTTAACAACTAGAGTACAGTGTTTATAAACAGTTCTTTTTGTCTTTAGCCAAATACAATTTTTAATATTTAAAAGAATGTCTGGATTTAAACCCCATCTCTGCCACTCGTTGGCTGTGTCAGTGTGAGGAACACACTTAGCATCTCTTTCATCTCAGTTTACTCATCTATAAAACCAGAATAATAGGCTACCTTCTTCATAGCCCTGATGGAGAGGGAAGAATTAGAGGAGAAAAAATATACAAAGGGGCTCAGGAAAATCACCTAGCACTCCTCAAATGTTTGATGTAATCATAACATCACAATCCCTGAGCTCCAGGGTTGGGCCCTGCAGATGGCAGCTCCTGTCCTCTGAGTCTTGTCCTGCTCTAAGGCACATACAAGGGTTACAAGTGTCCACTCCTTTCTGCATCCAACTCAGTGAGTCTGATCCAGGCCAAGCTGGGAGGGAGCCTGGTCTCTGGCTAAATAAATACAGACACTAGAAGTGTCTAGGCTCTTGGAGGCTCTCACTAGCTGCTGGAGCATTTCAGCCCAACCGCCCTGACCAGAGCCAAAGCTCTTCACTGGCCTTTGTCCTCAGCTGCCTTTTCTTCTGCAAGCAGCAGACCTTTCTGGGGGGCCTCTCCCTCTTTGTTGGGAAAAACTCCAGCATCCTGAGATAGGAAACTTTGCACTTACTTTATTTGCAGACTGGCAGGGCCCCTTCCCTCCTCTGGTCTTCAGTTTTCCCATCTGTAAAATGAGGGTGTTGGATTAGGTCAGCAGTCCAAGCTGGTAGCTGGATCCAGCAGGCGTGTGTTGTATTTGGCCCACAGGGCACTTTCATTATTTGCTTTTAATTAATAGCCCTTATTTTTAGAGCAGTTTTAGGTTTACAGAAAATTAGTGGAAAGTTGAGAGCTCCCATATGCCCCTCTTCCTACCTCCACCTCCCTGCCAACAGTTTCCTTTATTGTTAACATCTTGCATCAATATGGTACATTTGTTGCAACTGATAAACCAACATAATACATTATTATTAATTAAAGCCCATCATTTATATTAGGGTTCACTCCTGTGTTGTACAGTTCTATGGATTGTGACAGATATAATGTCATACATTCACCATTACAGCAGCATAAGAATAGTTTCACTGCCCTAAAAATCCCGTTTCACCTATTCATACTTTTCCCTTCCCCCTAAACTCCTGGCAACCACTGATCTTTTCACTGTCTCTATAATTTTGTCTTTTCTAGAATGTCATGTGCTTGGAATCATACAGTATGTAGTATGTAGTCTTTTCAGACTGGCTTCTTCCACCTAGCAATATGCATTTAAGGTTCCCCCATGTCTTTTCATGGCTTGATCAATCACGTCTTTTTATTGCTGAATAATATTCCATTGTATGGATGTACCACAGTTTCTTTATCCATCCTCCAGTATAATTTTAAGCTGGAATTCTTTGCCAATAGTTAAGAATGGAAGGCATTATACTGAAATCCATATTTTCAGCTTCTCTTAAAAATGGGAAGATCTGTAACACTGGGTCTATCTTTCCAGATGGCAAAAATTGGCTAAAATTGTATAGTATCAGGCCTCTTTGGATAAGGCATGGGTGACCTGCCCACTACAGTCACCTCCTGCCTTCCTTATGTGACCTGCCAGTTCCTGGTAAGCATTTAGACTGAATTTTACATGTTATTAGCAGAGTGACTTCAGGCAAATGTGCTGATTGTTTTCCATCTGCACCATTTCCTATCCCTTAATCCTATTTCCGCCCTTTTTTGTCCTGTTCTGTGTCCTAAGACACTGACCCTGCACAGACTGCATCTGTGGGTTTGGCTGTAGGAGGCATTGGTGTGAGATCAGAGGTTGAAAGGAGAGAGGGTCCACTACCCACTCCCATCGTGCTCCCCTCACTGCTTGGGTTCCAACTGCCCAGCAGTAGCTGCAGCTCTCCAAGCCATTGTTCCTGCTGAGCAACCCTCCCCTACCGTCCCAACCCTTTCTGGGCACAGTTAACTCCATGTCCTCCCTTTGTCCCTTCCCACTGTGGCTAGCCTCTAGGTCTCTCAACACTCTTGTTTATTCCCTTAACCCTGTTAGCTCCCTGTAAATAGCCCTTTCGTTGAAGTCTCTCTATTTGAACCATCCAGTTTATTCCATTTCCTGTTGAGACTGATACAGCAGGTTGCTTATGTTCTCTGTGCCTCAGCTTCCTCACCTGAAAATGGGAATCATGTTAATGCCCACTTCAAAATGAGAAAATGCATATACGATACCTAGCATAGTCCCTGGCATAGATAAGTGCTCAGTTAATGTTCATTAATATTATTATCATCATCATCGTTAGAATTTATCGCTCTGGGGCTACATCATTTCTATAGGTCTTACAGCATGGATAGAAATGAATGGGTGATTCACCACACAAAAGTTGCTGCCAATAAATCTCCAAAGATCACCTTAATCTTTTGATCCCAAAGTAGAGTTGAGGCTTGGGTGGTATAAACTGTAATTATCTCTTGCCATTCATAAGCAAGGGGACTGGGCCCTTTATAGGCAGCTTCAGTATCAAATCTTTTCTCACGTGACAGTGGCCATGTGGAACTCTTATCCCACTTACAGATAACAGCTAACATTTACGGAGTCCTTTCTCTATGCAAATAATCCAAGTCTTCATATGTGGAATTAAGTAACCACTGCACATCAGTGCCTCTACAGATGAGACAAATGAGGTTCTGAGAGACAAAGTGACTCGCCCAAGGTCACAGTCAACAAGTTTTTGAACTGAGACTACACTCAGGTGTCCAGGCTCCAAGTCTAGTGCACTTCCCATTACACACTCTTCCCCTCCATGGAAGGGGCTTCTGCCACACAAACACCCAGAGTTTTCCTCACCACAAAATTCTTCCCACTTCTAAACAGAAGCCTCACTCGGCCTTACAAGACCCTTGATTATGTTAGTTAGGATCTTGAGAAATGTAAAGTGATATGATTGAGGGTGGGGTCAAAGTCTGCCCTCGACCACCCTCTTTCCTCGTTGGGCTCTAGCAAACAGCCCCACTCTCTCACTTCCTGATGCTGACCAGGCTCACGGAGCTTGCACGCAGGGTGATCTCCTCTGATGCGTCTCCTTGTGAGAAGGGAACAAACCCGTCAGCTTGAGAGGCCCAGTGAGGAGAAGGCAAAAATGAGGCTCAGACAAGAAAAATCTGATCCCTCCACCCAGATGTCAGCACAACAAGTATTTGTGGAATAAAGGAAAGGAAGGATGAAAGAGTAAATTTATCCACGAAAGTATCAGGGTCTGGACCATCATACTTCCTTCTCTGAGCCTCGGTTTCCTCATCTGTAGACTGAGCTACTGCCACCTGTCTTTTTTTTTTTTTTTTTTTTTTGCTGTACGCGGGCCTTTCACTGTTGTGGCCTCTCCCGTTGTGGAGCACAGGCTCCGGATGCGCAGACTCAGCGGCCATGGCTCACGGGCCGAGCCGCTCCGCGGCATGTGGGATCTTCCCGGACCGGGGCACGAACCTGCGTCCCCTGCATAGGCAGGCGGACTCTCAACCACTGCGCCACCAGGGAAGCCCTGCCACCTGTCTTTTGGGAGCTATCCTGAGGTTTGAAGTACCCAGCACACAGTGGCCCTCAGTGATGGCTAATTCTAGCCCTCTGCCTTGTTTCACATCCTCTCAACAGGTTCTTTGATTTCTCTCAGCCTTCTGGAAACTTATTCTGGATGATTATAGCAATAACCCCTAAAAATCAATATATTTTAGATTTTTAGAAAGCAAAATGCCCAGAAACATGAAGTTCTAAATCCTTGGACATATATCTGTATGTCTCAGCATTCAATGCAGTGCTTTGAATGTGGTAAGTGCTTGAGAGTTGATTTCATGTAGATGGATACGTTAAATTTAGATGGCTGAGGCTTGGATATCCTCACCTCCCTCCTACTCTTAGTGAGCATAAATTGACTTTATGAAATCTCTAGAGTCCCCAACAACCTATGAGGTGATCCAGAAAGTATGTGTTATCCTCACTTCATGGATGGGAAAACCAAGTCTCAGTGAGGTTAGGCAAGTCTCCTGATTCAGAATCCAGTGGTCATTATATTCTCATGGGCTGCCTTTTTATCTGTTATTGGAAAGGAAGGGTATCCTTGAGGTTGCCTCCAGGTAATGTTTCTCTCAACCTCAGAAGCTAAGTTCCAGTGAGGGGAAGCACCTTGCCCAGGGCACACCACAGTGGAAACCAAGTTGGGACAAAATTCGGGTTCTCCAACTCTCTCCTTTGAGTTCTTCTCATTCTTCTATGTGCCTTAGATTCAACAGGAAATAGATATTAGGCAGGGAGTAACAAAATGAAACGAATACTTCAGCTCCTCAGGCCCCCAACGAATCAAGTTTCCCCTGAGAATGATCGGAGACTAGTCTCCCGGCCCAGTGTTCTACCAGCCCAAAGGACCCAAGGCTGTCTCCCAGGAGGCTGGCCTGACTGCCCAGCTGCTGCCCAAGAGGCTCAGAGATGGCATTCAACCTCAGAGCTCCTGGGTAGAGCCAAGCATGGGGACCCCAGGGCACTTGGCTGCACTCAACGCCCTCTCCAGCACTGCTCCTGACCCAGTTGTCATAGGTGAGTGGATATTCAAGCAGCTGCTGGGAAAGAGGTGGCCAGGGCTCCTGGGACACTTGACTTGTCTCTCGGTGAAGCCAGGGACATGCTCCAGTGACACCCATAGATACTTCCTCTGAGGGCACACTGCCTTTGTCCCTGCCAAAGAAGCTAGTGGGAGGTAATGAGAGGGTCCTGCTCTGAACTAAGCAGCCAGAAGAATCTGGGTGAGCAGAGAGTCGTGGATAAACTCATGTATTTACTTATTCAACAAGCATTCACCAACTACCTGCTCTCTGTCAGACTCTGCACAGAAACTAGGGATTCTGCAGTGAACTGGGCATGATGTTTGTTCTTTATATCTTGGATTTGTACCCAAGTAGCCAAAATACAAAGCAGAGACTGGCAGGGTCCTAGAAGAGGGACTCCAGAGTCATGCTGCCTGGTCCAATCTCCACCTAGCCCTATGATGCTGGGTGACCTTGAACAAGTTGCTTAACCCCTTAATCTTGGTTTCCTTCTTGCAAGAGCTATTTTAAAGTGAAATGAAACAATTGGCTTGGAAGTACTTTTCAGACAGAAGCTGAAGGTGATTACTAGCATTTCATAGTTCCATCATTAATGTAAATGCCACTTATTCAGCACCTTCTAAGTACCAAACATCTGTTCAGCATCACATGTAATTATTCCTACAACCCTAGTGACACTGTCATTATTATCTATATTTTAGAGATGGGAAATGGAGGCTCAGAGAGGGGTGGTGAGTTACTCATGGTCACACAGACTGTAAGTGACAGGGCTGGGATTGGAACCCAGGTCATTTGGATTCCAGAGCCTATGTTCTTTCTGGACTGCCCCCTGTGGCTTCCTTCTTCCTCTTCAGTCTTTCATTCAGCAATGGCTTACTGAACCCTTTCTATGTGCCAGGCATTGTGCTAAGCTCCGAAGGTACGGGTGGAGCAAAACAGACCTGGAGCCTTCCCTAACAACCTCACAGTCTAGTGGGGAGGAAAGCAGTGAAGACTAATTACAAGCATAATAACTGTTGCCAAAGAGGGGGGATCAGACCCCCATGAGAGTGTAAACCTTATCTGGGAATCAAGCAAGGCCTTCAGGAGAAAGTGATCTTTGAGATAAAATCCGAAGGCTGACTGAGAGTTGGGCAGACAAGAAGTCACAGGGAGTGGGAACAGCATGGAATCCTGAGCCACAGATGGTCAAGAAACATAACAGAACACATAGTTCAAGGAACACAAAGAGACCAGGAACACAGGCAGCAGGAGAAGGCAGTACAAGATGGGCTGAAGAGGGAGGCAGGAGCCTCGGAGCACATGCCAAGGAGTTTGCACTTGATCCTGAGGGCCCTTGGGAGCTGAGTTCATAGGGCCGAAAACCCCTCATTTTATGCCTTGGTGTTTTCCTCTTCTGCCATCTGACTGGCTGGACCAGCGGCTGAGGAGTGAGTAGAGATGGGGCCAGAGGAGCTGAGAGTGACCAAACAAGCTAAGGTCAGCACGGAACTGCAGGAAGGGCAGAGAGAGGCCAGGCCAGGGCAGCACCAGGGACAGCTCTCAGTGGCTCTCGGGGCTCAAAGGCCATCAGAAATCATTCACTCTTTCATTCGTTCATTCATTCTACAAATATTTATTGAGTGCCCCTACCCTGAGGGCACTGTTCTGGGCACCAGAGGACACATCAGAAAACTAAACAGACAAAAACTCTCTGTCCTCCTTAAGATTACTTTCTAGTAGAAGGAGACAGAAAATAAACACAACAAATAAGACAATCATGCACTGTATTAGAAGGTGACGTGTACGGGAAGAATAAAGCAAGGAAGGGGAATCAGGAGAGAAATCAAGAAGGGGAGTGGTTATAACTTTAAATAGGCTGATCAGAGAAGGCTTTGCCCCGAAAGTGACATCTGGGCAAACATGAAGGAGGTGAAGGAAGGGTTGGGGGCATCCATAGGGAAGAGTGCTTCAGGCAGAAGGAACAGCAGATGCAAAGCTCCTGAGGCAGGAAAATGCCAGGCCTGTTGGAGCCTCTGTGAGGAATCTGGGGTGGGAGAGCAGGAATGGTTGGTTCAGAGATGAGAGTCAGAGCGTAGAGGGCCATTGCAAGGACTTGGCTTTTACTTTGGGTGAATGAGGAGCCACTGGGGAATTCTGAGCCGAGAGGTGACATTATTTGACTTATATTTTCATGGGATCCCTTTGGCTGCTGGGTGGATATTAGATTGTGGGGGTAATTATCTTCCCTTTTCAGACAAGGAAAATGAAGTTCAGGGAGAGAAAGCTACTCGTCTGTAGTCACATGGTTAATAGTGGTGGAGCTGAGATTTGAACATAGGTCTCTCTGATGACTTCAGTCCCTGCACTGGCAGGGCTTTTAGTACAGGCGGCACTTCCCCTGGGCTTTAAAACCTAGGTAGACTTTGGACGTGTAAAGGGAAGACTGGGATGGAGAAGGGAGTGAAAGGTATTTAAAGAAAAAAAGGTATTTTAGGCAGAATGAAAAGAATGCAAAGCAGGGAGGGTAATTATGGGTCTCTGGATTTATTGAAAAAAATAGAGACATCTTTGCTTTAAAAGAAAAAGAAAAAAAAGAGAGAGTACGTGCTGGGGAGAAGCTGGAGCTAAGTCTGAGAAGGCCAGTTCATGAAAAAGAGCCTTGAATGCCAGGCTAAGGAGGATCAAGGAGCAGCCCCCTCCTCTTGCACCCAGAAAGCTTCCAAACTGGTGGCCTCAGTGGAGAGGGTTAGAGAGGAACCCAAAACAACATGAAAGAAAACGGTTTCTTGTATCATATCTAACCAAGCAATTTTAACAGCTTTTGGAGGAAAAAAAAAAAAAAACCTGCCAGATTTTGCTTGATGGTGTCTACAAGGGAATTTTGGAAACAGACAGGCTTGTGGATCAAAATATAATGCTCATCACTTAACCAGCTTTGTTTCTCAACAGCTACACTAAGTCCCTAAGCCTCTCAGCAAAAGGGAGGAAGTAACAGGCATCACTTCTCCTTGTGGAGGACAGATATCCCAGTTTGTGGGTATCTTGGGTCCCAGCTCAGACCCCAAGGGGAAAGTGGGGCCCCACTTCCTTGGCTTTGGAAGGACCCAAGAGGACAGAGGAGCTACAGGTGGGGAGGTGTGTCTTCTTATATCTTGTGTCTACCCTCAAGCCCCACCTTAACCCTGACACTGAGGCCTAAAGGGGAAATATTTGGAGATCTATTAGGGGCGACGAATGGATCTCAAAGGGTCTCAATTGCCCACCACTCTCAGCTCCTTGTTTTGGGCTTCCATTTGCTTTGCTCTGGTCACCTGCCATATGACGTAACTACCACTGCAGGGCTTCACCATATGGGAACTGCTAAAAAGCCACCCAGCCACCCCCAGCCCATCCTCAATACCCCACAACCCACCCACAAGGCTATATGTCTACCAGCCTCTACTGAAGGTCAGGAAGAACAATGGAATTGTATCCGTAAAACTGACTCCAAATAGAACTCTTCCAAGAGTCCAAAATAAAGAAATATCAACCCTCCACAGGAGGTCTCTTGTTTCTTGCCTTGAAGACCACTTCCTTTTCCCTTCTCTGAGAAAGGAAACCCTTTGTCAGTCCTTCACCAGGGGAACCTCTGCCAATTAGGAAAAGCTCAACCCTGATCACAGGGATGGCACTAACCTAAAGCCAAGGAGAGTCACAGCACACAGTAACCGTCTGGCAGCATCTCTCCCAAAGTCTGAATCTAGAATAACCATGCAGGGCCCCAGCAGAAGACAGGGTGGGCTCGGGCCCTCAAAGGATGGTCCTCATCCATGTGTTTCCACGAGTATGAGATAAAAATTCCTACTCATTTTTCCCAGTCTTCCAAATGGTAATGCTTGGAGAACACACACACACACACACACACACACACACACACCCCATTTCCCAACGCTAAACCATAATTCTCAAAACCAATATAGGCTCTAGACTACTAGAAGAAAACCGTTTTTCTAAATCACATAATCTACGTGGATTTCTCTGCCCACATGGACATGCATCTTATATTATTATACAAAGCAGTATCATGTCCCCCTCTTTTGCTCAAACCAGTTGCAACTGAGTTCCTATCACTCAACACTGAAAGAGTCCTGACCAATGTACCTCACCTCTCTGTATTGTTAAGAAGCTTTTAGCTGCAAATAACAGAAATGTTATCTCATAAAACAAAAAGTGTAGAGATAGGATAGCCTTCAGGGAGGGTTCATTCAAGGGTTCAACGATGTCTCCAGGTTCTTTCAAACTTCCCATTCTGCTGAGAAATGAGATGACCATATCTGATTTCAGATATCACATCCACATGACATCAACACAAGGAAGTAGCGGGACCAGCTTTTACTACATCTCTTTCTCAGGGGTGAGACAAGGAAACTTTCTCCAGCAGGTATCTCCTGTGTTTCACTGGCTAAACCTGGATCTCATGCCTTTCCTCAACCAACAAGTTGGGACAGGGACAACAGCAAGTGAAACAGAATTTTCCTGAGACCAAATGGGTTCATCTCTGAAGTTAGGGGTAGGTCAGAGTCCCCCAGAGGCAGATGGCTGTTGCTGTGTGTGTAAGATGGGGTTTCTGTTAAGAGGGAGCGAGAGAGGGGCCTCCCTGGTGGTGCAGTGGTTGAGAGTCCGCCTGCCGATGCAGGGGACACGGGTTCGTGCCCCGGTCTGGGAGGATCCCACATGCCGCGGAGTGGCTGGGCCCGTGAGCCATGGCCGCTGCGCCTGCGTGTCCGGAGCCTGTGCTCCTCAACGGGAGAGGCCACAACAGTGAGAGGCCCGCGTACCACAAAAAAAAAAAATTAAAAAAAAAGAGGGAGCGAGAGGAAAAATAGATAACTAATAAGGACCTACTGTATAGCACAGGGACGTCTACTCACTACTCTGTAATGACCTATATGGGAAAAGAATCTAAAAAATAGTGGATATATGTATATGTATAACTGATTCACTTTACTGTACAGCAGAAACTAACACAACATTGTAAACCAACTATCCTCCAAAAAAAAATCAAAAAAAAAAAAAGAGGGAACAAGAGGAGGCAGGGCACCGGGCAGGCAGCCACTAGTGTGCATTGCGCTACATCCAATGGCTACCCTCACTGAAGCTGTCCTTGAACCTGGGCCACAGCAAATCCTTAGGCAGGACATTTTCTCCTACTAGTTTCTGCAAGAAGTTGGACTGGAGTGAGGTGGGGCTGGAGGCAAGAGTGCCAGTTAGGAAGTCAGTCAGGCTATCAGACCAGGACCTGTGAGATGAGGAAACAGGCCAGCCCAGTAATGCCAAAGTCTGAGTCATGGGCAAGTTTTTGGTGGGAAGACTGAGGGCAAGAAGGGTGTGCTCTCAGAGATGGACCCTCGGGGATTCTGCCAAAGGTGGATGGCAGGACCCTGAGCTCTTCCATGAAGGTCAGGCAAGGAGACAAGACTCCGTGAGTAAGGGGCAGAGGGAGGAGACCCCCTCCAAAGCCACCACCTTAACTTGTCCTGAATGGAGCCAGGCAGTTTGGACAGACAGGCCCCTCACCAGGCCTGCCCCTGATGGCCTCTACCCAGCAGCTCAATGGGCATTCCTTGGGGGACTGGAACAGGGAATCTGGGATTTGATTCCTGCCACTGGCCCTCCTCCATCCACACACCAACCTTCACTCTCCAAACCTTCTGTGCTCTTTCTTGCCTTCGAGCCTTTGCCTATGCCGTTCCCTCAACAGGAAGGCTTTTTCCTGCCCAGGATGCCCCACTTTATCCTTCATGTACAGTCTGTAAAGCCCCACCTGAGTGAGGGGCTCCCTCCTTTTACTCCCACACAGCTGTAGTCTGTATGCCTCACCTTGGATTGTAATTTCTATCTACATGCCAATCCGATCATCTCCCAGAATAAACTGTGAGCTCTTCTGGGGCAGGCCCCTGCCTTGTTCATCTTGGTGACCTCTGCAGTGCCCAGGCAGTGTGGGGTCACAACACCTATGCAGGATGCAAGAATAGGGACGATGGGAAGGAAAGAGGTTCCTGTTGCCTTCTTTAGAGCTGACTTGTCCAATATGGTAGCCAAGTAAAATTTAAAATTTAGTTCCTCAGTTATACTAGCTGCTTTTCAAGGGCTCAATAACCACTTGTAGCTACTGGCTATGGATTGGACAGTGCAAATATAGAACATTTCCATAAATACAGAAAGTTCTAGTGGACAGCACTGTTCTAAGAGATTCAAACTATTGCTGCAGCTCTAAAAGGAGCAGATCATCTGCTACAGACTCCTTTCTCCTCCAATCCAGCACTCAGCACAAAGCCAGATACCTCCTCCTTTCTCTTCTCTCTCTCCTTCCTCTCCACCTATCTTCCTCCACCCCATTTTCCTGTCTCCCCACAGGGCCAGAAGAATAATTCACAGTGGTTTCAGAGTCCTCAGAGCCTTCTTATAGTCTGTGTATCTCTGACCCTTCACTACAGTCCTGGAAGGTAAGCAGGATAGAGATTATAATTTTCATTTTACAAGCAAGGAACCAAAGCTCCGAGAGGTGAAGACTCTTGTCCAAGGTCACCCAGCTGGCAAATGCTGGTGTCTGGATCAGACCTCAGAGTAGACTCCGGCCCCTTCTTTTCCACCAGTGTCGTATCATCTCTCACTAAGGAGTCGTCTAATCCAGCCTGCTGTCTGATGCACTTATCCATTCAACAACATTCCTCTCAAGTGTTTATCCAGCTTCTGCTTAAGTGCTCCCTAAGATGTGAACCTCACTATCGTTTCCTGAAGCTGTGTTTAGATAGCTCTGCTAGAAAACTCCTGCTTATGCTGAGTCAAAATCAACCTTGTGGGCTTCCCTTGGTGGCGCAGTCATTGAGAGTCCGCCTGCCGATGCAGGGGACACGGGTTCGTGCCCCGGTCCGGGAGGATCCCACATGCCGCGGAGCGGCTGGGCCCGTGAGCCATGGCCTCTGAGCCTGCACGTCCGGAGCCTGTGCTCCGCAACGGGAGAGGCCACAACAGTGAGAGGCCTGCATACCGCAAAAAAAAAAAAAAAAAAAAAAATCAACCTTGTAACTTTTCTGTCCCGAGACCTCAGAAATCATGTGATACAGCCACTAAAATGCCTTCTGCAACACCACTGCCAGTTAGCTTGCAGCCTCTGCTCACACACCTCCAGGTTGGGAGAGCTCAACACCACTCAAGGAAGCCCCTTCCTTCTTTGGCCATTTAAAAACCAGCCTCAATCCTGCAACTCCTCCCCACTGGCTTTGCCCTCTGGGTCTCCCAAGACTATATCTTCTCTCTCTCTGCCCAGGGCAGCCCCTCAGAGACAATGACCATGCCCCCTACTTTGCTTTTGTCCTGACTGCAGACTAAACAAGTCATCAGAGAAAGGATGCTCTGTTCTATTAGCACATGACCTCTTCTGGCTTCCCTTCCCCATTAGCACATGAACCCCCTTATTCCATGGACCCCATGGGAAGCCAAGGTCGTGTCAATAATAATAACTACTGCCATTTATTATGTGTTCACCATGCCAGGCAACTTGAAAAGTGCTCTGCCTGTATTTCATCTCCAAAACCCTGCAAGCTGGTCATTATTATTCCCATTTCACAGATGAAGTGACTGCCTGTATACATGTCTGTCACCCCAGATGAGAGGACAATTGCAGGAACCTAAAGGATGGATGGGACCTGGGATGACCCAGGTTTGGGTCTGGGTCAGTCCCAGGGCCCCAGGCCCCAAGGAGGGTGGAGGAGTACAGAGGTTATGTGCACAGGCTGTAGGGGCAAAAGATCTGGGTTTAAATCATAGCTGCTTACCAGCCATGTGACCTTGAGCAAGGTCACTTCACCTCTCTGAACCTCCATTTCTTCACATGTAAAAGGGAGCTAGTAGCACAGGGCACGGAGTCCAAGGATTGCAAAGAAGAAACAATGAATGCTTAGCACTGTGCATGGCACCTAGCAAGTTCTCAGCAGTGGGAGATAATACCAATATTATCATCGATATTATTACAGAGAGACCGTACCCAGGGCCAAGGCAAATGTATTTACAGTATTACCGTCCCAAACTGAGCCTGGTCAGACCCAGTGGATTTTTGTACCCCCTCATGGCTCCCAGAAAATGGCTGGTATCTGAGATGAGTTCAAATGTGCTAATGGGGCTGTGGTGTGAGGAGGTGTGAGGGGCCTGAGCTGCTCTTGTGGTGAGCCAAGCAGTGCCCATACTTCTCTACAGAAAAGACAGAGGGGAATGCACAGGAAATAAAGGCTAAGGGAACTAAGAGATTCCAAGAAAAGAGACTAAAATTGAGGTCACCTCACTTGTAAAGCAAACACAACTTTGAACAAGTTATCTTCCTCTCTGAGCCTCCATGTACAACTCTATCAAATGGGGTAATAACACCATCCTTGCTGCCTTGGGGTCAGGATGAAGGAGGTGCTGTTCATGGAAGCCCCTAGGCAGGGCGTAGCCCACAGGAGCACTTGGTGAGGGTCTGCTCCTGAAGCATCGCTGAGCAGCTCTCATGGTGAGATTTGGCCATCATCGCAGTCGACAAAAACAACGTAATAATAATAATACCTATCTCCCAAACTCCCGCTCTGGGCCAATACTCACAGCAACCTTTGAGGAAGGTGTCATTATCCCCATTGACTGATGAAACTGACAGTTCAGCAGTGAACAGGGGTGACACGCCCCAGGTCACTCAGTAAGCCAAGATGCCGGAACTGGCACCCAGAACTGGCTGAAGCCAAATTTTGTTCCTTGACACCAGGCTGTGGAACCCCTGTGAACCAGGCCCAAGGTGTGGAGGCCTTTTGGTTGGTCTTCCAGCCCAGTAGAGGGACCACCACCACAGACCTGGACCACAACCACTGTGTATGATGGAGGAGCACTGGGCAGACGTCCAGAGCCCTGAGTGGTGGTCCCCTCTACGCCGTAAAAACAAATGCATGGCCTTACTCCTTGTCCTCTGCCTCAGTTACTCCATCTGGGTGTCAGAAGTCAGACTCTCGGGGTTTTGCAACTAACTCTCTGGGATTATGCAGACAGTGGCAGGAAGAAGGAAAGCTGCCCTAAATGGAAACAGTGCACTGTGTTCCCCCATCCCTTAATAACCACTAATTAGTTAATCCCCACAGCAGCAGGGTGAGTTATCAGGTGTTTTTTTTTTTAACATCTTTATTGCAGTATAATTGCTTTACAAGGGTGTGTTAGTTTCTGCTTTATAACAAAGTGAATCAGCTATACATATACATATATCCCCATATCTCTTCCCTCTTGTGTCTCCCTCCCTCCCACCCTCCCTATCCCACCCCTCTAGGTGGTCACAAAGCACCGAGCTGATTTCCCTGTGCTATGTGGCTGCTTCCCACTAGCTATCAATTTTACATTTGGTAGTGTATATATGTCCATGCCACTCTCTCACTTTGTCCCTTCCCCCTCCCCATGTCCTTAAGTCCATTCTCTACGTCTGCATCTTTATTCCTCCTGTCCTGCCCCTAGGTTCTTCAGAACCTTTTTTTTTTAGATTCCATATATATGTGTTAGCATGCAGTATTTTTCTCTTTCTGACTTACTTCATTCTGTATGACAGACTCTAGGTCTATCCACCTCACTACAAATAACTCAATTTCGTTTCTTTTTATGGCTGAGTAATATTCCATCATATATATGTGCCACATCTTCTTTATCCATTCATCTGTCAATGGACACTTAGGTTGCTTCCATGTCCTGGCTATTGTAAATAGAGCTGCAGTGAACACTGTGGTACATGACTCTTTTTGAATTATGGTTTTCTCAGGGTATATGCCCAGTAGTGGGATTGCTGGGTTGTATGGTAGTTCTGTTTTTAGTTTTTTAAGGAACCTCCATACTGTTCTCCATAGTAGCTCTATCAGTTTACATTCCCACCAACAGTGCAAGAGGGTTCTCTTTTCTCCACACCCTCGCCAGCATTTATTGTTTGTAGATTTTGTAATCAGGTATTATTATCCCCAGTTTACAAGCAGGAGGTTGAATGAGAGAGGGATTGGCACCAGGCTCAGGGCAGGGATGGGATCAGTGAAAATGCTACAGATTGCTTCAGAAATGGGGGAGAGCTCAGTAGAGGGATGAGGGAGGCCTCAAGGGGGAGAAACCACATAGGAATGTATTTCTGAACCTCAGGGAGTTGAAGTCCCTTTGACGGCATCTAAGCCAGTTCTCTCTGTGCACAGATGGGCAGATGGAGGCCCAGGGAGGGAGAGAGACTGGTCCAAGGTCACACAGCCAGAATCACAGACCAGGAGCACACAATGCCACAGGTTCTCAGCTGAGGCTGCTCTGATGGGGGCTGGGGAGTAGGGGATGGCTCTAAAGAGCTGGGCTCCCTCTGTGGCCTTCCTTGAATTCCTAGAGAAAGCAGTAAGCCCCCGGGGATTATGTCCGTACTAATGGTCTGTGACAAAGACAGTAGGATAAGCAGCTTGCTCTGCAGACTAAACAAGGTGCAAGAAGCCAAGTCAAACAAAAGCTGAGGTTTTGTGTTGGCCTGGCTGATGGGCTAGAAGCAGCCTAGACTCTCGGCGGGCCAGGCCTTGTGCCACTGCCCAGAATCTCCTCTGGTGCTCTTTTCCCCCTTTGCCACTGAGGGCTGGACAGAAGTATGTCCACAACACATGACTGCCCCTGTTTGTAGCATAGAATGTGCTTTTATGACATTGCCCCCAAGATGAGGAAACTGAGGGTCAGAGAGAGGAAGGAAGATAGTGTCCCGAGGCACACAGCAAGTCAGGCAGAAAGTTGGGACCCAAGACCTCCTGACTCCCCGCGCCATCATGGCCTCCCAAATTCTTCCTTTAATTAGTGCTGAGTGACAAATGAACACTGGAACAGAGGGAAATGCAATTTTCTAATTTCTCTCCAAAGTGTTGCCCTACGTGATATCTCATAAGAGTCCACAGCACAGGCTTCAAGGGCAGAGAAGCCTGGATTCAAGTCCTGCTTCCACATTTTTCTAGCCCCATGGCTTCGGCAAATTACTTCACCACTCTGAGCCTCAGTTTGCTCTGGAAAACAGGAGAAACTACAGTACCTCCCTCACAGACTTGTTGGGATGATTAAATGAGTTAATGGATGTAAAGCATTTTGCTCTGTGCTTAGCATACAGTAAGCACCTAATTACTGCTATTGCTATTAGCAACTCTTGCACCCACCTGCTGGATGGCCCGAAGCAGGGCCCTCACTCTCAGCCTCCATACTCCTCTCTCTCAAATGAGCTGTCACAAAGATTTCTTCTCACTCCAGGGCTCTGTGGTCTCTACCACCAGCCTTTTCAACCCAAATGAAACTGTAGACTCCAGAAGCAGTGAAGTGGGCTGGGACCCTTTGTTACCTTCTAGGCCAGGCTGCTTGCCCTGCCCCCAGCTCCACACACCTGCTCCAGGATGTTCTGGGTGTGAGTCCCCTCAGCAAGCAGTCTGTCCCTCCCCAGAGCTGGTGTTGAGTCAATTCTGTGCTGTTCCAAAGGTTTGCATGTGATGGCCAATCAGGAGACCATAGGCTTTGAAAAGCTGGGGAGAACTTGGAGATTAGAGCTGAGGAAGAGGGTCAGGAAGATTTCGGGGCTAGCTGGGAGAGCAACATGTCCCTCTGTCCTGGCAGTGCTGCCCTAAGGGTCTAGGGAGTCAAATCCTCCCTGCCTTGTTTCTGGTAAAAAATAGCTAAAGACGCTCCTACCTCCAGGGACTCAGAAGTCGGTCTCAATCGACTCCCTCAGCAAGGGTCAAAGGGACCCTCTCCACAGTCCTAATTGTGCAGGGATTGTTCTAGTTGTTTCTGAACGCAGCTTCCTTTCTACATTCTAGAACTCACTTCTGCAAAATGAGAATGGTTTGACTCCAGGCCTGGGGCCATTTCTCACTCCTTCCCTCCTGGTTCCCAACAGGAACAAGAAGAGATCTGCCTCATGCGGATTAACGTGATATGTTCTCTAGCAGGTAAGGAGGTGGCGTGAGGAGATTACCTACCTCTCCCAACTTACCTGTCTGTGTGTCAAGTTTAAGCCCCTGGAGGGTTTTTGTAACACTGTTAGGAATCTTAAAAAGTAGAGACCCTGTTTGTCGGATTACAGGGTGTGGAGACATTCTCACCTTCTACACTGAGGCTTCAGACGGCTACCAACCCCACTCAGTCCTGCCAGTTGCTGAGCCCTGCTTTGCATAGAAGCCATTTATTCCAGTCTGTTAAAAATGAGTCACATCCCAAGAACCCCTTATCTTTGGGACACATTCTGCCATTGACCAGTTTGGAGTCAAAGCAATGTTTCCAGACACAAATGTAGTTGGGAAAGTGCTGGGCTGCGTTAAAGGCTCTGCTTCTCTAGGTGCTTCTGTGTGACCTTAGTCAGGTCATTTCCCCTCTGAGCTTCCATTTCTTAACCTGTTTCCAAAACATAACAACCTCCAGCCACATCTGTTGTTCATGATTAGGTGAAAGAGCTTTCTGAAATGTATATTGTGGCATAAATTTGACATTTATCATTGTCAAATCTCATAATAGTTATTTGACTCTTTATGTTATATGTATAATTTTGATAAAAATAAAAACTTTTAAAAATGACGTGTTGATAGCTGTTTTACAGTTTAGTTGAAATATTTGGGAATCATTAGAGAAAAGTACATAGAAAACTAATCAAAGCAATTATTAACTCCAGTATTTTACTTGGCTTAGCATTAAACAACATTTACATAGTTATATCAATACTTGTGAAAACACTGAATACTGACTGAACCAAACACTGTGATAGTATAGTACGAGCATAAAGACAGGGAAATTTAGAGAAGGTTAGTTAAGATTTCCTTAAAATAGGAAATCAATAGATAATGTTTAAAATTGATAAATCAAGAAATAACAGTATGAGCATATCAATTGCAAATGCAGATATAAGTAACAGAAGAAACAGCTAATGGGGTGTAAAGTGGTTGGAGGGGGCAGCCCTGGGGAATGAGAAAGGATGAGGAAGAGAGTTAGTTTTCATTATAATAAGACTTTAGTATTATTTTACTTTTCAAGTTATATGCATATACTCTTAGATTAAAATTAATAAAAAAAATAAAAATAGAGGAAAGTGACAGGTACAAGGAGGCTAATTTTGGTTCCAGATAAGGAAGAACTTCCTAATATCTAGAGCTATCGAAAACTGGAACCTCTGCAGATAGTGAATTCCCTGTCATCATAAGTTTTTAAACAGAAACTATATGTCCATCTGTCAGAAACAAGGTAGAGAATTCTAGCTTTGGCTGGGCTTTGCTAAGTAAGCTTAGGGATCACTTTCAATTCTAAGATCTCTTCTAATTCTATGCATCTGTGGAAGCTGGGATGTTCTTGTCATTTATCTCATAACTAATTCATTTATCTGTGCATTTAATAAGCATTTGCTTAGTACCTATTTTGTTTCTGGTGCTGCACCAGGTCCTGGGTTGAGGATAGGGGAACCAAGATAGATATGACATAGTGCCTGCCAACAAGAATCACTGAAAATCAGTCCTGGAAATTCCTCAGCATTTGTCTGATCCAACCCCTCATTATACAGAGAAGGAAACTGAGGCCCAGAGAGAGGGAGACACTTGCACAATGTCACACAGCATTAGTGGCAGAGTCAGGCTCACATCTAGACCTCTTGATTCCTGTGCTAGTAATCTTTTCCTCACAATCCTGCTTCTGAAGAGCACTTCTTCAAAAATAGTTCTAACAAAAATGAAGTTGATTCTTCATGGTATTTTACTAATCTCATTCATGTAAACACATCATCATTGTGCAATGAATCTTATTATTATTTTAATTATAGCAAGGTTTGACTTCCTGGATATCTACTTCAGAAAGGCATGCAGTGAGCTTTCTGGAGACACCCAGTGAAAGTTCACTGAACCCAAACCTCCAAGTCATTCACCAGAGAGATCTAAAACAACAGAAATAAAACTAACTGACATTGCTTTGTCTCACCATCTTGTGACATGCGTGAGAATTCTTAGGTAGAGAGTTACCGCTTGTGTCATGGGTGAAATCCCAAATCATTTCGTGGAGTTTGCTATTATTCCAACAGCTATGAGAGCCAACATTTGCATGTACCAACATCTCCTTACAGTATCACTTCCTGGATCCTTTTTGCTCGATTTAGTAGTCCTGTCTTTGCCACTTTGAAAAAAGTCCCACATCTCACTGAATTTCAGTTTTCCCTATCTGTTTTGTTTGTTTGTTTGTTTGGGTTGTTTGTTTGTTTGTTTTTAGTAATAATCACCACGGGTATTAGACAAGACTAGTGTTTCTCAACCAGGGACAATTTTGTCCCAACCCCTAGTGGACATCTGGTAATGTCTGGAGACATTTTTGGTTGCCACAAGTGGGGTGGAGTGATACTGGCATCTAGTGAGGTAGAATCCAGGGTTGCTGCTAAACATCCTATACCTGCACAGAGCAGCCCCTCCCAACACAATGATCTGGTCCAAAGTGTCAGTACTGCTACTGTTGAGAAACCCTGTAGACTCTTTGGCTGCAAGGGACAGGAACCCAAGTCCAACTTGCTTTAGTAAAAGAAGAAAAAGGAAAAAAACAAAAACAGGGTGGTTATTGGAAGAATATTATCATTGTTTTTAAAAAATGAAAAGAGCTAAAAAAAACTTCAGGATGGATACACCTTGGAGATTAGTGTAATTCAGCTCCCACCTGGACTACCTCTCCTGTCTGTCTTCCTTCTGTTCTCATTCTTTCCATGTGACACAGGCCTAGCCACCCTAGTTTTGAGCTCATATCCTCACAGCCTCACAACCAGCAAGGAAAAGGTCCTTTTCTTTCCTAGATCCACTGTCACAAATCCCAGGGAAGGATTCTGATTGGCCAAGCTTGGGTCACATCCTCATCACTTGAACCAACGACTAAGGCCAGAAAGGGTGAAGTACTATATACAATGATTGACCTAGCCTGGGCCAGTGCCTACCCCTGTGGCCAGAGGGATGAAATCTGTTTCCTGAAGTGAAGGAAGTAGGTTCTAGATAGAGAAAAACAATAGACACTACAGCATGGAATAATAAAGAGGGTGCTGGACTAAGAGTGAAACATCTGGATGCTATTCTTGGCTTGCCTCTAACTTGCTGTGTGATCTTGGACAAGTCCCTTTCCCTCTCTGGGCCCCAGTTTCTTACCTGTACAATGAAAAAATAGACCAGAAGTCAAAGATATCTCCCACCTCTAACATTTGATAACTTTTGATTGGTTAAGTATTATTCATGTTCCCAACAATGTTGACATTTGAAAATACTTGCTAAACCCATCTAGCTTTTAGATTGCTGGTTCCAGGATATAATATAGTCTAGAGATATCTAATTTTTTTCAAATTTAGTTTAGTTATCTGGTCTTTTCCAACTTCTTAATGCTTATGAAAACAGCATCAACTAAAATGCTTTAGCACCTATTCATATTTTCAAAATGGTCCGTGTACTTCTCAATTCTTTCATAATATTCAACCCTTATAGGAAAAATTTGTAGACCCACAAGAACCACTTACACATTGCTTTTTCTTTTAAAAGAATTACTAGTGATTAAGAAAGATTAAATATATGAATAAAATCTACTTTCAACTTGGGATATGAATTTTATGTTAATCCTTATTTTGAAATGCATGTAGTCAAAAGAAATAGATCGTGTTGGGAAATCTCCAACAATATGGAAGATAAGGCAAAGATTTCAATATCACCAACCACTCATTCACTCAACAGATAGTTTCTGAGTACCTACTATGTTCTGGACACTATTCAATGATCTGCCCCTGTGTAACTTACATTCTAATGGATGCAGTTACATTTTAGTAATTGAAGAAGGATTTTTTGAATTCCAGCCCATCATCAACAAGATGAAGTCCATACCTCTCAGTCCCTTGGCAACCCCTCCAGCTCCAAGAGAACTCCCACTCACATCCTACACCTCACCAAACAGAACTTCCAGATTGCTACCTTCGAAATTGACCAGTTTCAGGATTTCCCTGGTGGCGCAGTAGTTAAGAATCCACCTGCCAATGCAGGGGACATGGGTTCAATCCCTGGTCCAGGAAGATCCCATATACCGCGGAACAACTAAGCCCATGCGCCACAACTACTGAGCCTATGCTCTAGAGCCTGCGAGCCACAACTACTGAAGCCTGCGTGCCTAGAGCCCATGCTCTGCAACAAGAGAAGCCACCGCGATGAGACACTCGTGCACCGCAACAAAGAGTAGCCCCCACTTGCCACAACTAGAGAAAGCCCATGCACAGCAACAAAGACCCAATGCAGCCAAAAATAAAAATTAATTAATTTTAAAAAAATTTTATAAAAGAGTAGCCCCCACTTGCCATAACAAGAGAAAGCCCATGCTCAGCAACGAAGACCCAGCAAAGCCAAAATAAAACCTCACCAGTTCCCGCACACCTCTTCTACTTGGAACCCTCTTGCCTTCTCCACGTGAGTATCGCTGCCTTTGGGAAACCTCCTTGTATGGTTCTTTCTTCCTACCCCACAGATTTAGTCCTGCCCTACTCTGTGTCCCCCAACCTCATACACATGTCTATCACTTAACACCTCTCATTTTATGTCAGAATTATTTTTTATGTCTTTGCTTCTCTCACTGGAATACAGAGTTCTCTACAGAGAGGAAAGGTTCTTATTTACCTGAGGACTTTCGGGGCTTGACAATACACACACTCACACACACACGCACACACACACACGTGCACATGCATGTGCCTCAGACCTGCTCTTCCTCCTCTATTCCCCTTCTCAGTGAGTGACACCCCCACCCTCCTAGTTGTTCAGGCTAGAAACCTGGGCATCATCCTCAATGAATCCCTTTCTCTAACCTCCCACATCCAACCAAGGTTCATCATGTTTACCTACCTCCTTACATACCCTCACCTCTGGATGAATCAGTTACTTCCCTTGGCCTAGATCAAACTTGCCCTATCCCTCAGAGCCTGGGTAGCTTGTTATGCAGGGTTTGCTTTAATCTTGACCTCCTCTAGGAAGCCTACCTTAATTCTTGTCCCTCCAAGCTGGGCTGAGTGTCTGTTCTCTGGGTAGTTTAGGTCTCCCGTGCTTCCTAGTTTATATGGCAATTCTTCTCTCCTAGTAGACTATACACTCCAAGAGGGTGGGTTCTTGTTTATGACTGCATCCCCAGCTTCTAGCCTATTTCCTGAGATGTAATTACTTTTTAAGTAAATGCAGGAACAAACTCATTTGGAGTCAGAAAGCCTGGATTCCACTCAGATCTGCCATTAACTAGTTGGGTCACTATGCACAAAAATTCACTGAGCCTCAATGTTCTCATCTGTGAAATGGCCATAATAATTCCCCCCAGTCTACCTCCAGGGTTGAATGCAAAAAGCATATAAGATAATAAATGTGAAAGCTGTTTATAACCTCTGGGTTGTTTCACACATGTAAGGAGTTACTTCTAAATGTTTTGGGTTGTGTTTGGTTTTGGTTTTTATATTTTCTCTGATTATTTTAAATATAATGATGTATTGCTCCTGCTTGTGAATTTCCTGTAGGTGCAGAATCCAAGAACTATGTTGCTGCTACTCATCTCTGAGAAGATTAGAAGTGTTTTGATTTTTTTTAATGTTTAAGAGAATATTTTTGATACAAATTGTACTGGAGGCACTATTGGAAATAATCTAAATTTCACTTAAGCAACTAATACCAAATTGATACAAATTAAACAAGTTAACTTTATATAAGTATTGATATAAAGGGAAAGAACTGACAACTTAGAACAGAATAGGAAAAGAAAATATACAAAGCAAACTTAACTTCAGTTTTACACTTATTAAATTAGCAAAAAACTTTTTTTTAAATAGCCTTTGCTCTTCTCATTTGGTTGATCTTAATTAATTAATTTATTTTTAATAAATTTATTTATTTATTATTTTTGGCTGTGTTGGGTCTTCGTTGCTGTGCGCGGGCTTTCTCTAGTTGTGGCGAGAGGGGGCTACTTTTCGCTGTGGTGCACGGGCTTCTCATTGCTTCTCTTGTTGCGGAGCATGGGCTCTAGGCACGTGGGCTTCAGTAGTTGTGGCTCGTGGGCTCTAGAGTGCAGGCTCAGTAGTTGTGGTGCAAGGGCTTAGTTGCTCCGCGGCATGTGGGATCTTCCCAGACCAGGGCTCAAGCCCATGTCCCCTGCATTGGCAGGCAGATTCTTAACCACTGTGCCACCAGGGAAGTCCCAGAAAAAACATTTTTAAATGGTAACTCTCAATGCACATACACTGCTGTTGGAATGTAAATTGTTCACTTCTCTGAAAAGCAAATTGATAAAATATATCGAGAGCCAAAAAATAATTCTACTCTTGGAAAGCTATCTTTTTTTTTTTTTTTTTTTTTTTTTGCGTTATGCAGGCCTCTCACTGTTTGTGGCCTGTCCCGTTGCAGAGCACAGGCTCCGGACACGCAGGCTCAGCGGCCATGGCTCACGGGCCTAGCCGCTCCGCGGCATGTGGGATCTTCCTGGATGGGGCACGAACCCAAGTCCCCTGCATCGGCAGGCGGACTCTCAACCACTGCGCCACCAGGGAAGCCCTGGAAAGCTATCTTAAGGAAAGAATTTAACAGAATAAAAAAGTTTTGTGTACTAAAACATATAGATTACTCACAAATAATCAAAAAGTGCCAGCAACTACGACAATGGAGAAATCGTTTGGTAAAGCATGCTGCCTCCATGGGATGAAGTATTCTATACAATTTAAAGCAATCATTATGGATGCATGGCCAGGGTGCTCTTGGTCCTGCCCACAAAACTCCTGTGAGTCCTGTTGGATGGTTTCTTCACGATCAGGGGAGGGCCAAACTCTCAGAACAGATCCTTGCTCAAGTCTTCAAGCACTCAAGGCCAAGTTCTCCAAGGTGTTCCCAATGAAAGTGTTCAGCTTAAGCCATAGCCTACAATATACTGGCACTGGATTTGCAGGAGGTAGCAATTGGCATACTAACATTTCAGTAGCTTGGTAACTTACTGTTGACTCTGCTCACAATGAGGCTGTTCACATTCTGCTGGCCTTGAAGGAGACTATGGACACCTGGAGCAAGGTTGTATCTCCTGCAGCCAGCTCCTAACCAAAATTAAGAGGATGGCCAGGGACTTCCCTGGTGGCGCAGTGGTTAAGAATCCACCTGCCAATGCAGGGGACATGGGTTCGATCCCTGGTCCGGGAAGATCCCACATGCCACGGAGCAACTAAGCCCACGCACCACAACTACTGAGCCTGCACTCTAGAGCCCGTGAGCCACAACTACTGAGGCTCGTGCACTGCAACTACTGAGCCCACACGCCACGACTACTGAAGCCTGCGTGCTCTAGTGCGCATGTGCCGGAACTACTGAGCCCACGTGCTGCAACTACTGAAGTCCACATGCCTAGAGCCCGTGCTCCGCAACAAGACAAACCACCGCAATAAGAAGCCCACACACCGCAATGAAGAGTAGCCCCCGCTCGCTGCAACTAGAGAAAGCCTGCGCACAGCAACGAAGACCCGATGCAGCCCAAAAAAAAAAAAAAAAAAGAGGATGGCCAGACTCCCTGGGGAGGAGTCAAGTGCATTCAAAAAGGCAGGGGGCGCTCTGACTCTGGGCTCCCTGTAATTGTAAGAGGGTCCCATGAACTGTGCCTCATGGTATTCATGTGCTTGTGTAGTACCCTCTTCTTGAACCTGGACTGGTCCTGGTACTCAACTGTAACTAGAGAACACAGCAGAAGTGAAGCTGCATGCCTTCTGAAGCTAGGTCAGGAAAAGCTTTCAAGCTTTTGTCTGGAACACTCTCTGAGAGCCATGGGCCTCGTGACTGCCATCCTAGAGAAGCCACATTTAGGCACTCTGGTTGACAATACCAGCAAAGCTCAGCCTTTCAGCCATTCGTAGTAAGGCACCACATGTCCTCCAGACCAGCCCATCCATGAGCTGAATCCCCCCCAGGTGACTTCAGTCGGTATTGTATGGAGCAGACGAATCAATCAGCTAATCTTGGACCAAATTCCTGACCCGTGAAATTATGGGACACAATTAAATGGTTGTTGTTTAAGCCACTAAGTTCTAGGGTAATTAATACACTATAGTACATAAGCAGCACATCACCTTTGGAGGACGCTTGAGAATAAACTCATAATTCCAGAAATAGGTAACAATAAAGAATCAAGTATTTATCTTGCCTTCCCTTTATGAACTGTACTTCAGAGTAACCAAATAGTTGATGAGATCAAGCTCTTCTTTATAAATAATTATAACTAATAAATGATGAGGGAATATCAGAATTAGAATATCACCATTTGAAATCCCCGATGAAATAATAACGATCATCAATGACTGCAAAAATCATTAGGCAAAACCCCAGCAAGGAACGGTATAACAGATTAGGCTGAAAACACCTCAACCCAACGATCAATATCTTCTTACTAAGCCATGAAGAGAGAAAACCAGACTTTACGTGCCTCCTGATATGAGGCAACAAGAAGTATATGGCGCCAACTCTGAAGGTTTCTTGTCCCCAAATCAAATCTGAGCCTGATAACACTTCTAGATTTCATCCCAAGGGCCAGAGGAACATGTTACATGATCCCCTGAGGGTGTAATCCACAAAGTCAAAAACATGGAAAACTCTACGGGACAAACAACCAAGTTTCTTCAAAATATAATTTTTTTTAAATAGAGGAAGAAGGGGACCCTATTGATTAAAAGAAACTTAGGAGATACATCAACCAAATCCAAATGTGTAGACTATCTCTGGATTCTGATATATATATATACACATATATATATGTATTTGAACATTTAATACATTTGAAATATATATATTACTGTATATATAACTGACTGGATATTAGATGATATTAAGAAATCATTTTTAATTTTTAGGTGTGATAGGTTACTACAGATAGTTTTTTTAAAAGCCTTTATCTTTTAGAGATAAAAGATACATCTATTCCAATGCATATGGGATTTTTGTTCAAAAGAATCCAGTGGTAAGGGGGTAGGAGTGAATAGGGTATAAATGAAGCAAGACTCGCCATATATTGATATTTTAAAGTTAGGTGATGGGGAAATGAAGGTTATATTTATATAAAACTAAATATCTTTAGTTTTACATATAATTTAAATTTTCATTTAAAAAAACTTTAAAACAAATAGCTCTAGCCAAAAAAAGTGTTTCCAGTGATGCATCTCTGAGTGGTCTGAGAGCAAGAGAGACAAGTCTTTACCTCCTCCCTCTCGCCAAATCCCCCTGCACTTACAGGACTAGAAACCTAACGAGGCATCTGAAGTCACATTTTGAGGAAGCATAATGGAAGGGAGTTTGGAGAGGGAATGAAGTCATTAAGGAGGATTATACTGTCACCACTCACACAATGAGGATTGCTGCTTTTAAGGCTTTAAACAAGTCTTACTTCATACCAGAGCTTCGACTCAAGAAGGCGTCACCATGGGAAGTGGATCCTGCCCAGGAGATCAAATCTTTCTTCCTGGCTGAGTCTTTGAGTGCATGCTCCTGCTCTGCATAGCAAGAGAATAGAGGAGATTCTTAGAATGCACTTGAAATTCTCTTTTCCTCTTCATGGTGTCCTTGCAGCCAGGGGTCTTGGAAAGCTCAGGAATGAAGGTGCCTCATAAAGTGGCCTTCCTGCCTCTGAGGGGCTGGGGCACCAGGTCAAGTTTCTGCCTTTCTGGGGGTCTCTACTTCTTGCACATTCAATGAGATGCAGTACCGCATAGAGTCAGCCAGCCTCTGGACACAGATGGTTCTGCAAGTCACCAGCTGTGCAACATTCACCTCATGGCATCCCTGAAAGTAAGATACGTCACCAGTAGCTCTACTGGAGCCATCCACAAAAATTCAGCCAGAGTTCTAACTCTTACTGCATCTGCTCAAACTGGCACCATCTGATCAGGAAATACAACCTAAATATGTGCCACCAGTGTTTCCATCAGTCCATGAAGGATACAGGCTTCATCAGGTTGGACTAAGTGATCTTCCCTGAATGGATTATATAAGACATCTACCTGACAAAACAAAGAAAAAAAGTACGAAGAAAAAAAGTCTTAATCTTAAAAAACAAAAAAAAGTAGGGATGATAACTTCCAGCTCACATTGTTGTTGAAAGGATAAAATCAGGTAATGTATGTGACGTGCTCAGCATGGATCCTAGCACTGAGTTAGCTCTCAATAAAAGGATATTACTATTATTTACTTCTCCATAAAATGTGGATTGGATCAAAAGATCCTTAAGCTTCCTCCTAATTCCAGTGTTTGAGGATTCATTCATTTATGCAACAAGCATTTATTGCCAAGCCCTACACCAGGTGCTGGTGCTATAAGATGGAGACACCTGACATGGGAGTTGGAGGCTAAAGTCAGCATATAAGGCAAAAACTCTGCATACTCAAAATTGTTATTGAAAACTCTTCCACCATCAACTGACCTCCCAAGCATTTGCTCCCCCATTCAGAGGTGCTGTCAGAGGTGCTGCCCGTGGGAGGAGCAGCATGGAGTGATGGTGGCTGAGGGATCTTTCAGGACATGGCATCTTGTCTCCTCCCAGGCCCCAGAACATGAAAGCCTTAAACTTTCCTCCATTCAGAGCAAAGCTGTGTTCCCTCCTTTGCTTTTGAGCCTTCAGCCCCAGTGCTGGATGAGAAAATGGAGGGTAGCCTCAGGGGTCACCTTCCATCAAGCTCAGGGTCGCCATGAGATGGTCATCGCCCAGTTGACCAGGAACATGCTGTCCCACTGAAATGTATCAAGCACCTTCCATGAGCAAGGTGTGCTGAGCATTGGCAGGAGTGGAGTAAGCCAAAGGTGGCTCCCCCAGGACTGTACAGATGCAGACCCCAGCCACAGTAAAGCAGGGTCAATAGGGCCACAGGAAGGCCCAGAGATGGGCTATGGGGACCTAGGGGACAGAAAGAGTAACCTCACCCTCCTGGGTGGTGATACTGAACCTGACCCTTGGAGAACAGAGAAGACCTGGGGGCAAAACACTGGGGAGAGGGTGCCCTGGGATGAGGAGACAGCAAGAGGCAAAGCTGGAGGCAGGGTTGATGGGCTGTGTCTGAGTAACAGCATGTAGACCATATGTTTGGTTGAAGAGGAAGGTGAGGCTGGAGAGTCAACAGGGCCAGGTGGCAAAGGCCGTAAGGTCAGGCCAAGCGGAGTGGGCTTGGTTGTGTAGGCAGTAAAGAGCCAAAGGCCTGGAGCTGGGCTTTGGAGCGAGAGGACCCGCCTGGGGTGAAACTCTCCTCCCAGTACCTGCCCACACCCTCTCATAGGACAGTGCACAGCATCCTCCCAGGTTCGGAAAGCCCCAACTACAAACCCTTCTGCCCCAAGATCAAGCCTTTCCATAGTGGCTTCAGCAGCAACTTTAGGGTCAAGAGAGGCAACCCCTTAGGTTTCTCTATACAACTGCCCTTCATTATGGAGAAACCACACCAAGATGGGGTGGGAGTGGTGGAGGAGATGAAGGCTAAACCTAAGAAGAAGGGCTACTGACAAAGTGGCAGACTAAATAACCTGAAAGCTCCCTGCTACAAAACACCTAGAAATGCTGAGTAATATTTGTTTTAGTCATTTGAAATATACCGGAAATGTCACGGGAAAGTAAGGGTATTTCCAAGATCAAAACAAAGGGAGAGGGACTTCCCTGGTGGTGCAGTGGTTGGAAGTCTGCCTGCCAGTGCAGAGGACACAGGTTCGAACCCTGGTCTGGGAAGATCCCACATGCCATGGAGCAACTAAGCCCGTACACCACTAATATTGAGCCTGCGCTCTAGAGCCCGTGCTCTGCAACAAGAGAAGGCACCGCAATGAGAAGCCTGCACTCTGCAACGAAGACCCAATGCAGCCAAAAATAAAAATTAATTAATTAGGGCTTCCCTGGTGGCGCAGTGGTTGAGAGTCCGCCTGCCGATGCAGGGGACACGGGTTTGTGCCCCGGTCCGGGGGGATCCCACATGCCGCGGAGCGGCTGGGCCCATGAGCCATGGCCGCTGAGCCTGCGTGTCCGGAGCCTGTGCTCCGCAACGGGAGGGGCCACAACAGTGAGAAGCCCGCATACCGCAAAAAAAAAAAATAATAATTAATTAATTTTTTAAAAAAACAAAGAGAGAGCTGAAAACCAGAGCAGGAAGAGGGCTTTAGTCTTACAGAGGAGCTGTCAGGGAAGCAGTGGAACTAGGGGCTTGCCTTCCAAGCATGTGGGAAGATTGGTAAGAATTGCACTAGAAGGGTCCTTGGGAGTCTCACTCTGTGTGTGCTTCTAAGTCCCTGGCTGCCCTCTGCTTACAATGCTTGGAAAAGCCTGAAATGTTCTCTCTAGAGAGACAACTGGTATGGTGGAAAGAACCCATGATGTGGCTCTGCCTCTATCCTCCGACATTCCTTCTTCCCTTCTCTAAGCCTCAATTGTATCATCTTTTAAATGGAAATGATGCTGCCACAACTGGCCTCACAGGGTTACTGGGAAAATGCACTCATTCATTCAACAAACCTGTATTGAACAGGGAGTGTGACAAGTGCTGGGATATGGAGCGAACAGGATAAAATCCCTGCCTTCAAGCAATTCACATTTAACAACTGAACAAAGAGGACAGAAAACAATATGGAAACAAATTTGTAGAGATAGGCAAGGTAGAGAGGACAGAGCTCTACTCAGGCTTGGCCAGGAAGGTTGGCAGGCTCTGGGGGAGGTGTTGTCCGAGCTGAATCATGAAGGATGAGTAGGAGTTGCTCACAAGAAGGTACAAAGGGCATTCCAGGCATGAAGACAGCCCAGGGTCTGAAGCAGTGTGGCATGAAGAGGGAACCACACATGGCACAGTGTTGCTGAGTGATAAAGTACAGCCACGGGGGTTGAGAGAAAAGGGCTAATAGAGACACAGCTCACATGGCTGGAAGACAAGGCCTTGAACAGGCACAAATAATAACACTTACGTGAATTCCAGAGAAACTTCTTCCTCCTTGAAATAATTCAATCCTCTTCCCACACCCATGACACCTGAGGCAATCATCGGAGCAAGAGTCAGCCTACTCCTCTGAGTTAGCCTGGGTTCCTAGAAAGCAGAGCATGAGTCAGGGGCTTACGAGCTATTCTTTTATTAGAGATCAGGAGTAAGGGATAAAGGGAGTGAAGCAGGAAGGAGGGAGGGCCAATACAAGCATGTGCTATGGAGAAGGCTACCGCTAGATGCACCTCATTATTCAATTTCATGGAAATGTCCCCATGCAATCTGCACCTCAGGTAGAGTGACCAACTGTCCTGGTTTTCACAGGTCTGAGGGATTTCCCAGGACATGGGACTTTCAGTGCTAAAACTGCAACAGTTCCAGGCAAACCAGGATGAGTTGGTCACCCTACTCTCAGGACTGTCTTCAGTGGTTGAGTTTTCTCCTGTGGAGTGTTAATTTCCCCCGTATTTCTGGGTTGTGCACGTATGGGCATCAAATTGACAGGAAGGTCAATGGGGAAACCTCAGGGAGGGAGGAGAGAGACATGTAACATGGGCCTGAGTGAGACACTACCAGGATAAGCCTGTATGAAATAAGCATCCACAGAAAGTTGGTGACTGTAGCAGCCACTGGAATAAGAGATAGTGAGGCCAAGAGGATCTGAAGTGGGGCATCCTTCACCCCTAATTCAGAGACATTAGTCCTGGGCAATCTCCTGTCTTCAATGTGTGAGCTCTCAGCATGTGACAAGCAGCTTGGTGCCTTGGTGTCCTATCCCATGTCCACCGTGAATAGAACAGATAAGTACTTTTAAGTTACAAAAATCCTTTTTTTTTTTTTTTGGCCGTGCCACACAGCTTGCGGGATCTTAGTTCCCCAACCAGGGCCCCCCTGCAGTGCAAGCGCAGAGTCCTAACCACTGGACCTCCAGGGAATTCTCCAAAAATCCTATGCATCAACTAAGAATAAAGAGGAAATGTATCTCAAGACTGTAAGGGATTACAGGTCTTCACTAGGTGGACATCTTTAATAGATATGAAAACACACGTGACAAAAAGTCGCAAGAGTATCTAATCCAGAAAGCAATGGGGATGAAACATTAACCAGAGTTGCTTTCAATCCGGATCTCTCGCCAATTAAGCACAGAGTTCAGAACTGCTCTCCCAATTCAATTTGAAGCCACTGAGTGTTCTTGCCATAGTACTCCAGTGCCTCCTCAGCATATTGACAGTAGCTAAAACCACAGGAGTGGATGGGATTGCCCAAAGCAAGTCTGTAGATTGACAAGACCTGTAAGACAAGAATGGATCCTGAAGAACATAACATTTAAGGAAAGGACAGAAGAAGAGGTGCTCACAAAGGAGACAAGTAAGAGCAGAAACAGGAAAGTTCATTGTTGTGTGTACCAAAGTAGTAGTACCAAAAGGAAAGACTCCTCAGCTGTCCAATGCAGCAAAAAGGTTGAGTCAAAAAAGGACTGAAAAGTTTCTAATGGCTATTAGGGGTTCTTGGTATCCTTAGGGAAATCTAGGGTGGGGGCAGGAGGCAGAGTACAGTGGGTCAAGGAGTAAATAGGCAGTGATGAAGTAGAAATGGTGATTTTAGACCACTCTTTGAAGAAATTTGGTAAGACTGGTCAACAAGTTGAAAGGCAAATACAGGAAAGAAAGGAGATAATTGTTGTAACAAGGCCCTGAAGACAGCTGGAGGGAACAGATGAGGTCCAGAGCATAGGTGGACATATTGGCCTTGAAAAGAATGAAGGACACTCTGAGGATGAGATACAGGGAGTGATGCTGGATTTGAGGGTAGGTAAGTGGGAAGACAGGGATGGTCACACCTGATGGTCTTAATTTCTCCATGAAGTAGGGCACACACAGAGGGTGTGGGAAACTAAAAATGGGGTGTGAATAAAGGTTGAAGAAAGTGGAAGAATGGGTAAAAAGATTAACAAGTGGCACTAAGAGCCTGGCTGAGACTGAAGACCTTGAACTTGCTGCTATGCGTGTTCATTAATTCATTCATTCATTCACCCATTTTGGATCACATCAATGACTGTTGGTTCCCACTACAGCCAGTACTCAATGACTTAGTTTTGGTCATACAGATACATGTCAGAGTCTCACAAAGCTCAGGGCTCCAAGCTGTGATCAAGGATCATGACTCCATCACGGCAACACCTACTGAGTGATCTCATCTTCCATCACAGTTTCTACTACTAGGTGGATGCTGATGACCTTCAAATCTCTGACCCCAGACCAAACCTTTCCCTGGGCTTTAGACCAACATATACCCAACAGATATCTCAATCTCAACATATCCAAATCCATACCATCTTCACCCCCAAACCTGCTCCAACAGGAGAGTGGATCTCCGCCGTCTGTGCACATGAGGATGTCAGGTTACCTTTTCAATGTCTACTTCCTTGCTTGGTTCTAAAAATACCATCTCCAAATGCTTCCCTTTGATGTCAGGAGTCATGACTTTCTGGGGCTATGCCTGGCCCTGCCCACTTGAAGGCTCAAAAGAAATGTTTATAAGGTTACTTCTAGGCTCCCCCACCAGCCTGCACAGTCACACCATGACTTGCTACAGGGCACTCCAAATGACCAACACTCAGCACTGAAGATTCCTCCTGATATAGCCCAGCCACCAGCTCAGGGATCCTACCAAAGAACTAATGTCAATACTTGAGATCAGGGAACAGAACAAACAGATCTAAACTCATATCATCACCTTATCTTCGCCAACAGGATCCAACCTCCCAAAGCCAAGCTTCAGACACTCTACTACTGTAAAGCAAATTAGACCACAGATCAACTGGAACAACAGATGGATTTCATCCTCTCTGCCAGCTCAGGTGGATTAATGATGGCCACCTGAAGTTACAAAGGACTGTAGAACCTCTAGCAGGCTCATCAGGAAAAAGCTGATGATGGACTGGTCATGTCTGCCACTGGGACAGGCATGAGATGGGGAAGTAACACGTTATAGGAGAACTTCACATGTGAAAAGGCCTCATTAGACTACGAGCCTCATACTAGACCACAATAAAAGTCTTCCAAGTCTTAATACTGGTTATGGAGCACATGATTGTTTTACGTTAGCATGTTTATTCATTTATTCTTTTGTTCATTTAGAGATATTTATCGAATGTCTATTTTGTACCAGATATTGACCTAAGCACTAGGAATACAGCTGTGAATAAGACAAACAAGATTCCTGCTCTCACAGGGCCCTCATCCTAGCAGGATGTGTAACAAATAAGAAACTGTCAGGCAGATGTAAGAGCTATGCAGATAATTAAGGCAGGATGATGTGACTCAGATTATCTGGATGACTCCTTTTGACTGGGCATCAGGGAAAGCTGTAGAACGATATGGAGTTAAGAGAGTTCTAGGCAGAGGGAACAGCTAGTGCAAAAGCCCTAAGTCAGGAAATTATTTGTGTTCAAAGGATGGAAAGAAGGCAGTGTAACTAATGAGGAAGAGCCTGGTTCAAAAAGACACTGGAGAAGTAAACAGGAGCTAAGATCACATGGAGTTTTGTAGGCCAGGATAAGGAGTTTAGACTTTATTCTTGGTGTTTTGAAAAACCATTTAAGGATTTTAAGCAGAAGAGTTGGCATAATCTGATTTATATTTTTAAAGAAACACTCTGGCTGCTGAGTGGAAAATAGAGAGCAGGTGTACAGGACAGAGGCAGGGACACCAGTTAAGAGGCCACTGCAGTAATGCATGTGATAGTTGATGTTGGCTGGGATGAAGGTGGTAATAGTGATGATGAGGAAAAGTTTCAAATTCTTGATTAGTTCTAGAGGGACACGCAACAGGACTTGTGTATAAGGGGTGAGAAAATCAAAAAATCAAAAATATATCTAAGGGGGCTTCCCTGGTGGCACAGCGGTTGAGAGTCCGCCTGCCGATGCAGGGGACACGGGTTCGTGCCCCGGTCCAGGAAGATCCCACATGCCGCGGAGCGGCTGGGCCCATGAGCCATGGCCGCTGAGCCTGCGCGACCAGAGCCTGTGCTCCGCAACATGAGAGGCCACAACAGTGAGAGGCCCGCGTATCGCAAAAAAAAAAAAAAAAAAAAAAAATATATATATATATATATATATATATATATATGGGACTTCCCTGGTGGTCCAGTGGTTAAGAATCTGCCTTCCAATGCAAGGGACATGGGTTTGATCCCTGGTCAGGGAACTAAGATGCCACATGGCTCAGGGCAACTAAGACCGTGCACCACAACTACTGAGCTCACGTGCTCTGGAGCCCGCTCACTGCAACTAGGGAGCCTGCACGCCGCAACAAAAGATTCTGCATGCCGCAACTAAGACCCGACACAGCCAAATTAATTAATTTAAAATATATATATATATATATATATATATATATATATAAGGTTTCAGGCCTGATAACCTGTATGAACTAATATTATTTACTGGAATAGGAAATGCTAAGAAAAGAACAGGCTTGAAGTTGGGAGGAACCAAAATTTTGATTTGGGACAAGTCTGACACACCTATTAGACATCCAAGTGAAGGTACTCAATATAAGGCTGGATGTTTCTAAGTCAAGTTCCAAGAGGCAGACAGAGCTGGAGACTGAGTCTGGGGAGACATGGCTATACAGAGAGTATTCAAAGTTTTGGACCAGAGGAGATCACCAATGGAGAAGAAGTAGCTAGAGAAGAGAACTATGGCCAAAACTTTGAGCACTCTGACATGTGGAAGTCAAGCAGTAAATGAGGCCATCAGCTAGACAGACCATAAAGGAGCAGCCAAAAGCATGTGATATTCCAGTAACCAAGTGAAGAAAGCAGTTCAAGAAGGGAGTGTCTACTGAGTGAAGTGCTGCTGAGAGATCAAGTAAGGACAGAGAAGTGACCACTGGAGGTTATAGGTGACCTCATCAAAAACAGTCTCAGTGGACTGGAGAGAAAAGAAGCCCAATCACAGAGGGCTGAGCAGAAATAGGAGGTGAGGAAGAAGAGACAGGAGACAAGTCGGTGAGAAAGGCTGCTTTGAAGGACAGCAGGGAGACAGGCCATCAGCTGAAGGAAGACATGGGGTAAAGGAAAGGCTCTGCAGACGGTGGAGACGATGGAATAGGTATGCATTTTGTTGGGAATGACCTGAGCTAAGAGAAAGAAACTGGGGATGCAGCAGAGATGTGAGAACTGTAGCAGAGACAGGAGAATTGGAAAAACAAGAGACCAGAGGATTCAGCTCCCAAGTAAAAGGAGTATCTTTTGGTAAAGGTAGGGACACTTCATCCATAGCAATACGAAGGCAGGCAGGAAAGAGAAACACAAATTCAGACGGATTAAGAGGTTTGGTGGTGGGGCTTCCCTGGTGGCGCAGTGGTTGAGAATCCGCCTGCCAATGCAGGGGACACGGGTTCGAGCCGTGGTCTGGGAGGATCCCACATGCCGTGGAGCGGCTGGACCTGTGAGCCACAACTACTGAGCCTGCGCGTCTGGAGCCCGTGCTCTGCAACAAGAGAGGCCACGATAGTGAGAGGCCCGTGCACCGCGAGGAAGAGTGGCCCCTGCTCGCCACAACTAGAGAAAGCCCTCGCACAGAAACGAAGACCCAACACAGCAAAAATTAATTAATTAATTAATTAATTAATTAAAAAAAGAGGTGTGATGGGAAGATAAGGGTGTTCCTTTGTAACTGCTTCCTATTTTATCAATGAAATAGGAGATGAGGTCATCAGATGAAGACGGGGTGTGTGTGTGTGTGTGTGTGTGTGTGTGTGTGTGTGTGTGTGTGTGTGTGGAATGGATGGCCCCTCCTGAGAGGCCCTCCCAATGGGTGGGGGAAGGAAGGAGGTAAAGATGTGAAATAACTGTCTTTGGGAATAGGAAGTAAACACCTAGAGAAGAGTGGTAGGATTGCGGAACAGGATTGGGTGCTCATTGGGGATTTGTTGTCATGAATTTAAAGTGAGACCAGTTGGTCTGGGTATGTTTTCTCCTATGCTTGAGTTCAGGTATGTGGTAGGAAGATATGTAGGCTTTAAGCAGAGGGCAAATATGAAGGAAGAAGAGTGGAATAAGGGAATTAGGAGTGTTTGAAAAGACTAGTTACGACAATGAACCACAGAAATAAGTGCTGGTTAAGGAAGAAAGTGAGCACAGGAGGGAAATGACAGATGATAAAAAAGTGGGAGGAGCAGTGTATTAGAAGTCTTGATGAGACAGCATAGAAACATTACCCTCTGGGAGCTGGAATGAGAGGAGGTGGTGGTCAGAGAGTGGGATGCCTGGGTTTTGGGTGATGATATGGTCATGGGTGTGACAAAGGAATGGGTGGCTGGGGTGGGACAGATCAAGGGAGGAGATGACCAAAGAAAGGCATGGAACTGAGAGGCCAACATGTTAGATGTCTCATCCATATGGATGCTGAAGTCACCAGGAACGGTGTCAGGAAAAAGGACAGACAGGAAGACAGTGTGTCAGTGCTAAAGACACTAGTGAATGAGGGTAAAGAATGGGTTCATGTGAACTTCAAGGGAGTAGAGTTTTGAAGGAAAAGAGAGAACTGCATTTAGAATTAACAACAGAAAGCAAGGAGACTCTACCTAATCCACCACACTTACCTCACCTATCCCACCTACTTCACCTCCAGGCCCTCAGGTACCCAGTGGTTAAAAGGAAAAACGTCCTCCACTTGAAAGGGTTGCAGAAGAAAGAGTGTCATCGGCAGACACCCAGCTTTCATTTGGTACAGAAACGGAAGTGAACACTCAAAGAAGAGCTTGAGGATATTGGGGAGAGTGTAACTGACGGCCAGGAGTTCCCAAACCCCAGAGGAAGAGTGTGGGAGTGCCAGAAGAGGTAGGAAATCGAGTCAGATTAGAGATTGTTCAGAGTACCATGGGGATTAGGGTCCCATTGCCCTGAAGAGCTTGAGTTTCTGGAGATGACTGAGGTTAAACGGTGTTCGAGGCATCTTGGGGCTAATCTTGAGGGTCTCCTACGGAAAGGCAGATTTGATATAGAAAGAACATGGCTGGTGGGCAACAATTCTCTTCTGCGCCAGCACGTGGGGCAGAAACCACAAAGTGAGCCCCTGGGGGATTTTTCTCTTAAGTGGCTGGTGCTGGAGTTCTCTGTGAAGGCTTCTGGGGAGGGGCCATCTGCCCTGAAGCTGGATCCTTAGGGCCAACTTTTCTCTCGGGTGGTGCAGTGCTATGGAGATCTGGAGCACAAGGTCCACAGTCTGTCACTTTGCTCCTGGGTAGTGCAGCACTGTGGTGGACAGTTTCATCTAGAGGTAGGGTTACCAGATAAAATCCAGGACTCACAGTTACATTTGAATGTCAGATAAATGATGAATACTTTTTTAGTATAAATATATCCCAGATATTGCACGGGACATACTTAATACTAAAAAATTATACTCTATCCCTGACGACTGCCACATTATGTCAGTGCTTGTATTAGGCAGGGTTTTCCAGAGATCTACAGGGTGAGTCAGCAAGCTGGAGACGAAGGAGAGCCAAATGGTTTAGTTCCAGTCCAAGTCCCAAGGCCTAAGAACCAAGAGTGTTGATGGTATACTTCTGGTTCAAAGGCTGACAGGCTAGAGATCCAGAAAAAAAGCCAATGTTCCAGTTCAAAAACAGTCAGACAGGAAGAATTCTCTCTTGCTCAGGAAAGGGTCAGCCTTTTTACTCTAGGCAAGCCTTTAAGTGACTGGATGAGGTCCACCCACGTTAGGAATGGCGATCTCCTCTACTCAATCAATTTAAGTGTTAATCTCAATAAAAAACACCCTCATAGAAACACCAGAATAATGTTTAACCAAATATCTGGGCACCCCCTGGTCCAGTCAGGTTGACACATAAATTTAACCATCACAGTGCCCATGTTCGCACTTTTATGATGGAATTGGAATCAGGCAGTAATATTTTAATTATAATAGTTAATGAGAAAAGCATGGCAGACCTAATCTCAAGGTGTTAACTGAAGATGAACTATCACAGGCCTGTAAGAAGCAAGCTTACAGAGGTTCAAATGGAGAAAGGCTGTGGGAGAATTAAGTCATCTCACACACACAGTAGTATAAGCACGATGGATTCAAAAGAACCTTCCCCTTAAAAGGTCAGCCCCAGAGTAGCGTTGCTAATAACTGTTTAGTGTCAGCAAGAAAAAAAAAAATCCAACACATTAAATGCCATTAGTCATTTGTAGTATTATATGAGCCATTTGTAGTATTATATTTAATTTGTAGATTTGTTTTGGTTTTATTACTTATAGGGAGGTTATACCTAGTTTTATATCTGTACATATTAAAATTACATTAAACTAAAATACATTTAAGTCAATACTGGGGAATCCATGAGATTTTTTTAAAAATGGGTCCATTAGACTATTATCCTTAATTTAAGAAATATTTATATATAATTTAAATGTATTTCAGGCCCTTTTTCAGGGGATTTATGTTCTGGAGCATTTCATTTGTAAAATTCATTAAACTAGATATTACTAGAGGATTTTTTTTTAATAACAAATGTTAAAAGTGTGTACTATATGCTACACTGGATTTGGAAAATGTACATCATATCTCCTCTCTGACATACACAAAGCATTTTAGTAAATAAAAGGCTCTGAGAAATCCAACAGAAAAAGATATCAAATGTTGTTTCACTCTGTTTCCCAAGCTTATCTGTGCAAAGAATACCTCTACCACAGCAACTATTAATATCCTGAGGAACAGCTTTCTTTGAAAAACACTCATCTATAGTACTACCTAGAATAAGAATACTTATTCAACATTTTTGGGCCAAGGACCTCTCTAGCAGAGCCTATGGACATCTTAGAATGATGTATTTCAGTGTATAAAATATAAAGGATTACAACAGAAACTAATTATACTGAAATACAATTTTCAAAATAATTTTAAAACAAATGGGAGTACCTGAAGGAGAGAAAAAGAGGAAGGGACAGAAAAAAATATATTTAAAGAAATAACGGCCAAGGACCACATACTGAATGATTCCATTTATATGAAATGTCTAAAATAAGCAAATCCATAGAGATAAAAAATAGATTAGTAGTGGGGGTGGGGTGGGGGGAGGTTGGAAGGTGAAAGCTAAAAGGAACAGAGTTTCTCTTTGGGATAATGAAAATGCTCTGAAACGGACTGTGGTGATGAATGTGCATCATCCATATAGATAATAATATACATTTAATCGTATGCTTTAAATAGCTTAATTATATGTTATACAAACTATATCTCAATAAATCTGTTTGAAAAAGAATGGCCCAAAATTTTCCAATTATATTGAAAACTCTAAATATACAGATCCATGAGGCCAAGTGAATTCCAAACAGAAGGAACATGAAGAAAACTACACCAAGGCATATCATAATCAACTTGCTCAAGACAAATGACATAGAGAAAATCTTGAAAGTACTCTGAGAAAGAGACACCTTATATACAGTGGAAGACAAAGATGATGGTAGATTTGTTGTTGGAAGCAATGCAAGCTAGGAAAGAGCACAGCAAAATCTTTAACATCTGAAAGAAAGCACTAGCAACCCAGAATTCTACATGCAGTGAAATTATCTTTCAAAAACAAAGGACACACAATAAGATGCCACTTCACACCCATTAGGATGGCTATTATCCAAAAAAAATGGAAAATAAATGTTTGCAGTGATGCCTCACTGGTGGGAATGTAAAATGATACAGCCACTGTGGAAAACTGTTTGGTGGTTCCTCAAAAAATTTAACGTAAAATTACCATGTGATCTAGTAGTTCCGCTCCCACATATATACCTAAAACAACTGAAAATACATGCTCAAACAAACACCTATACACAGTACCTAGGGTCAACAAAAATGTATTATACACTTAAAAATTTGTTAAAAAGGTAAATCTCAAGTGTTCTTACCACAATAAAATTTAAAATTTTTTAAATGTTAATAGCAGCACTATTCATAATACCCCCAAAAGTAGAAAAAAACCCAAATGTCCATGAACTGACGAATGGGTAAATAAAATGCGGTATACATATACAATGGAATATTATCCAGACACAAAAGAGAATGAAGTACTGATACGTGCTACAAACATGAACCACAAAAACAAGCTAAGTGGAAGAAGCTAGTCATAAAGGAATATATGTTGCATCATTCCATTTATTTCATATTCCATTATGACATATCCAGAATAGGCAAATCTATAAAGACAATAAACAGATGAGTAGTTGCCTGGGACTGGGGGAGTGGGGAATAGGGAGTGACTTCTTAATGGATATGGAGTTTCCTTTGGGGGTGATGAAAATATTCTGCAACCACAGTGGTGATGGTTCACAGTATTGTGAATATACTAAATGCCACTGGACTGCACACTTTAAAATGCTTTAAATGGCGAATTTTATGTTTTTCTGTATTTTATCACAATTTAAAAAACCACAGTGAGATACACTGCACACCTATTAAAATGATTAAGGTTAAAAAGACCAAAGGACTAATCTTTCTTAGAAAATTCAGCATACATCAACTACCATATGATCCAGCCATTCCTTTCCTAGGTATCCCAAGAGAAATGGAAGCATATGTCCACACAAAGGCTTATACACAAATGTTCATAACAATTTTACTCTAATAGCCCCAAACTGGAAATAACCAAAGTCCATCAATAGAGGATGGATAAACAAATTGTGGTCTATCCTTACAATGGAATCGTATTCAGCAATATAAAAAGAATGAGTTATTGACATATTCAGCAATCCGGAAGAATCTCAAAAGAATTATACTAAGGTATAAGAAGACAGGCAAAAATGAGCACTACTGAATGATACCCTTTATATAAAATTCTAGGAAATGCAAATTAAGCTATAGTGACAAAAGCAGATCTGTGGTTGCCTGGTGACTAGGGATAGGACAGAGGGGTTTCAAAAGGACACAAGAAACCTTTTGCGGGTAAGGGACATATTCACTATAATGATTGGAGTAATAGTTTCACAGGTACATACATATGTCAATACTTATCAAATTATACACTTTAAATATGTGGAGTTTATCATATTTCAATTATATCTCAATGATGCTCTTTAAAACATTTTCTAAAGTATATGTGATAAGGAATGTTTAAGGAAGAAAATCTAAATCATGCTTTTATTTTCTACTAGATTGTGCAGTTATAAATTTGTCTTTAAAAAATTTAAATCTTGTTCCAGGGACTTCCCTGGTGGCGCATTGGTTAAGAATCGCTTGCCAGTGCAGGGTACACGGGTTTGATCCCTGGTCCTGGAAGATTCCACATGCCGCGGAGCAACTAGGGCCACGCACAACAACTACTGAGCCTGTGCTCTGGTACCCGCAAGCCACAACTGCTGGGCCCATGCACCACAACTACTGGGGCCCATGCGCCCTAGAGCCCATGCTCTACAACGAGAGAAGCCACCGCAATGAGAAGTCCACACACCGCAACGAAGAGTGGCCCCCTCTTGTCACAGCTGGAGAAAGCCCATGCGCAGCGATGAAGACCCAACACAGCCAAAAATAAAGTAAATAAATTTTAAAACTTGACTAAGCACTCAATGTATTATACTGATTGCTCTATCGATGACTGTATTGGACAGAATAGGCTAGAATAAACTACAGTAACAAACAGCCCAAATCTGAGCAGCTTAATACCACCGAGGTTTATTTCTCACTTACCCTGCACATCCATAACAGTTGATGGGGGTCATGTTCATGGTAGTCTCCCTGAGACCCAGGCCAATAAAGCTCCAACATCCTGGAATGTGGCCTCCTTAGTCAATGCAGCCGGAGAAGAGAGAACTAAAGAGTCAAGCACCTGCGACTCAAAGTTCCAGTCCACAGGTGACAAACACCACTTGTAATCATATTTATTGGCCAAAAATAGTCATGTGACCATGCTTTACTTCAAGGGGACTGGAGATTGCATGATGTAGGGAAGAAGTGGATATTGGTGAACATTAATAATCTACCACAATTACCCATGCATAAAATTATTTCCACACCAACAAATGACAAAAGGATTGAAACAGAACGTACTCAAAGAATGTGAACTGTCCGGGAGCCAGAGGTTCTACCCAGAAAAGGTGGGAAAACTACAACTCCATCCACACTTATAAGTCCTCTATTCTCTCAATATGTTCCCTAAATGGAGAGCCACTATTCCAGATAACCCAGGGACAGCTGGGTGGCAACTCTACTTGACTTTTAAAAGTCTCTTAAGTGGGGTTTCCCTGGTGGCACAGTGGTTGGGAGTCCGCCTGCCAACGCAGGGGACACGGGTTCGAGCCCTGGTCTGGGAGGATCCCACATGCCGCGGAGCGACTAACCCCATGCGCCACAGCAACTGAGCCTGTGTGCCACAGCTGATGAAGCCCGTGCACATAGAGCCCGTGCTGCACAACGAGAGAGGCCACCGCAATGAGAAGCACGTGCACTGCAACAAAGAGCAGCCCCCCGCTCACCACAACTAGAGAAAGTCTGCGTGCAGCAACAAAGACCCAATGCAGCCAAAAATAAATAAATAAAATAAATAAATTTATTTTAAAAAAAATGTCTATTAAGTGGCCTACATATCAACTTTTTTACACTTGTTATGCATACCATCAAATACCTCCACCACTCACTCGTTCAGTACCTGCCCATTAGGCCCAGGTGTTGAAGAAACCCATCTGGTGGGGCCTACACTCAAGAGGTCTAAACAAGGTGCTATGGGAACATAGAAGAGGGAGCAATGACTTTTTAAAAGATGTTTTAAACACTGACCCAGCCCCTTCTTTTCCTGCTTTTGTGATACAAATCTGGGACCCCACCTTGCCAATACTGCTCCACGGCCATACACAAAACCCTTCACCTTTCCAAGGCTCAGTTTCCTCACCCGTAAAAAGGGAATAGTAAGGCTTACCTCCCAGGATTGTTGTGAGAACAAGAATGAGATCATGTCTATGGAATTGCTTTGTAAACTATAAAGTTTTGTGTCAGTCCAACTTATCACCACCATCACCATCATCACGCTGTCTTGCACTGTCTGGAAGGGGAGCCCCAGGATTGGGGAAGGCCCAGAGGACACAAGGGCTCCCAGCCTGACCGTGGAGTTAGGGCCTCTCTCTAATTAACTCTTCCTGGCAAAAGTTCCTTGCTGGACATGTTTGCCTACCATCCAATCGCCAGGTGAGGCTGCCAGGGGCCGCCCACTGGCCCTAACACACGGAAGAGGAATGATGATTCACCAGCCCTCTAACAGCCTTGCTTACAGGCCTCTTGGTCCAGCCCCTGGCAGAGGCTGTAGAGGGCTGGCAAGAATGCAGCGGGGCCAACAGGTTTTTAAGAAAAGAAAGAGAGAAAGATGGAAAGAGGGAGGGGAAGAAAAAAGAGAGGTAAAGGAAAAGAAAGAAGGTCACAAAAAAGCAAAGGGAAGAAATGAAGAAAAAGAAGGTAGAATGTGATTACCACGGGCTGGGGGGAGGGGGAAATGGGGCGTTGTTTTTCAATGGGTGGGTATATAGTTTCAGTTTTGCAAGATGAAATAGTTCTGGAGACTGGTTGCACCACAATGTGAATGTACTTAACACTACTGACTGTAAATTTTATATTATGTGCTTTTTACCATAGTTAGAAATTAAAAATTATTTTCAAAGGTGAAGAAATGAAAAAGGGAGGAAGGAGAGGCAGGGAGAAAGAAAGGAGGGAGGAGAGGAAGGAAAGGAGAGAGGGAGGAAGGAAGGAGAAGGGAGTAGGGAAGGAGTTAGGGAGGAAGAGATAGAGGAAGGAAGAGAAGGAAAGAGAGAAAGGATGGAGGGAGGAAGGACAGAAGGGGAAAAGGAAGGAAGAAGGAAAGAGGAAGGGAGGAGTAAGTAATGGGAGGAAGAGGGAGGAATCACAGGGATGAAGAGGAAAAGAAGAGAGGAAGAAGGAAATAAAGGGAAGAAATGGAGATGAAAAGAAGTAAAAGAATGCTTTTCAGACTACCTGGCAGCGCACGCACGGCCAAGCCCGGCTTTCTCCCGAAGCTCCGCGACCGGGGGTGGCCCGCCAGGCAGAAGCCTTGGGTTCTGGGCCGCTGCCCGTGACGTCATCGCCCGCGCCGCCTCCCCGCCTTCCGCTCCCCGCGGCCTGGTGTTGTGCAGTCGCGCATAGGGCTGGTGGCTGGTCCCACCGGTGGGTACCGCTCTTCTTGGGTGGCTGGGAGTCCCTTGGCCTTTGGCCTTCTGCCGGCCGTCCCCTGCGGCGGCGGCGGCGGCGGCGGGAGGGCGATAATTGCCCAGAGACGCAGCACTTATCCGGGCCGGTTGTGCAAGGAGCGCGGGAGGGATGGCTCCGGGCGGCTGCTCTCACGCCTCAGCGGCCAGGCATGCGCGCGGGGGCGAGGGGCGGGCGGGGGTCTCAGGGGGTGCCTCCGGGCGTTCCCGCTGGAGACAACGCGCCGCTCCTAGGGAAAGGGCCGCCGCGATCGTTGCTGGGAATGGGGAAGGCCTGGGTTCCCAACCCGGTCCTGCCACCTGCCATGGTGTGTGATCTCGGATGTCACTTCGCTTCCGGTCCCCAGGCTCCTCTGTGCACAAGGAGTAAAATCACAGCCTCTCCTTGTGGTTTTGAGGCTCAGAAATAGTGCAGGTGAGGCCTGGAGCAGTGCCAAGCACACACTGGGTACACGGTGAGTGGTGGCCATTAATTATTTCTCTTATCACCTACTCCAGGAGCTCACGCTAAAATTCTATATGCTACCCTCTCCCACCTGGCCCACACACAGCCTGTCAAGACCTGGGTTCAAGTTTTGTCTGCCACTGACTTGCTGAATGACCTTGGAAAATTTGCCTACCCTCTCTGGTCTTCAGTTTCCTCTTTCGAAATGGCGTGATGAAGGTATCCACTTCGACAATCTGTTGGGAGGATTAAATGAGGTGGCCCTTGAAAAGGTGTGAGGGTCATACCTATATCAGATCCTGCCAGCCACTGTCCTTGAAAAATTATTTTCCCTTGGCTTTCATGACAACAGGCACTCCAGGTTTTCTTCCCACTTCTCTGGCTACTCCTTCCCAGTCTCGTTGCAGATTCCTCCTCCCTCACTCATCCCTTAGGAGTTGGTGTGCCTTGGGGTTCTCTCTTAGGCATCCCTCTGTTCCTTGGTGAGAGATAACTTGGTGACTGAATCCTCTCCAAGACTTCAGGTCCCAGCAGCTACATGCAGTCCAGACCTCTCTTCTCTGGATCCAGATATTTACAGGACACCTCCACTCAGATGGGTGCCACAGGAACCTCACATTCAATATGTTCCAAGCTGAACACATCATCTTCCTAACCCAAACTCAGAGGGCGTTGTCTAGGCTCTCCATTCTTCCCAGGTCAGGGAGAAACCTGAGAGCCATCCTTAAGGCTTCCCTCTCTCTCATCCTCCCACTGTCCAGGCAATCACTATGTCCTGTCCTTCCCACCTCTTTAATGTCCCTTCAGTCTATTTTCCATTCCCACTGTCACTACCCCAGTCTTGGCCACTGCTACATTGCTCACTTGGAGGACTGCAACAGCCTCCTAACTTGTCACTCCATCTCCAGTCTTGCCCCCAATCAGTCCTGTACACTGAAGCCAAAGTGCCCTTATTAAATACAAATCTTATCATGTCATGCCACATGTTACTTGCCTGCTCTCCGGACTCTAACCACATGGAATTTATTTCTGTTCTCAGAGTGCCATGCCCCTGGGCCTTGTCACATGCTGTTCCCTCTGTCGAGAACACTTATCAATACGTTCCCTCTTTGTTTGGCTCAGTCCTACTTGTTCTACGGATCTCCCCCTGGACAATTCTTTTGCATAGCTTCCTCTGACCCCCAATCCCTAACTACCTTAGGGACCCCTCCTATTTGCTCTCAAAGTAGGAATACATGAACTCTTATCTCATGGTGAATTCGTTTTGATACAAACTTTCTAGAAAGCAAAAGGAAACATGTATCAAAAGCCTTTAAAATGTCCATATTGTTCAACCCAGCAATTCCTTTTTTGAGAAATTTAAGAAAACCTGAAAGATGTACCCAAATATTTAAAGACACATATTCATCAGAGTGAAAGATGGAAACAACCAAAAGGTCCAGTAAGGGATTGGTTAGATAAATATTACCTCCATACAATGGAATACTTTTGAGCCATTAAAAATATAGGAGGGGCTTCCCTGGTGGCACAGTGGTTGAGAATCTGCCTGCTAATGCAGGGGACACGGGTTCGAGCCCTGGTCTGGGAGGATCCCACATGCCGCGGAGCAACTAGGTCCGTGAGCCACAACTACTGAGCCTGCGCGTCTGGAGCCTGTGCTCCGCAACAAGAGAGGCCACCATAGTGAGAGGCCCACGCGCCGTGATGAAGAGTGGCCCCCGCTTGCCACAACTAGAGAAAGCCCTCACACAGAAACGAAGACCCAACACAGCCAAAAATAAATTAATTAATTAATAAACTCCTACCCCCAACATCTTCTTAAAAATATATATATATATATAGGAGTATATGTAATATAGGGGAAAATTGTTCACAATATAATGTTAGGTGGGGAAAAGCAGGTTGCAAAATGCTAGTTATGCACTGTAAGGATCTAATTTTTAAAATAAATTTTACACAGAAAAAAGCATCAGGAAATATATATATGCCAAAATGTTACTAATGATCATGTCATGGGATGATGGGAGATTCTAATTTAGTTCATTTTGCTTATCCGTGTTTTCTCCCATAATCCTGTACTTACTCTCTAATTATGTGATTTTTGGCCACGCCTCGAGGCTTGCAGGATCTTAGTTCCCCCACCAGGGATCAAACCCGAGCCCTCAGCAGTGAAAGCGCAGACTCCTAACCACTGGACCACCAGGGAATTCTCATGATTTTTTTTTTTTTAAATAAAGTAAACGCTGGTTGACTGATTGGATATTTTTATCCAGAGGCCTGAGTCAACCTGGCTGGGAGAGTTGGGTCTCTTGGAGCTCTTCACCAACTTGAGAGAGGAGGGGTCTAAATGCCAGAACAAAACGCCTCTCACCTGTATCCGATTCAAATACACAGCAATGCCAGCGGGAAGAAAAACCTGTTGCTCTTTCAGTAGAAATGGATACTAGAGGAATTTTCATTCATCGAGGAATTTGGCTTGGGAATTTCTAAACTGGTAGTATTCACTGAGATTTTGGAGCTCTTCAGATTCAACCCCCTAAACTTGGAACTGGGGAACTGGAAACCCAAAGATGATTGGTGACTTGCCAAACCTGTTCCATCACACAGGAAGGTAGTGGCAGAGCTGGAATTTGAATATGTTTCCTCACTCCCTGGTCTCTGCTCGGTCCAACATATGTTCCCACCCTATCCCCAGCAACTGACCCCAAGTCTCCCTACGTAGACACACACACACTCACCACACAAAGGCAACCTCCTAGATTTCCATCCAAAGTCCATACATCCAGAAAGCAGACCACCCTCGGATTCACTTAATTTTTTATGATCTCTCATACTATCCTTTGAGAAGTTGACCCACGTGAATCCCCCACCAAGCTCTGTTCTAAAGCATCTCCAGGGACTTCCCTGGTGGGGCAGTGGTTAAGAATCCGCATGCCAATGCAGGGGACACGGGTTCAAGCCCTGGTCCGGGAAGATCCCACATGCCACGGAGCAACTAAGCCTGTGTGCCACAACTGCTGAGCCTGTGCTCTACAGCCCCTGAGCCACAACTACTGAGACCGCGTGCCACAACTACTGAAGCCTGTGTGCCTACAGCCCATGCTCTGCAACAAGAGAGACCACTGCAATGAGAGGCCCGCGCACTGCAACGAAGAGTAGCCCCCCCTTGCTGCAACTAGAAAGGACCCATGCGCAGCAACGAAGATCCAACACAGCCATAAATAAATAAATTTTAAAAAAATTAAAAAAAATAAAGCATCTCCAACTCTGTAACAATTACATTCCAAACTCCACAGTTTTCTGTAGAGAGCTTCCTCTGTGTTAAGCACTTTCCATAAGATATTCTCTTTTTGGTTTTTTGTATTTTTATTTTATTCTTCCAACAGTGCTACAATGTAGCTATTACTGTCCTTTGCCCTGTGAGGAAACTGAAGTTCAAGGAGGTTAAATAACTTTCTCAAGGTCACAGCCATAAGTGCCACAGTCAGCTTTCAAACTCCTACTCTCAGCAGACCCCACTGTTTACCAGTGTGGACCTGTTTCCCTGGTCTACACGGCCATGCCAGAGCAGATGTCCCTTTCTGCAGTCTGCTGAGAGGCATTTTTGAGACTCACAGGAAATCAGAGCTAAAGAGACCTTGGAGGGCCTCATTTCACAACTTGTTCCTTTCTTCAAACAGACCATGTCGTACAAGTGGTTTATACCATGAACTGTGGACAGAGGAACTGAACATAAACCCTGCCTCTGCCACTTACTGTGTGACTTTGGGCGAGTTACTTAACCTCTCTGTGCCTCAGATTTCTCATCTGCAGAGATAATAACACTGTTTAATTAACAGACTTGTTACAAGGATTAAATGAGTTACAACACAAAAGCACATAAAACAGTGCTTGGCACACGGTTAGCTCTCCATAAATGGAGAAATTTTACCATCATCAGTACTATACTATTATTACTACTACTAAGAGTTTATGATGTACCAAGTATGATACACAAGACAATGAGTGGGAAAACAAAGATGACATAGCCACTGTCCTCCCCTCAGGGAATTCGTGGTATGGAAAGAGACTGCAGAAACCATATATAATTACAATGTAATAATGTGGTAAATGCAATAACATAGATTAGTGTGGACACTGAGAGTGGATGTGACTTGTCCAAGGAAGCAGCAAAATTAGGACTTGAGCCCAGCTATCCTGAGCCTCTTTCTAGCCCACCTCATCGACTGGCAATTTGCCCACAGCACATAAAGGTGTGACCCAAAGGTCCTTCCACATGGCACCAAAAAGAGACTCCTACGGCCTCGACTGTCTCAGCTGAAGATATTACTAATGTGTAGAGATAGTCAGTAAACATTTGCTGAATAAGTCAGTGAGTCAAAGGCATTAGTGAGAAGACAGCCAACTTCCCCCTTGGCTCTCACCTCCTCAACCTGCAGGCGTGAGGCAGTGGCACAGGGCAAAGCAGCAGTGAGCCCCGGGAGACAGCTGGTCACCCTCTCTTCACCCTCAAAAAGGTGGTTAATTGGGGTACCACTATTTACTGGCTTCTCCTTCACCACAGCTGTTTCTGAAAATTTTAGTGCACTCAATTTAATCACTTCCACAATTCTTTGTTATTTGTATGTGACCAACTCTATAGAGAGGAAGGTGAATCCACCCCAATTGCTGCCCTCAGGGAGCTTGAATTCCAATAAAAGAAATTAATCATGACAAACTGCTATCCTGAAAGATAGAAAATCCAGCAACTTCCCTAGAACAATGAAAAGAACATGGGCTTTGAAGCCACAATTTTTTCCTTCCTCCCTTCCTTCCTTCCTTCCTTCCCTCCTTCATTTTGGCTGCGCCAGGTCTTAGTTGCGGCACACGGGATCTTCCTTGCAGCATGCGGGATCTTTAGTTGCAGCATGTGGACTCAGTTGCAGCATGCATGTGGGATCTAGTTCCCCGACCAGGGATTGAACCCGAGCCCCCTGCATTGGGAGCGTGGAGTCTTGCCCACTGGACCACCAGGGAAGTCCCAAAACATGGGCTTTGGAATCAGACAGGCCAGGGCTTGAATCTAGTCCCTCCACTTGCTGGCAGTGTGACCTCAGTAAACTAACTCAGGCTCTCCGGGGTGATTTCCTCATTGTTTTTTAATGCGAATCATTATTCCTACTTCATAGGGTGGATATGAGGATTACAACTTCCTTTCACCATGCCTGACCTTGTCATCTTCCTTCCTATTGTTATCTGTGAGTCTTGACCCAATTTGCATATTGGGAGGCAATCCAACCCACATTCCCAGAAGGCCTGGCCAGACTCTGGGGAGGCAGAGGTCAGTTGGGCCAGCTTCCTGCCCTCCAGGAGCTCCCAGCTTCATGGGGCAACTGACACAAGTTCAGAGAACCACAGTGCACAGCCTAAGTGCCATGGGAGACAGATACAGCAGAGGCATTGAGGTGGCTCCAAGGAGAGCTACGGCACCAGGGCTGGGTCTCGCTAGAGCCATGAGTAAGATTTCGAGAGGCAGATGTGGGTAGGGAATGCATACTAGGTTGCCTCACCTCTCTAAGCCTCAGTTTCCTCTTTTGTAAAATACAAATAATACCACTTACCTTTTGCCTGCTACTTTGAGGATTAAGTGGGATAAAGCCAGGGAAGCACCTACTGCAGTGTCTGGTTCATACTAGGCACTGGATAAATGGAGGCAATTACTTTACTATTATGTTGGATAATAAAGCCCCAGTGGGTGGCCCCCTTCCATAATGGAATTATCTTCTTCCCTGTGACTCACCTCCAAGGGCTGGCCCAGAGGTTGGGATGTTCCAGGCTCCTAGGCAGGTTGGAACTACCAAGCTCCCTAGAGTATGGCCTTTATTCAGAAGAGATCAGTGCTCAGGAGAGCTCACCTCATCTCACGTCCCCATTGTGCAAACACAGACCCTTGATCCCCAAGAGAAAGAACATGATTTCTTTCCCCCAGTGTCAGAGCTTGACCTCAAGCCCAGATTTCCACCATCTCAGAAGAGAAACACCATGCCTCTGAGTCAGCCCAGGTCCTCCCGGCCTTGTCCTAAAGAGCCTGCTATGCAGGAGCCCAGAGAGACCTGTTGGGAAGAAGCAGGAGCATGGGGTGCTGGAGACCTGGGTTTAAATCCACCCAGTTGCTGTCTGAACCAGGGTCACAGCCCTTTCCCCTTCTAGGCCTCCATGTTCTGAGACTGGCTGGGGTGAGCTGAAATTCCCACCAGTGGCTGACTATCAAAAAACACCAGGGGGCTTCCCTGGCTGCGCAGTGGTTGGGGGTCCGCCTGCCGATGCAGGGGGCGTGGGTTCATGCCCCGGTCCGGGAGGATCCCGCATGCCTTGGAGCGGCTGGGCCCGTGAGCCATGGCCGCTGAGCCTGCGTGTCCGGGGCCTGTGCTCCGCAGCGGGAGAGGCCACAACAGTGAGAGGCCCGCGTACCGCAAAAAAAACAAAAACAACACCAGGATAGCACAGACCAATCACTGCAGACACTGGCAGGGTCCTGGTGGTCCTCTCCTGGGCTAGGCATGAATCTTTTGCTTTTGGGGGAGGAATAAAATGTACAGCGTGTGCAGCATGTGTTTCCCAAAGTGAAAATGGGTCAAGCACACATCTCCCTGCCCTTCCCCCTCCTCCTCGCAAGTGCCTAGCACTGTGTCCCATACATGCTGGCTCCACCCCAATGTGTCCAACGTGTGTCCTGCAAGTTCCTCTTCCTGAGGAAGGTCCACATTCCAGAAGAAGAGACAGGGACCTCATGATTTATTTTAAACTTAATTGAAGTATAATTTATACACCATTAAATTCACTATTTTAAGTGTACAATTCAATGATTTATAACATAAATTTACAGAGCTGCACAACCTCCACCATAGTCCAGTTGGAGAACATTTCCATCATCCCCCTAATTTCCCTCATGCCCATCACTCCCCATTCCCATCCCCAGCCCCAGGCAACCACTAATCTGCCTTCTGTTTCTATGGATTTGCTTTTCCTGGACCTTTCATGTAAAGGGAATCAGATGATACGTGGTCTTTCGCGTCTGGCTTCTTTCACTTAGCATAATGTTTTTTGAAATTCATCCATGCTGTGGCATGTGTCAGTACTCCATTCCTTATCTGATTCATTTCATATCCCTGGTACCCTACCAGTGCCCGGCACATAGTAGGTATTCAGAAGGGGGCTGAGGAATCTCACACGGGGACCAGAGGCCCTTCCAAAATGAGAGCAGCTACCAGCCAAAGAAATTCCAGTCAGTCCCAAGCTGCTATGGATGAGGTGCTATTCCCCGTGGCCGCTACCAGTGATATGAATATAGCAATTTGTTTTCAAACTCGTGATTGTACACCAGTTGAACCGTCATGCTCTCAACTTCAGAGGTGTGCTGCAACATCCATCCACTTATTCTGAATTTGCCTTTATTCCCCACTCATCCTGTCTCTGAAAGCCATGGTGACTCATTGCTCTGCAATTAACTCTCTTTCTTCAAACTTGAATTGCCTGAACTAGTTGGAGACGAATGATATTCCAAATACAACTAGTCTCCAACTATTACTGTAGAATTGTCTCTTTCTCCCCTCAAGTCTATCCATTTTTGCTTTATATATTTTGGGACTCTATTTTCAGGTGTATATATGTTTATAGTTGTTACCTAATTTAACACTTATTGACGGATTAAATTTTTATCAACATATATTGTCCTTCTTTGTCTCTTGTAAACTTTTTGCTTAAAATCTATTTTATCTCCAAAAGCACAGGCAACAAAAACAAAAATAACAAATGAGACTACATCAGACTAATAAGTTTCTGCAGCACAGCAAAGGAAACAATCAACAAAATGAAAAGGCAGCCTATGGAATGGAAGAAAATATTTGCAAACCATATATCTGATAAAGAGTTAATACCCCAAATATATAAAGAATTCGGGGATACCAGGCTAGGGTTCCCTGGCGGGATGGTGCCACAGTGCCAGGTGGAAGTGTTGTATTTTGCAAAAAGTGCTAAAATAACAGGAATTTGTTCGGAGACCATTTCTGTGCCACAAGAAATAAAAGCATTGCAGCTGTGGAATAAGATAGAAACGCAACATTCTGGATTGACTGATGTCAGAAATCAGGTGATATTTGCTGTTCCTCAAGAATATGTCAAGCTTGGAGATCAGCTCCTCCTGCTTCAATCAGGAGACGAAATTGCCATTATCCCCCCCCACCCCCCCGCCCCCGGTTAGTGGAGGATAGTGCTTTGGAGCCACCTGAGAAAGATATAAATGAAGTTGAAGTGAAATCTAAAGGTATAATAAAATTCACATCTGAGAAACTTTCAGTAGATGAAGTCTCACAGCGGGTGATTTCTCCACTCTGTGGTGCAATATCCCTATTTGTAGGAACTACAAGGAATAACTTCGAAGGGGAAAAAAATCATTAGCTTAGAATATGAAGCATATCTACCAATGGCAGAAAATGAAGTCAGAAAAATTTGTAGTGACATTAGGCAGAAATGGCCAAACACATAGCAGTGTTCCATCGACTTGGCTTAGTTCCAGTGTCAGAAGCAATCATTATGCTGTGTCCTCAGCCCATAGGGCTGCATCCCTCGAAGCTGTGAGCTATGCCATTGATACTTTTTTAAAAGCCAAGGTACCCATATGGACAAAGGAAATGTATGAAGAATCATCATCATCTTGGAAAAGAAACAAGAATGCTTTTGGGCAAGTGATGATTAAACCACTTAGGTTTTTAGAGTCCTAAAATTTAAACTTGGTAAATTCTTATCTTTGATCACGTTTTGATTTTTCTTCTCCAGAAGATAGTTTACTGAACATAATCTTTTATGTTACACCAGTGGAACAAAAGAGAGAGAAAAAAGCAAAATAAATGAGTGCTTAGGATGAGGGCTTATAGAGGAAAGAAAGGCTTTAGGGAAAAATGGGAAGAATAATTTAAATGTAAGGAAAGATGCCTGTGTTAGACATATTATTCTATGACTAAGTTCTAACTGTAACTTGACTTACACTGAGGTGTGGCCCCTCCTCAGTGACTGTCTCAGAGGCTGCCCCCAACCCCCTACCCCTATGCTCAGTGCTATCATTATTGTCAGGGATGTGTTTTGAGAATGTAGGCAGAACTGGAAGGTATAAAAAGTCCTTATTGGATACTCTTGGTATGATATATTTTTAGAATTTATATATTTTTAAAATAAGCTAAATAAACATGATTTTAAAAGTTAAAAAAAAAGAATTCATACAACTCAACAGCAAAAGAGCAAATAACCTGATTTTTAAAATGAGCAAAGGACCTCAATAGACATTTCTCCAAAAAAGACATACCGATGGCCAATAGTACATGGAAAGATGCTCAACATCACTAACCATCAGGGAAATGCAAATCAAAACCACACCTGTAGGATGGCTATTATCTAAAAGTCAAGAGATAACAAGTGTTGGAGAGGATGTGGAGGAAACCTAACTCTTGTGCCCTGGTGGTGGGAATGCAAATTGGTGCAGCCACTATGGAGAACAGTGTGAAGGTTCCTCAAAAAATTTAAAAAATAAATAAATAAAAATAGAACTATCATATGACCCAGCAATCCCACTTCTGGATACATATCTGAAGCGAATAGAATCACTACCTCATAGAGATATCTGCACTCTGGTGTTCATTGAAGCATTATTCACAATAGCCAAGGTATGGAAACAACCTGAGTCCATCAACAGATAAATTGGTAAAGAAATGTGGTACATACATACTATGGCATATTATTCAGCCTTGAAAAAAAAGAAAGAAAATCCTGCCACTTGCAATAACATGGATAAACCTGAAGAACATTATGCTGAGTAAAATAAGCCAGACACAGAAAGACAAACATCACATGATCTTATTTACATGTGGAATCTGAAAAACAAACAAACAAAAACAAGTAGAACTCATAGCAACAGAGAGTAGAATGGTGGAGAGATATCCATCAAAGGGTACAAACTTTCAGTTATAAGATGAATAAGTTCTGGAAACCTAATGTACAGTATGGTGTCTGTAGTTAATAATAACATATTATATACTTGAATTTTGCTAAGAAAGTAAATGCCAAGTGTTCTCACCACCCACACAAAATGGTAACTATGGGAGGTGATGGATATGTTAGTTTGACTGGGAAAATTATTTCACATGTATAATTGTAATTTAATCTATTTTGCCCAATAGTAATGTAGTCACCCCTGTTCTCTTTTGCTCATTATTTGCATAGAATATCTATGTTAAAAACAGCAGATGCCCGCTTCTGCAGGACAACCGATAGACCCGTATCCAGAATGATGCTCCAGGTCTCCATGGAGCCTAGTAATACAGATAAGAACAAAAAAAAAACAACTATGAGGTAAGGCAATGTATCCCATAAAGATGTACATCACACATCTAAGATGCTGTGGAAGACCTTCAACTCAATGATTCATTCGTACCTTCATTTTACAGCCCCTGAGCACTTATTCTGTGCCACGGCCTGAGCTGAACACAGCACTGAGGCATTCATGGCCCCTGTGCTCTAGAACTTAGAGGATGATGCAGGCAAGCAGGGCCATTTTAAGACATTCATAGGCTATACCTAAGTTTCCATATCTTTGAAATGGTGATAATAGCACAACTTCATAAAAATGCTGTAAGGGGTAAATTAGTTTAAAATGTGTAAAGTATTTAGAATAGTGTCTAGTACATGTAAGCACTCAATAAATGTTACCTATCATCAATCATCATCACCAACTTTAATTACTTTTTCTTTGGAAGCTGTATCCCACCAGTTAAATATTAAAATTTTGTACTGTAAAAACAATTTTTAGTGTAAACATTTTACATTTTAGTGTAAAAATGTTTTACTGTAAAATAAGTAATTTTTCTTTAGAACTTATACTTAATTTCAGATTTGCAGTTTTCTTTTCATGTTTGGGAGCTAATAAATTTTGCAAAAGTGCTTGAAAAGCTCATAAGACCATCCCTCTAGACTCCCGTGGATAACATAAACCTACCCAGAGTGACCATGTAAGGCTGCACAGGTGGTTTTTACTGTACAACTCTAAGGAAAACCAATCTCATAGACTATGAAGTGAATGCCCCCATCCCCAGAGATGTGTACTGCTGCAGCCCTGGCCCTGCAGGTGAGGAAATCAAGGATAGACACACAATGCAATAAAGATCACTTCCAATTGGGAGAAAAGAGATGACTTTATGGAGGGATGACATCTGAGCCAAGTCATGAAGAGCAGAAAGACTTCAGTCCACAAAGATGCTGTGAGAAGGGCAATCCAGGCAGAAGGGCTAATAAGAGCAAAGGCAGGGAATTCCCTGGTGGTCCAGTGGTTAGGACTCCATGCTTCCACTGCAGGGGGCATGGGTTCGATCCCTGGTTGGAGAACTGAGATCCCACAAGCCGCACAGCATGGCCAAAAAAAAAAAAAAAAAAGAGCAAAGACAAGGTGTACATTTGTGGAAGAGCAAAGTGTGAGTAGTTCTGTTTGGTTGGAGAAAAAGATGTGTGAAGGGTGGAAGAAGGAAATGAGCTTGGAGAGAGATAAAGGAGCCAGATCAGGGATGGCTTTGAATGCCAGGCTTACAGTTTAAACTTTGTCATGTGGGCAGTAAGTTGTCATTGCATGTTTTTGAGCTGGGACGTATCATAATCAGAGCTGTGCTTTAGGAAAGTTCCTCTGGCTGCTGGTGTCGGGGGCGGGCTGGAGGGGGCAGAAGCTGGAGATAGGAGGCCTGTAAGAAGATGGTTACAATTCTGGAAGTTAGAAGTCCAAAATCAAGGTGTTGGCAAGGTCATTCTCCCTCCAGAGGCTTTAGGGAAATCTGAATCCATTTGTTGCCTCTTCTGCTGGCTGTTGGTGTTCCTTGGCTTGTGGCTACTCACTCCAGTCTCCGCCTCCTTCTTCACATGGGCTTCTCCTCTTCTCTTTGTGTCTCTCCTCTGTGTGTCTTTCATAAGGGCATTTGTCATTGGATTTAGGGCAGATCTCAAAATCTTGGAGTTAATTAAATCTGCAAAGACTCTTTTTCCAAATAAGGTCACATTCACAAGTTCCAGGGATTAGGACATGGACATATCTTTGGGGGGCTCCCTTTCAATCCACTCCACACCTGTTGGCAAGAATGTGGAAAAATTAGAACCCTCCTATACTGCTGATGTGAATGTAAGATGGTACAGCCACTTTGGAAATAGTCTGGCACTTTCTCAAAAACGGTAACCTAGAGTTACCATGTGATCCAATGATTTCACTCCTAGGTATATACCCCATAGAAATGAAGCCGTGTCCACACAAAAACCTGTACATGAACGTTCATAGCAGCATTATTCATATGAGCCAAAAAGTAGAAAGAATCCAAATGTCCATCAACTGATGAATGGATCAATAAAACGTGGTATATCCGTACAATAGGATATTGTTCAGCAATAAAAAGAAATTAAGTGCTGACTCATGCTACAGCATGGATGCATCTTGAAAACATTCCAGTATGCTGAGTGAAAGAAGCCGTCCACAAAGGGCCATATATTGTATGATTTCATTTATATGAAATGTCCAGAATAGAAAAATCTATTAGTTAGACTAGTGGTTGCCTAAGCTTAGGCGTGGGGATGTGGAAGAAGAGGTTGGAGTTGAGGAGGAATGGGGAGAGACTAGTAATAGGCACGGGGGTTTAAGGAAAGTGATAAAAATGCTCTAATGTTGACTGCAATGATGCTTGCACACCTCTGCGAATATACGAAAAAACACTGAAGTGTGCCTTAAGTGGGTGAATGGTATGGTGTGTGAATTATATCTCAATAAAGCTGTTATTTACAAAGTAAATGTGTAGCACTGCACCCAGCTCATAGAAGTTCCTCAATACTCCGGAGTTACTCTCCCTGCAGTTCCACCGTCCTGTGAATACTCTGACAGGGGTCCATTACAACGGCCCCACCTAGACACAAAGGTGTGTAAATTAGGGACGCATTCAGATTAGCTGGCCACAGTCGCTCAGGCACATTCAAATATTTCCTGGGTACCAGCTACACGGAGGAAGCTGCAAGACTATTGAAGATTCAGAGATGAATTGCCCTTGCACCCAAGATGCTCAAGATGCTCTTTCACAGAATGAAAAAGGGTGTGGTCTTTGTCTTCCTGCTCCTCTAAAATTGCCTTAATTAATTCCTCTTCTCTTCTCCCCCGCTCCACACTCCGGAAGATTTTCTCAAAGAAAACTGCAATAATTATGTATTTACCATTGCCAAAACCACACTTGTTTCTTTTAAAGGGAAACATATTTAACCTTAGCAGATTTCCCAGATTCAATTGCCCATGGGACACCTTACAAATGATCTTGCCCAACCGTCTCATTTTACTGATGAGGAAAATGACACCCTACGGGGACGGGGAAGAACTCACTCATAGTCACAGAACATCAAGAGCAGGAACCAGATGCACACCCCAGGCTTCTGATTCTAACCTAAGGCTCTTTTCCCTTTAACATTGGAAATTGATGACATAGGCATCTTGTTTGTTTAGATGCACCGATCTCTGATCACCTCTGTGCTCCTCGTGACAGTGAGAGAGGAAACGTGGAGGAGTAGTTAAGAGCATGGATCCCAGAGCCAGGCTGCCTGCGTTTAAGTCCTGGCTCCACCACCAGCTGGGAGTCCTTGAGACAGTTAACTGAATCTCACTGTCCTCCGACATCCTCATCTTCAATACAGCGAAGGTGAGACTAGTACCTCCCTCACAAGGTCGTTGTGAGGATTACATGATTTAACATGCATAAAGTAATGTGCATAACTTGCCTCAAAGTTGCCTGGTAAAAAAGGAAGGAAATTCGGACACAGGCTACACCACGGATGAACTTCGAGGACATTATGCTAACCAAAATAAACCAGTCACAAAAAGACAAATATTGTGTGATTCCACTTATATGAGATGCCTAGAGAAGTCAACTTCATAGAAACAGAAAGCAGAATGGTGGTTGCCAGGGTCTGGGACAAGAGGGGAATGATGAGTTGTTGTTTAATGGGTTCAGAGTTTCAGTGCTGCAAGATGAAAAAGAGTTCTGCACGATAATGTGAATACCTTGTACTTAACACTACTGAACTGTACACTTAAGTTAAGGTGGTAAATTTATGTTATGTGGGGTTTTTTATGTATTCCTGGCACTCGGGGAGAGCTGCAGTCACTTACTATCCAGTTTTGTCATGGTGTGATGAGCGAAAGTGACCGCAGACACTCACCCTTAGTAGCTGCTTTAGGTTCCCTGGAGGCAAAATGTCCTAATATAGAAGTTCCTCCTTCTCTACCAGGACTTGAACTCTAACATAACAATTGCTACCCAGCAGTGAAGCAAGTTGTCATCACTCCCAGCATGCTCCATTCCAGAGGGCTCCCATCTGAGGCTTCTGCTAGCTGTAACTCCTCCAAGACTCCATCTTCCTTCCTTCAGAGCTTAGGCCAAAGCCCCGACCTCAGAAGCCTTCCTCCACCTCCTGGCAGGCTGCCTCCAGTTCTCCTGCTTCTGAGAATAGCTGACAATCTCTCTGGGGCCTTTCTACCTAGGATTAGCGTCCTGGTTCTACAGTCCAACAGTGTGTGAGGGCAGGATGCAAACCCGCAAGCAGAGGTGCTTAGCCTGTTGGATGCACATCTGAATGGATGAGTTGAACTTTCATGGAGCTTCCAGGTCCACAAATACTTCCTGCACAGTAATGGATCCCTTTCACTTCACGCATTTGCATTCTATTCCTCTCTCTGAAAGCACTCAGCACTCCCTGCCAGCACTCCCTGACAGGAGGTATGCCCAAGGCTTCTCTCCACTCAAGATCATGAGCTCCCTAAAGGAAGGGACCAGGGCTGAGCCATCTTTGTATCCAGGGTATTTCTCACAAAATTTTACTCAGGGTTGAGACGAAAATATGTTGAACTAAATTCGTTTTACTATTTTTAAAAAAGATTTTATGTTCCAAAATATTAACCACAGCATTATTTATACTAGGAAAAAACTGAAAATAACCTAAATATCCAGCAATAAGAAAATGACTGGGCTTCCCTGGTGGCGCAGTGGTTGAGAGTCTGCCTGCTAATGCAGGGGACACGGGTTCGAGCCCTGGTCTGGGAGGATCCCACATGCCGCGGAGGAACTAGGCCCGTGAGCCACAACTACTGAGCCTGCGCGTCTGGAGCCTGTGCTCCGCAACAAGAGAGGCCGCGAGAGTGAGAGGCCCGCGCACCGCGATGAAGAGCGGCCCCCGCTTGCCACAACTAGAGAAAGCCCTTGCACAGAAACAAAGACCCAACACAGAAAAAATAAATTAACTAATAAAAAAAAAGAAGAAAATGACTAAGTTAATTATAATGAAGCTTGATGAGACATTCTGTAGCCATTCAAAATAATAAGTATGAACAATGAGTAACAAGATAGAAAAGGTTTATGATATGAAGTAAAGCAGAGAAAGTAGGTCATGGAGATGTGTACACAATCTGACTACCGCTATAATTATCAACATACATTAAATGCTAAGCACTTTATAAACATTTTCCCACTTACTTCTTGCGACTCTTTGGATTAGGTATTATAATCCCCCTTTTCCAGATAAGAAAATGGAGGTTTGTAGAGGTTAAGTACCACGCTTCAGGTCTCACAGTTGATGAGACATACAGGCATGACCCAGACCCAGATGGTCCATGCCAGCCCCAAAGTCCAAGCCCTTAACCACTTTGTTACACTGTCTTCCAGCAAAACCAACTCTATAAGTATAGTGGTATTCTCAGAGAAATGAAAGCTGAAACTTCAGGCAATAGGTGATGAGTATCATATTAATAATATTATTCAACATCATTTGAATAGTAATTTTAAAATATTTTAGGGATAAGAAACAGGATGCCAATGATAGAATTTCATGAGGGCAGCAAGGTGGAAGGATATCTAGAGACAGGGTATGCCCCTGAAAAAGCATCTGAGAGCTGGCTAGATTGATGGGGGAGCTCCTTTACTGGGAAGGGAAGCATGATTTTTTCAGTTCAGTGAGGCCAGCACAGGGCACCAAAACCTTGGGAAATGCTTGGTGAATGACTGAAGGAAGGAAGGAATGAGTGAATGAATGGGTGAGTGACCCTGAGAGCTGCTTAGAAGGCTACTGGTGCTAACTGTTGGGAGAAGTAATGGGCTGGTTCCTGGGACAGAGTGTATGAGTCCCAGGAATGTGTGTACGTGTGTATGTGGGGCTGTGTACACGCGCACACGTGTGTAGGTGGGACTGGAAAAGCAGGAGGAAGAGGCAGGAGCCTTTGAGAGGCTGGGATCCAAGCAGCTTGGATTTAGTCATTCTCTCAGCTCTAACCTCTCTCGGCTAACGGTATGGATCTCAGCCTGAGATCACCAAGAAGCCTGTGGAGGTTCAGCCATCCATCCTGGCTGCCCTACTCCCACCCACTCTGGCTCCACCTCAGTTCCACCCATTCCAGCCTCAGCTTCAGTCTGCTCTCCCTTTGCCTGAAAGGTTTGGGCTTCCTGCAGACAAATTGTGTGTGCTCTCTACTTTATCTCATTCCATTCCTCCAGCAACCCTGCAGGTAGGTTCCATGATTATTCCCTGAAGTATAATCATAAATATATATTTGGTCTTTGCCTCTAGTCCCTGGCACAGAGCTCCTCAAACCTTTGGAATTTCCTGAGTGATAGAGGTGACAGGAGTGTCTTTTGTTACTCCTTATAACTTTCTTTCAACCATACCCAGTGTATGCTAATGAGGTCACTCATGAGACCTCCCAATAGCTTCAGGATGAGGGCTGGTTACCCAAAAGATCAAGACTTGAGTAGAGGGTTGAAACTTTCAGCCCTACCTTCCCACCCCTGACCTGGGAGGGAATGGGGGAGGACGGGGGTGGGGAGATAGGATGGAGATTGAGTTCAGTTACCACTGGCCAATGATTTGTATGATTGTATACAATCAATCATATGTAATGAAGCCTCCATTATATTAAAAAAAAAAACCCTAAAAGATGAGTTCAGAGAGCTTCTGGGTTGAGGAACACATCAAGGTGCTTGGGTCGTGGTGCACTCCCACTCCATGGGAACAGAATCTCCTCTGCTCGGGACTCTGGGATCTCATGCTATGTACCTCCTCATCTGGCTGTTCATTTATATCCTTCATAATAAACTGCAATAGTAAGTATAGCATTCTCTGAAGTTCTGTGAATTGTTCTCACAAATTATTGAACCGGAGGAGAGGGGTTGGGGGAAATTCTGACTGTGTAGCCAAGCCTGGCACATAACCTGGGGACCCACTACTTGTAAAGTGAGGGCAGTCTTGTGGGACTGAGCCTTTAATCTGTGAAGTCTGACAGTAGCTCTGGGTATCGATATTAGAATTGAACTGAATTGCAGGACACCTAGCTGGTGTCAGAGAGCTGGACAAGGGGTGTTGGAAAACACACCACATATCTGGTGTCGGGGAAGGAAAAAACCCTCATTCCCATTTTACAGATGAGGACCCTGTGACTTGGAGAGGGAAAACATATTGTCCACAGTCACACCCCTGGCAAAAGCTGAGCACAGGGTCTGCTGGACTAGGTTGAAGTCCTAAGTATGTCATTAACTCCCTCACCTTCCACAGGGGATTAGGGAACCCTGTTTCCTTCATTCATGAGCGGCTTCAAGGAGCCATTGAGATGATGAACGTGGAACCACTTTGTAAATTGGGGAGACAAGAATTGGAGAACAAAAAGGTCTGTCGTGGGTTCAAATCCCAGCTTCATTGCTCATGTCTTGGGTGACCACGAATAGTTAACCTCTCTGGACTTACTTCCTCACCTGCAAAATGAGGGAAATAGCACTGACCAGTGAGGATTTAATTAGATATCAGATGTCAGGCACTCCACACACTCCCTGACACAGAAAGCTCTCGTAAATAGTAGCTCTTAATAATAGCAGCATGTTAAATCCAGGAGCTCACTAACCATAGTATTTATTTTTTTAACCAAAAGACAGGAAGACATAGTGTCAAAGCCATATGATATCAGGGAATGTGATTTACATGGAAATAAGAAAATTCTGAATAAACAAAATAAGCCAAGGCTGGTGTGAAAATAAGACCCTGAGGCTCTGGTATCCTTAGAAGCCATTTTGCCTGTCATTCTTGTTTCATTTCCCTAGCTCTCTGTGGGGATGGGTTTTTAAATAATTTGACTGTTGATTTGCAAACAAATCCTCATTCAAGGTGATCAGCAAGTGCCCTCCATTCCTCTTCATTCATCCAACTATCTGTGTATTTAGCACACATTTACCCAGGAGCTGCTCTTGGCCAGGGCCTGCAGTAAGTGCTGGTGAACACAGTGGCAAACCCAGACCCATTCCTGGCACCAAGAAACTTCTAGTCTAGTCCAGAAAACAAACAAATCAATCACCTGGTACAGGAAAGGGACAGCTTCCCTGAAGAGGTGGCACATGAGGAGCCACCTAGTCAATGGCTGGGAGAGAGAGGTGAGAGCAGGTCAGGACAAGGTAAGAGAAAAGCCAGAGAGTTGTTTGGAAAAAAAGGGCAAGTAAGGAGATGTGGTGGAGGAGGAGCCCGGTGAGATGGGAAGAGCCCTGATCTTAAAGGATGGCGCTGGGACTTTGTACCAGATTAAACATCTACTTGAGCTAGAAAAAGCGGGCAAGGACAGGGACTGGGGAAGATTCACCATGGCCACCCAGGAGGGTTTTTGTTTGATTTGTTTTTAGTCCTAGGGTTTCAAAGGGACTAGACTCTGAACCCAGCTGTATATTAACCTCTTGTTCGATTTTGGCAAACCACCATTGTCTCTCTAAGCCTCATTTTTTAAATTGAAGTATAGTTCATTTACAATGTCATGTTAGTTTCAGGTATACAACACAGTGATTTAAATATATATATATATATATACACATACATATACATATATATTTTTTTCAGATTCTTTTCCATTATAGGTTATTGCAAGATATTAAATATAGTCCCCTGTGCTATACAGTAGGTCATTGCTGTTTATCCATTAGTAGTAGTAGTAGTGTATAACTGTTAATCCCAAACTCCTAATTTATTCCTCCCCACATCCCGCCTTGGTAACCATAAGATTGTTTTCTATGTCTGTGAGTCCATTTCTGTTTTGTAAATAAGTTCACTTGTATCATTTTTTTTTAGGTTGCACATATAAGTGATACCATATTTGTCTTTCTCTGTCTAACCTACTTCACTTAGTATGATAATCTCTAGGTCCATCCATGTTGCTGCAAATGGCATTATTTCATTCTTTTTTATGTCTAAGCTTCATTTTTATCAACTCTGAGGCTAAGAGAGGAGAGGAGATGAATTCAAGATTACAAAACTTGAACCCAAAATCCAGGCTCAAACTGGTCTGTTCATATCTGATTCTGGGGGGAAGAGTGCTTATAAAATTGAATATCACTGAAAGGATCTTGGATGAATTACATAAATAAAATAAATAGTGTGCACATGAGTAGGGCTGTGGCTAGTGTCTGTGGCAGCGATAGTGTCTGTGGCAGGATGGCATAGAACCTAAGTGTTTATAAATTCAAAATAAGGATAAGATTGAAAAGACTGGTATGTGAGGCTACCTGAACAAAATCAAACACAGACAGCCTTCACTCTTCTCACTCCAAAAAAGGACTACCTTGCCCACATCCTTTAAGATTATAAGGATATGGACAAGCAGGAAAAATGAAGCAGTTATCAATCCCTGGTCTCAGAGGATTCAGCTATGAACTGGTTTCTATCCATTTCCTATCTAAAACCTACCTGAAATTTGGCAATATCTATTACATATTTGAAATATCTGTACCCTAAAAAAAAAAGATAAAATAATATATCTATGCCCTATGACCTAGTAATTCTACTTCTGGGAATCTATTCTAGAAAAAATAGTGAAAGATGCAGACAAAGACTCATGTACAAATATATTCATCAACACATTGTTTATAATGACAAAATTTGGAAACAACTTAAATGTCTGTTTTAGACTGGGTTTCCCCAGAAGCAGACCCTGAGGCAAGGTTGTGAATGCAAGTAGTTTATTTTAGAAGTGATTCCAGGAAGCACCAGTAGAGGAGTAAGGAAATGGGTCAGGGAAGGAAAGAAAGCCTCTAAAGTGTGAGTTATTAAGCAGGTTTCCACCATGGATGAGTGGAGCTCAATCCCATTGGGAAACACTGGGAAACAATGTAGATCACACCTCAGAGCTATCCCACCTGGTGAATGAGGAAGCTTGGGCATTTACCCACCAACTCCCCATCTGTCATTGTTTGATGTGGCTTCTGGGAGCATTAACTTCCTAAAATGCCCATTTTGCAGCACATATGGACTAAGAGGAGAATCGTAGGTATTTATAGTAAGCAGCCTCCAATGTGCAGAGGTAAGTGCCAAGGTGATACAGGGAGGACACTGACAATTTCCAACAACAGGTGAATGATGGATTATCAGAGGCCAATAAAAAATTGCTTTTTAATGCTGAAGAAAATTGAAACTTCTTTCTCAGAATGCAATAGAAAAGAAAAAAAAGACTAAATAGTGAAAGACAAAATGATAGACATAGAGGAAAAACAAGCATAAGCCAATAAACATGTAATTGGTGTTCCTTAAGAGATTAGAATAAATGAAACAAGCTATAATAAAAGCTATAAAAGAGAATTTTCTAGACATGAAAAATGACCTAGTGAGAATTGAAAGGCTTTAGCACTTCCTGTCCAAAATCAATGAAAAAGACTCCATTTAAATGTATTCTGGAAAGCAGAATCATAAGCAATAAAAAGGGAAAAATCTCCACTGACAGAAAAAAGTTAACACAGAAGAACAAAACTCAAACTGGCCTCAAACTTCATCTGCAAAAGTAGTGTGAAAGGTAATAAAGTAACATATATAGAGTTTTGAAAGTTAAAAATGTTGTGAACTAATAACTTTACATAAGACCCAGTTGACTTTCACATAGGAAGTGAACAAAGAAACTTGGGAGAGTAGTTCCACCTGTTAAAAGAAAGAGGGAAATGATATAGCACCCAAGGAATTTCCAAAGATAAAGTTCTTATAAAAACTAATAGCTAGACCCAGCAATCCCACTACTGGGTATATACCCTGAGAAAACCATAATTCAAAAAGAGTCATGTACCAAAATGTTCATTGCAGCTCTATTTACAATAGCCCGGAGATGGAAACAACCTAAGACCCCATCATCGGATGAATGGATAAAGAAGATGTGGCACATATATACAATGGAATATTACTCAGCCATAAAAAGAAACGAAATTGAGCTCTTTGTAATGAGGTGGATAGACCTAGAGTCTGTCCTACAGAGTGAAGTAAGTCAGAAAGAGAAAGACAAATACTGTATGCTAACACATATATATGGAATTTAAGGGGAAAAAAAGGTCATGAAGAACCTAGGGGTAAGACAGGAATAAAGACACAGACCTACTGGAGAACGGACTTAAGGATATGGGGAGGGGGAAGGGTGAGCTGTGACAAAGCAAGAGAGAGGCATGGACATATATACACTAACAAACGTAAGGTAGATAGCTAGTGGGAAGCAGCCACATAGCACAGGGATATCAGCTTGGTGCTTTGTGACCGCCTGGAGGGGTGGGATAGGGAGGGTGGGAGGGAGGGAGATGCAAGAGGGAAGAGATATGGGAACATATGTATATGTATAACTGATTCACTTTGTTATAAAGCAGAAACTAACACACCATTGTAAAGCAATTATACCCCAATAAAGATGTTAAAAAAAAAAACTAATAGCTCACAGTCAGAAATGTAACACACACACAAGATGACATATCAGAACCACAAAAACTGCAGACTTAAGCTATTAGAATTATCAGAATAATTATGTATCAAGAAATAAAAGAGTCTTGAAAATATGAGCACAGGATATAAAGATAACTAAGTTTTTATAAAATATTTTACCCAACAATAGCAGAATACATATTCTTCTCAAGCTCATATGGAACAATTACTCAGAAAAAACACATTCTGGGCCATAAAACACATCTTAACAAATTTTAAAAAATAGAAATCATACAATGTATGCTCTCAAACCACAACAGAATTAAACTAGAAATCAATAACAGGAAGTCCCAGTTAATGCAATATGACAAGAAAAGTAAATAAAGGTATACAGATTGGGAAGGAGGAAACAAAACTATCTTAGTTCACAGATGACAGGATTGCCTATGTAGAAAATCTCAAAGAATCAACAACCACAAAAAACTCCTGGAAGCAATACCAATTATATATAGCAAGGTTGCAGGATACAAGGTTAATATACAAAAATCAATTCATTTCTTACACACCAGCAATGAACAATTGGAACTTGAAATTAAAATACAGTACTATTTATATTAGCACCAGAAAGAAAGGAAGAAGGGAGGGAGGGAGGAAGGAAGGGAGGAAGGAAGGGGAAAAAATACTTAGGTATAAATCTAGCAAAATATGTACAAGATCTAAATAAGAAAAATTATGAAACTCTGACCAAAAAAATCAAAGATGAACTAAACAAATGGAGCAATTGTCTATGTTCATGGTTAAGAAGACTTAAGATTGTTAAGATGTCAGTTCTTGCCAACTTGATCTATAGATTCAACACAATCCCCATCAAAATCCAAGCAATTTCTTTTGTGGATATTGAAAAGCTGATTCTAAAGTTTATATGGAGAGACAAAAGACCCAGAATTGCCGACACAATATTGAAAGAGAACAAAGTCAGAGAACTGACACTATTCAACTTCAAGACTGACTATAAAGCTACAGTAATCAAGACAATGTGGTACTGGCAAACAAAACAAAGCAAAAACAAAAACAATAAAAAATAGATCAATGGAATAGAATACAAAGCCCAGAAACAGACCCATACAAAGAGTCAAATGATCTTTAACAAAGGAGCAAATGCAATTCAACGGAGAAAGAATACTTTTTTCAACAAATGATGCTGAAACAACTGGACATCCACACGCAAAAGAGAGAGAGAGAGAGAAAAAACAATCTAGACACAGACCTTACACCCTTCACAAAATGTCTCAAAATGGATCATAGACCAAAATATGAAATGCCAAACTATAAAACTCCTAGAAAATAACACAGGAGAAAATCTAGATGACCGTGAGTTTAACAATGACTTTTTAGATAAAACATCAAAGGCAGGGGCTTCCCTGGTGGCGCAGTGGCTGAGAGTCCGCCTGCCGATGCAGGGGACACGGGTTCGTGCCCCGATCCGGGAGATCCCACATGCCGCGGAGCGGCTGGGCCCGTGAGCCATGGCCGCTGAGCCTGCGCATCTGGAGCCTGTGTTCCGAAACGGGAGAGGCCACAACAGTGAGAGGCCCGCGTACCGCAAAAAAAAAAAAAAACAAAAAAACTCAACAATAAGAAAACAACCCAATTTTTTTAATGGGCAAAGATCTGAACAGACACCTCACCAAGAAAAGATATACAGATGGCAAGTGACATCATATATCATTAGGGAATTGCAAATTAAAACATGATACCACTACACACCTATTAGAACACTGAAAATCCAAAACACTGACAATACCAAATACTTGCAAGGCTGTAGAACAACAGGAACTCCCAGTGCTAGTGGGAATGTGAAATGGTAGAGCCACTTTGGAAGACAGTTTCGTAGTTTCTTAGAAAACTAAACTTATTCCTAACACACAATCCAGCAATCATGGTCCTTTGTATTTACCTAAATGAGTTGAAAACTTATGTCCACATTAAGACCTGTATACAAATATATACAGCAACATTATTCATAGTTGCCAAAACTTGGAAGCAACCAAGATGTCCTTTACTAGATGAATGGATAAATAACTGTGGTACCTCTGCACAATGAAATATTATTCAGTGCTAAAAAGAAATGAGCTATAAGGCCATGAAAAGACATGGAGGAACTTTAAATTTATATTACTAAGTGAAGGAAACTAATCTGAAAAGACTCCATACTGTTTGATTCCAACTATATGACATTTCTGGAAAAGGCAAAGCCATGGAGTCAGTAAAAAGATAGTGCTAGTAAAAAGATAGTTGCCAGGTGTTTGTGGGAAGGAGGTATGAACAGGTGGAGCACAGGGGATTTTTAGGGTAGTGAAACTATTCTGTACTATAAGGATGAATACTTGTCCTTATACATTTGTCAAAACCCATAGAATGTAAACACAAATTGTGATCCCTCATGTATACTATGGACTTGGTTGATATGTCAATACTGGTTCATCAGTTGTACCAAATATACCTCTGGCTAGGGATGTAGATGGTGGGGGAGGTTGGGGGGCGTTGCAGGAAATAGGTAGGAACTCTCTGTATTTTCCATTCCATTTGCTGTGAAACTAAAATGGCTCCAAGAAATAAAATCTATTGATTTTTTAAAAACTGACTTAAGAAGAAACATAAAACCAAGTAGTCCTATGATCAAATATACTGAATTAAGTATTGAAAATATTTTTATAAAGAAAACAAATCCAGAAGATTTGAATAGCAAACTCTATCAAACATTTAAGAAAAAAATTATTCTATAGAAAATAAGGACCTATTCCCCAATTTTTTAGTAAGTATACCATAATGGATATGAAAACTTGAAAATAACATTAAAAGAAAGGATAACTCAGACCAACCTTATATATGAGCTAGATGTAAAACTTTCAATCAAAATATTAGCAAATCAAATTCAGAAATATATAAAAATGATAATACATTATGTTCCAGTTAAGCCTTATCCCTCAAATGTAAGGTTGTTTAACATTTTTAAAAATCAGATTTTTTTTGTTCACTTCTGTTTTATTGAACATCTTATTTTCACTTTTTAAAAACTATTTTAAGAAACATTGCTATGTTTGCATTTAAGTCCCCATTTACACCTTTGTGCTAAATTTCTTTCTGTAGCGATTATAATGATTTATATTCTGTGACAGTGTTTGAGAACACCTGTTTTACATACTGTGAGCAACACTGAATGTTAACCTTCATAAATAACACAATTTTGTAGGCAACAAATAGCATTTCCTTATTTTAACTTGCATTTATTTGATTCCTCAGGAATAATCAGATTTTCATGTTTATTAGACATTTGTATTTCTTCTAGAAATGGGCTTTTTATTCATTCTTCCATTTTGGTTTTATGTTTTTCTTATTAAGATGGCCAATTTTATATTAAGAATATTAATCAGTTGTCTACATTATTATTGCAAATATTTTTCCAATTTCTTGCTTGATTAAAAATCAGATTAACATTAACAGATTAAATAATGTAGTTACCTCAACAGATGGAGAAAAGACATATGAAAAATCAACATCTGGGACTTCCCTGGTGGTGTAGTGGTTAAGAATCCGTCTGCCAATGCAGGGGACATGGGTTCAATCCCTGGTCCAGGAAGATCCCACAAGCCGTGGAGCAACTAAGCCCGTGCGCCACAACTACTGAGCCTGTGAGCCACAACTACTAAAGCCTGCGCGCCTAGAGCCCATGCTCCGCTACAACAGAAGCCACCACAATGAGAAGTCCACGCACCACAACAAAGAGTAGCCCTTGCTCGCCCCAACTACAGAAAGCCCGCGCGCAGCAACGAAGACCCAACGCAGCCAAAAATTAAATAAATAAAATAAAAAATAGGCGTTTCCCTGGCGCAGTGGTTGAGAGTCCGCCTGCCGATGCAGGGGACACGGGTTCGTGCCCCCATCCGGGAGGATCCCACATGCCGCGGAGCGGCTGGGCCCGTGAGCCATAGCCGCTGAGCCTGCGCGTCCGGAGCCTGTGCTCCGCAACCGGAGAGGCCACAACAGTGAGAGGCCCGCGTACCGCAAAAAAACAAAAAACAAACAAACAAACAAAACCAAGGATGTCCTGTATCATCACTTCCATTCATCATTGTATTGAAAGTGATAAGGCAAAAAAAAAGGAAAAAGTTACTTATGTGTGTGTGTGTATATATATATATATATATATGAAAAGTGTCATTACTCACAGATTATATGATTATCTACAATTGAAAACCCAAAGAAGTTTAGAATAAATTATTAGATTTTTAAGAGAATCGACAGTTACTGGATACAAAAACAATCTTAAAAAAATCAGTTGTAATTATATCTGACGAACAAGTAGATAAATGCAGTTTAAGAACAGCTAATATTTTTTTTTCATTAATTTATTTTATTTATTTTTGGCTGCGTTGGGTCTCTGTTGCTACGTGCGGGCTTTCTCTAGTTGCCGCAAGCAAGGGCTACTCTTCCTTGTGGTGCGCGGGCTTCTCATTGCGGTGGCTTCTCTTGCTGCAGAGCACGGGCTCTACGTACGCGGGCTCAGTAGTTGTGGAGCACAGGCTTAGTTCTCTGCGGCATCTTCCCGGACCAGGGATCAAACCCACGTCCCCTGCACTGGCAGGCAGATTCTTAACCACCGCGCCACGAGGGAAGTCCCTAATATTTATTAAGTCAGACAGAAAAAAAAAGTACTGTATGATCTCACTTATATGTCGAATCTAGAAAAGCTAAATTCAGAAACACAGAGTAGACTGGTGGTTGCCAGGGGCTGGGGAGAGGGGGAAATGAGAAGATGTTGGTCAAAGGGTACAAACTTCCAGTTATAAGAAGAGTAAGTTCTGGGGATCTAATTATAGCATGGTGACTATAGTTAACAGTACTGTGTTGTATTCTTAACAGATGCTAAAAGAGTAGATCTTAAATGTTCTCACCACCACCACAACAAAAAATGGTAATTATGTGAGGTGAAGGATGTGTTTACTTTCTTCTGATAAATATTTTGCAATACACATCTGTATCAAATCACCACATTGTACACCTTAAACTTATACAATGTTATATGTCAATTATATCTCAATAAAGCTGGGGGTGAGGGGAAGAACAGCTAAGATATCCAATTTTATCCAAAAAAAGAGGGAATTCCCTGGTGGTCCAGTGGTTAGGACTTCATGCTTGCACTGCCCAGGGCATGGGTTCAATCCTTGGTCTGGGAACTAAGATCCCACAAGCCTCATGGCATAGCCAAAAAAAAAAAAAAGTGACATGTACAAAAAAAGACCAAGTATTAGAAATAATTTTAATAAATATGCAAGACCTTTATGAAGAAAAATAGAGAACATTATTGATGGACATTAAGGAAAACAAATTAAAATGATAAGTAAAACATGTTCATAAATTGGAAGGCTTAATATCATATAAACTTTTAGCCCTAGTCACCAGTGTATGGGATACACAAAAGATAGAGAAACATATTGAATTACACCATAAAAATACAATCCAAAACATGGAAAACTCTATAAAACCAACAATCCAGTTTCTTCAACAAATAAAGTCCAAGGAAAAAAATTAAAGATGGAGTGGAATTTATATATTAAATGAGACTTAAGAACAGTCAAAACCAATCCCAAGCATTCTTACCACAGTAAAAAAAAAAATGTTTAAATCCCAAACAAGATGTAAAAGTAAATAATTACATTTATGGGACAATTGGAAATCTGAAACTTCACTTTTAAGAAGCCATCAAGTTGCCCTTGATGATATTAAGGAATTATTGTGGTTTTTCTCTTTTGGGTGTTTTTGTTTGTTTGTTTGTTTTGACAATGATATTGGGGTTTTATTTTTTAGAGATATATACTGAATTACTTACAGATGTCTGGGATTTGTTTCAAAATAATATGATAGTAGGGGAAGATGGGGATATAGATGGGACAGAAGTGAACAGGACTGATGGCTGTTGGAGTATCAGTGTCTATGATGATGAGTACCTGAGAGTACATCATATTATTTGTTTTTGCATACGGTCAAAATTTTTAATTTTTAAATTAGATTAAATATATATCAAAAATTTCTCCAATTCCTTTATAGCTTCAGTACAATCCTAACCAAAATTCCAGGAGACTGATTAAATAAATGTAACATATATATGTTTATAAAACACTCGGCAGCCTTTAAAATGATGCTCTTGAAAAAAATTTAAGTACATTGAAAGTTGTTTATACATGTTGTCAAACGGCTGATTATACAGCACTATGTGTAGTAAATGGCATTTATGTAAAAAAATAGACTAGCTGAGGACCAGAACTGAGATAAGTAGTTTCTGCAGAAGGCTGAGTATCAAGAGAGGTTAATTTACGTAAGTAATTCTTAATCTTCACTATGCATTAGAATCACCTATGAGAACTTAAAAAATGTGCAGATGCCAAGGTCCTACACCAAAACTTTCCATTTCAACTGGTCCAAGATGGGACCAGGCATTGGTAGATTTTAAAACCTTACCAGGTGATTCTAATATGCACAGCTGAGAACCAATGATCCAGATTTGCAAAGAGAAGCACGGATGGATGGAGAGTAGGATGATAGATGAATGATAGATAGATAGATAGATAGATAGATATTTCATAGACAGATTTTTTATCAAGAGATAGATGATTGGTAGATAGATAATAGGTAGGTTAGATAGTAGATCTGAAAGTCTGAAGGAAGGGAAGATGGAGGAGGGAAAGGGGAGGGAGAAGAAAGGAGGGAATTTGGAATGACACAGCCAGATCAGAAATAAGCCACAACTCAGTACCTAATTGAGGGCTTCCCTGGTGGCGCAGTGGTTGAGAGTCCGCCTGCCGATGCAGAGGACGCGGGTTTGTGCCCCGGTCCGGAAGGATCCCACATGCGGCGGAGCGGATGGGCCCATGAGCCATGGCCGCTGAGCCTGCGCGTCCGGAGCCTGTGCTCCGCAACAGGAGAGGCCACAACAGTGAGAGGCCGGCGTACGGAAAAAAAAAAAAAAAAAAAAACCTAATTGAACAAAGAAGAGAACGAAACAAAAATGAACATGGAAAATTATAATAAAATAAAAAGTGAATGTGTCTAGCTAATACAATGAAATTTGAGTTGTCTATCCTTTTATTTATTGTATTTATTTAGAATCCATACATACCCTCTACTCACTTTACAAGGATACCTGTGATATCTTAAAAGTTAAAGAATGGGGAATAGCTTAATGAGTAAGCAGTTTCCTCTTGGGGTGATGAAAATGTTCTGTAACTGGATAGTGGCAATGGTTGTACAGCATAGTGAATGTACTAAATGGCACTAATGGTAAATTTTCTGTTGTGTGTATTTTATCACAATAAAAAATACATTAAAGAAAGATTGATTAAAGACTAAGATGGGGGACTTCCCTGGTGGTGCAGTGGTTAAGAATCCGCCTGCCAATGCAGGGGACACGGGTTCGAGCCCTGGTCCGGGAAGATCCCACATGCCGTGGAGCAACTAAGCCCATGCGCCACAGCTACTGAGCCCGTGTACCACAACTACTGAAGCCTGCATGTCTGGAGCCCAAGCTCTGCAACAAGAGAAGCCACCGCAGTGAGAAGCACGCGCACCTCAACGAAGAGTAGCCCCCGCTCTCCGCAACTAGAGAAAGCCCACGCACAGCAACAAAGACCCAACGCAGCCAAAAATAAATAAGTAAAATAAATAAATGTATTAAAAGACTAAGATGAGAACCAATTATAAGGAGCAGAGGATGTTACCAGGCAATTGGGATGAGTTAACTATTGCCTCCAGTACTAAATTTGTTCCAAGTCTCCTAGCAGTTAAGGCAAAAGAAGAAATGTGGCAGGTTATCGGGTTCTCTGTATATATTGAAGGGCTCCCTCTTGCTTCATTTTGCCACTCGCTGTATCACACACCCAGAGAGTGCAGGAGTGAAAGTGGGAGTCATTTGGAAGGTTTGACTCAGCTGAGAAAGGAGGATTTGCCTTGGCTGGGAGAGGCAAGTCGGAGCTCAGCTCCTTCCCCACTGAAGTGCCTGGCATCTGTTCAGAGCCTGTCATCGAACTGCTCTCAAGAATAGCAGCTCCTGCCACTGCATGGCCTCGGCCTCGGCCTTGGCTGGTGGGGCTGAATGGCTGTTTGTTCAGCCTGAGCCGGGCAGAATCAGTCCTGACAGTGATGGCCCAGTCAGTATTATGTAAGGAGACTCAGCTTACCTGCTCGTAGACAGACAAAGCGGATGATTTGACAGGCAAAACAGAGCCAGCCTCTGCACTCCCAGGCAGCCAAGGAGCTATTCAAAGCAAGGACCTGGAAGATTTTCATGAGGTGCTGACATACGAAGCCGGAATGCAGCAGGAACAAGGCAGAACTGACACCCCGTGAAGTCAGGCATGGCAGGTGTCTCCGGCATCCAAACTGGGCCTTCAGGAGCTCTGACTAGGTCCCACCCATGAGGGAGGGAGGGAGAGAGAGAGAGAGAGAGCTTTGAGACAGAAGCCCCAACTTTCAGGCCTGAGTCTTCAGCAAACCTCACCTTTACCACTGCCTTCATTATTGTTCAACTGAGGAAAACCTTCCAGGCCTTTGTCGTGGAACACAGGACCTGGGTGCACAGAGCCAAGAGTACTTGGTGCCCCGGTTACTGGCCAAGGCACCCACACCAGGAGCTAGTGGAGGAATCAAAGGAACAGGTATTGAGTGCCCACCACATGCCAGGCACCATCTAGGGGCTCCACCCTCAGGCACTGATTTCACCCTCACAGGAGTCCTACAAGGTCAGTACCCTGTTATCTCTATTTTGCACACGAGAAAACAACCTCCGAAAGAGGAACTTGCCCGAATTCACACAGCTGGGAAATGGTACACCTGGGATTTGAACCCAGATCTCCTCAACACCCAAACCCATGCTCTTTCTGCCTAAAGTGAGCCGGTTCCTAAGACCCACAGACCCTAGAATCACACCCTGTTTTCAATCAAAGTGGCTTTGGCACTTTCTAGCCCTGTGACCCCGGTCGTATCCCTTCCCTTCTCAGGGCTGTCAACGTCCCCATCTGTAGTATGAGGTGCTTGTGAACACTGAACGAGGCAGGCAGATGAGGATGCTTGGTTGTTCACTGGTGTTGGGTCAGCATTGTTGAGCTTCATCACTCTTTGTGACTGTTCTCAAAAACCACCCCCACTCCCAAGGGGGATTGCCAGACCTATATAAATAACACTTTCTCTGGTCGCCTCAGGATTCTGGAAGAACATTCTCCGCCCAGTGTCATGAGCAACTTGAGAGCAGAATGGTACCCAACTTGTCTACCCACAAAATCATCTGCACAGAGCCCAGCATTTACTAGTGACTCAGTAAATGCTGTTGAATGATCGAAAACATGCATGAATGGTTTGCCATGAGACATGTCACGTATTGTGATGAAAAGAGCTGGGCAACAGAACACCTGATTCTGGCTTTGCCACTAACTCACTATGTGGCTTTGGGCCATTCACTGACCCTCTCTGGACCTCAGTGACCCCATTTATAAAATGAATTAGGTACTGTCTAGCAGCCCATGTCAACTCTGATTTTCTAGGGTTAAAGGGAAAGAAAGATCACACTTTCTGCAGTGATCTTCCCCTGTCCACTCAAAGGTAAAGCTATATCATAGTCACATTTGAGGATAGTCAGGAAACATTCTAAATAAATGGCAGATCTGTAACCCCTGATTCAATCAGAAGCAGACAAGCAACATTCTTAACAAGCAGATCCTATGGAACAGAGACTCGCTCATGTGTGCACAGTACTTTACAGTTTGCAAAGCCCTTCCCCTCCTTTCTCTCATTCAAACCTCAGCACAGACTTATGAGGGGGACAGGACATATGTCACCACCCCATTTATTGACTTGCCCCCAGGGGCATATGGAGGAAAACTAGTAGAGCTGGGATGTGAAAGGAGAACCAATTCCTGACCTCAAATTCTGCTTCTTTCCCTTTACACAGCTCACTTGTACACAGATAGTGAGATCCAGGAGATGAACTCATTCAACCAAAACCAGATTTGGAGGGTCACAAGTTTACCACCTGGGTGGAAAACTGTCCAGCACAATGGAGCATTTTAAAGTCAAATCTGGGGCAGAAGGGTGCAGTGCACTGATACCAGGTGGGCTTCTGGCCATGGAGAGTCAGCTGTGCAGGAAGGAAGAGTCCAAGCCCATATCCAGGCATTGTATGCCATCTCCACGCAGCTGCTGGAGGATGACCTGCACGCAATCTCTAAACACTGAGATACTGAACTACTGTGATGCCCCACAGATAAACAGCCACTGCCAAGCCCCCACTCCCACCCCTACCCATGCCCCCAGCTGTCCTGGCTGTCCCAGTGCCTCCCCTGGGATTCCCTGGAATGCCCCAAGATTCTGCAACTAAAGGGTTAAAGCCTGAAACAGCCAGGCGTGGGGGATGGCGGGGCCCACTGTCCTAGCAGGCCTCCATTCTGATTGGTCCTGGTTCAGCACATACACTCTGATTGGTCAGCACCCCTCAACTTACTGGTTTGGTTTTTTAACAGCTTTATTGAGGTATAATAGATATAAAAAAACTGTACATATTGAATGCATTATTTTGATGAGTTTGGACATATGCATATACCTGTGATACTATCACCACAATCAAGGTGACAGACATACATATTACCTCAGAAAAATTCATTATGTCCCTTCATTTGTATGTGTGTGTTATAAGAACATTCAGCATGAGATCTACCCTCAACAAATTTTTAAGCACACAACACCTTATTGTTAACTATAGGCACTATGTCCTACAGGAGATCTCTACAACTGATTCATCTTGTATAACTGTAACTCTATACTCATTGAACAACATACTGTTTGTTAAATATGTTTACTATTACTCCAGTCGGCTAGAGAGACTGTGGGGAGTCTCTTAGTGCTTTTCAATTGCTTTGAGTGTGAGAATAGTTTTTTAACAGCTATAAATTCCACAGTTCTCACATCATGCACACATATATATAAGGTAGACATACTTTTTAGTAAACATTGATTGATAAGTTTCAGGTCCAAAAATGACCAAAACTTCAGTAACATCTTGAAACGGATTTGCATTTTATTTATGATGCAACTTTACACACACTTGAAAAGTAATCATACATATATACAAGATCTATGAATGACTTAATCGATAGACAATGTCTCGTGCTCTTGTGGACTGGAGCATACTTTGCAGTCTTCTCTTCCATGGGGTAAGGACAACTACTAACCTAGCCAAGCAAATCTTCCCCTTCCATTCAATGGCTGAAGAAACTGAACCTGGAGAGGAGATTGGACCTTCTGAAACCCACTGTTGGGCTGCAGCCTGCAGACCTGCAAGCCCTATAATTGCTCAGCCTCAAGACTGAAGAAAGAGCCCGAAGACAGTGACAGAGACACACAATGGTTTATGGGACAAAGGATCTCACAAAAGGGTCCTGGAGTGACACCCCACTGTGGATGTGGATGGCAGGCAGCCACCTTCACTACCACAGAGAGAGGGAGGTTACCAGTTATAGAGGGAACTGACATCAGGTTGGCTCATTGGTTACCAGGGAAACCGTCAGAGGTGCGTGCCCCTCACTACCCTTTGACAAACTGTCCTTGTGGAGACGTTCTGATCTAAAGATTAGAACAATCACTAGCTGGGGCCAAAGGAACATACCTAGGCATCTACTGATTAGGCTCTATGATCAAGAGGGAGGGTCAGTCAGGTGAGCAGGGTATAGGTGAGGCAGGGACTGGTAGAGCAGAGGAGGTACAGAGAGCAAGAGAACAGCCATCTTGCGTGGACTGATCATACACGCACTCATTACTTGGAGCTAAAATTTGAAGCAGCTTCACATCTAAGATTTATTGTGCCTAGGGGTGTTGGATTAGGGGGTGCTGACTGGGCAGAAGACATCTCAAGTCGGGCCACCAGTGACTCTTCCCTTATAAGGCAGATATGATTCATGGAGGTAGCCAGAGCAAAGACCTACTGTCTTTTCGCTGACTGAGGTGGACCTTACAGAGACCACTCAAGCCTGTAGGGTAGGGGATGCGGGGAGGTTTTGCAACATGACTCAGTCTCTAAGGAGAGCCCAGGCTATCAGCTGAAAACTGAGTGATCAGAGGATCTGCACTTCTTACTGTCCACTAGAACTTACTCAAAGAGGTCTTATGGGCTCAATGACACTGTGAGGCAGAGTGGGCTTTGACAGGAAACAGAGGGGGGTTCAAATCCATCTCAAGTATATGGCCTTGGCCAAGTTTTACTTAATTTTCAGATTTCAATTTCTAAATCTTTAAAATGGGACTGTTCCGAGGATCAATTAAATGAACTAACATCAAAGCCTGATACACGTACATTGTTCAACAAATGTTCCATTTCCTAGAATCATCTGGAAATTCAAACTCCTCCATCTAGCAGGAAAACTACAGCCTGGCGATTTTTTTTTTTTTCAGCCTGACAATTCTGTCTACTTTTCCAACCCTTTGCTCTTTCTTCTTCTCTCCAATTTTCCCATATCCAGCACTACTCCAAAGCAGCTTTAAGCTCAGATGGGTCAGTTCTGCTAACCACACCCAGCTAAGCCACACCCAGATTCCTGATCCATAGAAACTGAGAGACAATAAATGTTGGTTGTTTTATGCCACTAATGTGGGGGTAATTTGTTACACAGCGATGGATAATAAACATATTATTAGTCATGAGGGAAATGCAAATTAAAGCTACACCGAGATACCACTATATACTAAAACGGGTAAAATTTAAAAGACTGTACTAATCAAGTTTTGGTAAGGAGATGGAGCAATTAAAACTCTCATCTACTGCTAGAAGAAATAAAAGAAATACAGCCACTTTGTGAAAAGTTTGGCAATTTCTTAAAGATTTAAACATACACCTACCATCTGACCCAGATATTCCTCTCCTAGGTATTTACCGAAGAGAAATGAGAACATAGCCACACAAAGACCTGTACACAACTATTCATAGCAGCTTGTTTATAAGAGTCAAAAATGGAAACAACCCAAATGTCCATCAACAAGTGAATGGATTAACAAACCATGGTATGGTCCATGTAATGGAATACTACTTAGCAAAAAAAAAGGTAATTGACTATTGATATCACAACATAGATGAGTATCAAAATAGTTATGCTGAGTGAAAACAGACAAAATAAATACACTGTGTTATTCCATTTATATAAAGTTCAATAAAATGCAAACTATTCTATAGTGACATAAGTAGATCAGTGATTGCCTACAGATATGGGGGGGTGGGAATGAATCAATCACCAATCACAAGGGGCATCAGGAAACTTTTAGGGGTGATGGATATGTTAATTATCTTGATTGTGGTGAGTTGCAAAATGTCCTTAGAGACAACTTGGTAGCACTATATGAAGAAACACAAAAATGTTCCTCATTCCATAAATCTCGGTCTTAGGAATTTGTCTTAAGGATAATTCAAAAGAAATACTAAGCTCTTTATACAAACACATAGCAGCATCACCTGTATCAAAGATACTGGAAATTATCTAATTGCCTAGCTACCATAAAGGGGTTAAATCAACACTAGACCATTTCATCTCCAACTACAAATGAAAAATGGGAAGTAAGGGGCAACATGTAGATATGTTTACAAAATAATGCAAATACATTGTATATAAAGACTACAGAATTGTACATACACTATGGTTACACCTATATAAACATATATATGTGCATAAGAACACAAAGGAGAAAAAAAAACAGAACATAGAAAAGCCTAGTAGATGAATGATAGGTAATTGGCATGTGGGTGACGTTTTTCTTCTGGCTTTGTCTCCTGTAATGTTATGATGCTTCCGTAACAGTTTTTTAAATGTTTTCTTGTTGGTTTTGGCTCAGTCTCCCAGAGTCCTAGAGTGACACCCCACCGTTTATTATTCCGAGTCTTGCATCTGTCAGCTACCATCATCAGCACCTCAGTGTGGTCAGCCACAGGCCCAGTCAGCTTGCTTTCTATGCCTTCTTGTATATCATTGATAAAATGCTGAACAGAGCTATGGTGTGGTGTGAAGGACGCACTCTTTTCTTCCATCACTGTTAGTCTGCTTAGGTTATTTCAGTTCCATAAATGACAGAAAGCCAGTTCCCAAGGGAGGAGTACTAGAAGGTGGTAAGCAAAGTGAACCTGGAGAAGAAGGTGGAGCTGCTTACCTGAGCTTGGACTGTATGACTCACTCACTGGGTAAAACCAATGTCAATCATCTCTGGCCAACAAATGCCCCCACAATCAGAGACAGCTCCACAAATTACACATAGGAAATAGTAGGCTGTCTATGAGAAAGTTAGAACTTAGAAAAAGAAAGTAATAGAAACCTATAGATAGAAGCTATTGTATTATTCCACTGACCCAGAGCTAAGCTCCAGTAGTCCATTTGGTCCCAAGACCTGGGGCCAGTTTGGCTTGGCCAGCGCTCAAAGAAAAAGAGCCATATACAACACCCACCAAGGGTGAGGCCCCCTAAAGGGACTCTCACCTCTTTTCTTCGCCTGGAGTATGTCCAAATCCATATCAGGAGAGTAAGCCCAGATCCCCTCATCATCCCCATGGCCCCTGGACATCTACCCTACTGGGTGACAAGTAAGTGGATGGCTTCAGGACTAAAGAATATGTCTCTGAATATACCCAGCTCAATGTTGAAGCTTTCCCCAACCCCCCTGCCAAAAGGTTGGGCCAGATCTGCCTAGATAGAAACCAGGGCTGCATACAGACAGATCCAAGGCCCTAAGTTTCCAGGACACCAGGGAGAGAGGCTGCCCTGCGAGACACTCAGACTTCAGCCCAGTAGGGCCAAGCTGGCCCAGCTGTGCCTCTCAGATGGCCCCAGGATCATCCCAGAGGCCTCCATACCTGAACCTAGGGAAGAAGATGATGTTCTGAGTCTGAACCTTCCCTTAAGCCCTATCATCTGCGAGATCCCTGCTTCTGGGCTCTTTTGCAGCTGCCCACCTGCCTAGATGGCATATCAAGTCATTATGCCTTCCAGATCCAGCACTCTGCCTGTTCTCCTGGATGTACCCCCAACACCCAGTTAGTGACAGGCCTGAGACTTGCCCCCAGGTCTCCTGATATGTTAGTGCATTTAATGTTCATAAAGTGCTTAAAACAGTGTCTGCACATAGAAGAGTTTTGCATGTGTTTGCAGTTAACAAAAGCAACCATCACAACTCTTTTATGACATTAATATTATCCCCATTTTATAGATCGAAAAACTGAGGTTCGAAGTGAATAAGTGGCCAAAGGTAACACAGCTGGTAAGAGGTAGAGACAGGAACTGACCCAGGACTGACTCTAAGTAACTGGCTCTCATAGCAGAGCCACATTTTTCCTTGAGTGCTGGGGACCTGTGTGTCCAGTTGCAGGAAGCCATACTTCCTGCCACCAAGGAACTCCCAGAGAAGAACAGAGACAGTCACATAACCAAATTACTACACCACAAAAATGTGTGACAAGTGCCAAAATCCAAACATGCTGGGGCAGGCCCAAAGAGGGTGTGTTTGACTTACTCGGGCAGATCAAGGAGGACTTCCCAGAAGAGGAGACATTTGAGCTGAGGTGGGCCAGCTTTTCCAGCTTTTCCAGGCTGAGGGCAAGAACTTATGTGAGAGAAGGAGAAGACTTTGTGAGGGGGGGGGCAGTCCTCTGAAGCTGGGGGCAGGGAAGACCAAGGAAGAGAGTAGGGGTGGGAGGGGGCTGCACTGTGTCCAAAGGGCCCCGAACTGCCAGGCTAGGTAAAGTGTACTTGATCTTGCCCTGGAGGACGCAGAGGCATTGAGAGCCTTTGAACAGCCAAGTGGCCTGGTTTGTGCAGAGACAGACAGCGGGAGTGCCCTGCTGGAGAGGGCTATTTGGAGCCTTAGACTTGTCCAGAAGGCTGGCGTGTGTAACCTTGTGCTCCCCTCCTCCCCAGCCAGGCTCAGCAGAGCTGAGGGAGCTGAGCGCTTCAGAGGTGCTTGGGCAGAAAGGCTGAGGATCAGGACCCCCACGCTCCAGGGTCCTCCTGGGTGAAGCTGCGTCTGTCCCAGCCCTGCCACTGTCTGCACGATCCTCCAGGAGAGAAGAGGCTGATATGGGCAGCCCAACCCTGGCTGAAGTGTGCAGGCTCTCTTTTCGAGTGACTCTGGGGATACATGCCCAGAAAGGGAGGATACATGCAGGCCAAGGAGGCAAAAGGGCAGATGGTGAGATTAAGAAAGATACACACTCTCAGGCTAAAACAAAGAAAGAAAGCCAAAAAAGCCCGAAGGAAGGAGACCAGAGGAGAGCTGGGCCGCCCACGCACGTGTGTGTCCAAGGACAAGTGTCTTCGGGCTCCCATGCTATTGCCCACCTGGCACTGTGGGCACTGAGCAATCAGCCAGCTGGGCTGGATACCTGCCTGAGGCACTGTACCAAGCTCTAACCACCCCTGTCCGCACCCCCGCCCCAACCCCGGGAGCCTGGACTGAGCTTGGGGCAAGGTGCCCTGATGGTCACAGTGCCGGGCAGGAGGAGGGGTCAAGGACTGGAATCAGAGGCCTGGGGCTCCGGGCGGAGCCTGGCCTGGGGAGGGGAGACGAGTCACTGTCTCTTCCCGTACCTCACGCGGTACTAGAATCCAGTCTAGTGTGTTTCCCCTTTGAGAGGGAAAAGGGAGTAATCAGAGGTCCTTTTGAGATTGTCTCGCAGACCATGAACTCTGCAGCCCGAAATGAACATTCACAATCTTCCCTGCTTCTCAGAGTCCTAAGGCTGGGCATAGAGCTCGGAATACCCAAGAAACCAGGATGCCCAATGATTCTAGAGGACCGCTCCTGCCCCCCAGGTCCTAGAATCTAACCAACTTGCTGGCCTCGCTGAGAATTCCCGGGGTCCTGCTCTCACCAACTCCGCTAGGGACCACGGCTTTCCCAGGAGAGTCCACTGCCACAGCCCGGCTCTCTCCCGCTCGGTGTGAGCGGACTAGGATCTTACCTTGTGTTCCTCAGTCCTTGGCTCAGGAACGCTCACCGAGCGCCTGAGAAAGCGCCGAGAAGCTAACCTGGGGGCGGGGGTAAGGCCCGGGCTCAGGGCCCGCTCGGACCCGGCTCGCTGTGCAAGGTGGGACAAGTCCGCATCCTCTCCGAGTCGGCTTGCCCTTTTCGCCGCAGCCGCGGAGCTCCTGGATGTCCCAGCAGTTTCCTGAGCTACCCATTCCGGGGCGAGATAACAGTGTTGGGACAGGGCTCTGAGGCAGGGATTGGGAGTTTCCCTGAGGTGAGCCGGGAGTCTGGTGGCAGGGTGCAAGCTAAGCGGGGTGATGGGAAGCAGAAGGATCCCCTCTCTGGGCCTCAGTTTCTCTGCCTGGTCCTGGGGTGATAATTCTCTGTTCACAGTATTTAAGTGAACCAATGGCAAGAAAGCGCTAGAAGCTGTGTTGCCCTGACCAAGCTCCGGGGTCCCTGCGCGTCGGTGGGAGCAGAAAAAAGCCACATCCACGCAGGCTCGAAGACTGGAATACCCTCCCCACACACAGTCTCCCTTCTAGGCGGGCAGAAAGCATTTTACTTTAATCAACCACTACTTCTTTGAGGGGGGGCATCTCATTTCCGCACATGAGTGGGAAGGACTTGAATTTTCCCCAGCAGCTTATCTTTTTTTCACAACCAAGTTTCACCCTGAAAACAATTTAAAAGACAAGAAGATAATGACGGGTTGGTGATGCACCCCACTCCATCTTCTTGACTCCCTGGAAGCGGGGGGCGACAGGTAGGGAGTCCCCCACTTCACAGATGGGGAAACTGAGCCAGTAAATGAGCTAGCTGTAATCTGAGCTCTCACTCCGTACCGCCGCTGTGACTAGCGGCTGGGCTGTGTGTGACACAGGACCGACCTCCTTTTTGGCACTCTGAGGCCATACAGCCCACTGACCCTGACTGACTGCCCCAGAGTAATCCAAACAGAGGTCACTGTGTTCTGGCTGTGCCGAGATTCTTAGATCTGATTCGCAAGCATCTGGGCCTGGAGTTTCCATTGTCTCACTGTAAGGAGGACTTTAAGCACAAGTGAGGCTCTGAGAACTCAGGAAAAGACGGAGAGGCGATTAATCCTTTGTCAGTTGCTTCATTTGCAAATATTTTCTCCCATTCTGAGGGTTGTCTTTTCGTCTTGTTTATGGTTTCCTTGGCTGTGCAAAAGCTTTTAAGTTTCATTAGGTCCCATTTGTTTATTTTTGTTTTTATTTCCATTTATCTAGGAGGTGGGTTAACAAGGATCTTGCTGTGATTTATGTCAGAGTGTTCTGCCTATGTTTTCCTCTAAGAGTTTTATAGTGTCTGGCCTTACATTTAGGTCTTTAATCCATTTTGTATTTATTTTTGTGTATGGGGTTAGGGAGTGTTTTAATTTCATTCTTTTACATGTAACTGTCCAGTTTTCCAGCACCACTTATTGAAGAGGCTGTCTTTTCTCCACTGTATATTCTTGCCTCCTTTATCAAAGATAAGGATTAATCTCCAAAATTTACAAGCAGCTCATGCAGCTCAATAACAAAAAAAACAAACAACCCAATCAAAAAATGGGCAGAAGACCTAAATAGACATTTCTCCAAAGAAGATATACAGATTGCCAACAAACACATGAAAGAATGCTCAACATCGTTAATCATTAGAGAAATGCAAATCAAAACTACAATGAGATATCATCTCACACCGGTCAGGATGGCCATCATCAAAAAATCTAGAAACAATAAATGCTGGAGAGGGTGTGGAGAAAAGGGAACCCTCTTACACTGTTGGTGGGAATGTAAATTGATACAGCCACTATGGAGAACAGTATGGAGGTTCCTTAAAAAACTAAAAATAGAACTACCATACGACCCAGCAATCCCACTACTGGGCATATACCCTGAGAAAACCGTAATTCAAAAAGAGTCATGTAGGGCTTCCCTGGTGGCGCAGTGGTTGAGAGTCCGCCTGCCGATGCAGGGGACGTGGGTTCATGCCCCGGTCCGGGAAGATCCCAGATTAAAAAAAAAAAAAAAAAAGAGTCATGTACCAAAATGTTCATTGCAGCTCTGTTTACAATAGCCAGGACATGGAAGCAACCTAAGTGTCCATCAACAGATGAATGGATAAAGATGTGGCACATATATACAATGGAATATTACTCAGCCATAAAAAGAAACGAAATTGAGTTATTTGTAGTGAGGTGGATGAACCTAGAGTCTGTCATACAGAGTGAAGTAAGTCAGAAGGAGAAAAACAAATACGGTATGCTAACACATATATATGGAATCTAAAAAAAAAATGTCATGAAGAGCCTAGGGGTAGGACAGGAATAAAGACGAAGACCTACTAGAGCATGGACTTGAGGATATGGGGAGGGGGAAGGATAAGCTGTGATAAAGTGAAAGAGTGCCATGGACATATATACACTACCAAGCGTAGGGTGGATAGCTAGTAGGAGGCAGCCACATGGCACAGGGAGATCAGCTCGGTGGTTTGTGCCCACCTAGAGGGGTGGGATACGGAGGGTGGGAGGGAGGGAGACGCAAGAGGGAAGAGATATAGGAACATATGTATATGTATAAGTGATTCACTTTGTTGTAAAGCAGAAACTAACACACCATTGTAAAGCAATTATACTCCAATAAATATGTTAAAAAAAAAAAAGACAGAGAGGCTTCAGGGCCAGGAGGTAAGAAGCCTGAATTTCCTGAGTTTCCCTTTCAGTGTAGAACCTCCTCTGCAAGACTTTAAGCAAGCCCCTTCGGCAATCTGGGCCCAGTTTCCTTCCAGCTTGAATTTCCAAGATTTCCTTAAGGAGAAGAGCAGGTTACCTCTGCATCTGCATGAAGGGGCATCTGGGTCAAGAGATATGGAGGAATTTTCCATGCCTCCTCGGATCCCCTCCTTCATATTTACGAAACCCTCTGAGGGCACTTCAAAACTCAGTAAAGCAGTTAGGGGAAGAGCTACCAGTATCTTCTACAGATCACCAGCACTCCTCCCCTGCCCCCAAAATTTAACATAAAATAGCCTGTGAGGGGACAGGTTTTTCCAAAAGGTGCTGGGGATACATGCAGGGCTGAAGGCGGCTACAAAGAGGATGGAAATCACCCAGCACCCGCCTACATCAACACCAACCCACCCCTGCTGGACTAGAAGACTGATTTCCAAGGGACTGGGACCCACGCCACAGCTTTCAAATGGTTCTCAGTGGGGTCTGTTACCCCTAAACACGTTAAGGAGCACTGCACCAGAGAAGAGGGGAAGACTGGGTGAGAGGAAATGGCCTGGCACCGAGGGGATCTTTATGTATAGTTTTGATCCAAACGGGTGAATTGTCCCAGTTCACTCAAATCGTTTAATTCAAATTTTACATCATGGATTCATAGAATCTTCAAAGTACAGAATTTTGAAATGTGTTATTAGAATAAAACATTTATGGAATAAAAGTTTTAGGATCCTTTGTTCATGAAAATCTTAGAATCATAATCTTAATAAATCTAATCTCAGGATGCTAAGGCTTGGTCTGTTGCACAGGTGTAGCTCAGTAGCCGCAAAGTTTGAGAAAAAGGAATCAGTTTTCTAGAATGGGTCCACAGTCACAGAACAATGAGGATCAAAATATCGTGAGACATGGAGGTTTCTAACCATAGTAATTTGAGCTTAAAAGTCTCTATCATAAAGTCATTAAAGCATATGGTCACAAATATTATAAGAATTATTAGATTATTTGAGTTATAAAATAGTGGATCTAGAACTAATATTTTAGAATTAAATAAGAAGAGAGATGTGGATTTATAGGACCCAAATCTTCCAATCAGACATTCCTAGACAGGAACTCAAATTAAGTTATATGTTAGAGCTGCAATAATATCTAAAACCTAGAGAAGCTACAACTCCCAGTAGTGACATCATATTTTCAGGCACAAAATCTTACTCCCAGCATCTTAAGATATGGGGAATACTCTTTTACACTCTGACCAGAAGCTTAAAGTCATGGGAATATAATCACAGTCAAATAATTTAGACTTCTGGTCATGGAATCTTAGAACTACAGAATCACATTATTTGATTTATGGATTCACGTTAGGATGGTGGTCCAAAATTTAACATTTGGAAATCTGAATCTTGGAAATACAGAGAACCACAAACTCCAGTATTAAAAGATTGCTATAATGTATCTGGTTAAAATGTTAAACATTTTTTTTCCCTTTGAAAAAACGTAACAGGATGCAACCTGGATTTTCGTAGCTTCGTTACTTTGGAAGAAGGAAGCTGGGAGGTTTCTGAGCGAGTGAAAAGCCTCTCGCGCCTTTTGAGCATGAATCCGCCGAGGAAGGTCTTCATGAAAACCGTTCAATTTCCTTCCACACCCGGGTCGCCGGAGCGAGGATCTGAACTCTTTGCCTCTTTCTTCCGAAGGCAGTTGCCCAATGCTTGGTGGGGCTGAACCTGCCCGGAGCTCATCTCCACGAAGAACGCGACTAAAGCCCCTGAAGGCCGCCGCCCGCACTCTCGCGGCTCTCTCCGCCCAGCCCTCCACCCGCAGCCCCGCGGAAAGCTGCGTCTCGGCCGGAGCCTGAAATCGTAAGGGCAGAACGCCCCACCCCTGAGATCCGCACATGCTTTCCCGCCCCCAGTTCTCAGAGGAGAAAATTTAGGGCTTGTGACCGGGAAGGGACAGGCCCAGGGTGTCCCTGCGAACCCAGACCTGCGGGGCCGCCGCCGCAGGCGGCCTTGAGCGAGGCCGAATCAGGGCTTAGGGAGCTGGCGGGAAACGAACTCCGAAACTGGACACCCGCGAAGCGGACGGGTCCCGTCTGCCCGCCCCTTCCCCGGGAGACTCGCCTACCCAGAGCACCGCCAACCCCGGCCCCCACCTCTCGAAGCCCTCCGTCCCGCTGCGGGAAGGGGCTGCTCGGCTGCCCCCGGAGGTCTTGGGAGCCACTTGGAGCCTTCCTGGCTGGGCGAACTGGAGGAGAAGGTTGCCGCGAGAGGCAGAAGCCTAGCTTCCATCCTCTTTAAGCTGTGAGTCACTCCACATCATATAGAGAGGGGTCCCGAGCCACCCAAAGATAAAAGATTGGAGGGCGGGGGGGAGACGTGTTGCGGCCTTTCCCTAAATATCAGCAATTGAGATACAAAACCTCGGTACAGTGGAGGAACCCGGAACCCACCGAGGGAAAGTGGCTACCTCTGGTACATGTCGAGGAAACGCACTCCCACCAGAGACGCAGGCAGATGTGAGGTTCGGCTAAACTGCGAAGTCGCGGTGGAACCGTGGCAAGTCACCTCCTCTATCGGACCTAGGAATCCTGCCTGAAGGATGAGGGACTGGATGGGGAATGGCCAGGGCAGCCTTGAGTTGGGGTTTGAAAATAAATCATCCTTGAAAGACCTTGGAAGCCAGTCACCTGGAGCATCTTCTCCCTTCCTCGTCCCCCACCCTCAAGAACCAAGCGCCCCTCAGCCAATTCTCACCCTCTCCAGCCAAAACAGGTGAGACGAGCCCTTCCTTTCACCTGCGGGTCCCAGCCTTCTATAGAGGCTGGTAAAGTCCCGAAGCGCTGAGTTCGGGCGCCGAGGTCTCCAGAGACAGTTCCTGGCCTCTCCCGACCTCAGTCTCCCCGTCGGCGCGCAGAGAGGACCGGCCCAGGAGACCTCCAAGGGACTTCCATGCTCAGACCGTGTGGTGTACCCGCCGCGCCGCCACAGCATCTCCTACCTGGGGAGGTGCGCCGAGGCCCAGGGGGCGGGCAGTCGGGGGGCGGGCGGGGAACGGGCACCGCCCCAAGCTTCCTGGCGCCTTTAAGGAGGAGAAACCCGCGGAGGGAGGAGCCGGTCCGGGTGTGTGCAAGGAAGCGCCTTGCCAGCGGTCTTGGCGGCTTGAGGCCAACCCTGCGGAGAGGATCAGTCGCCGGCCACCCCGCCTGGCCCGCGCTGCAACCTCGCCGCCGTCGCCTTGCCTCGCCTCCTTGCCCTCCGCGCCTTCGGCGGCCCCGGCCACAGGGGCGCCGCCTAGGCGGCCCCCACCAGAGTGTCCCCACGCCTGCACTAACTGCTCTCGTTTCAGACCTTGGTGCCCGCAGCCTCCTCTGCGCTCAGGACCTCGACGGTTATCCTCAGATCAGCAGGAAGCCCAGAACTGATGCAGGAGCCCCAGCCCAGGACCAATTCCAGACCCCGTGACCTCCTGGCACCAGCGCGCAAAGGACCCTTCAGCCCGCGACAGGAGCCTCGTCCGGGTCCCAACGTCGCTGCTGGCGCCTGGCTTCGAGCTCCAGAACACGAGCAGAGCCGTCGGTGGGCGGGACACTCTTGAGCCTCTGTCCGCACTGAGCCAGCCCGGAAACTACGGGCGCCAAAGCTCCTGCGCGCCCCTGCCACGAAAGCTGTGCTCCCGGTGCCAGCTGCGAGGACACCCTGAGCTTTCTAAAGAGGGCCCCAGCGTCGGTTCCCGTTACCCTGCGTCCCGGGCCCCGCAGCTCCCAGCCCCTCGACAGCAGCAGGCAGCGGGGACGCCCCAGGGACGCGGGACGGCTGCGCCATGACGGCGGAGAGCGGGCCGCCGCCGCCGCCGCCGCCGCAGCCGGAGGCGCTGGCGGCCGTGAAGGAGGAGCGCGGTGAGGCGGGGGCCGGGGTCCCGGCAGAGGCCGCGGGTCGCGGCGCTGGCGGGCGGCGGCGGAAGCGCCCCCTGCAGCGTGGGAAGCCGCCCTACAGCTATATTGCGCTCATTGCCATGGCCATCGCGCACGCACCGGAGCGCCGCCTCACGCTGGGCGGCATCTACAAGTTCATCACCGAGCGTTTCCCCTTCTACCGCGACAACCCCAAAAAGTGGCAGAACAGCATCCGCCACAACCTCACACTCAACGACTGCTTCCTCAAGATCCCGCGCGAGGCCGGCCGCCCGGGCAAAGGCAACTACTGGGCACTCGACCCCAACGCCGAGGACATGTTCGAGAGCGGCAGCTTCCTGCGCCGCCGCAAGCGCTTCAAGCGCTCTGACCTCTCCACTTACCCGGCTTACATGCACGACGCGGCCGCCGCTGCTGCTGCTGCCGCCGCCGCCGCCGCTGCCGCCATCTTCCCGGGCGGGGTGCCCAATGCGCGCCCGCCTTACCCGGGCGCTGTCTATGCAGGCTATGCCCCGCCGTCGCTCGCCGCGCCGCCCCCGGTCTACTACCCGGCTGCGTCCCCAGGCCCATGCCGCGTCTTCGGCCTGGTGCCTGAGCGGCCGCTCAGCCCAGAACTGGGCCCCGCGCCGTCAGGGCCCTCCGGTTCCTGCGCCTTTGCCTCGGCCGGCGCCTCTGCCACTACCACCGCTTACCAGCCCTCCGGCTGCGCCGTCGCCCGACCTGCCAACACTTCCGCCTATGCGGCCGCCTATGCGGGCGCAGACGGCGCGTACTCGCAAGGGGCCGGTAGCGCCCTCTTCGCAGCGGCTGGCCGGTTGGCCGGGCCCGCTTCGCCCCCCGCGGGTGGCAGCAGTGGCGGCGTCGAGACTTCAGTGGACTTCTATGGACGCACATCGCCCGGCCAGTTCGGAGCACTGGGGCCCTGCTACAATCCTGGTGGGCAGCTCGGAGGGGGCAGTGGAGGCGCCTACCACGCTCGCCATGCGGCTGCCTATCCAGGCGGAGCGGATCGGTTTGTGTCCGCCATGTGAGCCGAGCATACAGGCGAAAATTCATAGATACCTCGACTGTCTTTACGAACTAAGTATTCACGAAACCTGAGGACAGGACTGGAGAGAGGATCGAGTTGAAAGCCACATGGGAGGGACCGAGCCGGAGGTTCAGGCGCATACTCCCTGTGCACCGTGTACACACCGGTTCGCTTTGAAAATGGGAGGAAGTGGGGAGAGGCATCCTCGGCCCACGGACTGAGACAATGGACCCTCACTGAGGCGAGGCTCCAAAGGTCGTGCCTTTCTGACATTCTGCCGGGGAGGGTCCTTGGCTCTAAAGGAGGCACAACGTAGTGTCTACACCAGAGTCTAAGGGAATTGTGGAGAATCACATGACTTCACTCTTCCCCGTACTTACCAAAACCCGGGTCTTTTTACACAGTTCCATCTCTTGTGCCTTTGACTACGTTATTACAAATAAAAGGCTCCGATAGTGTCTTCCTAGTTAAGGTGAGGACAAATTTGCAAAAGAGGTAACCATTTTTTTTAATGGGAAAGATCTCTGCTTCGCTTGACCAGGGGCTGCTTTTCCCTGCCTCTGAGAACTGCAGACCTGGCTCTGAGTCTGGACGGTGCCCCAGCGCCACAGTGTAACCCAGTTCCATCACTCACACCCCCAGTTTTCCCATCTATAATACAAGAGGGCTGCAGAATTCAACCGTCCCCCATATGATCTTTGAGGGCCCATCATGGTTGTTGCATATCTGGCAGCATGGGTGGGCCACCCAGGGCCTAACCCTATTCCAAGGAATGGAAACAGAGCTCATGGCAAGCATCTCTGGATTAGCTCCAGGCACCGGTTATATCATAATTTCTTGAATCTTTCGAGCATGATGTGCTGATCACTTGGCAGCTCTTACTGCTGGGTCCTAAGTGCGGTTTTCCATCGAGGCAGGTAGAAATACATTTGTCCATTGCCCACGCTTTCTTTTCATCAAACAGCCTGGGACCCAATGGGTGAACTAAAATTCAAAGAGATGACAGGACTCGAGGGAGCCTGTTGATGACAGTTTTCATTTTGTTGGGCTGGCTCTTCCATCCCTGGTACCCTCTGCCGAAACTTGGCAGCCTCCTCATGCAAAAAGTAAAGAGAAAAATTAATTGGGGCCATCAGTTAAGTAAGCTTTAGAAAGAAACTGGTGTTTAACTTTGCTTTGTATCCTTTATTTGTTTCAAGCAACAAGCTGACCAAAATCAGAAAGAAAAAAAAAAATCCAACCATTTCCCCACCTTTCTCTTGAGAAATCTTGTAAGTTTCGATTCTGTAGCAAAAGTTTCTAGCATTAAATATTTCAGAGGCTCGGTGTGCAGCTTTCAGATAAACCTGAGTGTTCAGGTGAACTGTTTTAATAAAGATCTTTGAGCAAGTGAGTTCTGACAAGAGAAATGCAGCCTCTTTCTGCAGAGTTAATTTGCTAGGGAAGAGTTGGGGGGGGGGATGAGAAAGAAGACTGAAAACCACTGGTAATTTTTATTTTTAATTCTGGGGATTGCACTATCCTGTTCACAAAGACATGTGAATGTGATTCAGTCCAGACGGGTATTTGTCTAAATAAGTGCTGCCCAATAGAAATATAATGTAAGCTGCCTGTGTAATTAAAATTTTTCTGGTAGCTGCATTAATTTTAAAAAAACAGGTGAGACTAACTAATAATATGTTGTATTTAACCCAATTTAATGTCCAAACTATCATTTCAACATATAATCGATATAAAAATTGTTGAGATATTTTACTTTTTTCATACCAAGTCTTTAAAATCTAGAGTGTATTTTACACTTACAGGTCATCTGTTTGGACTAGCCACAGCCAAGTGCACAGTAGCAGTGTGTGGCTGATGGCTACTGTATTAGACGGTACAGGTCTAGATGTTGGTCCTTCCTGACTTTGATGGTGGTAAATGACCACCTGGAGGAGGGGGCAGCTGACCCTATTGCCAGTGGGTCCAGATTTCAGACCCAGCCCTGTGACCTTGGAAAAATCTAGGTGTTAGGCCTCCCTTATCTCTGTATGGATCCTTGCAGGTTGAAATTCAAAGGTTCTCCGTGTGCAGCTAGACAGTATGGCTCTCCCAGGCAGAAATCAAGATGCCTTGCCTCGTTGGCACTGGCCAGAAATTGAAAGCCCTCCACCCAGGGGTTTTGTCCTTGTCTTCCTAAAGCCCGGCAGGGGGATTGGGGCTGGAAAAGGGCAGTCTATGCGCCCAGTTAATGCAGCGGTTGAGCCTTTCTCCGTGTTTTAATTACCAAGTCCAATGCTTTGACAGCGCCATTAACGTTAATCCAGTCCTTTCCCTAGTGTCCTCATTTGTGAATGGGAATTTGTGACCCCTCCCTCAGAGTCCACCTAAAGTTAAACGAGTTAAGAGGGATAGAAACGCTTTGTAAACTGTAAAGCGCTGGGCACAGGAGGGAAGAAGGTTTTAACATTTAAGCGCCGCCTTATCCGGAAGTCTCCTGGAGCGTCGCGGTAAAGCCGGGGGAACAAGAAAGACAGGGAGGGAAAGCGCACGCGTCTTCGCCCCCAACTCTCCTTGTCAACTGGGACGACAAGTGAGATCGACCAGGGTCTGTGCCCTGAGAGAGAGGACGCTGCGAGGAGGGAACTGGGTATACAGCAGGAGCCAGGAGAGACAGCGAGACCCTCGAGGTGTTGAAGAGAGGCCCTTCTCGGCCTCCTGCCGGCCGGCGACACCCAAAGCTAGTGCGCCACCCGGCCGAGCCAGAAAGGACGCTGCGCAGGCGAGGGAGCGCCGCCCTTCATCCACAGCCGGGCCGGGCGGGCCCTCCAGTCCGCGTGGCTCTAGGACATTGAGAACATTCACTGCTGCGTCTTGGGACAATCCAACTCTCCGAATCCCCGAACTGTGAAATAGAACCTCCCCGGCTCCCCGTCTAGGGGTTCAGAGACCGGAGGTGCGTTTCTCTTTTTTTTCTTCCTATCTTGAATCCAGAGAAATCGTTTGCCCCTCTCTGAGCCCTGCACGCCCCCCGCCCCACCGCCGCCCCAGGTCTGTGAGTAATTAGATGCGTTCCTCCCTAATTGCCCAAGGCTCGTTAGAATTCGCCCCAGAGCTGTAACATTTTCTTTCAAATTAACTTTGCTCGCAATTAAGCTTAGGAAACCAGCAACAAAAGCAGACTTGGCCCGAGGTCGTTTACTACGAAAACGGATTAGGGAAATTTCTTCCCCAGTTTAAGGGGAAATATTCCTGCGGCCAGAGCTTTGGGGGAAGAGTTCCCACAGCTGAGGCCAAGTGGGAGTAGGAATCGGCTTGCGGCGGTTGGTGACGGCATTGGCCTTCCTCCTCATCGCGGTGATTCGTGCGCCAGAGTGAGGGTAACCTCGCTGAAAGGAATTCAGGAGGGTTTGGGCTGAATTACACACCCTTGACTTGAAGCTGCTGTACGTAGTTAGAGTTCATCCAGCACGTTCATAAACATAATCTCATTTACTAAGAACTCTGTGAGAATTTTTTCAAAATTAATTTTTTTCTTATTAAAAAATTGGTACACGTTCATTGTAAAAACAAACAAAAAATACAACTTAGAAAGAAGAATCAAAGGAACCCATAGTTCGCCCAGAGAAAGCACAGCAAACACCTCAGTGAGTATCTTTTCTAGTTTTCGTTTTTGTTTTTCCTTTGCAAGAGGCCTGAGTCTCAACTCTGTCACTAAAATGCTGTGAGGTCTTGAACAAGCTTCTTCCTGCACTGCGTAGGCCTCAGTTTCACCATCTACAAAGCTGGGTGGCAGGTCCCCTTTCACCCTCACAAACTCCCGTTTTTTGGTCATTTAAATCCAGGATGCACCTCTCCAAGCGCCAGTAGAGAAGCTGAGAGCAGGAGGCTTGCCCTCCCTGCTGTTTTGCACAAGACATTAAGGCCCTGAGGCCTTGAAGCTCTAAGTGTGGGCCACAGACTAGCTGCATGGGCACCCCCTGAGAGCTTGCTAGAAATGCAGACTCTCAGGCTCTACCCAGATCTACTGAACCAGAACCTGCAATTCAACAAGACCTCAAGCGATTCATATACCCTGGGCAGAAAGGCAGAGCTTTAGAGAAGCAGGGTGGGGGTGGGGGATGTGTTATGCTGTTGAAATCAGAGACCCCAGAATAACTTCCAGAAGGCTCCTGTTTCTCAGCAAGAACCCCAACCAGAGATGGCTGCAGAGAGAAGAGATGGCTAGGGTGCAGCCCTTCACCTCCTTCCTTGGGTGTGCTTTGCAGTCTTGGAATCCTAACCCTTGGAATGCATCTCACCTCATGTTCCCTGTCTGATAGGTGACCATGACAATGACATTCACTGAGAGTGTATCTGAAACCATCTTGAAAGCTGGACTGTCAGAGCCAGAGCAGGAACCCAAACTCCTGACTCCCTGCTGAGCCACTGTGGGGACCTTGGGTTCTGGTCTCTGTGCCCTCCGTAAGCAGCAGTCATTTGCCCAAGGACGGATGAAACTTGGCAACTTCAACCCCAAGTCTGGGCTTGTTGGAGTTCAGGAGAAAAATAAAGCTCTCTTCTCAGCAGGAAGAGGCCCCCACCTCTGAGTCCATCTGGGCTGAAGGATCCTCCAGTAGAGCATTTAAGTACCCCTCGTATGATCCTGGGCATCCTAATGCATCCTCCCCCACCCCAAACGTCCACGCCTTCCTGGAGAATGTGGTCTCTGTGCTCACCCTGCTCCTGAGAAGTGCGGACTCCTGGGTGGGGGTTGGCATGACAGGACAACCGGGGGAAAAAGGCCCTGATGATAAGGAGCATGTACCAGACTGGGCTCTCTTCCCAGGATCACACAGCAACTCAGTGGAAGAACCAGGACTCTCATCTCAGTGCTCACGTGAGTTTTCAATAATAGGAATAAATAGGAATACCATGCGTGCGTATAGAGCTTCTATAGAGCTAAAGGGGCACAGGACTTACCCAACATCGCATAGTGTCCAAGCCTGGCTAGAACTTACGCCTCCCTAAGGGAGACTGCATTTGATTATCACCCTCATAAAAGGCAGCGTGGAAATGGAAGTAATCAGACGGGGGGCAGGTGGTGAAGGTGGGGGTTGAGGGAGGGGGAAGGAGTGCAGCTGCGGGAGGGCCCTCCATTGTACGGATGGGTAAACTGAGCCTGGGATCAGTTAAATAAATAGCTTAGAACCACCCAAGGGAAAGCAGTGTGACTAGTGCTTTTCAGCCCAAACTGAGCAGTGAACTAAAGGAAAAGCAGGGCCCACAGGTTGGGTGCAGTAAGGATAGGAGGTCTTTAACAAGTTTGGTGCCTGTCCCTACCCTCCTTCCAGCGTCTTCTTTCCAGGCTGAGGCCAAAGCCAGCCTTTGCAGAGCTCCTGGGGTGGAAAGGATGACTGCTCCCTATGGAGCTCCCCATGCCCCTCTGCCAGCCTCACACCCCCTCTTCTGACAGCTGAGGCTCAAATTTCCAGCTCAGCCCAGAAGGGTTAACCTGGTGCAGAAGCATGTAGTCAGAGAGGCCCTGGGGATCAACTGTCAGCCCCTCCCAGGGTGAGGAAGGGATTGAGAGGCGGAATCAGGGTGGATCTCAGCCCTGGTGCAGAGCACCAGCTTATCTCACTATCTGAGAACCTGGAGCGGCTTCTCCCAGGAGTGTGGGCAGAGCAGAGCCCCAGCTATGATTTTTTCAGGCGTGGAGGCACTCAACAACCAGAGATAACGTGTGAGAAGCACAGCCTCATAGAGCCTAACTCTTGCCTCTGCTCTCAACCCCAAGCAGCTGGCCGAGCCCTCCCCATGGATGCTCCTGCCTCCTCCCTCCGTTCTGCCCCCACTGCCAGCCTCACTTCCTGAAGCTGAGCTCCAGTCCTATGGGAGCAGGCTCCCTGCTGTCTGCAACAGAAAGCCCAAACTCCTCACCTGGCACTTGGGACCCTCCATTATCCTTATGCCAACCCTCTTCCCAGCCTCATCTCCCATAGTTGCCCTTCCTACGCATCTAGGCTCCAGCCAACACCCCACTTGCTGTTCCCAGACACCCCTGTGTGTTCCTGTCACCATGAATTTGCTCTGACCATTACCTCTCTAGGAACCCCCTAACCCCATCTTACACATCTAAGGCCACCAACCCAGTAGGAGGCCCCATCATCTCTCTCCTGGATCACAGCATCAGCCTCCTAACGGGGCTCCCTGCTCCCTCCACTGCTCTCCTCAGTCATTCCCCACAGCAGCCAATGTGTGATTCAGCTCAAACATCAACAGATCATGTCACTCTCTCGCAGAGGTCCAGACCTCAGGACAAGGGAGTGAGATTAGGAGCATGGCATGTTCGTGAGCAGCCCCGTGAAGGGTTTCTTACACTATGAGAAAATTATACTTAATATGAGCACTTTCAAAATGTCCCCCTCCCATGTAACACTTTCCTTTTATCCTAAATTTCATCAAAGCTTCATAATTAACCTTGTGTGAAGTGGGCATTTTTCCTGCACCCGTGCTCAAAAGAAAGAACAATGTCTTATCATGGGGACTGGGCACAGGGGTCTTGATGGTAGAGCTCAGATGGAGCATCTTGAGGACAGCCATATAGTGGACAACTCTGGACAGAAGTAAAGCAATACCCTCTCTGGCATATTCAAGAAGAAGTGCCAGACTGCTAGTTGTGCCAGACTGCTAGTTGTCTACCCAGCCATTTCCCCCCCCCTTCTTCTCTGCTCACAAGACCCTGATTTTGTTCAGGTTGCAGTTGGTCATGTGTTTTAGGGGAAGTCTTACCCCTTGGAGTATCCACCGGCTCAATCTGGACTTGTCTAAGGTAAACGTGGTGATGATTCCATCACTCTTGCCAGTGATTATTGAGAAACAGGCACAGGATACTTTCCAGGCCAATGAGATGTCCAGAAAAGCCTGCTCAGGGCTTCTGGGAAATAGTTCTTTGTTCTTAAAGAGACAGTGGGAGAGAAATAGCCATTTTCTTCCTCTTAATGTTGTTAGAGTGTGACTCCTGGAAGTGTGACAGACATGTTGGGCTCGGAGGGTACCAGCCTAAGAGAACAAGCCAACCTGCTGAGGATGGCAGAGCCAAAAGGTGGGAATAACCTGGGGGCCTGATGATATCAATGAGCTGCTGAAAGAACCAACCCTGGAACCATTCTTTATACCTGTGGGCGATAACAAATGTCCTCTAAGTTTAACCCTCTTTTCTTTGGGCTCTGTGTTACTTGCAGCCAAATGTATCCTAACTAATAAAGGTGACCCTTATGGGGCAGGAAAAAATTGATTCTTGGTTTTCCCTTTGAGATTTCCTTTGCCATTCTTATTAAAAAAAAGAGTACAGCTGAAAGGTTATCTAGTCCCACCCTTGTTTTATAGAAGGAGAAACCAAGGACCAGAGAAGGTAACGGTTGTACAGTGAGCTAACATCTTAGGCCCTTGTCCAGGGCTCTCACTACACCATTGCTCTTCCCCAGCTTCAAGTGGCTCAGCCGTGGCACAGCTGACTAAGGTAACCCTGACGTTACCCAAGAGAGGCTGTGTTCAGGGTGTACCAAGCGCTTCCACATATGCTGTCCTTTGGATCTTCACAACTGCCCTGGGAAGTAGCAGGTTTCAGGTGTATTTTTTTTTTCAGATGAGAAAACTGAGGTCCAAGAAAAGAGGACAAGCTCAAGGTCACAGACCTTTGCCTGAGAGGGATTCAACCCAGGTGTAACAAAGTTCACAGCAAAATGAATCAAACGTGAGGATTTTTCCTTCCTGGATATGGGGATCAGGAGACTTGCGTGTTGGTTTTGACTGCAGCTCTGGGGAAATCCTGTCTCTTTGGGCCTCTAAGTAGGGTGGATCCTCCACACGCCCCTGACTTACCTCCACAGGGCGTGTGAGGCTTAAAGATAATGTCTGCAAAGTGTGTGGATCTGCTTGCGTCAGATCCTACCAAGTAGGATGGTTAGTGCCAAAGCTGAAGGGGACTGGCTGTTGCTTAAAACGAGCTCTACCATTGTGGGCCTCTTTTCACCCTCCTATCACCCCACCCTGACCCTCCCAGCTTCAGCCAGCATTGGTCCCACCAAGGCGAAAGCTGCAGGAGCAGGCCCGTAGTTTGCAGAACACCTGGGAGAGGCTGTGGGTAGCTGGGTAATTTCCAAATTAGTTGTAGGAGAAACCTAACAAAACAATCTGCAGGCTAAGCATCCCCAGAGCTCTCCATGAGACTGACAGCCTGGAATCCAGCAAGTACAATGCACCGACCACAGGCGGGAGGGCCCTTCCTCCTTGGCGGGAGGAGGGCTGACTTCCTTCCAGCAGGGGCCCGTCCGGGCCTGCAGCGGCCTGATAGGAGAGCGAAACCCCAGAACTGAAACAGGCTTTCCACCCAAATCCCAAACTATAATGAATAGAAACGACTTTCCCGAAACGCTACTGCAAGGTTGGCTGGCCGGAGAATTATGCGCCCTGGTAGACACCTCACTTCTCAGCAAGGGGCTTTCAGGTCTCATTTTGAAGATTCCCTCCTGAATCCATCCTCAGGAAACCTGGGCTGTGCCCCCACTACTCCCTGTAGGCTACACACAAATGCACAAAATGAACCTGGAGTCTGATACACTGTCAGTAATGGTCAAATCTGAACACTGTTTGGTACTTTCCTATTTTCTGAGAGGCTGCCTGCCTTCGTGAGAAAAGCACTGGTTCAAGTCCTGGCTCTGGTACCAGGGCAAGTCTCAGCCTAAACTTCCCCAGCAATAACATGGGTGCAACAGTGCCTTCCCTCTGTGATACCAGTCACAATGGCTAACATTCAGTGAGCTGGCAGGGCAGGCACTACCTAGTGCTTTTCAGTCTCCACAAAATCCCCTGGAGATAGTGACCATGAACTATAAGAAATGGTAGGAGCAGTTTGAAACCAGGCAGTTGGGCACCAGAGCTTCTAGGTGATAACACTTTGCATCATGAGGCTCCTGGTTCACAGAAGCACTAGGCTAGAAGTCAAAAGACTCAGGGCTGCTCTCTGATTGCACGGCCGGCCTTCAAGATGGTGCCGGAGAAAGACAAGAGGCCTAAGAAGTCAACCTGGAAGTTTAGTTTGGATCTTACTCATCCAGGAGAAGATGGAATTTTTGATTCTGGAAATTCTGAACAGTTTCTACGTTGAGAAAGTTAAAGTTTTTCCAGGAAAAACTGGAAATCTTGGGAATGTTGTTCACATTAAAGCCTTCAAGAATAAAATCATGGTTGTTTCTGAGGAACAATTCTCTAAAAGGTATTTGAAATATCTTACCAAGAAATACCTTAAAAAGAATAATCTTGGTGATCAGCTTCGGGGGTTGCATCTGATGAGGAGACTTACGAACTTCGTTACTTCCAGATTAGTCAAGATGAAGGTGGATCTGAGTCTGAGGGGCAGTGAAGCCATCCCTTATAGGCCTTTGCTTGCTGATAAAACAAATGAAGCATACAAGACAAAGAAACATCTAGAAATTGACCCTTAGATTATCAGTGAATGAAAAACACTGTACTCAGGTTAAGCGTTCATCTCTTTAGTTGTATGCTGTTTACATGGTTCTTTAATACTTTCTATAAGCAATATTTAAATAACTTATAGCTGGTAGAATTCTTTCCAGGATTTCTGAAATGTATTGCTTTTTAAAATGTCCTCGAGTTAAAGTGTATAGTGTAGTATAGGAAAAAATGAAGCACAATTTTGGGTATAACTTTAGATAATAAAATATTTAAAATTAAAAAAAAGAAGAAGATTCGGGGCCTCATCCCTCCACAGCCACCAACTTTGTGTGTGACCTTGAATGAGTCCCTTGCCTTTGGCAGTCCCATCTATACACTGGGTACATGTGTGTGCCTGGGGGTTTTCAGATGGACTCTGGTGTCCCTTTAACATAACCTTTGGTGAATCTGAGTCCCCCTCCTCTGAACACAAACATGAGAATGGAATAGCATAATATGAAAGTTTCTGTAAACTGTAGTGTGATAGTTTATTTCCAAGCCCTTCCATGTCTTTATCTCATGAAGTTCTCAAAACAACCTCAAAGTGATTGGGGGTGAAGTGAAATGGGGGAAGTTTTACTGCAATAGTGTTTATAGCATGGGGAGCTAAAGCCCAAAGAGGGGTCACCAGCAATTTCGATGGAGCCCACACTAGACTTGGGACACCAGGCTCTGACCCAGTGCTCTTGCAGTTACACTGTGTGAATTATTACAAATGAATGGATTCCCACAGCATTTTAATGCTGTGCCTGGCATGGTGCCTTGCCTGCAGTAGTGGGTGCTCACAGCATGCAGACCTAGGAAAGTGGCTTGGTAGTACGAAGTATGAGAGCCAACCCCCACCTTGATTACTCAGCCTGGGTCCAGGGGTGCTTAGGATTAGTACACACCCAGATCTGGGCCCAATCTTACAGGCTGCTCAGACCCAGAGTTCTCAGACATAGCCTGGGTCCCCAAGTCCCTGCCCTCCGTCCACAACCTATTAGGTTCACCTTCTAGATAGCTGGCGGTTATCCCAGGCCTGATGTGCCTCACACCCCACCTGTCCCTCCCACCTGCCCCGCAGGGTCTCACACTACGGCTTCCAGTGATCATCCCTCCTGGTATTCACAGCCTGTGTAAGCCCCTCCCACTGAGTCTAGTGACTTGCTTCTAATAAACAGGATATGGGAAAAGTTATAAGATGTCCCTTCCATGATTAGGTTACAAGACACTGTGACTTCCGTCTTGCTGGCACTCACTCTCTTATGTGCTCTAATGAAGCAGGCTGCCATGTTGTAAGATGCAGTACGGAGAGACCAAGATGGTAAGGAACCAAGCGACTTATGAGGAACTGAGATCTTAGTCCAACAGCCTGTAAGAACTAAACCTGCCAGAAACTACGTGAATGAGCTAGGAAGCGAATCCTTCCCAATCACATTTTGAGATGACTGCAGGCTTCTGAGATACCCTGAAGCAGAGGAGCAGAGAAACTGAGATCAGAAATGTTATGATTTTAAGCCCCTAAGCTTTGGGATAATTTGTTATGCAGCAGATAACTGGTACATGGGAAGCACTCTCACTTCCACTATAGTCTCCAGCCAGGCTGCCCCACCTCAACCAGAAGACACACATACACACACATATACGAATGCCTCTTCTCCTTGGGGTGGAAGATTTGAATATTTCTGCTAGGTCAGCCTAGACTTGTTGAGGGGACTCTGAAGCCTGGGGATCCCCCCAGCCTTGTGCACTCCTTTTTTTTTTTTTTTTTTGGCTTCAACATGCGGCATGTGGGATTTTAGTTCCCCAACCAGGGATTAAACTCATGCCCCCTTGCATTGGGAGCACGGAGTCTTAACCACTGGACTGCCAGGGAAGTCCGTTTTTTTTTCTTGTGCACTCCTGACATTCAGAGGAAGCAAAGAGACTGGGGAGCCCCCTTGAGATGACAAAGGGAAGGAGGGCCAGGAGAGCTGCCCCCAAGGAGCCTAGGCCTATCCTTAGGACCCCTGCTTGCCCAGCCAAGTTTCACAATATCTGAGTCCACCCTGCAGCCTTTGGAACAATGAATATGTACAGTGTCAATAAATGCAGATTCAACCTACTTTCTTTTGGCCTTTAAGTCTGACATTAAGATTAGAATTAATTGCTCCCAAAAGGAAATGAGTAACACATGTTACAACCTTAAGCGAGAGGCTTACCTTTGGAGACCTCAGCCAACCCCAGTCTGGGCTGGGCTTTTCTCAGAATTACATCCATGATTTCTGTTCCACGCTGGGTCTGGGTGCTGTTTGAGAGAAAGGCAGTGTTTCCTAACACTCCCTTCTTCTGGATTATTTAGATTCCAAGGGGAATCCAGAAACTACATGACGCCATGGCAAGATCTTTCGGACTGTGCCATGGAAAACTTAGGCAAGATCGGCCATGTTTTTAAGCAGGGCTGTGAGTTAAAAACAAACCAACAGCACATGGGTCAGCCAGGAAATCCAGGATGGGTAGCAGCATGTGTGAAGACAGCTTAGCCAATACTATGCTCACTATGAGTCAGGAGTGTCATGAAGCTGCCAAAATAATGAACTTGGAGACTGTATTAAAAGAAGTAGAGTGCTCAGAGCAAGGAGGTGATGGCCCCGCCTGACTTTGCCCTGTTCAGGGTGTCTGGATTGGCCCTGAGCTTCACATTTTTTGAGGGACATTGATCAACTGGAATGTATCATGAGAAGACAATCAGGATGGGGAAGGGGCTGCAGCCTGTGTCCTGGGAGGACCACTTGGAAGAATTAGGCTTGTGTAGCCTGAAGAAAGTCAGACTGCAGCACAATGTCCTTTCTTCAAGTCCCTGAGTAGTTTCCAGGACAGAGATGCTGCAAGAGGGGCACACTGATAGCATCAATGCCGTGTAGCAACAGACTTCAGTCAATAAAAGGAAGAAGCTTCAAAGAGTCAGAGGTAGACAAGGGTGATACTGGCTGGCTCAGGCAATAAAAAACTCCCCATTCTGGAGGGATGTCCAAACACAGATGAAAAAACAGATGGAGAGGTTCACAGAACAGAAGGGAAAGCTGAGGAATCAGGTCTTAAAAAGGACAGAATTGGGGCTTCCCTGGTGGCGCAGTGGTAGAGAATCTGCCTGCCGATGCAGGGGACATGGGTTCAAGCCCTGGTCTGGGAGGATCCCACATGCCGCGGAGCAACTGGGCCCGTGAGCCACAACTACTGAGCCTGCGTGTCTGGAGCCTGTGCTCCGCAACAAGAGAGGCCGCGACAGTGAGAGGCCCGTGCACGGCGATGAAGAGTGGCCCCCGCTCGCCGCAACTAGAGAAAACCCTCGCACAGAAACGAAGACCCAACACAGCCCAAAATAAATAAATAAATAAATAAATTTATATATATATAAAAAAAAGGACAGAATTCAGGGCAGCAGCTAATAGATGAGCTTTTCTGAGTGTCACTGTCAGGATGAATCAGGTTGTCAGTAATTTGAACTCACATTCAAACTCCAGGGAGACTGCCTGACTGATCCCTCTGGTATCACACACCCCTCTTGGCTAGCAGGGGACAGGGTACATTGACCAACAGATAGTCCAATCATGACCACACACATTGAAGGAGGGTGGGGATTTCCACAAAGCAAAATCAGGAAGATGTTATCAAAAGAAAGGGATGCTGTACCAGCATAATAAAGGGATTTGTGTCTTGCTTTTGCCAGGATAAGTCGACAGGACTTGTCAAGGGGACTCTAAAATCTGTTCCTCCAATTATATGTTAATTATATCTCAATGAAGCTGGGGGGAAAATGAAATAAAATAAAAATCCGTTCCTCCGATCTTTTCCATTATAGTGAGAGTAATGATTTCCCTGACCCTATAAAAGGCCCACAAACTGTATCAAGATCAAGGTCCTGGGTAACATTGACACTTTGAGATGTGGGTACAGACATCTTGGTGGAAAAAACACTGGAACGTCTGTTTCCATCAGCAACGAGAACCAAACACCCTTAAAGAACTTTCCAATGGAAACAACTAAAATATCTGGATGAAATATCTTTTAAAATGCATTGCTGGGGCTTCCCTGGTAGTGCAGTGGTAAAGAATCTGCCTGTCAATGCAGGGGACTCCGGTTTGAGCCCTGGTCCGGGAAGATCCCACATGCTGCAGAGGAACTAAGCCCGTGCACCACAACTACTGAGCCCACGAGCCACAACTACTGAGCCTGCGCGCCTAGAGCCCATGCTCTGCAGCAAGAGAAGCCACCGCAATGAGAAGCCCACACACCGCAACGAAAAGTAGCCCCGCTTGCTGCAACTAGAGAAAGCCCATGCGCAGCAACGAAGACCCAACGCAGCCAAAGAAAAAAAAAATCTAGGGCCTATTTTAGGTTGAGAATGTACAAGGAGACTATACAAAAGTTGGGATTTCCAAAGGTATACATACTCAGGATAAGGGTGAATAAAATGCATTTTCTATTTCTTTTTTGTTTGTTTTTCGTTTCTTTTTTTTTTTGTTTCTTTTTTTTTAACGCATTTTCTTTTTGCCTTATATCCCAGACTTGAAGCTGAAGAAACTGGCAACCTGAAAACACCAAAGGGCACAGACAAAAATGCCTCCCAAAAGCCTGCTCTCCTCAGCCAAACAAGCAGGAAAAGGGCAGCCCAGCAAGACAGAAGACTACTCCAGTCAAACACCACAGAAAAACTGTGACCCACCCACACCCACACCAACAATGGCCAAGTGGGGAGCACGGACCCAATTACATGCTGTTGTGGTAAAATGAATGACGGTCCACAAAGACACCCAGGTCCTAATCCCTGGAACCTGCAAATATTACCTTATGGCAAAGGGGTCTTTAATGTGATTAAGTTAAGAATCTTGAAATGGGGAGATTATCCTGGATTGTCCAGGTAGGTCCTAAATGTAATCACCAATGTCCTTATAAGAGAGGGGGAGAGGGAGATTTAACACAGAAATAGGAGATGTGACAACGAGAGCATGAGATCAGAATGATGTGGCCATGAGCCAAGGAATACTAGCAACCTCTAGAAGTTGGAAGAGACAAAGAATAGATTCTCTCCTGGAGCCTCAAGACGGTGCTAGCCTTGCCAACACCTTGATTTTAGCCCAGTGAAACTGATTTTGGACTTCTGACCTCCAGAACTGCGAGAGAATAAATATGTGGTGTTTTAGCTCACCAAGTTTGTGGTAATTTGTTTTAGCAGCTATAGGAAGTTAACATAGCTATCTATCAGAAACTTACTTCTAATATAGCAATATAGGCAAGTTGAAAGTAAAAGGATCAAAAATATATATCATAAAAACATTAATCAAACAAAACAGGAGGGCTATATTAATATCAGGTAAAGTAGGCTTCAGAACAAAGAAAATTCCTAGGAACAGAGAAGGACTTTACCTAATGACAAAAGGGTAAACCCACCAACAACATTTAGCAATCCTAAATGTGTATGCACCAAACAACCGAGCTACAAAATATGTGAAGCAAAACTGATAGAACTGAAATGAGAAAGAAACAAATTCACAATTATAACTGGAGACTTCAACAACCCTCTCTCAATAATTGATAGAACAAGTAGACAGAAAATTGGCAAAGATATAGAACAACTCAGTGATACCATCATACAAGAGGATGTAGTCAACATTTGTAGAACACTCCACCCAATAACAGCAGAATACACCTGCTATTCAAATGCCTATGGAAGATGTGCCAGAACAGACCATCTCCTGGGCCATAAAAACAAACCTCAATAAATTTAAGAGAATTGATATCATACAGACTTAGCTCTCCAAAGTTCTCTGAGAGAGATAACAAGAAGATCTCCAAATACTTGGAAACTGCACAGCACATTTCTAAATAGTCCACGGGTAAAAGAGAAAGTCTCAGGGAAAAAAAAAATTACCAATGGAAGTGAATGAAAATGAAAATACAACATGTCAAAACTTGTGGGAAATAGCAAAAGAACTGCTAAGAGGGAAATTTATATCACTAAAGGCATACATTAGAAAAAAGGAAAAATCTCAAATCAATGACCTAAGCTTCCACCTCAAGAAAACAGAAAAAAAGATAATAGCGTCAATAATATTATAACTCTGTATGGTGACAGATGGTAACTAGTCTTATCATGGTCATCATTTTGTAATATATAGAAATATCGGGGCTTCCTTGGTGGTGCAGTGGTTGAGAGTCCATCTGCCGATGCAGGGGACACGGGTTCGGGCCCCGGTCCAAGAAGATCCCACATGCCGCAGAGCAGCTGGGTCCGTAAGCCATGGCCGCTGAGCCTGCGCGTCTGGAGCCTGTGCTCCGCAACGGGAGAGGCCACAACAGTGAGAGGCCCGCGTACCGCAAAAAAAAAAAAGCAATCCAACAGAGGAAAGATACCCTTTTCAACAAATGGTGCTGGAGCAACTGGACATCCACAGTCAAAACACAAAAAAAAACCCTCAACCTAAATCTCATACTTTATGCAAAAATTAACTTTAAATGGATAATGGACTTAAACATAAAATGTAAAACTACAGAACTTTTAGAAAAAAACATGGGAGAAAATCTTTGGGATGTAGGACTAGGCAAGCAAAAAGTTCTTAGACTTGACATCAAAGCACAATGCATAAGAGAAAAAAAAATTGCTAAATAGGACTTTGTTAAAGTTAAAAACATTTGTCTAGGAAAGATCCTGTTAAAAGGAAGAAAAGACAAGCCACAAACCAGAAGAAAATATTTTCAAATCACATATTTGACAAAAGATTCATATGTAGTACATATACAACTCTCAAACTCAACAGTAAGAAAACAATCCAACTAGAAAATGGACAAAAGAGATATTGCACCAAAGAGGATAGATACATAGGTGACAAATAAACACATGAAAAGATGTTCAACATCATTAGCCATTAGGGAAATGCAAATTAAAACCACAATGAAATATCACTGCATACCTATCACAACGGCTATAATAAAAAAAAAAAACAGCGACAACACCAAATGTTGGCAAGGAGTCAAAGAAACTGGATCATTCATAAAATGCTGACAGGAATGTAAAATGGTACTGCCACTCTAGAAAACAGTTTGGCGGTTTCTTATAAAGCTAAACATATAACAACAATGTGACTCAGCAATTGCACTCCTGGGCATTTATCCCAGAGAAATAAAGATTATGTTCACACTAAAACCTGTATATGAATATTTATAGCAGCTTATTCGTAATAGCGAAACTTCTGAAAAAAAAACAGATGTCTTTCAATGGGTAAATAGTTAAACTTTGGTACACCTGTATCATGGAATAATACTTAGTAATAAAAAGGAATAAACTACCAATACACACAACAACTTGGAATAACCTCCAGAGAATTATGCTGAGTGAAAAAAGCCAATTCCAACAGGTAACATGTTGTACGATTGCATTTATATAACATTATTGAAATGAAAAAAATATAGTAATGGAGAACAACAGCTCAGAGATTGCCAAGGGTTAAGGAGAGGGTGCAGTTGGGAGTGAAGTGGGTGTGAATATGAAAGGAAACAGGAGGGCTTCCCTGGTGGCACAGTGGTTGAGAGTCCGCCTGCCGATGCAGGGGACACGGGTTTGTGCCCCGGTCTGGGAGGATCCCACATGCCGCAGAGCGGCTGAGCCCGTGAGCCATGGCCACTGGGCCTGCGCGTCCGGAGCCTGTGCTCTGCAATGGGAGAGGCCACAGCAGTGAGAGGCCCGCGTACCGCAAAAATAAATAAATAAATAAGGAAACAGGAGAGATCCTTGTGGTGATTGGCATGTTGTGTATCTTGAGTATATGAACGTTGCTATCCTAGTTGTGTTATTATACTATTGTTTTATAAGATGTTACTATTGGGGGAAATTGAGTAAAGGGTACATAGGATCTCTCTTATTTCTTTGTCTTTTTTTTTTTTCTGTATTTCTTAAAAGTGAATCTACAATTATTTTAAAGTATTAAGTTTTGACATAAAAATAAATCAGGTTAGGGAGTTCCCTGGTGGTCCAGTGGTTAGGACTCCACGCTTTCACTGCTGTGGCCCCAGGTTCAATCCCTGGTTGGGGAACTAAGATCCCATAAGCCACAGTGAGAGACAAAAAAAAAAAAAAAATCAGGTTAATAAAATAAACCCTCTCTAGCTGTGATAATATCAGACAAAATCTTTTATGGCCCAAAACAAACAAACTAAACCTCACTAGAGATAATGTGGGTCACTTTATAATAATAACACTTTCAGTTCACCAAGAACATAATAACATTCTAAACTTGTCTGCACCTAACAACTTAGCTTTAAAATATACAGAGCAAGGAATCCAATTTGGAAAAGAAGAAGTACAACTGTCACTGTTTGCAGATGACATGATACTATACATAGTAAATCCTAAAGATGTCACCAGAAAACTACTAGAGCTAATCAATGAATTTAGTAAAGTTGCAGTATACAAAATTAATACACAGAAATCTTTTGCATTCCTATATACTAGCAATGAAAGATCAGAAAGGGAAATTAAGGAAACAACCCCATTTACCATTTCAACAAAAAGAGTAAAATACCTAGGAATAAACCCACCTACGGAGGCAAAAGAAAGTTTTCTGTATCCAGAAAACTATAAGATACTGACAAAAGAAATCAAAGATGACAGAAATCAAAGATGACACACAGAATTGGAGAGATATACCATGTTCTTGGATTGGAGGAATCAATACTGTGAAAATGACTATACTACCCAAAGCAATCCACAGATTCAATGCAATCCCTATCAAATTATCAATGGCATTTTTCACAGAATAAGAATAAAAAATTTTACAATTTGTATGGAAACACAAAAGACACCGAATAGGGGCTTCCCTGGTGGCGCAGTGGTTGAGAGTCCGCCTGCCGATGCAGGAGACAAGGGTTCATGCCCCGGTCTGGGAAGATCCCACATGCCGCAGAGCGGCTTGGCCCATGTGCCATGGCCGCCAGGCCTGCGCGTCCGGAGCCTGTGCTCCACAACGGGAGAGGCCACAACAGTAAGAGGCCCGCGCACCGTAAATAGCCAAAGCCATCTTGAGAAAGAAAAATGGAGCTGGAGGAATCAGGCTCCCTGACTTCAGACTATACTACAAAGCTACAGTAATCAAGACAGTATGGTACTGGCACAAAAACAGAAATACAGATCAATGGAACAGCATAGAAGGCCCAGAGATAAACCCACGCACCTATGGTCAACTAATCTATGACAAAGGAGGCAAGGATATACAATGGAGAAAAGACAGCCTCTTCAATAAATAGTGACGGGAAAACTGGACAGCTACATGTAAAAGAATGAAATTAGAACACTCCCTAACACCATACACAAAAATAAACTAAAAATGGATTAAAGACCTAAATATAAGGCCAGACACTATAAAACTCTTAGAGGAAAACATAGGCAGAACACTCTTTGACATAAATCGCAGCAAGATCTTTTTTGACCCACCTCCTAGAGTAATGAAAATAAAAACAAAAATAAACAAATGGGACCTAATGAAACTTAAAAGTTTTTGCACAGCAAAGGAAACCATAAACAAGATGAAAAGACAACCCTCAGAATGGGAGAAAATATTTGCAAATGAAGCAACTGACAAGGGATTAATCTCCAAAATACACAAACAGCTCACACAGCTCAATGTCAAAAAAAAAAAACCCAATCCAAAAATGGGCAGAAGACATAAATAGACACTTCTCCAAAGAAGACATACAGATGGCCAAGAGGCACATGAAAAGATGTTCAACATCACTAATTATTAGAGAAATGCAAATCAAAACTACAATGAGGTATCACCTCACACTGGTCAGAATGGCCATCATCAAAAAATCTACAAACAATAAATGCTGGAGAGGGTGTGGAGAAAAGGGAACCCTCCTGCACTGTTGGTGGGAATGTAAATTGATACAGCCACTATGGAGAACAGTATGGAGGTTCCTTAGAAAACTAAAAATAGTACTATCATATGACCCAGCAATTCCACTACTGGGCATTTACCCAGAGAAAACCATAATTTAAAAAGATATATGCACCCCAATGTTCATTGTAGCTCTATTTACAATAGCCAGGACATGGAAGCAACCTAAATATCCATCAACAGAGGAATGGATAAAGAAGATGTGGTACATATACACAATGGAATATTACTCAGCCATAAAAAGGAACGAATTTTTGTCATTTGCAGAGACGTAGATGGACCTAGAGACTGTCATACAGAGTGAAGTAAGTCAGAAAGAGAAAAACAAATATCATATATTAATGCATATATGTGGAATCTAGAAAAATGGTATAGATTATCTTATTTGCAAAGCAGAAATAGAGACACAGACATAGAGAACAAACATATGGATACCAAGGGGGAAAGGGCAGGGGTGGGATGAATTGGGAGATTGTGATTGACATATATACACTAGTATGTATAAAATAGATAACTAATGACAACTTACTGTATAGCACAGGGAACTCTACTCGGTGCTCTGTGGTGACCTAAATGGGAAGGAAATCCAAAAAAGAGGGGATATATGTATACATATGGCTGATTCACTTTGCTGTACAGCAGAAACTGACACAGCAGTGCAAAGCAACTATACTCCAATAAAAAAATATATATATAGAACAAAAGTTGGCAGAATTAAAATACACCATCAGAACCCTCCTACACTGTTGGTGGGAATGTCAGTTGGTGCAGTCACTGTGGAAAACAGTATGGCGGTTCCTCAGAAAACTAAAAATAGAATTACCCTATGATCCAGCAATCCCACTCCTGGGTATATATCCAGACAAAACTATAATCTGAAAAGATACATGTACTCCAATGTTCATAGCAGCACTATTCACAATAGCCAAGACATGAAAACAACCTAAATGTCCATCGACAGATGAATTGGATGAAGAAAACGTAATATATATATATATATACACACACACACACACACACACACACAACAGAACATTTCTCAGCCATAAAAAACAATGAAATGATGCTATTTGAAGCAACACAGATGCAACTAGAGGTTATCATACTAAGCGAAGTAAGTCAGGAAGAGAAAGACAAATACCATATGATATCATGTATATGTGGAATCTAAAATATGACACAAATGAAGCTATCTATGAAACAAACAGAATCAGGGACATAGAGAATAGACTGGTGATTGCCAAGGGGGAGGGGGTGGGAGAGGGTTGGATAGGGAGTTTGGAATTAGCAGATGCAAACTTGTTTATATAGAATGGAAAAACAACACTGTCCTATTGTATAGCACAGGGAACTATACTCAATATCCTGTGATAACCCATAATGGAAAAGAATATTAAAACAAATGTATATATATATATATATATATATATATATATATGTATATATATATGTATAACTGAGTCGCTTTGCTGTACAGCAGTAATTAACACAGCATTGTAATTCAACTATACTTCAATAATAAATAAATAAATAATAAAATAAAATACACCATCACAGTAAACACATCTCTCTCAATAATAATAGATCAAACAAACAAAAATATCAATAAGCATAGGGAATATTTGAACAGCTCAATTAACAAGCCTAACGTCATTCAAGGAATAGGGAACCCAGCAATAGAAGAAAACATTTTTGTTAGCACACATGGAACATCTATAAGTATTGACCAGGTGCTAACCCATAAAACAAGCCTCAAAAGATTGGTGTCAGACCGTAAACTCTGACCATGCACTTAAGTTAACAATAACAGCAACAACAAAAATAACTAAAGATAAAAAAAAAGAAAACTAAAGAACCCTACATGTTTGGAAAATTTAAAACAATTCTAAACAACTCAAAGAAGAAGTCTTAATAGAAATAGTAAGATATTTAAGATCAAACCATAAATAAAATATGGCATATCAAACCTGAGGGAGAGAGCTAAAGTGCTATTTAGAGGGAAAATTATAGCCTTAATATTTACCTTAAAAAGAACATTTTCAAAATTAATTAGCTAAGCAATCTAACATAAGAAATTAGAAATCATAAAATAATAAATCCAAAGAAAGGAGAAGATAATAAAGATAAGAGAAAGAATTAATAAAATATAAAAATACAATATAGAGATATCAACAAAGTAAAATCTGTATTTTTGAAAAGCTTAATAAAATAGACAAACTTCTGATGAGATTAATCAAAAGGGAAAGAGATTGAGAGAGAAGGCTCAAATAAATACAATTAATTATGGAAAAAGAGGACATAAACATAGATGCAGCACATCTTGCCATTGTGCACCAGAAGATATGTACAAGAATTTTCACAACAGTGTGTTCATCAATTGTAAATAACTGAAAAAAACCCCACAAATGTCTATCAACATCAGAGTGCATAAATAAATTGTGGTCTATTCATACAATGCAATACTACTTGTGAAATTTCACTACAAGTGAAAATGAATGAACTACAGCTACAAACATCAACATGGGTGAATCTCAAAAACAAAATATTTAACATAAAAAAAGAAAAGTCACAGAGGAATATATGCCTTATTATTTCAGTCATAGAAAGTGCTAAATGGATGAAACTAAACAATACCTTTCCTGTTTAGGGATCTATACATATAGGAGTGATATTAGAAATATTTGCTGACTATTCAGCCAGGCACCAACTGATCAGGGTGGGTGCCCAGCCAGCCAAAACAGACACCAGCTGTAAACAATGGGAACTACTGTACCGGAGCAAACGGCTGAATGTCAGTCCTCTATACCATCACGTTGTAACTAAAGAAATACATGGGGATGATTAGCACAAAATTATGTTAGTGATTATCCTGGGCGGGGAGGAACCTAAGGGGTCTATGGCAATATTCTGATCTCTTAGGCTGGGTGGTGGCTTCAAGGATGCTCATTTGATGGTGATGATGATGTGTAGTGCATCAATTCCTTCTTTTATATGGATGATATATTTCACCAAAAACAGTTTTTAAAGATGACTGGACTTGGATTCAGAAGTCTTAGATCCATATCTATATAAATTTCTTACTAACTGAAGCTCAGAGAGATTGTGATCTAACCACCTTCGGTAACAGCCTCAAAAGTAGCCTCCTGACTTCTAGTCGAGTGCTCATTCCTCTACATCCAGTTCCATGGCAGAGCTTCCTTTAAGTTCCATTCTCTTGAGCATTAATGGTTTGTTACATGTTACACGTAACAGTTGTTGAACCCAGGGCTGTCAGGATATGCAACTCCAGGGTCACCATGCACACAGTAAGATACTGTCAGCACACATCTTAGATGTCTGCTTTCACCCCCAGAACGTCCCTTTCGCAGCACCCTGACATCCAGACCAACTAACCATGCCTCTGACATAGCCAAGAAGGAGCAGAGTAGGGAGACTCTCGTCTACAATGGGTTCTCGAGTCCGCATGTCCACCCCATTCCTTCCACCCTTTGCCATTAGACAAATGGCAGAACCAAGAAAGGAGAAAGGACCTACTCAAGATTACCCAACAGGTCAGGGTTAGTACAGGACTCTGAGCTGCCTGCACTAGGCTGGTGGCCGTGGGGCCCATCCACCCACCTTCCATGGAAGCAACCCAGGTAATTAGTACTGATGCTAATGCCCCACTCTGGAGTTCCTGACACCTCGTCTTGGATCTAGGCCCTTTCAAAAGGAGCATTTCAAATAGGAACCAGCAACACTTACAGAGGGTGGGTCTTAATCCATAGAGGATCATTAGCTTCACCCAAGTGATGGGACATCCATCAGCACCTCCCATTCTTCCACCAATTATCTATCTACTAATTATCTGGGATTAAGAATTGACACGGAGCGACATGGTCATTAACCACATATGGTGCATGGCTCATTCATGTTAGTGGGGCTGCTCAGTCTCACCGAGTCTAATTGGACACGCCCACAACGCTGCACAACACATTTACATCTGCTCGGCTGTCAGCAGCCAATAAAGGACGGCAGGATGTGCTTACTTGCAAAGGGACTTGGCTCTTGGCAAAATATTTTTGCAGGCAAGCTGGATGTCTTGGCTTTCTGGCAGCGAGGCTTAACTCAGAGCACGCAGACTGAGGCTCTGAGGCTTAACTCAGAGCACGCATTCAATATTCGATAGCTCAAGCACTGTAGCAAGCACAGCACTGACTCCAGGAAATTTTACAAAGGTGAAGGAGACACTGTTCCTACTACCTCGGAGGTTTACCACCAGTCAAGGAAACACATGTAAGCAGAGAGAGCTAAGGGCCCTGAGAGAGGGAAAAGCAGCATGCCATGGGAATGCAAGCCCAGGAGAGATGTTTGGCCTGAGAAATCAAGGGAGGCCTCGCAGAGATGGCACTTGCAGCACAGGGACAGATAGAGAGAGGAATTCCAGGCTGAAGGAACTACAAAAGCAAGGGCACAGAGATGTGCAAGGAAAACGGGGCGTGGCCTAGTGTAGACGGCACACATGCCATAGACGGGAAGGAGATGCCCTGGGTCATACCACAGAGAATACTGAATGTACTGCCAGGGTTTGGAAATGTTTCTGCTGGTTATGAGGAACATGGAAGGAATTTTGTTTCGGCGTGTAGGTGGGTGGGAGGGCGTTAGTAAACTTTTTATTGAAGGATAGCATACATATAGAAAAGTGCAAACATTTTCACTAACTGACCACACCTATGTAAATAGCACCCAGCTAAAGAAAGAAATCATTACTAAAAACTCCAGAAATCCCTTTTGGCCCCCTTTCAGGAACTACCCAATCACAAGAGAAAGAACTATCCTGATTTTAACACCATAAATTATTTTCCCCTATTTTCTTGCATTTGGCTTCTTTCACTCAAAGCAATGTTTTCAAGACTCATCCATGTTGCTATACATAAAAGTAGTTTGTTAGTTATCTTTATGTTAATATCCCATTGTATGAAGGTATCACAATTATTAATGGGCAATATTTAGTTTCCAGTTTGGGGCTATAAACCTTCTTGCACATGACTCTGGTGCTTTTATGGGTGCTTTTATCCATCTGTTGTGTACCTATCTAGGAGTGGAATTGTTGGGTCACAGGGTATGCATATATCTACTTGAATAGACAGTGCTAGTTTTCTAAAGTTGTTTTGTCCATTTACAGACCCACCTAACATAGAGTGTGGTGCTTAGAAAAGAGGGAGCTGGGACAAAGGGACCAGCCACGAGGCCATGCAATAAAGCCCAGGAAAGAGATAATGAAATCAGTGGCAACAGAACTGGAATAAAAAAGGCTGATAAAAAGAGGCACTGTAGGGTGGAACACATAGGCTGTGGACACAAGGGAGAAGTGGACTTGAGAGGGAGGTGGAGGAAGGTTCCTGTATGGTGGCTGGCTCGGTGAGGGTTGTCAGGTTTGAAGGCAGGAGAAAACATCTTAGTTTGGGACACATCGAGTTTGAGATGTAGGACAGACAATATGAAGATGTCCAATAAATTGCTGGTTACGTGGGTCTGTTCGCTAAGGGATGAGGTCAAGGCTGGAGACACAGCATTAGGATTTATCATCACAGAGGCAGGGGTTGAAGCTGAGGTTTCCCAGGGGCGTTGTGTGGAATCAAGGAGAGGAGGGCTGAAGACCAGCCGCCCACCTTGACGGGATGAGCGGAGGAAGAGGAACGAGAGACAACATTGCTTCAGTCTGAAACGCTCACAGGGGCTGTGAGGCGTGAGTCAGACCCTTGGAGCCCAAGCAGCAGCCTGGGGTCCATCTCACCAGCCACGTTTTCTACTCAATGAACTTGCATCACTAACCTCAAAGCTGCATTGCAAAATCTGCATCAGACTGCGTACCTCTGGCAGCACCCTAGGGACAATGGGCACCAGAGACTCATAGCATCTTGGGGGCTGGGAGTCCTCTTCCCCACCTCCACACATCTCTGCGAAGATGGTATCCAGCACCCCAGGCAGGGAATTCAAACTCCCCATGGCGGTCCATTCCACTGTTGAGTGAGTGAGGCTACAAGAAAACCTTTCCTTACAAATGCAGTCTCACGATGTTAGAAGTCAAACGAAGAGAAAAAATCGACCCTCCAATGGTGATGACCCTGGATAGAGTAAGATGCTAGGCCTCTGCATTCTGGAAACTCTGATTCTACTAACGTAGCCACGAGCATCTTCCTGTTGGGGTCATGGCACTTGACCCCTCACAGGAAGCGGCAGTGATTTCACTACCGTTCGCACCCTGGCTGGGGACGTGCTCATCTGCTGCAGGCATTCTTCTGGCTTCATCAAGCAGTGAGTCCTGCCCTGGAATGTGGCCAGGCTCTCAGGACTGAGGCAGTGCATGCCACGGCACAGATCCACCAGGCTGGACACGCGGAAAGAACGAGCAGCGGCTGGCTGAGAGCGAGCCCACTGCTAGTAAGGCGGGCACGATGCCATGAGATTCAACGTCTTTACTAAATATTTACCTGCACCCGCCCTTTGTGGATCTCTGGAGAAGAAGAAGGAAGACAGATATGATTAAGAAATGGCTCGCCCCCACTCGCCGCCTTGGGGAGATTTGTGAAAGAAACAGGCATACAAGAAGGAAAGGTAGTAGCTGAAACTTCTTTTTTTTTTGGCTTTGTTTTTAGCAATTTCCAAAACACCCACCTACGTAGCCTCTGCATGATCTGAAATATGGAGGTTTGATATCTGGGAAGGCATCACAGAGGAAAACTGCCCTTGAGCCTCAATAGAAAGGGTCTCATCAGCCACTATTAACAACTGACACAGCATGAAACTCCAAAGTGTTAATCCTTGGATACGTGTTTGCCAACTGAAAAGACATACATCACGTTCTCTGGACTACAAGCCATCCATTCCATTAGACCTCAGACTGAGGATTCTTAGGAATTTTCCAAAATTTGCAGACTTCGGAAGTAGTTAGCGTCTATCCAAGATGACAGAACAAGATTAGCTTTCTGGTTCTACAGAATCCTTTTTCTTTCCCTTTGCTTTACCACTCATCTTGCCTATTATTGTACACTGACATCCTCTATTTTCTCAAGACGATTCCCATTATCTTCATCCTATTACTTTTGACCCCCTATGGTCGTGACACTTGCCCAATCCATAGGCATGGAATCCCACCAAGCACAGCATATGACCAGTAAACAAGGTATGGGAATAGCCCATGGTCGTGGGATGCACAGCTTGATATCACATAATGCACCTGGAGGCGGCCAGCCTCACAGAATGCTGAAATGCCCTTCTAAAGGCACAACCAATGTACTAGGCACTCTGTAAGAATAGAGTGCCATTCTTCAGGATGCAGTGCATTTGTTAAATCAGAGACCCCCTATAGGTGCATGTGCCCCAGCAGGAAGGATAGATGGCCTGAGAACCGAGGGGTGGAAGCAGCAGTGGGCCCACTAACCGTCAGTCCCAATGTCCACTGTGTAACTTTGTGCTTCCCATCTCTGCACCTCTGGCCTCTGCAGGGTCACACCTGCTCAATCTCATATGAATCCACCAGTATGGGAATATATACTATGGCTTATCAGTTGGACTTCTTGACTGGAACTTACTTGTTTTGTAGAAAATTGGTTGATCTTCTCAACTTCTTGATTGTTGTGGTGGTTTCACTGGTATATTTGTATGTTAAAACTCATCAAATTGTACATTTTAAACAACTGTACCTCAGTAACGCTGTAAAAAAATAGAAAATTTGAGAAGTTACGTGAAATGCCTGATCTCAAATGAAAAAAAAAATACTGAGATTTCAATAGAGAGTTTGGTAGAAATACAACAAGTAGATAGAAAAATCAAGAACTCCTTCACAGAAGAAGTAACCATAGGCATGATTCAAAATTAATACAGTATATTTTCACATGCAACTCCAACTGCTCTCTTTAACAGCTGGAGCAGCTTAAAGAGAAGGCCTCTCCTACTCTTCAAACCAGGATGGGTTTGAATGTGCAGGTTGGGGCAGGGCTTTAGGAGAGGGGAATTGCTCTGTGTAATAAAGGAGAAGCATTATAATGCTGGGGAAAGGGGAGGCGCCTGGGAGAGAGGAGAGAGGAACCAGGACCAGCAGGGTGGGACACTGCAGGGGTGAATTAGGGTGAGTTGAGAGCCCTCAGGGGCAGAGCAACACAAAAGGGACTTCGAGAGAAAAGGAATTAATCAGAGAGGATTTTTAAGTTGTTTACCATGGTGTATGCCATGGGCCTCTCTCCCTCGGGCCACTCCCACACTATCTTTTAAAAAGGCTGCATTGCTCACTAATTCTTTTATATGAAAATGGATTTTTCGGGAAATGTTGAAGGGGACAGGGATGAGTTGTATGTCTGTGTTGATGCAAGGCAAAAACAGATTATGCGGAGAAGCTGGAGCTAAAGACTTCAGCGTAAATCCCTGGAAATGAACAAAAAATTATAGGAGAACTTCAGAGTTTCAAAAGCTGTGGAACTGGTGAGATTCAAGTTGAGATCTCCCAGGGGTAAAGAAGGACCCAGATAATATCTAGGTTTTAGGCGGAAGAAACAGGAAATAGCATAAGATATATATGTGATATGATGAAAAGATGGAGTAGAAAATAAAAAAGGCCCAGAGAAGGGTAGAGGGATTTAGAAAGCATTGAGGGACCTGCTAGGCTGAGAGGCTATAGTTCACCTACACTCTTTGTCCCCCCAGCCCCCCAACCACCACCCTAGAGAAACTGAAGATGAGCCCCCAGCAGTAACTGAGTTTTATTTTTTTCCTGCCCCTCTTCCCAGTTTTCTAAATTAAGTTATGTTGGCCCAGAGAGACAACTGAGATGGGAACTCTGAGGAAAGAAGAGAATATCATCTTTGTGGGCAGGGGGGGCTAGAGTATAGCGTCTAGGAACTTTATCCAATACCCACAGACCATCTGTTTGGTGCTGTAGCGAGGTCTGGGAAAAAAGAAACCCAATCACGCAATTCAGGAGCCATGGATTGGATTATTAAGAGAGTTCAGAAAAACTGACGAAGAACGGAGTCCTCAACACTGGTTCATCAGTCATTCCCCAGCCCCACCCCCCATCCAGGTGTCTTGGCCAAGCCTTTCCTCTGTGTTAGGGCTGATCTGAATAGCAATGCTGAGCTTCTGAAAGCTTCTAATCAGATGCTGGAGCCCCAGTGCTGTCCTCAGGGAGCAGAACCTCACCTTCTGGAGCAAATCCTATCTGAGATTTTGTCCCCTTCCTCAGGAGAGGTCAGTCTACTAACTGAAGAAATGCAACTGTGGATCCCACACAGAAGACCTTTCTGCAAGGTTTTCAAGAAAATAATATTTTTATCCACTTTATGAATGAATAAAAGAGAAGTAAATTAGAGCTCTGTTAATGCAAAGTAGAAAGATTTAGTCGTGAATTATGATCTGCCTAAAGAGAGGAGAATAAGAATTGAGGCCAAGCCCCTCATTCCTTTTTTGTTTTGCAGCATCAGTGCAGGGAAGAAGAGGAGCAAAGAGGGAGCATTTTGTGGGTAAGGTTCTGCCTATTCAGTCCAGAGCTCTCAAGGGTTAACCTTAATCTCTCCTTTCCGTAAGACCCAGGTCCACATCCACAGTCTCTAAGGATGTCAGCTGCTAGAGCTCATCACTCTTAGAAAACAAAGCTCTCAGCAGGGAGAGTCATAGGAAGGAGTCAGAACCAAGAACACTTCTCCAGTTCCCTGCTAGGTCCATCCCTGGGAATGGAGGAATGGTGGAGCGGGCCTGTGGGTCTTGACCACTAGGTGGCAGTGTGAGACACGGTGGAATGGATATCTGGAGGCAGACCTTTTGGGTCCTGTTTTGGGACAAATTGTTTAATTTTCCTAAGGTTCAGATTCCTCCTTGAGATACATTTGACCTTCATCCCTCACACCGTGGTTATGAGGATCAGATGGGATAAAGTATAAAATGCTATTCCATCCCTGAGCCTGTCTATTGTTGTCACTGACTGTTTGACCTTGTACAATAATGCTTGGGGCTCTTGAAGTCTAGTCTCCCAAAAGCCTCCCCCAGAGGACAGTTTTGCTCAGCCTCCTATAAGATCCTTTGCTCCTACCTTCACCGCATGTGACCAAGTCTCCTTCTTTCCCAGCTTGGAGAGTTTGCCAGAAAGGAGCACATGTGACATGGGACCTGTTGACTCGTTGGAAAAACGGGTATTGATGAAGCTCTTCTCCTTCTTTCCTTCCCCCTCTTCCTAGCATATGGCTTCTGTGACTGCAGGGCCCCTGTGCAACCGAGGTTGACATGAGAGGGTAATCCTATAGGGAAGGGAAGTTGAAAGAAGCACCCTCCTTGAAGAAAAAAAGAAGCATCTTGAAGTCAGTGATGTAGGGAACGTGACTCCTGCCAGGCCTGCTGGGCCCTCCTATCCTCATTCTGCTCCCAACTGCAGCACACGTCCTGTCTTTTGCAGCCATCTGGACAAGCTTCTTGATGATAACAGTTTGCGGCAAGATCCCTGCTGGGAGGATCATGATAGAGTGACTGTAGAAGCTGATCTTCTGATGTCTGGGGAGGTTGGGAAGCTGCTGCTTCCTCTGTGTCCTTTTGCCTTCCACAGCTCCTCCGCCTGAGCGCTCCCCTCCCTCAGAGTCCTGTCTCTGGGGGACTTGGCAAGCAGGTGCGCTGAGGAGGTAGCTTCTCTTCCTCAGCCCTGATCTGCAGGAGCTCCAGGAGATACAAGTCACAAAAAGAGTGCATTTCCAAATTATGGAGCAGAGAGAAAAGGAGGAGGGACACTTCCTAAGCAACTGAGGCAGACTACCAATGAAATCTTCTAGAACTTTTTTTTTACTTCATTAAAATACTGAGTTTATTTCACATGTATATTTTTATCTCCCCACCATTTTCATTTGTCTGACCACCACTACTACTATGTCCTATCATAACATTCTAGACATACTTAAAACCAAGCAAAGGGTGGAGTTCCATCTTTAAAAACTAAACATGCATTTTGGACAACATATTCTTGGCAATGGAACCTGGACAATATTTATCAGACATGGTAGGGAAAGTTCTCACTCTTCATTATAAAAAGGACAGCCAGATATCAACTATTTTCTTTCTATCTATCTATCTATCTATCTATCTATCTATTATCATCTGTTTTTGGCTGCGTTGGGTCTTTGTTGCTGTGTGCGGGCTTTCTCTAGTTGTCGTGAGCGTGGGCTACTCTTCATTGCGGAGCATGGGTTTCTCATTGTGGTGGCTTCTCTTGTTGCAGAGCATGGGCTCTAGGTGCGTGGGCTTCAGTAGTCGAGGCACGCAGGCTCAGTAGTTGTGGCTCGTGGGCTCTAGAGCACGAGCTCAATAGTTGTGGCACATGGGCTTAGTTGCTCCGCGGCATGTAGGATCTTCACGGACCAGGGCTTGAACCCGTGTCCCCTGCATTGGCAGGCGGATTCTTAACCACTGTACCACTAGGGAAGTCCCTAAACTATTTTCTTAAAGAGACTTCCTCAACTGCCAGAGATCTTGAATAGCCTTCCGGAAACAATTCTTCACTTAACTGATGAACTTGGCTTCCACTCTGGGAAGGGAACCACCTTTTTCTATACTTGCTTGCATTTTTACTTTAATGTCTTCTACAGAGCTAGGTCCTTTCTGTGTTTTAGCAGTCTTTTCCTGTTTTTTGAAGGATTCTTGACCTTTTGATCTTGGTGTTGATGGTTTTGAGTCTTTTCCATTCTGGTTTCATTTTTGTGCACTTTTGGCTGGAGTATCTTGTACAGATTACTGGAGCTTTTTCTTCAGCTTCCTCATCATCAAAGTCATCATCATCGTCATCTGCATCATCATCGTCATCTTCATCAGCAGCAAGTTTTACTTTTTTCCGTGGAAACTTGCTACCACTTCCAGGGGCAGAACACTTTCCAGATATACTTAGGAGTGTCACATCCTCCTCCTCTTCATCTTCTCACTCTGCATCTTCCTCCACAGCTACTAAATGCTGTCCACTAATAATGCACAGGCCCTGAACCACACTTCAACCATCAGACCACAGTTGGTGTCATTTCAAAGCCCCCAAGGGAAACCATTGGCTGTACAGACATCTTTGAAGTTGCCAGTGTTACCTGAATTGGACTGCCTTCATAATTCATCGCCTCTGCTCCAACAATGTGCAATTCATCCTTTGCACCAGCCCCTAAACTGAGGGTTCTTAAAGATAACTGGTGCTCATTTTCATCATTATCCACCTTAAAGTGATAATCTTTGTCAGCCTTTAGTTCACAACCGAAAAGATAGTTCTGGGACCTCAGGGGACTCATGTCCATGTCCATCGAATCTTCCATGGGTTGGTGGCATGCACTTAGGTGGGAGAGAAAGCGGACAGAGGTAAACGACTACTGTTCCGGAGAACAGCCGCGAAGGATGGAATCATACCAGGGCTGGGGCTACTTTAGTCTCTTGCAGACACACAGGACACCACAGGCTCCCAAGCCTTGTGGAGCATCATAGACAAACCAAAGCAGCTGCAGTCCTCGGCAGTTCCCAAACCCCAAAACTTGAAGGGACTCTTTGCAGAAGTGAAGCCAGCTCTTCCAGGGTGTTCCCTCTCTGCATAGTGAGTCCCTGGGGCTACTGTCCTGGTCTTGGGTGGCTGACCCCCACTAGTGTCTCCCTTTGCCTTATTCAGTGGATTCCCTAATGGGCCCAGTCCATATTCAGGCTAAAATATCCCCATTGCAGCCCCAGCCCCAGCCCCCTCTGATCTTGAACCCTGCCCCAATCCCAGCCCCTAACTCAGGCCCACCTTCAACCTCTCTCCCATTCTGTCACCCCATATAGGGCCTGTGGAGTGTCCTTCTCTGAACCCCAGGAAGAAGTGCAGTCTCTCATCCCAAAAGAAATTCAACCCCGAGACTGGCATTTATTCTAGAAGCAGCTGCAACTCTTTCCGGTCCAAAGAGCTCAGGAAACCTTTCATCCTCTAGCTCCCAACGTTCCGCAGTGCAACATGGCCTCTCTGTCCTAAGTACCAGGCTCCATCCTTGCTAGAGAATTTCCTATTATCAATGAGATCTGGCGGCAGCTGGAGCACCACCTTTGAAAGAGCTTCATCCAACACTGGGCCCACCTGGCACAGATAGAGCCTCAGGGCAAACTAGCAGGGAATTCTTGGCCACGGGGCAAACATGAACCTTCACAGCCCTCTGTGGTACGGGCCAAAGCAGCAAGGAAGAATCTAGGCCACATGACGTTGAGGCAATCAGGAAATTTCCATGTGAAGGGACAGGCAAGGTGACCCACAAAGAGTCTGGTGCATAGCCTGAGGAAGAGCCCCCAAATAACCCAGGTATTTAGAAAGCTATCCTGGGAGGAGTCTAGGGTCTGACTCTGAGGAGACAGAAAGTGACCTGGTATGTCACTCAGGGGGCTCAACAGAAAACCTAGACCAGAGGCAACTGGAAAACACCCTAAAGATTCATTTGGACAAGAACTTGGGTAGATGTCTCCAGCAGGAGCCCTGTATGTGTGTGTAGTTCATGGCTTGTTGCCACCTATACACTGCCCCCTCCTGGGTAGTCTTATGGCCACTTGGAAACTGGAAATTCAGCACCTTCAATGAATCAGGAACACTGCCTGAATACCTCTTGGAAGCTTTCCTTCCTTGATCTAGGCATTAGACAAGCACTAGAAGCCCAGATTTTATGGTCTGGGGTACAGCAAAGGTAGAGCTTACCTCTCAAGTTCCCTGAATCCATAAAACCGTTTAGCTGATAGAGACTCAATCATGGCCCCTTCCTCAGTCCACCTTCCTCTCTCAGCCACCCATGTTTCAGGGATGGCTAAGCCGAGGTTGCTTAGCTCTTTGAAAGAAACCCTTAGGCAGGTCAGGAGAGAAGCTGACGACAAAAGTTCAGTCTCCATCTTGGATAGTCCTCTCCCGGTTCCTCAGCTGTAAACAAGGAAGGCCAGACAGCCCTGAGATGTTGGTTATTGTTCACACAAGACCTTCAGTCGGAGGAGAAGAACAAACTTTTTAGCTCCTCCCACCATCATCATGGACAAACTGTGGCAGAGTGGGAATGTATGGGGGACAAAAGAGGCAGTCCAGAGTCACTCCAAGTCAAACAATGGCAGGACATGACCCAAGGGATGAGAGTGGAGTCATGTCCCAACAGACTCTAGTCACAGAGAAGCAGTACCCCAGAGGCAGAGAACAGGGAGGAGAGGGTCTGGAGGTAAGCATCTTCTTTCCATTTTAGGAAAAGGATGTTGGAGATTAATTTAGGGATTCCTTCAAAGGCCAAAAAGTCCAGGGAAGAAGTTCAAGATGACTGCAGCTCCTGAGCCACAACTGGAAGATGTTCTGAGAGCCTGTGAGCTGGAAGATGTACAGAAACTAAATGGCTGTCTGAGCGGTCAAGGGGTCCAGTGACCAAGGAATCTCCCTCCCCCCTTGAGGAGTGTTGGTTGCCCAAGATCTGCAAAGGCCAAGCCTTAAAGAGCAGCTTGCTCATGGACTGAGGCTCATACTGGAGGTAGAGATGCAGAGCCAGCCTCAGGATTTTCCCACTGAAGTGCTCCTTGCCTCAGAGAGTCTGCCTACTCCATTTCCTTAAATCTATAAATCAATTTGAGGAGAGTTGACATCTTAATAACACCATGCCCTTCAATTCACAACATTGTAGATCTCTCCATGTACTTAGACCTTCTTCAATTTCCCTTGGCAATGTTCTTTAACCTTCCTTGTACAGCTATATCTTGATAAATTTATCTTGATAAATTTATCTTGATAAACATATCTTGATAAATTTTATCCCTATTTCATATTTTTACATGAATGCTATTTTTAAGTTTCCAATTGTTCATTGCTAATATATAGAGATAAAATTAATTTTTGTTTTTTGACCTTATATTCCATAACTTTGTTAAACTTATTAGTTCGAGTGGCTTTTTCTGTTGACTCTTTAGGATTTTCTACATAGACATGTCATCTGTAAATAAGGAAAATTATATGTCTCCCTTTCCAATCCATGTGTTTTTTCTTTCTTTTTCTTGCCTTACTGCATTAGCTAGTACCTCCAGTACAATATTGAATAGAAATGGTACATGTAGACATCCTTGTCTTGTTCTTGATCTTAGGTTGGAAAGTATTCAGTCTTTCACCACTAAATATGATGCTGGCTGGTTGTTTTGTAGATGGCCTTTATCAGATTGAGGAAGTTTCCTTCTATTCCTGGTTTTGAGTTTGTTTGTTTGTTTTTTTTACCAGGAATGGATATTATATTTGGTCAAATGCTTTCTCAGCATCTATTGAAATGAACATAGCGTTTTTCTTTTTCAGTTTGTAAATATGATGAATCATGTTGATTTATTTAATGTGAAACCAACTACACATTCCTGGGATAAATCATACTTGGTCATGATATATTATCCTTTAATATGTTGTTGGATTAAACTTCCTAAAATTTTCTTTAGAATTTTTGCAAATAAGAGATATTGGTTTGTAGTTTTCTTTCTTGTAATATTTTTGTCTGGTTTTGGTATCATGGTAATGTTGCGATCATAAAATGAGCTGGAAAGTATTCCCTCCTTTTCAATAGTTTAAGAGTTTATTTAGAATTATTTTTTCTTCCTTGTTTGATAGAATTCACCAGGGAAGTCATCTGCACCTGAAGTTTTCTGTGAGAGAAGGTTTTTAACTACAATTCCAATTTCTTTAATAAAGGCTCTTCAAGTTATTTACTTCTTCTTTAGTGACTTCTGGTAATTTGTATATTCATATTTTTTATTCATTTCATCTAAGTTTTTAAAATTTATTGACACAAAGTTGTTCATAATATTCCTTTTAAATATTAGTATAATTAATAGAGGTGTCACCTCTCTTCCCTGATACTATTAATTGGTTTTTTCTTTTTTTCTAATCAGTCTGAGCCAGAAGTTTATCAAGTTAATCTGAAATAACCAGCTTTTGGTTTTATTGATTTATTTAAAATTTTCTGTTTCATTGATTCCTGCTTTGGGTTTAATTTGCTCTTTTTGCTGCAATTTATTGGGATTTTAGCAAGCAACAGAAACAAATGCATGGGTTCACTCCATGTTTATCCAGAAATCAGAGATGTGATTTGAGGGGAACTCAGTTCCCCCTCAGTTCCCTGGTCAACTCAGTTTTAATTCCACTTCATGGCTCTTCCATTTGAATTTATGGAATAGCCATTTGTAGATTCTCCTAGGCTGGAAACCCTAGAGTTATTAGTGTTTAAGAATGTTGGTTCTCGGGGCTTCCCTGGTGGCGCAGTGGTTGAGAGTCCGCCTGCCGATGCAGGGGACACAGGTTCATGCCCCGGTCTGGGAAGATCCCACATGCCGCGGAGCGGCTGGGCCCGTGAGCCACGGCCACTGAGCCTGCGCGTCCGGAGCCTGTGCTCCACAACGGGAGAGGCCACAACAGTGAGAGGGCCACGTACCGCAAAAAAAAAAAAAAAAAGAATGTTGGTTCTGGGACTTCCCTGGTGGCGCAGTGGATAAGACTCCGTGCTCCCAATGCAGGGGGCCCGGGTTCAATCTCCGTCAGGGAACTAGATCCCACATGCATGCCGTAACTAACAGTTCGCATGCCACAACTAAGGAGCCTGCAAGCCGCAACTAAGGACCCTGAGAGCTGCAACTAAGGAGCCCGCCAGCAGCAACGAAGACCCAGTGCAACCAATAAATAATTTTTTTTTAAGTTTCAAAATCAATATAAAAAAAATGTTGGTTCTGCAGTTTTACAGACTCAGGATTTACATCCTAACTCTTCCCCCTTTCTAACCATGAGACCTTGTAGAGTAATTTAATGTCCTTGATCCTCAGCTTCTCAACTGTATAATGGAAATAACAGTATCTTTCCTCATAATGAGATAATCCATGTTAATTAAAACTCTTAGCTCTGTACCTAACCTGAAGTGCTTAATAAATGTTAGCTGTTATTTATTACTATTTTTTCATGACTTTCATCACAAAAATCCATCCTGCCCTAAAAACCCCTTTATCATTTAAGGATTTTGTCATGTTAACCCCTCCTGTTAAATAAACTCACTTTCCACTGCTCAAGAGTGTGGTAGCTAAATGTTACAAGCTAGCTTTTGTTTTATAGCAAATCATCCCAAAATTAGTGGCTTAAAATAAACATTTTTTTCCCCTCATGATTCTTTGTGCTGGCTGGCCATCTAGGCCAACTCAGATATAGCTGGATGATACAGGATGGCTTCACTTATATGTCTGGTGACTGGTTCAGTATCAGCTGAGACTCAGCCATGATCTCAAGCAGGCTAACTCAGGCTTGTTTGTGTGGTAGTAGGAGTCCCAAGAGGAAGAGAGGGCAAGCTCTGATGACCAAGCTCCTCCCACCTGAGGACCCAGCGGATATTCTGTGCATGGCTTCACTAATCAATCCATTTTATGTCACTTGATTTCTCCTTGCCTTGTTTGCAAGCTCTTCTTACTCATGTTGTCCTCCTAGATTGACGGTATCTTTGAATGTGACCTTTTATCTTGGCAAAGACAGGATACTGGGCAAAGAACTAAGGAAGAGAAATCTCCAGCTCCAATATGAGGGGGTCCCTGACTTGAAGTCCCTGAGGTCCCTGGATAACCAGCCTAACCCCTCTGGGACTCGGTCCTGCCTTGGCTCTGCCAGTTCTCTGACCTTGACTCCTCCCCAACCCAGGCAGAGCCTGAGCCTCCAATCTGTTGACAGCCCTACTCCACCGCCAACGCAAGCTCAGCTCTGCCACCTGTGACCGTGCCAGCCTGCCCTTCTTCCTAGTCTGCCCCACCTCCATCTCAGCACAGTCCCCTGACCCAGTGGGAATAGTCGATCCCCAGCTCTGAGCCTCTCCTTTCCTGCTGACTGAGCTCAGCTTGTGACAGTGGGTAAGGGCCAGCCCTGGGGATCCAGGGAGAGCAATCCCCAGCAGTCAAATGGCCTGTGAGCTCACTAAATGCAAGCAGACAGAGACCCAGTGGGAGAAGCTGACGAGTGAAATGATCCTGCAAGCAGAGACCCATCCCTTTGTCTAGCCTGGACGAACTGCACAGGTTTGGCAAGTACGGAGCTAAGGTGCTCTCAGCAGCTCAGCCCTCTACCAGCAACACCATCCCGCACAGGCGCCTGTCTTCTGCCTGGAGGCCCAGTGCCTTATCCAAAACCCTGTCTGGGAAGAAGAGAAAAAGTCAGTGCATCCTTGGGGACAAGCTGCCCAGGCCCAGCCAGTTTACCTGCTCCAAACTGGCTCAGCTCCACAGCTGATGTGTGACCTGGGTGATGTCTGTTTCTGTGATCCACATGTGATGCTCCAGGAAAATATATCTCTAACTATATTTACCAGATTGGGGGGGGTGGGGGCGCGAGGACAAAGTTACATATTTATATAAATCGAACTTATTCAAGTTAGGACATTTAACTCTCCTTATGTTCCACCTATAAAAATAACATGTGCTCATGATTAGAAAAAAAATCCACAGCATACTGAAGAGAATAAAGTGAAAAGTTCCCTTCCCCAATAAGCCCCCAGAGAACATGCCCCCACCCCCAAGCAACCATCATTAGCATACTTGTATTTATCCTTCTAGAAGTCTTCTACATATGTATAAACATGGATTTGTATAACTTCATTTGACATGTATGAATAGAACATTATAACACATACTTTACTATTTATGTTGTATTTGGTGAGCTTTCTCACATGGCTACATGACTAAATCCTTTCAAAAGGATTTAGAGAGTCCATGACTTAAAAGCATGCAATAACCCAAAAACCTATTTTATAAATAAGCTTTCTGGAACTCACAACACCTTTTCAGAGAAATAATGTTCTAAATCAGGGTCCATAAACGTCTTCTGTAAAGGGCCAGATGGTAAAATCTTCAGCTTTGCATGCCATATTCTGTCACTGGTTCAGCTTTGGGGGCTGTTTGCTTTTGTTTACAATCTTTTAAAAATATAAAGACCAATCTTAGCTCCTAGGTGACACAAAAACAGGCTGTGGGCCAAACTTGGCCTTCAGACTATAGTCTGCTGAGCCCTGTTCTAAATAGCGGTTAGGTTCCCAGCTTAGTGCCCAGAAGCAAAATCCACCCAAAATGTTGCTAAGATACCAAATGAGTCAACATATTTTAAATGGCTTTGTAAACTATAACGTCTATACCACTGTGAAGAATTATTAGACTTCTTCAGTGTTTAGCATGTGGTGATTTTTAAAAATAAAATTAGTTAACACTGAATAAAAAAGTTTTACACATCTTGAACTGCATGAAGCATTAGTGAGGAATCTGAATAGACTTCTCAAGTTATCTACAAAGTAGAAAAAGTAGGAAACCCTGCATTACATCCAACCCTACCGTTTTTGTCAGCACAACATAAACATACATTGACTCAAAGTTGATTGGTCTGTGTGGCTTGAGTTCATAGGCCAAGTAGCACCCTCCATCAGAAAACAGAGAGGGTACCGCTGAGTTTTTGCCCCCCACCCCCTGCCGTCACTGTGGGTACTGGAAAGGCTTTTCTTGTGCTTGTCACTCACAGTCACATGCACTGACCTAAACCTTGAGCCCTCTGTGAGTCCCACTTCCTGGAACCCACAGAGGCAGAGAGGGGGCAGAGAGCAGATCAGAGAGGATGCTGGAGCGTCGTTTGGTGGCTACCCAGATGAGGAACCTTATTTTTAGCAATGACCAAAAATCCCTATTATATTTCATTGAGCTTTTTTAATCCTTACAACTTGTCTCTTCTCTGTCACAGAGGTAGAACTTAACTTAATAATTTCACATCACGATTAATTCTATTTTCTTATAAAAGAAATGTAAAAAAAAAAAAGCTAAATAAATAAAAGAAATGCAGACTTACCCTGAAATATCTGGGCTGGAATCAGGAAAGAAGGTGAGAGAGAAAGGGTCCTAAAGAGGATCGTGCGTGAGAAAGGGACTGAGCTGGGGACTGTGTGCATGGGCAGTGAAGGCGGTTCCTGGTACATGTGCAACCTCAGGAGGGAAAGCCGGGGGGGGGGGGGCAGGTGGCAAAATGTCAACTGGGTCCTTAAGGTGGGGCACTTTGTGACAGCTCCCTTAGTAAAACGTCCTATAACTTGCTAAAAGAAGTTCTTTTTTTAAAAAAAATTCTGTAATGATAATAAAACAAGACCTTCCATACACTGGATTTTAGGGACCCCTTGATTCTCCTGAGTCTGCTTGTCCAGCCAGGTAAGCCAGAGCAGAGTGACAGAGAAAGGGTGTTGATGACGACAGGCACAATAAAAAAATGACCTAAGTTACAGACCATGGAAGAGTTTAGAAAATACTTTCCCAGGCATTATCCTTGTAACAACAACTCTGTAAGGTCACGGAGGTGGAGATGGGCTCAGTGACTCGCCCACGGGCACACAGCAAGCACAGGGCAGAGCAGAAAGAGTGCTTGAACTTTCTGAGGCCAGCCTCAGTGCTCTCTACATCTCCCATGCTGCTTCCCAGGAGGTTCCAAGCAGATCTAGTGGGAATGGACATCTCTGCCCTTATTCCTCTCCCTGTTCTTCGTTTAGTGATTAGATTTCCATCAGCATCACTCTAAGTGAAGCATCCTGTGCTTATGAAGCATATGGAGTTGCTTCAAATAAAGCAGCATGGTTGGCTGAGCGTCTGCACCTGCACTGGGGGAGGCAGGAGCGCCAAGCTAAGAAGGGAGCCAACTCTGGGACCAGGCGGGTGGGCTGAAATCCTCGATGCTTGGCTGACCAGCTCTGTGAGCCTGAACACGTCACTTAACCTCTGGTCAATGTAGGGAGAGCATGTAGCCCAGTGCCCAGGATGTGCTAAAAGTTCAGTAACTGATGCACATTTCATTATTACTGAGTCCTCATCTGCCTCCTTTGGGACTGTATCATAAAAAGAAAACTACCAACAAGAGCTCATGGGTTTAGCTAATGAGTCTACCTGGTTGTGCACAGCCTCCGCATGCTGGAATAATCCATCCCCCTCCTTAAGCCAGGATACAATTTTAAAATGTAATAAATGGCACTCATCCTTCTAATCTCTTCCTATATGTGACTGACAAGTATCAGTGTTTCTTGTGGAAGTGACTGTTCTGGAAAGCTGGGGCAGGTGGGCCGAAAGCCAGAATTACCTAAACAGCTTGAACTCCTGGAGTTTATCTCCAAGCTAGTGAAAATAATCAGCTATCAGGGCTCCCCAAACAGGCACCAAAAAGCAAAGGCTAAACTCTAAGGTGGATGTCATTTGTGTCCCTTTCTTTTGAAAAAGTTTCCAAGATGAAAAGGAATAGTAGATTTACTTCAAATGATTAATCTTGCTGAGGGATGGAAGTTCGTAACCCAGAGATACAAATTTCCTCACAATATGACACTTGCCTGGAGACAAAAGCTCACATGGGGGACTCAAGGATTGAGGGTGGGGTGAGGCTCAAGGACACATTATATGAGAAACAGCTGAAGAAAACATGGAAGCCTGATCAGCTTTACCCTATGTGGCCTGGCCAGAGGGTGGAGTTATCAGAGAACAGATCTGATCTCATATAAAGGAAGAACACTTTAATAATGAGCTACACAGGGCAGGCATGAAGGGTCATCACCGAGGGGTTTAAGCAGGGGGAGAGGGCCAAAAACTGGGTATAATGAAAAGACTGGTGAGCTGGCAGAGAACTAAGCTGGATTATATTCAGGATTTTAGTTTTAAAATCCTGAGAATGTATATTAAAACCCCAAACAACAGAACAGTCCTCTTGCTAGAAGGCCAGTTGGTATGGTCCTAAGAGTTATTTTTTCCATATTAAATATCAACATTTTGTGCTTCAAGACCTGACTCAGTCTCAAAGTAATTTTAAGAGAAAAGAATTCAAAATCCAAAAGGGTGGATTGTACCAATGTCAACTTCCTTACCATAGTTATGTAAGATGTTACCATGGGAAGAAGCTAGGTAAAGGGTACACGGGACCTTTGCCCTATTTTTTGCAACTTCCTATGAATCTGTAATTATCTAGAAATAAAAAGCTTTTAAAAGTCAAATTAAATATACCTCCCCAAGAGGTTCTAAGTAAACTCAAATAAAACCCAGTTTGTTTCAGGAGTGCAGTGTCATCAGCCACAAATGACTCTGTGCAAGTATCCACAGGCAGCAGGGCTCATTTCAAAACCATGATCAAGCAGCTATTAAGATCTACAGTTGCGATTAGGAAAGCCTACGTCATGTTGACAGGTGCCTAATTTGGTTACACTGATCATAAACCTTCAGTTATCTGGGATCACATCTTTAAAGTCACCTATAGGCAATACATTCTTACAACTGCTTCCCGTGTGGTGCTTACACAGGAATCATGTATGGACTTAATTACTCTATCTAACTGTAATACAACAATGTGTTTGTGTCTTCTTCCTCCACAACTATGACCTGCAACAAGAATTGCATCCTGTTCATTTCATTCTATCACCAAAACCTAACTCACGATAGTTCTCAGTAAACAGTCATAGAATAAACAAGAAATAAACCAGTAATTAAGTTATTTTCTTGGACTTCTCAGAATGACTTTCTTTTCTGATACAAAGGCATCCAAAGAAACCTTAGCCTCTCTAATTTTGGAATCAGGATTAAATATTACACATAAGTGTGTGTGCATGTGTGCATGCGTGAGTGTATGGCAAAGTCTGAAACACAGGGGTTTAATCTCTAAAGATCTTTATAACTACTTGGTTTTTGATTTGTTAAGTTTCTTAAGATATCATAACTTAGTTTGATTTAGAATAAAACAGAGAGGTCAGGCTTTTTCAGACAAAAAAACCAACATGAATTGTTCAACACATCCACCCAGCTTCTGCCCAGTTAGTTTTATCAAGTGCCAAGAAGAATTGACTTCTTTCAGAAAACAGTGATAAAGCATCACCTTTGGATTCTTCAATATTAACTGATCAAAAACGATCATGATATGGCGATTTCTCCAAATTCTTTATCTCTTAGTTTATTAAAATACATGTTTTTCAAATAAATATTCTGAACAACCCAAATCAATCAAAGCAGTGAGATCACAGAGTGTTGCTTCTTTCTGCAAAGAAGGCACATCACTAGCTTGTACAGAAAATCCAACAGCCACACCGAAGTCAATTAGGCTGCCTTAAAGACTCGACGGAGGCTACTCACGATCCCAGAGGCACCAAGGACTCCGCAGGGTCACTCATCTGAACAGGCTCAGAAGCCGGCTTGATCCTTAAGACCTCTGCAAAGCCATCACCAAACCAGCACGTGACATGTGCTGTGTCTACTGTAAAGTAGAAAAGACGATCCTGGCAGAGTTTCCGTCGATATACAGACCGAGGGTCGGCTGACAGCACAGCCTCGATGGCACACCTTGCTTCCTCCGCTGACTGAAAATAGTTAAATGAAGCCTGACCAATACCTGCAATAAGAAGAACACCACTTGGGGATTCCCCTGGCGGTCCAGTGGCGACGACTCCACGCTTTCACTGCTGAGGGCAAGGGTTCAATCCCTGGGCGGTGAACTAAGATCCCACAAGCCGTGTGGGATGCACCCCACTCCCCACACAAAAAAAAAAACTGACCTTCCTCTTCCCATGAACTGTACACAGTGATGAAACAACTTTCATAAACAAAACTTTGAAAATAAAGAGATTGATTTAAAAATCAAATGTTCTGTTTAAACATAAAGCCTTAGGAAAGAATGAGTAGAACAACCATCCAGGGGCAGGTGAAATCTGACATCTCCTTGGCAGCTAACTGGCTACTTCTTACAGGAATCACCGCACCCACTTTTTAATGGGCCTCTCCTTCACTCTGGACAGCTGCTTGGAATCTGCTTATGGGCTGGAAAAACCAGATAACAATGTTTTTTAACAACCATGTATTAGAGTAAACAGGCTCCAAGTTAAAAGCCCTGTGGCCTCTTTCTTCTGCAGTGAAGTGCGTGCCTCTAGTGCTGGGACTTTATGGGGACAATTTCTTTGCTAAGACACTCTTTCCTTCTTACTCCTGGGCTCTGTGACAGAGGTCGAGCTATCCATCACCCAATAGGTGAAACAAGATGAGACATTTCTCTACTCAGATAGTGAAACAGATGAAAAAGCTCGATCTACACAGGTACAGAGCAAGCACAATTTAGCTTCCGAACGCTGTTTGAGAACTCCAAGAGCTACTGCCACACGCAAACAAGAGGCCCAATTCCTGGGCAGCAGCCGTTCTCAGCGAACACTTGACTGAGTGCCTGGCATTCACTGTGCTGAACAAACAGTTGTTGATTGAAAGCCATCAGATGATGACGTTGCCCAAGTATGATTTTATACGTCTACGTTTCTTTACAAGTCATAATCACAAATACTCTATATAAAACTGCCCTCAGGGCTTCCCTGGTGGCACAGTGGTTGGGAGTCCGCCTGCCGATGCAGGGGACACGGGTTCGTGCCCCGGTCTGGGAAGATCCCACATGCCGCGGAGCGGCTAGGCCCGTGAGCCATGGCTGCTGAGTCTGCGCGTCCGGAGCCTATGCTCCGCAACGGGAGAGGCCTCAACAGTGAGAGACCTGCATACCGGGGGAAAAAAAAAAAAAAAAAAAAAAAACTGCCCTCAGAAATAGCAAGTTTGCCTGAACCTCCAAGTAAAAGCTCATCTCTCATTCAGAAACAAGAAATGGAAAGTACCTGGTTCACCTGAGCTGAGGTGCTCAAGGTCCATCTCCGCGTGAGGAGTAAACCGGACTCCCAAGGTGGCCACGGGAGCCTCTCTCACCCAGGTGGGGACTGCACTGCAGTGGGCTGCACCGGCCGCCCTGGAAGGACAGAGAAGAGCCTCGGGCGGCATCTCCGTGCTGTGTCCTTGTGCGACCACCGCTGCTTCCCCTCTCCTCAGCCTGCTGTCTGCTTGTTCCTCTGAAACGCTCTTCTCCAGGCAACGTGGGCCACTTTGCTCTTCTGCTACCCTAGGACTCGGACCACTTCCTGATTCTTCACCCAAATCTGCTGCTCTCTCCCTGGGCTCAGGTGAGCTTTGCTGGATTTTTGCTGAGTTGTCGTGTTTTGCGTTGTTTTCTCCCGAAGTTCTATCTTCAGGACATTTAGGTTTCTCCTTAGTACAACTGTAGAGCTGTGGTTCCTCGTACCCTGAGAGCTGTTGGTCACAGCTGTCAGTCTTGCCGTCACACTGGGACACGGTATTTGGTTTACATTGGTTATTCTGTAAATTAACGTCCCCTAAAGGCTCAATCAAATTTTGTGGCGAGTCATAATCAGCTATGTAGGGCTTTATGTCTAGTACAGGTGTGCCATGAATCATGTCAATTCCAGAAAGGTATATGGCTCCACCTGTAATGTGAAAAACATCCTCTTAGAAATATTAACAATGAAGAACAGCGCAAACAACAGGAGAATCAACAACATCTGCTTAAAGCCCACCAAGCTTACTCACAATTCTCTTACGCACCAGGCCCTCTTATACCTGGTGCCAACATACAGTTTTCTTTCTACCTAGAAACCCATTCTCTTCTTTATCTGTCAAACTCCTACTTGCTCTTCAAGGCTCTCACGAAACACCTCCTTTACAGAGCCTTTCTGGCTCTTCCAGACATAAGCATTCTTTCCTCTGGGTTCCACAGAGGTACCTGTGCCTGAACCTCTCCTGAAGCCCTCATCACATGGTCTAGCAATGACCTGCTTAGAGTCTCTCCCCCTAGACAGTAAGTAGGTCCTCGAGCACTAGGTGGGGCCATCTCACCTTTGCATCACTGGGGGCTTCTAACTCTGTTCCAGACACATCAGAGTCCTCAATATATCTCTGTGGGACTGATGATGGTTTCCAATGTGTCAAACAGAGTCTAAGGTGGCCCCATGATGTCACCTCCTGGTGTATAATCCCCTCTTCTTGAGTATGACTTGATATCACTTCAGTGACTACGCTATGTTATCTAAGACTCCTGTGTTTGCTGGCAGGTTCACTTGAGAGACTCTCCCTGTGGGCTTGAAGAAGCAAGCTGCCTTGCTGGGAAAGCCTGTGTGGCAAGGCACTGCGAGAGGTCTCTAGGCACTGGGGGCCACCTCTAGGAGCTGGGAGCAGCCACCAGCCAACAACCAGCAAGAGGCCAGGACCCTCAGAACCACAACTGCAAGGAAGTGAATTCTGCCTATGACCAGAGAGGGCTTGGAAATGGATTCTTCTACAGTCAAACCTCCAGAAAAGAACTCATTCCACTTCACTGCAGCTTGGTGAGACTCTTAAGTGAGGACCCAGCTAAGCTGTGCCCATACTCCTAACCTATAGAAACATTGTAATGTTTTAAACACATAATAAATGTGTGCTGTTTAAACTGATAGTGCATGCTAATTTGTTACACAGCAACAGGAATCTAATACTCCACTGAATAATTAAACAGGGCACTTCCCTGTGGCGCAGTGGTTAAGAACCCGCCTGCCAATGCAGGGGACATGGGTTTGATCCCTGGTCCGGGAAGATCCCACATGCTGCTGAGCAACCAAGTCTGTGTGCCACAACTACTGAGCCTATACTCTAGAACCCACAAGCCATAACTACTGAGCCCATGCACCACAACTACTGAAGCCCACATGCCCTAGAGCCCATATGCCACAACTACTGAGCCCACACACCACAACTACTGAAACCCACACGCTCTAGAGCCCACGTGCCGCAACTACTGAGCCCATGTGCTGCAACTACTGAAGCCAGCGTGCCTAGAGCCCATGCTCCACAACACGAGAGGCAATGAGAAACCCCACTCATCGCAACTACAGAAAGCCCGCGCACAGCAACAAAGACCCAATGCAGCCAAAAAAAAAAAATTAAACAGAACATAAATCACCATTACCAAATATTAAGGAAAGGTCCCCTGTTGTCCCACTTATACAGCTGCTGTTCAGTTCCTTCTACTGGGGTAAAGTCTACTAACTTGATCCTTGGAAAACTGGCCCAGTGAGAATCAAAAACTGCATGTGATCACATTTGATCCTATCTCCATTTGAGAAAAACATGACTAACAAAGGAATCTGATTTCTAAAACATGCTTATTGGGAATGAATCTGGAACTTTGGAAAGAAGATTTTGGACTTTCTAAGTGATGGATTATGCCTAATAATGTCTGCAAAAGAAAGAAAAGCACTGGGGCACAGGTGAGAGTTCATGGGATTTGAAGTCAGACAACCCCCTGGCTGGATGCTATTCGGTAAATTATCAAACATCAAAGAGCCTCAGTGCCCTCATCCATAACATGGAGACTGCTACCTTATCAAGCCCACGAGCCACTGTGAGATACCATACATGAACACTCTTTATAAACTGCAAAGCACCACACAAGCACTAGTCATCCTCATAACGCTTATTTATAAGAGTGTCTACAGCGCTACTGTGTTTGCCTTTCACCTTTCTGATTTGATCTTCCCCATTAGAATGCTAAGATCCTCTGCAGGGCTGGGATTTTTATCTAATCTGCTTGCCACTATATCCCCAGCACCTAGAACAATGGTTGGCACATATTCAGTGCTCAGAAAATACGTGTGGGTTGCACGAACGATCATAAAACGTTCCAGTACTGTTACCCAAGTTGTGTGTTACCCAGCACACCCAAATGCGCTGATCAGGTCCAAGGGATTCAAGAATGGGAGGCTTTCAGAAATGAACGGCTCAGTAACGTGTTTATATATGAACACGTAGTTAAATCTGGTATTCTACACAGGTTCTCCCACAATCTGACAAATGTTCAACCTATGGTGTATTCATCCCAGACCCTCTGCCTCACATCACAGTGGACAGCGGCACTGCAGCCACGATGCACGTTCATTTCCTCAGGGCTGCAAGGAAGAAATGATCCACCACACTGTGGTCAGATGTGCTGACCATATATGCATGTGCAACCAGTTACTGTGCGTTAAATTTTGAGAGTGTCCAGTAATTTTTAGATCATTTTATATTTACTGCATTCCAAGTCAGAAAAAATTTGGTTACTAATTTAATGATTATAAAATCTTAAGAGTTACTTTTAAATAATTTAATAACTTCTGATAAATATAATGATATAAACTAACTCTGAGCATCCTATGAGAGCTTATTCCAAAGTGTTTCAATGCTGACATTCTTTTAATCGTTTCATTTTCCTCAATGTCTGGTGGTTCACAGGGGCTAACACCATTGGTACTTGTCTCAATAACAGCCAGTGCTGAATACTATGTTGATTTTATAAGACTTCTTTTGGTTAAGGAAAAAGTGGTAAAAGTACAAATTACCTTCGACCTTTTCCAGTTTGGCCAGGGTCAGTCCTATCGCATTGGGACGATGTGGGCTCCTTGTAGAGAAAACGCCAGTCTTCACACCATTCAGCCTAGGAGGCTGCACTTTTGCCTTACAGCTCAAATGACCATTTTTGTGAAAAACAAACAAAATCCTATTGAAAATAAACCAAACCACTGAGTAAGAAAAGAACACAGTCAATCTATCATAATGATTTGAGCGAGAAAAAAAACTTTAATTCCCCACAAATTAAAACAGAAAGAATGCTTCTAATGATACTAAAATATAATCAGTGGGGGAAAAAAGAGTAATATCATTCCCGTTTTTTGAAAGAAGACAGTCTTATCTCTATATCCACTGCCCGTAACACAATGACTGGCACATGCTAGGACCTTAACAGGCTTTTGTCAAGTACCTGAATAAACAATATTTCATGGGTCTAGAGCAGGGTCCACAAACCTTTTCTGTAAAGGACCAGGCGGTAAATATTTTAGGGTTTGCAGGTCAACAAGTCTCTGCTATAAATAATTCAACTCTGCTGTTGTAACACAAAAGCAGCCACGGCCAACACATAAATGAATGCACGTGGTTATGTTCCCATAAACTTACTTACAAAAACAGAAGATGCGATGGGTTTGGTCCACAGGCCATAGCTTGCTGACCTGTGGTCTAGAGGACAGAATAATGACCCACGGACAGAATCGAGAAGGTCTACAGATTTCAGCTCAACAGAAGTCATTCAACAAAACTGGAACCAACTGCAGATGGAATGTGCCCCTCAGTGGATCCCAAGCTTCCCCGAGGGTGTCCAAGTTATGCAGACAATCACATGCATGAATATAGTACAAAAATCCCATGCAATAGACAAGGGTGGTCTGGATGGCAGTCTCCAGGGTTGCCTCCAACTGGAGTACTTTACTCAAGGGCAAGTTATGGTCCAAAGTACCATTTCTAACTATAAAACAACTTACCAAACATGAGAAAACTGTTCTAAGCCCATCAAGGAATGTTCAGGATTATTAAAGATGCTTTTTCTAATCCTCAAACAAGCCCGTGAATGACTACAAATGGATGGCTGCCTTGGAGTACCATTCTTGGCCGAGAAACAGGATTCCAAGTAACCAATTGGCTCAGTTAAAAGATTCCCTACAGAAGAAAATTAGATAAGAAATCATTAATGAAAAGGTCAAGCAAAGATGTAGGAAGACATGTTTTCTTTAATGCATCAATTTCATAGTTCTAAAATCTATTAGATGTTATACAACTATAAAATAAGATTCTTATAGTATTCAAAAATACATATAAATATCCTTATCATTACATATATCATTGTTATCAATACATCCCTTTAGATAATAAACTGGAAAGAGTATTGGTCTAAGAAAGAATGAAAGGAAAAATTCATTTTTAGAAGAACTACTATGACTATAATTCAAATTCTATGCAACCATTACTACATTATGTGACCTTGGTTAGGGCTAAGAGGGTATATCAAACAGAGGGAATAAGCTGCACAAAGTTAAACGAGAAATTTTATAGCATAAGCAGGGAACAAGCCATTTTGATTGCCTGGAGTATGAAAATACAAGGCAAAGAATAATGAAAGATAAGGAGACAGAGACTGTATATAGGTTAAAATGCTTTCAATTGAAAACAACAGAACACACGAAAAAAACTAGTTTAATTAAGCAATAAAGGGAGTGTATGGGATCACAGTACTAAAATATCTAGAGGCAGTATAGATTTCAGGTTAGGCTTGCTCCAGCAGCTCTCTGCCCCACTAGAATGTAAACTCCATGTGGGCAGGAGTTTTTCTGTCCTACTGATTGCTACGTTCTCATTGTCTAGTACTTGCCTACAAGAGGATAGGTACTTTAAAAATTCATGCTACATGGAGAAAAGGATTATGTAAGTCTAAACTGATTAAAATGGAAAGTGAAAAAGTGAAAGAAGAATGTGTGTAACATAATCCTATTTATGAAAATTTTATGTATTTACCTAACTAAACATGTACATATGTATGTCTAGAAAGCTATCTAGAAGGATATTCACCAAAATTTTAACATTGGTTAAAACTGGTGGAGACTTTAAACTGTGTCCTTTTCTGTTTAGGCTGGTTGTAATCTCTCTGATATTGGTATCACTGCACCATACAGGCAACAGTAAAAAGTCATCAATAATTTATTGGCACATTCTTCTATTGGGATGGTCGAAGTTAATACAGTAGACAAATACCAAGGAAGAGACAAAAGTATCATCCTAGTATCTTTTGTTAGAAGTAATAAAGATGGAACTGTGAGTTAAAAAAAAAACTGGTGGAGGGATTGTTGGATTATTTTTATATTCAACTCTGTAATTTCTATAATATTTGAAAATTTTACAATAATTACAAATCATTTTTAAAATGTTTTAAACCAGTAACTCAAAAGAAGAAAAAACTGGCCAGGCAACATCAATATAGGTTTAAAGTAGGTATCTGCAACTAGCATTTTGAATTTATAGATAACTTTTTTTTCCACATTTCATGAAGGCTGTATTAGCTTCTTTTAAGAGATGATATAAAGACATTCTAGAACCTCATTTTATTTCCAGTTTCCATTAAATCTATCCTATCAGCACAGGTGGGCAGTGAGACTATAGGCCTGTCCTTCATAGCACCTTTTGTGACTTTTCACTTATAAAAACTAAATTACGTGATACATATAAAATATTACATGCAACATATATATAATAAAGCATAAGGTTAAAATGAAATCCTGTGTACCACCACCCAGCCCAAAAACTAGTGCTTTACCAACAACTTGCATCTTTTTATGTTGCCTCTCTCCCTACCTTTCCCCTGAATGTGCCTGAACAAGAGCCTGAATGTGGTCTTTATCATTCATTTCTTTTCTTAAATATGATTTTATCACATGCATATGCATGCTTAAACAACGTTTCATTTATTTTGTCTTTGAGTTCTATAAAAACTGGTATGTTCTCAGACTTGCTTTCTCTCTCTCAATATTATGATTCTAAGATCCATCGACACTGCGTCCGTTTTTGATGACTTTACATTTCTTTCCAACTACATTTACAGGCACTCTTTTTTTTAAACCTTCACCTATGCTCTGTGGAATTGATATAGTAAACATCTTAAAGGTGAAGGAACTGAAGTCAAACAATTCTCTGGTGTTCATAAAAATATCATGAAGAAAAATGGCCAAAAAGGGCTCCTACCCTAGTCAGTTATGTTCTGTTTTATTTAACAAACACTTTCCAAGTGTCTACAATTGCCAGACATTGTGCTAAGTTTTGGGAAAAAATACAAAACAAGAACTCTTTTCACAGTGGAGTTAACAGTTGATTGAGAGAAACTCACAATATGCTTCAATATCATGGGAAATGTCTTATCTGTAGTAATGATCAAAGACTTTTGCCTTTGACTATCTGATTGGGGGTCTACAAGTTTATAACTAACTTGAGCTATCATTTCATTGAATCAGTCTATACCTGTTTTTCACAGGCTATACATATGCTATGATAAATATAAGTTGTAACCAGTTAGATTTATTCCAACCCTGTTTGTTCACCTCTGTAAGAACATAAGCAAGATAATACTGGGTAAGCAATAAACTGAACGAGCTACATTGGAAGGAGTCCCTCAGCTATGTCACTCTCAAATGTTTGGGACAACTCTCAACATATCAACTATCCATCTAATAAACGTCGGAACTTAACCATATTCTAATACGTCTGGAACTTATTTATTCTCTGTGCCCCGGTTCTTGGGATATTAAATGCTATGAAATATAAATGCTCAATAATTTCCAAATATAAATTCTGCTTGAATGCTCTCCTTGAAGTGGAGGCCTGAGAACGTCCACCCAAGGGAATTCTGATCTTCTTCCTCTTGCCTCATATTTCAAAAAACAAACAAAAAGAAAACATTAAGCACCTACCATTTGGTAAGCACTGTGCTGAGTGCCTGGGAACAGGCATAAACAAGAACCAGTTCTCACCATCAACGTGTGCAGTACATTGACAGAGTGGACAAGTAAATCAACAATTAAATCAAACTGCCTTACATACATGCAGAATAGGGAGAGCACAGGTATGCCAGAGTAGTACTGGCATGAGAACCACATGGAAAGAGGGAGAAGTTTCCCTGGGGCCTATGGCTGGTATGAAAAGAGAAAAAGGACAAAAACAACACAGGGCCGTAACACTAGCTGTGTGACCTTGGGCAAAACTGCCTACCTCTCTAAATCCAGTTTTCTCAGCTATAAAACAAGGATAATCATCCTATCTTGGAAAGATGACTAAAATATGTAAAGTACCTAGTACAACAGAAGGTGCTCAGCAAGGAGAGATTTTTAAAGCCCTTACACAGGCTTTTCCCTCAATTTAACAATATTACAACTGTACTAACCATATAATTTAAAAAAACCCACAAGTTATTAACGCAGAGGCTTTCTGTACACAAGTCTTATCAACAAGTCTTGTGCAGACAGAAATGTCCAGGTCCTTTCCACCTCTTGCCCAGACTATTAAATTACCCTTGTTATAATTTGTCTTCCCTCTGCCAGTCCCTCCCCTCCTGAAAACACACTACACCAGTCCTCCAGATTCTGAGTTCCTTATGTCTCGCTACTCTCTAAACTTTTTGTTTCCCACTATTAACAGTGTCATATTTCTTTTTTTTAATTTTTATTATTTATTTATTTAAATTTATTTATTTATTTATTTTTGGCTAGGTTGGGTCTTTGTTGCTGCGCACAGGCTTTTCTCTAGCTGCGGCGAGCGGGGGCTACTCTTCCTTGTGTTTGTTTATTTATTTATTTATTATTTGGCTGTGCCGTGTCTTAGTTGTGGCATGTGGGAGCTTTGTTGCCACATGCGGGATCTTTGTTGCCATGTGCGGGATCTTAGTCGCGGCATGCATGCGGGATCTAGTCCCTGGCCAGGGATTGAACCCTGGCCCCCTGCACTGGGACCACAGAGTCTTAACCAATGGGCCACCAGGGAAGTCCCCCATCCAACACTTCTGACTTACAGCTCCCGGACCCCATGCTCTGTAGACCTCTGAGTCCTGCTCTTTCCTGCCTGTCAAAATATCAGACCTGGGGCTTCCCTGGTGGTTCAGTGATTAAGAATCTGCCTGCCAATGCAGGGGCACGGGCTCCAGCCCTGGTCCGGGAAGATCCCACATGCCGCAGAGCAACTAAGCCCATGTGCCACAACTACTGAGCCTGCATGACACAACTACTGAAGCCCACGTGCCTAGAGCCTGTGCTCTGCAACAAGAGAAGCCATCGCAACAAGAAGTCCACACACCGCAACAAAGAGCAGCCCACTCGCCACAACTAGAGAAAGCCCACGTGCAACAACAAAGACCCAAAGCAGCCCAAAATATAAATAATTAATTTTAAAAAAACTATCAGACCTACAATCTGGCAGTATGCAACAATTTTTTTTTAACAGGCACAACCGTTGACCACATAACAATACCTTTTAGAAATTCAAGTTAAACATTTAGAACATACACAAAGATTTTAGTTTCAAAACTTTCATTTAGAACAATGAAAACCAGCAATAACCTAAATGCCCAACAATAGGGAACTGGTTAAATAAGAGCACATCTATAAAACAAAATAGTGTGCAACTTCTCAAAATTAACATTATTAATTGCTGCCATGGAAAGATTTTCATGAATCTTAAGTTTTGTTTTGTTTTTAATAAATGTAGAGCTGGGATTCAAATCAAAGTTTTGTTTTATTCTTTTAAATTTATTTATTTAATTTTGGCTGCATTGGGTCTTCGCTGCTGTGAGTGGGGGCAACTCTCCATTGCGGTGCACAGGCTTCTCATTGCGGTGGCTTCTCTTGCTGCGGAGCATGGGCTCTAGGCACGAGGGCTTCAGTAGTTGTGGCTCGCAGGCTCTAGAGCGCAGGCTCAGTAGTTGCGGTGCACGGGCTTAGCTGCTCTGCAACATGTAGGAATCTTCCAGGACCAGGGCTCGAACCCGTGTCCCCTGCACTGGCAGGTGGATTCTTAACCACTGCGCCACCAGGGAAGTCCTCAAGTTTTTTTTTGAAGTTATAAAACAATGGTGTCGCATATCACCTCATGTTTCTAATATGTAGGCACTCAAACTATTATGGAAAGTAGACACCAAGATGTTAACAGTGGTTTTTTCTGGGTAATGGCCAACTACTTTCATCTTTTTTTCCATTTGCTTCCTCGGATTTCTAAAGTTAATATATTCTGCCCTAAAAATAGGGGTGAAAATAAAGAGAAACAAACGCATGCCATCTTTCAATGCCCAGTTTAAAACTGTTTCCTACACTTCCTGCAGCACAGGTTGCTTCTCTCTTGTGGCATTAATCCCGAATCGGCAGAACACCTGATGTATATATCCTATCTCTCATTTATGGGTGAGAACTCCCCAAGACAAAGGCTGCTACACTGCACGTGGCTGTTCTGCCAAGACCAGGCCACCTTAGCTACCAAGAACAGAACAGGAGAGATGATGTCATCCCGCTCGCCTAAGACACATCACGTGGTCTCCTAAGCACATGACCCGTGCCTTCCAATAACCAGGAAAAACGACCCACGTCCATTCTAGGTCTCGCATTTGCCGTCCCTCCCTGCAGTGAAGTCGGCTCCCTGCACTTAGGGCTCTTCGGAGTGCGGAACCTTCAGCCTCTTATAAGTTACCTGTCTCCAGAGCCGGCTTCACGCACCCGCACGAGGTCGCTGTGGGTCGAGGGCCGGTCTCCTCCAAGTCGCGCATGGCTAGTGGTCTCACAGGTGCCCACCCAACGCGTTCAAGCCTTCCGCTTCCGGTCTCCATGCATGGCGCCTGCGCAGTGCAGGAGAAGTGCGGTGCGCGGCGGGCGGAGCCGGAGGCCACCGCTAGGTGGCGATTAGGGCCTGGATCCCTCGTTCTGCTTCTGAACGTGTGTCTGCTGTATCGCGCGGACCCCTTGCAGTTGCCCGCCTTTCCAGGGCAGTCAGAAGCTCCAAGTTACCACCCTTTCCAAGGGGGGCACGTCGATGAAGATTTATGCATAAAGATGTCTCTCTCGAAATAATAAGCAACCTACATATCCAGTGCATGACGCTAATTTTTAAATAAAAAGAATATGTATATACAATTAGCACATAGCAAGATGATCGGATGTTATTAAACGTTAATTCTTCTTGAATGGTGGGAATACACAGATGGTCATTTATACTTCTCTGTATGCTCCCATTTTTCCACAAGAAAAACGATGTTTTGTCAGAAAGGAACCCCAAGTAAACCTTATTTCAAATCTAATGGATGGGTAGCCCCACACCAAATTAACGGGTAAGAAGTGGGGACTGTTCCTTGTGCTCCATATCTCACGAGAAATGAAGCGAGAATGAAACTGAGTCAACATGCCATACACATTGAGGGAATTGTAGTCGTTGTTTCTGGGCAGCTCTAAAAAGTTGAGGGCCAACAAGAGTCAGTTTTCATCCCATGCGATGACCAATTATCCCTGCACAGCTAGCCTGGCCTTTTACCCACTTACTTGTAACGTCATCTCTCACCTGTGTATTTATCAAGTTCCTCTGTATATATAATTCTACTTCTGAGCATTTTATCCTGTTGCTTCATGGGGAGAGGGGGGACATACTGCCTGAAAAATAAATTATTCAAAACCGTAAAACTCCACAGATTGAAAAGATTCAACAACCATGAAAAGCTGTTCCTAAACCTGTTCATTTGTCATGAACTAACAGACCACTAGCAGAAAGTAACCATCATAAGGAGCCAAAGATTTAAAGAGAAGATTATGGGTTTTTGTTTTGACATTTTGCAAAATTCAGCAAACATTTTAATTTATACATGAGAAAAGGAAGTGTTCAAAAGTGTATGCATTTCAATTTATTGCAGGTTATTTGTGAGAGAATTTCTGCAGGTAAAACATGTTTAAATTTAACCAACAGTAGCGTGTCAGTGTATTTAAAATCATGAGAAAAATAGAGAAGATTGTAGGTTTTAAAACAAAAACCTTAAAATTGATAAAATTCATACACCTACGCGTTCTCTGATAGTTTCTTTCCACGTGAAAATTTGGAAAAGAATACCATTATTCTTTTTCGAGGAGGGAACAATTCTGGGCAGCTGATGAAACAAGAACAAGTTTGAGAAACACTGAGCTACTATACACGTTGTAAAACTGAGGCCGTAATAGCTGCAAATTGCCACTAGATGGGGGTGTTGCTAAAAGTGATAGTCTTGCTTAATTTGTGGACAGACTCCTGTAGAAAATGAGGTATTTTCCCTCCTGGCTTAAGATAACATATATAATGATAATCACACCAAAAATATATTACCAAGTGTGACAAGTTCTGAAATGCAAAGCAGAATTGGAGACACTGATGAAGTAGATTGCTACTTCATTTAAAGGAAAAATTTCTCTTTATGGAAAACAGGAACTTAAATATGTAGCCCTTTCATTATATGATTTGAAATTTCTATTATCCTGTCTAGAGTATATATGATTGTATGAATAACCATTATATACGATTATTTTTAGTTTATGAGACAACCCTTTCTCTGGAGCTAGGACCTAGGAATCTGCCTTAAAAAAAACCCGAATGATTCAAGGCAGGTGGTCATCTGTCTACACTTTGAGAAACACTTCTCAGTGTAATGATTCTTAATCTTTCATCTGAGTGAAGGATCCCTTTGAATATCAATTAAAGCTTTGGATCTTCTCACACATCATATTAGATTTAATATCATAAGATTCATGGATTTTAAAGAACAACTATTCTACCCACAAGTGGAGGGTAGCACAAAGTAGGGCTAGATGGATTCTTGCAAAACTTTAATTCTATGACATCAAGGTTCTAAGCCAAGAAGAAAACTGGAACATTTTTAGATACACACTCGTGTTTGAATGAGAATAGTTAGAAAGCAGAGTTTGTATGTCTATATAGGGAGTGGGATAAGAAGGCAAGCAGAAAGGGTCCTAAAAGGTAGAAAGAGAAGACCCCTCTTCCTCTAATGTACTATATTTCTTCATATCATCTACTTCCTTATCTCTTTCACCTTTGTGCCCCTGTACATTGTACATATGCAAATCTCGTAAGATTCATCTTAATGAAACACTTTTAGAACTTGAGGTTTCAGTTTACTCTTTTTTTCTCTAATCTTGACCCACCCTGGCAGGTAAAATTGAGACAAGATTTCCAAAGATTGAAAACCATCACAAAGAACACTGAGGAAGTTAGATGAGACTTTGGGTGAGTACCCATCCTCTCTGCAGTTATTCCCTCATCTGTAAAATGGGAATGATAATCACTGCCCAGCCTATTTCAAAGATTCTTGTGCAGATCAAATTTTAAAAAGTGTATTTGAAAGTACAAGTTCTGAAGTGCCATCCAGATGTAAGGGACTATCATATGGTGTGCTGTCCTCAATATCTACTGTTACCTGAGTAATACAATGGGATATGAGTAATCATTGTTCAATTAATATATGCTGAGGGGGGAAATTTTATTGTGGGAGAGGGTGTGGCAAACAGGAGGGAAATAGCATTGTAACCTCCCATCATACCAGTGGTCCTCGACCCTAGCTGCACATTAGAATCATCTGGAGAGCCATTAAAATACTCTAAATCAGGGGTCCCCAACCCCCAGGCCATGGATCGGTACTGGTCCTCAGCCTGTTGGGAACCAGGCCGCACAGCAGGAGGTGAGCAGTGGGCAGGCGAGCCAGTGAAGCTTCATCTGCAGCTCCCCATCACTCACCATTGCTCCCATTACCTCCTGAACCATCCCCCACCCTCCGTGGAAAAATTGTCTTCCATGAAACCCATCCCTGGTGCCAAAAAGGTTGGGGACCACTGCTCTAAATGCAATGTTGTAGCCTAGATTGGATCCAGAAGCAGAAAAAAGACATTAGCAGAAAAACTAATGAAATCCCAATAATATCTGTAGTTTAGTTAATGGTAATGTAACAATCTTAGTTTAAGTTTTGATAAATGGACCGTGGTTATATGAGATCTTAACATTAGGGTAAACTGGGTGAGAGCTATATAGGAACTTCTGTACTACCTTTACAACTTTTATATAATTCTAAAATTATTCCTCAAAAATTATTTAGAGCAAAAAACAATGTAAAATATAAATATGTCTTGATGTCATCCTAGATAGGTGAATCAGAATCCCTGGGGAGGTGCCTGGGCAACTGTGATTTTGAAATTTTCCCCAGTGGTTCTAATATATGGTGAGGGTTAAGAACCACTGTTCTACACCATGAATGCTTGAGAGACTGGGATCCTGTCGTGTTCTTCACTCTAGCCTAGTACCTAGCACAGTGCCTATATGGAGAGCTTGCATACTTGTGCCCTTGCTGAACCATTTGCAGAAATCTCCTTTATTTTGAGTCCTCTGTAATAACAGAAGGAAAACTGGAAACAAACCTCTTCCCCTCAAAAATATTGGGCTGGCCAAAAAGTTCGTTCGGGCTTTTCCGTGACATCTTACCAGGGAAGATTTTCAGACATGTTCCTGCCCAGAATAGTTTCTACTCCTGCCCCCAGTCTTTCGTCATTTTCAGTTAATCCTGACCATTATCACCAGATAAATATTCCTGAAATACTAAAACTGCCATCTCTTTGTTCAAAAGTCTTATTTAGTTCCCCATTACCTAAGTAAATAATATACTTCTTAGTTAGGCAAGCAAAATTCCATACAACTCCAATAATACAATAATTTTCAGCCTGCTAGCCTGCTATTCCACATGGACCCTGCATTAACTGTAGATTGCATGCAGTTCTCTTAAACATGTCTTTAATTCACCCTTCTCTCTGTCACATACAATAATGCTGCTATCCTCACCTATATTACAAATCCTCTCCATCTTTCAAGGCTCCACTCATGTGTAATTTTTTCGGGTCACTCCAGCAAAAAAGTGAGCATTCCCTCTGTTGTATCTTCTAATTCAAATGGCACTGGCATTACTATTTTCTTTTGTAATTATTTGTTTTCTGTTTTATTCCCCCACGAGACTAGATTAAACTCCTAGTGGGCAAGGACTATGTGTTATAGGTCTTCTAACCCTCACAGTGCTTACCATGATGCTGTCCACACAAACACGTGATAATGATTTAATATACATTTTGCACAATTACAGTGTATAAAAAGTAAAAATAGAAAATCAAAATTCAAATACACAACTACATTCATCACTCCAAAATATCTTTGAAGGAATCCCAGAATAAGAATTGTTAAAATTGTTAAAAGCCATCTGAAGCCTGAATAAGATTTTGATGCTGTGCTTCCCTGGTGGTGCAGTGGTTGAGAGTCCGCCTGCCGATGCAGGGGACACGGGTTCGTGCCCCGGTCGGGGAGGATCCCACATGCCGCGGAGCGGCTGAACCCGTGAGCCATGGCCGTTGGGCCTGCGCGTCCGGAGCCTGTGCTCCGCAACGGGAGAGGCCACAGCAGTGAAAGGCCCGTGTACCACACACAAAAAAAGATTTTGATGCTATTGTTACATTAATAATTGAACAAAGTTTATAAGAAAACTATATACTTCCTCAAATTTTAATTGTTCAGACTTAAAAATGGGAAAAGGGAGGGCTCAGTAATTTTCCCCTGAAAACAAACATTTATCTGACTAATTCTTAAGGGCAGGAAAATTGTTAAGTCTGTTCCCACCACTATCCTCTCCCTAATATACCTACACATACACACGCATGCGCACACGTGGGCGTGCACACAGACACACACACACTAGCAGGATGTTGTCTATGTGGTAGAGCCTGAAAAATCACATTAGTTCTCTCTTTCAGATATGGTCTATATATGGGGGAAAAACCACTGTTAAAATATTAATGAATATTGTAGAGATTTCTACCATATTTTGAGAAAAATCACACATATAATGTACTAAGATGTGAATTTTGTTGGACAACTATGATGGTTGCACATTGTTAAAACAAAACAACTATAAATTTTATTTTCTGGTTGAATCTCTTGAGGAACGTTTGGAATTGCTGGTATCTCTGGTTCCTCTGCTTTGGGTTTTTCCTTCATTTCTGTAAAATAAAATAAAATATGAAAATACATTTAATAAATGGTATTGGGATGATTGGCTATCCACTTGGAGAAAAAAAACTCTACCTAACACTTTGCACAAAAACAAATCTCAGATGAATTAAAGATTTAAATATTAAGATACAGTAAATGTTGTAGAAACAATAGAATATTCCTGTAATCTTAAGATTATAAAGGCCTTTCTAAGCAGACCACAGACCAGAAGCCATAAGGGAAAAGACTGACAGGTTTGAATCATTAAGAATTAAAATCGTGACAGGTTTGAATAACTAAAAACTAACATTAAAATTTTGTCATATAGAATGCCAAACTACTATAAACAAAGTTAAACCACAAAAAACAACTAGAAAAATATTTACAACTTATATGTAGGTAAAGATTTAATAACTATTATTTGAGATTTTAAAAATCAATCAAAAAGGTAGATATCCCAAATATAAAATGGAACAAGGATTCAAACAGGCAATTCTCAAAAGAAAAAAACTGAATTCATAATAATCATAAAAATATGCCTAGCAGCATTAGTCATAAAAAAGTGGGAATTAAAACAATTAGGTTTTTTTTTAACCTAGCATAATAGGCATAGATTATTAAAACAATCATGTGCAGTGTTGTCAAGGGCATGGGCAACAGGCACTTACATAAATTTTTGGTTTCTGTGTATTGCTACAACATTTTCGGAGGCTAGTCTGACAGAATGTATCCAGACTTTAAATGCTGGTACCCTTTGGCCCAGCAATTCAACTTCTAGGGATTTGTCCAAAGGAAGTAATCAGACCAACTTAGGCTTCCAGTGCCTTAGTTTCCTTATCTATAAAATAAGGATAATATTATTCATCCACTAGGGTTTTTAACACTGAATAAAGTGATTCACATGAAATGTTTAATACAGTGTCTGGCAGATAGAAAGTGCCAAATAAATGTTATTTAAATAAATGTTACTTCCAATGATTTCATTGAACGTTGCTGTAATAGTAAAACTTGGCAGTAATCTAAGTGTTCATCATTATAGGGATTGGTTGAATAAATTATTGTACGTATAAAACTGTACAATTGTTACAAAAGATGTCATTAAGATGGCCACAATATATGTTGTATGTGAAAAAAAAGCAGGTTATAAAATGGAATGTATTGTATTGATACCATCTCATTTGTTAAAGCAAAACAAAAACTTGACCTTGGGGATCAGAGATAGGAGATGGTATTATAGGGGACTTTTACTCTACAGTCACTTATATATTGCTTTAATTTATTATAATAAACATTATAATTTATTATTATGACAATTTTATAATCAGCAAAAAGGTAGATATTTCCACTTGTTTGGTAAGACAAAGCCCAAAACAAAATAAGCATTAATTAATTGCCCATCTTAACCTTGCTGGGTTTAAAATGAAACTCTTAGAATCGGGCACTGTGTTGATTAGAGCTGCTTCTCCATCAGGGGACTCCTGTCAGTACAAGTAGTGCTTCATATGTCTGCTTTTACTGTAATTTTTTAAAAGGTATTTCCTCAAAACCTGTATTACTTGGAATACAATAACCCCAGGTTTTTGTTGCACTCATATTTTAGGAGAAAGAGAAAATAAGCTACCAAAAGGATTTCTTTAGAACACAATTCCCTGGGGATAGCTATGGTCCGCTAGACAGCCCATTTCTTATACTGTGTACAATAGTGCACAAAGAGAATCAAGGCTCTCAGTTATGTCCCCAAGACAAGTCAAACTGAAGAAAGGTCACATTATTTCTTAAATGCTATGCAGAGGAGAAAGCTTTTCAGGAGCAAATATTTTAATAGAAAGGGTTTGGGGTAAGCCTGGTAAGTCCTACGAGAACGAGTTCCCTATTACCAGGATCATATTTTATGTCTTTGTATCTCCCTCAGTAGCTTGTACCATGAATTTACTTACCTTTAGTTTCCCAGGAAATTTTAATTTTCTAGAAAAAAACTTTATTCACCAAGTTTTCTTGTTAATCTAAATGTAATTGTCCTTTAAAATATTTTGCACATAATTCACTCTATATGGGGTTCATTTTTCTTCACTGGCTAAAGCTTCCCAAAATGGATAGTATGTACAAGTACCCACTATACACACTTATAGTTTCAATGATTTTCTTTTAATTATATGGTAATATACCAACAGATACTGGTTGAATGAAAAACAGTTTTCACTTGAAACTAGCCAAAGACATTGATGATACCCATTGAGATAACTGGGATAACCCAGGATTGTCAAAGAAGGCAATAAATCACCGCTCCAAGGGAGATAAACCTATCTGGTACTCTGATTATGAACAGGGAACACAAATAAGGGGCATGTCACTAGCTTGACCCCAATAAAAAAAAAAAAACCTACCTCAAGGAGAAATATAAACATCCTTAGCATCTTCCTGGTGTGCTTTAGGATCCTGGTCTTGGGGCCCACCTCTTTCTTGGTGCAGCTCTGGAAAGCATTCTTCAGGCACATCCTTATCTTTATATGTCTTAGTAGAGAGGTCTTCAGGCCCAGGTATTTCTTGGTATATTTCAGGGGCATAGTCTTCAGGCCCAGCTGTTTCTTGGTATATTTCAGGTGAATATTCTTCAGACCCAGGTGTTTCTTGGTATATTTCAGGTGAATATTTTTCAGGAGCAGGTGTTTCTTGGATTGTTTTATGAGAGGGGGCTTTAGACACAGCGATTTCTTTATATGTTTTATGAGAAAAGTGTTCAGGTTCAACTGTTTCTTGGTATGTTTTTATAGAAAGCTCTTTAGGCACAGCTATTTCTTGTGCTTTAGGAACAAAATTTTCAGTCTCAGCTATTCCTTGACCTAGTTCAGAATTGTGTTCCTCAGGTTCAGCTCTTTTTTGGTATGTTTCAAGAGCGTAGCCTTTAGGCACATCTGGTTTGGGGTATGCTTCAAGAGGGCATCCTTCCAGGTCAGCTACATCTTCAGATGTTTTAGAAGAAAGGGCTTTGGCTGCAGCGGTTTCTTGGCACATTTTAAGAGAGAGGTCTTCAGGTTGAGCCATATCATGGCGCATTTGGGAAGGATGGTCTTGAAATACAGCTATTTCTTGGTACATTTTAGGAGAGAGGTCTCCAGATTCAGCCATATCTTGGAGTACTTCAGAAGGGTGGTTTTGTACTGCTGTTTCTTGGTATTCAGAAGAATTTTCCTGATGGATAATGCTTTCTTGACCTATTTCAGAAAAATGTTTCTTGGGCACAACTCTTTGCGTGGAGGCTACCGGAAGGAGAGCTTCGGTCACACTCCTGGGTGGTTCAGTTTCTTTCTCTGTAGGTGCTGGTGCTTTCTCCATCATTTCCTTTTCTAATTGTGACAGAGGCTCCACCTTCGTTTCTGTATTTTGTTGTCTCTTTCTGCCTCTTTCACTTCTTATTCCTGTTCTCTGCCGCTTATGTTTTTTCTCTCTATAGAGAAATCAGAATTAGTGTCAGCAACAGGCCTCCAGAATTCAAATAAACATTTGGCAATAACAGTCCCAGGACTCCCACTGCCTTGTTGCACGACCTTGAACAAGGCACTTAATCTCTCTCTGGGCCTCAGTCTCCTTGTTTGTAAAATGAAGAAGCAGTTCTAGATGCTCTCAATTGTCGGGAGAGGAAATGACCCTCAGGACTTTTTGTCTTTGATGCCTTGCTCTACAGGAATCTTCTTGGTGAGTGTAGCGTGTGTGTGTGTGTGTGTGTGTGTGTGTGTGTGCACGCGTTTGAGAGCATATACTTAAAGTTTGGTTATGGAAAATGTATTGTTGATGTTATACATTAATAGACTGGCATTCTTGTTTATATGCTAGTCTCTCTGGGTTTAGTCTATGTGAGTTCATTTCTCTATACCCTGGGTAAACTGATATGATTGTGTTCCTAGATCTGCAGTGCAGGTCTGCTCCTCATCTGCGCAGCCTGCAGGTGAATGATGTATGTGGCTTGCTTATCTAATACAGTGTCTTGTGTAAAGCAGGCTGAGTGGCCAAAGCTGGGTCCACAGCTCCAAAGCTGCAAAAACACTTCCTTGAGGTAAAGCAGCTTGGTGGAAAGGCATGAGTGGTCATATTATACCTACTCTGAACCAATCGCTAAAGATCTAGAAGATGAAAGGATATGCATGGGTATTGCAACCGATGACAAATTGTTAGGTACTACAAATATAACCAAATACAGATGGCTAATATAGATGGACTTGGGGGAAGAAAAAGATACTATAAAAAAGCATTTCATCATTTTTCTAAACCTATTGAAATTCTGTTTCATGTTACCTGCCCCGTGGAGCCTTCTCCAACAGACCACAGGGCTGAAATGCTCTCCCTGCTTACCACTCCTATAGGATTTATTATGAGGATTATGCTTAAGGTAAAGAACATAGGCTGCCTCATCCTGTAGTTATTTCTGGAGAAACCCTATTTCTTTTAGTAAACAAGACAGTCTTTGGAGATAAAACCAGTGTTTTTTACACCTATGCGATGCTTGCAGTTCCTTGTACACTTAAAAAATGTATACCCTATTCTACTTTTGCGTGTTTGAAAATTTCCATAATTAAATTTTTTTAAAGGTTGTCTCATCAAAACCAGTTTGAAGTCAATATTAAAAAGGTACATATTATAATAGTACAGTTTAAAATAAATATTAAAAATAATATAGAAGGTAAAAATGATATGGTACCTCAGCATTTGGAGGTTTAATTCCAAGTAACCAAGGTAACAAGATAAATTATAAAGTCCTTATTGTCAGATTTTAAAAAGATGATGTATGTGAATTCTTCAGGCAACATTATTATCCTAGAAATTAAATCCTAAATAATTTGTTATGTAGATCTCTATATGATGGAAATGTGAGTAATGTTCCATGTACTTCCTGGTAGTTTCTCAAAAGATACAAATATATCTGTGTGGCCTAAAATTTAATCTGTACTCTGTCACTTATAAGCTATGTGATCATGGGCAAGTCACTTAAACTCTCTATGCCTTGATTTCTTCACAGGTAAAATGGAGTAAATAGTATCTGCCCAACCTCATGTGGTTGTCCTAAGAATTGCATGTAATAACTTATATGAATGAATCATCCAGATAGAAACTAGTACTCTTATATAAATATCAGAAATATATATATATATATATATGTATATATATATATATATGGTGCTTCCTATGTGCCAGGCACTGTTTTAAGTAATTTACTTATTCTGTTATCTCATATAGTCTTCACATCAACTTATGTGGTAGATACTATTATTATCTCCATTTTGCAGATGAAAAAACTAAAGCACAGAGAGGTTGAATAACTTGTCCAAGGTGAAATGGCTAAGAAGTAAGGGAGCCACTCTTCAAATCTAGTCATTTAGCCATCTGGCTTTAGCAGCCAGGCTCTTAACTATTACACTCTACCGCTTCTCTCTGGAACTAAGGTTTCACTGTGTAGAATGTTGTAGTGAGGACAGCCCTCAGTAGTATAGATATATGTCACAACAGCAAGGCCGGCCAGCTGCCGAGAGGCTCACTAAGGTTCCACCTACTCCAGTGACTTCTTCAGCCTTGCCCCCCCCCAAAACAATGAGCACAGAAGCCCAATTCTATGAGCATACTGAAACCAGCTCCATTTCTAGGGTCAGAGCTCATCAACCAGCTCAAAGAGATTGATATGTAAACCTAAAGACCAATTTTTAAATGAACAGTGAGAAATGCAAAGACTTGGGAAGGCAAGGAATGATCAGAAGGTTGCTTGGTGAGTAAGGAATTAGGGGAACTAATTGTGTGTTCTTCAACAGAGTCACCTGTCAGAGGACTTGAGTACAGAAGTTTCTGCTATAACATATATGCATTCCTGAAAAACCTCACTTTCTGCAAAATCATGCACTAAAAGTGACAGTGCTTATGGGGAAAAAATAAAGTTGGGGCAAATGATTCAAATCCTATGCAACTTTTTAACACTAGCATAAACAGTAATTGGGACAAGGGTGAGATAACTTGGATAGTCCAGACAGGCAGCTTACTATGGCTGGAGGCTGCCTCGGGGATGGTAAAAATGCACAAAAGCAACAGTGTAAATGCAGGCTTTCAGTGCTGAGATCATGCAAATAAGGGTGCTCTGAGACAGCAGGGCTGCCGCTAAGTTGAGCACAGGAGGAAGTGCAACCTGCTATATGTGGAGATCTTTGCAAGGCTACCAATGTCCTTCTCTGGGGAAGAAGCCCCGGATGAAGGCTGAAAAGGACCCTGTCTATACATCAGCCAAGCTGAAGGCTTTTTCCTTTCCTGTGAAGGTTTTAACTCTATTCCCACTATTCTGGCTTCTTTTGAGTAGGAAAAATTATGAACTAACACAACTTCCACATTATACTGACATCATTCTCATATTTACCAATCATATGTGAGCTAACTGGTGTTGTAGAAACATGTGTTGTTGCAGAACAGACGATACTCAGTCCACAGTGGGAATAGGTACTTAAAACATCTGCACTGTATGTTTTTTAAAAAAATGATGCCTAGAAAAATGTTTACCTATGTTTTTTTGGGTTTTTTTCACAAAGCAGAGCCCAGCCCTGTGAAAAATGTATACCTATGTTATTTTTGCCATTGAAGGAAACATTTTTACAGTAAAGAAGAAATGCACATCTAAATCTTAATCAAAAAAATTTTAAAGAAGAAGAGTGCTTAGATCAGTGGTTCTCAACTGGGAGCATTTTACCTCCTCTCCCCTGACCCCAGGAGACATTTAACAAGGTCTGGAGACATTTTTGGTTGTCACGATGCGGAGGGGAGAGTCCTGTGGGTTTCCAGAGGCCAGTGGTGCTGAGAAACATCTTCAATACACAGGACAGCCTCCCACACAAAGAAGTCGCCTATCCACAGCACTAATAACACCAGCGTTGAGAAACCCTGGCTCAGATGGATGCTGTACTTTGGCTCCTTGGGCTCCCCTTTTCTATTTCCAAGCAGGCAATACCTCTGTTTTCACAGTTATATTCTAAATGGTGCAGTTAGATGCTGCCTAATTTATAGTCATGTTCATGTACTCCCTTCCTGAGATTACATACAGCTGACTTTGGACACTTAGGAACTCTCAAACTCTGCCATCACTCATTTACAGACAGTGCTTTGGTTTACTCCATGGAGAGTTAACTACACTCATTCAAGAAGAATTTCACTAATAGAAAGCTTGGAGAACAAGCTTGGGGGTCTTCTCAATGGTGTCTCCCGCTCCCAACAGATACTTCTATGGTTATATTACTAGGGTGGTTGAACACCAGTCCTCTCTACAATATACATAATTTGATCACCTGGTACTGTAATTAAAAGAGACCATATATATAAGATTCTGTTCCCATCACTTTACTAGATGGGTGACTTTAGGCAAGAGATTTAACCTTCAGAGACTTGGTTTCTTTTTTTGTAAAATGAGGATAACAGCTCCCAATTTATGGGATTTTTGGAAAGATGAAATATAGTACGTAAAAGTGCTCAGCACCACTTGACAAGTAGCATACGCTAGATAAACATCAGTTCCTTTCCCCTTGCAGCAATACCATACCCAAATTGCCATTGTGAAGTTTGCTTTTCTCGTGCTTCAGCTTTTCTTTTTCTGAGTTGCTCTCTGTTTCTTAAACTCCAAGTTCCAATGACTTCTGTAGGATCAAAATGAAAGTTATGGGAGATAGTGATGAGTTGTGGCATTAACAGGAAAAGAGTCCTATAGAAAAAATGGTAGAATCCCTTTACTGGGTGTGTAAGTTTTTCTCTTAGCCTTTTGAGGACAAGAACTATATCTTATTTATTCTTGTACCTCTGAAGAATGCCTGGGAGCAAACATTCAGTCGACATTTTTTAAATGAAAAGGTCAGTATTTGTACATAAGTGTGCTACCAACCTATTAATTTTTTCAAAATAGTGTACATATTGTACAAACATAAAAGAAAAAAATCAGCCATGTTCTGCCATCCTATAACCTGTTTTCATTTTATTCCTCGTATTCATCTAGTTCCTATATTAAACAAAGTTGTAATGATGGCATACCACAGTTTTATCATTTATTAACCTGATACATCAAAAATATATTCCATCATCTCGTCCTCATAATTATAACTTTAGCAGCTACATGATACTTAATCGAGTTGATGTATTCTCATTTATCCACTCATTCCACTCGTATTGAACATTTAGGTTGTTGCCAGTTATTTTTTCTTGCCATTGTAGATCAAATTATAATAAATATTTCATGTACACAACAGCTTTTTTTCTTTTGTACATTTTTCCTTTGGATGACGTTTCTCCAAGTTCTTTGGAATATTAAAGTTATTATCAAGAAAGGTTCTATTGCCATCCAAGTTTGTGAAAAGTTAACGTTGGGTCTTTGATGTAGAACTTCTTAGAGACTATAGAATGATTTCAAATTTGCACCGGGACCCCCAAAAGAGAAAATGTCCCTTGGACCATGGCACCTTTTGTTTTTAGGACAGAAGTCCTTAATGGTGAACATGGATGGGGGAAAATTATACTTTTATTTTTACCAATCTTTGATTTAAATGACCACTTCCTTCAATTATGAATGTAGGTAGCAAACCACAGTAGTTTTAGCAGTGTGTGATTTTGTCACAAAAAGAAATTACAGATTTTCTTCATATAACATGACAGTTATTGCAGATACCTTAAAATATCATTTATTTGAGATGATATATTTGATTTGATATGGTGGTAATTAGATCCACCACTGGACCTTGTTATTTAATGCATCTGTAAATAAGCACATATATTATTATATCATAGTTTTTTATTTTGATAACTTATCTTAATATAATTGCTTCCTTTATAATCCTATGTATTTAATTTTATGTATTTAGACTTCTTAGTCTAAGAAGGGGTCTAGAGGTTCATCAGAATGCCAAAGGGATCCATGGCATTAAAAAGTTTTAAATCACTGCCTCAAGGCCTAGGGTTCTGCAAAAGCAGCAGAAATGCTGCTTTAGGATAGATCCAAAGACTAAGATTAGTGAGTCAGAAGAATAAACACTATTATAGTTCTTATTATCTGGCTACTTATTGCCAGATCCCTTTCCAAAAGTTTCACTATATTTACGTTACCAAAGAAGTATATGGTTGTATTTGTTTTACCACAACTATCTGGTATTGGGTATTTTCGTTATCTTTCATTTATATATATTATTAATAATTTATTTATTATTTCCTTGTGTTTCTCTGGCTTATTAGAATCTTAGTGCTAGAAGGCATCTCAGAAAGTTATATAGCGCCAATTCTTCCATTCTAATATATGAACGTATCCAATTATGCCCCTTTTTTGCCAGAGCCATAAAAAGAGGAAAATAATCATAGTCCAATCCTTCCCAACAGTCACTACCTCTTAAGGACTCTTTCATTACCTGGAACATGGTTCTCTTCTTGATGAGGATCAGGTATCTGATGGAGCATCAAGTGAGACTGGTCCTTTCCCAAATCCATCTTGCTGCAATACCTTCCTGCTGTTTGGTCTGACTTCCACAAGAACCCTTTTTTAAAATGTCAAAAGTAACTAACAGTTAAAAACACACACATACCCGAGTTCACTTGTCATTTGACTTCCTGCCTAAAAGTTTTATCTAGTTGGACCACAGCTGCTGGCTACTTCTACTTTCTTTATCATACTGCACAGGTGTGAGCAGGGGGCACAGCTGGTGCTATGTCCTCCTCCACCATAGTGGCTAGTTATACAGGCAGCCCTGCAGCCACAGGCTGGTATGCCACAGCCTCCAGTATGGCAGTCATTTGGGTCTGCTAAGAAGTACCTGAGTCCCATGTTACTTTTTACATACAGAGGTGGCATAGTATAGGAAGAACACCAAGTCTAGCACCTAACCAGCTCGATGTCCTTGAACAAATCACTTCCCCTTTTCGTGACTATCCTTCCTCATTTGCAAAGTGGGTGAATAATTCCTGACTTGCCCACCTCACACAGTTCTTGTGAAAGTGAATATTATGAATGTGAAAATTATGAAGATATGAAACTAATCTTATATTGTTTTCCTGCATGTGGCATTTTTTCATCTTAACCTGATGCAAAGTAATGGAAAGTCTTGCTGTTAGATAATAGACATAAAGAACTAAATTAGGAATTCAAAGCAAATTTGAACCCTCTTCTGCTCACCTGATCATTCACAATTGACTCAAGATAGCTAGTGAAATCCACTGTGACTCATCCAGGGAAGGTCAAAAAGCATTTCTTTTTTTTCTTTTTTTTCTTTTTTTTTTTTTTTTGTGGTATGCGGGCCCCTCACCGCTGCGGCCTCTCCCGCTGCAGAGCACAGGCTCCAGACGCGCAGGCCCAGCGGCCATGGCTCACGGGCCCAGCCGCCCCGCGGCATGTGGGATCTTCCCGGACCGGGGCACAAACCCGTGTCCCCTGCATCAGCAGGCGGACTCTCAACCACTGCACCACCAGGGAAGCCCCCAAAATCATTTCTCAATGAAAATATCAGCACATTATGTCACAGAAATTAAGTTGAAACCAAAGGAATCACCCATCTTCAATCGGTCACCCAATTTGTGAAGGCAAAGAGGTACAGAGAATCAGGATTGTTCACCAAGGAAAGGAACACTGACCACCTCCTATTACAGGCAAACAGTCTGTGAGATGCAGGGTTAACACTGTATCTGGAGTCAGATACTGAGGTGAAGAGAGTTTGAATTCCAGAGTTGCCACATTCCCTAATTCAGTCACCTTAGGCCACTTAGTCTTGGAGCCAGTTTACCTACCTACAATATGGGACAATATTGGTATGTACCTCATGAGGTTATTGGGATGACTGAATCAAATAATGCATTTCATATGTGCCTGTCATATTGAATACATGGTGCCTAGCATATTCAACATGCTTAGTAAGTGTTAGTTGCTTTATTAGTAATAAAAATATAGTGACAAGATTTTGGTAAGTCAAGTCACAGTTTAAATGCACTAAGGAACTCAGAGAAAACCTGAAGGGAATCCTTTATAAAGAGAAAACCTTTATAATGTGAATAGATGCCCTCTACTTCCATAGACTCTTAAGGCATTAGCATCTCCTCCTAAACCATCTAGTCCCTCCCCCTATTTTATACACAGAGAAATTGAGAACCAAGGAGGGGAAAGATTTACCTGCCCCAAATTTTCTTACTTACTGGTGGCACCACATCTTACTGATGATAAGATGGGTCATCTTGTTATGCTTGATCTTACCTGGGTATGAAGATGTATGTGTGATGTGAACATACGAGAGAAGCAGCTTTTTCAAACACACTGAAAAATATTGAGAATTATATAACAAGCACTCAAGCGCTTACCACCAAAACTTAATGTGGTATTTAATTACTAGATCCTAAGCTCTAGCTTTAAGTTTCTCGGTTCCCCAGTCTTTCTTGTAAGTTAATCTCTACCTAAAAATTCAGATAACTCCAGGGAGTCCCTATTCCAAGAAGTCCTATAGGGAATGGAAAGTGTAACTTGCAATTTATCTCATGATAATTTTTGGATTTTCAGATACAGATACAGGGTTTTAAAAACTCCAATACAAACTAAAGTAGCTTTGAAAATTATAAAACAGGAGTGTTTTATAATTTAAACTGGCATTTTAAATTAGTTGCTTTATTTGATATGTTTTAATTCTTACTGATTAGGTTATTTCTTATGATAATGAAATAAGATAACCTTTTAGAATACTTCTAGGATGCCTTACAGAAGACGCAGAATTACTTCTTAAATACAATTATCCTTCAAGCTTATAAGACCCAGTTCAACGATTCAGCAAACCTTACTGAATGCCTCCTCTGTGCCATGTACTGAGCAAGGCTGTCAGACTACAAAGGTGGACGAAGGTGGACAGATGTTAGTCCCTGAGTTCTGTGTACTGTAGGCCCATTGAGATATGCACATCTTTATTGGAGGGAAATAATATTTAGACCCTTTACACCCTGCTGCAGCCTGCCTAAGTTGATTCCACCCCATGTTCTGATATCTAGGAGCAGAATGTGGAGGGACTATATGAGGGTGGGGTCTCAAGTTAACAGTAATTAGGGAGCAATATTGGGTGGAGGGGGCAGGTGGAGGGAGTTTGGAGCAAACTAGATTGGAAGTCAGGCAAGGTGTCTCTGTTGTGATAAGCAGGCCACAGCAGGAACTTGTCTGGGACAAAAATAGCCAGTCAGTAAATTCACAAGCCATAGTTCATTGTCCTTTCCCTCTGTAGTAAAGTCTAGAGTCCATAGCAGTATGTTAGATGCTAGGCATTAAAGGCCAGATATTTTTAACAAAAGCTGCCTTGTTCTAGAGTTATTTGCATATATACATAATACCTCTCTCTAGGCCACAAACCCTTTGAGGGTGGTTACCACTCCTGATTCACCTTTGTATCCTCACAGTATAATCTAGTAGGAGGCTTAGCCCAGAGCAGTCCCCACAAACGCCTTCACTCTTGTATGCAGGGCCAGCCTCATGGGTGTGCAGCCTGTGAAAGTACTTTATACACTCAGAGGGGCTGATGCTGCTGTCACTTAGTAATACCATCATCTGTTCCAGAGCTCTTTCTACTGTCATTCACTGGCACTGACCTCTGTGCTGAAGATATAGCAGTTAGAATTTCCCTGGTGGCACAGTAGTTAAGAATCCTCCTGCCGGGCTTCCCTGGTGGCGCAGTGGTTGAGAGTCCGCCTGCCGATGCAGGGGACACGGGTTCGTGCCCCGGTCTGGGAAGATCCCACATGCCGCAGAGCGGCTGAGCCCGTGAGCCATGGCCGCTGAGCCTGCGCGTCCGGAGCCTGTGCTCTGCAACGGGAGAGGCCGCAACAGTGAGAGGCCTGCATGCCGCAAAAAAAAAAAAAAAAAGAATCCTCCTGCCAATGCAGGGAACACGGGTTTGAGCCCTGGTCCGGGAAGATCCCACATGCTGAGGAGCAACTAAGCCCATGCACCACAACTACTGAGCCTGTGCTCTAGAGCCCGTGAGCCACAACTACTGAGCCCACGTGCCACAACTACTGAAGCCCACGTGCCTACAGCCCATGCTCCGCAACGAGAAGTCACCGCAATGAGAAGCCCACGCACCACAACAAAGAGCAGCCCCCGCTCACCGCAACTAGAGAAAGACTGCGCAGCAATGAAGACCCAATGCAGCCAAAAATTAATTAATTAATTAATTTTTTGAAAAGAAGAAAGAAAAGTGAGCATGGAATGATAGGATAAGGAACAAGGGGGGAAAGTTGATGGTGGATGCTATTTTAAACAGGGTGACAGTTGTTCGGGACTGAAGGAGGTGAGGAGCCAACCAGGCTGCCATCTGGGAGGGCACTGTAGGCAGAGAGGCACTGGCAAATGGCCTGAGGTGAGAGAGTGGTAGGAGGTGGGTTCAGAGAGGTAGCTTATTGCCCCTTGTAGGCATGTCTACTCTGATTGAGATGGATAGTCATGGGATGGTTTTGAACAGAGGATTGATGCCATCTGACTTTTTTTTTTTTTTAATTTTTGGCAACGCTGCTTGGCATGCGGGATCTTAGTTCCCCAAGCAGGGATCAAACCTGTGCCCGCTGCAGTGGAAGCATGAAGTCTTAACCACTGGACCTCCAAGGAAGTCCCTGGCATATTTTTCAAGGATTATTCTATATAAAGAACAGACCATGGGGACACGGGAGGAGGTGGAAGCAGGGAGACCAGTTAGAAGGATCCTGCAGAATACAGATGATTAAGGCTTGGACTGTGATGGGAGTGATGAAGAAGTGGTCAGACTCTGGAGTAGCTTACAAACTGGATATGCAGTGAGTGATAAAGAATCAAAGAGTATGACAAGAGTTCTGGTCTGAGCAACTGGAAAGATGGAGATACCATTAATAGACAAAGAAGACTGGGGGGAGCAGGCTTGCAGGAGATGATCAGGACTTTAGTTTTGGACATGCTAATAGATTAGGGATAAAACAGCAAAGGAGCAGCCAGTGAGGCAGCGAATAACCAGGAAAGTGTAGTGTTTTGGACGTCAAGTGGAAAAAATGTTTCAAGGAGGAGGGAGTGATCAACCTGTCAAATTTTGCTAATAGGTAGATAGAAGGAGGATTGAGAATTTTCCTAACAATTTCTTTCCTAAGAATTTAATTAATTATGGACTGGAGCCCAGAAAGGTTAAGTGACTTGGCCAAGGACATACAGGCAGGACCAGCAATATAATTTGCAGGGCCCAGTCCAAAATGAAAATACAGAGCTCCTCCTTCAAAAACTATTAAGAATTTCAAGACAGCTACAGCAGAATATCAGAATGTCAAACCCATCACAGGGCCACTTTCACAAGTGCTTCCCTGAATCTTTGTGGCAAACTTATAAAATAGCTATTAGTATCCTCACTTTTCAGATCAAGGCACTGGTGCTCAGGGTGTAAAGTGATTTTACTAGGGTCACAGAGCTAGACTGGTAGTTTGAGCATGAAACCTGAGCCTGCAGCCTCCAAGTCTGGCCTTCTTCCTACTAGACCAAACTAGATATTGAGGGAGAGAATTGCTTTCCTGCCTCCTGACCCATCTGGAGCACGTTTAAGTTAGTATTGAGGCCTTGTTCATGCATTTCAGAGGCCTGGTTGAACTGGGCAGATGTGGGAGGGAGGGAAAAACATTCCTAAGAACTTCTGCCCTGGGGCTCTTTATGATGGGGGTGAAAAGGGAGCACTGGATACTATTCAGTGAGAAACTTGACCTAATAAAAGTGCCCCCAAACTGACGTAGTTTTAGGCCATATTGATAGAATTATAGAAAAGAGGGCGCTCACTTTGCTACACTTTGGTTTGTCATCCCATACATGGAGTGTTATGCTGTGAAGACCGTGTGAATGGAATTTGAAAACGTGTAGAAAAAAAGAGCAAGGGATTTGGGACTCTACCATTTCCTGGCTGTGTAATTTGGGGGGAAATCTCTCAATTCTTTCTGATTCTCAGTTTCTTCCCTTATAAAACAGAGAAAAAGTAATACCTCCCAGGGATTCTGGGAGGATAAAAGAGATCGTGAGAGCTTTCTATAAAATAAAAAGCACTGTGCAGATAGACATGCCATAAACTCGGGCAGTGTTAATAGTATTATTAGAAGTGTTCTAATTATGCACCTGGGCATTGTCCTGGAGTGCATTTGGGTGGAAAAGTCAAGAAAGGGAAGCTATCATACACTTTTTTTTCTTAGTGTTCTTTCCTTGCTAAAATACTTTTTCAAACCTTTTAAATTATTTTCAAAGAGTTGACCATGCTTTGTTTTCCTTAGTGGAGAAGGAGAGTTTCTGGTTTCCCTCTCTCTCACAGCCTGTTGATGCATGATAAATAAGTTCTGTCTCTGCTGAAACAGATGCTACTGTACACATACAGATAACACGGTCTATGACTTTAGAATGGCTGTAACCTGACTTTCAATTTAGTTTGTTCCAAAGTCCCTCCTCCGGCCTCCTCCACCAATATTGCTTTCTATTTCTTAATGAATAGACAATAAGCATCTCTGAATAAACATTGATATGTGGTCATTTAGCTGGGGAAGAACAAGTCTGCTCCCACCTTGAGCCCCCATCACATCTCTGTCCTCACTTTCCTGAACTTCCGGAACTAACAGTGTACTCTCAAGTCGACTGCTTCCTTTCCCCACATAACTTTTTCTTTCCTTTGCATCCACAATCTAGTTTTCTCTTCCACATATTGTTCTCTCATAAGTCAGCAATGATTCCTAATGGCCAAGTCCAGTGGTCCCTTCTCACTTCTCTCTCTCTGTTACTTCACTGTAGCTCATGGTTCCTCTGAGCACTTCTGTCGCTCTGTTCTTGGCTTCTCTAGTAATGTGTTCTTCATCCCTCCTTCCTCTCCCCCCCAACTCCTCCACACACTTCTCTTTTACTCCTCTAGCTATGAGAAGTACTTCCCAAGGATGACTCCTCTGAGTCTTTTCTCTCTCACTCTTAGACAGTCAATCCAACTGTATACCTTTAGCTATTACCTTTATGCAGATATCTTCTAAATAATTACCAGTCTGAGTTGAAAAATCACATTTTCAAGTGTCTCTTGAATATCATTCTTTACCTGAATATCCCACTGCACCTTAAACTTAGCATAGCAAAAAGCAAATATAGGGTTTCCCTGGTGGCACAGTGGTTGAGAGTCCGCCTGGCGATGCAGGGGACACGGGTTCGTGCCCCGGTCCGGGAGGATCCCACATGCCACGGAGCGGAAAAAAAAAAAAAAAAAAAAGCAAATATATCTTCCCCCTAAAACCAGTCTCTCCTACGCTTTATTTCTGCCACTCTTAACTATTCTACTATAGAAGAGTGGCACCTTGTTCCTGGACATCCAGTTCTAATTGGCAATCCAGTTCAGAATTGTCTTTGCCTCTGCCTCCTCACTTTGCTTCTCACATCCAGTTGGACACAGTTCTGAGTTTATTCTTCCCAATGTCCCACATGCTTATTCCCTCTTTTCCTTTCCCATACCACCATCCCAGAGGGGCACCTCAACTTCTCATTGGAAGTATTGGAGAAGCTTCCTAAGTGGTTTATTTTCTTCTATCTCCCCTCACCTTCCCCAGATTGTCCTGCACAAACAGCCAGAACATTCCCCATAAAACTGGCTCAGAACTGGTCTCTACCCCACTTAGAATCCCATAAAGTCTCAGTATTATGTGTAGAATAAAGACTAAACTTGTCAGTCTGGCATTTAAAGCCAACTTCCCAATCTTGTCTCCCATTACTTTCCTGAAAATACCCAATATTCCAATTAAATAGTGCCACTTGCCCTCCCTGTTTGGCTTTGATTCTTTCTAACACCCACAGTACCTTTATTCACACCTTCTTGCTCTTCAGTGCTCTTCACTTGTGTCTGCCCATCCAGATGGTGAGTGCCCCCATCACAAAGCCTTTGGTGATAATGATGATGATATATTAGCTACTCTACAAACACATGATAGGTACCTGACATGTTACAAACATTATCTCATTGAGATATTATCCCCATTTCACTGATAAGGAAATTAAGGTTTAAAGAAGTTAGGTTACATCCCAAGGTCACATAAGCTCACAGGTGCCGTAGTTAGAGCTCAAAACCAAAGCAGTCTGACTCTAAAGTTCACAGATTTAACCATTCTTTTTACTACCTTTTCCTACCTAGAGGTGATCTCTCCTTTTTGAGCTATAGTGTCACTTGACCTGAGCCTCTTGTATGATAAATATCACATAATATTTATTTTATTGTTCACATGTACACTTCTTTTCTATAATGTTCATTCAGCAAACATTATTGAACATTTAGTTCTTGCCAGCCCCTTTACTAAGAATTGGAGACATAGAGAAGAATCAAACAGGAGTCCTTTCCTCCAAGGAACTCAGTCTAATTGAGGGTGATAGACAATAAGTAAATCTGAATTTAGAATACAGTATGATAATTTTAACATCAATATTTCCAAATGTTCTAAGAGTAGAGGTGGAGTGCTTAATTCTGCTGTCACAGAAGCAGAAAGATAAAGATATTATATTGTGTATTCTCTAGCTATAATCCTCTTTATTCATAACTGCCTTGAAATCACTCTGCATTGGTCAACACGTAGAATTGGAAAAATGATGAGGCTCTATGTGTGTAATAGTATTATGTGGTTTTTTCACTTTACACTAGTGTTAAGCTTTTCCCCTTTTATTAATTTCACAGAAATAATAATGATAGCCAATATTTATTGAGCACCTGCTTATCATATTCCAGGCGGTCTTCTAAGTACTTTATATATGATAGTTCATTTAGTCTTTACAACAGCTTTTAAGGTAGGTATTAGTAATATCCCTATTTTGTAGATGAAGAAACTGAAGCATAGGTATTGAACCTGCACCCTAAGTCAAACACCTAGTAAGTGGCAAAGCTGGGTGGTTTGGATCTAGGAGGCCATATGCTTAACCACTTTGCTCTCCTGCCTCTCAATTCTACTTCTTTCATATTTAATAAAATAAGGCAGCAATATATATTCTTTTTTGATCCTCTCTCCCTCCTTTCTTTCCCATTTCCCTCTCCCTCATCTTCTCCCTCTTTCTGCAATTTGTTGACTATATAATCTGTGTCCCAAAAGTGTGTAGGGTGCTGGGAATATAAAGGCAAATAGGAAAAACTGCATACATAGAAAATTAAGGGAACACAGAGGAGGGACATCTAACCCAGATGAAGAGATAAGGCCAAAGCAGTCTTACTGGAATAGGTGATCTCGAGCTTAGTTTTGAGAGTGAATAGGAATTAACTACTATGATGCAACCAGGCTCAGAGGAACAAACACAGGCTCCAGAGTCAGACCTAAGTTCATTCAAATCAGGTTCTGTGTGGCCAGGATCTTCCACCCTCAATTCCCTCATATATGGAATGGGTATTATAACACCTACCTTTCATGACTATTATGAGGATTAAGAATGATGACTATTGGAAAGAATCTGGCACATAGCAGACCTTACTGCTCTGGCTGTCATTATGATTGTTCATAATCTCAATAACAGTAAGTGAAATAGAACTGCCAAATAATAAAGCTAAGCAAGGCATGAGAGTTATTTTATAGATGAGGAGATCCAGAGGGGGCCAATGTCACACAGGCCTAGCGGCAGCTGGAACCGGAATCCAGATCCTCTGAGAGTTTTATCATTTTCCCTTTACCTGCCTGCTATTCCGAACTCTTCTGTCTACAAGTCAATCTACCTTATCCCCTGGTTTGATGAAGTATTTCCCAAACTTTCCAATTGTTACATTCTCTCTTCATGATTTTTGCCATATTCTTGTAATAACATCTTCTGTATTATTATTTACTTAATGTTTTCCTTCAAATAAACATTTTTCCTAAAAGTATTTAAAATGGAAATTTTATATCACCAATGTAAATGGAAAACCAACAATATCACCTGTGAAATCACAGGTTTGTGGTATAACAAATTATAATTCTTCTAAGGTACATTAAAATAAATACTGAACTATTAAAGTAAAAGATGTTTCATCTGAAATTATCTGCACTGCCCCAAGTGGAATGAATGCATATCACCTCTTGGAAAATGCTGGCCTATGTAATTAATCAGTGAATTCTTTTCATTTCACAGAATTTCTAGATCATGTCCAAATTATCCTAAAACCAAACTGCCCTTTGCAGGAACTGTTTTATAATTCAAAAGGGACCGAGCAAAAGACTCCATTCATTCCCTGGCCTGCCACTGACCCACTGTTATTCATATCAGCTACTCTCCAAGGGGTCTCTATTCGAACGCTAGCCTCTCCTATTTTTGCTCTTTATTCACTCCTTGGAGTTTTAGCTACTCGGGCATAGAATATGTACTAGAACCTAACATGATGCTTTAGTCTTATTAATTTGGAAACTTCAACTCCCTGCTTCCAGCAGATTCTATCCCCTGGGCTTGAAGTTTAGAGTTAGCATAACCTAGATGAGTCCCTGCCCAAAAGTGAACACTGCTGAAGAATTGCAGCCTTCCAAATGGTTCAGCGCCAGTGCTGAATGTTATATTATACGTCCAAGTAAATGGTCGTCACCTGAACCAGTTGAGGTAGCGATGACTCTGGCTAGAACTCTGCCACTAGGTGGACGTAAAAGGCAATTGCACCATTCTCACCTGTCAACTAGGTCTTGAGCTTTGGTTCCAAGCACTTTCCCTTGGAGGCAGCCTGCCTTGCTCCCTAATTCTCTGACACTCTCCGTTCCCCCTCCCTGCAAGTCCTCCTCTGGGTGAGTTCGCATCGGGGATGTTTGCATACCAAACGCTTAGCTAATTGATATTCTAACACAATCTGTTCAACAAATGTTAGGCTTTCTTGTATTTTGGGTTTGTGTGTGTGTGTGTGTGTGTGTGTGTGTGTGTGTGTGTGTGTGTTTTAGTGACACTTTGGTTGTATTTTTAGCCAGAGAGAAAAGAAGGAGTTACTTTAGCAGGCAGAAAATGTATTGTCAGGTCTTTCTTCCCTGGCATTCTCCTAAGTGGCTGTGAGCACCTTTAACAGATGGAGCTCAGGATGTGATCAGATCTGATTTCATCAGCATATATCCTGGGCAAGTTCAACATGAGGATGAAGACTTCCTTTGTGCTTCTTTATGTTCTGTATTGTCACCCTTTATTGTTAGCACTCTCATTTTAGGGAAGCCAGAGTTGCTCAGCTGTGATAGACACCTGTGTGGGAGTCATGTAGCAAAGTCTGATGTTCCACTGGAAGAAAAGAGGGTGCAGGTCTGCCCCAGCACTTTGTAATGAGCCCTCCCCTCCCCGTCAGCAACAAGCACATCTATTCTTAAGTATCAAAATGTTCTTGGTAATCAAGAGAGAAATTAAACCCAGACAGAATTGTCATCTTCAGAGACTGCCAGCAATACCCAGAATTACCCATAATCCTTCTATCTGATGGGTTTGGTCTTCTTGATGAAAATAAAATAGGATGTTTCATGTTATTACTGCCATAGCCTTCATTATTAAAATTGGATACTATGCTTCACTTCTCAGGAAACACTAACTAATAGGAGCAATTATCACCCTGAAGAGTGTGTGGTGCAGCAGATGGAGCCTGGACTCTTGGATCAGAAGATAAGTAGGGTATCTATTTCCACAGAGCTGCTATTAACTTCTGTTTTTACCCAGTTCAGATGGGTGTACAATACTTTGTGCTCATGCAAAGAGATTGGACAGAATTATCAGGCAGAATTTAAATAACTTGGTCCATCCAACCAAGACAGATTTTCCTTTCTAGAAAACCCTACCCCTACCCTGATCTATGGAAAACTCCATTCCCATATCCCACTACCAAATATGGCACCCACATGGGTTCAGTCGTCTCTCTGAGGAGGAATGAGTAGAATGAAACTTCACTAATCCAGTCAATTCAATTCCCCTTTAATGGGAATTAAATTAAGATCTCAATAAGACACAACAGTTCTGCTTTCTAGTCTTATATAGAAATTATGCCTTTAGCTCTAAATCCTAGTTATCTCTGACAGAGGAAGTGAACGATTGATCAAGTAATAGAGTTGCTACAGTGTAGGAAGTAGGAGTGGAAAGAAGAGATTGATGAGTAGGTGATACAATATGTAAGTAATGGGCTTGAGACTTTCTAGTAAGTCAGACAGTGATGCTTGACTGGGCAGGAGAGCTCTTTGTTTTGTAAATTACTTGCAAACTGGTAATTGTACTTTATGGAGTTACGTGAACCTGGGACACAGTAAACACTAAATTTCATAGAATTTCACCGCTGGAAGAAATCTTCAATGTCATCTAGTCAAATTTCCCAAGAGATGTCTGAAAGCCCTGTGTGGACTCAATTTACCAGAAAATGTTTCTGATTTCAAAAATTTTATTAAAGAAAACCCCACAGAGGGACTTCCCTGGTGGCGCAGTGGTTAAGAATCCGCCTGCCGATGCAGGGGAACATGGGTTCTTCCTGGTCCAGGAAGATCCCACATGCCGTGGAGTAACTAAGCCCACGAGCCACAACTACTGAGCCTGCATGACACAACTACTGAAGCCCAGGCTCCTAGAGCCCGTGACCTGCAGCAAGAGAAGCCACCGCAATGAGAAGCCCGTGCACCACAACGAAGAGTAGCCCCCGCTTGCCTCAACTAGAGAAAGCCCACGTGCAGCAACGAAGACCCAACGCAGCCAAAAATAAATAAATAAATAGTTTAAAACCCGCAGAAATTTTTACAAGTAACCCCATATGTTATAGTTCTGAATATTACTTCACAACCCTGGGAAAGTCACTTCATTTTTGTGGGCCTTTGCTCAAAACATGACCTTGGGCAAGTCACTTCACCTCTCTGGATATTAGTCTCCTTATCTACAAATAACCCCAGCTCTGTCTTGCCTGCCCCTCAGGGTGGATAACAGGCTCAAGAAGATGATAAAAGTGGAAGGTTTTGGTAATCACAGGGTACTTTCTAAAACATAAGAAGTGTTGCTACCAGCTCCTACATTCCCCCTCGAGCGACATCCCAATGCTAAGCAAGAGTAGCAATGTTTCATCCCTCTCCATTCTATTAAGATGTTTCTCCCCCTTGCCCATAATTCTCCCCCATAGAATCACCCACAGATGGGTCCCTACAGGAACATTCTCCAAGGGGTCCTGTGTTTTTTTCATGAAAGACAAGGAATGGGCTTGTGCGAGTCGCAAAGTCTGAGAGGGAACGAGCTGCACGCATACAGGGAGGCTTTCAGTGGGAGCAGCTGCAGGCCTTTTGCTTTTCTGCACATCCTCAGCTACCAGTGCCACTTGGCCCTAGGCCTCTATCAGCAAGGGTGAACCCTAAGGAGCCCAGCAGCTCCACACAGAGGACCCTCATAGCAGAACCTCATAATGGCACAGATTATTGTTCATTCTAACAGGCATTTAGTAAGTGTTTGTTGTGAGTCAGGTCCTGTGCTTGCCACAGTGGGTAAGAGATGAGTCAGATGTGCTGCCTGCCCTTGAGACCTCACAGTTTAGTGGGAGAAACAGACTCATGAGTGTCATATACAGACTGGGTTATGACCAAAGCCCACACAGCGTTTGGGCACAGTTGATGGATCACCTAAGTCTGTCTGAGGGCTCAGGCTGGGCTTCTCAGAAGAGATAAGATTTAAATGTTACCTTAACAAGGGGGTAGAAATTCTCCAGGGGGATTAAAGGTGGTGGGGGGCTCATTTCAGACAGAGGGAGGTGTGAGTATACAAAGGCACAGAGATGTGAAAAGGCATCTTGGTTCTGGGCACAGTAACAGAGAAGCTGGAATGTGTGCTACACACCAGGGAATGGAAAGATCTGAAACCAGAGAGGTAGCTGGGGGCCCAAGGAGAGGCTTTTATGATGTCATGGGGAGCCACTGAGGGGTTTTAGGGTGGAGAATGCCATAATCAGGTAATGTTCTTAGAGCATTTAGGTGACAATAAGGGGGCTGGGTGGGAAAGGAGAGAGAAGATAAATTCACTGAGGGTATTAAAGGAAAGCACAGATTCTAGAGAGATTTAGAAGGTAGAAATGACAGATCTTATTATGAGAAATTCTAAGAGCTCCAGCACAGAAAATTGAAAGAGAAAGACAGCAGACTAAAAATTTAGTGAGGGTCCACAGGTAAGATGACAAGATATCTTGTATCAAGCAAATCACACCCTGACTTCCATTTCTTGATGACCTGGCCGAGATGGCCTATGTAATGTTTATGGACAGGAGGTCAAAAGCTTTTATTACAAATTATTTTTATAGCTACAGAAGTGGATTCAGCAGATCTGGCTGGCTAGGCCAGTGTTTCCCTCCTTTCCCTCCTGCCCCAAAGCTAATTGCTTTGTCAAGGAGGATGCCTTCCCCAGATAGAGAAAGGCCACATTTTGGTTAAGGATTGACAAATAGCTATGCCAGGATCTCCATACTAAGTTCTAGCTAGATCCACGCATTACCACAAAGAACTGCATAGCTCAGAATGCTTGGCTTCCTATAGCATACCGTCACAGACCACACATGTGGCAAATTCCCAGAAGAATTGATATATGAGCTGGGTCTTGAAGAAAGCAAAGGAAAAATAAGCACATTAAAATGATATCCTACCTGGTTTGGCCCTTTTTTAGAAGTACACCTAGAATGTTCTAGAGCAGAGCTGTCCAATAGAACTTTCCACAATGATGGGAATGTTCTTCTGTATGATCCAATATGGTAGCCACTAGTCACATGTGACTATGGAACACTGTAAATGTGGCTAATGTGACGGAGGAACTGATTTTTTTTAATGTTATTTTTAAATTATTTATTTATTTATTCATTCATTCATTCATTCATTCATTTATTTTTGGCTGTGTTGGGTCTTTGTTGCCCTGCGCGGGCTTTCTCTAGTTTCAGCGAGTGGTGGCTACTCTTCGTTGCGGTGCGCAGGCTTCTCATTGCAGTGGCTTCTCTTGTTGAAGTCATTGTTGAGAAGGTCTCATTCTAGCTCACATTCTTGTTAAATAACCTGGGCTCCTTGTATGTGGAAAACCGGTTTCGAGCACAGAACCTCTAGCACCAAGCAGAATGGCAACATAATTTTAGCTCCCGAGCAAATGGGTCTCACAATAGCATGAGTTCAATGTATGCATTAACATTTGAATATGCTGTATAATAAGCATGCTGATTACTCTGAGAAGCATACTTGAAGAATAAAATAAGCTGTGATCATTAGAGGAAAAAGGGGCTAGCAATTTATGGCATGGCTGCTGCTTGATATTCAAAAGTACATGACAGCTCTCATCACAGGTAAAAGGTAACTACTGTGATGATAAAATGTAATGACAGTGGCAGGAAGTGATCAGAATTTTACCGGAAACCAGTTTGTGGTATAGTTTCTTACCACAATCAGATTTATAACTTATAAAAACGTGTCCCCATTTGGTTGTTTGGTTCCTCTGGGCAGTTTGAATGTGAATCCATTGTAATCTCAACTTTGCAGGAAGTGGCGGACTGAGTTTTCACGGGAAATGAGAAGCTGAGGTGTAGAGGCCTCAGGTTGGACGTGGGGACATGACAATCACCTTGTGCTGGGAGAGAAGCTGTAATGGGGAGCTGGCTGGTGCCCCACAACTTGGATGACCTAGACCAGCAGTTCTCAAAGTCTGCTCTGCAGACCTCTGGGGGATCCTGAGACTCTTCCAGGAGGTCCATAAGATCAAAATTATTTTCCTAATAATATTAAGATGTTACTTGGCTTTTTCACAGTATTGAAAGACTTCAAATTATATGACTCAACTTATACGAAATGTCCAAAACAGGCAAATCTATAGAGACAGAAAGCAGATAAGGAGCTGCCCAGGGTGAGGGGAGGCCAGAAGGTGGAGCGACTGCTTAATGGGTACAGGGTTTCCCTCGGGGTGATGAAAATGTTCTGGAACTAAGTAGTGGTGGTGGTTTCATGACTAAATGCTACTGGACTGTGTAATTTTAAATGGTTAAAATGGTGAACTTTATGTTATATAAATTTTACCACAGTAAAAACCAGTCCAAAAATAACTAAATAAAGCATTAAAACGAAAAACAGTAATCTTTTGGAGTTCTGACTACCTGCCCTTTGCTGCAAATACTCCTCTATATCCCAGCTCCTCCCTTACCTCCTCAGAGCAGTCTCTCAGAGCTATCTGAGAGGTTTCGTCCTGGGCTTTCATCCTCAGTTTTGTTAGCCAAATAAAACATAATTCTCAACTTTTAGGTTGTGCATTTCTTCAGTCAACATGACAAAAGAAAAAAATGGCTAATGATATTAAGTAAATGAAAGAGATCCATTCTTATGACTTGTTAAATGTTTCCATATAATTTTTCAGACCTCATAGCATGTTAGGGCTAGGAGAGACCTTGGTTACCTCCTCATGCAAGTTGGAAATAGGGCAGGGGAATTCCAAGGTGATCCTGTGGAAGAAATAGGGATCAGGAGCTAAAGAGGAGAGATCAGGAGTAGGGAACAAAGTCTCCCAGGAGCGGATAGAATGCATAAGATAATAAAGAGAGAAAGGGTAGCTTAAGATGATTATCAACCAGCATTTAGGAAACCCCCTACCCAGAAGAAAGGCCAGAGGAAGGCAAGAGAACTAGGAGATGGGAGAGTCCCAGAGCACGGCAAGATGCCCCAGGGCATGCATTAGCAACCGGGGATACACAGAGTTTCAAATTAAAGCGCACTTCAAAGCTTCCCACAAAAACCAGTTGCAGTGCCTTGTCCCATCCCACCCTGACAGAGCTCCCCAGAGGCAACTACTGCCAACACTTTTAGCTATTTCTTCTGATGTTACCTCATATTTATAGACACATGCTCTGTTCTATGTCTTGGTTTTTCCACTTTAGACATTATCTATTGACTTCATATCATTAGAAGACTAGGATTTAGCTCTCGGCTACCACCTCTGAAAGCCAAGTGGGCACTAGTAAACTGGAAACCAAGTGACCCATCTTAAAGGGAGGCAGCTGCTATTTGGCGGGTTATTGCCAGGGAATGTAGCTCTGCGATGCAGAATGTGTCAAAGTATGTTCATTTGTAAGTAATTAAAACAACCAGAAAACTGACTTAACGATGAAGCTCACACTAAAAGTCCAGGTAATTTAAGCTTCAGGGTTGGTTTGATTCAGCAGAGCACCAGTGTTATCAAAGCTGACCTTGATGTGAGATGGCTAAGGACAAGTCCCAGAGCTCCTTGTCCATATCCAGAGAGATACAGGTCACTTCTGGAAGTCTCTTTCTCAGGAGTCCTAGCAAATCTCTATTAATCTGGATTGAGTCTTATGCCGGTAGGAGATACTATGGGGCTCAGCCCAGGTCCCCTCTTCTGGGGCAACACATCCATCCCTCAGCTGCTGGGAATAGTCTTGCTCTGAGCCTTAGGAAACCACTTCCCCCAAGGTTTTACACCCCCTTCCAGGGTGCAGCCTGAGGCCTGTGACTGGCTGATGTGGGAATACAAATGTCTGGCCCCCTTACTTCAGTTTGGGACAACTCTGAAGGGCCATCCCCATTCCTGAGTTCCTGGGATCAGCTGAGGCTTTGGTTGTAACTACATTGCACCTACTTTGCTGGTCGGCTTCTCTCCACCCCCAACCTTGTCTTCTTCAGGTCCCCATAGGTGTGTGTCCTAAGGACACTCCTCAGTAAGCCTTCTGCATGCAGCTCTCCATCTTGGATTCTGTTTCCAAGGAACCCAGTCTTTAAGCAGTGCTTGTTTCTGAATCAACAAAGGTGACAAAAGGTAGGGCTATGCTGATGAATTAGGACTAGTTTGCATGCCCTGCTCTAGAACCAGGGGTGGGATCACCCTCTCCCAACAGCACATAGGCTGAGCCAGAGAGGATAGGGACTGGAACAAAGCCTTGAATTGTTTACTAAAAAGGGAAGAATCATATTGGGGAGGCAGCTGCACAGACCTTTTGATCTTTCCAGAAAAGTCAGAAACAGTTTATGTAAACAAACAAACAAAAAACTCATGATGTTTTAATGTCAAAAACTAATTGAGATATTTTTAAACACTATTAAGAGCCAACAAGTCATGGTCTAATACTGCCTGCATTTCAGCAGTTTGCAACCTTGGCCAGAGAGAACATAGGTGTAGTTTGTAGCCCCAGAGAGCTAAGCTGGCACTAATAGTGATCATGAAGTCAAGATTTCAGCTCAACCTAAGGAACAGTTTCCTAATGATTTGAGCAAGATGAAAACGGAATGAAGCACCTCAGGAGATGAGTTCCTTGGCAACAAAGGCCATTGTTTTTTTGTTTATTTTTTTTTAATTTATTTATTATTTTTGGCTGTGTTGGGTCTTCGTTTCTGTGCGAGGGCTTTCTCTAGTTGCGGCGAGCGGGGGCCACTCTTCATCCCGGTGCACAGGCCTCTCACTGTCGCGGCCTCTCTTGTTGCGGAGCACAAGCTCCAGATGCACAGGCTCAGTAGTTGTGGCTCACGGGCCTAGTTGCTCCACGGCATGTGGGATCTTCCCAGGCCAGGGCTTGAACCCGTGTCCCCTGCATTGGCAGGCGGATTCTCAACCACTGAGCCACCAGGGAAGCCCCAAAGGCCATTGTTTGAGTCTTGTTAGAATTTGAACTATATGATCTTTGAGTTCCTATTCATTGAATAGGAACTTTATCCATAAAAAGTAGATATCCATATAAAGTGGATCCACTTTATCCATATAGAGTGGATATAACTTTATCCATATAAAGTGCCGTGTATACATAAAATACCACTGATACACCCTTTGGCTAATGTCAGTAGCAAACAGCAATGGGATTGCACCAATGGTTCTACTGAAACACAGCTCAATTTTCTTTTCTGGAAAACACACTCCATTTGACTCATTGCTTCTGGGTACTTCAGTATCAAAGGAAATAAAAGGTGAAAAGAGAAGCATGTGATTCTTTGCCCTGCTCCTGTCTTAGATACAAAAATGTCGCCAGCAAATCCTTTACAGATATCACATTATGAGACCCTCTGTTGCTTAGAAGTTAGCATTATATTCTAGCATGTCAGAGCTGGAAGCATCTCAAAGATCATGCAGTCTAACTCTTTCATTCAATAGAAGACACAGAGAAGAGAAGGAACACACCTGAATGACACAGAAAAGCCAGGACCAGGATCCAGATCTCTTTACTCTCGGAGCAGAGTCCTCTCACTGCAACCCAAAACCCATTTTTTGTCATTAAAGTGAAATAATTTGCTATTGTCAGCTATCCTGGAGTGATAGGACTTCTGGGCTAATGGACCTCAAGATTCTCACAGACAGGAGGTAGCCAGGCTCTGTCCTTTTCAGCAGTCTAGAATGCCTAATCATTTGTAGAGATAGCTTATTTGATTCTGTTTAGGATTTTCTTTTTAAAAGGTAATATGCTCACATGGTTAAAAAAAAAAAAGGTGTTCACTAAAAGTTTAACTCCCACTGCTTCCCCCATCCCTCATACCCCCTCCTACAGGTGATTTCTCTTATTAGTTTCTTGTGAACCATTATAAGAAATTTGAAGTCACTTCCCTTGATTCTCAAAACGATCTGGTAGGGTGGGGATATTTACTCACCTTCATTTCACCTATGAGGAAACTGAGACTTAGGGAGCCTAAGCAAGTGAAAGAATGATAGACTAACCAAGTCCAAACTCAGTGTTCTTTCCGCAATTTCACTATGCCTTTCAATAGCTGCGAGGTGTATATAAAAGGTACAAGTGGGCATGGAAGGCAGGCTGAGCCACTGAATCAGAGCTCCTTAAAATTCCCAACAGGACAGAGCTTGCAGAAGGAGTGACTGGCCCAAGGTGAAAGAGAAGAGGGACCCACCAGGCAGATGTCCACCCGGAAATAGCATTTGTTTCATCCTGCCCCTTCATCCCATACACCTAATCTGTCACAAAGCCCTGTCAAGTTTTCCTGTGAAATATTTATCCCATCTGTTCCTCCCTTTCTCTTTTCACAGCAAAAACTCTGGTGCAAACTTCAGTTACCTCACATTGGGTTATTGTCACAGGCTTTTAATTTGTCTCCTGGTGCACAAATAGCTTCAACCTAAATGAGCATGTATTACATCCAATTTCCATTTATAACATGTGGGTAAATGATGCTGGTCCTTCATAAAGCCTAAATTTTAATCTTTCAACTCCACTCAGTGGAAACAACCTCATTAGTGTGTTAGTAAAAAGGGTCATGTAAAGAAGTCTTGCTCCAGCTCAGAAACAAGGCCGGTCTTGAGAAAGAAGAGACTTGTTAAGAAAATGAATAAATAGCCATGTTATTCATACACTGGAATCGTACTCATCAATAAAAAGAAATGAGTTACTGATGCATTCAACAACCCAGATGAATCTCAAAAATATGTTGAGGGAAAGAAGTCGGACACACGAGAGTACAGGTGTATGATTTCATTCATACGAAGTCCAAGAACGCGCAAAATCGTCTCTTGGGGATATAATTTAGAACAAGTGTTGCCTCTGATGGGGCACTGGAAGGGATACAGGGGGATGCGATAGCAGTGCTTTCTATCTTGAATGGGGTGTTGGTGAACACCTTTGTTAAAACTCACCAACTATATGCTTAACATCTGTGCATTTTACTGTAATTATTCCTCAATTTAAAAGAGAGAGAAAGAGAGAGGAGAAAAAGAGAGTGAGAGGGAGGCCGACCTGCTCAGGCTGTTGTAGAAAGAAGAACGCAGATGTCCAAACACAGTGGCTTCTGAGTGGCCCCCTGCACTCTCTCAACTTCTCTCTAAAACACATCAGAGGGGTGGGAGGGAGGGAGGCGCAAGAGGGAAGAGATATGGGGATATATGTATAGCTGATTCACTTTGTTATAAAGCAGAAACTAACACACCATTGTAAAGCAATTATACTCCAATAAAGATGTTAAAAAAATAAAACACATTTGAAGACATCGGGAAATTAGGAATCCCCCAACACTGTACAAAATCTGACAGAAATGTAATGTCAGAGTCTTGGCAACATCTCTACCCTTATAAAGTGCACGTTGCAGCTGTATGAAGAAAATCCAACCCAATTTTGAGCCCCTATCACACCCACATCCATCCCAGGAGCAGAGTGCCCCAGAAAAGGCGTGAAGGCCCTTGGCCCCTCCCACACCGTCTGTCCTCTGCGCTCTGGGGACCTCCAGCCCTTTCGGAATAGATCTCAGGCAGGCAGAACACCTTTTCCCAGCATCCACACCCACTGTCAGGGGCCACCTCTAACAGCTCGCAAGCTTTTTGATTTAAATTTCATTTGTTTCCGAGTAATACAAGTAGAGCGTTTTAAACGCAGAAATAGACTACTACGGAGCTTGTTACCAAAACAGCATGCTCCTGCCTGGCCCCTCCCACTTTCCTCCCTCTTCTCCAGAGACAGCAACTTCAATTCTTTTAGCTGTCGTCTCTGGTGTCTGCCTTCTTTTATATAAATAATGTGGTTATATTACATCCAATGTTTTTTGAACATTAAATATTGACTTCCTACTATGAAAAATAAGGATTTAGCTCTCAGGTCCTCACTCCCACACAGCTTTGACTTCCCACCTCCTTTCAGTGTTGGTTATTTATGTTATGTGACTACATAATGTTTACAGATGAGCCATATAACATATTGTAATTATATTTCTTGTACAACTTTTTATTTTTCCTGGAGTTCAGAATGACCTCTTTTTATTGTTTTCATTTCTCTGTCAAAGCTGCAAAGTCACCTCTCAATGAGGCTGCACAGGAGGTAATCTTCATGTTTATTTTCCAGCATACCTCCTGGAGCCCTTGTCCTCTGTTTCCATCTGTATTGGGTTGTCCTTGAGGCCCACTACAGCTACCCTTAAGGGAGGGTATCCTCCAGTAGCTTCCTGAGAAAGGGTGCGTGGAGGGTTAATATTTTGAGATCTTGAATGTCTGAAAATATTTTTATTCTTCTCTCACTCTTGAATGACAGTTTGGCTGTGTGTTAGGTTCTAAGAGGAGGATCCTTTTCCTCAGAAGGCATCACCTCCACTGTCTTCTAGTTCCCCGTGGTCTATTAAGTCTCACATCATTTTGATTTTTGATTCTTTCATTATGACTTTTTTTTTTTTTTTTTTTGCGGTACGCGGGCCTCTCACTGTCGTGGCCTCTCCCGTTGCGGAGCACAGGCTCCGGACGCACAGGCTCAGCGGCCACGGCTCACGGGCACAGCCGCTCCGCGGCATGTGGGATCTTCCCAGACCGGGGCACGAACCCGTGTCCCCTGCATCGGCAGGCGGACTCTCAACCACTGCGCCACCAGGGAAGCCCTCATTATGACTTTTTTCTCTCTTAGGACACTTTCAGGATCTCTGGTTTTCTGATTTTCATTATAATATGCCTTGATGGGCCATTTCAACCTGGAAATCCAAAGGAATTGTGTTGTATTATTGCTTGATAATTTCATCCTTTACAGCCGTAGGTACTGAAAATACTGGCATTTGGAGGTCTCTCAATGGAAATGCCTGCTTGCTTCCTGATCACCATGGAGTGATACCCACAAGTTTCTAAGACCTATCAGTACATCAGCGCTTCCAGTCATCTGTTTAGCCCCTCTCTCGTAAATATGAACGGACATTCAAGGATGGTCAGATACTCAGGAAAGACTTGTGAAAATTAACAAAAGGAAACCTCACTAAGATGGAGCTGGGAGGCCAGAGGGGGAGCTCTCATGTACATACCACGCAACATCCATAGAGATCCTGACAGGTAGAGACCTACCTTGCATCTCTAGCAAGAAGTGACACTACTATACCACCTTGGGAGGAAGAAAGATTTCTCCTTGCCTGGCAACAGCTCAGCCAGTGAAAGGCCACTATACTTCAAAGTCCCAGTTTCCTCCAATGGACTTTTTGTTTTTAACAGCCACTCCCAATTTCCCCTTCTCTATAAAAGCGTCTCCTTTCTTTTTCTTAACTAGACTTGCATGTGGTTCACCGTAGTTGTGTGTCCTGAGGTGCAATTCTTTGCTGCTCCCAAATAAACTCGTTTTGCTGTTTTATTGTTTTGGGTTAACAGACTCTAACACTAGAGCCAGAAATCTGAGTTAGTAAAAAGGAACTTGGAGAAAATGGAGACAATTCAGATATCAGAATAAAACTTTATCTTCTCAAAGAGAAGAGATGTTACATCAATGAAATAAAAACAGGATGCTATGAAAAATGAATAATTATAGAGACAAAAAAGTGCCCTTGGAAATTATAGCTAAAATAAAAGAAATTTGGTTATCTTAGATGTTCAGTCTTAAACCAGTCACTTTGGACTTCCCTCGTGGCACAGTGGTTAAGAATCCGCCTGCCAATGCAGGGGACATGGGTTCAATCCCTGGGCCGGGAATATCCCACATGCCGCGGAGCAACTAAGCTCATGCACCACAATTACTAAGCCTGCGCTCTAGAGCCTGCGAGCCACAACTACTGAAGCCTGCGTGCCTAGAGCCCGTGCTCTGCAACAAGAGAAGCCACCGCAATGAGAAGCCCGTGCACATCAACGAAAAGTAGCCCCTGCTCACCGCAACTAGAGAAAGCCCACGCACAGCAACGAAGACCCAACGCAGCCAAAAATAAATATTTTTAAAAAATAAAAAATAAACCAGTCACTTTCCTCAGAAAAGAATCCTCCAATCTCCTGCCTTTGGAGATTAGCTATTAGCATTCTGGAACTAAGTCGGGAAAGGGGAGTTGGAGGGGTATCTCGCCATTTGGGATGTAGACTTCCACTTAATTCCCTCCATTTTATTTTTTCTCTCTTTCTTGAACTCTGATTAGTTGGATATTGGACCTCCTGGACTGATCCTTTGATTTTATTTGTCATTTAGTATATTTCATTACCTTTTTGTTCTACTTTCTGGGAAAATTTCCTCAACTTTATCTTTAAATCCTTTTAAGGATTTGGGAGGATGTGGAGATAAGCATATGAGTTAAATCCATCATGACTAACCAGAAATCCTTCTGATATCATTTTACATCTTGACTGATGGTACAGCTGACCCTTGAACAACACAAGGGTTAGGGTTGCCAATCCTCCCTGAAGTTGAAAATCCATGTATAACTTTACAGTTGGCCCTCCACATCCAATCTGCATCCACAGATTCAATGAACCTTATATTGTATAGGACTGTAATTTGTATTTATTGAAAAAAATTCACGTATAAGTGGTCCCCCACAGTACGAACCTGCATTGTTCAAGGGTCAAGCATGGGGATTTCCCTGGCTGTCCAGTGGTTAAGACTCCACACTTCCACTGCAGGGGGCACAGTTTCAACCCCTGGTCAGGGAACTAAGATCCCACACGCCGCATAGTGAGGCCAAAAAAACAAGGGTCAACTGTGTATTCTTCCGGGGAAGAATGATAATAAATAGGGAGGGAGATAATATGGAGGGTAGCATAGGACTAGTGGTGGCACTGTGCATTCTGAAAGGTATGTTCTCTACTTACCTACATGGTTAATGGAGATGCACTCTCACCTGGGCCTGGTGTCCCCAAGTCCAGTGCCGCTCTGAGCCCATGTCTCCAGAGAATAAACTTCTGGTCTTCTGTCATTTGTCCACTGGCTTTCCATTTGCCTAACTCTCCCAGAGGGGTACTGGTGAGATAGAAAAATAAGTGAACAGAGAAGGAGGTCCAGAAATAGACTTAAGAATATGTAAGAACTTAGTATGTGTTAAGGGTCACATTTCATGTTCATTGGGGGAAAGATGATTACTTAACACATGGTGTTGGGACAAGTAGCTAACCATTAAAAATAAAGAAAATTAGACCTTTACTTCAAGGCATACATTAAAATATTAATCTATATAGATTATCGATTTCACATAAAAATGAAACCAGAAGTATCAGATGAAAATATAGGTGAATATTGATATAGTCTTGGGGTGGGGAAGGCTCTCATGACATGAGAGCAATAAACATAAAGATCAATTTTATCCTAAATAAAAATTTGAAATTTTTCTTCATCACCCTCCCCTGTATGTGTGTTTGTGTATGTATATATACATATATAAATAAAATTTTAAAGGCAAACAACAAGTGGGGAAAATAGTTTGAACATGAATGTCAGACTAAGGGTTAATATTCTTAATATATACAGAGCACTTATTAATAAATAATTTTAAAATACCAACAGGACATAAACAGGTAACTTATAAAGGAAAACAAATTCCTTATAAATACCTGAAAAAATATTCAGCCCCATTAGTTATATAAACAAGTACAAATTAGAGATGAGATATCATTGTCATCTTACCTAATTGATAAACATTTTTTACAGTTTTATTGAGATGTAACTCAGTTACCATAAAGTTCACTTCTAAAGTGTACAATTCAGTAGTTTTTAGTATGTTCAGAGAGTTGTGCAACCATCACTACTATCAAATTCCAGAGCATTCCTGTTATCCCAAAAAGAAACCCCATACTCATTAGAAGTCACTCCCTATTACTCCCAGCCCTTGGCGACCACTAATCTATTTTCTGTCTCTATGGATTTGCTTTTTTTAGACATTCCATATAAATGGAGTCATACACTATGTGGTCATCTTGCCTGACTTCTTTCAGCTAACATAATATTTTTAAGGTTCATCCATGTTGAAGCACATATCAGTACTTTATTCCTTCTCATGTCTGAAAAAAATTCCATTGTATGTATATACTACATTTTGTTTATCTATTCTGTTATGGATAAACAACCAAAATGTCCAGTTTATGGACATTTCGGTTGTTTCCAATTTATGACAATTATGAATAATGCTGCTATAAACATTCATGTACAAATTTCATATGGACATACATTTTTATTCTCTTGGGTATATAACTAACAGTGAAACTGCTGGCTCTATGTTTAACTTTTTGAGGAACTGCCAAGCTGTTTTCCACAGCAGCTGCACCATTTTACATTCTCACAAGCAATGCACAAGGGTTCCAATTTTTCCACATCCTCACCAACACTTGTTGTCCATCATTTTAATTATAGACATCCTAGTAAGTGCGAAGTGGTATCTCATTGTGGTTTTGATTATCATTTCCCAAATGCCTAATAACATTAAGCTTCTTTTTGTGCTTATTGGCCATTTGTATATCTTCTTTGGAGAAATGTCTATTCAAATTCTCTGCCCATTTTTAATTGGGTTATTTGTCTTTTTGTTGTTGAGCTCTAATAGTTCTTTATCTATTCTGGATACAAGTCCCTTATTAGATATATGATTCACAAATATTTTCTCTCATTCCATGCATTGTCTTTTCACTTTCTTGATGGTATCATTTGAAGCACAAAAGTTTTAAATTTTGATTAAGTCCAATTTATCTCTTTCTTCTTTGGCTTCTTGTGCTTTTGGTGTCATATCTAAGAAAGCTTTGCCTAATACAAGGTCATGAAGATTTACTCCTAGGTTTCCTGAGTCTTATAGTTCCAGCTCTTGTATTTAAGTCTATGGTCCATTTTTTTTTTTTTTTTTTTTTTGCGGTACGCGGGCCTCTCATTGTTGTGGCCTCTCCCGTTGTGGAGCACAGGCTCCGGACGCGCAGGCTCAGCGGCCATGGCTCACGGGCCCAGCCGCTCCGCAGCATGTGGGATCTTCCCGGACCGGGGCACGAACCCCTGTCCCCTGCATCAGCAAGCGGACGCCCAACCACTGCGCCACCAGGGAAGCCCTATGGTCCATTTTGAGTTAATTTTTATATATGGTGTGAGGCAGAGGTTCAACGTCTTTCTTTTGCATATGGCTATATGAGTCCAAGCACATTTTGTTTAAAAGACTATTCTTTCACATTGAATTGTCTTGGCACCCTTAGGTTTTCAACCTTGACATTAGTTGAAAAATGATTGACAAAGATTTTTAAAAGATAATACCCAGTTTAGGCAAGACTGAGGGGAAGTCTTACACACTGCTAATGGGAGCATAAAAGAGGAACAGCATCTGAAGGGCAATTTGCCATGTATATCCGATTTGAAAAATATGTACTCTGATTCAGGAGTTGTACTTCTAGGCATTTATTTCAAGGAAGATGTTACGTATAATGGCGAACAACTGGAAGTAACCTAAATGTCTATCAGTAGAAGACTAGGTGAATAAATTGTGCTATCATTTCATCTGTACAATGAAATATGATGCAGACTTTAAAAATGATGAAATGATTTATTGACTTGGAGCAATTCCTGTGACCTACTGCTAAGTGAAAAATAAAAGCATGTTACAAAGTGCTCTTTATAGTAGTATTCCACTTTATAATATATTTTACTTATGCATCTACATTCATAGAAATAGCTCACTGTTAACAAAAATGTTAACAGTGGTTGCTGCTAGATAATGGGATTTTGGCTGGCTTGTATTTTCTTCTTTATACTTTTGGTGCATTTTATGTATGTGCTACATGAATATATATTGTCTTTATATTCAGAAAAAGAAAAGCTATTTTCATTTTGTAGAAGAATGTCCTCAAGGAATATATATTGTAAAAGACTATTCAATGGTATGGAAATATTTTCATAATATGTTAACTGAAAAAAGCAGGTTATAGTATCCCACTTAAAATTTTTTTAATGTAATAGACACCATATTTCCTAGGTACTGTGATACTTTTTTTCCACCACTTACTATTTCTGAAATAAAAATGTCTCTTACAATCAATATGAATATTTAATGTAGTGGTTCCCCCCTCCCGGCCTGCCTGAAAAGCTGTTATTAATGAGATGAGGCTTCTGGCAATCTGAGACTTGAGAAAGTGCCATATGTGTGTAGAGAAAAGACTGGAAGAATAGACACCAAAACGTGAGCAGTGTTTAGCTCTGAACTGAGATTTTTCTTTTCTTTTTCTTTCTTCTTCTTTTTCTTTTTTTTTTTTTTCTGGTTAAGTATAGTTTCCAAGTTTTCTGTAGTACGTGCATAAATAAACATAAAGAAATCAGGAAACCGGCTGCCCTGCTTTTCAAGGAAGAAGCAGAGTGTGAGGGTATTTGGGACTTTGGGCCTTTACCAAAATAAGAGACTAGCAAATTAGGGTGCACACAAACCACCTTGCATGCCCACTGAGGGGCCCCTGGCTGGGCAGGAGCTGGCAAAGCAAGCTTGAGAACAGATGGTAGAGTTCGGTCAGCGGGAGCAGGGCTCTTGGATCAATCTTAGTTCTGTGTGGACAAGGAAATCCCTGTGAGGTATGAGTGAGTCCAGATGGCGGGGATGCTGGCTAATTATGGAGGAGAGGGATGTCCAACACCGCGGGGCCACACAGATATTTTCCAGGAGTATGTTCTCAGTTACTCAAGAGAGACCAAGTCCTGCATGAAACAGAAAATGAGTCCACCCTTTTTGAAAGTCAAAACTTACATTGATTAGAGAATTCCCTGGCGGTCCAGTGGTTAGGACTCAGCACTTTCACTGTGGTGGCCTGGGTTCAATCCCTGGTCGGGGAACTAAGATCCCGCCAGCAACTCTGTGCAACCAATAAATAAATAAATAAATAAATAAATAAATAAATAAATAAATAAAACAACTTACATTGGTTTGAGGTGAGCCCATACCTCAGCCAAAAGGGCAAGGTAACTACAGGAGATGAAGGGCATGGAGCAGAAGTGGAAGACTAATGGCCACAGCAGAACTTCGATAACCCCTGAGGAGGCTAGCAAGCTCTGGGCCTCTGCTTAGAAGGGAGGGACTCTGCCTTGCAGCAACTGTGACTGGGGCACAGAGACAGTGCCAGGCACAGCGCCAGGTAGGAGCTTCACCCACAGGATCATGTCTAATCCTCATAACAGTCCCCCGAAATAAGCAGCCTGAGGCTCCTAGAGGTTATGTGATTTGTCCCAAAGCACACAGCCTGTAAGTGATGGAATGGATTCCCACATTACTAGAGTCCATCTCTAAAAAGGGAAAAACATTGAGCAAAGTTAACACTCATATTTGTCATGAGTATTAACTCATTACTTACCATAGTGTTAGCTGGAAAAACAAGTTTCAAGCAAAAATCTTCAATCTGATCCCAATATTGTTTTTTTTTAATCGTGAAACATAATTTTCTTTTTAAATTTTGTGGCTGCGTCACGTGGCATGCGGGTCTTAGTTCACCCACCAGGGATGGAACCCGCGCCCCCTGCAGTGGAAGCGCAGAGTCTTAACCCCTGGACTGCCAGCGAAGTCCCCCCAATATTGTTTTCTTAAAAACTATGTATAATATAGAAAAAAAAAAGCTGCAAGGATATACACCTTAATGGTGGATATGTTTCAATAGTAGGAATCTAATTTTAAAATTTAATATTTTCTTTAGTTTTTTCTTTTTTTTAACTTCCTCTGCACCCCCTCCTTGAGCATGTAAATCTTCTTAAAGCAGAGAAAACAAAAAGGCTTTTCAGAAGCAGTTGTGAGGACTAGTGGATCAAAGTTTTCAGAAGCAGTTGTGAAGACTAGTGGATCAAAGTAATGAGAATGAATTACAGTGAGATTTTAATGACAGAGAAATCCAGGTTCTTACTAGCTATGTGAGTTCCACTTGGCTTTGCTAAGCCTGTTTCCTAAACAATAAAAGGGAATTATAGTCTTGTCCCCGTGAGCTGGTGCCAGGATTAACTGAGATGCAATGTACACAAAAGTCCCAAGCACAGTACTTGGCATAAGGATAGTGTTTAATAAATGTTAAACCCGACTCTTGGTGGTCATAGCTCTTCCTTGCTGCCCCAGGAAGGCCACGCACCTACAGCTGTTTCAGAGAGCAGAACGGAATCTGGCTGTCTTGGCAGGGGCCCCTTACTGGACCTGCAGCTGCCTGCACACCTGACACTTTCCCCTCCTCATTTTTTTTTTACCATCTGGTGACTAACAGGATCTTATTCCTTAACCCATTTTCACCCAACTACTTGCCTTCCTCTCTCCGTTTGTCTCAGTGTCTCAGCTGTTTCTAGGTAATATTTTTGAGTACACGTGACATTATTTCAACATAACACATTTGCAGGGCACCTATGTTCTAAAGATGGCCCCAGGCTCCTGCTCTCCATTCATATCATCCAGAAATATTTGTATGAGCTCAGTCTCGCTGAGAATTTAGATCCTTCAACAACTCCCACGTGTTGCCTAGCTGCTATAACAGGCACACAGACCATACTGTGGAGACTCAGCGGACGGATTTACCAGTGTATGCAAACGTGTATGGGAGAGGAGGGAAAGAATGGAAGTGTTTAATATTTAGAATAATGATTTCTTCACCCCATCTTATGCATCACCTTCATAGACTGTCTTTCTTAAAGAGAAAAGGTGCCGATTCTGGTAAACTGGTTTCAAGACCAGTTAAGCCAATGCCTGAGTGGGCCTGTTTCATCTTCAGATTTGCTGAAGTCTGTTCACAGACACAAAGTTTGTGGAAGGCTCTGATCATCTGATGACGTTGCTGAGGCAGTGGGGTGGAGAGCAGATCCAAGGAGTTACAAACTAGCTCCGAGTGTTCTCAGACATTTTGGAGCTTACTGGAATACACACATTCTGATTAACAAGCAGTTTTAAGGGTCAAAGGAGTGCCAAAACCAGGCATTGTTTGATATCTGTATTACTTATTAGGTAAACATTAACATCAATGGAAGTAAAAGAGATTTACCCATAGTTCAGACTCCCTCACAAACTAAGATGTTTTCGCTTTTCCTTATTCCCTTCCAGTCCTTCAAATCCGTAAATCCAAAATCATGATAATGATTGCAGCTTAGATACAGTTCAATATTCTACTTCTTTCTCACACCCAGATGCATACACAGAATGATGTTAAGTACAGCAATATTCACAACCAGGACAGTTGTGACAACAGCCCCTTCAGGCCTGTGGACTGACAGTCCAGTGGAAGATGTTGGCAGGGCAGTGAGACACACCCTGTTCTGCCTGTGTTATTTATGCCTTTGGCAGTGAAGCCCCTGACAAAGAAGCATGTCACTGGAACACATGCTCTTTGTTCACAGAGGTGCATGCCAGCACCGGCTGTGTCAGAAGGGACAGTGCCGGGTCTGTAGTCTCTCTTCTGGCTCTTTTGCTTTCTTTTTATTTGCTGCACATTGTGGCTATCTTTATTAATTACTTTGTAGCTTAATCTTATAAAACACACATTTATCTTGTGAGTTCTCATACCGTTGAGTTGGTCATAAAGAGAGGACAGGATCCCAAGATTCTGCCCTCTTTCTCCCTAAGGATTGATATCACCTCCCCCACAAGCCACCAGGTTCCCACTTTCTCTAGCACAGAGCTACCACGGCCCAGTCTCCTTCAGCATCTCCCCTTTACCTACGAGATGGCGCCTGCAGCCTCTGTTTGGTATTAAAGCCTCTCTACAATTGTTCCCAACCTACTGTTTCAAAGCAGACCCCCATGCTACGATTTCATTCCACACAGACCGATAGTGTAGCAGAAGAGACACAGGCCTTGGAGTCAGACCCATCTGGGTTTAAACCCTAGCTCCACCTCTTGTTGGCCACACAGCTTCAGTTCCTCATCTGTAAAACGACTAAAATACAATCTACTTCACAGGGTCGTCTGAGCATTAAATTAGAAAGAACGTATTAAGCCCTAAAAGTGGATGCTCAATCATTGCTTGTTAGCTCATGGAACTAATTTGCTAGTTTTCTTGTAAAAGCCTTCATCTCATGGCCCTGCGGTTCTCATAACCTTACAGTTACAGACCTAGTGTAACATCCCGAAGAGCACTTCCCTCATCATTTTCCCGTCACAGAGATGACTGCTGAGACTAACCTTTTAAATACAAGACTCAGGAAACAACATACTAGAAAGGTTCTTTTTTGCCTTTTTCCATAATCCTTCTAAAACTTTTTTGTTTTGACATTTTAATGCATCTGATATTTTAAAAATTGATATAGGTAGTTTTGTTTGCCACTAAATGAACTTAGGTGAAATGGAAGAGTGCAGTCTTTCTTAACTTGAAGAAAACCTTAGGTTAATGCATAGAATTGTAAGTTTTTCTCTCTTCATAAATTGTTCTCAATCTTGGAGCCTCTTGTCCATACTAGAATTAAGATGGTATCTGATTTGACACGTGACGTATTTACTTATTTTAAGCTGAATGTAACATTATTTCTCTGAGGTCTGCAAAGCCGACTTAGTGCTCTAACCCTGTCTCTCAGGGAGCTCTCTGAGCCAGCCCATTACAAAGGCTACCTGCCAATCCCCGAAATGGAGACCATCGAGAATCCACACACCTCACAGGGGTGCCCTTAAAAATAAACGAGATAAAAGTCTTCGAAGAAACTGTAAACTCCGAGGCCCCATTAGAGATGCTAATTGCTGCCTTCGCTAGCCTATATTTAAATGTTAGAAAACCCAGGGAGATTCTCCCGGACTTGGGGATGCTCGGCTCCCCTGTGGCTTGGGCAAGCGGCCGGGGCTGCCGTGTCCCCGCCGGCCACGACGGCCGACTCCGCCCGGTGCCACGCGGTAGAACGCGGGCCCGCCGCGATTCTGCCCCCGACGAGGATCCTCGCAGCACTTCCAGCCCCACACGGTCAAGGGGACGCGGGGCTCGGGCTGTTGGCCCCACACGGTGCGGAGGAGCGGGAGGTGAACCCGAAAGCCCTCGTCCCGCGCTCTCTACAAGTCTCCCGCCTTCGCGGGTGTCGGGAGGGCCAGGCCGAGCCTCCGCGGAAGGACTTGGCCTTAGGTACCCCCTCAGCCAGGCTGTAAAGTCCCCCCTCAGCCCTCCCGGCAAACGTCCAAGCGCGGTCTGGAGACCCGTCTCCGGGCGCGTCGAGGAGGGACCCCGGGGTCTCAGCTTAGCTGCGGGCGGGGAAGCTCCCGAGGCGGGTCTTACATCAGCCACCCCCACGCGCGATCTGAGGGCGGGCGTAAGTCACTCCCGTCCACCCGGCTGCGCTTTTTCCCCCCAGCCTCCGCCTCTCCCGCCGCGCCTCTCCCCGCCCCGTCCTTGGTGCACCGCGGCCGCCGAGCCGAGCGGCGCCGCGCGGGGCCGAGTCGAGCCGAGCAGCCACCCGCGACGCGTCGCCGGTTTAAGCGCAGTGCGGGGCCGCGGCCGGGGGCGGCGGTAGTGAGAACAGCGCTGCGCTCCAGCCCCCTTTTCCCTCCATGGTTTCTCTCCGCTCCCGTGAGTAACTTGGCTCCGGGGGCTCCGCTCGCCTGCCCGCACGCCGCCCACCGCCCGGGACCGCGCCGCCGGCCTCTGCTACTAGCAGACCCCTTCTGACGGCCCTCGCTGCGCAGGCTGGGACGCCTCTCCCCCCTCCGCCACCGCCGCGGAAAGTTAAGTTTGGAGAGGGGGGAAGAGAGAAACATGGACATGAAGCGGAGGATCCACCTGGAGCTGAGGAACCGGACCCCGGCAGCTGTAAGCAGAGCCCCCTTCGGGCGCCCTCTCCCCCGATGACTTGCATGTAATGGTGGCCACCTGCGGGGCCCCGACCGCGGGTTCGCCGGCCCGGCGCGGGGAAGAGCGCAGCTCGCGGGCTCGGACTGTGAAGGCGGGCGAGCGCGGAGGGGGGAGCGAGCGCGCGGGGATTAACTCTTTGGCGCCCACGGGCCCCCGCGGCCGTCCGGGGAAGGCGGTGGGGTGGGGAAAGCAAACTTTGAGCTCCTCACCCGCCGGGGTCCTTTCCCGGAGGAGCGCGTGTGCGTGTGGCCGGCGGCAAGGGAGGGAGGAGGGGGTTGTGTAACGCTGGGAGCCATGTTTGCAGCCTCCCGGGACGCGCGGCCGGGCGGAGGCCCGGCCTGCCGAGGAGCCGCGCGGCCAGCCGGGGCTGGGCCCATTGCGGGCCAGGCCGTGCTCCGCGCGCCCCGGGCCGGCCGGGGAAGGGGCTTGGGCGGGGTGGGGGGGCTCCTCCGGCCAGGCCTCGCGGTTGGCGCCGGCCCGGCTAGGGCAGGGGCCGAGGGGCGAATAGGGGGCTCTTGGCCTCTGAGGGGGACGGGAGGTCCCATCGGGCGCTGGGGGGCTTGAGCGGGCATGGCTTGGCGCGCGCGGAGCGGGGGAGGGGCGAGCTCGGGCGGCGTCGGTGGCGCAACCGCCGCCCCTCCCCAGGCCAAGTTTGAAAAAAGGATGCGGTTCCCGCCATTTTTCAAGCCTAAAAATAAAACTTTCTCCGGCATTTCTCTCGCTCCCTTTTTGCCCCCCGGGCCTTCCCCAGTCCCGGCCTCCCAGGGCGGGCCTTGCTCAGCCCGGGGCCGCCGGTGTGGCGTAGGCGGCTTCTCCCTTCCCCCGTGCCGCCGCAGCGGAGCCCTGGGGCCCCTGCCTGAGAGGCTGGCCCCTCGGTGTGGGCGGGCGGCGGCGGCGGCTCCTCGCGTCAGCCGGGGCGCGCCACAGGCCGACACAGCGCCATGTTGGCGAGCTGTCGTCTCCCTCCGCCGCGTGAGCCGGCCTGCTGGCTCGGCCAGCCGGGCCCTGCCCGTCCGCACCGGCGGTGGCTGTGGGCCGCCGCTCCCCGGGCCGAGCCTGCGGCTTGTATGGTGCCCGCCTCGCCAGGGCTTGGCTCGCTCTGGCTGGAGCCGCGCGCTCCGGCCGCCGCCGACTCATCTCTTGGGCGCGCTGCCGTCTCCCTCCCCCCTTCTTAAAAGGGCAACGCCAGGCGACCGCCTCCGCCCTGGTCGAGCGTCGGGGGCACGGGCGGGCCTCGGCTGGGCTCGCGGGCCGGGCGGCCTCTGTCCTCGCACGTGCTCCAGGGCCGCCGACCCAGGCCGGCACTCGCCCGCCGCGGCTGCGTGAGCGGCGGGTGGACGTTTAAGAATCGGCTTTCTTTTCTCCCCTGGCCCTCCCCGCGAACTAGAGCGCCTTCCCGTGGCCGGGCGCGGGGCCATGTTTCCTGGCCCCCGCGCGGGGAGGCCGTGCCTCTGCCAGACCCCTTCTTCGGGTGAGTGGCGTCTTTTGGCCCTGGGGCAGCCGATGCTGGCGATGGGCGCGTTTCGTGCAGTCAGGGAGCTATGGGTAACAAGTTGCCAACTTGTGGGAATTCGTCAACCGGCTTTCCCTTGTGTGCATGAGGTTTTGAATTCCTGAGGTCTTCACAAATGAGGTGCCGGGTCGCTGCACCTCGTAGCCTCCCCGTTTGTCCCTGAGGACCTCGGGGGGTGGGCGTCTCGACTCGGTGCTCTGGGTTTTTAAGGTTGAGGTTTGACCTCAGTGGTCCCTTCGGTCCATCAGTCAGACATTTTGTGTCGGCCACGTGCTAGTATATTGAACCGTTAAGCTTCTTCATACTGTAAACCTTGTAGAGTTGTGATCTCATTTTGAGGAGTTGTTAATTTAAGACGTCTGAATTATTACTGCGTAGTTCCAAATGAGGAGAATGTGGAGGAATTAGATTTAGCCAAATTTTCCAAAAGAAAAGTACACATGGGTCTTCAAAGTGCCTTAAAATCTGGAATTTGAGTTCTTTGAGGGTGCATAAAGTACTCTTAAAATACTCAGCTAAGAGCACTGTTGCTCCTTCTGGGAAGTACAGTTGGGCTAGTTGTATGTGGAATTTGTTCTTATATGAAATAACTAATATATTGCTTTTTAAGAACATATATATGTGCAACCGTTAATTTTTCAAGAAATCAGCTTAAGCCTTGCCCTTTTGCCCAAAACAGGCTAGAGTCGTGAGGCTATTTAACTTATACTGAAAGGTCAGTTTGTCAGTTGCAGTATTCACATATCAGGAACTCAAAAGCCACAGGTGACTAGTGGCTACTGTATTGGGCTGCACTCTCCTACTGTAATCCACTGGTTTTTGTTTTTTAATATATGACCTTTTTAAAAATATATATCTTCACTTTTTTAAAAAATTATTTATTTATTTTTGGCTGTGTTGGGTCTTCGTTTCTGTGCGAGGGCTTTCTCTAGTTGCGGCAAGCGGGGGCCACTCTTCATCACGGTGCGCGGGCCTCTCACTATCGCGGCCTCTCTTGTTGTGGAGCACAGGCTCCAGACACGCAGGCTCAGTAGTTGTGGCTCATGGGCCTAGTTGCTCTGTGGCATGTGGGATTTTCCCAGACCAGGGCTCGAAACCATGTCCCCTGCTTTGGCTGGCAGATTTTCAACCACTGCGCCACCAGGGAAGCCCTTGACTTTTTTAAAAATTAATCTATTTTTGGCTGTGTTGGGTCTTCCTTACTGCACGCGGGTTTTCTCTACTTGCGGGGGTGGGGGGTCTACTCTTTGTTGCGGTGTGCAGGCCTCTAGCTGTGGTGGCCTTTCCCGTTGTGGAGCACAGGCTCTAGGCATGCAGGCTTCAGCAGTTGTGGCTCGCTGGCTCAGTAGTTGTGGCACATGGGCTTAGTTGCTCCGCGGCATGTGGGATCTTCCCAGACCTGGGCTCGCACCTGTGTCCCCTGCATTGGCAGGCGAATTTCTAACCACACTGCCACCAGAGAAGTCCGTAATCCACTGGTTTTATTAAATAAATATTTGAGTACCAACAGTATGGCAGGGCCTGGAAAAGCAGTGTGAACACGCAGAGAGCAGCCCCTTCCGTCCTGAAGCCTCAGAACCTGGTGGTGCCGTTGCACTGTGCAAGTAAGGGGGCCTTGGGAGAGTGTCGTGGGAGCCAGCCAGGATTGTGGGGTAAAGAATGGCTCACCTTGGGCTTCCCTGGTGGCGCAGTGGTTGAGGGTCCACCTGCCGATGCGGGGGACGTGGGTTCGTGCCCCGGTCCAGGAGGATCCGACATGCCGCAGAGTGGCTGGGCCCGTGAGCCATGGCCGCTGAGCCTGCGCGTCCGGAGCCTGTGCTCCTCAACGGGAGAGGCCACAACAGTGAGAGGCCTGCGTACCGCCAAAAAAAAAAAAAAAAAAAAGAATGGCTCCCCTAGGAACTCTTACAGGGAGACTGAGTAGGAGTTAGGTTCTTAAGAGGGGAAAGCTTTGACCTTAAACTGAAGGCTTTGGGGGGTGAGGGGAAGCTGTAGGAAATTTTAAAATAAGAGTTTAAAAATGTTTTGCACAAAAGCATCATCTTTAAGGTAAGTGAGAAGTTCCAAGATGATTCTAAGTCAGCTAGTCACATGGCTCCATATGTTGTGGAGCCAACTGTTAAAGAGTAGCCTTGACCTCTGGAATCCTGCAGACTCTTGTTATTTGGGGAAAGAAGAAGAACCCTGTCTTTATTGAATGTATTGGTATAATGACAGGAGGCTCTTAAATGCACAGCACAGTGTATTCCTTGGTTGACCTTGATGTCATCAAGTGAGCTTTAAGACTGTTTGAGGAGGGTAAGTGGAGGCTTGATCATCAGTGTTTTTGTTTAAAGACCAGATGGGCTTTTTTTTCTTCAATGGAATTTTTTTTAATAAATTTATTTATTTTTGGCTGTGTTGGGTTTTCGTTGCTGCACGCGGGCTTTCTCTAGTTGCAGTGAGCGAGGGCTACTCTTCGTTGCGGTGCGCGGGCTTCTCATTGCGGTGGCTTCTCTTGTTGTGGAGCACGGGCTCTAGGCACACGGCCTTCAGTAGTTGTGGCACACGGGCTCAGTAGTTGTGGTGCACGGGCTTAGTTGCTCTGCGCCATGTGGGATCTTCCTGGACCAGGGCTCGAACCCGTGTCCTCTACATTGGCAGGTGGATTCTTAACCACTGAACCACCAGGGAAATCCCCAGATGGACTTTTATTGTGAGTGTGGCTTTTTTGTTTTTATTTTATTTGGGGGTTTGAAGAAGACCCTGGTAACACTTTACTTCTTGTGTTCTTTAGCCAAAGTACATGAGACAGACCAAGATAATAGGTTCCATTTCACCTGTTATAAACCGGTATGCTCATTTCCCTAAGGGGGTGACTTATAAAGAACTATAATAATTAAGTTTTTTCTTAGTCTAAAGCACCTCTTTATATCAGAGGTTTGTTCTCATAGTGGAAAAAATGGCTTAAGATGGCATTTTAAAATAATCTTCAAAAAGAACAGTGATCACTGTTTTTAAATATAGGCAAGGATAGGAAATACTTTATACAAAACATTATTGGTGTTGTCAGTTATTTCACTGAGAGGAAATTGTATAGTACTAGAACATACCATGTATACCACAGAAATTGGTGGTGTTGTCAGATGTGAGAAGAGACATGCAGTAGCGAGATATAGATATTATCTATATCTAAATTTGTAATTTAGATATATTCCAGAATTTGAGAAAATACGTGTTCTTTATGTGAGGCCCTGATCTTTCTATTATGCCAAACATGCCACTGATACGAGCACCTCATTAACTATGAATCTAGGGGTATCTAGCCTTGATGTTAGCTCTGTTCCAGTCTTGTGTTCAAAGTTAGAAAGTCATGCAGTTCCTGTGGTTTACAATCAATGCCCCTGTGGAACACTGGTGGGCTGTATGCTAGACTGAGACATTTCATATCCCACAAATAAGAGTAGTTTTTCCTTAGTCCCAATTTACTAAAAAAAATTACTTTTAAAAATAAATAACGTGAGGGGACTTCCCTGGCGTTCCAGTGGTTAACGCTTCACTGCCCCAATGCATGGGGCACGGGTTTGATCCCTGACTGGGGAACTAAGATCCCACATGCCGCATGGTACAGCCTTAAAAAAAAAAAAAAGGAAAAAAAAGACAACGTGAGAAGAACCTTTCCCCCAACTTTTGGCATTTATTGTTTTGTCTGTTGTGATGTGATTTTGAGCTCCGTGGAATATTCTAATTGGTTGCATAGCAGCTAATTGGGTTCTTTTCCTTGTATAAGGAATACAGTCTTCATTGAAGAAAAATTTGATACAGATAAGCTAAAAAAAATAGTAGATATAGATAAGGAAAAATTTAAGAACTCAGAAATCTCATACACACCCATCCTACCACCTAGACATTCTGGTGTATAGTCCACGAGAATGTTTTTTTCTAAACTCAGATCATGCTATTAATGCATATAATATCTTGTTAAAATATAGTAAACATCTTTATCTTTCTCTGGCACAGTTTATTATTTTACAGCCTCATTGTTAACGTCTGCATTGGTCATAATTTTTTTTTTTTTTTTGCGGTACTCGGGCCTCTCACTGTTGTGGCCTCTCCCATTGCAGAGCACAGGCGCCGGACGCGCAGGCTCAGCGGCCATGGCTCACGGGCCCAGCCGCTCCACGGCATGTGAGATCTTCCCGGACCGAGGCACAAACCCGTGTCCCCTGCATTAGCAGGCGGACTCTCAACACTGTGCCACCAGGGAAGCCCTGCATAGGCCATAATTTAACCATCCCCATTAGGTGGTTAGAACGTTTTTTACTGTTTTAAGTAGTATTGAAATGAACATTTTGTAATGTGAATCTCTGTCAAATTGCTTTCTAGAATGGTTCTCCCCACCAGTAGGGTATGAGTGTTTCCTTCCTTCATACCAACAGTTCTGCCATCCAAACACATTTGAGAACTGCTAATGTTCTATTCTACTGTCATTTTGCAAACATTATTTTAAAATAATAGTAAGGTGGAAGGTTTGAAGACTGGTTAACTCAGAAAGAGTTACTTTCTACATTTTTGGACATATTTCCACATATTTCGCTTACTATAATAATCATGTATTTTCTAACAAAAAAATTGGTAACTCAATGATTTTTAATCCTCTGTATCTTCTTTTCCCCTCTTATAACAATTATAATTGATGATTGGGGAAGGTCACTCAACCAGTTATGGAAATTTTATTTTCTTTTTTTTTAAAGAGTAGCTAGGGGGGCTTCCCTGGTGACGCAGTGGTTAAGAATCGCCTGCCAATGCAGGAGACACGGGTTCGAGCCCTGGTCCAGGAAGACCCCACATGCCACAGAGCAGCTAAGCCCATGTGCCACAACTATTGAGCCTAAGCTCTAGAGCCCACGTGCCACAACTGCTGAAGCCCATGTGCCTAGAGCCCTGCTCCGCAACAAGAGAAGCCACTTCAATGAGAAGCCCGCGCACCGCAACAGAGTAGCCTCTGCTCACCACAACTAGAGAAAGCCCGCGTGCAGCAACGAAGACCCAGAGCAGCCAAAAATAAATAAATTTAAAAAGAGTAGCTAGGGAAGTAGGAAATGAGAGCAAGTTGGAGAGGATGAAAGGAAAATTCCTTGATCTCCTATGGGGCTCCTAGCCCCAATCCCTGTAACTTGGTTGCAATATATTTCAAAATTTGCATTGAAAAACTAGAGTATCAGCTTTGCTGATAACTATCAAAAACAAAAGTTGAATAGGAAACAGTTTGGATTTTTGTCTTTAGCTCTTAAGTGTTTACCTTAAATTAACGTTTGAGAAAAAAACTAGTTTAGTTGGAAGATGAGGAATGAAGAAGAGTGAATTTGGCCCCCAAAGTTAAGTCATCTTTCTTCAATCAGAAAGCCTGGTAACTCTGCCTTGGATCAAATAGCTCCCTGAGTTGTGCCCACAAATGTACAAGTGCCTGCCCAACCTTCCCTCCTGGGAGGATTTGGGACATAAGGAGGAAAAACTAGGGCTGCTTTTTCTTGATTAGAGCTTCCCATTTATTCTGGGTCTAGATTGGGATGCCATGGCATTGTATGTCCCCCACCCCATGTACCTTCCTTTGTAAGGCAGTCTGGATCCCTTCACCCTCAAGAAGGAATTGGGGGAGAGGGGAGGCTTAGTTATCTCAAGTGCTGCTGACACAATGCCTGAGAGCAGACACCTTTTCACCAGGGTCCTGTTTAGAACTTTAGACTGGCTAGAATGCTGCTTATGGCAGGCTTTCCAGACCTGTCATCCTTGGGCACAGCCCTAAGTGGACCCTCCTTTGGTCTCTGCTTTCTGCAGTAATTTCTCACTCTGCTCTGTGCTTGTTTGTGGCTCATCTTCTTACTGTGCCTCTGGAACTTTGTTCTGGGGTTAGCCCATTTCTTTACTACGTGCTTAGCCTTCCTGGAAAAGTCTAGGGACATGATTTCACTGCTGAGCCATACAGCCCAGCCCTTCCCTGTACTCACCCCAATACATTCTGTTGCCTCCTACTCAAGGAGAAAATTAAAGGTCTCAGGTGTGCGTTCCCTGACTTCTCACTCTCCCACTTACAAACTTACCTGCACCTGTACCCATCCTAGCCATCTCTTCTCCATGAAAGAGCTGCCCCATCCTCAATAAGAGTAGAATAACATCTCATTTTTAAATATGTATCTTTTATAATTTGTTGTTGTTGAATGATTTTTTTGTTTACTGATGATTTATATTTTTATGGCTTGTCTGCTTTTTTGTCATTTCTTTTGAGGTGTTTGGTTTTTTCCTCACTTAGGGTAAAAACAGTATCCTCAAGAAAAAGATAACTATATGCAAATACCTAGAATTTCCATATGTCAAGAAAGGTCACCAAAAAAGTGTTAAGAGGGATTGGTTGCCGTTTTAAATAAAGAACTCAAAACTCAGAGACTCTAACGTTTATATTTTTTTTTCACCTAGCAATAGATTGTGAGGAAACAATCCTTATTACAAAAGAAATTTCACATAAAAAGATAGCATGGCATTATATATAATAAACTTGGAAACATGTTCAATAGGGAGGATTGTAATTTATGGTGCATCCATACACTTTAATTTCTTTAGCCATTAAAAAATATTTATAATTGTTAAAATATGCTAAGTAATATTGTTTCATCTTGCTGTGTTTAAAATATACAAAGACTGAAAAAAAAAAACCCAAAGTATTAAGTGACAAACAGCGATATGCTTTAAGCAGCATTAATGTGATTATGCTTAAGATCAGAAAGTAGGTTCTCTTCATACCCAGGTTTCCTCTGTTTCATCATCTGCTCATTCCCCTACAATCCAGACACAAACCCCAATGCCACTTTTTCTGCATTTGACAGTTGTGAAGGCTCCTTCTCATACTGAGGTATGGTGGTAACTAAAATAGACATGACCCTGCCATCATGAAGCTTGATGAAATTTCAAGGCTAGCGGTGACCTTTTTAAAAAATTATTTTATTTTTAATATTTATTTCTTTATTTGACCCCGCTAGGTCTTAGTTGTGTCATGGGGGATCTAGTTCCCTGACCAGGGATGGAACCTGGGCTCCCTGCATTGGGAGCGTGGAGCCTTAGTCACTGGACCACCAGCGAAGTCCCTAGGAGTGACCTTTTTTTTAACCTTTATTTTTTTTAATAGATTAATCTCATCATAGAAATGTTAAATAAGGTTATGGAAAAGTCCCCCAGCCAGTCACTTTCTCTCCCTGAGAAGAATATAAGAAAGTGAATGTGTGATATGTGACATAAATGAAAACATTTTATACATTTTGTGCCTTTTTCATCATACGCTGTATCCTGGAAGTGAGTCCTTTGTTGATGGACAGTTGTATTGTTATCTAATTTTTTTCAATCCTTTTTCCCCCCCCCTCAGTAACTTCTTATGCCTTATTTCATAAACCTTTCTGGGTGTTTGAAACTAATGCTTCACCTTTGGGTACTACTGATTCTTCTCAAGTCACCTTTGCAGGATCCCCCAGGTTCCATCCTTGGTTCTCTTCCTAGGAATTCCATCTTTTCACTGCTGTCTCTACCCTGATGACTTCCAAATCAGAACTTAAAACTAGAACTCCCATGAACTCCAGACCCTCATGTCCAGCTGCCTGGGGATGCTTTCACCTGGATTTCTCATGAGAACTTTAAACTTGGTATTATTTGTGGTATTCATTATATACCTGCTCCCCCCCTACCCCGACCCCATCCCCAAAGCTGTTCCTTCCTATTTCCATCCAGCTACGTAGTTCCCATTTCTTTAAACCAGAACCTCAATTCCTCTCCATCTTTCATACTCAGCAGTTAGATTTGCAGATTTGGACCACTTTAACATCTTTTTTTCCCTCCCAATTTCTCCTTGATTCCTATTTGGCTATTTGGTTCAGCAGACTTGTTCTAACTCTTTGATGACTCTAGTTAAAGCAGAATTTTACCAGTTGAGAGAAATGTCCAAGAGGTACACCCGTGGGCTGGGAGGCAAAATGGCTATCTAAATTCCTCCTTACTTGGCTTTTGGCATATTGGTGTCATTCTGTATAACGTTTTTGGATTCTCTGTCAGATATAGTCATAGAAAACCCCCCAAATCAAATAGAAACATTTATTTGTAGTGCAGTATACTACTTAGGTTGGTGGGGGATTACAGTTGACCTTTTTTTTAAAAAAAAATGATTTGCTGGTTTTACTCTTTTTAATAAATGTATTTATTTTTTATTTATTTATTTTTGGCTGTGTTGGGTCTTTGTTGCAGCGCCTGGGCTTTCTCTAGTTGCGGCAATGGGGGCTACTCTTTGTTGCAGTGTGCGGGCTTACCATTGTGGTGGCTTCTTTGGTTGCGGGGCACGGGCTCTAGGCGCATGGGCTTCAGTAGTTGTGGCACACAGGCTCAGTAGTTGTGGCTCACAGGCTTTAGAGCACAGGCTCAGTAGTTGTGGTGCATGTGCTTAATTGCTCCATGGCATGTGGGATCTTCCCGGACCAGGGATCGAACCCGTGTCCCCTGCGTCGGCAGGCGGATTCCCAACCACTGTGCAACCAAGGGAAGTCCTACTTTTTTTTTTTTAATACAAAAGAAATACATGCTTGTAGAAAACTTAGTACAGATAGGAATAAAGTAAATAGCAAAGGTCTTTGTCATTCTCCTGCAGCCTTTCCCAGTATTCACTATGCCCCAAGCACTACTTTCTATAACAGTTCTACTTCACAGATGAGGAAACTGAGGCACAGATAGGTTAAGTGACTTGCCTAAGGTCACACAGGTTGTGAGTGGCAAAGCCAGAATTCAACCCTAAGCATCTGTCTCTGGAGCCCAGCTCTCCTCAGTCTACCTTAAGTTTTCAGATATGCTAATTTTCATCAGAAGAGGAAAGAATGTCTGAGGTAGCTAGAGAAAAGTGGAAGGAAGGGAAGAAAGAAACAAAAGATATAATGGGCCTGTTTGCATCCTGAAAGCAAGGCTTCTGAAGAGGAAGTAGAGTAGTGAGAAGTAGTGAAGAAGCGAGCAAGAAGTTGTGGTGGTGTGGGTGTCACAGACTCTAAATCAGTTTCCTTCTCTGTAACTGAGGGAAGGGTATGGTGGTACAAAGAAAAATGAGTAAATTCTCCATAAATGTTAGCAATTGCTAGAGTAGTATCCTTGGATTTTGTATGAGAGAATAAAGATACTACTAGCCCCTATTTTCATTTTAGAACTATCAGCATCTCTTCATACATGCTTGATTAATGCTATTAAACGTGTTAGATTCACTGCAAGAATGCCTTTGGCAGTTAAAACTAATTTGCATCAGTGTAAATTTATCAAAATGTGTTTAAAACTTGCAAGTTTCAGAGTCAACCACAGAGCAAGAATGGCAGTAGGGATTATCACGGTAGATATTCACACAGTAGACTTTATTAAATAATCAGTATTCACAGTCTTCAGATGTGATACCTTTGGATGGATTTGAATTCTGAATTTCAGGACCTCCAAATAAGGAGATTTTGTTGCCTGAAAAAGGAACCTAATATCTAACAGTTCTCTCCCCTAGAAATACTTTCTTACATGTAACACAAAATGATCTTTGTTTTGAATTAAGGCCTCTTGCATCTTGATCTTTTCCTAGTGTTAGAATAATCTTAGTAAAGATTAATAAGACCAAAAGTAGAAATGTATAGTCCAGAAACCTGTAGCCACAATCTCTTAGTGACCTTGATGGGAAAAGTGAAGCTTTCCTCTTTTCCTTGTGTCAGTCTCCTGGGCCTTGAGGAAGACTCGGCCTAAAGGGGTTGCAGGGGTTGTGGACTCAGCCTAAAGAGGTTGCAGGGGTTGTGGTGGGGTATCTTCACTCCACATTTGTAGTTAAAGCTGCCCCTTGCGGAAGAGACTTGGGAAAAGGAATAAGGGGGTTATCATTTCTTCACTTACCTTGTAAGAACTGTAGTTTCTGTCTCTGGAAAATAAAGGGTTTAAATCTTTATTTGTATCATGGTGTGACATTCCACCCTTGATATCTATTAGAATATTGTTACTAAAGGCTTAATCATTTTTCATTTATTTATAACTGTGACCTAGGTCTAAGTTGAGGCTGCCACTATATGTGGGTGGTTTGGTGGGTATTTATGATTGGAGTTTTTGCATTGTTTTCTGCATGTTTTTTAAAGCTTTTCTTCCCCACTTTGTCACCCACAGGTTCGAGAACTTGTCCTGGACAATTGCAAATCAAATGATGGGAAAATTGAGGGCCTAACAGCTGAATTTGTGAACTTAGAGTTCCTCAGTTTAATAAATGTAGGCTTGATTTCAGTTTCAAATCTCCCCAAACTACCTAAATTGAAAAAGGTAAGTGCTTTTTCTTTAACAGTAGAAGAGAGAACCATCCTGCGGAAGGGAAAAATATATGATTCTGTCTGTAAGGAAGCGTTTAGTGTAGCAGAAAGCATATGGCCTTTGGAACTGGGCAGATCTGGGATTGAATTACAGCTCTAACGTTTCCCTGATGGGTAAATCTTCCTCAGGTTACTTAATTTCTCTAAGACTCAGTTTCCTCATCTGTAAACTTGTAATACCACCTGACCTTGCAGAATTGCTGTGATGTTTGGAAATAATACATGTTGGGTGCTGAATAAATAGTAGTTATGAAGAATAATTACTTTGTGAATAACTTGTTATGAATCTGTTGCTATGATGTTAACTCATTGTTCTTAGTATGCTCTGGTTTAAGAACCACAGGTGCCTCCCATTCTCCGTGTTTTATGTTAAGGGAGAATTGAAGTATAGACCTTTCAAATTTGTAGTCTATGTTATTTCAAACCCATTATGTAATTCTTAATGACTAGAAAGTTTAAAATGTGTTGTGATTGACTGCAAGAGTTCATTTTAACAAAACTGCTGTACTTCCCTATCCTAGTTGACGGCCCATTGTTAGGGCTTTATTGGTCTAATTATAAACCAATCGCTATCCCCCCTAACAAGCCCCCCAAAAAAAACAACAAACAAAAAAACCTCAAGAAAAATGTTTTTTTCATGTCCTTGCACGTTGCCCTGTCACAAAGCCCCAGAATGTCAGAACTGGAAGAAACTTAGATCTTCTAGCCTTGTTTTACAGGCACAGCAGTAGACCCAGAAAATACAGAAAGGTACAGTAATTTGCCTAAAGCCACCCACAGAAGTGGTTAGTACTGGAACCAAAGCTAGAACCCATATCTTCCTGTTTGCTAATCCAGTATCTTGTCCATTACATACGAAAATGTTTGTGGTCATGGCAGTGTTGCAGAATTCTCCACTGTTTACCTAATCTCTTTATTAGGGAGTTTAAGTTGAACCTTCATCTAAAAAAGATACACATAGAAAACAAATCAAATTGAGGCAAAGGACAAGTAGGCTGTTCCTGTAACTTGCTTGCTTGAATTCTGAGAGGGACTTGTTTTTTGGTTAAGTACATGAATTAAAATCCAGAAGTGCTTTTTATTTATTTGCCTTTTTTAGGTAATAAATGCTCAGGAAGTCCTCATAAGTTTCAGGGCAACCCTCCTGTCAGAAAGAATTCTGTTATGTTTAAATTTGTAAATTTTTTTTCTTTTTTCTGACAGTCATTTCCTTTAGAGGTTCAAGTGTAATCCTTTTATGTTTGCATAGTTTATTGTGACATTGGAAGCTCTGATAAGCCTATAAAAAACTGATGGCTTTTTAGCCTGTATCTACATAAACTTGATGCTAGCAGGTCCCTACTGTGTGTTTTGTGTTCTGTTCTGCTCTTCTAGCATCCTGGTACATTTTCCTGAATTACCATGGTCTGTGTACTATCACACTTATTCAGAAAGTCAGTGTATCAGTGTATCAAATCCTTCTGAAGTCCTATTAATCACTTACCTTGTAGGGTCAGAGAGGGAGGAATAGAGATATCTGTAAACCAAACTTAAAGGCACATTGCGTGTTCTCACAGCTGATTTTCTTCCTACCCTAGAGCACAGATTGTTTTTTTTTTTTTAACAAGAAACAGGTTCTGAAAGAAATTTTGGTGTATAAATGTCGCAGGTTTCCTAAATTTACACATTGATTTCATTTCAAAATAAATATGCCACTAAATGCTTTGGCAGATTGCCTTGTTATCTCTACTCCCTAAGATACTCATGTTGAAAGGATGTGAATACTACATGTGTCGATATTCTAACCAACCAAGAGAAATTTTAGATATTTTACTGGACTGTCCCATCAGAAGGAAAAAAATGTATTGAAATGTTGCATTTTTCTCTTCTGAAATGCTTAATAACACCAAAGCAGCAGACTTACTGTTTTTTAAACTCATTCTTTCAACGAATATTTAAATTTTTAAAAGTTCCTCTATTCTGCATCATGTCCTTCATTTCATTGCATGCCAGACTAAATTGCATAAGTTGTCATGCTGTTCTAGGTACATAGCATAGCGGGGAGCACATTGAAGCTAGCCTGCCTGGCTTCAAATCATAGGTTCACCGATGTAACAGCTGTGTGATCTATGGGCACTTATATCGTCTCTTCATAGTTCATTTTTGTCATCTGTAAATGGGGGTAATAATTCTACCTACCCCATAGGGTGATTGTGAGATCAAATGAGTTCATGGATTTCTAGTGCTTTGAACAGTGCCTGAAGTACTGTGTAAGGGTTAGATACAGTTACCATTGTTGTTGGCAGTTAAAAGAGAATTGAAACTAGCTGTCTGGCTTTAGTTTTCTTCATCTGCAAAATGAAGAGTTTGAATTAGATGCTCTCAACCATCTTATTTTTCCAGGCTCCAATTTCTTTCACTCTAAGAGTCCAATATTCCTTGGTGAAGGCTCGTTCCTTCATTGGCATACCACTTGCTGTGCTACTTGACCTGCAGCTAAGAAATTAGAGTGGGTTCTTAAAAAGGCTAGTGCCAGGTTTGTGTAAGAAGTGTCCTCTGGGGAGTTGGTTTCGTCAGCCCTTTCGAAGCCGTTGCCCCAGTCCCTTTTTCCAAAGTCATGGAGCTTCTTTAAGGGCTTGTACCATTACTGTAGCCTTCAGAGCAACATCCCCTGGTGGCTTCCAGATGTAGAACTCCATGGCGAGCCAACACTGAACAGAACCAGATTAGGTTTCAAGTGGGCATTGTGAGCTTTGCTTGGCACACAGAATAGCTGTTTAGAATGCACAGACCATTTACCCTTCCTGGCAGGTATAGAGTATTACAACTTCTCAAAGAATTCTCATTTGCTTTGACCCACTTTTTAGGTTAGAAAATGTATTTGCTGATGTTAGGGGCCAGCAAACTGTTATAATTAGCAGCTGGTTAAGAAAATACAACTCTTCTAATCCTTACATGTCTCTCCTTCCCAGAAGTGTTCCTGGGATCTGCAAACTACTTATTTGGGTTTAATCAAACAAAATGAACACACCTGCCCTAATAAAAAATAGAGATCATTTGATCTTGGTGTTTGAGAACTGTATTCATTATTTATAACACTTCAATGATATGTGTTTCTCTGTGTGTATTTGTGTGCTGTGTGCATTTTCTCTTAACAGCTTGAGCTCAGTGACAATAGAATCTTTGGAGGTCTGGATATGTTAGCAGAAAAACTTCCAAATCTTACACATCTAAACTTAAGTGGAAATAAACTGAAAGATATAAGCACCCTGGAACCTTTGGTAAGTAATCAAGAATTTGAAAACCAGGACTTATTGGTCATTTTCATTTTCATATTTCTTTATTGTGAGGGAAATAATTGGAAATAATAATTGACTGAGAAAATGGTGGTTTTTTATAGTACTTCTTATAGAAAGAGTCCAGTTTTAAAGAATCAGGGCCTCTTTAGTTATACGTGTTCCTGTGACTTTGCTCTCCCTCCCTTATTATTGTGGTAGCTTCCTTCAAAGGGGAATTCTTTTCTTTTTTGTCCTTTTTAAATGTCATATATTAACTATAGCCTTAAACATTTATCTTAAAATTGTTTCCCCAGACTGGCCAGACTGTTCTATATTATACTTTTACAGAAAAGGCTGTTTATATTGGGTGACATATCTGATCTGTAGATGGAACAGGCCAAGGGCAGCTCCACTGAGTTTTAGGTCTTCTAATTCATGATCTTGTGTTGTAGCTGGATCACTGTTGCCTAAAGTTTTGCATGGGAACCCCCAGATTCTCCTCAGTCTTACATACTGGGATAAGCTATGGAAAGTTAAATGCCAGTTGGGTTATAGACTTGCTGTGTGACCTTGGGCAAATTGCTTCTTCTCTCTGGGCCTCAGTTTCCTCATTTATGAAGCAGGAAGGATAATAATCCCTGCCTAACTTACCTCACTTAGGAGTTCTGAGAATAAAATAAGGTAATGCACTTACTTTGCTTTGTAAGTTGGGAAGCTGTGTTAATGGGGGTCCAGTCTAGTGGAACTTGTAGTGACCAGAAAAAAGCTTCTGGAGGCAGGGATTAATGCAGGGTAGGGGTAGCCCCACAGCCTGTTCTCTTTGGCTGCCACCTGGAAATTCCTATTCCATTCAACAATTCAAGATTGTTAAATGACTTTTTTCCCCTAAATATGACATTCTATTCATAGAAGTAGAATTCTATTTTAATAAGGCTAATGAACTCAAACTTGTTTCATATCACCCAAAGAAGTTTGTGGCAGCTTTCTGGGTTTTTTTTGTGTGTGTGTGTGTGTTGTACATAAAGTCAGTATTTCCATCTGACTTAACTTGCAAACATTAATTGGGAGAGGGGCTATACAGCAGATAGGAGCTGTCTTTCAGGATCCAGCACAGCAGAACCCAAGAGGATAAGGCATCCTTCTGCTATCTCTATCTTTTCTGATATCACAATATATTAAAATATTTGCACTTCATATCATTTGTACAGAATGTGCTGTTGATATTTCAAGAGAAGATAGAGTTAAATTATGACTCTTAATAAAGAGGATTTCCTGCTAAAACTATAGGGTCTTTTCCCTCCTAATAGTAATTGAGGGTCTGTTCCAATATAGATTTAGTCACTGTTTACCGAGTCCCTTTGTTTTTATGTTTCATTAAGTAGACCACATTTAGCTCATTTCTCATAAATGTTGCGAGCCTGTTGTTCACCTTTGCTCCATGAATTTTGTCCCCTTTTTTCTGTTACCAGTTCACTCAGATACTTGGGCTCCCTACTTTTTCACTAGTTCTGTTTTCCTCCAAATCAATCCCCATTTCCAATGTTTAAGCAAACATTTATTGCAGTTTGCTTTATTCAAGGATGTTAACATTTGCCCATGTATCCTCATGTAATGCAAAGAAGAGGGAATGTCCTCCTTTTAGAAATGAGGAAACCAAGTTTAATTACTCAGCAGCTGCAGAATAAATGGCGAGTAGGGATTCAAATCCAAGTCCATCCTTCTTTCCACTGCCCTTGGGACCTGTTCTTCTCTTTTTAACCTATAAATTTATCCCATACCCAAATTGACCTAAGCTGGGAGTTCCAAAAGGAGCACTAAATTAAGTGCTGATGGTCTCCCAGTCCCATGGGGCACTCTAAGCCTTTATTGTTTGTGTTAATGACAGGCTATCAATTTAGGGTCATTGTAAGCACAGGAACCCCTTCTCTCTAGAACAGAGCACCAGGCAGTACCTTTCCATGCTAAATCACTGGCCATTGCCTAATTCTCCTAGCAGCCTTAGTCTTCTTTGATGTTTCATCAGAAGCTTTTGTCAGTGTCCTAGCATTCAGAGGCAGAGCAGAAGCAGACATTGTGTGGGAGTTGTTCCTGACCTGGTCAGTGATTTATTAGGGCCCTTTGGTGGCTATGAAAGTCTCAATCCCCTGGGGCAATGAAGTATGAGAAAAATAATCATTATAATATTTACCATTTTTGGAGGATCTGCTATGTACCATACACTGTAGTGGTTGCTTTATGTATGTTATCCCATTAGTAATCCTCAACATTTCTATAAAATGGATAGAAATAGCATGGCCCTCATTTTACACATGAGGAAGCTGAGGCTTAGGAGAGGCTGAATCCCTTGTCCAGAGTCACACACTTGGCTAGGGAGTTGACAGAGCCACAGTGCCACACACCCAGGGCTGTCTGGGAAAGGCTGAGCTGCCATTCTCCTGAACTTTCTATTCAGATTCCTGGGGGCGCTAGGTGGGTCTCCTGACGTTATAACTTCAGGATAAATAAAACTGTAGGAGAAGGTGAAGGGGGGAAATGTTGGGTCCATTTTGACTTCTGAAAGTATTCTTCAGTGGGGAAAACACCATCCTCATCCTCATCAACCACATACATTTTGAACTCCGTCTACGTTGAGCCCAGTTCTTACAGTCAATGCAATGATTGTGAATGCCTCTGCTTACTACAGGGACATTAATCGAGAGACAAAGAAGGCATCAATTCAAACTTCCTTGGACACCTTTTTTAAGAGACCTGGGCCATCCAAACCATCCCCCAAAGCCCTTCTAAATTCTAAGAAGGCAAGCAAAATTATTGTTAATAAAATGTTTAATGTTTATTATGGCTAGCCTATTAGTTTTAGGCCAAATTTCTGAAATGGTAGAGTTGTGGGGGTTTTTTTTTGTTTTTTGTTTTTTAAGCAGTATTTACACATTACATTGGGATCCTGAATAATCGGTGTGTAGTGTATTTTGGGCCTTAAAGCACAATTTTACTGCTTTAAACAATTCTAGAGTCCTACAGTTATTGGGGATTTTGTTATTTGCTTTCACTTTGTTTTCTAGCATACTGTTTGGCATGTCCGAATTATTCATAATGGGTCCTTTCTGAAGAAGTAGCAAAAAATGTCACAGATTCAGAGTTGCAGAAACAGGAAAGCCTTGGAGGCCCTGTGTACTAGGCTAGTTGATAGAATTAGAAAATGGGCTTGGGGCACTTTTGAGCATTAAAGATCTGGAGTTGTATGTATTTTTGCACATCCATTCCTAGGAAATAATGTTGAACAGTAAATGGCTCATTCCTTTGAGTGAAGAATTTATACTGAGCCTCTGGGAAAGCTGCCTAAATATATTCATGGTTCTATCTTAGCTGGTATAGAGTCAACCTTTCTGTGAAGAGAAAAGAGTTCTACAGTTGTCTGGGGTGGTATTTCAGCATTTTTTTTCCTCTTTGTCAAGAAGTCATACCTGGGCTTCTGGGGGTCAGGGGCTGTCCAGTAGGGAACCTAATCTGAAAGCTACATGACAGAAAAGCAGTTCTCCCTATGATCAGAACGGCTGGGGACAGCTTTCTTAAGACCTCAGTGTACTGACTTACATAAGCACATTATTGGATCCACAAAACTCTTGGATCACTGTACCTTGGTGTTTTGAGGAGTACATTTGTCTGTTGCTGTAACACTGTTCTGTGTTCCATGCTTGGCTCCATGTTCCCAAGGGCTGTTCAGTGAGAATAAAACCAGTGTGGGAACCTCTTTGATCAGGAAGACGAAGATTCGTGAGTGCAGGGATCATCAACCCCTTCCTCTAAAGGACCAGATAATAGATCTTCTAGGCTTTGTAGGCCATGCAGTCTCTGTCACAACTACTCCACTTTGCCATTGTAGCATAAAAGAAGCCATACATAATACATAAACAAGTGAGTGTGGCTGTGTTCCAGTAAAACTTGGTTTACAACTATGGGAGGCAGGCCGGAGTGGGCCAGCCAGCTGTCATTTGCCAAGGCCTGCTTTAGGGCACAGATTTTCAAATGATTTTGTAACTCCCAAGAACTACACAGATACCTCAAGTCCTGCAGACAAGGTTTTGTTCCATCTTTGTTTCTTCCCAGGTCCTTGTGAATGTTGAAATAGATTTCCCAATAAAGCATCGAAGTCTTTAAACATCAACGTTTATTTTTTTACAACTTGCTTCATACAGAGATCCTCTCAGTAATTTTTTAGAGAATGGCAAACTTTTCTCTTGACTCAGAACCATTAAAAGTTAAATTTATGAAGCCGTATATCCATATGCCCCCCAAGCCCCTATTTTAAAAGGCACCAGGCCTCACAGTACTTCACATTTTGTGTTTACTGTTTATCGGTTTGCCCCCTCTTCTGCTCCCCATGAGGGTCTATTGTCACTTTCTGTTGCTGTCTCCTTACTTGCCTGTAATACTAACTCTGCCCTCCCAATCTCTTAATTCACCCTTAATCAAAACTTAATAGACCTGGTATTGAAATACTAGTACACTGATGTAATAACAAATGAAGATCTGAGTAGAATACGTGGACATTTTCCTATTCGCTTTGGCTGCTCAGAAAACTTCTTGGGCCAAGTTTTTAGATCTTAACTGTTTTAGATAGATGAAACGGAGGTTTCAAACAAAGGTATTACAACAAAACTTCAAGGTATGGTAAAATCAGAAGAATTTTACTTCAGAAAGTTCTGGTAATAGTGGCAATCTTTTCCCCCAAAATTAAAAAAGAAGAAAAGAGTGTAAAGTTTCTCTACTTGTGAAGTTTCAACTCTGAGTCCCCCTTCTTTTCCCCCAGCTTGCACTGACTCCTGTCTTCCCAGAAAATATCTGCATCACCACACTTTGTGCTTTACTAGGTTCTGTTCTCGAGTGTTTCCCATCTGTGTCCCCAAGTAGAAACGTCAAGGATCTTGATGTTGATTGATTTCATTGAAAATTTTTTTTCCCTTCCTATTCTACCACCCCAGAGCACTGAAGACTGACTGCTTGATAACCCAGCAAGTTCTTATTGGTCATTTGATTACTCAAACATTAAAACCTAGTTTTGAACCAAATTTGTTGAAGTCTCTGTTTTGTCTCATATTGTAAAAAGGTCCAGTTTTAATAAATATTTCAAATTCATATTTCTTAAGACTGTTCATACTGCCAAAAGAAAACAGTTCTCTGAGAGGATAGAGGTAGAAGGGAAGGACTAATTAAAAATCTAGTGACCTAATATAAAGGTTGCAAAGGACTTGAAATGTTTTCCTATGTACAAGGCTGAGTAGGTAGCAGCTAATTGAATTCAGAGCCTAGAATTTTACCTCTTTAGGAGATGGGTTTTGTTGCTTATGTTCCTTTGGTTTAGTAGGTATGTTTCTTGATCCTTTTCCTCAGAAAAAGTTGGAATGTCTGAAAAGCCTGGATCTGTTTAACTGTGAGGTTACGAACCTGAATGACTACCGAGAGAGTGTCTTCAAGCTCCTTCCCCAGCTGACCTACCTGGATGGCTATGACCGAGAGGATCGTGAAGCCCCTGACTCAGATGCCGAGGTGGATGGTGTGGATGAAGAAGAGGACGATGAAGGTGAGTGGGCACAAAGCAACGTGCAGTGAACTTAATTTCTGCTTTCCAAAGGTCCTGATTAGGCCACTGAATGCTCTTGCTATTGAGAAAAATAATTTATATCCATGCTTGTAGGCGTTCTGTTAAATTTGAAACTCTTAGGGCATTGAAGTCTTCAAATGATCAAAATAGAAAATGGTTTGTTAGCTAATTAGTCTTGAATTTGGAGCCTAGAGATCATAGACTGCTTCAGTCCATTTTTTGAAGTACTTGTGGTTTATGGTTTACTAAAAGGACCATTGCCTCAGGTCTCCTGCCTTTCTCCTAGCTGTTTCCCTTTCTTGGCTAATGCCAGCTTATCCTTACCAACTCAGCTTTGTCAGCACTTCCAGGAAGCATTTTATGATGCTGGAGACCTAGGTCCTTGTACGTGCCAGAGCATCCCCTCGCTTACCTCTTTCGTAGCACTTGTCACTCTGCTATTCTTGTCCCTTCCAACTATGCTATGATTACCTTCTTTTTTTTTTAAATTAATTTATTTAGCCGCATCAGGTCTTAGTTGTGGCACGCAGGATCTTTCATTGTGGCATGCCAGCTCTCTAGCTGTGGCTTAGTTGTCCCGCGTCGCGTGGGATCTTAGTTCCCCGATCAGGGATCGAACCCTCGTCCCCCACATTGGAAGGCGGGTTCTTAACCACTGGACCACCAGGGCAGTCCCTATGATTATCTTCTTATCTCTTTATTCACAGGGCCTAGCACTTGGTACATGTTTTTTACATTCAAATATAAATATCTTTCCTGCTTTGATATATGACTATAGAGTTTTAAAAGGTAATGATTTGAAAGCACTATGTGTTGGATTCCATTTTTCATTAATAAAGGAAATAATTTCTAGCTATAACATGGAATTAGAATATACTTTTTATTTTTGACTTTTTTTAATATATAAATTTATTTATTTTTGGCTGCATTGGGTCTTCGTTGCTGTGCGTGGGCGCTCTCTAGTTGAGGCGAGTGGGAGCCACTCTTCGCCGTGGAGCGCGGGCCTCGCATTGCGGTGGCCTCCCTCGTTGCGGAGCACGGGCTCTAGGCACGCAGGCTCAGCTGCTCCGCGGCATGTGGGATCTTCCCGGACCAGGCCTTGAACCCTTGTGCCCTGTGTTGGCAGGCAGATTCTTAACCACTGCGCCACCAGGGAAGCCCCTATTTTTGACATTTGATCAAGGTTTTTTACATCCTGTTATCTTTTTTTTTTTTTTTTTTGCGGTACGCGGGCCTCTCACTGTTGTGGCCTCTCCCGTTGCGGAGCACAGGCTCCGGACGCGCAGGCTCAGCGGCCATGGCTCACGGGCCCAGGCGCTTCGCAGCATGTGGGATCCTCCCAGACCCGGGCATGAACCCGTATCCCCTGCATCAGCAGGCAGACTCCCAACCACTGCGCCACCAGGGAAGCCCCATCCTGTTATCTTAAAGAATCTTTGTATATTTTCTACCCAAACTATCCCTCCTGATTAGCTTGTGCTTTCCTTGCACAGTGACTTGTTTACTCTGAGTCACTCTTAGGATAAAAGGTTTCTCACCTGAGTGGCTTAGAGGAAGCAGAGCTATGAGTGATCACATCAATCAGCATGAAGAAAACTTATTCTCCGAGAATTCCTGATGTTGCTAGAATTTGCAGCATTACTGTATTTAAAGTATTATTTTAAATATCTTTAAAGATGAAAGTTTATAAGACAAATGGTTAAGAAAAGTGGAGAACATCATCAGGCACCTTGGTTGCAGTTAGTGGGGTAGTACTCTGGAAGCATTTTACAGTTTTGTTTTGCAGCAGGTTTGAGACAAGGCAAAAAGAGATGGGATGTTAGATGGTAAAGTGGACGCTGAATAGGATGTTTCATCTTGTTCCAAATGTTTACATCACTTAGTCCCTTCATTGCTTGTTCTCAGTTTTTCTTAAAAACCAGTCTGGCTGTCCATATTTAAGTCCACCTTAAATGGGTTGAGCAGCCACCCATGTGCAGGAGCCTGTAAAGAAAATTCCTTGGAGAGTGGAAGGCAGTTCTTGAGAGCAACATCAGTCAGGCAACAAGTATTTGAGAATTTCCTATGTGCCAGGCTTTTAAAACTGTCTATAAACTAGACTAAAAATAGTTTTAAGAAAAAACAAACATGGTTCCTGTCCCTTGGAGCTTACTGTCTACTAAGAAGAGAAATGTTAAGTAATCATAACTAAATAACTAATCACAAGTGAGCAAAGTGTGTGGTAATGGAGAAGCACCAGGTGTGTGAGAGCATAGGAGCTGAGACTGGGGGTCTGGCAAGTTGGCCTGAGGAAGTGATGTTTAACTGAGACTCAAAGGTTGAGCCAGTGTTAGCCACACAGAAAAGAAAGGGAAGAGCATGTGGGGTCCGGAGGCAGGAGAGAGCACAGCGAGCTCCAGGACCTGGAGAGGTAAGAACTAGTTGTTGAGAGGCCTGCACCAAATGGAGTAGAAACACAGGACACAGGTGCCTTTCAGCCTGCCTGGCTACCACCACTGCCCCCACCCCCATCCCCGTTATGGGGTTATTATGGGTGTTTCCCAGGTTCCTGATTTGCACAGCTGGTTTGTGCTGGTACCCTTACCCCAGAGGAAGTTGGTGGGTCTTTTTTGTTTTTTGTGTGTGTGTGTGACTTTTTACTATGGAGAATTTCAGACATAGACAAAGGTAGAAATAACAGTAAAACTAACTTTAACTTTCATGTTCCCATTACTGAGTTTCAGCTGTGGTCTGTTCTCGCCTGATATTATTTTACAGACACACACACTCCCACCCACTTCTCCCCTTCCTTATTTTGAAGCAAATCCTAGGCATTGTATCATTTCATTGGTAAGTGTTGTAGTGTACACTTGGTCCGCCAGGACTCCTGGCCTCTGGATTTTATGGGGCTCAGGTCAAAGGGACTGAGCCACAGCAACTTGCAAGAAAGGAGGTGACTGTGGTTCGTGGTTTTCCCTGACATTGGTGTGGCCCAGCATTTGTCCTGTGGACCAACCCAAAGCTCCCCACCACCTGAGTAGGTGTACCTTGTGAGACACACAGGGTATTTGATGTATTCCTTTTGGACGGTTTTCAGAAGGAGAAGATGAGGACAAGGAGGAGGATGAGGATGGTGAGGAAGAAGAGTTTGATGATGAAGAGGATGAAGATGAAGACGAAGATGTAGAAGGGGAGGAGGATGAAGATGAAGTCAGTGGGGAGGTCAGTGCACCTCTTGTTGCCCTGCTTCCCATTTGTAATTGAAATAAAAGTGGATTGTTTAAAAAAGAAAAGTCTTCTGAAGAAATTAGTATGCTTGTAAATAGACTAATGGCAATCTGATTAATTTAGCTCTTGTCCCCCTTTTAGTAAATACTAAATAGAATACTTACTGAATGCTAACTAGGCAGTGCTTGGCTCTGCAGAGTAAGTTTTGACCCTTTAACTTTGGGAGGCAGCAGCAAGTTGAGTATTCATTTAGTACGGTGAGGAAACTGGAAACATTGAGAACTGATGGGATGTCCTCCCCTTTGTTGTACTGACGTGAAGGGTATGTTTACCAAGTCTGAACTTCTTGTATATCCAGCTTAATGCAGTAAATGCATTATGTACCTGCTGTGTTAAAGAGTTGAGGATGAAAAGTTGAAGAAAAATGTGGTCCTGCTCTGAAAGAGGCAGGTAGTCTAATTTATGGGACAGGCAGTAATAACAGTTATCTCTGAGGAGCTGAATACCATAGAAGGATAGGAGAAAGGAGTGACTTTGACCCTAAAGGGGACTTGTGAATACAGGCCAAGAAAATTAGACATCATCAAAAAAAAAAAAAAAGTGTTCTTTTGTAGTACAAACGTAAGGCTGAGCATTTGTATAATCTCAGAGGTGTCTAATGAAATTAAGTTTCTGAAAGAAGCTTTTTATAGGAAAGGGAATATGGAAGTCTTTGTCCAAACATGCTTTGAAGTTTTTAAAATTATTTCTGGAGTTACCCATCGTAAGTTGTATACTAATTAAAGATGTCTTTAATTAATGCTTACTTCTGGAAAGCAATTTTTAAAGAAAATTTTTAATTAAGCTCATTAATTTAAGAAAATCCAGCAGTTCTCACTATATTAAAGTAGATAAAAGTAACATTACAGTTTTCTCTTTGAATGAACTGTTAAATTTAATAGACAGTTCTTGTTTCTCTTCGTACTTCTTAACTTGGCAGAATTAATCTAATAATGATATGCTATTTACCATTCTTTAGGAAGAAGAATTTGGACATGATGGAGAAGTTGATGAAGATGAAGACGATGAGGATGAAGATGAGGATGACGATGAAGGTGGGTTACTGCATGCACTTTGGTCCCTCTCAGTTAAAGATCAAGGGAAATGTCTGTTAATTTAGAATTTGAAATCACTGAGAAGAAAATAAAATGCCTTTGGCCCTGGTGGTCTTCAGAAGCACTTGTAAAGCCCCATTAGTGTGTGTGTACTGGTTCACCCACCTGCTCTACAGCAGTTAGTAGTGCCTGTATGAGGATGGGCGGCCCCGGCCTCAGTCCCCACATGTGTTTTTAGACCCCATCGTTTGTGTTACTGTTAGGCATGAGATTTCTGTGTTTGGAATTTTTTCATTAAAAAAAAATCTTAATTGGATTGTAATCTTTGCAGGGTAGATAAATAGCACCTTTCTAGTTTTTATTGGTGTTATTCCTTTCCCCACCACAACCAAAACCAGTGAAACATCTGTTTATTTATTAGAAAGTAGATTCTAACGCTTGTGTAAGTTTCAGAGTACTGGGTTGGTTGCTGTGCTTTCTGTTGGTTCATACTTTCTCAGCAGCATCTTCTCTCTGTGCAAGTCACAGGACTAAAATTACTTTGGATACAGCAATGATTAGGACCTGGTCTCTGCCTTCAGGGAGCTTTTTGGAACACAATTTAGTGCAGATTTAGCTAATTTCATTAAAGTAGCAGTGAGTTTTTACTAGTTGAAAAGACAGAACGACGTGTAGGTCTCTGTGTCTCAAATACTTAAGGAGTCTGAGAAATCTCTTTTTAGTTAATGTAAACTTGCAACAGTTTGAGTCTTGCCATGTTCTAGGCTAAATACTTGTGCTATTTCATTTAATCCTCAGAATAACCCTATGGAGTCAGTGCCATTGTCCCCATTTTACAAATGAGGAAATAGGCTTAAGGAGCTCCAGAGTCCTTGCTATTTATTTTAATAACTGCTAATGTCTGATTTTGGTGACCAACAAGTGTAAGAAAAATAAACATTTGGTTAGACAGCAACTTAACTTGAGAAAACTGAGTTAACTTTGCTGTGATTTGAGGTGCTGCTGTGCATTTTACCCTTCTTGGTTCCGTGGCTACTGTTTATGCTTCTTAGAATTAAAACTTCTTAATTAACAACCTGTTGATTTGATCAAGCTTACATCATTTTTTATCTCCCAACCCTTAAAAAATGCATTGTTGTTACCTCTGTTAGCAATAATTAGGCAAAGTAAATGCCTTTCCAGTTGTCTCAAAATGAATTTTTATTATTGTACAGAAGAGGAAGAAAGCGGGAAAGGTGAAAAGAGGAAGAGAGAAACAGATGATGAAGGAGAAGATGATTAAGACCCCAAATAACCTGCAAAAAAAGAACTGTTCAGTATTGGTTGGACTGCTCACACGGATTTGGTAGCTGTTTAAAAAAAAAAAAAAAAAAGTAGCTGTGATACAAACCCCAGGACACCCACCCACCCAAAGAGCCAAAGAATAGTTCCTGTGACATTCCGCCTTCCTCCATTTAGTCCCTCTTGGAAATCCACCACCAAGCTTGGGGACTTCACCCCAACAAAATTGTAAGCATTGTTAGGTTTTCGTGTAAGACTCTTGCTGTAGTGTGGATAGCTATGATTGGTGAGTCAACGGTCCGTGGCTGCCAGTTACACTGAGATTGTAATAGCATTTTTACTTTCTGTACAACAAAGAAGCTTTGTAAATAAAATCTTAACATTTTGGGTCTGTTTTTTCATGCTTTTCTTTTCTTTTTAATGAAAATTTTTTTACATTAGGACATTTTATGTGACAACTGCCAAAAAAGTATTTTTAAGAATTTAAGTGAAATAAACACATTCCTCTTTGGTAAAGCCTAGTTGTATGCTTACATTTGTAATTTAAGACTTTGATTGTAAGCCTGTGTTGAAACACACTAAAGAACTGGTTTCTTTGGTGTTTTTATATTAGTGGTTGTTGAGGGGAAATACACAAGTATGTAGGATCTTTGAGCATTTAACTCTAATCCTCATTCTTGATGACTGAGAGTAATGAGGTAGACTTTTGAAAAATAATGTGTGAAATTCAATGCTCTGGAGCCCCTGAAAGCCAGTAAAAATAATGCTAGATTCAAATAATAGATGAATTAAGTAAAGGAGGTAGTATAAAGGAGAAGGCCTTACTCTGAGTCCCAGGAGATCTGAATTCTAGTTCTGGCTCTGCCACTGATTTCCTGTGTGACCTTGTGTTGCCCTCTGGACTACCTCCCAGTCTGTAAAGTTGAGGGGGTGTGACCACATGGCTTCTGACAGGAAGGTCTGAAGAAAAAAATGGGCTTTGCACGAAGGCTGAAACATGTAGGGTTCGACTGACCAGGTGAACAGGGTATAGTTTGTTATCAAGACAGGCGAGCTAAGGAGGAATGACATGTGAAAAGCTTGGCTGGGGTGGGGGAGGGGCGTGGGTACACACTGCCTCAGCTCAGCTTTTTTCGCGGATCTTACGGATCTTAAAAGGACTTGGGGGAGGGGTAAGATTCTGCAGTCTTTATGCAGTGTCTCAACAATTTAATACATGTGCGACTACATTGTCAATTTTTGTAGTGGAAGACTTGAGGATTGTTTTGGTAACTCTTAGCTATAAGCTACTGGAGTGAGTGTGTTTTTACACATGTAAAAGCAATGTTAAAGATTGGAAACTAATCTGAATTTGTCATTTTAGTGTCAGTGGAGCCCCCAAATCATGTACTTTACATTAAAGTCCCCTCTAGGCTTTAAAGCGGAGTTTGCTTTTTGCAAACAGCAAAAAAGACAAACCAGCCCTTGGGTGCTCATAGGAACTAGTAGGGAAGAGAAGACACATGGGAATGATGTTTACCAAGACCTAGTACCAGTGGTCCAGTAAGTGTTAAGAGTAATTTAGAGGTAGGAAAGGTAGCTTTTAACTGGGAGGATTAGGGAAGTTTCCTAGAAAGGAAAGTATTTGAGGCGCACATGCGGATGTGAGTAGAGTTTAGAAATAGAAATGGAGAAAGTAGGGAGGAACATGATGGACAGAGGTCAGAGGTAGGGAGTTGTGTATGCTTGGCTTCAAATAGGCAAGTTTGACTAGAGAATGAAGAGGAAGAAGAGGAATGGCAGGTGAGACGAGCAGTGATTTGGGACCTTATCCCAAGGGGGCTTGAACGGCAGACCTTTCTTTTGCATTCACTTTGCAAAAATGTCAGTTTGATCTACTACCTGTGGCCAGTGAGGATTCTAGGGAACTATCAAACCAGCTTTTCATTTTCTTTCTTTTTTTTTTTTTTTTTTGGCGGTACGCGGGCCTCTCACTGTTGTGGCCTCTCCCGTTGCGGAGCGCAGGCTCAGCAGCCACGGCTCACGGGCCCAGCCGCTCCGCAGCACGTGGGATCTTCCTGGACCGGGGCACGAACCCGTGTCCCCTGCATCGGCAGGCGGACTCTCAACCACTGCGCCACCAAGGAAGCCCTTTTTCTTGTTTTAAAATTAGGTTTTCCAGAAGCCTGTGACATTCAGACCTCTGGGAGGGCCTTGAGGCTTAGCTGCTCTTAATATTTATTTATTTACTTACTTATTTATGGCCGTGTTGGGTCTTTGTTGCTGCGCGTGCGCTTTCTCTAGTTATGGCGAGCAGGGGCTACTCTTTGTTGCGGTGCGTGGGCTTCTCATTGCAGTGGCTTCTCGTTGCGGAGCATGAGCTTTAGGCGCATTGGCTTCAGTAGTTGCACCACGCGGGCTCAGTAGTTGTGGCTTATGGGCTCTAGGGTGCAGGCTTGGTAGTTGCGGCACACATGGCTTAGTTGCTCCGTGGCATGTGGGATCTTCCCGGACCAGGACTTGAACCCATGTCCCCTGCATTGGCCGGCGGATTCTTAACCACTGTGCCACTAGGGAATTCCCTGGCTTAGCTGCTCTTGACTAAAGACTATTTTAAACTTCTTGAGGAACAGGATTTTTGGTGATGAGGTCACAGAGCAGACCATATTTCTGGAGTTAATTCCCATCTGAAGGAGACGTTCATTGAGTGGGTTTGCTCCCAGCTTTTGCAGTGAATGTTTAAGTTATAAATGTCTGAGCTGGATGGGAGCTGTGATGGGCTGGATAACTGGTTCCTACTTGCTCCTTCCTGCAGGGTGGGGAGAGGGGTCTCTTCCACACACGCCTGCCCTACATCCAGAGCAATGGCCCTGTTCCTGTGTGATATGTTGGCATGCATTTGAAGCATTCGTCTCTTAAAAATAAAAGGGCTTAGAACTATTGCTCATTGTAGATATGGGGAAACTGAGGCACAGGAAAGCGTCAAGGACTGGCCCAAGGTTTCCTGGTGAAGTAGTGAAAGAACCTGGCCCTGCTTTCAACTTTGCTCTTACCTTTAATTTATTCCTGCTTTAGGCATCCAGGCCCTGAAGAGTGACTGACACTTCTGATGGAAATGCAGAGCACCTTGTGTAAGACGCTAGCCCCCACTCATCACCACTACCAGGACTCCTAACTAGGACACATGTGAGCAGAGTTACAGCAGAGTCAATGGTTTCCATTTCTGGCATTCCTGTTTGGGCTACACCACCCTCCCATCAGAGAAGGGTGAGACAGAACCACAGAGGTGGTTCTATCCCTAGGCTATGACCTTCCCTTTTCTCCAGCCCTGTCAGGTTGTGCTGACATCAATTTTAATGAGACTGGTGATACCACTGTGTTGACAGTTTGAAAGGGAGTCAAGTTACCAGCTGACTTAAGCTTCAGCTGCCAAACAGTTGCTCTGCAGGAAAGCCACCAAGATTGAAGCAAGTGTTGAAGTTCTTCCTAGAGCCAATTAGGTCAGCTTCGTAATCTCTGACCAAGTATTTTATAACTTGTCCCAGAGGTGTCAGAAGGGCATATAGAGAAAAGAAAATGACCCTAGAGTTACTCTGATTAAGGGGTCTTGACCCAGGTCAGCATGTGTGTTCGTTACAACGTCACCCCACCCCAGCCCTGGGGAAGAGGAGTGGAGGTGTGGTGAGGGAGGCCTCAGAGAGAACCCAGAGACCTGTTCTAGCCCCAGCCTGGCCACTAGCTGGTATTTGACCCTCCTGAGTCACCTCCCTTCTGTGAACCTTCAGTTCCTTGGCTGAAAATATGGGGCCCAAGCTTAAGCAAGCTTGCAGCTCTGATCCAGCTATACAGATCGGAATGGGGGTATATATTCCAAGTGCTAACCAGCAGTAGACATGCTAGTAGTTAATTACATGCCGTTACTTCCACTTACCCCACCCTCCTGAGGAGTTAGGTAAGGGTTTGGGCTAGTGGGAAATATCAGAGCTGTGCCTTAGGCTGGTGGAGTAGAAAGGGGTAGACCTGTAGCAAGAGATTGAGGAGGCTGTTACAGTTACCTGGACAAGGCTGGATGAGGGCTGCACCCCCAAGACTGACGGTGAATGAGGTGTCATCCAAAAACTGCAACAGGAATACTAGTAAATCTGTTTTACTAGTCAGACTAATCAGACTGGAAGACAGAATTACAGACTTGCCTTAGCATGAGCAGGATGTATATCTGCCCCTAGCGGGGCACTAATGCTCTGAATCAGAGGGAGGGAGCTAAACTGTAATCCTCATTTCACGGATATGAAAACTGAAGGATTTAGAGGTGAAGTGCTTCTAAAGTCACGTAGCCGGTGAATAGCCAGCCTATTCCAACCCAGCTCTGCCCGAATTCAGTTTCTGCTCTTTGCCAAATGCTCCTCCGTAGGGCTGTCTGGCTCCTGGCTCTGTTCTAATGAGAAAGTTAGTGGACGTATTTCTTTCTTCTCCGGAGCAAAGTAGATGTTGGCTCACAAGACCCTGAGGCTCGGGACAGAGTGAAGACAGAGTGCGAACAGAGCTACTTTTTAGAATTAGAACCATGAAATGCTTTAGGGGTGCAGGCAAACAGTGGGCACTCTATAAATACAACTACCACTCTTAATCATAATAATTTCACGTTGTGAGAGGCAGCCCTGCCATATACCATCTTAGTGAACTGGCAAAAGACCATTTGCTTCTTGGGACTCAGTTTTCCACTTAAAAATTGGGGGTGCCCTGAGCACGCTGTGGTAAGCTAATGAATGTGAGAGTGCTGGACACTGTGAGGGGTGATGTGGAGAACTGCTGGGAACAGCCTACACCATGGGCTTCTCTTAGTGGCCAACTAGGTTAGCACGCGTGCAGCGGGGGTTCTGCACAGCTGTGCACCTGGTAGCTGCAGCAGCAGCAGCAGCAGGTGGGTGAGAGGTGGGCATCTGAGCAGAGTGGGTGACCTGGCACTGGGGGAGTCTGGGAGTGGGTGACATGGACTCTGGGGAAGTGAGTAGTCTGCAGGATCCCAGCCAGCCCCTGGTGATAGGAATTCCTGTCAGGCCCTTGGCTTTGTCCATACCAGTGCTGGGTCAGGGCCCTACCTTGTCCCTGATCTGCCATTAGGTTTCACTCCTGCTGGCACATCAGCCCATTGCTTTCCTGTTTCTGTAGCCACCTGGTGCTTCCCACAGCTACCTGTCCAAATCCTACCTACATCCACTCTGCCAAGCTCAGGCCTGACCAGCTCCAGTCTGACCCGTCCTGAGCCCCACTTCTGACAAAAGAATGATGGCCCCCAATGCATCCATACCATGCTACAGTTCGCATAGCTCACATCCATTATCTTGTTCAAGGGAGGCAGTGTGAGGATTCTGACCCCATCTTTCAAATGAGGGAATTGGGGCTCAGGATGACTGTTGCAAGGCCCCAGAGTGCAGAGCAAGGTCGACTTCTCTCCCTGCCTTGTGCTAATCCCAGGGTAAAGGCCAGGGATGAGCTAGTAACAGTAGACTATTCCACTGGACTTGGAGGATCCCTCTGTGGATGGGAACTTCTGATACCCAGAGCACTCCACAGTGTGGGTGCTTCGGCAGGAGGAAGAGGGAAATGGAAGAAATGAGGCTGAGGAAATCCAAGTTCCCACATCATAGGCCACTTGAGGCCCCTCAGTGTTTCACCCAGGACCTGTCCTCCCTATGTTGCTCAAGGGATCTCCCCACAGCCTGGTTCTCCTGATGCAGCTCAGGAACTTTCAGTGACTTCCCAGTGCCACACACCCCCCAAGTGCACACACACACAACATCCCAAATCACCCTATCAGCCTTACTTCCTGCACCTAATCTCCATATGCCCTACCTGGCCATCCGAACATTCCTGTGTGTTTCACCTTGCTCATGCTGCCTCCTCTGTCTGCACTCTTCCTCCACCTGCATAAGCCAACCATCCCAGTCTTCAAGAACCAGTGCAAAGGCATTAGCCTCTCCAGCAGGCCAGCAGACAGGAAACTTCCCTCCCTGGGTTTCTCATTCAGTGACTTTGATAACTTGTTCTCATGGCCCTGGCACTGGCTACTCTGCTCCCTGTCTTGTCTCCCCTGCTAGAGAGTGAGTGCTCAGGGCCATGGGCCTGCGTCCCTTTGCTGTGCCTCACCCACCAGCCCTCAGTGCATATTTCCTCAATGACATTTCCTCACGTGTATTAACTTCCTGGGGCTGCCATAACAAAGTACCATAGACTGGGTAACATAAACAACAGAAGTTTATCGTTTTACAGTTCTGGAGGCTAGAAGTCCAAGGTCAAGGTGTTGGCAGGGTTGGTTCCTCCTGAGGGCTGCAAGGGAAGGTTGTGTTCCAGGCCTCTCTCCCTGGCTTATAGATGGCCATCTTCTCCCTGTGTCTTTCATGTGGGGTTCTTGTGTATGCGTCTGTGCACAAATTTCCCTTTTCTATAAGGACACCTAATCATCTTGGGTTAGGGCCCACCCTAATGAACTCAACTAATTCATCTGCAACAACACTGTTTCCAAGTAAGGTCACATTCTGAGGGACTGGGCATTAGGACTTCAACATATGCATTTTGCGGGGACACAATTCAACTCAGAACGCCAAACACGTGAATTGTGAAAACCTCTGGGCAGAGAATGGCAGTCAGGAGCTTAAAAGGCCCCACAGTTGGGTGTTTGGACATAAATGTGATTAAAAGTCGAACCCAGGAATACAGATTTGGAGAGGAGAGTCAAATCCTGATTTGCCTCTTCCTACCAGTTTTGTGATCTTGTGTAAGTCAGTTATCCCAAACTTTACTGCTCTTTCAAACTACACTAATTCACATTAATTATCCCCACCCCCTTTGAACTTGGAACTGGGAAAAATTATTTTATTTTGAGGAGTAGAAGGCCAAAATGGCAGTGGATGATACAAGTTTACAGAAGGGAGTCTAGAGTCCCAAAAATCAGAACCCACCAATCTGGAGCTAACAAAGTTGTATCTCCAGACACCCATGGAAACTTCTAAAATGCAATGAAATCCAGGATCCCCAGGCAGGAAGGAACCAGATCTCATCTAGTCAAATTCCTCTACTGATGTTGGAAACCCCTCAGCAACATGCCTACCTGACTTTCGTTGGATACCTTGGTGATGGGGACCTCACACTTTATAAGGCAATGTATTTACCATCTTAGAAAAACAGAAAGTTCTTTATCTCCACAATAGTAAGGCAGCTTTATTTTTTATTATCATGGGTGTTGTTAACTCGATAAGCAGTCTACTTAAAAAGCTCTTACTTATCTAATTTCCTATAACACTCTTGGCTCTAATTTTGCCCCATGGAGCTGCAGAGGGGAAAAATCCAATTTAGCTTTTTAAATGGAGTCTTGCAAATATTTGACAATGTCCATCATGGCTCCCGTAACCCCCAGACTCTCTTCTTCACAATTTATCTCAGATGAATACTCTTGAAAGTTTCACCTATTGAATACTCATGTGACAAGGTTCCAATGCTGGGTTCTTCCATGTCGTAGCATGCATCAGTGCTTCATTCCTTTTTGTTGCCAAGTAATAGTCCACTGAGTGGCTATATTATACTTTATCTGTTGATTAGTTGATGGACATTTGGGTTGTTTCTACTTTTTGGCTTTTATGAATAATATTGCTATGAACATTTGTGTACAAGTTTTTGTGTGGACACGTGTTTTTATTTCTCTTGGGGATATATCTAGGAGTGGAATTGCTGAGTCATATGGTAATGCCGTGTTTAACCTTTTGAAGAGCTGCCAGATTGTCTCCCAAAGCGGCTGCACCATTTTATATCCCATCAGCAGTGTATGAGGTTTCCAATCTCTCCACATCCTTGTTATTATCTGTCTTTCTAATTCTAGATATCCTACTGAGTGTGAGGTGGAATCTCATTGTAGCTTTGATTTGCATTTTCCTGATGGTTAATGATGTTGAGCATCTTTTCATGTGCTTATCGGTTGGAATATTATCTTTTAATACACGTCTGCATCAATCTGGTTGTCCTCGGGTTGGCAGTATCACATGTTTGAGACCAGGTTGCTATGGGGCGTTCTGGTGTACTGGGGCTGTTTCTAGAGATGGTTGTGAGCTGAGCAGGCAACCAGGAGAGTAGTCAGACTAGGGTTGGTGATGAATATCTGGGAGTCACCCATGAAAACATACATCTTGAAGCTCTGTGAATGGACGATATTCCCAAGGACAGCGTAAGGGAGAAGAGTGAAAGTTGTTAAAGCTTTGGAGACTCTTGGAAGTTAAGAGTGATAGGAGGAAAAAAAATAAATTAAAAAATAAAAATAAATTTAAAAAAAGAGTGATAGGAGGTGAGACAACGTAGACTCACTGTCTTTATTTTGGCCACGCCGCACAGCTTGAGGGATCTTAGTTCCCCGACCAGGGATTGAACCCAGGCCACCACAGTGAGAGCACCGAGTCCTAACCACTGGACCGCCACTGGAATTCCCTAGACCCACTGTCTTAACTGGGGAGAGGGGGTGGGCAGGACCTGCCAGACAGGGGGTTGTGGTGGGGGATGAAGAGGAGATGAGGCTGGTGACAGGCAGAGACTGTCAAGATGAGGTATGAGGATAGGGAAGGTCCTCCAAGCCACAGGCAGTGGAAGCAGGCCAGGGGCCCAGAGCTCAGGATGAGACTTCTTTCTCCCTAAGTATCTGGGGTAAGAACCTTGGGCCGCAGGTCCAGGCTGTTAGAGGTCTCACACCTCTCATCTCCTATGGTCCTCACTATGGCCTCTGGTGGTGGTTGTTTCCATTGGCTGGAAGTTGAGAAGTTCCTTAGCAGGAAGGAACACAGCTGGGAGTGGAACCCAGGCCTGACTTATTCCAAACCCTGTGATTTTTTCATGACACTATACTGTTTCAACCTCCTGTGGGGGCCCAGTGTGGGAATAGATTATTATCATTTGGAAGGAATTTGGGATAGGGGTCTCAACTTCAGTGTCGACTCTTCAGAAAGACACTTCCTGACCACCCGTGTAAGGAAGGTCCCCTTGTTAGTCACACACAGCACTCAATTTGTTTCCTTCGTTGCCCTCGTTATCATAGTCCACGATTTTACAGCAGTGCGTGAACATAGTTTACTTCTGTCGTAAACTACATTTACTGTAAAATACAGTTTACAGAAAGAGGGCCACACTCTTCATTCCCCTTTCTATTCCTCGTGCTTGGCGGGGTGCCTAGCATGCAGGAATTATTTGCTGGATGGGTGAGTGAGGTAGCATTTGGAAAATGGAGGCAGGTAAGTTGTGTATCCCAGGTCAAAAATCCTTCCACAGAGACAGTATGAGGTGACTTTCACCTCCCAGACTGCCCCAGGTGTGATGGTGGGCTTGTTCGCTCAGGGACAGTATAAAAATGATGCTTATATTCCAGGAATGAGGACCAAGTTTGAGGAAGCAGGAAGTGGGTGTAGGTCAGGGTGTGACCATCAAGTGTGCCTATAAATGGAACAACTGAGAACCTGGGGCACTTGACACCAGGGCAGGTCCTCGGCAGCTGGGGTCGGGGAACTTGGGTGCATTAATACTTCACTTCTTCCTCAGAGGAACTTTCCAGAAAGCTGACTTCAGGGAACAGTCATGTTCACCTAAGAGGCTGAATGTGGCCTGAGGAGTAAACGTATGAAGTCAGTTATGCCTCAGTCCTTGCTGTCATCTTTCCTTTTTCCTTTCCTTGCTGTCATCTTTCCTTTCCTTTCCTTGCTGTCAACATTTCCAGAAAATGTTTATTGGCACCTACGAAGTGTTAAGTTCTGTGCTTGGTGCTATGGATATAGTAGGAAACAGTTCAGATCCTGCTCTCAAGGAAGTCTTTGTCCTGGAGGACACAGTTATAATATAAGGCTCTAAGCCACATAAGGGCAGAGGCCTGGACTTCTTGTTTGTTCACCATGGTGTCCCTAGGGCTTTGCCCTGGGTTTAGTGCTGAGTAGGTGCCCCAGATGGTTCCAACCCAGAGGAGCTCACAGTCTAGAGAGAATAACAGACAAGAAAAGAGGGAGTCACCATGAAGGGTAGTAAGTGGGCCAAAAGAGGGTCCTATGGGAGCCCAGAGAAGGTCGGTGGGGAGATCAGAGAAGGTCCTGAGAGGAGGTGACTTCTACCCTGAAGGACTTGCAGAAGGACCTGTAGAAGGCAGGGCTCAGCGTGGTGGGTGTAGGGGAGGAGGGAGTGTGCAGGCTTAGGAAACTGCCTGTGCCAAGGCCTGGAGGAGAGAGAACATGATCCTTTAGGGGAACTCAAAAATAGTTCAGTGTAACTAGAGCACAGAGTGGCAAAAAAATTAGGCAGGAGTCCTAGGCTGGAGGAGGCTTTGCGGGAATCAGCTGCAGGAGGGGCTGATGAGCACAGTCAAACTAGCCACTGGGGTCCCAGGCCCCAGGGTATGAGCTCTAGGAACTGGGTCCAATCCTTGACCTTGACCCTCATGACCCAGCACTCTGGGTACCCTAGTTTCTCCAAAATTAAGTTCTTCCTTGCCCTCTCCTGCCAAAAAAGAAAAGAAAAGACCCCTCATTGGTTTTAATTTGTTTTTAAAGACCTTCCCATATGTTCTCGTCCATTTTGACAGATTGAACACTGATTCATTATCCAAGCAGAAAAAGCAACAGAAAGCACTGGAAACTGGCTTTAAAAACAAGAACGAGGGCTTCCCTGGTGGCGCAGTGGTTGAGAGTCTGCCTGCCAATGCAGGGGACACAGGTTCGTGCCCCAGTCCGGGAAGATCCCACATGCCGCGGAGCGGCTGGGCCCGTGAGCCATGGCCGCTGAGCCTGCGTGTCCAGAGCCTGTGCTCCGCAACGGGAGAGAACACAGCAGTGAGAGGCCCACGTACCGCAAAAAAAAAACCCAAAAAAACAAGAACAAGAGTAGAAGAAAAATTGTATACTTTCCTCCTTATTCGTGGTAGGTACTAAATAAGTACCTACTTTAATTTATTGAAAGTCCTTATTTAACCACAGATAACAACAGCCTAATTTGCTTTTGTGGGATGATCATATTTTTAAATGTGATTTCTTTTTTTTTCCTTTAAACTTAATTTCCACTTATTTATGAACTATGCAAAACCATGATGGTTTTCTTTAGCCCCAAGTGACTGAGTTACTTTAGTGCTGGGTTTAATTTTCTCTGTAATCAGGTCCTGTTGCTCAGCCTTACCCAGGTGTGAAAGGCCACTTAAACTTGAGAGACATAAAGCACATGGCATCTAGTCTAGACATATCGCAGACGAATGAACACTGCTGCAATCTCCTTGTCCTTTGGTTGCTTCCTCCTGGCCTCCAAACTTGCACTTCTTCAGAACCGCTCAACTTTGGGACCCCCCTCTAGCCCATGGTCCATTTTCCATCTGTTTTTAACAACTGAACTTTTCCAAGGAAAAGTCTATTTTTGCCTCCAGTGTTTCTTCATCTTCCTTTGGCCACCAAATCCATTTTACCACCAAATCTGCTGTCTCCAGTGGTCCCCCTGCCCCCATGTTCCCACCAAGTTCTGGCTCCTCATTCTCCTGCACTGCTCTGGGCCTTTGAATCTGTGGGTCTCTCCTCCTCAGGACACACACCCTGGTTCTCTGTCCTTCCAGGACGGCTGCACAAGGCTCACCTCTCCACTGCTCATCCCTCTGCACACTCTCTCCTTCAGGAGTCAAACCCATCCTCAGCTTTTCCTCAAAATGGCTCCCACATCTCTCTCTCCAGCCCAGACCTCCACTCAGAGCTTCAGACCTGCCTCTCCTCCTGCCTGGTGGGCAGTTTTACCTGCATATTTACACCAACGTGTCCCAAACCTACCCTTCTCCCTTCCACCCAGAAGTGCCTCCTCCTCTCCTTTCTGTTATTGTTACTTTGCTCATTAGTTCTGAAAGTCAAGCTGGGAATCAAGTGTTATTTCTTCTTTCAAACTGGTTATTTCTCAGCTTTGTCTGTAACCCAGTATAGTGTATTGCAAGAGCCCTAGGCTAGGAGGCAGTCCAGGGTCCTAATCCCAGCTCCACCACAGCTTTCTGGACGGCTTTGGACAAGTCAGTGAACTTTTTTTTTGCGGTACGCGGGCCTCTCTCCGGACACGCAGGCTCAGCGTCCATGGCTCACGGGCCTAGCCGTTCCAGGGAAGCCCTCAGTGACCTTTTTGAACTTGCTGCCTCTCGTGTAATAGGACTGGCAACCACTTTTTTTTTTTTTTTTTGCAGTATGCGGGCCTCTCACTGCTGCGGCCTCTCCCGCTGCGGAGCACGGGCTCCGAACGCGCAGGCCCAACGGCCATGGCTCACGGGCCCAGCCGCTCGGCGGCACGTGGGATCCTCCCGGACCGGGGCACGAACTCGCATCCCCTGCACCGGCAGGCGAACTCCCAACCACTGCGCCACCAGGGAAGCCTGGCAACCACTTATTGAAAGCTCACTACAGGCCAAGTACTGTGATTAGGGTGTTCTATACATCATCTCACGAACCTTAAGAGGTGGGGTCTTTATAATTTTCCCATTTCAGAGAAAAAGGAAAATAAAACTCAGAAAGACTAAGGTATTTAGGATCAAGAGCTGGTTAGTGGCATGGGCTGGGCTCGAACCAGCTCTGTAATTCTAACTCCAGAATCTGTTTTTTCCATTACACTGTAGGGCGCGCACTCTCTCCACGCCGAAAGCACCCAGCCGTCAGCCTCCTTCGGGGAATGTCTGCTCACGGGTAAACGCAGGGACCCCACAACCACCAGACTCTGTGAGCCACAAGCTCAGCTCCCGAGAAGTGCGCGCGGCTTCCTCTTCCCGCCGCACCTCTCCCCTAGAGGGTGGCTCCGCCCCCTAACCTGATTGGCTGTCTGGAGCGAGGCGGCGCTCGAGGATTGGCTGCACGGTGGTCGCGGGCTGACGTGGCGGGGCCGGTGTGTGGGCTCTGCTGGGCTGCTGACCGAAACGACGAAGGCGGCGGCGGCGGCACCGTGACGGGTGGTGTGGCGCGGAAGCGCGAGCCGCTGCCATGCCGCTGGAGCTGGAGCTGTGTCCCGGGCGCTGGGTGGGCGGGCAGCACCCATGCTTCATCATTGCCGAGATCGGCCAGAACCACCAGGGCGACCTGGACGTGGCCAAGCGCATGATCCGCATGGCCAAGGTGAGGGGACTGTCTAGAGTACTCGGGCGCCGAGCGGGGGGCGGGGCCTGAGGAAGACCGGCCTGGGCAAGGGTGGGGCAGGGCTGCGCAGAGCTGGGGCCATCCTTCCTCTGCCTCTCGGTGCCCTACGTCCGGCCTGCCGTCCAGCTCGCCGGATCCATTTCCAAACGTTTCGAATCCTCTTCAGCCCTCCGCCACCATCCTGATTTGTTTGCATTACTGCATCTGCGCCCCCCGCCCTTACTCCCAGCTCTCTCGCTCCCTTCTGGTGGCAGAATGATCTTTCTGAAACACAGATTTGATCAGCCGCCTGGCACCTTCAGTGGCTTCCCACTGCCAGCGGGTAGAGTCGAAACCCTTTAATAAAGCCTTCAAGACCTTAATGACCTGGCCCCTTCTTGCCTTTTTTTTAATCTCTGACATCTTCCAGCGACAGTGAATTACTTCCAGGAAGTTCCTGAAATTTGCTGTTGTCTCTCTCACCTGCCATTCCTTGTACTTACCTACCTCATAGAGTTGTGAGGATCAAATGAGATAACTCGTGTAAAGCTCTTAGTAGAGTACTTGGCAAATAGGACTCAATACATGTTGGTTATTAGTGATATTATGTTAATGAACATTTATGATCCCTCTTTGGATACTTTCTCCAATCCCTACCTGCAAAGCTGGGCTCCTGTAATTGTTCCCATCGAATTGTATTGTCACTGTCTGTTTAAACTTCTCTCTCTGTTAGACTGTGAGCCCTCTGAAGGGGAGGCCTGTCACGTTCTTCATTGTGACCCCGGGCCCCACAATAAGTCTGCGCTGTGATTCCTTGGTTTAGAGATAGCTCACTCCATCTTTTTTCCTTTCACTTCCCTTCAGTCAGTGCTGTTCACTCAGTCATTCATGATTAGGTTTTCTGTTACTCCTTGATGACTAACTCTTATTACTCCTTCAGGACTAGCTTTTATGGAAGCCTACTGAATCATAAAAATACTTTTATTTTTAAATTTTATTTACTTTTTCATTGAAGTATAATTGATTTGCAATAACATTGGTTTCAGGTGTACAACATAATGATTCAATATTTTTATAGATTATACTCCATTTAAAGTTACTGCAAAATAATGGCTATATTTCCCTGTGCTGTACAATACATCCTTGTTGCTTATTTATTTTATACATAGTAGATGGTGCTTCTTAATCCCCCACTCCTATCTTACCTCTCCCCCTTACTTCTCCCCACTGGTAACCATTAGTTTGTTCTCTAGATCTGTGAGTCTATATGCAACCTAAGTGTCCGTCAACAGATGAATGGATAAAGAAGATGTGGTTGATATACACAATGGAATATTATTCAAGCATAAAAAAGAATGAAATTCTGCCATTTACAACAATGTGGGTGGACCTGGAGGATATTATGCTTAGTGAAATAAGTCAGAGAAAAACAATACTCTATGTTATCACTTATGAAATCTAAAAATTAAAATACCTTTAAAGAGTAACAATTGCTAACATTTTTGAATGCTTTCTGGGCCAAGTGCTTTAAATGCACCATCTCATTTAATTCCTACAACAACACAGTGGAATAGATGCAGTTGGTTTCATTTTAAAGGCTCAGAGAAGATCAGTGGCTTGTCTGAGGGCCCACAGCTAGTAATTCATGTATTTCAGAGCTTTGCTCTTAGACACAAGGCTCCAGCCTTTGTACTGTAACATTGTTTTCTAGGGGGAGACTTCGGCTCTTAATTTAGGAAACAACCTTATTTTGGAGGTGTCAACTCTGAATGCTGAAGTTGTAAAAACACCTAGAAATAGTGAAGCCATAGAAACAAAGTTACAGTGGTATTTTTTTCTTCTTCCTGTTTTAATTGTGAAGGATAGTTTTCCCCGGGGGAGGAGAATGAAGAGTTTGAGGTTGTGTTATAGTGGAAAGAGCGCTGGACTGGAGTCATGATACCATTTACTAGCTGAATAATCTTGGGCAGCTGGATAATCTTGGACTTTTCCTCTCTAAGCTTCAGTTTCACTTGTTTTATAATATGTATGTATCTTTATTTTTAAACTTAAAGCAATGGAATCTTTTGCAATCCTTACATTTTAGGATTTTTTTTCTTGCCAGATGGAGTCACATTTCCAAGTTTAGTTATCCAGAGTATATTATGTACAAGCTGGCTTGTTCATGTACCAAATCTGTTTACAATATTAAAAGTTGAGTTCTGTCAACTTGGAAAAAATCGCACAGTGTAAAAGCTGTGAGTTGAGTTTATTCAGTGTCATACTGAGTTTATTCAGTGTCATAACCAGGGAGACAGCCTCTGAGAAACTGTTCTGAAGAGGTGAGGAGGGAGGTAAGTGTATATGTGATTTTGATGAAGGGAACCTGTAATCAACCACACATCTCTGTGGAAGGTTGCTGTTAGTCACGAGGAACAGATATCTTAGTTAATGGTTTTAGTGCTTTTCTAAGTATGGGAAGATTCAAGAATCCAGGTTCATAAGAAATTTCTCCTACAAATACTTAACTGTCTAAAGGCCTGTTCTGCCAGTTTTCCTGGAGCACAGAGAGCCTCATTCCTGATCTCTACCCTAAATTACTTTCAGGATATGTTGAAGGTCAGCAGCTGCAGTGGGTAGTGAGTTAATTCTTGTAGAACCAGGTGGCAAGTGACCTTCTTTAATTGGCAGTTCATTCAATTGTTGACCAAAATAAAAATGTGCAACAGAAGAGTTGTGAGCTAAGTTTTATAGTGAGGACTATAGCCCAGGATACAGTCTCTCAGTAGATCTGAGAAACTGCTCCAAAGAGGTAGGGGAGAAGCCAGTATATATATGGATTTTTTGGCTAGGAAATACATGTAATCAAGCATGAATCTTGGTAAAAAAAAAGTACTGCTAATGACAAAGAACAAATATCTCAAGTTAATGATTTTAGTACTTTTCTATGTATGGGCAAATGCAAGAATCTGGGATCATTAAAATTTTTCCTGAGACATGCATGTTAGCTATCTGGGGGCTTTTTTTTTTTTTTAACATCTTTATTGGAGTATAATTGCTTTACAGTCGTGTGTTAGTTTCTGCTGTATAACAAAGTGAATCAGCTATACACAAACATATATCCCCATATCTCCTCCCTCTTGCATCTCCCTCCCACCTTCCCTATCCCACCCCTCTAGGTGGACACAAAGCACCGAGGTGATCTCCCTGTGCTATGTGGCTGCTTCCCACTAGCTATCTATTTACATTTGGTAGTGTATATAGGTCCACAGCACGCTCTCACTTCGTCCCAGCTTACCCATCCCCCTCCCCATGTCCTCAAGTCCATTCTCTACATCTGTGTCTTTATTCCCGTCCTGCCCTTAGGTTCTTTAGAACCAATTTTTTTTTTATATTCCGTATATATGTGTTAGCATATGGTATTTGTTTTTCTCTTTCTGATTTACTTCACTCTGTTTGACAGTCTCTAGGTCCATCCACCTTACTACAAATAACTCAATTTCGTTTCTTTTTATGGCTGAGTAATATTCCATTGTATATATGTGCCACATCTTCTTTATGCATTCATCTGTTGATGGACACATAGGTTGCTTCCATGTCCTGGCTATTGTAAATAGAGCTGCAATGAACATTGTGGTACATGACGCTTTTTGAATTATGGTTTTCTCAGGGTATATGCCCAGTAGTGGGATCGCTGGGTCGTATGGTAGTTCTATTTTTAGTTTTCTAAGGAACCTCCATACTGTTCTCCATAGTGGCTGTATCAATTTACATTCCCACCAACAGTGCAAGAGGGTTCCCTTTTCTCCACATCCTCTCCAGCATTTGTTGTTTGTAGGTATTTTGATGATGGCCATTCTGACTGGTGCGAGGTGAATTCTCATTGTAGTTTTGATTTGCATTTCTCTAATGATTAGTGATGTTGAGCATCCTTTCATGTGTTTGTTGGCAATCTGTATATCTTCTTTGGAGAAATGTCTATTTAGGTCTTCTGCCCATTTTTGGACTGGGTTGTTTGTTTTTTTGATATTGGGCTGCATGAGCTGCTTGTAAATTTTGGAGATTAATCCTTTGTCAGTTGCTTCATTTGCAGCTATTTTCTCCCATTCTGAGGGTTGTCTTTTCATCTTGTTTATGGTTTCCTCTGCTGTGCAAAAGCTTTTAAGTTTCATTAGGTCCCATTTGTTTATTTTTGTTTTTATTTTCATTTCTCTAGGAGGTGGGTCAAAAAGGATCTTGCTGTGATGTATGTAATAGAGTGTTCTGCCTATGTTTTCCTCTAAGAGTTTTATATTGTCTGGCCTTACATTTAGGTCTTTAATCCATTTTGAATTTATTTTTGTGTATGGTGTTAGGGAGTGTTCTAATTTCATTCTTTTACATGTAGCTGTCCAGTTTTCCCAGCACCACTTATTGAAGAGGCTGTCTTTTCTTCATTGTATATTCTTTCCTGCTTTATCAAAGATAAGGTGACCATATGTGTGTGGGTTTATCTCTGGGCTTTCTATCCTGTTCCATTGATCTATATTTCTGTTTTTGTGCCAGTACCATATTGTCTTGATTACTGTAGCTTTGTAGTATAGTCTGAAGTCAGGGAGCCTGATTCCTCCAGCTCTGTTTTTCTTTCTCAAGATTGCTTTGGCTATTCGGGGTCTTTTGTGTTTCCATACAAATTGTGAAATTTTTTGTTCTAGTTCTGTGAAAAATGCCATTGGTAATTTGATAGGGATTGCATTGAATCTGTAGATTGCTTTGGGTAGTATAGTCATTTTCACAGTGTTGACTCTTCCAATCCAAGAACATGGTATATCTCTCCATCTGTTTGTATCATCTTTAATTTCTTTCATCAGTGTCTTATACTTTACTGCATACAGGTCTTTTGTCTCCTTAGGTAGGTTTATACCTAGGTATTTAATTCTTTTTGTTGCAATGGTAAATTGAAGTGTTTCCTTAATTTCCCTTTCAGATTTTTCGTCATTAGTGTATAGGAATGCAAGAGATTTCTGTGCATTAATTTTGTATCCTGCTACCTTACCAAATTCATTGATTAGCTCTAGTAGTTTTCTGGTAGCATCTTTGGGATCCTCTATGTATAGTATCATGTCATCTGCAAACAGTGACAGTTTTACTTCTTCTTTTCCAATTTGGATTCCTTTTATTTCTTTTTCTTCTCTGAGTTCTGTGGCTGAAACTTCCGAAACTATGTTGAATAATAGTGGTGAGAGTGGGCAACCTTGTCTTGTACCTGATCTTAGTGGAAATGGTTTCAATGTTTCACCACTGAGAACGATGTTGGCTGTGGGGTTGTCATATACGACCTTTATTATGTTGAGGTAAGTTTCCTCTATGCCTACTTTCGGGAGAGTTTTTATCATAAATGGGTGTTGAATTTTGTCAAAAGCTTTTTCTGCATCTATTGAGAAGATCATACGGTTTTTCTCCTTCAATTTGTTAATATGGTTTATCACATTGATTGATTTGTATATATTGAAGAATCCTTGCATCCCTGGGGTAAACCCCACTTAATCATGGTGTATGATCCTTTTGATGTGCTGTTGGATTCTGTTTGCTAGTACTTTGTTGAGGATTTTTGCATCTATGTTCATCAGTGATATTGGCCTGTAATTTTCTTTCTTTGTGACATCTTTGTCTGGTTTGGTATCAGGGTGATGGTGGCCTCGTAGAATGAGTTTGGGAGTGTTCCTCCCTCTGCTATATTTTGGAACAGTTTGAGAGGATAGGTGTTAGCTCTTCTCTAAATGTTTGATAGAATTTGCCTGTGAAGCCATCTGGTCCTGGGCTTTTTTTTTTGGAAGATTTTTTTTTTTTTTCGGTACGCGGGCCTCTCACTGTTGTGGCCTCTCTCGTTCCGGAGCACAGGCTCCAGACGCGCAGGCTCAGTGGCCATGGCTCACTGGCCCAGCCACTCTGCAGTATGTGGGGTCTTCCCGGACCGGGACACGAACCCGTGTTCCCTGCATCGGCAGGCGGACTCTCAACCACTGCGCCACCAGGGAAGCCCTGGAAGATTTTTAATCACAGTTTCAATTTCTGTGCTTGTGATTGGTCTGTTTATATTTTCTATTTCTTCCTGGTTCAGTCTCAGGAGGTTGTGCTTTTCTAAGAATGTGTCCATTTCTTCCAGTTTGTCCATTTTATTGGCATATAGTTGCTTGTAGTAATCTCTCCTGATCCTTTGTATTTCTGCAGTGTCAGTTGTTACTTCTCCTTTTTCATTTCTATTGATTTGAGTCTTCTCCCTTTTTTTCTTGATGAGTCTGCCTAGTGGTTTATCAATTTTGTTTATCTTCTCAAAGAAACAGCTTTTAGTTTTATTGATCTTAGCTATTATTTCCTTCATTTCTTTTTCATTTATTTCTGATCTGATCTTTATGATTTCTTTCCTTCTGCTAACTTCGGGTGTTTTTTGTTCTTCTTTCTCTAATTGCTTTAGGTATAAGGTTAGGTTGTTTATTTGAGATGTTTCTTGTTTCTTGAGGTAGGATTGTATTGCTATAAACGTCCCTCTTAGAATTGCTTTTGCTGCATCCCATAGCTTTTAGGTCATCGTGTTTTCATTGTCATTTGTTTCTAGGTATTTTTTGATTTCCTCTTTGATTTCTTCAGTGATCACTTCATTATTAAGTAGTGTATTGTTTAGCCTCCATGTGTTTGTATTTTTTACAGATTTTTTCCTGTAATTGATATCTAGCCTCATAGTGTTGTGGTTGGAAAAGATACTTGATATGATTTCAATTTTCTTAAATTTACCAAGGCTTGATTTGTGACCCAAGATATGATCTATCCTGGAGAATGTTCCATGAGCACTTGAGAAGAAAGTGTATTCTGTTGTGTTCGGATGGAATGTCCTATAAATATCAATTAAGTCCATCTTGTTTAATGTATCATTTAAGACTTGTGTTTCCTTATTTATTTTCATTTTGGATGATCTGTCCATTGGTGAAAGTGGGGTGTTAAAGTCCCCTAGTATGATTGTGTTACTGTCAATTTCCCCTTTTATGGCTGTTAGCATTTGCCTTATGTATTGAGGTGCTCCTATGTTGGGTGCATAAATATTTATAATTGTTATATCTTCTTCTTGGATTGATCCCTTGATGATTATGTAGTGTCCTTCTTTGTCTCTTGTAATAGTCTTTATTTTAAAGTCCATTTTGTCTGATATGAGAATTGCTACTCCTGCTTTCTTTTGATTTCCATTTGCATGGAATATCTTTTGCCATCCCCTCACTTTCAGTCTGTATGTGTCCCTAGGTCTGAAGTGGGTCCCTTGTAGACAGCAAATATACAGGTGTTGTTTTTGTATCCATTCAGCCAGTCTATGTCTTTTGGTTAGAGCATTTAATCCATTTACATTCAAGGTAGTTATCGATATGTGTGTTCCTATTACCATTTTCTTAACTGTTTTGGGTTTATTATTGTAGGTCCTTTTCTTCTCTTGTGTTTCCTGCCTAGAGAACTTCCTTTAGGATTTGTTGTAAAGCTGGTTTGGTGGTGCTGAATTCTCTTAGCTTTTGCTTGTCTGTAAAGGTTTTAATTTCTCTGTTGAATCTGAATGAGATTCTTGCTGGGTTGAGTAATCTTGGTTGTATGTTTTTCTCTTTCGTCACTTTAAATATGTCCTGCCACTCCCTTCTGGTTTGCAGAGTTTCTGCTGAAAGATCAGCTGTTAACCTTATGGAGATTCCCTTGTATGTTATTTGTTGCTTTTCCCTTGCTGCTTTTAATATTTTTCCTTTGTATTTAATTTTTTTTTTTTTTTTTTTTTTTTTTTGCGGTATGCGGGCCTCTCACCGTTGTGGCCTCTCCTGTTGCGGAGCACAGGCTCCGGACGCGCAGGCTCAGCGGACATGGCTCACGGGCCCAGCCGCTCCGCGGCATGTGGGATCCTCCCGGACCGGGGCACGAACCCTGTCTCCTGCATCGGCAGGTGGACTCTCAACCACTGCGCCACCAGGGAAGCCCTGTATTTAATTTTTGATAGTTTGATTAATATGTGCCTTGGTGTGTTTCTCCTTGGATTTATCCTGTATGGGACTCTCTGTGCTTCCTGGACTTGATTGACTATTTCCTTTCCCATATTAGGGAAGTTTTCAACTATAATCTCTTCAAATATTTTCTCAGTCCCTTTTTTTATTCTCTTCTTCTTCTGGGACCCCTATAATTCGAATGTTGGTGTGTTTAATGTTCTCCCAGAGGTCTCTGAAACTGTCCTCAATTCTTTTCATTCTTTTTTCTTTATTCAGCTCTGTGGTAGTTATTTCCACTATTTTATCTTCCAGGTCACTTATCTGTTCTTCTGCCTCAGTTATTCTGCTATTGATTCCTTCTGGAGAATTTTTAATTTCATTTATTGTGTTGTTCATCATTGTTTGCTCTTTAGTTCTTCTAGGTCCTTGTTAAACGTTTCTTGTATTTTCTCCATTCTATTTCCAAGATTTTGGATCTTTACTCTCATTATTCTGAATTCTTTTTCAGGTAGACTGCCTATTTCCTCTTCATTTGTTTGGTCTAGTGGGTTTTTACCTTGCTCCTTCATCTGCTGTGTAATTCTCTGTCTTCTCATTTTGTTTAACTTACTGTGTTTGGGGTCTCCTTTTCACAGGCTGCAGGTTCGTAGTTCCTGTTGTTTTTGATGTTTGCCCCCAGTGGGTAAGGTTGGTTCAGTAGGTTGTGTAGGCTTCCTGGTGTAGGGGACTGGTGCCTGTGTTCTGGTGGATGAGGCTGGATCTTGTCTTTCTGGTGGGCAGGACCGCATCTGGTGGTGTGTTTTGGGGTATCTGTGAACTTAGTATGACTTTAGGCAGCCTTTCTGCTAATGGATGGGGTTGTGTTACTGTCTTGCTAGTTGTTTGGCATGGGGCATCCAGCACTGGAGCTTGCTGGTTGTTGAGTGGAGCTGGGTCTTAGCGTTGAGATAGAGATCTCTGAGAGAGCTTTCACCGTTTGATATTACATGGGGCCAGGAGGTCTCTGGTGGACCAATGTCCTGAACTCGGCTCTCCCACCTCAGAGGCTCAGGCCTGACACCCGGCTGGAGCACCAAGACCCTGTCAGCCACACGGTAGATCCGTAGTGGATCATAAAATGATATAACTCAGGGACAGCCAGATGAAAGGGATGCATAGGGCAAGGCACGGGGAATGGGAGCAGACTTCCCATGACTTCTCCAGGCACATCACTCTCCCATCACCTCCACGTGTTAGCCAACCCAGAAGCTCCTCTGGGGGCTTTTTATCCAAAGCACAGAATCCCTCATCCTGTTTTTTCTATCCTGAGCTCCTCTTAGGACTCACTCTCTGTGGGTGACTACAGTGGGTTGCAACTTAAGCTTTTGTATAATTGGATGATGAGTGACACCCTTTGTTCTTTTCTTTGTTCACCCAATTATTTTTATTTTATTACAACAAAATGTTATTATAATTATATAATATGTATAAAAATATAACTGTGTTACAATTAGAAATTTGCTGATTGAATATACTTTTAACTCTCAAATTTTGATGCAAAGGGCACATCACACCTTGGCTCATTCTGTAGCTTGCTTTTTGCCAGTAGAGAAGCAATAAAAGCTTGAGCAAAGAAACCATCAGCATTATGGTAAAATAGTGACAGTGGTTGTGTTTTCTGAACCAAGAGTTGACCATAGCATTAAACAGATAGAGAAATTTGTCATATTTAGGAAAGAAGCTGAGAAAAGAAGGGGAGGAACCTGCTGTCCTCCCCATACAACTGCTGTCAGGTGGAATGTGGTAGAACTTTATCTTATCTCTTATCATTAGTACTTTCTGCTGTTTTACTTCACTTTACTACTTGCCTAGGTGGAGACAAGCTTTTTAACTTCTTGAGGGTAAGTCTACTTCTTCAGACGGAGGTGAGAAGCAAAGGGAAGGAAGCAGTGCTCTGTGAAGATCATGTTCTGCAGCGTTCAGGAAAGCCCTCTGGCCAGCTCTGCCAGAGACTCACTGTGCAGCTTTGGTCAGGTCACTCTAGGCCTTGGGATCTTCATCTAGACAATGAGGACTCTGTTGCCCAAGGTCACTTTCAGGTCTAATGTTCTCTGAACTTCTATCCAGCATCAAGTCCTGACTGTGCCATCTTTTGATTTTTCCAGGAGTAGAAGCAGCACTCTCAGCACAGGCATTTCTGGAGCTGAGGTTTCCAGCAGCATGAAGACCTCTGTGTCTACAGAAATGTCAGCGAGCTGAGACTTTAGAGAGCTTTGCTTAATCTATCTGTTGAGTGGTTTTAAAAAACAATTTTGAAAGATTGGAGTCTGACTGGCAATAAAATTACAGCTTTTATAGTCAGACAATCCAGCTTTTATATTATAGCTTCTGTTAAGTAAAGCTGGGGCATTTCTAAGTTTGCTTGCTTTTGCCCCAGAACCTCTTGTTCAAACGAGATGCCATGCAGAAAAGCAGATGTGCAGAACAGCTAAAAACACAGTTGTTCCTTTGTTTCCCACCCCCATCAGGGGCTCCTCAGCAAGTTACAGGTCCTAGAGCTAGTCCAAATGGCCATTTGTATAGATGGAGAAACTGAGTCCAGAGATAGGAAGTGACTTATCCAAGAGAGTCAGAGTTAAGTCAGATTCTGACTTTTTCCCCTAAATTCTGGCCCAGTTTTCATATCCTCTGCCGAGTTACACAACTTAAAATCTTCTTTGACTGTTTGATTAATTATTTTTAATATTATAATACAAAACAAAGCAGCCCCCCCTTTTTTTTTTACATTTTAAGAAGGAAAAATACAGCAGAACCCCCATCCCCACCCTTTTATTCCTGTGAGACTTCCTTGCTTTTCCTGTTTCTCTTCTTTGGGAGTTCTTAATGCGTCTGTCAATTCATGTTATTTTTTTTTTTTTTTTTTTTGCGGTACGCGGGCCTCTCACTGTTGTGGCCTCTCCCGTTGCGGAGCACAGGCTCCGGACGCGCAGGCTCAGCGGCCATGGCTCATGGGCCCAGCCGCTCCGCGGCATGTGGGATCCTCCCGGACTGGGGCACGAACCCGTGTCCTCTGCATCAGCAGGCGGACTCTCAACCACTGCGCCACCAGGGAAGCCCCCCGATGTTATTTTTAAAGATAATAATTTCATAGCAGTTGCCCCAACACTTCTCTTGTCTCTCAGAATCTGTGCAGGGTCATTAAAGGAGCCCTAATGTGTGTTTGCAGGAGTGTGGCGCTGACTGTGCCAAGTTCCAGAAGAGTGAGCTGGAGTATAAGTTTAATCGGAAAGCCTTGGAGAGGCCGTATACTTCGAAGCATTCCTGGGGGAAGACGTACGGGGAGCACAAACGCCACCTGGAATTCAGCCACGCCCAGTACAAGGAGCTGCAGAAATATGCCAAGGAGGTTGGCATCTTCTTCACTGCCTCCGGCATGGATGAGGTGAGCCCTCTGCCACGCTGCTATTTGTCATTTTAGCAGACCTAGGGGACATCAGGTAGCCCTGTGGCTTTGGCTTAGAGCCAGCTCCAGCCCTTGCTCACTTTAGACTTTTTTGTGCTTTCTGGACCTAGAGTTCCCCATAGCATTAACAAGATAAATGCCCAACTAAACAGGAGGCCAGGGGGATCAGAGGCCCAGTGATGCAGGGAACCATAGTTTTCAGAGCAGGCTGTCTCTGGGAGTAGGGGCCAGCCACCCGGGAACCCCAGAGTCCCTCAAGCCTGTAGAAGATGCCACACTGGGCCAGTTTTCTCCCAGTGGAAAGTGGCCTGGACTCAGGAAACCTCAGTTCTGACAGGAGTCCTCCCCTTGCTGAGTGGCCGTGGCTTATCTGGGTGAGGTGGCATTGCATGGTTCAGAAGGCAGTAGCACACAGGATGGCCATGCTGACATACTGGACGAGTCCAGCTGGTGCCAGGTCTTGGGTCCCATCTGCTCTGTAACCTGCCTCAAGACTCCTTTACGTGCTCTTTTTTCAAATATAAAAAATTTTTTTAATTATAAAAATTATACAATGTCACAGAAAGTTTAGAAAACAGAAAAAAGGGAGAAAAACTGACCCATAATCTCTATATGGCAGCTCTTTTTTTTTTTTTTAATCAGTTAATTAATTAATTTATTTTTGGCTGCGTTGGGTCTTTGTTGCTGCAGGCGGGCTTTCTCTAGTTGCGGCAAGCGGGGGCTACTCTTGTTGCGGCGCGCAGGCTTCACATTGTGGTGGCTTCTCTTGTTGCGGAGCACTGGCTCTAGGCACGCAGGCTTCAGTAGTTGTGGCACACAGGCTCAGTAGTTGTGGCTCGCAGGCTCTAGAGCGCAGGCTCAGTAGTTGTGGCACACGGGCTTAGTTGCTCCATGGCATGTGGGATCTTCCCGGACCAGGGCTGGAACCCGTGTCCCCTGCATTGGCAGGCAGTTTCTTAACCACTGTGCCACCAGGGAAGTCCCTGGCAGCTCTCTTTATATATTTCCTCCTGAAGTTGTTTTATGTGCATATTTTATTTCCTAGTTGTTATATTTGTGAATGTTGAGTTCCGTGCATGCTTTTCCCAGTTAACATTATCTACAGCTTTTACCCATATCTTGTTTTTTTTTTCTCAGCTTTATTGAGATATAATTGACATGTAGCTCTCCATATCTTGTGCTGAAAGTTATTAATGATGGTGTAGTATTTCTTTTGAGGATTTATAATGTATGTAACCATTTCTTTATGTTTGAACATGAGGTTATGTTTTTATTTTCAGTTTTTTGTGCTTATAAATAATGCTGAGATGACCATCTTCTTTTCTGTGGTTTGAATTGTTTCCTTAGGATAGCTTTGCAGTAATGGATCATTAGATGAAACAACATTTTAAATGCTCTTGAAACACTTAGGATTCTTTTAGTCAAGTAGAATATTTGAAGGGAGCCCAGTTCCTTCTCTAGGCCTCTGACCTTTGTGTCACTATTCCAACCCTAAGATATGTCTGTAAATTGAGTCAAAAGAAACATAACTCTAGCCTAAACCATTGGTAGTTTAAAAAAGGGGGGGAAGCAGAGAACCTAGGTGTCTGTGAAACTTGACAAGTCCAGGCTTCAGTTTGTAGCCCGCTTACAGTAATATATCTTATCCCTACTATGCCCCATTTTGCAGATGAAGAAATGGAGACTCAGAGGGGCCAGGAAGTTTGTACAGTGTCACACAGCTGGGAAATGGGTCTTGAGGGCAGATCTGACGCCTAGTGCAGTGTGCTTTCTGCAGTCCCTCAGCTGCCACCTGGCCGTCGTCCGGGTGTGTGTGGCTTCCCAAAGCTCAGGAGAGCCTTTGGGCTTCCCCCCTGCTCTTCACCACTCTCGATGTTGGTGGCTGGAGAGTCTTTGGACCCAAGAGATGCCCTGGGGAAAAGGGGACATATTTTTAGGAAAACCTATCTAAAGTGGTTACTGGGCATTTTTCTGATCCCATCTTAAATAGTACCTCCTCAGGAAATTCTTCCTGTGCCCCTGCTTGGTTCAGGCCCGTCCTTCTGTTGTGTTCTCTTGGTTTTCTTTTTTTTTAAATTAATTAATTAATTTATTTATTTATTTTTGGCTGCATTGGGTCTTCGTTGCTGCGTGCAGGCTTTCTCTAGTTGCGGTGAGCAGGGGCTACTCTTCGTTCTCATTGTGGTGGCTTCTCTTGTTGCAGAGCACGGGCTCTAGGCGCACGGGCTTCAGTAGTTGTGGCTCGCAGACTCCAGAGTACAGGCTCAGTAGTTGGGGCGCACGGGCTTAGTTGCTCCGCGGCATGTGGGGTCTTCCCGGACCAGGGCTCGAACCTATGTCCCCTGCATTGACTGGCAGACTCCGAACCACTGCACCACCAGGGAAGTCCTGTCTCCCGATTTTCTTTACTTCTGTAATTACCGCTAACTATTGCTCCTTTCCACCAGGCTGTTAACACCAAAGCATCCCCAGTGCCTGGTACGTAGTAGGTGCTCGGGAGATGTTTGTTGAGTGAATAAGTAAATAAGTGAGCCAAACAAAAGAGAGGGTTGATGGTTTTTGTCAGATCCTTAAAGGATCTGTAAATCAAAAATGTTAGACAAAAAAGATTGTGGGCTTTGGGATCTGAAAGACTTGGGTGTTTTTTCTGGTCTTGCTATTAACTAGCTGAGTGATTAAAAGTAAGAATCTTCAACGTTTCTTGAGTGTTTATGATCTGCCCGGTTCTGTGCTAGGTATTTTAAATGTATCAGCTCATTTACTCCTCTTAACAACCCCTTGAGATAGGACAGTTATTATTCCCACTTTACAGATGAGGATGCTAGAGCACGGAGCGGGTTAGCTGTCAGTAGCTGTTGATCAGCAGAGGCTGATTCCAACCTAGGCGACTCCAGAGCCTGCCCTCCTGACCATACTCTTCTTGCATCTCTTGGGCCTGTTTCCTCAAAGGTAAAGGGCAAGGGGGTGGATTAAAAATACCCAGAAGTCGACTTCCCTGGTGGCGCAGCGGTTAAGAATCCGCCTGCCCATGCAGGGGACACGGGTTTGAGCCTTGGTCCGGGAAGATCCCACATGCCGCGGAGCAACTAAGCCCATGCGCCACAACTACTGAGCCTGTGCTCTAGAGCTCGCGAGCCACAACTACCGAGCCTGCATGCCACAACTACTGAAGCCCACGTGCCTAGAGCCCGTGCTCCGCAACAAGAGAAGCCACCACACTGAGAAGCCCACGCACCGCAACGAAGCGTAGCCCCAGTTCACCACAACTAGAGAAAGCCCGCGTGCACCAACGAAGACCCAATGCAGCCAAAAATAAATAAATAAATTTATTTTTAAAATAAATAAATAAAAGTAAAAATACCCACGAGGTAGGCTTGACCTGAGGAGCATGGACACCCTCATGAACCCAGGTCCTGGCACAGTGTTGACCCATAGTCCATGCTTAGGAAATAGCTTGATAGGAAGGTCATGCCCAAGAAATGACAGTTTTCATTCCGTGCTTGTTTCACGTACTGTGGGTTCAGAACCTTTGGGGATTGCTCTTTGGTAACTGCCTGTAGGGCTCATTCACTCAGGGACAGCTAAATCTTAGTCCTTGGAGAGGGCTGGTTTGGGTTCAAGAAACTGATTGTTCTTGGGTCAAATGTGAATAGACTTAAAATTCCTGGGTGAAACTTTTGATCTGACCAACTTGGTAACAAGTCAGTAATGAGGCAGATTCGTTTTTTTGTTTTTAATTTTTGGCCACACCTCTCGGCATGCGGGATCTTAGTTCCCCAACCAGGGATCAAACCCGTGCCCCCTGAAGTGGAAGCACAGAGTCTTAACCACTGGACTACCAGGGAAGTCCCTGGAGGTTCATTTTGAGGCAGATTAGTTTTTGCAGGGCCCATAAACAGGCTCTGGAGAGAATTTCCAAGGAAGTGTACAGATGTATTTTGGATCCCTAGTACTGTCTTTGGAATAAGCATTCAGGCATACCTCGAAGATATTGTGGGTTCAATTCCAGACCACCGCAATAAAGTGAATATATCAATAGAGCAAGTCAAATGAATTTTTTGGTTTCCCAGTGTTTAATTAACAGCTTTATTGACATACTATACAGTTCAATCAATTAAATTGCACAGTTCAGTGGTTTTTAGTATATTCACAGAGTTGTGCGACCATCACCACAATCAATTTAGAACATTTTTATCACCCCAAGAGGAAGAACTATACCCATTAGCAGTCATTGCTCAATTCCCTCAATTCTCCCAACCCTAGGCAACCTCTAATCTCCTGTCTATCTCTATAGTTTTGCCTCTTTTGGACACTGCATGTAAATAGAATCAGATAATATGTGGTCCTTTGTGTCTGGCTTCTTTCACATGGCAACATTTTTTCAAGGTTCATCTATGTGATAGCATGTGTCAGTATTTCATTCCTTTTTGTTGCTGAATACCATTCAATTTTATGGCTAGACTACTTTTTATTTATCCACATCTCAGTTGATGGACATTTGGATTGTTTCCACTTTTTGGCTAGTATGAATAGTATGAGCAATGCTGTCACAAACATCCATGTACATGTTTTATATGAACGTATTTTCATTCTCTTGGGTGTATATACGGTAACTCATGTTTAATTTTTTTCGAGAAACTGTCAGACTGTTTTTCAAAGTGGCTGCACCATTTTACATTCCCACCAGCAATGTATGAGGGTTCCAATTTCTCTACATCCTCACCAACATTTGTTATTACATGTCTTTCTGATTCTAGACATCCTAGTGAGTGTGAAGTGGTATCTTATTGTGGTTTTGACTTGCATTTATCTGATGGCTAATGATGTTGAGCATCTTTTCATATGCATATTGGCCATTTGTGTGTCTTCTTTGGAGGAATATCTATTCAGATCCTTTGCCAGTTTTTAAATTGGGTTATTTATCTTTACATATTCCTGATACAAGTCCCTAATCAGAAACATGATTTGCAAAAAATTTTCCCATTCTGTGGGGTATCTTTTCACTTCTTGATGGTGTCCTTTGAAGCACGAACATCTTTAATTTTGATGATGTCCAATTTTTTAGTTTTTTCTTTTATGCTTGTCTATTCTTGTAATTTAAACATTTCTCAGTTTTAAACCACAATGTGATATCACTGCACAACTATCAGTATGGCTAAAGGCTAAAATAAAAAGTGATGGGACTTCCCTGGTGGCGCAATGGACAGGAGTCCGCCTCCTAATGCAGGGGACACGGGTTCGATCTCTGGTCCAGGGAGATCCCACATGCCGTGGAACAACTAAGCCCGCACGCCACAACTACTGAAGCCCACGTGCACCTAGAGCCAGTGCCCTACACCAAGAGAAGCCACCGCAAGGAGAAGCCAGAGCACCGCAACCAAGAGTAGCCCCCGCTCGCCACAACTAGAGAAAGCCCGCGCGCAGCAACGAAGACCCAACGTAGCCAAAAATAAATAAAATTAAATCTTAAAAAAAAAAAGTGATGATAACACCAAATTGTGGCAAGGATGCAGAGAAAATGGACCTCTCATGCATTGCTGGTGGGAATGTAGAACGGTACATTCTAGAAAATTCTTTCCTTTTTTAAAAACAACTTTATCAAGATATAATTCACATACTGTACGATTCACCCACTTGACATGTACTGGTAGTTTCTTATAAAACTAGACATGTGCTCATCATGTGACCCACCAGTTGTCATTTGGTAATTTATTCCCAAAGAAATGAAAACCTATGTTCACCCAAAAATCTGTATATGAGTGTCCATAGCAACTTTATTTGTAGTAGCCCCAAACTAGAACCCAAACTTTCTTTAGGGGATGAATCATTAAATAAACTGTAGCGTATCCACACCACGGAATACTACTCAGCAATAAAAGGAGTGAAAACTGATGGCTGCCACAGCTTGGATGGATCTCAGGGATACTGTGCTGAGTGAAAAAGCTTCTCTCAGAAGGTTGCATACCGTACGGCTCTGCTTATTTAACATTCTCGGAATAACAGAATTATAGAGCTGGAGAGCAGATTAGTGGTCGTCAGGAGTTAGGGAGGGGAGGGCTTGGAGGTTGATGTGGCTATAGAGGGGTAACATGACGGGAGCCTTGTAGTGGTGGCATAACTCCGTATCGGACTGTGGTGGTGGTCCGCGTGAGTCTGGGCACGTGGTAAAATTGCAGAGAATTAGATACGAGCACACTCAGATGGGTACATTTGAAAATGGTGAAATCTGAATGAGATCGGTGGCCTCTATCAACCTTACCCTCCCAGTTGTGATATTACACTGTAGTTTTGCAAGATGTTACCACTGGGGGGAACTGTAAAGTGTACATAGGTTCTTTCTGTATTATTTCTTACAGCTACATGTGAAGCTATTAATTATCTCAAAATAAAAAGTTTAAAATCTAAAAAAAAAATCCTTGGTTTAAAAAAAATTTTTTTTTTTGTTGTTGCATTGGGTCTTCGTTGCTGCACGTGGGCTTCTCATTGCATGGCTTCTCTTGTTGCAGAGCACGGGCTTTAGGTGCACAGGCTTCAGTAGTTGTGGCTCGCGGGTCTAGAGCGCAGGCTCAGTAGTTGTGGCGCACGGGCTCAGTTGCTTCGCAGCATGTGGGATCTTCCCGGACCAGGGCTCGAACCTGTGTCCCCTGCATTGGCAGGCGGGTTCTTAACCACTGTGCCACCAGGAAAGTCCCTTAACATATTTTAATTCAGTAAATATGAATAGGTAGAACCTGCATAAACAGAAACTCAGTAGAGTCCTCAGTACTAAGAGTGCTCTCTAGCGCAGACTCTGGCTGGATGGGCCCGTGGTTAAGTGTACAGACTCTGGGGTCACATTTTGAGTTTGAATATGGTTTTGCCTGTCATGCCTGCTGAGTCCAGGTGGAGGTTATTTACCTTCTTTGTGCTTCTGTTTCTTCAGCTGAACCCATCTCGTAGGGTTGTTATGAGGATTAAATGTGATCACCCATGTAAAGCGCAGCACACAGCCAGCGCTTAGCGATGTTAGTTACGGTTCAGGAAACAGCCTGGGCTGAGGATCGGGACATCCGGGTCCTTGCCCTGCTCTGCTCTGAGTGTGAGCTTGGAAGAGTCCCTTCCCTGCTGTGGGCCTCCATTTCCTTTTGTGTGTGAACAAGCTGCTATCCAAAGGCTCTCCCTGCTCTGTTGTCCTGAGCCAGCATAGAATCAGAGATAGTGTCACTAAGGTGACTTGGATTTGGGATGAGAACTTTCCTGTCCAGTACACGTTTCCAGGCACCGGAGCTCCCGGTTGTGGACTCTGAAGGGGATGCATCTCCTTGCATCTGCTCAGGAAGTCACTTCTTTAGGTCTTTCACTCCCCGGTGGCTTCGAGGTGGGAATCAGGAGCAGGTGGGAGAAGGAGAGGAACCTGGCTGGGTGTTGGTAGCTGGGGCTGACTCTCCGCAGGTACCCTCTTGGTTTCCCAGGAAGCACTTCTCTTTGGTGTATAAACGCGTGCTCTGCGGACACCCTCTGAGTTCAGGTCCTGGTACTAGCACTTGATCGGTGGGCTTGGGCTGGTCATGTAGCCTCTTTGAGCCACACGTGTCCAATCTGTAAAAACGGGGTAATCAAGATGCCCACCCCAGAGGCTGCAGTGAGGACCCAGTGAGGTGAGTCTAGGAGGTGCAAGATCTGCACCCACTGAATGACAGCTGTTCTGTTGCTCAGAACCCTTTTCTCTGCTTCACACTAACAGGGCAGGGAGGCTCCTCTCTCCTAAGAATGCTGTTTGTTCCCCACTAGTCTCCTGACTGACCTGGGCATAGGCAGTAAGGAGAAATGCATTCTTAAGAGCCTTTGCAAGAGTTAATTTTCTTTGCCGGCCAGGTCCCTTTGCCAAACCAGCTGTCTACCCGGCAGTTGGAGGTGGGTTGGTTCCTTGTTCTGTGTTTACCTGGCAAGTATCTCTGAGTATTTACCCACCCAAACTTCCTCATGGATAGTAGGCATTTATTGGGTGCCGATTTTCTCCACTCTGTGTGCTGTCCTAGGGCATTCTTTGTGTGCTGAGGAAAGGTTAAGGCATGGTGGAACGAACTTTGTGAAGACCAAGAAAACTGCCAGGGCACACGGTCAAAACTGCACGGAGGCATGTGGAACTTGACTGAAATGAGCAGAGTGTCTGGTCAAAATGGAGGGTTCTGTTGAGAAAGCAAATGGGAGCCGTGACATAGAGGTGGCCCCTGGAGACCCATTCCGGCAGAGCTGCCCTTCCCTCCCAGCGCCTGCCTCCACGGTGCCCTCTTTCCTCCACCACCTCTGCCACAGGGCACCCCCTGCCTACGTCGTGATGCACTCTGACAGGGCCACCGGGCTGAGGGCAGGCCCAGCCTTTATGGCTCTGTGCTTCCCCCCTCATCATTTCCTCACCCTGGGCAGCTCTCCAGCACCCCCTGTTCTCCCCAGCTCATCACCATGGATCCAGAAACCAAGGGGAGTGGAAGCATCTCTAGAAAAATCCCAGCTCCACTCCTGTCATTTCTGTTACCCCTTAGATCAGCGGGCCCCCAAATTTCTCATGGGACATGTGGAAAGGGGGTTCCTTATTAGTTCATTAATTTAGAATCAAAGCCCCTTCCCCAAATAAATAAGGGTTCTGAGTAGAATAAGTGTGGAAACACTGTAAAATAGCTAGACAATTGTATTTACTGGGACCCTCTAAGGGAGAGTCTAACAGTGCAGCATTTTACCCAAACCAGTTTGCTAGTGGGACTGTTTTCTGTGTGTTTAACCCAGTTGGATGCCCAGGGAGGGTCATACTCAGTCGAGTTCCTTTCAGACAGACTCAGAAAGCCTTTATGATGTGTGGGGTGGGAGGGAGGAGAAGTTGTGAGACTGCCTGGCTGCATTGTACCCGTAGATGGAAGGAGGACAGACAGCAGCGTGGGCAGGGCTAGAGGAAGCCAGGGAGTCCACAGAGAGAAGGCAGCCACTGGCGCTGACCTAGACTGAGGGGCCCTGGGCACAGTAATATTGCCTCAGGATGGAAGGCTAGTACCTTCCAGATTACTATGGAAGTTGGCACCGTTTGCAGGGATTAATCCAAAATGGCAGTTTTCTTTTTCTTTTTTTAATGTTTAAAGAATGCTTTCTCTACTTATTTATTTTTAAAATTTTATTAATTTTTGGCTGCGTTGGGTCTTTGTTGCTGTGCGCGAGCTTTCTCTAGTTGCAGCGAGCAGGCGCTACTCTTTGCTGAGGTGTGCGGGCTTCTCATTGTGGTGGTTTCTCTTGTTGCGGAGCACGGGCTCTAGGTGCGTGGGCTTCAGTAGTTGTGGCATGCGAGCTCAGTAGTTGTGGCTCGCGGGCTCTAGAGCGCAGGCTCAGTAGTTGTGGCTCCTGGGCTTAGTTGCTCCGTGGCATGTGGGATCTTCCTGGACCAAGGATTGACAAAATGGCAGTTTTCTAAATGGCCACTAGATGGGGCTGGCTCCCCAGGAGGGCTGCAAAACGAGATGCACCTTTCTCCTCCGGCAGGAATTTCCCCTTTTCCTCACTTGAAAATTGTAGAGCTCCATGCAGATTTTACAATCAGTGTAGGTAAGCTTTTTAAAAATTTTTTATTGGAGTGTAGTTGCTTTATAATATTGCGTTAGTTTATACTGTACAGCAAAGTGAATCAGCTGGACATATACATATATCCCCTCTTTTTTGGATTTCCTTCTCATTTAGGTCACCACAGAGCATTGAGTAGAGTTCCCTGGGCTATACAGTAGTGTAGGTAAGCTTTTGCAAAGTGTGCTTTCTGCATTTGGCCCCTCCTTGCCCCTGCGCGCTCTGCACCTCTGCTGAGTGGGCTTATCCATCTCTTTATGCCCTTGGGGACTTTTTCATCATGAGCCATGCTCTCACAAATACAGCATTTTACAGACGAAAACTTAGCATAGGGTTTTCCCTCTTAAAATAGAAAACACTCTTCATCTGCCAGATGGAGTGAGAAGGGTGGGAACATTAGACTTTGTTCAAGAAATATATTAAAAACAAATGGTTTTCAGTTCCACCTTAGGGCTGGTTAACAGTACGAGAGATACGTACACAGGAGAGAGTGACATAGAAAACTGTGGAAGGGAAGAGAGAGACGAGGAAGACATAAAGCAGAGTGGGGGAAGGCAGTGGTGGCTTAGCACCTTGGGGAGTGGCGCCTGGGCCATCCTGAGAGGTGTCTCTTAGACCGAGGGGGTTGCCTTCTGCCTTTGAACTGTTCACTGGCTGGTTGGTCACTCTGTATGAATCACCAGCAGCTCTAACCCCTACATTATTAGAGGATTAACATATGAGGAAGGTGATTCTCTGAGTGAGACCAATGATTGGAGTACCTCGTCACCTGCTGGGAAGATGGAAGGGAGCTCGGGCAGTAATGGGTTGATTTAAAGAACCTGCTGCAGAATTGCCTTCTCATATTGTTCCTTACCACCCCCGAGCCCTTTGGATTTTCATGCTGGTAACCTTGCTACTTGCTACTCAGAGTATGATTCACGGAGCAGTAACAGCAGTGTTACCCAGGAACTTACAAGAAATGCAGACTCTCAGGCCCCACTCCAGACCAACAGAATCAGAATTTGCATTTCATTTGGGCAAGATCCATGGCAGGTTCGTGTGCCCGAAATAAAGCGTGAGAAGCACTGACCTAGCTAATCAAGTCTTCCAAAGTTACTTCTGAGACTCAGCCAGCATTTTAATAGATGGAACTTAGATATTGGGAAACGTTCCAAGACATTGATTCGCCCTACTTCTGATTTTCAACTTCAATTTAAAAAAAATAGTAATGGGGCTTCCCCGGTGGCGCAGTGGTTGGGAGTCCGCCTGCCACGTCAGAGAATGCGGGTTCGTGCCCCGGTGTGGGAGGATCCCACGTGCCGCGGAGCGGCTGGGCCCGTGAGCCTATGGCCGCTGGGCCTGCACGTCCGGAGCCTGTGCTCTGCAGCGGGAGAGGCCACAACAGTGAGAGGCCCGCATACCGCAAAAAAAAAAAAAAAAAAAAAAAAATAGTAATGAAAACAGTAATAGTAATGTAAAATTGTAATTTTACAGCAAATTGAGATTTTATTCTTAAAACTTGTGGTCCACTGATTCCTTCAGCAAGCATTTGCTGACATTTGCCAATTTCCTGAGTGTTATTGATGAATCCCAGGTAAGGATGGTGAAGGGCCCTAGAGAGGTAACCTCAAACAGTGACGTTGTGTCCAAAAAAGTGACTGAGGTTCGTTTTTTCTGTGGGCAGCATAGTTTGAGGTCTGAAAGGGCTTGGGTTTGATGGGCCCCGCCAGCTGTGGATCAGTGTGTCAGGGCTAGGCCATCAAACGCTCCATTTTTGGCAAGGATTGAAATGGCCTCTCTTCCGGCTGTTTGGTCCTGAGGAAAGGATAAGGCCTTTGAGGGACTTTCACTTGCTCACTGCCTGCTTTGCTGGGTCAGGATTAGGTCATGACCCTTTTTCGTTTGTTTACTGGGGCTCCAGGCCCCTGGGGAAGGAAGGTCTGGCCAGGGTTCCGATTCTTTTCCAGTTGCTCATAGCCAGTGTGTGCCAGCACGCAATGTTTGTTGGACAAGTGGATGGGTGGATATGAATGACGGAATGTTTGAATTTGAATGACATGACATAACAAATCTGTGTCTGCTTTCAAGTTGTTGAGAGAGTCCCTCTTGCTGGGCAAGAGGGGTTTTTCTCTTCGTATGTGGCTCCTCGCCTGTCTTCAGGACAGTGCTTCTGAACAGTCGTGAAAAGGAGCTCCCTCTCGGATTTTTGTAGATGGCAGTTGAGTTTCTGCATGAACTGAATGTTCCATTTTTCAAAGTTGGATCTGGGGACACTAACAACTTCCCTTATCTGGAAAAGACAGCCAGAAAAGGTGAGTGTTTAATTTTTGTCATACATCTGAGTCCAGACCTTCATGTTTTCACCCCGCTAGTAATAACCCGCTAAAGGAGTCTCCTGAAGACAGATTTTCCAGTCAGCCTATACTCCCACTTTTTCATGTGCTGACTTGCAAGGAAAGAAATGAAAAATAAGACAGTTTTTTAAAAGAATTTTTAAATTATTTTTAATTTCTAAGAAAATATTTATATAAAATTAAGGATATGACAGTATGTGTCAAACTTCTTAGAGGAAGCTCTGACTTTGAGAAGTATTCTGTAGGTATAATATCCAACCTCCACACATCACAGTTTGTGAAGTGGTTTTACAACATGAGTGATCTCATTTGATCCTCATGACAATCCTGGGACTGATGCAGGTCATATGATGATGCTGCTTTCTACTTACTTCACTGACGAGGCATCTGAGAACACACAGCTAGGACACTGGCCGCCCCGAGCCTCACACTCTTGAGTCTGGGGCAGTGCTCACCCTACCACACCGTGCAACCTCTTAATCCAATGAGATGCTCATCTCTCTCTAAAGAGTGTGAAATTCCTCTTAATTGGGTTCACTTTGCTGAACAATAATGTTATGGGGGTGAGGGGAGTCTACGTTTCCCGTGGTTGAGAACAGGAACCCACCAGGCTCCCCTCTGTTCCCCCACTGTGGCTGGCACAGTGCTTAAGAGATGTTTGCAGGGTTCAGTAGAATGATGAAACCAAACAGCAGGGGTGTGCTTAAGGGAGAGTCAGAACACCTAAAAAGAAAGTGATGATGGTGTTGGTGTTGGGTCCCTCAGGCCGCCCAATGGTCATCTCCAGTGGGATGCAGTCCATGGACACCATGAAGCAAGTCTATCAGATTGTGAAGCCCCTCAACCCCAACTTCTGCTTCCTCCAGTGCACCAGTGCGTACCCGCTCCAGCCCGAGGACGTCAACCTGTGCGTCATCTCGGTGAGCCCGAGGGAGGGCCCTTGTCTGACTGGGCCGTTTGCTGTGGGGAAGATGCAGCCCAAATTCTAACCAGTCTTGACGTGCTTCGTAATTCGAACATCCTTTGACGATCTTGCTGTTGCAGAATCAAATTAGAATCAACTATGCAGTTAAGGAGTCAGATACATTCTAAAGATTACAAATTACGTTTTCTTAAAACCAACCTTAATTTCTCTCATTATAAAATTTAAGGGGGAGTCTTCATAATTGTCCATATACATTTTCTTTACCTGTGTGTATTGGCCATCAGCGGTCCGTCTTCTGTGAATCGCTGGCTTTCTTAGTGAGTTGTGGGTTTGTTTTTGTAAAATATACATATGATTTACCATCTTAACCATTTTTTGGCGTCCGGTTCAGTGGCATTAAGTACTTTCACACTGTTGTGCTACCATCGCCACCATCCATCTCCAGGACTTTTTCATCATCTCAGAGTCAAACTCTATACTCATTAAACACTAACTGCCCATTTCCCCTCCCCGAGCCCCTGGCAGCAGTCATTCTATTTTGTCTCTATGAATTTGACTACTCTAGGTATCTCAAATAAATGGAACCGTACAGTACTTGTCCCTCTGTGTGTCTGCTTTCACTTAGCATGTCTTTAGGGTTCATCCATGTTGTAGCATGTGTTAGCATTTCATTCCTTTTTAAGGCTGAAAAATATTCCATTGTATATATGTACCACATTTTGTTTATCCAGTCATCCGTTGATGGACATTTGGCATGGTTCCACATTTTGGCTATTGTGAATAATGCTGATATGAACATTGGTGTACAAATACATCACTTTTCTCCATATTGACAAACAAAATACCCATTTTGTTTGTCAGTGGGGGAGGGGGAAATGGGCAGTTAGTGTTAATGAGTATAGAGTTTGACTCTGAGACGATGAAAAAGTCCTGGAGATGGATGGTGGTGATGGTAGCACAACAAAACCATTTTGGGATGGTTCCACCTTTTGGCTATTGTGAATAATGCAGATATGAAGACTGGTGTATAGAAATCCGTTTTTCTTCATATTGAGTTGTAGGAGACCTTCTTGAAACTTCTGGCTTTTCCTACTTCCAACTCTGTTATTTACCAGCTCTCTGATTCTGAGTATCCTTGAGGGTCAGAGTTGTTACAGTGACAACCTTGAGAGAGCTCTCTCTCTCCCAGCATTTTGTCTGTTCCACTTCAGTCGGTTTACAGGTGACGAGGTCCAGTCCTTACCTGGCCTGAGATCTCACAGCATCCTGGTGGCAAAGCTGGAGTAGAATTCTTTGTCCCTTATTGTTTCGGGCCATCTCTATCAATTCCTCCTGGTAGCTCCCGAAACATAATTAATTGGAAATATATAGGTGTGTAATTATCGTACAAAAAACATTATAGTAAGAGTAGTGGAATTCTAAATATACACACACACAATCCTGATACTGCAATTAACCAGTTTTCCTTTTATATTTTTCTTTCATTACCGTATATGACATTCTGCGGGTTTTTTCCCCCCATGATTATATAAGCTCTTATACATTTTTTTAGTCTTCATGTTTAACTTAAAAAAAAAAATTAACCTTTTTTGAAATGACACTACTCTCTTTTTAACTAAAGTTTCTGTCTCTCCCAGTTCTGTAGTCTTTTCTCCATTTCTAGCTCATCTCTAAATCATGTTATTTTTTAAATTTAAACATGGTTTAAAAAAAAAATTCAGCCCTGAAATATATAACATACAAAATGAACATCCTCTGTAATCCCATCCCACAGAGATTACCGTAATTAACAATTTAGTGTGTCTGACGCCAAATATTTTCCTCAGTTTTCTTCCTTTGTGAAGTGTGGTCCCCATATCCCTTCCATCCCCACCTGAGGTATGCTCACATCCTCTCTCTTTAGAGCAGGGCACCATCAGAGTTAAATTGCCAGCCTGCCCCCCAGGCCCAGCCCACCCCTGTCACAGCAGGGTGAGTCCTCTGACCTAGCAACCTGCACTTCTTTGTCCATCACACACCCTTAAGCCTGGTTTTCAAGGCCTTTGCCACTCAGCCATCCTTATCTTCTATTAATTCCCATCTGGGTCTTTCTGCTGTACTTAAGCTTTCTGGTCACCCTCACTGACAAGGCTCACTCCACTTAGAATGTCTTTCGTCACATCCAGTGAATTATAGATAACCAATTAATTATTTAGCATTCCCACCAAAGGATTGTTTTGAGATTGGGCTGTATGTATTATTGATGGTGATATTTGTGCATATAGCATACTTGCTTTCAGCAGCTCAGGCTAATTAAATGTGACAGATGCTTTCTGAATGGGTTTAGGCATTTGGTTATAGTTCTGTTATTATTCTTCGTGGTTTGCGCAGTGTGTAACATTCTTCAGACGTGTTCCTGATAACAGCAGCCATTATTTTTGAGCATTTACAGTGTGCTGAGTGCCCTCCACAAGTTCATAGCAGCTCCCACCAGGTACTGCTATCCCTGGGAAGGAGAGACTCAGAGAGCATCAGAGGCTTCCTGGAGCTTACTGGGCCTCAAACTCAGATCTGCCTGACTCTAGAATGTATGCGGAAAGTACCACACTATTTAACTTTTTTTTCCCTCCCTTTTTCTATTTTAAAGGAATATCAGAAGCTCTTTCCTGACATTCCCATAGGGTATTCTGGGCATGAAACAGGTATAGTGATATCTGTGGCCGCAGTGGCTCTGGGGGCCAAGGTCTTGGAGCGTCACATAACTTTGGACAAGACCTGGAAGGGGAGTGACCACTCGGCCTCGCTGGAGCCTGTGGAGCTGGCCGAGCTAGTGCGGTCCGTGCGCCTCGTGGAGAGGGCCCTGGGCTCCCCGACCAAGCAGCTGCTGCCCTGTGAGATGGCCTGCAACGAGAAGGTGGGTTCTTCTGTCCTGCCGGGTGCCACTGTTGAGAGGGGGCCGCATGCGCTTACCTGAGAGGTAGTTGGTACCAGCCCTACCTGAGCCCAGGCCAGTGGAATGATGCAGGGATGTCGCTCGGAGCCTATGAGATTTTTGGGGTTCGTATTAGCAGCGGGAGGAACTGGTTATTTAAGGAACTTCAGCTGTTTCTCTGGTTCCCTGGCATATTACAGTTTTCCATTAAGTCTCTGAAGCCTCTGGCCCCAGCGCTCTAGACCCCGGGTAAAGGGGGGTGGTATCCGGGGCCCCTCGTGAGGCACGCGGGTAGGTCAAGTCTGGGGTCCCGTGGAGTAGGTAATCCTTGAGGGACATCCAGGCAGAGGGGCCCCATGAGGCAGTGGAAGGAGGGCCTGTGCTATGTCAAGGCATCCCTAAGGAGGCAATGGATTGATGGGGGTGGGGCTTGTCACGGGGTTGGTGGGGGATGACGCAAACGTTCCCTCAGGAGCAGTTTGAGCTGTGCAGCGTTAACCTTCAGATAGAGGGGACGGGGAGGCCCGCGAGCCCTGCCTGGCACACTGACTATCTGGGCTTCCCGGAAGCCATGGCCTATACCTGGCTCGGCCTCTGAGTCTAGAGCCAGACGTCCCGGGGCTGCCAGGGAAGCAGACACTCCTCAAACGCTGCGGGCTGTCTGGGCCAGAACAAAGATATAACACCAGGCCTGCTAGAGGAGTGCTCTTTTATCCCAGTGGGGCCTACTTGCTGCCCTCAAATTAAAGATGCATATACACCAGGAAATTAAAATAACAGTAAAAAGAAACAAACTACCTTATACAAGAAAAGGGGAGAGAATTGGCCCAGAAACTGGAATGAGAGTTATAGCAGTTGAGCACTTAATTTGGTTCTGAGCCTCCTGGCTCCCTGGGCAAACAGTGAGGTACCAGAGGATGCAGAATCTGATAATCATCGGCCGACAGACGTTTTGTCCTGGCATAAATTCCAGAATTGATTCCGTGGCCCTTACCTGGAAGATGCAGAGTATCGGACTAGATACTTTGTTGAAAAGCATCTATGGGCAAGACCTAGAAACACTGGTCATGAGCTTCAGGTCTCCTTTGTTCCCCTCACCTGCCCAGCCTATCTGCCTCTTCCTAAGAGGCTCCCTTCCATACTCAGCGTCTGTGCACCCTCTGTACTGCTACTGTACTGAGCAAGGAGGACACAAAGTTTGTGTCCCTCGAGCAGTGGGCCAGGAGTCAGGAACCCCAGGTTCTCATCTTGGCTCCTCGCAACCTTGGCCAGCTTACCCGCCCTCTGTGGACCTCTGTTTCCCCATGTTTAAAATGTGATGCTGAACTGGACGATGACAAAAGCAATCATAATTTTAATTTACTGAGAGCAGTCTATGTTCCAGGTAGGTTACATACATTATTCTCACGAATCCTTGTAGTCATCTGACAGGGCAGAGACACTGTTATTTCCCATTTTACAGAGAAACTCAGCCACAGCTTGTACCCAGCTGCCTGGGATTCGGATCTGGCTCTCTTTGGCTACATAACCTGAGTCCTTTATTATAAAGGCCCCTCCTCTGAGTCCACCCCACACTGGCCGAGTCCCTGCTGTGTGTGAGATACTGTTCTAGGCACCGAAGGGGGAAAACAGAGTCCCTGCTATCCAGGTAACCTTGTGCGAGAAAACTGATCAGGGACCTTGGGGATAAAGCAACGTGTGCTAACTATTTCTGTGAGGCTGGCACTGAGTCTTAATTTTGTCCACAGCTGGGCAAGTCTGTGGTGGCCAAAGTGAAAATTCCGGAAGGCACCATTCTAACACTGGACATGCTCACTGTGAAGGTGGGTGAGCCCAAAGGCTACCCTCCTGAAGATATCTTCAGTCTGGTGGGCAAGAAGGTCCTGGTCACTGTGGAAGAAGATGACACCATCATGGAGGAATCGGTAGAAAATCATGGCAAAAAAATCAAGTCTTAAAATAAAGTGCCATTCTCTGAATGCTGGTGCCATCGGGTGCATTTGGGTGAGGTGGGGCAGGAGTGGTGGTCTCCGGGGATCTGGCTTTCATCCACTCCCCACCCAGACAGCAGACATTTAGGGGCTAGGCACTGGGTCAAGCCCGTTGGAGGGATACAGAGAGCAAATATGGGTGGCCTCTGCCTCAGGCTGGCTGGCCCAGAAGGGGCGGTGGGCTCAGAAGCATCTCATCACTGCCCAGTGGCAGTGAGGGTGCAGAGGAGTGAGTGCTGGCTGTATGGGCCCTCTCCTTTCAGCCTTCCTTCTTCCTGCCTGCAAAACCAACCCTAATGACCCCAAATATCTCTTCCTTCCAGCTCTCTCTCCTTATCCCCTGCCCGCCCTGGGGTTGAGTCTAGTTAGCTGTATAGCCATCACTAGGCATTAGAGAAGGGGTTGGCCAAAGTGTTTTGCAGGCAGAGGATGCCAAAGCACTCACAGCTCTGAGCAAAGAGAGGGAAATGGCATTTATTCCTTCTTTAAACAAATGTGGAGGGCCTACTATGTGCCAGGCCCTGCTTTGGGGCCTGAGGATACTGCAGTGAATCCCCTCCTTATGGGACTTCCGTTCAGATGGGGACAGATGCTCCATAAACCAGGAGCACAGTAAAGTAAACCACAGAAGGTGACACGTGCAGTGGGGCACGTGAGGGAGCTGGGGAGTGTGGGGCTTGGCGTATTTGCAGCTTGTGGTGACTTGTAAGTATGCTGGCGATGCTGAAATCAGCCCTTCCATGATCCGTCGTGAAATTACAAACCCAGCTAACAAAAGATCCTCACTGTTGGACTTCCTTGAACTGAAGCATGAACCCTTCACAGAGATTCCCTATCATAGTCCTCTTTGTTCTTTTGAACCAATACTGAGATTAATGATTATTTTCAAATGTACTTTCAAATTCTTAATCTTTGTTCATATTTATTTGACCTGGTTACTTTAATTCCTCTTGATTCAAAGTGTATCTTGGGGGGCTTCCCTAGTGGCGCAGTGGTTGAGAGTCCACCTGCCGACGCAGGGGACACGGGTTCGTGCCCTGGTCTGGGAAGATCCCACGTGCCGCAGAGCGGCTGGGCCCGTGAGCCATGGCCGCTGAGCCTGCGTGTCCGGAGCCTGTGCTCCGCAACGGGAGAGGCCACAACAGTGAGAGGCCCGTGTACCTCAAAAAAAAAAAAAAAAAAAAAAAAAAAAAGTGTATCTTGGAGTCTCTTTTCGAATGTGTAAATTGCTCTTTGAAGTTTCTTTACTTGTGAGGATAGGGCCTCCCTCTCCTGGGGATCCCAAAACAGTTTCTGGAAGGAGACTCGCGTTTGTATGTGTGGGTGGGGTGGGGTGGGAATCCGGGGTTGTACTCACGAGAATCCGTAAGATTGACGTGCTAGGAGCTCGAGTGTGACGGCATCCATTTCTGGCTGCTGTTTACTCCCTTTCACTTCTCCCTACAAACAGTCATGAGCAGACAATCAAAATTTCTGATTCCATAGCCTTTTTTTTTTTTCTACAAGAGCAGAGATGACATTAAATATCTGAGACCTCCTAACAAGAAGAGACTTAGTATGGTAGTAGACGGATGTGTTCCAGGGCCTGGGAAGAGGAGGTGGGTCTGAAAGGAAAGGAGGGAAGAGCCTAGCTGGGGCTCTGGCTGAGAATGTACAGCAGGCAGTTTCTAGCAGGGAACCTGTCAGTTGCTTCCAGGTCCTGTCAGACTGGAATGTGAGAAGGGCCCAGGCTGCTCTGTAGACCTCAGCTGGATTCCCCCAGAGGGCAGAAGCCAGTGAGGCTCACACCTGGAAGAGCCAGTGAGGGCACAGGGCCTAACTCTGCCCTTTGGGTAGAGGACTGGGTAATGTGTTGGAGAGAACTGTGAAGAAGGGCCATCGTCTAGAACCCGCTTCCTATCAGGGCACATAGAGAAAATCATAGCCTGTGAATGCCGTATGTAGGTAAAGTATGGGGCTGCCTGCAGCCAGGAGCAGCTGGCCACCTCATGCTGTGCCAGGCCCTGAGGGCAGGAGGATGGATCTCTGGGCACAGCTCTGGCCTATTTGTACGTCCCTGAGCACCTGCCAGGAAGGAGATCCAGTGCTGGGCCCACAGTGAGGCAGCAGACGGTCCCTGTTGGAGAATTCACAGCCTGTTGGGTGCAGTTACGTCCACAAATAGTGCCCTGCATGTGTGAATTGCGGAAATGTTTTCCAAGAGTCATGAGAGCTATGGGAGTGGGGATGGGAGAGGAGGCGTTGGCCAGGGAAGCTCTCCTGGAGGAGGTGGCACTTTAGTTCAACTGTGCATGTTGAGAAGTGACTGAGGGAGGAATTGTGGAATCTGGGGCATGGGAAGTACCCTGTATGTCCAGGTGAAAGTTGGGCAGGGAATGGCCACATGGAGAGGAAGGAAGGGATTTGGAAGGTTGTCAGGAAGGAAGCAAGGGCTTAAAAGCCTGCTGACTTTGGACTGTGTTCAATAGGCAATGGGAAGCCATGGAAGGCTTCAGAGTAGGACATGGCGGACTCAACCTTGGGCCCCACCCCTCTTATGCTTACCGTCCCACCTCGTATGCAGCTTGGCTTCTTGGGCAGCCTGTCCCCTCCTCGTGGTATGGACTCCTGCTCACCATGCCCTGGCTGTGCTGGGCCACCTCTGTGTGCCCTCTGCTAGACTGCGTCTCCTCCACCAGGCTATCATCACTGTCCCCCTTCTCCCTGGCAAAAAGGAACTGCGGAAACAGAAGATATCATTCAGTAGACAAGAAAGGGTCCCTGAAATCTCTAAAAATTAGTAAGTGACCACAAATGGCTTCAATGTTGATCAAAAGTTGCCCAAAGTTACATAATATTATCTTGGATAGGAACTGCTAGGAGCAGAATTTGTTGCCACATAAGCAAGAAGTTCTAACGTGAATTACCTTCAGAAATAGTGAACTCCCCCCATTACTAGAGCTATTCCATCAAGGACCAGCTGACTAGAGCAAGAAAGTTGTGGAGGGGGTGGGAAATGAGCAAGGCCCCGTCCAGGCCTGGGTGCCGTGTACTTGAAGCAACACAAACTCCCAATGAAGAACACGGTTAAAAGGGACGGTACGGGCTTCCCTGGTGGCGCAGTGGTAGAGAGTCCGCCTGCCGATGCAGGGGGCACGGGTTCGTGCCCCGGTCTGGGGGGATCCCACATGCCGCGGAGCGGCTGGGCCCGTGAGACATGGCTGCTGAGCCTGCGCGTCCGGAGCCTGTGCTCTGCAACGGGAGAGGCCACAACAGTGAGAGACCCGTGTACCAAAAAAAAAAAAAAAAAAAAAGGGACGGTACTCATTTTATTAAAACCACATCTGCAAGCAATTTGCTCTTATCAATAAGGAAATTTCTATAAATTCAAGTCTGAAAGAGAATAAGTGATCAGTACCGTTACAGACATGGACCCCAAGGAAGCTCAGTCCTGTGCTGAGTATTCACGGAGGCTCCTGCTACTGCCAGATGGCAGCTAGGAGTATCGGCTGTCTCAGCACCGTGTCAGGCACAACAGGAACTCCACTGCGGATGCAGATAGGTCCTGGCATGGTACAGTACTGTACAGTTTTTAAGGCAAGTTCATATCCTGTGGGCTCATCTGAGCCTCACAGCACTTGCAGGTGGGGTCATTAACCTCATTTTACAGATGATGCCCCAAGGAGTACAGTGACTAGCTTGAGGCCACAATTGATTGTGGACCAAAACTGCAGTTTTCATCCTTTATAGTCCAGCTCTGACTCTGCTACATGAATCCCAAACTCTCAAATCTCCCTCTGGGTGTAAGACCTCATCTCAGAGCCCATGGAAGGTAATCCAAAGGTAGACTTAAGTCCCACAGAGAAACCGAGCAAAAGCAAAGCATCACAGGCCTAATAAGAGAGGGGCCATCTCCAAAGAAGATATACAGACGGCCAACAAACACATGAAAGGATGCTCAACATCACTAATCATTAGAGAAATGCAAATCAAAATTGCAATGAGATATCATCTCACACCAGTCAGAATGGCCATCATCAAAAAATCTACAAACAGTAAATGCTGGAGGAGGGTGTGGAGAAAAGGGAACACTCTTGCACTGTTGGTGGGAATGCAAATTGATACAGCCACTATGGAGAACAGTATGGAGGTTCCTTAAAAAACTAAAAATAGAATTACCATATGACCCAGCAATCCCACTAGTGGGCATATACCCTGAGAAAACCATAATTCAAAAAGAGTCATGTACCAAAATGTTCATTGCAGCTCTATTTACAATAGCCAGGACATGGAAGCAACCTAAGTGTCCATCAACAGATGAATGGATAAAGAAGATGCGGCACATATATATGATGGAATATTACTCGTCCATAAAAAGAAAAGAAATTGAGTTATTTGTAGTGAGGTGGATGAACCTAGAGTCTGTCATACAGAGCGAAGTAAGTCAGAAAGAGAAAAACAAATAGCGTATGCTAACACATATATATGGAATCTAAGAAAAAAAAAAAAGGTCATGAAGAACCTAGGGGTAAGATGGGAATAAAGACACAGACCTACTAGAGAATGGACTTGAGGATATGGGGAGGGGGAAGGGTAAGCTGTGACAAAGTGAGACAGTGGCATGGACATATATACACTACCAAACGTAAAATAGATAGCTAGTGGGAAGCAGCCGCATAGCACAGGGAGATCAGCTCAGTGGTTTGTGACCACCTAGAGGGGTGGGATAGGAAGGGTGGGAGGGAGACGCAAGAGGGAAGAGATTGGGAACATATGTATACGTATAACTGATTCACTTTGTTATAAAGCAGAAACTAACACACCATTGTAAAGCAATTATACTCCAATAAAGATGTTAAAAAAGAAAAAAAAAGAAAAAAGAGAGGGGCCAGAGCGAGTAGGCACTGGCTAGAGACCGGCTGCATTCACCTGAACATGGTGGATGAGTACAGACCCCAGTTCCACCATCAGCTGTGTGACTTTGGGCAAGTTACTCATTCTGTGTCTCAATTTTGCCATGTGTACAATTGGGATAACTTTCTACCTCCTAGGGGTGATGTAAGGATCAAATGAGTTAATAGCTGTAAAGCATTAGAACAGTGCCTGACAAAATAGCAAGTATTTTTACTTGGACCCTGTGGCCGTGGGTCTGGGAATAAATATTGGTTTGCAGGGATGAACAGAGATATGGGGTCAAGTGCATGCATCTTCCTCTGTCAGGAATGCCCTCTGCCTGTCAGAATTCAGCTCTGGGCCATCCCCAGTAGAATTAATTTCCCTCTTCTCAGCATTCCTGGAGCATAGTGCTGAAGACATCTATCCAAGCTAGCATTTTAAATGATTTGGTTAGGACTAAAGCCACTTTTGAGGTTCCTTCTGCCTTGTATTCTACTTACATTACATTGCCCCATATGAAAGTACCGTTTTTAGGTTAAAAAAAACTATTGGAAATTGCCAGTTTTATAAGGTTCAAACCAATTAACGCACTGAGAGTCTGTTTAAACCCTGAGGGAGATTGCTTTGCGTTTTCCTCACCCTACCACTGCCCTCCTGCCAAGCACCTAAGAAGATACTTTTACATAGTACCACTTCAAAACCATATAAGGAATTTGACCGACAGGATGCTGAACCTTCAGAACGGAGGCACAGACCCTGGAAAGAGGCCTTTCCCTCCCTACTAGAGGGGATGATCTCCCTGGGAAGCCCTGCTGATTTGGCCTTCTCTATTTCCATCATTACCTTCTGGAAAGCAGGGGCTCTCTGGGTTTCCTTGGCAACATTTTGGATCTGAGGAGCATAGGGATGCCTGAGCTGCCCAAACCCCACTCATAGTTAGTTCCTCTCCTTTTGATTCCAAGACAGTTGGGAAAACTGCCTGTGGTTGCTTAGCAACAGCCACCTGCTGATTTCTTCCCAACATTCCCTAAGAAATGAATAAGCAGTAAAATCTTCCAGGTTGAAAGCTGGGCCTGAAGGGCTGGGCCAGGGGGCAAGTGAGACACATGCCTGAGGGCTGGGAGGTGGCCGAGCCCTTAATCACCGTGGGTGACTTTAGGCAACTTTCTTTCAGGACCTTATTCTCCCCAAATGTACAATGGGGTCAGGCTGAGTGATCTGTGAGACCCTCCCAGCTCAGCTGTTCTGATTCAATAGCAGCCAGCTAGTGGTCATTCACTCGCTGCCTTGGAGGGAAGGGACTTTCTGAACTTTTCAGGGTGGGTAAGGTGTAGGACATGGCTGCCCTTAGGAATCTTCCAATCTAATTGGAAAGACAGGTCCCAGACTGTGGATCTGATACAGAGAGATTCTTGTAGCTTGGGGAGACCTCCTGGGGGCAGTTAAGCCTGGGGAAAACAGACAGGCAAAAAGAAGAAGGGGCTTTCCTGTATAAATGTGTTTATATGGGAAAGGGCAAAGGTATAGAGGTGGAACTATGCGACACACAGTTCTGTTTGGAGAGTCTCTGAAAAGAGCAGTAGGAGCTAGATGAGGACGTGTAGTTTGGGGCAGACTAGAAAAGCCTTGACTGCTAAGGTAAAGTGCTCCCCTCCCCCCACATAGTCTCCTTGGGAACCTTCTGATAGTTCTAAGAGGTTAAGTGGTTTCACGCAGATCACTCTAGCTGTAGGGTGGAGGATGAGCATGGGAAAGGGTTCAGGCCAGGTGTTAAGAAGCTCTTGCAGCTGCTCTTAAGGAAGTGACATGGACAAGCTGAAGGAGAGTGGAGAGGAGGAAGCAGATCCAAGGGACATTAAGGGACAGAAGAGTCTTAGCGACTCTTATTCACATATTTACTGTGCGCCTACTATGTGCCAGGCGGTTCTGAGTGCTGTATGAGGGAGAATGTTCTGAGGCTGAGGATCACGTATTCTGACATGGTGAGGATGCTTAGGGCTCACCCATGGGTGTGTCCTTTCAGGAACCTGGACTAAAAGCAGTGTAGTAGAAGGGCCCTGGTGGCGGTGGGGAGTTCGGATGAGAGAGCAGCAGCAGAGGACCTGTGTTTAGGGCCCGTTTGAAACTAGCCTACCTAGGAGAGGAACTGTTCAAAGCACAGGGCATGACTGGTAGGGGAGAGGATGGGAATGCTTACAGAGGCGGCAGTAGACCAGCCATGTCCGGATCGGGTGAGACCAAAGCCGCGGAGAGCCTAGGGCGGCCACTCAGGTGTCGGCCCCTAGAGCAGTCGGGAGATGCTGATGGCCCCTTCCCAGAGCCGCAGGGCCGGGTAGAGCAGCTCCTGGAAGGCGGCACGGAAGGTGTGCAGGTGGGTCATGCCGTCACGTCGTAAAAGGTGAAGACGCCGACCTCGTAGTCCAGGAAGACGCCGAGCCGGTCGGGGTCGTCGCGGGGCCGCAGACGGCTGCGCTGGCCGTCGTGGAAGGCCCAGTACTCGAGGTCATATAGTTCGAGGCACCAGGACTGGCGGTTGCAGCCCAAGCGGGCTGCGGCAGAGGCGCCGCAGGGAGCCGTAGGCCGCGCCCACCCACCAGCCGACGCCCGCCTCCTGCACATCCACTTCCCAGTAGTGGCGGCCGGCGTCGAAGCAGTCGCGGCCCAGCACCTGCCACAGCGCGTCGAAACGCAGCGCAGGATTGAGCCCCAGGTTGCCGTGGTAGCCACAACGCACCTTCAAGCAGTCTGCCGAGAGGCGCACGCGCGGGTGCAGCGTGCCTGGCTCCAGCGTGAGCGTACGCGCGTCTGCGGAGGGCGGGGACACTGGGCCAGGCCCGATGGGCGGGGCCAGTGCCCCTGCCCCGCCCCCTGGAAACCGACCCTGCTGGTACCCGTTGTCCCGCAAGTGTTCAGGGTAGAATACAGGGAAACACGGAAATCACGAGTGGGGCGGTGGCTGGGGAGTACGGGCAGGAGAAAACATTTTAGTGCACACCCGTTGTACGGCTTGAATTTTGTACCATGGAATTTGTTGCCAATTTCTAAAAAGTTAATGAAAAATAATCCTATCGGGGCTTCCCTGGTGGCGCAGTGGTTGAGTCTGCCTGCCAATGCAGGGGACACGGGTTCGAGCCCTGGTCTGAGAAGATCCCACATGCCGCGGAGCAGCTAGGCCCGTGAGCCACAACTACTGAGCCTGCGCGTCTGGAGCCTGTGCTCCGCAACAAGAGAGGCCGCGATAGTGAGAGGCCTGCGCACCGCAATGAAGAGTGGCCCCTGCTCGCTGCAACTAGAGAAAGCCCTTGCACAGAAACGAAGACCCAACACCATCAAAAATAAAAAAATAAATAAATTTAAATTATATAAAAATAAAAAAAATAATAATCCTATCACTGTTAACACTTGGGTGTATATGCTTCCAATTTTTTTCTTTACTTGACCCTTTATAGTTTTTTTCTTAACGTTGGTGTCATACTATACAGGCTCTTGGGTAATCTGCTTTTGAAATTTATTGAAGTATTTATGAACATTTTACCACATCAATTTCATCTGTGGATTCAACAAACCTCTGATCAAATTTTGATGGGCTGTTGGATCTGTGCATGCAGAATCCATGGATACAGGGAGCTGAGTGTATTTGCAAACCATATAATTGTTAAGAGATTAATGTCCAGAGTATATAAGGAACTGGTACCACTCAGTATCAAAAAAAAACAAAAACAAAAAAAAGAATAACCCAACTAAAAAATGAGCAAAGGGGCTTCCCTGGTGGCGCAGTGGTTGAGAGTCTGCCTGCCGATGCAGGGGACACAGGTTCGTGCCCCAGTCCAGGAAGATCTCACATGCCGCGGAGCGGCTAGGCGCGTGAGCCATGGCCGAGGAGCCTGTGCGTCCGGAGCCTGTGCTCCGCCACGGGAGAGGCCACAACAGTGAGAGGCCCCTGTACCGCAAAAAAAAAAAAAAAAAAAAGCATTTTAATGGCAACCTTAAGATTTTGATGTATAGATGAATTATAATTTAACGTATTCCCTCCCCCCGCCTTAAAAAATACGCTTTTTAAAAAGGTTTTGAAAATACTAATATGAATACATCTTTATGTATCTGATTAGTTATTTAGAATATATTCCTAGAAGAAGAAGAATTGCTCGGTCGACGGGGATGATTGTGATTTTAAGGCCTTTGGTAAATATTGCCAAACTGTCCTCCAGAAAGGTGGTGGTGATTTAAACTCGCAATAACAGTTCTTGCTGCATTATACACATCTGTAGACATGAAGTTAGAGAAAAGTCTAGATCTTAGGGCATGTGGATGTTTAGCTTTAGTAGATACTGCTGGATAGTTTTCTCGGTAATATTTTGGAGTTTTCTGTAGAGAGGTTTTGTATGTCTTTTGTTAGATTTATTCCTAGCTTTTTAAAAGTGTTACTGAAAATAATGTTTTTAAAATTTCATTTTCTAATTGTTTATTGCCAATACATAGAAATACAATTGATTTTTGTATGCTGACATTACATCCAGCAGCTGTTCTAAATTCATTTGGTAACTAATTTATTTACAGATTATTTTGGATTTTTTGTAAATAATAATGTCACCTTTGAATAATGATCTTTTTTTCCCTTTTCCCATCCTTATAGGTTACTTTTTTTTTTTTTTTTTTTGCCTCAAGGCACTCTCTAGGACATCTAGAACAATGTTGCATAGAAGTGTTTATACTGGGCATCCTTTTCTCCCACTCCTGGGTAAATACACAACAGAAATGCATACATAGGTGCATCAAAAGACATGTACAGGGATATTCAAAGCAACATTATTCACTATAGGCAAAAGCTAAACAATCCAAAATGTCCATCAATATATTAAGTGTGCTACATTCATACAATGGAATACTACACCACAGTGAAAATCAACAAACTACTGCTACACACAATCATATGGGTAAATCTCACAAATGTCATGTTGTTCTGTCGAAGCAAGACACAAAAGAGTAGTCTGAGTGATCTCATTATATAAAGGTCAAAGACAGGCAAAAGTAATCTTTACTGTGAGAAGTCAGGAGAGTAGTTACCCTTCGGGATAGTGAACTGGCATGAGGAAGGATTCTGGGGAGCTAGAAGTTTCCATTTCATGGTCTGAAGGAAGTTATTGAATGTGTTCACTTTAAAAAAATCATTGAGCTACAGCCCTTTGACTTGTGCACTTTATGTATTTTATATTTGTTAAAGTTTAGTTTAAAAAAATGCATGCCTAGTAATTCCATTTTGAGAAATTACTCCTAAAAAAATACAAAAATGAGCTAAGGTGTATTCAGTCACTAATTAATTCAACAAAGAGGTACAAGAATGGATGTTTACTGCAGCACTGTTTATAGAAATGAAAATGTAAAGCAGCCTAAATGTCCAATAGTATGATATGAGATTGATTTAAACATGGCATATTCAATGGAATACCATGTATCCTTTAAAAATAACTATAATATCTGTGTTTATTAAAATAGAAAATTGTTCAATCTATACTATTAAATTTATTTATATATTTATTTATTTATTTTGCGGTACGCGGGCCTCTCACTGCTGTGGCCTCTCCTGTTGCAGAGCACAGGCTCCGGACGCACAGGCTCAGCGGCCACGGCTCACGGGCCCAGCCGCTCCGCGGCATGTGGGATCCTCCCGGACCGGGGCACGAACCCGTGTCCCCTGCGTCGGCAGGCGGACTCTCAACCACTGCGCCACCAGGAAAGCCCTAAATTTTTAAAATTACAAAAGAAGGCAATTCCCTGGCGGTCCAGTGGTTAGGACTCCGTACTTCCACTGCTGGGGGCCAGAGTTCGACCCCTGATTGGGGAATTAAGATCCTGCAAGCCTCGTGGTGGAGCCACAAATAAATAAATAAATAAAATTACAAAAGAATATCTATAATATCCCATTTTAAAAAATCTGTAGACATATATATTTTTAAAATGTCTGAAAGAATATATGACAAAAATTAACATCATTTAACTCTGGGGCAGCCAATTGTTTTCTTTTAGTATATGTAATTTCGAATTCTCTACAAGAAGCACACATTACCTGTATAATTTTTTAAGGGAACAAAGATGTTCATAATATATCAGTAGATGAAAACACAGATTACAAAACAGGATGTAGAGTATGACACCATGTTTGTAAAAAATATATATATTAAATATTTATCACAGTATGTATATAGATATGCCAAAGAAAGTTAAAAGGGCAAATAATAGTAGTTATCTACTACTACGTGTCTGCTTGGGTATGTGAGCAGAAACATTTCCAAAGCTCTTCAGTGATTTATGAGTGATTTTCTTTTAAAAAACTTTTCTTTGTTTTCTAATTTTTCTACAGTGAACGTGTATTATTTCTGTGGTTTTTAAAAAACTGATAATAAGGGTTAAGAAAACTGAAGTTGGGTTTCTTAGGGGAAAAGGGGGGGCCTCTACTTCAGTGACCCTCCCTCCCACAAGTACACCCCACGCCCTCTTCACCCTCTCCCCGCTCCTGGGGTCTTACATTTTAAGAAGAGTGATCGCTCTGGTGAGGGGCTTGTTTTCAGCAGGGAACCCGGCTGGGCGCCGGAGGACCCCGAGAGCTGGCAGTTCACGTCTGTAATGAATTGTGAGAAATGAGTGCCTGGTGTTCATGCAAGCAGCACAAATTACAAAACATACTAAAAATATTACAGAACTGGGGATTCGCATAATCTCTTCCCAAGAATTGCATGCAAATTTAAGTAGGAAATGCAAATTCACAGTAACAAGAAAACTTCAGGACAAGGCTCAGATCTATACAGAAACGCACTTTCCAGGATCCGAAGCAAACTGAGCAATGACAGGCTAGTGTGAATGAGGCCTGGACATGGGGAGGAGACAGCAGGCTCCAGGACCAACCTGAGAGTCAACCATGTATTCAGCAGTCAAGGAAGGGGGCAATTTCATGGCAGACATGCAATTTCTAGGATAAAGATCGAAAACAAGAAATCAAAGCTGAACCCTTAGGAAGGTCGCGTTCCGGTCTCATCCAGGTAAGAGGGAGTTCAGGGGAAACCCAAGTCATGGTCCCTGTCTCCAACAGCTCAGTCAGGTAAATGAGGTGAGAAATGGGCTTGCTTGAGCCATACCGCTCAAGGCAGAGAGTGCTCTACATCGAAGAGGAGATGTGAAAGGGCTCCAGGGCCTGAAGGGGTCAGTGAAGGCTTCATGGAAGAAGAAGCACCTCAGCTGGCCCTTAAAGGATGGGGAAGATTTGGACACCCAGAAAAAGGATGGGAGCCTTTCCCCAGGATACAGCAGGAGCAAAGACATTAAGGACAGGTGCTAGTAGCGTCGTGTAAAAACTGAGGAGCCATGGAAGGTGTTTGAAGGAGTGTAGATATGAGCAGAAGAATCTCCAGAGCGCTCTCTGGTGGGGAGTGGATGGGGCAGGGTGAGTGTGGAGGCAGAGGCCCTGTTGGTAGGCTCAGGCCTGACCTGGGGCAGCAGGGATGGAAAAGGGGCTGGGTTCAGGATATACTGCAGTGGTACAAGTACCAAGGCTTAACTCTAATGGGAGTGGAGAATGAAGAGTAGATTGGAGTCAAGAAGCAGAGGATTGGGGGTTGAGGCATGGAAGATGCTGGATTCCATTTCAGCCTTTTGAGCCTGCAATGCCTGTTACACTCACAGGTAGGGAGGTGAGGCGGGACACTGGACGGGCAGTGGTGCTGCAAGACCCCCATCTCCCTGTGGCCTTCCTGGGAGTCAGTACCTCTCAGTATTACCTGTGATAGTAAGAATGATGGCCTTATCTGGTGGTGGATGAGGGGTGATGGCCTGAGAGGAAGCAGACTCCAGGGCATCAGAAAACAAACCTTGGGACCAGAGTCTGTTTGAATTCTGCCTCTACCCCTACCAGCTGTGTGACCTAGGGCAAATCAGTTAACCTCTCTGACCCTCAGCTTCCTCATCCGTAAAATGGGGGATAATGAAGATGTCTACCACACAGGGTAATGCTGACTGTTGCATTTTTTAGCAAAATCAACACAGAACACATGAAGCAAATAACCATTAGTAATCTTGACATCAACATGAGCTTCAATCATGGTCTGCCATTTTTTGACCATGGAGCACATTTTGTCATGGATAAGATCCATGCCATGAAAGTTAGGCAGTTCTTGCCCTGAACATCTTCAGGAATTAGCTTTAATTCTCTTAAATGCAGCTTCATCATTCTGCAGGTCAGCAAGGCTCACTTCCAAAAGTTAACCCTTGAGGCCATCAAAAGCAATTTTGGTTCCTAGAGTTCTCATGACTAGGGTTTTTCCAATATTTCTTATATGGAATGTAGCTGGTGCTTTCACATCGTACCAACCTTCCTTAGAAAACAGATCAACCATTTTCTTCTTGGCTCCCTTTTAACTGCCTTTCGTCAGGCATTTGCTCTTGCAAACCACCATGGTGCTGCTCAGAGAGCCAAAAGGGCCATTCCCTCCAAGTCTAAATGCTCTTTTCCATCTCAGAATATGACAACTTCCTTCTAGTTGTTCCGGTCAAAATCTGTGGAGTCTCCTTGGTATCTCTTTCTCTCTTCTTCCCTTCCTGCGCCCACATCTACTCCTGTTGACTCCCCCCACCTACCCTTTGCTGTTCCTTCAACATGCCAAACTTACTCTTCCCTTGTGCCTCGGGACCTTTGCACTTGCTTTTCCCTCTGCCTAGAAGACACTTCCCCCAGATATATCAGCAGCAGCAACAATAATAGCTAACACTCACATGGTGCTTATTATGCCTGAGCGCCATTCTGAGCGCTTTACATGTAAGAACTCATTTAATCCTTACAACAACTCTATGAGACAGGAATATATTATCATCTCCATTTTATGGATATAGAAACAGAGGCATAGAAAAGTTAGGTGCCCTGCTCAAGATGGCAGGGTTAGGAAGTGGTGGGCCTGGGATAGGAACCTGGGCAGTCTGGCTCCAGAGTCCATGCATGTGACCACAATGATCTCCAGCCCATCCTTCAGGTCAGCTCACACATCCCCTTCTCAAAGAGGCCTTTCCCACTTCCCATAGAAAATAGCTCTGGGCTTCCCTGGTGGCGCAGTGGTTGAGAGTCCGCTTGCCGATACAGGGAACATAGGTTCGTGCCCCAGTCTGGGAAGATCCCACATGCCGTGGAGCGGCTGGGCCAGTGAGCCATGGCCGCTGAGCTTGCGTGTCCGGAGCCTGTGTTCCGCAATGGGAGAGGCCACAACAGTGAGAGGCCTGTGTACCGCAAAAAAAAAAAAAAAAAAAAAAAAGCTCTTCCTCCTGGTCACCCTCCATTCTCCTTACTCAGCTCATTTTTTTTCAAAGCACTTCTTTTTTTTTTTTTTAATAAATTTATTTATTTGGCTGCGTTGGGTCTTCGTTGCTGCGCGCGGGCTTTTCTCTAGCTGCGGCGAGTGTCGTTGCGATGTACGGGCTTCTCAGTGCTGTGGCTTCTCTTGTTGTGGAGTGCGGGCTGTAGGCGCGCGGGCTTCAGTAGTTGTGGCTCGCGGGCTCTAGAGCGCAGGCTCAGTAGTTGTGGCACATGGGCTTAGTTGCTCCACGGCATGTTGGATCTTTCCGGACCAGGGCTCGAACCCATGTCCCCTGCATTGGCAGGCGGATTCTTAACCACTGTGCCACCAGGGAAGTCCCCCAAAGCACTTCTTATCGCTGACATATATTCATTTGTTGTCCATCTTCTCCTTAAAAGACTGAGCACCACAAAGGCAGGAGCTTTGTTTTGTACCCCACTGTGCCCAGCACATAACAGGGGCTCAGTAAATGGTCTGAATGAATCCTAATAGCAGAGATGAATGAATGGATATTTCTGAGCACCTGCTTTGTGTCAGGCCCTGCAGTGACCTCAGAGCTGGACCCAAAGTGGTTCTTGCCTTCCAGGCATTTAAGAGAGGAAGGGAGGGGTCCATGTATCCGGCTGACAAACACCCCCAGGCAGAAGATGGAGCAGGCCCAGGGCAGAGGTGGGAGACGGCCGGGAGAGCGAGCGAGCCCGGGGTTTCTTGGAAAGGCTTCCCAGGTGAGCACAGCTGTGGGTCCTGACCAGGCAGAGGAAGAGGAGTTGGCCCTTCCAGCTGGGAGCCCAGCGCAGGCAAAGCTGAGGTGTGGCAGAACCTCGGGAGCAACTGAGGGGCAGGAGCAGAGCAGGGCAGCTGCGAGAAGCAGGACCTGGTCTCCGAATGGGTAGGAGGTGAGGTTGGAAGGGAGGGTTGGGCCCAGGCCCAGGAGACCTTGACCACCCAGCCTAGGGCCTCTGTGCAGGAGACACATGATTTAGGGTGGCGATCTTCACAGTTGTCTCTAATCACAGGGCTCTAGGGGAGTAAAGGACCCAAGGTTGGTCACACGGTGACTTACTCGCCTTAAGGCAGACGTCCAGTGGCGTCTGTAGCAGACTCTGCGTGGCTTCCACAAGGCCCTTAAAGAAGCTCTTGACGGGCTCAAAGGAGTGGGGCATGGGGTGCCATGACTCCCCCAGGCTCATCTGCTGCTGCATCTGCTGCTCAGCGGCCGTGTACGCGCGAGGGCACGTGGGGCTCTGGGTGGCTTGGAGCCGCGTCCCAGCCTCCACCACTGTGCCCAGGAACAAACCCAGCCAGCAAGCACTGGCCCCACCTGGCCGTGGCACCTGCTGCCACCCCAGGCCCTGCCCCTGGGAGCAGAGCCCCGAGGACCACAGCCTTGGCAGTCCCCCCCCACCCCCGCCTCGAGGAAGAAGGCAAGCTGACTGCCCCTGCCCTGAAGTTGCTCACCACCTCGAAAGGGACCCCGAAGCTTTACAGACACTGTGACAGAGGTCGGCCTGAGGTACAGGGGACGAAAAGAGCGAGGGGCCAGTTTTCCTGGGGAAGGCGCTCCTGGGGCATGTCCAAACGGGGGGAACAGGAAACCATATCCCAAAGGGGAAGCCAAAGACTCTGGAAGCTCAGCTGGAATGCTGACCAAGGGGGTGTGCCCACCACAGTGGGGGCCTGTCCTGTTTTCTGCCTGGACAGCACCTTTTAAATACCCTTCCTGTGTTAAGTGTGGCTTTGCTAAGTACAAGCAAGAAAACTGTCCCAGCCCCCGGTGTAGGCATGTGACGAGGAGTCTCCACTCCAAGACTTGGATGTGGAAGTGAGGGTGGGCTGGTGACAGTGGCGTGTAGCTGTCAGGGACAGCAGTGGTGGAGGTTGCAGGGGACGTGCTCTGGGTCAGGGGTGTGAGCTGTGACATCTGCCCAGCGGAGAAGGGTGGGTCTACACTGGAGCAAGTCTGTGCCATGGCCCTGACTTCACTCCTGCGGCCTGGTCTTCATCACGACTTTCTGGCCTTCCTGGAGATCAGATGTGCTGCCTAATACTCTTTCATAAACTCCTTTCTTGCTTAAAACAGTTACAGTGGATTCTCTTGTTTGCACCTAAGATCCCTGTCTGCACTTTCTGGAGGGTTGTCCTGGGCAGGGATTTAGAAGACAACAGATTTCCTTAGGAGAGCAGGCCCTGGCTGGTGGGCGGTGCTGCCCAAGATGGGAGGGGCGGGTGGATGCCTCAGGAGGGAGGGAAGGTGGCCCAGCGCTTGGCAGGAAGGATGCTGGGCCTTGGAAGGGCTGAGGGATGGTCTCCAAGCCCTGTCTACCTAGGAAGCTGCAGGTCTAGAGCCCATCCTCATTTGGGTGGGAAGAAGGTAATTTGTGGACAAAGAGGGCTAAGGTCACACTCAGAGGGCCGGCCAGGGAGTCAGATCACTAGCAGGGAGGGCAGGGAGCGGCTCCGGGGTGGCCCAGAGGGCAGATGGGTGGGGTGGGACTGGGGAAGGGGATGAGGGACAAATGCGACCACCTGGTAACCCCAAACTCCAGCATCTAGCACAGGGCCTGACACATAGGAGGTTCTCGATAAATGTTCACAATGCAATAAATGAATGAATGAAACTAAGCACATCTACTTCCTGCCTTTGCAGACTCAGGGAACAGCCACATAACCACCCATCTCTCAAGCCAGAAACCAGCTGTCATCTTGGATTCCCCCAGTCACCAATCCTGTCACATCTATCAAACTCGCCTGCTTCTCCCCATCCCCACTGACCCTTCACTGGTCCAGCCCACCATCATCTCTCTCCTGGATACTGTGGTCTCCTCCCAACTTTCCTTCCAGGCTCCATTCCTGCCTGTCCAGTCCATCCTCCAGCCTGTCACTAAAGTGACCTTTCTAAAGCATTAATCTGACCGTGTCATTCCTTGCTGCAAAACACTCCCCTGGCCCCCGTTCTCTTTACAGGACAAAGTCTAAACTTCATAACCAGGCATATAAGACCCTTCAACAAGTAACCCTGGCATCCCTACATCTCCCAACACGCCCCCCTCCCTTGTACCCTTGCCCCGCCTCCAGTCAGGCTGAACCCTGGCAGTTCTCCAGCCTGCCAAGCTCTCACACGCACGTACTTCCTTTCTGCCTGGGATGTCCTCTCTGCTTTTCTCCTCTGTATATACAGTTAGCTCCTCCTTATTCTCCCATACCAGCTCCACTGTCACTTCCTCCTGGAAGCCTTCCCTGATTCCCCATACAGAGTTGGACTTCTCTTGGACACACTTTTGCTAGCTCACTTAGCTGTGCTGTGTTGTGAGTAACTTTCTGAGCATGTCTCCCCACCCATGAGCTCCTAATGTGAAGCAGGGGCCTGTTGCAATCAGGTTGCTCAGTGTATATTTGATGAAAATATGAGTTAACAAATGGAAGGAACGACGAATGATGAAAATCAGTAGCTTGGGCACCAGAGAATTAAAAAAAAAAAAAGAGAGAGAGTTGAGAAAGCCCTGAAACTGTATCTATGATGGAAGAATAGCATTCTTCTCCATGGAAGCCTCCCTTTGAATCAGATATTCCTAAAATGTACCATTATTTTAAAAGAAAAAAAACGTGCCCCTCTGTGCATCTTGCCTCTCTTAAAGTACAACGTCTAAAGTGCCTAGGAGAGCACCTCACCCAGAATATTTTGTTAGGGTTTTTTTGTTGTGGCTGTTATTTAACAATGAGACACAGGCTGAATTGACCAAGGCCACATAAAGGCACAAGAGTGGAAACAGCCTCCAGGGACTGGCTTGACTAGTCTTGTACTGACATTTATTTGTCTGTCTTATTTTGCAGCCAGAGCCCATGCTAATCTGTGGTTCAACTCAGTGTCATCTTTACTTAGTTGTACCTTGCTTCATCCCACAAACCTTTAAAGCATCTTACAAAAGTTATCTAATGCTGCAAGATTTTCCTTTACAGTGAGAAAAATGAAGCCAAGAGAAAACCAGGATAAGACTGTAAGCTGGAAGCCAGAGTGAGATGAGGCATAAACTGTATGCCACGAAGTCTCATCCCAGCTATTTGAAACATATTTGGCTCTGAGCTTCCCAGAAGCTATGGCAAAGAAAGAAAGAGGAAGAGTTAGATGAGTAGAAAAGCAATCCAAGTGCACAGGTGACTGCACAGGAGTACTGACACAAGAGAGGAGTTTCTCCCATGGTTCCCTGAAGACGGGAACATGACCCTCAGCAACATGCTTTCACTAACTGTAGTAGTGAATATTATAGGGGCTAGTTTTTAGATTCTCCTTCAGGATAATAGCCTTCAACAGAGCCCACTGGCCAAGGAGTCCCGTCCTTCTCTCCCCTTTGAGCAAACTGTGACTCCACTCTTGAAGTCTGCTTAGTAGCTTTTGCAAAGGTGCCTGCCTTTCCAGGAGTGATGGTTCCATTAAGACTGTACTGTCAGAGGACTGGGCAGTGATGCCTTGTGGCTTTAGAGTCAGACAGACCTGATCCCAGATCTGCCACCTACCAGCTGTATAACCTTGGATGAGTCCCTTCATCTCCTTGAGCCTCCATTTCTCATTAGTAAAATGGGGTGAGAATATCCAATTTGCAGAGTTCTAGTAAATATTAGAGCTAAGATACCTGAGGTGCTTGGAACACAGAGGCCCTCAAAAATGGTGGCTGTTCATGTCATTTAATTAGTCCAAGATGTATATTATCTTCCTAACAATGTAATCAGTCTACCTGCTGACAAGGCAGTTCTCTGTGTATTTACTCAGTGTGTGAATACTGTGTTCAGTGCCACATTAACCAAGATGAAATGTGGCAGCCGGTGGCCACTGTGAGGGCAGAAACCCAGCATTACCTGCAGCAGCTGTACAGGACTGGGTTCCTGGCTGGTATTCCAGACCCTGTTGGAGAGATTGTTCATGACATCGATTTGCTCCCCATAAGACTCAATTTGCTCCCTGTACGCCTGCAGGGCAAGCTGCGTGTTTTTCTCACTGAATTTCTTGGTCAGAGTTTCCTCTTCATCAAGTAGTAATCTGAGTTCAGTAAATTTCCTTGTCAGCCAGGTTTTACTTGACTCTGCATGAGCCTAAAGAAAAACCCGAACAATACAAAACCAAACGCAGATGATATGATTGCCAACCAGGAAATCCAAAAGCATCAACATGAAAAAAATTATTATAACTTCTAAAAAGTGAGTTCAGCACTTATAAAAAGCTTTCCTAAGTACCAGCTATAACCAATTGGAAAATGAATGGAGAAATAAAGATCATTCTTAAAACAGTAGGAAAAAAATAGCAAAATATTTAAAACTAGACCTAACAAAAACTGTAAGGGCCTAGATAAAGAAAAGCATAAAATTGTACTGAAAGACATAAAATAATCTGAATGCATGGAAGAAAAACCATATCCCTGGCTAGGAAGATTGAATACTATAAAGATGCCATTTGTCTCCAAATTAGTCTAGAAATTGGATGTAATCCCAATCAAAGTCTTAACATACAGATTAACCAAATGTTAAATTACCATGGGGGAGAATAAGCACAGGAAAAGCAAAAAATTTCTTTTAAAGGATCAGTGAAGGGGAATTCCCTGGCAGTCCAGTGGTTAGGACGCCAGGCTTTCACTTCTGAGGGCACTGGTTCGATTCCTGGTCGGAGAACTAGGACCCTGCAAGCTGTGTGGCATGGCCGAAAAAAAAGAATCAATGAAGGATGAGCTGCCTTATTAGATATCAAAACAAACTGTAAAGGTACAGCGTTTAAAACTATGTGGCTTAGGCATAGACAAAAAGATCAAGAGCAAAGAATAGCTTAGAAAAGTATGTATATACGTATATATAATTAATATAATTATATATATAATTCAACAAATGGTATTGGTACAGCATGCAATTAATCATGTATTAAAAAAAAACTAAGTTAGATTCTTATCTTATTCTGTATACAAAAACAAATTCAGACAGAACCCCACCTATGAAGTACTCTTGTGAAAAATGTGAATCTGAATCTGATTAAGCCTCTAGATCTAACTTAAAGATACAATTTAGAAGACACATAGAGGACAGAGGAGCATGTTAACCATCAACTTAAAAAATACATCAACCAATAGCATTTTGAAAACTTTCACTCCTAATTCAAATAAACAAATAAAATGTGACACTTATAAGACAATTGGGAATGTGACTACTGGTTGGATATTTGATAATATTAAGGAACCATTGTTAATTTTCATAGGTGTGATGATGATACCATGGTTATATATTTTTAAAAATGAGTACTTATCTTATAGAGGTAATATGTTCAGAGTTTTACAGATGAAATTGAATGTCTGCAATTTGCTTCAAAACACATATGTATGCTTGAGGTTTTCCACGATAAAAGCTAAACAAACAAACAATTCTAAATAGATCAAAGCACTATACATTAAAAGAATAATAAACCTACTAGAATAAAATACAAAACAATTTTATTTTTAAAAATTTGAGAAGGGAAGACCTCTGTAAGAGGAACCCAAAACTCAGATAGCAAAATGGGAGTCATGACAGGTTGGACTACATAAAAAAAGAAACTCTTCCCAAGAGGTAAGGCACTGTAAACAAAGCCATGACAAGTAACAAACTACACAGGCTTACTATCCATAACATATAGTGAAAAAAGAAATCATTCAATTTAAAAATGGACCAGAGATATACAAATGCCAAGAGACGTATGAACAGGTGTCTCTGCGTCCCAAACAATCAAGGAAGTGAGCAGCATAATCAGAAAATAAAAAATAATTATATATATATATATATATATATATATATATATATATATATATATAGGCCATCAGACTGGAAGAATGCTAACTGATGGATAATACCAAGAGTCCATAAGGGTGTGTGCAATAGGCACTTACATACACTGCAGGTGGTAGCGTCCATCAGTATTGCATTTTTAGAGGGTGATATGATAATATCAAAATTTTAAACGCTTAAATCCTTTGATGCAGCAGCTCCTCTTGCAGGAATTGATCCTAGAAAATGTTTTCACATGTGCACAAATGCACAAAGATTTGTGTACCAAGAATCTCACTATAGCATTGTTGGAGATAGAGAAAAGTTGGACAAAATTTTCAACATGGGAAGTATATATGTATGTTCATTGTACAAATTATGCTGCATTCATACAATGAAATAATAATATTCAGTGATTAAAACGAATGCAGTGTTCTGACACATGCTATAATATGGATGAACCTTGAAGACATGATGCTAAATAAAATAAGCCAGACAGAGAAGGACAAATATTGTATGATTCCACTTATATGAAATATCTAGAGTAGGCAAATTCATAGAGACAGGAAGTAGATTAGAGGTTACCAGGAGCTGGTGGGAGGGGATTGGGAAGTAATTGCTTAATGATTACAGAGTTTATATTTAGGGTAATGAAAAACTTTTGGAAAGAGTGCTGATGGTTGTACAACACTGTGAATGTAATTAATGCCACTGAATTATATGCTTAAAAATGGTTAAAATGGTAACTTTTATGTTACGTGTATTTTGCCACACACACACACACACACACACAAAGAATGCAGTAGACCTATATGTCCTGTCGTGGAAAGCTCTTCAAGACACCGTGTGAAAAAGGGCAAGTTGCGGAATAATATATATACGATGATCCCATTTATGTAAAAGATAACAAAATTAAAAGTGTACATGTATATACGCATCTGCATGTTTGCAAGTGCATTTAAAATGTCTGGGGACTTCCCTGGTGGCGCAGTGGATAAGAATCCGCCTCTCAGTTCAGGGGACATGGGTTCGAGCCCTGGTCCGGGAAGATCCCACATGCCGCGGAGCAACTAAGCCTGTGCGCCACAACTACTGAGCCTGCGCTCTAGAGCCCATGAGCCACAACTACTGAAGCCCATGCGCCTAGAGCCCATGCTACGCAACAAGAGAAGCCACCGCAATGAGAAGCCCACGCACCGCAACGAAGAGCAGCCCCTGCTCACCGCAACTACAGAAAGCCTGCACGGAGCAAGAAGACCCAACGCAGCCAAAATAAATAAATTAATCAAAAATTAAAAAAATAAAATGTCTGTTAGTTTGGTCATGTTTGGGAAGAGGTGTGGGATTGGGGAGATGGTCAAGAGGGACTCTCACTCTGTACTTTCCATAGCTGTACACTGTATTCTAATAAACTATTTAAATTTTAAAAACTGAGATGTGTTCATGTATTACCAGTACAATTAAAATATAAAATCATAACAACAAAAAAATCAGGCCAGCTTCTTTCCTCAGCCCAGATGTCTGTACAGCCCACACAGCAGAAAGATCCTTGGTACCCAGGCAGGCATGGGGGTGGGCAGGCTCCCCTGTGTGCCATGTTCTCTCCTTAGTGGGGCAGGAATGTGTGGTTTGGCAGGATCTACGGGATGGGCTCCCAAAGTCTGTGTTTCCCATGCAATGTTCTAGGCAGTGGTGAGGCTCTGAGTTTAGAGCCTCATATTGACTAAACTGGCTTTGGGCTAGCTTGGGAATTAGTCCACACTTACAACATGATTTCTATGAGTCAGTGAGCCTGGACAGAAATATATCTTTGTTGAATGACTAAACGAAGGAAAGAAAATGTGTTCTAAACGCTTGATATATCCACACATTTTGGAGGCAACATATGTACACGGAGGACCTTTCTACAGAAACTGAGAGCAAATATCTTCTCCCAACCAACTGGGCTCCAAGCAGTTTCTACAGATCCACTTTTTAAAGAAGAATATACAAAATAAGCTTAATGACACTACACTTCGTTATGAATCTCAGCGTACAAAACTTAAGTATAGGCAAGATGAGGCTGATTATGCAATATGGTAAAAAAAAAAGACTGAGAGAGAGAGTTCTGGAAATGAAACAAGGAAGCACACTGTCTGGGCCACATTGGTTCAAAATGAGCTAATATATATCTATATATATATCATGTATTTATATACTCTTTTGTTGTTGTTCACAAAAGTAACAAAAGCTACTGTGGAAAATTTGGAAGATTTGAAAGAAAACTGTAACCACTCTGCTATATATTGTCAACTCATCCCAGTTTGAGTAAAAAGTTAGGGCAGCAGGCAAGTGTTGATTTTCCCTACACCTGGCATGTATGAGCGCGCTGAAAAGCCATGATGGGGAAGCAAACAGCCTATTAACAAGGATGTCAGAGAAAAATCATTTAATGGGTATTGGCTGGGGATTCATGATCAAGTCCTTCTTGATTGCTCTCTGGAAAGGCGTGGATGGGTAGGCCTGGTTGTTGGCTTCTGAACAGTAGACGTTGGTCAATTATGAACTTTACTGGTTTTAATTTGTTTACCAAGCTGTTTAATGGATTAATTTTCAGGCAAATGGCCTTTTCCCTAGTACTGCCTCTGAGTAAGCAAGGACGGAGAGGCATGGTTGCCCCAGACCTCTGTGCCACAACTACGCCTGCCACAGTTCAGCGGAACGCACCAGACTCCCTACAAACGTCTGTGCCTATTGAGCCAGGCGACTCACTTCTAGGAACGTGTCCCAAAGAAAATAAATCAAGGTGCCAAATATCACTGCAGCGTTGTTTTACTTGAGTGAAAGCCTGGATGTGATCTAAATGTTCAACATTAGGAAAACGGCTTCATGAATCATGGTAAATCCCTATAATGGAATATACAGCCTCTAATACTGACACTGACAAAGAACTTTTAATGACACAGGGAAGGGTTAGGGTCTTAAACGAACAACCACAAAACCCCCCATATGTAACATGACATATAGTTTTGGTCAAAAAGGGAGAAGGAGCTGACATGGAAATCCCCCTTCCTACTTCCAACATACGGAAATGCTGATAAGATGAGTAAATTTTAAAATTACGCGATCAAGCTGAAAAAAACCCCCACAAGACCCCAAAAACCAACCCACAATCAAAGAAACAACAACAACAAAAGGGAAATCCTCAGGTGCCAAAAACAAAGAGGGAACTTGGCGTCAGAACCACGGGCAGGAGCTGAGTGAGGGACCCCGGTGGGGTGGAGGTGGAGGGGTGTATGACAGCCACACCATGCTGGGGCCGGGTCATCTAGGAGGGCGCCCTGGGCACCTGGCGTCCTGGGAGCGGGAAGGGGGCCACCTGACCCGCATCAAACCAGATTCACAGAGAGCCGCTTCATCCATGAACTAGGCACCAGTAAAAGCCCACCCACGGGCCTGGGGGAAGGGCAAGGAATCTTGTCATCCATCCAGGGTCATGCACTACTTTTGCAACTTCCTATAAATCTGTAATTACTTCAAAATAAAGTTTAAAAGTTGGGGAAAAGCTTCAAAAAAGAAAACCATTCCTTAGATGAAGCTGAAACCTGCCCCCTTAGACTTTCCACACGGATCCTAACTCTTTCCTCGGGGACCCCCAAACCATATCTGCTTAGCGATTTACAGACAGTGAGACTGTGCCCTGACTCTGTTCTTCTGGCTGAACAGCCCAAAGCACCTCCGCCATCCCTTCAGGTGTGCCAACTTTCAGTTCCCAAATCCTTCTGAACTGATGTAGTTGCCTATACCCAGAGTCTTGCTCTTGAAGACATGACATGATTAATAATTAACCCAGGGCCACAGGTGTAAACCACAACTGTCCCCAGTAAACTGGGGCATGCTGTCGCCCGAAAGATAATGGATGTTGGGCAAACGGGGGGCCAACTCTGTGGCCTGGTCTGGGTGCCAGCTACTCCTGTGGTCGTCAGAGCCAATCTCCCTGCCTGACTTGGGGTGGCCAGTCTGGGGTTCACAGGGCCCTCAGTGAGACAGACCCTGGGAGGGCAACCCACTCCAGCCCTCACTTTGAGGCGGTGGCAGCTGAGGGTGAGAAGGGGAGGGATTGGCCAAGTTCACCTAAAACGTTCCTTTAAGAGCAACACCATTCTCACAGTCAAAACAGCAGCTGGGATAATGTCAGCCCCAACTTCCCACTTAAAACCCACAAAAGAATCCACTTAAATAAACAGTGTGATGCAAGGAGAAGCCTGAAGAAAGTACATACTTATGGAATACATTTATACCTATTTACTTTCTTTCAACAGTGAAACCTAAAGAGCGATTTGTGTGTTCCTTATCTTGTGTTTTGCTTTGCTTAAGGCAGTCTGGGGTGCTGGGTTTGGAGGACTAGTCTGTCCAAGAGAATGGCTTTGGCCATGCGGGAGGAAAGGCCGTTCCTGCATTTTGTCAGGCATTATGGGACAAGGCTAGGGGTCTGGGCAGAGGCAGATTCACCACAAAGCTAATGAAACAGGAGCCCCAGGTCCCTCCCTGGCATGGCCCCTTCGTGATCTTGCAACTAATTTTGTGTTCTTTTTCTCCAAAAGGGCCCCCTAAATTACAGAAGCCCCAGGTCTCACCAAACCTGACCTGCCCCTTTGAGGCTGTTTGTCATTGTCCCTTGGCTCCATATTGGGGAGAACTGTGTGTCCAAGGGCAAAGGTGGACATCTCATCTGGCATAAGGAAGAATCCCCCACTCGCCTTGAGCTTCTCAGCAGCATCTTGTCTGGGTTATGTTGCCAACTTGCTGCTGCTTCTTGGTTGTCAAATTCTTTAAACATTCTTGGGTGAGTTTCTGTATGTGAAAGTATTAGGAGAGAAGTCTTAATGTTGTCACTTTTGAGATAACAAGTCACCCCAGGGGTCATGTCCTCTCACTCCTGTATTTTTTTTCAGCTGAGCTGAGACTCAAAAGGTGAGCTGACTTGCCCAAAGTCATGAGGCAAGTTGGAAGATGAGCTGGAAGTAGGGCCACTCTGATCCTCAGAGGCCCACATGAGGTATTCTCCAAACCTCGAGGTGCCCCCTTTTTTTCTAGGACAGTCCTGCTTGTGACCTGCTTTTCCAGGCCCTCAAATAGGACTTTAGGGAAGCAGCTTGGGGTCAGGGGAAGAGCCTTCACTTCTAGAGTGAATACTGAGTACCTATAATGTGCTGGCGCCTGTTCTCGGAGCTGCTCTCATGGAACTTGCATCCAGGATTGGTCTGTGGTCCTCTGGCCTGGACTGGGGTTCAGAGGACCTGCATGGGTAAGAGGTCCCCTCTCCCACCTAAGATGGCTCCCTTCCTTATCTCTGCTTTTCGCAACTGCCACTTCTCCAAAGGCCTTACCTCCATCTTACCTTCTTATGGCTCACCTTACACTCAGCTGCTGGACCAACTGGGAGCTTCCTGAGGGCAGGTCTGCTCCATTCTTGGTTCCTGATCCCCCATAGGGACCAGGGGGTGACCCAGAAGTGTTTGCTGAATTGAACAGAATTACCAGGGGCTGCCAAATTCAAGTGGAGAGCTGGAGCAAGTTATGAGCCTAAGCCCCAGACTCAGATGGGACCTCCTAGGTCTGAGTCCCAGCTCTCCTTCCACATGACCTGGGCAAGTGATCTCACCTTTCTGAACCTCGGTTTCCTCAGCTACAAAAAAAGGGGACACCCCTACAGAGTTGCTGTAAAGAATAAGAAGTACACGGAGTGCTTGGTATAGTGCTTGGCACACAGTAAGTGCTCAATAGACATAGCTTGTATTGTTATTTTAATATCCAACAAGCATTTGCTATGGTGTGCAGTTTTATTCTAGCTGGGGGTCTGGGAGTGAGTGGTGGGGCTGGGAACACAATAGAAACCCAAGTATAAGCCATAGCCTCAACTTCCAGGAGCACATTCATACCCCACTGTGATTTCTAAGCCTTCAAGTCCAGCTCCTGGCTATCAGCCAAGGATAACTCAGCTTCCTGGTGCTTGAAACCTCCAGTCACAGGGTGCTTCTCCCGTCTAGTACCTGGTGAAACCCCACTTATTCTTCACGGCCAGTTCCAATGGCTCCTCCTCCAGGAAGTCTTGCTGGGCTTCCTGTCCCTAGTTCACATTGTCCTCTCTTTGGCTCCCACTGACCACTGCCTCAGACTCCCCAATTACAATACTTATCATACTGTGTTGTCACTGTTTGTTCTTCCCCCACTAGCCAAGGAACTCCTCCAGGTCAGGGAAGAATTGGTCTATTCCCTGACTCATGGCACCAGGTATGAGTTGAATGGATGTCTAATGAATGAATGAATGGGCAGATGGATGATGCATGAACAGACAGGTGAGTGGGTGGGTGTGTGGATGCAAAAGGGGTAGGTGGGTGGACCTGCCTATTAGAAGCTGTATCTCTGAAAGCATTCTTGTTAACTCTGAAAACAGCATTTTGAGGAACTAAATTATTATTATAACCATTTTATAGATAAGAAGAAGATCTTGGAGGCAGAGGCAAGCCTTGAATCCTGGACTCTACCTGCTAGATTGGCCCCCACGTGGCCCATTCTCACAGTGGAGCTCCAAGGTTGTCACCATGATGGTGTTAAGTCATGCTGTGCAGGGAACAGGTCATTGTGGGACTGGAGTAACCACAGACGACTTCTTGAAGGTGAAGTGGTAGAATCAACATCTGTCTGTGACAGGAGGGCCTGCCTAGCCCAGAGAGGTTGGAGGGGTCTGACTAGAGTCACTGGACAAGTTGGCCACAAGGTTGGAACAAGAGTCCAGAGCCCCCTTCCACTATTAAGAATAAGCATGGGTGAGAGCTCCAAGGTGAGAATGGGCCCGTGGGAGGCAGTCCTGGGTTCAAGGCCCGCCTCGGCCTCCAGGACCCTCCTCTTCTTGGCCACGAACCGTCTGGCCTAGCTCTCACCAGGCTGTTATGAGGGTTGTCCGCTCCCAGGGCGATCAGGCGGTCCTCAGCCCCTCTCTGAATTCCAGGAGGGAAAACCAGAGGAGGTGTTTGTGTGGCTTTCCGGAAACACAGATGTTTTCGAAGCGGGAGGGGTTTTTTCATCTTTGTTAAAAGGCAGAATTTCTCCCGGCCCAAAGGCAGTGTGGTGGACCCGCCTTGGTGGGTGAGGTCCGGGATATCCGGTGCCGGCCGGGGTGCCCAAGTTCTCACTCCCAAACCCACCTCTTCTTATGCTTAAATGATGGCCTTGCCTTTCCTTGGGCTTGTTTCTTTTTCTGAACAACAGGTCGGCCTCCTAGATGCTCTCTGGGCCGCCTTGGGGGTCCTGGTCCCAACCGGGAATTGTCAGTGGAACCCAGTACGCCCCTCCCCGCCCGCTGCTCCCGGGCTTACGCCCCCGCGTCCCCACCTGCACGCGCACCGCCTCCTCCAGCGCCAGACCAACCGGGTGGCCGCGGTGCGAGCCCAGCACCAGGCAAAGCGCGCACACGCAGCGGCGGCAGCGGCGACAGCGGCGACAGAAGAGCTCAGCCACGCGGTCGCCGTGCTCCGGGCAGCGCCAGCCGCGCGCGTCTTCGGGCTCCGCTGGGCCCAGCCCCCCAGGAGTCCCACTTTGGCGCCGCCGCGCCCGCCATTCACCCGCAAGTTTTGCGGCCGCCGCGCAGAGTGGGGCCGGCGGGGAAATAGAAACCTGCGCCGTGGGGCGGGGCGCTCCGGGCCATCCCAGTTCCGGCAGGGAAAGACAGATATATGGCAGGGCGCCGCCTGCAGGCCAGGGCACAGCCGCAGCATCATCACCCTGCGGACAGCACGGTGCTCTCCCGCCCATCCGCCGGGGCAGTGAATGCTCAGGCCTGGTCTCCCGGCTCTGTGTCTAGCCCAGAGGCGGCCGCAGCACAAATGGGGGCTCACTTCGAATGGGCTAACTAACTGCAAGGAGGTGGGCTTCCCCGCTGAGTGACGCTCGTCCAGTCATGATCAGAAAACTGCAGCCCTGTGGATGGGACCAAAGTTGGCTGTGGCCTTCCGGGATGCTATGCATTACCTAGACTTTTCATTTTCCCTTAATTCTCTCTTGCCCTATCCCCAAGAGAAATAACGATTCCCGCAATTGTGAGAAACATTCTGGAAACTCCACCTGCCCCCACGCTAAAGTCTCAGCATCCACGGTGGTACAGGCATTATGGAGGTTCCTCAAAAAATTAAAAATAGAGCTACCATATGATCCAGCAATCTTACTTCTGGGTGTATATCCAAAGAATATGAAGTCAGTATATCAGAGCTATCTGCACTCCCATGTTCATTGCAGCATTATTTACAATAGTCAAAATATGGAAACAACCCAAGTGTCCATCAGTGGATGAATGGATAAAGAAGATGTGGTATATGCACATATATATAGTGAAATGTTATTCAGACTTAAAAGAGGAAATCCTGCCATTTTCTAAATGAATGAGCCAGGAAGACATTATGCTAAGTGAAATAAGCCGGACGGAGAAGGACAAATACTGTGTGACACCTAAATATGTAGAATCTAAAAAAAAAAGCCAAACTGATAGAGTAGAAAGGTGGTTGCCAGGGGCTCACAGAAAAGGGTAGGGTGGGGGAAAAGGGTACAAACTTTAAGTTACAGAACCCATAAGTTCTGGGGATCTAATGTACAGCATGGTGACTATAGTTAATAATACTGTATTGTACACTTGAGATTTGTTGAGATTGGATCTCAAATGTTCTCCACCATACACAAAAAATGGTAAGGACGTGAGGTAATGGATGTGTTAATCAACTTGATTGTGGTGATCATTTCACAATGTATTCATATCGTAATCATTACCACATACACCTCAAGAAATCACAAACAACATAAATATATACAATTTTTGTCAATCATACCTCAATAAAGCTAGGGGAAAAAGCCTCAGCTCCCACCTACAAAGCCGTTGGCTCTTTCCTTTCTTTTTTCTTTTTTTTGGCCCACCGCTCGCATGTGGAACTTCCCCTAGCAGGGACTGAACCCACGCTCCCTGCAGTAGAAGCATGGAGTTTTAACCCCTGGACAGCTAGGGAAGTCTGCCCTTGGCCCTTAATACTCATGATCTCTGCCCTGTCTATGCTCCACCCTTTGCTTGTTTCCAGACTATGGAACAGCTGGTTTTCTCTGCTTGGAACACTCTTTTCCCCAGATGCCCTTTGCCTTGTTTACTCCTATGTATCCTTCAGGTTTCTGCCTAAGTATCATTTCCTCCAAGAAGCCTTCCTTGCTTCTCCTCCAAGAGCAGCCTGAATGTCCCCTTCCTTCCAACCACGACTAAAAACTCTTTGGAGGGTAGGAACCAAGTCTTTCTTGCCTGTTTCCCAGCTTGGATTCTGGCCCAAACAAGTGGGTATTTCCAAAAGTTCACTTGCTGCCACCTTGCTTTCACAAAAGACATACATTAGTACTTGCTTTCACTAATGGAAAGAAATCTGAAGAGGATTTTCGCTTTTATGAGAAAAGACAAAAAGTGAAAATAGGTTCAGCGTTTGTTTTACAGCAAGCTATTATAGAGGCATTGGTGCACCCCCTAGCACCCCAAGCAGTGGGAGTGGCACCACCAAGCTCCTTCCCCAGGAACTACACTCAGCATCTCAACATTAAGCAGTCTTAGCTTTGAACTGTGCCTGTGAGCATTTGTGCTTTATCTGGACTTATTTTGTGTGTCCGTTAGCAAGTTGTGTTAAGGTAACTGATTCTTCACTTTAGCCATTTTGGCTTGCAAAAGGTTTCATAAGAACCCTCTACTTTCATATATCGAGGGGAACCTGTCATTGGTATTTGTGAAACAAATCAAGGTAAGCTCCATGCATTAAAATGTCTAGGAAGATGTTGTTTATTATTTTGTTCCATTCTTTCCATTGCACTATTCCACATCTATTTATTTTCACTTTTTTTTTTTTTACAAAGGTACAAGGAATTTCAGAAACAATATTAAAACAATCAAACTGTTTCAGGCACGGTTTCATATGAAAAGCATAGATTGATTTCTGACTTCCTGCTTCCCTCTATGATACAATCTCAATGACTGTAGAGCTAAGGTGGATACACCCCAAAGCTCATCTCGCAGTGCTGTCTTCATTCTCAGAAAGTTCCTGAGTCAACAGTCAGGGGGTTCCTAGGGTATGGAGTAAGGAGATGAGTACACATTCCACTTGCCCTGAGCTTGAGGGCCCTGCAAATGCTGGGCGAGTTCCACTTCATCAGTCAAGAACAAAAATGTAATTTTAAAAAATGTCTTAAAAAAATATCTGATAAAAATTACCTATCCCTCTCCCTTGCTGTGAAATAATTTAAATAATTTATTGTAGATGTAAAAAAAAAAAAAAGAAGGAAAAAGAAGTTTGTTCATGGATGCCTTCGTATTGTTTTTAAGCACGAGGTCTGGGTCCCTCAGGGGTGGGGAAAGCTTGAGAAGGAAGGGATGTCTCTGTGTCGAGGAGGCATGTGGGAAGCTCTCCAGACTGGCCCCACCTCCATGCCTTGCAGCCAGTGCCTTTTGGGCTTGATGATTCTTCATTCTCTGAGGTTAGGTCTTCTCTTCTGAACTTGGGGATAATAACACCTAGCTGACCCGTATTAGAGTAGAATGTGTCAGTGATTGAGGGTGGGAGTGCTTTGTAAACTGTGACATGCTGGCCGCAAATGAGGTGGGAAAGGTAACCCCATCCAGTGGAGCTCTGCTCCCCTGACAATGCCTGGGATTTGGCCTTTGGCAAGCTTGGCAGGCCCCAGTGACTGAGTAAACCCGACAAGGAACATGGGCACCTGGTGTGTGTGGGCAAACAAGGGGACGCAGCCATGGCTCGGGGAGGGGGCAGTCGGGAGCACAGAGCCCTCACTGTGCTGCAGTCAGGGTCCCAGAGACACCCAGGACAATGCTTCTTGACTTTTTTAAGGAGTTTCTAGCATGGACTTAGAAGACAGGGTTGAAGTCCCAGATCCTGTCTGCACTCACTGTCCTCATCTTTACTGCAAATAGGTACAGAGGGACTAGCCCAGCGGGTCTCTGTCCTCTCTGTATTGCAGAATTACCTGGGAACTTATAAAAACATACACCAAGGTCAGGCCCTACTCTGGAGATTTGGCTCCAGTTGGTCTGAGGTTGGGCCTGGGTATCTGTATTTCCTGAAGGCTCCCAAGGGGATTCTAAGGGGATTCTAAGGGTATTCTAGCCTGGGTTGAAACCTACCAGGCTAGGTGGCCTCCTGCAGTTCCCATCTTAGCTCCAGGATCGCCCTGTGCAATGGACAAACTCATCGTCTGCATAGCCTTGGTAAAGAGGGGCACATTTAACTTCCAACATTCCCCGTCTCTAGCTGGGTTGTTGTACTGACCACTGAGAAGGAGAGAACCTTAGAGAAAGGGCTCAGAATACAGATTCACAAAGGAGGGACACAGAAAAACTCTCAGGCTGGAAGGGAAGTCAGGGCCATCTGGTCCCGCTTCCTTGCCTAGTACAGTCATCCTTCTCCAGAAACCCTCATGGCTGGGCAGCCATGGGGCTCTGCCGGCACACTTCCAGGCTGGGTCTCCCTACCTCCTGGGGACCTCTTCTATTACTTTGGGCTGAAATCTGCCTACATCATCCTGGAGGAGGCAGGCTCTGCGACCTCAGGGCTTTGGTGGTGGCAGTCAGTAGCCATGGGCACCACTCTGCTGTCTGCATCCCCACATAAGGGATAGTGTCTACCCATATTCAGCTGATTCTGGTTGAAGAGAGAGAGGATGGCCTCCCGTCTGTGTTCTACAATTAGGCTGAACCCTGACTTACTTCCCTGAAGTTAAACTTCCTCTGCCTCTTTGTCAACGTCTTTGGAGTTCCTGCAGCAAACCCAGATCATCACCCTACAAGTAGTTTTCCTTAGGTCAAGGCCAACGTTTCTTATCTCAGGTGGCAGATCCTATAGAGGGCAGTGCATTCCAGGGTCCCCCTTGTTCAGATGGAGAAAGTGAGACCAGAGAGGTAATGATTTGCAAGAGGTCACTGAGCAACTCAGGGGCACAGCTGAGGCCAGAACCAACAGATTCCTGCCTTGTGGGCTGAGAACTGCACATCTGCTGCATCATAAACCGCAGAAAGGCAGACCCAGGAGACCAGGAGCTCAGCCCAGCCCGGCCATGAACTCTCTGGGGACCTTGATTACTTGCCTCTCTCTGGGCCTCAGTTTCTTCACCTGTAAAATAAGGAAGTTGGGCCACGTCACTGGTTTTCAAACTTCTAATATTTTTTTAGTAGCAGAATTATGTATTCCATAGAAGCTAATATACAAAACAGAAAGAAGGGGAGCTGACTGGTAGGAATGGAGGCGGGGGCGGGCACAGCCCTCCTGACTTAGCCTTCCCCCCTTGCTATGGACCACAGTTTGAAAACCACAGGAAGGTTCACCTCCTAGGACCTTCCAGCTCTAACTTTCTACAATGTTCTTCCCCTTGAGAAGTTACCGTGGACCCTTCAAAACAATTAAACAGAAGGCAAGGTATCATCTAAAAAGAGTCAATTCAGACACTGTTGTTTCAAGAAGGCAAATAGAAAATCGGCACCAGGTCCCACTGGAATCTTTCCGCGACCAAGAGTTTCATCTCTGGTAAAAAATACAGAAATAGTGGCTGTTCTCAGGGGACCTGTGGTTTGGTTCCGGACCTCCCCGTGAGCCGAGTGGTGTCCCTGAGGGCGAGGAGGGCAGAGGACCCTGCTCAGAGCCTCTCTGAGCCCATCCGCAAGTTTTTGATCTCCAGTTCCAATTGTTTGGCCTGGACCTCACGCTGGGTCACCAGCTCCCGGAGCCTTCGGATCTCATCTTGTTGCCGATAGAACATCTGCAGCAGCTGGGAAAGCACAGAGCAGAGGGGAAGGTCACCTGGGTGTCCTGGGGTCAGGACACCAGCAGAAAGCATTAAACATTGCCCCTTTTTGACTCAGAAAGGTGGGTGATTACATTTACGTGGCTGAGGCCTGAGGGGACAGCCATGTCATAGATCTTTTACAAAAACCTAGTTTTCTTCACCCAATTAATGAAAATCAAAAAGTCTTGACGTTTCAGACATTTTTTGCCTCCTTAGATTCCCCCATGGGTAGAGCAAAGGATACTTAGCCCTGAAGTCTTGGAGATTGGAGTTTTCACCACCGCTAAACTATGTGACCTCAGGCAGTTTACTTACCCTCTCTGAACTTCAATTTCCTCCTCTGGAAACTGGGGATCAGAAAACTAACCTCAGCATTATTATAACTGTTGCCACTGTATAGAATGGTACTAGATGTTGGGTGTCCCCCCTAAGGATTTCGTTATTCCACTGGGTGCTAACAACACCCCTCCGAGGGTGGTAGTATTAGTACCCCCACTCCACCACTGTGGAAACTGAAGCTGAGAGATTCAGCCATGCAGCGGAACTACTAAGCCCATGCGCCACAACTACTGAGCCTGCACTCTAGAGCCCGCGAGCCACAACTACTGAGCCCATGCACCACAACTACTGAAGCCCCCGCACCTAGAGCCCGTGCTCCACAAGAGAAGCCACAGCAATGAGAAGCCTGCACACCGCAACTCGCCCCCGCTCGCCACAACTAGAGAAAGCCCGCGCACAGCAACGAAGACCCAACGCAGCCAAAAATAAATAAATAAATAAACAAATTTATTTTAAAAAAGAGAGAGAGATTCAGCCCCCGCGTCCAAGGTCCTAGAAGTAGCGCTCAGTAGAGCCAGGATCAGAATCCCTCTGTGAGACCCCAACCCCTGTGTTCTTAGCTGCTACACGCGCCCAGGGCTGTTGAGAAAATACAGTCAGATGATATATTGAAGTGTCTACCTACCCAGGGCGTGGCACACAGTAGGCACTTAACAAATGTTGACTCTGAGCGCACAGAAAATCCTAGAGCATCAGAAGTGCAAAGGACTTTACTACCTACCAAGTCAAACCCTCGGCATTTTACAGATGGTTCCCTACCACCTGTAAGTAAACCCACCATCTTGACACGCAGATGGTGCTCATGACGTGTTTGTGAGTGAATCAGCAAAGTGGGTTAAGGGGCTAGGCCAGGCCACACAGCTGGTTATTTTCCTTGCCCCTCACTTTCTGCCGCCCCCAGCTGCTCACAGCTGCTCCCCTCCCTTGGCAGGCCTACCCCACCCTCGTTCGCACCTCGTTCTCTGTCTTTGGTGGGGGACATTCGAAGATGTCAAAGCCATTTGTGAACCAAGTTTTCTTCTCCTCCAGTCTGTGTTCTGCCACCCACCGTGGCGCCCTCTCCTCCAGCAGGGAGAGGGGCCTCCTTCCATCTTCTGCAGCCAGCTTTTCTGTCTGGTTGAAGAGGCGAGGCGAGGTGTGGGGCCTGGGCTTGGAGGGGGGTCTCTCTGGGGTCAGAGGCTGGGGGCTCAGCAGCTCGGAGCCAGGCCTAAGGGACATCAGGACTGGCCCTGGGAGGGAAGCAAAGGGCTGGGTGAGGACTGAGTGCCCCTGAGCAGGTGGGCATGGGGGGCACTGACACACGCAGACACACACAAGCCACACGGAGACACAGAGATACACATGACACGTGTGGGCGATATGGCTACACGCAGACAGGCACAAACCCACAGACCAGGGCAAGCAGAGTGCAAATACACACTCGTGTGATTATCTAAGCGAGGCTTGGTTTGTAGGGACTGCCCCAGAATACCGCGGGCCCCTCGCGCCTGCACTGCACTCTGCCGTCTACCAGTTCATGAATTCTCCCAACACCCCAAGAAGCAGGGGAGGCAGGCAACATGGCTACAATGAGGAAACCGAGCCCAGAAAGGAGCGAGACTGTCTAAGGGTTACACATAAAAGGGAGGGGGTGGCATGCAGCTCCGGGGGCTGCAGCAGGGGTGGGAGCACACACTGCCTCCCCCTGCGCAGGCCCTTATGTTGACAGGCCAGGGAGGGAGAGTCAGGGCAGGCAGAGTGGGCAGAAGGGCCCGGGCGGGGGCTGCTGCCTAGAGGGTTTCTGGGGTCAAAGAGTAATTGCAGAGGTGGCGGGAGGATGGGCATGGGGCATCCAGCTGAGACTCTCCCGTCACTCTGCACAGCCCAGAATTTAAAGACGTTTTCCCTGGAGCAAAATCCCTTGATTCGGAGGGAGTTTCCTGAGCCACTTGGGACAAGCCCCTCCCTTCCTGGACCCATATGCGACCATCCTAACCACTGGGAACCGACTGTCAAGGACCAGTCCTCTGGGGTTACGGGAGGACACAAATACCAGCCAAACCCCTCTCAGCTACTTGGGGCCACTGGACGCTCCGTTGTCCCCCACATTCAGCCGAGGCCTTTTCTCTGCCTTCCTCACCTTTATTCATCCCACTGAGCCACTCCTGGGCCGTCAGAGACGGCTGGGCACCTGCCGTGGGCGGGTAGATGTCCTCTTGGTAGGATTCCGACTGCAGGAGAAGTCAGGACAGTGAGAGCGGGGATGGTGGGGGAGGGCCCTTAGAGATCCAGGGGTGCAGACTCCCCCCAACCCCTGTGAGTTGAGGAAACTGAAGCCCAGAGAGCAAAGGGATGTGTCCAACGTCACAGAGCAACTCAAGAGCAGAGGTGGGAGGGACAGTGTGGTGACCACGAGAAAGGCTTCCCCTTGAGGAGGGGCCATCAGCCTCCCTGTTGCTCCCCCAGGGGCGTGGGCTCCAGGCTCCAGGTCCCGGGGTCCTTCTTCTCCAGGAGGGGTTCCCTACCTCCCTCGGAGACGGCTCACACCACCCTTACCCGCCGGGGTACAATCATGGATATGGGCTCAATGAGGCTTTTGGTTGTAATCAGCTTGTAGAAGCGGAAGATCTCACAGGAGGACACGTCGAGACCTCTCTTTGGCATAACACCTGTGGGGAGATGACCAAGGAGGGCCAAGAGATTCCTCAGGGTGGGCTGGGGCCCCGGGGACCCAGGGTGAGTGGCAAAGCCAGGCTGAACACCTGGAAGTGAACAGAGACCAGCCTCTTTCCACTATCCTTCCCTTAACAAACAGTCCTACATTGGACCAGGTCCCGAGCTGGGGAAATGAGGTTGAAATCCTCAGACTTTCTCCCCTACCTTCAAGGATTTTAGCTAAACTTTTACAGAAAGTGTGCTCTGCTCAAGGCCCTCCATCACCCTCCCCATAGCTCCCAACCCAGATGCTCTTATTAGAGCAATGCCAGCTTTCCTTTGATTATTAGTGTTAGCATACTATCTTTCTCCACCTTCACTTTTTTTTTTTGGTCGTGCAGCGTGGCCTGCGGGATCTTAGTTTCCCGACCAGGGATTGAACCCGTGCCCCCTGCAGTGGAAGCACGGAGTCTTAACCACTGGACCGCCAGGGAAGTACCTCCATCTTTACTTTTAATCTAGCTGTGTCTTTATATATAAGTGGGTTTCCTGTAGAGGGCATATAGTTGCATCCTGTTTTGTTTTGTTTTGTCTTGAATCCCTAAACACACTTAAAAAGTAGGACCTCTCTTAGGTCAGTGTTCCCCAACTCCTTGCTACTGCTGTAACTGCTTAACTTTCAGCTAGAACACCTTCATCCTCTCCCCATGCTGTGCTCTGCTTCCCTTTTGGCTCTTCAAGTCTTGCCTCCTCCAGTAAGCCCTCCCGGACTTCTTCCTGTGTGCTCCCAGAGAACCTCCCACATACCTCAACTAGAGCTCCCATGACTCAGAGCGTTGACCCGCTGTCTCCCTCCCCAATGAGGGGCCCTCTAGGGCGAGGCCTGACTCATCCCCGTCTCCCCAGGCCCCAAGTGGCCTCAGTGTCCCGCACTCACCGATCCCCTTCTGTGGATTATAGGAGCGGTACTCGGTCAGGTAGTTCAGGTGAGGTTTGTCAGTGCTGACCTCATAGTAGCGGATGTTCCCGTCTCCCTGTGGAGGGGAGGGCACCGCTCAGAGCCGGGCCCCATCAGCCCCCCACCTGGTCCCCACTGCCACACAGCAGAAACCTGGAGAGGACTGTGAGTGAAGAGCTGGCAGAGCCGCCTCTCACAAGGGCAGAGCAGAGGACTGCCACCAAGGCAGCAGGGCACCAAGGCACCTCATTTTAACACTTAGTCCCCACAACCATGACCCAAAGCCCACACAGATGCCTCCAAGGCAGAGGCTCTGGGAGCACAGGCCTGAACCCCACTCCCATCTGAGAGCCACACACCAAGGTCAGAAGTGGGGTTCCTGAGACCCTGGGGCATTTCTGGTTGTCACTGTCATAATGACTGGGGGGGGGGAGGTGGGTGCTGCTCCTGGCATTGGTGGGTAGGGGCCAGGGATGCCAAGTACAAGATAGTCTTACCCAGTGAAGACCTGTTCTGCCTCAAATTTGAAGGTGCCCCTGACAGAAAACACCGACTGGTCCCTCCTTATCTGGACCCAGAACTTGGGAGGGACTAGCTCAGGGTGTCAGGCAAAGCCCTGGTCCCAGGTGTTCTTGTGGAGCCAGGAAGGTGAGAGAGGGGCGAGGCTCACCACAGGGGGAGAGTATCTAGCCACTCCTGCCTGTCCCTGCCCCTGTCCCGTACCCCAACGGCACCAGGCCGCCACCTCCCTCCCGTGTCAGACTGACCTTCCCCACCACGTAGAGCATGTTGGTGTCCGAGTCATAGAACGGAAACAGCACGCCTGAGGAGCCGTCGAGGTCCTCCTCTGCGAGAGGCACAGAGAGGTCATCCTGCAAGGGAAGGGAGACCAGGAGGGCCTATGGGTCACTCATGGAGTGCCCCTTGGTGGTGCTAAGAATTCCTGTCACAGGGCTGTGTGTGTGTGTGTGTGTGTGTGTGTGTGTGAGAGAGAGAGAGAGAGAGAGAGAGAGAGACCACCTCCTTTTCCCTTGCTAGCATTTTACCTTTAACGAATCATTTCTCATACACATGATGTCATTCCAGCCCCCCTCCTCCTGTTTTATATCTACTATAATGCAAGGAGATTCAGACAGAGAGGAAGCGATCTGTCGAACTCCGGCCAAGTGCTCCTTGAAATCAATACTACTTGGCCTGGTCTTCTTCCCCATCCCCACCCCCACCCACCTTGAACAGGCAGCTCCTCTTGCCCACACACCTCCCTATTTCACTCTAAGGGCTTGCTCCAGCTGTTCCCTCCGCCTAGAAGGCCCTTTCCTTCTCCTGCCCTCCCCCCCACCTCCAAGTCCCGATCCCAAACTCAGCCACCTCCCCTCCCCCACGTCGAGGCTTCTCCTGGGTCCTGACCCCTCCCCTTCCTTGAACAACAAGATGCACAAGGTGTGGCGCTGGTGAGGGGCGCTGGTGGGGCTGCTTGGGAGACTCACCTGGTCCCACAGGGCTATCTGCCGGTTGTTCCATCGGGATGTGCCCGTGGACAGCAGCTTCTTCAGGTTCCCCAGAAATAGCACTTTGTTGGCCCGGTGCCCCTTATAGCTGGCTTCCTGGAGGGACATGTGTGGTCAGGGACACCCTGTCTTTGCTTATGCTGCTGCTCCGCCTGGAATGCCTTCTTTTCTCATCCCAGCTCTGCCTGGAGAATCCTTCCAGAGGCACCACCTCCAGGAAGCCTTCCTGGGTCTCTCCCATCTACATAAAGTCTCTCCCACTATTTTTGTTGAGAGTTCTTTCTCTGAGCTAGGACAGAGGTAAACTTCGGCCCAGCTCCATGTTTTTGCTAAAAGATTATTATTGAGCATCCACTATATGCAAGGCATAGAGCTGGGTGGCCACTGTCACCTGGGATATCTCATTTAACCCTCCCAGAGGAAGGATTAATGGCCCATTGTTGCAGATGAGAAAATAGATGCTCAGAGATCAGAAAGTGCTTGTCTAAGGTCACACAGTGGATAACAGTGGTGCCCTGAGGTTTCTTGACCCCATGTCATGCCTCCTGACAGAGGTGAGGCACAATGACAAGCTTTGGAGTTAGACCAGGTTCCAGTCCCAGCTTTCAATGTGAGCAAGTCCCTTAGCCTCTCTTCAGCCTCAGTTTTCTCATCTGAAAAATGGGTATGACATATTCTACACCCCCCCAACAGATGGGGATAAACACGCATGAAGGCTTGGCCAGAACATTAACATCATTACTGCCCTGTTCTCAGACCTCCCCCACCCTGCCATGCCCACTCCACTCCTTGCTCGTCTGACCCCAAGCCAGACCCCAGCCCAGCACTGACCTGGAGGACGGCCCCTGCTCGGGGGTCGAGAACCCGAATCTTGCGGTCTTTACAGGTAGTGGCCAGCAGGCTGCCGTTGGTGTTGAAGGACATGGAGAGGATCACGTCTTGGTGACAGTTAATTGTCTTCACGGGGCTCATGATTACAGCCTCCTTTGTATCCAGGTTCCAGACCATCACCTGCATGGCAGAGAGCCGGCTCTGAGCACAGTGCATCCCCCCGAGCCCCGCCCTGGCCTCCACAGTCACGCGCCAGCCAGGCTGCAGTGAAACACGGTATCCCCGGGAGGGAAGCCACAGATGGCAGTTTGGCCAAGAGGCCTTGGGTGGGAGGATGGGTCTGCTGGCTGAAGCTGCCACGTGGCAGGAGGGGGAAGTGGGGAGTCAGGCTATCTGGCAGTGAAAAGAAAACGCCATCTGCTTGGAGCAATGAAACATCCATGCTGGGAGGACCCCAGGGGACCAGATAGTCCAGGGGGTTTCAAACAGTCATTAGCAACAGTTTCTACCACACAGATAACAAGGGCTGCCATGTTTAGCTACACAGGCTGTGCACTGCACAGCTCCAGGGCAACCCATTCCCGTAGTCTATAATGCGAATAGCGCCCCCTGGAGTTGTGTACAGATAAACTGTACAACCATAAGCAGTAGCACACCCTACATAAATAGATAATAGAGCACTTCTGATCAGAACGGGGTAAAGGACCTGTCAACCACTCCCATCCCACATCAACCCCATTTGTGTGCAGACTGAGAAACTGAGGCCCAGAGAAGACAAGGGACTTTCCCAGGTCATACTGCAAGTCAGGGACGGAGTGGGAATAGAATCTAGGTCTCCTCTACTGTGAATTTTCCCAATCCACAGGGCCCACAGCTTGCTAGCTTTGAAATCAATGGAGCAGGGGGAGGCATCTCTGGGCAGGGTCCAGCCCATCCCCTCCAGAAAGACTAATGGATTGAATAGTGTCTCCACCACCCTCCCGCCCCCACCAAAGTCATATCTACCTGGGACCTCAGAATGGGACCTTATTTGGAAACAGGGTCTTTGCGGGTGTAATGCGTTACAGTGAGGTCATACTGGATTTGGGTGGGCCCTACATGCAATGACTGGTGTCCTTGTATGAAGAGGAGGGGATGTATAGATACACAAGAGAAGAGGGCAGCAGACAGAGGCGGACTGGACTGATGCAGCTACAAACCAAGGAATGCTTGGAGCCACGAGAACCTAGAAGAGGCGCAGAGGGACTTTTCCCTAGAGACTTCGGAGAAAGCATGGCTCTCTCCTAACACCTTGATGTTGGATTTCTGGCCTCCGGAACCATGTGGGAATACATTTCTGTTGTCTTAACCCACCAAGTTTGGTCATATGTCAGGGTAGCCTTAGGAAACTAATACACAGACCCACCTTGTAGTCATAGCCGGAGCTGAAGAGGATACTGGCAGCTGTGGGGTGCCACTCCACCAGGCCCACTCTGCGGGCGTGGCCCACCAGCTCCTTCTTGCAGACCGTGAGGTTCTTTGCCAGCAGCTGCTTGGGGATGTCCCAGATTTTAATCTGTCAGGGAAGACACGGTCCAAGGGAAGGGTTAGCTGGGGTCACCTTGGCCGTCCACGACCCTGAGCCGCAGAACTGGCAGTGCTCAGCAGACAGTCCGGGGGAGCTCTCTCTGTGTCTACCTCTCACTCAATGGAGAGGCAGCTGGGGCCCCTCAGGGAGACAGGCGCTTTGCCAAGGTCCTCCAGCCCAAGCAGGGGCTGGAGATGAGCCTAGGCTTCTGGTAATCTTTGCCATTCTTAGCGATCTGAGGCAGTGGGTGAGCGGATGGGCCACAGGCCTGATTCCCAGGCTGAATGTCAGAGCACACCTGCCTCTCAGCCTAGAATGCCCCTCAAAGTACAGTGCTCTACCCCCTCCTGGTCCCCAAGGCTCAGGGTAGAGCTTCAAATGCCAGGAGAAAGGGTCTATGCTATCTCCTCAGGGAGCTAGGGAGCCAGCGCAGCCTCTGGAGCAGGACAGGGCAGGGATAACCCCCAACCACTTCCGTTACAGGGGCCCCCTTGGATGGCCCGGAAGAGGAAGACTAAAGGCCAGAAGGCAGGGTTGGATGGGGTCACAGGCCTGTATTCCACAGTGAGGGCCTGGGAGGAGGGGCTGGGGCTTCCTTCCAGAGCAGTGTTGTTGAGGATGGAAGGGGCTTACATGGTAGAAAGTCATTTCCCCATCACAGAGGCATACAAACGGAGGAACAGAGGATGCTACAAAGGGTGACAGAGCCCAGGCCGGTGTTGACTTAACGTCCCTTATTGTCCTGCAGGGCTCTCAGGCCCCTATGTGGTTGTATGTCCTCTTTCTCTTAGGATCTATGGGCTTTCAGGTAGACTTCACTTTTAATTCAGCATTTATTTCCTGGTCATCCTGGATTTAAAACCGGAAAGCCAACCTCACAATAGTGCCAGGCTCCAGATGGATGGAGTCTGGTCAGGGCTGTTACCAAACAGAACTGGACCTGGCTGGAGGACAGACTCTGGGCAGGCCTGTTTGGTAGAAACAGACACCGTCCCTCAGAGCTAGAGGGTCATCCCTGCCACTCCCAATAGTTGTGTCCACTCCTCCTGCCCCCGGGGCAACTGGGAAGGGACGGGTGATGAGGCTAGCTAGGAATTTAATAAAGACCTTGAAGGGAGCCTTCAAAGCAGGCCTGAAAGGGCAGGTATTCCAGGAGTGAACACAGAGTCAGATACTCGATATCCTGTCAGAAGCCCTACACTCATTGGAGACAAGGTCAGTTCTCACAGGGCCCAGCTGTCCCTTTGGTGAAGCCATATCGGCAGACACTGTCCTTTATGTTCCTCAGCAACCCTCATATGGAAAATGACACAAGTCCTCTTAGAACTTTCTACCTGCTTCTCTCTATGAACGGGTCTGTTTCCTTTGATCAGACAGTGAGGCTATTTCCTTTTTTTGCCTTGGCTGCCAGGCAGCTCCAAGCTAAGCCTGGAATTCAATAGCTGCAACCCTCCATAGTTAAATTCCTCCATCTGTGGCTGCTGCTCTTTAGGGAAGTGGAACAGCTCAGTGGAAAAAGATTGGGCTCTGGAATCAGGCCCTTGTGTGGCTCTGCCTCCACAAACTGTGTGACCTTGGGCAAATTGCCACATTTCTCAGATCCTCAGCTTCTGCATCAGAAAAACATCCTACCTTGTGGGGTTGCTGGGAAGACTGAGTGAAATGATATGTGTAATGAGAGTCAGGAACACAATGGGCTCACAATAAAGGGTAACTATGACTTTCATCCTTATTTCAATCATGTGATCATATCTGTGTCTTTTGTTTTAAGCCATACCTGCTGAGTTTTAGAAGTAGGCAGAGAATACATTATAAATAACACCAAACATTGTGGAGTCAGGGACTGTGATCCTGGTACAGAACAGGGGCTCAAAAAGTTGGTGGGACTGAAGCTTTTGGGATGGTTTTGGTGTTCACATTCATCTAAGGCTCCCACTCTTATCCTTTTAAATCTTCCCTCCCCACTGTCTATGAGATTATGTAGCACAATATTTTCAGGCCACAGTAAAAATGCCCTTCACAGCATTTTACAGTTCCCCCAAAAGATGGGCTTTCGCACTGGGAAATGAATCTCACTGGGTTTTCATTAGATGGTTGGGAGCTATTATGCTCATTTTATAGATGGGGGAACTGAGGCCCATAGAGAGGAGGGGTGGTACCCCGAGTCCCACGGAGCCCAGAGCTTCTCTTCCTCAATCTAACTTACCCCTTCCGCACACAGTGACCTCACCTCGTGAAGGATGAAGGAATCAGGAACGTCAGAGCTGAGTCTAGACACCATGCCGTCTCCCTCTGCCCCAGTCCCACTCCTCTCGGGAAAGGGAAACGCCTCACGCACTGACACTCACCGTGGCATCTTCAGAACAGGAGGCGATCTCAAAATCATTGAAAGGGTTCCATTTGACGTCTAAGACGTTCCCTCTGTGCCCGCAGACCTTTGGGTAGTGGGGGTCCAACTTTCCCGTCTGTAAAACAGTACCCAGGAAGGTTGGGGAGGGAGGGGGCTAATTCCACTTTAGCACCTGGAGGGTCCCTCGGGCAGCAATCACCGAGTAGATAAGAAAACGTACGGGGCAGAACTGGGAGTGAATCTAGGACTTACCACTAACCCCTGTGTGATCCTGGGGGAGTCACGGCACTTCTCTGAGCCTCAGTATCCTCCTCAGTAAAATAGAGGCGATGATAGGTATTTCAGAGCATTCATGTGAGGATCATAGGAGACGAGGTGTGGGAAGGGTCTAGCACAGTGCCTAGCACAGGGTAGGTGTTCAGTAAAAGGATGTTTCCCTTCATATACTGCTGGTGGGAATGCAAAAATGGTGCAGCCACTGTGGAAAACAGTCTGGCAGCTCCTCAAAAGGTTACACAGAGTTAGTACATGACCCCGTAATTCTACTCCTAGGTATAGCCTCAAGAGAAGTAAAAACATAGGTCTACAAAAAGACTTGTACACCAATGTTCACAGCAGCATTATTCATAATAGCCAAAAGGTGGAAACAATCCACATGTCCATCAATGGATAAATGGATATCTGAAATGCAGTATATTCGCACGATGAAATATTATTCAGTCAAAGAAGGGAATGAAGTACTGACACATGCTTTGACGTGGGTGAACCTTGAAAACATCATGCTAAGTGGAAGAAGCCAGACATAAAAGGCCACATACCGCATGATTCCACTAGATGATGTACCGGATGTAGTTTCACTGCTTGAGCAAATGAACACACCCCCTGGTACCTGGAATTCAGAACCCTGAATAATGATATGAAAAAATCCAGAATAGGGGGAATTCCCTGGCAGTCCAGTGGTTAGGACTCAGCGCTTTCACGGCCGAGAGCCTGGGTTCAATCCCTGGCTAGGCAACTAGGATCCCACAGGCCATGCAGTGGGGGGACAGGGGTGGGCGGTGGGATCCAGAATAGGTAAATCCATAAAGACTGAAAGCAGAGCAGTGGTTGCCTAGGGCTGGGGGGAGGGGGCAATGGGGAGTGACTGCTAATGGGTGTGGGGTTTCTGGGGGTGATAAAATCATTTTCAAATTAGGGGTGATGGTTACACAACCACGTGAACATCTAAAACTCATGGAATTGTACACTTAAGTGGTGAATTTTGTGGTATGTGAGTTATACTTCAATTAAAAAGAAAGAGCATTTTCTTCCCTTCCCCTCTTTCCTGCTGAGAATTCCTGTCCAGGTGATAGGAGGACACACAGTTTTCACAGCTCAGGCTACACAGCCCTGAAGCTGAGATTTCCTGGGCCATGGGACAACTACACCAGTTCAGCCACAGAAACCAGCAGCTGGCAGGGACCAACACACACATTTTACACACCACACTGCACTGCCCTGGCAGGACAGGGACCAGGACCAGGCCCTCTGCCTGCCAACGCAGGCACCGCCACATCCACTAGCCAGCCTCAGGTTCTGCAGCCCACCCACCGGAAGGCTCCACTTTTATATCTAAGTGAGGGAGAAAGTGGAGAAGAAAACTGGCCAACACCCACCTATTCACCACATCTTTACGAGGAACCTAGGGGACGGGCCCTATGCGAGGTGCTGGGTGAACATAAGACGTAGTACTTGACTTCACAGAACTAACTGTCTCATGATATTTAAAAATTAATTTTGAAGAACAGAGAGAGCTCAGGGAATACCCACAGTCTCTCCTTCCCTCACCTCCCGAACTCTGCAGAGACCACTGCACTCTTGTGGGACGTCCTGAGACCGTGCCCAAGGGAGATGAAGCAAAGACCAGTGATGGTCCCTGGCCTTGCTTACTAGGGCAGCAAAGCAGGGAGCTGCTGTGAGAACAGACACAGGACACCCCTGTTCACCCCTGGTAAACTAGAGGACAGACAACTGAGACTCTGGTTCACGGCGGTTTTATGCATGCATCTCAGTAGCTCTGCAAACAGGCTGTGGTCCCGGGCTCCCCTTCAGAAGTACTCTGCCCAATTCCGATCTTGCCCCTCGGGAAAGGGAAACCTCACCCTAGACTGGATCCCTTCCTGGAGGGGGAACGCTATAAAGCACATTATTTGACCAACTGGAATGTGAATGGTGGATTAAAGTATTGTTGCAACGTTAAACTGAGTGAATTTGACAATGTCCTGCGGTTACCTAAGAGAATATTCCTATTTTTAGGAAACACACAAGTATTTAGGGATAAAGAGCAAAGATGTATGTAACTTACCCTCAAAGGGTTCAGAAAAAAGAATACTTTCACATACACATTCAGAGAGAGAGAGAGAGAGAAAATAAAGGAAAGACTTTGGACTTGTGTCATTTCATAATGATGTGTGAGGAGGTGAGCAAAAGTTCCATTTCTTTTGGATGGGTCTGGCTTCTCCATGGATAGAGAAAATGAGCCCCTGGGCAGGGAAGAGAGCCTCTGTACATTGTCTGCCTCAGACCTGGAGGTGCCTGAGAGCCATGCCTGGCTCTGATGGGCGCTCCTCCCAGGCCTCTAAGAGCAGAGGCCCCAGCCCCACACAGCTTCTCTTCCTTCTCAGCAAGCAAGGGATGGCTGCTCCTCCCCAGAGGCTGGCAGGCTCTGTGTCTAAAAGGGTTTGTGTGGAGGACTGACATTAACAGACATTAGCCAGTCGGATGGGCTATTGACCGGGCTGCTAAAAGCCCTGTCAGGGCAGGGACATTTATAATTAGGAGGCCACTGCTGCCTTTCAGCCCATTAGGCCAGCAGTCAGCCAGGGACAGGCCTCTGATTTACGGGGGTGCAGGCTCTAAATCAGAGGAGATACACCCGCCCTCCTTGTAGACCCCAGGCAGCTGCTCAGCCTGGAGAGACGCCACCTCTGAGTCTCTGAGGGGCCGCCCTGGGGCAGACGGAGTGAATGGGACTGTAGGACCCATAAGACAGAGCCAGGTGGGTGGAGGACCTCAGTTGCCAGGATGGGAGAGGCTGTAGGGCTATTGTTGTGACCTCTAGGGCTCACAGGGAGCCGGCTGTCCCCAGAACAGCATCAGAGTCATGGCCTCGGGAGACCCTCCCCACAGCCCAGGTGGACACGGGAGGCAGAAGTAGGCTGCACAGTGTAGAAGAGGTTAGGCAGGCAGGCTGATCTGGCTTCCTGGGTTTGAATCCCTGCTACAGCACTTACTGCTGTGTGATCTGGGGCAAGTGACCTCAGCTCTCTGTGCCTCAGTTTCTTCATCTACAAAATGGCAACAGTAGTAGAATCTCCTAGGGTGGGTATGAGGATTAAATGAGTTCATACACATAAAGTGCTTAAGACTCTGCCTCGGGAATCCCTGGCGGTCCAGTGGTTAGGACTCAGCGCTTTCACTGCTGGGGCCTGGGTTCGATCCCTGGTCGGGGAACTAAGATCCGCGCAGCACGGCCAAATGAAAAAAATAAAAAAAGAAAAAAAAAGAAAAAGACTCTGCCTGGTACATGGTAAGCTCTCAGGAAATTCACCAGTTTAAGTTCATCAGAACTCACACATTTATTAATTGTGATAATAATTAATCACAATTACCCAGTTTTATTGTTGCTCAGTATGTTTCAGAGGGGCCCAGGGGTGTACTTAGTGTGAGGCCAAGCTTCCATGGGCGGCTCCTATCACTTCCTACACAACTGATGGGCAATGGCTCCAGGGGGGCCCTCAGTGAATAAATTGATGTCTTGATGGTATTCCCACTGACGGACTCAAGAACATTATCACATCTATAAGGAACAGGTTTGCAAGTATTTTCTTCAGGAATCATAATTTAGGGAGTCATTTATGTGCCAGGCCCTGTGTTAGGGGCTCTGCTAATATTATTTGATTTACCTCCAACCACCCCAGGAAGTAGTGCAAAAATCCCCATTGATAATGCAGAAGCTGGGGGTCGGAAGGGTTGACAATCAGAGCCACTCCACCCACGGCAGAACCATGAGAACTGGGAAAGCTTCCTCTCATTCTTGGTCTGCCTCTTGCTATCCTCAAACCATAGGTATCATCAGCATCATGGAGGCCTTTCACTGAGGACCTACTATGTGCCAGGTCCTATGACGCGTGCAAGTGGTGGCAAAAGGTGAATTACTCATGGTCCATGCCCTGCAGGAGCCTCCAATCTGTGGAGGTGACAGGATGTAGTGTACTCAGGGCTCACAGAGAGAAACAGAGGCAGAAGAAAGGCCCTGGGGGGATTAATCAAAGAAGGCTTCCTGGAGGAGGAGGCCTTTCAATTGGGCCTTAAAGAAAGGGAGACTTTGACCAGGCTATGGTGAAGGGGAGGCATTTCAAGCCAGAAAGGCTGGGCCTTAGGTAGGTTTTAAGCAGAGAGGATGCTAAAGCAGACAGCAGGGAAGGTACATTGATGGGTAGGACAGTAGAGGAGGTCAGAGAAGAGGGGAGAGGCTGTGGGCATGGAGACAGTCACCCTGCACAGAGAGAGATGCCCATGGAGAGATGGACAAGTGGACAGATGAGTCATGTCCTAACTAGAGGGGGTGAGACTTAGCCAGAGGGCTCCCCAGAAGAGACAGTTGAGCAGGGGAAAGATGACAGGAGTGTTCCCTAATCCTGCGAACACACGTGCTGCTAAAATGCAAATCATGTTCCCAGGAAGCTTTAGGGCAGAGCGTCATTCATCAGCCCTCCCCTCACATACACAGATGAGCATGGGGAATGTTCACCATAGAACCCCACACCCAGGGCTGGAAGTGGTGAACTGCAGAGGCTATCTGGTAACCCTGCTTGGTTACCTCCAGAGATGGGAAGCTCACTTCCTCCCTAGCTGGTTTATTCCACTTTTAGACCTTGCTGAACTGTGAGAAAGCGCTTCTTACTCGGAGCCTGGTGTAGCGTCCCTGTGGCCCTCCCTGCTTCCCTCACTCTCCATTTCTGGTTCTAGCTCTGTCTTTCGGGACCCCATAGATACCCCTACTCCCATCCCACTCCCCCGGCCCCAAGGCCAGCTCCTTGATATTTGAAGGCAGAGGACCCATTCCTTGAACATGTTCTTTTCCAGGCTTAATAGACCCCTAGAACTGGAAGAGACTTTCCCCCCAAATAAAAAAGTAAAATCGACTAGCCTATATCCTGCATTTCTAGAAGGGGAACCTGAGTGTGGAGGGGACAGGTGTATGCTGTGGAAGGCTCTAAGGTTCAAAACGTCAGCTGGGATGGGGATGAAGGATTTTGATGAGCAAGTCAGGACTTTGTGTGCAGGCAATGGGGGGTCCTGGGAGGTGTTTAGGCAAGGGAGTGACATGGTCTGACATAGGCTTTAAGAAGGGTCCAGCTGGCCTCTAAGAGCACAGCAGTGAAGTGCTCCCCTAACCCCTGCTCCCAGGCACCTGTTCGCCATGTGTCAGGCCCATGCCCAACTCTGGCCTGGTCCACTCCCAGTGATGCTGCAGGGCACACCCCCAGGGCTCTGCCTGCTCTTGCTGGCATTCCTCCCGACCTCCACACCTCACAGCAAAGTCCACCTCCCACTCTGATGCAGTGGGTCTGCTGTAGGCCGGGCGCCAGGGTCCAGAGCCCAACCTGGCATGTCCCCAGGCTCAGGGCGGGCCTGTCCCCAGACCTTCCCACCGTGCCTTTGTTCCCAGAGCACAGCCCTTGGTTGCCTAGGCTGCAAGAGCCACCCTGCAAGGGGCTCACCCTGGGCCTCAGCGTGCAAGAGGAAAGGACTGCGGAGTCACTCCCCTCGGGACACCTGACAGCACCTCGGACAGCCTGGCCCTTCTGAGAATAACTTCTGGGACATGGTGGTGAGGCCAGGCACCTTCCAATCCTTCTTTCCAATAAAGAACTAGCTAGCTTGTCTCTTCCTTCCTTCCTTTACTAACACTCTCTGTGCCCGGATGGGACTTAATCCCTGGTAACTGACAAGGAGCCAATGTAAACCAGAGGTAAACCTCAGGAGTGCAGGTCAGCTGAATGAGAGTGGGGCCCAAGACCATGCCCAGGTCTGGGTCCTCACCCTTCCTGCTCAGGGTCCTTCAGGCAGTCAGCTCCCTGAGCCTCAGCATTCTCATCTGTACGATGGAGCAATACTTCCTAGAAAATGAGCTAATAAAGGCACAGCATAAGCCCTGTCCCCGCTGACTACATGAAAAAGGGCCCGCAGGCCTATCTGCCCAGGTAAGCACTGCATGATGGGACCAGCATGTGTGTCCTTTCCCTCTCTCAGCCTCTCCCCCCTGTTCCGTCACACTGGATGTGGTTACTTAAGAAAATGCCAACCAAATGCAATGCGTGGACCTTTCTTGATCCTAATTCAAACAAACCAGGTGCAAAGAGGCACTTATGAGGCGGTCAAAGGCATTTTTACGTAACAGGCAATCGGTTGGCACAGGAGATATTGTTGATGCTGTGATCCTAGCATTGTGGATATGTCAGAAAATGTTACTATTTTTTAGAATTGCAAACTGAACTTTGTGGGGGTAAAATGACAAACTGTCCAGGATTTGCTTTAAAAAAAAACTTCAGAGGGGACTTCCCTGACGGTCCAGTGATTAAGACTTCGCCTTTCAATGCAGGGGGTGCAGGTCTGATCCCTGGTCGGGGAGCTGAGATCCCACATGCCTCACGGCCAAAAAAACCAAAACATAAAACAGAAGCACTATTGTAACAAACTCAATAAGGACTTTAAAAATGGTCCACATCAAAAAAAAAAATCTTAAAAAACAAACAAACAAACCTTCAGGGGAAAAAGGGGGATGGATGAAGCAAGAGTGGCAAAGTCTTCAAGATTCTAGAATCTGAGTATGAAGAGTTCATTATATGTTTTTAACCTACCTTGGGTTTGAAAGTTTTTCCTAATGATAAAAGAGAACTAGAATAAAAAGAAAAAAAAAAGAACTAGAATAGAGCCTAGCTGCTGAAAATGTAGTTTGTAAACCAGCAGCACTGGCATCACCTGGGAATAGAGATGCCAGATTTAGCAAATAAAAATAGAGGATACCTAGTAAAATTTGAATTTCAGATAAACAGCAAAGAACTTTTTAGAAGTATGTTCCATGTAATATTTTGCTTATGCTATAAAAATATTTGTGAAAATATCCTGGCAGTTTCTTATAAAACTGAACATATAACTACTTTATGATGCAGGGAGATTGCACTCCTAGGCATTTATCCCAGAAAAATGAACTTACTTATGTTCACACAGAAACCTGTACACACAAATGAAACTTCAGTTCCACAAGAGATCATTCCTGTGTATTGAAGTATGTTTTCTAATTAATATTTTTATATTGCTATGTTTATTCTACTTCTTGAATTGATTCCTTTTAGGTATAAATTCTCTTCCTTCTCCCCTCTGATGTTTTGTTAGTGATATTCATGATACAATAAATTCAAATAATATTTAAAAAAGAAATAAAAAGAAACCTGTACACAAATGTTTATAGCAGCTTCATTCCTAACAGCTCCAAACTGGAAACAGTCCAGATGGCCTTCAACAGAGAATGGTTCGACAAACTGTGTGCAACCACACCACAGAATACTACTCAGCAATAAAAAAGAATGATCAGTTGATACACACAACAACCTCGATGAATCTCCAGAGAATTGTACTGAGTAAAAGAAGTCAAGTGCAAAAGGCTACATACTGTATGGTTCTATTTGTATGACATTCTTAAAATGGCAAAAGTATAGAAATGGAGAACAGATTTGTTCAATTGATGAAAATTTATAAGCGCCAACTGTGTGTGCCCAAAAGGTGATATATGGGTAAGCAAAGTACTAGTTCTTCCCCCCTTACCCCCCATTGCAAGTACATTAGGAGGTGCTACCAGAAAAACACAAATGACTCTAATTCAAAGTACTCAGGGCATGATATCCTAAGAAAGGAATGTGCTGTAGAATATGTCATAAAAAGGAGAATGCTGTGGACATTTGGGGGAGGGATAAAAAGTGGCTATTCATGAACATGGTACATATCTCCATTTACTTAGGGCATCTTCAATATTAGTCTTTCAATGATCCTATGTAATTTTCTTCTAGTAAGTCTTTTTTTAAAAAATTAATTTATTTTATTTATTTATTTTTGGCTGCATTGGGTCAATGTTGCTGCACGCAGGCTTTCTCTAGTTACGGCGAGTGGGGGCTACTCTTCGTTGCAGTGCGTGGGCTTCTCACTGTGGTGGCTTCTCTTGGTGCAGAGCACAGGCTCTAGGCACGCGGGCTTCAGTAGTTGTGGCACGTGGGCTCAGCAGTTGTGGCTCACGGGCTCTAGAGCACAGGCTCAGTAGTTGTGGCACATGGGCTTAGTTGCTCCACAGCATGTGGGATCTTCCTGGACCAGGGCTCGAACTTGTGTCCCCTGCATTGGCAGGCGGATTCTTAACCACTGTACCACCAGGGAAGCCCTTTCCTAGTAAGTCTTGCTCATTTATTCCTAGGTATTCACACTTCTCTTATTCTACTGAAAATATTTACATTTTCTAAGCACTCTTGGTATGTAAAAATGCAATTCATTTTTGTATTCTCATTTTTTATCCAGCCACCTTCCAAACACTCATTTTCCTTTTTTTTTTTGCATACAGTTTATTTTGACAATCAAGATATGGCACAGTTCCCTCACCCCCCAAAATACTTCCTGCTGCCAACCCTTCCTCAACTCCAGCCACCGGCAACTAGTGGTCTGTTTTCCATCCCCATAGTTTTGCCTTTTCCAGAATGTCACATAAATAGATGCATACATATTTGCCCTTTTAAGTCTAGCTTCTTTTACTTAGCATGATGCATCTGAGATTCATCCTTGTTGTTGTGTCACTAGTTGTTCATTTTTTTTTGGAATTTTTAAATTTAATTTTTTTTTCTACATCAGGTTCTTATTAGTTATCTATTTTATACATATTAGTGTATATATGTCAATCCTAATCTCCCAATTCATCCCACCACCACCTCGCCTGCCACTTTCCCCCCTTGGTGTCCATACGTTTGTTCTCTACATCTGTGTCTCTATTTCTGCCCTGCAAACTGGTTCATCTGTACCATTTTTCTAGGTTCCACATATATGCGTTAATATATGATATTTTTCTCTTTCTGACTTACTTCACTCTGTATGACAGTCTCTAGATCCATCCACGTCTCAACAAATGACTCAATTTCGTTCCTTTTTTTTTTTTTTTTTGCAGTACGCGGGCCTCTCACTGTTGTGGCCTCTCCCATTGTGGAGCACAGGCTCCGGACGTGCAGGCTCAGTGGCCATGGCTCACGGGGCCAGCCGCTCCGTGGCATGTGGGATCTTCCCGGACCGGGGCATGAACCCGCATCCCCTGCATCGGCAGGCGGACTCTCAACCACTGCGCCACCAGGGAAGCCCAATTTCATTCCTTTTTATGGCTGAATAATATTCCATTGTACATATGTACCACAACTTCTTTATCTGTTTGTCTGTTGATGGGCATTTAGGTTGCTTCCAGGACCTGGCTATTGTAAATAGTGCTGCAATGAACATTGGGGTGCATGTGTCTTTTTGAATTATGGTTTTCTCTGGGTATATGCTCAGTAGTGGGATTGCTGGGTCATATGGTAATTCTACTTCTGGTTTTTTAAGGAACCTCCATACTGTTCTCCATAGTGGCTGTATCAATTTACATTCCCACCAACAGTGCAAGAGGGTTCCCTTTTCTCCACACCCTCTCCAGCATTTGTTGTTTGTAGATTTTCTGATGAGGCCCATTCTAACTGGTGTGAGGTGATACCTCATTGTAGTTTTGATTTGCATTTCTCTAATAATTAGTGATGTTGAGCAGCTTTTCATGTGCTTCTTGACCATCTGTTTGTCTTCTTTGGAGAAATGTCTATTTAGGTCTTCTGCCCATTTTTGGATTGGGTTGTTTGTTTTTTTAATATTGAGCTGCATGAGCTGTTTATATATTTTGGAGATTAATCCTTTGTCCGTTGATTTATTTGCAAATATTTTCTCCCATTCTGAGGGTTGTCTTTTTGTCTTGTTTGTAGTTTCCTTTGCAAAAGGTTTTAAGTTTCATTAGGTCCCGTTTGTTTATTTTTGGTTTTATTTCCATTACTCTAGAAGGTGGATCAAAAAAGATCTTGCTGTGATTTATGTCAAAGAGTGTTCTTCCTATGTTTTCCTCTAAGAGTTTTTTTGCGGTACGCGGGCCTCTCACCGCTGTGGCCTCTCCCATTGCGGAGTACACGCTCCAGACGCGCAGGCCCAGTGGCCATGGCTCACGGGGCCCAGCCGCTCCGCGGCACGTGGGATCCTCCCGGATCGGGGCACGAACCCGCGTCCCCGGCATCGGTAGGCAGACTCCCAACCCCTGCACCACCAGGGAAGCCCCTCTAAGAGTTTTATAGTGTCTGGTCTCACATTTAGGTCTCTAATCCATTTTTTTTTCTTTTTGCAGTATGCGGGCCTCTCACTGTTGCGGCCTCTCCCGTTGCGGAGCACAGGCTCCAGACACGCAGGCTCAGCGGCCATGGCTCATGGGCCCAGCCTCTCCATGGCATGTGGGATCTTCCCGGACCAGGGCACGAACCCGTGTCCCCTGCAACGGCAGGCAGACTCTCAACCTCTGCGCCACCAGGGAAGCCCTCTAATCCATTTTGAGTTTATTTTTGTGTATGGTGTTAGGGAGTGTTCTAATTTCATTCTTTTACATGTAACTGTCCAGTTTTCCCAGCACCACGTATTGAAGAGACTGTCTTTTCTCCATTGTATATCCTTGCCTCCTTTGTCATAGATTAGTTGACCATAGGTGCGAGGGTCTATCTCTGGGCTTTCTATCCTATTCCATTGATCTATATTTCTGTTTTTGTGCCAGTACCATATTGTCTTGATTACTGTAGCTTTGTAGTATAGTCTGAAGTCAGGGAGTCTGATTCCTCCAGCTCCATTTTTTTCCCTCAAGACTGCTCTGGCTATTTGGGGTCTTTTGTGTCTCCATACAAATTTTAAGATTTTTTGTTCTAGCTCTGTAAAAAAAATGCCACTGGTAATTTGATAGGGATTGTATTGAATCTGTAGATTGCTTTGGGTAGTATAGTCATTTTCACAATATTGATTCTTCCAATCCAAGAACATGGTATATCTCTCTATCTGTTGGTATCATCTTTAATTTCTTTCATCAGTGTCTTATAGTTTTCTGAGTACAGGTCTTTTACCTCCTTAGGTAGGTTTATTCCTAGGTATTTTATTCTTTTTGTTGCAGTGGTGAATGGGATTGTTTCCTTTATTTCTCTTTCTGATCTTTCGTTGTTAGCGTATAGGAATGCAAGAGATTTCTGTGCATTAACTTTGTATCCTGCAACTTTATACCAAATTCATTGATTAGCTCTAATAGTTTTCTGGTGGCATCTTTAGGATTCTCTATGTATAGTATCATATTATCTGCAGACAGTGAATTTTACTTCTACTTTTCCAATTTGTATTCATTTCATTTCTTTTTCTTCTCTGATGGCCGTGGCTAGGACTTCCAAAACTATGTTGAATAATAGTGGCGAGAGTGGACATCCTTGTCTTGTTCCTCATCTTAGAGGAAATGCTTTCAGTTTTTCACCATTGAGAATGATGTTTGCTGTGGGTTTGTCATATATGGCCTTTATTATGTTGAGGTAGGTTCTATGACCACTTTCTGGAGAGTTTTTATCATAAATGGGTGTTGAATTTTGTCAAAAGCTTTTTCTGCATCTATTGAGATGATCATATGGTTTTTATTCTTCAATTTGTTAGTATGGTGTATCACACTGACTGATTTGCATATATTGAAGAATCCTTGCATTCCTGGGGTAAATCCCACTTGATCATGATGTATGATCCTTTTAATGTGTTGATGGATTCTGTTTGCTAGTATTTTGTTGAGGATTTTTGCATCTATATTCATCAGTGATATTGGTCTGTAATTTTCTTTTTTTGTAGTATCTTTGTCTGGTTTTGGTATCAGGGTGATGGTGGCCTCATAGAATGAGTCTGGGAGTGCCAAACACTCATTTTTCTAATTATTTGACTCTACTTTCTTTTGGTTTTCTATGTAGACAATCACATCAGTAAACAATGTGGTTTTACCTCTTCCTTTTCAATCCTTATACCTTTAAGTTATTTTTCTAATCTTACTGTGCAGGCCAGCACCTTCTTGCCAAGTTTTGTTTTTTGTTTTTTTTGGCCACGCCCTGGGATCTTAGCTCCCTGATCAGGGATTGGACCCAGGCCACGGCAATGAAGTGCAGAGTCCTAACCACTGGACCACGAGGGAATTCCCTAAAGGGATGTTTCTCACATTCCTTCTTTATGATGATGTCTGCACCATATTAATAAAGATAACAAATATCACCAATATCACCAATAATGGGACAAACTGATATCATGTGTTACATGATTTAATAATGAACTGAGGATATATCACTTGTTTAATGCTCTTGCCAAAAATGTATAACATGAATCTAATCACAAGGAAACAATGGGACAAATCCAATTTTAGAAATGTCCTACATACAGTACGGACACCAAGGGGGGAAAGCAGGGGGTGGGGTGGGCTGTGGCGGTGGTGGTGGTGGTGGTGGGATGAACTAGGAGATTGGGATTGACATATATATACCAATATGTATAAAACAGATAACTAATAAGAACCTGCTGTATAAAAATAAATAAGAAATTTTTTAAGTCGAAAAACAAAAGACAAAAAACAAAACAATCACAAAAGAAATGTCCTACAAAACAGTGGGCCTTCACTGCTTTAAAATGTCAATATAATGAAATAAAGTAGACTAAGAGATATGACAACTCAACATAATTCATGATCCTGAGTTAGATTCTATATACACATATATGGAGAGAAAGATATAAAAAAAGATAAAAAGTAAATTTGGCAGAATGTTAACTATTGGTGAATCTAAGTCAAGGATAATCATTTATTCAAGTATTTTTGCAACTCTTCTGTAGGGTTGAGATTCTTTCAAAACAGAAAGTTCAAACAATTCTGTTTCCTATATGTTAGTGAAATTCCCTTTTCCTAGTTTGCAAAGAATTTTTATCATGAATGGGTATTGCACTCTATCAAATGCAAATAATCTATATTTATAGGTTAACTAATATCAAACCACCCTTAGTTTCTGGAATAAATCCAACTTGCTCAGAATGTATCTTTTTTTAATTCAATGCTAGATTTGATTAACTAACAATTTTGCATTCATCTTCTTGAGTGATATTTTTCTTTCTTGATCTGTTCCTGTCTGGTCTTGGAATCAAGGTTACACTGGCCTCAGAACAAAAGGGGAGCAGTCCCTCTTTTCCTATTTTCTGAAAATGTTTATAAAAGATTGGAATAATCAGTTCCTTGAAAGTTACATAGAAATTGCCTGTAAAACCACATGGACCTAGTGTCACCCTTATGTGTGTGTTTGTGTAAAATATAATATAAAAAAGTACATAAAATGTAAATGTTCAGCTTAATGAATTGTTGGAAAATAAATTTAAACATATAACTGCCATGAACTATTACTAGCACAAAGGAGACTCCCTGCTATGGAATACTTTCCAATCATAACTCCCTCCCTCCCCCAGTAGGTAACTATTATCCTGGCTATCCTCCCCTGCTTGCTGTTCTTTAAGATTTTTGTACCTACTTATGCATCCCTTAAAGTATAGTTTAATTTAGTCTCTTTTTAACTTTAGGTAGTGACGTTGTAATTTATTTGGTTTCTTCCCTTGACACTGTCTTTATGATTCATCCATGTCGTGGTATGTGTTTATATTTTGATCCTTTTCATAATTGTGTATATTCCACACTATGGATATACCGTAATTTATATATTCAATTCTTGGACATTTGGGTTTTTGTAGTTTATTGATAACATGAACAATGCTCCCATGCATATTCTTGCATTTGTGTTCTGGTGACATAAGCACACAGTTCTGCATGGTAAACACCTTGGAGTGGAATCTCCAAGTCTGTGCATTTTCCTCTTTAATAGAAACTGTCACACTTTGTTCCAACACACGTGTGCCGGTTTACCCTGCCCCCAGAAGTGCCTGAGAGTTCAGAGGGCTCCGTGGCCTCTTCATCACTCACTATTATTAGATTTTATATTTTTGCCAATCTGGTGGGTCGCAGTGGTATCTCATTGTGGTTTATTAACGAGGTTGAGCACGTTTTCAAATGTTTAGTAACCGTTTGGATTTTCTCTGCTATGAGATACCTGTTCATTTTTTTTCCCCCTAGTCCATTTTATACACTCAGGAAATGAGCTCTTTGTCATGATTACTGTGCCGATATCTTTTCTCACTCTATGGCTGCCTCTTCTTTCTTCTGTTTTCTTTAAGAGAGATTTTTATTATGCAATTTTTAAAATAGTTAAAGGACCATTCAGGCTTTCTATTTCTACTTGAATCGGTCCTGACAAGTCATATTTTTTTGTAGGAATTTGTCCATATTGCCAACGTTTTCAAATATATTGTCATAAAACTGCTCAGATTAGTGTCTTATATTTTGAAGCTCTACTGATATTGCATTTTGTTTGTTTGTTTGTTCTTGGAGTTATTTGCACCTTCTCTCTTTTATTCTTGACCATCTCTCCAGAGGTTTGTCTATCAGTCTGTTCTAGGAACCAACTATTTACTACTAACTTTGGCTCTTTTTTTTTTTTTTTTTTTTTTTTTGCGGTACGCGGGCCTCTCACTGTTGTGGCCTCTCCCGTTGCGGAGCACAGGCTCCGGACACGCAGGCTCAGCGGCCATGGCTCACGGGCCCAGCAGCTCCGTGGCATGTGGGATCCTCCCGGACCGGGGCACGAACCCGTGTCCCCTGCATCGGCAGGTGGACTCTCAACCACTGTGCCACCAGGGAAGCCCTTGGCTCTTCTGATCCTCTTTAATCGATCTTTGATGCTCTTTTCACTGATTTCTGATCTTTAATACCCCCTTCCTCAAACTTTCTTTGGGTTTACTCTGTTGTCCTTTTTCTAACTTCTCAGGTTGAATGTTTAGTTGTTAATTTTACACCTAATATAAGCATTAGTGCTATAAATTTCCCTTGAAGCACCACTTTCCCTGCATCCCATAAGTTTTGTGATGTATTTCATTCTCATTCATTTCCAAGTATTTTTACATTTCTAAATGAATGGGCATTTAAAATTTATCTTTTGTTATTGACTTCTAACTCAATTGCATTGGGATCAGAAAACCTGATCTATGAGATTCCAATTTATATTTGTGATTTTAACTAAAAGGGGTTCTAAGTCTGTTGTTTGTTCTTTCAGTGGATGCTTGCTCATGGGGGCTTACATGCTTGGTGTTCTCAGTTTATGAATTTCCCTGATCTTAATCTGTGGGAATCCTGTTCACATTGGAAATGCTTTCCTCTGGAGAAACCTTCTATCTGCTTCTGCTGCAAACCAGAGGCACTACCAAGCCCGGATCCCTCTAGCCCCTTCAGAGATTCTACCTCAAGGCAGAAACTCAGGATTCTGAAAAGATCTGCTATTAAGTTAGTCTATATGAAACCACCATTCTGGGGTCAAAAACTGTTAAATAATCAGCAATTGCATATGGCCCAACTTACACCGTCAACCTTTGCCGCAGGACAAGCCTGTTCTTCCTGTTCACCTGCTGCTTACCTCTCCTACTTAAATTTCGGCTCAAGGTTTTTTTCCTTTCTTGGAGAGAGGAGGAGGCTTTGGAGATTTCCCCAATGTCTTGTGAGCCCAGCAATGCATTAAGAATTAAATGTTATTCATGAATGAATTACGTTGCAATGGGGTGGAGGGGAGGTCCTAGGAGTCCTAAACAACTGCTAGAAGCTGAAATCCCAGGAGAGGTATACTTTTTCAATGAGAAAACCAAGACTCAAAGGGGTGAAATGACTTATTCATGGTCACATGGCTGGTAACAGGCAGGGCTAGGACTTGAACTCACATATGGAACCAAAACTGAGGCTCTTTCTACTCTCCCTCTGTCCCGTGCTGCCTCCAGAGAGGTATTTGGGCCTGAGCTTAGCAGGCATCCTTACCTGGTGCAAGGGGATGACGAGGAAGGCCCCCCCACCAGCACACTCAGTCACGACTGCAATGAAGTGGGGGTTCACAGCACAGAAATGATTGTCGTGGACGCTGCGGGTGATGGGCACGGAGTCGTAGCAGTTCTCCTTGCTGGCTGGTTTGCCAAAGACATGGCGGAACTTGGAGCTCCGGTACTGGGGGTGCCATGACATCTGCAGGAGACAAATGGGACAGAAGGGCTGTGAGGCTCGCAACCTGACAGCAGGACACACGGAGTCTCACCTGGAGAGGACATAAGAGGGCAGGACCAGGACAGCGGTCAGTTCTATGAGGACAGTGACGTGCTATGAAGGGCACCCAGGTGAACAGGCTATAATTGTGGCTACTTCCAGGGACCTGGTGAGATGGCGTACAACTACTGCTGACCTGTTTGCTTTTCATCCCTTCGTGTGCGAAAACAAAAAGGCAGAAAAACCGTAGAGAGAACTCACTCTGTTTCCTCCCCTATCCAGCACTTCACCAGACAGGCCAGCCTCCCCACCCAGCTAAGTGGGAAATATAGTGTCCTCTGGAGCCAGCCTGCCCAGGCTCCAATTCCAGCTCTGTGCTTGCCAGCTGGGTGGACAAATGACTTAAATTCTGAAGTCTCAGTTTCCTCATCTGTAAAATGAGGATAAAGAAAGTATCTGTCTCATAGACTTGTCATGAGGATGAAATGAGATGATACACTAAGATCCCTTGCTCAACAGCAATAATTACTACCACTATTATCATCCAGCCATCTTAACCTTCCCTCTCTCCTCATCCGGCCTTGTATTTGTTCACTCAATATTTACTGAGTACCACCTGTGCCAGGCACTGGGGGTTTGGAGAGAGCAAGCCTGAGCCCAGCCTTACAGGGAGTGAAGAGTCCTATGAGTGAGGACATTAGCAGAGTCTGGGCCACTGGGACCCAGTGTACTATAGGTAATAATGGAAGTTTGTACATGGCAGTCAGGGAGGGCTTCCCAGAGGAAGTGACACGTGAACTGTGATTTGAAGGATGAGAAGGAGTTGGCCATGTAGGCTGGAAAAGGGTGAGCTGGGGGAGAAGGTGTCCCAGGCAGATGGAACAGCCTGAGCAAGGGCCCTGAGATAGAAGCGAACGTGGAATGTTTGGGAAACTACATATGGTTTGGTAAGATTAGTAAGGAGATGCTAAAAAGAAAAATATATATTCACACACACACACACACACATATACATGTAAACTGGATGATGTGAACGAGGAGAACACGAGCTGGAGCGGTGAGCAGGGCTAGATCATGAATGGCTTGTAAGAGGGTCTAGGGCTCATTAGTGGCCAAATATATACCATGTGGCCTCCTCTTGGCCCTGCTGCTGCTCAGTTCAAACCCCCGCCCCTCAGTCTCATTGACCCACTGGGCCTTCCCATCTACGCTCCTCATGCAGCCAGAGGGATTGTTCTGGACACCAAGCCTGGCTATATTCCTCCCTCCCCGGCCCCCACCTTAGGTCACCCTTTGATGCTCCCCATTCACTGCTGTCCTACAGGATCAAGGCCAAACTCAGCTTGGGTCCCACCCTATATCCCAAGATTTCGCTTTTTCTTGCTCATCTTCTAAACGGCTCCTTCCAGGCAAAGCACACCACGCAGCTTCCCTGGTACCTGCCCCTGCATTTCCAGTCCTCTGGGCCTTCACCCTTGCCTTTCCCTCTGCTTGGCTTGCTCTTCCCAGCCCACTGTTGTCTGTACCCATCACTATGAGTCCAAACCCTTCCTTCCCCCAGCTCCCAGGTGCCCTCCCTTTACAGAGCACCAGGTACCATCAGCTTCGTGGCGGCAGGTCTGTCCTGTGAAGCTCAGACATTTCAACCTTCCTTTAGGGAGCTTTGCCCAAAACCCTGGCTGCATTTGCCAGAGCTACAGGAAGTAGCACGGAACGCAGGGACTGCCTAACAATGCCCATCCAATCCCAGAAACGATGTAAGAAGCCTTACAGAAATAGAGAAAACACAGATAGAAGGAAATAAAAAAAGCCATGGTGAGGAAATGGGGACAGAGGGAAAATGCAGGAACAAAAAGAGATCACCTGAAATGTAGGGGGAGTCAAGCTACGATTGTGTGCTGCCAGGACCAGCACACAGGGGAGGTTTTGCGTCGGAGCTTCCTAGTGGTCAATTCGACAAGGGAAACAGAATCAGAAAGGGATTTACTCACTGTCTGTAAGATAAATGCCTGCACTTGCTAAGGAGCAGTACAGCTTTTCTCTGCACTGAGCCCTGAGAGAAACAGGTCCTAAGGATCATCTAAGGAAAGAAGAGCAAGGATAACGATCTCCCTGGGGTCTTGGCAATTAGTGGCAGCTGAGGAGTAGCCTGGGGCCTGGGCTGTGGGTGGGAAAGTAGGGGGCAAGTCAGCAGGCTCAGCTCCTGGGCCCCCACCCCTGCCTCGCCTTGAGCAGCAGTTGGGGGTGGGGGTGGGGGGCGTCTCTCTGTGGCCCACGGTGATGCTCACCAGACACTCCATTGCTCCCCTCACATCCCAGCCTCCTTGCAGTTAGGCAGCCACTATCAGTCCTAGCTAGTGGATCGTGGGTGGGAGTGATGTGTGCCACTTCCAGGCTGAAGCGTGTAAGACCTGCCGGTGACCCTCCAGAACTCTCGTCCTTGGCTGGAGGGATGAGGAGGGCACATGTTCCAGATGGTGCATCTTCCATCTTCCTGGGTCCCCAAGGGACTGTGTGAATAGGGCACCTTGCCCCAAACTGACTCATACAGCATGACAGAGAATTAAACTTGTAGAGTGAACTGCAGAGAAATAGTGGGGATACTTGTCACAGAGCAGAGCCTACCCGTCCTGACTAACACATTGCCCCAGGCAGGCCCAACCAATGGTAGACAGGCAATGGCTGCCTGTGCTTGGTGTGGCCAGGGCACAGGAGCCTGCAGGGAAGAGGTGGGCAAGCAGGCAGGACCCAGATCCCCTCAGGAGCCATGTGAAAGGACTTGGACTCTGAGGGCAATGGGAGCTGCTGCAGGGGTTATAGCAGGGGAGGATGAGGACCAGTTTTCACTTTTAGGTGGATTCCTCTGATTGCTGAGGTAATCATGACAGTCGCCTGGGCTGAAGCAGGGCAGAGGGGATGGAGAGGGTGGGACGTGTTAGTGAAAAACATGGGAGGGGGATAAAGCAGCCTTGGTGCCCATGGTGGGCTGTGTGGTGAGGGGGCCAGTCATGCCTGCTGAAATCAACATGACCTGGCCAGCATCAACAGTCCTGGCCCCTCTGGCCACTCTCAGCACTCTCCCTTCACACCTGGGGGACGGCTCTGGTTCCAGGTTCAGAGTCAGGGGCCATAAGAGGCCTGGGCAATGCTCTCCTGGAGCTCACAGTCACCTCCATGGCAATAGCAACTCTTAGTTTCGGGTGCTTGCTATGTGCCAGGCTCCGTTCCAAGCGCTTCCCCTGTATGAACTTAGGTGCTACCTTGCTCCCTGTTACAGATGTAGGGGTTGAGGCAGAAAAGTGAAGCAACCTTCCTGGCGTCACACAGCTAGGAGGAGGTGCAGCTCTGTCTCTGGAGGCCTCAGCTCCAGATAATGATGATGAAAGCTCTTTCACACTCATTACACCCTGGATTCCACCTCAGTCCCAAGGGGAAGTGTCATGACCATTATCGCCCCTACTTCACAGCAAAGGAAAACGAGGCTCAGTAAACCAAGCGGACGTCCTCTGGCGAAGGGGCTATTGGCCTCCACTGATGAGGCCGGCCAGCCTCTGAGCAGTGTGAACCTCATGCCCCCCGACCCCTGTGCCAAACTCCTCTCCCCCATCCCACCCCACCTGGCTCCAACACCTTGCCTCCACTGCCAAGCTTCTTCCAGACTTGTAGCCATGAGGGAAACTTACAGAAGTGGGTGGGTGGCACCACGCCAGGTGGGCCGTCTCTCCCTTTGCCCCAGGTATAGGACTGCATGCATATATGTGGGTGAAGTTTGTGCGAATGTGTGTGCACTGTGTGTGCAAGTCTGTGTGTGAACACTGCACTGATCAGGGTGTTCCTACGTGCTTGTGTACCCCTGTGGGTGGGTGTGCACCTGTGCCTCTGTTTGGGTGTTTGTGTCTGTGCATGTACTGCACACGCGTGCCTGTGTTTATCAGTGCATGAATGAGTTTAAGGACTCAGCAATTCAGAGAGCAGGAGTTTTACTTTCCCCACAAGCAGGCACTTGCCTGAAAATGAGGACCATAGCGGGCCTTCAGCACTGTGAGGCCCTTGCCCACGGGCTGGGCCAGAACATCGATCCGGGACAGGTTTACCCCACGCCACTTGTCCTATCCTGCCTGGTCCCATCCAGCTGGGCCCACATCAAAGCCATAGCAGGTCTTCCTAGGCGTAGCGGGCCAGCCCATTAGGGCACAAAGCAGGTGGTGGCACCCATTCTGCTTCTGCTATCCCAAGGGTGCTTAGCTGGCCTGATGCCATGGGATTAGGCTCTTTGTGCTGTGAATTCCCTGCCCTGCAAAAAGATTTAGTCATCGCTGGGTTTAACACCCCACTGAGTTTATTTTTTATCTATTTATTTTTATTTTTTGGTCGTGCCGTGCAGCACATGGGGAATCTTAGTTCCAGACTAGGGATTGGACCCATGTCCCCTTCTGTGGAAGCGAGAAGTTTTAACCACTGGACCACCAGGGAAGTCCCCACTGAGTTTACATCTCAGTGCCTGACAGGGGAATGGCTTGCTGCCTGTCCTATCCCTTACAACTCTCCTGAGGCCTGTTGTCCCCATTTGGTGCAGAGGAAGTGACTTGACCAAGATCAAATTAGTAGGAGTGGAGATGGCAAGCAGAAGCCAAGACGTGGTCCAGATGCCCCTCTTCCCACCTCGTGCTCCTCTCTGATGTGTGTGAGAGAGATGGAGACAGAGACACAGAGATTTTCCTGCCTGGCTCCAGAGGCCTATCTTCCCAGCCTAGCCCTGAATCATTGCAGGACAAGGGTTAGCTGCAGGGTGGCTGAAACTGAACCCAAACTGGGTGTGGTACAAAGCAGCATAATAGATTATTCATTAATTGCGCTGTTCCTGGCCTCAGGGAGAATGAAATTACCTGATTTGGTCTTTGAACGTCAGCGGTGGGGAGGAATCTGGCATTCCTGGCTACCATTGTCCCCTTAGTAAGTTTCTGTTTCCACATTTCATATTTGGAATTGTATTTTATTTTTTCCCTTAAAACCTGACCTTGTGGTCATCGAGCTGCCCCCAAACACGCCTCCTGGCAGGGTCTGAACCACCACACTTACCTCAGCCACAGTTAAAAGAGGGAGATTACAATCACAAGTTTCCTAGCTTTACAAAGTGAAAAAAGATTACCATAAGGGTAAAGGACTCTGTATTTGAAGGTGATCTACAAAGACCAAGAATCAACACAATACATGCCTAATTATGGGTGGGTCCCATGTCTTGACTCTAATCCTGGGTTGACAATTATCCATAATAGAGTTTATCTAGATCTTGACCTTGACCCCAAACTTGACAGGAAAGCACCTTTTTAATTCACCTTAAGTCCTTATCAGGGCCTCTGATCCACCCACAGGAAGGGGTGAGATATCTGGCTCAGGATGCCAAGGCCCAGCTGAGGTCAAGGCCCCGCTGCTGTCAATGCAGGTCTCTGCCTAACCATGGAAGCAAGAAGAGACCTTGTCACTCTCCACAGAAGGAGGTGACCAACTGTTCTGGTTTGTCCAGGGTGTGTGTGGGGTGGGTATTCCTGGGATGCAGGGCTTTCAGCGCTAAAATCAGGAAAGTCTCAAGCAAAAAGGGAAAAGTTGGTTACCCTGCTGAAACCGTGCAACTCAAATTGGGACTTGAACCTGGACAAACCCAGATTGGGACTTGAACCCATGGCCTTTTTTTAAAAAAAAAAATTTATTTATTTATGGCTGCATTGGGTCTTCGTTGCTGTGCGCAGGCTTTCTCTAGTTGCGGCGAGCCGAGGCTACCATTCTTTGCGGTGCGCGGGCTTGTCATTGCGATGGCTTCTCTTGTGGAGCATGGGATCTAGGCACGCGGGTTTCAGTAGTTGTGGCTCGTGGGCTCTAGAGCACAGGCTCAGGAGTTGTGGCGCACGAGCTTATAGTTGCTCCGCGGCATGTGGGATCTTCCTGGACCAGGGCTGGAACCCGTGTTCCCCTGCATTAGCAGGCAGATTCTTAACCACTGTGCCACCAGGGAAGTCCTTGAACCCATGGTCTTTTTTTTTTTTTTTTTGCGGTACGCGGGCCTCTCATTGTTGTGGCCTCTCCCGTTGTGGAGCACAGGCTCCGCACGCGCAGGCTCAGCGGCCATGGCTCACGGGCCTAGCCGCTCCGCGGCATGTGGGATCTTCCCGGACCGGGACACGAACCCGTGTCCCCTGCATCGGCAGGCAGACTCTCAACCACTGCGCCACCAGGGAAGCCCGAACCCATGGTCTTTTAATTGAGATCACACACCTGGTCTCAGGACTTAATGAAGCTCAGGTTCTTGATGTCTTGTCACAGGATGAATTCAGTGAGAGACAAAGTGATAGGTAAGAAGTAGGTTTATTTAGAGAGAAACACACTCCACAGATGGAGTGTGGGCCATCTCAGGAGAGAGGCCCTGAAATATGGGGTGGTTAGTTTTTATGGGCTGCGTAATTTCATAGACTAATGAACAGGAGGATTATTCCAACTATTTTGGGGAAGCGGTGGAGATTTCCAGGAATTGGGCCACCATCTGCTTTTTGAACTTTGATGATTGGCCGCAGAACTGTCATGGCGTTGGTGGGTGTGTCACTTAGCTAATGAATTATAATGAGCATATGAGGCTCAAGGTCTATGGGAAGTCGAATCTTCTGCCATCTTGGACCTAGTTGGTTCTAACCAGTTTTTGTCATGTTCTATTATGCCATTCTTTTAAAGGTTGTGCCCTGTCCTCTTCCCTCCTGTTCCACTGCCACCTACCATAGAGGCCTCCAGAGAACTTTTACCCTATTTACACGCAACGATTCTACAGTAAGTCACTAGTAGCCTTGACTCTGAAAACTTGCCTGTGAGACAGAAGGCTCTAGAACGAACTTCTGAAAGAGCCCAACATCCTGAACCAAAGAACAGAACACCTCAAAGCAGAAAAATCCAAGGTCTGTAAAGTGCTTATTCTGTGCAGGGTAAAGGGGCAATTCAGTCACTGTTCTCCACACGTGTACACTTCTCAGGGAAATGGCCGAGAGCGGGAAAGGATGAGATGCCACGATCTTAACTGGCTGCTAAAGCACAGGGCAGTGGTTTGTAACTTTGAATGCACATTAGAATCACTTGAATCAGGTCACTGGGTATGGGACCCAGGCAGCAGCTCTGTCCAACATGGAGTCTCTAGTCACACATGGCTTCTAAATTAAAATCAATTAAAATGAATTGAAATGTAAAATTTGGCTCCTCAGTTGCGCTACCATTTCAAGTGTTCAAGAGACGCACGTGGCTACCGGGTACCCAACTAAACAGTGTAATTATAGGACATGTCCACTGTGCCCATGTGACCTTGGGCCAGTTGCTTAATGTGTCTATTTCCTCACCAGTAAAATCAGGCATAATAACAAATAATAGCTAACACATTGCTTATTATATGTGAAGTATGTTCCAGGTACTAACTTGACCCTGACAGCAATCTGGTTAAGTACAGGTGTTAGAGAACCATTGACTGAAACCGCCCGCCCTGGCCAGGCACGATAATGACCACTTGCAAGAGTTATCTCACAACAGGAGGTGTCCCAATAAGGAACATGGAACTAATAAGCTACCGTCAGACAGAAGAATTCAGGAGGGGCCAAAAGGAGGGAGCAGACGCCAGCCTATAATATATCCTACCAACCTCCCAGAAACTTTCGTGCTGGAATCAATCTTGGCTGAGAGATGCGTGCCCCCAGGAAGGACCCTGAGTCAGACCAAAGGTGGACACAAGCAAGATGACTGGCCAGAGACAGCCTGGAAACTAACCTCATTATCATAAAACCTGAGACCGCGATCCACGTGGCAGAGCAATTCTCCTGGGTTCCCTTACCCCACCGCTCTCCACCCGGGTGCCTCTTTCCAATAAAGTCTTTTGCTTTTGCTTTGTCAGCCCATGTATCTTCTCAGACAATTCATTCCTGAGTGTTAGACAAGAGCCCACTCTTGGGCCCTGGAAGGGGTCCCCCTCTTCCTGCAACATTATTATCACCCCATTTTTACAAATGTGAAAACTGGGGCACAGATAGGTTAAGTAACGTGCCCAAAATCACACAGCAAGTAGGCGGCTGAGCTGGAATCCAGAACCGAACTGTTTAGTCCTGGGTCCACACTCTCCCACAGGGCTGCCCTGAAAATTAGATGAGATAATCCGCCCAGTACATGGAGCAATGCCGGTGCATACTTAGTCCTCAACAGATGTTTGCTGTGAAGACCGTTGTGGTCCCAATGTTTACAGGACATTAAGATTTGATTTAGTACATGACAGGTACGTGCTGAGGGCCCAACATTTTGGGGATCTGAGTAAAAATCCCAAACCAGAAAGTGCAAAGCAGCCCGCTAGGTGCAGAGTTCCGACCCTCGGTGCTCACCACATTGATGAGGCACGTGAGAAGCCAACTAACAATCCCTGTGGATTCAGAAGAACCCGGAGAGGAAAGGCATTTATTTGAGCACGTCTCTCCAGGGTACAAAAGCCCGCAGCCTCCTAGACCTTCCTTCCCTTAGTTCCAAAGGGTAGATTGACACAGTTACTAACCAGGGAGATGAGAGAATGCAGAAACAAAGGAAAAGCAGTCAGACAAAAGTGAAGAGATAAAGCAGAGCTCTGCTTCATCCTCAAGGGATGTACGGGATACACGTAACAATGTATCTTTGAGTTCTTCTACGGGAACTAAGGCCCTCACCTAGAAGAAGGATGGTCACTTCAGGTTGAGCAGGAGATTCCTGGAACACCACCCTGTTACCTCAACACCAACCAATCAGAAGAAAGTCACACACCCTGCAGCCCTCACCCCGGATTTTGCCTGTAAAAACTCTTCCCTGAACACCAACGGGGGAGTTTGGGTCTTTTGAGCGCGAGCCCCCTCCCCCATTCTCCTTGCTCAGCCCTGCAACGAACCTTCCTCTGCTCCAAACTCCGACATTTCGGTTTGTTTGGCCTCACTGTGCACGGGGCACACGGACTTGGGTTTGGCAGCAGAGGCCAGCAGCCTCGCTCAGCCCTGTGCTGTGGGGCCTGAGGGTCTTGGTGGGAGTGTGGGGCGAAGGGCGGAAGGGCAGAGGAAGCCCTTTGGTTCTCTCCATGGGCACGGCTTTCCCAGGCAGGAAAGCAGAACCACGCTGCCTGGGGACGCCCCCACCCCCGCCAGGCCTCAACCGCCCGCGGCCCATCAGCAGTGGAGGCTGAGGCACCCTGCAGCCAGCATGGAATAACAGTTCTCTTTCCAGGTTCTCTCTGCCTCGAGCACCCTCCCACCTCTGCCTTTATCACCCCTCCTCCAGCTCTGTGGTCCTTCTGGTCCAGCACAGATGCCTCCCCGCAGGCCCACAGGAAATACAGGCTGAGTCAGAGAGAGCGCCAAGAAAATGCCTCTTTCCTCCTGATGAGATTAGGCCCGAGGGAGCACCTCCCCTCCTGACATCTGACACTGCCCAGAGCCAGGTGCCTGGGCCCCCAGGAGGAGCAGGGCATCTCCTGAGATGACCTGGCTTCCCCTGCCCCCCGGCACCCTTGCTCTTGACCCTTTCCTCAAGCTGTGTGAGGCCTGGCCAGCCTTTTCTCTCCGTGACTCCGTTTCTCCTCCACCCCAGCCCAGGCCTCCTATCCTGCCCCCACCCTGACTCTGTCATTTCCCTTAAGACGCCCCCCAGCCCCAGGTCCCCTCTGTCCTCAGGATAAAGCCTTCGGCTGGACTTGGGTTTTGAGGCCCCTGCACATTCCCTGACGGCCTTCCCCTCATCTCCACACACCTGCCCTTTGAGCCACGCTGGTTTATCTGCTCTCCCCTCAAAGCGTTGGCTTTCCCAGACACCCCATCTTTGCTCACACCCCTTCTCTCTGCCTAGAGCCAAGTCAGCCCAGACCAGTCTGAGCTGGTAAGTCAGCCCAGGTAAGTCCAAGGTTGGCACTTAGCTGGGTTCCTAGGATGCCCCCTCCTCTCACTCCACCTTCCTGGGCCCGGCTCAAATAGAACCGCCTCCAGGGGGCTTCCCAAGTTCCAAGGCCTGAGCGATCTCTCTAGCCTATGAGGTCCCCCATCCTGATACACAGGGAGAGGAAAGAGGAGGCAACTGGTTCAAATCCCGGGACCCTCATTTGTCTCTGGGCCCCAGCATCCTCATCTGTAAAAGAGGACCCTCGTATCTACCTCACGGGGCCTTGTCCAAGATTAAATGAGGTAACAGATGTAAAAGGCTTTGCACGTGTCTGGTACTGTTACTGAACACAAGTTCGTGTGCCTGACACACAGCGAGGCCAAAGCAACCAAAACGTCGGAGTTTGGAGCAGAGAAAGGTTTACTGCAGGGCCAGGCAAGGTGGCTTGTGCTCAAAACCCCCAAACTCCCCGATGGTTTTGGGGCAGTTTTCATAGGCCAAATTTGGGGCGAGGGCTGCAGGGTGTGTGACTTTCTTCTGATTGGCTGGTGGTGAGGTAACAGAGCAGTGTTCCCGAAATCTTGTGCTCAGCCGGAAGTTGCCACCCTCCACCTGGGTGGGGCTCTTAGTTCCTGCAGAAGAGCCCAAAGATATTGTTAGGTATATCCCTTGAGGAGGAACCAGGATCCTGCTTTAATCACTGCAGTATAGTTTCTTGACTGTTCCCCCTTTGTTTCAGCATTCCCTATTTCCCTGGTTAGTGGCTTTTTGAATCTGCCCTTTGGAACTCTGGGAAGGTCTAGGAGGCTGAAGCTTTTACCCTGCAAGTAAGAAACGGGGGAGCCGGAAAGGCTTTTGTGCCCAGGAGCCCCACAGGGTCCCGCTTGGTTTCAGTACTAAGTAGAAGGTCAGCTGATGGATACTCCCTTCCCTTCCTCCTGTCCTGCTCCCTGTGTTTCTCCCATCTTTCCTCCATCTATCCATTGGACTGTCAATGCCAAATGGTCCTCTCCCTTCAGCTTTGCCCACCCACAGGCTAAACCACACAGGCAGGCACCCAGGGGGAGACTGACTTGGCTCCTGGATTGAGCTTTCACTCACTCCACCGGCCTTTCCTGAACACCCCTTCTCGGTACTAGGAGCCAGGGACTGGGCCTGTCTCTTCCACAGCAGGCTTGCTGGTCAGGTTGGAGAGTCCTAATTCTGATGCCAATTTGCTGCATGACCTTGGGCAAACCTTGTCCCCTTCTCGGGTTTTGTTTGTCCACCCATAAGATGGTAACGCCTCGGCCCTAACCCACCTGTTGGGACAATTCGCTGAGGGCTCTGCAGCCCGCACGTGCCAGACCCGGGGGGCCCATGAGGGCAGTGGGACCGCCTGCCTGGCAGCTGCCCCAGTCCTCAGAGCTGTTCCTGCCTTGACCCTCTGGAGACACAGAGCAGGCCTTCTTCCTGTTTATTCCCCCTGATCAGGTCCTGACCAAAACTCCACGAAGATTTATTGCCCCACAATTTCCTTATCTGTGAGTTTCGAGAGACAAGGGTCACGGAGACTTTTTAAAGATGCCTCCCAGACGTTGAAAATCTGGCAGCTCCACTTCCTGCTTACTGTCCATTCTCTGGCAGAACTTCTGGATCTGTCTTTAGACAGAGAGAGACGCTGAGAAACAAAGGGGGAAGGTGCCTTGTTTAGAGCCCCACAGCGATCCTGGAGTAGGGCTGAAGCCCTGAAGCTCTGTTCTGGGATGGGCACCTGGCCAGGGAGCCTGAATTCTGTCGTCAGTGGACCTACAAATCAGCTCTCACCCTGCCCTGCTGCAGGGACCTGGGGCCCAGAGTGAGTTCAGGCAGCATCACTGGGACCTTCTGTGAGTCCAGCCTGTGCTGGGTACCGTGGGGCAGAGGCAGGAACGATCCTTACCCCCCAGGAGCCCAGACTGATGGGAAAGGCTGGCAAACTCAATTTGGGGTAGCAGGGAGATTGAAACCTGGCGAGTGGGTAAGGGCTGCCAGGAGGCTGTGTTTGAGCTAAGCCTTCAAGGCTGAGCAGAGCGAGCCCAGGACAGAGTAGGGACGGCACTGCAGGTGGAAGGCTCTGCACTGAGCCACGCGGTGAGGGGTGGGCAGGCAAAGGCATACCCAGGGAACCCAAGGGTCCAATTCAGCTGGGGCCTGAGCAAATGCAGAGGAGCAATGAGGGCCGTGACTGGAAAGCTGCCGGGGCAAGGCTCTGCACGCTAGCTGAGCTGCCACCTGAGACCACGGAGGGAGGTGTCAAAGTCTATAACCAGGGTGTGACCTGTCAGGGCTGAGGTGGATAGAGTCCCTGCCATTAGGGAGGGCAAGTATTTTCTTTCGTCAACTGTGGGCTGTGTCTAAGGAAGAAATAAGTGGGTTCATTTCATGCCCAGCTCCAATCTGCTGGAGGGGCTGTGGAATATGGTGAGAGGAGGATGATTCTGAGGCCGTCCTTGTCTGGACTCAGGAGGAGAGAAGCCTGACTGATCGGGGAAGAACTGGCGGATGGCTGACCAGGAGTCAAGGCCTGATGTCCCTCCACAGATCTCAGCTCTTTGAGAGAAACATGGAGCTGGGAAGCCCGGCCTCGAGGCCCACTCCTGGGCCACTTCTCAGCAGCTGGGGTTTTAGATCAGAAAATAGCTTCCTTTCATCATTCAACCCATTTCCCTGTGGGAAGAGTCCCCAGGTATGACTGAAGGCTGCCTGCTCCTGCCCGAGCCTGGGCAGCCCAACCCTCCATTTCCTGGACCAGCTACACAGGAGGGTGATGGGAAATTCCCAACTGCTTCTCCCCAACCTGTGTATCAACCTGGAGATAAATGCCACTGTGCAGCCTTACTCAATTCCCCAGGCAGTGTCTGCAACAGACGCCAGGAGAGGATGGTGAGGACTTCTCCCCATTTCCAGCCTCTCTGGGCTCTGCCCACATCTGTTCAGGCTGGGCCTGCAGGCCAGGGAGGGCAGGAGGGTGGGAGGTTCACTGGAGGATGAAGGTTATAAGAAAGATGCCAGCACCCCGGGCTGAAGAGGCACTTCTGCCCCGAGACTGACTCTGCCAGGACTGGTGACAGTATCTCATTTACACTTTGCAAGAATCTCTCCCAACAGTGGGTCTCAAACTTGAGAGCACATCAGGGGCCCCTGGAAGGCTGATTAATATGTAGACTGCTGGGCCCATCCTAGAGTTTCTGATTCAGCAAGTCTGGGGTGGATCCTGAGAATTCTGCATTTCTAGCAATATGCAGCTGGTCCAGGGACCACTCTGAGAGCCACTGCTTTACAGCCCTGCTGCATGATTTGCAAAGTCCTTCCCGTTCACTATTCCATTCACTCCTCACAGCCGCCTTGGGGTGGGGAGAACTATCCCCACTTCCTGGATGCAGCAAGCTGCACTCAGCTCAGAGCGACGGAGGCACTTTCCTGAGGTTACACAACTAGTGGGAACCTGACCTCCACAGGCTCTGTGAGCACACAGCCAGTTCCTAACTCGGGGCCACTTGGGGCTGTGATCCTGGGATTTCTCTCTCCAAGATTCTTTTAAATACACAAACGCGGGTTCGGGCCAGCACTCAAGAATCGCGCAGGTGTTCCCACGACAGCTTCACCACCTGAACAGCAGGCATGGAGGGCAGGTAGTCAAGACACAGGCTTCAGAGTTAGAGACCCGGCTACCAACCCAACTCAGCTTCTCTAAGTCTCGGCACCACACGGCACCTACCTCTGGCCGGGCTGCTGTGAGATGAGGCAAGTAGTAGAACAGAGCCTCTAGCCTTGGCACACAGTGAGGCCTCAACAAACCAGTGGGCCCAAACAAGAGCCGGGGTGCGGGGAGTGGGAAAGATACCAAACCTCTCTGTGCCTCGGTCTCCTTATCTGTAGACTAGGGTCAATAACAGAACCTACCTTATAGGGGCATCATAACGATTCCATACGGTTATCCATTTACATTGCCTTAGAGCAGTGCCTGGCATGGGGCAAGTCGTGGGTTAGTGTCCTACGTACAGTTCCTTTGCTAAACATGATATTTTAGCACTGAACGCACATTTTTCATCCATACCTGTAAGCAAACCATTAAAGAATAGAGTAGGCTACAGTGAAGTCAGAATTAAAAAATCATGGCGGGATGACTGCACAACAGTGTGAATGTGCTTCATGCCACAGAATGATATACTTAAAAATGGTTAAGGGCTTCCCTGGTGGCGCAGTGGTTGAGAGTCCGCCTGTCGATGCAGGGGATGCGGGTTCGTGCCCTGGTCCGGGAAGATCCCACATGTCGCGGAGCGGCTGGGCCCGTGAGCCATGCCAGCTGAGCCTGCGCGTCCGGAGCCTGTGCTCTGCAACGGGAGAGGCCACAACAGTGAGAGGCCCGTGTACCACAAAAAAAAAAAAAAAAAGGTTAAAATGATAAATTTTATGTTTTGTATATTTTACCACAATAAAAAAAAAAAAGAAAAAAGAAACAGCCGCACTGAGGACTTCCCTGGTGGCGCAGTGGTTAAGGATCCACCTGCCAACTCAGGGGACATGGGTTTGAGCCCTGGTCTGGGAAGATCCCACATGCCGCAACTAAGCCCGTGTGCCACAACTACTGAGCCTGTGAGCCACAACTACTGAGCCCGCGAGCCACAACTATTGAAACCCGCGTGCCTAGAGCCTGTGCTCTGCAACAAGAGAAGCCACTGCAATGAGAAGCCCGCGCACCACAACAAAGAGTAGCCCCTGCTCTCTGCAACAAGAGAAAGCCTGCGTGCAGCAATGAAGATCCAATGCAGCCAAAAATAAATAAAATAAAAAATTAATTAATTTAAAAAAAAGAAAAGAAAGAAACAGCAGCACCAAGCTAGATCAGCACCCAGCTCTCCTGCACTCCTTCACTGGCTCCACTTCCATGATTGTTTCCCCAGGGAGCACCTGCTTCTTTTAACCCTCCCTGACCCCTGGCCTTAGAGTCAGTCCCTGACGTGACCTCAGGGCGTGGGGGGGCAGGTTGGTTGCCCCTTCACCCTTTTACTCGTGGCTAGTCAGGGCCTTCTCTGCCTAGGCCTCCTGCAGAAGGGGCCCTGCAGGGTGACAATCCTCGCCCCTCCTTCAGGCACCTTCAGGACCGCCTCGACCTTCTCCCTGGCAGAGGGTGGCTTTTCCCATCATCTTCCCTTTGGCTTGCTTGCCCTCTCTATAGAGCTGGCTCTGCTCCTTGTGAGGAAGGAAGGGGCCTCTTAAGGGAGCAGTGCCCTCAATAACCAGCACCTACTCCCACCGGGCTTCAGCTGGGAGCCCTGCTCTGTAGAGCGATGGTACACAGATATTCTGAGATCAGGGGCCCGGCTCCATTCTGCTCTGCCCTCGTCGTCTGTGTGACCCTGCTCAAGTCATTGTCCCTCTCTGTGCCCCTGGGCCCCATCCATAAAATGGGAATGTGCGTCCCTGCCTGAAACCCTCCTGAGGCTTTGGGAGGCTCTGAAGGGAGAATGGAGGCAAAGGCGCTTTCTTTCTCTATTACACAGAGGACACTCGAGATCAATATGACGATGCCGAGAGGTGGCATAGCAGTGGTTACAAACATAGTCAGGAGCCCACCTGCTGGGCTCAAACATCAGCCCCACCTCATACCAGCCGAAAGACCCTGGACAGGTGAGTCAGCCTCTCTAGACCTCAGGTTTTCCATCTATAAAATGGGGTGGGAATAGTAAATGAGTTCATACCTGACAAGCATTTACAACACTGCCTGGCACATGGTAAACGCAAGGTAAATTCAAAGTAAGTAATCACAGCAACAACATGGGATAGACCTAGAGAGTATTATGCTTAGTGAATAAGTCAGACTGAGAAAGGCAAATACTCTATGTTATCACTTATATGTGGAAGGTAATAAAATAAAACAAACGAATGTATACAACAAAACAGAAATGACCTTACAGACATAGAGAACAAACTAGTGGTTACCAGTGGGGAGAGGGAAGGGGGAAGGGGGTGATATGAGATTAAGAGATACTAACTACTATGTATAAAATAAATAAGCATCAAGGATACATTGTATAGCACAGGGAAATATAGACATTATTTTGTAATAACTTTAAATGGAGTATAATCTATCTATAAAAATACTGAATCACTATGTTGTACACCTGAAACTAATAAAATATTGTAAACCAACTACACTTCAATAAAAAAATTTTTTTAAATAAGTAATAATGGTAACTTCTATTGACTGCTCACTATAAGAAGGCATGGTTTTAAACTATTTACCTGTATTAATGGATTGAAATGAATATTGGGCTTCCCTGGTGGTTAAGAATCCGCCTGCCAATGCAGGGGACACGGGTTCGAGCCCACATGCCTTGGAGCAGCTAAGCCTGTGCACCACAACTACTGAGCCCGCGTGCCTAGAGTCCATGCTCTGCAACAAGAGAAGCCACCGCAATGAGAAGCCAGTGCACCGCAGCGAAGAGTAGGCCCCGCTCGCCACAACTAGATAAAGCCCGTGTGCAGCAAAGAAGACGCAACACAGCCAAAAATAAATAAAATAAAATGAAATGAATATTTAGGACTTTGAACAGGGCTTACAGATTAAACCAGAAGCACAAAGTGCCCATGTTCCTTTTCTCTTCAGAGAGGCGACACCTAAAGATCTAAAGATTCAGGAGTGATTCAGGGGTCATCTGTGCTGGGAGGCATGAAAATCCCCTTAACTGGATGAAAACAGAGGAAGCCTTATGCCCCTCCCCCAGCCCTCAGCGCTGATTTAGAGCCTGAAGCTCTAATTCTCGTCTAATCTAATTCTCAGCCAGACCCACTAACCCCCTCTCTCAAATGATCTTATTACATCTGGGGGCAAGAAACAGACACAATAACCCAGGACTGCCCAGGGTCAGGGACCCAGGGAAGCACGCAGCCCAGCTCTCTGCTCTCCTTTCCACACCATTCCATCTGAAAAGTCTGCATGTCTCGGCTTGTACCATTCTGCTGAAGGGAAGCTCACCCCTTCCGGGGGGCAGGAGAGCTCAACCGTTAGACTTCCTCCTTCTGCTGAGCGGAAATCTACAATTTCCCCCACTGCCCTGTCTCCATCCCTGGAGCCCCACCAACCACATCCGTTTCTCTGCCCCACAACAGCCCTTCCAGAGATCTGAGGCCCCTGCCACCTAACCCTGGGATGGCTCTGCTCCAGGTTGGGGAGTTTCTTGTGCGACTCAGTTTCCCATCTTCCACCCATTTTGGTTGCCTCACAGTAATGCTCCAAGCTGTCCCCATCTTTCACCCAGTTTGGAGACCAGAGCATACCCAAACCCTCCAGAGAGGGGCAAAGAACCACTCAGCAGAGCAGGTCTCCAAAAAGATCCCAGACTTCACATCTCAGAAAAGCAGCACTGGCCAGACCCCCAGAGATCACGAGGTATGAAAGGGGAAACTGAGTCAGCACGGCCAGGGTCACACACACAGGGCAGAACCAGGAATGGGATCCAGGTCTCCAGCACTCCCAGCCCAGGAGAGTCCTCTAAGACACGGAACAAAGTCTCCTTTGATCCTGTGCTTGGATACGGTGTCAAATATTTTGCTTCTTATCTGTGCTGCTGTTCTCAGAGGAACAAATTCCAAGGATGGCTGGGGAAGAAGGTCTTCTAATTGTGAGGCCGAGGGTCATTCACCCTAGCTGGGCCCTCCTGAGGCTCAGACCTTTGAAAGGTGGGCTGCGTTTCTCCAGAGTATGGTTCAGGCTGGGAAAGATGGGGCTCCTTGGGGTCAGGAGAGGAGACAGACCCCAAGTCTTTGCTGCTAGAAAGGCCAGTAGAGCATGAAGGGTAAACTGAAGCACATCAACTCAACCCATATTTTCCAAGTCCCCAGTTGGAGACAGACCCCCATGCTGGGCTCTGTGGGCCCAGAGGTAGCCATGGAGTCTTTGCCCTAGGAACGGGTAGAAAACTGGAGAAATCGCATCTCACTCGAGCAAAGTATGATCACAAAGGTGGTGGTGAGTCAGAAGTGGCAGCAGCATAGCAAAGACCAGGAAGTTACAGAAGTGGGCCCCAAACTGTTTTGATCATTTACTCCTTCCAAAGGGAAAAACATCGAGCTCACCGACCCCAATATATTATATTATATACAAGTAACCATCACCTATAGACGTAAGGTACAATGTACACAAGAGGCGAGATTCATCATTAACCAGAGTGACTGTAAATCTCTATTTCAAATAGTGTCCTCCCCCACACAAAAAAACTTGTGCTGACTTCTTGTCTCATGTTTTTTTTTTCCTTGCCTTGTGGCTGACTGAAGTGATAGTGCTGGAAAGCCAAGTGTTAATTCTCACATTGTCTTGTCCCCATGCTCTAGCATTATCAGAATTACTAACAATCCAGTGTCCTCATAGAAATCTTTCAAAACCACTTGTCCATTTTGTGAGGGTTAGTTTGTTAAAACTGGTTAATATAATCCACAAATCCAACCTGGATTAATTAGTCTAGATTAACCTGGATTAATTGACCAGTTTAATTAGTTGGGATAACCTGCCTAAAACAAACCAAAGAGTAGGATGTCCTTGTCACCCCTTTCTCAGAGACTTCTGGAGACCTGAGACATGAAGCTGCCTGCCCCCTGACTGGAGAGTGTGTCAGTGTGTCTACACCTGGCAAATGTGAGCAAACGTGAATGATTTTCTTGTTTAGATGATATTTTTTCCTGCACCCCAATGAGCATCTTGTGTGCCTCACCTTGGAGGCCACCAGAATAGAAGACAGGGAGACCCTCAGAGAAGATTTTCAGGCTGCAAGGGATGGTAGGGATCACCTAGTTTAACCCCTCACTTTGCAGGTGAGGAAACAAGGACCCAAGAAGGGATGTAACTGGTCCAAGGTCACCTAGTTGGTCAGTGGTAGATCCCAGAGAGAACGCAAATCTCTAGTTCTTGATGCTAACACCTCTGAGTCCTGGCCACAGTGGGTCCCTTCCTGGCTCTCTCACTGGGCCGTAGGCAGCTGCCTGACCTCTCACCCTCTGGGCTGCCTCCCTTGTGATGTAAGATCACCCACTGGCTCTGAGGGTGGCCGTGGGTGGCAGGGAGATATCAGCAAAGGTTACAAGTGCCATCAGGATGGGGGACATGGGGTCATCAGCTGGCCACGGTTCTGAGTCACTCTGAAGCCTCATTGGTGAAACGGGACTATTCGGGTCCAGCTGTTGTCTGAGTGCCCATGAGGGTGACATCTGTGGGCTGGGAAGTAACCCCTGAAGGGTATTACTACTGTCCTTATTACTCTGGAAGGCTGTTTAGGAGGGTGAGATCTGGGGTTCCCCTAGAGCCCAAGAATTCTGCCTCTGACCACCAACTGCAGCCCTGGACACCACAGGACTTGGAGCCCTGCAGCCCAGTGGTCCCCAGGGTATGCCAGCCCAGGCCTGGTAAGGTGTGGGCAGCTGTGGACATGGGTCCTGGGCCTTCTGAGGCACAGGCTGAAATCTTGCTCCTATCTCTATGGCTCTCTTCCCCCCTGCTGGGAAGGGGAAGTGGGGGGACAAAGGCAGCAGGGAGGTGAGCAGTCAGCCTGGGTGTATTTGCTATAGAGAACTTAAAAACAATAATAAGAGCGACAAAAAGCCGGACTTTATTATCATTATGTGCCTATAATTCTAAACAATGTCAGTGATAAAACACTCCTCCCTGCCAGGGTGGGTTGTTTCCACCTCCCTGCCCTTGGTATCTGGTCCGTATCTGATACTATTCCCTTTAGATTGAGCCAGACCAGACTCAGACTGTATGTTCAAGGCATCCCAAAAAGGCTCAGTGTGCTTCCCATCGCCAGCCCTTGGCTTCTGTTGTTCCTTTGCCAATATCTCCCTCCCCATCACTCTGTCCAAGGCTCAGCTTAGATGCTCCCTCTTCCAGGAAGTCTTCCTGCATGCAGTCCCGGCCATCCCCTAGCTGGCTACAACTCCCCTCCCAGGCTGCAGACTCAGCAGTGTCATGTTCTCAGGTTCAGAGCAAGATACAAGAAAGGAACTACCCTCTGAAATCTGGAATCCACAGCACAGAAAACCAAACCAGGGAGCCACTTCCTAGCTGTGTGACCTCAGATGAGCCCCATGACTGAAACAGTTCCACTTGCTTCCAAAGTCACTAGTTCAAGCACCCCCTTGCTGATCACACCCTCCCTGCCTCCAGCTTCCTGGCACGTCCAGATATGACCAGCCCTTTGTCAGCACCCCTGATGGGTCAATAAAAATGGGTTCAGGCCCAAGGAGAGAGCCTTGGACCAGAGACCCCTCTCTAGGACAACATAATCTGTCAAGCTTGGCTCCAGTTTTTCTGAAAGGCCAGCTTGTAGGGTGGTGTCTGGGCCATGTGATATCTACACACCGTGATGCCCATTTCTTGTACCAGCAACCTGGGACATCAGGCCAGGCCTCCCCCCACTGCAGACCTTCACCCATGAGAACTTCCATCACTGGCCTCCTCAACCTTCTCTCCCTCATCTGCCTCCTTCTCGCTTCACTCTATTTCCTCCCCTCAGTTCCACGATCCATCACCTCACTCTTATCAACACCGTAAAATCCTTCATCCTGCTGACTTTTCCCATATTGTCTGGCAAAACCCTGATGCTGGATGAACCAGGATATCTAAGCACTGCTGGGGAAAAAAATAGACGAAAACCAGATGAGGGCAGGAGGCACACACAGAGTGAAGTCCTTTCCCACTACTGCCTGTCTCCCCCCCAGAACCCCTCCCTCTGCGAGTCAGGCCTTGTGAAGGGCACTTCAGACAAGCCAGATCCCAGGGGTCGCCGGCATGGCCTCCTTCTCCTTGTACCCACAGCCAATCCGTCGTTCATCCCACACTCCTCCACCTCCTAAACATCTCTTAAACCATCCACATAGGTCCATTCCCACGGCTACCACCTGTTCTCACTTGGTCACTTAGTCTGGGATACCAACCATCTTGCCCCTGATCTTTTCAAAAGATGGAAATCTAAGCATGCCACTCTGTGGCCATTGCTGCAGGGCTTGAAGGCTCTGGCCCACTCTCCCTTTCCACACTCACCTTGCCCAGGGATCCGAGCTACAGACACTCAGCGCCTTTAATTCCTCAAAAGTCCATTTCCTCCAGCCTCAGGGCCTTTGCACAGGCTGGTCTAGCATGTTCCCCTCCCCACCCTCACCTGGTTACTTCCTACTCATCTTTCAGATCTCAGCTCAAAAGTCCTTCCCTTAGAACAGCCTTCTGCAGTGATCCTGGACCAGGCACATTTCTCTACTCTGCACACTCCTTATGCCCCTCTTCTCCGGGTTTTGTGGGACTTCTCCGGGTTTTGTGGGACTTCTCCGGTTTTTGTGGGACAGAGAAGACCAGCTCTTCTCTGGTCTGTGAGCTCACCAGGGCAGCCCCTTTATCTGTTTTGCTCTGCTCTGGATCCCTAGCTCTGAGCTCTGTTTCACATGCAGAAAGTGACCAATACACGAACAAAGGTCTCCTTCAAAAAATCAAATTGAAAAATTACTATTTAGGGAATGAATGAATGGATAAGTCTGAGTGAGGTTCTGGGATATCTGTGTGGGATAGGCCTCCGCAGTCTCTCTCCAGGGCAGGCCATAGGCCAACCTACTCTTGGAAATGGTCATAACAAGGATGAGACTAATGACCCAGCCAGCGAGCTCCCAAAGCTCCTTCCTGTCCATAAGCTCCCCAGCCCTCCTCTAGGCCCCTCATTACTCAGAGCACCCAGCGTTTAACGGCCTGTCCACCAGGCATTTCTGCACTGACATACATTTACTTTGCTGAACATTCTCTTCTTCCCAAGGGCCAGAGCTCAGGAGCCTTGTCTTTGTGGAGTTGGATTAGGAAAATGTGGTGGAATCCAGTTAGAACAGGGTTCAAATCCTAGCTTTACCTCTCGCTGACTGTGCGACTTTGCAAGTAACTTAACTTCTCTGGGCCCCTGTTTCCTCATCTGTAAAAAGAGGACAAGAATATCTAGCCACAAGGTTGCTGTACGGATTAAATGAGTGAATATACATTAAGAATCTAGGGTGGGGGGCTTCCATGGTGGCGCAGTGGTTAAGAATCCACCTGCCAATGCAGGGGACACGGGTTCAAGCCCTGGTCCGGGAAGATCCCACATGCCGCACAGCAACTAAGCCCATGCGCCACAACTACTGAGCCTGCGCTCTAGAGCCTGCGAGCCACAACTACTGAGCCCACGTGCCACAACTACTGAAGCCCGCGCGCATCTAGAGCCCGTGCTCCGCAACAAGAGAAACCACCGCTTGAGGCAACTAGAGAAAGCCCACGCAGTAACGAAGACCCAATGCAGCCAAAAATAAATAAATAAATATATTAAAAAATAAAAAATAAAGTTAGTTTAAAAAAAAAGAACCTAGGGTGGGGCCTGTCACACGTCATATTTAATTGATTCTAAGACACAAGAGTTTTTAACATCTCTGAAACTGGGATGTAACTTATAGTTTAATTGGCTGCCCTTTTTCTTTCTTAATGGATTATAAAATAATGGTATATTATCTCAAAACTGGCTGTGCCCTGCATTCCATGAAATAGGACAGTAGTCTGGTTTCTTTACTCTTTGCAAAGAGATGAGAAGGTCTGTGAGAGTCCCAGGGACCAAAGACTGAGAACACACATCACTGAGGGCAAAAGGTCTTCTGGGGTCTGGCACGCTGAGGTGGAAGCCAGAAGCATCACGGAATCTGAAGGCACAGGCTCTTCCCCAGCCTGGCGGCCTCTGGATCTGTCCCAGCTGCCCCAGTCCCACTCAGGAGGTAGCCCAAACTCCAGCAAGACCTTCATTTTTCTGGATCTAACTCTATGCTTCTGCTGATGTGGCCTGGGGTTCCTGGCTTCAGGCAGTCGGTCATAATGCTGACTGTGCTTGCAGCCATCTAAACCCCTAGTCTTTGTCCCAAGAAGAGAGTCTTGGGAACAACTCCAGAGACCCTCAGAGCCCTCTCCTCCCATGTGATTCCTACATCAAGCCATCCCTGGACTCTGTCTCAACTGTTCTGGAAGACCAGCACTGCAGGCTGGAAGCAGCTGTCACATCAACCCTACAAATTCTCAGCTCCCTGTTTCTTCTTAGAATAAGACCTCACATATCTGCTCCCAACTGGTTGAGAGATGCTGAGCAAGGTGCCACCTTTCACTGGGCCTTACTTTCCCTATCTGTGAAAGGATGCTGGGGGTGGGGTGAGTGCAGGGTACGGGGGGGTGTCTCAATGGAACCCACCAACTGACATTCCAGGTTTGCCTACAGGCAACACAGCGCGGTGATTAAGACCCTGAACACTGGAGCCAGATGACATGGGTCCAAATATATGACCCTGGGCGAGCTGCCCAACTTCTCTGGGCCACAGTGTCCTCATCTGAAAAATGGGGATAATAGTAGAAAAAGAAACCCAAGTAAATATAGTAAAATATTTATATTGATTATCTAAGATAAAAAGAGATGTGATTTATTTTCTGTTTTCCTCTCTTTTTTCTACATTCTCTATTATCATCAAGTACTTAGAAGAAACAAATATACTTTCTTTGTAAATTAACTTCATTGAGATATAATTTACATACAATACACCCATTAAAAATAGTAAGTAATAGTATCTATTCTATAAATTCCTTTGAGGATTCGATGGGCCAGTGTATGTAAAATCTTAGATGGCGCCTGGAGCATAAGAAGTGCTATTAAGTATTTGTTAAATAAATAAGCCCAAGACCAGCCTGGCTTCCTCCTCTTCCTACTCACCTGGCCTGGACCCCTACCTCACCCCCAGCACCAAGCTTGACAGATCCTCTGCCCCCTCGTTCAATGGTTTACGCTGCCTGGGTCCAGCCTTATCATCCCAGGCCTGGACTATTTCCACAGCCCTCTCTCTGTACCCCAGAGGAATCGCACAAACACTCAAATGTGGGGACTTCCCTGGTGGCGCAGCGGTTAAGAATCCGCCTGCCAATGCAGGGGACACGGGTTCGAGTTCTGGTCCGGGAGGATCCCACATGCCGCAGAGCAACTAAGCCCGTGCGCCACAACTACCGAGCCTGCGCTCTAGAGTCCGCAAGCCACAACTACGAAGCCCGAGTGCCACAAGTACTGAAGCCCACGCGCCTAGAGCCCGTGCTCCGCAACAAAGAGAAGCCATCACAATGAGAAGCCCGCGCACCACAACGAGAAGCAGCCCCCACTCGCCGCAACTAGAGAAAGCCCGCGTGCAGCAACAAAGACCCAATGCAGCCAAAAATAAAAATAAATTAAAAAAAAACAAAACACTCAAATGTGGCCATGCCCATAACTTGTTCAAAAGCCTTCCATGGCTCCCACTGCCCTTGACTAAAAGCCCTAGCTCCTCTATGAGACACTGTTTCAGCAAGTTACTTAAACTCTCTGTACCTTTGTCACTTAAACTCTCTGTACCTTTGTCCCTTTAACTGAAGAAGAGATATACAAGTAGTACCTCCCTCAAACTTACAGGAGTCCATCATGTTGTACGAGACAGGGTACACAATTGGACCGGCGGCCTCTCTCACCTGTCTCCTCTTCCCTCGTGGCAATCTTCTCATCTGCTCTTCCTTCAACATGTCAGGTATGGTCCTACCTCAGGGCTTTTTTCTTGGCACTGGCTGTTCCCTCTCCCTGGACGGCTCTTCCCCAGGAATCAGCCAGCTCATTCCCTCACCTCCTTCAAGCCTTTGCCCAGAAGTGATTCTCAGTGATTCCCCTCACATACACCCTACTTGAAACCACAACCCCTCCTTCCATTCCCCCTCACACACTCAAAATATCCTATGTTTTATTCGCTCCATCTCATTTATCGCCACCTATTGTACTTAGTGTTTATTGTCTGTCTTTTTTTCCTATTAGATTGTAAGCTCTTTTAAGACAGATTTTTTATCTTTTTGGTCTATTTTGTTTACTGTCAAGAACGCCCTTCCCCCCAATACCTAGAAGATACCTAGCGCAATGCAGGTGTTTAATAAATGAAAGGCTGAATGATTACATGAATGACTGTGAAGCACTTAGGACAATCAGGCAGGTGGTAAGTACTCAATAAATGTTAGCTTATTATTATTGTTGTTGTTGTTGTTATTGATTCTTCGAGGTGAGGCTCCCATGTCCTTCTTACTTGACTTCTCCAAGCTTATACAGTAATCACACTGTACTAGTCCCCACCGCACCCTGCCAATCTCTCAATTATGGTAAGGAGCACAGTGCTTTTTCATTATATCTTTTTCCATTTAGGCTGAACCAAATGGCCATTTCTTGTAAGTCAAAAACAGCCAGATATTGGCCATTTCACATATGACCTAATACGTTTCGCATGGCAGCCTGCAGGCCCTTGGGAGGTACCTCGAGGCCTAATAAACAGTCAGTGCTCAGTAAATGTTTGTTCACCAACTCCTGGCCCTTCATAATAGGTGTGATTGCTAAACGCCTCCAATCTGTTCTGAAGAAGGCAAGGCACACCCTATAGACGTAACATAATAAATGGAGGATCTTGCTGAATTATTTTCCAATCCTCCTGAAAAATCTCTGTACCCTGATATTTGGTAAAGAGGATAAAAACAAAAATACAGTAGGATCTAAAATAATCCAGGTTCTGGAACTTCCCTGGCAGTCCAGTGGTTGAGACTCCATGCTTCCAGTGCAGGGGACATGGGTTCGATCCTTGGTCCAGGAACTAAGATCCTCCATGCCAAGGGGCACGGCCAAAAAAAAAAAAATCCAGGTTCTGGCCATTTGGAGATAACAAAGGTCTAAGGCTGAGGGAAGCCCCTTCCCCTAGCTAGCTGCTTGCCTCTAAGGGGATTCATTTAACGATGGGGGAGGGAGACTGCAACAATCTTTGGTTATCCCTGTGTTCACTGCTCCTTCTAATAAAGGCTTCCTCTACAGAGGTTTGCTAAGCCTAGAATGTGGGTTGTCAGAGTTCAAAGAAATTCAGCAATCACTGAATCTACCCCATTTCACATATAGGGTAAGTGAGGTACAGAAAGGGGCAGGGATTGACCTAAGGTCATTCGGTGGGGTAGAGGAAGAGCTCATCCTGGAATCTAGGCTGGCAGGAGTCTCATTGCTTTTCCTCTGGACCACACTGCTCCTGCGCTGGCCAGACTCTGGACATGGAAGCTTTAGTATCACTATTATTAAAGGTGTACTTTTTAAATGAAATGTTTATTAAGCCTCAGATAAAACACCAAGAGCTTCTTCACCATAAGATAACTTCTTGCAAATAACAGCACTACACTCGTCTCTCTCTATAATTACTTCCTTAGGGTAAAGTCCTTAAATTAGAATTCTAGGGTCAAAGGGAAGTTAGGATCATTTTCATGGACTTTTGTAACAAACTGCCAGGTTGCTCTGCAAAATTAAATGCTACCGGAGAATCCCTATAGCTTTGCCAGCATAGACGTTTATCCTTTTATATTTATTTCTGCTAATTTTATAGGAATAAATACAGATTGCTTTCATTTACTATGTGGTATGTGTTTCCAAACACACACACACACACACACACACACTCTGGTTCTGGAATCAAGATCGCTGGGCTTGGTTGCTCATCTGCTGTGTGACCTTTGACAAGTCACATCCCCTCCAGGGATAGGGGATACCTATCTGTCAAATGAGGGGGTTGAATGAGATGATTTCTTAAGATCCCTTGCAGTTTAGATATTCCATAATTCCATGGTGCATTTTAAAATTATTGGCATAGGATGACTTGTTAATAACCAGAATTTGCTATACCTCTAAATCAAGGCCTAAATAGCTTGGACTAGTAGAGCAGGAAAACAGAGCCCAGATTATATGCAGGTAGAGATGACAGGAGAAATAGGTAGCACTTAAGCCTGTGGGTCGGAGCTATGCTCAAGTGACAGCACATATACTTAGTCTGCTTTTACGACGGGATAATAACACTCGTTTGTGGTCTAGCTTCAAGTTCTGTGCAGCTCCACCATGGCCAGAAGGTAAGGTCATGCTCACTCTACTTCGGCCCTAGAGTCCCAGACTTGCAGTCAAAGGCAGCTCACCCCCAGCAAGTGCTCATCCAGCCTCTGCTCACAACCTCTGAGGACACAGTGCTCACTACCTGCCCTGGCAATGCCTCCCTTCTTTTGGCTGTAAGAAAGCTCCCGGGTGAGGGGCAGGTCATGAGGGGGGACAAGAGAGACCAGAAGGCCCAGTCCTGATTCTCAGAAACTACTCCCTCAATCAGGGCAGGCAACAGAAGACAGGGAAGAACACGCATGGGCTGGAAGGCCTGGAGAGGGGCTCCTCTGGCTCCTTCTCTCACTCCAGACCTCTAAGGTAGCTGCTAACCCAAGGGTACAGGGGACACATTCCAGTGCTGATGACAGTGGGTTCTGAATAATCCCCAGGCTGACTACTGCCTGCTCTGGGGCAGACACCTCAGCTCCCTCGTCTTGCCTTTGCTCCCTAAGGCTCTGACAGGAGAAACAATGCTGGATCTGGGGCTGTTTAGCCCTGAGGTAAACTGATTTAAGGGACCAGATGATTGCCTCGGGGTGGGGGATGGAGGGGTCAGATGTTGTCTGTGTGCTCAGAGCAGGACTAGTAGATTCTAGCTCTGTTTACAGCTAGTGAGATTCCCATAACAAGGGGTGTGCAATGGGACAGCAGGACCTTCCAAAGGAGATCTGACCAAGGGGCTGGGTCAGATGCCAGAGGTCTTCTTCACCCAGAGAGCCTGGAGCCACAGTCCCTCAGACATCTGCTCTGTCCCAGACCGAACCCCACTCAGACATGGCTCTCTTGGCACTGTAGCCCCTCTGGGGTCCGTGTGTGGACAAGCCATCCCTATCACACCAGGCTGGGACGTAGAGCTGGGCGTCAGCACTGGTGGGGAAGGGATGGGGAAGGGCATGTTCCACACCATTCCCTAAATACAGGTGCCTGCATGGGTCTGGTCTAGGCAAGTCTGTGGCCGAGGGCCCCACCACCTCCAACCCAGGGCTCCCCCAGCCCCAGACCGGGAGGCAGACTTGGCAGGCAGACTCTGACCGCCCCACCCTGCATGCCCAGACCGGCTTGATAGGGACTTGGGGGTGTCCCCCCGCTTCCTGTTTCCTGTACAGGGAAGCTGAGGCCCAGCAGGTTGCTCAACCAGGAGAGGGAAGAGGTCCTGACACAGGTCCCGCGAGGCACCCAGGCCACTAATGGGGGGACTGTCGGGACCGACTCGCCACAGCCAGCATAAGAGGCCCTCACTGCGGGTGGGCTGTGCAGACAGTACCCATCCAGGCCCCTCGCCGTCGGGAGGCTGGAGCTTGAGGCGGCCCCTCCCAAGAGCCCAGCGAGGAAGGGGCCACCACTGGGCCCGCTGTCCCGATGGGGAAACTGAGGCCTGGAGAGGAGCAGTGCTTTGTGCAAGGTCACGCAGAGGGGCTGGAAGCCAGGTCCCCCGAGCCCCGCCGGGTCCCCTGCGGTGCGCCGAGCCCCAGCATCCCTCCCCGGGCGCTGCAGCCCAGAGGCGCAGCGCGCACACATCGCACAGACAGGGAAGGTATGGCCGGTGGCTCGGGGCCGCCCTACCTTGATGACTGCCGCGCAGGTGGCTGCGGCGGCGGCGTCCGGCTCCGGCTCCGGCTCCGCGCTCCTCGCCGCCCGCCGAGTCCCGGCTCCCAGCGCCGCCTCCTCCCTCCCTAAGCACGGCAGGCGGGGCCGGCGGGCGGGGCAAGGGCCGGCACAAGCCCCGCCCTCGCGCTCCGCGAGCCCGCGGGGCAACCACTGCTTCCTCACGCTCCTCGCCGCGCTCCGGGCCCCCCGGGGCTGGTCTCGGGGCGCGCACACGCGCACAGAACGGGCGCGTACACCGGCACGCACTCGCCGCGGTGACTGGGGCGGGCTGACCCGCGCGACCAAACAGAAGCTGGGGGCAGTCACACTCTCCTGCCTTCACGTCCCGCCGCTCCCTCGCTGAGTGGCTTGGAACAAGGGACTCGACCTCCCGGAGCCTCAAGTTTCTGCCTTGGTGAAATGGAAACAGTAACCGTGTCTGCCTCAGAGAGCTGTTTGAAAATTAGATGAGACGATCTAATTTACCCCGCACGGCAAAGTGCGCGCGCAGAGCCCGCCACGGGAGTAGCGCTCGGTGAACCTGGGCTGGTAGAGTAATTCCTGAGGCTTCCCAATCCGCCGGGAGGAAGAGGGCAAGAGGGCCGCTTAGTATCGGGAGGAGGCCCTTCTTTCTCTCAGTAGCCAGGAGGGGGCGCTGCTGCCCAGTCTCGCCGGCTTTGGGGTCCAGACTGCTAGGCAATGGGGCGGAGATGGGGAGATCCAGCCGTTCAGTAATACCACCACCTAACACTTAATGAACCCGGCACAGTTCTAGGCACCTTAATTGAATCAGCGTACTTTACCGTCACACAAGCCTATGAGGTTATCTATTACCTATCTTACACATAAGGAAGCTGAGGCGCAGAGGGGTTATCTCACTTAAGATCACACAGGTAGTAATTCACCCGTAGGCAGCGTGGCTCCCAAACCCAAGCTTATAAACACTCTACCACACCACCTCTCTTGTGAAGAGCTCTTTGTTCAGTGGTGTATCTCTAGGGCCTAGAACAGTGCGTGGCTCAGTGTTAGTTCACCTGAATGTCTTAATTCACCTAGTGCTTGGGCAAGTGACTCTGGTGCAGTCCCTACGCCCTTGCACTCTCACACATCTATGCCTTTGTTCACACCGTCCTTTCTGCCAGGAATTCTTTTACCTCCTCATTTCCTGTCTTTTTTTTTTTTTTGATTTATTTATTATTTATTTTTGGCTGCATCGTGTATTAGTTGCGGTATGTGGGATCTTCATTGAGGCATGATGGATCTCTCATTGCGGGCGGGCTCTTCGTTGTGGTGCGCAGTCTCCAGGGCGCATGCGCTCTGGGGCTCTGTAGTTGTGCGCGGGTTCCAGAGCACGTGGGCTCTGTAGTTTGCAGCACGAGGGCTCTAGTTAAGGCATGCGAGCTCAGTAGTTGTAGTGTGCGTGCTTAGTTGCCCCATGGCATGTGGGATCTTAGTTCCCTGAGCAGGGATCGAACCCACATCCCCTGAATTGTAAGGCAGGTCCTTTACCACTGGACCACCAGGGAAGTCCCTGCTACTTTTTTTTGCGATACGCGGGCCTCTCGCCTCTCCCGTTGCAGAGCACAGGCTCCGGACGCGCAGGCGCAGCGGCCATGGCCCACGGGCCCAGCTGCCCCGCGGCATGCGGGATCCTCCTGGACCGGGGCACGAACCCGTGTCCCCTGCATCGACAGGCGGACTCTCAACCACTGCGCCACCAGGGAAGCCCCCTCCTACTGTCTTTTAAACAGACTCATCCTTCTTTCCAGGGTCGGTACCAATGTACCTCCCCAGCACGTCGTCCTAGATCCCTGTGGATGTGCCCTCCCAGGGTTGTATCTGCATCTTACCACTCTGTGCCATGACGGTAGGTGGCTGGGGCTGTGTTTGGGGGAAGGCTGGTTTGACAGGGACCTTTCTGGGGGCCATGGACATATGGACTAGTGGGCTAGAGGGGAGGCCATTAGAGGCCTCTGCAATAGACACAACCTGGGACTCTTCCTAGAGATGCCGTGTGTATATGTGTGTTCTTTATTCTCCTGTCCCTTCCATCCCCCTAACCCTGGTCCATTTGATGAAGGCTACCCACTGACCATCTGAATTGCACATATGGGTAAACTGAGGCCAGAGCGGGGATGACCTATCCAGGGGTCCCTAGCTAGGAAACACACATAGGTCTGGTTCCAAAGTTGGGCCCATCTGCTAGCACCTTCTATTGGGCCTTATTGCTGATTGAGATGGGCCAGAAAACCAACACCTTCCTGTGTCAGCATGGCCTTTGTTTAATCTGCCGTGTGTGGGTAAATTTCTTGTGGGTGACCAGAACATGTGTGTGTGTCTGTGTGTGCGTGAGAGAGAGGGTGGCAAGTTCTCTACCTGCCCAACATGGAGCTTTCTGTACAATATGGTCCTGTGCCCATGGCAGATTGAACTGAGAAATAATGACGGGACAGCAGCACCTGGGAGGTGAGGTTCTGAACATGGGGGAGAGGACCCTGAACACAGGTATTCTGTAAAAGTGAATGTGCATCTCCCACTTTAGGGTGGGGGTCTTCCATAGTGCCCTCCCTCCTGTTTTGAGGAGCCCCTTTATTCTTGGGAATATTGCCCCAGGAAGTTTCCCTGGGAAATTCCTTTCCCCTAGAGAATGGAGCATGGGCCTGAGCTCGCTGGGGGCCTAGTTGGGAGAGGGATGCTTTGAGCTAGAGGGCCCACCACCTGGGGTAGGGAGGTGGAGCTGGGAGGGATCAGATCCTCCAGCCTGGGAAAGCAGCAGCCCCTGGGGATGGGGGCGACAGCTGTGGTGCAGGGCCAGGAACCTGACACCAGGGGTGGGCCCCAAACGCCTTTCAGGAAGAGCTGAGGGAGGGTGGGCAGGCTCCCTGGGAGCAGCTGCACCCCAGACATTCTTGGGGTTCGGCCACCCCCACCAGTTCCTGCTACAGCCTCCCTGTCAGGTAGATGTTTCTTCCTTTCATTTTCCTTTGCCTGGAGCTATCCCCATAGGACCTACACCACTCAGGAGGCCATAGGCTAGACTTGTCCTTCCCCCTGGGGGAGGTGTTCTAGGATCCAGAGAAGGCGCCGTGGGTTTGGAGGAGCCCTCCCTGGTTTTGCAGTTAGCAGCCTCTAAGGCTTGAACGTGGCTTAACCACTCAGTGGCTGTGTGACTCTAGGCAAGTTAGCTAACCTCTCTGAGCCTTGTCTCCTCATCTGTAAACTGAGCTTGGCCTGGAGTGAGCAGGTGTTGTAAGACAGGCAGTTCACATTCTTGCTCTGGCTCCAGCTCCCGGCTCCAGGGCTGGAGGCCCCCTAGTCAGTCCTGATTGCCTGTGGTCCCCAACCCTGTTGGTGTAGCACAGTACCCACGCCCTACAACAGGCTGAGTGTGGGACCCAGCGCTCAGGTGATTCTGTGGTGCAGCCAAGTAGGAACCAGAGGTGACCCAGTGCTGGTCAGCTGCAGAGTACCACCCCTCTCAGTGGGGGAGGAGGAGGGGGGTAGATACCCAGCTTTGGGCAGAGCTTCTCCTCTGCCTGGGTGTGTGAGTGGGAAAGATGGAGGGGGGGAAGACAAGTGGAGGAGGGGAGAGATGAGAGAAGGTGGAGAGGGGAGAGGTTGGGGGTGGGCAGAGGAAGGGGAGAGAAGGGGGGTGGCAGGCGGGAGGGGAGAGGAGGGTGCCCTCTATCCAGCAGCCCCGGTCTGAGCTGGGATTGCTTGCTGTATTTTTGCTGAGGAAGGAATTTGGTTTCTAAGGCTAGAGTCAGAGGGACCAGCTGGACCTAGTCTCTCCTGGAGCCTTGGGCCTTTTCTAGACCTCAAGGCCCTCGTGGTGACATTTTCTTCATGGAAAGGGTACTCACTGCCCAAGGCTGTATTGACTCTGTGCCAGGCACCAGGCTCAGCACCAGCGTCATCTCCTTTCATCCTCCTGGAGTTCCAGGAGGCCAGACCCCTTGTCTCTTTGGTGATGGCCCTGAGGGTTACAGCCTGTTGCGGTGTAGCCAGGACGCCCCCCAGGCTGCCCTCAGACCACCATCATGCTTCACAGTTACTGTTTGGTGGTGAAAGGGCCTCAGCAGATGAAAAAAGTTTAGCAAAAATGAGAAAGGCCATCAAACCCTGGTGTAGGGTGTTCACAGGAAACTAGGCTGCCCAGCAGCCCTCGTAAATGTGGGAGGAAAGGAACCCTGAGGGTCCCCACCCCAGGGCTGGGGGGGAGTGGTGGGAGGGAACCAGGTGTCTGGTGTGCCAACCCCTCCCTCAAGTTCACACCAGTGGGCGACAGAAGGGCCTGTCACTGGTCCCCAGCAATGGGTGTGGCCGCCCAAGCCCTGACAAGAGCCTCAGATCAGAGCAGGAGGTCTCCCTGTGAGAATCCCCACCCCAGCCCTTCATAGCACAGATGGCTGAGCTGAAGGCTATCCCGGCACAGGCACAGGCTTTGCTGAGAAATGTGCAGCCTCAACCCCCTGCCTTGAGGGGAATGGGGGAAGCCTGTCTGCTGAGGAAGGGCCTGGAAGAGCCCAGAAGAACTGGAGCTGAGTTCTGCACAAGCCAGTCCTGACTTGGCAACGGGGTGCAGGCTCTGTCCGTCTCACCACCTGTTCCTCTCCCTCCCAACCGCCCAGTTTTCAAAGAGGTGAGTTTTCTTGCCCCAGACTCTGAATTTGGTGGTGGGAGATCAGAAGTTGGGCACCTAACCCCAGGCTTTCAGCCCCTACACCAAGTTCCTCTTGGTAGTGGACAGGGGTTTCCCTGGGAACACCCTCCCCACCCGCTGGCCCCCTGATGGGCTGTGAGGAGAAAGGCGAGGGCAAGTGCAAGGCTCAGGATACAGGCCTTGGAAGGTGGGAGTTCAGAACTGGAACAAAGGCCCAACCAGGACTGGAGAGGCGCTGTTGCCCAGAAAGACGAAAGCCCTAACTGCACAGCTTCTCCAGGAACCAGGACCGGCCCTGCAGAGATGCCAAGAGAAACAGCAGCCAGGGACGTCCCGGGCTGGGAAGGCCCCAGTGGTGGGACACTCTGGAGCCCTGGGCCCGCCCAGGAACGACCGGTTACTGAGAATCGTTTAGGTTCCAAAGCTTGTGAACTATTTCCAATATTTACACTGTCATACACAGATAAAACTTAGAGAGTGTTCAAGGTTACCCTATAAAGACAGCACTCTTGCTTGTCTGGGTGCTAAAATGCTCTGCAGAGGAAGTGAGGAGGGGTGTATCCTGGGTGTGTGCTCATGAGGAGATAACCCAACCAATGGTTTCAGGAGCCAATGTTCCAATGGGGAGACTGAGTCCCAGAGAGGGGAAGGGACTCGCCCAGGGTCACATGGTGATGGGGCTCAGTGGGGCCTAGACCACTGCTCCATGGCTGTCCCCCTGTGGGTCTGCCAGCCAAGGGCGAGAAAGGGCTTTGGGGAGGGCAGGTAGCCAAGTCAGGGCTCCGCCTCTCCCTCATCCTCGCTGGTGCAACCCTCGGGCACTGCAGGGCCCTGGGCTGCCCGGGTCTCCAAGTACTTGGCCTTGAGCTGCTCCAGCTCGTGCAGCTCAGCCTCCAGCCGCTCCCGGTGGGCCATCCGCAGCTGGCGTAGCTGTTTCATAGGAAAGGGGTTCATGTCGTTGAAGGCGATGTTCATCAGCTTCCTGGGGGGAGAGCACAGTCACAGTCACCGGGTGTCCCAGGCACCCCTGCATTCATTCTGCTCATGCAGCTGAGGCCCCTTCCAGGGAGGAAACAGTAAATAGGAAGACAATTTCCACCCAAAGTGACAGGTACTGAGGCAAGAGGAAGCTTAGCACTGTGGGAGCTCTGACCCAGAAAGGAAAAGTTGGTCAGGGAAGGCTTCGTGGAGGAGGGGACAGTGAGCTGAGTTTTGAAGAATGAGTACAGGTAGGCCAGGCAAAGATGGTGGTGGTGGAAGTGGCAAGGAGGCATTCTAAGTAGAAGAACCTGCAAGGCCAGAAGCCCAGAGATGGAGGTTGTCCTAGGAACTCAAATAATTCTGTTTGGCAGGATCATAGGGCATGGGTGTTGGGGGCAGGAGAAGGTGGGCAAGAAATGAAACAGCACGGAGGCCCTGCATGCTGTGTTAAGGGGCAGACAGACGCCAAGGCAGTGGAACGTCCCTGAAGATTTCTAAGCTGCAACGGAGGATCAGAATCGCTAATGAACCTACCTTTGGAAACACCAGCCCCCTCTCTGCTCTGTGTCCCGGAGGGATGTATGCGGGGTGGGTACGGTGGAGGGGCAGGGTGGCCCAGGAGTGCGTTCTCACCGACTGTTGCAAATGGTCTTGGTGAAGAAGCGCAGGTACTGGTAGATCTCCAGGCCATCCTGCAGCCTCAGGATCTTCTCCTCGTTGTACTTGAAGATGGCCAAGGCATAGCGGAACACCACCTGGGGGGTAAAGTGGGGGCTCAGGAGGGGGGCACAGGGAGCCAGGGCAGGGAGTCCCCAGCAGGAGCAGAACCCACACCCCCAGGCACTGTGGAAGGCCCTGGACAGGCTGCAGAGGTTGAAGGCCTGGAGGAAACATGCGGGGCAACACCAAGGGGGGGTGGACTGGAAATCCCACAGGGGAGCACAGCTTGGAATCTGGGGATGGGGACTGTCCTGGGACCCTGGGCCAGGCATTGCCCCTGTTGGACCCAATGGCGGGTAACACTGTCTTTACATGGGGCTCCAGTAGGAATCGAATGGAGACACAGATCCGAGGGCACTTGGTGAACTGTGAGGTCAGCCACCATGGGGAAACTGGGCGGAGGTCAGGGGAGGGCCTGCCCCGGGTCTCCTTGCGAGGTAAGGGGCAGAGCTGGGACCAGATCCAAGTGCCAGCCTCCCAATCTGGGGCTCAGTCCAAACAGGAGGAAGAGACGGCAGGTGATTGAGGGGCAATGGACAGAATAGCGATGCGCCTCCTGGTCATGCTTGTGCCTCCTCTCCAGGGAAAGGGAATCCCCCCAACTTTAGGACGCATCTTCAGAAGCAGAAGCACCACTTCCTCTCAGGGGTGCAAAGTACTTGAGTTTACAAAGCCACGCTCCCAGGAGAGGTCCTCCATGGCCCTGACAGGTGGGCTCTGTCCTCCCACTGTCCAGGGGCAGAATCGAGACCCAGAGGATGCAGGGACTTGCCCAGGACACTCCTGCTCACCACCACCCCCCGCGCAGTGCCCTACCTTGGTGCCCTCGTAGAGGAAGGCGTCCCAGACCTGGAGGAGGATGTTGCTGATGAGACTGTCTGCGAAGACTACGAGGAGCCAGTTGAAGGTGACGAAAGACAGGTCCACACGGTGCTGCCCCAGGTGGGCCATCAGTTTGGGCAGCTTCTCCAAGAGGAGGTCCTGCAGCACTCGCTGGTCCACCTGCAAGCCGAGAGAGGGCCTGTCAGCTGCTGCCCTGTGGAGGGGGCTGCCTCCGTCCGGTCCACCCCTGCACACCCGGCTGGTCCACACACGGCCCCAGGCTGCTCCCAGTGGGTCCTGCCCCACCTGGGGGCACAGAGCGCCCGGAGAAGCTAGAGCCCAGCCTGGCCGGGAGACAGGTCGCTCCACTGGCGAGCAGCCTTCCAGGTTGGAGCTTTGATGCAGAGGTCTCTGTGGACTGTAAGTTCTTGGCCAGTGGAGTTTTGGCTCCTTTGTCCCCCAGGCTTGTATTGGCTGACACCATGGCCGCTTCCCTACACCTGTTTTGGGACTGATGCACAAGATGCTCAGGGCAAGTCCTGGGGGCCGGTGTTGGGGGAGCCACACCTGACATCAGGGGGCGATGCTGCTGGGTGATAGCTGCTAATGACCTCTTAGTGCAGTCACATCATACCTCTGTCCTTGTTTCACTGGACCCGGTTGGTCACTGCCCGCACTGGCTCCTTCCCTGCCCCAGGACACGGTTGTTCTGTGGCTGCCCCCACTTCTGTGACAAGCCCGTTTCAGGCTCCTCTTGCTCTCTTTCTTGGAACTGCAGGTTTCTCAGCCCTCTCCCTCCATTTAAGTTTTATTCCAGACTTAGCTCTTGCTGTGGCAAACACCCTCTCCCTTCCTTCCCTGCCCTGAACTCCAGGTCTGCTGTGCAGGCCAAGAGTCCAGCTCAAAACCTAGGGTAACTCACTGAATCTAAGATGCCACTGAACCTACTGAAGGATGTACAGATGAACTGATATGATGTCTGAGATTTACTTCAAGGTCATCAGAGTAGGAGGAGTGGGTGTGAGTATAGGTGAAAACAGTACTGGCCACCCTGTGTTGATAATTATTGAAACTAGGTAATGGATGCATGGAGGTTCATTACACTTTCTCTGTTTTTTTGTACATTTGAAATTTTCTGTACTCAAAACAAAAACACCATAGTATATTGGTTATACAACACACCTCAATTCCAGAGATGTTAAAAAGTGAAAATAAAATATTTGTAAAGTGAAATATTTGTGTATTTCCCAGCCTGCCTTGCAACTAGAGGTGCCATGTGACACAATTCTGGCCAGTAAGATGTAAGCAGAAGTTGCTGGGTCCGGAAAGCTGTCTGAAAGGGAGCCAGTGCCTGTCTTTCACCCTCTGCTTCTTTCAGCCTAGACCATGGCCACAGTGCCAGAGAGGGTGCAGCCATCTCATGACCACGAGGTGACCAGCAGGAGGATGAAAGTCACATGGCAGAGCACTTAGCTGGAAGGAGCCTTCAGCTTTCTCATTATCTGAGAAAAATAACCCCCCATTTAAGCCACTATTAGGTTGGACCTCCCTGCCACACAGCAGAACACAATCCTTACCTGATTCACCACCTATTTCCTGATGACTCCTAAGTCTTGATCTTCATCTCTGATCTCTCTCCTTAGCCCTCCACCCAGGTGGGCATCCCAGAAGGAGGAAACAGTGTTGGGTGCTCACAGTAGGAAAGGAGGACAGGATGGGTGGGCAGGTAATGGCTTGGTAGGTTTTGGCGGGGAGTGAGACAGTTCTCCCTGGGTAGCATCTCTCCATAAAGCAGACGCACTGATACAGCAAGAATGGGACAAGGGGTAAGGAGGGAGAGGCTGGAGGGTGGAGGTGGGAGGTCTGAAATGGTTTCGCATTTACACCTCTCAACAAGCCCAGGAAGTAGTGTTACTTCCATTCAAAAGCAGGCAAGCCTGAGGTTCAGAGAAGTGATGCCACTTGCCAAGGCCAGATGGCTGGTTTCTGAAGGGCTGGCTCTGAACCCAGCTCCACCTGACTCCAGGGCTGGTCTGTGCTCAGAGGGCAGTGGAGGGGGTCATGAGATGATGGAGGTAGCTGTATTTCTCAGCAGGTGATGATGCGTGTGTGTGAAGCGTCACTGTCACCTCCCATCCTCCCAGTCCCAACTTCCACCCTACCTGACCTCTGTTTTGAAATTCTTGACTGGCAAACACCAGTCAAAATCTAGTGACACTAGATTTTCTCCTCCTCCCCTCCATAGGATATCCACTGTTTCTAGTGATGTAATGTCCCCACTGGAATAACAACAGTCTATCGTGTGGGCAGGGCCCCAGCAATTCTCAAGGCCATCAGCTGACTGGAACATCGCAGCAGTCCCAGAGAAGGGTTATTGGCCCACTGTACAGAGGGAGAAATGGAGGCCTGAGAGATTCCTGACCTTTCCAAGATTCACTGACTTGTAGGAACAATTCAGGGGCACCAACCTGCATGGCCCCCAAGTCCCCTCCCTGCCCTGCTCACCTGGGATGCCAAGAGCGTCTTGCTGTAGTAATCAGCTGGCATGATGGTCTCCACAATGGCCACCAGACACCAGAAGGCACTCTCTTCCTCATCCAGGACCAGCAGAGCGATGGCCGCCAGTCTGGAGTGGGAGGGAAGGAGGCCTGGAGTGACCCACAGAAGTCACAACCAGGCAGCCCACGGCAGGGGTGACTCCCTGGGGGATGTCCTGCCCAACCCCACTCTCTAACCAGGCTGGTGTTCCTGGAAACTGGGGCGAGATGAACATGCTTTTGAAGAGGACTACCTAGGGGATTTCCAGAGCAACTGGGATCATCTTAGAGCAGGGCCTCTGGAGTCTTGTTGCTTCCTTGCTGGGTGACCATGGGCAAGTTACTTAACTTCTCTGAGCTTCAGCCTCATAATAATCACAGGACTGTTGTAAGGATGAACAGAGTAAATACATGTTAACTGCCCAGCACAGTGCCTAACACGTAGTGAGAGTGCTTTATAAAGGTTAGCTATCCTCATCTTAATATTCATGGGCTTTGAGACCTTGGCAAGTGTGCTAACCTCTCTGCGCCTCACTTTTATTACCTGTCAAGTGGGGTTAACAGTATCCACCTCCCAGGACTGTGAGGCATTGAGAAGACAGACATACAGCATCTTGCTCACTGTCTGGCATGTACCAGGTGCTCAATACTCGGAATTCTTTTTCTCCTTTGCTTCCCCTCTCCCCTAGAGTTATCATGAGGCTCTAATGAGATCATGGATAAGAAAGAAGACAACCCACAGTGCTGAGCAGGGATGTCTGCCTGGAAGAAGCACTGTTTTCTCTCCTTCCCCCACCTTCCCTGGCAGGTCTTGTCCAGGGTGAATCCAAGAATACATTTCCCAAAATGTACTGGTCTCTCAAGATGCTAGGTGAGCACATGGTCCCATATTCAAAGATGCTGGGGAACATTGCATACTCTAGCCCCCTTTTAGAGGCTTATGATATACATATCTTAACAAAGCCTCTTAGAAATCTCACGTTAACAAAGCCCCACATGACTAATACAGGGCTGCCTAGTGGGGCTGTGCACAGTGCACCCGCTGAACACCCTCAGGGAGCTGCCGCTTTCAGCACGGGGCAGCCTCACACTCTCAATGGACTTAAAGAGCACATTTCATTGTCAGATATTGATGCTTCTCTGGGCTCTTACTCGGTTGGATTCGTGACCTCCGACATCTTCTGAAGTTTACACTTTTTTTTAATAAACAGGGTTTCTGAAAAGAAAAAAATAAATCCTTTTTCTCTCCCTAGTGGATTGGGAAGGTATTTCTCTCCACTCTGGCTAAAGTATTGTTACAGACCGTCCTTAGTTTAGCTGAGTGGATGGAGAGAACAGTTACAGGTCTCCTGGAAATAGTAGGCTTTGGCCTCTCAGAGATGGGAAAGTGGGAAGGCCTACAGAGATTATTTAGCTCAGAGAGAGCAAATGGGATACACCAGCCAACACTCTCTTTGTCTATGCCCAGGGCAGACATAACTAATTGATCATGGTACTCTTTCCCACTGAGTCTGGAGGCTGCCTCAGAAACTCACAAGATAAGGCTCCAGGCAGCTACTTTTGCTGGTCATCCCTGGCCACTGCAGAGACAGGAAAATCGAGGCCCACAGAGCAACAGTGACTTGTTCAAGGTCACACAATCAGTTGGTGGCAGAGGACTGCCAAAGTCCAGCCTGTTCTCTCTATCTTACCTCATTCCACTGTTCTCAGTCCAGGAGTGGGTGTCGGAATTAGCTTCGATTTCTGCTCACAGTAAAAGGTCAGTGATTTGATGTGTGAGCCCGTTGATAACGTTCAGTGATTTATACTATTTTTAATTTTTGCACACAATCCTGAACCAGTAGGATAAAGCTTCTGTGTCAGAAAAGGAGGTTTAATCCTGCTAAGATTCCACCCATGGAAGGCCCTAAGCAAGGCCCAGGGCCTTTAGGAATGGATACCACTGTTTCTGAGAGTCCCAATAATGCCACTGGGGACAAGGGTATGACACGAGCTCTGAATCCAGGAATGCTCTCAATATGCTTGGTGGGATACTCAGGACCCCTCTGGTGGAGGAGGCCAAAGGACCTTGTTTTTACTTCCATGAGCCTTGTTTCCAAATCATATTGCCCTTAACCTCTCAAAGACTGGTCTCCCTGAGGATGCCCAGGCCATAGGTTCTCATTTACAGTCACAAGGAGGTTCCTTGGCCTGTGCCTCAGTCTTTGGGCTTAACTCCTGAAGGACAGATCTGGGAAGCTGCCTCACCCTCAGCCAGCCTCTGCTTTCCGCCCTTGACATGTACCGGCCACCCCTTTCCTGACTCCTTCGCAGGTCCCCCTTCCTCTCTATGGGCCTTACCTGTTGGTGTTTGGAAATTTGTTAGGGCTACTGAAAATTTTAGATGTGTATTCCTCATGACTTTTTCACTTTTTGGGTGTGTTTTAATGCTACAGAAATAATAGCACAAACACAAGAATATCTGTGGCAGCATTCTTATAACCAAAAAAAAAAAAAAAGAAGAAGAAGATTTACATACTTTATGGTGCATATGGTGCATTTAGACAGTGGAAATTGAATCTCTGTTAAAAAGGATGCACCCGGGCTTCCCTGGCGCAGTGATTGAGAGTCCGCCTGCCAATGCAGGGGACACGGGTTCGTGCCCTGGTCCGGGAAGATCTCACATGCCGCAGAGTGGCTGGGCCCGTGAGCCATGGCCGCTGAGCCTGCACGTCTGGAGCCTGTGCTCAGCAACGGAAGAGGCCACAACAGTGAGGCCCGCGTACCACAAAAAAAAAAAAAAAAAAAGGATGCACCCAAGAGAAAGGAGAATATACATCCACACAAAGACTTGCCCAGGAATGTTCATGGCATTATTCATAATAGCCAAAAGGTAGAAACAATCCAAATGTCCATCAGCTGGTTACTGGATAATCCAAGTATGGCACATCCATGCAATGGAATGCTGCTTGGTTAAAAAAAGAACAAAACACATACTACAACCTGTATGAACCTCAAGAACATGCTAAGTGGAAGAAACTTGATGCAGATGACCACATATTTTATGATTGGTATATGAAATGTCCACAACAAGCATGCTCATAGAGAGAGAAAGTAGATATGTGGTTGTTCAGGGCTGGGGGTGGGAATTGAGAGTGACTGCAAATTGGCACAAGGTGTCTTTTAGGGGTGATGGAAATGTTCTAAAATTGGATTGTGGTGATGGCTGTGCAACTCTGTGAATTTACTCCAGATCATTGAGTTGTACACTTAAAACCCGTGGGAAAAAAAAAAGGTCAGTGATGAGAGGCTGCTGGCACTCACTAGGGTCCTAGCAACTGCTCAGGGCTACAGCCAGACTCCAGCGGAAGACATTCAAGCCCAAGTAGGTCTGCAAAGGAGGGTGATGTAGGAAAGGAAAAACTACTTTAAATCCACTTATATTTTAGAGCCAAATGGATTTTAAAATTTTGCTCTGAATTAGCATTAAATCATTACTATGATATCTGTCTCCCTCTAAACAGGCTGGGTTTTTTGCATAAAAGCAGGTTCTGTCCTCGAGAAACCACACATGCAGTTCTAATAGCCGCCACTAGATGGCAGCACCCAGACAAGTGAAAGCGGCTGCACAAGGGCCTTTGAAAGAATACAATGCACTCGCCACATTTAAACAGGCTCTATTACAAATAATCTTCTATTTAAAGCAATAGTATGAATACCTGCCTAAATACCAATAACTATAGCATTCAAAGAAAGAAGTAAAGAAATACCTCTGGTTTTGGTCTCAGCTGTTCCTATATACCCCTCAGCAACTTTTGGTGCTGCCTCTTTCCACATAGGGAGCGGCTTCTTTCCTTTCTACATGGCTTACCTTAAGATCCCCTCCTGCTTTGGGATCTTCCCCCTGCTCCTTCAGTATAGATTAGACTCCAAAGCGCATATGTGGCTAGCTCCATTCCTGCTCTCAAAAAAGGTTATATTTGATCAGGAAAAAAGGTTTCTGAGTGCCCTCAGCACACTCTCTGCTACAGCTCCCATTCTGAGTGAGCGCAGATGGTAGGAAGAACCAGGTCTGGGGTCCGGAGACCAGGGTTAGCAGCCCATGCATGGTGAGGCCCAGGCAGGTTCCTTAGCTTCTCAGACCCTCTCTTATCTCACCTGGCAATGGCGGGCACGAATGCTCACCTCGCAGGGTTTTCCTGAGGATTAGATGACATCAGGTATGTAAGTACCTGGCATGCAGGAGGCCCTCATTACGTCTTAGCTCCTACCTGACCTTTGCACGAAATGTACAAATTATTCATACAGTCTCAGAGCTTCTAGCTCCCTTCAAATCTAATCTTAAAAAGAGGATTCAAAAGTTTTGTGCCTTCTGGATTTTAACATGTTCAAACAGATGAGAAGCGTGCAGGCTTCTGCTCAGCTGTTAAATGAATGAATTTCTATGGACATCTCCTGTAGCGGACGTTTAGAGCAGCATGAAATCTGAACATGTTTTCCAAGGAGGCTTAGACTGAGAGGCATTACTGTTCGGGCTTAACTCTGAATTCCCAGTAATGGTACATGTATATGCTCAATTTCACCCAACTTAAGCTGGAAAAAAAGTATTAAAAATATCTATCCTTGGGAACCATTCAAATTTGAGTAGGGACACTGAATATTTATTCTGTGTTAAGTAAATGTCACACACTGCCTGAAAAAAAGAGCAGAATGACTTATGTAAAATTTGCTTGAGTATATATGTGTTTAAATTAAGCTGAGGCGTGGGATAGGGAGCATGGGAAGGAGATGCAAGAGGGAGGGGATATGGGGATCTATGTATACGTATAGCTGATTCACTTTGTTGTACAGCAGAAACTAACACACCATTGTAAAGCAATTATACTCCAATAAAGATGTTAAAAAAATAAAAAAATAAAATAAAGTATTAAAAAATAAATAAATAAAATAAAGTTGAACCGAAACGTGCTTTGGGAAATATTTGAGATTATGCCACCTCTATCGAGATAACTGGGGGCAGCCACGAGAATTCTCCAAAGTACTGGCGGGGGCAGCCCTACCAAGTCACCCTACCCCACCCCCAGCTCCTATCCCTTGTCTCCTGCTGTTGAACCAGAAGTAGAAATTAATCCAGGCTGGGACAGATTCCTTCCTTTGGGAATTTAGGCCTGAGACATGAGGGTATCAACAAGTGGATTGCTGAAAGGCTTGACTTAGGGGCTGAGGACGCTGTTCTACAGCCCTGATGGGCCCTAAATGTCCAAGGAATGACAGACAGTGAGGCTGGTCTGCTGAGAGAGAAGGAAGCAGCCATGTATTATGAGAGAGGCCAGAGACCACGCAGCCCACAGAGGGCTGCACAATCTCAGGGGACAGAGTCCCCCTGGAATATGGCATGAATGGTGCCCCCTGGCGTTGTGCTGTGCTATGGCCCTGCTAGACAGAGCGGTTGCCTCGGCTTTCGAAGACCATCTATCTGGTCCCTAGGTCTATTTCCTTTTTCTGGCTTTTGGGAGCTTCCTCTGTAACATTTACAAATTTTCTTTTCCTTGGGCTCCTCTGAGTGGATTTTGTTTAAAGCAATGATCCCTGACCCAGGCAGTCATGCAATACGTGAGCTGGCTGTGGGCTATACAACCCCAGCGGGCCCGCTCACGTGCTCTCTATGGAAGTGGCACCACCCTGAGGACAAATCACAGGAGAGGGCACGGGACGAGGAGCCTGGGGCTCTGGCCCAAATCTGTCTTGAACACGTCCTTTCACCTGCTTGTCCTCACCCATATGGTGGGGACCAAGCCCCCTGGGTTGACCTCTCTGAGAGGCTCCAGAGAGACAGAGAGGTGCCCTGGAAGGCAGAGGCTGTGCCCTCACGGGGGCTGTGTGGCTTACCTGTTTAGGCCCTGGCAGTAGCCGATGGCGGGGTTCTGCCAGGAGAAAGCCAGCAGTACCCGGCGGAGCCTGTCAGGGAAGCTGGAGGCGGGACAGGTGAAATGCTTGTTGCTGGGGAAGGTCCGGTTCAGGTCCAGCTCGATCTGGCGTGCGGCGGGGTGCTTGCAGGCCTGGCTCCGGCTCAGTAGCTCCTGGTAGCGGCCGGGGCCCTGCAGGTGCCGGACACGGAGGCGGACCAGCCATTTCCAGACGCGCGGGCGGTGCTCGCGGGGCACGCCCACCCGCAGCAGCTGCTTGATCTCCGCCGAGGGGGCTAGCGCACCCAGGGCAGCCCAGCGCTCCCGCAGCGGCTGCTCCACGGCCTCGTGGGCCAGCAGGTGGTGGGAGTGCACTTCTAGCACCTGGATCTTGGCCAGCAGCCTCAGATCTTCCACCTCATAGTTGGGTACTGTCAGGAAGCCGTACTCGTCATACTCGCTGCCAGCAAAAGCCTGTGTCAGCGACATCTTGCAAGGCCCTTCCCCAGATAAGGGGCAGCGGGGAGAGGGTGGACCCTGGGCAGGAAGCCTGCCTGCGCTTCACTGCAGGTTGGCCATGTAACTCTGGGCAGGTCACTTCAGTGCTCTGAACCTCAGTTTGCTCTGTACAATGGGTATAGGAACTCCTTGCTCTGCCTCATGAAGACCCAATGAGATCCTCTGATGTAAATTGCTAGGGGGCTAGACAGTGCCTGGTACATGGCAAGTGCTAAAAGATATTTGCTCATTCATTCTGTGTAAATATAAAGGACCCTCTTATTACTCCATGAAGCCTTAGGCCCAAGAAGTCCTCTACTGCCATTACAGAACCCCACTTCCACAGCCAGCAAGCCCAAGGACAGATGGGCAACAGGAAGCACCACCAACAAGCAGAAACAGGAGAGCTGGGGACCCATTCAGATGGCCTTTCATAGAGTCAGCATTTATTGGCCCCTATTATGTGCTCTGCCTGTGCTACCTCATTTAATCCTCATGATCCTGCAAAGCAGGGCTCTTAGCCCGCATCTTATGGAGGCTGAATATGAGGCTCAGAAAGGTAAAGTGACTTGTCCAAGGTTACACAGTGAGAAAGCCAAGTCTGGCTCCAAAGCCTGGGCTCTGGCCACTGGACCGACCATCCAGCCTCTAGGGACCTTTGACCCCAGCCACAGCCCCTTCTGTATATTTATATGCCCAGGTCCACTGTGCTCAGCAAAGGCTTGGCTCAAAGGAGGAAGCTGGCTTGTCTCCCCTCCTCCCATCTCTGACAAACACCCCTGGGAGGCAGCCTGGGGAAGTGGAAGAAACAGAACTCTGGAGGCAGGCCCACGTCAGATGCACTAATATGTTGTGTGGCCTTGGGCAAAGGGCTGCCTCCTCTGAGCCTGCGGTGCCTCTCAGCTGTAAAATGGGGCTCATTTCAACCACATGATCACTAATCCGGAGGTACAAGGAGGTAAGCATGTGCAGGGCTCACACACGGTCAGCAGCAACTGGTAGCAGGGTGGCTGGCGGCCCCCAGGTCATGAAGACCCAGCCCTGCTCTGGGCTCACCTGATGGGGCTCAGCACAACGCTGTCAGCTGAGGCCTCGCTGGCTTCCCACTGCAGCGCCTCCTGGATGAGCTGCCTCAGTAGCTCCGAGCACTCGCCTGCCTCGACCCCCATGGCCTCCTGCAGCCTCCGCAGCCCCGCCAGGTACTTGCTTTCCACCTGGCAGTTCTTGGCTTGGAGGTAGGCACACTGTGGGAGGGAGGGGTGGGGCTGGTCAGGCCACCTGGTTGGGCCTGGGCCAGAGGCCTGAGGCCTGAACAGCTTTAGGCAGTCCAGCCCTTCTTCCAGCGCTCATCTCCCATCCCCCCGCCCCAGCCATTCATAGAAAGGAAAGGAGAGGAGTCCTGAATCCAAGAGTTTATAGCAAGGCAGACAGGGCTCCAGGCAAGAGAACCAGGCCCAGGGCTGGGGCTAGACTCAGAAAAATGAGGGGAGAGGTGGGCATTGCCTGCAGTCCTATCCTAGATCAGTTACTGCAGGCTGGGTGCTCTATGGCAAGTTACTTAACCTCTCTGTGCTTTAACTTCTTCATCCGAACAACGGGGATGATACAGAGTCTGCCTCAGAATTCTTATATGTGACTCTAGATGAGCCAATGTATACAAAGCCCTTCCAGGGCACTTGGCGCAGAGCAAGCTCTCTGTAGGAGGTATACCTGAGCAGTGCCCAGGGGATGGATGGACATGGAGCTCTGGACACTGCCCTTGTGCCTTCTGCCACCACGTGGGCTTTTTCCATTTCTCCAACACACCACCTCTCTCCCACCTCGTGGAACACACACTGCACATTCCCTGCCTGCCTACCCCCGTATCTTCCTTTCTTTGTATGCTTTGTGATATTTTGTTGAAAACTGGACATCTGAACCTAATAAGGTAGGGTGGAATTAATTAAAGAAAGCTCAGCTAAAAAAGTCCGGCCAGGCCTGTATGGGGACCTCTCAGGCCCTGCCACAGGCATCATTAATTTCTCCAAACAGGAAGAGATGTTCACCTACATCTCTGACAAGAAGCTGCCTCTACTATCCAGCAGGAACAGGAAAACTTCTCTCCACGCCAAGACAGCTCAGCCAATCAGGCACTGTAGCAATCCAGCCAATGAGAAGCCTCCATACTTGGGACTCCTAGTTTCCTCCAATGGATTTTTTGGTTATCACAGCCCTTCCCAACCCCTTCCTTTTCCCTATAAAAAGCAAATTCCCCTTCCTTGTTCCCTGAATCTGCCTGTGGTTCACCATAGTTCAAGTATCCCAAATTGTAATTCCTCTGGTTAGTCCCGAATAAACCTGCTTTTGCTGGTAAAATAACTAGCTATTATATTATTAAAAATGCCAATGTTAACTCTGGAAATCAGATACTCCTTCTTACCTAGGGTTTGCTGTTTTGGTTTTTGGTTTTGACTGTTGTAGGCTGCCTCTGTGCCCAGGATCAGCCTGAGGTATAAACTTAAGCTCCTCTTAGGTCTTTTCTGAGGCTTTCCCTGGGCATGCATGGTCACTTTCTAATTTCCCCCATATTTGTGGCGGTTTTGGAATGTAGAGTTAATACCTGGCTCGCAAAAGGGGAAAAAGGGGGGGCTTCCGTGGTGGCGCAGTGATTGAGAATCTGCCTGCCAATGCAGGGGACACGGGTTCGAGCCCTGGTCTGGGAAGATCCCACATGCCGCGGAGCAACTAGGCCTGTGAGCCACAATTACTGAGCCTGCGCGTCTGGAGCCTGTGCTCCGCAACAAGAGAGGCCACGATAGTGAGAGGCCCGCGCACCGCGATGAAGAGTGGCCCCTGCTTGCTGCAACTGGAGAAAGCCCTCGCACAGAAACAAAGACCCAACCCAGCCATAAATAAATAAATAAATAAAATTTAAAAAAAAAAAAAGAGAGAGAAAGGCTGGCTTTATTAAAAAAAAAAAAAAAAGACAAAAGGGGAAAAAGGGAAATACAAAGAGGGGGAAGGCCCTTTAAATCCCCTGGCAGTTACTTTAGGGGGTGGGGGCTTGCAGTGGCTGCCTGCCTCTTCCCCTCACCTCTGTGATCAGAAGCGGCAGTCAGCAGAGCACAGATCCCTGATATGTGGAAGACAGCTCATGAAGGGCACGGTCCAGAGGGAGAGCAGTCAGGTCATGAGGAGAGAGTTGAGCCAGTGGTGAGGTGGTGAGAGGACTGGAAGGGTGGCTGGGGACAGAGAGGGCCAGAACAGGGCTCCCGTGCCTCACCTTCATCAGGAGGGCCTTCTCCTTCTCAGCCACCTTTCTCCAGATCCTTGTGACCTGGTGGATCTCGGAGTTGAGAAAGTGGTTCTGGGTCCGGTATGCTTCCATGTCATCCTGGAGAAGAGAGCAAAACATTTAATGAGCTGCGCCAGAAACATCTCCCTGGTCCTCACTCTCAGATGAGCTGCCAACACCTTCTTCCTTTAGAAATTTCCAATAATGGCAACAGAAAAGGAAGTCTGAAAGAAAAAAAATAATAGTGATAGCCCCCTTCTCTAATCTTGATGCCAGCATGACATGGTGGAGAGAGCATTAAGCCTGGACTTCAAGTCCTGGCTTTGACTTCCTGGCTGGGAGGCCTCACTGGACCAATCTGACCCTCTCCTTCCTCATCTGTAAAAGGAGCAAATACCAACTACCCCACTTGGCAGCCGACTAAGTGAGGTCACGTGCACACTAAATACAAGGACCAAAACAGAGAAAACATTCAAGTAGTGTTTGTTTTTTAAATAAAAATATTTTGTCATATATTGGTGATCATACTGAACAATTCTGGGTGAAAATTTTTTACTTAGTGTCACTTTGTAAATACTTTTCTATGTTGCTACAGAAGCTTCCCAATGATAATTTTTAATGTCTGATGACTCTTCTATTAGGTGAGTTTACCGTAACTTAGATATAATCCTTCTCCTGTTGCATTTTTAGTTTGAGCCCTGAGTGTTTTTGTTTGGTTCTTTTTTGGGGGGCTGTGCCATGTGACATTCGGGCTCTTAGTTCCCTGATTGAACCCATGCTCCCTGCAGTGGAAGCGTGGAGTCTTAACCACTGGACCACCATGGAAGTCCCTGGTTTGTTTCTATTATGAATAAAGCTGTAATGTTTATATCTGAGCCTAGAGTTTTCCTTTTGCAAGCTGTCCAGGGGAGGCAGTATGATCTTCCTGCTGGGGTATGCAAGGAGAAGCTGGCCATGCACTGGGGAGGGTCAAGCAGGAGCCTGAAAGGAGTAGCCGCAGCTGCAGCTATGGCTCTCAATCTTTATTCTGATTGGATGGACACTGTGGGAACAATGGACAACACATGCTCACAGTGATACCTAGCAATTCCAGGGCATTTACGAATGGAAACTCAATTCCTTTCTCTCTCACTCAAGAAAATGTACTGGCCTGTAGATAAGCATGAGAGACTATTGCGGGTACGACTTCGGATAGGCCCTGATTTATCAGGAAATTAAGAACAGCACGCCTCACCCATGGCACTTCAATATCAGGGATGGGTCACTTGTGTACAGCTCATAGGCCGTGCTGACCCTCTTCATTCTGGCCAAGATCCCTCCCAGCTCAGAAGCTCCAATTCATGTCCAGGGGCTCTCCAAGGCTTTGGATGTGTCGCACAGGGCACCCTGCTTGCAGCCCGTACAAGGAGGGCAGGTACAAGCGCCCCTCAGAGCAGCCGTGGGCCTGGGTGGGGTGGCATCTGGGCAGTGCCTTCCCGTTCACTCATTGCCCTACCTTGAGTGTTCTTGGCTCAGAACTGTAGGGAGGAAAAAGAGAGAGCTCCGAGATGAGAAAAGCCACGTGACTGTCACCAGTGAGGCAAAGGAGGAAAACATAACTGGAGAAAGGGGACAGGGAAGAAGAGAGTTTGCCCTCCTGCTTTCACAGGGACCAGGGACCTGGGAATCATCTTTGGGAAATGCCGTGTGGACGAGCCCTTGTGCTAGTGGGGAAGGCAGTGGATTGGACGTGGGGACACCTGGGGTCAGGCTGTAACCCTGCTGCGTGTACTGTGCGACCTTGGACCAGTCTTTTCCCCTCTCCAGGACTCGGCCGACCGTGCCAGAAAATGAGGGGGCAGACTAGATCTCTGAGTCCTTCCGGCTCTGATATTCAAGAAGTCAGTGATTCTGTCCTCACACTGACAGTTTCAAAAAGGGGGCATTTCCTTAAAGCTGAGTGTACTTAACCACAAGGGCAAGTAGGAAATGTGAACATGTTCTGTCCCAAAACTTAAAAACAGTGGAGTTTTGATGGGTCTTCTATTTTTTTCTAGATCAGAGACCTAAAGGCTAAAAAATAAGGGAGTCTAGTACATGCAACACCTATCAGAAAACACCTCCAAGGTGTCAGCTGCAGGACTGATAGCTTTCTAACAACCTCTGAGGAGCAGCCGTAAACATAAGCATGGTTGATGTGAATCGTACCCAGAATCTCTTCGTATCTGGGCTCACTGATAAATTAAATTCCTGAACATGCAAACTCAGGGGCACGCTCAGTCATTTAGGTGAGTCCATACTTCCGGGCAACTCTCTGAGATGGTCTGGAGGCACCCAGCGAGGCACTTTGACCCCCATGCTGCTCTACTGGGACTTCAACAGTGGATTCCAGCAGGATGGGCACAGAAAGAAGACACTTAGCAGGATAGAGCAGGGTAGGAAAGCAATCTCATGGAAGCAATTTTCACTGCTTTGTGAGGGACTCACAGCTTTCTGACAACCTAGCTTCATCTGCATTTGAAAGGTTTTGTTTTCATTTTGCACTCAAAAGAATCTCTGATTTTAGACGAAATAAGGGAGAAGGTTCAGAGACTGGTTATATGCTTTTTCATGCTGAAAGAAAGGGAAGGGAATCTGGATTTCATGTCATCTTCCTTTCCCCTTCTAACAACTCTGTTTGTAGGACTGGTTAGGCCATGTTATATAAAGGTGAGATAACTTGCCCAAGTCATACAGCTAGCAAGAGGCAGTCTGCCTGACTTCAGAGCTTGGGGAGTGGCCACTATACCACACTGCCCACTGGTCTCTCAAAAGCTCCCGGATTTCTCTCTTTCTTCCTTTCCCCCTCTTACCCCGTCTGACAGCAGTTCTTTGATACAGCGGCACAGGATTTCCGTGGTAATCCGATGTATACTCTTGTGGCTGTGGGTGCGAGGGCTGGGGAAGGACTGACTGGGGCTATGTGGCTGCCTGTAGGGACGGTGGGTTCTAGGCGCACCTATCCCCAGCTCCTGTCACCACCCTCCAGAGAGGAGGCCGCAGCCCACGGCAGGCATCACACTTAAAATAAAGTTCCTGCCCCCTGTGTTGCAACTGGTCCCTGCGGGATGGGGTGGCCTTTCCCGGGTGAAAGCCACACCCTGGGCAAGGGTGAGGCCGGGATGATGGTGGTGGCTGGAAGGGCCACAGAGGCTGGAAGGCAGCAGAGCAGACAAGACTAGTCAGAGAGGTGAGCTGCAACCCAGTTCCAGTCCCCCCACTTCCTCTGCACACGGTCCTGGGCAAGTTGCTTCACCTTTCTCAGCCCTGGCATTCTCATCTGTAAAGTGGGGAGCACATAAGCAGCCACCTCACCAGGCTGGTGCGAGGACTAAGTGAAGTGATGAAAGTAAAGCACTTAGGACAGTGCCTACCACATGGTAAACAATCTGTAAGTAGGAGTAGCGATTACTGTCATTATCACGAGCAAGTTACAGCCAGCCACAGGTCACTACTCATGTGCAGGACCACTGGGGAGGGCTGCTGGGCACCTCGGGGGCTCCTGAGAGCATCAGCGCGGCGCTAAAGGAGGCTGAGCAGGCCAGGCTCCAGAGCGCTTAGGAGTTCTGACTCCATCTTGGGCTCTTTCATCTCTACTTTGATGATTTAGAGATACCTTCACTTTTCAGCCTAGGATGTCATGAAAAGGTCAAATTGCATTGGGCCTACTGGTTAAGAAAGTGAGGAAGCGTGTAGCAACATTTCTATCAATGTCTGTTTCAGATGTGAATACTCCAGTATTAAGGGTCATCCCAGCTCTGTCCAGAAAACCCTTGGGGTCAAGAGCAGTGCCTTCCCCCAAGGCCCCAGGGCCTGGAGGGAGGGGTCCCTACCTTCAGGTGCTCCATCTTTTCCTGTTGGCTCAGGAGGTCCCTGTCAGCTGCATCTGGGGGTGCAGGGGGCTGGTTGGGGGGATGCATGAAGTCCTGGGTGACCTTCTCAGAGAGTTTCTGGATGACCTCCTGCTTAGCCTGGTTCTTGTCCAGGAGCAGCTGCACGTGCTGCCGCAGCTCCTGCACCTCCTGCTCCCGCAGGCTCGCCGTCTGCACCAGGCTCTCCCGCTCCTGTTCCAGGGCCTCCACCCGCCTGCCCAGCTCCGCGATCTGCCGCACTTTGTGCCGCACCAGCTCCAGCCGGTCCTTGTCCTCGGCTGCTGCCAGGTACGCACTGGACACCCTCTTCTCCTGCTGGGCAGCCTCCAGTGCCTTGTGCAGGATCTTCACCAGCTCCTGCACGGGGAAAGGGAAGAGCCCGGTGAGCTCGGGGAAGGCCTATTACGTGCCAGACATGAGGCAGAGGCTGTCATCAGTTCTCCTAAGAGCCCTGAGAGGTGGCGGGCAACATCCCCTAGGGCATCACTGACCAGCACCCACATTCTCTTTTTCTACTCAGAAGAGTTTTAGTTGGACACATGGTTCCCCAGCAAAGGACTACATTTCCCAGCCAAGCTCATAGCTCGGTGTGGCCAAGTGACTACTGTGCCCAAATGGGATATGAGAAATGCTGTGGGCAGCTTCTGGGTCATGCCTTCCAAACCACTGCGCACGTGCTCCCCCGGCCCAGTTCCCTTTCCTCCTGGCTGGGAAACGGCAGGAACCGGAGCAGCCAGGCTGGGCTCACAAGCAGAAGTTGCAAGTTGAGGATGGCACAGTCGCCCCACCAACTCGGAGCTGCACACTTCACTCTGGATTCTTCAATGTCAGAGAGAAATAAACTTCCAATTTGTTTTAGGCCACAGTACTTTGAGGCTTCTGCCCATTCCCCAACTAATATGTCTGTTTCAGAAATGAACAAACTGAGGCCCAGCAGAGTGGAATTTAACTCCAAATCATCCAGACACTGAGCATCCTGTGCTCGGTCAGTAATGAAAGCAGGGGTGGCAGCGGCATGGCACGTGGGCATGGCTCTTCCTTCTCACCCCTGAGGCAGACATCACTCATCAACCTCAGCACTCTTTCCCGGTGAAGCCTAGCTGAGGCCTCAGAATCCTTCTGAACATGGCATTCAAGCAGTCACTACCAATCGAGCTGAGGTGGCATTAGAGAAAACAAACTGGCAATCCTCACGCCTCGCCACACACCCAGGGCCCACGCCTCAGCCCATCCAACAATGCCTGCAAGGCAGGTGCCAAGAAGCGCCTGGGAGTTGTTCAGAAGCAATGGCTTCGATTTATTCCTTGGCAGGGACAGCCGATTCATGTGGAAATTCAAGGTGTGGCTCCCTGTGCCTTCAAGCTTCCAACCTCCCCAGCATTCAGGGACCTGTCCTGCTCCAAAGCAGGGATGTGAATTCATTCAGGACCAGGATCAGCATATCAGAAGCCAGACAGCCCAGCAGCCAGTCCCACGTGAACCTGAACCGCAGACCCGGCAGTTAGGGCCTTTAGCTCACACTGCTGTGCTCCAGGCCAGTCTCATGTGGAAAAGCGTGGTTTCCTGGGGACACATTAACTGTATGCATGCCAAAGTGTTTAAATAAATGATTGGCTGGATAGGCTGAGAACAATTCCATTTTGGAGAACTGCCCGAAATCATGACTTCATTTCAGAAGCTAACGATAAGACCAAATTAGCATACACCTTCCGAAACCTTGGTACTAGTGACTGTCCCTTCTCTGGTTCTCTCTCTTCTATCCATCCATCTAACCTTTATCAAGCACTCACTCAGTGCCAGCCCCTGGGACCCAGAGAGGCGCCAGTCACAGTTCCCACACTCAAGGACCACGAAGGCTGGTGGGAACAAAGGTGAACCACTGTCACGGAATGATTTACCGTGAGAGGGGGAAGCAAGGGTGTTTGTGGGGACTCAGGGCAGCAGGCGATGACTTCTGCCTGGGGCGGAGGCCGGGGAAGACCAGTACATTCCACAGAAAGGCGGAGCAGTTTAAACTGATCCTGAAGAATGAGGAGGGCCAGTGAGGTCAAGCAGCAGGTGGGAGACAAGGGCAGAAAGTGGGAGCTGAGGGTTGGGAGGGCTTTCCAGACGAGGCTGAGCCAACAGCTTGAGCAAAGCCTCAATGGAATGAAGGAACAGGTACGGAGCTGTGGGTCCTGGGTGTGGCAGGACGGTGGGGAGGGGTGGGTGGCTGCAAACCGAACTGGCACGTCAGGGATTTAGAAGTCAGCTTCCCAGGGCGGTACTGACCCAGATCAACATTCCTGTGGCTGCAGGATAACTGAGAAGCCTAGACCATTTTCTGAGTCAGCTGAGATTTGGAGATTACCTGGGGTAACTGCCTGGTGAAATAACCAGTACATGCCACTGCTCAGACTTGCCCTAGCCTCAGAATCAGGGGGGTATCTGTCTGCTAACTTTGGGAGAGTCAACTCTGAAGCCCATTTCACTACATCAGCTGTCTCTCCCTTCCCACATCTGGCTCTTCAAATCCAAGACCAGCCCGGGAGGCTGTCCTCCCACCCCAGGACCCCTGCACCAGAATAAGACAGGAAGAAAGGAACCCGGGAGAGGGATGGAGCCAGAGCAGGAAGTGTAAAGTGAGGAGTGGGAATGGATCATGGATTCGGAAAACCTGGAGGCTGGATGGCCCTGGGAGACCACCTGGTTCAGTCACCCCGCTCTCACGCAGGGAGACTGAAGCTCAAGAAAGGACAAGAGAGGACTAAAGGGACCTGGTGGATCCCCATGAGTGGGAAAACTGCAGCTAGAACAGAAGGCTCCCAACTCCAATCCTAAGACCTTCACTTCTTCATGATGTGTAGTTAACGGATTCTGCATCGAAATGCTTCTTTCAATTTCTTTAAAAATGGGAATAACCCATGTTCAGAGCAGCATTATTCACAAGACCCAAGAGGTGGAAACAACCCAAGTGTCTGTTGATGGTGAATGGATAAACAAAATGTGGCATACAATGGAATATTACTCAGTCTTAAAAAGGAAGGAAATCCATCACATGTTAAAACATGGATGAACATTGAGGACCTTATGCTAGGTGAATTAAGCCAGTCACAAAAATGCACATATACATCAAATAGAAATAATGAAAACGAAAAGAAAACTTGAATATCCCATTTTGAGGCTGCTTTCGTCCTTACAATGTGATGACGCCTCTCCAGGTCAGTCATTATCAAGCAACACTATCATTTGCAACAGTTCAAGAGTATTCCTTGTATGGAGCACAAAGTTCCCTTCATCCCACCTCCTAGGATGGACATCTGGGTTGTTTCCAATTCCCAGTCATAAGCAATGCCTTAGGACCAAGTCTTGAAGTAGAAGAGCTGATCAAGTGACACTTTTAATACTTCTTAATTGAATCATTGTTTGGTCGATCTTAGATTTTGACAACTGTTAATAAGTTGTCATTTTAGTAAACATTTTAAAAGCCAATAAATCATTTATCTTATTAAAGTGTGGATACCTTCATTGCTCACTAGAATCAAGGTGGGTGAATCCAACACTGCTTGTGGAAAGAGCACTGGACTGGGAGTGCCCTGGACATGACGGCCTCTGACCCCTAAGGGGCTCGGTGCCAGCTGGGAATAGGTGAAAGAGCACTGGCTTGGGAGTTACAGAGGCCTCGGTTCCCATTCCAGATCCACTAATGCGGGTGTTTCAGAAAACTGAACCTCAGCTTTCTCGTATGTAAAATGGAGATGATGGTCCTACTCCACCAAGAGTCACTGAAAGGGTGAGAGAGAAATTGTGACAAGTGTGCCTCCCCAAGCACGGGGGCCCTCTCACCCCCTCTCCCTCTAAGGCCCGTACCCCTCCCCAGGGCCTGTACCCTGAAGTCTCCGGCTGGGGTTCTAGGGAAGGGAGAGGCGGCACCTTGCTCTGATCAAGTTTCCTCACTGAATTATATACCTTCACCAAGTAATCCTGAGTGAGCTAACCTGGCCCCTGGCAGGGCCCGGGGGAGGGGTTCACCATTCCTGGCAGCCAACATCCCCACAAACAACAGCCCTCCATCTGTCGGAGCAGACAGCCTTCAGGTTGGGTGCAACGCTGCTGACTCTGAAAGCCTGAGTCACCAGGCCAAGCTGCCATCTGGTGCCGTCTCCCAGAGTCCAAATCTCTTGGGGGGCCAGCGCTGCAGGGGACTGGGATGGATAATGGCTTAATGGGTATTGGAATCACAGGGAGTGCATTCATTTTTTCTGAGGAGCAGTCACGGTGCTTGTGTCTGATACTGGGCTACACTGCGAGAGCATGGAGGAGACGGCTGGGCTGTGAGGGGTCCTGGACCTGGGGAAGGAGACCAGTGCCTACGTCCTGGCTCTTCCAGCTGCGTGACCTTGGACTAGTCAGCCACCTTCTCTGAGCCCCTTGAACGTGGTGCAGTGAAGAGGGCAGAAGCTCTGGAGGCACGCAGACCAGAGCCTGAACCCTGACTCAGCGCCCAGGAGGTCATGGGCACGCAGAACCTCTCAGAACTCCAGTCTGTCAGGAAAAGGAGAGGATAACTGGTGTAAAGAGGAGAGACAGTGTGTGGAAGGCACCAGCCAGCACAGTACTGGGGCCACACTTCATACCAGCAGTTACTTGTGTTCAATCCCGTGGGCGAGGTCCCCAAGGGCAGGGGTTTGGCCCAGTGTACCTCAGTGCCCTCCATAGCATCCAACAGAGTTTGAGATACAAATCCTTAAAAATCACTAAAGCTATTGGCAGTGCCTGCCTGGCTGGCTGAGCCAGGATGAGACCCCCAGTTCCCATGTCCTCTTGCAGCCTGAGGCACCTTCCCACTGAAGAGACACAGGAGGGCATCGTGTAGACATGGGCCCAGGAAGTCCAGGGGACTGTTTCCCCAGCTGAGGTATTACACTTAAAAGGTCTCAGATGGAGAGCTGCTCTCTGACCAGCATTTCTGAGTGCCTGGGGTACCAATGGGCACCCCAAGATTGTGCCAGACTCCTCTGTGTTACCTCTAGGTCAAGAGTCAGTCTCTTTCTCTCCTCCTCACTGGTTTTGGTATTTGGGTTGAACATGAAACCCCACAGTTGGTCTGGCTGGGGTCCCCCTTCTAAATGTGGAATAAAGGTAAGGATGGCCTCCTCCCATCACTGCTATACCCACAAGCACATCTCCCAGAGCCCCTCGGGGAGGGAGGGGGGTGCTTTTACCCCTCGTAAGGCGGGAAGGAATCAACAAGGAGAGCAGGGAATGCCACAGTCACAGCCAAAATAATCAAAGCCTGCATGTTTGGGGCAGCTGCTGGGTGCCAGGCACCCAGCTTTATGAATCTGGACACAGGCCTCTTCAGAAAACATGATTATAAGTCCATATAAAGAGGAGGAGGGAATTCCCTGGAGGTCCAGTGGTTAGAACGCTGCGCTTCTACTGCAGGGGGCGTGGGTTGGATCCCTGGTCAGGGAACTAAGATCCTGTGTGCCGGGGCGGTGCGGCCATCTGGGAGATGGGTCAGACAGCACACTATCCACTCATTTCGTGAGTCAAAAGCTAAACCCCAAGACTTGATCTCCTCCCCACTATCTGCCCCAGGACAGGGTTGAGGTCTGCTGGAAAGTGAATTAGTAAAAAAGTCCAGATTCTTTAATGTTGGAACAACTTCCTCCTGACATTTTCACTCTGACTGTAGGGGAGTTGTCAACATCCTGGGCAGCCCGTACTAATCTCCAAGAGCGGAATGAAATCTAGGTCTCCCGGGGCCTCTCCACGTCATTTGACAATTCCTAATGCCTTAGAAGGAAAGGCCGAGTCCCGGGAGGCTGCCCACATTTCCTAGAAAGTAGGGGAAGAAGCACGGAAACGACAAGTGGTGTTTACATTCTACATCGCTCTTCCTTTCCAGGTCGGGTTTGGGACTGAAGCTGTACTGATACAGGGATCAGGAAGCTGCTACAGCTCAGCTTAATGCCCTCAGCTCTCAGGAGCGGCCAGCAGCCTCATGACAGGAACGCAAAGGTGACGGAGGAAAAGAGTGATGGCTGGGCTGCTAAGTGGCATCAGAGGAGACTTCACATGCTGTAAGGATACATTTGGGTGCTATAAGCCTGCAAGGGCAGGGCTGTGTCTTTTCTCACTGTTTGTTCCCCAGCACCTAGAACACTGCATGCCTGTAACAGGCCCTCAATAAAAGCTTTGTGAATAAACAAATGAATTGAGAACACATGAATGATTGAGCTTCCTCCTTTGAGGACTCTAATCACCAGCTGCTTCATTAAATGTAACCCCTGAGCTGCCAGGAATGAAGCCTCTGCTGGTTCCTGTAATAACTGTTTAGGGGCAAGAAAGGCAGAGAAGGGGCAAAACTAGGTAGGGAGAGCATTTTTCTGGACTGTGTCCTCTAAAAACAGAGTAGAAAGGAAAAGAAATGTACAAAGGGGAGAATATTTAGAAGTATACCCCTTACCTCCCCAGGAGCAAGACCAGAAATAAAGCAGACAGAGATGTAGAGTAGCCAAAGCTCAAGCAAGAGAGCTGAGGCCTTCCTCTCAGAGGAAAAGGAGCCTGGGCCCTCAGTGGGTACCATCACTAGAGTACCACAGGCACCACGCTCAGGAGTTTTGGTAACAACTGTGCTGGCTTAGTCACTTTTATTGTGCTAAAGAGAGCCTACTGGGCTTCCCTGGTGGCGCAGTGGTTGAGAGTCCGCCTGCCGATGCAGGGGACATGGGTTCGTGCCCCGGTCCGGGAAGATCCCACATGCTGCGGAGCTGCTGGGCCCATGAGCCATGGCCGCTGAGCCTGAGCGTCCAGAGCCTGTGCTCCACAACGGGAGAGGCCACAACAGTGAGAGGCCCGCGTACCGCAAAACAAACAAATAAAAAAAAAAAGAGAGCCTACTGCCCATGCTGCATCCCCCATTGCCTCCCCGCCATGTGACCCTTACTACTTCATGAGGTCACCCCTGGATGTGAACTTGATTTACTCTCTGAGTTGTGGGATTTTTGAGTGATTTTAATGTCTGTGTATATATGTGATCTGTTACCTACAATGACCATGTAGCTCTTTCTTTCTTAACTGCTATAATTAACTTCTCTCTCTATGAAGCCTAAATCTTCCTCCCTGTCACTGTCCTCTGTTGGGCCTGGCTCAGCCTGGTTTCTCTGTCCTGTACCCAGTTACCAGCTGCCAGATCAAAGATCCCCCAGTTCCTTCGGTGGCCCCTCCGAGGACCCTGCATGCAGATTACCCTCCTCCAAACACTGTGTCTTCGGGTGTGGGGTCAGATCATGCACAGTCTCCCAGGAGAGATCCGAGAGACCTGCCCTTGGTGGCCTTCTGTCCCATAGCTCAAGTGACAGTATGTCCCTGACTGATCAACAGCACAGCATTTCCAGCCACCTGCAGTTTGGCAGTTAAGGACCACAGGCTGGCTAACGCATCACATTTAGCTTGTCCAGGGGCTCCAGGCCCAGAGGGGTCCACTGGAGCCTGGGGTGTCTCTGGGGCCAGAGCTCACCTTCTGAGCCTTTAGCTCCTTGGTGAGCATCAGAACCTGCTGCTCCAAGGCCAGCACTTTCTCCTGGGCGGTTCGGTTCCGTGTGAGTCCTTCGGTGAAGAGCGGGAAGGTGTTGCTCTGGCGCTTGGCTTTCTGAATGAGATTGGCGGTCAGAGAGGACTTGGGTGTAGGCTTTGGAGAATCCGCTGGATCTTTTCCTGCTCAAGAGGAGGAACACAGAGGTTGTGATCAGTGGCTTCAGCAGTTCTCAAACTTGGGCTTGCTGCAGAAGCACCTGGAAGGCTTGGTAAAATGCAGATTGGGGGGACTTCCCTGGTGGCGCAGTGGTTAAGAATCTGCCTGCTAATGCAGGGGACACGGGTTCGAGCCCTGGTCCAGGAAGATCCCACACGCCACGGAGCAACTAAGCCCGTGCGCCACAACTACTGAGCCTGCGTGCCACAACTACCAAAGCCCACACACCTAGAGCCCATGCTCCGCAACAAGAGAAGCCACCGCAATGAGAAGCCCTCACACCGCAATGAAGAGTAGCTCCTGTTCGCCGCAATTAGAGAAAGCCCGCGTGCAGCAATGAAGACCCAATGCAGCCAAAAATAAAATAAATATATAAATACATAAATTTATTTTAAAAAATATTTTTAAAAAGTGCAGTTTGGGGACCCTACTCCCAGAGCTTTCCATTCCATAGGCCTGGGGCACAGCTTGAGAATTTGTATTTTTAAATGTTCCTAGGTGATGCTGATACAGCTTGTGCAGGGATCATACTCTGAGAACCACTGGACTATATAAACACTGTTTACACCGTGCTGGGTCATCCAGCCCATCCTCTACCCTCTGTTCCCTATTCCCTCTGTTCCCTACCCTCCAATCTCAACCTGCATGGGTTACCTCCTACTGCCCCGCTAGTGTTTGCCAGGTGGCCATCTCCTCAGGCACGGGCCCAGGCAGGATGTATTTTTTCTTATTTCAGGATCTGACCTCCAGGCTCTGGGCGATTTTCAAGGCACACAGATCTGTCGATTGACAGGAGCACAAAATATCTGTACTCTGCATACTTGCCCCAGTGAGTAATGTAAACTCTCATTTGATTCTAATTACAAGCTAAATTAGGAGACATATCTCCCACAGCTGAATGTCTCAAGGCTGTATCCTTTTATTTCCAGCAGAGCCTGGGTCAGCAACCAATAGCCCACAGACCAAATCGGGAGGCCTGTTTTTGTAAATAAAGTTTTATTGGAATACAGCCATGCCCATTTATTTGTGCATTGTCTGTACTGCTTTCACTCCACAAAGGCAGAGTTGAGTACTTGCAACAGAGACTGTATGGCCCATAATGCCTCAAATATTTACTATCTGGCCCTTTACAGAAAATGTTTGTTGACTGGTGCTAAATTTTCTTTCTTTTTTTTTTTAAAATAAATTTATTTATTTATTTATTTTTGGCTGCGTTGGGTCTTCGTTGCTGTGCACGGGCTTCCTCTAGTTGAGGCGAGCGGTGGCTACTCTTCGTTGTGGTGCACGGACTTCTCATTGCGGTGGCTTCTCTTATTGCGGAGCACAGGCTCTAGGCGCGCAGACTTCAGTAGTTGTGGCATGCGGGCTCAGCAGTTGTGGCTCGCGGGCTCTAGAGCACAGGCTCAGTAGTTGTGGCGCATGGGCTTAGTTGCTCCATGGCATGTGGGATCTTCCCGGACCAGGGCTCGAACCCATGTCCCCTGTATTGGTAGGTGGATTCTTAACCACTGCGCCACCAGGGAAGTCCCTAAATTTTATTCTTAAATCCAATGTTAGAGAATCACTCACCCAGACCGCCTTGTCCTGCCCTACCCTCAGCCTGTGCTTTAGGGCTCTGCCATCAGCCTGCATCAAGGGACATGTAATGGCCTGATTATATGGTCAAGAGACTGAGAATTTTGATCACAGGGCACATACACATTATGTCCGTTATGAGGCCCCAACATAAATTCTTCTTAGCTCTCAGGGCCAGCTTTGCTTCTTTTAAGATATGTGTTTATAGTCTTATGGACACCGGAAGTAACCTAACCACTTGCATTTCCCTCTTTGCCTTGGCTGCTGAGAAGCTCAGAGCCACATTTGCTGCCCACCTTTGGTACACTGCAGGATTTTTTCTTGAGCCTATCTAAATTTTCTAACTCAAATTACTCATTTATCTTCCCCCTGATATACACTGTAGTAAGTCATACCCAGTTCTTTTGGGACTATGATATTAAAAATAAGGATGTGGTATGAGATCCCAGGGGAGGGGACAGGCAGGGCTTGCAGGACAAGCTGAATGACTTAGCAACTTTCTTCTGGGGACCAGGCCAAGAGCCAACCAAATAGTATTGAGCAGACAAAAAACTACTCTAGTAGGTGACAGGAACCAGAAACTCCTTGGCCTTGTTGAGTACAAGAACAGAACGGTCTTGTTCCAGGCTTAAAAGAAATCTGGTCGAGCCAGGTACAAAGCAGCCTGCAGAGCTCAGAGGAATGCAATGCTTCTTTTTCTTTCCTGCCACAGGATCTAAGAGGGCAGGGAGGCTCCCTGGAGCCCTGCAGGCTACTGTACACCAACCCTGAGGGCAGGCAGGGTAGGATCACTGTGCCCATCTTATAGTTGGGAAAAACGGAGGCCTAAGACAGTGGTTTTCAATCAGCACCCTAGGATTTCATGGGATCGCCTCAAGGGCTGGCTGGGAAGGGAAGAGGGTGGGGTGGGAGGGGCTGAGGGGGAGCCTGGACTCCCAACCCTGCCTCAACTCTGCTTTTATTTGCTTTGTGTATCAGATTTTGTTTATGGGGACAAGGTTTCATGGCAATAAAGAGGTCGTTTGCAAAGTCACTGACTCAGAAAAGAGGCTTCAGGCAGGAATATGGGGCCAGACTGTTTGCTCTGAATCCTATTCTGTTACTCACTGTGCAGCTGTGAGCGAGTCACTCCTCACATCCGTTCCCAGTTCCCTCAGTTATTAAATGAGGAGAACAGTATTTACCGCTCAGGTTGTCGTAAAGACTAAACGTAAAGCGCTTCGTGCATGTGGATGAAACTTGAAAAGATTCTGCTGAGTAAAAGACACCAATCACAGAAGACTACATATTGTAGATTCCATTTATATGCAATGTCCAGAACAGGCAAATCTATAGAGGCAGAAAGTAGATTAGTGGTTGCCCAGAGGTGGAGACTGGGACTGATGGCTGAGGGGTATGGGGTTTCTTCTGGGGGTAATACAAATGTTTTAAATTTGATTATGGTGATGGTTGCACAACTCTGTGAAGATACTGAAAGCCACTGAATTATATGTTTCAAAGGAGTGAATTGTATGGTATGTGAATTATATCAGAATGAAACTGTTACCAAAAAAAAAAAAAAAAAAGGCTTAGAGTAGCCCTGGCACAAAGTACCTGCTACATGTAAGTGCTAGTTCTATTATTATTATTGATTAGATACAGTACTGATCTTCTCTTGGGCTATTCATCGTGATCTGTGGGGCCTCATCAGGCACTGCTCCAAAGCGGTGCTTTTTCTACAGTAATTTCTACACAGCCCAGGGGTCCTCTCTACCATAAGACCCCTCAGTGCTGCCTTAGCCAGTTTTCTCCCAACTGTTTCTACATAGTTAAAACATGTTTTAAGGGCATTTATGCTAATTTCAAAGATGTCAAACACCCCTGATGGGTCCTAATATTTTGTAAAAGAAATAAAGTGCCATGTCACAGAGGGGATGAATACCTTGAGGTCATTTGTTCTGCTTCTTCAGGTAGATCTGATTTTAATCATCCCAGAAAAGCATTTTTATATCCTTTCCTTATAAATTTTTTTTAAAAAAGGAAGAAAGAAAAAGCAACAGGTATTTTCCCTTATTACTTCAAGAATCATTGCTTGGTGTTTCAGTTTGGGAAGATGAAAAGCGTTCTGGAAATGGATGGTAGTGATGGTTACACAAGAACGTGAATGTACCTAATGTCACTGAATTATACACTTAAAATTGGTTAAAGTGGTAAATTTTGTTATGTATTTTTACCACAAGTTAAAAAAAAAAAAGGAAAGAAAGAAAGAAAGGAGGGAGGGAGGAAGGAAAGAAAGAAAGAGAGAAAGAGAGAAAGAAAGAAAGAATGAATCATTACTACCAGACCCATGGAAGCCCAGGAGGAGTGACCTGGAGAGTTGAATCTTTGACACACAAAAGCACGGATGTTTGTTTACGGGGAGGAGAGAGGGCACCCACTTAGCCTCTGAAGGCAGCTCAGACCCAGGCAGAGGCTCACCTGGGGCGCTGAGGTCAGGAGGCGAGGGCTGCTCCTCCCTCTGAGGCTCCTCGCTCAGTGAAGAATCTTCTCCTGAGGGTCTGTGGCCTGTTCCTTGGGTCTGCTTGTTGCCCCGGATGTTGTACATTGTGTTTCTGAAAGGAAAATAGAGGATCATGGGGCTGACAGCCCTGCTATCTTGCCCACTACCCTTCCTGCTGCCACTGCTGGCGCTCAGGCTGCATCTCCACCCCAGTCATGACTTGATCAGTCTGCCTGACTGCAGGCACCCTGCAGGAGGCAACCCATCTGAGCCTCTCCCATCACCCTTACCCTTCTCCTTTCCATTTTTCATCATGCACATCACCTTTGATACGCAGTATTCCTTGTAAACAATACAAGCTTGACTCCTCTGCCTCCAACCCCACTGCTAGAATATAAGCTCCATGAGGGCAGGGGCATTTGTCTGCTTTATTCACTGAAATGGATTTGCCAAACTAACTTTCCCAAAACCTTCACCTGGTCTTATAACCACCTGGCTTAAAAATCACCAGTGGCTCCCTACTTCTGCTGAGAAAAGTTCCAAACACCTCCTGGCCTCTTGCTCCCCTTGCTTTCTTTCCCTGCTCAGACCTGTTCTCTCTGTAGCCTTCACTGATCACCTCACAGCCTCCAAGGAGCTTACTGCACTTCATGCATGGGTCACTCTTTGACCAAGTACTTGTCTAGACTGAGTAGTGGTGTCTTTTCTTCAAGAACTGAGCACTAACCTACCTGCATGCCTACTGGCACCTGGCACTGGGTCACATGTGCCCAGCGTACAGACTCAATAGATGTTTGTTTGCAGGAAGGAACTAGGTAGCACCAAAGGCTGGCCTGGCACCACAGGCCACAGAGAAGTTCATGAGTTGGATGAAAAGGCAGTTCAATTGAGTTTGTTTTCTCTTTGCAAAGGTATAAAAGTCGACATATTCCAAAACTAATAACAAGGAAGAAAAAATGACTAAAGAGTTCACTAGGTCAGTGTTTTTCAAACTGCAGGCTGTGAGCCATTGGTAGACTGTAAAATCAGTTTAGTATCACGACCAGCACTTAAAAAAAATGGAATAGAAAATATCAGAATGCGCCCCACTTAGAAAGGATTAAAATTTTGTGAATTACATATATGTGTATTGAGCCATATAATAAGATGTATTTCTTACTGGTCAACAGTTTGAAAAACACTGCAGGAGGAGGTCAATTATCTAAAGGGCAGCAATAGCGTGGCCAGAAAACAAAAGGCTGAAAAAGTCTGTAGACTTGTGATGGAGTCCTGGCTTTGCGCTATCATCCCTCCATGTGATGTATACGTCTAGCAATATGGTGGACAAAATATCTGAAAAACCCTTGTTCCACAAACATCTACCTAGATGCTAGATAAATGCAAAACATATTTCAAAAGTATTTAGCTGAATTCTCAGAAAAGGAAGGGAAAATCCCTAGGGACTAAACACAAAAAAGGAGTTGAAACTCAAGTGGGAAGTAAAGAGGAAGACGCATATATAGATTAAATTACTTTTCAACAAATATTTACCCCTTCCCCTCCACCTCCGCAGGAGCAGAGTACATCCCCCTCCTCCTTTTGATTTTGGGCACAGCCATGTGATTTGCTTTGGCCAAAGGGATGTTGGCAGATATAATGTAAATATAGGCTTAAAATGTGCTTGCATGTAGGGCTTGCCCTCTTGAGGAACATGCCTCATAGCTGCTGGTCCATGGAACGTGAGAAATATGTGGAGGAAACCTAGATCTTCCCAACGGCTTGGAGCCAAGACCAGGTGAACCTAGCCTGTATCACGTGAACCCAGATGTGCAGGAAATGAATGTTTATTATTATATGACACTGAATTTTGAAGTGTTTGTTTGCAGCATTATTATTGTGAAAGTTGGCGAGGACATGAGTTTGTCCAGGGATCAACTGCTTTATTTAAATTGAGATATAACTGACATGTAACATTATATTAGTTTCAAGTGTACAACATGTTGATTTAATACATATACTTATTGCAAAAGGATCACCACAGTAAGTCTAGCTAACACCTATCACCACCCATAGTTACATTTATTTTTTCTTGTGATCAGAAATAAACTGTTGATACCAGAAACCTAGAACCTTGTTTGCAAAGGAGGAAAGAAAACAAGGTTTTGGACCCATGCAAAGTATGAAGTTAAAACTGAAATTCTTACATAAAGCTGAGATTCATGAAGGTCCATGCCCTCTGTGAAGTTAGAAAAAGAAGCCTGCTGGCAAAATTAATATAAGGAGAGTCTAGGTGAAGGCTCTGGGTGTTCAAAACATTACCTTTGTGTGGTTTTGGTTATCAGGATAATATTGGCCTTATAGAATGAACTGGGAAATGCTCTTTCCTCTTTTTTTGTTGGGGGGGGTAGTACAGTTTGTGAAGAATTGGTATTTATTCTTTAATGTTTGGTAGACTTCACCAGTGAAGTTATCTGGTCCTAGGTTTTTGTGTGTGTGCATGTGTGTGTGTTGGTGGGGTGGGGTGTAATTTTTTGATAACTAATTCAATCTCTTTACTTGCTACAGGTCTATTTAGATTTTCTATTTCTTCTTGAGTCAGTTTCAGTAATTTGTCTTTCTAGGAATTTGTCCATTTCATCTAAGTTATCTAATTTATTAGCGTAGAATTATTCATGGTATTCCCTTATAAACCTTTTTATTTCTGTAAGGTTGGTAGTAACGTCCCCTCTCTTGTTCCTGATTTTAATCACTTGAGTCTGCTTTCTTTTCCTGGTCTTTCTAGATAAATGTTTGTCAACTTTGTTAATCTTTTCAAAGAACTATCATTTGATCTTAAGCTTGTTTTTAAAACAAAATGAAGTTTTTTGGTATAGTTGGGTCTCGAATAGGAAAAGAATGAGATTATACTTCAATGGAGAGTACAGATGACTGATGAAAGGTAAAATTAATCAATTAAATTTAGAACAGAGAAGAAATTAGAACTCAGCACTCCTAACACCTGACCTTAAATAAGGAGCCCTGACTCCTTGGGCTAGTCATTTCCTCTTCTTAGTTCTTACTTTACCCATCTAAAAATAAAAGGGTGGTGGTCATATTAATATGAATGATGACCATGAGAGGCACTATTTACTGAGTATCACTCTGTGCTGCGTCTTTCTGAGCCCCATTACATGGATCTCACACACCATAGGCCACATGATTTGGCAAGGACCCTGGGGCACATCCCTATGGCCAGGGGCACTGGCTGGGTGGGGTGACCATGACTGTTGCCCACACTTCCCCTTGTCCAGGGGCTGCAGCCTCCCCAATATGTCTAAGGCCTCACAAGCAGTCACCCCTGGGGTGTGGGAAGGCACAGAAACCCCAATTTCAGGGCAACAAAGATCATTCTAAGCCCTAGCACACGTCTCCTCTGAGGATGGGCAGCTCACTAACTACTGTCACAGCCCAGGTGGCCATTACCCAGCCAAACTACTGTGCTTGGAAGAGGCATCTCCATTTCATAAACGTATTGACTTTGCTTGGAGCAGTTCATGGATCATCTTCTGTGTAGGTTTAGCTCTAGGTCTGAAAGGCCTGGTCAGCATGGGAGTAGTGGTCACAAGGACTTGTTCTGGAAGGATAGATAACCTTGGGCAGGACATTTATCCTCTCTGAGCCTGGATTTTCCCATCTGCAATGGGATGAGGAACATATCCACAACAAACAATGACTGGGGCCTTGCATGGGCCAGGTCTAAGATAAACCCTAGGAGTTCAACTCATCTAATCTTCACCCACATGCATTTAACTCTTTTACTCCTCACAACAGCCCAATGAAGTAAGCACTATTATAACCTCCACTGCACAGTGAGAACTTTGATTTGGAAAGGATAGGTAACCAAAGCCACAGAACGAGTAAATGGTGGGGCTGAGCAATAGACTTGGATGTCTAATCCATGGTCTGAGAACTTAACCATTAGATACCACTTCACAGGTTTGTCCAGACATCTTGTTGAGAGTGTAAAGCACCTATAACAGTGTCCTTCCTCGAGTATGACCTGGGCTCATGGCAGACCCAAGAGCAAGCACCAAGACCCTCCAGGGAAAGGGGGTGCAGGAGACAAGGGCAACCCTGGTCTTTCTGGGGCTGTCAGCAGCCAGGGCACTTGGAAAACCGTCTCACATTTTCTGTGGTTTATGACACATAACTGACTGATCCTCGGAAACTTCCTTCCTTTCTTGGTCTCTGCAGGTTCTCGGTTCTGCTTCTGTTGTTGGGTGGCCATCATTAGGCACGAACCTGGCTTAATCTTGGTGAGAACGCCCTGGACACACACTGGCTGGGTGGCTGGCCTTCTCAGATCCCCTGTCCCCAGAGCAGGCTCCCCATGTAACCAGTGCCCTCCAGCTCCTCCCATGGGAAGATCCCCTGCAGGGCGCCGTCCTTGTCCTCTCACCCTGGGGGGCTCAACCAGGTCCCATACCTGCCAAGTCTCTCTCTCTGGCTCAGATCTCTCTCCTGAGTTCTAGGCCTTTCCATCCAAATGTCTGTGGGGTAGTTCCATCTCTAGCCAGCAGACCCTAAAGGACGCTCATCATATTTTCCCTAAAACCTGCTTCTCTCCTGAGAACGGCATCACTCCCCTGCTAGTTACCCAAGCAAATTCAAACACTGAGGCTGACAGAGAGAAATGCTTCGCTTGAGTCACATGAGGCGGGGGCTCTAATCTAAGTTCAGGGAGCAATCTATTCTGCTTTCTAAGAGGTCCCAGTTTGTCTGAAGTCCACACAGAAAATAACCACCCAAACAGGATCAGCGTTAGGTACAGTCTGAATTCCCAAAAGCTTCCATCCCTTCAATTAGAGCCACAATAGTAGCAGCAGAATAATATTTAAGTGCTTACTGATCCCCAAGCACAGTTCTAAAGCAGTTTACATGTATTAACCCATTTATAACCCCCCTGCCCCACCCCAAACACACACACACTAATCTTGTAAGGCAAATACTGTTGTATTTACATGTACGAATCATTTAAGTGAAGCAGAGAGAAATCAAACAACTTGCCAAGGGCAGAAGAGCCCATGACTGGTGGAGCCAGGATACAAATGCAAGCAGTTTGGCCCCAAAGCTCAGGCCATAGTGCTATCTTCTTATGAACTATTTAAAACAAAGCCTGCCGGTGGGAAATATAAATTGTATATATCACACATTATGAGATGAAAAAGAAGCTAAGATGTAATCGACATACAGTAAATTACACATGTGAAAAGTGAATAATTTGATGCATTTGACATATGTAGACATTTGTGAAGCCACCACTCCATTACATTGAATATGATCTCAATTATGCATATATGTATATAGAAAATGTGAGGAAAGTGATGCTAAGAACGCTTGTCTGGGTGAAAGGACTATGGGTAATTTTAAATTTATACCTTTCTAGATGTTTCTAACTTCCTACAAAGAATGTGTACTACTTTAAAAATCAGAACAAATGTAGTATTTTAAAGTGATGATGTAATGAATTGAAAATAAAGCCCCTAAACCCCAACCCAAGTCCACCTCCCTGCAGAGGAGTCACACCGGATCACTGTAAGCTCCAAAGAAGGTGCTGCCTGCAGCCTGGCAGGCCTCTCAGCTCCATCGCACTTACTGTATTTCAGTTCCCAGGTGCTTGAGGGAGATATTCTGAAGGGCCAAGGGCATAGCAGGGACCGGCTGCAAGGCAGCTGCCATGCCCACAAGGCCAGTGGGCGTTTTCACAGGACACAGGAACTCCTCTAGCTCCGCCTCCTCTTGCTCTGGGGAACAAAGAAAAGGAAAATCATTCACGCTGGGGCTGGGGTCCGGTCACTGCACTTAGAAAGACTAGACAGGGTGGAGACTGGAGAGGTGGGGCAGCCGTCTCCAGACAGCTAATCCAGGGCCTGCCAGCTTGCTCAGGGCTCCAGGAATGTCTTTCTGGGGAAGGTTTCACAGGGGCCCTGGGTCCAGGAGGGTGAAGGCTTGCTGCGAGAAGGGCTTCAGAAGAGAAGCCTACACCACAGCTTCCTGTGTCTCCCTGCAGCGTCCTCAGGAGACTGGCGCCTGGTCATTGTGGCGCAACCATGCCCACAGCAGGGGCTGGCCCAGAAGAGGCCCGCTGAGTGTGCTGAACCAAAGCCATTCTTCTGATAACCTGGTTCTTCTGATTTCCGGACACTCAGGAATTCTGTCTTTGGGAGGGTTTCTTGTTGCTTCTAGACTGAGGCGGATCCGGCAACCGTATCAGCTCAGGCTGCAGTTTCCCGCACAGCCAGGGCTGTTGGCTCTCCCGCAGATGGGAGCGGAGGGTGAGTAGAAGTGCAGAAGCAAAAGCAAACAAACCCTTCCCCAAAGAAAGTCCTTACAAGCATAAAACACCCAGAGGGTTCTCTGGGAAAATTACAGATGAGTATCATAAACCATAAAAAGGAGCATTTACTATGACAGTAACAGTGTGCAGGTACACATATAATAATCATATTATTAGGACAGTTCTCACACACTGAACACTCACTATGTACCCGGCATTTTGCTCAGGGCTTTACATTCCTTTCCTCATTAATGATAAAATTCAATGTATTCGCTCACACATTCACTCAACAAATATCCAATGTGCATGGCAGGGTACCAGATACTTGGGACACAGGTGACAAAGACATGGCCCCAACCCTTGAGGGCTAGGGGGCAGAGACTGACAAGGACGCTGTGATTAGAACACAATGTAACCATCTGCAAAAAGTGTTGAGGGCTCACAGACAGTTTAGCAGGCAAAGTCCCGGAAGGCTTCCAAGAGGAGACTGGCAAAAGGAGGAGGTGGCAGTGGAGCTTGGCCATAGAGAGTAAGCAGGAATTCACCAGGCAGAGAAGAGGGGGCAGGGATGCCTCTGGTGCTGCTGAAGTGCACAGCAAGAGGCGGGCACTGGGGGAGCAGGCAGAGGTGAGATGAGGAAGGATGAGGCCTGAGTCTGGTGCTAAAAAGCTGGGACTGGGCCTGGGACATGGAGGGCGGCCACAGAAGCGGGGTGGGGCTCAGGCGCTCATTTGAGAAAGCTGGCTTGGGTTACAGTGAAGAGGTTGGGTCTGAGGTGGCAGGCTGGGACATGGGGACACTGGAGAGGAGACTGCTGTGGTTTTCTAGCTAAGAGTTGAGGCCTGACCCAAGGCAATAGCAGCGAGGGCCTAGATCTGACATGTAGGCCAGAGGGTAGACATGGCCAGCCCAGGTGACTGGACTGGCTATCTGAGATCCAGGAAGGGGCAACTAGGTAAATGAAGCCCATTTACTCAGGGAAGGAAAAGTGGGGAGAAGGGTAAGGGCAGATGAGCTCAGTCTGTAAAGCGTCTGGGTACCAGGGTCTAGGAGGTGTCCGGCCACAGGTCCTGCCCTCGCCCATTGGGCTTCCCTGTCAACTGAGGGTGAGGCATGTTAGACACACTGCAGCTCGGTGGGTGGTCTGTCTCAACTGTGAAACCTGCTGGTCACAGTGCTGGCTGCAGCATGGGGGTAGGGGGGTATGAGCTCCCGGTCTCCTCCATGCTGGGATGTTTTAGTATTTGGGATCACGTGGGCCACCTGGTGGGGGTGAAGCTTCTGCCCACGGCAACACTGGGGATAAGATCACGGATCTACTCAACTCACAGCACAAAAGCATTTATGTAAGAAGCAACAACAACAACTGCATTCTCTCATTAACCTTCCTCACAGCAACTCTGTGGAAGTTTCATTTCTTGAGATCTTTCCGTAATTGTCATCATCATAATAGTAACTGACATCTACTGAGCTCTGACAATGTGCAGGCATTGTTCCAACCCTTTAAGGTGTAAGGATTCATTTAATCCTCATAATAACCCTAAGGAGTAGGTATTCTTTATTAACCTCATTTTACAGGGAAGGAAACTGAAGCTCAGAAAGGTTAAGCAACTTGCCTAAGACTGCACAGGATTAGGATCTGAGCCCAGCCAGCCTGGCCTCAGAGCCCATATTCTTGCCCTTGATGCTATACTGTTGCCCTAGCTCATCCTGAGTCACATCCCTGGCTCTCCGCTTCTTTAGCAGAGGGGTCCTCCCACTCACTCCCAAAAGGAGGGTAAAGGCTTGGTCACCAAGAGCCCTGGGTGTGTGGGCAGGAGGCAAGCCCATTGGGTACCTAGCTTGAGGCGCAGGGCGGGCCCATTCCCAGCCAGGGCAGCGTCAGGGACGGCGGGAGGTGCAGGCGGGCTGTTGTGGAACTCCCAGCGCTTCATCTGCAGCTGCTGCAGCCAGTATAGCATCGCTTGCTTGGTGGCGGCCTGAGAAGCACAAGCGTTAGTTGGCAAGGCCCTGTGCCCGCATGGTGGCACTGGGTGTGGGATGCAGGAAGGTCATGGGAGGCTTGGCAACTCTCTCCTTCCCAGAAAAAAAAAATTGTCACTGCAGGTGACACCTCTGAAACACCACATGCTTCTTGGCAACAGAAGATAATCGGGCTCTGATCTCCCACTCAGAGGTTCCTTAACCTTTCTGGGCCTCAGTTTTCTCATCTGTCCTATGGTGATGATAACACTCATTTCATAGGGTGGTTATGAGGGTGAAATGAAGTAAGGAAAGTAAAGTATACAGCATAGTTCCTGACATGCAGTAGGTGCTCAAAATGTGCTCACTGGATAAAATATTTTGGAGGTGTTAAGAGAGAGGGAGAGAGCTTTGAAATTCTGACCTGGCTGGGGCCCTAGTAGCATCATTATCTCCCTGTGTGACATCTCAGTGTCCTAGCTGACTTTGTGGAATAGGGAGAATCACTCCTGTTTTGGGGATGATGTGATTGGGGACTGGAAAGCCATATGCACACAACATTGTGGCACCCTCCAGGCAGCCCACATGAGGTATGGTTGATGCTGGTCGTTAGTCTCCCAGCACTGGATGGTCCACATACCTACTCTCACATCCATTATGTTGCCGGATCCTCCACTGGGGAGGCAGGGCGGGAGTGATCGGCCCCCTCCATAGACGGAGAAACTAAGGCTTTGAGGCCGTCCAGGCAGGTGGTGGCAGAGCTGGTCCCAGAACCCGGGTCTCCCACTTCTAGACCAGAGATTTGTTGTAATTTACGGCCGGGAGATTGTGACTTACATGGAGAAAGCCTAGGATCGGTTGGGCTGCAGAAGCTGGACAGGCGCTGGGAGTGAATGGTGAGCCTCACAGAGCTGCCCACAATCAAGGCCATGCGAGAACGTCAGCAGGCAACCAGGGCAAGCCCCCTTCTCAAGAGGACCACGGTGAGGTGTGCACAAGGCTGGGGGCTCCCTGAAAGAGGCCCTCGGCCTGTCATGGAGATATCGTATCAGATAAAATGATGCCCACCATTCTTCTCTTTCTATATACTTTCCCCGAGAGACCTCAGCCCCTCTCAGGACTTCACCATGACCTTGTGCTGACAAGCTCCAGCCCATACCCGAACAACCCATTTTATTAATTCATTGGACAGGTGTATATTGAGCATGTACTATACGTGTCAGGGACTGTGGAAGGCACTGGTGAGCCCACACACACGGCCCTCCCCTCTTGGAGTCTACTGAGGGGGACATATAACTGTATATCCTGCGGTTTCCTCATCCTGGGTTCCTTGCTGTCAGTGACTGCCCCAACCAGGCAGTCAGCCAGTTACACAAGCCACCCCTGACCCCTCCCTCACATCCTTAGCTGCCCCCATTTGTCTCCCACCCCACTGCTACAGCTCTAGCTCGGCCGTCATTCTCTCCTGACCACTTCCTGACGGACTCCCGAACCACAGCCTTGCCTTCTCCTAACTTGTTCTCTACCCAAAAGCCAGATTGACCTTTCTCAATTTTTTCATCTCACAGTGCTTCCTTGTTTAAGGCTCTGACAATTTCCCCACAGCCCATAAGACAAAGTCCAAGCTCCCTGGCCTGCCAAATGCCCTGCCCTCGGGCCTCTGCTCTTCCACTCCATCTTGTGGGCCCCTCTATACCCCAGGCTCCTGGGATTTGCCTGGACATTCCAGGCTGTACCATGTTTTCCTATGTTTACTCATGGGGCTCTCTTGGCCTGGAATATCCTTCTCCCTCTTGTCTGCTTATAGAAAACCGATTTTCTCTTTCAAGCGTCAAGGTGTGGTCGCCCCCTTCCCACCCCACCCCCACTCTGGCCCATGAGGCCCTCTCTGGATAGCCCCACCTACTTAGTGGAACAGACCCTTCCTGTCACAGCACCTTTCTGGTATAGACTTATCATACTGTCCCTACAGAACATTTTACTGCGCATGCCAGTCTCCCTGTCCGTCTCTCACAAGACCTTAAGTGGTTTGAGCCCCAGGGGGCAGGTCTGATTTTGTGCCACACCCCAGCGCCTAGCACAGTGCCAGGCACACACACGGGTCAATGGAATAGTAAAAGGCACGTGTTAGCGACCCTGTAGACAGCATTCAATGTGTGGGAGCAGACACATGACCCATAAGCCAAGTAACCCTAAAATGCCTGCCCTCCTGGCCTGGAATTCCTAATTTGCATTATTTTTGCTGATCCCCCCCCCCACCCCCCAGCCTGGTCACTAGCCTGGCCCAGACAGTAAAGTGGAACTAAAGCTGTGGGCTATATCCAGGGGGCTCAAGAGATGCCCAGTGGGCTGCAAGTAGGGGTGGAGGTGTGGGAAGACAGGGTGGGGGTCAGGGAGGTGGCAGTCTTCTGGCACACTCTCCTCTGCTGAGTGTGAATTCCAGAACTCTTAGCCCACATCTGTCTTTCCAGTTAAGTTCTAGGGCACTTCCTCTTGACATGACATGAACTTTCTGACCTTGGTTCTATCACTATGTGTGTTCATTCAACAAATAATTATTGAGGACCCACTAGATGCCAGGCTGTATTCTAGGCACTGAGATTAATTCAGCAACTTGCAGGTGCCTGTGATGTGCCAGGTGCTTACACACCCTGTTATAAATCTCACAAACTATCTAGGTACTAAGAGGTTAACTTGCCCAGAGTCACACAGCTAGTAAGTAGCTAATGTAGAATTTGAATCCAAGCCTGTCTGATTTCAAAGCACATGGCCTTTGCACTGCTTCAGGCTTTCTCAGTAAAATATGATAATAAAACAAAACCTACTGATGAGAAAACAGGTTTAGACGTGCATCAATGAACAATCTAGGTTGATCAGTGAAACCTAAGTATTTATCTCCCAATCTCTGCCAAAGTTTTCTCAGCATTCACTCCCCTTGGCCACAACATCAAGAAAAGTAATTCAGGATCTGGGCCTTCGAGAGGATGGCAAAGCTCATCTTGACTATACTTCAGCCCCAAGTAAGAAAATTAAGGGAACAGCATTGTTAGCCACACCTAAAAGTAAAAGTTTTGACACAGTACTGAGAGGTAGAAAAGCTATGGGATTCCAAGTGTGGGCTACACCACTTTTTAGTTGTGTGACCTCGGACCAGTCACTTCATCTCTTTGTGACTCAGTTTCTTGATCCGTAATATGGGTCCATCATCCCGGCTTTTGTTGTGGGAACCCAGTGAGGAAGTGGGTGTGAATGTGCTTTGGAAAGTACAAAACCCTGGGCACCCAGGGTTCACTGGGCTGATCAGGGTCGGTGATTATCGTAAGTTTACTGTGACCACCCACCTGCGCCCTGCTGTGCCCTGGGATCTCATCCCGGCTGAAAAGGAAAAAAACTGCTCCATTTACCTTCAAGGTAATAATCCGGCTGGGAGTCTTGATTTCGAAAGTCCCCTCCTCGGCGTCCGCCTTGCAGTCAAAGACTGCACTGGAGAGGTCGATACTGTCCAAGGGATTTGCATCCTGCGCGGTCCGCGAATAATACAGGTGGCATTTCCTCTCGTCGTAGAAGAACCAGCGGGATTTCCAGCCCCGGATGGGCCCTTTGCCGCCAAACTTACTTAAATATCCACAGATTTTCTTGGGGGCCGTCTCCAGGGGCCGGGCGCAGCCTTCCGACTCCTTGGGAGGCAACACTTCGGGGTCCCTGGCTAAGCCGGCAGGCTCTTCGGACCCGGGGACGGGGGAACTAGACTCCGCGGGTTTCTCCTGGGTGCTCTCCATCGTCGAGGGACTGGAGGCCTGCGGCCCCACGCCGGTCAAATCTCGGAAACTCAGGTGATACCTTCCAAGAGGGAGCTTTCCGGACAGGGGCGGAGCCAGTGGTGACCCGCCCCCAGGAGACGACGGAGGGACGCGGCTGGCTGCGGTGTGTGCGCCTCCTTGATGGAAAGCCCAGTAGGGGCTGCTGGCCACGCCCATCCGAACATCTCTGCAGACAGGACACGCCCCCTGCCGGCTCCTCCCACCCCGCCTTCTTCCGGCTTTTCCTCCGTGCCTATCCGCCATCTTTACGGGGGGTAGCTTCGGGCGTGAGGCGGTCCTTGGGTTGAAGGCGTGGTGACCCTGAGCTAGGTTAACCGGCGAAAGAGAAGCTGGAAGAGACGCCGGTCCCCGACTACGCTGCTCTGGTAACTCGCGTAATGACGTGGATGGGTGGTCTCTTCTCGCGCCTTATGGGCCTCCCGCCTTTTTTCCCCAGGTGCTGCTCGGGTTACCGTCGGACGACGGACCGCGCGGCCATTAGTTGAAAGGGACGCCCGGCTCGGTGACGCCACTTCCGGCGCCGCTCAAAGCGCGCGTGGATTGTGGGCGCTGCTAGGGGCTTATTATCCGCGGGGCTAATTTAGCACCCCCGTGACTCAGCTTTGACCGCGGCGGCTTCACCTGCCTCGGTCCCAGCTCCCACTCGCCTCCTTCCCTGACTGCTCGCGTTACATGGGGTGCCCGGGCCCGGCTGCTGCCCTTCTGGAATCCAGTACCTGGACGGAGTTGGGCTCAGTAAATTGGGTAAATAAACAAGTATGTATCTAGGCCCTGACAAGCTCGGTCAACTTCATGTCTCATTCTACCTCTTGTCCTTAAGTTTCTCCCCTTCCCTCTTGTCTTAGGCGCATCCCTCCACTTGGGCTGTGGAGCCCATTTCCTTCCACCTCTTTAGGGGCATCACGGTTCTCCTCTAGCCCTTTCTTATCTCCTCTCCCTAGCTTCTCCCCCTCTGCAGTCCTTAAAATTCTCATTGCTGGGGGCAAATTATGCTCAGAGACTGAGATTGTCTTTGCCAGTAATTGATTTAACACCGGTTAACTGCAGGAATTATCATTTATAATAGTATTTCACAAGTCAATAGCATACAGGGTAATAATGTCTTTTAATAAGCTAATAAATAACATCAAACTGTAACAGGGCCACAAGGCTAAAACTTATGGATGATTTCTAAGCGAAATGTTTCCTGTCTTCTCCCTCTGTTCCTGGAAACTAAAACTTACGTTCTTGTTACTGTGCATTCATTGTTCCTGATTAACGTGGGCGGGCCTTCTTGCCGTTTTTGCTTGCTCCTCTTAACCCTAGCCCCAAGACTTTCCTTTAAATACACCTGCTTTCTCCCCAGAAGGCAGGATGGTAGTTTTCAGGACATTAGTCTGCTACCCTTCTCATCTGCTGGCAATCAATAAATTTGTCTTTCCTTTATCCTCAAAACCTTGTCCTTGTTATTCTCATTTGGCATCAGGACTAGGACCGAATTTTTGGTAACAAAATTGGCTGAACCAGCCAGGAGGCACGTCGGTGCCCCTGTGGTGTGCATCCTGCTCTCGACCTCCCACCTAACACTGTCGGAGCAGGGAGGGGTGCCCTGGGTTGGGCTTGGAGCCCTTGCCTGTGGGAGTGCTGCCTCCTGGGGAGAGAGTGAGGGGCTGTCCCAGCGGCTGGAGCCCCATCTTACTCCCGTCTCTCTCCTTGAAAAGGACGTGGTCTCCTGTAGCTTGAACCTTCTTTGAGGAAGAGTTGCCACACCTTGTCCACTTGGGGAAGTGCCCCCCCCCCCCCGCCCCTTGATTTCACACTTTTGGGGAAGGTTGTGAACCTTCCAGCCTGTTAGGAGGCATTTGTGGCGCCGTTGGTGTGGAAGTCATGGTTGAGTGGGACCAGGGAACCCAGCGAAGTCGTTCTCTTTTGTTCTCATTTGAGTTTTGAAAGGTTCCTGTTTGTTTAGTTGGCCTTCGTTTTGATACATTTTGGGTTGGTTCCTTTGTTGTTGTTCTTTAATCATTTGTCTGCTTTTAAACATGGGAGGTGCCTTTAATGCCATCTGAAAGTCCCTTGGGAAGAAGTCTGGCGGAATGGCCAACTTATAGCTATAAGCCTTTGTCTAAAAGGAAAATGGGAAATGAGAGCTCTATTCCATCTTGTAGTTGTTTCCTAGGGTGTATTTTACACAACCAGGGGATTTTTAGTATGCTCCTAGAAAGAGAAAGTTAAATGATGAGAATTCATTGAAGGTCTAGATCATTTTTTAATAAGATAAAACACTGGACACAGACTGCTAGACAAGTCTGAGTTTGCCTACTTTTGTCTTCTTATGAGAGAAAAACTGAAGATGTTTGGGTTTATTAGATACACATCTTTTACCACATCGAAGAAAAATTATGCTGTGAAAAAAAATGTATATTTTTAAAGGTTATGGAATATGTTCTTAAGTTTGCCAGTCAGGAAATACTGGTATGACAAACAGTTCATAATTGCTTGCTTCTTGGTTTTCATTTTAAGGGTTAAAAATTGTAATATATGTGCAATTAAAAACTATTAGAAATAATAAGGGAAACATTTCAGTATGTAAATAAAGTAGGATACATGTTGTCGGTAAGAGAAGGTGAGAAGAATGGAGATATTTTTGTTAAGGGAAAAGAGTAATTTTGTCCTGAAGCTAGTTATTTCTAAATGAGGGGGAAAGAGAGGAGGACAAACTTATACGGATATAGGAAGTGACGGAACGGTTGTGGGAAAGGAACCTTGAGAAGAGAGTTTTATGCATGTTCAAAACTGGCTAAGATTAGATTGCATTTAATTAAGTAGATGAATTTGTTATTAAAAGTGAGCTGGTACAAGGCTGGATTTTGGTTTACTCTCTCTCTGTCAAGAGAATAGTTTTTCCTGGAATATTGAGCTGCTTTTGATAACAAACTGTAAGTTTCTTCACTTTTTTTTTTTTTTTTTTTGCGGCATGCGGGCCTCTCACTGTTGCGGCCTCTCCCATTGCGGAGCACAGGCTCCGGACGCGCAGGCTCAGCGGCCATGGCTCACGGGCCCAGCCGCTCCGCGGCATGTGGGATCTTCCCAGACCAGGGCACGAACCCGTGTCCCCTGCATCAGCAGGCGGACTCTCAACCACTGCGCCACTAGGGAAGCCCTGCTTCATCTTTAAGACGAATCATAGAAAGGATTTTTTGACAAGTACAGCTTTCTGATAACTTTCAGATCATACTGCTGAATTGGGTAGAAATTAAACAATTCTAATGGAAACCCTGATGGTTTCGTAAACTGTTAGCAAAAGGATTACATAGGCTGAGTGAACTGATGAATATGGTTGTAATTTTTTGGTTTTTATCTGAAATATTACTGGCTTTTAATCTGTGTTTTTCAGATGTAAGGAAACCTTTCCCCTTAAGTTAATTATGATTTATAACAACTTGGTAAATTATATCCTTGTAAGTAGAATTGAAGCATTTATCTTTTCTTTCTGTCTGATCCCTCCAGAGCTTGGAAACTCTTGGGTTCCCAGGAGTCTTGTCAGATGAATGAGGAAGGTCACCTCCTGTCAGGTGCAGGAATCTCAAGATATTCTGGAGACCTGGAGAAGAGAGGAATTTACCCAAATCTATAGATATCACAGGCAGAATCTGAAGGCAAGCGATTAGCATGGCATTGCTAGCCTTGAGGGGCCTTTTAAAAGTTTGATCTGGGATTCCCAATGAAAAGTTCCAGTGCAGCCAGTTTAAGAGAGCCTATATGAGCAATTACACTTATGCAAATAATCAGGCCAAGTTTATGGAAACCAGACTTACTTGGAACAAATTAGTCTTAACACATTATTATTATTTTTTTATAAGATACTTAAAAATTTATTTATTTATTTATTTATCTATTTATTTATTTGGCTCTGTGCTGGGTCTTAGTTGCGGCATGCAGGATCTTCGTTGCTGCATGCATGTGCGATCTTTAGTTGAGGCACGTGGGATCTTTTAGTTGCAGCATGCGAGATCTTATTAGTTGCAGCATGTGGACTCTTAGTTGCAGCATGTGGGATCTCGTTCCCTGACCAGGGATTGAACCTGGGCCCCCTGCATTGGGAGCGTGGAGTCTTAACCACTGGATCACCAGGGAATTCCCTTTAACACATTATTGACTGGAGATGTATTAATACATCTTTTTTTTTTTTTTTTTTCTTTTGCGGTACGCGGGCCTCTCACTGTTGTGGCCTCTCCCGTTATGGAGCACAGGCTCTGGACGCGCAGGCTCAGCAGCCATGGCTCATGGACCCAGCTGCTCCGCGGCATGTGGGACCTTCCCGGACCAGGGCATGAACCCGTGTCCCCTGCATCGGCAGGTGGACTCTCAACCACTGCGCCACCAGGGAAGCCCAATACATCTTTTGTTACCCGAACGTTATTGACCGGAGACTTACCAATATGTTTTTAGGGAGTGATACAGTTAACATCACTGTGTGAAGTTGTTAAAGCTTAAAATTGATCAAGGGTTGGGACTTCCCTGGTTGCGCAGTGGCTAAGAATCTGCCAGCCAACGCAGGGGACACAGGTTTGAGCCCTGGTCCAGGAAGATCCCACATGCTGCAGAACAACTAAGCCTGTGCGCCACAACTACTGAGCCTGCGCTCTAGAGCCTGCGAGCCACGATTACTGAGCCCACTGTGCCACAGCTCCTGAGCCTGCGCACCACAAATACTGAAGCCCGTGCGCCTAGAGCCTGTGCTCCACAACAAGAGAAGCTACCGCAGTGAGAAGCCTGTGCACTGCAACAAAGAGTAGCTCCCACTTGCTGCAACTAGAGAAAGCCCGTGCGCAGCAACGAAGACCCAACACAGCCAAATAAATAAATTAAATAAATAAATTAATTAATTAAAAAAAAATGATCAAGGGTTCATTATACAACTTATGATTGTTGTTATCGTTCACATTTTGCTCCATTAGGTTTTTGTTCCAACCTTGTGTATATTATAAACGCAAGCTTATTACTGTAAAATTTTCAAAACTTTTCATCACAAGATTTTGGGTGAAGAAGAATTTTTTGATGAGTTTTATGCAGATATTTTCTCTGATTGTCTGAGCGACATATATACTAGTGTCCCGGAAAGTGATAGTTCTTCAGAATATAGTTCTGATTCAGACGATGTGAATGTTAGACCAACAAAAAGACAAGAAAACCTTACTGATTGATTCTGGTACAGAAAGTGAAAATGAAACAGTGGTGGAGAATGCTCCTTTGCTTCTACAGAAGAGTGGATTTAAGGCAGCATTTGGCAGAAATTAGACGACTTTACAGGTGTGTCAGGTGTAACTATTGAATGTAATAACCCACAAAGTGTTAGTGAAATAACAGCATTAATTTTTGGTAACGACTTTTGTGAGTTGATCACTTCTCAAACAAACTTTTGTGAGTTGATCACTTCTCAAACAAACTTGTATCATCAACAGAACGAAAAATCATATAAAAATTATGATAAGGCTTTAAAATGGAGTGATGTAATCAGTAGTAACGTGAAGTTTCTTGGATTAATAATTTTGATGGCACAAATAAGAAAGTCACACTGGGTGCCCCTGTGGGCGGGCCGGACTTGGTGCTTGCACCCCCTTGGCTGTAGCCCGGCACCCGTTCCGCCTTCCACTTCTGATGCGCGGTCGGTCGAGCTGGTGTATGTGCCACAATAACGTGTCGGCCCCGCTGCCTGCCATTGTGCCCGCCGTCTGGAAGGCCACTGCCGCGGTGATTTTCCTTCATGGATTGGGAGACACAGGGCATGGGTGGGCAGAAGACTTGGCAGGTATCAGAAGCGCCCACATCAAATACATCTGCCCGCACGCGCTGTTTATGCCTGTGACATTAAGTATGAATGTGGCCATGCCTTCTTGGTTTGACATTATTGGTCTTTCACCAGATTCACACGGAGATGAAACTGGAATTAAACAGGCAGCAGAAAGTATAAAAGCTTTGATAGGGCAAGAGGTGAAGAATGGCATTCCTTCTAACAGAATTATTTTGGGAGGATTTTCTCAGGGAGGAGCTTTATCTCTGTACACGGCACTGACCACACAGCAGATGCTGGCCAGCGTCGCCGCCCTCAGCTGCTGGCTGTCCCTGCGGGCTTCCTTTCCACGGGGTCCTATCAGTGGCGTGAATAGAGACATTTCTATTCTTCAGTGCCATGGAGATTTGGATCCTTTAGTTCCCCTAATGTTTGGTTCTCTTACTGCTTTGAAAGGCTAAAAACATTGGTAAATCCAGCCAGTGTAACCCTCAAAACCTATGGAGGCATGATACACAGTTCATGTCAACAGGAAATGATGGATATCAAGCAGTTCATTGATGAACTCCTAACTCCTATTGATTGATGTCACTAAGAGGCTTTGTGGAGAAGTACACACCAGCATCATCATTGTAGAGTATAAACTTTTTCCTTTGTCCGGTCTTGAAACCTCTAATATTTGCAGTGTTAAAATGTTTTGCAAATACACACCAATGACACAGACTAAAATCTCATGGAAAATTTATGATCTTTTAAGTTTCTATGTATGTATTTGTGTAACATGATCCAGAATATATTAGTATTAAAATAGGTGAAGCAGGTAGCTTCTTTCTCCCAAATGTAATTCAGCAAAGTAATAAAATACTGCAACCAGATTTTTTATTATGTCCCTTGAAAATTATTAGTATGCTTAATGAAAACTTGTTCAGGTATAAATGAGCAGTTAAGACATAAACAGTTTATGCATGCTGTGACTTAGACTCTGGACTTATTCCCAGATTACTTAGTCACCATGCAGTATCTGTATATATATATTTTAAATTAATTTATTTAATTTTGGCTGCATTGGGTCTTCGTTGCTGCACGCGGGCTTTCTCTAGTTGCGGTGAGCGGGGGCTACTCTTTGTTGTGGCGCGCGGGCTTCTCGTTGAGGTGGCTTCTCTTGTTGTGGAGCTTGGGCTCTAGGCGTGTGAATTTCAGTAGCTGTGATGTGAGGGCTCAGTAGTTGTGACTCGCGGGCTCTAGAATGCAGGCTTAGTAGTTGTGGTGCACGGGCTTAGTTGCTCCATGGCATGTGGGATCTTCCCGGACCAGGGCTTGAACCCGTGTCCCCTGCATTGGCAGGCAGATTCTTAACCACTGCGCCACCAGGGAAGTCCGTATATTTTTATATATGTGTTCATACGTACTTAATGATTATAATACATAATAAGAATAAGGTGTTATTACATTATTCCTAATAGGGATAATGCTTCTAAGTGTCAATAAAGAGTAATATTGCTGTCTTCAATTAATGGCCCTTTTATTTTGGGGACCACGTTTTTCTTTCCTGAATATAATTTCTATTTAATATTCTTTTTTCCTCTCTAGAAAAGAAATGTGTTCTTTCTTCTTTTTTATCCTTCATAATGGACCAAATATTGCCTACTTGCCATAGACATCTGCTGTCAATACGTGCTGTAATTTGACATTCTGAATCACAGACATGACGGCATTGAAAACGTACTTATACTTGTAAAAAGAAACCAGACATCCCTTCAAAGTTTCTACACTACTTCTTAAACTGGACCTTTGTCTGCCGTTTAGGCCGGCAGAGTTACTTGAATCTTCAGTCCAGGTAACGAGAATAATTCTGTGGTTGTATTTTTCTGTAATTAACTGAAAGAATAATTAAGTCATATTCTAGTATGTTCTGAAATATTTACTGATCTTACAAATTGTAATTTCTAAGATGATTTGCTCTAAGATGATTCTCCTCATAGCATAGTTTTAGTTTACTTATTTTGCACATATGTTTGAAACCGACTGCTGTGGGAAATGAACAGTCCATTCAAAAAATTTCCTTTACTTTTTTCTGCCAATGGACTTATTTGAAATTTTCACTATAGTCAGAGTTTCTGTGCAAACATAAAAGTAGCAATTATTTGATTTTAAATAGATTTTTCAGATTATTGGTTAACATTATTTGAAAGCAAGTTTATGGGTAATAAAAGTCAGAACTCAATACATATGGTGTAGTTACCACCCAGTTTAATATGTAGCAAAAATGTACACTTGCTATTTCTGAACTGTTAATTTTTCTGCTGTATTCCAACTGACTAGAACACCGTTAGGAATGCATCTTTATAAATGGGTACTACTTGATGATGGAAATGATTTCGTATGGACGGTATAGGATGTTAATAATGAAGCCATATGTTTATGTCTGAATTTACAGTGTTCTTTTTTGTTTGTTTTTGCGGTACGCGGGCCTCTCACTGTTGTGGCCTCTCCCGTTGCGGAGCACAGGCTCCGGACGCGCAGGCTCAGCGGCCAAGGCTCACGGGCCCAGCCGCTCTGCGGCATGTGGGATCCTCCTGGACTGGGGCAAGAACCCGTGTCCCCTGCATCAGCAGGCGGACTCTCAACCACTGTGCCACCAGGGAAGCCCTGGATTTACAGTTTTAAACAATCATTTACGAAGTCATTTTGCTTTTATTTTGAAGAATATAAACTGTTGTTTCACTTAGACAAATCAGCAAGATCTAATTTATGGCAAGAAATATTCCATTGACATGTTGTGCTGTAACGTGGGAAAATGTAAATCTTTTTCATGGTTTCTATCAAAGTGAAATAAAATTTAATTCTGAAAAAAAAAAGAAAGAAAGTCAGTCACACTGGGAAGAACATTGGTCGACTGATCTCTTACTTGAAACACCTATCTTTCCAAAGATTATGACGAGAAGAAGGTTTGAACAAATAATGACATTTCTTCACTTTAACGATAACTCAGAAACTCCACTTCCTGCAGACAGAATTTCAAAGTTAAACCTCTTTTGGATTGTTTTCTGCCAAAATTTCAGTTGTTCTATGTGCCCAAACAAGAGCTATCACTTGATGAGGCAATGATAAGGTGGAGAGGACAACTCAGATTCAAAACCTGTAATCCAGGAAAACTTACAAAATACAGAATTTTGGTCAGGATGGTTAGTGAAAGTGAAATTGGATATATATGCAGCCTTGAGATTTACATGGGTGAAGGAAAGAAACTGCAAGAAACAATATTGTTGGTCCTACAACCTTATCTTGGTTCATGGCACCATATTTACCAAGACAGTTATTACAACAGTGTGCTCACATCTGAAATAAGAGAGAATCGTGGTCTACTAAACCAATTAAAGGAGAAATCTAAAAATCTACAGCGGGGAGAAATGACATTCTTACGGAAGGGAAAGTGATTCTTCTTATATGGAAAGACAAGAGGCTAGTCCTCATGGTGACAACTATTCAAGACACCTCCATAGCATCTACAGGAAAGGAATGCAGGAGGACTGGCCATCAGATAACTAAGCCCACTTGTATATAAGAGTATAATAAATATATGAAAGTTGATCGATCCAATCACTATCTGGCAAACTTCAGTATCCTCTGGAAAACTCGAAAATGGTTTAAGAAAGTGGGTTTCTATTTGAGTAATTGCGGTTTATTCAATGCGTTTAAAATTTATTGTAGCTTTATTGCACAGAGTAAAATGACTTACAAGCAGTTTTTGTTAGCAGTAGTTAGAGAATGGGTAACTGACCATTCTGGTGAATGTAGTGGTAGTCCTACACCTGGTCCTTCAAGCCCCCCACACAGATCCACCTTGTCGACTATCAGGTGAAATAAAAGAACATATTCTAGAGGAAATAATACCCACAGGACTAAAAAAAAATGCTGCTGGGAATTGTAGAGTCTGCTCTTCCAGGGGAAAGCGCAATGAAACACGGTATATTTGTAATAGATGTTCTGTTCCCTTGCAGAGAGGTGCCTGCTATACTGCCTATCACACTCTAACGAAATATTAGAATGCTTTAGTAAGACGTATACAAAGTTTCAAATAAATACATTAAGTGCAAAAAAAGTTGCTGATATTTACTCAGACGTGGGTGTTTGAATATTCACTTATGTAACAAATTGCCAGGCATGGGCGTTAGTTTCAGCAAAAATCCCCTGGTCAGTAATATGTTAATTTGGCTAGATTTAGTAGAAGTGAGGATAAGTTAGAGAGAAAAATTATGTTTCAGTAATATACCTTTGGATATTGAAGTTTTGTATTTACTGAGGTTTTGTATTTATTCTCTACGTCCAAGATGGATCCTTGTTACTATGTTACATTATTGTAAAGTTTAATTGAATTATTAAAATAATATTCTAAGCTTGTTTCTAAAGCAAGTTACAGTAATCGGTCTTTGGATGAAGATCAGATGCCCTGTGACTTGCAACTAGGAGATTATGCACCTGGAAAAGACATCATTTAAAGGACTGTCTCCAAATTAGACAAAAGGACCCTTATCAGGTACTCTTTAACTAGCATATGTGCAGCAAAATTGAAAGAAATTGACTCTTATTTATTTGGCTGCACTGGGTCTTGGTTGTGGCATGTGGGATCTTTGTTGCAGCATGTGGGATCTTTTAGTTGCGGCATGTGGGATCTTTAATTGCGACATGTGGGATCTTTTAGTTGCGGCTTGCGGAATCTTTAGTTGTGGCATGTGGGATCTTTTAGTTGCAGCATGCAGGATCTTTAGTTGCGGCACGTGAACTCTTAGTTGCAGCATGTGGAATCTAATTCCCTGACCAGGGATCAAACCCGGGCCCCCTGCATTGGTAGCATGGAGTCTTAGCCACTGGACCACCAGGGAAGTCCCTGAAGGAAATTGACTCTTCATGTTTTCCACTTAAGAAGGGCCTCTGCATTGGACTGTCTATAGAAAAGACTGCTGACCACAAATGACACCCATACCAGGATGAGAAGAAGATAACAGTAGTGGTAGGCAGCTGACCCAAAAATCTGGACCAGGCCTGTAAGAACCATCCAACTAATTTATTTATTATTATTTTAAAAATATTTGTTTGTTTATTTATTTTTGGCTGCTTTGGGTCTTAGTGTGGCATGCGGGATCTTTTTGTTGTGGTGCGTGGGCTCTTCGTTGCGGCACGCGGGCTTCTCTCGGGTTGTGGCGTGCAGGTTTCTCTCTAGTGGCGCGCGGGTTCAGTAGTTGCAGCGTGTGGGCTTAGTTGCCCCACAGCAGGTGGGATATTAGTTCCCCGACCAGGGATCGAACCCTCATCCCCTGCATTGGAAGGCAGATTCTTAACCACTGGACCACCATGGAAGTCCCCATCCAACTAATTTAATTGAACTGTTTACCAATGTTTGTCTTCCTATCAAAATGCAAAGTTATTGTTTTACTTCTAACCATACTTTTAACTCCAATGTTCAGGATGGAAAGAAAATTCTTTAGTGAAGTTATCGTCAAGAGTATAACTATTCATGACGTGTCACTGCTTGCTTTGAGGATACTGCTAAAAGCACATATACAATGTTCGAATGACAATTTGGTATAACTGATAAAGTGTAGAGCCTATAAAATGTTTCTTTGTTAGCATACATCTGAGCTTGTTCACTATGTTTGATTAGTTTTCCTTCAATGTGGGTAATTAGGCATACACACACACACACACACACACACACACACACACACACACAAAGAGTACGCCTAGCACTGAGGGGCATGGTGGACCTAGGGCTGGCAGCAACCACCCTGGCATCAAGTGACAAATATTTTGATCATCAGTGCTTTCTATCGAAAGATTTGCAAACAAAAAGGGGAAATTATAGAATAAATGTTCACATATTGAGGTATGGCGAAGTTATTCTGGCTTTTACATGATTTAACTTAGACTAGAACAGCCTGTTTGTGACCTGTCAGAGATATGCATTGTACATCTGCTTTAACCAGTAAGAAAAAGAATACATTTAAAAATCAAAGTAGAGTAACTGGTTCAGGCGTCCAAAGTAGAGCTGGATGGCCATTCTGAATGTGGTTTCAGACACATTTCTGTACTACTGAGAACGTGATTGCCAACTGCAACCTTAGGGCCTCCAGGTGCTATTACAAGAAGAGGTGATGTCAAGCCAGAAAGAAAAAAAGAAAAAGCCTCTCTGCATATCTTGCAGGATTCTAGAGCATCTTTTGGGGCAAGAGAATTCTTTAACGTGAAAGCCCAGAACCTTCTCTCCTCTAATCCTCCTCAATTTTAACATTGCCCCAGTTCAGCAGGAAGTAGCCAGATGACTTCGTTGCCCTCACTCCCGTAGATATGGAAGGTTATAACTGACAGGGCCACAAGGCTAAAACTGTTGGATGCATGATTTCATTTTTTTTTAAATTTATTTTTATTTTATTTTTGGTTGCATTAGGTCTTTGTTGCTGCACGCAGGCTTTCTCTAGTTGCGACAAGCAGGGGCTCTAGGCGTGCGGGCTTCAGTAGTTGTGGCACACAGCCTCAATAGTTGTGGCTCGTAGGCTCTAGAGCACAGGCTCAGTAGTTGTGGCGCATGGGCCTAGTTGCTCTGTGGCATGTGGGACCTCCCGGACCCGGGCTCGAGCCTGTGTCCCCTGCATTGGCAGGCAGATTCCCAGCCACTGCACCACCAGAGAAGTCCCTGATGCATGATTTCTAAGTGAAACTGTTTTTCCTGTCTTCTCCCTCCGTTGCTGGGAACTAAAACTTACATTCTTTGTTACTGATTAATGTGGGCAGGCATTCTTGTTGTGTTTGTTTGTTCCTCTTAACCCCAGCCCCAAGATTTTCCTTTAAATATGCCTGCTTTCTCCCCAGAAGGCAGGACAGCAGTTTTCAAGATGTTAGTCTGCTACCCTCCTCATTTGCTGGTATATCAATAAATTTCTCTTTTCTTTATCCTCAAAACCTTGCCCTTGTTATTTTTATTCAACATTGGGGACAAGGACTGAATTTTCGATAACAAAATCAATGATATATTAATTTATACTGTTGTTCCAGACAAAGGGGGCAATGAAAGCAATAAAGTCCAAATTTAGTTCACATATACCCTTCTATGAGTTGGTTCCCGGTAGATTCATTCCTTCCAACTAAAAGTTGGGTATCAGCTGCTGGCTTAGGTCCCAGTGCCAGTGTTGGCAAAGGTTGCTCCAGAGGTTATTACTCCAGGGACCCTCACATGGCTTGCGCCACTGCCTGTGAGGACTAGTAATGCCAGGGCAGGAACGGATATCTCTTCTCTTCCTGAGACTGCAGCACAGTTTAGCACCACTGCTGACCAAGAGTTAGCCTGGCTAGGGTTAGGAGCAAGTGTCTCAAGAGCTTCGTGGGACTATTTGGATCAGCAAAGAGTAGCCTTGCCCAGATGGAACACCCTAGACTTGCTGATCAAACCTCTTGGTTTTTATCATTTAAAAGTCCGTCATGTGATGGATACCACTGCCATTACCTTGCTATCAATGATGTAATGCTCCTGTCCACTCCAGGTGCAAAAGCTCTGTCAGAAAGTCCTAATATCCAACTTCAAAACAATTTCATCAAAAAGAAGTTATTCACAGCAAGTTCAAACCACAGCCAACTTGTATAAAACAAGCTTTCCAAACATGGATTTGAAATCATAACAAGTTGATACATGACACTGGTCCACTCTCAGTGATAGCAATGAGAGGCAGTGGATAAAGGCGAGGGCTGTGCAGTCCATTTCCAGCACTGCAATCTTGAGTGATTTACACAACCAAGGTCTCAGTCTTCTCATCTATAAACATGGAACTAAGGAGAACATCTGTCTCTGGAGGCAGATTTAGGTGAAGTTAATGAAGCTTAAGCTCACCTGCAGGGGCTGCTCAATTTGTTATATTTATTTTCTTATTCTGAATAAGCATCCATCTTCATGTCTAACTTTGTGTTCATAATTGTGTTTTTTTCTAAGGAAGCCTTCAATACTATATAAATTCCAATCTCCATAGAACCTGAATACACTTCTATCAATATCCCCAGCGTTATTTTGGTAATTAAATAAAGTAATTTGTGTGAAGCTGTAAGCACAGAGTGTGGGGCACAGTAAATGCTCAGTAAACATTAACTATAATTAAAACAATAAAGTAGATCTCGAGGCAAAAGGCAGTAAACCACAAAGAGGATGGAAGATTATATAGTAGAATTCACACCATTGAAAACTTGGAAATACTGTAATTGCAATTGGAGATTTTAACACACCACTTTTAGCCTTTGTGAGATTTGCTAGAAAACAGCCACAGAAAACAAAGATACAGAGATCAGAATGCTATGATAAGGTAGGGTCAATTAAATAGGGATTACTTAGTCTTTTTACATTATGTTCCATGTCAAAAAGACATTTTTGGTTTCCAAAAAGATTTTGTGCCAGGAAGTACCTTGTCATTAATATTTGAAAATAATAAAAAAGTTAACAACCAAACAATCTAACCCTTAGAAATAAAAATAACTTTTCTAAATAACTATTGGGTAAAAGGGGAAATAAAAGCTGCCATTATAAACTATTTGGTGCAGGAGGCTGGAAGACAATAAAAGCTGTACATATCAAAATTCAGCCTGAGTGCTTAGTCACTGGTGTCATATGGACTCCATTATTAGAATTCTAGCACCAATGATTAACTGTGTGACCTTGGGGGACAGACTAGAACACAGTCATTCTTGTGGGTAAGGAGTTGGAAGGGGTATTGCAGGTTTTTCAACATTTTCACCCTGTTACAGGTTGAATTGTATCTCCCCTAAATTCATATGTTGAAGTCCCAACCCCCAGTATCTCAGAACGTGACTGTATTTGGAGATAGGGCCTTTAAAGAGGTAATTAAGGTGAAATGAGTGCTCGCTTCAGCAGCACATATACTAAAATTGGAATGATACAGAGAAGATTAGCACGGCCCCTGCGCAAGGATGACATGCAAATTCGTGAAGCGTTCCATATTTTTTTATAATCCAATAAAGATGTTAAAAGAAAAAGGTGAAATGAGGTCATAAAGTGGGCCCTACTCCAATTTGACTTGTGTCTTTATAAGAAGAGGAGATTAGGACACACACACACACGGAAGACCATCTGAAGACACAGGGAAGACAGCCATCTACAAACCAAGGAGAGTGGCCTCAAAAGAAACCAGCCCTGTTGACACCTTGATCTTGGATTTCTAACCTCCAGAATTGTGAGAAAATTGATTTCTGTTGTTAAGGCGCTGTGTTTTGTTAGGGCAACCCTAGCAAACTAATACACTCCCCTAACAGAGTGAGCTTCCTTGGAAACCCATCCCAGGCACAGCCCATAATGGCTTAGAGCACCCATGAAAACTCTCTGAAGCTTTATTTTATAAACATAAATAGCTACAAATTCATATCAGTTTAATACAAAATATTTAATGTTAATTTCCAAAAAGCAAAATAGTCAAACCCTACTTCCAGCCACCTCCAGGCTGAGGGATGGGGGAGAGGCAGGGTGTACAGGTCCCAGCTGGGCTGGTGGGTATCAGGAAACCTGGCCAATGGAATTTTCATTGGCCCATTACAACCTTTCTGGGCTTTGTTTTTCTCATCTGTAAAATAGGGACCATGATTCCTCCCCAGGGCATCCCACTGAATGTGAAGACTAAAATGTAATGATGAAAAATTTGGGGGGTCCCTAATCTGCAGTAATATTAACATGCTCAGAGTGGGAATTCCATGGTGGTCCAGTGGTTGGGACTCCGCGCTTCCACTGAAGGGGGCACGAATTTCATCCCTGGTCGGGAAACTAGGATCCCACAATCTGCAAAAAAACAAACAAAAAAACCCCTCAGAATTGCTCCGGGGAAAAGAAGATGAAGAGGGGAGAAAAGATCTAAGTTTTAGGTTTAGGGACATTACAGGGAAACTTTTGTTAATCTAGATGCGTTAATTGTTGTATATTTTAATGGACATACTTCTGGTTATTACATCAAAGTATAGTCAACATCCCTCAACCTTCCCCTCCTTCCCCTTGGAGGATAGTGTCAGCTGCAAAGCTAGAGGTTGTCAGAAAGCGACACCTTGTGGCCTTTGTGGTGTACTGTCCTTGCGTATATTGGGCATCCCCCAGGCTCTTTTGCTAAAGGGCTTAAAAGAGGTACCAAGTAATACCCCCTTCCCCCGACAATATATCCCAAACAGGCAGGTTAGTAATTTGACATCTTTAAAACCAATATATTTTACATTATCCTTTAACCCATTTTTTTAGTGAAGGCAAGAGAAACGGATTTTCTATCAACAAAATCATGTATTTCTTGTGTTCAATATAAAGGTCTGTTACATGCAGTAATGAACATTATGCCTTAAGTTATTTGGAGTTACCTTCATTGTTGAGTTTTTTACTTCTTTTACTATGGAACAATTTCAGTTTTCTCTTATTAAGGAAGGAGTACAGACTTATTTAAAGTATGTTTTAAAAATTTTAGGTTTTCTGGTCAGGAAAACATCTAATTTCTAACATTTATTTTTGAGTAATATCATTTTCAATTGATAGTAAGCCCAAAGAATTAATGCTTATTTGACACATTTTATTTTCAAATACATTATTTTATTTTATTATTTTGTTCTCCCAGCTTTATTGAGATATAATCGACATACAGCACTGTATAAGTTTAAGGTGTACAGCATAATGATTTGAATTAGATATATCATGAAATGATTATCACAGTAAGTTTAATGAACATCCATTATCTCATGTAGATACAAAATTAAATAGAAAATTTAATAGAAAAATATTTTTTCCTTGTGATGAGGACTCAGGATTTACTCTCTCAATTTTCATATATAACATACAGCAGTGTTAATTATCTTTTATCATGTACATTTTATCCCCAGTACTTATTTATCTTATAACTGGAAGTTTGTACCTTTTGCCTTTATCTAATCCCCCCCTACACCCCACCTCTGGCAACCACAAATCTAATCTCTTTTTTTTATGAGTTTGTTTGTGTGATGGTTTATTTTTGAAGTATAATTGACCTACAACACTGTTAGTTCCTGGTGCACAGCATAGTGATTAGATATTTTTATACATTGCAAAATGATCACTGCAATAAATCTATTTACACTTTGTTACCATACAAAGATATTAAATAATTATTGACTATATCTGTCACACTGTACATTTCATACTGGTGACTCATTTATTTTGCAGCTGGAAGTTTGTACCTCTTAATCTCCCTCACCTGTTTCTCTCCTCCCCCCAACCCCCTCCTCTCTGGCAACCACCTGTTTGTTCTCTGTATCTCTGACCCCGTTTCTGTTTTGTTATGTTTGCTCATTTGTTTATTTTTTTGGCTGCACTGCGTGCCATGTGGGATCTTAGTTCCCTGACAGGGATCGAACCCATGCCTCCTGCAATGGAAGCATGGAGTCTTAACCACTGGACTGCCAGGGAAGTCCTTATTTTGTTTTTTTAGATTCCACATATAAGTGAAATTATACAGTATTTGCCTTTCTCTAAGTTTTTTCGCTTAGCATAATGCCCTCTAGGTCCATCCATGTTGTCACATATGGCAAGATTTCATTCTTTTTTATGGCCGAGTAATATTCCATTGTGTATATATGCCACATCTTCTTTTTCCATTCACCTATTGATGGTCACTTAGGCTGCTTTCATATCTTGGCTATTGTAAATAATGCTGCTATGAACATAGGGGTGCACGTATCTTTTCAAATTAGTGTTTGCTGGATTGTATGGTAGTTCAATTTTTGATTTTCTGAGGAATCTCCATACTGTTTTCCATAGTGGCTGTACCAATTTACATTCCCACCAACAGTCCATGAAGGTTCTCTTTTCTCCGCATCCTCACCAACACTTGTTATTTGTTATCTTTTTGAGAATAGCCATTCTGATGGCTGTGAGGTGATATCTCATTGTGGTTTTGATTTGCATTTCCCTGATGATTAGTGATATTGAGTATCTTTTCATATACTTGTTGGCCATCTGTTTGTCTTTGGAAAAATGTCTGTTTACATCCTCTGCCCATTTTTTAATTGGGTTGTTTGTATTTTTGATGTTGAGTCATATGAGTTCTTTGTGTATTTTGGATATTAACCCCTTATCATATAAATTGTTTGCAAGTATTTTCTCTCATTCAGTAGGCAGCCTTTTCGTTTTGTTGATAGTTTCCTTCACTGTGCAATGGCTTTTGGTTTGATGTAGTCCCATTTGTTTATTTCTTTGCTTTTGTTTCCCTTGCCTAAGGAGACATCCAAAAAAAATATTACCAAGACTGATGTCAAAGAGCGTACTGCCTATGTTTTCTTTTAGAAGTTTTAAGGTTTCAGGTCTTACATTTAAGTCTTTAATCCATTTTGAATTTATTTTTGTTCATGATGTGGGAAAGTAGTCCAATTTAATTCTTTCGCATGTAGCTATAATCAAATTATAGTTTTGTCCAGGTGTATGCCCAGGAGTGGGATTGCTGAATCATATGGCAGCTCTATTTTTAGTTTTGAGGAATCTCCATACTGTTTTTCATAATGGCTGCACCAATTTACATTCCCACCAACAGTGTAGGAGGGTCCCTTTTTCTCCACACCCTCTCCAGCATTTATTATTTATAGACTTTTTAATGATGGGCATTCTGACTGGTGTGAGGTGGTACCTCAGTGTAGTTTTGATTTGCATTTCTCTAATAATTTGTGATGATGAGCATCTTTTCATGTGATTTTTTGGCCATCTGTATATGTCTTATTTGGAGAAATGTCTATTTAGATCTTATGCCCATTTTTGGATTGGGTTGTTTGCTTTTTTGTTACTGAGTTGTATGAGCTGTTTGCATATTTTGGAAATTAAGCCCTTGTTGGCTGCATCATTTGCAAATATTTTCTCTCAGTCTGTTGGTTGTATTTTCATTTTGTTTATGGTTTTCTTTGCTGTACAGAAACTTGTAAGTTTGATTAGGTCCCATTTGTTTGCTTTTGCTTTTATTTCTATTGCCTTGGGAGACTGAACTAAGAAAACATTGGTCAGATTTATGTCAGAGAATGTTTTGCCTGTGTTCTCTTCTGGGAGTTTTATGGTGTCATGTTTTATATTTAAGTCTTTAAGCCATTTTGAGTTTATTTTTGTGTATGGTGTAAGGGTGTGCTCTAACTTATTGATTTACATGGAGCTGTCCAACTTTTCCAATACAACTTGCTGAAGAGACTGTCTTTTCCCCATTGGATATTCTTGCCTCCTTTGTTGAGATTAATTGCCCATAGGTGTGTGGGTTTATTTCTGGGCTCTCTATTCTGTTCTGTTGATCTATATGTCTGTTTTTGTGCCAATACCACACTGTTTTGATTACTGTAGCTTTGTAGTATTGTCTGAAGTCTGGGAGGGTTATGCTTCTTGCATTTTCTTTTTTCTTCCACAGGATAACTTTGGCAATTCTGGGTCTTTTATGGTTCCATGTAAATTTTAGGATTATTTGTTCTAGTTCTGTGAAAAATGTCATGGATAATTTGATAGGGATTGCTTTAAATCTATAGATTGCTTTGGGTAGTATGACCATTTTAATAATATTAATTCTTCCAATCCAAGAGCATGGGATATCTCTTTGAATCATCTTCAATTTCCTTTATCAATGTCTTGTAATTCTCAGCATGTAAGTCTTTCACGTCCTTGGTGAGGTTTATTCCTAAGTATTCTTCTTTTTTTTTCTGGGATTTAAAAGGGAATTGTTTGTTTGCATTCCCTTTCTGATAGTTCATTGTTAGTGTAAAGAAATGCAACCGATTTCTTTCTTTTTTTTAAAAATAGATTTATTTATTTATTTATTTATTTATTTATTTTTGGCCACGTTGGGTCTTCGTTGCTGCCCGCGGGCTTTCTCTAGTTGCAGCGAGCAGGGTCTGCTCCTCGTTGCGATGTGTGGGCTTCTCATTGCAGTGGCCTCTCTTGTTGCGGAGCACGGGCTCTAGGCACGCAGGCTTCAATAGTTGTGGCGCGTGGGCTCAGTAGTTGTGGCGTGTGGGCTCTAGAGTGCAGGCTGAGTAGTTGTGGCACATGGGCTTAGTTGCTCTGCGGCATGTGGGATCTTCCCAGACCAGGGCTCGAACCCGTGTCCCCTGCATTGGCAGGCAGATTCTTAACCACTGTGCCACTAGGGAAGCCCTGCAACCGATTTCTGCATGTTAACCTTGTATCCTGTTACCTTGCTGAATTTATCAGTTGTAGTAGTTTTTGTGTGGAGTCTTCAGGGTTTTCTATATATGTCATCTGCATATAATGACAGTTTTACCTCTTCCCTACCAATTAAAATACCTTTTATTTATTTTTCTTGTCTGATTGCTGTAGCTAGGACTTCCAAGTGTTTAACTTCCAAATGTTGAAGAGAAGTGGTAAGAGTGGGCATCCTTGTCTTGTTCCAGGTTTTAGTGGGAAGGTGTTCAGCTTTTCACTGTTGATTATTACGTTGGCTATTGGTTTGTCATAAATAGCTTTTATTATGTTGAGATATGTTCCCTCTATACACACTTTGGTAAGAGTTTTTATCATTAATGGATGTTGAATTTTGTCAAATGCTTTTCCTGCATCTGCTCAGATGATCATGTTGTTTTTGCCTTTTCTTTTGTTGATGTGGTGTATCACATTGATTTGCATATGTTGAACCATCCTTGTGACCCTGGGATGAATCCAGTCTGGTTGTGATGTATGATCAATTTTATGTGTTGTTGGATTCAATTTGCTGATATTTTGTTGAGAATTTTTACATCTGTATTCGTCAAAGATACTGGCCTGTCATTTTCTTTTTTGGTAGTGTCTTTGTCTGGTTTTGGTAGCAGGGTGATGGTGGCTTCATAGAATGTCTTTGAGAGTGTTCTTTCTTCTTCAATCTTTTGGAAGAGTTTGAGGAGGATTGGTGTTAAGTTCTTCCTTTTATGTTTGGTAGAATTTGCCTGTAAAGCCATCTGGCCCTGGACTTTGTTTGTGGGGAGTTTTTAAAATTACAGATTCTATTTCACTTTTAGAGATGGGTCTGTTCGAGTTATCTGTTTCTTCTTGATTCAGTTTTGGTGGGCTGTATGTTTTTAGAAAGTTGTCCATTTCTTCTGGTTGTTGAATTTGTTGGCATATAATTGTTCATAGTATTCTCTCATGATTTTTTGTATTTCCATGGTGTCAGTTGTGATTTCACCTCTTTCATTTCTTTTGTTTATTTGGGTCTTCTCTCTTTTCTTCTTGGTGAATCTGTCCAGAGGTTTGTCAATTTTGTTTATTCTTTCAAAGAACCAGCTCTTGGTTTTATTGGGGTTTTTTCCTATTGTTTTTAATCTCTATTTTTTTAATTTCTCATTGAATGAGTTCGGAAGCATTCCTCCCTCTGCAATTTTTCTGGAATAGTTTCAGACGGATAGATGTTAACTCTTCTCTAAATGTTTGATAGAATTCTTCTGTGAAGCCATCTGGTCCTGGACTTTTGTTTGTTGGAAGTTTTTAATCACAGTTTCAATTTCAGTACTTGTGATTGGTTTGTTCATATTTTCTATTTTTTCCTGGTTCAGTCTTGGAAGATTGTACCTTTTAAGAATTTTTCCATTTCTTCCAGGTTATCCATTTTATTGGCGTACAATTGCTTGTAGTAGTCTCTTATGATCCTTTGTATTTCTGCAGTGTCAGTTGTAATTTTTCCTTTTTCATTTATAATTTTATTGATTTGAACCCTCTCCCTTTTTTTCTTGATGTCTTGCTGAAGGTTTATCAATTTTGTTCATCTTTTCAAAGAACCAGCTTTTAGTTTCATTGATCTTTTCTGTTTTCTTTGTCTCTATTTCATTTATTTCTGATCTTTCTGATTTCTTCTACTAACTTTGAGTTTTGTTTTTTCTTCTTTCTCTAGTTGCTTTAATTGTAAGGTTGGATTGTTTATTTGAGATTTTTCTTGTTTCCCGAGGTAAGATTGTACTGCTATAAACTTCCCTCTTAGAACTGCTTTTGCTGCATCCCATAGGTTTTGGATCAGCATTCTTTCGTTTTCATTTGTCTCTAGGTATTTTTCAATTTCCTCTTTGATTTCTTTAGTGATCCATTGGTTGTTTAGTAACGTATTGTTTAGCCTCCACGTGTTTGTGTTTTTTACAGTTTTATTTCTTGTAGTTGATTTTTTTTTTTTTTTTTTTTTTGCGGTATGCGGGACTCTCACTGTTGTGGAGCACAGGCTCTGGACGCGCAGGCTCAGCGGCCATGGCTTATGGGCCCAGCCGCTCCGCAGCATGTGGGATCTTCCCGGACTGGGGCACGAACCCGTGTCCCCTGTATCAGCAGGCAGACTCTTAACCATTGCGCCACCAGGGAAGCCCTCTTGTAGTTGATTTTTAATCTCATACTGTTGTGGTCAGAAAAGATGCTTGATATGATTTCAGTTTTCTTAAATTTACTGAGGCTTGCTTTGATCTTTACTGGAGAATATTCCATGTGCACCTGAGTAGAATGTGTATTCTGCTGCTTTTGGATGGAATGCTCTATAGATATCAGTTAAGTCCAACTGGTCAAACATGTCATTTAAGGCCTCTGTTTCCTTATTGATTTTCTTTCCGGATGATCTGTCCATTGATGTAAGTGTTACTTACATCAATGGACAGACCACTATTATTGTGTTACTGTTGATTTCTCCATTTATGGCTGTTAGCATTTGCCTTATATATTGAGGTGCTCCTATGTTGGGCACATATATATGTACAATTATTATATCTTCTTGGATTGATCCTTTGATCATTATGTAGTGTCCTTTGTCTCTTGTAACAGTCTATTTTAAGTCTATTTTGTCTGATATGAGTATTGCTACTCCAGCTTTCTTTTCATTTCCATCTGCATGGAATACCTTTTTCCATCCTCTCACTTTCAGTCTGTATGTGTCCCTAGATCTGAAGTGAGTCCCTTGTAGACAGCATATGTACAGGTCTTGTTTTTGAATCCATTCAGTCAGTCTGTGTTTTTTGGTTGGAGGATTTAATCCATTTACATTTTAAGATAATTATCGATATGTATGTTCTTATTGCCATTTTATTAATTGTTTTGGATTTGTTTTTGTAGGTGTTTTTTCTTCCCTTCCTCTTTTGTTCTCTTCTCTTGTGATTTGATGACTATCTTTTTTTCTTTTTTTTTCTTTTTTGTGGCTGTGCCCTTGTGGCTTGCAGGATCTTAGTTTCTCAACCAGGGATTGAACCCAGGCCCCAGCAGTGAAAGTGCCAAGTCCTAACCACTGGACAGCCAGAGAACTCCCTGATGACTATCCTTAGTGTTGTGTTTGGATTGTTTTTTCTTTTTCGTGTGTGTATATCTTCTGTAGTTTTTTGGTTTGCGGTTACCATGAGTTTTTGATATAGCAGTCTATGTATTTACAAGATTGCTTTAAGTTGCTGGTCTTTTAATTTCGAATGCATTTCCAGTATTCTGCATTTGTACTATCCTCACGATTTCTGGTTTTGATATCATATTTGTATGTGGATGATTTCCTACCTTTATGTATGTTTGCCTTTACTGGTGGGCTTTTCTATTTGTCATTTTCTTGTTTCTAGTTTGGCCTTTTCTTTTCTTCTTAGAGAAGTTCCTTTAGCATTTCTTGCAAAGCTGGTCTGGTGGTGCTGAATTCTCTTAGTTTTTGCTTGTTTGTAATGCTTCTGATTTCTCTGTCGAATCTGAATGATAGCCTTGCTGGGTAGAGTCTTCTTGGTTGTAGGTTCTTCTCTTTCATCACTTTAAATATATCATGCTACTCCCTTCTGGCCTGCAGGATTTCTGCTGAGAAATCAGCTGATAACCTTATGGGTATTCCCTTGTATGTTATTTGTTGCTTTTCCCTTGTTGCTTTTAATATTTTTCTTTGTCTTTAATTTTGGTCAAGTTGATTACTATGTGTCTTGGCGTGTTCCTTTTTGGGTTGATCCTGCCTGGGACTCTCTGTACTTCCTGGACTTGGGTGACCGTTTACTTTTGCATTTTAGGGAATTTTTCAGCTATTATCTCTTCAGATATTTTCTTAGGTCCCTTTTTTTTTCTCTTCTCCTTCTGGGACTCCTATAATGCAAATATTGGTGCATTTATTGTTGGTGCAGAGGTCTCTTAGACTGTCCCCATTTCTTTCTTTTTTTTTTAATTAATTACTTTTACTTTGGGCTGCATTGGGTCTTTGTTGCTGCACGTGGGCTTTCTGTAGTTGTGGAGAGCAGGGGCTACTCTTTGTTGTGGTGCACGGGCTTCTCATTGTGGTGGCTTCTTTTGTTGTGGAGCACTGGCTCTAGGCACACGGGCTTCAGTAGTTGTGGCATGTGGGCTTCAGTAGCTGTGGCTTGCGGGCCCTTGCGCACAGGCTCAGTAGTTGTGGCGCACAGGTTTAGTTGCTCCATGGCGTGTGGGATCTTCCCGGATCAGAGCTCAAACCCATGTCCCCTGCATCGGCAGGCAGATTCTTAACCACTGTGCCACCAGGGAAGTCCCATGTCCTTATTTCTTGACCTTCCTTTTTTCTCTATTCTGTTCCGTGTTAGTGGTTTCCACCAGTCTGTCTTCCAGCTCACTTATTCGTTCTTCTGCCTCATATATTCAGTGACTGATTCCTTCTAGGGTATTTTTTATTTCAGTTATTATATTGTTCATGTCTGTTTGTTTGTTCTTTAAATCTTCTAGCTCTTTGCTAAACATTTCTTGTATCTTCTTCATCTGTGCCTCCATTCTTTTTCTGAGATCTTGGATCATCTTTATTATTACTCATTTTTTAAAATCTGTTTTATTATTACTATCATTCTGAATTCTTTTTCAGGCAGATTGCTTATCTCCACTTCAGTTAGTTGTTCTTCTGGGGTTTTATCTTGTTCCTTCTTCTGGAGCATATTTCTCTGTCATCTCATTTTTAGGACTTTTCGTGTTTGTGGGCTTTGTTCCACAGGCTGCAGGATTGTAGTTTTTCTTGCCTCTGGTATCTGCCCCCTGGTGAGTGAGGTTGGGCCAGGGGCTTTTGCAAGCTTCCTGGTGGGAGGGAGTGGTGCCTGCCCACTGGTGGGTAGAGCTGGATCTTGTCCCTCTGGTGGGCAGGGCTGTGTCAAGGGGAGTGGCTAGGTGTGGTTGTGGGGTCAGGAAGACTTTAGGCAGCCTGTCTGTTGACACATGGGGCTGTGTTCCCACCCTGTTGGTTGTTTGGCCTGAGGCATCCCTGCACTGGAGCCTGTAGGCTACTGGATGGGGCCAGGTCTTGGTGCCAGAATGGCAACCTCCAACCTCCAGGAGCTCACGCTAGGGAATATTCCCTAGAGACCTCTGCCACAAGTGTCCTTGCCCCCACAGTGGGCCACAGCCAACCCCCACCTCCCCAGGAGACCCTTCAAGACCTGCAGGTAGGTCTGGCTCAGGCTCCCATGGAGTTACTGCTTTGCCCTGTGTCCCAGTGCTTGTGAAACCTCATGTGAGCCTCTGCCATATAATTATTTTCCAGTTTGTGGGTCGCCCACTGGCAGTATGGGATTTGATTATATCACGAAAGCACCCCTCTTACTGTCTTGTTGTGTCTTCTTCTTTGTCTTTGGATGTAGAGTATCTTTTTTGGTAGGCTCCAGTCTTTTTTTTGGTCAGTGGTTGTTCAGCAATTAGTTGTGATTTTGGTGTTTTCATCAGAGGAGGTGAGCTCAAGTCCTTCTACTCTGCCATCTTATCTCCAATCCCTGTAGATGTATTTTTTTGTTTTAAGTTTTTAACATTTTAATTTAATTAATTTTGGCCATACTGCACAGCCTGTGGGATCTTAGTTACCCAATCAGGGATTGAACCCAGGCCCTCAGCAGTGAGAGTGCGGAGTCCTAACCATCGTACCTCCAGGGAATTCCCCCTGTAGATGTATTTTTGATGTATTTGTGGGAGGAGGTGAGTTTCATGTCCTTTTACGCTGTCATCTTGAATACCTCCCAGAATGCGTGGGCTTCTGACACTTCTTGATACCTTCTTCCCTCCTCCTTCCTTCTCTTCCTACCTTTTCTTCTTTTCTTCTCAGCCCATTGTTTCATCAGTTTATCTGTACTCACGTCTCATAGAAACCAGGTTTTACTAGTTTTTCTTGAAACTACAGAGTAGATGAGATTTGACATTTACTTCTATTTCCTGAGGGAAATCTTTTCCCAGAGTATGTTCAGTCTTAGCTTATTGTATAATGTTTGTCTTTATGCTGTAGAATCTTCATAGACTACATTTTTTTCCTGCCCAGGAAAAGGCATATTTTATTGAGGTATGTACTTACGATGTGTGATTATATATATATATGGGGTGTGTGTGTGTGTGTGTGTGTGTGTGTGTGTGTGTGTGTCTTGTATATGTATACTCACATGCGTGTGGTTTTATGTATATGTGTGTATATATACATATATAATCACACATAAATGTACAGTTTAAAGAATTTTCATGAAGAGAATACAACCCAGTGCTCAGATAAAAAATCAGAACACATCAAGCACTCAGGAGCCCTCCTCATACCATCTTCCCCACTGCCTGTTCCTGCGAAGGGTAACCACTATTTTGATGTTTAATAGGTTAGTTTTACTTGTTTTTGAACTTTATATTAATGGAATCTTAGAGTATTCTCTTTTACGTCTGGCTTCTTTCCTTTCATGTGTTTGTTAGATTCATTTTTGTTACATGTAGTTATACTTTTTCCCGTTCTCACTGGTATATGATATTCCACTCTGTGAATATGCTACATCAACATTTTTTTCTCTTCTACTGTTGATAGCATTTGGGTAATTTCCAGTTTTTGCCAGCCTGGTCATTCTAAGCAGTGAATATCTTATCCAGGGCTGCCATTGCACCCCAGAAGGGTGAGCATCTTCCATCTTGCTTCCCATGCCTTGGGATGCTAACAGAGTCCTTCTGCCAGATCTTGGAGGCCTGAGTGCTCCGGATTCAGTGGTCAAGGGTGGGAGTGGGGGGATCTGGGCAGCTTGGGTAGAGTTTTGTCTCTGTATAGCTTCTTCCATGCTGTTGGCTTGCCTGGGCTTCAGTGCAGTGAGGGTTTCCCCCTGCTTGCACTGCCCAGGGCCAGAGATGCTCAGACCAGGGTTTAGAGCCTCAGGTGATGGCCTTGGATGAATCTCAGAGGTGTGCAAATCTATAAAATTTTAAAAGATTGTGTTTTCATTTGAAGATCATGTAAAACAAATTAAATAGGCATATTCTGGGTCATCTGAATCAAGCTAATTCTTATGAGGCTGTTTAAGAAAGTATAAAGAGGGTGTGTGTTCCAGCGTCAGAATGCTGTGTTCAAATTTTCACTCTCCATCCCAGCTGTGTGACCCAGGACAACACTCAACGCGCTATGCCTGAGTGCCTTTAGCTGTAAAAGGGCAGCAGTAACCGTTCCTACTCTGGGGTCCCTGTGAGATCTAAATGAGATTAAGCCTGCAGAGCCCTTTTCCTAGTGCTTAATGAGCATCAGTGCTCAATCACCATTCGATTTGTGTGTATTATCTGGATGGCCTCATGACTGTCAATGGCTCATGAGAAAAAAGAAAGTGGGTTTAATAGAGAAGTGATGTGTTAGAGCTGACTGAAGGACAAATGATATCACAGTGTGTTGAATAAATGAAAATGTCACAGTAGTTTAAATAAAGAAAAGCAGTGTGATAATTGAGTCATCACACCAGGCAGGCTGAACTCAAAGGGATGTATGTGCCTGGGAGCAGTTGGTGCTCTGCTTGCGTTATGAGCTGCAACTTATTTTTTAGCAAAACGTCATCTGTCCCTTTAAATCAGTGTTGTTAAGATGTTTTTATTCGTTTTGTCATTTTCTTTGCATTCAAGTTATAAATTTGTTTGGCTTTTATATGAAGGATATAAGCATGAGTTTACGTCTAGTTTGAACATATTTAGGTAACTTGCTTTATAAAAACAATTTAAGTCAGCACTGCGTCTTAAAAGGTAACCCTGTGGTTTCAAATGCTGCCCTAGGTCTTTGGCATTGGAATTCAGGTGGAGGGAAAGCGAATGTTTTTCCTCTTGGCACAGGGCTCTACCTCTCCTGTGGGCGTGGTGGACCAGAGCAGAGAGAGTAGCCATGACCTCGAGTGCAAAGCCGGCTGAGCTGACAGCTCTTCAACACTGCCAGTCTGCAGGCTGGCAGCTTCTCCAATTTTACACCCTCCCAAAGGTTTGTTTGTGGACTTTATTTTGTGATCCAGTTGACCATGGTGTTACTGCTGTTGCTTTATAGTATTTCTACCTTTGCAGTCAGGATCTTTGAGACTTATGGCTCTAAGGGATAAAATGTTTCCTGTTACTTATGTAACCTAGATGTCAGCAAGGATCATGCTGCCTGGCGAGATCTAGAGGGGATTAATCCAAACCTCCCATTCTTCCCATACCTGGCTCTGGAAAAGGCCAGTGCCTTTCCGGTGCTTCTGTGGATTTCCATGGACCTTGTACTCATGCTCACCTCTGGCTCCCTGTTCCTACTTGTGTAGGGAGCATATTTTCCCCTCTGCATCTTCTTTTATCCCCACTTTGGCTTCCATCCAAACATAGAATCTGTCCTTTTCTTTCATTTCTGCTAAAACCCACGAGACTTTTGCTTGTATAGTAAACATTACTGAAGGTTTAGGGATATTTTGTGGAAGGGAGTGAAGTGAAGGGAAGAAGAGGGTTTATTTTATAGCAACACAAATGATTTGACATCAGATGTTTGATGTTTCTGTTCTTCCAAGTCTTTCAGCCATTCTACCCCCTTCCTCTCTCACCTTTCTCTCTCCTTCCACTCCCAAATTTCTAGTCCTTTCAAACAGAACTGTTCCCCTGTCTCTTTTTAAGCCTTGTCTTCAGAATCTCACCTTTTCACCCCCACAGCTTGTCAAGATAGTCTCCCTAACAATTTCCTTCCCAAAATGCATTCTGTTGTTAGGGAGTTAGATGACTGTGGGCTGCCCCCTGCACCTATCGAAGCTCTTCACTTTACATTCCTCTTGTCTGGGAATAGAACAAATATCAGCTCAGTGCTTACAAAGCACTTTCACCTACATGAGCCCCTGGGTGAAATATCATGCCCATTTCACAGATGTGGAACCAGGAGCTCAGAGAGGTTGAGTGAATCATCTGAAGCCACATAGCCAGCTAAGTGGGGGAGTAGAAATCCGCACCCAGATCGAAGATTTTGATCTATGACCCATGTCATCATACACAGGATGAATGCTGTCTGAACCTTCAGGGATCTGAGGCCACATGGATTCCAGTGTAAATGATTAACATGGGACAACCCAGTTGGCCTGGGGAGGGGGACGGGGGGCAGCCCCAGCAGGTGTGTGCATTCTCCAGGAGTTGGACTGCCAGTTCCCACCCCATGCCTTCCTCTTCCTTCTGTCTCTTGCTGGCTAGCTCCTTCTCATCTTCAGATCTAGGTATAGAACTGGCTACATAATGTGTGGGGTGCAGTACAAAATGAAAATGCTGGGCCTCTTGTTCAAAAGTTATTAAGAATTTTAAAATGACAGGAGAACATTAAGCTAAGTATGGGACTCTTGGAAGCAACTATACCGGTCATATGCCCACAAAGCCAGCCCTGTATGAAGGTTACCCCCTCCACCCTCTGCCAGGAAGCATCCTCTGGCTCCGCATTCTGAGCTCAGTGCTTATCATATGCTGTCATCGTTTTCTTCTTTATGCGCCTGTTTCCCTATTACTCTGTGAGCTTTGTGAGACCTGTGTCCTGTTCACTGTTGTTTCCGGTGCCCAGCACAGGCCCTGACGAAGAGCAGGGGCTCAGTGGATGCCCCACTGGGGGCTTGGAGCTCCTGAAAGTGAGACCTGGAGGAACCAGGTGGTGAATAGTAATGTTCAGGCAGTACCCACCCAGGACCACACAAGTTCAGACCAGGCATGACTGAGCCTATGGGACTTGGCAGGGGTTTCGGGCATGGGGTGTAGGTGAGGTGGGAACTCATTTTCTCTTCAAGAGAATATGTTAATCATTTACTGCCCAGGACCTCACAAACCCTGCTCCTCAGGGCCAAGTAAGGTGTGACCAGCCAGGGAGGTGGGGCACAGGCAGGGGACAAGGGCAGAGAGCATGGAACAGACACAGAGCCCTTCCTGGGGCTACACAGCCTGGCCCACTGACCCTTCTTTAGCCGCCTGAGGCTTCTAAGGCCCCCATGCCCCTTACCCACCCTCCCTGCTCAATGGTGTGTGTGGGAGCAGGGAACTGTTTCTCTAATGTCTCCTCAAAGCTAGGGGAAGGGAAGAGGGCAGAATTCTCAGAGGTTTCAGACAACAAGGAGCCCTCATGTGGAACCCCCTGATTCCCACAGATTTCTTTTGGTTCTAAGTGATGGAAACCCTACTCTGTAAGCAGAAAAAGAGATGTATAATATTAGCTGAAAACTGAGAAGCTCAAGGGCAGATGTATCTTTAGGGATTGCTGATTCTTGAGCCCAAATGATGTCACCAGAGCTCAGTTTCTCTCTTTTCATTTCTTTCTGGTTGGAGGGCAAGGTTTGAGACCGCCTGAAAACTCTGGCCAAAACCCTGGATGGGCTCTGATTGGCTGGGCTTAGGTAATGAGCACATCTTTGAGCCAATCCCTGTGTATAGGGATGGGAGCAAGGATGGTCCCTCCAGATTCCCTCCCATAGGTCCCTCTCCTCCCCTGTGCTGCTGTGCATAGGGCTGTGCTGCCAGGGGAGGGGCAGGAACAGGATGGATTGGCAGAGCAGCCAGTGACCACTGGTGTTTTTTTTGTTTTTTTTAACCCAGCACCACCTCCTCTATGTGTCACTGGCTTCTAAGCCTCTAGAGTCAGGTCCCAGGAGGATCCTTGTAGAGAGGAGACTGCTGAGCGTGGGGAACTGCCTGGAAAGTCAGGGCTCTGGCTGGTGCCCCAGGTTCCCTGTTTCTAGAAACCTCTTCCCATCTTCCTTCACAGCAGATCCCAGGGTTGTCTGCACAGCACAGGGTGAGGAGACCACCAAGCAGTACTTTCTCAACTCCAGATTGCCTCTCTTTGAGGCTGGGAAATATTTTTTATTTTAGTTTTACCTCAGAAATAAGCCAATCATAACCAAAGGAAGACAAAGAGAACCCTATATGAAAGAATTAAGTGCCGGCTGCTCTTGGGTCCTTTCCTTTAGACTTCTGTTACCACAAACCTGTTCCCCAAGGCCAAGCAAGGCATGAAGAACTCTACTGATGATGGTGATGAGCATTTTCTTCAGCCCTGTGGACATTTCTCTTTTTTCAGATGTGTTCAGAGGAAAGACCAAATTTTTTATCAGTTGATTCCATATTTAGTGGGAAAATAGGAAGATTTCTCAAGAACCTGAGGTGGTGGAGAAATGTCTCCCTGCTGTGGTTGTTCTATCTGTGGTTCTGGGTCAGGCGTGAGGAAGGAGCTAGATCTTAAAGCCAGGAAATCCAGGTTCCATGCCTGCCCTCTCAGGACCTTCAGGTCGGCCTTGGCTCCTGTCACTGGGCCTCACTTGCCCCACCTGTAAAGTGAGGGGTTGGACAAGATGACCCCACAGTTCCTTCTTAGCTCTTAATTTCTGTGAGTCTAGGTCAGGTCGAGAAGGAAGACCAATCAGGATTCTGGTTCTGTTCCTGCCCTTGCCATGACTCACTAGGTGACCCTGGGTAAGTTCCTTATCTTGTTGGACCTGTTCCCCACCCTTGAACATCCTATATCCCATAGGAGGGCTGTCTAAAAGGTAGTCAGTATTCAGGAGCCCTTTTCCTCAGCAGGCTCACCACTGAGGACCCTGTGTACTAGGAAACTCTAGACTGGGTCCAGCCCCCCATATCTGGGGCTCACACCTAGTCACATGGCTTCAGGCCTCCCTGCCCTCTTTAGGCCACTCTGGCCTTGCTCTGTCTTCCAGACCCGGAAACCAATATGGACACGCCTCAGCCAAAATGTTCAACTCTGCAAAAGCCTCATCAAGGAATGTTCTGAGCCAGTGGGAGGGCCTGATGCTGGGTAGGACACTGAGGAAGTAGATGTGACTCCCATCCTTGGGGAGCTCCTTGTCTGGGGTGGAGAGGAAGGGCCAGTGTGAGGCTTTACCAGGTGTGGTGAGACAGGGACAGTGGAAGAGAGGATTTCAAGTCGGGGGAACTAAGAGGAGGTTTTGGATGGGACGTTGAAGGATGGGGTGGACCTGAGATGGAGCTGCAGGCTGAGGGCCCAGTGCAGTGGAGGAAGTGCAAACAGTCTATAGGGTCTGGGGGAGGAGGCTGATGAGTCTGGAAGGAGCATGAGACCAAGTCTCCAGAGGCTGTCATGGCCTGGACTCGGGGCTGGAGAGGCAGGGAGTCGGGCCTGGGGAGGCAGTGAGCGTTCTAGACTGGTCAGGAACCTTTTGGTTGCAACTGATGGGAACTGAACTTGAACTAACCTAGGCAAAAAGGGTGATTTATTGGGAGAACTGAGAATCTGAGGAAGGTCTGAACATCCCAGCACGGGAAAGACGAGGGTGCTGCTGGCTTTCAGGAACAGCTGACCCGGTGCTTGGACACCATCAGGACCCATCCCTTGATCCTGTTTCTCTGTGCTGGCTTCATTTTTCTCTTTCGTGGCTAATTTCTCTGCATGGGAAAGGGACTTACTGGCCCAGCTCAGGCCAGGTTCTCACCCCTGGATCTATCACCACATGGTAACAGGCTGCTCTGCTACTGCCTGCAGAAGCCAGGGGAAGGCAGCTTCTGAAGGAAGGGACCATGCTGAGCAGGCACCCCCCAGAGCCTTTCCCTGAGTTTCTTAGCAGGAGAATATGGCCTGATTTGACCTGCACTTTGGGAAGAGTAGGCATTAAAGACAACAGTTTTCTTCCTTTTATTCATAAAAACAAATTTGCAACAATTTATTAAAAATTGATACCATGCAATAGGGGTACGAGAAATTCCTCATTTACATTTGATTCTGGCAGTTCCAGTCTAATTTAAAGCGTTTGTGCACTAACATTGGAAAACACCTTCAGGCTGAAGCCTCTTCGGAAGTGTATGGTGTTTGCTGCATATAAAAGGACAGAACCGTTAAATAGCTAGAGTCACTTCTGTGGGTCTTGTTATTTGTGGGGAAATTTAAAAAAAAACAGGTGAACCTACAGTATCATTAAGACAGAGAATGTACTGTGTGGGTTAACCTAGAAGACTGTGCACGCTCAGGAGTCACAGTGGGTCACAGATGCACACACTCACCTCCGACTGTCCAGTGCTTTTTCTTTTTTTCCTTCCTGCTATGCTGGATTAATATTTCTACAGATATTGTTTCTGTGTGCGTGTATACATTATGTACAATGAATTGTTTCTTTCCCTTTGAAAAATTAATGTGGTCCTTTAAATTAAATCTGGTTTGGTGAAATCAAGAAAGAAAGTAAATACTGTAATACACAGTGAGTAACAACACCGATTTTTAGTGCCTAAACAGACAGTGACTTCAACTTGACCTGTGATGTGTTAACATTTTTTTTAAACATTTTTTTCCCCCTAAAAGCTACAGTACCTCCATAACCTCTCTTTGGGGGAGGGGAGGAGAACTCTATGCTACGTGAAATAGGGTGTTTTGAAATGTTGGTGATGGTAAGATTCCCATGGGCCCTTTTGTCAAACCCTGGTGGTGACAACACTGTATTCCTGACTTCAGTGGTCTGGGAAGAGATTATTGCCTGCCTGTTGAAGCTGCCATTAGGGTTCTTTAGGGAGTTGAGCGACTGCTCAGTTGTGCAGACGTCCGGGACATTGTCATTCAGGCCTTTCTTTAGCAAATGAACCTGTCCCAGGAATGTCACAGAAATCATCGGGATCCACCTCTCTCCAGCCAGGTGGATACTGGTATAGGGCTGTGCTGGGAGCTTCTCTGGGCCACAGCCCCGTCTGTCCTGAGGGCTGAAGGTCATGGTCATCCTGATACCTCATGGGTCAGGGCCGCTTCACTGTTTGGTATGAAGCTTTCCTGGATGAGATCAAGTTTTGATCTTCAGAGTGACCCTGTGAGGTAGGGCAGGACAGGTGTTATTTCAACCCCAGTTTGTTAGGGGAAACTGAGGCTCAGAGAGACACAAGTGACTTGCCCAAGGTCATGGAGGGAGTCAGCAGTGGAGCAAGGACTTGAACCCAGGTCTTTGTGACTCCCAGGCCAGTGCTCTTTGGGGTTCGTTTAAAAGGGAAGAGTGATCTTATGAATGAGAATCAGTGTGCTGATTGATCACCCCTGGGACCCCCAAGGGCAGAGCTTGCCGGCTTGTCCCAATGAAGGCTGCCTTCTGTAAGTTAAGGGAAGCCCGCAGCTAGCAACTCTCTCCCCGTGACTACAGGGATGTCTTCTAGCAGATGCCCGTTTCACTTTGGTCAGAAACAAAGTCAGTGGAAAAAAACAAAACAAAACCCCAGCCAGCCCTTGGGCCCTGATGAGAGAGGTTAAAGTGCACAATCTTTCTTTATCGTGTTTGCTGGGAACAGACATTCTATGATTAGCTTGGGTGCCCCCCTTATTATGGGGAACACCTGATACGAACACAAGGACATGGCTGACGTGGTGGGTGCATGGCCGACTGTGGGTGAATGCTGCAGAGCGTGTCTGCAGTGACGTGCCCTAAATCCCCACGGTCCCGGAACGGGTGTTATTGTATTAATGTGTGGCATTTATCAGAGAGTAAGTCCCACCGGGAGGCATGCGAGTCAGCCTGCTCCGGTACCCCAGCCCTCGGCCCACAGAGCTGTGCCCGGCTGCCCTCCCTGTAGACTCCCTGTTCCAGGAAGGCTGGGGTTGGCTGGACTGGCAGCTGGGAGCCTGGCTGCCCTGCCCACCTCCTTCCCCAGAGGGGAGAAGGGCTGGCTTGGGAGGCCACAGCCGGTGGCATGTGTGCAGAGGCAGAGGCGGTTTCTCCAGAAGCCCCTCGCCTCTTTTCAAGGCTGCTCAGGGCCACTCAGTGACTTCTAGCTGGAGTTCTAGTGACTTTCTCCTTGTCTAGGATTTTTTTTTTTTTGCCAAGTTTCAAATATCCTAGCTCCTCCTCCTTTGCAGACATTAAGGAAGAAGTCATTTTCATTCCTCTTCTTTGTGAAAGAATGAAAACTTCACAAATAAGGCGCGAGGTCAGGTGCCAAGTGCCCCCCATCTTGTGCACTCCGTGCCATCGAGCAGTCCCGCAAGGCCAGCCGTGGCGCCAGCTTCTCCGCGGCCAGAGCTGACAGGGTTCCTGTAGCAGATGCCTCTGCTCCGTGTGGTTCCGTCGCGGGGGAGGCCCCGGCCCCAGGCCTCCCGCCCTCACAGGCCCGAGACCATAACTCGGAAGGAGGGTGGCACGTGTCTGTGGCGGGGGCTGGCGGTGGGGCTGACGCAGGGGCTGACACAGCTGGCGTCCACGCCTCCAATGGACGGGAGGTAGGCGTGGTGGAGGATGGGGAGCTGGAGGGACAGCCGGCGCTGGATGCTGTGGCAGGGAGAGAAGGAAGGGGGGTGTTAGTGAAGGCTAGTGGGCTGCTCACCAGGAAGGCCTTTGGAGTCGCTTTGGCTAAGAAGCTGATGGTGGTGCTAAGAAGCTAACTTCTCTCTGAATCCAAGATCTGTCCATCCTGTCATCTAACCACTCATCCATCTGGCAGGTGTTTAATGCAGGCCTGCCTGTGCCAGCTGCTGCCCCGGGAATAACCAGAGCAACGGCAGCAAGGAGGAGGCAGGCTTCTCGAGCTTCCAGTGATTTTTAAGAATAAGGCCTTGCCCTTTGAACAGGGCTTTGCTGCAAACCCAGACAGCTCTCATTCGCTACTCTTGCCAGTCCCCGAATGGCCTTGGCTTTGGGTTCCATCCCGGAAAGGCTTCTCAGCTGCTCTGTCCTTCCTTATTGGCTTCTCTGCCACTGTCTCTTGTCCAGGACCTCAGTCCCTCTTGCTGGGCCAATTCCAAAAAGGTTCCTTCCTGGTCTTTCGGCTTCTTTGGTGACTAGCGTTTTCTCTCCAACACTGGGATGGGGCATTCGGGGCTCCCCAAGATCTGCCTCTTGTCAGATTCTCCAGGTGAACCTTCTACCCCCTCTCCCCGAAAACCTTATTACCCTCTGGTGGCTAGTTTCCCCTAAAACCCTGCTTATGGGGAGGCATCTTCCATGCCTCTGCACATGCTGTTTCCCCGGCCTAGATAGCTCTTCCTCTGCTTTCCCATCTGATGACTGCTTTCCCTCTAAGATCCAGTTTAAATGCCATCATTTTTGTGCTAACCCCCTCAGAGAGTGAGCTCCTTCCTTCTCTATGACCCCAGAACAAGGAATTTCTGGTAAATTCCCAGAAAGGCAGCCAGAAAAAAATCTGAGGCCGGGCTGAGTCAGGGGCTGGGTAAACAGGACTGATGGAGGAGCGGAGTGAAGAGGGAGCAGCCTTCTGACTACCTGCTCACTGCCACACCGTTCCGCTTGCCTTCTCATCAGTCCTCATGACCAGCAGGCAGGAGAGTAAATCACCTTATTTGTTGTGAAGGCTGCTTTGGCGGATGTGCCCAGGCCACTGCTCCCCTGCTCGGCTGTGTTTTGTGCAGTTTCCCACTGCATCTGGGAAGTTGCATTCCCTGAACTCTCAGGCCTCCTTGTGTTCCCCAGGCCTGGCAACTCAGGTGGGAAAAACCCCAGACCTTCACAAAACCCAATAGGCAAAAGAAGCACTGCTGTTCCCATTATAAAGATGAGAGAAGGGTACAGAGTTTGTGTAACTTGCTCACAGAAACAACCAGAACTGGGGAGGGTGTGACTCTTGCTTCTTCTGTTGAACCACAGTGCTTTGTGGGGTGGCAAATCAACTCACAGAGGCTGCCTCAGCCCACCAGGGTGCGCCCTGGGGTGTATGCATTGGTGGGGTTCTGAGATGGATGGGGACAGATGCAGTGCTGCCCCCACTCCCTAAGGACCTGCTGGCCAGAAGGGCTTCTCCCAAGAGACCCTTCCCAGGTGCTCATGAGAGATTAGTGTGTTGGAGACTTCATTTGGAAATTAAAGTTGAGCTTGTATAATGTCATTGGTGTTGGCAGAGTCCAGGAAAATGGGGAGCTGAAGAATGAACTTGACCTGGGAAAGGGTGTTCTGTCTGAGCATCCCAGGCAGGGTGGGCATCTGTGTGTGGCTGTCAGAGCCACACATTCTGCTGTCTGCTGGGATCCTGTTTGCCTTTTCATTAATTCATTGCCAAAAACCTACTCAGTGCTGGAAGCTGTGTTCAGTCCAAGGGACATAGGAAGGACTTAAACCTTACCCTCAAGGTGCTTGCACTGTGGTGCAGGCAACTAATAGGTAGACCACTGATGAATGCCATGTAACCATCAGTAATTATATTGGACTGTCAGCTGCGAGGCCCTGGAGCTAATTGGGTTGAGAGGCTACTAGCTCTAAGACTAAATGGCCCCAAATGACACTGCAGTTGGTGATTGGGCTCCCTTTGCTGGTTCCTCTCCCCTTGTTGTCACTTCCCAGGGAACAAGTTTCAGAGCTGACATTTCTAATTGCTGCTTCTAATCCGCTGTAAACTGGGAAGAACTAAAAATTGCCAGTGGGGACAAAGCTACTGGAGATGTCCAGGTCTTTGCTTAGATGTCACCTCACCAAGTTTGCTCTGACCTCCCTGTGTAAAATTATACTCCCTAACTCCTTTCCTGCTTAGTTTTTCTCCAAAGCACGTATCATTTAACATAACATACTAGGTTTTGCTTTTTTGTTAAGTTATTGTCTTCCCAGATAGAATGTAAACTCCATGAAGGGAAGGATTTTTGTCTGTGTTCTTCAGTGCTGTGCTTGATACATAGTAGGTCTCAGTAAATTGGTGTTAAGTAAATGTATTCATTTTATATGTAACAAAGGCAGAGAACATGGGATTTGATGTTGGAGAGACCCAAGTTCAAATCCTATCATCTCCTGCATTTAGCAACTGGTAAGCTTTGGCAAGTCACCTCCCCTCTTTGAATATTAGTCGTCTTATGTGTAATATAAGCAGTGTAATTTGACCTGCATCATGAGATTACTGTAGAGTTCAAACAAAGTAATGCATGTGAAAACATGGTGCCAAATGTAAACTCTTGTGTAGGAGGAATGTAGTCTTGGGCAGTAATTCTGAAGGAGAAGGTACTTACTGTTCTGGGGAGTTTATATCTTCTATAGGATCTTTGCATGTTCGAGAGGGCTCTGTCGTGTTCCACTGTAGCTGGGGATTTTGATCGAGGTGGTTTTTTAAAATGGCCTTTCCCCCATCTGAATGCAAAACAACAATACTGCAATAATTCTGTAAACTTAATTTTTAAAAATCAACAGTGCAGTCATTTTTAGGATACTGCCGAAGGAGAGAGAATGCAAAAGAGCCCATCTTCCCTTTGTGTTCTCTAAGCCATGGTCCCTGAGCCACTCTCCTGAGACCAAGGCAGGGAGCCGAGAAGCCCCTGTCCAGGGATGGAAGTGGCGTGCTGGGGATGTGGATAGTGTGCCGTGGGACCTCCCTTTCTCCAAGAAAAAAAGGGAATCGAGTCGACAAATGTAGGCAACATAACTTAGAAATGAGAGGTTCTAATATGAAGGTCCTTTTCACGGGTGCATTAGGAATATAATGACAAAGAAAAAAAAGAACTCCAAGGTATATTTTCCATAAGATTGCTAAGTCTGAAAAGAATAATAATAGTAAACTGCTGGTGGGAGTATAAACCGGCATAATCTTTCTGGCAGGTACTGTCAATAAGCATCAAACACTATAAAAAGTATGTGTTTTACCCAGAATTTCCACTTTCAGGAACTATCCCAAAGAAATAATTAAGGATGTTTGTGAAACTATACAAAAGATGTTCAAATCCACATTGTTTACAATATCAGAAAGTTTAACCCGAATTTGTCGGGTAATAATGGATTAGTTACAGACTAATATGCACGTATGGGGCCTCCATTCACAGAAATACTGTGTAGCCACAAAACATGATGCTCTCAACCATCTTTGTGCTTCAGAACCACCTGGAGAGAACTAAAGAAATATGAAATATAAAAACATGGCCCCCACCTAAGAGATGTGGATTCATTTGGTTTGGAAAAGAGTATGGGTGTTGGGCTTCCCTGGTGGCACAGTGGTTAAGACATGGTGCAGGGGACATGGGTTCGAGCCCTGGTCCAGGAATCCCACATGCCGCAGAGCAGCTAAGCCCGTGCGCCACAACTACCGAGCCTGCGCTCTAGAGCCCTCGAGCCATTACTACTGAAGCCCGCGTGCCTAGAGCCCATGTTCCGCAACAAGAGAAGCCACTGCAATGAGAAGCCTGTGCACCACAATGAAGAGTACCCCCACTTGCCGCAACTAGAGAAAGCCCGTGCGCAGCAACTAAGACCCAACACAGCCAAAATAAGTAAATTTGTATTAAAAAAGAGTATGGGTGTTTTGTTTTTCTGCTGCAGGGTTAGGGTTAGGGCTAGGGCAGCCTTACATGTGTGTCATTTTGCATCCATGTGAATACAGTCAATCCTCTTCGTTCATAGATTCTGTGTTTGTGAACTCGCCTACTTGCTAAAATTTATTTGTAACCCCAGAGTCAATACTCGTGGTGCTTTCACTGTCATTCGATAACACACACACAGCATCAAAAATCTGAGTCGCTCTCCCAGCTGAGGTTGAACAAGGCTCTGCCTTTTTGTTTTACCTCTCATATTATAAATAAGTATCCTTATTGTGGTCTATGAAGTACCACGTTTTTCACATTTTTGTGCGTTGTGTTGGTGCTTTCGCTGTTTAAAATGGCTCCCAAGCCTAGTGCTGAAGTGCTATCCATTGTTCTCCTAAGCCGTGATGTGCCAGATGGAGAAAATGTGTGTTAGATGTGTTGTTCAAATATGAGTTACAGTGCTGTTGGCTATGAGTTCAGTGTTAATGAATCAACAATGTTTATTAAACAAGGTGTCTTCCAGTAGAAACACACATAAAACAAAATTATGTATTGATCAGTTGATGAAAATGTCCACCTGGGAGATGCTTGCAGGAACCTAACCCTGTGTCTCCGCTAGGAATTCACAGTTCACAGGGACTTTGTAGAACACGATTACTGTGAGTAATGAGAGTTGACTGTATATCCTTAGGATAAATTCCCAAATTGGAGTTGCTGGGTCAGAACAATTTCTATTTCGGGCAGCAGTGTTTCGCCACCTGTTGCCTCCCACTCTCAGCAACTTTTTGATCTCTGATCTTTGTTAGTCTTATAGGTAAAAATGGTATTTCACTGCAAATTAATTTGCATTCCTTTAATGAGGAGGGAGACTGAGCATCTTTTCATAAACATAAGAACCACTTGTATTTCCTTTAATGAGAACTCTCTTTTGCCCATTTTTCTTTTGGTTTGTTGGTCTTTTTCTTATTAGTTTGTATATAGTTACATATACTTTGTATATAATTACATATAATTTCTTTTTATATAAGAGAATAAGCTTATTACCTGAGATAATATTTTTTGGCTTAGTTTGATTTTTTGACTGTACTTATGATGGCTTTCACATTGTTAACAAAATTTCTTTTGTATTTAAATTCATCAACTTTTTTTTTATGGTTTCTCTGTTTTGCATCAAACTGAAAAGGTTTCCCTCCTGCCGAGATTACAAAAGAAATTCTCCTATGGTTTCTTCTAGTACATTCATGGTTTTCACTTTTTATATTTAAATCTTTTATCCATCTGGAATTTATTTTTGTGTAAGTTGTGAGGTAAGGATCTAACTTTATTCTTTTCCAGATGGCTGCCCATTTATCCCAATGAAATTTATTGAATAATTCATTTTTCTCCACTAATTTGAAATGCTCACCTTTACTAGATACTAAAATAATCAGGAATAATTTTTATTCTTTCAGTTTCCTTTTTACTTATCTGAATCTAGACATTTTTAAACAATCAACATCTAATATAAGAATTATATAATAATTCTTTTGTAATAAGAATAAAACTAAAGATTTTTCATTGATTTAAACAAATTTTATAAAATTAATGAATATATGCTAATGACACGATGCAAACAGTAGAGACGTATATAAAATGAAACATAAAAGAATCCCTTCTCACCCACTCTCCACACATATTGTCCCTTTCCCACAGGTGGATACTGTTAACAATCTGGTGTTTGTTCTACCAGACCTTTTGAAAAATGCACTTACACACACACACACACATATATACACATACATGTGTGTGCATATTGTATCATAATGCTTGTCTTCATACTGGTTTTCTCATTTAGAGATCTTTCCATATCTGTACAAAGAGATGTAACTTACTTTTTAATAACCGTATTATATGCCTTGTTTTGCTGTATCATAATTCATAAAACCACTCCAAATGATGAACATGTAAGTTAATTCCAGCTTTTCTCGCCTACAAGTAGTGTTATGATAAGCACTATGCGTCTATACCTTTGACCCTGTGGGATTATTTCCAAGGGGAAGCCTCCCGCTAGGGGAATTGCTAGTCAAGGGGCTTAACATCAGACTTCTGGAGAGTGCCAGACCGACTTCCAAAACATTGCAGGGGAGTGTCCATTTCCATACGCTCTTATCAACACTGGTAATCTTTTTAAAATTTTGCCTAAATGTAGGCAAAAAATGGACTGTGTTATTTCCCAGGTGGTTGGTGGGATCGAATGTCATGTCATCTTACTGACCGTTCCTTTCCTGTACGTTGATGAGGTGTGTTTGAAACTGTGAAATGTTGGAAGAATTATGAGTACATTATTCACTAAGAACAATGTGCCCCCAGTCAGAACGCTGGGAATGCTGGCCATGTGGGGTACACATGGAACTGGAGCCCAAGGGACTGAGAAAAAGAAGCCCCGTGCATAGGTGGATCCCCAGGTGGGGCTCCAAACAAACACTGAACTGCACTCAGTAGATGTGGGTTCCAGATACTCCAGCTTGGCTTGTGTGACTTCAGACCTGCCCCACCCCCCTCTCTGAGCCTCAGTTTCTTCATCTGTAAAATGGACGGCTAGTGTCTCATACCCAGGGGTCCCACCTCCTCTTACCTGTGCTCTCAGTGAAGTTCCCCAGGTTGAGGATGTCATTGAGTTCTTGGTAGTGGTTCTGTTTAATGTAGGTGGTCTTTTCTGGCGTGTCCTGCAGCTGCATGGTGACCTCTTCCAAGTCTTTGTCCAGCTAGAAAACAAAGGCTCCCGCTGAGTCAGAGCCCCCGGCCCAGCCCCTGCCCTGGCCCCAGGTGGAAAACTGAGTTTTCCCAACTCACTAGTATAATCACAAATCTTTAAGAACTCCTTTCTTTCTGAGGATATCTTGAATCGGGCATTGCTGGACCCCAGAGCCTGGGCTAGGTGGGTAATAAACTCCTGTCAGATTCTGACAAACCGTATCTGTCTAGTTCATGTTCCTTTTGGTTCTTGCAGCCATAACGACGGTAGATGGGACTGCACGGCCATGATGTGGGGATGCTCTAGAGGGGACGTGGTGGGGAGCGGCAGCCCGGAAAGTCCCTGCACAGGGCAGAGGGACTCAAATGGGAGGAAGGGGCCCTGGCGACCAGTGCTGTGGGAGGTACCTCTGTGATCTTCATTCGCAGGCGATGGTTTTCTGACTGCAGGCCCTCTAGGCGGGACGTGCTTGCTTGGTTCACGCTGGTGACTGAGGTGGAGGTTTTAGAATCTTCTTTCTTCTGATTCTGAGTGAACTGGAATCGTCTGTTCTGAGTTGCTGCGTCTGGGTTTGTTCTCAGAGTGATGAGCTGAAAGGACAAAGGTGGGGCTGAAAAGAGGACCCTGGGGCCCTTCCTCCCATGCCCATCCAGCTGCTTCCAGCGGGTCCTGCTCTGGAGGCAACATGGGGCCCCAGGAACGACACAGGCTGGGAGTCTGGAGCCCTGGGCTCAGACTTGTTTCTGTCCCTCCTTTGTGTGTGCCCTTGGGCAGCCCCCTTCCCCTTGCAGAGTCTTGGTTTTCTTCCTTGCCACTAGATGTCTGGTCTCCTGATCCTGATTGCACCCGCATCCCAGCTATCCTGCAGAGGCCACACAGGGCCCCTCAGGCCTGGCTTCAGCTGAGCCTCACTCTGCCTTAGCCCAGCTCCATGTAGAAAATAAACAGCTGTAGGTGACAGCTGTGAAGACAATGGGAGGAAAGTGAAGGCTTGTGCTTGTTAGAACCATGGCCACGGCCTCTGTCCACCAGGACCTATGGTTCAGAGGTGAGGGGCAGGGATGGAGGAAGGATCTTTACCAGGCCAGAGGCATTCAGGGCAGAGTGCTCACCATGGTGCTGGGGGGTGAGGATGGTGACGGTAAAGGAAGTCCAGGGGGAAGAAATGGCATATGCAAATGCAGGGAGGCCTAGGGCTCAGGGCACTTATAGAGAAGGGCAGTTGGATGGTGGACAGAGTTCTCTGGGGGAGACAAGGAGATCCAATGGTCCTGAAAGCCAGCCCAGTGTCGGGGACTTGATCCTGGAGCCAGGAAGGCAATGAGGAGCTATCAGGGGTGGTGACAAAGCAGAGTGACCCCGTCAGAGCTGGGCTTAGAATCATCTGGCATCTTTCACAGGGTGGAGAGGAAGTCAGAATGCAGGCAGAGAAGCTGTGGTGTGAGCCTGGAGCCTGGGAAAGTGTTGACTACTAAAGGAGGGAGTGTATGCCAGAGGTGTTCTAGAGCAGAGCTGACACTGCTTAGGGACTGACTGGGCGCCCAGGAGGCTGGAGGAGCCATGGGACCCCCAGTGATCTCTCCTCTCCCCTTTCTCTAAGGCAGACACTCCCTAACTTGGGTCAGTGACTTCTCAACTACCTCTGTTTCCTGCTGCTGCTTTTACTCTTGAGACCCACCAAGGTCAGGTTTTCCTCTACACAGATCAGCCTACTGCAGGGGTCAAGGCCTCTGATTCACCTGCCCACTGCTGGGTAGGATAATGTTTGGAAAATATCTCTCAGGTCAGCCCTTCAGACAAATGAAAAACATAAGTGGTTGTTAAAAATGGTTATTCCTTTTGACCCACTAATACTAATTCTGTGACTCTACCTTAAGGGAATAATTGGAAACAAGGAAAATGTATTATGTAGAAAAAAAAGTTCATTTATAATATAAAAAATCTTCAAACAACTGTAATGCTCACCAGTAAGGGATCAAGTGGTTGAGTAAATTATGGAACATCCCCTCAACAATGGTTATGAATGTGGGAAGATACAAAGGGCAAAAGTTAAGTCAAAAAGGCAAATTACAAAGTGTGCTATAATTACAGCTATATCTGAAAAAGCATCAGTGCCCTAAACCATTAAAAAAGAAGCTGGAAGGAAACACATCAAAAATATTAACAGTAAAAAACCAAACCAAAATATTAACAGTGATTATTTTCGGGTGGCAGGACTGTGAGATTTCTGAAAAATCTGGTTTTTTGCTTTTCTGCATTTTCCAAACTTTCTGTGATATGAATTGTGTTCATCATTAAAAAAAAAAAAAGTGTATAAAACTTGTAGAAAGTGAGAGAAACACAGCAATGCCCTTGTGATGGAGTCAGAGGCCAGACGCCAGGGTGGTGAGGGTGGGGGGATTGCTGGCACCTGCCCCGTACCTTTGGCACAAACACCAGGCAGAGGGTGATGGTGCTGCAGAAGATGATGACCAGGGCCACAATGCAGAACTGCACGTTAGGCTGGTCCCGGGTCAGGAAGGAGACGGCAGCCCCGATGATGCACATGATCCCCACGTTGTAGACGCTCATCCCAATGTACTTGCTGTCATTGAGTGCGGGGATGCTGACGTTTCGGGTCTCCCAAGCTAAGAAACAACCGAACAACTGGAACGGTGAACAGAAGAGGGAGACGGTCATTACCACGTGGCGGCATACACTCCCGTTCTGAGAAGCTACTGAACTAAGGGTTATTCTGTTCCTCCCCACTACTCTGAAGTGGGGGCTTGGGGGGAGGGAGGCTGGGGGTTTGCTGCTGGCCAGGTCTTGTGGATAATCTGTCTCCACAATCTGTCTCCACTTGTGGCCCTGGGTTGAGTCCTGCCAAGGAAATGCAGACTGGGGTGTTACACTGTCTGGTCCTCCTTCACCTCCACCACTGGTTCACACACAGACCCACAGGAGGCCACAGTGGGAAAGAACTTCAGACACAATCTCAACCATACGCCCTCCCTCTACAGAGAACCTGAAGGCCCAGAAGAGAGGAAGGGGCTTGCCCAAGGCCACAGAGCAATATGGTGGCAACAGTGGACTGTGTCTCTAGAAGTTAAGGCTAGTTTTTTTTCTGTTAAACCAGGCAGAGCCCCTGTGTCTGGGACCCCCCAATGCACATAGCCACCCAGAGTAGAGAGACTACATTTCCTAGCCATCCTTGAAGCTAGGTGTGGCATATGACTGGGTTCTAGACAATGCCATGTAGGTGGAAGTGGTGTGTAAAAGTTCTGGGAAGTGTCTTTAGAGGAAAAGGCTGTTCCTCTTCCACCTTCCTAGCAGATGGAGTAGAATGTGATGGCTGGAGCTTGAGCAGCCATTTTAGATCATAAAGTCATCTTAGACCATGATGTGGAAGCTGTATGATGAAGATGAGGAAGACAAGATGCAAGGAACTCAGATTCTAGTAGCCTCCACACCAGCCCTTTTGCTTACCTGAGAAGGCAATTATCTTTTAAAAAACTACTATTATTGTGGGTTTTCTGTCACTTGCAGCTCTACTGCTAACCAATACATTTCCAACAGAAATGAATAGGGTAGAAGTCAAATGTGATGTAAAGTAGGGTGTTGAGGGTTTAGCTATCATGTGTTGTCTGAGGGGAAGGCAGGCTGCAGAGAAAGTGCAGATGGAATGCTGGGTAGAATGGTGGTGTGGGCAGGAGGGAGAGCTGACCACAGCTGCTGACTGCTGCAGGGGCTTCGGCTGTGGTCCAGCCCCTCCAGGAGGCTGTCCTGCAAAGGCTTCCTTTCCCTCTGGCCTTATCTCTGAAGTCTGGGGCATCCAACACCTGCATGAACCATGTAACATCGTCCCAAGGGCCTACACTATCTCACAGGGCTTCTGTCCAGATGAAATGAGAGGATGGATGTGAAAGCATGTTGTAAACTGTTATATCCATTATAAGAGTAAGTTAATTATTTTGTAATTGGTATTTTTTACAACCATAGTTGTTTTTCTCTCCTTTAAGTGTGTTATCTCACAGACTGATTTATTATTATTTTCAATTCCAATTAAAATAGGAACCAGAAGCCCAGGAAGCAGATACTGGGTGAGGGATGGAAACCACGCTGTTGAAAGTTTGCTTCGTGCTGGTTCCTTCATGTGCGGTGCCTTCAATCCTACAGCTGGGTGTGGCTTTCCACATCCTGGAGGGGAAGAAGCAGAGGCTAGGCAAGGCCAAATGGCCTGCCTGGGGTCCCTTGGCGATGTGCGTCAGAGCTGGATGGGTGCTCCAGATGCCTGCTCTCACAGGGGCTCTGTGTGCCTCCTCTCTGCCACAGAGGCCGATCGCGGCTTCACTTCACTGTGGAAGGATCTGAGGAGGGTGCAGTTGCAGGCATGGTTTGCACAGGATGTGAAGAGAAGATTCAGGGGTCAACCCAGAATAAGGTCGGGTGGGACTGCCCTTTCAAGTTCTTCCTAACTGAAATTCCACAGTCGTGTGAGGTGGGCTTGGTATGTGATCTTTGTATAACAGATGAATGGAGTGGAAAGAGTATTGGGTTTGGAAATTGGAGGTTACCAGGCGGCCTTTGGCAAATCATTTAACTTGTCTGAGCCTGATTTCCCCCATCTCCAAATGGAGATGATTCCACTCATCTCCCACAGGATGTGAATGTGCGCTGGGTACCAACAGACTGCTGTCAGGGAGCAGGACAGTAGCAGCTGGGAGGCACACTCACAGTGAAATGGGGACATTATTTGTACCTATCTCATGTGATGGTTGTGGGATTGAAATGACACGTGCCAGGCACCGAGACTGGCAAAGAGCCAGTGCTTAGTCCTGGGGGCTCTGTTTGTTTTTATGTTGATGGAGGCGCTTAGGAGAGAGAGCTCTGGCAGAGAAGCATTTCCCCCACTCTGCCTCCCGCTCTGCACCTACCATGAGAAGCCCCTTATAGGCATAGACGATGCCAAGCCAGATGGTCATGTGGGTGTTCTCACAGTGCTCTAGGAGAGGGCGGATGGAGATGTCCCGTCCTGCCGGGTCCGGCTGTGCGAAGAGAAAACAGAAACCCAGGGATCGCACTGGGCACCCTCCCAGCAGCCAGGTCCCTGTTTCATAGCCCTTTTCCCTCCCATGAGCCACAGCCAGTGCTACCATCCAGGAGGCCTTTTGGACCCCATCTCTGTGTTCCGTGGGACTCGGGCCTCAACCAGCGTTGACTGCCTTCTGTTTGTTGGTCGTGATTCAGCTCTGACCTTCAGTTATCGGAGTTCTTCATGCATTTCCAGCTTGAGTCAGAGCTCAGGAGTAGGGACTGGGTCACTTCTGTGCCCCTAGTACCTAGCACAAGACCTGGCCCAGAGCAGGCATCTTTCTATAACATTTGTTAAAAGAGTAAGGGGGAGAATGAAGCACAAAGTTAGGTGTGGAGGCCTTCAGGTGTCTCTGGAATTAACTCAGGTAGTTGGGAGATAGTGTCTACTGGCTAGACCAAGCACGGGGCCTGCCAAACCCTATAAGGAAGGAGATCTTCTTGCCCACCACCTCCATGGAGGGAGCAGTGGTGGCAGCTGTGTTATGTACCACATGATGCACTCTGGGCCAGGGTTGATTGGACAAGGGGTGGGCATCTGACCTTAGGTAGCCAATCTGAGGCTTGTCAGGGACCTATGAGGTTTCCTAGTGCAAAGTGCTCTGCCCAAAGAGGGGTGGTGGAGAGGATCCAACCCAAGCACAGTTCTCTCTCTCAGGAATTTGAACTGAGAAACTCCAGGAGAGAATCAGCCAGATGGTGGCAAGAGGAGAAAAAGACAACAAGGGAGTGAAAAAATATATACTGTAGATATATATATATATATATATATATGTAGATATATATATATATATGTAGATATATATATATATATATATGTATTTTGGCGGTACGTGGGTCTCTCACTGTTGTGGCCTCTCCCATTGCGGAGCACAGGCTCCAGACGCGCAGGCTCAGCGGCCGTGGCTCACGGGCCCAGCCGCTCCGCGGCATGCGGGATCCTCCCGGACCAGGACACAAACCCGCGTCCCCTGCATTGTCAGGCGGACTCTCAACCACTGCGCCACCAGGGAAGCCCGGTATATTTTTTTAATGAACTATTTGCGAGTAAGTTGCAGACATCCTGGCCCTTCTTCACCCCTAAATATCTAGCATGTTTTTCCTAAGAACAGGAGATTCTCTTATATAACCACGTATACCTACCAAATTCAGGAAATTTAACATTGATACAGTATATTATCTAATACACTACCTATTTTTAAATTTTGCTAATTGGCCCAATAACGTCCTTTAAGGACCCAATCCAGGACCATGCGTTGCATTTCCTTAGCATGTCTGTAGTCAGCCTTGGAATCAGCCCTTCCTCCTTCAATCTCAAGACCTCACCAAGCCCAGAAATAAACCCACACACCTACAGTCAATTAATCTTTTTTTTTATATATAGTTTACTTACAGTACTATATTAGTCTCAGGTGTACAACATAGTGATCTTATATATATATATATATTTTTTTACATCTTTACAGGAGTATAATTGCTTCACAATGGTGTGTTAGCCTCTGCTCTATAACAAAGTGAATCAGTCATACATATACATATGCTCCCACATCTCTTCCCTCTTGCGTCTCCCTCCCTCCCTCCCACCCTCCCCCAGTCAATTAATCTTTGACAAAGGAGGCAAGAATTTAAAATGGGAAAAAGTCTCTTCAGCAAGTGGTGCTGTGAAAGTTGGACAGCCCGCATGTAAATCAATAAAGTTAGAACACACCCTCACACCATGCACACACAAAAAAACTCAAAATGGCTTAAGATTTAAACGTTAGACATGACACTATAAACCTCCTAGAAGAGAACATAGACAAAACATTCTCTGACATAAATCATACCAGTGTTTTCTTAGGTCAGTCTCCCAAAGCAGTAGAAATAAAAATAAATGGGACCTAATTAAACTTAAAAGCTTTTGCATAGCAAAGGAAACCATTAAAAAAACAAAAAGAGGGACTTCCCTGGTGGCACAGTGGTTAAGAATCCACCTGCCAATGCAGGGGACATGGGTTTGAGCCCTGGTCCGGGAAGATCCCACATGCTGTGGAACAACTAAGCCCGTGCGCCACAACTACTGAGCCTGCACTCTAGAGCCGGTGAGCCACAGCTACTGAAGCCCGCGCGCCTAGAGCCCGTGCTATGAAACAAGAGAAGCCACTGCGGTGAGAGGCCCGTGCGCTGCAACAAGAGTATCCCTGCTCACTGCAACTAGAGAAAGCCTGTGTGCAGCAACGAAGACCCAATGCAGCCAAAAATTAATTAATTAATTTTTAAAAACACAACAAACAAAAAAACCCCCGAAAAGATAGGGACTTCTGTGGTGGTCCAGTGGTTAAGACTCCGTGCTTCCACTGCAGGGGACGCGGGTTCAATCCCTGGTCAGAGAACCAAGATCCTGCATGCTGCTGGGTGGGGATGGGGGGACCAAAAAGACAACCTATGGACTGGGAGAAGGTATTTGCAAATGATGTGACTGACAAGGGCTTAATCTCCAAAATAATACAAACAGCTCATACAACTCAACAACAAAAAAAACCCTATCCAAAAATGGGCAGAAGACCTAAACAGACATTTACCAAAGAAGACATACAGATGGCCAATAGGCACGTGAAAAGATGCTCAACATCACTAATTATTAGAGAAATGCAAATCAAAACTACAGTGAGGTGCCACCTCACACCGATCAGTATGGCCATCACTAAAATGTCTAGGGGCTTCCCTGGTGGCACAGTGGTTAAGAATCTGCCAATGCAGGGGACACGAGTTCGAGCCCTGGTCTGGGAAGATCCCACATGCCTCAGAGCAACTAAGCCCGTGCGCCTAGAGCCCGTGCTCTGCAACACGAGAAGCCACTGCAACGAGAAGCCTGCGTACCGCAACGAAGCGTAGCCCCCACTCACTGCAACTAGAGAAAGCCTGCGTGCAGCAACAAAGACCCACCTAAGCCAAAGATTGAAAAAAAAAAAAAAAAAGTCTACAAGTAACATATGCTGGAGAGGGTGTGGAGAAAAGGGAACCCTCCTACACTGCTTGTGGCAATGTCAGTTGGTGCAGCCACTATGGAAAAGAGTATGGAGGTTACTCAGAAAACTAAAAATAGAATTACCATATGATCCAGCAGTCCCACTCCTGGGCATATACCCGGACAAAACTATAATTCAAAGATACATGCACCCCTATGTTCATGGCAGCACTATTTACAATAGGCAAAACATGGAAACATCCTAAATGTCCATTGACAGATGAATGGATAAAGAAGGTGTAGTACATATATACAATGGAATACTACTCAGCCATAAAAAAGAATGAAATAGTGCCATTTGCAGCAACATGGATGCAACTAGAGATTATCATACTAAGTGAAGGAAGTCAGAAAGGGAAAGACAAATACCACATATCACTTATATGTGGATCTAAAATATGACACAAATGAACTTATGTATGAAACAGAAATAGACACACAGACATAGAGATCAGACTTGGGGTTGCCAAGGGGAAGGGAGGGAGGGAGAGGGATGGACTAGGAGTTTGGGGTTGGTAGATGCAAACTATTACATTTAGAATGGATAAGAACAAGGTCCTACTGTATAGCACAGGGAACCATATCCAATCTCCTGGGATAAACCACAATGGAAAATATAAAAAATATAAAAATTAAAAATATTTTTAAAATGCATGTGTATGTGTGTATAACTGAGTCACTTTGTGCACAGCAGAGATGGGCATAACATGGTAAATCAACTACACTTCAATTAAAAAAAAAAAGACCTCAGCCTACTTCAGTCTGTTATGTCATTGATATTTCAGGCCATTTATTTTGTAGAATGTCCTTCAGTTTGGGTTTGTCTGAATGTGTTTTCATGACTGAATTCAGGTTATGTATTCTTGGCAGGAATTCTATGTAAGTGATGTTCTCACCTCCTCAGTGTTTCACATCAGGGGCATTTGATGGCACTTTGTCCCATTATTGGTGATGTTTTTGATCATCTGGTTGAGGTGATGTCAGTCAGATCTCTCCACTTCAAACGTACCAGTTCCCTCTTGTAATTAATAAATAATCTGTGGGAGATACTTTGAGACTGTGTGGGTATCCTGTTCCCCCACAAACATTAACTCAGTGCTTGCAGCTTCCATTGATGATTCCTATCTGAGTCATATTACTTTGGTGGCTGCAAAATGGTGATTTTCTAACTAACATTCCATTTAAATACTTGGCAATATATTGTAAACAAGATCTTTCCTCTCACTCATTTATGTATATCAGTATAGACTTATGGGATCCTTTTAGATTCAGTGTCTTATAATCCATTACTACTACTATTCATTTTGTTCAAAATTTTCCAGATTTGGCTAGTAGGAAACCCCCTCATGCTGTCTCCTCTGTGTTTTTTCAACATGCATGTCCCCATAATTTTATTTTATTTTACTTTTTACATCTTTATTGGAGTATAATTGCTTTACAATGGTGTGTTAGTTTCTGCTTTATAACAAAGTGAATCAGTTATACATATACATATGTTCCCATATCTCTTCCCTCTTGCGTCTCCCTCCCTCCCATAATTTTTTTGAGCACTTTTCTACCTCTTGGCACAAGAGGTTCCAGGCTCTCCTTGTATCTTCCTTGCCCTAGTCTTGGAATCAGCCATTTCTCTGAGGAGTCCTGGTTTTTTGTAGCAGAGAATAGTATTTAGAAACCGAAATCTGGGCACTGATGTGCTCACTGTTCCTAGGGTACCATTACTTCTAGGCCCCTTTACCTATCTATCTATCTACCCATCCATCTACCATCATTCTATCTCTTTATCATCTATCTATAGATACAAATAAAACCCAACACCACAGTGTTCTTGCTTGCTCTCCCCCATTCCATATTTGCATCTTTATTCTCTTACAGTGAGATCCCTGGTTTCTAACATCAAGGTATTCACCCATTTTCTCAATTCTATAATAGACACAAAATAGTTTCAAAATTGCTACATCCATACACTACCAACAACAAATTTACTAAGTTGAAGATGTCCTTGCAAATCTGTCTTTAGCACAGATCCCACTGAGGGTATCTCATCAAAGAACTGTTCTGGATGTTGCCTCTTAAGGCCCAGGGTAAAGCCACACTCCTGAGGGTAAGGGGTAGGCATGCCCAGGGTCAGTCACTAGGAAGAAGGGGCACATTGGTGGGATCCAGGGATGTGAAAGGCAGGCCTTAAGCACATGGGGGATGGAAACCCTATTTCTCTTAGCCCTGCTCACTAGGCCTGACCTTCAAGGCATGCCATTGCCTGGGTACCTGTGAGTTGGGGAAAGATGGTGCTCCCATATGGATACAGGAGGGGCTGGGAGGGGTGGAGCCGGAGGGCTCAGGCCATTTTATGACTAGATCATCCAGTTGCATGCTCGCTCAGGCTTGATTTCCCTTTCTTTGTCCCAAGCCACAGAAAGCCTTAGGTTAGCCTCTTTGGTTCCATGATCATTGAGTACACACACAGGCTGGAGTGCTACAGGGCCCTCTGCAGTGGTGGCAGTGGGTATTTGTGAGAGACACCCCAGGGAAAGGTGATCCCCAGGAACCATAGAGTTGCCAGGGCTAGAGATTTCCCCTCCACTGCTACTGACCCAGGAGCTGAGCTGGATTCTAAGAGTGGTGGGGGTTTCCTGATGTCCTTTCATTGTGTAATTGAGGAGACTGAGAAAGGACTTGGTCCCAAGGTCAACAGTGACTTAGTGGCGTAACTTGGTTTTCTCCAATGTCTGACAACTAAGCAGACCTCAGAACGCAGTAGCACAGGCCCATTACGGCCATGCACGAACAGCAAATCCATTAATGATGATAGTGTCTGTTGTTCTACAATGAAAGGCAGTCGTTTATGATGAACTCTTATATTCTCTTTGTAGAGAGGACTGATTCTGTCATACCCCATTGTTCAATGTAATGAAAACTCTGTTCATGGAAAGCTAACAATGATTGCCTGGCTTATATACCTCCAGTGACAGAGTCCCCTCCCTCCCACTCTCGGTGAGATGGTTGCAGTTTTTCTTTTATTGAACCAGAACCTTCTCCTCTTATACGTCCACCATTGATCCTCGTCTTTCCTCCGGGGATCCTCAGAATGGTATCAAATTCTCTCCTTAAGTCTGCACACTCTTCCTCATGAGGGGAAGATCTGTAGTGAAGGTACATATCACCTCCCCCCACAAGTCGACCTGGTCCTCCTGAACTGCTCGAGTTTACTATTGATCTGAAAACCTAGAATTGAGCTCAACACTTCAGGTGGTACTAAGCACCCTTGCTTCAGATCTCCTTGCCTTTCTAAATAACTGCCTTTCTTTGGTGATTCATATGTTCCTTACGGTTGATTAAGACCCCATAGGTAGTTTTCGTGGAACTGCTGCTAGCTCTGTCTTCTCGCTTCTGCAGCTGACATTCCAGCCTGGTTACCTTTTACCTCATTCGTAGCCCTCTCCTCCTCATAACCTCCATCCTGGTCTGCTCTGACCTCTTCGAATCCTGAAATCCCAGTTCTTATATCTGGTCTTTCAGTACCCCATTTATCTCGTTAAGCTTAAGCACAGCCTCGCCTGCAGAGGTGGAAGGGCAGCAAAAAAACAAGGGCCTGCCCAGAGTTCAGAGAAGTCATGATCCCAAGGGTGAGCAGAGATGCTTCTACTCCATCTCCCAGTACATAGGCACTGATCCGGAAACAAGCCATAAAAACCTCCCAGTCATCAACGTCACTTTCACACAGCCCCAGGGCTGTGAACACTGGACACAGAGTGGCAGTGATTCAGGTGGTTTTATGAGTGATGAAGTTTATGTACTCATGAGGCTGGGGGATGGGGAGTCTGAATAAAGTCAAATGAACCCTGCATTGAATCTCAAAGCAAACTGTAAGAGCCATGCCTTTTCTTGTATGATCCATTGTGCCTGGGACTGGAGTTCAGAGTGCTCTGAGCAGTCACACCCATGGGGAGAGATGCCTGACCAGGCAATGGGAGAGGGCCGGAAACCTGAGCCCTTACTTGGCGTCGTTGTCATGCACCAGAGGACCACTAGAGGGCACCAAAGAACCGTGTGGAGGGTCCACCCGGCAGCTGTGGATCACCCTCTGCTGGGGACACAGAGCTGCTTCTGTGGCTCCGTGGGGCTGCAAGTGTCGAAGCCGTCAGCAGCATCCTGTGCTACTCTAGAAGGCACTCACTGGCCTTAAATGAGGCCAGACTTTAGGCACTTTGGAGGACCACCACCCCGCCCCCCACCCAGGGCAGCAGGTGAAGCAGAGTAGGGGGGAGGTGTGGGGAGCTGCTGGGGAAGGAGGGGCCAGAGGGCCCAGGCTGTACCTGGCCATGGCACTCCCCCTGTTCCTAGTGTGGGCTGGCCACACAGCCCGGCGCCAGTGAGCACAAGGCACTGACCCCTGCAGATGCCATGCCGGGATCTGACAGGGCCTGAGCCAGGATTTTAGGCCCAGTTCTCCGTGCAGTTGTGGACTACAGCATTTCCACTGGCCTAAGAATGTTTCCCTTGCCCTGGATAACTGGCTTACAAGAACTTTCAGCTTGCTTTTTTCTCTTCTTTATTTTCCTTCCTTATTTGTTGCTCACTTGGGCAATTACCTAAGTAATCATTCATTCATTCATTCCATAACTATCAAGCACTACCATCTGCCAGGTACTGTTCTGGGCATGGGGAAGGCAGCAATAACCAGGGCTGACAAGAGCCCTGTCCTCATGGGTCTTCCATCCTAGTAAGATCAGGACGGCTCCATGAGAGATGACCTCAGAGGGGGAATGGGCTGGCCTCAGCAAGTAACAGCCACCCTAAGAACACCAAGAGCTGCCTTGTCACGAGTGACAATAATGTGCTAGTTGCAAAGCTGTGAGCTCTACACACGTTATCTTGTTGAAGCCTCATAAGAATCTAACAAGGTTGGACTTCCCTGGCGGCACAGTGGTTAAGAATCCGCCTGCCAGTGCAGATGACACGGGTTCAAGCCCTGGTCCAGGAAGATCCCACATGCCGCGGAGCAAGTAAGCCCATGCGCCACAACTACTGAGCCTGCGCTCTACAGCCTGAGAGCCACAACTACTGAGCCCACGTGTTGCAACTACTGAAGCCTGCGTACCTAGAGCCCATGCTTCACAACTAGAGAAGCCACCACAATGGGAAGCCCGCGCACTGCAACGAAGAGTAGCCCCCGCTTGCCGCAACTAGAGAAAGCCTGCATGCAGCAACGAAGACCCAATGCAGCCAAAAATGAGAGAAAAAAAAAGAATCTATCAAGGTGTTAACCTCATTTTACAGATGAGGAAACTAAGGCACAGAGAAGTTAAGTAACTTGCCCTAAATCTCCAGCTAGTGTCAGAGCTGAGATTTGTTTGATTCCCAAACCAATGTTCATTCCTTCCTCACCACATGCATCCCCCAACTGCCCTGCTTCATATTCCAAGGAGACAGTGGGTATAATACCTGCTCTGTAAATTGTGAGGTGCTGCTCATGGGAGGAATGACTTAATTGCTAAACAGTCAATAGAGGCCTCCCTGAAGCCCCCAGAGCTCTGCAAAGGCTATGCTTTGGTGCTGCATGAAATCAAGCTGTCTGCAATGGCCGGAGGCTGCAAGTACTCACACCTGACTCCTGGTCTAGCTGCTGCTCAGCGGGAGGCAGGCAGACGCTGCCCGGGAAAGCCTCCCCCATCTGTGCAGCGAAAGGGGAGCAGCTGGCCTGAGAGTCCCTCCGCATGATGCAACTATTCACAGTGTAGGTCAGTTGCCCCTACAAACATCCGGCTTTGTCAGGCTGCACAAATGGACCAGCAAGGGTCTGGGCATGGCTTGAAACATTGAGGCCTGAAAGGTCAAAGGGCTGGGTCCTGTTATAGATTTACTGGGTGACCTTGGGCAAGTCCTTGCCCTTTTGTTGACTTCTGTTTCCCATCTGCAAATGAGCCTATGAGTTAATTTACAGTATAGTTAATGTAAGCCTGAATAACTGAGGGATGACTATATTTGTCTTACATTTCACGACTGTATTTGTCCTGCATTCAGTCACTCAGAATTGACTTGATCAGTATTTCTCATGTGCCTGCTGTGTGCCGTGCACTGTGCTTGATGCTGGGGTCTGGGTGTATAAGACCCGTAGGATGCTTGTCATCCTGGAGCGTGCATTCCAGTGGAGGGCACAGGAGGTTGACAAACCATACGGCACAGCTACGAGTAGAGGGGGTGATAAGTGTTCCTAAAGAGAACAACAAGGCATTCTGAGGGCTACTAGCCAGAGGACCTACTTCAGACCAGGTAGTCTGGGAAGGCTCTTCTGAAGTGGCGACATTAATCTGGGACCTGAATGGTGGGAAGACGAGCCATGTGAAAACCTCGGGGGAGAGCATTCTTAGGAGAGGGAACAGCAACCAGGCAGGACCTGAAATGGCAAAGACTTTGGCATATTTTAGGAACCAAAAGGAGGCCAGTGTGGCTGGAGTGCAATAAGTGAGGGGGCCAGCGCTGCTCCTCACTCCATAATCTGCACACAAACCACCTGGGGGGCTTGTTAAAATGCAGATGGGTCAGTAGGTCTGGGTGGGCCCCGGGATGCTGTATTTCTAAGCAGCTCCTAGGGGATGCTTGATGCTGCTGGTCCACGGACTGCCCTTTGGACAGCAAGGCCTTAAAGGATCTTAAGCAATAGGGTGACATTTGGTCCTCAGCTTAGCAGATCTCTGGTTAAGAATGCAGACTCCTTGAAAAGGGAACCCTCCTCCATTGTTGGTGGGAATGTAAGTTGGTGCAGCCACTGTGGAAAACAGTATGGAGGTTCCTCAGAAAACTAAAAATAGAATTACTATATGATCCAGCAATCCCACTCCTGGGCATATATATATACCTGGATAAAACTATAATTCAAAAAGAAACATGCATCCCTATGTTCATAGCAGCACTATTCAAGTAGCCAAAACATGGAAACAACCTAAATGTCCACCAACAGATGAATGGGTAAAGAAGATGTGGTCCATATATACAATGGAATACTACTCAGCTATAAAAAAGAATGAAATAATGCCATTTGCAGCAACATGGATGCAACTAGAGATCATCATACCAAATGAAGTCAGTCAGAAAGAGAAAGACAGATACCATATGATATTGCTTAGATGTAGAATCTAAAATATGGCAGAAATGAACCTATCTATAAAACAAAAACAGACTCAGACATAGAGAACAGACTGGTGGTTGCCTAGGGGGTGGGGGAGGGATGGAGTGGGAGGTTGGGGTCAGCAGATGTGAGCTTTTATGTATAGGATAAACTACAAGGTCCTACTATATAGCACAGAGAACTATATTCAATATCCTATGATAAACCATAATGGAAAAGGATATTAAAAAAAGGAATATATATACGTATAACTGACTCACTTTGCTGTAGAGCAGTAATTAACACAATATTGTAAATCAACTATACTTCAATAAATAAAAAAGAATGTAGACTCCTTTTGTCATTTGCACGCCTCTGACACAGAGTGACAGCTAAGCACAAGGACAGACTTGACACAGCGTGTCTGTGTGTTCAGACCCTGAGTGGGGAGGGTGAGGAGTCCGGTGGTGGGCATGAAGGGTGCCACGAGCTTCCCCTGTGATCACGGGGCTCTTGGCTCTGGTCCCTCGGACCTCTTAGGCTGCCACTGCTGTGGGTAGCTCAGGTTCCCAAGCACCACCTGGCTAGTGCTTCTTTGAAGGAGGGGGTGTCTTCCACCTTCTGACCAGCTCCCAGAAGCTGGCTTTCTCCCTCTTTTTTTTTAAATTTCAAAGCTGATTTTTGAAATAGCTGGTAGAATTGGTAGATTTTTCTACTGGGGGTGAGTATATGTGTGTATATAAATGTGAGTTTGAGTGTGTGTGGTACGGAGAGGAGGGAGGATGTCTGACCTCTCTGGGCTGCATTTCAGAGTCTTGAGATGCTTCTCTTTTCCTGGGAAGGCATGTGAGTCAACACTGCCTCTTTTTGGGGGGAAGATGGGGGGTGGTCCCATCAAGGAAACCTGGCAGGGAGAGAAAGGCCCCTGGGTTCAGATCCCAAGTCCATCACTTGCCGGCTGTGTGACTTTGAACACATCTCTAAGCCTTTCCGAGCCAAGATTTCCTCACCTGCAACCTCCCAGGTTTGGCAAGATGATCAGAAGAGGTGACTAGTGAGTTCAGCAGGCTCCTGAGACTGGAAGGCCCACTCCTTATATGTGAACCATCATCGTTATCTCCCCGCGCAGGAAGTCACAGAGCCCTGGAGCTGGGAGGACCTTCCGGATCCCTCCGGGCTGGCTGCTTATCTCCACAGCAGCAGCTCCACATCTCCAGGCAGCCAAGCTCTAAGCTGTCACTTCAGGGTAAGATTTTCTTGTTAGACTGTTTGATTACGAGTTTGGGTGAATTTTTTTCAGAATCCCAAATCGGGAAGGGACCTGTGAGATCACCCACAAGGGTTTCTCTACGGGGGAACTTCCGGCAGCTATTTTCTTTGGAGGGCGTGTGATTCTCTGTTGTGAGGGACTGTCCTGTTCAGTGCAGGGCGCTCAGAACCCCTGGTGCCTGGGCACTAAATGCCAGGAATGCCCTCTAGTCACCGTGTCAGCCAAAGTCCCTCTCCCCTGGCTCCCCGCTTCTAAACACTAAGGGGATTATGCTCTAGTCCAGTTCCTCTTTTTACAGACAGAGAAACTGAGGCCCAGAAAAGGACTCATAGCAAGTGGGTGACTGATTAGAGACACAGACGCAGGTGTCCTGACCTCGGTCCCATGCCCTGTGCGCTGGACCATGCTACGGGTTGTCACAGGGGGAGCCAGCCAACCTTTATCGGGACTTACCCTTCCCAGGTGCCAGACGTGGCCAAGTCAGCCCCCTGGAGCTGGCCTGAGGGCCAACCTCTGGCTTTTGGACTTATTCAATCTGCTGGTACTATGCACCCTTGCTGAGGTGTACTGGGGCAGCTTCTAGAAGAGCAGGCATGGGGCCCAGAGCCGCTCACCCTGTCCACACTGGCCACATCCCTCACGGAGTCCCGCTTGGCAGAGGGGAGATGAGGTAGGGGAGGTGGCTGGGACCTGGCTGAGGAGGGCAAGGAGCCCGGGCTCAGCATTAGGATGCCAGTGGGCCAGCACTGGTCCTGTTCAGAGAGACATCCTGAGTTTGACCTTGGAATCTGGGAGGAAATTCTGTGGCTGTGTAAGGGTCATAGCTGGGGTGAGGATTGTCTTGGGGAAGTTAAGGGCTGACAAGTGCAATAATAGGCCCTAACATTCTAGCCCTTTGCAGCTCATAAATGCATTCATACTAGGATCTCTCTTTGATTTTGACCTTAGAAGCCAGGAATTTTATACCCATGTTACAGGTGAGGAAACTGAGGCTCAGAGAGGACAAGAGATTTGCTTAAGGCGACACAGCAAGTCAGAGGCAAAGCTAAGCCAGACCTCTTTCCTGCAAAGCAGGTGGGGGCATCTCCGCTTCTGTGGCTTGGCTCTGTTCCCCTCCCCATGGAGGTGGGCCTTCAGGGGTGCCCCTGCTCTCCGTGGGCCTATGTCTGAGGCTTCTGGGGGCAAGACTGGAGCAGGAAGAGCTCCTGGGTATCTGCCGCTGAACCCGAAGCCAGAAGGTGCTTGCTCATGGGGGGGCTTCCACAAGGCACACTGTGAATGGGTGACGGCACTGCTGCCTCCCAGGCGTCAGCTGTGTGGTCTACACCGCCTGCCTGGCACGAGGCGGGGGCGTCATGCACTGCTCAGCGAGCCTGACCCGCGCTGAGCAATGAGAGACGACCAGGGCCCGAACAGGCACTTCCCCAATGAAACGATGGCCCGGCGACTGGGGACAGGGAGGCGGCTCCGCACTCCTCAACAGACAGTCACCAGGGAACGGCTGGGCACCAGGGTGGGGAGTCTTCCCTCGGCTCTAGAGCAGAGAGAAACTCGTGCCCCTCGGGTAGTGTGCAGGGCCAAAGGTGTGTTACTTCACCTATATGGTGTTTTAACGTTTTTAGACTTCACAGGTAGTAGTTAAACCTCAGGTGATTCCACATGAACACCCAGATTTCTGGCTTCTTTTGGAAATGAGACACTCGGCAGCACAGGGCCTGTCTGTGTGTGTCACTGCTCGTGAGCCGGGCGTGTCTGCCACCCTCCCTCATCTGGGCCGCCTGGCCAGCACAGCTCCAGTCCTTGTTCCAGAGTCAAGCGAATGCTTGAAAGGCGTTTTAATTCTAAGGATGTTTCTGAAGTCACTGTGACAACTGTTTTTCAGTTGGTAAAAGAATTGGAGAGAGAGAGGTGATTGAAAGCAGTTGATGTGGGTGAGGACAGCTGTACTTCAGTGTTGGAGAAATCACTGCTGTCTTAGCAGCTGATGAGAATTTCCCTCGGGGGAGCCGCGAGTTTTGTGGAAAGCGCCAGCTCTGGGAAGGTGAGTGCCATGGGCACCAAGTGTTCAGAGGAGGCCAAATCCACCCCGGGAGCCAAGACAGATTTGGTTGCTTCTGAGAGGGGAGTAAGGAGGAGGGAAGCTGGCTGGGCCGCATGTTCCTTCCCCGCAGACTTCTGCACCTTCAGGAAGTTCTACTAAAATTCAGGACATGTTTGATGGGTGAGAGAGAAACGCTGGTGAACCTGGCAAAGGGCCTGAGACTTGCCCTGAGGTGCTGTGGGTAGAAGAGAGACTGCATCTGTGAACCAGGAGCTGGACTGTGCCTAAATCTCTAGCAGGCTCGCGATGTCCTCAGACCTCCCCACCTTGGGGGTTGAGGCAGTTCTTCCCGAATCTCAAGGCCCACAAGGGCCCAGCCAACACTGGAATATGTAGAAATGTGGGTTAACTATTCCCGTGATCACCTGATTTTTGTAGAAGCAGCGTTACTGAGTAGAAAGGTCTGTGGGCCAACCATGGGCAGGCAAACCCCTTCCCTCTGAGTGCCAACATCTGGCGACTCTGCGGTGGCAACCCCAGACGGGAAGCACACACCCTGGCTCAGCTGCCTGGGGTCTGGCTTGCACCTGCGCTCGGCAGGACCAGGAGGCCTGGAGCCCTCAGGCTCCGCCTGGCGGGGCCGACCACGTTTCCCAGGGTGCGCGTGAGAGCCACTTGTGCCTGCATGGCCTCTACCCTGAGAGCAGAACCGCGCTTTCTTCTTGTGGTCCTGGGACCTGCCTGACCCCCCATAGCTGGGTGTCTGGGCCTCAGCCAGGGGTGGGGGACAGGGGGCAGGGGTGAGTAGAACAATGAAAGGAGAGCAGACAGACGAGAACAGAAGAGAAGGGAAACCGGTGTTCCTCAGATGCCAACACGGTACAGTAAGACTGAGATGCCGTAAACTAAGCCCTGAGAACAAACAAAAACAAGAGAGCTTAACGAGGCAACAGTCACTCGGTTTGTCCCTCGCACTAACTGATAAATGATGAGGGCAGAAGCCCCCCAGCACTTCCTGATCGCTCCTCTGCTGCGAGTTACCCCACCTCCCCCCACCCCCTGCCCTGCCCCAGCCTGGTCCAAAGCTCCGTACCGCTTTCTGCTTCTCAAGCCATTTGGCCCCTTTCTCTGGCCCTTCAGTGGAGTTCTCTGAAGAGGGTGCCTGTACCCCGTCTACGTTCTCTACCTCCCACCACTCACCTCCAAACCACTGCAGTGCTCCCCGTGGGCTCTGAGACCTAGAGCCACGGGCACAGGGCCCTGTTTAGTCCTCTGCTCCCCGAGGCCACCTGACTCTCACTTCCAGGCCCTGTCCTCTCCCGGTTCTTTGGGTCTTTGCCCTCCTCCGCTGTGCTCTCTCAGCTCCCTGCACTCACGCCCTCTGCCTGCTGATCGGTGCCCCGGCCCCTCCTACTTAACCTTTCCCAGTCTGAACGCATCACTTTCTCACTTAGACCTTCCGTTCCCCCCCTGGTTTGCTAGCTCAGAGAGCTGCCCCACATCCACCCAGGTCAGACTGGATCCTGGGCCGCCTCCCAGGACCTCCTTACCTGTCCTGTGCCCTTTGCCCTCCCCCCAGCTCCTCCTCCAGAGTGATCTTCCACACAAAGCTAATCCCACGTTCAGAGAGCTTCAACGGCTCCTCAAATCGCAGGAAAGTCACCCGGACCCACGAACCCGGCATCGTGACCCTCTGCGATCAGCCCTGGCATATCTGTCCAGCCCTGACTCCTGTCACCTCATCCACAGCCCAGTCCCATAATCTCCCTCCTGGTCCTTTTCTGAGCCATTTCCTTGTCCTGGGATGCCCTCCCTTCACCCCATTCCTCCATCTTTGAAATCTTCCTAGGTCCTCTCACCCCAAGTCTGCCCATCCAAGGCCCCCTGTGCTTCCTGCCTCTCTCTTTGGGGAGGGGTGTGGCCTCCAAGTAGAGATAACTGTGTTGGACTTCATCTCCTCTACCTGCCGCGCCATCCCCTCCACCACTTGTGCTTCCTCTGTCCCCCGACATGTGCTGACTGCTCACTGCGTGCCAGATTCTGGGCTAAGCGTGTCATAAACACTGTCCCGCTTCCTCTAAACTGTCGCCACAGGAATGAGCCCTAGTACAACCCCCATTTTAGGGGATGCTGGATAAGGCTCGGAGAGACCGAAGCACGGGCTCAAGGTTACACAGGCATTCAGTGACTTGAACCCAGGTCTGCCTAACTTCCCAAACCTTTGCTTTAGACACAAATCCAGAGCTACCCAAAAGGGTGCCTGGTCACTGGTGTGCCACTAATGGATTACAAAGCCCCAGGACGGTGCTCTCCTCTGTCTCGGGGCACAGGGGTGGGGCCAGTCACCTCCAGCCACAAGCAGCCTCTGTGGTCACCCTGGTCCTATGAGAATATTGCTTCCTATGTGCACCACGATGTGGAAAAGGATGGGAAGCCCGACCTTAAGCTAGACTTGGTCCTGGCCCTGAGCTGGCCCAAGGCAGCTCGCTTACCCCATACTTTCAGCCTGGCCTGGGAATGCCTGCTGAAGCTCGCCCCCCAACATCCTGCAGCAACCCCCAAGCCAAAGGGCCTCCTTGTGTGGGTAATTCTCCCTGGCCTGGGGTGAGATCTGTGGCCTCCAGAAGTGAATGGAGCTCCCAGGGCCCTGCTCAAGCTGCCCAGCTCAGTCCTTGGCCAGGCTGGCCTCTCTCCTGCCCAGCCTTTGGACCTAAGGCAGCTGAGCTGGCCCTGCTCAGCCCTGGCCTGGCCATGCCCATACCTGTCTCTTATCACCCTTTCACAGGGGTCTGCTGCTAACTCAGGGCACAACCTGGCTGGTGGTTCACGGAGACTCCCTGCTGTCAAGTCCAAGGCCAGCTTGGTGTGAACGGGAGGTAACAGAACTAGGGTGCAAAGATGCTCTAAATCGGGAAGCTGGAGCATTGGGAACCTGGAGAGCGCTACTATAGTCCACTGCTGCTGTGCACGACTCTCGAGTTTATGCTTTCCAGTGTCACCAGATCTGCCTAACGCTAGAAGTTTAGCCTCACTGCCATTTTGCATAGAACCCTGAGCCCAGGAATAGACCGTAACTCACCCAGGGCCACACAGCACTTGAGCCCAGGGATCATGACTCCCAGCCCAGGGTCCTCCGTTGTTTGTGCTCCTCCCTGGAACTCTGGATAATTCTGGGAGTCCCAGCTCACCAAAGAAAGGAAGGTGGCTGCCTGGACGAGCCTCCAGCGTTCCCTCTCCTGTTCCCTCCTGCATCTCAGATTTTACGTTTGCCGGCAGCTAAAGGCAGCAAGCGGGGTGACCCCACAGTGCCCTGGTGTAATGGACAGCCACCTTCCTTGCCTCTGGGTGAGGGTCTGGCCCAGGTCTGTCACACGTTCACTCTGAGCCCCAGGTTCTCTTCTGAGAAGTGCTAGAGTCGCCTGCTTTGTGGGTTGTTCTGAGCGTCGAGCCCGAGCACGGTAAGCCACGGGACCACAAAGCTGAGACACGCACCCCTGGTAACGCATGCGGGAACAATGCATCCATTTCATTTGCCTGTTGCCATTCAAGGAGGCAAGTGTATTGGGAACCCCAAAAGCACAGTGTTGCGAAGACTGTTCCAAAATAGGGTGTTGTAATTGGTGCTGCTGCCACTGCTGCCCGTGCGTTGGAATCCCCGGGCCGCAACGGGCTGGGAGAGCGTGCATGACCCTTCTTTACTCTACAGGGGCTCCTTTTCTGGGTCAGTTTCCTCTTCCCTGCCAGTGCTTTCTCCTCTGCACCAGTGATGGGGTTTCCAAGGTGAACATGATGCTCCAATTCATCATAACTATAAAGCTGTTCTCAACTCATCTCACACACACCCATTAGCAACAAACAGAAGTCTTTTTAGGCCACATTATTCTAGTTTGTAGAATCATACAATCTTTGGGCTTGAGGAGACTCAAGCATCTTCTTTCACTTCCCTTCCTTAGTGTGCAGTCCCTGCCAAAAGCTTGTCCAGCCTTTCTTTGCACACCTCTGGTGATGAGACACTCACTACCCTCTACGGAAGCCCAGTGAAGTTTTGCTTAGGTCAGACTGAAAGGTGCATGATCTTCCCCTTCCTATGCTGAAATCTGTGTCGCCAGAACTGCTCCCACTGGTCTTGGCTCTGCCTTCTGGGGCCCTGCAGGTTGTGACTCCTCTCTTGGATCCAGGACAGACCCTCTGAAGTACAGTGACAGTGACTGTGTCCCTCTGAGCCTTCTCTTTGCCGGGTTGACATAAACCCTTCCTGTATGGCACAGTTTTTTATTCTTTGCCCATCCTGGACACCCTTCGTCTTGTCACTATCTCCATAAGGGCTATGGCCCAGATGAGAACACAGGTCTCCAAGAGGATCTGAGAGGGTGAGACTGTTTCCCCTCCCCACACCTAGGGCCCTACTCGCCTAGGGCTGTCCTCTGAGCCAGCATTGGTTATGTTGCAGCCAAACTACACCATGAAGCTTGGCAGTCCGTATTGTCAATGTCCACATTTAGGGAACAACAGGTGGGGGGGAGGGAACAGCCCTCCCCCACCACACACACATCTAGTGTTCCTTAGGGATCTGTGGAACCATAGATCACGTGAAGCGGGACCCCTGAGAGTTTTCTCAGCTGTCCAGAAGAAATGCACTGGTGGCCTCCTTGTCATCCCTCATGGCACTTTAGGGTCACCTTTTCCATGCAGGATGTGCTGCCCAGTGTGCGATTCCAAAAATAGGCTACTTGTAAGTTACTACTGATCTCACTGAAAAATAATTTAAAAGACCCAAATGAAAGGAGGAGTGGGCAATCCAGAGGTGAGATGGGCTTGGGGGAATGTATCAATAGATGTAAGGAGGGTCGAAGTTCTACATTTTTCCTATGAACCAAAGAGTGTGATGTGGCTTTGGCACAGCATAAAGTAAGCAATAATCGCTTCTAACTTTAACTTAGCGTTTTTCACATATATAATCACATGTGCCCCTCTAACACTCCAATGTAAGGTAGGATAGGAAGTATTAGCTCTATTTTACAGATGAGGAAACTGAGGCTCAGAGAGGGTAAGTGGGCTGACCAAAGGGAATGAAGGACTGGCAGAGGCTACAGCTTCCTTGACATTCCATCTGCTGGCCCACAGTTCTCAGCCCCTGTACATTCCACGTGGGAGTCACATGACTAAGTCTGGCGGGTGGGCAGCAGGCTGAAGTGACATTTGACCCTTGTGGGCTGAAGCACAGAAGAGCTGTTTGCAAGATCTGTGGGCTGCCCCGTGTTGAGGCCCAGATAATGGAGATGCCTCATGGGAGACGGTTGCCCTGGAGACCACCTGGACTCACAGGTGTACCTTGTATGAGTGAGAAGTAGAGCTTTGCTGCATTCAGCGGCTATGATTTAGGGGTTCTTTATTACCACAGCCTCGCCCAGCCTATCCTGATGTATATAAAAGGGAAGTTATTTGTTTTTATGTTATCATGTGTCAGACACTGTGCTAAAGGACTTTGCACATATCCCCTCATGCAGTCCTTGAAACTGTCTTGTGAGAAACAGATTCTTCTTCCTCTTTACTGTATGGGAAAACAGAGACACAGAGAAGCAAAGTCACTTGCCCAGCATCACAGAGCCACTAAGGTGTGGGCTTAGAACTGAATTTGGGTCTCTCTGATTGGAAAACCTCGATGAACTCTGGTGATTTGCAGAAACAGATGACTATTGTATCCCTACACCCTGATGGAGTAAATGCTTTCTTTTTTTTTTTTTTGCAGTACGCAGGCCCCTCACTGTTGTGGCCTCTCCCGTTGCGGAGCACAGGCTCCAGACGCGCAGGCTCAGCGGCCATGGCCCACGGGCCCAGCCGCTCCACGGCATGTGGGATCTTCCCGGACTGGGGCACAAACCCGTGTCCCCTGCATCGGCAGGCGGACTCTCAACCACTGCGCCACCAGGGAAGCCCCTAAATGCTTTCTTTGAAGATGGAAGATTGCACAGATCGCTTTTCTCATTCAGATTTTATGCCTGAGTAAAAGCCTTGTGCTGTGATTTATTACAGCAACACTGATTTTCCAATTTTAAGACAACAATGCAGCTTGAAATAAAATGGAAAGAAAACATTGAAACATTTGAAAACTTTTCTTTACATCCTTATTACGTCTTGCTTGAACTGTTCAGGGCCTGCCTCATTTTTCCCCTCCTTCCTCCAGTCTCCCCACCATTCTGATTGACTGCCAGAGTCACCTTTGTAAAACCAAGTCTAAGCGTGTTCCCTCTGGCTCAAAACCCACGAAAGGGCTTCTCATCCCCTCCATCAGCACTTCCTAAATTATATTCCTCCTATATGTAATGTAAATACGCTACATCCTACAAATGAAAAAAGAGTTTCATGGGCAAAGAAGTATTGGAAATGCTTATTAAAAATATTTATTATTAAAAGTTAAAATTAAAAATTTTTAGTTAATAATTGTAAACTGTAGGACTTTGCAAAGATTTTAACATGCTAAAGCCCATTGTACGTTTCCAAGAGGCAGATTCATTGTTTCTGGCATTTCTTAAACTTTTGGACCATGAAATCTCCCCATTCCCTTTTATTTTGGGATACCTAATGGGATTAGTATTCCATGCCGTATACTTGGGGAAGATGTTGGCTTTTAGGATAAAGTCTGGACTTTGCAGCTAACATTCAGGGCCTCCCAGGATCTGCTCCCAGGTCACCTTCCAGTCTCATCTCACAAACCCCTGCCTCCCTCTACCCCAGGGTTCAACTCCTCTCGCTCCTCCTCCTGGACATCTCACTATGTGTCACTCACTGCTAGCTCGTGGGGATCTCTGAGCTGTGACCTGGAGAGGAAACAAGCATTGAGGAACAAAGTCAGAAACTTAACACAACACAGAGTCTGTTTGGGAGAATGTTAAAAACACTTGATTAGTGACGTGGCTGAGATGAAAATGGGAATGATGATTGTGTGACTAATTGAAAGCCATGTGTTTACTGAGGCTCAAAGAATCCCTTTTAGAAGTGGGAACTGGGCCCACATATGCCAATGAACAAGGCAAAATGGGTGCACGCTGGAAACAAAAAGCACCAAGATATGCTGGGCAGAACCAAAGATATTAATGTAATTAATAAAGTAATTAACAAGTACAGGAATGCAAAAGCTGCCAGGAGGCTGATAAGAGAGGGTTATTAAAAAAGAATGAGCAGTGTAGCGGGGAAGTGAAATTAAGTTTTGCATTTCTTTTTTATCACAGACCCCCAAAATACTCTATGAGTAATAAATAGGCCTTGATTTACTGCAAAAATACCAATGAGGCTGGGGACAGAATTTGCTGTTGACCCTCTCCCTGGCAAAATAAACCAATCAATCACTCAGTCAGCCAGTCACTGAGAATATGGGGGGACCTGCATCCCGTGAGGTAGTTGAGGGCAAGGTGGTTAAAGATCTCAGACCAGAGGTCAGACTGCCTGAGCTCTAGGCCTAATTCTGCCACTTAGAAATGCTGAAACCTGGCTGCAGCTATTTAGCCTCACTGTTACCATCTGTAAAATGGGTCTAAACACAGTACCTCCTCATAGGAGTGAGGATTAAACATACTGATATGAATAAAGCCCCTTGACCAGTGCCTGGCCCCAGTGAATGGCTCAGACAGGGTCAGCTGTTACTATTATCACCCCCGCAGCTACAACCCTGCAGCAATCCACCCAAGGAAAAGTTCCAAGTTAACACAGATTCAGAAAATGTTTGAAAGGATTCGTTAAGAAAACTCATGTCCCCTTCCTCTCATTTCTCCTCTGTCTGGTTCCCAGAGCATTCAGGAGAAGGGCAGGAAGGTGGAAACAGACACATGAAGACTGGTTTAAACTGGTAGGTTATCCCAGTCACTTCTCTGGCTTTGGGACTTTGGGTAAGTCTACCCTCGATTTCTCCATCAGGGAAATGAGGGGTCTGTTTAGGTGATTTCTTAAGTCATTTCAAGCTTTGAAATTCTATGAGTCAACATTAGTCACACAAGCAAGCATCGATTACCAAGAGCAAAAACGACCCTCCTTGGAGGCTCCTGCTCCTGCTCCTCCTCGGCTGTCTTCCAGCTCTGCTCCTGGCACCGGGGTCCTCCTGGGCCCTCAGGCTAGGAGCTGCAGAGTCATCGGGCTACTACACCTCCCTCATCAACACGTCCACCTGCCCTGAGCCCTCTGCCCATCTCAGCATCAGGACACCTCAGCCCCAGCCCTTGGGGTTTAGGCTTTCAGGCCCTCACTACATCAGTTCCCCAGCCTGTCCCTCCCTCAAAGGTCTGCCTCTCCCACCCCTTTTCTCCTTTTCTCCGATTTTTATGAAAAGCTAAATAGTACAGGGAATACTCGTGTACTCTCTTCCAGGAATCAAAAATTGCTAACATTTTGCCATATCTGCTCTCTCTCTCCACACACACACTTTCCCCCACTAAACTATCTGGAGGTAAATTTCAGACTCCATGCACATAACCACAATTTTATCATATACCTAAGAAAAGTAACAACCCCGTAATGTCATCTGAGAGCCAGAGTGAACTTTTATGAAGGGTTCCTCACGCTGCTCTGCTGCTGAAATTCCTTTAACGGCTCCCCATTGCCTCCAGGTCACAGTACAAGCTCCCTTCAGATCTGCACTTACTTTCTATCCACAGGCAGCCAGATCCAGTTGATTCTTGAACTTCTCCCCAGACATACCCTCCACCTTCCTGCTCATGGATTTTCATCCTCCTGGAATGCCACTGCCTCCAATATTTTCTCCTGGAGCTCCTGCCCATTATTTAAAGCTCAGCTAAAATTCCATGTTGTCCAAGGAATCTTCTAAGGTCTTCCGAGTTGAAATGTATCTTTCTTTTCATATCTCCATAACACGTGGGAAGCTAGTATGATAACATATTTCATACATGGAGGAAGGCAGAGACAAAAGCCTTACAGAGAAATGTAATTAATCCCTGATCAAACTGTGCCTGAACTCCACATTACCTCTGGAATTTTCCGGGATGCCAATGTGTTCCCTCTACTGTGTACTCCAGTTTGAGTTACTTGCAGCCAAAAACACCCTAATGAATACTGTAGGGATTAGAGCTGACAATCCTTTAGCCTTCTAAAGCTATGAAGCACCAGTAGAAAAATCCAAAGCATTATACACCAGTTACATTGGACACTTGCTGTCCCCCAAGACCATTTCCCCCTCCTCTTACCCTTGCTTTGGAATGCCCTCATATACCTTGTCCTGTCTTAAAAAAAAAAAACAAAACTGAGATAAAACTCAGAAAAATTCACTATTTAACCACTTTAATTGTAAAGTGTACAATCAGTGGTTTTTAGTGTGTTTAAAATGTTGTTTAACCCTCACTACTATCTAATTCCAGATAATTCTCACCACTTCAAAAAGAAACCTCATACCTGTTAGCAGGCATTCCCCATTCCATGTTCCCCAGCCCCCTAATCTACTTCCTGTACGTATCTGCCTATTCTGTACATTTTACATAGACGGAATCATACGAGATTTGGCCTTCTAGTGTCTGGCTTCTTTCATTGAACATAACGTTTTCAAGGTTCATCCGTGTTGTAGCATGCATTCCTCTTTATGGCTGAATAATATTCTATTGTCTGGATATACCACATTTTGTTTATCCATTCATCAGCTGATGGACATTCAGATTGTTTCCACTTTTCAGGCTGTTATGAATTATGCTGCTTTAAGTATTTGTATACACACTTTCACTTCTCCTAAGTATACACCTAGGAATGGAATTGCTGGGTCACATGGTAACTTTAATTTTTTGAGGAACTGCCAGACTGTTTCGTGCAGCTCCTGTTTTCTTTAACTATCTAAGTCCTACTTGTTCTTTCAAGAACTGAAGGGAAGAGTAGCTCCTCCTTTTTATGACACATTTCTCAAGGTAGGATGACTAGCCACTTCCTCTGTGATCCCGCATGGCTGGAGGCTAAGCTATCCCAGCACTTACCACCCGCGCTGACATTGTCAGTTTACACATCTGTCCCTCCTGGACTGGGAGTGTCCTAAGAGCAGAGCCTGTGCCTTATCCATCGCTGCAGCCCCAGCATCTGGCACATAGTGAATGCTCAGCAAATGTGGGTTTGGTGAATGAACGAACAGCACGTCTCTCTAGTGCCCTCATGGTACAGCTTAGCTTCACGAAGGCTTCTTCATAACAGAGGGTGGGCTGTGCTGAGAGCCTCCTGGATGTGGGTGTGAGAGCATGTGGGTGGCGCGGGCGTACGGATGCATGAGAAGGCATGTGGAGGGGGAGTGGGAATGTGCTACGTGGATGCATGCGGTTCAACAACACTTGCTTGAGTTCAGAGAGCACCATGGAATGAGCCGAATGAGACTGATCCAACTGGCTTATCTTAGAAGGGGGAAGTGAGGACAATAGATGTGGACAAAAAAGTAGTTAGGATGCCTGATCACAGGGAGGTGCTTGAGATAATCACAGATAACAGGCCTCAAGCTGGGGTAGAGCTCTGCTCCTTATGAGGCAATTTCCCATCCATTATCTCATTTGAGAGGCAGCTTGGGCCGTGGAAGGAGCATGGCTTTGGGGAGCAGCTGGCCTGGCTTAGAGCCTCTGAGCCCCACTTGCTACCTGTGTGGTCCACAGCCCATCACGTGGCTCCGCGCACCTCCACGTGCTCAACCGCAAAATGGGAAGAGAACTTTCTCTGCTTAGGGTGATCGTGAGGATTAAGTGGGTGGAGTTTCAGTGGAAATGCATTAGAAGGTGTAAATCTATCCACAGGAAGCAGCATTGCTCCTCAAAGACCTCCCTGGGAAGCAGGCAGAGAAGTTATGTTACCTCCCCTGTGGAGTTGGAAAGTTCTGAGTCAGGGAGTGGGAACAAAAGTCACAATGATGGGTCACCTGTGTGTCAGGCTTAGTGCTAGGCACTTGAACATGTGACCCCAGTCAATGCTCGTGGTAAACCTGTAAAGGAGCAGTGGATATTTCCTTATGGGCACTGAAGCTCAGAGAGGGTGATTCACTCACCCAAGGTCACACAGCTAGGAGGTGGCAGAATAGGGAGCAAACCTTGGATCATAGTGTTTACAGCTACCTCATTATTCCTCCAAAGCCCACAGTGCAAGAGCCTGGGTTGGTGAATGCATTCCATTTCTTTGGTATGTGAATACATTTCCAGAAGGCTGCCATATATATTTAATAATTGGTATGAACATGCAGTCTCTCATCAGCTGGCTTCCTGTCTGCTGTAAGACGCAGATAAGAAAGAAAGAGCTGAGTGGACGCAGGAAAATCCTCCACACCGGCTGGCAGAAATCACTCCAGCCTGGAGTTACCTTTCTTTTTTTTTTTTTTATTTGTGGTACGTGGGCCTCTCACTGTCGTGGCCTCTCCCGTTGCGGAGCACAGGCTCTGGACGCGCAGGCCCAGTGGCCATGGCTCACGGGCCCAGCCGCTCCACGGCATGTGGGATCCTCCTGGACCGGGGCACGAACCTGCGTCCCCCGCATCGGCAGGCGGACTCTCAACCACTGTGCCACCAGGGAAGCCCATGGAGTTACCTTTCTTGATTTAATTCTCTGTGACTTCTGTGTCTGAATCATGTAAGAAAATGACTTCCTGGGTGAAATAGTAAAATGCCATGCATGGATGTTCATAGTCTCACTCTGGCAGCTCTGGCGATAATGGCTCAGAGGAGTGGGCTTTACATCTGGGAGTCAGATTCGATTCCTCTGAGATTCCTAAGGCAGGAACATGCTGGCCTGGTCTCAAGGGGCCCAGTGACAAGGAGTCAGACACAGGGAAATGGCAAGAGGAGGGACTAGTTTTGAGAGGGTTCAGGGCAGGGCTGCCGAGGAACAGGTAATAAACAATGCTCTTATAATTGCTAACCTTCACTGAATGCTCTCTATATGCTGGGCTCAGGGTGTGTCCATTATAGGCACACTGTCCATTCTAATCCTCCCAAAAGCCCTATGAGGTGGGTATTATTAGTATCTAGACCTGTATTATGGATGAAGAAACTGTGGGGCTTCCCTGGTGGCGCAGTGGTTGAGAATCTGCCTGCTAATGCAGGGGACACGGGTTCGAGCCCTGGTCTGGGAGGACCCCACATGCTGCGGAGCAACTAGGCCCGTGAGCCACAACTACTGAGTCTGCACGTCTGGAGCCTGTGCTCCGCAACAAGAGAGGCCGCGATAGTGAGAGGCCCGTGCACCGCGATTAAGAGTGGCCCCGGCTTGCCACAACTAGAGAAAGCCCTTGCACAGAAACGAAGATGCAACACAGCAAAAATAAATAAATTAATTAATAAACTCCTACCCCCAACATCAAAAAAAACAAAAAAAGTTGTCAGAAGTTGTGGTCCTCAGAAGTTGTCACTTATTGTACTAGCTTCCTAGGGTTGCCAAGCGAATTTCCATAAACTGGGTGGCCTAAAACAAACAGAAATTTATTCTTGAATAGTTCTGAAAGCAAGAAGCCTAAAATCAAGGTGTTGGCAAAGCTGCGCTCACTCTGGGGGCTCTAGGGGAGAATGCGGTGCCTCTCCTAGCTTCTGGTGGCTCCAGGCATTCCTTGGCTTGTGGCTGCATCACTCCGATCTCTGCTTCCATCTTCAAGTGACCTTCTCCTTGGTGTCTGTGTCCTCTCCTCATCTGCTTCTTTTAATGACACTTGTTGGATTTATGGCCGATCTGGGTAATCCAGGATGATTTCATTTTAAGATTTTTAATTTAATTACATCTGCAGAGACCCTTCTTCTAAATAAGGTTGCATTCACAGATTCCAGGGGTAAGGGTGTTGACATATCTTTTTTTTTTTGCGGTACGCGGGCCTCTCACTGTTGTGGCCTCTCCCGTTGTGGAGCACAGGCTCCGGACGCGCAGGCTCAGCGGCCATGGCTCACGGGCCCAGCCGCTCCGCGGCATGTGGGATCCTCCCGGACCGGGGCATGAACCCATGTCCCCTGCATCAGCAGGTGGACTCTCAACCACTGCACCACCAGGGAAGCCCAGGATGTTGACATATCTTTTGTGGGGTCACAGTTCAACCCATGACACTTACCTAACTTCACACAGTAAGTGGCTGAGCTGGGATCAGAAGTTAAGCCTAACTACAGAGTCCATTTGCTTGACCACTATGAGCTAAATGCTACATACTTCCTTGCTGTGTGACTGTGGCCATGCTATTCAACGCCTCTGTGCCTCAGTTTCTTCACCTGTACACCAGAGATAACAATGGTAACTACTGCATGCGGTTGTTGTGAGGATTAAATGAGTTGATAAAGGAAAGCCCTTGGAACAAGGTCTAGCACACAGTATGAACTCAACAAAAGCTCTGTTATTATTTTTGCTATTGTTACTACCAAGATAATGCAGCTTTGTTGGCATCGTGGATGAAGGCTGAGCAGACCAGCTACTGAGGACGAGGCTGGACCTGGAAGCAGTGCTCTCAGATCTGAATTTGCTGGGTTTGAACATCTGCTCACAAGTGCTTCACTCTTAATGAAATATCAACCAGATAATCACAGATGTGAGAGAGATTTACATATCTATAAGAGAACACTATGCACAATGGATGCTAATAATTTTGAAAACATCAATGAAGAAAATTTTCTTTAGAACAAAACCAAGGGACTTCCCTGTTGGCGCAGTGGTTAAGAATCCGCCTGCCAATGCAGGGGACACGGGTTCAAGCCCTGGTCCGGGAAGATCCCACATGCCGCGGAGCAGCTAAGCCTGTGCGCCACAACTACTGAGCCTGTGCTCTAGAGCCCATGAGCCACAACTACTGAGCCCATGTGCCACAACTACTGAAGCCTGTGCGCCTAGAGCCTAAGCTCTGCAGCAAGAGAAGCCACCGCAATGAGAAGCCCGCTTCCACAACGAAGAGTAGCCCCAGCTCGCCGCAACTAGAGAAAGCCCGCGCTCCTAGAGTCCATGCTCTGCAACAAGAGAAGCCACCGCAATGAGAAGCCCACGCACTGCAACGAAGAGTAGCCCCCACTCGCTACAACTAGAGAAAGCCTGCGCTCAGCAACAAAGACCCAACTCAGCCAAAAATAAATAAATGAATAAATAAATTTAAAAAAAAACCCAAGTAAAACACGGGACTGAGGCAAAAAGAAGCAGGAAGTATAAATAAACCAACAGACCAATCCCAGCAGAATTGATTCCAAGTCATCTAATACCACATGGCCTGGGCTGGGTATTTTTCTAATATGTAGGTCCTCTCAGGCTGGTCAGTTCACCTCTCCAGCCTCAGTTTCCTCATCTATAAAATGGGGCTGTCAAGGTGCTTTGTAAACTGTGCATACTGTAGAAATGCGAGGCACTATTATTATTACAGTACGTGTTTGCCAACTGTTGAGCACCTGTACCCATGTGGGACAGACTTGGGGTTAGGGACCCAGTCCAGAGAAGGGCAGGGGAGTGGGTGGGCTGGGCACTGAGAATTGGGATGATGATGTTGCTGTCCCCCGAACTCTTAGGAGGGCTCCACAGGTTGTGTCAGTGTCTTCTGAACTGAACTGAACATCTGTGGGTCGTGTGAAGTATTCCACCCTATGTCAAGGTCAAAGTGACTCAGTATTTGCCGTTTAATCCACTGTTACTTTAGGGAGACACTCCAAGCCAAACAGTGGCAGAAAATAATGACCATCCCACCAAGTGGCCAACGGTTCTATTGCAGAGCCACTGTGGGTGTCGAGGTGCCCTGACACTGTGGTTCCCTTGCCCCTTGCTTCCTTGTTGGTTTCTGTGGTTGGTGGCTTCCTGCAGCTGTTTTTTTTAACCCACCTAAAGTTCTGGTCTGCAATTTGCTCACCCTCTGCCTCTCAACTGCAATGAAAAATGCTACAGAAATAGAAAACTCGTAGTTTTTCTTTCTTTCCTATTCCTTGCTCTCTGACTTCCACTGGGGAAACAATTGTTCAAATGATGATTCAAGGACTTTCAGGAAAACATGAGACTGGAGGGGCTCGTTCAGCTCTGTGGGATCCACACATGTGAACCTTCCCAGGCCCCACCCCCCAGTCTGCATTTCCTTCGTCACCATCACAGTCTCTAGCTGGGAATTGGGGTAAGGGTTGGTAGGGGCCACGTGGACTTCAGGTTTCTTGGATTCAGGTTTTTCTTCCCTCATTTTTTAGCCTTAAATGTATTGTCCTGGGTCGGTTTCTAACTCCGGTATCCAAAGTGCAGTCCTGGGCCCTTCCTATAGGTTGGTGAGGCTCTGGTTCAGAAAGTTTCAACCCTGGCTGCACACCAGAACCCATGGCAATTTCTAAAAAATCCCAATGTCCAGGCTTCTTTCTAAATCAATTAAATCAGAATTTCTGGGGGGCGTGACACGAGTACCAGTATTTTGAAAAAGATCTTTTCTGGGGTAATGTGGCCAGGATTGAAAACCACAAATCTAGCCTATCTTTATGTAAAGAACTCTTACAACTCAACAACAAAAGGATAAAGAATTCAATTAGAAATGGGCAAAGGACTTAAGTAGATATTTCTTCAAAGAAGATATACAAATGGCCAATAAGTACAGGAAAAGTTGCTCAACATCATTAGTCATTTGACAGTCATTCTCATCAAAACCACAGTGAGAGACCATTTCACACCTGTAATCAACCAGGATGATTATAATCAACCAGGCAGATAAACAACAAGTGTTGGTGACAATATGGAGACGCTGGACCCCTCACGCATAGCTGGTGGGAATGTAAAATGGTGCAACCACTGTGGCATGGTCTAGCAATTCCTAAAAATGTTAAACAGTTACCATATGACATAGCAATTCTACCCGTCTCTTTCTCCCTCTCTCTCCCTCTCTCTCTCTCTCTCTCTCTCTCTCTCTATATATATATATATATATACACACACACACACACACACACATACCCAAGAGAATTGAAAACATATGTTCACATAAAAACTTGTACATAAATGCTCATGGCAGCATTGCTCATAATAGTCAAAAAGTGGAAACAACCCACATATCCATCAATTGATGAATGGACAAATGAAATGTGGCACATCCATACAGGGGAATATCATTGAGCCATAGAGAGGAATGACGTACCAGTACATACTACAATGTGGAAGAACCTTAAAAACATTATGCTAAGTCAAAGAAGCCAGACACAAAAAGCCACATACTGTATGATTCCATTGAAATGAAATCTACGGAGTAGCCAAATCCACACAGCCATGAAGTAGATTACTGGTTGGCAGGGGCTGGAGGGAAGGGGAAATAGAGGGTGATGTGTAAAAGGAACAGGGTTTCTTTTTGGGGTGATGAAAATTTTCTGGAATTAGATAGTGAGGATTGGTTGTACAGCTTTACGAATATACAATATTAAAAAACACTGCAGTATACATTTTAAAACTGAACTTTATGGTATGTGAATTATATCTTAAAAAAAAAAAGACAGGGCTTCCCTGGTGGTACAGTGGTTAAGAATCCGCCTGCCAATGCAGGGGACATGGGTTTGAGCCCTGGTCCAGGAAGATCCCATATGTCATGGAGCAACTAAGCCTGTGGGCCACAACTACTGAGCCTGGACTCCAGAGCCCGTGAGCCACAACTACTGAAGCCCGTGTGCCTAGAGCTTGCGCTCTGCAACAAGAGAAGCCACTGCAATGAGGAGCCCGCGCACCGCAATGATGAGTAGCGCCCCCTGTCCACAACTAGAGAAAGCCTGCGTGCAGCAATGAAGACCCAATGCAGCCAAAAAAAAAAAAAAAAAAAAAAAAAAGATATATGTCTGCCATGGAGAATGGCTTGGAAGGGTCTATGAGTAGAAGCAGGGAACATGCTTAGAAAGTTGTGGCAACAACAATAAACAACAACTTAGTGGCCTACACAATAAAGGTTCTTTATTCATCAACCCTGTTGTCCATTGTGTGGCAGCTGTAGTTCTGCCTCATAGTGGCCCCTCTGGGATGCGAGATGGTGGGAGATGATGGTACTTGGGTCCTTGGTGGCAGCAGTGAAGATGGACAGAAGTGATGGATTAGGATAGGATTTGACAGTAGAGTATGCAGGACTAGCACAGAACTTCTCAGAGAATATTTCATTGATCTCATAATAAAATTGCCCTAAGATGGGCTTCATTCAATTGTTCAACTGATATTATTTATTGAGTGTGTACTATGTGCCAGGCACGTTTGCAGGTGCTGGGGATACAGCAGAGAATAATATACAACTCCGCTCCCTCCCTATTCTCATGGAGCTCACATTCGAATGGGGGGCAGCAGCTGTGACAGTGATTAGGAAGTGGATGGGAGGCACTACAGTAGTCGTTATGGCTGAACATCGATACCTGGTTCTTTCTCTCCTGGGCACATAGTAGGACTGCTCTTTCCTGCCCCACTGAACCCAGACATGGAGAATTAACATGATAGGGCTGATGAAATATGAGTGGAAGTGACATGTGGCAGTTTGGAGTGGAAGCTTTAAAAGTCACTTGCCATACACTCTTTCCCGTTGCCACAAAAACTGTCCCAGAAGGTGCCCCACCAGCTGTGTCCTGGAGTGAGGATGCTATGGGTGGAAGCTACAATGGATCCTCTATGAACAAGTGCTATGATGAGTGAAGTCTCTGTTGTTTTAATCCACTGAGTTTTGTTGCTGTTGTTGTTACCACAGCAAAACCTAGCACACCCTGTTCTCTCTCACTGTTCACCCTCTGAGGGACATTACATCCAAACACGATCCTGGCTCATATTTTAGAAAAATAAGCCCAGTAAGTCAAACGTAAGACCAAGAGTCTGCGGACATGCGTCATGGAGAAGACGACAACCCACCCTGTGTGCATTTAATTTTGCCCATCAGACTGCAGTCCTCGAGGGAGCCTGAGCACAGCACACAACAGGACCCCCGTAAATGCTGAAGGAGCACCGGGATGACACACCGTTTCCAAAGAGGTGGGTTGGTTGGAATTCCCCCACAAAAAAGAGGGAATGCTTCTGTGGGTGCCACAGCCTGTGTTTCTGCCAACATGGACATGGGGGAAAATCATCAAAATTTAAAGGTAGTCTTTGCAATACTGGCCTCTTCTGACCACTTGTGTCTTGCTAAAGCCATTCCAGTTCTTGAGCAGACAATTTTCCAGCTGTTCTGCTCCAAGGCACTTGAAAATTCCTAGTAAACAGCCCACCCCCTGCAGAGCACTTGGACAGGTAGAGACCAGAGAATTTCTTGCCTCAGGGCTGTCCCCTGGTGCAACGGCTCTGCATCTTTTGCTCTGTGTCCTGAGGGGCCTCCAGATCCCAAGTACCTCCTGAAGACACTAGGGAAGCCAGTAAGGAAGCTGAAATAAACTGCAGTCTCCCATGGACCTAAGATGCCTTCTGAGGCAAGATGTTCCAGAAACCTGGCTGTGGCTGCCAGAGCTGTCTGTCCATACATGGGGTCCACAATGCTGACTGCAGCTGGGACCCTTGCCAGAAGGAGGTTGTCTGCAGGCATCTTTAAAACATCTCTTTGGCATATCATTCCAATTAAATCTCATCTAGCATTCTCATTTTAATAACTTAATCTGGAACTTACACCTTGCCTCCTCTCCCAAAGGGGCTGAGGCAGCACAAAATAAAAGCCCAAACACAACAGGACAATTAAAAATAAAGACAAACGATCAGAAGGCGAGATAATCCTCCAGGAACCTGAGAAAAGATGGTTATTGTGGCTGAGTGTTGAATTTGGCTCCAACTTTCTGGCAGCCAAGGTTGAAAAGAAAACAGAGTGGCTTATTCAGTTATGATTGCTTGACTGAAGGAAGGAAGGAGATACAGGTTCATGGCGGGTGGTGGTGGGGAAGCACAGCCCATTTCCTGGCACTAAAGTCTGTGAGGATCTATCCTGTGGATCTTTATCTCAGGGGCATTAAGTCACAAACTGAACAATAGCCTTTTATAGAAGATGCTGAATCATTCTTCAATTGGCAGCTTTAGCCCCGTAATTGGGCCCTTGATAAAAGGTGAGGGTGTAATATTAAATTAAATTGCAGCTTGGCAAAGACATTTCTTGGAGAAGCCGGCTTAATGGGCCCAGACAGATGGGTTGAATTCGGACATATGGAGGCATGGGGAGAGAGTTCTAGGTGGAGGGAACAATTTATTCAATAAATATTTACCGAGCACTTACTGTGAGCCAGACCCTGCCAGTGGGTGCTGGGGACACACGGATGGCCTTGGCCTCTGAGGAGGTCACAGACTAGGAGGGGCCAGGTGCACAGACAAATAATTACCACTGTTGTGACCAGATGAGAGGGCCAACAGGGTGAGGCGGGGGCCTAGACAAAGGCATCCAAGGCAGCCCGCTGTTCCAAATGCTCCTGGAGAAGACGCTTCTGACTGACTCTTGAAGGTCAAGTAGGAATTTTTTACATGAAGACAGGGTATTGGGGTGGGAAGGAGGGTGTTCTGGGTAGAGGAGGACAGCAAATGCAGAGGCGTGGGGGGAGAGCGTGTGACGTTTTGGAGACGTGCCATTAATAAGGGGAGCTGAGCACAGGGAGCGAGGGAGGGGCCGAGAGATGAGGCAGGGGAGGCAAATGAGGCCAGGTCACTGGGTCATCGAGGTCCCCTTGAACTGCTAAGGAGTGAGGGCTTCATCCTCTAGCTGATGGCGAGGATTTTTTTTTTTTACATCTTTATTGGAGTATAATTGCTTTACAATGGTGTGCTAGTCTGCTCCATAACAAAGTGAATCAGCTATACATATACATATGTTCCCATATCTCTTCCCTCTTGCGTCTCCCTCCCTCTCCCCCTCCCTATCCCACCCCTCCAGGCGGTCACAAAGCACCTAGCTGATCTCCCTGTGCTATGCGGCTGCTTCCCACTAGCTATCTACCTTACGTTTGGTAGTGTATATATGTCCATGCCTCTCTCTCGCTTTGTCACAGCTCACCCTTCCCCCTCCCCATATCCTCAAGTCCATTCTCTAGTAGGTCTGTGTCTTTATTCCTGTCTTACCCCTAGGTTCTTCATGACATTTTTTTGATGGCGAGGATTTTAAACAGCAGAATGGCATGGTCAGAACATCAGATGGTGTAGTCCTCTCCTGGGAGGAGTTAGTCAGGCTCACTGGGGTGGCTCTCAGCTAATGAACCCACCCGAAGTCCTTGCAGAGTCCCACTACCCTGTCTGGGGCGTGGTCTGCATCCGGGTGTGGCCTGAGGACAGCCATCCAGAACCCCATGGATGACTATGGATGAGAGACCTGTCCCACTGTTCAGGGCTGGTGGCGATGACCCATCACTTGGAATGTGACCTTGGCATCAAAGCCTTGGGCCACCAGGCTGCCCGTGTGCAGCCCAGAGAGCAGGGTTCACCTTGACCCTTAGCATGCCCCTCACCCTGGGCATTCTCTTGTCTCTTTTTTTCAAAATAAATAGTGTGAGATGGAGCTTGGACAAGCTTTATGAAGATACCAGACGTTCCTGAAAGTGTCTGCTTTAGGATTGGATTTTTTTCAGAGCAGCTGTAGAGGGAGGCAGAAGATAAGAGTTAAAATTATTTAAAACTCTATGTATTTGCCTCTTCCAATATCCATTTCCATAGAAACATAACTGAAATAAGATGCCAGTTTCAGAGCCAAGGGCGGTCCATGACTTCCAGATACCCCATTTGCTTGAAAAAGCACGGTCAAAGCATGGAATATGGAGGAAAGGCTGAAATCCTCCTCTGTCCCACACTGCCCTTTACTTGGTCACTGCCCAAATGGCCAGAAAGGCACAGAATCCAGAACGCAGGCGGCTCTTGAGGCGGGCTGTCAGGCAGCCGGTGTGGACAGCCTGCTGCCATTTCTGTAAGTGAACGTCACACACGTACGGAGCTCCCGTGGGTGACCGACTTGCACGTGATTCTGTCTCTGCTGCCACCTGTCTGGGAAGCGGATGGGGGGAGGCTCAGGGAGCAGAGGCAGCCTCAGGATGCTGCCTCAGTGGCTGCCTGGGGCTCTCTGGGGGTTCAACATTGGTGGCCTTTAGTGCTGTCCGCCATCTCCTCTCCATTTCAAAACCATTTCAGAATGGTCAAGTGGAGGCGTAAGTGGTGGCCTGGTAGAGAAGAAAAGCTTGGGAAAAAGCAAAGAATCCTTCCACCTAGATTCACAGGCTGTCTTCACACCATCAGTATGCACTGCTTTCACTCCAGGGGAAATTATCTCAAATTATTTTCCTTAAAAGCAAAAAAAAAACCACCAAAAACAAAAACCCACATGGGTGTGTGTGTATATGCACACACATACACAGTGTCAATTCTTGGTTTTCATCTTACTTGATCTAAAAGTAGCGTTTGACACGCTTCATCAAAACTTCCTCCTTGAGACATTTTCTTCATCTGGTTTCCTAGACACCAGACTCATCTGATTTTCTTTCTGTCTCTATGGTTTCTCCTTCTAGGTCTCCTTTGCTATTTCCCTTCTACCTCCCGGGTCTCCAAACATGGGAATAACTGAGGGTCTGTCCTTGGTCCCTTCTTGTCTCCATTTAAATGCCCCCCAGTGCTCTCACCCAAGGCTTTGTGTCATCTATATGCTGACTGCATCCAACTTTCCATCTCCAGCCCACACCACTCCCTGAACCCCACACCCGTATGTCCAATACCTATTCACCATCGCCACTAGTATTGTAGGTATACAAAAAAGGAGAGTTTTTCCCTTTTCCCAAGAATATAAATTGTATTTTAAAAACCTTTTTAACATACTTGGCAGATTTATCCACCCCTGCTACCTGTGAAATGCAGAAACAGCCATCTTCCCCTCAGACTCCGTAAGGCAGAGGAAGCAAGGTGCGATGCAGGAGTACTGAGGACGGGGCCAAGTCATTGGGTTGAGGGTGAGGGAGCCTGTCGGTCCTTGCCTTGGTCTGGAGCGTTCATCTCTGGAGACCCTCCTTCCTTCCTCAGATTCCTCCCGCGCGGGAACAGCTTTCTCTCCCTTGCTCCTGTCTGTGGGCAGCCCTCTCTCCTGGCTACCCGCTCTGTTACTGACCACTACATCAGAGTCCCCTGCCCTGGCTTCTCCTCTTGTTCCCATCACTGCTTAGTTATTCCTCGGGCTCCAGTCAGGACATCTTCACTCTGACTGTACCCACTCTCTGGGAGACCACACTCATCCCCACAGCTCCCATCCTCAATGTATTAACTGCCCCTCCCCCAAATCTCTATCTACTGGACAAACTGCTCCCTTGTGCTCTAGGACCCTGCATCCAATCTTCTTTCTGTCCAGAAATGAACCCCTCACACGCCCTCCAAAACCCACTCCTCATTCTGCACCTGACCTCGGTGATGAGGTTCGCCATCCACCACCCACTCAGAAATCCGGGCATTGCCCTTGCTGCCTCCCTGCCCTCCTTCCCCCTTAGAGTCAATTAATCACCAAGGCTTGTCACGTCTGCTTCCTTATTATCTCTCCAATCCACCCACTTCTCTCTGTTCCCACTGCAACTGCCCTGCTTTAGGTTGCCATCGGCTCCTGCCTGGATTACTGCAGAAACCATCTCTGAGCCACTGCTGGGCCTTCAGCCTCACCCCTTCATCTGTTCTCACCCTGCCGCCAGGTCAAATCTGATCATGTCACTCCCTGATTAAATGTCTTTCATTTTGAATTTTAAACTCTTCTGCTTAGCACACAAGGTCCCTAATGACCCGGGCTCTGCCTGTGTCATCATTTGTCCTTCCTGTCACCTCCCCAAAGGCACCCTCAGCTTTGGACAGCAGAACCACTTTGTATATATTTTAAAACCATTTAGGAAAAAAAATGATATACTAACATCACATTTAATGTTGAGAAGCTAGGTGCTTTCCCTCTGAGATCAGAAACTAGGCAAGGTTGTTCTCTCTCACCACTCCTATTCAACATTGTACTGGGAGTGCTAGCTAATACAAAAATAAGACAAGAAAGGAAATAAAATGCATATGGATTGGGAAGGAAAAAACAAAATTGTCCTTTTGTCAATGACATGACTGTCTATGTAGAAAGTCCCAAAGAATCAACAAAAACCCTCCTGGAACTAGCAAGCAATTATAACAAGGTTGTAGGATTCAAAAGACTTTTGTAAAAACAAACACAAAAACAAAAACACAACACCATTTATATTAGCACCAAAAACAAAATAAAATACTTAGGTGTAAATCTAACAAAATATATATAAAATCTATATGAGGAAATCTACAAAGCTCTGATGAAAGAAATCAAAGTAGACTGAATCACACAACAATGTAAAGCAATTATACTCCAATAAAGATGTTAAAAAAAACAAAAACAAAGTAGATTGAATCAAAGTAGATTCCATGTTCATGAATAGAAAGACACAATATTGTTAAGATGTCAATTTTCTCCAACTTGATCTACAGAATCAATGCAATCCTAATCAAAATCCCAGCAAGTTACTTTGTGGATATTAACAAACTGATTCTAAAGTTTATATGGAGACTTTTTATAAAAGACCCAGAATAGCCAACACTATATTGAAGAGTAAAAGTCAGAGAACTGATATTATTCAACTTATTTGACTTCAAGGCTTACCATAAAACTATGAATCAAGACAGTGTGGGATTAGTGAAAGAACAGACAAATAGGTCAGTGAAACAGAATCAAAGTCCGGAAATAGACCCACACTAATACAGTCAACTCATCTATGACAAAGACACAAACGCAATCCAGTGGGGAAAGGACAGTATTTTCAACAAATGGTGCTGGAACAACTAGACATTTACATGCATAAAAATGAATCTAGACAGTGACCTTGCACCTTTTACAAAAATTAACTCAAACTTGATCATAGACCTAAATGTAAAACACAAAGCTATAAAACTTCTGGAAGATAACAGGAGAAAATCTAGGTGACCATGGGTTTGGCAATGAGTTTTCAGATCACAACATCAAAAACATGGTCCATGAAATAAAAAATTGTTAACTTGGACTACATTAAAGTAAAAAATTTCTGCTCTGCTAAAGACAATGTTAAGGGAATGAAAAGACAAGATACAGACTCAGAGAAATTATTTGCAAAATATATATATGATAAAGTTCTTGTATCCAAAATATACCAAGAGGGAATTCCCTGGCGGTCCAGTGGTTAGGACTTGGTGCTCTCACTGCTGTGGACCTGGGTTCAATCCCTGGTTGGGGAACTAAGATCCCACAAGCTGTGCGGTGCGGCCAAAAACAACAACCACAAACAAACAAAATAGACAAAGAATTCTTAAAACTCAACAATAAGAAGACAATCTAATGAAAAAGTGGGCAAAAGATCTGAACATATACCTCACCAAAGAAGAAATACGTGTGGCAAATACTGTAAGTATATGAAAGGATGTTCCACATCATATGTCATTAGGAAATTGTACATTAAAACAACGTCGTACTACCACACACTTATTAGAATAGCTAAAATCCAAAATACCGACAACACCAAATGATGACGAGGATGGAGCAACAGACACTCCCATTCATTGCTGATGGGAATGCAAAATGGTACAGCCAGTTTGCAAGACAGTTTGGCAAAACTAAACATACTCGTAGAATATGATCCAGCAATCCTGATTCTAGGTATTTACCCAAATTAGTTGAAAACTTATGTCCACAGAAAACCCTACACAAAAATGCTTATAGCAGCTTTATTAATAATTACCCAAACTTGGAAGCAACCAAGATGTCCTTCAGTGGGCAAATAAACTGTGGTGCATCCACACAACAGAATATTATTCATTGATAAGAAGAAATGAGCTATCAAGTCATGAAAAGACATGGAGGAATCTTAAATGCATATTGTTAAGTCAAAGAAGCCAGTCTAAAAAGGCTACATGGTGTATGATTCCAACTATATGACATTCTGGAAAAGGCAAAACTATGTAGACAGTAAAAGGTCAGTGGCTGCCAGGGGTTGGTAAGCATAGAGGATATTTCAGACAGTGAAACTCTTCTGTATGACACTGTAATGGTAGATACATAATTTTATGCATTGGGCAAAAGCTATAGAATGTACAACACAAAGAGTGAATTCTATGCAAACTATGGATTCTAGCAAATAACAATGTGTCAGTATTGGTTCATCAATTGTAACAAACATACCACATAATGCAAGATGTTAATAATGGGGGAAACTATGGGGTGTGGGGTGGGACATATAGGAACTCTCTATGCTTTCTACTAAATTTTTCTGTAAACCTAAAACTGGTCTAAGAAATAAAGTCTATTAATTAAGCATAAAAACTCCTTTAAAATGATAAACATCATGTATTTAGAACAGTGTCTAGCACATGGCAAGTGCTATATAAATATTTATTATGTACAAATGAATAAATGTGGAGCCGGGATGCCTCCAGTCGGACTCCAGAATCAGAGTTTCATTCCCTGGACACTTGCACTGAGAGAATCTCTTCCACGAGTTATTCTGGAACTCTTCTGTTATTCTCAAACCCTTCATCTTGTTTATTTACTTCCAGCTGCTATCAGAATCTGTGCAATCTAAAGTGACTGTGCTTATTTGCATGTTTACCGTCTGCCCCCCACTAGCTGGTGGGCCCCATGAGCTCAAGGTGTCGCGCTGTTGTGCTCACCTCTGTCTCCCCAGCAAGGTGAGGTCTCCCAGCATGCGGCGGTGCTGGGCTGGGTGGTGCGGGAGAGTGATCTATGTGGCCCAGGAGGGGTGGGTGGGGCAGAAATGCACTCAGCAGGGGTGAACAGCATGCTAAGTGTCCTGACAGGGGATGCCTAGATGCTGGGGACCGGAGTGGGGAAGAGCAGGCGCTTAAATCTGGTGGAGCTCAGGAACACATTGGCTAATACAGGGGCCTGGAACTGAAGTTCATTTACTTGTCAGAGAAGGTTCTGGAAGCGGGGACAGCATGGGCAAAGGCTTGAAAGTGCAACACAGAGCAAGGCCTGTGACTGGCATCCTGAGGTGTTTAGAGTGTCCAGAACAACCAAAGGCATCCGAGGTAGGTGTGGTCTGAGGGGAGGAGAGAACAGACCACAGAGATCTTTGATCACCTATCCCCCAAGCATAAACTTTCTCTCTCACTGGGGGTTCTGGAGCAAACAGCCCCTTGAGGAGAACTAGGACCCCTTAGTCCCTGGGCACACTGTTCAACCATCATGCTGAGTCTCACAGAGGAGGGTCTGAGGGAAATCAACTGATAGCTTAGCGATGTTTGGTGGAAAAATGACAATAAACCGACAGGGCTGTGGGTCGACAAATCAAAGGTTCTGCTACCATGGCAACAGAATGACAGGGCAACGCTAAAATTAGAGGAGAAACGAGGATCAGGCCAGGAAAGGTTTAGAGAGAAATCTCCACAGATACTTGGAGGGAAACACAGAGACAAGGTGTGGGGAACTCGAGCCAGGGATGTGGCTCTCCTCCAGCCACCCCCCTTCAAAAGTCTAGATGCCGCGGGCAGGACCCCCTTCCTTCCCAGGCTCAGTTTCCTCATCTACACAGAGAAGCACTTCCGTGGCACCCAGCTGCTCCTCAGTTTGAAAACCATTCCCTGGAAGGTCTGGAATGGGCTTGCGTTGTATGTGCGGAGCCATGGAGAGCAGCAGTACTTACTACAGAGAGCAAGGAAGAAAGGTAATGTGGGTGGTAGCAAACTGTCCCTCATACTTATGGTCTGCACAAGGTCTACCTCCTGTAATGGTCCAGGGGGACAGGCTTCCTGGATTTATTTCCAGAGTCGCCGACTCTAGCCCTGCAGCCTCTCCCACCACAGCCAGATCCCAGGGGATCCTGTGCACGCTCCGCCCCGACCTTAACCTTGAGCGGAGGTGACAGTGCCCTGCCTCGCCGGCTGCCACTGGGCTCAGCATCAGCCCAGCGGGGTCTGCTCTCTGCCCATCTGCCCCAGCTCCAGGTCCTCCCGTGGGCTCCGCCTGACTCGCCTTTTCTCCTTTCCTGATATCCTGGGCGCTCAGTCTGCCTGTTACCTATTTTTAGGCTTCGTCTGCAAAATGTGAAAACACTTCTTTGCCCAACCCACGTCACAGACCAGTGACCAAGGGTCTGTGGATACACCTGAAAACTATGAAGTGCTGTTGTGTATTGAAAGGCAGGGTGGGGGAGTGGGGGAGACGATAGTTGGTGGTGTGGCCACTAACCTGCTAGGTGACCTTGGGTGCCTTATATAATCTCTCTGGGTTTCTGTTTCCTCATCATTAACATGGAGTTCAGGGTAGCACCTATTCCACAGAGTTATGGTGAGGATTCAGTGAATTAACACACACATCTAGCTACCAGCATCACCACTGTTATTACTGTTATTAGCATTATTGCTTGTGATTATCATCACCCCAGGCTCTCCCTAGCCAGGGGGCCCGGTTAGCCAGTAACAGCCCTTCCTCCTGTTGACAGCCTGTCTGGATTTCCAAATCCTGGTGGTGGGTGGTGAATTCCCCTGGGATGGAGTTGGGGGCAGGTCTGGTCCTTCGCCAACTGTGCAGATGAGTGATGACCAGATGTCACCTCCCCTCTAGCCACAGCCCGTCTGTGCGAGTGACTTCAGCTGAGCTCCTGCCCCCTTGGCCCATGGGCACAGCCAGCGCAGGTCTGTCCTCTGCCAGGTCTGATTGTGCCTGTCTGGAGTCCCGCTTCCTCCCCGGATGGACACGTAAGGCAGTGAGATGGAGGCGCACAGCCTTAAATCCTTCCCCTAAATCTGCGCTGTCAGGAAACAGCGTTCTCTGCCACTGCTCCAACTGCATAACTTCTTACCGGGCTGAGCGAACCCTCTGCCTGTCTCCAGACAAACGAGGCCCGGCATCTTATTTGCTAGAAAACCCTTCTTGTCCAGAAGGATAAAAACCTCTGTCTTCCATGCATAAAATGACTGTTTCCAGTTTAGTTTTATTGATAAAATTCACACTAAATCCCACAAAAAGATTTCCCTAATAGTGCAGTGAGAGAACTGGAGGAAACTCCTGTTTTCTCAATAGAATCTGCTACACTGTAGGGAAATCGTACTGTACAGCCACTGCCGTTCAGCTGGCTCTTTCCGACAAAGGCATATTTAACACTTCTAGGAGAAAGTCGACAAAACTACAACTTCTCTAATCTTGAACGTCTCTAACTGGAGCATCCTAGGAAGACCAGTGTGAGTTAAGAGCAAGGCCCAACGCAAGACTACTAAAATATATATTTAACGGTACTTTTATGTAAGGTTCTTCTTTTTGGCAACACATCACTTTGAAGATCCTCTAGTAACTGGAGGAGCTATCAGAGTGTTTATTCCCTACTAGCACTCCTTAGGGAACTCACTTTAAAGGAGAGATTAAAAATGCAATGTAATTTCTAGGCTGATGGATCATATAAATGGGGGCTTCTACAATGTGTAGAGAATATACTGGTTTAAACGACCCAACATTTCCCCTCAATTCTGCATATATTAATACACCTAGACAAATTCTTTCACCATTTTTTTCCAGGAGTGAAGACCTTATATTTGGCCCTCCTGAAATAATATATGTCTCAAATGGAAGGAAACGGAAATAATGAGATGTTCCTGATAGGGAATGTGGACCCACGTGGACCTATGATGATTTCCCCATAACCACCTCGATTTCTTCTCAAGAAGCGTACCTGGGGCAGTAAAGGAGATGTGCTGCCTTGCCGTCCCCGGGCGGGGGGGGGCTGGGAGCAGCATAGGCCTCCGTCCTGCTGGTGCCAGGTGCTTACCTCCATGCTGTACCTCTCCACCGTCCTTCTCAGGGGGTCCACAGCCTGCCAGCAAATCAGGATGCACAGGTCAATCAGCAGCATGCCGCCAACGATCACGAGCAGTTTCTGGTCCTTGATGATCTGCAGAGAAGGCAGGGGCAGAAGGGACGTGAGAGGGCCTCCCAAACAGCAGCCGAGGCGCCAGGTCAGGTGGGTGACTGAATGGCGTCACCCCCAGGTTGAAAATTTCCTCAGACTCCCCATCGCCCACAGGATAAATCCAGCCAAGCTCCTTTGCTTGGCATTCAAGACCTTTCATGAGCTTGGCTTGTCCATGCCCCAAACACACACATATACTTAGTTAAATTTGAGGACTCCCAGGTTCTGGCCCTGCTGTGATTTTCACCCCAGGCCTTTGTGGGTGCTGGCTCTTTTGTCTGGAACACTCTTCTTTCTATGTGGCAAATAATCCTTAGAGACCCAGATTCATTTCGCCTCCTCCATGAAGCCTCCCTAACTCCCACAGCAGAACTAACTACTCCCATAGCACTCTGTTCCCAGACTTAATCATACTTAATAAGTTCAATACTTATACTTATGAATAGTAACAGTCATAACTACAAGAAGGAGAATAAATACAAATGCTAACATTTAGTGAACACTTACACTGTGCCTACCTCTAGGTTGATTGTTTTACATACAGCATCTCATACAAAGGCAAATACCATTATTATTCCCAATTTTCAGATGAAAAAGCTGAGGCTAGTGCTGGGGGCCAAGTAACTTGCTCAGTGGAATATAGATACTAAGAGGTGAAGCCTAGATTCGAACCAAGCTCCTCCTCTCTCCAGAGTGCACACCCTCAAACATTTACAGCACCTACCAGGCTCTACAGTGACCAAATGCTATATTAAGTTGTATACACATCTGCCCTCCTCAGTAAACTGGGGAACCCCTGACAAAAGGGAAGCCTGTTTTATTTATTTGTTTGCCCTCAGCACCTAGCAGGGCCTGGCATGCAGTCGATACTTAGAAGTTTGCCTGGTTGAATTGAGATGAAGGAATATATAAAGAAGAAATATAATTCCCATCCCACTTTGCAGCTTGGGGTATCTTTATTACACTGTGAAGGTCCCACCCCACTTTATGTCCGTTTGATGGGGATTGGCCTGGGGACAAATGCTGTCTGGGGCAAAGCTAACCTGTATTTCACTCATTGCACGTTTATGTGTCCTCACCCCCCACCCCAATGCCAAACAAAAGCTAATGTGATGAAGTAGTTCTAGAAAAGACTATAGAAAAATAAACAAAACTGAAGCAGAAGCTTAAGAAATATCGCCAGGTCTGGCTTTTAATGATTAAAGCCATCCTTAAAGGAGAAATAGAAACTCAAGAGACTTCTCTGTGGCCAAACTGTGAAAAGAACAAGAAAGTACTGCTGAGTTACTGCCAAAGAGATCAAATCCACCAAGACCACTTTACCTGGGGGTGGGGCACTGGCAAAGCCCCCTCTGAGATTTTTCAGAAGCATTCAGTGAACCGCTGATAGCTTGTAGAAACCTGGTTTAACCCCTGCCCTCAGGGGAACCAGGCAGCTCCCTGTTAGCCTTGAGAAATTGGGCCACAGGGAAGAAATGCCTGAGGAGCTGAGGACTTAGAGGACAGGCTGGGAGGGGCCTCCCTGCTTGATGCTCACCCAGGGCTGTTTGAGCCCCAGGCATTTGCACACACTGCACCTGACCCCTGGAAGTTCCTTCCCCCACCTTTCTGCTGGTGCCCTCCTACCCTGATTTCAAGATTGAGCCTGAGCAGCTGCTCCTCTGTGAATCCGGGTGTGCCCTGCATGGGGTCCATGCTGCAACTGTGTTCCTATCAGAACCAAGGCGGTGACCATCCAGTCTCCCCTCTGTGCCCTGGTGCCTTGTGCAGGGGCTGGCTCTCAAACTTTCTTGAGGAACGTGTGGAGAATGAATGAATGAGCTCTCAGGAAAAGGCCAGGGGAAAGTGGTGCTGTTGAGCAAGTTCAAGGGCACTGTCTCCTGCCTAGGGCTCAGGTTCTACTTCCTATAAGGCACCACCTGCCGCAGGTTCCTATCCTTTCCCAGGCATTTGTAGGTGCTGGTTCTTTCGTCTGAAACACCCTGTTCTTTCTGTGAGAGGCTCTGTGTGGCTGGGTGTGCATGGGGTTGGTTGGGGGTGGCTGGAAACAGGGCTGGCTGGAGAGAGAGAGCCTGCATGACATGTGATGGGGCCTCATGGGGGCCACTGGAGGTTTAAGCGTCTTTAAGCATCAGCGTGATGGGGAGCTCTCTGCAGCATTAAGGGGTGAACCTGAGGCGGGATCCTGCAGTAGGAGGCCAGTTAGGAGCTGGGGCCATTGTCCTGATGAGGAAGGATGAGGCCTGATCCAGAGCAGTGACTACCAGATGGACAGGAGGATGCAGATGCCACAAGCACCGGGCAGGCAGAGTTGCGGGCCTCAGCCTCTCAGTCCTCTCCCCCTCCCCAAACTTCCCCAACCAGCAAGTGCCAGCACCTCCAGGTCCCTCCCTCTCTGCCAAGTCTTTCCCACGAGACAAGGGGTACTACTGTCCCCAGAGTCTAACTCCCAGGAGGCAGTGAACTTGAACTTGCTCAGCAGTACCACTTTCTCCTGGCCTCTTCCTGAGAGCTCATGCATACAGGAGTACGGACTACCTCACACTCCAGCACACCACACCTCAGGTCTGTTGGGACTGCACAGTCTACACTGGACAAGAAGTAGTACATTGAAGGGTAGGGCTGAGAAACATGGGTTGGGGCCACCCTCAGTGAGCCCCTACAGGGGAGAGACCTCCCTTCTCAGTGGACGCTGCACCTCTCCTGCTGCTGCCTGAATAGGGAAGGCACGCATGCAGCACAGAAGATGAGCATCAGAATTTCTCTCTGGTAAATATGAAAGTCAAGTCCTCCCAATTTTAAGGCTCATGTATGAAGTGTGAGGTAGCAGAGTGGCAGTGGAGAGACAGGACCTGGGATTATGCGGACCATCCCTTGTGACCTGGCGTGACCCTAACAAATCACTTCCTCTCTCATTCTGCATTTCTGGCAAGGAGTGGGGAGGTTCACGTAATATCTCCAAGTATGGTGCAAAAAAAGAACACCATTTTGGATCTATAAGACCTCATTCTAATCCTAGCTCCTGTGAAATGTTATCTTGATCAAGCTGTATGACTCTGTTAGGCTAATTTCCTCCTCTAAAAGTGAGACCGGTGAGCTCTAAGCTGCAGAGTTGGTATAAGAGTGAAATGAGATGATGTATGGAAAGCACCTAGCACAACATCTGGCTCAGAGAAGGTGCTCAACAAATGGGCTGTGTAGCTACCATTACTTGGGTTTTGAGAATGCATGGCTCTGTGTTTATGTGGAGGACAGTGACATCTAGGGGCAAAGTGTGATACTGCACCTCAGCTCTGCTAGACTCAGGGCTAATCATCACACAGACAGGCCCAGGTGGGAAGATCCTGAGAGTAACAGGAGAGGACATGTCTAATTTCCTTTTGGTACCATTTCCAAAGCCTGGCACTTGACCACTGTTTGTGACTAAATGGATTTAGTAAGTAGTTATGGATCACGTTTGATTTATTAATCACAGGAACATTTATTGAGTGCCTACTCTGAATCAGGTTCTTTTCTAGGCACTAGGGCTGCAGCAGTGAGCAAAACATGAATATCCTACATTCATAGAGCATGCATGATAGGGGGAGACTAATAATGAATAATTATACAAATAGCCCATACGTATACACAATACAATGCTAAAGAGAGGTGACAAAAATAATCTTTTAAAAAGGATCTAAAAGTTTAAATTTAAAAAATAGCACTGACCTAACCCTACAAAGTCTGAGCACCATAGAATACTAGAATTAGGCAAGCCCATGTCTCTAGTCTCACCTCAGCTTCCCTGACTTCCTTTCTTATTTTTCAGCTTTCTCTTCAAAAGCTGCACAAACTTTCCTTGGTTATGTCAGTGCACACTGATGCCATGAAACTGAGTTCTCTCTCTGAGGCTAGGAGGTTACTCGTGCTCCATTCTCACTGAGTGAGAGATGAGAGTGAAGGCACCCAGGAACGATTAAGCACCCAGTTCTGGCATCAGATCTGAGTTTGAATCTTACTAACTAGCTGGGAGACCTTGGTAAGTTTCCTAACCCATCTGAGCCAGTTTTCTCATCTACACAATGGGGGACGATGACCACACAAACCACTAGATTACCAGAGCCTGGCTTACAATTACTGTTCAACAGATGTTAGCTATTACTAGTAAACATCACTTCCCATGGTTGTTTAGAGCAGAGATCAGCAAACTACGAATTTGGGGGTCACTGTTTGTCTTTGTAAATAAAGTTTTATTGGAACACAGTCATATCCATTTGTTTATGTGTTTGCCTTTGGCTACTTTCATTCTACAATAGCAGTGTTGAGTGGCTGTGACAGAGACTGTATGGCTTGTGAAGCCTAACATAGTTACTGTCTGACTCTTTACAGGAAAAGTTGGCTAACTTCTTCTTTTGGGAAAACGGCATTTCTTTATTTTTCCAAAAAACTTCAGATATTTTGACTGATTCAGACTGGCCTTCTACTGGGACCAGCTTATTGCCTACTTCCAGGGACGCCATTCCAGAGGGAATACAGTGTGAATGGTGCCCCCTGGAGTTGTACAACCAGAGGCCCTGCCTTCCTGCCGTCACTCAGATGACAGACACTCTCTTGGCATTTTCCTGAAGCTGAGCCTGGATGAAGGTCTGAGAGGATGGCCCTATGATATTATTTGCAACCATATCAAGTCATATATGTAGTGAAGTTTCTTTGTCCTCAGAAAACCCGTATCAAGTCATATATGTAGTGAAGTTTCTTTGTCCTCAGAAAACATCTGCCCCCACAACAGATCTCATCTCTGAGTTCCCGCTCTAGTCTCAACGTTCCAATTTGGTCCTAGTAAGAGTAAGAGGCAGAATAAAGACTGTGGTAGTGGGCTTCCCTGGTGGCACAGTGGTTAGGAATCCGCCTGCCAATGCAGGGGACACGGGTTCAAGCCCTGATCTGGGAAGATCCCACATGCCTCAGAGCAACTAAGCCCATGAGCCACAACTGCTGAGCCTGCGCTCTAGAACCACAATTACTGAAGCCTGTGTGCCTAGAGCCCGTGCTCTGAAACAAGAGAAGCCACCGCAATGAGAAGCCCGTGCACCGCGCACAGCAACGAAGACCCAATGCAGTCAAAAATAAATAAATTAAACAAAAAGAAGACTGTGGTAGTGAGGCTTTTCAATTCAAGATTTTACGATTGATACTATAAAAATACTGAATTTAGAAGCATTAAGTCACCACATGTCAATACCTCCTTTAACAGGCTTCTTTTTCTTTAATGTCTTTCAAAATGTAGCCATATGGGGTGAAGTTTGTGTATGTGTGTTTGGGGAGGGTGTGACATGGTGGGTGGAGGGAGGATGAGGTGGGAGACAGGGAAGGAAGAAAAGGGTAAAAAGACTGAAAAAGAAGTGTGAGATTGCATTTTCAGATTTAGGTAAATCTTGTATATGTGTCAGTAAAAAAAAAAAATTAAGGGCTTCCCCGGTGGCTCAGTGGCTAAGAATCCGCCTGCCAGTGCAGGGGACACTGGTTCGAGACCTGGTCTGGGAAGATCCCACATGCTGCGGAGCAACTAAGCCCATGGGCCACAACTACTGAGCCTGTGAGGCACAACTACTGAGCCCACGTGCCACAACTACTGAAGTCGGTGCGTCTAGAGTCCATGCTCCACAACAAGAGAAGCCACTGCAATGAGAAGCCCGTGCACTGCAAGAGTAGCCCCCATTCACCGCAACTAGAGAAAACCGGTGCACAAAGACCCAATGCAGCCAAAAATAAATAAATAAATTAAATTTTTTAAAGTGCATAAGAAAAAACATTAAAAGAAAAATAAGAGCCTCACTTTAAAAAAAGTTTAAACTTAAAAAAACCCAATAAAACAAAACAATGACAATAAAAACCAACCTTGGCTATGTAAAATGTTGGAGTCATGGAGAATTCAATCCCACTTTTGACCTGCGACTGCCACAACCCTTTAAAAACAATCTCGTTCCCAACTTGAGTTTTTGATCTGTGAAAGGTATAAATTTCTCTTCTATACCCTTAACTTCCTCTAATTTGGCTGATAAATGATACTCAGCTGTAGCGCCACAAGGCTTTTCCTGGAATAACTGGAAAGCCTAGAGCAAAAACTGTCTCACACTGGAAAGGTGTATTCATGTGGCCTAAATCATTTTCACAACAGGCTAAACTGGTGACCAAATCTTGTACTCAAAGCCTTTGGCAGTTTTTCAGACAGGCCCCTTCCTGGACGCCTGGGCCCACCACCTGCCTGGGCTCTCACTTTGCCCAGACCCCTGGGGTGGGGAGAGTCCCCTTGTCCCAGGCAGCCCAGCAGGCTGTGGCCACATCACAGCCCCAACTCCCACGGCGCTTTCAGACGACTGAACTCCTGAAGTCTTCCCTGGCATGTTTTGTCAATTGTTGCCAGACAATCTGAGTGTTCTTGCTTAGTGATCACATGAGTAACAGAAAATAAAGGCCAGTTCTCCATTGCCAATAATAATGTGCATGAATTACATATTGACACAAAGAAACGAACACTGCGATTCTTCAAAACCAGGATGGACTTGTCATAAATGGCAGAGTCACAGAGCAGGAGGGGCCCAAGAAGTTACCTGGTGGCTGTCAAACTTTGGCTTGTATCCGCTTTGCCAGGAGGGCTGGTGGAAACGCACGTTCCTGGGCTCCAGGAACCTGATTCTTAGGGCTGGGCGAGCTGAGAAAGTGAATTTCTAACAAGCTCCCAGGTGATGCCAACAATGCTGCTGGTTGGCTTGCACTCTGAGTAGCCCTGATCTAGGCCAGAGGTCTCCCACTCTGGCTGTATATTAGGATCACCTGGGGAGGTCTAGTAACTCCCAATGCTCAGCTCCAGCCCGGAGGTGTGGGCTGGGCTGGGTTACTTCTTGTAGTTTTCAAAAGCTCCCATTTGATTGTAATGTGCAGCCAGGTCTGAGAAGGACCAGGTGGCCAGGCTCCTCATATTACAGACAGGAGGGAGTTGTCACAAATGCTCCTGAGCCCCAGTGAGAGGAGGGCTTTCCAGGTGAGCACAGGCAATGGGTGGCAGAGCCGAGCTCTTTCCTCCCTCTAAGTGCAGCCCATAATTGTCCTAAGGTGGTCCGGTGTGGGGCAGAGGGTGGAGAAGGGAGGGTACACACCCCCCCATCTGGAGAGCAGCTCCCTGGCAGTGAAGGGGCAGGCAGTGAGGCTGATGAGTGAGAGGTGCCACTGGGCACCAGGCAGAATCACAGCTCAGGAGACAATGCCATTTCAATACTTCACCATTTTACAGATAAGGAAACAGAGGCCCTGAAAGATGAAGAGGTTTGCTGAAGGACCCATGGCGGGTCAGCAGTGAAGCAGGGAGTAGAAGCCTGCTCTCCTGCTGTGTCTGCTGGCCCTACCACCTCGGGCTCACCTGCTGTCTGCCACAGGCGTGATGGCTTATGACCCAGGTAATCGGATGGCAAATGCAAGTTTGGGATGAAGAACTGGAACAACAGGCACCACATTCCAGAGTGGGATGAGGTCACAGTGCAGGATTTTCAGGAGATGTCTGTAAATGGGTTATACACCCATCAGGGATTTAAAAAGTGTGTGTGTGGGGGTGGGTAGAGTTGAATCAAGAAGAGGATTTTTGGAAAGACGTGTCATGATGCTATCTCACCTCATCCCCAGGTGAGAGGACGGGGTGTATGCTTCCTCCTTGACCTCAAATCAAGAGGGAGGCTTAAGGAGAGCACTCAGATGGCTTGATTGCTAAGGGCTCCCTGCAGCCTGGGGGACCTGGTGAGCTGATGCCTCACTCCTGCCTGAGAAACCCACAGGAGGATAACGGGCCAGTTGCTCCATGGATGGAGCGGAAGAGGGAAAGTGGCTACAGTGGGATCAGCCACAATCCTTGAGTTTGTAGGAGCGAAGGATGTGTGAGTGCTTTCTGAGCACCAGGTGTGGGCCCTGGGCCAGGTAGAGCTGTGTGGCCTGCCCAAGGCAAGCTGGAGGGGCGGGCCCAGGAGTGGGGGACTGCCACATGTCTGTGGAAGGAGCCACAAATGGCCAAAGGGGGGAGTATTTCACCCATGTCGGGGCCACTGCAGGAGAGTAAATCCCAGTAATGGGGGCTTTGAAAATTCCACAAAAGGACTCCATGAGAGCCTAAAGGGTGTGCTTAACCAATGCCAGGCCCAGCAAGATGGATGCAGCTCCTGGCAAGTGAGGTCCTTCCTGCCCCTTCCACCACTCGAAGCCCCAACTCAGGAGGGTTCAGAAACCTTGGGAATGGGATGGGGAAAACACTCAGTCTGGCAAAAGACAGAAGCAGCCCATCGCACCCCTTCTCCCAGGGCAGGTGACTGGCTGCTTCAGGCCAAGCTGGGGAACGAAGAGGCGATGCCTTTGAAGGCAGTTTGAGGTTTTGAATATTATGATGGACTCCACATATTAGCTGTTGACCAGAGGACCTTCAAAGTCAAGAGACTTGCCCGAATTTTTATCTTAGGAGCAAGGGAAGAAGAGTGCCAGCCATCGGAAGAGTTAGAAAGGACAGTGAGGGGAAAGCTTCTCTATGTCTACATCCTAAGAGTCAAGCTTAATCAACATGATGGTTACAGCCAAGCACAGAGGTGGCAACTGCTTTCCTCCCACACGAAGGAAGGGCTCCTGTCCTCTAAGGGCCTCTTTGAAAATGGAAGCATTAAATCAGGCCCCTGCCCTGTTTCACTCTCCTCTTTCAAGGGCTCCCCACTGCCCACAAGTTAAAGTTCAGGTTCCTTACCGTGGCTCCTGCCTTCCCCTGTGGCTTCCTCTTGTACCCTTTTCCCATGAACCCCTCGGCAACGTGAACACACCGCTCCCCTCCCCAGGCCTCCGTGCACACAGTTCCCTCTGGGAGAGGGAAAACTCCCCAGCCTCTGCTTCCCACTCACCCTCCAGGTTTTAGCATAGGTGTCACTTCCTACACCAAGCCCTCCCTGGGTGCTATACCCCAGTATCCCCCATATGCACCCAACCAGCCCTTATCACCTTGCATTGTAAACGCTTTGTTAGCTGTCTGATGTCCCCAGGAGGCTGAAGGTGTTGGGGGCTGGGGTGGGGAGGGGCGGAGGGTTGTGTTTAGCTTGAATCCCCAGCAAATAGCCCAGTGCCTGGCATACAGTAGGTGCCTAATAAATCTTTTAAAAATAAATACTAAATGAACATTGCAAACACCCTGCAACAGAAGGAGGCATTACCTTCTTCTTCATTTTCACATTTTTGAAGATGGCGTGGACCCTCCATGTCTTTGCGAACATTGCCCCAAAGGCGGTCGTGTAGCCCACGGTGAGAATCCAGGTCCTGACCTAGAGGCCATGAGAAAACAGAGGCATTAACATCTCCCGGGGGACGGACTTCATCAGTTAGGAGAGTGTCCCAACAGGGGGACTCTAGATGGGGACAGATGCTCTACTTTACATACTGTACAGTTTTACTAGCATCAATAGTCCTTCAATCACATTTCAATCTGATAGAGGCTTAGTTCTATTGGCCACTCGCCAGACCAGGGCCAGGGCCCTGGGCGCAGAGGCATATGAGATTCAAATCCTGCCTTTCATGGGCCCACAGCCCAGAGGGAGCCAGTCATAGACAGAGGCACACAGGCCCCCAGGACCACTGAGGCGCCACTAAGGGGTTTCAGACCAGCCCTCTGATCTTCCCTCCCTCCTTTCCTTCTCTGACAGCCTTCTATGTGGGGAGACAGGCCTGCAGAGGTGCTCCCAATTGCTGATTTCTCTGCCTCCTCACCCAAGTCTCTAGGAGACGAGGCAGTCCCAGGAACCTCTTCCACAGGACTCCCAGGTCCTGGGTTGTGGGCAGCGGGGAGGGGAGAGCACTGAGCTGCAGGGGCTGAGACTGGGCAGGACAACAGGCCTGCATGGCCCTTCTCCAGCGCTAGTGACCCAGCCACTCTGGTAAAGCAGGGCAGAACTCAGCCAGAACTGGCCCCGGGGATGCCTGACTGGCAGCTGCACCAGCCCAGCTCCTGGCCATCGTCAGGGGCTGCTCAGTTGAGGGGGAAGGCCAGAGGAGAGGGGCTGTGACCTTTCCACTCCCACCAGGGGCCCGTCTCCTCACACTTTTGGGGAAAGAGAGGAGCGATGCTGCCTGGGTCCCTGCTCAGGACTAAGGCCTTATCTGGCTCTCAGCTGTTCCACAGCACCAAAGTGTGCCCTGATCCCCAGCCCTGGGCTGGTGGCTGCCACAAACTGTCAGCCCTGATAGGAGCCAACAGCCTGATCCTTGCAGGCTGGGTCACCACCTGTTAGGTCTTGGGGGCCTCCTGGATGCCCACTCCCCACCTGCACTGCCATTGTGGCCAGACCCCAGCCTCTCCCGAGTCCACCCTCACCGGCTGGTCTGGATACCCTCCAAGAACCAGGAGACTCCCCTAGCTCCAGGTTGGTCCCCACATCATGGCCCAGGACTGGGCTGTATGCCACTGGGTTCTGGGGCCTCCCACTCACTGGGACAAAAAGGCTGCGTGCTCCTTGAGCTCTGGTTCTAGACTACGGTCTTTCCCCGGCTCTTTCTCAGCTCTGTTGAGCTAAGTTCCCCCTGAAAGGTCCCCACCTGCCTCAGCTGAACATAGCAGGAAGGTGGGCGTGTTAGGAGAGAGAGAGACAGTTGGGCTGGAGTGGACAGGCCGGGCCCTCTGTGTCCAGAGCCCAGCAGGTTTGCCCACCTCAGTGCTCCCATCCAGCCCAGGGCTGCAGGCAGTCATGTAGGAGGTTCCCAGACATGCTCCCTTCAGGGAGTCCCTTCACACTGCCTTTCTAGCAACTTGGTTCTCTAGCTTTTCAGAGACAGGGCATTTCCCCTTTCCATTTTATCTGTAAAAATAGGAACTGGTTGGGTAGATGGCAAGACCAACCCCCTAAGGTAGGACAACAGCATTACCTCAATTGTTCAGAAACACAGATGGGTGAGGTGTGAATGCTGACAATGGTAAGGGTGAGGACTTAACCTTCTTTTTTTTTTTTTAATTTCAAAAATTTCAGACAGGCAAGAACGAATCACAGTACTTTAGAGAAGGTGTAGGATGGCCACGTCATTACCCGTATTATAAAACAAGGATGGAAGAAAAGTAACAGAATAGAGACAGGGAAGGAGCCAATTATTTGGAATTTAGACCTGAGCTTATTCAATGACCAGATCACACATTCCTAGCCTATCAGAGTTGCACAGAACCTTACAGATCATTTCATTCATTCATTCATTTGTTCACCTGTTCATTCAATAAGGATTACTGGGCCAGAAACTAAGTATACAATGATAAAAACAAACAAATAAAACAACAACAACAACCAAAACCAGAGTGATTTTTTGGAGTCATCAACTGAGTTGAGAAAACCCCTTTGTAGATGAAGAAACTGAGACTCGGGGCATTAAGGTATTTCTCCCAACCACACCACCCAGCTCCAGAGCTGAGCCCGAAGGTCAAGGCCTTGACCCAGTCCAGCCCTCTCTCCCCCACATCATGCCGCCTGCTCCTCAGAGAGTCTCCTTACCCCAATCAGGTCCATCCCCGCCCGGGAGGCAGCTGTCAAAGGGACAGCACACTGGGGGAGTAGCTGACCAGCCTGAGAACTGGCTGATTTCAACACACTTTTAGAGCTAATGGTTGACATGACTGTGAAGACCAATGGTCTCCAAGCCCTTTTGATCACGTCCCCCTATCAGAAAAACAACTTTAAACACGAACGTATACAGAACAAGGAAATTTTTAAAAGGATGGTAAGAGATGAAATAATATGGTTATTTTTACCTCATAATGTGGCAGACAAAGATCTCTTATTTTGGGTTAAAGTATTACTCCAATATGCTTGGCATTATTATATTTGCTTTGACTTATATTTTCTTTGGCATAATCATTTTCGGGCCACTTGTCTATTTTGTAGGGTCAAATTCATTAAGACCCAATAATACAAGTGAGTTAAGTTAGTGAAAACTCGATGATGTAAATTTAACCTGGCAACTGGAAACGGCAATATGTTGCCATAAACTGAAAGCACAGAATGGGTGAGGATGCCTGGCCAGAAAAGAGGTAACCTAGCAGGCCCAAGACCTGCTGGCAAGGTTCGCTTAGGCTGGTGTCTGAGAACTTGGATTTGGGGAGGGTTCCCACCATTCCCTCAATGATAAGAGTGACTCTGTGCCTGAAGGGTTTGTGCAAACAGCGTGATTTATGCCGCACACCTGCTTTCCTTCTGAGAGCCTGGAATTTTGGTATGTGCTCAGTAGAGGGTACCCAGGTGACCGGACCCCAATAAAAATCCTGGGGGCTGAGTGTCCAGTGAGCTTCCCTGGTAGACATTTCGTGTGTTGTCGCAAGTCGTTGCTGGGGTATTAAGTGCACCCTGTGTGACTCCACTGGGAGAGGCTCTGGGAATCTGGCACCTGATTCCCTGTGACCTCACCCCATGTGCCTTTTCACTTTGCTGATTTTGCTTTACGTTCTTCCTCTGTAATTAATCATTGCTGTGAGTACAATTCTATACTGAGTCCTCCTAGAGAATCGCTGGACGGGGGGTTGTCCTGGGGATCCGGAACACAATGCCCTGTGGCTGGCTCATGTCACAGACTGACCAACCACTCCGTTCTCAGGAGAGTTCCTGCATGAGACCACCAGACACACCCACTGGGCCAGGGCCCCGGGGTCAGTCTGAGTATTAAATCTTAGTAAAGCTTAATTTCTTTCATTTTTTTTTTTACATAAAAAAGTAAACAAAGGCTGTAATACATTCTTCCACAAGATGATCCCAGTGGGTTCACATCCCATTTGGAGACAGCTCTTCAGACAATGATGAAACAACACTAGAAGAAATACTCTGGAAAGCGGGAGAGTGGGACCCTTACCAGCAGAGCCACCTACCCCCGGCTGCCTCTGCTCAGGGTCATCCCTGTGCAAAAGGAGGTGTTTTCTCTCTCCACTCCTCCACCATCGTTTTTTTTTAAATTTATTTATTTTATTTATTTTATTTGTGGCTGCATTTGGTCTTCGTTGCTGCACGTGGGCTTTCCCTAATTGCGATGAGTGGGGGCTACTCTTCGTTGAGGTGCGCGGGCTTCTCATTGCGGCGGCTTCTCTTGTTGCAGAGCACGGGCTCTAGGCACGCGGGCTTCAGTAGTTGTGGCGCACTGGTTTCAGTAGTTGTGGCTCACGGGCTCTAGAGCGCAGGCTCAGCAGTTGTGGCACACGGGCTTAGTTGCTCCATGGCATGTGGGATCTTCCCGGACCAGGGCTCGAACCAGTGTCCCCTGCATTGGCAGGTGGATTCTTAACCACTGCGCCACCAGGGAAGCCCCACCATTGTTTTAAGATGGAAATGGACCCTGGGGTTCAGTCCTCGACCCTCTTTGTCCTAAAAGGGCTCTCCCTGAGTTATCACTCCCACTCTCAGGCTTCAACCATTTTCCTTGTGCTGACAATTCCTTTATCTCTTTCCCTGTTCCTATTTCTCTTCTGAGCTCCAGACCTGCGTATGCCACTGTCACTGGAGACCTAGGTGACACTTAGATGTCCCATAAAACCTTCACACTCCAGAGCCAGAGCTGAGCCCATCAGCGCTTCCACTGAGTAGCTCCATTTCCTCCCGACTCAGGGATGGTGCCACTATCCACCTGTCACCCAAGTTAGGGACCTGGAAGTCCCCCAGGAATCCTCCCCTACCCTCACTCTCCTATTCAGTCCCCAGGCCCATCTCCTTCTGCTGAACCACCCCCAGACCCGTTCTCTGCCCTTCCCACGCCTGCACCTCCCAGGTTCCCTTGCCCTCTGGCTTCTGGCTGGATGGAGGGCACCATCAGGAGATGGGAGGGGCCAGGAGAGAGAAGACGGGGTATGTGCTCCCTGCAGCCACTGCTTCTGTGCTGTCTCTGGCGGCAGCTGGGCTCCTCACGTGGCTCTGGCCCTCTCTGGGCTCAGGAAGAGGCCTGGGAGTGGTGAGGGCTTCCTGCGGTTGCCTCAACACCTGTATTTTCTTCCTTAACCCCACCTACACCTCTGTAGGTGGTCCCTTCACTGGAGTCTCTTCCTGTGAAGCACCGGGGTGGGCTCTGTTTGCTGCCAGGGCTATGCCTGATGACCATCGTACTCCCATGTCTCTTGTTAGTACACCCCTCCTCTCTGTTCCTGTGGTATCATCCAGATTAGTCATTACGATCAGGGACTCTGGAGCCAGACTGACAGGAGTTCAAGTCCTGGCTTTGTCACTATCTACATGAACCTGGGAATGTCACGTAACCTCCTTGAGCCTCAGTTTCCTCATCTGTGAAATGGGGGTAACTAATGCCTTTGACTTCGTGGAGTGGTTGTGTGGATGAGATGAAAGAAGGTATGTAAAGGGCTGAGGTTCTTAATCAATATCTGATTTTTGTATCACTGCTCGCCGGACCACTGCAGGAGCCTCCAGCTGGTCTCCCGCCTCTCCCCTCACCTGCTGCTCACCCATCAAACACCTCCAAGAGGGACTGTTCTCCAGTGCAAATCTAAGCAAGTCTCCTTGAGTTTAAACCCTCTACTGCCCCATGGAGCCCGCAGGTTAAACTACAGATTCTTGGCAGGGTGAGGCACCCACCACCCACATCTCTCCAGCCACTGCCCACAGAGCATTTCACACCCAAGCAATTCCACGTTGCTTAAACGTCCCCACACATCACACTGGCTCACGATGCGGGCCTGGCACTGGCTATTTCCTCCACTCATCATGCCATCCTCTCTCTAAGCTCTTCACAGATTCTCATTTGTCCTCCAAAATCCATATTCGTGGGCCACCTCCTCTGAGAAGCCCCTCCCAGAGCTTGCAAGGAGGTCACAGCTGCCTCCTCCCTGAGATTTCTGTCCTCATGCATGTTTCTGCTGTGCTGGTCATGCATGTTTCTGAGATGATGTCCACTTGATTACTTGCCTGCCTCTCCCACGAGATGGTGCAGGGCCTACACTGCCCACCTTTAAATCTCTGGATCCAGCACTGAGGGGGTGATTGGGCTGGGTGGGCCTGCTTAGGTGGTAATGAGATCTTTGTCACCAAAAATGTGCAAGCTGAGCTTGAGCAAGCACATGAAAGGAAGATTGCAGACATAACTGGAGAACTGGATGGCAAAAAAGGCTGAGCTTATGGCCTCAGTGGTCCCTTCCTCGCAACGAAATATGCTGTCCGGGAGATAGTGAGCTCCCCATCACTCCATGGATTCAAGCAGAGCTTGGAGGACCTCATTTCAGGGTGCTATAGGGGCACTTCCTGTGCTGAGGGAAGTTTCATTTGATGACGTCCCAAGTATCTCCCTTCTGGGTGGCTCTATGATGCCAAATAAACTAGAAGGTTCTGCAGGGCTCAAATGATTCTGTTTTCTCTAATGATTACATCACCTCTAATACAAGTCTCTACTGATTCATCAACATAAGACAAACAGCTTCTTCACTCTCTCTCCCAAAGTCTTAAACACATTTATTCTAATGTTAATGTCTTTCCTTTTTTCTCCTTAGACATAAAGCCCCTGGCCCCCTCTGCACACAACCTGACATGCAACCATGGGGAAGAGGAATTTTAGGCAGGCAGTGGCCATCTCAGTCTCAACTATGAAAAAGGAAAAAGCAATTAGAGCACATCTCCAGATGGAAGAAAAATCTACACCCAGAGCAATTCTGCTTAGCTGCTCATTCAACTGATTTTGGGAAGGCCTGCTTGCCAGAGTGAAGGGCTTTCACGGCTCTTTTGGGGACCAGCAGGAATAGGAACACACAGCCTCCCTTGCAGGTCTGTTCTGATGATGACTGGGTTGGACGAAGCCTTGTCGGCTGGCTGGATGTTGGGGGCTGAGCCGTTTTCCTGCTGTCCAGAAAGGTTCGAAAAAGGGCCTTTTGTTTCATTCTGACTGTCCACCCCACATGATCAATAGTGAGAAGGCAGGCAAGGGAGACCCAGACTATCTAAAAGCAAGCCCCAGACCTCTGTTACCCTGAGGCGTTACAGTCTGGAGCTGAAAGGTGAGACTTCAGCCTGGGATCTCCAGGGCCTGCCTGTCTTTCTGGAGGGAGAGGTGGTGAAGAGATTCGGAGTGTTTCCCAAGGCAATATGCCTCTGAAGAGCATGCTCTAGAAACAGCTCCAGAAGACTCTATCTTACCCAGGGTCCTTTAAGTAAGATCTGCATAGAAAATGCCTTCTAGAGTTTAGAGCACAGCAAAAACTTTCTGGGGGAACAATTCAAGGGCCCATAGGAGATTCTGGGCACAAACAAGGGTACTTTGGGACCCAAGTTAGGGCCAGTGGGGCATCTTAGGAGACCTGGGGCAAATCAGAGGAAGCCACCCTCTCTAGGAGAAGGAGTTTCCAACAGGCACCCCCTCAAGGCCCTTTCTGAAAGGCCCCCACCTCCTTAAGACCCTATCAGCTGAAGAACTCGACTCAGAGAGCAGATCGCAGGCTATATTCAGTTCCCGCCCACTCCTGACGCCAACACCCTTGTGCAGTGCACAAAATACATAACCGTACTTGGTGGCCTTGGCTCAGGCAACGAAACAGGAGGAGGCCCTTCTTCCCCTTCCCCACACAACCCTCGCAGGTACCTCAGTGACTGGAGGTTAGGGAGCTTTCTGGAAGCACAGCATTCTCAAGATGGGCAGTGGTAGCAGGGGTGTGGGTGTGTGCTGGGGAGGGGGCTGACGTGCACCTCCATGCGGCTCCGTGGACTGAAGGTGTGGATGAGTGGGTGTGGAGGCAGGAGAGGAAGTGAGGTAGGAGGTGTATAGGCCCCAGGCTGAGCAGCTGCAACTGGTTTCCTGCTGATACTTCAAGATAAGAGACCAGCTGGAGCGTTGGGCCCGGATTAGGTGAAAGGCAAAGTGACCACAACGTCTTTATTCTTGTGGTCAACAGGATTTCCCAGTCTGGCCCATGCACAGAAGGGGTCCTCAGTGTAGGGGAGGCACAAAAGGAGGGAGGAAGTGCCGGCCCGTAATATGTCCTGCCAACCTCCGAGAAACCTTTGTGCTGGAATCCATCTTGGCTGAGAGATGTGTGGGCACACCAGGAAGGACCCAGTGTCAGATCAAATATGGGCACAAGCGAGACGACTGGCCAGAGACAACTGGAAAACTGCCCGCATATAAGCAACCTAAGCCGCCCCTATTGTGTACAACACACTCCAAGTTCGCCTGTGTGCTCTTCCACACGTACTTTGCTTCTAATAAACACTGTCTCTATTTCACAATCTTGGTCTCTTTGCTGAATTCTTTCTTCAAAGAAGACAAGGACTGAGGTCCTTCTTCCAGCCATTCCAGCACTGGAATCAGAAGGAGAGATGGATGTGCCACTGAGACTGCAGCTGCTAGGAACTTTGTGAGCAAATAGGAGGCATCTTTCAGGACTTCCATTAATAACTGCAGCTCCTTCTGAGGGGTCGCCTATTCTAAGCCTTCCCTGATTGGTCCCTCCACTCCCTCCCCTAGGCCTGTCTCCATCAGAGCATAGAACACACCGAATGGGAGTTATTTAACTACATCTTCCCATCTTCCCATCTACGCTAACTCCCCGAGGGCAGTGATCCAGCTCTGTGCCTGCAGACCCTCATACACAGTAGATACCTGGGAAATGTTACCACATGAATGAATTATAAGACAAGGGCTGGGGCTTGCAGTAATCCACATGAGGGTGTGTGGGATGGGGGGACATCATCTGTACATTTGCTGGAGGGTCTGGGGCACCCCTGGCACCCTCCTCAGCCCCCTCCTCTGCAAGCCAGAGGTCTAGGGAGCCCTTCACAACTGAAGACCCTGGATGGCTAAGAACAAAGGAGATGGGGGTGGGGAGGTTGTGGCCTGTCCAGGACCCTAATTGGCCCAAACAGGCCTTGCCAACACCAGCTCCTTCAGCCACATCCCTGAGTTGATCTAAATCTGCCAGGAAAGGTAACCATCAAACCCTGTGGGCATCCCCTGGCCCAGCTTTCCTGCTACCTTCTGAAATCACAAAGCACTTGACCATATGGCCAGCCACAACAACATGGGATCACATGCTGAAATAGCCCCCAAACCACAGTTTTACATCAGATTCTCCCTCAACTGTCTCAAAAAAAATCGCCAAGCAAAAAAATATCACAGACATTTATGGTCTTTTACTTGAAAACATCACTAATTCCTACCACTCTTGAACTTACTGGGAGGCCAGTTGGGTGTTCCCAGGTAGCCTTTGCCTTTTGAGTCAGAGATCCTAGCATCTCTGGGAGGGCTGGAAGAGGGCTGGAAGAGGACGTCGTGCTTCCAAATCCAGTATCCGGACCCCCACTATTCCATCCCTTCCCAGCTGCTGCCTATCCGGAGCTCATTCCTATACCTCTTGTGAGCAGGGTGGATGGCTGAGAGCACGCTTCAGGATCCAGAACCCAGCACTCCATCCTGTGAAGGCCCTGCTTCCTGAGATTCCAGGGTGGAGAGCTAGCATCGCCTTTCCCAACTGGCCCAAACAGGCCTTGCTGATTCTCACGGGACAGAGTTTCTGGTGCTTCCATTTCCTTATATCATCAGTCTCCAGGAGACAAACTCAAAAATAAGCATGGGCTCTAATCTTGACCTCATACTCTAAGCGTGGTCTGTGGATGCAGCGTCAGCATCACCCTGGAGCTTGTTAGAGCTGCGGCACCTCCGGCCACCCCAGACCTGCTGAGCCGAAATCTGCGTTCACCAAGGTCTCCAGGTGATTCATGTGCCCTTTGAGCAGCACTGTCTGTGTGGGCAGAAGTCAGGGCGGTGGTTACTCTTGGGAGGGGGGTGCAGATAGTACCTGGAAGCAGGTAGGAAGGGCTTCTGGGATGCTGGTAATGGCCTGTTTCTTGATCTGGATTCACAGCTGAATCCAGTTTATGAAAATTCATTGAGCTATACGCTTATGAAATGTGTATGTGTATATGTACTCTAATAAAAGGTAAAAAAAATAAAGGAGTCAGGAATCTCAGCAAGTGGAGGCAGCTGGGAGATAAAGCTGAGCCACGCTCCTCGGTGCTTCCATCAGAGCAGCCCTGGGCTGAACTGGCTTCTCCTAGTTCTCACATCAGACTCCAGTGACTGGGGACTCATGTCCAAGAGATCCCACCTGCGTCATTCTTACCTCCCTCGCAGCCTGCCCTGAGGCCCCTTTCAGCACTCAAGGTGGCTGAGGTACAGCAGCTTGGCTTTGACTTAGGCCCTGAGTCTGTCCCCGACCCAGATCTAGCAGAGCAAGGACATGTAAAGCTGGAAGTTGCCATGGACATACCTACGCGCAATCAACCAGCATCAACCCCAGTTTTCCAGCCTCTTCTTCATGCCAAGTTTGCTCTGCTTTATTAGTATCTCTTAGCTGTGTCCAGAGGTGAACACAGTTATTCAGACACAGTCCCATCATTCACTCATTCATTCATTCATTCATAATGATAATGGCTAGCATTTACTGAATCTTGTTATGTGGCAGGCACTAAGTGCTTTACATGCACTATCTCATTTAACCCTCACAATCCTACGAGTATGCCCATTTTACAGAGGAGTAAACTAAAGCTCAGAGATGTTAACTAACTTCAAGTCACACAGCAGGAAGTAGTGTAGCTAAGGATTTGAATGCAAGCATTCTGGCTGAAATTCTCTTATATGCCAGGCACTATGCTATACTTTGGGGATGTATCAAAAATGAATGAATAAATATACTAAAATGACTGAATTATACACCTTAACAGGGTGAATTTTATGGTATGTGAATTACAGTAGGTCTCCGTTTCTGTGGGTTCCACATCTACGGATTCAACCAACAGGGAGCAAATTGAAAATATTTTTTTAAAAATTCCAGGGCTGGGCTTCCCTGGTGGCGCAGTGGTTGAGAGTCCGCCTGCCGATGCAGGGGACACGGGTTTGTGCTCCAGTCCGGGAAGATCCCACATGCCGCGGAGCGGCTGGGCCCGTGAGCCATGGCCGCTGAGCCTGCGCTCCGCAATGGGAGAGGCCATAACAGTGAGAGGCCCACGTACTGAAAAAAAAAAAAAAGAAAAAAAAAATTCCAGAAAGTTCCAAAAACCAAAGCTTGCATTTGCCACACCAGCAACTATTTACATAGCATTTACATTGGATTTACATAGCATTTGCATTGTATTAGGTATTATGAGTAATCTAGAGATGATTTGAAGTATATGGGAGGATTGCTTATAACCTATGCAAATATTACATCATTTTATATAAGGGACTTGGACATCCTCGGATTTTGGTATCTGCGGGGTTTCCTGGAACCAATCCCCTGCGGATACCAATTATATTCCAATTTAAAAAAATCTGAACAGACAAAAATTTTGGTTGAGATAAATACTGCCCAGATTCCTAAGAATTTAGTTGACCTGATTTTCCTGGTATAAACCCGCTAACAAAAAATCAAAATATTTCTTAAAAAAATGAATGAAATGTCTCAGACATCTTTGTAGTCCGACAGAGCTAGTTCCATACTTTGGTCCTGCCACCTAGCCATGTATGACAGAGTTTCGGTTTTCTCTCCTGTGAAGCGGGGACAGTGAACCCTGCCTTGTCAGGTGGGGATTTGAAGGAAAGGCTTCACCTGGCTGCTGGCCCAAGGTAAATCACAGCAGAGAATGCTGAATTTTATGAGGGCACAGGCTTGGGGGAGCTCACATGGTACTGCTGACCACCTCCACGCCCAGAAATGCCCTGAATGCCCCTGGAGCTGTTGAGACCTGCACTGGATCAAAGGCCCACCTGGGTCTTCTCGTCCTCACTGCAGAGTCCCTTCTTACCCCTCCACGCTCCTGCTGGGGTTTCTGCCTAGGATTCCACAAGGAAGGCGAGCACCTTTTCTCTTCCCCACCCACCTCGCTCCCTCTCTGGGCTGCCAGGGGCTGGGATTCCTGAGCTGCATAAGCAAGTGTGAGGGCCCTCCCATCCCCCTGGCATGGGGGCTCTAGCCCACGCCCAGCACTGTCCTCATAGGCAGCTTCGTGCCCACAGGGGCCATGTTGCTATGGTGATTACACTACCCACTCAGTGTCCAGGGAGACAGCACCGTGTAGCTGCGAGATGTTTGCAAGACTCGCTGGAACTAGGCTGGGAAGATGCCAGAAAGGGTCAGAGGGAGTGGGGGATGGGAACTGAGTGTGACTGCTTCCCTAGCTCTGTGTGTGTGTGTGAGTGTGTGTACACATGCTCACACACGTACCCACCCCGCTGTCCGAGTTATAACGGCCCTTCTGAGCAGAGGCACAGCCCCTAGAGAGGCATAATCCCGTGATCGTCACAGGTTTCTTCCTGAGGTGGTGTTTACTGTTTATCACTGTGTTTAGTTTCTATATTGAAAACTAAAAGGGAAAAAAGTGGCATTCATATGGCAGCAGAACAGACTGAACTGTGCCTTCTCTTGCTCCACATCTGAAGCTGGCTTCGTGATCCACCTTGTCCCTTGTCCTGTGAGATTTCCCACAGAAACAGTGTGGGACGCCAGGAGATTATACCGTGGCAGGGAGAAAGTTGCCCACTCCCCGTTACTTGCCTTACACTCCAGGCGGCTCCTCTGAATTGTCTCATTTAGCCCACACCACAGTCCCGCATAGGGATTTGTTGTGCTCATTTCACAGACGACAAAACTGAGGCCCAGAGAGGCTAAGTCACCTCCACAGTCCGGAGGTAGTATGTGTAGGGGGCGAGAGTCAAGCCCAGGCTGTTGAAGACCTGTGCTCACCGCACTGGGGGCCTCCTAGGCCCAGAAAGTACACAATCCAAGGCGCCAAGTGAAACAAAGGAGCCACAAACCCTCTGGAATAGCAGGTGGACAACCCACATTGCACCCACTGGGGTGCACTTAGGCTCTTAATTTAAGAGCTTTTGGTTCCCCTTCCTGAGCAATCAATATTGGGGATGATTAAATAAGTGACCCCGGTCTTAGCCACGCACACATTTGTGCTGACCCAATTCAATCCACACTAGTTAATCTATGCCTTTTCTCCACAGTCACGAATGTGGGCTTCCCCTTGCAGAGCCTCTGAAACAGCCCCAACTGCAAATAAATGAATCCTCAGGGTGGGGAGAACCAGGCCCTAACATCTTCAGAGCCCTCATGTTCCAGCTAATGCTGATTTGTAAAGCGCTTTATGATTTATTCATACCGCCTTGCCAGGCTTCCCAGGACAGCCTTCCCCTCACGCAAATGAGCACGACTCCCAGAACAGAATGTCAGGCTTCATTAAGAGAAAACACCGGGGTGTGGGGATGCCCTCGTTTGGGCTCCCTAGCCTGCGTCACCCAGTGTCTGTAGAATTCGGGGCAAACTCCAGGAAGCACCTGTGCTCTGACGGCCTTTGGCTCGTGAGCATGGTGAGATGGCAGGAATTCCCTTCTGGGAGGGAGAGACTCTCCAAGGGCTGGGCCCCATGTCTCTGCACCCAAGATGGGACCTCGGGCCAGTGGATGCATTCCCAGGTGGCAGGAGCCGGCGACAAGGAGCTGGGAGGGACCCAGGTGGAGCTCTGCCCCCGTGATTCTCGGCCAGTACATCAAGGAGGGCCCCTCAGCTCTCGGGGAGCCACCAAAGATCAGAGCGCCGTGTGAATGAGAAGCCACCAAACCGGCCCCTGGAACCATTTTCATTATTGCCGTTGTCATGGTCTCCTCAAACTTGGGGAGGGCGTCCCCAGGGACAGAGGGAAGAGGGAAACCCCTCGCTTAGCTTCTTCAGGGTGCCTTGGGAGCAGCCCCTCCCTCGGGCCACACTACTGCCCAGGAAAGCTGACCACAGACACACATGGCACCCATGAGCTCACAAGGCCCCACAGGGCACAGAAGTCGTGCTGATGCAGAACTGAAGGGGACCTCAAGCGCTTCACACCGTCTCTAGCGAGCGAGACACAAGCTGCGGTCACCATCCTTGTGCCAGAGGGTCACACTTCTGCGGGCACAAACTGCTAACCCACACCCACAGGGACTTTTGAGTGGCTCAGCTTCTCCGGAAGCTGACTCCGGCACTCTGATGCCAGGCACGTGGGGGACTTGTGACTCGACTTCACCTCCTTAACCCCTAGAAGGGCAGAGTGAAACGGGGCAGAATAAAGAACTCTGAGTAGGAAGCTTGAATCAGGTGAGCTCTGGAGCACGTGGGGCCTAACTGCCCTCGAGGTCCACCCCAGAGAGGAAGGATGCCTGAGCACCCCAGGGACCCCCTGGGGTATTGGGGACTTGACCACGCACTTCTCAAGTGGAACCTTTCAAACAAAGTACGAGTTCTGGGGACATCTCATTTGCTTGACAATTCATGCTGAAGCTGGCTATTAACAAGTCAGTCCGATGTCATCATCTGCAGGAATCAGGGGAGCAACACCACGTGCTCCAGGGACTTCCCTCCAGTCCACGGGCTGTCCCAGAGTCTGGGGATCTGTCAACTACAAATTGGCACTTGCCATCCACCTCTACAAGGATTAAATCACGTGCTGCTGCAGCTGCTGACTTTCAATACCCCCTGAAAGGAGCTCAGGGTGGAAAGCAGGAATGAGGCACTCTGTGCTCTGGGAAAACCTGGCAGAACAGGTCTTCAGATAGTTAGATATTTTTAGGAGCCAATTTTATGATTCCAATTCTTATATCTCCTCATATCTAGAAAAGCACTAAAATCCTTCATGGCGACGTCTGCTCCTCATGACTAGCAGTAACCTCCTGCAAAAAATCTGTGCTTGGTTGCACGTACTCCCCCCTTCACCGAAATCACATACATATTGACCTTCCCCGCTGCCTCTTTGGAGCAGTTTCTCAGAGCTATCTGAGATGCTGTTTCCCGGGCTATAGTCCTCATTTTGTCCCAAATAAAACTTAACTCACGATTCTCACGTTGCTCATGTTTTTTAAGTTGACAGACCCGATGCAGTCCTGAAAGTCCAAGGTGTGGGTGGTGACCTGCAGCACATTTAAGGGGTCCTCCACTTGTTTAATCCTCACTGCCAACCTTTACTTTATGATCGTCCAGTAGTGGGCGACACTGAGACTACAGAGCAGCAAATATAATCTAAAAGAGACTGCTTTCCAAAAAAGGGCCTACGTTGCTCTTAACACCTTAATAGAAAACAGCAACAACAAAAGAGTTGCTTTTGGATTAATCTGGTCAACACTGATCCTTTGACCATCCCTTCTAGCTCTGGTCCTCCAGGCGGGGAATTGGATGAATTACTGCATGTCCTACCCAGTTCTGAGAGATCACAGTAAAGTCCAGAAATAAATCCCAACTGGCCATCCTCATCCTAAAAAGTAAGCCAATGATACTTTCAACTGAGTTCTACACAATTGCTAACTGCTAACGTACAAACGCCTTAAAAAGAAAAACAACTAATAACAACAATAACTAGGCAACAACATTTTTAAACATGTTAATTAATTTTCAAAATAACATTGCTAAAATATAGTAAATAAATTACACTGTTTTGGGCTTCCTTAAATATATGCATTCTCAGTGGGGGTGATATAGTTCCCAAGGGGGACAACACTGGTTCTTGAATGTGAAAATTTATTACTCTTTTATATAGAAACTATAGGTATATAAACAGTACATAAACAGAAATACAGTATATCTTTGGTATTGAAATTTCAAGAAGGGATAATTAGAAAAAAAAAGCCTAAAAAGGCTCCTTATGGGGGCAATTAGCAAAAAAAAGGGTTGAGAAACACTGCTGTTAAATAGAGAATAAGGAAAGCGATCTTTTCTGTACAACTCAAAGTCATCCATACAAACACCTCTCCTTATATTCTGTGATGGCCGTCAAGGTTGGTGGGCAGACTTGTTCCTTCTTACACAGCCCTGACTCTGACCCCAGGCACAGTGCCTGGGTGGGCATTTTTCTCCCTTGCTTTTCTAGGTTATTCAATCATTCTCAGTGGGCTGTCTTCTAGCAACAGCCTGTTAAATACAGGCTCTTAATTTTACAGGCAATACTTAAGTCCATTCTGGTCTGAAAGCTATACCACGCTGCCCTGTTGAACTGCCTGAATGGCTGAACAAGTTGTCTGCTGCCTGTTCATGTATTTTCACGCAGTTATGGGTTTGTATCTGTGTTTTTGGTGATTGTGGTCACCAAGAAAACCTTGTATCACAAACCACTGGAATGTGCAGAATGACTTACGGTGCAAAGGGTTTCGAAGGTCTTTTCAGAGACAAAGGACCCATCCAGGCCAAAGAGAAAGATGGATGCATAGGAAAGCATTCCTCCGAGGATGATAAGGTTGTTCATATACGGACTTGACATCTTTATCAGCCTGACAAAAGAAAGAGATACTATAGTTAGCAGAACTGTTAATTTAGCTACTCCTGCAGCAGGTATTTTCTGAATGTGTATCTTGTCACCAAGGCTAGAGAGGGAGAGAAGAATGGAAACCCTGGCTTCCTTCACTGCCCCCTCCCCAAGACTGTGCTTCCTCTGATGGGCTGTTTCCCCCTCACTATAGGACCGCGATGCTATCGATTTCTAGTTGTTGATTTTCCTGTCTTCTCAGTCAAGTTCACCTATCACTTCTCTGGGGACAGCTTGTATTGCCGGCTTCTTCAACCATTAATTTTTGGTTTACACAAAGATGTTAAGTCAACAGTTTTTTTTTGGCTGGGGCTGGGAAGACAGCCAAATCTAGAGAATTCTAATCTATGTTCAGCAACCTTCCACAGTGAGGGACTGTCCTGAGCACAAAGAGGGCCACACGCATGGTACCTCCCGGTACCAGGTGATGGAGATGGACAATGGAGTCCCCACCCCCATCCTCCCCCTGTCTTCACCAGGCTGTGTTAAACCATCAGCCAGCTGGAATTTACTCTCAGATGTGTCTGGCTCCCCCAGCACAATCTGTTCAGAATGTCTTGGGTTTTCAGGTGCCCCTATGGTCCAGGTGCTCTTTTGCAGATTGTAATTATGGTCAGTTGTTCCCTGAGCATTTTCTTTTGCATTCTGCAGTTCTATTAATCCTTTCACATTTAAAAATTCAGTGTCAAAGTAGTAGAGTGATAAAAAGCCGGCTGTAAATTGTGGACCCCTCATGGGCTTTTGAATTGAAAGCCCTGAGTCCAGCAAACACCCCTGTGACCTCATGAGGTGCACCCTTGGCAAGTCAGTTAGCCGACTGAGTTTCCTCACCTATAAAAGCACATATACCACTGCCTAGGACACATGTGAAGCTGAGAGGGGACTGGGTCCCTGAAGGTTCTTTTGCAAACCATGAACCGCTAAGGTCCCTTCATTCTTATTACCATAGGAAGCAAGGAGGGGAGAGGCCAGAACTGAGGCAGGCTTCCTGGATGGGGTAGACCTTAAAGGATGAGTAGCATTAAGGAAGATAGAAGAGAGGGGGATTTGAAACCACAGTGACATTTATTTCCTATCTCTTTGTAGATTTTTTAATCTGAAAAGCCAGTCAAAAAATTCACACAGGGACTTCCCTGGTGGCACAGTGGTTAAGAATCCGTCTGCCAATGCAGGGGACAAGTGTTCGAGCCCTGGTCCGGGGATATCCCATGTGCCTCGGAGCAACTAGGCCCATGTGCCACAGCTGCTGAGCCTGTGCTCTGAAGCCCGCGAGCCACAACTACTGAGCCTGCATCTGCAGCTACTGAGGCCCACGTGCTTGGAGCCTGTGCTCCGCAACAAAGGGAGGCCACAGCAGTGAGAAGTCCATGCACCGCAGCAAGGAGCGGCCCCCGCTCACTGCAACTAGAGAAAGCCCGCGCACAGCAACGAAGACGCAACACAGCCAAAAATAAATAAATACATAAATAAATAAATTTATTGGAAAAAAAAATTCACACGGAAGCCAGCCAAGAGGGGGTAGTTAGGAATTAAAGGAGTATAGTCTTAACAACAGGGACAACTTGCTGTTATGACAAAAACTACTGCAGCTTACAGGAAGGGAATCTAACATTAAGAGCTGACCACGTGCCCAGGGCCTTGTGTCGAGTGCTAACATGCATGGTCATCATTTAAGGCTTGTACGGAGTAGATCAGGGTTGCTTCAATCTTTTTTGGAGGCAATATTTGTGTTATCGGTGATAAATAAAACAACAGGTGAATACAACTTTCTGTTTTTCAGCAAACAGGTTTGACCTAAGCAGCTGCTACCAAAAACAAAAAGAAAACAAACCCCAAAACGACAACAAAAGCTCTAAGAGCCGCCAAGTTCCTCCTTGGCAAGCAGGGAGAGAAGGAAACCTCTTCTCTTGGGATCGCGCTCGTCCCTGCAGCCCAGGAGGTCACCCTGTGTGCCTTCTGGGCACGACAGCAGAGCCGCGCCACCTCTGGGGGGCACCGAGGCTGTTCCCCCCGCGAAGGCCCACCCTCTGAGCCCTGCTCAGCCACTCCCACAACAAGGCAGGGAGCAGGGGTCAGGGATTTCTACGGAAACCAAAGAAGCTGGCTGTGCTCGGCAAACACCACGGCCCGGGGCGGTGGCCCGTACTACCCATGGCTGGCCAGAATAACTCGGAAAGCGAGTTGGTCTCCTCCGGAGAGGGAAGGGCACGCGTGGGGGAAAAGGGATCAAGGCCAGAAACCCAGGGGATAGGCTCTGCTACACGCAGCAGTGCGGTCTCGGACAGGGCTCTCCAGCCCTCCGACATCGAGCTGGCGCTCTCATGTGCAATTGCAGTCATTATTCGAGGGTCAACCGAGATGATGAAGGAGGCGCTTCCTAGGCTGTGATATGCTGTATGGATGGGAAGTGTCCTTACTGAACTCAGTGATCTCCCTCTGGCAGTGCTTCCTGAAGATGCTGGTGGGTGGGGAAAAGACGTTTGGGGAATTCTGCTTCTATATTTCTCCTCCTGGACCACCACACAGTGCAAATGCATGGCCAAAATTCCAAGAAGACCTGTGGACTTGGACCCTTCAATTTTGTTTAAGCCAGACTTCCTGTGCAAGCAGTGCTCCTGCCTGTGTGTGTGTGTGTGTGTGTGTGTGCGTGCGCACGCTCGTGCACACACACACTCACGTGAAACATCTAATGACATCCCAGTAACTAAGCGGCACACTTTGGAAAACTGCCCTAGTAACTTCTGTGCCCCTGGAGAACGTGTTACGTGATGCTCCTACACTTTGTCTGTGAGGCTTGTCTACCCAGAAAACACTATCCAAGAGGAGGGCATGAGTGACTTACTTCTGATTCCGATTCTTGATGTTGAAGAAGAGAAAAGCGCTGGCCATGATCATTCCCAGGATGGTAAGGGCGGAGAGGATGCTGTAGAGAGGTAGGGAGATCTTACGAAGCTGTTCCAGGACGATGGTCTTGTCTTTTGGTGGTTCAGATCCTAGAAGATCAAGGAAAAGGCATCAGCTGAGCTCAGCGCACAGTCAGTCCCCGAGAACATCCTTGCCTGGATGCCCTTGACACCCGCCACCTGTGCACAAACTGTGCAGGACACGTCACTGGGTGAGCGGGCTCCAGCGGTTGGCCAGTAGGGAGCCTAAGCCAGGACTTATTTCTTTCTCTAAACAGAATCAATAAGGGATTTGTGATGCATTTAATCGCCATTAGAAGACTAGAATTTGGTCTAATTACCATGTTGAAAACCCATCGCCATTTATTCCCCAAAGGTACCAGTGGCTTAGAAGGCGCAGGGCAGGGTGCTGTGAGTAGGTACCATTGGTTGTCTTTGGGGTGAGGAACTTGGCTTGGGCTCTCAAGGACTCTGCGCTAACACATGATAATGGCCTCCCCTCAACAGGGTGGAAACCTTGCCTGTCAATTCCGTGGAGACATATATGTGCTCTGGCTGCGGATTTTCTGCCTCAAGGTCATTATGCTATAAAAGCTCTTTCTGGTTTTCCATTTTCATAAGACTTACTGTGGGAGGCAGAAGCTACTGGCATGCCTTCCCCTCCCTGCTGTGCCAGGACTGGACAGAAACTGTGGGATTCCATCCCGCTGTGTGACTGTAGAGATGTCTCTGCTCATTCTTCAAGGGCACCTGGGGGAGACCTGAGGGCCTCAGAGCAAACTCATCTTTATGGATGGTGGCAAATTGTCCTGATTTACCAGGTACAGGCTGGTTTGGGAGGAAAGATGCAGGGACACCCTTTTCCTCACCTGCCCACCTCTTGTTTCTTGCAGATCCCTTTTTTCTCAGCGGCTATTTCAGGTCAGGTTTCTGCTGTGGAACTGTGACACTTTGAAGCTTTTCCCTCCAGTGTGGAATCGGTCAGATGTTCAAGAGTGGCCAAACTTGGGAGACCCACCAGGGGTCACAATGACCCCACCACAGCTGTGCCACGGGTGCCAACCTAGGTTATGCCTCCATTCCCAGGAGACAGGCAGAGGATGGGCAGATGTGGTGGCAGGGATTGAGAACTCCCCTGCACATCTGTTTAAAAAACTCTGCTAGCAAGTTCAAATGTGTTTGGAAACAATCAGTGGATAAAAAGAGTCTGAATCATCTAAGCAGTAGAGGGAACTGTCAGGTTCAAAAACAGCTAGAAACCTGCTGGCTTGGTTAATGTAAAGCATTAAGCACTTACATGCAAAGTAACACTTATAAGAGTGGCCTCAAGGGCTGCAAGTCAGGGCAAAAGCAGACTCAAGGTGATACAGGTAACACCATCTCTTGCTTCCAGAAATAAAAGCTCAACACCTGGACATTTTTCCTCCCACTCCCTGTCCTCCTCCCCCCTCCCCCCACATAGCCTGGGCTGCATTAGGCACCTTCTGGATCCCCAACACAAGAGCTGTGAGTGCCCATGAGTTCTTGGTGGAAATAAGCTCCTCTTTGGGCACTAAGCAAGGGGGCTAGATTTGGATCAAAGGTTATGTGACTACTATAACCACTAGTTTGTGTAGAAACAACTTCAGAAAATCAGCATCTCTTTTTCCACCTTGTCTTCCCTCAAAATGGCACCTTCTCACCGTGCATCTTAGCTAAGTCATTAGGGAAGCCAAATGGTAACAGCTTATCAGAAGTGTTAGTAACAGCAGCAGTCCTGTTTCTTGCTCCCCACCCAATCCATTCATTCATTCTTCATCCATTCATCACCATCCTTCCTTCATTCGTCCTCATTAATGATGGGCATCATCATTGATAATCACCTTCCAACTGTCAGGCCTGGTGTGGGGCACCAGTGATTCAAAGATAAGCAAGACACAGTTCCTGCCCTCAGGGAACTTACACACTAGCCATGTTTTTTTTTTTTTAAAGGCAGTAGCAAGCACATTTATTGAATGCTTACCATGAGCTGAGCACTTTAATAGAGATTTTCTCACTTGATCTAAGAGTCTCATGGGTAGAGAAGATTACTCCCATTTTACGGGGTGAGGGAACTTTTTTTTAGGTGTTAAGTGGCTTTTATAGCTAGTAAGTAGCAAAGCTGGACAGATTTGAACCCAGATCTGCCTAGCCCTGAAGCCTGTGCCTTAATCACTATGCAAAGTGCCTCTGGCGATGGGGTCCAGGTGGTGTGCGAACATCAGGCCCAGGGAGGCCTGAGCAGGAAACAGGCGGCCGAGTGCAGTTCCGCCAGATGGGGTCAGGAAAGGCTACAGAATGGAGATGATGTGGGAGCTGAGTCTTGACAGGAAGATAAGTAGTTGGCTGTTTACTAGGAAGACATGGAAGAAAGGGCATTCTGGGCCAACGGCCCAGCACAGGTGAAGGCATGGTGAAGTCTCGGCACATTTGCAGAAATGTCAGCAGTTTGGCTGGGGAGACCTGAAGGAGCAGGCAGAGAAGTGGGGCGGGGTCCCCTCCTGGAGGTCTTAGAACCACCCCAGGGAGAGGCCCCTCGCTGTGAGCAATGGGGACTGTGTGGGCCTCTTCAGTGTGACATGACAACTGAGGGCAGAATGGACTTGAGGGGGTTAGACTGGTGATGGGTGGGTAAAACCCATGGGGGGCTGGTGCAGGGGTCTGGGTGAGAGATGAACCCAGGCAGGGTGTGGACAGGAGAGCTGGGTTCTGCCCAGGTGTCCTGGCTCGGCTCTGGGTTCAGAGACTGGTTATCCACCTTCTGGGCGGTGCAGGGAAGCTCTGAGAAGCAGGAGGCAAGTCTGGAACAGCTGCTGCCTCAGTGTTATCCTGGCCTCGTGCTTCCTAACTATAACTAGCTTTTTTCCTGGCTGGGTTTTTTTTTATTTATGTTTTTCCTCTCAGTTCTGTTTTGTGTCTCTTATTTATTTTGTTTGAATTTTTCTTTCAATTTGTAAACCCAGAATTCTTATTCAGCAAACCCAGATCTCCTGCGTCCAGGAGGAAACAGCCCTATCTTGGGGATCAGACTCCCATGGTTAGAATTGGCTTTGCCTCTCACAGGCTGTGTGAATTTGGAGTTTTCTGATCCCTTTTCTCATCTGTACAGCAGGGATGACAGGACTTATCCACCCACTTTCAGAATTTTTCTGTGGCTCCATGAGGTAATAGATGACTACGGTCTTGGTGACAGCTCCCTCAGGTGGGACTGTGAAGACCACACCTCCTCTTTGAGGCCACCTGGAGCTTTCTGGAATCCCACAGATCCAAAATCTAACCAAATGGTTCATGGGAGAGCCTTCTTTGGTGGTCTTGGATTTAAGAAGGAGCTCCAGGTGCAGAAAGCCAGCTGTCTGTTCTTTGATTCCCAGTGGAATCAAAGCAGCAGCATCTGGATGCTATGGGCATGGCAGCTTCCTCCACAGCCACCCCGTGATGAGGCTGTCCATCCATCTATCCATCCATCCACCCACCCACCCACCCATCCACACATGCACCCATCCATCCACCCAGTTCCTCACTGACTCATATGCTCACCCTTTCATTCATTTAATTCACCCACCCACTCATTCATTTACTTGATCAATCATGTATTATTTTTTCATCACATATCACTGAGCCCCCAACATGTGCCAGACCCTGGCTGGTGCCAGGAATTTAAACTCAAATAGGATCCAGTCAGGGAGCTCATGGTCCAATAACCTACTAATTTCAATGCAAAGTGACAGAGGCCATAAGAAAAGCAGAGACAAAAGACTGTGGAAGCAAAGAGAAGAGAGCCGTTAACTCAGTTGGGGGGCATCAGGGAAGGCTGAACAGAGCAGGTGTCATTTGATCTGGGTCTCGATGTTGAGGAGAAGTTCTCCAGCAGAAGAGAGGGAATGGTTTTCCAGGAAGAGCAGCAAGTGGAGAGGCCTTATTACCAGCCCATCCATGTCTTTTCTGAGGAGGTGACACAGCAAAATTTAGTTGGGCCACACATAAAAAGAATTACTTCTGGCCATTCAACAGTTTAAACACAGATGCTTTGGTGAGGGCCAGCACTCCATGCAAATTCCAGTGCCCCATCCCAGGGGCTGGAACCCAGCTCCCATGTGGTGATGGTATCCTGTCCTCAGTGAGCGAGTGCATGGATTGAGAGGAGAGGATGTTCCCTCTTCCCCACAGAGCCAAGGACTCTGAGCTCATCCACAACCCTCAACAATATGCAGGCCTGGGAGCACCTGAGCAGGCCCCCTCCTCTGAGAAGCCCACCTGCCTTACCTTGGAACTTAATGGTGTCGTTGATGATCTCCAGTGTGTCAGCCACAGCATTGTATTCTCCCACCTTCACCTCCCTGCTGTCTGCGGGGAGCAAGAGACAGTGTTAGGTTAGATCCAAGTCCTGTGTTTGTCTGGGTGCTCCTGTCCCAGCTCTTGCTCCCCCACAGGTTCTGGCTATATTCTTGCAGGCTTTTCCTTTCCCCAGTGCCTTTTCCAGGTAGAATCACAAAACCTTCACCTTGATCTGGGCTGGAACAAATACCCTCTCATGTCGTCTCATCAACTGGTCACCCATCCTTTGCTGTACATGTATAGATGGAGAGCCTACTCCCCCCCATAACTGGACTCTCTGCCTGTTACCAAGTCTTTCCAGGGTCATTAGCTGAATGGTCTCTCTGTAACTTTCCTCTGCCATCTGGCTCTGCCCTCTAGGAGTGCATGGACCACTCTGCTCCCCCTGCCCCAGGAGAGCCCTAGAGCCTTGAAGACAAAAACACATCATGCCTCTGGCAGTAAGCCTCCCACCTTACTGAACATCATTTCTATTTCCCACCCCATCCAGGCCCTGGGGGTGGGCAGAGCAAAGACGCTACAAGAGACTGGGAAAGATGGGCCAGGACGCCAGGACAGAGTGGGCATCCTGGAAGCCAAGGAAAGGGACAATTTCACAAGGGAGCTGGCCAGCAATGCCACATGCCACCAAGACAGGGACAAGAAGCCCTTTGAACAGAGGATCCATTCAAGGCTTGTGAGGGAATACTGATGACAGACGAAGCTGAATCAGGGAAAGGTGGGGTTAGAGGCAAAGAGCCAAAGGCAAGGAGTAGAGAGTGGGGCTCCCAGGGTAGCGCAGTCTTGGACAAGGTGGCGAGTGGGCAGGGAGAGGCCAAGGGGATTCACCTTTAGATGTCTTTTCTTGTTTAGTTCTCACAGTTGTGTGCAGTTAAGTGGTTTCAGTCCCACTTTACAGATGAGGAAACCAAGGCTCAGGCAGGTTGTGGCTTTGCCCAAAGCCCCACTGATACTAAGAGCAGAGTCCAGGTTCAAACCCAGGACTGTTCCCACAGCCGTGCTCTTCCCTGACATGCGGCTGCCTTAATGGGATCCCTGAGAGGTGACAGTTCTGGGCTGAGTTCCACAGGCCACCTGTGCCTCCTGAGTGTAATAACTACAGAGAGGAGTGCCCACCTGCCCACCGGCGGGGCAGGCATGTACCCAGAGCTGCAGACCCTGGTTCTCAAAATGCCCAGGGGTTATAAAGCGACACAGCAGCAGGAATTCCAAGCACGTGGCCAGAGGAGCTGCCTGCTGGGCCTCTGGCTCTAAGTGAATGTCTCTGCAGAGACACAGGTGCGCTGCTGGTTCCTTATAAGGATTCAGGAAACGGAACAGGGAATCCTATAGGCCACACTTCTGCCTGCGTTCCTTTAACTGTGGGGTGGAAAACAGGGCTGTAAAAGTCACTTCCTTCTCCCTGCAAAGGTCTCCCTGCCATTTGGGAGGCCTCATGCTGTGTAGGCGGCTGTCACTTGCAGGGGTCACCCAGCTCCTAAATGTCACATCAGCAGACTCTGCTGGGAGCTCCAGCATCCCTGCTCTGGCCTTTTGAAGTCTCAGCCGCAATCAGCTCCTACTGCTCAGCGGAGGAGGCCCTGATTTATTTATTTGGTGTGGGGAGGCAGCACATGAAATATGCAGGCTGCCTGGAATAAATCATCAGGAGCCAGGCGGTGGTGTGGCTGGCAACTCACCACGCCCCCAGCCACGCAGCCTGACCCTCTGACTCATACACCTGCTGTACCATCCATCCCATGGTACCGCTTCCTGCAATGACCATAACTGCCGTAATCTCTCCCCGGGGGCAGTGCCTGGAGGCTGGGTGGGGTGGGGGGCATCACACATTCCTGCATTCAGGGTTCCATAGCAAACCTTGAATCAGGCATAATTCACCCCAGTTTACAGGTGAGGGAGGAGCTTCATGTCAGCTAAGTGAACGCTCAGAGCCAAGTGCTGGGCAGCGACCAAGTGGGTGCCTGAACTTGACTCCCCTAGTTCTAAATTCAGAACATTTTCCCCACCCATACTGAGCAGGGCTGCTGGTCATTCAGCCCATACTTACTGAGAGCCTACTGCATGCCAGGCCCAGGTATTTCATAATAAAGAATCCCTCAAAAGCAGCAGCGTAGGTGGAGGAAGCTTAGCTTATGTCCTCATCCTTGACCAAGCTGACCTTGGACATCTGGGCGATGAAGGATGTTTATACTAAATCCCTTAGTTTAATCACTTCATTCATTCATTCAATAAACACTGGGTGCCTGCTATGTTCTAGGCTCTGTGCTGAAGGCTGGAGTTACAAAGATTAAAAAATAATTCATAACCTCTGACCTTGTAGTTTAGTGACTGCAGCATCACCCAGCCCTACCGGGTGGGTAAAATTATTCCCATATGCCAGTAATATTTCCCTTCTAGCCTGTGACCTGTGAGTGGATGGCTGTAACGGTAAAATTTCAACTTTCAGAGTGCCTATGAGGACTAAAGAGGAGACTATAGGCAGTTCCTGGCTTGGGGCCTCACAGGAAGTGTTCAATAAATTGTAGTTATTTGAGTCACGACAAAAGTAACTGTGAGCTATTTGTGAGGTCCCCAAACACTCCCTGTGTTTTCTTACTACCACTGTTCCCCACAATGGTCCCTCTGCTTGGAAGGTAGCTTTCCCCTTCCTCTACCAAACCAACATGTCCAAACCCTATCCACCTTTTCCAGGAAGGCATCCCTGAGTACTGTTCCTCCCCAGTTGCTGTGGGCTCAAGGCATGGGTGATATGTGAGAAGCTGTGTTGCAGCCATGCCCTAGGTGTGCCCAAACCTTATGATTCCTGCCAGCCGGTCAGTTCCTGAGTGGAACCTGAAGTCTCGTTTCTGAGGTCCCAGGCAGCATAGGGTCGCATCCCCTGCACTTTGCCCAGGGCCCCTCCTGGCTCTGCAGGGGAAGGATGGTGTCCCCTGTGTTCTTTCTTTCACCCACGGCCCAGCCAGGTGGTGACCATGATAGGTGGGCACTTCCAGCTTCTAACTCTTGGGTTCCTTGGTAACTCTGTTGTGCAAAGAACATCGACCACTTATTTGGATACAGACGTGAAGACTGCGGAACAGGGGATTTGCGGACAGACTAGAAAGAGGATTCATGGGGGCAGCAGAGAATAGAGCAGAGGGAGAGGGGCTGTGGCGTTGAGTCTGTCACTGGCCACCCTCCCTGCCCTGCTAGCCCTGCTGTAGGTTGCCACTGACTTATCATGTGACCCTGGACAGATGATTCCGTTTCTCTGGACCTCAGTTTCTCCATCTACAAAGTACACCGCAGGGGTTCAAATAGTTCTCAGTCCTGGCCAGGCACTAGAGTCACCTAGGGAATTTCTAGAAAATTCAGATGCCTGGGTCCCAACATGGATCCATTATATTAAAACCTCTGGGGGGTTGAGGAGTGAACCCTGGGTGGCCATATTTTTAAAAGTTCCCTAAGTTGACTAATGCATAACTAGAGTTGAAAACCACTGTATTAGACGAAGGACCCTGCAACGCTGACAATTTCTGTTCTCAGAGGCTCAAAATACTATAAAACAAAGAGCCCCTTTTCCTGCAGAATAATACTGGTTCCTTGCTGTGGTGCAAAAAAAAGGATTCTCTTAAAAATGTGCATTCTTTCTTTTTCTTTATTTCCAACTTTGGATTTGGATGATACATAAAGAAAATAAGTCCTATTGGTGAAAATTAGGCTGCCAAAAAAGTCCAGTCTGAAAATACTCCCTGGCTGTGGGCCTGAGAGCATCCTTGAGACGGGGCTGGGGAACTGCTTCAATCACAGAGCGGTCCTGCCTCCCTCCCGTATCACAACCCCTGGGTGGGAGAGCTGGGTGTAGGGTCGCCAACCTCCTGCTGCAGCTGGTCCCCACACGCTGCTTCCTGGGCTCTACTCCCCTCACCCCCAAATGCTCATTCTTCCTCAACTGACTCTAGGTCTGCATTGAGGGAAGTATGCGTGTCTTTTACAGTTTAATTGTTGCTGCAAACATAAAGAAATGTAAAACTCTGAGGTGTAAAACAAAAGACAACCTTGGCTCAATGAACATCAAAGATTCTATAAAATTACTCCATTCTAGGACTCCCTAACAAAATCCCAGACTCAGGGAAAGGAAAGAGCTCTGGCTGGAGGACAGGGCCCCTGGAACGGGTCTTGGTTTTGCCATCTCCTCAATAAGGAGCCCCAGGGACGTGCCATCCTCTGCCTGGGTCTTGATAAAACAAGTGGGCCAGACGGGGAAATCTCTGTGCCCTCCAGCTCTCGTTCCATGATTCTGCAACTGCTTTGAAGGGTCTTCCTCACTCCAAGCGAAAGTCTGCTCTCCGAGACTTGCCCTCACAGTCCTAGCTCTGCCTGGGGGCCACACATCACAGCAACTCCTGATCCTGACCGTGCTTCAGAGATGGCAACACTGTGATTTTGATTTCGGGCCTTGATTCTGCTTTTCTCCAGGCTGGCCAGCCATTCCCCAGGAAGTGATTTTTCACTCCCCTCACCCACCCTGCCCCTGTGGACAGGCCCTAGATGGTCACTCTCCTCCCACTGGGTGGAAACAGGTCTGAGCAGCACCTCTCAGCATCACCAAGCAGAGAGCGACTGTGCTCCCTTGGCCTGGATTCTCCCTCACACTCGTCTCTATCCACAAACAGTACGCCACTGTCGCATTTTCAGTAAGTTAACTTCACTGACCTTTGTTTTGAGATTTTAACAGACTAGGTGGACACTGGCCAAATGCCCCAGGAGTATAATAATCCTGCCAAGGGCGGATCTGTCCAGTGACTTATAGGCAAACTGGCTCAGGGCAAAAGCTGAATACCCAAGGGGACACAGAACACATATAGATACAACAGGCTATTTGAACCTAGAACACCTTTTCTCTCTTCCTCTTGGGTAACTCTCATTGGTTCTTTAGAATTCATCTTGGATGCCACCTCTCCCAGGTAGCCTTCCTAGAATCTGCCAGGTGGAGCCGAGCACCTCTCCTCTGAATGACGTTTCACACTCAGTTGGGGTCCTGCGTCTGCTCCCCACTGAACCAGGGGGTTCCCTGAGGGGAAGGGCTGTGTCTTACCCATCTCAGTACCCCCTGTGCCCAGCTAGGACCTGGCGGGCAGGTGCCAGGAAATGACCATTGTGAAACTTCAAAAGCCCAAACCATAGGATCAAAAAAAGAAAGAAAGAAAAAATAGCACATCAAAATTAAGAACTTCCGTTCACCAGGGACTTTAAGTTTAGAGACAAGTAACCGAATGGGAGAAGATGTTTGCAAAGCCTAAAGCCAAAAAGGGACTGAAACCTAGATTACGTAAGGAACTCTTACAAATCACCAAGAAAAAGACAATACACTCAAAATAAAAGTGGTCAAAGGATCAGAACTGACAATTAACAAATGGCAGACAAGCACAGGAAGAAATGTCCAAACTCATCAGTAACCAGAGAAATGACATTCAAAACCACAGTATAATATTAATTTATATCTTTAGATTGGCAAAAAATGAGAGAGCTGGCAAACACCAACTGTGGGTGAGAGGTAGGGACACAGGACTCCTCATGCTGGTGGGAGTGGAGATGGGTACGGCCATTCCCAAGAGCCATCTGGCAAATTTTAGGCATGTTGGGTGTTGACACACCTTCCGACCCAACAATTCAGCTCATGGGGATTTGTCCTAAAGAAATACCCAGCTGGGTTCATAAGGGGACATGTACAAGGACACTTATTATGTTTGGAGACAGGGAGTTGAAGGTGACCTGAGTGGCTGTCACTGGGAGAATGGAGGTGTACATCCCCTGGAATGAGCAGTGAGAGCCACAGCCTACATGCAGACACAGCAACATGGAGGTATCTTAAAAACAAAGTGCTGGCGTGCAGGAGCCAGGAAATGACCGTTGTGAAACTTCAAAAGCCCAAACTTTTGCTTGGAAAAAAAAGCAGAAAAAGTATGTAATCCAGTTATGTCGATGCAAATTCAAAATATGCACACAAAACAGCAATACACATTTTGCAAGGACACATAGAAACACAATATCTGCATTAAACACTTAGAATGTTTGCCTTTCTAGGGGAGAGGCAGGAGTGGCATATGAGAATATGAGGGAAATAAAGGTACAAACAAACAAGAGGGGCTTTCATGGACCAGGGATAACAACGTTCCATGAAATGAGGAGTGTGAAGTGTGTCCTGAGGAAGTAAGATAGCACTTTGCTCAAGAAACTCTGGAGGGGGTAAATCTGGTATCATTGTGAAGAGTGCCCAGGAGAGGAGCAGGAAGCCAACAGCTGTCACAGCTCTTCTCTGTGCTAGTCACTGAGCCAGGCTCATTCATAGCCTCAGGTCACTGGAGTCTCACCATCACTCTCAAGCAAGGTAAACAATCACCTTTTATTTCACCATTTTATTTATTTTATTTTTAATTTTTTGGCCACACTGCGCGGCATGTGGGATCTTAGTACCCCGACCAGGGATCGAACCCGCGTCCCCTGCATTGGAAGTGCAGAGTCTTAACCACTGGACCGCCAGGGAAGTCCCATTTCACTATTTTAAAATAAGTGCTGAGGGACTTCCCTGGCGGTCCAGTGGTTAGGACTCCGCACTTCCAATGCAGGGGGTAGGAGTTCCATCCCTGGTTGGGGAACTAAGATCCCACATGCTGCGTGGCACGGCCAAAATAAATAAATAAATAAAAAAATAAGCTAATGTAAAGTGTCTTTAAACTTACTTTCAAAAAAATAAAAATAAAATTCAGAAGTGCTGAAATGATGTCTCAGAGAGATTAAGCCACAGTGCCTGGCTAGCAATGATTAGGCATGGCTGCTTTGAAGCTCACATACTTTCCACATGAGAGGAGGTGAGTTCCCCATCACTGGAGGCATTCAAGTAGAGGCAATGCTGTAAAGGAAAGTCAGGGTTGCCTTCAACATGGAGAATCTATGGCTCAATGAAAGACAAGGTCTGCTAAATAATTCTGTCTTCCAAGCCACCTTCCTTGAGCTCCCTGAAAGGTAAGCCCTGGATCATGGGGGCTGGGAGGTATCAAGGTCAGGGTCAGACTTCCAGCCTGAAAGAGCCCATATTCACGTGTGCCCTTCCATTCCTGCTGACCCACAACACTTCTGGTGTAACTTGCAGTTTAGTGGACTATGTCTCCACTCTTAACATCAAGTCGAGGGGCAGTCCAAAAAACTGGCCTTTCCAGACCCATGGCTTAGTGAAGAGAGCTATAATATATGCCTTAACAGAAGGAAAAGGATATTAAAAATCAGCCTTAAGAGTCTCAAACTAGAGTCAAACTAGCTCCAAAAATTTTCTAGTAGGTTCTGGGAAATTATCTTCCTGCTTTTATGGGCACTGGCACTTGGCCAGAGAGATTATGAAGCCCCTACAGGGAGTGGCGGGGGCAGAGGCTTATTCAACTTGGCTTCCCCAGAGGACTTGGTAAGGCGCCTGGCAGATGCTCAGGAAATGCGCACTGCATAGAACCGTATCTGTTACCCTGAAGACCAAACGGTAATTAATGTGTGCAAATGGGGAGGACAAACCTACACTTCACTAGGTACCTTCTGAATGACAATTACGTTGTTAGGGCGGTGGAAGACCCCATCCCTTCAAATCAGGTGGCGAAGTATAAAATTCCAAAGTCTGAGTCCTTTATGCTGCACAGAAGCAGTCCAAATTCAAGCAGATTATCATTCACCGCGATTCTTACAAACAGGCCTAATGAAGGCAGCGACGGTGAGTTAGAGCGGCAGATGCTGAGATTTCACCAAGAACAGCATAAACAAGGCTCTAATCATGGCTTCACTCAACTTCCTTTCCTGCTGCAAATTCTGAGCCATGTTTAGACTTCGTTAGTAACATGGATTCTTTTTTCTCTCAAGGGGAAAAAAAAAAGCCAATTCCCTAGTATTCATCCTCATCTACACGTGGTTTGATGCAAGTCAGTGATGGCATGGGGGAGGGGTGCTGAACTTGGAGTTGAAAGGGGGTTAGGTCCACTGCACCCAAGGTGTGTGTCCGAGGGGATGCTAATACCTACCTTACCTACTGCCACGGGTGGGTCCCTCAGAATGGTGCCTGAGCCAAGAGTAAGAATGCATGTAATTTATTTGGGAGGTGATCCTCGAACACATTGATAGGGGTGTGGGGAGGTGAGACAGAAGGCAAGGGAGCCAGGGCAAGGTGCATTAATGAGCAGGTTTCTGAGAGGCCAAGTGAGGCTCAATCTCATGGGGACCTCTGGAGACAGAGCGGAACATACCTTGGAGTTCTTGGGAGCTTCCACCCAAGTGGGAAGGACGCTGGGGGATTTATCCTCCACTTCTCATCCATCCCTGGCTCAGGGCTGCCCTGGAAGCATTAAGTCCCTGAATATCTGTCCTGTTCCTCGCACAGGGGGAGAGGTGTAGGTGCTCTTAATAAGATGCTTGTTTGGAACCATGGATGCTCAGGGACTACAGGTGGGACGCTGATGGCATCTGCCACACCTACCCCCTAGGACTGGGGGCTCTGGGAAGCCTTGAAAACAGAGTAGATGGAGGGAAGCTGGGAGTGAGGAAGGTCATGTTTAGGGCTCTGAAACTCTCTCTGGATACAAAATGCCTCAGCCTCACGAGGGACCATGGGGCTAGCCCTGACACATTATTTTAGAGTAGTTCTGTCTATCCAGCATTCCTAAGTTTGCAAAAAAGGTCATTTCTCCAGCCTGGAACAACAATGGCCACCATTGTGAAGTAGCTTCAGTTCACATTTCTGTTGTCAAGACTAACTGCTGTTTGTCAGACATTCTGCCTTGACTCAAGCCACTGGAAACCAGGAGTAAATGAGCATGCTCTCAAATTTCCACAAGCCGGATCACTCACCAATTCAGTAAACATTTACCAAGAGCCAGCCAGGAACCAGGTAGCATGCTAGTAATGTGACTAGCTTCCTAGCACCCAGTGTTTATAGAGCAAAATGTCATTTGGCCCAGCCCCAGGGGACAGGCAGGGTTGGCATTAGTGTCATCCCATTTTCCAGAGGAGGAAATTGAGGCTTAGGGAGATAAAGTGACTTGCCCAGGGTCACACTGCTGGTAAACTTCAGAGCAAGGGCTTGAATACAGGTCTTTTGCCTCCAAATTAATTTAATAAACTTGTACCGGGGTCTACTGAGTGCCAGGCTCTTGTGATACCAATCCTACAACTCTGGAATCAAAAAGTAGAACAAGGGGCTTCCCTGGTGGCACAGTGGTTAAGAATTCGCCTGCCAATGCAGGGGACACGGGTTTGAGCCCTGGTCCGGGAAGATTCCACATGCTGCGGAGCAACTAAACGCGCGCACCGCAACTACTGAGCCTGCGCTCTAGAGCCTGTGAGCCACGACTACTGAGCCCGCATGTCTAGAGCCTGTGCTCCGCAGCAAGAGAAGCCACAATGAGAAGCCCACGCACTGCAACGAAGAGTAGCCCCCGCTCGCCGCAACTAGAGAAAGCCCGTGCACAGCAATGAAGACCCAAAGCAGCCAAAATAATAAAAAAGTAGAACAGGACCATGGATTCCTGGCTCCCCTTTTAGTCTTCTCCAAACAGCCTCCCATTTCCAACTAATTTGTGTTTTAGTTTTACAAAGAAGGTAACAGAGCCTCCTACAAAATGCTTCCTCTACTATAGATAAAAGGGTTTAGAAGGCACCAGGACCTTTACAAACAAGAAGCCAAGAAAGCATCTTTCGTGGTCTCCAGAGGGATGGTGGGATGGGCCAACTTCCAAGATGCTGCCAGCGAGCGCTGAGACAGCCTGGGTGTAAGTCCAGGAGAGACCCTGCAAAGGGAGCCCCACTGCTGGGGCTGGCTGTTTGTGAGTCAGCTCTGCTCTTCCACCGTCCCCTCTTAGAAGAGGGCAGAGGGTGAGGGGGAGAGAGAGGGCTTGAAGGGCAAAGCAGAAAACAGCATGGTGACCCCATTTAGAAGCCTTTTTCGAAGTCAATGGCATGAGGCAATTGAGGCTCTAGTAACCCCAAGGTGGGGGGCAGGCCCATCCTCTGGGCAAATTCCGGGAAGGTCCCAGGAGACAGAAGACCAGCCTCTCTTGGAGGTGAACCATGAGCCCAGAGAAGGAAAGGAATGAAACTGCTGTCCCACAGCAAGTCCCTTTCCGTGTCTGAGCCTCAGTTTCCCCTCTGAAATAAGATGACAACCAGGAGCCCTTCCAGCCTGGACAGCCACTCAATAAAGCAATGCCCCTCCATCTTGGCAGCAAGGTACCTCTGAGACCCTCTAAATTTGGAAAACTAACTGTTGTGCTGATAAGAATATGCCCTCAGCACAGCATCCCTCTGCCAACAGGATCAATGTCTGTTTTAAAAACATGTGAACAGGAGTATCTGCAAGGCCCGGCTCTGACAGTCAATAAACGCTGGACACAGAAGTGGCAAAGGGAGGACACTCAGGCGCAGGTGTACATGTGAACACGCAAAGGCTGGCACTTGGGGAAAGTCGAGGTCTAGTCACTTCTCTGCTTCCAGCCAGCTGGGTGTCCCTGGGAGGAACACCTCCCTTCCCTGGGCCTCAGTTTCTCCACTTATACCATGAAGCAGTGGGATGAGATCATCTCTAAGGCCCTGCCCCATGTGACACCCTACATATCATTAAGTGTTGGGAGCAGCTATAAGAGTAGGCAGACAAAAAGGCACCCGGGGCTTTCAACACACCAAGAAAATGTGGATTTGCCCCAGAAAAGTATCATAATTTTTGACTAAATGCTAATCATAATTGCTACTACTTGCTGAGCAAGAAATATATGCACGTTTCTCTGTGCTATCTCATCTAGTTCTTCCCACATCCCGAGAAGGTAGGTAGGATCATATTCCTATTTTACAGATGAGGACATTGAGGCTCAGAGAGGTGAGTCACTTGCCTAATGTTCTACAGTGACTTGAGCTCAGGTGGTTTCAAACCCACCTCTGAACTACTGTTTGCTACACTGCTTTCCTTATAAATGCCTAAAACCAGTCACTGGAGTTGGTGTCTAATCCTAACATTCAGAAAAAAAAAAAAAAGCAATAAAATTGGCACGCATTTGTAGCTGTGATTGGCCAATCAATAATTTACAAAATATTCTCCCAGAATGATATAATTTGAGAACTGGAAATGTGACAAGAGAATTTAGCTGCAATCACTCAAAAAAAAGTATCTTTGCCAAGATGCTTACTTTGTTCAGCCAATGAAGAAGTAAGCTTTAAAAATGGGAAAATAATTACGTTTGCCTAAAATTACATCTTTTGTGCACACCAGAGAGCTGACATGCATTTCAATTACCTGCCACAGGAAGACAAATGGGTAAATCTACAAGACTGCATCATGGAGCCATAGTACCGGAGAACACCTCTCCTGACTGATCTGCATCTGGTTGGGATTGTCTGAATGAACCCGAATAACTCGATTTCATTTCTTGCCTTCCCCTGGATGACTCTGGGATCTGCTCAAAGTGAGTGGACACAGAAGGCTCTGCTTTTGTTTCTGGATTTTCTAGAAACATCCAGATACTGAAAAACACTGTATTAATGAAAGGTCCGTCTCATGGTTCTGGCTAACAACCCTGCCAATGACCATACCGGGCCGAACCGAAGTTCCTCCAGGCAGAACACCCAGCCCTGCCCCTCTCAGACGCCCTGTGGGCTCTGACAAGCCACTGTCCCTCTCTGGGCCTCCGTTTCCTCCTCATCACATGAGGAATGTGGTCTGAATGGTTGCTGAGGTCCCTTCCAAATCTGACAGAAGAAAGTCTGACAAATGATCTGGTTTCTTAAAAAACCAAATGGTCTGTAAATAGTGTGTGTGGGACAATTATAAATTAAAAGGGACTAAAGAGACACTTCAACCAGATGCAATGAGTGGACCTTGTGTGGGCTCCCCAACAAACCAACTATAGAGTCATTTTCAAGATAATTAGATGATCAACATAGACTCAGAATAAAGCATATTAAAACTTCTTAAATGTTTAAGGTGCAATAACAGTATTGTCGTTATGTTTTAAAAAAGTCCTTATCTAGTAGAAATGCATACTGCGGTATTTATAGATTGAAATGAGATAATGTCTGGGAGCTGCTTTAAAACATTACAGCAAAAAAAGGGGGTAGGGGATGGAGTGAGTCAAGATAAAGCAAGATTGGCAAAATGGTGAAAACAGCTGAAGCCGGGTAATGGGTACATGGGGTTCATTATGCAATTCTCTCGACTTTAGAGTCTATTTGAAAATTTCTATAATCAAAAACTAAAACAATGCAAGATTCCTCAGAATACTGGCATTGACTTAACTGCCACGCCCCATATTTTCAATAAGCCTGAGTCATGTGGAAAGACTGAACAGGCCTGAGAAATAATGCAGTTGAGAAAAAATATTCTAAATAAGTTGAAGCTAATGTTTTCATAGAGAAGTGTTTTCTATTGACTCTTTCTCTTATCTGGAACATCGCACTTTCATTTCTTTTGATGTATTTTATTGCATAAACAGAACATCCTTGAATACAGAATTCATCAATTAGAAAGAATAAGCATCAAAAAGCCTACCTTGAAATTGAGTAAATTTAATGGTCCCCATTCTCTCCCCGTTCCGGAACACAACTTGACCCTAAATAGAAAACAAAACAAAGAAGAACAAAGAAGAAATGCCATATTAGCCCAAACACTACTGATCTCAACTGAAATTCATTAATTGTACAATGTGATTATTATTATTGGAGAAAGAATAGACTCCCGCCAGACCACGGATGCAAAATTAAACTGTTTTTAAACTGGTTGTGACTTTATCTGGATAATTTGAGGAGCATAAAATCAATAATGGAACCAACACGTGTAAATTAAAGCCCAGATATGCATCATCATTATCATCATGACTATTTATTAAACACCCATGTGCCCTGTGTTATCCCAGGACAAGGTCTTCCAGGGTGTTGGAGAGATGGAGGAAGAGACGAAGAAGCCCTTGGAGACTGGCCCTGCCTCTGCTCCCGTGCCCCACCCATAAAAATGTGGGGCTTTGCCGAAGTTGTTTGGTTGCAGGACCAGAAGGGGGCTAGAGGTCCGTTAGTATTCCTTATTAAGGACAGAGAATGTTTTTGTAAGTTCTTCCTGAGGGGTGACGTCAGTCCCAAATATAACTGGGCTATGGGGCAGCACAAAATTAAGCTTCTTGAGCCAGTGAGACCTGACTAGTGTCACAGGCAGCTAAGCACCCCTCATTAGGGACCCCGGGGGCTAAAGGCAGCATCATCTGCTGCATCTGCCTTGCTGGCTGATACCCAGCTTCCATATGCTGGGCTAAATAAACCAGGAACATAAAGAGGGGATGTGGTCTCTCCTTGCCTATTTACGGTCCACCTAAAATTCTGCAACCATGTAAGGAAATTGACGCAGGTTATATAAATGAATCTTTATGACAAGCTTGAGCGGAAAGGAGGATGATCCTGATTTTACAGATGAAGAAACTGAGATTGAGGGAGGTTATGCCAAGGTCATTGTAAGTGAGGCTGCTGGATTCAAATCCGAGTTTGATTTTAATGCCCATGGAATTTCACTACAGCATGTTGTTTCTGATCCAGAAATAAATTTCTTCCTTTCTTTCCATTAATGTGAAACTAGGAAAATAAATTGTCTTAAAGGTACACTGCTTTATGAGCGCAGTTACGCTCTTGCATCATCAGGTAATAGCAAAGACAATACCACAGATTCCCTTCAATTCTCAAGAGAAAGTTCCAGAAAGTACACATCTTCCCTTGATGGAAATCCAAAGTCTGAGGCCCTGAGGCTTTCGGAACAAAGAGAATCACTCAATCTGTTCTCGGAATGAGAAACACCTTCTAAGGCCACTTTGACACCTTTTTGAGATCCTGAAGACAGCTGCGAGTAGTATCAGTTTGAAACTAACGCCCACCGAATTCTATATTCAGTTGATGGTAAGCAATTCCCTGGAGTGTGAAAACACTTCAATGTAAGGTGAGACAGGAGCTGTGATTTTATTTCTAGGGATGATTAAAAAACACAGAACATCTTCCAAAGGATCGCTTTTATGCGAATGGACCACTTTGCATGGGCGGAAAAGATGCAGATATTGTCCACAGGACATTTCTTTGTTTGACAAAAGTGGAGATCTAACTAATTCACCCATCTCCTGCCAAGCTTTGAAGAACTCCAAAGACTTCTAGACACAAAATGTGGACAAATTCTGCAGAATCTTTATTAGTTAAATTTAAAAAGTATATTGAATGGTATTCAAAGAGTGGATGGAATAATACTGGAGTGGAATACAGGGCGGGGGTGAGAAAGAATCTCCCTTTACTTTTTGGGTTTTCTTTCCTTTCTCCTTTACTTTTTAGATAAAACTCATTAGTTCATCTTTGAAGTAAGACCTGTCATATTTTAGTTTTCTCACAGTAGCTATTTTTACTCACAGTAGCTCCTCCTATCTCCTTAATTTTTCAGGTACTGCAGTGGGAGGAGCCAGCGTCTGAGTATCACAAAGCTGGGTTCAGGGCCCCCTTGGGCAAGTTCCTGAACACCTGAGTTAGGGACCTAGCACAGCTCATGGTCTTCAATGGGCACTCAGTAAATGGCACCAGTAATTTTTATTTAAAAACATTTAATAGCAGAGAGCTGAAATTAAAAAAGATTCCAAGCACCAGGAAGCTTTCCAAACTTTGAGAAGAGATTTTCAACATCACATGATTTCAGCTGGCAAAGGGGTAAACCGTTGGGCCCTAATCCAAGGTGGCTTCACCGCTCAGAAACATCAGCCCCCAAGTGACTGAGTTCCCAAACCACACGGGCTGCTGTGTGTTCAGCCAGAGGGAGAAAGATGAGAGGCCTGTGAGTGTGGTAACTGAGAGTAACACGGACAAGCAGATGGGTAACTGGCTGTATCGAGGCTCTGCACCAGAGAAGAGCGGAGAAGCTCTGTGGAGCCCCCTTCTGAGGAAGATTTGACACGTGATTCTTTCCTGAGGTTGTGACCACGGCATCTCTTGGGTTGGATACATGATGCCAAGTCTGCAACCTTGAGCACGGCTGACTGGATGGGGACTACCACCCCAGCCAGGCCAACGTCGATAGGACTGGACACCAGCGAGGAAGGTCATAAGCCAATCAGGTGATTTTCATGCAATTCTGCCTGATGGATGGCCTCCATGTTAGCAGATGGACAACGCACGACATTCCATAGATATTTACCTGCCCTGGGCGGGTCCTCTTTTAGGTGCTGATTCCTGCTCTCAGAAAGCTTTGTATTTGATTAGGAGAGACAGGCAAAACATGTTCACCAAAAAATGAACGAGATGTTTTCATTTCGTGAAGAGTGCTGTGAAGAAAATCAAAAGGGAGTGCCTGGACAAGCGGAGTGAATTTACTGTGTGGTCAGGAAAGACCTCACTGCAGAGGTGACGTAAGAGCTGAGCCCTGCACAGCAAGAAGCAGCTACTCCAGGCAAAAGGAAAGGCCAGGACAAAAGCCCTCAGGTGGGAAAGAACAGAAAGGGCCAGCAGGAGGAGTGCAGTGAGGGAGCGGGCAGGTAGGTGGGGCCTGGGGGCCCTGACAGGGCTCTGGAGGGGATGCTAAGTGCAGTGAAGAGCCATGAGGGCGGGGAGCTAAACAAAGCAGCAATATGATCTGATTTAAGATTTGAGAAGATTGCTCTGGCTGTCCGAAAATGGGAAAAGAGACCCGGGCGGCTTAGGCAGCTGGTAATCCAGGTGTGAGGTGACAGAGGCTTAGGCTAGGGTGGTGGTCACATCCTCTCTCTAGCCAGCTCAGAGTTCATGGCCAAGGTGGCTGAGCACTGTGGCCTGAGCAGCAGATGCTTCCCTTCCACTACTACCATCCTGGGGGTGTGGGCACCATGGTTGGCGACCAGATGCTCCCTTCAGGATGGAGACACTTACTTCCCCAGCACCTTGGCTGCTGCTGGGTTGCCCAAAGGGTGCCAGTTAAGGTTATGTCCCTCCTTGGGGGCAGCCTACATCCAGTGGTCAGTGTGAAGGGACACAGTAGTTTGAGCCCCCTTGCCTCAATTCAGGACAGCTGTGAAGGACCGTGGGCTCCAGAGGTCCCCATGGGGTGGCTGAGGCCGTGACTGTAGCTGCGCCCAATTCAACTCATCCCTCTGCCTGACCCTGCTTCACTTCCTCCCTTCGTGTTTTGTTCCTGAGAGCCTCCCTGAAAAACTTCCTGTATGTGAATCTTTGTCTCAGAGTCTGTTTCGTGGGTAAACCAGCCTAAGACACCTGCCATCAAAGGTCATTGGAAATATCTCTTTTTCACAACCCGAAGGAGCCTGAGGTGGTGGGAACAGAGGCAATGGATTCCCAGTGAGGCCCACACAGCAATTAGACTCTTCGGTTTCGCTGTGGCCTGGCATCTCAGCCAGGGGAGCTGGGCTGACTTCGGTTCCTAAAACCCCAGCTTGAGCAGGGATTACTTTTTGCTTTTCTCCCACACACATATTCTTTATGTACATATAAATGCTGTGACTCTCCTTAAGCTTTCTTTTTTTTTTTCTTCTCCTTAAGCTTTTGCCATGTGCGATCCAGGGCTGTAACCGAGGATGATTACATCCACTTGAGACCAATCCATGTGACGTATTAAACTCCAAAGCAGTGGAGTTTGATAACTCTGGCTGGGGTGGTGGCTGATATCTGTCTTTTGGCTCCCAATCCACACTCACTCTTCTGTGTCCTCCTCTGTGTTGCAGGGGCCCACAGCCTGGAAACCATACTTCCCAGAATCCCCTGCCAGCTGGTTTCCATTTAGGTTCTGCTAATGAGAAGCATTCATGGGGGATTAGAAAGTGTGCAGAAGGGAAAAGCTATTTTTTTTTTTTTCTGCTTTGGTTGCAGCAGCAGGAGCTGAGTGACTGCAGGTGTCCATGGGCCCCAGCAGCCCTGCACTGTCAGTGTGTGCAGTGGGACTCGGGATAACTGCTCAGTAGCCAGTGCTGGGGTCCCTACAGTGGCAGAAACAGCAGTGGCAGGAGCCTCAGAGGCCAGCGTGCTTGCGTCTCCATTATTTTATTTGCATTCCAAATCTGCTCTGTGGTCACTTATAAACTCCTTGGAAGTTAGAATCCATTACCAATCAGCATGCAGTCAAGGAAACAGAAAGCACTTCAGGCATGTCAGAGGCAATGGCAACACCATTCCTCTTTTTTTTTTTTTTTTTGTGGTACGCAGGCCTCTCACTGCTGTGGCCTCTCCCGTTGCGGAGCACAGGCTCTGGACACACAGGCTCAGCGGCCATGGCTCACGGGCCCAGCCGCTCCGCGTCATGTGGGATCTTCCCGGACCAGGGCACGAACCCATGTCCCCTGCATCGGCAGGTGGACTCTCAACCACTGCGCCACCAGGGAAGCCCAACACCATTCCTCTTATTGCTCCTGCAGCCCAAGGGGCTTGGCCATTTTCTGTAAACACTTCTCTCTGGTGACAGTACCTACCTGATTTGCTCCTCCATCCCTTCTAACAAACTTGTAGCCGGTTCCCTGTATTAAATCTCCCTCTGAAATGAGCAGATTTGTAATGCAAATAAAATAATGGAGGTAAAACCCCAAGTGGATAATTTATGAGGATTTTTCTTTTTCCTGAAAGAGATGTTCCTGATGTCAAGGAGAGCAATCTGTTTCATAAAAGCTGATCCAAACTAACAGTTCAGGTTGAATTGGGAGCGATAAATTTGAATTTTCTTTTTTAGAAGAATCTTCAGAACACATAGGACAACATATGGAAAAAAACTTGTTTCTGCATTTGCCAGACAAGAGTACATTTGCCATCAGTGTGACCTTGGACAGTCATTGAGTGCTTCTGAGCATCAATTCTCCTACTTGAAAAATAGGAAGAAAAACACCTACTTCTCAGGATTGTTTGTGAGAATTAAAGAAGACAATTATGAAAAAGGCACAACCCAGGGTTGGCGCACACAAAGGTTAACTCTTATGATGCTCCAGGTAATCCGAGTTTGCAAAATTCCACCTGATGTCCCCAGGAAAATCAGTGGAGAGTAAAATGTTCCAGCAGTCAGTAGGATTCAGTGGCCTCCTCTTAGAAAAATTAATTCTATTTTCATTGTTTATCTTTAATGTTTCACTACTAAGCATGAGTGAAATTTATTCCAACAACAGTTCATGAATTGTACAGGTCAAGCCCTACACTGGAAAATTTTTTTTGTCTCTTTCAAAGGGAAGGGACTCCCTGCCCTGGAAAATGATCTGATGTCGGGCTGGAGCTGGAGGTTACACAGAGGGAAGACTCGCTAGGCTCAGTCTAATCTTGTGGAGCCCTGGGCCCACTGAGGGACACAGTCTCTGCCGATCACAGTGCATTTAGGGAAGGCATTCCATCCTTACTATGGCTCTAACTGCACTCTTGTCTCTGGGCAGTCATATTTGTCTTTGGGAGATGTGAGCAAGTATGCTCAGCTGAGTGTTTGAGTTATGCTGTGGGGAAACAAGATCTGTCCTGACATGTCACACAGGCAGTGAAATCTCTAAGGAGATGGAAGCTGAAGGGTGATGGGGGACCCTGGCTGGCCCATCACTATCTGTATGGATGATCCAAGCCCACCTTAGACTGTTCTGCTGCCAGCCCTTCTCCCAGGACAACGTTGGTCTCAAATGAATAATGAGGATTTTGAGAAAATTTGGGGGTTACACTGATAGTCAGATTTTTCCATAAAGGCTACAGATCCTCTTCACGTAAGCTTGAAGAAGGTGCTTTCTGTTTCCCAAGGGATGACAGGACATAAAAGAGAAATACCAAGTAATTGGGTACATCTACCCACATGTTCTGCAAAGGTGAAAAATACTCTTTTTTTTCTGCATGTTCCTTGGGCTATAGGACAAGTTATATTTTGCATACTACTTAAAATATTTCTTACATAAAAATGCTTTTGATGGACCTAAGTCTTGAGGAAAGTTTGATGTATCCATTGGGTCTTCAGCAGCTGGTTTTCAGGAGTTAAAAGGAGAAGCAGCAAGGGAAGTGTGGCCTGCCCACTGCCATCCTTCTGCTGGTGGGCATTAAATGGAGGGGTATCCTTCTGAGGGACCGTGATCAGATGACCCATAGGGTTCAAGTGATGACCAGCCACAAAGGAAGTGGAGGTCTAAGGCAGGGCTTGGTGAAGTGGAGAGGAGTGGGGACCAAGAGGAGATGGCTAGATGGATGGCCCAAGAGAGGCAGGACCAACTCCCTCTTTTCTTCCAGTTATGATACGAGAGTCAAGCTTGTTTAAAATAGCAAACAAAATAGTACAGTAGAAACTAACACAACATTGTAAAACAACTATACTCCAATAAAAATTAATTTAAAAAAGAATAGCAAAATATCAGAAATGAATGAGATATCCAAGAAATAGGCCAATAGCAAAGTAAACTGTGATAGACGCATGATGAAATATTATGATACATGCATTCAGTCAGCACTGTTGAGCACCTAACATGTGTCAGGTACATGCCAGGCAGGCACCGGATAGAGTGAGCAAAGTCCACATGGTCCTAGAGTGCATGGAGCCTGCAGTCTGGTGGGAGGTATAGACATTAAACAATAAATACACTGATAAATATATAATTGCAAACTACAATAAGTGATATAAAGGAAAGAACAGGGAGCTGCAAGAAAGAACTACAAGACCTGAGTTAGACTGTGGCTCAAGGAGGGCTTTTCTGGGGAGGTGGCATTTGCATTGAGACCTGAAGGACTTAGCTAAGAGTGAGGGGAGAGCTTCCTGGGAAGAGGAATTGCAAGTACCAAGGTCCCAAGGCAGGAAAGAGACTGGGAAGTGGGAGGAGCTGAAACAACGGCAGTGGAACTGAAAGTGGTGATTGAGGGGAAGATGACCATGGAGTGGAATGGGCAAGGTGGACAGGTGCAATGTCATGCAGAACCTTATAGGTTTATCAAGGATGCCAGGCTTAATTCTGAATGCAAGGGGAGCCACTGAAGGGTTTTAAGCAGGGGGTGACTTGATCTAGGTTATGCAGACTTGAACATTATATTATAAAAGTTATAAAATAATGGAAAAAGTGATATTCTGATTGTGCCAGACACTGGCTAGTTGTTCACCAAATCCATTTCCTTTTCCTCCTGGGCACATGGTTAGACTGCATTTTCTTACCTCCCTTATACCTAGGTGAGGCCATGTGACATTTCTAGCCAATGGAATGTGGGCAGAAGTGGCACATGTCATTCCAGGTCTGGCCCATGAAAACCTCCCATAAGACCCTTCCTGCTCCCTCACTTCCCCCATCTGCCAACGAGATTCACAGGATCTATCAGTGAACTCCGAGGCCCAAGGAACAGTGGGGACATGAGACAAAGGAGCCTGGGTCCATGAATAATCATGCAGAAAGGCTGTCCGCCAACCAGAAACATCCATTTTGGACTTTGCATAAGAGAAAGATACATTTTTATTATGTTAATTCACTGAGATTCTGAGATATCTTTGTTACAGTAGCTACTGTTATTTACTTTAACTAATACGATATGTAAGTAAAAAAGGATAAAAATTGAATATACAGTATGTTCATAAATGTAAAAATTATTCCTGCCAAGTAAAAAATTACTCCCAACCAACAGTGGTTGGTCCTGGGTTGTGGGATTATGGCTTTTTCGTCCTTTTACTTTTCAATATTTTCCAATATCCTCTAATGAGCATGCGTTATTTTAGTAACAGGAAAACTTTATTAAAAACTTTTTTTTGAAAGGTTGTTATAAGGAGGCACATTTTTTACAGCTAAAAATAGCAACATCATCACCAAGAAAATAATTCTCCCTCTTGGAATAGATTAATTTTTACTGACAGCTTAGAGTTTTCCTGAATAAGAGCCAAAGATCTGTGCAAGCATAAGCACATTTCCCCCTCAACTTAGAATAATGGAAAGAGCAATGAACGAGGGGTCTGAAGAGGAAGATCTGAGCTGTGCTCTGCCATTATCTCGGAAGGGAACTGGGGCAAGTCCCTTTTCATCTCTGTTCTCAGGTTTCTCTCTGCAGAACATGCAGCAATAACATCCTTTAAGTTATTTTTAGCTCTGCTGAAACATTTGTGTATGTTATCTAAGATTTTTTTTCTGGGGTTCTCCTTTATTAATAAATTCTCAACAACAACCTCAATGGGATGAACTATGTATTATTATCTCCATTTTACAGATGAGAAAACTGAGGGGCTGAGAAGTTAAGAAAGTTACCTAGGGTCACATCTAGTAGGCTGCAGAACTGGGACTCACCTCAGACATGGTCTGACTTCAAGCTCATGCTTCTAACCACATACTATCCTGCCTTCCTTTGCAAAAACCAGTCACTGATCAGAAAATGAGCTCTTTGCCGGGGTAAGAGTGAGTCCAAGTCCTTGCAGCCTTGGGCTAGGGGGAAGGAGCAGGGGTAGCACAGGAGGTAGGTGGAAGAGGAGGGAGTCAGGGATGTGCTGGTGTTTAAATGGCTCTTTGGCGGGGCGGGGGGGGGGGGGTGGTGGGGGCCAGGAAGAGTCCTGACTTGTCGTGTTTGCCAATTCCACGGTGTAAATATTCCCGCCAAGGCAGATTTCAAGCTATTAACAACTGGCTCTAGGCAGCCTGCAGGAGCTGGTTCTAGCACACCAGTGGCCAAGCCAGTCTCTCAGGAATGTGAAACTGAAGAGAAATGCAAAATGCCTAGTTTTTAACCGCTCAAGGGGCGGGTGAGAATCTCTTCTTAGAAGTGGGGGAGGGGCTTCAAATCAGGGAAGAGCTGGAGATCTCCACTGGGCTCTGCAATGCTGGGCCTGGGACTCTGTGGGCCACATCTCCCAGCCTCCTCCCCAGCCTCCTCATTAGCTCTGCCAAGAGCAGACCCTGAGGGAAGGTGGAAATTGGGAGAGGAGAAGGACTCAGGAATCCCCATTTCCCCAGGCCTCTGTCAGGGTTCTGTGGCTAGTGCCAGTCCTGCTACACCCCCTGCGCAGTGCCAGCAGCAGCTGGGCAGTGCCCCTCCTCAGACGTCTGAATACTAGCTCTGTGGACATTTTCTGAGCTCCCAGTTTCCGGTAGCCTTACCTCTTCCTTTCATTCTTCTAGCCTAGAGGTGATAACTCTTTCTTTCAGCAGTGGGTACCTCTGAACTGCGTCAGTGTTCCTTTTATACTCCTTTGTCCTTCCAAAACCTATTAAACAACTCCCTGTATTAAATCTACTCTGTTTGAAATGCCTAGTTTGGTTTCTGTTTTTCTGCTAGGACCTCATCCTCTCTGTCTACCATGTGGTCCCTGGCAGGACTCAGTCCTCCAGCATAAGACCTATTTGTCAGGCCCCAATTAAAGTGGCCTTCTCCACTCAAGTCCTCGATGGTACACTGGCAGGTGATACTGATGCTGCCTGCCCCGCCTCTACCTCAGGGTGTGACCCCGGCTTCTTCTTCCACCCTGAACTGCCTATTGTAATTGCCTCCTGCTGAGATGGAGCCCCCCCCCCCCCCGCCCCGCCCCGTGGCAGAAAGGTGCTCTTTCCTCCTCAAGGCCTGGGAAGGATAGCAGTACAGGACTATTTGTTAATTCTCATTGAGTTGAATGAACTGGGTTCTCTGTTTAGGGGGCACTGAAGCAGGATCCCTCAGGAAGGGCTATGGAGGAGAAGGAGAGGGAGAGAGAAAGGACACTGGCCAAGGGTAGATGCTCAGTTACCTCCATGGTGTGAGAGGGACCGAAAGAGACAAGTGGCCCAAGGCAGGGGAGCTGGTTATCACAGAAGCTCGGAGGTTATCACAGGCTGGGAGACCAAGATGTCCCTGTGGGCTATCGGTATTGGAGGTCTGGGCCGAATGGTGTTTGCGGAGACTGTTTCTTTACAATTAAACCAGAAAGCACACTGGCTTAGAGTGGGAAGTTCAGGGTTCTAGTCCCAGTTTTGTCACCAACTCCCTGTGTGCCCATAATTATGTTCATTCCTCTCTCTGGGCCTCAAATTTCCACAGATAAAATGAGGAAGCAATTGCAACATACTGTGTTTGGGACTTGGCATGCTAATGCCTGATCCAGTGGAGGTGCACGAAGTCAAAGTCCTTTTTTTTCTAGAAGCTTCCGGTCTAATGGAGGTGACAGGTTTAAAAAAAAATAAAGTTACAAGACAGCATGATAACTGCTACGAGAGGGTGGGTACAGAGGCTTGTGGGAGCACAGAGGAAGGGCATCTCTCTTGTGAGGGGGTGGCTTGGCAGGGGGCAGGGAAGAATGACTGTGAGTTAGCCAGGCAGAAAGGATGGGAAAGGGAATGTTCTGGGCAGAGGCAACAGCATATGCAAAGGCCTGGAGGCAGAAGAGACCTTAACTCTCTGGAGGACCAGAAGGAAGGACAAGGTGGCTGGTGGGGGGTGCGCAGGAGGTGGGGGAGTGGAGGCAGGAAGGCAGGAGCCACATCAGGCAGGACTTTGGACCTCATGATCCAAAGGGGGCCACGGAAGGGCTGTAAACCAGGAAGTAACAATTCCCAGATGCTCTTCAAAAGGAAGGAAATTCTGCCACTTGTGACAACATGATGGACCTGGAGGACATTATGCTAAATGAAATAAGCTAGACACAGAAAGATAAATACTTCATGGCATCACTTACATGTAGAATCTACAATAGTCAAGTTCATAGCAGCAGAGAATAGAATGGTGGTTGCCAGGGGCTGGGGTTAGGAGAAATAGGGAGATGTTAGTTAAAGGGAACAAACTCCTAGTTATGCAGGATGAATAAATTTTGGAGGTCTAATGTACAGCCTGGAGACTGCAGTTAACAATACTGTACTGTATACTTAACACTCGCTAAGGGAGTAGATCTTAAGTGTTCTCACCACAAAAAAAAAAAAAAGAAAAAGGTAACTTTGTGATGTGATGGGTATGTTAATTACCTTGATTGTGGTGATTATTTCACAATGTATACATATATCAAATCATCAAACTGTACCCCTTAAATATATACAATTCCTATATCTCCATAAAGCAAAACAAACAAAAAACTACTCTGGCTGCTGTATGGAAAATGGCTGGTCACCAGGGCAAGACCGGAGGCAAGGAAGACAGAAGCTGTTGTGGAATCCAAGCGAGAGATGAGGGTGACATAGATGGAGAAGAGTCCATGATTCAAAGATGGGAAGGAGGTGGAGTCCTAGGGGCCTAGAGGTGGCCGGGATGTGAGGGGCAAGGAAAGTGGAGAAGTGAAGGAAGGCTTTCCGATTTGGCGGTGCCACTGCTTGCCTGCGCAGCCAGCCCAGGGGAGCTGGCGGGGCCAGTGAGTGGCATCTTTGCCTGGGTTCCTGGGTGAGTGGCTGAGCCACGGGAGCTTTGTAGCTCTAAAGCTATGAATCACGAAACCTTCTCTAAGCTTTCTGCCCCCACCCCAAACCTCCCTTCTTTCCTGGTCATCTGCAGATGCAAGCGTCCCCACGATTAGAAATATTTAATTTTGCTTTACTGTATGTTCTAGTTTTGTTAAATAGATTAGTCTCCACAAGGAAAACCAAACTGCTGACCAGTCAGCCTGAAAATCTGAGACATGCAATTTGCAATCTGCTGCAAGCTTCACTTTAAGCCGAGTGGGCTGCAGATTGGCCTGGGGGCTGGAGGGAGGGCTCAAAAGAGGCAGCTGGTATGGCAACAGTCCAGGCAGGAGGCCAGGGGGCTCAGGCTGCAGGAGGTGGCCAGGCAGAAGGGGTGCTGTGCTGGGAGGCGGGCCGCCAGGATTCTAGCCTGGGATCCTCCACGACACCCACTTGTGACCTGTCCTATTCGGTAAGGAGACAAAGCTTACATTTTCTGAAGGCTGGGCCAAGAATTCCCCTTACAGAGGGAACAAGCTTGATGTAGGAAGGAATCTTGATTAGAAGAAAATGTAGGAGAATATCTTCAAAACCTAAGGGTAAGGAAAAGCTCCTCAAACAAAACTTCAAAAGGACAAACCATAAGGCAAAAAAAATGGATTAATCTGATTACATCAAAACTGAGCATTTCTGTTAGACAAAGGACCCCTGAACAAAGTCAACAGGCAGATGACAGAATGGAAGATTTTGTAAGGTCTACAATCAACATGGTATTAACATCCAGATTAGACACAGCACTCCTGAAAATTAGCAATATGTAGGCAGCAAATCCATCAGAAAAATTGGCAAAGCATAAAGAAGCAATTTACAAAAGAGGAAACCCAGAGCAAATAGGCACATGAAAGGATGCTCGATATCATTAGAAATCAGAGAAAATTAAAGTGATGTCACTTTATATGAATTAAAATGGCAAACATTTGAAATACAGATAATGCAGGTGTTGGTGAGGACTTAGAGACACAGTGACCTAGTGCATCACTGGTGGGATGTCATAGGAGCAGCTATTCTGGGCAGCATCTGGCACTACTCAGTCCAATTAAGTGTCCATATACCCTCGGAACCAGAATTCCACTCCTGGGATACAGCCTTAAGAAATTCTCATAAGGGGACCTGGAAGGGCGCTAATTATACACATTACAGTGTGTGTGTCTGTGTGTGTGTGTGTCTGTGTGTGAGAGAGATGGAGATGACCTGGGGAGAATCATAAGTAGCAGATTAGATATACAAGGAGCAAAATGAACGGATGCATATGGCTTAATGAGAAAGTAAGAAAAAAAGATGATCTATAACATAATACTATTTACATAAATTAAAAATACATACACACAACAATACACATTTTGCAAAACTACATACAAAAAAAAAAGGTACAATTAGACTCATTAGGATGCCTATTGTGGAGGAAGGGGGATGGAACTGGGGAACAGGAATACAAAGGAATGAATAAGTGAATGAATGAATGAAACAGAGCTGTGCCTTGATGACGAAAATGAACTCAGTTCTCTATACCTGAGTGAAGTTAAGCAAAATAAAACAGAACCTAGACTTTACCTTAAGGGCAGTGGAAGCCAACTGGAGTCAAGGGGGTCTATGCTCTGTTCACTTGCATGTTGTTCAGTCAGTCATTTATGCGCTCATTCATTCATCACATTTTGGGGATCTTTCTCCTTTGGGCCAGGCACTGTGCTGGGCTCTAGGGACAATGCAGTGGACAAACAGATATTCTTGGGCTCTGGTCTCACTGTAAGGCTAAGTACCTAATAGGTCTGCTCTGGTGTTAAATGGATCCAAGCTTGGGATCCAACCAGGTGGTCCACAGCCTAGGGATGCTACCATCTTCCAATTTCTTGGTTGAGGCAAACAAGGCTCAGACAGGTGAGTCACATGCCCTGGGTCACAGCTGTGAAAGGCAGAGCTAGGCTCTGAGCTCAGGTCTGCAGAACTGAAGCCCCTTGCTTTCCTTCCAGCCCCAGCAGAAGAGGAGGAAGCAGCACAGCAGTTCTACCAGAGGTAGGCTGTAATCCTGGCCTCAGCTGTCTTAGCTTACTCACTCAAGAAGGGCTGGGAAGGCTTCAAGGAGGCAGAAAAGACCCAAGCCAGGACCTGTTAGCTAAGTCAATCCTGAATTCCTGACTCACAGAAACTATGTGAGATAATAAAAGTTTATTGTTGCTTCAGGCAACTACATTTTGGGATAATCTGTTATGAAGTAATAGATAATAAATATAGGGTCACAGGAGGAAACAATTCACCCTGGATGGTTCAAAAGAACAGACTTTATTAAGGACTACTTACAGAGCGGGGGTGGGGGGCAGATTAAGGGAGCAGAATAGGGAAGGTGATGTGTCCATAGATTAGCAATGGCAGGAGCTGTTACTTGGGGGCAAAGGAAGCTAGAGTGTCCCTGGAGCTTCATAAGAGTGGGAGACACAGAGGAGAAGTCTTAGCCATGGAGGTAGGGGCACAGCTATTTCAGGAGATGCAGCGCCAAAGTGGTGGAGGGGGCTGCACTCTGACCTCTCTCTCCCATGCCCTCCAATCTCCTGCCTATGTTTTCCACTGGCCAAACTCAACCAGAAGCCCAATGACAAGGGATCCTGGGTGATGTCATCTACGGGATCAACCTCTAAGGGCACAGAGAATGGCAGAAAATAGGTCTATGGGAGAAAAGAAAAAGAGAGAAAAACCAACAGAGGGATCTTCTAGGCTCCACTCTCAGCCTTGAAGTTCTGTGTAGCTGACTTTATGTAAGGCTGGATCACATGACTTACACTAAGCCAATCAGTACAACCCATCCTCTAGCCACAGTGATTGGTTCAGGGATGGACACATGACCCAAGTTAGCCAATCGAGGCTAAGAGGGATCTCCAGGGATTTTTGTTGGCGCTTTTGGGGAAATGGGCTCCTTTTTTTGCCCCCCTAGACTTGGTGCTGTGATTATGGGAAGGAGAAGCAACTGTGCAGAGGCTGAGGATGGAGCTGGCATAGGAGAAAGCAGAGCGAGGGATGGAGAGATGGAGAAGCCTCATCCTGGATCTCATGGTTATCTCTGGTTAAGTACGGTTTTCAATTACTTGCACCAGAAGAGTCCTGAATGAAACATTCTAACCCACAGCTTTGATGATCCTCGTGACAGCTCTCTGGGGTAGACTGGGCAGAGATCAATAATTCCATTTTATAGATGATGAAACTGAGGTTCAGTTCTCTTTATCACTTGGCAACCAGTTCATTTAAATTCATTATTAACTTCACTATACTAGCATAGGTCTTTGGTGTATATTTTGTCCTTACATTGTACGGTTTTAGATTTTTGACTTCTTTTTCAGTGGCCTTTATGTATGTATGCCTGTTACTGAAAGTTGCTTCAAACTCTCTTTAAGTAGGTGGCACTCAATTATTAATTTTAATCAAACAAGCAAACAAAGCATGTAGATCTCCACTGCTCTCCCCTCTCCGTGCGGCTCTCTCCTCTCCACTGCTCTTCCTGCAAATTCTAGCCTCCTTGGTCTCTCTAAATTCAAATTTTCAACTCTGTCTCCTCAACTTGGTGAGACTGCCAGGCTCTGTTTGGGCTCCCCCTTCCTGTGCTGCGGCCTGGAAACTCTCCAGGCAGTAGGCTGGGTAATCATAAGGCTCATGTCCTTTGTGTCCCTTCTCTCAGGGGTCACTCTCCTCTGTTGTCTATAGTCCAATGTCAGAAAAATGTCGTTTCACATAATTTGACTGGGTTTTTTTTAGGTGCTTAAGGCAGGAGGGTATATCCAATCCCTGGATATTACTCCTCCATCTTGGCCAGAAGTAGAAGCGCCCCCCACCCAAGTGCTCCAGACACTCACCCTAGACTTCTGCACTCATTGCCCACTGCCTGGATCACTCTTACCCCAGTCATCACATGGCTCGCTCTCTCACCTTCTTCAAGTCTTTTCTCAAACGTTACCTTCTCAATGAGGCCTCCTCTGGCCACCCTGTTTAAATCCCTGCTCCCCCTCCACTGGTGGTGTTTCCAATCCTCCTTCCTCCAGCACATTTCTTTTTTTTTTCTTTCTGAATAGTGACCATGCCTTCTAACATACTATATAATTTACCTATTTAGTATGTTGACTATTGGCTGCCTCCTTGCACTAGATTAAAACTCTCTGAAGGATTTCTTTTTGCTTGGTTCACTGCTGTATCCCTAGCTCCCAATACAGTAGTTGGCCCATCATAAGTTCTCAAAAATTATTCACTGAATGAATAAATGATTGAAAAGATGATAGAAAAAAACCCCATGAGCACAGTTATGAAGCTTGGAAATTATGATGCGTGTGTGGAGAGTAGCTAGTATCCCTTCCGTGTGAAGAGCAGCACGAGGAGAAACAGCTGGAAACGCAGGTTAGAGCCTGGGGGGTAGAACTCCTAAAATGCCAGGCTGTATCCTGTAGGCACTGGGGAGCCATGGAGGCTTTTCATAAGGATTAACAGGGTCATAGGTTTTTTAGGAAGAATAGTGTGGTGAGTGTAAAAGTGAGAGCCAGAATAAGTGAGTGGCAAATGGGAGAGAGAAGAGAGGTGGTACTTGGGATTTCAGAGTCAGCAGAGCTTGGCAAGTGGAGGGAGAAGTGGAGTTTATACCTGTATAGATTTCTCTGTAGAAAAATGGCTGGTATAATAGTGCAAACTCAGGTTCCAAAGGATTCCACTGAGGGAGGTGGGCAGGGGTGTAAAAAGAACCTGGGCAATAGAGGTGGCCTGAAACCTGGACCCACACTTCCCACCGTGTGAACTTGGGCAGGCTAAACAGGCTCTTGAGCTTTGGTTTCCTCTTCTATAAAACAGTACTAATCACATCTTCCTCACAGGCAGGGCTTGCTCCCTGGAAATTCAGTACCTCGGGGGCTTAGTAAATGTTGGTTTCCAACTTGAAAACCTTTTCTCTTTCACTATTTCAGAGTTACAAGAGGCCTGAGAGATCTGAGAGCCCCTTCTCTGACCACGCCAGGCAACATCCCCCCACCTCACAGATGAACTGGCTGAGGTCTACTGACTGTCCAATGGAGGAGATGTCTGATAAATCCCACTGCCTGTTACGGTTGCTGCCACTCATAAAAGTTGGGGTGGGAAGCAAGAGCCCAAGGAGTAGATGCCAAGCTGGACATCTGCTCCAAATCCCACTTCTGTGGGGGTGGGTGGGGGAAAGAGGACTCACTTCCATTACACTGGGGTTTAGAATCCCAGGATACTCTGTTCACAAGAGATTTTAATTCCCAAGGCAGCTGTCTAGTGGCTAAGGCCATTAAACATGGATTACTGAGGCAACTCTTCATAAGCTAGTTGATAGAATTACTAGATTTGAGGACAAACAGGGAATTTTTTTGTACATTTCAGAAAGCACTGTGGAGCCTGCACACACTGCAGGGACCCTGCCAAATTACTGAAAGAGAATTGACAGTGGTTATGGGGATTTGCTATCCCTACATATGGCTTACTAAGGATCCTGTGTGCTGAAGAGAGAATCTAGGTCACTGTTTTATCACATATTGTGGACCTGTAAAAATACATATGTATGTGTACATGCATGTCTATAATACATACATACACATATACAAAGTCCTGCACTCTTCATCCATTTACAAGAGTCTACCAGAGCTGATCAATCATGATAGTAATTAACTGTATACACCCTAAGCCCTCCAAACCTCATTAGCTCTCCAAAAAGCTTTTTCAAGCTGTCCTATACCCTGCCTTAGGCAACACCATATGTAATTTTTATTCTACATATTCAAGATTAAATTGCATAACATGCCCTCAGTTAACTGGACTCCAATCAGTGGGGATCCAACTCAGTAGAGTTTGGTACTGAGGAGAAAGAAGATGGAGTCAGTTCCTCCAGGCCCAGACAACTGAGGCTCACATGAGGACAGGACACACTGAAGGCCCCTCTGGCATCTACTTCCACCTTTTCTCCCCTCCCTGCCCCATTCTTTTCGAAATGAGAAATAGGGTTCACTTAAGGCAGAATGGGACAGAAAGGGGAAAAAATTAATATTGGCTGACAGTCCACATGTGCCAGGAATGCCAGATAGGAATGTGTCATAACAACTCTGTGAGGCAGGTATTAATATATCCTATTGTACAGATGGGAAAACTGGGGCCAAGGGCTTAATAGCTAAAGTCCTTTGGCTAGTAAGGGCCAAGACTAGATTAAAGTCCAGGACTTCTGAAATTAAGATTTTTTTAAAAGTCTTCCTTTTTTAAAAAAAAAAAACCTGAGACCTAAAGTAATGTGTATTCACTGCAGAAAATTTGGAAAGGAAGAAATAAGCAAAGAGAAAGATTTCCATCCAGAGACAACCACTGTTAGCATCTTGGAATGCATTCTACTAGCCTTTATGTATTTGTAATTTTTTTATCAGAAGTGGGGATTTATCACACAAATTTTTGTAACCTGCCTTTTTTTTTTCACCAAACTTTTTTTTTTGGCCGTGCCACGCATCTTAACAGGATTTTAGTTCCCTGATCGGGGATTGAACCCGGGCCACGGCAGTGAAGGCTCCGAGTCCGAACCACTGGACCACCAAAAAATCCCCCAAGCAATATATTATAAACAATCTTCTATGTCATTAGATATTTTTCCATAACAACTAGTTTTAGTGGCTGCCAACAATTCCACTGTAAAGATGCATCAAAATTTATTTAGCTAAGCCCGACCCCTGGGCATTTAGGTTATTTCCAGTGTTTCCTCTGCCCTCACGGTGACAAACCATGCTGTCATGAACACTCTAATTGGCCCTGTCTTTGCCCGTATCACAGTTGCTTCCTGAGGAAAATATCCTAGAAGTAATTTTTTAGGTCTCAGGGGATATAATACTCCTCACACGGGGTGTGGGAAAGTCTGGGTGCTTATTTCTAGAAAACATTTTCCTCCCTGCTCCAATTACCTCTGATTTTCCAAACCCTACCTGTCCTTTGCAGTCAAGCCCAATTGTCTAGACTGAAAGTCTGTGCCACCGGCCCAGGGACTCCTTCAAAGTTTAAACCAATAGGATATGAGCCACGTATATCATTTAAAATAATCTAGTAACCGTATTTTAAAAGCTAAGAAAAACAGGGGCTTCCCTGGTGGCGCAGTGGTTGAGAGTCTGCCTGCCGATGCAGGGGACGCGGGTTCGTGCCCCGGTCCGGGAGGATCCACATGCCGCGGAGCGGCTGGGCCAAAAAAAAAAGTTAAGAGAAACAGGTGAAATAAATGTTAATGATAAATTTTATCTAACCCAATATATCTAGAGTAGTATCATTTCAATTGTTATCAGTATAAAAATTATTAATGAGATATTTTATATTTTTTGGTACTAAGTCTCTGAAATCCAGTGTGTACTTTACACGGATGGACCAGCCCCATTTTAAGTGCTCTTGAATGGGGCTACAGGTGACCACGCTGAGCCGTGCAGGGCAGAATGTGTCTTACTCCCTCCTATATTCTTATGAACACAGGGCCTGGCATGAGTGAGTGAACCACTGAGAGAACAATAGCCCCTCCTTCGGACGGTCTCATCCTAGCTCCAGCAGGAAGTGATTCTCTCTGCTCTGACTCCCTAGAACCCTGAAAGGTTCCTTCTTAATGTCCCCCATGGATGGATCCAGTCCTATCCAACACACAGCTGTGTAACACCAGGGGGCCTGGATGCACCTAAACCAGGACGCAGAGCTCACACCGGCCTGATGATCCTTGGGGCCGCAGCCCCCAGACACTGAGATGTTTTAACGTGTCAGTGCCTTGGTGAGTCTGTGTAGGGGCGGGGGCTGGCAGGTCAATGTGCACAGGCACCAGGTCTGACCCCTGTGGAGACGGGGGCAGATGGAAGCTAAAGGGGCTGTGTCCACAGGGAACCTTGGGGCTCAGGGCAGAGGAGCCGGGCTTTGGGCCCAGGCACAGTAGGGTGCTGAGAGTGTTTAACAACCAGTTCTCTGAGGTGGATAAGGAGAGAGCTCTGATTTGTTAGTGTTTGCTGATTACTGTGGTGTAAATACTCCTACCATGGCCAATTTCACACGACTGAGATGGTGACATCATGCAACAGGGAGTTAGGAAGACTTGCGGACAGTCAGCTCTAATGAGCTGATACAAGTCAGCCCCAGGACAGCACTGGGCCCAGCTGAGCAAGTGTGACAAGCAAGGGGCAGAGTGGCCTTCTTCCCCAGTGATGACTGAGGCTGGTAGAGCCCTGCAGGGGCCCATCATTTGGGGGGACTGGGGAACGAAGATCTGGCGATAGGGTGGTGAGAGGCTTTCACCAGTGGCCTGTGGGCACTGGATGTCACCAGGAGGCCGGGGCACTGGGCCAAGTGAGGACCATGTGTGAGGACACTGAGATCCAGGGACACAGAGGGACGGTTGGGGGAACTGTGGGAGGTGGAGTGGGACTTGAGGTCACGCTCTTCTGCAGGTAGGGGCACCACACCAGGGAGGCCTCCTTAATGTTGATGTAACCTCCTTTGTAGACAGGCTAGAGTAAGTTTTACATCATGTCCGCCTCCCCACAGGTGTGAACGCCTAAAGGCTCAGATCAGATTTGTCCTGCACACTTGTATTCTCTGTTTATAATGAGCGTTTGCCAAACATCTTTCTAGACCTGATTCTTGCTTCTCATGGACAGAGTGTTATTCCGCAGGATTAGGAGAGGTGACTGCACCATCCAGTTTTCCCTGGGCCACCATGCAAATTTTCAAATTATCCAGTGTTAAATTGTACAGAATACCATAGAGTCTATAGATGAATCTCTTTAATTTACTATAGTAATGTTCACAGTGTATGTAATTCGAGAACTCTTTAGTTCAAAATAGGAAGTAATTGCATTAGAAGTACGTACTCGATCATACCCTCTTTTCTGCCATAACTGGTCAATAACCAAGCCCTGTGATTTTTCTCCTGACATGTGCCTTGAATCCACCTGCCTCTCTGTCCACTCACTGCCATGGTTGGTACCTCATCCCTGCAGTTGCTCTTGATTCCTTCTCATCTGTTCTCTCCCACTGCAGCCAGGGGAAGCTTCTTAAGCACTGCAGTCAGGGTCCGCTGGTCTTGGGATAACAGGCACGACATGATCTGGCCTCCACCAACTGGTCTCCCCCACACCCAGGCTCATCCCATCCCACCCTCAGCTCCAGCCACATGGGCTTTCTGTTGCTTTCTCAAAGGTGCCCTCACCCCAGGGCCTTTGCATTTGCTCTTCCCTTTTCCAGGAATTCCCTTCCATCCTAAAGGAAGGGTATTAGCTCCTATTAGTTCCTATTCATTCTCCAATCTCAACTCAAAGTCACCTCCTCAGGCAAGTCTTTTGTGATCCACAGCCGTGGCCAGGCCTCCACATTACACACTCTCCACACACACCCCATAACTGTCTTTCAGAGCACTTTCCACAATTTATACTTAATAGTTATTCAGGTGATTATCTTTTTATTGTCTGCTTCCTCCTGGGTACAAGGACCACATTTGTCTTGCTCAATGCTGTACCCATAGCACCCCCTCCCCTGCTTCCCATACTGTAGGTGCTAGTAAATATTTGTAGAATAAATGAGAAAAGGGAATTAGCTACTTCTCTGCAGTTGTGCCAGGTTTTTACACTATGGTCCTATCACTGATAATAAAAATTCCAAGGTCCAAAAAGGTGTTTTATTGGTTCTTGGACATATAATTTTTTTTCACTGAAATATCTGATTTCTCCTGTTAGGTTCGCCAAAAAGAAAGAAAAAAAGAAATAATGTGATACATATGAGCTCTGGCTTTCTTTCTTCTTCTACCAGGCACCCCTCAATCATATGGAGTACTTTATAGTTTGTAATGCACTTTCCTTAATTCATCTCCAGAGCAACCTGGCGAGGGGCCCTTGTTCATTGGTCTCACTTTGCAGAAGAGAATGCAAAGATTAGAGACTTCCCCGAGGTCACCTCTGCTAGGGTGGAGGGGACAGTGTGCAAACCCAGCTCCGTGGACTCCATGTCCAGTGCTTGTTCTGCCAGACCGAGCTTCCTCTCCCAGCAAGCTAAACAAGCACCCAAATGAAAGAGTGTCACTTCAGTTTTGCCTGGCATTTTTCTCAAATGCTTTCAGAATCATTTTTGTAACTGAAACATCTCTCAAAGGAAGAAAACTAGTTCATCACAGTAATCAAGTCTGTCATAGAGGATGTGTGATGATGTTTGAAAATATAATCCTATGAACATCAGAACTGACAACTCTGAAACATCTCTAGGCTAAATCTGCTAATAACAGTCTTTAGCATTCAGATTGGCACTCACATGGGTTTGGTGTGATACATTTCACATCAGAAATGCCCTAACAAGGAACTTTCTCAGAGAATAACCAGGTCGAGGACAGATTTTAATGAGGCTCAATCCCTGAAAGGGTGAAGTGTGAAGGAAGAATAAAGGCATGAGATGCAGCATGTATTTCTGTGAGTCCGATGACAAGATGGGGGCTCACATCAGAAAACGTGGCAAACACTTTCTAGAGGTCAGGACTTGTACAGAAAAGGAGTCACGCCATCAGGGCTATCACCTCTGAAGACTGTCCGGGAAAAAAAATGTGCTTTGATTAGAATGAAGCAGACACATATGAATTGCAATTACCTCTTCTAAGCCTGCTGTTCACTCACTCACTCCTTCTCACCCTCTTATCCACCTACCAACTTATCCACACATTCATCTTTGTCTATCTACCCACCTGCTCATCTACCTACCTATCACTACCCATATCAATCCATCCGTCCACCTACCCACACATCTATCCATCCATTCACCTACACACTCATTCATTAATCCATCTACTCATCTCTCTCTCTCCATCATCCATTCATCTACATCCATTCACCTACCCACGTATCCATCTATCCATTCACTCATCCACTCAGCCATCCAACTAACTACTCATCTGCCAGCCCTCCACTCATCCTCTCACCCATTCAACTGGCTAGTAAATCTTTCCTGTATATCTGCTATGCATAAAGCCCCGAGGAGATGTTGAAGAGGTTGGAGACAGGGGTGGTCATAAAAATATTTCTGACGTATTTGTTCCTTTACTATCAGCTGGAACTCGAATATAGGCCAGACTGTGAGCTAGGACCTGAGAACAGAGAGATGAACCTCAGATAGACACCGCTCTCAAGGAGTGAGTAGTAGAAGCCTGTTGTAAAGCTAGCCAACTACTTGGGGATCAAAATGATGGCACAGTAGGGACTAATGCAAGGCTCTCCACATCATGCGGCTTGGGTTCAAGGACCATGTTTCAGTGGCCACCACAGGCGGCTTCACCCAAAGCAGCTTGGCTCTTGTCTTGTTTAATGGACACTCACCGCCTGGCCAAACACATTTTATTACTAACACCACACAAATGTGGTGAAAGGGCATTAAACAAAAAGGCTACTAACCCTACCATCAAAAACTCATGTGTAAGGCTTCCCTGGTGGTGCAGTGGTTGAGAGTCCGCCTGCCGATGCGGGGGACGCAGGTTCGTGCCCCGGTCCGGGAAGATCCCACATGCCACCAAGCGGCTGGGCCCGTGAGCCATGGCCGCTGAGCCTGCGCGTCCGGAGCCTGTGCCGGAGCCTGTACTCTGCAATGGGAGAGGCCACAACAGTGAGAGGCCTGTGTACCGCAAAACAAAAAAACAAAAAAAACAAAAACAAAAACAAAAAACTCGTGTAAAAGTACACTACTGTTTGCTGCTTTGCTAACTACACAAGCTGGGCAAGGAAAACAAAGTTCTGCTGTTGCTCAATCGCTCATTTGTTGTCTCTCTCTCATTCTCTTTCCCACTGTTTTATGATTCATTTCTTAACCTTTTTAGAGGAAAGCCATAGTGCTTTTCAAGATAATGTAAATACAAAGTAATAAGGAGATCACTGTTTCTGTAACCTCCATAATACGTCTGCCACCTTCAAGATTTTTGTAGCTATCTGTGCTTTTATTAAATATCTGCCTCTTTAAAAAAAACTAAAAAAGAAAACATCTCGCTACTTTAAATGCTAGTTATACTTTTATAGTACATATTAAAATCAAACACAGCTATTAAAGAGTGTAGGTCCTCAAAAAACTAAAAATAGAATTATCATATGATTGAGCAATTCCACAGCTGGGTATATACCAGAAGAAAATGAAAACAGTAATCTGAAAAGATACATACACCTAGCAAGGAGAGGGGATTCAGAGCACCACCTAAATGAGCTCCAGAGATGGGCGCAAGCCGCGGCTATCAGAGCGAACCCCAGAGACAGGCATGAAGCTTTAAGGCTGCCGCTACAGACACCAGGAAGCCTGTGTGCAAGCACAGGTCGCTATCCACAACTCCCCTCCCGGGAGCCTGTGCAGCCCGCCACTGCCAGGGTCCTGTGATCCAGGGACAACTTCCCTGGGAGAACGCACGGCGCACCACAGGCTGTTGCAACGTCATGCTGGCCTCTGTGGCTGCAGGCTCACCCCACATTCTGTACCCCTCCCTCCCCCAGGCCTGAGTGAGCCAGAGCCCCCTAATCAGCTGCTCCTTTAACCCCGTCCTGTCTGAGCGAAGAACAGACGCCCTCAGGTGACCTACATGCAGAGGCGGGGCCAAATCCAAAGCTGAACCCCGGGAGCTCTGCGAGCAAAGAAGAGAAAGGGAAATACCTCCCAGCAGCCTCAGGAGCAGTGGATTAAATCTCCACAATCAACATGATGTACGCTGCATCTGTGGAATACCTGAATAGACAACGAATCCTCCCAAAATTGAGGCTGTGGACCTTGGGAGCGACTGGAGACTTGGGGTTTGCTTTCTGCATCTAATTTGTTTCTGGTTTTATGTTTATCTTAGCTTAGTATTTAGAGTTTATTATCATTGGTAGATTTGTTTATTGATTTGGTTGCTCTCTTCCTTTTCTTTCTTATATATAGATATATATACTTTTTCCTTTTTCTCTTTTTGTGAGTGTGTATGTGTATGCGTCTTTGTGTAATGTTGTCTGTATAGCTTTGCTTTTACCATTTGTCCTAGGGTTCTGTCTGTCCATTTGTTTTTTGTTCTTTTTTAGTACAGTTTTTACTGCTTGTTATCATTGGTGGATTTGATTTTTGGTTTGGTGGCTCTCTTCTTTTTCTTTCTTTGTTTTTTATTACTTTTAATTTTTTCTTTTTTAATATATTTTTAATAACTTTATTTTATTTTATTCTTCCTTCTTTCCCTCCTTTCTCTCCCTCTCTCTCTCTCTCTCTCTCCCTCCCTCCCTCCCTCCCTCTCCCTCTCTCTCTCTCTCTCTTTCTTTGCTTTCTCCCTTTTCTTCTGAGCCGTAGGGCTGACAGGGCCCTGGTGCTCCGGCCGGGTGTCAGGCCTGTGCCTCTGAGGTGAGAGAGACGAGTTCAGGACACTGGTCCACCAGAGACCTCCCGGTTCCACATAATATCAAATGGCCAAAGCTCTCCCAGAGATCTCCATCTCAATGTCATGATCCAGCTCTACTCAACGACCAGCAAGCTACAGTGCTGGACACCCCATGCCAAACAACTAGCAAGACAGGAACACAACACCACCCGGTAGCAGAGAGGCTGCCTAAAATCATAATAAGGTCACAGACACCCCAAAACACACCACCAGACGTGGTCCTGCCCACCAGAAAGACAAGATCCAGCCTCATCCACTAGAACACAGGCACCAGTCCCCTACACCAGGAAGCCTACGCAACCCACTGAACCAACCTTAGCCACTGGGGGCAGACACCAAAAACAAAGGGAACTACGAACCTGCAGCCAGCGAAAAGGAGACCCCAAACACAGTAAGTTAAGCAAAATGAGAAGACAGAGAAATACACAGCAGATGAAGGAGCAAGGTAAAAACCCACAAGACCAAACAAATGAAGATGCAATAGGCAGCCTACCTGAAAAAGAATTCAGAGTAATGATAGTAAAGATGATCCAAAATTGTGGAAATAGCATGGAGAAAATACAAGAAACGTTTAACAAGGAGCTAGAAGATCTAAAGACCAAACAATGATGAACAACATAATACATGAAATTAAAAATTCTCTAGAAGGAATCAATAGCAGAATAACTGAGGCAGAAGAACGGATAAGTGACCTGGAAGATAAAATAGTGGAAATAACTACCACAGAGCTGAACAAAGAAAAAAGAATGAAAAGAATTTAGGACAGTTTCAGAGACCTCTGGGATAACATTAAACGCACCAACATTAGAATTATAGGGGTCCCAGAATGAGAAGAGAAAAAGAAAGGGACTGAGAAAATATTTGAAGACATTATAGTTAAAAACTGCCCTAATATGGGAAAGAAAATAGTCAGTCAAGTCCAGGAAGCACAGAGAGTCCCATACAGGATAAATCCAAGGAGAAACCTGTCAAGACACATATTAACCAAACTATCAAAAATTAAACACAAAGAAAAAAATATTAAAAGCAGCAAGGGAAAAACAAAAAATAACATACAAGGGAATCCCCATAAGGTGAACAGCTGATCTTTCAGCAGAAACTCTGCAAGCCAGAAGGGAGTGGCAGGCCATATTTAAACTGATGAAGGGGAAGAACCTACAACCAAGATTACTCTACCCATCAAGGATCTCATTCAGATTCAATGGAGAAATTAAAACCTCTACAGACGAGCAAAAGCTAAGAGCATTCAGCACCACCAAACCAGCTTTACAACAAATGCTAAAGGAACTTCTCTAGGCAGGAAACACAGGAGAAGGAAAAGATCTATAACAACACACCCAAAACAATTAAGAAAATGGTAATAGGAACATATCGGTAACTATCTTAAATGTAAATGGATTAAATGCTCCAGCCAAAAGACATAGACTGGCGGAATGGATACAAAAACAAGACCCGTATATATGCTGTCTACAAGAGACCCACTTCAGACCTAGGGACACATACAGACTGAAAGTGAGGGGATGGAAAAAGATATTTCATGGAAATGGAAATCAAAACAATGCTGGAGTTGCAATTCTCATATCAGACAAAATAGACTTTAAAATAAAGACTATTACAAGAGACAAAGAAGGACACTACATAATGATCAAGGGATCAATCCAAGAAGAAGATATAACAGTTGTAAATATTTATGCACCCAACATAGGAGCACCTCAATACATAAGGCAAATGCTAACAGCCATAAAAGAGGAAATCGATACTAACACAATCATAGTAGGGGACGTTAACACCCCACTTTCACCAATGGACAGATCAACCAAAATGAAAATAAATAAGGAAACACAAGCTTTAAATGACACATTAAACAAGATGGACTTAATTGATATTTATAGGACATTCCATCCAAAAACAACAGAATATACTTTCTTCTCAAGTGCTCATGGAAGAGTTTCCAGGATAGATAATATCTTGGGTCACAAATCGAGCCTTGGTAAATTTAAGAAAATTGAAATCGTAACACATATCTTTTGCAACCACAATGCTGTGAGACTAGATATCATTTACAGGAAAAACTCTGTAAAAAATACAAACACATGGAGGCTAAACAATATGCTACTAAATAACCAAGAGATCACTGAAGAAATCAAAGAGGAAACCAAAAATACCTAGAAACAAATGACAATGAAAACACGATGACCCAAAACCTATGGGATGCAGCAAAAGCAGTTCTAACAGGGAAGTTTATAGCAATACAATCCTACCTCAAGAAACAAGAAACATCTCAAATAAACAACCTAAACTTACACCTAAAGCAATTACAGAAAGAAGAACAAAAAACCCCCAAAGTTAGCAGAAGGAAAGAAATCATAAAGATCAGATCAGAAATAAATGAAAAAGAAATGAAGGAAACAATAGCAAAGATCAATAAAACTAAAAGCTGGTTCTTTGAGAAGATAAACAAAATTGATAAACCATTAGGCAGACTCATCATGATAAAAAAGGAGAGGACTCAAATCAATAGAATTAGAAATGAAAAAGGAGAAGTAACAACTGATACTGCAGAAATACAAAGGATCATGAGAGATTACTACAAGCAACTATATGCTGATAAAATGGACAACCTGGAAGAAATGGACAAATTCTTGGAAAAGCACAACCTGAGACTGAACCAGGAAGAAACAGAAAATATAAACAGACCAATCACGAGCAATGAAATTGAGACTGTGATTAAAAATCTTCCAACAAACAAAAGCGCAGGACCAGATGGCTTCACAGTCGAATTCTATCAAACATTTGAGAAGAGCTAACACCTATCCTTCTCAAACTCTTCCAAAATATAGCAAAGTGAGGAACACTCCCAAACTCATTGTACAAGGCCACCATCACCCTGATACCAAAACCAGACAAAGATCACAAAGAAAGAAAACTACAGGCCAATATCACTGATGAACATTGATGCAAAGATCCTCAACAAATTACTAGCACACAGAATCCAACAACACATTAAAAGGATCATACACCATGACCAAGTGGGGTTTATCCCAGGAATCCAAGGATTCTTCAATATACGCAAATCAATCAATGTTTTGATAAACCATATTAACAAATTGAAGGAGAAAAACCATATGATAATCTTAATAGATTCAGAAAAAGCTTTCAGCAAAATTCAATACCCATTTATGACAAAAACCCTCCAGAAAGTAGGCATAGAGGGAAGTTACCTCAACATAAAGGCCATATATATGACAAACCCAGAGCCAACATTGTTCTCAATGGTGAAAAACTGAAACCATTTCCTCTAAGATTAGGAACAAGACAAGGTTGTCCACTCTCATCACTATTAATCAACATAGTTTTGGAAGTTTTAGCCACAGCAATCAGAGAAGAAAAAGAAATAAAAGGAATCCAAATTGGAAAAGAAGAAGTAAAGCTGTCACTGTTTGCAGATGATATGATTCTATAAATAGAGAATCCTAAAGGTGCTACCAGAAAACTACTAGAGCTAATCAATGAATTTGGCAAAGTAGCAGGATACAAAATTAATGCACAGAAATCTCTTGCATTCCTATACACTAATGATAAAAAATCTGAATGAGAAATTAAGGAAACACTCCCATTTACCACTGCAACAAAAAGAATAAAATACCTCGGAATATACCTACCTATGGAGACAAAAGACCTGTATGCAGAAAAGTATAAGACACTGATGAAAGAAATTAAAGATGATACAAACAGATGGAGAGATATACCATGTTCTTGGATTGGAAGAATCAACATTGTGAAAATGACTCTGCTACCCAAAGCAATCTACAGGTTCAATGCAATCCCTATGAAACTACCAATGGCATTTTTCAGAGAACTGGAACAAAAAATTTCACAATTTGTATGGAAACACAAAAGACCCAAATAGCCAAAGCAATCTTGAGAAAGAAAAATGGAGCTGGAGGAATTAGGCTTCCAGACTTCAGACTATACTACAAAGCTACAGTAATCAAGACAGTATGGTACTGGCACAAAAACAGAAATACAGGTCAATGGACCAGGATAGAAAGCCCAGAGATAAACCCATGCACATATGGTCACCTTATTTTTGATAACGGAGGCAAGAATATACAATGGAGAAAAGACAGCCTGTTCAATAAGTCGTGCTGGGAAAACTGGACAGCTACAAGTAAAAGAATGAAATTAGAACACTCCCTAACACCATACACAAAAATAAACTCAGAATGGATTAAAGACCTAAATGTAAGGCTAGACACTGTAAAACTCTTAGAGGAAAACAGAGGCAGAACACTCTATGACATAAATCAAAGCAAGATCCTTTTTGATCCACCTCCTAGAGAAATGGAAATAAAAACAAAAATAAACAAATGGGACCTAATGAAACTTAAAAGCTTTTGCATAACAAAGGAAACAATAAACAAGATGAAAAAACAACCCTCAGAATGGGAGAAAATATTTGCAAATGAAGCAACTGACAAAGGATTAATCTCCAAAATATACAAGCAGCTCATGCAGCTCAATATCAAAAAAACAAACAACCCAGTCCAAAAATGGGCAGAAGACCTAAATAGACAATTCTCCAAAGAAGATATACAGATTGCCAACAAACACATGAAAGGATGCTCAACATTACTAATCATTAGAGAAATGCAAATCAAAACTACAATGAGGTATCACCTCACACTGGTCAGAATGGCCATCATCAAAAAATCTACAAACAATAAATGCTGGAGAGGATGTGGAGAAAAGGGAACCCTCTTGCACTGTTGGTGGGAATGTAAATTGACACAGCCACTATGGAGAACAGTATGGAGGTTCCTTGAAAAACTAAAAATAGAACTACCATACGACCCAGCAATCCCACTACTGGGCATATACCTTGAGAAAACCATGATTCAAAAAGAGTCATGTACCACAATGTTCACTGCAGCTCTATTTACAATAGCCAGGACATGGAAACAACCTAAGTGTCCATTGACAGATGAATGGGTAAAGAAGATGTGGCACATATATACAATGGACTATTACTCAGCATAAAAAGAAACAAAACTGATTTATTTGTAGTGAGGTGGATGGACCTGGAGTCTGTCATACAGAGTGAAGTAAGTCAGAAAGAGAAAAACAAATACCGTATGCTAACACATATATATGGAAGCTAAAAAAAAAAGGGTTCTGAAGAACCTAGGGGCAGGACAGGGATAAAGACACAGATGTAGAGAACGGACTTGAGGACACAGAGAGGGGGAAGGGTAAGCTGGGATGAAGTGAGAGAGTGGCATGGATATATATACACTACCAAACATAAAATAGATAGCTAGTGGGAAGCAGCCACATAGCACAGGGAGATCAGCTTGGTGCTTTGTGATCACCTAAAGGGGTGGGATAGGGAGACACAAGAGGGAGGAGATATGGGGATATATGTATATGTATAGCTGATTCACTTTGTTATAAAGCACAAACCAACACACCATTGTAAATCAAATGTACTCCAATAAAGATGTTAAAAAAAATAAATAAAACTTAGATGTAACACACAAAAAAAAGATACATGCACCCCAATGTTCACAGAAGCATTATTTACAACAGCCAAGATATGGAAGCAACCTAAGTATCCATCAACAGATGAATGGATAAAGAAAGTGTGATATATACATATATATACAAATATATATGTGTATATATATACATACATACACATACAATGGAATATTATTACTCATCCATTAAAAAAAAGAAATCCTGCCATTTGCAACAACATGGAGGGATCTAGAGGGTATTATGCTTAGTGAAATAAGTCAGACAAAGAAAGACAAATACTGATGTTATTACTTATATGTGGAACTAGAAAATAAAACAAATGAATGAATATTACCAAACAGAAACAGACTCACAGACATAGAGAACCAACAAGTGGTTACCAGTGGGGAGAAGGAAGTGGGGAGGGGCATGATAGGGGTAGGGGATTAAGAGGTAGAAACTACTATGTATAAAATAAAAAAGTAACAGGGATATATTGTACAATACAGGGAAATGTAGCCATTATTTTATAATAACTTTAAATGGAGTATAACCTATAAAAATATTGAATCACTATATTGTACACCTGAAACTAATACTGTAAATCAACTATACTTTACTTTTTTAAAAAAAGAATGTAGGCACAGACCTACTAGAGAATGGACTTGAGGATATGGGGAGGGGGAAGGGTAAGCTATGACAAAGCGAGAGAGAGGCATGGACATATATACACTACCAAATGTAAGGTAGATAGCTAGTGGGAAGCAGCTGCATATCACAGGGAGATCAGCTCGGTGCTTTGTGACCACCTAGAGGGGTGGGATAGGGAGGGTGGGAGGGAGGGAGATGCAAGAGGGAAGAGATATGGGAACATATGTATATATATAACTGATTCACTTTGTTATAAAGCAGAAACTAACACACCATTGTAAAGCAATTATACTCCAATAAAGATGTAAAAAAAAAAAAAAAAAGAATGTAGGTCTGGGTGCCAGCTAAGATCATCCCCCTCTCCTGCCTCTGAGGCACTGTCAGGGGACCTGCCACCATGGCCGCCATCCTCAGGCCCTTCTCAGAGGCCTGACCAGGGTGAGCTGAAATGATGGTTTGGGCCAGGTTCTCCATTAAGCCTTTGCTTCATCTTTTTTCCTGCAGAAATTTGCTTGCTGATTTTTAAATAAAAAGGGAGGGTTAACAAAGTCTTCCAAGGAGCAAATTAAAAAAAAAAAGTAACATTAAATGTAATTTTAATGTAAATATTAAATGAGGGACAATGATATTGGGCTTACGTGTAAAGCCCGTAAAATCTCTTTTGAAAAACAAGTTTGAAAACCAGTGGAATAGATTGATAAATTGCTATACACACAATGTACACGAATACCCATAAATCACACATTTAGGAGTGTGTATGTGTGTGTGTGTGTGTGTGCGCGCGCGCGTGCACGCATGTGAGTATGTTTGCTACTGTGCCTACGAATGTGAGAATGTGAATTACCAAAGATGGCAAGAGCTGCAAGAATGCAACTGAAGCAGTGATATGGGGATCCACCAACCCCAATATCTCCTGGAAAATTAATTATAGGTGTTTGGGGGTCTAGAGGACTGTGTGCAACTGATATCCAAATACATCCTTCCCCATCATCCTCGCACTAATTTAGCAAGGATGTCCCAGGCACTCTGCATGCCTAAACATCTTTAATCCCCACAACCCTTTAAGGTACACCCTGTTGTTATCTGTCAGGGATACTGGGGGACTCTGCTCAGATTCCCTTTTTCTGGCTAAAGCACCATCCCCCAACTCCTGGGAATACTGGATACTGAGGGTCCCAGCTATCCCTCTACCATGGGGAGCTGCCTTGCCCAAGGATACACCCCTCCTAGGCCCATCCATGGCCAGTGACTGGCTGGTGAAAATATCCAAAGGCTCAGGGCCCGTGCCTGCCTTTGGACAACTCGGAGGGCCATCCCAGCTCCAGAGCTCCTCTAGGATCAGCTGCGTCCTCAGTTGCAAACTTCAGATCAACTTCTTGCTCTGCCCAATCCTGCCACCCTCACTTCCTTACACTATATTTCCTAAGCTCATTCTCCCACAAACCTTCTGCATGTAAGACTCTGTCCCTGAGTCTGTTTACAGGGAGCCCAATCTAAGGTGTTATCCCATTTTATAGATGTGAACCTAGGAAGTCTGTCTCCAGAGACTGTGCTCCTAAGTATTTCATGCTATTGTCTCCTAGGAAGACAAAAGTGGGCACCTCCCCCTCCCAGTCCTTTCCCCGCCTTACCCCCACACCCAGCTCCCCCTCCAGAATTTACACTGCTCTCTCTAGACTCCAGGTCTCTACTAGCTGTGAAAATTAATAAAATTTCACTAAATTGTCCTCGGGAGGCCAGAAGGGGGAGCTCTCACACACAAATCACTCACTCATTATATTCACTCTGTCAATATACATCCCAACAGGAAGAGACATGCTTTGCATCTCTGGCAGGAAGTGATCCTACTTTAATACCACCAGCAGGAGGAAAGAAGATTTCTCCTTGCCTGGCAACAGCTCAGTCAATGAGAGACTGTCACAACTCAGCCAATAAAAAGCCACTATACTTCGAACTCTCAGTTTCCTCCAATGGATTTCTGTTTATAACAGCCCCTCCCAACTTCCCCTTCTCCTCTATAAAAGAGTTTCCTCTCCCTTGCTGAACTGGACTTGTAAGTGGTTTGCCTTAGCTGCATGTCCTGAATTGCGATTCTTTGCTGCTCCTGTATAAACCCATTTTGCTGGTAAAATAACTGGCTGCTTTGTTTTAGTTTAACGTTACCAAATACTGGTTTAAGCAAGAATTCTAGGAAGATTGAATTCCATTGAGAAAAAAGAAAGGGGGTGAGGGTGTGTTGCAATTCCATGAGAATATGGAGTTTTTCAGCTTCTTCCACCCGCCTTGCTCAGGGCTGGCCATTAGCCAGGCGGGCGCAGAGTGTGTCTGAGTAACCTCTGCTCGAGCACACACAGGCAGAGCCGGCATCCATCAGTGTTCAAGGCTGTGCAACTTGTCAGCTGAAATTTATGTCAGCTGTCCTCCCCTGATCATAGAAAACTTCCCTCCTGCTTAGCAAGCTCACAGGCTAACATACCTTGACACACACTGAGGGGGTATTCCGGCCTAAAGCAGAGAGAAATGCATGGGATGTATTATGGACCTCTTCAGATGTTTTCCATACAGGATCTGGGTATATCTTTATCTAAGGATTTTCCTCAATAGTGGGAATATCACTAATGTTTAACTATATTACTTACTTTAAAATGTTTGCTCACTATTTATACTCTCAACATTTAAAAATGTACATTCTTAGGTTTCTGTATGAAAAGGCAACCAAACTTTTGCTGGGCTAATAACTATTTGGTTAGAGATAGCTTGCAAATACTACAATTTCCCTATAAAATTAGTTAGCAAATTACTTATGATATCTTTACAAACACTTCTGAAAATAATTAATAAATATTCTCATAATAAATAATAGCTTTAAAATGATCACACCTAATGGGGAGTTATTGTTCAATGAGGACAGAATTTCTGTTTGCGAAGAGGAAAACATTCCGGAGATGGATGTCTTGATGGTTTCACAACAGTGAGAATATGTTTAATGTCACTGAATTGTATACTTACAAATGGTTAAAATGGTAAATTTTATGTTATGTATATTTGATCGTAATTTTAAAAAAAGGAAAGATGGGGTTCAAAGAGTGAGAACCACTGCCACAGAAGAAGCTTTATAATGTGAGGGATCAAAACAAATGGTTGGAAAGGAAATTTTTTTTTTTTTTTAAAGAGCACATCTGAGCGTGAAGTATAAGCGCTTACAGTACTCCACAGGCCTGTCTGAATGATGAAGTTACGGGTGACTTGATTTTCTTTTTGGTGCTTGTCTTGTGCTTTTTACATTTTCTATAATGAACGTGTATTATTTTAGTAATCAGAAAAAGAAATATGTGTGTGTGTGTATACACACACATGAAAAAGAGGGTAGTAAAATACCCTCCCTCTCCCCAGTCAGGGAAGAAGTGAGTCAAACGTAAGGTACTGCTTACTTGCTTCCAGGATAATCTAGCCAAACTGAGATGTGTAGAACATTCCTCCAGATGGCAGCAGCTGGGCATCAAGGAGGGTCCCCAACTAGAAATGAGGGGCCAGGGTCCTGGCTTCAGCCTTATTATTATTCAGCAGGTCCTCAAGGGCCGCGATCTCCCCACCTGGAAAGTGAGGTGGTGGGGGTGATGGTCTCATTGGTTCATTTCAGCTCTGTTCACCTCTGGCTGATTCTTTTGCCCCCTAATGGAGGAGAGCTTGTATAGGCGCAGGATGACAGTTACACGTGAGGGTCTAAGTTAGAACACCTGTGTCCAAATCCCAGCTCTTCTCTCAAGAGCTCTGTGACCTTGGGTAAACTATTTAACCTCTCAGTTTCCTTGCCTGCAAAATGGTGATAATAACAGTCTCCACTGTGTGGGGTTATATTAGTTTAGCAGGGCTGCCGTAATGAAATACCACAGACTGGGTGACTTAAAAAGACATTTCTTGTCTCACAGTTCCAGGAGCTAGAGGTCCAAGATCCAGGTGTCAGCAGGGTTGGTTCCTTCTGGGGGCTGAGAGGGAGAATCTGTTCCCCAGCTATTGGTAGTTTGCTGGCAATCGTCAGCATTCCTTGGCTTATAGAGGCGTTGTTCCATCTCTGCCTTCACCTTTGCGTGGGGTTCTCCCTGTGTGCATGCCTGTCTCCAAATTTCCCCTTTTTATACGGACACTAGTTGTATTGGATTATCCTACTCCAGTATGGCCGCATCTTGACTAATTACATCTATAATGACCCTATTTCCAAATAAGGTCACATTCTGAGATACTTTGCATTAGGAGTTCAACATATGGATTCTGGGGGGGACACAATTCAACTCACAACAGGGGTTATTATGAGAACTAAATGAGATAATACATCTTAAATGTATTAAATGCCTAGCATTTAATACATTAAATACCTAGCAGAGTACCCACCATATAGTGAGCACTCAACACTGTTAGCTATTCCTATTATCATGACATTTGTCATTGCAGTAATGTTACTACAACTACCATGTCATTGAGCCCTCGCTTTGTCTGTTTCTCTCAGGGACCCGGACACAATCTGAACATAGGGCTCTGCTGAAGCTCTCATAAGATGATATACTCCCCCACACTGCTTCTCATAAGGAAACAGCTATTTTTTCCCTGACTTGAGGAAATCACACTTGCAAGCTTTGGAAGGCTAGGCAACAATTCAAACAAATTGCTAAACCACATTATTTTGATCTTTCAAATTTATCTAACAGCAGAAGGAGTAGGTTTCTTCCCCGTGCTGTACATTATCTGCAGTCACTTGTAATTGTGTTTAAATAAACGGGGGGAGAGCGGCCAAGCAGCACCCAAGAACACAGGATTTGGAGACACTTGCATTTAGAATCAGAAGACCTAGGATGTAGATCTGAACAAGGCTCACCAGCTATGCACCGTGGGATCCAAGCATAGCTTTGCCTTGCTGAGCTACAATTTCCTAATTCATTCAGTCAACAAACATGTGTTTCATAGACTAAGTGCCAGTATGATATAAGGCACCAGGGGTACAAAGAGGATTACAGGCCCCAGTCCCAGGCAAGGGGCTCAAAGGCTCACTGTCCAGTGGGAAAGGGCAGATGGACACATATATAACCCAGTGCAGAGAGGGGACCATAATATCCTCCACTATTAACATGGGGAGAGTGGTTCCTGCTCTCCCTCCCCTGCATCTCCTATGGTTGTTTGGACAGTTTTACTCCTCCGGCCTGGCCCAGGCCTGGCAGATAGGGGGTGCTAGGAATGCTAGCTGAATTAATAGACCTGACACCTAAATGGTTAAGAACATGGGCTTGTGAGCTGTGACAGGGCGAGAGAGAGGCATGGACATATATACACTAACAAATGTAAGGTAGATAGCTAGTGGGAAGCAGCCGCATGGCACAGGGATATTGGCTCGGTGCTTTGTGACCGCCTGGAGGGGTGGGATAGGGAGGGTGGGAGGGAGGGAGACGCAAGAGGGACGAGATATGGGAACATATGTATATGTATAACTGATTCACTTTGTTATAAAGCAGAAACTAACACACCATTGTAAAGCAATTATACCCCAATAAAGATGTTAAAAAAAAAGAACATGTGCTTTTGAGTCAGCCAGATTGGGCAGCTTTGAATAAACTCTGTCACTGGCTACCTATAGGATGCTGGGTAAATCATTTACCTGCTCAGCCTGTTTTTGTTTTTGTTTTTAATAATGATATGGTCGCTGATTATCTAAATCATCAACTCATTTACAAATATTTATTAGGCACCTACTATATCCCAGGCACTCAGTTCTAAGTCAGAGATACGGCAGAAAACAAAACAGACAGTGCATAAGTAAAACAGGGCACACGTCAAGTGGGGTAACTATTGTGAAGAAGAACGAAAGGGGTGAGACTGCAATTTTAAATAGGGTGCCAGGGAGGCCACTGCGAAAGTGACATGTGGACAAAGATGTGACACTGGTTAAAGAGCCAGATGCAGCTCATTGGGAGGAGCGCTCCTGGCACTCAAAATTACACATCCCCTGCTGGGTGGCTGTTCTGAGCATCACATTCAAGAACGTGTACAGTGCTCAGGATGGTGCCTGGGATACAGTAGGAGCTCGCATGATGTTAATGAATGTATTGCATTGAGGAACGAAGGAGATAGAGACCATAAGTGTACCCTGAGCACAGGGCAGTCACATCGAGGATTATTATTATAGTTGTTTATTACTAGCAATTAATTACCTCTAGGAAATGCTCCTGACAGTCTGAAGTCACAGAGGGCCCATGAGCAACTCCCCCTCCCTCTCAGGCTCTGGGACTTGAGCCCTAGAGAGATGCTGATGGGAGAGACTGGGGAGGGGGTAAAGGATGGGTTTCTCATCCCATCCCAGCAAGAGCCCCCCATCCTTACCCCAACACACACACACGTCGGGGAGATTTCCACAACCTGTGTGAAACAGTAACACCAGCTTCAATTATCAGAGCAATAACCTGGGCATTGCTATCAGCTGATTCGAGAACTATAGACCCTGTTAATACTTCTGCTGTCAGTTCTGATAATTTATTGGGTAGAAAAAGTCTTTTTAGTTTATAGAATCCTGGAAGGCAGCAGAGTAGGAGAGTGTGACTGAATTTCTCAATCATGTGCAGATTCAACCCCACAAAGTTAACTCAAGGTTACCAGTGTTTACTGAGCATCTTCCAGGTGTAAAGCAGTAGACGAAGTACTGTGGGAACCAGAGGGGTGAAAAACTGTGGTCGCTACAAATCTGGGAGCTGCTAATTCATTGGAGGATATGAATATGGCTCTCCCACAGGCTGACTGCAAGAGGCAGGGGTAGGAGCAGAGTGCAATGGCATATAAGGGAGATGAGTCTGGAACCCTCTACCTGGTGTGGGGGAGGTGATGGGGGGATTGGTGCTAAACTTAACACAGAGATAACAATTAGCTTACAGTAAAAATTCCCTCTTGAAAATGTTTAAATTTTCTATAAAGACACATAGGTGTCTTAGATTGGGTCCCCTAGAAGTACAGCCTAGGACAGGGAATCGTGTGCAAGCGATTGATTAAAGACATGTTGTCAGGAGAAAACTGTAAGTGAGAGAGGAAAAGGGAAGAGGCCAAGCTCCGATGTGTTTTCAGGCGAGGCAAGTCTCAGCCTAATCGTCCAGGGAGCCCTGGAGGCGAATCGCGCTGGTGTCATACCACCACACCAGCCAGTCGTCGCTGCAGGCTGCTGGGGGGTGGGGTGTGAATCCCAGGCACCTCCAGGCCTGAAGGCTCCAATCGCCCAAGGTGTGGGATATTATCAGGGGTACCTGCACAGCTGGGGGATGGGCAAACCTCACCAAACCCCTAAAAGGGATCCCAGAAGTTCTGGCTGGGCACCAACAGCATCTGCTCCGTTACTTTTTGTGTATGATGCTGAGTGATAATTCTTAGGGCCATGGGACTTTGAGTGGCATGGAGCTAGACTAAAGGGAGGAACAGAGGGAAGTCTGTGAGCAGATGCCTTCCACATTTAAGGTGACTATCAAATCCTCAGAGTGAATGTCAGCAGCAGGTAGAGAACTCGATAGTGTTCCTGCAAACTTAATACAAGTTCATAGATTTGTTTATTGTTGAGAGAATTAAATGAGATAATGTATGTGAAACAGACTGGCACTTAGGAGGTAGAGAATGATTGTTGGACTTGATTACGAACATTCCTTGATTAAGACCCACATAAACTGTGCTTTGAAAAATCACTATTGTAATAGCAGTGGTAGTAATAATAATAATAGTAATGATGATGATGCAGTTATAGGGTGCTAAACACAGTCGTTAATTCTCATATCAACCCTATGAAGTAGATTATATTTCCCTGCATAGATGAGGAACCTGAGGCACAGAAAGGTAAACTATTTCCTTGAGGTCACACAGGGAAAGTGCTGGACTGGACTGTGGCCTCCTTTTGCCTGACTTTTCAAATCTGCATTTCCTATTACAGTTTTCACTGGCCATGCCCTAGGAAATGTGCATTTTATCTGAGTTTGTGGATGGGCTGCTTAGCCAGGGAATAAAGGGTGAGAGATTAGGTTTCCAAACCAGCTCCTATGTTAACTTTGTGTATAATGCAATTCCAGTGGAACTCCCTGGGTCTGGGATGGGGTGGAGACAAGTGGGGTGCAGAGGAAGTTCTGGAAGGGTTTGCTGTTGATCTTGGGTAACAGCCAAGAAAGGCTCATGAAAGAGGGTCTCTTAGAACATAAAACCCTGAGTAGCGTTGGGAGCTAGCACGAGGTCACTGGGACAAGCCCCATTTTCTAGGACATGCAGTTGGCACATCACACTCGTACCACGGCAGAGCTTCTGACAAGCGCTCTAGTGATTGCGTCAAGGATAAAATCGAAACAGGTGGAATCATGAGAGTCCAGGGGATGGAGTCATGACTGGTTGAATGACCAGCCCCCAAAGGGGTCAAATCCTAAATTGGTAGGGTTTTCTCTACCTCTGGATGGAGCTCCTAGAGCTCTGTTTCTTGTCTCACTCAAATTCAACCTAAAAAAAAAAATCTATAGGCTAAATGATGATATCAAATATAAGGCACGAATGGGTGGCTGGTGGGAAGCTTCTGTATTGGAGAATAAAACCAGGACCCCAAAAGATCAGAGAGGCAGGAGAGATGGGCCGACTTGAACAAGATGATGTTTAACTCACTCGTGTGTGTGTGTGTGTGTGTGTGTGTGTGTGTGTGTGCATGTGCATGTGAGTAGTGTAGCTTCCTATTTGATAAAAAATCAACTGCACAACTTCAGGGTCACAGTAGGGCCAGGCAACAGTGGTTGTGAAATAAATGGGGCTTCAGCCAACACACGATCTCCCTGGGATGAGGAGCTGGTTGGCTTCCTCTAACCACCTGGTTCCAAGAACTTAGTGTCTGCAATCCCAACCAAACTGAGCTTACTCTAGGATGTCCTCTTTTCAGGTAAAATGTTAGCGGGGGAGGGGGGGCAGTATTTGAGTCTTAGCAGAGATAGTTTTTTAAAAATCTTGCATAAAAACTTGAAGTTTAAGGGACACACTGGCAAAGGCTGGATTCCCGCTCTTCAGCAACAAACACAAATAGATCAATAAACTCTGAAAACTGCCACCTGCTTGTCTTCATCACCTTCTTGGTGAGATCAATTAGCGATAACAGCTTTCAGAGGTGACTGCCTGAACCTAAGGCTGCAGGCCTCTCCTGACAGATGTTAAATTGAGATGTCCAGACTCACAGCTGGTTGAGAGAGGCTGGGCAGAGGATGAAGATAGGGTCTATTATTTGGAGGAACTCATGGGTCACCCTCTTTGCAGCTGTGACTGCTTCTATATGAGGTCCACCCATAGGGAGTGAGGAGGTGATCACAGGAAATAGTTTAGCAAGAATGGGCCCTCTTCTCACAATCAAAGATATTACCAGAAGCCCTTTCAATTTCTCTATGGCCAGGTGCTCTTGGAAGCCTCACAGCCCCCAGCCAAACCTGGGGTGCATACTCTCAGTGACTTCCCAGAGAAACTATTACACACATTACACCTTCACAATAGGGTATAATGAGATTCTATTAATTTAGCCTCTGTCATAGGCACCACAAAGTAAATATGGTGTCGTTTAAAAAGACAAGCCAGAAGAAACATTTACTGAAGGGGGAATACTGCTGGTTAGAGCCATTGTATCTTGGTCTGACATACTCAAAGGATGTGTCCATTTTGAGATCTGGTACATCACCTTAATTAAGGTGATGCAATTAAAAAACGATCACCCAAAGAGAGTTTAAGCTTTGATTTTTTCACCTGGAAACTTAGCACATGTTCTGAAGCCAGCTTTGAAGGGTTATGGATATAAGCTTGTGTTGAATTTAGTGCCTCTTTGGGAGAAAAGCCTACTTGGAGGAGTCTATTAAGCCACAGTACATGGCCCTGAGTGCTGGGGAGGGGGGAGCCTGGCACTGTACCCTTGCTCCCCAGCACATGGCACAGGGAGAACCTATAGCACAGGCACCTTGCAGTTACCCACACATGGAATTTTGCTCACTGAACTGTGAAAATCGAGGACAGCTCCTTGGTCTTTACTCCCATAAGCAGAATGAAGCTCTCCCTCCAAGGGTGTTGGGTTGACCTTGAACAGTGCCCAGCAATTGTTCATTTACTGTCTCTCCCTGACTGGGCAGGGAGCCCTTGAGGGACAGACCATGTTATTCCTCTCTATGCTCCCAGCACAGGGTCTGCTAAGGAGCGAATGAATGGAGGAACAAATACATCTCTGACAGGTTTAAAATCAAAAAGTGTGTGTGTGTGTGTGTGTGTGTGTGTGTGTGTGTGTGTGTGTGCATGCACGTGAACATCCAACAGAGCTCCAAGCAATTCTCAAGGCTGTTACTTGAGACTCACCGGGACTGCTTGTTAATAATGGATATGTTCTGGTGCTACCTCAAAGCCACTGGATCAGAAGTTCTGAGGCAGGGCTAGGAAATCTGAATTTTTAACGAAGCTCCCTGGGAGATTCTCATATACATAGAAGTTTAGGAATCCTTGCTCTAGATGAACGCTGCTGAGCTGGGATTCTCAGAATGCTCTGGGCTTTGGAGACCTAACAGCCAATTCGAGCCTGAGTTTCTGTCACATGTTTGGCAGAAGAAGGGTTTCCAGGTGAGAAAGCATTCTGAAATCTGCAGACCAGAGAGAGGTAATGACAGGGCCAGAACTCAGGGAATCAGAGGTGGCAGGACCCCTAGGCCATCAGTGTGTAGGTGGGGACACAGATCTCGTTCTCCAGTGTTCTCTGAGGAGGGTAGCTGGGAGGAGAGCTCCTTAGAAAATAAAAGAATGCTGGGCCCCAAGCTAAGCCAGATTCCTGATCTGGGATGCCTGGAGGAAATGTCTTCTTCAACACGCCAACCGGCAGCCACAGGCCCAGCTCCTAGGCGAGAGTGCATACTGAATCAATTGAAATTGAGTCATGGATATAATTAATTTAATGCGTTTAAACGATTTTCCGTATAGTAAACATGCTGAATGAGGGTGACCCAGAATAAAGTGTCTGCCTGAGAGTGGAAAAATGGGTACCGTGTGTGCTGTATAATGAAAACCCTTCAGCAAATAGAAAATGCTTCAATTTATTTCTACCTCCTGTTCCTTTCCTAACTCTTTATTTATGGCTAAACTTGGCCTTCCGTCGTCTCCTTGGATCACAGGGACACTTTTTATTTTGTCAGAAGATGGCCTTTTTTCTCTGATCAGAAGACAATTTTAATGAAACCTGTCTACAGCCCAGTGACAAGCACATATTAATATGTGACAAAGGGGATAAGGAGGAAGGGAAAAAAACCCTGAAGAAATGTTTCACTATTACAATCTCTTTCTCAACTAACGGAGGACTTGTACAAGGAGGAGGGAGAGGGCATGGAGTATGGTTGGGGCAGGCCCATCGGAGCCACCGTCCTGCCTGAATCAAACCTTCTTTCCGTGTGACTTTGAAACTCCCCCTCTGTACCTCAGATACTCATCCACAACTCAAAGGGGCTAAATCTGAGGATCTCTAAGATCGCTTTCAGTTCTGACATTTGCTGAATTATGAGTCACAAACCAGAGCCGGCAAAAATATGTGTCGAGGAATTTCCCATTAAAAAGAAACTCATCTTCAAGCTGGGTAAAGCATTTCAGGCAGCCTCGTCGAATTGCTCATCAAGTAGGGGTTATGTATTATTTGACAGCACTTAGGAGTAGTTATAAATGATTTCCACCTGAGGTACATCAGGCATCTAGACAATACGCCGAGTTCTAGGATTATGAGAGGCTTCCTAGATTCTGTAGCTCTCTATCCGGCCATTTCAACTTGGGATGCTATGAATTCATTCTATAAAATAAGAAACAAAGTGTGACAATGACCTGAAAAAGTGTATCCACACTTTGAGACAGCTTTATCACAATGCGACCGGTGGGACCTCTGGCGAATCCCACCCCTCTCTAAGGACCAGTCTCTGAATTTGTAACATGGACAGAAAGGACTTCCGAGGTATTTGGTGCTCTGTGGAGCCTTTCTGAGGGAGGGGTATCAGGGGCTGTGGGGCGGGACATGGAGGGGGCTGATCAGGCAGGGCTTTGGGCTCTTCTTCCATTCACTGGAGAATCTCCTTAATTTATCTTATACACCAGGCACTAGGTAAAATTTTATAACAAAAGGTTCTGAGGATAAAAAAAGGATTTTTGAAACCACTGGGCTAAGGAAAGTTGTTAAAGCTTCTAGTCTGAGTCTAGTCTAGACATGTCTTTTGCTGATGACTAATTAGAGCCTTTACTTCTAAACTGTGGAGCAGATGCCCAGGTCTCAGGTCAAGAGAGGCTCTATTCAGGAATGTAGAAATATCCTTCTTATAGCAAACCTCAATGCTCCCCAACGCCCAGAGCAGTGGTTCTCAAACTCTAGTGTGCATTAGAATCACCTGGAGGGTCTGTTAAACCACAAATGGCTGGACCCCAACCCTGGAGATTCTGATCCAGTGAGTCTGGGGTTAGGCTCAGGAATTTGCATTTCTAACCAGCTTCCAGGAGATGCTGGTACTACTGGTCAAGGCGCACTTGGAGAATCTCATTGGCCTTTAAGATAAAAGCCAGCCTCCTTAGCTTTTCCCTACAGAACTGGGCCCCAACTTACCTTCCCAGTCTCATCATCCTCCCGTCCAATATTCCCGACAAAGTAACCGTACCTGCTGCACGCGTGCATCTTTCCCGTGCTCACCATGCCCCATCTGGCCGGACCACCAGCCCCTCTCTGCATGTCTAAGGCACAGCTCAAATGCTGCCACTTCCAAAAAGCCTTCCATGACTATTTCATCAAAGGTCACAGAAATCCCTCTGGGCTCACACAGTCTCTCCTATGGTGCTGAGCACTTTTAACCTCTTCCTGTCATTTGAGTCCAGGTCTCAACCCTGCATCTGGACCACAGGCTCCAGGACAAGGAGCCCATTTTACTACCTTGGCGTCCACACCACAGTCTACACTCAGCACCTGCACAAGCCCTGGCCTGTCAGACCAACAAAGCAAGCCTGAGCGTACGCACAAAAGAACACGAACATGTAAGAAATACACAAATCATCTCATCTTATCTACTCCCAAGAGAGACTGATTCTCTAAATGACTCTTCAAATTAGAACAAAGGACAGCACTTTAGAGTCCATTTCAACCTATCTTTAAGCAAATTTTCCTTATTTTCTGGGAGCAGAGTCAGTGACAAATACATCATCATGAGACATGAATAACTACCATTTATGGCCATTACCAGAAGGTAGTGTGATGCAGCAATTAAGAGCTAGACCCAGGTTCAAATCCCAGCTCTACCTCTGATTAGCTGTGGTACTTAAATGCTCTGAGCTTCAGGCTCCTCACATTTATGGGATGATAATAGCACCTACTTCCTACAGATGGCATACGGACGCAGTGAGACCATTATTAACTACAACCACCACTAGCATTTACTGAGTGCTTACCCGGGCCTAGCATTAGGCATACATCATCGAGCTAATCTACATAAAGTGTACCCACGTTTTGAGACAGCTTTGCCACAATGCTACTGGTGGGACCCCTGGCAAATCTCATCCCACTCTAAGGCTCAGTCTGTGAATTTGCACCATGGACAGAAAGGACTTCTGGGGTATTTGGTGCTCTGTGGAGCCTTTTTTGAGGGAGGGGTCTCAGGGGCTGTGGAGAGGGACATGGAGGGGGCTTAGCACATATCTAGCACATAATGAGCATTCAAGAAATAACAGTGATTCTTATCACGGCTAATTTTCCTGATTTCCGCGCAAGACAGATATTATTATCCCCATTTCCCAGCTGAGAATCTTGAAGCTCAGAGCAAGTAGCTTGCTCAACAAACACTAGCAGTTTTTAATTTGTAACAGCTAATCTTTATGACTACTTTGCCAGGTAGGTATTATTCCCATTTTGGGGATGAAAACTCCGTGGTCTGAAGATGGAAACTTGAAAGTGAAGGCTCAGGATTTGAACCTGACTTTGGGTCTAGAGCTTCTGCTGGCCCACCCCACCCCTCCACCTGGTGGATTCCACCTGCTCTGTGTACGGTCAACTCACTATGGCCTTTCTAATCCATGAGTTATAGAGAAGCAGTTTCTCAACATGTCAGAGAGCGTTACCGCATGTGCCCGTTTCAGCAGCCCTGCAATCGTAAAGCCCACAGGAAGTTATTTCAACAATTAAGGAAATGGACTGTATATCAGAGGGCCTGTGACACAGCCCCTCTTGCCTTGTATGTCTCTAAGGGGCACTAAGGAAAGCAGAGCCCAGGGGCCTGGGACTGACCGTGACCCCGAAGAAGTTGGTCTCGTTCATGGCGTTGAGGATGATCCTGCCCAGTGTGTGGTCCGTGTAGTTGAAGTCCTGGATCCGCTGGTGCCGGCTGCTGGCGTGCAGCGTCTCCATGGCCCTCTGCAGCGTCTTGGCAATGACCCAGATGCCATCGTAGGCGTACCCATGGAACTTGCTGGGCCCCACGCCTGACCGCTTGTTGTTGTACTCTCTCTCATACTGCTGTGGCGTCTGGAAAACAAGGAGACCAGGGGACACCAGGTTATAGCCAGCAGGGACATCAGGCACACAGTGCTGAAAGCTGACACTCCCCAAAGCTTACTGTGAGCCAGGCACGGTGCTAGGCTCTTAAATGTGCATTATCTCATCTAATCCCCACAACAACCCTGTACGGTGGTACTATTCTTATCTCCATTTACTTACAGATGAGAAAATTGACTCAGGATCCTAAGTCAACTTGCCTAGGCCCAAGTGAGTGGCGGGGCTGGCATCTGAACCCTGGCTGTCTGCCAAGACTAGGCTGAAGGAAAAATGCACTCTAACCAGGCCTCCCCCTGACATTTGCAGGGCCTAGAGCTAGAGCATCAGTGAAGGCCCACATACCATATGTCTAAATATTAAGTTACAGGCAAGCAAACCAATTGTTCAGTAAAATATTTTCTATCTTTCCATCATAACGGGTTAAAGGAAGGTAAATATACCTTCCTTAGGATCTGGAAGGCCAAGTTTGAATTCAGAACTCTGGGGCCCCTCAGAGCTTCAGTCCGGACACAGCAGCACGGGGGGCTGACCTTGCTCTGTGGTCCACCCACCCTCTTCTCTTCCCACCTGGCTCCACCCCACAGGCCAGCCAAGCTCAGTCCACACTTCCTCCCCCTTCCAGCATCAGTAGCCCCTTGACCACCCCAGAAGCTCAGTCCTCCCTAAAGAGGCTCTTTGGACCCTAGATGTGGTTCCAGGCATTTGGGCATGGAATTCAGGGCATGGCCTTAGGAGGGGGAAAGCGGTACAGGCTCCAGGTGGGCAGGGCCCCAGGGCCTTGTGAATTCTGAACCCCATGGAGTCTGAGTGAGGTCCACTTAGAGAATGGGGCCCAGGGCAGGTCCTAGTTGCCCAGATGTAAGGTCTGTTCTGACCTCTACATTGTACCCTTCCCTTTCATCTTCCATAATATAGTAGGGTCTGTGAATAACTCAGCATTTTAAAAAAAGTATTTTTTTCTCCTATTGAGCTGACTTTCATAAAAGAATTTCATTGGTAATATTAACATTCTGATTGAGGCCACAAAGTAATGAAACTGCCTTTTTACTCTAGCCCCTGCGGCTCATAGATCCAAATGAATGCCGCTCCAAGGGAACCCATTACCCTCAGCCCTTCTGTGGGCTTTTTTTCAAATCACTTCTAAACTTCCCTGCCAGAAATGTCATCAGAGCCCACAGCTTAGTCTTTGGAAGAACCCTTCTTGGGCACAAATCACACATAGCCCCCTCAACCTGCAGCTGGAGACACAGAGAGGTCTATAGATTTGGCCAAGGTCACAGTGTGTGTGTGTGTGTGTGTGTGTGTGTGTGTGTGTGTGTGTGTGTGTGTGTGTGTGTGTGTGTGTGTGTGTGTGTGTGTGTGTGTGTGTGTGTGTGTGTGTGTGTGTGTGTGTGTGTGTGTGTGTGTGTGTCTAGACTGGTCCCATTCTAGCTTTGCTGTGTGTGTGTGTGTGTCTAGACTGGTCCCATTCTAGCTTTGCTGTGTGTGTGTGTGTGTGTGTGTGTGTGTGTGTGTGTGTGTCTAGACTGGTCCCATTCTAGCTTTGCTGTTTCTCTCATGTTTGACTTTTGAAGTCATAACTGCCTTCCACCCCAGGTTGATTGGGGCCAGGTCTAGTGCCCAGGGAGGGTGGTGAACTTGAGCCGTCGAAGGCTGGGTTGTTCCGTGGCTGGAGCTCGAGTCCCTTGCCCTTGGCTCAAGGTTTAGCAGAGCCTGGGTTCAGCCAAGCCCCTCCAGAGGTGGAACCTGCGGGCGACCAAATCAGGAATCTGCCTGACCAAATGTGATTGGTGTCCCAGCAACAAATCCACTGCCTTTTTTTTTTAAAAAATCATTTGGCTCCTATTGGATGGCTCAGGTTTTATCCATTTATAACTTCCTTTGGAAATGCATCACATCCAGCCATCACTATTCTGTTCATCACTCAAAATACCCGGCAGAAGCTCTTCAATTCCAAGGGTTCTTCAAGGAGACAGCACCGTCTCTAGCCCAGCCCAGCTTCTTGAGCCCCTCCTCACAAAAAACTGCACCCCTCCACCCATCATCCTTCGCCGTCTCACTCCTCATCAGGGAGCATGAAACAGTCCATTATGAAACTCTCTCTTCCCTAAACCTTTTGCGTCCTTGGATCACACCAAGTCTGTTTGCAGCTTGGGGCTGTTGCACTAGATGCTTCCTCTGCCAGAAAGCTTCTTCCCCAGCTCTCACGTGATATTCTCGGCACACAAATTTTAACATGTGTCATTCCCCCCCCACACCCCGCCCCAGGCATTCTCTATCCACGGGTTTTATCTTTTTTATTGCACTTTTCACTTCCTGCAATTTACCTACCCACAGAATTAAGCTCCACGGGGTCAGGGATGTTATCTGTTTTGACTACAGAACCCAAAACAATACCTGCAGAGACCCTTTCTAAGAATCAGTTACTCCATCTGAAAAGCAAGGAGGTTGGACTAGGTGACCTAGAAGCTTCCTCCTAGCTATCGAGGCAGGAGCCTGGCACAGTGGTAAGAACACAGGATTTGGAAGCAGGCCGACCTGTCCTCTAGCCCCAGCTCTGTGGTTTACTAATTGTGACCTGAGGCGGGATCCTATCTCCTCCAGGTCTCTGCATCCTCCCTTGCTGGGTGGCCATGAGGGTTCCATGAGATGAAGTGTGCAGAGCGTCAGTCCTGTGTCCAGGACATGGTAGGTGCTCCACAAATGACAGCCACTACTATTAATAGTACAGGTGGTTGTTCACCTGGCCACCTGGCACAGCTGCTCACCCAGGACACCCTGAAGGCCCAAGACTATGCCTGTGCTGATCGGGGTTAACAGCCCTCCAGTGCATGGATGTCCTACCTTTAGTTCCTTAGCTAATTTGCAATTATTGGACATTTAGTCTTTTTCTAATTGTTCCAAACTACAGAACTGCAAAAAAGCATCCTTGTATCTAAATTTTCTGAACACACACTGGTAATTATTTTTTCAGAAGAAATTCCCAGCTGTGTAATTGCAGAGGCAAAAGGTACAAAAACCTTAAACGCTATTCACACATATAAAGGGCCAACTTATCCTCCCCAAATATGAAAAGCTAGAATTCCACTCTGTATGAAAGTACCCATTTCCTTGCATCCTGGACCACAATAGGTATTTCAATTTTTAAAATCATTGTCAGTTTCTTAGGGTAAGGGAAAAAAGTACATCTCATTTTAATTTGCATTTCTCTGATTAATGATGAAGAGTGAGCTCCTTTCACATATTGATGGGCAACTTTCACTTCCAAGGTGGGTTTCCTCTTCTTGTTACGGTGAGAGTCACAACTTTTAAGGATGCTTTGTTTCAATGCATCCTTGTTATTTTTCCATCTTTCACTATTTGGCTATATTTTTCTTTATTTTAAAAGGCAATTTAGGTCTATTTCAGGCTATTAAGTCAGCTATCGGCTATTTTTTTTGCAGTACGGGGGCCTCTCACTGTTGTGGCCTCTCCCGTTGCGGAGCACAGGCTCCGGACGCGCAGGCTCAGTGGCCATGGCTCACGGGCCCAGCCACTCCGCGGCATGTGGGATCTTCCCGGACCGGGGCACGAACCCGTGTCCCCTGCATCGGCAGGCGGACTCTCAACCACTGTGCCACCAGGGAAGCCCTGGCTATTTTAAAAGTATTAAAAATTTACTTGAATGTCTATTTATCTAATTAATTGTTTAAGCATAAAAGGAATGAGGCTCCTTTGACCTCTTCTCTCCCAGATTTTGCTGCTATGAGTCTTGCTCTGATGCAGGCAAAGGCATCCAAGGGCTGCTGGTAGTGTCTCTTTGAGTCCTGTTTGTTCAACCTGATGGTTACATTCAGATGACATTTCCAGACTTCTTCCCTATCCAGGATATGCCACTGGGGCATCCTTAAAGGTTTCTGTGACCCTCTTAAAGTTGGAGGGGGGAGTCAGACCTGAGGGGAACAGACACAGTGTGGTCTCATCAGGAGGTAAATGAGTGTGGTTTTTTAACTTCTTTGATATAGTTTATTGGTGATGTTTTTTGTGTGTAGACAGTAGAGGGGATCAAGATCAGACTGTTTATTCAATTTGACATTGGGACCAACACAAGCCCCTATATATTTTTTAATATGTACCACTTGTAAATCCCTATCTTTTCTATCTCATAAGACTGTTCTTCATCCAGGGGAAAGGGGGGTGGAGGACCCTGGCAATGTGGCTGTTTACCTCACTTCTGTGGGTAGAGTCCTTGGAGTGGGACACCAGTGTAGCTTAGCTCTGAAAGGTGACCTCATTTTGCAACCACCACGTTGAAGTCATTGCTACCACACTATATCCCAGACCATTCATCACTGTTCCCAGGTGAAGCCGGCACTGATCTCCCTCAGGCAAAACAATGACAGCAGGAAGAAACACTCTCACAATTGTCTGAGCAAAAGTAATAGCTGTTCTTAAAGCAGGTCTCCAATTATTCAGGGCACAAGAATTTCTTCCACTGTAAAGCAGACACTGAAAACTGATTGATTACTCATTCTCTGAGGTCAAGTTTATCATGAGAAGCTAAAAGTTTCTGAGAAAATAACTTTATATAGAGAGTCCCAATTACTGACATGTTGTGTTCCACATATTTTTGAAAGGCAGTTGTTGGAACTTGGAACATAGTTTCATACAGAAACTATGTTATAAATAGTGGTTAGGTTCCCAGGCTAGCCCACATAAGCTTGCTACCCCACAGTATGACTAAACTTTATGGGTCTGTCATTCCAACAGAACCAAGTCGAGTCCTGCTTTCTAGGAGAGGTGAGGCTCACGGACAGAAAAGAGGAGAAAGGGGAAACATCTCCTTCCACGTCTCCAATTGCCACTCCCCAGACTGGAAAAACTGGCAGAGTCTCTCTCTAGCATCCCTTGTGGGATGCTGGAACCACAGTCTCATTTGGAAGGTACACTAGGGGACAGTCTAGTGGTTCTTTTACTCCAGTTTGTAGGTCAGTTTGTAGGTCACCCAGGATGCCAGGGCCCTACATTTTGTTTATTGTGTCTGTGGGATAACTTGGGCATCTGTATTTTTAAAAATCCTTTAAGATTTCAAAATACATAAATTGGTTACCACTGATTAAGTCCCTCTCACAATCTGATTCTTGGATTTTCTCAATAGCAACTTCCAGGTATTTGTTGAGCCTTTTCTGAGACTCCCCCAGTGCTGGGAAGGTCACTATGTCTTCAGGGAGAGTCTTCCACTTAAGGGATGCCTGACGTCTATGAGACTAGTCTTCTGGATACAGAGTTTACACCTATCTCCCTGTAACTTGCTATGTCTTCCTGTGGAGCCACAATGAACCTATCTGCTCCCTCTTAACCACAACAGCACCTCAAATTGCTGAAGTCAGTGACATGCTCACCCTGTCCCCAATATGCTATTCTTCACCTTTTAAGCAAAAGAGTCTCAGGTCAGACTTTTACTCTGACTATGATGAAATAAATTATGTCAGACAAAAGCTCTCATGAAGAACATTAAGGAAAGCAGCATAAAATACAAAAATAGCTATCCAAAGGTATGAGAAAGCAACCAGGACATCTAGGACTTGAGGAACCAAGATTCTGGAGAGAAGAGAAGTGTTTTGAGAAGAGTCCAACATTCTTTGCTGCTTCCTCTGGAAGCATTTGCTGATTTGTAAGTGGGAAGGTTAGTTGTAGGAATAGAAAACACTGGATCAGAGTTTTCAGCAGTCCCTCAGAGATGGGAAGACAAAAAACTATAGTTCAGGGTTATCAGGGTAGCAAGGCTTATAGGCAAAGGTCTTAGAGGAAGAGGAACTACAGAATACCAGTATGCAGACTGACATTTGCACTTGAAATATTCGGTGATAACTAAGCTGCATAAAGCAAGAGGCTGAGAAGCCAAGCAAAAAGTGGTGGCTAAGGGGTTAAGGAAGTAAGCAGATGTGTTTGGAGTTTCATGGCATTAGGAAGACAAAAATTGGAATCCAGGGCCAATCCAGTAAACACCCCAGGATTTGAGAATGCTGAAGGACAGACAGGAGTAAGGGCAAACCAAAATAGACCAGCCCTTGTGAAAACTAAAACCAAGCTTGGAATCATCTCAATTCTTTATTGGATAAAGTGATCTGCTCCTATTCTAACAGCTTGATTGAAGAGAAATAAATCTTCTCTGGAGAAAGTAATGCCATCTGTACTTCTTTAATTTTTCATAACCAATTTAATGAATTAAACTCACTAGGTATGCCAAGTGATAGGATCAAATTTAAAAAAAAACAAGAAAAAAAGAAGGAAAGAAGGAAGAAAGAAAGGAAGGAAAGAAGAAAATAGGCAATAGAAGCAGACCCACAGGTGATCCATATCTTGAAGTTATTAGACATGGACTTTAACATAGCAGGTTTATATGTTCAAGAAAATAGATAAAAGATATAGAATATCACCAGAAAACTGGAAGCAATGAAAGAAAAAAAGAATAAAATGAAAATCCTAAAAAAATTAAAAAATACAACAACAAATGAAACTAAGAACTCAACAGATGGATGAAGCAGCATATTAGACACAGCAGAAAGTAGGTTAGTGAACTGGAAGAAAGGTTAGTAGTAAATATTCAGACTGAGGCACAGGGAGGAAAAAAGGATAGAAAACAGGAAATGAACATAAGAGATATATGGAATGTGTTGAAAAGGTATAGCACATGTCTAACTGGTGTCCTAAAATGTGAGGAAAGAGAGGATAGGTAGAAGCAATATTTAAGAGATATTTTCCTAGAATTTCCCCAAATACATATCAATCCACTGATGCATGAAGTTCCATAAAGCTTAAACTCCAATCAAGATAAACCCAGGGGCTTCCCTGGTGGCGCAGTGGTTGGGAGTCTGCCTGCCGATGCAGGGGACGCGGGTTCGTGCCCCGGTCTGGGAGGATCCCGTGTGCCGTGGAGCGGCTGGGCCCATGAGCCATGGCCGCTGAGCCTGCACGTCCAGAGCCTGTGCTCCGCAACGGGAGAGGCCACAACAGTGAGAGGCCTGTGTACCACAAAAGAAAAAAAAAAAAAAAAAGCAGTTAGAGAAAAAAAAAAAAAGGATGCATGATCTTCAAAATAGCAACAATAAGGCTGATGGCTGATTTAACAGAAACAATGGACGCCAGAAGACAATGAAATGACATCTGAAAGTGCTAAAAGAAAATAACAAACCATCTAGAATTCTACACCTAGTTAATATATCTCTCAATCTTAAAGATGAAAGAAAATTTTAGACAATCAGAAACTGAGAGAATATGTCTCCAGCAAACCCGCAGTAAAAGCAAGACCAAGAGGAGTTCTTCAGGCAGAAGGACAGTGATCATAAACAGAACAGAAATGAAGGGAGGAATGAAAAGTAATGGGAAGTGTAAATATGTGAGTAGATCTAAAATGGAACATGACATCAGGTTCAAGGCACCCAAGAAAATCTCAGAGAAGAAGAGGGACTTAACACTACCACCCATCAGGTCTTATAAAACTTCAATTATTAAGGCAGTGTGGTATTGGTTAAAGGGTAGGCAAATAGAACAATTGAAGAGAACAGAAAGTCCAGAAACAGATCCACACTATATATACTCATTTAATTTATGATAAAGATGATACTATAGCATGGGGGGGGGTAAGGAGGATTTTCAATAAATGGTTCTGAATCAATTGGCTATCCATACGGAAAAAATTAATCTTGATCTTACCTTAGACCTTATATAAAATCAATTTCACGTGAATTCTATATCTAAAAGTGAAAGGTAAAACAAACTTCTAAAAGACAAGATAGAAAAATATCTTTATGAGCTTGGGTGGGCAAAGATGCTTAAACAGGACACAAATGATATAAGTAATACATATAACTGTCGAAGAATTCATATCCAGAATACAAAAAGAACTTCTACAAATCAATGAGAAACAGGCAGAGAATCCAAGTGGAAAAAATAGGCAAAAGACTTGAATAGGCAGTTTATAAAAGAGGATATCAAAATGGTCAATAACGATATGAAAAGATCGACAACTTCATTAGTCATCAAGGAAATGTAAATTAAAACAAAAATGAGATACCACTACTCGCCCACTATATTGGCTAAAATTAAAAAGCTAACAATGCCAAATGTTGGTGAGCATGTGAACCAACTGGAACTCTCAATCACTGCCGGTGGGTGTGTAAATTGGTATAACCACTTTGGAAATCTGTTTGGTGGTGGCTACTAAAGCTGAACATATGTATTCCCTATGACTCAGAAATACCACCCCATGCATCCAATAGTAATGTGCACATATATTCACTGAAATACATCAAATACCTATAAATAAATCAAATAAAATACATGCAAGAGTTCCACACAAAAAATTACAAAACATTTCTGAGAGAAACTGAATGGATGGGAAGACCCTATATTACAAAGACGTCAGTTTTTCCTAAATCAGTCTATAGATTCAGTAAAATCCCAACAACAAACCAGAGCATATTTGTGTGTATAAACTGACTCACTACTCCTTTCTCCTGCCCATAAGGCTACTGCGCTGATGGAGGAAGAGAACTACAATTTGTTGAGCATCTATTGTGTGCTTGGCACTCGGCAAGATATTTTCCTCTGTATTACCTCATTTAATCCTTCTAAATCTGTAAAAGAGATATTATTACTCCAGTATAATGAGAAACAATTTCAGAAAGGCCAAATGACTAGCCCAATGTCACTGCATCACTATTGATTAGGTTCAGTTGAATAAAACAGAAAAAAAATTATCACTGACTTAAATGAGATAGTTTCTTTCTTTCTCACGGAAAAGATGTTCATGGGTAGGTGGTGCAGGGTTGCTATGGCAACTCCACAGTGTAACCAGGGACCCAGGCTCTTATCTTTATGCTCTGCTATCTTAGAATAAAGTTTCCTTCTCAAGGTCACCTCTTGATCCAAAATAGTTGCTATAACTCCAGCCATCCCATCCATATTCCAGCCAACACAAAGGAGAAGGAAAAAGAAAGGCAAGCTCTCCCCTTAAAGGAGATTTTACAAGTCTTGTATAATACCTCTACTTAAATCTCATTGGCTAGACTTAGAATCCTGGCTGTATCTAGCTACATGGAGGCTGGGAAATGTACATTTTCAGATGGGCGGCAACATACCCAGTTAAAAACAAGAGTCATGTTACTGAGGGGGAAGAGGGGCTATGGATGTTGCATGAACAACTATCTGTCTTCCAGAGTCACTCAGTTGGGAAATGGTGGGGCCAAGATTCACATCTAACCAGTGCCAAAAGGCCACCACACGCTTCTTCCCAAGCCCATATTCCTTTGCCGCACCGCCTGTCTCCCAGGGATGTGGTACTTAGGGAAGCAGAAGGGAACAGGAGCTTTGTGGGGAAGGTATGGGCAGAGGCAGCAGCACTGTAAAGCTCGACTACCTGGGGAGCACCTCTACTTTTCCATGGCACCTTCCCTTCCTCCTCTCTAGAGAGCCCAGAGCTTCCCTAAAATCCCCAGGTTCTTTGTTATGGCGCTCTGATGGCAGTGACAATGAGATGGGTGCAGCTTTTCCCAGGTCATTGCTCTAAGTTGAGGACTCACTAGATTTCTGTTTCCTCTTGTTCTGCTGTGTTGGATAAATAGTTGTGGGTGGTCACAGAAGCTTCTTGCCGGAAAACATTACAAAACTCTTCCAAAGAATGAGCCTGTGTCTTTGATGGAGGGTTGGGGCCCACTTCTGAGATTCCCACTGATTCCACGGTTCTGTGAACTTTTCCATCTGGTGCCTTGGCCCAACTCTGTGTGTCTCAGCAGGAGAATGGTAACGGGAAGAATGTCCTTATTAGAGAGGCTGAGCCATCACTGGAATTTTACACCAGAACTGTAAATGCTCACAGTGGAAACAAACCCAGTGGGACGCTGAAAAGTGAAAGCTGACACTGGAAATCACCAATGTCAACAGAGTCACTTTGGGGAAATAGAGTGGTGATGCGGAAGTTTAACAAGGAGAAAGAGCCTTTAGGGCCAAAGCAAGTATCCAGAGGCTGTTTACGTGAGGTTCTGAAAGACTGAGCTCTGAATGTACTCGGGGAAGCCCAAATGTCTGCACTTGTCCCATCACTGGAAATTCCAATGGGAAGGGACTGATGAACGTGCTCGGGAGGGAGACCATGACCTTGTTATTCCTCCTACCAGAAATCTCCTGGGTGCCCATGAGCAAGCTGGGGACAGCTTGGCACCAGAGACAGGCATATGGAAGAGGCAACCACGGAGAATGCATTTCAAGAGGGGCCACTGTTGCACCTGATTATGTGACTTTATCAGGAGTTACCTTTGTCCTGGGGGTTCCAGGGTTTAACATTATAACCATATCACACAGCTTGCTGTAATAACTCAATACCATACTTACAGAGAATTTTACTGTGAAAGGACGCCAGGAGTTATATGGTCCAAATCTCTCATTTTCAGTTGAGGAAACTGAGGCCCAGGGATGGTGACTGTCTAGCTGAGGTGGCAGATTAATTGGTGACAATGCCAGGATTTGTACTAGATCTCCTGATTACCAGACCCATACTGTCCTGTTCTGCCACTTACTAACAGGCCCGCTAAGAAATCACAGAAAGGGCTGATTTGGATGTGCTCTGCTCCTAAGCATGTCACATGTCTAGAGGGAGAGCATGGTAGAGGGGAAGGGGCAGTGAGTGGGGACTTAGCAGTCCTGGCTTCCACTCCTGGATCTGTCCCTGACCTGCTGGGTGACTGTATCAGTTTCCTGGGGTGGCCATAACAAATTTCCATAAACTGGGTGGTCTAAAACAACAGAAATTTATTTGCTCCTAGTTCTGGAGGCCAGGAAGACCAAAACTAAGGTGCTGGCAGGGTTGGTTCCCTCTGTAAGCTCCAAGGGGAATCTGTTACCGTGCCTTTCTTCTAGCTGCTGGTGGCTGCCAGCAATCCTTGGCGTGCCTTGTCTTGTAGACGCATCACTCCGATCTCTGCCTCCGTCTTCACGTGATCTTCCCCAAGTGGCAAAACTCCCTCTGCCTTTTTCTTATAAGGACACTTGTCATTGGATTTAGGGTTTACCCAGGTAGTCCAGGATAATCTCATCTCAAGATTCTTAAATTAATTACATCCACAAAGACCCTTTTTCCAAATAAGGTCACATTCACAGGTTCTAAGTGTTAGGGCCTGGACATATCTTTTTAGGGGCCACTTTTCAACCCACCACAAGGATCCTGGGTATGCCCTTCCGCTTTCTGCTCCTCAGCTTTCCTATGTGTAAACAGTGAAGATGGCAAGAGTCCACTGACTTGCTTCTATACGTGTTTGCTTGTCTTCATGGATACTGATGGACCCCAGAATACAGGCATCGACCCAGCAGCCTGTGCCATGCTGACACGGTCCCCAGCAGTCACATACCCCGCAAAATCAAATTCAAGAACTATTTCATGACTTTCTACAACTTCCTTTAGCCATACATTCTTGAAGATTGGTTGACGAAGTTGGCTTGTGGTCAGACCACAAATACGAATGCCTTATCAACTCTGGGCCCTACACCCTGGGGAGAGAGCACTCAACGAGAGGAAGTGCAGAGCATGGGCTGAGCATGGGAAGGGGCTTGATGAACACAACCTGTGCAGGGCAAGGACCAGGGGGAGGTGAGTGAGGCCCTCCCTTCAGGGGCAAAATGGAAGAAGGAGCCAAAACCCTCAGTAATCAAGATTAAAAAATCAAAACTAACGCAAAAAAAAAAAAAAGAATCCACGATGAGCAAAATTTTAAATAAAGACAAGATGTGTTCTTGTAATTATGTGACTCAAATCAGTTCACCCTAATCTTGGTTTGTGGATCTTGTCTTTATTTAAAATTTTGATATTTTGTTCATCATGGATTTTTCCATTGAGGTCTTTGGCACCCCCTTAAATTTTGCCCTTAGTCCTGGCCCTGGAACTGTTAAGTTACAACTGGAGGGATGGGCCCTATAGGGACAAGGGATGGGGACCAGTGGGGAAAATTAGGGAACAAGTAGTGATTCCTGTGCTACTGGAAGGATCTGAGAGTCTGATGAGAGAGGCTGGTCTACATGACCTCTAGGAGAGTCCTCAACCCTCTGAGTCCAAGAGGCAAAGAGTTTCAGATTTCCCCGTGTAACTTCAATTATCTTTTGACCTCGAGATAATATAAGAAATGCTGCCTCTTGTCTCAAAGACTGTGGGACAGGGACTAGGTCGCCTGGAATTTCAGAAGCTGCCCCAAGCTGGGAGTCTGCCTGGCTCTGCTCTGATGGCACTGCTCCATCCTGGGAGGCCCAGGAGTGGGTGGCCCACACTGTGAGATGAAATGAACAGTCCCAGGAATAGCCCCAAGGTGTCCATTCATGGGCACAGTGATATGGGGGTGAGGTCAGCCTCCTCACCAGGCCCAAAATTAAAAATTTAAAATTAAAAAGGAAAGTCAGTGACCTGGGAGATGTTATCAAGTCAAAACATTTACTCTGAAAAAACACTGCAAAAAATGATCTTCCCAAAATGCATTCCTGTGCACATGTTCACATCTGTGCATGGCTCGCCCACCCCAGGCAGCATTCACGCTCCTTGGAACGACATTTGAGGCCCTTGGGGCGTCTCATGGCCCTTACCCCCACTTAGCTTCACAGATCTCATGTGTAATCATTTACATCTTTGGTCTTCCTTAAGTCTCTCATTTTAATTATTATACTGTCTGCCTGTACAGAATTTTAGTTTTTGTATTTTCCTCAAACTTTATACTATTTTTAAAGTTTAGGGTATCCCTGGACCCAAGTATCTTCTAATAAACTGTAAACTTCAACAACTTTAAAAATAATACCTACTGAAATAAAAATGAGTTGTTTCTTCTCATTAGTCAGCATCTCCAAAAACTTCATATTGTCATTGATTTTGGTATGAAAATATTTCTTTCAACATTTTCTACCCAAAGTGTTTTTCCAGGATCTCTCAGGTGTCACGTGATCTACAGAGCTGCTTATAAAATGTGTCCTAATGATTTGCCCTTTTTGGACAAATCAATAAATCATTCTTGTAGTGTTGGCTCTGACTGAGATTAAATAATGGATAAAAATAATATATATATTTTTTACTTTACTATGTAGTTGATCCTTTAAATGAAGTTGAAGGTTGGCAGAGAATTTAAAAATCTGAGATCAGAGGAGACAGAAAAGAATCATGTGCTCTGCTGTACTGAACTTTGGCTGGTGGTTAGAATTGAGAGATGGATGTTGCCATCTTCACTGGGACTGTCACCACCTGATTCTTGATAATGCTTTCACTGATAGAGAATAGTGTACTTTGGAAATACTTTTACATGCACCATACTACCTGTTCTTTCACAGCCCTATGAGATAAGCAGGCCAGGGGTTAGTCATCCCTAGTGGGAACATCCCTAGTGGAGGCCTGAGGACCTAAGCACCCTGCCAAGGTCCTCCTCCTAGTTATGACAGCACAAGATGTCAGGTGCCATGCCAGTCACATTGCACAATCTGCCATTCAGCCCACCTTTTGACCCCGGAGGAAGATATTTTCACCACCACTCTACAGATGAAGAAACAGCGGCTCAGAGAACTCAAGCTCAAGGTCACACAGCTGGTAAGTGGCAAAACTGGGGTTTGGACCAATCTTTCTGGTCTTTAGTACATGTTTCCCCAAGTCTACTTGTGGGGTCGTTCGTCTCCTCCAGGCTGACAGGAGCATCAGTGAGACTGAGAAATGACATTCCAGGTCAGAGGGGCACAGGATGAAATGGTGGCCTCGTCTGAAAGTCAGTGCCTGCAGTTGGTCCCATACTAGTCACGACTCCACCCCTTACGCATACACTATGTTACGTGCTTACAAAGCACCCTTACCTCATTTGATTCCCACAATTCCCTAGAAGGCCATGCAGTAACGAGCTGGATATCCTCATTTAACAGATAAGCGAGGCTCAGAGAGGTCACATGCTTTGCTCAAAATCACACAGCAAAGGCCAGAACAAGATCTAGGTGCTTTTTGCCAACATCATTGGACAGCATGATTAAAGGAGATGGGCTTGGGGGCTGAAATGAGCTGGCCAAGGCACCAACCTTTCCTGAGATGGTCTTGATCTGCTTGGAGCTCAGAGGCTCGAAGTCCACGCCGATGTAGCCCTCCATGGCAGCAAGCAGATTCTTCCGGAGACAACGGGATGAGTTGGCTTCTGTGTGCACCTGCTCCCACCAGGAAGGCTCATACCAGCCCGGGATGATCCATTGGTATTTGCTACCGTACATATTCTCCTCATATGCCTGCAACAGATGGGTTGACCATGAAGGCACCAAGAGACAAACATTTGTTCAAAGCTTTGTACCCTGTGGGAAAGGTGGAGGGGACTCAGGGTTCCTCGTACTAGAGGATTTGTTAATTTTTCTATTACTTGCTTGGTCTCCTCCTCATTATCTCTCAAGGGATATAAGGTAGTTTATAGGAAACATATATATTAAAATAATAAAACACTGAATAAAATAAAAACATAAGTGCCTGGGAAAATATAGATTATAATATGCTTATTGGAGGTAAAGGGAACAGAACGTAGACAAGTCCACCAAAGGTTCCAACACTATAGATATAAGCTACATATTTCACCACAAACTTCCTGGCAGCCCAAGAGAAAAGGGCAACAATATTAATTGCATAGCTCTTATTTTCAGTAAGGAGAAAACATACTAGTTCTTCAGGGACACAAAATGTTTTCTAGGCTTTAATCCCTAAACAAAATGCCTCATATGGAGGTCACTGTCAAATTAGCTAGCATGGTATCAACACCACCCCTACAACAAACAGATTTCATAAGGCTATTTTTGTATAGATCTTTACTAAAAGCTGAGATCATAACCTTAAAATATAATCCAGGGCGGAGCAATTTTGCAAGGGGCCAAGAAAATTTAATGTAAGCATACAACTTATATAAGATGTCACTTGGCAAACTGAACATCTCTCTAAATCTTTACCCAAAGCATGGTGTACATAAATCCAGATCCTAAAAAAAAAGTCCCTTATATTTATATACTTTACACGCATCTTTTTTGTCATTCATGTCCACCCTTTGAGATGGTCTAGGCAGAGTTTATTATCCTCATTTTAGAGATGAGGAAACTGGAAACCAGAGAGGGAAAGTCACTTTTCCAAGGCCCACAGTCTGGAACCTAGGTCTGCCTACTCTTACTCTGCAAAGCCACACTGCCTGCCTCCCATTTAAACAAAAAGTTGTCAGACTGTTCTAATATACCCCCATTTGGCTTTAATTCTTACTGTGATGATTTTTTTATCTGGAAAAGCATGCTTTTTGATAGCTTAGATGCACCCAGAAAATCCCAATTTGTAGGTATGTCACATTCCATCAGAGTTGGGTCCAGAATGGAGTAGAGCTCACATTCCTATCAGTAATCAAAACACCCAGAAGTGACTACAGAGAGCAGTGGTGTATGTAAATGCTCTCTGCGCACTGTGATGAACTGTATACATTAAAAAATGTGAACCTTAAACGATCCAGCAATTTGTTCCTAGGGAGCCACCTATGTTAGGAGGACACGTTGGGAAACAATTCATGTCACACTCCTTTATGTTCCTTGGCTTAGAACAGAGACAGCATAGAGGCCAGGAGGGTGTGGAGAAAGAAGCCTGCAACATTGCTCTGGATGCCAGGGACATTTTGGCTGCCCTCCACTTAGGCTCCAGCATGCTAATCGATGGTCTGCCCAGAAAGGGTGGGCCAGAGCCCTTTATATTTGTGTATATTAGAGAATAGTTACTGTTGAGTCTAAGAGTTAGAGGTGTGTTCCCTTCATTCCTACATCTGAGGAGGCAACTCTTCTAAGACTCTCTCAACACCTGAAAAAGCCCAGCCTGCAGTGTGGAGCATCTCACTGGGGTAAGTGTGAATTAGAATATTTGTTCCTTAGCTTAAGCTCAGATTCCATCTCTATGGCCTCTGTCCATTGATTCAGTGAAGCCACCGGAGATTAAACTGAAATTGTTTCATAAGAGAGCCCTTCAACTATCTCAAGGTAATGATCACATCACCTCTTCTCTAGACTCCTCTAATGATATGGGACTTTCACCTCCCTCATTCTAGACACTGTATTTCTCATAATGCAGCCTCAGATCATAGTCATTTTTTCCAGCAACTACATTGTAATGCTGCCCCAATCAAAACTGTTGTAGAAAAAACACAGAGAGCCCTAATATTACAATTATATAACAAAACCCCAGTTCAACAAAACTGGCTGGGGGCTAGACCTTTGAACAAAAGCGTCATCCCAATGACCCCAGGTCATTTAATCAATGGCAGAACCTGTGAGACTTCACAACTCTCATCTTTCACTGGCAGGGAGGAACTCACATATATTGAGCCCCTATTATGTGCTAGGCCATTTATATACATTATCTTATTTTATTCTCACAACAACCCTATGAGTTATGTGCTATTATCTCTATCTTATAGATGAAGACATTGAGGCTCAGAGATTGAGGAATTTGCTCAAACACATTCAGCTAAGTCAAGAGGACAAGATTCAAAGCCTGTTTTTTTAAGTTTCTCTCTTTTCTTAGCAAAACAAACAAAGTAAAACTTTCTGGAAGCTTTCTCAGTCTTAAAAGGTTGAGGCAAGGTAGCGCCACTTATTACGAATGTATGGTAAGTAAGCGTCAACAGATACTTAGTGAGGACATGAGGAGGTCTTCTGATCAGATGCAAAGGCAGATTTGCATTATTCTCTGAGACCAAAGACTGTGTGATAATTTAGAGGCAGCATGGAGCAGGAAGTCAGGAGCCTCCCAGTGATCTGCTGTGATAGCTGTCTGACCTGCCATTGTTCTGTTAGGTGTTCCTTGTGAGTGAATTTTCCAGAAAACAGAAGTTCAGTCCATTTGAATGACAACACGTTTTGTTTACAATATTAGTCAATTTTGATGAAGATAAAATTTTTTCTACTGATTTTTTTGAAAAAAAAAAGAAAAAAGACTATAGTCAAGTGGCACTAGATTCTCTGCCACATACCAGCTGGGTAACTCTGGCACACAACTCCTTGGACCTTGCTTTTCTCATCTATAGCCTGTGGAAAGCAAAGCCCATCTCACTGGGTTGGTGTAGGAATTAAATGAGGTAATATATGAACAAAAAAACAACCTAATCAAAAAATGGGCAGAAGATCTAAATAGACATTTCTGCAAAGAAGACATACAGCTGGCCAATAGACACATGAAAAGATGCTCAACATCGCTAATTATTAGAGAAATGAAAATCAAAATTACAGTGAGATATCACCTCACACTGGTTAGAATGGCCATCATTAAAAAGTCTAGAAATAGGGCTTCCCTGGTGGCGCAGTGGTTGAGAGTCCACCTGCCGATGCAGGGGACGCGGGTTCATGCCCCGGTCCGGGAAGATCCCACATGCCACGGAGCAGCTGGGCCCGTGAGCCATGGCCGCTGAGCCTGCGTGTCCGGAGCCTGTGCTCCACAATGGGAGAGGCCACAACAGTGAGAGGCCCACGTACCGCAAAAAAAAAAAAAAAAAAAAAGTCTAGAAATAATAAATGCTGGAGAGGGTGTGGAGAAAATGGAACCCTCCTACACTGTTGGTGGGAATGTAAATTGGTGCAGCCACTATGGAAAACAGTATGGAGGTTCCTTAAGAAACTAAAAATAGAGTTGCCATATGATCCTGCAATCCCACTCCTGGGCATATATCTGGAGAAAAATCTAATTCGAAAAGATACATGCATCCCTATGTTCACAGCAGCACTATTTACAATAGCCAAGACATGGAAGCAACCTAAATGGCCATCGACAGATGAATGGATAAAGAAGTGATACATATATACAGTGGAATACTGCTCAGCCATAAAAAAGAATGAAATAATGCCATTTGCAGCAACATGGATGGACCTAGAGATTATCATACTAAGTGAAATAAGTCAGACAAAGACAAATACTATGATATCATTTATATGTGGAATCTGAAACATGACACAAATGAACTTATTTACAAAACAGAAACAGACTCACAGACATAGAAAATAAACTTATGGTGTCCAAAGGGGAAAGGGGGGGAGGGATAAATTAGGAGTTTGGGATTAGAAGATATCAATTACTATATATAAAATAGATAAACAACAAGATCCTACTGTATGGCACAGGGAACTATATTCAATATCCTGTAATAAACCACAATGGAAAAGAATATGAAAAAGAATATATATCTGAATCACTTTTCTGTACACCAGAAAGTAACACAAGTTTGTAAATCAACTATACTTCAATAAAAAAGAAATAATAAATGAGGTAATATGTGTACCATACCTGGCCAACACTACGTGCGGGAACATTGTGGCTGCTCCTTCTCATGCCACTCTCTTTTCCAGAACTCATGGCCTTATTCTGAAAATTAACCACTCCTATGGGCCATGCACAGTGATACTTTTGGGCATGGCCCAAACACCAAATGGCCCCAGACTATTGTTCTTGGAGTTTCTGATCTACTTTTTTTTTTTTTTTTTTTTTGGTATGTGGGCCTCTCACTATTGTGGCCTCTCCCGTTGCAGAGCACAGGCTCCGGACGCACAGGCTCAGTGGCCATGGCTCACGGGCCCAGCCGCTCCACGGCATGTGGGATCTTCCCGGACGGGGGCATGAACCCGTGTCCCCTGCATCGGCAGGCGGACTCTCAACCACTGCGCCACCAGGGAAGCCCTCTGATCTACTTTTGATGGCTTTGTCTCCTTTCTATTTGTCAGGTCTAGGCTGTCACTTTCACTGTCATGAAATCCCTCTCCTTACTCTGAATTTGCTGCTTTTAAACTGCTATGGAAAGCAGGGAGTGTTAAACATACGTGCCGAAAAAAGTACACAGCACAGGCTTTGAGTGAGGGTCTAAAAGGCTCTCCTACAAGGGAGGTAGACTGGGCTTAAATATAGCATACAGTGTCTAAAGCAACTGCAGAGAGGCCTCTGGGCCTCCATTCTGGTATTCTCACGTTCAGAAGGGCTGAGATTGTTGGACATGTGAGCCTTAAGAAGCTGCTGGTATCTTTGTCTGTCTCCTTTGCCAAATAGGGAGTTCCTGGAGGGTGGTGTCTGCTCTTTCCAGGATCCCCAGTGCTTAGCACAGTGCCTGGTGTAAGAGGGCACCCAATAAATGGTTGTAGAGTGACTGACTGAACACATTTTCAGTTTACTTGGTCACCTTGGTTTTCATTGTTTTTGTCTCTAGTAGGAATGTGGTCTCAGGACCTGTGGCCACCAAATGGGCCCTACCAGGTGATGATGGGCAGTCTTGAGCTCATGTTCTTCAGTCCCATGAACGACTTTGTTCTCATTAGCTGCAGACAGGTAGCCATGATGTAATTTAAAAATCCAATTTCCTCTTTTTATTGTTTCCTTTTGCCTCCTCACTTCCTCAGGCAAGAAGGATATTTCCCTTTTATAGGCATTTCATAACCATAATAAACCATAATAAACCATAACCATAATAGTAATAAATCCTCACATCAGTAAAGCAGTTAACAGTTGGGATCACAGTCACCCTTGTTTAAGCCTCTCGACAATCCTATGAGGCCAATAAGACAGGGGTTGTCGCTTCCATTTTAGAGGTGAGGCAGCCGGGGGCTGGAGTTGTAAAGTGGCCTGCTTGAGGTCACACAGCTGGCAGAACTAAAACCAGAACCCAGGTCAGAGTGCTTGAGAATTTAGAATAGACCACCAAGGAGGGAGGAGAAGACAAAAGCGACAGGCCACGCTCGTCCTTTGCTGGAACTGAAATGAACATTTTGCCACAGGGCTATAAATAGTCCTTGCATTTGCTAGAGACTACTCTCCCCTTGGGTGGCAGGTCCAATCTCAAGAACATGCAGGGGCTTCCCTGGTGAAGCAGTGGCTGAGAGTCTGCCTGCCGATGCAGGGGACAGGGGTTCGTGCCCCCGTCCGGGAAGATCCCACATGCCGCGGAGCGGCTGGGCCCGTGAGCCATGGCCGCTGAGCCTGCGCGTCCAGAGCCTGTGCTCCGCAACGGGAGAGGCCGCAACAGTGAGAGGCCCACGTACTGCGAAAAAACCAAAACCAAAAAGAACATGCAACAACACGCTGCAAAGTTTGCACTGCAGCATTTGGATGGCAAAGATGCGGTTGTCTCCATCCCATTGTGCTCTGACCCTGACATGGGTGGAGAGGTTCTCTCCCAGGGTCTCTGCTCCGAGCAGCCCCTCCCTCCATCACACACCAGAGTTTTGATTCAGTGTGAGGACACTGAGAAGACTCTCCTCAGGACCTTCCAGGCCTGCCAGAAGAACTCCTTCCTAACCAGATAAGACTGACAGTCCTGACAGGCAGATCCATCTGATGGTCTGACACACGGAATAAACCCCCAACCAAAAACTTCTGAGAAACCACTCAGTGAATAAAGCAGCCAGCAAAGACTCTAAGAAAAAGTCCATCTGAAGATACCCAAAGTCCAAGAGGAAGAAGAAAGTGGGATGAAGAGGTGGGATGATGTCCCGTGCTGTGTAGAAGGCAAGCAGCCTGGGGCTTTGGGTCAAGAGGAAGACAGCCATGCCGTCTGTTCTGAAATAGAAACCATGCTGCTGGAAATGCCACTCAGAAAATAACCACAGTGCACAGCATGGAGGGAAATCACAGCCACGCCTCAGCTTAGGGTTTGGCTCAAATCAGAACAGGAGGGGACTTCCCTGGTGGTCCAGTGGGTAAGACTCTGTGCTCCCAATGCAGGGGGCCCAGGTTTGACTGCTGGTTGGGGAACTAGATCCCGGATGCATGCCGCACCTAAGAAGTCCACATGCCACAACTAAGAGCCTGCATGCTGCAACTAAAAGAAGATCCCTCCTGCTGCAACTAAAAGATCCTGCGTGCTGCAACTAAGACCCAGTGAAGCCAAGATAAATAAAGAAATAAATACTAAAAACAAATGAAAAAAATAGGAGGTCTGTCTGCATTTTGTGCAAACAGGAGATGGCCAGTGCTCAGTGTGGCAACTTCACAGATCATTTTTATTAATTTACTTTTCCTCAATTGATCGACAATCATCCACCATGTGCCAGCTATTTGCAAGGTCTTGGGGATATGTAGGGGGCTTCCCTGGTGGCGCAGTGGTTGAGAATCTGCCTGCTAATGCAGGGGACACAGGTTTGAGCCCTGGTCTGGGAGGATCCCACATGCCGCGGAGCAACTAGGCCTGTGAGCCACAACTACTGAGCCTGCGCGTCTGGAGCCTGTGCTCTGCAACAAGAGAGGCCGCAATAGTGAGAGGCCCGCACACCACGATGAAGAGTGGCCCCGGCTTGCCACAACTAGAGAAAGCCCTCGCACAGAAACGAAGACCCAACACAGCCAAAAATCAATAAATAAACAAATTTGGGTTTTTTTAAAAAAAAAAAAAAAACCAAAAAACCCAGCTTCTTCTCTAAAAAGTTATGTCTTCTAATTGGAGCATTATTTTCCTTTTCTAAATGGGCCATTTCTGGACCTTAGATGGTAACATGCGAAGTATTATGACTTTTGAAATAAAATGTATTAAATCAATTTGCTCCATTTTTTTTCAATTTTTCTCATGTTCCTCCTTAGATTTTCATATGGAAATACTCCTTAATTACCCTTAACTGAGACACAGGATGCTTAACACAATCTAGGAAAGTCCATCAGTTAGTAAATTCGTCAGCCCAATGGTGGTCCATTCCATCCTCAGAGACCTTACATAGACAAATAAAAAAAGGTTGCTGACATTTGCTGAGGGCTCACTGTACGTCAGCCACTATGCAAGGTGTTTTTGCTCATTTAAGCTCCACAACAATCCTATGAGACAGGTGTTATTATTATCCTCACTTTACAGATGAGAAAACTGAGGTTTAGAAAGTGTCAACAAGCCCAAATTCAGTTACTAAGCTGCAGACCAGTAGTTCAAGCCCAAGCAGACTGACTCCTGAGCACTAAGCATCACGCAGCGTCCCCTGAAATGTCAGCCTATAGCTTCTCCTTCCTCCCTGCTATTTTGAAAGGTGATCAGGCGGTTCCCACTTTGCTCCTGGGCCTTCATGAGGAAATATCCCTGGGTGACTATGGTTTCCGGTCGCTGCTCTCTCCTTACTCCTGGGCTCTTTTCAGTTTCTGCATCTCTCCTGAAATGGGGCACCAGGAGCTGAGCAGGATACCCCAGGTGGGGTCTCTCCAGCAGAGAGCAGAGGGACGACCCGCCCTAGTTGTGGACGTGCAGCCTGAGGTCACCTCGGCTCCCTGGAAGCTGTGCTCACACTGGTTACTCACGGTAACCTTGAGGTCAACTGAGACTCCAAAGTCTCTTTTGTTCTAAACGCACAGTACTCCTCAGCTATACCTCTATCATCTTGGACATAGGCAGCCCAATTTGTTCTAATATAACCTTATATTGGGACTATTAGATTTAGTCTTCCTGGATTCAATTAAACATTCCAGCTTGTTAAGGTTCTTTACACCCTGGCTATCTTCCAACATATTTCACAACTTCTAAAATTCCTATACGCCTATTTTTATAATCTCATCCAAGTTACTGAAAAAAGGTCAAAGAAAACAGAGGCCTGTGGCCCATCACTAGAGACCGCACCTAGAATAACCTCAGTCTAAGAGGAGGAGCTTATTGGGTAGACAATTCATGTAACTAGGCTCTCATTCTGTTGATTTCTCTCCTGACCCTGAGGTGGAGGAGGGTGAGCCAGGGCATCAGAATGGAAAGACATAGTCCCTGTGTTAGAACTCTTACATATGCTCAGGTTAGAATATCATGTGGAGAGGGCTTCCCTGGTGGCGCAGTGGTTGAGAGTCCACCTGCTGATGCAGCGGACACGGGTTCGTGCCCCGGTCCGGGAAGATCCCACATGCCGCGGAGTGGCTAGGCCTGTGAGCCATGGCCACTGAGCCTGCGCGTCCGGAGCCTGTGCTCTGCAATGGGAGAGGCCACAACAGTGAGAGGCCCACGTACCACAAAAAAAAAAAAAAAAAAAAGAATATCATGTGGAGAAAAGAGGATTTGACTGGGAATCAGGTGAATGGGGATGGAGCCCGGTTCTGCCATAAAACAACCCTTGGACAAGCTTCTCCACCTCTCTAGGCTTCTAGCTCCTTATCTGTAACAAGGGTACAATAGTAGGGTACAATAAAGCAAGGGTAACAATAGTAGCTTCACATGGTTATTGGAAAGATTAAGTGAGATAAGGTTTAAGAATATACTTTGTCACCTATCACACACCAGACAATTAAAAGGATTCAGTGGTAGATACTGAACAGTTGACGGTCTGTGCTAAACCTGAGTCTCTGAGCCCTGCTTACAGGGCAGGAAGGGGTCTGAGGCCTCCCGGTCTCGCCCTGGAATCTGGTGTCTCCCTCTGTGTGGTGCACACAGCACTGCTCCATTAAGCAAGGCTGGGTGGAGGAGACTTAAAACTAGCTGGCAGCGCTGAAGCAATGGTAAGACAGTGGGTTTGGTAAACTGAGGTTCCTGGTTCCTCCTACAACTGCACTGTTCTGAGTCCTGGGGTTTTAGCTCCATGGAAAGATGAAAGAGCAGTGAGAATAACACTTCTGCTTCCAACACCCCAGACTCCGGTCCACTCAAGGACCAGGCAGTGACACTGAGTGCAAGAAAACGCTTCATGAACCTCCCCAAAGACATCCATGACACAACCAAAGTGTTACTTACACAACAGAACACTTTTGCTGCCATATTCTGGTCAAACTGGCCAAGGATGATCCGCACGTCGTTGCCCTGTGGACAGAAGGACACGATGTGAAGGTGAGCGTGTGATCGGCACAGCCCAGAGGGCTCGAGGCAGCGGGCAGGGATCATTCACATGCCCCAGGCTCCCCAGCAAGAGCTCTGCCTGAGGGGGTGGGCAGGGCAAAACCTCACCCCCCAGCCCAGCCGAGCCTGGATCTATGGCTCTCTCTGGGCCCAGCTTTCCCTCAGCTACTGCTGTTGGCCCTGCGTGGTCTCGTGGGTAAACCCTGGGGCTGGAGGCTAAAGGCTCTGAGGAGCCTCATTGTCTCCCCTGCTCTCCTCCAACAAGGGCAGGCAAACGCTCCGGGGCACTGAGACAGCGTCTGCTCTCCATCCTCACTCTACACATAGGGAAACTGAGGCCAGAGGAGAGAAAGTAACTTCTAAGGTCCCCAGGGGAGTTGGCAGCGGAAACAGTTCCCAGCCAACACCCCCTCCCCCTCTAGTATTCTAGACTTTTCCACCTTTCTCGAGTCCACAGAGCTTCCCAATTAAGAAGTTTCAGAGTCTCTTTGAGTTCTCAGCTTTGTTCAAATCTCAGCTCCACTTGGGTGGCCTCAAGTGGCTCCTTTTCCCATCTTAGCCTCAATTTCCTCATCTGCAAAATGCAGATAATGGCAGTACTTAGAGGGCTGCTGAGAGGACTAAATGAGATAATCCTCATAGAGTGCTTAACATAGTTCCTGGCACAGAGTAAACACCCAGCTAGAATTAGTGTCTTATAACCTTCTCCCAACCTATTCTTCTCCCTTTATTTCAAAGGAAAATCTATATTCAAAAGCTCTATAAATGGTTACTTATTATCTTAATATCTCAATATGGTTAATAGGTATATATTGTACCATGGGTCCTATCACTCATTTATTCATTCAACAAACATTTACTGAGTGTCTGCTTGAGGCTCCCTCCTGGGTCAGGGTAAGGGGTTCTCGGTTGCTTTCTAGGGGAAGGGACCCTGCCCTGCCCCCATATAGAACAGGCAGAAGGAGGATGTACAGGTAGCCTCCAGGAAACCAGCCAGGCCCCGGCCCATACGCTTGCTCCATCCCAGTCCTGCCCTCCGCACTGACACTCAGCCCTGCAGGTGATGTTACCTTGCTGCCATTTACCCCGTCCTTTCCAGCAAGCCTCAAGGCTCTTTGATGCATAAAGAAGAGAAACATCCCTTTAAAGATCAGTTTTTAGCATCTTTCAAAATTGGAAAGTGCTGACTGGGAGGCCATTTTACTCATCATGTACTTTAGCAAAATAAAAAAGACTTGGATTCTAAAATCACCCTTCGTTTGCAAGCAAGAATGGAAAGAAGAAAAAAAATTTTCCTCTGAAAGGACTTTAAAAGATCATTAACAGAGCAGTTGAAGGAAGGCAAGCCTTTGTCATCACCATGGCTGCAATGCTATAGAAAGTTCTAAGCTGCTTCTGTTCTGTGGCCATACTCCCGGGCACACTCCAGGGTCTTTCTGCTTGTTTGTTGAATTTTTTATAGCATTTCTTGCTGCTAATAGTATTCACCTACCCATATCCATCCATCCATCCATCCATCCATCCATCCATCCATCCATCCATCCAGCAAACATTTATGGAGCATCTACTTTGTGCCAAGCCCTGTGTTGCTAAACACGGTATAGTAGAAACAGCTTATTGGATTTTGGAGTCAGAGAGACCTGGGTTCACATCCCAGCTCCGGCACTGACCAGCTACATGACCCTGGGTCTTAATGTCCTGGAGCCTCAATCTCCTCATCTCTGAAATGGGGATAATATTCCCTGCCTGACCCAGTGGTTGTAGGATTCATGGTAATGAAACCCACCCACTGGCTTCCATGGTGCTCTCTCCTGGCTCCCTCCTGCCTCCTGGTCATTCCTGCTCAGACTCTCAATCAGCTCCTCGTCTTTCTGCCCATCCCTAATGCTGGTGTTCCATACAGTTCTGCCCTCATCACTCTCCCTGGGCAATCTCATTCATGACCCCAGCCACAACTCCCCTCTGAGCATTGTGGACTCCCAAGTCTCTCTCCCCAGCCCAGACTTTTCTCCAGTTGCCCCCTGGACACCTCCACTTGGATTCTCTCAACATGCCCCAAGTTGAACTCCTCATCATTCCCAACATGCCTACTTCCTCCTCCTATATTGTCCATCTCTAGAACAGAGTTGTCAACCTCCTACTCCCTAAGATCATAAACTTGGGAGCCATTCTAGATTCACTCCTCTCCTCATCTTAGCCATAACCATGGCCTGTTGGTTCTGTCTGCTCACTAGCTTCCTGAATCGCCCCCATGTCTCCAGCCCCATTGCCCTGGGTTTAGCCACCATCACTCCCTACGTGGTGAACCACTACAGCCTCCCAGCTGGATCCCTGCCTTTAGTCCTGCTCCATCCACCCAGTCTCCAGAAAGCACACAAGGGGATCATTCCAAGATTGAAATTTGATTATGTAAAATCTTTCCATGGCTCCTGGAGCTTTACAGATCAAACTCTGAGCTCCTTGGAACATTCCAAATTTTTTACCAACTCACTCCTGCTCATTTCTCTAATCACATTTTTTGCTACTCCTTCACAGCAGGGAGAATGAACTACCTGCAGTTCTCTTAAATGGTCTGCCATTCACTCCTTCATTCATTCACTCATTCATTCATTCACTTTCTCACTCTGTCCCCTTTCTTTCTTTCTACAAGTTCATTCATCCAGAATGCCATTCCCTCCCACCCTACACGCTGTGCCTGGAGAGCTGCTACTCCCCCTTCCTGCCTTAGCTCAGGCATTCCTACTCTGAGAAACCATCTCTGTCCCATTAGGCTTGGTGGTCATTTGCTCCTCTGTGGGCCCAGAGCACTCTGTGCTTCCCTCTATCATGGCCTGAGTCTACTTGTTTGTTTTCCCCATTGGACTGAGGATAACTTGATCCATCTCTGGGTCTCCAGCTCCCAGAACAAGGCATGACACATATATCAATAAATAGGTATTAAATGTGTGATTAAGTGAATGAATGCTGTGTGAAGCACAAGCACAATGCCTGGCCCACATTGGCTATTCAATATCTGCTGGTTATTATCATCAACTGCACTAATATCCTGCTAGCCTAGGGCCTAGGTACTGGTTGGGTTCACCATGTTCATTTCTTGAATGGACCGAGGGACTCGCATCTTCATGGTTGACCACCTGACCACCTGCTAACAGATAAATAAACAGCTCTGCCACTTGTGGACCATTTAGTGTCTCTGTTGCCATGACAACCAAGTTGCATTGACTACTTGGTTCTATGCTCCCAAACTTTTAGGACTGGATGGGGGCCCAAGGGATCGCTGATCTTGTTAACCCCTTCCCAGAGAGGCAAAAATCTTTCCCAAATCCAGCACAGCACCCCAAAACCAGCAATCTTGCCTTGGTGTCCCCTGACCATTAGAGGGTCCTGGAGAAAGAGCCTATCCGGGGCCAGGTTATGCCTGATGCAGGAAGCTATTCACACCCACTCTGACTCTAGACAGTGAGTAAGAAGGGCAAGATGCTGCAAAGCCTGGGAGAAAAGAGGACGAGCCAGCACTCAGTGCAGGTGGAGCCTGGATCCCAGGGTAGGGAGAGGATAATGGGAAATATGACTGGACTGGGATCCTTAGGGGGCCCATGAGAGCAGCATAAAGAGTTGAAGGTGCTTCTCAAAATGGGATATGTGTACTCCCAGGGCAGAGGAGTTCTCCTGAGAGTATGAAAAGTGCGGATATGCCTGGTTCTTCTTTCTGGAGTAGCAATTTATTGGAAGATTCAGGGGTGAAGGGAAACATTTTGGATCGGGGGAATCTTAAAAGTTTTTAACACACCCACACTCTCACAAAAGTTCCAGAATCACACTTTTCAATGTTGCATAACTTGTATGTTTTCCTTAAAATCCAGAGAGAGGAAAGAGACTTTGTGTTGGCAGTGGACCCTGCTTCTGGCCAAGCCCGCCCACCTCCCTACCAGGGGTATCAGTGCACTCTCCTCTATGGCTGAAAGGGCTTTGGGGCAGTTGAAGGACTGCCAGGGGTAGGGGAGGACAGCCATGACCATCTCTAAGGATGACAGTGCAGAATGGTGCTGTGATGTTAGAGCTGGAACGTGGCAGAGGGCAGGGTCTCAAAAAGCCCTGCCATGGACTCTTGGCTCTGCAGGGGGCCGCCTGGAGTGAAAGTAGATGTCCCGAGATCAGACAAATGACAGCTTCTTCTTAGAGGGCTAGATCTAAGGTAATGGATGGTAGCAGAGACCTATGTTCACACCCTCAACAGGCCACACCCATGGGGGGCAAAAATGGAAGGGAACAGCCATGGGGCAGGAGGCCTGGGGAGGGGTACTCAGTCCAAACCCTGGGTGGATTTCCCTTCCTCTTCCCTGGCCCCTCTCATCTGTTGTCTAGGACCTCTTTGTCTCTGGGGCCCTTAAAGGGAGCTAAAATCTCACATATAAAAAATGACACTTAAGAAGGATGACTCAATTCAAAGCACTACTGTATAAACCCCCACTTTACACGGGATCCTAGCAGAGTCAAAATAAATGACAGCTCCCGAGCTCTTTCTAGCCACTGCCCTAGGAGGTACGTGCTATAATTATGCTCACTCTGGATAGTTTCATGAGCAAACTGAGGCCCAAAGACTTAAGCAACTTTCCTAGGCACAGCAGACACTGTTGGTCCTGCTGGATCCCCTCCTCGGGGCTAGTGCACCCAACCCAGCTGCAGCGATGGTGGGCTGCCACCAGCTCCCTCCCTTCTCTGGAGAACTTCCCTCAGCCAAGGGGAGCTTCCTGGCCCTAGAAGGCCATGTTGTGCCCCACATCCCATAGCAGCCAGTGACTGACTCACATGGGTAGAAAACTCCAGCCCCCTTGCTGAAAGGTGGGACCAGCTCTGTGGTGCAGACTGTGCTCCAGAGATGCGATGAGGCCAGGTTAAACCCATCTCCAGCCAAAAGGCATTCTGGCCTAGCTCCCCTCTTGCCTTATCCTGCTTCTCTCCCCTTCTCCTGAGCCCACTCTCAATAAATCTCTTTCACAAGAATCCCAGGCTCTGTTTCTAGGGAGTTCAACCTAAGACACCAGGTCACAGGGATAAGAAGTGGTGACTCTGGCCTCGACCCAATGTGGGTCTGGCCCCAGAGCCCAAGCATTTGACCACTCACTCCTATATATTACCTCCCACGCTGAGAAGGCCAACCCCACCAGGCCTGGGCTGCTGGGGCTCAGTACCGAGTCTGCAGCAATGACTCATGGAGAAAAGTCCTATGGATTTTGAGGTCAAAGGACCTGAGCAGCAAGTGTAACCCTGAGACATTAAGACAGCTGATGTGCATTTAAAAGAGCAGGAAAGCAGAAGGCAACCCATCTTGCTTCCCTGTGACAGCAGTGTGGGGTCCTGCTAGAAGATCAAGGTTGACCCTGACACTGACCTCCTGCCATCTCTGCATCTGTCTCAGCCTACGTTTAATAGCTTCCTGGTTTCCTACAGACGCACACTACCCCACTATCCCACTGGGCTGCTGAAAAATCAAATGAAACCATGTTCAACGTTGTAGAAAGGGGTAAGGTGCAATGAGCCCCAAGGTGGCTGAGCTATTAGAGGCCGGCCATGATGCAGGCTGGGAGGTGCCCCTGACCTGGAGCAGTGGGCACTGGTGAAGTGGTGAGAAGCCCAGGCCTGCTCCGACTCCCCCACTTTGGTCGTGAGACCTGGGGTAAGCCTGAGAGGGTTAGCAAAGATGTTTTCCAAAGTCCCTCTTGGCTCTGACAGACTGATTCCACACCCAGAATGAGTATTCTCTTTTATTTAGCTAAAATTAATCTTTCTTAGACTTGTTTTTTTTTCTTCTCCAGAAGTGTCCCTAAAAGCAGAGAAGCAGGAGACATATACTCTTAAGGACGGGAGTGAAAAACAGTACAGCCCATAGCAGCCCACTGGCAAAGCATGGCATTTCTTTAAAGTTTATTATTTTATCTTGAAAATTCATGTATATTTAGCCTTCCAATAACATATCTATGTTTATCTTAAGATAAAAATAATGCTTTTTCTTCCCATGTCTCTGAGCAAAACTGGCCTGCTGGGAAGATGCACTACATTTATCCTGTAGCTTTGCATCCCCTTGGGGTGCTGGTATGAACCTCAGGTTCAGGCAGTCAGGCTGGATTCCTGGCCCGTGGGGGGGCAGGTAATTCCCACTAGGACTTTCCCATGAAGCAAAGTGGGGAACAGTTCCCCTCAAGACCTATCTTTGTGGTCTTCCTGTAATAGAATAATGGCTCCCCAAAGATGTCCATGTTCTAATCCCTGGAACCTGTGAATATGCTGTGTGACATAGCAAGGGGGAATTAACATTGCAGATGGAATTAAGGTTGCTAATCAGCTGACTTATAAAATAGGGAGATTTTCCTGGAGTCTGAATCCTGAATGATGGCTTGGGGGCTGCTCCACAGAAGGCCAATAAAGCAACTGAAATTGACAGGGACAGAGTAAAGGGACAAAGCAAATGATTAAATAGTTAATCCCACTAAGAGATCATGAGTAAAAGAAAAAAGTATGGGGGACCCCTGTAAGTGAATAATCACTCAAGGAAGCAGGCTTGCCTAGCAACAAAACCATGCAATAGAAGCATGAGACATGCCCCAAAACAATAAAACAATGGTGGAATGAGACCTACATCCTGCCCAGGGAGGTCAGTAAGTTAATGACTCCTAGGACATGCTCCTCTGTGCACACTAAAAACAAAAATATAGGCAATGTTGGACCAGAGTCTGGCTTGGCACAGCCATGTGGCTAACAGGGTCTGGGTGCTCCAGACGGGTGTCAGGCCTGTGCCTCTGAGGTGGGAGAGCCGAGTTCAGGACACTGGACCACCAGAGACCTCCCGGCTCCACATAATATCAAATGGCAAAAGCTCTCCCAGAGATCTCCATCTCAATGCCAAGACCCAGCTCCACTCAACGACCAGCAAGCTACAGTGCTGGACACCCCATGCCAAACAACTAGCAAGACAGGAACACAACACCACCCAGTAGCAGAGAGGCTGCCTAAAATCATAATAAGGTCACAGACACCCCAAAACACACCACCAGACGTGGTCCTGCCCACCAGAAAGACAAGATCCAGCCTCATCCACTAGAACACAGGCACCAGTCCCCTATACTAGAAAGCCTACACAACCCACTGAACCAACCTTAGCCACTGGGGGCAGACACCAAAAACAAAGGGAACTACGAACCTGCAGCCAGCGAAACGGAGACCCCAAACACAGTAAGTTAAGCAAAATGAGAAGACAGAGAAACACACAGCAGATGAAGGAGCAAGACAAAAATCCACAAGACCAAACAAATGAAGAGGAAATAGGCAGTCTACCTGAAAAAGAATTCAGAGTAATGATAGTAAAGATGATCCAAAATTGTGGAAATAGCATGGAGAAAATACAAGAAACGTTTAACAAGGACCTAGAAGAACTAAAGAGCAAACAAACAATGATAACAACACAATAAATGAAATTAAAAATTCTCTAGAAGGAATCAATAGCAGAATAACTGAGGCAGAAGAACGGATAAGTGACCTGGAAGATAAAATAGTGGAAATAACTACCATAGAGCTGAATAAAGAAAAAAGAATGAAAAGAATTGAGGACAGTTTCAGAGACGTCTGGGACAACATTAAACGCACCAACATTAGAATTATAGGGGTCCCAGAAGGAGAAGAGAAAAAGAAAGGGACTGAGAAAATATCTGAAGACATTATACTTGAAAACTTCCCTAATATGGGAAAGGAAATAGTCAAGTCCAGGAAGCACAGAGAGTCTCTACAGGATAAAACAAGGAGAAAACACCAAGACACATATTAATCAAACTATCAAAAATTAAACACAAAGAAAAAATATTAAAAGCAGCAAGGGAAAAACAACAAATAACATACAAGGGAATCCCCATAAGGTGAACAGCTGATCTTTCAGCAGAAACTTTGCAAGCCAGAAGGGAGTGGCAGGTCATATTTAAACTGATGAAGGGGAAAAATCTACAACCAAGATTACTCTACCCAGCAAGGATCTCATTCAGATTCAACGGAGAAATTAAAACCTTTACAGACAAGCAAAAGCTAAGAGAATTCAGCACCACCAAACCAGCTTTACAAATGCTAAAGGAACTTCTCTAGGCAGGAAACACAGGAGAAGGAAAAGACCTACAATAACAAACCCAAAACAATTAAGAAAATGGTAACAGGAACATACATTATCAATAACTACCTTAAATGTAAATGGATTAAATGCTCCAACCAAAAGACATAGACTGGCGGAATGGATACAAAAACATGACCTGTATTTATGCTGCCTACAAGAGACCCACTTCAGACCTAGGGACACATACAGACTAAAAGTGAGGAGATGGAAAATGATATTCTATGGAAATGAAATCAAAACAATGCTGGAGTAGCAATTCTCATATCAGACAAAATAGACTTTAAAATAAAGACTATTACAAGAGACAAAGAAGGACACTACATAATGATCAAAGGATCAATCCAAGAAGAAGATAACAATTGTAAATATTTAGGCACCCAACATAGGAGCACCTAATACGTAAGGCAAATGGTAACAGCCATAAAAGAGGAAATCGACAGCAACACAATCACAGTAGGGGACTTTCACAACCCACTTTCACCAATGGACAGATCATCCAAAATGAAAATAAATAAGGAAACACAAGCTTTAAATGATACATTAAATAAGATGGACTTAATTGATATTTATAGGACATTCCATCCAAAACCAACAGAATACACCCTCTTCTCAAGTGCTCACAGAACATTCTCCAGGATAGATCATATCTTGGGACACAAATCAAGCCTTGGTAAATTTAAGAAAATTGAAATCGTAACACATATCTTTTGCAACCACAACCCTATGAGGCTAGATATCAATTACAGGAAAAAATCTGTAAAAAGTACAAACACATGGAGGCTAAACAACACACTACTAAATAACCAAGAGACCACTGAAGAAATCAAAGAGGAAATCAAAAAATACCTAGAAACAAATGACAATGAAAACACAATGACCCAAAACCTATGGGATGCAGCAAAAGCAGTTCTAACAGGGAAGTTTATAGCAATACAATCCTACCTCAAGAAACAAGAAACATCTCAAATAAACAACCTAAACTTACACCTAAAACAATTAGAGAAAGAAGAACAAAAAAACCCCAAACTTAGCAGAAGGAAAGAAAGCATAAAGATCAGATCAGAAATAAATGAAAAAGAAATGAAGGAAACAATAGCTAAGATCAGTAAAACTAAAAGCCGGTTCTTTGATAAGAAAAAAACAATTGATAAACCACTAGGCAGACTCATCAAGAAAAAAAGGGAGAAGACTCAAATCTATAGAATTAGAAATGAAAAAGGAAAAGTAACAACTGACACTGCAGAAATACAAAGGATTGTGAGAGATTACTACAAGCAACTATATGCCAAAAAAATGGACAACCTGGAAGAAATGGACAAATTCTTAGAAAAGCACAACCTTCTGAGACTGAACCAGGAAGAAATAGAAAATATAAATAGACCAATCATAAGCACTGAAATTGAAACTGTGATTAAAAATCTTCCAACAAACAAAAGCCCAGGACTAGATGGCTTCACAGATGAATTCTACCAAACATTTAGAGAAGAGCTAGCACCCATCCTTCTCAAACTCTTCCAAAATATAGCAGAGCGAGGAACACTCCCAAACTCATTCTATGAGGCCACCATCACCCTCATACAAAACCATACAAAGATCACAAAGAAAGAAAACTACAGGCCAATATCACTGATGAACATAGAAGCAAAAATCCTCAACAAAATACTAGCAAACAGAATCCAACAGCACATTAAAAGGATCACACACCATGACTAAGTGTGGTTTATCTGAGGAATCCAAGGATTCTTCAATATATGCAAATCAATCAATGTGATACACCACATCAACAAATTAAAGGAGAAAAACCATATGATAATCTCAGTAGATACAGAAAAAGCTTTCAACAAGATTCAATACCCATTTATGATAAAAACCCTCCAGAAAGTAGGCATAGAGGGAACTTACCTCAACATAGTAAAGGCTATATATGACCAACCCAGAGCCAAAATCTTTCTCAACGGTGAAAAATGAAACCATTTCCTCTAAGATCAGGAACAAGACTAAGTTGTCCACTGTTACCACTCTTATTCAACATAGTTTTGGAAGTTTTAGCCACAGCAATCAGAGAAGAAAAAGAAATAAAAGGAATCCAAATCAGAAAAGAAGAAGTAAAGTTGTCACTGTTTGCAGATGACATGATTCTATACATAGAGAATCCTAAAGATGCTACCAGAAAACTACTAGAGCTAATCAATGAATTTGGCAAAGTAGCAGGATACAAAATTAATGCACAGAAATCTCTTGCATTCCTATACACTAATGATGAAAAATCTGAATGAGAAATTAAGGAAACACTCCCATTTACCACTGCAACAAAAAGAATAAAATACCTCGGAATAAACCTACCTAAGGAGACAAAAGACCTGTATGCAGAAAAGTATAAGACACTGATGAAAGAAATTAAAGATGATACAAACAGATGGAGAGATATACCATGTTCTTGGATTGGAAGAATCAACATTGTGAAAATGACTCTGCTACCCAAAGCAATCTACAGATTCAATGCAATCCCTATGAAACTACCAATGGCATTTTTCAGAGAACTGGAACAAAAAATTTCACAATTTGTATGGAAACACAAAAGACCCAAATAGCCAAAGCAATCTTGACAAAGAAAAATGGAGCTGGAGGAATCAGGCTCCTGGACTTCAGACTATACTACAAAGCTACAGTAATCTAAACAGTATGGTACTGGCACAAAAACAGAAATATAGATCTATGGAACAGGACAGAAAGCCCAGAGATAAACCCATGCACATATGGTCACCTTATTTTTGATAAAGGAGGCAAGAATATACAATGGAGAAAAGACAGCCTCTTCAATAAGTCGTGCTGGGAAAACTGGACAGCTACATGTAAAAGAATGAAATTAGAACACTCCCTAACATCATACAGAAAAATAAACTCAAAATGGGTTAAAGACCTAAATGTAAGGCCAGACACTATAAAACTCTTGGAGGAAAACATAGGCAGAACACTCTATGACATAAATCACGACACGATCCTTTTTGATCCACCTTCTAGAGAAATGGAAATAATAACAAAAATAAACGTATGGCACCTAATGACACTTAAAAGCTTTTGCACAGCACAGGAAAACATAAACAAGACAAAAAGACAACCCTCAGAATGGGAGAAAATATTTGCAAATAAAGTAACTGACAAAGGATTAATCCCCCAAATTTACAAGCAGCTCATGCAGCTCAATATGAAAAAAACAAACAACCCAGTCCAAAAATGGGCAGAAGACCTAAATAGACATTTCTCCAAAGAAGATAAACAGACTGCCAACAAACACATGAAAGGATGCTCAACATCACCAATCATTAGAGAAATACAAATCAAAACTACAATGAGGTATCACCTCACACCAGTCAAAATGGCCATCATCAAAAAATCTACAAACAATAAATGCTGGAGAGGGTGTGGAGAAAAGAGAACCCTCTTGCACTGTTGGTGGGAATGTAAATTGATATAGCCACTATGGAGAACAGTATGAAGGTTCCTTAAAAAACTAAAAATAGAACTACCATACGACCCAGCAATCCCACTACTGGGCATATATCCTGAGAAAACCATAATTCAAAAAGAGACATGTACCACAATGTTCACTTCAGCACTATTTACAATAGCCAGGACATGGAAACAACCTAAGTGTCCATCGACAGATGAATGGATAAAGAAGATGTGGCACATATATACAATGGAATATTACTCAGCCATAAAAAGAAGCGAAATGGAGTTATTTGTAGTGAGGTGGATGGACCTAGAGACTGTCATACAGAGTGAAGTAAGTCAGAAAGGGAAAAACGAATACTGTATGCTAACACATATATATGGAATCTAAAAAAAAAAAAATGGTTCTGAAGAACCTAGGAGCAGGACAGGAATAAAGACGCAGAGGTAGAAAATGGACTTGAGGACACGGGGAGCTGGGATGAAGTGAGAGAGTGGCATGGACATATATACACTGCCAAATGTAAAACTGATAGCTAATGGGAAGCAGTCACATAGCACAGGGAGATCAGCTCAGTGCTTTGCGACCACCTAGAGGGGTGGGATTGTGGGGGTGGGAGGGAGACGCAAGAGGGAGGAGATATGGGGATGTATGTATATGTATAGCTGATTCACTTTGTTATAAAGCAGAAAGTAACACACCATTGTAAAGCAATTATACTCCAATAAAAATGTTAAATATATATATATATAGGGAAAAGATGACATTATACTGAAACCTGAGATAATCTACCATAGTTTAGTATATTTTACCGCCTTTTTGCTCATTTTCATAGCACCACGACAGTCCCAGTTTGACCATGTAGGACAAGAAAACTCCCTTACCTGACGTGGAGGAGGAACGTGATGATGGAAGCTTGACGTCTACTCAAGAACGAGGAAGATGGGGGCCTTGTTCACCTCCCCACTTTTCCTTTGATTATAAAACCTTGGCCACTAAGTTCTCGGCATGGCACTCCCTTGCCTTCCTGTTTGTATCTCTCACAGTGCTCTATACTAATAAACTCTTTCCTTACCTGTCATTCTGCCTCTTGTTGAATTCTTTCTATGCCTAGACAGAAGAACCTATGCTCTACTAAGGCCTGGAATGCATTCTGTGGTTTCAAAACGAACAGAGGCGCACGTCTCGAGCCTGGCGCTTACCCCCATAAAGCCTGGTGCTTCAGTGTGGGCACCATGGGAATACCCAGGACTCTTCGAAGGATGGCCTCCCAGCCCAGACTGGCAACAGTTAACATTAAAGGCCCCTGACTGAAACAGGACCAGAATGAGCTTAAAGGCCTGGGGTCTTCATCACACAGAGATGGTTTTATTCCTGACTTTCTTTTAGACAAACTTTGATACATATCTGCTAAATCAGCCTGATTAATTCCATTATTCAGTTCCTCTATGTTCTTGCTTATTTTTGCCTGGCTGATCTGTCCAAGACTGCGAGACAGACGCTGTGGCTCCCAATACTATTGTGTTTGTGTCAATTCTCCTTTGTATTTTAACAGGATTTTCTTTATATATTTCAGTGAGATGTAATTTATAGCAATAATGGTCCAAGAGTGTGCTATTCTCAGGGAGAACTGTACCCTTATCTATAGAAAACGACTTCCTTAATGTTGTTTAACACCTGTACCTTGAATTCTCTTTATTGTAATGTGAACACTGGATCCTTGCTGCAGTTTGGTTTGCTTGGTATACTTTTCCCTGACTTTTACCTTTGACCTTTCTGTGTCACTGTGTTGTAAATATAACTACAGTTAGTTCTTCAAAACACAATCTGAAAGTCTTTGCCTCTTCATAGGGAGTTTGACCTATTTGAATTTATGGTCAGAATGACTATATTTGGTCTGCAGTTTTAGTTTATACTTTCTGGTTTTCATATTTGCTTTCTGTTTTTTGATATGTGGACTAGATTTTCTTTGCTTTTATCTTCCATGTTTCAGGAGCTTCAGGCTCTGTTTGTGTTACAGCATATTTACTGTTAAGTTATTCAAAGCCTTTTTTAACTTATATTTTTCTAATTATGAAACTCATAAGCAAAATAGTCTCTTTTGAGTCCCTTTCCTACTTAAGACCAGGAGTTTAGCACCCAATTTTTTTTTTACTCACTTCTTTGGCTCTGTTAATGGAATTTGGGTTTTTATATTTCAATTACTGTTATTACAGTATCTATTTGCATTGCATGTATATGCACGTTTGCTTTCAAAATGAATTTCTGTATCTGCATACACTTTTATAACAACTTTTTATAACGACTACTTAGCTCTCTCTCCACGGGCTTTTGTGATCCCTGCTCACCTGCTTCTGTCATGACCTCAGCTATAAAGTTTGCTATCGTTCTCGGCAGGCTGATAAAGGACTTCAAAGATTAACTTCAAGAAGGGCACTGGCTAGTAGTACATCATGTGAGTCTCACACGTCGGAGAATGTCTCCCAGCTGCTCCATCATCTCTGGGATTGAATGCTGCAAGGGAGTCGAGGTGGCCTGGTTTTGCACCTTTGTGGGAAATCTGTTTTTTTCTGGGCTAGATACTTGTAGATTTTCCCCTTTCTGTTTGTATTTCAAAACTTCTGACAAAATGTGTCTGGGTATTACTCTCTATTCACCAATTCTGCTAGAATGCAGAAAGGCCACCTAGACTGCACATACAGTCTGAGCATTTCCTTATGAAACTGTTGACTTTGTAATTTCAAAATGGTTATATATCGGCAATTTTGTATGGTCCAATCTAGTAGATCTCTCTTGAGCCCACTTAAGTTTGTCACCTATTTTTTTTTTTAAGTAAACTTCTTATTTGAGAATAGTTTTAGATTTATGGAAAAATCACAAAGAGAGTATATAGAGTTCCCATATGTCCTCTCCCAGTTTCCCCTATTATTAACATCTTACGTTTATATAGTACATTTGTTATAAATAATGAATCAATATCAATTCATTATTAACTAAAGCTCATACTTTATTCAGATACCCTTAGTTCTTTTCTCTAGTGTCCTTTTTCTATTCCTGGGTCCCATTCAGGATACCACATTATATATCATTGTCATGTATCTGTAGGCTACTTTTGGCTTAGACATTCCTTAGTTTTGAAGACCTAGACAGTTTTGAGGAGCATTGGTCAGGTATTTTGCAGGATGGCCTGCAACTAGAATCTACCTAATGTTTTTCTCATGGTTAGACTGGAGTTATAGGTTTTGGGGAGGAAGAACACAGAGGTAAAGTGCCCTTCTCACCACACCATATCAAATGTACATACTATCAACATGACTTATCACTGTTGATGCTGACCTTCGTCACCTGGTTGAGGCAGTTGTCAGATTCTTCCACTCTAAAGTTACTCTTCTTTTCCCCCCTTTTCATCCTGTGCTCTTTGGAAGGAAGTCACTTAACAAGTGGGTAGTTCTGCTCTACCTCCTTGGGCCTGAAATATCTACATAAATTATTGGGAATCCTTTGGCATAGGAGATTTGTCTATTCTCTCTCATTTACTTACTCAATCATGGGTATCTGTTTTATACTTTGGGTTATAATCCAATACCACTTTTATTTTATTGCTCAAATGTCCCAGCTTTGGCCATTGGGAGCTCTTTCAGTGGCTCTTTCAGTTGGCTGCTGTACTCTTCTGACACACCTCCATCAGTGTGTGCTGTTGATGTGGTTTGAGCACGTCCTTAACTTTCTGGCACTACAAGATGCTCCAGGATCATCTTGTATGTTTCCTGTCCCAGTCCTAGAGTCGGGCATTTCTCCAAGGAGCCCTGGTTCCTTTTCAAGGAGAATGGTATTAGAAACCAAGATCTGGGTGGTAGTTGTGCTTGTTGATACTGAGATTCCTGTTTTGGTTTTGATTTTGATTCTGTTTCATTTGTCCCAGTTTTCCCTTAGGATCTCCCTACTCCAGTGTCCATAACTCATCTTTCCTCTCATTAGACTGATCTCTTTGACCATTTCCTCTGAATTCTGGCAAAGCAATTCAAGAGTTCTAGTTTCCTTGGCATTAACTCTGCTCTCTACTACCTCCAATGCGGATTTTAATTCTGCTAGTTGCTATTTAGTTTTCTTCCTTGTCCTCTGTACTTCCTTCTCTATCTTATCCCACAGCAAACCAGAGATCTGCTTTTTCTCTAAGCTTTCCAGAAGTTACTTTTCTTTGTTCCTGAGTGTTTTAGCCTTGTGTTCTCTGTTAGCTTTGTCTGTCCAGACTTGGTATTTTGTTTACACACACTCAGCAAATGTGTTGAGCAAATTAGGTTTGGTTCCAGGTGCTGGGGAATAAAACAGTGACCAAGACAGACAGAAACTGCTGCCTCCTAGAGCTTACATCCTAGTGGGAGGAGACAGATGACAAAACAACTGGGTAAAATGAATAGGAGGTCAGATATTATCGTGGGTTGATCTGTATCTCCCAAAGATATGTAGAAATCCTAACTCCTAATACCTCAGAATGTGACTTCATTTGAAAACAGGGTTGTTGTAGATGAAATTAGTTAAGATAAGGTCATATTGGAGTAGGGTAGGCTCTTAATCCCACATGACTAGTGTCCTAATAAGATGATGTTAAGAGAAAAGGGGGAAATGTCAGTGAAGGCAAAGACTGGAGTTATACAGCCACAAGCCAAGGAACATCAAGGATTGCCAGTGATACTGGAAGCTTACAGAAAGGTACGGAAGAGTCCCCAAGGCTGCTAGAGAGCATAGCCTTGCTGACATCTTGACCTTGGACTTCTGGCCTCAAGGTGTGAAAGAATAAACTTCTGTTGTTTTAAGCCACCTAGTTTGTGGTACTTTGTTATGGCAGCCCCAGGAAACTGATACAGATGTCCATCAGTGAAATGGAGAAAAATAGCAGAAAGAGGGGGGTGGGAGTGCAAGGGGAAGGGATTTAAATTTTAAATAAAGCCTCTGGGAAACGGGGACAACTGAGAAAAGACTAGAAGATGATGCAAAAAGGAGCCATGCAGGTTCTGGGGGAAGAGCACTCCACACAGAGGGGATCCTTTGCCAACAGCCTGAGCATGCTGTCCTTGGCTCTGCTCTCCCGGGCTTATGTGATGCTGGAATCCTTTCTCAGAACCGCAGCTGTGTGGGGTGGTGGAGAAGCTGGATCATGGCATTGCCCAGATCTGAGTTTGAATTCCAACGCACCACTTTCCAGCTGGGTGACTAGGGGTGAGTTCTTAACCTCGTTGAGGCTCAAGCTCCCCATATGTGAAACGGGGATACAAAAATTCTCTCTGTCCCAGGGCTCTGGGGAGGGCTGAATGGGCAAGTGAAGGTCAAGGGCTCTGCAGGGGGGCCTGGCCCTTGCTCAATGCACTGGAAAGGCCGGCTGCTGTTTTCATCAGCGTCCATATCACTCCTGCTTCTGTTGGAATTGGTTGGCTGATGAGCAGAGCACCCAGTTCCATCCATCCCCAGTTTCTTATAGACTTTCAACTAATGCATCTGCTCCACACATAAAGGCTCTTTAAATTTTAAAGCCCACAGAATTCCGCCGGGTCTCTGAGGTGCAGGAAGCTATTTCCAGTGCCCACCCTGGGGAGACACTGCGTGTGGCAGGAGAATGTCAGTGCAGCACCAGAGCCCCGTCCACCCCAGCCCCACCCCAAGTAGTCCCTGCAGAGTAGGCACTCCACTCCTCTGGATCCTCTGGGCCTCTGCACAGCCCGACTCCACCCTCAGAGCAAATCGTCTGTGGGGGAAGAGCTGGGCAGATCCAGCCCCAGACACCTAGGCTGCTAGCAGGCCCTCTCTAGCTACGGTTTCCTCAACTGCAGAGGCTCCCAGGGCTGAAATGTCAATGCAGATGTGGTATCTGCTCCTGAGCAGGTGACAAACAACTGGTGCTCTGCTCCCTTGCTCCCCATCTCTGGGTCTCAGTCTCCCCATATGTGAACTGAGGGCTCCATGAGCTCTAAACTGCCACCTGCTCTGATTGGTATAACCTGGGACCAGCCCAAGAGAGAAGGGACATGTCAGCAGTTGGCATCTGGGGCCTCAGGAGACTTTCAATGTGGGCATGATGAATGGAAGAGTAAGGTGACAGCTCTAACTATGTCTGTACCTTCTTATAATCCCCCAGCAGCTCCCCACTGCCCTCAGGATAAAAGACCAAACTTCTTAGCTCAACATCCAAGGCTCATGGAAACTGGCTCCAAATTCTGTTTTCGGCCTCAGCATCTTTCCCACGGCCCGCCCGGATACTCCAGCCTCCAGGAATTCCTGCTGACCCCAAGTGCACAGTGAGCATGGCTGTCCTGCCCTTGGATATTCACCCTGCAGGTCTCATTCCTGCCCATCCTCCATGGCGTGGTGGAGGCTTGTCTGAATCCTCCCCAGGGAACACTTCCTCCCGTTGTTCCCCAGCCCCTCGGTTCCTGGTTCCCCTGAGAGGTATCTGCCTTCCGTACCAGCTCTGAGTGACCTGTGGACACTGGCAGGTCTGACGGTGTCTGGGAGCCCAGGAGAGTGTCTGGCACAAACACGGTGTTTGGGAAATGAATGGACAGATGACAGTTAGGAACTACTTACAACTGGGCAAACATCTAGTTGACCCTTCTGTTCCTGGAGTGAGTGTCACTGGAGGGGGTCAGGAGCCTGAGCTTTCAGTTCCAACAACAGTACTTCCTTGCTGTGGGTTTGGGCAAGAGAGTTACTCTCTCTGAGCCTCTTCACAACGGACATGATAATAATTGCGCCCTGGTTGCCTCTCAGGCTGGGTTGAGAGATACAGAATCACCCAGCAAGCTCCACATGGCTGTACACCTGGCAATCAGACCTCTGGCCAGTGCTGGACAACCAGCACTGGGGACAGCCAAGGGAAGCCAGCTTCTGAGAGCTTCTCCTCATATGTCAGATGCCAAGGATAAAGTGAAACAGCCTGAATTCGAGACTCCTTCAAAGTCAGGGGATTTGGGGAACCCCAGGAGCATGCGGTCAGTCTGTCCTCTGGGCTGTGGCCAGCTGCACCTACCTTAAGCTTTTTGACACTGGTGCAGGGATCATTGGAGAAGCTCTCAGTGTCTGAAATCTCGATGTCCTCACCATACAGAACCCCGGTCAGGTCGTTCCTCACCTGCCAGCAAAGAGAAAGCAGAGGGTGGGTGTGCTGGCGGCCACAGGAAGGGCCAGTTCAGAGGGGTTGTCCTGGGAAGTGGCTCAAATGGGCAAGGTGATTTTCTCCATCAACACACAAAAGGAGTAGGTTTTACCTTCATTAAAAACTAGAGTGCCCCCTGGGGCCTTGGAGATCTCCCAGTCCCACTCCACACTTGACATAGAGGCATAAGGAGGCCAGACAGGGAACGGGCTTACTAAAGTTGCCCAGGAATTTCCTGGAAGAATTAAGACAAGCATCCAAGTCTCTGGAGTTTCATGCTGGTGTTTCATACTATCTCCAAATCAGATTAGTTAAGTACATCACGCTGTCTCCAAATCAGACTATTCAAATACTTCTTTATTTATATTTTGCATTATTTATTTGCAATATTACTTCATTTCTAGGGTGAAGAAATAGCTGAGATATTCATATAGACAAAGTAAAACAGGAGAGAGTAAGGGGATATGGAATCAGCCTGAGATGTTAAACATAACTATGTGTCTGCTGACACACAGAATGACTAACATCTATGTGCTTGGAAAGCAGAGAGCTGCAAACTCCAGTGTTCACACCGGCTAGCCAATGTGTGAAGCAGCCTGTGTGGAAGGATACTAGGGAGTGGTGGGGACTGTGGCAAACTGGTGACTATATGCCTCACCTAAAGATGGCACTTGCTGCTCAGCTCCAAACATGCTATGCCAGAATGCTGGTCCAGAGTCACCAGACCTTCCGATTTTGGGGGAGTGAAATCAAAAATCCAGATTTTTATTTTTATTTATTTTTTTGCCACGCTGCACAGTATGTGGGATCTTAGTTCCCCAACCATGGTTCGAACCTGTGCCTCCTGCAATGGAAGCATGGAATCTTAACCACTGGACGGCCAAGGAAGTCCCTAGATTTTTAAAATACAGGATCTCCCACATTTTAAAGTGTTGATATTATTTTCAATTTTTTTTAAAAAACAAAGTTAGGACCAAAACAAATAAATTTGAAATCTGTATCTGGCCCATGTCCAGACTCTATACCCTCTGACATAAAGCCATGGAAATGAGACTGTGTGTTTTAGTAGAAAGAACCAGGTGGGAGTTTTGGGACCCAAGTTCCAGGTCTTGCTCTGGCACTGTTGCTTGTGACTTCGGCCTCTCTGTGTGACCCTTTCCCTCTTAGGGCTTCAGTCTCCTCCTCTTCAAGAGAAGATGATCTTTAAGAGCACTTCTTGTTCATACGCATTAAGATGGCTATTATCAAAAACCAAAACCCAGCAAGTGTTGATGAGGATGGGGATAAACTGGAACTTTTGTGCACTGTTAAAATTACCCATCATATGGTAATATGATCCAGCAATTCTACTTCTGGGTATATACCCAAAAGAATTGAAAGCAGGGTCTCAAAGAGATATTTGGACACTCAGGTGCGTAGCAGCATTATTCACAAGAGCAAAAGGTGGAAGCAACCCAAATGTCCATCAACAGATGAATGGATAAACAAGTTGTGGTTTATACATACAATGGAATATTATTCCGCCTTAAAAAGGAATGAAATTTTGATACATGGCTACAACATGGATGAACCTTGAAGACATTATGCTAAGTGAAATAAGTCAGATGTGAAAGGACAAATATTGTAAGATTCCACCTAGATGAGGTACCTAGAGTAGTCAAATTCATAGAGACATAAAGGAGAACAGTAGCTCCTAGGGGCTGGGGGATGGGGGAATGAAGAGTTATGGGTACAGAGTTTCTGTTTGGGATAATGGCAAGTTCTGGAGATGGCTGGTGGTGCCTCTTGCACAACAATATGAAGGTACTTAATGCCTCTGCACTGTAAATTTAAAAATGGTTAAAATGGTAAATTTGATGTTATGTACATTTTACCATGATAAAAAAAAAAAAGCACTTCTTGTTTCAACAAGTGGTGGATCCTCCCAATGTATGTATCAAAACGTTTTGAATAATTTGGCCCTGAATGTCACAGGATGGTCACTGGGAAGCCACCACCATAGAAGGGGAACAAAGGGAGTTTCAGTGGGAACTGCTGTATTTCATTTCTTTAAAAGAAATATGACACAAATAGAGCAAAATGTGAACACATTAATCCTGGGTGGCTAGTCCATGGGTGTTTGGTGTTCTGTGCTTTTCTGAATGCTCGAAATACTTTGCAATAAATGTTTTGTAAAAACAATGACACTGCCGCAGTCAGGGTGAACTTTGTCCATCCTTAGTTTTTACCTCTATTTTGATGGAAGATTGGGAGCTAGTTGCTTGAAAAACAAGTTGGCTTTGCCATTACAGTTCATTTCTGCTGCGTCAAATCCTTTTTGCTTTTTTTTAAAAATAAATTTTATTTATTTATTTATTTATTTATTTTTGGTTGCATTGGGTCTTCGTTGCTGCATGTGGGTTTTCTCTAGTTGCGGTGACAGGGGCTACTCTTCATTGCAGCGCGCGGGCCTCTCACTGCGGTGGCTTCTCTTGTTGCAGAGCACGGGCTCTAGGCATGCGGGCTTCAGTAGTTGTGGTGCACGGGCTCAGTAGTTGTGGCTCGTGGGCTCTAGAGCGCAGGCTCAGCAGCTGTGGCACACGGGCTTAGTTGCTCCGCGGCATGTGGGATCTTCCTGGACCAGGGCTCGAACCCGTGTCCCCTGCATTGGCAGGTAGGTTCACAACCACTGCACCACCAGGAAAGTCCCTCAAATCCTTTTTGGATGCAGGTGGGGTTCCATTATTAGTTTTGTGTTTCATGAGGGTGCTGTGGAGCAACAACAATTATTAAACACAGAAAATGTGCAAACTCGGCCCTGCTGGAAGGCAACACAGCCAATGCACAGACTACCAAGGCATGCACAGTCGAGCCGCAGCTCTCCACGTCCATGCCACCCAAACTACTCGAACTCTCTTGAGTCTCAGTCTTTTCACCTATAAAATGGGGGCAATACAGTATGTAACTTAGAGGGCCCAGCAAAAACACTGAGGATGCGGAATGGCTTTGGAAATTCTAAAGTTCTTTACGCTGCTTAAAAGCTGGAATGATCATTTCCAGGCATAAGATGCAGCATCAAGGCTGTCAGTGGCTTAGAGTATCTATCTATGAGTAAGTGTGTGCATGAGAGCTGTATATAATTAACGGCAGAAAAAATATTTTATAGGCGGTCAGAACTCGAAACAAACAAAACCAAAACACCCTAGAGGTCACCTTATTCTGCCCCTAATTTCACAAATGAGGAAACTGAGGTGTGACTCCCAGGCCAGTGCTCTCTGAATGGTCCCAGGCTGGCTCTGCTGGATCCTGCCAGATGTGGACAGTTCCTAAGGCTTATGAGCCAGAACAGGTCAGAACAGATGGTTGGTGACATTAGGCACTCAGTGACCATAATTTCAGCACAAAGAAGTCTGCTCAGCTTGAGCATTTATTCTAATGGACTTTTTTAGGGAAAGCAAATGGAAAGAAACAGTAATAAATGATGTTTTAAAATAACCAATGCATGTTAAAGAAATAATGCAATTGACTACCTCACAAGGAAAAAAATCCACACTCTCACGTGTGGCTAGAAGGATCATTCATTGCACTGGTTAAAGATTATTAAGTAAGTTAGAAAAAAGACACCTCTTTTTTTTTTTTTTTTTCATTCTGGTACTGCAAGGTATCTCCTGTTTTACAGGGCCAATATCTTTTATCAGCTTGCTAAAAACCACATTTCAGCAAACTGAATCCTATTTTTTATTCACCTCTACTATAAAAGCAGAAATATGTTCTTCCTGGAAAGGAGTGACACTTAATTCTCAAGAAAATAAAATACATTCACACATACACACACACTCAAGTATAGCCAGAGTCCCACTGGGGCCTAATCTGCACATGGGGCCCAGGGAGGCAGCCATCAGGAGTCTGATTTACTGAAAGGCCCTGGCCATCCTGGGAGGAAGGGGGAGAGATGGGTGCTGATGGGCAGGGAAGGGGCAGAGAAGGTTGCCCCATCACCTAGAAGGGAGGGTCAGGGCTGCCAGTGGAGTGAGGAAGACCATGAGTGGGGCCCTGGGTGCTGCTAGAAGGGAGATTAGGAAGGGTTGAGTCCTTAAAAGCTGGGTCCTCAGGGCCAGCTCACAGGGCTGAGATTGCCTAAGGGAAGAACTCTCCCTGCTTCTGGAGCAATGAATCCCAGCCCCAGCCATCGGAGTAAATCTGAAAGGAGCACAACTCACTCGGCACCAGGGAGAACCAGTGGGTCAGAGCTCTAGGAATAAATAATCGAAAATAGGCTTGGAGGCAACAACTGTTGATTTTTCTCCCCCAAGAACTGGTATGGACCGTGGATGCGAAGTCACACCAGAAAGCGTGTCCCTAAAGCAGTGGTTCTCAAAGTGTGGCCCCTGGACCAGTAACACCAGCATCACCTGAGGGAACTTGTTAGAAATGCAAATTCTCGGGCCCACCTCAGACCTACTGGGTCAGACACTCTGGGGTGGGGTCCAGCAAGCTGTGTTTTAGTCAGCCCTCCAAGTGATTCTGATATATGTTCAAGTTTGAGGACCACTGTCCTAAAGAAGGCAGGACAAGTTTTAAGCAAACCATTGATAATGGTATGAAAAAATGCTTTCTATGGCTTGGATATTTTCTGCTTGATTAGGAGACCGCAATGTGTTGACCTGAGTAAGGCAATTACCGAAAGGGTGAGCAGGACCGGGATTCCCATTTAAAAAGGCATCACATCTAGAACGTGGAGTGGACAATCACCCTCTGGTCTGCCCACCTCAGAGCACACCTGGAGTGCTGGGCTCAGTTCTGGTGCATTTATTAGGGATTGTGACAAAGTGGCTCAGGCTCAGGGGAGAGAGGTGTGGCTATGACAGGGACCAAGAACCCTTTAGAAGACCATGGACATGGTGGCGGGGGTGTTGGGAGTATAAAGGTCACAAGGGGTGACACCAATGACTCCTCAGGAGTGGTGAGGAGTGACACCAATTGGTGACACCAATTCCCAGTGCAGCCTTGGGAATCAAAGATCCAAATCCAAGAATTTTAACACTTAAGACTCCAAGCTCTAGGGAAGTCCAATGTCTTGAAAGAAGTCAAGAGCCAGGCAGAATCAGTGGCTTTGGGGGAAAGCTCAGAGCTGGGAGGACCGTCCTGCTCAGGCTGAGTGGCAGAAAATGCTGTCAGGTCAGATCAGCTGTCTAAACTGCGGGCCCAGTGGGTCTATACATGACTTTCCCTCCCAGCTGGTTCACGGGCTATAAGAGAAGGGGTGACTGACAGGGACTTGACACTCCAATGAAGGCATCACAATGGCCTCGCTCCTCCAACTGAGTGCACAGCCCCCATCCACAGGCTCGGCATTGGGGATACACAGCTGGTCCTGCGAGATGTAGGGGGAGCAGCGGACAGGCTGGAGAAGGAAAAGGGGATCAGAGGAAAAGACACGAAGCTAATGGAATTAGGCAAAGAGTATAGGTGAACAGACTATTCGGGAGAATTTTCTGGCTTAGCATAACTGAGTCCATGTGACCCATTTTAAGCATAATGTGGGTCCACCCTGTTCTACCAGGGAGGCTTGTCACCACCTCTGAGCAGGTCACAGTGCCACTCCACCTGCAGGCCTCCTCCCTGCTCTGAAGGCTGCACCTCTCCACTCACACACCCCAGCTGCCCAGATGATTCTCCCTCTCCGAAAATCACCCAGTGATTGGGCTTATGAAATAACACCATTATGTGTCCCACCCTGAATAGCTGCCATGTGGGTCAGGCTGTTCTTTCCACCCATGCTGTCCCTGCTTCGGGGTCCGAGGACCACATCTGCATGCCCTGCCAGGCTCCTGTCCCCCTGCAACTTTCTGCTGCCCACAGGTACGGCCAATTAACTCCCTGCCCCTACAGCCAATTAACTCTCTCCCTGAGGTGAGATCCCCCACCTCAGCCTTGGAACTTCCCTTTCTCCAGCAAGGTAATGTAAGGAGCCTGAGGTCAGGAGGCCAGGGGTTTCAGCCCCCTGCCAGCCTGGCAAAGGGCCTTCTTAGACCTCAGGCTTTCAATCAGGGCTCCTGCTTCATTCCTGGGGCTGGAATTCTGTCTCTTGTCCAGTCACTCCCTGGCCTCTGGGCTTGAGTCCATTTTTGAACAGCTACCTAGTGCCTGGTCATTCCAGAATGGGGCCCTGTTTGTTCTGCCCAGTCTCTCTCATTCATTCATTCATTTATTCATTCATAATATTGACATCTCTTCTGTTCCAGGCACCATGTGAAATAATACTAGGGTTCTGATGGAGAGCAAATCCATTCTTGGGTCTCTATCTAGAGGGGGTGAGAGACATTAATCAGATAATTACCCTGGTATCTACAAGACAAGGTGCTCAAGTTCAGGGGCATGCTTCCAGGAGAGGCTAACATAGAGAAGTCAGATCTAGGCCAGAAGGTAGGGCAGAGAGAAGCATTCCAGGCTGAGGAGCAACACATTGCAAAGGTCCTACAGCGGGAGAGAGCTGGTAGGAAAACTAGAAGAGCTGCGCTGGTCTGAAGCACAGCATGGGCAGGGGCTGGGGGAAAGCTGTTGGAATGAAATGAGAAAGAAGAGGTGGACAGGGGAAGACCATGAGAGCCCCATAATTCACAGGAAAGATTCTGGTCTTGAGCCTAAGAACAGTGGGAAGCCTTCACAAGGTTCCAGGGAGAGGGTTGCATGATTAGAACTGTGTTTTAAAACCAAGACTCAGGCTGCTATGGGACCAATGAGGGCAGGTGCATGAGGGAACAGGAAGGCCATTGAGGCAGCTACAGAACCATCCACATGAGAGATTCTGGAGGCTGGATGAGGAGATGGTGGTGGAGGTGACATGAACTGACCCACTTGGGGGTATATTTGGGGCAACTAATAATCTGTATTAGTCATCTATTGCTGTGTAACAAGTTATCCCACAACTTAGTGGCTTAAAACAAGAAACAGTTATTATCTCACACAGTTTCCATGGACCAGGACTGTGGGAATGACTTAGCTGGGTGCTATGGCCAGGGTCTTTCATGAGGTATTTTCAAGATGTTGACTGCAGCTGCATGGCAGGATCATCTGGGAGTCTTTAAAAACTACTGATGCCCTGGCTGCATCCTAAACCAATTACAGTCCCTAAGATAGGACCCAGGCATCAGCACTTTTAGAGGTCTCCAGGTGATTCCAACATGTAGCTAAAGTTGAGAACCACAAATGAAGGGGTAAAAGCCACAGAACTGCCAGGCTCACAGCTAGGTTGCCAGCCTCCTAAAAGCCCCCGAAGTCACCTACTCCTACCTTCTCCAGGTTCTGGGCACCATCTTCCTTTACAGCTGGGACTTCTCTCCTACCCCAATCAACAGTTATGTCTCATCTTTAATCCCCAGATCCTTCTACTCCTGGCCCCCAGCACCACGAGCAGATCCTGACTATGTCAGAAGGGAGAATGGTGAGAAAGAAAGCAAGGAGAAGGGAATGACGGAGAGACAGTAAGAAAAGGAGGAGCAGAGGATTATTACAGCTGTAAGTTCTCACATTCTGACCACACGTCCCAGGTGGGGAAGGCTCTGATGGAGCAAGTGAAATGCAAAGTGGAGGCGAGGCTGCGGGGACTATCAGAGACCCCAGGACACTTGGCTTCTGTGGCCAGTAGTTCCCCAGACACCTTCCCTAAGGAGGCCACTGCGCCAGCTGAGGGATCATCCAGAAAGGCGGAGATCCAGGTAAACGTGGGGAGAACCAGGTCTGCACCATATGCACTTTACAACTCTTCGAAAATTCTAATTAGGTTACGAAATGAACTTGAGAGCAAAGCGAATTCCCAGCTCTCCTATGGAAGCCGAGGTAACCTACTTTGTCATTCAAATACACTTACTATATATAGCCCTAGATTGTGCTGAAATGTCACTCCTCTTACCTGACTAAAGAGTATAATTATAGATTTACTTCTATTCATTCATGAAATGTGTCTTCACTTGATTAAACGGTTCATTCAAGGAAAATCCATTAAAATATGGAACATGCTAAAATGTGGCTCATTAGAGGCAGAGGGCACTGCTGTAGTTAAGATGCTAATTAGGATAAACAGGCATTTAAAACACTCAAATCTTTGAATAATTCAGGTCACTTTTACTGGGGCTGGAGCTCCCCAGGAACCACCATTAATTTAAGCTAATTAAAAAATTAGCCTGGAGAAGAGTAGACCAAGGCAGGAAGTGATGGCCGACTTCAAACACTGAAGGGCTGTCATGTGGAATGGAGGGCACCTGGTTCTGGGCACCCCTGTGTTGGAGGTGGGGCCAATAGGTAGATGGGTCAGGAAAGCAGATTTTGGCTTAAAGCCAAAATGAACTTTCTAGTGATGGGGTAGGCAAATTTGGTAGTGAGCTCCCTGTCATCAGAGGTGTGCAAATAGAAGCTGGTCGGGATGCTGGAGAGGGGATTTTTCTTCCACTGCCAGTGTTTGTGGTTCTAGGAGACTAAGTTTCAAAATCCCATTTGCCCCCACTCTTTGCCTTTTTGAATTTTAGAGTTGCTAAAGCAGTCCTCTGCAGCTCTAAAGTTTTTCAAAGATATGAGGCATGCAGTTTGAGTCCCAGAGAAACATATCCATGTGGTTATATTTCTACCTTTCTAAACCTGATGAGCACTCGTTGAAAAAATTGTTCCTTTTGGAAAATGGAGCCATCTAATTTTCAGATTTCTACAAATAATTTTAACCTATAGTTGGAGTTGAGTATAACTGAAACTTTTAAAAAAGGGTAAATACATAAGTGAACATGTATTAGATCTACTGCTCATATGTGATACTTGCACAGGCACCGTGATATTTGCATGTTCACACTGCAGAGCCAGTGGGTTAGGTGGTGACCGCCAAAAAGGTATGTCCAAGTCCTAACCATCAGAACCTATGGATGTGACCTTATTTAGAAAAAGGGATGTAATTAATTTAAGGATCATCCTGGATTACCTGGATGGGCCCTAAATCCAATGATAAGTGTCCTTATAAGAGAAAGGCAGAGGGAGATTTGGGACGCAGAGGCATAAGGGAGAAGGCAACGTGAAGACAGAGGCAGAGACAGGAGTGATGTGGCTACAAGCCAAGGAACACCTGGACCCACCAGAAGCTGGAAGAGGTAAGGAAGGATTCTCTCCTTAGAGCCTTTCAGAGAGAGCATGGCCTCGCTGATACCTTGATTTCAGAACCCTGGCCTCCAGAACTGTAAGAGAATGAATTTCTGTTGCTTTCAGCCACAGTTTGTGGTGCCTTGTTACAGCAGCCCCAGGAAACTAACACATCTGGGGCCTCCTGAGACCTGTCAATTTGTTGGTTCAAACCACATTCCCATGGTTAAGCCCAGGCTTACTGTCCTGTTTACACCCTCACATCACAGGCTGAGTTTTCCCGAAGGGAATCCGGTTTCCCTCTACTCAATGGCCACTTGTCTGTCCCAAAGAAAAATGGTTTTTCTCACTTCCCCAGAGTTACCAAGAGCAGAAAAACAAGTGTGTGTTGGGGGGGAGGGGGGTTGGGGCGGGGTGGTTCCTTGTTGGGCAGTGGTTAAGAATCCGCCTGCCAATGCAGGGGACACGGGTTCGAGCCCTGGTCCGGGAAGATCCCACATGCCGTGGAGCAACTAAGCCCGCGAGCCACAACTACTGAGCCCATGTGCCACAACTACTGAAGCCCACACGCCTAGAGCCCCTGCTCTGCAACAAGAGAAGCCACCGCAATGAGAAGCCCACACACTGCAGTGAAGAGTAGCCCCCGCTTGCTGCAACTAGAGAAAGCCCGCGTGCAGCAATGAAGACCCAATGCAGCCAAAAATAAATTAAAAAAAACAAGTAGGGGACCATGAGTGGCAGTGTCATGAGACATGGCCCTGTGGGGGGCCACCAGCCTCATGAGCCTCAGTGGAGGGCTCAGGAGTCCAGGTTGCTGAGTTTGTGCTGGTTCGCAGAGCTGACCACAAGCACCAGGGCTGTCACATCCCCTCCTTAACTAACGTGGCAGTCCTGCAAAGGGGAGGGCTTTGTTTTAGTTCCAGGGTCCAGCATCGTGCCTGGCATGCAGTAGGTGCTCAAAGCTATGAGATGAATGAGAGAAAGAGCGAATGCACACCGCGTCCATCTAGGCTATCATGTAGATATTCTGAGCCCGGGAGTTTATCCTATGCCTTGAGACGGTCTTGCAGGGATGAGGCAAATGCACAGGGGCTGGACCACATGCCTCTGCCTGAAGACACAGCCGGCTGACATGGGGACCAGTCCTGGGCATGGTGCTGTGGTGCTCTCCTGGGGGGACCCGTGGGGCCTGAGGGCAGATAGCGTTCTCTGGGACTGTTTCCGTCCAGCCATTACTTAGGCACAGGGCTGTGGGGACCTGTGACCTGAGCTCTGCCCAGATACTCACATCAAGCCCTTACAACAGCTCCCACCTGCTGGTAGGTGTACGATGAGCCATGGTGGCTGGAAACAGAGATCCCAACAGGCAGAGCTGGCCTGAGCAACAGGCCCCCACACCCAGGACCCACCCAAGACAGCTGCCTCCTCCTTTGCAGCCCTCACCGCCATCACCCTATATGGCAGTCCTTCAAAGGGAGGGGGGGGAAATCCCATGGGCCACAGTCCCCTCCTCCCTTGCCCACCATTTGCTGCTCAGGGCCCCATCTTCCAGAGCTACATGCTATGGGGCAGGTACACACCCTGGATCCAATTGCATGGGGTAGGACAGATGACTCAGTGGAACTAGGGTTCTCTGGCTCTCAAATCCCTGTTCCCATCAGCCAGCCTTTCACAATTTTAGAAATTCCGAAGAATCTTAAATGTGATGAACAGGATAATCTACACCCCCCTCCACCCCGCCCCGCCACCCTGCAAGATGTCCACCTCCTTATCCCTGGAATGCACTACCTTACGTGGCAAAGGGGACTTTGCAGATGAGTTTAAGTGAAGGATCTTGAGATAAGGAAACCATCCTGGATTATCTAGGAGTGCCCAAGGTGACCAGAGGCGTTTTTATAAGGGAAAGAGGGAGGCAGGAGAGTCAGAGCCCAAGAAAGAATGATGACAGAGATTTGTTTGAAGAAACCACACTGCTGGCTTTGAAGATGGAGGACAGGGCCGAGAGCCAAGAAAAGCAGGCGGTTTCTAGAAGCTGGAAAAGGCAAGGAAACAGATTCTCCCATAGCCTCCAGAAGGAACCAGTCCTGCTGACACCTTGATTTTGGCTCAGAGAGACAGATTCTAAACTTCTGAGCTCTAGTACCATAAGATAACAAATGTGCTATTTTAAGCCACAAAGTTTGTGACGATTTGTTCCAACAGAATAGAAAACTCACATAATAAGCTTTGGCCTTGAGATCCTGCACATCCTCAAACACCCACTCACACAGAAAACTTGCCCTCCTTCCCAAGCTAGTGGTGACCCCCCCCCCTCTAAATTCCACAGTCCTGTGCTCAAGGCCACTCTCCTTGGCTAAAACAGAGACTGTCCTGAGAGTCTACATATCCTCCATCTGAGACCCCGGAGCCCAGCACAGGGCTGCCTGAGGAAAGGGGACCAGGCCCAGGCCCTCTGCTTGGATAATGCACAACACCCCACTTTGGACTCCCCAGCCAGCAGTCTTCCGTCTGCTGGCAGTTCCAAGGAGCTCACCACTCTGTGGGGGGTCAGTGAAATCAGGCCACACTGAGTTGTTGGGGAATGAAATTAGCCTTCAGAACGTTGTTGCTTTCCTGTGACAAAGTGCCTATGGCTTTAATTGCAGCAGACTCCTGAGACCAAACCAATATTTACAGAAAGATTTGGATATTAATAAAACAGGAATATTATCCAGTTAAGATGATGAACACATACCTCTACAGGAAATCAATAAGATGCAAAATGTGCCTCTGACACCAAAACAGAGGAGGGATATTAGAGAACTCACACCTGTGAGCACTAAAGAATGCAGAATGCAGAATCCTTCTCCTGTTTCCTGAGCCCCATCCCTGCTCCCTGTCACTCAAGGTATGGGGGGACGGGAGGGAACCAGGTGGACAGGAAGCCCAGGTCTGTGGGACACCCCACCTGTACATCCCAAGGAGCTGTCACTGAGTCTAGGGGAACAGCGTGGCATCTGGGCCTCAGGGGAAGGGTCAGGACCAGAGGGGGAAGCAAGCCAAGGATGCAAGGGCCTCCCCCACACTGGAGTGAGCTCTGCGCCACTGCAGGTGTGTAAGCAGAGGTGGGGTTGCTATGGAAGGGATTCAGGCATCAGATGGAGGGGCAGAAGAGACTGACGGATCCCCGAGGAAGGTCTGGGATTCTCAAGCCTGTACCCCAGTTAGGAGGGACATTTGCTGAGGGCAGCCCAGGAGGCACATGTTCACCCCTGCAGGAACAGGACCATTTCAGGCAGCTCCATAAGCTGGATAAGCAACTGGATCCAAGCGTCCACCCTCTCACTTCATGGTAGAGCTTAAAGGACTCCTCTCAGAGACCCTGGGGCGTCACTGCCTTTTTTATGTGCAGCTTTCTCTGCAGTTCTATATTCCAAAGTAGGCTCTTTGTCCTCCACTCCAGTGTTCTGCCTGGACATCCTACCTACCGCCCAGCATTTGAAGCCCTCCTTCTTTGCCTACCCGAACTCCCTTCTTCCTCCAGGACTGCAGATTTGGGGTGTAGGTGGGGGGAGGAAGTGAAGACATAGGTGCAAACAGCCCCCCAGAGCCTGCCTCTCTTCCCTCCACTCTTCCTCGGCCCTTCCTCCCACCCCTCACTCAAAGCCTTCAGGGAGCAAGCAGGCTGTAGGGGGCATGGCAGGATCACCCTGGAGTGAATTTCATCCTCTCACTATTACATTTATAATGTATAAACAACAAGGTCCTAATGTATAGCACAGGGAACTATATTCAATGTCCTGGGATAAACTATAATAGAAAAGAATATTAAAAAAAGAATGTAAAAAAAACCCAAACAGATGAGGGTCCTGAAAGGTTAAGTGACTTACCCAAGGCCTTACAATTAGTAAGCCAGAGGGCTGAGATTCAAACTTGTGTTTCTCTGCCTCCGGAATCCAGAAGGGTTGGGTGGAGGGAGAAGAGAGGAGGGCCTGGGGGGCAGCACTGATCCCACAGTGCTGGGACCCACAGTGACAGGACCCAAGAAGGGCTTGGTTACTTGGGTGTCTCCCCCAAGACTGGGAGACCTGGAGGGTTGAAACTATGTTGGGGCCTCTTCATGTGCCCATGTGCGACATAAATCAAGCAACCAGAATATTCGGGAGAGAGAAGAGGGCAGAGCTGGGCACATCCAGGGAGTGGTGCCTCAAGATCAGAAGGCGAAAACGATGAGACGGGCAGATGCCCAAGATGCACTTCAGCTCTGGCCCCAAGGTCACTGCAAAGGGAGCCTTGTGTCCAGTGGGCAGAGTTGGCACTGCCACCCTCAGGCCCACTCCCCACCCCTCTGAGAGAGGGGTCGAGCTCAGAACGGGCCCGACTGCTACACCAACCCACCAGCCCTCATTGGACAGAGGGGGAAACTGAGGTCCTGGGAGGGGTAGGGACTTGCCCAAATCACACAGCTGTCTAAGGACAGAGCTGGATTCAAACACAGTTTCCTGCCTCCCAAATGTTGCCCAAAGCCGTGTCTTTAACAGCAGCAACAGAACAGTAACCCTGCAAAAGGCCACCAGCTGCAGCCCTCCAGGACCCCTTCCCAAATCCCTACAAGAGAGGAGCTGCTTGAGGGCACTGCCCAGCCCCGTTCCTTGGTGTCCAGCACCCAGCACAGGGCCTGGCACAGAGCAGCTGCTTCACAGACCCTGCACATCAACCACAGTGGCTCCCAAGCCTGCTGTGCCTGGCATCTCCCTGGGAGCTTTGCAGAAATACAGATTCCTGGGTTGCACCCAAGAGACCGATTCTGACTCTGGTATGAGAGGAGGGGGAGGGAGGCCAGGAATCTGTGTTTGTATAGAGCACCCTGGGGTCTTGGTTACACAGCCAGATTGGGGACCAGTGATGCCCTTTTAGCTGCCCTGGTCTGACCAGCCCTTTAGTCTAAACTCCCTTATTCCCAAGGGCCCTGTGATGGATACTAAGGTGCACGCCTGGAAACTTCCATTCTCCCAGCTGCCGGAAGTGGTGGCGGCTGACAACTCACAGCTGTGTGTCTCCCTGGGATTTGCCCTTGACTAAAGGGGGCAACCTTGTCCAAGGTCACACCCCCTCCCCAGAGCAGCCCATGCCCAATCACCAGCCCAGCCTTTTGCCTTGATTTGGGACATCTCTGAAGGGCCAGCCCAGCTCCAGAGCTCCCACAGCCTTGGCTGAGGCCTCTGAACTTCTTCTTCCACCTCACTCCCTGCTGTGAGCATTCCCCAATAAACCTCCCGCAAGTCTCAGCACAGCTTTCTGGAGAGCCTGACCTAGGCCAGGCTCACCCATGTGCGCCTTGGCTCAGCCCAAACCAGTGGTTTGCCCCTCTGTCCTTAGATGAAGACACCTCCTGTGCTGAGATCTCATGGGCAGCTGCTTGCTTTGGGGTTCTTCTGTGTAGGACCTCATATCAGCTCAGACAAGTTGCATCCTTTTGACTCAAAGACTTTAAACTTGTCCAAGTAATTTCTAAACTTCACTGAAACTCTGAGAAAAGGGGGGAAGTGATACAATTACCCATATTCCCAATACACTAACCCAACTAGTATAATTTCTTGTGTTGGCTGCCATCACCCACGTCCTCCAGCCTTCCCTCTGCTACTGTACTTCTGGAATTTGACTTTTATGTATGGTATCACTTGAGCTCTCTTGTCCTGTGACTTCCAGGTAGGCTTGGAGGCCCTGGCAGGCGTCAGAGGGCTAATGGGAGGTCCTGGCAAGGTTCAGAGGGTAGGAAGAGAAAGGGCTCAGGGTATTTTTCCCCACCTGCTCCCTGGCTTAGTTACAGCCATTGTCAAGCAGCCTCTCCTCCCAGCTCCAGCAACACTGCTCCCTCCCCTTGTCCTCCAGGGCACATGGGTCCTGACTCCCACTGTTGCTAGTCCCCAGTGCTGCATTTGCCATGGGTGACCCCCCTGGTCCTGTCCAAAGTACTTCCTCACTATTTAAGCCCCATTGCAAATAGCCTCTCCCACATGAAGTCCTTCTGGATTTTCCAATGAGCTGTGCTCACCGCTCTGAATGCCTGCATTCTCTGCTCCTCCCTCCCAGGCCCACACTTTCTTGGCCTTGTTCTGGAGGAACTGGGAAGTTCCTCAGGTCATCCACACCCCCACAAGAGCACATAGCATGATGTGTCCTTGGCCTTAGGGAGGCAGCTAGGGGAGAATGCCACGGTCTCAGGGACTGATGGAGAGGAGCTAAGCTGTCAACAGCTCCTCCAAGGTCAGGAAAGACAGTCTGCCCTTGCCCTGGCCTGGAGCCCGAGGAGCCAGCCCCAGCCTGGAGAGGTGCTGAGTATGTGTCCTGGGAGGGAGCTGGCGGGTCTGGTGAGCCGACCGTGTACAGGGATGGACACTGCATCCAAGTGCTGAGCAGGCCAACAGCCTGGGAGTGGGGCTTGAAGCTGTGCTTAGCTAAGCAGTTTTTATAATGTACCTTCCTAGGGCAGTATCCAGATTCCGGGGAACAGGTATCTGCTCTGCACAGGGGAATTTTCCAAAGGGGACCAGAATCCGGACGCACTGTGGTTATGGTTATTGTCATGGCTATTAACCTATCCAGCTGCCCCTGGGCTGAGAGTTCCTATAGGGTGTGAGGCCCTGTCTGAGTCCCTGATAGATTCCAGCATAATGGTCTGGCTCAGTCACCACTGGCTGAATGAATGAATGAGGCCAACAGCACACTCCATTCATCTGCCTGTGGTGAGCATCACTTATGCCTGCTGCCCAGTGTTCTGAGAAGAAGGCTTAGGAAGCATCTGTGCTTCATTTGTGCTGTAGGGTATTAGAGAAGTTGAAGGTTCTTAGGCAGAAATATCAGAATGCTCTAGAAAGGAAGCCACAGAGCAAAAGTGGAAAAGGCTGCACATCTGTGATAAGTGAGAAAGGTAACAATGACAGCTCATGTTTACTGAGTGCCCATCACACGCAGAGTCCCTCATACATGTCATCTCACTCCTCCTGACCACTGGAATAAGCCCAAAAGGTAAAATTATGATCAGTTTATGGGCAAGTAAAATGAGACTCAGAGATGTTCAGTCAGTTGCCCAAGGTCACACAGCTGGGAAGTAATAAGCCTCTGATTTAACTTCAGTCTCTCTCTTTCTACAGCCCTGTTGTAAACTATGGTCAGCAAATATTTTCTGGAAAGGGCCAGATAATACATATTTTAGGCTTTGCAGGCCATACAATCTCTGTCACAACTACCCAACTCTGCTTTAACATTGCATGAGCAAATGAATGGTCATGGCTGTGTTCCAATAAACCTTTATTTACAAAGCAGGGGGCTGGATTTGGCCCACTGGCCCACAGTGGCAGACCCCAGCTCTGAACTCACAACAGAGAGCCTGTGGTTCTTTCTTCCCCTCTAGGAAGGCAGTGGGAGAGAGGAAAGAGTACAAACAGAAATCAGGCGGTTGCAGGCTAGAATGCTGGCTCTGCCCCACGCTGGGCCACCTCGGGCCAGCAAGGGAACACTTAAGGTTGTTACAAAGGTTAAAATAAGCTGATACATGCTGTGTCTACCATGGCTGAGGTTCAGTCAATGGCAGCGTTTAGTATCAAGGTGATACTGAGGTTGGGGGAAGGGAGGGAAGGGCTGCTGGTGCCACTGGAACTAAACCCTGATGGGTGCATCTTCTCACAAAGGCTTCTCACTTTGGACTTTCTGCAGGAGAATGTTATTCTGCACCCCACGAAACCCCAAAGGGAATTCACAGCCACCCATGGTGGGAGGAATCTTTGTACTGTCCCCGGAAGGAGCAGATGTGTAGTGCTTGGTGACTCCCCGACAAGGGTAGGCAGGCAGCTGTTCCCAGACTTGATATGGCAAATTGTGTGATGTGCTGTCTTCCTGGGGCGGCCAGCCAAGCAGTGATGGGGGCCTCTGTCACCCCCTCCCCCACTGCCTGCTGCCCACGCTGCTGATTCATGCGGGAGGGCCTGGGTGTGCCAAAAAGAATCCAAAATGGCTCTAGTGCAACACAAGGCTTTGGAAGAAGACTGAGGACTTGGGGGCAGGAGGACAGTTCCTTCTCTGTTTCTTTTTGAAGGTCATAACTTTGGCACAGAAAGGAGGATGTGGGGAAAATCCATCAATATTGCTGGAGTCCAGGCTATGGCTTATGATGCCAGATGGTGAGCCCCTGGAAGGGGATGGCACTCACTGCTCCAAGACTGGCAACACCATGTTTGCTGGGAGAATTCATCCATCTGATCATGAGGATGCTAAACTGAAATTTGAGAGGGAGAGGAAAAGTGTCCAGGAAAAATATAAAACCAGATATGATGAGGGCCAGTATATATAAGGAATTTTAAAAGGGGGCCACAGAAAAGGAAATGCTCAGGAACTGTCATGTATCTGTATTCCAAAGTATAAAGTATGGGTAACAGTGTTAACTATGAAACTTTTGGAAAAGATGGTAAAGCTGAGCACAGATGTCCAACTCCCACCTAAGCTACCTCCTTCTGAAAGTGACAGAAAGGACCAAGGGAGTATAAAAATAGGGGAGATCTGCTTCAGCATTGGAAAATAGGAAAGAGTGCCATCAATATGCCACCAACTTTGAGGAATTTCTGCTGGGTACAGTGCCAGTGGGACCAGATTGAAGGCTGACTCACAGCTCTCCTTCCTGGGAAAGCAGCATGGTGCTGCAAGGAGGGCGGACGTGCACACAGGACCCACCTCACAGCCTTTGCTGGCGAGTGAATGAGTGCTAGAGCCACAGGACCAGTACAGAGCCCACCATGGGGAGCCTACCTCTCACGGTGCAGCCCAAGAGCCTTCAGGAGCGGCTGGGCCATTAGATCCAAGGACAAACAACGCTTACCCAAGCCTGGTTCTCCCATGATAGGCCTGGATGTCTCCCAGACACAGAGGGCAGGAGAACAAGGAAGAGACCAGGAGCGATAGGACATATCGGGAACAGCTGTGCACAAAGTAGAGAAGAAATGCCCACAGCACAAAATGACTCCCAACCCCTCAGGCTGCTTGTCCCTGGCTGGTAATGTGAACTTTCATCACCCAGTCTTCCAGATTAATATCCGAGGTGAAAAATCTCATACCATCCAGAAAAAGCAATGAGGGGGCCCCAGGAGAAGTAAGTGAATACCAGGTCAGGGAAGACCTATAATGCACGTGTAAACTAAGAAAATCTTCTGAAACATAAAGGAGACAAACAAGGAACGCACACAGAGGAAGAACATCACCTCTAAAAAGATTCACTATAAGATCCGGAAGTAAAATGTATTGTCTGTTTTGTACTTCAAGAAAGGTAAAGAAAACCTGGCCTCTAAGATGTAAGGAATGGAATATGCAATAGAAGAGATTGAAACTAAAAGAAAGCTGGTAGAGCTAAGATGATAGTGACAGGAAATGAATAATATTATGAGAATTTTGAGAGGCATTAGAAGCAGTAAAGGACAGAATTTAATTGTAGAAAACCAATGGATGTTGTGGAATACAATGGTGAGATGTTTTCTCAGAACATACAGAACAAGGATTAAGATAAAAATGACCAGAGAGAGAATAATAACATGGAGAATAAACGACAGAGACACACTCATAAATTACTGATACTTCTAAAAAAAATACCAGAACAAAAGAGTCTAATATAATTAAAGATATATTACAAGAAAAATTCTGTAATCTAAACACTGATTCTTCAAATAAAAAACAGTAATCATATTTTAAACAAAATAGACAAACATCTGACATGAGCCATATTTTCTTTTTTAATTCCAAAGATTAAGAAAGAAATCCACAAGCATCCAGCAGAGGAAAAAAAAAGACATCTACAAAGAGATCAAATCAGATTGTATCAGACTTCATTACAACATTGATGTAATGTCTAAAGAGGTTTGAGGAAGAATATTATGATCATAGAAATTTATACTTCATAGGAGAAGCAACAGAGAGAGACTGCAGTCTATGTAACAGCATGATAGATAGAAAAACCATATACCCTTGCTGAAAAATATTACCTAAAGATGTATGCATGCCACAGAGAGATAAATCAAAAGACACAACTCATGAAAGATATGTCAATAGAAATTGAAGCCATATAAATATGGATCTGAATCTTAAAAATCATAGTTATTATAATATCGTTTTAAAATAAAATCAGTATTTCAAATAAGAATTGAAAAAGAATATCCACAATGTAAAGAACAAGGTCAAGATAGAGAACAGACTTATAGCTGCTAAGGGGGAGGGGGAGGGGGTGGGGGAGGGTTGGATTGGGAGTTTGGGAACAGCAGATGCAAACTACTACATATAGAATGGATAAACAACAAGGTCCTATTGTATAGCACAGGGAACTATATTAATATCCTGTAATAAACCATAATGGAAAAAATATGAAAAAGAAAATATGTATATATATAACCGAATCATTTGGTGTACACCAGAAACTATCACAACACTGTAAATCAACTATACTTCAATAAAAAAAGAATAAAGTCAAATAAAAACTCAAATTATAACAATTCAAAATTAGAGGCAGTGAGGGATGGCCAGTAAATAAACGTGCTAATTTCTGTAGTTAACAATAGATATTGCAATTTTATATTGGTACTTAGAGAAGTAGATGCCTAACATTTTAAACAGAAAATGCAATTATAGAATAGTCTTATTATAATGAGGATGCTATATTATTTAGCTGAAAGTATAGGACTTGGCTAAAGCTGTAATCAAAGGCAAATTTATTGGCTTAAATACATTTGATAGCAACTAAAAAAAGAGTAAGAAATATATATGCAAATCAAGTAGTTAGAAAAAGAATGGCAAAACAAACATAAATGAAGAAGGATGGTATTAATAAAGATAAAAGCAGAAAAAATAAATTAGAAAGTAGGCAAATAGAAGCAAAGCCAATAAAAAGCCAAGTGCTGGTTCTTCAGCTTAAAAAAAAAGATAATGGGATGTTTCACAGAAAATTTAACTTGTGTTTTTGCTATATGTTCTTCAGTAAAGGAAATGTCTGGAAAACTTGTTTATCTCTGGGAGGGGGATAATCTTTAAAGGGGAAGCAAGTGGACCCCCAGAAGCAACAAAGGTGTCTGCTTTAAAGCGTATGAGCAGCAAAATGGAATAGGACCATTTAGGGGTAGGTTTCTAAAAGAAACCCTCTCTGATTCTTGGGGGGTATGGATATCAGAGAAGAAAAAGCCAACAGAGGTTCTGGATCCATGGGAGGAAAATGACCAAATCACTTCTGACAAAATGTTCTTGCATCCTGGGAGTGGCTCCAAAAGGAACTTAGTGAGGAGCTTGAGGATGCCTGGAAGTGTGTCTCGGGACCTCGATCAGTGGAGGTAACCAGTCCAACCAGTGTCAACAGCATCCCTAAGAGGCTTCAGAATGCAGGCTCCCCCAGCTGGGTGAGAGGTTGTTGGCTATTTTGGAAGAGGCTGACGCTTAGAGAGAGAGATCCTGAGCCCAGTAAATCTGGCAGGTGGAGTGCTTGATCCAGGTTTAATTTAATTTGAAAAAAATAACAAATATGACCATTTTTTGCATACTGAATTTAAGATGCTGATACCAGTTCCATCAGTAAAGAAGCAAACTAGCTGGCTTAATCAAGGAAAAAAGTGGGGAAACATCTGTAATGAGAGAGCATATAACAAAAGATAAAAAAATTTTTTTAATTGTATTGAAATATATACTAATAAATTTGCAAATCTTAAGCAAGTTCTAAAATCCACATAAGAAATATAAATCTAAAGTGATCAAGAAGCATGGAAGAAGCCAAAAAGATAACTTGTATCAAGGGTGGGATGGGGGACGCAAAATCCTGGATGGTTTCATAGACTCATTGTTTGATATTCAAAGAGCAGCTAATCTGTATATTCTATAAACTGTTCCAGAGCACCTAAAAAGACGTACAGCTTTCTGATTCATGTTGTAAAACTAGAATAACTCTGACAACTAAACCCGACTAGTTTAATCAAAGTAAAATATAACTATTAGCACATGTGTTTAGAGAAAAAAAACTAGATAATTAAACTGATTAAAGAATAATGCAGCATAACAAAGAAAGGTCTATTTTAGGAATGCTCATATGGTTTAATGTAAATGTGAATTCCAGATCCATTTATCCAACTGCCTAGTCAACCTCTCCATCTGGATATCCAATAAGCATATCTAAACTGTTGATTTCCTTCTCTAAAAGTTGCTCCTTTGCATCCTTCCTCAAGTTAATAAGTAGTAACTTACTCCTTCCAGTTGCTCAGATCAAAAACTTTGGCCCCATCCTTGATGACTCATTCTTTTTTTTTTTTGATATATATATATATTTTTTACATCTTTATTGGAGTATAATTGCTTTACAATGGTGTGTTAGTTTCTGCTTTATAACAAAGTGAATCAGTTATACATATACATATGTTCCCATATCTTTTCCCTCTTGTGTCTCCCTCCCTCCCACCCTCCCTATCCCACCCCTCCAGGCGGTCACAAAGCACCGAGCTGATCTCCCTGTGCTATGCGGCTGCTTCCCACTGGCTAGCTACCTTACGTTTGGTAGTGTATATATGTCCATGCCTCTCTCTCGCTTTGTCACAGCTTACCCTTCCCCCTCCCCATATCCTCAAGTCCATTCTCTATTCTTTTTCACATTGCACATACATTCCATCAAGAAATCTACTTTGTCAGCTCTACTGTAAAAAAATATCCAGAATCCAGCTGGTTTTCATTATCTAGTCCAAGTTACCACCTTCCACTCCGCAGCTAGGGTGATCCTTTTAAAATGTAAGTCAGATCATACCCTTCTTTTAAAAAAGCTCTCAAGTAGTCCAGAAATAAATCCATACCACTATGGCCAATTGATTTTCAACAAGGATACCAAGACAATTTAATGCAGAAATAACAGTCTCTTCAACAAACTGTGCTAGGACAACTGGATAGCTTTTCATACAAAAGACACTTACCTCACACCGTATACAAAAATCAACTGAAAATGCAAAAAGACCTAAATGTAAGAGCTTAAACTATAAAGCTCTTTTGAGGAAACACAGGTTTAAGTCTTCACGACCTTGGATTGGACAATGGTTTCTTAAATACAACACCAAAAGCACAAACAACAACAACAACCAAAAAAACCAAACCGATAAAATGGACTTCACCAAATTAAAGGCTTTTGTGCAAAGACACCATTAAGAAAGTACAAAGACAACCTACAGAATGGGAGAAAATATTTGCAAACCATATATCTGATAAAGGTCTAGTATCCAGAATATACAAAGAACTCAACACTGAATAGCTAAAAGACAAATAACCCAATTAAAAACTGGACAAAGGATTTGAATAGGCATTTCTCCAAAGAAGATACACAAATATGCCAGACACAAATACCACATATTTTATGGTCCTTTTTTTCCTAGTTTTTTTTTCCTAGTTTTGAGATATAATTGACATATCACATGGTATAAATTTAAGGTATACAATATAATAATTTGATATATGTATATATTGCAAGATGATTACCACAGTAAGTTTAGTTAATATCCCTCATGTCACACAGTTAATTTTTTTTTCTTGTGATGAGAACTTTTAAGATCTACTCTCCTTAGTAACTTTCAAATATACAAAACAGTATTGTTAACTACAGCCACCATGCTGTATATTACATCCCCGGAACCATTTATTTTATAACTGGAAGTTTATACCTTTTGACACTTTCACCCATTTCCCCTACCTCCCATCCCTATGGTGCCATTTATATAAAAAGTCTATCATAGGCAAACCCATAGATATAGAAAGTAGATCTGTGGTTGTCAGGGGCTGGAGGGAAGGGGAAATGAGTGACTGCTAATGGAAATAAGATTTCTTTTTTGGAGTGACAAAAATGTCCTGGAATTAGATAGTAGTTATGGTTGCACATCATTGTGTACATACCAAACTATTTACTTGTAAAATATAAAATGGATAAAATGGTTGATTTTATGTTATGTGAATGGCTTCTCAATAAAAACAAAACCCAAAATACTCTCCAGTAGCTTCTCAACTGACTCAAAGTATAAGCCAAAGTCCTCACTAATGTCTTGTAAGGGCCAGAAATCCCCCCAAACCCCACAAAAAACTGCTCCACTTCCCCCTCACCCATTCTGTTCCAGCCGTAATAGCCTCCCTGATGTGGTTCCAGCACCACCAGACTCACTCCCATATCAGGACCTCTGCACATGCTGTTCTCTTTGTCTGGAACCCTGTTCAACCAGATATCCTATGACTTGCCCCTCACTGCCTGCAAGCATATACTCAAATATCACCTTATCTTTGAAGCTGTCCTTGACCTCACCCCACCCCCCATGGCATATCCTACTCCCCTTACCCTACACTTCACTTTTCTCCCTAGCACTTACCATTATCTGATATATTATACATTTATTTGCTTAATTGTTTTTTTTTTTTTTATCATGTGTGTCCCCCTCTAGAATGCAAGCTCTTTGAGTGCAGGGACTTTGTTTCATTCACCGATGTGTTCACAGGGCCTAAAACAGTGCCCGACGTGTGCTAGGTACTAAATGAAGAGGTGTTAAATGAATGATGCATTTATAGAATGAACACGAGGAAACTGTCACACTAATAGAGCAAAGAAAAAACCACATAACTTTTGATATAGATTCTAAAAAGACATCTGATTTTTCATCATGCATATCTGGTTCAAACACCTAATAAATAAAAATAGAATGTCCCTTAACATGATGAGGAATATCTGTTCTTCTAACAGACATCATACCTTACAAACAGCATTCTCATTAAAGCAAGAACATGACAAGAATATTCACTATTATCACTATTTTAAAATATAACTCTATGGGACTTCCCTGGTGGCACAGTGGTTAAGAATCTGCCTGCCAATGCAGGGGAGAAGGGTTCGAGCCCTGGTCTGGGAAGATCCCACGTGCCGCGGAGCAACTAAGCCCATGCACCACAACTACGGAGCCTGTGCTCTAGAGCCTGCGAGCCGAAACTACTGAGCCTCCACACAACTAGTGAAACCTGCGCGCCTAGAGCCCGTGCTCCACAACAAGAGAAGCCACCGCGACGAGAAGCCTGTGCACAGCCTGCGCACCACAATGAAGAGAAGACCCTGCTCGCCGCAACTAGAGAAAGCCCGCGCACAGCAACAAAGACCCAATGCAGCCAAAAATAAATAAATAAATTATATATATATATATGTATATATAAAAAACTAGGATTTTTAGTAAATGAGGCAATAATAATAACAGTAATAATAGCTAATATATCGGGTGCTCTTTTGGGCATTGTTCTAAGACCTAAGTGCTTTATATATATTAATTAATTTATTTTTTATTTATTTTTTTTGCGGTATGCGGGCCTCTCACTGTTGTGGCCTCTCCCGTTGCAAAGCACAGACTCCGGATGCGCAGGCTCAGCAGCCATGGCTCACGGGCCCAGCCGCTCCACGGCATGTGGGATCTTCCCAGACCGGGGCACGAACCCGTGTCCCCTGCATCGGCAGGTGGACTCTCAACCACTAGGCCACCAGGGAAGCCCTATTAATTTATTTTAATACTCACAACATCTGAGGTAATATGAGTACGTTCCCATTATCAGGGATATGGAAAAATTAAATGATTTACCCAAGGTCGCCTAGCTGGTAAGTAGCTGAGTTAGAACTGGAATCCAGGAAGTTTTTCTGTTCTAACCACTCTGCAGTACCTCCTCAATGAAAAATTATGAAGATAAAGATGGTGTAACTGTGGAAAACAGAAAGCAAATTTGTTCTTGCTCCAGATGGTATTGTTGTCTATCTAGAAAACTCAAGGGAATTAAGAGAGGAAAAACTACCAGAAGTAATAAAAATTCAACATGGCCAGTCAAAAAATGTAAATACACTGATCAATAGCTTTCCTATATTCTAGCAATAACCACTTAAAAAATGTCAAGGAAATTAGATGCCATTCCCAAAAGTAATAATAAATGTAGAATACTTGAAAATAAACCTAACATAAAATGGAAAGGATCGACATGAAGAAAATGACAAAGTTTTACTAAGGACCGAAGATATTTTGAATGGAGAGATGTTTGTTCATGAATGGATAGACTCAGTATTATAAAGATGTCAAATGTCCCCTAAATTAATTCTGGAGTTACTGAAATTCAAATAAAAACACCAGTGGCATTTTTGGAACCTTACAAAAATTAATGGGTGAACATAGAGACAATTGTGAAAAAAGAAGGCAGGACTGCACATAAAATTATATTAGAAAGAAGGAATATTCAAAACATTGGGATGCCAATTTCAGAATAGATAGTTAGATCAATGGAATAAAACTTTTAAAACGCAGAAACAGTCTAATATAACAGCCATTAGCCACATGTGGTTCCTCTGCATTTGAAATGATGTTGAAATGATAATGTTTTGGGTATATTGCATTAAATAAAATGTATTATTAAAATTAATTTTCCCTATCTCTTTTTTCTTTTTAAAATGTGGCTACTAGAAAATTTAAAATCACATTTGTGGCTTATATTATATTTCTATTACACAGAACTGGAAAGTATATATTTAAAAAAGCAGTATGTTATTTTCTAAAGATAAAATTTAGCATAGGCATTTTAAATGGGTCAGGAAAAGATGCATTCATTAAATGCCAGAAGAATTACTGAATGATTATGAGGACAGAAGAAAGAAAGGTATGATATCTCAGGCCACATGCTGAAATTCTGGTTAAATTAAAAAATGAAGTAATAAAAGTACTAGAAGAAAATGTAGGTGAATTTACAGAAATTCTTGGGATGGGAAGAGAATGCCAAGTTAAACTTAAAAGTGAAAAAAAAATGGTCTTCTTATACTTGACTATATTAGATATTAAATTTTTCAATATTATCAAATAACATAAAAAACAAAATTGAATGTCACATGAAACATGGGGAGATATTTGCAATAACTGTGACAAAGAGCAGATAGCCTTACTTTATAAAGAGCTCTTATAAATCAGTAAGAAAAACTCCACCAGGAACATGTGCCAATAACATGAACAGCCAATTTATGAAAGGAGAAACAGAAATGAGAACGATTCCTAGTAAAAAAGAAATTTAATTTTAGTAGTAATCAAAGAAATGCAAATTAAAATAGCAATTGCCAAGAATCAAAAAAGAATAATACACAGTGCTGGCAATGAGTACTCGCATATACTGCTAAGAAACTCTAAATTGGTATGATCTTTCTGGAGGACATTTTGGCAACATGTACAAAAGGTTCCAAAATGTGCACACATTATTTCTAGGAATTTATCCTCGAAATATAATCAGAGATGTTCACACAAATATACAAGTATGGACTTACTGCATTGTTGTTTGTAATCAGGAAAAATTTGCAACTATCTCCATATTTAGTTTTCAACAGCTATTGGAAAAAAACAGCAACAGAGAATACCTCCTGTACCATCCCAGATCCCTCAAAATGTCAAAGATTAAAAACAAAACAAAAATCTCTAACAGTTCTGGAAAATGATTAAGAAGACCATCAATGGACAGACTACCTGCAGAACTATACTGGAAGACAGAAAGGAAGGGAAGAGATCACAGGGATAAAGAAGACTGGAGAAAAGCAGCCCCAAACACATCAGGCTGTGGCCAAGGCAGGGACAATTCATGGGGTCACCAGGCCCACAGTCGAGAGGCCATTATGAGTCACGATGGTGGAGAATAGCTGCTGGCCAGGGAAAACATTCCCATTGGGTTGCTAAATTAAAGAAGCCGTTTCTATAGTAAGAGCATGTATTCATTTATGCAAGTTCACTCATATGTATTGAAAAAACTGTAAAGACATATGCCTATAGATGTTAAGGTTGACCTTTCACTGGGTAGTTATGGCCAATTTTTAATTTTCCTTTTTGTTCTTCTGCGTTTTCCAAGTTTTCTGCATGGAGTATATATCAATATTATGGTTAGAAAACAATAATGAGTATTTTAAAACAAAGAAGCAAAAAATAATAACAAAGAGAACTTAAACTTTTTATGTAAGAAATGAACTACAATCTTATTATTTTTCTTCTGAATTCCTGCAGTAACCTTCTGGCTGGTTTCCCAGACTCTAGTCTGCTCGTCCCAATCAGTCTTCAAGATTGCTACCATCTCTCACCGCCAATTTGAAACCCTCTGTGGCTCCCTATTTCCTACTGCTGACAGATGAAGTCCAAACATGGAGGCATGTGGGGCCTTCACCATTCCTTCCCCCAACCCATTCTCCCCTTCTCGCCCTACACACCGAACTGTCCAGCCCTAACTACTTACAATTTCCTGAAGGTTCCACATACCTTCCAACTCTACTCCTTTGCTCACATAGCCCTGGCATTACCCAAGCCTGGCAGATGGGCCTTGGGGAGAAACCGCAGCCAGAATTACCAGAATAGCTCTGGGGACCCACACATGACAAGATGCGCCGCCTTGTTAGCCAAGGCTGAAACAAAGTCCCCTGGGACACCTTGGTAGGAGCAGGTGTGGAGGGACAGTGCTGGGCTCTGAGACTTGGGATCTGGGAAGCTCATAAGACTTAAATGCAGAATCCCACAGCGAAATCTCCGGGGGACTGTGAGGAGCTCTGCTTGAGACATGGGTTGCTTGGACCAGATACCTACCTCCCTGCTCCTGTGGTGAGTGTTGGGCAGGATGGATGGGGGATACTGGCCCAGGCCCACGGCCTCCTTCTCTCCACAAGGGGAGGTACAAACCTGGGTTCACACCTATACCTGCCACCGCTTGGTGAAGCCTTGGCAAAGTGACTTAATCCTTCCTGAGTGAGTCTGTTCTTCCAAATGGAGACGGACCATGCTGGGCGACTGAATGTCATCGCCTGCACACGGTAGGTGCCCCATAAATGGCAGTAGATGATGTCATAATTACATTTTCCTACCCAGCGGTCCCGGTGCAACAGCTGCTTCATGGGGATCACCTTGTGCTCTGGGAACCTGGCCCAGGGACTGTGCAGGAGGCCCCAGGAAGTGTCCCTGGTGAGGGCTTTGAGGTGGATGGCCAGGACCCCCCCCCAGAGGCCTCCAGGATCTCCTTCTGGGCCCTCACTCACCCCTGTGTTCTGGGGTCCACGCAGCCTGGGTGGAGATATATCTGATGTCACAGCCCTGGTGAGCAGTGAGTGTGGCACTCACCCAGGCCCTGCATGAGCCCTGGGGCTAGCACCATAGATCCCAGCCAAGCATCCCATCCTCTCTGAGCAGGGTCGAGGGCAGCACCTTTCTTTTAAGAGTTGGGGTGTGTGAGGTGGGTGGGTGCTTGGCTCTGAAGACCTGCTGTGGAGTGTTACAGAGGATGCGTCCGCCATCTCCTCCCTGTTCTAGAGTGGAGGGTGGAGTGTAGTGGGCCACCTCTCCAAAGGCAGAGCTCTGAGCCAGACCAAGGCATTTAGCTTGCCTTTTCCTCAGAAAGCTCAGCCACTGCAGCCACCCCTGGACAAGAAACCCCGGATGTGCCCGCAAAGGTATACACGCTGCCACCAGGATGGCAGAAGGACTGGAAACCGCACGCCCTGACAGAAGGTGTTCCTCACCAAGGTGGGGTCTTCCCACTCTGCAGGGATGGGTGGGCAGAGCACCTGCTGGTTGCCTGCACTTCCACCTGGGGGCATGCGCATGAAGGAACAAGTGTTGCTTGAACCTCAGAGTCTGTCCCATGGAATCTCGGCCTCAGAAGCCTGAAGGTCTGCAGGGCCAATTCTTGACCTTGACCTGGAGTTTTTCCCATTGACTATCTGCACTGGACCAGGGCTTCAAGGAAAAGTCTATTGCCAGTACTACCCCCTACCCCTCATCCAGCCCCATCTGTTAAATGAACAGGCAGCCAAATGGCTTCATCCATCTCAGTGGTCCTCACACTTCAGTCCCTCCTGTACCCTCTTAGAGGCAATTTCACTGTGTACACGCACCACCTATGTGTTTGCTAGCTTAGTATTTTCCTCTAAACAGACTCATTTTTTAAATGAAGATTTCATTCTAAACAAGAACATCAATGAAGTTCAGTTTTGATGGGCTAGTAATTTTTCCCCCCTGGTATATAATAACATAAATACACAACTATTAAAACTGTACAAAAATCATATCACATATGCATACCACCCTGGGAAATAATGGAGCCCTCCCCTCAGCGCCAAAAAGGCTGCACAAATAGCTACCCGGGAGAGGGCAAGATGAATATGGAGCAGTCCCTGCTGGCTGGCCCACATGTCTCTCACAGAGCAGGAGGTAAAAGCGTTAAGATGGAGAGGACGTTTCTCGCTTGGGGGCCGACAGCGAATCACCTAAAAGCATCAGCAAGTTTTTCAAATAGAAGCTGGGGCACAGGGTGGGGCACTAGGACCATCAGGATTAGAATCTGATCTGTCAGGAGTCCCCTCCTTCTTCCTAATGATAGAAGATCTGCAGGTATGTGGGTGGCCCAGGTGATCCTGCAGCCTAGAGGAAAGCCAAGGACAGAGGTCAGAGGTGGCTCAGTGTGCCTGGCCCTTTTCTCTGACAAAGTGGGCCTAGGAGCACAGTGGCCTCAGTTGAAGGCTTCCCATTCCTCCAATACAGGGATTCTCAAACCCAAGAGGGTCTGATTCAGTGGAGCCCTCAAATTTGCTGTGGACAAGTTCCCAGGTGTTGATATTGCTGCTGGGCCAGGACCAGACTGCAAGAACTGCTTTAGAGGATGGGATTACCCGATCCTGGTAAGAGAGGATTCTGAAGTGATGACAACTCAGAATGAACATCACAGAGAGCAAAAAACATAACTCAGACACAAACTACAGTGTGCTCATTCCCAATGCCCAACACTGACGCCACCCAGAAGAACAACATGGCAGGACCCAGGTCACTGCTGGTTCCAGTGGCCAGCCCAGAACTTTCCACTGAGATCTCTAGAAGAATCCTCCAACAACAAACAATGTCACATCCAAAACAAGACTCAGTTAATAGATGACAGAATGACCTGAGCTGAGTTCTGTGGGAATGTGACTTCCCAACTTTGCCAGTGCCTCCCTTCTTCCCCATGGCCCCAGCGGCTCATGACAGGGACTGAGACTTCTCTGCACCCCTCTCACCCCCATCTTACCATCCTAGCTGCAGTCAGACTATGGGCCACAGAAAGGAAATCACTGTATTCACCCCTAAGAATCTGGCCTAATGGATAGAGATTGATTTACTGAAATCCTTAGTGAACCCAGACATGCCAGGCTACATGCAGGGTGAGGGGACAGAAAGGCTCTTGTCCACTGGGGCCTTCCAGTCCAGTGGCAGCAGGTGACCGATGAGGAAGCAGATGGGGTATTTCTCTGCCCTGTGCAAGGAGCTGGTACAGAGTGAAGCCTGAGGGGAGAGAAGCACAGAGGCGGCACACCTGTCCCAGCCTGGGGAGGAATGCAGAACCAGGTGTGGGGGAGGACGCCTCACAGAGAGGAGCCAGCACGGAGGAGAGGCTGGACCAAAGGGGAAGTGCCTGAGATGAGACAGAGAAGGAGGCCTCAGGGGATGCGAAGGGTCTCTGCGGCCACCCCAAGGAGCTCATTCCTGCTCAGGGCAGCAGGGAAGGGCTGACGATTCTACTAAGTTTGACTCCTTGATTAGAAGCAAGCACAGGGTCCCCTGCCCTCATCTTTGGGCATGTCCCCCAAGCTGTGTAAGTGGCAACGTGAGAGGAGGTGACCAGAAACCCCTTTGGTGGGGCAGATGGCAACCTGGCAAGCAGAGAAGGCTTCAAAGAGCTGCGGAGGGCCGAAGGGGCAGGCGCTTTGAAGAGGAAACTCTGCAGATGGTGCCCTTTTGGTCTTGTATAGATCAAAGGCTTCGGTGGGTCCCAACTCTTGAGGGAGAGTCTGGTGTGGAAGGGTCAGCCCCAGAAGTGTCCTCAGAGGTCACTGAGGACCAGTGACTGGGCAGGGGGTCTGTGAGCTGGCTTGGAAGGAGGGGAGGAAAGGGGAGCCGTGCTCGTGGCAGGCACCACACCCCGCCACACAGCCGGGCTCCTGAATGGCAGCCAGCCATGGGGTAAGGAACCAGACTCTAGATGACAATAAAAACAACAGCCACCCCTTGCATGGTGCTTATTATGAGCCAGGCGCTCCTCTTACCACTTTAACTTTCTGAACATATGTAATCCTCACAACCACCCTTAGAGTTAACCATTATTATCCCCATTTTTAAGAGGAAGAAACTGAGGTACAAAGCTCAGTAATTCTCATGGTCACACCTCTGGGAGTGGCAGGATCGGGGTCAATGACCAGATCTCCCTAAACCCTCACCACAGATTCCTTGAGCTAGGAGAGATCTTAGAGGTCAACTGACCCAACTCCCTTATCTTACAGAAGGGGAAACTTAGGCCTAGAGAGACTGAGTGATGTGTCCAACAGTACTTAGCTGGTTAGTTGCATCATGGAATCAGGAACGCAAAGAATAACTCAGTGAAGATGGCTTAGTAGAGCACAGAACCTGGAGCTGGGAGAAGAGGCTCAAACAGCCCTCTTGCTGTCTCTGCTGGTCCTGCCAGGCACCCCCTACTCACTGCCTTCATCGCCACCTCATCCTTGCCTCCATCCTGTGCCTGCACTGCCCATGTGGATGCCACAGCACCCTGGCCTCTCACTCCCCCCCGTCCCCTCCAACTTCAGGATTGCTTTCATTTGACATTCCTTCCAGTGCACCAGTCCAGAACAGAAGTGCTTGATGCTGCTGATCGACCAGTTTCATAAAAGGAATCCAGTTTCCTTTGCACTCACTAAAAGCTGTTAGCCCCTGGCGAGTTTCCAGGGCCTGAACTCCAGCGATGCAGCCCAGACATCAGAAGAGGGATGCCAAAGCCCTTGGGCACAGAGAGGAGTCAGCTGGGCTGAGAGATTTAAATTGAGAGGGGTTCTTGCCAGCAATACCACCAAGCAACATCCTGTCCTTAGAAAAGAGGTTTCCCGCTGAGATGCCCTGAAACCCAGCTGAGGGCTCTAACATAGCTGTGCAGGGAAAGAGATGTGGTACCAAACTGCCAACACCTGACCCCAGTGAGGACAGAGTAATGGAGAAAACACTGACCAATAGTCTGTCAGGCTTCCAGCCTGGGCTGGGCTCTTTACCAGCAAGTGTCCTGGGGCAAGAAGGAACCCACCCTCCATGACCTCAGTTTCCTCATCTGTAAAATGGGAACCATAACCCCTCCCTACAGGGCAACCAGCTGTGAGAGTGTTTGGAAATCTATAAAGCACTCAACCAAATTGGGGCTGATCATTTATCCTCTTTACACCAAAGATTTGGGGTTTTTCAAACCTCCAAGGCTACACACAGGTAGTTCCCATGTGACTGCAGGAAGTTATAGATGGAAAGAAGGAGCAATGGGAGGTCTGGACCAGGCATCCAGACTCCAGGATTCAGTCCTAACTTCTCTGCCAACAATCTTTCATGTGCTTTGAAACCCTGTGCTTTGAAACCCTGAACTTTGTTGCTTCTCCTCTCTGGGCCTCAGTTTCCCCTTCTATACAATGAGGAGGTTGGGGGAGCTGTCTCTAAGGGCCCCTCAGACTCTGTCAGACAAAGACTCCCCTGGCAAAAAAGCAGGTCCCGGGCTTCCCTGGTGGCGCAGTGGTTGAGAGTCCGCCTGCCGATGCAGGGGACACGGGTTCGTGCCCCGGTCCGGGAAGATCCCACATGCCGCGGAGCGGCTAGGCCCATAAGCCATGGCCGCTGAGCCAGCGCGTCCGGAGCCTGTGCTCCGCAACGGGAGAGGCCACGACAGTGAGAGGCCCACGTACCGCAAAAAAAAAAAAAAAAAAAAAAAGCAGGTCCCTCCAAATCTCAGCAGAGTCTCATGTTAATGGGACCACAGGACTGGCCCTCCCCACCCTCCCCGTTGAACTGTTTCACACTCATTTCAGAACATTTGTGGCTGCTGTATAAAGGGCAGGCTTCCAGCAAAAGCCTCTCCAGTGTTTGGCAGTGAGTCACTCCCACTGGAGGTGAAGTTCCCCTTGTGCCTCTCCCTAGGGACTGGGAAACAGAGGTGGGAAGATCAGGACCATCTTGTCAGGGAAAAGCTGGCCTTGTCTGGATGACCGCAGATGGTGGGGCCAAACACGTCTGCTTTTCAAGCGCCTCTGAAAACATCCCTCTCTGTGCATAAACTTTATAGTTTACAAAGCTCTTTAAAATTCATGACTCATCTGATTTTGGCAACAACTCTGCAGGAATAGGCATGGGAAGGGTTATTGTCCCCATCTTATAGGGGAGGAAACCACAGCTCAGAGAAGTAAGGTGACTTCTCCAAGGTAGCACAGCCAAAGCATGGAGTGGCCTCTCCTTCCCAAAGGAGAAACGGGGCAGAGCTTCAGAAAGGTAAGTGCAGAGCTGGAGTGGAAACCAGGTCTGTGATTCCCTGCCCTGCTCTGCTCTCCTCGCCCATCCCCCGCCCCACACTGGCAGAAGGGGCGTGTCCTCCCTGACTCCTCTCACTGAGGTCTGCCTGGACACCCGCCTCATACATTTCCCCCCAAATCGGCTCACAGTTGTGTTTTTTCTCTTGGGCTGCTAAGCACACCTGGAATGTCTTACCTTGTTGGGAGGCTCCATGTATCAAGAGCACACATAGGAGAAGATAGGAAAGTAGGAACTATAAAGAGACTAGGAAGAAAAACAAGAAACCATTCTGCACTCCGGTGAGTGGAGAAAACTTCTTAAAGATTTGCTAATAGTAAAGATATGTGGAAATGGGAATTTTCAAATGTCGTTGGAGGGACTAGAAATTGGAACAGCCTTTCTGGAGGTCAGTATGTCTCAACATTTTAAAGGACCCAATAATTCCACTTCTAGAAATCTATTATAAAGATGCACACCTAGGTGGGAAGGTGTTGGCTGTGATATCAAAAAGCTGTAAACATTCAATAAATTACCATCTATCCATGGGACACAACACCGTGGCCCATTAATAAGAACGAAGTCAATCAAGATCTCTAAGATCTGTTGTAAAGTGAAAAATGCAAACTATCTAGTATGAGGACATTTGGGTTTAAATATATTGAAAAAGGTCTGGGCAGATGAACACTACACGGAAAGCAGGACTTCACTTGGAAGACAAAGTGGATTTAGAGGGATTGGGTAAAGCAGCCCTTTTCTTTTTTTACTATATATAATTTGGCTTTTTTGTTGCTGTTATTGTTGCAACAATAAACCCCAGAACACCAAGTATTGATGTATACGTGTAAGTCATTAAAACAAACAAAACAAAACCAGAAAAACCACCCAATCCACAGTGACTTTGGAAACTTCATTCCAAGCCAGCTCCTCCCCAAACCCTCCTCACAGGAGAAAGGCTCTTGGCGGCACCTCGTGATTTTAGATGGCCGCTATAGGTCAGCAGCAAGGACAACACACTACAGGGGCAGTGAGGGAACAGACCACGCGACTTAGCCGAAAGGCACAACGGAAAAGAAGGTTCCACTCCTGAGCTGTGCAGGTTGGAGGCCTTCACCTGTCCCACGCACAATCGAATTCCTCAACAGCTTAAAGGCCCCGTGTCAGAGCCCATCCCTGATTGAGCCGTCTTGCCCCTTGCCCAGAGGTAGGTGAGATCGTGCCTCTCGGCAGGGCGTACCTCGGAGAAGCGCTGCACGTCCTGGGTCAGTGTGCCCACTCGCTTCCACTGGTAGTGCTTCAGCAACTTCAGGATGGCTGGATTCACTGCGTTATCTGATGGGACCGTCCGAAAGAAGTAGGGGTATTTTTTCTTATCTGCTAGAACAGGCGTGGTGGCAGCAAAAGAGAGCTGAAAACACAAAAGAGACAGCACTTTTACTGGGGGGACCTCAGAGCTGTGGGCCCAGGATCTTTCCTAAGGGAACAGAGGTCTTTAGTTCTCACTCAAGGTACAAACACACAGGCAAAATATTTTTAAACCTTCTTAGTGCAAAAGTAACAAGTTATAATTGAAGGGAAGGTTTTTAAAAATGCAAAATAAGGAGAAAGAACCATCATTAATGTTGTAGTCTAGCTCCTTCCGATCCTTTTTCCATGCACGGCAATGTTTTAAAAAAAGATTCTTGAGGTCATTCTACATAAACATTTGAACTGTTTATTCCCTCACTTAACATTATCCTACAAGCATTTAACCGTCCTGTTAAAACTTCTTGTAAACATTTTAACATGTAAACTTTTTAATAGCAGCATAATATTCTAGCATATGAACATAGCATAATTTACTGAATCATGTTTAATTTGGGGGCATTTAGACTGTTTCTAATTTGTCATTATTGTCATATTATTCTGCAAGCGTCTTTGTGCTTGGCACTTTTCCCCTATATTTCAGGCTATTTCTGTAGGATAGAGTCTAGGATGTGAAATTTCCCAGATAAAGGATGTGAGCTTTTAAAGACTTGATATTTATTTCCAAAAAGGATTGCATCAATTTACACACCCACTAGGCAGTTATAATTAGAGGGCCAATCTCACCACACTCTTATCAACGGACGGAAATAAAACATCTTTCTATCTAATTTATTAATGATTTATCACTGAAAAACTGGAATCATAATGAATTCATTGGTTATACATAAGGTTGAACATTTTTCCATGTGGCTGATAACTAGCTGTATGTCCTATTTTAGAAATTGCTTTTTTATGTCTCTTGTTTATTTTTTGAGTGGTATTCTAATGCTTTTCTTATTGAATTTAATGAAGACTATTATATGTACAGCATTCAAACTCAGGCTATTACAGTTGCTGCAAATATCCCAGTTTGTTTGCTTTTACATTTTGTGTGTGTATATTTTAATTTACACTCAGTAGTCAAATCTATCCATCTTTCCCTTTATTAGTCCTTCTTTTTTAAGTGCCAGTGAGTTGCTAAATTGGATTTCAATTATCTGTCCTACAGGGAACAGCTTAAATGTCACCTCTTCTATAACATTTCCTCTGATCTCTGCTTTCTCTTTCCCTCAGCCTCATCCACAGAAGGCGATTATCAAATTTTTTGATCTTTGCAGTGTGATGGTAGAAGAATGGTATCTTCTTGTAGTTCGATTTGCATTTACCTTATTATGAGTGAGGTTGAGTATCTCTCTTATGTTTAAGAGCAATTTGCAGTTTCTTTCTGGAAAGTGTTCACATCCTTTGCTTGTTCTCCAATTGTACTCTCGGTCTTTTTCTTATTGATTAGTAGCAATCACTTATTGATTAGTGATCTTTTATAGTAGGGAGATTAACCCTTTGTGATGTAAGTTGCTAATTCTCCCCCAGTTTGTACTTTTTCTTTTGCTGTTTCTCATGGTGTCTTTTGCCATATAGAAGTATTTTTTTTTAATGTGGCTGAATTTATTAATTTTTTTTCTTTCTGTCTTTGGGTTTTATGCCATATTTAGAAAGGCCTTTCCCACTCTGAGATTATAAAAGAATTCCTCCATGGTTCCTTCTAGTCTGTCTATCATCCTCCCCTGTCTGTCCTCACGGGTTTGTCGCCTGGTGTGAGGACGGAGGAGACCCAGTACCCGCATGTGATGAGCGCCTTCCAGCACAGGTTCAAGAACAGGCTAACGTGGTTGGCCGTTAGGCTTTATAAGATCCTGTGATCCCTGACAAATTGATTTGTTTTTCATGTGTCTAGCAAGTATTTAATAAACTCTTGTATAGTAATTTTTTTGTTGTTGGGTACTGATAGCTCCAAAATTTTGTGACCACTGTTGTGGTTATGTCTGTACATCACTAGTTAATGCTACTTTATCTAACCTTATTCAGTATGCTTCATTCACCAAACTTTGTGCTCAAAATACATAAATACAATTTTATTTTATTTTATTTTTGGCCGCACTGCACGGCTTGCGGGATCTTAGTTCCCTGACCAGGGACTGAACCCGTACCCTCAGTAGTGAAAGCTCGGAGTCCTTACCACTGGACCGCCAGGGAAGTCCCAATACTATTTTTAAAAAATAGTATTTCCTTCCTTCTCTTGTTTCATTTAAATCTCTGATCCAGAGAGGGCACGGCTGAGCAAGATCCCTCTTTGCTGCCACCGGCCTTCCTTCCCCACCCTTGCTGTCTCAGCAGCTCTAGATCCAATACAGCTCAGAGTCCAACTTTAACATCCAGGGAAGTAACATCCTGGCACCCTCAGGCCCCAGCTGAAGTTGCTTTACTGCTCCTCCTGTCACCTGAGGAAGCACTTCTTTTCCTCCCAAGATTTTAGCAGAGCAGGGCAGTGGAGATCTTATCCCTTTCCCTGATCTGTCTCAGATGGTAGATGGCCACTACCTAGGATCCCTGGATCTCCTGCATCCACTCAGCAGTCTCAGCAGGTCCTGTCTGTTGGAGCTGAACACACAACAACCCATCAGCTGTCACCTAGAGCTAGAGAGCACCTACAGGAACCAATTTCTAAGATCCCCACAGAGACAGGACATCATCCCAAGACTGGTAAAGGTCAAGGATAGATCAACTGTTAAAAAAACATTCTGGGTAGAATAAGGCCCAATGAGAGAGGAAAATCCCAGCTGGACATATTGAGGACACTCAAATCCAGAGCTGTCCAGCAAGGGAAGGCCTGCTGTTGGAAGTAGCGAGATCCCTGTGTCTGGAGGTGTGCAAACGGAGGCTATGGCCTAGCAAGAATGCAGAGGGGCTGCAAAGTGTCTGAAAACTCCTTAAAAACCGTATGGAAAAGCTTGTGTGGGCATGTATGTACATACAGACACACATTTTTCTGAAAAGAGGATCCATGGCTTCTATCAGATTCACAAAGAGAATCCTATAACCAAACAAGGTCAGCACCCCTGCCTGAAGGTGATACTTAGGTCGCATAGCAAGTGTAAGAAATAGAAGCTTTCTACAGTCTGCTCAAACCTAGCGTCTTATTCTTCTCTCAAGATTAAAATAACACTTCCAGCTTCCTATGGTCTGTGTAAGAAGGAGCTATTAGAAAAATCAGGCAGCAACTATTTCAGGACCTGGGATTGGTATATGTGCAATTGCATCCCCCAAAATGCTTATCTGATACAATTTGGAAAATTATGGTTTTCTGATGTGATTTCTGAATCACACTCTGGTTGATACTTTGCTGTTATTGTCCCATTAGTTCCAGGTCCACAATTAATTGTTGCTTGAACAACCTCATATGTTTGCCCTATAGGTAATTAGAGTGGTTACTGTTCAGTGAATAAATGGCCCATTGTGTTTACAATGGGCTTGGAGTACAATATATGCCCCGGGTCTAAATCATGTTGGGTGCAAAATATTAACTGGCACTGACATTTTCTGTACCATTTGAGATAATGCACACTTTGATTAGATTGCTTTGCATCACTGTTCCTCTAGCTTTAGCCTCCTAAACCTTTCTTCCACTGGGCAAAGACTGCAGGTGCCAGGTAGCACTGCTGAACTTCAGAACTGGAGAAACCTGAGAAATCATCTAGCTCTGGAGTTCTCTACTCTGGCTACATGTTGGAATCACATGGGGATATTTTTAAAAATATTGATAACTTGGTCCCACTCCAAACCAAGTGAATCAGAATCTCTGGGCATAGAGCCCAGGCATCAGTATAATTTAAAAACTTCCCAAGGTGATTACAATGCCCAGTGAAGGTTGAGAACCACTGATACAGCTCAACAGCCCTAGTTTTGAATATGCAGACCAAGGCCCAGAAATGGAAAGCTATTGAGATACCCACCAAAGTCAATAAGAGGTAAAAGCGGAATTCGAATCCAGGCCTAAATGACTCTAAGACCAGTGCTCTCTCTCCCTCTGATGGCTGTCCCCTGCATCCTATGAGCTTGCCAGGCCTTCCTCCCCCAGCACAGTCACCCAGCATCTGCAACAACAGCCCTGTTAGCACCCTAACTCGAAGACCCAATCTTTCTGGGCTCTCCTGCCTTATTTCACACAACCAAGTTCATTTCTAAACAGACTGTGATTGACGCTTCAAGTTAATCCCTAACCAAGGATTATTTATTTCAGAGAGTACTTTTTATTTTACAATTTTGTTATCATTTCTAGTTTTATTGCATTGTTTTGAGAATTTGGTGTGTACAGTGTCTGCTTTTGGAATTTATTGAGGTTTTTTTTTGGTGGCCTATTATACAATCAATTTTTGTGAAAGTCCCATGTTGGCCAGAAAAACAGATGCAGTCTCTAGTTGTAAGCTATAAAATTCTTTATCAGACTTCTGATGTATAAAAGATATAATCCAGCTAACCAATTACATTATTAACACGTTTTGTATTTTTCCTTACTTGACCTATCAAAGACTGAGAGGTATGTTAAGTTTTTCTCTATTGTCTCTGAAAATTTCTCCATGTTATTCAAATTTTTTGCTTTATATGCCTTGATTTTATGTTGTTTTGAGGATAAGTGTTCATTACATCTTTATTTTTCAGCAATGTATACACTTCCCTAGTGCAAACAGCAGGTACTTAATAGATAATCATTGAATGAACTGAGAATTAAAATATTTATCAAGGTAAAATAACCCTGTTTGTCATTTTATTGCTGTTTGTTTCAAATAATATCTTGCTCAATATTAATACTGAATTAGCATCTCGCTTGATATTTTTTTTTAATTTTTAAATTTTTTACTTTTTACATCATTATTGGAGTATAATTGCTTTACAATGGTAAGTTTCTGCTTTATAACAAAGTGAATCAGTTATACATATACATATGTTCCCATATCTCTTCCCTCTTGCGTCTCCCTCCCTCCCACCCTCCCTATCCCACCCCTCCAGGCGGTCACAAAGCACTGAGCTGATCTCCCTGTGCTATGCGGCTGCTTCCCACTAGCTATCTACCTTACGTTTGGTAGTGTATATGATATTAATATTGAAACCTTTATTTTTTGCTTGCATTTGCCTGCCATAGCTCTGATTCTCCTTTTATTTGTATTCCATTACAATTGTTTTTAAGTATATTTCTTGAAATGAGTACATGAATGGATTTTAAAACATATGCTTATTGCTGCAATAAATACTTGGTCTTGCTTTCATCATCTTGTTGGCAGTCTTATTCTTTTTTTTTTTTAATGTTTCCTTTTGTTCCTTTTGGTATTCAGACTTCTCCATTCTGAATATGTTAATCTTGCTTCTTGTCTTAACCTGCTAGAACATCTTTTCATATTGTGAAGAAGGGTAAAGGGTTGAAAATTTGCTTAGGATGACCCTCTGTTGCTTTGACACATGGTAGAATTCATCTGGATATAAAATTCTTGGGCTACCATTTTTTCCCTTTGAAACTACAAAGTGATGCAGCGGAGAAATCCAGGGATATTTTGATTCTTGTTCATTTGCAGGTATCTGATTTTCTCTGGATGCCTGAAGGATTTTTTTTCTTTATTCTTAGAATTCAAAAAATTTGCCTAAATAGATGTGGGTGTGGCACTTTTGATTTTATCTGGAACACAGGGAGTCCTTCAATCTATACCCTCAAGTCTTTTAACTAAAAAAAAAAATATATATATATATATATATATACACACACACACATATATATGTGTGCATTTATATATAAAATATAATACTAGGCATTTATTATATATATATTACATTAATATTCATATATATTCTTGCCTCTCCACTGGAATACCTGATTATCTATGTGTTGTCTTTCATTTCCCAAATCCATATCTGTCATATTTTTTCCATGATTTCATCTCTTGGTCCTTGTCCTCTGCATTCTGGAAGACCATCTTATTTTATTCTATCTCTTCTATTACAGGGTATGTGCATATTCAGTTTCATTAATTTCTGGTAAAATGGCCGTATCATCCACAGTCATAGCAGCAGAGCACCAGGGTTCTCATTTCTTCACATATTGACCAATATTTGGTATTATCTGACTTTCTACATTTTTGTTCAACTTTCAGGGATAAGGTAGCACTTCATTATTAATTGATTTTGCAGCCCTCTGACTGTGATGTGGTTGACTAGCTGTACAGACACGTTAGCCATTTAAGTTCTTTGTTTGGTGGGTTTGCTGATTTGCTTTTCAACAGTCTCAGTCTTAGTGTTACTGTCCTTGACATACTTTTATTGTTATTGACTTCTTCCATTTCCCAGTAATTTTTTATGATCATAACCCTTTTTGTCCCATCCTCTTATCTCATGTTTCATGGAGACCATGTCATATGCAATCATGCATATGATTGAGGATGCCAAAAGTCTTTCTAAAGTTTCTTTCTTTATCCTAGAACAGCTCATCTTCAGAGCTGGACTCTTCCTCTACTTCCGGGTATTGTGCACCTTTTATTATTTTTGTGGTACTTTTGCAAAGGCTGAATGTTAGGTGTTTTCAGAGTACTCATCCTCAAAAGCAAGGCAGGTATTTTCAGAGGTGGCCTATCAAAAGACAATATATGGATTGCCCTTGGCCCTGTTTTCTGTCTGTTTACATTATAATTGAGTATTTTTTTCTCAGAAAACTGGAGAAGATTCAAGCACAGATTTTGGTGTCTAGTATGCTCCCACCTTACACAGTTCTGTATTAATGAGCAGCTAATTTTCTGATACTGTGGATCAGCACAATACATTAAATTCCTGTCATGCATTGCTGCCAGGGATTTTCTTTTCTATAGATTTTCTTTTCTATAAAGCTTTACTTGAGAGGTTTCTTGTGCCCTCCTCTCCACTCCTATCTAGCTTTTTCTAGGAATTTATAGCTCTGTTTGAATTTAGAAAAAAGCATCTTGGTTGTCTCAAAGAACTGCAACTGTGACTAGAGGCATAGCTGTCCAATTTTCTGATTGGTAGAAGCCCTAACAGACTGTGGAAGGGAGAGGGAAAAGTATGTCTATTATTTTTCAGGGCAGTTGTAATTTTATGAGGCAAGGTTCCAAGTGCCAAGAGGCAAAATTTGGTAGGATTTTCTCAATACTGTCCCATCTACTTTATAATCGTGAAGCTTCCAAACATCTAGGCTGTCAGTGAGTCTTAGAGTCCCTTAGTTCTTTGAAGTAGGATTTACTATCCATTTTACAACTAAAGAAACCGTGGCCCGGAAAGGTGACATAAGCCATGCAAGGTCAGTACAGGAAATATGGAATTGGTCTTTTGACTTCATATTTAGTTCTGTTTCTTCAACCAGCTCGGACCCATCAGTCCCAGGTGAGACGGGGCAACGATCCAGGGCTTGGTCTTTCTACTGAGACCTGCTAGCACAGGGAAGAGACAGCTTATTTCAAGGCTTCCAGAGTCTCTCAAACATAGCAGTGTCCATGGTGGGCATGGCTGGTCCTGGGAGATTCTGGGGGGACACACCCTTAACCAGCAAAGTGGGATGGGAAGACAGTCATCAGCGTCTCTCTCTGAGCTCTGGCTTGCCATGGAATATTCTGTGAAAGATTAGGGTTTGCCTATTGAACTGTGCGTCTCCTTCACATTAAGGGCCCACAGGCAGAGAGAATAGGAAAGTGAAGACAACTACAATGGCACTTCTGGGAGCTGGGAAACCGGGCTTACCCCTGTCTCTATGGCTTTGAGAACAAGGCAGAGTATTTCCCCTCTGTGGGTGTCTGTTTTTCTCATCTCTAAAAACGATGGGTTGAAGCAAAGATTTCGAAGGTTCTTTGCAACCACACAACTCTATACTTCTCTCCCCAGCAACTGAGGAAAATGATTAAGGAGTTTGTTAGTTTTGTGGGGGTGTGTGTTTCATTTGATCTGACATTGTATTTCACTTCTCTGCAGATTCAAGTCTAGATGAAAAATGTGAATACACCTCCCAATTTCAGGATCTTTATTAAATTCTCAGCCACTGATGAATTCTTCTCTAAATGCAATTCCTTCTTTACCTGGTTTGGGGTCTCAGAGTTTAACTTTTCTGCAGAAATAAACCATTTTTCAGGTGGAAAGTATAACCAAGAGCGCCCCTAGTTGCTAAATCCTAGGTGAGAAGTGCGGGCCAGATGCCAGGGGGGAGAAGATGATTGAGGCTTGCTCTTTTCTCCATTTGGTTTAATCTTCTTCCACGGGTTTGCTGACTGTTTCTGTAATTAAATGAGGGAGGTATTTGTCATCTAGGCTTCCTTTCAGCCAAGATGAATGGAACGCAACTTTCTCAGGAAGCTTCTGACAAAACCCTGTTTGTGGCCAGTGCCAGGACATATACAAAGGCACCGGGCTGTGTGCGTTGGGAACTGGGCTCCACTTCAGATCTGCGCCAGGTCACCGCTGCACCCAAGCCCTGGCAAAAAGCTGTTTGGACACAAAGTGCCTCAACACAGACACCCGTGAGATTAACGTGGTGTGGGGTGGCCGCAAAACATTTCCCGAGGTAAGGAGGGAAAATGAAAGTCTGGCATTTGGGCGAGTTCTTGGGGCCCCACTCCAACCAAGGCCTGCTGGGCAGCGTGCGTAGGCTTGCTCTGAGGTTTGAAACCTCTTCTGGAACCTCCTGGGGACAATCGCCTCTCCTTCCTGCTGATGAATTTTAGTTTTAATCACTCAGAGATGCACAGCAGTTCCATTTTTACCACCCACGTCCATCGCCGGATCCTTACTGGGGACTTGCAACAATTCGTGAGGGAGGTTGGGAAGGCATAATTGTCTTTGTTCCTTGTGGAGAAACCGAGGCTCAGAAAGGCACAGTGCCATGCCTAAGGCCCCCATGGCCAGCAAGGGGAAAAGTGGGATTTGAACTTAGATATTTTGACTCCTTCAAGGTATTGCCTAGCGAGCACCTGCCGTGGGGCAAGCATTGTGTGGAGGGCTTGGTGTGAAGGGTTCACTTTGCATTGAATGTGCAAAACCACCTTATGAGGTAGACACTATTTTGATCTGCATTTTTCAGATGAGGACACTGAGGCTCAGAGAGGTTCAGAGAGGTTAAGTCACTTGCATGTGGTCACACAGCAAGAGATTGGCAGAGCAGGGAGACTAACATCACGGGCTTTACTCATTCCACAGACTGCTATGCTTCTTCTCTGTGATTAACAATTTCCAAAACTCGTTTACTGCTTTAGTCTAACTTTGATTTTCACAAAAACCCATGATACAGATAGAGCAGACTTTATTGACCTCATTTTATAGATGAGGAAACTGAAGCTCAGAGAGATAAGTGACTTGCTTAGAGTCCCATGCTAGCAAATGGCAAGGTTAGGGCTCAAACTTGGGACTTTTGTTCTTGAAATGTGGTTCATCTCTCCAATGACAAGGCTGCTTCTTAGGGAGGCACCCAGGTACAAGATGAGAAAGCAACTGGGGCCATTTAAAAGAAGAGAGAAGAAAAAAAAGATTTGCTTAAAAGAAAAAATACTGAATCCGTGGCTTATTATGTTTCGATTGCCTAAGATGTTCCAATTCAATTACATGAAACAAAACTCGTATGTATATTTGATTTTTTACTGAAGATAAAATCCTTCATATTTTTCTTTTTTAAACTTTTATTAGGAAATATAAACTACAATATAAGTGTGTAAAATATATATGTTCAGTTCAAAGAGTAATAATAAAATCAATACCCAACTGTCCATCACCAGTTTAAGAGAAATAGCTTTTATTTATGTGTAAATATTAAATTGCAAAGTAACTTAATTATTTGTTCTTTAAGATACAATTTTTTCCACGTGGCATTCTGCGATTTTTATTTCCTCTTCACTCTCCTCTACAACATTTCTATCATTGTTTTATGTAAAGAAGGTTGTAAAATAAATATTACTTCCTCAAATCCTTCTTTTCCCCTTTATAAGTAAAAAATAGGAGTAAAATAGAGAAAGAGCAAAACTAAGCCGGTGCTGAGAAAGCGGTATGGTCCATAGGGGTCAGAATTTGGAGTTTCAGCTTGGACAGGCCGAGTCTGAACGCCAGCTCCACCACTCACTATGCAACTTCAGGAACATTACTTCACCTTTTGGGATCTGTCCCCTCTATAAACCAGGGTGACAAGCCACCCCCCCCCCCGCAATCTTAGCGCTATTCTGAGGATCAGAATAACACAGGCGCCCAACTAATGACTGTTAATGTTAGATCACAGCTTCTAGACTTAGAAGTTATGAGAATTGGACGGTATTTCTTACAATTATGAAAAGCCTTTTAACTTACAAAGCCCTTTCCTTCAGTAACACCTCAACCCTGCGGAGGGCAGAGTGGAGAAGAGTTTACCCATTTTACAGATGAGAGACCTCAGAGAATGGAGGGGTTTGCTCACAGTGACGTAGCTACTACCAGGCTGAGAAATAATTCTAAATTGGGCCTTCTAAATACTAACTTGGCAATTTTTAAATGTCTTGTTAATTAAATATAATAATGATTATATTGCTTGTTTAATTGTGTACAATTAGAACATATGTCTTTAATTTTCTCTTAAACTTCTGATAAGACGCTTCATTCATTTCTCCCTTATAGCTGTGTAGGTGACAAATACAGGAAATTAACAAGTCACATTAGAAGACTCTTTGGTTTCCTCAGCTCCTTTGCACTTTGCTTTCAGCTGATGTCTTCAGGGGTAAGAAGCACTCTCATGTGATCACAGCTGTGAAGCCAACTGCTTTTTAATTACCACACTGCAAAAACCATGTCTCCTCATGTCAATTTAGCACCTCTAATTAGTCAACAGGTTGACATCACATCTATGGAGGGGAAAGGTGTGCTGGGGCCCAGCGTGATGCTTGCAGTGGGAGAGGATGCAGCATTTCCATCTGCTGGATTCTCCCTTCTCTTCAGGGCCAGCTCCTATTCATCTGTCCAGGCCTGCTCACAGCCACCTCCTCCATGTAGCCTTCCCTGCCATCCCTCAGTTCTTCCAGCACTGTTTCGTGCCCTTGCTGTGGAGTGCTGAGAAGTAATTGACAGCCAGGCCCATCTCACTGACTGGTCTGTGAGCATTTTGTGGGCTGTCTCCAATCCTCTCTGTAGCCATGGGAGAAGAGAGAGAAGAGGAGGGGCAAGGGAGGCAGTGGGGGCACAAAATGCCTCCATGCTTGCCTTCCAGACAAGAGCTCACCATGGTTTTCATATAGAATGGGGCTGAGGAGGAAGGCAAGTACTGGTTTGTGTGGCTGAGAAAGACAGGGTTTTAGCTGGGCCTGTCACCTTGGAGCATCTAAAGGGAGCCCGGGCAAAGCTCTGGGTAGCAGTACTCTACCCAGGAGTCACTCAACCAGGACAGGCCAAGACTCCTGAGGGGGGCTGTGAGCCACCTGCCCACTGACACAGAGAGAGAGAGCACACAGAAAGGTCAGGAGGGTGGAGGTCGCCAGGCATCTCACAGCCCAGACAACTGGGCTCTAAAAGAAGGGGTCATTGTAGGTTCCATTTACCCCTGTGAGCCAACACCTTCCATAACCAAGGAAAGGAGAGCAGAATGCTGGACTCCAGACCTCTGAGATTTGCTTCATGATCAGTCCTGGGGAAATTAAGTTAAATCAAGTTAAAGAGTGATTCAAAGGTGCTTTCCAAGAATGTGAAGTCTCCTTCAGTGGGACAGAGAAGGTCATCCTGGACCAGTGAGGCTGGGGCTGGGGGCACAAGGAAAGGAGCACGGGTATGTGGTGATGGAACATCAAGACCCAACTCCTCCATGTATCAGCTGCACTTCCACTAGCAATCCATTAGGCCTCAGTCTCCCCACCCGTGAAATGGAGAGAATAAGTCCTGTCCTAACTCTCCAGGGCTCTTTTTCTCTTTTTCAAATGAGAACTTGGTTGTGAAAATGTTCTATAGGAAGTTAAGTTCTATGCTAATAGAAGGTGAGGGTTACAAATCCCACCTGGTCAGCTCATCCCTCACCTTTTCTACTGCTCCAGCCTCCTTTCTCACCCTCTCACTCCAGCCTTCTACTTCCCAAAGCATACCAGGCTCTCTCTCATTCCCCCATGAAGCCTTCCTGAACACCTCTCCGCACCTCCAGTCTAGGCCAAGTGCACCTCCCCACCCCAGCCCCATCAGATCTATCACACTGTATTGTAATTGCATCCTTACTTCCCTCCATAAGACTGTAAGATAACAAGCACTCAAGCTGTCACGTAAGCAGCACTCAAATATTTCTCAAATGAACAGGAAAACTCAGATCAATGTACGACTATTTCAGGGAGGCTAATATGAACCAATAAAAGAAGAAATATTTAGGGCTTCCCTGGTGGCGCTGTGGTTGAGAGTCCGCCTGCCGATGCAGGGGATACGGGTTCGTGCCCGGTCTGGGAAGATCCCACGTGCTGCGGAGCGGCTGGGCCCGTGAGCCATGGCCGCTGAGCCTGCGCATCCGGAGCCTGTGCTCCGCAGCGGGAGAGGCCACAACAGTGAGGGGCCCGCGTACCGAAAAAACCAAGAAATATTTATTTATTTATTTATTTTGCGGTACGCGGGCCCCTCACTGTTGTGGCCTCTCCCGCTGCGGAGCACAGGCTCCGGATGCGCAGGCTCAGCGGCCATGGCTCACGGGCCCAGCCGCTCCGCGGCACGTGGGATCTTCCCGGACCAGCATGTGGGATCTTCCCAGACCGGGGCATGAACCCGTGTCCCCTGCATCGGCAGGCGGACTCTCAACCACTGCGCCACCAGGGAAGCCCCGAAATATTTAATAATAAGGTATTGAAGAATGAATCAAAACCTTGCAAAGCACTGAGTTCCCCATCACTGAAGGTATTCAAGGAGATGCTCAAGGGTTGTCCACCAGGGTCACGAAAGGTATTCCAAAACCGGAAAGGAGTTTGTATTTGTCAGTGTTGTGTTTTATGTGCACTGCTGGTGGCATACCCAGTGATTTCAGGTGAGCCCCAGTCTAATATTTTATATCTTAATAGGTATGTTTTCTCTTTATTTACTCTTACACTTCTTAGTAAATGATGCTGATTTTCCATTCATGGTATTTAAATAAAAGGATGAGTTGATTTAAAGGAAAATACTAAATAAATTAATAATACAAGTGTTATACAGATCTGGTAAAATCAAGAAAGTGATATGCAAATGATGTCTGGGAAACATGGGACTGCAGGTGCGTTAAGGAGTCTTAAAGAATATATGACCCTCAGAAATAAAAATCTACTCAAATTTCCATCACTATCCACTAAACTAAACCATAATATAAATTTAAATGATGTAGAATGAGCTAGACTCTTAGCTAGGCAAGGGAGAATAGGCACTATCAGAAGTACCAAAAAGAGGGTGGATCTCTCAAATGAAAGAAATTAATTACATAGAAAAAAAAGAGAAATAACTGTAGAAGTAGAAATGGCCTAAGAGGTTTGCCATATTTAGAAATATTGGGGACATAATTGTACTAAAAACTTATTCTTTATTTATCTGAAATTCAAATTTAACTAGGCATCCCGTATTCTATCTGGTAACCCTAAGTAACCATCCAAGCCGGAGGTGGTAAATAGGCTTGAGTCTATGTTATATCATCAACAGGCTGACAGTGGCTGCCAAGAGAAGTGGGTTAAGTCAGTGAAGAGAGTGTGGTGATCAACTATGTTATGTCTGCAATTAGCACAGGAGGGGGAAAGTAATGGCACCAACGCATTCATTTATCTGCCATCCTGGGCTTGTCCAACTCCTCATTTTACACAATGAAGACCAGGGACGACAAGGGACTTGCCCAGGCTCACAGCACAAGTCCACAGCTGGGCTGAGCTAAACTCATTTGCTGCTCCATGCTGCCTACTTGGAAACAAAACAGAATGCTACCAACGCCATGATTATGTAATTTCAGACTACCCTCAGCAAGCATGACGACCCATGTCATCGGCCAGAATGCACGTAGCCAGTCAATCCCTCTACCTGATCCAACTTATCATCATGACTACATTTGAATGCCTTAGAGTAACATAAAAGATGTGAAACAAAATCCATTTACACCAAGAGAGTTCTGTTGAAGGAGAGATCATTGCAACAGAAAGCACTCAAGGGTCTGAACTGCCGTGCTCTTCATGTAATATCTTGAGGGTGCTCAGTAGTACAATTTTACATTTGACTCTTGCTTTATTACAAGGCAGATATTTTACCTACCATTCATTGAATTGGATGGAATGAACTAAATTTGTGATTTCTTCTTTATCTTTCTGTTCTTCCCTTCTCTTTCTGGGCCTGAGGTTCCTTACTGCTAAAATGAGGAGACTGCACCAGGTGGATTTTTATTTCAGCTCTAAAATTTCATGATTCTGTAATTCTATGTATAATTTACAAACCAAGGCAAATTCTCTCTTTAGGCGAGAAAATGAAAATCGCTGGATTAGAGACAACACTGCCAGAAGGGTTTTAAACCAGCCTCTCTCACAAAGAGAATTATTTAGTCTAATTGTTTTATGTCTCCATTTAGATATCAGCCTTTTACTTTCTGTTCTTCTTAATCAAGTTAATTCATTAGTATTCTCTTTCATTCAGTAAAGCTGTATTTTCTAGAAAAATTATAGATGCATTTTCCCTTTGACCCAGAAATCCCACTTCTAGGAATTCATCCCCAACTTACACTGGCACAAATATGACATATGGCCAAGGTTATTCCAACAGATTGGAAACAACCCAAATGTCTATTGATAGCAGACTGGCTGTACAAATTATAGTATATCCACACAGAGAAGTGCTATGCAGTTGTAAAAAGAATAAAGAATGTCTTTACATAGTGATAAAACAGTAAGCTCCAGGAAAATAAAGTGAAAAAAGCAACATGCCAAATAGCACATATAGTATGCTAGCTTTTGCATAAGGAGAAAGAAAAATAAACACACACACATTTGTGCATATTTGCAACAAGAAACACTGGAAGAATACATTTAAAACTAATAAAAATGGTTATCTACAGAGGTGGCATAGAACAGAGAGAGGGAAGTTCGATCGGAGACAAGAATTCTCTACTTTGAACGCTTCCCCAGAGGTCATACAATCAGCTAAAAATATAACACCAAAAATAAGGCCCTTAAACACAGATCTACCTGCTTTGAAGCAATTCAATAAATCATAATCGAACTCATCCAACTGGATATGTACAAAGCCATTGCAGAATAAGCTGAAACAGTTTAATTACTTAGATAAAGAAGAGAAACAAATATTTTAAAATGCCTTAAACCACGTTTTGCAATCATTTAGCCTAGTAAGAGAGGATCTGGGAAACAGTAACTCTAGATAGGCTAGTTTGGAGTGCAGCTAGTGGGAAAATGTCAATCAGAGGGAAATTAATTTAATTAAAATTTAAATTAAATTTTCTTAAAATTTAACTTAAAAAGTTATATATGTTTTAAAAATTAATTTAATTAACAACAACAAAAAATTAATCCCTGAAAACTGAAAACAAAGGCACTTAAGAGTATATTAAAAAATAATTTAAAAAAAAAAGAGTAGGACTTCCCTGGTGGCGCAGTGGTTGAGAGTCCGCCTGCCAATGCAGGGGACGCGGGTTCATGCTCCAGTCTGGGAAGACCCCACATGCTGCGGAGCGGCTGGGCCCGTGAGCCGTGGCTGCTGGGCCTGCGCGTCTGGAGCCTGTGCTCCACAACGGGAGAGGTCACAACAGTGAGAGGCCCGCGTACCGCCAAAAAAAAAAAAAAAAAAAGAGTATATCAAGTTGCTAATGTAATCACATGGAGAAAAATCTATAAGGGGACTTCTGGACACATCTTTATTGTCCAAATAAGGAGGGATATAGTCCCTTCCCCATCCCCAACCCCACACACATTGATAGCTTTTTATTGTGAGAATATTCAAAGCTACAAAAAAGTTGAAAGAACAGTATAATGAACACCATATACCTTTCACCATTCGCCATTTCCCACATCTGCTTTCCTCTCTCTATAAATATATACACATATATAAGTATACATACACACAGAGAGACAAACATATATGTACACACACACACATGCACATGTTTTTGTTTTCAACATATTTGAAATTAACTTGTAAACATTTTGACACTTTACTCCTAAATAGTTCAGAATGCATCTCCTAATAATGACATTCTCCAGTACCATTACAGCATCATTATCACACTTACAAAAATGAGTAGTAGTTCAGCATCATCTAATGTATAGTCCACATTCATATTTCTTTGATTTCCCTAATATGACCTTTACATTTTAAGAATTCAGGATCCAATCAACACACGAGGCTTGAATTTGATTGCTATATTTTTTTAGTCCCTTTTCATCTACAACAGTCCTCTGCCCTTCTGCTGTTGTTCTTGTTTTCTGCAACATTAACTTTCTTGAAGAATCCAGGCCAGGTGACTTGCAGGATGTCCTACATTTGTGTGATTATCTCCTGATGCTCAGATTCAAATTTAAACATTTTTTTGTTTAAAACATTAAAAATTATATTTTCGACCTTAGTTCACTGCAAAAATCTAGAAGCAGTGAATCCCAGTAGCACTGAGCGTACCTAGCATGCAGACTGTGGTTTCTAAATATGATTCCCCACCAGAAAGAATCAGGGATCCTTGGAGAAATGGCTGACTCCAAGTCTAAGGCAGGTAAAATATTAAGCACCCAAACTGACAGCAGAGAAAGGAGGAAGGGAGAGAATGGGGCAGGAGGAGGAAATAAAGGGTCAAAAGGGAACACTCTTTTGTAGAGAAGAACATCAGCTTAAATGTGAAAGGAAGAAGAGAATTAGAAAATGACCAGTTTGCAACTCCAATGTAATTTACAGTGATTTAGGCTAGGACCATCAATAGATGCTAAAACCATGGGTAGAAAGATCGTGGGGGACAGGATATTCACATGGTCTCAAAGTCTCACACCACAGATTATATAATAACTATTAAGGGAAAAAGGTATCTTCACAATAAATCTAGCAGATACCACTGTAACCAAGTGATCAAATTTAGCATCATTGATAATAGTTCAAACGTGGGCCTCCTGATGCAATGCACTGAGAAGATGATGTAAAAAATGTAGCTTAATCTTGCCAAGACTGTTCAACCTGAATCTAATTGTGAAGAAACAATCAAACAAATCCAGATTCTGGATTTTTGGGACATTTTATAAAACAACTAGCTTGAGATTTTTAAGAAGGTCAATATCCTGAAAGCACCCCCCCACCCCACCCCCAAAAAAAGTAGGAGGGATATTCTAGGTTAAAGAAGACTAAGCACATGATGACAAATATAATGCATGCTCCCGGTTGGACCCTTGATCCCCTCCCACCCACCCCTACAAATAAATGGCAAAAGGGACATTTTGGGGACAACTGGGGAAATTTGAATATGGACCATATATTAGGTAATATTATTGTATCACTGTTAGTTTTTTAGATGTGATAATTATACTACGGTTATGTAAGAGAATTTAATTACTCTTAGGAGATTCATGCTGACATATTTATGGATGAAATGTCATTGCATCTGCAAAGTATTGTCAAGTGCTTTAACAAAAAATAAGTGCGTGTTCTGGCGGGGTCAGGTAGGAGAGAGAGAGGGAGAGGGAAATGCACACACGGCAAAACGCAAACAACTGGTGAATCTAGGTAAAGGGTATATGATACTCATTGTACTTTTACCTTTTTTGGTGGGTTTGAAATTTTTCAAAATAAAAAACTGGAAGAAAATTTGGAGGAAAGGCAGAAACATAAGTAGAGCAGCAAAAACTGCTTTAATGTCTGCATTAAAAAAAAATCTGCAACTGATTGGAATACAATCCATTTAATATACTTTATCCATGAATTCACAATGTTACTTAACCTAAAAGTGAGAGATTGAGAAAGAAGGAACCCCAAAAGAAAAGCAAAACAAGAATTCCTGGAGGTTCTCCTATATTCCAGGCCACATGCCTGGCTCTGAGATTCTAGCTGCCAGCAAAGGAGATGTGGTCTCACCCTCATGGAGGGAGCTGACAACTCTCAGGCAAGCTGGACACTGAACTGCGAACTGAACCTGCAAGGATGCTGCAGGGCAGGGAGAGACAGGTGCCACGGATGTCTCTAGCAGAGGCAGTGATCTGGCTAGAAAGGCTTCCCAGAGAAGTGGTGTTGAAACTGAGAACTGAGCAAAGATCCCTTTTTGCTAGTATGGGTGCTGGGTTGAGCCGGAGCTGCTTTGCTGTGCTGAGCATCTACATACCCATTACTCTAGCAAGGGGCCTGGAGTTTCAGAAGACACCCAGGACTAGAAGGGAGCCATTTTCTGGTCACGCAAAGCCAACATGCCATCTTCGAAGTAACCAGGACAGTGCCATGTAACAGCTTGTGTGGGAACTTGGGGGAACTTTGAGAAAATTATGCTTATATCCGCATTTGGGCATAATGTCTAAATAGTCATCTGACCTCAGATTGTTTTCCTCAAGTCGAGCGCTTCCTACTGTAGAATGCTCAATCTCGGCATCATGGAAATAATCAATTATTTAATCTTCTTAGTAAACAGATTCAAAGCAAAAGCCTTCTGTATAATTCAAAATGAAAGTAGGCTATGCTCTATTAAAAAAAAATCAAGCCATTCATTACAAAACCACCTAGAGTAGAACTCTAAGTACCATAAGCTTGAAATATTTAGCATGTTATTGATTTTCATGACAACCAGTCCATCTATTTTCTGAGTTGAAAAAAAACATTCATTTTTTACATACAACAAGTTACTGGATGAGTAATAAGTTTAAAAGTGTGTGTGTGGGGGCTTCCCTGGTGGCGCAGTGGTTGAGAGTCCGCCTGCCAATGCAGGGGACACAGGTTTGTGCCCCGGTCCGGGAGGATCCCACATGCCGCGGAGCGGCTAGGCCCGTGAGCCATGGCCGCTGAGCCTGCGCATCCGGAGCCTGTGCTCCGCAATGGGAGAGGCCACAACAGTGAGCGGTGAACATAACGCAAAAAAGTGTGTGTGTGTGTGTGTGTGTGTGTGTCATAAATGATTTACAGGGAGAACACAGGTCTGCACAGACAGGCTCACGCCAGCTTGTGTCATCATCTGCTGACAGGCAAGGTGGGCTGAGGAGGGACCCCAGAGACTTGGACCTCCGTGGCCCCCACTTCTGCACCCTGAGGTCTGCTCACAGCAGGAAGCAGGGCAAGTCTTGCTCTTTGCATCTCACTTTCCTCATTCTGCCTCACTAGGATGATACCTGTTCTTCCTTCCCCACAGTGCTGCCCCGAGGACTGGATGAGGTCGTGAGTGGTAGTGCGCTTAGTGGATGCCAGCATGGACTCCAGAACCACTTCATCCTGGCAAGCCCTTGTGAGACACCCAATCTTTCTGTGCTTCTGTTTCTTCATCTGTGAAATGAGGAGAGTAGTGTCCAGCTCATAAGGTTGGTGTGTAGAAGAAATGAGTTCATTTATGCACAGTGTTTAGAATCATGCCTGCCCCATGGCCAAGGCCACTGAAATGTAGGCCAGTAGTACTACAAATTGGTTTTGTAACGTGCCACCCAGATGTGTTCATTCATGCTTTTTGAGCACCTACTCAGTGTCAGGTTCTGTGCAAGGCCCTTGGGGTACAGCCAAGGCTCAGACTGGCAAAGACTGTCCTGAAGGAGTTCACAGTGTGGTGGGTAACACTGAAATCTCATCAGAAAACTGCAATATACTGAAGAAAGGGCAGAGATGAAATAAGTGAAGAAAAGGCAAAGGGAGGGGGCAGGGACCTCCTGCAGCTGGGGAGCAGGGCTGTGGAAGATTAGGGAGGCTTCAAAGAGGTGGCACTTGAACTAAGTATCAGAAATGCAAAGGACTCCGCCAGGCGCAGAGGGGTAACAGAGATGGCATCAGGCAGTGGGCACAGCATAGGCAAAAAAGAGAGCTGCAGAGAGCAGGTTCTATCACTTAGCACGCGGCGAATGGACTGGAGGGGGACTGAACAGAATGCTGGTGTCACAGCTCTGCCGCCACTCGTGGAATGACATTATGCAGGATGCGTCACCTCTCTGGGGTCACCTCCTTCACTTTAGAATGGAGGGTTCTCTGCCTGGAGAGCTCTTGGGGAGACTGCATGCCTAAGTGGTAAGTGGCTTAGGAATGGAAAGGGAACCAGGCCCCAACCCGTGAGCCCCTAGGGGAGGGAATCGCATGCAGGGCCCAAGAGGGAAGCTAACAGGGTGAAGGCAGGTGCTGATGGCTTTGAGCCACAGGGGATACAGGGAATCGGGACATGAGGTTATCAAGGTTATCCGGCCCATCAGCTGGCCCAACCCTCTCCCTTTACAATGGGAGGCCCAGGGAGGGATGTACAGAGGCTACACAGCTAGCCTCAGGGAGCTGACCCCAGATCCCAGGAGGTAGATCAGGAGGCCACATGGGTGCCCTGGTCCTTGAAGGAGTGTGAGCATGGGGCGGGGAACTGTGGGCATCATCTCAGGTCATCTCACAACCAGCTAGGGTCAGTACCATGCCACTGCCACGTCACAAATGAAAGGCTGAGAGTGGGAGCGTAATCTGCCCAAGGCCATCAGCTAACAAGTGCCAGAGCCTGTTTGGGAACCCCCGCCCATCTGACCACAAGCCCAAGGAAAACAGCGGTATCATCAGTATTACAAGTTGACCAAGCATGTTAGCCCCTCTGGGCCTCCGTTTCCTCGTCTGTACAAATAGGCACAAGACCACTTTATCAAACAGGACGAGGATGGGGCAGTCAATGTCATACCATGACACAAACCCTGTACTTTTGTCTCAGAGCACCTGCCCAGCAGCCACCAAGCACCCCGGGCCCTGCCTCACGCCAGTGTTACCACAGTCCTGGGAGGAAAGCAGACAATTACAGAAGATGATGTTCAGGCTCCAGTAAGGGCAAGTGGTCTGTGTAAGGCTACCCAGCAGAAGATGGCAGGGCCAGGATGGGAAGCCAGGTGTTCTCATGTTGACCCAGTGCCCTTTCCTTTGTTCCTTATTTGGAGCCACAAGTTCCCTCTGCACTCCTGGCCACTATGGGATTGGGGGCCTTTCTGGCTGAAAGAGACTCCCAGGTCAGCCTGTCACACTGAGGCTCAAGCGCCACAGTTTGACAAGAGCCCCTGTGGTCCATGATGCTGACTGCAGGGACGCCCAGAGGTGTTGAGAACACTGACTGCACCTGCATTTTCACTCTGACATTCCAAAAGTGGATCCTGGGGCTGAATCAGTAGATCTCTCCCCTAAGCCAACTGGAGTCTGAACACTTAGCCTCCAAACCCTTTCCCACTCAGCTGACACACCTGGCTGTCCTTCAGAAACTCCAGGTAATCCTGGGTGACAGGTACCTTCGATTGGCAAGAAACACCTAGGATCTTGTTAAAATTCAGAGTCAGGGTGAGTAGGGCTGGGGTGGGGCCTGGGAGTCTGCATTTCTAACACGCTCCCAGGTGCTGCTGCTGGTCAGTGGACCACACTGCTTCAGAGAATCTCTAGACCAGTATTTCCTTGATGATAAGAACTAGCCAAGGCATTTGTTTAAAATCACCTTCCCAGCCTTCTTCCCTGGAGATGCTGATCAGGGAAGCTGGAAATCTGATTTTTAACCAGTAAACCAGTACCCTGCCCCCACTCTGCCTCACCTGATGAGTCCTACCATCAGAAACACTTGAGAAACATTGCCTAGTCCAACCCCCTCACCTGGTGCCTGAATCCCCGCTGAGCATCCCCACCAGGAGCCATCCAGTCTCCACCTGAGGGTGGCCCGTCACTCTAAGTTAAGGCAGGGGTTCTCACCCACTGCTGTGAATCAGAATCACCTGCAGCACTAAAAAAGGACTCAGAGACCAGGCTGCTAGAAATAGGACAGGGCCTGGCGGAGGTGACCAGCTCGTCCCCATTTGCATGAGCCTTTCCTGTCCACGTTTCCTGCTCCACATTTATTATTACTACCCCATTAGGTTGGTATTATACCCATTATACACATTTGTCCTCCTAGAGAGACTTACTTTTCTGATTCCCTTTCCAGTTCTTTCCAGATTCAACTTGTAATTCCAGACTTGACTCAACATAATCTGTGGTTGTGCTGCTTCCTAGCAGCATCAGCCGTACCGTAAGCAGTGCGAGTAATTTATTTATTTAGAATGAATTATTTATACCCAGCATACTTCCAGGCAGTGAAAGACTCATCAACAATGGGGCCATTGGAGTTGCACACTGGGAACTGATATTACTTTAGATACCATGGTCTTGAATTAAAAATGGGGGACAGAACCTTGAATTGAATCTTTTACCAGATGGACAGGAAAGATACAGATTGGGTCCTTGGCAGGAATAGACCGGGAACCGCCAAGCACTTGGTAGCATTGTGCCCTTTTTTCCTCTGCTTCTGTGAAAACTCAACCAGAAAAGAGCATGCGCACCTCTCACAGATGCCTTGGGCTTATTTGGCCTCTCCTGCAGGTTCTTTGTTTTAATTTTACTGTTCTGAATCACCTTCGCGGTCTGTGATAGTTCATTTCATCCACAAAACTTTGAATCTAGAGGCAAATGGAGACATAATTTTTCAAGGAGTTCCCTGCCCAGGGCCTGGCTGGCATCTCAGATGCCAAAAGCATCAGTAATGGTAATATGATCCTTAATCTGTAAGAAGCACCAGTCTGAAAAGGGCCACCACCTGTTCCACCTTCCCTGTCCTATCTGATACTCTCAATGGCCCCAGAAGAAGGGCAGATTTAGTTAGCCCATTTCAGAGATGAGTTCAGTGAGGCTCCAGGAGGCTTGCCGATTTGCCCAAGGCTGCTGTCAGTGACAGACATAGGAGGGACAATTACCCAGAGCTTCTAGATTTTAGGCCTCAGTTCTGGCTACTATGCCCAACTGCTCTTCTGCCATATCCACCTGTCCTGGGGTGGCAGCGCTGGGCAGTGGAATTTGCACTGGTCTGGGAGAGTACACAGCAGGCACTGCACTTGTTGAATAAAGGAATGAATAAATAAATATGAGCATGAATGAATGAGAACAGAACACTTCCCTTTCCCCACAGAAGATCAATGCATTGTGCTGGAGCCCTGTTGGGGGCTCATGCTTCCTCCCACCCATTTGTATGCAAACCAACAGCTAGCAACCTTCCCTCCCTTCATGTATGACATTCCACCTGCTCCCAGAACCTCACTTTACTGGCATCCAATGCCACGGCCAGGAAGGCCTATCCATAGTCTCCAGTCCTCAGGGTCTCTCCCTCCCCCTCTACTTGGCCCATAACGCATGCCTTTAATATTTCTTCTCTTTTTCCTCCCCCACCTTTTTTTTTTTTTTTTTTTTTAATGAATCCAGAAGGTGGAAGCACCTCATAGATTATTAATGTGCTAAATGGCCCCTCAAGAGACCAGCGCCAAGAAATGGCTCCAACCCACCCTGGATTATTGGCCTCCATTCTCTTTCTTAGAGAGTAGCACAGCAGCAGCGGCGGCAGCGAAGTTTCCACCTGTGGCTAATCACACTGTGGGCTCCTGAGTGGTTTTCGATCAGGTCCACAGGCTCCGTCACTCCACGGCAAGGGTGCGGCAGCCACATGGGCTGGGCAGTGGTGGAGTTCTGGCCTGCTGGGTTTTGACTCTTGGGGGCTGAGAAGCAGACATTATGTGCACCTTGAGTGTCTTGCTGAAGAACCCCTACCTTGCCCCGACGCCTTAAGTTTCAGGGTCTGCAGTGCCAGAGTAAATAACCTTTGCTGTTGATGCAAAACAGGGGCTATAATTGGAGGTCTGCTCCTGGGGAGGAGTCCTTGTCATTGTAACATTATTACATCATAACATTGTTACCAGCAGCTACTGTTTTGTAGTCTATAAAGGTGTTTTCACCTAAAAGATGAAAAGCCTTCACTGATTCTCACAACTGCACAAAACATATTAGGCTAATTTGCTATTCCCATTTTACGTAAGAGAAAAGTGAGGCTGAGAAAGATAAAATAAGACCATGGTGTAATTACAAAGCACTGGAGAGTGAGCCATGGGACCCAGCTTTGCTGTTACTGTGAGAACTTGGGTAAGATCCTACCCACTTTGGGCCTCTGCTTCCCAGTCTGTGCAACAGGGAGACTGGACCCAATGATTGCTAAGATCTTATGTCTATCTATGAATCTACCTCAAATTCCACAAACCACAGCTAAGTAAGAAACAATCGTTTGATTTCTCAGGCAACCTACAGTTTTAATAAGATAATCACATGAGAAAATCAAGTCAGATGACAAAATTTCTGTTCCTATAAAGGAAATGGCATCGACCGATAGTTTAGAGCTATGTTGGAACTCAGTAAATAGCAAAGGGCTTGATTTGAGGGTTTTCACAGATTTGGTTTTTTAAATGTCAAAACCAAGCATGACTTAGTTTTTTCAGAAATCAAGCCCTAAATGTGCCAACAGTTACACAGAGACTTAGCTTTTTCAGAAATCACGTCCTAGATGTGCCAACAGTTACACAGAGTCAAGGTTCTCCTGTCCACATGCCCTCCTCACTTCCACTCCCTCACATGAGCTTGGCCAAGGAGACAACCCCATCACACAAACTGAAATGTTCCTGCCCAGGAAAGTCCTCGAGGGAGTGCCAAGGCAGGCCAGGAGGCAGGGTGGGCTGCCGAGGGGAGGCTTGGGATGGTGCCAGGAGAAGTGCATCTACAATTTAATAATCTGCTGCAGGTGCCTTTTTAAAGGACAGGCTCTGCGGGATACGGTTCTTGATGAAATAGTGTTTGCAACTTCCTGCGAGCAGCCCTTTATCCCTTCAGGAATCTGACTTTACTTTCATCAGCAAGGCTATTTCTCTCTGCAAGCTGAGACAACTATCATCTCACTCCCAAGAAGGAAGGAGTTTTGTCCCGCTCTTAGGGTATGAACTCCCGCTGGCCACATCTCTTGTACCTTTGCTGGCTTTGCCTCCATCTCTTGTTCAAGCTACCCTGCCTCCACCTTCCCCACCCAGCGCCAAATCCTGCTGCTCCCCAGGCTCCGTGCTTTCAGAAGGACAGACTATGTTGGTGGGAGCTTTGTAGAACTTCCCCAAAAATGTGCAAGGCAGGGTCAGAAGCAAGCCCCCTTCAGATCTCCGAGGAAAGGATTCTGAGGGAGTCTGAAAACATTTCCAAAGGAAGCATATTAGTTCAAAAGCATCAGGGCCAGAGATGGGAGATGGGAGCTGAGGCCATGCCAGAGATCATTTCAGGTGCCCTTTATGTCCTTTTACCAAGGGGCTGCAGTTGGAAAGCCCTTGGGTTCCTCTAGGTCTGGCAGGCTCTGATGATCTGCCCTCATCGTTAGGGATGAGCCTGAGGCCTCGAAGGCGGGCATCCAGCCCTCTGTCAGCAAACATGCCCAGGTACCCCTCAGCATCTAAGTCAGGACTGCACCAGACCCTGCCCTAGGGCAGCTCAAGGCCGGGTGGGCGCAGACACAGGGCAGCAAACACCATGCGAGGGCTCTGCAGGTAAAGGAGCACAGGGGAAGGAACGGGAAGCTCCACAGAGGAAGGGGCAGCCAAACTGCACCCTGCCAGGTGGAGAGACCACGGGCAGAGGGAACAGCCTGTAAGTGGATGGTGGCATATAAAGGAGCAGGTGGGTGGCAAAGAGAGGAGCAAGATGAAGGGGCACCTTTGGCCACACCACAGGCTGTGGGCTTTGTCCCAGGGGTGTTTGCCCCAGCAGCATCCCCTGCTGTCTCCTCCATGTCCCCTTTCCCACAGGGGCTGTGTAAATTGAAATTCTGTGGACCAGCAGCACTTGTCAGAGTCCTGATGTCTGGGAGATGAGCAGGACTTAGAGATCACCTGGCCCAAGCAAGTTCCCAGGAACCAACTGCATCCACATCACCTGAACTGCTGGTACTGAAACGGCAGCGGGGGTGAGAAGTGGGGTCCACAGTCCTTTAAGGATTTGATGAATCCCTTAATCTGGACCTGCTCAGAATGGAGCTCGGGAATCTGCATTAACACAAGCACATCCTTGGCCCCCATAAATGACTCTCACCATATAGTGTGAGAGCCAGCAACCTGATGTATGCCTACTCTATGGATTAAATCTCAGCAACAGTGGGACAGGATGAGACTAGAATGTTCGGGGAACCTCCGGCAAGGGGACCTCACTACTTCACAGCCAGGCAGCCTGCTCCACGCCGGATGCCTCCAGCAGCAAAGGCTTGCTTGCAGGGAGTGGAGGATCCTGCTCCCCTCTAACTTCAGCCTTGCTCCTGCATCTCCCCACCTACATCTCAGAGACCCAGCAAAATCTCTCAAAGAGCCATGCAGGTCTGGAGGCTAAGATTTCTCCCTCCTACCCAGCGCCCTGCATGTTCTCCAGTCTGAACATGCTCAGCTCTCCAACAGCCAGAACCTGACTCTCCGCAGATGCCTCCCACGCTATGCCCTGGTGTGTCTCTCCCAGTGTGAGGCCCAGAGCTAAGCCCCGACCCTGGGCGGGGTCTGACCAGGAGGACAGGGACAGAACCTGCACTGCACGCCCTGGACTCCATGAAGGTCCTCGCGTCTAGCTGGAGGAGCTGACGCTCCCAGTGACTCACATCACGACTTAAACAATATTAGCCTCTCAACACAGCAACCATGAATCAAGAAGCCCAGCAAAAAGCAAAAGTTAAATTTAACTGATTTCAGCACCAGGGTAAATTTTCACCCCTTTGTGGCGCAAATCCCTATTTTTGTAGTACCAGGAAACAGAAACAACTGATTACGCATCCCAGGCTGTCTCTGTCCAGAAAGCATTGTTCCCCCAAAAGGCAGTCGGTGCTCCTTTTCAATTACACAAATTACATGCATTTTCCCATTTGTGAAACTCTGTTTCGGAGCCCAGTTTTGAATAAGTTAAGGGATTGATCAAATCCCTTGGGCGACAGCAGACCCACTCACCCCAGTCCTCTACCATTTCTTCAAACAAGCTCAGCCTCCAGGAGGTGGGGAACGGGCGGGAGGTCCCCGGAATCTGGTCCTGTGTCAGCAAATGGGGCTGTGTTCCCCGAGAGTGGGGGGAGGGAGAAATCTTCCAGGGCCACTCTCCATCAGGACCCACATCTTTGTTCCTACATCCCCCTGCTTGACTTCTCAGGCTGGGAGAAGTCTGTTCTCCTTGGCTCACCCTGTGATGCAGGTCCCCAGAACTCTCCAAACTGCTGGGCACCGTCCAGTTCGTAGCCCCTCAGTGTCCCTCATCTATGCACAGCCAGAGCCCTGGATCTGCCCAGGTGTCTGGTAGCAGATGCCTAGGGCAGTGGTGGACTAAGCACGAGAATCACCCACAAGAGCCTGTCAGCAACGCATAGGGATTCTGCTGAGGTGGAGGCTGAGGATCTGCATTTTTCTCCCAAGTCCTCGGCCTCCCCATGGTCAAGTCCACATTGTGAGAAACTCTGCCATGGAGGGTTTCAGGTTCCCAGTCTACCCCCTGCACTTAGTTCAGTTTAGCACTCAGTGAGGACCTACTGGGGTACTAGGCCCTGTGCGAGGCGCTGGCAACTAAGGGGTGAAGAAAACAAGAGTCCCTGCCCCCAAGAAGCTTACAGTCTAGTAGGGAACACCCAGATACAGAATAAACTATTCTCCACAGAATGTAATTCATTTAATAACGGAACACCATATGCAATATAGAAGTGACGTAGAACCACGCACGTTCCTCAATCTTGTTTTCACTATCACTCTCCTAGGAAACCTTTAAGCATTTTTTCCTAATCCCACCCCACTCATGAAATTGTAATACCACAGATATACTATATATCCGTTTATGCACCATATGTGTACCTGTGCATTATACATAAAAAGAGTGAGACTTTTTGCCCTCTTCCCACAAGAATGAATTTTCACCCCCTTGAGGGAGATGACCCCCCACTGAGAAGGCATTGTTGAGGAGGGAACAATTAATTCACTTAGGGATGGGAGGCACAGAAGGAAAGAGATCAGGAAAGGCATCACAGAGGAAGCAGTACCTATCCAGGGTTTTGAAGGATGAGCAGGAGTTCAGCAAAACAGAGAAGGGACTCAGCATCTAGCCTCCCTTGCTGGGCAACCTGACTCTTGCTTTCCTCCCAGAATTCCTCCTTCCTGTGGAAGCCAGCCTCCAAGATGGTCCCTAGTGATCTTCGCCTCCTGCTATAGCTTGTATAGTCCTCTCCCTCATAAATAAGAGCTAAATTTGTGATCAATAGAATATGGCAGAAATAATGATATGCAAACTCTGAAGCTAGATCCTAAAAACTTCTGCAGTCTCTACTTTGGTCTCCTAGATGACTCGTTTTGGGGGAAGCCAGCTGCCATGCCATGAGGACCCTCTAGCAGCATTATGGAGAGGCCCCCACGGGGAAGCCCCAATTTGCCAGCCATGTGAGGGGACCATGCTGGGAGCAGACCCTCCAGCCCCAAGCAAGCCTTCAGATGATGCCGGCCCCCAGCCTCCAAATCTGCCAGCTGGACCTCAAATATCTTGGAGCAGTTGCAAGCCATTCTGTGGGTCTGAATTCCTGACCCACAGAAGTAATGGAATAATAAGTGATTATTGTTGTTTTAAGCCACTAGATTTTAAGGTGATTTGTTACACAGCAATAAATAATACACCCCACCTCTCATAACCCAAGTTTCTGTCTTGTCAGCTCCTCTAGGCTGGGGGCCCTCTTTTGCATGCTGAGGCTGGGGAGCTTTAGCTGCCAAGCCAGGAGTTTGCAACACTGTGCTTGCTCCTACAGCTCCTAGAGAATTCTGAGGGGCAGACAGTTCTAAGTGAGTCTCAGAGAAGGTCAGGAAGCTCCCTGGATTCCTCTGGGTGGGGATTTTACAGGGAGCTTGCTCTCTCACGTCTGGGCAAAATATCCATGTGCAGACCCTTCCCTCCCTCCCTCCCTCCCTCTGACCATTCAACATCTAATAAGGTCTGTGAAGTGTTAGGCACCAGGAAAAACAGGAGTAACTCAGGCCTCGTTTCTGTTCTCAAGGAATCCATAGCTCAACTAAATACATCCCCACATCTGCAAAGCCGTAAGAGGGGGAAAGGCAGACAGGCTTGCGGGGGTGGGCTGTGTACATGCTCTGCTAGAAGTAAACAGGGGGAAGTGAGAGAAAGAATTTCTAGAGGGCTACTTTAGATAGTGCAATAAGAAAAGGCTTCCTGGAAGAGGCAGCATTTAAGCTGGGTCTCTGAGAACGGGTAGGACTTGACATACAGGTCATGGAGAGAAGGGGATGTTTCAAGTGGTGGGAACAGTGTTTCAGGAAAGACAAGGAATGCTAAGTAGTTGGGGCATTCAACTCAGGGAATAGCAGGAGACGGGGCAGGGGTGTCAACAACAATAAAACAAGAAACACTTAGTGCTTAGGACATGCCAGGGCACAGTTCTAATCCCTGTTTAATAATTTAGCCCACACAGCAGCCCTATGAGGTCAGTCCTCTTATTACCTTGCTTTTACAGATGGGAGGCTGAGGCTCAGAGAGGCAGTGCCTGGCCCTGACCAGCAGGAGTCTGGCGTGCTCCTCAGTACTCAGGAGGGAAAGCTCAAGGGCAGAGAAGGTGCATGACTCCACCAAGGTCTCACGGCTGTTTGTGGGCACCGCAGGGTTGGAAGCCAGGCTCCCCCGGCACATTGAACCGTGCTGGTTTCCAGCTACGTGGTTAGGTTTGCACCAAAACACGCTAAGCTGCTTTTCTGGCCTCATCCACTGTTGCATCCGCCCACCCTCAGCATGGCCTGCTCCGGCCACGGAGAGTGACTCACTGCTCTCCAAGCCCACACTCCTTCCCACCTCCTGCTTTTGCATGCCCAGTTTCCTCTGCCAGCAGCGCTCTCCTCCACGTCTCCAGCTGTCCAACGCCCTCTCCTCCTTTGCAGCCAGCTCCCCATCACCTCCCCTGAGAAGCCTTCCTGAACCCAGGGCTGAGTGGGTGGGTGGCTCTCCCCTGGGACCCCACTCTTCCCTTATCACAGCTCTGCTATGGCTGCCTCCCACCTCCCCTCTGGGGCACGAGCTTGAGGCTCTACCCCCAGCGCCCCATATACGCAGGGCTGGACTCAGAAAGTACGTCAGTCAATGTGAGCAGAATGAAACCAGATCCCCCTGTGGTCTGGCTCCTGCCCACCCCTTCATTCTCATTCTCACCACCCTGACTCCCCACCCACCATGCTCCAGCCCCACTGCCCTCTTTTCCGTTCCCTGAACAAGCCAAGTTTGTTCCCATCACAGGCTGTCTGCATTTGCTATTCCATCCTGACATGGAATACTCTGCATCCAACCAACTCCTTCTCACCCTTCAGGTCTGAGTTCAATTGTCACCTCCTCTAAGAGGCCTTTCCTGACTGCCTCGAGGCGGCCACTGTTTATCCCATCACACTGTTTACCTCTACCCTAGCCATTTCCTTACCGCAATCTTATCTCAAGGGCCAAACTGCCTTTGAGTTTAAATCCTGGCTCTTACCTATGAGCTGAGGGTCCTTGGGCAAGTTACTTAGCCTCTGTGTGCCTTGGTCTCCTTATCTATAAAATGGGATGATGATAATACCAACAGCATAATACCAACAGTTGTAAGGAGTACATGAGTTAATGAAAATACGTGCTCAGAACAGTGTCTGGTGTGTTGTAAGCCCGACATACATACTATACAAGTATTGCTCTTAGTATGATTACTTAATTGTTTATTTGCTTATTGCCTGCCTCCCTCCTAGAATGTAAGCTCTGAACAGGCAGGGACCATGTCTGTTCTATTCGGCACTATATCCTCAGTGTCTACCCAAATTCCAGGCACACAGTAAGTTGCATTATATTTATTGGATGGATGAATGGATGATGAATGGATGATGAATGGATGATGAACGGATGACGGATGGATGAATGGACGAGGGATGGATGGATGAAGCAAAGAAGTAAAACATGTTCCTGGGCCACAACTCATCGTGGGGTCTCATCTTTCTACACGTCTCTCTCACATTCTAAATAACAGCTAGCACTGGTGAGTTTCACCTATATCAGGCCATACATTCACTGGTGGAACATTCAACAGCGTATAACATTTGCCAGTGTAAAGAGTGAATAACAGCCAAGAGCCCCAGAAAAGGCTTAACCAAGGAGAAAGGCAGTCTTAGTGGACAAAATAATTTCAGTGAGGGTGGGAGGTTTGGATCATCTAGTTAAAGAAACAGTGAGAGCAGGTCTCTGAGGCCTGAAGGTCTAGGGTGTACTTGGGGAAAGGTGCGTTGTTTAGAGGGGCAGAGGCATGGAGTGAGTGGCAGGGATAGGAAATGAGACTGGACAGGAAGACTGGCTGGTTGTTGACAGCCCTGAAAGTCGGGCTAGGGAGTCACTGAAATATTTCAAACACACAGTGATGGTGTCAGGGCTACCCTTTAGAGCCCCACTGTGTCAGCCAGGACAGGCCAGAGGATCAAGCCAGGAGGTAGAGGCAGTGGGAGGCTGTGTAATCATTCAGGAAAGAGTATGGGAGGTCTGAACTGAGCAACTTAGGAACCATGTTGGGCAAGGAACCATTTCTGAGAAAGACTGGTGGCCAAAGACAGTTCCCCAACCAAAGGTGGCCCGGACCTTACCTGTACCAGATTCCAGCCTTGGAGGGACTCTGCGATGATGGACGTAACAGATGGACAGACTCCTCCAAACACCATCAAGTGGTTCGGCCCATATTTTATTGCGTCGTAGAAGGCTTTCAACCCTTTTGCATTATCACACTGGGGAGCAACACAAAGAAAGAGAAGCCCAAATTAGAAACAGCTTTCCCCAGGGACAAGAGCCCAACAGTGGATTCACACAAACAAAACTTCCTCATGGGAAACCTGGGTTTCAGTTCTCTCATCGTGAGGCCTCTCTTTAAACCAGTCCTGAGCGCATGCTGTGAGCTCAGTGAGGTGTGGTCTTGGCACCCCTCTTCCCAGCTCTCCTCCCTCTGAGTGTCCTCCAAATCTAGGACTTCAGGCTCCCCAGCCATCTCCCTTCAGAGCACACTAGGGAACGGGCCCCCAAATTCCTCACCCTGGGCCTCTCCCATCATGGTCATCTATATTTTAAAAGAAGATAAATCCACACCCATTAGGATGGCTATTATCAAAAAAGCAGAAAACAACAAGTATTGGCAAGCGTTTGGAGAAAGTGGAATCTTTGTGCATTGCTGCTAGGGACATAAAGTGGTGCAGCTGCAATAGAAAACAGTACTACAGTTCCTCAAAACAGAATTAAACAGAATTATTATATGATCCAGAATTCCACTTCTGGGTATATACCCCCAAGAACTGAAAGCAGGGACTCAAAGAGATATCTGTACACCCATGTTCATTAGCAGCATTATTCACAGTAGCCAAAAAGTGTAAACAACCCAAATATCCATCAAGAGATGAATGGTTGAACAAACTGTGGTTTATACATATAATGGAGTATTTTTCTGCCTTAAAAAGGAAGGGAATTCTGACACATGCTATAACACGGATGAAACCTGAAGACATTATGCTAAGTGAAATAAGCCAGACACAAAAGGACAAATGTATGATTCCACTTGGGTGAGGTACCTAGAATAGTCAAATTCATAAAGACAGAAAGTAGGATAGTGGTTGCCAGGGGCTGGAGGAGGGGGAAATGGGGAGTTAGTGTTCAATGGGTACACTCTCAGTGATGGTAACATTCCAGAAATGGATGGAGGTGATGGCTGCACAACAGTGAGAATGTACTTAATGTCACTGAACTGTACACCTAAAAATAAAGCGGCACATTTTATGTTATATACATTTTATCACAATAAAAAAGCAGGAGGAGGAGAAGGAGAAGGAGGTGAATCTAAAGGGAAGAATCTGTTCAGCAGACACTTGCCAAGCACCACTCTGTGTTCAGCCCAGGGCTGGATGCTGAGGAAACAGAGAAATTGGACACAGCCCTGCCAAGGAGCTCGCATATGAGAAAGAAAAACAGATCTTGGTGACCCGCTATGAAAATGAACAAGGACAAATGTCTGCAGATATCGGGAGTCAGTTATGGCTCACCTCCCTCTTCTCCAGTTTCATCACTCTCATCAAGCCGTGTGGCCGGCTCTCCCCTGGACAGAGCCACTGGCTGCGAACTGGGCGTCTTGCTCCTCCTGAGACCCAGTCAAGCCCATTCATCACCTAGCAGTCCGAGGCCCCTTTGTAAAACATAAATTAGTCCCCTTTTTACTCTGCTGCTTTCTGTGCACTTAAAACCCAAACTCCTATCAGAATATAATTCTCAAAAGGTTAAAAACATAATTCTCATGAAAATCAATAGTGGGTACATGTCAACCTTTTATTTAACTAATAAAGGGCATCTGCAGGATGACAAAGTTGATTCAAAAGAAAATTGGGGAAGCAGGGATTTTTATAGTGAATGCAAAATAAGAAATAAGATTGCTAAGTTAGATACAAAACTGGTTAGTGTCCTATACGGCAATAAAACTATCACCTTTGGGGACAGAAAAAGAAATCACTGAAAACCAGCACATCTTATCAATTTTAGAGAATTGTAAGATGACTTAAATTCCCCTAGTCAGATGACCCTAAGGAACGGCTGTTAGAAAACGCTCTAAGTGTCAGGCTAACTGGTTATATAATAACGATTTTATATTATTTACAAGTTTGGTATGATATTCTTCACCATCCTTATCATAATGGATGCAGGAAGCCACAAGATCCAGCCCTGCCTCCCACTCTGACCTGATTTCTCTCCACTCTCTTCCTTGCTCACCAAGTACAGCCTTACCAGCCTCCTTTTTGAAGGAAAAGCAATTTCCTTCCTGCCTTTGGGTCTTTGCACTTGCTGTTTTCTTTGCTGGGAATAATATTCACCCGGTTCTCAGCATGGCTCACTCCTCATCATTCAAGTCTCAGCTTAGCCGTTACCTCCTTAGGGAATTCATCACTGTTGCCCTACCCAAAATGGTCCTCACCCCCCGTCACTCTCTAAGATGCCACCCTAGTTTATGCCCTAATATAGCTCCTAAAATTATCTGAAATCATCTTGTCTATTTTTGTTTGTCTGCATATTGACTGTCCTTTAATTAAAATGTAAGCCCTCTGAGGACAAGGCTTTTTGGTCATTGTTTCTACTGCTGTTTCCTCAGAGCTTATACAGGTGCCTTAGTAAGGATCTGCTGGATGCCTGAGGGGGCCCTCTGACCTCCCTGCATCTGTTTCTCCCCTCTCTTTCTACTTCCATGTGTCTCTCCTTATTTTTGTCTTACTTTGTCTCCCCGCCCCTTCCCCTCAAGTGACCATAATGTGGGACCAGAGTGGGTTAACATTTGTTGCTCTCTCCTTGTCTATTTGAGAGACTCTGGACTGAGATCCATGGTGGGCGTCAAGAGGGATAGAAACATGAGTCTGATTCAGTTCCTGGCCTCAGAGAGCTCACTGCCCAGTGAGATACGGGCACGGGTGGCCTCAGCATGTGATGGACAGGGCTCAGTGCTGGGGCAGAGGCACCATGGGGAAGCACCAGGGAGGGCTCTGGGGGCAGGGGTGCGTAAGACTGAGGATGAGGGCAAAGTGGCCTGGGCTAAGGCTAAGGAGTGCTCTGAATGCCAGCCTAGAGAGTTTGGATAGTACCCTGGAGAGATTCAGGAAATGATTCAATTTTAAAATTTTAATTTAATTTTAAAATTGGCCAAGTTAATTTTCTTGCCAAGAAAGACAGAAGGAGAGAAAGATGGAAAGGAAGGAGGAAAGAAAGAAGGAGGGAGGTCGGGGGGGAAGAAAGATGAAATTCTTATTGCTTCTTGGGGCCCTCTATTAATTGTTCCTGTTTCCTTTTTTGTGTGTGTGTGTGTGTGTGTGGTATGCGGGCCTCTCACTGCTGTGGCCTCTCCCGTTGCGGAGCACAGGCTCCGGACACGCAGGCTCAGCGGCCATGGCTCACGGGCCCAGCCGCTCCGCGGCACGTGGGATCTTCCCGGACCGGGGCACGAACCCGTGTCCCCTGCATCGGCAGGCGGACTCTCAACCACTGCGCCACCAGGGAAGCCCGTTCCTGTTTCTTGATTGAAAGCAACACTTCCCACCCTCGGTGGAGCACAAGTGGATATAACACAGTAGTTCATGTTTTAATCGTTTCTAACATGATTTACTGAATCATTTTCCATTTTAATATATTCCTGTAATGATTTTAGCTTGCTTTGTAATCTGTACTAATGACAATGATGATACAGTACCACAAGATTTATAATCAAAGCTGCATTAAAATAATATTAGCAACAATGAACTTATTAATACCTGTTTGCTCAGCGAACATTTCTCCAGTACCTAGTCCCTATAAGACTCTTCATTAATAATGATGCCCTGGCTTCTCACAAATATATACACTCTGAATAAGTCAACTTAAAAATCTGAGCATATTTGACCACTGGTATTTGAGCTGCAAAAGTTTATCTGACTCAGTTTTCACCAAACCGTGTGGAAGGCAGAATTCTGGCTCCCATGACCCCCTTGGTCTTACTCTCATGCATATGTTATGTTACACGGCAAATGGGACTTTGTAGATGTAGTTAAGGTTAATGATCAGCTGACCTTAAAGTGTTATCCAGGTGGCCCAATGTATTCACACAAGCCCTGAAAAGCAGGGAAGTTTTTGTGGCTGACAGCAGCGGGGAAATCAGAGATTCAAAGCATGAGACGTATTCGATGTGCCATTGTTGGTTTGAAGTTGAAGGGGGAACCTCAGTCCTACAATTGCAAAAAACTGAATTCTGCCAACAACCTGAATAGTCGGGCCTCCAGATAAGAACCAGCCCAGCTGACTCCTTGATGTTGGCCTTCGAAAGCCCTGAGCAGAGGGCTCGGCACGGTCATGCAGGTCTGGACTTCTGGCCCACGAATGGTGAGACAATACACAGTTGTGGTTTAAGCCACTAAATTTGTTACAGCATCAATAGAAAAGTAATGTGGTGAAGTAAAATGAGAAAAATTAGAATAACACAGTGAGATTTTCCTTAACGTTAAATGTATTCTGTTTAGAGAACTATCCTTAATTTAAAGATAAGATCCTTCGTGGTCTGTACGGTGTTGAAACGTTTTTCTGTTATAAAATTGCAGACAGTAGCAGGATTTTGTTTTTAATACCCTAACGCAGCAAAATAAAATGTTTTCTACCCTATGTACATTTCTGTTCCATGTCCCCTGGAGCCCCGTCTCTTTAGCCTTTACTGGTGTGTAAGAGCCAAAGGTGTGAGCATTACTAACCCAGCCAGCCTGGCACCCCCATTTTCAGATGCAGCCAATGATGACTAGAGAGGTGAAGGGACTTATCCACTGTCCTTTCAGGATTAGGGGAGGGACTTCGGGATCCCCAGTTCAGAGCTTTCTCAACAGTCTAGAGAACTCAGCTTAACGGGCAAAGGGAAGGGAAAAGTCAGCAGCATTCTAGAAAGGACCATTCTCCCCCAGGGTAGTGCTGCAAGCCCAGGCCTCTTCCTGATCAGCACTCTTGACCTGAGGCAGGATAAACAACACTGGGCACCAAGTAAGAAAGAAAAAGAGAAAAGGGGAGAAAGACGGGAAGCAAGTCAGAAGGACAGAAGAAGGGTGCTTCCCCAGCTCCCCTAGAGAGCACGTTTGCAGTGAATAACAAAGTAAAAAATCACATGGACGTACCTGTCCCATTTGAGATGCTACTGTCCCTCACCCTCATTTCTAATACTTTCTCTTCTTAGCTGACATGGTTAGTGTCCCCAGTAGATAGGCTCTCCAGTTGACCTAAGCTTAATTTTTGTGGCTGGACCAGCATGGAGGTTTTTACACTCAGTCCAGCAGGGCCCTATGACCCAGCAAAGATGTTTGGGGTCCAGTGAGAGGAGCTCTGGGTTCCTCACCTTCATTTCCACCTGCAGTTCTCCTTTACCTGTTCTATATACAGCTTCAAGGGGCCACATAATACTTAATTTGAAAAGAGGATTTCATGGATAGTCACAAAATAAGGTTTGAAAACCACAAAGGAGATGACCCCAGAGGTCCTTGCCTGTGTATGACTTTTGTCTCCGGCCTAGGGAAGTGCAGGTGGGTGTCCCGCAGGCAAGGCTGGATGAGCCAGTCACGTGAGCACACATTACAAGCTACTCGCTGAAAGTTCATCCACTGCACATCAGTTTGCCTGATGACCAATTCAACAAACCACTGGGGAATTTCTCTGAGTTTCCCAAGGGGTTCCTTGCAGACACTTCACATGGCTATTTCACAAGGATTTGTTCTTGAGGCTCAAGTGAAAGTCAATTTCAACTGTATTTCACATTTCAGTCCTTCCTAAATGCTGCGATTGGAGATGTTCCCCTAATGCTTGTTTATTACTTTCCTCTTCTTGTGGGCTCCGGACCTGCCCCTCATGAGCCAGGGAAATGTTGAAGCTTTTCTATTCCCCATTTAAGGTGTCTGTCAGATGGCTTTTAGTGAGCTGGTCACTGGGCAAAACCATAATTCTGAGAAATTATTTATGACATGTTGTCTTTGAGCGATTTGGCTTTTTGATGAATTGCTCTCAGAACCCAGATAAGGGGGTTCTTCTGTCCTGGAAGAAAGCTTTATCATGTTCCCCTACTTTCCCCACCTCCCCCACTAGGAACTCCCCCCACTCCCTTCTGGAGGGTACAGCCACACCTGAACAGCAGACAGGGAGCTAATTCCATCGTGGTTCACATTCTCCTGCAATAGTTCAAGGCTAAATGACCAGCTACAGCCTCTGATCTGCAGTCCTGCAACCTAGACATGGGCTGGCACACAGTAGGGCCTCACTAACTCTTGCCCTCCCCCTCCCTCTTCTCTCCAGGATTTTTCCCCCTTGCCTTTCATTGACCTCACATCTCCAGTAGCTCATGGTCACTTCCTCCAAACTCCCTTCCCCTGTTTCACTTCCAAAGGCTTCTTCTCCTTCCCTCCCAAGATGGACTTGTCACAAAGAAATCATAATGGACACATAACAGGCTCTTAAAATTCAGCACCTATAAATGGGAACAGAGCCAAAAGCCATGAAAATCAATTTTTTTTAATGAAAAAGTAGAACTCTAGAATAACATTCATTTTCAGGGCTTCCCTGGTGGCGCAGTGGTTGAGAGTCCGCCTGCCGATGCAGGGGATACGGGTTCGTGCCCCGGTACGGGAAGATCCCACATGCCGCGGAGCGGCTGGGCCTGTGAGCCATGGCCGCTGAGCCTGCGTGTCCGGAGCCTGTGCTCCACAACGGGAGAGGCCACAACAGTGAGAGGCCCATGTACCACAAAAAAAAGAAAAAAAAATTCATTTTCATTTAAATCTCATTTTTAAAGAATTAAAGTACTTTTTTGACTGAAAAATTTCAAAGAAAAGGTTGCTGAGCGTTAAAATGTAAAAATGCCAAGAAAATGTCAGAGTTAATAACGACCAATTTGAAACTGGGAATTACTCTGCACAGAATTTCAGAATTGAAGGAGAATGTAAAAGCTAACATGTCCAACTCATGCCCCGGATACAAAGTCGTCCTCTGTGCATCCTGTTCCAGGAGTGGTCAGCATCTGCTTACATCCCTCCAGTGGCAGGGGTCTCACTCCCTCACCAGGGAGCTACTTTGCCACTGGTGCTTCTTAGAAAGTTCTTATGTTGGTCGTGAAATCACCCTGCTTTTGCATCCCCTGTTCCAACTTCTCATTCTAGAGCAAAGGTCAGCAAACTTTTCCCGTAAAGGGCCAGGCAATAAATATTTTAAGCTCCGTGGGCCACACTGTCTCTGTTGCAACTTCTCAACCCTTTGGAGCACAAAAGCAGCTACAGACAATACATAAATGAAGGAACATGGCTGCAATCCCATAAAATTTTATTTACAAAACAGGCAGTAGTTGGACTTGGACCACTGGCTGTAGTTCGCCCACCCCTGCTCTAGAACCTCACAGAACACGTACAGTCCTCCATCCCCACGAGAGCCCCTCAGATACCTAAACTCAGCCAGCCTGCCTCCACAAGATGCTTTCAGGCCAAACGACCCTTAGCTCTTCTAATCATCCCGTATGATATAGTTTCACACCCTTCTTGTATGTGGGCATCCTTGGGAGTGGTTTCAGAGGACAGATATTTCCTGGATGCACCCCCAAATACCTCCATCTGCCCTGCACAGAAAAGTAACACAAGCTAACGTGTGTTGTACACTCACTATGTGTCAAGCATGGTAATAAGAACTTCATATAAATTATTCTATTCATTCCTCACAGTGTTATGTAAGGTAGGTACCGTTATTATTTCCATCTCACAGAAAGGGAAACTGAGGCTCAGAGAAGTTAAAAAACTTGCCCCAAGTCACATAAATGGTAAGGATTCCATCTCAGGCAGTGTCACTTCAGAGCACTGTTTTATTTTAAATAAGAATTTGTTATTATGAAATATTTCACTTATAGAATAGAATATATATATATATATATACACATATACATATAACTTATATAAAGTATGAAAAATAGTAATGTGAACATACAGTATACCCAGCACCCAGTTTATGCTGAAGCTCCTGTGTGCCCATCCTGCCCATATCCCTCCTTCACCAGGAAGAACCCCTAGTCTGAATTTTGTGTTTATCCTTCCTTGCTTTTCTTTATCATATGTATGTTTCCTAAATACTGTATCATTTAATTTTACTTGTTTTGAATGTATATATAAGTGGAATCATGCCTGAAACTTGCTTTTATGGCTTCACATTATGTTTGTGAGATTTCTGTTGCTGAACAAAGCTATAGCTCATTCATTTTGATAGCTGTGTAGTATTCCATTGTGTGAACAGGCCATGGTTTATTTGTTAATTCCCCCTGATGGACACTTGGGTTGTTTCCAGTGTTTGGTTTAGTTGCTGCTGTAAGCAAGACAGCTGAATGTTTCTATACATGTCTCCTGGCACATATATGTAGAGCTTCTCTAGGGTATAAACCTAGAAATGGAATCACTGAATCACAGGATTTCCCACATTTTGTCAAAGTGGTTTTATCCATTTACCCTCCCACCAGCAGTGTTTGAGATCTCTCATTACTCCACATCCTCATCAACTTTATTTTTTGCCAATCTTGTGGGTATTGGATATGTCATTTTAGTTTGTATGTTCCTGATTATTAAAGAGGATAAGCCACTTTTTCACATATTTGTATGTGTTTCTACTTCCTCTTTTGGACTGGTGACTTTGCCTACTTTTCTGTTGGATCGTTTGTCTTTTTCTTATTGATTTGTTCAGACCATCCCTAGCCACAATGCTAAAATGAATGAAATGATCACCTCTCGCATTCTGAGCATACACTTCCATTAATGCAGACTCAGACGACAGTCCTTCTGTTTGGTCCCTACTTCATGCAGAGTTTGCTGTCAGCAAAAATTAGTAAATCAGCATGTGTAATCTAGGTTACAAAACACCTATGAACCTTTCTTGGAAAGAAAAAAGAAAGGAAGGGAGGGAGGGAGGGAGGGAGGGAGGGAGGGAGGGAGGGAGACTACTTGATGATAAAATCCAGCCAACCACAGATGAATCAAAGTATAGATCTCAGGAAAGGAGGGCTTGTGATAAAAAGGAATGATTGCAAGAGTTGGACCCATTTAACATGAAACAATCAGCAATGTAAAGATAATAATGTAAACTAAAATTCAGAAGGTGGAGGAGGAAAAAGGATTTGTGAGACTGCTAATTCCCTCTCCTTCCATACAAGGACTTTAATGGATACCATCTAAAGTGGAAAACCGGAGTTTAAACGCTGGGACTCTAACCTCACTGCTCTTCGTAATCTTTTATTATATTACTCTTAGATATTTTAAAACCAAATATTTTCTGCGAAAACCAAAACAGTTTTGCGAAGGCAAAACTGTTTAATGTTAAGCAATTCCTTCTGCTTTACTCTTCCTTATTTGCTTGTTACATTCAGATAAATAAAATTTAACATCAATTTTAAATAGCATGTAATAATGACCTTTTTATAAAATTATTTCTGTCCACCTCTCTACTTATAACATCTGCACGGAGAGATGTCTGGAATGGGAGTCATCTCATGTTAAAGATCGAGAGATTTTGAGTGATTTTTTAAAAACTCTCTTCTCTGTACTTATTTTACTTGAATTTCCTAAAGCACATATTACGTTTATAAAGACAGAAACTCATTTTTAAACTGGTAGGCTTTTCACACTCAAGATGCTTTCTCACTCATTTAAGTTCATCTCTTTCTGTTCTTCTGTGATTGACTTTCTGAGCCAAAAGCACAGGACTTAACATTTATTATTGCTAAATCATGTTAAAAATTAGCCCAGCACCATGGCCAACTGAATTCAACAAACTATATTGTTTTTTCATTGAAATTGATTCATTCAAACATTTTCTGAGCATCCACTAAGTGCTGAGAGAAACAAGTTAAGTCCCTGTGACATATAATTCCTTCAACAGAGTAGTCACTGAAGAAATGTTTACTGACATATTTAATTTGCAACTAAGAATGGTAATAATAGCACAGCAATCCCTATATAACATTTATTTATGCCAGGCACTACTATAATTTTTTAGTATTTATTAACTCAATCCTCACAACAACACTATGAAGCATGTCCTATTATTATCCGTATTTTAATAGATGAAGAAGCTGAGGGTCAGAGAGGTGAGTAATTTGTCCAAAGCTTTACACAGTGAGTAACAGGAAGACTTGGGATTCTGTTCTCCCTGGGCACACAGTGACACTCTAACTCCCCAGCCTTCCTTGCAACTAGGTGTGACCACTGAGTTTTGGGCAATGCAATGTGAGCAAAGGTGATGGGCACTATGCCCAGGACTGGCCTAGAAAGCCTTCCCATAGGTTCTCCATGCTCTCTTCCCATCCACAGTGTCAGTGGGGAAGACTCCAAGGACCTAGAACCTCCCCCAACCCCAAATCCAATCCCAAGTCCGTCATGGAGGGGCACCGCGACTGCCAGAGAAACTGTCACAGGGAGGACAGCCTCCCAAGGTGACAGACTCCGGGAGCAATGCCTTCAGTATAATGTCTCGCTCTTTGCAGGCAACCTCAACCCTTGACTGAGCACAGCAGCCAAACAGATGCTTACCATTTCTGGTCAGCACAAGACTCGGCTATGGACAATCTTAAGCCCCTTTGGTCTGGCTGAGACTTCATCAGAGCTGCACCACTGCCCGAGTCTCTTCCTACTCACCTCTCCTTCCTTCCCCCTCTCCTTTCACAGGTGGCAGACCTGCCCACACTCTGAAGACTTGCCCTGCCTTCCCCTGGTCTCTCCCCTCTTTCTTTCGTGAGCATTGCTCCTAATCCACATCTAGCTCTGGGCATCTGCTTCCCAGAGGACCCAACCAACACACCCTCTGACCTGCATTTGACTATGACATGAGCAAGAAATCATCTTAATACTTTGAACCACTGGAACATAAGGGTGTTTGTTACCATAATTAGACCACATTGACCAGTAACATTCTTAACCACCTGCTATAAGAAGCCTGAAATACAAGAAAATCAACACACCTAGGAAACTATTACAGAAAGGTGAAAAGAGTTTGAAGAGAGACAAAAAAAGATTAGGGGAAAAGGTAGAAAGAAATTATGCTGTACATTTAAAATGTGTTCCCCTATCATTCAGGACACTGACGTCAAACCAAAATTCAAGGGACATGACCAGATAAACTCAGATTTGCTGCACTGGGTGGTCTTCATCCCCTCTGTTCCCCTGTGCCCACAAAGGGCCTGGCTCCAAACAGGTGTTCAGTACATACTGGCTGGACGAAATTACTGCTGCATACAATCCCTGCTGGTGGATACCGCCTGAAATAAAAGTAACCGTAGCTGTAGCTCTGTCCCAAAGAGCTTATTAACTCCAGCCATCTTGAGTTTTTCACACTCCTTCCCCAGGCTGATGGACAGACCATCTGCTTCTGTAAGTCTCCAGAGAGCCAGACTGTCCATCTTGGATGCTGAGAAAAACTGGCATTTCTGTATTCTCCCTGAAGCTGTCACTCCGAATCCTTGGCCGGCTGCAGACTATGTTATTTGAGGATGATGGAGCCGTAGCACACACCTCTCCTCTGCGCTGGGAAAGCCAATTACCCAATTTACAAAATGTTTTTCAAAGACTGGTAGATACTAACTCTGTTTCCTAATTACCTGTCAATAAGTTCCTCCTCATATGCAGGTGTGACATTTTTAAAAGTCAGGGTCACGAACACAAAATGTATGCGGGCTGCTTGTCAGGAGGGTTGGGGTGCTCCCTTCTGCAGGTTTGCACAAATATCACAAGTTGTCAGCCCTTCCCCTGGGGATGGGGGCCAGGTCACCTGCTGAGGAGGGATCTCACTCCAGCTATGTTCCACCAAGCCATCTCCATTCCTTTCCACCCCACATATGCCTCTGCAGCGTGCTCTTTCGAGGGGTGCATTGGTCCAACATTTGCTGAGGGCCTGGGCTAGATACAGGGTAAGACACGGACCCTGCCCTCAGGGGACTTATAATCTAGAGGAGGTACAGAAATAATTTCGTAAAATGTAGTATGAAGTTAATGGAGGTTTAGAACACTCGTTCGTTCCATTAATACTCATGGGATGATAATTTAGAGCCAGATCCTGTGGGAAGTGCTGGGGACACAGGAAAGGTTACATACAGTCTTGCCCATGAGGGAGCTCTCACTTCGGTGGGGAGAGAAGATTGAAACAAAAAGCCATAACACAAGGCAAGATAAAAGTGGGAACTCTGGTGGAGACACAAGTCATGCAAAAAGAAAGGAATGGTCGAATCTCACTGAGATATTCTGCCAAGACTTCTTGGAGGAGGTGACATTCGAGCTGAGCTTTGGAAGATAAACAAGAGAGTGAGGTGGCAGGAGGGCACCCCAGATGGAGATGCCAGCATAAGCAAAGTCTCGGAGGGGGAAAGTGCATACAGGATAAGTGGAGTATCTGCTCCTGGAGCAGACGCACAGGGTGGAGAAGGGAGGTGGCAGGAGACGGGTAGGTGGGGTCAGACTGGCTGGTCCCTAGGGAACCGTTAACATCAGGCAGGGTGCGGTTTCTTTTCTCTAGGCAGCAGGAGTCACTGCAGAACTTTAATCAGGGGAGTGCCAGGATGGAGGCTGTGCTGTACGCAGATGCCTCTGGCAGCTGGTGTAGAGGAGGAAGGCCTGACGGGGAAGAAGGCGACCAGCTGGCAAGTGGGAGCAATGGTTCAGGTGCAAGGCTTGATGGGCAACCTGGCCCAGCACTCCAGGAAGGATGTATGTGCACAGTGGAGCTCACCTCTCAGAGGTCCATTAACTAAGGGACTCAGAGGCTTGGGACTGACCAGCATGTGATGTCAATGGGACTCAGTCAGATGGGTCACCTCAATAGCGTCCTTAATGGGAGGCTCAGTGATGGGGAAGACCAGTGAGGAAAGATATAAAAGAGAGAATAAAGCCAGCTATGTCAGGCACAGCATATGGGCCCCAGGCCCCTGTGATCTCCTCTTCACTTGGGCTTGGCTTATAAAACAAGAAGGTTGAGTTAGTGGGTTCATCAGTCATGAGAGGCTAGGCTCTGCTGTAGCAACAAACACCCCCAAATCTCAAGAGCACCCCAGAAAAAGTTGATTTCTCTCTCAGCAAGGGGGGGGGGGGCTCCTGACACATCCTAGTCACTCAGGGGCCCAAGCTGAAAAACCACCATCTTGAATGCTGCCGCTTTGCCAAGAGAGAAGGAAAAAGAAACTCTGGAGAGGGTCAACCAGCAATTAAACGGAACTCACTGGCCAGAACTGGCACCATCCAAGTACCAGGGACACAAGGCACAACTTGGCCAGCAGAAGAGGGGAACTAGATGTCAGGGAACCACAAACGTCTGCCACAGCTGATCTCTCAGACCCCTTCCTGCTCTAACTGTCTGCATTTTGGTTTGTGCGCCAGATTTTGGTTCAGTGTATCAAGCTAACATTTCTTTAATACCGACCTATGTGTTTGCTGGGCACTATGCTAGATTCTTTACATGCATTACCTCATCTGTTATTCATAATGTACCTCATTTAATATTCACAATGCCTCTATGAGATGGATACCATTACAGACATACCTTGTTTTATTGAGCTTTGATTTATTACACTTCGCAGATGTTACGTTTTTACAAATTGAAGGTTGGTGGCAGTCCTGTGTTGAGAAAGTCTATCAGCGCCATTTTTCCAACAGCATTTGCTCACTTCATGTATCTGTGTCATATTTTGATAATTCTTACGATATTTCAAACCCTCTACCAGCAAAAAGATTTGACTCACTGAAAGTTCAGATGATGGTTAGCATTTTTTAGCAATAAAGTCTATTTAAATTAAGGTATGCACATTGTTTTTTTAGACATAATGCTATTGCACGCTTAATGGACTCCAGTATAGTGTAAACATGACTTTTATACACACTGGGAAACAAAAAAATTCATGTCACTTGCCTTATTGTGACATTCACTTTACTGTGGTGGCCTTGAACCAAACCTGCAATATCTCCAAGGTTTGCCTGCATTATCCCTCAATTAACAGAGGAGAAAATAGAGGTTCAGGGATTTTAACTGACAAGCTCAAGGTCACACTACTAGTAAATCATGAAACCAGGACTCAAATACAGAGCGTCACACTCCAAACTCTAACTCTTGTCTCTTACAATCAGAGCTGTCCAGAGATGGAGTAAAATGTCTTGTAAAGCAGTGGGCTGCCTGTCAGTGCAGGCATTCTGGCAGAAGCGTGCAGGAGACTGCTGTAGAAAGGATTATTTCACCGAGTAAAGGAATGGACTCTAATCCTGAATTTCCATGAGGAGACGCAAGGAAACAGGAAAAGTAGGGGTAAGTCTTGGGAACAGCAAATGGCATTCTGAATTGGAGCACTCCATAGATGAATGAAGAAATGAGAGGTGGGATTGGAAAGGGAGATTGGGATAGCCTTGGTGGGCCTTGAGCACCAGTATAAGGGGTCATACCCTATTCCGGGGGCCCTGGGGAGTTTTTGTTTGGTTTGGTTATTATTTTTAATCATTTTAACCATTTTCAAGTGTACAATTCAGTGGCATAAGGTACAATCACTATACTGTATAACCATAACCATTATCTATTTCCTGAACTTTTTCATCATCCCAAACAGAAAAACTGTACTTATTAAACCCTGGGAAGTTCTTAAAAGGGCTTAAACCTGATAATGACATCTTCAGAGCTGAGATGGTGATGAAACCCTCAGGCTGAGATGGGCAACCCTAGCTGCCACTTGAAGGACGTCTTTAGAGGGAAGAGAGGCTGGACAAGGGGATGGGTAATGAGACCAGCGCAGGGATCCAGGCGGGAGATGGCAGGAGCCAAAGACAGGGCAGCAAGACTGGCAGAGGGAGGTGGTCAGATTTGGAACTAGAGGAAGGGAAACCACAGAGAGAGAGGGGAGTCCTAGCTTCCTCCAGGGGCCCTGTGAGTCCTGGGCCACCAAAAACTGAGATGGAGGAGCCAGGAGGGGACCTGGGGCCCTGAAGATGCCAGAGTCACTGGACTGGACACAGGTGAGGCACTGGCCGGCTGCCTGCTCCACCAACTTTCCCTGGGGAGGCACATCCCCAAACTTAACAGTCCTTCCTGGGACAGGGGCCAGAGCTGTCCTCCTGGCTCCTCAGAGGTCTGCGGCCCAACACAGATCCTGCCTGCGCTCAAACACTCACTGGGTGCCTGCTTGGGGATGAAGGGTGATTGCAGGTGGGATGGGATCATCGTCCCCATCACCAGCAGTCACACTCATTACTCAAGGCGGCCCTCCTGCGTGAGCTGCAGCTCAGCTGGAGTTAATTACGTGCCTCTCTTGTCCTCCAGCTGGGGACACAGTGGTCACTCCCCCGTCTGATGGATGAGGGCTGGGTCTCTGTCACACATCACCACAACCAGGGGATTCTTCTCAAGGGAACTTCCAATTCCTTAGTCCTGTCACAAATCCTTCTACCCTTCCACCTCATGGGCTGCTGTGGGCACCTGTCTTCAGAGGCCTTTTTGAGAGGTGATTTTCCCAACACCCCAATACTCAGGCCTGCTTCCCCAGCTCCCATCCCCACTACCACCTGATCCCAGACCCAGGCTGACCTCACTTGGAAGTTAACTTCCGGGGGCCTCGCTGCACAGGCAACCTTGGTCCTAGCTGTGTGCCTATCCCAACACCCTGTTCTCACACCCAGCTCCTCCGAGTCTGAAGCCCTAACGAAACTTCCCAGGTCTCTATCCCCAGAACCCACCCCATGGCTGAGCTCCTGCTAAGTGGTCCCTAAGCCCATCACGGCACTGCCCACCCAGAAGGCACTGCATAGGAATGCCCCGGATCCCAAGGGATGGGAAGTGCCACCTGCCTAGAAAAGGGCAGAGGGGTTTCACCTGAAGTCTAGCTAGAGAGACAAAGCCAAGAACAGATGCCACTGAGTGCTGAGAGGGGAGCAGGGAGGCTCCAGGAGGAGGCTGCTTAGGGGAGGCTCCTGTGGCTCTTGGGGCAGCTGAGAGCAGTGCACTTAGAAGTATGATCCACTCCAAGGAAGCCCCTTCACAGGACCCCTTGCCCAGAGGGCTGGCAAAACTCTAAGAGCAGCAGCCTCTGGAAAGCCAAGGGGAGGTGCAGACCCTCAGAGGGCAGCCCGTCCCAACCCTCACAACCCTGCACCTCCCTTCTCTGTGAAACAGGGAAGCAATGCTGGGAAGGCATAACCCTAGGGCCCTTACCGTGCTAAGTGGGGCAAATGCCTGAGAGCCCTGCTATTAATGCTGCACTGATTCAGTTCGATGCAGCAGGCATTTGCTGAGCACCTCCCATGAGCCAAGCTTTGTGCCAGGCGCTGGGCAAACAAAGGAAACCAGTTAGAGCACATCCTCAATGAGCTCACTGGCTAGTGGGGATGAGAGAGGAGCCAATGAGCATGGGCTGGGGAAGCATACCAGGAAAGGGGCAGCAGACAGGGTGGGCCCCAGAAAAGGCCACTGAAGCCAGCACCAGCAGTAGGCTTTGGGCAGGAGGAGGCACTTATGCTGAGCCTCTATACATAAGGAGAAATGGGCTAGATGGAGAGGGTAGAGGAGAGTGGCCTACAGTGAGAAGAGCATTCATTCATTCATTCATTCTACAAAAATTTTTTGAGTACCTACTATGTGTCAGGCATGGTGATAGGTGGCAGGGACACAGCAGTGAGCAAAAGCCCCACCTATGGAGAGCTTCCATTCCAGTGTGGGAAGGAGAGAAGAAATGAGTAGGGTAAGTAAAATGTTAGTAAACTTTAGAAAGTAAAGTGATGAGTAAAATGTGTTGTATATGATGAGTGCTAAAAGGAAAACTGAAGTGGGGGAAAGGCTGTGCGGGGTGGTGGTGGGAAGGTAGTGAACCAGGAGCTTTCGGCAATGATTGACAACCAGAACAGGGCACGGGAGGCAGAGAATGGAGAGGCTGTACAGGAGTGTGAGGGACACCTGGGAGGGCAGTTGTCAGGGAGGAGACAGTGGAAAGGCGACCCTGGAAAGCATCATGGGGAATCAGTAATAGAAATCATGATTATCATTAAACCACCGCCATTGGCTATCGTCCCTAACGTACTACCGAAGGTCAAAGCAACTAAGAACTGTAATGATTTGGGAAAAACTCCTCTCCAAACTTCAGAGGCATCCAAGCCTTGCCAATGAAAACTGCCACTCAGAATCTGAGAATGTGAGGGGTTGAGAAGCCCCTAGATGGCCTCACCCCAGACTGGTGTGACCTGCCAGGTGCAGAATAGCACAGAGGTGACGGGACACAGGTGGGAGAAGTGCTGAGCTGGACGACCCAGGGTATTGGAAGCAGTGCCTCTGGCTGGACCAGGAGTCACGGCCCACCCACACCCTCCAACTCTTAGGCGAGGATCGCTGGGCAGGTGTTGACCCTCCTGCGCTTCTTACAAAACAGGTCTAGTGAGCCTCCCTCCCTCACGTGGCCGACGCCAGATCAGGCTGGACAGCATTTGTGGGTCCTGGAAGTACATGCACGTTGAAGGGCCCTCGTTGCCCAGACCTGAGGGCAGAGCCTGCCCCAGACTGAAAACTGGGCTCTCATTTGTATGTCATTTGCTGGGTGACCTTGGGCTGGGTTCCTCCTGTCTCTTGGCTTCAAGATCCTCGTCCCAGGACAGCCTCTGGGCTCTCTGAGCTCCAAGGTTCTGTGAGGTTTCCTACATGAGTTTGGTGCCTCTAGAGTGAGCCCTGCCAGAACCAGCCCCCAAAACTGGGCCCAGTTCTAACCATGACGGGACCCCACCCAGATACAGGGTAATGTAAGGCTGCCTGTGGCCTCCACACCGCCGCTCCTCAGGACTCTGCTCCATACACACCTGTCAGAGCCTCCTGGACCCTTTCCCAGGTAGAAGGCAAAGAAAAATTACCTTCATAAATCCTGCAAACAGAATAGGAGGATTTTTCAGGGTTAATTCATTTTCATGCAGAAAAAATTATGATTATTTTTCCCAGGGTAGCAACCTTGCTGTGAAATTGGTACTTTGTTTTCTTTTTAGGTTTAACAGATCCTTCCTGAGCCTTGAAAAATTATTTGAATGTAGTTTTTCTCAAAAATTTAAAAAAACAAGCAGGAAGAGAAATAAGGCAGACCAAAAAGGACAAATATTACATGATTCACTTAGATGAGGTACCTAGAGTAGTCAAATTCATAGCAAGAGAAAGTAGAATCATGGTTTTCTGGGGCTACGGGAGGGAGGAACAGGGAGTTATTGTTAAATGAATATGGAGTTTCAGTTTGGGAAGATGGAAAAGTTCTGGAGGCAGATGGTGGTGATAGTAGTGCAACAATGTGAATGTACTTAATGCCACTGAACTGGACACCTGAAAAACACTTAAAATGGTAAATTTGATGTTATGTATATTTTTACCACAATTTGTTGGTTTAAAAAAAAACAAGCAGGAAGGTAAATAATACCTTCCCCAGGACAGGTCTCATGGCTTCCCTGGGCCTCAGTTTCCTAATCTGTAAAATGGAAGAGAAATCCACACCTCCCTACTCTCTGAACCTCAGTAAAGAGAAAGAAGCCATGCCTTTTTAAAATGACACTTTACAAAGAAACTAAAGAGAAGTCAAAATGAAACTAAATAATGAATGCAAAGAAGTACAAAATGGCCTCGTGTCTGGAGGGCAGACTCGTCTGCTCTCAGGAGCCTGCAGGCCTCCATGCCCAGCTTCCCTCTGCCTTCTATTTGTGAGGGAAGTGGAACGGAGCGAAGGAAGTTGCCCAGGGCCCACAGCAAGCTGCTGAGCGAGCTGGGGCAGACCCTCCTGCCCAGACTCCATGCTCCCCTCACCCAGCAACAGGCCCCAACTCCTCAGACTGCATGTGGCTTCTGCCACAATAGCCATGTCCACACTTTCTGTGCCTGGCCAAGCCCAGAGCATCCTGCTTCCTCCTGGAAGCCTTCACTGGGTGAGATGCCCTTTCTGTAGGCTAACCCAGCACGCTCTGGGGTGGAACGGCCCAGGGCCGCTCTTGAAGCATGGGTTTCTAAGGGTGGGGCTATCTCCTGTACCTTTGCAACATAATGGTCAAGGGTCCACCTCTGGAACTACGTGCCCGGGTTCAAATCCCCCATTTAACAGCCTACTGACCTCGGACCAATTCTTTAGTCTTTCTGTGCATCCATTTCCTCCCCCATAAACAAGGATAACAACAGTGTCTACTGCATACAGTTGTTGTGAGGGTTAAATTGGTTAATTCAGTGCCATTGGAAGAGTGCCTGGTATCTAGTGAATGCCTGATAAATGTTAGCTATTCGGTATACTCTCCTCAGGAGCCCTGCTGGCCCCAGCATGCATGGCATACACAGGAGCTCTGGGAATGTTTGCTGACCCACACTGGGCAATGAGAGGAGTCACGGCAGCCTTGGAGGTAGGCACTGGCTTGTGAGTTTCCTTCTCAAGCTTCACATTAAGCAGCAACGGAGACCCCAGGACAGTGCCCGCCCCATCTGGTCCCTCACAAGTCCCCCCACTTTTACTCCTCTACAAGCCTGGTCCAGCCCCAGCCCTGCCATTGAAGGAGCAGGTGGTGTGGTCATGACGGACACCATAGGGGGACTTGCCCCTCTCTATTTTGGGCCAATCTGTTGACATGACAACCAGGCTTCCTGACCCTGACGCCCAGTCTCCATCCTTGTGTTCTGCCAGGCACATCCTCCACCAGCGGCTTTGCTGATTGGAGGGACGTTTTCACAGATTCTGTCAAGACCTTTCCCCCAAACAGCAGCAGATTTGGGACGTCACGCCAGGAATCCCTGCTCGTGATGGGCATGGAACTGGCAGCTCTGCTCCCTAAAGCCCACAAGTGGGGCTTAAGGAGGCACAGAGGGAGGGGTGGCCCCCATCTCGAAGCTTTCCAGGAAACCCCAGGACTGTCTCACCTTCCTCAACCATGAGCTGATGGGGACCCACCCCATGAGGTGCTCAGTCTCCAGATACTCATACTTTAGGAAATGTCAGGTCAGGAAGAGTGCCAGGAGGTCCTCTGAGCTGAGCTCTGCATTCTACTGTTGGGGAATCCAAGGCGTATGGCTTGTCGGAGATGACAAAGACCCCCCTACCCCTGCTGGCCCAGGATTCCCTGCACCCCATCAAGATTCTGTTCACATTGCTCTAAAATAGACAAAGGAATGTGCTAGATTCTCCTGCATAACAACAGAGCATACTGAATTTTAATTTTAAATGGGGAACTTTGTCACCATAAACAACACACCAAGGACAAGACACACGGACTGAGTGCCCCACAGGGTGGCAATAACAACGAAAGAAATAATAATAATAGCTCTCAACTCCTGAGGCTCACTACATGCCAGGTAAAATCCTAAACTCTTCATAAACACCATCTCAAGTAACTGAATGTTCACAGCATGCCCGTTTTACAGATTCGGAAACAGAAGCTCAGAGAGTTTAAATAACCAACTCAAGGACACAAAGCAGAAGAGGAGCTTGGCCTGGGGCCAGCCTGTCTCTGCAGTTACCCATGACGTCATGAGGCTGGGGTTGGGGGCGAGGGGGCACCAAGGGAGAAGTGGCAGCAAGCAACTCTGAGCCACCTGGGGGGATGGCACAGACAAGGAAACTTCCAGCAAAATGCTCAGAGAAATGAAGAAGAATGAGCTGGGCAAGGGGAAGAGGGGAAGGGCGCATGGCTGGGGGAGAGTAGGAAGGAGTATACATTTATAAATAGTTCCAAGAGCCATGCACTGAACTAGGCACTTTGATTATACCATCTGTCCACCTTGCTTAAGGGTTTCTCAGGTGCAGAAGGGAGGTGGTGGTGGTGGTCAGTGATCAGGACTAAAGAGACTAGAAGAGGCTTCTTGGAGGAGGAGGCTTTCGAACTGGAAGGAAGACAGGCCTGTCTGAATTTTCCACAGCTCAGGAATGCATCACCTACTTTGCAGTACAAAGTACGCAGTATTCCACCCTGACACCACACTCACACTAAACTCTCCACATTCTCTAGAAACAGAATGAATGTAAAATTCCACAGGGAGATGTTTTGTTAACACAGTGCGTAATAGAAGACAACAAAGGAATTTCACTAGGAGGCTGGCTGATGCAGTCAGCTGAAATAAATTAAAACGTGGCATTGTTGTCTTCTTTGTGTACATTAGTTTTAATTACTGTTTGCTGAAAAAATAAAACTTCACATGTGCAAGGAAAAAAAAAATCTCCAAACCTGTGCATCATGAGTCTCTGTGTAATGGATCTACCGTGGTGTAGGTGAGGTGTACCATGGTGTAGGTGAGGTGGACTGTAGGTGAAATGTTGTCTGAACACAGGGTTCTGTAGCTCAGCTGTCATGGCAGGGCCCAGCCAGGGGCGTGGACACAGCTGATGCTCACCAAGTGCCTTGCATGTTATTCCATGGCTGGAAAGGCATGGACCTAAAACTCATCCAGTGCTCATGGATGCACACACACCTCTTCAGCCTCAGAGCCCACCCCCAGGCCATGTGGGATGGACAGGATTTTCTGTTCAGTCACAGCACACCCGTCGTGTCCTCTGTGGGTTTCACTCTGTCTTTTATTTAAAAGCCTGTTGTTGCCATAAGCTGGCTCTGCTACCCCTGGGAGTGGGCATACCCAAAGGCTAGAACCATGTCTCTTGGGGCTGGTACTGAACTAGAGCTCTGTGCCATGCTGCCAAACTGAGCATGACATAGGATGGGCACCCTCAGTTGTCTGATCAGGGCTGAGAGATGTGGAGCGTCTCACTCCTAGGTTGGGTCTTTGGTGGCATTGAGGGTAAGGACTCTAACCTAGGGATTTCAAACTTAGTTCCTTGGGAGGCCCCTCAAAGCACTGATTTGGTGTGACCCCACTGGGCAGGCTCTGGGTTCCCACCGCCATTTAACCAGAAGAGTTCCCTTCTGCCGACTGATTTTTATACATTGGGCATCTAGAAGATGTTGTTTGAACACAGGGTTCTGTAGCTCAGCAACAGTGGAAGCCAGGTGACTAGAGCAGACCAGGTGGTCTGCCACCACAACAGTGCCTCTGCCCCTCAACCTGGGTCCTACACCCAGGAGCACCTGCAACTGGTGCTCTAGGCCCCTGTGACAGAGAAAGCTATGCCTTAAAAGAGATCCAGACACTCTGGCCAAATGGACAATAGAAAAAATAAAACACAACAAAACCTCCCATGAAACAAGTGCAATATTGGAGTTTCAACACTGAGTGAGGGGGCCGGGGTTTTCTCTCAGCCTGATTGGGGTTGAATTACAAATGGCCTGTGTCATAGTCCGTTCTGGCTGCGATAACAAATACCACTGATTGGGTGGCTTAAACAACACATATTTAGTTCTATTTATTTCTCACAGTTCTGGAGGCTAGGAAGTCCAAGATCAAGGTACCAGCAGTTTCGGTATCTGGTGAAAGCCTGCTTCCTGTTTCATAGACAGTGGCCTTCTCACTGTGTCCTCCCATGGCTAAAGGGGCAAGGGAGCTATAGAGTCTCTTTTATAAGGGCAATAATCCCATCATGAGGGCTCCATCCTCATGACATAATCACTGCCTAAAGGTCCACCCCCACATACCATAACATTGGGGATTAGGTTTCAACATATGCATCTTGGAGGGGACACAAATATTCAGTCCATAGCACCTTGAATGCCAGGATGATGGGCACTGCCTCTGTACTATGGAGCATGTGGCCACAGACCCCTTACACACAGTATATAGTGGGTGCTGATGGGCTCCGTGCAGGCTACACAGACGTGCTGTGATCGGCCCAAGGAGGCTCAGATGTAAATGCAGGACACACACCAATCCTTGTGACTCCACCCCAGGTCAGCACCAGGAAGATTTTCCAAAGGGAGGAAGAAGGGGGACAGGAGAGTGTTCTGGATTAGAAGATGAGGCAGGAAAGTAAGGGAGAGATGGGAGTGGGCAGAGGCATGATGAGGATCCGACAGCTCAGTCTGGCTAAAGCAAACCATAAGAGAGATGGACAGAGACAAGGGCCCAAAGTGGAGAACGCTTGAATGCTGGGGCATGAACTCTAGGAGAATAACTGGGAAAGGAGCAGGTACATGCTTGCTAATTGCTGAAGCTGGGTGATGGCGTCACAGAGGCTGTTTATCCTACTCTTTCTACCGCTATATTTGTGAACTCATCCATGATTTTAAAAGCTGAAGAAAAAACAAAAGGAAAAGAAAGGGCCAAGCAGAACCTGAAATCTCCCCTTTCCTCACTTCAATGATCCTAGGGACTCCTGCAGGAAGTACACAACCAAATGCCCAAATCACAGCTAGGAAGAGAGGCACGGAGGGCTGGGAAGGCAGGATAGCCCCTACTTCTCTCTGCCAGGCGATTTTACCCTCCTACTGCATCAGCCACCTCCTGCAGGTGATGACTCTAAATCCCGACCTCCATTCTTGTTGTCCGCCCTCAGCCCCAGCCTGACCTAGTCTCCATCTGGGTGACCCACAGGCCCAAACCTGCACTCACCACCTTCCCCTCAAACCCAGCCAATGTCCCAGAAGGCAGAATGCAGATGTGACAGGTAACAGACAGGCTATAGATTCAGACCCTGAGAAAACTGCTTTCTCTCTGGAAGTCTTCCGTGTAGGGATGGCACTCAGCAGGTGCTCAGTGCACGGAAGAGCTCAGTAACTATTATTGTTGTTGTTCTGTCAGAATTAGCATTAATTCTCCCCTCTGCAGGTCCGGCCAGCCTCAAGTCCTGAAGGGTTACTGGTTGAGCATCTGCAGCACCGTGCCAGCCTCTCTGCCTTCACCGCCATGTGCTCCCGTCCTGCCTCATCATCTTTCCCCTGGACCGCAGGCAGGCCCCTCTGCTCTCAGCCCTGCTCCCTCCCCTCTGCTGCTCACCCTCCCTCCAGAGTGTTCTCACTGAATGACAAGCTCCTCATTTCACTCTCTGCTCAAAGGATTTCACGGCCCTCCATGGCCAAAGGCACTAAGTTCAAGCTCCTTCACCTGCCACACGTGGCCTTCCAGATCGGCACCCCCAGATGCCCAGCTGGCCTCAGCTCTGCCTGCCTTTGCTCACCAGCCCCTCCTCCTGGAACACCCCTTCCCTGATGAGTACCCTCTCACCTTGCCTTCTAAGGTGCAGCTCAGATGTCCATTTCTGCCCCCAATCCTCTCTGATCCCAGCAACCAGGACTGACCACTTCCTCCCTGTGCCCCACGGACCTCCCATACTTCTCTGCCGGCAGTGCCCAGACTCCTGGTTTATCATAAAACACAAAATCCCTCTGCCCCTCAAAATCAGAATGCCAATGTAGGTTGTCAAATTTTCTCAAGTGAGGACGTTAAAGAACAAAACAAAATGAGCGAACAAATCCTAACATCTATCACCATGATTTAATTTTTTAAAGGACATGATAACAAGGAAGGAGGAGGAGAAAAGGAAGAGCACCATCTCAAAGTAAAGAATGGTCTTTAAAATAACATTAGCTCATCCTTATTTTTCTCATGTTGCCATGTCTGTGAAAGCTCTGTCAAGGCCAGTATGGGTCAAGGGCTGGTCATTGTGAGCATTTCCTGGGTGTCCACATCTCCCTTGGGGATTGTGAGCCCCCGAGGGTGAGGGTGAGCCAGGAGATGCTCAGTGTGTTCACGGATGGACAAACACGCAGGTGTGGCTGCCCAGGGCAGTGGGAGTTAGGGTCTCCCCGCTCCCCACAGCTTGGGAATGGGATCTCCAGTAACGCACCATCACAGACCCATTCAGCGACAGAGAGGGCCCCTGGCTGGGCTGCCGAGTTGGTTTTAGAAAGGTTTTACTAATCAACTGCCCTTTCTAGTATCACTCAGGAAACACTCCTTGCAATAATAATGAAATACAAACAAACCCACCCAGGCACTTGGGAACAATTCTCAATTGTTAATTAATTCAGTGGGAGAGGGAAAACATGGAGGAAAGGGAACTGAATCGCTCATACAGAGGCATGGCTTCTTTCCTTTTTTAGCAAACTATCTTGTACCTGCCGCAATTTCTACCTTCCTTAAACACGCCCAAAGAGCCACTGGATTCCACAAAGTAGGGGGGCCACAATCTGTAGTGGAGAGCCCAGGGCTCCACAGTCAGAGCAGGCATGGTCCTGGGTACAGCTGGGTGGCCTCTCTGGGACTCTGCATCATCACCTATAAAGTGCAGTGATTCCTTCTCTACCTGTTGTAGAAAGCTGTAGGGAGGGACAGCCGAAACACTGGACAACAGGCTGTGGAAACTCCAGGACTGAGCGAATGTATGGGATTGCTGCCAGAATTATTGTTACTGTTGTTGCTAATACGACTGCTAACAAGTGTAGACTAAGAAAGAAATGAGTCGCATGTAAATAAATAGCCCACTCTCTCTGGCCTTTCTCAGACAACACACCTCATTTCACTTGCCAAGGCATTCCCTGTTTCAGGGAGATAAACAAGATCCCTGAAGGCTATAAATAATTCTTACAGCAACTTCCTCCTTGCCTGCTGCAACCAAGACCCGAGTGGACCTTCTCAAGCAAAGACTTTGGTCTGGAACAGCTTTTCCACTGTGCTTCCTCAATAGCCAACATTCATTCATGCAGGAGAGAGGAGGAATTTAATATTTCTAACTACTTTTTAGGGAGTAGTTTACTCCTGGAAATTTCATAATTGATTTTTCATCCGGTTTCCCCTTGGTTGGTATTATTCTCTCAAGACCCTTACTAAGCCCTCCAACGATATTTCTTTTCCTCTTCACATTCCAGCTGTGTGTTTGTTTTTTTGGTCCTCCCTCAAGGGGAAAGATCACGTCTGCGAGTTTTGGATCCCAGCCCTGTCCTCGGCACACCGGTGGAGCTATGCCAATGCACTGGGAACAAAGACCAGAAGAAGAAATTATTTCCCCTACCCGTGCTTTCTCTAACTGCAGCTCAGAAATCCCAAACGGTTCAGGTTAAGAAACTGGCCCAAAGTTGATTAATTTTGCAAAACAGACCTTCCAGGGTAGCACACAAGATCTTCAGAAAGAATATTCTGGTTTTTATTTCCCACTGAGAGCTTCAAGGACCATAATTAGAGCAGCATGGAGCAACAGAATCAACTCAAGTTCACTAAACCCCAAGAACCTTCCCACCAACACATACCAAAATAACGTCCTGTTCTGTTTGAAAATATCACCTCGCATTCAGATTTGTTCTCTCCCACTGTGTTCTGTGCGTTTTTAAGGAGCTCTGTTTGGCTGGGTTTTGACAACTGGAAGCCAGGGCACGGAGGCCCGCTCCAGGCACAGGGCAATGGACAATTGCATCAGAACCACCTGGGGGGCTCATTAAAATGCCACTTCCCAAGTTCTATTCCAGACCATCAAACAGGAATCTCTAGGGCTGGTCTGTTTTTAGTTAGCATCCCTGATGATCTGGATGCACACTAACATCTGAGATGCCAACTCATTTTTCTGCCCACCCTCCCTCCCCCCCAGCTCCTCCCTCCCCCCCCCCAGCTCCTCCCCAGCTCCTCCCCACCCCATACACATTTATTCTTTGGATTTTACTGAGTAACTATTTCTGCACAGGACATTCTGGGGTTCTGTGGGATATGAAGATGACAGACTCTCCGAAGTTCTCAGGGTTTGGGTCCGTAGTCCAATGTTCTCCTTACCCTTGCTGCAATGGCCACCAGTCCACTTTAGGCTCCTACTGTTTCTTTTTGTTACAGAAGACTGTGTTTTCAAAGTTTCATTCTTCCATCTGCAATGTGCAGAAGGCTGTGCATGCGACAGGTCCTGAGAAATTGCTTGTTGACTGCCCACCACTTGGAAACACCTTCATGGATTGGAACCCTGCACTGGAAGGCCATTCCTTGACTATGCATTTATTGAATGCTAACTGAATACTAGTACTAACAATAGTAATAAAGATGCTAGTGATACTATTCCTGATACAAAGCCCTTTCCAGCTTACAAAAGATGTGTCACACTTTCCCTTTGACTCTTACAGTCACCTGCAACACTGCCAGGACAAACACGATCATACCCACTTTACAAATGGAAAACGGAGGCTCAGAGAGGTTAAGTGACTTTCCTGAGGACCTACAGCTAGTTGGTTACAGGAATGGCGCTCAATCCAGACCTCCTGACTCCCAGGAGTCAATCATTCTTTCCTGATCCAATAAGTAATATTGAACACCCACTACATGCCATTCATCACACTGGGGGTGCTGGGGATGGCCCAGTTCCTAAGTTGCATCTAAATGCACCACCTGCCAGCCTCAGGTGCTGTGAGCCCCAGAACAAGGAGGCCAGGGGAAGCACAGCTCTTGGCATGAACAGGGGCACTGTCCAGAAAGGGTGGGCAAAGGGGCCCAGTGCAAGCTGAACTTCTCCAGGGCCTCACCACAGGTCTGCAGCACCCCAGTCACCGTGCTGAGCCTTCTCTCTTCAGGGCTTTGGGCCCCTGCCTCACCTGCCAGGGTTGTAGTTACCTAACTTACAGAGCTGTTGGGATGCCCACACGAACATGATCAGGAAACTCACAAGCCCAGCCTGAGGGTCAGTAATCACCATGATGCCTTAGGGGGCCAAAAGTCTTCTGCTTTTCTTAATTGATCTTCCAAGGGTCTAGAGACGCCCTCAGGTGAGGGGCGTCTCAAGGAAACCCGCTTTCAAATCTTCCTTTAACTTGGGCTTCAAACCATGTGACAGTTAACTAGCCCTGAGCCCCGGGGACATCAGTTAACCTCACAGCACACATTTCCTCACCTGTAGATGGGGATAAAGGGAATTATCCTCCTAGAGTTGGTGTGAGGATCAAATGAGTAAATACATATATAGTGCCTAAGCACTGTGCCTGCTTCCCTTATTTTTCTTTTATTATTATGTTCCACTAAAAAAAAGTACAAAAACATATGCACCAGTAGAGAATCTCTGTGATTGAAATGGAATCATTTCTTATAAAACCACTGTTCTGCCCCTTCACACATCCCGGACACCCTGGAATTTGACCCCCTCCATCCCCTCTGCCACCCATTCCAGGCACCCTACATCACAGTCATTTTGCAACTGTCATTTCCCAAACATAACCCAGCTGTTCCCACCTCTGTGTCTTTGATCCCCACCTTGCCCCCAATTTCTTGCACCTGGAATGCCCATTCCCTTCCATCCATGCAATCTGAAGCCTGCCCACGTTTCAAGTGAAAGTGGGGTGCGAGGTCTCCCAACTTTTAGTGGGGTGATTTCCCCACAAAGCAGAGCACTCCCAGCCATAATCCAACCGAACGGGCTGAGCCCTAAGCCCTCAGCAGGGAGGGAGCAAGACCAGGGTGAAGGACAAGGCTCCAAGGCGGATGTTTGGCAGTGAGGAGAGTGTGGTCTGGGGCAAGGTGCCGAGGGCATGTGGGCGGAAGCCTCCTGGATCCACCCCCTCAGGAGGGTGGGGCTCCTGAGAGTGGCCTGGGACAACGCTGGGCTCCAGTCTCCACGGGTACCACTAGCAGGGCCCTTCGGTCCTCAACATCACGTGATGTCCTCCCAGCTGCCTGCTGTCTGCACGGGCATCAAGGGCCTTGGAGCCAGTCCTCAGGGTCAGGTGCCTGGACAGTGGGGCTGGTGGCTCTGAAGAAGGCTGGCCATCCCAGGAGGAGACAGAGGGGTGCAGACATCAGGGGGCTATGGCTCTTCATGTCCCAAACCAAATTCCTGCCCTCTCCTCCACCCCAAGACTCTCTCTGGTGTGTCATCTCAGTGGGCAGCCCTATCCTTCCACCATTCATCCAGCATAGGGAGGCAGTACAGCCTCCTGGTTAGGAGCAAGGGCTCTGAACCAGACTGCATGGGTTCAAATCCCACTCCAAAGCTTCATGGTGACGTGACAGCGGGCAAGTCTGACCTCTCTGAGCCTCAGTTTCCTTATCCATAAAGAGGGGATGACAAAGGTACTTATTATAGGGCTGCTGTGTGGCCTAAATGAGCTGGTACATCTGAAGCAATTAGGCCACGGCACCTGGCCCACAGTCAGCACTACATAAGTGCTAGCTTAAATAGGCATTATCTTTAAGCACTACAGTGGGTTGCATGGTAGCCCACAAAAAGATGTCCTCAGTCCTGGAACCTGTGAATGTTACCTTACATGGTAAAGGAGTGAATATTACCTTATAAGGCAAGAGATATGATAAAGTTAAGGATTTTGAGAAGAGATGCTTATCCTGGAATATCCAGGTGGGCCCTACATCTCATGAATGAGGCAGAGGGAGATGAGACAAAAAGAAGAGGAGACAATGTGACCTCATAGGCGGAGATTGGAGCGATGCGGATGTGGGTCGAGGAACGCCAACAGTCCCCAGGAGCTGGAAGAGGAAAGGAAGAATTGACTCTCCCCTAGAATTTTCAGACAGCATGGCCCCACTGACACCTCGATTTTGGTCTTCTGGCCTCCAAAACTGTGAAAGAATAGATTCTGTTGTCTTAAGCCACTGATTTGTACAGCAGCCCCAGGAAATTAATGCAGGTGCATCCTTGACATAAGCCTCTCTCACACCTTCCCCTCCTTTCTCCAGTCTCCCTGAAATCCAGCCATTCCTCTCCATCTTCTCCAACATCAACACGGTCCCACCTGCTCCCTACGAGGCTATTCCCATCCCCATCTACTTTCTAACCAGCGGCCACACTGATCTTTCTCATGCACCTCCCACACTAATCCAGGTCAAAGATTACAACCAAGGGACTTCCCTGGTGGCGCAGTGGTTAAGAATCCACCTGCCAATGCAGGGGGCACAGGTTCAATTCCTGGTCCGGCAATATCCCACATGCCGCGGAGCAACTAAGCCTGTGAGCCACAACTACTGATTCTGCGCTCTAGAGCCTGCGAGCCACAACTGCTGAGCTTGCATGCCACAACTACTGAAGCCCACACGCCTAGAGCCCGTGCTCTGCAACAAGAGAAGCCACCGCAATGAAGAATAGCCCTAGCTCATGGCAACTAGAAAAAGCTCGTGCGCAGCAACGAAGACCCATTGCAGCCAAAAATAAGTAAATAAATTAATAAATTAATTTTTAAAAGAAGATTGCAATCAAGATCAAAATCCTGGGCTTCCCTGGTGGCGCAGTGGTTGAGAGTCTGCCTGCCGATGCAGGGGACACGGGTTCGTGCCCCGGCCCGGGAGGATCCCACATCCCGTGGAGTGGCTGGGCCCGTGGGCCACGGCTGCTGAGCCTGCGCGTCCGGAGCCTGTGCTCCGCAACGGGAGAGGCCGCAACAGTGAGAGGCCCGCATACCACAAAAAAAATTTAAAAAAAAGATCAAAATCCTGCCCACAGCCTACAAGATCCTGCACAGTCTGGCCACTGCCATCACCTCTGCTACCTTGCCACATGCTTGCCCTCATGCCCAAGGCTCCAGCCACAGTCCCTCTTATGTGCCATGTTCCGTCCAGCCACAAGGCCACCATATCTCCTGTTACCCCTTACCCCATCCCTAACCGATATAATTCCTATTTGGGCTTCCCAAGCAATGCAGATTGCCATGAATTCCTTTGTCACATCCTGAGTGTACTCAAGGAATGGATCAATGGATGGGTAGATGAATAAGTGAATGAATGAATGATCTGCAAAGATTCTGAACATCCCAGGCATAGCTGATTGGACAAGGTATGCAATCCCAACCCATAAACTAGCCACCGACCTTTAACCTTGGAGGTCATGGAGCAATGAGCTGGCAAGGCAGAGATTTCCTCTTGAGAATCTGAATTTGGAAATGTTAAGAAAATGAGGACATCACTTCCTTATGGAAAACCTCCCCAAACCTGGTTAAGTCCTCTATCACCATGTACCTAGCCCTTGTGGCCGTGATCACACTACATCTGTCTCCCACACCAGACCCCAAGTTTTGTGGCAGTCTTGTTCACCACTGCATTCCTGGTGCACCCAAGGAATGAATGAATGAATGGATAATGGTTGACCAAGGAGCCATGGGAGTCCATCTCATTAGGTAGCTCACGGATGCACATAGAGGAGAAAAGGTCCCAGATCATGGAGGTGGGAGAACAGACCTGCTTGGTTCCTGGCTCATCCATCTAAACCCACCTTTGAGGCTCTATCCAGACCCTGCCTATAAGACAGAGGGGGAAATGTGCAGAGTGTCCATGGTGGCAGCCACGTGGGGAGGGGAGGAGTCATCATATCCCATGAGTTCAGGCTGCAGAACCTGGAGCTGTTCAGCCTGGAGAAGAAGGGGCCCAGTCATAGCCTCCACACTCTAATGGGTTCTCAAAAGCACAGCACACAAATGTGGTCTATTTGATTTCAGAGGGGAAAAACAGAACTGGAATGGGGGGGAGGGGCAGGGGCAGACAAGCTATAAGGAGGCAAATATCAGCTGAAAAAGAATAACTTTTTAAAAACCAAGGCTGTTCAGAGATAGGACAAAGAGGTGGCAGACCAGTCTTTCCTGGAGGCGTCCAGGCACTAGATCGCCACTTGCGGCACAGGCATTAGAGAGATTAAAGCACTAGAACGTTCCTTATACCTTGGAAGTCTGAGCTTTTGTTCTCACTTTCATACTTATGTACATTCTAATATGGCTGTCACATCCTCATCTGTTTCCTGGAGAAAGTGACAAGCACAGTTTTATGAAGAAAGTAAACAGAGGAATCCCAGCCAAGGTGTATCACAAATTAAATTCATATTTTGAGGTTCCCTCCTCCCCACCATACCAGACACAGAGCAATGATAGCTAAAATACAAAAACAGAAAATTTAAAGATGTGACATTACTCAAAGATAAGATAAAATTCTCAAGCAGAAAAAAAGAAAAAAGACCACAGCATGGTAGGTGGAGATGAAGCTGTAAGCTTGATGGGCTCTGAGTGTGCAACAGCCAAAGGTGCCTGGCAGTGTGAATTCTCCAGGAAAACAGAGACCCACAGCATCCCCAGAAAAGGCAGAGGCAGAGCCACAGTCAGTGCAAAGGGGAACCAGAGTCAAGCTCACGATTTGAAGCAAAGCAGGTAGGAGACAGCCTCCTCTATTCATGAGAAAAGCTGAAACAAAGTTCTACTACTGCCTGGCACTGCAGGCCACATGAAGTTGGATGCTCAGGGTGGCAAGACAAAGAAGCAGAAACAAGTGATGGATTGAATGCAAAAATGGCCATAATTATTCAGTCATTCCTGTACCCATGGCCTTTGTAAAATGACTTTGCAGTTCCTCCCATCAAAAGATGGAATTTACTTTTCCACCTCCTGACTTTGGGCTGGCTTTGTGTCTTGATTTGGCCAATAGAATACAATGGAAGTGACAGTAAGCTGGTTCTAGGCATAGGCCTCAAGAGCTACCAGGAAAAGACCATTTATAATCAATAACCAGATGAACAGCAGACTTCTCATCAACAACAAGAGATCCAAATGACAAAGTTCTAAAGGTAAATACTGGTTTGCCTAGTATTCTATACCCTGCTAAACTATTACTCAAGAGTGACAGGAGGGCTTCCCTGGTGGCGCAGTGGTTGAGAGTCCGCCTGCCAATGCTGGGGACATGGGTTCGGCCCCGGTCCGGGAAGATCCCACGTGCCGCAGAGCAGCTGGGCCCGTGAGCCATGGCCGCTGAGCCTGCGCGTCCGGAGCCTGTGCTCCGCAAAAGGAGAGGCCACAACAGTGAGAGGCCTGCGTACCACATAAAAAAAAAAAAAAGAGTGACAGGAAACAGAGACATTTTAAGACATCCAAGTGTTAAGAAAGTCGACCACCCTTGACCCCCATCACATGTCCTGACTACAACTTAAGAATGAACTCAGCAAGAAGAAAAGTGAACCCAGGAAAGGGAATGGGACGCAAAACAAAAACAAAAACAGGTGAGCAAAGACATTGGTAAAATGTATAGGCAAATTAAATTATTAACTAAAAAACAAAAATAATAACTAAAAAAAATTTTTTTAATTAGTGGAACCAACATTCTAGGCAACAATAAGAAATATAGAGCAGGTGCTAGTGGGTTTGTTCGACATTGTTACAATTTTTGTCCAATTCAGTGGAGGAGAAAGATACTAACTTTAGATTTTAGGAGAAAGAAGAAATATAATTCAGAATGTATGCTAAAATGTTAAGGGTATAACCACTTCAGCAGAGGGAAAGAAGGGGATGGCAGAAGAAACACCCAAAATAAGATGGTAGAAATATGGCAGCAATCACAATAAATATAAACCAATTAAAACCACCTATTAAAAGACAAACTAAAATGAGAATAACAAAATGTGATGCAAAATGTTATTTACAGTATGATGTTTATATAAAGCTTTAAAAATACTGTATATTGTTTATGGACATGTACTGTAGTAAAATATAAAAATAGAGATGGGAAAAATACAACCAACTTCCAGACAGTTGTTATTTCTGTGGAAGGAAGAAGGGAGGGAAGTGGGAATGGGGGAGGGTAAAGAGGTGGCTTTGGCTGTGTTTGCAATGCTTTAGTTCTTGAAAATGAGATCTGGAGGGAAAATATTCACATTTTCAAATCTGAATTGTAGGTATAAGCTATACTCTAGCTATATATATATATTTTTCCGTATGTTTCAAATATTTTGTGATATGTTTTAAAGTTGGAAGAAAGGAGGAAAGAACTAAGGAAGAAAAGAAGGGAGAGAGGAAAAGAAGGAGGATTAACTAATCTCTTTTATGTTCTATACTCTGATGCTTTGACATCTGGGGCCTTGCTGACCCTGGAGGGACTGTCCCTCCCAGGGTATGCCAATTCCTAGAGATAGTCAACAACTAGCCTGTGAGCCTTTAGCATACAAACCAATCCAGAGCCCATATACCCAACCACTTTCCTGGGCTCTGGGCACTGTCCCTCTGCCCTAATCACCCCAGGAACAGGTACTAGACAGCTAGGGACAGCCCTGAGCCCCAGAGCCCACTGCAGTTATTCAAACTAGCCAATCCTAAGCTGCTTACCCTGCCTGGCCTATTCCTTCCTGTGGAAACCACAATAAAGGCTCTTGCCCATGTTTTCCCCACCTCCCTGCTCCCTTTGCCTCCTGACCAACCATGGTGCTTCCCTATGTAGGAAGTGCTGTGCTTCCTGTTTCTTGGGGGCTGCAAGTATTAACTTCACGACAGTCATTTCCATGTCTGCATGTCTGATTATATCTGGTTAAAACAAATCCCCAGTACCCTAAAAACAAGAAAAGGAAGGAAGGAAAAAAGAAAGGAAGGAAGGAAGGAAGGGAGGGAGGGAGGAAGGAAGGAAGATCAGCCCTAGAACCTGACCAGAAATTGAGGCTGTAAACTCAATTCATCCAGCGGCTGGCTCTTTTTTAATACAGCTCTCAGTTATTTTATCGCCAAGAAATAGACTTTCAGGGTAAATAAACCTGCTTCTCAGCTTCTGTTGTTCTCTTAGCCCTGAACAGCTTCTCTGCCCTGTAGCGTTTTCTGTCAAAATCCTCTCCTTCTGAGCTCAACAGATACCTTTTTCCTGATCCCTCCACAGAAGGAATCATACCCCCAGGCTTGTCCCTCAGTTCAGCCCGAGCCTGGCTGGTCCACCTCTGTTGCCCTCACTTGATGGGCTCCTGAGGCCGAGATGTTGCTCCATTCACCTCTGGGTCACCAGCTCCCAGCAGGCACAGACACAGCAGAGTGCACCACTCCTGTCCCTGCAGATGAACAGGATGACAGTGACAGCCCTCAGAGGCACAGAGAGCTTCTCTGGGCGTGAGAATTCTGAGAAACAAGGAGTGACTACAAGCCCACGGTGCACCAACAGGCAATGTCCACAGTGGGACCATGAAGCAGCACTGATTCTTCCACGGGAGTGAATTTCTAGATAATTCGAGTATGTATCTTTAAATTTCCAAACTTTCAAGTATTTTTTGATAGATTCATTTTTAAAATGTATACACATTTAAACTCACCTGCAGGTTTTACACATGTTCTTATTGCTCAGAACTCATTCTCTTTCCCCCCATGAACATGTTTTAAATTGCTAAGGTAACACATGCTTCTAGAAAGTTCCAACAATACAGGAATGTATCAAGTAGGAAATGCGAGCTCCTGCCTGCTCCCCTTCTCTCCCACCTCACCCTCCAGGAATAATCACTGTTGACCCCCTGCTCTCCTAAACAAGTGGTGTGGTACACAGCCTGAGTCCCTTCGTTCACACCACTCAGTGTGTGCACGAAACACTAGGTACCTTCACACAGGTTTAAGCTAACCCTCTAAACAGCTCTGTGAGGGAGGGATGATTATTGCTCCCAGAATAACAGCCTGGGCACGAATGTGACACCGGAGCCTGGCTGCCTGGCTTGAAATCTGGTTCTGCCATTCACAAGCCCCGTGGGCTTGGGCAGCCTTACATCTGTTCTATGTTTCCGTTTACTAATGCTAATAAATAGTGCACACTTCGTAATCAGATGTGAGAACTGAATAAACTGACACACGTAAAGAGTGAAGAACACGTAGGAACCCAATAAGTGACTATTTCCATTTTACAGATAAGGAAACCAAGGCTCAGAAAGGTTAGATGACTTACCAAATCCAACAGAGATTATGAAATCAAGCGTGGACCTGCCAGGGGCGCATGAAGCTGCATCCCAGCCTCCACCCGAGAAAGCATAGGAGGTGGATTGTAACTCTGCCCTATGACTTCATTTCCCCCAATGTTTTTTTAGTCCATACGTCCTTCTCTGATATTTTTTCCCCGCTCACCCTCTGAGTCAGGTGGTAAGCTGTCACTTCTTGCTGCCGGCTCTCCACCTCCAACAACCTGACATCCACTCCCAATAGATTGACTTGCGGTAGACTGGAAACCAAATATGACTTGCTGGTGAGAACAGTGCACAAAACAAGTATAAGTAGGCACGGAGTGAAGCCCTAAGAAGAGCTCCCATTCATAAACTGAGTGAGTCTAATAAAAGTCTTCTTTTCCAGCTGTTCAGAGACCTGCAGGTTCCAGGCTGGGTTCTGGATAGCTGAGGTGCTGGGCCCATGCCCTCTGGATAAGCGAGGTATGGATGTATGACTATGTTCCCATATTTTTAAACTGAAGTTTCTGATTTAGGCACTTTTAAATTTCCCTGCTCTCACAAGGCAGAGCCGCCCATCACAGTCCCTCTGCCAGGGTGTTTCACTTCACACACTGGCATTTCGGGCTCCCCCAGGTACCACCGAGACCTAGAATCATCAGGAGGTGCTGTGTGGCATTTAAACAACTTCCCAGCTCAGCAGCGTAAACCCCCTTTACGACGGTTGACTGCAAGTTTCTGTCAGGCGTGTGTGTGTGTGTGTGTGTGTGTGTGTGTGTGTGTGTGTGTGTGTGTGTCTGAATACTAAATTATGCTGAAAACCAAGCACATGCGGGGCCATGGCTCTGGGCTGGGCCCTGGGGGAACCAAAGTAAGTGAGACCCAGGCTGCACCCTGAAGGAGGTGAGGGTCCAGAGGGTGAGGTGAAGCAGGGCACAGGGAAGTAAAAGGCAGTGTGAGAAGTTCTATGAGAGTTAAGAAGGACCCAAGGCTGCCTGGAGGAGGGGGTGCAAATGCAGCTTGAGGAGAGCTGGGGACACAGCTTGCTTTGTGGCCCCAAGGGCCTCTAAGATCTCTGATTTCGTAGTTACATCCCTGTGTTTGTTGAACTCGTGATGAAAGCATGTACATTAGACACCCTGCTGTGGTTCACACAAAATACCAACATTCAACAGGAGGAGTGACAAGGGAGATGGGATTTTCTGGCTTATATGCACGATCAGATAACCCGGGCTCCTAAATGGATTTCTTTGGCCTCCATTCTCTGACTAGATCACTCCGAAATCCTTACTTCTCCTCTGGTGAATATGGGAGATTCAGATCATCTATTACCCAAAGAAGTTTCAGGAAACTGAGCGCCAAGGTCGCAATGGGGATAGGCTCAGCAGGGGAGCAGCGTCATTCACGGGCATCCTTGAGTGGGCTGCTGGGTGAGGGGTTGGTTAGGAGTCCAGGCTGAGGGACCAGCCTCTCGAGGGCAGGAAGGCATCAAGGGACTGCACACACTTGGCAAACCGTGATCCCTCAGGCCAAGGGCAGGAATGGAAGGGGGCGAGGCTGTGCGGCGCTGGGACCATCTCCCTGAAGCCTGGATCTCCCTGTGAGACCTGGGCTTACAGCCAGAGAGACTTGTGTTGAGTTTGGCTCCACTACCTACAGACTGTATGACCTTGAGTGGTTTGAGCCTTGGCTTCCTCACCTATAAAATGGGACGATATCTATCCCATTGGGTTGTCTACGAGGACTAAAAGGAAAAAAATGTACATAAAAAGCTTATTAGACCAGTGCCTGGGACATAGAAAGTGCTCCCCCAAAGTTCTTGCCATCATTCAGAAATGTGTCTTTTACCCATGTCAGAGACCTGTGTCCCCACTGCAGTCAGGTCTTGGGGTGAACTGATCCTGCGACCCCAGTTTTCTGGTCTCAGACCTTGAGAAAGGTATCCACCCTTACTCCACAAGATCCCTCTAAATGGCTTAATAATAGAGGCCCTCCGAAGGGGAGCCAGACTCAACATAATTACTGTTCTTGTGCCCTCTTTGTAATCTTGACTTTGTGGGGATTGTTTGATCACAATAGTTGGGGTTTGTATGCAGTATTTAATTAGGCAGATGAAAGCATGTTAGAATGAAACAATAGTATCTCTAATTTAATGGCCTGTTCTGCATCTTATCCTAAAACCATGACAAAAGATGCTTCCATTCAAAGAAAAAGAACCTCTTTTCTCCCTATTCCTCTCTCTCTCTCTTTCTCTCTCTCTCTCTCTCTCTTTCTCTCTCGCCCTCTCCCTCTCCCTCTCTCTCTTTTTCCGCCCCCTCCCCTTTCCCCAGTTGAAATCCAGTTAACTTGGTTCCCACCTCCCCACTATGTTCTGGTGAATAAGTTATAATCCAGAAGAGAAAGGAATGGAGGAGGAAGTGTGGTGTAGTGGTGAGTGCCCGGACTTCTAACCCCAGCTCTAGTCCCAGCTTTGACCTCACGCCAGTCACTCCCAGGCCAGATTCCTCCTCTATGTAGTGACATCTTCAGTTTAAGCCTACCCTGGCTCTTCTTCTGGAAAATAAAATATTTAGTAGAACTTGTGCCCATGGGACCAAGATTTGGGAGAGATTTATAAAATTAAACACAGCTTAAGATGGGTAATTAAACCTAATAAAAACATTGTCCAGCTAAGCAGAGTCCAGAAAGAGATATTAGCAGATAACAGGATGATCTCAGAGCTCTTGTCTAGCTCTAAAATTCCAGTATTTTAATTCTGGGCTGTAAAATGCCAACATTTACCCAAGTCAATAAACATCAAGAGACTGATATTTCATCAGAATCCAAGTCTGATTTTTCAATATTGATTTTTGTGAAGTCAATTTTGGTTTAAAGTGCCTTCTTAAATTGGTGCTCCTGTGGTGTCAAATGTCAACATTTATTTTTCCAGAACTCTCTTTCCTGTGGGGACCCTGGTCAGCGAACGAAGCTTTGATACTTGGAGTTCCTACTTTTCTTGCTTCTGATTGAGGACCCTGCTTAATACTGCAGGGTGTTTTACTGAGCCTTAGGCTCCTGTTGGAATATGAAAAGTAATTTCTGTATGCACACCCATCATGAAAACGCCAGAAGAGGAAGAGTCAAAGAGTGGGGGAAGGTGGAGGGTTCATTTGGAGTCTAGCTAAATGCTTCCAAGGCTTTACACAGACCTGCAGCTCACTATTCACCTGCTGTGTGACCTTCGGAAGGTCACTTAACCTCTCTGAGCTTTGCTGGGTTGTTTGCAAAATGGGGATAACAACACCTACTTTACAGAGAGGCTGTTGAGAAACAAACGAGAGAGCTCATGCCAGTGCCCCGCCCACAAAAGGCATTCAGCAAATGATGATCCTGCCTCAGCCCCTTGAATTATCTTCTCTCCACTGCTACATTTTATTTAAAAATTTTCAAATCTACAGAAAAGTTGAAAGAATAATACAATTAACACATTAATATGTTTTTCATCTATTCACCAATCGTTAATATTTTCCCACATTTGCTTCTCTCTTTCTCTGTTTTTTCCCCCTGAATTATGTGAGCATAGGTTGCAAACATAAAACCACTTCACCCCTAATACTTTGGGATGTATCTCAGAAAAATGAGGACCCTCTCCCACATAACAGCATTCCTACTATATATATACCTATGCTATTTAAAATAAAATCTGTATTTCAAACTTCCTAATTGTCCTCAAAATGTCTTTTATGATTTTCTTTAATTCCAAATTCTGCTCAATATTCTATAATAACCTAAATGTGGAAAGAATTTGAAAAAGAATAGATACAAGTATATATATAACTGAATCACTCTGCTGTACATCTGAAACTAACCATTGTTAATCAACTGTACTCCAATATAAAATTAAATTAAACTTAAAAAAAATCACACATTACACTTGGTTGTTGATTTCTCTTCACCAATCTGCCCCTTGATTTTTTTTTTTTTTTTTTTTTTTTGCGGTACGCAGGCCTCTCACTGTTGTGGCCTCTCCAGTTGTGGAGCACAGGCTCTGGACGTGCAGGCATAGCGGCCATGGCTCACAGGCCCAGCCGCTCCGCAGCATGTGGGATCTTCCCGGACCGGGGCACGAACCCATGTCCCCTGCATCAGCAGGCGGACTCTCAACCACTGCGCCACCAGGGAAGCCGTGCCCCTTGATTTTTAAATGGTTTGAGAAAAGAAATATTCTTCAGGGCAAGCAGGGGCAAAAGAGCAGATGATAATTTAACAGCAGAAGAGGCAAGAATTGAGTTCAAATTCTGTCTGAGCCACTGGCTCTGGGTGACCTTGAGCCTGAGGCTTCCTTCTTACATATGTTTTCATCATCTGTAATCTAGGGCTTGCACTAGTTCCTCTCAGGACCCATTTTCCCTCAAAAAGAGGGAGCTGAGGCTCACAAGCTTTTGAAGTCGTTCACAGCCCAGTTTAAATTCTACTTCACTAGCAGTGTGACCCTCAGCATTAGCCTCAAATTATCTTATGTCTCTGAGCCTCAGTTTCCTCATCTGCAAAATAGGTATGCTAACATTAGGGCCCACTCCATAGTACCATAATTAGAATTAAAGATCATAATGCATGTGAAGCATTAGGCACAGTGGCAGGCACACAGTAATGGCTCAGTAAAAGAAAAAAGAGCTATTATAGTTATTAATGTTCCGAAATCATGGACTCTACAATCAAAGCTCTTATCTGCACAGCAATTACCTTTGGCTTATGAAGAGCCCTTCACAATTTATAAAGTGCTTTCTCTATTATCTCCTGGAATGCAGTCTGGGGAAGCGGCAGCATGGGGACAATTTTCTCCACTTCAGAGAGGAAACCTGGAGGCTCAGAGAGGTTGAATGGGTTGGCTGAGGTTACCCAGCTGGTTACAGAGGGAACCAGGACTCAGAAGGGCCCCAACCCCATCCTGCCCTCTAGTTCTGAGCTCTTGTTCTGTTACCATGGCATCAGCATCATGTGGCTCTCCATCCATTTCTGTCTTCAGAGCACTCATCTTGTTTAATTTCAGTCCTTTGAATGTCCAGTCAAATCTGGACACAATTTGCATCCTACTGTGTGACCACAGGAAAGCGACTCTGCTCCTCTGAGCCTCTGTCCCCCCATCTGTGGGATGGATGTGAACCCACTGCCCCAGCAGGTTGCTAGTGGTACGAAATGCAAAGCAGGGAATCACGCTGTGAACTGCAGAGCGTTTTAGAGAACGAAAGTGACCATCGTTATCATCAGACTCTGTGGGCCTACTAAGGGCCCCTTCCTTAGAAATGTACTCCTTTACATGTGGAGCCAAATAATTAACACAGAAAATTAGGGTCCCTTCTCTCTGGCCTTATTTTTGAATCACAAACTACAAGAAGCAAAGTCACTTTGAAAAATGGCTTTCCATTTGTCATGATTTTTTCATTTCCTCAAAGAGAAGGCATATTGTACTAGGCAAATATCAATGCCTCCCCATAATAACATGCCTACAAAAGATCCGGTGCAGAAAGGCCTCATGGAGAAGGAATGGAGGCATATCTATAGGATACATCAGCCAAAACAAGACTCTGAAAATCAATACCTTATGGGCTTACATTAAAAATGCACAACTTTTAATCAAAATACAAAACAACTGACTCTAAGATTTTAAGACAAAAACTGTCTTGCCATTAAGAAAATGCCTGCAAGCATCCCAAGTAAAAAACTGTATCCTTTTATCAACCTAAATATTATAATTATCAGAGCATCCTCCATATTCCAAGAACCTAGTCACTCTTCCTTCACCCCACCTATAGCACATATATTTTATAACCACCAAACCAGATCCCCTGGCTTTGACAGGAAGGAAGGAATAAAGTCTGTTAGGTGCCGGCTACATGCCACAGTCTGTGCAAGTTGCTAGAGAAAAAAGGATACTCAGAGTCGGGTCATACATCAGACCACGGCACTCTTCGGCCCAAAATCTTCCCGTGGCACCCCATCTCACTTGGAGTCAAAGTCCCTGTAGTGCCCGCCACCTCCTGTGACCTGCTTCTAGCTAGGTACACCCTAATGTCACCTCCTTTACTATTCAGCCATGCTGGCCTCTTCACTGCTCCTAACACACTCCCCAGGGCTGCTGTAACAAATTACCCACAACTGACGGGATTAAGAAATTGATTCTCTCACAGTTCTAGAAGACGGAAGTCCAAAATCAAGCTATCATCAGGGCCATGTTCTTTCAGAAGGCTCCAGGGAGAATCTGTTCAATGCCATTCTCTTAGCTTGTGGTGACAGCTAGCAATCCTTGGCATGCCTTGGCCTGTAGACGCATCATTTCAATCTCTGCCTCTGTCATCACATGGCGTCCCCTCTCCCTCCGTATGTCTCTGTCTCTCTGTGTCTTATTTTCTCTTCTTACAAGGACACCAGTCATATTGGATTAAGGGCACACCCTACTCTAGTATGATGCCATCTTAACTAATTACATCTGCAACAACCCTACTTCCAAATAAGGTCACATTCACAGATACTGGGGATGAGGACTTCAACATATCTTTTGGGGGGACATAATTCAACCCACAACACATACCAAGCCCCAGGGCCTTTGCACTTGCTATTCTCTCTGTGTTGAAGGCTCTTCCCCCAGGTGGCCACAGGGTTCACTCCTTCGTCTCCTCCAAGTCTTCACTGAAATATAGCCTTCTCGGTGAGACCTTCCTGATCACACTATGCAAAGCTGCAACACCTCCACCACCCCAACATTCTCCATCCCATTTACCTGCTTTCTTTTCTTCCATGTTACTTACCTTCTATCTGACTGTATAATTTACTGATCTGCTTGTCTGTCTCTCCTCACTAAAGTAGATGAGGGCAGCAATTTTTGTGAGTTTTGTGAAATGTATATCCCCCATACTGAGAACGGCACCTGGCATATAATAAGCACTTAATAAACACTCATTGAATGAATGAATCGTTCAGTATAGGGGAAGATGGACACAAGAACTTAAAACTACAACACAAGGTGCGGGGGGGCTGCAGGGCATAGCACAGGCGGCTGCGGGGATAAGGAGAAGGCAGTGGTCTGGCTCCAATGTGCCGAGGAAAGGGTCAGAGGTGGCTTCCTGGAAGTGGCAACATCTGAGCAGGGTCAGGAAGGGCGGACAGAATAGTCAAGTGCAAGGGCTGGGTGGGAGGGGGAGAGCAGACAGGGCTATTCCAGGTGGGACAGCAGCATTCTAAAAGAGATCTGACAATGACACCAACAATAATAACAACTACTGATGTTTCCTGAGCACTTAGGTGCCAGGCACTCTTCTAAGCACCTGTCTTGACTCGCTGAATCTTCACAGCCTATCAGGCAGGTGCTTGAATTAGTTTCCTATTGCTGCTGTAACAAATTACCATAAATTTAGTGGCTTAAAACAACACAATGATTATCTTGCTGTTCTGGAGGTCAGAAGTCCAAAATGAGTCTCACTGGGCTAAAATCAAGGTGTTGGCAGGGCTGCTTTCCTTCTGGAGGCTCTCTAAGGGGGGAATCTATTCCCTTGCCTTTTCCTCTTCTACAGGCTGCCTGATCACGGCCCCTTCCTCCAACTTCAAAGCCAGTAGTGCAGCGTCTTCAAATCCCTCTCTGACTCTCCCACTTCTGTTGTCACATCTCCATCTCTACTTGAATTCTCCTTTCTCCCTTATAAGGACCCTTGTGATGATGTTGAACCACCCAAATAATCCAAGATAATGTCCTCATCTCCAGATCGTCAATTTACTCACATCTGCCAAGTCCTTTTCGCCATGTAAGGTGACATATTCACAGGTCTGAGATTAGGACGTGGACATCTTGAGGGGCCATGACTCTGCCTACCACAGCCCTCTTTTTTTTTAATTAATTAATTAATTTTTGGCTGTGTTGGATCTTCATTGCTGTGTGTGGGCTTTCTCTAGTTGCGGCAAGCGGGGGCTACTCTTCATTGCGGTGGCTTCTCTTGTTGCGGAGCGTGGGCTCTAGGTGCACAGGCTTCAGTAGTTGTGGCACACGGGCTCAGTAGTTGTGGCTCACGGGCTTAGTTGCTCCGCGGCATGTGGGATCTTCCCATACCAGGGCTTGAACCCGTGTCCCCTGCATTGGCAGGCAGATTCTTAACTGCTGCGCCACCAGGGAAGCCCCCACAGTCCTCTTCTTATGCAGTTTTCAGGGGACCCTGAGGCTCTGACTGGTTCTGGAACTTCCCAGGCCTCACGGGAAAGGTGGCTGAGCCAGGATTCAAAGGCACAGTCTGACTGCAGAGGCCATGCCCTCCCTCCACTCAGTGAGATAGCTCAGCTGGTGCACAGATCTACAAGTAATTCCACGTGGCTGGAGAGCCAAGGCTGACAGGGAAATAGCAAGAGCTAAAGCAGGCGCAGCAGGGCAAGTGATATGGCAGAAGCCCTGTGAACTGAGAAGGAGCTAGACTTTCTCCCAAGGGCAACGGGGAGCCCCAGTAGGGTGTGGCTTCACCTGCAAACAGCAGACATGCGCTCACCACAAGGGTGCAGACAGAGCAAGGGAAGTAAAAGACACCTTGACCTTGACTGTCTCAGCCTGTGGTAGTCCAAAGGGAACTTGAACTTTACCCCCACGGAGACACTGGTGTCCTGCCCCAGTTCCATGAAAGCTTGATATGTTTTGGTCAGAATTGTGAAAGAGAAAAACTAAAGTATCCTAATTGTTCAAATACTGTCTTCTAGGAGAAAAGAAATGAGATGTTAAACAAAAAGTGGGTGGCTGCTTGCAACAAAGACATAGAGTTAGGGCCGGAGGCAGGGTGGGGAGTGAGAGAGCCGCTGGGTGGGGGGAGGGAGAGAAGGCAGTGAGGAGCTGCTGGGCAGCGCAGGATGACAGTGGACAGCAAGAATGCCTAGGCCGGGGGCAGGTGGGCCCTAGCAAATGCATAGAGGTGAACAGCCAGCCAGACTAGACGCTCACGTCAAGGGTAGACAGGAAGGCAGCTCATGTGCTGATTTATGGTAGGACCTTGACAAGGGTGGTTCTCCCTCTGGGCCTCAGTTTCCCCATGTGTACGGGGGGTTATGAGAGAGGAGGGATCAGCCTGATATTCTGCCAGGTTTTCTGCAACACCCAACCTCTCCCTCGTCATCCGGCTGGTGTAGCCCCAGAAGTCCTCCTCCCAGCCCCTGGGGCTTTGCTGGCTGTCTCCCCACCCAGGAAGCACCACCCTTGGTAGGACCAGGACACAGTTGGGAACCTGTATCTGGGCCAGCACACACTGCTGGGCTACATGCAAAGGCCCCAGCTGAGGTCCCTGCAGAGGGGGCTGAAATCTAGCCTGTACCCCAGTTGCCACACTGCATACCCACTGCCAAAAGGATGCCTGTGCTCTCTCCAAGCACCACCTCTCCCCACACCCACCTCCACATTCATCTCCACTCACCTACTCAGGCAAAGGAACCCCAGACTGTCAATGCCCAGCTCAGGGCTCCAGATTGTCGGGGAGATACTCCCCCCAATGCCCACACCATCACCTATGGTTCCTCCTCCTCCTGCCAATGGCTTCCTGTGCTCAGACCCCACGTGGCCCAGGCCCCAAGGAACCGTGCTGGGAGACCATGAGGCAGAGAGAAGGCAGGCTCGGCAAGGAGCCACCTCTGCTACCTCCTCCCGGGGTCTTGGGGAAGATCCTGCGCCCTTCTCTGCGGGTGGCCACGATGCCCCCCTCACCAGGTTGCTGACAAAGTCCAATGAGAAAACAAGGTGACTGTCCCACACACTGGAAGGCTCTACACAGAGGCAGTGACGGTTAGGATCACTCCTCTTCACCAACTCACACACAGTTACAGGCTCAGAGCCTCTGAATTTCTAAGACAGGCCCAAGACCAATCAAATCTATATACTACTGGCCCCAAGGCCCATCACAGTCTGGAGGAATGCATGTATGCAACTATCTCCTTTGATCCTCACAGCAACCTCAAGAAGCAGAGACTGGTTTATGCCCGGTTCACAGATGAAGAAACTGCGCTCAGAGAGGTTTCAGTGGCTTGCCAAGGAGCACACAACGTGTAGTGCTTGGCATTCACACCGAGTGCACCTCCCTCCCACGGCTGAGCAGGGGTGCGCCATAACCAGCGAAGCCAGGGCTCAGGGAGGACAGTGGAGGGATCGTCCCTGCCAACCAGGTCAGGGCCACTGCAGGAAGGCCATTTCTGGCCAAGCTCTGGAAATGAACCCGGAACATGTAACCCTAAGTAAAAGAGCCAGTTACAACACACCACATATAGGGTAACTCCATTTACAGGAAATGTCCAGAACAGGCAAATCCACACAGACAAAAAGCAGACTAGTGGTTGACCGAGGCTAGGGGGGTTGGGGGTGGGGGGAAATAGGGAGTGACTACTAATGGGTACAGGGTTTCTTTCAAGGATGATGAAAATGTTCTTAAATTGATTATAGTAATGGTTGCTCAACCCTGTGAATGTGCCAATAATCACTGAATTATATGCTTTAAATGGGTGAATTACATGGTGTGTGAATTATATCTCAATAAAGCTATTATTTTTAAAAAGGATATGGAAATTAGTCTGACCTCTGGTTTAGCTCAAGGTGAAATCTTAGTGAGGTAGTTAAGAGCCTGGGTTCAAATCCTGCTCTACTTGCTACCTGAGTGATCTTGGACAAGACACTTAACCTCTCTGTGTCTCCATTTCCCTAGCTGTATAACGGATTATGAGGTTTGAGTTTAAATAATGTAAATACCTGTACTTAAAAAGGCCTCACTCATTATCATTTCTAGACAATTACTTGTTGCTATTTTTGTTACCTGAAGAAACACCAAGCATGAGGGCCTTTAGTCCAATTTGCATGTTGTTTGTATAAAGTTGCGTACTCTGTTCCATCCATCATGAAGTGACCTAAAATGCTTTCTCTTTGGAGGAAGAGAAGCATTTAGTCAACAAACATTCATTTTTGCCTCTGGCTGGAACTTTTCTGGATTCCCCTGGACAGCTGAGCCAGTAGAGAAGTTACAAGGAAGTGACTTTTAAGATACCACTGAGATCATCTTGCCTTGGGAATAAGGAGGACCTGGTACACGAACGAACACTCCTCGGTTTGAAATCCCCTTTCTTGAATGAGATGAGGCAGCTGAGCCAAAAGGATGTGGGCTCTGGCTTCAGGTAGGTTAGCCTCAGCCCCTGATAGGCCAGTTTGTCGGAGTGGCCCCGACTTCAGATGTCCCCATGATGCTCTGAGCCCACGTCGATTCCTGGTCTTCCTCTTTGAATAGACTATTGGAGATTGGAGGCCAAGCAGCCAACAAGCTGTGATTGGCTGCATCATCTCCCTTGGCAGCCTCACCCCCTCCCCGGGAAGGATGCCTGGACCACCTGAAGCCAGCCTCTGGGGTCCAGATAGGGAGACTGGGAAGAACAGTCACAAAGCACCCAAGAAACAGGCCACCATGTCAAGGGTTTAGGTGCTGTGAATGAGATAGAGTTGGGATAAGTTATTCCCCAATCTCTTGTCCACTGTTCTGGCTAATGCAGGAATCATTCAGAACAATCATGTGGAATACTGCATTCCAGAGGCCTCTGTAAACTGTGCCCACCTGCAGGTCTGTTAGTCTCATTAGGAATACCTGAATAACAACTGGAGCAGCTGAATGGGGAAAGCTGTTTCATGAAGCAGTGTCCTCCCTGTCACAGGGAAGCATCCACACGGGGCAGATGACAGGTGAGCAAGCATCACGGGTGTTCTGAAGGGGATAAAGATGTCTGCTGATGATCTGTCAATTCCCAAGGTCCTTCTCCTTGGTTTCTGAGACTCTCAGCAGTACCACAACCTGAAGCTCAGTCAACCATGAAAATCACAAACCGAATAAGCTGGAAGGGACCTCAGAGACCATCTGGTTCAGCCCCTCTATTTTACCAAGGAAAAAACTGATTTTACAGATATGAAGTTAACTTGCCCAAGGTCACACAGCTCTTCAGGCAGAGCCTGAAGTCTTCAATTGGCCTGTTCAATTGGGCCTGAAGTTGGGCATTGGCAGCCTGAGTTTTCTGCTGAAAAACTGTTTCAAGACTTTTTTGTTTCTGTGAATCACAGCCAAATGGCTTTTAATCAGATAAGGACGTTTCTCAAACAAAGAGAATTTTAGAAAAATGTACCTTTCCCTTAGCACCATTAACAAACAGCAATCAGAAGAGAAGCTTTGAAAAGTTACAAAGATGTGAGATACAAGAATAATGACTTACATGTGTTTAAAATGATCCCACTTGAATCCAAGAATAAACCTTTAATTTTAGTCTGACTTTACAGATGAGGAGGTTGAAGACCAGGAAAGCTTGAGAGAATAAAGAACTAGAAGCCTAGGCTGGCTTCAAACCTAGGACTTTTGCTACCACCCAGGTGTCCTAAAGCCACATGTTATAAAGAGATACACAAATTTTCAAAGGAAGGGGAGCTAATTATCTGGGCTGCCTACTGGCTATGACTCCCCCTGAATCGCCACTTGCTGAGGCCAGAGCCCTCTCCGCGCATTTGTTGGGGTTTGACCAGCTCCAGGGCAACTCCTGGCTGCGAAACACTTGAGCTTGCTGTGAAATTGCCCACTTTAAGTGGTAACACCTTTCCTTCTTTCTCCTTTATGTAAAAAGTACATGCAATTTCAAAGCTTTTCTATTAGCTACACCATTGTACTTGACTTTTTCTCTGAGCAGTCCCACCTCGCTCTCTGCTCTGTGTGACCCAAACCACCCTGAAAGTGGAATTTGCCTTCACACATGGCCCTGCCTCCAACACCTCCTGCCAACTACTCCTTATGACATTTTCCCTGAGAGGAAAGGGCAAGGGTTTGCCGCGTGACAGAGTGTGAGCTCCCCACCAGCCAGCTTCTCTCACCTGCAGCTCTCCCGGATTCCTCCCGTGCAGCTTAGGAGAACACACACACCTTGTAAGAGTAGGGCTGAGCCCCTCTCCCCTCCGAGCACTGTTAAATTGGTTGCCAAATTTGAAACGAAGTCAAAACGAAGAGTAAGTCTCCAATTCTGGGTAAAGAAAGGGATCATTCCTATACACACCTGGTACCAAACACTAGCGTTCACCTAAGCAGGGACTGAATTGAAGTTGATGACTGAGGCAATTCATTTGTTCTTGAATTTACGCTTTTTCAGATGTGCTCCAAAATGATGTGTGCCTTTACTTACAAAGAGAAAGTAGAGAGTATTCAGGTTTATGCTATTATTTAATAAAGAGCTGTAATTTTCACAGAAAAGACTAGAAGTGATCACATGATGAGCCTAGAATTTCTGCTTGTTCTTATTCATACCCAAGCGGATTCTAATCATTAAGCTGAGCAAGCACATTTACTGAGAGGAGCTCCTTAAATCACAGGCAATTTTCTTCTCACGACTGGATCATATAAACCAAATCTGAAAGCAGTGGCCATTATTTTCCTCATACCCCTAACAGCTTCAACATCCTCTGCCCACCAATTTTTTTTTTAACCTCTTTATTGGAGTATAATTGCTTTACAATGGTGTGTTAGTTTCTGCTGTATAACAAAGTGAATCAGCTATATGTATACATATATCCCCATATCTTCTCCCTCTTGCGTCTCCCTCCCACCCTCCCTATCCCACCCCTCTAGGTGGTCACAAAGCACTGAGCTGATCTCCCTGCGCTATGCGGCTGCTTCCCACTAGCTATCTATTTTACATTTCGTAGTGTATATATGTCCATGCCACTCTCTCACTTCGTCCCAGCTTACCCTTCTCCCTCCGTGTCCTCAAGTCCATTCTCTACATCTGCGTCTTTATTCCTGTCCTGCCCCTAGGTTCTTCAGAACCATATTTTTTTTTTTTAGATTCCATATATATGCATTAGCATACGGTATTTGTTTTTCTCTTTCTGACTTACTTCACTCTGTATGACAGACTCTAGGTCCATCCACCTCACTACAAATAACTCCGTTTCGTTTCTTTTTATGGCTGAGTAATATTCCATTCTATGTATGTGCCACGTCTTCTTTATTCATTCATCTGTCGATGGACACTTAGGTTGCTTCCATGTCCTGGCTATTGTAAATAGTGCTGCAGTGAACATTGTGCCCACCAATTTTTTAAGTGGATATAGTAGACACTGGTGGTTTCCTACGTAGCATTCATCTTTCTTTCCCTGACAGACCCTGATTTTCATTTGGGCTCCCCCCACTACCCCATATAACAGCCATGATCTGTGCAGGAAAGCCATGATCTGTGCAGGATCCTGGCCCATGCTTCTAAACAAATTGTGGTTCAGCCCATTTTCCTTGATCACGATTGATGCAGCTGTAAGCCAATTAGAACACACAATTCCCTGAAGGAATGTGCTTGGAAAATTTGGGCCGGTGAACTATGATGAAAAGTTCCCTGTAGTTACAGGACAAAACTCCATTATGACTTGGGTGGGCCTAGGTATTTTTGCTTTTCTAGGCCCCTTCCTCCATAAACAAATAAATGTGAATGTGTGTGTACTAAAAATTACATTTTGCCACTACACTGGTATAAAGATGAATTTTTTTTCAGGTAACTTTTTTTAAAATTTATTTTCCTTATTTTTTTGGCTGCGTCAGGTCTTAGCTGTGGCACATGGGATCTTCACTGAGGCATGTGGGATCTTTTGTTACAGTGCGTGGTCTCTTCATTGAGGCGCTTGGGCTTCTCTCTAGTTGTGGCATGAGGGTTTTCTCTCTCTAGTTGTGGCATGCAGGCTCCAGGGCACGTGGGCTATATAGTTTGCGGCATGTGGGCTCTCTCGTTGAAGCGCACGAGCTCAATAGTTGTGGGGCATGAGCTTCGTTGCCCCGCGGCATGTGGGATCTTAGTTCCCTGACCAGAGATCAAACCCTCGTCCCCTGCATTGGAAGGCGGATTCTTTACCACTGGACCACTAGGGAAGCCCCAGGTAACTTTTTATCTATTTACTTATTTTGGCTGCGTCGGGTCTAAGTTTCGGCATGTGGGGTCTTTCGTCGCGGCGCGTGGGCTCTTCCTTGTGGCGCATGGGCTCCAGATTGCGTGGACTCTGTAGTTTGCGGCACATGGGCTCTCTAGTTGTGGCGCACGGGCTCAGTAGTTGTGGCGCGCGGGCTTAGTTGCCCGGCAGCATGTGGGATCTTAGTTCCCTGACCAGGGATGGCATCTGCGTCCCCTGCATTGGAAGGTGGATTCTTTACAACTGGACCGCCAGGGAAGTCCCAAGAAGAATTATTAATATCACATATCAACGCATTTTCTCTAACTTCAAAGTTCTTTCTTCTTATTTAAAAAAAAAAATTAAAGCATTTTTGTGGCTTTTAAAAAGTACCATGGGCCCTAGACATTGTACCTACTGTATCTTACAGATAAGATGGCTCTGTTACAGGACTGAGTTGACCCCGAATACCCCCCCTACTCTGGACTTCTCATTGTGAGCCTATGGACTTCCTTATGGTTTATGCCATTCTGAGTGGTTTTTCTATACTGGCAGCCAAGAGCATCCAGACATCCTGGAACAATGGACGTGAAAGATGGCCAGATGAGAAGCACCAAAAGGAGGCACATGAGCCCAAATCTGAAATCACACATTGGCTTAAATCCCCATAACACTAATCTTTCTGGGTCTCAATATTTGCACCTGTAAAATGGGGACATTCCCACCTAACAGACAAAATCATTCAATGAAATATGTGGGGCCGTGGAGGTGGTGTTCACAGCACAGTGGTGCTTACTACGAGAAACCTGCTTTCATCATGACCGAGGCTTAGCTGTGGAAATCGGGCAACAGAACAGGTAACAGGCACGAGCATTGGGGCTTGCAGGAGTTTTCGGAGAGGCTCAGTGACTGGCCAGGGTAGGATTGACTCAATTTCCAATTCCTTTCATGTTTTATTTATTTAACTCGGCAGCAACAGGGTCAGAGAAATGATCAAAACAGAGACAGTAGAAGGATAAAAGAAAAGCAAAGGGAATTTGTTTGGGAAGTTAGGAGACTACTGGGAATTGGGAACCTAATTTTCAAGTCAGCAGGAACCACACAATAAAGGGAAAGAGCCAGTGAAGGAAGTAGGACCTTGGGGTCCTGGCCCACGTCTAGTCTTAATTCACAGCAAGCCCCTGGGAAGTCCTTTTTGCTCTTGGGCCTCAAGTCTCTTTTTGTAAAAAAAGAGGAAGTACTCACTTCTTTTTCAAGTACTCACTAGCCATATATGGTTAGCGGCTACCATTTTAGATACTGCAGATATACAACAGTTCCATCATCACAAAAAGTTCTACCATACAGCAATGCTATGGAGTACATAAACCATTGTTAAATACTATGTTAATATTTTATAGCCATAAAATAGCCATAAAATCATAATTGAGTGGATTCACAATTCACAAATACCTCACGAACTTCTGTGGTGTTTACATACGTAAGAAAAAAGAAATATAGGGCGAGGAGTCCAAAAATTTGGATTCAAGCCTTAACTCTCACTTCCTGGCTGTGTGACCCTGGAAAAGACAACTTACCTTTCTAAGCCTCAGCCTCCTCATTTGTGAAATGAGAATAATAATAGTTTCTGTCTTACAGGGGTACTGCTATGATCACACTAGCTAATATATTAATTCAACAAATATTTATTAAGTGTCTACTATGTGCCGGTAACTATTTATCCTACACACTGGGGATAAATAGGTAACAGAAGACAGATATCCTTGTCCCATGGAACTAACATTCTAAAAGATTTTAGCAAATGTGAGCTATCAATCCTGATAATAAAAGTTATGGCAATATTCTGATTTGTATTTGTCATTCATGAAGACTCATCTCTCAATCAGTAAGAATGTAATTTCAATTTTAATAATATTGGGCCCTCTAACTTATCTCCCTCCCCAATACAGATCTCAACTAAAAATTCTTTAAACTTGTGCGCTGCTTTGGGTTACGTCATAAAACCAAAGACTTCCCTGTGACATCTGAATCTAATTCAAGAAAAGGATCTGATTTCAGCAGCTTTTAGTCCAGACTTTAGAAAAAATTAATTATGCATGCATTCAACTAGCAATGAGCAAACTTGATAATTTAGGCAGTTTAGCAATTGGATTGAAATTTTACTGCTAATTTAAAGTACTCCACACTACTGACTTCAGACTTGAGGTTATGAAGCTGAATTAGCCTGGACAAGAGCAATTACTCAGCACTTTCTTTACACGTGGCCTTGACTGACTTTTAGGTACGGTGAAGCGAGTGCTCATACCCAACCATAGTTGTTGGCTGGATGCTAAGATGCTCCGGGGATGCGTATATGCCAGACTGACTTTGTTTTGTGTTCTCTGAAGCAAGGCTGGGTCTTATTTATCCTTGTCACCCCCCCCCCGACAAAAGTCACAGCACACTCCACAAATGAACTAAGTAAGCCCTAGCAGAAGGGTCACAATGATATATAGCTGTGTGACTTTAGGCAAGCTCTTTTACCTCTCTGAACCTGTTTCTTTATCTGCAAAATGGAAATAATAACAATACCTTCAAGGCAGTTGTGAAGAAATAGAGATGATGTATATACAGCATCTGGCACATAGTAGGTGCTCAATAAATGTCAGTGTGGCCATTTAAAAACATGGCACCAAAACTCTTAGACACATCTCCCCTTAGGGGAGGAGATGGAAGAGTTTTGGACTGCAATGCCATTTTAGAGGTGCTCAGCAAGGACGATGGGGGGGGGTCCTTGAACCCAAGGTGTCATCAGGGGAGACACACGTCTCCCACGACTGGGCTTGTTCTAGTGTCCCCGCTCAGCTCAGTGCTGGCTGGGAGCAGTCCATGGGAAGCCTGGCCTCAGCACAAGAGTGGTGACAGATTTCAGAAGGCAGCAGCTGGAGCTGTGGTAAATTACACTTGCCACCCGTGGGGATGGTAAAGGTGCATTTTCATAGCTGCCATATGGAGCCGAGTGGCCTAGAGACAGGGACCCAGAGAAGGGCAGCGGGGCCTTTAGGGAGAACCTCATCAGCATGCAGGAGATAACAGATGACCTCAGGGGTGCTCAGGGGATGGGCAAAAAGCCTCAGCTCACCTCCCAGCTGGGTTCCCCTGAATGTGGGCCCTGGATAGTAACATCATTCCCACTACTTCAGAGAATCTGGTTGTGCCAGAGAATCAGTGACTCTTGACACTGGAATGCATGACAGCCATGCCTCTCACCCTCTGTCAAACCTCTGGGCAAGAGCTCATTCAGCTTCTGCTTGAACACCCCCAATGATGGGGAACTTACCACCTCAAGAGGAAGCGTCTTCATTTCTGGCAGCGTTGACAGTCAAAGCCCTTCCAATTACTGACCTAAAATATCTGCATCCCTGTGATCCCCCAGCTTCCAGCCTAACTTCATTCTCTGGGACCAGCCTGCTTTTGATGGTGCATCTCCTGCTAAATCTTCCTGTAGGCTACCGGGCCCCAGTTCCTTTAAGGACCCCAGTTCCTTTAAGGAATAATGTAACTTACTGGAAATACAACAATGAACCAGAATATGCAAATTATCTTATCAGCTGTACTCTATAAAGACAATCTTTCCCTGATTAGCATACTGCTCTGTCTCTATTTTCATCAGGGATTCACAGAACTGGCACATTCAGAGCTTCTAGCAACCACAGGGCATTTTGGGACAGCCACTGAAGCTGGGAGGGCACACCAGGCAAAGTTTAGGAGGTGAGAAATGGCAGAGTGGTCCCTGCATTCCAAACACATCTAGAGAGTGACCTTAGGTGCCAGAGCCTGGGGTTGGGAGAGATAAGGAGGCCAAGGTGAGGGCAGAGAGGCTGTAGAGGGAGAGAACAAGAGTAACTGCCCTCCAGTTAACTCCCAGAACAATGGTGCAGGAGACAGAGCCAGAGATGCTACCTGGAACTCTCAACACAACTCAATTAACTGTCATACTCTAGCTCAAACAAAGGGAAAGGCACACAGAAAGGCAAGAGGTATGACTACCTCCTGAGGTGGAATCAGGGCAGGCTTCCAGAAGGAGGCATCTGTAGTTTGAGCCTTTAGGTCAGATGTGACAATCAAAATAAAAGGGACAGACCAGGCACCAGGAATTGCCTAAGCAAAGGCAAGGCGATGTGGACCTTCAGGTCATATTCGGGGAACCCATACAAACCTAATGTGGCTGGAGCAGAGTGGGTACACATGTATTTGCAAGAGGAAGACATGAAAGTAGAAGATGAAGTAAAAGATGGTCTTCATAGACTGGGTAAAGGTTTCCTCTCTTTAGCTGTTTTTTCCCATGAAACTGAGCATCTATGGTGGTTCTTAAACTTCAGTGTGCATTAGAAATCACCTGCACAGTGTGCTTAACATGCAGACCACAGCCTCGCCGCACCGTGCCCCTAGCACCCCAACTCCCTTACGTGCCCCCCATTCTGATTCCATGTGCTGCAGAGCTCCAGCATGTGCATAAATATGCTCCAGCAATGATTCCAAGGCAGAAGATGGCAAACCTCGTCAAGGAAGCAGTCCTTTGCTCCCCACCTTTCTTCATTATGAAAAACGACTTGGGTGGCATGACAACATATTAGTTTATGCCAGAAATACTGGCAATTTAAGTTCATATGAAAAGATGCATTGGGGAAAGAAAACCAATTTCAATTCTCCATCAAGGTACTGGGCAAAAACGAAAGGCCAAGAACTTATCAGAAATTACCTCTGTGGGCAGAGCAATAAATTGTGGGGCTGCCCAGCTCTCTCCCCAACCCTCAAAGTCTCCTGTAACTTGCAAAGGGAGGCCCTCAGGTTGTTTCAGGGTGAGCACAGGGTTCAGCCTCAAGATCTCTCAGGAAACTGAAGCACACCCTTGGAGAGAAGTCAGTCCCTCACAAAGGATCGACAGGGATTTAAACAGAAATTTCATTTCATTTTTATAAATTTATTTATTTATTTATTTGGTGCGCCTGGTCTTAGTTGTGGCTCTCCAGCTCCTTAGTTGTGGCACGTGGGCTCCTTAGTTGTGGCATACGAACTCTTAGTTGCGGCATGCATGTGGGATCTAGTTCCCTGACCAGGGATCGAACCCGGGCCCCCTGCATTGGGAGTGTGGAGTTTTATCCACCACGCCACCAGGGAAGTCTCTCATTTCATTTTTGAAAAGCAAAAAAGAATTTCAGGAGCAAAGCATCTCAGGGTAAGAAGCATCTCCTTGGAGTCAGAGTCCTAGGACCTCCACTGGAGGCTCTGGTCCAGTGGGTCTGGGGTGAGGCCCAGGAATCTGGTGGTACGGGACATTTGGAAACACTGATATAGCTAGCCTGGCTTCTGCTTACACACCTCCATGAACAGGGAGCTCCTTCCCTTCAAGGGTGACCCATCCCAACTTTGAAGAGCTGTGACCATTAAAAACTTCCATCAGACATTACTGAACTGAAAATTTCCTCCAGTGCCAAGTTCTCTAAGCTCAGGTCTCTGCGCTGACTCAGAGTAAGTCCAATCCCTCTGCTGCAGGCAGCCTGGTAGAAAGATGAAATCCACACACAGGAATGACCTAGTGGCTCTGCACACAATGTCCGTGGAAAGAGGAGGTGCATCTGGCTGCTTTGAGAACCTTTACACCCCACCCCTCATCTTCCTGGTGTCCCCTCACTCCTACTTCCCAAGGAAAAGGTGAAAGTAATGACATTCATGAACATGACTATTTAATGTAGGCTTACTGTGGTCAGCAGAAATAATGGTCCCCCAAGTGTGTCCTCATCGTAATATCCAGAATCATTGAATATGTTAGGTTACATGACAAAGGAGAACCAGGCCACAGACAAACTTCAGGTTGCTAATCAGCTGACCTTGAACTAGGGAGATTATCCTGGATTACCTGGGTGGCCCCACTGTAATTACAAGGGTCCTTAAAAGTGGGAGAGGAAGGCAGAGAAGTGAATGCCAGAATGATGCAGTATGAGACTCAAGTGCCCATCACTGCCTTAGGAGATCAAAGGGGACCACGAGCCAAGGAATGCTGGCAGCCTCCACAAGATTTTCCCCTTTACCCTCCTGAATGCAGCCATGCTGACAACATCTTGACTTTATCCCACTGAGACCCATGTTGGACCTCTGACCTGTGAGATAGTAAATCTGTGTTGTAATAAGCCACTAAATTTGTGGTAATTTGTGACAGCAGCAACAGAAATCTAATACACTTATTATATGCTAGATAATATTAGATGATATACCTGAGTATCTCATTTAATAATTAACAACCAAAGGATAGATATTATTACCATCCCTGTTTGACATATGAGTAAACTGAGGCTTAGATAAGCTATAAATAATCTGCCACAGCTCACACAGACAGAAGTGATGCAGCCTGGATTCAAACCCTGGTCTGTCTGTCTCCCAAATCCTTTTTGAAGAAAGCGAGGAAAAAAGAGGAGCTAAAAATAAGGGTACAAAATGGGAACAAAGAGATGAAAAGACCTGGAAAGAGACCCAGAATAAAATACATAATAACTCTACAGTTACCCAAAGGGTGTTCTAGATTAATGAGAAATGCTTACAGTCCAATTCTAATCACAGACTCAAAATGTCCAAGCTATGCACGCACTTGGAGATCATCTAGTTCAAACCCTCTAGGTTAAAGTTGGAGAAGGAGACCTAGAGAGGGAAGTGACTTGTCCAGGAGAACAGAGAAGCTGTCATGGATGGGGCTGGAGCCAGGGCCCCATTCCCCATCCAGGGCTGGTTCCTCCTCTCCCCTCGCCCTGTACTTCCTTTCTTCCTTCCAGAAGACTCTGTGATGGCCCATGGGCAGCTAAGGTGAGTGTGATGGAGACTGCTGGGAGCCCTATGCCTAAGATGTCTCAAGACAGTGTCCTCCCCGGCAGGGGCTTTTGCTCCTAGACATCCAGCAATCATGACAGAAACAGGCCATAGTCACCCAAAGTATCCACTGTGTGTGTGGATACCTGTCACTGCCTTGCACCTTTGGGGTGATCTGGACCACCACACCCATGAAAATGGCAGCTGCCAGGAGACTGGCATTGCCTTGGGATGGATGGGACCCAGTGCCACCCCCAACCCCCCACCCCACCCCCCAGGAGAAAAAAAACAGCATGCCTTGAGGTGACACAATTTTCCTACAAATATAACTTAATTAACCTGGCATAAATTTCAGCCTCATATCTAGTCATCAACCATCCCTCTCACACAGGCACATGCAGAGAAAAAAGTTCCAAATACAAGACCCATTTACGATGGGTCAAGAAAATACTAGTTTCCCACACTCTGCTTCAGGGAGAGCCACCCACTTGCCCTCTCCCCAGACCCAGGAGCCCGTTCTGGAGATCCAGCTGACCACTTTCAGTGCCAGCCTCTCCACTGCTAGCTGCTCCCTCTGAAGGTTCCAGTGGTTCCTTTATTAACAGCCTTCCTGTAACAGGAGGCACCCTGCTGATGTGGGACTCCCCACCCCCATCCGGCCTGGGGAAAAACCACGTGCTTCTGGCCATGCAGGTCCTCTCTCCTAGCCAGAAAAAGTGACACTGTGGTGGCAGCCAGGACAGGCCTCTTCTATCACCTGGAATTGGCTCTGAGGCTCTCTCAATTCTTACCTCTTTTCCTCGTGATCACTTGCATTAAAAAGGGAGTCTTGGTTAAATTCTACCAATTTCAACATTTAAGACTTCCATTTTACTTGAATAATTTTTAAAGTTTTGAACCTTTGAAAATACAACCAAAGACATACAAAACATTTAAACAACTTGATAGTAATTTCCTCCAAGCAGCTAGAAGTCTCTTGCTAAGAGCAGAACCAGGACCTAAATCACCTTTGAGTCTGCTGCACTTCCAGCACCCAGGGGGTGCCCAAATAATGAGTGCTGAGCTGAATTTAACACCCTAAACTCATCTGAGCCTAGTCATGGACACTCTGCAGCTTGCCCTGCTGCCTACACTTAGCTGCTAACTACCTAACACTCAGTAAACCTGCCCACAGCATGAAGGGGCAGGTTGCCCTAGTTTTCTCCTCATCCTGCAAGGCTCAGCTCAAATACCTCCCCCACCTCCATGAAATCACCCTGATGCCCTCTTTGCAACCAGTCAGAATCTGTCACTCCTTGAGCGACGCTGAGGGACCACAGACATCAGTCCTACCATGTTCCAGATACGGTCCAGATACAGGAAGTGTGAGAGTTGTCTGGTGGGGGTGGGGGCCACAAACAGACAAGGATCAGCCTAGACTTTGGGCAAACAGTGCTTTGGGAGCCCAGAGGAGGGAGAAGTCTAACCCTCTGGAGAAGAGGGAGAGCAGCAGGGCATCCTGGAAGACTTCCTGAAGGAGGGTCCATCTAAGCAGAGTAAGTGACATGTAGGCTATGCAGGTGGGAAGCTTAGAGGCTCTGAGATGGGGCAGGGTGCCTGAGGGAACCACTAGCAGATCAGTAAGTCTCCTACATGGGATTTGGAGTAAGACATTAACAGATTGAGCTTGGCTGAGTTCCTAAAACTTTTGGAGCCTCAGTTTCCTCATATGTAAAATGGGATAAATAAAGTCTACCTCCACTGAGATTCTCATACCTTAGTACACATAAGAATAGCCTGGAGGCTTTATTAAAATGCAGATTCCTGGGCTTCCCACCTCTCCCCTCCACCTCCACACAAACACTTAGAGAATGTGAATCAGTAGGTCTGGATGAGACCCAAAGATCTGTGTTGTAACATACATACACACATACTACACACACATATACCACAGATACCACACTTACACACACACTACCCACACACACCACACACCATACACACATACCACACTCCTACACATACAGGTAATTTTGATAGGAGGAGTGTCCACAGATCCATAAAACACCGAGTTATTGTAAGACGAATCATCCAATGTAAATGAAGCAACTAGTGTGCACTTGCACATCATCAGTGCTCAAAAAGTTAGTTCCCCTTCCTTCCTCTACCTTTGTTCCTGAAGATCTTTGCACCAGTTTTAATAAGGCAGACACTCCATTCTGCCTTCACTTCAGTTGGAGCCACTTTCCTATGTTCCTATGTGTTTTTCTGTCTGGTCCCCCAACAATACCTTGAGCCCCTTAAGGGGAGGGACCAAATTAGCCTTCTCAACATCCAGTGGGTCCCTGGCCAGGTAAGTGTTCTGTGAATGAAAGGCAAGAATGCAGCACCACCCCACTGCCCTCCAGCCTGGCTCCATATGAATCCTGCAGTAAGTAGGTCGAAGAGCTGGGGGGAACCGCAGGGCCTCACGCAAGGGAAGAGGGGCAGTGTGAGGAGTCGTAGGAATGAAATCCATCAAGAAGCAAGGCTGCTCCAGCACAGCTACTTCCCACTTACGACAGCCCTGGGAACAGTTGTGCTTACTGGGCGCATTAAGTACAAGCTGCTTGACCAGTCAACAAGTTCTTTATGACATTTCCAGGCTCGCAGACGGGAATAACATTAATGAAAGTTTCATGCACTGATAAATAGTTCATTTCCTACAGGAAATCCACCCTTAGGCTCTGCCATCCTACACACACACACACACACACAGGCATCATAGTTCCACTTGTGTAGTGGACTTTCCTCCCTCTATCTCTGTTCCTGAAATTCACTTATACAAAGATTTTAATAGAGTAAAAATGCTATTCTGCCTTTATTTTAGTTGGGGCCCCTCTTCATGTCTCTGTCTGTTTCTGTCTCTGCTTCCCCCAACAAGACTCTGAGCTCCTTAAGGAGAGGGAAAGAATTAGCTCTATACCCACGCCCTCTTCTTCCTAGAAACAAGAGCCCATATTTTCCTTGGGGAACAGCCTTCCTCTGCTCTCAGTCCATGTGAGCCAACTGTATCCCTGTGGTGACAGTGACAGCGGCAGAGATGGACACGGACCCCAACACATCCAGAGGCTCAATCTGGGGACTTCTGTTTGCTCTGTTAGCAAAAAGAATCACTTTTTTCTCGGTGTTGCTGAGAGCTGCTGGCTGCCATCTTCCCACCAAGAAAAGAGGACAAAAGCTACAAGAGAATGCAGCCAACACAGAATAAAAAAGGGAGGGGAGAGAGGAACCAAGTCCTGGTGTGATTCCGTTCCAGGAATGATTCCGTTCAAGGAATGATTCTGTTCCCACCCAGTCGATTCCTTCTTTCCCCTGAAGTCAGCTTGAACTGAGTTTCTGTCACTTGTGACCCCAAATCTCATCCAATGCAGCCTCACCTGCACTGTCACCTGGAGAATAGAGCACCTGACCCGTCTGGACACTACATGTGGCACTCAGTCAGGACAAGCAGGGATCTAGAGAGAGAGCAGGGGTGGGGATGCCACCTAAACACATTTCCTTTTGCACTGCAGTTCCTGGCCGCTGGCAGACAAAGACACATGGTCACTAACCCAATCGTAACCATGACCTCCAAAGCAGATGTAGTGGACAGTTACAGACACAGATGTGGGCAGCAAAGAGCAGAAAGGACAAGACAGTGAATAAGGAAAAGGAGGCCAGGAATTGAAGCATGTCTGGGTTGCCTGGGTCAGTTAGAACCCGTGGGTTCTAACACGGAGACCTCGGAACTTGCCGGCATATTAATCCAGATTCAGCTCCAGGGAGGCCCCTAAAAGCACAGTTTGTCAGAGCTGGGGCACTTAGGAACACCTTGTCCAGCCCCGAGGAGTGGCAGGGGCTGGCCCGAGGTCTCTGAGCAAGCTGGTGACATCGCTAGAACTAGAAGCTGGGCTGGTCTCTTCCCGCCGCATAGGGAGAAGCGGGACGAAAGGGTCTAGTTCACCCCGTCACTGTTGTCGGACTGCTGGAGGGCTACCCTGTGCCTTCAGCCTTTCCCACCGCCATCAAGCTCCTCCTGAGAATTTTCTCCAGTGTGGATCCCCCGTGCTCAGGAGACCAGCAGTAACAGAGTCCCCACCTCACCCTAAGGCTCTAAATGCCCCTGGGTGTGTAAAAGCCCTGATTCTCAGACCTGCCTCAAATCAGACACGGCCTGGGTAGGACATTTCTAGTATGGTTCCTCGGAAAGCTTCTTTACTGCAACCAAGCATGTATATTGAGCACCACAGAACCTCAAATTACATCCACAATAGTAATAATAGTAGCAGTTAAGCTAGTAAGTGTTACTTAGTGCTTTCTATGTGCCAGGCACTGTTGAAGTGCTTTACACAGACTAACTCATTGGATCCTCAACCAATTCTATGAGGCGGGTACTATTATTCTCATTTTACAGATGAGGAAATAGAGGCACAGAAAGGTTAAATAACTTGCCCAAGATTACCTACACAGCAGGTGGCAGACCAGGATGGGAACCCAGGCAGCCTGGCTCCAGGGTCCCCAGTGAGGACCACTGTGCAATACTTCCTCTGTGCAGAAAAGGGTTAGTGGAGCAGGCCTGAGACTGTATCCTTAGAAAGGCCTGCTTGTGACGGTGGCCCTTGGCTGGCATCTGGGAGCTTGGATTTGGGGAAGGTTCCCAGCATTCCCTGGTAAGAGTAGCTCACTGTGCCTAAATTGTTTGTGCAAATATGGTTTATGCTAAACACCTACTTTTCTTCAGAGAGTCTAGAAATTTTGGTATGTGCTCAGCAGAGGGTGCCGAGGCAACTGGCTCCCAGTAAAAACCCTGGGCACTGAGTGTCTAGTGAGCTTCCATGGTAGATGGCACATCACACGTGTTGTCACAACTCATTGCTGGAGAATTAAGTGCATCTATGTGACTCCACTGGGAGAGGCTCTGGGAAGCTTGCACCTGGTTTCCCTGGCCTTTGCCCCAAGAGCCTTTTCCCTTTGCTGATTTTGCTTTCTATTCTTTCATTGTAATAAATCATATCTGTGAGTATGACTCTCTTTGAGTCCTGTGAGTCCTCCTAGTGAATCACTGAACCTAGAGGTAGTCTTGGAGAACTGATATATCCTCAAAATCCCTAAAGCTCATCTGTAAGAACATCATAGAAAGTCTTGGCTCAGCTGCTTCTGGGTGACATTTTTCTCAGGTATCTACTTATATGTTACATAAGACTATCTCTCTGGTATTACAAGTTGTCTTAAAGTGGGTTGTCCAGCACTGGGCTGGCACAGGGTCCCAAGGCTGGCAGGGATCTCAGAGTACTATGTCCAAGAGGGGCCTCCCACACCCATCCTGGCTTCATGGGGCATCGGAGATAAGTCCTCAGCCATCGGTAATACCAGCAATGTTGTTTAACCTATGGGGAAACTGAGGCTCTGAATGGCTGTGTGATGTTCTTGAGGACAAGAACCTCTGTCTCTTGACTTTCCACCCAGGGATCACTCATGATCTATCCCAGGCCCAATGATTAGAAGGGGCAGGGAGAACATTTTGTTGCAGTTTAAGGAATCATACCCTTCCTGTAATAGGGGATGCCCCCAAATACATTGAGCAAACATAGGTAATGTGCTGGGGAGACTAGAAGAATCAGACACAGTCCCTGTCCTAAGGAGCTTGCATCTAGGGAAGGCTTTATTTAAGGGACTGAGCTCCTCGTTGCTAGGAATGCTCAAATAGAGGCCAGGAGGCTGCCTGTTTGGAATCTTTGCCTTCTAGCACCTGACACTGGGATTTGGCAATTCATGTTATCAAAATAATTTTTATGTTACTTTGCCTGATAATGCCAGAGAAGCATCTCTCAGGCCTGCTATACTCTTTCTCCAACTCTTCCTCTCTGCTCAACCATTCTCCTCCAGAGAAAACCCAGTCCAGGAAATGCACAGGCCACCAGCACAGAAGATGTAATGGGCTGTGGAAACAGAGGGCCCCAAGTTTGCTCTCAGCTCTATCCCACACTAATTCTGGGATTCTGGCAAGTGCTGTAAGCCCTCTGACTCTCTGCTTCCTCAGCTGGGCGTAACAGGGGCCCAGGAAATGGCATGAAATCTGCACCTGGCCCCGTGCCTGTTTCCCAGCAGGAGGGTAATAAAATTGTGCCCTACCCCCCTTGATGCCCAGAGTGCTGGATGTGCCAGTTTTATGAATAGGCCACCTACTTTCCCTTCTTCACTCTATCAACAGTAGGAAGAATTAGGTTAATTACATTGAGAAGAAATACAAGAGGGTAATAAGGTCTCTAATCCCACCTTTTGTTCACAAGTTAAATAAATGTAAAAGTTCTTACCCAAATGATGTTAAAATATTCCACCTCATTACCTTGAGTGCTGGCCACAGTATGGGGGCTAGTCATTGGGAAGGAGATCCCAGTTATTCAAATACAACTTCCCTATGTAAGAATGATATTCATTTGAAATTCTAATTATTTTTTAAATGTTCATTTAAATGTTTGCTTGGTTTTTTCTCTAAGCAAGTTCACAACAATAGGAAAGAAGACAGGCAACAGTCATGGTACCCAAATAGAGAACTATTTCTCCAAGTCCCCTTCCCCATTCTATCCTTATGCACATGTTCATAATCATGCAGGACATACTTCTACAATTTAAGAGCATTTTTAAAAATCACCTCCATGTTTTAACATCACCTTCATATTTGCTACTTTAGCAGGGTATGAAATGGTAAGTATCTGAGAGCACCTCTCCAGACCTAGTTCTGCCACCAGGTAACTCCTCTGCTGTCCCCTCTCTGTGTCTCCATTTCCTTCTCTGTAAAAGGATGAGTTTGGACTAGATCAGTGGTTACCAAACCCAGCTTAGTTAGCATCACAATCAATGGAGGAGCTTTTAAATATCCATATTCCCAGACTTCACCTCTATCCACAGAATGAACCTCTTGAGAGTGGGGCCTAGGAATCTGAATTTTCAGCAAGATTTCCCACCCACCACCCACCTCCCGGGGCACTCAGATGCAGCCAGTCTGGCATCCAGCCACAGACCAGCTGGACTAGACGATCTCTACTTTCCTACCAAGGCTAATATTCTAACTTCTGGATGACCCCAGAGAACTAATACCTGGCAATAATCTTAATCATTCCTCTAGGTGTCTGAGTTATTTTCCATTTTCCTAAATATGACTCTGTTTAAATGGGTGGTGCTGGTTATAATTTTTCTTCATTCACAGGCATCCACAGAAAACACAGCGCCCAAAGAATGCCCACATCCTAAAAGGTCCATTAAAAAGTGATGGATGTCTCAGAATCCAGGTCAGTTTCAAAGGTAGATTTCTCCTGATTCATTTCTCAGTGAAGACAGGGCAAGGCTGGGTGGATTTGATTTAAATCTAACTGATTTAACTCTCCATTCAGGAGGACTCAATTTGACCGATTTTTCTCCTACAGAAGATGTGTTCTTCTTTTCAGAAATATAACCTTAAAGCCTCCTTTACAGCTCAGAGACAAATGTAGCTTTCATTTTTGTTAAAAAAAATTGTGATTTTCTTAGCATCCAAGCATCCTTTCAAAGCTGGAAAGGCCCAGCGGTCAACCAGTTTGACCCAGTAAGGCCCCAAAGAGGTAGCGACCTTCCGAGGTCCCACTGAGAATCTGTGGCGGGGTGGGAGGAGGACGGTGCTCCAGACCCTTGGGCAGTGCATTTTCCACCACAGCCCCTGCCTCCAACTTACATCACAGTCCTTCCCAGGAATCCCATGGCTACTAAAGAACCCACAACGATGCCTGGGTCTTCCTTTTAACCAAAGCTAACTGGAACAGTGGGATACAAACACCAGCAAAAGAAAGAAAATGCTTTCCTCTCAATTCACAAGCCCAGAGACTAAGGTTTCAGACACTTCTAAAGCACTGCAACAACTAAAAAATATGTATATATTTATGCCTTCCAGAAAAAAATAGACTGAGAAAAACAGATCTAATGGAGTGGTGGGATTAATGATTTTCTCCATTTTCCAGAAAGGTGTTGTGTTGTTTCAAAAATAAGTATAAACTTTACAACCACAAAAACATATGAAGCTTTTGAAAAGGGGCTATCCAAGGGCTCTCAGGAAGACAGGTAGCCATTTACCTTGCTTTATTTCTGCTAAGTACTGTGACTGTCTATTTTGGATTTGTTCTCCAACAATAAGCATTCACAGCTATGTTAAAAAAATACCCTGAGGTAGTTCATGTGTTAACTGACTTCTGAGAGCTATGAAGAGATATCTCCTCCATTCCTTGCCACTGACATTCATAGTATACCTTACTCATTTGGAAGATAATTAGGTGTGGTCTGGTAACATTCCCTCTGTTAACTTGAATTTCCATCTCTATTTTTCATCATGTGTGTTTTAAATTTTTTTGCACATGTTTAGGTCCTGTCTCCCCAGGAATCAAAATCATGACCTCTTTTTAACTGACTAACCCCCCAGCTTGAAGAGCAGTATAGCATAATCCAACTAGATGGGCTGAGACAGAATCCTCCTCTGCACTTGATAACTGGGTAATCGAAGGTGAGTCATTTAATCTCTGTTTAACCTGTGTCCCTATCTTTAAAATGGAGGTTCAAAGAATAGTACTTACCTCATAAGGTTAACTCAGTTTATATATTTTTAAGTACTTAGAATTGTGCCTGGCATAGAATACATACAGTATAAATGACAAAATGTAAAATACTTCACCAGCCCAAAAGTTCATTAACAAAATCCCAGATAGTGGGGAACACTACAGGACAAATGACCCAGTTTTATCAACAAATAAATTGCAAGGAGAAAAGAGAAAGAGAGAGAGAGAGAGAGAGAGAGAGAGAGAGAGAAGAAGGAGGGAGATGAAGGGGGAACCTGCAGATTAGAAGATGCTTAAGAGATATTTTTACACCCATGTTCATAGCAGTGTTATTCACAATAGCCAAAATAGCCAAAAGGTGTGGGCAACTGAAGTGTCCATCAATAGATGAATGGATAAATAAGATGTGGTATATACATACAACAGAATATTATTCAGCCTTAAACAGAAATTAAATTCTGACACATGCTACAACATGGATAAACCTTAAAGACATTATGCTAAGTGAAATAAGCCAATCGCAAAAAGACAGTGTATGATTCCACAAAAAGACAAATATTGTATGACTCCACTTACATGAGGTAACTGGAATAGTCAAATTAATAAAGACAGAAAGTAGAATAGTGGTTCCCAGAAGCTGGAGGGAGGGAGGAATGAGGAGTGACTGTTTAATGGGTATAAAGTTTCAGTTTGGGATGGTGAAAAAGTTCTAGAGATGGATGGCAGTGATGGTAGCACAACAATGTGAATGTACTTAATGCCCCTGAACCATATACTTAAAAATGGTTAAAATGGTAAATTTAACATTATGTATATTTTACCATATCCTTTTTTAAAAGATGCTTAAGAGATATATCAACCAATAACAATGTGTGGACCTGATTCAAAATAAACTAAAAAATGTATGACATTTATGAGACAATTGGAAATTTGAACATTGGATATTTTATGACATTAAAGAATTAATGCTGATTTTTTTAAAGGTGTGATCATAATTTTGAGTCCTTATCTTTTAGAGATACAAATGAAAATATTTACAAATGACATGCTTTAATATGTGATGTTAGCTTCAGAATAATAAGGGAGGGGAAGAAGTGAATGGGGATAATCATAAAACAAGACTGGCCATGAGTTAATAACCGTTGAAGCTGGGTGATGTGCACATGGGGGTTCCTTACACTATTCTGTCTACTGTAGGTATGTAAGTTTCTATCATCAAATAAGGTCAAACAGTTTATTATCATTAGTGAAAGGGCTGTTACATTATGTGTTTTTCTCTATTCTCAATGGTCTAGAATGATTCCTGGCACACCACAGCTGGTCTATCACTACTTTTCAGTTTTGTCTGGTGAATTCCAGGTCATTTCAGTCCCAAGACCTAAGGAATATGGAAAGCCATGGATCTTCCCTCTGACCTCACCCCTGCACTCTCAGCTCCGACATGGACTCTTCCTACTGCTCATCCATCTAAGATATTAAAGGAGTGAACAACCTCAGAGTTGTAGAGCTCTTTTCAGCAGAATTAACCTCATTTGAGAGATGAGAACCTGAGTACCCGAGAGTTTGGTGACTTGCTCTCACCAACAAGCTGCAGAATCAGGACGTAAACCTGGATCCGTGGTCACAGACCTGTCCTCTTCTCTCCTCTCCCAGCAGCCTCTTTTCTCCTTCCTTTTCACACACCCACCTCTTCCTTGTTCTCCTTCAGAGAGAGCCTGGGGCCCACTTCCTATCAGTCTTCCTCAGTCAAGCTAAAGCCTCTGCCCAGTGTTTGCCAGGTGAGTGGGAATTCTCACTCTCCTTTTCCAGGTATACATTTTGAGGTTGTTGGTCCTCTCCCAGGCACTGCAGGTTAGAAGAGCTGCCACAAGGTGACCTTACCAGGTGGCCACCAGGTGGCTCTGAGGTCTGAACAGCCAGGCTTTCCAGGCCCGGTTCCCAGGAGTGGTGGCTCTCAACTCTAGTTGCACACTAAAAACACCAATGCCAGGTCCCCACCTCCAGAGATATTGACCTAATTGGTGTGGGTGGCCCCAGGCATCATGTTTTTTTAAACTCCTCAGCTGTTCCAAAGTGCAGCCAGGGTTTCTGACACAGGCTCAGAGACAAGAGGATCCTTTTCTTTAACCAGTTAGCCTTCTTGACCTACAAAATGGAACTATTTTTTTAAAAAATAAGTGGCTGAAAAAAACTAATATTGGTATAAACATTGACAAATAAATAGAATGCACAGTACACACTGGTTGAAAAGATCAATTAAATTGGAGCAAGGTTTCAAGAAATGCAACCTCTGAGCTTCCTAGGAAGAATTAAGTATCTTCAACCATCTCCTCTTTGTATATGCCAGCTTTAAAAGGAGAAACGTCTAACTTCTCCTTCTGGATATGAATTCAAAAGCCACCAGGATATGATAACATCTCTCTGTTCCCGGTGGCTGTTAGCACAGCCTCTCTCTTCCATGCCTAAAGGGCCTCCGCAGAGGTTATTCAGTGTAGAGGCATGTGCTCACACGCACAAACACACACACACACACTCAAATCTCCATTTGTCTCAATCACTGGGGTGAGGCCATGGAAAACACTGGTCTTTGGCATCATAATACTTAAAAGAATCTTTTTTTTCTAATCAGAGGGAGGGGGATCCACATACAGTGGATGCTTTAGTTCACAGAGAAACTAGTTCTAACATTATGGAATGCATGTGGTGTGCCAGGTACTCGCTGAGCACTTTACGTGTGCCCTGTGGTCCCACTTCACTCACGAGGAAACTAAGGCTCGGAGAGATTAAGTGATTGGCTCAAGGTCACAAAGTTCATCAGTGACTGTCTTGGGACCTATATTCTGGTTTTTAGACTCTAAATTCAATGGTCTTTCCATCTTACAGCCACAACCATCCCTCTCACATGCCCACACAAAATGTGCACAGACACAGAACTGCAGTCACCTGTGCAGCCCTGGTAGGGGTACTCATGACTATCACAAGCAATTCTTAGTGCCCACTCTTCATTGGGCACCATGGAAACAGAGCTAAGCGTCATTCTGGGTCCCGCTGCAGCTGGTACACAGCTACATCACAGCCCATCTCACCCCCAGTATAACTGTCTGTTTAAATATTTGTCTCATGCGTAGGCTCCTTTGAGGGCCCATGATGGGAAAGAAGAAGTATTCTCTTCACCACCATTCATTCACTCAACAAATCTTTGTTGAGTTCTTTCTATGTGCCAGACAGTGGGGACTCAACAGGGTGCTGACATGGAGCTCACATACCAGTGATGAAAATGAATATTAATCTAAGAGTTACAGAAATACGTGTATAACACAAGCTGAGAAGTGCTATGGAAAAACACAGGATGTTAGAGAATACGGAGCAAAAAGAGGAGGACCTGATCTGAGGGCTCAAGGGAGACTCCTTGAGGAAGTGGGGTCAGAGCTGAGCTCAGAAGGATGGGGTGAGGGTTCACTAGATAAGGGGCAGTGGGATGTGGGGAGTGGTCCGTGAAGAGAGAACTACACAGCACGTACGAAGACATGAAACAGGTGCAGAGGCTGGAGCCAGAAAGCAAGAGACAACAGTAGAGATATAGGTGGGGTTGGTCCATACAGGACCTTAAAATGATGTTAAGGATTTTACTCTTTATCCAAAGGGCAATTCAAGCCACTGGGCGGGTCCCAAGCAACCGGGTGATATATAAGATTTCAGTTCTGAAAATCCTATCTGGCTGCAGCATTAGGAATGAACTAAGAGGGGGTGACAGTGGATACAAGGAGACAGTTAGAAGGCCAGTGCAGCTGCCAAAGAGCCCGATGATGGTGGCCTGGAGGAGGATAGCTGCAGACATGAGGAGAAATAAATGGATCTAGGAGATATTTAGGATGGATATGGTGGAGAGGCAGAAGGGCTGTAGAGGATGTCCCCTAGCCTCCAGCTTGCAGAAATCTATGGATGGTGGAGCCATATACTGGGAGGGAGAACTCTGAAGGAAATGCAGGACCAGGAAGCAGAGGCCAAGATGCTGCATTCACATACGACAGGCTCCATCACTGGGCTAAGCCCAGCCTGCGTTGCTGTCTTATTACGAAGAGGAGAAAAAAAACAGTCGAGCTAATATTTTGAGTAATAAGTGGGCAAGTACTTCAACATTTAATTAATATGTCACTAGTTTCAAAACTCATTTTAAAACCTTCCTATAATCTTACCAGGTTTACGTACACTGACATTATAACACCCAAATTATTTCTAATCTAAAAATAATTACCCCATATGTTTCTTTGCCTGAAAAAGTGTTGAGAGAAAGTATTGGCAAGGAGTATTTCTCCATTACCAGAGAACAGTGAGCCAATTACCAGTTATGCCTTAACTCATTTCATCTATTTTAAGAAAACCTATCAGAGGACAGACGCATTTCCCAAGAATATTTAGGAATGAGGGTGTCCCGGCAAGAGGGCAGAGAATTGGGAAATGATTAGGGGGAGATCCAGAAAAGAATCAGTCAACAGTTGGGAGTTCTGTTAATAGGTAGGTGGGTGGGGAGTATTGGCAAGAGTAACCAGGTCTTTGATCCGGGATCAGAGGTTGCAAACTGGTAGTTCTTGGGCCATATTCAACCTTAAAATATGTTTTGTTTGCTCCACATAGTGCTATTTGTAAAAACTAAGCCAACACTTTAAAAAAATCTAAATTTCTTGCTTCACTTGAAAAAGCAGTAGATTTGTCCAATTTGGCCACATTCCCATGTGGTAATGATCAGCTGAAGCTGAGTAGCCACTGCCCCTTCAGGTGGGCAGGGCTCTCCCATCCACCACATCCCCACAGCGCCCCAATCTTTACCCAACAGTAAGTGTCAGCTGACATTTATCATTGCACTTGCAATGTTGTTTTTCTTATGGTGAAGAAATATTTTTCTGTACCTATGTCTTGATTAAAAGTGAGAAAACAAAACAAACCACGGAGACGGTATGTTTCCAAGAAAAATGGAGAGAGTGTTATTTCTTAATGGAATTTAAAACTATTCTGACAAAGGTAATACATGAAGTGTGTCTGTATCAACTACTCCTAGCCCTGTTCTCTTCACTCATTTATTACCTTCCTACCCCTGTTGACCCCTGTATGCTCTTGAATTTGCAACCTCTCAAGGCACTGAGGAAGGCACTGAGGCCCCAGGCCTGGGATTCAGATACAAGGAAGGATCCCAGTTTAAGGGGAAAGGGATATGAAAAAGACACAAAAAAAGACTAACATTCAGTTATTAGAAACAGGCTCCAGGAAAAAGGCCAACTCAGCGATAATGATGATTCTGACCATGACAGTCACAACAGCCTTTACTAAGCCCATTTTGTGTGCTAAGCATGCTAGGTACTTTACATATATTCCTTTTAACCCATTTCACAGATGAGAAATCTAAGACTCAGAAAGGTTAACTCATTCACCCACAGTCATGTGACTAATAAGCAAGGAAATCAATATTCAAACTCCAAACCCAAGGTCCACCACCAGTGGTTTTTTCACTGGAGATGCACATCAGAATCACCAAGGGATTGGGAGATTGGGATTGACATATATACACTAATATGTATAATATGGATAACTAATAAGAACCTGCTGTATAAAAAAATAAATTAAATAAAATTAAAAAAAAAAGAATCACCAAGGGAGATGTGTGTAGAAATACATATGCCTGCAGCTCCACCTCCAGAAGATTCTGACTCACCAAGTCTGGGTGGAGTCTGGGCATCACTATTTATTTACAAATCTCCCCAGGTGCTCTGTATGCACAGCCTCAGTGGAGAACCACTGCCTTATGCCTCATTGTTGAATGAATGAATGCTGAAGTGAACTGGCCAACACAAATAAAATGGGCTAACTTTTCCATTAGATGGTGTCACCAGGACCTGCCTCACAGCAGCCCCTCCACAGACAGACAAATGCTTGTTCCAGTCCATCACTCTGTCAACCCTCCAAAGGCAGAGTCAGCAACTATTGCAGAGCCATTCTTCCTTCAACATGGCATCCTAAAAAATGTCTCTTCCAAAGAAACAGTGACAGTATCCTACAGGGCTATGTGTGCAGAGCACTTTGCTCAAGTAATGCAGAAAGGAAAAAGCCCTGGCTTGGGGATGGAGGAAGGTAACACGTGATCTCACAAATGCCACACTGTGGCTGATAGTGATCACAATACACATACATACAAGCTGTCCGACCCCAACTCACCCAGAAGACCCATATCTGAAACCAACAAGAAACAGAAAGGAAGGATAAGGGGTCTGAGGCAGCACAAGGGATGTCATGCCCTGAAATTGAAGACTTTCCTTCATGAGAATTGTTCTTCCATGGATCCAAAGCCAATTTATTCTCCCTCTGGACAAAATACTCTCAATCTGATCACATCAACAATGCACATTGTAGAGTTCCAGAGGTGGTATTATCTCAGCCGAGAAAAACTATTAATCTTCTCTTCAGCAGCTGGGGTGTTTTAGATATTATGGATCATGTACATATACTTGTTTTGGCCACTAGGAAGCACAGGGCCAAATTTCTGACTCAGTTTTAGCAACTGTGCAAGATTTTTTGCATACATGTCTCTGTACTCACTTTATTCCTCTCTTTATTTTATGATCCCCTTTAGTATTTTTTTGAATTCTCCAATTGATCTATCTACTTTAAACTACTACACTACAGAAATTTTTACAAATCTTTTTTGTTTGTTTTACATTTTTAACATTGTTTTATTTACTGTAGAGAACTAGAAGTTATACAGATCAGGGATCAGCCAACTCCTTCTGTAAAGTTCCAGATAGTAAATATTTTGCAGACCATATGGTCTCTGTCACGTATTCTTTTTTTTTTAACAATGCTTTAAAAATGTAAAAACCATGCTTAACTTGCAGGCTTAAAAAAAAAAAACAGGTTCAATAGTTTGCTGACTTCTGATATAGATTAAAACTATATTAAAATATAAAAACTATAACTTACCAGAAATTACCATTATTTAAATTACGGTACATATCCTTTAAGATTTTTTTTTTTTTTTTTTGCGGTACGCGGGCCTCTCCCTGTTGTGGCCTCTCCCGTTGCGGAGCACAGGCTCCAGACGCGCAGGCTCAGCGGCCATGGCTCACGGGCCCAGACGCTTCACGGCATGTGGGATCTTCCCAGACCGGGGCACGAACCCGTGTCCCCTGCATCAGCAGGCAGACTCTCAACCACTGCGCCACCAGGGAAGCCCCCTTTAAGCTATTTTTATATGCATGTTTTAATAAAATCTGGATTATATTATACATACTATTTTGTGACCCGTCTTTTTCATTTAAAAATAAGTCAACATTTTTCTATGTCAAAACTGGATACAGAAGGTATTGTATAGATAGGTCAACATTTATTCAACCAATCCTCACTTTTTGAATATTGAGGAGTTTCCCATTTTTCACTATTTTAGATTATACTCCAACCATTACCTTAGGATAAAGTCCTAGAAATGGAATTTCTAGATCAAAGAAGATACATATTTTAAAGTCATTTGATAAATATTCTCATATAACCCTCCAGAAAAGTTATACCAGTTTACAGAACACTCCCACCAGCACTGCGAGAATAAATATTTCCTTAATCCTCTCCAACAATGAGAATGACCATTTTTATTTTTGCCAATATGATATGTAAAAGTGGTATCTTATTGCTTTAATTTGAACTTCACTGATAGCTAGTAGATATAAATGTAACTAGGGTATGTATTTTTAACTGCATTTGTATTGTATTTGTTCTTTAGTGAATTTCCTGTTCAGGTCTGAATTCGTTTCTTATTGCTGCCATAACAAATCACCACAAACTCAGTGGCCAAAAGCAACACAAATTTATTCTCTATAGTTCTGGAGACAGATGTACAAAATCTTACAGGACTAAAGTCAAGATGTCGGCACGGCCGGTTCCTTCTGGAAGTTCCGAGGAGAGAATCAGTTTCCTTGCCTTTTTCAGCTTCTAGAGGCTGCCTGCATTCCTTGGTTCATTGCCCCTTCCTTGCAGCACTCAAACTTCTTGATTCCATTGTCACATCTCCTATTACTCACTCTGGTCTCCTGCCTTTTTCTTATAAGGACTTTTGTGATTACATCAGGCCCACCTGGATAATCCAGGATAATCTCCCCATCTCAAGATTCTTAACCAATTACATCTTCAAAGTTCCTTCTGCCATATATGGTAACATTCACAGGTCCCAGGAATTAGGATGTCGACACCTTTCAGGGGCCATTATTAAGCCTACATGGTGGGTCTTTTGACCATTGTTCCTTGGAGTGTTCATCTCTTTCCTATTTTTCCTTTTGCACATTAAGATATTTTGACTATGATGATGGATGCTATGGTGCGTTGCCCAGATCTCCCCTTCAGGACCAAAACACTCATTCGCCCAGCTGCTAGGAGGGCTGGCTCCTGGGGACTCACAGATGTCTCTCTCCAGAAATTGCCCTGGGCTGAAAGTTACTATTCTGCCCTAGGTTGTACCCCCTTCCCCAGGAGCAGCCTGCATCCAGCATGGCAGTACCAAAGGCTGACCCTTGCCTTGATTCAGGACAGCTCCAGAGCTCCCTTGGGAACTGATGGAGGCTTCTCTGCAACTGCATTGCAATTCTACTTCCCCCTCTGCCCAGCCCTGCCTCCTTCACTCTCTTACAGGCAGTGTTCCTGAGAGCACTTGCCAAAAAAAATTCTTGGATGCAAATTTCAAAGTCTTAGTTTCCCAGGGAACCCAATCTAAGGAGCTTGGGTTCAGGAGCTGACTTCAGAACTTCAGTTCTAGCAAGCAGAAGCTAATACGAGATTTTGGAGCTGGCACTGAGAACCCCATGGTTGGTGACAGGTAGAGCACTCACAGTCCATGGCATGCTGAAGCAGTGAAACTGTTAAACTTCCACCATGGTGAATGGGAATGAGGCATTGGTAGGGGCAATATCACAGGCAGTTGAGAGGTATGAGGGGAGTAGTAATTATAAGGAACTTGGAATCAGATGACTGTTGCTGGGTACAATCATTGTGCTTGGGGAAGAGAGGCTGAGAATGATTAATCACCAATTTAAGTGAAGTGTGAAAATGAGACATCCTCCTTGGTATTATACAAAGAGACGCATCTCCTGTAAGTGAAGGACACAAAAGGCTGAGGGTCAGACCCAGGACTCTGAGGAATGGGACCATCAGACTTGGAAGGGAGACACCTGGTCATTGCACTTGAAAACTTGAATCCTCACTTTCTCCTGAGCCCTCTGGGCCTGTAGTCATGACCCACTACTCCCTATGATGGGCTAGTGCTGCCCCCTTGCTTGAAGATGATGCAGAGACAATATGACATATGCTCACTCCTCAAGATTCATCCCCCATCTCCTTTTCTGACCACCAGACCAAGAACTAGAGTCAAATCACAACACAGCCCATACAGGGATGTCCTGGGCCTGCTAAGCATGACCTACAGGACCAGCCAACATGTGCCACAGGAACAAGAAGGTTATGTATGGACCTGGATTCTGAGGGTGGTAAGTCAAGGGGGATGGAACATGAAGCTAGTTAAAGGCAAGTTTATCAATATGGGAGGACCCTCCCATGATACAGGATATAAGACCCTGGCAAGTATCCTAAGAGGTATTAACACAATGGCTCTTAGAAGCCTGGTCTACACTAAGTAAAGCAGAAATGCCATAACTCTCATGAAGACAGTGGAAGAAGGGATCAAAAAGCTTAGAAAAGCTTACTACATACTAGTAAGCATACTAGATTGAATATACTACCAAGGCTGGGAAACCCACCAGCAGACCATGTTCTGCTGGGGGGATGGACCCTGGTGGAGGAGATCAGCATGGTGGAGATGCCCAGCAGTGGTTCTTCTCTGTGGACCAGAGCTGGTGGCAGGAAATGCTGCTACAGACTGGACTGCCTGACAGCAATGGGGAAAACAGGGTCCCAAATGATAAGAGGCCGTACAGCAGCACTTAACTGTTAGAAGCAAGGTGGGTGCAATTATCATAATGAGCGGTGGGGTCAGAGTGGCAGTCATAGGGGCCTGCTTCCCAGAGATCTAGGGAGATGGTTAACAGAACACAGTGTTCCTAGGGGGAAAGACAGATGGGCAGCCAACAAGAATACTGCTTAATTTATACAACCAAAAAAAATATCTAGAATGGACGATCAGGAGGCAGAAGGCAGCTATCTAACTAAACTAATCATAATCCCTTCCCCAGTTTATGCACCTGAGATATTTTTCAGACCTGAAAACCTGTCTGAAGGAGAGGCTAGGGATTCTCACGAGGAAGGAACCTATAACACCACAACAAGGATATATAATAATGATTCTCCCAGTCTTTCCCCAGAGGGACCTACAGAATTTATTCCCTATAATCATAAACTTAGGAAAGAGAAAGACCCAGGCATTTTGAAGATCATTAAACACAGGGTCTGAGTTGATACGAATATCTGGGGACCCAAAGGATCATCATGGTGCCCCTGTTAGAATGGAATTTTATGGGGGATAGCCAATAAATGGAGTTCTGGCCCAGGTCCAGGTCATAATGAGTCCACTAGATCCACAGACCCACTCAGTGGTTATGTCCCCAGATGATTCACTGAGATATCTCTTGTAGCCCTTTGCCTAATTTTGACAATAAATGGACAGTGGACAGTGTAGCACTCATGGCTTCAGAAGAACATGGTGGCCAGGGATCCAGAGCCCTCAGGATCACCCCACCTAGTAAGCCAGCTACATCAGCAGAGATGCTGGGGTATCCAGAAGAGACAGCAAAGGAGAGAGATGATGAGTATCAGGTGTCTGCCAAGATCAGCTGTAGTGGTGGGGGCTGCAGTCTGTCCCACTAACTTCCTCTCAGAAGTCTCTGAGGAAAAGAGACCACAGAATTTTGGAGAAGACACTCCAGATGGTTGAACTTATAGTCAAAGAGAGTGAATGCAGATGGCAGAAGCACTGGAAGGGGTGGATGCTGGGATGCACCTCCCAGACCTTCCCCTTTAGGACCCAGACACCCATCCCCCCAGCCGCGGGAAGTGTTGGCTGCTGACCTCACATGAACCCTCTCCAAGGCAGCCCTTGGCCAAAGTGAGCCGCCTCACTCACGTTTACGACCCCTCCCCAGGGATAACCTTTACCCAGTAATTGTTCCATGAGAGCTATAAAAGCCCGGCACCCTTGCCTTGATTCAGGACAAATCTGGGAGGGCTGTCCTAGCTTCAGAGTTCCCTGTAGCATCAGCTGAGGCCTCTGATGCGGCTGCCTGGAAGTCAACCTCTCCACCAGCCCCATCCTGCCTCCCTCCCTCCCTTATAGGTGCTGTTCCAAAGAATACCCCTGTGGTGTAAACCTCCTGCATGCAGATCTCTGCATGCAGGGTAAATATTTACCCTGGCTGTTGTTTATGGCTGTAGTGGATCCTGTGGGGCTCTACCCAGGTCCCCTTTGTTGGGTCCAAAGCCCATCCCCCAGCTTCTGGGAATATCTACTGCCCTGGCTCACAGCTGAGTCCCTTACTGGAATCTGCCCTCAGTCTCAGGAAACTACTGCCTCATCCCAGTGGGCAGCCCACAACCAGTGACTGGATAATGCAGGGAAACAAAGACCCAGGCCCAGTGCCTCAATTTGGGACATCCCTAAAGGGCCACCACAGCTCCAGGGCCCCCCAGGGGGTCAACTGAGTAATCCCTCAGATCACTATGCTGGTAGGCTTCTTCCTGGGCCCCTCCTGCCATCCTCTCTCTTAACTCTCAACTCTCCCAAGTAAAGCTTTTGCATGCACATCTAAGAGTCCCTGTCCTGGGAGCCCAACTGAACATACAGTGGTTTTGATTTTCAGACATTTTAAAATTTTGTATCCAAATCTATCAGTCTTTCCCAAAAATGGTTGCCCATTTTTTAATTGGGTTGTTTTAATATTTTAACTTTTTAAATGTGATTAACCAGTCATCCTCAATACCCTTTGTGGAATAACTCAGCTTTTCTCAATTATTTTACTTTTTTTATATATGAAATGATTGTATTTATTTGGGCATGTTCCTGGAGTTTCTGTTCTGTTCCTCTGATCAGTCCAGCTCTTTTTGGTTATAGAACATACCTTTCTAATCAATATAGCTTGGTAAGTCATACTATTAGCTGCTATTTCATTTTGTTTTAAGCTGCCTTGAATCATTTTAGGAAGAAGGCAGAATATTAATACCAAAAATCTTAATACCAACAATGTAACTGATTCATCATTTCACAAATACTTATGGAGCATTATTGCTAGGACCTGAGAATATAAGACATATAAAACATACCGGGGACAGGGGGCTGGCACACACAATTAAGCACAGACGTGCATATCATGGGGAACCTCTTACAAGGAGTCAGGAAAGGCCTCCTTGAAGAGGTGATGTTTGAGCAGGGATCTCAACTAGGTAGAAGCAGGAGAACTCATCTAGAAGAACTAAGCAGGTGACCGCATGGAGGTGGGAGGGGAGGCACTGCAGGCAAAGGGCAGCATGCTCCGTGTGTAGTCTCTAGCTAAAATGGGACTAGGGAAGGAGGGCCAGGCAGGCAAGACCCCAAGGGCCAACTGAAGGATTCTGGACTTTTTCCCAAGAGCAGTAGGAGATCATCTAAGGCTTTTTAAAAATAACAGCCTTATGGAGATATAATTCACATACTATACGGGTCATCCATTCAAAGTGTTCAATTCAATGGTTTTTAGTATATTCACACATATGTGCAACCATCTTCGTAGTCAATTTTAAAACACTTTCATCATCTCAAAAAGAAACCCAGTACCCTTTGGAAGCTACCCACCCCCAACTTCTCCAGCTTTAAGCAACCACTAATCTACTTTCTATAGATCTGCCTATCCTGGACATTTCATATGAATGAAATCACATATTATGTGGTCTTTTAAGACTAGCTTCTTATTTCACTCATAATATTTTCAAGGTTCACCCATGTTGTAGCATGTATCACTATATCATTTTTTTCCCTTTTTTTTCTTTTTTTTAAGAAGTGAGCTGAAACTATATAAGATGGTTATATAGTCTGGAAGCACACTGCTTGAAACTGAGTTACTGTCATGACAAGATCTTACTGCAGCACTATCTACAGAGTTTTTGCAATGATGGAAATGTTCTACATCTGTGTAGTCTAACATGGCAGCCACCGGCCACAAATAACTATTGGATACTTGAAATGTGGCTGGTGCTACTGAAGTAATACATTTTTTACTTTATTTAATTAAATTCAAATTAAATAACCACCTGTGTCTAGGAGCTATTTGTTCATCTGATCTTCTGATGGACAAATAATATTCTATTTTGCGGATATACCACATTTTGTTTATCCATTTATCAGTTGATGGACATTTGGGTTGTTTCCACCTTATTGGCTATGATAAATAATGCTGTTATGAACATTCACGTACAAGTTTTTGTGTAGACATATGCTTTCATTTCTCTTGGGTGTATATCTAGGAGTGGAATTGCTGGCTCATGTGGTAACTCTACACTTAATAATTTAAGGAACTGCCAGACCATTTTCCAAAGTGGCTGCACCATTTTACATTCCCATCATCAATGTATGAGAGTTCCAATTTCTGCACATCCTCACTAACACTTGTTATTATCTGACTTTATGATCGTAGTCATCCTAGTGGATGTAAAGTGGCATCTCACTGTGGTTTTCATTTGCATTTTCCTAATCACTAAAGGCTTTTAACAGAGGGCCTGATACAATCAGATTTTTGAACAGTTCACTCCAGAGAAATGATCTGAGGACAGAAAGTAGGCCATGAGATGATGGTGAAGAGGCCACTGCAGCGGTCTGGGGAAGATGATGGTAGCTTGGATTGTGATGGAAGAGATGGTAAATAGGGGACAGTTGGAGAAATAGAATATAAAATCTACAAGGTCTAGAGATCACTGGATGGGACACAAGGGAGGGGGTCAAAGGTTTCCAGTTTATAGAACTGGGTGGATGATGGTACTCCCACCAAGAGAACACAGAAATATTTTATAAACTGTGATAAAATACACATAACATAAAATTTACTATCTTAACCATTTTAAAGTGTGTAGTTCAGTAATGTTAACTATATTCATATTGTTGTGCAATCGCTCTCCAAAACGTTTTCGTCTTGCAAAACTGAAACTCTATACCCCTTAAACAATAACTCTCCATTCAATGGCAACCACCATTCTACTTTCTGTCTCTATGAATTTGATACTCTAGATACCTCATATAAGTGGAATGACACAGTATTTGTCTTTTTGTAACTGGCTTATTTCACTTAACACAATGTCCTCAAGATCCATCCATGTTGTAGTACGTGTCAGGTTACCTTCCTTTTTTTTTGCGGTACGCGGGCCTCTCACTGTTGTGGCCTCTCCCGTTGCGGAGCACAGGCTCCGGACACGCAGGCTCAGCGGCCATGGCTCACGGGCCCAGCCGCTCCGCGGCATGTGGGATCCTCCCAGACCGGGGCACGAACCCGTGTCCCCTGCATCGGCAGGCGGACTCTCAACCACTGCGCCACCAGGGAAGCCCTACCTTCCTTTTTTAAGTGAAAACACAAAAGTATATTTTTACTGACAAAAAAAAGGACAGTTTTATCCAAACCACTTTCTTATTCAAAATACACTAAGTTTTAATCTAAGCCTTCTTCAGATTCAGATTTCTCAAGGTTCTTCCAAGTCAGTGCTTGCCTTGGCCAGATGTGCATAGCATTGTGCTGACACCCTGCTGTTCATGACCTAACCTTCATGATCTTGACCCCTTAGGCATCTTTCAATAGCAAGAATAATTCTCAGGCAATCCAAAGGATAGGAGGCTTTGATCTGACTTTCCTATTTGGTTATTTGCAGGTCCATTTATCCTTAATTAAATTATCTATTGGTGGAAACTAGATAGTTTCTCTTGAAAACAGTCCCAAGCTTTTAATAATTTGGGGCACTTGATATTCCTCCATCACACAAATTTGGCCACATTTACCTCCCTGAACTCTGAAAATCCTAAGATCTATTCTGAGACATTTGGCAGTTTCTGCTGCCTTTAATCATTTTGCCTGGCATGTGACAGACAATCTTCTGCATTCACAATAATTTTATTACTTCATTATGGTGTAATCTTTTAGAACACATAATGAGCAATCATTTAGGAATTCAAATGAAAGTTAAAATTCAAGTGAATGTAAGATCTCCAACAAAATAAGTGACCACAGCAACTGAGATGGAAATAGATGAAAGCCCATCTAGACACAGACAATGAGAATCTTCATTAGAACTTACTCCTTGGCCTGCTGGCAAGACACGTCCCAGTTTCAGCAACATGAAAATGTTAAGGGAAGAAGTGCATCTTAGAATCAAGAAGGTATGGTGCATGGAGAGAAAGCAAAGGAATACAAGGAAGGTTTACATACAGCAGCAGAAAGTGCCAGCAGGCACCAAGAGAATGAGAAAACAAAATAGGTAACAACCACACACAGCACTCTTTATACTCAAGAATCATAGTGCAGGGGCAAAAAGAAACACAAAACCCTACATCCGTCATGTAACTCCCCAGAGTAAAAGTAGAAGACAACTGGAGATTGAGATGAAGACACTGAATAATCAATAAAAGATTAAATTAACAGTACCACTTCTTAGAAGGTGGGATGTTAATAGTACTTACCTCTGAGAGGAGCAGATTAAGGAAAAGTTGTTTTTCCTTAAAAGTATTTTCTTGGTTTTTGCTACAATAAACATACACGTGAAAAAATTGTATACGTTTTAAAAAAAAATTTTAGAACAATATTGAGCTAATCAATGAATTTGGTAAAGTAGCAGGATACAAAATTAATGCACAGAAATCTCTGGCATTCCTATACACTAATGATGAAAAATCTGAAAGTGAAATCAAGAAAACACTCCCATTTACCATTGCAACAAAAAGAATAAAATATCTAGGAATAAACCTACCTAAGGAGACCAAAGACCTGTATGCAGAAAAGTATAAGACACTGATGAAAGAAATTAAAGACAACAATAAATCAACAATAATTTTAAAATTTAAGATTTTTTAAATTTAAAAAATATGTATTTTAGAAAGAAATACAAAATGTCCAATATTTTCAAAGGAAACAGTTTCTGGTGTTTAAATATGGAAACCTTAGTTCCCCGAAAATAAGTGCCTTGGTTTAATTCATGTCCTGAAGATCCTGAATAAATGAGGCATAACTGAACATGGGAACCTTGCATAACCGCCAGCACCACTTTGGTTTTGCTGTAAAGCATTGCTCAACAAACAAGCCCCTATCTGACCTACACTCAGTGCTAATTCTTCAGCCACTCTCTCTGAAGGTCACAAAGGAGCCTGCTGAGAAGGAGATAAATGGTAATGGTTTCTGTGGCAAGGAAGCCTGTTTGGGGCCCACAAGTCACTGCCAATGCCATCCACACACCTCGCATCAATCTTCTTGGGAAGGAGCAAAGGTTTATAAACTTTGCTTAACAGTTAGGCCCTCCATCCTTCAGGCAGCCTTGAGTGGCTCACGACGGTTGGTCATTTTGGTCTCTATCATCCTCTAGGGAGGGGACAGAAAGGCTTTATAAACTCTGCTTAGCAGTTCCCTCTGGTGCCCAGGACAGTGCCCAGAAAACAAAAAGATTTGCTGCTGAATGGAATGTAGAGCCAGTCCTCCCCTGGATTCCCAGGTCCAGATTCAGTGACCTCACCTGTTCTGACAAGCTGGATAAACCCATCAACACAGCCCAGAAATCACAGGTATTTCCTCAACAATCTTCTGAGGGGAAAGAGCATGCCCACCTGTGAAAGCCATAGAAGACATATTAACGTCTGGGGGATCATAGGATCCTGCACCGTCCTGCTCGTTCCTGGTTCAGGGGTCCTGAGGGCCAGTGGGATGGGGTGGGATGGGATTGGGGGCCTGGCAGGAAACGGAAATGAACCAGATCCTACACCAGGGAACCCAGCCTAGCAGCGGAAACAGACCCTGTTTCCGCTGGCATGTTACTCGCCCAAGTACAGGCTCATTGCTCAAGCTGGATGAAGGGGATGAGACACCTCCACTGGAGAGCCGATGACAGGCGAGACAAGGAGAGAGGTGATGGGGCAGTGGTGCAGCCCGGGAGAGCCAGACTGCCAAACCCTCAAACTGCCAAACACCAGCCCTGCAGGCACCCCAGGGCTGGTGGGGCCCTGGGGCGCCAGCCCCGAGCAGGGTCTCAGACACAGAGTCAGCAGCCCAGCCTGCCTTCAGGAGCGCACAGGAGACCAGGGGAGCCCCTGAGCCGGAGAGTTCCCAGGCCAGGGAGGCAACCAGGAGCCACGTGTGGGCATGCTCTGCAGGGGGCAGTGGTGAAGCTGGCCTCAGCTCCCTCGAGACCCTCTTGTCTTTCTGGCTCCCTAGGCTCTGGCTGGCAGGAGTCCTGGTCACCAGGTTGGAAAGGAATCACCACATCTTAGAAGGAGAGTTCAGCTGGCCAGATTCTCCCGTCTTGTGAAGAAGGAAGCTGAGGTTCAGAGGAGAGACACGTCTTACCCCGGCCTCACAGCAGATCCATGGCCGAGGATGAGACCCTGAGCTGGAGGCTCTGACTCCAGGGCCTTTTTCACGTTCCCACCTTGGTCAAACACATGGGGATTGAGAGCAGATGAGTTTTCACCTGATAGGAACTGGGATCCCAGTGGAGATTTCTGAGCGCAGTGGGAGGGCAAGTTTCTCTGGTCAGCGAGACCAAAGCAGGAGCTTCCACGGACAGAGAGGCCTGACAGAGGAAGGACTAGATGAAAAAGGGCCCAGGAGAAGTGTGGCGAGTGTGCCAACCACAGGGATGAGGGCCTGGGCCAGTTCTATGAGCAGCAACGCTACCAAGACAGACTAGGAGTGAATACCATGAGATCTGAAAATGCAGAGGCTGATGGGGAGGGGGGTGGTCAAGGAAAGGGAGTGCCCAGAGAGGAAGCCAAGGCCCTCAATCTGTGTGACCAGGAGGAGGACAGTACAGGGAAACCAGGAGAAGGAGCCACACTGGTGGGCCCAGGTGGTGGGCTCAGTTTTGGCTCTGTAGAGCTATGTGTCTGTGTAAGGCACTTGGTCCAAATGTCCATCATTCTGAAGGTGGGGACCAGTGATGGAGTCCATCAGGGGTACAGAACTTGGCAATAACAGGTATGGGCAACTGATCTGCCGCATGGGCTTCCTCCTAACTTCTCCTGTCCAAACTTAGAGTATATCCTTAAGGATCAGCACAGGATACCTGGCACCCTTTGCTTTTCTATAAAGGGGTACTGGTTAAACCGGTGAATTTCAGGGTGTTATGGAGGAATGGCACTCAATACCCAACCACATCTTCCTTCATTCAGCATTAGCTGAGCATCTACTGTGTGTAAGGCAGTAAGCACCTGTCCCCCGATATCCTTTCTCCCTTTCCTTCTTTTAGTAGTAAAACCACTTCCCACCTGTGGTAGACAGAATAATACCCTCCCCCAGCAAAAGATATCCAGGTCCTAATCCCAGACACTTGTGACCATGTTGCCTTACATGACAGAAAAGACTCTGCAGATGTGATTAAGTAAGAATCTTGAGATGGAGAGATTATCCTGGAGCGTCATGATGTAATCACATTAGTCCTTAAAGATGGAAGCAGGAAACTAGAATGAGTAACTGGAGATGTGACAATAGACTCAAGAAGTTTGACTGATGCGAGGAAGGAAAGGGCCATGAGCCAAGAAATGCAGGCAAAAAAAAAAAAGAAATGCAGGCAGCCTCTAGAAGCTGAAAAAAGCAAGGAAATGGATTCTTCTGTCAGAGTCTCCAAAGGAACCAGCCTTGCCAACACCTTGACTTTAGCCAAGACTCACTTTGTATTCCTAACCTCCAGAACTGTAAGAGAATAAATTTGTGTTGTTTCAAGCCACTAAGTTTGTGGTAATGTGTTATAGCAGACATAGGAAACTAATATAAATGAGTTTCATTAAATTTAAGCTCCACATTTACCATCAAGCTAGAGATCAAATGTAACCACCTTTCCTTGCAGCTGGGCATGACTATGTGACTAATTTCTAACAGATTGAACAGAAGTGATATGTACAACTTCTGGACCGTCTTCAGCTTTAAGACAGGCTGCTTGCTCTAGATTTCTGCACTTTCTCTTCCCCCTGCCCCCAGCGGAACACAGATGTGGCAGTGACCCTGTTCCAATCACACCAATGAGGACAAATCCTATCGGCATGGTGGGACAGCAGGAGTTAAGGAACTTGGATCCCTGAATTATTTGTAGAGCAGAGATGCCCTACCAGCCTGGACCAGTCAGATTGTAAGTTGATGCGGAAATAAAATTTTAACTGATTTAAGGCACTATATTTTGGGGTCTCTTTGTTACAGCAGCTTACCTATCACCCAAACACACTGCCTAAAGAAGGTCCCAATTTATCTGGACAAACAAAAACAGATCTTTACACTATTACAAGAAGATGCCACGGTACAGAGGTGGCCAAGGTGCTCAGGAGCACAGGAGGCCTCTATGGTGGATCCAGGGCCTCAGATGGTCATTCACGCAACATAAGCCCTCGGTCCAACCTCTCCTGCCTTACAGGCCTAATAAAACAATAAGGGTAGCACTAAAGATGAAACAATCATTTCACACGGCCAAGAGGGCTCTTTGCACTACGTTAAGCCCAACTGTACTACCATTCATTGCCCAAGTCGTGCCATCTGTGGTGGTTATTTTCAGCTCATGAAGATGAGTCTGAGCCACTTGTATGCCTCCAGACCCAAGCTTCTGACCAAAGGAAGGGGTCTGGCAAACTCCATGCTAACCAGACAGATGAAGGCTTGATCCAGACAATAATCTATTCAAAAAAGAAGAGTCCTACTCCTTGACTTTTCCCATATTAATAACCTGAGGGCATCTGAGACAGGTTTACATCTTATAGGTATTCAAGCATTGGTGACAATTTTTTAGAATTTTTTTCTGGTTTTTGTGGTGGTGATTAGCTACTTTTTCTGTATCTCTTTCATTTTCAGCCAATCATGCCTGCTCTGCCAAAAAAATTTCAGAAATGAACCCAAAATGCCTAAAGACAGAGTTTGGAAAATGGCCCTAAAACACGAGTCAAATCACATCATTTCTCTGTGCAAAATCCTCGAACATTCCATGACTATCAAGTCCTATGGGATCTAGCCCTTGCCCCTCACCAGCTTGATTCTGTAGCACTTCATCACTCTGCTCCAGCCCCAAGGGCCTCTTTGCTGGTCTTGAATTCCCCAAGGAAACTGCCTCAGGGCCCCTGCCTCTGCTCTTCCACTGGCCTGGACATCACATAACACCACAGGCTGTCTGTCTCCCTCTATTCAATCTCTGCTCAAATGTTACCTCATAGAGGCCTCTCTAGATACCAATTTCAAATAGAACTCATCCAGCCTCTAAATCTTCATCACTCATCCCCTTACTGTGCTTTATTTGTCTTTTCTAGCTCTATTACCACCTGACATGGTTTATGGCCCACTAGCTAAGATGTATGATAATTTATGCATCATTTCTCTGTCTCCTTCATCAGCACGCAAGCTCTCTGTGGACAGGGTCTTTGTTGTGTCCACTGCTGAAACCCCACTGCTGACAACAGTACCTGGCACATAGTACATGGTTAATATTTGTTGAATAAATGAATAGTGCACCAAAACTACCCATATGTGAAAATCCAGCAAAGAAGAAATGATTCATTTGTTGCCAACTCATCATTTTGGAACTAATTTTCACCTTGATCATACTGTTTTCAACCAAACTGTTTTAGAACCACTTGTTTTCGGCCAAATCAACTGGCACCATCCTGGGGGCACTTCCAACCACAGTTCAGCTCCTCACCTAGCACCTGAATCCCTTATTTATTTAGAAAGCAGGTCCAATTCCCCAGACAAAATTCGCCCCATTACAGCCGCACCTTTACTGCAAGGTGCTTTGCTGGGAAGGCTGCCTGCCATCCCGACAACTGACATAATCATGAGGTTGGTAATACCAGACCTCAGGAAGGCTACAATTAGTATTTGACAAACACTTTATGGCCCACAATTTAAGTCTATGGCATTGTAATTCAGTTCCTTGACGAGGCAAACATGATACTAACCTCACCTGGAAAACTGGATGAAATGCCTCCTTACACTGATGGCCTCCTAATTAGTGCACAAGGGAAGGTGAGGTTCCCCAGCCTTCCCACCTCTAAATTTTGAGAGTGCTTCTCTTTAACATCCTTCTAGAATTCATGCCAGTGACAGAATGTGCATCCACTGACTCTCACACACATTGTCTGAGTACCTACTACGGGGGGAGAACGGGGGATTGGATGGTTTTAGCTCGTTGTTCCTCCATAGGGTCTCAATACAGCTGGGGATGAATGACTTTAGATGATTCTGAGGACAGACCCCACTCACACAAATGCAGATATGAAGTCTCCCACTGGGCCTGCTAAAATAACTTTTTTTTTTTTTTTTAAATAAATTTATTTATTTATTTATTTTTGGCTGTGTTGAGTCTTCGTTTCTGTACGAGGGCTTTCTCTACTTGTGGCGAGAGGGGGCCACTCTTCATCGCGGTGCACGGGCCTCTCACTGTTGCGGCCTTCTCTTGTTGCGGAGCACAGGCTCCAGTCGTGCAGGCTCAGTAACTGTGGCGCACGGGCTTAGCTGCTCCGCGGCATGTGGGATCTTCCCAGACCATGGCTCGAACCCGTGTCCCCTGCATTGGCAGGCAGATTCTCAACCACTGCGCCACCAGGGAAGCCCTAAAATAACTTTTTGAAATGCAAACAGTTCATACAGGAGATGTTGAAAAAGCAGTTCATAAAATTTTACTCATTTCTGATTTAAAGCAATAAAACCAACCCCTCTTAGTAAACGAGAAAGAAGGTACCTCCAGGACACACCAAAGCCTGTCACAAACAACAGCCAGCACGCCCAGCAACAGTGAACAGGAGTCACAGCATCAAACAAGAATGCCTGTGCTCACAGCATCTACCCAGTTCTGCTCTCACAGTTGATGATAATTGAATCCATGGACAAAGAAGCCAGGTAAAAATTGAAAAGGAAGAGGTATAAGTATTGTCACTTGCAAAACAGGATGACTGACTACCTAGGAGACCCATGGGAAACTATTCAGACCAGTGAGAATGCTCAATTAGGTGGCCGTTTATGAAATATTCACAGATCAAAGCTTTCTACACACCAGCAATAATTAGAAAATACAGTGATGAAGGGGAGCCACTATAAAATAAAAAGATATCGCTCACAATAGTAACAAAGATATAAAACACTGAGTAATTAGTCAAACCAGTAAGGTTCATATGAAAAGGGCTACAATGTCTAGAACTGCTACAATGTCTAGAACTGCTCAAGAAATACTTGTGGGATGAACTAGTAACTACCAAATCTTCAAGAGGGATATAAAAGAGGTAAGAATGAAAGAAAAGATGTACCTCGTTCCTTGAATATGATGACCCAATAATGCAAAGATTTCAATTCTCCCCAAATCAATCTCTGAGTTTGCCAAGTTCCAACCAAAATATCAACTTTATCATTATCATTTTTAGAACTCAACAAAATAATTCTAAGCTTCTAGCATGAGGATAAATGGGTGAGGACAGTTAAGAAAATCCTTGAAAAGAGAAGTACTATTATGGAGAGGACTCACCTTATCAGATATTAAAGTGTAATATAACGCTAAGGTGATTTAAATAGTAGTGCACTGACCTAGACATACCTATAAAACCTAGAAACCTAGGAATTCAGAAACAGACCAACTATATATAAGGTGTCATTTCAAGTAAATGGAGAAACAAATTATTCAACAAATGGTATTGGAACGTTGGATTAACTGTTTGGAAAAATATATGTCATTAGAGGTTCACTTTATTAAAAAATAAATACTAAATGTACTAAAGAGTTAAATATTTAAAAAATTAAATCATTAGTGTAACCAAAAGAAAATCTAAGTGGGCTATTTATAAAACCATGGATAATTTGCAGGATGTTCTAAGCACAACATCAAAAGCAGAAACCATGAAGATATCAATCTACATACATGAGATTTTTTTAAAAAACCCATGTTGAAAAATAACATAAAATTAAAAAGCAAGAGAAAAAACTGGAAAAGTATTTACTACACACATTGGGGATAGGGGTGGGTAAATAACTGTAATACATAAAAAGCAGTTTCACAGGACTTCCCTGGTGGCGCAGTGGTTGAGAGTCCGCCTGCCGATGCAGGGGACACGGGTTCGTGCCCCGGTCCGGGAAGATCCCACATGCCGCGGAGCGGCTGGGCCCGTGAGCCATGGCTGCTGGGCCTGCGCGTCCGGAGTCTGTGCTCCGCGACGGGAGAGACCACAGCAGTGAGAGGCCCGCGTACCGGAAAAAAAAAAAAAAAAACAGTTTCACAAATCAATAGGAAAGAGCTATGCATATTAATGAAAATAGTCGACAGATATGACAAGTCAATTCACTAAAACAGAGCTCATTAAACAGTGAAATACATTCAACCTTTCTGATAAACAAAGAAGTGCAAAATAAAAGCTTATCAACTGCCCCATTGGCAGAGCTTTTGTTTTTGTTTTTTATTTAGCAATATCTCCCAGTTACGTGCTCCAGAACAAGGCCTCGCCCACCCCATCCATTGCTGTCTGAGGATAGACAGCTTAGCAATAAGTAGTACAGGATTCCACTGTGGGTCCTACAGGCAGGTAAATGGGCCTGATTCCCTCTATGCCTTAGCTCTGAGGTCTTGGGTAAGTTACTAAAACTCTCTAAGACTCTGATGTTTTATCTCAAAAGAAGAATAATAATAGTGCCTACTTATGTTATAAAAACTAAGCAAGATGATGCACATAAAAGCACTTGACTCTAGTCCACAGTAAGCTTTCCAGAAATGGCAGAGATAGCTAAGTTTTAAAATATTTAAATTTTACATACCCTTTGGCTCAGGCAATGCTAGAGTCTAAGGAACTAATCATAGAGAAGCACACACACTTTGTTTCAAGGCTGTATGCTGCAGCGTTGTTAAGAATCACACAAAAAATGCACACAACCCACATTTCAACAAGAGAATATTATCAAAATATGACCTAGTGGAATATTGGTAAGCCACTTAAAAATATGGAGTAGAGGTTCTGACCCAGAAAGTTCTTCATGATATAGATTTTTAAAGAAAATAAGAGCAGGTAACAAACAGCAAATAATCTGAATTTTGTTTTTAAAAAGTATGGGAATATATACCAGGATATCAAAAGTGATTGTATTAGATTGTGGGGTTATGAGTGATTTTAATTTTCTTCTTTTAATTTGCATTTTCTGAATTGTCTTCAATAAACATAGATTACTTTTATAATAAGAGAAAGACACTACAAGGTTTTGTTTTTTTTTAATCTTAATGCAAACTCTCCAAGTACAAAAGTCAGTCATTAGGATGGCTTTTCAAAAGATGCAAATGATCTTGTAAGTATGCCTTTCTCTTCCCAGCTGGGAAAGGTCCAACAGTGGAGATGGACTCCACTGGCATGATATTGACTAAAGTCCTCAAATAGAAATTGCTCATCCTACTCAATGATATCTATTTATTCCTCGGTACATTTGTCCTCATCCTGGAAAGGGGGCCTGTGATTCCAAGATAATGTCCCTATCCCAAAAGATCAAAACCAAATACCTTTTGCTATACTCTACAATAACATTTTTTTAAAAACACAGAGTAAAAACAATATCTGTAGTGGAGATTAACCTCACCCCAGACCAAAGATTCTGTCCATAGAGATCTGTATTTTGTCCGTGTGATGGCCTCTGCCTGAATTCCCTGCCCTAAGGATGCAATTCTCTGCCCTCCTCAAGGCCAGCTGCTGCCTCACCACCCCCTCCCCAACTGACTAGCCCAAGGCAGGATGAACTATTCCGCATAACAGAAGGCCATTCCACTCCAGGCTCCCCTGTTTGGCCTCACCTGTGCGTTTCTCAGCTCCTGACCGCATGGCTACCTACCTCAGGACGCCTGGATTTCCACCAGGGCCAGTCTGATGGCACCATCCCATAGACCCCGGCACCACCTACATACATGTTGTAGAAAGACACTGGTTCATAAGCTCCATGAGGTCTGGGACCCTGTTTGGTACTGCCCACCACTGCCCACTGCAGTGCCTGGCACCCTGAGGTCTTACTTAATAAGCATCTGCAGAAGGGAGGGAGAGAGGAGAGGAGGGAAGGTAATGTGAGATGAAGCCAAGGTCAAAGCCAAGGTCACCAACAGGAGCTTTTCTCTAGTCTGTAGACATCTTCAATGGTCTTGCTGGCATTGCCTTTCCCAGCACACGCCCTGAAAGAGGCCCCATTCTCAGCAGACTCAGGGACTACCAGTGGCGTGCATTTACGTCAGCACAGGTGCTGAACAGCAGACCCCAGCTGCTCCCTCCCTCCAGAGAGCAAAATGAGTCATGGTCAGCTAGGGCCTCAGTGTCTTTTCACATCTACTCCCTTTAAGCCTCATCAACTTCGTCCTGTCCTTAAGCAGCTGGTTTTCAGAACCCAAGAGCCAGCTGAAGTAGTGAACCCTGAAAAAGAACTCTTAGAATCCTGGAGCAATGGTGTGAATGTAAGAGGAAATTTGTTTTCTGGCTCTGTCATCTGAAATATTTGTTAATCTTCTTAGCTTGATATCATCAGCAAAATTTGACCAGTATGACTTCTATGACCTTATTCAAGTCACTGATTAAAGAAAGAATATATATCTTCTTTTATGGGGCTTCCCTGGTGGCGCAGTGGTTGAGAGTCTGCCTGCCGATGCAGGGGACACGGGTTCGTGCCCCGGTCTGGGAGGATCCCACATGCCGCGGAGCGGCTAGGCCCGTGAGCCATGGCCGTGAGCCTGCGCGTCCGGAGCCTGTGCTCCGCAATGGGAGAGGCCACAACAGTGAGAGACCTGCGTACCACAAAAACAAACAAACCAACAAAAGAATATGTATCTTCTTTTAAAGACAGATACATAGAAAATAGATAGGTAGATAGATAGAAAGATAGATAGATAGATCTTCCTCAACTTACGATGGGGTGAAGTCCTGATAAACCCACCATAAATTGAAAATATTAAGTCAAAAATGCATTTAATACATGTAACCTACTGAACATGATAGCTTAGGCTAACCTACCTTAAACATGTTCAGAACACTTATATTATCCTACAGATTTGGACAAAGTCATCTAACACAAAGCCTATTTCTTAATAAAGTATTGAATATGTCAAGTAATTTATTGAATACTGTACTGAAAGTGAAAAACAGAATGGTTGGGTACAGGATGGTTTTAAGTATATCAGTTTTCACCTTTGTGATTGTGTGGCTGACCAGGAGATGCCACTCAGGGCCACTGCCCAGCATCACGAGAGAGTACTGTACGGCACTAGCCCACAAAAAGATCAAAATTCAAAATTTGAAGTATGCTTTCTCAGAATGCATATTGCTTTTGCACATTATAAAGTAAAAAAACCGTAAGTCGAACCACCATAAGTTGGAGACCATCTATAATTCAAAGGCCCAGGCAAAGAACAGAGTCCTGCAGACAACCATCCCAGAGTACTCCCAGATTAACACCTTTTGGGTTTGAGATTCAAACAATTAACAGATGCCTCTAAATGGACCATCTTCTCTACCTGGCTGAAAAGTTACAAGAGATTTTGTCAAATACCTTCATGGAGTTCACAGTTTGTAACTTTCTCAACAAAGTAAGTGAGGTCAGTGCAGCCCATCATGTTGTTGGAGAACTCAGAGTGATCCCCTCTTCTTTTTCTAATTGTTCACAGACCACCCTCTGAGCATGCTCTGAGCACCCACCTTGGAATCACAGCTGGTGAAGGTTCCTGCCAACCTACCTGTAACCCTTGTGCAGCCTCTGTGGACAGTGGGGAGGGGCAAGTCGGGGAAGGGTCCTGGCAGCCAGAGTGAACCCAGCAACAAGAGGAGGACCTGCTGGTTCAGGGAGAGTGGAAAGCATGCCAGGGGTAAGAAGGAAGAGCCTAATCTGGGCCACATGTTGATGTGGCTCTCACTCTCTCAGAAAGAGGAAAGACACCCAAAAGGCAGAGCAGAAACTTCTGGAGGAGGTCAATCCTATAATGAAGACCTGGGTCTAGCTTGCTTGCAATCTCACCGTGTGGCTTTAGCAAGTCAGGTCCCTTCTTCTCTTGGTGTTTTAGTCCATTCGAGCTGCTAGAACAGATACCATGGACTGGGCGGCTTATAAACAGCAGAAACTTATTTCTCACAGTTCTGGAGGCTGAGAAGTCTAAGATCGAGGCACCAGCAGATTCGTCTGGTGAGAAATCACTTCCCGGTTCACAGACGACCATCTTTTGCTATAACCTCACATGATGGAAAAGGCAAGTGAGTTCTCTGAGGTCTCCTTTTTAAAAAGGACACTAATCCTAATCACCTCCCAAAGGCTCCACCTCCAAATACCATCACACTGGCAGTCAGGATTTAACATATTAATTGTGGTGGTGGGGCAGGGGGATGACACAAACATTCAGTCTGTAACACCAGGCCTCAGCTTTCTCTTCTGTAAAATGGGGATAATGATAAGATTATGTGTGGGAAGGCAGATAACTGGACCACTTGATCTTTTGAGGTCCCTTTGAAAGCCAGAAACAAAGACAGAGGTGCTTAATATTTATGGATGTGGGCCCTAGAACCACACTGCCTGGGATTAAATTAGTCAATTACTACCCATGCAAATTTAGGCAGATTATTAAATTTATCTGTACCTCAGTTTTCTCATCTGAAAAACGGGAGCAATAAGAATGCTTATCTCCTAGGACCTTGATGACAAGTAGACGATTTACTACTGTAAAGAACAGAGGCTAAGCCCATGGAATGTGTTCACTCTGACGATGCTGGTGGTGCTGATGGTGAGACATGCTATGGTTTCACTTGGGCAATTTCACACCTGCTCCCAGAGGACCCAGACAATAACCAGAATTCCCACATCCCCAGTTTCTGGAGGATCTTGTACAGCTCCAGAGAAGAAGAGCTGGACTGGAGAAAGCAAACAGTTGCAGCTACCACAGAGGCCAGTGTCATCCTCTAAAATATTCTGCATTGCAGATGTCTCCTAACCTGGCTTTTCTCCAAAGGAGTCAGAATGGAAGGGATCTGTGGCACTATCATGCTCTTCATAACACTATTAGTTCAGTTATCATTATTTATACCAGTTTATAAAGTATAAAGTATAAAGCAAGTTTATACTTTTAAACTGGCTTCTTATACACATCCAAACGACATAAGAAAATCTTTTCAGGATATATTTATTTGTTTGTTCTGGTGGGCCCTTTATCTCCTCTGACATTCTGACTTCTAACTCATACAGGATGAAAGAATCCAACTGCCCATTTTCTGCCCTAAAAAGTCAATTCTGACTTAAAAACAAGAATAGATAGCTCAATCTTTACATCCACTGCCCTATTTCTTCCTAAAACCTAAATGAGACCTACTTTAGTTCCTATTATTTTCACAATACTGCTTTTTCTGTAGCTTTCATGAGTTCCTTCTTTATGTATCTGGACAAATACCACTGTAAGGCTCTCTCACAGAAATACTTAGCAATCCCAGATAGTCCCATCTTGACTTTTCTCAAGGGCTCTCCAGTGCCATTATCCAATTTAAGCAAAAAATCACCCTGGGAGGGTAGCTGTAGAGGGTACCCTCCCCACTTTACAGATAAAGAAACTGAGGCTCAGAGAGCCCAGCTCCAATGGAAAGACCCCGAGGCCAAGCCTTCCAAGATCCACACCTACATTCTGAACACATCCCTTCCATTCCCTTCAGTTCCCCAAAGCATTACAACTCTCTTTCTCTAAACACCCAGAAGGGAGTCATTTTGGCAAAACTCCAGTTGAGTCTCTATACATCAACTTCTTTATCAGCGGTTGTGAGAAAACCACTCTACGGCTCTGTTCAGAATCTCTTCCATCCAAACGGGTTTTAGGAATGGCCTGTCACTGCTCAGAGAAGAAGTGATCTGCAGAGATGGGAAAAGGGCTGGAACCTGGCAGGTCTCAAAAGGAAAGCCACTCTATATCCCAGCTGGGCCCTAAGAACTCCATCCTCTCAAGATACTCTGCTCAATCACTAGACTCCAAAACAACAGCCACCCCCAGGAGCCTTTCTGTCTCCAAACCCAGAGCCTGTCCTGTTGGGGAATGTGCGGGCAGGGGATGGTGCTAATCCTTGCCTGATATCTGGCTACACTCAAACAGAGACAGGCCCCCGAGGACCAGTGCAGTCTATAGCTCACCCCATGTCAAAAACGGAAACCTCTGTAGCCAGACCCGGTGCCCATCAGCCTGACAGAAAACCTTGGGGACATCAGCACCAGCCTTCTGCCCTCAGACTGCAGGACCGGGCCTGCCAACCTGGCTTTTGGCTGCCGAGGTTTCCCAACAGTTATTCCAGCACGGATCCCTGCTGCTCTCTGCTTCCCTTCATCAAGAAAGCCATTAAGAGAAACGTAAAGCTGATTGCACCTATTACGTCCACCTACAGACCCAACTTGGAGTAAGCTTTGAAATCTCGGGCCCTCTTCAGACCCTGAGTCATTTTTTTGATTGTTAAAATTAGAATGGTACCATGGCAGGCTCGCTCCGAATCTAATCGGTGTCAAACGCGGCTGGGTCCTACTCCCATTCAACGTTCTCAGAGGATACTTCCTCTCATCCTTGCCTTCCGGCCACCCTGTCAGGCAGGAACCCACATCCAAATTGTATAGAAGGAAAAACAGGCTCAGTGGGACAGGGAGGGCCTGGCTTGCCAAAAGACAAGTCTCAGGAAGTAACAAAGCCAAGATTTAACTAAATCTGCCTGATCTACCTTCTCTCCCCTGAGTCCTAATTTTTGTGATGTCCCTGCAGATGACCTTGTCCAGCTCCCAGGTGACATAGGGGTGTATCCTCCAGCTTTAGCCAACAAGAAGCTTCTGTGCTGACAGCAAGTACCAGAAGCCAGGACCTTGCAGGAGGCCCTCAGTGAACACTGATTGATTTAAAACTATGTTTTCAGACACTGCAGGCCCAAAGATGGTTGTTTTTCCAGATCGTTGGTCTCTCTCCACAATGTCTTTTGCAGTCAGTCACCTATGTGCCTGCCTCACCTGAATGGCTCAGCATTATCCCCGCAAAGTCCCACCTCTCTATCTTTGCTAGTGCAGTTCCCTCCTCCCACAGGGTTCTTCCGACATCTCCACCTCTCTCTCTCAAGCCCAGCTCAAAAGTCACCTGCTCTGAGAAGCCCTCCCAGGTTGCACCCAGTGAGAATGCATCAGCCCTCCCTTCATGCTCCTATAGCCCTTACTTGTGCCTCCCTAAGAGTCTATTCACATCAGCCTCTTATCTTTTATTTTACTTGACAAGACTTTTATGGCACTTACTATGTATTGCGCACTGGTTGAAGTCTTCAGCAAATTTTAATTGATTTACTTTTTATAACTATCCTATGAAATAGGTACTGTTATTATCACCCTATTGTATAGATGAGAACACTGAGGCACGGGAGATGAAGTGGCTTGCCAAAAATTAACATAGCTGGTTAGTGATGGCAAGGCAGTCCTGCTCAAGAGTCAGGCACTCAGCCAGGGTCACTTGCTCACATACGAGTTACCCACACTGTCATGTCATATCTGAGTCACGTTCAGATGCCCACAGCATGAGGCAGGTGCATCATTCTCATTCCTGAATGGAGCCCAATGTCCACCTCTCCCATGTGGCCAGCTGACACTGGCCTGCATGTGGATACCGGTCCAACCTTGTAGCCGCTCTGAGCGTCTATCTACCTGCTGCGGATGCCCACCTCCGGCAGGCCTTCCTGAGGTGCTTAGGAGGATAAAGTCGGAAGCACTTTATCATCCACGAAGCCAACTGCATCTGTACTCACACCTCTCTTGAAGGACCTTCGGGAACAGCCATGATGGATGGCTTCCCGGCTTCTGGCTGGATCCCCATGAACCCAGAGCAGAGCGCTGAACCACATAACCTATGAGCCTAGGCCAGAGTGTGCCCGGCAGCTGTGGGCAGTGCAAAGGGCACTGGGCTTAGAGTCTGGCAGGCTTAGACTTAGTAAGTCTCCGCTTACTATCTCACCCAGGGCTCATCATTCTGAGCCTCAGTTTTCCCATCTATAAATGGGGCTAATGGAAGAATTCCTCTCTTACTGGGTTATTACTGGGTGATGCATTTGGAATAAATAATAAACTCTAGCACTACACACAATCTGTAATTCTTGTTGTTTAGTTGTTGAAATAATATCTACTAAATAAAGTTATTATCAGAACTAAATGAGAAACCAACTGCACTTTGCACTGTACAGACTGGGGTACAAATAAGGTCATATTGATTTGAATGTTCAAAGACAAAAGGGATAGGGCAGCTCAGGCATTCTCCTGGGAGCACCCAGCATAGTGCGCCCCGGCCCTCCAGGTGGTCTATGCTGACAGGCTGGCGAGTCTACCTCACCAGCACCCCTCGAGGTGCCCCTGAGATCAAACTCTGAGCCAGGCCCAGCTGCCGGCCTTGGTTCCCTTCAGCTGCCATGCTGGCCACAGAGGCTTGGGGTCTGCACTAAAACCAGGGCAGGGCCTTGTCCCCTGAGGGGGTCAACCCTGGGCCAAGGGAGTGTCAGAACCAAGATGGAAACTGAGGGTTACAGTTCTCAACACTGAGCACCTTCAGTTTACATTATATACACAGTCACCATCCCCAGAGCCTCCCCAGGGTGTCACAGAGGAGGAGGGACATTCCAGCATCAGTTCCCATATTCACACCAGCCTGCCCTTGACACCCCATGCCCTGGGCCCCCACTCCAAGCAAAGCTCCCCTCGGAGCTCTTTTTGCCCTTTCCTCCAGCAGACCCTGCTCTAAGCTATGTCACCCCTCAGACATGTCCTAACAATTTCAAACCCCAGAGGGAGGGATCAGGGTCTCACTCCTCTCCCTCCCAGGGGCCACTGTTCTTCAGACAGTGGGGCCACTGACCCCAGCAACCTTGAAGCTTCCTAACAGTAAGGGAGGGGCTTCTAGAATCATCTGAATACAGAGCCAGACCAGAGCAGGACCTTCTTCCAGTTACACCCACCTCCCTGGCTCCCCAAACTAGAAGCACCTGGCTTTTTATACGTGTGCAGTGAAAGAGCCATCCAGGTGACTCAAACTAAAACCCAGCAGAAGTCCTCAGCCTCAGAAGCCAGAACTCACAGCAATTCTCAGAGACCAGTTCTGCAACTTTCCGCCCCCGCCTCACCCCAGAACAGAAGTGTGTCATATCCCCAGTGGGTACTGTGCTCTGTGGCATCTGCTAAACACCCACTGGGCACCAGATCCAAATGCTTTTATCTTATTTAGTCCTCAAAACAATGCTGGTCATCTGCCATCAAACCTCCACGTTATACATCAGGGAAGGGAGGCCCCAAGCGAAGCGACCTCCCCAAGGTCACCCAGCGGGGCCGAGAGCCGGACCTGGGCCTCTCGGGCTCGGAAGTCCAAGCTCTCTCTACTGCGCCTTGCCTTCTCCGATGCATGTGTGAGTGCACCCAGCATAGTGCCTGGCGCATAGTAGGGTCTCAAGTAAGGACCTGTCATTTTGTCCACCGTGGAGCCACCAGGCTGGAATTAGGGCCACAGCCTGCCGAGGATCTAGAGTGGCCAAAACAAGGCCAATCAGATGGTCTCAAGACCAGCATCCACAGGAGCCCAGCCGGTGCTCTTCTGAGGGTGTCATAGCTGGAGGGACTACTGGGGTCCCCAAATCTCTCAAACCAAACTCGTCATCTGCACACTGCCTGGCCTAGAACTCTGAGGTCTCAACGAAATACTTGTACATCTTTTGGCAAGAACCAAAGCTCTTTCTGGAGAAAATAAATACTATTAGCTCAGCACATGGGCATCCCAGCCTCCCACTCCTGGCCCAGTCTGGGCATTTCATATTTCAATCGGACGTGCCAGTCTTTGCCCCAGCCCCCAAACCTAGCAACCCCCATGATTTGCTGGCTTGGAGCCCAAATCGCTGCTTGCAGCAGACGGCCCTAACTCCCACACCACCAAACTCCTGCCCTGGACCTTGTTCAATAGTTTGCCTGTGGATGGTCTTGGATCTGACACCTGCCAAAGATGAATGGCTGGACTCTGAAGACATCTGACAGATGTGAGGAAGACATGTTAATCACTTCTTGTTCTAGATGCTTCTGTAAGACAGCCTGCTGGGTCAGAAGACCACAGCTCCCTGGCTAACTGCTTCCACAGTGTTCTTATCCAATACTGTGCCCACCTTCTTTAATAGAAAGTTGAATGAATCACCTGTGTGAACAGCATCTCTGTGTCTTTGATAAAGTTGTTATTGGAGATATCCAAAGGCCCTGAGAGGACAACCCAGAATTAATTACTCTTTCTGTTTAGTTTCAGACACATCTGATATCTGCAACTCTTTACGACTTTTTAAAGCCGTTTCACATTAATCTATTTCTCTTTCTCTTTCTCTCTCCCTCCCTCCCTCCTCAACGATCTCCACAATAACTCCATGGACAAGCAGGGCAGGCATTATTATTATTCCCATTTTATAGACAATAAAACTAAGGTGTACACAAGTTAAACAACTACTTCAAGGTCATCCCCTAATGAGTACCAGAGACAGGTCACCCATGGCAAAAGCACAGAGCCCTTTCCACTGAACAACCTGGCCCTTAAGCTAAAAGATTTGTCTCTGGAGCCTAAAGGGAAACATGTTCTCCTGACATGGTAACACCAGAACGTTTCTCTCTTGCCTTCAAATCCAGTATGCAGGTGGAGCCATCCATTCCTCTGATGTCTGATCGTGTCTTCTCCCTCTGCTCCATTTAGAGGCTCAGTTGTGATCTTATCCAAAATGGTTACGTTGTACATTGTGTTTAGCGACACTCATGCAAAAAGCATTTGCTAAGCACTTACAATGTGCCAGGGGCCATGCTAGGTGCTCGGACACGGAGGCACTCATCCACTCACAGATATCGCCAAGGGCCTGCAGACTGTGTCCTGGGCTCGGGGACATGGCAGGTGCAAAACAGATGACGTGCCTGTCCCCATGGGCTGGCCCAGCTCACAGCCAGGCTTGGCGGTGGACAACAGCCAGCAGTGACAACACTCAACTATAAGGACTCCACTGGGGTCAACAGCCCAGCCCCAGGCCCAGAGGAGATTCACCACTGAGCTCTCAGTGCACAGATGCTTCTGGAAATGAACAGGGATCCTTCTGGAAATGGACAGGGATTTAGAAACAACCACTTCACTTAGAATCCCATTCAGTGAAGCTCAGACACAGATCTCATACTTCTTGGCTGGCCTCAAACACACAATCCCCCACTGAAATAAGAACCAGTTTTTATGTGACTACACAGCATTTTATGTTTTCATATGCATTATAATAAAACAACAACGATAAAATTTAGTGGGTGCCTACTCAACATGGCCCCCTGTACTTAATGTTTTACATGCATGTTCTATGTCAGCCTTCAAAATAAGCCTCTGAGGGGCTTCCCTGGTGGCGCAGTGGTTGAGAGTCCGCCTGCCGATGCACGGGACACGGGTTCGTGCCCCGGTTTGGGAGGATCCCACATGCCGTGGAGTGGCTGGGCCCGTGAGCCATGGCCGCTGAGCCTGCGCATCCGGAGCCTGTGCTCCGCAATGGGAGAGGCCACAACAGTGAGAGGCCCGCGTACCGCAAAAAAAAAAAAAAAAAAAGCCTCTGAGAAAGGATCATCCCCATTTCACAGATGAGGACACTGAGGCTCAAGGAGTGAGCAGCAACAGCACACACACAGGTTTCTGATTCCATATGTGATGGTCTTTCCACAGTGTCCAGGTGTCTTCCCCACACTGCCCGGGCATCGGAAAACACATAGAAGCCATTATAAACAATCCTTCAGCACTCATCCATTCATTCTGCAAATATTTATTGAGCACCTACCATGTGCTAGAAACTGTGCAAGGCACTATTGTAAGCCAAAACAGACTAAGTTCACAGTGCCCTGGCAGAATAGGGGAAGACCAACATTGATCAAATAATCCAACAATTTAAAATTGCAACTGTGATAAGCACTACAAAGGTTCATGGTTCTTAGAGAAATTGTAATAGGGGATTTTTCCCAATCAGGGAGGATGGAGAAAGCACACTTGAGCTGGTATCTAAAAGATGAAGAAAGATGGCAAAAGCCATTCCAGATGGTGGAAACAGCTTGTGCAAAGGTCCTTTGCACACTCTCTGAGCACAATCACCAGAGAAACTTGAAAGGAACACATGTCTAGGACCAGAGGGAAAGGGGAGAGTGCTCAGCAATGAAGCTGGGAGTGAACAGGGCAGACTACAGGGCCTTCAAGGGCACAAGGAGAAGTCTTGTTCCCATTCCCAGAACAATGATGAGTCAGGGTATCAAACAGGGAGGCCACCTGACCAGCATGCTGGGTCAGTGGTCCTAAAGGTCCTCTGCATCTGGGTGATAGCCCCTGCACCTGTCCCAGGCTGCACCATCACGCTCCTTATGCTGCATAGTGACGATCCCCGGTGGCCTCTCTTTGAAAGCACTGCTGTTTCAGACTCACCTCCACATGCCCTATAACCAGCCCTGGCCCTGGCACCAAGTAGGTGCTTAGCAAGTATGAGCTACATGTGTAAAGGAAGCACTACTGCTGCTCTCGACATGATCTAAGTCTAACAGGAGACACACACACAGAGACAAACACTGACACCCCGAGTAAACACTACAGGAGGCGACAAGTTCTGCCGAAGCAAGGGAAGCAGAGAGCGGATCCATGTGAGCTAGGTGTGTAGACAGACACACTTAAAGTGAGTAGAGAGTTCAGCGCCGCTGTGTGTCTGAGTGGGCGGACAGGGAAATGGGTGAGGATGAGGCTGAATTAGAGGGAGAGGCAAGCAGCTGGATGAAATTCATCCAAAAAAAGAGAAGCGGCAGCTACTGACAAAACGTGCCACTTGCTTTCATGGGAGGAAGATAACTCCCATAAGAAGATGCTGTTTCACATTAGTATTTAAGCAGCAGAGATCAAAGTCAGACCATCCGATTGAAATCCCAGGGCACCACTTGGTCGGTTGTGATGTTAAATAAGTCACTTAACCTCTCTAAGCCTCATATGTAAAATGCAGACAATAATAGCAACTACCGCATCAAATTGGCGTGAGAATTAAATAAGTACTTGACATAGGACTGATAGGTGCTAAGCGCAGGATAAAGGTGAGTTACTGTTGTTGTAGTCTCTTTTCTTTCACCTACACACTTGCAAATAATGTTTCCTTTACCTTTTCCTTTTTTAAATGACAAGATTAGAAGCCCTCCAAAGGCTTCCCAACGTTTCTAGAATTCAGAGTCCAGCAAGGAGGTCAGAAGGGTCAGTCTGGCCCTGAGAGGACACTCTATGGAGTGACAGGCTAGCCAATTCTTCTTCTATCAAAGGCAAGGCGCTCTGAGCCAGGCTGGGTGGGAGCATTTGCATGGGCTCTGATCATACGCCCTGGAGTGGGCTTCCATGTCCCTGTCTGCCTGTTAAATCCCTGAAACAATTCTGGGCATTCTCAGAAAAGCTTCAGTAAATGGGCAGTTCCAGAACCAAAGCGATTTGGACAATATAGTGATTATTATAAGGATGGCTGTTGCTTTCAAAATCAGTTCCCTCTGAACAAAGTCAAGTGGATCATGGGCAGCGTGTGAAAATATCATTTTCTCTCTGCCACCTCCTGACCCTACGCCAGGAGAGCGGCAATAATGCACCACTCCACAGTCCTTCTTTGGCTACATTTTATCTGAACGGTGACCGAGGATGTCCTTGCCAAATGGCAGGAGAAGGGGGAGGGGGCGGTCTGCTTCAGCCAGCAGCTGTGGGACATGGGCACTGATGAAGACAGATGAATCCATTTACTCAGTACTTTGGATCTACCACGAATTTTCTACATGACAATGACACTTCATCCTTCCAGCAATGCAGACTGTTCAAAAAAGACTGAAAAAGTAGAAAGTTGGCAAAAGAAGAACACCCCAATCAGCCCCCAAAGGTGTCACAATGTTCATGCCCTTTACTCAAGCAAGAATTCCCAGACCTTCAAACATCAGCTCATAACCAATTTACTCTTATTTTGCACGTGATTCTAATAAACTTGGTTATCTGATTTGGGCTCCAGACCAAAACCAGGTCAGAGAAATAGTCACTCCAGACTGAGGTTACCCAGTTCCTGAATCAGTCCTGAGCACGGAAGGATGAAGAGCAGTAGCTTCCAGCCCAGGAGCAGGGCACCTGGAATATGTCTTGTTGTTCAGGGGATCCCAGGACACCTCTTTATTCACTATACTCAGACCTGCCACTAGATCACCTGGCTCACCAATGCTGATGACTTGGCTTCATTCCTACAGTGTCTACTAGGACGAGAGCCCAGTCCAGTCTCTGTGGCTCTCACAGTCCCTGGAGGTGGGAGTGGGGTATCAGAACCCCATTCCTACACCCACCAATTACCAGTTCGAATACTGCTCCAATAAACTAATCTTCTAAAACCATAATGCTTGTCAGATGCTGGAAAGTATTTCTTTCCCAGGTTTTGATGTTGGAGGATCTTGGAGGATGCTGTGTATGTTTGTCAGGGGAGAAGAGACTGACATTAGCTTTGCACAAAATCTTCTGTTGGAACATCCAACAAGTACCCTTTTCCCTCTGCACTCCACAACTACTGGGCCCCCCAAAGCACCGAAGTACGAATAAAGAGCAAGCAGAAAGCTCACCCCACATGGCTTGGCATACAAAGCACTTCCTCAGTTTGTTACAACTACACCCATTTAGCCTCTTAGAATCAGAGAGCTGAGTTTCAGTCTTTTAGATCTATTTGTTTGTTCAATAAATGTTTATTGAGCTCCTGCTCTGTGCCTGGCCCTGAGATACTGCCTGGAGGGGCAGAGGTGTGCACAACGGACCCAGACACACCCCATGTCTGCCCTTGCAGTGCTTACAACGGAGCAGAGATCCTCAATCGGTGCTGCAATTCACAGAGGAGCAAAGACTTAGCAACTAACCTAGCACCAGCACCTAGACTGCCGAGGTCTTAGCAACTAACCTAGCACCAGAACCCAGACCGCTGACCCCATCTGAAGCTCACACTTCCAAGGTTTCAGCCTGGCACACCTGCTGGTTCCTAGAAAGGTACAGAGAGGAAGACATCTCACCAGCCTCACTGCACATCATTATATAAGCAGAGAGAATAAGAATAAAATAAAGGAGGAGATGAATGCAGATGCTCACTGGGCAACTTATGCCATTTAATTTTCTCACCTTCCTAGAACCAAAATAAGTAACAAAAAAAGTCAGCAATAAGAAGCCACTTACATTTAATTCCCAAACAACATGGGGAATGACCAAACAGGTGCCTCCAGAAGGGGTATGCCTTCCCCAGCATCCTCCCCTGACTCCTACCTACCACGGTTAGGTGACCAGCGGTTAGGCCATGAGATCCTCAAGGGCAGGGTCCATGTCACATCCAACTCCCAGAGCCTAGAAAAGGGCCTGGCAGAAAAATTTCTCCATTAGCACGTGTAGAATTAGGACACTGAGGCAGAAATAGGTGGAGCTGTGGCAGCCATCTAGGTGGGCCACTCACGTCTCCTCTAAAAAGAGAAGCTACAGGACAAGTACCATCAGCTAAGCCTTCAGCTGTAGCTTCAACATCTGTCATAGTGTTTAATTAAGCCAAGGACACATTTTTCCCAGGGAGCCTGCAGCCAGTGACTAAGTTGCACAGGGATTCTAGAGCCTGGCTCTTTTGGTCTCTAATATGTGACTGTTCTAATGGGCAATCTTTGCTCTGGAGCACCCCAATGGGCTGGCCAAGACTTTCTGAGACTCCTCCTCCCAACTCTCCTTCCTTCCCCTCTCCTTTCACAGGTGTCAGAACAGCATTGTGGTCTGAGGGTTTCCCTACCTCCTCTTTTATCTTTCACTGATATTTCCCCCCAAAACTCTGGCACTTGTAAATCCATCTTGGCATGTACTTCTTGAAGGACCCCAAATGACAAGTGTCCAAGACATCCACATGCTCCTTTACACATCCCAGCCTCCTTTCAGGTTAAGTTGGTCAATGACTACTTCTGGTCAATGAAATATGAATAGAAATAATACATGTCACTTCCAAGTAAAGATGGTCAAAACCCAGTGTGCCTTCCCTGTGGATTCCTTCCTACTCGCCATCTTCTTGAAGCCAAAAGATGGAAGAGTGACAGCACAAGAGCAGCCTGGGGCCCTGTGTTCTCACTTGGAGAAGAGCCTCCCAGGAGGCTCTGACCCTCACTGGATTTGGGTGAACAATATATAAATTTGACTGTGTCAAGCAACAGAGATTTCAGGATTTGTTTGCTAACGCAGCATAGCCTAGTCCACCCTGACTAACAAAAGCTATATATCCTCTCTATATATTTATTTAGCACCTCTATTTTCACCCCTATCTTACACTTCCAGCTTGTTCATTTCCCTGTTGAAATCTCACATCTCTTCCCCTCATCTTCCCACAAGAGGGGAGGCCAAACACATGAACAAGAGCTCTTTAAAGATAAAGGTAGCAAGCTAACACGCTTAGCCCAATACCTAGTTCTAAACAGGCCCTGGTGTGTTATTCCACCCACCTTCTACTGGGTGCCTGGCTAGGTCTGAGGAATTGGTCAGGGGCAGGCACGGCATGGCCAAGGGTATTTCCCTCATACCAGGGAAGTTCAGGGGTTGTTGCTGGTGGGAACATGCAGAAGGCAGCTCAGCTTGATCCTGATATATGGGGTCCCCTAAGTCCTATGGTGATGGAGAGGTGGAGCAAAGACCCTGGGGAAGTGATCCAGAGAAACCATTCATCCTATGGGAAGTTAATTCAGAAGGCAGATTCTAATTTATTCACTTATAGTTCAGTTCAGCAAACATGCCCACTGGGCATCACTGATGCCCACTGTATGTAAAACCACTGGGGAATAGGACCAGCCCTGCCCTCACAGAGCTACAGTCCAGTGGGGGAGAAACAGACAAAGATGGCTATGACACACAGCAAAATGTAAGATGTGCTGGGAGATACACATGAATAAAGATCTCGTGCTCGCATGGTCTCTCTCCGACACCGCTCTCAGCAATGCGGCATTAGAAAGCAAGATTACAGATAACACGGCTTTACATTTACATCATGTTTTGAGGTTCCACATCCATCATGTTTATCCCTACTACAGATCTGTGAGGTCAACATAATCATCACCTCACGGTACAGGAATAACGAGAATAGTGACAAAACAGCAGTGAATATTTACTGAGCATTCACAGTGTACCAAGCACTGAATTACTTTACCCGGATGGTCTCATTTGTTCCCCACACCCTATCAGGCAGTTAGTATATTAGCCCCATTTTACAGATGAAGAAACAGAGGCAAAGTGGCTTGCCTAAGGTCACCAGGCAGGTACGTGGTACCCAATGGGGATACAAACCCAGGCCCCCTGACATGCTAAGAAGCTCATCTAATAGGTGCTTGGAGCTAGGGGAGCTGAAGGGTCTGGTTTTGTGCCCAGCCGCATCCCCGCAGGGACTCTCTCTCCTCGTTCCCCTGCAGTGTAACTGACTTCAGTTACTATCTTGCCTGCCAGATACCCCCGCTCATGTCATTGCTCCCCCTCTGCTGCCCCTCCCACCCAGTCAGGCCTCAGAGTGCCTCCATCCCCTCACACTGGCTCTCCATCTCTGCTCAGGCCCCAGTATCTCCCCCTTCAACTGCTACGATAGCTTCCTGACTTTTCTATCTCCACCCTCTCCTGTCTACCATTCAGCCTCTACGTTCTTATCGGCCTTAATCTCGTCACATCCATGTTTGAAAACCTCCCACAGCTCCTCACCACTCCAGAATAAAGTCTAAACTTCTTGACACGGCATTCAAGGCCTTTCATGCCCACCACCAGGCTGCCTTTCCCTCTACAAACCCTGCACTCAGGTGAAAACATAACAAGTCAGTGCTCCCCAGACACACTTCACACTTTGTGGCCTTTATCCTTTGATCCTGGGGATCCTTCCTAGGATCCAACCTCCATCTCCCTGAGCCCACACCTCTCTGTGTCAACATTATATTCACCCTTCCAGACTCATCTTGACTTCTTCTCCTCCAGGAGACCTAGATGTGAGCTTCCCTTTCTCTTAACGTCCCTGGCATCTATTGCTTCTTTCTTGAATTTAGCATTCCCCAAGTGGATATCCGTGATCAGACCCACCTGGCATCCACCCGCCTTTAACAGCCTCTGATGAACTTCGAGGAATCACCTCTTCCCCACTCTGTATTCATGTGGTTGGGTGGGGCTAGCCTCACCTCCTTCCTCCTCCATGAAAGGCTGGCGGATATCCCAGGCCCGTCAGCATCATGTTATTGGTTCAGGGATAGACACATGACCCAACTCAAGCCAATGAGAGCTGAGCTTGGAATTTTTGCTGAAAACGTCAGGAAAGAAACAGTCTTCTTACTGGAGTTTCTAAACTGGGAGTGTGTAAACTTGCAGCTGCTAGGGGCCATCTGTACAGCCAAATGGGGAGAGCCTGACTGAGGGTGAAGCCAAACACAGAGGAAATCAGAGCCAAGCGACAGAGAGGGACTGGATTCAGCCATACCTGAATACAGCCCACTCCAGGATTTTTCAGCCACATGAACCAGTTAAAATTAGGTTTCTGTCACCTGTAACAAGGTTCCTAAGCAATACAACAACTAAGGGTGAGGTACCATGCAAGGCAATGGGGTATAACCACAAAGATGTGAGCCTGATTCTAAAAGAGCTCATTTTCTATCTCTTTATTTCTAAGAACGGCTATATTGAGATACAATTCACGTACCATAACATTCATTCTTTTAAAGTCTACAGTCCTATGGTTTTTAGTATAGTCACAGAAATGTGCAACCATCAAGACAGATTACTTTCTACCTTGCACTGAAAATGACAAGCATGTGCTTGCTCTGTTCTGCCCTGTGCACCAGCTCCTCTCCTGAGCCCAGTGCTGGGTTTACACCTTTCTGTAGTACCAGCAACTGCAGTAGGTGCCCAATGGCTACTAAGCTGTACCCAGACCTCCTGAAAAGCTCGGCCTCCATCCAACAGTTGTTTAGGTCCTCTCTAAAGCACAATGAATGAGAGAACAGATATTTGGCAAAACCACTCAAGAAAAGGATGTGCTAAGCGATCACTAGGTTTTCTCTGGGTTTTCCAAGCTGGATCCCTGCAACAGGGTAGACCTTCTGAGAGGTGCACACCTGGAATGTGCTCCTTTGGCTCCCTGAACTTTTCCCAAGTTTATTACAGAATAATTTAAAATCGTAACAAGGGGAAAACATATAAATCCAACAGTAGGGGAATGATTTAATACTTATGGGGCACCCATAAGATAGAATAGTAAATAGCCACTAAAATTCATCTTTGCAAAGAAGATTTAAGGACATGGGGAAATAACCATGCTATAACATTAACTGAATGAAACAAAATATAAAAGGGTGCATAGAGATTTCAAGCACACAAAATAGTAAACACCAGCAACTGGAAGGGAATAATACTAATTATTAGATGCAATTACCTTTGTGTAGGTGGATTATAGACAATTTTTTTCAATGCTTCTCTACAATTTTCTATTTTTCCAAAATGAAAATTACTTTAATCAAATCAGAAAAGCTGACATTATTTTTTAACTCATCCCTTGGTTATTATTTACTTTTATTAATGTGGCTACCAAAGAATGAGAAACAATCACATGAAGAACATTTCTGAACCTGCAAAACTTTTATGGAAAAAAAAGACACTGTCCCTCAGAGTCTTTTAAACAAACACGTAAGTAATGTAATCTACCATGTTTACCTTTTAACCTTGACTGCCAGGAGGCTCAGAGCTAAAATTTAATTTACAAAAATGCAGTAACCATCGTAGCCCAGGTTCTGGGTTCGGTAACTTGCATGCTTCTATGTGGTTTCTGATGCTTCCTTTTATCTGTTTTTTCAATTGTCTTGCTTGTGTTTTTATATACTCAAATCTTCCTTGGAATACATAAAGAAGTATTTGCTGATGTGATTTGAGGTACACCAGAGAAGAGAGGTCCTGCCTAGCAGATGCTCTGCTGGGATGTTTCATTTTTACAAACACATGGCACTGAGTGGGGCTTTGAATGCTTTATTGCTATTCTAATTACAGGAGAGGGGCAACTGAATAAGTGTGTGCGGGAGGCTCCTTTATTGAGACAGGCTAGTCCCAATGATCAGATCAACACATGTTTTGCTAAATCTCCATCTCTTTGAAGACTGTGTGGACAGAGGTCCACCCTGGCTGCCCACTGTCTCTGGCCATTGACTGACAGCAAATGTTAGCAAAGCCAGCCAAAATGTGTTCACCACATCCATCCTGCATTCAAGTCTACAGACAACAAGTGACACACCCAGCAAGTGACAAGGGGGTATACACAATCCATAAAGACATCCTATCTGAATAAAACAGGGTCCACACACTCTAACACAAGCCCCAAACACCCTTTAGATCACTGTGGATTTTGCTGCAATTACCCAGACTGATCCTTTACTTCGGCTTAGAGAGAAAGTACCTGTACTCTAAAGATGGACCACTTGAAAAAATTAAGTATTGTATCACCCGGGTGTTCTCCCAACCGTGACACTTCATGGCAAGAGATACATATTTGTTTGATTGTAAGCCAAGATTCTTTTTTTTTCTGGTGGTAACTTCACTGAGCCTTCATGAGATTTCAGAAGTGAGCAAAACAAATAAGCAGTCAATATTTTAGTTGTGACCATTTTATCACATCTGAAGTCACAATGTCCTACTTGTGAATCCACACCAGAGGAAAATGAAGGAAGGAAGGCAGGAAACGTTTATTTAGTGCTTACAGCATGCCAGACAGAGCACTGGCCGCTGCACCTGCCAGCTCAAGGCATTTTCCATTCCAGCCTGCTATCTCCCTTAAGCATCACAATACCATCCTGGGGAGTACATATAACAGTCCCAGTCTTTCAGAAGTGGAAATCTAGGCTTAGAGAGATCAATACCTTGCTCAAGGTCACCCACAGGGAAGATACTAGGTTTCTGACCAGAAGCCAGCTTAAAGCCACCCAAAGCCCATGCTCGGTGCCCCTTCAAATGGCGAGATATGCTTCCCTGCTTGCGTGAGGCTGAGATTATACCCTCTGCCCTCCTTCCCCTGAGCTGAAGTGCCTTCTGACTGCCTCATCCTCTTGACTTTAGGCCCCCTCTCACTCAGAAAGTCATCAAGACACACTTGAAAAATAAAATATAAAAGCATCAACCCACACCCTGAAATTGAGCACCCTTCCCTTTGCTGCTACTAACAAGCTAATATGAAATCTCTTTCAGGGAAGCTTTCTGAAGGGAATAAATTGATGGCGAAAACATTATGCAGCTGACAATATTTGGTGATGATGCAAGCAGGGCTGCCCTGTCCATAAATGGTTTTGTCTCCAAAGAACCGGCTCTCCGTGTCCTTTCCAAAACAAAAATAGATAGATAGATAGATAGATAGATAGATAGATATAGATGGAGCAACAGAGAAACAGTATCCAGAAGACATGGTTCGGTATAATTGCATTGCCCTCCCATTTATGTGTGCCAGGCAACTACCCCAGAGAACTTGAAATGTTCTGGAGAAGACAGGAATGTCATTCAGAAATGATTCCACACGGGTTGGCTCTGCACAGCTACCCAGCTTACATCCTCCTGGGGCAGAGGAAGCTTCTCTGCTTGCAGCAGCCTGCGTGTACCACCACCAACTGCCACCCGTTTCTTCACCTTTTATTTACAGCGCAGAGCAGGCTGGTTCATCAGTGAAGGGAAGAGGTGGGGAATAAGATGCAATCCAGATTTCTGTTCTTTCTCCGGGGACCAAAAAAAGGGGGGGGGGGCACACAGAGAAGGAAGTGTAGCCTAGGCTGCACGATCAACGCGGCAGCGCGACCCTGCTCTCAGAAAGGGGTTTGCACCAGGGCTCGAGCAGAAGCGCCCAAGGAGCCCCAGGAAGCCGGGTCAATCAAGCCCAGCGCCTCGGCCGGGCTTTGGCGCGGTGGAAGAGGCGCCAACCGAGCGTACTGCACAGGAAATCACTGCCCCCTTCAGGCCGCGTCTCAGATGCTGCGGCCGGAGCGTAAGGGCTCCCTCAGTCCCGAAAAACTCGCAAACCCGACCTCGCGCGGCCCGCGATCCCTCCTCTGAGCCCCCTAGGCGCACCCCAGCCCCCAGGCGGGCGGTGAAGGTGTGCACTGTTGCTGCAGCCGGAATGCAAGCTGAGGGTGTGAGGAGGGGGCTTGGGATGGAAAGCTCTCGGCTCTTCGGCTCCCCTCAGAGAAGGGGGCAGGGAGGGCAAACCGGGTGCTGCGCTCCAAGTCCGTGCTTCAAGTCTGCGCCCGGGGAAACTGCGCCTGCAGCCGCCCGGCCACCAGCAGCGGCGCGGCTGCACACCCTCGCGCGCCCGGGGCGAGACCTGATCAGGACACTCTCTGATCAACCAGCCCGAGGGGGTCTCCTCAGAAAACCGCTCGGGCCATAGGCAGCGCCGGGTACATGCAGGCAGCAGCGCTGCAGAGCCGGCGGCCCCACGCCGGCCTGAGTAGTACTGGCTCCGAGCTCGTCCAGCCCTGCTGCGCCCTCCAAGCCCCTCGGGTCCCCGAGTCCTCCGGACCTCAAAGCACAGCTCGGCTTTCCTGGATCCGAGAGCAGGCCCGTGGCCTCTCTAGCCCCGGATGGCCCAGTTTAGAGTCAATGCGCCTGTTCTTCCCACCTAGCACTCCACAGCCCCACCAGCGGGGACCTGGGCAGGGGCGACCACTGCAGGCTTTTGGGGAGGTTCAGTTACCACCTTCTCCACTCCTTCTCTGGGCAAAGGAGACCCTAGTCTTCTATCCCACACCCCACAAGAATACACACACATAGAATCCCAGAGGAGGAAGATGTTCAGCAAATCTTGGTACCGGCTGTGCCAACCAAGCCCGGCGGGACCCAGAGGGTAAGCACTGAGCCCCAGCCCGCGCGGTGCCCTCGGCAGGCTCAATCAGGGATCTGCCCATGGGCCAAAGCTTGCTTCTGTCCAACACACCCTCCCCCATCGCCCCCACAGCCCCGACGGAACGGGCGGCCGACACTCACCTCGGTGTCGTAGAGCCGCAGGTCGAGGAAGTAGGGGCGCAGGAGCGACTCGTTGCGGATCTGCTCGATAGCCAGTTCCACGGCGGGGAGCACGCCGCGCCCGATGCTGCCCTTGGCCACCTCCTTGGTGAGCGGCATGAGGCCCATGATGGAGAGCGGAGGGCTGCTGGGCGGCGGCCGGGGGACACCCCGCGCCCAGCCCCAGGCCCCGGGCGCCAGCGGCAGCAGCAGCGGCAGCAGCAGGAGCAGCAGCAGGCGCGCGGGCGGCGGTGGCGGCGGCGGCGGCGGCCCGGGCTGCCCGGAGCTCGGCGGGGAAGCCATGCCGCGCCGCGGGCTGCGGGCGCCGGCTCACTCGGCCCGCATGGCCTGGCCCGGCCCGCCGCCCCGCGCCAAGCTCTCCCCGCGGCGCCCGCGCAATGGCGCCGGCCCCGGCTCCGGCTCCGGCTCCGGCTCGGGCTCCGGCTCGGCTCAGAACGGCCGCGGCGGCGGCAGCGGCGGCGCCCGTGACGGATCAATCACACCGGGAAGGGGTGGGAACGAGCGGAGTGCGGGAGGCGGGGAACGAGCGAGCGAACGCGGAGAGGGGGGCCGGCGTCTTCGCGCGCGCCTCTCTCCAGCGCGGCTGCCCCGAACCGGGCCGCCTCCGCCCGCCCCCGTGCACGCTCTGAGCCGCTCTCCCGCCGGGAGCCGCTCGGCGGCAGCCTCCGGAGCCCGGCCGGGGGAGGGCGGGCGGTAGGAAACGCGGGAGGCGAAGGCGAGGCTGCTCCGCGGCGGCTCGGGCCGCCTCCGGGGACAGGGACGGGCCGTGCGCGCCGGGGGAGGGGAGGCACTGGCGCTGCGGCGGCCGCGGGGAGGGCCGCCTTCCCAGCACACGCACACACACGCCCCCGGCCCTCCGCCGCGCGGGCTGCCCGCGACCGCCCGGGACCTTAGGGCCCGGGTATAGCGGCTGAGGGAACGAGGACGGCGTACTGGCACACGCAGTGGCCGCCGCCGCTTCTCCGAGCGCTTCCTGTAGCACCTGCACGGTGATTTGGGACAGCTTCTTGGAGGTTTGGCTGGGAACGTCTGGTTTGCGAGCGCGCCACTGAGGCGTCCTAGAGGCACCTGCAGCCTACACTCCTCTGCTCTGCGCGGGTGTCTAGGGGGCCCTGACTGAGCCCGAAGGGGCGGCCAAAGATGCCGACGGCGTTCGAACGCCCCTTGGTGCTGAGGTGTCCAGCCCTTTGGGCTTGGCTGAAAGCCCCCTCCTTCCCCACCAGACTGAGCCGCCCTTTGCCAACCCCAAGAGAATATGGTCTTCACCTTGCGTGTGCTACTGCCCCCTCCAGGCGTTTGACCTCCCCACGTCCCCATTACCGAAGGGGGCTCCGCCCTAGAAATCTGCCACCCACCCACCCCCGCCTCCCCAGGTCGGAGTACAGTCCTCAGGCCAGAGCGGATCCATGCTCCCCTCGACTTGGCCCTCTCTATAACAGGTAGCACCGGCTGCACTGGCTAGCCTTAATTAAGCAAAGCAGTCCTGTAATCTGACCTAGAGCCTCAGGCCCCGTGTACCTCTCCAAGCTTGAAGAATACGAACCGTGGTGGTCATGAAAATACAAAATCCCAAGAGGTGAATAATAAGGGGGACACAATAGGACATCAAATCAGGAAACCTCCTTGAGCCTGAACCAACCATTGTGGGCAATATGGATGACCTTGTTAACAAGGTTGGGAATTTAACCTTCACTGAACACTTGCTACCTGCCTTATTATGGAACACACACAATAGCCCTAGGAACCAATACTGTGTTCATCCTCCTCACTTTACAGACTAATACACAGAGAGGTTCCATAGCTTACTGAAGAACACAGAACTACTGAGAGAGGACTGAAACCCAGAGCCAGCAAGAGCTCTGTACACAGTGCAGTGGAAGTCAGGATGGGGAACAGGTTCCCCTGTGGGAAGGAAACTAGCTGCCCTGACTCTGAATTGTTCTGGACCTTGGTTCCCTTGGGCATGTAGTGAAGGAGCTGGACCACACGTTGTCCACAGACTCGCTCTTCTGGAGTGAGGCAGGGGCAGCCCTGAATCATATGCTATGTTATTATCAGGAAGCATGAAGATGGAGAGGAGAGGCCGAGCCCAACTCCTGGAAAGTAACTTGGACAGTTCTGGGGAAACCAAGCCAAATTCTCCCTGTCCAACTCCTCTTTCTAGGCTTCTGCAGACACCACCTCCCAGGCTCCACTTAACCTTTCCAAGCTGGACGGTTTGCAAGGGCAGAGCTCACTTGTGCATCTCCACCAAAAAAAAAAAAAAAAAGTGGTCCAGAGGACAATGTAATCCCTAGATGCTCCCTCAGCTGGTATCTTGACATCACAGATATCCCCTAGTCATAGGCTTCCAGCATCTGCCATTCCTCAACTCCTCAGCTCAGGTTTCTGAATGAGCATTTTCACTTTTTTCCTTTTTTTTTTCCCCTTAGTCATTTGTGTTTTCCTTGTAAGCCATGCCAATATGGAGTATCCGCTGACACCTACATCTGGGAATAAGTTGAAAGCTGGAATAACTTTGCTTGACATTTACTAAGTGGTTGAAGGCCCTGCCTGGCAACTACCTTTCAGCCTCTCTGTCTCCACCTATGGGGTGACCTGGCCTCTAGACACCTGGCCTGGGACCAGCCCTGACCCAAGGAGCTCCAATCTCACTCTCCAACAGTCTGGATCCAGGCCAAGCTGTGATCTCATGACCCATTTCTGATGTCTGGGCATCCCTCTGGTTCCCAGATCCTATTCTGGCCTGTGTTCCAGTTTGGGTAACTGGATCCCCGGCATTCTTCCTTGGGTCTGAGTTACTGTCTTGGTCACCAGTCTCCACTCCATGTTCTTCTAAACCTGGAGTTCAGCCTCTTGCTTTATAATAATCATTCATTGCTTCAATCAATGTTTTGCAGTGTCTACTGTGTGCTGGGCGGTGTCCTAGGAGCGGAGGATACAGAAATAAACAAGCCAAACTAAAATCCCTGCCCTCATAAAATTGATATTCTAGTGGAGACAGAGAGACATAAACAGAAAGAAGAAGAAGATATTTTAGTATGTCAGTTTATGAAAAGTGCTATGGAGAACAATAAAGCAGGAAAGAGGACTGAGACTGACAGGGTGGGGCTGCAGTTTGAAACAGGGAGGTCACAGAAGGACATACTGAGATGACTTCACCAAAGACCTAAAGGAGGTAAGTAAGCAAAACATGCAAATAGTGTTCCAGGTGGAGGAACAGCAAGGGCAGAGGCTCTGAGACAGAAGTGTGCCTGGCATGTTCAGGGAACTGTCAGGAAGCCAGTATAGCTGGAGTGGAGTGAGCAAGGGGAAAAGCAGTAGTACCCAAGGTCAAAGGCAGGCGAGATCAGGTAGGACCTGGGCATTGTGAGGACTTTGGCTTGCACATGACGACGTGGGGAATGACTGGGGGGAACTGAGTGGGTCAGTAATGTGATCTGATCTGCCTATCACGTAAAGAGTTGTTGGCAGGAAGCGGAGAGACCAGTGAGGAGGCTATTACAATAAGCCACATATGGTAACAAGAACCAGGCTACAAGCAGAGGAGGTGGGGAGAAGTGGCTAGATTAGTAATTGTTCTTCTTATTATTAATGGGAATAAAATGCATTGGCAGATGCCAAGTCCCAGGACTGTGGTAAACAATTTACAAGAAACATAGTAGAGACTTTAGAAAGCGATATGCTCAGGGTCGCACCCCTAGAAAGTGATAAAACATGAACGTCAGTCCAGGTCTGTATGGCTTAAATTCTCATCTTCCTCCCCAAATCCTGCCTCCTTAGCAATCCTTTCTCCCATGCCCTTTTCCTATACACAAGAACCAGTAGCTAGTCTCCAAACCCTAGTTTAGAGGTTGGGGCTGTGTGGAAAGATGATGCTTGTTCCCTTTCTGGGGATCTGGGGGGAGTGTGCATGGTCCACTGGCTGCCTGTCAGCAGGACACCGCATCCCTTTAAGCAGGATCCTGACAATGGGAGGCTAACCAGGCCTCTGCCTGCTGTCTGTCCTCCTTCTATATCAGGCTGGACAACCCTTGCCACTCTGGTGCCAGCTGCTCAGATCTGCATCCGTGCAGCTGTCTCCTCCCAGGAACGGGGTCCAGTTTCCAACACCCTGTTCCCAGTTTGACCTGTCATCCATGCCTGCCTCTATTCTAACTCCCAACAACAGGGAGGTCTTCTTTTTTCTTTAAAAAAAAATATAAGCCATCTTTGAAAACATCTCCCATGTATTTTTTATTCATGTTTACATTGAAATGTTTCTTTCAACCAAGTAGCTCGGCTGTTTTTTTTTAAAGTACATTGTTTTTCATTTCCATTTTTTTTAATGGATAAGTTATGAATGATGGATCCAAAAAAGATTAGCTGAATGAATCTAAGTTGCTTTTCTTTTTTCACAAGGCATGTTTTTTAAACCATAAAATTAGGTTTCAGGCATCAAATGTGGTCTGGTGACACAGTTCGAGTAATAATAAAGCTACCATTTATTAAACACCTACCAACTTTGTGCCAGACACCTTGGTATGCATCATCTTAATCTTCATGACTGCCTGAAAAATAGGTATTAGGATACCAGTTTTTCAAATTATGTGGCTGAGGTCCAGGTGGGTTAAATGACGTGCCTAATGATACTCAGCAGAGGCAGCAACGGGGCCCAAACCCAATTAGTCCAACCCCAAACTCCTGCATTTGCCTCTCCTTGAAGATGCCCTTATATAACTGAGGAGGAAATAGTCTTAAAAAAGTAAAGACTGCTGCTGAGGGTCAACATAAGAAAGAGGTAAGATGCCTTGGCCAGGATCCCCCACCGAAATAGAGATGAGGCTGGCTCTCCTTTATCAGGGGAGAGCATCTGGCCTGGAGACAGTCTGACTAAACCTTTCAGGAGTCAGTGCCAAGCCTGAGGTGGACCAGCAGAGCTTGGAGCCTCTCCTCCCACCCCTGCTCTTCGTGCAGTTTGAGAACAGTGGAAGATGGCGGAATCACCTTGCTCCATGTCGGCTGGACAGGTCCTAAGCGTACATAGGTGGGAAATTTAGTTCATAACTGAGAGGTCTCCAGAAGGATACCACCTCCCATTTAGAGGTTTCAAAAACATTAAGATCCTTTACAAAGGGGATCCTAGATGGATAAAAGGCACAGTTTAGGAACAGAGCCTTAGACAGGGAAGCATCCTGCCAAGTGTCTGGTCTAACCACTCACTAAACCTTAGGGGTAATGGTGAGTTTGGAGTCAGGCAGTCATGGGTTCAAATTCTGGCTTACCAATTATTAGTGGTACAATTCTGGGAAGTCACTCACTCTCCTGAACTTCAGTTTCCTCATCTCTAAAGTGGGAATAAATGATTCCTCTTTCACAACAACAAGGTTGTTGTAAGGATTAAACAGTAACAACAGCTAATATGTATTGAGCACTCACATATGCCGAGGACCCTTCCAAGAACTTCACATATAATTAACTCCCCTATTAAGTAAGATGATGCATAGTACTAGGCACTTATTAGGCAAACAACTAATAACAATATTAATAGTAATAATAATAATAATAATACCACTGCAGATGGCAAGAGCAGTGCCTCCTGAGGCTCCCACTCCATTATTTGAATGATGGGGTTTTTATACATTATTTCTTAGGCTCCACCTATACCCTTTCTATAGCATTCATTATGGATCCCAATTTGCTGCTGGAGTCCATGATACTCCCTCTCACCCATGGTGGCCCCTGACCAAAGACAGTTCACAGGTACCTCCTCACTCCCATCCAAATCAAGTCTTCCAGGAGAAATATCCCCAGATTCCCCAGTCTTCCCTGGCCACCAATCTAAAGTCTGTCCTTGGCTATCTTCAAAGATGATACCTAGAAGTGACCACAAACCCTCCACGTGAGCCAGGAAGCACACAGAATAGCAGGACCATCCCTTTGTGCTCAGGAATCTGGACTGCTGTCCCACTGTCCTCGCAGTCCAGAGTTACCTGCACTTTGCTAACAGCCGTATCACCCCTTTGGATCATAGGAAGCTTGTGATTCTCCAAGAGCCCTAGGTTTGATTTCTGTGGAGTTGCTGTGCTGTTTCAAATGAACAGCAAGCCACATTTCTTTGATCCTGTTTATCAGCAGTTTAATTCAGTGACCTATGAACAGGCTTGAAACATTCCATTCATAATTATGTCCTGATATTCCAGCCTGTTGAGGGCATCCTGCATCTTAGCACTGTTCTCTTTCATAGTCACCATCTCTCAGTTAGTGCCATTATTGTTGGACAATCTGATTTTCTTCCTTAACCTGAAGCATTGATCAAAATGTTAAAAAGGAGAATGATGAAGATAGAGCTTTGTGACTATCCACACTGGGGGCCTCTGCCCCGTCTGGCCCTGCGACCAAACCCACTGAAAATTCTCCCAACTTCCAAATTCTGCAGCCCATGTCTCTCCATCTTGCACTCCAAAATATGAGAAGCTTGCTAAAGTTTTTTCTGAAACCCTGATGCATACTGTCTCCTTATTTCTCTGACCTGCCAGATTAGTAACTCTACAACTACCGGTGATTATGGCTGGGCTGGTTTTTGGTGAACCCACGTCCACTCCTAAGGACCACTGCCTCTTCTCTGTGTGATCACACATCATTTGTATAATCAGTCCTTCTCAAACTCTGCTGAAGATCAACACCCAAATCCCCTTTTGCTGAGGTCACCCTTTTAGTCTCTCAGAATATCAAAACTCTGCTGCATCCCCCATCGCCTAACCCTTCCTTTCTTTCATCCCCCAAAGATCCTTAGATGCTCTCTCTGATTCCCACCCACAGTTTCATGCCCAGCCCTTCATCTGGACCTGGAGACATGGGCTCATTGAAAGCATCTACGTGCCCTCTAAGAGTCTTCTCATCTCTCATTCCCCTCTTAACCATGCTCGTTCTGCTATTTCTGTTTGCTGGTCATTCTCTGCCAAAACGTCTAGTGTGTCTCTGTCACAAGCCTCGAGATGAGACAGTTCTGCCTTCCCTTCATCATTCTCTCTTGCTTGCTCCAAGTGCACCCTACAAAGCCTCTAGGGAGGTCTGTGATGTTCTTCCAAAGCCTCAGTTCATTTTGAGATTGAGTGCCTGTGTGTTCCAGCAGGTTCCTCCATTCCAGACCCCTACTTCCATGTTTTTCTCCATGGCCCTAATTTCTGTGTGTGGCGGGGAGGGGGTTAATTGTATTGAACTACAACATATATACAGAAAAATACAGAATCTTAAGTGCACAGCTCAATTAATTTCCATAAAGTGAACACAACCATATAAACAGCAGCAAGAACCAGACACTACCAGCACCCAGAAGCCCCTGTTAGGGTCCCCGGCCAGTCACTACCCTCCCTCGGGGCAGCCACCATCCCAACAGCTAACATTATAGATTGGTTTTTGCTTTTTCTTCGTCTTGATATAAATGGAATCACCGTCTGTCCTCCTTTGTGTCTGGCTTCTTTCACTCAACGTTGTGTTTGTGAGATTCGTCCTCAATGCTGCGTGTGGTCGTAGATCTTTTATTCTCATGGCTGTATGGCTGCCTCAACCTTTTACAATCTGACTTCCTTTCATGGATCTGTGTGCAGCCCCTCGGTTTTCTCTCCACCCACCCCCAACCTGGCTGGCTGCAATAGTCTAACTTGTATCCCTATCTCTAATCTTACTCTTCTCCAACCTAACCCTCATCTACCTTGCCAGACTAAACTTTCCAGAGCTTGCTCTAATCAAGTCTCTTCCAGCTCAAAACAATCTATGGTTCTCTGTCCTCTGTGGGTACAAACTCCCAAGACTGGGATTAGGGCTATTTACAATCTGGCTTCAATGTTTCCTCCTTCCCTCCCCACACCTCCTGTGTTCTAACGCTAGAAGAAATTAGATGGCCCGTAAACATGCCTGCCCTTTTCTGCCTCGATACCTTTGCTCATGCTATTCCTTCAACCTAGAATATTCTTCTTACTCTTTCTCCCACTGGCAAAATCCTTCAAGACCCAGATCAAATGTCACCTCCCTGTGATACTTCCTCCAGTCACTCCAGCAGAAATAACTGCTACCTTCTCTCAGCTTCCATAGCAAGTCTTGGCTCATGCTGAGAGATATCACTTATCACTTCTTTAAAAGTTAGTTACCACATTTCACCCATTGTAAGACACATTTTTATTCATCTCTGGAATAAAGATGCACCTTGCCACTGATGGCATTTTATAATTAGCAGTATTTCTTTTCTTTCTTGGTGATACACAAAATACTGTTGTCTTGGATTAGATGAAATACAGTATTTCATTTTTTATCTCAGCATATTCTAGAAAGACTCTGTGGTATCACACTACATTGTACAGTTAGTTTTCTACATCTCTGGGTCCCTCTCGGTGTGTGAGACCATAAGTACAGACAAAGCACGCATCTATGTTTGTTGAATGAATAGGTGTGCATTATTCACCATTACCTGGATGACTTCTGCACATATTTTTATATTGGAGAGAGGAGGTGGCATGGGGAAGCCCTCTCAGTGTGGCTTTTCATGAGGTTCCTCACAAGGAGGAGAGGATTACCCTTTCCTGCAGGGGTGCTGAGGGCCAGGTGATGGTTGGGGAGGGCTGGAGTCAGTCACAGAGGTCTTGCTTCCCTGTGGCTGGCATAGCTTGGGGTTGGAAAAGTCACAAAGGATTCATTTAGTGCTGAATCCTTGATCAGCAAAGCAAGCTTCAATGATAACATCCTTCCTATTGGGTAAATATGATTTGCTTTTCAAGGATCTGATTTATAGCCTGGTTTTCAGGAGCACACTATGACCAGAAGCAGTACATCCTATCCTGCCATCTTGTTCCAAGCCTCTTCTGAGAATAACAACAGTGAGTCTTTTCATTTGCTTTTTCCTAATGAAATCTGTTATTCCCTCTGCCCCACCAACCTGGCTCTATATTATATTAAATAGCAAAGGACAGAGAAAAGATGGCATCTAACTTAAGTGATATTCTAGTTACTCTTTGCCCATTTCTTAATATTCCAGCCACTCAAATTTCATAGGTGATTTTAGTAAAATCCAGCATATTCTATTATTTTTCAAGCGCTTCTAAAGTTTGGAAACACATCATGCATTGTCAGATGCTTTGGGATGATCCACTTAATGTGATTAATGATACTCTCTTTTTCTGATATCACACCACCCTGCACAACTGTGTACGCCTAAGAGCCCCTGACTTCAGATGGATCTGTGTCCATGTTTAACAGATTGGTTTGGAAGGAAGTTTGCTCCTATGTTCATCAGGGATCCTGAACCAGGTAACAATTCTACAGGATTTTTTCCAGTTTTAGGTCAGTACGATAAAGAATTCACTATATGTATGAGATGCTGCTTTCTGCTGGATGGTTTTCCTGGGTATTCCAAGGACGTGGAGACTGCCAGGCCGATGAGCATGATAAAGTTCAACTGCATGGCCATCTGGACTTCCTTTGGGGAGTCTGATTGATATCTTTATTTTGTCAGGATCTTGGAAAGCACTTAATTCTTTATACAAAGCACTTAATAACTTTATACAAAGTTAATTCTCTTTTGGCAAATTAGATGCCTCTGGGAATTTTCTAAATTTCATCTTCTCCTTCAAAAGATGGATCACTTGTAATGTGAAAACAACAAATAAAAAGTTTCTTACTGTCAGGAGTGGCGACCTTTGGCTAATAGGACCAGGAGTGAGAGGTAATGGAGGGGTGAAAGAGACCTATTTCTCACCTTACATCCTTCTGTACTGTTTGATTTTTTTTTTTTTTTTTACCATGAGCATGTATTCCTTTTATTAAAAAAAAGTTTCTTGTATCACTTTGCTCTCTGTTTTGTTATTGCTTCTGGTTCTATTTTTCTCCCTGTTATACCTTAATTTTGAGAAATTCAGCCAGAAGATGACACAGTTCATTTAAAAAATCCAGCAACAAAACAACAAAATGATTTTTAAAAAACTACCTTTGGATTCTATTGTTTACTATTGACTTCCCTTTTCAATTCCCTTTTTATTTATGCTCTGATTTTTTTCCCCAATATTAGATTTTATCTTACAATAGAAACAAAATAAAACCCTCATGTCTCAAAAATAAACTTATTTGGGGGGAGTTAGGGATCCTCTAGGAAATCTGGGGGAGCTACAGATCCTCTCTGCAGGGAAAGGCACAGACACACAGCTTCAGGGGTGTACCCCCCGAATATCTATTCAATATAACCGAGAGTGTAATGCCCTTTGCATATATTACCTCATTTAATTATCTCATTAACAATTCTGTGAAGCATTCTTATGCCCATTTTACAGAAGAGGAAAATTGGAGCCTTAGCGAGGTTGGATGATTTGCCCAAGGTAGCACAGGGAAAGTGACAAACTGTGGGCTGCCATTCTGGACTTAAGAGGCCAATTGGTCTTCCCTGCCATATCACAGCTTCAAGGTTAAGTGGACTGTTGATTTTCCAGCTTCTCATACTGTTTTCTTTGCCATTTCTTTTGGCAAGCTCCCCTGTGGCTTGCATGTTCTTCTCTGGACATCACCTTATGCTGGGTATGAGTGTCCAAGGGGTCATGTGACTTTGTGTCACTTTGGAGGTTCTCAAGGAACAACCCAGAAGGAAGTCACAGAGTTCGATCTTTCTCACTTCAGCACCCCTGACATGTAACAGCAGGTAAGGCAGGGAAGGGAGATGGGAGTCACAAAGGAGAGACAGAGACATGAGAACTGCATTCTGTTCCCAATATGCTGGCGCTTGGAAAGCTCCTTGGCTTCAACTTTCTCTTTTTAAAATGTGGGGAATGATGATCGTGAGCAATTTTAACAAGAAACATATTGGGCATTTACCATATTCCTGACTCTGTGCTCAGCACTTTGTAATCAGAAATGTGCAAAGCTGGGACTCTAATCTTGGTCTGAGAGCCTCTAGGGCCTTCTACCCTAAACACTACCATCCCCCTACTATGATACATAACAGAACCACAGTTCCTAACCGATGGGCAGAAGATCAAAGGGACATGAAAAGAGATGCCACACCCTTCCAAATGCCTCTTTTCTCTCTTTTTGCAAAAATGATTTCTTGCTAAAGGTCTACCTATTTAGTGTTCATGAAAATGATAGTATGATCAATGAAAAATTAACATTCTGTGGCTATTCTTAGGCATTTATTTGTCTCCCAATCCATGATGATAACGTGAACTAATTTGGGAGAAACCCCACTCATTTGGGTTTCATTTTCTCCCTAACTCACATAACCAGAGTGTTACTAGGATTTGCTTTAATTTTAAAATATTTCTGCAGATGTGTGTTTGAGGAATTTACCCAAGACAGAACACAGGACTACCATCTTCATTGTGACCATCTGATCTGCTTTCATATTGGCCACTTCCATCTCCCTAACAGCCCAAACAGCCCAATTTTGTGCCTTTGTGCACACAAAACCTCCCACCTGGAAAGTTTTTCCCTCCAACTCTGCAACCAGTTTTCAGGGTCCAAATTAAATTCCATCTTCTCCGTGAAGCCTTCCCTGGCTTTTCCCTCCAAGGAGATGACCCCTCTGTCTTCTGAACACTTGCCCTTCACCCTTAACCTCCTGCAGGCACTGAGCACGTCTGACCTTGCACCATCACTGCTGGTGCTCAAGGCTGCCTCTCCACTAGGCTGTGTCTGTCCTTCTCTGTCTCCTCTTCAATCCTTGCCCAGGGACTGGCACGCAGTGGTCCTCAGAAAGACATCTGCTGAAACACACTGGTGATGCCCAAGACTCATCTTCTTCACTTTCTATCATTTCTCCTATTCCCCTGCTCAGCTCTCCAACTCCTCTGGGTCAGATTCATTCTCCTTCGGGCCCTCCATCTACTCTAACCTTCTCAATTTTATTTCACCCTTCACTTGATGACGCATGTTTGGGTAATCTATTGCTGGCTTGACAAACCACTCCAAGATTCTGTGGCTTAAAAAAGCAGCCACTTTGTTTGTTTATGACTGTCATCTGGGCTGGGCTCAGCTAGGCAGTTCTGCTGGTCCTGCCGGTGGTAACTCATGTGGCTGCGTTCAGTTGGCAGGTCGGCTGGAGGTTGGGCTCAGCTAGGGAGGGTGGGCATTTGGGAATCTCTATGTCTCCAGTTAGTCTTGGAGCCACTCCCTTGCCATGTGGCCTCTGCACATGGTGTCTCCATCAGGGTAGCCAGACTTTTTATATGGCAGCTCAGGATTCTCAGAGGGCAAAAGCAAAATCCCAGACCCTCTTTTAAGTTTTAGGCCCAGAACTGGCACAGTGTCACCTCCATCACTCTCTACTGGAAAGCAAGTCACAGACCCAGCCCAGATTCAAGGGGGGAGGACATAAAAACGGCATGGAAAGCAGGAGACATGGTTCATTGGGGCAACCAGTGTCACAGACCACCACACCACACATCAGGGCTATATGACTCTGTGTCTGTCCCCCTCCCATAAGTGGGCAGAGGCTGTGTCCCCAGAAGCAGCACCGCACCCAACACAGAGTGAAGGACTTAGTGCAGAAGAAAGAAGAGGGAATTCCCCAAATAGGAGTCTGGAAAACTGGGCTCTGGGCAAGGTTTACCCCAGTGTGACTTTGGGCCAGTCCCTGCCCCTCTCTGGACCTCAGTTTCCCCATCTATACCAAGAGAGGTCGGACAAGTCTTTAAGATCTTTCTCATGTAGCTGACATTCTGTGATTCTACCAGACACAGTACTGACCACAGACCCATGTCCCAGCCACACCCTACTTCTGGCTGTTCCCCGGATGGGCCATTTTTAGGCCTCTGCACCTTTTCATATGTTATTCTCTCTGCCTGGACTATCATATTCTTTTCTCACTCATCCCTTCAAGACATAACGTGCATTTTTTAAATTGCAGAGGGTGAGTTGACCACCTCCTCGGCTTGAGACACTCATCATCGATTCCATACAGTGTTCTTCTCCCGCTTTGTTTTCCCTTCATCCCCAATCCCCATTCCTCCCCCAATCCCAACATGGTCACTCCTCCAATGGGCCCGATACAGATCATATGCTGTCTACCCTTGTAAAACATCTGATCCCTTGGCAACAGGTGCCCATGCTACCTCCACCTCTCCATTTTGCCAAATACCACCTGTACACCTGTAAATGTCCCTGTACATCCCTCCATAGGCACCTGCAGAACAGTCACTCTAAGGTATATACCTGGGGTGGGGACTACTGCATTACGAGGATGTGAATCGCCTAACCAGGAAATACGAACTGCTTGGGTATTAAAAAGAGGGGGACTGGAAGGCAGGGAATTGGTTACTGAGAGAATGAAAGAGCTAGAAGCTACATGGGGACAGTGAGGCAATCAGGAATGAGCAACAACAGGAAACTTCTACCTTCCCTGGCTGGAGGGCCAGAAAGAGGATACCTGGTAAAGCTGGAATCATCACTGACCTGTTCTGACCCCAGGGAGAACTGGGACAGAGAGGAGAAGAGAGATACCCTGGCTTCTCCTTTCCTCCCACCCTCCAGCTTCCTGCCAGTGCCTCTCAGTGGAATTCAGCTGATGAGGAGCCTCAGAACCACAGCTGCAGGAATCAGACCTCCATGATACAGAGCAGAGCAGGAGAAGGACGAGAAACAGATCTCAGGACACACAGGCCCTGGGCTGGCACCTTAGCAGCCATATAACCAGCATCTCTAAAACCTGCCAGAATGCTCTCCAGATGGCTGTGACAGTTTAACACAGCCCACATGCTTGCCAACACTAAGCATTACACAACTTTCTAATTTTTTTAACTGATGGGTATAAAATGGACTCTTGCTATGGTCATTTGCATTTCTCTCAATTCCTGGTGAGGCAGAGAATCTCTTCATGTACTTGTCAACCATCCATGATTCTGCCTCTCTGAAACTGCTTCTTCTTGGTTTACAAATATTTCTTGTATAAGCCAGTTATTAATCCCTTGTCAGATTTAAATATTACAAATATTTTCTCCCTATCTGTTAACATTGTGACCTTCATTTAAAAAGAAATCTTTCATTTAGTCAAATCTATTATTATTATTACTGATCCCCCTTTTTTACTGAGGTATAGTTGATGCACAATATTATATGTTTCAGGTGTATAACATAGTAATTCACAATTTTTAAAGGCTGTATTTCATTTATAGTTATTATAAAATATTGGCTATATTCCCTGTGTTGTTATATACTTGTAGCTTATTTATTTTATGCAAAGTAGTTTGTACCTCCTAATTCTCTACCCTATCTTGCCCCACCCCTCTTCTCTCTCCCCAGGTAACCACTGGTTTGTTCTCTATATCTGTGAGTCTGTTTCTTTTTTGATATATTCACTAGTTTTATTTTTTTAGTTTCCACAGGTATGTGATAGCATACGGTATTTATCTTTCTCTCTCTGACTTATTTCATTTAGCATAACACCCTCCAGATCCATCCATGTTGTTGTAAATGGCAAAATTTCATTCTTTTTATGGCTGAGTAGTATTCCAGTGTGCGTGTGTGCGTGTGTGTGTGTGTGTGTATTCCACATCTGCTTTATCCATTCATCTGCTGAGGAACACTTACACTGCTTCCATGTCTTGGCTATTCTAAGTAATGCTGCTATGAACATTGGGGTGCATGTATCTTTTCGAATTAGGGCTCTGTGCTTTTTGTATATTCTTAGTTTGTTCCCACTTATCAGGTCTTTGACCCTGGGCAGGTCATATGCCCTTGGTTTTCTACACTGCAATTCTATAAGCCTGTAACTGCAGAGAGAGAGAGGGAGAGAGAGAGAAGAAGAAACTTGGTCTTTTCTCCAGATTTCCTGAATGGCCCAATTTTGAGCTATTGCCTCAGGGAGAGTCTCTGCTCTGTTCCCCAGGCTGAGCGTTCACCTCTAAAGAAGCTTTTGTTTTCTGGGGTGTTAACTTCCCAGAGAACATAACTAAACACTGTCTTCACAAACAACACCAAAGTTGGAAATAGCAAGGCAGGATATGACAGAAAGTTGCATGTAATAAAACTGGTTTCCAAACCAGGTCCCTCTCAAGAAATGGCAAGAAAAGGAAGTAAATAAAGAGTTGAAAGTTGGCATTTCTCAGTTCTCACTTTCCTCAGGTGTCATGTCTCAAGGAAATATACATGTCCCAAGTTCATTTTCACTCCCACAATTTCTTTACAGCGTTTAGAAAGTGATATATTTCATGGTCGTGGTGAGACAAAAAGAGCTTTAGACTTAGATGTTTAACAGACCCCAGTCTAACATGCAGCTGATTTGTGATTTTTCACAAGTCACCACACTTCTTTGAGCAGTGGTTTCGCCTGACCTGGAAAATGAGACTTACTGTGTATCCCTTTCCTAAGAACTGTCAATCAGAGAATGGAGGTGCTTTGCAACTTTTATAGATTTTTTTAAACACCTAGGCACTGGGGTTACTCTTTCTTATTTAATTCTCACAACCACCACAGGAAATTTATTATTTCCATTTTATAGCTGGGAACACTGAAAGATTCAGAGGTTCAAAGAGATTCACCTCCCAAGGGTCAAACAGCTAGGATTGCTCTGCCCCTGCCCTTAGGTGGACTGGAAACATGGAGCTATTTGGTGTGGAGACTAGCATTTGGTATTTCTCCAGTTCTTTTAGACTGAAACACTAATTCCTGGGAAATGAGACAGAACCACAGTCCCCATCCTCCTGCCCTGGGAACCAGGTTGGAAACAAATTGCAGATGGTGCTGTCCAGGTCTTTCCTCCGCCAGCTTGGGCACTCTTGCAGCCCTGGTAGCCCCAGGGATCCCCAAACCCAGCTGCTACGGCTTGCGGGGGAGGTCCCGGCTCCAATTAAGTGGAAAAAAAGATGAGAAGACTCACCTACCCCAAGGGGCAGAAGTGAGTGAGAACCCCAGGAGATGCAGCTTCCAATGAATACAACAGGACCCAGAAATGGCCAGGGGCACCCCCCAAGAGTGAGGCTTCTCCCACTCTACTCCCAGGAGATGAAGCTGTCCATAAACCCATGGTTGGACATAGGATCAAGAAATTTCAGGACAGAGCCTGGGTGTCTGAGGGTGTGAAGGGGTGAGTTGGGGGTAAACACAACCATGGGCATGTGCTCTGGCATTGCTACCCTTGGTGTCACCTGCCAGGTTAGGCTACAGGTCCTGGAGCCTTGACTGGGGACAGCAGCCTCCTTCCTTTGAGACTGTACAGTGTTTCCCTCAAAACCTCATTCACAGGAAATTCCTAGGACCTAACCAGAAAGAAGCTGAAGGGCCAGTGCTGATGCCTTTCAACTCAGGTACCTGGCAGCTGATGCACAAGGCATCAGGGTGACAGCGCTCTAGGAGCACTGGATCTTCTTTCCTTTCTTAGAAAATGGTTATCAAGTCACAGAATGTCAGAGCTGGAAAGTCACATCAAACCTGCTTTATGGTGCACATGGGAAAAACAGGCTCAGAAAGGGCAAGCCAGCTGGCAGCAGCCACCCTGGGCCTGCATTCCCAGTACTGTTCTCTGCTCAAATGTTTCCTAGCAGCTCTCCTCATTCGCAGGAGACTTTTGCTGGATTTGGGGGCTGCAATGAAACTGGGATATTCCTATAGATTTTGAAAACGCAAAGCTTCAGCCCTCTTGTTTTTAAAATTTTGTCGTGATTCATTTGAGCTCATGTGGTTTACAGAAACCTTGTTTCTCCCAAGAAAATAACAAAGAAATGATGGTTTCCTGTATCGAATCCCTGGGAGGTGTAGGATGCAAGAAACAAAAGAAACGTTCTGTTCATCATCCCACAGAGTCAGTGGGGAACCAGAGAAATCCCAAGCCTAATGTTTCCCAGGGAGTGGCACTATGATGCTGGAACAAATATCAAAGGAAGATGCAATTGGTGAAGTGGGAAAACAGTGACTTTGAATTGAGAGATTTAGGTGCAAATTTCAGTTTTGTCATTGATTTTCTGTGTGACTTTGGGCAGGTATCATCCCATTCTGGGCCTGTTTCATCACCAGTAATTTGGAGGAAAAAAGACAAGATGCTCTCTAAACGCCCTTCCAGCATCAGCTGTGACTGGGGTCCCAAGCCTCCCCCTGCTGTCCCTGGACACTACCTCCAGCTTTCCCTATGTGCTTGCAAAGCTTGGGAGGAGGTGAGAGGGTGTCTCCCAGCTATGTTATATTTCCATTTAAACTCAGATTTACTAAGTGACTTGTCCACATTATTCGGGAAGTGACAGCTGATGCATAACGAGTTCCTGAGGTGTCTTGTCCAGATCTGACCAGGGAAATCAGGGGAAAGACAATCTCCAGATTGCTCTGAGCTGACGTCGCTGCTATAGGATGATGTTAATTCTGCTGCTTACAGAAATAAGTCCAGTGTGAGTCGAGGCTTTTTGGTGTTTAAAACCAGATGGTATTTCCTGCCTTGATCAGCCTCAGAGCTTTGGTTCCCATGACAACCCCGAAGTTCCACCTACTGCAACTTTCCCATTCTCTGAGCTTCTTCCTCTTCCACCATTGTGCCAGGGGCCCTGGAGAATAAAGCCACTAACTAGCATGTGTATGGCACTTTACAGTTTACAACACACCCCAGCATTTAGTACCTCATTTACTCCTCACCACAGCCTTGCCAGGTAGCATTTGCTATCTCTTCCATTTCACAGATGGGAAAACCAAAGCCTCAGAGATGAGGCAATCTGCCCTCTCGGCCCTCAGCGGTGTCAGTAGGACTCAAACCCAGGTTTTATGACTTTGGACCTCATGTGGGGTCCACTGTTCCACTGTGCCCTGCCTGGCAGACCAACTACTCACTTAGGATTCCTAAGTGGTCAATTCCATACATATATATGGGTCTAGACCAAGGTGTGAATCCTTAGGAAAGTTGCTTAACTTTGTGCCTCTTTCCTCATCTGCAAAATGGGTAGTAATAGTGGTGCCTCTAGATGGATGGGAGGATTGAATTAGCATGTTTGTAATACCAGAGTAAATGTTTGCTGACAAGCCTGGGTGAGTCTCAGTTCTACTTTAACCATCTTGTGACCTTGGGTGGGTCATTTTGCTTGTTGGTTCCTGTTTCCCCCTCTGTGTAAGAGGTGACAGCATCACGGTGCTCATATGGATGTCACGTGTGATGAGACTAGTGCACAGAAGGTGCCTTGGAGGGACCCTCTCTCACACTGCAGTGTGCATATGCATCTGCTGGGGACCTTGTGAAGATGCAGATTTTGGCTCAGGACGGCATTTCTTACAAGTGCCCAGGGGATGCCAAAGCTCCTGGTCCATGGACCACTCTTTGAAAACCAAGGCTATAGCGAGGAAACCACCATTCAAGTGTTATTAACAATCAATAATGCAGAGTGCCCAGTGAAGCCATCCAGTCCTGGACTTTTGTTTACAGATTCAATTTCACTTCTACTGATTGGTCTGTTCAGATTATCTATTTCTTCTTGATTATGTTTTGGTGGGCTGTATGTTTTTAGAAACTTGTCCATTTCTTCTAGGTTGTCCAATTTGTTGGCATATACTTGTTCATAGTATTCTCTTATGGTTTTTTGTATTTCTGCAGTATTGGCTGTTATTTCTCCTCTTTCATTTCTTATTTTGTTTATTTGGGTCCTCTCTTTTTTTCTTGGTGAGGCTGGCCAGAGGTTTGTCAATTTTGTTTACCCTTTCAAAAAAACCAGCTCTCTGATCTTTATTATTTCTTTCCTTCTACTGATTTTAGGTTTTGTTTGTTCTTCTTTTTCCAATTCTTTTAAGTGGTAGGTTAGGTTTATTTGAGATTTTTCTTGTTTTTTGAGGAAGGCCTGTATCACTATGAACTTCCCTCTTAGGACTGCTTTTGCTGCATCCCATAGATTCTGTAAGGTTGTACTTTCATTGTCATTTGTCTCAAGGTATTTTTAAACTTCCTCTTTGATTTCATTGTTGACTCATTGGTTTTTTAATAGCGTGTTGTTTAGTCTCCATGTAACCATTTTTCCCTCATTTCTCTTTCTGTGGTTCATTTATAGTTTCATGCTGTTGTGGTCAGAAAAGATGCTTGAAATAATTTCTATCCTCCTAAATTTGTTGAGGCTTGTTTTGTGTCCTAGTATGTGGTTTATCTTAGAGAATGTTCCATGTGTACTTGAAAAGAATGTGTATTCTTTTTTGGATGTAATGTCCTGAAAATATCAATTAAGTCTAACAGTTCTACTGTGTCATTTAGAATCTCTGTTGCCTTATTGATTTTCTGTCTGGAAGATCTTTCCATTGATGTCAGTGGGGTGTTAAAGTCTCCCCCTATTATTGTATTCCTCCCTTTATGTCTGTTAGTATTTGTTTTATGTATTTAGGTGCTCCTATATTGGGCACATGTATGTTAATAAGTGTTAATCATCTTCTCATATTGATCCTTTTATCATTATATAGTATCCTTATTTATCTTTCTTTATGGCCTTTGTTTGAAAGTCTATTTTGTGTGATGTGAATATTGCTACTCCCACTTTCTTGTCATTTCCATTTGCATGATATATCTTTTTCCACCTTCTCACTTTCATCCTACTGGTGTCCTTTGTCCTAAAGTGGGTCTCCTGTAAGCAGCATATTGTAGGCTCTTGTTTTATTATCCAATCTGCCATTCCTATGTCTTTTGATTGGAGCATTTAGCCCATTGATATTTAAGGTAATTATTGATACATATATTTTTAATTATTTTTTTAAAGTATTTATTTATTTATTTGGCTGCACTGGGTCTTAGTTTTAGCATGTGGGGTCTTCCTTACTGCATGGGGGATCTTCATTGCTGCATGTGGGAACTTTAGTTGCGGCATGTGGGATCTTTTTTAGTTGCAGCATGTAGGATCTTTAGTTGTGGCACACAAACTCTTAGTTGCAGTATGTGGGATCTAGTTCCCTGACCAGGGATCGAGCCCAGGCCCCCTGCATTGGGAGTGCAGAGTTTTAGCCACTGGACCACCAGGGAAGTCCCAATAGATATACATTTATTGCCATTTTAAACCTTGTTTTTCATTTGATTTTGTATTTCTTCTCTGTTCCTTTCTTTTTCTTTTTGCTTTTCCTTTTGTGGATTGATGGTTTTCTTTTGTATTATGCTTGAGTTCTCTTCTTTTTGGTTTTTGTGAGCCTATTGTGTTTTTGATTTGTGGTTACCCTGTTTTTCAAGTATGTTAATCCATTACTATAGCTACTTGTTTTAGACTGGTAGTCATACAGGCTCAAACACATTCTTAAAAAAAAAAAAACCTGCATTTTCATACTCCCCTCCCCCACATTTTATGAGTTTGATGTTCTCTTTTACATCTTCATGTTCATCCTTTTGCTGTCCATTGTAGTTATCAGAATTTTCACAAGTTAAAAAAAAATTTTAATCTATATACTGGTTTATTTAAGTGATTTACTTTCCAATTGTGATTTTTTCTTCCCTATAGATTCTTTCTTCTTTTCTATTTAGAGAAGACCTTTCAAGATTTCTTTTAGGATAGGTTTAGTATTGCTGTATTCTTTTCGTTTTTACTTGTCTGAGAAATTCTTTATCTCTCCTTCTATTCTAAGTGATAATCTTGCTGGGTAGAGTATCCTAGGCTGCAGGTTTTTCCCTTTCAGGACTTTGAATATATCTTGCCACTCCCTTCTGGCCTGCAATATTTCTGTAGAGAAATCAGCTGACAGCCTTATGGGGGTTCCCTTGTAATTAACTCTTTGTTTTTCTCTTGCTGCCTTTAGAATTCTCTCTTTATCTTTAACTTTTGTCATTTTAATTATAATATGTCTTGGTGTAGGTCTGTTTGGGTTCACTTGTTTCATCTCTGTGCTTCTTGTACCTGGATATATGTTTTCTTCTTATACCAAAGAACTTACACTGATCTTTCTCAAACTCTTCCAAAAAACTGAAGAGGAGGGAACACTCCCAAATTCATTCTATGAAGCCACCATCACCCTGATACCCAAACCAGACAAAAACACTTCCAAAAAAGAAAATTATAGGCCAATATCTTTGGTGAATATAGATGCAAAATTCTCAACAAAATATTAGCAAACTGAATCCAACAACACATAAAAAAGAACATACACCACAATCAAGTTGGATTCATCCCAGAGTCACAAGGATGGTTCAACATATGCAAATCAATCAATGTGATACACTGCATCAACAAAAAAGACAAAAACCACAAGATCATCTCAATAGATGCAGAAAAAGCATTTGATAAAATTCAACATCCATTCATGACAAACACTCTTACCAAAGTGGTTATAGAGGGAACATATCTCAACATAAAAAAAGCTATTTATGACAAACCCACAGCCAATATAATATTCAACGGTGGGACTTCCCTGGCAGTCCAGTGGTTGAGACTTTGCCTTCCAGTGCAGGGGGTGTAGGTTCAATCCCTGATTGGGGCGCTAAGACCCCATGTGCCTCGCAGCCAAAAAACCAAAACAGAAGCAATATTGTAACAAATTCAATAAAGACTTTAAAAATGGTCCACACCAAAAAAAAAATCTTTACAAAGAAATTTTTTTAATAAAATAAAATAAAATACTCAATGGTGAAAAGCTGAAAGATTTCCTGCTAAAATCTGGAACAAGACAAGGATTCCCACTCTTACCTCTTCTATTCAACACAGTATTGGAAGTCCTAGTCAGAGCAAATAGACAAGAAAAATAAATAAAAGGTATTCAAATTGGTAGGGAAGAAGTAAAATTGTCACTATATGCAGATGACATGATACTATATTTAGAAAACCCTAAAGACTTCACACAAAAACTATTAGAACTGATAAACGAATTCAGTAAGGTAGCAGGAAACAAGATTAACACACAGAAATCTGTTGCATTTCTTTACACTAACAATGAAATATCAGAAAGAGAAAGTAAAAAAAAAAAAAAAATCCCCTTTAAAATTGCATTAAAAAAATACTTAGGAATAAACCTGACCAAGGAGGTAAAAGACCTTTATGCTGAGAACTATAAAACATTGATAAAGGAAACTGAAGACAATTCAAAGAAATGGAAAGTTATCCCATGCTTTTGTATTGGAAGAATTAATATTGTTAAAATGGCCTTATTATCCAAAGCAATCTACAGATTTAATGTGATCTCTATCAAATTATCCATGACATTTTTTACAGAGCTAGAACAAATAATCCTAAAATTTATATGGAACCATAAAAGACCCAGAATTGCCAAAGCAATCTTGAGGAAAAAGAACAAAGTTGGAGGCATAATGCTCCCAGACTTCACACAATACTACAAAGCTACAGTAATCAAAACAGTGTGGTATTGGCACAAAAACAGACATACGGATCAATGGAACAGAACAGAGAGCCCAGATATAAACCCACACACCTACAGTCAATTAAACTCTGACAAAGGAGACAAGAATATACAATGGATAAAAGACAGTCTCTTTAGCAACTGGTGGGGGAAAGCTGGACAGCTGCATGTAAACCAATGAAGTTAGAATACTCCCTCACACCATACACAAAAATAACCTCAAAATGGCTTAAAGACTGAAATATAAGACATGACCCCATAAAAATCCTAGAAGAGAACACTGGCAAAACACTCTCTGATGTAAATCGTAGCAATGTTTTCTTACATCAGTCTCCCAAGGCAATAGAAATAAAAGCAAAAATAAACAAATGGGATCTAATCAAACTTATAAGCTTCTGCACAGCAAAGGAAACCATAAACAAAACAAAAAGACAATCTAAAGACTGGGAGAAAATATTTGTAAATGATATGACCGACAAGGGCTTAATTTCCAAAATATACAAACAGCTCATACAACTGAATAACAAAAAAACAAAAAAACCCAATCAAAAAATGAGCAGAAGATCTAAACAGACATTTCTCCAAAGAAGACATATAGATGGCTGGTAGGCACATGAAAAGATGCTCGACATTGCTAATCATTAGAGAAATGCAAATCAAAACTACAATGAGGTATCACCTCACACTGGTGAGAATGGCCATCATTAAAAAGTCTACAAACAATAAATGCTGGAGAGAATGTGGAGAAAAGGGAACCCTCTGACACTGTAATGTAAATTGGTGCAGCCACTACGGAAAACAGTATGGAGGTTCCTTAAAAAACTAAAAATAGAGCTACCACATGATCCATCAATCCTATTCCTGGGCATATATCCAGAAAAGATGAAAACTCTAATTCAAAAAGATACATGCGGGCTTCCCTGGTGGCGCAGTGGTTGAGAGTCCGCCTGCCGATGCAGGGGACACGGGTTCGTGCCCCGGTCCGGGAAGATCCCACATGCCACGGAGCGACTAGGCGCGTGAGCCATGGCCGCTGAGCCTGCGCGTCCGGAGCCTGTGCTCCACAACGGGAGAGGCCACAACAGTGAGAGGCCTGCGTACCGCAAAAAAAAAAAAAAAAAAAAAAGATACATGCATCCCTATGCTCATATCAGCACTATTTACAATAGCCAAGACATGGAAGCAACCTAAATGTCCATCACCAGATGAATGGATAAAGAAGATGTGGTATATATATATACAATGGAATACTACACAGCCATAAAAAAGAATGAAATAATGCCATTTCCAGCAACATGGATGGGCCTAGAGATTATCATACTAAGTGAAGGAAACCAGACAAAGACAAATACCATATGATACTCATTATATGTGGAATCTAAAATATGATACAAATGAACTTATTTACAAAACAGACTCACAGACATAGAAACTTATGGTTACCAAAGAGGAAAGGGGGAAGGAGGGATAAATTAGGAGTTTGGGACTAGCAGATACAAATTACTATGTATAAAACACATAAACAACAAGGTCCTACTGTATAGCACAGGGGACTATATTCAATATCTTGTAATAAACTATAACAGAAAAAGAATATGAAAAAGAATAACTGAATCAATTTGCTGTACACAGAAAATAATACAATATTGTAAATCAACTGTACTTCAAATAAACAAACAAACAAACAAATAAAGCGGAGTGCAATGCCCATAGGCCTCTGGTTATAAGCTTAGTTGAAAGTTCAAGAAACTTGGAAAGCCCACTGGAAATGTCAGCAGGAAGGGTTTTTCCGGGTGGGAAATTTCTGCCAGGCAAGGGCTCCTTAGGGCCACAGTCCCAGGCTCTGTGCATCCTGGAACCCCCACAGGACTCTGGGGAAAGCTATATTTGATCTTAAAGCTCAAGAGATGTAAAAACATCAGTGTGTTACATTATGTATATCAAATTATACTCACTGATAATGACTTTTGTTTAAAAGTCAATTGTTTAAATTTAAATTGTCAAAATTGTTTTAACAATTGTTTAAAAATAAAAATAAAACTTTTAAGTAAAAAAAAACAAAAAAAAGTGATCCAAGAATGCTAAGTGGATCAAAGTAGAGACAGCTATTCCACAGGTCTAAAGAACACAGTCTGCATCTTGTGCTTTTTTCTCCAATTCTTTCTTTGCTCTAAATTCTTCCTTATACAATTGTGGGTTGTAAACTGAGTTACGTGTGTTAAATTCATTGCTATGCAATAAACACATCTTTTCCGTCATTCTTTCATTTGGCCGGTGCATCCCTGGCCCTGTCTTAGGTCCATAACCTAGCTCCTCTAACTGCTACGAGCTCAGGGTTCATTAACGCGGCTGCATTAATGAGTTGCGGCCCCAGCAGAGCACAACGTCCCCCTGCATTGCAGCTGGTGAGGAAGAGCTCATGTGGCCCTGACCCTCAAGGAACGGGGAGAGGGAATGAGCAATTAGAATCGGCTGTTGCCCCAAGACACTTATCCTTGACTCGCATTATCTCAGTTAACCCTTGTCCTGCCCTGGGAGCCAGGATTGTTATCACCCCAGTGGATCATAAGCTCCACAAAGGCAGGGGCTTTGATTTGCCCTCTGGGCATCCCCAGTGCCCCATCAGCGGCTGTCTGCTGAATGAGTGCGTCAACCCTCGCTCCGTGCGACGGCGAGAAACAGAGTTCGCTTACCTGAGGAAGCTGTCACCATGCACACGGCTTCCCCGCGAGCCTGCGGCTCCAAGGTCGCCTGACGGACATTCCCTCGGAGGATTCTGTCTGACTCAGGCTCTCGGCCACTGTCCCTCATGAGGAGTTAGTAAAATCAGTTTGCCCTGAGGCCCCCTCACGGATGAAGTCAAGCTACAGAACCTGAGGGAACATTAGTGTGAAGTCTCCAGTTCTAGGTCCTTCTTTATGGCTGAAGTTCCTCTCCACACACGCACAGCCTTAAACTTAACAAAGCGCTGGCTCACAGGCCGGGTTCCCCAGGGGCAGACTGTGCGTGGCCACTGCCTGCAGCACGTGGTTTAGGCACTGGTCTCGGGAGGGACACCTGTGGCACGGCAGGGAAAGCGTGACTGGGCGGACGGAGGCTGGGGCCGTCTCACCGGAAGCGCAGGGGCTGGTGGGAGAAGTGGGCGGAAGTGGGCGTCGATGGGGCTGGGGCCCACCCCTCGGTGGAGCGAGAGTCGAGGCCAACGCGGAAGCGCTTCTGAAAACCCTCGTCTGTGACCCAAAGGGAGTGTTTCTTATTGTGAGGAAATTGAAGACAATTATTCTGCTGAAAGAGCTTCGAGCAAGTGAAGTGGAGAAGCCCCCAGCCGCGTGGAGAGAGGAAATGAGAGCCAGAGGAGTAGCTGGAGGGCCGGGAGCACGTGGTGCCTCAGGGAGCGTTCCCACCTTCCTAAGGGGCTTGCCTCCCGCAGAGCCAGGACAAGGGTGGCCCCACCTCATTCCTGAGCATTTTCTGTGTGGGGCTCTGGTTGAGACTGGCAGCCCATCTAGACCCCTCTGATGAAGGGGACAGAAAGGTGTGTGTACATACACGTGTCGGGGGGAGGGGGGAGGGAGAGCAAGACCCTACAATGGTGATGTATCCTTCACCTTGAAGGACAAAGTGGAGAAGGTGAACACTGACAAAAGGGTGGAAGACCAGCCAGGTCTTGAGCTCCCCTTTTCTTCCTTCTTTTAAAATTATAGCAAAAAATATATAAAACTTACCATTTTACCCATTTTAAAGTGTGGCCTGGCATTAAGCACATCCACAATGTTGTACCACCATCACCATTATCTAGTTCCAGAAGTTTTTCATGACCCCAAAAGGAAATCGCCTACCCATTAAGCATGGCTCCCCATTTCCTCAATCCCCAAATCTCAGCTTTCCATCCCTATGGATTGGCCATTTCATATAAATGGAATCACATAATGCGTGGTCTTTCGTGTCTGGCTTCTTTCACTTAGCACAATGTTTTCAAGTTTCATCCATGTTGTAGTGTGGATCGCTACTTCCATGGCTGAACAATATTCCGCTGTGTGGATAATCCCAAATTTTGTTTATCCATTCATCTGTTGATGGCCATCTGGATTATTACCACCTGTGGCTGTTGTGAATTGTGCTGTTATGAATATCTGCATACAAGTTTTTAGTTGAATACCTATTTTCAATTCTTTTGGGTATATTACCTAGGAGTAGAGTTGCTGGGTCGTATGGTATTTCGATGTTTAACTTACTGAGGAACCACTCCCCCTTCTTTTTATAGATTTTCGCAGACTCAGAAGGCTGGAAAGGACCTCAAAAGTGACCTAGAGCAATGTTTCTCAGACTTTTGGATTTCACACAACCATGAAACTAAAACCACCACTACCACCACCCTCTCCCTTCAAAGTAATAGGGATTTGTGTCAGGATCAAGGCCAACCTCATAAAATGAGTATATTTAGTGTCAGGTAAACTCATTGCCTTGTACTTGTTTTTCTCCTATCACCTCCACCACTGGGTCATTTGGGAACCACTTGCCTGGTCCAATCTTCATCTAAAGTCTGAGTTCCCCTCTCCAGCTGCCCTGGGCTTGACCAGCCTCTGGGGCTCATCTGGGGGATGTTCTCCCTTCTAGGTAGCCCTGGTCCCTGGAATGTTCTTCCTCATGGAGTGCTGGCCCTACTCCCATGGTTTCCCCAGTATCTTTGCTCCCCACAGACCTTGGCCTCATTCCACCTGTTTTGGGCCTGGGACCCATGCTACCTTCTGCTTCCTGAATGCTCTATAGGGCTGAGCACAGCCAACATGAGACACTGAGAGCAGAAGAGGTGGAGATGAGGGAGCCCCAGATTTGTAAAGACTCTCAGCAGAAACAAAGAGAATCTCCAAGCCATATATGTATAGTATTATAGTATTTCATAAACACCTCCCCACCAAAAAAAAAAAAAAAAAATTGTGAACAAGCCATACAGACTAACAAGGTTTTATTTGTTTTATGTTGGCTGGGCTTATCCCAATTCAACATTTCTCTCTGTGCTGAAAGGCAGCAAGACAGCATGGAGAGACTTGACAGGTGAGGCCTGCATTCAAATCGACCATCGCCTGTTACAAGGTGACCTTGGTGAGGTTGATATCTGTGTGCCACACTCACCAAATTGGTAGAAAGGGGATTTTAAGGCTGCCTCACAAGATTATCATGAAGGAGGTGAGGCAACGGAAGCGCCCAGCACACCATAGGCACTTGCTCCATAACAGTTCTCATTGGAAGAAATCTGAGCAGCATTTTATACCTTCGATGAGCAAAAACAAAGTGAGAAGACAAACTCACCATTATTTAATATACATTTGGCAAACAAAAGTCCTTCAAAGAATCAAATCCCTGTATGGAAACACAATAAAATAGTAACAAAAAGAAGTGTTGGATGGTAAGGAACATGGAAACACAGTAGAGCTGAAACAAAACAGCACCTTGGTCTCTTATCAAAGGATCCAGTGGCACTGCTGAGGCCAAACCCTACCCCAGCCACCTGGACAGTGGGAACAAGGCCTCCGGGAAGAGGATGGCCATGCCTTGTGTCTATGAGCCCTAGGGAGGCAGCTCCAACAGGAACTAAGACTCATGGGGGCTGGCTCAACCCACTGGGTAGGGAGGGCCCTGAGGAGGGGCCCTGGGTGGTCCCCACCTTAGGAAAGAAGTTGAAGAGGGGACTCACCACCCACCTCCCCCAGGAAGGAGATTCAGTCCCTGGCCAGTCCTTCAGAATTTGGTATCGACTTTGTCAGGGAAAGCATCAGGTCTCCTTACATGCTGAACAGGATCTGTTGGTTAATGAGACATGATCACCTTGCCTGAACAAAGCACAGATGGTGCTTCACACCTTCAGTCTGGGCTGCAGAATCTTCCCAGGAAGGGTCCCAAGCCCTCAAAAGGTGCTTTCTTGGAAGGTCAGCGTAGATGTTCACAGCTGTCTAGCCCGGGACTGGCCTGCACGGCACTGTCCTTAGGCAGCTCTGAGGCAAGAGCAAACTGGAGGGGTTTCCTGCTTCCTCTCTGCCCCCTGGATCAGCCCCTGTGATCAGGCTGGAAGGCCTCCCTTCTTTCTGTCCACCTTGCTGGGAATCCCAGTGACACAAACACCAGAGTCAGCCACAACTGGAGGGTGGGGATTCAACAACAACCCTCACTTCCTCGGGGCTCCGATACCAGCAGAGCCACCTAAGCTGCTGTCACCTCTCGCCCACCCAGCCCTGGCTACATCAGGGCAAGCGGGAGGCGGGGTGGGGCAGGGGAGAAACAGAGTATTTCAAACAGGCAAGCACCGTGGAGATTTCTCCCATCTGCAGAGGTCCACATGGTGTGAAAAGGGCTTTCACCTTCATCTGCTCCTCAGCGCCTTGGGGAGCGCTACCCCCTTGTAACTGAAAGGGAAACTGAGGTTCAAGGAATGTTAGAAATATGTTACCCATTAAGAAGTGGCTGAGCCAAAACCCAGTGCTAGGACCGACTATAGATTCAGTGCTCTTCCAGGTAACAGACTGCTGCTACGCATTTCAAAGAAAAGAATCAAAAATTGGAATAACAGGTATCTAACTTACCCCCCGATAATATTTAACCCAGAAATGTTATATGCCGCCTGCCTTCTCACACACTGTCCCCCCATCTGGGGAGCCCTTTCTCTTCCCCACCTGCCAGCTGTGCTGACTTGCCCTTTCAGACCCAGTCTTTCCAACGCGGCCCATCCAGGCTGAACCTGAGCCATCACCCACGGCGTCCTCAGAGCCGTGGGCCCAGCACACGCCTTTACTGTAAGAATCCTTATGGGCACTACAACATCTGACTTACATGCTTGTCTCCTCTAAGATACTGTGGATTCTTTGAGGGCAGAGATGAGTATTTTTCATCTCTGGATCCAAAGCACAAGCGCAGGGTGGGCACAGGGTAAATGCTCAGTAAATATGTAGTGAATGAAAAAGTAAATGTTGGGCTTCCCTGGTGGCGCAGTGGTTGAGAGTCCGCCTGCCGATGCAGGGGACACAGGTTCGTGCCCCGGTCCAGGAGGATCCCACATGCCGCGGAGTGGCTGCGCCCGTGAGCCATGGCCGCTGAGCCTGCGCGTCCGGAGCCTGTGCTCCGCAACGGGAGAGGCCACAGCAGTGAGAGGCCCGCGTACCGCAAAAAAAAAAAAAAAAAAAAAAAAAAAACGTACATGTTTTCCTGGCAAAACTTGCCGCCTCCATGTAATGGTCTGGCACTGAAGCAAGGAGATGGGAACCTTCTCCTGGCCATTGGGGGACAGGGCTTAGACACCCAGCACTCGCCAGGCAGGACACTGCACCAACACTGGGAAATGATGTCCCTGACCCTGCAGGAGACGCCCTGGATGCAGAGACCTATGAGCAGGATCCCGGTTCTCTCAGTCAGGGGACTCCCTCACCGTGATGTCCCACTGCCAAGCAGAGAGCTGCTGGAAAGAAAAGAAGCAATTACCAAAGACCCCTGATCCAGCTGAAGGCCTTGAGGGCCCCTTGGGCCCACTCCCAGGTGCTGTGAGGCCTCATGACTGCCACCTCCGAGTCAAAGCAGGGCTTCCCTAATGGTGTCCAATGAACCTTAGTCTTGCAAGAGTGCCATGAAACAGCATTCTGTGATCAAACGTATGGGAAATGCTACAAGCTACCTGGCCCCCTTGAAGAGACACGCCCCCACGTGTGGCGTGATAAGGATTCTGAGGTGTCTTGCAGCAAGCATCATGTAACTGGGCTTTAATCCAGTGTCTGCCAAACCTATTGATCACAGAGCCTCACCCCACTGTCATGCATACATTTCCTCCCCCTTTTTTTTCTTTATGAAAAAACTATTAACATCCTGTGGAACTAGGGTTCCAAGGAACACACTTTGGGAAATGCTGATGGTCATCAAGCAAGGAAGACACTGTGGACCAGAATAGCCTCCTGGAGTATCACCAGGAAGGGGGTGATCATGGTCCAGAAAGGGCGCCGGGGATCTCTCACCAACCAGCACACAAACTGCCTGGGAGAAAAAACCTTAGAACCACTGAATCCAGTGAAAAAGACAAAAAAGGCATCTGTCCTGAGCCTGTTTTCCCATCTGCAAAATGAGAATAATAAGCCCTGCTCTGTCTGGGGTCATTAGATGAGATTGTGGAGGTGTGCATTTGTGGAATGCTGACCCGCAGCACAGCTCCTGTGTATCACAGGCATTCAATCACAGGGATTCAATCAAACTTACCCAAGTGAAAGCTGCACAAATACAGGGGTGATGAAAAGACCAGGAGGACAGCAAAGAGTGGGCACAAAACCTCACAGCACCTAACTCAGGGGCCCATGTGTATTTCAGGGGCAAACAACCCTAGGCCTATCGATAGTCTCTGAAGATATGAGTACATTAAAACAGCGAGAATCCCTGGTGCCTCTAGCCCCGGGAGTCTATAGGAATTGGTGGCAAAAGCATGGGCTCAGAGCCCACTAGATCCGGTTCTCAGCCAGCTCTACTCCTTCCGGGCTGGGGAACTGGCATGCAGCTCCAGTCCTCCGTGTCTGTTTCCCCAGCGTGCAGGATGAGGTTAAACCATGCCAGCCTCCAGGCTTCTGGTGAGGACAGATGACACTGGGTTCCAGCTGCTGCACACAGTAGGTGCTCAATGACTGTGTCTCCTTAAAAAAGGTTGGGATGCGAGGAACATTTATAAAGGTGTCTGTCAGTGATGGCTAAAACAAAACCTCTTCTCTCCAGTCATGTGGGAAGCTGGCTTTTATGGGTGGGACGATGGGAGGATGAAGGAGGAACAGCATCCGCTGGATCAACGGACAGAGGGAGAACACGATGAGGCTCCAGGCAACATGGTCAGGACTCCCTCTAGAAGCCAGCAGAGGGTGAATGGGCACTCACGGCCGGGGGAGGGAGAGATGAGAGGCCACATCTCCCAAGGAGACCAGCATGCGGCCAGGCAGAGCTCACGGTAAAGATGAGAACTCTGCAAAGGCTGCTATCCATTGCGCATGTCCCACGGACCAAGTGCTTGACGCACGCTGGCTCTAAGCACCAACTTACCCGTCCCTGGCCACACAGCTGGCTAGCTGCAGGGCTGAACCAGAACCCTGAGCCTGAGTCCAGAGCACACGCTTTCTCCACTCTTCCGTGCTGCCCCTCGAGGCTGGGACCACCATTCCTTTCTTCTCTTGCTGTCCAGGTCCTCAAGGGTGGGGACTGGCTCTGACTCATTTCTGCACCCCCAGCACCCAGCGGTGCTGGTCGAATGAATTACGCACTTGAAGACATTTCAGAAACCTACTGGACTCAAAAGTCAGAGTCCTTTTCATAGAATATGACACGGTAGAAAACTACACAGGCTGATTCCCTTCTGAGGAATGTAGCCTTAGAAGAAATTCTAAATTCTTCACTTCTTTGCCTAGAAAATGTGAGTATCCAAGTCCTTCTACAATGTAATGTATCAGGGTCTTCTGCTCCCACTCAAAGTGGAAAAGCCCTACTGTGATATGGGGTGAGCAGCGTGGAATATCAGAGCATTGTCTTGCCTGATGACAGACAAGGAAACTGAAGGCCAGGAAGGAAAAGGGATCCCTCAAGATCACACCTTGGGCCTCGCCATTTTTCCTACATAAAAGGCTGCCTTTGTAAGAAAGAAGTACGCATTCAACACATACATCCTGAACAGCTGTTGTACACTGTCTGCAGCAGGTGCAGTGAAGTGCTAGAGCAGAGTTATCACACGGAGCAGTAAGGGCCCCAGAGGCTGGAGGAGTTAGTTCTGTGTAAGGGAGTTGAGAAAGGCTTCATTTGATAGGTGACTTGGACCATTAGGGAGAAGTTAGAAGTTCTAAGGGAAGATGTGGAAGAGTGGCTAACCTTCTGCCAAAATATGTGCTCCCCCATCTAAGTACAGAGCTGTTGCTGTGAAGCCACTACCTGAACAACGACTACACGTGGGGCCACGTGACTATGAGTGGCCGATGGAACGTGAGCAGTTAAGAGCAAAGCAGTAAAGAAATGGCTGTGCCTTCTTCACCATCCCCTTCCCCTCTGCCAGCCAGAAACAAAGCCTCTGAGGCCCCAGGAATGGCAGAGCCACAGATGAAAGGAGCTGGGTCCCTGAATCACCGTGTGCTTCTGCCGAGCGGATGCAGCCATACTGGATTGTATGGGAGAGTAAGTCTCTACAGTGTTGGAGTTTGTTATAGCAACAAGCATCACCAACTACTACAGAAGGGAAGGGAAGACAGGTGTTCCAGGCAGAAGGACTAAGGCACAGCGGTGTGACAAAAACATAGTGTGTTTCAGGGAATGGGGAAGGTCTGATGGTGGCTGGAGCACCGGCCACGTGAAGGGGGTACTGAGATTCAGCAAGCTCACGCTGGTCACCACAGGAAGGAAGGTCACGTACAGGGATTGTTTCCAGGGGCCCTGGTGTTGCTGGCGCTGCTCTCGAAGGAAGAGTGGAAGTTGTGAATGGTTTCCTGTAAAATTTGTCTCTCGCGTCCCTGTGGAGGAAATTGAAAACAGACACAGAAAGTCTTGTTAAATCTTTTAACCATTAATTCAATTGACACAGTGCTGTTAACGTTTAACTCATACTTGAAAAACCCATGGGCGTCTTGGGGAAAACAAATTACCTAATTGAAAGAGTACTAAGTTTAATAAAAACATCCTGAGTCAGAATCTCCCCCAGCACCCACAAACACAGCATGCCAGGGCTGGAGAGCCCCCAAGATGCAGGGGTCCAATTCCCCAGATGAGGAAGGGCAGTAGAACCCAGGGAGCAAGAATGACTTGCCCTGGGTCACTCGGCCCGGAAGGGACGTCTCCTACCCTGCCCTGTGCATCTTTCCAGCCCTCGTATCTCCAGGGACTTCAGAGGGAGCTGAACTTTCTGATACAGAGTGAGAGTTTGAACTGCCTTTACTCCCCCTTGTCCAAAAGATGACAGATTCGTTTTCACAGTGATTCACTTCTCACCCCATCCTTGCAGACCCCCCTCCTAGTTGCTGCTCTTTACACACGTATTTTGAGATGGGAAAAGAGGGGGGATGTGGATGTTTTTTTAAGCCCAAAGAACATCTTCACTGAATACGTAGGCGAGAGGCAGTGATATATAGAGGTGAAGAAAAGAGACTGGAATCACACAGCCTGGGTTCAAATCCCAACCCTCCCATTTACTAGCTGGGTGACCTTGAGCAAGATACTTCATCTCTCTGGGCCTTAATTTCCTCATCTATAAAACGAGGATGATAATTGTACCTCAGATGGTTGCTGCTGACATTGGGCTGTGGGTGGGCAGCAGGAGGCCAGCATATCCTGACCTCAGAGAACAGCAGTGTAGATTAAACATATATATATATATATATATATATATATATATATATATATATTTTTTTTTTTTTTTTTTTTTTTTTTTTTTTTTTTTTGCGGTACGCAGGCCTCTCACTGTTGTGGCCCCTCCCGTTGCGGAGCACAGGCTCCGGACGCGCAGGCTCAGCGGCCATGGCTCACGGGCCCAGCCGCTCCGCAGCATGTGGGATCCTCCCAGACCAGGGCACGAACCCGTGTCCCCTGCATCGCAGGCGGACTCTCAACCGCTGCGCCACCAGGGAAGCCCTAAACATATATTTTTTAAACTAAGAAATAAATGTGGTCAAAATGTAAAGCAAATTAAAACTGAATAATCTCTGGCAGATTGTTTTCTGCCAAGAGTGGAAAAAAAAATAAAAAACTCTACCGAATGAGCCTAGACTTTAAACTTTCTCTTCCTTTATTGCATGGACTGCCCTTTCCAGATCCCCAAGCAGAGACCTCTAGTGCTGACGAGGCCTCCTGGACACTTGGGAGGGCAGAAGAGTCTCCCTTCACACAATCCTTCCAGGTCATTCTTCCAAGACAGCTGGGAAAGTGCCATCAGGATTCCATCAACACACACCTAAAGGCAGCAGGGAAGAGGACAGAGCATTGGAGGTGGGGAGGTGGAGTCAGAGGACCCCGAATCCCTAACCCACTACTCACTCTGTCCCAGGCATGACCCCATGCTGCTGAGTTTCTGTATCTGTAAAAGGGGGATGGTATCACATGCTGGGGCTGTGATGAGGCTCAACCTGAGATAATGAACGGGGTGACACTGTGCAAACTGCAGAGGGCTAAAAAATAAATAGAGGGAATGACAACCATGTCATTATTAGACACCACCTTAGCCTTAATTGCCTGAGAAATGAGGTCAGGGCGAGACAGGGTTCCAGCACACTATGCTTCCTAACCTCAGGAGGGAGCCGCAGATGATGAAAACCATAATCACTCCCTGCATCCACACCTGATTGAAGATGATAATGATAACTGCCCTTTAAAAACCCCCAAGTTTCAAAGGACCTGCCTGATAATTCTCAAAAGGAAAAAAAGCAAATGGTCATTAAAAGTAGAAAAAATGTTCAGTCTATCTAGTAGTTAAAGAAATACAAACCAACACAAGGCATACTTCTCGGCCTATCAAATTAATAAAAATTAAAAAGCAAATTGGTAGTACCCAATGCTGGCAAGGGTGACACTGGAACTTATAACCACAGCTGGTGGGGGTGTTCACTGGCTCCTGCTGGAAGGTATTTCAGGACAAAGTACCATATACCTTGACTTAGACTCTGACTCCATAATTTCACTTTTTTTAGATGTCTATTCTGAGGAGATAATTAGAAAGCCTTATACACGAAGTTGCTCACTGTAGCACTATTTATAGAAAGTTGGAATATCTACATATCCAACAAGTAGGGATTAAAAAAAATAATTTTAGTACATCCTTGCAAATTTATTTTATTATATTAAAAGAGTTCTTAATGACATGGGTAACTGCATATATTTACTGTTAAACAAAGTAAGTAGAATATAAAATTATAGATCCAAATTTATCTCAGCCACATAAACATTCAGCACAAAACACTGCAGAGCGATCTCACCAAATACGAACAGTGCTGGCCTCTGGGTAGTTGGATCGTGACTCCTTTGAAAGTTTTTTTCGCCTTTCTGGCACTGTGCAAATTTAGTAAGACAAATATGCACAACTTTGAATAATCACAAAAAAATGGGAATGGAAAGAAGCAATGGCTTTAGGACCAACTAAAGGTGAAACTCAGGCCATCATTTCTGTTTAACCTTCTCCAATATAGCACTTGTCTGAAACTAACAGACTAATAAGCTGACTTGAGTATACATCACAACCCGGATACTGGGGTGGGCTCACCTGGAAGTCAAATAGTTTGCAGGCTGAGGGTCCACGCTGCTTTGCTGATATTTTTATGGCTGAGCCAGGTTTTGGGCGAATATTCATTAAAAAAAAAATTTTGAGGAGGCAAAGATGGTGTCAAGATGGCAGTGTGGGAAGATGCAGAGTTAGCGTCTCCCCACAACTAGGGTGCCTGCCGGCCGCTGGTGGGGGACACTGATGCCCAAGGAGACGGGAAGAACCCGAGAGTGAACTGGTAGGATGTAGGGGGACTGAGGGGGTAGGAGAAGTGAAGGCCAGACAGGATCAGCGCCCCTGAGGCCAGGGAGATCAGGAGAGGCAGGTGGGAGGGACTCTCCGGAAAGAGCATGAGAGGAGCAGAGGGCAATCGCCTGGCCCACGCGGGCCGGGGAGCCTGCTGAGCTCCCAGGCGGGTCCCCTGCCCTCCAATGCCCCGTCCAGGCCAACAGGTCCTTGGGAGCATAGGAGGGAGGCCAGGGAGATCAGGAGAGGCAGGCGGGAGGGGCCCTCCCAGACCGGAGGAGCAGGAGAGGTGGGAGGGAGTTTGCCCCACCCACTCGAGCCCAGAAAGCCTGCTGGGCTCCCAGGTGAGGTCCGCTGCCCTCTGAGACCAGGGGTGGGGGGCACATCTGTGTCCCTTCTGTTCCTTGAGCCTAAGCCCCACCCCCCACAGCCCCCAGGGCCTTTTCCAGCCCTGTGGGTCCTGAGTATTGGCCCCACCCACCGCCCAAACCTCGCCCTTGCTTAGGCCCCGCCCTCCACAGCCAAGGCCTCCCACCAACCCGCCCCTTTTATTTTTTGCTACTCCATGTGGCTTGCGGGATCTTGGTTTGCGAGCCTGGGGTTGGGCGGAAGCTCCTGTGGTGGGAGCTCCGAGTCCAAACCACTGGGCTAACAGAGAACCTCAGACCCTAGGGAATATTCACCAGAGTGAGGTCTCACAGAGGTCCCCATCTCAGCACCAAGATCCAGCTCTACCCAATAGCCTACAAACTCCAGTGTTCGAAGCCTCAGGCCAAACAACCAGTAAAACAGGAATACAACCCCACTCATGAAGAGAAAAAAAAAAAGGAGATTGCAAAAAAATATGTCACAAATGAAGGAGCAAGGTAAAAACCTACGAGACCAAATAAATGAAGAGGAAATAGGCAATCTACCTGAAAAAGAATTCAGAGTAATGATAGTAAAGATGATCCAGAATCTTGGAAATAGAATGGAAGCACGGATTGAGAAAATACAAGAAATATTTAACAAAGATCTAAAAGAACTAAAGAAAAACAGAGATGAACAACACAATAACTGAAACGAAAAATACACCAGAAGGAACCAATAACAGAATAACTGAGGCAAAAGAACGAATAAGTGAGCTGGAAGACAAAATGCTGGAAATAACTGCTGAGGAGCAGAATAAAGAAGGAAGAATGAAAAGAACTGAAGACAACCTCAGAGACCTCTGGGACAACACTAAATGCACCAACATTCGAATTATAGGGGTCCCAGAAGAGAAAAAGAAAGGGTCTGAGAAAATATTTGAACAGATTATAGTTGAAAACTTCCCTAACATGGGAAAGGAAATAGTCACCCAAGTCCAGGAAGCACAGAGAGTTCCATACAGGATAAACCCTAGGAAAAACACACCAAGACACATATTAATCAAACTAACAAAAATTAAATTCAAAGAAAAAATATTAAAAGCAGCAAGGGAAAAACAAAAAATAACATACAAAGCAATCCCCATAAGGTTATCAGCTGATTTTTCAGTGGAAACTCTGCAGGCCAGAAGAGAGTGGCAGGATATACTTAAGGTGATGAAAGAGAAAAAAACCTACAACCAAGATTACTCTACCCAGCAAGGATCTCATTCAGATTTGATGGAGAAGTCAAAAGCAGCTCCTGCAGCTCAATAACAAAAAAACAAACAACCCAATCCAAAAATGGGCAGAAGACCTAAATAGACATTTCTCCAAAGAAGATATACAGACGGCTAACAAACACATGAAAGAATGCTCAACATCATTAATCATTAGAGAAATGCAAGTCAAAACTACAATGAGATATCATCTCACACCAGTCAGAATGGCCATCATCAGAAAATCTAGAAACAATAAATGCTGGAGAGGGTGTGGAGAAAAGGGAACACTCTTGCACTGTTGGTGGGAATGTAAATTGATACAGCCACTATGGAGAACAGTATGGAGGTTCCTTAAAAAAATACAAATAGAACTACTATACGACCCAGCAATCCCACTACTGGGCATATACCCTGAGAAAACCATAATTCAAAGAGTCATGTACCAAAATGTTCATTGCAGCTCTATTTACAATAGCTTCCCTGTATTTGCAATACATGGAAGCAGCCTAAGTGTCCATCAACAGATGAACGGATAAAGAAGATATGGCACATATATATACAATGGAATGTTACTCAGCCATAAAAAGAAACGAAATTGAGTTATTTGTAGTGAGGTGGATGGACCCATCTGTCATACAGAGTGAAGTAAGTCAGAAAAAGAAAAACAAATACCGTATGCTAATGTATATATATGGAATCTAGAAAAAAAAGAAGATGGTACTGATGAACCTAGTTGCAGGGCAGGAATAAAGAGGTAGACATAGAGAATGGAATTGATGACATGGAGTGGGAGGGCGAAGCTGGGGCAAAGTGAGAGTAGCATCGACATATATACACTACCGAATGTGAAACAGTTGGCAGGTGGGAAGCAGCAGCATAGCACAGGGAGACTGGCTCGGTGCTTTGTGATGACCTAGAGGAGTGGGATATGGAGGATGGGAGGGAGGCTCGAGAGGGAGGGGATATCGGGACACGTGTATGCATATGGCTGATTCGCTTTGTTGTACAACAGAAACTAACACAGTATTGTGAAGCATTTATACTCTATTAAAGATCTATTAAAAATTTTTTTGGCTAAAATGTTCAAACTTTTTTGATTGTGTATGAAATATATTTTATATCACAACCCTGTTACATGTAAATCCATACAACTTAAACAAGCTTTAGCCTTCTTACCTGCAAAGAACGTTGATATTTTCTGCTCTGTTCTATTTTGCTTGTTAAAATGCTACTCATGAACTACTAAATTGATTCCACAACCCTCCAGCATGCTGTGGACCACAGCTAGAAAGACATGGGGGTGAGGGGACAAGGAAAGCTGGGCATCTCCTCTCCCAAGTGTCCTGAGTTTTCAAATGTGTACAGAGCATTTGAGCCACAATGGGTACCCTTTTGGCCAAGATTCAGTTTCGAAAGAAAGAGGATGAACATTAGGAGAAGCTCCTGCCCTAGAGCCATCAAGAAGGAGACAGGAGTCGGGGTCAGGCGGGTCCAGCCCAGAAGAGCCGAGGCCCCAGGCGTCCAAAGAGCTATTGGAAGACACACTCGGCCTGAGAAGTTCTTTGCTCTTTCTAAGAACCAGCACAGACTTGCCATGGTAACCTAGAGTAGGGAAGATACACTTGCTTTTGTGATATTCAACGTCTCCCAATCATACCTTTGCTCTAAGATGCACTTGACACACAGTCCTCATTTCCACAGGACTTTGGCACTACTGACCCTTGAATAATAGGGCCATTCTCCAGCGATTAGTTCAGCTCGGCCCCTTCCCCTTGCACCTATCTCCACGTGGGTTTGCCTGACTTTGCAGGGTGGATGCTACCTGTGGGGAGGACATGGGTGGCGTGGCATGTTGGATGCACCCGGATCTTTCAGTTGGGAGATGATCAGCTGGGGCCCCCAAGGAAGACCACGGTATTGGGCTGAATGTTTGTGTCCTGTGTTGAAACCCTAAGCCATCAATGTGATGGTGTTAGGGGGTGGGGCCTTTGGGGGGTGATTAGAATTAGGTGAGCTCATGAGGGTCAGCCTCCCATGACACCATTGGTGTCCCTATAAGAAGAGATAAGAGAGATTGGCTTCTCTCTGTTATGGGTCACATGGGGACACATGAGAAGGTGGCATTGTGCAACTTGGAATAGGACCCTCACCAAACTCAACCACTGGCACCCTGATCTTAGCCTTCCAGCCTCCATACTTTGAGAATTAAATATCCATTTACAAGCCACCTGGTTTAGGTATTTTGTTATGCAGCCCGAACGAAGACAACCACCAGCGGATGTTCCTCTTGATGGGGCCCCGCTTAGTATGGGATACAAGCTGTTACAGAAACATGGAGAAGGGGGGCAATGAATTTCAGAGAAAACTTAAAGAAAAAAATGTTCAGGCCTGTACAGACTTTAAGACAAATGTCCTCCTTTGGAGTGGGCTTGAGATGTCACATCATCCACTCTGATGATGACAGTTTCCTAAAATTTGCAAACCAACCCAGTCTGTTTTCTTTTTATGATTCCGGACCAAGGAGGCCATAACCACTGAGGGCAGAGGAGAGGTTCCAGAAGCATTAGCGGTTACCATCTACCAAGCCCCAGGCCAGGCTCCAGGGACACCTAGCTCCTGTCTTTCCATGCCCTCCGAGGTCCTCACTGGCCCTACATCTAGAATCTTTTCTGTCCTTCTCAACTGGCCTAGGCTTGGCTTTCCTCACCTCCTTCCTCCCCTTGGCTCACACATCTGGCCCTTGGAGGCCAGGAGGAGGAAGGGTCCTAACTTCTGAGCCAGAGCCTCCTTACCATCACTCACCTAGTCCCCACCCCGAAGCCGTTGGACACTTGACTGGGTCACCCTCAACCACCCTGAGAGCCTTACTCTGTCCCCTCTGGCCTCCCCTCACACCAGGCATCTTTCTCTCCATGCTCCAGCCACTCCTTTAGTTCTTTAAATGCACCACACATCTTCTCACTGCAGGGTCTTTGCACATGTGCTGCCCTCTGCCTGGTCTGCACTTTTCTTCTACCCCTTTGCCAGGTGGTTCCTGTCTTCCTTCACATTGCAGCCCTCCTGCCCTTCCTCGGGGATGTCTTCCAGGCCCTTGCCTTACCAGTCCCCACTCTAAGTCAGGAGCTCTCACAACACAATTTGCCTGTCCCGTGCCTGTGGATTATACCGAGGCAGGATAGCAGAGAGGCCAGGACACAAACTCTGGGTTCTAATCCTGCCTCTGCCACTTACTGACTGTGTGATCTTAGGCAAGTTCCCTGATCTCTCTGTGCTTCAGTTCCCTCATCTGTAAACTGGAAACAACCTCAGCAGCTTTCGTGAGGGTTACACGAATGACTAGATGTGACGTGCTCAGAGCAATGCTGGGCACTGAGTGATACTCAGTGCTCAACACCCACACAGTGCCTGGGACATGGCAGACAGTTAAAGGGAGATTTCTCATGAGTAAATCAATGCTCTGAAGAATTTAGTGCTGGCTTCAGGTGATCCACCTGCAGTAAGCCACCCTGAGGCTTCCGTTCCCTAGGTGAACCCTTCCTAGCAGCCGAGACCTGCCCACCTTCTGCTGCTCATGTCTAAGGGCAGGGCAGAAACGGTGCTGGTCTCCGAGTTGGGGCTCACTGCCTCTCTCGGAGCCTCTGCTTCCCTATCTGTAAAGTGAGGCAGCAAGGGTCCCAGGACAGGTGAGCAGTGTTTAGGAACAGGCCACTTGCAGAGGAGAAAGAACACACAGCAAAGACCTGCAGGAAAATGCTTAGGCTTGCAGACACCTGCAATGCCTGAAGCAATGCCGACTACATCACTTTGAAGGACAACCTCACAGCCTACACACAGGCAAAACAGTGACGACCACGATGGCAGAAAAACCAGCCCCCAACCCGGCGAGGCTACAGGGCTGGAGGAGCTGCTTCCACACAGTGTGATGCTGCAGGAACCAGTGAGAAGGACCCCCTCCCTGCCCCCGACTCTGCTCCTGGGCTGCACGAGGAGAGTGTGAGGGTACCGGCCTCCCGGATTAACTGAGGAAAGGTATGCACAGTGATCTGTGAATGATAAACTGTTACGTGGATATTTACTTGAGATTGTCACTACAGGTCTGTTTAATATTTCTGCGCCTACCTGGCAATATATAGAAAGAACCATAAAATGGTACAATCGCTAACATAACCTTGTATTGTGGAACACAGCCTGAAGAACAAAACAACAGCAGAAAAAGCAAAAAGGCAGAGATGTCCATTCTGGTACTATTTACAATGGTCAAATCCCAGATTTTACCTGTCACTATTGTCCAACAAGTGGGGAGCTGTTCGGCTAAGTGTGAAAGAACAACAGGTATGCAAGTATTTATACGTTATTGCTTGAATAAGAGACCAAAAGAAATCCAGCCCACGTTAGGGAAAAAGACAGAAGGCAGAGGAATGTGAATAGCCCAAGAGCGACTGTACAACTGTCTGCAGAGTGAGTGGTGCCTCACTTCTCTTGTGTTCTGTTTGCTTGTTTGTTTTTTGCATATGTGCCTTTGGGTGGGTGGATGGGTGGGTGGAGGCATTGCTAATCTTTAGCTCTAAAGCTGGTGAAACAGAAGTTGAACATTAGACAAAAATGCAGGATGCCAACAACAACAACAACACTGACTGACAGATCTCTGTGTGCCAGGTGCTCTGCGGAGCATTTTAGTCCCGGCAGCGAGCCCATCACCCCCACCCTACAGACAAGAAAGCGAGGCTCAGAGGAGGGTGTGACTTGCCCAGGGTCACTGTAAGTGGAGGAGCTGGGATTCAAACCCAGGTCGGCCTGACCCTGAGGCCTGTCTTAATCAACTTCCACTGTGCTCCGGAGGGCAAAACCCAGCCCGGTGGGGTGAGATGACCGGAGGGAATGTTTTAGCCAAATCTAAGGAGAAACCACCTTATGGGAAGAGAGATCTCGAAAAGGAACAGGCATACTCAAAGGTAGTGACCCCTCGGTCATGAGAGGTGTATGAGCGGGGCTGTCGTCCACCAGGTGTGGGGGAGAGATGAAATCAGACCATGAAGGTCCCTGGAACACTGGGGCCGAGGATCCTAGTGAAGCTCTCAGCTGTTGGAAACAGGAAAAAAAAAAAAAAAAAAGATTGAGAACAATACCTTGCCTGCGTTCAGTTCAGAAATCGCTGCCAAAATCTGCTGCCTGGACCCGTCTGTCTTAATACCCAGCTCCTTCAGGTCGCCATCGGTGAGCGTGAGGAACGCTTCCATATCCACCTGGGGAGAGAGAGGGGGATTGGCTGCTATCTGCTCGGCGCCACACCCCTTTTCCCCAACCACAACCAGACTATCACGATAACGAGCTATTAGTGCTTATGAGCAATGAATTAATTATGATTTACTACTTCCAAGTCCTGGCTTTATGCTGAAAGTTTATTTGAAAACATCATTAAAATCGAACCCTCAGGACTTCCCTGGTGGTGCAGTGGTTAAGAATTCGCCTGCCAATGCAGGGGACACGGGTTCGATCCCTGGTCCGGGAAGATCCCACATGCCGCGGAGCAACTAAGCCCGTGAGCCACAACTACTGAGCCCGCATGCCTAGAGCCCGTGCTCTGCAACAAGAAAAGCCACCGCAATGAGAAGCCCACGCACCACAACGAAGAGTAGCCCCCGCTCGTCACAACTAGAGAAAGCCCGCGCGCAGCAACGAGGACCCAATGCAACCAAAAATAAATAAAATAAAAAACAAACAAAAACAAAACAAAACAAAAAAAACGAACTCTCCTCAGCTCTAAGCCTGGGATTTTTAGGAGCGGTGCATTCTGGAAAGACTCTGAAAACGAAACAAGTAAGGGAAGTCTCTGAGACGGTAATCTGGGTGACTCGAGTGGTAAAAAATCCAAGTCTTGGTACTAGAAAGTTAATTCCAATGTTGCTGCACTTTTAACAGTATCCGATACTGCACAGAAAATATGAGTATGTGGCAGTACTCACCATGTTCCCCCCCCCAAGGACAAGAGAGATGCAGACTGTGGAAAGACAGAGTGAGAAAATAAACAAGCAGAAGCAATAAAGGAAAGAAGGGCCATTGGTTTTTACCAGAAAAAAAAGGGCATCTCAAAGCTGTTCAATCCTTGGTTTTTGCCAGAGAAATTCTAACATTTCTGTCATCCCTGCCTAGGCCTCAGCTCCAGGAGAAATTTCTTCCCTGTCTTGATCTCTTTTAATAGTCACTTTACTTTCTTGGATTTAAAAAAAAATCTTGAACCAGGTTTGAGTTAGTGGGGAAGGGTCTGCTCCCTTATCCAACATCAAGCTTTCCCTGAGATGCAGAAAGGGCCCCTCTGATAACGGATAAGCTCCCTGAATCCCTCGGACACTTTACAGATCACAAGGTGCTAACGGGATCAAGGAAGAGGTGACATGATTTTGACGGAAACCACCTGCCCCCGGCCCTGCTGGATACTCCCCTCCCCCACCATCCCAGACCTGTGGCAGAGACCCCACACCCAGCTCCTCAGAAAGCACGGAACGCATAAAATAAAAGCAGGCAGCCATCAGCAAACAGTAAAGATTTTTTTGACGATGAGAACAATCGCCACTGAAGTTTAAGACATCAAGGAGGCAGGAAGGACAGGCTGGTTAGGGCAGAAAAGCAAACCAAGGAAGAAAGCCACAGCACCCCTTACTGTTTCTTGAACAAAAATACAAACTCCTCAGATTTTGGAATTTATGAATTAGATAAGATTCTAATGACCAAATAATTCTGCCTTCTCAAATAACAGAGAAAATGTTAAATAATATTTAAATCAAACTGACTAGGTTGAGTTCATCTGCCCAGTGAGGAACATTTCTCTTGCCATAATTTAGCTTGAATTATTTTTATAGAGACTGGATTTTCTTCACAACCACAATGCCTTTTTTTATAATGGCTTTTGGCTTTTATTCGGAGGCAGACCCTTTTAAATTTAAACATGATCTGTTGTATTTACTTTGAATGCCAATATACTGTGTATTACCCCCCCCCCCCAAAAAAAACCAAACTCCTCAACTGCGTCTCAAGCTTGTTGGGGACAATGAGTGACTCTCGTGATTGCTACAATAACTATGACAGTTGTCATGTGCTAAACTGGGCACCAGAATGTTCTAAGCCAGTGATTACACCCTGGTGGCTAATGGGCCCACTGAGGAGTTTTATTTGGCCAACAGTAAAAATTTTAACATCTTATTGAGACGTAATTCACCTACCATACAATTCACCCATTTAAAGTGTGCAATTCAAAGATTTTTAGTGCAGAGTTATGCAACCGCCACCACACTTAATTTTAGAACATTTTCATCACCCCAAAAAGAAAACCCATACTCATTAGCAATCACTCCCATTCTCTCCTCCCCACATTCCCTGGCAACCACTAATCTACTGTCTGTCTCTATAGGTTTGCCTATTCTGGACACTGTATAAATGGAGCCATGCCATATGTGGCCTTTTGTGACTAACTTCTTTCACTTAGCACAGTGTTTTCAAGGCTCATCCACGTTGTAGTGTGGATCAGCATTTCCTTCTTTTTCATGGCCTAGCTACATTCCATGGTATAGAGATAACACGTCTTATTCATTCATCAACTGAGGGGCATTTGGGTCGTTTCCACTTTTTGGCTACTAAGAATAGTGCTGCTATGAACACTCTGTGTGAACACATGCTTCCAGTTATCCTGGGTATATACCTGGGAGAGGGATTTCTGGGTCATAAGGTAACTCTGCTAAACATTTTGAGAAACTGCCAAACTGTAGGACAGTAATTTTTAAAAATGTGACGGTTAGCGCTTTAGAGCAAATAGGAACCTCTTAGACTAACACAGACTATTTACATCCAGATACTGAACACAGGTTCATCAGGATTTGCTTTTTCACCTGCTTTAAACCTAAGAACGTGCCAGGCAATCCCCTTCAACTAGAAGGACAGAAACAAACTTCACTAGAGAGAGCAGAGTTCAAAATTATACAAGTCTATTATAATAAAACAAGTCATAAGGTCCCCAGGATTTCACTGTTATGAACTGAACCAAATGTGCTGAACAAGAATTCTATTGCCTCAGCTATCTCAGTGAAAAATATCAATCTAGGCTTACAGGATGACAACCTACATATTTAGACAACTGTTTTATGGTAAGATATAAATTGACATTCAGAAAGAACATCCTGGGCTTCCCTGGTGGCGCAGTGGTTGAGAGTCCGCCTGCCGTGCAGGGGACACGGGTTCGTGCCCCAGTCCGGGAGGATCCCACATGCCGCGGAGTGGCTGGGCTCGTGGGCCATGGCTGCTGAGCCTGCGCGTCCGGAGCAACAGTGAGAGGCCCGCATACCGCAAAAACAAACAAACAAACAAAAACAACAAAAAAGTACATCCTTACCTCTTGCTCCTCAAAAATGGGCTGATATTTCTCAAGTGATAATTTCTTAAGGATTCCAGTCAGTTCATCTTCAAGAGGGAAAGAATGTAAAATAAGATATTTTAGCATTTGGTAAAATGTATCAAGAGTGATCTTCAAACTTTCATAAAACAGTGGTAATCTTATTTCGAAATTCTACCAGAAACCCCAACACAGAAAGGAAATCTAAGCTGCGTTCCTGGGGATGAAGCTGAAGGTGGGTCCCGAGCCACCTGTTGACCATAATCTTCCCTTAGGGCAGGCTCTCAGCATTTGCCAAAACCCCCATATTGGGCTATGAAGACAGAAGATGTGGGGGCAGTTCATGGCCAGGCTCCAATGGCTGACTCTCCAATGGCGGGACCATGAAGTTCTTGGAGTTCTAGCTGCTGGGACTAAAACCCTCCCGTCTGTCCCAGAACAACTTTTAATTATGATTTCTTGACTGTTGTTAGCTATAGCTGCAGTAAACACTAATGCCAGCAGTCCTCAGCTAGACAGAGAAAGAACTGGAGAGAACAGGTAGGTGGGCTTCAGACCAGAGTCAAGGTTTGCCTCAAGCGTTCGGAGGCTGTGGGCTTCCTGAAGGAAGGGCGTGTCTGAATGGGACAGCAGAGCCAGATGGGCACAGACCAGGGGAAAACAGAAAATTTTGAGTATCAAGTTATCAGAGCAGGGAAGATAAAGGAGACAAAAGCAGCATCTGTGGGGGCTTTAAGAAACATTCCTTCACACATTCGATAAGGATTTATCAGACTAGGCACTGGGGGCTCAATAGGGACCAAAGCAGACCATAAGCAGGCTGTCAGGCTCAAGGCAATGAGGAAGAACAGAGCAGGGTGGGGGAGGTTGACAGGGAATGTGAGAATGTTGTTTTATAGAGGGCGGTCAGGGAAGGCCTCTCAGAAGGAGATATTTGAGCAGTAAATGAAGGAGTGAGCTGTGCAGATATCAAGGCAAAGAGCACCAGGCAGCATCCAGACAGTGAGAACAGCAAGTGCAAAGGTCCTGGGGCAGCGGGGGCAGCTTACAAAAGAGTGGACTGGAGGTTAGGAGGTCAGAGGTCCTTTTATTCACTCATTCATCATTCAACAGTGGCTACTACTGTGCCTACTACGTACTGGGAATGCAAGGATGGAAACGTCCATGCTGTGAAGGAACTCAGTGTAGCTGGGAAGATATAATGAAGAGGATGACAGCTGATGCACAGTGCTCACTGTCAGGCACCCTGTATGGATGATGCATCTCCTCTTAACAACCCCATGAGGTAGACCCTCTTACTGTCCCCATTTGCAGATGAGGAAGGCACAGAAAGCTGGGTACCATATCTCGGTTGAGGTCACACCACTAGTCCATGGCACAGCAGGGATTCAAACACAGTGGTTTAGCTACCAGGCTTCTCCTACACACACTGCTCTGCCACTTCTCCCACTGGTAATGAGTTTATGGTGAGGCGCATGAATAAGGGGATCTGGGGACAGAGAGGACAGCTGACCAGCCCAAGGGACCGGACAGGCTTCGCAGAAGAGGTGCTAATGAAATAGGATGTATGAGATGAAACGAGTCCCAGTCCACACATAATCTATTATAGGTTCATGACGCCTATCATGCTTTGCTGCTGTCATTCCCTCCACGAGTCTCTCTCCACATCTGTGTGCTGGTAAATGTTTAACAACTGGATTTCTGGGAGGGGGAATGTACGCACGTATGTAAGTACATGATTTTACTGATTTAAGGATGTGTGTGCACAATTTACATACAATAATAAATTACACAATACTCTGTATTATAAATTCCATATAGCCAATGCCTTCACTGCATTTCAGGCGTCTCACTGAATGCCTTCATTGATTTTTGCCTTACTCTTGAAGACACAGCCAATGAGTGTAGCTCCTACATGAAGGCTCACTAATGCTTCCGTTTACGTGAACATGCGAGATGAAATGAAATGATGAAGACATACGTTGGAACTTCATGTGAACAACTTTGCCGAATCAGATAATGGTTTTCAAAACCTTGAAGAATATTTTCTCAATTTTTAATGTTATTTTCAATATAACAGGTTAAACAGTTAAAGTTTAACCTGTATAATTAACACTGTCTCTGTCACTGTCTAGATGACATCCAGATGCTCTTTAAAACATTAAATCAAGCCCTAGTGGGTATTTGCTGATTTTCGTGGTATAAATGCCCCATTGTGGTCAATTTCAACCTACCAACATCATGTTCCTGGAAGTGGGATTGGGAAAGATGCACAGCAGTAACACATCAATACACAGTATTCCCACCACGTAGATAAAGGAGACATAAAGAATCTTAAGAGAACAGGTATTAGTAAAACGCACTAAAAATCAGTAAATAATATATTTTGTTTTAAATGCCACATACCTTTACATGTAACATAATCAGCTTAATTATAAGTTCATGCAGTTTGACTTTTTTTTTGTCTTCTTTTTTTTTAAGCATTTTTATTTTTATTTTTTAAAACTTTTTGGCCGCACAATGTAGTATGTGGGATTTAATTCCCCAACCAGGGATCGAATCCACACCCCCTGCATTGGAAGCATGGAGTCTTAACCACTGGACCGCTGGGGAAGTCCCTGTCTTTTTTTTACACATATTTTTGTTGTTGTAATTTGACTTTAAACAGCTGTGTTTAATTGCCAGCTCAACTGTTTCCTACAAATGTAACAATCGGTTCTGGGCCACCATTCCCGGCTCCCAGCCCCCCACTCTTCTCAGTCCTCCTGGCCCGGCACGAGGGCCACTCTTCAGTGAAGCCTGCCATGGTGCTTTGTGCCTTGCTGATCACACACGTTTGATCCCACCTTGCGTTACAATCATTTAATATTATTATGTGGAATGTATCTGAATCCCCAGCCTGATGATGAGTTATGCTGACACTGGCACAGGTTACAGCACCCAGGGCCTACCCCAGTCACCTTCATAGAAGGAATGTGAGGCTGAGAAGGCCACGTCGTCACCGCCCCACCACTTCCTCCAGGAGGAATGAACAGATGGACACAGGTGGGAGGATGAGCAGGGCAAAGGCTTGCATGCAGTCCTTGACTGAGGCTACAGATTTCCCACAAAAATATCATAAAGAATGGCTATTTGGGGATAGATTGCAGGCTCTGGTCTGTGATAATCTAATGCCTGAAGGACAAGGGTCTGGCTGCCTCGGGACCCAGGAACCCCAGGAGGGAAAACTAGGCTTTCTAAGCCAGAGAAGGTAATCTAAAAAGAATTTGCTGTCAGGTCCTCCTGTTTTTATCCCAACTAGGCTTTGCAAACCTTTTTTTAAATAATGAATGAGAGGGGAGCAAAGTGGGCATAGACAGTGCATTCTGATGACTGTCTCAACTCTGTTTTGGAAAAAGGTGGGGTACAAATCCCAAACTGAAACTGTAGGAGTTTAGATTCCTGAAAGCCTCTGAGGCGGGAGAGTTCATGGGTAGGGAAATGAAGACTCCACACAGAAAACACAGTTAGGGGGAATTCCTTGGTCGTCCAGTGGTTAGGACTCGACGCTCTCACTGCCAAGGGCCTGGGTTCAATCCCTGGTTGGGGAACTAAGATCCCACAAGCCACATGGTGTGGCCAAAAAAAAAAAAGAAAAGAAAAAGAAAAAAACATTATATAAAAAAGAGAAAACACAGTTAGGGAGGAATGGGGTTGCTAAGTGAATCTCTGAAGCTTTTATAAATGATTGCACTAGATATCACAAAACAATAAAAGCAGCCCCAAATAAAGCGGATGCCAATGGCAGTGTACATTTATCAACTCAGTACAGACCAGAGTCTGTGCAGTTGATTTCAACTTATCACTTGCTGGGCAGAACCTGCTCTGCACTCCCTCCCAGTAGCTGCAGCAAGATGCCTGCAAATGCACTTGTGAGGACCACACACACAATGAGAGTTTCCTCCCCTCTCTGATTTATACTCCTTGATTTGCACCTGCCTGGGCCCCATCTCTCATCAAAGCCCTGCTCCCTCCTCCCCCATCCCTGCTCCCAGGAGTCACCAGAGGGCAGTTGTAAAGGATGAGCTTCTTCTCTCCTTTATCTTTTATATTTTCACATCTTTATCTGGGGCCTCACTGCACAGCCTCCACCCCTGCCCGGCCGTCCGGTCCATCTTCCTTTCCTCATCATCCCCACTCATGCAACTTCCAACGTTCTCCTGGTTACATCTCCTGCTTTTGCTTGCCCTCCATCCACTTCCATTTTCCTCTGAGGAGCTACTTCTCTCCCTCTCCCAATCCACACAGACCTGACCCCAACCCTGGCTCCAAAGGCAGACACACTCCACCCTTGGGGACACAGAGATAGTCAAGGATGGGCAAACAACCCAAGTTGTTATAAATATAGTCAAGACAGGACAATGACCTTTACCCCTGGGATTTTGCTGTACCTACTAAGAAAGTAGCACTCTTTCTGCTGGGGTTGCTAAGTTAGTAGGAAGAAGTAAGCATGAAGCTGCTGGGTATATCCTTGCCACTACTTGAAGAGAGCTTACCTGAGACATGGAGAAAAACATTCCCTAAGCACCTGGATCCAGACACACCTGAAGAACACCCTAGATATTTCCATTATATGAGCCAACAAATTATCAGTTTTTGGTATTGTTTTTGCTTAAATCAGTTTGAGTGGAGATTCCATCCCTTGCAACTGACAGAGTTCTGATTCGTACAAGGTTCAGAGAAAGGTACATAACTGGGGTCGGAGAAGCAGTTCTATGGGTGTTTGTTTGTATATATAAACAAAACTCACCTACATTCAAAAACTACTACACACCTTTTAGGTATGTAAGCTCAATGAAGACAAAAATACAAGGTAGAATCAGGGAAGGGGAAAGACAGGTGTTTTTGTCTGACTGAAAAAATGATAAAACACCTGAACTAGGATGGCTATAGCAAAGAAGGGCAGCTGCTAGGTTACCATGGTGAAGAGGAAAGGGTGGGCTTTCAGGACCCCGGGGACTCACCCTCATCAGTGATGGTGCCACTGCTGGAGCCCCCGCTGCTCTTGGACTGCCGGTGGGATGAGGAGGAGGACACGGAGGACTCGGCTGCCTGCGCTTTGGGAGAAGGTGAAGGCGTGAGCGTGGGGGAGGTGCTTTTGGAGGTAGTGGAAGTTCCAGACGGAGGCCTTTTGCTCGTCTCCAGTTTCTGCTGAAAAGAATAAGACAAATACAATTTTTTTTTTTTTTTTGTGGTAAGCGGGCCTCTCACTGTTGTGGCCTCTCCCGTTGTGGAGCACAGGCTCCGGACGCGCAGGCTCAGCGGCCATGGCTCACGGGCCCAGCTGCTCCGCGGCATGTGGGATCTTCCCGGACCAGGGCACGAACCCGTGTCCCCTGCATCGGCAGGCGGACTTTCAACCACTGCGCCACCAGGGAAGCCCGACAAATACAATTTTGAGCCCAAATCAATTGAGTCCTTTGCCCACTGGGAGGGAAAACAACTTTCATACCAGGACTGGTGAGATTTGGGGTTTCTGCATTTACTCTTGACCTGTGACTGAAATTTTAGAATCCAAGCTATAAGCCCTCTTTATCTGTCTCTGTATGTCTGTAGATTAGAAAGGCCTTTATCCTTCATTGTGTAAATGTGTAATATTTTCTTATTTCCAGAGGTTATTAATAAATTTGATTATAAAGTCAAAAAAAATAAAAAAGAATAAGACAAATACATAAGCCATCACCTGGAGGGTAGACATGATTCAAACAGACACCCACAACAGGGAACACGTGGGACATTTGACTCAACAAGATATCTAACCAGGACTATGACATCTACTTAAGAAAACATGCAAAGCAGAAACAGTATTATCAAAACAGTTACAGGAAAATCCTCCCCTGGAGCAGAGAGGCAGGGAATGGGATGGAAAAAGTGGCACATAAGGAGCCAGAAAACCCGGGTCCTAGTCCTGCCCCTGCAGCTGCGATATTGTGTCCTTGGCTGAGTCCCCTAACCTCTCAGTTAACCAGCTCTAAAATGGAAGTGTGGCTTATTACAAACGAAGGCCCATTCTGCTCTTCATGTTTCTTCATTTAAACCAGTCACTTCTAACCTTTCACCACAGAACACTTATTATTTTTCCTTTGTGTGTGTTGCACACAAAAAGCCCTTCTTATTTTGAAATACTTCATTTTATTGAAGTACAGTTGATTTACAATGTTGTGCTAGTTTGGGGTGTACAACATAGTGATTTGGGTAGGGTTTTTTTGCAGTTTACATTCCATTATAGGTTATTACAAGATATTGGGTATAATTCCTGGGACTATACAGTAAATCCTTGTTGCTTATCTATTTTATGTATAGTAGTTTGTATCTGTTAATCCCATACTCCTAGTTTGTCCCTCCCTGCCCCCCTTTGGTAATCGTAAATTTGTTTTCTATGTTTGTGAGTACTCTTAGACTTACAATTACGGAAACTAAGAAATTAACACTGGGACAGTATCAGCTAAACTTACAGACGGTACTCAAATATCACTGGTTGTTACACTGATTCTTATTCTGGTCCAGGATCCATGCTGCATTGACTTGTTAGGTCTCCTTAGTCTCCTCCAATCTGTGAAAACTCCTTGGTCTTGCCTTGTCTTTCATGACCTCGACACTTTTGAAGAGTCCTGGTCAGGTATTTGTAGACTGTCCCTCAATTTGGGTGTGTCTTAATTTTTCATAATTAGATTTACTTATGGATTTTGAGGTTGATGACCACTGAGATGATGTGCTATTCTCAGTGCATCACACCAGGAGATACAAAGTATCAGTACCTTATCACTGATGCTAGCCTTGATGACTTAGTTAAGGTGTTGTCTGTCAGGTTTCTCCATTGTGAAGTTACTATTTTTCCCTTTATAACCAATTAATATTTGGGGAGACATTTTGAGCTAAATATTTTGTTTTTTCTTAAAAGTTTTGCCTGCTAATTTTAACATTCTTTGGTGCATCTTCTCTGGAGCAATTACTACTGTGATGTTCTTATGGTGTTTTGCTATTTCCCTTATTCCTTCCACATTTATTACTTGGAATTCTTCTGTACAGAAGACTTGTTCCTTCTCCCCCGATTTATTTATTCAGTTATTTATTCATATCAGCATGGGCTTGTGGATATTTATTCTCTGGGTTATAATCCAATACTACTGTTATGCCCTGGTCCCTTTTATTGGAGGGTGCTATTTAGAAACCAAAATCTGGACAGTAGGTTGCTCATGGCTACTGGGATATCACTGCTTCTAGGTCCTCTCAGTGAACAGAGCAAGGAAATATATGAAGTCTACTAACCCATGCATACACACATAGCTCTACAATAAGTATATTCCTATGTCTATCAATCTGTGTATATATGTATATTTATGCATACATTCATACTGATTCATACTGACACCTCTGACTCCAATCCAATACTCACAGGATTAGTTCTAGCATTTCCCCTTTGACTCAATCTCTGACAGTTAAAAACTGGGCTCATTATCTATAATATATTTACTTATTTGTTCAACCCTAGTATATATATAAAGTGTATATGTACACAAAAGGTATATATATGTAAAGTAGCTTCACAACTGCTACACCATAACGCCTGCAAGAAAAAAAAAACCTCAGATGAATTGGGAGATTGGAATTAACATATATACACTACTATGTATAAAATAGATAACTAATGAGAACCTGCTGTATAGCACAGGGAACTCTACTTCACTTTGCTGTACAGTAGAAACTAACACAACATTGTAAAACAACTATACCCCAATTAAAAAAAAAATCAACTAGAGTACAATGCTTTTGTACAGTTCTTTTTGTCTTTACTTTACTCTCACAATATCCATTTACATGTTTTCTCCCACCTCCTACAGTGCAGTTATGTCATTCACTTGTAATACAACTACATCTGTTGTCATAGTCTGCGTACATCCTTAGGTCCTGGTTGATTTTTTAAAAATTTGCATACAGTAAAAATAACTGTTGTGTACAATTCTACAGGTATTGATAAATACGTAGAGTTGTGTATTCCACCAACAGAGTACCATATGGAACAGTTCCATCATCCCCCATATTCCCTTGTGCTGTTTCTTTCTAGTCAACCCCTCCCCCCATCCCAACCCATGGAAATAACTGATCTGTTTTCCATCCTTATAGTTTTGCCTTTTGTATACTGTCATATAAATGGAATCAAACAATATGTACACTTTTTTGTCTGATGCAGCATGATGCCTCTAAGTTTCATTTAAGTTACTGCATGTGTCAGTAGTGTGTTCTTTTACATTGCTGAGTAGTATTCAATTGCATGGATATTACCACAGTTAGTTTACCTGTTCACCTGTTATGAGATGTTTCTAGTTTGGGGTATTTATGAAAAAACTGCTGTAAACATTTGCAAACTGATTTTTGTATAAACAGAAGTTTAAAAAAATTCATTTGGGTAAATATCTAGGAGTGAGAGAGCCAGGTCACATGCTATATGTATGTTTAGTTTTATAAGAAACTGACAAACTTTTTCAAAGCAGCTGTATCATTTTTGCATTCCCACCAGCAATGAATGGGAATTCCAGTAGCTCCACATTCTCACAGCACTTGTAACTTAATTTTTCTTTAAATTTTAGGCAGTCTAATAATAGGTGTAGAGTGCTGTCTCATTGTGGTTTTAAGTAGCATTCCCTAAATAATGATGTTGAACATCTTTTCATATGTTTACGTGCCATCTGCATATTTTCTTTCATGATACTTTTCAGATACTTTGCCCATTTTTAAATTTATTGGTTGTTTTCTCATTGTTGAGTTTTGAGAGTTCTTTATTCTGGATACAAGACCTTTATCAGATACATGATTCGCAAATATATTGTCTAGTCTGTGGCTTGTCTTTTCATTCTCTTAATGCTGTCTCTTACAGACAAAAGATATGAATTTTCATAAAGTCGAATTTAACATTTTCTTCTTTTATGGATCATGCTTTTGGTACTATATCTTAAACTTACTTGCCAAATCCAAAGTCACACAGACTTTCCCCTAGAAATTTTATAGTTTTTCATTTTGTATTTCAGTCTATGATCCATTTTGAGTTAATCTCTGAATTAGCTGTGAGAAATATGTGAAGGTTCATATTCCTGCATATTTAATTGTTCCAGCACTATTTGTTGAAAAGTCTACCCTTTCTTTGTGGAATTGCCTTTGCACCTTTGTAAAAAAAAAAAAAAAATTCAGTTGATTATTCTTTGGCCTCTCTATTCTGTTCCATTGACCTGTGTGTCTGTCCTTCCCTAATACTGTACTGTAGTTTTATAGTAAGTCTTGAAACTAGGTATTATGATTCTCTTTTTCATAATTCTTTTGCCTATTATAGTTTATTTGCATCTAAATATAAATTTAAGAATCACTTTCTAGATCTCTACAAAAAGAGCTAGCTGGGATTTTAATTGGGATTACATTGAATCTATAGATCAAATTACAAAAAAAGGGATATCTATTTATTTAAGCTTATTTGATTTATCAGTGTCTTGTGGTTTTCAACTTATAGACTCTGCGTATACTTTATTAGATTTATACTTAAGTATTTCATTCTCATAATACATTTTCATATAATTTTATTTTCATATAATACATTTCAAATGTATTGTAAATGATATTTTAAGTTTCATATTTTAAAAGTCTAACTGTTCTAATTCTAATTGTTCATTGCTAGTGTGTAAAAATACAATTGGGACTTTTGTATATTGACCTCGTATCCTGAGACCCTGCTGAACTCACTTCTTAGTCCTAGGAGCTTTTGTGTAGATTTTTTTGAGTTTTCTAAGCAGACATCATATCATCTAAAAATAGAGATAGTTTTCTTTCTTCCTTTACAATCTGTGTACCTTTTATTTGTTTCTTACCTTATTACACTAGCTATAGTTTTTGGTACAAAGTTGAGAGACAACATCCTTATTCCTGATCTTAGGCGGAAAGCACTCAGTCTTTCACCATTAAGTATGATGCTAAGTACAGGTATCTTACATGAGGTCCAGGAATTTCTTTTCAATTCTTAATTTGCCAAAAGTTGTGATCGTGAATGGAGTTTGAATTTTGCCAAGTGCTTTTTCTGCATTTTATTCTTTAGTCTGTTAATATGGTGAATTACTCTGACAAAGTGTTCTTTTTTGGGTATTTATCCTATTTAGTGTTCTCTTAACTTCCTGGACCTATGGTTTGGCATCTGTCATTAATTTGGGGAGAAATTCTTGGTCATTAAAAAATACGTATATATTCCTCTGCACCACCATTCTCTCTTTCTTCAGGGGTTCCAATTACTTGTATGTGAGAGTATTTGATATTATCTCACAGCTCTTGGGTGCTCTGCTTTTTTTCTTTTGCTTTACCTTCTTTTTTACTTTGTGTTGCAGTTTGGGTAATTTCTATTGCCCTATCTTCAGGTTCACTGATTCTTTCCTTGGCTGTGTCAGGTCTACTGAGGAGCCCATCAGAGGCATTTCTAATCTCTGTTACAGGTTTTCTATTTCTAGCATTTCAATTTGATTCTTTCTTATAGTTTCCATTTCTCTGCTGAAATTGTTACTCATAGGATCTTGCATGCTGTTCAAATTTTCCACTAGAGCCTTTAACATATTAATTGTAGTTCTTTTAAATTTCCTGTCACATAATTCCAACACCTGTTTCACATCTACATCAGATTCTGATGACTGCCTTACTTCTTGGGAGTGTGGTGTTTCTTGCCTTTTTGTACGTCTTATAATTTATGCTAAAAATTGGACATCTCATTTAGAATAGTAGAGACCAGGACAAATATTTTCCTGCCTGGAAATGGGTACACCTTTCCTTCTGCTAGGCCTTTAATGCTCCTTCGAGCTAACTACAACCCAGAGTGGAAAAAGAAGTCCCTTTCTTACGTTTTAAAAGACTTTGTCAATAAGCTGCCTATATTATTAAGGAATTCTTCCTCTGCTTTTTCTATAAAGACAGACATTCCATAATAAAGCTTCTGGTTAAGCAGAAGGTAATTGGTATATCCCTAAGAAACAGATCTATCCCAGCCAAGAGCAAAGAAACACAATACTCTAGGCCTTGTGTGCAGCATTATTCGGGAGGGAGCAGATAAATATAAACTTTGGGATGCTCTGAAATATTTGAACCATTCCTCTCATGCGCAGTGTGGCAGATTGATCATGTAATGGCATCATCTCCACCCCTCCCTGGATCAATACCCTTTGCTATGTAACTCTGTGTGGTCTCCTGCACAGAGGGTGTGATGACTTAGTTACTTGATTGGTTTTCAACTTATGCCTTTGACTAGTGCCATTAGAACATACCCAAGCTTGCTGTGGGCATACATGGCCCTGTTTTTTTGGTCACCCCAGCCAAAAGCCAAACATCTAAGTGATCCCCTCAGACCAGAAGAACTGCTTAACTAAGTCAAGACTAAACTGCCCAGCCACAGATCTGCAAGCAAAAGAAATGCCTTCTGTTTTAAACCACTGTGCTTTCGGGTGGGAACAGAAAGCTGATATTCCCAGTGGGCCTTTGGGCTTCCTGAGATCTGGGAAGTGTTGAAGCATACTCTGATCCCATTCCCCCCAATTCTGTGTCTCCTAAGGCACACTTCATGTGAGAAGCCATGCCTTACAAATATCCCGCCATCGCAGTGGTGCTTGTTTTAAGCAAAGTACAAAACCCAGATTTAGGAGGCTCATATTTTGAATACTAATTTCTAATTCTTCCTAACGCAGTCTTTGAAAAGCACTTCATGTCTCCATTTTGCTGCTGGAGCCTTTGACAGAAAGCCCACTCCTGTGTCCTTTGGTTTAGGGCAGTGGTTTCTAAGAACTTGGGCTGGGCTGGCTGCAACACTCCCTGGGGAGAAAAACAGATTCCCCTAACCCTACTCTAAGAGTTTCATTCAGTTATGCTGTGTGGAACCCAGTAATCTGAATTTTTAAATAGCTCCCCAGGATTACAGTATATTCTTATGTTAAGAATATCAGGTGATCATTAAACTGAATCGTTTCCCCAGTCTTCTGTTTCCTGAATGCATCTTTAGACACAATTTCCTTTCATCAGAACACACTTGTATATAGATTAAATGATAGGTGCATCCAAGTGAGGTAATAGTTAACTTAATTTATAACTTAGATGCCTACCTATTTCCAACACCAATTAAAGGAAGCTAACAATATATAATACATCTAATAAGACCATCAAAATAGAAACAGAAAATTTTAGACAACAGAGAAGAGGAAAACTATATCAAAATTCTAGAGTAGCAGATTTACCTTAATGAGTAGCTGAGTCTCCTAGCAGCAAAGGCAAAAAGTGAAATATGCTAATTATAGAATTCTTACTATCTGATGAAATAAAATGTATCGAAGTATCTGAAGAAATAAAATGTATCGAAGTATCAGTAGAGACATTTTTTCCGTAGAGCTGAATTCTAAAAGGAACTTAATTACATAAATCCTATTACACAAGTAATTTTGAACATAATAGAAAATATGCTAATGTATAGAGAGAAATTTTTTCTGGAGTTATATTGTAAAGAAACTAATTATACAGGTCCAACTGTGTAAGGGACTTTGAATAACAAAAAGAGTTGTATAACCAACAGTGGTTGGGCAGACAATAAAGACTATTTCTCATACATCCATTAAGACATCAATCTCTGGAGGCACTTCTGGGCAAAGGTCCAAGAGTGAGGCCTTCAGACGATCTACCTTTTCTCAGGGCAAAAGCTTAAGACATCTAGAAAATAAGATGAAGAGTGCGGTTGTGCCTGGACTTGGGGTCCTCTCAGAGGAGGAAATGGGCTATACTGCCCCACTGCAGGGGCACCTGGAGAGCCATCTGGTAAAGGAGCCAGTTCATGCTCATGACTAGGTACCCACACTCTGGGGGCTCACTCCATTAATCAGCCCCAGAGGAGGGACTCAGGAGGTGGAGGGGGAAGATTCTGAAGACACTGGAAGACCTCCCCTCCCAGAGGCATGTGGGGTTTTCCACGCATTGCAAATCCCACAGTTTGCTACCAACGTGGTGACTGCTCTGGGGCTGCACTAATGGAGGAAAGGTGCCAGAGCAGGGAGGTGAGGCCCTGGCTCTGTCCTGCCCACCAACCTCTCTTTAGTTCCTTTCCTACACCACACTCTCATCTCTGGCGCTCTGCACGTGCCGTCCCCTCACCCTGGGACAGTCTCCCCCTCGCCCCACCCTTGCCCCTTTCATCTGGCACTTCATCCTTCAGAGCCCTGTCTAGATGTCACTGACGCCCTCAAGCCTCGGCAGAAACCCAGCCGTGCCCCACAGCATCCTCCCCTCTCCACAGCAGACCCTACCACACCAGTGTGAGATGGCTGTGTCTGCAGTGACACCCTGAGAACGGTCACCAAAGCCCTGGTTCACTGCTGGATCCTCACTGCTGGAAGTGCCAGGCACAGAGCAGATGCTCCAAAGATGTGGACAGTGGATGCATAAGAAAGGAGTACAAATACTACTGCTACGACTGTCAACAGTAAGGGCTGACACTTATACAGGCATACCAGGTACCAGCCCCATTCTAAATGCTGAAGTGTGAGGCTGTGATTAGAACCCAGGCAGTTGCTCCTGAACCCACACTCTGAACCCTTTTGCTCTAAATCAGTGAACAAAAACACGTGCCGTGTGAGGCTGGATGACCAGTATAGGGCTGGAGAACTTAGTGCTCACCCCGGCATCGCACCGCACCTCAGCACCCCTCCTACCTGCAGGTATCCTGGAGATCGGGCGAGAGGTGAACACACGTGTGCAGGAGACCAAGGGCACAGGGTATGATCTCAGCAGCCACCCTTCTCAGAAAGCCCAGGTGCGGCCAGATGGGAGGTTTAGTCCTATCCCATGACGGTGGCACTGCCTGTGCTCCCCAGGCGTGGACCATGCTAGAACAGGACCTGTGAGCGTCAGAGGAGCAGACGGAAACAGAACAAGCACCTTGCCACCAGGAACACTGCCGCCTGCAGAGGAGACCAGGAGCTCAGACGGGCTGGAGCCAGGCGCTGGCCCAACAGGACTTGACCGATGGCTGGGCTTCTGCTCAGATAATCCGGCTGCTTTTTTCCTCTGGGCAGCGATCTGGGACAGAACACTGTCTATGCTTCCACCTGAGGAAACAGGAATAGGAATGACTGCCTGGGTCCAGAGCACTGCAGTGCGGGCGGTGGACATCAGGTGCCGACCTGGCTGAGCCAGAACCCCGTTTCCCAGACCCCCGCCCCTGGCTCTGGGTCAGGGCTAACCACAGGAGGACTGTGCATGACAACTGGCAGGTGGACGGCCATCAAGGCTCCAGTTTGTCCTCACTTTCCCCCGAGCCACGGCCAGTTCAGTCAGCCGCCAGCGGGCACAGACAGCACGCCCTGCCCTGGGTTCCCCCAGCAGCCCCGCTGCAGCGCCTGCCAGCAGCTCCACATGCTGCCACGCCAGGGCTCCTCTGCCATCATCCAGCCTCCGCTTCTGGATCTCTACGCCCCCAGCTACTCTCACAGTTGAGCCAATAACTTCCTCACTCCATAATACTCAGGGGGTTAGCTTCCCTGACTGAATCCTGACTGCCAAGTTCCCTCTCCCTGTTTCCCCAAACCTAGCAGCAACCTTGAATTATTAGGAAGGAAAAGGGGAAAGTGATAATATCCAGAGCGCGGGAGGGCACTGGAGGGAGAACACTGATACCTGACATTTATAGAGCACTTACTAGGTCTGGAGGGCAAAGTGTAAAGCTTCAAAGACAGGCACACCCACTGCCCCCGCCACCCTGATTCAAAGGCACTTACATTAAGCAAATAGCTAAGCAAGCAGGCAAGCGCAGAGCTATGGAGCCATTACTTAGAGTGGGATCTCCAAGAGCAAAAATCGAGAACAGCCTGAATGGTTGAACACCATTCAACAAGAGGGAACTGGTGAATTAAAACTGACACCTCATATGAGTGGAAGGCGGTCTGGTTATTTAAAAGATGCTGTAGCTACACGTGTACTGGCATAAAGAGGTGTTTACAACATGGTAATGGGTACAAAGAGGAAAAAGCTTACAGAGCAGACTACACTGGGAAGTCAGCCTGCTTGCGTGCAGGTCCTGGCTCTGCTACTTCGCAGCTGTGTGGTCCTGGGCGAGTTATTTAACTCCCCTGAGCCCCAGTTCCCTCCCCTGTAAAGTGGAGAGGACACCTCACAGGTTGTTGGAGGACTGAAGGAGATAATCTATTTAAAGGGCACTGTGCCTGGCATACACTAAGTGCTTAATAAATTATTATTATGCTTTCAAAAATATGCATTAAAGTACTTGGCGAAGATATACACCAAAATGTTAACAATGATCCCTAATGGGTGAGATTATACTTTTTTTTTTCTTTATCTGGTTTTCAAGCTTTTCCATAAGAAGCATGCATTCCTTATGTAATGGCATAAAGCAGGGTGCCTTCCTGCAAAGCTGGCTTTGGTTAATCCTGGATCCCCTCGGGGAGGACCAGAAAATATCCTGTAACCAGCCTCATTACCTATTCCCATACTCTGGTGTTTTGTTTGGTTTTTTATAGTATTTACTATCATCAGATTTTTAAAAAATTATCTGTTTATACCAGAATACAACTTCTTACAGAACTGACTTTGAAATTTTTATTGCTAAATGCTCTATCGCCTAGACATTGCCTTGCATCTAATAAGTGGTCAACAATATTTGCTGAAAGAATATGGTAAACAAATGTAATGATGTGAAAAAAATTAAAATTAAAGAAAAAGAAAGTATGCCAATAAGCCCCAAATAACTGTGGGGCAATTTGCTTTGAGTCTTAATTGTCCCTGGGCAAATCTGCTGTGTGTCTCTGGGCAAATCTGTCACCCACTCTGAGCTTCAGTTTCCTCATCTGTTCATTGAAGGGTCAGGATGAGAAGATATCTAAGGTTTAATCTTCAAGGATTTTAAATACCGCAAAAACACCATGTATTTCTCTTAGTTTCTTGTAAAATTTTCCAAGAAAATAAAGCATTATAAACTATTTCTTCCCCTCCCCTGCCCTAAGAAAATGCATAGAAGAAACTATGAATTGTGAATTCACTGAAAAATCCTTTAGGCACATCAACGAGAAAGACAGGTTGTATGCAGTGGTCTCTAGGACTGTCCCCAGTTCACACCCTCAACCCCAAGGGGTCTTCCCACCTCCCCGGAGTGGCCTGCCTGGGTACCCACCTGAGCGGTTGTGTAGCTCCCCACCGTGCCTGCTCATGCCTCCTACCCCACTGGAGCCACCAGAAGAATGAGGTGAGTGGTTGAAGTTTCCAGAATTGGCAGGAGAGGCTGGGCTTCTGGAGAGAGATGGAAATTTAACTGGCCTGACGGGAGTCTGCAAGAACAAGGTGGATATCACAGTTAGGGTTTGCTGTTCATTCCTTCCGATGCACAGATCACAGTGGTGAGGTACCTGGAGTTCAGCTGGCCCACCCCAGCCGGTGCTTGCATCCACTGGCATGTCCTTGCCCACCGGTGCTCATCCTGCTAGGAGTCCCCCAAGGGATGGCAGTTCACATCTATCTGCTGACAACTTGACCGACCATTAACTCAGGCTGAGCACCTGTGACATCATTTCCTACAGGTCACCCACCTGCTCCCATGTGGTGGACTAATGTAAACCCACTCTGTCCATTTTTGAGTACCTCCAGCCACCAGGCCCTTGGTCTCCAACTAGTGATTTGGTATTACGACAGTCCAGGGAGGCAGCAGCAAGCAATGGGGGTCAGACAGAGACGGGGGCCCTGAGGTTCTCCAATCAGTCGACACAAAGAGGCAGGGTCAGGTCCTAAATCCCTGTCCTCGGTTTGCCCATTTACTGTACCTACGTTATTTACAGTCTACACATATGGAGATCAGCTCCCACAACGGGACGGACTACCTTAGTATATCACAGAGACACACCGAGGGCCACCAAGTCAGAAACCACTGCGGTCAAAAGGAGACAAGTCACACTTTCTGGTTGCAAGAAAACACTAGTAGCACACATAGTTGCCCCCCAGCATTGAGCTTTGTCCTGGACCTGCGCAATGTAGTATGGAACTTAATTAGAGGCCAAGAACCTGATTTCTGGTCCCAGCATCCCCGCCCCAACTTGGCTGGGTGACCTTCAGCAACTGACTTCCCTTCTCTGGGCTGTTTCCTCATCTACTAAAGGGAAGGGTGGATTAGATCAGGTCTTCAACCTGTGTTCCAGGGAGAGGGGCTCCCATTTTCACTCCATTCACTCTAACATTTTAATCTGCTTACATATTAAGTTCTTTGGTAGGGTTTCATTAGACAAAAGAATATCACTCATTTAAAAGAAAATAAAAAGCTTCAGCCCCCCTGGATTAGTGGGTCTCAGGTCCCTTCTGCCTGCAACACATCACAATGTCAGTGAGTGGTGACGTGTAAAGCATGTCAGCTGGACAACTTACGGTGTCTGTGCTCCCGCCGCCCACAGGTTGCCCCCTGCTGGCTCTCTGGGGCCGCACAGTCTTCATGGGGTCTGCCTTCCCGTTGTGACATGTCCGGGACCGATCCGAGCTCCACAGCTCAAAGCTGGAATGGGGTAAGAAAGGGGGGATGACTGCCTTCAGCTTGTCGCTTGGGAGTCTGGTGAAGGGGGCTCCATTCCGAAGCTGAAAAAGACAGGCTGTGGGTTAGGCAAGCACCAAGAGGGCTCCCGGCTCTGCGAGGAAGGCTCCAGGTTTCCCCTGCTTCTCAGAGAACGGCAGCACTACCTACCCCTCCACCCAAGCCAGAAACCCACATGATGTCCTCAGCTCTCTTCCCAGCAACCAAGCGATTCCCACAGCTGCTCTGCTCCAACTCCCAGGTTCTCTTGCATCTGTCCACAGCAGAAACACACAACAGGGGCGGGGAGTATGGAGAGTCGTGGGGTAGCCAAGAGGTGATACGTGTGCTGTGATGGGGCAGCACAGGGGAGGGGCCACCTCTCCCTGCAGGTAGAGAGGGCATCTTGTGGGTGGGGGGGCACTTGAGCTGAGCCCAAAGGACAACAGAGAGGTTTGGGGAAAGGGCACTGCAGACCGAGAGAAGAGAATGTGGAAAGGCCTGGAGGCAAGAGGAGCAAGACCAGTGCACAGAATTGCAAGGACACTGGTGTGACCAGAGCTGGGGGTTTCAGGAGGAGGGGATGAGGGTACTGGAAGGCCCAGGCTGGCTATCTGTGAACCCAGCCAACCCTCCCATCCCCCATCCCACCACGTCCTTCCTACTCCAGCCACACCTCCCACTGCTGACATTTTTAACTGCAATTTAAGTTTTGAAAATGTGATTTGGGGTCAGTATAAAATCCACACAATGATGACTGGCGGATTGTCAAGGAAAAGCTTTCACACAGTCCAAGCTAACTTTAATTAAGAAAAGACAGTGAACTTGGTGCCAGATGGTGCTTTGCAGGGAAGGGCATACCACAGCTAAACCTGCCTCGGGAGCCAGGCAGGTGGGCATCTCCGCAAGGATGGCTGCAAACGCCCACTCAGCAGAGCACCGTGGCCATCCTCCATCTGCCACGGGGCAGGCAGGCACACTGGTGCCCTCTAGAGGGCATGAGGAGGTGGGACAGGAGAGCAACAAGATGGGAGGGTGGGCATCCTGGGTTCCCACCCTGGCTCTATCCTGCTTTTCTGAGAGTCCGTGAATAAGGGCTGTCCCCTCTGGACCTCGACAACCTCATCTGCCTAAGGGTATTCATCACAGCTGTTAAAACAATGAAAAACTAGGAACCCCAAAGTCCAGCAGGTCAGTCTTAGATAAAGAGATGAGGGCACAGTCCCATGATGGAATGTTCATCCTGCAGCCATTGGGTGTGATGGGACCAAAGAGTGTTTCTGACACAGAAAAGATGGTCATGACAAATTGTTAATACACCAGGTTCAGCACAATATGGGGAGGATAACAGTGCCTGACCTGGCATGGTTGTTGGGGATATTAAGTGAGTGAATATATGTAAAGTGCTGCAAATACTTAATAAGCATTTGGCTGGTACATACTTAGTGCTGTGTTAAGTATTTGTTTATTATATATAACACGATATCATATTCACAGATTCACATATTCACCACAGAAAAAATGATTAGGGAAAATACTCAAAAGATATATGCCACAAAATGTCAATCATGATTATATCTGGATGTATGATCAAGGGCAATTTTATTTTTCTTTATACTTTACTGCATCTTCCAAAATTTCAATAACAGCATTTCTGTCTTCATACTGAAAGTAATTATTGCTATTTAATAACATTATCAAATGCTGGGCGGTACAAGTCCCACAGTCAGTGTGCAGACACCAATTTACGCCTATTACACAGCAGGGCAGAGCGGGCAGATCCTGGTCAGGGCTCCGCAGGTCCTGGGGCAGCTTAGTCTTTTGGGGGCTCCTCTGCTCCCTTCTTCTCTCCAATACTGCCCTCTCCTGGCCAGCCTCCAGATTAAGGCCTCAGAGCTAAAGGGACTTGAGCCCAACTCCAACCAGGAGACTCTCACTTCAGAGAAGAGAAATGAAGCCCACAGAAGGGAGGTAACATGTCCAACGTCACACAGTAGATAAATGAGAGCTCATTCTGGGCCAGCCACTATGTTAAGAACTTCCTGGGGATGATCTCATTGAAAAACCACAACCATGAGAGATCATCCCCTAAGTTAGAGAAGGCTAGCTATCACCTAATGTCCATCCTCGATATCTTCCTCAGCAGACACACCTGATACTTAGATGGGCACACGACCACTCGGAACAAAGACTTCATTTCCCAGCCTCCTGTGCAGTGTGAATGGGCCATGTGACTAAATTCTGGCCCATTTAATGTAAGCAAAAGTGATGTGTGAGTTTCCAGGAAACTTCTTTAATTTTTTGCGGTACGTGGGCCTCTCACTGTCGTGGCCCCCCCCAGTTGCGGAGCACAGGCTCCGGACGCGCAGGCTCAGCGGCCATGACTCACGGGCCCAGCCGCTCCGCGGCACGCGGGATCCTCCCGGATCGGGTCACAAACCCATGTCCCCTGCATCGGCAGGCGGACCCTCAACCACTGCGCCACCAGGGAAGCCCAGGAAACTTCTTTAAAGACACCTGGCATGTGCCTATGGTCACCTCTTCTTCCCTCATCTTTCCTGTCAGCTGGAGTGAGGTAGTAATGGACAGAGCTCTGGCAGGCATCTTGGACCAAAAGGTGACCTTGGTAGTAGTAGCCATGGCTGGTAGACCAACAGGTAAAAGGAACCTAGGTCCCAAACTCTATGGAACAATAAACTAGTCTTGAACTTCACTTACTTGACAGAAATGTGATGCTGTCATATATTTATGCCAGTTATTTGGGGATTTTCTGTTACTCATAGCTGAACCTAATCCTGATACATCTCTAATTTATAGATGAGGAAACTGAGGCCTCTCTCAGGCTGGAAACATACCCTCCTCTTTGACTTCTCTCTCCTTGGCTTTCCGTAACCAAAAGGGTGAGTTCAATGTCACCCATCAATTCCTATGCCTACAAGGCCCCTGTCCTCAGTACTGCCTCCTTCAGAACATGATTGGGGATTACCTCTGGCTGCTAAGCACAAGCACAGCCTTACCTGCAATTCAGGGCTGGCATCTGTCCTGATTTCTCGGTGCCAGAGATATACCCACTGTTACACATTTTGATATCGACCCCATCTGTAACCACCACAGAGAAAGACAAACGCCTACATCCCTTCTTAAAAATCAATCCCCTAACGATTGGTAGAGACCTGAAATGCTTTTAGAAAAGCCCCACACTCACCATGGTTGTCAATAACACATCTTCCTTTTCTCCTCTTGTGCTCCCAGGACCTGAGAAACAAACAGAAGTTTCCTGAAATGACCCCACCCCCACCCCACAAAGAGTTCATGGCATGAGGACAAGTGACCACGTCAGCCTTCATCCTGGAAAACCAACTCTCCTGAGTGATTAAATACTTAATAATAATTGGTATTCTATATCTGAATAGAAGGAAAGCACTTAAAAGGTATCTTAGAGTGTGTTTTCAGCTTTTCCATAAACCACTGTCATGCTGGGTCAGACAGTGGTACCTCCAGCTCAATAGTCTGTCTCAAACAGTGGTGCCAAAGGATCTAGTCTGGGTGTGGGAAGTCTGACTGTTAGAAGGGATCTGATCTAATTGACGTCCCAATCAGTGTGGGAATCTCCTTCAGTGCCCTGGCAAAGTCATCCAATCTGTTGAATACCTCCAGTGGTGGGGAGCTCACTACCCCCAGCCCAACCCTGGTAATTCACTCTATTTCAAAACACTGTCAGTGCAAGACCAATCACATTCGGCAGGTGGGAAAATCGCCGATCGAAGGCAAGAGAGAGGCAGTGACTGGCCAGTGGTCTCTCAACAGGGCATGTGGGACAGGAGCCTGGGACTCATGCCACCAGCTTCCCCATTCTACCACACTGACAGCAATTATGTCCCTTCTTTGCCAGACCAGCCACTCTGCCCCAGTGTCACATTCCAACAGCATCTCACCTCTGGCATCAGCCCAGGAGGTGGGACAAAGGGAAGAGGGTGAGGGCAAAAAGGTTCAGGGTTTGACCATTCTGGAAATTCTACCACACATGCAACTTCTTCTTACCATTGTCTTTGGTCGTGGGGGTCACGTCGGGGAGCCCAGAGCGGCTCGTCTTGTCTGGGGGGGGCGCCCTCATTGTGGAGTCCAGTGCTGGCTCTGGCTCATCACAGAAAGGCAATGGCTGGTTGCTGGACAGCCCACGGGGCAGTGTCTGCATCAGTTTGAGCTTCCGGAACCGATTGGACATTCGGTTCCACCAGGACTGCCAAGGAAGTGCAGAGCAGAGGTCATGCCCCAAGAACACCTAGCCCAGGGACAGTGACCACACTCCACACGTGCTTCCCTTCCCCTCTCCTGGGCCCACTGCGGGCATTACCAATCAACCATAGCACCCTTTCCCAAAAGCCATGGTTCTCTCTAAATCCTTCCTGACCCAGCCCTTAGGGGGCCTTTCCAATAGGCTGGAGTTGGCAGCGAACCCTATTTGCTAACCCTCTTCCAATCAATCTCCTTATTGCACAGATAGAGAAACACAGACCCAGGGATATCAATTTGCTCAATGTCTTACAGTCAAACAGGGACAGACAGGTGGACACAGAGGCAATACCAAACACCTTAACATCTATTACTGCATAACCTCCTTCCCCCTATTCCAGTAACAATGTGAGAGGTGTCAGGGTGTCCACACCAATGCCTGGACCATCTGCTCCTGTAGCTGATGCCTTCCCACCTAAAGAGAGGACAGGTGCCACCCCTAGGGTGTCTACATAATCCCACGATAGCTCAGGGGTTACTGGCACAGCGCCAAAGGGAGGCTGTGAGAGCCTGGCCTACAGAGATGGCAGTGAGGCAGGAATGAAGAGATCTATGCAAACAACACTGTGAGGAAGAATCCAGGGGCCTGAGTGAGCGACGAACATGAGAAGAATGCTAAGTCTGCAGATCTGAGAAGGTGCTAGAACCCCAGCCAGGACAAGGGAAAAAATAATTTTGATTTCCAACAAGCAGAGCAGGGCTCGGAGGATAAGAAATTCAAAGAGAAACATTCAGCTTGCAGTTTAGAAATAGGCAACTGGAGCTTGGTTTTGAGGTTTCCGGAAGAAGCTGACGGGGGTCTGTGGACCACAGGGAGATCCTAGAATGGTGCAATCAGCAAATACTTTCCACACTAAAGCACAGGCCACAGACAGATGGCCTGGAAGAAGAGGTGTTCAAGGTTGGCCAGCTCAGTACTACATCATACAAAAAAAAAAGTTTAAATTCCCTACATTTACAAATTGTGTCTCTGCATCAAAATCTGGGTTTCTAGCTTCTCCTGAAAAAGATGGGAACATGTGGCAACATGGACCCACATACTTGCAAAGCAGCGACTAAGGCCACTAAGTGGTTACGATCACCCCAGTTTTCCCTGGTCCCCACCGTTCCCTATTGCTCACCTCCAGCTTACTTCCTGCCCCTACTGGGCCCCCCACCCCAGCCTACACCAGCCCTGGTTAACAAGGAAGCGGCAAGCATCTCCCCGCTTCACCCATCCTGGCCTGGCTCTCTGATGCCATTTAAGACAAGAGAAGTCAAACCTTAAGTCCGCCTTTGTCATCAGGCAGCACTGGGACACTCCAGGGCTGTCGGACCTTCGAGTGGGGCGGGGGTGGTGAGTGGCTGGGCCGGCCTTTGTCTTTATTCACCTGCATGCAGACAGATGCCAGCAGTCGAACAAGTTCCGTGTCTATGGACACAAAAGGCAGCATTTTACCTGCAAATATGTCTGTCGGGCCATGGGGTGGGGGCCCAAGATGACCCCCATCAGCCTAAGAACTCAGCCCCACAGCTCCAGAGCCTGTGTTACTCCAGGATCAAGGCGTCCCTGCCCCTCCACTGGCTCTTCAAAAGGTGGCAAACAGGTGAGCAGGGCTTAACCCACTTAACCAGAAATAAAAGCCAGAAGTCCTGTCCTACCAGGAAGGCAGAGGGGTGGTGGGTTTAAAAAAGTACAGGCTCGGGACTTCCGTGGTGACGCGGTAGTTAAGAATCTGCCTGCCAATGCAGGGGACACGGGTTCGAGCCCTGGTCCGGGAAGACCCCATATGTTGTGGAGCAACTAAGCCCGTGCACCACAACTACGGAAGCCCACGTGCCTAGAGCCCGTGCTGCGCAACAAGAGAAGCCACCGCAATGAGAAGCCCGCGCACCGCAACGAAGACCACTTGCAACTAGAGAAAGCCCGCACACAGCAACGAAGACCCAACGCAGCCAAAAATAAATAAATAAATAAATTTATTAAAAACAAATAATAAGTAAAATAAAACAGCTGTTGTTTAAAAAAAAAAAGTACAGGCTCTACAGCCAGATGACTGAGGTTTGAATTCTGCCTCTGTTCCTCCCTGGCCATGTAACTGCAGGTAGATTAAGAGGTGACATTAGTACCACCACATAAAGGTATCTGGAGGATTTGAGGTAATTCCTAACATACAGTAAGTGCTTAAGAAAGGTTAAGTAGTATTAGTTATTATTAACTCAACTAGGCTATTGAAAAAACAACAAACAGGACTGAGAAGAAAATACTACCAACTATTAATATGCTTTTCTCTTGATGACTGTTTCCTTTTTTTCTCTCCAAGTGTTCAATAATAAGCATGTGTTTCTTTGAAAATTTCAGGCAAAAACTTCATTTGAAAACCCACTAGGAAAAAAAAAAATCCATTGGGGTAGATTGTTTTATTGGGAAAGGGAGTGGGGGAGAAGGGGGGAGCGGGAAGAGACACAGGGAAAGAGACGAGTCTGTCAGAGGAAAGCGTGTGTGGGAGGAGGCCGGGGTCCCCGGGAGACTGATCCTGAATGATGTGAACCCTAGCCACGAGAGGAGTGAGATCGCTGCACTTGGGTGGAGGGCCCTATCTCTCTAGCAGGGCTCAAGTCTTCCCAGACTCCGGGCTCCTCCCCTCTACAAGCAGCTCTGCTTCTCTCGCTGCTCTCCAAGGATACAACAGGACCAGCACGTATGTGTGATATGTGGGGCCCGCAGGAGGGGAGGGTGGCGGGGGAGGTGATGCTGGCGGTAAGGAAGGGGCTGCCACCTCCACAGCTAAGGGAGGCCACAGGAGTCCCTCCACCAGACACTGAGGAGGCAAAAGTCCTCCCCTCCACCGCCAGCTGCTGAGAATCCGGCTCAGGGCTCAGAGCCTGCAGGCCAGGAAGGCCTCCCAGCTTCTCCCGCTCTGGGCTGAAACTCAGGGGTCACAAGAGAGACAATAGGTAAGACAGACCCTGCCCCCTGAGCTGGCTAATTGGAAGCCCCAGGTCCCAGAGGAAGGCCTGTCAAAGTGGGGGAGGGTCTGAGGTGCCAGCTGGGGGCTTAGTAACGGTGACACCTCCAGCACAGGACCCTTGACCTGCAGCCTCCACCTACACAATTAAGCCACGGGGGTCACTGCTTACTCTGATTCTGCTCGTGAGAGGGGCCTGTTTCCTCCGGAGTCAATCAGTTTCTGGCTGGGAGCACAAATACCAATCTAGGATTTGTGCAGTCTGCCAAGGCCTTCCCTCCGGGAGACTCCCAGAAGGCTGGAGCCGAGAGAGGCCTCAGGGACTACCTGGTCCCAGCTCCACCCTCCTTGGGAGGAGTGAAGACTTGCCTGAGGCTGTGTGGGGAGCTCTGGGAGTCTGAGAGTGGCTTCCCCCTTGAATAAGCAAGTGCTTAATCACAGGTGATTATCTCAATTCCCAGCCAGAGAACCCGCAGGCTCAAAACTCTTTTCCAGAAACAACCCACCAGGATCACTCAGCAGCATCACTAGGTCAAAGGCCGTGTACCCGTTTTTTGCACGAAGAGTGACATCAGCTCCTTGGTTTAGCAGATATTTGACAATCTCCTTGTTCCTGTGGAAGAAAGAAAAAGCCAGAGTGAGACCCACTGAAAGGGAAATCATGGCCTTGCTTCTGGGCAACATGAGTGGTGGCTTTAACTACAGCAGCATCTCTGCATCTGTAAAAGGGCTTGGAAAGCTGTGTCTCCCAGCCCTTGTTCCCTACACTGTGGCCAGCCATGACAGAAATCAAAGCCTGAGTGTTCCTTCCACAAACCAAAAACCAAGGGCTCTGCCCCAAAACCACTGGCCCCCAGGACCACATGCAGGCCCTGCCCCTCCAGCCCCAAATCAGGACTCCTGCAGCTGAAACATGAAGCCTCCCGCAGGCCAGGGTGTTTGATGTGGAAGTCTGAGGCCTACCAAATGAGGAAAGAAACCACTTCAAAAGGATACAGGAGACTGCTCTGATCACCTGAAGCAGGACAAGGGTGGAGCCCCTAATTTGGAATCAGATCACTGAGCAGGTATAAGGCTGTATGCAGATCCCTGTCTCTTGGTCAAGCCCACCCCAAGGAGGAGGCATCCAGGAGGGCAGAGGGATGACTGGATGAGAAGGGATTCAGAAGCACCAGTCGACGCTGACGCCTATGCAAAACGAGGGCTAGGACAAGCCTCACCATCAGACGAGAAGCCAGTGGTACAAATGGCCGACGTTCATTCCCAACAGGGGCAACAGGGGGCTGCTATATACACCAATGTGAAACTCCAGAAGAACTAATCTGTTTGCTCAACTGAAACTTATCTTTCAGTATAAAACCTTCCTTCTGCATGGTTTCTCATGACCACAGGTGAAATTGTGTGCCAAGGCAACAGGAAATCTGGACACAAAGGGTAGGAATACAGGATAGACTGAGCCTGCGTGGCTTTTAGTCTTTTTTGAGTGCCTCAACATCGTCATAATTGGGGGGGGGTGGGCTCATCTGTAGCATCTCGGTACCAGAAACCCATCAGGAATCCTCTTTCAGCCCGGGACATCTTAGCCTCCCCACTGAGGGAGTGGAGCTGGCACTGACCCGTGGTAGGTGGCCTGCATGAGGGCCGTCCAGCCATGCACGCCGTCCTGCTTGTCCACGTCAGCATGCCTCTCAACCAGTAGCTGCACCAGAGGCAGCTGCCCCATGACAGCTGCCAGCATCAGTGGGGTCGCCCCATCCCCATTAACCAGGTTCACGTGGTTGGGGTCTTCATCGGCAATCTCTTTGACCAGCTGGAAGTTTCCTGCAGACAGAAGCAGAAGCAGAAGCCCTGGTGATCCGTGGGCCTGGCACTGCAGGATCATTTACCCAGTGGTTTCATGTAACAGATGTGCTAAGCCAGCCTCTGCACTGGGCTACGGGGCATCGCAGGGGCTACAAAGATGAGTCAGAGGTAGCCCGCACTCTCAAATCCTTCCGTCTAGGAGGGATGGAGGCAAGCACACGAACGGCTTTACCAAAAGACAGAAAATGTCACCGACATCTTAAAAGGATGGTGATGAAGGGCAATGAGCACGCAGAAGGAGAGCTCAGGTCTCCCTGAGAGGTGAGGATAAGGGCGAGCTTCCTGGAGGTGGGGTGTCTATTTCAGGAGAGGCAATATTAGGCTAAACAGCCCTTCATTACAAAGAGAGTGGAGCGGGTAGGCGGGCAGCCAGGCATTTTAGAGGTAAGTAAAAGCCAGGACATAGCCACAGGATTTAGCTGGAGAGGCAGAGGGGGCCTGAGAGAGCAGTCTGGAACCTGTGTGTAAAACAGCATGACTACCAGACTCCAGGGTCTGAACCTCCCTGGGTGAAACTAGAGTCAGGAAACAACAAAATGCCTGTTTCTTTCTCAAATACTCTGGGTGGCCTTGGAAAGGACTATAAATATTAATTAGGTTGGAAAAAAATAGCACTGTATTCTTAAATATCCAAAAAGATTTTCTCAAGCGCTTACCCATTTTCAATGCATGGAAAATATCAGGTCGCCTTTTCTCCTCATCTGGGTAAACAAAGATTTTACAAGTTAACCACGGAAAGGTTTGAAACAACAGAAAAGTCACAAGGGTGTAACGACCCAGCCTAGCTTTAAAAATGATCTGCTTCTCAAAAGCAGTCTAATCAGAGACCTGAGATGACTCCAGCAGACCTTCTGGAAGGGCTATTGTCAGAGTGTCTGAAAATGCTTCAGACACAGACCGTGGGAGGTCATCTGGCCCAGAAAACATGAATGAGCAGACCATTTCCCGATCCCACAACTCATAAAGCAGTCATTTTTAGGCACTCCAAACTTTGGGATGGCCTTTCTCAGATAGAATGGAAAAGTACAGTCTTGGAAAAATCTGTATTCCTATGAAGATTTTAAAAAGAAACAATGATTCTTTTAGTCTAAAAACTAAATGTACAACCATGAGGTAATTCCAGAGCAGACGACCCCTGAGACACTGAGCAGCTAATCCCAGAGGAGGTCATGGTCGTGGCCACCAGAAGAGCCAATGCTAATATTTGCTTTCCTTCCCAAATAAGCAGCCATCTGAATGATTCTGAAAGTCACCCCTACCCCAGACTTGCAGATGCAGCGCCCAGCAGGCGACTGCCCAACTGATGTCTTCGTGCTGGGCCTTGCTGTGCCCACCCAGGGCTAGCCCCTCCCTCATCTGCTCTCTGTCATCTTCCTCGAAGCTGGAGCTAGCGGGTACCCTGCTCCTTCCCGTCAGAAAGCATCCATCCTCATGACCAGGCTCTTCGCTGGTGTGCAAATGTAGGACTTCCTTTGACTAACTCCGGGGGGATGGAGCAGCTGCAGGAGGAAACCTGTGACTCTGGGCCAAATCCCTGGTCCAGATCAGCCCCCTCCGGCAGCTGGGAGGAAGGTGCAGCGTGGCACAAGGAGCACAGAGTCTGGAGTCAGAGTACCTGAATCTGAATGCATGTTTCCAGAGAGATCTGTCTCCTCATCATTAATATGGGGACAACACACTAACATGGGGACCATGTGGTTGTTGCAGGGGTGGATAATATAGATGGTAAAATGCTTCAGAAATTCTTAGGCTCTATTCTAAAAAAAAGAGCAATTTTTGTTATCTTTCCTAGTGACCAGCATCCACCCCAGAAAAGGTACTAGTTAACTCCAGGGCTCTTACAAGGAAGTATACACAGGGCCATGGAACCAAGTGTCTAATTTTGCCTTTGAAATACTATTAAGAAATGATATTGTGTTTTGGTTTCAAAAAATATGTCTCGTTCCTTTAAGTGTTTAAGAGTCTAATTTGCTGTGGGCCAGGGCCTTCTCATGCCAAGACCCTTTGACAGAAAAGAGTGTGTCACCTGGCCCTAGTGTTGGTTGCTAAGCAACCTTCTGGTGCAAATGAATCACTGACAGTCTAGTCTTACCCCAGGAAGCTGGGGCAGCTGTGCCTGATGCCCAGTGACCCTGGGCTGGTCCTTTCCTCACTCCAGGCTCCAGTTTTTGCATCAGTATCAGAGCAACTCCAGGGACCCTTCCATAGCCCAAGGAACAACCACAGTGGGGGTGGGGAGGGTGTCACAAGGACAGTTACAGCCTCAAAGATATCCTGTCCTGCAGCTAATGCAAGGGAGAGAGCTGGGGATCTCCAAGGCCCCGATGCGGGGTGGATTTCTGGCATTTCACAAAAAAAGCTGGGGCCTAATGTTATTCACTTAATAATCTGTCATTATTAGTAACACAGCCTTTGCCCTTGCTGTTGTCCTACCCGAAGGCTCTTCCCTGAGAGGCCGCATGGAACACTTCCTCAGCTCCTGCAAGTAGGCTGAACTCTCACCTCAAGGGGGCCACCCAACGGCCCTATTTCACACAGTGGCCTGTATCGCCCCAACTCCACTGCTCCCACACCCTCCACCTCGCCCCTGTTTGTTTTCTTCCCCACCATGGTACTTCCATCTACCGTACTATGTAACTTATTTTATTTAATATGCTTATTTCCTGTTTCTTGGCTGTCTCGCCTACAGAGGCCAGCGTCCTCAAGTGCAGGGATTAGGTCTGATTTGTTTGCTGGTGCCTAGAACAGTGCCTGGTACATAGTAGGCACTCAAATACTTGCAGAGTAACGGAATGAATGAATGGTCAATAAAAATCCATTTTGGTAGCTTCCACTCACTGCTCTTTATGTGCCAGGCACTGGGGTATGTATTTTACAGGCATTATCTTACCACAGCTCATAGGACCTCACAAGGTAAGTGCATTTATTATGGCTGTTTTATGAAAGAGGACACTGGAGTCCTGGAGGGACAATGAATACAACAAGGCCGCCCAGCCACAAAGTGGGAGAGCTGAGCCTCAAACCCTGGTCTGCTCGATGGGGAAGTCTGCTCGTAACCATGACCCGGTCCCATCAAATAGAATGACTACGGTAACAGGGGTGAGGCAGCTGCCAGCATCTCTCACGTGCTCCCTCTGGGCTGGGATGACCTCACTTGATTGTCACAGCAGTCCTGTGAGGCAGGGGGTACTCCCGTCACCCACTTATGGATGACGAAACAGAAGCTTAGAGAACGCAGGCAGCTGGTCCAAGGTCCCTTGGCCAGCACAGGCAAGGCTGGGTGGATCCTGGTAGAGGGTGACCTTGGGCACGCCCAACACTGTGTCTGCCCCACCGCACCTCGAGGAGATGAGGGCATCGCCTTCCCAGGGTGCCAGGGCAGTCCCTAAGGAGGCACGTGGGGAGCTAAGACCCCAGAACGCCGGCTGGGGGAAATCTGAGGAAGGAGGAGAATAAGCAGTACGAGAGGCACAGCTCAGTGGCTACAGGCAGGGTGCAAGTTCCAGACTGTCGACTTCTAGGGTGGAGGCCTTGAGCGAGTTGCCTGATCTCCCTCACCTGCAACGTGGCTGAAGCCAACCTCCCTGGGGTGGGGGTGAGGTAAGAGTCTGCCTATTGGCAGAGCAGGGACATGAGAAGGCAGTTCCCGTCCCGATCTTGGCTACAGAGACAAATGGAACCAAAGCCCTTAAAGGAGGGCAGCAGCCTTGCGTCAAGGAAAATACCCTGTGTGAGGCTGGAGCCCTACCTTCCAACTGCAACTCTTCCCCAGGACCTAACACTGAACTGCTATTACATTCTAGCCCAAGGGCTCACACCCCAGAGGCCAGCTTATTTTCTGCTCATGACCACCTGGTAGTTGTCATTAACCCCATTTTACACAAGAGGCAAAGGAAGGCTCAGAGAGAGTTACAAGCATGCCCAGCTCCCAGCGGCCCTACAAGTGCTCCAACTGGGCGGAGTCACATCCCCGTGCTCTTCCCATGGATTCCCTCGCCTTCTGAGTGTCACTCAGCTTCTAACCGGTATGTGACCTTTGACCAGCCTCTATTCCTCTCTGGACCTCACTTGTCCAATCTGCACAAAGTAAAGAGGTCTCCTGGCTCCAGATAGGCTTTCCTAAACTTTACTTCTTTTTCCTTTCTGTTTGGCGTTCTCTTCATTTTCGCCATCTCTCTGTTGTTACGGGGTTTTTCAACATGTTTATTTCAGAGTATTTTGACCCGACAGTGTATTTCTAATAAGCATTTCCCAAATGTGCAGCATCTTTTAATTGATGGAACTTTTTTTTAATTGACCATTTGAATTTTTTTTTAATTGAAATGTAGTTGATTTACAAAGTGATTGACAGGACTACTGCCTATTCTTTGGATGGTTCAAACCTTTCAACACTTTCAAGTCTTTTTAGCCTGTCTGTCTGATGACCTTTTCTTCCAATTTTTACCTTTCAGTCCTACGTGCTCACATGCTGCAGCCCAGCCTTACAGCCCAGGTCGTCTCAGGCCTGCCACTGAAATCAGAGCATCACAGACAGAGGGTATTGAGGCTGTGTGACTCTGCATTACACAATTCTACTGCACATGATGAACTAGAGGTTTTGAAACATATGTCCTGTAGCAGATTTGCTAAGGATTGTTTAGACATCTCTTTAAGTGCCAGAAAGATGGCAAAAAGAGAAAAGAAACAGGATACACTAATAGGTGTTGAAAAAACACAACAGAAAAGGAGGCTAAATTTTATGTGAATTACTCTCTGGGCACTGGTCATTGGCAACTGAGGTTAGGCACACTGTTCTAGAGCAGGGGTTGCCAAAACCACCCCTGTGCCTGTTTTTAGAATGATGGTTTTCCTGGTCACAGCCCCACCCACTCCTTGACATATCACGTAGGCTGCTTTCATTCTAGCAGAACTGAGTGGTTACGACAGAGATTGTGTGGCCCACAAAGCCTAAAATACTATATTTATTATCTGGTCCTTTACAGAAGTTTGCTGACCCATTCTAGAAGGATCTCAGAACCTCCTGCACCAGAATCATCTGGTTAGGAAGGAGGGGCCTTGCTGTGCAGGTTTCCAGGCTCTTCTGAGAGCTACCAAATCACTCTCTGGAGGGAGGGTGGGCCAGGAACCTGCACGTGGCAGGCACCCCTGCCTGATTCTCCCCCACGGCACATCTTAAGTCCCACTACCCCGCAGGCTGCGATTTCCACATGCCCTTCTGTTTGGACACCCCTCGGCGTTTGCCATTTAAACACAATCTGGGGTCCTCTGTGAGGCCACGGCGGGACGAGGGGGTAGTTTAGCGATGGCGCAGCCTGACCTGTCTTGGGTCTGACAGTGGTCAGCGGGTCCAGGTAGTCTGCAAGGTCCCTGTACTTGCGGTCAAGTGCGACCTCGAAGGCGGTCTTCTCCAGCACGCTGAGGTGGTCCGGGTTGGCCCCCTTCTCCACCAGCTGCTGGGCCGTGCCAAGCCTCCCGAGGAGTGCTGACAGCATCAGCGGGCTCCAGCCCACAGTGCGGGCCGCGTGGTTGGGGTCTGCACCCCACTCCATCAGCAGACGTACCACAGCCTCATGTCCGTGCTGGATTGCAGCCATCAGGGCCGTGACGTCCAGGAGCTCGTCCCTGCCGTCCCCCGCCTGCTCGCCTGAGGGTTTGTGATGGTCCACAAAGGCACCGGCTTCCAGGAGCAGCTTCACCACGCCCAGGTGGCCACCCCGAGAGGCCACGGTGAGCACACTGGCCCCCAGCCGGTTCTGGGCATTGACATCAGCCCCGTGATCCAAAAGGAGGTGTGCCACGCTCACATGTCCAAATCTGCCAGGAAGATGGACAATTAGTGACACTCAACATGGGGCAGTGATGAGGAGACAGCTCATGTAATCATTTAGTTATTAACTATTGAATCATTAACTACTAAAGTTGTAATAGCTGCTTATAATCAAAGGCCTTCTTCTGCTGCCAGGCACTGTGCTGGCCCTGCATACACACCATCACAAAGGCAAGCCACTGCCCTGTCTAGTTTCCAATCCAGCTCTGCCACCCACTAGCTGCATTACCTGGAGAAAGAATTTTAGCTTCTTCGTGCCTTCATTTCCTCATCTCTAAAATGGGGATATGATTATATCTACTTCAAGGGCTGTGGAGGATTAAATGAGTTAATATATATAAATATAAAACATACATAAAGCACCTAGAACAGTGCTTGGCCAAAGGAAGCACCACATAAATGTTAGCTATTACAATTGTAATCACTTAAACATTTTACATCACACAACAGGCCAAGGTCACCCAGCTGGTGAGAGGTAGCCACAGGGTCAGAGCCCAGGTCTGTCTGAATCCTGCTGCCCTCCCGCTTTCCCCTACACCACGCTGCTTCCCACATCGCAGAGAGTTCGTGTGATTCTGCTTCAGAGCTGGGTAAGCTCCCTCTCTGTGTTCTCATTCCCCACAGGCAGGGCCCATGTCTGACTCACGTCTACCCTTCCCAGCCCCAAACACACATGCACAGAAGGTCCTTCGAGATGAGACAGCAGACCCCATGCCAAGAAGTGTGGCGTAGCTGTGGTCAGCAGAGGCGGGTGGGGGCACCTCTCGCCAGAGGCCTGCTGCCACCTTCTGGCTGGAATGTCCCCTGCTGGCGGCTGAGAGTCCGATCTGGGCCAGACCCTCTCCAGGGAAGCTTGAGCGACTGCCTGGCTGGGACGCTGGGGAGACAGACATGCACCCACCAACTCTAATACCAGGAAGAGGAAAACAGATGCCTTTTCCCAGCAAAATTTCTTCCTTCGTCTGCCGCCAGAGGGCAGAAGTGTTCTGTTTTGCAGCGTTTGGGGTTGGCGCAATCTTTCTGGGCTCAGAGCTGGAAGGAGCCTTGGACTACAAGAACAACAAGAAGAAAGGGGCCGGCGGCGCCAGGTTTTACAAGACCGTAATGCCGGCATGAGGTCTGCATCTGCGAGGCAGCTTTTACAATGAATCTCTTGTGGCGTTCCCCTCCTTTACGGAAGCGGTTTTGTGCTTCTTCTAAACCCAGGGCCTCCCTCCTCCCTGTGGAGGCAGAGCCAAGGTTGAACTCTGTTTTGAACTTACAAATACCTTCTGGGACGTGAACCTGAACAGCACCGGGTCACTCAGCCTGCGGAGCTCAGAGGGAGAGCTTGGTGAACTGGCTTCCCCAGCTGCAGGGGAACTGGGCCTGTCTGGCCTCTTCTCCAAGAGTGGACTGAATCTGGCAAAAATGTGGAGAGCTGCAACCCCAGCCTGTCTCCCTGCCCATTCTCCATAATGATATTCCGCAAACCTAAATCTCATGGCCACTCCCCCACTTCCCGAAAAGGCCTGCCAACTTTGTCAACCTTACTTCCTCCCAACTCCCACACTGTACTGCCATGCTCACCTGCACTCAGCAGTTATACTCCTCCCATGCCTCTGCCATCCTGCCTTTCTGACCAGAGTACCCTCCTGTCCTTGTCTACGGGTCTAAGCACACCCGTTATCCTGCTGCAGGATTCAGCTCAGATCTCACCTCCTCTGAGCAGCTTCCAGATCATCTCCCCACATCAGTTCAGGTGTCCCTCAATTGAACACACACAATCCCCTGTCCTCACCCCTCCTGATGTACCTGGGCCCTCCTTCTATAATTGTGTCTTCCTGTTAGACTGTGCACTCTCCAAGGACAAGACCCACAGTGGAGCTCAGTAAATTTTGTCGAATGAGTGAGTGAATGAACAGTTGGCATAACCACGCAGAGGCTGGTCCCCAGACAGGCAACAGAAATGGCCGAAGAACTGGTGTATCCTCCGTTGGAGTAGATAACTTTAAAAGATTACCCTATTTAGGGACTTCCCCGGTGGTCCAGTGGTAAAGAATCCGCCTTCCAAGGCAGGGGACGCAAGTTCGATCCCTGGTCAGGGAACTAAGGTCCCACATGCCGTGGGGCAACTAAGCTCACGCCCCACAACTACTGAGCTCTTGCGCCTCAACGAGAGAGCCCATGTGCCGTAAACTACAGAGCCCATGCGCTCTGGACCCCGCACGCCACAACTAGTGAGAGAAAACTCGCACGCCACAACTAGAGAGAAGCCCACACGCCGCAAACAAAGACCCCGCATGCCACAACTAAGACCCAACGCAGCCAAAAAAATTTTAAAAATTAAAAAAAGATTTCTCTATTTAGTTATCAAGCATGAGATAAAATCTAGCATAATCCCTGACAGCAGATAACAGATAAAAATCCTGTTTTTATCTATTGGATCTTAGTAAGCCCTGAGATAAACTGATAATGCCTATTTCACAGATGAGGAAACTGAAGATTACAATGGAAAGCAATAATCCAGAATCTCTCAATTTGGAAGCCATGGAGTCAAAACTTGAACCTAGACCCTAAAATCCCAAAGCCCACTTTTTCTGGTAAAACAAACTCACAAAGGAGGAAAAGCGCTTAATTTGAGCAGAAATGCTGACACTTGGAATGCTTTCTGAACTCGTGAGTAGCCCAAGAGGTCATTCAATTAGGCTGAAAATATAAAAGGATTCAATGAAGGCTGAGATAATTTTGTGGATGCTAAGCTTCTAATAGGTAATTACTGAAGATAGGGAAGCTCAGGGCTTTCTGAGCAGCTGCTATGATTACCAATTAATTTCAGCAATTAACACCTGTATTGAAAGACCTGGCACACACTCCCACTCTCAAAGCACTGGGCTGAGAGGCCAGCTCTGCCACGCTGGCAGGAGGAAAAGTGAAGGGCAGAAGAAGGAAAGTAAGGAAGCCAAGGGTGAAATTAGAGCCAGAGTAAACACCATATAAGCTGTCCCTTTAGTGTTTAGCAAATTTGGCAAGTGGCTTCCTTGTGGCCAACACCAAGAGGAAAATGGTGAGTTACAGGATTCATGGCTGAGAGCAGAGGCTGGGAGCATAGGCTCTGGAGCACCTGCCTAGGTGTGAATCTGACTCTGTCTCTTACTAGCTGTGTGGCCTTGGGCAAGTAACCTAACTTCTCTGAGCCTCAATTCTTTATCTGTAAAATGGGGAAGGCAACAGTACCTACTTCCTCAGATTCTGTGTGGCCTGAATGAGTTAATTCATTTGAAGTACTTAGCACAGTGCTTGACACAAACTAAGTGCTCAACAAAGGTTATCATTTTAAGAATAGGAAAAAAAACATGAATGAAACCATCTCTGATGCTAAAACACTCACAAGAGACCAAAGTGCAGTCCAGGCACAGGGCCTCTGATGGTCCTGATCCAATGACGAGCTTTGGAACACAGAGAGCTGGGAAGATAAATAGATGCTCACTTCATTGAAAGTGGTGGCTGCCAGGAGCACCATCTCTGAGGCCTATCTACTTTCAAGGAGAAAGAGCACAGGACTGGAACGTGTCGGCACACAACCATGTGCTTGGCCGTCCTGACTCAAGGGTCAGACAAACTGTGTATCCTTTAGGAAGTCTCCCTACATATTATTCCTCAACACTGAGCTCTTGAGGCAGGTTAGGCAAGCGAATGCTTGAGCACAAACCAGCACAGACAGTCCAGATGGTCAGTATCACAAACTGAAGTACAATAAATTTTAAAGTACCCAGGCCCTGTCTAGGCTCAGCTAAAGGTTGAGTCAATTCTCATCATCTCATAGGACTATCCCATTCTACCATAGTAAATTAGAGAGTATGTCATAGCTAACGCTTCCAAAATAGCACCTGTAAGATAAATGGAGGAAAAAAGAGGAACGTAATTAGTCCAGAGCCTTTCGATTTGCAAGTGATAAAGTCAGGACACTTGGACCACAAATTCCAGCTCATTTTACAATACCAACTTGTAGAGAAGAAGGAAAATCCTCTAAAAATGTTAAATTATTAGTTAGCAGAGTTCAGCTTAATTCTTCTGAGTCTCCTGTCCCATCAAGGTTAAATTTCATTAGATGAAATTAATCAGATGACTTTGACCATCCTGCAGAACTTGGTTAGCAGCAAAAAACTGGTGATCAGGGTCTTTGAGACACCCTGCAGCAAACCAGGTGCTGCAGACATAAATCTCACTCAGCAAGGCCCCCGGGGCTCACTAAGGGCTCCTCGGTTCCAGGTGGGAGTTCAGAGATTAGGTGCGCGTCAGTGGCTCCCAAACCTACCATGTGGGAGAATCGTCGCCGGGGAGCCTCGTGTCACACAGAGTCCCTGTCCCTCCCCTGGGTCTTCTGAATCACAATCCCAGAAAGGGAACTCAGGGATCTGATTTGGAAAAGCGTCCCAATGATTCTGATGTACGGCCAGGTTTGGGTGTCACTGACAAAGGTGACCAGCTATAACGTGGGAGTGGTGGGCACCACTGCAGAGGCCTGCCCAGGGCTGAGAGACCAGAGAACAGGCGGGATATCATGGCAGGCTTCCCAGAAGAAGCTAAGCTGGGAGGAAGTGGGGGCTTCACTCACTGAGGGGAGAAGGGGAAGAAGAGGTTTCCAGTACATGGTTATGGTGAGGACTCTGCGGCTGGACTCCCCAAATCTGCTGACGAGCTGAATGCTCATGAGCAGATTTTGTAATGTCAAATTCTCATTCATAAAGTGGAGACGAAATTCTTGGCACACAGTAAATGCTCAATAAACGTTAACTTAAAAAAACAAAAACAAAGAACATGCAGGGAGACACAAGAGAAGGCCTGGATGGTATCATCTTGGCCTGAATTTAGGAAGCCAGGGGGAAAGAAGAAGAGAGGATTTGGGAAGAGGTCCGAATGTGAGAGCCTCAAATGCCATGCTAAGGGCTCTGACTAGGGGAGCTATCACAGGAGAGGCACAACCAAACATTCATTTCAGAAAGATCTGGAAGCTCTGCAGAGGATGGATTACAGAAGGCACACCTGGAAGAAGAGACAGCAGTGGGAGGCCACTTATAAATGTGTGGCCTGGACTAACGCAGAGGGGAAGGAGAGATGCTAAGGCCTAGACGGGTACTTGGTTGAGGACCTACCTGGAGTTTTAAAGCCTGGAAGAGTGGATGGGGCCACTAAGAGAGACAGGGAACCTCAGAAGTAAGGCCCATAGCCCAAAAGGTTTTATGGGCACCCCAGACTGCTCCGGGCAACAAATCAAGTGTCTTAAGACAAGGAGTCCCAACACACTGATAGGTGCATAAAACACTGCATTACCCATGTGAATGGACAGCCCAAGTGTTACAACTGGGATGCGTTACCTAGGTGTGTTTACAGACTGAAATAAATACCCAAGGGCTAAGGAATGGTTAAGCAAACCACAAATGGTTAAGTAGTGCCCATGGATGGAATATCACACAGCAGTTGAAAACGATATATTTAACGACGAAAATAATGCAGAGTAAAAATTTTCCAGAAATACAAATTAAACTAGAACAACCATGTAACACTTGGAAATGAACTCAGAAATGAAATATAATCGGGTCACAATGAGAAGATTATGGGTAAGAATGTTGTGATTTCAACGCCTTTTAGAAAAACAAATGGCTCATACATATGGAAAGATGTTTCATTTCACTCAGTTTAACAAATGCAAGTCACGGCCACGCTGAGATATTTTTCACTCATCAGACACAAAAATTCAAAAGTTTGATAATATACTCTGTTGGAGAGGCTGCAGGAAAAAAAAGGCACTCACATACACTGCTGCCAGGAGGGTAAACTGGTTAATACTACTGTGGTCAACAGAATAATGGGCTCCCTAAAGATGTCCACATCCTAATCCCCAGAACCTGTAAATATGTTAGGTTTCGTGGCAAAGGGGAAATTAAGGTTGCAGATAGAATTAAGGTTGCTAATCAGCTGACCTTGAGATAGGGGAGATTATCCAGGTGGGCTCAGTGGAATCACAAGGGTCCTTTAAATGTGGAAGAGGGAGGCAAAGGAGGCAGAAGATGTGATGACGAAGCAGGGCTTGGAGTGATGTGATTGCTGCTGGCTTTGTAGTAAGTTGTTACAGCAGCCATAGGAAACTAATGAACCTGTATGGAGAGCAATTTGGCAATATCCATCAAAAGTACAAATGACTTCTGTTCCCTCCTTGGGGAATTTCTCCAAGAAACTGGGTGGGACCTAAGTAGTTGGCTGACAGGAGTGAGAGACTTCACTGTATATCAGAGTTTCTTTATACCAGTTTCAAGTCCGGTTCATCCTACTTCCTGAGGACATCTCAAACTCATTGATTTGCTCTCACACCGCCATCTCTGCTCTGGTCCAGGACACCAACACCTTTTCCTGGATTGCTGCAATCCCCTCCTAACCAGCCTTTCCGATTCTAGCTCACCCCTCCAATCCATCCTCACGGTGCAGTGAAAGTGATCTTTGAAAATATAAATCTCATTGTGTCAGTTGCTCTGCCTAGAAACTTCCATTACTTCCCAATGTCCTTAGGATAGCTCACCTTTCGCAGCCTTGCCACGGTGCATCTCCCACTACTCCCAGGCTCTCCCAGCCACAACATCGTTCTAGCAGTCCTACCAATGACTATTTCACTTTGGTTTCCAAACCTTCGCACGGGCCTCCTATCACCCCATTCCCACCTTCCACTTCTTCCGTCCAGGTCAATTCTTAGGTATCCTTAGGTCTCGACTTGAATACATACATCATCCTTACCAGAAACCTTCCCCCGCTTCCTGAAACTGAGTCTGCTCTCCAAAAGCTCCCCCAATTTTCCCCGTGAAAGCTGTTCCTTTACCTGGCCTACCCAATGGCATGTGAGCTGCTCCAGTGGGAACTTTATCTGGGTTACCGCAGCATCCCGAACGCCAAGCTAGGGTTGGTAGGTAGGTTCTTAGAAAACCCTTGTTGCCAGAAGTAATAAATGGACATCACTAAGGTTCTAAGTCTCTAAGATTCTATTTGCTGTCTCCAGATTGTGTTTTGAAAGGCCAATGTTTCTAAGATTCGGATTTTACTTTATTAAAAAGAGCGTCCACTTCTCGTCGTATCCCAAGCTACTCAAAGTTTACCATTCCAATTCTCTCGAACCAGTCCTTCACTCTTTACCTCCCGGGGCATCTGCGGGGGGCCACCGGGCAGGTCCGGCCGCCTGAGCCCGCCCGCGCCCCGGGGGCCGCTGGACACCACCCCGGATCCCCCGGCGCCCCGGACCCCTCACCTGGCCGCCTGCATGAGCGCGCTCCAGCCGTAGTGGTTGCGGCTGTTGACCGAGGCGCCGCGTCGCAGCAGGAACCGCACCAGCTGCTCATGGCCCCCGGCCGCGGCGAACTGCAGCGCCGTGTTGCCCGCCTCGTCAGAGCAATCTACGGGCACCGGCGCTCCGGACGCCGACCCCGCCCCGGGCCCGGACGCCTCGGGCCCCGCCGGCTCCGCGCCCGCCTCGGGCTCCGCGCCGCGCTCCGCGGGTTCCGCAGTCCCCGGTTCCAGCAGCCGCCGCGCCGTCTCCGTGTCGCCCTGATCGCAGGCGCGCAGCAGCAGCTGGAAGGCCGGGGGCAATCCGCCCTCCCCCATCGCGGCCAGCGGCCCGCGTCCGTCTGCGCCGCTGAACCAGCCGGCTCCGCCCCCGGATACCGCGCGCCGGCGCCCCCTTCCGCCCGCGCGCGCGCCTACTGTGTGCCGGCCGCGTGAGGAGGGCCGGGCCGCGCGCCTACTGTGTGCCGGACGCGCGCCCAGGGCGAGGGCACGCCTCAATCGCCGGCGTCGGGGGCGGGGGCGGGGGCGGGGGCGGGGGCTGGACAGCGGGTTCCGGGAAGTTTCGAGCTGCGTCCGCCGCCGAGCTCCCGAGGTTACCTTTGCGTTCTGGGCGCCTGCTTGCGGCCCTCCCCGCTGCTCCGAATAATTCCCGCCGCGTGCGGAGGTCCGAGCGGCCGTCCCAGCCCTCCTCACGTTGGGAGCTCCCAACCACTGGGCCAGGGTCTGAGTCCACGGGCTCACGGGCCTGGCCTGTGGCACGCGCCGCTGACCCCTCCGGCACCCGGCACTAACCTGGCGCCTCCGAAATGGTCGTTGACTGAATTAAGGAACAGATGCGTCCACTCTGTTCTCGCAGAATGTCCTGCCGGGCCATCAGTGCCATACTTGTCTGGGACGGGCGTTAGGCCTACAATCACCTCCTGTACCATCATCTCTCTTCGTCAGTGGTTCTTGAAGCAGCACCGGCTGGGCCATTTTACAAATGCACATTTTCTCATCCCACCCAGACCTACTGAATAGGAAACCGAGTATGGAGCCCAGCCACCGGTATCTTAGCAAGTCCTCCAGGTGATTCTGAGGCACGTTAAAGTTTGAGACGCACTGTTTGATCCTTAACAGCAGTGCTGTCAGCCGCGGGGAAGGGCCGAGATGATCACCCCCAATTTACAGAGGAGGCACCTGAGGCTTAAAGAGGATGTGTCTTGCTAAAGCCCACACGACTGTCGTGTGGGAGAGCTGTGACTAGGACCCAGGTCTTCTGACATATAGTCCAATTCTCTTTCTACTCTCAACAAGTATTTATTGAGTGCCTACTGTGTGCTAGGCACTGTTTTAGGCCCCGGAGAAGATGCAAAATAAAATCCCTGCTGTCCTGGACCTGACAGTGGAAAGAGGCTGTAAATACACAAACAAGTAAGTAACTTGTACGTCAGATGGTGATGAGTGTTATTAAAACAATAAATAGAACATAAAAGAATCCAAGTAAATGGGTTAGAGGATGGGATGTTATTTTATAATAGGTTGGGTAGAAAAGATATCACTGAGAATGTGACATTTGCAAAGAGACCTGAAGGAATTGAGCAGTCAAGTTATGCTAACATTTGGAGAGAGTGCAATCCAGGCGGAGGGAAAGAGAAAGATTCTAAGGAGAGCAGCCCTGCCAGCCAATTGCTTTACACTACGTTCTCATCGCGATAACAGACTTTTAACATTCTGATCTGGGGTAATTGATTTCCACAGACTGTGAGCTATGGTCCCAAAGCCTAGCAAAAAGCTAGACATATGGTAGGTGCTAGGTCATTTAACTTGACTGTTAAATGACTAAGTCTAGTATATAGAATTATAATACAGAACAAAACTTGATGAGGGCATGAGGAAGGAATAAGGGTCATGGCTTTGGCAGATCAAAGATGGTAATGCCCTTAGGATATGGACCGGCAGGGCTGGAAGATAAGGTCTTCTAGGCGAAGGGTAAAATGAGGAAAAGTCTCGAAAGTACACAGGGTTCAGGCTGCAAAATGCTTCAGTGCTAGAGATTTATTCTGTGAGTAATGGAGAGTCATGGCAAGTGTTTGAGTGTGTGAGATTCAGTAATAGAGCTAATCATTTCGGCCATGTGGGAGGTGGTACAGGCATATCTCAGAGATATTGCGGGTTCGGTTCCAGACCACTGCAATAAAGTGAGTCATGCAACTTTTTGGTTTCCCAGTGCATGTAAAATTTATGTTTACACTATACTGTAGTCTAGTAAGTGTGCAATAGTCTTTAAGAAAACAAACAAGGTAAATACCTTGTCAGATGGTGATGAATGTTATTAAAACAATAAATAGAACATAACAGAATCCAAGTAAATGGGTTAGAGGATGGGATGTTATTTTATAATAGGTTGGGTAGAAAAGATATCACTGAGAATGTGACATTTGCAAAGAGACCTGAAGGAATTGAGCAGTCAAGTTATGCTAACATTTGGAGAGAGTGCATCATCTAAGCCCTCAGCGAGTTGTAATCTTTTTGCAATAGTAACATCAAAAATTTCTGATCATGGATCACCATAACAGATATAATAATAATGAAAAGTTTGAAATATTGCAAGAATTACCAAAATGTGACAGTGACACAAAGTGGGTAAATGCTGTTGGAAAAATGGTGCTGGTAGACATGCTCCATGCAGGGTTGCCGCAAACCTTCAGTCTATAAGATGCCACATCTGGGAAGCACGATAAAGGAAAGCACAATAAAACAAGGTGTGGGGAATTCCCTGGTGGTCTAGTGGTTAGGACTCCATGAGCTTCCACTGCAGGGGGCACAGGTTCAACCCCTGGTCAGAGAACTAAGATCCCGCTAGTTGCACAACCAAAATAAATAACTAATTAATTAATTAAACAAACACTGTCACTCATTTCCACATTTGGCTCTGTTCATGACAACAGAGTTGAGGATGACTTTCTTTTGAATGTCTAATGAAGACTTGGTTCCTTGAAAATCCTGAGCAATTGCTTTCTTGTCTTATTGTATTTATTCAGGTGTCTTTTCTTATATTTTACTAACTAGTTGTTTCACTGTAAAAGTAATATACATGGTAAAAAAAAAATTCCAACAATACAAACGGGCATAAAGCAAAAGCCTTTTTCCCTCCTCCTCTACTTTCCCACTTTCCCAGTCCTACTTCCCATAGGTAACCAATATTCACATTTATTTTATCTTTCCAAAAATATTTCATGCATATTTAAACATGCACACCTACTTATAGGCATTAATCAACGTTCTTGATTGCAAGCAGCAGAAATTAACCCTCTGGATAATTTAAGAAGAAAGGGGATTTAATACGAGGTTTTGTTCATAGCTCACAGATCCCACGGGGCCAGAGAACCAGCCCCGGAGGCCCCACAACCAAGAACAATGTCCCAAATCATGCCAGGCTGCACCCTATACCAGGATGGAGTCTGCACAGGCCCATTTTGGTGTCACCAGCTTCAGAGTCCAAGGCAGAGATGGGAGCATCTGAATGGCCTGGCCAGGTCATGTGTTTTGCCTGGCAGAAAGGGAGTTGGGAAAGTGCATTTCTAGCTTTTTCAGCATGTATAATGGGAGGTAGGCTCCATTGTGTGTGCCCCAGAAGGTAGGAGACTCTCCAGCATAGGAAGGGGGTTCCCATGCTGGGCAGCCAAAAAGGATAACAAATGTCTACTACAAATATTCCCTCTAGAGTGGATCTGTATTGCTTACACCTGTCCTGCCTCTCCTACTTGGGGAAGAGACACCCTCTTTCTCTTCGGGAGCCTCCTTCCCCCACTCTCAGTCCACGTGGTTCAGTGATTAGCGTATGTCCAAGCTCATTCCAATTCCTTCAGTGCAGGATTTTTTGTTAAAGGTTGTCAGCTGTCAGGACGTCATAAGCCAGGCTGGGGCTCGCTCTGCCCCCACTTGAAGACAACCTGCCTGAGAGTGAAGCCACCACACAGAAGAGCAGAGACAAGTGATAGAAAAAGATGGGATCAGAACCCCCCCACCCCCATTCTTTTTGGTTAGGTTTGTTTTGAGCAGGGGATGCAATCCAAGCCTTAACAAATGCATATTTTACTATTTTACTTTTTAAAGAAGTGGATTCCTACTATGCATGCTATTCTGAATATTCCCCCGCCCTTTTTTTATTAAATAAATGGCTTGGGCGTCTTTCCATGAACATAGATCTACTGCATCCTTTTTTTAAAATATATATATATTTATTTTCTTTTTGGCTGTGTCGGGTCTTAGTTGTGGTGTGCAGGCTCCTTGTTGCCAGGCGCGGGCTTCTCTCTAGTTGTAGCACACGGGCTCTCGTTGTGGCCCGAGTGCTCAGTAGTTGTGGCACGTGGGCTTAGTTGCCCTGCGGCATGTGGGATCTTAGTTCCCCAACGAGGGATCGAACCGAGTCCCCTGCATTGCGATGCGGATTCTTAACCGCTGGACTACCAGGGACGTCCCTACTGCATCCTCTTTAATTGTTGCATGTAACACCATTAAGCAGATGTACCGTAATTTATTTAATCATTTTTTAATGATGCACAATTAGGTTGTTTCCAGTTTTCTGCTCTTATAAAAAAAATTCTGCATTGAACAGCACTTGTAGCAGTCAGGTTCCCAGCAGGAGACAGCTGGCACATTTGGCTGAGGAAATGAGGACCATTTACTAAAGAACTAATTACAGACACGTGGGCAGTATTTACTAAAAGTTACAAGGGATGTTGCAGTACTCAGAGGCTGGCAACAGTAGGGAGCCATCACCACCCCAGGCCTGAAGGGGGAAAGGGAGAGAGCAGTTACTGGAATTCTGCAAGAGAGAAAACTGGAGAGATCTACCTGATAGGAGTTGGGCCTTTGGTAGAGGGATGCAGCCATCCTATGGCAACCCAGTAGGAAGCAATCCCCAGAGGAATAAAAACCTCTGACCTCATCCTCCTCCTGCCCTCTGATCTCTTGTCAATGCTCCTCATTGGCCAAACATAACTGTTAGCCTGAGGTTCAGAGCCTACTGATGTGGCCCTCACAGTCAGCCTCCCAGGGAGGAGAGACTGAGCGGGGCAAATAAAGATTCCAGCACCTTGCTGCTCAAACTCTGGTCCCTGGACCAGCAGCATCAGTACATCCTGGGAGCTTCTTAGAAATACAGCATCTTGGGTCCACCCCAGACCTATTGAACCAGAATCCATTTCAACACCATTCCCAGGTGATTTGTGTGCACAAAGGTTTGGAAGAATGGATCCAGCACATCTTTATACATAAATCTCTTCTGCAAGTGTATCTACAGTCTTATTATTTATGAATTCTCTTCCAGTATCTTTTCACTGATCCCTATGTTGGTTTGGGTCCTCTAAGAATCAAATGCCATAATGTTTTTTTTTCCTGGGAGAAATGCTTGTGTAGGATAAAGGTGGAAGGAAGAAGAAAAGGGAAGGAGAGCCTTCAGACCCAGATGCAGGTCTGACAACTGGGAAAAGAGAGTGGAAAGGGAGGAGGCTTGGGTAGGAAGAGCTTCAGACTGTCCTGCAGTTCTGGGAATGACTCGACCAGGCTGATGGGGAGTCCCCAGGCAAAGGGAGTCTGCTAAGTCTTCCTGCATCAAACAGAAATGGCTGGATTCTGGTGTCCCTCCCATGCTCTGTCACTGACTGGGAGAAACCAGAGGAACTGTAGCCTCAGCAAGAATATCACGGAGGACCCGAAGGCATAGCAGCTAGAGTCTCTTAGTCAACTGTTCTCCCTGCAGCAGGTTCTCTTGAAGGGCCGTCTGAGTGGTGTACCTCCATCACCGACGCAATCCCTGTTCAACCAGCATTAACTGAGTGCCTCCTGTGTGCCAGACATTATGTGTGTTGGATGATAGGGACACAGCCCCTGGCCCCCAGGGAATCCCACGTGATTGTGGAACAGGGTGGTCTGTGAGCTTTTGTTATCAATTCAGAGGAAGGTTTCAGAGTTTGAGGGTGTCACTGACAGCTTCATGGGAGAGCTTGACCACAAGTTGGGCAGGAAAACTGGGTGTGAGTTGGGTAGTTGTAGGAAAAGAGAGGAAACAGTTTGGAAAGGAGGGACAGGGGATCAGAGACTGGTGCAATGGATTAGAAAGGAGGTAAGGAGGGTTTGGAAGTAAAATAATCTCTAAAGAGTATTTATTTACCTTAAAATATCTTCCTAATAAGATGATAATATGTGTTGTAAAGAGTTCCAATGTTGTAGAAATACAGAATGTAAGCTTCTTGAGATCAATGGCTCTGGGTGTTTACCATCATATCCCTTGAATCTAGTACATTGCCTGCCAAGTGGTAGGTAATCAATAAATATTCGTTGAAAAAAAATGGAATGAAAATGAAAGGGCCAAAGAATCTCACTAATCAGAAATAAATATAATATGGTTAATGGTTTGGTGAATATTTCTTTAGAGTTTTTCCTTTTTATATATTAATGTATTTTACTCAAATAGGATCATACTATCCATACAGCTCTACAACTTGATTTTCTTGACTTAACAATGCATCTTAAACGCGTTTATATGTTAAACACTTAGAATTAATGTCATTCTTGTTAATGACACTCTGGCATATTAGTGTATGGATGTGCAGTACTTCATTTTATAATCTACTATTAATGGATATCTGGGTTGTTTCCAACTTTTTGCTTTTATATACAATACTGCCGCGGACCCCGACCTTTCTGACACCAGGGACCGGTTTTGTGGAAGACAGTTTTTCCACAGACTGGGGTGGGGGGGGGTACGAGGAGGATGGTTCAGCCAGTAATGCGAGTGATGGGGGGCAATGGGCAGATGAAGCTTCGTTTGCTTTGCTTTGCTTTGCTTTGCTCGCTGCCTGCCACTCACCTCCTGCTGTGAGGCCTGGTTCCTAACAGGCTGAGGACCGGTATCGGTCCACGGCGGTGGGGGGGGTGGGGGGGGTGGGGGGGGTTGGGGACCCCTGCAATACTGCGATAAGCTTCCTGTAAGCTTGTCTCTTGAGCACTTATGAATCTATTTCTGTTAGATAAATTCCTAGATGTGAAATTGCAGAATCAAAAGGATACGAACATTAACATTTCAAATAAATGTTGCCTAATTGCTTTCCAAAAGGTTGTACCAGTTTGCATTCCTACTGACTGGATAAGAGTGCCTGTTTATTCACATCCTTGACAACACTGGAATTAATAACCTTTTTAATCTTTGCCAATGTGATAGGTGAAAAAAATATTTTGGAGTAAGTTTAGTTTGCATGCTTTTTAAGTAGAGAAGTTGAGCATATTTCGATACATTTATAGACCATTTTAGATCTCTTTTTTGTGGGAGCTGTCTTCAAATCCTTTGGTCATTTTTATTTCTGTTTGTTCTTTTTATTTCTCTGTTGATTCACATACTGGGTAAATGTCATCTGCAAATATGTCTTTCTGATTTGTCTTCTGTCTTTTGAGTTTACATTATTTGGGGCTTTACAGAATTAAAAATTTTTTATGTAGTCAAATTTGTAAATCTTTTCCATAATGGTCTCTGGGTTTTTTCATCCAGTACTTTCATCATTGGATTTTCTTATTTTTCTTTTTTTACTTTGACATTTCTAGATCATTTGGAACTTATTTTGGTGTAAGGTGTGAAGTTGGCATTTAACTTTATTTTCCCAAATGTTTATCTAGTTGCCCCAATCATTAATTGAATCAGCCATCTTTTCCCCACTAATGTTTGAAGTACCACTACCGTATAACTTATTAAGCTCTAAAAGGGATGTAATGATCCCCTGTGAAGGGAGCTAATATGACAAATCAAAAGTGCCTTCTACAGAAATCTATTTGTTGGTTGAGCAGCAGATGAGATGGTGTGGTCAAAGAACAAGTTATCTCCTCAAACTAACAAGAAACCCAAGGAGAGGACAAGTTAGTCAATTTGGGAAGAGGTATGAAAAGAATTAAGGTCCCAGCTGGATTTGCCCTCTATGGATGCCAACTTATCATCATTAATAACATTTACATAGTACTTACTCTGGGTAAGCAGAGTAACTCCTGTTACTTTACCTCTGTTAACAAACTGTTGTAGCTCCCAGGTGGTACCAATGCTGCTGGTCTAAGAACCACACTTTGAGTAGCAAAGCACTAGTCATCTTCCATTTGCCCTTGCAGAAGCTCTTTCCACCCTGCTTTGTGTCCAGGGAGGCTGTCTGTGTGGACTACATCGCTCAATCCTTCCCAAAACCCTACTCTGGTACTGTTATTATCACCACTATTTTATACATGAGCACATTGCGTTGAAAGAGGTTAAGTGACTTGCCTAAGGCTGCACAGCAATCTGTAATGGGGCTGGGATTTGAGCTCAGGCAAGCGGGCTGCAAGGCTGTGTTCTTACCCACGAGGCTAAGCTGTCTTTGGTCTTTGGTCTCACAGCAGCCTGCCATTGAGGTGTGTGGTAGGAAATCCTGAACTAGGGGTCAGGAGGCCTGGCCTCAGATCCTTGTTCTGCCCCTTGTATGTTGTGTGACCTTGGATAAACCACCTCACTTCTCTGAGCCCAAGTTTCCTCAGAGAAGAAACCTTGCAAGATTGTCAGTGGGTAAAGTGAGCTGCTAGCAGTTTACAGCACATATAGGTGCTCAGTAAGTGACAGCTTGTATCCATTACCTGGCACTTGAACCCAGGTCTTGTAAGGCCTAATTCCATCGCTCTTTTCTCTGCAACTAAGCCTCTGTTGGGAAGCATTCCAATTTGGTAAGCCGATCCAAGTTGTAATCCTTGTCTGTTTTCTAATCTGACAGATCTTAAATGTGTTGGGTGTTTGGACAGAGGCCAAAAGACACAGCTCCAAGACTTTCCTATCACACCTGCCTTCCAGCGCCAACCAGTGGACTCTCTTTTGTGCATGGAGTCACCTCCCACTAGTCTATAGTCTGATAGCAGCAGCAGTTCTGGGTAGGAGCTGCTTTGCATGGTTCACCTCAAACCCCATCTCCCTCCTGGAGCCCTGGGGAAGCTGCTCATGGAAGGGCCATATCCTCCAGGGAGGCCAGTAACCAGACGCTGTGAATTGAAGCAGATGGCAAGTTAGATCCTACTCTGCCTGAGCCACCAACTTGTTCAAGACCGCCTCCCCACTCTGTGTCTTAGGCTCCCCATCTGTAAAATGAGAGAATCAGACCAGACTTATGCTTCTTAACTTTTGGGCTGTGGTCCCTTTGAAAATAGAGAATATTTGATAAAAAGCTTTGGACTAGCTTACCAGTTTACACATTATCTTTCTACAGGAGATACAAAACTATTCATTTCCCTGAGCTGGGCAGCAGCAAAGGGAGTTCCAGATTAACCTAAAGTATGATTTCAAATCACTGATCTCACTTTAACATCCAGGTATCCGTGTAAACATAACTTCTTCAGAGAAACCTTCCTAAACCCCTAAACTAAACCAGGTTCTACTAGTATAAGTCCTTTTAGCACCCTGCAATGCTTCTTCAAAATATTTATCACAACTCTAATAAGTTATCTTTTTATTATCTGTCCATTCCATTACACTCTCAGCACCATGATGTCAGAAGTCTCTGTCTTGTGACAAAGATTCTCTCCTTGATCAAATTCTAGACAGGTTCCTCTGAGCTTTCATCTTGACTAGGGCTCAAACTTGGCCTGTAAAAACTACAGACTCTCAACACAAATGATTTCATCCACCCGCCTCCCCTCACCTTAAAAGACTTAAACACTAACATAGTTTCCAAGACTGTGACACTAGCACCCCTTAAGTGCCTGCCTGAGAAAGCTGAAGACTACCCAAACAATTTGCTGTTTGCTCTGTCCAACACCTAACCAGAGGCCCCTGACCACCCTTTTTAAGAACATTTACTGAAAAGGGCTTACAATTGTGAATCCTTTCTCTGTCCCTTTGAGATGTGTATGTATCTCCTACAATTCAGGAGTATCTTTCTCAAGGACCTGAAAGTCATTCCTTTATTTATTTATTTAAGTTTATTTATTTATTTATTTTTGGCTGCATTGGGTCTTCGTTGCTGCACACGGGCTTTCTCTAGTTGTGGCGAGCGGGGGCTACTCTTCGTTGCAGTGCGCGGGCTTCTCATTGAGGTGGATTCTCTTGTTGTGGCGCATGGGCTCTAGGCGCGCGGGCTTCAGTAGTTGTGGCTTGCGGGCTCTAGAGCGCAGGCCCAGTAGTCGTGGTTCACAGGCTTAGCTGCTCTGCAGCATGTGGGATCTTCCCACACCAGGGCTCGAACCCGTGTCCCCCTGCATTGGTAGGTGGATTCTTAACCACTGCACCACCAGGGAAGCCCCAGTCATTCCTTTAAAATGCGATCGTCAGGAAGGATAGGGCCTCTGTCTGCCAGTCTCAGTGGGAGGATAGAATCCTGACTTCGATGATTGCAAGCCAACAGACATATCTGGGCTAATCAGCATTTATGCTGACCAATCCTTTGTAATTTTTCGTTTCCTCAACTCTACTTAAAACTCCCAGTTACCCCTATGCAAATCAAAGTTGAATCAGTTCATACTGGACCTCCTTCCCTATTGAAATGGTATGTTACCGATTCAAATCTGTCTTTCCCATTTAACTAGTATCCAGCTTTGTTTATCATCGACAGTTGCTCATTGTAGTTTGCCTAGTCTGTAGCACAGTACCTGGCACATGTTTAGATGCTCAGTAATATTTCCTCTTGAAATATGTTGATTAAAATCATCCAGTTGTTCCAGTTATCTACTGCTGTGTTACAAACCATCCCAAATCGTCATGGTGTAAAACAACAATCATCTTATTATGTTCATGGGTTCTGTGGGTCAGGGATTTGAAGACAGCACCTCTCTGTTCTGTGACATCTGGGGCCATAGCTGAGATGGCTTGAATGACTGGGGAGGAGCCACTTTCAAGATGGCTTCTTCACTCACCTGTCTGATGCCTGGGCTGTCTAGGGTGGCTAAAGGTTGGGCTCAGCTGACCCTGTTGACTGTATGTCTGCCTGTGGCTTCTCTGGCGTGATGGCATCGGGATCGTCAGATTTCTTTCCTGGCAGCTCAAGGCTCTGAGAACAGTGGTCCCGTGAACAAGGTGGAAGCTTCATGGCCTTTTATACCTAGCTTTAGAAGTCACAGAACTTCACTTCTACCATATTCTGTTGGTTGAAGCAGTTAGAAGTCTGCCTTGTTTCAAGGGGAGGGAGTATCAAAGAATTTTCAGCCTGGTTTTAAAATCACCGTACCATCAGAGTCAGATTTGGGGAGAATTCTCTTGCAATTAATCATCTGTATCAGTGAGGATTAGACTTGGCTGCCTAAGACAGAAAACCCATAGAAACAGTGGCTTCAATGAGATAGAAGTTTATTTCTCTCTCACTAAACAAAGCCTGGAAGGAGGCCAGCAGGACTGGTTCAGTGTCCACAATGTTAGGGAACTGGACTCCTTCTGCCATGGTGTTTCACCATTCTCAGTGCATGACCCAAGGTGATTGCTTGAGCTCCAGTCTTCATAGCCACAATCCAGCCAGCAAGAAAGAAAGGTAAGGAAGTTTCCTTTAAGGCCATTACTCAGAAGCCCTATTTGACACCACCACTTATAGCCCATTGGTGGCACACTTAGTCACTTGGCCATGCCTAGTTGCAAGGAGGGCTGGGAAATATAGTCTTTATTTTGGAAGACAATGGGTCCAGAGAAACAAACACATTTTTGAAAAGATTCTAGAGAAGGAAAAAGAGAAGATTGGATATTGGCAGACATCTAGCAGTTTGTACCATACCTTTTTATTCTGTTCTATTTCCTGTTCTGCTACTGATCAGCTGTGGGCCTGGACAACGTACTTCCTTTGGCCTGGTTACCAAGTCCTCTGGTAATTAGAGACGAGGCTTCGATGATCTAATAAGGAAGCTCAAAGGATTAAGCAAATAAATGTGTCAATGCTCTGGTTTCAGGGAGAATAACTGGAGCCCTGTCCAGTCAGCCTCCTTTTTACTTTCCTGGATGGTTTTCCCTTGGGATTTCTAGGAGCAGATTCTGAAAACATCCAGACTGAGTTGCTGAGGCCCTTCCAGCAAGAAGACCTAAAGAATTCATGTTTGTTACCTTTTGGGAGTAACTTTTCTCTGCACTTAACCAGGCTGTGCCCTCCATCAGGTACTTCCCCACTGAGTTCAAACAGGTGCCTACTTAAGTGAGTGTGAGACACAAAGCCAGCCATGAATTGAGCACTTACTGTGTCTGACACTGAACCAACTTCTGGGATCATAAAGTGACCACAGCCCATACTCTTAATCCTTTACATTCTTTTTTTTTTTTTTTTTTTTTTAACAAGGCCAGGGTATGAAGGGCTGTAACAAAGTATGATGGTGATATGGATTGAATTGTGTCTCCCCAGAAGATCTGTTGAAGTCCTAATCCTTGATACCTATGAATGTTACCTTATTTGGGAATAGGGTCTTTGTTGATGTAATCAAGTTAAGATGAGATCATTAGAGTGGCCCAAATCCAATGACCAGCGCCCTTAGAAGAAGAGTAGAAGGGACACAGAGACAAACGCACTAGAAGAATGTCATATGACCATGGAGTCAGAGATTGGAGTGATGCATCTACAAGTCAAGGAATGTCAAGGATTGCTGGCAACACGAGTAATTAAGAGAAAGGTATGGAACAGATTCTCCCCTGGAGCCTCCAGGGAGAATGTGGCTCTGCTAATAAGACTTATTGCCTCCAGAACTGTGAGAGAATAAATTTCTGTTGTTTTTAGCCACCTAGTTTGTGGTAGTTTGTTATGGCAATTCTCGGAAACTACTAGACATGGTCAGTTTGATACGTCAGCTTGGCTAGGCTTTAATCCTCAGTTATTCAATCAAACACTAATGTAGATGTTGCCATGAAGGTATTTCATAGATATGGTTAACATTTACAATCAGCTGACTTTAAGGAAGGAGATTGTTTAGGTGGGCCTGATTTAATAAGTTAAAGTCCTAAAGAGCAGAACTGAGATTGCCCTAGAAAATAAGAAATTCTGCCTGTGGATTGTAGCTTCTTTTTATATCAGAGAGTTTCAGCCTGTCATTCCTGATGACCTGCCCTATAGATTTTGGACTTGCTTAACCAGTCTCTGCAATTGTATAAGCCAATTTCTTGCAGTAAATTCTCTTAATATATCTCTTCCTGCTTTTGTTTCTCTTGTGGAACCCTGACTAATACACAAAAGGATGATGTGATCTTTAAATACGTTTACCTAAAAAACCATGGAATTGCTGAAGGCTTCATGGAGGAGGTGGCTTTTGGCAGGGTCTTGAAGGATGGGTAGGAGTTTGCTAGTTGGGGAAGGGCATTTCCAGCAGAGAGAACAGCCTATGCAAAGGCCTGGAGTGAAACCATGCCTCCTCTATCCCCCAGTGGTTGGGGCGATAGGCATTACAGAATTTGGAGTCACATTATGGGGGTCTCTCCAGTCAAGCTGAGGACTTCAGCACTTGTCCTGGAGGCTAGGGGTTCTCCTTTTTTTATTCTTTGTTCTTTTATTTCTTTATTTTTAAAAATTGAGATATAACTTTCATAAGTCCAGTGCATGGGTTTTAAAGAAGAACTTGATGAATTTTTACATATGTATTTATCCATGTAATCCTCACTAAAATCAAGAGATAGAATCAGGGCTGGGATTAGGGTGAGGTGAGTGAAGTGAGCTGTGCAAGCACAGGGTTAGATTTTCTGCCTTTAAAATTTTGGTATTTTGTTGTCATGGATTTTTTGCTTTGATTTTGAAAAATATTGTTTATTTTGATTACTGAGGCTTATTTGGCCCACACTTCAATTTTCCGCCTTGGAGAGAGCCTCATGCCTCACTCTAGTCTGGACCCTATTAAATATTTCCGGCACCCCTGTGGCTTCCTTATTCTCCCAGTCCTCCCAAAGGAAACCTCTAGCCAAGAACCGGGCTACTTAACATGAAGGGATGGCCTGGGGTGTGTGCAGTCATGGGTGTGTTTGCGTGTTTTTCTGAGAGGATAGTTCATTTCTTTGATAAGTTTCTTGGAGGCGTCTGTAAAGTGAGGAATAAGAAACATTACCGACTAATAGGGAGCCAGAGGAGGGTTTGTTATTCAAGGGATCCGAGCAGTATGTCTTAGGTCGGTATGCCTGCAGGCCTCCATGAGATAGCCCGGTGTAAATTAGCCTCACTGTGCCCCAGTCTCCTCATCTGTAAAATGTACCTCTCTTATTGGACTGTGTAGGGGTCAGATGAGATAATGGCAGTGAAATTCATAGCGCCCTGCACAGCGCATTCGGCCAACATTTACGGAGCGCTTACGACTTGCCAGGCGCTGAGCTGAGGGTTTTACGGCCGTTACCTTTTTAATAAAGCACACAGCCCACCAAGAAGGTGCACGGCTCAGCGAGCCCTCCTGAGGACCCTGTAAAAGTTCGCCCCTTCGGCAGGCAGGAGGGGCGGGAAGGGGGCGGGGCGCAGGTGGGGCGGGCCGGGGGCGGGGCGGCGCGCCGGTTCCGGGATCCGGGTCGCTGGCTGCGCCAACGCCTCGGGGCGCGCCGGGCGCTGGCCGCAGCTGGTGGGCGCATGTTGGGGCGCGCGGCGTGGAGGCGCTGCCCGCGAGGGCTTCGGCGCGGCCGGGAGGCGCTGCTGGTACTGCTGGCGTTGCTGGCCCTGGCCGGGCTGGGCTCGGTGCTGCGGGCGCGGCGCGGGGCCGGGACGGCCGAGCCAGGACTCCCACGCACCCCGCGCTCTGGGCGGCGAGACCCGGTTCTGCCGCGGCCGCCGGTGCGGGAGGACGCTCTGGGCGCGCGAGGCGAGGCAGTGCGGCTGCAGCTGCAGGGCGAAGAGCTGCGGCTGCAGGAGGAGAGCGTGCGGCTGCACCAGATCAACATCTACCTCAGCGACCGCATCTCGCTGCACCGCCGCCTGCCCGAGCGCTGGAACCCTCTGTGAGTCCCCAGGTGGCGGGAGAAGCACCGCCCTCGGAGTCCCCGGGCCTCAGTTTCTGCAGCTGTGAAGTGGCAAGGTGGAACCGGGGTCTCGAAAGACCTGGGGATCTCGCGTCTTATTGAGTCACTCGGAAGTGGGCAGTGAAAGTGTTCATACTGCGGGGTGGGGGAGAAAGTTTTAAAAAATGAACATAGAAAAATCTCAGAAATTGACAAATCTGCAGACAGGTTTCAGATGAGACCCTTTGGGTGCCCTTCCTGGGTCCAAAGGCACCCCCAGTCCAGTTACGCCTGTAACGTCCTGCTTTGGCGAAGCTAAGGACCTGTGGGGTTCGAGACAGGCTTCATTCACTTACCTGTGTGCACCTGTGTGCACCAGGGCCCATGAATCAACCAGGAGGGGAGGGCCCGCCTGGCAGGTGAGATGAAAGGTGCCTGGAAGGGCAAGTCGGAAGTCGCAAGCCTCCTTGCCCTCTCTCTGGTACTCCTGACCTTTAAGTGGAGGAAGTCAGGAAGGAGCGGCTGCTGGGAAGGGCTCCTTCTGGCTGTGGTCCAGCAGAGCTGACTCCTGTGGGTAACACAGTCCTGGAACCTGTGTGGTCAGAGGCCTAATTCCTATAGGAGCTGCTGTCTGGAGGGGTTGTACCCACTGCTTAGGTAAGAAGGGAACAAGCTGGCAGGTGGAGGATGGCCCTCCTGACCTTCTATTTCCTTTCCTCTTTTGGTAGGGATCTTCCAGGTCCCTGCTGGAGCCCCCTCCTTAAAGACTTTGAGGGAAAGAGGGCTCAGAGAGGGGGTTCTGGAGCCAAGTGGGCAACCTCCTGTATCTACCAGGCATCTGCCACTCCTCCCTGCTCCTTGTCCCTCCTGCTTTACAGGTGTGGAAATTGGCCCAGAGAGGTCAGGTGACTCACCCAAGGCCCCACAGCTGGAAAGTGGTGGAACTGGCCTTGGGGGACTGTGACCCTCCTGGCCCCCATGGTACTGTGCTGATTTCAGGATTTTAGGCAACTGCTCTGTGCGTCCTTGGTCAGAGAGAGCATGAATGTCTGCAGGAGGAGGCCCCACCTCTGCCCTCACTGGCAAAGTTTGAATGGATTTGCACCTCACTGTCTCTGCTGTTTTTCAGGATCTGCTCATGCCTAGCCTATGCTTTTACCTTAGGCACTTTTACTGTTTATCTTTTTGAGTCGAGCTTTGTTTGTTGGGGTTGGTGGTAGTTCCTCCTCTTCAGCCAAATGGCTGAATATATGTTTATCTCCTTGAAACACGAAGGGTGCTCACTGAGGCAAGGTCTAGGGGAAGCTTTCAGGTCAGAATCAGGGTTCAGACCCAGCTCATGTGAAATAAAATCGTGGCTCTTTTGCTCATCAGCTCTGTGATGTTGGGCAACTTATCTAGCCTCTCTGAGCCTCAATTTCCCTGTCGGCAAAATAGGGGATGAGTAGAAATAACACAACCTAGGAGTTAATAAAACACCTAACACCTGGGAACACGCTGTGTACTCAGTTCTTATTAGTTTTTCCTGCCTTCCCTGTTGCCAACAATACACTCAGGAGGTTGCTTTTAAGAGTCGTCCAGGGATTGGTCATAAAGTTTTTCTTTTCCAGGTTCCAACTTCCTCTGTTGTCCCAGGTTGTGAAGTCTCTTTGAAACATTGTGGATGACCTGTGGGGCGTATGGTGTTCCATCTCCATGGTGACACAGCTGCTCTGTGTCCTATCAGGATTTGCTTATAGCTCCTGCTATTGCAATGACCCTGGGAAGTTAATCCAAACCCAGCGTGATAAGGAGTGTGAATGCCTCCTGTCTTTAATTCCTGCAGCAAGGCCTATTGGGTCATTCTTGCCTAGAGAGAAAGGTGAGCTCCATCTGTGTCGGTCTCAGCCCAGCCAGGCCTTGAGGTATAACTTAGATGTAGCCAGTAGTGTCAAGGCCTTTCACGAAGACTCACTTTTATTATAGTTCATACGGGCGTGAGGACCTAATAAGGTGTTGAGATTTAGCCTGAGAAACCAGAATGGCAGATTATGAGTTCACAGTCGGGGTCCTGGGTGAGGGGGAGGGTTAGAACTAATTAATAAGCAGAGGTGTGGTTAGGATCCTTGAATGTCATAGGAGGGAAGGTCCTGAGGGAGCATCCAATCTAACCAGAGAGGAAAAGCCATGCCCCCAAGGTAACACACAGATCTGGGGCAGAGCTGATCTAGAACCCAGATCTTTTATTCCATCCTCCCTTTTGATATGGAAGCAATTATTTATCTGTTAATTTTAATTATAAGAGCAATACATGTTCACTCTAGAAAAGTTTGCATATACAGAGAAGCAAAAAAAAAAAGAAAAAGAAAAATCATCCATAAACCTACCATCCTGGGAAGAACCACTATTAACATTTTGCTGTGTATCCTTCTAGACTTTTCCAGGTATAGAAATAGATTCTGAAAAATATACACACGGGTAAGTGGGTGAGAACATATTCAGGCATGAGTATGTACAAAGGCCCACACATGTTTTTAACCAAAGTCTTTGCACTACAGGGGATCAGTGTGTTATCATAGGCAAGGGACTGTTTGGCTTGGTTCTTCTGGCATCTGCAAGCCTTGGTAGCTAATAGAGACACTTCGAAGTATTGGCTCTAATTCTTCAAGACTTGGTGTAGACCCTGGCCCTTCTGTGAGGCTAATAATTCACATGCCAGTAGATTAGTGCATCGCTTTTTTTCTATTAGTTACGGCACTGAATCGAGGAGGAAAAGGAGGAGGGAGGAGGATGACAAGGAATTCTTGCATGGTAGTGTAGTAAGTATAGGGTTTGCAAAACTCTTTCACAAATATCGTCTCATTTGAGCCTAGTGAGGAGAGGGAACTTTCACTGTGAGATGGCAGCAGGCCAAAGTGGGGAGCCAGATAGCTGGGTTTGTGGCCTTGGGGAACTTTGAAAAATTATGTGAGGGATCTTCCCCAGAATGATTAAATAGAGTTTTGGTGGGTAGGGCCTAGGCTGAGGCTGATGTGCAACTAGTGTTGAAAGCTACTGGCTTAGAGCCTTTGGATTTCTCACTCCGAAGATTAAGGGTGGGTGCTTTTGAGGCTGTGGGAGAATACCAGAATTAGACAAAGTGGGGACTGATTACAGGTCAAATGCAGATGAAACTCGTGGTGACATCACAGTCAGTTACAAGGTGTGTCACAAGTGATGATGGGTAATCATGTACCAATACTTACATGAAGTTTTAGTTTTCATAGATAAGGGAAGCCTTGAGATAATCCTATACTGTTATTCTCATTTGCATTCTGACCTCTTTAGCAGGAGAGAAAGGTGGAGTGACAGCGCCCTTGGGGCTCTGCATTTCCACCGCACATGTATGGGGTTGCCACGCATGTGAACATCAGCTGTTCTCTGCCACTGCCAAGGAGTTGTGAACCGCTGGTTAGAAAAGTGTGTAAATAATACACACAGGTGTTTGCATTTCCTGAACGCTTGCTCTGGTTTTAGCCGTATTAGTGCTATAGTTGCAGAGTGTGTATCCGAGTTTAAGGACTAGGACTTGGGTGCTAGGATGGCAAAGAGTCTCAAAATAGCTCTAAATAGGTAATTCAGCAAAAGAAAGTGTTTGTGTCTTGCTGGGGTTGGCAGGAGGGAGTTGGTTAAGATTTCTCTTTTTGCAGAGAGGTAGCCTGCTTGTCTGTTCTCTTAACATTACCTTTGGAGAAACATCACACATGGTGTGGAGATTAGACTGATGTTTCTTTGCTTCCCCGACAAGGTTGTAAACTGAGGCTATTTTATTAGTTTTTCCTAGACCCATCTTGTGGTTGTCAGAGTGGCGTCCTTTCTTTGAATCAGTACCTTAAGTCTACAGAACATGTTCCTTTTGGTTAGAGTTTTCATGATACCTTCTCCCATCCTTTTATTTTCACTTCTTCTGTGACTTAGCTTTTAGGCATGTCTCTAATTAGCATGTTGCTGGATTTTGTGTTATCATTAAAAAAAAAATCCTGACTCACAGTCTTTGACTTTAACTAGATAGTTATGTCCATTTATACTTACTGTGCTTACTGATACTTTAGTGTTTGATTATGCCATCTTACTTATGCTTTCTATTTGTTATGCTTTTTCTATGTTTTTTCCCTTTTTTCCATACTGCTTTTTGAACCCATAGAACCTTCTGGTTCCATTTTTCTCTCTCTATTAATTTGGCAGTTATCTATTTCCAATCTTTAGTGGTAAATTTGAAAGTATATATTTAACTGAAAAAAGTCTAAAGTTAATCGATAACTATGGATCCTAGAATGCTTTAACATTGATCACCTTCTTTCCCAATTTGTATGTCATTTTACTCCACTATTTTAATTCTGTCTTGCTTTTTAAACCAACACATTAGACATTTTTAAAAATGCAGTATTCGTTTACATTTATCCACATGTTTACCATTTTCTCTTCCCATCATTCTTTCCTGAATGGTCATCTTTGGATCTCAGAGATCTTTCTGGGATTCTTTTCTTCTTCCTGAAAGATATCATGTATTTCTTGCTGTAGACAAGGTTATTGTTGTAAACACTCAGTTTTATTTATCTGAAAATGTTTTTATTTTGCTCTTGTTCTCAAAAAATAGTTTGGTTGGGTATATAATTCCAGGTTGATAGTTTGGCATTTGAAGATAGTATTCCACTGTCCCCTGGCTTGCTCTTTGCTGTGAGATGTCTATACTGAGTTAAATTTGTCTGTCATTCTTGTTTCTTTGTCATTCATTTGAGGTCCTCTTTTATTTATTTAAGCATAGTCAGCATACTTATTTTATGCTCTGTCTGATACCTCTAATATCCAGGTTCATAGATTTCCTTGTTGTTCCTGTGCTCCGAGGACTTCTTTTACTTTTTTGTAAGCTGATTCATGCATTTAAAAGATTTTTTAAAAGTATTTTATCAAGAATTTTTTGGGTGTCCTTTACCAAGAGGTGTTCCCAGATATTTTAAATCTTTCATACTGCCTTGAGTGGAAGTCCTATATTCACTTTAAAAAAAGACTTATTTTCTCTATTAGTTAGGGTTCTTTGGTTGAAAGTGACTGAAAACTCAATGCAAACTGACTTAAATATAAAAGAAAATATATTGACTTCTATGACAGAAAAGTCTGAGATTAGAACTGGGTTCAGATTATTCTGGGCCCTGAATACAGGGACTCAACTGATTTCATCAGGAAAATGTTGATTGGTCAGGCCAGGGGCATGTGACCTTCCCAGAGGGGTGTGTATATGTGCATATGTATACACAAGTGTGTGCACACACATTGTATGTATGCGTGTGTGTGTGTGTGTGTGTGTGTCCAGCCTTGCACAAACCATACAGCTTGAGAGTGCAGGAGGCATGGTTCCTGAAAGAGCAAAGTGCAGTAAGATGAAGAAAGGAGAAGGCATTCTGGGCCAATAAAACACACCTATGTATATTATGACCTCCCTGGCCTGTTCTCCAAAGGATATGAATTTTCATTTTTTTAAAGATGTTTATGTGATAACCTAAATATAATATAAAAGAAGACCTGGAAGTATTTGCCGCACCCATTCATTCACATCCATAAAATACATAGACATATATTGTACTGGTGGAGGTTATGGTAGTCCGCACCCAGTAGGGTTGTTTTGAAGGCTAAAGGGAATAATGCATGTAGAATGCTTAGCACGCTGCCTATCATGTAGTAGGCACTCAACAAATGTTACTATTATTATTAGGTATTACTAGGTATTTTCTGCAAAGCATGCAGAAAATACAGAGGAAAACACAGTTCAGCCCCTGCCCTTACAAAGCACATGGATTATACCAGAAAGTTAAGGAAAGGATGGCTTACTATGATTTAGCAGTGAATTTGGTTCTGAGCTCTCTTTTATCTCCTATGCAGAAGTGGAACCCTGAGTGATGCATAGCTGCCCTTGCCTAATGGAAGGATGCACAGCTTTTTATCACCCAGGAAAAGGGGAAAGTGTTTTTCCTGGATGCAAATTTAGAGATATTCAGGAAGGATATATTGAACTTCATGAAGGAGAATGCTTTTAAAGGATGTTTTATCTTCTTTTTTTCTTTAATTGAAGTATAGTTGATTTACAATGCTGTGTTACTTTCTAGTGTACATCAAAGTGATTTAGTTATATATATATATGTATGCTTTTCCAATTTTGGTTTATTACAGGATATTGAATATAGTTCCCTGTGCTATACAGTAGGGCTTTGTTGTTTATCTATTTTATTTATAGTAGTTTATATCTGCTAATCCCAAACTCCTAATTTATCCTTCCCTCACCCGTTTTTCCCTTTGGTAACCATAAGTTTTTTATCTATGTCTGTGAGTCTGTTTCTGTTTTGTAAATAAGTTCACTTGTGTCATATTTTAGATTCCACATATAAATGATATTATATGGTATTTGTCTTTCTCTTTCTAACTCACTTCACTTGGTATGGTAATCTCTAGGTCCACCCATGTTGCTGCAGATGGCATTATCTTACGCTTTTTTATGTCGCTGTAGTATTCCATTATATGTGTGTGTGTGTGTGTGTGTGTATACCACATCTTCTTTATCCATTCATCTGTCGATGGACATTTAGGTTGCTTCCATGTCTTGGCTATTGTAAAGCGATATTTTAAAGAACAAAGGAGAAAATATACTACGCCAACAACAAAAAAAGGAGAGGGCAGAATGTTAAATATTACTCAGTGAAGACATTTGCTATGGCAAGCTAAAGAAATATGATTCAGCATTTTAAAAATCTTTCTTGTGATTATAAAAATGATGCATGTTCATTATAGAACTATTTTTTTTAAATAAATTTATTTATTTTTGGCTGAGTTGGGTCTTTGTTGCTGCACGTGGGCTTTCTCTAGTTGTGGCGAGCAGGGCTACTCTTCGTTGTGGTGTATGGGCTTCCCATTGCAGTGGCTTTTCTTGTTGCAGAGCATGGCTCTAGGCGCATGGGCTTCAGTAGTTGTGGCTCGCGGGCTCTAGAGCACAGGCTCAGTAGCTGTGGCGCACGGGCTTGGTTGTTCTGTGGCATGTGGGATCTTCCCGGACCAGGGATCGAACCCGTGTCCCCTGCATTGGCAGGCGGATTCTTAACCACTGCGCCACCAGGGGAGCCCTATAGAACAATTTTAGAATGCAGAAAAATATAAAGAATTAAATAAGAATCAGTGATAATCCCACTGCTCAGAGATCACCATTGTTAACATTCTTGGCATATTTCTTTCTATTGTTTACTGTTTATGTGTGAGTGCATGCACACACACTTTGTTGTTCGAAGAACTGACATGATGCTGTTTATAGATCTGTACCCTGCTTTTCTGATTAAACGTCAGAGAGTGGCCATCCTTTTTTTATTGCTAAATACTGAAAACATGGCTTTGGATGGCCATGTAGCATTTCTTCATGCAACCATGAATGTTTATCCTCCGACATTTAAATTGTTTACAGAATTTCACTATTATAAATAATGTTACAAAGAAAAATTTTTACGACAAGCCTCCTTCAGGGTATCTCTGATTATTCACTTGGGTGAGAAATTGTTAGATGTATTGATATGAGATGAATGAGAAGAGGAACATTTTAAAGCTCTGAGTGTAGGGAATTCCCTGGGGGGCCAGTGGTTAGGACTCCAAGCGCTCACTGCTGAGGGCCCTGGTTGGGGAACTAAGATCCCATATGCAGCGCAGCGTGGCCAAAAATAAAAAATGTTTAATAATAATAAAAAAAGAAAGCTCTGAGTGTATATTGCTAAATTGGTATCTTGTAATCTCAGAGCACACAAATAGCCCACCTGGACATTTGAGAACAGTGCCCTTGAACTTCTGGATTTTGCACAGCAGTGAAAACACATAAACAAAAACACTGAGGAGGGGCTGACATACAGTCCGAACTCTATTTGGTCAAACAGAGCTTGTCTTGTTCTCCTATTTACTTCCATCATGAGAAGAAATAAATTTTAATCCAAAACAGTAAGGATGTGATTTCAAACTAAAGGACAGTTCGTTTAAACTGAATAAATTTCATGTTTGAAAACCTCATTGTCCTTATTTCTACTCATTTCTCTTTGGACTGGTGCATATGTGAAACTAAATTTTAGCTTTACCTTATTTTTAAAGATAAAAAAATCTTAATTTTAGTTTCACAAAAACACATTTTTTTTTCATGTAGTATAAGCAGTTCTTTCTGATGCTTCTAGTGGGCTGTGGTGGCTTTTCTATGCACCCTGTCTAGTACTCAGAGAATATTAAATCCAGACATAGTTATTAATATTCTTATACATATATGTGTGTGTTTTCTTTTTGCTCTAACATATATTTGGAGGAAGGCAACTGTTTTTTGTTTTTGTTTTCATCAACTTTTTTTAATTAAAACAATTTTTGTCTCTGACTTTTTATTCTTTTATTTTGTTCTATTTTATTTTTAAAATTTATTCAGATTTTTATACAAAATTTAAAGGTTACTTTACATTTAGATTGATTACAAAATGTTAGCTATATTTCCCATATTGTACAATACATCCTTGAGCCTATCTTACGTCCAATAATTTGCACCCCCCCACCACTGATAACCACTGGTTTGTTCTCTGTATCTGTGAGTCTGCTTCTTTTTTGTTATATTCACTAGTTTGTTGTATTTTTTTAGACTCCACATATAAGTGATGTCATATAGTATTTGTCTTTCTCTGTCTGACTTATTTTATTTCACTTAGCATAATGCCCTCCAAGTCCATCCACATTGCTGCAAATAGCAAAATTTTGTTCTTTTTTATGGCTGAGTAGTATTCCATTGTATATATCTGCCACATCTTTTTTTTTTTTTCTTTTGCGGCACGCGGGCCTCTCACTGTTGTGGCCTCTCCCGTTGCAGAGCACAGGCTCTGGACACGCAGGCTCAGCGGCCATGGCTCACGGGCCCAGCCGCTCCGCAGCACGTGGGATCTTCCCGGACCGGGGCACGAATCCGTGTCCCCTGCATCGGCAGGCAGGCTCTCAACCACTGCGCCACCGGGGAAACCCTCTGCCACATCTTCTTATCCATTTGTCTGTTGATGGACACTTAGGTTGCTTCCATATCTTGGCAATTGTAAATAATGGTGTTGTGAATATTTGGGGTGCATGTATCTTCAAATTAGTGTTTTTGGTTTTTTTCAGACATATACCCAGGAGTGGAATTCCTGGGTCATACGGTAGTTCTATTTTTCAAGGAATGTCCGTACTGTTTTCCACAGTCTGCACCAACTTACATTCCCACCAACAGTGTACAAGTGTTTTTTTTCCTCCACATCCTCAGAGGGCAGCTGTTTTGGTAGAAGTGGGAATGAGTGAGAAAGGAGAGGGCCTTGGACAGGGCCACTAAGATTGAGATACGTATAGGTCAGAATTGGCTTGGTGTTTGGGTACACCCTTTGCAACATTAAAAATTTTCTTTTCTTCTTTTTGTATTAAACTTTTAATTTTGAAAAATTCAAACCTAGAGAAAATTTGCTAGAATAGCCAAAATCCTCTATATCCTTCACCTAGACCCACTCATTATTTTGCCACATTTACTTAATTTTTCTCTTTCTATATGTATCCTATAATATTATACACATTTGAGAATAAGTTACAGAGATGATAATCTTTTATCCTTTGTTACTTCTGTGTGTATTTTCTAAAAACAAGGACATTCTCTCATGATACCATGAAGGTAGTTATCAAATTCAGGAAATGTATACAATATCAGTTGTTTCCAACTGTCCCAACTTCTAGAGCAACTTTTTTCTTCCTTACCCGGTATCTAATTGAGAATCAAGTAGGACATTTAGTTGTCCTGCCTCTTTAGTCTCCTTTAGTCTGAAATGGTTCCTCAGACTCTCATTGTGTTTTAGGACAGTCACGTTTTTTAAGAGTACAGGCCTGTTGGTTTATAAAATGTCAATTCAGGCCTGTCTGATAGTTTCCTTGCGATTTATTTCAGCGCATGTGTGACCATAAAACTTAATGACTTAAAACAGCAAAAAACGTTTATTATTTCGCATAATTTCTGTGGGTCAAGGATTTGTGAGTGCGTTATCTGAGTGGTCTGGCTTGGGAGTCTCTCATGAGATTGTAGTCAAAATGCTACCTGGGTTTTTTGTCATCTCAAGGTTTGATTGGGACTGTTGAGGCTGGAGGATCTGCTTTTAGGATGGCCCATCATATGCTGGAAAGTCTGTCTGGGCTGTCCTGGCTGTCAGAAGCCTCAGTTCCTCTTCACATAGATCTCTTCATGGGACACTTGAGTGTCCTCACTACACAGTGGCTGGCTTTCCCCAGATTGGATGGTCCATGGGAGGGAACAAAGAGGAACCTTCGGTGTCTTATGACCTGGTCTTAGAAGCCACATACTGTTACTCCTGCTGCATTCTGTTCGTGTGTGGTGGTTTTAAAATATACCTACAAATTCTTTGATAGTCTTCCCTTTAAAAGAAGGAGCCTAATTCTCCTCCCCTTGAGTGTGGGCTGGACTCCCCTCTGTGGAGCACAGCGCTAAGTAGCCACTTCCGTGATTCAGAAGACCAGCGTGTCCAAGAATTCAGGTCCCGCTGGCTAAGGCTGATGGGAATGCCTTATCGCTTCAGGGCACCAGCGTGGTCATGCCTCCAGCCTACAGATGAAGCAGGCATGAGAATGTAAAGAGGGCTGAGAAGAGCCAGCCCCTCTCAGAGACTCTCAGATAAGCCTATTCATGTGGCAAGGCCACCCCAGTGATGGCAGAGCCTGGGCTGCTGCCTGGGTAGCCTCAGAGCCCTCTACAGAAACTGTGCTGGCGCTTAGGAAAAGGGACCTGGAGCTACTTAGAAGACCCTGAGAGGGATGAGAGGAGAAATTTCCTGTTTCTTGGTAGGAGGGAGGGCTGGTTGAGGAGAGGGGATGTAGGGATCTTTGTTTAGATTCTGATGGCCCACCTGAGCCTCCCGCAGGGTCAAAGGCACGAGCCAGAACCCTGTGACAGGATCGCACAGGGACACAAGGAGTTCAGCCAAGTACATACACACTTGCAGGCACTCTGAGAACTGTCCAGGCTACCCCGCCTCTCAGCCTTGTCTTTAAAATAGGAACAGTGAATGCTAACATAGGAAGAGGTTTTGAGAGTGAAATAAAGTGCTACATTTCATCAATTCTAAGGCATTTTTTCTTTCTTTTTTTTTTGGCCACGTGGTGCAGCTTGTGGGATCTTAGTTCCCTGACCAGAGATTGAACCTGGGTCCTCGGCAGTGAAAGTGCAGAGTCCTAACCACTGGACCACCAGGGAATTCCCTCTAAGGCAGGGGTCCCCAAACCCCGGGCCTGTTAGGAACCGGGCCGCACAGCAGGAGGTGAGCGGCAGGGGAGCGAGCGGCGCTTCATCTGCTGCTCCCCATTGCTTGCATTACCGCCTGAACCATCTCCACCCCCCACCCCCCATCCGTGGAAGAATTGTCTTCCACGAAACCGGTCCCTGGTGCCAAAAAGGTTGGGTACCGCTGCTCTAAGCCACTTTAAAAAAAATATTTAAACATTTCTGAAATTAGGATGTCTCTTAAAATCAGAGCATTCTGCAGTTATGATTGGTAGCATTTGTCTTTCTTATTGGTTCATAAGAGAATGGTGTGTCTTCCAACCATTGGAAGACACACCATTAATTTTGATGAAAGCTTATAGACTGGAGATGTGATAGCACTAAGGAATTGCTAACTTTTAAAGTGTTACAATGATATTGTGTTCATTATGAAAAGAATCTTTATCCCTTAGATATATATATTGAAATATTTATGGATGCTGTGGTATGCTGGGTTTTGCTTAAAATTAGTCTGGGATGGGGGTAGTGGGTGAAGACAAAGATGAATCAAGACCATGTGTTAAGGACTACTGAAGTTAGGTGAAAGGGTCACAGGACTTTCTTATACTGTTCTCTCTACTTTTTGCATGTTTGAAAATTTTCATAATAAAATAAAAGGAGAAAAAAAGAAATAAGTTGTGTACACAAAAGGCTTTTCCTCTGCTTTTTGTGGGACTGGGTCCCTCATTATTCAGGCCTCATCCTAAATGTCACCTCCTGGAGGGGCCCTCCCTGATTACCTGTTCTGTGGTTGCCTCCATTCCCCCTTCCTACTCTCCTCTGTAGTTGCTCTCTCTTTCATCCCCCTCCTTTTCTTCATAGCACCCTAACTTTCTGAAATTATTGATATGTTTACTTATTTGATTATTGTCCACCTGATTGTAAGCTCTGGGAAGCAGGGGCTTTGCCTATGTGCCTGGCACATAGTAGGCGATGAGGAAATGATCGGTGACTGACTGATACAGGTCCCACTGCTACAGTGCCTGGCACGTGGTAGATAGTCAATAGATGTTGGTTTCACCCCTCACCCTGCTTGGTTCTCCATCTCTTTGATCTTGCACTTAGCTTATCTGTAAGACCTTCCCTTTCTGCCCCCGGAGGCTGGCCAGGCCTCAACATTTATCTTCTTCTCGAATTTCCACCCCATCCCTTGGTCTGGCCTTTAGCCAGGCCAGCCTTCAAACCCTGGTCCTTCTGGTGTCCCTTGTGGGTTTCTGTTCCTCCCCTATCTTGCTGTCAGCCATGTCCTGATTTCCAGGCACTGCCTACTCCCTGGGATGACACTGGGAGTTTGTCATCCATTACTCTGAGGAGAGAATTCTGTGTCAACCTGGAACCTTCTGTGCAAAGTAACAGAAAACCCTACCAAAGAAAGAGGGAGCTAAATGGTTCTTATCACTGCCAGCCAAGGCCTAACCCCAGAGAGATGGGTGGGCTCAGCGCCCTCCTCACCACGAGACTGCCTCAGAATGGAACGGGAGGGTGGGTGGTGGCAGTGGTATGGGGGCTAGGGGGTAGTCAGTGTTCTCTACAGAGCCCTTCCTGGAATGTTCACACATCCTAGCCATGGTTCCAGTTTATGCATTCAGTGCATCACCTTTGAAAGCATAGCCCCTGCTGGGATGCAGAGTAGGAAAGGTGCTGGGAGAAGGTAGGGGGAGACTCAAGTGGTGGTGAGTTCTGGAGCACGGAGAGTGACACCTGCTGAAACGGAGACGTGGGCAAGGTGCTGTAGGAGCAAGGAGGGGCGAGCACCTGCCCCACACAGGTGTCCCCAGACTTTTCCAGAGAAGGCGGGGTGAGTTGTTCTTGAAAGAGGACAGAGAGTGTGCCAAGCAGGAAAGGGAGGAAAGGGCGCAGTCTGAGCAAAGGCCTCAGAGGGATTGGAAAGGCGTGGACAGATGGGAGAGCTGTTGGGCGGGGAAAAGTGACAGCCCCCTCCCTTCTGATTCTGCTGAGTTTGCATGTTGCACAAATCTGGAAATTGCTTTAAAGCTTAAAAACAGCACCTGCAGTTCAAGCTCGTTAAGTATTTAAAACCTTTTTAAAGAATCTGCTGGGTCTCCTGATGGAACACGGGGGACTCTGGAACATCCCAGCAGCTATTTGCCATTCCCCAGGGGGAGGCCCCAGGACCGTGACCTACGTCCCTTTCATCACTCCATCCCCAGCACCAGCCTGGGCCTGGTACATACAGTCAACAGTGGGGTCTTGATTCCTGAAGTTGTGTTGTGTTCGCAGGTGCAAAGAGAAGAAATACAATTATGATCAATTGCCCACGACATCTGTCATCATAACATTTTATAATGAAGCCTGGTCAACTCTCCTTCGGACAGTTTACAGTGTCCTCGAGACATCCCCAGACACCCTGCTAGAAGAAGTTATCCTTGTAGATGACTACAGCGATCGAGGTGAGCGCCTGACGTGGGCTCTTGGAAGAGCCTGCCCTTCTGTGGCTGTGCCTGGGAAGCGAGAGTGTGACGTGGGACATATAGAACAGGCCTGGAAGGACAGGCTTCCTGCACCCCTGTGTGGCTGGCCACTCCCCTCAGGGAGTTCAGAGCCAGGTGGGGGGAGGCAGATGTGATGGCAGAGGGCTCTACCACACGGTGCTATGGGACTCACCCCACCTGGGTGCTCAGGAGGGGATGGTTGACCTTAATCTTGAAGGCTGGGTTTGCAGACAGCAAAGGTGGAGGGAGGCGTTTCAAGTGGAGGGCACAGAATATGGAAAGGCTTAGAGGTGCAGTGCTGTGTGGACTGTGTAGGATCTGCAAGTAGTTCAGGAAGGATGGAGGGCTGGCTGCTGCAGTGAGTAGCAAGAGATGAACGGGGGTGGGTGGGGGGAGAGGGCTCAGGCCTTCGACCCGAGGCTGAGGAGTTGGGGCTTTGTCCTGAGGGCAGGGAGAGCCAAGGCAGGATTTCAAGCAGGAGACCAGTTTTGCTCTTTGGGGAATCCCTCTAGGCTGGAGTGTGGAGAATGGGGTACTAGGGAGCTCTGCAGGGAGGCCAGGGGGCTGTGGAGGTGGCCCAGGTAGGAGATGGAGGCTTGGAGTCGGGTGGGAGGGGAGGGCAGGGCAAGGGCAGGCGGGTGGGAGGAGGGGTACCCGGGAGGTGGCATCCACAGGCCCAGAAACTGGCTGAGGTGTGAGGCGGACCTTCGAGCTTCCGGCTTGGGTCTCCGGGTGAAGGGTGATGCGGTCCCAGAGCTAGAAAAGCCATTTAGGGCAGGAGGGGCAGGTCTGGCAGGGGAACGGGGCATTTGGCCTTGAACATGTTGAGTTTGGGATGAGATCAAAAAGGGGCAGCCTAGACAGAAGAACTGAAGCCAGGGAGAGGCATTCCATTGAAAGGGTGGTTGTTGTCCCTACAGACCTAACCAGTGACCTGGGATCCAGCAATTCACTGCAGTCCAAGGCTGGCCCTTTATGATTCAGTGAACGTTTTCTGAATGTGTGCTAAGGCGCTGGGGATTCCGTGGGAAACAAGACAAATCCCTGCTCTCATAAAAGTCACATTCTAGAGAGGTGGGTGGAGATGGTCAATAAACATATAAAGAACATAACATAATATATGCATCACATAGTACAACACAATATAACATAGCATACCATAATGGAACGTGATACTATACTACAGCACGAGTAGGAAGTGCTCTGAAAGAATACTGGGAACAGGAGAGCGAGTGGGGCTTGGGCACCAGGCCTACTCTAGCGGGTGGAGGTCAGGGAGGCCTCTTTGAGGAGGTAGCCTTTAAGCCAGAAGCTAGAGAGGCAGCGCAGTGAAGGTCTGGGGAGAGGGGCCGGGCTGGAAGCAGCAGGTGCAGAAGCTGGAACAGCAGCCATTCTCCGGGTCAGACCACCGGCTGGTGGAGGGTGACCTGGGGGATGAGGTTGCAGGGTGGGTGGGGCCAGATCAGGTGGGGCCTCGGAGGCCAATCTAAGGGGTTTAGCTTAAATAGGAGCCTGTTGGGAGCCGCCTGAGGGCTATCGGGAGAGCTGGAACGTCGCTAGGTCTTGGGGACTCAACTGTGCTGCCCTGTGGAGCAAGGCTGACGTTGGGGGTGGACACGGATGGAAGGAGGAGGGGCGTAGGGACTGCCATGGCCTTGCCTGGCTGGGGTTAGCCCTGTCCATGGAGCGGTAGTCAGCCAGCACATCTTTGGCCACTAGCTGACGTGAGGGCAGCTAAGCTGAAGTGAGGGGAAATGTCACGGCCCTGCAAGAGGGAGAGCTGTGGACTTGGTTGCTAGAGCCCGTTTCAAACCAAATCACCACCCCGGACCACCCATCAGGGTAGAGCCACTGCTTATTGGGCATCTGCTGCTTTAGGCTCTGAGGCTGGTCTGTCTGACTTCAGAGCCTGGTGTATAGGTCCTAATTGGTGGGTGTGCCGGGCTGTTCTCACAGAGACTCAAAATAACAGTGATTTACATGAGATAAAAATTGATTTCTCGCTCACATCACAAATCTGGGGTAATAGTCTAGGGCAGGTGTGGCCCCTCCGCGCTATTAGGGCCCAGCTCCTCCTGCCCTAAGTCTCCTTCTTCTCGAGGATGGTGCACTGCCTCTGTCTGCATAGCCCAGGCTGGGTCTTCACCTCCTGTTCACTCCCGTCAGCAGGAGGGTTTCAAGGGGACTGGGAGCTACACCTGGAAGTTGCCCTCAGTCCCACTGAGTAGAACAGTGTCACCTGGCCACACCTACCTGTGAGGGAGGCTAGGAACATCGTCTCTATGGAGGGTGTCCATGTGCTCAGCTGAAAAGCATGGGGAGAGTGAGTCTTAGGGGACAGCTGGCATTCCCCATGGCGGCAGGCAAGCCAGACTGGGGGTTGAGGCCTAGTGTAGCCTACAAGGTGCTGAATTCTGTGGTCAGGGGTCTTAGGCGAGCTTTACCATAACCCGTCATGGCACCTTGGGCAAGTCACTTGTCTTCTGAGCCTTAGTTTCTAATCTATAAATGGGTTTATCTACACTAATACCAAAGACTTGTGGTGAGGAATAAATGAGATCATGTGTAGGACAGAACCTCACGTAGCAGCCAGCTTATAGTAGGCGTGCATCTCCATTTCCTTTCCTCCCAGGGTTGTTTTAAATATGTCTGTGTAGACGCTGGTTCTGGGTCACACCGCATAGCCTAGAATCCCAGCTCCAGCACTTTGCAGCCGTATAGCCTTGAGCAAGGAGCTTAACCAGTTTCAACCTTGCCTTCCAGCCCTGTAAAATGGCATAATAGTAGTTCTTAACCTTTCAGGGTCATTGTTGAGGATTAAATGAGATGAAGGTGGCAGCTTGCTACGTCAGGGTCTGGCCCATTGCTGGCACTTGTTCAGCGATAACTTCTGCTTTTATGAACTATTTAAAAAACGGCAGTGTGCCAAAAACGTTTCAGAAGTGTATTCATTCAGAAGCAAATATCAGATTATTTTCTCTTTATGGGATCAAGCAGCTGCTCAGCAGACAGGAATACAGCCCAGTACAGCTCAGTGCTCCCATAAATGTAAGGCCAAGACTGTGGGGGGACAAGACTTCCCCTCCCCATCGTGGTAATTTGTAAAGTCAGCAGGATGCCCCTCTCAGCGTGTATTGGAGGTAAGAAGTCCTGCCCTGCCCCCTCCTCCCACCCTTCCTGCAGGGTCAGTCTGAGCTGATGAGGGATGTCAGCGCCTTCCAGGATTGGGGAAGACAGTTCAGGCAGACAGAAAATTGATGAAGACCAAACCCATCCTGAGTGCTGGGTGGCTGCACCACAGTTTTCCTGTGTGTTCCCTGGGCACTGCCACTAATTAGCTTTGCTTGGGAAGTCACCTCCCTTATTCCTGCCATTAGCTTATATGCAGTTATATTTAGGGTTGAAAAAAAATCAACCAATGAATGTTTTTTGTTTCTTGTTTGAGTATCAAGAGTACTTAGGGAAACATTTCACAGACAACAAAGCAACTGAGAACATTATACAAAGTTTTCCCGTCACTGATGATTGAGGGGGACTTTGAGATGAAGCCCATGTTGATGTGGGGAGATTCTCTCATTTTTATTTTACCTGACTGGTTCTCACCTGCCTCCACCTACCCATCGAGAGGCATGAATCGGGACCTCTAGTCCCAGAGCCCGTGTGTGGAGTTGGGAGTCCTGGGGCCAGTTCTAGCTGTGGGCACATCCTTTCAACTCTTAAGGACTCATTTCCTCTCTTACAAAATGGGATAAGCATGTCCTCCTGACAAGTTTTGGATTTGTTTAACAAGGATGGGCAGCTGTGGGAGAAAGCTCTGGAGGCAGCGTTAAGCCTGCAGACTCGAGCCAGAGTCCCTGGGTTCACATCATGACTCCTCAGCTCGCTTGTCTGGGACCTCGGCACGTCACTTAGCCTCTCTGGCATCAATGTTCTCATTCATAAAATGGGGACAGTAGTAGTACTTACCTCATAGGGTTGTTATGAGACTCATGTGAGTTCTATGAATCACTTGGACTGTAATTAGCACAGTAGGCTTTCTCATGTTGGCTGCCATTGTTATTATTGTTACTGTGTCAACTGAAACGTACTTCTGAGAAAATTTGTGTTAACGTAATTGTATTATAAATAAAATTTATGTTAATATAATTCCATATAAATTAAAATTTTATGATGTGTTGCATAATTAACATAAATGAACAAAGTTTATATTAACACAATTTTTTGGAAAAATCGTGGTTGGATGGTTCTTGTGCTTTTTATTTAAATGTTTACAAGTCAAGGTAATTTGGGGAGGTAATAGCTTTATTGAGATACATCCACATGACACATTCACTCATTTCAGGAGTACAGTTCAATGTGCATGTGTTTTGAACGGGAGCATTTGGTGGTTCTGGAATCCTCCACCTCAGCCTCCCTGGCCTTCAGGGGCTTCCAGCCTTGGTTCCGGGTGCGGTGAGCACGTCCCTGGTGCAGAGCAAAGGAGGCTCGTGTCTACTTAGTCTTCTTTTGGGGACAGGGAGGCCCTTCAAGGACGCGGCTGGGGATGTGTGGCGGTGACCCTCGGTGTCCCGCTTGCCTCCCCAGAGCACCTGAAGGAACGCCTGGCCTCCGAGCTGGCCAGGCTGCCCAAGGTCCGCCTGATCCGCGCCAACAAGAGGGAGGGCCTGGTGCGGGCACGGCTGCTGGGGGCTTCCGCGGCCAAGGGCGACGTGCTGACCTTCCTGGACTGCCACTGCGAGTGCCACGAAGGGTGGCTGGAGCCGCTGCTGCAGAGGTGCGTGGACCGTCGGTGGGGGGCGGGGGGGAGGCGGGGGCCCTGACCAAACTGGCATGAGAGGCAGGGGTGCTGGGCTCAGATGCCCCTTGGGCAAAGCCTCTGTCCCTGGTAACAGCGTGGTAACAGTCCCTACCTCCTGGGGCTGTGGAGGCCGTTAAATGACTTAATACACGGACAGTGCTTAGAACATGCCAGCATGTGGGAGGTCCTAGATGAGTGTTTGCTTTTATTACTGCTTATTATACACGTTTATTGTAGAAAACTTAGTATGATCAACCAAGAAAAAAATATGGTCAGTCACACAGAATTGCACTCCTGGAGGGTATACATTTTGGTGTATTTCCTTCAAGCTGGGCTGACTTATTTATTACATGCAGTACCTACAATACCTACGGCCCACCCATGAAACTTTAAGGGACACCCCCCCAAAATTTTATGTTAATTTCTTTTAAAATCAGAATGGAAAATGAATATCATAATAATGAATATATATTAATGAATCTAGCCTAGATTGTTTGTCTTTTTACCAATATAGTCATAAAATATTGTTTTAATATATCTTTTATAGAGTCATGAAAGTATAAATATGGCTGTGCCTTCAAGGATATTTCCTCTGCTGTCCCACAGTCTCTTATACTCACCTTCCCACCTACCCCTGGGCCTACTTTTGTTCTCTTCTGTTCTCTCTTTCCCTTTCCATCCTACTGATTCTGCATCAGGAGCTGAGCTGGCAAGCCCAGAGCTCCTCCGGGTGGGAGAGGAAAGTTTGGGGGGGTCTCTGTTTGGTCCCCTCCCTGTGGAGTGGGTGAAGGGCTGGAGGATCAGAGTCTGTGCATTTGGCAAACTGCTTTCCCTTGGCATCCAACGCTTGGTTGTCAGGGTCTGTTTGAAAGAGCTAGGGACCCCCTCGCCTCTGTTCCTGCATGAGACTGAGCTCTGCTCTGCCACTTCCTGCTGTCCCGGTCCTTTGCTGCCTCTTTCTCCCGCTCAGCTCTGGTGAGCTTCACCCACAGAAAGGACTCAGGATTCCTCAGGCCAGTGATGGACTCTGAGATTACTTAGAACATAGTGACAGCTAGGTGCTCACTCTGGAACCCGGACTAGTGAGTTCATCCTTCCCCCCTTCCCCAACTGTGCATACAGAGGGCTGCCTCTAGGCCTGTCTAAAGTCATGGTAGGGGCACTTTTCCCCTTCAGCTGATTCATTAATGCCATCTAGAATTCCACTTCACCCCATCCCACCCTTTGGAGAGAGCGAGGCAGCATTCCCCATAATCACGTCCTTGCTCCATACCTGGAGACAAAGGGATTCTCCCCTGGTTACCCTTTAGAAATAACTGGGGAACCTTAAAAACTCCTGGACTATTTGGAGGGGTAGATCCTGGCCTTCTGGATGTTTCAGAAGCTCCCTGAAGACTTGAGGGTGCACCAGAGTTGAGACACTGGAGTGTAGACTGTCCCTCAGGTGGTCCCAACCAGGCACAGTAGCCCCTTTCCTCCAGGGCCTTTTGGAAGTGGAAGATGTTTTTGGTTGTCACATCAACTGGGTAGTGCTCCTGGCATTTTATAAGCTGCTGTTGACATCTGGGGCAGAACCATTCTTTGCTGTGTAGGGCTGGACTGCACACTGCAGGATGTTTGGCATCCCTGGTCCCTGGCTCACAAGATGCCAGGAAACACTACCCAGTAACCACTGCTACTGGGCCTGCACGTTCTCTAACCATGATTTAGAATTCTTTACTCCAGTGCAGGCTCCCCCCGTTTTTCCCTTTCTTGCAAAAATTAGACTACCCGTGGTTCCAACCAGCTGGACTGCAAGTCACAAGTTAATGATTTATAGGTCTCAAATTCTAGAGAACTGCCCCCAAAATGTAACCCAGAGAAATCTAGCGTTCGCACCTGGTTCAGTCTCAGTTCATGTTTCCTGGTGTGCTGTCAAATGCAAAGAAACACAGTCCGGAAGCCTGCTGGGTTGGCTGGGCTTGTAAGAATGATTGTGGAGAGAACTGCTGAAGACTACGCACAAGCTGATGCTTGCAAAAGGAAATTATCACATTTTCCACTACGTGTAACATTTAATAATAAAAAAGGTTAAAAGAAAAATATAGCAGTAGTTCCAGGTTCTCTGCCAGCCTCTTACAAACATTCCTGTAGGGAGTCCACATTAACCTATGAGTAGGTATATTTTTCCAATGTAACCCATGAGGCAATAGGCTCTAAGCAGTTAAGTGACAATGCTAATGTTACACAGTAAATAAGAGGCAGGATTAAAATTTATTTTCTAACTCCAAAGCAGATCCTTTGGTCTGGGCGCATCTCTGTTCACAGGGAGATAATTATTTCTTGACTTGAAGATGTTTCATTTTAATTAAATGAAGAAATCTCTTGCAGTCTTGAAGAAACTGAAAATGTGCTTTCCGTTTTAAAATTTAGCTTTAATTTTGACATCATGACTTATATAGAGGGATTCAAATTTAACCAGAATATCCCTAGATGGAATCAGAATATTAAAGCTGTGGGACTTTTCATATCAGGGCCAGCGTCCTAGCTCCCTGCCTCCCCCCACCGCCCAGCAGCCTGCTTTTGCTCACCTGCCAGGGCTGACTTGGCTGTAGACCCCTGGAATAAGAGAAGCAGGCCTTTCTCAGGCAGATGTTCCTCCTTCTAGTGGAAGGCTGTTCTGACTGTTTTCAGGATCCATGAAGAGGAGTTGGCAGTGGTGTGCCCTGTGATCGATGTGATCGACTGGAACACCTTCGAGTACCTGGGGAACGCTGGGGAGCCCCAGATTGGCGGTTTCGACTGGAGGCTGGTGTTCACGTGGCACGTAGTTCCCGAGAGGGAGAGGATCCGCATGCGGTCCCCCATCGATGTCATCAGGTCAGGGGTTGACTTCTCTGAGCACGCATCTGGCCAACTTGTCAGTGAAGGCCCTCAGGAGGGATGGTTAGCTGTTGCCTCTCTTTTCTTTTTCCAGAGTATTTGTTTACTTTTATTAAAAATCATTGCTATATATGTGGATTTTATATTGGTGTATATATATATATATATATTTTAAAATTTATTTTAAAAATTGTGTTGAAATATGTATAACATAAAGTTTACCATTTTAACCATTTTTTAAATGCACAATTCAGTAGCATCAGGCACATTCACAATGTTGTAGAACCATCACCTCTACATATTTCCAGAACTTTTTCATCAACCTAAATAGAAACTCTATACCTGTTAAGCAATAATTCCCTTTCCTCCCCTCCTCCAGCCCCTGGTAACTTCTACTCTACTTTCCATCTCTATGGATTTCCCTATTTTATGTACATCATATAAGTGGAATCACACAATATTTATCCTTTTGTGTCTGGCTTCTTTTCCTTAACAAAGTATTTTCAAGGTCCTTCTAGAACTTCATTCCTTTTAATGGCTGAATAATATTCCATTGTGTATGCATCCACATTTTCTTTATCCATCTGTCTGTTGATGGACACTTGGGTTATTTCCACTTTTTGGTTATTGTAAATAATGCTGCTGTGAACAGCGGTGCACTATTGTCTGTTTGAGTGCCTGTTTTCAGTTCTCTGGGGTATATACCTAGGACTGGACTTGCTATGGTGATTCCATGGCTAATATTTTGAGGACACACTGTCAGGCTCCTTCTGAGCTGCAGGGGATGAGTAGACCTGGGGGTACAGGGTCCAGCTTTGGCCAGTGGGTGAGCCTGGGTCTGAGAAGAGAAGGCTCAAGCGGTGCTGGGTTGCCTTCATTCTTGAGGTGTTGAAGTCATAGTCTGGCTTCTTCCTCTCCTTCCAAGTTTAGCACCAAATGGGAGACAGATGTGGGAGTCAGGCCAGTGGAGGTTGGACTTCAGCTTTATCACTGGGGTATTGACCCAGAAGTGGTGTCATAGATCTGCACCCATGTTTGGCAGCTGGCCTGAATCCTTCCACCTGAGTCCAGACCTTGAGATGACCCAGTGCTGGCTGGAGAGGAACAACTGTGGAGACGGTGTTGAGAGACAGGGCTGGAGAGGTGAATGGGGCCAAGTCATATCTAGCCTTGAAGGCCAAGGAAAGGGGTTTGGACTTTACTGTGGGTGTTCAGAAGCCACTGAAGGGATTTGAGCTGGAAGTGACCTTATTTAGCCTGTTGCATTCTCTAAAGTCTGTGCTGTATGCCACATGGTGGGGGGTGGGGGCCTGGAGGGGATGGAGCTGCAGGCAGGGGCACCACTGGGAGGCGTTGCAGTCCTCCAGCTTAGAGATGATGGTGCAGGAGAAGATGGAGGGACATGGTGGACTCCAGAGACTTTGTGGTTGGAAAATTGGGAGGAATTGAATGGGAATGAGGGGAGGACGACTCAAGGATGACATGTAGGCTTCCGCGGGAGCCCTGAGGGGTGGCATCCTGCCCAACCCCTCATTTAACAGGTTTGGAAACTGAGACACCAAGTAGGAAGGATCATATCAAGCATCACATATGCAGCCTGTGATGCTGACACAAACTGCCCCCCACACACACACATGCACGCACGCACGCACATGGCTCAGGGACACTGTGGCCAGCTATCCTTCCCCTCCCGTAATATCCTTGGGCCTCAGTTTTCTCACTTGTGAAATAGGTATGAGCATATCCACCCTACCTATTTCCTAGCCTTTAGGATGAACACACATGAAAATGCTTTGTAGCCTAGAACCTTCTCTTCCATAGTCTTGCTGTCCTGTTCTCATTGGCCCAGAGCTTGGAGTGCAGGAAAAGCCAATACTTTGTCAAGGCCTGGAAGCACTACTGGAGGATCTTAAAATTTTGAACTGTTAGGCTCTTCATGTTATATATTTCCTCATTTTAAAATGTATTCCTCTGCATCTCTGTGGTGTGTTGACGCTATAGCTTTCTGCGGGGGTAGGATGGAAGCCTTGGGCCATTTCTGAAACTAGTGCCATCTCCTAGATGAACCTGGAAGGGAGGAAACAGGGCTGGCTGAGGCAGCAGGCCAGAGCTGGCCGTGCGGGTCCTGCAGGGGAGGCCATTCCAGCAGGAGAGGCTCAAGCCCTTGGGGAGCTTTAAGATGCCAGAGTGGCCTCTACTGGCCCATAAAGGACATCTGTGAGGGCTGCACGAGCAAGGCCACCGCACCCTTACTTCTGCCACCCTCTTAGAACCTGGTCTCTCTCTTCTCATCTCTCCTTGTTGTCTGTGCTCCTAGAAGTACAAGGCTTTCTCTCACCCTTGGGCCTTTGCTCATGCTCCTGTCTTCTCGGAGGACCATTCCATGCCTCTTCTTGGCTAACTTCCCTTTGTGCTGCAGACCATGCCTCCTCCGAGAAACTTAGCTCTACCCGCCCCCCTCCGCATCTCATGGCTGCTTCTGCATTCCCGCTGGGCCCTAGGTTGGCCTTAGTCATCCCACACCTTGCTCTGTGCTTGCCTGGTGAGATGTCTGTGAGCTTCCCCAGGGCAGGGGCTATGGGGCACGTCTGTGCCTCCAGCCCAGTTCAGCACCAGGCCCAGAACGTGAACTCAGGGTATGCTTATATGGATGAATGGACTCCAGGCTTGTGGTGAGAAGGGATTCAACTAACTGTGATGGTTTCCTGCCGCTTACCTTGAATTATGATTCACACGCTTCTAGGTCTCCAACCATGGCTGGTGGGCTGTTTTCTGTGAGTAAGAAATATTTTGAATACCTGGGGTCTTACGATACAGGAATGGAAGTTTGGGGCGGAGAAAACCTTGAATTCTCATTTAGAGTAAGTATTCCAGTCTTCTATTTGGACTCATTCTTAACCTGTTCTCTTTCTCTCTGGGAAGGATGTATTTGCTAGGAGAGCCTGGTGGACTTTTCCTCCATATTGGCAGTTTATCCAACGATCCTCAAAGATGACAGTGGCACACATATCCTGTAATCACGCCTGTCTTCTTGTGTAAACTTTTTAAAAAAATACACTTTTAATAGATTTGGGGCTGGAAAGGGTCTTGCAAGTCTCACCTGGTTCTTTCCTCTCACTCCATAAAGAGGAGGGGCAGAGGCCGGAGGCGGGTAGCGACTGGCTGAAGGTCACTCACAGAGTATATGGCAGAGACTGGACTAAAACACGGGTCCCTGCCTCCTGATCCCATGTTTTGGAGCCTTGATTTGCTTGACTGCTTGATAAAGTAGCCTCTTTATTTGGCACAGTGACTTTCAAACTTTGACACATAGAAGAATTGTTAGGGAAACTTGTTAAAAATGCAGATTAACAGGCATGGTCTCTGGAAAGTCAGATTTGATAGATTTACGGTAGGGACTGGGAATCTGCCTTTTGTAATGAGCCCATCTATTGATTCTGCTGTGTGTGATCCACAGATGCCCCTTTGGGAAAGCCCAAGCATTTGGGTGGATTTTCTAGTTAATTGAATCTTGCATTTTAAGTATCAAAACCTTATGTCGATGTTCGTGCTTTTAAATGGAAAATTTTAAACTTTACAAATATTTTATATGGTTTCCTGCTTTAAGAGTTAATACACAAGGCTTTGACCCTCCACTAAGGACTCACACCCCACCCCCCCATTATAAGCACCAGATGCTATCCTTGGTCATACATCCAGGGGACAATGGGGTATTCACAGCCGTTTGCCCCAGCATGCAAAGGCTCCAGATGACTCCACCTGCTGAGGTTTGGGGTGTGCTTTTAATGGTCTTTCTACCTCTTCCCCAGGTGTCAGGCTGCTCTGTCTGCCTCTAGAAGCTCTTCCTGTCCCCCTTCCAAACCTCTCTTCTTACTTGCTGCTTTCCTATCTTCTGTGGCTAGGAGACCAGGTAATCAGCCTGTGCTTTACATAATAAGTAAGTTCCCAGCGAGGTCCACTGTCGGTGCTCCTAGGAGTCAAGCGCATGAGCCTTAGTGCATGGACTTTGGGGTCTGGATTCCGATGGCTTAGTTGTCTTTGAGGCTGCTTTCTTGCTCTTTGACTGCATCCCGTGTCCTGAGTATGCTGGGGGAGTGGCCCCCTGCCCCATGGGGGGTGAGGCTGGCAGTGTTCACCATGACCTCCGTGTGTCCAGCCTCCTTGCTCTGGGCATTGTGGACCTGCAGCTGACTTCCCGCTCACTCCCCACCCCACACCTCCTACCCGCTCTGTGTACAGATCTGGCAGTGCGGGGGGACCCTGGAGACACACCCGTGTTCGCACGTTGGCCACGTTTTCCCCAGGCAAGCTCCCTACTCCCGCAACAAGGCTCTGGCCAACAGTGTCCGCGCAGCTGAAGTGTGGATGGATGAATTTAAAGAGCTCTACTACCATCGCAACCCCCAGGCCCGCTTGGTGAGTTCCCCGGCCTGCCCACGCTCCATCTGGCTGCATCCAAACAACAGCAGCTAATTCTGTCCTCCTACCATAGTAGATCTAGTTCCAGAAATAGAGAGGAAATTGGGTGCTCATGACACTTGTATGGGAAAACTTTATTCCTTCACTTACAGTAACAACAGACAGCTGATTCTCACTATTCGCAGCAGTCAATGCTGCATACAGGCACTGCAGTCACTGAATTTGGAACCAACTCTTGAGCCATTGCTCGTGGGGAAGTACAGGGTTAGAGTCCTGCAAACCTCTCGCAGGTGGACATTTTTGTCGATCGATCAATACCTAACTTGGTTTTATGTGTGTTTCTGTTTAAATAATTTATTTAATATATACTGTTGATTGGTTACATTGAACTCATGCCCAAGTGAAGCTCATACAATGCACCTATTTTCTCCCTCCAGCACATCATAGCCTTCTTGCACTAGGAACACTGGACAGCACTTCAGCGCTATGCTTGGGGGCCATTTAAAACAGTGAAATCACCAACACAATGCAGAACAATCTGAAAACCGTGCCACTAAACAGACCATGAACAGGACACTTGCTTTCAGAACAAGAGCTGAGACGTGACCTCAGCTGGGAACATGCACGTTGGGTGACTGTCATGGTTTAGAATGACTGAAAGCGTGAAGACACCACAAGTATTGATTTTGGGGTTACAAATACATTTTAGCAAAGAGCCTCACTGCCTCTGACACACCACCTCTGCACACCCCCGACAGGGTTCCCACTTACCTGTGTTCACATAACTAAGGGGCCACGTGGAAAGCCAAGAAGCTCTGTCCCAAGACCTCTTTCCTGGCCACTTGATGAAACTCTGTTCTTGTGAATCCTTATAGCAGCCCTTCAGGGTAGCTCTGAAATTTTCATTTTATAGGTGAGAACACTGAAGCTCAGAGAGAGAGTGATTTAAGGAACTTGCCCAAGGCCTCGTAGCTGATGCGGGTAGAACTGGGTCCACCCCAGTGGATCTCTTTCTGCTCTGTGGAACCCTCGGGACCCTCACCCTGACCTCCCCTTTGGTCTCTCTCTGCCTCTGGGCTCCAGGGTCATTGCCCAGGGCTGCAGGGTAGAAACATCTGCTTTTCCCTGTCACCCAGTCTAAAACCCTCAGATCCCTCTTCCTGATGGTTCCCAAAGAATAATATGTTAGTAAGAGGGGCACTGCATGCACCTTTTGTCTGAATGACCAGTGGCCATGTGTTGAAATGGACATTTGGTTGAAGATGAGGTCATAGTGACTCTCATCAAAGAATGAACTTCTGGGAAATAAGGAGAAATTGGAAATTTTATTCAAATGTTTTTCCTGTCATTACCATTTTGTTAAATGTTTAACTTGTCAAATTTTAATAGTTTAACGTCAGGGACAGTCCTATCTTTGCGCTCAGCATTGCTCTTGTGGTTGCACATTTGCTGTGCTAAATAGATGCTTGCTTTATTTAATAATTCAGAAGTTCTTAATCATTGGGGGCTTCCCTGGTGGTGCAGTGGTTGAGAGTCTGCCTGCTCATGCAGGGGACACGGGTTCGAGCCCTGGTCTGGGAGGATCCCACATGCCGCGGAGCAACTAGGCCCGTGAGCCACAACTACTGAGCCTGCGCGTCTGGAGCCTGTGCTCCGCAACAAGAGAGGCCGCGATAGTGAGAGGCCTGCGCACCGCGATGAAGAGTGGCCCCCGCTTGCCACAACTAGAGAAAGCCCTCACACCGAAACGAAGACCCAACACAGCAAAAATAAATAAATTAATTAATAAACTAAAAAAAAAAAGTTCTTAATCATTGGTTTTGTCCATAAAACTAAACTTCTACAAGTATTTATTATTGCAGTGTTTTGCTCTTACTATCCGAAGAATATATTTAGACTTCAATAGATTGGGCATATAAGGTTTTCATTCATAATTACCTCTAGAATACTTATCTTTGTTTGGAAGTGAGTGTTCAGGTATCAGTGGTGAATCAGAACATTATGGCATATGTGTGCTACTGACTTGTTGCTGGTCTGTGATCACACGCTCATGGATGACACATGGGGCCAGGGATGCTGGTGCAGCCCCAGAATTCAGCTCCCTGTCCCATCTGCAGGTGCTTTGTGTTCTTCCTTCCTGTACCTGGCCACACCTCCCTGCAGTGAGAGCACCTGGGGATGTCATTGTGCAGCAGTCTCTCCTACTAAGATGCTGCAACTATGTCTGAGGCCATTCCTTATCCTCCGTGCACCGTGCAGGCTACGCACACAATAGGTGCTCAATAAAAGCTTACTGAGTGAGTGAGAAAGGGGCTTTGATAGAAGCACCGTGGCCTGCAGGGGCTCACTGTTTTGTCATTTTCTCAGGAACCCTTTGGGGATGTGACAGAGAGGAGGCAGCTCCGTGCAAGGCTCCAGTGTAAGGACTTCAAGTGGTTCTTGAGTACCGTGTATCCAGAACTGCACGTGCCTGAGGACAGGCCTGGCTTCTTCGGGATGGTGAGCGAGGTGGGCCCATGCTGGGCAGGGTGCTCCTGGCCTCCAGGTCTGATTGACGAACTCTGTGAAAGAAAGACCCCTTCATGGCAACAGCTGGCCTCTCCCACACCCCTCCCCCCTTTTCATCCACTGTCCTTCCTTCTCCCCTTGAGTCTGTGGGCCTCAGGTCCAGAATGTCAGCACAGGAAGCATCTCAGAATTGGTGAGTACAGCCTCCTATTTTACAGATGGAAACTGAGGCTTGGAAACTTGGTGTTCCCAAGTCCTATTTTTTTATACTAACTCCTATCACATGACTTCAAGTCTCAATAACTGGACCAGTTACTAATTCCCAACTCAGGGATCCACAAAAGCAGTAGTAGGGAAGGAGAGTCACTTGTGTTATTTCAAAAAACCTAAAAGAAATGTTGTTGGGATGAGGTCAACTAAAATGTCCAGCACCTTTGGCTTTTGCTTGAAACTCCACCAACTTAGGGAGGCCTCTTCTACTGTGTTGTGTTCATCAGAAGAGCTGTGTTCCATTCTGGAAGTCTTGATAAATACAAAGCAGGGTATTGGTGTGTTCATTTCAGTTAGCATTACGAAAATGTTCAAACATACAGAAATGCAGAGAGAGTGTGTAATGAGCCCTGTCCCTGAGATTCTACAATTACCAAGATTTTGCCTCTCTTGCTTTCCCTCTTCTCTGCTCCACCCTCCCACTGACAGTGTAATACTGAATGAGGTTTAAGATTTCTTGCAGCTCTATTTATATATAAAATATATTTCACTAAGGAAGTGTAGTCAAACATTCTATGCTCTAAAGTCATTCAAAACATTCTCTATGTCTATCACCAAGTTGATATAGTTAGCTTAATCAATCTGTTTTAATCTTTAGGGGTTTCTCCTTTTTTTTCTTCTTTTTTAGTTTTTCTTGTAGTTTCTTTGGTAGACCACATCTTTTGAACGTAGGGAGCTGATTTGAGGTTGAGGTTCTTTGGTGGTCAAGAGTGGGGACAACTTGGCTTAATGACGTTTGAGTTCTTCTAGCTATAAGATGCTCTGATTATTCACATCTCCTGTTCCCAGATTCCTTCACAAGCAAAGGGACATCAAGAACATGCTGTTCTGTGTTTTATGAGCTAGTGGATTGTGGATTCTTCTTTCTATATGGCTGAGTCTTATCCTCAGGACCAGGCTAGTCAAAGGTGGACAAGGGCCGGGGCAAGAGTGGGGTTCAGAAGGAGGTTCTTTAAACTCTCCAGAAAGGGATTTGCAAGATGTTTGAGTCTTTCTCTGGAGGCTCCTGGAAGGGAGGAGGAGCATGGAACCTCCCATGGTTTTTTGCTCTTAGAATGATTAAAGGGATTTAGATCCAAAAGTACCTTAGAGATGACATTAGATTAGGCAATGTTGAGTGATGGAGAGAGTACTGGACTTGGAGTCTGAGGTCCTGGATTCAAGACTCAGGTATCTCCGCTTACCTGTTGTGTGACTTTGTGTGTGAATCATTGGCTCTGTATTATGCTGTTCCTGTAATCTACAATGATGGACTTCTGATCTGTGGAATGCCGGGTCTCTCAATTGGGGTGTCCTTCGCAGATGTGCGATAGCAGGAGCTCCTTGGTACGTACGCAAGGTGACAATCCAGCTGTGTTTGGCCTAGTGCAGCAGTAAGGCTGCACTAATGAGACATGAAGTGGTATGAGCTCTCAGGCCATAAAGAGTTCATCTCTCTGCTCCTCAGGTTTATCGTCTTAAAATGGAGCTTATGATTCCTGCCTGGGGTATAGGATGGGAAAACACTTTTAAAACTAGAAATGGCAGGGGCTCTTAGCAATGAGTCCAGTTCTTGAGGCAGCCACTCCTCTTACTCCATCTACCCGCCCACACAGCCTTAGGTGGAATCTGGACTAAAATACCTTTATGTTTTGTTTAGCTCCAGAACAAAGGACTAAAAGATTACTGCTTTGACTATAACCCTCCCAATGAACACGAGATCACAGGACATCAGGTCATTCTGTACCACTGTCATGGGATGGGTCAGAACCAGGTAGGTGCTGCTTCTTTAATAGATTGACATTCTCAAGCTCTGGGACAATGGACAATGGGACGCTCAGTGCTCAAGGGATCATTGGTGTGGGCCTTTAAAGAGGGAGATGAGGGGAAATCTGTGTGTTTTTAAAGCATTAAATATGTGACTTTTTTTATTATAAAGGTAATATATACTCATCACAGAACATTTGGGAAATATAAAAAGTAGAAGCAAGTAGTAAATGACAGGACCCAGAGCGACCACCATTATAATTAAGATATATTTACTTCCCGTGTCTTTTTTTTTTTTAATTAATTTATTTATTTTTGGCTGCGCTGGGTCTTTGTTGCTGTGTGCGGGCTTTCTCTAGTTGCGGTGAGTGGGAGCTACTCTTCATTGCGGTGCGTGGGCTTCTCATTGCGGTGGCTTCTCTTGTTCAGAGCATGGGCTCTAGGTGCACGGGCTCAGTAGTTGTGGCACGCGGGCTCAGTAGTTGTGGCTCACGGGCTTAGTTGCTCCACGGCATGTGGGATCTTCCTGGACCAGGGCTCAAACCCATGTCCCCTGCATTGGCAGGTGGATTCTTAACCTCTGTAACACCAGGGAAGTCCCCCCATGTCTTTTAATGCATGAGCTTGGTATTATGTATTTTAAATAGTTGTTATAATGTCTACATGTTTTATAGTCTCTTATTTCCATTACTTAATCATACTTTACTTGTATTGTTAGACACCCTTTGAGAATATCATTCCTAACGGCCCCTTGATATTCCTTTGTGTGGCTATATTAATTACTGTTGAGGTAACTGATTCCCTTTCTCTCTGTTTTTGTGACTATAAATAACCCTGCCACTGACATCTTTGGTCAGAAAAAAAAAAAAAAAGAGGGAAAAAACACCAACAGATCTGCATTTCAGATGACTTACTCAATTAATACTTTTTTCTTTACATCTTTATTGGAGTATAATTTCTTTACAATGGTGTGTTAGTTTCTGCTTTACAACAAAGTGAATCAGCTATACATATACATATATCCCCATATCCCCTCCCTCTTGTGTCTCCCTCCCACCCTCCCTATCCCGCCCCTCTAGGTGGTCACAAAGCACCGAGCTGATCTCCCTGTGTTACGTGGCTGCTTCCCACTAGCTATCTGTTTTACAGTTGGTAGTGTATATATATCCATGCCACTCTCTCACTTCGTCCCAGCTTACCCTTCCCCCTCCCCATGTCCTCAAGTCCATTCTCTACCTCTGTGTCTTTATTCCTGTCCTGCCCCTAGGTTCTTCAGAACCATATTTTTTTTTATATATATGTGTTAGCATACAGTATTTGTTTCTTGTATTTTCTCCATTCTGTTTCCACAATTTTGGATCATCTTTACTATCATTACCCTGAATTATTTTTCAGGTAGAAAAACTTTCTTCTTGAAAGTTTTTTCAGGAAAGTAGACTGCCTGTTGCCTCTTCATTTGTTACGTCTGGTGGGTGCTTACCTTGCTCCTTCATCTGCTGTGTGTTTTTCTGTCTTTTCATTTTGCTTATCTTACTGTGTTTGGGGTCTCCTTTTCACAGGCTGCAGGTCTGTAGTTCCCGTTGTTTTTGGTGTCTGCCCCCAGTGGCTAAGGTTGGTTCAGTGGGTTGCGTAGGCTTCCTGGTGGAGGGGACTGGTGCCTGTGTTCTGGAGGATGAGGCTGGATCTTGTCTTTCTGGTGGGCAGGACCACATCCGGTGGTATGTTTTCGGGTGTCTGTGACCTTATTATGATTTTAGGCAACCTTTCTGCTAATGGGTGGGGTTGTGTTCCTGTCTTGCTAGTTGTTTGGCATGGGGTGTCCAACACTGTAGCTTGCTGGTCGTTGAGTGGAGCTGGGTCTTAGCATTGAGATGGAGATCTCTGGGAGAGCTTTCGCCATTTGATATTACGTGGAGCTGGGAGGTCTCTTGTGGACCAGTGTCCTGAACTCGGCTCTCCCACCTCAGAGGCACAGGCCTGACACCTGGCCAGAGCACCAAGACCCTGTCAGACACATGACTCAGAAGAAAAGGGAGACAAAAAGAAAGAAAGAAAAAAATAAGGTAAAATAAAAAGTTATTAAAATAAAAATTATTAAAAATAAAAAATTAAAGAGTAATTTAAAAAAAGAAAGAAAGAAGAGAGCAACCAAACCAAAAAACAAATCCACCAATGATAACAAGTGCTAAAAACTCTACAAAAAAACCCCAAGAAACAGGGCTTCCCTGGTGGCGCAGTGGTTGAGAATCTGCCTGCCGATGCAGGGTACACGGGTTCGTGCCCCGGTCTGGGAAGATCCCACATGCCGCGGAGCGGCTGGGTCCGTGAGCCGTGGCCACTGAGCCTGCGCGTCCGGAGCCTGTGCTCCGCAACAGGAGAGGCCACAGCAATGAGAGACCCGCGTACCACAAAAACAAAACAAAACAAAACAAAAACCAAGAAACAAAAAACGGACAGACAGAACCTTAGGACAAATGGTAAAAGCAAAGCTATATAGGCAAAATCACACAAAGAAGCATACACATATACACTCACAAAAAGAAAAAGGAAAAAAATATATATATATTAAAAAAAAAGGAAGTGAGCAACCAAATCAATAAACAAATCTACCAATGATAATAAACTCTAAATACTAAACTAAGATAAACATAAAACCAGAAACAAATTAGATGCAGAAAGCAAACCCCAAGTCTCCAGTTGCTCCCAAAGTCCACCCCCTTTTGGGATGATTCATTGTGTATTCAGGTATTCCAGAGATGCAGGGTACATCAAGTTGATTGTGGAGATTTAATCCGCTGCTCGTGAGGCTGCTGGGAGGAATTTCCCTTTCTCTTCTTTGTTCGCACAGCTCCCGGGTTCAGCTTTGGATGTGGCCCTGCCTCTGTGTGTAGGTTGCCTGAGGGCATCTGTTCTTCCTCAGACAGGACGGGGTTAAAGGAGCAGCTGATTCAGGGACTCTGGCTCACTTAGGCCAGGGGGAGGGAGGGGTACGGATGCGGGGCGAGCGTGAGGCGGCAGAGGCCGGTGTGACGTTGCAGCAGCCTGAGGCCCGCTGTGCGTTCTCCCGGGGAAGTTGTCCCTGGATCACAGGACCCTGGCAGTGGCGGGCTGCACAGGCTCCCGGGAGGGGAGGTGTGGATAGTGACCTGTGTTTGCACACAGGCTTCTTGGTGGCGGCAGCAGCAGCCTTAGTGTCTCATGCCCGTCTCTGGGGTCCGCACCGATAGCCGTGGCTCGCGCCCGTCTCTGGAGCTCCTTTAAGCAGCGCTCTTAATCCCCTCTCCTCGCGCACCAGGAAACAAAGAGGCAAGAAAAAGTCTCTTGCCTCTTAGGCAGCTTCAGACCTTTTCCTGCACTCCCTTCCGGCTAGCCGTGGTGCACTAACCCCCTGCAGGCTGTGTTCACGCCGCCAACCCCAGTCCTCTCCCTGCGCTCCGACCGACCGAAGCCCGAGCCTCAGCTCCCAGCCCCGCCCGCCCCGGCGGGTGAGCGGACAAGCCTCTCGTGCTGGTGAGTGCCGGTCGGCACCGATCCTCTGTGCGGCAATCTCTCCGCTTTGCCCTCCGCACACCTGTGGCTGCGCTCTCCTCAGCGGCTCTGAAGCTTCTCCCTCACCCCACCCCTGTCTCCACCAGTAAAGGGTCTTCCTAGTGCATGGAAACTTCTCCTCCTTCACAGCTCCCTCGCAGAAGTGCAGGTCCCGTCCCTATTCTTTTGTCTGTTTATTCTTTTTTTTTTGCCCTACCCAGGTACGTGGGGAGCTTCTTGCCTTTTGGGAGGTCTGAGGTCTTCTGCCAGCGTTCAGTAGGTGTTCTGTAGGAGTTGTTCCACGTGTAGATGTATTTCTGATGTATTTGTGGGGAGGAAGGTGATCTCCACGTCTTACTCTTCCGCCATCTTGAAGGTCTCTCCAGAATTAATTCTTAAATGAAATTATAGGATTTGATGTGTAGTGCCACATTGCAAAGCGGTTTTTAGGGCAGTTTCATCAGTCAGGGCCCAGGTAGATCGGTCTGGGTTAAGTGCTGAACTGCAAGCTGGGCAGGGGAGCAAGACCTGGAAGTTCTGAGGACCATAACAGGACCCTGCCCGGGAAGCAGGCAAACCCGCCAGGGCGGGCCCAGGGGAGGATGCAGGAGAGAGCAAAGCATTGGTTCTGGACCTTCAAAGCCTTGCTGTCCTAAGTAAGGTGTCAGACACTGGAGACGAGGGATGGGCATTCAAGTTTTCCTCCAACCTGGAGTCACCCTGATTCCATTTGAATATTATGCACCATTATGGTCAACAGTAAGCTTTCATAATTCGGACCCCTACAGCCTTAAAATTTTCAGGTTCTTCAACCCCCTTTAGAATAGCACTCCTCAGAGGTGTCCCCACGTGGTACCATCAGCATCACCTGAGAGCTTAGAAATGCAGATTCTCAGATCCACCCCATCCCTCCCTAACCCACCTCTTGTCTTGACCAGCTTTCAGGGAGATTTGTTTGAGAAGCAGTGCTCCATATGCCTTAAGAACAGTCACCTGTGTCAGAATCTCCTGGAAGCAAGGGGATGGATCATGGTGGATGGGTGGCTGTGTGTCTTGTTAGAAGTGTAAAAGTGCAGCTTCCTAGGCCCCATCTCAGACAGAAGGAATCCTCATTCCCTCTTTGGGAGTGGGGCCTGGAATCAGCATTTTTCCTAGGCACACTAGGGTAGGAAAACCATTGCTCTGAAGAACAAGTCCTCCTGTTAGCAGTCCTGTTGCCTGCTTGTGCACAGAACTTTTATAGTCTCCAAGGTATGGTTGCCTCCATTATATTTCAGGGGAAGGAGGAGGAAAGGAATGAAGAAAAGGAGAGGAAGTGGCTGGTCAAGGTCACAGAGAGCCCCTGACTGCTGGGACCAGTCCATCTTCTTTCCTGCCGTTCTGCAACAGCCTGGGGATAGGCACAGTGGGTGTGGGGTGACCCAGGAACCAGCCCCACCCTCACAATCTAGCAAACGAGAAGGATGAGAAAGGGCCCCTCCATTCATGCTTGCTAAGCACCCCTCCAAAGGTGCACGTGGTGCTCCGGGGACACAGGCTGGTGTTGGTGGGTGAGGGGAGAAGGCTGGATCCCAGCACCCACGCCCTGGTGACCCCAGGTTTTCATCCCTCTTTCTAAAGACTTCCCTCTTTGCACATCAGAGGGTAACTGGCACATGTTGGCCGCCCTGTTTCTAGTTTTTCGAGTACACGTCCCAGAATGAAATACGCTATAACACCCACCAGCCAGAAGGCTGCGTGGCGGTGGAGGCCGGAATGGATGTTCTCATCATGCATCTTTGCGAGGGAGCCACCCCAGAGGATCAGAAGTTCATCTTGCAGGAGGTAAGGGAGCTGTCTCATGCCTTCCTTGCTGTCACTCCTGGTCCCATGGGCTGCAGAGGGGAGTCTAGAAGTAAAGCAAGTCCCTAGCAAGTCTCAGGGATGTGAGACTACATACTCCTACAGGAGACCAGGAACTTCACAGTGACCCCAAGGGATCCCATGGCATCCAGCACTCATAGCACTTTCCTTCTTTCCTCACTGTCCACTCCCTTTCAGTCTTCCTGTCCTCCTTACACTTTAAGCTGTGACTGGCTGGAATGGGAAGAGGCGCTGTCGCCAATGTGTTCAGAGATCATGTGGGGTTCAAACGAGTGAAACAAATTGCCAAGTGTGAGGACATGAGGTTAGATCCAAGTAGAAGCCACTCCCGTTGTCTAAGTCTCATTTTTCCCAGCTCTAAAGTGGGGACAATAATCACAGCCTTGTCTACCTCTAGTGAAGAGTAGATGTATGGCCAGAAAGAGTCTTTGGAAGCTGTAAAGCTCTATAGACATTAATTGTTACTTGTATAATAACCAAGAAAACCTCTCTGATGGAGTTGGTTCTCTATCAGAAGAGCCATTGTTGATTTGGAACTGGGTGTTATTTCACGCCTGAAAGGCACTACCTCTACCATGTTTGCAGTAAGCCCGTGGTGGGACTCATACACCAGTCATCTCCAAAGACTCACTAAAAAAGCACTTGAGGGAATAAATCCAAAGAAAATAATTCAGAAGAAAGAATTAGTTCACTTTTATGTCAATGGAAAACTTTCATTCCCAGCCTGGCCCCAGGGATAGAAAGATTCATCTATACTACTTATAAATGGATTAATTCTAAGTATAATTAGAAGTTGGAATATGCTTTCCTGTAGAAAGTGTTATGATTAGCAACGAAATTTGCAGGTTTCCTGGAAAAACCAGGCACCATAGTGCTGTCTATGTGATATAAAAAATAATAGGGAAAAATATTTTTGTAAACCCCAAAAGTTTTGTCTTTCCCTTCTTTCTTCCAACTGGAAGCCATTGTAAGCCCTCAAAGAAGAGTAATGCAAGATAGAAATCATGGGGCTTCCCTGGTGGCGCAGTGGTTGAGAGTCTGCCTGCCGATGCGGGGGACACGGGTTCGTGCCCCGGTCCGGGAAGATCCCACATGCCGTGGAGTGGCTGGGCCCCTGAGCCGTGGCCGCTGGGCCTGCCCATCCGGAGCCTGTGCTCCACAACGGGAGAGGTCACAGTGGTGAGAGGCCTGTGTACTGTAAAAAAAAAAAAAAAGAAATCATGAAATTGGTTTGAAATGTCGTTAAAATTTTACCTTAAAAATCTTTAATTTCAGTGACCATTTAAGCAAGTTTCTTTAGAAGGGTGGGAGGAGGGAAGTTTTAATTATTTACTTTCACATTATTCTAAAGGCAACTTATGAGCACCTTTAAGGGCTTTCCAGATTAATATTATAGAGATTCTTTTGCATCTAATTTTATTTCCAAGGGTTCTGTTTCCCTGGAACAGGTATGCCACTTGTTCTGCCCTTTTGCTTCTCAACCATGATGAAGTTCCTTGGGGCTGTACAGCTTACACCAGAGAGAGACAGAGGGAAAAAAATAAACTCCAGAACTTGGGGAGAGACTTGCCGAGTTAACTCAACAACAGTTGGGGAAAGAAGAAATGGGAGAGGCGGTAGAGAGGGTCATTGTCCTTCGGGGTTTGGGAATTGGCATTGTTTGCAGAACCAGCTTCCTCTCTGGTGACCTGTACCCTCACCCAGCCGGTCTGTGGCTGAGCTGGGACTAAAGCCAAGTTTCCAGATTCTCCACTTAAATACATAGGAGAAAGAGACTACCAGAGATGGAATTAGTTGACCTAAGAGAAGTGGAAGAGATTAATAAAGGATCTTTGGTCCTGGTTACCCTGAAGGAAAAGAACATCAGTAAGGGTGAGATATAGGGTCTGACCGATCCCAGAATGGCCAGCAGGTGGCACCATCGGCCCTGACGGTAGAGTCACGGACCCCATGAAGAGCTCCGGGGAGAGACAAGCATGACATACGTTTCTACACTCCTGGCCCTCTCTCTGCACAGACAGTCATGGGCTGCCTTCATACCTGCAGACACTCACTACTCAATAAATATTTCTGAAATAATAAAAATCACCCTGAGCACTTAACAACACATTTTAAGGAAAAGATACTTTCTGAGGAATTGCTTATAATTATCTTGAACACCCAATGTCTATTATCTTTTGTAGGATGGTTCTTTATTTCATGTACAGTCCAAGAAATGTGTTCAGGCTGAGAGGAAGGAATTGAGCGACGGTTTTGTACCACTCTTACGAGACTGTACCAACTCAGATCATCAGAAATGGTTCTTCAAGGAACACATGGTATGAAGTGTCACTGTACTACGGAGCCCATCTAGAGGAGATGGGGGGAGCCCCTGGACTCCGTGTTTAACAGACTTAGCTAAGCACAGAGACAGACACACCAAACACTTGGCTGCTCTTCTTTTCATAAGGAAATCATTCTGTGATTTGTGAAAGTGATGTTGGCTTTAATAAAAATGTGAATAAGCTTTGTACTGATTTTGAAAACTTTAAAATTGTTCCCAAATACCCTGTTTTCAAAGGGTAGTCATAAAATGTTAACTCTAGGTATTCAGAGAATTAAAAGCTTTAACTATTTTTCTATCAAGATGTATATTCTACTGTCATGTCTTTTTATTCCCCTTAGCAAAAAGGTAAATATTTTATTTTGGTATTTAAAAGGATTCCCAGGTATGAAGATGTTTGCATGGAAATTAGACTCATGCAATGTACTTTGCATAAATTGATAATACCTCAAACATTGGGTTAAGATTTTTCTCATTGTAGATAGGTGGACACTGGAACATTATATTGATTCCTTCAGGTCATTGAGATAATCTAGATTTATTTAATAAAGAATGCTATGTGGTTATGTGTTGCTGTCATAGTCAAAACTTTATGTTAGTCGAAGAGGACTCACCAAAGTTGAAACTTCAAGGGAACAATTTGATGTACTGGGCTAATATAAACTTCAACTGCACAGAGTAGACTTCTGACAATGCCTAGCTGTGGGATGGCTGGCTACTTTTAGTAATTACCACAATGACTTTAAAACATGTTTATATCATTTTTAATTTTTATCACACATTAGTGTCAGGGAGAAATGTAATGCTGTATGTGAAATTCAGTTTTCAAATCTGTTCATTAATAATATTTGGTCATTTCAATCCATGATAGATTTTGTGCCACAGCAGCTGCTGCAGTTTCTCTTCATAATTCTGATTTGTGAACGATCCCAGATCTACTTCTGAGATCTTGTCAACTTGATGAAGTCAATATGAGTGATTTTTTTAAAAAAAGCAAGAACATTGCCAATCTTTGTTTTTGCAGTCAGTCAGATGTGAGAGATGACACACATGACTTCAATTGATTAAAAAGCATCAAATTTTGTCTCAGGTTCTTTTTTACACATTCCCCTTTGAGGGATGCAGTTTAACAATTAGCCAGGAACAAATCCAGTTCACCTGGCTTGGATCAATCTGATGCATCTTAACCACTCTGAACTTCAGTTTCTTCATCTGTGCAATGAGAATAATGAAACCAAGCTTGTGGGGCACTTGTGAGGATTAAATAACATAGAGCAGGTGAGGGCTTAGCTTAGTCCCTGGCATACAGTATGGGTTCATTAAATTTCTGTTTTCAAAAATGCACTTTATAAAATGTGAAGCACAGTAAACATCAGTAGGTGTTTATTCAAAAATAAATATTAAATAATTTAGTTATTTTATCTTTACAGGATTAAATAGCTCCTCAGCAGGCAGGAATACGATATGAACTCCTTCCAGCACAGCTCAGTTCTCCTGTAAATGTAATATGCTGTGAGGCCAAAGCTTCCCTCCTCCATTGTGGTAACTTATAAAGCAGGTGAGATGCCCCCTCGGCCTGTAATGGAGGTAAGAAGTCCTGCCCTGCCCCCTCCTCCCGCCCTTGCTGCAGTGTCAGTCTGAGCTCCATTGAAGGGGTGTCAGCCCCTCCCAGGGTATAGGAAGACAGTTCAGGCAGACAGAAAATTAATGCTGATCAAATTCATAATGAGTGCTGGGAGTCTACACAAGCATTTTTGGGTGTGTTCACTGGACACTGCCGGTAATTAGCTTTGCTTGAGAAGTCATCCCTCTTACTCTCGCCAGCAGTTTCTACGGGGTAATTTTTAGGATGGAAGAACTAATAAAAATATTCAGGGTGTCCAGGAAGATATTTTCAGACTGTAAGGCAATTTACAATATTTTGAGGAATCTTCCCTTCACTAATGGATGAGGAATCTCAGCCTGGGTAGGTCTCCACCTGCCCCACTGGAAGGTATGGATTGGCCTCCAGTCCTGTTGTGTGGAGTCAGGATCTTGGGGGCCAGCCCCAGCTGGGGTAGGTTGCTTCACCTGCTAGCACTCATTTCCTCATCTGCATGATATGGATAAGAATGTCTTCTGTTAAATTCTCAGATATATTTTTTAGTTACTTTTTTAGCATTTGCCCTAAGGGATTATATTATGCTTCCTGGATTTATTACAATCTTCTTCATTCTTAGTATTGAGTTAATCTGAGTAAAATTTAGCAAATTTGTATCAGTATAGCTCCTGTCTCCTCCCCTGTGCTATTATGGACATATATGTTATATCTATATGTTATAAACTCAGTAACAGAGTGGTTTAGGTCTTGCTTTAAATAGTAAGAGAAAAAGAAAAAATATGCACACATAATATACACACAGTCTCTTATATTTACCCATCTATGTACCATTTTCCATGCTCTTCATTACTTCCTGTGAATCTGAGTAACCCTCTGGTGTAATTTTCTTTCAGTATAAGGCCTTTCTTTGGTATTTCATCTAGGATAGATATGTTAGCAATAAATTCTCTCAGTTTTTGTTTATTTGGGAATGATTTTATCATGCTTTCAGTTTTTGGAAAGATAGTTTAGCTGGATATAGAATGCTAGTTGACAAGGATTTTTTTCTTTCAGCACAGTGAATTTGGGGTTACACTACCATAGTGTCACCATTGTTTTGATTGAGAGGTCATCCATTAATCATTTTGTTACCTGTATGGGATGAATCATTTTTCTGTTGCTGCCTTTAAGATGTTCTCTTTGTCTTTCAGGAGTTTAAGATATGTGTAAATGTGGTTTGTATTTATTGTACTTGGAGTTTGTTGAGCTTGGAATGTAATTTAATGTTTTAAAAATCAATTTGGGAAGGTTTTAGCCATTATTTCTTCAAATATTTTTTCTGCCCCTTTCTCTGTTCTTCAAATTGGATAATTTCTGATGATCTATCTTTAAATTCACTGATTTCTTCTGTCAAATCAAACTATTGAGCTATGTAGTCATTTTATTCCAGTAGTCATTTTTTGTAGTCATTTTTTTTCAACTCTGAATATCCATTTGGTTCTTTTCAGTAGTATCTGTTTCTCTGTTGAGATTTCCTATATATTGACTCATTGTTAGCATATTTCCTTTAGTTCTTTAATTATAGTTTTCTTTAATTATTTGAATATATTTTTAATAGCTGCTTTGAAGCCTTTGTAACTTAGCAGCTTAAAACGTTAAATATATTATCTTACAGTTCCTGTAGGTCAAAAGTTTTCACGTGGCTCTTTTTTTTTTTTTTTTTTTGTCTGCGTTGGGTCTTCATTGCTGCGTGCGGGCTTTCTCTAGTTGTGGCGAGCAGGGGCTACTCTTCACTGCGGTGCGCAGGCTTCTCATTGTGGTGGCTTGTCTTGTTGCAGAGCATGGGCTCTAGGTGCTCGGGCTTCAGTAGTTGTGGCTCGTGGGCTCTAGAGCACAGGCTCAGTGGTCGTGGCACACAGGCTTAGTTGCTCCGCGGCATCTTCCCGAACTAGGGCTCGAACCCATGTCCCCTGCATTGGCAGGCAGATTCTTAACCACTGTGCTGTGCCACCAGGGAAGTCCCTTGCACATGGCTTGACTGGATTCTCTGCTCAGGGTCTCCCAAGGCTTCAGTCAAGGTGTCCACCACGGCTGTGATCTCATCTGTGATCTCACTGATTGTTGGCTGAATTCAATTTCTTGAGGCTGTAGAACTGAGGACCTCAGCTCTAAAAGGCCGTTTTCCGTTCCCTGCCATATGGCCTTCTACACAACATGACAGTTTTCTTCTTCAAGGCCAGTAGGAGAGTGTCTGTTGCTGATTCTTATCTCTTTTAAGTTCTCACTTGATCTAGTCAGGTTGACCCAGGATAATCTTCCTTCTGTTAACTCAGAAGTCAACCGATTAGGGACCTTAATTACATCCAGGTAATTCCTTCTCTGGAGTGATATGCCATCATATTCACAGATCCTGCACACACTCAAGGGGAGGGGATTATATTCGGCATGTGTACCAGGAGGCAGGAATCTTGGGGGGTCATCTTAGAATTCTGCCTATCACTGTGCACCTTTGATCCCCAATAATTCACATCCCTTACACGCAAAATACATTCACTCCCTCCCAAGGTTCCCAAGAGTCTCATCTCATTACAGCATGAGTTCAAAGTCTAAATTTTCATCATCTAAATCTAAATCTCATCAGCTAAAAGTCCAAAATCTAAATCAGGTCCAGGTGCAGCTCATTTCAGTATATGCAGCTGCTAGGACACCGTTGCTCTCCATCTGTTACACTGAAGATGCCATTTATCCACCCCAATACTCCCAACATACAGTGGTAGGAAGGCATAGGATAATGTTTATAGATATTCTGGCTCAAACAGGGGGAAATGAAAGTCAAAAGGAGTCATGGGTCCATAATTGTTTTGAAATCAGGTAAACATTTGACTTTTCTTGATTCAGTTTCAAGACCTGGGAATAATCGTGAGGGGCTTTTGGCTCTTCCCTCTGGGCACGTGGTTCCACCTTCTTGTCATCCTTACTATTTTATGAAAAGTAACACACGTTTGCAGCTGAGTCGTTTTGTGAGCCTGCTTCCCACCAGTAGAATTTTGGTTGTCCAACCTCCTCTTTTCATTTTGTTCTCTCTCTCTCTGTCCCATTTTGTCCAAGCTGACAGGATTTCTTTTCTTTTTTTGTTGTTTTAATATTTATTTATTTATATATTTATTTGGCTGTGCAGGGTCTTAGTTGTGGCATGCGGGATCTAGTTCCCTGACCAGGGATCAAACCTGGGCCCACTGCATTGGGATCATGGAATCTTAGCCACTGGACCACCAGGGAAGTCCCCCCAGCTGGCAGGATTTCTGCTGAGATAATTCTCAAGAACTTTGTGGTCTTTCATGGATTCACTGCTTTTCACTCCATTAGACAGAAGCCACATCCACTAGATCTTTTCAAACAAATCCCTTTTCTCTCTTGGCCTCCTGTTGAGAAGGCTGAGTGATAATGACCTTCAGCTTCCTGGATGCCCCTGGTGTAGTCAAGAAGATCCATGACATGCACACACTCTTGATCTCTTAAAAGGGCCCTTTGTGTGACTGAACGTTCTGAGCTTTTGATCTCTCTGAGGTTTTAACAAAAGATTGTACAGTCACACACTCAGTCTTTTCTCTGTGCCACATTTTCAGTAGCCATTCTGATTTTTAGCCTCTTTTGCCATCTGGAGTGGCTGAAAATTTTCTAAATAATTCAGTCCTACTTAATTTTTGTATAACAGTTATACATATATAATGTTATGTATAACATTATACATATATAATCTCTCTCCTCTTTCACTTTACCATAAGCAGCAAGAAGAAACCAGGCAGCATCTTCAGCACGGCTTGGAAATCTCCTTAGCTATATAACTAGGTTCATCGCTTAAAAATTCTACATAACTGCTGGAGACGATTTTGCTAAGCTTTCTGCCACTATATAATAAGGATCTCCTTTTTCCACTTTCTAATAACATGTTCCTCACTTTCTTCTTAACCTTCACCAGCAGCATCCTCAACATTTATATTTCTGCTAACAGTCTGTTTAATTAAGGAAATTTAAGCTTTCTCTATTATGTGCTGCAGAATTCCTCCAGCTTCCTCCTACTGCCCAATTCTAAAGCTGCTCCTACATTTTAGGTATTTCTTACAGTGTCATCTCACTCCCAGGTACCAAAATCTTTATTAGTTTTCTATTGCTGCGTAATAGATTGCCTCAAATATAGCGGCAAATATAGTGGTTCCTGTAGGTCATAAGTCTGGACATGGCTTAGCTGGGTTCTCTGCTCTGGATCTCACTGGCTGAAATCAAAGTGTTGGCCAGGGCAGCTATCTCATCTGGGACTTGGGCTCTTCTTCCAAGCCCACTGTTTGTTGGCAGAATTCAGTTCCTTGAGGTCGTGGGACTGCAAACCTCAGCCTCTAGAGGTCGCTTGCTGAGAGATTCTCCTGCTGGCTTTGAAGAAATCAGCTGCCATGTTGTGATGGGCCATGTGGCTGGGACCTGAGGTGGCCTCTGGGAGCTCAGAGTGGTCAAGTTCATGTTGAATTTGTAGAAACAAAGACTCATCAGTATGATTATTACATTAATAACAATGTAGACAATGCAGGTGCATTTGAAACTCTGGCTCAGGGATGCCCATCTCATCAGATGCCTACTTACCATTCCAGAAGATTCCTTTTTGAAAACTTGTAAAAATTCCCAAGAACCTGAACCTTCATTGCATGACAGTCTCCTTACACATGAGTTGGGAAGGATTTGTTTTATTTATATGGGTCGATTCTGGATATGTGTTAAAGGGAAATTTCCTGCGCTAACTAGCTTCCCTTTTCTCCTCCTGTGAAAGCAGTACTTTTCACAATTTAATGTGCATGGGAATCACTTGACATCTTGTTAAAAGGTAGATTCAGGTTCAGCAGGTCTGGGATAGGCCTTGAGATTCTGCATTTCTCACAAGCACGCAGATGATGCCACACTGGATCAAATTTTGAGTAGCAGATTATTCAAGTGAGAATAAGAATGCAGGTCCTGGTTGCCTGGTCACTGGTGTCTATTCTCACACACACACTAGATGGTGTTGTCAGCTCAGGAAATATCACAATGCTTTAGTTGCAGGCATGTCTGTTGATCTAAAAGAATCCTCCAAATCTCAGGTCCATGGGATGCAGATCTGGAAGGCACCCAGAGATCATCCTTTGCCCAGTGGGTAGAGGTGGTAATGAGGCCCATGAGGGAAGGGGGTTGCCTGAGATCACACAACAAGTTAGGGACAGCGTTTTCTTTGTCAATACCTGTCAGTCTATGTAGTAATCAGTGTTCTAAATTTGGCCTGGGTGTGTTTTTCTTAAAGTGTTAAATTGGTACTCTTTTTAAAAAAATTGTATCTTCAAATATTGGCTTGCTGTATTACATTAAATTATAAAAAGGAAAATTAGTTTCCTAGCTTGATAAGAAGTTCTAAAGACTTTGCCACATGGTTTGTTGTATCATAGCCGCAATGTTTATTTAAGCAAGTGGGGTTGGAAATGCTGGCCTCTTACAGTCTCCTAATGTTTGTGAGATTTAATGCACTGTACACCAAATTTTTCACACTTATACACAACTTTAGAGTTTTGTTTTCAAGAGTTTTATTTTGTTTGCTCCTATAAAGTCAGCCGAGTGAGGATTGCTGTCTCCTTTTTATTTTCAGCATCTGCTGATAATAATAATAATAATAATACCATGAGTTTGGGCACTGCTCTAAGCACTTCATGTAAATGAGCTAATTTAATGCTGAAAACACCCAGTAACGTAGGTGTTGGTCCTCCCCTCCCCTCCTACCAGCTTCCCCCATCCCCAATTTAAAGGTGAGGACACTGAGGCTCAGAGAGTGTAGGGAACTTGTCTCAGGTCACACAGCTAATCAGGGGCAGTGCTAGAATTGAACTCAGATGGTCTAACTCCAGAGCTCAGTTGTAACTGCTGGGACCTGGGACCTCCTGGAGGGGAGGGGAGGCGACTTGCCCAAGTCAGGCAGCTCGTACACCCTGGCCACAGCCCTCCCCTCACTCTTAGTCCAGTTACAGCACACTGCTGGTCATGGCACGAGAATTAATGAGAGTCTGTCCTGCTTGGAGAGTACAGGGGTCACAGCAGAGTCACGTCTCTGGGCAAGTGCCAAGTCAGGGAGCAGAGCCAGGCCTAGAGCTCCAGGCTCAGAGCCACTGGGGGCGCAGACCTGCTCCTCCAGCTGCCATTGTCCTGGTGGGCTCCGTTTTGCCCACACCCACACTCTGCCCTCTTTCTCTTTAAAACGAGGCATGAGTAGGAAGGCAGGATTCAAGAAGAGGGTGGGGGGTGTTTCTTCAGTTTCCCCTTTGAGATTCTTGCTGCAAAGCCAAGGAGGCCCACAGTCCGTGGCCAGATCCCCTGCGGTTGCCCCATCCAGCACTTTGCTGTCTTTGGAGGGTTTAGAGCCCGTGGGACTGAGTTCTGTCCCATCTGCCATGTCATGATTGCTCTGTGAATCATCTCGAACCTTCTTTTACAAGGCAAGGGTCAGTGGAACTGATTGCTCATCAGACTGTTAAGATGGTTATTTCAGTGTCCTAAAAAGAAATTGCCCGATGGGTGTGTCTATTGGGCAGCTCTGGTTATTAACTCAACAGTGATTGCACAGCACCACTGGATTCTGACTGCCAACTGTTATAAAAAGAAGCAAGTTACTGGGTTATAGAATTTGCAGGGACTTTACAAGTCATGTGTTCAACTCCCTCCTAAGCAGGAGTCCCTCCTTGTCCCCAGCAGTGGCCAGCCAGCCCTAGCTTGCCCACTGCTGGTGCGGGGATTCTCCCCTCTTCACAGGTCATCCGTTGTGTTCTTGGACAACTTCTTACGAGGCTGAAATCTGTCTCTCTGTAGCCTCCTTATTGCTCTGGACCCCCCGCTTGGAGGCCACCCAGCATGTGTGCTCTCTCTTCCCCTCAGAGATTCAAGGAAAGAGGATATGTGTCTCAATCTTCTCTCCTCCAGGCTGTCAGCCCTCCCTTCTTCAAAACATCATTATGGAATGTGGTTTTCACTGGAGTTCTGTGAGGGAGTAAAGATAGACGCTTGCATTAAATCTTCTGCATTTAACCGAAGGTCAAGACTCCATTCCCCATCCCTGCAGAGAAGTCTCATCTAGCTCAGGACCCCCCAGATGCTCTGAGGGCAGTGAAACGACATTAGTGGGCTGTAGGGTGGGACAACAAGAGGGAGAGAAATGGTATAAGAGAAACTTCATTTTCCATAATAGGAAGTCAGTAATAATGGTCTAAAACTGAAAAATCGTGAGAAAGCAGGGCTAATGTGTTATTTGAAGTTGTGAGGCAAATACTGGAAGAAATTGCTGAAAATGTTGAGAGGAGGGGCTCTCTTGAGAGCCAGATCTGGGTAGGATTGGGACAGGGGACTGCTGATTTTATTATAAACCTTGAGTACTATTAGGCTTTTTAAGTACATGTACTTAAGCTAAGTGTATTTGTTGAAAATTATCTCTAAAAATTCTCCCAAATGGAGTCTGGGCTCAAAGTCTTGTTAGTAGGGAAACAATTAGGGGCCTAGGTTTGGCTTTATTTGTCAGGGTAGATTTAAAAGACATTGAGATATGTAGAAGGACAGACCTGGATATAAATTTGGTCTGGTGAACTTGCCAGCTTTGTGACTTCGGGCAAGTTACTTAACCTCTCTGAGCCACAGTTCCTTATCTGTAAAATAGAGGCAGTGCTAGGAGCTAACTCTAGGGGGTTGTGAGGATTAAATGAGATGAGGCAGGCTCAGGGCACCCAGCAGAATGGGGGCTCAGGGGCCATTTCCTGGCCACAGATTCTCTGTTGCTCGATCCCAGAGATATCCTGAGGACCAGAGCAGCCGTCAGAAAAAACACGTGTCTCAACTCCTGCCTGCAGAATGTTTGCTCTTCATAGAAGTCCTGGATTCAGTGCCTTATGGCAGAACAAACAAGCAGGAGTCCTTAATGGTTCATAGTCCTCCTTCCCTCTCCATCCTCAAGGAAATTAGCTTTTTGTGTGTGTGTGTGTGTGGTACGTGGGCCTCTCACCGTTGTGGCCTCTCCCGTTGCGGAGCACAGGCTCCGGACACGCAGGCTCAGCGGCCATGGCTCACGGGCCCAGCCACTCCGCGGCATGTGGGATCTTCCCGGACCGGGGCACGAACCCGTGTCCCCTGCGTTGGCAGGCAGACTCTCAACCACTGCGCCGCCAGGGAAGCCCGGAAATTAGTTTTTTAACCCTTCTCCTCTCATAACTAGTTCATCTCTGGGAAAACTTTGAACCCAAGAGCAGCCGGGGGTTGGGGGTCACTTCAGTCCAATTTTTTGGCCATGAAGTGGGGGCACTGCTCCTCGAGAGCCGCCAAGAAGGGGGCCACCAGGCCAGTTCATCCTTTGTGCCTGCGGGTAGGGGACAGGAGCAGTAGCCTCAGCCTCTCTGCAAAACCCTAGCAGGCCACGGGATTTGGAAGACTCGGGGAGCTTGTCCCGAGGTAGACTAGGCTCAGCTCACTCCTTTTGGAACCAGAAACTGAGGCAAAATAAAACTGCCTTTTCTGGGTAGGATTCTGGACAGTTCTGGGAACTTGTCTGCAAAACAAATTGATTTATGGGGATCCAGCTGTGAGGAACTGTACAAAACAGGGATCAGAGGAGATATACTCCAGATGTGGCTTCATTAAGGTCAGGGGTAGAGCAATGGGATTGAAAGACTTCCGAGGTCCATTGGGCCATGGAGACTTCGAGAAAGTATGGCCAAGGGCCTGTGGCTTCCAGCTGCTGATTCCGAGCTGTAAAACAGCTTTGAACTCATTCTGTCCAACCTCTTGAAACTACAGGCCCAGAGAGGGAAGGGGCTTACCCAGCATCACACATGGAGGGGAGACAAGGCTGGACCCAGAAGCCACATCTGCTGCTGCCGGTACCAACATCTGTCTCATCACCCACCCCTGCCTCTCACTCCTGCCTTTTAGAATCCAGCCCAAGGTTGTTTTCTTAATCAAAAGTTGAGGGAAGACTTAACTCTGCCACACTCTGATGGTAGCTTGCCCAGTGAGGAGACCAGGCTCACCCTAATGCTGGGGGGAAAGCTCCCTCCCCACTTCACGGGCTGCTGAGACCCTGGGTGACACCTTCCGTTGGAGCAGTCGGTCCCTGTGCTTCTGGAGCTGGAAGTGGTACTTTGTTAGGTGCCTGTTCCCTGTCCTCTGAGGGTGAGGGCAGGATGCCCTCCTACTGCATTGCCTGTATTGGGAATGAATTTCATTTTTTTTTTAATGTAGTTTTTTAAAAAATATTACAGCTATTATTTATTTTATTTGGCCATGCCTCAGGGCACGTGGGATCTTAGTTCCCTGACCAGGGATCAAACCTGTGCCCCCTGCATTGGAAGCGTGGAGTCATAACCACTGGACCGCCAGGGAAGTCCCAGATTTCAGTTTTCTGAAGCTTGGAAATGAGATTCACATTTGGCAGAATCTCGAATCAAGTCTGGTCTCCCACTTCTACTACAGCATTCCTGACATGTCTCTTTTTTTTTTTTAATTTTTAAATATTTATTTATTTATTTATTTGGTTGTGCTGGGTCTTAGTTGTGGCAGGCAGGCTCCTTAGTTGTGGCTCGAGGGCTCCTTAGTTGCGGCTCACCGGCTCCTTAGTTGTGGCATGCAAACTCTTAGTTGCGGCATGCACATGGGATCTAGTTCCCCAGCCAGGGATCAAACCCAGGACCCCTGCATTGGGAGCGTGGAGTCCCAACCACTGTGCCACCAGGGAAGTCCCATCTTCTTTTTTTTTTTTTTAAACACTTTATTTTTTCCAGATTATTAAAATATATATATGCTCAGCTGAAAATTTGGAAACTATGCAAGAATATAAAGAAGTCACTTAAGTTCTCACAACCCAATGACAGCACCATTTGGAAGCATTTCCTTCCAGTCTTTTTTCATTATTACAATTCCTTTTATTTGGCTGGAATTGGCTCAGTATTAGCTTTTGCCAAATGAACATGGTTCTGTCCTTTGGGGAAATGCAGAATTAGTCTCCTTCCTCTGCCTATAACAGGGGTGTAGATATGTGACAACAATATGCACCTCCAGATTCTTCCCTCCTCTGGGAGAAAATTGCAACTCCATTTTAAATACCAAAGTTTTTAACAGTTATGGTCATTGCCATTTATTAAGAGCGTGCTACTTAAAAGGCACTGAACTAATATTTTCATACATTGTTTAATCTTCACAACAGTCTTACAAAGGAGGTATTTTCTAGCTTCAATTTATAGAGGAAGATACTGAGGCTCAGAGAGAATGGGTCCCATTTGAACTGATGGGAATTGAGTTCAGTGAGATTATCACCTCCCTTAATCTGGCCTTTTTATCTTTATTAATGCAGCCTTACTAAAACTGCCTCTTGAATGCCAGACTTGCAAATCACACCTTTACATTTGTTCCTGACAAATTTATCTCCTTGATTCTGGCCCACAAAGATCTTTTTTTTTTTTTCTCTTGTGATAATCTCTCTGATGCAACATGACTCATGTAGAATTCCTAGCAATGATTAAAAAAAAAGGAAAAGAAAGCCCTCCTAGCACATTGCCTGGCACACAGTACTCACCCAGTACCTGGTTGCTATTATTATTATATGAGGTGGGTGACACTGTTTGGTTACCTGGGTTTCCCTCTGTTCCCCACAAAACACACAACAATGTGCTAAAAGTAGCATTGTGCTAAGGAGGGGTCCAACCACCGTGGTTGGTCTCTGAGATGGCTTCTAGAACATCCTTCCTTTCCAGCTGTTGGCAGAAACAAGAAGCCAAGAAGATGCTCCCTTGAATTTGGACCCCTCTGTCCCATGCCTGGCCCTGCCCTTCCCCTGGGGTCTCATCATCCCACCCGTTGGTTGATACGGTAGGTCTGTCTTTGGTGAGAAGGGCCCCTTCCCCCGACCAGCCTCCCAGCCCCTGACATGGCAGCCTGCCTTGCTGTTGCTCGTACTGCTGACCCCTCAGAAGAGACGTTCCTTTTAGTGGGGTGGAGCTGTCAAAATGGATTTTAAAACATGGGTTGTGTTTTATTGTAATTTTTGGTTATTTTCTAAATTTGGTCACAATCATGTCGTCTTGTTCTAAAAAGCGAGGGAGGAAGCAGCTGCCCCCTGGGAAGGCTTCAGAGAGGAGAAGGAAGGGAAGAAAGCCCTCAGGCTTCCCTGCTAATTGTTCTGCTTCCTTCCTGATCTCTCGAAAGCCCTCTCTGTGGGAGTAGAAGGGACAGATGTGGACTTGAAGATGCCCGCATGGTCTCCCTGACCTGGGAACTTCGTGGAGGGCAGACTGTCACCGGCCCCTGATGACACTCACTAAGGCTACTGGCCCCGTACAAGTGCCAGACAACACAGGCCCTGTTCCCACCTGGACCCAGGAGATTATGATTCAAGGTGGAAACAGAGAGATGGGAGGAGCCTGAAGAAAGGGCTGATCTCGTCTTCCTCAGAGAGGGGTGACATCTGTGCCATCTTGAAAGGCTGAGCAGCCTGTGGATAGGTAGGGGGAAGGCGGTCCAAGGGGAGGGCAGCCTGGCCAGGAATGGTGGGCAGTGGTGTTACTGGAATGTGAGGAAGAGAGGCTGGGAGGTGAGGCCAGGTCCTGGCAGGGTCCACATCTTGTGGGGGGCTTGGATGCCAAGCTGAGGAGTTTAGAGGTCATCCTGGAGGCAGCGAGGAAAAATGGTCTTTGCAGTCAGGACAAGACTGCAGCTGGCCGCGGGGCAGCTTCCTCCCATTGCATCATCCTCCCTTGAGTGTCCATCCCCCAGAGCTGCAGATTCTATCACATTCTGTGGTTTGGTTTCTGTCCACAACGCTGCACTGAACTACCCCTGCCAAGGTCCAGGACCTCTTGTTTGCTAAATCCATTGATAAGTTTTCTTCCTCATGTTCCTGCATCTCACCATTGCATTTGGCCTGGTCCACCCCTGTCTCCAGGCATTTTCTCCTCCTCTCCAGGTAGGCTCCTGGCTACCACATCTCTTAGTTCTCCACTCAACCCAGACTTCTGTGGGCTTCCTTTCCAACATCCTTGAGCCACATTCCCCAGGATCCTAGGGGACCCTTTATGTCCTCCCCCAGAGATCTCAAACACAGATGTGGCTTCAATGCCAACGGTTACCTGTGTCCATCAGTTAGGAACTGTATTCAGCTGCAAGTATCAGAAACCTGAAAAACAGTGGCTTAATCAAATTCAAGGCTTTATTTTTGTTACATAAGAGGAAGTCCAGAGTTAGGCATTTCAGGGCTGATTTGGTGGCTTTGTGGTGCTGTTAGGGATGGTGCTCATTCTGTCTTCCCATTCAACCATGCTTAGCATGTGCCTGTCACCCTGTAGTTGTAATATGCTCCCCCACCCCCCACCAAGCATTTAGTGTGTCATCATTCAAGGAGAATGAGAAGGGTAAAGAGCAAAAGACCTGCTAACTGAGTCCGTCCGCCATTAAAGAGCTTTCCCAGAAGACCCTTCCTGTTTCTGTATTAGTTATTGCCACAGTAACGCTCTGTAACAACCACCCCCAAACTCAGCTGGCCAGGCTCAGCTGGGCAGCACTCCAGACTTGGGCCAGCCAGTCTTGGTCTAGGTCAGTTCCAAGTGCACTAGTTCTGGAACCCAGGCTGAACAAGCAGAGATGAGCCGGGGAGGATTCTTCTCATGGTGAGTCATCAGAGCAAGCAAGCCAAACTGCGCAAGCAAACTTAAGGTTTCTGCTTATTCCTTCTGCGAACGCTCCAAAGGAAGTCATGGAGCTAAGTCCAGCATCAGTGGGTGAGTACTCACCCTCCATCCCCAGCGGCAGAGGAGAGCACATGTTTGTGGAGTAATATCCACATTCACACAGTCTCCGTCCAGTCCTGTGTCCTGTCACCCCTTCATTGAACAGGAGGCCGACAAGTGTGGGCTTTTTGGCTGGCACTTTGCCATCCTAAACAAACTCAAGGTTTTGATGGTGAGGAAGGAGGGAAGAACGGAAATCTGGTAGGCACACTTTGGCAGGACTTTTTTCAATAGCTGTGTCCCAGGAACTACCAGGTAAAAAATAATGAAGTTAGAGAACACACTGGCTGGCGGTGACACTAGTGACATTTATTATCCTTGGGAAGCCACCAGGACACAGAGACAGGCCATACCACAAGGCTTATGTGGCCACCGAGTCTCCTCCTCCTGTTGCAACATTTCACAAACCTCCCTTATTTGGTGCTGTCATAAGTCCCACTGCACGAGGGCATGGGAGAACATTACCAGCAGAGGTGGGAGAAGTCATCGACGTCATCCCCATTTGGAGTTGCTTGTCCTTCTGTCTCTAGTGAAGTGCTGGCCTGTGTCATTCCCAGCACATGCTCATCAGCCCTGAAGGGTCCTGGCTCTGTCACATCGTGGCCTGGCACCAAGACCTGGCTTCTATCTCTTGCCTTTGCTGTATCCATAGCTCAGATAGCTGTCAAATATATTCAGGTCCTAATATCATAGGGAGAGGAAGGTGCAAAGCATCTAAGACAAGAAGAAAGAGCTAGAGCTGTAAGATGGAAGCTGGGGCATTGCCTGCCTAAGGGCTGCAGCGGCTGTCCCACCACCAAATCCTGAGGAGCAAAGGAAGGAAGAGACGTTCACTAGACTGGATGTGCTGTTCCTGAGACAGGGAGCCCAGAATGGTTTCCAAAGCCCACGGCATTACTCGCCCTCTTAAGCCTCTCTCTTGCCATGTACACACTGGCAACTCGCACATCTCCCCCCCAGCCTGGGTCTCTCCCAACCTGCTGCCCGTTGAGCACTTCCCTCCGGCTGTCCCATCCACCCTGAAAAAACAACACATTCTACCCTGGGCTCGTCATCTTTTCTTTCCCCAACCTGCTATTCTTTCTCCCCTGCTGTCCACAAAGCTGGAAAGATGTGGTTTGTCTCCCTGACCTCTATTTCCCTTTACTCTGGCAAGAACCCCAGTATTTCTTTGGGATCCACCCCTTGCCCTCTTAGTCTCTGTGGTCTGTATGACTCCAGCAAAACTCATGGATCTAAGTCAGTTAACACAGCCGTAGCGATTGGTTCAGTGGTGAGTATGTGACCTAAGCTGGTGAATCTCAGAACTTTCATGCAAATGCTAGGACACAAGCTCTCATTTGTTTCTGTTAGATTTAAACCTGGAAGGATATAGCTCCGAGAGGTGCTGGCTGGCAGCCACCTTGTGACCATGAGACTGGTGACCATCTTGTGACAATGCAGGAGGAGCTGTCAAGACCAGAGTCAGCGCAGAGTACCTGAGTTACAAGAGATGGAGAGAGAATATACTGATGATGTGGTTTGAGTCCCTGGATCCAGGTGGGCCTGAAATGATTGAGATCTACCCTCATGTTGTTTAGTCATATGAACCAGTACACTTTACTTTTCCTCTTTTTCAAGGTCAGTTTGATTAGGTTTTCAGCCAATTGTAACCAGAAGTGTTCTGCTACACCTGTTTCACTGAATGGCAGCAGCACTTAACCAAATAAGCCAGAAGCCTGGGGTTCACATTTAGATTCACTCCCCACATCCAAGAAGGCTCAGTCCTGGGCCATCTCTTTAGTTTCCTCCCTGCATCCCATTGCTGTCGCCTCAGGTCAAACCTATGTCCTCTCTTGCCTGAGCCATGGAATAAACAACCCATTGAGTGGCCTCCCTTTCAGCCTCAGTGTCTCAATTTTTCCTTCCCACTTGGCAGAGTTGTCTTTCTAAAAGCTAATCTGACTATGGCACGGTATTCAACCACTCCCCAAGCTCTGTTCGTTCACGTAAAGAATGACCTGGTCCCAGCCTGCTGCCAGTGGCCTGGGCAGAGTGGGTGTGACAGCATGAGGTTGCCAGAGCTGGCCTTTGGGGCCTCCTTCCCTCTTCTTGGTGCCATCCCACCCTGGCACCATCAGCTGAGTGTGGCACAGAACTGCTCAGATGGGCCAGGCCCACAAAACCAGTGGAACTTAAAGGTCTGAGGGAGCAGCCGGGAGGTCAGGCCCCTGCTGCCCAGCTTCATAGAACCAGATCTCTGACCTGTGCCCAGGACTCTGGGTGCCAGGCTTCCCCTCTTCACTTACCCATCCAGCTTTACCGCCCAACCAGCCCCTGGCTACTCGAAGCGTGAGCCATGGACCAGCAGCCCTGGCATTGGCTGGGAGTATATTAGAAATGCAGACTCTCAGGCCCCAGCCCAGACCTACCGAACCAGAATCTGTATGTTAATACTCTCACTGGGTGATTCTCAGGCACACTGAAGTCTGGACAGTCATTAAGCCTCCCTCCAGGTCATTCCCTGGGCCTCAGGACTGGGACAGAACAGCAGTGAGGTGTAGACAGAGGCATAGAGCTGGAAAAATCCAGCTTCCTTATCCCTCATCCCTGGGGATGTTTGTGCACCTACACTGGGGCCGTGGGATCTTAGAGTGGGCAGGGACCCTGGAGGTTCCCAGTGACCAGCCCACTGAATCTTGCTTGGATCACAGACACCTTTGAGAATCTCAAGGAAGCTATGGCCCCCATCTTTAGGAGAGCATGCATGTGTATGCACGTGGCTGCCCTGCACACAATCACAGCTGACGGCACACGCCCACAGGAGCCTCCAGGTAAAAACTTCTGCCTTAGAAGAATCCTTTCTGTAGCATCTCCAGCCTTGTTGAGAGCCCTGCAGGCTCTCACCACCTGCCACACCTGCATTCCACTCTGGTTACCCCCTTTTCTTGGAACTGGTTATGCCTCCCAGTGACTTCTTTCCACTGCCTTGTCCTGCTCTGCAGAGTCACGCAGAGGAGGTCACTTAGTCCTCCTCATGACAGGGATGAGAAGATAAGGAATTACATCTACCAGAGTTTGCCCTTCTCCACAATGTTCAGCTGTGGTTCTTTCCATATAGGATGGGACATCCAGACGCTTCCCAGCCCATCTTGGCCCCAGACATCCTCTGTTTCTCAGTGTTCCCATTAAGGGCTGGTCCCCAGAACACAGCGTTCCAGGTGCAGCCTGACCAGCCTGGGGAAAGCTGACCACTCCCCCATTTGTTCTGAACACTAGCTCTGGGGACAGACATACAGCAGCAGATACACTGAGCTGGGGTTCAACTCAGACCCCCAGATCTCTCGTAAACACCTGCGTGATCTCAGCTTCCTTTTGTTGTAGGAAAAAACGGGGTGCAAGCGGAGGGTCACATCCCAGGTCTCGAGTGAGTCCCTGGGGTGGGCCACCAAGTGAGGGTCTTGGCTTTGAGTAGGAAAGAATTCAAGAGCGAGCCATAGTAAAGTGAAAGCAGGTTTATTCAGGGAGATACACACTCCCTGAATGCTCAGAGCGTGGGTCATCTCAGAAGGCAAGAGCGGCCCTGAGAGGTACACATTCCATATACAGAATGTGGTATGTCTCAAAAGGTGAGACTGGCACTGAGGTGTGGGTGTGGTTCGTTTTTATGGGCTGGGTAATTTCATAGGCTAATGAGTGGGAGGAATATTCTAACTATCTTGGAGAAGGGGCAGGGATTTCCAGGAGTTGGGGCACTGCCCACTTTTTGACCTTTTATGGTCAGCCTCGGAACTGTCATGGCGCCTGTGGGCATGTCATTTACATATGCCAATGTATTACAATGAGCGCATAGTGAGGCTTAAGGTCTGCTGGGAGTCGAGTCTTCCACCAACTTGGAGCTAAATAGGTTCTAACCAGTTTTTGTGGTATCCTGTTCTTAATGGTTGTGTCATTCTTTTAATGGTTGTGCCCTGCCCCTTTCCTTCCTGTCTCACTTTCTCTCTTTCTAGCATTTGGGAGAGTCTAAATTGAAATCCCAGGTTAGACCACACATTCAGGTTTCTGTCCTGTTCCTTAACTGCCCTCAGTGCCCTTGCCCAAAGGCATTTCCACCCCCCACCACACCCCACCAGCCTCAGTTTCCTCACAGGTTTGTTGGGATGGTCAAATATGTAATGAAAATACTGGGGCTTTGAAATATGGGATTTTTAAAAATCAATTTATACTTTATTTTTGGCTGCGTTGGGTCTTCGTTGCTGCGTGTGGGCTTTCTCTAGTTGCGGCGAGCGGGGGCTTCTCTGTTGCGGTGCACGGGCTTCTCATTTCGGTGGCTTCTCTTGTTTGGAAAATGGGCTCTAGGTGCGCGGGCTTCAGTAGCTGTGGCACGTGGGCTCAGTAGTTGTGGCTCGCAGGCTCTAGAGCACAGGCTCAGTAGTTGTGGTGCACGGGCTTAGTTGCTCCGCAGCACATGGGATCTTCCCAGACCAGGGCTCAAAGCCGTGTCCCCTGCATTGGCAGGCAGATTCTTAACTACTGTGCCACCAGGGAAGTCCCTGAAATATGTTTTTTAAAGTTTCTGTTACTTGGTATTTTGGAAAAGATTTCTGGTTGTTTCCAAAATCCATTTCCCCTTTCTTTCATAGGAATAGAACCTTAGCACACAGACGCTCAGCTTAAGACCATAAATCCTGGCCTGCCCTGTGTTAAGTGTGGCCCTGGGAGGTGAGGGGAGCGATGCACTCAAAATGCAGTCATGCTCTTCAACGGAGAGTGTGTCTTTCCTTGCCCTCTGCCCCTGCCCTGGCTGTGGACCTGGTGGTGTGCCATTTTGGAGCACAAGTATGAGTACAACACCCCTGGAATGGCAGAGCAACAAGATGGAAGGTGTCTGGGCCTGTGATGACTTCAAAGAGCAGCCTCCTCAGACTCGGGACGACTTTTATGTGAGTGAGAAATGAACTCCTATCTTCTTTAAGCCACTGTTATTTGTGGTGCTCAGCTCAACCTTATTCCAGCCTGATGAATGAATTTTCTTGAGGCGTGTTAATTCTAAGAGGCAGGTGTTGGCTTCAAATCAATAGGGAAGAGTTAGGGACTTGCAAATACCCTGAAGAAACCTGTATTTCCCCCTTTCTTTCTACTTTTTTCCTTCCTTTCTTCCATTTCTCTCCCCCCCCATCCAGTTCTCCAACATTTAGTGGGTTATTCTTCTGTACCAGGCCCTCTACTTGGCACTGTGGTTATGAGATGATTAAGGCACAGTATCCGCCGAAGCCTAGCAGGGAGACAGATATAATGACTAATTGTCCTCCAAGTCCAAGTCACAAGATTACTGTGAAGGTGTGTACAGGGTGATGGGTGAACCCAGCCACCACTTTGCCTTGGCAGGTGGGAAGCAGGGGGCCTGAGTTGGTCCATGAGGGTTGAGTTGAGGTTCTCTAGAAAAAGAAGGACTTGCTTTGCTGTTACTGCCTTGTGAGAGATCAACTTCCTTCTGACAAGCCCTGAGCAAGGAAGAGACAACTGCTTTGCAAACAAACACCTCATGTATTATTTCCTCTGTTCTCCTCACATATTTCATCTCCTCCCCTGAATGATATGCCTCCCTGTGTCACTTAATTTCCACAGGAAACTGGAAAAAGCAACATCTGTCTAAATTTCCCCTAACTTGCTCCAGATTTCCAGGGTCAGAATGTGGACCCTGGGAGACACGGTCTCCGTGGGGTCAGAGGTGACAGCCCCAGAACTGGTGGACTCCCGCCGAGCCCCTGTGGCAGCCGGGCCGCCCCGGCGCCAGTTCCCTGTGCAATACAGATGTTCTGCTCGGCAAGGCTTTCACTGGGAGCATAATCAGTGGCTGAGGGGGCCCGTGGAGAGGGGAGTGCAGGCCTCGTTCCCACGGGCTCCTGCCCAACGTGGTTCCTGAGTTTTCTGTTCCTGGGAGAGCGGGTGGCCAGCAAATGCTCCAGCTCCCACACCAGTTGCTCCAAGGAAGCAACTTCCTCACATGGCCCCAGGCTGCCCCCAGCCATGGGGACATTGTTTTGTTCACAGCCCAGTGGTAATGGCATTTATTTAGGGGACACTTTCTCTTCTGCTACCCACAAGGAAGCAGCTCTGAGCAGGGGAAGGAGCAGAGATGAGCCTCTAGGGATCAGGTTACAGCCCTTGAAAAGCCACCTTCTCTCTGAGTCTCAGTCTCCTTACCTGTAAAAGAAAATGGGTTGGTCAAGGTGGCATCCAAGGGCAATGCATGGTGAAGGTGTGAATTTTGGAGGCCAGCAGAATCCCACCTGTGCCACTTGCTGCGCTCGTGGTCCTGCCTGGGTGGCCTTGCACCTCGCCAGCCTTGGTTTCCTCATCTGTGCATTGGGGAGGTGGGACCAGGGCACCTCAAAGGGTCCTCAGGGCTTCATAATGATGGGAGCGTCTGCCTTTCATAAGGAAGCTGAGGAAAAGGGTTTTATTCTCTCCTAATGGCAGAATATTTCTAATTCTGTGCCTGGTGAAGATAAGCAGGGTCATCTCAAAAGAACTGGCCTCCATGAGTTCCCCTTCTGCCCTCTGCCCCCCACCCATGAGTCTCTGCAGATCAAAACACTATTTTTCTAAAGCAAGAATCAGATGACTCTTTGGGGCCTCCTCCCAGGTCTTGTAGGATCCAGCCCTCAGACACCGCCCACACTGCTCTGCCCTCTCACTTTCTCTGGCCCCTTTCAGGCCCTTAAGTGGTCCAGCTGCAACCTCCTTTGGCCCTGGCCCCAGTAGTGGTGCCAAGGGGTGGCTGGGGGTAGCTCCTCCAGAGTCTTCCTCTGCTCCTCCAAGGCCACTCCAAAATCCTTTATCTAGGTAAAAACAGGGTGCTGTTGGTACAGGACCATGCCACATTCCCCAGGTTGCCCTTTCAAGATGCCGCCCCCCCAGCAGGCTGCCACTACAGCGTTTTCTCTGCCTGGAGCACTCCTCCCCCTCTTTCAGATCTTAGCGTCGCCCATCACTCCCTCCAAGTGGCATTCATGCACATCCTGCTGGTCCCCCCTCGCTCTCCTCTCTCATAGCACCTGGTCCTTTTCTTCAGAGAACTCATCGCATTTGTAACTACACAGGTATCTTGTACTTACCTGCTCAATGCCTGACTCTTCCACTGAATAATAAATTCCAGGAGGACAGGGATCATGCAGGTCTTGCCATACAGTTGACCCTTGAACATGAGGTAGGGGGCGGTTAAGGGAGCCCATTCCCTCTGGGGTCGAACATCAGAGTAAAACTTTACAGTCAGCTCTGGAGTTCCACATCCTCAGATTCAACCCACCATGGATTGTGTAGTTGTGTAGTATTTATAGAAAAAAATCTGCATATAAGTGGACCTGCAAAGTTCAAACCCATGCTGTGCAGCGGTCAACTGTATTCCCATTGCCTAATACAGTGCCAGTAAATAGTTGACTCTCAATAAACAATTGATGAATGAGTGAATGAATGAATCGCCCAGAGAATCTAGAACTTGGTGGCAAAATGATGACAATGGGAAGGCAAATGGTTGCAAGTGATGCTGTGGTACCTGCAGGCTTGAGGCACTAGGCTTTGGCACCAACACTGTGGGTACAGTCCTGGCCTTGACACTTGGGTCTCTGGGAGGGCAAAGTCATTTTTCCTCTCAGCCCCAGGGAGAAGAGTGTCTTGAGAAAGATAGGAAGGTCCCCGGTGTTGAAATGTTTCTGAGAGGTGCAGGGAGGAAGCAAAAGTCTGAGACATGTCTATTGATTCCGCCACAGGTTGTGGTGACCTTGACAAGAACAGTTGCAAAGGATTGAGGAGTCAGAAACTAGACTGCTGGGGAGTTAGCAGGAGGTGAGGAAGTAGAGACTGTGACTTAATGACTATTTCTAGACATTAGAACAGGAATGGGAAGAGAGGTGACATTAGCTATTTCTTATCACACAGGATCACATCAAAATCAATTTGGAAAAGTTTCTGAATAGTAAAAATGATTCATTTCCTGGATGGCTAGCAAAATATGATGCCTCAACTCCTTGTCTTACTTCTCTCAGAAAAGTAGGATGTCAGAGTTGAAGGGATCTCAAAGGCCGGATGTTCCAACACAATCCTCTCATTTGGTAGATGAGGCGCCTGAGACCCAGAGAGGGGCAGGGACTTGCCCAACGTCACACAGCAGTTGAGGGTCAGAGCCAGATTTTAAACCCAGGCTTCTGTAGGCCCAGGCTGAGGTTCTTTTTCATATTTCATGTCTTTCTTTCCTCTGTCCTTTCCAAACAGTCTTTATTGGCTCCAGGAAATGGGGAGGATAGTTATTTTTAGTTTATTCAAAATGAATAAAATGGGTAATTTTTTTTCCCATATATCAGATCCAAAGTATGTCTTATGTAAGAGCTAAATGGGATGAGAAATGGTTCCACAGTGAGAACAAAGATTCCTTTGAATATTAAAAGCTCCAGAGTGAACTCCAAATGGGCCCAAATGACTGGGACCAGCTCCTAGCCTAGCTGACTACAGAAGGCTGTGCAGGGCCGTGCATGTGTGTGTGTGTGTGTGCGTGTGCGTGTGTGTGTGTATGTGTGTGGTAGCAGGCTCCATCTGTGGGGTGTGATTGCCTGAGCACCAGGACGAGCACCACAAACCTCCTCAATACCTCTTTATTATTATGATTATTTAAAAAATATTTTTAGAGCAGTTTTAGATTCACAGCATAATTGAGCAGAAGGTACAGAGATATTTCCCATATACCCTCTGCCCCTACACATGCACAGCCTCCCTCACTGTCAGCACCCAGCACCAGAGTTATGCGTTTGGCCCTTGAACAACATGGGTTTGAACTACATGGGTCTACTTATGTGTGGATTTTTTCAATAGTACATACTATAGTACTATAGGATCACCAGATATGGAACCACAGATAACAGAGGAAACTTGGAGATGGAGGGCTGACTATAAGTTATACTCGGATTTTCAAATATGCACAGGGTCAGCGCCCCTAACCCCTCTGTTGTTCAACGGTCAACTGTATATTTGTTGCAATGGAAGAACGTACCCTGACACATCATTATCACCCAGAGTCCATAGTTTACATTAGGGTTCACTCTTAGTGGTATATGTTCTAGGGGTTTTGACAAATGTATAATAATGTGACCCTGCACCTTCTCAATACCTCTTTATTATTATTATGGTAAAATACACAAAAAAATTTACCATCCTAACCATTTTTAAGGGTACAGTTCAATGGCATTATTCACATTGTTGTGCAGACATCACCACTATTCATCTCCAAAACTCTTCTCATCTTGCAAAACTGAAACTCTATACCCATCAAATGCTAGCTCTCCATTATCCGCAGCCCCTGGCAACCCCCATTCTGCTTTCTGTCTCCGTGACCTTGACACTTGAGCTCTGTCACGGAAGTGGAATCCTACAGTATTTGTCCTTTTGTGTCTGGCTTGCTTCACTTTAGTCCCTCTCTGCATGTGCTCCCTGCCCCCCAATTCCACCGTTAGAAAGCCTTACCTCTGGCAGAGGATTTGATTCTCTGCTGAGGAGGGGCACATGCCCTGGGAAGAAAACACTTCAGGCGTTACTGGCACTTTTTCTTTAATGCCAATCAGTGGATGATTTCTTGAGAGCAGGTTTCGATGGGGGTAGGGTGACCCTGGTTGAAAGCAGTAGGTGAATAAGAGGGAGAGACATTAATGACAGAGAAAAAAGTTTTCCTGCCTGAAACAAAATGTTGTTAGGATGATTATAAATGAACCTGTATAATTGTTTTTATAACATAGCCACCACCTAAATTTATGTCTCTGGGTCTGTTGGCCTCATGTCTTGCTCTGACTTAATTCCTTGGGGTGTCATGGCTGAGGCGCCCTCTAATGGCTGCTAGTGATAATCACCATAATACCTTTGTGTTTGGTTGCAGTCTATAAATTAGCACACATTTTTTAAAATTTATTTTTTGATTGAAGTATAGTTGATTTACAATGTTGTGTTAGTTTCAGCTATACAGCAAAGTGATGCAGTTATATATGTATATATGTATTATATATATATTCTTTTTCAGATTCTTTACCACTGTTTGTTATTACAAGATATTGAATATAGTTACCTGTGCTATACAGTAGGTCCTTGCTGTTTATCTATTTTTTAATTTCTATCCATTTATTTGATCAAAATGGCAGTGGCGTGAAGTAGTTAGAATAGGACTTATTGTCTCTATTTTTCAGGTGGGGAAACTGAGGCTCAGTGGGGTAGAGGGACCTTCTCTATTTGTTGGTAGAACTGGATCAAGAACCCAAGTCTTTAGTCCAGGGCTCTTCTCATGGCTCCACATTTTGCTGGCATTTATTAACCTAAAAATGTCTAAGGATAACTGTTATTTGCAAACGCATGGTCCTCTCCCCACTCCCACCCCCAGCCTTCCACTTGACCCAGTCCTTCTCCAAGAATGATGCGTCACCATACAGATGCTCAAATTAGAAATCCAGGCGTTGTCCTTGATATTTCCCTCTCTCTTGCACCATATCCAATCTTCAGTTAAATACTGTGGTTTTTAATTCCTAAATATGTTTTTAGTATACCCACTTCTCTGCAGTTCTGAACTCCCATAGTCTAGGCCTCTATCTCTCACCTGGAGTTGGCCCTTTATATTGTTATTGCTGTCCTTTCTGCTCACCTGTTCCTCTGCGATTTCTTGGGAAATGTGGATTTGAACAATGTTAATCAGGTTTCTATGTTATAGGATTTCTCTTTGGTATGACAATCATGGTCACAGTGACTCTTCAGGGTGAGGGATCAAGCATTTTGCAAGCCCCAGACTTTCTTGGTCATTCCTGGACTCCTGCAGTCCATTCTCCCAACTGAAGCCAAAGAGTTTTCTGCTAACTGCAATCTTGATCGTGCTGCCTGCCCTTCCCATACCTCTCCTGCGACCCTGGCCTTTCTGCTTCTCTGACATGTGTAGGACACACCGTCAGTGCCCCACGCAGACCCCTTCTCCAGTCTCCTGCATCCGTCTCCAGCTGCAGCAGCAGCGCTGACTGCTGACACCACAGCTGCCTCTTCTGGGGAGCCACCTACCAGGGAGGTCACATTCCCCCACCCTCCACAAGCATCTCCTAACCATGATCTGGGTGGGTTCACAAAAGGCCTCCCACCCTGACCTCGAGGAGAGAAACTTTGCTGTGCAATTTATGCTCCCGAGCCAGCTGTGGATCAGGAACCAGTTAGACTTTACCGGAGAGCACCTCCACGTTCTTGTTCTGCTTCCCTCACTCCTTGTAGGTTTTTCCTGTCCAGCACTCCCTGGATACTTCCCTCTGTCAGCCTCCACCCTTCAGGAGCCCTCCCTAAGACACCAGCCGCCCCTCAGCCACCAGATGGGTCCTCGCACACTGTCCCTCACTCCCGTGCCTCATTCTCTCATAAAGCAGGTCTGTCTCCCCTATGGCGCTACCAGTTCCACCAGGGACCATGTATGTTTCTGTCCACAGTTCCATCGCCCATGCCTGGGAGGTGCTCAAGATTTGCCAAATGAAGTTAGAAAGCATCATAGATATCCAGAATGCCAATGAGAAATATTCATAAAATATGGCAGGCAGCAAGTTAACATCTAGAATATATTAAAACTTTTACCAATAAGAAGAGACAAATGTATTAATACAAGAAAAGAGCATGATCGGACAATTCATGCACACAGGTGGAGATGATTGCTACATCCATGGGAAAATATGTTAATCAGAAAATAGCAAATTAAAACAATAGTTGAAAGAACACTTTTTGACTACTGTGTTACCCAAGGTTGATTCTTAAAAGAGCATCATGCTGATGAGGGGAGGAGGAACCAGGCATTCTCATACATGGCTAGTGGGAAGATAAGTTGGTACCATGTTAGAATATAGCTCCCTAGGGCAGAAAGTTTGTCTCATTCTCTGTGGTCTCTCCAGTGGCCAGAACCATGCTTGGCACTGGGCACCAAATTAATATTTGTTGAGCAAATAGAAGGCAATTTGGCAATATCTATCAAGAACCTTAAGTTCTTCATACCCCTTGGTTTAGTAATTTTACTTCAAAAAGAGACCCTTAGAGAGTAGGACAAAGATATTTGTATCAAGACATTTTACACATTCATTTATAAAATCAGAAGACTGGAAACAGCCTGAGTGTCCACAGCTTGATGACTAGTTAAATTAATTATGGCACATCCATGCTGATCAGTCTGATATAAATGATAAAAATGATGTATTTGAAGAATACTATGTATGTAGGATTAAGCTACTGACAAATGCTAAATGAAAAAATAATATAAAATTCTATATACAGTGTGACCTCAATTTTTGTTACCAAAAAAAAAAACCTGAGTTGTTAATGGTGGGTTATAGTGATTTTTATTTCTTTGTTTTTCTCCTTATTTTCCAAAATTTCAACAGTGAATATGTATTACTTTTATAGTCAGAAAAAAAAGCTTTGAAAAAGGGATCGTGGTTAATAACAAAATTGTGGGCATCCAGGAAAAGTAGAAATGACTAGTCATCTTATTTTTCCCATTAATACTTCATAACAGATGATTTTATGATGGGTTAGGGAACATAGCCCCGATTGAATTAGTCTGGTTTTACTTAGACAACAATGAGAAGTAAATTTCATGCTGTTGGAGACACTTGGTATTGTTGTCATGTTCTTAGTATATATTTTTCCATGACCTGGAGAATCTTAAAAATATTGGCTCCACTTTTTAAAAGAATTTTGCAACTTGTGTGACTGGAATTGATTTCTCCTGTGGCTCCTCGGATCTGTAAAAGGCATCAGAAGGCCACACGCTTGTTGACCTTTATTCTTTGCCTTGGCTAGAGAATTTCCCTATGGCTGGCTCAAGGTTTTCAAGAGGAAGGCAATTAAATGACCTAGCACAATTGCCTGCATTCTCAGCCCTGACCTTATCTTGATTAGGAGGAAGTGGATAGCTAGTTGTTCTAAATTTAGAGAATAGAAGAGAGCCAGATGTTTGAGACTGTCACGGTGGAGGAAGCCTTAACCCTTTAGGGCGTTTGTCCCACTCACCACTTCTCAGATATCTGTTTGTGCCCATCTTGACACAGAACAAAGGAGTTTTGATTTCCATTTTCCCCTTCCCCAAAATGTTTTCCTGGCTTCTAAGTCCATGGCAAACCTCATGCTAAGTATTGAAAGGACTCAGACCACATCTGCTAGCTTATTATTATTATTATTAGTTTTGGCCACATAGCACAGATTGTGGGATCTTAGTTTCCCGACCAGGGATTGAACCCAGGCCCTCGCAATGAAATTTCCGAGTCCTACCCACTGGACTGCTAGGGAATTCGCCTGTTGGCTTATGTTAAACCTTCATCATCTCTAAGATCAAGTCCAGGATTCAGAGCCTGGTAGTCAAGGCTCTTTACCACCTGGCCGCTCCCTCCTTCTCCTACCATTCTCACTACAGTGAGAGAACAGCATTTAAGAGAGCAGACTACAGGCAGTTGACACAGATTTGGCCCCTAGGGTAGTGGGGAGACAGACATGAAGAAGGAGAGTACATTCATCTGAGAGAGATCTGGGTTTGAAGACCAGATACGCCTCTTACTAGCTGTGTGATCTTGGGCAAGTTATTTCACGCCTCTGTGTTTAGTCATTTCCTATTAAAGGGGGATAATAATAATGATATTAACAATAATGATAATATCAAATCCATAAGGTTTATATGAGCCTTATTATCATCATCACTGCATATAAGTAAAGCACTCAGTACAATGCCTCCCATATAGTTAGTACCTAATACACATTAATTCTTCTTTTCTCTTACTCATTCACTTGGAAAAGGTTTGCCGAGTTCTGAGTAGGTGCTGGAAATTCAGAAGGGGATAATGCACAGCTTGACCCCAAGAAATCCGTATTTTAGTGATGGAGACTCAGTGGGAACAGGCCAACATAACCCAGCTCCAGATATCACATTCCAGAAACCCTGGTCTCCTTCCCTTTCCCAAACACACCATGCACCCTTATACTTTGTGCCTTTGCTCACCTGTTCCTTGTGTCAGAAAAGCTTCCCCTCCCTCCTCTGCCATTTGAAGACTTTCAAGATGCAGCTTAGATGGCATCAACATCGTGAAGCCTTCCTGACACCCAAATTATGACCTCGCCTTTGTGTCCACGGTGCCCTGCACAAACTTTCTGACTCTAGCCTTCCCCTTCTGTCAGGGCTGGTCAAATAGGAACGTCTCCCAATAGACTGGGAGCCTCTTGAAGGCGAGTATATGCTTGACCCATTTCCATGTCTGAACGTCAGCACAGGGCCAGGCACACTGTAGATGTTTAAGAAGTGTTTATTGGTTAAATGAGTGAATGAATGAATTAAAGGGCACCTGACATCATAGGAGAAACTGCTGCATTGACAGGGGAGACGAGGAGGAAGGATGCTTCCTTTCTGCTACAGTATTTTATCTGCTCTGCAGATAGTTGGGTCCCTCCTACTAATTCCATCTATGGACAAGGATAAGTTTACTTAGTCATAGGAAACTTGGAGAAGGTCCATGTCCTCAGCAGTGTCTGCCTGAGGAAGCTGTCCTGAGTGTGGCTTTCAAATTTCAGACATTGTCAGGAGCATCCTGAAAGGGTTAAGACCTTGTCCTGTTGCTGGTCTTGTGCCATTCCATTCTCTTTTCACTGTGTGGGAGACTATTTAATTGGAAGTGCAGTTGCTAAGGCCAATAGTGCAACAGAAATAATTGGGTGTACAACCACATGTGCTTTCAGGACTGGGACACAGAAATTTAATTTAATTCTAGTTTCCTCTATTTGTTGGGTAATCTAGGGATGACTCCTTCTCCTTTCTGGACCTCATCTATTAAATAGTGATTGTAGGAGGCGAGAGTTAGGGTGGTGAGACATTACTCTCTAAGGTTCCTTCCGGCTCTGATAAACCATGTCTGTAACTTACATGTTATCAGGTTGACCAAAAGCCCACTGACACTGAGTTGCTGGAAAGTGATGTGGATGGAGTTCTGGGAGAGTGTCCCAGTCCTTGTGAGTTCATGGCCATGGTTTAGGAACCAAAAGCTCAGAAATGCTCTGAAACCACAGATGGCCAAATCCACCCACTGGAAGTTCAGTACATACTTGCTCAAATTTGTAAACTAAAACCAGAATTTTTTGAGTTGTTGGGAGTATGCACGGCTAGATATAACCTGGTAGTGGGTGTGTGGGTTGGCTCATCCTAATGCGGGAGGCCTTCTCTGGGGCCAGTGCCGTCAAGTGAGGAGGCATCTCCCTGGCTAGCCCACCCTGGACATCAGGATGTAAACATCCCTATAGTGAGTCTTATTCAAGCACCAGGTGTTAATGATACCCTAAGGGAATTCTTTTAACTCACTATGTTATAGAGGCAACAACAGGGTCAGTTGAGAACTGAACCCACTGTCGGCTGTGAATTGCAGTATACACTTTTTAAAAAACTTGAGATATAATTCACATACCATAAAATTTACCTCTTTAAAGTGTACAGTTCAGTGGTTTTTAGTATATTCACAAAGTTATGTAACCATCACCACTAATTCCAGACTATTTCACCACCCAAAAAGAAACCCCATATACATTAGCAGTCACACCCCATTCCCCTCTCCCCTTAGTCCTCAGCAACTGCTAATCTGCGTTCTGTCTCTATGGATTTGCTTATTCTGGACTTTTCATAAAAAAGGAATTTTATGACATGTGACCTATCATGTCTGACTGCTTTCATTTTAGCATAATGTTTTTGAGGTTCATCCATGTTGACTGTATACTTTTTGAACAAGTAAAATCTATATATGCATATCATCTTTCAGCTAGCATAGAGGCAAAACTATAGTTAGAGTTTGGTGAGATCTACCAGCCCATCTTCATAGATAAAGAACCAGGCTAGCTAGGTCCTCCTTACTTTATTATTCCAGTTCCATTTTGGCCTTTTTAAAGAATTATGTATATAGATCTTTAAAATTGAGTCAAATTGGTTGATATTTTCAATTTTTGTTTTTTATTTGCTGGCAGGTTTAAGTATTTTCCCAACCTAAGATTATTTAAACATGTATATGTATTTTCTTGTCATAGTTTCATGGTTTCATTTTTTCATTTATAACTTTAATGCATCTGGAATTTGTGAATGGTGTGAGGTAGGCACCTAATTTTAAGTTTTCCCATATGGTTAGCAAGTTGTACCACCAGACATCATTTTCTAATGATTTGGAAACAATAGCATTAGCTTCTGCTACTTTTTATATATACTTGGGACTGTTTAGGAGCTTTCTTTTCTGCACTAATCTGTCTTTTCTTCAGCTGCTAGCATACTGTTAAATTTCTTGCCCTTTTATGATACAATTTAATATTTGTTAGGATGAGTTTATATTATCACTCGTTTTAAAGCATGCCTAGTTATTATCGTACATTTATTATTCTAGTTTAGCCTTATTTGTTAAAATGACATATTTATTTTGTGTAATGTGTATTGCTATGTTATCAAAAATGTTAAATTCTGCCTTAGAGAACAATAGAAACAAGCAGCTGTGTAATATATTACAGATAAAGTTAGTAAAGCATGTATGGGCTGAACATAGATGGGAAGGACAGAAGGACCAAGGAAGCACTAAATATTCATGAGGTCTGAGACATCAAATATGTGTGACAGCTATAGCAGAGCTACAATGTGAGAGCCACCTTGGTGATGACTGAGCAGAGAACAAGAAGGTCTGGGTCTCTGGAGTCCTAGAATTGCTGCTACACCAGCCTGGTCTGCTCCCTCCAACTTAGGCGAGAGTGGAAGACACTTCTATTTTGTTTAAGCCATGATTACATGAAACTGAACACACCCTCACTGATATCACCCCTAATTTCATTTTTGTATTTGGTTGTCTGGCTTAGGATTTGCAGAACAGTGTTAATAACACTGATGGGAATGGATATCCTTCTTGTTACTTATGTGAATGGAATGGCTCATTAAGCATCCCACTGGCTTTGATTTTACATAGAGTACATTTGTCACTTTAGGAAAATATTCTTCTCTCGATGATGATGATGATGATGGAATGTTGAATTTTCTCAAGTGATTTTTGTCACCTATCAAAAAAATTATGTGGTATTTCTGCTTTGCTATATTGATATGATGAATTAGACTAATACATTTTTCTAAAGTTGAAACATATATGCCACTTCAATTTTTTTCTCTATCTCCTCTGTTCTCTTCTTCTATATGTAGAAGCTGTATTGCAGCTCTTGGCTCTCCAACTTTTCTTTCACCATTTTTATCTCTTTAACCATTTCCTTTGAGTTCTGGGAGAATTGTTCATGTTTGCCTTCTGATTTCTTGCTCCTTAAAGTGTGGTCCAGGGACCAGTGCATCACCTGAGAATTTCTTAGAAATGCAAATTCTTGGGCCCCATCCCAGACCTACTGAATCAGAATCTGCATTTTAACAAGACTCTTAAGTGATTTGTGTGCACGCTGAAATTTGAGATGTGCTGTAAGATCGCCTTTTCCAAGTTTCAGACTTTCCCCACTTATTATAGTAGTTTGATGATTTTAGTGTAAATTTGAAAGGAGAAATTCAGTGTGAGGCTTTGGGTCACCATTTGGGACCAGAATCCACAGGCTCTTTGTGGCAAGATGTGGGGAAGGGCGGTCAGCTACTGTGTGTGATGACATGAAATGAAAATGACATCCCAAAGGTCATCAAAATCACCACCAGGCATCATTAGCCCAACAAGAAAGGATCCTTGTGTTGCATTTCTGAAGGGCAGTGTGTATCCCCTAGAGGGCTTTGCCCACACAGTTCTTTGACAAATTTATAAATGCCAAGTCGTATCCACATGTAAATCTCTTGCCCTGAGCTTATAGAAGAGGAAAGGAGGGGTTCCAAGAGACTGGTTTGGTGTCAGGCATGAATTTCCCTCTTTTCTTGGTGAGTAGAAGAAATTTCTACGGTCACTGATGTGCTTCAGGACCCCAGCATTGTGCCTGAGAGCTGCCTTGGAGGAGGTGGAGTATTCACAGACCTGAATTATATGAGTATTAGCATGTGGAAAGATTTCCCTTAATTTTTTTTTAGGAAAAAATTAATTGAATAATACCCAGTTCTCATCAGTCATGGCAGGATGGGCAGGAAAAGTCTTGGTAAGGCACAAAAAGCTATTGAAATGATTCTAAAGAACAAGAATCTTTAGGACAAATTGGCTCATTCTTTATTGCTGTCAAACCCTTTATTCCCTGGAGATGGTTGAAACAATACCAGCACATAACTCTCATTGTGGAATTAACAAACATCCTAGTTTTCTTAATGGTTTCATGAAGTTATTGTCTCAACAGGAAATTCTGGGCATTGTCACACATTCTTCTTGTTTATTAGTAGTAATAATAACTCTTTACATCATAAATGGGCTCTAACCTTATAAGGCTTTTCCCCACAAAGTAGGTCATTTGGTCTTTCCTGAGAATCCCATGAGACAGCAGGGTGAGTAGGCGTTAATGTGCCTATTTCATAAAAGAGGGAACTAAGGGTCCAAGGAATTAAAAAACTTTCTTAAAGGCATGATATACAGTAAATGGCAAACTCAGACCTCAGACTCCTGTTTTCTGGCTTCAGGGGAGATCTCTAAAGCACATATGGCCAAGTGTCTTTCATCCTTAAGCTTCCCCGTCTACTCAGTGATTTCTGCTTCTCTGCAGTGCCTGTACATATACGAAACATTGAGAACAATCTCCGTCCATGTGTAAAGTTCACTCTCTGCAGTTTTATGTTGAAATGTAATGTGTAACTTTAGTGAGGTTACAATCTTCAGATTAGATTCACATGGTCAGACATCTCTGGTTCTCTGTACACTGTTTAGATTTCCCCCACTTATGGCAGACCTTTGTTAAACTTCTGCTAAAGATCCACTCCAGTCCCAAAGAAGGTGAGATTCATTACAAATCAACAGGAACTGTTTATAAGTTATTTTTTTATTCCCTAAATTTGATTCATCTCAACTGATGGGAAGAGTAAAGTCATCTTATTTCTGCTCTTCTATAAACTATGCTTCTATTCCTCATCTTTCCATTAAAGAACTTACCAAATTTCCCTTATGTTCCATTTATTCTCCCTTCATGTGTTCTCTTTGCCTAGAATACCCTTCCCTTCTTCACTTCACCACATTCACCGTTCTTATCCTTAAAGGGACCCAGCTCAAAAGCTATTCCTTTGTGAAGCCTTTTCAAACCCAAAGTTAGACATACCTGTGCTCCTAAAAGCAATTTGAATGTACCTCTGCCATACCACGGACCTATCACAGTCTGAAATGTACTTAATTTAACTCCATATATACTGGAATTTCCACTAGATTTGAAGCCACTTTGGGGGCAGGAGTGACATCTTATTCCTCTTATATCCTCTGAATTTGGAACCTGACAACTGACAGGGATTCACTAAGGGTTGATCCATTTTCCTCCATCTGCTGGCTTTAGTGCACTGGGAATTCTTTTTGACCAGCTATCACTTTAGTTTTTACAGTCTAGGTGACAGGAAGGTCTTGAAGGAGGACTACTCAAACTGAGCACGAATGAGCTATAATAGCTGATCCTTTTAAAGGACAGGAGGTACACTAAACTTGATTAATCTTGGGTTCTGTTCCTTTATGTCTCCCAGGTTAGAGCCATTTTAGTGTAGAGTTCTTTTTATCAACATCCTTCATGATTTTGTCCAGGACCAGTCCACCTTGAGGGGTTCGGCATTTTCTTTGGTACTAGGGCATTTTTTCCAACTCCTTCACAATTAGGGAATTAATACTCAATAGTTCTCAACCTTGGCTGTACATTTTAATCACTTAGAGAGCTTTAAAAAACACTGATGTGAAATGTTCATGGAATTCCCTTAAGTCTTTTGCTGAGTACTAAGCTGTACATGCACAGAGTGAGACTCTGAGAGACTTGGCAGGAAACGGCTACTGGAGGGCTACGAGGTCAACAGAGATTTTGGTAGTCTCACAGCACTGACAGATACTGGATTCCTGACTAGCCATATTAGAGAGACATCACCAAATACTCTGGACATTCAGTTGAGACCCCAGAAAGGCTGTGCCTTTCTGTCTTTAAAATAAAGGCAACTGCCTGCCAGAAAAAAAAAAAAGAGAGACTCTTTAAAAGGAGATAATCTAGACTCTCAACATCATATCCACAATGTCCAGAAAACAAACAAAAATTACTGGAAACATGAAGAAGCTGGGAAACGTGCACAAAACTAGAAGAAAGAACAGTTAGCAAAAACAGGTTCAGAGGTGATAAGATGATGGAATTAATAGATAAGAACTTTAAAATAGCTATTATCAACATGTTCAGTAAAGGAAGAGATGGACATAATGAATGAACAGATGGGGGAATCTCTAACAGAGAAATGGAAACAAACAAGCAAAAAAACGGAATAGAAATTTTAGAACCAAAAAATGTAAGATCTGGGGACTTCCCTTGTGGTGCAGTGGCTAAGAATCTGCCTGCCAATGCAGGGGACACGGGTTAGAGCCCTGTTCCAGGAAGATCCCACATGCCACAGAGCAACTAAGCCCGTGCGCCACTGAGCCCGCACTCTAGAGCCCATGAGCCACAACTTCTGAGCCCGTGTGCCACAACTACTGAAGCCCGTGTGCCTAGAGCCCATGCCCCGCAACAAGAGAAGCCACCGCAATAAGAAGCCTGCACACTGCAATGAAGAGTAGCCCCCACTCACTGCAACTAGAGAAAACCTGCGCGCAGCAATGAAGACCCAATGTGGCCATAAATTAATTAATTAATTATTTTAAATATACATATATATATATAAGATCTGAAATTTAAAAATTTGCTAGATTGGATAATAGCAAATTGGACACTGCAAAAGGAATAAAGAGCAATGGAAAAGGTAAATATATGGACACAATGAAAGACTTTTTTCTCAGTACTTCAGCCAGGTGATTGAGGTCATCATCAACTGTGAGAAGTCACATTAGTAGAATGTACCCTTGATATGATGTGATGAGAATGATACTTTATCTCTGTGGTCTTCTTCCTTAGAATTTATAACGCAAGTCTAATTGTGAGAAAAAACACCAGGCAAATCCCAACTGATGACATCCTATAAAATACCTAATACTCCTCAAAACTATCAAGGTCATCAAAAACAAGGAAAGTCTGAGAAACAGTCACAACCAAGAGGAGATTAAGAAGACATGATGACTAGATGTAATGTGGTATTGTGTGTGGAATCCTGGAACAGAAAAAGGACATTGGATAAAAACCAAAGAAACCTGAATAAGGAGTAGACTTTAGTTAAGAATAAGGTACAAATAATGGTTTATTAAGTGTAGCAAATGTACCATACTAATGTAAGTGTTAATAATAAGGGAAACTGGGTTCAGGATACGTAAGAGCTCTCTTTACTACCTTTACAATGTTTTCTGTAAATCTAAAACTGTTCTAAAATAAAAAGTTTATTGAAAAAACTAAACTGACAATAACAAGTGCTGACAAAGATATGGAACAATTGGAACTCTCATCCATTGCTGGTAGGGATGTAAAAATTGCATAGTTTGGAAAACAGTTTGGAAGTTTCTTATAAAGTTAAACCTCTACTTATGGTATAACTCAGCAATATCACTCCTGGGTATTTAACCAAGAGAAATAAAAACATATGTCCTCACAAAGACTTGCATGTGACTGTTTATAGAGGCTTTATTCAGAATTACCACAAACTAGAAGTGACCAAAATGTCTATCAACTGCTGAATGGAGAAATAAATTGTACACATCCATACAATAGAATACAACTAAGTAATGAAAAAGGAAAGGGCTACTGATACATACAAAACATGAATGAAAATCAAAAGCATTATGCAAGTGAAAGAAGTCAGTTCATAAAAGAGTACTATATCATTCAATGTATTCAATGTATGCAATTCCAGAACAAGAAAAACTAATCTAAGGTAGAAAAAAATCAGAACAATGTTTGCATCTTGAGCTCTGGGGAATGGTTAGGAAGGGACAGCTGGGAACTTTCTGAGGTGATAGAAATGTTCCATATCTTGATAGAGGTGTAAGTCACATGGGTATACACATTTGTCAAAACACATTAAGATAAGTAGTTAAGATCTATAAATTTCAGAGGTATGTAAAGTATATCTCATTAAAAAAAAAAAAAGTAAAAATGCTGATATCTATGTCCCACCCCCAGAGATCCTTATTTTGGTGGTTTCAAATGGAAGTTTTTGGGTTTTTAAAGTCTCCCTCAACCAAGGTTAAAAACCTTGATTATAGGTACTTGTCTAATGATAGGATCCTTCAGCATTCCTGTTTGCCATGTAGATTTCTCTCTCTGACTTTGATGTGTAGATCATGGACACTAAGTGTATGGATTTACATGCTTACCTGATGGTCGGGTCCACCTGGGGATGGCTAATCGGCAAGCATCAGGATGCCAAAAGGCCCAAGAAGAAGATAGGATCAGGATAGAGTTTCCTGAAAGCCCCCCCAGCTCTTCTCTTTCTGCCTCTTCTGAGAATGGTCCTGCTTATTCAGGGAGTGGATTGTTATGCTGATGGGAGAGGTAAACTGGAAGGGGACCAGTGGAGGTATCATTATGGGGCAGGGGGAATTCTTATTATAACAATTTTGGAAATTTTTCTGTCTTCAGTTAGCTGGTTTCACATACACAACAAGGTCCCACTGGATTCTGTAATCCTGACCTTCATCCTGATTTTGTCCTCTTGGTAACTTCGGACAGACTATAAAAAGAGAGAGAGCAGGACATGCCCATGTGTTGAGCACATGCCCTGTAATCTGCTGGAACTTTGCTTCTTCTTTCCACTTTGGGGTTAACACTGTAACTATATAACTTTCCTATTAGCTATTTTTCTTCTTTTGAAGCTGACGGGCAACCCATTAACATTTTTAGGGCAAAAAAGCTTCTCTTAAAACTATCCAACATTAATAAAACTGTATAATAAAAACTGAAATGATAAATCCTAACAGTTATTCCATGGATGCTCTTTGTCTGATATGTATTTCAGAACACATGGCCAAAGTTTCTGAGAGGGCTCACTAATAACTAGAACTTTGACTAACAATTTCCTCTAGGGTGCACCAACAAATAAACACATAGACTTAGACACTCCCAATTGAAAGGAATTTTTCAGGTCACTAGCCCAGCCCTCTCATATAGTGCCTGAAGAGCTGCTAAGTGGTACCCAGTCTCTGCTTGCACATGTCCCCAAACAGGGAGACTTATAAGACAATCAACATACCTGTGAGCAGTTCCAACAGCAAGTTTTTCCTGGTGTGAAGCCACACCTGCTTCTCTGTAACTTTTGGCCACGGAGAACATTGGATCGCTTTTTCTGTTTGCTCTCCATGAGCCTTTTCTGCAACAAGTTAAATATCTCCAATTGCTTAAAACATCCCTCCTATGCTTTGAATTTGTCTGCACTCACCAGCTCGCTTTCCCTTTCCCTCATGAGTCCTGGTCTATTTCCATTCATATCCAACACAATTCATCTGAAACAATGTCACTTGAGTGCTGTCTCAGTGCCAGGCGCTAGGCTTTGTGCTGTGGGGTAGACAGGAGCAAGTCAACCTTGGCCTTGTAAGACAGAGAAGGCTTGTCTGCAAAGGCCCTAGAAAACAGGCTGTGATAAGGGGCAGCAGAGAGGGACAAGTATCCTGTTTTCCCCCCAAATCCTCAGGCTCTCATCTTTTCATAAATTTATTTATTTATTTTTGGCTGCATTGGGTCTTCATTGCTGCATGCTGGCTTTCTCTCTAGTGCGGCAAGCGGGGGCTACTCTTCACTGCGGTGCGCAGGCATCTTACTGCGGTGGCTTCTCTTGCTGTGGAGCACGGGCTCTAGGTGCGCGGGCTTCAGTAGTTGTGGCACGTGGGCTCAGTAGATGTGGCTCGCAGGCTATAGAGCACAGCCTTTGTAGTTGTGGCGCACGGCCTTAGTTGCTCCGCAGCATGTGGGATCTTCCTAGACAAGGGATTGAACCCGTGTCCCTTGTATTGGCAGGTGGATTCTCAACCACTGGGCCACCAGGGAAGTCCTCAGGCTCTCATCCTGCAGTGCAGCACGTTTGCTAAAATATATGACTGTGCAAGCTCAAGGCATGATTAGAGTAGACTGCTCATCAAATGTTTGATGAATGCAAGTCGCTTGACTAAGTCTCTGTGTTCCAAATTCCTGGGAGAGAGTGTGATTGGCCCAGCTTGGGTCAGAGGTCCTCCTGGCTCCATCACTTGTCTGCAGAAGGGGCTGCATCCACTGGTATGAAAAGCCACACTTTCTGGTCTAGGAACAAGGAAAGTTCCATGAAATATGGGCATTTTCTCGATTTTATAGCTGGAGAAACAGATTCAGAGAGGTGAAACGACTTTGCCAAAGTTACTACTTGTTAATGGCAAAATTGTGTTTGAATTCTGGGCTGCCAATTGACTCCCTGCATTTACTCAGCAATTCTTTCTGGAACTTGTTTAGTCATTCGCTTATCTATTCATGTATTCATTCAACTAGAACTTCTCTGGCACTAACCACGGGCATGATGTGAGGGCAGCATGGGATACAGCAATTAGTCACATAGATGTGCCAGAGGGACACCCGTCAAGAGCATAAAAGAGAGTTCCTGCCCTGCTCAAACACATGGTTTTACTGGAGAAAGGAAACATGTGGACACCACAAATTCAGGCATTGTTGCATGAAATGACTCCAGGAGTGACTGATATTTCAAGGCCTAGAAGATGTCAGAGCAAAGAGATCTCTGAGGACCAGGGTGGTTGAAGAAGCCTCCTATAGAGGCAGAACTCTGAGTAGGTGCCTGCGGATAAAGAGAGAAAGAAGGAAGAATCCCAGTAGGCAAAGAGCTGTGCTGATTCTGCCTCTGAGTATTGCTCATTTGTATCCACTTCTCTCCATTCCCCACTGTGCCCTCCCCTGGTCCGAGTCACCAGCTTCCCTTACCTGGACACAGCAAAAGCCTCCCTAGCCTGGACACAGCAAAAGCCTCCCCAGCAGATCTGCCTCCCCCTTGCCTTGTTGTCCACGAATCCATTTTAAAATTCAATTGCCAAAAACTTCAAACATATCAAAAGTATAGCAAACAATGCAAAAGTCACAAGATACCCACCCTTTTGACTCAGTAGGTATTAACATTTCACTATATTTGCTTCAATTCTGTCTTGTATAGAAATATAAGATTATAATTTCAGCTAAATTCCTACCCTACCCCTTAACCCTCCGTCCACAGAGTAAATATTATCCTAATTTTGTGTGATGAATTCCCACATGTATTTTTATATCTTTTCTATTGATGATCCACAAACCACAAAGTATTAGGTTCATATCCTTTTGCAAGTTGCCTTTTTTCCCCCACTGCTCATTATATTTTCAGATTTGTCCTGATACATGGAGATCCGGTTCATTCATTTAACCATCGAGTAGTGTTCCAATGTATAAGCAAATTGCACTTTACCAAGTTGTCCGTCTACAGATGCCTGGATAGGTCATTTCAACTTTTTTACTATTACAAATGGTACTTCAGTGAATATCCTTACATAGACATGCCTCACACATGTCTCTTTGGGTAGGAACCAAGAAATGGAGTTGCTGGGTTAAGAATACCCACGTCTGAGGGGATCAGATTTAAAAAAAAAACCAAAAAACAAAAAGGAATATCCAGATCTTCAACTTTACTAGGTGTTGCTTAATGGTTCTTTAAAACAGTGGTTCAGGTTACAGGTATACATCCCATTATATGTGAGTATGGGAGTTGCAGTGGCTCCACATCCTCATAGATGCTTGGTATTGGCAATCATTTTTTTAAAAATCTGATCCCCTCTTGCCATGGCAGACAGAGGCATCTTCAAAATCATGCCTGACCACGTCCCTTCCCTGCTTATAATCCCTCCAGTCCTCCCCCACTGCTCTCTATGCATACCACCAGAGTCTTGCTCTGCATAAGCTAGTCCCTGGCCACTTCTCCAGGCTCACCTCTCCATTCTCTCCTACTCCAACATGCATGAGTGCACACACACACACACGCACGCACACACACATGCATGCACGTGCTGTGGTGCAGTCGAACCAAACCATGTTTGTTCATGTCCCCTAGCCTTCTATTGTCTTTGGGCCTTGGTTCAAGCTATTCCCTCTGCCTAGAATATTCTCTCCCTCTTCTTCAGAGGGCTGATTCCTACCAGATCTCAGCTTGATATTTCATCCTTTGGGAGGTCTTTGCAGGCATCCCAGGGCTGAATGGATGCCTTTCCTCACATTACCCCAGCACCATTGGCTTCTGGCATCGCAGTTCGCAGTGCACTGTCTGATAGTTGCCTGTCTATTACTTCCCTGACCCTCTAGACTGTGGACTTCGTGATAGCAGGGCCTGTGTGGAGCTTCTTATGGGAGTGTGCTCTGTGCCAGCCTACCTATTGAATGGATTTGTTAAATAATCCATGGGCAGGAGACAGGTCTGGGTGGAGCAGAGGTGGCAAGGTGGGGGGCAGTTGGAAATCAGACTGGAGAGGAATTGCGGCCCTATCACCTTCATAACCCCAATTTCCAGGAAAGGAAACAGAGGCTCAGCCAGGTGACTGACCTGTCTAGAGTCATGCATTTAGTAAGTGACAGAGCAGCTTTGATTCCCAGTCTTCTGACTCCGTGTCCAGCTCTTTCTGCTGCCCCTCAGCAGCAACCAGTGGGAAGGAGCCAGTAGAGAGGGAGGGACAGGGCTGCCAGGGAGGGAAGGCTGAGCAGGAGAGGGAGGCCTCAGGATCTAGGACGCAGGTGGAGGACTTGGCTCAGCAGATATGGCCCTGGATCCTCTGAGCCAGCAAGGAAGGAAGAACATTGGGCCAAATTTCCAGATCAGATACTTGTTCAGACCGTCCTGGGAGACTTGGGTGGGCCGGCCCTTCTCTGGGGAGGAGCAGACTTGTGGAAAGTAACTCAGCATCTCCCTCGGCACCCACCCGCCCTGAGTGGCCTCTTCCTGCTGCATCAGGAGAATGATTTCTCAAGGTCCCCTCTGGTAAGAGGGAGACCAGAGCCAAGGACAGCTGGGAGGAAACAGGAGCCTAATGCAAACAGGCAGGAGCTGGCCCAGGGCCTAGGGCCCGAGCGGAGAGTACACGGGTCAGGTTCAGAGACTCCATCCAGTTATTGCGTGTCTAGAGGAACTCACGTTTGCAAGGGCAAGTGGACATCGGTAAAACAGGGACAATAATACCCATGCCTCGTGTGAGTATGGTGGGGATTAAGTAAGGTGAAATATGTAAAAGGGTTAGGGTAATGCTCAGCACATAATATCACTCAATCAACTGTAGGTATTACCTTCTTACAGGGTTGTTGGGAGGAATGAACAGGATTATATGGTGGACAAACCTGTAAAACTGTGTGAGTGTTGGTGAGCAGTCTTTTTTCGTCAGCAACTCGATAAATGAGTGTGGACGACGTGGGACATCCAGTGGACAGAGAGAAGGGGTGTGGACTCGAGTGACCAATCACCCTCCTCCGTTCCTTTGGTTTCTTCACCTGACATCTGCATCGGAGACTACACGAGTCAGTTCTGGAAACTGCTTAGAGATGGCACAGTCCAATCCTCCAGCTTCACACAAGGGAAACCAAGGCCTGCAGGGTGGAAGTGACTTGTCCAGGGCTGCAGACAAGGCATCCCCAACTCAGATCCAACACTGCTCCCTCTGTCCCCGCAGTTCAGCCCAAGCTCAGGACATGGCTCTTTCAGCAAGGTCAGTGGTTGGCTGTTCTTCCACATTGTCCACACCCACCCCTAAAGTCAGCGGGGCTCCTGCCAGCTCTGAGCACCTCAGTGTCCAAGAGCCCCCTGCCTTGATCACCCTCTTTCTAGCTTCCCATAGCGGGCAGTTGAAAGTAATTGAAAGCTACTTCCATCTCTGTTTTCCCCTGCAGAGCTCTCCTTCCCTGGGCCTCTCTGGGAGAGCTCGGGAGCAGGTCAGCGGCATGTATACACCTGCTACCTTACCCAAGGTTCCTTCAGCATTGGGCAAGTACAAGCATTTCCCTTCCCCTCAGACAGAGTCCCCTCCCTCTTTCCTTTTTAAAATGACACCGCCGACCACACACACCTTGCCATTGAACTTGCCCATCTAGCACACACAGAAGCTCATTCTGAAGGACCTTGAGTATGTGTTCCTGTTACACAGGTGGGATTTCTCTACTGAAAAACAGTTGCAGGAGAAAGCAGATAACAAAATTCCAGGCCTGTTAAGAGCTCATTTGACCCCAAGGACAGGCTGATGTCTGAAAGGCAGATTGAGTAACTGAGCTCACATCTTACCAAACAGTTTGGATTTTACTTTCTGGGTAAAAAGTTATCAGTCTGTGGCCACCACAGTTACTTTGAAGACATGGACCATTCTTATTGCCTCTGGAAGGAAAGCCCCCAGTCCCTGCATCCCATTCCCCAAAGTAAGGAGCACCAGGCCTCACCCATCCTTCAAGCCAGCAGAGCTGAGAGGCCAGCGTAGCACATGCTTGAAGAAATGGAAGGAGGAAACTAATAATATTTGTTAAGAACTTGCTATGTAAAGATGTGGTCTTAGGCCTTTTACATATACAAGCACACCTGGGAGTTATCTCGGGTTCAGTTCCAGACTACCACAATAAACAAAATATTGAACTAAAGCACATTACACAAATTTTTTGGTTTCCCAGTGCATATAAAAGTTATGTTTACACTACACTGTAGTCTAGTAAGTGTGCAATTGCATTATGTCTAAAAAATGTACATACTTTAATTAAAAATACATTATTGCTAAAAAATGCTGACCATCGTCTGAACTTACAGCAAGTTATAGTAGTAACATCAAAGATCACTGATCACAGCTTGGTGCTTTGTGACCACCTAGAGGGGTGGGATAGGGAGGGTGGGAGGGAGACGCAAGAGGGAGGGGATATGGGGATATATGTATACATATAGCTGATTCATTTTGTTATACAGCAGAAACTAACACAACATTGTAAAGCAGTTATACTCCAATAAAGATGTTAAAAAAAAGATCACTGATCACTATAATAAATATAATAATAATGAAAATGTTTGAAATATTGTGAGAATTACTAAAAATGTGACATAGGGACTTCTCCAGTGGCACAGTGGTTAAGAATCCGTCTGCCAATGCAGGGGACATGGGTTCGATCCCTGGTCCAGGAAGATCCCACATACTGCAGAGCAACTAAGCCCGTGTGCCACACTACTGAGTCTGCAGTCTAGGGCCTGCAAACCACAACTACTGAGCCCATGTGCCACAACTACTGAAGCCGCATGCCTAGAGCCCATGCTCCACAACAAGAGAAGCCACCACAGTGAGAAGCCCGTGCACCCCATCAAAGAGTAGCCCCTGCTCACTGCAACTAGAGAAAACCTGCACACAACAAGGAAGACCCAACGCAGCCAAAATTTAAAAAATAAAAAATGTAACATAGAGACACGAAGTGAGTAAATGCTGGAAAATGGTGCCAACAGACTTGCTCAACGTTGAAGGGTTACCACAAACCTTCAATTTGTAAAAAAAACATCATACCTGAGAAGTGCAATAAAGTGAAGTGCAATAAAACGAGGTCTGCCTATAATATTATATGTGTATGCATTTGCATACAACAGCCCAGGGACAGGAAGCTTTACTATCCCTGATCCCCAGAGGAAGAAAAGGAGGCTCAGTTGCCTGATGGCAAGAGTAATGGAGATCAGATCTGCACGTTGGACTCAGTCCTCTCTGAGATCTCTCCATCCTGCCTTTCTGCACAGTGATGACACCCGGAAAAAGTTGGTGCTGCCTTTTCAGAGCTGACAACACTAAAGGCCCTTGGAGCTGGTCTGGCCACCAGGAGCTTTCTGATCTCCCAGATGCCCCTCCTGCCCTCCAGTCTGTCCGGTTGATGTCAGCTGGAACAGTTGGAGGGCTGGCCCAGGCATCCAGAGGTGAATGCCCTGTCCTGGGCCGGGGGCTACTTGTTGGTAAGAGAGCAATGCTGCTGGCTCTCTGGGAGGGGAACCAACTGTGAACCTGGCTGACAGGACGTGCTGACTGCACAGGTTTGCCTGGTATTGGAGCCAGCGCGGTTGGTCGCAGGGAACTTGATGAAAATAATCAGCTGCAAACTGCTCAAAAACAAACAGACTCCGATCCAGAGGTTTGAATAACAGCCCCCTCAGCCAGATGGCTGCAGGAGCCTTGCCAGGGAGAAAAAATGATCTCCCACCCTGAATTTCCTCTTTGTTCCGGACCCTGCTCTCTTTGGACGTCATTGGCTTCCCGCCCCTTTCATGCACCAGACACCCAGAGTCTTGTGTACAGGGAGCTTAAGGAAGCTTTCCCGAGATTAGGACTTGGGGACAGGGAATCCAGGCAAAGAAGTGGCTTTCTTGTCCCAGCATGAGTCACCCTAGTTCACAGCTGTCTGCATGTGGACCTGGAATGCTGCTTCCTTCTCCGAGGACACTCCCAAGAAGCCCAGGACCCTTGTGGGTGCAGAGCAGGAAGTCATAAGCAGGGCCGCTTTGTGTGGGGCAAGCCCTCTGGACACCCTAGTCCTCGCCAAGAGACTGTCATGTCTGAGCTATTGAAAAACTGAATGCTAGCCTGTTTCCACATTAAATTGCAACCACCCCTGGAGCGAAAGGTGGCCAGTGTGTCCTGCCAAACTCAGCCTCCCTATGGCTCCAGTAAGAGCATCGATGTAAGAGTAAGGCCAGTGTGGGTTTGAATCCTTTCTCTGCTACTAGACATCTTCTTTGACCTCTCTGAGCCTCAGTTTCTACATCATTGAGTTTTAGTGAGAATAATAAAGAAATTATATTTTCAATGCATGCAGCACAGTATCTGGCACATAGCAGGCACTCTGTAAACACTGGTTTCCTCCCTCCTAGCCCTCTGGTCCAGAGCCTTTTGGTACTAATTTCTTCTATTACCCACTCCTAAATGCTTTCACTGATCCATAATCTAATATTTCATTCTTGGCTTTTAGCAAAGTTGCAGGTATAATCCTGGCAGTGTATAATTACATGAAGTCACATCAGTCTTATTTAACTTACAAGTTTACTTAGAACTTTCCTCCCTCTATAAGAGGTAATGACATTTAAAAAAAATCTTAACAAACAAGTCTATGAATTTGTATTAAGATTATCAAACATATTAGTCAGGGTCAGCTGGATTTTGCTGCAGTAACACACACCTCCCAAATATGAACGGCTTAAAACAGCAAAAGTTCATTTCTCCCTCAAGCTATAAATCCACTGTAGGTTGGTGGAGTCTCTGCCCAACACTGACCTCTCTTACATACTCAGGGTTCATCATCTGGAATGTTGTTGGCCCCTGCAGCTGGGGGAGACGATGAAGAGTTGCTTAGCACTTAGCAGAACTGGAACGCCTCAGCCCTAGCACACATCACTTCACATTCATTGGCCCGAGCAAATCACATGATCTCACTTAACCTCAAGGGAACAGGCACATCCAATCCTATTGTGTTCAAGGTGGGAGATAATTGATGAACAACACTACTGTCAACCACTTGGAAGCTCACTGTTTTAAGAAGATTGGAGGAAACGCTGCAGGCAGGCAGAAACACTGAAATTCCACCCCTGCCATCCACCACTAGGGATTTGCTAGTCATTTGAAAAGTAGAATGTGCCCAGACATTTGCATAAAGAAGTTCCTTTTGTTCCTCCCTTCATTCTATTTCCTTGGTCCTCAATTTCCAGTGTGCATAAGAATGATTTGACATTGCATAACATTGTATATATAATCCTAAAGTGTTTTCGAAGTGTTTTAAACATAGGCAGTTTTCCCTGTCTGTGCTGAATTTAGAACCTGACCTATTGAGGATGTGACTCTGTAGTATTTAATTAATACTAGTGCCTGACTTTATTGTTTTTTTAAAACCAGTTTATTGAAGTGTAATTGACATACAAAGAGCTGTACAACGTAATGTATGCAATCTGATGAGGTTGGAGATAATTATACATCCATGGAACCATCACCACATTCTATGCCATAAACATGCCAATCACTTCCAAAAGTTTCCTCCCACCCTGTTTAACTGCCTGAGTCTAATTGTTCCAATGTTTCATTGCTTTCTCCTCTTCTGTGCTTTACTTATGCTCTGAGGGGCCATTCCATCTCTGAATCCAATTGCAATTAATATTTTTTTTGATTTTGTGTATGTACTTGACAATAAGAGTTTATAAGAACTGATCTGTACCCAAAACTCTAAAAAAGTCTTCTACATATATGACGTCATTTAGTGATTCTCACCATAACCCTAAAGAATTTGTTTAGTAGTGGAACATTTCCATTCTACTGATGAGCTAATGGGAGCTCAGAGAGGCTGAGTGACTTGTGCAAAGACACACAGTGCAGATGTGTTGAGGTCAGGTTTTTGAACTTAATTCTGTCTGCCTTCAAATTCCGCAGGGCCACTCTGGGCACACAACGTTCCGGAACTTGGACATCCAGGAATTCCTGTCAATTAGGCATTTATTCACAGAATAAACATTTCCCTGAAGAGCTCTCCACAGCTGGCCAATCGCATGACCCTGCCACATTTCGATCTAGGTGGTGAGATGCCCATTTGTCTTTGAGGTGTGATGCGTGAATTGAACTGTCAGTGTGTTATATGTGTGTGTGTGTAAGCTGGGTTCTGTGGGGGGGGGGGGTTTGTGTAAGCCTTCCTTGATGTGCAGGGTCACCAGATAAAACACGGGCATCCAGTTAAATTTGAATTTCAGATGAACAACAGATTATTTTTTAGCATAGTAAGTCTGTCCCATGCAATATTTGGGACACTTATACTAAAAAATAATTTGTTGTTGACCTGAAATTCAGATTTAACTGGCACCTTGTGTTTTTATTTGCTAAATCTGGCAACTCCATCTACAGGCATGTGTGTCCGTATAAATGGGCTTACTCGTTTATGTCTCATGTGCACCTGAGCACGTGTGTGTCTGTGCCTGTGTGTGTCTGTGTGCCTCTGTGGGTCTGTGTGCATGCGTACCCCCACTGCGGAGGAATCAGCAGGTGGTTGGGAACAAACAGCTCTACCACCCAAAAGCTTATCTCCCACCAGGCCAACCCCACTGGAGCAAGCGAGGTCAGGATGGGCCAGGGAGCTTGGACCTTCTGCTGAGGGCAATGAGGAGCCATGGAGGACTCTAGGCTGAGGAGGGGCAGCCCTGGATGTGTGCCGGAGACATCCCTCTGGCTGTGTGGTGGAGAGGGCCAACGGGGAGGGAGGCCTTGGTGAGAGAGGATGAGGATCTGGCCTCAGGCCTTGGCAGTGGAGATGGAGGGAAAGTGGCCAATCGCGGGACTTGTTTAATGTTTCCGCTGGGGCTGAAGGAGGGAGGAGTTGGCGGTGACACTCAGCTTTCTAGCTTGGATATCGGATGGACTGTAGGCTCCTTGAGGGTCTGTCTTGCTCCCTTCCTCCTTCTCAGTGTCAGGCATGGTGCCTGGCATGTAATGGATGCTCTCTGGGTGTTAATGGCATGAACACATGCGTGTAGGAATGAGAGAAATGGGAACCCAGGAGGAGGCGGGGGAGGAAGGGAAGGTCTGGGAGGTAGGCTGACCTCAGGTACTTGGGTCTGAGGTGGCAGTGGGACTTCCCAGGGCGACGTCCAGCAGGCAGTTGGCCATATGACCAGCTTAGGAAAGAGGTCCAGGCTGGAGAAGCAAATTCAGGGGGTATGAGTGGGTGGAAAAGGTATGAAACCACCAGCTGGGATCAGCTCACTGCAGGACACAGTGAGGAAGGAGAGGGCAATGGTGAAAGGAGGAAGCTTGGGGTACAGCAGCATTTAAGGAGCTGGAAGCAGGAGTCTAAGAGGGTCAGTGTTTCCCCCTCACTGGGCTGCTGGGGATTAAGTGAGATACCCATGGCCTGGCAGCTCCAGGAGGGCCAGGCAAGGGTGATAAGTGGGACATTTAATGGGCACCAGCCAACAGGTGCCAGGTCTTTGGGCTCCCAGCTATGCTGGAGTCAACTCTGGAGTAGCTGGATCTTAGGGGAGTGAGGGGAAGGAAGGGAGGAGGGCCTGGGCAGCTGGGGCAGGGAGGGGGCACTCGGAGGCTCAGGGCAGCTGCTCTGTAAAACAGAAACATGGAAATATTTTAACATGTAGGACAGTTATATAGGGATATCCTGGCTGCATGTCAGCCCTGGCGACTGACAGTATGTATGTATTTCATTCCTGGCTGTGGCCTCATGTTAGAATAGCGCCCAGCAGTGAGTAAATGGTAGTTCACATCAGGTCCTCACACAGTGCCTGGTATATAATAGGCTCTCAATAAATGTGCTTCCCAGTCTTCTTTTCAGGGAGTAAAGACGCCTCCATAGTAAAAAGGAATTTCCTCCTCTGAGCACGATTTTTCTATTTTAGGGAATCAGATTTCCTTCCACTTGGGAAGACCTGTCTTTTCTGCCATTGAATTCCTGGGAATTTCAAAGGCACCAGGCTGCAAGCTCGCTGTGGCTCACGGCACAGTCAGAGCCCAAGTGAACAATGGCCTGATCTTGAGGGACAGTTCCAGTCAGGGTCACCCTTCTGGTAGCTTCCCCTTCCTTCCGACACAGCTTAGTCATCTGTCAGGAACCAGGAGCTTCTCCTGGGCCTGGCACATAATCTGTGCTGTGTGTTTGCTGTGATTATTTTTGTTATTACTGTCCCTGGGCCTGGTGTTTCCTCAAACTGAATCTTCTCTGTGACTCTAAAGCTTAATTTATTTTATTTTATCCAAGCTTCAGACTAATACCTCGATGGCTGTGGATCCCCAAACAGGGTCATTTTGCAGCAACTAATTCTAACACAGTCTCTTTCTGGTGATTTTTAAACACTCACACCACAGAAGAAGGTAGGCTTCCTTCAAGAGCTCACTTAATTTAGATAAATATTTGGCCTTGTGGATATACAAACAGTCCTAAAATGTACCTTTTCCTAGGCGTAGGGTCTCAAAAGGGTTTTCAGGATTCAACGCATATTCATTCAGTTATCAATTTGTCCACTTAGTTGTTCCCACTGGAATGGCAACGAGGGTAGAGCTTTTTGTCTGTTTTGTTCACAGTTGTAAACCCAGAGTCAGAACAGTGCCTGCCACATCGTAGGTGCTCATGGCACATTTGTTGAATGAATCAATGAGTGAATGAGCATCTTCTCTGTGTCAGGATACCCGGCATTGGAAAGCCAGATTAGGACACAATCACCCTGCTGTCCACGAGCTTGTGGTCTTGTAGAAGAGCTCTCCACTTCCCCCCAACATCTGAAATTCAAAGCAGTTCAACACAACTCCCCGTGAGATATGTAAACACCCTGTACTGGTCACAGAAGCCTAACAGGAGGAATGACACTGTTGTTGGGAATGCCAGTGAAGATGTCCTAGAAGAGGTGGCATTTGAGTTGGGTTTGATTTCCGCAGGAGGAGTTGGCAGAAGGGAAACAGGATGAGCCAAGGTCCAGAGAGGGAAACGTTGTCTTAGTAGAGGAAGTTGCAGGAAGGCAACCTGGGTTGTGTAGGTCACTGTATTATAAGCTCCAGGAGGGCAGGGGCTGTGTCTGTCTTGTCCCTTGTTACATGACATTGCAACTGGCACATAGTAAATTGTAAACTGTAGCTTAAGAATGAATGAGTGATATGAGAATGGAAAGAAAAGATGGGACCTAGAAATCTTTTTTGGAGGTTTGTTTAGCACCTACAATGGGTTTCATTGTCCCCTTCCATCCTGTGTAGATGCTCGTGCCTAGAAGGAACCTTAAGTTCAACCCCAGTCACCTCTGTAACACCCCACCAAGGGGTCATGTACTTTTGGTTGGTATGCCCCTTAGTGATGGGGTGCTCACTCCCTCCCACACAGCTGGCCCCTCTTTTGTGTACATCTGATTGTTAGAATAGCCAGCCTTACATTGACCACACAGAAGCAGAGGGATGGCAGGGAAAGACCACTGAACTTGGCTTGGCTCCTGGCCCTGCCACGGACTTGTGTGGTCCCTTGGGCAGGGCTGGTGTAGCCAGTGATTACAAGTGTGGGCTCTGGTGTCTGACAGTTACTTGATGTGCAAGTAAGCTTAAATAAACTAAGCTTCTCCTCTGTGCCTTAACTTTCTTATCTGTAAAATGGGGATAGTAATAATAGTACTTTCCTCATAGGATCTTTGCGGGGATCCTTCTCAGTACCTTATTAGCAAATTAGTAAGTACTCAACATAATTAACCATGATTTGTAGTGTTATCACCTCCTTTCTGCCTCTCAGTTTCTTCCTCTGTATAATGGAACTTAGAACTCCTGCCTTGGATGTCTCAGGTGGTATGTTTGAGGAACCAGAGAGAACGGGTGAGAGGCATCCACAGAAGGGAGGGTTGTGTGCTCTTCCCACCAGCTGTGGTGTTTGCCATGGGAGACTTCACCACATGGCTGGCCCCCCAAATCACTCCCACCCAACCCAGAACCCGAGTTTTCTCTCCACCTTTGGTGGCTAGGTTTCTGCTTCTTGCCATCCCATATCTCGACTTCTAAGATGTATATTTAGAACAGGCCTCTGCAAGGAGCAGAAGGAGGAAATGAAGGAAAGGAAACAGGCAAAGTTCTCTCTCTCAACAAGTCCTTGGGGGCCTCAGGACTCAGGCCCCTTTGCAAAGCAGGCTCACCCAGCCTTTGAAATAACCACTTCCTTCTCTCTTGACCTTTTCAGATCAGAGAGGTGGGAGGGAGTGTGGAGGTTCACTTCCCAGACGTGCTAAACAGGAGGCTGCAGGCTTTCCTCTGATGTGCCCCACTTGTCCAGGGGCCCTGCCTCTGGTAGACAGGGCTCTGGGCTGTGGCCGCTCCTCCTGGGGTCTGCATTGGACTTGCCAGTGGCCCAGCTGCCACTGAGTACGCGGGTTTCTTTGAAGAGGTTTGGCTGACCTTCAGCAGAGCTGAGGTATTATCAGAGCTGGAAGAAGTGTTAAGACTCCAGGGCAGTAGTTTCCAGGCTGGGGGTCCCTGGGTGTTGGGTTCCTGGGACTATGTCCAGTTCTTTCAAAATCCTAAAAGAGAGAGTCCATAGTTCCTGTGTGAGGGCTCATAGGCTCCTAATAGTGTCAGGTGTCTCCGTGTTTCTGAAGTCAATTCAGGGTGGTCCCTGTGCACCCTCGTGTTTGGAGAAAATAATAACAGCTTTTTATTGAGCTTCTCCCCTGCCAGGAGCTGGACGAAACCCTTCACACATCGTCTCAGTGATCTTCAACCTGGTAAGGTGGGTACGCTTATGGTTCCTATCTTGCAGATGGAGAAACCGAGGGTCAAAGGGGCTAAACAAGCTGCCAGAGGCCACACAGCCAGCCAGGATTCCAATCCAGACAAGCTGGTTCCCAGCTCCACCCTCAACCACTAGGAATAGTCTCCTGGAAGCTCTGTTACGTGTCTCTGAATATCACAAAAGGGGCAAACACATTCGTCATTACTCAGGAAAAGTACCGGCAGGGAAGATTTTTGGATGCAAGCACTCGACGTAGGAGGAATAATAACAGAGGTAGTGGGATAGTGCGAGCCAGACACCTTGTGTTGTAGAACTAAGGCCCAGTGAAGTGAAGGTCTCGCCCAAGGTCTTCTTGTGAACTGGCAACTGGGACAAGAATTTGTTTTATTTCAAGTGGACTCCTTGGGCCTAAATCCAGAGGGACCTTGGCTAGCCAGGAAGCAGGCCAGCAGTGGGTTTTTCCTGAGCTAGTGGCTCATACCTTTGATGGCATCAGCCTGTGGCTCTGCCGGGCAGAGTCTCTGAGCTCCCCCTGTCCCAGCAGGCTGCTCCCCGTTATGGGACTGACCGCAAATCCTGACTAATTGTCCACCAGTCCCCACCTGCCTCCCACCAGCTGTACAGAGCTTTGGCCTTGCCAGACCAAAGGGCTGCTGAGTGCTGGTGGGGGCCAGTGGTATTCGTCTTCAGCAAACTCTTCCCTCATCACCTCTGTGACTTCCAATTCCCTACTTGTGCACGTACTTTACAGTTCGCAAAGTGCTTCCACATCTATTAGTTCATTTGAGACTCAAAGCTGCTCTGGGAGATGGGCAGGGCAGGGATAATGTCCCATATTATAGAAGAGGAAAAGGAAGTTCCAAGAGGCAAGTGCCTTGTTCAAGGTCACACGCTCAGCTAAGAAATTTTGGAGCCAGAAGTTGGAGCTGAGTCCACCCACACAGCCTCACCCCTTTAAAAAAGAGGAGTCTCAGGGAGCAGTGATGAGTAAGGTGCTAAGCTGGGTCCTGCAAAGCACTTTATATATAATTAACAGCATCACCATTAACCATATCTTTCTTTGCATAGTACACAAATACAAGTACCTCAGTTAAAACAGTTAAACCTGTATCAACTAAGATTCCAGTCCTGCATTCTGAGAACTCATTATGTGATGCAAATACACAGGTGTTCAAGTCAGAAGTGGTTTCTGTCTCACTGTCACCCTGGAAAGACGGTTCATCATCTGGGTCTTGGTTTCTACAAGTGGACAGAAGGTAATGATAACACTTACCTCGCTTCTTATAAAAACGAGTAGGACCATTACATACAAATTTCTTTCTTTTTTTTTTTTTTTTTTTTTTTGCGGTACGCGGGCCTCTCACTGTTGTGGCCTCTCCCGTTGCAGAGCACAGGCTTCGGACGCGCAGGCTCAGCGGCCATGGCTCACGGGCCCAGCCGCTCTGCGGCATGTGGGATCTTCCCAGACCGGGGCATGAACCTGTGTCCCCTGCATCGGCAGGCGGACTCTCAACCACTGCGCCACCAGGGAAGCCCCCATACAAATTTCTTTTATGAAATTTTTATATGACTGTTACACATGACAATGAATTTTCATAAGCAGGGAAGGTAAGAGAAATTTACATCTATAAGCTAATGATTATTAAGTGCTTCCTGAGTAATTTACATGGCTCATGCCATTAATTTGAACAATGGCCTTTAGGAGGCTAGTACCTTTATGATCTCCACTGTATACATGAGGAGACTGAGACGCAGAGATTTTAAGTAACAGGTAGCAAATGGCAGAAGCAGGATATTAAATCTTGGTAATTTAGTGCCAGCAGGTAAGCATTTTAACTGCCCAGGTGCCTCAGAATCACCTGAAGGCCTGGATAAAACACAAATTGCTAGGCCTCACCCCAGAGGTTCAGATTCAATAGGTGTGAGAATTTGATTTCTAACAAGTTCCCAGGCGATGCTGACGCTGCTGGATCAGGGGCCACGCTGTGAGAATCCTGTGCCACACAGAGCTCTCCTGGCACTTCCTGCCATACAAGTGGCCAAATCAGGACCTCTGAGGCCTGTTTGCAAGGTTAGCTGGACATCCATGCACTAGATACTTGATTTATGTCACAAGACATATGTTATGCTCATGGACAAAGTAGACGTGGAGGCTGAGGAGGTCCTGACTCCTTCAGAAACCAAGTTAGAGAAGTTGCCCAGTGCCTGATGGCCCTGCAGTTGCCAGAATCCTTGTAGCTGTGGCTACTCAGGTCCTTCCCCAGAGTTGACCAGGGGGAAGGAAGGCCACTGACTGAGGAAGGCACAGAGAACAGATTCACGGGCTGCTTCCTTGGCTTCCATCAGTTTTGCCCTTTAAGCTGGTCACACTCCCAGATTTCAGAAATCATCTATGAATGGAGAGATAAGGCATAGCCTGCGAAAAGAGAAAGCACAGACCGAGAAGATTTAAATTTAATTAAGATTAATTAAATTTATGTTTTTGAAAAGGAATAAGAAAAAGAACTTTAGAAGAATACAAGTATTTCAGAAAATAGGGGTTGAGCCAAAAGCAGGGGTCATGGGCAGAAGAGAGTCAAAAAATCAAGACATATGGATATCCAGTTGTTCCGGAATTCTATATATTGAGAAGGCCATGCTTTCTCCACTAAACAACCTTTACAGCTTTGTCAAAAATCAGTTGTCCAACCCTCAGAATGGGAGAAAATATTTGCAAATGAAGCAACTGACGAAGGATTAATCTCCAAAATATACAAGCAGCTCATGCAGCTCAGTATCAAAAAAAACAAACAACCCAATCCAAAAATGGGCAGAAGACCTAAATAGACATTGCTCCAAAGAAGATATACAGATGGCCAACAAACACATGAAAAGATGCTCAACATCACCAATCATTAGAGAAATGCAAATCAAAACTACAGTGAGGTATCACCTCACACCAGTCAGAATGGCCATCATCAAAAAATCTACAAACAATAAATGCTGGAGAGGGTGTGGAGAAAAGGGAACCCTCTTGCACAGTTGGTGGGAATGTAAATTGTTACAGCCACTATGGAGAACAGTATGGAGGTTCCTTAAAAAACTAAAAATAGAACTACCATATGACCCAGCAATCCCACTACTGGGCATATACCCTGAGAAAACCATAATTCAAAAAGAGTCATGTACCACAATGTTCATTGCAGCTCTATTTACAATAGCCAGGACATGGAAGCAACCTAAGTGTCCATCAACAGATGAATGGATAAAGAAGATGTGGCACATATATAAAATGGAATATTACTCAGCCATAAAAAGAAACGAAATTGAGTTATTTGTAACAAGGTGGATGGACCTAGAGTCTGTCATACAGAGTGAAGTAAGTCAGAAAGAGAAAAACAAATACCGTATGCTAACACATATATATGGAATCTAAAAAAAAAATGGCTCTGGTGAACCTAGGGGCAGGACAGGAATAAAGACACAAACATAGAGAATGGACTTGAGGACACAAGGAGGGGGAAGGATAAGCTGGGACAAAGTGAGAGAGTAGCACTGACATATATACACTTCCAAATGTAAATTGATAGCTAGTAGGAAGCAGCTGCATGGCACAGGGAGATCAGCTTGGTACTTTGCCGACCACCTAGAAGGATGGGATAAGGAGGGTGGGAGGGAGATGCAAGAGGGAGGGGATATGGGGATAAACGTATGCATATAGCTGATTCACTTTGTTATACAGCAGAAACTAACACAACACTGTAAAGCAATTATACTACAATAAAGATGTTAAAAAAAAATCAGTTGTCCAAACTGAATAGCCAAAACAATCTTGAGAAAGAAGAATAAAGTTGCAGGACTCAAACTTCATGATTTCAAAATTTACTACAAATCTATAGCAATCAATACTGTGTGGTATTCACATAAGGATAGACGTATATATAAGGGAACAGAATTTGAGAGTCTAGAAAGAAACCCTCATATTTATGATTAAATGATTTTCTGCAATGGTGCCAAGACCGTTTAATGGGGGAAAAATAGGGTCTTCACCAAATGGTATTGGGACAACCAGATATCCACATGCAAAAGAATAAAGTTGGACTCCTGCCTCACACTATATACAAAAATGAAGTCAAAATGAATGAAAACTATAAGACTCTGAGAAGAAACATAGGGGTCAATCTTTGCACCCTTGGATTAGGTAATGGGTTATCTCTCCATTTATTTAGATCTTATTTAATTTCACTCAGCAATGTTTTATAGTTTTCAGCACAGGTCTTTCACATCTTTTGCAGATTTATACCTAATTATTTCATATTTTATGCTATTATAAATGACATTATTTTTACATTTTAAATTCCAATTTTTATTGCTAGTATATAGAAATAAAGTTGATTTTTGTACATTGATTTGGTATCCTGCAGCCTCACTAAACTCACTCCTTAGTTCTAGTAGCTTTACTGTAGATTCCATCAGATTTCCCCATAGACAGTCAGGTCATCTGTGCATAAAGGCAGTTTTACTTCTTCTTTTCCAATGTGGATGCCTTTTGTTTCTTTTTCTTGCCTTAATCAACTAACTAGAGCCTCTGGTACAGCAAAGAATAGCAGTGAAAGTGGACATCCTTATCTTATTCCTGATCCTAGATGGAGAGGGGCATCTTATAGTAAGTACGATGTTAGCAGTGGGGTTTGTGGGGGCCCTTTGACAGAAGGAGGAAGTCCTCTTCTATTCCCCTTCAATTCTTAATTTGCTGAAATTTTCATCAAGAATGGATGTTAGATTTCGTCAAATGCTTTTTCGGTATCTACTGATACAGAAAATACAGTGATCACAGATGGGAGAGGGTCCAAACTCAAGAGTGGCCTCTGTTTCTCTCAGAATGAAGGAAACAGGGAAGAAAGGGCCCTGCCCAGTGAAAGGAGCCTGTCTAGGGGAGCTGGGCTTGCCCCACCTCTGCTCTGCACCCCTCTCCTTGCCTGGCATTCCTAGAGGTCAGATCCTGGCCTGCGAACTCCAGAACCAGTGCTCTTTCCTCTACACCAAACTGTCTAAAGACTTTGACTCCGGAACTTTGAATGGTCAAGGCCCTGAAGATGGATGGCCCCTCAGTAATATAAAATAGTAGCAGCCATTTACAGAGCACTTTTGGAACGTCAAGAACCAGGGCTGGGTCGAGGGTGAGGTAAGTGAGCCATCTCTGGATGCAGAATTTAAGGAGGTGTCCGCAGGACTGTAGGCACCTCATTCGCTTCACCCTAATCCCAGCCCTGCAAGGAACAGTGCTAAACACTCCACTTGCATCTGTTCCCTTAATCCTCAAAAGAGCCTACAGTGGTAGGCTATTATTCTTATTTTTCGCAGAGGAAACAGAGGATCAGAGAGGTGAAGTGACTTACTGAATGATAAGTGGCAGAGCTGACTTGGAAGCTCTGAAAGTCTATTCATGATCCGTCTGTGCTCGTAATCAGTAGTTCTCAACTCCAGTGGATCAGAATCTCCTGGAAGGTTGGTGAAAGCACTGATGGCTGGGCCCCATCCCAGAATTTCTGATTTGGTAGGTCTGCTGTGTGGGCAGAGGAATTTGCATTTCTAACAATCTAGTCCAGGGACCACATTTTGAGAACCACTCATTAAATCTCCGGGGGCATGAAGATTCCAAGAGTAAAAGAGAGAAGTATGAGAAAACACTGCCAGATCCCTCTGGCTTTGAGAAAGGAAAGAAAGCATCCATCTCCCAGGACTGGACCAAGAGTTTCCATGTCATTTCTGGGCGTGTGTTGGAGTTCCAACCCCATTCCAGAACGCCTTCCACAGAATCAATGAGCACTTACGAGTCGAACTGAGGGATGAACGGACCAGTCGTGCTGGGACCTCTGCAGGGGCTTATTCATCCAAAAAGAATGCCTGACATTTATTCTGAACAGCGTCTTTCTATAAACCCTCAATTCTTGTGGTACCAAATGGCATTTTTTTCCTAAATATATTTCGAATATTTTCTAATTTATTCTTAGACATGTGTATCAGAGAGACATGGTTCATCAAATTTTTCAAGCCTTTGAATAAGGGCCACTGCAAGATAATGGGGGGGGGGGAACCAACACAGAACTATTCATCATGTTATAAGAAAAGCAAACTTAAATGAGGCTTGGCCAAATCTCCAAGCTTTAAACACGTGACAACATTCCAGAGTTGACCCTAGTTTCTGAGGGGTTAAATTTTTCTTTAATTTCCCAAATCTTTGGACCCCAAGACCCCCATTCAGCTGCACTTGGCCCTAAAGTGCAATAAGAAAAAAAGCTGATTTTATTCATTCACTTGATCTTTATCAGGAGCATCACAAGGAATTCTCAGCACTGCGGCCCACTGGAGTCACTCGGGGAGCTTCTAAAAATCTCTTTGCTCCTCGCCACATCCCAGACAAAGCACATCAGATCTCTAATGAGGCTTCTGAATCTTAAATATCTCCCTTGAAGTGAGACCCTTGCTTAGAATATGGAGACAGCTACTGCCCAGGGCTCTGATTGGAGGGGTGATGAATGGGGAGTGAACTCCTATTTGTTAAAGGTCTTCTGATGCCACTTAACAACCCTCTGAGACAGGTATTATTACTGTCTCTACTTTGTAGAGGACACACCGCCGGTCAAGGAGGTAGAGTGACTTGCCCAAGGTGGCACAGCTGGAACTTAGCGCCAGGCTCGATCCTTCCTCCTCGGGAGAGAGGAAGGAGGCGAGAGTGCCCGTGGCAGCCACTGCTTGCCCCCCGCCTGCTCAAGGCAGCCCTTCTTTGTCCGTCCTACCTGGACCCCTGTGTCCGCTTGGAAACAGTTCATGATCTTCTCCAGTTCTGAGGCCTCTGTAGCTAAAGGTCAAGGACAGGACTGTTCTCCCATCCCTGCCCCCCCAGGACTTGCTGTTAGGTGGATGACAGGGGCCCTGCTGGCTTCTCTCTGGGACTCTGGCTTCTGGCATCCCCTCCTTTCCTGTAATCTGATGAGTAATCAGCAGCTGAGGTCACCATGTGTCCTCTCACAGACCAGGGCAGGCCAGGGCCCTGGGTGACCTGGCCAAGCATGGCTGGAGCTTGTGCCTTATGCTGCTCCTAATGTATGCACAGCACCCAACAGCTTTGCTGCCCAAAATGGGCTATGATATTTGTAATATGAAATATATATTTGATCTACATCCCCATTTCTGGCACAGAGTTCCCCAAACCCTTGGAATTTCCTGTGCTGAGAGGGATAAAGGTGTCTTTTGTTGTGTTAATGAAGTGACTTTTAGACCAGCACCTAAGAATGGGGGCTGGTTGCCAGTTGGAGCTTTCAGTCCCACCTCTAGACCCCTGGGGAGGGGAGAGGGGATGGAGGTTGAGTTCTATTGCCAATGGCCTATGATTGAAGCCTCCATAAAAACCCAGAAGTATGGGGTTCAGAGAGCTTCAGGGTTGGTGGGGAGAATGGTACACTCCCAGAGGGCTTCGATGCTCCGAGCTCCACACCCTTTCCCCTGACCTTGTGCTATGCCTCTCTTCCATCTGGCTGTTCCTGAGTTATATCCTTTTATAATAAACCACTGATCTAGTAAGTAAAATGTTTCATGAGTTACGTGAACTGCTCTAGCAAATTAACCGAACCCAAGAAGGAGGTCGTTGGAAGCTTCACTCTATAGCCAGTTGGTCGGAAGCACGTGTGACAACATCGACTTGCAACGGCGTTTGAAGTGGTGGGAGGGGAGCCATCTTGTAGGAGTAAACCTTTCACTGTGTGATCTGCTGCTAGCAGTGTGAGAATTGAGTTGAATTTTAGGACACCCAGGTGCAGAGACCTGCTTGATGGTGTGGGGGAACCTACCCCTCCCAACACACCTCCACCTTTGGGAACTGGTACCAGAATCTTTAAGGCATCAGACAGCTTCACTGGTGCATCTCAAGGTAAGATCTTTATCCTTGCTTAATGACTGAGGAAACTGAGACTTTGATTGGGCACAAGGCTTGAAGCAGCCACCTGGGACCAGGGCCAGGTCTCCTGTCTGTAAGAACCTGTTTGGGTTTCTAAGTCCCCCACTGTTCAGGTTCAGGCCTTCCTCACCCCCAGGCTCCTGTGGCATCCTTTCCACACCAATGTCCGATGCATCCCTCCAAGGCACAGCCTGGCTTGTCCCTTCATTCAGCAACCTTAAATGACATTGAAAACGAACACCTTTTTTTATTACGGAAACTTTCAAAGAAATGCAGAAGAGAACAGTATAATACCACCCTTCCCCCCAACTACCAACTCCTTATCTCCTTTCATCTTCACCCCATCCACTGCTCCCACCACTCCATATTTTTGGGAGCAAATCCCAGATATCGTATCATTTAATCTGTAAACATTTCTGTAGTTATCTCTAAAAGATAAGGACTTTAAAAAGTATCCACAATACCATTATCATCTTTAACAAGATAAACAATAATTCCTTAAGATAAACAAAAGCCCAGAGTTCAAATTTCCCCTAAGTCTCTTGAATATTGTCACTGCAATTCATTTATTTGGATCAGGATTGAAATAATGCCCAATTATTCCAGTGGGTTGACAAGTCTCTTTAAACCTCTAGATTCCCCTTCATTTTGTTTTTTTCCTTGTAATTTATTTGTTGAAAAAAACTGATCATTTATCCTGTAGAGTTAGTGTCCCACACTAACTGGATTTTGCTGTTTGCATCCCCTGTGGTGTTGTTTAACATGATTCTCTGTTCCTTGTATTTTAAAGAAAAAAATCTAATAGGAAAAATAATGATCTAATGTCACTACCCTAATAAAACTATTTTTATTCCTGTCTGTTCTCCTTTGATCCCTGTTTACATGCATATAACCTTTGGTGTTTTTTTCTGTTTAACACCACACTGTAAATATTTTCCATGTTTCTATGTAAAACTTTCATAATTAACATTCTTAATAGCTACTTACTATTCCAGAGTGGTGTTAAGCCTTAGTCATTTTCCTACTGTTGGACTTTTAGGTTTTGTTTATTTTTGTCACTCTGATAGATAATAGTAAATTTTTCATGTCTCTAGTATAGTTATTTCTTTAGGGTAGATGAATGCCCAGGACTGAGACAGGGGTCCAAAACGGATGAATGGTTTTATGTATTCTGTACATATTGACAAGGTGCCTTCTCAAAATGTTGTACCAATTTCCATCATCACCAGTGATGTACACACGAACTCCACCTCTATGACTTTGCACTGCCTCCTCCCCACCTTGAACCTGGGCTAGCCTTACTGATTGTTTGACCAATAGTATATGACAGAAGTGATGTTCTGGAATTTCCAGCCAGTTTGCAAGAAATCTAGGCCTCTAAATGCTTGCTCTGGGCCATGGCAGCTACCATGTAAGAGCTCCAATATACCGAGGAGACTGCTGTGCTAGAGAGGCCTGGTGTAGGAGCTGTGGTCAACAGATCCAGCCCAGCCCAGGCTGCCAGCCTCTCCAGGCATCGGACACATGAGGGAATCTTTGCATCCTCTAGACTCATTTGCTAGCTGAGTACCACTGAGTGCCCTCAGATGCCATGAAAAGCAAAAGCATTTCTCTGCTGAGCCCTGCCTGAATTCCTGACCCATAAAATTGTGAAATACAATAAAGTGGTTCTTGTTTTAAGCTGCTAAATTTTAGGGTAGTTTGTTATGCAGTAATAGGTACCAACAGGTGTCTTTATGCCTTCCCCCTTATTTTTCTTGTGTCAAGAACTATGTTCCTTTGGTTTACACTTCCAGTTTGCATTTTCCCACGGATTTGGATTTGGATTCGTGTGTTTTTTTTTTCACCTTTGTAAATTGACCTTGTTTTGCCCCCGAGCAGAATTTTGACTCTGGAATCACACTTATATAGTGAGTCAGGGACCCTGCATGTCCCCCCTCCCCTCAGCCTCATTGGGCCATGTGATCCTGCTAAGGAGATTTCTACCTGAATGACCTGGAGTTTCCTTCCAGTTCTTCCATGATTCTAAGTGTCCTGGATGGTGGAGGGAGAAAATGAGATTTGTTTTCTAAACCCAACACCCATATCCACCTGATCATGGCATATCGAGTGCTGCAGATGAAATAAAAACTGTAAGGAGACACTAAGCATCATCTCAGTGCTCCTTGACAAGAAGCCCCTTGTAAGTAGTTCCATAGTAACCTGAAAACATAGAAATAAAAGAAGCTTTAAACCCTGAATGGTTTCTGCAGTAATATAATTTGGACTTTTCTGTGCCTTAAACAAAACTATATTTTTATATATGCTTTTTGCATATATTTTATATTTATTTCATAAAACACGAAACCATTCTAAAGACACAATATTTGGGCAATAAGATGGGCAGTTTCTCATCTTAACTTACCCCCTAACCTCTACTCATGGTGTTTCTTCCTACTTAAAGCATTAATAGCATCTATTGCCTTTCTATTTTTTTTTTTTTTAGGGATTGAATTTTTTTAAAAAAGAAGAGATATAATACTATTAGAGAAATTTGAAAAAAAGGTAAATATCCATAATGCTACCACATTGACACAGTGACAAGTACATTTTTATGTTCCCTGCTTGTTTTTATAAATCATGTGTGTGCAAATATTTTTCCAGACTTTATTTTTACGTAATACTTTATCATAAGTATTTTCTCTGATCCTTCATAAACTTCATACCATCATTTTTAATGGTTATAGAATATTTATTCAAGGCTTATACCCTAATTTATTTTATCATCCTCCTCCCCCTTTTTGAATATTTGGGCTGCTTCCAGTTTTTCACTAAGCAAGTCTTTGATGAGTATTTTTCTGCATATGGTTTTTCCATATTTCAGGGTATTTTCTTAAGCTAGCTTCCCAGAAGCGGATTATGGAGTCATAGTGTATGAACATTTTTATGGCTCCAAAGTATCTTTTGAAGAAGGTAGGTGTTCCATTTCATGAGGTTCACAAACATAAAAGAGGAAATTTGGCTTCAAAAAAATCCCGTGTAACACATCTATGTAAAAATTTGGGCAAAGAGAGGTTCTAATAGTTTTCTAAATTATTAAAGCGTGCCCTTCTTAATTTAAAAAAGTTACTTTTGATTCTGTTTGTTTTTGATGAGAGTCTTTGCTAAGATGTTTTACACTTCGGAGCTTTTCTAAAAAGAACCCACAGAGCACAATTTAACCTTTTCTTGATGACTCATGTGATCAGTATAACCATCAGCCATTTCCCTGGGCTGAATACCGGAGGACTTTTAGGAATTTCTCAGGTGGAGAGGCTACTCGCTCCTTCACAAAACAGCCACAGACCAGGAGCTCTTCTAGAGACCTACCCCAGTCTCTAGTCTCACGGCTCTGCACTGAGTTGCTGGCTACCTGTAGTGAGCTGCTGCCTTCTCAGACACAGACTTGTCTGGCCAAAGACACCAATGCCAGCTCTGATCGTTCCTCTTTATTCACAGGCCACAGGCAGCTATTGGAATTGGGGGCCTGAAGGACCAGCTCCCACCAAACAGCAAGGCACCCACATCAGCAATCATCCTTCTTGGCAAATATTATTTGTGAAGCACAAATGTTGAGGTGGTGAAAATTGCATGTTGGGGTTTCCTTGGACTTGCCGTTGGAAACTTGCATCTCCCACTGAAGTCCTGTGAAACTCCTGCAACTTCCCACGTGAAGGTGAAAAACTCTCAGTTGTCTTTTCGTGTATCCCCTGGATAACGAGGTAGGTGAATGGAGTTCTGAATAAAACCTGGGTGCCTAACGCAGGTGGTGGTGGAGACAGTAAAATGTGAGTGGAATATGCATGGGCGGCCAGAAGACCCAAGTCGAAGTTCCAGCTCTGCCCTTCATTACCTACTGGCCTTGAGAAAGTCAGTTACTTAACCCTTCTAAGTTTCAGTTTTCTCATCTCTGAAAGGGATAATAAGACATGCCCTGCCGCCTCCAGGGTTGTTGTGATAATGACATGAGATAAGTGGTAAGGAAGCCATGAAAACCCCTACCTACGCAGGTCACCATAATCTTATTTAGATTGTAAGAATACAGACCTGCTCAAGGCCAGAGCAATCCAACATTTTATTTTGTCAGCTTTCTGGTGGGAAAATGTATGATGTTTCATGCGTCATTAAGAATGAGAGGCCTGGCAGGGCTGGGATTCCCAGAGCATGAAGCAGGTGTGGGGAGTATTCGAGGGGTTGTCTGAATCCTCGGTGGCACTGGGGTGCTGGAGAGAGAGTGAGATGCTTTTCTCAAGAGCTCTACATGTGAGAAAAACAAGTTGCAAAATCCAGGATATATATATGCTTTTCCTGTCCATATAGGAAGGGATTATATAGGGAGGGACTGTCCATGGAGAGGCAGGGGGAAGGCCACATTTTTCTGAAAGTGGTAGCATTTAGACCATTTAAAGTAATATGTTGATATGATGGTTGTTAAGAGTGTGGTAAAAATATTAGAGGAAGCAGCTGGAAGAAGGGATCAGTTTGTGACTGACCTTAGTGGTCAGGAGGTGTCAAAGGGTGGCTGGGTATCCCACCAGCCAGTGTCACAGCCCCACCCATTGAACCTGGCTCTGCCCTCAGCCTCCCAGGTGGCATCTACTCTTGCACTTCTTCCTCCATATTAGAACCTGGTCTGCTTGCACACAGTGGCAGGGAGGTTTGGGATTGATTTGGAGAGCCAGGCTGCCCTCTGCCATAGGTGTCACGCTGTAGTTCAAAGAAGGTGAGAAGTATTCTCTTAGAGCCTTTCAGCCGAGTTCAGGGTCCTCAGCCCTACCCTGCAAAAGCTTTTGAATGGTCAGATCCATCTGTTCCCACTGTGGGGAAATGCAAAACACATGGGCTGCCTGGCTCAGAGCAGGGTCCTGTGAAAACCGCACGCTTCAATGATGACAATTGTTTGTCTCTCTTTGGGCATCTCTTCGGGAGACAGAGCAAGACAAGTTTAGCTCATCAGAAGTCACTGGGGCTTTCACTTTACCCTGAAATTTACTAAGTCAAGTAGTGTGGGTGAGAGCAGACAAATGATTCTTACAGTAAGGGTCCCTCTATATTCCCACCGCTGGTGCTGATTAAGAGTTTTGAAATGATTACATCCTAATATGGGTTTTGGCCCATTTGTAGGTCATGAAATCTATTTAGTAGGTTTTGACCAGCCTCTTTTTTTTTTTAATTCAGTGGACTAGCACAGAATAGAGTAGAAAATACCTGAGCTCATTACATGTAATAAGTGCAAATACTGTTGCATGAAACTTTTGTTTCAGAAGTATGTGTTTATGGGATTGTGAGACCAAGCGTCCTGGTCAAAAAAAGTTTGAAAGTCACAATCTGCTAGTATTTCTCAGTGTGGGCACAGTTGGTACTTTTGCTGGGCTATTTCTTTGTTGTGTAGACTGCCTCTTGCATTGTAGAATTCAGCATCCCTGGCCCCTGCCTGCCAAATGCCAGTAGCATCCCCATTCATTGTGACAAAAGAAACTTCCTTACTTGGACACCCTCTAGGGGTGCCATTGACCAAACACTTGAACCTATAGGGTTGAGTAAAGAGGAAGATGCAATCTATTGCTGATTCAAGACCTCTCCTGCGGATTTGCAGTCAAGGCCAACAGAGCCAGAACCGGAGGCAGTGAGGCACATAAGTGGGGAGAGAGAGGGGCTGTATTTTTTGGAAGCTGTACCACTTACTGACCACTCTCAAAAGCAAGGTGTGGCCCTACCCTCTGGGGATGTCGGTCCTTAGTCAGTGATAAAGCTCCTATCAGTTTGGGCAGATTTCACATCCTGCCCTCTCTGGCTTATCACAAAGACACATTTATCAACCCTCATCCTCCTTGAGACAAAAATAGCAGTTAACTTGAATACTTCCATCTTCGCCACACCCTTCTTTACAGATATTGGGGAAAGGACAGTTATTATCAGATATATTGATGAGGGGTTTGGGGTAGGATGGAAGGCAGACAGCCCCCAGGAGAGAGGTTTGCACACATCCTCTTCAACAGGCCCCCTTCTCTAGCCAAATGGCAGGCAGGGGATCCCCTGGTTGTCTTATTTCTTTGAATTTGCACAGCAGAGATGGATTAGATTGGATTTGGGATCATGTGCAAGGTCCCTTCCATTTCTGGGCTGCTTTGTTTCCAAAATCTTGGATTCTAAAAGCCTTAACTGAACAGAATGCATGATCTCTTGCTCTTTCAAGGGTATGGTAAATAGGAAAATCCATCCAAGAGAGGTCTTGGCAGCCTGTCTGAGCTAGAAACTGCAAATGCATCACTGTGGGGGATTATATTTGAACAGGAAAGTGTCCTAAGGCAAGAGGTGCCAAGATAGAGGTCAAGAACCAGGTGCTGTGAGAAATATAGATGTGAAACTTCAGGCCAGTGGCAATGAAACTTCAGTGCACATAAGATGGACCAGAGGAGCTTCATAAAATTCCAGTTCCCTGATTCTGCCTGCAGACATCCTGATTTGGTAGGTGTTGAGTAGAGACTTGGAAGCTATGCTTTTAACATTTTCCCCATGAAATTATTCTGATGCACGTGGGCCACAGGTTAGGAAACACTGGTCTGGACTGGGGCTGACTAATGCTGATTGGCAGAGTGACTGAGACTTTTATCCTTTAAGGGTCTGTTCTCTTAGCTGCCTTGACTATTTCATTTGCTCATTTACCATCATTATGGAATATGGAGCCACCAAGAAATCCCCAAGAAATTACCTGAGTTCCTCTCTGACCCCATAAGGTAGTCACTGTTAACACTTCTCATGGTAATCAGAGTTCTTATCCCCGCTAATGCAGCCACTGTTTTCTTTGTCTGCTGGCTCTCTGGCATGAAGAACTCAAAGTAACCAGGTGGTACTCTCAGCTTCAAGTTTAGTGGCCTTACTATATCCCTTGGAAGAATTCTTCCCCTGCAAATCAGCACCTCTACCCCAAAAGAGCCTAGAGTGGATCACTGGAAGAGAGAGAGAAAGGGCTCAATCCTAGTACTATCCCTTGATTCCCAGACCCAAGTATTCTAGCTACTGGGGACACAGGACCATACAGTGACCATGGGTTCCATGTTCTGGAGGACAGTGCCACAACCCTGCACTGTATTGCCCCTAAGCTGATGCCTTAGCTGAGCCTTTAACAGGCTATTCCACCATTGTATTAAGCTAGTGGCTTCTGGGTGATGTGGTAATGCTAAAACCAGTGGGTTCCTTGGCCATTCACCAATTTTCACACCTCTTTTGCCATAAAATGAGTCCCCTCATTTGAGACAATGTTGTACGGGACACCACACTGATATATCAAGCATTCTGCTACTCACTGAATGATGGTGCCGGCAAAGGTACTTGGTCAGGGAAGGCAAACTCATATCCAGATAGGTATCGATCCTGGTAAGGAAGAATTGCTCAGGAAGGGTCCGAAGAAATCAACTCGCCATCAAGTGGCTGGGTGGCCTCTTCAAGGAATGGTACTATTTTGAGGGCTCTGTGTCAATCTCTGCAGCTGGCAGGTTGGCCATTCCACAATGTCAGGAGGTAGATCTGCTTCAGAAGGATGGGGCCCCTGTTCTTGAGCCGTGTTTGCCTAACATTTACCCTGGCCATCACTGTCACTCTTCTTAAGGCTCCACCATGTCAGCCCTGGGGTCGCCAGGGCAAGAGGCTAGCTAACGTCCACAGGATGAGCCACTCTGTCCACCTGGTTGTTGCATGTCTCCTCTGTGACGGATGCTCTCTGGTGAGCATTGTGAGATACAAACACCAACACATTTTGTGCCCATTCCTCTATGTAATCACATGATACTTAGCTTCTGGCAGAACCTTTGTATTAGCTACCTGACTTATGAAAAGGTCTAGTGGAAGTTCTTGAAACTACCTTCCTTTTTCTACCTCCTAGAGTAAATCAGAAGCAATACCACATCCCAGCAAGTATTGCAGAGTTTAGAGCTACTATTAACAGTTACATGGTGCAGGGGTAGTGGGTCCCATTGTATTTCCACGAATTCTCCTGAATGGCCTTTGAAAAAACCAAATGGATTGTGGTGGATAATAGTGGATTGCTATAAACTTGGCCAGATGGTAGCCTCAATTGAAGCTGCCATGTCAGATGTGGTAGCTACTGGAATATATCAATACAACCTTTGACACTTGGGATGCACCATGATCTGGCAAATGCAGTCACAGCCTCTATGCAGGGGGAAATCAAAAGCAATTTGCTTTCATATGGCAAGGAGAATAGTCCAGGACACTTGGGATGCACCATGGTCTGGCAAATGCAGTCACAGCCTCTATGCAGGGGGAAATCAAAAGCAATTTGCTTTCATATGGCAAGGAGAATAGTCCAGGTTCATTTTTTGGCTCCAGGGCTATGTTAACTCTCCTGTTCTCTGTTATACTATAGTCCATAGGGGCCTTGTCATCCTAATATGACACAGATCATAATGCTGGTCCCCTATTTGGTAACATCATGCTAATGGGACCTGGTGAGATGGACGTGACAACCACTCTAGAAACCCTGTTAAGATCATGAGTGTGAGAGATAAACTCCACCACCTAGCTTATCCTGGGTCACTCAGGTGTTAGTCTTGGGTGCCTCTTTGGTATTAGGGAGAAAAATCCTAGGGAGCAGAAGTGAAGAAAAGAGAAGTGAGGCAGGGAAGGAGGAAGAGCCAATGAGAGGCATTAGATGATTGATCACTCGGTCTTGTGAGAGCATCTCTCAGATGGCGTATAAATGACTTTCTCAGGACAGTGCATCTGGTTGAAGAAGGGAGAGAAATGTATTTGCTGGCTTCCATTGGCTAAATATTTGCTTTGTGTGGTGTTATTTCTCCTGCACTTCCAGGTTGCTCGGGCTGAGTGGATTAGGCAGTGTGTCAGAGGTCAGCATCTGCAGGGAGGCCCTGGGCAGGAAGGGAGAAGTGCTCGGCGTGGGTAAGGGGCAAGGGGCTGTGACGGGGACGGGGACTCTGGGTGTCTAGACGTTCCCACCAAATGGGAAAGGGAGCCCAGGTTTTTATCCTGTCAGCCACTGGTTGAGAGCAGCTGGGGGGTCAGCACTGATTCCCTAGCACTTCCAGTCCGCTACGCTGTGGGCAGAGCAGGCTCCAGCAGCCAGAGAAAGTGCTCAGGTGAAGGGAAGCAGTTGCTGGCAGCTGGATGACCTTGCCTATGGTGCACATAAATGATGGAGGCAGAGGGTAGGGACGGGCACTGGCAGTGGCACCTAAGAGGTGTTTGACACACCCTCCCTCCTTTTTTTTCTTGTCCTCTTCCCACTAGGATTGTCAGATTTTCATATTCATCTCTCATGCAGAACAAATCAGCTCTTAGTAGCCCATGGTCTCCCTTGGCATAGCCAGACACATCAAGGTGCTCATCAGAACAAAAGCATCCTCCGTGGAAGGCACGTGTGGGGTTACACTGTCATTGTTTTCTCTTGTTTACCCAAAGGGCAGCCCTTTTCTCTGGATATTCCAGTTAATTCTTTTCTAGTCAGCTAGTTAGGTCTATTCTGCTTTTTCTGCTCCTGAAACCAGATGAAGATGCAAGCTTTGAGTGTCTCCTGTGAACTTCCCCACCACAGCTCCTCACGTGTCCCCACGTCTCGAGGAAACATGTTCAGAAAGACATGCGCTATGTTCTTCGTAACTTCTTCCTAAACCACAACCTGGGATGCTTCTCACTGATTTTTGTGCCCCTTCCAGCTGCTTGAGACAGTCTGGAGAATGCTTTTGGAGATTGAGTTTACTGGGACAGTTGGGTGGTTTATAGGAAAATGGAACAGCCCATTAATTTAGTTGAGTCCTTCAAGAGCTGGGACATAGATCCCCCCACCTCCACACGTCCCGATCTCGCAGATTGTACTAAAGCCGTGGTAAACAATTTAGACCAGCTCCAATATGACACAAAGCTTCCTCTTGGCTATTTCTACAACTTCATATTGAATAGAAGGAAATCGCTTAAACCCTCAAAACACAGTCTGGCAGGAGGCGAAACGTCTTGTTTGGCATCCTGCCCCCATCCCTCCCACACCGGCAGCTGGGGCCATTTGGTCCCCCTTCAGCTCCCAGGCCGGATGCCCTCCCTGTCCTCCATCAGTCTGAGTTCACAGTTCCCACCTCCAGGCCCAACTTTAAAAATGAGAGCCCTGATTACCTAGGAACATGGTCTGGCTTCCCAGGTGAAATAGGTACAAAATTAACAATATTAACATGCATCCATTTCCAGTCATTTGTAGGAAAGAAATGTGCTCTGGGGACTTATATCTTTAGATTCTAGTGAATTAGATATTATCAGATACTTACACAGAACCAACAAACCATGAAATGTGCACAAACGACTTCCCTGTCAGAATAATAAAGGAAACTGCTGCTTTATGCATATGTATCTTGGACTGATAAATTGGACCACAGTCAAGCCCACCAATCAAAATACAGCTATCCTTTCATCCATCAGGTAACATGCATAACTGAGGGGGACAAGGTTTTTTCATCATGGCATTTTAGTTTTCATTTTTTCAATGTGGGTATTCTTAATTTGTATATTAAACATGTAGAAATATGTTCTTCCACATCTTTCTTGAAACATGCTCCCCTTCTCTATCTATTTATGTTTTCCCCCCATTTCTAACTGAGATATGGATGCTCAATCTCTTCCACTTTTCTCTTTCTTATAAGAAAAGGCAGAGTGCATATGTGATGAGAAATGGCAAATGATTCTTAGGCTTGGTGTTGGGGAACAATAGGGATGGTAGGGATCATGGCAAACTGGAGAACATGGCCTTGACTGAAGGCAGCCACCCACTTTTCATGCAAATCAATCACTGGCACAGGGAATGCAAGCCCCATGTTGCCAGGTTTTCCAAAAATTTAAAAAGAAGCCAGAATTCTGGATTTTAATGTAAAATCAACTAATTATCAAATATATTGCTAACTAATTTAATTTGGAGGTTGACACCAGGCAGGCTGGACAAAACATACCTGTGGGACAAATTGAGCCCACTGCCACCAGTTCACAACCTGTGGTTTTAAGCATCAAATAGAACAATAGAACTATTATATAATCATAGTTGATGTGGCTCTTTCGAAGCAATATAGAATTCTAGTTCTTTTTTTTTAACATCTTTATTGGAGTGTAATTGCTTTACAATTGTGTGTTAGTTTCTGCTGTATAACTAAGTGAATCAGCTATACATATACCTATCTCCTATAGTTCTAAGAAAATCAGTTACATTCCCAGTCGATGTGGTACTTTATAAGCAATAAAAGATATAGAACTAATAAGGCAAATTCCTTATGTTTAGTAATTCATAATAAAATAAGGTATGTCCAGCACAGCATGGCTGCAAGTGGGAGAAGAATTCATATTCACAGAATAAGAAAGAAGCCTAACCATTTTGTTAGAATGCACTTTGCCTTTTGTGTTAGCTTCATGGGGGGCCATCCTAGCTCTAGAGCTGCATTGGCTGCTTTTCCCCTCCCTCCTATTTGCACCCCCCCCTGCTCCCTGCAAACCCTCCATAGACCCCAGAGTCTGGGTTAACTTCACTACCAGGCTGAAGCCTCTCCTGCCTTCTCCAGACCATGCTGGTTTTTCTTTCTTTTTTGAAGACTGTGTGCATTAATCCCAGAGCTGACCCCTCACACCTGTACAGCACTTTACAGTGGACAGAGCACTGTGGCATCCAAGTGATTTCATCGACATTCCAGCCACCCACCCACAGCAGGATCATTACGTCCATTTTATAGATGAAGAAATAAAAAGTCACACAAGGATTTGCCCAACTTCACTCTGTAGCTAGGGCCAGAACTGGACTGGAATCCAGGCTCCTGACCCCAGGCCAGAGCTCCCGCTGGAGCCCTCACTGCCCATGCTGGCATTAACCCTTCATGCATGAGTGCACCATTATCTCCAGTGCAATTTTGCTTTCAAGGGTGGGGAAATGGGTGTAATCCTCTTGTTCACAGACAGGTAGTGTGATGGAGTGGTGAAGAGCATGGGTGTTGGTACCTGTCATGCACTAGCTTGGGCACATTTTAAACCTCAGCTTCCTCATCTATGAAATAAGGATCATTGAAGTATCACCTATCCAGGGCTGTTGCGGGAATTGATTGTCATGAGTAAAGCATTTAGCACAGGGCCAGGACACAATCAGCACTCAATAAATGTTAGCTACAATGTCCATCCCCATCCCATCTCTGCAGGTGGTGACTTGCCATCTAGAAAGGAAAACCAGGAACTGACCACAGAGTCACAGCCCACTGTGGCTATTGGTGCACCAGGAAGAGACGCCCCTGGGCCTGCCTGGCTTCAGAACTCTCCAGGTCTCAGCTGATCTCAGTGGTGCCTCATCTCCCCCAGATATCTTACACTACTGGGCCTGGTGGTAATCACAATAATAAAAAGCCACCGGGCTTCCCTGGTGGCGCAGTGGTTGAGAGTCTGCCTGCCGATGCAGGGGACACAGGTTCGTGCCCCAGTCCGGGAAGATCCCACATGCCGCGGAGCGGCTAGGCCCGTGAGCCATGGCCGCTGAGCCTGCGCGTCCAGAGCCTGTGCTCCGCAACGGAAAAGGCCACAACAGTGAGAGGCCCGCGTATCGCAAAAAAAAAAAAAGCCACCATTTGAGGGTTTAGCCAGTGCCAGGCCCTGTGCTAAGATCTGTAGAGGTGGAATAGTCTGCCCTCTGCTCCCTCCCCGCCAACCATGCACACTACCCATGTGTGCTTCTGTAGGCTGAGGCTGGTTCTTCTGTCCCCGATCATCACAGTGCCTGGAGTGGTATCTCACCTAAGAATTGTGTTCCTTCATTCGTCCCCTTTTTATTGGCATCTCCTACTGCCAGGTACTATTTTAGAAGAGAACAAAACAAATATAAATTCTTGCCCTTCTGGAGCTTACATTCTGGTGGTGGAGGATGGTGGTGCCAGCAAGGTATAAAGAGGAAAACCTTGCAATAGTAGATAAATTTAAAATTTTTATTAGGGTTCTCTTTGCTGCGTTTATTTACATGAATCACTTATGCCGCCCCAAGGGGGCCATTCCTGGGCATTCAAGGGGGTTGTGTGTCAAGCGTGCAGGGCGAGGCACAGCAGTCAGGAGCCCAATCCAGCTGTGTGAATTTGGGACATTCACTGCGTCTCTCTGAGCCTCAGTTTCTTCGTTGTCATTTAGGGAAATCAGAGCGATTCCAGCCTTTCTGGGCTGGTGAGAGGATTTCATTGGCCCGTAAAGAGAGTGCTTTGTCTGCGAAGCAGCCCGGACAGGCACAGACGTGAGGGCCGGAGGGAGCTGCCCTCTGACCCACAAGAGCGCGGGCGCGGGGCTTTTCTCGGTTACACAAGGCCACCCGGGTGGAAGCCACGGCTGGGGGGCGCGCATCTGTCGAGGGGGTGAGTGGCGTGGGGAGGTGGTCAGCGCGGCCAAGAGCCACGGGACGTGAGTGCGCCGCTGCGGCACTGCCCGAGGTGGGGCGCGGCGCGGCGCACGGGGGACCGCAGGGCGCGGCAGAGTCGGGTTTCAGAGCGCGGGTGACTCAGGGCGCGGGCCGGATCCTGCCCACCGCTGCCGTTGCCGCTGCCCCTGCCCAGCGCCGCCTTTGTTCCCGGCAGGAAGGGCGAGCGGCCCGCGCGCAGAGCCCGTCGCCGTCCTTAGAGCTCGGTGGCCCGGTGCCCTCGGAGGCTCGTGGAACTGCGGGATGGCGCAAAGGTAGGACTCGCTGCCCCGCGCCCCGGCTCCCCCCGGCCCCTCCCGGCCGCCTCACTTTCTCTCTCTCCGCCACTTCTCGCAGGAGGGACACGCAGTGTTGGCGCCTGCTGTGGCTGCTTTCCATCTCCGTGCTTCTCCCCGCTGTCACCCGGACCCGCTCCGCGACAGGTAAGCAGCCCGGCCCGAGGGTGGCACCGGCTACCTCCGCACCCGGGGGAAGTTGGTTTTGGCTGCGGGCGCGGCTGCGGTGCGCGCCTCATTCCTGGACATAAAAGGGAGTCCTCGCCTCTCGGTGCGCACTGGTGGTTCTGCCACGGCTTCCCCGGGCGCTGCCGGGGGTTCGAGAGGCGAATGGGAGTCTCTGGGCGGCCGGAGCGGGTGGAGCGCTGTCCGGGCACCCGAGGTGTCTGAGCTAGGCGCAGCCCTTCCAATCTTGGGCAGAGGGGGTCTTTGGAAGCCCAGTGACAGCGCCAGCGGTTCCGCGGGGACAGTTAACTCCAGCTCACCCAGGGCCCGCGCTCAGGTCGCGCGTGCTGGCTGGCTCATTGTAAGGGCAGAGCTGGTGCCCTCTCTGTACACAGGTGCGGAAGCACGACTGCCAGCTGAGACACCTGGTGCTTTGCCGCGCAAGAAATAACGGGACTGAATTGCCCTGATGCCTAACTTAGCCCTGAGTTACCTGGAGAGTCCCATCCATCGTGGGCAGTAGCTCCATGTGTGATGGGAAGAGCTATGGACTGGGGACCAGGGGATCTGGCACCTTCTGTTCCCAGGTCTCACTTTCCCCGCCAGGACCCAGAGGCGGTTGCATGACTAGTGGAGTCTGAGTTAAAACAGTTTTGAGTTAAAGTGTGTTCAGGCTTCCTGGGCTTGAATTGTGGCTGTGTTAGGTGCCATTGGACAATGAATTTCACCACTCTTTGCCTCAGTTTCCCCGTCCGAAAAAGGGGAATACTTAGACGACCTTTCCTCCTAGGAATGCTGTGCAGATTAAAAGAGATATTAGAAATAATATGCTTTCCACACCATGGCACATACTGGGCACAAAATAAGTGATCGAAACTATAGGTTGATCCTTGCAATAGCTGTGTTGGAAAGCAATGCAGACATTTTTACAGAAGAGGACACTCAGGGTGAGAGAGGCTTGGGAACTGGCCTGTGCAAAAGGCAGGGCTTGGGTGCCAAGGTCTCTAGACTCTGGTCCTTCCCTGCTCAGCCCTTTCTCCATGCAGTTTTGCAGGAGAGCTACCACTCTCCAAATAGTAGCCTCGGACTGCTTTTGGATTTAGGAGATTAGTACACAGTCTCCATAGAATAAGTGTGCTGGGAGACAGGGTCTGGGGTGGGGGGGAATGAACACAACCTCTGTCTCTGTGAAGGAAACTGAGGACTGTCGAGTGGCCATGGTTAACTCTTCGTGTGCTGAAGGAAGCCTGGGACAGCCCAGATCCTTGCCTCCTTGGGAGCAAGACTCAAACACAATGACAACTTTTCCTGCCAGAGCATCCAGCCTGGCATTTCTTGCAGACCAAAGGGCAGCTGGAGCACAGTTTTGGCTTCTCAGCACCGTGGCCCGTGTCGGAACGTTGCAGTTTTGCATGTAATATGAGGTACTGCCAACTCAGCGGCAGAGGGCAGCTTCAGGTTCTGTGGTCTTTGTGAACTCTGCTGCAGCCCCACCCCCAAAATGAGGAAGGTCTGGGGAAAGAAAATTTGGTGTTTCTTTCTCCTCCTGCGTTTGTAGGCTGGCTCTCTGGATGCCAGGTCAGGGCTGTTTTTCTAACACAGAGGAAGTCCTGTGCCTATCCTTAATGTAAAAAGGGAGTGCCAGGAAACCCTCAGGAGAAGAATGAATGATTGTAGTGTTTTAATTACTGGCTAAACTTTTGGTTTTCTCTAAAGTTAGGAATACCCGTTACTGATGGGTGATTGATGGATATTCAGTGTCCCTCGAGGGGAGAATCTTCCTAGACCTGAAATATCCTCCTGTAAACTAAATCTGGCATGAAGTTTAATAAGGCTAACACTTGTAAACCACTTCATATGTGTGATAAGTTCATCCTTCATTCACTCAATCATCACAATCACTCCAGGAGCTGGGTACTGGGACTGTGCTTCAGATGAGGAAACGTGGTCCAGAGACCCCAGGCTTCTCAGCTGCTGAGGGTTTTCTGGCTCACCCTGTTTAAAGAGACCCTTGTCAGTTGGCCCCTTATCCCTCGCATCAATCCTTGTGCCCCTAGTGGGTGAGGGCTGAGCTGGTAAAGTCACCGTGTCACTGGAATGCCTGCTCTTTTAGAAGATAAGGAAGTTGTTGTGAGACGGGGGCAGTGGTGTCATAACTAATTTGTTCCTGATTACAAAATGTTAATATGTGCAAATGATCTACTTTTCTTTAAACTGTTTTATTGTGAAATATAACATCTATGCAGAAAAGTGCGCACAAAAATACAGTCCCATGATTTCTCACAAAGCAAACTTTCATGTAAGTGGGTCAAGAAATGGAATAGCCCCCAGAAGCTCTCCTGTGCCCCTTGGCTGTGATTTTTCCCTCCCTCCCCTCAGAGGTAACCATCCCCTTGACTTTTATGGTGATTCCTTCCTTCCTTTTAGAAAATAATGTTAGTACCTAAGCATGGATCCCCAAATTCTGAAGTTCAGTTTTTCTTTTTTTTTTTGAGCTTTATACATGTGGGGTGTCTCCTTTGGTGTTTGGCTTCTTTCCCTGAATATTAAGTTTTGAGATTCATTTATGCTGTTGCATTTCACTGTAGTTAATTCATCTTCCTTTCTGTACAGTATCCCACTGTATTAACTTACTGTCCATTATTTATCCATTTTTTTCCAATGACATTTGGGTGGTTTCCATTTGGGGCTAATATTGTAGCGTGTCTCTGACATGCTGTTTGTCCACGTCTCTTTGTGCACGTGTGCACACATTTCCGTTGGTTGTACACGTGGAAGTGCGGTGCTGGCCGACAGGGCAGGCAGGCCCTCCAAATGAACAATGGCAGCACGGCTTCCGCTATGGTTGTGCCAGGGCTCACGGCCGTCAAGCTGGTAGGAGAGCCTCTGTTTCTTCACCTCCTCCCCAGCACTTGGTGTTGTCAGTGGGCTTAACTCCAGCAGTTCTAATGGGTGCACGTTAGAATCTTACTGTCATCTTAATGTATGTTTTCCTGATTATTAAGTCGATTACCTTTTCGTATATGTATTGGACATTTGGATATCTTGATTTACTTTTTTAAATCGAGGTGAAATTCACGTAACATAAAACTAGCCATTTTCATAATGACAATTCAGTGGCATTTAGTACATTTTCAGTGTTGTGCAGCCATCATCTCTAGTTCCAAAACCTTTTCATCACTCCAAAGAAAGCTTCATTCCCATCAAGCAGTCCCTCCCCATTCCCCCCATCCCCACTCCACCAGCCTGTGGCAACCACGAAACTGCTGTCTCTATGGATTTGCCTGTCTTGGATATTTCATATAAATGGAATCATACAATATGTGACCTTTTGCATCTGATTTCTTTCACTTAGCATAATGTTTCTGAGGTTCATCCATGTTGGAGCATGTATTAGGACTTCACTTTTTTATGGCCAGATAATAGTCCGTTGTTTACCGCAATTTGTTTATCCATTCTTCCATTGATGGAGACTTTTGGGCTGTTTCCTCCTTTTGACTATTATGATTAGTGCTTTTATGACATTTGGGTACATGGATTTGAGTACTTGTTTTCAATTATTTCAGTTGTATACCTAGCAGTGGAATTGCGGGATTATATCATAATTCCATGCTTAAATTGTGGGGAACTCCTAAACTATTCTCCACAGTGGCTGAACCATTTCACATTCCCACCAGCAGTGTACAAGGGTTCCAATTTTTTCATGTCCTTGCCAACACTTGTTATTTTCTACTTTTCAGATTACAGCCATCTTAGTGGGTATGAAGTGGTATCTCACTGTGGTTTTGATTTGTATTTCCTGAATGACCAATGATGTTGAGCATCTCTTCATGTGCTTCTTGGCCATTTGGGGGAAACTCTGAGTACCAGTCAGGGCAGGTTCAGGTTTTCCCTCTAATCATCTCATTCTTGCTGGTGGCCAGCTGATGTGCTTTCCTGAGTGAGAGAGAAAGGGGTAAGAGTCACACCTAAGATTTTACATCACTGGCCTCCCACCTTACCTGTGCCCCAGCCTGTAATGAGCTCATGTTGCTCACATACCATTAGAAGTTGTGATGAATATGAATGATTGTAGTGTTTTAATTACTGGCTAAATTTCTGTTTTTCTCTAAAGTTAGGAATGCCTGTAGTGGCATAATGTCCTGTCATTATATGTTTTAAAGCAGAGTTAAGGCTGAAAACCCCTGGCACACTGAACCACACACAGCTCCCCATGTATATTTGGGATTTTGCAGTCTCCTTGACTTTGCACAAGGTGTGATGAATCCCCTTGTCTAAAATACACTCCCTCGCCTTGTTTCTCTTTAGGGCCTAATTCTACCTCCCAGCTTAAACGGCACCTCTTCCAGGGTGCCTTCCCTGGATCTCCCCAGCTAAGCTTTCTCATCACTAAACCGCCACAGCCCTTCACCTGTCTCTCCAGGCACCAGCCACTGTCCCCCCTGTACTGACAGTATGTTTATTTCTCTCTCCTTCCTATGAGAGCACCTTGAGGGTGTGGATCATGCCTCATTCATCCAAAGTTGGCCACGTGGACTTTGGCCATTTTGTCATTATGATAAATAGTGCTGCTGGGAACATCTTCAGACAAATGGCCTTTGTTTTCTTTTGGGATTATTTCCTTTGACTAGATTCCCTCAAACAGATTTGCCCATCAAATAACAGAACGAGTTGGATAGTTCTTATTATCTATTTAGATGGATCTTTCTGAGATACAAATTGAATCATGCCGCTCCTTAGTTTAATTGCTCTCTCTGGGTTCTCCACGTACCTAGGATGGAGTCATGCTCCTTGCCCCCAAGTACCCCTTGTGGTCTGGCCTCCGCCTACCTCCTGTTCTCTACTCACACGATGTCCCTCTTGACTTGGGCTCACACCAGCCGCTCGCTGGCAGGTTTCTGGATGAGATATTCACTGTCCCACCTCTGTGTCTTTGCATGGGCCAGTCCCTTCTTGAGAATGCCTTTCCCCCTTTTCACCTGGCACCCCGTCATTCATCCTTTAAGATTCCTCTCTGGGAAGTCCTCCTGTTCTACCAGGCATATTGAGTGTCTCTCCTCTGGGCTAACACTGTATATCACCATCTCTCAGTCACAGGGCTTCCCAGACTGGACCGTGATCATTGATTACTTGTCTGCTCCCACCACTACATAGGAAGTTCTGTGAGGTGGGGACTGGGCCTTGCCCGACTCTGAACCCCAGAACCTAGAGGGCCTGGCACAGAGTGGATGCTCCCCAAATCTTTCAATGAATCAAAGAGGGAATGAATGGGCAGGTCCAGACTGTGGTCTAGAGAGAATGTGCCGATTTATCATGTCCTCTGCAGTGTCTAAGTCATCCTGAGTCTTCCATGGCTCTGCCAGCTGTGGAGTGGCCATGGCTGAGTAATCAGGGCACGTTATAGGGCTTTTAGTTTTCTTTTCTTTAATGACTTTAATAACTGCTTAGGCTGGAATTTACACTAATGTTACTTTGCTCTTTATCTTTTTTTTCATTACATCTATTTGTGTAAACAATTTATTTTCTAGCTTATCCCACTCATCTTACTCCTGAAAGCCTCTATTTTGTCAAAAGCTGCACGTTTATCTTTCTGTGCTAGCTAAATATATGAGCTTATTTTCGAGTTTTGTTTGAATGTCTACAGCTTGATCCATTTAAAATGAACCATTGATTAAATAGATTACATAGAGTGTATTCTGAGTTCAGTTCTTTTCCAAAGTGGTACCCAGGATTCCCTGAAATACTAATTAAAATGTAAACTATTCCTCCATCCTAGTATTGCTTCTGGTTATCATATAAAATTTTTCTTTTAATAATACAATTTTTTTGTGGAATCTTTATACATACTATTGGTTGCTTTCTTGTGCGTATGTGTTGTTTTTAAAAAATCCCACATGGTCTTGATAATTGTTGCTTTGTAACGTGTTTTAAAATCTGGTAAGGGAAGTTACCCCTGCTTCCTCCATTAAGCTATGAATTCCTTAGCATAGACTGATTTATCACATAATTTTCTCATGATATGATTGGATACTGGGAGTGTCATAGTGGTGGTGGGCAGGTGAGGGTTATAAAAAGCAAGGCAATCTTAACAATAAGACTCAATTTAAGACATTAATATGCAGTAAGGAGAACAGATGAGCAACTAAGGCTTCAAAGTCAGAGGAACAGCTGTAGGGCCTGAGCTATTGCTGTCGACACAGAGCCCAGGGAGCTGAGGTGGGTCAGAGGTGTTGGAGAGGCCCAGTTTGCTGACTGACCACCTTCCTCCGCTACCACAATTTAAGAGAAAAATGTCTAGGGTTAGAGCAGAACCTCGAGAAACCCCAGACCTCTTCCTGGGCAAGATCTAATGAGGCAAAAATGAGGCCTAGGTCACCTATTGAGTGCAACCCACCCCTTATCTCCAATCAGAATCAACTCAACCCAACCCAACCCAACCCAACCTAATCCAGTGTAATCCATCCCAACCCAACTTTATCCAGTCCAATTCATTTCATACTTGTTGCATGCCATGGATGACTTAAAGAACTGGACAGGGCAGAAAACAGTTCTGAGGGCCCTCATATCTCTCTTAAGTGAGCAGGACCCTTGACTTCAGGTGTTAGGGCAGCCCCCTTTTTGGTTTGGGGAGCTTGGCTAGAGTCTGGCTTGCAGAGAGCAGCCCTGCCTTAGGTCTGTCTGGGAGTCACCCCTCCTATCACTGAGGGACTCAAATGAGGCCCAGCTTAAAAGGCCCCTCCACCACCAGGAGGTCTTTGCAACTAGTCTCCTCCCAAAGCAAACGTCTGCTGAAGTCCTCAAAACTGTCTGCCCTGTTCTGTGTTTTGGCTACTACTATAGATTTCTGTCTTCCTCCCATATCTCCTGACTGCCTGCCCTCTCTGAGGCCCACTGGGATAGGTGGCAGAGTGAATAAAGAGCCACACTGGACCCAGTGCCCATCCTGGAAGGACTCACAATCTAGCAGTAGGGACCAGCAGCTGGCTTGAATGCTGTGGACCTTGTCCTGAGTGTCCTAATGAGGGTGCAAGCAAGCCTCCTCAACACTGAAGCAGGGATGTCCATCTCCACCAGAAGGTGGAGGAGGCGGAGGGAGGTAAGCAAGCTTTGAAAGAAGAGATTTATATTTTTCAGTAACATTAAAATATTTTGATAATAAAAATAATAGTCATTGTAAAAATCTAGGTTGGAAAAAAAAAAGGAGTTTAAAAAAGTTGCATATTTTCGCATGACTCAGAGATGAATCCTGCTAACATTTGGTGGACTGTTTTTCAAGTTTATCTTCTGTGCCTAAATGTGCACATATGTTATAATGCGAATAGATCATTCTGTGCACTGTATTTTGTTGCTTGGCATTTTTTTCCTCAACAATTACCTAGATACTTCCTCTGGAACATTGAATATTCTTCCCTAAATCCTTTGTAATTGAAATAGTATTTCATTATGTGGATGTCCCATAATTAAACTAGGCCTCTTTTAGGCCTTTAGGCTGTTTCCAGTTGTTTACGTCCATAAACACTATTGTGATGACCCTATTCTTGTAGCTCTGTACTTGACCATTCTCGTGACTATTTCCTAGCACAAATTCCTAAAACAAACTGTTGGGTCTAGTGCTTGCCCGTTTTTTTTCTTAAGGCATTCATTGCATTTTTTTGGAAAGGCATAGTAATTTATACTCCCTGCAACAGCATAAGAGAACACCTACCTAACTTACCGCACCTTTGTCCACTGATGCTATTTTTCTAACTGAAAGGAGAAAATGACAACAGTGCAAGGGACAGTGCCAGCATTACTGCTCCAAACTGCCCTTAGTTAAATGGAGTTGGGGATTCCTCCCTCGCCCCTACCATTCATTCATCCATTTGGCACGGGCCTTGTGGTAGGGCTAGAGGAGAAGAGGCCTTTTCAGGAAATTAGAATGCAAGAGCTCAGGTCACAAGGACCTTGGTGGTTCTCAACCCTGGCTGCACCTTAGAATCACCTCGGGGATTCAAGAGGAATCTGAAGCCCAGTCCTCCCCGTGTCCAGGATTCCTAATATGCCTGGGGTCCAGTCTTGGGCAGATTTCAAAATCTCTTGGTGTGATTCTAAAGTGCAGCCAGGGTTGAGAACAAGCAATGCAGTCCAGTGGCTTCCTTTCAAAAGTGACAATGCTGAGTCCCAGAAAGGAAAGGTCCTGTCCGTGGTCGCAAGACAGGTGAGAGGCAGAGCTGCCACTGGACCCCAGAACCCACGTCCTGGGTTCAGATCTCAGGTCTGTTGAGTGACCCGGGGCCAGTGACTTCTCGTATCCATGTTTTCCTTATCTGTAAATTGGGACAATAATTCCTACTATGAGGAGTAATAAGGGAAGCATAGGGCCTGTAATTGGTGACAAGTTCTGTACCTCTTTCCTTCCTGTTCCCGCATCTCTGTGAGTTCCTTGAGGGCAGAAACCCTATGTTATTTATCCATGTTTCCTCAGCGTCTGACGTGGTACCAAATGGACACAATGAGTGTTTGAATACATTCATGAATGAATATTCAAAGCCTGGGGCTGTGGAGATCTTAGTGAAAACCTAGCATTAGGAACCCTGGACCATAGTAGAGTCTGTGTGAGCCTCCAGCTCTGCTGGAAGACCACCCCCAGCCATCCACTGTGATGATGGTGATGGTGATGATGATGACGGTGGTGCTAATGGTGGAGGGGCCAGAGCGGGTGGGAGCAGGGGCTGGGTGTAACAGATACGTCAGGGATGGAATACATTTCATGAAAGAAAAGTGAAGGTATGCCTTTCCAGTGCTGGAAAGTTATAACCATTGCATCCTGTAGAACAGAGAGTCCAAAAGCCGATGACAGACTACACCTAAATCCATGCAGTTTCAACAGCGTCACACAAAGAACCATCTGAAGTTAGGTGAGCCAGCTGCTTCTCCCCTTCCAGCAGCACAGTCTTAGTGCCTGGCTTGTTCTGTCTTTGTTTTCAGCAAACAGGTCTGTCTCCTGGCCTCCATTCTCTCCACCCACCCCCTGTACTGCAGCCACGGGAGTCTTCTAGCTTCTTGCCACTCAGGTGTGGTCCACCAACCAGCAATATCAGTATCACCTGGGAACTTAGTAGAAATGCAGAATCTCCAGTCCCACTCACAGACCCAATTTATCAGAATCTGCATGTTAACAAGCTCTCTGGTGATTCACATGCACGGTAAAGTTTGAGCAGCAGTGTAAAACCAGCTCTTATTATGTCACCCCCTGCCTTAGAACCTTTTGTCATCTTCCTGTGCTAACCAACCTGGGTAGGCAGAGTACTGGCCCTCCCACTGTGTCCACATCCTAATCCCCAGAACCTGTGGATATGTTAGGTTACCAGACTAAGGGGAATTAGGGTTGCAGATAGAATTAGTATTGATAATCATCTAACCTTCAAAAAGGGAGTGGATCCTGGGTTACCCAGGTGGGTTCAGTGTAATCACAAGCGTCCTTAAAAGTGGAAGAGGGAGGTGAGGTGAGAAGGACTTGACCAGTCTTTGCTGGTGTTGAAGATGGAGGAAGGGGCCACAAGCCAAAGGAATACATGCAGCCTCTAGAACCTGGAAAAAGAAAAAGAAAAGAAAAAGAATTTTTCCTCAAAGCTTCCAGAGAGGAGCACAATCTGCTTAATTTTTATCCAAGATCTGTGTTGGACTTCTGACCTACAGAACAGTAAGGTAATACATTTGTGTTGCTTTAAGTACTTAATTTGCAATAATTTATTACAGCAGCCATAGGAAATGATTTTAACATTCCTTAGCATGGCATTTGAGACCCTCTGAAGTCCTACCAGTGTGCTGTTTTGGCCTCATCTCCAAGAATATCCTTCCTCTTAGCCTGATCTCAAAGCTCACAGCCCCCAGGGTGGCTGGAATGTCAGGAGTGGGGCACCCTGCGAGTCCAAGCTAAGGTTATTCTCCCTGCACCCCCAGCACCTAGCCCCATGTCTGGCTCCGGCAGGTACTCAGTCAATGCTTGTTAAACAAATAACCCAGTGGAAGCCTGCTATATTCATTCAGGTCACCACCAGCCATGGTGGGGCCCCAGTACACTGGAGGCACTGGAGGGGTTCTACTTTGCTGTCCCCCTGCTCTTCTGTCTTGGGCAAATCACTGGCTCTCTTTGGGCCTCAGTTTTCTTATCTGGGAAATGAAGGGGTTGGACCAGGTGAATCCTAAAAGCACTGTTAGCGAGAACATTCTAGGATATCTGAATTCACTTCACCCAAACTTTGCGGCGGTTGGGGGAGGTGATTCAACTCAGCAGCGCTCGGTCCAGTTCCCATCCTTCACTGACATCCTGTTCCATAGGTCAGGATACAGAACTGTGCCCAACGGCTGTGTGTATTTGGTACATAATGGAGACCACAGCTGCTCTCCTTCCCTGTCTAGTTAAAATGCCAAATTGCTCACTCTCCCACAGAAAGAAAAAGGGAGGGAAAAAAGAAAGCATTTCTCACTGCAGAGTTTTTCCACGTGACACATTTTCTAATTTTATTTCAGGCTTAACTGTCTAGAGTAGATGGCTTCATTTCAGTGTCTCCCCCCTCCCCTTTTATTAGAATATGAGCTTCCAGTTGAAGAAGTGGAATGGTTTTTCTTGTTTAATATTTGCAAGTGTGGGCTGCTATCAAACTATGGCTGAATGTCCTCATTTTCTCTGCTGAAGGAAGTGCTCTCAGGTGCACAGCACTAAGCTAGTGGTAGGATTCCTGGGGTCTGGACCCTCCATGGGAAGCTTGACCAAGTCACTTCTGTTCTTGGACTCAGATACTTAGTCTGCAAAGAAAGGAAAAGGTTGGGTCACCACGGAGACTGTATGGACGATTGGAAGAACTGGTTGGTGAGCCCCATTTCTAAGAGTTGTTTTGTTTGAGACTTTATTGGAATTGTGTGCACCGAAATTTATATCTGCCATCAGCTTTGTCATCTCCGCACTGTCGCTGCAGTGCATGGATTGGTTGAGAAATTTTTAGCACCTGGAAAGAGTGTTGTAGCTTTGTTTCGAAGAAACTGATTCTGCTCCTGCAAGGTCTGTTGCTTCCAATCTCTTCCTTTCATCCCTTTGCCCCACTGGGTTCAGGCCTGTGTCGTGCTCACTAAGGGACTGTCACAGCAGCTTCCTGTCCTGGCCAATAGGTCCTCCCACCTCTCTGTCCTCTAGTGCATCTTTTCACAGCAACCCGAGTGGCAGGTCCCATTATGTCACATGCCCTTAAAACCCTTCCCTGCTTTCCCTTACAGCACCTTAAATTCCACTCTCCTCGAGCTGGAGCTCAAGGCGTCTTCTCCCCTCCCAGCGCTCCTGGTGCCCTGGCTCCAGCTACGGTGCCCTGGCTTCCAACTACGCTGAACTCCACTTGTCTCTGAATTTACAAGTATGTTCCCTCCTCCTATCTTTGCTAGCGCTGCCCCACAGTCTGGAATACTCTCCCTGCTCTGTTGAAATCCTCTTTCTCCTTTATAGACTTGGTATTCAAAGTATGGTCCCTGTACCAGCAGCATCAACACCACTGGGGAGCTTGTTAGAAATGCAGGGTTCCCCGGTCCAGCCCCAGACCTGCTGCATCAGAATCTACACCTTACCTCGCCCCCTGGCTGATGGAAGTGAAACAGAAGTGAGGGGCGCGCCTTGTAGCGTGGTGGTCAAGTGCTGGGGCTAGGGGTCAGGCAGGGCTGGTTTGGTTCTAGGCTTTGCACATACTAGCTGGTGACCTTGGACAATTTACTAGTCCTCTTCTAGCCTCAGTTTTCTTATCTGTAGAGTGGAGATGATAATAGTACTTATCTCAGAGTTCTTTGGATGAGTACATGGAGTCATGTCCCCAAAGCTCTTAGCACAGTGCCTGGCACACCACGATCTGTCAATGAAGGGTAATGGCCATGGTGACGAGGTTCAACCTCAGTGCTAACTGACATGGTTCCTAAACCCTCCTATGGCCTCCCTCAGCATTGCTTGTACCTGGTTTCTTCCATCAGAGTCACTTGCAAGCCCATCTACCTAAGGATGGGGAGAGCCGGGACAGTGCCATTCATTTTCAGGGTTCAGAATCATTGACCTTTCAGTGCAGGGAGACAAGCAAGCAAGGACTTTGCAAGTATGGGTGGGTGAGTTGGATAGAATTAATGCCAAAATTTCTAGGTATAAATGGTCATCCTGCCTGTCATAGCCTGGTAGGTTTTTCATTCACTCATTTGTTCACTCACTTTTATTTGATAAATATTTATTAACTGCTTACTGAGTGCAAGGCAGTGTGGTACATGCTGGCTATAAAATGATGAACAAGATAAGTGTGGTTCCCTTCCTCATGGAGCCTAGAATCTAATGGGGGACATAGACACTAAATAAAGGGTTGTAGAAAAAACCCTAAATGTCTATAAACAGTAAAAAGTGTTATGAAGAAGTGCAGGGAGCTATGAAAGCACATGCCTGGCCACTCTAATACTGTGGGGTCAGGAAAGTCTCCCCAAGTTGTGACCTTTAAGATGAGATCTGAGGTGTGAATAGATTTAGCCAGGAAAGGGGGTGGGGCTGGTGGGTTAAAAGAGGAGTGGAATGTTCCAGATAGAGGCAACAGGATGAGGATAGGATGGAAGCAGCTGCTGGTGTGGCCTGAGCAGTCAATTCTCTGAGCCTGGTAAAGGAGGGGAGGCTGGGATGGGACAGGACAGGATGGGATGGGGCTGAAGTTGGGGGTCTCCAGCATGAAAGCAGGACCTCCGTCCAGTAGCTGCTTTCCCGAGCCTGGCCCTGGGTGAGCATCTCGGCTTCCACTGCCCCTTGGGTCCTGCCCAGTGCTCATAGCCCAGGGTCCATGGGCTGAGAGCCTCTGGGTGCTCTTTCCTGCCCTGCTCTAGCCTCTACTTACCCGAGAGTTTATGGCTTCAGGGAGGGGCACAGTGTCTCCACCTCTGTGTTGCCCAAGAGAAGTGTATATGAGAGACTTGCAGTAGAATGATAGGGAAGCAGGGCTGAGTGAGAGCCTGGAGCAGAGTCTCTGGTCTTACCTTGGCCACCCAGAGCCTCCCAGGCCATCATAGCTGCCTGGCTGAGAGGTTGTGAAGGTCACACAAGAAAAGGATTCTAAGAATTGCCCTCTGCAGTTAGTCTCGGCTTTGAAAAGCTTCTTCCTGTCTGTGAAATGAAGGGGTTGGACCAGCTCTGAGGCTCATCCAGATCTTATATTATCTCTTCTGATTTCTCTCTCTGGATCTCTGTATTCAGAACGTGTATCCACAAGTACATGCAGAATTCTCTTGCCAGGGAACAGAGAGGTCTTGTGGGGGAATAACTTGGGTGGGAAGTCCTTAGGTGTTTTCACATGGGAAGCAATTCCTTTAGAGATGGTGGGAGATGGGTGATTCATTACCCACTCCTGTCCAGGCCATTCCTTTAGAGACCTGCTTCTCAAACTGGGTGTGCTCATGGTCCTTGGCTGTGTGACAGCAGTGTGCAAAGCTACATTGTTTATTTCCTGCATCCATTTTACTCAGCGGTTGATAACTCAGGGAGTCCAGTAGCAACTGGAAAATAATTTAGAATATTTTTATGTTAAACAGCCCACAATTATTACGGAGTGCAAAACTTAAGTGCTTTTAAAGATAGGGCAGGAGGCTTTAATTAAATTTCCAAGCTCTGTGGGGCTCTGGCTAGACCCAGGCCTTCAGGTATAGGGTCCCCTCTCTCTAATGGTGATGATTTAGTGGAGACGATGTTATATATAGATTTGAGGTCCCCAGTTGGTGGGGGAGGCTTGGAATTATGGTAGCGGGTACAAGAACCCGTTCTTGTATAAACGTTTCCTCCATCAATAGTTACCTAACGCACTTGTGTGTGGAAGGGGCTACTGACATGTTTGGTTTTTTGCTATGACAAGATGGAGGTCACTGCTCTCCATAGCGCTTGTACTAGAACTTTCAGGTCCACGAGGGAAGGAACTTGTCTGTCACTGCTGGATCCCCAGCACCTAGAACAGTGGTACCACACAGCATGTGCTGAATAAATGCTAGCAGAATGAATAGATGTGTGTGTGTTGGTGGCCGTAAGAAACTTCCCTCCTCAATCTGCATTTACCTTTCCAGGAATAAGTGTGTGGGTGCACGAGCATGGGAAGGTTGGGTGGAATGTGAAAAATGCTGTTCATGCATATGCATGCGGTAGACTGGCCAGTCCCACTCAAGTTCAAGGTTTCTAAGAATCTCTTTGGAGGCAGCCTCCTACCCTGTGTGGTCCATGCTCCTTGTGGGAGAAGCACAGTTCACCATTCATGCACCTTGGGTAGCTGGGGCTCCTGAGCTCCCTTCTTAGGGTCCGTGTGTCCCCCAAATACCTCGCTCCCATCAAAACCCACCGGGGACCTTGAGGACCCAGAAAATGTTGGACTTTCAGGATCCTCTATTCTGGCTCTCCTAAATTACAGAGGGGGAGATGGAGGCTCAGAGAGAACAAGGTAGATGATGAGAGTCACACAGCCAGAATATAGAAGAACTGGATTTAGAATTGGGTTTTCTGATGTCCAGGTGGGTGGCATCACACCACCCTCAAATGCCCAAGTTTTGCTGCTGCTTGGGTGTAGACATGTGCGTCTGTCCCATCATCAGGGATGTGGGAGGAAAGACGGGGGACAGGAATTCACATACACTGAGGGTCTCTCCTGTGCCTGGCAGCGTATGGTTAGAGCTGAGCTTTGGAAACATCAGCTGGACTTCAAATCCCAATTCCTCCATTTATCAGCTGTGTGACCTGGGCAGATTGCTCAGAAGGAGGGTTGGTTCCCTATCTGGACAAGGGGTAGTGGAGGTCCCACCTCCCAGGCTGTGTGAGGCGCTCAGAGTAGAGCCTGAGAAGACAAGCCCTTGGTGGGGGAGAGCTCTCCCCGAAACCATGAACCGCACCCTGTGCACAACAGCGTCACTGGGGAGCTTTTAAAACATGTGGAGGCCTAGGCCTTTCCCCCAGAGGTCCTGATTGGTATGCAGCCGAGAATCAGACTTCTAAAGCCCTCAGGCAGTTTTTCTGCCCATCCAGGAACACAGTGCTAGAGCATACACGCCAGGAGGGCAGGGGACGCATCTGTCCTGTTCACCCGTGAATCTCCCACAGTAGCAGTGCCAGGCACCTGGTGGCTGGTGAATAAACGAATGAACGAACAGACAGATAGATAAGATGTGCTCAGCACCTGACATTACCCTGTACCACCACCCTGAGAGCTGGGCATTGTCATCTCTCTGTCCAGATAATGAAACTAAGCTCAGAGGAGTTAAGGAACTGGCACAAGGCTAGTAAGTGGATGAGGCCTGGCGTGCAGGTCTCTCTGGCACAGAATTACACGTCCTTCCCCTGCATCTGCTGGGCGAGGCTCGAGGCTCATTCTCCTCTGGTGCCCCCGAGGTCACCCTCAGTTTCAGGCCTCCAGTTAGGGGCATCTCCTGGTACACACCTTGGAGGGTCTGGTTCCCTCTGCCATTACTCTGGAGGTGCACAGGCTCTTCCTCCAGCTGACATTTGGAGGCCATCAAGCTGTACTTTCATCTAGATTAAACAAGAGTCAGCCTGTTTCAAAATATGACTTCAGGGTCACCATCTGTTCTGGCTGTTCCCTTAAACTCAAATCCCATCTCAGAGCCAAATGGGGCTCCAGCATCCCGCAGGGAGCAGGTCTCTGCACAGTGGAGCAGGAAAATCTGTAGAAAGGAGCAGTGTGTTTGATAACAGCTGTAGGACAAATTTCTTATGTCGTTCGTTTCCCCCTACTCCATGGCATCGAGTTGTTACATGTGAGCACCACAGGCCCCACTACGCATCCATTCCTGTATTGGGTGCCTACTGTGTACCAAGCGCTTCCCTGTGCCTCACCTTCTTAGGGCAGTGGGTGAGAGTGGCCTGGATAGTCGATAACTGTGGGAACATGATATGCTGGGCAAGTCACATCGTCAGTCTGGGCCTTAGTTTTCTCATCTTGGGGACACTGGACTGAAGTCCTTCCCAGCTCTGAAGGTCACCCCGAGTCTCCAGGCCTCTATCAGCCTGTTCAGTGTAGGCACAATTTCACAGCTCCTGCTGAAGCTGTGAACTCATTCTGCCAGCTGCTTCCCTGCCCTGGCTGAATTCATACAAGCTCATCTGTTGGGACGCCCTGGGCCGTTCCCAGGGCAGCTTGATTTTGCCCAGGGCATCACATGACAAGTGCTGAGAGGCTGCAGGAAAATATGTCTCCTGCTGTTGCCAAACGACCGCCTTCGCTCCACATTCCAAATCGCCCAATTCCACCCTCTGCTTGGCAAGGGAAAGGAAGGGGCCCGACTGCAGGGGCAGCAGCTCGAGGTGAAGTAGTGATGCCTCCTAAAATGGTCAGCGGCAGCCTTCCTCAGAAACCCTTCAAGGCACCCCATTGCCTGTTGCATAAATTTTAGTCTCCTTGGCTTGACATTCAAGGCTCTCCCTAATCTGTTTCCAGTCTCCCGAGTGAAAAAGTGATTAAGAGTAGAAAGAGCTGGGAAGGACCTCAGATGACCCATGTGTGAGTCCCAACCACACCAGTCCAGCTCTGTGGCCTTGATCTCCTTCAGCCTTGGTCTGTTTATCTGCAAAATGGGAGAGCAATTGTTCCCACCTTACCAAATTGTCCTGAGAGTAAATGAGCTGATGTTGGCTTCACGCTTCTAACCTGGCTTCATAATTCTCTCCTTTCTGTGCTAATGTTGGAGGTTACCTAAGAGTCCCATTGCTCCCATCCCCCGGGACTACCCACTTACCCCTCAGTTTCCTAACTCCATAGGTTTGCTTATGCTCTGCTTGCTCTACCATGTTCACCTGTGCGGAGCCTTCCAGGCGCATCTCCATCGCCCTGTCCTTCAGTTCAGGCACCTGTATCAGGGCTCTGTGTGTTGGTGTCTTGCCCTCCCTACTAGTCTGAGAGCTACTCGGGGACCAGAGCCCGAGTCTTCTTGATCTTCCAGAGTCCACCCCAGGCCCAAGTCCAGACAAGTGTGGCCACTGGATGCTGGTTGTGGGCAATGCCAGAACCCTGGACTGGGACCAGGATAGAGTGAAAGACAGGGAGGTCCACTCCTGCCTCGCCTTCCGAGATCCATCCTCCCCTTGTGGCTGCGTTTCTCTCGGGGCTGGCACAGTGTAAATTATGACTGAATTGCATGTGGTTAGCACCTCTAACTCTGTAAGAGATTTTATGGACCACGTGGTGTCAATCGTGCGAAAGAACTCAAGAAATACCCAAGGACATGCCTTACTTAGAGACTTAGAAAGCTCCAGAATTACTCTTTCAAGCTCCTCCCACCATCGATGCCCCTCCCACCCCAATGCCTTACAACGTGGGGCTGGAGGTTGGAGGTGGGGGGATGCAGGAAGGAGCAGGAATCTTACCCTTCTTCTCCCAGGACCTCGAAGGCTGGCCTGTCCCGCCCCATCTTGCCCAGTGGGCCCAGCTCATGCTCTAGCCCCCAGATAGGCGACGAGCAGCCTCTCTGAGCTCTCCAGCCAAACCTCAAGAACCTAATAGTATATCACGAGAAGGGGAAGCGTACGTTGTCCACAATCCCTACCCGGACCCTTGTTCCGGGAGGCAGCTGGAATGCACACTGAAGTCTAAGAGGCCAGTGTGTTTTAGAGCGGCACCCCCAGCTCAATTTGGTGGGTGAGAGCCAAGGCAGGCATGTTTCAGAAGCCTGGTCATTCTGCATCCTCTTGCTTAAGGGTCAGCCAAAAGGATGGAAGATCGCAGCCCTCAGAAAAGTTAACATCAGGCCTCTGTTTGGCTATTAATATTATATTATACTTCAACAGTTGGATCAGATGAGAGCTAGGCTGTTAAGTGCATATTGAGCTAAATGGTGCTGGTGGGATCACTGTGACAAACAGCTGGCGTTCATTAGAGTTCTTTGTAATTGCTGAAAAAGACTGTATTGATTGTATGTATTGATGACAATAAATGTAATATGGTAAGACAGGCATACGGTCACTCTTCTCCAGAATCCGTTAAGCTCATTCATTCACTCATGTGTGCATTATTCGTTCATTCATTCCTCCATCAATGCTCAATTTTTGCCTAACTCAGGCAAGCCCTGTGCTAGAGGGGTGAGGGTGAAGTTAGGAGATATAAACATGAAACAGATGATGCCTGACCCCCGAAGGGCTCACAGGCTGGTGGGAGACGTAGGCAAATAAACAGATAATAACATAGAAGTGAGGAACTGGAGCTTCCTGGGAAACTTACCAAAGGAGGGTTTCTTGGCAAGATGGGGTGATCCATTTGCAGGCATTTAGAAAAAAATCAACCCTGAGGCCCAGCTTCCCAGTGTGGCTGGAGAGGACTTCCCCCAGGTAAGGGCAAGGGGAAGGTGGGGAGGCAAGGGAAGTAGCTATTGTTGCCCCTCCTGGAAGTGTGGCCTCCTCCGGCTTGGGACAGGCTTTCTCTGGGGGGCAGCTCCCTTGGAGGCCACAAGCTTCCTCCTGGCTTTAGAACCCTCGCAGACATGCCCAGGCCCCCTGGGCTGCACCTCCCAAGCCTCTCTGCATCCCACAGATCACCAACCTCCTTCCCCCAGCTGGGGCCACGTGGCTGCCTCTCCCTGTTGTCAATCGGTGGGATCTAGTCACTCAGGGGACTCGGCCTCCCGTCAGCCTGTCTGGGAGGCAGCTCATTTGCTGTGGCTGTGCTGTGATCTGAGGGAAGCCCCATCACAGCTAGGGCCCTGCCTAACCCTGTGTCCATAGAGAATGGACCCAGGCTGGGTCCACATCTTGTCTCTGCCACTTACTACCTGTATGACCTCATCCCTCTGCATCTCAATCTCTTCATGTATAAAATACAGGTAATAATACCTTCCTCACTGGGTTACTGTGAGTATTAAACGAGTCAGTCCAGGCACCACACTTATAATAGGACTTGGCATACAGTAAGGGTTCAATGAATGTATTAGGTTTTTTGCCTGCTCTAACAAATTACCACAAACTGGTAAAGTTCTGGAGACCAGAAGTCCAACGTCAAGGTGTTGGCAGGGCTGCACTCCCGGTGGAGGCTCTAGGGGAGAATCTTTCTTTGCCTCTTCCAGCTCTGGGGGCTTTCAGTATTCCCTGATTCATGACTGCCTCACTCCAATCTCTGCCTCATAATCATGTCGCCTTCTCTTCTGTCAAATCTCCCCTGTGTCTTATAAGGACACTTGTCATTGGACTTAAGGCCCACCTGTATAATCCAGGATGGTCTCGTCATCTCAGGATCCTTAATTATATCTTCAAAAGACCCTTCTTCCAAATAAGGTCACGTTCACAGGCTCCAGGGATTAAGATATGGACGTATCATTTTAGAGGCCATCGTTCAACCCACTACAGTGAACATGGGCCATTATTATTATCGTTTAGTTGTTGTTTCTTCCAGCAGCTGCAGTTAGCCTGATCGTAGCGTCCTGCCCTGGGGTCAGGAGGGGGATAGAGTGGGAATGCTAAACCAATTTCCAGGTTCCTGCTCCTCTTGGTCAGCCCCATTTTATTCAAGCCATTCCCAGGCTGGGACAGGAAATTCTGCTTATGAAGTTCCACTGGCCACATTATAGCATTTCCGCATATTCAAATTTCACTAATCTGAGATAAACAGTCCTCTCAGGCCCCTACACCTGTTTGGAGCTCTCTGTCCATGTTAGTTGCTCCTTACACCACCTGAGCAGGCTATGCTTAACAAAGCATTTTCACATGCAGAACCACATTTGACCTTCACTGCGACTAAGCTGAAGGAGGTCATTTCACCCCATTTTGCAGGTGAGAAAACTGAGACCCAGAGGGAAAATTGCACAAACCTATCTTTCCTGGCAATTATAGACAACAGTTCAGGGGAAAGAAAAGAAGGCTAATATCATTGATGATAATTGCAGTAACAACAACCACTGTGCTATATTGAATGATGCTTTGCTAGGCCCTCTGCCTAGTATTTTACGTCTGTTATCTCAAGTCATTCTCAAAAGTCTCTCCTGAAGTAGGTGGCATTATTCCTGTGTTATGGATGTAGACACCAAGGCTCAGAGAGATTAAGCGTCTTGTTCAAAGTTGCACAGCTTTTAAATGCTGAACTGGGATTTGAAGCCAGACCTGGCTGAATCTTTCTCCCTAATACTGTGCTGCTTGGAGATCCTTTTCTAGTTTGGAACATATGTCACGCTGGCCAAAATGAGAGCAGTGGCAGTCCAGTTCCCTCCCAGATCTGCTCAGAAGATGAAGCCCATGAGAGACTGTCTCTTGCTGGTGGCAAAGCTCCTTCCTGAGAGGCAAGTGCTGAGTGTTGATGCTCAGAGCAGTGGGGATCGGCAGCAAGGCAATGGGAAGAGGGAGGCAGACAGGCCCAAGGTCACCGAGGGCTGGGACAGTCAAGGTGTGCTCCCTGGAGTGGGGCAGCCTTGGGTTGAAGTGACATTCCTGGAGAGGAGAGGAACAGAGGGAGACTCAACTCCTTGCCTCAGACCTTTAAGGTTCATATCTTAAAATCGCCAGTTCTAGGACCTGATAGCTGTGTGCCCTCGGGCAAGTTATTTAACTTCTCTGTGCCTCTGTCCCCTCATCTGTCGACTGGGAACAGTTAAGAGTGGGATTGTCGTGGAGAGCTCCGGGGCTGTGAATCAGGATCACCTGGGAGGCTGGTGCCCAGGCCATGCCTGGACAAACTGAATCAACATCTCTGGGGGTGGGCCCCTGGCATAAATATTTTTTTAAAATCTCCCCGGTAATTCTGTGTAGCCAGGGTTGAGAACCACTGCTCGGCAGGTAAAGTACATGGCGCCCAGGACATGATAAGGGCTCACTACACACGAGCTATTGTTACACTTTCCTCATACATTCACGAAATTAACATTTATTGGGCACCTCCCTGTGCCAGGCTCTGCCAGGTGCCCATATCACCTGCAGTTCATACTTCTTGCTCAGCCATTTCTAGCACTGCTTCCAAGAGAATGAGTTAATTGGGTTCGATGCTGTGTGAAGACATGACCCAAATCTCATATTCTGAGAAGAAGGTTTTACTGATAAGGGCAGAATCCAGAAAATGTGCCACATCAGAGAAACTGAAACCCTGTGTGTAGGAAGTGCAGCCGAAGATCTCCAGACCTTTAAAGAGGAAGCTAGAGAGAAAGAGTGGGCTGCAGGCTCTCTGTGGGTCCCCAGGCAAACATCTGCCCCAGCAGTGCCCCCACTTCGACATCTGTAACGTGGAAGGGTTTCTCATGGGTGGCTTTATGTTGGGGGGGCTAGTTTTTAGCCACAGAATCCTTTTCAAACGAGGCTGTAATTGGAACCCAAAATATCAAGCAAATTAAGTCTGAGTTGCTTTGGTGTGAGTGTATGGATCAGGGTAGATGTGTGGGTGTGTGAATGTGTGAGAGAGTCTCCACGGATGATTTGTGTGTGGATGTGAGTGTGTGAAGGTGTCAGGGTGTGTTAGTATGGGATGAGAGTGGGGGAAGGTGTGTGTGGATATGTGTGCACATACGTGTGAGTGTGTGAACGTGTGTGTATGGATATCTGTATCAGGGTGTGCGTGAGTGTTCGTGGGAGTGTTGTGAATAGGTGAGAGTGTGTATGAGTGTGGTTTTACGAGCGTGAATCTGGATGGGTGTGTGTGTGTGCATGTGTGACTGTATCTGCGTGTGTTAGGGAGCTGAGGGGCAGGCCTCCTTTAGCCTCCCCTCTCCTGCTGGTGGCCTCCTCTGTGCCCCTCCCTGCCCTCCTGCCATCCCTGGCCCTGGGGAAGAGTTGGGAACTGTCTGGTCATCTGCCCTGCCAGCATTGGTTCTGTGTCCCCTTGCAGCGCGGAGCCTGGCATATTCAGGAGATCCTGAAATTGCCCACTTCCAGCAGGTTGCCACCTGTTCCTCTCTGGTGCCCCTCATGTGCCCGGGGCAGGCCCCTTTTCCTCCAGGCCCGCTTCAGTGAGTTTGTGAGTTTTCCTTGCAGAGCCCCGGACTGAGTCCTCTGGAGCTGCTGCCGGGAGTGATGACTCACCGCAGTTGATGTCATCCCCAGGAGTCAAGGCCTCCATCACACTCAAAGAGTCTTTGTTCCCCAAATGGAAAAGGAAGGGCCATAAACTGAGAGGAGTTACTACAAAACCCTTCCCAGATGCCCGTGGCCCTCATGCCTGCCCACACCTGCTAGCCTTTACTGTACCACCTGGTGCACGGGGTCCCTGCAGTGGCTGTGAACCCAGGTTTGGGGAAGACAGTGAGGAAGGGGTCTGAAGACGCTCACCGCAGCAGCACAGCAAGACCCACTGCTTGCTTCCTGGGGCTTGCGTATGGCTCTTGCACTGGAGCCAATTCTGCCTAGCCGGGTGTGTGTGCGTGTGTGTGTGTGTGTGTGTGTTGCAGGGCCTGGTCACAGAATGAGGGACTCATGGCACTCTCTCCAGGCTCAGCTCCTCAGTTCCCTAGTCTCTGGGCCTACTTATCTGATTCTATTATTAATTCTGTAAAGGCTATAACAGTTGGAGGATGACTGTGAAGGGAACTGCAGAGACCATGAGGGTACCCGGCCCAGAGTCTGCCTAGTCTCTGGGTCCTGAGTGTTCCTGGCCCATCGTGTTGTCCATTCTCGTGGTGACTCTGGGAGACAGCTTTCATTGCTGCCCCGCTGTACAGATTAGTTCACAGCTCAGAGAAGCGAATTGGCTTGCCCAAGGTCACACCCCAGTTAGCGGTAGACCCAGGGCTCAAGTCCAGATCGTTCTGCTACCAAACCCCAGGAGGTTAACCCTTACCTGTGGCTGCCAACCAGGAGAGGGCATCAGACTCACCCAGGCCAGACTCTGGAAGACTCTGATTCCATAGGGCCAGGCAGGAGGGGCAGACCTCTGTCTTTTTAAAAGCTCCCTGGGTGACTCTGACGTGTGGCTAGGACGGCAACCTTCGTAAGACATTATACTGCCTAGTCAGATTTGAATCCTGACTGCAATTGCTTATTATCTTCATGGCCTTGGGGCAGTAATTAACTTTTCCAAGCCTCAGTTTTCTATCTTGTAAAATGGGGATAATAATATTATCTCCTTCATAAAGAATCAAGGGTGAAGGTGAAATGATTGGTGGAAAGCTCTTCAAATAGTGCCTCTCACGCAGCAAGCCCACAGTAAATCTTAGCCACAGATGTTATTGTTTCTTGTCATCCATTCATAGGTCACCCTTGCCAGACTCTGTGCTGGTGCCAGGGACTGCGAGATGAGTCTGCGTGATCCGTGTCCAGGAGCCCATGTCTAGGCATATCAGGGAAGGAAGGGAGCTAACCACCAGAATGCAGGGATGAGGGTGTAGCGGTGGAGGGATGGACGGGGACTGTGGAAACACAGAGGGAGAGCCGAGGGGGAAGCCCAGGAGGCAGGGGGCTGTAACAGGTTGGCTTCCGCACTGGGGTTTCAGGTGAGTTACTTCTGCTCTCTGGGGCTTGATTCCCTTTGCCAAATGAGAGAATGAGCCCCACCTTGCCTCTCTCCCCCCTGGAGAGGGAACAGGTGAGAGGATGCTTCGAAACCAGAGAGGGTGCTGGTGGGTGCAGACTTCTTCCTGCTGGGGCACCCAGCTGGGCCCAGCTCCTTCCAGCTGCTAGGCAGGGTAACCAAGCTGCAGGGCCCACACCTTGCCAGGACTCTGACCACCTCCAGGCCCCTTCAAAACCATCGTTTTCTCACTTGAGGTCAGAGGCCTGAAAGAAAGAGAGAGAGAAGAGCTCATACAGTAACTTCATTGAGCAGGAAAATTCCTGTGCTATATATGAAAACCGGAAAAGGGAAAGAGGCGTTCTAAGTTTACATGTAGAAAAATGCTCTTCTGTAATTCAGAAAAATGAGGTCTTTGATTGTTGGCAAGCCCAGGTCTTCCTTCTAAGTTGATCCAGGATTTTTTCCCTGGCAGCGAAACAGTTCTTTTTTCTAAGAAATGCATTGGGTGGTAGGTTTTTCTAAGAACCTCTTGCATCTTTGCTGGGTGTGGATTGAGCCCCTGCAGGAGGAATTCTGCTGTGTCCATTTTCCTCGGGAAGGGAGTCAGGTAGATCTGGGCGCCTTCAGGGACTCCAGCCCGGGTGCGGTGATGTTTCCTCACAGGCAGAGTTATGACATTTTCCTGGGTACAGTGCTCCCCACCTCTGGCCAGGCCACACTGTCCAAAGATGAGGACATCTGTAGGGGGAGAGCTGGATTTGTGCTGGTCCCCATTGGAGTCATTCCTTCCAGGCCTGAAGGCTGTGGGCTGAAGGAACCGGCAGTTACGGGTGGTTAGAGAAACTGGAAAACAGATGGGAGATGAGGATGCAAAACTGAAGACATTCAGACCTGGCAAGGGCCTTTGGAAACCATCTGATGCAGGCCTCTCATTTCATGGACGAGGAAACTAAGGCTCAGAGAGAAGGGACTGCTCGAGATCATACGCTGCATTGGTGGCAGAATCTGCCTCCCAGGCTGGGCCCTGTCCACCATTCCATGCAGTGTCTGAGAGACCATGGTGTGGAAGTCCAGAGGGCAGAGTTAGGCCCAGCCAGGCAGGTGGGAGCTACAGGAGGACATGCCTTAGCTTACTGGGAGAAAGAAGACTTAGAATTGCCCAGCAGTGGCCAGGGTTGTCCTGGGGGCGTTGAGCTCCTGGACAGTGTAGATGTGCAAGCAGAAACCAGATAGACTTTGGCGTGGAGGGATGTGGCAGAGGAAACTCCTTCTCCAAATGGTGAGCAGTCTTTCTGCATAGGGTCTGTGGCTTGGTGAACTCCCAGCAGGCAGCAAAGGAGGCACTGGGGACCTCCTCTCTCCCAAGGGGTGAGTGCAGGGAAATCCAGGGGAGAAGGGGCCCTGCTGGGGTCCTAAGGGCAGTCATCCCCACTTTACCTACACACTTAGCCTGCTGGCTCCATCAGGGTTGGAACACCTGGACTCCCTGAGCCCTGCCCCCAGTGGGAGCAAGAGGAATCAGTGAGTCCCCGTTTAAGCTGACTGAAGTGTTCTGTAGTCTTCACAACGGCAAGTGGAAATGGGATGTGGGGAAGGGACACCTTTTGCTTTCCCAGGCAGCCGGTGTAGGAAAGGGGTAGAGGATGGGAGGGAGGCACCAGGGTTCTAGGCCTGGCTTGTTCACAGCTCCCCACTGACCTCAGACCTGCTCTCTTGGGTCACTTCCAGACCTGACTGTGATTCTGGCACAGGTGGTGACCCTCGCAGCTGCAGCCCAGGAAGCCTTCCTTGGGTTTCATGGATGCAGTTCTCCGTGTGGCCGCCAGGGGCCGCTGCTGTGCACGTTCCTGGAGTGTCCTCAGCCACCCTGTCTGGCTTCTCTGCAACCCTCTTTGACCTAGAGCCAGAGGAATGCTCCTTAGTCCCTTGGGGCTTTAAATGCTAACAAGCGCAGAGCACTGGGCTCAGGTCCCAGATAATCATCTGTGAGATGGAGCTTTGCAAAGCCAGATACAGTTCCCTGAGGAGGCAAGGCTCCAGAGCCCAGGCTAGCCCAGGCTAGCCCCAGGCACTGCCTCAGGACCCCACAGATGGAAGGGCTGAACCAGCCCATTACATAGAAGGAGAAACTGAGACCTGCCTGGGGAAGAGAGATGTCAGCTGTCCTGGAGAGGAGGAGAGGGAAGGGTTCCAGTTCTTCACCTCCTCTGGCCAGGTCACTGTCATCTCTGTGGAAGGAAAACCTGAACCCTGCCCTGTTTGTTTCTTCAGCACTAGGATTCTGCCCTGGTTTCCATGGAAACTGGCTTTGGACCCCTGGGAGGAAAGTTGCACCATGTGGCGACTGTTCACATTTTCCTCTGCCCAGTCCGCCTCTAAAGCCGTCTGATTCCCTTCCCTGTGCCCTCGGGAGGGGCTGCACCAAAGTTGTGCTTAGGAGCCCAAACCAGAGACTTGAGGAAAGTGAGGCCCAGTGGCATCTCTCTATTTCCTTTCCTCAGGCCACAATGCCAAGGGTCTGCTCTCTGCCAAGCCCTGATGTGGGTATTTGAAGGAGGGAGTCATGACTATGGCTCTGTGTATAGGGTGGGAGAGGAGCTCCAGTGTCTTGGGGTGCAGCTGAGTGAGCTTAGAAAGATTTGGCTGTGAGAAGATAGGGGAGGATGTTACCGATAGAAGGAACAGCCTGAGCAAAGATGGGGACAGGAAAAGGGAGCGAATGAAGCAGTGAAGCAAAAGGTGTCTTGAGTGGAATTTCAACTTGATCCTGAGGGCGCTGGGGAGCCATTGAAGGCTCTGGAGCTTGTGAGTAGCATGAGTGGAAGACTGGTAACTGAGACACCTAGATCATGAGCTTCTTGAGAGCCTACATTCTAGGTTCAGCTCCATATCCCCAGCTGCACATAAGGTGTGAGGTGGGGGCTTTATGAATGTTATCAAATTCATGAACTGGAAAAGTGGGTTGAAGAACCTCCATTGGAAATGAAGCCATCCCTATGCATTAATGAAGTGAAAGATTAAGACTGAGGTCAGATGTCCTATGAGATAAGTAGTTATCTGTGGCGAAGTGTGGCCACCTCCCACAAAGGGCCCCGAGGTTCCTGAGGCCAGAGAATTCTGCAGTCAGTCTCCCATTAGCACTGCCCCCTCCAGTCTTGCCCCTCAAGGATGGTGAGCTGTCTTCCCACCAGCTGTGATCTCCACCCCTAGCTTCCCACCCAGCACAGAGCCATCCTAGGACAAGTGTATGGACCAAGTTGCTGGGCCTGTTTGTCTTGGCTCCCCGGCTTCTCTCCCCTCCCTGGTGGCTGCCTGAGCAGGTGGCCTTCCTGCTGGAGGCCAAGGAGAAATGAGCCAGCAGGCCCAGGCGCAGCCCTGAGCATGGGTCACTCCAGGCCAGGGGTCGCTCCCTGCCGCGCCACGCTGTGGGACTATGCGTGTGGAGGGAGTGGTGGTTGCTGAGAGCATGGCTGGGCCGACTTGGACTTCCTCTAGATTGTGGCTTGGCTCCCCCTGTGGCCGACCCAGTGGAAGCAAGTCCTGTTGCCTGATGCCTGCACTCCGGTCCTGTCTCATGGCTGAGGTCTGGGCAGCAGGGGGGTGGTAGGATTAGGAAATGATCTCTTTGCAGACTTTGCTTTTTGCTAAGCTTATACCTTTGAATCAAACAGAAGACCAATTTCTACCATTTGTTGAGCACTTGCACTTTTCCTCCATCATCTCATTTGGTCCCTTTGTGTGAGATGGGTGGGATGTCCCCTCGTCAGCAGTAAGTTATCTGCCCAAAAGCTGACCGCTTCGTAATTGGCAAAGGCTGGATCTGAATCCAACACCAAGGTAGTTCTCCTCTGCAGGCTGCCTTTTTTGCCCACTGTCCGGCTGGCCAACCAGTGGTCTGTGCCTGGCAGGGCTGAGGCAGCTTAGGGGTCGTGGGAGGGATACCAGTTCCGGGTCATCTGTCATTCCAAGTCACCCCTAAGGCAGAATCACACCTCCCCTCTGTCTATCCTTGCTTCACTGCTCCATCTACTGCTTTCTGGCTGTGTCTCCTCGTCCTGGAACTCTCTCCTTGACTACCCATTTCCCTGTTTATAAGATAAGGAGATTGGATAGATTGGTGATTTTTTTTTTTTTCCCAAACCAGAATCCTCCTGGAACTAAGAATTCCCAGAATGGCCACATGGAAGCCTGGGCTTTACTGGCCATGGCAGCACTGGGCTGGTTTAAGCAGGTTTCTGGGTGGGAACCTCTCAGCCCCTGTCCTTGGGTACCCTGGACCCCCAGCTGTTCCTTGAATGCTCAGGACACCACTTAGAAACAAGCCGCTGGATGAGAGGCCCTGGTCATTCACTCCCTGTGGAACCACACATTCTACAAACCTGGAGTATCCCACCAGAGAGGGACTTCTCCTCCTGTTCTCAGTAGGAGAGAGAGAGGATCTAGAGGAAAAGCTTTCACTGGATTAAATGGAGAAGAAAGCGAAGCTATCAGCAGGGTACTCATGGTTTTGTTTGTTTTTATCTTTAAACTGTGGAGGGGAGGAAAGAAATCTCAGTGGGTTGCTTGCTTTTCTATTTCTTTTCTTTTCACTTTTTCTTCTTTCTATAGAGATGGGCTGTATTTGAGTGAGGAGAAACATGAAGGAAAGGTTTTATACTTTCTAAAAGGGGATGTAGGGTGTTAACATCTTTAAAAATATGTAAATGTCTTTATTTTTCACATCATGTACTTGGGGTAAAATTCAAAAAGTAGAAAAGAGTATCCAGTGAAAAGAAAGTCTCCTGTCGTCTCCCAGCCACCAGCACTGTTCCTTGGAGACAATCTCTGGTCCCAGTTTCTGGTGTATCTTTCTAGATGTATTTAATATATATATTAAAATATATTTTATATATTTATGTATTAATATATGTATTTCCAACTGATAGCAATTCTATTCTGCACCTTGTCTTTCTTATATGTTTGTTTCTAGTTAATACATCTTGTTTCATATTAAAACCTAAGGAACCATACCTTTTTAAAGGCTGCATTGTATTTCGTTGTATGGGTATATCAAAAGTTACTTTTTTTTTTTTTTAGAAATTTATATATTTATTTGTGGCTGTGTTGGGTCTTTGTTGCTGCACGTGGGCTTTCTCTAGTTGCAGCGAGCGGAGGCTACTCTTCGTTGCGGTGCGCGGGCTTCTCATTGTGGTGGCTTCTCTCATTGCAGAGCACGGGCTCTAGGTGCACAAGCTTCAGTAGTTGTGGCTCGCGGGCTTCAGTAGTTGTGGCTCACAGGCTCTAGAGCGCAGGCTCAGTAGTTGTGGTGCACGGACTTAGTTGCTCCATGGCATGTGGGATCTTTCCGGACCAGGGCTCGAACCCGTGTCCCCTGCATTGGCAGGTGGATCCTTAACCAATGTGCCTCCAGGGAAGTCCCAAAAGTTATTATTTATTTAACCATTCCCCAAGAATTCCAAGACAGAATGGTTTAGATACATTTAGATACATTTTAAACAATACTGCAATGGATATTCTTGTAAGTGCTTTATATGTCACATTTGTAACTGTATCTGTTCTAAAAATTCATAGATGTATAACTGCTGGGTCAAAGAGTACATATGCACTTTTACTTTTGATAAATATCGTCAAAGTGCCCCTCCCACAGTTGTTGTGCCAGTTTACAGTCCCACCAGCGATGCATGCGATGGCCTGTTTCCTCAAACTCTTGCTAAACAGAATATTATCCAACATTCTGATCTTTGCCAATCTGATAGGGAAAATGGTATCTTCATAATCTTACTTGTTATCTCTCTTGTTCTGAATGAGGTTGAGTATTGTTTCATATGTTTAAGAGCCATTTTTTTTTCTTTTACTGTGGAAAGAATTTCCTGTTCTTTGCCCATTTTTCTGTTGGATTTTTGGCCTCCTGCTTATTCGTTTGTTTTGTGTATTAGCGTAATTCATCTGTTGCCTGTGATATATGTAGCAAATATTTTTGCAGGTTGGGATTTTATTTGACACTGTGGGGATTTATTTTTGCTATGCAGAACTTTAAAAATTTATGTGTTGTTAAATTTAATGAAATTTATAAATCTTGTTATTTTTGCCTTCTGGGGTTTGTCATACTTCAGTTTCTGTTTTATTGCAAGTTGCAAACTGGACAGAAAAAGCATTGGATTGAGAATCAGATCTGCTTTTAGCCACCAGATCCCTTCCCTCCTTTAACCTCAATTTTGCCTTCTTTCTGTAAACTGAAGGGGTTGGACTTCATTCATTTATTTGTTCATCTTTTCATGCATTCATTCATCAGCACTGAGCTGGATACTGGGAACACAGAGATAAATGGTGTGGTCCACGTTCTTGTGGTACAATGGGGAGAGAGACAAGTGACCCAACAGGGACCTGCAGTGTGCTGGGAGTGGAAGTGGAAGACCTCAGTATATATTGAGGGGGCATCTGATGCGGGCCTGGAAGGAGATGTAGGTCAGGAGGTGAAACAAGAGATTTCATGGGAGGGAGTCTTGGAGAATGAGGAGTTAGTTATTCTGGTAAAAATAACTGGTGGGGTGAGGTGGGGTGGTGGCAGAGGGAAGAGCATTTGGCAAGGAGGGGAGGGGACCTGTGATGGCCTGGGGCACTGGAGGGAGGGCGTCGGGAGTGCTGGGTAGTCAGAATGCGGCTGGGTCTAGACCACAAAGGCCTCTCCAGCCAGGTGCCCAGGCTGCCGCGGACCCTGAGGGCACAGATGGCCAGAGAAGCCTTCTCAACATGATCAGATTTGCCCTTTGTTGAGGATGGGACAATCGTTTTCATTTGAGTGTTGTGAAATATTTTCCATGGCATTTTTATAAAGAATACTACAAGGAATACTTTTGAATATCATCTAGTTTAAGAAATAAAAGGCTTCCCTGGTGGCACAGTGGTTGAGAGTCCTCCTGCCAATGCAGGGGACACGGTTTGTGCCCCGGTCCGGGAGGATCCCCCATACCGCGGAGCGGCTGGGCCTGTGAGCCATGGCCGCTGAGCCTGCACGTCTGGAGCCTGTGCTCCGCAACGGGAGAGGCCACAGCAGTGAGAGGCCCGCGTACCACCAAAAAAAAAAAAGAAATGAACATCATCACTGTAGTTGAAAAGCCCCATGGACCACTCCCCAAATCTCATCTCTCTACCTCCTCTAAATGTTGGCAAGAACATGCTTCTGGTGGACATGTAAAATGGCACAGTTGCATCTTAATGATAGTTAAGATAATAATTGCATCCAAAAAGAAATGATAATTATGGTATATAATGTAGGTGTTAGCTAATGCTAGGGAAGTAATCATACTGCAATACATAATATAAGTATCATATCAACACTTTGTTCACCTTAAACTTACACAATAGTACATGTCTGTTATATCTCAATTTTTTAAAAATGGCACAGTTGCTTAAGAGAACAATTTAGCCACACTCAGTGAAGTTGCAGATGCATATACCCATATCATCCAATAATTCTACCCTAAGTGGTGGAATTACCTGCACAGGTAAGCACAAGGAGATGTGTATAAGAAAGTCCATAGTAGTAGTGGTTGTAATAGTGATGGTAACCTCACTCATCAGCAGAAATGTGAACTAATCCATAGTGGCTTATGTATACCTAGAGTACTGCTGTGAAAATATGAGACCTGGAACCACACGTCTCAACAGGGATAAATCTCAAAAATACAGCGTTGAGTGGAAAATAAAAAAGTTCCAGAATACATGCAGCATGCCAACATTTATATGAGGTTAGTAGACAGGCACAGCAGTGCTGCATTCTGTTAGAGACATATAGTCATGTAGTAAACACACAAAGGCATGCATGGGGATAATAAACACCAGACCCCCAGAGTGGCTGCCTCTGGGGCATAGGCAGGGAGAATAGGATCAGAGAGTCCATGAGAGCTTCAGCTGAGTTGATATTTTCTTTCTTAAGTGGAGTGGTGGGCCCATGCCTGTTCCTCATGTTATTCTTGTTCTAAAAATGTTAATAATATATTTTATTTAGCCCAGAATTTCCCCAAATTATCATCTCAACATGAAATCAATCTAAACATATTAAACAAAATGAATATCTTACATTCCTTTTTTCAAGCATTCCTTTTTCAAAATCCAGTTTGCATCTGTTGTCCCGCCTGCAGAGCTCCTGCCCACCTCTCTCTGGGACCTGCCTTCCTATCTCATCACCGCAGGTGCACAGGGGTGCACGTCACTGCAAGCCAGCCTGCAGCCTTCTCCCAGGGGACAGTGGTTGGGTGGACCAAGGCTCATGAACCTGGGGTCCTTTCCAGGCCACCACAATGGAGGCCTATTATTTCTCCCCCCAAGGGGTAGTGGTTAAGAACACACCTCATTAGTGGGATGCTCTCCTGAGGGGCTTACCTTGGGCAAATTTCTTACCTTCTCTAAGTTTTCTCTGGGGTAGAATGGGGATAATAGTACCTACCCTCATGGAGTTGTTGTGAGGAGTAAATGAGCTAGCTAATGTATGTGAAGAGATTAGAGCCTGATAAGAGTGAGAGCCCGGGGAATGCGGGTGATGCTGACCATGATGACGACAGTGACAAAGGGCGATGACGATGATACGGATTTCAGTTGTCCTAAGGTCTGAGAACACTTGGTTTTGTCACTGCTTTTTTCCCCACACCCTGAGGCACTTAAACAGTAGACCTCATTCAAAATAAAACAAAACAAAATAAACCTATCCACTTTTTAAAAAATTACTTAATTTATTTATTTGGCTGCATCAGGTCTTCGTTGCTGTGGATGGGCTTTTCTCTAGTTGCGGCGAGTGTCGTTTTGGTGTGTGGGCTTCTCATTGCGGTGGCTTCTCTTGTCGCGGAGCACGGGCTCTAGGCAAGCGGGCTCAGTAGTTGTGGCTCGCGGGGTTAGTTGCTCCGCGGCATGTGGGATCTTCCCGAACCAGGGCTCGAACCTGTGTCCCCTGCATTGGCAGGTGGATTCTTAACCACTGTGCCACCAGGGAAGTCCCAAACCTATCCTCTTTTAAAGAAAGAAATGGGGAAAAAATCCTTAAGTTGATGGGGGAACACTGTAGGGATATTCTAGGAATATTTTTAAATGTTTTCCAAACTGCTAATCATGACTTGTTCATGGGTAATGATATCAATTCAGTAGGTTGTTTCCAGCATGTTTTTAATAAAACAAAAGAGAAAAAGAATTGTTAAACAGAAAGGAAAATATCATAGTGCCTGGTAAGTATTAAAAGTAAATAATGTTTTATGAAACATCTGTTTCGCTGTTACAGATATATATTTGTCTAAACGTGCATATTGGGTGGCCATGTAAATGCATTTCTTATTGTCGGTCGTTGTCAAAAAAGTTTGAAAAACAATAATTAAGACACAACAGTGGGGTTCCTGAAGGATCCCATTTCATTCCTGAATTTATGTCTTCCTCATTTCCAAGCGTAGTCGAATATATATGTGAAGCATGGCCTCCTCTCTCCCTCCCTGCAGAATTGGCTTCCCAGGGCCACCTGGACCTCACGGAGCTCATCGGCGTCCCGCTGCCCTCGTCCGTGTCCTTTGTCACTGGCTATGGTGGCTTCCCGGCCTACAGTTTCGGGCCTGGTGCCAACGTCGGCCGCCCGGCCAGGACCCTCATCCCACCCACCTTCTTCAGGGACTTTGCCATCAGCGTGATGGCGAAGCCCAGCAGTGCCCGAGGCGGCGTGCTCTTTGCTATCACAGATGCCTTCCAGAAGGTCATCTACCTGGGCCTGCGGCTCTCAGGAGTGGAGGACGGCAGCCAGCGGGTCATCCTGTACTATACGGAGCCCGGTTCCAAGGTGTCCCACGAGGCTGCCGCCTTCCCGGTGCCCGTGATGACCCACAGGTGGAACCGCTTTGCCATGGTTGTCCAGGGTGAGGAAGTGACCCTCCTTGTGGACTGCGAAGAACACAGCCACATCCCCTTCCTGAGGTCCTCCCGGGTCTTGGCCTTCGAGCCCAGCGCGGGAATCTTCGTCGGCAACGCAGGAGCCACGGGGCTGGAGAGATTCACTGTGAGTCCGAGCCCTGCAGATCAGGGGGGCCTCTGGACACCGTGCGACAAACACAAGCAACTATTCTTGTTATTATCTTATTCTTATGTCCTCAAAGAGGCATGTATGCTGGTGGGAGAAAGCTAGGCCCAGAACACAAAACCTAGATTCCAGCTCTGAGTTTTCAGTGTAGCTTGATGATTTTAGACAGTACCTGGATTCTCTGATCTTCTCTGTGTTCTCTTATCTATAAGTAGGGATAAGAAAACCTAGGCCACAGGGTTGTGGAGTCATGTGAGCTAGCCTGTGTGAAAGCACTTTGTATGTTTTAAGGCATTATAGAAAGGGTAAGGTTTGTTAGATCCTTCAGTGATTTTATCTTTGGAAAAGGGTGGCAGTTGCATGTAATTTCTACAAAGGTGGAATAGCTGGGATGCCAGAGTGTGAGGTAGTTTCTCTCTCTCCTTTTGGATAATGCGACTTGAAAAAAATACCGGAAAACTGATTTTGCTGTCAAAATGGTTTTTTTGTTTTTTGCGGTACATGGGCCTCTCACTGTTGTGGCCTCTCCCGTTGCGGAGCACAGGCTCCGGACGCTCAGGCTCAGCGGCCATGGCTCACGGGCCCAGCCGCTCCGCGGCATGTGGGATCTTCCCGGACCGGGGCACGAACCCGTGTCCCCTGCATCGGCAGGCGGACTCTCCACCACCGCCACCAGGGAAGCCCAAAATGTTTTTTATGAATAAGCCATTCTAAAGCAGATCCCTAAGTTACTGTAGTTATTCATTTAGTCAGCACTATTCTTACTGATACCTTCCCAACTGATTCAGGACAGGCCTGTGGCCTGGGGTTTGGGTTTATCTGTAGGACAGTGGAAGATGGATTTTAAGAAGTTAAAATCTGATGAATAATTTTGAAACGCTTGCTTGGGGATAGTCGTGGAGAACGGGCTGTCAGGTGTGGAGAGGGGAGGCAGAGTGGAAGCAGGGAGGTTGGTGGACACCTACTCTGGGGACAGTTCCTTCCAGCTGGGAAGCATTGAGTCATGGGGGAGAGACACTTTCTGGTGCGGGAGGCGTGCATTTTAGGGCTCGTTGTTGACAAGCTGGGGACCTGAGGACCAGTTAGGAGGCTGCTGTTAGTCTACGCTTTGAACACCATGCTCTCCAAGGACCTCTCTAGTTAGTGGGGCTCATATTACATTGGCCCAAGGAGCATGCCCCTGAATGAGAACAGGTCTGGAGGTGGCTTGGTTTCCTTGTCACGGCTCTGGGCGGCACTCCTCACACCTGTCCTTTCACGGCTTCTTCTCTGTTACAAAAAAGTCATGTTTCCCATGGCTGCTTGTGCTGTAGACGTGGCCTCTGACCCCTCTGCTTTTCCCTAGGGGTCTATACAGCAGCTTACCATCCACCGTGACCCCAGGACTCCCGAGGAGCTGTGTGAAGCTGAAGAATCCTCGGTGAGCCCCTACCTCCCCCCGGCAGCCAGAGAAGCTGGCGCCCAGGCAATTTTTCATTCCCAACGTCATGGAGTCTCTGAAATCTCTCATCTTGGCAAGCACTGCATCAAGTCCTATTTTGGGCTTTTTGGCTTTATTATTATTTTTAAGAACTTCAGCCATGTCTTTGGTGTGTGTGAGGGAGGAGTTGCGTTTCTTCTAAGGTGTTAGGTTCTTCTGTGGCCGTGCCAGTCAATGGCGTGGTTTCCAGACTTCCTGCCAAGAAAGGGTGTCAGGATTCTAAAATCAAAGTAAAAACTCAAAGACATTCTGGGTGTAAATTCTTATAAAAGCAAAACTAAATTTAGCTTTTATGCTTGGCAAATGAATCAGTTCCTCAGCTGGGGGGCAGTGGTGGTGGGCAGGGGACAAAAGATGGGTCCTTTCCCCCCTCCTTCCCTCCCTCCCCCCTGCCAGAATTGACTGAGCACCTGCAAGGTGACAGACCTGGGGAGATGCTGGAGATAAAGGGATGAACTGGGAACTGTCTCTATCCTCCAGATGCTCACACACACCCAAACTGCAGTGACAGAGCTGAGTGTGAGTGGCCCTCAGACCCAAATTCTAGAGGTCAGGTAGGACAGGAAGGTGGGGGAGGAGCAGTGGGAAGCCGGTCAGGCCGGAGCTGATGCCTGACCGGTGACAGGCAAGTGTCATCCAGATGAAGAAGAGGTGTTCCCGGCAGAAGCCATGGCAATAATGCAGGAAAGGCAGAGATGGGCAGAGCGTGGCGTATTCCTAGAGCTTCTGCCCCTCTTTGGGTGGTGTCAGCCCCAAAGCTAAAATAAGCTGATTTTATTCATTTAGTAAAAACTGCTGCCAGTGTCGTTGGAAAGTCCCTCCAAGGTGGAACTTGGATCTGTGAGAATGTTTGCTCTCCTTGAGGCTGTGATCCCAGCCTGGCGTTCGCATGACGCTGAAAGAAGGGAAGCTTTGTGTGTATTTATTCCTTCATCTCCGTGTTGCTATTGAACAAACAGAAACAACCCAAGGGTCCACAAATAAGTTACAAAATCATGGCATACGGTGTCTTGGCTGCCATTAGGGGGCTAACCCTGAAGACTAGGTAGCAAAGGGAGGATGTATTTCAAATGTAACAACTCCCAGTGAGGAATTCTGGCGACAGTCGCACAAAGAGGGAATGCCTTTTGATCGAGATTGAAGGGCACCTGGGCAAAATGCAGGTAGGTATGTTAGAGAGACTACACTGATTGTAGTTTTTTGTTTGAGCAATAAAATGTGGAAGGAAACAGAAAGAATAGCCAAGATGTATGCTGTCTTCTCCATCCCACTCCCTCTGTCTCCATCCATCTCCATCTCTCTCTTTCTCTTTCACACACGCACCGTTCCTCCACAGGAGTTCATTTCTGTGACTCCGCAGTTGTAAACTGCCCCCCTCTGCCCAGCATGATTTGTCTCCACACAGGCGTCAGGAGAGACCAGCGGGCTTCAGGATACAGACAGAGTAGCTGAGATCTTGGAAGCCGTCACCTACACTCAAGCCCCGGTGAGTACTGGATGCTGTGCCATGTCCTCTTAGTCGGCTTTTAGGGGGCTAGGCGATATCAGAGAGTCCTGGTCTGACGTCTCTGTTCTCAGAACTGTGACTTCATTAGACAGTTCACCTGGGGAGGTCAGGAAAACACTGGCCAATGGGCACTTTGCAAAATCCCAACTGCAGGGGAACACCGTTACCTGGGTGCCACCCTGTGCTGTGGCCACGAGAGGGCTGTCCAAAGATGAACTTTGTGCTCTGTCACCTCCCAGCTGTGTGAGCTTAGGTGACTTACTCAGCCTCTCTGAGCCTCAGCCCCTCTCCCATAAAACAATAATCAGCGTGCTATCTCATGAGGTCCTTGTGAGGTTAGATGAGGCCATGCAGGGGCAGGTCTCGGCCCAGTGCCTGGCACAAGGGAGGTGGCCCTGAACGGTGGCTGTTGTCACATTTGCTCAGGGCTCTGGCTGTGAGAAGGAAGTTGGGGCCCCCACTCCTATGAGATGCAGAGTCCTCCCAGGAGCTCGTTTCTGGCCCCATGGGAAAGGCAGCCATCCTCCCAGTGGTGTGGGCCTCCTCCCTCCTGGGAATGTGCCCCATGGCCAAGACAAGGAAGTGGTTTTGAAAGCACTGAATCAGACTGTGGAGACACCAAGGAGCCTGTTGTAATGAAAACAGCCGGCACTGTCTGAGTCACTGAGCACAGAAGCCCCAGCCATCTCCTCGACTGGTCTGGCTCAGTCTACAGACTCATCTCTGATAGAAGAAAGCAGGGAGCTAGAAATAAGGTGGGGGCTTTAAATTATAGACCTCCAGTGACAGAGGGGTGGATGGTGCAGAACAGGACCAGAGTCTGTTAGTGTGGGAGGGACTTAAAGGTCACCTCTTTCTGTTCAGATGTGTACAGAAAACTGCCCTTTGTACAAATGAGCAAACTGAGGCCCAGAGAGGGCAGGAGACTGGCCCTAGGGTGTGTGGCTGAGCTGAGGCTAGAGCACAGGTCCCCTCATGCCCCATCGAGGGTTCAGGCCGTGACCCTGTGCTGCCGGCCTGGGTGGTGTCGCAGGGGTGCATCCTCAGGACCACAGCCGATTTGGGGGTAGCTGAGATGGAGAAAGTCAAGGGTCCAAGGTGCCCGCCTAGGTGGTGACTGGCGGGTGGCTTCTCTGGGCAGTGTTGCAATCCTGTGTGCCCATCAGCCCTTGGCCACCCCATTGGCATGTCCAGGGCATAGGGCAGCAGGGCACAGAGCCGTGGTCCCCTGGGCTTTCTAGCCTGACGCTGCCCCCCGCCCCCAGGGTACCAGTTCACAGCTAGGAGTGAGGCTGACTTGAGCAGAGAGGCTAATAACCCGAGGTGGCGCTGAGCGACGGACAGGAAAGGGGAGTGGGGCTTAGGAGCATGAGACGTCATGGAGGCGGGTGCTGGTCAGGGAGGGCTGTAACCTTCTTTGCAGGGTGGTGTTTTCCATTCATTCCCCAGAGGAGGCACTGAGGTAAACACAAGTGAAGTGCTTTGCCCCGGGGCTGCCCAGCCTGGAGGTGGCAGAGCCAGGTCTCCAGCCTGGACCCAGGCTGCTATCAGTCGTGTCACCCCCAGCTAGGGACTTCTCCCTTTCACCCTCTCCTGGAAGGCTCCCCTCCCTGGCCACCAGCCTTGCCCCGCCCCCTCCAGGGCGAGGGGGGGGGTGGTGGTGGGGGGGGTGGGGGGGGGGTGGGGGGGTGGTGGTGGGGGGGGGGTGGGTGGTGGTGGGGGGGGGTGGAATTACTCTCCTCGGCTCAGACATTCCCCTCCCCTCTCTGTCTGGCTTCTCTCTTGGAATGAATCTCACTTCCCTGTCCTCAGCCTTTCCAGCCCTGCCGCCCTCCAGGACACAAGCCATGACTAGCGAACTGAATCATGGACTGCCTGAGCACTCAGGGCCTTAAAAAGCCAGGCCCTCCTGGCCTCCTTCCCCATTTAGGGTAGGAGTCCCTGCTCCCCAATTCTTCCCCCTGCTAAGTCAGCATGTGCTGACACACCTTTCCATTTCTGGAAAGCTCTATCTTTGACGAGTTAGAATTAATACCTTAGGGTTCTCAGCCCTGGCTGTGCATCAAAGTCCTGAACGTGTGTGTGTGTGTGTGTTTATTTATATGTCCATATGTGTCTGTGTATATATGTCTGTGTGTGTATGTATGTGTGCTTGTATGTGTTGTGCGTATGTGTGCGTGTAGGGGTGTGTGTGCTGGGGGAGGGTCTTAAAAAAAGCCTCTTGCCTGGGCTGCATACCTGGACATTCAGATTCAGTAGGTCTGGAGTAAGATCTGATGGTCCGTACTTACACAAAACTCTGCAGGTGATTCTGCGCCACAGACAGGACCTCTCTTCCACCCACACCCAAATGCTCACAGATTCCCAACACAACACACCCTTTCACTCCTCATCTGTGCCTTGGCTCTTGCAGGTTCTGTTTGCCCGGAGGGCCCTTGCCCACCCCTGTCTCTGCCTGGCCAATTCCCACTCCTTCAGGATCCAGTCCATAGCCCATCATTGGAGGCCACGGCCACGCTGCCCTCCTCACGCGTGACTCTCACTCCGGCAATCCCAAGTGTCACACTCATCACAGTTAGTTGGGTCTGGGTCTGCATCTCCCCGTAGTCCAGCAGTTTAAGGACAGATGCCCTTCTTATTTACTCACTTCTATATCCTGGGGATCAGCCAAGACATGGCACACAGTAGGGCTTCAGGAAATATGTGTTGAACGTGGGCCAGCAAATTACCCCTTTTTTTTTTTTTTTTGTGGTACGCGGGCCTCTCACTGTTGTGGCCTCTCCCGTTGCAGAGCACAGGCTCTGGATGCGCAGGCTCAGCAGCCATGGCTCACGGGCCCAGCCGCTCCGCGGCACGTGGTATCTTCCCAGACCGGGGCACGAACCCGTGTCCCCTGCATCGGCAGGCGGACTCTCAACCCCTGCGCCACCAGGGAAGCCCAAATTACCACATTTTAATTAAAAACTCTTAAGGCTTGACATTCCCATTTTGTCACAGGCCACACTGGTTCTCCATCCACACTAATGCCTGAAAACCAGCAGCAGCCTGTTGGAGACAGGACACCTGACCCTGACTGCCGAGGGTCAGCTCACCAGCTCTGCCCTGAACCCAGGCTTCATGGCTGCCTTGTTGGGGTTTTGCCAGAAGAGGTTTTTAGCTGAGAGGCTGGAGTTGGTGATTTCATATAAGTCAAACTTTGCCACCTTGAGTTACTGAGCTCAGCCCACCCTTACCTGACTGTCCTGTGTTTCCCGTACGCTCACCTGCCCTACCTGCCTCATCTCAAATCCCAAGCCCCTTGTAAAGCCACTTGGCTTCCAGCCACCAGCAGTCTTGCTCCAGGCTAGGGAACCATGGTGAAGTGGCTTCCCCCAACCCTTGGCAGGGAGAGGAGAGGAACCTGCCTGGGGCAGGGGTCCTTACCGCCTTGCTAGACCACCATGCAGCTGGGGAATGGGGAGCTCTAACTTGGTCTTCTTCACAGCCTCTCCTTGGTTGGGGGGCGGTGACTGCTTGCTGCTCCCACTATACCCCCTTGGTTCCTGCCTCACTGGGCTTCTTTAGTGCACCCTCCTGGTCTCCTGGCCTAAACTTCAATACCCCAAATCCATGCTCTCATTGACACCAGGGTGAACTCCCTAAAGTACACACCTGCCCACATCTCCCCCATCCTGATACCCAAAGGGACACAGTTTGTTGCCTCTGGTTTAAGGCCAGACTTCTCACCTAAAAGCCAGCCCCCTCCCTCTCTCTGCCTCCCCAGGCTTTATCCCCCTGCTTCCATCCTCGAACCCTGGCCAAGCACAGGTTGTCAGGCCCTGGCAGTGCTGTGTCCTTTCTCACCTCAATGCCTCCTTCCATCCCTGTTCTCTGAAACTGTTCATTCTTCAAGGCTCAACTTCTTGAAGCCTTCCATCTCTGCCCTCACCCTGGAGATTTTAAGGTACAGTAGACTATATCTTTTTTTTAGTACACAAGTATTCCATATTCATTATGGAAAAAACTACAAGTACAGTTGAGCAAAACGATAATCACCTTTAATATTAACACCCAGAGAAATCACATCTAGGGATGTTGATGATAGCTACCATTTATGGGCTCATACTATGGGCCTGGCCCTATGCCAAGCACCTCCATGCATTTTATAACTTTTAAGTAGTTATTATTGGCCCCATTTTACAGAGGAGGAAGCTGAGGCTCAGTGAGGTTATGTGAGTTTCTCAATATAATATAGCTAATAAGTGGAGAGCTGGGATTTGACTCGAGTTTGGTTATAAGAACTGAACCATTAAATCCTAAGTTTTGGGGCGCATAAGAATCTTCTTTGTTCTGATGGACCAGAGAGTCATCATTTATATACTAGGTTCTGACATTAAGGAAATAACCTTCTGTTATTAGTCAGGATAGGTAAGTGATAGGTATGGTAAGAAATTTACCCTGAAATCTTAGCGTCTTAGTTGTTTCGTGTTCATACCACAGGTCCCACACTGGTCAGTAGGATCCCTCCATTTACCCTAGCCCCTTGAGCTCAGAAAGTGATGAGACTATCTGACCACTAACGAGCCCTGGGTCACAGGAGCTGCTCCCCGATCCTGGGTCTGGGGATGACCTTTGCTGCCCTTTATCAGGATTTCTGCCTAGCTCTCTGAACTGCTCTGTTTCCAACTGTTGGGGTTTTTGGTTTGTTTGCTTTTTCCTAGTTGGTAAAGGTGGTGAAGACATTGACTGGCTTTGGAAAAGTTACACAGAAGCTGAAGTTTCCTAGAAAGGAAACCACACCCATCTTTTTTTTCATAGGTATACAGGGCCAGTGTACCTCTGGGATTGGATTTATACAGCTTTTATTGAGCACAGCCCCCTTCCTCCCTCCCTCCCTTTAACGCATCTTTACTGAGCACCTCCTCTGTGCTGGCCTGGGATGCAGGGATCACAGGGATATGGTCTCTGTGCTCAAAGAGCTTCAGCCAAGAGTATCAGAGTCTTGCTGTAAACTGAACAAAGTTTAATTACCCTAACATACACCTTTTTTAGGGCCTGGGTGGCCCAGTGATCGCCCAGGTGCACAATAGGCAGGTCTAGGTTTTCTTCTGGTTTATTCAGCTTTTGTGGAGATACTGTTTTCTCCAGTGATACTCACTGCCGTCTTTTCTGCTCTCCTGCTGAGTAAATCCTTTGGGTCTCATTTCCCCTGCAGTCTAGAGAAGCAAGAGTTGGCCCCATCAACACACCTCCAATCCTGTCTTCTCCCTCTGAGGATGCAGAGCTTTCCGGTGAACCTGTACCTGAGGGGCCCCAGGAAACCACCAACGTGAGCGCCGTCCCGCACAGCAGCCCCAAGCAAGGCAAGTCCCCGATGCACCTTCATACGCAGTGGGTTTTGTTGAGTGACGACTGGGTGATGTATGTGATAGAGAGCATCTCACTTGAGCTTCCCCTCAACCCCCTGAGGAAGGGACTATAATCACCCTCATTTCCCAAACAAGATGGGGAAATCGAGTCACAGAGAGGTTATGTCACCCAGCCGAGGCTCCACGGCTCCTAAATGGCAAAGCCGGTGTTTAATCTTGGATGCCAGAACTTTTAACCCCCAGACTCCACCCCTCCAGAAGGGCCTGGGGTGTGAAAAGCTTGTGATAATTGTGGCTGCTTATTAAATACCTACTGTGTGCCAAGTGTTTACATACTTCCCCTCCAATCCTGACAACATGTCTACTAGCCGCTAGTATTAGCTAGGATTTTACAGATGAAAAAACTGATGCTTGGAAAGGTGAGTGATGTGCCCACAGTCACACAGCTAGTGAGTGGTGGGACTGAGCCAGCGCCCAGGCCTGACTCCAGAATCCCTACTCTTTCCGGCCTTGGCCACAAACTCACCGACTCTCTGAGGATCAGGCCATCTAAACTCCTGTTGGCACATGTGGGAAACTAACTGATGGCCAAAGAGGGGCAGACACCCAGGAGGTCATTGGCAGGCCCTGGGGGCAGTGCTGGCCTCCTGACTACCCATCCAGGGCTCTCACCCCTGCCCAGCCATACAGAGGAGCCCTGGCAGAAGCAATTGCACAGGATCTGACAGGATCCCCCAGGCAGCAGCATGGCCGGAGATCGGCCTGCATTTTCTGCCCTTTATCAGAGGGGTAACCATTCAAACTGAAGTTACAGCCAACGCCAGAGCACTGAGATTTAGGTACAAGGTCAAAAACAACCCAGACTGCCCACATTCACATGTACAGCCCTGGAATTGGTGACACAGAAAATTTAATGACCCAGAGACATGATCATGGTGTACTCCACAAGAAAAGCAGCTTTCAAAACTATATGTGTGCTGTGACCCTAAATTTGAATATATGTTATTTATATCTATTTATATATAACCATGTAGAGCACTGTGTGTGTGTGTGTGTGTGTGTGTGTGTGTGTGTGTGTTAGAATAATATACAACAGAATGCTGTGAGTGGTCATCTCTGGTGGCAGGTTGTAGGTGGCTTTTATTTTCTCTTGTACTTCGGTATTTTGTCTTCTACAATCCTATGCATCATTATTCCTTTTACTTCTGCCCTCAGTAAATGAATATTATTTTAACAACTAAACTTGGGAAGTCTGTCTGTGAGAGAAGGTATATAGTACTGAATAGAAAACAATTGTATAATAATTTAATAAAGTTACAATACCAGCAAGGAGTCAGGGTGTAGCCATGGAAAGACCGCTGGATGAGACCCTTTGGACGGAAACCCTGCTCAGACACCTCTTTGCTGTCGGGCGTGGGCAAGTTGCTCAGCATTTCCAAGCTTTGGATTCCTCCGGCGTCCACTGCGAGCATTCACAACCCCTGCCTCCCGGCTGGATGAGAGGACTGAATGCTGTGGCTGCGAGTGTGGAAGTGGTTTGTGAATGGCACATGCTGCTCTCCTGGGGGGAATTAGGATCTCAGAGAGAGGGGCTAGGAGGGGGCAGAGGCTGCAGGGCCAGGAGACGAGGGCCTCCCCTAGACTGAGGGGTGAGTGCATAGGAGGCGGGACCCAGACTAAGCACAGCTCGCCTGTTCCCCGGCATGTGCCAGATTACTTCTGTGGCAGACAGAAGGCCAAGCAGAAACAGCAGAGCTGGCTAGAGATCCTCATTCTTGTTGAGCAGACAGCTCAGTGAGGAGGAAGGGGCTGAACCCCGAGCCCTGTCCCTGGCTAGGGAAAGCCTCCCAGGAGTTTTATCCCAAGGGTCCCTGACACCATCTTGGCGTAGGACCTTGGTCCCCCCCCCAAAACTCGGTCCTCCAAGGGGTGGGGACTCAGAGGCCTGGGGTCCCTCTGCCTGCTAGCACAGCACCCCCTGGTGGTCAGATCAGGGAGGACGAGAGAGCAGTAAGAGACTGACCACTGCTGGGCATTCAGTCTTTTAAGTGCATGTGGGCACAAGGTCCCTTGAATAGTTCATCACCTCCCCCTCGACAGTGTCCTTACCATGGGACGTGCATGAGCACAGTGTGTGTGGAAAGGGCTGGCTTCAGGCCCCTCGCAGCCTCTTATGTGGGACCTTGTTCCTTCTCTGCAAAACGGGGTTAATAATCACAAGGTGCTAGTGTGCAGATCAGAGCAGGACACACACCGTGGGGTGACAGTGGGGATACTGAAAACGTAGGATTCCTGCCTTGGTTCTGCCCACCTGCTGCGAGGTGGTATGGAGGTGCTTGTGGGTAGGACAGATGGGCCAGCCGGAGACTTCCAGGAGGCAGTGCGTGGGATGTGCTTAGCCTGCAGCCCAGCCTGTAACAGGCAGGCATTCATGTTAGTATAATGTCTTTTTCTTTGCTTTAGGACTCCATTTGTTTTTTTAAATTGCCAAAGAAATATGTGCTTGTGGTAACAGTTCAATCAATGCCGAGTTGTATGAATCAAAAAAATAGTTTCCTCTGATGTCCTCTGGAAGAAACCAATACTGTTAAGTACTGTGGTTTAGCCTAGTATGTGTGGTTTATCTGCACACACATATGTACATAATTATCTATATATTTTATATGTTATATATAATAATTAATATATTAATTATATAATGATAATATATATAATGATGATAAAACGTGTATTCTCATATATAGTTTTTCTTCCTTTTACAAATGTAGAACCACACTGACAATGAACATTTATCCCTTGCTAACTATATGTCAGGCACTGTCCTCAGTGCCTTTCTTGCATTAGTTTAATTAATCCTTGTAACACATAATCCTCAAAATGACCCTAGGGGATAGGAATTATGATCCCCTCTTTATAGGCAAGGAACCTGAGCCACAGGGTAAATGCCTTGCCACAGGTCACATTCCTAGTAAGCGGCAAAGCAGTGTTCTCACCCTATAGTTGGTGCCAGAGCCTGTGATCGAAACCACCATGTAATACTGCCTTTCGTTGTCCGATTTTCTGCAACATTTTTTCCCTCTTAATCCTGTATTATGGACATCTTTTCAAGTCATAGGTGAAGAGAGACCACATTCTTTTTCATTTGCAAAATGCAGTTATTAAGTGCAAAATGCCTGCTTCCTGTAGGGTCTGGTGAGATCCTGAATGACACACTGGAGACAGTTGATACTGTGGATGGTTCCCCCATTACTGACACTGGCTCGGGGGATGGGGCCTTCCTTCATGTCACTGAAGAGGTAAGTGAATGGTAAATTTCGTCTGAGTCAGTAGTACATTTGCTTGCTTATTTCAGACTTGATGGTGACTTGTCTTGGGCACCATAGAGAGTCACAAGGGTTTTAGTTGAATATCAGGGAGACTGCCTCCCTCCTGCTGGTACAGAGAAGGCGGGAGTCCCAGGGCCCCAGAGTCTCCCCAGGGATGCACCAGGACAGGGGAGGAGAGGCAGGTCCTCAAACCTGCCGGGAGATGCATGCTGGGTTCTCAATCCCTCTTGTTGTGAAGATGCACAGCCTCTTCTGCCCTTTGAGCCCCTTCAAGAGAGAATGAGATTAATTGCAGGTGTGTTTGCTCTATTGTTTGGTAATTGGCTTTTACATTTGCAAAGCCAGTTGTTTAAATGCTGGACACAGGGAGGGTGCCAAATTAAAGCAAATTATGTTTCTCACCTGTGGCCTCTGCTAAAACCCTTGTGTCAGCTCATTCTTTCCCCTATCCTGGGGTGAAAACTCAAGACACTTCTCTCCTCTTCCAGTTACTATCTGGTAACAACCTATTTTCACAGGTATTTCCAAAATCCCTGCAGCATAATATCAAAAATTCAATACAAATATAACCAGGAGCCAGGCAGGGAAGGAAGCATGGTTAGGGATATTTCCTCTCTGTTTTCTTACTTCTTTCTCCTCCCTCTCATCACTCCCCCCCTGACCCGAAAGTCTGGCCCACCTGGAGAAAAGGACACAGTTTTTTTGATTTTTTTTTTTGCGGTACGTGGGCCTCTCACTGTTGTGGCCTCTCCCGTTGCGGAGCACAGGCTCCGGACGCTCAGGCTCAGCGGCCATGGCTCACGGGCCCAGCCGCTCCGCGGCACGTGGGATCTTCCCGGACCGGGGCACGAACCCATGTCCCCTGCATCGGCAGGCGGATTCTCAACCACTGCGCCACCAGGGAAGCCCCACGACATAGTTTTATGTGGCTGGTCAGACAGTGATCTGGGCCTTTTGTGGGGAAGATATCTGGCTGCTGGAACATTCTCTCACGGGGGCTTTTGTGATTCCTTACAGGTCCTCCTGCAGGGAATCTAGGACCCAAGTCCATTTTTGGCCTTTTAACTTCCGCCTGGGCTTCCACCCTGTGCTGGTCACCCTGATCCTCTAGGGGGCCCTTTGGGTGGGAGTCCGTCTCCAGATGGCTTTAGCTGGCTCCCTTTGGAAGGGTCATATCAGTCATTCACTAGGAAAACAACTGCAGAGCAGATATCTCTGTCTCTCTCTCTTGACTCAGTCTGGATGGCTCCCTGCTTTTGCCTTTGGTAGTTCCCTAGAGGGAATCAAACCCCAGTCCCTTTGCCTCCCAAAGTCCAAACACTACATACCCAGCTCACCAAATGGTTTGTGGTGGGGGCCAGTGGGGAGCCACAGCACACAGAAAATTGTCTCCAAAGGAATTCTTACAAAAGTCTCTAAGCACTCAACCCCTAAATGAATTCTTTACCTTTTCTTACATAGCCGAAGGCAGGTGGTGGGCGAATGCTGATAGAACTGATTCCATTTCATTCTCTTTGCCTGTCCCATGTAAGTCCTCTGGCTCCTTTTTTTAGAACACGGAGGTTACCTGAGGCTTATGGAATTGTACTTTGGGGCTTTAGCTGACATTGAGTCAGAAAAAAAATCTCATTTTAAAATCCTATGACATCATCTTTTCTCTGTTTTGGGGGGACAAAACAGGATTTGATGTTATATGGAAAAATGGATCTATAGGCCAGTAAGTTTGGGGAATGATCCACTCTGTATTCTTCTCACAGAGAAGGCTCTGAGAAGTCCTTCAGCAAAGAAATATGTCTAACTCTGATCAGCCTAGTGTTTTTAGTATCCAAAAGAACTACATTTTTGGGGGGTTCCCTGGTGGCCTAGTGGTTGGGATTCCAGGCTTTCACTGCCGGGGCCAGGGTTCAATCCTTGGTCGATCCCGCAAGCCATGAGGTGTGGCTGAAAAACAAAAAAAAAAAACCCAAAGAACTACTTTTTGCAGCAAAACGAAGCAAAACCCCACCCAAATTTTTTTTAAAAACAAACCTTTGTGAAACAGATAAAACAGTCGGTTTGGTGACACCAACAGCCAAAGCTGCTCTCTGTTGCCATTTCCTGCATCTGCTGTGTAACCTTCAGAGAATCTGCCTGTGAATTTCCTGCAGAAACTGAGTCACAGGGAAAGAGGGGGGGTGTCCAGTCTGGAGAAGGCTGAGGAGGGCGGGGTTGCTGCCTGCGTACCTCTGAAGCACCATCATGGACGAAGACACTTGCCCTGTTCTTATGGCTCCTGGATGCGCACGTAGGGGAGGTCACAGAGAGGAAGACAGGTCTAGATTGAAGTGTCTAGCGCTATAGCAGGAGGCGTAGCTATATGTGTCTCAGGAGGCACTGATCTCCCAGTCACTGGTGTGGCAAACAGATGCTTGGAATCACATGGGAGACACATGTGCCTTGCAGTCTCTCCTGCCACAGGGATTCTGGGACTGTTGTGGAGCTGGGGTAACATCACAGATAACAAAGTGCCTTGAGGAAAGAAGCTACAGAAATGCAAGCGGCCGGAGGACACAGGCAGTCAGTCTTCTCCAGCCACAGCCACCTTGATCGGGGGCATGGGCAAGTGACGTGGTCCCTAGTGATGCCTTTGTTCCCAGGGTCCACATATGGAAGAAGGTTTGGCAGCAACAGCAGCAGCTGGGGAGGCCGAGGTGTCCATCAGCACTGCCAGGGAAGCAGAGGCCGGCAGTGTGCCCACCGAGGGACTGACCCTCTCCATGTCCACCGAGCACCCTGGGGAAGGGGTCACTCTGGTAATTAGCTCAGAGCACATGCTCCGCTTCACTTGCTTCTGGAGTTTGGTTGCGGCTCAGGTGGGAGCAGTCACTGGCCTTCCTCACCTCTTTGCAAAGGACAGAGTGACATCCTTGTGGGGCCGAGTCCCAGTAGACACTGATTTGGAGGCCGAGGCCTCTGCTGACTCATTCAGCAGGTGTTTGTGGAGTGCTGTGCTGGGCTCCAGGTGAATAGGATAGACCCAGCTCCTGGGAACAGAGAGGGAAGAGGGACAATAGAGGCACAGGGGAGCATCAAAAGGGGCCCAGAGCCCAGACTCGGGGGACCAGGAAGCCTTCCTGGGGAAAGGAGGCTGAAGGCGAGACCAGGGGGATGCTTAGAAGTGATGGGGTGAGACGTGTGTTTGGGAGGTGAGCCAGAAGGAGCAAAGGCCTGGAGGCATCAACAGGAGCACACACAGACCTAAACAAGCGCAGCATGGCTGTGGGGCCCGGTGTGAGCAATGGGGAGGGGAAATGTGGCTAGAGAAGCCTCTGAGACCGTGGATGCCGTGAGACGGAGCCTGAGTGTCCAGCAGAAATGGGAAGTCACTGAAGGGTGTTTTTTTTTTTTCCAGATTTTATACATGCTCTTTAATTTCAGCTTTCAGTAAAGCATGAGTGACCTTAAACTCAATTATTTGATCTTAGCTCATTTTCCTTTAAATAATATATAACTTTTATTTATTTTTGCTCTCATTTTTACTTATTTATTAAAAAATATTTTTTGCTCTCATTTTTACTTATTTATTTAAAAATTTTTTTATTGGAGTATAGTTGCTTTACAATGTTGTGTTAGTTTCTGCTGTATATACAGAAGTCAGAGTGAATTAAGTCAGAAAGAGAAAAGCAAATATCGTATATCAATGCAATATGTGGAATGAAGGGTATTAAAGCAGGAAGTGATGTAGTCACAGTAGGATCTTAGAAAGATTGGGGGAAGCAAGCCTCGGGGGGAGGGTGGTGGGTTTGGAGGCTGTGTCTAGGTCTGGGTCAGGGGTGGTGTTTTCTTGCTCTGGGAGTGGCCAACGATGTCACCTCCTGCCAAGAGTCCCAGTGAGTAAAGGCCTGGGAAGCATCTATTGGACCTGTCACCACAATGATCAGTAACCTCGGGGAGGGCAGTTTTAGCTTCCCCTGGCCACAGCGCAGCGGATCAGTGATGGGGCCCCTTTGTGACGTCTTCCTATTCAGGGTCCAGATAACGAAGAAGGTTCAGCAGCGACAGCAGCAGGGGAGGCCGAGGTGCCCGTCAGCAGTGCCGGGGAAGCAGAGGCCAGCAGTGTGCCCACCGGGGGACTGACCCTCTCCATGCCCACTCAGGACCCTGGGGAAGGGCTCACTTTGGTAAGGAGTATAACGTGCTGGAAAGTTGAGGTCACAGCTGGGAGCGGATCCTGGCCTTCTCAGGGGGCCGGTCTCCATTCTGTTCAGCAAATCCAGAAGAACCTGAATGGGGAGGGGACACCTCTCTGACCAAATACTCCCTCAGAGGTGGAGTCTGCCAGTGCCTGGTGAGTGTACTGTGGGCCCTGGAGGCGTGGGGACAGAGCAGGCTGATGCAGGGCTCGGGAGCCGGGGTGGAGGAGTGCTGGGTGTGAGTGGAGGAGGTGATGGCGGGCACCGCCATGCCCGTTTCTGGGTGCAAGCACAGGTTCTCAGAGCTCAGTGGAGGGTCCAGGTGCAGGCAGGCCCTGGCGGGGTCCAAGGGCATGGCCAGGCCTTCTCAGCCCTCTCCTCAGGCCTCACGGAGACACTGCTCCCAACTCCTGAAGACAGGATGCAAGTATCCTAGAACACTCAGACTCAACAGATTCAAACCTAGACTCCTGTCTCCACTCCTTTTGTGTTCCCATCTCAGATGATGGAACCATCATCCCCCAGCTGCCTAATCCAGAATTCTCTTCCCTCTTCCTTACTTCCACGTTCTGTCACATGTCAAGTCTTGTTGATTTTTCTACCCCAGCACATCACAGATCTGCCTCCTTCTACCCTTCTCCAACGCCAGCCCCCTGTACCGAGACACCGCATCCCCAGCCCGGGCAATGGTTAAGGCCCTTCCTGGCCTCCTCCATCCTCTCTGCCCCCGGCTCCTCCTGGTGGGGGCAGCCCTCTGTGGACCATTGTCCTCACTGCAGACCCCGCTCCCACACCTGGCCTCCAAGGCTTGCAGGGTCTGGCCTCGCCAGCCTCTAGGTCCACATCTTGGGCCACTGTCCCTGCTCTTGGCGCTCCAGCCTCACTGGCCTTTCAGTTTCTTGAGCATACCTATTTCCTTCTTGCCTTAGAATCTTCCCACACCCTCCCCTCTCTGCCTGGAACCTTTTCCTTCTCCTTCTTCCCTCCTTTAATTCCTGCTTATCCTTTAGAGTTCAGCTCAAACACCGCTTCATCAGGGAGGTGACTCCCAGGCTGTGAAGTCTCCCCGTTAGACACATTCACAGTACCCCAAACGTCTCCTCGGAAGGCCTCATCACAACTGGCTCCCTTCCAGGCTGGAGGCTCTGTGAGGCCAGGGATCACATACGTCTTGCTCACTGATCTGTCTTCATCCCGGCTGATGCTGGGGACTCAGTAGATGTTTGCTGAGTGAGTGAAACGAGGGGCTTGTCAGGCCATCACATGTCAACACTGGCCTTTGAGATCATTCCACACATTCACTCCCAGCCCTTCACCTCTGGTCTAATGTCCAGACAAGGAAACCTTACAGTGGGGAAGGTGTGCCCTGGCCAGGTGACGGGGCTCCCAAGGCCACTTGGCAGTTACATGGATTATTGTAATTAACAAATCGTCGCCACCACCTTCTCCTGCTTCTTCTTCCTCTTCTCTTCTCCTTCATCTCTCTTCCCTCCCTCCTTACCTTTCCTTCTTCTTTAAAGGCAAATCCCTTGTCACAGGGTGAGAAAACTAGGGTTCAGGTCCCAGTTCTACCAAGTCTTTACTCAACAGAAACTAGAACTTAACTAGCAGAGCTGTCTGGAGACAGAAGGGCTTCCTGCGGAGGTAGGGAGTGCCAGTTCCTGAGGATGCGCAGGTTTGGGCCAAAGCACGCGGCACAGGTGTGCTGGAGGGTACTCCGGGGCAGGGAGGGGACGACCTGAGAGGTGTGTGATGGCCTCAGCAGGTTCCTCCCCATAATCACACACCCATCAACCAGGGGTGTGGATGAAGTGTCACGATCCCTTATGCCAATTTCATTTCAGGGTCCAATCAGTGAAGAAAGCTTAACAATAGCTACAGCAAAAGTGCCCCTCAGCACTTTTGAGGAAGAGGAGGCCAGCGGGTTCCCCACTGATGGCCTGGTTCCCCTCACACCCACAGCGGCCCCCAAGCAAGTAGTCACTTCCGTAAGTGTCTCCTAGCATCCTCTCTGGCTCACAGTGGGGAGAGAGGTCAGGGTCACGAGACAGGAGCAGTTGCCGGCCTTCCCAGAGCCAAGTGCACAGAGCATTTATCTGGGTCGGCACCAACCGGAGGGAGGCAGGATGTAACTGAAGGAGCAGAGCAGAGGGGGTCAGGGGAGCAGGCTTTGTCCTGACCCTCTACCCCCATCTTTGTCCAAGGAGAACTTTCTCGGAATGTGGTCCAAAGTTAGACAGCATTGCTGGGGTGAGAGGCAGTAAGCACCATGACTGGGGAGGGGGTTTAGAGGAGATGCATGTTTCAGAAGGGGATTATGAGTCTGTGCTTCTGTGAGTGTGTTGGGTGTAATGACAGTTGTAGGTAGGGAAGTGCTTTGAAATTGGGCTAGTGCCACTGAAAGGAAAGTCAACGAAACTCCCCAGCAGCAGTGTGCACATTGCATCATGGGTGAGGTGACTTGATTCATCGTGTTGGTTTGGCTTCTCAGGGTCCTGGTGATGAAGACTTAGCAGCAGCCACAACAGAGCAGTCCCTTCCCACGGCTGGGGCAGAAGAGTTGGGTGGCGCTCTCCCTGAGGGGCCCCCGCTTCCCATACCCACAGTAGCTCCTGAAAGAGGAGTCCCTCCGGTAAGTGAAGATTTCACTTTGCGTAGAGGCATGAAGATTTGACTTGGCTGGTCTTACAGAGGAGAAAACGAAAGACCAGAGGCATGGGAAGGGCCTGCTCCTGGCTTTCCTAGAGGGAGGTTTTCATTTTGGTTCGCAAAATGCGGAATTTGGGCTTTTGAGGGTCCTCCAACCTAGGAACGCACAAGGAAGCTGCAGTTTGTGGAGAAGAAGCAGCAAGAGGTAAAAACCTAGGGCACCTGGCTTTGTGTCCCAAATTGCCCACTTCTTTAATTGGAATGAGAGCTTTCTAACAGGCAGAGCTGCCTGAAGATACAAAGGCCTATCTCAAGTGTCATTAGATTCCATCCTGGAGGTGGGGAAGCTTGTAAGACGTGGCAGGGACTGTAGAGGAAATAGAAGCATCAGAGGTGTGTTTGTGTGTGGGGGGGAGGAGGCAGAGGGTCACCTTCAGGTCCCTTCCAACACGAGTTTTTGGGTTGCAACTGTACGACCTCACGCAAATCCCTTTCTTTGGGCTTCAGTTTCCTCATCTGTAGAAGAGGGTGGCTGTGAGGTCAAGTCAGAATGCAGGTCAGGGAATGTTCGGAAAGTTCTATGCACAGGTGTGAGGTTGTCACCACTTAAGGGCTGTGACTTTGTCTTTTAGAAGTGGGAAACCCAGAGCTGGTCTTCAGCATGGGCTTGTGTGAACTGGGGAATTAAATTGCCATTTAAGTGTCTATATATATATATATATATATATTTTTTTTTTTTTTTTTTTTTTTTTTTTTTTTTTTTTTTGCAATACGCGGGCCTCTCACTATTGTGGCCTCTCCCGTTGCGGAGCACAGGCTCCGGACGTGCAGGCTCAGCGGCCATAGCTCACGGGCCCAGCCACTCTGCGGCATGTGGGATCTTCCCGGACCGGGGCACGAACCCGTGTCCCCTGCATTGGCAGGCGGACTCCCAACCACTGCACTACCAGGGAAGCCCTAAGTGTCAATATTTTTAAAGGAAAGAATTCGATTGGTGACCAGCTTGGGCCTGCCAGTTCCCCGAGCAACACTTGGTCACACATGCTTTCAGAGCCTTGACTCAAGTTACAGACATGTGGTCCCTTGGCCACAGTGCTCCAGGGCTGACCTGGGATGGGAGGGCTGTGGGACAGGACACCCGAGAGCTGGCTGTGAATCCTGAATGCCCACGGCTGCAGCGCCCGGCGGTCATTAAGCACTGCTTGGTCTCTTTATTTTTTATTCATTCACTCATTGATGTTCTCCCTGACTCAGTGCATAGCAACTCAGGGCCCTCAGTCCATACACTTGGAGATTGAGATGAATATGACCTCGTCCCTGTCCCCAAGGAACTCACAGTCAAGGGGCTGGAAATAAGCCTTTTGCACTGACATTTATTAAGCACTCTGGGTTCCAACTTGATCTGATTCTATTCACACCACCGCTCTCTGGTACAAGGAGAATCGTCTCCATTTTCCAGGTGAGGGGAGTGAGACTTAGGTAAAGGAACCTGCCTGCTGTGGCACACCCTTAAGAGCAGGGCTGGGATTTGAACGCAGGCGTGCTGGCCGGCAGAGCTCATGCCCTAGAGCATCCCCGAGAGTGTGGTATGGTGGAGAGGTCCCAGAATGGGAGCCGGGAGGCTGAGGTTCTGACTTGTGGTGAGTCTTGGTGTTGCTGTCTATAAAAAGAGGAAGCGAGCGAGAGCTCTGGTTTTTAACCTTTTCTTCATCTTAGAGACACCTGGGAAGCTTAGGCCACTGCAGGTGTCCGAGTTCACTGCCAGACCAGTTGAGGAGCCCCTGGTGCTGGGGCTCATGCTCCCAGGAGACTCTACTGGGCAACAAACATGGAAGCCACCAGGCTGGCTGTGATGCCTGTGGCCCTGGGCTCGCTAAACAGCCCCCCTGCTCCTCTGCTTCTCACCCCAAGGGACACACAAAACACCAAGACTGCATCTCGCCACGGTGATGCCACATCAGGTGCAGCAGCACTGGCTGGCGATGCACCTTCACGTAGAGCCAGTTTTCCTTTTTCTTTTTCTAAAACTTTTTATTATGGAAACTCTAAAAATTCACAAAAGGACTTAGAATAGTATAATAACCCCCCCACATACACATCACTCAGCAACATTACGCGAGTCGTGCTTTATCTGTTCCACCTCCTACAGCCATCTTTTTGGAGTGGAGGGAAGGGGAAGACTGGGGTATTTTAAAGCAAATCCCAAACACTGTATCATTTAACTCATAAACGTGTTAATGTGCATTGTTAATAGGTTGATCCTGGGACCTTTTTTTCCCCTTAGCCACAGTGTCATCCATCAGTGGTAATAATGGATGTCATTATCTATCTAACAAAATTGACAGAGGTTCCTTCATATTATCTAATACCCTAGTTATTTAAAAATGCCTTTTTGCACTTAGTTTGAATCTGCATCCAAACAAGGTCTACTTTGTGTTTGGTTGATGTGTCTCTTAAGTCTCTTTTGGTCTATGATTGCTTCCCACCTACTTTGTTCTTTTTGCCATTGATTTATTGGGAAACCTGGTTCAGTTGTCCTTGGATCCTTTATATTTTGTGCTTTCAGAAGCTGGCACTTGGTGAGGGCCTGGTGAGACCAGCTATGCTGGTGACAGTGTCAGTGGTTTACTACTGCTGAGAAGTTCTTGATCAACACATATCAACACCATAAAACTGCATATTGTTGACCCAGACACTTCTGTTCTAGGAATCAATCCTAAAGGAGATAGATAGTCTGTTGTGTAAAAAGGCTTTGTGTACATGGATGTTAATCTCAGTATTGTCCATAATGGAAAAAAACTAGACACAGTTTAACTAGCCAACAATAGGGGAGTTAACTGAATTAAAGGATGTTCAAATAATGGAACATTATGCAGCTATTAAAATTATACTTATTAGGAGTATTTAATGATGGAGGAAAATACTTACCATATAATGCTAAGTGGAAAAAAAGCTGGTTATGAACTTCAGTATACTGACCGGGCTGACCCTGGAGGAGTCCTAGCCTAGTGGGACCAACACACGCACAACTGAGCTTCAAGTCAGGTGGTCCTACGGTGGTCTTAACTATTTAAAAATAGACACATGCAAAAACCCTGGAAGGAAATACCTTCCCTAAATATCGGCAGTTGTGGCCTTAAAGTAGTAGAACTGTGAGGGTTGGTAGGTTCCTAATACATGGTGGTTTTTCCGTCAAGGGGGCTTCTGACTTTTCCAATGAGATGTTTAAAAAAATTTTTTTTTAATTTTTCTTTTTTGGCCTCTCCATGTTTGCAGGGGTCTTAGTTCCCCGACCAGGGATTGAACCCGGGCCACGGCAGTGGAAGCACAGAGTCCCAACCACTGTACCGCCAGGGAATTCCCATCCAATGAGATTTTTAAAAAGCTCCAAGAAGAGAGAGAGAGGGAGAGAGGTGTGGGGAGAAAGGTGAAAGAGAGAGATGAACATGCAGGATTTCATCATGGCACATAAGTAATGAAGATAGATCACCCTAAGTGCCTGTGTCAGGAATTTGTGATGAATTGAAATGGGTGCCCCAATTCCTGAGCAGACAGTTTAATAACACAGTAGGGACAGTCATGGGAGTACCCACTCTGGAATATCTTTTGGATCATTTTGAATCTCAGAGTCACCGAAGGCAGTGGGTGAGAGGGGCATTCATGTCTGGCTCTGCCACACCCCTCTCTCTGTTTATTCATGTATAAAATGGGGATTGTAGAACCTTCTCTCTGGGATGTGGTGAGGATTAAATGAATGAATACATGGAAAACTTTACCTGGCACATAGTACACGCTCAACAAATTAGGTATATAGAACTCCTGCATAAGCCTCCTCTTGAAATAAGCACAGTTTCTGGAGAGAGGAGGGGAGTGGGAAGGGGTGTCCAGTGTTCCACTGACATCTTCTTCTCTTTAGGGTGAAGCTGGGGAGGGGCTTCCTGACCCCCTTGGACCTGCTGGACCCACGGTGAGATTCCCACCCGGGGTTGTCACATGCACAGTGTGCAGGGGATGGGGATGCACAAAACAGCCACAGGCGGATCCTTCCTGTCTGCCCCCAAGTGCCCTCCAGTCAGAGCTCAGTTCTCTTTCCTGTAGCAGGACTCTCTCAGAGAGTCCAGGAGCAGAAACTATTTACATCCCATTTATATCCTGTGCCCTGAAAGACCCCCAGGTCCCTCAAACTAAGCACATCCCAAACTGCACTTGTCACCATGCTCCCAGGCCTGCTCTCCCCACAGGGTTCCCCTGCTCTGGGAATGGTACCCCATCTTCCTGATCATGAAGAGAGAAGCCAGGAAACATCCTCGAGTGCCCCCCCTCAATTCAGTCAGTCCCGAAGCCCCCGAGTCTAGCTGTGCAGCACCTCCTCATCCCTTGGATGCTGGCAACAGCCTCCGTCTCCTCACCTTTATGTCATCACCCCCGTTCTCCCACCTACATGCCCACACTGCCACAACCTGCCTAGACTCAGCTCTAACCCCTAACCCAGCTCTTCCTTATTTGATGATTGAATTAGGCCTTGCCTGGTTCCCATCTTCAGGAACTGAGTACCAGAAAGGTGTTTTGGAAGTTTCCTTTTGTTCTTTGGAGGAATTTGATGGTATTCAACAAGTACATAATGAGTGCCTTCTCAGTGTCAGATCTCATGCTGGACACTGGGCACCCAGAGGTATCTCAGGATTGGGCCGACCCTGGAGGAGTCCTAGCGTAGTGGGACCAACACACGCACAGCTGAGCTTCAAGTCAGGTGGTCCTACTGCCAGATCCAGACCCTCGCAGTGGCTGGTGGGAACACAGAGTAGGAGAGGTGAATTCTCTCTGAAAATGGGGTTGGGCAGGGCTCCATGGAGAAGGTGACCATGGAACTGGGCCTTGAAGGATGAGTAGGGATTTGAAAGGCAGCAGAAGAGGCTGTGAAAGAGTGTCCTGTGTTTGAGGACTGGCTGTGTGTTGGCCGCACAGCAGGGAGGGGGAGAGGGAGGAGGGCAGCTGTAGAGGGGACCGGGAGAAAAAGCCAGAAGGAAAGTTGGCAGCAGCAGTTATAGGGCCACAGAATGTGGGAAAACTTTCAGTGACACAGCTGTCCTTGGAGAGGAGCAGGTGAAACCAAGCCGTGGGAACTTTTTCTCTGTACAGGTGGGAGTGGAGGCTGAGGGCTCCAGCCTGGGCTGGGGCGTGGACGTCGGCTCTGGTGACCCAGTGCCCAGCGAGGAGCTGTTAAGAGTAAGTGTGAAGGGTTAAACAGCCTAGTGTCAGGGGCAGCCTTCACGAGGATCCAGGAGGGAGGGACAACAGGGGCCGATAGCAGATGAAAGCAGGTTGCCACCGTTGCTAACTCTTGCGGCTGATGGTGGGCTCCTGGGACTCACTATCCTTTCCCCTCTATATTTGTATATGTTTGGCATTTCCGTCTTCCATCAGTTTTAAGTGAGTCTGAGCCTTAGTTTATAGTCAGGAGCCCCACTTGGCCACTTGCCTCCTTCCCCCGGCAGCCTTCTCCAGCAGGCTCTTTCACAGCAGGTATGCCCATGACCTTCACCTCTACCACCTGGCTCTGCCCCCCACCCCCTTACCCATTACAGAGACCTGCTGGCCTCTTCTCTAGATAGCATTTCACACTTTGGCTTCCAGACCCTTCTCAAAATCCTTCCTACCCTGAGGCGGCCCCCTCCCTGCGTCTCCAGACCACTCATTCTGCCTCTTTGGCGCCTCTTGCTCTCCCAGCCTCTTGCCCAAGGCTGGGCCCCCGCTGGTCCCTCTAGATTTCCCCCGGGAGCACCTCTCTTCTCAGCTGCATCTCGGGCCTCTGTCCCCAGGGCCCCAACCTCATCTCCATCCCTTCCTCTGAGCCCTTGTGCTGAATCCCCACCTAGAAGGCTCCACTGGGCTGCCCTTCTGCTCACTCATCGTGACAGGGCTGGAAGGGTTCAGGACTCACTGGATGAGTGGAGCGGGACCCAGCTGGGACTTCCAAGCTGGTGGCATCGGCCAACCCAGCCCGAGGCTAAAGAGACTAGTACACTGCAGGGATGTTTTTAATAAGGGTTAACAATAGGCAGTTTTGGACTAACCTCTCAGGCAATCAGAAAACTAAATTAGAGCAACTCTGAGAATTCCAACAAATTATATTTTTATTATGTACATACATCTGGGGAGAAAACATGATATAATGCGCTTAAAAAGACCTGGATTCACATCCCAGCTCTTCTCCTAATTAGCTGTGTGTGTGAGCTCTTGGGCAAGTCACATCATGTCACTAAGCCTCAGTTTCCCCATCTTCTAAGTAGGAATACCAGTCTCTACTTGTAGAGTTGTTTTCAGAAATGGAGTGAATGGAACATATATATTTGTCCCCTCCTGCACTGTTTCTTAACAAGGTGTCTATTTTTAGGGTCCTCCAGGTCCCCCAGGCCCACCTGGCTTACCTGGGATTCCAGGAAAACCAGGAACTGATGTTTTCATGGGCCCCCCTGGATCCCCTGGAGAAGATGGACCTGCTGGTGAACCTGGTCCCCCGGTAAGCTGCCGAAGCCATTGCCCCCACCCCCGTGCCTATGGGGCTTCCTTTAGCCAGGGAGGGGGTACAGACTGCAGACCCCAGCGCTAAGGCTTACGACAGGGAGCGAGGAACTAGCTAGCATTTGTAAACAAATTCCTCCTCGGCTGAAACATTACTAAGACTCATAAGAAGCAGCAGCCAGGCTTCCCTGGTGGCGCAGCGGTTAAGAATCCGCCTGCCAATGCAGGAGACACGGGTTCGAGCCCTGGTCCGGGAAGATCCCACATGCGGCAGAGCAGCTAAGCCCGTGTGCCACAACTACTGAGCCCGCGCACCTAGAGCCCGTGCTCCACAACAAGAGAAGCCACCGCAATGGAGAAGCCCGTGCACCGCAGCGAAGAGTAGCCCCTGCTTGTCGCAACTAGGGAAAGCCCGCGAGCAGCAGTGAAGACCCAGCACAGCCAAAAATAAATAAATAAAATTTATTTTTTAAAAAAAGCAGCAGCCAAGAAAAACATCACCCTGCACATTGTTCCGCTGCTTTATCTTAGTGTAGGAAATGCAGGCTCCCATAGAATCTCGGAATCGTAGAGCACCAGTGCTGGGCCCGGGGTGGGAGGCCCCCAGAAACTACCTCGTCCAGCCCTGCCCCCGACTCCCCACAGAAGAGAAAATGCAACCCAGAGAGTGAAGGACCCTCGTCCACAGATGCAGAGCCGGCCGTGGCTGAACTGGGGCCAGGACAGGTGTTCTGCTATGGGCTGACACAAGGCTTTGGACCCACTGGCCTCACCCACTTGGTCTTCCCAGCCCTGGCCTCCTTCTCCAAAGAGGGTTCATATTTGATTCTTCTCAGAGATGTTGTGGGCTGATTATCCTTGATGTTCCTCAGGGCCCTGAGGGAAAGCCTGGACTTGATGGAGCCTCTGGCCTTCCTGGAATGAAAGGGGAGAAGGTACGGAGAAGAGGGGGGCGGGCTCCAACACGGGGAATCACCAGGCCCAGCCTGCCTCTCTGACGTCTAAGCCTGACCTTGCCTGATCCCATCCTGGTCCGCGCTGCTGGATGTCTCCCCATCCCGGAGCTCTTTATGCCCAAACCTGCACTCAGCGTCTTCCCCTGCCCACTACTGCATGTCCCCAGCTTCCGTGAATGGCACTGCCATCCATGAGTCCAGCCCCCTGGACTCGAAAGCAGAGTCTTCTCTAACTCCTCCCTCCTCTCCCTTTCCTACCATGAACCATCTGTTGCCAAGACTGGCCAATCTGATGTCCACCTCTCTTTCCGCCCTGACATGACGTTCATCTATCCTCGCCTGCAGTGTGGCATCAGGCTCCTCGCTGGTGCCCCCTTCTCTCCACCCACAATCCAGCCTCCAGCTACCTGCCCAGTCCATCTTCCTAGAGCAGGCTCTCACCACGCACTGCCCTCTCCACTGAGAAAGCGCCAGCAACGCCCCGTTGCCTGCAGGACAGAGCCCTCACTACGTGCAGACCTTCAAGGCCCTTCCCGGCCTACCTTTCCAGCTCCACCTCCCGCCGCTTCCTTACACACCTGGCCTCCAGGCCAGCCAGCCAGCACTACTGAAAGGCTCTGGGCTTGCACAGCCTCCTGGCCCTGGCCTGTGGTTTCCTCTCTGGCCTGTCCTTTCCCTTTTCTCATTCTCAGAAGTTCCCAGTCCAGGGAAGCTCTCCTGGACTCTGTGAGCAGAAAGTACCCCTCCTTCCTCTGCTTCCCGTTAGCACAGTACTGATTCTGCGGGACCCCTCCAGCCAGGGTCACTGAAGCTGTTGGCTTACCAGTCTGCTCCCAAGCCCAGCCTTACAAGCAGGGTGTGAGCGCTGTCTGTGTATCCTTAGAACCTAGCCCAGGCTTCTGTGAGCAGTTTGATGCATGAATGAAACTTCTTCAGGCGCCCTTTTTGCCCTCCATTCCTGAGTCTCACACGCCCTCAGTCTCGCTCTTCTCTGTAAGCCCCTATAGTCTTCGGTTAAGGTTAAGCCACGTGGTGCTGTGGGGCGGGGTTCCTGCCCCTGCTGCGCTCCCATGTTCCGCAAATGGGGGCAATAAAGATAAGGTGAGCTTCCTTCTAGAGATGTAGTCGTGAGCTTCACTGGGGTTCAGAGGAGGGAGGGGCCTCCCCTCTGGGGTGGGGACTGGAGGCCTTCTGTGTACCCAACCTGGACGGAGTTTTGGAAAGTGCTGACTCCCCAGACACCGTCCTTGTCACTGAATTTCCAGTTTCCGTCAGCTCTCAGGAGTATTTTTATTGAAACAGTAACTCGATTTTCGTGAAAAGCTCATTTCTCAGAAAAAGAAGAAACAATTGTCGAGCTTTATAGAACTCATTTTACACATACTGTTTCATAAGAAATTAAATTTTGCAGGAAACATCACAAGACTTACTCTCATCTTCCTTGTTCTTCTTACCAGCTTCCCTGCCCCCGACACTCCCCCCACACCCTGCCCCACACCCCTCCCACACCCCCCTCCCCACACCCCCCTCCCCACACCCCCCTCACACCCCTCCCCACACACCCCTCCCCCTACACACCCTCCCCACAAACCCCTCCCCACACACCCCTCCCCATACACACCCCTCCCACACCCCCCCTCCCCACACACCCCTCTCCCACACACCCCTCCCCACACAGCCCCCTCCCCACACACCCCTCCCCACACACCCCTCCCAATACACCCCTCCCACACACACCCCTCCCACACACACCCCTCCCCACACACCCCCACACACCCCTCCCCACATCCCTCCCACACACACCCCCTCCCACACACCCCTCCCACACACCCCTCCCACACACACACCCTTCCCCCCACCCCTCCCACACACACCCTTCCCCCCACCCCTCCCCCATACCCCTCCCCACACACCCCTCCCCCACACCCCTCCCCACATACCTCTCCCACACACCCCTCCCACACAGCCCCCTCCCTGCACACCCCTCCCCACACACCCCCTCCCCACACACCCCTCCCCACACACACCCCTCCCCACACACACCCCTCCCCCACACCTCTCCCCACACACCCCTCCCCACATACCTCTCCCACACACCCCTCCCACACAGCCCCCTGCCCGCACACCCCTCCCCACACAGCCCCCTCCCACACACCCCCTCCCCACACACCCCTCCCAAACACCCCTCCCACACACACCCCTCCCACATGCCCCCCAATACACCCCTCCCCACACCCCCTCCAAACATAGCCCCCTCCCCACACACCCCCCTCCCCACACCCCCCTCCCCACACCCCTCCCACACACACCCCTCCCCACACACCCCTCCCCACACACCCCTCCCCACATCCCTCCCACACACACCCCCTCCACACCCCTCCCCACACAGCCCCCTCCCCACACAGCCCCCTCCCCACACACCCCCTCCCCATATACCTCTCCCACACACCCCTCCCACACACACCCCTCCCCACACGCCCCCCCAATACACCCCTCCCCACACACCCCCTCCCCACACACCCCTCCCACACACCCCTCCCACACACACCCCACACACACCCCTCCCCACACACCCCTCCACACACCCCCCTCCCCACACACTCCCTCCACACACACCCCTCCCCACACACCCCTCCCCACACCCCCTCCCCACACATCCCTCCCACACACCCCTCCCACACACCCCTCCCCACACACCCCTCTCCCACACACCCCTCCCCACACACCCCTCCCAATACACCCCTTCCCACACACCCCTCCCCACACCCCCCTCCCAATACACCCCTTCCCACACATCTCTCCCACACACACCCCTCCCCACACACCCCTCCCCGCACACCCCTCCCCGCACACCCCCTCCCCGCACACACCCCTCCCCACACACCCCTCCCCGCACACCCCTCCCACACACACCCCTCCCACACACACCCCACACACACCCCTCCCCGCACACCCCTCCCACACACACCCCCTCCCCGCACACCCCTCCCCACACACCCCCTCCCCGCACACCCCTCCCCACACACACCCCTCCCCACACACACCCCTCCCCACACACACCCCTCCCCACACACCCCTCCTGCACACCCCTCCCACACACACCCCTCCCCACACACCCCCTCCACACACACCCCTCCCACACACACCCCTCCCCACACGCCCCCCCAATACACCCCTCCCCGCACACCTCCTCCCCACACACCCCTCCCACACACCCCTCCCACACACACCCCTCCCACACACACCCCTCCCACACACACCCCACACACACCCCTCCCCACCCCCCCTCCCCACACACCCCCTCCCCACACCCCCCTCCCCACACACACCCCTCCCCACACACCCCTCCCGCACACACCCCTCCCACACACCCCCTCCCCACACCCCCCTCCCCACACACACCTCTCCCACACACCCCCTCCCCACACACCGCCGTCCCCACACACCCCTCCCCACACACCCCTCCCCACACATCCCCCCTCCCCACACACCCCCGTCCTCACACACCCCTCCCACACACACCCTTCCCCCCACCCCTCCCCCGTACCCCTCCCCACACACCCCTCCCCCACACCCCTCCCCACACACCCCTCCCCACACAGCCCCCTCCCCACAATCCCCTCCCCACACACCCCTCCCCACACAGTCCCCTCCCCACACTCCCCTCCCCACACACCCCTCCCACACACACCCCTCCCACACACACCCCTCCTCACACAGCCCCCTCCCACACACCCCCTCCCCACACAACCCTCCCACACACCCCTCCCACACACACCCCTCCCACACACACCCCTCCCACACACACCCCTCCCCACACAGCCCCCTCCCCACACCCCCCTCCCCACACACCCCTCCCCACACTCCTCCCACACACACCCTTCCCCCCACACCCCTCCCCCATACCCTCCACACACACACCCCTCCCCCACACCCCTCCCCACACACCCCTCCCCACACAGCCCCTCCCCACACAGCCCCCTCCCCACACACCCCCCTCCCCACATACCTCTCCCACACACCCCTCCCAAACACACCCCTCCCCACACACCCCTCCCCACACACCCCTCCCCACACAGCCTCCTCCCCACACAGCCTCCTCCCCACACACCCCTCCCCACACATCCCCTCCCAATGCACCCCTCCCCACACATCTCTCCCACACACACCCCTCCCCACACACCCCTCCCCGCACACCCCTCCCCGCACACCCTTCCCACACACACCCCCTCCCCGCACACCCCTCCCCACACACACCCCTCCCACACACACCCCTCCCCGCACACCCCTCCCCACACACCCCCTCCCCGCACACCCCCTCCCCACACACCCCCCTCCCCACACAGCCCCCTCCCCACACACCCCTCCCACACACACCCCTCCTCACACGCCCCCCAATACACCCCTTCCCACACACACCCTCCCCACACACCCCTCCCACACACCCCTCCCACACACACCCCTCCCACACACACCCCTCCCCACACACCCCTCCCCACACATCCCCTCCCAATGCACCCCTCCCCACACATCTCTCCCACACACACCCCTCCCCGCACACCCTTCCCACACACACCCCCTCCCCGCACACCCCTCCCCACACACACCCCTCCCACACACACCCCTCCCCTCACACCCCTCCCCGCACACCCCTCCCACACACACACCCTCCCCGCACACCCCTCCCCACACACCCCCTCCCCGCACACCCCCTCCCCACACACCCCCCTCCCCACACAGCCCCCTCCCCACACACCCCTCCCACACACACCCCTCCTCACACGCCCCCCAATACACCCCTTCCCACACACACCCTCCCCACACACCCCTCCCACACACCCCTCCCACACACACCCCTCCCACACACACCCCTCCCCACACACCCCTCCCCACACACACCCCCTCCCCACACACACCCCTCCCACACACACCCCTCCCCACACACCCCTCCCCACACACCCCTCCCCACACCCCTCCCACACACACCCCTCCCACAGACACCCCTCCACACATACCCCTCCCCACATCCCTCCCACACACACCCCCTCCCACACACCCCTCCTACACACACCCTTCCCCCCACCCCCTCCCCCATACCTCTCCCCACACACCCCCCTCCCCCACACACTCCTCCCCACATACCCCTCCCACACACACCCCTCCCCACACAGCCCCCTCCCCACACACCCCCCTCCCCACACACCCCTCCCTACATACCTCTCCCACACACCCCCCTCCCCGCACACCCCTCCCCTACACCCCCTCCCCACACACCCCCTCCCCACACACCCCTCCCACACACCCCTCCCCACACACCCCTCCCCACATACCCCTCCCACACACACCCCCTCCCCACACACCCCTCTCTCACCCCTCCCCCACACCCCTCTCACACAACTCTCCCACACACACTCCTCCCCACACACCGCTCCCACACACACCCCTCTCACACACCCCTCCCCACACACCCCTCCCACACACACCCCTCCCACACACCCCTTCCCACACACCCCTCCCCTACACACCCCTCCCTGGCTGGTCTCGGACTTAAAAATACCCACGCCCATGCCCACATCGGCACACAAACACCCTCACAGGCGCATTCTGCAGCTGCTCAGACGCTCGGTTGTGCACAGAGCAGCAGGCTTGCCCAGACTAATTGTGGCAGATAAATCACATTTTTCTTCCTGGAATTTGCTGTGAGGCCTAATTTGTTGCCCTGTGTGTATACGATGTTTTCTGGTCAAGGAAAAGTAGACTCTAGAAGGACTTTGAAATTTTCATCTGGAGAGCTGGAGGAAAGCCTCGCTCATGACATTTACCCCCCACCCCCACGCCCCCCCCCAAAAGTAAACCAAGGAGAATAGTCTGAATGTGAAATAACAAAAATTGCTAAAGAAAATGAATAATCTCAGGGATGTAACACCACATAAGATCCAATGATACATTTGATCCTTGATGCCCCTCTACAATCTCTGCTCAGCTTACACACCTTCAGTGACAGGGGACTCATTTCCTGCCTTTATATGTACAAGCTGGATAAAATCATCTGTTTCTGAGAAAGATAAATCAACGTCCCACATATCTTCTAGAACTTCCTTTGAAACTGCTACAAGGTGTACTTTTGATTTGAAAAGAGTCAGGAAAGCAATTGAAAAAGTACAGTTTTTTACCTTATGAACATCTTTTTCTTGAACGGGGTCAACTGGCAACACAATAATAATGTTTTCAGAGGATAGAGTCCAAAAGTCAAGAGATGGGACTAAGTTAACTTCTATTTCACAATATCCCTGACTGTGATTTGACTTGTTACTTGAAAAATGCATAAGGTTGGTACTTCCTTCAAGGACAGATTGCGTCAGGCAGCAGAAGATGGTGTGGCTGGTCACACCCAAGAAAAGCAGACAAAGAAACTGTAGCCTGCAGATTGGGCAACAAAACTGGAACCCGATTCTTTCTGTTTCTGCCCGGGATAAAAGGTCACACTTAATTTTTCCCATGTCAGGCCAGCAGGCGGGGAAGTGACAGCGTCTAGCCAGCCAGCCTTGCTTCCTTCTGCAAGCACCCCTCTCCTCCCACCATCCCATAGAGTAACGGGATTCTTTCTGTGATTCTCTCTTCAGGTGTGTCTCTTCTGTTATTCAACCCTTCTGTAGAGTACTTTCTCTCAGCAGTTATATATTTTTGTCTCTAAGGTCTCTAATTGATTTTTTCTTTTTTAAAAAATTTATTTATTTTTGGCTGTGTTGGGTCTTTGTTGCTGCGTGCGGGCTTTCTCTAGCTGTGCTGAGCAGGTGCTACTCTTCACTGTGGTGCACGGGCTTATCATTGCGGTGGCTTCTCTTGTTGCGGAATACAGGCCCTAGGCGCACAGGCTTTAGAGCGCAGGCTCAGTAGTTGTGGCGCACAGGCTTAACTGCTCCACAGCATGTGGGATCTTCCCGGACCAGGGCTCGAACCTGGGTCCCCTGCATTGGCAGGCGGACTCCTAACCACTGTGCCACGAGAGAAGCCCTGATTCTTTACTATAACCACTGTTCTTATTTCATAATAGTTTGTCCTTGTTTCTTGGCTGTAATATCCTCCCTTTTCTCCCTGAGAATATATAGTATTTACTTAGACTCCTGATTGGATCGTGTTCTTAGCTGTTTCCTCAGGAAACCTTCCATGGTTGATGTTGTCGTTTCTCTTTCGGAGTGTTGCCTCTCCTCAAATGTGTAGTGTTTCTTGTTTGTGTGTTTGCTTTAGAAATTGGAATCCCTCTTTAGTCTGTTTCCCGCCTCTGTACAAATTACTAGGGAGTTGGGTGGTAGCTACTTCTGCAGGTTTCAGGAAGGCGACGGGAAGAGTAGGATGTACCATCAGTCAGGGTACCTCAACAGCTGATCTTAGGTGTTTGGGGTACCCCTGGACCTCCCAGGGTCCACTAGCCACCTGGGGCTCTGCCCTATCCCTTTGCTCCAGTAAACAACTCTTATTATCCTTGTAGCAGGAGTGGAAGCGGGAGGTGAGGGGAGATGGGCAGGGCTCCATGGCTATCTAGCTCCAGAGTTTCAACCTATCTCCCTGTCAGAGCCACACCCTGCTCCTGGCTTCCGCTCCTCCCTTGCCTGCTATTTTTCTACCTGTGGTTCCTCTCCACCGCTGGAGCCTCTGGCTTCAGCTTCCCATGTTTTCTCTTTGCCATTCCTCACTGTTTCAGATTCAGTATCACTCGCCATCTTATTTTTGAGCATGACTATTTTGGAACTATCCACTCTGTCATTGCTATGGATTTGATATAGGAAGGGGAATCTGGCCCAGGGAAAGAGGGGTTTGGGAGAAGGCACAGCCTTAGATGGCGGGTGTATCACGGTGTCAGGGCCTTCTGTGTGGCCGTGCAATTGCTGGCTTCTTCTCTTGTGGGTGCTTCTGTGGTTTCCTTGGAGGTTCTCTAGCGGGGAGCCCCCGACTGCAGTCCTCTGACGTAGTGCAGTGTCTCCTGTGCTGGCCACTCCTGACCATCAGCCCCCATCGGTCCTCCCCTCTATCTGAGCTCGCAGCTGACTCCTTTCCTTGGGATCCACATCTGACCCCCCAGGAAACCTGTGCTGTGTCTCGCATTGGCGGTGGACACGTAACCTGCTTTAGAGACCCCACCCCACCCCCATTTTGGGGCTATTCCAGCCAGATTTTGGTCTTTAGATTTTTCCAGAAGAGAACCAGCCATCATCCACATATCCCCAGAAGCCTAGGGAATACGTATCAAATTCTTGAAGTCCCTTCCCTTGGCTTCGAGGAGGGGAATCGGGCCCACCCAGTACACTGACAGCTCTCCAAGGGAATTCTTCCTCTACAATCTCTTCCTGGTTAATCTTCAACTTCTCCTTTTCACTCCTGAGGTAGGTGATGAGATAATAGTTGGAAGATGGGTTTCACAAGCTTTCAGCATGACCTGCTTAGCAAACTCACAACTACTGTAATGGGCTCAGGTTTGAGACATCAGTCAGAACTGAGCAGGAAGAGTCCCATTTTAATGTCCTGTTACTTAAGAGTCTGAAATCCTGCGTTTTCTGTTAAACGTACCTGATGAAATATATATTAATTGGCCCCGATTTTTTTTTTCAGGGAGCAAGAGGACGTAATGGCTCATTTGGTGAAAAGGTAAAAAATGAAAATGAAGAAGACAAAGCTTTCTCCTCCTTCCTCCCCTCTCTCTGAGTTTAGTATAATTGAACTGTTGGGCTAGAGTATTGAATGTATAAATGTCATGGATCAGAGAGAAACATCTGGAAGGAACTGCTTGGGAAAGGCAGAACAGCTGGAGCAGAGTGAATAACCCACCAGGTTTTCTCCTTTCTCACCCACCCCACCCTAATTCATTCAATGAGCGCCATTAGCTTATCTCCAAGTGAAATGTCAATTGGCAAGATGGCTGTTTCTGTACAATTAAGTAGCGCTGATCAGAGAATCCAACGATCTAATTAAGTTCAAAGAACAATTTCCTGACTCGGTTGCGGATGTTGTTCCTTCCATGAGTGACTCCAAGGCTAGATAATCAGCCTGTCCCCTTCCTTACAGGGTGATCCCGGCAACAGAGGCTTACCAGGACCCCCAGGGAAAAATGGACAAGTTGGCGCTCCTGGGGTCATGGGACCCCCAGGGCCCCCTGGACCCCCTGGGCCCCGAGGTCCTGGATGTACAATGGGACTTGGATTTGAGGTGCGTTTCCTCCTTTCTGTGGTTAAAGAACAACGTGCGCTAAGGACTACCGGAAAGGCCAGCTAACTGAACGCCAAGGTGGTGCTGATTCCCCACTGAGCCCCAGCTCCCAGCATCACACCTGGCACAGGGAGGTGCTCGGGAATCAGTACTGAAATTCTCATTCTTCTTCCTTCTCTAGGATACTGAAGGCTCTGGGATCATCAGGCTGTTGCAGGAGCCCAGAATCTCTGGACCAACGGCTTCAAGTGTAGGTTGACTTTTTACACCTTCATTTTGAGGATTGTCATGCTGTCACGCTGGAGTGGAGAGGCTGTGGGGTGCCATCCTGGCTCTGCTACTTTCTCTGATTTACCCGCTCTGCGCCTCCAGCTTCCAGCTGTGTGGTGGGGAGACCAGCTGCTCTTTATAGCTTGTTTCTTTGAGGAGTAGCACAGAGGTTTTGCACAAAACATCATGTGGGAAAACTTGAAAATTATCTTTCTCTCTCTCCGCAGTCCCTTACCATCAAGCATCTCTGCTTCATTGCCTCCTTCCTGCTGCCCATTCAAGACTCACACTTTGCCCCGTTTCAGAATCCCTTGCTCCTAACAAGTACCCTCCCCCAATACATCTACCCCCCAGGGAGGTGTTGTCCATCTTCTTCTATGACACCTGCTCTCAAGAGGACCAATCCCCAGGATCTCATTATATTTGAGATCCAAGTGGTACCCAGAGCTGAGCACACCAGTGCAGGAGGAGCTGAGCCTCGCCAAGGGGAGCAGCACAGCCCCCTCCATGATTGAATAGGAAGACCTCCCCCACACCCCAGATGCAGAGTGCTCTGGGTTCAGGGTCAAAAGGACACTCACCCCGTGCTGGGAGAGGGCCTCTGGTCCTCTTACTGTCTGTGAGATATTCCTTCCTTCTGACTCTGTAAGGGGAATTTCCCCTCATCTTTTGCTTCCATTATCTGGGACAAAATCCTTGTAAGAGCTTAGGGAGAGATGGCAAGATGGGAGGATAGATGGAGCGTGGACAAAGTGAATAGAAAAAGACCCAAAGAATATTTGTTTGTCTGTTTTGCCAGGGTCCCAAAGGAGAAAAAGGAGACCAGGGACCCAAGGTGAGGTCACAGATCTGAAGTGGGGGTGAAAGAAATTTCCAGCCTGGTTCTAGGAGCATTATCCACATACAGTGAATTTTTTTTCCACTCTCACTGCTATATCCAGGGTGAAAGAGGGATGGATGGAGCCAGCATTGTGGGACCCCCTGGGCCCAGGGGGCTACCAGGGCGCATCGAGGTCTTATCTAGTGTGAGTATCACCAGCATGGCTGCTTTTGCTAAAGGGGAGGGAAGGTTGTCCACAACTTCAGGGCCTTCAGGGCTGCTCTTTATGCAGGGGGCACGTAGCTGGCGTCTGGTGTTGGAGTTCCTACCTGCCAGCATGGCCCACCTGTCTGTTCCTACCCTGGTACCACTATTGTCACACATAGTGTGTCCAGAACCCTCTCTTCTGGTTGGCAGCATTTGCAGTCAGGAGACTGAGTGTAACAGAGCTGTAACCAAGAGGCAAGGAACATAAGTGGGGGAATGAGGGAAGAAAGATGGTTTAGGTTATGAGAAATCAAGGAAGACTTTCTGGAAGAAGTCTCCTTGAGCAGGGACTTGAAAGCTAAGAAGGATTTACCAGGTACGTATGGAGGACAGGACTTCCAGAACTCAGGTGGTCAAGACACTCTGAGCCGAAGCGCAGAAGAGAAAAACATGGATGTGTCCAAGGCACAGGGAGCTGATGGGCATGGGGGTGGGTGGAGAGCGATGGAAATTTGGAGAGAAGACTGGGATGTGGGCTGGGACACGATGACAGCCACTGAATATTAGAACATCACATTTGTGAAAAACTCTTGCCCTTCCAAGAGAAATAATGTCATACTGGGACATGACAGAAAGACAAAAAGTCCCAAATAAGTGGAAAAAAGAATGACTAGAGTTTTTTTTTTTTTTAAAGTATGATTAAAAAATATCAAGTGTAGGTAAGGGTGTAGTGAAATAGATAATCTCACGTGCTTTGTTGGAAGTGTAAGTTGTACGGCCCCTTTAGACAGCTCTTTGGCAACCTGCTAAAACTAAAAATGCTCATACTGAAAACTTCCATATGGAAAGACCTCCATGCCGTATGATTGAGTGAAAAAAGCAATTGAAGAATAATACCTGCAGCCTGACGCCATTTATGTAAAATAGCCACATGGACAAACACCCCCCACAGCACTGTTTTCTGTGGGTATTAATATTCATTTATAATTATATAACATAAACATAATATTTAAATATATATATTTAAAATTATAAAAGAAAAGAGGCATTTACGTATGGTGCAATTTTAAGATTAATCGAAGAGGAAAGTGATAAGGCGGCTCAGGGCTGTGTCGTAAGTGGGAGGGATGGGTGTGTTGGTAGTGGGTGGGTGTTGCCAGTGTCTGCTTGTGTCTGCCATGCGGGGTGACTTCAGTTAAAGCCTCACAGCCAGGAGCAAGGTGGGACACGTGCCACCCTCTGTCTCTTTGTCTGATTTTTCTCTTTTCAGCCTTTGATCAACATCACCCATGGATTCATGAATCTTTCGGACATTCCTGAGCTCGTCGGGCCTCCGGTGTGTATCCACAGCTGCCCTAGAGTGAGGGTCCTACCCAGACACCCCAGCTGAAACTAAGTTGGGTTGGTTTGGAATCCTTTGAGCTCCTGAAGCATAGAGCTAGGGTGTCTCGAAGTAGTGAATAGAAAGAGAGCTTTGCATTTCTGAGAAGTTGCTGTCACATTAATTTGTGCAGGGAGTTTTGTCCAATGCAGTGGAAGCTTCCAGTCCCTTGCATCAGAAATATGTGTAATGGAAATCAGAGAATCATAAGTAACAAATTGATAGATGTCTGAGCAGTGCTTTGGGCATGCTTTTATTTACATGATCTCATTTCCCAGAATGGGAGGAGCCTAGAGAGACCTATCCTTGTGCTGATGGGGAAACTGTCGCATGAGGAGGGAATGTGACTGGCTTCAGTCTTTCTGGCCCCATTTAGAGATCACACAAAGAAGCTACGTTATTTCTGCAAGTCCACAGAGTCTGTCCCTGACACAACACGACCTAAGAGGAAGGAAGCTTCCTCCTGCAGTCTGTGCAATGAATCCACACTGCATCTTCCATATCTGCTGGTGACAGCTGGGGAGAGAGGAAAGAGCTCTGGCCTTAGGAGCCTTGGGTTCCAGCCCCATCTCCTCTACATAATGCTCTGAGACTCTCATCATCTCTCTGATAACACCTCACCAGCCTTTGGGGCAGCTTATAAGAGGTGATGGATGCGAAACTGCTTTGCAAACTGTGGCACTCTGTGGAAGCCGACACAGAGATTGAGGCTTATACTTCCACAGCTGCGCAGTCCAGATGTCTGCCGGGGCCACCCGCCCTGCAGTCCCCAGTGAGGTTGGCCTGAACCTCTGCCATCCACATCCTAGGGAAAATTCAGTGCTCTCCCCAAGGCTTCTGCAAATATCTGCATGATTCCTTTAGAGCCGGTATCTCCTGCTGAGTGGCCTCTGTTGGTGGGTCATTTCACTGTCTCTTCTGTACTACATCCAGTGGGTCTCCCTTTCCTTGATTTCTACTAAAATCATCCAGAACACCCCAGTAAGCAAAGCCTAAAGCAAACAAGCAAGTCATTTCACAAAAGTTTTTCCCAAACTATTGGGGGTTTAGAGTGTTAGGTGGCTTAATTCTAAAGCAAAACACAGACAGCCTAAGATCTAAGAATCAACATCTCTGTTCTAAGAGTCCTTGGGCCTTGTCTGCCCCCACCCCTTCTCTCTTTTCCCCACCTGAGGATCCTCCTCCTGTTCCAATCCCTGACCTCCTCTTTGGCAAATCCAGACCCTGAAGGGGAAGATTAAGATTTTCCAACTCAGAGGCAGTTCCCTCCCAGCTGTACCTTTATACTTTTCCACTCTACTATATGTACATCATATAGATATATGTATATAGTATATTATATGTATACACACACACACACACACACACACACACACACACACACACATGTTAGTCCTTTGTTACTTCTGCATCCTCAGATTCAACAAACCTTGGATAAAAAGTGCTGAAAAAAAAAATTCCAGAAAGCTTCAAAAAGCAAAACTTGAATTTGCTGCATGCTAGCAATTATTTACATAGCTTTTACATTGGTTTTACAGCTATTTACATAGCATTTACATTGTATTAGGTGTTATAAGTAATCTAGAGATGATTTAAAGTGTATGGGTATATGGAGTATGTATGTAGGTTATATGCCAACACTACACCATTTTATATAAGGGCCTTGAGCATCTGCAGATTTTGGTATCCACAGGGGATCCTGAAACCAATACCCCTCGGATACCAAGGGACGACTGTACAGTATATTGAGAAGGTTGTTGCCGTTCAGTTATATCTCTCTGTATATATATATTCTGCCAAACTCTATGTCTTTAATAGGTATGTGGGTATCTGGGCTTGGAGGAAAAAGAGTCCTGGCCCCATGTGGAGTGAACCACAAATTTTCTGTTTCCTGGAGCCTTTAAAATGGCTGGTCCTTTAAAATCCTCCCTCTTACTGAGGGAAAAGAACTGAGTCTCACCAACTGCCCCCACTTCCACCCCCAAATACCCCAGCACACCCTTTGGGCCCACTCCTCAGAGTTTAGGAACTTGTTTTCTGAGAATATTTGTGGAGGTTGAGCACTGCATTCATTGTCCCAGAGGTTTCTGATGCTGAGTGATTTCACGGAAGAGGAGGGTGCGACTTAAAGTGCCGAGAGTCCTGGCTCGGGGGAGCAGAGGCTCCAGACTCCTGAGCAGCTCCTGACTCTGTGCTGACTAGTGTGTGACTGCACGGTTCCTTCCCCTCCCGGGCCGCGGCATCCTCTGCAAAATGGATCCTGAGCCCCACTGTGTGGGAACATGCTTGGGCCTTTGGAAGGTGCTGGAGGGAGTGGGCCCCTGAGGTACAGGTTCCTGTTGGCCTGGCAATGCTGCTCCTAACCTGCCTGCTTTGTCTGTCTGTGTCACAGGGCCCCGAGGGCATGCCTGGGCTGCCAGGATTTCAAGTGAGTAGCACAGTAGCCATCTTCCTTTGTGCCCCGAGGCTGTATGCATTCTGTTCCTTCCACCTGGAATACCGTTCCTCTCCATCTGCACAACTGACCTCTAGCGCCGTCTTGTTCATGTAGCCTTTCCTCATTGCCCCCATCTGGAGTGATCCTTCCCTCCTTTGAATCCCATAGGGCTTTATTTTCACCTCTGCTGTCATTCTTTTCTGTCTTGAATAACAGTTATTTGTACCCTTATTGTTTTTTCCTGAACTGTACTGTGACCAGCTTGCAGGGGGTCAGGTCTTGTTCATCTCTTTCTAGCCCAGGGCAGCCAGAGCCAGAGCTGGAGTCGGTGGTTGGCTTCCTATAAATGAGTGGATGAATCAAGCATTTCAAATAGATAGAGTCCGAGTAGATAAAATCCCTGGAGAGAGAGGACGGTGGCGATGGAGGATGGAGAGAGGGGAATCATAGCCTGGAAGTCCAAAATTAATAGTCTGTGTGCACCACGCTATGGGGCTTCCACCATGGAAGGTGAAAATGCATTTCTGTGTAGCAAGTGATCAGTTTAGTCTAAAAGTTTGAGCCTGCACTGAAGCCCAAGGCTCCAGAGTGAAATCTGCACAATTTCTCCATACATTGCAGCTCTGAAACGCCTAATGCCAATGGTGACACGCGCTGCTTCCAGGATAAATGAACGAAATTTATCAAAAAATGTAATAGAGGGCTTCCCTGGTGGCGCAGTGGCTGAGAGTCCGCCTGCTGATGCAGGGGACACAGGTTCGTGCCCTGGTCCGGGAAGATCCCACATGCCGCGGAGCGGCTGGGCCCGTGAGCCATGGCCGCTGAGCCTGTGCGTCCGGAGCCTGTGCTCCACAATGGGAGAGGCCACAACAGTGAGAGGCCTGCGTACAGCAAAAAAAAAAAAAAAAAAAAGTAATAGAAACTTGTTGTTGATGGTAGAATTATAATGATCTCTTTTTCTTTTTTTAATACTTTTCTGAACTTCTACATTTTTTAAAAGGAGCATGTGCTATGCTGACACTAAAAATACATGGGAACTAGACATTAAAAAACAGGAGAGGGTGGCAGCCATGGAGAAGACCTCTTAATTAGGAAGAGAAGAGGCCAGAACTGTGAGCTTGAGCTCCACCCCACCTTGGCTGCTCCAAAGCCAGAGCATTTTCCAGACACATTTTTCTCTAAATGACTGGTTCTGTGTTCCCGAGGGAGCCCTAGGCTCCCCAGAAGAGCCTTTGGGACCACTTCAGGAGTAAGGAGGGGGCCAAGTAGGCAGGATCCAGGCCACTGCTGAGGCTCCATTTGATGTATTTTATACATTGGGCTTTTGTTTGACTTTACTTGAAAAAGGAGAATGAAAAGAGTTTCACTGCTAAAAAATAATAATAACAAATATTTGAAGGCCACTGCGTTAACCCAGAAGGTAGGGACTTGTGAAAAGGTAAATTGCAATAAAGTGTTGAACCTCTTTTTTAGGGGCAGACGTCTGGCAGTGTGAGTCATTGTCACAGATATTAAGTGTATGTTGGAGTTGAGATGAGGTCACCTCTGACCGGGTGTGCAGAATTTTGGTTCTGCAGAGGGAATGGCGGTGGCGGGCGGGTGAGGGGTGCAGAGAGGCTAAGGGGATAGGCTCGCCCCTGGTGGAGTGACAGGAGTGGAAGATGAGGCGCTGAGGCCGGCTGGGATCAGTTTGGGTGTCAGGCTAGGATGTTTGGATCCCATCCCGTAGGTAGTGGGGAGCCAGAGAAGGGGCAGGATTCATGGAGGGTGAATGATGGGGGCGGTGGGCTGCAGGACGGCCCCGAGGACCCATGGGTGAGCAGAGGCAGCAGGCAGTTTCAATGGTGCCCATTGGAGGAAACCACAGTTCAAAGAGGAGTGGGGCCTCCAGGCCGCCTAACACTCAGTGCTGTCTTCTTTCCACCAGACCACAATTTCTAGACCACTTAATATTAGGAAAACATCGTGACTAATTGTGACTTCCACTGGCGCTCTGTGTTCTTTTACTTTTTGGAACAACAACTTTGTTTAGTTAAAGCATTTTAATCTTAACAAACCACCGAATACCCTCCAATGATTCCTTCTAGGGACCCAGAGGACCAAAAGGTGACACTGGTGTGCCTGGATTTCCAGGACTAAAAGGAGAACAGGTAAGAAGGGCCCAGCTATCTGGGTGGGATTGTGCTCTAGAACCTGGTAAATATTTCGAATGGGCTGAAAGTAGCTGTTAACTTTTTAAAAATTTGAGATATAACTCACACACCATAAAATTCACCCCTTTCAATTGTGAAATTCAGTGACTTTTAGTATATTCACCAGGTTGTGCAGCCATCTCCACTACCTAATTCTAGAACATTTTCATCATGCCCAAAGAAACACTGTATCTAGTAGCAGTCACTCCCCGGCTGTTAACTTTCATGATCTCAAGGTTCTTCCAGGGTGAAGGTGGGGTGGGTGGAGAAGCAGATTTTCATCATAGTTTGGAAAGAGAACTCAACCCAACGCTCCCTTGAATGCTGTGCTTTGTCTAACTGCCCGCGGGCACCTGCATTAGAGTGTGCACTCCCCGAGGGCAGGCACATCCACTTTCTTTTCTGTAGCTCCAGTACTTAGCACTGCGCCTGGTACACAAATGGCACTTAAAACATTTGTTGGATGAAAAGATGTATAAGTAATGAATACAATGATGCTAATATCTAGAAGTCATTATTTTATTAAACTATTATTAGTGTAAGCGGGGGCATTCCACACTTGGATGGCAGTCTTGGTCCAGAAGTTGTGGAATATTTAGCATGCAGAGCACTTCCTGAAAATTCCAAGGGCATTGAAATGACCTTTGTACCCTTCCACATTTGCCTCTTAGAATTAATTTCCCAGTTGGTTTTTATAGATAAGGGGAGAGTGACGTCCATAAATGGATTGCAGTTATTCTGGATTGGATTCATTTATTCATCCATCCATTTATATACTCATCCAGGTTACATCCATTCCCTAAGGTGTGCCAGCCAGTTTCCTATACTAGGCACTAGGGATAGAGAAATAAGATGTGAGGAACAGACATGCAGACAGCCAGCAGAGTGCATGGTCATTGCTGTAACAGGGGTCTGTATAAAGCCAGTGGGAGCAGCCCTGAGCCTGCCTTGGGGAGTCAAGGAGGGTGTGTGTGTCTCTAAGAGGAGGGAGCATTAGGCTACTCTCTTTCCTTCCTCCCCTCACCGTTTTCCACTAGCCCCATGGAGGGGGAGAGAGTCTCCAGTGTCTGTTGGGCCACAGTTCCAGGAGGTGGAGGGTTCAGTGTGCTGGGTCTGAGTTTTGCGTTACATGGGACCATGTCTTGGGATGCCTTTTGCTGCCACGGGCCTACAGAGATGGCGTGGGGTCAGGGCAGTTCTGGCTTGGGAGGAGGCCTGGTCAAGCAGGATTGGCTCTTGCTTTAAACGCTCTGTTTTCTATGAGGCGAGGCCGGGTGAATCTGGAGGGACCTACGTGCCATCTCTCCCCTAATCCCCTGCCCCTTTGAAAACTGGGAAGAGCGCCCAGGCAGGTCTGCTCTGATCCTCGCAGCCAACGCGCTTTCTCTCGCTCTGCCTCTAATGCTTTTGTGCTTGCTTCTTCTTGCTGCTGGCGTGCTCAGGACCGCTTTTCCTCACCAGCGAAGTGGTAAGATCCAAATACCGGGTGTGGGCTTGGGGGACGGAGAGGAGAGGCTGCTTGGCTTGCTTTGGCACCACTGCCTTGGCTGCTTCCAGCCCTGTTGAAGGGAGACTTTCGTGTGGTCCAGCCCAGTTCCCCGGGGTCTAGCATTGAAGTCTGGGGCCAGAGCCTTGAATGGTTCCTCTCCCTGGCCTTTTCTCTGGACATATATCTTCTTGGAAGCCTCCTGGGATAGCAGAAGGCCCTGCTGAGCACAGGATTGGGGGCAGGATCCTGTGTCCCTGCCACCTGTCTACCCATCTCCCCTATTTCCCAGCAACTGAGATAACTTTGCCTGATCAAGTGAGCATTTGCACAGGAGCCTGGAGTTTGGAGGCAAAGTTTCACATGGAGACTCAGGGCCCCTGTGTTGGAGAGGCCTCCACTGTTCATGCTGTCATCACTTTCCCAATTTTAGATGTTTTAACAAGACTAAGGATTCTAGGTGGGAACAGATCTCAAGTCGAGTTGTTAGGAAAGCAAGCCACCAAATACATTAGGAACCAGAGGTTCTCAGGGGGTAGCCACACAGCCAGAGGTGGGACGGACCTTGTTGGGACTGATTCCTGGAGGGTTGAGAGTGGGGATGCTGATCTGGCAGCAGAGGGAGCCCCAGAGGGGCTTGCAGGGCCCCAACCTGTGCTTTCGGACAGTAACTGATGGTACATGGAGCGAACAGTCCAGAGAACATTTAATGACTTAGGAGGCTATGCAGTATTCTAGCAAGAGGTCATTGTCAGGCAGTGGGGCTGAAGAGGCAGCGTGAAGGCCAGAGAAATCATGGCAATGAGCCTCTGGATAAGGCGGTGAGGCGGAGGCCCGGCTTCATCAAAAGGTTCTCTGAATTGCAGGGTGAGAAGGGAGAGCCGGGCGCCATCCTGACGGGGGATATTCCTCTGGAACGGCTGAGGGCCCGAAAGGTAACTATGTCACCAGATCCTGAAGGCACACATCTTCTACATCCTATCTTTGCTTCTGTCACAAACCGTGTGCATCTGAGTGACAAGTCCGTGTCTCCCTGTTTTAGGGTGAACCTGGAGAGCGTGGAGCCCCGGGACCGATGGTAAGCCAGAGCGTCTCGCCCCTGCATCTGGACTGGGGATTGAAGCATTTATCGTACTTTGGCTCAACTAGATTAAGTTGTCCCAGCTGTGAAAATAAAAAGGATGTGGCAAAATGTATCTGTGTCAAGGGTAGGCTAACTGCAATTAAATAAAATCTCAGTGGTTCAGCACGATAGCAGCTTAGTTCTCACTTATGCAGAGTCCACTGTGGTGGTTCCCAGTTGGGCATCTCCCCTCCAGGCAGTGACTCTGGGACCCAGGATGCTTGCATCCTGTGACTCTGCCCTCTGGTGGATTCAGGGCCACAATGGCATCTTCCAGCTGATAGGCTGAGGTTGGGGAGGGGAAAGAGACCATGGAAGATGATGTACTCCACTTCTGGCCAGACCTCTGATGCCAGAGGTGGGGGTGGAAGTGGGGGTGGGGATAGGTCTCAGAAATGTGGTTTAGCTGTGTGCCCAGAAGGAGAGGGGAAGTGGATGGTGGTGAGACCCACAGTTGTATGGGTCTTGCCAGCTAAAGATTGTCATTACCCAGGGAACCTGGGCCTTTTGGCTTCTGGTCTTGGGTCTGCTGCCCATTTGCTGTATGACCTCAAACAAGTCCTCTTCTCTCTCTGGGCTTTTGTCTTCCCATCTATAAGTGAGGGTATTGAATGAGTACTAGATGACATCATAGCGTCCTTCTTGCCTTACTGCTCCAGGAATCTATAATTTTGGGGGGCTGCTGAACAATTTTTAAGCTACCAGTTCTCTCCAGATGAACCCTAAACTTGTCCCTCGTATATTTCTTTCCAAAGAACAAAGAAAACTCAGAGAACATCCACCACGGGTCAGATAGTGATGCTTCAACACAGATCATCTCATTGCATTTTCACCACCCTAAGAGGCTAATGTCTGAACCCCCATTTTATAGACCGGGAAACCGAGGTTAAAGAGGTTAAGTAACTAGCCCACTGCCATACAGCTTGTTAGTGACACAGCAGGGATTTGAACCCAGCCTGTCAAACTCTGTGTCCAGGTTTTTCCCAGCACACCTCACTGCCTCCAGCTGACACCTTCATTCTTCTGAAACGTTTTGAGCTGGAGAACTGCACACTGGGGCTTGAATGCGGGGTTTGTTTGAGCTGGATCTCAGGCCTGGGGAGAAAGGACCTCACATTTCTCTAACAGGCATGTGTCCTTGATGAATGGCCCATAACCTCCAAGGTGCATCCTTCAAAGGACCTTCTAAAGCCTTTGGTCCCTTAAGTCAGGCAGAATGGATGCCCTAGAGAGATGTCCTTGGCCCTAGCTTCAGGCTAAGGCAGACTGGGAGAGTCTTGTGTTAACCACTGGGTAACACTTACTAATACCCAGTATGGTGGGAAACACTAATTGTTAGCAATGGTGGCCGGCAAGCTGCTGCAGATGGCCAGGGTAGTTATTGCCACTGAAGCCCAGCTGTGCATAGCTTGCCAAGCACAGACAGTAAGGGGGCACCTTCTTGTAATTTGCATAAGGTGGCACATGGGCTGTCTATGGCCCTCATGACGAGTATAGCTTACCACACTAGAGCCTTGTTACTCGAAGTGTGGCCCATGGACCAGCATCATCAGCATCACCTGGGAGCTCTCTGGAACAGCAAAGCCTTATGCCCCACCCCGGATCCGCTGGATCTGCATTTTGATGAGATCCAGGTGACTTGCGCACAGTGATGTTTGAGAAGCCCTGCGCTAGAACGTACCGCCACGTGGCCTGTGGCCTGTTAACTCCTTGCATTTCTTTTCCTGAGAGTAACCTGGTCTGGGTACTTTACATACAGAGCCTGTCTCAACACAGTCTATTTGCCATTCTTCAGGGTAAGTCTGAATACAGACTTATAGAGAGAGAGAGCAGGAAGAAGGGGCTTGATAGGCCCCAGGCTTAAACCAGTCATTCCCCTGGGAGACGGGACAGACCCAGTTACAAAACAGGAAAGGTGTCAACTGGAAGTAGAGCTTGTTCTGGGAAGAGGTGGTACATTGTATGCATCCTAGACACTGGAAGGCATGAGGGTTCCGGCAGGAGGTTGGAAAAGGGCAGTGGCTCTGGGAGCATGGGGACACAGGAAGCAAGTACTGGAATGCGGTCCATGGGCAGGGGCTCATCTGGAGAACTGGGGAGCCAGGCCAAGATTCTGGTCCTTAGGGACAGGTGGGAGCAAGTTAGGAACCAAATCCTGAAGCAGGTTATTGGGCTTGGCTGACATGAGGAGTGAAGCAGGACTGCATTATTCCAACGGGGGACATGGAGAACCCTGGGACATAAGACCTAAGGCAAAGGTCCACGTTCTGAGCTGGCCCAGCACACGGCTACCTGGGAGCTAAGGCCAGGAGCTACTGACCTCTTGCTTCTTTGTTAGCTCTGACTGGCTGAGAGGGTTGGGTCCAGCGTCTGGACTGGGGTAGAGCCCTGCAGGAGGGACTGAGCAACTGGGTCCAGCTGAGGACAGAGAGGCCAGGGGACAAAGGAGCCAGGCAGGTGGACATTTCATAACTTCTCCTTGCCCTCCATCCTCCTATTAGTGGTTCATTGTCACCACTACCCACAAAGGTAGGCTGGATGCCCCCCATCTCCCTAGCCCTTGAGTTTCTGTTCTTTCCTTTTTAATTGAAATATATTTTACATACAGCATTGTGTACATTTAAGGTGTCCATGTTGATTTGATACATTTATATATTGTAATATGATTGCTGTTGTGGAGATAGCAGCTCTCTCACATCACATAATTATCATTTCTTTTTTGTGGTTGGAATAAAGATCTAGACTCTTAGCAGTTTGAGGATTATAATATTAATACAGCGTTGCTGTCCATATTCACTATACCGTGCATTAGATCTCCAGGACCTAGCTGTCTACTAGTTGCAAGTTTGTACCTTAAACCTCACCTCTCCTATTCCCCCACCCTCCTACCCCTGGTAACCACCATCTTACTCTGTTTTTACAACTTTGGCTTTTTTAGATTCCACATATAAGTGACATCATACAGTATTTTTCTCTTTCTAATCTGGTATTTACTTTGCCTCCAGGGGCCCAAAGGACCACCAGGACACAAAGGAGAATTTGGCCTCCCTGGACGACCCGTAGGTGTTGGGGTTTCTCATATTGCATATGAGGGAGGACATGCGGGCCAGGCTGGCCTGTGGGCAGTGGGTTTACTAAGGCCTCTCCTGTGGGTTTCAGGGTCGCCCAGGACTGAATGGCCTCAAAGGCGCCAAAGGAGATCGAGGGGTCATGATGCCGGTGAGTGCCACACCAGAGACCCAGCCCCATGCTGCCCCGGGGACGCGGCCCCAGAGCCAGTGTCCAGAGGAGGGGCGGACAAGTGCCAGGTCCAGTGAGCAGGGCTCGTGGACAGAATGCTCAGGAACGTTATTCTTCTTCCTCTGCTGCCACTTCCAAAGATCCTCCAGCCCAGCCCTGTCCTCCGGCTTGCTCTCAGGAGGTCCCTGCCACCAAATCCACCTTAGTGGAGCATAGGCTTCCTTGTCCAGACCCCAGAGGGAGGGTGGGAGAACACAATCTGGGCTTTCTCAAGAAGTCTGGTTTCAAATCCCAGGTCTTCTGACTCGGGTAATATCCCATCCTTCCTGGGTTACACAGTCCTGGGGGTTTCGCATGTTGCTGGGGGTACTCGGTGAGCGCTCTTGAGAGAACACAGACGGTCGATCAGCTGTGTAGGCAGGGCCTCGCAAGATGACAGACACCGGAGCATCAACAGGGTCCCACGTCTGCAATAAGGAAGCCAGCATTTATTGAGCACCTACTGTGTACCAGACACTCTACAAAGTGCTTTTGAGGACAGGATCTCAGTCTTGATAGTAACTCTCCTAAGAGAAACTCAGTGGTGTTCTTGTTTTACACAGGAGGAAACTAGGGCCTGTACAAGTTAGTGACTCACTGAAGGTCCCCCATTTGCTGCATGCAAATGCAGCTCAAAGTGTGTTGCTGCTTCTGTTTGCACCCCACGGTCGCCGCTTTGTATGCCTAGAAATGCAGAAATGCAATCGTATTGAATCACTGGGCACCGACTCACTCGCCAAGCCTACCGGGGCTCCAGGTACAGCAGACACGGGTGCCTGCACTCGAGTGATCACATGGAGCTTCCTCGTGGGCCGGAGGCCTCTCACCTGTGGCCATAGCCTCCCCCTCCCCCTCCCCTCCTGCAGCTTCTGCTGCAGGTCCAGCTTGGGCTCCAGGCTTGGCGGAGCAAACATTGCACGGTGTCAAGGCCAGGCTGACCTGGCTCTGAAAGTGACTCTGCCATCTAACAGGAGTTGGCGTTTATTGTTACATTTATGAGGGGCTCTCCCAGGCACTGTATCCTGGGAAGGCCTCACTCCACCCGCCGCTCCATATGAGGGATGCGTCGATAGAGGTGGTGGGCTCAGTATCCTCTGAGCACTGCTCTTGGGGTCAGAATCTGGCTTCCAGTCTCCATTCCGCCATGAATTGCTGTGTGGCCTTGAGCAGGTCACTTCCCCTCTCTGGCCCTCATTATGTCCAATTGTAAACCAGCGATGATACTTGCTCTGCTGTCGTGAAGATGCAGCGAGGCCACGGATATAGGTGTGCTCTGGGAAGAGACTGGCCTACGCATGGGAAGAGTTAGTTGGCTTTAGAGGACGCTCCTTTCCTCACTGTGTCTCCAAACCCTGGGGAAGTGTCCTGCAGCTGCCTCTGCATTCATAACAACCCGAACTCAGGGATGGCCTTTCTTTCCTCCCTTTAGGGCTCACCTGGCCTACCTGGTCCTCCAGGCCCCCCAGGACCACCTGGAGCTGTGATTAACATCAAAGGAGTAAGTTGGCAGTGGGGAGGTGGGGGAGACCTGAAGGAGGAGCGGGGGACAGCCCCAGACCAGCCTAAGCTGGAGTCGGGTGCCCTGATTCCCTCCTCTCATTCTCACTTCCCACAGGCCGTCTTCCCAGTTCCAGTCCGGCCACACTGCAAAACTCCAGTAAGTAGCGTATAGTCACTGCCTTGGCAGTGAAAGGCTTTGGCATAGAAAGCAACTCAGAGAAGATGAGTTTTTGTCTTGAGCCCCTTCTGTCTGTCAGCGTCCTCTTTGATGTCTTGTATCACCTGCATATAGACCCTTGAGTGACTCGAGGTTTCTAGATAATAGATTGTGGCACTGAAATGTACTGGGTCTTCTAAGGGCACACATGTGGACAGAGTGTGTCTTTTAATGCAGTCAAAAAGCAGTGTCTTTTGTTAGCTTCGTGTTAGCATGTTAGCTTCATGCTTGGAGCAGTATAAGAAGCGGGGAAATAGACCCCTTAAAATACAGATGAGAATAAAAAGGCAATTCTAACCAGCGCTCTTTACATTGGGAGCTTTGGGCTAAAATCTATGACTGTCCTTTCTCAACTGTCATATTACTGCACAGCACACAACCCTGAGAGGAGGGACTTTCTCTCCCCCTTTGTAATGAGGAAACAAACTGTGACTCAGACAAGCTCACTGACTTGTCTAAGGTCACAGGACGGACAGAGCTGGGGCTATCATGCAGGTCCCCTGACCACCAGGCAGCAGGTACAGGCACCCCAAGGGGTCAGACTCGTGGCTGGTCGTCCAGCTGGTCAGTGCAGTGTCCCCGGGGTGTCACCCGTATTAGGTGTGGGGAAAACCAGGGAGGGTGGGCCTCTCCCCATGCACAGGCATTAGTCATGGAACTGTGCATAACTATTCTCTCATTCATCCAACAAATATTTATCAAGGACTTACCAAGTGTCAAGTACAAGTGAGGGACCACAGGGGTGAACTAGACAGGCGTGGCCTCTGTTCTTGGGAGCTTGCAAATTACAGTTTAGAAGATTCTTTGAAGTGGGTTCTTAATTGATGCCTGTTGGAGGTGGTGATGAGACTTGGGTCAGAGGCTTTAAAATGACGCAGTTTGGCTGAGTGTTTGCCCAGACATCTGTCCATGTCTAAACTTTGAGACACCCAAGTCTGCATCCCATGGCCTGGGAACTCTGGCATGGAAGGCAGAGGATAGGACCCACTTGCGTAAGGTGACCAAGGGGCCTGCTGGCTCCCAGAACTACATGAGGACAACAGCTAACCAGGTCACGTTTACATCAGTGGCCTGAAAGGAATCCTAAAACGTCAGGGCTGGAGAGACCCTCCAGAGAGATAGCTGCCTCCCAGCCATAGAGAAGGGGAGACCTCAGCCCAGAGAGGCAAGGTCCCACCGTGAGTTAGTACCCGAAGCCCCTCCCAGCAAACATGATAGCAGGCTTCAAATGAACCGGCCATGGGACAGTACTTGAAAAACTCAAGAGCGTTGTAAAAATGCTACTGCAATTACCGTGACCTGTGCTAGGACACTTTGCTGTGACCATGGCCTTTGGGGGTCATGATGTTCCTTAAAATAAGCCAAAGATGAACTCAGAGCATTTTGGGTTTTGATTTCATGTTGCCTGTCTGGACACCATGCAGGCTGGGGCATGGATGTTTCTTGACCAGCTCTCAAAATGGACATTTGAAAAAGCAATGCTTCCTCTCACATCCAGCACTTCACAAGCCCCTTCTCATTTCAGCCCCTTTCTAATACCTTAACATTTTACCCTTAACAATCCACCCCTGGAGTGGAGCAACTTTATCAGCATAGCTGTCAGATATCAGCTGGGCACTGCTGCCTTTATCGTTAACTTAGAAATATTCTTCCTGGAAAATTCCTGTCCCCTCCCCTCATCTTCTCTTGGTGACCCCTGAGCATCTTGTGACCCTGCACCCAAAAGCATGGGGGGATCTGGTGTGAGAGGGATCATTCTGATTCTGCATGTTAACTGGGAAAAAGGTGAAGGTGGACTATTAAAAGCAGGGTGGCAGGTGGCTCTGTGTTAACAGACAAAGAAAAAAAGAAAGAAATGCAGGAATCTGGGGATGAACTGTGAAGGAATATTATCTTGAATAGCTTGGACTCCAGACCCCTGGCACTTAATGGGAAGTCTAGAATAGCCCCCCAGTCTAATGATAACTCCCCTTTATTAATTAGCACCACCATCAACTCCTGTTCAGTGTGCTCATCTTTGATTACACATGGCAGCAAAGCTAATGGCTGGCCCAGCTTCGTGGCTTGAGTACATCACTTGCACGAGTGCTTGACCTCTCACATGAATCAATCCTGATTGATCAGAAGGGAGGGCTAGAACACTCACAGTTGACCAGACCAAAATTGCCATGACTTTTTGTCTTAAAGCTTTGGGCTTTCCTTCCGCAGAGTTGTTCGGCCAGTAGGTCTCAGCCCAGCTCAGCTACATGATGCCCTCCCTGCCCCCACCTCCCGACCCTGCCCCACTTGAAGGCCTGGGATGCCTTGCATTGAGGGATGCCGGGAAACTCAGGGCCTTTGGGGGCTACAACACCCAAGGAAGACCTGACTCCATGACCTCACCCCTCGCCCCCAGGACAGGGGACTGTGGCTCCCTGTGCATGCAAACACCAGAACAGGGTTGCAGTGTATGACCTTGGCTTTCTCTCTCTCTCTAGGTTGGTACCACGTATCCTGGAAATTCAGAACTCATCACTTTTCATGGTACACACTCTTGTCTTCACCTTGTTTCTCTGGGACATTTCCTGACCCTCCTATCTCTGCAGAGGTGGTTTCCAATTGTCCAGTGCTGGGTGTAGACTTGGTGGTCAGGAAGATCTGTCTGGGTGTCATGGGAAGGGTGGTAGCTGGACAAAGGCTGTGGGACTGGTCACCTCTGTTTGCTTGTCACCCGTTTCCCTATTCTGTGCATCTCGGCTGAGTCTCCTAGCTAGCAGGCTGCACTCCATTTTTCCATTCATGTTAGTTTGCTCATAACACATCCACTGATAGCTTCTCCTTGCCTGGTGCTATCCCATGCACTGGGCTGAGACAGATGGATCCCATGCTCTTCCTGTCACCCAGGCCCTTAGACTCTGCTGGGTGAAACTCTTTAAAAAGTCGTTACAATGCAATATGCCAAGAGCTAATGCAGGGGAGGCCGTGGGAGCTCAGAAGGCCTTTGCTTCAGAGTGTTCCTGGACCAGCAGTGTCAGCACCTCCTGGAAGCTTGTTAGAAATGCAGAATCTCAGGCCTCATCACAGACCTGCTAGACCAGGAGCTGCATGTTCACAAGCTCCCTCTGAGGTGTATACACAGTGCAGTGTGAGACGCACTGGCTCTTAGTGATTAGTAAACATCAGCATGTTCATGGCCTGTAGGAGCTTATCTACCACACATTAGAGTGGGGATAGGCCAGGAGACGGGAGCCTGCAGGCAAGCAGTGACTCTGGTCCCCTGTCCCCACACACGCTGTCACACCATGTGTGCCCCTTTTGATTGAGAAGTCTGAACGCTTGCAGTTTAAACAGGGAAAGGCCTTCTTTTTTCCCCGAGTACTGACCTCTGGCTTGGCTCTGTCACTCCCGGCCTGCTTAGGTGGTGGTGTCCCTGCTGGTATCTGGCTTCATGGGCTTTTGGTCACTTTTGGTGACAAAGTCCAGGCTGTTCTCAAACTGCTTGTTCAGATCCAATTCAAGGCTCTCCCTACCCCTGGTGCAAGGTGGACCTTGGGGAGGAGGTGGGGTGGAGCTCGATTTGCTTTCTTGGATCCCCAGTGTGTAGGCACACATTGGTCAGCTGATCTCTCTCGGGACCTGGGAACTCAAAGATCTAGTGTCCACCCACTCATCTAGGTGGGGAAAGGGGACTGCTTCCCTTCCCAAACTCTGTACTCCCAGGAGGCTTTCTCTGAGCCCCTCTCCCAGATAAAGAGTTTGCTTCTCACAAGTCCTGTGGGGAGTGGCGTACCGCACTTTGCGAGTGGAATACTTAGTAGCACCATTAGCTGTCCTCTGCGGCACTCCCGGAGAGTCCTCCCCTCCCCTTACACCACCGTGCTGCCCAGGCTTAGGTGGGATGGGACCGGGAGCTTGACTTGGTGTTGAGTCTCAGGCCACGTGTATGAAGCCGTCCAGGGGAGTTAATTGTAGCCTCTGCTGGGCTCCCATGATGCACTGCTGGCACCTTGAGGATGGTACTTATTCCATCCTGCCTCGCGCTACCCTCACTGTGTCTGTCTCCTTGAGAGCTTTCCGAGGTCAGGAATTGTGTCTGCTGCATCTACCTCTGCCTCTCCATCCTGTAGCAAAGGATTTTATACCCTCAATAGGCCTTTGTTGTTGAGTAGACTTAGCTCAAGGGGCTGAGTTTCAAATCTTGTCTCAAAAATGTTTTATATAGAATGAAGGTGATTTTCCACTCTTTTTTTTTTTTTTTTTAATGTGTGTGTATTTGGTGGCAGGTGTTAAAGGAGAGAAAGGATCCTGGGGTCTTCCCGGCTCAAAAGGAGAAAAAGGCGACCAGGGGGCGCAGGGACCACCAGGTATCCCAACTCTTGTTCTGGATCTTGTCCTTGATTTTTGTTTCTGAGAAATCCAATTGAGCCAGTAAGTAAGGCTAATTACATTACCACCCTGTCCACAAGCTCTATGGAATTCCAGAGAGACCCAGTCATGGGCAACACGTGTGCAAGATTGAACTTTGTCAAGAGAGACTGGAAGTTCTGATCGTTCCAGCTTCATCTGCAGAACGAGGCCTGGAGAGGACCAGGGACAAGCCTAGGATGCCACAGGGTCACAGGATCTGAACTAGTGCTCGTTTCCAAGCCCAGTGCCCCCTCTGTCAGCTAAACCAACGTGGGGTCACTTCTGCTAGGAACTCATCATGGTTGCCAACTTGGAGGCTTTGGTGTTTGAATTTCTGAGATTGATTGTGGATTTTTAAAAAGCGTTTCTTTTTCAGGCCCTGCTGTGGATCCAACTTACCTGAGACATTTTCTGAACAGCTTGAAGGTGAGCATTTCTCAACATCTGGCCTGTGTTTCCAAGTTCTCAGGCTTATGTCAGAGACTGGTTCATCTGACTCTTACTGGATGTTCTCTGCTTCCAGGGGGAGAACAGAGACAAGGGGATCAAAGGAGAAAAAGGAGACTCTGACAGCGGCTTCTCTGTGTCAGGGCCCCCGGGCCTGCCGGGAAGTCCAGGCCTGGAGGTGAGTAGCGACCCCTCCACACCCCTTCCTCGGGGAGTCACGGCCCTCCCTGAAGCCCCCCAGTGTGACGAGGCAGCTGGGAGCAAAGGCCAGTCACAGTACCACAGGCTGCAGGCAGGCCTTGGGCGTTGGCCTCTCTCCCCCATACTTGCTAATGGGTGGGGAGCCTGGCAGAGGCCACAGAGGAAAGGGAGCTAGCCAAGGCCACATGCACGCAGGTTGCTTCCAGGTAACCCACCACTGTGCCTTATTCACATCAGCGGTGGAAAACTCAGCACAAAGAGTTGTTAATGGTAAACACATCAGATAACAGAGGCAGAAGGGAAGGTGAGGGAGATGTTTTTAGGGGGCTATTTGATTCTTCTGAAATTTCATCAAAGAAGGAGCCTGTAGATCGGCTTGGTCTTCTTAGGATGAGAAGTTTCTCCAGATCACAAAAGAGAAGTTCAAATTATGCCTCCACTGAGACTATGATCAGATCATTGACCCTCAGGGACCAGGAGCAAATTCTGGACCTGGAACTCGCCATGAGCATAGACCGAGCAAAGCCAGGAGACCAGGGTTCTCCTTCCAGCTCTGCTGCTGATTTGCTTTGGGACCTCGGGCAAGCCCTGCCCCTCTCTAGGCCTCTGTTTCTCCATCTATGAAATGCCGAGGCTGGACTAGATGAGCTCCAGGGGCCCTTCTGAGTCCAGGGCTCCCTAGGCTTCTCTGCTGTCATTCAACGTAACGACTGGGCCACCGCTCTTTAGGTCTTCCACCTCCTGGCTTGTGCCAGGACTGAGGATGATGATAACAATAGAGGGTGTTTACTGACTTCTTATCAATGTCCTAACAAAAAGAACAGATGGGACTTCTAGTGACTAATGGTGCTTTCTTTCTTCTGTTACTGTGCACTTGACAGGGCCAGAAAGGGGAGACCATCATCGGGCCCCAGGGACCCCCAGGTGCTCCTGGCCTGCCTGGGCCACCTGGCTTTGGGAGACCTGGTTCCCCTGGGCCACAGGGACCCCCGGGGCCACCAGGACCTCCGGCTATCCTAGGAGCAGGTCAGTACTGCGAGTGGTGCCCAGCGTCACCACACCTGGGTGGCACGTCAGAGCCACACTATCCGACAGAGGGCTGCTTCCTGGGTGGAGCCTTCTTTCTCTTCGTTTTTCTTTTTAAATTGAGATATAATTTGCATGCCATAAAATTCACCCATTTAGAGTGCAAAATTTAATGGTTTTTAATATATTCACAAGGTTGTGCAGCCATCACCTCTCTCTAATTCCAGAACATTATCGTCACCTTAAATAGGACCCCTGTACCGATTAGCAGTCTCTCCTCTTTTTCCTGATCTTCCCCTGATCTTGGAAACCATGAATCTACTTTCTGTCTCTCTGGATTTGCCTATTCTGGACATTTCTTATCAATGGAATCACAAAATATGTGACCTTTTGTGACTGGATTCTTTCCCTTAGCATAATGTTTTCAAAGTTCCCCCATGTTGTAGCATGTATCAGTACTTCCTTCCTTCTTACGGCTGAATAATATTCCATTGTATGGATATACCACATTTTGTTTATCTGTTCAGCAGCTGATGAACGTTTGAGTTGTTCCCACTTTTTGGCTACTATGAATAGTGCTGTTGTGAACATTTGTGTACAACGTTTTGTGTGAACATATGTTTTCAGTTCTCTTGAGTATAATGCCCAGGAGTGGAATCGCTGGGTCATATACATGGTTACTCTACTTTTGGAGGAACCACCAGACTGTTTTCCAAAGTGACTGCAACATGTTGCATTCCCACTAGCACTGTACAAAAGGTTCCAATTTCTCCTCATTGTCAACAACATTTGTTATTATCATATCTTTTTTATTCTAGTCATCATTCATTCATGTGAAGTGATATCTCATTGTGGTTTTGGTTTGCATTTCCCTAAAGACTAATAATGATGAACATCTTTTCACGTGTGGGTGGAAGCTTCCTGGCTGCTTTGTCAATGCCTGGGCCTTAAGGGACTTAAGGACCAGCATTGATTCTACCCTTCTATGTAAAAATTTCACCCCTTGTACCTCACTTCCTCAAATGAAAAATGGGTGAAATAGAAGAAAATCTCCATTTATCAAGTACTTACCAAGTGCCGGGCACTCTGCCAGTCACTCTACTACATTATCTTACTAGATTCTCAGAAAGCCTTTCAAGGAAAGTATTAGCATCCACATTTTACAGAGGAGGAAAGTGAGACCCAGAGATGTTTAGGAACCTTTCCAAGGAAACACAGCTAATAAGTGGCATGAATGGAATTAGGACCCAGATCAGACTAGCTCCGAAGCCTGTGTTCTTTCCACTGTGCCCATGGTGGAAAATAACAGCAGCAGCAATAATAGCATGAATGCATCATTTTTTGTTGTTTGGGTTGGCATGAGCCAGGTGTGGTGGAAGCACACCTGGGAGGAGACCTACAATGTCTGGGGCATCCGGGAGAACTTTACACAGGAGGTGACTTTGGGGCAAGTGACAGAAATGGAACTCAAACTAGCTCAAGTGCATAGGGAAACTTATTGGATGTGCAGGAGGGTGTGAACAAGCAATTTGTAAGAGGGGCAGGCATGCAGTGAGACTTCAGGTGCAGCCGGAACCAGGGATTCAGTCCCTGTGAGGATTCTCTGGCCATCTCTTGCTCAGCTGCTCTCTGACTGCAGCATCACGCTTCTTCACCATAAACCATATCCTCTGCATGGCGAGAAATACCAACAACCTACAGCTTCCACTGTCATCTAGAAATCTTGACCTTGTTTCTCAGTTTTAGTTTGAAAAGCCCTGGGGTGGGGATGTTCTGGGGAAGGACACTGACTGACCTGTCTTGGGCCAGATGCCCAACCTTGGACCAGTCATCTGTGGCCAGGAGGTGGGATCACATGAGACCATGACAGCTCCTTCTGGACCTGAATGGTCATAGAGGTGAAGGGGAAGATCTCAGGAGCAAGTGAGGATGCTGGTCCTGTAAAGAGAGAAGGTGCTGGGTGGATAAAACCATAGGTGCCTATACAACCTTGAGGGATACATAGGAATTACAAGGGGTGAAGGGGCATTGCAGGGTGAGTACAGGATTCAGAGACTCTGTTGTCCACAGTAGCCCTAAACTAGGGGGCCCTAGGACTCCTTGCTCCATTGAAAAGGATTACCCTTCACATAATATATAGCAATTCACAGTTTACAAAACACTCCCATATCCATTATCCCATTTAATCTTTTTGTTTTTTTTTAAATTTACTTATTTTTGGCTGTGCTGGGTCTTTGTTGCTGCGCCTGGGCTTTTTCTAGTTGTGGCGAGCGTGGGCTACTCTTTGTTGCGGTGTGCAGGCTTCTCATTGCAGTGGCTTCTCTTGTTGCGGAGCATAGGCTCTAGGTGCGCGGGCTCTTTTAGTAGTTGTGGCATGTGGGCTCATTAGTTGTGGCTCGTGGGCTCTAGAGCGCAGGCTCAGCAGCTGTGGCGCACAGGCTTAGCTGCTCCACGGCATGTGGGATCTTCCCGGACCAGGGCTTGAACCCGTGTCCCCTGCATTGGCAGGCGGATTCTTATCCACTGCGCCACCTGGGAAGCCCCTATCCCATTTAATCTTAACAGCAACCCCAGGAGGGAGATGAAATGCATAAGATTATAAAACTCATTTTATGGATGAAGGCACCAAAGCTCAGAGAGGTTGAGTCTGACTCAAGGTCACATATCCTAGGAAGAAGCATGGCTGGGGTCCAAATCCAAGTCCTCAGACTTTGTCTCCACTAGACATTCACCACCTGTGTATGAATTTTCAGGTCCTGTGTCAGACTACAGGCTTATTTGCAGTGACCTCAAAAATCTCATACAGTAATTTTACTGGGACTTGTACAAACATCCTTAACTCTACCAAGAGTTTTGCAGATTCTGGGGGGAAATTGGAGATCAGAGAGGTAGAAGGAGAGCAGCGGAATTGCTACAATAACATTTCTTTATGTTTGCCTAAAGTAAGGACTCTTCATTTGGGAACCATAAACTCCTAGAAAATTCAAAGATGTGCCTCAGGGAGCTATCATCCCACTAACATTCTAAGTAGAAGTGTGTGTGTGTGTGTGTGTGTGTGTGTGTGTGTGTGTGTGTGCGCGCGCGCACTTGCAGATATGCATATGTGCATTTTTCTAGGGGAGAGGGCAATAGCCTTGATTTGATTTTTAAGGGCATTTTGACTCCTCAAAAGGTAAGAATCTCTGGTTGGACGCTATACAATTTGCAAAGCACATTCCTAGTTTGTGTTCTCAGTTCTCAACACAGGCTAGTGAAGACGTACCTGTTTACATTTCACCGATGAAGAAGCTGGGGTTCAGAGAGCTTGTTGTTTCCCCAAGATCACACAGCTGAGAACTGACAAATCAGGAACTTGAGTCTCCTGGTTGGACGGCCAGGGCCCCTGTCACTGGCCTACCCTGCCCCCCTGTAGCCCAGCACCTTTTCTTCTTCTTTCTGAGCCTGCTTCCTCTGTTCAGTAATTACCTGTTTGTCTCTTGGGAGAAATAAGTTGTATGAGTCAGAGCATTTTTGAATGCAAGTGACAGAAAATTCAACTCAGACTGACTTATACAAACAATTGAAACAACAGGAATTTATTCACTTATAAAACTGGAAAGTCTTAGGCATGACTTCATCCAGGGCTACAGTCAAGAATCTCAGTTCTCCCCCAAACCAGTCAATGTGGCTGAGTCATATGCTGGGCACAGAGCTCCTAAGATTCGGCTACGAGGTGCAACACTTTGCAGCACTGTGAGTGGGGTGGTGAACGCTCCCCTCGGTGACCAGCTGAACGTCGGAGGCATTTTGCAGAGAGTATGCTATTTTGTAACTTCTCTTTTCTGCTTTGTCTTAGCTGTGGCCATTCCAGGCCCACCTGGCCCTCCAGGACAGCCAGGGCTTCCCGGATCCAGGAACCTGGTCAGTATTATCATCAGTGTGTCTTCATCCTTCTGCTTTGGATGGGTTTCCTTAGAACTTTGGCTGCAGTGTTTAGGGGCTGGCACACCTTCTCTGTTGGAGTTAGGCCTCCATGACAATAGAAATGGTATAATTTCACAAACAGGGTATTTATTATCTCTTCGGATGACTTATTAAGTAAAAAGATACAGACTACAAAATCGTTTATTATTTAAGTTCCACCTTTCCAATCGTTAATTGACTAAACTGTAACAAGAGCCAATCATATTACATCAGAAAACACAGGCACAAGACCGTATACAACATCACAGGAGGCCCTGTGCTGGTTACATTTCCCCTGGGTAATGCAGCCTTCTCCATTCTACCGAAGGATGGCTCTTGTACCTTGTTACCCTGCAGATCATTGGAGCAGGATATGGCACACAGAGATCGTTGTGATGCACAGAAAAGGGACAAATACCTCATTAGGGTGTCAGGAGTCCTAGGAATGCTCTTTGGTCTTTGATAGATTTTATTTGGAAATTTGGGCTGCCAGATGAAGAACTGTCCAACAGTAGATGGAATTTCGATATTTGGTACCTTTGGGGGATGCCTGAGTCATTTTAATCACAAAGTCATCTTCAAAGCTAGGTGAAAATTAAGTTTTTATAATCTTTCTCAGTTGAAAAGGTTGATATTTCCTTGAGGCTTGACACTTCTCGATAGATTTTTCCAGCTTTTATGCCTGTGCCTGGCTAGGCCGAGATGGCTGTCTGATCTTTGGCAATTTTCTAGACAGAGAAGTTACAGACCCCCATTTTCTGCTGTGTATTTAATACTGGAACTACCCAGCCAGGCAAAAAAGATTTAAGACGTGGGTAGAGTAACTCACTTGCTTACATTTCTTACTCCAAATGAAAAGCAATTTGCAGCAGCATGAGCTAACAAAACACATGAAACGATGTCGGTGCCGTTGTGCAGCTCACACCAATGGAAGCGGCAAAACTTACCCATGATTTTGCCAGTACCAACGTCCAACAGAGCCAACTCTGCTAACAGTTTCTAAATGTCTTTGAACTCTCAGGATACTGTCTTCTTTGTCTTAATTTGTTTATTGTAATTGAGATTTGTGTTTCAAGGTAATGCATGTTTTTGTTTTATCGGAAAGAAAGTCCTCTGGTTATTAATGAAGTTATATATCTCTCTGTGGCACAATAAGACTTCCCCCTGGCTGTGAGGGGATGGCTCATATTTGACTTTACAGAGAGGCCAGTTTTTCAAATTGTGCCATCGCTGTGATGATAACCGCAATGTTTGCAATTTGAAATTATCTGACAGGTTACAGCATTTAGCAACATGGCTGACATGTTGCAGAAAGCCCATTTGGTCATAGAAGGGACATTCATCTACCTGAAGGACAGCACCGAGTTTTTCATTCGTGTCAGAGATGGTTGGAAAAAATTGCAGGTAATTCTTTAACAAACCGCCTCCAAGTACCCTGTAAAAATAACATTCTACTCCTGTAAATGCCATTTTTCTGATTTGAAAATAGGCAAACAGTTTCTAGTTGATGTTTCATTTTCAACGTGCTCTTTTCCTTAAAGCTGGGAGAACTGATCCCCATTCCGGATGACAGCCCACCCCCCCCTGCGCTTTCCAGCAATGTGAGTCGTTTCCCTGCCTTACCTCTAACTCCTTCATTCACCAGCACTTGCTGAATCCCCTTGGCATCCAGTATCAAGCTCTCCAGACTCTGGACAGCCAGCTCTGCATGGTTCACTATCTGGCAGAAGCCCCAAAATTGCCAAGTGCCAACAGAACGTTCTCACAACAGCTGGAGGGAGAGCTGGACCCAGACGCTGGAGACCTGCCATTCCCATGTCGTAGCTGAATCCTCTTGGGCAAGGGAATTCCCTTCTCTTGGCCTCAGTTTATTGATCTGTGAAAACACGGTTGGCATAAGCAATCTAGAAGAGCCCTTTAATATTTGACACTGAGACTTCCTTGCCTGATAAGAACACCAGCAGCTTGCGTTGTCCACTATTTTAACCTTACAGCTACCCTTTGAGGCAGGTGATAGCATTCCCACTTTGCAGGTGAGGAAGCTGAGGCTCTCAAGAGGTGCCTTGCTCTATTAAGTGAATGAGTTGGTTGTAAAACATGGACTTCTTCCTTGATTCAGCACTCTTTCTAAAAGTCTGGAGAATATCCACTCCCTTTCCGAGGATAATTTTTTGTTCATGTGTGAAACTCTTCACAGTTAAGAGTGGTCCAAAGACTGTGACAAACTGTTTAAAGCAGCTTTTCAAGAAACATTGCACTTGTACCTTAATGTACGGTGAAGAACAGATTGAATGCATATTCAGGACTGTTTTTTTTTTCCTCTTTTACCTGACAGTCTCATCACCTTCAGCTTCCACTGGCGTCTATTTCAAGTGCTAATTATGACAGACCTGCAGTAAGTACAATTCATGCATTTACTGTACAGATGCCGAAAGTGTGTCTGTCATGTGCCAGTCCCCATGCTTGGCACACAGTTCCTGCCCTCAAGATGCGTATAGACTAGCCAGAGAGGCAAATAAAAAACAGGTAATTCCAATACAGTGTGAGAAGTCGTTTGGGTGAGGCAAACACAGGGCACTGGGAGTGTTAGGAAGGTCAAAGAAGTCTGCCTTCTTTGGAGGAGGTGACCTTTAAATCACGACCTGAAAGACAGCTGAGAACAGGGGAGAGCCAGGTAGGGGGAGGGGAATGGGAGTCCCAGGCAGAGGGAGTATGGAACAGAGGCAGGCAAGGGCAAGTGCTGTACATTTCTCTAATTCCAAGTATTTCAGTCTTGCTGAAGGAGTAGAGTTCAAGGCAGGTAAGGGAAAAGTATAGTCTGCATAGGGCAAGGTCAGTCATCAAGGACCTGAAAGCCAGGCCAAGGGCTTTGGCCTTTTCCACTGGGCAGTGGGGGAACAATGAAGGATTTTAAGGAAGACAAGGGTAAATATGAGAAGGGCATCAGAGAAATTACCTTGCTTATAATGTACAAATGGATTAGAGGGCACAGGACCAGGGACCCAAAGACAGTTAAGTAGTTACTGTATTATCTGAACTAGGATCACAGCAGTGAACATGTAAGAAAGTGGGCAGATGGGAGAGAAATTAAGGAGGCAGGAGTGACAATTTGGTCATTGGTTGGGTATGGGGCAGTGAGGATGAGGGCGATCAGGAATGATGCCCAGGTTTCTGCTTGGGTAACTGAGTGGTGATAGATTTTTTTTTCCAGGGATCATTTTGTTGCTTAGATCTGAAACTCTCACTCTATTTCTTCACTAGCTTAAATGAAGATTTTATTCAGATAATTGCAGGAACCTCATGGAACTCAATTGCAGGAAGTACAACAGGGCCTGTGGACTCTTGTTCCTGCTATTAGTATCTCTACAGACCAGCCTCTGCAAAGGTCTTTCCTCCTGCTTCCCCTCCACCCTCACCCCAGCACACAGACATAGGTTACATCTGCAAAGCTTGCGCACAGCCTTGGGTTGCCATGGCACTGATCCTGGCCTCAACTCTATGGGATCTTACGGCTGCAGAGCTCAATACCACCTCAGTCTTGGGAGAGGTAGTCTACATGGGTCAGTTGCCTACTCCCAGTCAAATCAAGAGTAGCCAAGGGACTTCCCTGGTGGCGCAGTGGTTAAGAATCTGCCTGCCAATGCAGGAGACACGGGTTCAAGCCCTGGTCCGGGAAGATCCCACATGCTGCGGAGCAACTAAGCCCATGCACCACAACTACTGAGCCTGCGTGCCACGACTACTGAGCCTGTGTGCTACAACTACTGAAGCCCACATGCCTAGAGCCCGTGCTCTGCAACAAGAGAAGCCACCACAATGAGAAGCCCGCACACCACAACGAAGAGTAGCCCCCGCTCGCCACAACTAGAAAAAGCCCGTGCGTAGCAACAAAGACCCAACGCAGCCAAAAATAAATAAATTTATTAAAAAAAAAAAAAAAGAGTAGCCAAGAGAGGAATGGAGATGCAGATGTGGAGAGTGGATGTGTAGACACAAGGGGTGGAGGGGATGAATTGGGAGATTGGGATTGATGTATGTGCACTGCCATGTGTAAAATAGATGGCTGGTGGGAGCCTGCTGTGTAGTGAGGGGAGCTCGGCTCAGTGCTCTGTGGTGACCTAGGTAGGTGGGATGGGAGGCGGGTGGGAGTGGGGTCCAGGAGGGAGCGGATATGTGTATACATGGCTGGTTCACTTCGTTGTGCAGCAGAGGCTAGCACAGCATTGTGGAGCAGCTATACCCCAAATTTTTTAAAATGTAAAAACAAAAAAATAGAGCAGCCAAGAGAATGAAATTGAATGGCCTGAGGCCACTCTGTTTAGCAAGTATTGTGGGGACACTTTCAAAGAAGAAGGCATAGACTTGGCGGACACCAGAAACACGTTTCCTTTAGTGCTGCCATCCACCGAGCAGGAACTGATGTAGGGCCTGGTGAGCCTGCAGTACCTGTAGGATATCTGAGTGGAGAGCAGCAGGAGGAAGCAGGATCAGAAGGTCTGCAACCCTGCAGTGGGTCTGGTCTGGAGATACAGACTTGGGAGTTTTCAGCAGAGCTATGGAAATTGTCTTGGGGATGGTAGGATTCCCAAAAGAGAATCTATATGGTGAGAAGAGATTGGATTGCGAGGAGCAAAAACAAAAAGGAACTGATGGAAGACATACGAGAAGGAAACCGGGAAGCCATCGCCAGAGAGGAAGAAAGAATGCCAAGCAAGATAGAAGCCAGCAGTGTCAAATGCTGCCAAGAGGCCCACTGAAAGGACTAAAAGGTGTTGTTCAAATTGAGAAACTAGAGAAAAGCATTTCTGTAGCATGGAGAGATGCCAACAAGATTCTAGTTGGTTGCAGAGTAGATGGGAGGTGAGGAAATAGAGAAGCAATTATAGGTAACCCTTCAGAAAGCTTAGTTATGAGGGGAGACGTTAGGGCAGTAGCTACAAAATTTTTTTATAAATTCTAAGGCAATACATATTCGTTGTAGAAAATTTGGACAATGAATAAAAAGAATGGGGAAGAGGTCTTTCCTGGTGGTGCAGTGGTTAAGAATACACCTGCCAATGCAGGGGACCCGGGTTGGATCCCTGGTCCAGGAAGATCCCACATGTCGCAGAGCAACTAAGCCCATGTGCTGCAACTACGGAGCCCGTGTGCTGCAACTACTGAAGCCCACGCACCTAGAGCCCATGCTCCACAACAAGAGAAGCCACCGCAAGCAGAAGCCCACGCACCGCAACGAAGAGCAGCCCCCGCTTGCCGCACCTAGAGAGAGCCAGTGCGCAGCAGTGAAGACCCAACACGGCCAAAAAAAAAAAGAATGGGAAAGAAAATAGTAAATCACTTATAATTTTACACAACTACAACCATCTTCAAAAAGCCATTTTAATGTTTGATTGTGGAAATATCACTGTCTTCATAAAAATGATATCTATTCATGATAGAAATGTTCCAGCGGTTAAAGGTATAGAAACATGAGAACATAAAAGCCCCCAATCTCACCATTCAGAAGCAGCCATCATTGCAGACATTTCTCTGTGCATCTCCTTAAAGAAGGAGAGGTGGAGGTGGTGGGGTTGGAGGTGTGGCAGGGAGACCTGCACTCACCGCTGCCCCTTTCCTAGGTGTCCCCTGGTATCAGGGAAGCGCAGTCCATCAGGGCCTCTTGCGACTGCCCTTGGGTGTAGCCCCCGGAAACACAGCAGCAGAAAGGTGATGAGACCATAGGGCCTCTTCCCTCGGGTGCCACAGTCTTCAGACACATAAGAGGGAGGAAGACGTGTTTAAGATATTTAACAATATTTTCCTTTTCTGGCAACATGGGCCCGGGTCCTGCACCAGCTCTATGCTAATGAGATAAAAGTTACTCCTGACATGAGATTGAGGAGGGAGATGACTACCCCTTGAGTATTGAGTATAATTCCGAGGGTACAGCAGAAAGGGCTGGGAGAGAGGGCCGCAAAAGAAGGCTGGGTTTGGGGAGAGAAAGAGTGGGAGAAAGCAGATTATGGAATGGCTTTTATTTGGGCTCCTGACAAAGGTGGCAGGAATGTGAGGCTAGAATTACTGTATGACCCCTAGTTTCCAAAAGGGTCTATCCCAGCAGTCTTAGTAATAAATGTCATGACCTTCTCCTTTCAATGCCTTTTCCCTCTGGTCCCTCATGATCAGCCCCAGGCCTACTCAGGAGGTGGAAGAAAGGGCAGGAGGCAGATAGCTTGATGTAGCTCTGAGATCTAGGACCAAAGCCAGCTTAAAAACCTCCTAGAAACTCAATGAGGGGCAGACCCACAGATGGCCTGCCTGCAGGCTGGATTCAGATCTCTGAAGTGCTTTATTTTGTTTTGTTTTCCTCATATATGGAAGAAATTTCTACTATTTAGAGCTGTTCAGATTGCTGACGCAGGCTGCTTTGGGACACCTGAGCTCTCCTTCCCTGGAGATGGTCCAGCAGGGGCTAGAATTCCAATGTCAGGTAGAGGTTGAGTAAGGTGACCTCCAGCGTGCCTTCCGTTGCAGCAAGTCTGGGATCTTATTAGGAACATGTGAAGGTTATGGGGGTTGGAGTTTGCTTTAATTCTTCAACTGCACCGTCTTTTCTCTCACTTTTTTCAGCTACACTTGGTCGCTCTGAACACGCCATTTTCTGGGGACATTCGAGCTGATTTTCAGTGCTTCCAGCAGGCCAGGGCAGCAGGACTGTTGTCCACCTACGAAGCATTCTTATCCTCCCATCTGCAAGATCTCTCTACAGTTGTGAGGAAAGCAGAGAGATATAGCCTTCCAATAGTGAACCTTAAGGTAAAAATAAATATCGTTCCCATTGCCTCCTGGATGGACTGGTTTCCACGGGGACTAGAGGCAGTTGCCACTCCTGACATCATCAGAAGTATGTTGTTTCAAGGCCCTGATTAGCTGTGTGACTTTGGGTGGTTACTTTCCCTCTCTGGACCTCAGTTGCCTTATATTTACAATGGCCCTTCCTGTTTGGATGGTTTATGACCCTTGGAGCAGACAGGAGGGATAGTAATGACCTCTTTCATTTATATAGCTTTTGTGCTTGTTTACAATGCACTTCATATCCATTATCTTAATAGATACACCCGATAAAAATGGGAGTTATTCTTTTCTGTTTGTCAGTTGAGGAAACTGAGGCTCACAGGGAGAAAGCAGTTTACTCAAAGTCACTACAAACTGGAATTAGTTTCCTCGACCCCCTCTTAGTTCCACCTGAGGATGCCTTCTGTAGAGCACTGGCTGAGGGGCACCAGAGAACAGCTGGTGAGCCCTGGTCCCAAAGCAGAGCCACTCTGTCCTGCACCCTGGTTTGGTACCCTCAGATATTTCTCTGCCCTCATTCACTGGCAAGGCAGGGCCCCGCATCATCCCTCAGTTATACCATGGAAATAGCCTACTTCTTTAAGGCTACAAGGGGCAGCTCTGTTGCTGCTCACACACATCCTGGGTCCTGACCCCTAACCAGACCTCAAAGGTGCTTCAAGACCCTTTGGTCCCTGTGAACCCCAGTACTCCAGTTTGGAACCTTGAGGCTGGCAAGTCCATCCTGACCCCACACCCAGCACTTCCCATCCCATCTTCCAAGGTTCTGTTCCACCACATTCATCCACTTAGACTGTATTCTTGGAATACAAATAACCGAAGGAAAAGGAGTAAGAAGTTCATCTCCACATCATCCACTTGTAGGTTAGCACAAGGCTTGGCACAAATTCGAAGCTCAGTATATACGTTTAAAATAGCAATGATAGGGCTTCTCTGGTGGCGCAGTGGTTGAGAGTCCGCCTGCCGATGCAGGGGACGCGGGTTCGTGCCCCAGTCCGGGAAGATCCCACATGCCGCGGAGTGGCTGGGCCCGTGAGCCATGGGCACTGAGCCTGCGCGTCAGGAGCCTGTGCTCCGCAACGGGAGAAGCCACAACAGTGAGAGGGCCGCGTACCGCAAAAAAAAAAAAAAAAATAGCAATGATAAAAACCTAAAACACACTTTTGATAGGGAGGAGACTTTATACACATATAGTAAAAGAAATTACCTCAAGAAATAAGACCGTAAAGCCAAAAGGGTTCAAGGAAAGATTATAAAATCAAACCACAAGTATTTCCTGAGTTCTCACTCTGTCCAGGATCTGGGATTGGGGTTAGGGACTTCTGGGCCTTGAAGAATGGATAAATGTTTGCAGGCTGTTTGTATGATTCTAACATGGCATTTTGTCTCCATAGGGCCAAGTACTTTTTGATAATTGGGACTCAATTTTTTCTGGCCATGGAGGTCAGTTCAATACACATGTTCCAATATATTCCTTTGATGGCCGAGACGTAATGACAGATCCTTCTTGGTAAGTAGAGATGGAAGCCCTTGAAGTATATCATATGATAGACAGTTTTAGGAGACAGTCTAACAATGGGATGCCCTTATCAGCTGCTCCTTTGGGGTGCTGCCAGCGTAAAGCCTCAATGAGGCAGCCAGGGGCCATGGAGAGAGCCTGGCCATGGAACCAGGAGACCTGGGTCCAGTAATTTAATATGGGACCTTGAGCAAGGCACTTCCACTCTTTGAGCCCCAGTTGCCTCACCTGTCAAATGAGCAGGATAATCATATCCATATGGATAAGACTGTTGTGAGAATTAAAAGGTAAGTGTGAGAACATCTAGCATACAGTAGGCACTTAATAAGTGGTAAGTAATGCTATTCATGGTGATTCTTTAACCCTATACTGTGAGTTGCACTCTAATTCTTTGAAAATTATGTATGCTTTTAAGAATAGAACAACTCAGTAAACTTTTCCGCAGTGTCTACTCTATGCCAGGCCTAATGCCAGGCCTGGAAGTCACAGTAATAAACCTACACAGCCCCTCTCCTTTCAAAGCTCGTAGTCTGTGGGAAGATAGACACAGACTAGCTACAATTCTAGACGTAATATTGTCATTGGAAAATGGAGAAACAGATAAGATGGTAGGAGCACAGAGGAAAGAGTCATTATTCCTTGGTGGTGAGAATCAGGAAGCCTTCCTGTAAGAGGGGGCGTTTAATGGACTTGTGAAAGATGAGAAGGAATCACTGAAAATGAAAGCGAGGCCATTCCAGACTAAGGGGCCTCATGAGCAAAGGTTCAGATTCACGAAAGCAGAGAGTATGATTTCAGAGCAAGTACAAGCTGGATATGGTTGGAATGCAGTGTGTTCAGAAAGTTGGAAACAGTGATAAAGACAGAGAGGTGATGTGCAGTCAGACCCTGGAGGGTTCAGGAGTTTGACTTGACTCACTAGACTTATGCCAATTTGCTCACCGAGATATGCCACAAAGAAGGGTCATTTCAAAAAGTAACACAACAAAATTCCTTTTCAGGCCCCAGAAGGTTGTTTGGCACGGCTCCAGCACCCACGGAGTCCGTCTCGTGGATCAGTACTGTGAAGCGTGGCGAACCGCCGACATGGCAGTCATGGGCTTGGCCTCCCCGCTGAGCACGGGGAAGATTCTGGACCAGAAAGCATACAGCTGTGCTAATAGGCTAATTGTTCTGTGTATCGAAAACAGTTTCATGACAGATGTGAGGAAGTAATGACCTTCCCATGATTCTTAAGAGTTTTCCAATTTTTTTTTTTATGTGAAGAGTTGACACTGAAATCTAAAATGTTTAAACGTTGTAAATATTAGTTTTTTATTACACATTCATCACAACAGCAACCAAAGAAAACATACCTCAATACACTCAAAACTGAAGACAGAAAGGACTCAGATCAAAGATAAAATCTGATCCATCTATTGGTGCTAGATTCTGCAGGAAACCCATGCAGTGTAAACACATCCCAACACGGTTAACAGCAAGTTGAAAACAAAGGCCTTGGCACTCTGCCCACTGCATCCTTCAGAAAGTGATTTCCTTCTTTTAACCGTTGTTGAGTGTAAGATGTCCTTCATGTTTTCTTACAAAGTCAGTGTTTAGAAGTGTACCCCTTTCTAAGTTATGTGCAGACCAAATGTTCTTTAATATACATCCATTGTTTGCAACTGCTATTCATACAGAGAAACAGAACTCAAAATGATCCTATTTGTATTTTCTGATATTACCAGACTTTAATGTTTTTTTTCCTAAAATATTATTGCCATCTTGCTTTAGGAGTTTTATATTTTGACACAACGTATTTTAGTATGGTATCTGTTTATATAAATGACTTGCTGGAAAAGTTTAAACTCCCAATGATCTGAAACTAGAGAAGAAATAGCACATAATTACTACCTTTCCTGTGGTGGCCCTTTCCCCACACCCCACCCTGATTTTATAACTTCCATTTGGCAATGCTTGAATTATAACTGCGATTCAACAAACAGGTTCATGAGGATGAATTTTCTGAGACACGTATACCTTCATGCTGTACACTTTGATTCTTTTTTTTCCATGTAAGTGAACATAAAAACATCTTTTCCAGGCGCTTTCTTCTGTTTGACTTTTTTCCCCCAGTTCCTTTATTTTTCACCAGTGATGTGGAAGCGGCCCTGGGGTGGGTTTGCTAACCCTGTCACTGCCACTTGTGCTACCCCTCAGGAGATGATCAGAGAACAGGAAGCTTTTCCCATCATGCTCCTCTGCTCCTGCCTGTTGTCTTCCACTCAGTGGGGGCAGAAGAGCCCCAGTGTGACAAACAGGATCAACTGTGTCTCAACACATGACTTTGGGCAAATCTGCCTTTTTCTCTCAAGGAGGTTGGGATAAAATAAGTAATATCAGCTCTCAGTTCCTAAATATCAGACTTAACATAAGTCCCATTTATCTTTCCTCATAACCCTGCAAGGTAAGTAGTTTTATCTCTACTTCACAAATGAAAAAAAAAAAAAAAAAAAGTTGAGGCTCAGGAAGTCACTTGTTCCAGGTCACAAGGCTGCTGAATGGTGGGTCTGGTTTCAGGCCCAGGGTCCATCTCACTCCAGTGCCCAGGATCGTTTCAAGGAGCAACTGCACAAGGCTGCCTATTCGCTCCCTCCCAGCTCCCAGGCTGTGACTCTCCGGCTCTTGGCTTGATGCTGCAGGAGAAACAGAATCACCAGGCAAGTGGCATGCTGGGATATTTCCTCCCATTCAGCTGGGCTGGCCCAGAAACTCAGCGAAGTGAATCCACCCTAATAATCCTTGAGGTAGGAAGGAAATGGAGGACCAAATAAAGGCAGACAGCCCAGAACCTCCACTTAGGGGCTTCCTAAATGGAAGAGCAGTGAAAATCTGAGTCATGGGATGAAGACAGTTATAGGTTGGAAAGCCCCAGAAGGGATTGTTGGGGACTCACTCACCTACCCAGTGGCTGGGGTGCCTAGCATGGACAGGAACTGAGGGGGGAGGGGGGCAGGGGGTGCTGAGGTCATGAAAAGAAGGTGCCTTCCGTTTTAGCCAGAGCCCGCAGCGGCCGTGGGCCACAGAAGGCACAGGGTGGTGTTGGGGTTTGGGGGAGCCAAAAAGAGGGGAGGCCCCTTTTGCTGACCCCAGGAAGGCGGTTGACATTCATGCCCTGGCTTCTCAGTCCTCTTTGTGCACCGAAGGAGGGTATGACCAACCGGCCCTCCCAGAAGAGGCCTTGCATCAACCCCAGTCCTGGTTAGACTCTGAGAATGACAGTCAAAATCTTGGGCCTGGCATTCAAGGCCCTTCACTGAACATCAGTTTTCCTGTCATTTGCCAAAGGCCACTAGCCTGAGGGCCTCGTGAATACTTAAGTGAGCCACATGGGCCCCCCTACCAGGCTGCTGTCCGTGCCCTGCCCCGTCTTGGGAAAGCCTTAGCCACTCTAGGTCTAGCCTGGCCCTCTTGCCAACAGCCAATGCAGACTCTGCTTCCTCTGTGACATCCCCCCGTCCTCTGAACCTGCCTACCTTTTGTCATGCTTCCTCCTCTGAACACCTGGTGTATTTCACACCTAGATCTTGTCACACAAGTGAAATGCAATGATTGAAAGGTCTCCAGCCTTCACTTTATCCCTGAATGTCCTTCAAGGCTGGGGAGGAGGCTAGCGCTCTCAGGCATAATAGGGGAGGGAAGAGAGGCCACAGTGGTCTTTACAGTGCAAGAGGTCTTGGGGTACTTGCTCTGAGTCCATACTGTGGACTCCCATCCAAGGTCCCCTGTCCAGAAGCAGAAAGACAGAAGTGGCTGTCCCATATCCACTGACATCAGGGGCCAGGTTCCATGGGGGAGGCAGACTCTGGAAGGCACGAAGGAGCCGAGAAGTTGGGAAGGAAGGGGAGTTGGGGGAGACACAGAATGAAGGGGGAAGTCCAGGGCAAGCTCTCTGCCAAAGTCAACGTGGCTGCGTGGTGGTGCCTCAGAAGAAGCGAGGGAACGAGGAGAATGGATCACAAGAGCCAGTCTCAAATTTCCTGCACCCTCTGCATTTAGATGGCTTGGACCATGTTGCTTGAACCTGTAGGGAGTGCAAGTAGGAGACGGCATGGACCTCAGGGAGTGGCAGCAGTCCAGCTGAATAGCGATCAGTGAGGGAAACACAAGGCAAATTCATAAGCCAAAAAACAACCAACAACAAAAAGGAACGTATTAGCTCATGAAACCAGGAAGAAGGACAGGGAATCCAAGAGATTCAAGCAACATCGTCACTTAGTCTGTTTCTCTTTTTCTCTGTGTGTGTCTGTCTGTCTTGCTTCTGCTTTTCTCTGTATGTGTCTTCTTTCCCTTCAGCGAGAACAAGATTCCTTCGTGTGCCAGGGGTCGTTCATAGCTCCAGGCTTACGTTACTCCAGACCCCAGAGGGTGGCCTCAAAGGAAAGAGAAGACTCCCTCTCCCCTCTGGGACTATATTAATTCCTGAAAAGGATTCTGGTTGGTCCCACTAGTGTTGTGTGTCTATGACTATGGGTGGCAGCTCCATCCAAGATGAGTTTTGCAAAAGAAATAATTCCTCCACCCATAATGTGAGGAGGTTTGCAATGACCAGAAAATAGGGCTCAAGAGGTTGAGAAAAAGACCAAAGAGAGAGAAAGAGATTCCAGCACCAGCAGCAGGGAAGGGCTGAGTGTAGGGGATGTGATGGTAGATGCTGGCCCTGAATTCTAGGATAAGGTATGTGGACTTCATCCTGCTGCTGGTGGAGCAGGTTGGGAAGATTTTAAGAAGCTGAGATATGGGATGGGGATCAGTTCTGTGTTTGAGAAAGATCAAGCAGGTCTTTTGTTTATTCATTCATCCATTCAGAGATACTTCTTCAATAATGCTTTTGTAGCCAGCACCATGTTTGAATTTGGAGAAATGGTGCCCCACTTTTCAAATCCACCAAGCCTATTCTCCTGCCACGGATTGTTTCAAATCCCATGTGTACCTCCTCTTCCTCCAACTCCTCAAAGACCTTACCAGTTGGGGCAAGTGTATGTGTGCAATCCCTGCCTAACCCAGCGCTGGGGGAGTACCTCTCTGGTTATTCCTTGAGCTCCTGAGTCACCAAGATACCGCTGAGCATCCTCAAAGTTCTTTGATCACCACTGGCTGATCTCCCCTTTGTCTTCCATCTTGTACTCCAACTTACAGGGCAGTCGAGTGTAGACAGGCCTTTGTCTGGGTTTGAATTTGGACTCTGCCACCCACTAGCCGTGTAATCATCTGTAAGTTACTGAAAATCATACCCTACACTCAACACTTCCCTGCAGCTCAGTTTCTTCATCTGTAAAATAGAGGTAGTAAAGGAAACTACTCTCCACTGAGTTAAGTTGTTAGAAGCTCTGGGAGTGGGGTTGTGACCCTGAGTAAGTACTCACTGTCCTTGGCCTGCCCTAGATGTCTCTCAAGATGAGCTGGGGGCCCCTTCTCTAGACTTGCTGGATGGCGTCCTCCAATCTGCCTGGCTTCTCTGTCTGCCTTCAAGCCCAGAGCTCTGGCTCAACCTGTACACACTAGTGCAGCTGTACCTGTTGTTGAATATCCACTGTCCCGAGCCCCTGGGTGTCCTGGCTCCCCTGCCCCTCTGCTCATCCTCCGCATAACCCTACAACTAAAATGTTATCATCTGGCCCAGTACGGGCTCCATGATTCCGCTCTGGCACTGGGGCTATATTCCTTCTGATTGACAGGAGCATGTGCCACAATGACAGTGAAATAATCTGATTATTCCCCTGCCTAAGCCTGCCCAGCACCCTGAGTTCCAAGCAGGACCCAGAATGCCCTGTTATCTGATATGTTCATAGGAGATTGCCAGCCCCACCCCTTCCTCCAGACTTGCTCCTTCGCCTCTGATCCTTCTCTCGGGGAATGGTGCCACCAGCCAACCAGTAGCCTAGGAGTCATTTACTTACTCATTCAACAATTATTTTCTGAGTGCTTTCTTAGCAATAACAGCAACAATGATAATGAGATGTAAAGTAGGTGCGAGGAAGTTCAGCAAAGTCTGGATATTTCTATGGTGGTTACTTCTTCCAAATCTCAAAGTGGTTTTTTGTTTGTTTGTTTGTTTTGCGGTATGCGGGCCTCTCACTGTTGCGGCCTCTCCCGCTGCGGAGCACAGGTTCCGGACGCGCAGGCTCAGCGGCCACCGCTCACGGGCCCAGCCGCTCCGCAGCATGTGGGATCCTCCCGGACCGGGGCACGAACCCGTGTCCGCTGCATCGGCAGGCGGACTCTCAACCACTGCGCCACCAGGGAAGCCCCCAAAGTGTTTTTTAAAATATCTCGGGGCACTCTTGCTTTGTTGCATGTGTTGGTGCTCCTTTGAGATGAAGAGCGGGCCCTTGTCTTACCTCTGTAGGACTGCGTCTCACATCTCCATGCTGATCTCCTGGCCCACAGCTTCTCCCTTCCAGTTCATTCTCTACACCAGGAGACAGAACTTTCTAAAAAAAACTTGCCACACTGTCAGTGTTTTGATTTGGGGTCCTCCTTAGATGAGGATTCATTTGCCAGTAGTTTATGTGGGAGGTGATCCCAGGATACACCAGTAGGGGAATGGGGAAGTGAGATAGGGAAGGGAAGGCAGGCTTTAAAGGGGGCATCTAGTCACCACTGTGGGTGACCAGATCATCCTCTCCCTTTAGAACTCTGGGATCCAGTGTAGAACAGGCACCTCAGAGTTTCCCACCTAAGGGACAAGGAACTGTGGTTTTTATACACCAACATCCACCAGTCATTGAAAGGCAGAGGGGCATTACATTCCAGTACCTCTGACCTGCCGTGCTCAGTCGCAGTGGGCTCGGGCTGCCAGAGAAAGGTCTCAGGCAAAGAGATGTAAACACTGGCCATAGGAAGCTGGAGGTCTTCGGGCCGGCACCACAGAGCCAGTTACATCAGGCTCAGTCTAATGGGAAGCCACGCGGGTTTTATTTCAAGATAATAATTTGAGCTTAGAGTAACTTCCCCAAATCTCATTGAAATGATGAAAATAATAAAAATAATAAGAAGAAAGAGCTCTGAAACACCACTGTTATAAAGGAAGAACAACATCAACCAGGCAGAAGTCTTGAGAATTTCTGGAAGAATGAACCTAGTGTGATTGGATATCTTACAAAGGCAGGGCCTGCTTGTGAGTCTGTCCAGATGCTGGCGCCCACAGCACTATGCCAGCCAGGGCTGGAGGCAAAGATACTCTGGGACCCGTGAGGGAAAGCTTATGGGGACCTGTGGCGATTGCTGCCAGCACTCAGAAGAGCTATCGATCCTGTTCAATACAGGCTTTCATATTTATAAATAGCAACATGTATTTGATTTGACGAATCTCCTCAGTCATCTGAGGAGATTAAGCAGTCTCAAAAAGGGAACCAGCAGATCAATCAGAGCCAATGGCTTTTATCAAAAAGAATTATTACAGAAAACAGGAGCCAACTTGAAAAATTCAAGTTTGTGTTTCAGTGAAATGTCAGAGGGTAAAAGAAGCATCAGATGGGATACTAGGAGAACAAGGAACACTACTTGAAAATAGAATACATGATTGTATGAGCCCCCAAATAAAATAGGACTGCAGCATATATACTATTGAAAACTGATTTAGTGAATTATCAGTAAACTCATAAGAATTAATACAATCCTCTCAGAACACAGACAAAAAGATAAATTCATGAGATTAAAAAAAGAAAGAGAGAGGGCTTCCCTGGTGGCACAGTGGTTAAAAATCCGCCTGCCAATGCAGGGGACACGGGTTCAAGCCCTGGTCCGGGAAGATCCCACATGCCGTGGAGCAGCTAAGCCTGTGCGCCACAGCTGCTGAGCCTGCGCTCTAGAGCCCACAAGCCACAACTAATGAGCCCACGTGCCACAACTACTGAAGCCCATGCTCCTAGAGCCTGTGCTCCGCAACAAGAGAAGCCACCGCAATGAGAAGCCCACGCACCGCAACGAAGAGTAGCCCCCGCTCACCGCAGCTAGAGAAAGCCCGCACACAGCAATGAAGACCCAATGCAGCCAAAAATAAATTAATTAATTTAAAAAAAATAAGAGAGTGATAGATATAATGTCCCAATATTCATATAGCAGGAGGAGTCATAGCATAAGAGAGAAGAATGGATAAGAAGTGAAATATCAATTAACAAAATAATGAAAGGAGATTTCCTGAGCTGAAAGAGTTTTAGCTATGGATTAAAGTGATTCATTAGTCCTGGGCAGAAGTGTTGCAAAAAAATTCACCCAAGGGCACATCTGGTAAAATTTCTGAATTTCAAGTATAGTGTAAAAATCCTATAAATTTTCAGTACAGAAAGAAATTCAGACTGGCATTGGAGTTCTCGTTTGCAATATTAAAAATTAGAATACAATGGAGCAATGTGTAAATAATCCTGTAGATTAAGAATTATGACATTAAAATTTTGCAGCCAAACTGAGAACAAAGGAGAGACACTTCCAGAAATGTCAAGACTCGAAATTATAACACCCAAGTACCCTTTGTGAGAAACAAACTTAGTGGAACAATTATAACCCAATATAAATGAACAGAGAATTAGGCGCTCACAAAGTAGAGGGCATTGTAATACACTAGAAATCTAATAAGAGAGTCAGGGTAATTTATAGTTGTGTCTAATCAGTGTTTCCCAATTTGTAATGTGTGTACCACATCTAGATTGAGGTGATTTTTCCTTTAATGGTTATATACTTATTTTCATATGTGTTAGAAATATATAGGGAGCACCAAATCAATAATTTCATGGTTGTTTTTATTCAATATGAAGCTTAAGTGGGTATTTAAGTTTTTAAAAATATGTTGGTTTAAAGAAAAATATTAGGTAACTAGCAGTACAAACGGTATATTGTTAAGATAGTAGGCAAATGAGTGAGTTTGGGGAAAGGTTGGACTAAATAATTGTTGATAGTGGGGTTGTAAAATATGTTCCAGACTTTACCAACTTGCGATGATGATAAAATAGGTTCATGTTTCCTTTAAAACCCAAATTATAAGTCTGATCTCCTAGGTGGGAAATTAACACAAAGTCCTTTTCTTCCCCAAATATTCTTCAATAATTCTACCTTCAAATATATAAGGTTTGCTTATATTTTCCCCAGGAATCAGGTCCACTCATCTTCTACCTGTGGGTACCTGCTGGGAGAGGGGAACTCAGAGATGTCCCTTGTGCCAGACTCACTTCCCCGGTGTCAGTGCTCCACCGGCAGTTAGCAGGGAGCTTATGATGCTGAGAACTGTGCTGAAGTCATGCTGGTCTTGAAGAGATGGGCTCTGACATGACCACCCTGTTCTGGTGTCTTGACACCTAGACCACCTCCCCCGTCCACTGCCACCGATACAGATCTCTGCCAATCCATGCCATGGTGCTTTCTCAGAACTCAAGCAAGGATGCTTCTTCTCACAATGTTCTCATATTTAAGGTGTCCCCAGTGTCACAGCTCTTAAATAGTACGGGATTTTGTGTTCATCCATAGTGCAATCTTCTTCAAGGCATCCCCACCAGCAGGAGGGAGGCTGACTTAGAAGTTCCACCATTAATCCTACTCTGTGTCCACATCAAACATTTCCCAGACTGTGATGATGAGTGTTTTGGTGTCCCCAAATGCACAGCCTAAGACAAGACTTGATGCAGGCGATCCCAGGAAGCAAAAGAGAGGCAATGGGGAGAGTGAGACAGAGAAGGGGGAAAAGTCCATCTATGGATGTATCATAATCAATGATGTGCTATGAAAATGTAATGATCAAAACTGATGCAAAAATACATAGAAAATCTTAATATTCTAACCACAAATGAAATGTAAAAGATTATTAAAAAAATCTCATCTCCCCAAATTCTGCATTCTTAGATAGTTTTATGGCCGGGATAGGAGCAATTCCTCAAAGAAAGGATGATGCTACAGACGAAAGAAAAATTATATTGGCAAATGAAAATGAAAGATGCCTATTACATTCGCCCTCTTGGGTTTCTCTCTCTCTATCTCTCCATCTCTCTCTCTCTCTCTGTCTCTCTGTCTCTGTCTCTCTCTCTCTCTCTCCCATATGTACAATACAATTAACTCACGTACAATAAAAATGCACTCACCCCCTCCTTAAGATTTGACAACCAAAGTGACATTCAGCTATCACATCTAGCTGCTGCAAATTGAGGGTCTCTGGCTGATGTACATTCCATTCCACTAGGTCCTGATGCTGGTCATTAAATTATTATTTATTGAGCAAACTGGAGTATAGAAGAAGAGTAATTGCCCTTGAAGATCTTATATTCCAGTGGGAGGGGAAATATAAGCATGCAAACAAATAAATAGATAAGATGAAATCAGGTACTGAAAATATCTAAAAGAAGACAAAATAATGAGGTGTGATTTGGGCAGGGGGATGCTGAGATAGCTTTCTGAAGAGATGACATTTGAGTTGAGATGTTAGCAACTGGTGTATTGAGATGTCTTGATTAACGTATAAACATAGAACTATTTGACTTCCTACAGATGCTATCCCTGGCCATACTATATTTGGGGCACAGTCCTTTGTAGTATAGAACCTCTGGGGAAGTATATGAGTTAAGGTCCATCCAAAAGACAAAAAGCACTCTCAGTATTTGAAACAGAGGGAATCTGATGCAGACAATTAGTTACATGAGTGTTGGGAAAGCTGAGGAACAGAATAGGACACAGTAAGACTAACCAGATATTATCAAAAGAGGGACAAAGGGAGGAGAGTGTGTTACCAGAGCTTAGAAACGAGCATCAGGCAGCAGAAGTTGGAACAGGCTGAGCCTGGAGTCATAAAGGAAGAAGAGCCCACAGCCAGAAACTGCACTAGAGGCAGATAGGGGGAAGAAAAATGCCTTGATTCATTCCTTCCTCCTGCTTTCCAATCCCTCACCTACCAAAGGTAGTCTGAAGTCATCTGAGCCAGTAGCTTGGGCAGCATGGCCTGCAGGGATCAGGCTCCCACCCCCAACACAGGGCAGAATTGGGAAAGAGTGAGAAATGCACCTTGAGGGCAAACAGGCCCGGGACAGACACAGGAAGAGTCCATGACTTCTTGGGTATTAAAAGTCTACTTTAAGACTTCAGTTACGGGACTTCCCTGGTGGCGCAGTGGTTAAGAATCCACCTGCCAATGCAGGGAATGCGGGTTCGAGCCCTGGTCCACGAAGATCCCCCCATGCCACGGAGCAACTAAGCCCGCGAGCCACAACTACTGAGCCCGCGCACCTAGAGCCCATGCTCCACAGCAAGAGAAGCCACCGCCACGAGAAGCACGCATACCACAACGAAGAGTAGCCCCTGCTCGCCGCAACTAGAGAAAGCCCACGCGCAGCAACGAAGACCCAATGCAGCCAAAAATAAATAAATAAATAGAGAAATATATTAAAAAAAAAAAAAAAAGACTTCAGTCACAAACTCTATTTCAATCTCTTTTCCCTTTCCCCTGCCCTCACGCAGAGCATTCTTGAGCTGAGATCCTGACCTCTAGGAATGAAGATGGGGAAGGAGTCTGATCAAGTTCTGAGGTATATTCTCCCCTTCCTTCTTCAAGGCTCAGCCCTTCAGGCGTGTTTGTGGTGGGAGGGAGGAGAGGAAACAGGTCAAGGGTTTCTTTACTTACCTGGCCAGGGCTGTCGTCCTTTCCAGGTTGGCTGTTCCTATTTCTCTAGCTTACAGTGGCCACTGACACCCTCTCTGTGGCAGGCACTCAAATGCTGGTGAATCCTCTGGAGGACCTTCCTACAGGAGGTGGGACCAACTACCTTCTGTAATGTCCACTTAGCCCAACTGAGAATCTCACCAGGGCAACAGTAGAGGATAGGTAGCTCCCCTTTTGCCCCAATTCCCATCTTGAAACAAAGTCGATCTTCCTCTACCTTACTCGGCTAAGTCCAAGGGCAAATTAGAAAAGGCTAACTGACTTGAGGACGGCATGCTCATTTCCCCTTCTCTCAGGGACCCCTCTCTCTTGCTGATTCTTTGGAGCTTCCCCAATATTTGGCTTAGGGGGAGGTCACCTCTCATCACAAACACTGCACTCCCCACAAAGCAGATGATTCTTACTCTAACTCCCCTCCTTCTCTCCTTCCCCGTCATCTCATGAAGATTAGAAAGGAGGGATGGGTGGTAGGGACTGTCTGACACCTTTCCATGAGCTCTGGGAAAGGAACCTGGTGTCATGGTGGGCTGCTGTCTTGAGAAAGGGCCATTCTCCAGTTCTCATCTCTGGGCTTTAGCTGGAACTCCCGGACGACAGGAAAAGTCCCAGTGAACATCCTGTTACCTTTGTTTTGTTTTGTTTTTCATAAATTTATTTTTGGCTGCGTCGGGTCCTCGTTGCTGCACGCAGGCCTCTCACTGCGGTGGCCTCTCCCATTGCAGAGCCTGGGCTCCAGGCGCGCGGGCTTCAGCAGTCCTGGCATGTGGGCTCAGCAGTTGTGGCTCACGGGCTCTAGAGCGCAGGCTCAGCAGCTGTGGTGCGCAGGCTCAGTTGCTCCACGGCACGTGGGATCTTCCCAGACCAGGGACTGAACCCGCATCCCCTGCATTGGCAGGCGGACTCCCAACCATTGCGCCACCAGGGAAGTCCCCATCCTGTTACCTTTGAACAATGGAAGGGAGGCAGAGACCTGGGGGAATAGTGTCCCAGGAAGGAAGAACAGCAAATTTTGTAAAGGTCTTGAGATGCAAGCTCACTTGGTGTGTCTAAGGGACAGAAAGAAGCTGGAAGGAGCTGAAGGGAGAGTAAATGGGAGAGAAGACAGAGCAAGACAAGGGAGTCTAGGTAGGCAGCTGCAGATCACCTAGGCCATTGTAGACTAAGGTAAACGGTTTGGACTTTATGTCTGGTTGCTCTGAGAAGCTACTGGAGGATTTTAAGCGAGAGAGGGACATGAACTGGTTTTATTTTTATTTTTTGAGGCAGTAGTATCATCATGACATTATCCACCATCAGAAAATACAAAACCAGCATGGACCCCTTAAGTACACAAGGAGAGTCTCACAAGCACATACCTCCTGAAGCTAGCATTCATTTTATTACTGAGATAGATACAACTATCTAGATTTTTGATTTCACCAGATCTATTAGGTTTAAAACTATGTGAACTGATTTTTGTTTGAAAAGACCACTGTGACTTATGTGTGCTGAGTGGACTGTGGAGACAAATGGACCAGTTAATAAACTGTTGCCATGATTTAGCTGAGTGGTGATGATGTCCTGGGCTACGGCTGAAGCAGTAGAGATGGTGAGAAGTGGGCAGATTTGGGATGAATTTAGGAGGAGTCTGGCTGAAAGGTCTCAGTTATGAGAGAATGATTCCTGGGATTTGAGCCTGGCCCATTGCCTGGATGGTGGTACTATTCTTGGTATGGGAAGGAAGAGGAGGGCAAGATTTGGTTTCGGTTGGTTGTTTTTCTTTATTATCATATCTCCAGGGTCTAGAAGAGTATCTGAGTAGGTGCTCAGTAACTATGTGTTGAATAATTGAAAAAGCAATAGTTTGATCAGGTTCTAGTTGAGAGGCCAATTGGCCATACTCACGTTCTTGCCACCTGTGATTAAATGGTACATTGAACCACTCCATATATGTTTGTGAAATTCTATTTAAAAGGGGGAAGGGGAAACAATTCCAGTTAGTTGTCATTTGCCGAGTAGCTACATCCCATTCTTCTGCACAGGGACAGCAAAAACTCATTTCTCTGGCAGAGGAGCAAATTCCTTCTGTCCTCCTATTGGTCCTACCTCTTGGGGGACTTGGGAGAATTCCACTGAGCAGTGGCAATCTGGACCCCAGAGTGGAGGGATCTCTGCTCTTCACCACAGGGTCCATTTTCTGGGGACTCTTCCTCCTGGCCTGAGCTGACTTGAAGCTCCGCAAGGTGATGAAGGTCCCCACAGGCCTTGGGCTGTGTTCCACTCAGTGGGGTTTCAGGATGAGATTCTCCCTCTTACTCCAGCTCCCCAGGGTACCCCTCTTCCCAACGACAGATTTCTGCTGTTGAATTACTTTAAGGAAGAATAATCAAAATCTCTGCACCCTGGAAATCTTGCTGCAAGGAGAAGGACCTCTCTTTTATCTCCCTGCTGTTCCCTACTGCTTTCAAACAGCCCGGCTTTGACGGAAGCATCCTTTTGGGTAGCGCAGAGCCAACCCACTCTGACACCCTGACATCTTTTGACCTAGACCTTTCCTGACAGCTGGCAAATATTGCCAGGCTGCTTACCAGCCCGTGGCCTGGAAGGCCAGCCTCTCCCCATCCTCCTGGCTCCTCACCACCTTGCCTCGCCAGTTCCACGTTTTAGAGTCTATTATTACTTACAGGTCCCCCTTTGCAGGTATCAATTTCTGTATTATTCAGACTTCTTTGGTTATGGGACAGAAATCAAGCTATACCTAGCTTAATTTTAAAAAAGAAGAGTTATTGGCTCCTGTAAAAGGTGGGCCTGGGGCTTCCCTGGTGGCGCAGTGGTTGAGAGTCCGCCTGCCGATGCAGGGCACACGGGTTTGTGCCCCGGTCCGGGAGGATCCCGCATGCCGCGGAGCGGCTGGGCCCGTGAGCCATGGCCGCTGGGCCTGCGCGTCCAGAACCTGTGCTCCGCGGCGGGAGGAGCCGCGGCGGTGAGAGGCCCGCGTACCGCAAAAAAAAAAAAGAAAGGTGGGCCTGGCACTGAGATCACTGTGTCCAGTAAACAAATAACATCGTCAAGTCCTCTCCCTCCGGCTCCCATCCTTTTGCCTCCATCACTCACCTTGACTTTTCTCTGTGCTCGGGCCTCATTTTCTCTTACTTGAGTTGGCTTCATCCTGGCAGGGACAGGGCACAGAAGCTACGACCACCGGAAGCTCCTGGCTTATATTATTTAGCTCAGTTATGCCTAGGCAATGAGAAGGTGTCTCTTTCCTCCCCCTGCTTTACTGGCTGTAAGTCCCAGCTGATCGCCCCAGCGTTTATCAGTCTCCTCATTCAGTCCTGGAGGCCGGGGGATGGGGTTCTGTGATTGGTCAGGCTCAGGTTGCATCATCATCTGTGTGGACAGGGGTCAAGAATCAGTGATTGGCAGCCTCAGTAAAATCTACGGCCTGGCTGAAGCAGGGGAGCAGCAGATCTCTAAAGGAAGAAGGTGAGTGTGCTCTCCCTTAAGAAAGGAGGAGGTGGACAGGGAAACACAGCAAATCCCTCTCGTAGGAAGTCAGATTTAATGCCAGGAACCAGAGAAAGAGTACACATTCAGACGCTGGTTTTGTTTTCTAGGTGAGACGAGAGAAGTGAACTTTGTGGGCAGGAATTGTAATGAGGAAGTGAGCGCAGGGGTCTTCTTCTGTGGAGAAATAGCACTAAGGGGGAAGTTGTGAGAGGAGGCCTACCCTGCAGCCCGGCCTGCGGGAGGCTCTTGGAGGTGGAAGCCATTTCAGGTGATGACTCAGTGCGGTGTATCACGCCTCCCTCAGTTCTGCTCTGTCCAATGCTCCAAAACCAAATAAATAGGAACTGTGGCAGACTGGGTTCTTTTTAGCAGTAGTACACTCGGGTTTGTTTTCATGGGCATGAGTCCACTGCAAAGCAATTATTTTCTCTTGCCTCTTTGCTGCGTTAGAGAAATTGAGCAATTTTAAAGAAATTGAAAGAAACAAATTCAAAGAAACAATTTTGTAACTTGCAAAATGGAATCACATAGTAACTGCCAAGTTGGCTGTGCTGATACATCATCATGACTGGTTCTCCTTTTTATAAAAAATTAAAATTATATGTATTTAAAATGTACATGTTTTGGGAGTTCCCTGGTGGTCCAGTGGTTAGGACTCAGCACTTTCACTGCCGTGGCCTGGGTTCAATCCCTGGTCGGGCAACTAAGATCCCGCAAGCCAAGTGGTGCAGCCAGAAAAAAAAAGTACGTGTTTTGATGTACATATACATAGTGAAATGATTACTATAGTCAGGCTAGTTAACATACCCATCTCTCCATATCGTTACCATTCGTGTGTGTGTGTGTGTGTGTGTGTGTGTGTGTGTGTGTGTGTGTAAGATGAGAGAACCCGAGATCTATTCTTTTAGCAAGTTTCCAGTATACAATACAATACAGTATTATTAACTATAGTCATCATGCTGTACATTAGATTTCTAGAACATACTCATTATATATAACTGCAACTTTGTACCCCTTGACCAACATTCCCCCACCTTCCCACCCCTGGTAGCCACATGCTACTTTCTGCCTCTATGAATTTGACAGTTTTGGATTCCACATATGAGTGAGATCACACAGCATTTGTCTTTCTGTGTCTGGCTTATTTCACTTAGCACAATGTCATCCAAGTCCATCTATGTTGTTGTACATGGCAGATCTCCTACTTTTTAAAGCCTGAATTATATATATATATATATATATATATATATATAAAATTTCTTTATCCATTCATTTGTTGGAAGATGCTAAGGTTGTTTCCATATCTTGGCTATTGTGAATAATGCTGCAATGAACATGGAAATGTAGACACCTCTTTCCTTTCCTTCAGATATATACCCATAAGAGGGATCGCTAAATCATATGGTAGTTCTATTTTTAATTTTCTGAGGAATCTCCGTACTGTTTTCCATAACAACTGCACCGATTTACATTCCTACCAATGGTGTACAAGGATTCCATTTTCTTTACATCCTCTCTGATGCTAGTTATCTCTTGTCTTTTCGATAATAGCCATTCTAACAGGTGTGAGGTGGTAGCTCACTGTGGTTTTGATTTGCATTTCCCTGATGATTAGTGATGTTGAGCATCTTTTCATGTACTTGTTGGTCATTTGTATATCTTCTTTGGAAAAATTTCTATTCAGGTCCTTTGACCATTTTTAAAATTGTGGTTTGTATTTTTTTTTTTTTTTTGCTATTGAGTTGTATGAGTGCCTTATAAATTGTGGATATTAACCCCTTACCAGATACATAGTTTGCAAATATTTTCTTCTATTACATAGGTTGCCTTTTCATTTGTTGATTGTTTCCTTTGCTGTGCAGAAGCTTTTTATTGACAGTTTGATGTTGCCCCACTTGTTTATTTTTGTTCTTGTTACTTGAGCTTTTGGTTTCCTATCCAAAAAAAATTACTGCCAAGACCAATGTGTCAAGACTTGTCCTGATCGTATAGTTTCTATTAAAATCTTAGCGTGCCAGAATCAGAAGGGATCTTAGAGATCATAGCCAACCCTCTCACATTACAGAGAAGGAAACTGAGGCCCAGAGAGGGGAAGGGGGGTGATTTAAAGGACCCAGTGAGTTAGAGGCAGAGTGAAGTCTATCACTGAGGTCTTCTGAATTGTTGCACGAAGATCTTTCTATTAAGTCACTCAAGGATGCTTATAAGGGAGTGTCTGCTACAAATTTGCTTGTAAATGTCCTTGAAAGCAGTTGATGGGAAATTTCAGCCTGCTGCTTCAAGTGAAATTGCTAAATGAATTCGATTCTTGCATGCCAAAAATATCTCTGCAAAGATGTAACTTCGTCCTGGTTTAAACACGGGACACTTGAATTCAGCCATCCAGGATGTGCCCTCACCTCCCAATGGCCTTTTTGTCTCTGAATCCCTGTGGTCTGAAGGTAGTCTTCCCAAATCTACTGTTTGACTGTGTTTTTGTTACTGGTACCCTCTGGGTTCCCCATCTTGACTGTTGGGCTCTGCAGGCCTGTCGAGCTGCCCCCACTTTCACAGCGAGGCTGTGAGCCAGTTGCTCCTCCAGACCCACCTGGTTCTGTGCCCTGCAACCTGATCCATCTGGAATACAGCAGTGGGTTCTCTTGCCCTGTGATGTCCAGTTGGGTTAGGCCAGTTGGCTGGAGATAGGAGGGAGGGAGAAGAGTGAACTTAGGGTACTTATTTGCCGGGTTCCCTGTCTATGGGATCTCTAGGTCTGGCTGCATTCCCCCATTGAAAAGCTCAGCTCCCATCAAGCAGCTCCCTGCACAGGACTCTCTCTCCAGGCACCAGTAGCTCTTCCTCCCCTTTTCAGGCCTGTGCTGGTAAGAGCACCTTCTGTTACCAGTGCCTCCATGAGCCCTTGGCGTTCTGCATTCTCCCTTGTGGTTTCTCCATACCTGGCCATCTCTTTGAAAATAATCCTTTTATGAAACTCCCCTCCAATGACCCCATTTGAGTGTGCCACCTGTCCAGCTGGGACTCTGACTGATAAACTACCTGATTCCAACCTGGGGTCTCAGTCTCCCCCAAGCTCTGGGGCATATTCTATCCCGGGAGAGAGAATCTTCGGAGCCTCAGTTTAGGCGTCAGCTTGTCTGTAGGGTCCTTGAGCCTGAACTCTTAGGTCTTAACAACAAATTCTAACCTTATTCTGGAGAACAAGCCTCCGACACCTGAAGGTGGAAAGGAGATGGCAAGGAGCCAGAAATCAGGACCTGCAGAGCTGGGCTGGGCATCTGGCCGATGTTAGGTGTGTCATATAATAGAGGACAGGGTCCAGCGATCCTGAAAGAGAGCCTACTCTGGCAGCATCAGAAGCCAGCATGTTCCTGTGCTTTCAGAGGCTGAGGAGAGCTGGGGGAAGGCATTTGTGTCCACGTTCAGGCCAGAGCACTGGGGAGACGCAGCACCTGCGAGGGCCCAGTGTGATCACGGCGGCAGGGGTCTGCTGACTTGACCGAAAGAGCCCCCAGGGAAGGTGAAGCACAGCACTCTCCTCTCAGCTCTGACACCCTCCCCCACCCCCAGTAGCATGCTAGTCCGAGTCCTGGGTCCCAATGGAGCCCTTAAGCTCCAAGTCCCTGATCTGACAATCACAAGCTATTCACTGGTAGCCAATGTCATCTTTATTTGCATCTTTAGCATGCTAGACACAAAATTTGTTAGATTGAGAATAATTCACAGTTACTTACAACCTGTTTCCTTTAGACTGCCACTTGAGCCCAAAACTGTGTGGGGTAGTGCTTTCACAGAAGAAATGCACAGTTGAAAATATGCCCAAAGTGATAATATTACCTCACGTTTTTAAAGTGTTTCACAGTTTGTCAAAGATTTTCTCAAGCATCACGTATCAATTGATTCTCACAATAAACCTATTATATATGTGTATATGTATATATCTGTCATCTATCTATCATCTGTCTACTATCTATCGTCTGTCTACTATCTATCTAACATCTATCTATCTGTAAAATGTATCTGAAAAGTTTGAGGATTCAAGAAATAAAATAACTTACCCAAAGTCATAAGCCTAGCCAGAATGAATTGCTTCTTTATATTTCTTATGATCTCATTGTGTAATATATTCATTGTGATTATGGCTGTCTTCCACTTAAGTCGGTGAGCTCATTAAGCATAGGGTTCATGGCTTATTATATTTTTTGTCATACATACCTAATAGGTGTGTGTATATGTATATACACAATGCGTCTACATTGCATTGTTAATGTTTAATAAATAAGAAAACAACCAGCCATGTATCTACCAGATTAGGAAATGAAACGTTGCCATAACTGTTGAACGACCCTCTGTGTCCCTTCCCTGTATCTTTCTCTCTCAATCTCAACCACTATTCTGAATTTTGTCTTTATCATATGAATGTATCCTGAAAAATATATGATTTACTTATGTATGTCATTTAACTTTATATAAATGGGTACATGGCCTGTTTATCCTCACTCCTCCTGCACATCCTCCACATACACAGACACTGCCCTGCTCACAGTAGGTGCTTGGACTAGCCTGGCCCTAGCGTGACCAAGAAAGCCTCTGTCTGCTCACCATGCTCTCCAAAGAATTGAAGAAGTCTGCTCAGAGGTTGGAGTTGGGTTCTGGCTAAGAAAAATCGTAGAACAAAACAGCTCAGGGCATCCAGCTGTGTCGCATGCCCATACTGCCACTCCAGGGGAGTCCCTTGTAGTCCCAAATCTGATCTATTCAGGGGGATAGTCCCAGTGGACTGTCTCATTACTTGAAGCTGGAGTCCCACTTTGAAGCTCAAAAGTGTCTTCTCTCAAGGCTTTTTCTGAGTCACAAGTGGCAAGTACCACCCCTTAATGACCTTGTACCCTCTATTAACCCAACTTCCACTTCCTTACACATTTCCCTCTTAAATTCCTGGAGAATTTATGACACATTTTAACAACCATTTAAACAATGCAAGCAGTTTCTGCAAACCTTAAGAGTGGCACTTTTCAAACTGTGGGCCATGAACCATTAGTGAGTTGTGAAGTCAATCTACTGGGCTCAGACCAGGATTTTTAAAAATTGACATAGAATTGAGCATTACCTGGTCAAGAAGCTAGGATTACAAAATATCAGCATGCGTTCCCGGTAGCAAGCGGTAAATATTATCTTGTGAAAGTTCACAGAGGGATCACCTTGTGGTTTGGATGGGCTCTAGGTGTTTGAGTGTCCATGACTGACCTTAACAATTACCGTAATCCCAGCCAGTTGCCATATGGTTGGTTCAGGGATGGACAGTAATCCTCGGCCTCAGCCAGTTAGGATGTGTCACTCCCTGGCCACAGTTGGGGGGACACACGTCCCAATTAATCCAAGGATCTGTCTCTTAGGGAATCCAACCAAATCCTTTGACGGGCCTGGAAATTTCACAGATAAATACTTTGGAGATGCCAATCTGGTCTGAAACACAAAAGGGCTATTCACTGTTCACCCCACCTCCATCCCAGGTCAAAATTTGCTGGGGAGAGAGGAGAGACCAAGAGCAAACAAATAAGACACAGGGTAATTTCCAAGTTACATCATCAGTAACCTACTTATAAAAGTCATGGTTTTGCTGCCCTAAAGAGAGCTTTGTAGGTAGCCACAGGTCCGTCTCAAGCTCCAGGTAATCCTAAGGAGTACTTTACATACTGGAATTAAATATGTAAAAATATATTATATACTGGATACTTAGGAGGCTGAATTCCTAGGGAAACAGGGGTTTGGGAATCAGCTGCATGCCCATGCCAGGGGTGGGTGGCAGGCAGGGGAGCATTTGAGGTTGTCCAGGAAGGACTGTAAGTTGAGTCAAAGTGAGAAGATGTGGGACAGACCCCAGGGAGAGCAATAATGCTTGGGGATGGACAGAGAGAAGAGTGGTAAGAGAGAAGGCCGCCACCACCACACTTGTACTGTTGCATCGTGGTGACACAAACAGGAGCAAATTGTCCCTCCTGCCATCTCTGGCAGCCTGCCAAGACCTGGTCCACATTTGCCTGTCAGACTCCCAAGGCTTTTGGGATAGAGAACTGGGTAGCGGGAGAAGTGGAAGGAGGAGGCTACTGGATATGCGTTAGAATGGATAGAGGGCCTCTCGGAAAGAAGGAAGAGCATGGGGTGGCACAGGATACATTGTGAGATTTCAATGTAATCCTTCTGGCACCATTAACAGTTTTTCTTTTCAGTAAAAACTTATATGACTTTTTTGCGTGTGTGGGGAAGTCAGACCATTGTTTCTTTTGATGAAACATTATGATAAAGGGGGCTAGGAGGTGGTCCAGCTCTACTGGAGTTATGACACTACAATAGGTATTAATCATGTGTAGCCATCTCCCTCCCTATACTATGAGCTCCTAGAAGGAAAAAAGAGCTAGGCTAAAAGGAGGTGACCTGCCTATGTTTGAGAAGGAGAGAACAGTTGAGTGGAAAGATCTTACGCTGAAGTCTCGCCCCTCCAGGGATACCCACCCTTCCCCCACTCAACTCTACCCATAAGGACTAGGAGAGAGAAAGCAGTGCGTCCAGGAGACCTGACCCCATACTGGCTTTTGGTTGGAATTGGGAGGAAGAAACCCACCTCAGAAATACTACGGAGTCATGCATAAAAGGAACTCTCAAATAGAGTGTGGAATAGAACCTTCCAGAAGCTGAGACACAGATCCTATAAGCTTGGTGGGTTTACAGCATTTTCTCCTTTCATTTCCTTTAGCGTCACAGTTAAATTCCTTTGGAAAGTACCACGCTGTCTCAACTATCTTAACGGAAATGAGGAAGGAGTCTGAGTTACATTCTGGAGTCTGAAGGAGGAGTCAAGAACTGTCCTCTGGGGCGCTGGGTGTGAGACCCCGGGGGTGGAGTTAGCCATGCTAGTGTGCTCTGTCCCCACCTGAGCAGCGCTCATCCAACGCTCAGCTCTCCAAAATCTCTTCAAAAAATATGTCCTAGCTTTTGCTTTTGACTTACACGAGATGCTTCCCAGAACCTGGCTCCTGCAGCCATGTGCCTCATCCCTCAGCTCAGCTGTGGAGCCATGAAGACACTGGGACTCCTCAAGAAACAACCCCTCCTTCCCTTTTTCTCAGAACTCTGAAGGTGGCCAGGACCCTGGGAATGCCACATGGCCTGGTTCTGATGGGCTCACACAAGAGAAACAGCACTTGCCCTGGTGTGATTAGTCTGCAGAACCTCCCTCGTGGCTCTTGTTTGGTCCAGCAAGTTCGGTCCAGCTGACTGTTGGTGCTGACTGGGGACGTAGGGACCCTCAGCCTCTTGGGGACAAAGTCCAGGGAGCATGTAGAGGAGTCAAAAACACAAGGGACCAGGAGGGCCTCCATGCCAGGTGAAGGGGGATCGGTTTTGAGCTGGAGTCCTGAGATTTAGGATGTGGAGTGACTGAAGCCTGGGGACTGGTTGGTGGAAGGCGGATGGTAATGCTTCACCTTGGGAGCACTCACGTTTCCCCTGAAAGATGGGGGCAGAGGCCTGCAACCAACAGCCGTGGGGCTTTGTCTGCATAGCATCCCTTCTGCTAATAGGAACCTGGTGAGAATTCCTTTGGGAAGTGACTCCTGCCCAACCACCGGTGCCTTATGTGTCTGGCAGGGTTGCCAAACCCAATGGCCCATCCATCCTGATCTCCACCACAGGAAAGGGCAGGTGGCAAGGGCACCAATCACCATGCCCCGAGACCCTGGCTTCACTGTCTGGCACAAGGCAGTGGTTCTCCACATAAGGCAGTATTGCATCCCACAGCCCTGGCCTTGGAAAGGGAGGGGTGTGCAGTTTGGTGGTGGTTGTCACAATGACTGGGGAGCACTTTGGCATCTAGTGACTGGGGGTCCTAAACATTAGCAACTCCCAGGACAGTGCTCCATAACAAAGAATTGTCCATTGAAAGGCTAGTAGCCTCTCTGTTGAGAAACCCTGACCCAAATGATGGGCACCTGACCCCAGCTGGGCCATTCAGAGTCTATCCCTGGGATTTTTTTTTTTTTTTTTTTTTTTGCGGTACGCAGGTCTCTCACTGTTGTGGCCTCTCCCGTTGCAGAGCACAGGCTCTGGACGCGCAGGCTCAGCGGCCGTGGCTCATGGGCCCAGCCGCTCCGCAGCATGTGGGATCTTCCTGGACTGGGGCACGAACCTGCGTCCCCTGCATCGGCAGGCGGACTCTCAACCACTGTGCCACCAGGGAAGCCCCTATCCCTGGGATTTTGTTTCAGAACGTTTGGCAGGAGAAGGTGGTGCTCATCCCCTCTACCCCAATACTTGCAAGAGTATGTCTGCAGGAGAGAATGAGGACCAGGCAGAGAAAAGGCTGAGATGAGAGATGGAGAAAAAGAGAGCTTGAGAGCTAATGACATCATCTGCCCTTGTTCTTTTCTGGTATTTCAGCCAAGTTTTTCTTCTTTTGTTTTTTGCTTAATGCTTTTGAGTTGGCTTTCTCTTGTAAACCAAAGCATCTCCACTAGCAGAGGCTTTAGGAGGCAATGTTGCTCCTCCCTGGCCACAGGTGTAGGGGATCCAGATTTTAGAAAGCAGCTTTAACTCTCTGTCTAGTCTTCCCAAGCATCCCTCCATACTTTCCACAGATAAGGAAACAGATCCAGAGAAGGGTCAAAAAGCAATACGTCAAGGCTTCTGCCTCAGAGCTCGGAAAAGAACAGAACAGCCTACTCTTATTTAATGAGATCAAATCTAAGCTCCGGCTATTGAGTTGGGGGTGCGATTATGTCTTTAACGTGCCATTTGGCATTCAGGGGAATGCTGAGAGACACCAAGGAGAGGTTCACCAGGAAATTTCAACCTGGTTGGGGCCAGCATGGCTGCTTGGATCCTGTTGGTCTGGCTTAAAAAGTGGCATATTCAGATGGAACTGGAAACACGGGGCACCCAAACTGAAGGGCAGGGAATTTCAAGCCCACTAAGGCTCACCCTCCTTCATCCTAGTTTTTCCAGTTCAGGTAACTTAACAGGTCTGTAGGTTCTGCCATTTCCTTTGCAAAAGACCTTCAGGAGAGAGTCGGCATCCCTCTTGGGCCCAGAGAATTTTTAGAGGTTGCTTGTGGCCAAGATACTATAATTAGATGAATGGGATCCTTTGCCCTTGCCCTGTAGGTTGGAAGGAGTTGTAGGGCTGGTGCTTGCTGACTTGGGTGGAGGCTGCCCTGGGGGCTGTGGGCCACCTGCTTGCCTGTAAGTGCAAACTTCCATCCCGACCTGTTGGGAGATCTGATCCATTGGAATGTCCACTCTCCACTCTGCCCCCCACCTTCCCACTCCCCGTCTCCCCACCCATTGCACAAACTTAAAAGTCACCGTCAGTTTTTTCTGGCACTGAAATAGTCTTCATTGCTATTGGTATCGAAGGGAATTCAAACAAAAGCTACTGGCAATACAGTACAAGAGAAATTCAGCTTCTGGTGTTATCTCCCCTTCTCCAACTGTGAGAACATGCTCACAGGCTGTCGTTCCTCCTCCCTCTTTCAAGCTGATGTCTCCAAATGCTTGGGTTACTTTAGGAAATTTTTGTAAGTGGTTTTTGAATTTGTTTTCACTTGAACTTTTGTTACAAATGCCCAACTTTAAACACACCAGAGACAGGGATTTATCCTCTACTGTTGCTGCTTTGGAGGAATTTGTTGAGGTTTCTTCATGTATGATTCAGTTTTGTAAATATCCCATCGATACTGAAAAACAGAAGTACTCTGCATTTTGCACAAGTGACCTTGTGTGTGTTGGTGGGGGTGGGGTGGGGGGGAGTGTGAGCGCTTACTCAGCCTTGGTATTTATCCTTGATTGTTTTTTGACTGCTTGATCTGCCACTTAGAGTTGTATTAAGCTCTCCCCAGTGCTGCTGTGTTTCTGTTGAATTCTCTCATGAAATGTGGGTGCTGTTTTTTGGATGTATAGTTCTAAATGTGCAAGTGAATTTGTATGTGTGTGTGTCTGTGTGCGTGTGTGTGTGTAAAATTAAACTTGTGCAGATCTCCTACAAAGAGGCCACATGGCTATGTGCTCCATATCTTCTGGCTTTTTTTTCTCTTTATACTTTTTAAGAACGTGTGGTTAAAGGGAAATTTGATCCAAGGGGAAGGGGTAGGGGCAACCTATTGAAAACCTTCAATTTGTCTTGCCCACACGGAATCTTCCTGGCTGACCGGGGGGAAAAGCTGGGCTCTCCCTGAGACAATGTAACTGGGTAGGGCAGACCAACCCAGAGGAAGGGTAAGCGACCTTAGCGAGGCACCGAGTCTAGTCAGGGCAGGCGGCAACTGAGGGAAGAGTGACACATGACCACGTGCAGACAGTCCACTCTGGAGATTCTAACAAGGAGCAAGACGCTTCCGCAGACGAAGAGAGAGCAGCAATGGGTACTTGAAAAGCGGAGGCAACCACATTAGGAGGTCCGTCTGCATGGAGCAAACACTCATCCACTGAGCTCGGTTTTGGCCAGAGATTCCAGTCTTGAAAAGGGGGTGATAAAAAGGAGTCTGGGCCAGACGGAGGATGTAGGCAACACAGGTGACCAGTGCAGCAGCCTAGACTTGAGAACAAGGCAGAACCTAGTTATCAGCCCACTGGAGGCCGAGTCCCGGAGAGGGAGGCCGGGATTGCTTAACGTCCAGCTGTCTGAGAGCAGGACTGGTGCAAACAGAGCCACAGTCTGCAGCTTGGGACTGTTTCTCGGGGCCAGAGAGAAGACGGCTCCAGCCTGCTAGCCCCCAGCCCTAACTCACAGGGGCCAGGAGATTGGCATTACTTTTTGGCTCTCTTATGGGGTAAGGAGGGTGGTCAGGCCCAGAAGATGTGTCTCTGGGGAAAGAGGAAAGCAGGAAGGAGAGCTTAATGTACCTGTATCTGTCTTTGCAGATCAAGCAGTCAAAATGAGCAAAGGTAAACTACCAGGATTAGATATACACACACACACACACTCACAAATTCATGTGAGCAGAAAGAGTCCACTTCTGTTTTCCAGTATCTGTGGGACGTTTACTTAATTAATCTAAATAAATAAATAAGTTCTTCAAAGCAGAGAAACTTTCTACAGAGCAATCCTTTGTCGGTAGTGTGTTTAAAATTAGACTTTCATAACAAAAGTCCAAGTGAAAACAAAACAATAAAAAACAAAAACCAAAACATTTTCTTAAAAGTAACCCAAGCATTTGGGGAAACCAGCTTGAGAGGCGAGTGGGGAGAGACAGACTGTGAGTATGTTTTTAATGTTTGAGAAGGGGTAGAGACACTGCCAGAAGCAGGGTTTTTCACATACTGTATTGCAAAACAGCTTTTGTTTGAACCCCTGTGAGACCTATAACAGTTACAACTGCATTCTGCTCTAACAGAAAACTGGATAGCGATTTTCAAGATGTCTGCAGGATGTTAGGTAGTAGGAGTTCCATTCCTGATAACTGGTGGATTGACCCTTCCAAGGAAAAAATTCTAAATGCAGAGGCAATATATCTTCCTAAATGCATTTATGAGCTGGCAAGAAAGTAAGAGAGTCTCAGGCAAAAATCCTAAGTGAGTACTAAGTGAAAGAAGGACTGCGCTGGCTGTGGCTCTGAGGGCATTGATTGAACCAGGTGGACTTGAGCTTCTGTTGTCGGGCCTCACAGAGGACAGAGAATCATGAAGTACAGAGACCAGGGCCATCCAAGGCCCCTAGACACCTCGTCCGTAAAGGTGAGGTGTCTAGGGGCTCAAATGTCAACCCCCAAATGTCTACACTCCCAGATTGTGTAAATGGGAAATAGCTACTAACCCCATCAACCACCAGGGGGTTGCAAGACCCTAGGTGCTAAGCAAAAAAAGGGAAATTAATGTCATTACGGAGCCTGTGGGACCACAATCTGCCCCTCATGTAGTTTGAGGCCCAAGTTCATATTACCTGTGTGTTCTAAACAGTAAACAACAAACAACCCATGCCCCCCAAACTCAAGCCAATAATTTGTTAGGTTAATCTGAGACTGGTAGTGGTACAGGTGGCAAGAACTAGTGCAAATCCTTGATAGAGGAACCTACCTTTATCTCAGACCTTAAAGAATTTCCACAAATAAAATCTCAAGGAAATGCACAGCTTTCAATAAAAAGGAACCATCCTTACACAGAGGCACTGTAAATGAGAAAACAGACAGAAGACATAGACCCACAAGAATTCAAATACTGGAAATATCATACACAAACAAAAGTAGGAAATAACTATGATTGCTATATTGTTTTTTTGAAAAGAACAAATTGAAAAACAAGGAGATATAAGGAAAGATCAAGCAGATTTGGAAAAGGTCCAAATATGACTTTTACAAATGAAGAATCAAATAATTAAAGTGAAAACTTAATGGAAATGACAAACGATTAGAAAATGAAATTTAAAAATTAATTACAGGGAATTCCCTAGTGGTCCGGTGTTTAGAGCTCTGTGCTTTCACTGCCTGAGGCCGGGGTTCAATCCCTGGTCCGGGAAATAAGATCCCACAAGCTGTGTGGTATGGGCCCCCAACCCCCCAAAAATTAATTAATTCCACTTACAATAATGTACAAATTTACCTAGAAATAAATTTAACAAATGTTACAAAAGGCTTGTAGCAATAAAAACTACAAAACATTGTTGAGAGGAATTAAAGACTTGAATAGATGGAGAAATATACCATGCTCACAAATTAGAATAATCAGTATTATAAAGATGTACATTCTCCCAAAATTGAGTTATAGATTCAATGCAATTCCAATAAAAATTCTAGCAGGCTTTTTGGAGATATTGACAAACTATCATTAAAATTTACCTGGAACTGTAAAGGTCTTAGAATGGGCAAAACGACATTGAAGAAGAACAAAGTTGGGGGGGTTACTCTACATGATTTTAAGACTTACCATAAAGTGTAGTAATCAAAACAGTGATATTGGCATTAAGACAGACAAATAAACCAATGTAAAAGAAAAGAGGATCCAGAAACAAACCCACAACCAAATGATTTTTGACGAATGTAGCAGTGTAGTTTTATGAGAAAAGAACATTTTTTTCAAGTCATGCATCGACCGAATGTCAGTATGGAAAATATTGAACCTTGATTCATACCTCACATCCTACACAAGAGTTAATTCAAGATGGCTCAAAGACTTAAATGTAAAAGCTAAAACTATAAAGCATCTAGAAGAACGTATAGGAGAATATCTTTGTGATTGAACGTAGGCAAATATTTTCTGGACAGAACACAAAAAGAACTAACTATAAAAGAAAAAGTTTAAAATTACTGCTCTTTGAGGATAACAATAAAATAACAGTCAGAGTGAAACTATTTACCATACACACATCTGACAAAGGACTCATATCCGGATTATATAGATAATGCCTATAAATTATTAATAAAAGACTTGGGTGAAAGACTTGGACAGACACATCATAAAAGATGATACGCAAATGAGTAACAAACACAGATGCTCAACAGAGAGCAGCGCTCAGCGAGCCTGCAGCTGCTAGAATTTGCAAGGCAAGAGTTCAGGAGAGAAAGGAGCTATGTAGGATGTTTAGAAAGCTGCATAGGGGGTCTGTTTGAGTCTGTGGTTGAATATTCATCTACGCACACAGGGAAGGAAACCCCACAAAGCCAGCAATAACAACTTTAGAGGAAAGAAAAATTACTGAGATGCTATAATGTTCTCAGGTAATTCTGAGCTCAGACCAGGTCAGGAATCATTTGAGCTCTCTCCAGCCAGAGTAGAGACACTTTGTTGAATATATAGAGCATTTAACAGAGATCCCAGAAAGGCCATACCTTACAAGTGAGGAAAAATTAGTCTTAGATTAATGGCTACTTCGGACTTGTCCTAAAGGAGTTTTAAAATAAGCCTCAAAAGAATCAAATTAATCTGCAAGTAACCTAGCTCACTGTCAGAAAAATTTCAAGATTCTTTAAAGGAATACAAGAAAATCAAGCATGTCACACCCTAAAATTTGCAATGTCTGGCATCCAATAAAAAAAAGTCACTAGAAATACGAAGCAGTAGGAAAATGTGAGCCCAAAATATCAGTAAACAGAAACAGACCCAGAAGCAACAGAAATGATGGAGTTATCTGACAAGTACATACATTAAAACGGCTAGTATAGCTATGCTTCATATGCTTAGGGATATAAAGAAATATGTGGACGCAATGAGAGGAGAAATAGAAGATTTTTTAAAGAACCAAATGAAGCGTCTAGAGATGAAAAATTCAACAAAATAAAGCATCCAGATATGGAGCAACAGGACTCATTCATTGCTAGTAGAGATGCAGAATGGTATAGCCACTTTGGAAGACAGTTTGGCAATTCCTTACAAAACTAAACATACTTTCATCATATGATCCAACAATCATGCTCTTTGGTATTTACCCAAATGAGTTGAAAACTTATGTCCACACAAAAACCTGCACTCAGATGTTTACAGCAGTTTTATCCATAGTTGCCAAAGCTTGGAAGTAACCGAGACATCCTTCAGTAGGTGAATGCATAAGTAAACTGTAGTAAGCCTGTAGAGTGGAATATTATTCAGTGCCAGAAAGAAATTAACTATCAAGCTATGAAAAGATATGGGGGAAACTTAAATGCGTATTACTAAGTGGAGGAAGCAGACCTTAAAATACTACATATTGTATGATTCTGACTATATGACATTCTGGAAAAGGCAAAGCTATGGAAACAGTAAAAAGTCAGTAGTTGCCAAGTGATAGGGGGAGAGAGGGAGGAGTAGGCCAAGCCCAGAGGATTGATACTATATCAATACTCTGTATGATACTATAATGGTGGATACATGTCATTATACATTTGTCAAAACTTACAAAATGTTCAATACCAAGAGTGAATTCTAATGTAAACTATGGACTCTGGGTGAGAATGATGTGTCATTGTAGGTTCACTGATTGTAATTAATGTACCACTCTGATGGGGGATATTGATAGTGGAGGAGGTTATGCGTGGAGAGGGCAGGAAATACATGGGAACTCTATGCAATTTTTGCTCAGTTTTGCTGTGAACCTAGAGAATAGGTATTCTTATTTATTATTTATACTTTATTTATAAAATGTAAAGTCTATTGAAAAAGCAGAGAGAAAAGACAGATTACCTACAAAGGAGAAATCAACTAATATCTGATTTCATAAAAACAACAGTGGAAGCCAGAGACAGTGGGATTATGTCTTCAATTGTTGAGAGAAAACAATTATCATCCTACAGTTCTATATCCAGTGAAAACACTGTCCCATAATAAGGATTAAATATAGACATTTCAGTCAAACAAAACTAAAATTGTTTGCCACTAGTTAACTCTCACTAAAGGGAATTCAAAAGGATATACTTCAGGCAGAATGAAGGTGATTTGAGATGGAAAGTCTAGAAGTAAAAAGAATGAAGATCAGAAAAAGTGGTAAAAAGTGTATTCAAAAATGGCCACACTTATTCCCCTCTTGGTCTCCACGCCCTTTTGCAATGTGATTTTGCAGATCCTTTTATCAAGAGAGGGAGTCTATTTCCCCACCCTTTGAATCTGGGCTCAGCTCAATTCATGCCAAATCAATGGGATGTGGCAGAAATTATGTTGTGCCAGTTGTAAACTTCCATTCACTATTTTGGACCCCTGAACTGTCATGTTAACAAGTTCAGACTAGCTTGCTAGGATTAAAAACCACGTAGAAAAGCTGACCGAGACTATTATAGATCTGTTCAGCATCAAGTTGATCTGCCACCCGACAGCAGATTCATATGGGAGCTCAGCTGAGATCAGCTTAAATTTGCCTAGACCAGAAAAACTGCCCAGCCTACCCACAGTCTTGTGAGAAATAATACATGGTTACTATTCTAAGCCACTAAGTTTTGAGGTGATTTGTTATTCAGTTAGGAGCACCAAGAGTTAGCAATAGATAATAATGGTATAAATTGATAATGTCTTATGGGTTAAAAAATAAGATAGAAATAAAATATACAGCAATAGATAGATAGCATATGACTAGAGTTGAAGTGTTCTAGGGTTGAAAGAAAAGATGTTTATTTTTCTCACGTAATAAGAACTCCAGGGATAAGCATTTCAGAGCTGGTTCACTTGCTTAAGGAATTTATCAAGGACCCAAACTGTCTCCATTTTTCTCTCTGTTATTATTAGCTATGGCCATCATCCTTATGTTCAAAAGATGGCTGCTGCACCTCCAGTCATTGCAGCTGTGTTCCAGGCAGAAAGAGGGTGAGAATGTGATACGTCTGTCTCTTCTTTATGAGGAAAACAATATCTTTCCCAGAAGCTCTACCTGGTAGACCTCTGATTATATTTCATTGGCCAGAAATCTGCCACATGGCGATATCGAGGTGCCAGAAGCCTGGGAAATTTTTAGTTAAGTGAACTGCTTTGCCAAAGAAAATGAGGATTCTGTTATAAAGTGAATGTAGCAGTGGATGTAGATTAGGCAACTAGCAGTCTCTGCTCTCTACTTAAGAGAAAACATCTTCCTTGAGGGAATAATACAAAATGAAAAGCAAAGCAAACAATGTACTTAGTATAGAGATGGAGAGGTAGCATTGTGCAGGGGACAGGGCACTAGAGTGAGAGTCTCCTAGTCCTGGCTCAGAAGCTGACTTGCTGGGGGACGGTACCTCATTTTCTTCCCCTTTAAATCACGACGTTGGAGTAAACAAACTACACATTTTTGAGGGGCTATAGAGACTGTGAAGGGAATTAACGTTTATGATAGATTCTTCATGTGCAAGAGCACATTTAGACCTTACAACAAATATATGAGTGTCATTATCCCAGTTTACACTGGGGATGTGAAATCTCAGAGAGATCAAGTAGGGTGCACAGATCCCACATCTAGTAAATGGCAGAGCCAGAATTCCAACTAGGGCCTGCAGACCTCCAAAGCCAGAGGCTTCCTTCGATTGCCCATTCGTTTCCAGAAGGTGAAATAAGCACATGCATTTTTATTTACTGAGTTTTAAGGTCACACTTCCTAAACGAAGTGTCTTTTAAAGCATGACCTGGTAACACTTCCCCTGGGGGTGTTTATTACATACGCAGACTCCTGGACCTCCTTCAGATGAACTGGAGCAGACTCTCTAGGGCTGACACCAGGAATCTGCGTTTTAAAAAGCTCCCCTAGAGACCTCCCCGGTGGCATGGCGCAGTGGTTAAGAATCCGCCTGCCAATGCAGGGGACACGGGTTAGAGCCTTGGTCCGGGAAGATCCCACATGCCGCGGAGCAACTAAGCCCGTGCGCCACAACTACTGAGCCTACTCGCCACAGCTACTGAAGCCCGCGTGTCTAGAGCCTGTGCTCCACAACAAGAGAAGGCACAGCAATGAGAAGCCCACGCACCACAACAAAGAGTAGCCCCCGCTCCCGCAACTAGAGGAAGCCCGCATGCAGCAACGAAGAACCAGTGCAGCCAAAAAATAAATAAATGAATAAAAATTTAAAAATAAAAAAATTAAAAGCTCCCCTAGTAATTTAGAGACATTTTAAATTGGAGAACCATGATTATAAACGTATAATGTATTGCTCCATTCTAATGTAGTTTATTTATAGATCAGTGGCTCATGGAAATTTCCTCCAAATATCAGGAAAATAAAATTTAAAAATAGTCTGTTTCTCCTTCCTGTTCCTTAGTTTCCTAATGAATATGCTCAATTCCATGGAAATGTGAAGAACCTGGAAGTATGTCATAGAAGATATCTGATTAATTGAGGCTCTGTAAGGCAAAGGCACGGATTACTGTGAATGTGAACACTGATTAGAATCACACAAAGCTGGAAGGGGATGGGCAAAGGAAATGACGTTACTAAATATTTACTATGTTCCAGACACTATTCAGACACATTATGTCATTTAAGTGGTCTAAGACATGTGATTCGATCCCTTTTATTTATAAATGGGGCAGGTACTATTATACTTCCATTTTAGAGATGAAGAACTTAATGATGAGAGAAGAACAATCACTTATCTGAGATGACTCATTCATTCATTAACTCATTCACACAGTATCTCTTGAGGGCTTATCTTAAGCAAGATATTGAGACCAGAGCAGCAAAAAAAAAGCAGTCTAGAGACCTCAGCTGTCACAAGGCCCTGACCTACCCGCCAGGTCTCCACTGAAGAAACCAGAACTGAGAAAGCAGATTGGGGCTGAAGCCTGGCAGAAACAGGCTCCCTGGGCTTGGACTGCCTGCTGCAGGGAGCAAGAAGAAAGCTTCCTGCTGGTGGTCTCAGGCAGCCCTAGAGAGCAGGCGGTAACCTTGGTTCCAGCAGTAGCTGCATCCCTGGGTCATACCAGACCCTTACTTGCCCAGAGGAGAGGAGCAGGTGAGGGGTCCGATGAGAGAGAGCCTAGAAGTAGAATTTGAAAGGGAAGAAGGGGAGCCCCCAAATCTGAACATATCCTCTCACTAACCTTGGGAGATAGATATTATTTCCATTTTATAGATGAAGAAATGGAGGCTCAGAAAGGTTAACTGACTTTCTCAAGTAAATGTTCAAGCCAGAAGGGGAATAGTGCCCGTCTCAGACCTCAGCTCCAACACCTCCACCTTGCCCCTTTAATGCTCAGGAGGGAGGTCTTCACAGGGTTGTAAAATGCTCACCAAGTAGTGCTAAAGTAATTTACAAAGCGATACTAGAGGCTGGTTCTGATTCTTGTTACTAAGGTTTTTTTAACTCCAAGTTCAAATCGCACAGAAAATAAAATTTTCTCCCTAAAAGGTTCTGTGGAAAATGTTCTCTGTTCTATGTAACAGCCTCCTCATCTGTGTTTGTGTCTGAAGAGAGGACTAGTCTGACAGGAAGAGTGATAAATCTGGAGCTTGTTTTGGCGTCCCGGAGGAAAGGTGGGTGGAGCGTCTCACAGTAAATTAGGAATTCAGAATGAAAACGTAGCCGAGTTTATTTGGGTTTCTAGTGACACCTCAGAATTATTGTGCAGGCGTGTCAAAGGCGGCTAAAAGTAATGACTGCTCCTCCTCCGCCCTCGGGATGCTGCGTGCTAAGAAGGGGGAATGCCTCTCCTTTGGGGATGAGGGTGGGAACCTTCCCTTTCCCACCTGAATCAGGAAGGGACGAGAGGAAAGGATTGTGGTTTGGAGTCCAGTCTGGCTCTGCTGAGTTCCGGAGAGGGGCGGGAGGCAGTTCGGGGGCGTGTCTGAGCTCGGGATTTGAGGTCTGACGCCAGGATTTGGAGACTTTCTTCAGAATTTTTTTTTGGGGGTATCTACGTTTGGGGGTGGACGCTGACAGTGGGAGGAAACAGGAGACTGGGTCGTATCTGAAAGGCACTGAGGTAGGATCTTGGGGCGGGGGGCGTTGAAAGTTGAGGCGAGGATCTGGGGGGTGGAAGTTGAAGCCTGCCTGAAGGTACTAAGGATGTGGGTGAATGTGTCGGGTATTGATGGTGCAGGGCTGTGAATGGGAATCAGGCTCAGTACCAGATCTTAGGTGAGAAGTAAAGAGGCTAGAAGAAAAGAGCGTCGAGCAGCCACAGCCTTTTCCTAAAGCGACTCACACCCAGACACACCCATCGTCCCAGACACACCCAGTGCCCTCGGTGGCTGGAGGCAAGGCAGTACCGGGGCCGGCTAGACCCTGCTCCCACCGGGCCTTCTCCGAACTCCCAGCGGCTTCCACAGCTGCAGGGGTCTGGCGGGTCCCCCCAGCGGGGAGTCTGAGGGCGTGGCCAGCGGCCCGGCGCCCGCGGCTCTGGATTGGCTGCCCAGAGGGCCCGTAGGCGGGGCTCTGGGTTGGGTCCCGCTCGGCTGTTCGCAGACGGCGGGGAGGCGGGGCCGGCGGGAGCCCGGCAGCCAATGGATGCGCAGCCCCGGAGCAGTTACAAAGGGCCGAAGCGAGGCCGCCGCGGCGGCGGGGAAGGTGGGGCGAGGCGAGGTTTGCTGAGGCGAGGCGGCTGCCGGGCCGGGCCGGGCCACAGGCGGTGGCGGCGGGACCATGGAGGCGGCGGCCGCTGCTCCGCGTCCCTGGCTGCTCCTCCTCGTGCTGGCGGCGGCGGCAACGCTGGTCCCGGAGGTGACGGGTGAGCGGCGGTGCGGCGGGACTGGCGGGCGGCTTCGGGGCGCGCGGACCGGGCCCGGCCTCTGGCTCGCTCCTTCTCTTTCTCAAACATGGCGCGGGGCCGGGGGCGCAGGTGGCGGCGCCTGGGCCGGGGCCGGGCTTTCCTGCTCGGGCCGCCGCCACGCTAGCCGCGGATGGGGAGCGGAGGCGGGGCTAGGGCCTGGGTCCGAGCGCGGGTGGGCTTGCCCGGCAGCCCGCGGCCGCCCCGGCTGCCGGCTCTCCGGAGGAAGTGGCGTCGGGCGAAGCCGTCCGGGGTCGGGGGCTGCCCTCTGGGGAGCGAGTGGGCGCGGGCCGACGGCCGGAGGGTGTGAGGCTGGCCGGGACCGGCAGAGCTGGGACTGCTCCCCATTCCCCTCGGGGCGCTGTGTGGCGTTGTCCCGGGCACCGCACCCCGAACGAGTAGGTGCTCCAGGCTCCGGGGTCCCGGGAGGGATTGGGGTCCGAGGAGGCTTCCAGGGCGGGGTGTGAGCTCTGAGCCTCCAGGGCCTCCCCTAGCAGTGGGAGGGGGGGATGTGTGGCAGAGACCCCCGGGTCAGCAGGGCCGCCCTGGCCTTTGGCGCCGGCCTGACCCCGCCGAGAGGGGCCGCTTCTCCAGACAGGGGTGGCTTTGGAAGGGGAGCTACTGTGAAGCTTTGTGTGAGGACAAGGAGGCACTAACATGTGCGGAGTGCTTCTTCTTTCGTGCTTCTGGGGAAGTGTTGAAGTGAATCCAGTAACCAGAGGCTACAGATTGTTTTCGTAGTAGAAACTTGAACGTTTGCTCACTCTGCGGGGGTTTGGAATGTTTGAATGGAAATGACTCTGAATTGATCAAACGCTTTTATTTCCTCGAAGGAACATCGCTAGAGATGTTCCATTTCTTGAGTGACAGTAGTTTGAATCAGTCGTCTGTGTAGCTGGTTTTCGAGGGAGTGTTTCCTGCGTTTTCCAAAATATTAAATTAGGATGGGGTATGGTCGTCACCTACCTCGCGGAAGGAGAAGTGAAAAACTTTGTTAGCATCCAAGTTATAGTACTAGAAACTGAAATATAGAGCCTTAGTGTAAGCAACTAAGATAAAGTGAAAGTACGTTTCTGTGTCTGTAATTGAACACCAAATGTTTTTAAAACAAAAAATTCAAGACTTAGGGTGCCAATTATTATTAATAGCTACTGTTTTTTAAGAGCTTACTATGATGCAGATGCATAAAGTACACCAAAGTACCTTATCTAATCCTCACAACTAAACCCTTAGGGCTATGTGGCATTTGCCCCATTTTATTTATTTATTTATTTATGTCTGTGTTGGATCTTCGATTCTGTGCGAGGGCTTTCTCTAGTTGCGGCGAGCGGGGGCCACTCTTCATCGCGGTGCGCGGGCCTCTCACTGTCGCGGCCTCTCTTGTTGTGGAGCACAAGCTCCAGACGCGCAGGCTCAGTAGTTGTGGCTCACGGGCCTAGTTGCTCCGCGGCATGTGGGATCTTCCCAGACCAGGGCTCCAACCCGTGTCCGCTGCATTGGCAGGCAGATTCTCAACCACTGCGCCACCAGGGAAGCCCTGCCCCATTTTATAGATGAGAAAACTGAGGTGTGGAGAGGCTAAGTACTCAATTATTAAGAGCTGGAGTTAGTACACTGAGGGTTCAGTGTTTCCAAAACCTATACACCTTAATATATACACCTCACTGTCTGGCATAGCCCATTTTTCTTTTTTAGTCCTCTAATAGTGATCTTTATTATTCACTTTTAGATTTTTGTCCTCACAATTAGAAAAACAGGTTGGCTTCTTTCTGACTCCTAGTACATTCCTTTTTTCTGGCCCTGCCACACAGTGGTATCTAAATTCCCCAACCAGGGATCGAACCCGTGCCCCCTGCAGTGGAAGTGCCAAACCCTAACCACTCCTAGTACATTCTTGGAGTCCCTACACACTGGGCCTACATTAGAGGAAACAATGGAGTTTTGACATTGGCCTGAGAAGGGGGACAAGATAAATGTGTGGACAGGTGGGAGAATCAATATAGTTATGCATCAAGCATAAGTAACATTTCCACACCACTATTAACTCAAGTAGCGTAGTTCACTCTTTTCCACCTAGCTTAGCACACAAAGTGTTCGTGTATTCAAGCATCAGTATTGGACTTAATAGATGTACAGAGTATTGCTCAGCCCATGCCCTGGAGGAGCTTACAGACTACCCTGGCATGCCTACAATACAAAGCCAATCCAGGAGCTATTACTATGCTTAAACCTAGACTACCTCAATTGGTCTGCCTGTTCTCCTTGATTATGTTGATGTTTCCATTCATCCTTTCATATATTCTGAAGAAGCGCAAATGCTTTTTAAAATTTATAATTTGACTTCCTTTTTAAGAGTTTGCAATTGTTCCTTATTGTCTCGGCATCAGTTTTGTATTTCTCTGCCCAGCTTCTGCTCTCTCCAACATAGATTTCTCTAGGGAAATTGGTTCCTTGTCCGTGGTACACAGTTTAGTACCACTATGTCTACATATATATCCTGTGTGAGAATGCTTCCTTTCTGCCATTTCATAACCTTCTCTTTCAAAACATGCCTAAAACCCAACTCTTATTTACATTAATGCCTCTTGAATGTTTTGTCCTTTCTTCATATGCAGCCATCAGTTTAGTCCTGCCTGTTACCCCTCAAATCCATTTGCTTTCCAGAGTTTCTCTCACCTAGGCTTTTTTATAGGCTGCTGCCAAGCTAATCTTCCTTAGCCATCCCCACAGAGGGTTTACGAGATTTCCCATTTGTATTCAGTGCTTAGAGCAGTACTTGAGGCTTATGATTAGGGCCATCTCTGTGTATCCAACCAGAGATCTCACATCCCACTACTGCAAACCCTCGATTCCAGCGTTTTCTATTTTTCCACCCACTCCACTTTTCAGCCTTTTCACTACATATTTAATTTTGCCCCTTTTGGGAGTGTGAGGAGAGAAGTTCTCAGTCCTGACTTCCTATACTGCTTTAGTTTGTGAACTCTTTATTTCCCTGAACTGTATAGAACTTACACTTTGTGTTGTCTATTTCTACCATGTTGCACTGTTACTTAAAAATACTCTCTAACGTGTTATAAGTACCCAGAGGGCAAGGATCATGCCTTTTATTTCTTTTATGGTCTCAGAACCTAGCACTATGTTTTATATTCTGTTCCACTTAAATGCTTGTTGTTTAAATTAATTCTGTTTGACTTGAGTATTCCTTTAGTGTTTATACTGTTATATGTAAGTACAGTTTATACAATATTAATTGAGAATTCTGTGTACAATCAGGAAAAGTCATGTGATGTGGTAAAAGAAGCAGTTGGTTATTAGATTTGGTTATTAGCCCCAACTTCTAGATATGCAGAAAATGGGGATGATACCTACTTTGTCTAGTTTATGAGATTGTGAAGATCAAATGAGAAAATTGTATTGGCATTTGAGGTTGCTATTTTGTATTGTTATTAATAGGAGGGCTGATGTTCAACCAGCAATTCCCACTGGGCCACGTGTGTTTTGATTGGTTAGACATTCTTTCTGATTGGTTGGTACCACTGGGGTGCTAGTTGTTAATACTTTTAATATCACCCCTGCAGAGAGGCATCAGTATTCAAAGAGGGAAGTGAGTATTCTAGACTGAAGTGACTGGGGGAGGCTTCCTGGACACTTTAGGACTTAAACTGACTTTGAAGGGTGGCTAGAATTCAGTTGGGCAGAGAGGGGGATTTGATGAGTGTTAAGCTCTCTCTTTGTAAGCTGTGTCCCCCAGCTCCCCTAGGGCAGGAAGCAAAAGCTTCTATTGTCTGGCTGGCAAGTTACTCTTTATAGAGTTAATTTCCTTATTCTGAAATGTGGGGTTTGGATATATTAACCACTGTTATTTTTTCCCATATTCTAAAAATTCTCTAATATGTGACTGGAAACAGAAAGGTAATCTAAGTGGGATGAGTAAGGGAGAGTAATATAATGGGATGCCCACCAGGGCTAGGCATTCAAATGTTGAAAGTCATAAATCACTGAGTTTACAGATGGAAAAGCATAACTCTAGAGATTAGGTGAATTTCTCAGGGTTGGGCAGAACCAGGACAGGAACTTTGATTTTTCTGATTCTAGATCTTGTGTCCTATATGGCAGTTTAAAATGTGAAGGATTTGGAGGGGGGAGGAACAGAGTTAATGGAGTGACTTACCTAAGTGAAGTTACCTTGAATTTCACAGAGTTTAAGAAAAGTGAGTTCTGAAAGTGGGAGGGAGGGGAAATAATTATAGGTTATAAAGTCCTCAATAGAAGGTCAGTACCTTTTTTATACTGCTGAAAAAAGGGCCTGGTGTAGTGCTTTTTTTTTTTTTTTTTTTTTTTGCGTTACACGGGCCTCTCACTGTTATGGCCTCTCCCGTTGCGGAGCACAGGCTCTGGACGCACAGGCTCAGCGGCCACGGCTCACGGGCCCAGCCGCTCTGCGGCATGTGGGATCCTCCCAGACTGGGGCACGAACCCACGTCCCCTGCATCGGCAGGTAGACTCTCAACCACGCAGGGAAGCCCGTGTAGTGCTTATTGATTGAGAAAAGTAGGCTTATAGTAGTTTGGAAATTTTGGTTTAATTGAAGTGGGATGTGATTGAAAGGCCTTGTAGCACATGGTTAGGTTTAGAATTTTAGATGATCTACTTTGTTGTTGAAATTAAATGGGGAGGAACTTCCCTGGTGGCACAGGGGTTAAGAATCCACCTGCCAATGCAGGGGACACGGGTTCGAGCCCTGGTCCGGGAGGATCCCACATGCCGTGGAGCAACTACTGAGCCTGTGCTCTAGAGCCCGTGAGCCACAACTACTGAAGCCCATGCTCCTCAACAAGAGAAGCCACCTCAATGAGAAGCCCTTGCACCGCAACAAAGAGTAGACCCTGCTCACAGCAACTAGAGAAAGCCCTGGCACAGCAACGAAGACCCAACACAGCCAAAAATAAATAAATTAATTTAAAAAAAGAAATTAAATGGGGAATGGACATGTTCAAAATAATGAAGAAGGAGATAAATCTTGTTCCTGTGGGGAAGGATGCTCCTGTGAAGACTTTTGTTGACAGCTTCTCCTAGGCCTAATTGAAACAGTTGCCTGAACTCAATGCTGTTCTTTAGTACAGTTGTATTGGATCAGATATGTTCATGTCTAATGAAGTGGGTTTTGAAAATGCCAGTATCCTATGGATGGCCCTTTTGATATGAGAACATGTCTTTTCAAACCACAGAATCGCCTGCACATGTCAAAAAACCTCATGCCTTTTGCTGTTCTTTCTTGGTCATGGCTTGCATAATGCAACTTTTTCTGAAAAGATGGACGCTGGTTTGATACCATGTGATTGGGTCACATCTTTGCCTCCTGGTTCTGGAATTGACAGCAGATGCTGGCATGTTTCTCAGGAATTTTCATGTCTTGTTACATAGAACTGGCTGAAAAAAACTTTTGGAATCTTCTCAAAATTTATAGTCTGTCTTGACCCAGCCTAACTGCAATACTTAGGATAATATTTAATGCATTATTTAATGTAATTTTCTCAATATCAAATCTAAGCAGTTTCCATAAACATTAAGATTTGCTGCTACGCTGAATTAGATCCAGGTTTAGCTCTACAGTTTTAGTCCAAAACTGCAAGTAAGTTTCTTATGGTTACCCTTTTTACATGTGAACTTAACGATTGATTGACTTGTAGGCTTTTTGCCTTAGACACTTTCTCAAACACTAGGTAGAGTAAGTCTGATTGGTTTTATGGGTCAAATTTTATAGATCACATCTGGCCTTTTGTAAAGCTGCTCTTTCATTTTGGCAATCTGAGAGCAATATACATTATACAGAATGATTTATAACAAAAATATTATGACTTGCAGGATGTACACACAGGTTGCTTTGACATTTCTGTGAAGGTTCAGTGGTCCTTGCATCATTTTATCAATCTGTAAGGAATATATTTTAAGAATGTGCTAGGAATTCTACCTGCCTTGTCTCATTTAATTCTCATAACCAGCCTTGGATGATAGTTGTGTAATAGTACAAAAGCTTCTTACTTTTGTACCAGTTAATTTCCAAAAGACTCTCTTTTTTAAAAAAATAATTAATTAATTAATTAATTAATTTTTTTGCGGTACGCGGGCCTCTCACTGTTGTGGCCTGTCCCGTTGCCGAGCACAGGCTCCGGATGCGCAGGCCCAGCGGCCATGGCTCACGGGCCTAGCTGCTCTGCGGCATGTGGGATCTTCCCAGACCGGGGCACGAACCTGTGTCCCCTGCATTGGCAGGCGGACTCTCAACCACTGCGCCACCAGAGAAGCCCTGTCGTTCATATTTTAATCATAAATACATTTGTAAAAGGAAGACACTGCTTCAGATGGAACAGATAGTGACTAACAGTAGTCCAACCACTGAGACTCAAATGATTGTGCATTACCATTGTGCATTACCATTAACTCCATCAGCCTGGGTAGGCAGAGTTGTCAGGATTTTGCTCAGATTGGAACTTAGTTTGTTCCTTTGAAAGTATGTAAATAGAAGAGCTTCTGTGTTTCCATTCTACAGACCAGGAAACTGAGGTCTTGATGTTAATGAATGATGGAGCCTGTGTTTAACCTTTGCAGAGTGTGTACTCTTTCCTCTACATCATGCTGCTTTCATACACAGTAAATATCTTTTTTTTTTTTTTTTGCGGTTCGCGGGCCTCTCACTGTTGTGGCCTCTCCCGTTGCGGAGCACAGGCTCCGGATGCACAGGCTCAGCGGCCATGGCTCACGGGCCCAGCCGCTCCGTGGCATGTGGAATCTTCCCAGACCGGGGCACGAACCCGTGTCCCCTGCATCGGCAGGCGGACTTTCAACCACTGCGCCACCAGGGAAGCCCAGTAAATATCTTATAATGCTCATTTTGTCAGGAAGGTTTTCTTCCTTCCTTCCTCCCTCCCTCCCTTCTTTCCTTCCTTCTTTCCTTCACCATGAGAATATGCTTCAGCTTGTCTTTATTACAGTTTGCATCTTTGCAGCTTACTCAGATGCTTGCAGTCTTTCTTTGACGTTATATTTTTAGGTAATTCGAATCTCTCCAATGATTCTAATGATGGTTGATCCCTCACTATTTGTGTTGATTTATTTATATTCATAGCAAACTCTTTGCTTCTCAAATTAACAGAGGCACAGACCTGAAAATTTGAATCAGAGAAGAGAAAAAAGCTATCATTGTCCATCGTTAACATTTTGGCTTATTCTATCCCTTTGCATTTTTTTGTATAATATAATCATTCTTTAATCATTCTGTCTCAATAGTTTATCAAAGCTAAATAAATATGTTTTTAAGATGGCAGAGCTTTGGCTTGTAGAAGAAATAGCTCATTTAATCTTAGCAAATATTTAGTAATGGTCAACTCAGTGGGAGGTATAGAAAAAGACGCACACTTGCTTTCAAGGAGTATGATGCTGGGGAAATATGAATACAGATTCAGTAATAGCAACCACAGGGATTGCTCTCTAAAGGTGATAGGACTTGATCTTGTGCCTTGCAGAATAGGTAGGGTTTAGAGAGGATAAGGGGCAGAGGGAAAGTACTCCTAGGTAGGGGAGGATGATGTGAGTGAAGAAGGAGCATGCTAAGTTTAAAAATTTTAAGGGGAGGAATGGAAGTTCATGATTTAAAGGGTGGGCTCAGAGAATTATGAACCTTGAAAATCAGGAAAAAGAATGTTTAACTGCACCACAGAGGAAATGGAGTAGGGTGGCTACCTAGGAGGTTTTGGAGTAGGTATGATGGCCTTGGGAATGGAGTGAATGGGTGGCTCTGTGACATTTTAAAGAAGTAGGAGCAGCTGGTAGTCATGCCTTTGCATGGCTGTTGCCTTGCCTGCAGGCTCTTGGCTTCCTCCCTCACCTCTTCTATGTCTTTGCTCACATGTCACCTTTTTCTCAAAGAGACTTACCCTGACCACCCTTTTGTAATTGTCATTACCTTGCTTTGCTTTTTCTTTCTTTCTTTTTTTTTTTTTTTGCGGTACGCGGGCCTCTCCCATTCCAGAGCACAGGCTCCGGACGCACAGGCTCAGCAGCCATTGCTCACGGGCCCAGCCGCTCTGCGGCACGTGGGATCTTCCCAGACCGGGGCACGAACCCGTGTCCCCTGCATCAGCAGGCTGACTCTCAACCACTGCGCCACCAGGGAAGCCCTGCTTTTTCTTTTTTTTAACACTACCTTCTGAAATACAGTATTTACTTATCATATTTACTTATTTACTATGTTTATTGTTTCTCTCTAACTACTAGGATATAAGCTTCATGAAAGTGTATATCTTTGTTTTGTTAATCAGTGTATCTAGAGTGCAAAGAAAGTGCCTGGTGCATCGTAGGCACTCAGTAAATATTTGTTCAATGGCAGTCAGTGGCTCTTAACTGTAAAAAGGTGGAGTACAAAAGTTAAGAAGGACTCTATGAAGTAAAAAAAGAATGACTCCAGGATTTTTATACCTATATAATGCCTTTAACTAGTAAGGAATTTGGTGAGAGAAAGATAGAAGGGTAGTGAATTCTGATTTGAGCATGTTGAGTTTGAGGTGAAAGTAGGATAGGCAAGTGAAATGGTTCAGTAGGCAGCAACAATGTAAGACTGGAACATGGTTGGAATGGGAGAGGACCTTAGGCAGAGAAATGATTATCAGCATTTCCTTCCACCCCATTCTTTTGGATTCTCATGCCCCGCAAACCACCTTAAGTGGAGTATTTATTTTGATCCTGAATTCCTGGCTTAGATGTGGAGCCTTGCTCAGTTCACTGTTAGATTCTTCACTCCCGGTTGCAGGTCCATGTTTTGTTACCCACCCCCACCCCCACCCCCAAGCCAAAGAAGTATATATTCAGAATCATTTGTGAACTTCTGGTTCTACTGAAATTGGCCTTTAGGCTATGCTGCTTTCTCTGCAGTAATATGACTGACTTCCTGGGAATCTGCTCTGGTTCCTGGCTGAGGTACAAGAGAGGGAGTTTCTTGTTTGAGGCCTGCATTTACTCCACTGGCTTCACGTCACGGTTGTGACGTTAATAGGTATTACCTTACTGTCTCTTGGAGCTTCCTGATGGCAATATTGTTAAACGCTTTTCATGCTACTGTTTTTCTCTGTGAACCAAACACTGGTGCACTTGTACATATCTCTAGACCATCTTTATTTTTCTCTTTGGATTGATCTAACTTATTTGTTTTCCTTCCAATTTTGAAGGCATTTAAATCATGTGACTTGGTTGCCAGAAATGTAATAAAATCTTTATGGGAACAGGTATAAGAGCCCCCACATATTTGTCTGGCATTAGATTCTAATCAGTGTGTCTCTTTGTCTGGCATTAGATTCTAATCGGTGTGTCTCTCTGGGACTCACTTTTCGCAGGAGGATAACACCTAACTTAAATGATGATTGTGAAAATAATATGTATCAATAGTAGTGTTTATAGAGTACCTAGCACATAGCCTGATACTGATAAATATTCAATAAATGAGACATACATTTAAATAAGTGAAGAAATGCCTTTTGGAAGAGGAAATACATGTCTGTGTAATGAAGAACTATGATTAATTGGTAGACTGAGAGGCAGATTTCACTCAATGTAAGAAAGGACTTTGTATCAATGGGAGCTGTCATGAAGTGGAACATTATAAGGTGTTATGTTCCCTGTCACTGGAAATATTCAGGCAGAGGTGGGAGGCAGAGATAACCTTCTGTCCAAGAAGTTGTAGAACACATTTCTTGCGTTAGGTGAGAGGATGGAATTGATTATCTCAAAGCTCTTCTTCTATCCCAGAATTCTGTACTTACAGGTGTAGTCCAGGCTTCCTTGCTCATTGCTTTTAGCCAGCATACAGGCTCTCAACTTCCCTAGCATTCACGGCTTCAAGATGAGCACTGTTTTATAACTTTATCTTATGGTATGGGAAAAATTTATTCAGGCTTGGCTTGTCCTCTGGCCGTTTTCTATAAAAGAATTTAGGACGCTTGAAATAAAAATATATGCAGTAAGACCAAAACTAGTGATCAGAAGGATAAGAACCAATAAGTAAAAGAGGAAAAGAAAGAGAAAAATTAGCTATAACTTTTACCTGAGGAAAGCTTTAGTAGTTGAGCACAATAATTAACTTTGAGTTTTCCAGGATTGAGAGCAATAAGGGAACCCAGAGAGTTTGCATAGATCTCATTGCCTGTTGTTGAGAACACATGAGGAGGCTGCCACCTTCCTTAATAAAATGGAGCCCCCAAACACGAAGACTGCAATGCAGGGAGAATTTCCAAGTGTTAAAAGAGTTCCAGGACCTGGCAGCCCTGATTCTTGTTCTCAGCCTTCCTCTTTAATATGTTTGAGGATTCAGTTTAGTGCTGCTGCTACCATTTTTATTCTGTACTCTAAGGACACACTAGTTTTACCTTAATGCCAGTGAAACAGCTGGTATAAGGCTGGAATGTTTAAATCAAGCTATCCTAAAAGCTATGGATAGAAAGCAACATAAAACTATTCATTCTGGTTTACAAAGACTCTGTCTTCAGGTCCTTATCTTTTGGCCTGTCTCCATTTGGCAGACAGAGTCTGAATACTGCCACCAAGTGAACTGAGCCAGACATCTACCTCTTTTCCCACAGGCCCAACTCAGCAAGGTCCAGAGTGTGTCTTTGCTTGGGTTTCCTGTTTGAAGAACTGCCTCCTTTCTGGGTGATGAATTATGGGAATGATGACTTCCTTTAGGAGAGACTGCACTTACCTAGAGAGCATATGTTGGTTGTATAGTAACCCAATATTCATATGAAAAATACCCACGTATGTTACCATAAAGGACATTCTTTGGTTAGAGACATGCTTATTTCACTGGGGAAAACAAGTTTCTCTCTGCTCTTGAGCATAATCTATTATAGAAATCTTTGTATAAGGGGCATTGGGAAAAAAGTGAAGAATTTGGGTTTATCACTCTCCATGACTTGAATGAATTCACTTGCCTTGCGTATTCTGCAGTTGCAGAGTTACTTTAGGCCTGTTCCAGTGTTTCCTTGTTCTAATCAACAGGCTGAACCTCCTTATTTTTGTTCACTTGCTTCAGGATAACCATTCCATCTAGATTTCCGAGGTGTGAACCTCACTGATTGCATAATAGTGTATATTTATAGTTCTAGGACACCTTGTACAGGCATCCTGTTACATTTCTACAATATAAGATCTTTAAATATGTATGGAAATAACAAATAGCTCCCATGCAGAAAAGCAAAGACAAATTTTTTTTTTTTTACTAGAAATAAGGACTAATATACATATATCAGAGCACTGAACATAGAGGAGATAAACCTGAAGAGGAATATAGAGATAAAAGCAGTAATGGTGGCTTTTCATTTATACAAACACACAAACTCTTACCCTCTCTCTCTCCTCTCTCTCTCCCTCTCCCTCTCTCTCTCTCTCTCTCTCTCTCTCTCTCTCTCTCTCTCCCCCCCCCTCCCTCTCTCCTCTCTCTTCTCTCTCTCTCTCTCTCTCTCTCTCTCTCTCACACACACACACACACACACACACACACACACACATACAATGTGTGTATGGGGCTTTTTTTTTTCTTGATGTATTCATTCCCAAACCAAACTATAATGTGCTCTAATTGAGTCTCTTTGTTTAGCACATGGCTATTGATTTGAGTACTTTCTCCAATTGAAAAACTGACATTTAAATTTTGTTATTCAGTGTACAACTGATTTGAATAAAACACCAAGATTGTGTATTATAGATTTCCTTCAACAATAATTATATGTAATTATTTTACCAAAATAAACAAGTTAAAGTAGTTTTAGCTATTTTATCTCATTTCACATTTGGGGAAAAAATTACAGACCAGGGATAGAGTTTGCTCTTGTTTCTCAATGAGGAAAGCTAATTTCTGATTGCTAGTTCCAGCTGGTTCCACCAGAGAAGTGTATAGTTGATGCTAGTAAAGAGCACTGAGCATGTGGAGAGGAAGCGCAACTGGAAATAGGTCAGGCTGGCCACATGCTGCTAAAACAGGTGACAGTTTTCATGAGTGTGGTATCTCAGAAATTTTAAGGAACCTGTGAAGATTAACTGAGTTTATGCTCCTAAACTTGGAGCATACTTCCTGGCACATAGAAAACATGAAGTAAATGATTGTTATTAAGAAAATTGTTTTTTATAGAATCATAGAATTTTTAGACTAGAAAGGACCATGAGACCGTGATTATCATTTTGTCTAACGTTATAAGTTAGGAAACTGGAGCTCAGACATTATGTGGTATTTTCAGGATAAGCAGGATAATTTCAGGATAATAATTCAGCTAATGACTGAACAGGAATCCACTCCCTCCTCACAATTTTATTTAGCATCCCTTTTCTGACTCAAGCCTCCATTAGGGAGAATGATGTTTTTAAAATCGCCTAACTTTGTGGAAGATTTCTTTAAATACTATCAAATCAGACCCTAACAGATGGATGCATAGATGGATACATAATGATAAAATCAGTATAGCAAAATAGTAGCAGTTATGGAATTTAAATGGTGGTTATAGAGGTGTTCACATTTCTGTCAATTTTTCTGAATGTTTGAAAATGTTCATAATATAATGTTGGGGGGGGGACTAAAAAAAATCTATACCATCTCCTCACCCCAGATATGTTTCTATTACTGATTTCTTTGAACACAGACCAACCAGTGGTACTTGCTACAGCCAAAGGAAATAAAACAACTGGGGGTCCAGGGCCCTCTGGCATGCACATTCTAGGCCCTTTCCTTGACAGTCTCCAGGGATTGAGAACCACAGGTCTGTTTCAAGTTTTTCTGTCCTTTTCTTTCTTTTCTCTATCCTTTTTTTAAATTACAAGTGATAGTTGTGCATTGCAAATTTGAAATTCCCTACTCACCAACAAACAAGTCAATTAACACAATTAGCACTATAGGTGACTTTCCTATGAACAAAGGCTCTATTTTTTTTCTTTCTATTGTTTTGCTTTCTCCCTTTCCGTGGTAAATTTTACTTTTGTTCTTTTCCTTCTTATTTTTAATGCCTTTATAATCTTGAGTATTTCTATTCTTATATAATCTTTCTCCCCAAGATCACAATTGTTTCTTCCACCTTATCCTTTAAAAACAAAACAAAAACAAAAATGTGGCCACATAAATATTCTTTTAGCTGGGGCCTTTCCGCCCTTTCTTATATATCACCTAAGTTTTGTCAGATCCAGCCTACCCTTGCCTTGTGATGGGAGAAGGCGAAGCAGGGAGTTTCAATAAATTGGGTTTTAGGACTCAGGCAGAAACCTTAGGGGATACTCTTCAAGGGTCAGCAGACTCAGAATTAGCTGTGCATTGCAAACAGGTGGTATGCCCTAAGGAAATAGTTGCTCTAAGCAATTGGGTCCTTGCATCTAATTTAGCTTAGAGATCCTGGAACAGGGAAAACAAGTCTCATGAAGCAAATGAGTATAATCACCTATGAACCATTATAAACCATAGCTAGGGCCTAATAACTATTAACTTATGTATAGACGTCATAACTCTGTGCCGCTATATACACATGCTGCATAATTCTGTACAACATAATTCTGTGCTGTATCTTCTATTCTCCAAAGGATAAGTAACATCAAGCCTTAGCAGACTCTAACCAAGCCCCTGCTAGAGGCCTTCTTCAGTAACCAAAATGGTACTAGTAATTGGAAAGCTGAATTCCTAATGCTAAGTCTTGGGACGTCTAGATTTTGAGGTCTGAAAACTTTTAGGTTGATTACAGTACATCCCCAAGCTCCAGTTTTTATATACACATAGTTTAGTCTTAAAAGGGTAGTGTTCCTCAAAGGAGTTCAGACAACCCTAGCTGCTTGCATCCTCATGCCCCAAGGGAGGCCATGGATTCAAAGGTTAGAAATATTGTAACAATATAACTATTATAAAAGCGTCTCATTTTGAGTGGGCTTTTCTGCCCTTGCTTGGTTTAGTTCAGGTTTCTCTAGGAGACTGTAACTAGAATTGAACTGCTTTCTTTGACTTTTTATTTGACAAGGGAGATGACCATTTCAGACTAGGGAAGGCAAGAAGGTTATAGCCTGTGTAAGTTGTGGTTCACCAAGTCTCAGATTTCTAACAGTATCTATCATCTTCCTTTTGGCTAAATTCTGTTATTTTTTCCTTTGTTTTGCAAAGGGGTGGGAATGACATAAAGCTAAATACCAAGAGACTCAATTAAGAGTAGAAAATGTGATTGCTTCTGTGGAGCGGGAAATAGGAAGGGTTGATTGTTCAGGAGTTGTTACCTTTTTTTTTTTTTTTTTTGGTAACAGTCTTGTAGAACTATTTGACACCTTAAACTCTATACATATACAACTTTGATCAAAATAAATTTCAGTTAAAAAAATTAATGGTAAATATATGGCAGTTATAAATCCATGAGTGCTTAGGAAATATGAAGGATTGAATTCCCCTGTTGAAAAGACAGACTCTTAGATAGGATTAATACAGACACAGAGGCCTGCAGTCTAACAAAGTTTTTCAAGAGACACTTAAAGTGACATCAAAGGTTGAAAGAGTGGAATAGAAAAAGGCAAATGTGACCCAAAAAAAAGTAGGTATGATAAGATTAGTACCTGACAAAATAAAATTCAAACTACAATAGCATTAAAGGGAAGAAAGAGATGTATTATATTTTATTTTGATAAGAGGTACCATCTCTTAAGACATGTCATGAATCTTTATGCAACTAATAAAATATTGTCAAAATATGTAAGGCCAGAATTGTTAAAAATACAAGAAGACATTGATAATTTCACTGTTTGTAGATTAAGAAAGCAGTGCTTGAATAACATAATAATAAATAATGTATTCCAATTTCATAATCATGAATAATATTTTTGCAAAATAATTCTGCAATTTTCCAGGAAATTGATGATTTGGAAGTCTATAAAGAAAGGTCAGATTAAAAATTAACAACCAAAAAAAAAACCAAAATAAAAAATGTATCTACTTGGAAATGTAAGATTATTCTTCTAAATAATCCTCAGGTTAAAGAAGAAATTACAATTGTAAATTACAAGCCATTTAGAAATGAACAAGAGCATATCAAACCTAGTGGGAGTTTTGCTGAAGGAGTACCCAAAGGAAAATCTGAAAGTAAGAATATTCAATATTCTTTAGGTTTTTATCATTGCTATTTTTTTTTTTTTTTTTTGCGGTACGCGGGCCTCTCACTGCTGTGGCCTCTCCCGTTGCGGAGCACAGGCTCCGGACGCGCAGGCTCAGCGGCCATGGCTCACGGGCCCAGGCGCTCCGCGGCATGTGGGATCTTCCCAGATCGGGGCACGAACCCGTGTCCCCTGCATCGGCTCCCAACCACTGCACCACCAGGGAAGCCCAACCTGTAGGATTTTGATTTGATTTTGTTGAATGTACAGATCACTTTGCAGAATATTGACATTTTTACAGTATTGAACCATCTAGTGAGGAGGCTGGCATGTTTCTCCATTTATAGATAAATACATTTTATTTTATATTTTTCATAATGTCTATCAAGTATTGTTTTGAAGCTTTCGCTGTAAAGGTCTTACATGTTGTTTTTTGTTAGATTTATTCCTAGACATTTGATTTTGGGGGATGCTTTTGTGAATGATAATATTTTATAATTTGTGCTTTCTATTTGTTGCTGGTTTAAGAAAAGGCAATAACTTCTTTGTATAGTGACTTTGCTTTATCTTGAATAGGTGTTGAATTTTATCCGTATTTTTGTTTATGTGATCTATTCACATTTTCCTAAACTGCCTAAATAACTCTCTTATTCCTGAGTCTACATACAATATCTTTGTATATCACCGCCCTTGAATGACCTCCTTTCCTTTTTTAGCCTTCCATAAGCCTCAGTTGAGATGTCATCTTTGAGATAAGTCTCCCATTTCTGTACTGCCTCTGCACTTTGTCCATATTACCCTTTATCAGTTGCATGTTTGTTCTCCACATTACATTGTGAGCTCCTTGAGAGTAGGAGTCTCATCCTAATCATCTGTCTTCCTAGAGGTGTGTTCTTTCTTCCTTCACAGATGACAACACAGTGTTCTTTTCTGGTAAAAGGTGTTCAGGCCTTATTCTCTGCTTCTAAAATTACTAACTACACAGGCCTTCGCCTCATATCTTCAACTATGGCTCTAGTAGGTCTTTTGCTGTTTGCTGGCCGAGGTGAAACTCTCCTCTGCCCTTAATTCAAAGGCCGCTGGTGGGTGGTTCCCACTTCATTCTCTTACCACAGTTCTGTTTCATACGTCATTCCCCTATTCCAGAATGATATGCTACTTTCATTTAGGTTCATCACCATATCTTGGTATGTATGCAACCAACTCACAATGTCTCCTACAGCCACTCTTGCTTTCCAGAGGGAAAGGGTTGAATCCTTTGTCTTGTTCTACTTGGGAGAGATCACCCTAGATTATCTAATAATCCTTTTTTTCTTTTTGTGCTTTTAGAATAAATCTAGATTACATTGGTATAACTTTTAGGGCACTCCTGTTTACTCATCTATAAAATAAAGGGTTAGGATCAGGTAATTATCAGTTGCCTTCCAGCGTGAACATTTTATGGTTTAATGAATTATGATTCTTTATCATTTGGGGGTATTACATATAAATGTGTATACTGGATGTGTCCCAACACTTTGTTAATTTGGGTTGGAACTGAAAACGTACTTCCCTGTAGGTATCTCTCACATGCTACAAGAGTGAAGTTCTTGGGTTAACCCTGTTCAAGCAGTCACATTGCTGAAAAACTCTGTATGGATATTTGTGAATGGAGAGAGAAACAGCTACCATGAATGCTCGCTTAGTGCTGTATGTGTGCATGTTTATATTATATTGTGTCAGTGTTGCCTCCTAGAGCTGTATAAAGGTTTGTGTTGGTTCTCTGTCCAGCATCTAGAACAGGAACTGGCACATTGTAGGTGTTAAAAATACTTGTTGAATGAGTGCATAAATGAATTTTTGAGCATTTTATTATGTGCTAGGCACTGTTACTAAATCTTCTGTTATCTCATTTAACCCTCAAACCTTCTGAGATTGCTATTGTTATGCATTTAGGAAACAGGCTCTAAAAGTTAAGCAACTTCCTCTGAATTACTTAGAGGCTGATTGGCAGAGATAGGATTCCAACTTGTTTGTTTGTTTGGTCTCTGAATTTCATGAAAGAATGAAATGAATTACTGTTCTCTTGTAATACCCACTAGTCAACATAGAATCCAGTGAGAAACTGTATAAAAGTGTGTTTAGATTGGGGAAAATAAGAAATTCATTTATTTATTTTTTAGCACTCCCCATCATAAATACTAGTTTGTCCATTTTTTTCATGGGCTAGGGTGAGGCAGAGTGCACACATCTGCTCTGTATATTAACATACCCCCTCAACTCATTGCAGTGGAACAAAAACAAGAAGATCACCTGATAGGAATGGAATTATAATCACTTTGTATACAGCTTTAATAGTAAGATCATTCCTTTGTCCTTAAACATACTTCTATGAAGTATCAGCTTTAATGGCTATATAGTGTATAACTTACAATTGTATCATAATTTATTCTGTCATTGCCCTGTTGTCACTCATATAGGTTGTTTTCAACCATAAAATGCTGTAACAAACATCTGTGTGCTTATATCTTTGCTATCATCTATTGTTTCCTTAGACTAAATTTTAGGAAGTAGAATTAATGAATTAAAAGATATAGACTTTTTGTGTGTGTGTGCGGCACGCGGGCCTCTCACTGTTGTGGCCTCTCCCATTGCAGAGCACAGGCTCTGGATGCACAGGCTTAGCGGACATGGCTCATGGGCCCAGCCGCTCCGCGGCACATGGGATCCTCCCGAACCGGGGCACGAACCCATGTCCCCTGCATCGGCAGGTGGACTCTCAACCACTGCGCCACCAGGGAAGCCCGATATAGACTTTTTAAAGGCTCTTACTATATCTTTGCAAATTATTTTCCAGAAAGAACAGTTTGAAATTGACAATCCTTAGGGTTAAATATCCTGAGTTGGAGTTTTGAAGACAAGATAGGGAAGAGGGATGGAGCACAGAGGGGCATATTAAACATTTTTTATAACTTTGAAGAGATATAATACAGTCACATTTTTCAAAATTCAAAATGTGCAAATGGATTTATAGTGAAAAGTCTCCTTCCACTCCTATCTTCTGGGTACCCAGTTCCCTTCCTTGGAAGTCAGTGTTACCTGTTTCTTTTATATCCTTCCAGGGAGATATTTTGTAATATTTGCAAGCCAATATATGTATGCATTTTCCTCCCTCCCTCCATTCCTTCTTCCTTCCTTCCTTTTTCTAGCACAAATGTTACTATCTCTGTGATGACCTAGATGGGTGGGATGGGGTTGTGTGGGAGGGAGATCCAAGAGGGAGGGAATTAATGTATACATATAGCTGATTCACTTCACTGTACAGCAGAAACTAACACAACATTGTAAAAAATTATACTCCAATTAAAAAAAATAAAATTTATATTAAAAAACAAATACAGTGTTGTGCACTATGTGGATTTTCACTTAATATGTCTTCAGGTAAGTCTACAATGTAGTACATAGAAAACATCGTATTTTTGTGTGTGTTTGTGGCTATATGATCTTCCATTTCATAGTGGTACCATTATTTTACCAGTTCTATTGATAGATGCATAGGAAAGATTACAGTCTAGTATAACTGATTAGGAAATTAATAACCTATTATGTAAGTATATGTAAGCCACTTTACACATGTACAAATTTATCTATAAGCTATTTTCCTTCTGGGTCAGAGGGTATGTTCATTTGTAATTTTGAAAGTGTTGGGTTGTCCTCCATTTATATGATGAGAGAAGTTATTCTGGGCAATAGGATATTTTACATCAAATGGGCTTGAGAGGTACCTACATGGGAATTTTGGACAGTTGAAAGGAGAGCACTGAGAATTGGGGAAAGGATTTCAAAAATGAAGGTAGTAAGGGATAAAAGAGAAAATTTGCTTGCTTGGCCATTTTATTGAGGACCCTGCTAGTAGCAACCAGCCACATACTAAAGAGATATTCCTTGGATGTTTTTTTAAGAAACACATACTAGATCTCTCCTGTGTGCCAAGATCTAGGGATGCAGAGATGCTTAAAGCATTAAACTAGTTCCTGACCTGAAGCAGTTCATAGTTTAATGGAGGAAAAAGAATAAACGATTATAAAATGAGGTGCACTGCTGTAGTTATTGCACCTTGAAGATGTTAAGTTGAACTAGGTCAAAAAATGAAAACATGGATATTTAACATTTGATGTAACTTGTAAAATAATAGAATCTTACTATTTAAAGGATTGTTGAGTTTTGGACTAACTTTTCATTTATTACAGAAGATCCCTACTTCACGAACTCTGGCTATTGGTCATTAAGCCTCTGCTTAAATATCTCTAATGACACATAACCTTCTGAGCAGCCAATTCCATTGTAGGGAGGAGCTGTAGTTAGGAAATGATTCTTTATGAAACAAAATTTACCACATCCTGACCTCATGATTTGATTTAGTATTGGAGTAAGATAAATTGACTCAGTTGCTACATCTATAAAATGAGATTGTCTTCACAGTGATGGTATCTTTCAGATCAAACTTTGCTGAATTAATTCTTTGATTCTCTGACTCATTTACATGGCAGATTGATATTCAAGTAACACTTACTGATTAGTTGTTATATTGGACATTTGTGGGATTTTGTGCCCAGTTCTCCCTCTGTCTCCCCCATCACCATGGCTACAGTTAACAGTAAATGTTGTTGACTCTTTTTAAATCTGTTCTTAAACAGATTCCCCAAATCTACTAAGCAATTATCCTGCACTTGTGCAGTTTGTTTTGAACCTAAGTGAAGGCCTTTGTAGTAATTGCCCCTATTAAATCTCATCTTGCCATTTAGGCAGCCTTTTCGTAGTGTGCTTTTCTCTGATAACAGTTAACATTATATCAGCTAATTCTGTGGAGCTTTGGAGACTAGAAAATGGAGGTATTGTGAAAATCAAGTGATTGAGAATTTCAAAGTGCCCTCATTCATTTGTTGAATTATATAAATGATTCTTCTTAAGTGCTTTAAAGGTGACAGAAGTAAATGGAATTTATCTGAAGAAATGTTTGGATAAGTCAGGTTTTTGTTTTGAAGCCCAACATTTTGGAGTGAAATGTTATCCAGACTAAAGGAGAACTTACTTTCACAATGTATGGTGCTGTTATGTTGATAAGCTTGCGTTGACATTACTGCTGCAGAGCAACCCAGAGGGTGTGGAGTTAAGAAGAACCACTGAATCCTTTGAGGAACAAAGCCCTTAGCAGCAGGGTTTTGGCCTTGTTTATAGAGATATGCAGCATATTTTAAAAAGAGGAAGAGAACCTATGTGGTTCCCTAGACTTGGAAGAGGGAGAAGAGGAGAGGATAGGCCTCCTTGAGATGGGAGTGGAGAGAAGAGAGAAAGGTGGTTTACTCAGAGAAGCTTGAGTAGACCAGTAGACTAGATGGTAAATTGACATTAGTACTGGAAAGGATTTAACTTTGAACTTTTGCCTTTGCCTTTGCCAGCAATGGCGTGATCTTCTGCTTTTAAGCTAGCTAAGCGGACTGAATGAAAGGCATTGTGCGTGTTAGTTCCTTTACCTGTCTGTTGGTGTGTATTTGTTATATTTGGAAATACTGACTGTGCTGTAAAGAATAACTGTGCTGTAATAGACAGGGTAAGGGAAAGAAGTGTCGTTACCAGCAAAGTCAGAGTGGTGAAAAGATTGGAATCCAGTGTCTGGTGAGAGCAGTCTTCATCCTCCTGTTCCTTTTTAGCTGCTGATCTGTCTTATGTCTTAGCAAGAAAAAACCTCTGAATCCTTCCAGGGGCCTTTTTTATCACAGATACTACTCTTGGAGGAATAGTGCTGTATTTGGTTTTGAATGTGTTGACTCTGCACTAACAGGTAAGACAAAGTACGCCCTGGAAGGCAGTTAGAAAAGGAGTTTGGAGCACAAGTGCAAGGAACGGGGAGTTTAGAGACAGGTGTGAGCTGCAGCAAAGGGCTGAGTGTGCTGGTGGGCGCAGTGTCATGTGACTGAGACAGAAGGTTGTTAGTGTGTCTCATGTCCTAAAATATTTAGAAAAGGATGAATTCAATCAAAAGGGCATCACGAGTGAATTTCAATGAGATGTTTCAGTCTAGTTCTTGATGGGGGAAGATGGGTGATGGAAGGATAGAGAGACCAAATAACAAGGGTTGAAAAAGGAGAGAGTATTTAAGGGTATGCCTAAAAAGAAGGGTAAGTTGTATAGACACTCTAGGCCTGGGAAGACAAAGTTTCTGGTACTAATTTTTATTTCATCAACAAGGCTCATAGAAATGCCTGTTCCATATAGTATTCACAGGCTGTCTACCTCTCCACTGTCAGATATAAGGGCTCGTGAATCAACCCTTGGTAGCCCTGGTATTATTAGGTAGAAGTAATAATGCCTTGATATGTGACTGCTGGATACACTGAAATGAAGGAATCATGGAAATTTCCTTTATAGATGGGACCAAGAGCCAGAATCTCAACTTGGAATTTATCCCTCTGATACGAGAGTATAGTGAAAATGATAACCCCAGGGGTTCTGCTCTTTTTACTCTTCCCACTTCCCTTGACAGCTAGATGTTTGGTTTCTGACAGTCCTTCACGTCACACCAACATCTTCAAACTCAATAATTCTATGATCTATTCTGCAGTATTTGGAAATTTCTACTGCTAATAATTGTATTCCTGGCCTGGGACTGACAGTTTTCTGTGAACACAGTAACTTTTCATTGCAGTGCTGAATCACAGAGAAATCTTTGTGAATACATTTTAATAGGGATCAAGCTTAAGTTAAATTTTAGTTGCAGGAGAGCTACCAGTGCAAATAGTTAAAGTGATAATTAACTGAGTAATACCTTCCATGCATAGGCAAGTTCGCACATGCATAGGTTGTAACAAGTACATCATGTCTTACCTTTCTGTCTAGAGGCTAGAGTTTTGTTTTTGTTTGACCTTGATTGTGACACGAGTGCAGATTTCCAAAATGTTAAAGTGTGGGAAAATGTGCATCTTAGAATTGAGGAAGCTGTGGCTACTAGTCGAGATTGGGGCACAGAAGCAAAAGGTGGCTAAGGTAGGAGAAAGGCACTAAACAGGGAGTTTAGTTCTTACCTTTGCAATCAAGCAGAAAAGTCAAAGGAAGCTGTACTATTGAAAAGTTTTGAGTTACTTCACATATGGATACCAGTATAGAAAAGAACCACATATACTTATTCAGGTTCATGATGATAATTTACTCACATCCACCTTAGGCTGGGTAGAATATTGTTATAAGTCATTTTGTACTCCTAAGTTTTGGTTTCTTCATTAATAAAATGGTAGAACTGCATTAGAACTAGATAACTTTCAAGGTTTTGTGTGGTTCTGTCAGTCCAGGATTCCACAGTGGAATTTAGGCACTACATTTGGGAATAGGTGTTTCTTTGGTGGCCTACAGATAAAAATCATGTTTGGAACAATGCTATGTATTGTATGTGATAATTCTGTATGTTCACATAATTTATATTAGTTTCAGAATATGTTAATGTATCTCATTTTATAATCTCAATGAGATGATGAAATAGGTCAGGAAGGTATTATATTCATTTTGCTGATGAAAAACCATTGTGGTTAGCATATTGAATAGTTATTTAAATTTGATGATCTTATTAACACTTGAGATACTAGTCACGAGGATGAAATCTTGCCGCTGAGGAAGAAAACCCTGTCAAAACAACTTCCCTACCTTCATCTATCTGGCAAATTTACATATTCTCCAGTTCTGACTTGAATATCCTGCAAAGCTTTTCTTGATCTTTCTTATACCTCAGCATATTTGAAGCACTTTGATCAGCCTGCTCAGGACTCTGGATTTGAATGATCTGTTTAATGCCTTACTCATTCACCCTAGTGAACTCCTTAACTCCAGATACCTTACACCCCACAGCCTACATAGCACCTGGCATATAGAGATGCTCAATGAAAAACTGCAGAATGAAATGAAAGAGCCCAGTTGATGGGCTGGTGTTAAAAGGGTGCTGTGGAGGAGGGGAAACTTGGGCTCTGGGGTGGGAATAAGACATCTTGTATACTTTTTTTTTTAGATAGAAATTTTGCCCTGTACATGGATTTAAAAATTAAAAAAACAAAACAAAACAATAACCTAGTTTAATAAAAGGGAGGTAGCTAGGGATCAGATCTATTAATGAAATAATTTTGGATTTTTAAATAATGGGAATTAAAGCTCATGAATTCATAGGAATTTTTAAATTTCTGTTTTATTTTTTCCCTAAACTACATTACTATATCATACACATTTAACAGCAACTTTATATTTAATTAAGACTGATTTAGAGTACTGCAATAGAATTTTTAAATTCCCTCAAGAAATAAACCCGTACCTGGTTAAGCACTGTGTTATATGATGTTTTTATTTATCTAGAGACCTGTTCTTCTTATTGAAAGACTCTTGTTAAGAGAAGCCCTTTTTTAGCACTGACTTTCTCAAACTTGCCATAATGTAATGACCCCTTTTAAAAGAAAAATACAAATGTATTTTTCATAGTAGTTGTATAGACATGAAAGTAGATATAAAATCTTTGTTTTTGGCTCATCGACAACTATAAACCAAGTCTGCAAATTAAATATAAAGACAATTATACAAAGCCAAAAAATTCAAATTAATACAGTTATTCAGTGTGACGGATGATATTTAGGTTTCACAGTAGAAAAAAATAGCCTTGGGTTTGATTTCATTTTAAATCTGTTTCTATATTTTAACTTCAGTGATACTGAAAGCAGCAAGTGCTGATTCTCAGATGTAATGTTGTGCAAGGTGGTATTAATTTCTGCAAGGCTTTGTAAGTTCAGGTTTATCAGACCTCATACCTAACCAAACACTTGCCCGCACACATTCCTCAAATACCAATTTTAATGAGATGTCAACTGTTACGTTCACTTGCTGATGAGGTTAACATTATGACATTATTGAAATCTTTGTTAAATGGCTCTCTAACACAATTAATGCTGGAAGTGAGAATGGAAAAATGTCATTGCATACTTACAACCACATTTACTGCTAATGAACTTTTGCAGATTGTACTACAGAGGTGGGACCCAGGTAATACTTGTAGCGTGTATTTGGTATTGGCTTTTGAAAATACCATGAATATACCATGCCTATATCACCATATGCTTTGATGATTCAAGTTCCCTGTACTTTTCACTCTTTCAATTACAATTACTATGAAACGCTTGCTCGTAGAATGTGCCATGAGGACATTTGAAGGAGATCTTAACCTAGCTGAAGAAGCAGCAGTGAAAGCCTACTGACAGTACTTGTTTAGATAGCAGTTACTCATGATCCAGAATGTTTATCATTCATCTTAGATTATCTTTTAAATAAAAATATTAAAAAAAATTTTGGGGGCTTCCCTGGTGGCACAGTGGTTAAGAATCCGCCTGCCAATGCAAGGGACATGGGTTCAAGCCCTGGTCCGGGAAGATCCCACATGCCGCAGAGCAACTAAGCCCGTGTGCCACAACTACTGAGCCCGCGCCCTGCAACTACTTAGCCTGCGCTCTAGAGCCCATGCTCCAGAACAAGAGAAGCCACTGCAATGAGAAGCCCACACACCGCAATGAAGAGTAGCCCCCGCTCACCACAACTAGAGAGAACTGACAGCAATGAAGACCCAACGCAGCCAAAATTAAATAAATAAAATAAATAAATTAAAAAAACAATTTCTTTGTACACAATTTTAGACTCCCCTTCTTCTCCCAACATATTTGTGACCTCCTGTTTGGGAAACACTGCTTTGGCAAAAACAAAAAATTTTTTTCTTTTTTTTTTTTTGGCCGTGCTGCACAACATGTGGGATCTTAGTTTCCTGACCAGGGATGGAACTTGCATCCCCACTGCAGTGCAGGCACCCAGTCTTAACCACTGGACCACCAGGGAAGTCCCTGGCAAATATTTTTATTTATTTTAAAGAAATGTTTTTTATTTTATCTTTTTACTTTATTTATTTATTTTTGTTTGTTTTTGTTTTGTTTTGTTTTTTGCGGTACGCAGGGCCTCTCACTGCTGTGGCCTCTCCCGTTGCAGAGCACAGGCTCCGGACGCGCAGGCCCAGTGGCCATGGCTCACGGGCCCAGCCGCTCTGCGGCATGTGGGACCTTCCCGGACCGGGGCATGAACCCGTGTCCCCTGCATCAGCAGGTGGACTCTCAACCACTGCGCCACCAGGGAAGCCCCTTACTTTATTTTTTTAACATCTTTATTGGAGTAAAATTGATTTACAATGGTGTGTTAGTTTCTGCTGTATAACAAAGTGAATCAGTTATACATATACATATGTTCAGATAGCTCCCATTAGCTAGCTGTTTTACATTTGGTAGTGTATATATGTCCATGCCACTCTCACTTTGTCCCAGCTTACCCTTCCCACTCCCTGTGTCCTCAAGTCCATTCTCTACGTCTGCGTCTTTATTCCTGTCCTGCCCCTAGGTTCTTCATATCCATTTTTTTTTCTTTTTAGATTCCATATATATGTGTTAGCATATGGTTTTTGTCTTTCTCTTTCTGACTTACTTCACTCTGTACAACAGACTCTAGGTCCATCCATCTCACTACAAATAACTCAATTTCGTTTCTTTTTATGCCTGAGTAATATTCCATTGTGTATATGTGCCACATCTTTTTTATCCATTCATCCGTTGATGGACACTTAAGTTGTTTCCATCTCCTGGCTATTGTAAATAGAGCTGCAATGAACATTTTTGTACATGACTCCTTTTGAATTATGGTTTTCTCAGGGTATATGCCCAGTAGTGGGATTGTTGGGTCATATGGTAGTTCTCTTTGTAGTTTTTTAAGGAACCTCCATACTGTTCTCCACAGTGGCTGTAAAAATTCACATTCCCACCAGCAGTGCAAGAGGGTTCCCTTTTCTCCACACCCTCTCCAGCATTTACTGTTTCTAGATTTTTTGATGATGGCCATTCTGACTGGTGTGAGATGATATCTCATTGTAGTTTTCATTTGCATTTCTCTAATAATTAATGATGTTGAGCATTCTTTCATGTGTTTGTTGGCAGTCTGTATATCTTCTTTGGAGAAATATCTATTTAGTTCTTCTGTACATTTTTGGATTGGGTTGTTTGTTTTTTCGTTATTGAGCTGCAAGTGCTGCTTGTAAATTTTGGAGATTAATGCTTTGTCAGTTGCTTCATTTGCAAATATTTTCTCCCATTCTGAGGGTTGTCTTTTGGTCCTGTTTATGGTTTCCTTTGCTGTGCAAAAGTTTTTAAGTTTCATTAGGTCCCATTTGTTCATTTTTGTTTTTATTTCCATTTCTCTAGGAGGTGGGTCATAAAGGATCTTGCTGTGATTTATGTCGTAGAGTGTTCTGCCTATGTTTTCCTCTAAGAGTTTGATAGTTTCTGGCCTTATATTTAGATCTTTAATCCATTTTGAGTTTGTTTTTGTGTATGGTGTTAGGTAGTGTTCTAATTTCATTCTTTTACATATAGCTGTCCAGTTTTCCCAGCACCACATATTGAAGAGGCTGTCTTATCTCCATTGTATATTCTTGCCTCCTTTATCAAAAATAAGGTGACCATATGTGTGTGGGTTTACCTCTGGGTTTTCCATCCTGTTCCATTGGTCTATATTTCTGTTTTTGTGCCAGGACCATACTGTCTAGGTTACTGTAGCTTTGTAGTATAGTCTGAAGTCCAGGAGCCTGATTCCTCCAGCTCCGTTTTTCCTTCTCCGGATTGCTCTGGCTATTCGGGGTCTTTTGTGTTTCCATACAAATTGTGGAATTTTTTGTTCTAGTTCTGTGAAAAATGCCATTGGTAGTTTGATGGGGATTGTATTGAATCTGTAGATTGCTTTGGGTAGTAGAGTCATTGTCACAATGTTGATTCTTCCAATCCAAGAACATGGTATATCTCTCCATCTATTTGTATCATCTTTAATTTCTTTCATCAGTGTCTTATCATTTTCTGCATACAGGTCTTTTGTCTCCTTAGGTAGGTTTATTCCTAGATATTTTATTCTTTTTGTTGCAATGGTAAATGGGAGTGTTTTCTTGATTTCACTTTCAGATTTTTCATCCTTAGTGTATAGGAATGCCAGAGATTGCTGTGCATTAATTTTGTGTCCTGCTACTTTACCAAATTCCTTGATTAGCTCTAGTACTTTTCTGGTAGCATCTTTAGGATTCTCTATGTATAGTATCATGTCATCTGCAAACAGTGACAGCTTTACTTCTTCTTTTCCGATTTGGATTCCTTTTATTTCCTTTTCTTCTCTGATTGCTGTGGCTAAAACTTCCAAAACTATGTTGAATAAGAGTGGTGAGAGTGGGCAACCTTGTCTTGCTTCTGATCTTAATGGAAATGCTTTCAGTTTTTCCCCATTGAGGACGATGTGGGCTGTGGGTTTGTCTTATATGGCCTTTATTGTGTTGAGGAAAGTTCCCTCTATGCCTACCTTCTGCAGGGTTTTTATCATAAATGGGTGTTGAATTTTGTCGAAAGCTTTCTCTGCATCTATTGAGGTGATCATATGGTTTTTCTCCTTCAATTTGTTAATATGGTGTATCACGTTGATTCATTTGCGTATATTGAAGAATCCTTGCGTTCCTGGGATAAACCCCACTTGATCATGGTGTATGATCCTTTTAATGTGCTGTTGGATTCCGTTTGCTAGTATTTTGTTGAGGATTTTTGCATCTATGTTCATCAGTGATATTGGCCTGTAGTTTTCTTTCTTTGTGACATCCTTGTCTGGTTTTGGTATCAGGGTGATTATGGCCTCATAGAATGAGTTTGAGAGTGTTCCTCTGCTATATTTTGGAAGAGTTTGAGAAAGATAGGTGTTTGCTCTTCTCTAAATGTTTGATAGAATTTGCCTGTGAAGCCATCTGGTCCTGGGCTTTTGTTTTTTGGAAGATTTTTAATCGCAGTTTCAATTTCAGTGCTTGAGATTGGTCTGTTCATATTTTCTATTTCTTCCTGATTCAGTCTTGGCAGGTTGTGCATTTCTAAGAATTTGTCCATTTCTACCAGGTTGTCCATTTTATTGGCATAGAGTTGCTTGTAGTAATCTCTCATGATCTTGTGTATTTCTTCAGTGTCAGTTGTTACTTCTCTTTTTTCATTTCTAATTCTATTGATTTGAGTCTTCTCCCTTCTTTTCTTGATGAGTCTGGTTAATGGTTTATCAATTTTGTTTATCTTCTCAAAGAACCAGCTTTTATTGATCTTTGCTATCGTTTCCTTCATTTCTTTTTCATGTATTTCTGATCTGATCTTTATGGTTTCTTTCCTTCTGCTAACTTTGGGGTTTTTTTGTTCTTCTTTCTCTAATTGCTTTAGGTGCAAGGTTAGGTTATTTATTCGAGATGTTTCCTGTTTCTTAAGGTAAGATTGTATTGCTATAAACTTCCCTCCTAGAACTGCTTTTGCTGCATCCCATAGGTCTTGGGTCGTCGTGTCTCCATTGTCATTTATTTCTAGGTATTTTTTGATTTCCTCTTTGATTTCTTCAGTGATCACTTCGTTATTAAGTAGTGTATTGTTTAGCCTCCATGTGTTTGTATTTTTTACAGATCTTTTCCTGTAATTGATATCTAGTCTCATAGCGTTGCGGTCGGAAAAGTTACTTGATACAATTTCAATTTTCTTAAACTTACCAAGACTTGATTTGTGACCCAAGATACGTTCTATCCTGGAGAATGTTCCATGAGAACTTGAGAAAAATGTGTATTCTGTTGTTTTTGGATGGAATGTCTATAAATATCAATTAAGTCCATCTTGTTTAATGTATCATTTAAAGCTTGTGTTTCCTTATTTATTTTCATTTTGGATGATCTGTCCATTGGTGAAAGTGGGGTGTTAAAGTCCCTTACCATGAATGTGTTACTGTCAATTTCCCCTTTTATGGCTGTTAGTATTTGCCTTATGTATTGAGGTGCTCCTATGTTGGGTGCATAAATATTTACAATTGTTATATCTTCTTCTTGGATCGATCCCTTGATCATTATGTAGTGTGCTTCTTTGTCTCTTCTAATAGTCTTTATTTTAAAGTCTATTTTGTCTGATATGAGAATTGCTACTCCATCTTTCTTTTGGTTTCCATTTGCATGCAATATCTTTTTCCATCCCCTCACTTTCAGTCTGTATGTGTCTCTAGGTCTGATGTGGGTCTCTTGTAGACAGCATATATACGGGTCTTGTTTTTGTATCCATTCAGCCAGTCTGTGTCTTTTGGTGGGAGAATTTAATCCATTTACATTTAAGGTAGTTATCCATAGGTTTGTTGCTATTCCCATTTTCTTAAATGTTTTGGGTTTCTTTCTTTCTTTTTTTTTTTTTGCGGTACATGGACCTCTCACTGTTGTGGCCTCTCCTGTTGCAGAGCACAGGCTCCAGACACGCAGGCTTAGTGGCCATGGCTCACGGGCCCAGCCGCTCCACGGCATGTGGGATCTTCCCGGACCAGGGCACGAACCCATGTCCCCTCCATCGGCAGGCAGACTCTCAACCACTGCGCCACCAGGGAAGCCTGGGTTTCTTATTGTAGGTCTTTTCCTTCTCTTGTGTTTCTTGCCTAGAGAAGTTCCTTTAGCATTTGTTGTAAAGCTGGTTTGGTGGTTCTGAACTCTCTCAGCTTTGGCTTGTCTGTAAAGGTTTTAATTTCTCCATCAAATCTGAATGAGATCCTTGCTGGATAGAGTAATCTTGGTTGCAGGTTTTTCTCCTTCGTCACTTTAAATATGTCCTGCCAGTCCCTTCTGGCTTGTAGAGTTTCTGCTGAAAGAAGAGCTGTTAACCTTATGGGGGTTGCCTTGTGTGTTATTTGTTGTTTTTCCCTTGCTGCTTTTAATATGTTTTCTTTGTATTTAATTTTTGATAGTTTGATTAATATGTGTCTTGGCATGTTCCTCCTTGGATTTATCCTGTATGGGACTCTCTCTGCTCCTGGCCTTGATTAACTATTTCCTTTCCCATATTAGGGAAGTTTTCAACTATAATCTCTTCAAATATTTTCTCAGTCCCTTTTTTTTTTCTCTTCGTCTTCTGGGACCCCTAATTCAAATGTTGGTGAGTTTAATGTTGTCCCAGAGGTCTCTGAGACCATCCTCAATTCTTTTCATTGTTTTTTCTTTATTCTGCTCTGCAGTAGTTATTTCCACTATTTTATCTTCCAGGTCACTTATCCATTCTTCTACCTCAATTATTCTGCTATTGATCCTTTCTAAAGATTTTTAATTTCATTTAGTGTGTTGTTCGTCACTGTTTGTTTGCTCTTTAGTTCTTCTAGGTCCTTGTTAAACTTTTCTTGTATTTTCTCCATTCTATTTCCAAGATTCTGGACCTTTACTATCATTATTCTGAATTCCTCTTCAGGTAGACTGCCTATTTCCTCTTCATTTGTTACGTCTGGTGGGTTTTTACCTTGCTCCTTCATCTGCTGTGTGTTTTTCTGTCTTCTCATTTTGCTTAACTTACTGTGTTTGGGGTCTCCTTTTCGCAGGCTGCAGGTTCATAGTTCCCGTTGTTTTTGGTGTCTGCCCCCAGCAGGTATGGTTGGTTCAGTGGGTTGTTTAGGCTTCCTGGTGGAGGGGACCAGTGCTCGTGTTCTGGTGAATGAGGCTGGATCTTGTCTTTCTGGTGGGCAGGTCCACGTTTGGTGGTGTGTTTTGGCGTGTCTGTGGCCTTATTATGATTTTAGGCAGCCTCTCTGCTAATCGGTGAGGTTGTGTTCCTTTCTTGCTAGTTGTTTGGCGTAGAGTGTCCAGCACTGTAGCTTGCTGGTCGTTAAGTGGAGCTGGGTCTTAGCATTGAGATGGAGACCTCTGGGAGAGCTTTTGCCATTTGATATTACATGGAGCTGGGAGGTCTCTGGTGGACCAATGTACTGAACTCGGCTTTCCCACCTCAGAGGCACAGGCCTGACATCCAGCCGGAGCATGAAGACCCTGTCAGCCACGCAGCTCAGACGAAAAGGGAGAAAAAAAGAAAGAAAACAATAATATAAAATAAAGTTATTAAAGTAAAAAATAATTATTAAAAATAAAAAAAAATTAAAGAGTAATTTAAAAAAAAGAAGAGAGCAGCCAAATTGAAAAACAAATCCACCAATGATAACAAGCACTAAAAACTATACTTAAAACAAAACAAAAGAAAAAAGCAAAAACAGACAGAACCGTAGGACAAATGGTAAAAGCAAAGCTATACAGACAAAATCACACAAAGAAGCATACACACACACACTCAGAAAAAGAGAAAAAGGAAAAAAAAATATGTATCATTGCTTCCAAAGTCCACTACCTCAATTTTGGGATAACTCATTGTCTATTCAGGTATTCCACAGATGCAGGGTACATCAAGTTGATTGTGGAGATTTAATCCGCTGCTCCTGAGGCTGCTGGGAGAAATTTCCCTTTCTTTTATTTGTTCGCACAGCTCTTGGGGTTCAGCTTTGGATTTGGCCCTGCCTCTGCATGTAGGTCACCTGAGGGCGTTTGTTCTTCGCTCAGACAGGACGGGGTTAAAGGAGCTGCTGATTAGGGTGCTCTGGCTCAGGCCAGGGGGAGAGAGGGGTACGGAATGCGGGTTGAGCCTGTGGCGGCAGAGGCCAGTGTTACGTTGCAACAGGCTGAAGTGCGCTGTGTATTCTCCCAAGGAAGTTGTCCCTGGATCACAGGACCCTGGCAGTGGCAGGATGCACAGGGTCTTGGGAGGGGAGGTGTGGTTAGTGACCTGTGCTTGCACACAGGTTTCTTGGTGGCTGCAGCAGCAGCCTTAGCATTTCATGTCTGTCTCTGGTGTCCATGCTGATAGCCGCAGCTCGCACCCTGAAACAATGGTCTCTTGCTTCTTAGGCAGTTCCAGACTTTTTCCCGGACTCCCTCCCGGCTAGCTGTGGCGCACTAGCTCCCTTCAGGCTGTGTTCACGCAGCCAACCCCAGTCCTCTCCCTGGGATCTGACCTCCAAAGCCTGAGCCTCAGCTCCCAGCCCCCGCCCATCCCGGCGTGTGAGCAGACAAGCCTCTCAGGCTGGTGAGTGCTGGTTGGCATCGATCCTCTGTGTGGGAATCTCTCCGCTTTGCCCTCTGCATCCCTGTTGCTGTGCTCTCCTCCATGGCTCCACAGCTTCCCTCCCACCATACCCTGTCTTAGCCAGTGAAGGGGTTTCCTAGTGTATGGAAACTTTTTCTCCTTCACAGCTCCCTCCCAGAGGTGCAGGTCCTGTCCCTATTCTTTTGTCTCTGTTTTTTCTTTTTTCTTTTGCCCTGCCCAGGTACGTGGGGAGTTTCTTGCCTTTTGGGAAGTCTGAGGTCTTCTGCCAGCATTCAGTAGGTGTTCTCTAGGAGTTGTTCCACATGTAGATGTATTTCTGATGTATTTGTGGGGAGGAAGGCGATCTCCACGTCTCACTCCTCTGCCATCTTGAAGGTCTCCCTTGCAAATAATTTGCTGATCACTGCCTAGGAGTATAGGATTCAAAGATGGGAAAATAAAACAAGTTTTAAATCTTGGCCCTTCTTAATGTAATGAGAGACACTTTAACGGCAAAGTGTAAATAGATTGATTTGTGCTAACCTAAAGGTATGCAAAGAGGGCTATGGGAAAAAATTGAAAGGAGTCACCCAGTTGTCTTATGGGTAGGGGAGAGGTTTAGATCACATCATGGAAAAGATCTTGTTTGAATATGGTCTTAAAAGATGAGAGGGTGGTTTCAAGTAGGCAGAGAGATAGTATGTGTAAAGACCAAGGTCATGAAAGACATGATTATCATAATAATGAGATTTGTATGGCCCAGGATAGCATTTGTAATGTGAGCAATAAGTTGGAACCCCAAAATAGAAGTTTTCATTGTTAGACCCACTGTTTAGCTCTTATTTCATATACTCTAAGGGAGCCATGAAGATCATAGAAAAGGGAGAGGTATTCATGGTAGTATTTTTATATATAGTGATTACCATAGTGTATTGTAATGTTCTCCTTCACTGGTTGTTGGAGCTACTCAAGGGCTATGACCATGAGTTATAAATTTTTGTATACTAAGCTTTTGGTAGAGCAGCTGTTAAAGCTAATGCTTAGAAAACGTTGGTTGAATGACTAATCATGAGTAAAGAGGATTCGGGAGAGAATAATGACAATCTCCTGTGGTGGTTTTAATTTTTTGTGGGTGATAGACCACTTTGTGGTTCTGTTGAAAGCTATAAACCTTCTCCTTGAAAAGGTAAATACGTACAACATTTGGCCTACAGTTTCATGGGATCCTTGTATCCCTGAAGCCAGTCCGTGGATTCCTGGTTCAGAATCCCTCCTTAGGAAATTATACCCAGGGAACCTACAATCACTGCCAAACCTCACCATGAATAAGCTACTGTCTCTTTTAACAGTCTTTTAAATGTTAGATTATAACTGTATCTTTTTCTTATAATTTTCTTGAATTCTCTTCATGCTTGGGAGGATTTAGTTTAAAGAACTGAATTATCTATGGAGAAAGAAAATAATTTTTATAATGATTGAGGGAAAACTTTGCTGGTCTGTAAAGATAATAGACAAGCATGCTAATTAAGCTAGCAACCAGGAAGCAGCTGCTTGAGGTAATGCTGATGTTCCTTGAGTTTGGGTTTAGCAAGTGAGTTAGGGGTCCTCAGGACCATCCTCTAGCTTGATGATTTGCTAGAAGAACTCACAGGACCCAGAAAAGCTGTTATACTCATGGTTTTTATTTATTACAGTGGAAAGATACATATTAAAATCATCTAAAGGAAAAGGGACACCTCATGGGGCAAAGTCCAGGAGAAACCCAGTACAAGCTTCCAGATGTCCTCTCCCAGTGCAGTAGCACAGGTGCACTCCATAGCTTAGCAATGATGTATGACAGCACATGTGAAGTGTTGCCAACCAGGGAAGCTCACCAGAGCCTTGGTGTCCAGGGTTTTTACTGGGGCTCAGTCACAAAGGGTTTGCAGCATTCTTATCAGGGAAAATATTTCAAGGTGTCAGAGCTCATCTCCCAGGAACTGGCCAAGGGCCAGTCCTGAAGACAGGCCTTTCTTGGGGATGTGTAAGGTTTGAGCAACTTGGGCCTGCTGAGTGAACCCTTTCCTGCACACCAAGTTAGCTGTTCAGAGTTAGCTAGCTTTCTTCTGGCCTGCCCGCCTAGCCACTCTTTCTCTAGTTACAGTAGGCCTCTCATCACAGATGGCCATTCTGCAAACCTGGACTCTTCCCTTTCCCTTACCAACATGTAAAGTTTGATTGGACTCAAGGACATATGTGTGCTTTGTTGTTTCATGAGATCCTAGTGATCTGTCACTCATTCAGCACTTTTTGAATGTTGCTGTGTACCAGGCCTAGTTTTAGATGTGGATCATGAGGGAGAGGAAAAAATAACAGTTCTGGTAAGCAGTGTATGCTTTGGGGAACACTTAATCTTGTTGGAGCTTAGTGAAAGGTTGTGTGTGTGTATGGGAAGGTGTTGGTGATAATTAGAAGACTTCCCTTAAGTTGAGTATAAATATCAAATAGATAAAAGTGGGCATGGAGCTAGTGTTTCTCCAGTCATTTCTGTAGCCAGTTGCCTGTGTGATTGGAGCACATATGTATTGTTACCTTGCTTATGAGAAAGTACCCTAATCCTAGTTAGAAGATACATGTCTTTTGGGGATTTGCAAAGGAGAAAGGAATGTCTGGCTCAATACAAATCTATTTCCATTACTCCATTACCATAAACTTACCCTGACATTTCCAACCTACAGTGAGGAGGTGGTAGTATTTTCACATTGCTCCCCAGTCGGGGGAATATATGAATGCCTAGTTTTGGACCAATAAGAATAAGTATAACCTTTATAAATTTCAGTGTACTTTGTTTCAAATGGGAGGGCAAATGCTTGCCTTACATTGATGAAATTGCACGTAACAGTTTTTCTATACTTGGAAGCCAAAAGTTTTAGGAAAAAGCCTGGGTCCAAATTTCAACATGTTTGGCTCCTACATATGTGTGCTTCTTAACAGAATTTGGAACTTCTCAGGTTAACAAAGAGTTTGGTTTTTTGAACAGAGCAAAGAAATTGTATAATTATAATAGAATCAGGAATGTATTAGTACAGAGAATATGGGATAATTTAAAATTGTTAACCTTGAGAATTTTTTCTGACAGGATCTTTTCTTTTCCCCCCAGCATTACAGTGTTTCTGCCACCTTTGTACAAAAGACAATTTTACTTGTGTCACAGATGGGCTCTGCTTTGTCTCTGTCACAGAGACCACAGACAAAGTTATACATAATAGCATGTGTATAGCTGAAACCGACCTAATTCCACGAGACAGGCCATTTGTATGTGCACCATCTTCAAAAACTGGGTCTGTTACTACAACATATTGCTGCAATCAGGACCACTGCAATAAAATAGAACTCCCAACTGTTGGTAAGTTGTTGTATAAGTTTTTTCTTGATACTACAAGAAAAGCTCTTAGACTCTATGATTTTAGAGCTGGAAGGGATCTTAGAAATTGTCTATCCCAGTTTATTCAGTATAGAGGCAAGAAGTAACTTGTCCAAAGTAGTAGAGTTATAAGGGTAGCCAAGATCCTGACTCCTGCGTGTGTGTTGAGAAGGTGGTTCCAAGATACTTTCTCTGAGGTCTGTTGTGCCTAAAAGGGTAGCCTCTTTAGAGAATACTGATAAAGCCCACCATAGCAATATGTCCTCAGAGTGAAATTTTTTCCTTGTATAATGCTCCAGTCTTTTAAAGCAGTCAGTAATGGGAGGGAATTGAGAACAGCACTAAACAGTCCAGGTGCCTTCATTTTGTAATATCACCTTGCCTTATGATCTTTATGTATAAATTATTATATACGATTTCTAGGTTTTTGGTCCTTCACCATAGTTTACATTTTAAAATGTCCTGGAAGAGCCAGGAATTTGAAAGCTTCATAAATGCTTAGGATTAGATTAATTTTAAGGTTCTGATTTAAGATGCCAGTCTAAGCTCATCTGTTTAACTCTTCTGACACTTTCCCCAAATCCAAAATACCTACTATAATAATCAAAGGAATACAAAAATGAGGAAAACCTATATTAATGCTAAGAGAATTAATGGAAGAAATGCCACCCACTTGCCTATAGTTGTGAGGAACTCTGCAGTTTATAGTGCAGATTATAACAGACTAGTGAAGAACTGACTAACTATAGGAAAAGAAGTAGGTGAAAGACCCTCTTGCAGAATCCCACCAATACCTTAAGCTGAGGGGCTGGGTGTGAGGCTAGGCTACAGGGGCAAACTCTCAATTCTCCTTTAGGAAGCACCTGCTTTCAGTGCTTACTTTCCACTCAGAGTTGGTCTAGGCATCATGCTAATTAAAGTAGGAAGCACTGCTGTAGCTCAGAGGAAAAGGGCCAGTCCTGCCAGTTGTAGAAGGAAGGCAGTCCTCCACCTAGTTCGAGTGATAACAGCAAAGTAAAACCAAATCTTCAGCATGATAGAGAAGGTCCCTGTGGCAAAGCTCTGTCAGACTGTAATTTTTCTTTTATATAGGCATCTGCAATTCTAATATGACAAGGAGAATGATAATTCCAGAATTTCCCATTTCCATTATTTGAAATAGCTTGAAATATCAGAATGGAGACTCACAAAACCTTATGAAGAGCTCACTTTATTTTTAATGCTAAAATACACAAGTACCTCATTCCCAGGTCCCTGATAATCAGACAGCAAAAAAATTTATCAAATGGAAAGATTGCATGGTTCAAAAGAAGTGAACTGAACTGGATAAATGAGAGTAGATGTCATCCTATGAAATACACTTACAACATGTTAGGGAAGAACTTTCAGACAGTCCAAGGTCTGTTTTCAGTTGTTCACAATGAAATGAGAACATTTCACAGTTGTTAAGATCGCTTTCAGATGAAAAGCTCAATTGATGAATTATTTTTACAAATGCAGTATTGAAAGTGAACAGCAGACTGGATGTTGTAACTTTATTGTCAAGTGTGAGACAAGCTTAAAGCAAGACAAACTTGAGAAATTGTGTTACAATTCAGAGAAAAAGATAGTTGGTGAGCAAATTAAGAGACATAAAGGACAGATCTAGGTGATCCAATATGCTTAGCATAAAACCAGAAAAAGGCAAAAGGACAGAAGAGAGAAGAAATACTATGTAAAATTAATGAAAAAATACTTAACCAAATATATATAATGAAAAAACTATCAGTTTTCAAGAATAAAGAAAAATTGTGCACACATTCAGTACAAGTGAACACTGGTTACCTATAAAAGGAAAAAAAAAGTTCAGATTTTTTCCTTTTTTTAAATACCAGAAGGCAATGGAATATCATAACAGTGCTTGTTACCCAAAATTCTTTAGACGAGCCAAGATTTTTCATATATAAAGGCAACAAGCATCTTTAGATAATTAAGTATTCAGTGTATAAGGACCCATATACTCTTTCTGAAAGGAATTACTAGAATTAGGATTCTTTATCATATGAAATCAATCCATATAAAGATCTCAAGAATGATAAAGATGTGATGTGAAAGAAAGGGTGGTGAGCCATGAACCAGCATGTGTCAGAATGAATGCCAAAATAGCTGTAATTAATGTGTTTCTGAAACAATGCAAATTGTTAATTGTTAAAAGAGATTATAAAAAAAGATCTTTAATTAAAAGTCTAAGTGATTAAAATAAACTAGAAAGTATACACATGCAAACTATTAAAAAAAGAGGATATATTTTTGCATGAAAAAAATTGGTGGAGATATATACACAGGTGAGTTTGGGGGGATGGTGAGGCTGTAGTTAATTTTTTTTTTAAATTTTGCTCATCTGTATTTATATTTTTTAATTTTTTTTCCTGCTATGAGCATATACTAGCCTTGGAATAAGAAGATAAGCCAAACTACTTTTTAATAAAAAGGAAAAAGAAGACAATGACTTAAGAAGAAATATTTAATGGGAGTTGTTCCAGATTATTGGTTCTTCTATTAGCGATCTGACAGGGCTAAGGGGGGTAGGTGGTGGTCCTACAGTGTTTGTGGTAGCTGGCCTTGTTATTTAGGGGATGGCTCAAGACTTCAGGAAGACTAAGTGGATGTTCATAGCGATCATAAAAGGAGAGCCAATGGGAGAAGATTAAGTGCTTCACTTGTTACGGGTTTGAGCTTTATAAGCTGCTGTGATGAGGCTCTGACTAATGGTAGTAGTGGCCAACTGCAGGAAATGTGGAGGATTTAGGAAATTGTGGATGCCGCCTACAGTGTTATTGTTGTTGATGTTTATTTCACTTGAGGCCCTTTTCCAGGAAAGCCATCATCTGGCCTTGGTCCTGTCGAACTGGCAGCTGTCATTGCTGGACCAGTATGCTTCGTCTGCATCTCACTCATGTTGATGGTCTATATCTGCCATAACCGCACTGTCATTCACCATCGAGTGCCAAATGAAGAAGATCCTTCATTAGATCGCCCCTTTATTTCAGAGGGTACTACGTTAAAAGATTTAATTTATGATATGACAACATCGGGTTCTGGATCAGGTAATGTATTTGTTTTTTTCTTTTTCCTAAGATGTCTTTTTAAAATTAACTGTGTTATTTATTAGTTGGCTAAGCCAGTTGGCTTAGTATGTTAAAACTTGGGATAGTGTGAATACTACTCCAGCTTTGAACCTAATAAAGGTCTTTAAGCTAGGTCTGTATCTGACTATGGCTAGTTTAGTAAGGACAAATAAAATTGACTGACTTATTTGAGCAGTAAAAGTAAGTCACCTTCACATTTGTGTAACTTTCAAAACATTCTCACCTTCTCATGACTCTGTGAGAATAAGGACAGTTATTCCTCTGTAGCTGAGGCCGAAGTTCACAGATGTTCAAATAATCTGCAGTTTACCCATTCTCTTCAGGACTGTTTAGCAGCTTTATTTTTGTATTGAAAGCAGGCATGACAGAGAGTGTGTTTGGAATTGTGAAGGTTATTTGCTTTTTCAACATTAAATTGCTGTCTCTGGCTCAGGGCTAGTTTTTTATTAAACTAATGAATTTTTAGTCATTTTCTCACTTTAGAAAAAAGTCTGACCACCTTGTTATTTAATATAGCTTTATGGATCCATGGCCCTTCTGATATTTGCTTTTCTCAGTTCTCTTTGCTTTTTGTGGGATCAGAAATAGATTATCTAATTACCTGAAGCAAATTTTGGCATAGCAGTCAGTGCTTCATATTTAAATCAAAAGGGAATTTAATTTTCACTTTTTCTTACATGTGCTTTGGAAGGATACTAAGAGAAGATTCCTATCCTCTACAGTATTGTAATTTGACACTTAATGCCTAGCCAGGAATTAAGAGATCTAGATTCCAGTGCAAGCTTTGTCATTGATTGGCTGTCTGATCTTGGTTAAACCATGTTTTCTCCTTGGGCTTCTGTTTCCTCATCAGAAATATGGGACAGATACTGTTGATAATAATACTTAAAGTGGTTTGTTAGGACTTTTAAATGAGATGTACTGTCCTTTAAAAAGTATAAATTAACTTCAAATAAGGGCTAGATTCATGGATAAAAAGATTTTAAAATATATGTATAATGAATTTTATAATCAAGTGATTAAAGGAACTTTATTGGTTTTTTAAATTAATTAATTTTAATTTTTGGCTGCGTTGGGTCTTTGTTGCTGCGCGCAGCCTTTCTCTAGCTGTGGCGAGCGGGGGCTACTCTTCATTGTGGTGGCTTCTCTTGTTGCGGAGCACGGGCTCTAGGTGCGTGGGCTTCAGTAGTTGTGGCACGCAGGCTCAGTAGTTGTGGAGCACGGGCTTAGTTGCTCCATGGCATGTGGGATCTTCCCGGACCAGGGCTCGAACCCTTGTCCCCTGCATTGGCAGGCAGAGTCTTAACCACTGTGCCACCGGGGAAGTCCCTGAAGGAACTTTAAAGCAGAAATTGTGATTGGGGGAGGAATATGACTCTGAAGCACAAAATCTCACCTGATGATACAGAAAGTTCACATAATGACAAATGTCTTTAAGGGAATGAAGGTATATTCATGTATATATATGTATGTTTATTCATTTAAATATGAAGAAACTGACTTCATGGCATAAAGTTTTCTTCTGTAGAATTTGGCCGTACATATTCAGTAAGTGAGTTCTGCCCATGACTGCTAGGATACATACAGGCTTACGGTGGAGCCCGGGTCTCTTAAGGCAGCCTTTAGGGATCCCTGTGACTATTGTGAGGAGGGAGGCAGTGACTGGCTGGATTGAGATGGAGCAGCCTTAGTACTAAAGATGTGACAGTCTTTGGGCAGGAGTGGTGGAGGAGTGGAGAGAGATTATTTTAGGGTTCCCCTTTGATTCTGAGTTAGTTCAAAGGGTTCCCAAAGAATATCTGGCTCATTCTAGAAGCTAACCTGGACCAACAAAATATGATAAGCAAGGGCCAAAGTCATAGAAAATTAGGGTGGCTTTAGATCATTTGGAATTAATCCCTTGGACCTGCTCTCTTGTTGCCACACTTACACCCAGGGAAATCAAAGCAGCTCCTGCCACTTGGCACAGTGGTATGTATCAGGCCTCAAGGAGAGCAAGCCTACCTAAAGGATTAAAACAAATTGCTGTCTGGATGGCAGTTTGTTTCTGAATAAGAATATATTTATTTACCTTTTAAGATACAGACGTGAAGTAAAGAATGGAATTGTAGTAAAGAATGGAATTGTTCTTTTTCCATTTTATCTATATTTCTATATATGTCAGGGACCCAGCTCTATTGTTGAAAGCTTCTCTCCCTCCTTTTATGCCTCCTTTTACACCCTGCAAAAACTTGTCTGCATTGTTTGCCAGCTCTGTGGCTTTGGGCAGTTAGCTGATGTCTCATGCCTGAGTTATTTCGTCTTTAAAATGAAAGTAATGAACCCTGCCCAGTGTACATTACTGGATTGTTGTGAGGTTCAAATGAAACGAGATGTTTGTGTGAAAGCACTTAAGCACTTGGTAGATTGTAAAGTTATATCCAAATGACAGGTGTTATTCTTATTGAAAAGATATTTGGAAAAAATCTGATATACAGTATGAATTTGCTGCATTTTACAAAAAAACTAGTTTAAGGCCTCCTTCCCTGTCATAGTTTATTCTGTGTTAATGGCTTTCAGATTTATCCAGACAGAAGCTATCTTCTGTTGAATGACAGCAGAAAATTCCATTGCTTTTCCTTCTATTTATTATAAAGACTGAATGCCATTTCATGAATGGGACTCATGCCTCTGAGTAAGTCAAATGTCTGTGTATAATATCCTTTTTAGTTCTTTCACTCATTGAGGAAAAGATAAAACATTTTATGTTATGAATTCAAATGTTTATTACTCAGTACTATGACCATAATTGAGGAAAGGCCCTATCTCTCTCTTTCAAAGACTGTACTTTTAACTTAGGAATTGCAGGGAGACAATGGAGAGATGTGTTCTGGAACCTAGCTCTAAACTTAAAGCTAATCGTATCCCTGTTGCATTTATTTGAATCACAGGTTGTGCATGTGCCCATATTTAAGCTGTCATTAGATTGCAAAGTATGTGGGAACACGCAAACATGTGCCAGATTTATTTATTTGGTTGTGCAGGGTCTTAGTTGCGGCAGGCAGGCTCCTTAGTTGCGGCACATGGGCTCCCTAGTTGTGGCACTCACACGGGATACAGCTCCCCAACCAGGGATTGAACCCGGGCCCCCTGCATTGGGAGTGCGGAGTCCCATCCACTGCACCACCAGGGAAGTCCCCTGTGTGCCAGTTTTTGAGAGTGTGCATCTCTTAGGCCAATGTTTATTATGTCTCATTCATGCTTACGATCTCTTTAATGCATGCATGTCCTTCAGGTCTTATTTTTGTTGTTCACTGCATGTAAAGGTGCTTGGACCCTGTTTCCCCATTGAAGTTTTCGCTCAAGCAGTTCTAAAAGGTACAGAAGTAAAGCAGAGAATATAGAGATCTGAATTAGGCCTGTTTATTTTTGTCTTTAGAAAAAAACTATTTTTAAAAAATGCTCAGATTTTCATGTGGGTTATGGTAACCAAATACAGATAATATGATAAATCTAGATTTGATTTTTAATTCTAGTTCTGCATCTAGAATCCAGTTGTGAAGGGGAAGACAAAGACTTTCTTTGTCCTGTTAGGCTTTCTTGACCCTGCGTGAGTCCTGAATGTGTCAGGCATTTTCAGACTTCCCATTTGCTATTCCCTTTCTTCTTTATTCCCTGCATTTCTAACTTCCAGATCAGCCTCCTGAAATGAACTCTTAAGTATACTTTAAATCTTTAAGTACATGGTGTGGCCCTGTTCAAAGGCTTTAAGAAAATTTTGTAAGTTAGTGTCTACTGTAAACAACATAATTAGGAATTGGTTATTCATAATACAAAAGAGCTCCTTGACTTAAATAAGGATTTTTCACAGATTTATTTTTAACCAGTAGTCTCCTTATAAAAACAATTGTTTACAATTAGACTGCTAACTACTTTGCAGGAAGTACGGAGGATGGATAGAGCAAGGGGAAGGAAGGATCTATTTGAGAAACTTAAAGATGAAAAGAGACAACTTAAAGATTTAACATTTGGATTTATTAGTATTTCACACCAGAGAATCAAAGAGACCAGATAATTTTATTTACTTCCATTAGTTTAATTTGATCTAGCAGGCAATTCAAGATAGATTATAAGTGACACCAATTTATGTGTATTAGACTAAAAATACTGTAGAACACGATGTACACTGATATTTTGTCAGTGTCAGTATAATTCGACAGTTCTTAGTCCATGGGGAATTGGACTAGTCCCAAATATAGTGTTACTTAAATTTTGTAGGTAGTTAGTAAATACTTTTATGTAAATGAAATAAGTGTGGTAATATTTAAAACTATGTATTTTATAGTAAGGTAAGTTCAGTTAGTGAGAAAATTGCCAATGTTTCATCACCAAGGTAAGTTACTTGGCATCTTTCCTTAAGATATTAATGTTGCCTAGGCAGCCAGTTCCTGGCACGTAAATTGCTTGCCTTGAAATGGTTTCTGTGATAATTTTTACTGATTTATTAAAAGTTAGACCAGAATTTACTTCTTCATTTCTTATGCTTACACACTTTTCTCCTCCTTTTCTCCTTACACACTTTTCTCCTCCTCCTTTTGTAAAACTGTTACCAGACTCATCTTTCTGAAATAAGATTTTTAAATTATTTCTTTCCAGTCATGAAATGAATGGAAATGTTTACTAGTTCCTCTTTCACCCACAGCTCTCATTGGTCATCTTGAGCCGGGCATTCAGTACTCTTCACATTCTGGTGCAGCTTCTCTTCTACTGTTTTACTACATACATCTTTTTTTTTTTTTTTTTTTTTTGGCAGTATGCAGGCCTCTCACTGTTGTGGCCTCTCCCGTTGCGGAGCACAGGCTCCGGACGCGTAGGCTCAGCAGCCATGGCTCACGGGCCCAGCCGCTCCGCGGCATGTGGGATCTTCCCGGACCGGGACACGAACCCATGTACCCTGCATTGGCAGGCGGACTCTCAACCACTGCGTCACCAGGGAAGCCCCCCATACATCCTTTTTCTGCTTATCTATCTAAGCTGGTTCCCTAAACATGTATCATCCATTTCTTCTACTTTTGCTTGCATATTCCTCCTACCTAAACACCTTACCTCCTTGTCTTCTTCTTTGTCCTATCCCTTCTGTAAAGGACAATCTAAATTCAGCTTATCTTTTAAAGCCTACCTTGACTCTCTAGGCAGGAGTTTCTGGATTCTTTTATTGTATTTATTATTTTCCTTTTATCATGAATTATTGTTTTTGCAAATTTACTCTATATTTCCTCAGTGAGATTGTAAGTTCCTTTAAGGAGTTAAACCTTTCTGAGTCACTCTTTTAACGCCTATCGTGGTGTTAGAAACAGGTACCGATATTGGTTGTTTGTGTCGAATACTATTTATTTTTATCTTTAGGTTTACCATTGCTTGTTCAGAGGACAATTGCGAGAACTATTGTGTTACAAGAAAGTATTGGCAAAGGTCGTTTTGGAGAAGTTTGGCGAGGAAAATGGAGAGGAGAAGAAGTTGCTGTTAAAATATTCTCCTCTAGAGAAGAACGTTCATGGTTCCGTGAGGCAGAGATTTATCAGACCGTCATGTTACGTCATGAAAACATCTTGGGATTTATAGCAGCAGACAATAAAGGTGAGTAACATTTGCTTCTCCTTTGAGTGTTACAAAATATACTTAATCCTTTCCACAAAGAAGACTATTAAACATTGTCATATTTGATGAGAAATGGATGTTTGTAATATAAATTAGACCTATTAAGTAAAATAGAATATATTAGAAGCCTTTAGGAACAAGAACTTCTTAAAGATTTTCTTGACTCTTGACAACATGCTCCTAAACCTCTAATTGCTTTATAAAATGTAAAGAGCTATTTAAAAAAAGGTTACATGCTTTTGTTGTTTGGTTCTGGGAAGTTAGTTACTGAGGATAGTCATAACGTAGAAAAAAAAATTATCAACTCTGGTTGCCCAGAGTTTTGAGATAGGCTAGAGCTCATATGTTTCCTTTTAATCTCTTCCTGACCATTAGGGCATTCTAATATTTCTTAATGACCTTATGTATAGGGAGAGTAAGAATAACTTCTCAGTGTATTCTGTGTTTAAATTGCTAGGCTAAATAGATTAATCTTTTAAGTAAACTCACTTAAATAGAGAAATGGTTTCTCCAAAACCACCTTGCCCTTAGTAACCATGTGGACCTTTTCTTGCCTGTGGTACACAGGTGCTTGAGGCCTGGGGGCAGATGCTGAAGCAAGTGAGGAAGCCATGTCAGTAGACAGCATGAGAGGTGACTGTGAAAAGTGACTTCAGACTGCACTTCATTTACTTTCCTGGCTTCAGTTATTATAGTAGTGCCCACAATCGTACCTTTATAGCTTTTGTCAGAGGCTTGTATTGGGTTGGCCAAAAAGTTCATTTGGGATTTTCCATGAGATGTTACAGAAAAACCCAAATGAACTTTTTGGCCAACACAGTATTACAACTCGACTCTCATCACACCCACCCTGAGTCAAATGTATTTCCCAGCTTTCCTATTTTTTTTAAAAAAATGCTATCATCTTTTTTAAAGGCCATAACCATAGTCATCTTTTTACTTCTCTCCCTTCCCATTTTCTTCAACAATATTTATTTCTTTGAAATATTAACAATGTTTAATCTCAGTTTGTGTTCATGGGTGATTTTGATTTTTCTTTTTGCTTCTCTGTATTTTCAAATTTATTTACAACAAACATTTATTACTTGTTTTTTTAAACTTTTATTTATAGAAAATTTCCAGTATATAGAAAAGCAGAGAATAGTATAATGAACCCCCATCACCCAGCTTCAACAATTATCAGCTCACTGCCAACCATATTTGAGCTCTGATTCCACCTACTCTGCCCCCTCTGAATTATTTGAAGCTAATCCCAGATAGCATATCTTTTCATCCATAAATATCTGTTTGTATCTTTAGATTATGGGGAATCTTTTTTTGTGAAACATAACAATACTACCATTGTCAATTTTTTAAATGCCATCAAATATCTAGTCAGTTTCACATTTCTGCAGTGGTCTCCCCCTTTTTTTTTTTTTTAACAATTGGTTATTCACTTTAGGATCCATTGCATTTGGTTGATATTTATCTTAAATCCCTTAAAATCACTAGGGTTACCCTTTGTCTTTTTCTTCTCGGAGTTTATTTGTTAAAGAAACTGGATTGTTTGTCCTATAGGGCTTATCATTAATTGAATTCTTATAGTATCTCTGAACTTGCTCCTTGTATAATTTGAAAACTGGTAGTTAAAATTAGAGACTGAATCTGATTATTTTATTGGTTTCCTGAAAATATATACGTTCTACATATTCTTTCTATTGCATCAAATCAGGAGGTGTATAAGTGTGATTATCTGCTTTTCGTGACTTAGGGGCGGTGATGGATGTAAGCAGGGATTATCAATAGATACTACCAATTCAGTATTACTTAATTTAAAAACAAAACAAACAAAAGCAGTGATCATAGTCTGACCAAGTCCTTAGTTTTCACTTTCTTCTGTCTTCGACACCATTTAGCTTCTCCCCCAACCCTTAAAACAACCTTTGTTTTCTGTGACTCTGGACTTTCTTATTTCTTAATAGGTGTTTTTGTTTTCTGAAACTCTTCTTAATACATATGAAGGCTCTACTTCTACAAATAGTAATTTCTCCCTCAAAGAACTTACCCACATTTTTGCTTTCAAACTCAATGGTAGGTAGTGGTGACTTTCAAATATACATTTTGAGGTTCAACCCTTACCCAGGCCCAGCATGTTTTAGGCTTGTTCCAAGTTGTAAACACACTAACTGACACAAAATGTTCCTGCTGCTGTGCCCTGAACTCTTCCCTTTTGCTCAGGCAGCAGCCAAGCTGTTACTGTCATCTGGAGGTTACCATGGGAACTGACAACCCTGCTGGCTTTTCCCTACACCTCCTTTCTTCTTTGTCAGGGTTAATAGACTTTGCCTAGAACCTAGCCCCTCCATCCCCTATTCCCCTTTTCTTTATCTTTCTCATACTGATTTAGTTAATTCCACCTTAGACAACCCTTTATGTGGGCATAGCCTCTAATATGTCCTTCTTCCTTCCACCTCTCTTGTCACTTACCTCAGAAAACCTCCCATTCTTCCATCTTGCTGTGTTCCTATTTATTTCTTGTATTTGTGAGCCTTTCTGAATTCAGGTATGGTTAATAAGCATGCAGATAAAGCTAGTGATGTACCTGTATCAAGGAAAGGTATAAGTTTGAACAGAATCAGTTTACAAAGTTTATGAAGAAACAAGTTGATAAAGAACTAGTATCATGAATATTTAAATCCTTTCGAAAATACCCAGAAATCTCCTCCAGAATCTTCTGAAAACATTTCATTCCTTAATCTTTTCTAATCAGAATTGCTTTCTTTCAATTAACAACCTTCAAAATACAGAAATTGTTTTATGTCAATCAGTTTTTCTTTTGTTTTACAACTAATGGGGAAGTTCTTATGTGCCATGCATTGTACTGAATGCTTTTTAAAAATCTATTATCCTATTTTTAAAATCTTCTTAGTAGTCTCACAAAGTAAGGTATTCTTGTTGTGTAAAAGAAGGAACAAAGGCTCATTGGTTAAGAAACTTGTCTGAGGTCATGTAGTCAGTGACAGCCAGGCCCTGATTCCAACCCAGGTCAGAATGACTCCAAGTGTGCATCTTTTACTGAATTGTCCTGCCTCCTAGTATTGTTGTAATATTTTTGCTTTCATGATTTTGTGAAATATATGACTTGCCAGCTACTCCTAGGTTAAATTGGCTTTTGTGGACCAGGCTAGCCTAGAAGCCCAGCCAGAACCTTTACCATGATTCTCATGGGAACATACATTTCCAATTCATGTACTGGCTTACAAATGAACTTTTGGAAGGACACATATTCCTAGTTGTTGAGGTTCAAAATCACCTTGTGTAAAACTGCATTCAGTCCTAGCCTTTTCTCCTCATGACATTTTTAGCTCCTGTCTCAGCTTCCCCATGTGTCAGTGATACCACTATTTTTATATTTTTCTAATCTGGAAACCTTGGAATTGTAATCTTTTCTGGCTTCTTTGTGAACGGTACACACAGTCTGTTTGTCATTAAAGCTTGCAGTTCTCATTTAAGCTCCCTTTCAGTTTCCAATAATATTCCATTCCCACTATAGCCACACTAGGTTCCAGGTACTTCTCATCTTCTTCCCTCCCTCCTCCCTTGTTTCCCTCCCCCCTTCCAGAAACAATCGTTGAGCACCTAACCTGAACCAGGCACCTAACTTGAACCAGGCATTCCTCGAAGCATTATCCCAGCCCTGCTACCATCTGTGTGGACTCAACATCACCATTTTTTAACTATGATTCCCTCTCTCTTGAATGGGATTAGTTATCCTTGCCTTATCTCAAGATTAAAGGGGCTTACTTTAAGGATCTAAAGGATACATACGTGAAAGTATAAGAAAACTGAAATATAAGAAAATATGAAAGAAATATATACAAATTTGAGGTACCAACATATTGCAGTTGTGTGATTCAGGATTGAGAGTAAAAAATGCTAACTTTTGAATAAATCATAAATGTTCTATAGCCCATCTGAAATATTGTTATTCTACTTGGCAGACAATGGTACATGGACTCAGCTCTGGTTGGTGTCAGATTATCATGAGCATGGATCCCTTTTTGATTACTTGAACAGATACACAGTTACTGTGGAAGGAATGATAAAACTCGCTCTGTCCACAGCAAGTGGACTTGCCCATCTTCACATGGAGATAGTTGGTACCCAAGGTAACTCAAAGCAATCCTGTTATTTAAGCTTTAAATTCCCATGGATCTAATGTCTGTTCAGAAAATTTTTGCAAGAAGTCAGCTTAATTGGAGATATTTAAAATGAGTTTTTAGATGAGAATATTTTACCTTTCTGTTGAAAATCTAAGGTGGAGTTATGAATCTGGGAATTTGTTCAGAGATTCTCCAGTCATTGTAACAATACTGATATTTTTGTAAGTTCTTAAAAGTAGTAGCGTTTAGTCTTTCTTGTGATTTTTGAGGATCTTGATTTTGGAATTTAGTTTATGTGCAGTACCATATGAAATGTGAAAAAGCTTTGTAAACATCAACATGCTCCATAAATGCTATCTGGCTATCTAATAATTATATTTGACCCTAGGATAAGGAGACTGCATGAGACAGTTTTACAGTTGAAAAATTGAATACTAAGTTTATGAAATTTTTATGCTTTGATTTTTGTGCCATATATCAGATGCCAATATATTCTCTGCTGTAATGATTATCCACTTGCTACCTGATGACTCCCCCAACTCCCAACTTTACAACACACATGCTGTTTTACTATCTCAGCCAGCCCCATCTTTGTAAATTTTATTATTGTTGATTATAATAGCTTTATTGAGTTATAATTTACCCATTTGGTATACAATTCAGTGGGTTTTAGTATATTCACAGAGTTGTACAGCTATCACCACAATCAGTTTTAGAACATTTTCATCATCTTAAAAGAACCCTGTAGTTCTTAGCAGTCATTCCCCATTTCCCCCCAAACTCTTTAGCCTTAGGCAACCTCTAATATACTTTCCATCTCTATAGATTTGCTTATTCTGGACATAGCATACAAAAGGAATCATACAATATGTGATCTTTTGTGACTGGCTTCTTTCTCTTAGTGTATTTTCAAGGTTCAGCCATGCTGCAGCATTTATCAGCAATTCATTCTTTTTTATGGCTGAGTAATATTTCATTGTATGGATATACCACATTTTGGGTATCCATTCATCAGTGATGGACATATGGGTTGTTTCCACTTTGGGCTGTTATGAATAATGCTGCTGTGAACATTGTTGTACAAGTTTTTGTGTGGACATGTTTCCAGTTCTCTTGGATATATACCTGGGAGTGGAATTACTGGATCATATAGTTACTCTAAAGATTTGTGAAACTGCCAGACTTTTTTTTCCAAGTGCCTGTACTATTTTACATTTCCATCAGCAGTCTCTGAGGGTTCCAAGTTTTCCACATTGTAATTATTACTTTTTAATTTTAATTATTTTTAAATTATTTTTAAAATTTTATTTTTTTTCATTTTAGTGAGAAGACTAAATAAATAGATTAAAATACATAGTCCCTGCATAGTACAACTTTTTCTAGTGGTATTAAGGTATTATACATTTAGTGAGTACATTCCAGTTGATAGACAAAGGAAGTGATTGAGATTCTTGGTTCTTGAATTCGAATATCAGTGACTAGGATTCCTGTAAAAAATTCATAGGGTATCAACAAACTAGTATCTTTAACCCCCAGTCTTTGCATATTAGACTTATATTTTTTGAGCATCATCCATTTTCTTTGAAGAAATGTAATTTCAGCAACTTTTTGTGTAATGATTCCCTTAAGGTGGTTTAGTAATGGCTGAGGTATTGCGGTGATGGGGGTTGAAATGCTTCGACACTGGGATGGGAGGAGAAGCTTTTGAACCTAAAGGTGAGATTTGTGATTGGTATTACCCTTTAAGCAACCATGTTTAATTTTTTTCTTTCTTTAGGAAAACCAGCCATTGCTCATAGGGATTTGAAATCAAAGAATATCTTGGTAAAGAAGAATGGAACTTGCTGTATTGCAGACTTGGGACTGGCAGTAAGACATGATTCGGCCACAGATACAATTGATATTGCTCCAAACCACAGAGTGGGAACAAAAAGGTATACTTATGGCTACACAGTGATTAATATGTTCTGAAATTGACTTCTTTTCCTTCTCATTTCTAGATACATATCTTTTCTGAAACTCGACCTTGTACTTTATTAGATTGCTCACAGGTAGAAGATCTCATGGTCTTGCCTGCTCTGAAACCAAGGTTACTTGACTTAAAAAGGTAACTGCTGATGAAAGGTGGCCTTTCCAGAAAATATTACCGTTATCATAATAGTAGCTAATGTTTATGGGGTACCTACTATGTGCCAATCACTTTAATGGGTCTTTTATGTATATCATTTATTGTTCTCTACAAATGTTGTGCTGTAGTTAGCCCAACTGTTTTCATATTTTTATCTCCTGAAAACATGCCTTTCTCTCTTCAAACTTTCCCATGTGCTGTATCCTAGAGCATAGTTTCTGCTTTTATTTCCCTAGCTTGTACTTAGTCTTCCTTTCTCATAGAAATCCTTTTCTGGACTGTTAGATGTCCTTGGCAAGGGCCCTCACTGCATGCTGAACTTGGACCATTGAGGCACTTAGCACATTATAACTGTCCATTTATTTGTCTGTATATTCCATTGGATCATAAGCTGCTTGAGAGCAGCCTTGTATTCCCAGCATCCATTTGTGCCTAATACATAGTAAGTCCTCAATAAATATTTGTTGAGTCTATGAGTACTCAAAGGACCTAATTAGGTAGGTATCACTACCCTCAATTCAGAGATGAGGAAACCGCCTTGTGGAGGTTAAGTAATGTGGCCAACCAACCTCATGGATGGTAAGCTGAAGAGCCAAGATTTGAACCTGGGCCTTTCTGACCCAAAAGGCTTTGCTCTGTGTATCACACAGCATTTGCCACCACATATCTTCAAACTGCTACCTTGGACTTGAATAGAGCCAATGTTCTATCTCAGTCGTATTTGTGACTTATGGATTCGACAGGGACTCTCAGATCTCTTGACTCAGTGTTCCAGGCAGTGGTTGCTGCAGGTCTTTGTGAGTCCTGGGACTTTTGAAGCCTCAGAACTGTGCAAGGTGGTATCAATAGGAGAACTGGCATTCATTTTTATCTATTATTTTGTTCCCTGGAGTATGTCTTTGTCTTTCCTTTTATCCTGTATTTATTAGTGAGAAGACTTCTAGATTAAAATATAGTACATAGTACATAGCCAAGTAGGTGGTGTACATTAGGACACCTAGGATAGTCAGTTATTACTTGTGGGTCATTGGAAACTTAGATCATAAGGCAGATAGTATAAAATTGCTGTTTCAGCTTTTCATGGGATTTGGTTGACATCATTAATTTGCAAACTAGTTGGGATATTTAATATTTTTCTTGAGTCTAATATGATCTCAGTTATGTGTGGAAGCTTGAGCTTCAGAGATCAGACCCAGGGAGAGGACAGGGGTGGGCTGTGTAGAAACAGTCTGAAGGGGCTGGAGGCTGGTGCAACTGACTGCACCTGAGGTTATACACAGAGGAAGCCTGGGCTGCCTTAGAGGCCAGGTGCCATTGTGTGGGCAGTGCATGAGGGGAGGGTTGGGACCTGCCATTACAGCCTTTTTCCTGGCATGAGCTCTCAGGCAGCAGGACACAGCCTACACAAACTCCTGGAGCAGTCACAATACATACCCCACCCCTCCACCCCAGGCTCCAGGAGCGATCGATCGTGAGCTGCCTCTGCTCCCCTCATGCGCTCTGGGGGCACACGTGAGCTGCCACCACCACCAACCCCAGGACCAGGCATCCGCCGCCACATCTGCACACCCTCTTTCAAGGGGATAACTGCCAGCACATGCTGAGGAAAGAGGTGACAGGCGTCCATACTAAAAACAGCCCTTGCACCAAAAGTATTAAACCCACACAAGGTACACAGGGACACCCCCACATATAAACAGTCTTCCAAGATCACCATCAATAACTGTTTCTCCTAAACTCACAGAATAAGAAATACAAGTAAAGTGAAGAAGCAGAGGAACCACTCCCAGTTAAAAGACCATTAGAATTCCCCTGAAAGAACAAACAATGAAACAGACCTCTTCGGTCTAGAGGACACTGATTTCAAAAAGGAAATCGTGGAAATACTGAAGGAATTAAGAAAGGCTATCAACAGAAATGCAGAGTACTATAAAAAGGAACTAGAAACCATAAAGAGGAACCAAGAAAAATTAGAAGAAAACTCACTTGTTGAGACGAAAACTAAAGGCAATGAATAGCAGAATAAATAATTGAGAAGAACGAGTAAGTGAACTGGAAGATAGAATATGGAAATCACCCAATCAGGATGGCAGACAGACAAATGAAAAAAAGAGACCTATGGGATAATATAAAGCATGCCAATCTAGGCATAATAGGGATTCCAGAAGGGGAAGAAAGAGAAAAGGGGATCGAAAATGTATTTGAAGAAATTATGACTGAAAACTTCCCAAACCTAAGGAAGGAAACAGATATCCAGGTACAGGAAGCACAGAGGGTCCCAAACAAGGTGAACCCAAACAGATCTACACAACGACCTATTATAATAAAAATGGCAAAAAGAGAGGATTCTAAAGGCAGCAAGAGAAAAACAAAGAGTTAATTACAAGGGATCCCCCATAAAGTTATCAGCTGATTTCTCTACAGAAATGTTGCAGGCCAGAAGAGAGTAGCAAGATATATTCAAAGTCCTGAAAGGGAAAAATCTGCAACCTAGGATACTCTACCCAGCAAGATTATCATTGAGAATAGAAGGAGAGAGAAAGAATTTCTCAGATAAGCAAAAAACTAAAAGAATACAGCAGTACTAAAGCTATTCTAAAGGGAATATTGAAAGGTCTTCTCTAAATAGAAAAGGAGTAACAGTCTATAGGGAAGAGAAAATCACAATTGGAAAGCAAATTACCTAAATAAGCCAGTACACACACAGATTAAAAAAAAAAATTCTGTGAAAGTAATGGTAACCACAATGAACAGCAAAAGGATGAACATGAAGATGTAAAAGAGGACATCAAACTCATAAAATGTGGGGAAGGAGGGTAAGAAAATGTAGATTTTTTTTTTTTTTTCATTTCCTAGATGTGTTTGAGCCTGTATGACTACCAGTCTAAGGCAAGTAGATATAGGACGGGGTTAATATATTTCAGAAACAGAGTAAACACAAATCAAAAACATATAGTAGATTGACAGAAACAAAAAAGAAGAGAATGTCAGTGTAATACAAGAGAAAATCATCAAATCACAAAAGGAAAAATAATAGAAAAGGACAAAGAAGAAATATAAAATCAACAGGAAAACAAGGTCAAAATGGCAATGAATAACATATCTATCAATAGCTACTTAAATGCCAATGGACTAAATGCTCCAATCAAAAGACAGAGTGGTAAGCTTCTGCACAGCAAAGGAACCCATAAACAAAACAAAAAAACAACCACAGAATGGGAGAAAATATTTGCAAACTATGCAATGGACAAGGGCTTAGTCTCTAAAATTTACAAACAGCTCATATGGCTCACTATCAAAAAAAGCAACCCAATCAAAAAATGGGTGGAAGACCTAAATTGATATTTCTCCAAAGAAGACATACAGATGGCCAAGAGGCACATGAAAAGATGCTCAGCTAATTATTAGAGAAAAGCAAATCAAAACTACAATGAGGTATCACCTCACACCAGTCAGAATGGCCATCATCAAAAAAATCTACAAACCATAAATGCTGGAGAGGATGTGGAGAAAAGGGACCCCTCCTACAACTGCTGGTGGGAATGTAAATTGGTACAACCACCATGGAGAACAGTATGGAGGTTCCCTAAAAAAACTAAAAATAGAACTACTATATGATCCAGCAATCTCACTCCTGGGCATATATCCAAGAAAACCATGATTCAAAAAGATACATGCATCCCAATGTTCATTGCAGCACTATTTAAACTAGCCAAGACATGGAAGCAGTCTAAATGTCCATTGACAGAAGAATGGATAAAAAAGATGTGGGGGGTGTGTGTATTCACACACACACATGTATATATACATATACACACACACACACAATGGACCATTAGCCATTAAAAAGAACGAAATAATGCCATTTGCAGCAACATGGATGGACCTAGAGATTATCATACTAAGTGAAGTAAGTCAGACAGAAAAAGACAAATATCATATGATATCACTTATATGTGCAATTTAAAAAATGATACAAATGAACTTATTTACAAAGTAGAAACAGACTCACAGACTTAGAAAACAAATTTATGGTTACCAAAGGGGAAAGGTAGGGGGGGAGTGATAAATCAGGAGGTTGGGATTAACATACACAATACTATATATAAAACAGATAATCAATAAGAACCTCCTGTGTAGCACAAGGAACTCTACTCAGTACTCTGTGATAACCTATATGGGTAAAGAATCTGAAAAAGAATGGATATATATATATTAACTGAACAACTTTGCTGTACACCTGAAATTAACACAACATTGTATATCAACTATACCCAAGTATAAAATAAAAAATTAAATTAAAAAATAATAAAAATATACTCTCTCTCAAAAAAAGAGATCTCTCAATATCCTGTGGTAAACCATAATGGAAAAGAATATGAAAATATATATATATATATATATATGTATATCTGAATCACTTTGCTGTACAGTAGAAATTAACACAACATTGTAAATCAACAATACTTGAATAAAATAAATTTTTTTAAATAGAAAAAAAGAGTGGCACATTTGATAGAAAAAAACAAGAGCCTACAATATGCTGCCTACAAGAGACCCACTTTAGGGCAAAGGACACACATAGATTGAAAAGTGAGGGGATGGAAAAAGATTTCATGCAAATGAAAATGAAAAGAAAGGGGAGGTTGCGATACTCATATCAGACAAAATAGACTTTCAAACAAAGCCCATAAAGAAAGATAGAGAAGGACACTATATAATGATAAAAGGATCGATACAGGAAGAGGATTTTATACTTGACAACATATATGCACCTAATAATATAGGAGTACCTAAATACATAAAACAAATACTAACAGACATAAAGGGAGAAACTGATGGGAATACAATAATAGTAGGAGACTTTAACACCCCATTCACATCAATGGACATATCTTCTAGACAGAAGATCAATAAGGCAACAGAGATCCTAAATGACACAATAGAACAGTTCGGCTTAATTGACATTTTCAGGACATTACATTAAAAAAAAAAACCAGAATAAACATTCTTTTCAAGTGCACATGGAACATTCTCTAGGGTTGACCACATTACTAGGGCATAAAACAAGCCTCAACAAATTTAAGAGTATAGAAATTATCTCAAACATCTTTTCTGACCACTGCAGCATGAAACTAGAAATCAACCACAGAAAAGAAATGAGAAAAAAAAAAAAGATTACATGGAGACTCAATAGCATGCTACTAAAAAACCAATGGGTCAATGATGAAATCAGAGAGGAAAATTTAAAATACCTTGAGGGACTTCTCTGGTAGTCCAATGGGTAAGGCTCCGCACTCCCAATGCAGGGGGTCTGGGTTCGATCCCTGGCCAGGAAGCTAGATCCCACATGCATGCTGCAACTAAGAAGTCTGCATGCTGTAACTAAGAAGTCCACAAGCCGCAACTAAGTCTGCATGCCACAACTAAAGATCCTGCGTGCCACAGCTAAGACCCAGCGCAGCCAAAATAAATAAAATAAATATTTTTAAAAATACCTTGAGACAGATGACAAAACACAACCATACAAAATCTATGGGATGGCAGCAAAAGCAGTTCTTAGAAGTTCATAGCAATACAGACCTTGCTCAAAAAACAAGAAAAATCTCAAACATCCTAACCTACTACTTAAAAGAATTAGAAAAAAGGAAAAAGGAGAACAAACAAAACCTGAGAGCAGAAGGAAGGAAGTAATAAAGATCAGAGGGAAAAATAAGAGATTTTAAATAAAATAGAGATTTTTTTAAAAAAATAGAAAAAAATCAATACAACCAAGAGCTGGTTCTTTGAAAGGATAATCAAAATTGACAAACCTCTGGCCAGGCTCACCAAGAAGAAAAGAGAGAATCCAAATAAAGTAAATGAAAAAGGAGACAGACATAACAACTGATACTGCAGAAATACAAAAAACCATAAGGGAATACTGTGAACAATTAAATGCCAACAAATTTGACAACCTAGAAGAAATGGACAAGTTTCTAGAAACATACAGCCCACCAAAACTGAATCAAAAAGAAATAGATACATACAGCTGATTCACTTTGTTGTAGAGCAGAAACTAACACAACATTGTAAAGCAGTTACATTCCAATAAAAAAATAGATAATTTGAACAGACTGATCATTAGAGGTGAAACAATCTGTAATTTTAAAACTCCCTACAAACAAAAGTCCAGGACCAAATGGCTCCACAGGTGAATTCTACCATACAAAGAAGAACTTACATTGATCCTTCCAACTCTTCCAAAAATTGAAGAGAACACTCCCAAAGACACTCTATGAAGCCACCATCACCCTGATACCAAAACCAGACAAATACACCAGCAAAAAAGAAAATTACAGGCCAATATCATTGATGAATATAGATGCAAAAATTCTCAACAAAATATTAGCAGACTGAATCCAAAACACACAAAAAAGACCATACACCATGACCAAGTGGGATTCACTGCAAGTTCACAAGCATGGTTCAACATTCACAAATCAATGTGATACACCACATGAACAAAAGAAAAGACAAAAACTGCATGATTGTCTCAATAGATGCAGAAAAAGCATTTGACAAAATTCCATTCATGATAAAAAAAAACTCTTACCAGTGTGGGTACAGAGCGAACATAACAAAAGCTATTTATGACAAACCCACAGCCAATATAATACTCAGTGGTGAAAAGCTGAAAGCCTTCCCACTAAAATCTGGAACAAGACAAGGATGTCCACTCACACCTCTTTTATTCAACCTGGTATTGGTAGTCCTAGCCACAGCAATCAGACAAGAAAAAGAAATAAAAGATATCCAAATTGGAAGGGAAGAGGTAAAGTTGTCATTATATGCAGATGACATGATTCTACATATAGAAAATCCTGAAGACTCCACACATCGATTACTAGAACTGATAAGTGAATTCAGCAAGGTAGCAGGATACAAGATTAACATACAGAAACCGGTTGCATTTCTTTACACTAACAATAAAACATCAGGAAGGGAATGTTAAAAACAAAAAACAAAAAACTTTCAAAATTGCACCCTCAAAAATAAAATACTTAGGGGCTTCCCTGGTGGTGCAGTGGTTGAGAGTCCGCCTGCCGATGCAGGGGACACGGGTTCATGCCCCAGTCCGGGAGGATCCCACATGCCGCAGGGCGGCTAGGCCTGTGAGCCATGGCCACTGAGCCTGCGCGTTCAGAGCCTGTGCTCCGCTATGGGAGAGGCCACAACAGTGAGAGAGGCCCACGTACCGCGAAAAAATAAAAAATAAAATGCTTAGGAATAAACCTGCCCAAGGAGGTGAAAGACTTGAGAACTCTAAAACATTAATAAAGGAAACTGAAGATGATTCAAAGAAATGGAAAGATATCCCATGCACTTGGATTGGAAGAATATTGTTAAAATGGAACAAAATAATGCCATTTGCAGCAACATGGATGCAACTAGAGATTATCATACTAAGTGAAGCAAGTCAGAAAGAGAAAGACAAATACCATATGATATCACTTATATGTGGAATCTAAAATATGACAAATAATCCTATCTATGAAACAGAAACAGATTCAGGGACAAAGAGAACAGACTTGTGGTTGCCAAGGGGGAGGGCGTTGGGAGAAGGATGGAGCGGGAGGTTGGGGTGAGCAGGTGTAAGCTATTATATGTGGAATGGATAAACAACAACGTCCTACTGTATAGAACAGAGAACTATATGCAGTATACTATGATAAACCATAATGGGAAAGAATATTTAAATAAGAATATATATATGCATAACTGAATTTCTGTTGTATAGCAAAGTGATTAACACAATATTGTAAATCAACTATACTTCAATTAAAAAAATTTATTTTTAAATTTAAAAAACAGCAGAAGCATAGTGAAAGGGGGAAAAGGTCAAAATTAATATTGACCCTCCCCCCACCTCCCCACCCAGGAGTAAAAGGAAGTTTATGAAACAGTTTAAAAGTAATGTCACTATTACATAAAATAAAATGCTGACTTCTTTTTTAGGTACATGGCCCCTGAAGTTCTAGATGATTCCATAAATATGAAACACTTTGAATCCTTCAAACGTGCTGACATCTATGCAATGGGACTAGTATTCTGGGAAATAGCTCGACGATGTTCCATTGGTGGTAAATCTCTCTCCCCTCCCCCAACATTTTGTCATGAACAAGTGGTTCAAGAATTGCCTTTTTTATTGAATGAAATTGTTTACCCAGTGATCACTGAGAGTGCCAGAAAAAATGAAAGAGATAAATGACATGACATGCTTTATCCTAGTGTATAGTTTTATCCTAATACACAGCTTTATTCCAGTGTAGTCTTTTTCTATTTCCACTTGAATTTTGGGAAGCAACAGAAACCAACCCCTTGTTATGTTGCAATATAGATATTTAGAATGGATGACTACTTGAGAGGCCTCCCAGGAAGCTATTTCTAGCATGTACCTGAGTCAGACTGATTTTTTCCCCCTGAGATTATGGTTATTTTCTCAATCTTGAGAGCTGGAAATTACATATACAGAATACATATACTGCGTTGCATTACTTTTTTAAAGTAAGTTTGTGTTAGACTGAGCACTTTCAATGTTTACTTGAGAAATAGTCTCTTATCCTTGAGGACCAGGCTCACCAGACTAGTGCCTCAGGGTTTTGAGGCAGTGAGGGGTGGAGTAGCAAATAGGACAGGTTATTGACAGATGCAAGTAGAGGAAGGGACTTGCACCTCAGGCTTGCCTTGTAAGATTCACACCTTAGTGATAGAGTGTGTGTATCCCCGTACCAACTGAGAGGCTGTGCACTTGTAGAATAAAAGGTTTCATTTCTTGCACATTAGGGTTCTGGGAGAAAATCTCGTCATCACAGCTCATAGTTAACCATCATTAAAATAGCCTTTGCTGATCCCATGGCAATACTTAGTTTCAAGGTGTGGGCTCAGTACTGACTCAAGGAGGTGGGTTGTTGATGGAGATGTGGATGAGAGACTGCAGTTTGTAAGCTGTGTTCCATTTACCTGATTTAGTAATGGGACACTGTAACAGGACTGTCAGCTGTTCTTTTTCTGTCTGGTCAAAGAATGCTCTGACATTATCTGAGTAAATCCTTCAAAATAGATTTTTTTTTCTCTACCAATGTAGGAATTCATGAAGATTACCAGCTGCCTTATTATGATCTTGTACCTTCTGATCCATCAGTTGAAGAAATGAGAAAAGTTGTTTGTGAACAGAAGTTAAGGCCAAATATTCCAAACAGATGGCAGAGCTGTGAAGTGAGTATTTATTTTGGATACTACACAGTTCTCTAAACTGCTTCTGGTTAGTAAGTGGAAATTTGCTACTTTAAGGAAAACAGACATTAAGAATCCCCATTCCTTTATTTTTCATGGCTGTTAAACCAGTGAGTAAAAGTAGAATAATTTGTTTTTTATGTTCAATTTTAAGTATATTGAAAGGGCTGTGGAACGTTTTCAGTGGCCATTAGTGTATCAGAACAGTGTTTAGATCTGCCAATGAAACAAGCCTCCTACATTTTTAATTAAAGCTTCCCTTCAATCAGGGCAGCCCAGAATAGTGGGATGAGTGCTGGATGGAATTAGGAGGCCTGTATTCTAGATCAGCCTGGCTACCATTTCAGAGTCTGACTTTGGGCAAACCACTTCTGTTTTCTGGACCTTAATACGCCTTTTTGTAAAATGAGGGATTTGGATGATTATGAAGATGGTTCAGATGATTTTACATTTTATTCATCTCACTGCCCATATGACTATTCACCAGGAATTTGGGGAAAGTGCTTTACAGCAGTGCCTGAGCTTTTCAATCCCAGCTCTTACAAAAAGTTTTAGAAATATTTTTGTAGTTGTACCTTTAAAGAATTCATAAGAAAAATTTTATTTAATCTGTCCTTAATTGCTAGCTGTTACTATTATAATACTATTATAATATTGGTGAAACAAAGCACTTCCCTCCAGATTTGATGTTTTGTAGTTTAGGAAGAATAAAAAGCTGGTTACTTAAGTAGTTGATTTTACATCTTAAAATAATGTAGGCCTTAGTAGACACCTTTGACATCAAGAGAGTTCCTTGGCTACCTCCAACCAAATCAAGTATCCAGGCCCAGATAAAATATATTGTGTGCTCACAGAATCTGCATGTTTTAACGAATGGAATTGGGCTAGATCTTGTCTTGTAAAAATTTGATCTTGATACTACAAAGCAGTTACAAATTGGAATTACTCATGTACTCATTCAGTGATTAGAGCAGATTAGTATTAAACAGATGGCTTTTTAAGCATGAAGGAGAGTTAGCAGTTAACATTAAAAATGCACATGCAATTTGCACTTACTCTCACAGCATGCTGAATTAATGCCATCACTGGCATTTTTGTTTTTTTCTCCATTTGGCTAGTTTTCTATGTACTTATCACTAACTCAATCTTTCACTTTTCTAGGGTTTTACAAATCTCTCAATAGCTGAAACACATCAAGAATTTGAAACTGATAGGATACCTACAGAAGTATCTTCAGAACCGTCTGACTTTTTCCAGTCTGGACTGGTTGTTGTCTAGGCCAGCTTTCATCTTGGGATATCCCTCACCTTTCACCCGTGATTCCCTTTGCCTCTTTTATGGTGAATCCTCCTTCCTGGATCCCACATCTTCCTGTTTCTTGGTTTGCTCATTTTCCCCCTCTCTCAGCTCTCTGCTCAGATGTTACCTTGTCAGTGAGACATTACCTCTCAACCTATTTAAAATAGCACCTTCCTTCCCTGGCATATTTTATCTCCTTCTCTAAACGATGTTTCTCCTTAACACTTACCATTGACAGTCCATGTATTTTGCTTATTTATTAATTATATGCTTTAGCCTTCTAGAATATCAGCTTTATGAGAGCAGAAATTTTGTCTGTTAGTTCACTGCTGTTAGTTCCCTAACACCTAGGATGGTTATCTAGTAGACTATAGGCACTCAGTTTGTTGGATGAATTCATGTATGGGCTGGGCCCTTGGTCATTTTTATCTGGAAACAAATGTTCATTTCTAGGGAATTTTCCTCAAGTATTTCCTTGATGTGTTCCTTTCCATTTTCCTCTGTTCTTTTTGTTCAACTCTGGTTATGAATGTAGATGTCCTGAACAGGCATTCTAATTTTCTTATCTTTTCCCTCCTATTATCCATCTCTTTGGGGGTTTTTTTCTCAACTTTCTGGGAGATGTATCAGCTTTTATCTTTTGAGTTTTTTATTATTATTATTCAGGTTTATCTTCTAGTTCTGTAAAGTTTTTCTAAAACCAAACAAAACCCAAAAAATTATCGATAAGTCCAATATCAGTGTTTTCTTTTATCTCTTTGAGGATATTAATGATAGATTGTTGATACTGTCTTCTTTCTATACACCTTCTGTTTTCTCCAAGGTGCTTTTTTCTGTTTTTGTCAACTTCTGCATTTCATATTACTTTCCTCAAATGTTTGATCAAGCTCATACTCTTCATGTATAAAAGGGGCACTGAAAGCTGTTGGGAAGCTTTGTGCACACGAATGGAGCTTATCATCATCAACTGTGATGTGAGCGTGATGTAACTGGGTTGCTTCCTTGGGGAACCACTGATGTCAGTCTCTTCAGGCTTTTCCTCTTGGGCGAAAGACTCTTCCAGTCTCTTACCTGGAGGATTATGTAAAGTCAGTGGCCGTGTTTTCGGAAGAAAGTTTATGGTCTTAGCGTTCAGTGTGTTGTCAGTGTGGAACTTCGCCATGTTCCGCAAGACAGAAATCTCAGTTCTACTCTCTCAGGTGCGAACCTCTCGACTTCTGCTGGGGTGGGGGTAGGGCAGTCACCCAGCTGTGTGAGGTTGGGCGGGGGGCGGGGGGGCAGCTATCTGGGGTTCTAGCTCCTTTGGCGGATCCTATTTTCAGCCTGAACTCCACCCCAGGGGTACTTGATGCAGTTAATTCCTCACTTCTGGGGGGGCATTTCATGGTGAGTCAGGTTCCTTCTTTGCCTTGAACAACTCTGCTTTAGTATTCAGCCTTTTCAGTCTACAAAGTAAATCACCCCTTGTCCATCTGCTTTCCAGCTCCTGGCACCAGTACCCTGTTGATGGGTATTTAGGTCATTTCTACTCACTTGCTATTACAAGTAATGCTGAAACAGAAATACTTGTATATATGTTATTTTAAAAGAAAATTTACAGGTAAAGATTATTATCCAAATCAGTGAAAAGTGGTGCATGCGTTAATGATCTTTCTTGTCTTTTCTTGTAGGCCTTGAGAGTGATGGCTAAAATTATGAGAGAATGTTGGTATGCCAATGGAGCAGCTAGGCTTACAGCTCTGCGGATTAAGAAAACATTATCACAGCTCAGTCAGCAGGAAGGCATCAAAATGTAAATTCTGCGGCTTTGCCTGAACTCTACTTTTTCTTCAGATCTGCTCCTGGGTTTTAATTTGGGAGGTCAGTTGTTCTACCTCACTGAGAGGGAACAGAAGGATATTGCTTCCTTTTGCAACAATGTAATAAGGTCAATTAAAAACGTCCCAGGATTTCTTTGGACCCAGGAAACAGCCATGTGGGGTCCTTTCTGTGCACTATGAACCATTCTTTCCCAGGACAGTTAACAAAATGTTGTGTGGTCTACCTTTATTTTTTATTAACACAAAACGTTTTTTTAAATGATTGCTGGTCTTAACTTTAGGTAACTCTGCTGTGCTGAAGATCATCTTTAAGGGTAAAGGAGCTGAATTGCTGAGTTATATGAAACATTTCTTATTTTTAAAGAAAGTGATTTACTCCTGGTTAGTACATTCTCAGAGGATTCTGAACCACTAAAGAGTTTCCTTGATGCAGACTTTGAATGTACTGTTCTATAATTTTCAGGATCTTAAAACTAACACTTATAAAACTCTTATCTTGAGTCTAAAAATGACCTCATATAGTAGTGAGGAACATAATTTATGCAATTGTATTTTGTATATTATTATTGTTCTTTCACATATTCAGAACATTACATGCCTTCAAAATGGGATTGTACTATACCAGTAAGTGCCACCTCTGTGTCTTTCTAATGGAAATGAGTAGAACTGCTTAAAGTCTGTCTCTGTGTGTTAAAACGTGTAGTGTTTTAATTCAAAAGTTTATTTACCTGGATAACCCAGACTTTTTCTGTTTTGTTTTTTGGAAGAGTTTTTCTGGTATGTCATTTGGTATTCCATTTTGAAAATGCCTTTTTCCTACCAAAATGTGCTTAAACCACTAAAGAAATGAAGTGGCATTAATTGGTAAATTGTTATCATGGTCATGTTTGAATATTCTCATGTCACGCTTTTGCATTTTAATTGTGTTGTCTAAGTATACTTTAAAAGAATCAAGTGGCACTCTAGATGCTTATAGTACTTTAATAATTTAAAATCTGTAGCATACAGACTAATTTTTCTAAAGGGAAAGTTTGTCTAGCTGCTTGTGAAAAGTTGTGTGGCATTCTGTAAGCCATTTTTTTTCTTTATCTGATCAAAGACAGTGTTATTTTTTTAAGAAATGAGCTACGTTTAAAATTAGAATATGGTTAATGTTAAATGATAGGCCTTTTTCTTGGAAGGTAAAGGTAGTTAATAATGTGGATAACAGTGTGTGAGAGAGTCACATTTGTTGTGTAGGAGTCAATGTTCTGTGGATTTTCAGTCTTTGTACCTAAGGTTAGAGTTAGTGTGGTTTTGAGGTCTCACTACACTTTAAGGAAGGCAGCTTTTAATTCAGTCTTTCCTTCTCTGTGCAGATACTGCAAATGCCTAATTCACATGGTTATGGAATGAATTCGGTGCACCCTTGATATTTGGGAAAGTGGTAGCTAAGGAATATTCTGAGGAGAGTTTCTCCATTTACAGATGTTTTTGGTCAAATTAAATGTTTAAGGCAAATTTGTCATGGTCTTCTCACATTAAGTTGAAACTAGCTTATAATAACTGGTTTTACTTCCAGTGTTAGAAAGTCTGCAAGATTTTTACAGTTTTCGAAGTCCTCTTTATCACTGTGATCTTAATCTGGGGGTGGGGGTGGGGAACCTATCATAGCTGTGAGGCAAGACGTTCACCTTATAGTGCTATCAATTTCCTGATGAAAGGGTCAGAATAACCTGTACAGTATTTTGGTAAGAGATAGTGGCCACTTATGCTGACTGAGCTGCATTCTGTTAATGTCTTATCTTTTATACATAGAACAAATCTGAAAGACTATTTGGTCTTAAAGCCAAAGTAATTTCAGAATGAATGACATATTACATAGGAATTTAGTGTCAATTTTATGTGTTTAAAAACGTCATGAGGAAAATATGTTTAGAGGTTAATATTTTGAGTCCAAATTTGAGGGGTTTTTGTAGTTACCATGATTTCATCAAAGCAAATGAGTGAGTTTGAGAGGTTTGTTTTTTGTAATTGTGTTATATTTCCTGTTTATTAATCTCTAGCTCTGTGATCAGGTACTTTAAAAAATTTTTTTGGCCATTTACAAGCCTACCAGATCTGCTTTATGAAATCCAGGGGACCAATGCATGTTAATCACTAAAGCTATTTTTATATAATTTTAAGAACATACCAAAAGTTCTTCTCTGATTTAAAGTTGTGATACATGATTTCTCACTTTCATATAAGGTAATCAACTTTTGCTGAAGATATTCTTCATTAAGTCAAAAAATAAGTTACAATTTTACTGTTCTTGCCTAAATGGATAAAATGTACTTTTGATGAATCAGGGAATTTTTTAAAAGTTGGAATTTAGTTCTAAATTGGGTTTACATGTTACTCTAGATAATTCCATTTTCTTGGCTAATGATGGTTTGATAACCCCAATTGGCTAGTATTGAAAATGAAAGTAACTTAAAAGATTTATAGATCATGATTACTGTGGCTATAACTGCAGAAAAATTTGAGAATGAATTTTATTATTTAAAAACACAAACCTTTGTTTATACTGCCTATCTTCAGATGCTCACTTTCCAAGTTTCAGCTTGGCTAAAATATACCTTCAGGCAAATTATCTGTCCACGTCCACTTTGTTAGTGTCCCCAGAGGAACGGGGATGGGGGTCGGGTATGACCTAGTGGGGTGTAGACATTCCTGGTCCTTTCTTAATATCTCAGCTCTCTCTCTCCCAAACTGCCTTCCTGCTGGTCCCTGACTCAGATTGGGATGGCAGCAAGGTGGTAGCTGTGGCAATGAAGCAGTAGCCAGTTGTATCTTCCATAGGACAGGGTAAGGTCCAAAGAGCTGAGCCTCTAGTTATGCTGTAATGATAGTGCTCAGGAAGTGCCTCGAGTCAGGATACAGTGCCATGGTCATCAGAAATTCCAAATTTCAGTTCTTAAAAACTTTCATTGGTCACTTGGCCATTTTGCAGCTCATACATGGATTACCTTTTTTTTCCTCCTCTACATTAAAGAACTGTCACATACAGAATATTTTGTAAAACAAGATGGCAAAGTGCTAATTAAAATGCACAGCAAAATTAGTATTCCATTAGACATGTCATATCAAGAGTTTATTTTTACGCCTGCACTGAAAGAGTGGTTGTAAGTAAACTGTTTCTTGACCATGGCAGTGTTCTGGCTCCAGATGGTAGAGAGTCCAAATACTGGTTCTGTCACAGCTTGGCAGAAATTGCCAATTCAGATGTTTTTGAGAGTCTAAAGAATAGCTCATGACATGTACTACAGCTTCTTGAGTGTTTTGTAATGCTGGGATGCCCATGGGCCCTCTCTCTAGAAATGCTGGACTTCTAGGACATTCTGAGGATTGTCAGTACATTTAAACTTTTCAACCCTATTATGCAGTCTTATTTGTAATTGTAAACTTTAAAAAATGTGGTTAATAACATTCAACCAGTTTCTTAAAGCTTAAAAAGAACTTCAGTGAATGTTTTCATTTTTAAATGAATTTTGTGAATTGAATATCATGAACCATGTTTTGATATCCCTTTTTCACATTGTGCCAATGGAATGGGGTGTTTGGTATTTCTTTATATGTCAAGGAGATGCTTCAAAATGTCAATTGCTTTAAACTTAAATTACCTCTTGAGAGACCAAGGTACATTTACCTCATTGTATATATGATGTTTAATATTTGTCAGAGCATTCTCCAGGTTTGCAGTTTTATTTCTATAAAGTATGAGTATTATGTTGCTAAATTACTCAAATGGTACTGTATTGTTTATATTTGTACCCCAAATAACATCTATACTTTGATTTCTATATTTTATTGTATTTGTGCAAAATCCTTTTGGCTTTATCACTGTAATCTCTGGCCTATAAGATGTGTACAGAAAATGTCCATATAAATTTTCATTTAAGTTGGATGATTTTGAGAATCCTCTAAAGAGGAGAGAAAATACAAAAACTGCAGTTCCCCATAAGTTTTTTTAAACTGTATATTGTATTTGTAGTAATATTCTGAATGAACTGTAAATAGGAAGTAGAGGAATAATGCTTATGTCAAGTCCTAACACTACAGTAGAAAAATGGAAGCAATGCAAATAAATTACTTTTTTTCCCAAGTGCTAGTGGCATAATTTAAAATAAAGTGTGTATATTGGAGTGAGCCATGCTGTTATGAAATGCAGTTGCTGTAAATAGAGACTAGAATCTTTGGATGACTACCTGGTACAGGTTACAGTATCAGAACATGTTTGAGAAGTCCCCACAGGTGCACACAGGTGCATCTGTGTGTGTGGAGGCTTCTTTCCACATGCTTGGAGGTTATTGATCTGTCAGTGGACAGGATGGGACATGTCTACATGTGAACTGCTTTGCCTCTGGCTCAGCAGATTTTGCTAAGTTTGTGTTAAAGTGGTGTTTAAGTTTTTCAATGATTTTCAAAGGAAATTTAGAGTATTTTCATCTTCTAAGTTTTACCTTATTTTTCCTTCTTTTCCTAATTTAAGGATTTGTGAGAAATAATTTGTAGAAATAAGTTTTGTTTGTTCTGTTTTTTGTTTTTTTAAGTAGATTTGAACAGTCTCCTGGGAGTGAGAACTTGGCTGATAAAAGAACTAAGGAAGTAGTGGTAGAGAGGGGAGATGTCATCCCCAAGCCCTCGATGGACTCTGGGAGAGGTTTTGCAGATGAGATTGTTCTTGCATTAAAGACTAGTCACTTCAATTCAGAGACTGGATTTAGGGATTTTTTTTTTTTTCTTCATAATAAAGACGTATCACTAGGAGGTAGAGCTTTTGTTGGAAGTTAGAAGAAAGTAAGATTATTTTTAAAACATTACATAGATTCAGAGAAAGCAGAACTAGCTTTATCTCTTTATCACCTCTTCTGCCCCTGGGGTTTCGTAATTTGGAGAAAGTGATTTTACATATATGGCCTGCAACTCTGCTTTTTTTGTTTCATAATTGAGGATTTAGAAAACAGTGGGGCTATTCCAAAAAAGTGAGTAGAAAATCTGATGTTACAAAAGCTAGGGCTCAGCCATGTATGACTTCTACGAGTTAGAAAATATTCAGTTAAATAATATTAAATCATTGTGGAAATAAAGGATTCTTAGTGTGAGTTGAAGAGAAATGGAAAAAAGAAGAAACTTAAGATGACTATTTTCTTTCCTAGTATGAAAGAATAGAATTATAAAGGGATATTGGCAACTTAAAGTATTTCAAAGAAGGGAAAGGGACCCTAGACTGTTGAGAATTACAGGATTTGGATACAACTAAACCAGCTTTCAAAAATGAAAACCAAAAAAAGAAAAAAAGTGGCAAAGTAAGACTAAAATGATTTGTTCTCTGTAGATCTACCTTACAGGAAATACTAAAAGAAATTCTTCAGAATGAAAATGATACCAGGTGGTAACTTGAATCCACAGAATGAAATAAAAAGTACTGGAAATGGGAAAGATAAAACACTGTATAAAGGTATTGCTGCTGTAACAAATTACTACAAATGTACTGACTTAAAATAACACCTACTTATGATGATGTCACATTTCTGAAGTCCAGGTATAATGTGGCTCAGTTGATTCTCTGCTGCATATTTCGGAAGTCCAAAAAAAAAAAAAATCAATGCATTGGGTGTGCTACATTCCTTTCTGGAGGCTCAGGATGAATTGACTTCCAAGCTTATTCAGGTTGTGGGCAGAATTCAGTTCCATGTGGTTGTAGGACTGACATCCCCATTTCCTTGGGGACTATCAGCCAGGGGTTGTTCTTTGCTTCTAGAAAGCGCTTACATTCCTTGGTCCCCACTGCCATCTTCAAGGACAGCAAAAGCAGTTCCAGTCCTTCTCACACTTCATCTCTCTAATCTCCCCTTCTCTCCATCTTTCCTCTGCTTCTCTTTCCCACCACATCTCTCTCCAATGGAATCTTCTACTTTCTTCTTTGCCTTTTCAGGGATCATGTGGTTACATTAGCCTAGATTATCCAGAAAGGCCCAATCTCCCTATTTAGTAACCTCAATTTCATTTGTAAAATCCTTTCACAGCAGAACCTTGATTGAATAAACAAAGGATGGGAATCTTGAGGAGACATCTACCTACCACAATACCTATTTTCTCTTTAAATGGCATGTTATTGTATGACACAAATAATAATACTGTATTGTTGGTTTTATTACATAGATGCAATGTACATTACAATAGTAGCACAAAGGAGTGGGTAGGAAATGGAACTATACTGGAACAAAGGGGGATTCTGTATTTTATTGAAATTACATTAGTATTAATCTGAAGATATTGGTTAATTAAAATACATACTGCAGTCCCTAGAGCATCCACTAAAACACTCAAAATACAGTTGAAGAAAACAAATCTAAATGGCACACTAGGGACTTCCCTGGTGGTCCAGCAGTTAAGACTCCATGCTCCCAATGCAGGGGGCCCAGGTTCGATCCCTGGTCAGAGAACTAGATCCCACATTCTGCAATCAAAAGATCCCACATGCCACAACGAAGATCCCGTGTGCTGCAACTAAAGACTCGGCGCAGCCAAATATTTTTTTTTTTAAATGGCACACTAAAAAATATTTAACACAAAAGAAGGCAGAAATAGAAAGATGGAGGTGCAAAAACATCTGAGACATTTAGAAAACATAGTAAAATGGTAACCATAAATCTAACCATACCAATGATTTCATTAAATTTGATTCAAGTATTTAGTCCAATCATAAGGTAGAAACTGTCATAATGGATAAAAAAGCAAGACTTAACTATATGATGTCTACAAGAGACACTTTGGATTCAAAGACAAATAGTATAAAAGTATGGAAAAAAATATATACCATGCAAACAGAAACCATAAGGGAGCCAGAATGGATAATGTCAGACAAAGTGGGATTTGAAACAAATTACTAGAAATAGAGGACATTTCAAATGATAAAGGGTCAGTATATGAGGGAGATATGTTACCCAACCAAGCTTGGGTTCGCTCTCCTGCATGTGGTAAAGCCAATCTAGTGACACCAGGTTGTGGTGAAGGAAAGTAGTGTTTATTGCAAGGCACCCAGCGTGGGGCCAAGCAAGAACGGGCAGCTCGTGCTCGAAAGACTTGAACTCCCCCGTGGATTTTAAGGAAGGGTTTTTAAAGACAAAGTGAGGGGGCTTCCCTGGTGGCGCAGTGGTTGAGAGTCCGCCTGCCGATGCAGGGGACAAGGGTTCATGCCCCGGTCCGGGAAGATCCCACATGCCGCAGAGCGGCTGGGCCCGTGAGCCATGGCCGCTGAGCCTGCGCGACCGGAGCCTGTGCTCCGCAACGGGAGAGGCCACAACAGTGAGAGGCCCGCACACCGTAAAAAAAAAAAAAAAAAAAAGACAAAGTGAGGGAGGGGGCCATAGGGTCAGTGATCAGTTCATGCATAATTCTGACTGGTTGGTGGTGAGGCAACAGGGTGATGTTTTGGGACTCTCAATCATCAACTTTCTGGTTCCCAATGGTCTGGGGTCTACATGCTTGTGGTCAGAATGCAGTTAACTTCTTCTAGCTGGTAGGGGTTTTATCTGCAAAACAATTCATGGATATGCCTCAGGATATTATCTATAGCCCTTGAGGAGGAACTAAAGGTCCTTGACTTTGTTTTATATATATATTATTTTGTCTTGCTTGACTGTTTTCTTTTGTTTCTGCATTTTCTCACTTCTGATTACATTTGCCCTTTGGTATTTGGGGAAGGCCTTGGAGGCTAAAACTTTTCTACAAAGAAGGCGTGGGGGACACGGGGATCTGTCCCTGGGAGGGGACTGCAGGGTCCTGCTTGGTTTCAGATATAACAGCTATTAATGTATATGCACTTAAAAACAAATACATGGAGAAAATAGTGACAGAACTGAAGGAGAAATGGACAATTCAGCAATGATATTTGGAGATTAATATCACATTCTCAATAATTGATAGAACTCGACAAAAAGCAGAAAAGAGAATATCATCACCCAACTTGTCCTGACATGTGTAGACCAACCACCACAGCAGAACACACATTCTTTTCAAGTCCACATGGAACATTCTCCAGGAAAGAGCACATACTATGCCATAAAACAAGTCTCAATGAATTTGAAAGGACTAAAATCATAGAAAGTGTATTCAACCATGTTGAAATTAAGTTAGAAGTCACCAACAGACATTTTGCAGACCCTCAAATATGTGGAAATTTAACATATTTCTAAATGCCTGTGTATTGAAGAAATCAAGGGAAGTTAGAAAATTTTAATGGAATGAAAAAACAGCATATTGAAATTTACGGTATGCAGCTAAAACAGTACTGAGAGGGAAGTTTAGTTTTAAATACCTATATTTGAAAAGGTATTTAAATTCCATAAAGATAGATGCAAAAGTCCTTCACACTATTAGCAAACTGAATCCAGCAACAAATAAAAAGGTTTATACACAAGGACCAGATAGGATATATCCTGGAGCTGCAAGCTTGATTTCACATCCAAAAAGTTGTATACCATATTAATAAAATGATAAAACCCATACGGTCAACTAGACACAGGAAAAAGCATTTGACAGAATTTGACACCCATTCATGATAAAAACCCAAACTAGGAATGTAAGGCACCTTCCTCAACCTAAGTGAAGAATTCTTTCAATCTATGAAAATTCCATAGCTAATAAACTTAGTGATAAGAGAGAGCTTTTCTTCTGAAATCAGGAGCAAGCAAAAATATCCACTCATTTTTATGCAACACTGTAGTGGAGGTTCTATCCAGCTCCTGATCTTCCTCCCCCCAACCCCTCCCAAAGATGAAAGGAATTCAAATTTGAAAAAGTAAAACTATTCACATGATCTTGTATGATCCTAAGACATGATCTTGTATGATCCTAAGGAATCCACAAAAAAGCTACTAGGATAAATTGCAGGGTTGTATGATACAAGATCAATATATAAAAATCAATTGAAATTCTCTATTAGCAATGAGCAATCCTCTTAAAATTAAAAAACTTCCACACATAATAGCATTAGGAATACAAGAATAAATTTCATTGAAAAATTATAAAAGTTTCTGAGAGGGGCTTCCCTAGTGGCACAGTGGTTAAGAATCTGCTTGCCAATGCAGGGGACATGAGTTTGAACCCTGGTCTGGGAAGATCCCACATGCTGCAGATCAACTAAGCCTATGCGCCACAACTACTGAGCCTGCGGGCCACAACTACTGAGCCCGCGGGCCACAACTACTGAAGCCTGCGTGCCTAGAGCCTGTGCTCTGCAACAAGAGAAGCCACTGCAATGAGAAGCCTGTGCATGGCAATAAAGAGTAGCCCCCACTCGCCACAACTAAAGAAAGCCCATGTACAGCAATGAAGACCCAATGGAGCCAAAAATAAATAAATTTATTTTTTTAAAAAAAGGTGCTGAGAGAAATTAAAGATCTAAATAAATGGAAAAATGTCCCACATTTGTGGACTAAAAGATTCAGTACTCTTATAATGGTAATTCTCCCCAAATTGTTCTCTAGCTTCAACTCAATCCCTATCTATATTCCAGCAGGCTTTTTGGTTTGTTTAGAAATTGATAAGCTGATCCTAAGACTTGCATGGAAATACAAAGTATCTAAAACGGCCAGAATTATTTTTTTAAAAAACTGAGGAATTACCCTACCCAATTTCAAACTTATAAAGCTGTGATAATCAAGACAGTGTTTGTTGGCATCAGGATAGGCAGATAAAGCAATGGAACAGGATTAACAGTCCAGAAATAAACCCTTACATATACGAAAAATTGATTTGACATATGTGCCAAGACATTTCAGAGTGAGAAAGATCAGTCTTCAATAAGTGGTGCTGGGACTACTGGACACCAATATGGAAAAAAAAAAAAAAAGACAGGAAGAGAGAGTTATTTAGACCCTTAGCTTATTATAGACCTAAAGATAAAAGCAAAGGCTGTACAACTAGAAGAAAATGGGAGAAAATCTTCATGACCTTGGGTTAGGTAAAGACTTCAATGTGACACAAAAAGCAAAATTAAAACCATGTTGATAAACTGGACTTCAAAATTAAAATCTTTTGGGGCTTAAAAATAATCACTGTTGTCTGTGATCAAGGTGGTGGAGGAGTAGGACGTGAAGCTCACCTCCTCCCACAAAAACATTAAAAACACACCTCCAAGTAGAATGATTCACACAGAACATCTGCCGAATGCTACCAGAAGACCTCTGACTTCCAGAAGGGCAAGAAAACCTCCAAGTAACTGGGTAGAACAAAATGAAAAAGAAAAAGAAAGGAATTGTGACGGGGCCTGCACCCCAGGGAAGGAGCTGTGAAGGAGGAAAGGTTCCCGCATTCCTGGGAAGCCCCTCACCAGTGGGGAGACCAGTCTGGATGGAGGGGGAGCTTCAGAGCCTAGAAGGAGAGTGCAGCAACCAGTCTGAGAACGGCAAAATGGGGAGTAATATGCACAGAAGGTCAGCACCACCACCCTGCACTCCCCAGCATGAGAGGCTCATCTGTCGGTGTGGGTGGGGGCTGGGGGCTGAAGCTCAGGCTTCAGAGGTCAGACCCAGGGAGAGGAGCAGGGTTGATTGAGAGGAGACAGCCTGAAGAGGCTGGACTGTGGCAACTGAGAAGGAGCCTGGGCCCACCAGTGAGGCAAGGTGCCATTGTTGGGGGGTATACAAGGAGCGAGGTGGGACCACCATAAGGGCTTCTTTCCCTGTGAGTGCTCTCAGGCAATAGGACACCACCTACGGGAGCTCTGGGGGTGGGGGCAGGTTGCCGCCACCATCGTGGGCTCCAGAGGCAGGCATGGGCCGCCGCTGCCATTATGAGACTCGAAAGCAGGTGCCAAGCCCTGCCCCCGCCATCCCAGGAGCACACAAGTGCCACTCCACCTGCACACCCCACATCGAGGGGATAATGGCCAACACATGCTGAGGAAAGAGGCAGCAAGCATCCAAACTAAAAGCAGCCCCTCAATTCTGGACAAGATGGCAGGACTTCAGCTCACCTTCTCTCACAAAAACACCAAAATCACAACTCACTGCTGAACAACCAAACAAGACTGGAACCTACCGAAAAAAGATATTTTACATTCAAAGACAAAGAAGCAGCCACAATGAGATGCTAAGAGGGGCGCTTCTGTGACATAATCAAATTCCATACCCACCAGGTGGGTGACCCACAAATTGGAAAATAATTATATCACAGAGGTTCTCCCACAAGAGAGTTCTGAGCATCATGTCAGGCATCCTAGCCTGAGGGTCTGGCATTGGGAGGAGGAACCCCCAGAGCATTTGGCTTGGAAGGCCAGCGGGGCTTGAGTGCAGGAGCTCCACAGGACTGGGGGAAACAGGGGCTCCAATCTTGGAGGGCACACACAAGGTTTCACATGCACTGGGACCAGCACAAAGCAGTAACTCCATAGGAGCCTGGGCTAGACCTACCTGCGAGTCTTGGAGGGTCTCCTGGGGAGGCAGGGGTTGGCTGTGGATCACTGGTGGGGGCCAGGATGCTGGTGGTAGAGGCCCCAGGAAATACTGATCAGTGTGTGCTCTCCAGGAGGTCACCATTTTGGCACCAAGACCTGGCCCTACCCAACAGCCTGCAGGCTCCAGTGCTGGAACACCTCAGACCAAACAACCAGCAGGATAGGAACACAGCCCCACCCAGCAGCAGACAGGCTGCCTAAAGCCGTACTGATCTCAAAGCCACCTCTAGACACACTCCTTTACACAGCTCTGTCCACCAGAGGGACAAGACCCAGCTCCACCCACCAGTGGGCAGGCACCAGTCCCTCCCAACAGGAAGCCTGCACAAGACCTAGGACCAACCTCACCCACCAGGGGGCAGACACCAAAAGCAAGAGGAGCTACGATCCTGCAGCCTGTGGAAAGGAGACCACAAACACAGAAAATTGGACAAAATTAGATGCCAGAAAAATATGCTCCAGATGAAGGAACAAGATACAAACCCAAAAGAACAACTAAGTGAAGTGGAGATAGGCAATCTACCTGAAAAAGAATTTAGAGTAATAATAGTAAAGATGATCCAGGATCTTGGAAAAAGAATGGAGACACAGACCGAGAAGATACAAGAAATGTTTAACAAAGAGCCAGAAGATTTAAAGAACAAACAAACAAAGATGGACAATACAATACTGAAATGAAAAATACACTACAAGGAATCAATACCAGAATAAATGAGGCAGAACAATGAATAAGTGAACTGGAAGACAGACTGGTGGAAATCATTGCTGTGGAACAGAATAAAGAAAAAAGAATGAAAAGAAATGAGAACAGTCTCAGAGACCTCTGGGACAACATAAAACACACCAACATTCACATTATAGGGGTCCAGAAGGAGAAGAGAGAGAGAAAAGCCTGAGAAAATATTTGAAGAGATTATAGCCAAAAACTTCCCTAACATGAGAGAGGAAACACTCAAGTCCAGGAAGTGCAGAGAGTACCGTACAAGATAAACCCAAGGAGGAACACACCCAGACACATATCAAACTCACAAAAACTAAAGACAGAGAAAAAATATTAAAAGCAACAAGGGAAAAATCGACAAATAACATACAAGGGAATCCCCATAAGGTTGTCAGCTGATTTTTCAGCAGAAACTCTGCCAGCCAGAAGGAAGTGGCACAATATATCTGAAGTGATGAAAGGTAAAAACCGACAACCAAGAGTACTCTACCCAGCAAGGCTCTCATTCAGATTCAACAGAAAAATCAAAAGCTTTACAGACAAACAAAAGCTAAAGAATTCAGCACCACCAGACCAGCTTTACAACAAATCCTAAAGCAACTTCTCTAGGCAGAAAAGGCCACAAGTAGAAACAAGAAAATTACAAATGGGAAAGCTCACCAGTAAAGGCAAACATAAAGTAAAGGTAGGAAATCATCCACACACAAATATGATATCAAAACCAGCAACTGTGAGGAGAGTACAAATGCAGGATATTGGAACAGCATTGGAAATTAAGAGACCAGCAACTTAAAACAGTCGTGTATATACAAAGACTGCTATGTCAAGACCTCATAGGAACCACAAACTGAAAATCTACAATAGATACACAAAAAAGAAAAAGCAATCCAAACACAACACTAAAGATAGTCAAGAAATCACAAGAGAAAAGAAAAGGGAAGAAAAAAGACCTACAAAAGCAAATTCAAAGCAATTAACAAAATGGTAATAAGAATATACATATCAATAATTACCTTAAATGTAAATAGATTAAATGCTCTAACGAAAAGACAGAGACTGGCTAAATGGATACAAAAACAAAACCTATATATATGCTGTCTACAAGAGACCCACTTCAGATCTAAGGACACATACAGACTGAAAGTGAGGGGATGGAAAAAGTTATTCCATGCAAATGGAAATCAAAAGAAAGCTGGAGTACCAATACTCAGCTGACAAAATAGACTTTAAAAGAAGGACACTACATAATGATCAAGGGATCAATCCAAGAAAAAGATATAACAATTGTAAATATATATGCACCCAACATAGGAGCACCTCAACATTTAAGGCAAATTCTAACATCCATAAAAGGAGAAATCGACAGTAACATAATAATAGTGGGGGACTTTAACACCCCAGTTTCACCAATAGACAGATCATCCAGACAGAAAATCAATAAGGAAACAAGGACTTAAATGACACATTAGACCAGATGGACTTAATTTATATTTATAGAACGTTCCATCTGAAAGCAGCAGAATACACTTTCTTCTCAAGTGCACATGGAACATTCTCCAGGATAGATTCCATCTTGGGCCAGAAATCAAGCCTCAGTAAATTTAAGAAAATTGAAGTCATATCAAGCATCTTTCTGACCACAGCGCTATGAGATTAGAAATCAACCACAAGAAAGAAAAATGTAAAACATGCAAACACGTGGAGTCTAAACAATATGTTGCTAAACAACCAATGGATCACTGAAGAAATCAAAAAGGAAATAAAAAAAATACCTAGAGACAAATGACAACAAAAACATGACAATTCAAAACCCATGGGACGCAGCATAAGAGTTCTAAGAGGGAAGTTTGTAGCAATACAATCTTACCTCAGGAAACAAGAAAAATCTCAAATAACCTAACTTTACACCTATATCAACTAGAGAGAAAGAAGAACAAACCAAACCCAAAATTAGTAGAAGGAAATAAATCATAAAGATCAGAGCAGAAATAAATGAAATAGAAATGAAGAAAACAACAGAAAAGATCAATGAAACTAAAAGCTGGTTCTTTGAAAAGATAAAGTTCATAAACCTTTAGCCAGACTCATCAAGTAAAAAAGGGAGAGGGCTCAAATCAATAAAATTAGAAATGAAAAAGAAGAAGTTACAACTTACACCACAGAAATAAAAAAGATCATAAGTGACTACTGCAAACAGCTATGGGCCAATAAAATGGACAACCTAGAAGAAATGGACAAATTCTCAGAAAGGTACAAACGTCCAAGACTGAACCAGGAAGAAGGAGAAAACATGAACAGACCAATCACAAGTACTGAAATTGAAACAGTGATTTAAAAACTTCCAACAAACAAAACTCCAGGACCCGATGGCTTCACAGATGAATTCTATCAAACATTTAGAGAAGGGTTACACCTATCCTTCTGAAACTCCTCCAAAAATTGCAGAGGAAGGAATACTCCCCAAGCTCATTCTATGAGGCCACCATCACCGGCTACCAAAACCAGACAAAGACACCACAAAGAAGAAAATTACAGGCCAATGTCTCTGATGAACATAGACACAAAAATCCTCAACAAAACACTAGCAAACCAAATCCAACAATACATTAAAAGGATCATACAGCATGATCAAATGGGATTTATCCCAGGGATGCAAGGATTTTTCAATATACACAAATAAATCAGTGTGATAGTCCACATTATTAAACTGAAGAATAAAAACCATATGATCATCTCAATAGATGCAGAAAAAGCATTTGACAAAATTCAGCACCCATTTATCGTAAGAACTCTCCAGAAAGTGGGCATAGAGGGAACTTACCTCAACATAATACAGGCCATATATGACAAACCCACAGCTAACACCATTCTCAAAAGTGAAAAGCTGAAAGCAATCCCTCTAAGATCAGGAACAAGACAAGCATGTCCACTCTCGCCACTTTTATTCAACATAGTTTTGGAAGTCCTAGCCATGGCAATCAGACATGAAAAAGAAATAAAAGGAACCCAAATCAGAAAAGAAGTAAAACTGTCACTGTTTGTAGATGACATGATACTATATATAGAAAATCCTAAAGATGCTACCAGAAAACTACTAGAGCTCAATGAATTTGGTAAAGTTGGAGAATACAAAATTAATACACAGAAATCTCTAGCATTCCTACACACTAACAATGAAAGATCAGGAAGAGAAATTAAGGAAACAATCCTATTTACCATCACATCAAAAAGAATAAAATACCTAGGAATAAACCTACCAAAGACCTGTACTCTGAAAACTATAAGACGCTGATGAAAGAAACCAAAGATGACACAAACAGATGGAAAGATATACCATTTTCTTGGACTGGAAGAATCAACATTATCAAAATGACCATACTACCTAAGGCAATCTACAGATTCAATGCAATCCCTATCAAATTACCAATGGCATTTTTCACAGAACTAGAACAAAAACTTTTAAAATTTGTATGGAGACACAAAAGACCCTAAATAGCCAAAGCAGTCCTGAGAAAGAGAAACGGAGCTGGAGGAATCAGGCTTACTGACTTCAATAATCAAAGCTACAGTAATCAAAACAGTATGGTACTGGCACAAAAACAGAAATATAAAGCAATGGAACAGGAAAGAATGCCCAGAAATAAACCCATGCTCCTATGGTCAATTAATCTATGACAAAGGAGGCAGGAATACACAATGGAGAAAAGAAGCCTCCTCAATAAGTGGTGATGCGAAAACTGGACAGCTACATGTAAGAGAATGAAATTAGAACATTCTCTAACACCATACACAAAAATATACTCAAAATGGATTAAAGGCCTAAATGTAAAGCTGGATGCTATAAAACTCTTAGAAGAAAACATAGGCATAACACTCTTTGATATAAATCACAGCAATATCTTTTTTGATCCACATCCTAGAGTAATAAAAATAAAAACAAAAATAAACAAATGGGACCTAATTAAACTTAAAAGCTTTTGCACAGCAAAGGAAACCATAAAACGAAAAGACAACCCACAGAATGGGAGAAAATATTTGCAAATGAAGTGACCAACAAGGTCTTAATTTCCAAAATATACAAACAGCTCATGCAGCTTTATACCAAAAAGCAAAAAAACCAAAAAACACCCAAACAACCCATTTGAAAATGGGCAGATCTAAATAGACATTTCCCCAAAGAAGACATACAGATGGCCAAAATGCACATGAAAAGGTGCTCAACATCACTAATTATTAGAGAAAAGCAAATCTAAACTACAATGAGATATCACCTCACACCAGTCAGAATGGCCATCAAAAAGTCTACAAACAATAAATGCTGGAGAGGGTGTGGAGAAAAGGGAACCCTCCTACACTTTTGGTGGGAATGTAAATTGGTACAACCACTATGGAGAACAGTATGGAGGTTCCTTAAAAAACTAAAAGTAGAACTACCATATGATCCAGCAATCCCACTCCTGGGCATATATCTGAAGAAAACCGTAATTCGAAAAGACACATGCACCCCAATGTTCATTACAGCACATTTACAATAGCCAAGACATGGAAGCAACCCAAACGTCCATCGACAGATAAATGGATAAAGAAGATGTGGTACGTATGTACAATGGAATATTACTCAGGCATAAAAAAGCAAAATAATACCATCTGCGGCAACATGGATGGACCTAGAGATTATCATACTAAATGAAGTCAAAAACAAATATCATATGATATCACTCATGTGTAATCTAATTTAAAAATATGATACAAATGAACTTATTTACAAAACAGACACAGGCTCAAAGATTTTGAAAACAAACATGGTTACCAAAGGGGAAACTGGCGGTGGGGGGGTGGAGGGAGGAGGAATAAATTAGGAGGCTGGGATTAACACATACACATTACTATATATAAAATAGATAACCAACAGGACCTACTGTATAGCACAGGGAACTCTACTCAATATTATGTAATATCCTATATGGGAAAAGAATCTGAAAAAGAATGAGTATATGTATAACTGAATTGCTTTCCTGTACACCTGAAACTAACACAAAATTGTAAATCAACTAAACTGAAATAAAAAATTTTAAAATTACTTTCAAGAGAAAAGATGAACCAAAGATTGACAGAAAAAGTTTACAAATAATGTAGCTGATAAAAGACTTGTATTTAGAATACATAGAGAATTCTTATAATTCAAGACAAATGATATAATTAAAAATGGTCAGAAAGCTTTATAGACATTTTGCCAAGATATACGAATGGCTAATAAACAATTTCTTATGACTATTGATAAAATTAAAACCATAATAAGCAACTACTCCATACTAGAATGACTATAGTAATAATTTAAAAAAATATATTAAGTGTTGGTGAGGATGAGAAACTAAACTCTTCAAACATTGATGGAATGTAAAATGTTACTACAGTCCCTTTGGAAAACAGTTTCTTTTCTGAAGGACAGTGTCTTCAAAAGTTAAATATAGACCAAAGGGGCAGGGATCAAGATGGCGTAAGAGGATGTAGAGCTCACCTTCCCCCATGAACACATCAAAAATACACCTACATGTGGAAAAATTTTCATGGGAAACTGGCGGAAGAACTATACAAACAAGGCTTAAAGAAAGATTCCCAAGTAGCCAGGTAGGACAGGAAAAAAAGCACTGGGTTGGGACTTGTGCTTCCAAAAGGGGTCTAAGAGGAAAAGAAAGACTGTGCAGGCAGACTCTTGCCCTGGGGAGTGAGTGGGCTGAACCACAGACTGGGTGTCCCAGTCCTGGGGTCCTACACGGAGAAGACAAGCACCCTTGGCTGCTGAGAGAACCACTGGGACAGAGAGAAAGGTTGGAGAAGCCTAGACTCCACTTGCTAGGAGTTCATGGATGCTGGCTTGCCAACAGACAGGGCGGAGAGAGGCCTGCCCTAGTGGGTGCTCCTTCACTTCATTTCCCAGTCCATGCTGGGCAAACACCCTGGCTCTACCCACTCCATATATGGCTTGGCACAGGATCTAGGGCAGCCAGGCCCTGGGAAAAGACTTTATCTAGTGACACAGAGGTGGGCTGGGCTGTGGTCCAGGTGGGGCCATTGTTGGTACTTACTCAAACAGCACCAGGAAAGCAGCGCTGACCTCCAACAGCAGTGCAGCCACTTTAATTCTTGCAACCACATGCCCCAAGCCTCAGTCCCAGCCTAGTGAACGCTCTGGCCCTGCTCACTCCATGCCACAACGTTGCACTAGATCTGGGACAACCACAACAGGAAAAGACACAACCTTGGGCTGTGACTGAGCAGAGCCTAAGATGCCTACACAGGCAGCACATCAGACCTCTGTAAGCACGCAAGTGTCACTTAATTCATTGCTCCCCTCCTTTGGGCCAAAAGCCCCAGTGTGGGGAGAAGGAAAAACACTTAAAAGGAACAGAGCCTGCTTGAGTCTGACCCTGAGGGCTTCTGCTCCAGCAACTTGGGAGCTGACCCCAAGCCCTGCCAGGGCTGTGGCAGATACTGAGCAGGGAAGAAATCCCACCTCACACCCTGCACAGGATTTAGCTCCTCCAACACTAGCCATACTCTCTATCAAAGTGATAGTGGCCAGCAGACCCTGAAGAAAGATGTGGCTTGTGTCCACATTAAATACAGCTCTCATACCAAAGACATTAGACACATACCATCTATATAGGGATATTCCCACATAAAAACACCCCTTCAAGATCACAATAGAGAACTGTTTCATCTAAATTCACAGAGAAAGGAAAATGAAAAGGCAGAGGAAGTACTCCCAATTGAAAAAGCAGGAGAAAACCCCTGAAAAACAATGAAACAGAGGTAATCAGTCTACCAGACACTGAGTTTAAAAATTAGTAATAAAAATGCTAACTGAAGTAAGAGTATTGATATAAACACTGGTCATTTTAACAAGGAACTAGAAACTATAAAGATCTAATCAAAAATAGATTATTCAATTTTTGAGATAAAAGCACTCTAGAAGCAATGAATAGCTGAATCAGTGACACAGAAGAATGAACAAGTAAGCTGGAAGACAGAATAAAGGAAAATCGCCCAATCATAACAGTAGACAAACAAATGAAAAAAAACATGAAAGCAACATATGAGATCTATGGGATAATATAAAATGTGCCAACATATGCATAACAGGAGTTCCAGAAGGTGATGAGAGAGAGAAGGAGATAGAAAATGTATGTGAAGAAATTACAGATGAAAATTCCCCAAACCTCAAGAAGGAAACAGATATCTGGTACTGGAAGCACAGGAGGTCTCAAACAAGATGAACCCAAACAGGCCCACACCAAGACATCATAATTAAAATGTCAAAAGTTAAAGATAAGGAGAGGATTCTACAGACAGCAAGAGAAAAACAAAGTTAATTACAAGGGAACCCCCATAAGTCTATCAGCTGATTTCTCTGAAGAAATTTGCAGACCGGAGCCCTGAAAGGGAAAAACCTGCAACCTAGGATGTTCTATCTGAAAGATCATCATTTAGAATAGAGGTGGAGATAAAGAATTTCTCAGATAAGCAAAAACTAAAAAGAATTCAGCAATACTAAACATATCCTAAAAGAAATGTTGAAGGGTCTTCTCCAAATGGAAAAGCAAAAATCTATAGGAAAGGGAAAATCCCAATAAGAAAGGCCAGTATATAGTAAGGATTGAAGATCACTTAAATAAGCTAGTACATTGATTAAAAAACAAACAAACAAAAAACTGTAAAAGCAACTATAACTGCAATAAACAGTAAAGGGATAGGCATGAAGATGTAAGATACGGCATCGAAAACAATGTTGGGGAAGAGAATAGAAAATGTAGATCTTTTAGAATGTGTTTGAACTTAAATGACTAACAGTTTGAAGCAAGTAGACATAATTATGGGTCAAAATATATGAACCCCATGGTTACCACAAAATCAAAACCCTACGATACAGAAAAACCAAAAAGAAAGGAACTCAAGCATATTACAGAAAAAAATCAAACCACAATAGGAAAAACAATAAAGAAATGAACAAAAACAACTGGAAAATAAGGAGTAAAATGGTAGTAAGTACATACCTATAATTTAAGTGTCAATGGACTAAATGCTCAGTCAAAAGTCATAGGGTGGGGCTTCCCTGGTGGCGCAGTGGTTGAGAGTCTGCCTGCCAATGCAGGGGACACGGGTTCGTGCCCCGGTCCGGGAAGATCCCACATGCCGCGGAGCGGCTGGGCCCGTGAGCCATGGCCGCTGAACCTGCGCGTCCGGAGCCTATGCTCTGCAACAGGAGAGGCCACAACAGTGAGAGGCCCGCGTACCGCAAAAAAAAAAAAAAAAAAAAAAAAAAGTCATAGGGTGGCTGACTGGATAAAAAGACCGTTCAATATGCTGCCTATAAGGGACTTGATTCAGGGTGGAAGACAGACACAGACTAAAAGTGAGGGGATGGAAAAAGGTATTTCACGCAAATAGAAACAACAAGAAAGCTGGGATATCAATACTCATATCAGACCAAATAGACTTTAAAACAAAGGCTACAGAAAAGACAAAGAAGGGCATTATATAATGATAAGGGGATCAATACAAGAAGAGGCTACTACACTCATTAACATATATGCACCCAATACAGGAGCACCTAAATATGTAAAGCAAACACTAACAGGCTAAAGGGAGAAATGAATAAAGTAACAGGTGACTTTAACACAACACTGACATTAATGGACAGACCATCCAGACAAAAAGCAATAAGGCAACAGAGATCCTAAGTGACACAACAGACCAATTGGACTTAATTGATATCTACAGAAAACTATACACAAAAAAAGAATACACATTCTTTTCAAGAGTGCATGAAACATTATCCAGGATAAATCACATACTAGATCACAAAAGAAGCCTCAGTAAATTTAAGAAGATAGTAATTATATCAAGCATCTTTTCCGACCACAATGGCATGAAACTAGAAATCAACTACAGAAAGAAAGACAGGAAAAGAACAAACATACAGACTAAACAGCATACTGCTAAAAAAAACTGATGGGTCAACAATGAAATCAAAGAGGAAATCAGAAAATATCTCGAGAAAAATGAAAATGAAAACACAACTTTCCGAAAATCTATGGGATGCAGCAAAAGCAGTTCTAAGAGAGAGTTCATAGTGGTACAGTTCTCTCTCAAGAAACAAGAAAATTCTCAAACAATCTAAACCTAAAAGAACTAGAAAGGGAACAAAGCCCAAAGTCAACAGAAGGAAAGATCAGAGAGGAAATAAAATAGAGCTAAGATGAAAACCAAGAAAAGATGAAACCAAGAACTAGTTTCAAGAGCTAAAGTTTTTTTTAAAAGATAAACAAAATTGATAAACCTTTAGCCAGGCTCACCAAGAAGAGAGAAGACCCAAATTAAGTAAGAAATTAATGAGGAGAAATAACGAATATGACAGCAATTCCAAAACAATCATAAGTAAATATTATGAACAGTTATGTGCCAACAAAATGGACAACCGAGAAGAAATGGACAAATTTCTAGAAACACACAGCCTGCCAAGACTGAGTCAAGAAGAAACAATTTGAACAGACTAATCACTGGAAGTGGAATAGAATCTGTAATAAAAACAAAACAACAAAAAAAAACCAAAACAACAACAAAGCTCTCTGCAAACAAAAGTCCAGGACTGGACTGCTTCACTGGGGAATTCTACCAAACATATGGAGAATTTAGACCTATCCTTCTCAAACTATTTCAAAAAAATTGAGAAGAAGAGAATATTCCCAAATTCATTATATAAGGTCACCATTACCCTGATACCAAAACCAGACAAAGACACTACAAAAAAAATTACAGGCCAATATCCTTGATAAATATAGAAGCAAAAGTTCTCAAAATATTAATATTAACACACTGATGCCAACAATACATAAAAAGATGCATATACCATGACTGAGTTGGATTTAGTTCAGGGTCATGAGGATCAATCAACAATCACACACATGGGGGAGCTTCGAGATGGCAGAAGAGTAAGACGTGGAGATCACCTTCCTCCCCACAAATACATGAGAAATACATCTACATGTGGAACAACTCCTACAGAACACCTACTGAACGCTGGCAGAAGACCTCAGGCCTCCCAAAAGGCAGGAAACTCCCCACGTACCTGGGTAGGGAAAGAGGAAAAAGAATAAACAGAGACAAAAGAACAAGGACAGGACCTGCACCAGTGGGAAGGAGCTGTGAAGGAGGAAACATTTCCACACACTAGGAAGCCCCTTCGTGGGCGGAGACTGTGGGTGGCGGAGGGGGAAAGCTTCGGAGTCGCAGAGGAGAGCACAGCAACAGGGGTGCGGAGGGCAAAGCAGAGAGACTCCTGCACAGAGGATCGGTGCCAACCAGCACTCACCAGCCTGAGAGGCTTCTCTGCTCACCCGCGGGGCGGGTGGGGGCTGGGAGCTGAGGCTCGGGATTCGGTCGGAGTGCAGGGAGAGGACTGGGGTTGGCGGCGTGAACACAGCCTGAAGGGGTTAGTGCACCACGGCTAGCCAGGAGGGAGTCCGGGAAAATGTCTGGAGCAGCCGAAGAGGCAAGAGACTTTTTCTTACCTCTTTGTTTCCTGGTGCAAGAGGAGAGGGGATTAAGAGCGCTGCTTATAGGAGCTCCACAGACGGGCGCGAGCCGCAGCTAAAAGCACGGACCCCAGAGACAGGCATGAGATGCTAAGGCTGCTGCTGCAGCCACCAAGAAGCCTGTGTAAAAGGACAGGTCACTATCCACACCTCCCCTCCCAGGAGCCTGTGCAGCCTGCCACCGCAAGGGTCCCATGATCCAGGGACAACTTCCCCGGGAGAACACACGGCACACCTCAGGACGGTGCAACATCACGCTGGCCTCTGCTACCGCAGGCTCGCCCTGCACTCCGTACCCCTCCCTCCCCCCGGCCTGAGTGAGGCAGAGCCCCCGAATCAGCTGCTACTTTAACCGTGTCCTGTCTGAGTGAAGAGCAGGTGCCCTCAGGTGACCTACACACAGAGGCAGGGCCAAATCCAAAGCTGAAAGCCAGGAGCTGAGCTAACAAAGAAGAGAAAGGGAAATCTCTCCCAGCAGCCTCAAGGCAGCAGATTAAATCTCCACAGTCAACTTGATGTACTCTGCAACTATGGAATACCTGAATAGACAACGAATCATCCCAAATTGAGGAGATGGACTTTGGGAGCAACGATATATATTTTTTTTTTCCCTTTTTCTTTTTTTGTGAGTGTGTATGTTTATGCTTCTGTGTGTGATATTGTCTGTATAGTCTTGCTTTTACCATTTGTCCTAGGGTGCTATCTGTCCAGTTTTATTTTGTTTCTTTTTTTTTAGTTTACTTTTTAAAGTTTGTTATCATTGGTGGATTTGTTTTTTCATTTGGTTGCTCTCTTCTTTCTTTTCTTTATTATTTAAAAAAAACTTTAATAATATTTTATTTTAATAACTTCATTTTATTTTATCATCTTCTTTCTTTTGTTTTCTCCCTTTTATTCTGAGCCATGTGGATGACGGGCTCTTGGTGCTCCAGCCAGGCATCAGGGCTGTGCCTCTGAGGTGGGAGAGCCAAGTTCAGGTCATTGGTCCACAAGAGACCTCCCAGCTCCACATACTATCAAACGGTGAAAATCTCCCAGAGATCTCCATCTCAGCGCTAAGACCCAGCTCCACTCAACGACCAGCAAGCTCCAGTGCTGGACACCCTATGCCAAACAACTAGCAAGACAGGAACACAAGCCCACCCATTAGCAGAGAGGCTGCCTAAAATCATGATAAGGCCACAGACACCTAAAACACACCACCAGACATAGACCTGCCCACCAGAAAGACAAGATCCAGCCTCATCCACCAGAACACAGGCACTAGTCCCCTCCACCAGGAAGCCTACACACCCACTGAACCAACTTTACCTGCTGGGGGCACACACCAAAAACAACGGGAACTATGAACATACAGCCTGCGAAAAGGAGACCCCAAACACAGTAAGTTAAGCAAAATGAGAAGACAGAGAAATACACAGCAGATGAAGGAGCAAGGTAAAAACCCAGCAGACCTACCAAATGAAGAGGAAATAGGAAGTCTATTTGTACAAGAATTCAGAGTAATGATAGTAAATATGATCCAAAAGCTTGGAAATAGAATGGAGAAAATACAAGAAACGTTTAACAAGGACCTAGAAGACCTAAAGAGCAAACAAACAGTGACGAACAACACAATCAATGAAATTAAAAATTCTCTAGAAGAGATCAATAGCAGAATAACTGAGGCAGAAGAACGGATAAGTGACCTGGAAGATAAAATACTGGAAATAACTACCGCAGAACAGAATAAAGTAAAAGAAATGAAAAGAATTGAGAACAGTCTCAGAGACCTCTGGGACAACATTAAACGCACCAACATTCGAATTATATGGGTCCCAGAAGAAGAAGAGAAAAAGAAAGGGACTGAGAAAATATTTGAAGAGATTATAGTTGAAAACGTCTCTAATATGGGAAAGGAAATAGTTAATCAAGTCCAGGAAGCAGAGAGAGTCCCATACAGGATAACTCAAAGGAGAAACATGCCAAGACACATGTTAATCAAACTATCAAAAATTAAATACAAAGAAAACATATTAAAAGCAGCAAGGGAAAAACAACAAATAACATACAAGTGAATCCCTATAAGGTTAACAGTGGATCTTTCAGGAGAAACTATGCAAGCCAGAAGGGAGTGGCAGGACAAATTTAAAGTGATGAAGGGGAAAAACCTACAAACAAGATTACCCTACCCAGCAAGGATCTCATTCAGATTTGACGGAAAAATTAAAACCTTTATAGACAAGCAAAAGCTAAGAGAATTCAGCACCACCAAACCAGCTTGACAGCAAATGCTAAAGAAACTTCTCTAGGCAGGAAATGCAAGAGAAGGAAAAGACCTAAAATAACAAACCCAAAGCAATTAAGAAAATGGGAATAGGAAAATACATATCAATAATTACCTTAAATGTAAATGGATTAAATTTTCCAACCAAAAGACAAAGACTGGCTGAATGGATACAAAAACAAGACCCATACATATGCTGTCTACAAGAGACCCACTTCAGATTTAGGGACACATACAGACTGAAAATGAGGGGATGGAAAAAGATATTCCATGCAAATGAAAATCAAAAGAAAGATGCAGGGGCTTCCCTGGTGGCGCAGTGGTTGAGAGTCCGCCTGCCGATGCAGGGGACACGGGTTTGTGCCCTGGTCCGGGAAGATCACACATGCCGCGGAGCGGTTGGGCCCGTGAGCCATGGATGCTGAGCTTGCGTGTCCGGAGCCTGTGCTCCGCAACGAGAGAGGCCACAGCAGTAAGAGGCCCATGTACCGCAAAAAGAAAAAAAAAAAGAATGCTGCAGTAGCAATTCTCATATCAGACAAAATAAACTTTAAAACAAAAACTATTACAAGAGACAAAGAAGGACACTACATAATGATCAAGGGATCAATACAAGAAGAAGATACAACAATTGTAAATATTTATCCACCCAAGAGAGGAACACCTCAATACATAACGCAAATACTAACAGACATAAAAGGGGAAATAAACAGCAACACAATCATAGTAGGGGACTTTAACACCCCACTTTCACCAATGGACAGATCACCCAAAATGAAAATAAATAAGGAAACACAAGCTTTAAATGATACATTAAACAAGATGGACTTAATTGATACTTATACGACATTCCAGCCAAAAACAACAGAACACACTTTCTTTTCAAATGCTCATGGAACATTCTCCAGGATAGATCATACCTCGGGTCACAAATCAAGTCTTGGTAAATTTAAGAAAATTGAAACCGTATCAAGTATTTGTTCCGACCACAACACTATGAGACTAGATATCAATTACAGGAAAAAATCTGTAAAAAATACAAACACATGGAGGCTAAACAATACACTACTAAATAACCAAGAGATCACTGAAGAAATCAAAGAGGAAATCAAAAAATATCTAGAAATAAATGACAATGAAAACAGGATGACCCAATACCTATGGGATGAAGCAAAAGCAGTTCTAAGAGGGAAGTTTAGAGCAATACAACCCTACCTCAAGAAACAAGAAACATCTCAAATAGACAACCTAACATTACATCTAAAGCAATGAGAGGAAGAAAAACAAAAAACCCCCAAAGTTAGCAGAAGGAAAGAAATCATAAAGATCAGATCAGAAATACATGAAAAAGAAATGAAAGAAACGATAGCAAAGATCAATAAAACTAAAAGTAGGTTCTTTGACAAGATAAAAAAAAATTGATAAACCATTAGCCAGACTCATCAAGAAAAAAAGGGAGAAGACTCAAATCAATAGAATTAGAAATGAAAAAGGAGAAGTAACAACTGACACTGCAGAAATACAAAAGATCATGAGAGATTACTACAAGCAACTCTATGCCAATAAAATGGACAACCTGGAAGAAATGGACAAAGTCTTAGAAGTGCACAACCTGCCGAAACTGAACAAGGAAGAAATAGAAAATGTGAACAGACCAATCACAAGCACTGAAATTAAAACTGTGATTAAAAATCTTCCAACAAACAAAGGCCCAGGACCAGATGGCTTCACAGGTGCATTCTTTCAAACATTTAGAGAAGACCTAACACCTATCCTTCTCAAACTGTTCCAAAATATAGCAGAGGGAGGAATACTCCCAAACTCATTCTATGAGGCCACCATCACCCTGATAACAAAACTAGACAAGGATGTCACAAAGAAAGAAAACTGCAGGCCAATATCACTGATGAACATAGATGCAAAAATCCTCAACAAAATACTAGCAAACAGAATCCAACAGCACATTAAAAGGATCATACACCATGATCAAGTGTGGTTTATTCCAGGATTGCAAGGACTCTTCAATATACGCAAATCAATTAATGTGATAGACCATATTAACAAACTGAACGAGAAAAACCATATAATCATCTCAACAGATGCAGAGAAAGCTTCCAACAAAATTCAACTCCCATTTATGATAAAAACCCTCCAGAAAGTAGGCATAGAGGGAACTTTCCTCAACATAATAAAGGCCATGTATGACAAACCCACAGCCAACATCATCCCCAATGGTGAAAAACTGAAACCATTTCCACTAAGATCAGGAACAAGACAAGGTTGCCCACTCTCACCACTCTTATTCAACATAGTTTTGGAAGTTTAACCACAGCAATCAGAGAAAAAAAAGAAATAAAAGGAATCCAAATCAGAAAAGAAGAAGTAAAGATGTCACTATTTGCAGATGACATGATACTATACACAGAGAATACTAAAGATGTTACCTGAAAACTACTAGAGCTAATCAATGAATTGGGTAAAGCAGCAGGATACAAAATTAATGCACAGAAATCTCATGCATTCTTATACACTAATGATGAAACATATGAAAGTGAAATTAAGAAAACACTCCCATTTACCATTGCAACAAAAAGATAAAATATCTAGGAATAAACCTACCTAAGGAGACAAAAGACCTGTATGCAGAAAATGATAAGACACTGATGAAAGAAATTAAAGATGATACAAATAGATGGAGAGATATACCATGTTCTTGGATTGGAAGAATCAACATTGTGACAATGACTCTACTACCCAAAGCAATCTACAGATTCAATGCAATCCCTATCAAACTACCACTGGCATTTTTCACAGAACTAGAACAAAAAATTTCACAATTTGTATGGAAACACAAGAGACCCTGAATATCCAAAGCAATCTTGAGAACGAAAAACGGAGCTGGAGGAATCAGGCTCCCTGACTTCAGACTATACTACAAAGCTACAGTAATCAAGACAGTATGGTACTGGCACAAAAACAAATATATCAATGGAACAGGATAGAAAGCCCAGAGATATACCCACGCACATACGGTCACCTTATCTTTGATAAAGAAGGCAAGAATATACAGTGGAAAAAAGACAGCCTCTTTAATAAGTGGTGCTGGGAAAACTGGACAGGTACATGTTAAAGTGTGAGATTAGATCACTCCCTAACACCATACACAAAAATAAGTTCCAAATGGATTAAAGACCTAAATGTAAGGCCAGACACTATAAAACTCTTAGAGGAAAACATAGGCAGAACACTCTATAACATAAAACACAGCAAGATCCTTTTTGACCCACCTCCTAGAGACATGGAAATAAAAATAAACAAATAGGGACCTAATGAAACTTCAAAGCTTTTGCACAGCAAAGGAAACTATAAACAAGACCAAAAGACAACTCTCAGAATGGGAGAAAATATTTGCAAATAAAGCAACTGACAAAGGATTAATCTCCAAAATTTACAAGCAGCTCATGCAGCTCAATAACAAAAAAACAAACAACCCAATCCAAAAATGGGCAGAAGACCTAAATAGACATTTCTCCAAAGAAGATATACAGATTGCCAACAAACACATGAAAGAATGCTCAACATCATTAATCATTAGAGAAATGCAAAGCAAAACTACAATGAGATATCATCTCACACCAGTCAGAATGACCGTCATCAAAAAATCTAGAAACAATAAATGTTGGAGAGGGTGTAGAGAAAAGGGAACACTCTTGCACTGCTGGTGGGAATGTAAATTGATACAGCCACTGTGGAGAACAGTATGGAGGTTCCATAAAAAACTACAAATAGAACTACCATACGACCCAGCAATCCCACTACTGGGCATATACCCTGAGAAAACCATAATTCAAAAAGACTCATGTACCAAAATGTTCATTGCAGCTCTATTTACAATAGCCAGGACATGGAAGCAACCTAAGTGTCCATCAACAGATGAATGGATAAAGAAGATGTGGCGCATATATACAATGGAATATTATTCAGCCATAAAAATAAACGAAATTGAGTTATTTATAGTGAGGTGGATGGACCTGGAGTCTGTCATACAGAGTGAAGTAAGTCAGAAGAAGAAAAACAAATACCATATGCTAACACATATATATAGAATCTAAGAAAAAAAATATCATGAAGAGCCTAGGGGTAGGATGGGAATAAAGACAGACCTACTAGAGCATGGACTTGAGGATATGGGGAGGGAGTAGGATAAGCTGTGACGAAGTGAGAGAGTGGCATGGACATATATACACTACCAAACATAGGGTGGATAGCTAGTGGGAAGTAGCCGCATGGCACAGGGAGATCAGCTAGGTGGTTTGTGACAACCTAAAGGGGTGGGATGGGGGGGTGGGAGGGAAGGAGACGCAAGAGGGAAGAGATATGGGAACATACATATATGTATAACTGATTCACTTTGTTGTAAAGCAGAAACTAACACACCATTGTAAAGCAATTATACTCCAATAAAGATGCTAAAAAAAAAAGGATTATACACTGTGATCAAGTGGGGTTTATCCCAGGAATGCAAGGATTCTTCAATACATGCAAATCCATCAATGTGATACACCATATTAACAAACTGAAGGAGAAAAACCATATGATCATCTCAATAGATGCACAGAAAACGTTCAACAAAATTCAACACCCATTTATGAAACAACCCTCCAGAAAGTAAGCATAGAGTGAACTTACCTCAACATAATAAAGGCCATACATTACAAACCCACAGCCAACATCATCCTTACTGGTGAAAAACTGAAAACATTTCCACTAAGATCAGGAACAAGACAAGGTTGCCCACTCTCACCACTATTATTCAGCACAGTTTTGGAAGTTTTAGCCACACCAACCAGAGAAGAAGAAATAAAAGGAATCCAAATTGGAAAAGAAGTAAAGCCGTCACTGTTTGCAGATGACATGATACTATACACAGAGAATCCTAAAGACACTACCATAAAACTACTAGAGCTAATCAATGAATTTGGTAAAGTAGCAGGATACAAAATTAATCACAGAAATCTCTTGCATTCCTATACACTAATGATGAAAAATCTGAAAGTGAAATTAAGAAAACACTCCCATTTACTACTGCAACAAAAAGAATAAAATATCTAGGAATAAACCTACCTAAGGAGACAAAAGACCTGTATGCAGAAAATTATAAGACACTGGAGGGAGGGGTAAGATGGCGGAAGAGTAAGACGCAGAGATCACCTTCCTCCCTACAGATACATCAGAAATACATCTACACGTGGAACAACTCCTATAGAACACCTACTGAACGCTGGCAGAAGACCTCAGACCTCCCAAAAGGCAAGAAACTCCCCCCACGTACCTGGGTAGGGCAAAAGAAAAAAGAATAAACAGAGACAAAAGAATAGGGAAGGGACCTGCACCAGTGGGAGGGAGCTGTGAAGGAGGAAACGTTTCCACACACTAGAAGCCCCTTCCCCGGCGGAGACTGCGGATGGCGGAGCAGGGGAGCTTCGGAGCCGCGGAGGAGAGCGCAGCAACAGGGGTGCAGAGGGCAAAGCGGAGAGATTCCCGCACAGAGGATCGGTGCCGACCAGCACTCGCCAGCCTGAGAGGCTTCCCTGCTCACTCGCCAGGGCGGGAGGGGGCTGGGAGCTGAGGCTTGGGCTTTGGTCTGAGCGCAGGGAGAGGACTGGCGGCGTGAACACAGCCTGAAGGGGTTAGTGCACCACGGCTAGCCAGGAGGGAGTCCGGGAAAAAGTCTGGACCTGCCGCAGAGGCAAGAGACTTTTTCTTACCTCTTTGTTTCCTGGTGCAAGAGGAGAGGGGATTAAGAGCGCTGCTTATAGGACGGGCGCGAGCCGCGGCTAACAGCGCAGACCCCAGAGACGGGCATGAGACGCTAAGGTTGCTGCTGCCGCCACCAAGAAGCCTGTGTGCGAGCACAGGTCACTCTCCACACCCCCTTCCGGGGAGCCTGTGCAGCCCGCCACTGCCAGGGTCCCGGGATCCAGGGACAACTTTCCCGGGGAACGCACGGCGCGCCTCAGGCTGGTGCAACGTCACGCCGGCCTCTGCCGCTGCAGGCCCGCCCCGCACGCCATGCCCCTCCCTCCCCCCGGTCTGAGTGACCCAGAGTCCCCGAATCAGCGGCTCCTTTAACCCTGTCCTGTCTGAGCGAAGAACAGACGCCCTCCGGAGACCTACATGCAGAGGCGGGGCCCAATCCAAAGCTGAACCACGGGAACTGTGCGAACAAAGAAGAGAAAGGGAAATCTCTCCCAGCAGCCCCAGGAGCAGCGGATTAAATCTCCACAATCAACTTGATGTACCCTGCATCTGTGGCATACCTGAATAGACAACGAACCATCCCAAATTGAGGAGGTGGACTTTCAGAGCAAGATTTATTATTTTTTCCCCTTTTCCTCTTCTTGTGAGTGTGTATGTGTATGCTTCTGTGTGAGATTTTGTCTGTTTAGCTTTGCTTTCACCATCTGTCCTAGGGTTCTATCCGTCCTTTTTTTTTTTATACTTAAAAAAAATTTTTTTTTCTTAATAATTTTTTTTTACTAACTTTATTTTATTTTACCTTACTTTATTTTATTTTATTTTATCCTTTCTTTCTTTCTACTTTTTCTCCCTTTTATTCTGAGCCATGTGGATGAAGTGCTCTTGGTACTGCAGCCAGGAGTCGGTGCTGTGCCTCTGAGGTGGGAGAGCCAACTTGAGGACACTGGTCCACAAGAGACCTCCCAGTTGCATGTAATATCAAACGGCGAAAGTCTCCCAGAGATCTCCATCTCAGCACCAGAACCCAGCTTCACTCAACGACCAGCAAGCTCCAGTGCTGGACACCCCATGCCAAACAACTAGCAAGACAGAAACACAACCCCACCCATTAGCAGAGAGGCTGCCTAAAATCATAATAAGGCCACAGACACCCCAAAACACACCACCAGAGGTAGAACTGCCCACCAGAAAGACAAGATCCAGCTTCATCCACCAGAACACAGGCACCAGTCCCCTCCACCAGGAAGCCTACACAACCCACTGAACCAACTTTAGCCACTGGGGACAGACACCAAAAACAACGGGAACTATGAACCTGCAGCCTGCAAAAAGGAGACCCCAAACACAGTAAGATAAGCAAAATGAGAAGACAGAAAAACACACAGCAGATGAAGGAGCAAGATAAAAACCCACCAGACCTAACAAATGAAGAGGAAATAGGCAGTCTACCTGAAAAAGTATTCAGAATAATGTTAGTAAAGTTGATCCAAAATCTTGGAAATAGAATAGAGAAAATGCAAGAAACATTTAACAAGGACCTAGAAGAACTAAAGATGAAACAAGCAATGATGAACAACACAATAAATGAAATTAAAAATACTCTAGATGGGATCAATAGCAGAAAAACTGAGGCAGAAGAACGGATAAGTGACCTGGAAGATAAAGTAGTGGAAATTACTGCAGAGCAGAATAAAGAAAAAAGAATGAAAAGAATTGAGGACAGTCTCAGAGACCTCTGGGACAACATTAAACACACCAACAATCAAATTATAGGGGTTCCAGAAGAAGAAGAGAAAAAGAAGGGGACTGAGAAAATATTTGAAGAGATTATAGTTGAAAATTTCCCTAATATGGGAAAGGAAATAGTTAATCAAGTCCAGAAAGCACAGAGAATCCCATAAGGATAAATCCAAGGAGAAATATGCCAAGACACATATTAATCAAACTGTCAAAAATTAAATACAAAGAAAACATATTAAAAGCAGCAAGGGACAAACAACAAATAACACACAAGGGAATCCCCATAAGGTTAACCGCTGATCTTTCAGCAGAAACTCTGCAAGCCAGAAGGGAGTGGCAGGACATATTTAAAGTGATGAAGGAGAAAAACCTACAACCAAGATTACTCTATCCAGCAAGGATCTCATTCAGATTTGATGGAGAAATTAAAACCTTTACAAACAAGCAAAAGCTGAGAGAGTTCAGCACCACCAAACCAGCTTTACAACAAATGCTAAAGGATCTTCTCTAGGCAAGAAACACAAGAGAAGGAAAAGACCTACAATAACGAACCCAAAACAATTAAGAAAATGGGAATAGGAACATACATGTCAATAATTACCTTAAATGTAAATGGATTAAATGCTCCCACCAAAAGATACAGATTGGCTGAATGGATACAAAAACAAGAGCCATATATATGCTGTCTATAAGAGACCCACATCAGACCTAGAGACACATACAGACTGAAAGTGAGGGGATGGAAAAAGATATTCCATGCAAATGGAAACCAAAAGAAAGATGGAGTAGCAATTCTCATATCAGACAAAATAGACTTTAAAATAAAGACTATTAGAAGAGACAAAGAAGGACCCTACATAATGATCAAGGGATGGATCTAAGAAGAAGATATAACAATTGTACATATTTATGCACCCAACATAGGAGCACCTCAATACATAAGGCAAATACTAACAGCTATAAAAGGGGAAATCGACAGTAACACATTCATAGTAAGGGACTTCAACACCCCACTTTCACCAATGGACAGATCATCCAAAATGAAAATAAATAAGGAAACACAAGCTTTAAATGATACATTAAACAAGATGGACTTAATTGATATTTATAGACATTCCATCCAAAAACAACAGAATACACATTTTTCTCAAGTTCTCATGGAACATTCTCCAGGATAGATCATATCTTGGGTCACAAATCAAGCCTTGGTAAGTTTAAGAAAATTGAAATTGTATCAAGTAACTTTTCCTACCGCAATGCTATGAGACTAGATATCAATTACAGGAAAAGAGCTGTAAAAAATACAAACACATGGAGGCTAAACAATACACTACTTAATAACGAAGTGATCACTGAAGAAATCAAAGAGGAAATAAAAAAATACCTAGAAATAAATGACAATGGAGACAAGACGACCAAAACCTATGGGATGCAGCAAAAGCAGTTCTAAGAGGGAAGTTTATAGCAATACAATCCTACCTTAAGAAACAGGAAACATCTCGAATAAACAACCTAACCTTGCACCTAAAGCAATTAGAGAAAGAAGAACAAAAAACCCCAAAAGTTAGCAGAAGGAAAGAAATCATAAATATCAGATCAGAAATAAATGAAAAAGAAATGAAAGAAACGATAGCAAAGATCAATAAAACTAAAGCTGATTCTTTGAGAAGATAAACAAAATTGATAAACCATTATCCAGACTCATCAAGAAAAAAAGGGAGAAGACTCAAATCAATAGAATTAGAAATGAAAAAGGAGAAGTAACAACTGACACTGCAGAAATACAAAATATCATGAGAGATTACTACAAGCAACTCTATGCCAATAAAATGGACAACCTGGAAGAAATGGACAAAGTCTTAGAAATGCACAACCTGTCAAGACTGAATCAGGAAGAACTAGAAAATATGCACAGACCAATCACAAGCACTGAAATTGAAACTGTGATTAAAAATCTTCCAACAAACAAAAGCCCAGGACCAGATGGCTTCCAAGGCGAATTCTATCAAACATTTAGAGAAGAGCTAACACCTATCCTTCTCAAACTGTTCCAAAATATAGCAGAGGGAGGAATACTCCCAAACTCATCCTACAAGGCCACCATCACCCTGATACCAAATCCAGACAAGAATGTCACAAAGAAAGAAAACTACAGGCCAATATCACTGATGAACATAGATGCAAAAATTCTCAACAAAATACTAGCAAACAGAATCCAAGAGCACATTAAAAGGATCAAACACCATCATCAAGTGGGGTTTATTCCAGGGATGCAAGGACTCTTCAATATACGCAAATCAATCAATGTGATACACCATATTAACAAATTGAAGGAGAAAAACCATATGGTCAACTCAATAGATGCACAGAAAACTTTTGACAAAAAGTTTTGACAACACCCATTTATGATAAAAACCCTCCAGAAAGTAGGCATAGAGGGAACTTACCTCAACATAATAAAGGCCATATAAGACAAACCCACAGCCGACATCGTCCTCAATGGTGAAAAACTGAAACCATTTCCACTAAGATCAGGAACAATACAAAGTTGCCCACTCTCACCACTCTTATTCAACATAGCTTTGGAAGTTTTAGCCACAGCAATGAGAGAAGAAAAGGAAATAAAAGGAATCCAAATCGGAAAACAAGAAGTAAAGCTGTCACTGTTTGCAGATGACATGATACTCTACATAGAGAATCCTAAAGATGCTACCTGAAAACTACTAGAGCTAATCAATGAATTTGGTAAAGTAGCAGGATACAAAATTAATGCACAGAAATCTCTTGCATTCCTATACACTAATGATGAAAACTCTGAAAGTGAAATTAAGAAAACACTCCCATTTACCACTGCAACAAAAAGAATAAAATATCTAGGAATAAACCTACCTAAGGAGACAAAAGACCTGTATGCAGAAAATGATAAGACACTGATGAAAGAAATTAAAGATGATACAAATAGATGGAGAGATATACCATGTTCTTGGATTGGAAGAATCGACATTGTGACAATGACTCTACTACCCAAAGCAATCTACAGATTCAATGCAATCCCTATCAAACTACCACTGGCATTTTTCACAGAACTAGAACAAAAAATTTCACAATTTGTATGGAAACACAAAAGACCCCGAATAGGCAAAGCAATCTTGAGAATGAAAAACGGAGCTGGAGGAATCAGGCTCCCTGACTTCAGACTATACTACAAAGCTACAGTAATCAAGACAGTATGGTACTGGCACAAAAACAGAAATATAGATCAATGGAACAGGATAGAAAGCCCAGAGATAAACCCACGCACATATGGTCACCTTATCTTTGATAAAGGAGGCAGGAATGTACAGTGGAGAAAAGACAGCCTCTTCAATAAGTGGTGCTGGGAAAACTGGACAGGTACATGTTAAAGTGTGAGATTAGATCACTCCCTAACACCATACATAAAAATAAGCTCCAAATGGATTAAAGACCTAAATGTAAGGCCAGACACTATAAAACTCTTAGAGGAAAACATAGGCAGAACACTCTATGACATAAATCACAGCAAGATCCTTTTTGACCCACCTCTTAGCGAAATGGAAATAAAAACAAAAATAAACAAATAGGGACCTAATGAAACTTCAAAGCTTTTGTACAGCAAAGAAACCATAAAGAAGACCAAAAGACAACCCTCAGAATGGGAGAAAATATTTGCAAATAAAGCAACTGACAAAGGATTAATCTCCAAAATTTACAAGCAGCTCATGAATCTCAATATCAAAAATACAAACAACCCAGGCTTCCCTGGTGGCGCAGTGGTTGAGAGTCCTCCTGCTGATGCAGGGGATACAGGTTCGTGCCCCTGTCTGGGAGGATCCCACATGCCACGGAGCAGCTGGGCCTTGAGCCATGGCCGCTGAGCCTGCGTGTCTGGAGCCTGTGCTCCGCAGCGTGAGAGGCCACAGCAGTGAGAGGCCCGCATGCCACCAAAACAAACAAACAAACAAAAAAACCACCCAATCCAAAAATGGGCAGAAGACCTAAGTAGACATTTCTCTGAAGAAGATATACAGATTGCCAACAAACAAGTGAAAGGATGCTCAACATCACTAATCATTAGAGAAATGCAAATCACAACTACAATGAGATATCATCTCACACAAGTCAGAATGACCATCATCAAAAAATCTACAAACAATGCTGGAGAGGTGTGGAGAAAAGGGAACCCTCTTGCACTGTTGGTGGGAATGTAAATTGATACAGCCACTGTGGAGAACAGTATGGAGGTTCCCTAAAAAACTAAATATAGAACTACAGTATGACTCAGCAATCCCACTATTGGCCATATACCCTGAGAAAACCATAGTTCAGAAAGAGTCATGTACCACAATGTTCATGGCAGCTCTATTTACAGTAGCCAGGACATGGAAGCAACCTAAGTGTCCATCAACAGATGAATGGATAAAGAAGATGTGGCACATATATACAATGGAATATTATTCAACCATTAAAAGAAACGAAATTGAGTTATTTGTAGTGAGGTGGATGGATCTAGAGTCTGTCATACAGAGTGAAGTAAGTTAGAAAAAGAAAAACAAATACCGTATGCTAACACATATACATGGAATCTTAAAAAAAAAAAAAAAAGGTCATGAAGAACCTAGATGGCAAGATGGGAATAAAGACGCAGACCTACTAGAGAATGGACTTGAGGATATGGGGAGGGGAAAGGGTTAGCTGGGACAAAGTGAGAGAGTGGCATGGGCATATATACACTACCAAATGTAAAATAGATAGCTAGTGGGAAGCAGCCGCATAGCACAGGGAGATCAGCTCGGTGCTTTGTGACCACCTAGAGGGGTGGGATAGGGAGGGTGGGAGGGAGGGAGACACAAGAGGGAAGAGATAAGGGGATATATGCATATGTATAACTGATTCACTTTGTTGTAAAGCAGAAACTAACACACCATTGTAAACCAATTATACTCCAATAAAGATGTTTAAAAAAAACAACAACAATCAGACACACACAAGAAAAGCAAACAAAAACTGTGACACACCACATAAACAAAAGGATAAAAGTCATATGATCATCTCAATAGATGCAGAGAAAGCATTTGACAAAATTCAATATCCATTCATGATAAAAACTCTCAAAGTTGGTATAGAGGGATCAACATAATAAAGGCCGTTTACAACAAACCCACATCAACATAATACTCAATGGTGAAAAGCTAAAAGCCTTCCCACTAAATTCAGGAACAAGACAAGGATGCCCACTCTCATGATTTCTATTTAACATTGTATTGGAAGTCCTAGCCACAGCAATCAGATGAGAAAAAAATAAAACACACCCAAACAGGAAGAAAGAGGTAAAACTGCCACTATTTGCAGATGACATAATACTTTATATAGGGAACCTTAAAGTTTCCAACCCAAAAACTATTAGAATAAATGAATTCAGCAAGGTTGCAGGATACACAGTTAATATACAGAAATCTGTTGAATTTCTATACAATAATAATAAAATAAGAGAACGTAAAACAATCCCATTTAAAAATTGCTTAAAAACAACCCAGGAATAAACTTAACCAAGGAGGTGAAAGACCCATACTCTGAAAACTATAAAACACTGATGAAGGAAATTGAAGATGATTCAAAGAAATGGAAAGATATCCTGTGCTCTTGGATTGGAAGAATATTAAAATGGCCACACTACACAAAGCAATATACAGATTTAATGTAATCCCTATCAAAATACCCAGGACATTTTTCACAGAACTAGAACAAATAATCCTAAAATTCATATGGAACCACGAAAGACCCCAAATTTCCAAAGCAACCCTCAGAAACAAAGAATAAAGCTGGATGCATAATCTCCCAGACTTCAGACTATACTACAAAGCTACAGTAATCAAAATGGCATGGTGTTAGCATAAAAACAGGCATATAGATTGATGGAACAGAAGAGAGAGCCCAGAAATACCGCACACCTATTGTCAATCAATCTAAGACAAAGGAAGTAAGAATATACAATGGAGAAAAGACACTCTTCAAGCAGTGATGCTGGGAAAACTGGACAGCTACATGTAAAACAATGAAATTAGAACACTCCCTCACACAACATACAAAAATAAACTCAAAATGGTTTAAAGGCCTAAATGTAAGAATTGAAAGCATAAAAATCCTAGAAGAGAACATAGGCAGAACACTCTTTGACATAAACCATAGCAATATTTTCTTGGATCAGTCTGAGGCAAAAGAAATAAAAGCAAAACCAAACAAACAGGACTAGATTAAAGCTTTTGCACAGCAAAGGAAACCATCTAAGTGAAAAGACAACCTACGGAATGGGAGTAAATACTTGCAAATGTGCAACTGACAAGGGGTTAATTTCCAAAATATACAAGTAGCTCATACGGCTCAATATCAAAAAACAATCCAATCAAAACATGGGCAGAAGACTTGAACAGACATTTTTCCAAAGACATGCAGATAGCTAACAAGCACATGAAAATATGCCCAACATTACTAATTAGAGAAATGCAAATTAAAACCATAATGATGTATCACCTCGCATTTGTCAGAATGGCCATCATCAAAAAGTCTACAAATAACAAATGTTGGAGAGGACGTGTAGAAAAGACCCTGGTCTCTGCTGTTAAAAATTTTGGAGGCAATTTCAAAAGTTGAGACAAGCATTCCTAAAGCCCCTTCCACCTTTTGCACTTTCCTCTGTTAGGGATGCTCTGACCAATAAAAGTCATAGTAACCATCTTTAATTTTAAATTCTCTGGGGCCTTAGGGACTGTATCTGTATATGCCCATAGGCTTTAAAGATCCTCTCTAGAAATTCTGAAGGCTCCTCATTCCGTTTCTGTATTCCCTTCTGTGTTTTATTAAGGCTTCTTTGTTTCGGCCCCCTCTTCACAATCCTGCAAGAATGCAGTCTCGATAATGTACAAGTTTGGGCCTATCCCCAGCATCACACCCCAGTTAGGATGCACTGCTGGTTCAGCTGTGCTGGCAGCAGCCTGTATCGGGCCGCCAGGGGTTTCTTTTTTTTTTCTTTTCTTTTTTTTTTTTTTTTGCTGTACGCGGGCCTCTCACTGTTGTGGCCTCTCCCGTTGTGGAGCACAGGCTCCGGACGCACAGGCTCATCGGCCATGGCTCACGGGCCCAGCCGCTCCGCCGCATGCGGGATCTTCCCGGACCGGGGCACGAACCCGTGTCCCCTGCATCGGCAGGTGGACTCTCAACCACTGCGCCACCAGGGAAGCCCCGCCAGGGGTTTCTGAATGAAGCTCACCTGCCTCCTCCCCAGCTCTACCCAGCACCATTCTACATGCTCCTGAAATGAGGAGGGTGGTTAATAAATTTTGAACACCGGCCCAGGTCGGGTTGTGGGTTGCAAGAAATCGATGAAAGAAAGTTTTCCATTCTTTTTGGGTCATCTCTATAAGTTGGCATATTTTTCTTGCAATTAAATAAATCTGAAATTGAAAAAGGAGAATGGACCCAGGTCAATCCCATCGGCTGCTCCATTTCAGCAATCACACCTCCAGTGGGGACTTGCCTTAAGGGATTTTGCCCCATCTGAGTTTGGGTAGCTCCCTGGCCAAATCGAGTACCCTGGCAGGTATGAGAGGGGAAGACCGCTCCTATTTCCTGTTTCTCTATCCTCAGAGACCAGCGGGGGCAGGAGTGGGGTGGGATGAGCCTGAAGCAGCAGCAGCACCAGCGTGGGGGATGGGAAAGGAACAGTCGAAGTGTTTGAATTCACAGCAAGTCCTCCTCCTTTGCTTTACAATCAAGTGAAACAAGTTTCTTTGCCTTCCCTTCCTGTTGGGCCATAATCTTACATTTTATGACACAATAACATAAAAGACTGTACAAAAGGTATTTCATAGCATTTTCCTTCCCATTTACAAAATAAATCTAGTTGCAAGATTTTATTGTAATTTAAGGATCTATTTTCAGGCCATTTTGCTCTGGAGTCTAAAGGATAGTGTGGCTATACAGTGTTACAAAAAATACCATCTTTTTCTTTCTCTTCTATGGATTCGTAACTGCAAGTCATCTACTTTTGGAGAATGCAGGCTAGAGGGCTGCAAGAGGGAACCGAATCAACATTGCCCATTTTGAAGGGGCTTTGCTTCCAGTTGCATCAACGAAACCTCTCTACAGGTTCTCTCTGCTTGGTGCTTCTTGGGCACCAAGAAGCTCAATCCCCAATAGGCAATTCCTAACAATTAAGACAATCAGACCTAGACAGACAAGGGCAAACAAAAGCAGAACAAAAAAGACCAAAAAAAAAAGTCCTGGGCCTTTAACCCAGGTACCTCAGCAGCTGTAACCTTTTATATTGTCTGCCCACATCCCACCAGCCGAGTCTCCAACCCACTACTCGGTCAGGATCGCACAAACAACCTGTGCACAGGTGCGTTTCTTTAACGAGGTTACCCAGAAGGCGTCTTCCAAACCCAAACCCCCCAAACCGTTTTTTCATTGCAGAGCAAAACTTAAGCGCCGAAGGTCTGTGGCACCTCACCTGGGAAATCCAAGGGACGGTCCCTGGAACTAATGGACCAGGCAGCTGCTTGGACTCATGCACAGGCTCTCAGTACCCGCGAGGGGCCCACGAACCACGGGCAAAAGCTCCATTTGGACTTACCTCCTAGCTGGCTCGTCTTGCCGGACACAGCAAGCCAAAACGCTGAGATACCCAGGCTTGCAGCAAAGAGAGGGCTTATTCACAAGGCAGCCAAGCGAGGAGATCAGAGGACAAATCTCAAATCTGCCTTCCTGAAGGCAAGGGCCTCGGGTGTTCGTGGGATAACTAAGAAAGCAGCAGGGTGGTCTGAGGCTAGGAAGCACTTATATCATTCTGCGCAGGCGTAACCAGGCTACAGGCCTCTGCGCAGTCAAAACGTCACACTCGCGCATGCCCAGTTGAAGGGTTGGTGGTCCTATCCAGTCTTAACTGGCTTAGCTTGAACTAGACGCAGCTGACCGCAAGTTCCTAGAAAATAAGTGAGGCAAGCATCCTATTGTTTGGACTACCTGCCACTTGGAGAACGTGCAAGTCTTTAAATGACCTTGATTAGAGAAGGCAGGTGAAATGGATTTAACCCGTGGTTTCAGGTATCTGCCTTTACTTGCTAAGCATGGCAACCCTAATTCAAGAAAACTGAAGACATTCACACAAAGAATTGCCGGTGAATGTTCACAGCAGCATTGTCCGTCATAGCCAAAAATGGAAGCAATCAAAATGTCTACCAGCTGATAAACGGATTCTTTCTTAAAGTGCTATATTTATTCGGTGGCTTACTATTCAGTGATCAAAAGGGATTGACTGCTCGTACACGATGCAACATGCATGGGCCTCAACACCATCACAGCTAGTGCAATAAGCGTGACCAAAAGACTATGGGTGGAAACCAGTGGACTTCTTTGCAATGAGGGGAATGTTCTGAAATTGAATTTTGGGAATCAATTCACCACTCTATAAATTCAATAAAAAATCATTAATTATACACGTATAATGGGTGATTATACACTGTGTAAATTATACCTCAGTAAATGTGTTAAAAAAAAAAACAACTCTCTTCTGCCACTCTTCCTGGCCCCAGCATACTTTATGTGCCAGTCCTAAGAACTCATCCTTCTGTCCCCCAGCATACCCTGCTTCTTGCCTCTGTGCTCAGGCTCTGCTGGCTGCTGGGACCACGTGTGCCCTTTCCTCTGCCTTGCTAACTGAATCATTCCCCAAGGCCCAGCTCAAATGTCATTTTCTCCACCTGCACTCATGCTGCCTGTTGGTAGATCACTGATTCCCGGTAGTATTTCCAAGTCACTTGCCTCAAATTCTAATTGTGCTTCATTCCTGATTTAACCCCCTTGGGGATTTTTAGAACTCTTTTCCTCTTCACCTTGAAGGAAGCAGAGGGTTTTCACACTTTTCCCTTTCCAAGCACCTAACATCAGGACTCACAAGATAGGTTCCAGGATTATTTGGGTGCGAACTCTGCTGGACCTTTGGCTTTGCAGGGAGCCTGTCCTGAGTTTGATGTGCCCTGTCAATCACAGTACCGCTTCTGGGGGTGTCATCTCTGTGTCCCCACCACATTCTGTTTACGAAGCCATGTCATATGTACACACTCTGCCCTTTAAGCTCTTGTATAAATTTTGTGTCCTTAAGTGGTTCCGAGGTATATCTCTGTCAGCTAGACAGGAATACCTCAAGAACGAGGACGTGTCTCATCCATTTGAACCTCTTGCCTAGCCCAGAGCTGAGCAGGTCCCAAGAAGACTTTGGTGAATGAATGAACATCCAGTTAAAGGAATCCTGAAAGAATATAACTGATCTGACAGAATCCAGCTACGGAGCTGGTTATTTACTTTACAAAAGCAAAGTCCTTCACTCCAGTGATCCCCAAATGGAGGGCCTGCCAGCTTTTTATAGACATTTCCAGCTCTAATATTTTATGATTCTAATATAGGTTTTACTTTTTTTCTTTCTTAAACCAATAAGTGAATGAAGTCTGCTTTGATCTTATTGGGATGTTAATATTTTCAATCTTTACTTTAAAAAGGAACAGGAGTTCGGTTCATTAGACTGCAGAGCCTGGGTTTTTAAGGAATGTGTCCTAGGTGTGGGTAAGCGTGATACGGAAATCCAGTGCTTGCTAAATACTGGTTGCATTTGGCAGGATGGCTCACCAGATATAGTTTGATTCCTCTTGGACTCTTTGGTTCCTTGGCTATGTCTGAGTCATTCCATAAGTCAGGCCGTGGGTCTGTGACTCAGGGAGCAAGGGGACTTGCACAGTATGTGACATATAATAGACACTCGATAAGTATTTGTTGGATGCCTGCCTGCCAAGGCCACGTGCTCTAACTTCTCTCAGACATGCAGACACTCTTTTGCTACTTTCCAGGATAGATGCTTCGCCTGCCTCTCTGGGGTACCCATTTTCAGTGACCAGGGGTGCATCCCCTATTTCATGGGACAATATGTGATTTCGGGGAAGTAATACTTATTAAAAGGTCTTTCTGGTACACTATCACTCCTTTTCATTGGTCCCACACATCAAGCCTTTGCCCCAGGACAGCCGGGTCAGAAATCAAGACCATGTCCCTTGGGTCAACTCTTTGCTCGGGTGAACAAACTGCACTTCTGAAACTGCTGTTCATGCTTTCCCAAGCGTCTCTCTGAATGATCGTGATTTCTTACTATATTGCTACTAATCCATGTTCCTGGAGAAGATAAACCAGATTTCAGGTCTGTGTGGGTCTCAAAAGGTAATGATATTTATAAAACAAAACAAAAAGCCTTCCAATGCAACCTATTCTCCAAACATACTCAGTAGATGGCAGTGTTGCTCTTTCACCGGTATTTGGTCTTAGGGGTGTTTTTTGTTGTTTTTGTTTTGCTTAGTTTTTATAAGATTTAGAACAGCTGAAGTTTCTGTCTAGCTTAGATTGTGGGTTCCACAAAATGTAGTTCTTTTTACTCAATCAGTCTTTTTTGTTCAGGGCCCTACCAAAAACCCTAAGTCCCTTGGGCAGACTAATAATTAAGTAAATCTTCAAACTAGTATTCTATTTAAAATTTTTTAATTACAAAAGTTAAGACATGGTTGTAAAAATTCAAAAGACACAGAAATGTAGAAAGTAAAAGTGAATGAAAGTTTTCCAGGTGTTTTACTATGCATATAAAATACATATATAACATTACATATATTTATGGGGTCATACTATTCATATTATTCTACAACTCACATTTGCTTCTTTACATAGTGTGTGTTCCTCCACGTCAATACGTACGATCTTCATTCTCCCCACTTTCATGGTTTATGACATTTACATTCTGTTCTGGAACTATAGTCAAGTCTTCAAGGCTTGAACTTCTGAATACTTAAACCCAATAAAAATAACATTTACCATATTGTGGTTATATAAATATTAATCACTGCAGAACAAAATGTGATCAGATCTACAGAGAAGAAAAAAAAATCCATGTACTTAACCCATACCATACAATTGTCAAGATTCAAAGCTGTTTTTTAATTTCATTTTATTTAAAACAAATTTTTTTGCAGTACGCGGGCCTCTCACTGTTGTGGCCTCTCCCGTTGTGGAGCACAGGCTCCAGACACGCAGGCTCAGCGGCCATGGCTCACGGGCCTAGCCTCACCGTGGCATGTGGGATCTTCCCGGACCGGGTCATGAACCCGTGTCCCCTGCATCGGCAGGTGGACTCTCAACCACTGCACCACCAGGGAAGCCCTAATTTCACTTTTATTTTCCTTACTTTTACTCAGATGTCACTGTTTTTTATTAGTTTGTTGAATCTCACGTTTCTTGAAATCTCATTCTTTTCTCCCTTTTGCTTTGCTCAAGTACCTCCCTGAGTAATCCGTAAATTTTAGTACATCTGTTATAAGCTTTCTCTGCGGAGCTGAAAATATCTTTCCCCCACTGATTGTTTGCTTGGCCTGGAGTTTTTAGGCTTAAATTCATATTCCCTTGGAATTTTAAAGACATGGTTTAAAAGTGTTTCTGATGGAAAGTCTGATGTTAGTCAGATTCTTATTCCTTTGTAGCTGACCTTTTTTTTTCCTGTCTGGAAGCTTTTAAGACTTTATCATTGTTCCTGGGGTTCTGAAATTTCTACGAGTGTCTAGGTATGGGTCTTGTTTTTACTTATCCTGCTTGGTACCTGGTGGGCTCTTTCAATCTGAAGATTTGTCTTTTCCCCTAGCTCAGAAAAATTTTCTGTTACGTCTTTGGTTCTGCTTCCCAGCCCCACCTTTTTTTTGGTTCTTTCGCAAACTGCAAACTCGTATTGAATGAATGGGTGCTGACCTCCTAGATCTTTCCTTTGTCGCTGGACTTTTCTTTCATTTTTCACTGCTTTGTGTTTTTCCTGTGTTCTAGGAGATTCCATTGACTTTTAGGTAACTGGTCAGGTTTTCAGTCTTGACCATTCTATTATTCCTTTGTTTGTTGGATTTTTCTAAAATTTTGACAATTTTAAATTTCCAGAAATGATTTCTCCTTCTCTGATGCCTCCCTTTTTAATGGCAGCTAGCTCTTGTTTTATAGGTTTCAAATTCTGTCAAATCTCCCCAAAGATAGAATTTTCTTCTTGAACATTCCCTACTATGTTTTGCTTTTTTCCAAGATAACTTCTGTTTGTTCATCTTTGTTTAGCTCTTTCATGCTCTTGGTTTCCCTGAAGTGTTTGGCAGCCCATAGCTGTTCATCCACTTTCATAAATGAAGGTCTAGATTAATCTGTCTAGATAGCTGGTAAGGCCCGTTTCCCCAGGAGGCCTCTCCCTTGAAGGAAGGGCTGGCTGCAGGCTCATCAGTGGTTGGGCCATATCATCAGCAGGCTTTACCTCGGGCTCCCCACACTTGCCAGTGTACGGAGAGGTTTAAAGAATGCACTGGAGCACTTCACTATGGTTTCTTCTTAGGCAGAGAAACACCCTCCTCCCCTTGACATATATGTCTATTGCAGATGTCTAGAGCGATTTTAAGCTCTCTTCTGCTCCTCTCTTGAGTTTTGACACACATATTAAGATCCCTTTCTGGATAGATGACCCACATTTTTTTTGGATAATAATTCTTGGATCCTAGGGGCGCAAGAGACAAAATTTCTACTACTAGTTGCTTTTTATGGATTGAGAGTATGTTGGGGGGTAGGGGGAAAGAGAAATGTGGGAGCCCAAACTGGCCCAGGTACTGTGTATGCAGTTCTTTGCTCAGTTATTCTGCCGAGGCCCTGTGTTTCTGTTTTCTAGTTCTTGGCTCTGAGTTGGGAGTTTCTCTGGAACTCCCTTGAGAAGGGAAGTTCTTGGTCCTGGTGTTCGGGGCTATGGTTTACCTTTGCTCTTTCTCTGTCAGTCTGATCCCATCTGCTTTCCAGCTTCTTGCATTTTCTCAGACTGTCTGACCTGCTGGCACCCTCTCTTATTCTCTAGCACTGATATAATTCTTTAAAAAATACCTTATATGGGACCCTGGTATGGTGGAGTGGTTAATGCATGTACTCAATTTGTGACTTCCGATATAAGTTTTTCAAACTTAAGAGTTTTTCTTAATTTATGAGATTCAAAAGGTATAAGACAGATATATAAAGTGGAAATATCCCTTTCATCCTGTTCCAGATAAAGACTACTAATTGTCCCCTTATATCTTTTCTCCCCTTCTTCCTTTAAGAAACAAAGCTCCAAATCTTAGCTGGGCTCGTGACCGCTCAGCTAAGGAGGACACTTCCTGGGTGTGGCCATGTGACTGAGTTCTGGCCAATGGCAGGTGAGCAGAGCAGCTGCTCAGTCTCACTCTGGCTCCTCTAAAGGGCGTGGACGTGCCTCTGCTTCTTTGATTTCCTCTTTGCTCTTGGCTGGAATGCAGACAAAGTGGGGAGCCACCCTCATCTATGCAGGGGAGGGCGACACTGTAGGGATGGTTAGAGCATCAGATGCAAGGAGCCTGGGGAGTCCCTGACACTTCATCACCAGCCCTGGTTTCTGAGAGAGAAATGAAATGCTGTCTTGTTTAAGCCTTGTATTCTGAGGTCACTTTTTGCAGCAGCCTATCCTATCTCCTAACTGAGACAGTCCCTGGGCTATTCAGTTCTCCTCCCTGGAAGCAACCCATGTGAACATATTGCTGGATCCTTCCAGGGATATTTCATGCATAGACTAATACATACGTGCATGAGTGCACGCATACATACATAAACGTACATACACACATGTAGCCCCTCTCTATTTTTACGTAAATGGTGCTGTAGCAAAAAGCTGTTCTTTAGAGAAGAGGCCAAGCTCTGTTTGAGAAGTATTGCTGGTGACAGCCCTCAGCTCAACCCTTCCTCTTCGGTGCTGACAATTTGAGCTCTGTCTCCAAACGTGCATACCGCCCCCCCCCCAAAACCAAAGCGCAGCTCACTCTGCTTTGTGATGGTTTCTTACAAGCATGTTCCTCAGAGGACTCATTCCTTTCTCCCTAAAAAGAAAGATTTATTGAAATGTTGCAACCACACAGAATAATCTGTGTGGAGTTCCAGTAAATTCACTTTTCCTGCCATCTTGTGTCTTTCTGGGGCCTTTGTATGATAGGGTTTGGTGCTCCAGTGGCTGCCCAGTGGTCTCATCCATTAGCCCAAACCTGGTGCTGTCTGTGGAAGCTCTGAATGCAGATGTCACAGCTGAAGAATGAAGCAGACTGTTGAATGCTCCTTGAATGGTCTGTCCACTCTCTGCCCATTTCCCCTCCCCCCACAGTCATGTCCCCATGCTGGATTCCAGTGCCCTGAATTGATCTTGTGAGGGAAAGCACTGGAGACTGGACAGCATCTCCTCTGAATTTTTTACGCTTTTTAAAAAGAAGAGAGAAGCCAGGAATCCACCTGGGTTGGTGGGGAAAGGGAAAAGGTGTGTGTGTTGGGAAGGGGGAGGGGTGAATGAGATCACTCTCAGAGCAGAGAGGTGATCTATTAATAGAGGGCTGCTTGTTTATTTCATTTATAGTGGTGTGTATCTGTTAACCCAGAGTCCTAATTTATCCCTCCCCCTCCTTTCACCTTGGGTGACCCCAAGTTTGTTTTCTACGTCTGTAAGTCTACTTCTGTTTTGTAAATAGATTCATTCGTATCCTTTTTTCAGATTCCACATGGGATATCATATAGCTGTCTTCCTCTGACTTACTTCACTTAGTATGATAATCTCTAGGTCCATCCCTGTTGCTGCAGATGGCCAGCACATCTTCATGGATAGCTGACTCTCAGAACAGACCAGTGGGAAGAGAGCTGACTGGCTGGTCTCCCAGGTGAGGAGCACACCACCGGCTTGTTCGTAAACCCAGTTAGATCCACTGGGAGTTTTCTCTGCCTTCATGTCGGTCATTGAGGGGTTAAGCCTATGCAGACCCTCGGGGGTTTCAGCCTGGACTCCCAGGCCATTCATCATTGGGGACCAAGGCTTCGGGAACAAGGCTGACTAGCAATTAACCTACACTAAAGGGAGCATTGCCCACCCCCGCATGTCCCTTATCTGCACGCCCAATTACTCTACATTAACACTTACCAAGAAAACTGCCTGTTAATTGGAAGGGCAGTAGAAAGAAAGGCCACACACCTACCCAGTCTAACTTAATAACCTCAAAAGAAGCCATTAATTAATGGGAAACGTTGCACATTCAGATCTTGTTTGGATGGTTTGCCGCTAACTGTGAGTTTGTGTTTCTGAACTCGGCTCTGCGCTCCCCCCTCCCTCCCCTCCAGCACCTCAGGTTATAAAAGACACACTCGTAAGTGAAATTGCACTTTGAAGAATGTCCGCACTGACCGGCGTCCTTACAGATTCCTGGGAACAATCTTCTTATTGTCTAGATGGGGAAACTGAGGTGGCGAAAAAAGGAGAGAACTGCCCAGAGTCGCAGGTTCCGACAGCAGCTGGCTGCCTCCCTGGCCGGGCTTCTCTTCACTGCCCTGTGCACTGGCGGTGGTCTGAAGGTAGAGGCAGCCTCCTCTCTGGTGCCCAGGTGCCAGACAATCCGGTTTGTTAGCTTTCATGCGGACTGATGAAGGGTGAGAAGCAAGAGTCTTCTCGGAGGGGATCAGGAGGGTGGGCAGCAGGCGCAGTGTCCCCGGGCAGCCGGCTCTAAAACGCCCGTCAAGGCTCGCTCCCGGGCCCTCCCCAGGTGCGCCGTGGGTTGAATGGCACCTACACCCTGCAGCCCAGCGATCCGAGGGTCATGGCGGACACTTCTCCCTCACCCCACCCCCACCTGCCATCAGTTCCCACGTCCTGCCCATTTGAATCCTGGGCATCACTCAGACCCAGCTCTTCTCTTCCTGCACACGTTCCTGGTCTCCCTCCCAGCTGGGCATCCTCCTGGCCTGGCAGTGCCCGAGGTCACCTCTCTCTCTCTTCCATTCCCCCCAGCGACTGTTTCATAATTTCCTGACATGCCTCAAGCCCTTCACCCATCCCTCCATGTCCTTATCAGATAACCTCACCTCCCTCCCCAAGAAAGTAGACACCATGGGGGAGGGGGTTCTGCTTAGTTCCCTTCCTTCCTGCTGGGACTGGGCCTGCCCTGCCTACAGGGCTGCCCTTTAGTTGCAGAGGTGTCCTGGGTCCCCCACCTGGGCTCTGAGTCTGTGCCTCCTCCAGGACCTTGCTCCTCTCTGACTTGACCATCGCACTCTCTCCTGCATTCTTCCCACACATTGGAAGACTCTCAAATGACTCCCATCTTAAAAGGGCACTGCTTCCCCAGCCCCCCTCCTCCAGCTGTAGTCCCCTCCCTCCCTCCCTCCCTCCCTCCCTCCCTTCCTCTTCCTCTTTTGTGTTGAGCCATCTACACTCCTTGTATATTCTCAACCTCCCACCCACTCTCAATTGCCCCATAGAGACGGTCTTTCCTAAATTCAAAATAAGATCCTTGTTACTAAATCCAGGAGACATGTTTTCGGTTTGGGTTTTTTAACAAAATATGACCCTTTTTTTTAGAATTTTCTATGGTTGATGACTCCCTCCCTCCTTCCCGAAACTCACTGTCCCTTGGCTTCCGTGGACCCACTCTTCATTTTCCAGCCATCCCTTTCTGTCTGTCTCCTCATCAAGCGTTCTCCATGGGCAGCCCCAACCACTCTAGACGATGGCGTCCGTTCCCAACTAGATGCTGCTGCTGCTGCTGGTGATGGGTGGTAATGACGATGACTCTTGAATTATACTGAGTCCAGATCTGCTCCTGAGCTCAGGCTCATCTCCAGCCGCCTGGCAGACATCTCACTTGGGAGTTTTATAAGCATCTCACACTCACCATGTTCAAAATGAGCTCATTATCTTCCCTTTGTCTGCTTCTCCCCTAGGGCTTCCCATGCACATGGGAGTCATCCCTCCCCCATCTCTCCTTTCCAATCAGTCAATCAATTAATCATCAAGCCCTATACATTTCAGTCTCCAAGGGGCCTCTCTATTCCCACTGCCATGACTTGAGCTGTGACAAATTCCAGTCTTACCTCCCTACTGCTAGAGTGATCTTGCTAAACCCATATTTTATCAAATGGCACACTTCAGTAGCTCAGCACTGCCCCTGGGTCAAAGGTCAAGCACTTTAGAACACCCTACAAGCCAGACTCTTCCAGACCACCAAATGGGACTACACATTGGAAAAACCCATGGATTAGGACAAGAGCTCGCAACTCGGCCTCAATTTTCTCATTTTTAAAAACCAAACGAACATCCCTTCAGCAATGTTGGTTCTTAGAACTTTGATATCCATTTCTTGATTTAAGGCATGAAACACTTCCATGAGGTAGGCACTATTGCCCCCATTTAACAGATGAGAATAATTGAAACTCACAGAGTCTGAGGTCACAAAATAATTAAGGCAGGATGTGAACTCCTGCCTGAGACTTCTCGCACTCTTCCCACGATCCCAGAGCTCAACAATCCAAGGGAGCAGAGAAGGGGTCTTCCAGTAACTCAGAGACCACTCTGACCGTGTCACAGATCTGAGAGACCTTCTCACGTTGCAGACATCATTTCCTGTGTGCACTGTACCTGGGGCCTGAGCCCCTACCCTGAGTTCTGGGTCAGAGAGAACTGCTCCCACACCTAGTCTCAGATGGGGTAGGGATGATGGACGAGCAGAGGATCAATAGCCATCTGTCCAGCTCCACTGACAAGCTAATCTTTTCAGTACACATTTCATTAGCTCCTGCCAGGCTGCTCGCACCTGCTGACGGAGAGGCAGAACGAGGTGGGGGGGGGTGAGGGGTCTCTGCTTTATCATATGGCTCAGATGTCATGTTGGCAGGGGGTCTCCCGGCCCCTGAGATCCAGCTAAGCTCGGCTAGGTCACCGGTGCCACGCACGGGTGGAATCTGAATCATTCCCAAGGTTTTTGTAAATTCCTAGAGACTAGTCTTCTTTTAGTCCCCTCTAGCTCTTCCCCAAAGCAGCATTCACGACCTACCATCTAAATGAGACCTCCCTCAGCCCCACCCCACAAATTTCTTCTTCCCTTCATTGTGCTCTTACTACCGCTGCTGCTGCTACTGTCAGTCGTACTACTAATAACAACAGCAAACATCTAGTGAGCGCCCACTGTATGCCGGGCACGGCACTAAGCGTCTTGCATGCCTTACAGCAGCCCTGCGAGGCAGGGCTGTTACACGTGTCCATTTGGCACATGAGCAACAGCTCTGTGAGAGGCTATGGGGGCGACTGTGTCCACCTCCAAAGTCCAAGCTCTTGCCCACCATGTCACATTTGCAATTTGTGGAATTATTTGACTACCTTCTGGCTCCGCCACCAGACTGTGAGCTCTGCAAAGATGGGGAGCATGCTTGATTGCCTCGCCACCATGTCCCCAGCACAATGATTTTTTTTTTAAACGATACGAGGTATTGCACATAAGTTTCTTTAGCCTTTATTGCTCCCAAGCCAATGGACATAAGAAGCCGGTTTTCATTTGTTTTTGTGGGGGAGTGGTGGGTTTTTTGTTTTGTTTTGTTTTTGCTATGCAAATTCCCTCTTCTCCTTGGCTGCTTGAGGAAGACTGCTTCCAGCAAATACAGCAAGTTTGGGTGATATCTCGCTTAGATTCCCCCCCCACACCCCACCCCCGCTTCTTAAAACCAAACCATGTCCAGAGAGCGTCCTCATGCTAGCTGATAACCCCTACCTTCCCACTGCAATAAACAAGCTACTCCAGTTTCGCATGTCATGCGGTGTGCCTCATTTTTCAGAATTATGTTCTCTGGCTTTCCTGGAGGTCTGCCGCCCCTCCACCTCCTCCTACGTTTTCCCTGTTCATTCTCCTGCTCTATTTCCACTGCTTTGGGCAGCCCTTCCATAATTTTAAGTTTCATTTGTCTCCAGTTCCAATAAAAATTGTTTCCATTGGATGATTTCCAGGAAGAGAAAAGGGGTAAGTTGACATCGTGTCATGAGGTGACTTTATGGGGATTGGGATGAAGCTCTCTGGGGGGCAGCCCCAGCTGCTTGTTGGCATGTGGGCTGTGGGCTCCCTGGTACCAGATCTTTCGGGTATTCGTACTGCGGGGAAAGGATTGAGCCAGAATTCTTGGTGTCTGATCATAAAGTCCTTGCTCCTAAACATTATAAGGTCTCCATTAGCCATGCTATTGGAAGAAAAATAGAAAATACTGATAAGCTAAAATAAACAGTTAAAATCACCCATCATGTTTCCACCTAGAGAAAACCACTGTCAAATGTGTGATATGGTGGTTGAAAGCACTCAGACTTTTTCTATACATATACATGCACACAAAAATATTATCATATTAGGCATGTGATTCTGAAACCAGATATTTTTACTTAGCACTATATGAATGTATTTCTATATCAATCAACACAGACTTATTTAACTTTTAGTGGCTCTATGGTATTCTAGTGTATGCAGGGAGTATGATTTATTTAATTAGTCCTCTATTTATGTTCACTGTTTCTAATTTTTAACTTTTTGTACAATGCTGCATTAAATATCCTTGTATATATATCCTGTGTACTTACTTGAGTTTTTCCCCCTAAGTCAGCGTTTGTCAACAATGACACCGTTCATGTTTTGTACCAATCATTCTTATCCCTGGGGGGCTGTTCATTGCAGAATGCATTATAGAATGTTGAGCAGCTTACCTGGCCTCTACCCACTAGATGTCAGTATCAGTAGCGCATCCCTGCCCCCAGTGTCCTGACAATCAATATCTCCAGATCGCCAAATGTCCCCTGGGTGGCAAAATTGCCCTTGCTTGAGAACCACTGCCCTAAGGATAAATTTCCTAAATCAAAAGTTTAAAGGATATGGGTATCTTAAGACTTTTGTTATCTATTGCCAAATCACCTTCTAAAAGTTGCAGGATTTATCACTTTATACTCCCACTAACACTGTATGAGCATGCCCAATTTACCACTCTATGGATATGAGCATTATATCCATAATTTAATAATTTATTAAGACAAAAAGTTCTTTCATTGTTTGATTTTATTACTAAAGTTGAACATTAAAAATACCACATTGGGGCTTCCCTGGTGGCGCAGTGGTTGAGAGTCCGCCTGCTGATGCAGGGGACACAGGTTCGTGCCCCGGTCCCGGAAGATCCCACATGCCGCGGAGCGGCTGGGCCCGTGAGCCATGGCCGCTGAGCCTGCGCGTCCGGAGCCTGTGCCCCGCAATGGGAGAGGCCACAACAGTGAGAGGCCCGTGTACCACAAAACAAACAAACAAACAAAACACACCACGTTGATTGTGTTGATTGGCTATTGTTTCTGTAGTGAACTATCTCTCTGAATAATTTACCATTTTTTCTTTAGGAAATTTTTTATTTTTTATTTTTCCATATGATCCTTTAATATATTAAATTAAAAGTACATCCCTTTCGTAGCCTGCTGTTTGTCTTTCTGTGTTGATATTTGTGGTAGTATTTGTTTTAAAATCCTTAGGAATCTCATAACCAGCGCCAGGGAAAGCATTCTTGCACATTTGCCTTTGGGGGCTCTGTGTCCCTCCCTGCCCCTGAGCCTCCTACCCGGCTGGTCTTTGCCTGGTAGAGGATGCCTTTGGGTCATGCTCTTTTATATTAAAATCTGCTGAATGATCCTTTTGTGTTTGAGTGAAAAGTTCTTGCTCTGAAAGCCCACTTGTCAGGAGGAAGCCTTGATCTGGGAAGACTGACCTGGGGCTTGACCATAATTAGTTCAGGTTAATTATTGCCAATCTGTAGATTTGCAGCACAGGGGCCTCTCTTCCCCTAAGCCAGGTCCTCTGGAGGTTTCTTTTATGAGCTCCAAACCCTGAGGGAGGACTTAAAGTAATGAATTTTCCTGTAATCAGATTTGAGGGTTTGTTCCCTGGGCTATCCAGTCAATTGGAGAATTGAGCACTGACTGGTTTATTTGGCCAAAGGATGCTGAAGATGAAGCACAAGGCATCTGATAAGCAACCCAGTGAGTATATTGAAAAAATGACTTGACATTTCAGAGACATCCACCTCTTCTATTTCATGAAGTTTTTAGAGGGAACAGATTAATTTACAAGGAGAGGATATCATCTGGGAGCTACTCAGGAAAGAACAGGGTAGTTTTTGTTTTGAGTATCAGGGAGTGAGAGTCTGATTATCCTCCAGTGAAACCTTTTGAGTTTCACCTTAAACTTCTTCCCTATGGGAGTAACACGGTTTGTACATGTTTATAAGTATTTAATTTGTTCAATATTTATTCAGCATTCATTTGTTCATTCATCCATTCAATCACCAGGAGGCGATGGGGATGTACAATGCACGGTATGAGGCTCCTGCCCGTTTTAAGCAGCATGCCGTTTTAGCGTACATGCCGCCTGTATTACTGGGCGAAAATAGGTGCTTTGCAAGGGTTTGTGTTATGTACATCTGGATTTACAATGTGAATACCTGCAGAGACCAGGTGGCAAAGTCAGTGAAGCCGGTTCAGGGATCAGGAAGAGGATGAGAGCGGGCTGCCCTGAAGGCGAACGGTGATGGGTACCTGCCTGTCAGTCCACAGGCATTCCGTGGACGCTAGCTCCTTCTCCCAGGAGAGTCTCCCATTTGAAGCCCTCAGAAATGCAACAGCCTCACTAGCTCTGAACTTGGAAAAAAGCTCCTTGCAAGCGGGTTTCCCACTCAAAGAACAGGAGAGAAGTTCAGACCTTTGCGTTGCTTTGAGGCCTTGTGGTCAGAAGCAGAAGGGAATTGCAATATCTCCTCTTGTCCTGTGGCAGGTACCTAAATGGTCAAATTCAGGCCCCAGGCTGGGTGGGACCTCTAACAGAGGGGAGCATCCCAGACCAGAGCTCCAAGGAGCCCTGGAGCTGGGAGGCAGCCAGGTGGGAGTGAGGGCAGTGGCTGCAGAGAGGACCCTCCTGCCCTCTGACGCATCACTGCAGTGAATCATGTGTATCCTTCTGACTCTTGATCACATTCATTTCTTGTTTTTCTTTATAATTGCATGATTTTTCTTTCCTTTTTAGCAAGTCTCATGGGTGATATAAAGGGAATTCTTGAGGGGAAGTTTCCACTCCCACTTCTTCTCAGGAGTTGCTTACTGGTTTCAGACAGGAACGTAGGTTATAAAATTTTAGGAAAAAGACTGTTCTAAAGACGTATTTCAAAAGAGAAGTTCATTATAGAGGGATGTGAAGCTCTCAAAACTGTCATTCTGAGTTAATTCCATTCCGTAGTTAATTCCAATAAAGGAGAAAAGAAAGAGGCAGCTAAAGGCCCCGGCATGGCTGTACAGGAAATGGTGCCAGTCTCGAGAAACATAACCGCTCTAAGCCAAAGATGCGGTAAGAACACACATGCACACAGACATGCAGGAGGTGCAGCAAGGGCACGCAGGGACATGGTCAGGATGGTAGCCCACTGTGGCTGAGATTTGTGGAAAAGGACCAAAATTTTGCTGGTTCTGCTCCATGTGAGTTCAAAATTGCATTTAACTGCTGATAGCAGTGACCTGAGATACAGCAGCTTAAACGAAACAGGAGTGTGCTTTTTCCTCTCGGGCAGTGCAGGGTTGCTCCAGCGGCCTCACCGTGTTATCACAACCTTCTATCTTTCTGCTCTGCCATCCTTCGTAAGTGGATTCCCTCTGCAAGTTCACCTCATGGCCCAAGGTAGCTGCCAGTGCTCCTGCTGGGAAGAAGGATGTGGGGAAGAGCACAAAGGGTGCCTTCCAAATGTGTCAGCCCCCCTTAAAGTAATTCCCCAGAAACCCCCCCCCAGTGACTTCTGTGTATTTTTGATGGGCCACCTCATCTGCAAAGGAGGCTGAGACATGGGGTTTTGTAGCGTGGCATGTGGCCGCATTCAGCCATGAGGTGAATTCTGTTACCAAGGGAGAGGAGAGAATAGACGATGACCAGGCAAGTAGCAGTTTGTGACACAAGCTCAAGGAAGACAATGAACAAAGAAGGCAAAGCGCTCACCCTCTCCTCCTCAACCTGCGATGCGTGGTGCACTGTTACTAGGCAAGAGAAAGCCCAAGACTGGAAGCTCTAACTAATTTGCTTCCATCTGTAACAGGGAAGAGCCAAATCTGACTACATGTTGGATCTGTTTCTTTTACTTTAACCTTTGCTTTCCGCTGCTTTTGTTCATTAAAAGGATACTGTCTATACATAATGGCCTGCCTCGGAGAACCCTGCCCCTCTGCCTGAATGTTAACCAAAGTGCCTTTGTTCAGGCAAACATCCGGACCCTGTCCACCTGTGGATGGCTACAAGAAAGAAGAAATTAACACATCCCCTCCCCAAGGCTGGCCATTCCAGGTGATATTTGCAAAACTTATAGCCTTTTTACTTTACTTCCTCATCTCCACCCCCTCTCTGTGCTATAAAAGAAACTGGCATCCAAACCCCGATAAGATGGTTATTTTGAGACTTTAGTCTGCCATCTTCCCGGTCTGCCGGCTTTCTGAATAAAGTCGTATTCCTTCCCTCAACACCTCGTCTCTCATTTATTGGCCTGTCATGCGGCGAGCTTGGACTCGGTAACACGCCTTCTCCTAAAATGTAAGAGGAAGTTCAGACCCAGGGAAGTTGAGAAGATAGAGCAGAATTTAAAAGGATTTCAAATTCCAGCCCCCTGGATAAGTTTTAACACAGGGCAGTGAAAGGACTGAGAAATCCTGGAGAATCTGATGGGGGAGGGGCTTGAAGGGCTTCACATTTTCTGAAGTGTGCTCCACAAGATGCTGTTGGATGTTACATGAAGAAATGGCTCCCAGGTCACAAAGTTTGGGAAACTCTTGATTAAGCCAAGTGAAGCTGTTTATTTCGCTGCAGAAAATGTTGGAGTCATTAATATGCTCACTTATCTCATGATTTTTTTTACTTTTCTTTCTAAAAGACAGCATCCCCAAGCTTGTAGAGATGGAAGTCACTTCTTGCAGAGGGTCCCACGGGATGTGTCCAGAGTAAATATTTGGGAAATAGTGGTGTGGGCAGAGGCTGCCTCCTCATCTGCTGGGCTCTAGCTTTCTCAAAGCGCTGCCCATGGAACACCTGCGTCAGAACCAGCTTAGCCTCATTTCAGACCCACTGAATCACAATCTCAGGGCTGTGGCCTGGAAATCTGCATTTCCCCAAGGTTTCTGGGTAATTCTCGTACTCACTGAAGTTTGAGATCCACTAGATGACAGAGCTGAGCCTTCACTTTACGAAGAGTACAACTTGATGAATTTACATCCAGGTAGCTCCTCCCGGCCCCCTCAAAACTCATTTCTCTCATCACCATTTGGTATCTGGCTAATTTTCTCAGCTCTGTTCAGAGCGGCTTGCATTTATCTTTATTGCCAGTCTCTTTATTGATTTAGGTCCTTCTCTGCAATTCGTCAAGCTTGGATTGTATTTTAATCTTGTCCTCCAAAGTAGCTAAGATCCCTTCCAGCTTCGTATCATGCAGAGATCTGATTAGCTGGGTCTCGATTCCATCCTTCAAGTCATTAATGAAAATATTAAATGGTCCTGGGTTGGTACGAAGGTCTTCAGGGTTCTCAGTAGATGTATGGCTTCCATATCTGCCACTGGCCTCTGCTTGGTGCAGTTATAGGTTCGAGATCACACCCAATATTTCAGTTGTACGTTACCATTTTCTCATTTACAAATCCACACATGTAGTGCAAATCTATGTAGAAAAAAAACCCATTAATTAATTCAATAAATATTAGACCAGCAAATGCCTTTAAGGCCTCCTTTACTTTTCCTCTCACATCAGTGGCATGTTGACCACAGGGTGAAGAAGCTTATATCAAATATGTGCATTAGAAAGGCCAATTTTTATGTAAAAGGGAGCTCAGCTCCAACTCTGAGGTACACCATTCCAGGCTGAGCCAACCTCATGACAAGCGGCTTCTACATAATAATGCAGTAAGAGCTCACTTTTCCGAACATTTCCTAAGTGCCAGGCACTGTTCTCATCTCTTTACATGTGTTCATGTATTTAATGCTCACAACACCCCTATGGTGTGAGTGCTGTTGTCATCACCCTTTTCTAGATGGGCCGCGTGAGGCACGTAACACACATACGGTGACCGAGCTGGGAAGCCTCGGGAAGCGTCAGAGCAAGATCTCAAACTCAGGCAGTCTGGCTCAAGTGCCCAGACTCTGGGTCACTATCCTGTACTGTTGCAGCAGAGACTGAATGAATCATTTGGGAGGAAATGCCTACCCAGCGCTCAGAGCCCAGAAATTTCCAGAAGACTGACCGTGATAACAGCTCTTCATCAGTTCTCATTTAATGTCTGAAACCTCTGTCAATCAATATTATTTGCTCTTATTGTCTAAATGAGAAAAAGAAGCACCAGGATAACTCCCCCAGAATCAACCCCAGGCCCCGCGGACTCGCTCCTCCCTGGGGGGCTTGCCCAAGAGATGTGCCTTGGAGAAGCAGAGGCTGCAAAAACGGGTGAAGAAATAAGCGTTGCAGGTCAGATGTTCAGTCCACTCCATTCTCCCTAGAAATTCTTTCTGTGGCCTCATCTTCAAACCTGTAGCAAAGCACTGACAGGTATGACAGCTGCAAAGCCTGCCTTTCTCCGGAGCGGCCTCATTCCCCGAGTAGGCCTGGGAGATGATGGCTGGGCTGAATTTTCTCTCTTTCAACAAACTCACTCAGTGGCTCCAGGCCGGGCCTGGCCTTATTCCAGGAGCTGAACAAGACCAGCCCCCGCCTTCAGAAATGTAAGAGTTGAGCAGATATCAGCCACAGTCCTGCTGGCCCTGACATGTGGAGGTGTGGGCTGGTGGCCAGCGTGCAAGCTGTCCCTGCTCTGGGGGAGCAGGAGGGAGCGAGCGAGCGAGGCTTCCTGGAGGATCTGGGCCTTGAAGCTGGATCTCAGTGACAGCTGAGGGGTGGGCTGAGGGGGCTCCTAAGAGGGAACTGACAGGCATGCGTTGCCCTCATGAGCACTGGAGCGACTCTGGTGGCTGGTGACTTCTGAGCCAAATGCCTGCCAAAGCAACCGACAGAAGTCACATTTTCACCTCAGTTCCTCGGCCCTTCAGCCTGGCACTCAACAGCTCTTTCTTGAGCTGATATGCATCTCATTAGTTAGTCAAGCTGAGGCAGCCAAGGCCAGGGTGCCCAGAATAAAAAAACTGCCACCACCACTTCTCGCTTGGCCAGTGAGAGGAGGCTGGGACACGGGCGGGTCTTTGTTCTCGGAGTTACGACTATGGAGCGCTTTGCCCATCGGCCACCAGAGGGCGACGGTAGTTCACACATCCGGATATTCCTGTGGCGAAGGGGGTTGGGGGGCAGGGTGCCGTAACTGCCTGGGCGATCTGGGGAAGATGATAGGGACTCCCGCACCCTCAGAGCTTTTAAAAACCTTTAAGGGTGGGGGGTATTCCAATCTTAGAGAGCAGTCTAGTTTAAGAATGGCTCCTGAGGTACAAAAACACTTGATCTGGCAGAACACAAGAGAACTGGGTTCAGACCCCCAGCTCTGATGCTCACAGACGGTGTTTACCCTCAGCCTTAGTTGCCTCATCTGTAAAATGGGGATAACACTGCTTGTCGTGCCTATCTTACCAAGCGGTCATGAGGTTTAAATGAGACAAAGGAAGTTAATGAGCTCTGAAGGATGGATTTGTGAAGGCAAGAGATTTTGATCAAAGCTGCTTTGTTCGTTGCCAGTATCCTTCCTGTCACGGGGGGGGGGGGGGGAGGCGGAGCCCAAGGAGCCCATAGCGCAGGAGACCTCAAGGGCGAGGGAGGCGGGGCAGCTGGGAGAGGCTTGGTCATGATTCACGGGTTCTGCCTGACCCTGACTCGCTGCGTTACCTAAGGCAAGTCTCTCGATCTGTACAGTGGGCAGATGGGATCTCTCTGTGCCCTTCCAGCTCTGCCTTTCCAGTAGCTCCCACCCTTCAGTGTCCCCTGAGCTGTTATGACATGGGAGGCAGTGGCAGGGAGAGAGAGATCGCTGATCCGGGGAGCTGGAGGGGAGGGGCTGAAGAGTAGTCCCGATGCACAGGGAACCTTGGGACTCTTTTTTTTGGGCGTAGATCTTCTCATCTATGGAATCGGCAGATTGGACTAGTTGATCTCTAACCATTGTCTCCCCCTAACCTGTCTCAATACATACACATAGAATCCACGTGGATACTAAAATTCCCTGATTCTGATTCCGTTAGAAAAACAAACAACAAGCAAACACACACTTTGCCCTTGGACAGCTCCTGACCTCTACAGCACCCCTAACGTGCCCCAGCTACACGACGGCTGAAGCACATTACCATGTGCACGTGGCCCTTCCCCCCACTATCATCAGAGGTAAAATGATAGAACACTTAGTCCAACTAGACAATGGGCTAACAGGATGGCAGTGAGAACCACGGTCTGGTTGCCTTCCTGATGCTCCAGGGCCTGGATGCTAAGCTCCACCTTCAAGCTGTGGCCATAGCTGCCCTTTGTCCAGTCTCTGGTGTCCTCGTCTCCAGCAGACTGAGGCTCTGCAGCTCCATGTTGGCACCTGGTCCTTTTGTGGCTCCAGTGGCCTGTGGAACATTGTTACCTTGTGTGGCCCATATTTCTTCAGTTTTATCTTCTAATGCTTTCCATTGATTTTTAAAAAATTTGTTACTTCATCTTTTTCTCTTTCATACTTTTTATTTTAATTGTGCATCTTGTAGTTCAAATGCACGCAGTTTATTGTTTTTCAGTTTATTTATTTATCTGTGGCTGCATAGGGCCTTTGTTGCTGCGCGGGCTTTCTCTAGTTGTGGCGAGCAGGAACTACTCTTCGTTGCGGTGGACGGGCCTCTCATTGCGGTGGCTTCTCTTGTTGCAGAGCACGGCCTCTAGGCGCATGGGCTTCAGTAGTTGTGGCTCGTGGGCTCTAGAGCGCAGGTTCAGTAGTTGTTGCACGTGGGCTTAGTTGCTCCGCGGCATGTGGGATCTTCTTGGACCAGGGCTCGAACCTGTGTCCCCTGCACTGGCAGGCGGATTCTTAACCACTGGGGAAGTCCCTCCATTGATTTTTAAATTCCAGTGCAAATTTAAAGCAAACTGAAGTTTATAGAGTGTAGGAAAGGAGAATCCATCTAAAAAGTCCCCACTTGGAACTGGGATTACCTCCCCCCTCTCCTCCCAAGATCTGCATTTCTACCCTCTCCCTCCTCTTTGCTCCATACAGGTACAGTTCCTCCCAGTTTCAAACAAGCCTTCCTTTGCGGCTGTGCTTATATCAGGATAGTCTGGCTTCCCTCTTCCCTAGCTGTGACACCAGCATTAACCTCCTCTAGGGTCCTTTCTAAAATGAAGACTGGATCCCATCACTCTCTTGCCTAAAGATAAGGGTGGCTCCTATTTGCGTTCAGCCAGCATCACTATCTTTAGGCTGTTGCCACTTAGAATAATAGCAAAGACTAACATTCATTGCACTTTCACTCTGCATAAGGCTCTTCACTAAGTGCTGTATGTATGCTATTCTATTTCATCCTCATAACCATCTTAAGAGGTGGGTCATATTATTATCCACATTTTGCAGAAGGGAGAATTGAGGCACTGAGAAGTGACCCAGGCCCAAGGTCACTTAGTTAGGAAGCGATGGTGCTGAGGTTTGAATCCTGTTTGCAAAGGCTACCCCTTATCACAGTACAATCCACCTCATCATTTTGAGAAGCTTTCTGAGATTACTCCTAAGGGACAGAATTCAAAGTTCCTTCATCTTTGCCTCCAGGTTTTCTTATTATGGTCCTCCTTGAAAGACACTTTGCTGTGTGCCTCTCTGCTCCGTTACTAGATTGGAAACAACTCAAGCATGAGATCAAGGCAAAGATACTCAGAAAACATTGGTTAAATGGAATCCTCCTCTGTTCCAATAGTTGCCCGGTATCGCATACCTCTTTTTCTTACCCTCTTCCTCATCCTCTCTGCATTTGGACTCTGTGTATACCTCTGCCCATCACGGCCAAGTCTCCAGGGACAGACATCCTTGTGGCCATGTACAGCATCACGCCTGGACTCTGCTGTTGTCCCTTCTCCTTGCCAAAGCTCTCCCCCCTCGTGGTCTCCAGCATGCTGCCCACGACTGGTCATTTTGCCTCTGCCAGCTTCTCTTCTGTCTCCATCCACAGCCCTCCCACCCCAGGCAGGGAGCTGTCCCCAGCTTTGCCCCCATCCCCATTACATGACCCACCCACAGCCCATACTGGGGGACATAGAAGCCGTTCCATAAACAGGAGCTGGATGAATATTTAAAGGGAAGTAGTAAGTAGTATATTAACAACTTACATTGATGTTGTAATGATCCACAGTGAAATATTCCTTCACCTATTTGCGAAATTATCATTCCAAACCACGGAATACATTAGGTTTTATGATCTACTTGCTTCTTTGGGGAAATATAAATCTTGAAACATCATCTTCATATGACAGGGCAAAGAGTCCCCTGGGATACAAGATGTTTAAGAACAGTAACTGAGAATCAGAAATAGTTTGTGACTAATATTGGGGTTTTGTTTATGGGCACAAATAAATCCCAGGTCTAGGGCCGACCTGTACAAATCTGCCCGTGATGAAAACTCTGATCGCAAATGATGGAATGGGGAAACAATCTGAATTTAAAGAGGTGACTGGGGGGCAGGGTTGCAGTGTTTAGGAGCTAATATTTTCTGACCATAAATTTGTATTCTGTTCAAACATTCATAGTCACCAACTAAACTAAATACGATAGAAACTAGGAATTTATATCGATGGTCTACAGCCACCCAGGTTTGTAAGTAGGTCATATGAAATGATGCAGTTCTTTTTTCTAGGATCGTCAAAAAAGGCCCCCTCACCCTTCTTTCACTGTTCAGGTGAGGAGCTATCGGTGATACTTGACACGAGAGGGGCAGAGGAAGACATATTGGCATTTGGGGGTCTGCGTGACTGGAAGGTGGGTGGGGGGTCCTCTTGGGGGGCACTGCTTGGGAGTGAGAAGACCCATGTTTGCTTCCCACTTGTTAGCCTTGGTCAGGCCTCTTCCTTGTTTAAAACCCATCACATATGATACTATACATAGAAAACCCTAAAGACTCCACACAAAAACTACTAGAACTGATAAACGAATTCATCAAGGCAGCAGGATACAAGATTAACATACAGAAATTGGTTGCATTTCTTTACACCAACAATGAAATATCAGAAAGGGAATGTTAAAAAAAATACCTTTTAAAATCAAACCCCCCAAAATAAAATACTTAGGAATAAGCCTGACCAAGGAAGTAAAAGACTTATACACTGAGAACTATAAAACATTAATAAAGGAAATTGAAGATGATTCAAAGAAATGCAAAGATATCCATGCTCTTGGATTGGAAGAATTAATATTGTTAAAATGGCCATACTACCCAAAGCAATCTACAGAATTAATGCAATCCCTATCAAATTACTCATGACATTTTTCACAGAATTAGAATAAACAATCCTAAAATTCATATGGAACCATAAAAGACCCAGAATTGCCAAAGCAATCCTGAAGAAAAATAACAAAGCAGGAGGCATAAACCTCCCAGGCTTCAGACAATACTACAAAGCTACAGTAATCAAAACAGCAATGGTATTGGCACAAAAACAGACATATGGATCAATGGAACAGCATAGAGAGCCCAGAAATAAACACACACCCATGGTCAATTAATCTTTGACAAAGGAAGCAAGAGAGTCCTCTTCAGCAAGTGGTATTGGGAAAGTTGGACAGCCTCATGTAAATCAGTGAAGTTAGAACACACCCTCACACCATGCACAAAAATAAACTCAAAATGGCCTAAAGACTAAAATATAAGACATAACACCATAAAACTCCTAGAAGAGATCATAGGCAAAACATTCTCTAACATAAATCGTATCAATATTTTCTTAGGTCAGTCTCTGCAGGCAGTAGAAATAAGAAAAATAAGCAAATGGGACCTAATCAAACTTACAAGCTTTTGCACAGCAAAGGAAACCATAAACAAAATGAAAAGACAACCTATGGGCTGGGAGAAAATATTTGCAAATGATGTGACTGACAAGGGCTTAATTTCCAAAATATACAAACAGCTCATACAACTCAACAACAAAAAAACAAACAAACCAATCAAAAAATGGGTAGAAGACCTAAACGGAGATTTCTCCAAAGAAGAAATACAGATGGCCAATAGGCACATGAAAAGATGCTCAACATCACTAATTATTAGAGAAACGCAAATCAAAACCAAAATGAAGTACCACCTCACACTGGTCAGAATGGCCATCACTAAGAGGTCTACAAGTAACAAATGCTGGAGAAGGTGTGGAGAAAAGGGAACTCTCCTACACTGTTGGTGGGAATGTAAGTTGGTGCAGCCACTGTGGAAAACAGTATGGAGGCGCCTCAGAAAACTAAAAATAGAATTACCATATAGTCCAGCAATCCCAGTCCTGGGCATATATCCAGATAAAACTGTAATTCAAAAAAACACATGCACCCCTATGTTCATAGCAGCACTATTCACAATAGCCATGACATGGAAACAACCTAAATGTCCATTGACAGATGAATGGATAAAGAAAATGTGGTACATATATATATACTGACACAATGGAATACTACTCAGCCATAAAAAAGAATGAAATAATGCCATTTGCAGCAACATGGATGCAACTAGAGATGATCATACTTAGTGAATTAAGTCAGAAAGAGAAAGACAAATACCATATGATATCACTTATATGTGGAATCTAAAATATGACACAAATGAACGTATTTATGAAACAGAAACAGACTTATGGACATAGAGAACAGACTGGTGGTTGCCAAGGGGGAGGGGGTTGGGGGAGGGATGGAGTGAGAGGTTGGGGTCAGCAGACGTAAGCTATTATATATAGAATGGATAAACAACAAGGTCCTACTGTATAGCACAGAGAACCATATTCAGTATCTTATGATAAATAATAATGGAAAAGAATATAAAAAAGAATGTATATATGTATAACTGAATCACTTTGCTGTATAGCAGAAATTAACACAACATTGTAAATCAACTATACTTCAATTTTAAAAAATTGATTTAAAAAAAACCTATCACAGACTCTCCATGGCTTCTAGAACAAAGTCCAACCCTCAGAATCCTTAGTCTGGCTTATAAAACCTCTGTGATTTGACACTGCCCCTCTCTCCAGGCTCATTTCCCATCACACCAGGCTTTGTGAACTCAGTGCATGCTCTCTACTTCTTGGTCCCTCAACCTGCAATGTCTGCCCAGATGTCTATCCTTTTGAGCCATTTGGTAAACAACTGCTGATTTTTAAAAACACCATGAAGGTTATCTTGTCCCTGAAGCCTTCTCAAAGATAGTTTCTCCTCCTCCAACTTTCTAGTAAACCCTGAACACTGCCCTCTCCCTCTGTCTGGTGACCTCCTGGTACACAGAATGATAGAATATATTTCCCTGCCTCACTGGTTTTGGACTTGGCCAAGGGACTCGTTTAGACCAGTGACATGTGAATGGAAGAGCCGAGGCCTTAAGAGGCAATGTCTTTTTTATATTCTCTAGTGCTTCTTTGACTTTCCACATGAAGAATGTGTCTTTGGCAGCTACTGTTCCAAGGAGACTACGGAATCATGTGGAGCAAATCTGAACCCAGCTCCGAGTGAGGGCAGCAGGCGCGCAGCACTTGGTGGGGGTGTGCTGGGGGTGGGGAGCTGCCTTCTGGGGAATGGTGGGGGAAGGCGGGGCCCTCTTGGGACAGAGGGCAGGTAGGTTTTTGCTTGATGCTAGACTGGGAGGAAAAATCTGTTCAATTGTGATTTTAAACAGATTGTGTTTACTTAAGAAAGTAATTAGCTGTGGACATTTCTTTGCAAATGGCTTGAAACCGTGTCTTTACTCACTTAAGCAGATGTTTGCAGGTAAAGAGAATTTTATCTTTAATATGAATTCACCAAATATACTGAGTGTCCACCAGGTGCCAGGCAGACTAGAGAATGGATTTGGGCATGGAGTGGTGAATGGATGAAGAGAAACACAAAAATGAATAAATAGAGGTCATCAATTTCAATGAGCTTATTATCTACTTTAATGTTTTCCCATATTTGCTTTATCTACTTCTTAAATTTTTTTTTCAAAACTATTAGAAAGTAATTCCAGGCATCATAACTCTTCATCCCTATGTATTGTAGCACAACTCTCCTAAGAACAACATACTCCTATATCACCATATACCATTATTACTAAGAAAATTAATAATAATCCTCTAATATCATCTAACATCAAGTCTACATTCAAATGTCTCTAAAATGGATTTTATAGCTGTTTTGTTTTAATTTACTCTGTGGTGGTGGTGGTGGTTTTTTGGAATTACCTGGAGTAAAAGCAACATTTGATTAGTGTAGTAATTGGCATTTCTGTTCATCACACAGCATTTGCTTGCACTGCAGGGTCCTCTGTGAAAGGAAGTCACCAGACTTTGCAGGGCTTGCCCTGCACGCTCTTATTAAGTAACGTCAATTACTGAGGCTTATAAGGAGAGCTGGCCCCTTTCCAATTCTTCTTTCCAACTGTACCTAGGAAGACCTTAGGCTTGTATCTCCTGGACCATGGAATATCCACTCAGGGAGGATGAATGGGCTGCAGCAAAGTAGGTTCTTTGACCCCTTCTGCAGTTGCCAGTGTCAAACTGATACCATTCAATTTGGCAAACATTTATTAAGTGTCTACCATGCACTGGCCCTTTCACACGTATTACACTGTTAAATGTTCATAGAACTCTGCAGAGCAGTATAGTGGTTACGAGTCTCAGCTCAGAAACCCAGGTGTACAAGAAATATTATTATTCTTTATTTCCTTTAAATCAACTTTGGACTCTTGGAGTTCTTTTACCATGATTATTTTACCTTTCTGCTTCAGTTATCACTGGGGTCTTCCTTCGCTGCCCTCTTTCCTCCTTCCCTCTCTCAATCGTTCTCTCTTCCTCCTCTCTTTGCCCCTGGCTCTGCCTTCCTCCACCTCCCCACCTCACCCCTTCTGCCCTCCTCTTCCCTCCCTCATCCCTTCCTCCTCCTTTTCCTTCCCGTCTGTCTTCTCAACCACACTGAGCTCCTTGGGGATGGGACCATGGTCCATAGTCATGACAGTAAATTCCCATTTATTGAGTGCTCACTGCATACCAGGCACACAGATGCCTCTAATTAGCCCTCACCTAATCCTGTGAAGCAAGTTTATTGGTTATGATGCCTTAGGCTGTAAGTAAAAAGAAATTCAACCAACAGTGGCATGAACCATGAGGACACTTATCCTCTCCTTAACAGGGTGTCTGTAGGAGGATGTCATCTTAGTTCAGAAGGCGGCATCAGGACTCCAGCCTGCTCTGCCATCCTTCCTTGGGCTTATTCCTTCATGATCTCATGATGGCTATTGGGTCTCACTTCCATGTTCAAAGGCAGGAAGCAGGGCAGAGGCCATGGTTGTGAGAGCCTTTACTTTCTTGTGCTTTTGTTTTGCGAGACAATGGCTTTCCCAGGAGCTCACCTGAAAACTTGCCCCTCTCAACTCACTGCCCTAAAGAGTTATATGGCCACTCCTACCACAAGGAAACTGAGTGGTTAGCATTTTTAACCTCTGCGGTGGTGAGAAGAGAGGAAGGAGTTAGGAATGGCCTTTGGGCAGCCATTTAACAGCGTCTGCCTCATTACTGGCCTCACTTTTACAAAAGAAAAACTGGGCACAGTACTTGACTAAAGGTCCCATTGCTAATAAGTGACCAAGGATTTGAACCCACATTTCTTTGATTCAAGTTCACAAAAGTTTTTCAGAAAGCAATTCTTATTGACAGAGGGTACTCTACAAGGCACATAACTCTGTCACCACCCCGCTGCATACATCTATTCAAAATCTCTGAGTTCTTACTGTGTGCCAACCCTGGGCTGAACACCAGGGGGCCAGAGATGAATGAGGACGACACAGGCCAGTGAGTTCATTAACAGATGATTCCAGTACAGAGTGGTAAGTGCTCCAGAGAGCAGATGAACAGAAGCACGAACAGCTAAGGCTCAGAAGTGTACCCTGACCGATATCACCAGTTAGAAGGTGGCAGAGCAGAGACTCAAAACCTGAGCCGACTAATTACCGAGCCAGAACTCTGGCCCCCTCCCCCTGCGACGTCAGCCGTGCAGTGAGTAACTCTGACACTTAAGCGAGAAGTGGTCCCCAGGTCAGTGCAGGTGGTTTCTCAATGGTGGTGATTCTTCTCATAGCACTCCACAAAAACCATGACGAGAGCTTAAAGAAAACAAAAGCACTGAAAGAAAGTAAAAGCATCTCCAGAATAATTGCCCCTGAAAACCTACTGTATTGGTCAACTCTGGCTGCCATAGCAAAGTACCACAGACTGCGTGGCTTAAACAACAGACATTTTTTTCTCACAGTTCTGGAGGCTGGAAGTCCATGATCAAGGTGCCAGCAGGGCTGGTTTATGGTGAGGCCTCTCTTCCTGGCTTGCAGACAGCCACCCCTATCACTATGTCCTCACATGGCCTTTCCTGTGTGCACACTCAAGGCGGTGGGGGGGAAGGAAGGAAGGGAGGGAGGGAGGGAGGGAGGAAAGAAGGGAGGAAAGAGAGAAAGAGAGAGGGAGAGCTCTCTAGTGTCTCTTCCTCTTTTTACAAGGACACCAATCCTATTGGATTGGGTCCCCGCTGTTATGGCCTCATATAACCTTAATTACCTCCTTAAAGGCCCTACTTCCAAGTACAGTCACAGTGGGGCTTAGGCTTCAGCATGTGGATTTTGGGAGAACACAATTCAGTCCATAAGACCTGTTCAGTGTTTTTACTGAAAAGCAAAAGTTTTGGTCCCATCTAAATTGGCTCAGCACAGAGTAGACAGCCATTTGGATCATCCACATCCTCCTTATTTTCTTCAATGTTGACCATTTCTTCTCCCCTTAATTGAGTTTCCACTTGGCTATATCTGCAGACCCAGTGAAAGGAAGTGCCAACTTATCACAGCTTGGAGAAAAAAACCCAGATCAGTCCTCAGTTTCTTCCTGAAGTCCCCTCCTTGAATCCTCCTACTGTAGAAGCTGAAAATACCAGATGCTCACTGCCCCATATCCTTTGCACCAAGCTGGACCATGACCCCGGCTCAGCCAGGATGACCCATCACTTTGAACTGCAAGCTATGAAGCAGAGAAGGGGGGACCCCACAGAAGCCATTCTGGCAAGGGACTGGCCGATCTGGTGGCTACATCTGAATCTAACATCAGAAGGCTGACCATGTAAACTGTGGCGTGTGGGTCCATGACACCAGCAGTGGAGTCTCCACCAGGCCAGTTCTGCAGTTGCATGGCCTCCCTGGTGGGGTTTGGGCCCTCTCATAAACTCTGTGTGCTACCCAGTGTCCTATAACAAATTCCTTGTCTGTGTAAATTAGAGTAAATTTCTGTCACTTGCAACTAAGAAGTCTGGCTGATGCCTGCCTGACATTGGAAGGAGTAGTCTTACTACTAGCTTCCTACTAAGCACAAAAGATGCTGCTAACTTCCTTTTTAAAAAAATAAACTTCTTATTTTAGAATGATTTTAGACATACAGAAAAACTGCAAAGAGAGTTCTTGTATATTTCATACCCAGTTTCCTTTATTATTATTATTTTTTTTTTTTTTGCGGTACGCGGGCCTCTTACTGTTGTGGCCTCTCCCGTTGTGGAGCACAGCCTCCGGACGCGCAGGCTCAGCGGTCATGGCTCACGGGCCCAGCCGCTCCGTGGCATGTGGGATCCTCCCGGACCGGGGCACGAACCTGTGTCCCCTGCATCGGCAGGCGGACTCTCAACCACTGTGCCACCAGGGAAGCCCAATAAACCACTATTGATACATTATTATTAACTTAAGTCCATTAAGTTAAGTCCATTAATAATCTTAATTATTTAGACTTCCTTAGTTTTTACCCATTTAAACCAGGGTCCATTTTCTGTTCCAGGATCCCATCCAGGATACATTGTATTTGGTCACCATGTCTCCTTAGGCTCCTCGTGGCTGTGACAGTTTCTCAGACTTTCCTTGTTTGTTTTTTTTTTTAAATTTGTAGTTTAAAAAGATTGAGATGTAATTGACATATTACATTGTAGTGTCCTTGTTTTTGATGATCAGTTTTGAGGAGTACTAGTCAGGTGGTTTGTAGAATGTCTTTCTATTGAAATTTGTCTGATATATTTTTTCTTGATTAGACTGAGGTTATGGGTTTTGGGGAGGAAGGCCGTAGAAGCGAATTGCCAATCTCATCACATCATATCAAGGGTACATACTAGCAACATGACTTATCACTGTTGATGTTGCCCTTGATCAGTCGGTTGAGGTAGTGTTTCTCAGATTTGTCCACTGTCAAGTTACTCTTTTTCTCCTTTTTCATACTGTACCCTTTGGAAAGAAGTAACTATGCGAGGCCCCAAAATTACCAAGGAGGGAGTTACATTCCACCTCTTGAGGGTGGGATATCTACATAAATTATTTGGAATTCTTCTACATGGGTAATTTGTCTATTCTATTTTCCCCCATTTATTTATTTATTCAATCATTTATTTATATCAGTATGGACTCATGGGTATTTGTTTTGTATTTTGGGTTATGATCCAATACTACTTTATTTTGTTGCTCCTATGTCCCATTGACATACCCCCCATTGATGTGGGTTTTTAAATTTTTTTTAGCAATTTCTTACTTTTGGGCATTACAAGAAGCTCTAGGCTCACCTTGTATATTTCCTGCACCATTCTAGGCTCAGCCATTTCCCTGTGAACGCTTTCTTTTACTGGAGTATGGTATTAGAAACCAAGAGTTGGTGCTAGGTTTGCTTTTTGCTACTGAGTCATTGTGGCCATTTTGTAGCCCCTTTCAGGTGAGAAGGCAAGGAAATATATGTGTGTACACTAACCTATGTATATACACAAATCTATAAATATTTCTTTGTGTTAACCATCTGTGTCTATATTAAGTTAAACATGAATTCATACTGATATCTCCAACCACATCACCACGTTGATCATTCTAAGCCATCTCCCTTTGCTTATGTGAAAACTCCCACTCCAACAAGGAGACACCTGGCTCCACCATCTGCCATCCATACTCACTTGTTCAGTTCCAGTGGTTTCAGAATTGTTAACCCGCCCACCCATGGTAACAACTTTGTCAACTAGAGTGAAGTGCTTGTGTGCCTTTAGTTTTGTAGACTCTACTGATTTCCAGAGTTACCGAGGGTGGCACCTTTTTCTCCCACCCCTTTCAGTGAGGTTGTTTCATACATTTGTAAAAAATTCCCTTTTCTCCCTGGTAGGCAGATTTCAGTCCATGTAGAGTCAGCCTCAGACAGTCTCTGGGACCCTTTCTTTCTACTGACTTCCCTTCCTCTCTTCCACCCTTCTGCCCTCTTCTTGGACCCTGGTTTCATCCTGCTCCCCTTTACCTGGTGTGGGCCAAGAAGTAAACATTTGGTTTCTATCTTGAAGGAACAAAGGTGTGTTCTTACAATTGGTGGTGATGCTCCATAGACCTCTGGGGGATGAGATCCATTGTCCCAGGTCCTCCAGGGGAGAGAAACTAGAAAACAAGAACGTTCTCTAATGTTCATACACACTCTGATCGCATTACTTCGGTATGCTCTTATGCTAACTTAACTGCCATCCACAGACAGGAGGATGGAAAGGAAGACAGGGGGCAAACAGGGTCAGAGGACACCATCCTGCCACCTGGAGGACTGTGAGGACAGGCTGCAAGGCTGGGTGGGAATCAGCCATGCCAGAGCCATGCCACAGTTCTACATGATATAGATTTCCAAAATCAAATCATTCATGGAAACATTCACCTTTAAACATTTTGTCCTTTAAATGTCTCTATTAGGTTTATTTTTTATAAGTCATCAGAGTATTGGAATACTCTGAAAAATCACTCACTCCTCCTTAAAAGGTGATCTAACTAAATTCTCATAGTTATAATAGTCCTTGTGGCTCTCGGTAGTGGTGGTGGGGAGATGTGGGAGGCTAAAGTGTGAAGTGACATCCTTATCAGTTCTGTCCCTGGGGATGAGAAGAGAGCCTGACAACTCTTGCCTTTGATAAACACCTTTCTTATTCTAATTATACCTTTCCCTAAAGTAACTTTTCCAGCTTCCCCCCTCACCCCACTCCTTACATCCCTGTATAAAAGAAGCCTATTCAGACAGCTTGTGAACAATGCTGCTTCAGGATGGTTTAATCCGGGAAGGGAAACCTGTAGAGGGTCTTATCTGGGGTGACCGTCTCAAGCAACTAAGATTATCTCCCTGTCACCTTGTGACCCATCTTCTTCATGCCACCTTTTAATTTTGGTAGCAATTACGGTGTATATGGATAATGCCCATTAGCATATTCATGTCATCTCTTCATATTTATTGTCTGCACAACTCATTAATCTTCATCTACTTTGTGTGCTTGACAGCTCAATCTATTTTGCAATCTCTGGGAAGCAGCCATAGCCCCCCAAAGCTTTTGTTTTCCTGTAAATAAACTGTGTAGGGGACCAGAGGACAATGGTGCATCCCGTGGTGATTGACACCAGCCACGGCTACTAATCAGGATGGGACTTCACTGCCAGCTGAGTCGAGTGCATCATGGGGCCATTGTTCCAATGCTGCCAGGGCAAGAACACACACAGCCAGTCACCTTCACAAGATGGGCTGATTGTTCTTCAAGATTAGACCGAGTTGCCTTATTATCTGTCCCAGACAACAAGGCATCTCACCCAAACAGACGCATTTGCAGGAATGGCCAGTACACTGGCCAGATTTGAATTGCTAATGTATAATCTGCCCCGCACAGATGTGCAATGAATATTTGGATGTTGTTTTGCCCGTCAGTCTAGCAGGCTGAATTGATGAGGTGATGAGTATTCAATGATGGGTCCTGGACGTTGGCCAACAGCAGAGTTTGAGCACTTGAGCTGAAGATAATCAGATTACCCCCCAAAGTGCCTCTGCAGTAATTCAGCGGCAAATTCTGTTACTGAGGCTATTTGGTGGAAAGTTCTTTTTTCCTTTTTGGTGCAATTAGATGTTTTGTTATGCTTTTCAGACTTGGGACAGTTATAGAAGTTGCCTTTATTGTGTCCTTACTTGCCAACTGTTAGGGCTGTGAGTAATGTGGAACTGACTGCCTGGGTTTGAATTGGCCATTTTTGAGTGTATTTTCTTAAGCTCGTTTTGCCTCAGTTTTCTCATCTGTTAAAATGGGTTGAAAAATTCTATCAGCCATATAGAGCTGCCATGAGGACACAGTGAATTGATATCCATAGAATAAGTCCTAGAACATTGCCTGGCTCATAGTAAGTGTTCAACAAATATTAACTATAAACATATTATTGGTCACTTGCTTTCTCTTGAGATTACTGTGGTCCAATAGGTTGGATACACTGGAAATAAAATTAAACCACCTTTGTTATCTCAGGATGTCTCCTGGCCTTCACCATGCTACTCTGCCTAGTACGTTTAGAATTGTATGGAACATTTCCCACACTTATTTGACCATGCAAGCCTTTTCTCTGGAGCATCTTTCACACCTTATTTTGCCTAGAACATAGCACAGGAAAATCTACCTAGAAGATGATAACACAACAGTTGCAAAGGTTTGAAAGAAAAACGTGATTCAGGAATTTTATACATGATCAAGCTATTCATATGTGAAGGCAATGGGAATTAATTATGCAAATACATGTATTATTTCTGAGAAAATGGTACTCAACATGTGTCCATAGGAAGAGGATGATGGCTCTGAAGGAGGAACTCAAGAACAGCAGCCAACAACTTGTAGGAAGCAGTGAGACCAGTTGATTGTATTGAAATAAGTCTAAACAACTGCAACAAGTATCTTGTCAAAACTGACATCAAAAGATTAAAACATTTGAAAGAAATTATTATACTGAAATAATGGGCTATTGGCATACATCAATGCAGATCAAAAGAATGAAGAAGGGGGAAGGAAAAGCAAGTGTCTTTTTAAGAAAAAGAAAAGGTAGAAAGGATACACTTCTGTTTAATAAAGGTATAGTAAGAACCACCAGTCATCTTTAACAAAGACTTAAAAAAATCTAATAAATCATTAAAGGCCAATACTCTTAGATATGAGGAAAAAACCCCTTAAATCCAAGGTTTCTCTGCTTATTAGACAAACAAAAATAAAATGAAATATTCAGAAATTAAAATATGAGTAAAATATAATTATTCAAATGTGACATAAAGAAAGTCAGGTCTGGCAACATTAATATCAAGCAATGCACAGCTATACAAGTCAAAGAGTATGAAACTGTTAATTGCATTCCTTTATCTCCAGGCCCTTGGACAAGGAAGGTTGTAAATAGATATTAGCAAGATGTATTGTGGAAGTGGAAGTAATGGGCAAAATGTACATGGGAAGGGATGGCTTGTGTGCCAGGGCCCCTTGAGTGTAAGATCATTTTTTAACTAGAGAGGACACCTATTTTATCTTCCCAACTCACCTTCTGGGATCTGCTTCCTCCTCCTTCCTCTGTACACCCTGAACTCCTTTCTCCCAGCTATGATTCCTGCTGCTGTGTCATCCTGGATCCTACCCACAGTTGATGGGAGCCAACCTGAGCCCGGCAAACCACAGTACCTTGCCTCCTGACTTGCTTCCTTACTTTCAGGGAAGGCACCTGAACCAAGAAGGTGATGTCTTCAATGATGTCTTTTTTAACACTGAAGAAGGCGGCTGGTTCCTCTTTGATGATGGAAAAGTAAGATGGAGGTTCTCGGCTGCTATTGGTGGTCATGTTTCCTACCATGAGAAAGAAACTAGTCTATAATGAAAGACAGTGACGTCATATATTTACAAAAATAGTTTCCTAGTGGCATGTGAATTCCTGGTTCCATTTGAACCTCAGGCCTAGCTATATACCTGCACTTCCCCTGTTTCAGTTATGTAACTTTTCCTTGAATCATCTATCCCTGTAGCTTCCTAAAAATTTCCCTTTTCTGCATTAGCTACAATTGGGTTTCTGTCACTTGCAACCAAAAGAGTTCTGGCTAATACAGTTACCTTGTTAAAGTTTTAAAATAGTGGTATGTCCTGACATATGATATTGTATTAGTCTACTGAATTGAAGTGTTAAGTTAGGTTTCCAGGTCCCACAATGAAAGGGAGCATACAATTAAGCTGAAAGCAAGCTGGACAACATGGTAATTTGGTTTGAAAATAAACGTCACCAGTTAGTGATTTTTTTTTTTGAAAATTACTAATATTTTTGGTGTATTGCTAGGCAGTTTTGCAACCTTTTCATATGTCTACGTTTTTCTGATTTTTTCCTTGTTTTTTTTTTTTTTTTTTTTTGCGGTATGCGGGCCTCTCACTGTTGTGGCCTCTCCCATTGCGGAGCACAGGCTCCAGACGCGCAGGCTCAGCGGCCATGGCTCACGGGCCTAGCTGCTCCACGGCATGTGGGATCTTCCCGGACTGGGGCACGAACCCGTGTTCCCTGCATCGGCAGGTGGTCTCTCAACCACTGCACCACCAGGGAAGCCCATATTTTTTCCTTGTGTTTGCTTTTTAAAATTTTAAATATTTACTTTCAGAATTTAAAGTCAATTATTTTTCTGCTAGGTTGCTTGTAGTAGCAAACAGTTGGAGCAATCATAATATATAATAATTAGGGATTAATTAGAACAGACGATACTTCCTAAATAGGGCAATAGTTGGTAACACAAATGTCTAAAACTACACTGTAAGAACATAAGTGACCAATAAGATTATTTTATGCTTTCTTTTATGTTTGAATTTTTTTATCTTATGAGAAAAATCAGCTTATGGTGTATCAGAAAATACAAGCAAACAAAAGAAAAATTTAATGCCTACGGCTTAATCACACCCACCTGGGGACAACCAATGTTATCACCTTGGCGTATATTCTATTAGAAACTTTTATAATTATATATATATATAAATATTCTCACATTTATTCATTTACAAAACCTTTTCTATAAAAATGGGACTACATCACTTGTGCTTTTTTAAAGAACAACTCAATGAGGTATAATTTACATGCAATAACATGCACTCATTTTAAGCATACATTTGATTAGTTCTGACAAATTTATACACCCTTATAACCACCACCATAATAAAGATATAGGACATTTCCATCATGTCAAAAAGTTCCTTTGTGCCCTTTCCTAGGCAATCTCTCTCTCTCCCTGGGCCACAGGCAAACAGTGATCAGCTTTCTGTCACTACAGATTAGCTTTGCTTTTTCTTTCCTTAAGGTTTCACATCCATGGAATCACACAGTATGAACTCTTTTGTGTCTGACTTCTTTCACTCAGCATGTTTTTGAGATTCATCCACATCATTGGGCTTATCAGCATTTCATTCCTTTTTATTGCTGAGAAGTATCCCATCGTATGAATGTACCACAATTTGTTTATCCATTCACCTGTTGATGGACACTTAGATTTTCAGTTTTTGACTATTAATGGAAAAAGATGCTATGAATATTTGAATAAGTCTTTGTTTAGATATATGTTTCCACTTATTTTAGGCAAAATATCTAGAAGTGGAATTGCTGGGTCGTGTGGTAAGTGACACATATAATTTTGTAAGAAACTATCAAACTGTTTTTCAAAGAGTTTATTCCATTTTCCATTCCTATCAGCAACGTGTGAGAATTCCAGGTGCTCCACAGTCTCACCAACATTTTTACTGAGTCTTTCATTTTATGGGTATGCACTGATACCTCATTGTGGTTTTAATTTGCATTTCTTTAATGACCAGTGATGTTGAACATCTTATCATGTGCTTATTGGCCACTTGTATAGCTTCTGTGAAATGGCCATTCAAATCTCTGCCCGTTAAAAAATGTGGGTTGTTTGTTCTCTTACTATTGAGTTGTAAGACTTCTTTACATATCCTGGATGCAGGTCTTTACCAGATATATTAAATATTTTCTCCCAGGCTGTGACTTACTTTGTTCTTTATTTTTTTTTAAAAAGATCACTGTCCTTTGAAGAGCAGTTTTTAATTTTGATGAAATCAACTTACCAATTTTCCCCTTTATGCTTTTTGTGTCCTATCAAAGAAATCTTTGTCTACCCCTGAGGTTATGGAGATTTTCTTCCATTTTCTTTTCTAACTTCTGCAGTCTAGCTTTTACATTTAGGCCTATGATACACTTCAAGCTCATTTTTGTATATAGTGTGACATAAAGGTTGAGGTTCTTTTTTTTTCATACAGATACCCAATTGTTCTAGCGCCATTTCTTGAAAAGACTATCTTTTCCCCATTCAATTACCTCGGCACCTTTGGCAAGAATCAACTGCCCACATATGTGCAGATTTATTTTAGAACTCTATTCTGTTCGATTGATCTATTTGTGCATCCTTACTTCAGTACCACACTGTCCTGACTGCTGGGAAACCTGATATTGAGTTACACAATCCACAAACTGAGAGGGAAATACTACTTGTTGGGGTTGCTTAAACATTCTGTCCATCCCCCCGTGGTGTGACTTTCCCTGGCGAAGGCAGACTTCCAATGCTACTCTTACTGGGATCCCAACAGACAGGGGCAATTCACCCTGACCTGTGAAAGACGGCCTTCATCCCTAAGAAGCTCATGGCATTCTACAGTTTACACATCAGCTTCACATCCTCTGTCTCACTCATATACTGATTCAGTCCTCTCACTAACTCTCTTCACAACCTCCCTATGGGGTGGGCTACTTAGAACCTGATTATACCCATTTTATAGATAAGGAAACCTAGACTTTAGAATTATCACCATGTCACCTTCTCAATAGTTGTGGAACCCTGAAATTCTAGTTTAAGTAACACAGAAAAGCAAAGGCCGATCTGACTTCATCAACTTAGCAGTCTGCTCTAATTCTGCCTGTAAATTTCTTGGGTGAGTGGCAGGTCACAAAGGTAAGTCACACCTGTGCTACACCTGTGCCCTCCCCCCCCAAACCCCCAACGCACACAGACACACACACATACATATACACACACATACATACACAAAACCCCTGAGAGACTTCTAGGCTATATTTGTCTCAAATGACTTAAGTGGCTAGCCTAGTGACAGTGCTTCCTACAACACAGTTCAGCATTTGCTTGTGGTCCTGATTCTGGGTAACAAGACCAGTTAACCCTTACTGTGAGCTCCGCGCAATCCCCAGTCCGCTGGACAAGGACACAGTGCTGGCTCTAGCAGCCCCTTGGCTCGGAGGCAGTGTGGTAAAATCGCTCCCTATCTCCCCTGCCAAGGGTTGCTATTTAATCAGAGGACAGTTGTCACTGAGAAAGCTCCCCACCCCTCAGCTAGCAGGCAGGAGAGCACTGGTGTCTGGGTGGTGGCACCCTCACAGGCTGTTGGGGACAGAGCTGCAGGGGACTGAGGTTAGGAATGAAGCAGTAAGAAGTTCAAAGGAAGTAGCAGGATATAAGGGGTTTTGGACAAAGTAGAGGTGGCGTGAGGGGCTTCAGAATGAAGTTAGAAGAGGGCTGCAATTGTCACTCTGTGTGACCTCAGGCAGGTCCCTTTCTCTTTTTGGGCCTGTTTTCCCATCTGTGTAATAGTAAATTAGGTTGCGTGATATCTGGGGTCCTAGTAAGCTCTGAGTCTACTTGATTCAGGGAGTTGGAAATGCAAAGAAAGGAGGTCACAGGACAGTTAGTGATGTTGGCAGAGGTGGACAGAGAAGGGCTGATGGTCATGAACAGGGATGGGGGATGAGCAGAGAGTAGGGCAGTGGAGTGTCCAGGTGCCTCATTTTCTTTATGGAAGGAGAAGACAGTACAAGTGAAACTGGCATACTGGGCCCATTAGAAGGTGGTGAGGCATTTACTGATGAGGCATCTGTAGTACAACTGAAAGAACTGTTGACTTGGTCCAGGGCTTCCTGGCTGTAAGCCTCAGCTTTTCAACAGTAAGCACAGCTACAATAATTGCCTGGAAAGATGCTGTGAAGGGCAAATGATACAACCTGGAAAGGGCTTTGCCAACTCTAAAGGCTGGCCGAATAGGGCTTCAGTATCATTAGTCATTAGATCCTTTCCAAACAGGAAGAACCGCAATACTGCTCCCCGTCAGCTGAGTGAGTGGATGTTTTCTAAGTACATGCCTCCAGCCCCACCTCCATCTCGTGTGTGTGTGTGTGTGTGTGTGTGTGTGTGTGTGTGTTCAGGGGTTGCATCCATGTGCACAGCTGAGCGAGCTGACACAGGAAAACAGTGACCTCTTTGAAAGAAGAGTGCATGGGAAAGAAGCTTCCATCTCCAGCTCACCCATCCTTGGATGGGGATGGGGACGTGACAGTATTTTCTGGTGAGGATTTTTTCAAACACCCAACTCTTAAAACCTTTTGAGTTACAACAGCTTGCATTTCTGCTTTGTGCAAGGAAATGACCCTGATAACTCCACTAGGACTTTGAATGACCCGATGTCTGCAACAGTGAGGGCAGGTGGCATGGCCTCCAAGCTGCAGTTCTCACGGGGTTGGGATAGGGCAATGGGGTGGGTGTGGGACATCAGCACCTCTTTTAGGGTCAGAGCACTAATTTGAAGACAGAAAAGTGTCCTGTCCCCCAGCTTTGATTTGACTCAAAGAATGCTATATTTATGTTGAATTTCATAAAGTATTGAAGGACGTGTGATATTTATGATTGTCAAAGGGGAACTGGCTGAGAAATTCTGGTATGTGCCATCCTGGATGGGTCAGGTAATCATGGGTTGAATCCTGGTTCACTCACTTTTCAATTGTGCCCTTGAGCAAGTCTTTCATCTCTCTGTGTATAAAATGAGAGACAATCATACCCACCTCACAAAACTGCTCTGAAGATGAAAAGGGAAAATGAATAACAAAGTCTTTCTAAACCTGAGGACCTGAACAGGTGTGCCTGCAGTGGGGTAGAGGACTTTTGACTGAATACACACACAAGGAACTTGGTCAGGGTGGAGGCAGACTGAAGAACGGTAAAGTGGTTGGACTTTGGAATCAAAGCCTTGAGATGCTGCCCATCCCTCCAGGCTGTGTGACACAGGCAACTGCTTAACCACACTCATCTCGAAAGGGAAGAGTACCGACACCTCATAGAACTGTTAGGATGAAATGAGTTGTCTGATATGTGTCTCACGGCCCACAGTTAAGTGCCAGAAGAATTACTACTGTTAAGATCCTGGACAGTTCACTTCAGTCTTCCATGCTTCTATTTCTCCTAACTTCACCTTAGTTCTGGAAGCTGTGAATACCTCCTATGGGCAAAGCTCCATCCTAGGTCCAAGATGCACCAGAGGCTGGAAGCTCAGGCAGGGCTTTGCATCCTTTCCAGATCTGTGGTCTTACTGTCACCTGCTGGGACCTCAGACAATGAAGGGAAGTTAAACTTAAAGCCCATGAACCCAGGTAGCCCATTTTGGAGGGATCTGCATAAAAATGGTCAAATAGGCAAAAGTTTTAGTGCTTGGAATGGGTAAGCATCAGTTATGGCTCAGCACACGACTGAGTCTGTCTGTCCTAAACCCAGTGGTCAGGAAAGGCTGCAGTTCCCTGAGAAATACATGCACCAAGCCACAAAAGATGGGATGAGCTACTTTACTGGATGGTAAGCTTTCACAACGCCAAAGGAAAGAGAACTCAACTGAACTTTTCATTCCATAAAAGACTCAATAAACCCGACACTCTCGTTTTAGTGAACTCCTTACTGGTACAGTCATTTCATTTCATTAAAATGCTCCTGCAAGAATCCAATCTTTCTAAATGTAATGAAATGTTAATGAATACTAAGTCTGACAACATTAAATTTGGTAGTGATTTAAACATTAATAAAATAAAATAAAATACTCCTGTGGTATATACTGACGTGATAAATCACAACCTGAAACTTCATGCTCTAAAGAACCCCAAAGAACAATATAGTAGTGCAGCACGAAACCACACGGAACTTTGAGAGCTAATTTTTGATAACCCTAAATTGCAAAATAGCTAGTATTTATATAGCCCATACTATATGCCAACTACTATTTTTAGTACTTTACATATATTATGGTAATCCATCACAACCACCCTATGAGGAAAGTACAAGAGTAGTTACTCCACTTTACAGATGAAGAAGCTGAGGCCCAGACATTAAGCAATTTGCCCAAAGTCACACAGGCTGTTAGGCTCTCAAGTCTGTGTTCTTAGAGTTGATTAATGTGGAACCTTTGGCTAGTGATCTTTGCTATTTCTAAAAATGAATTTAGCTTTAAGGATATGTGGGAAAGTGCTTTATGTTTATTTGTACTTAGACCAATAGGTAAATAATGAACTCTAAGACTGGTCAGTGCCACCAGAAGGTCAGAGAAAGTGGAAGGGGAAGGTCACTTCCAGTTCGGGAGCTGGGTAGAGGGTCAAGGAAAGCTTCACAGCAGTGGCATGAGGCAGGCCTTGAAGGATAAAAAGCACTTGTGTCGGGCTTCCCTGGTGGCGCAGTGGTTGGGAGTCCACCTGCTGACGCAGGGGGCATGGGTTCGTGCCCCGGTTCGGGAGGATCCCGCGTGCCGCGGAGCGGCTGGGCCCGTGAGCCATGGCCGCTGAGCCTGCGCGTCCGGGGCCTGTGCTCCGCGGGGGAAGAGGCCACGGCAGTGAGGGGCCTGCATACCGCAAAAAAAAAAAAAAAGCACTTGTCTCTTACACTTAGCAGGCGCTTACTTAATAAAGCACAAATATTAATGAAGCTAATGACTCAGATAACACTAGGAAACAAACCCTAACCAAGATGCACACTGCACACGTGACAATAGCCATTCATTCCAATATCCAGTTAACTCTAGTTTCTGATTCAGGCTTGGCTGTCTACAGTCCTAACACCACCACCATAGATCACAGAGGCCAAAATCTAGTATTTTGTCTCTTCCTATGATAAACATCATTTATTGTCATGTCTGTATGCAAAAACACAACAAATCATCTTTGTTAAAAAAAAAAATACCAAGCATTCTTGCTATGGATCCAGGCAAAGGTATGACTAACAAAAATTTCCTAACAGAGGTCACTGAACACTGAGGTGGACTGATTCTGGAAACTACAGTAAGTGTCTTCTCATTACACTATGAAGCCAAATTAATCAACTTTGATGATGATACACTTAAAGTGTTAAAACCAAATAAGGCACAAAATAACTCAAAATTTATTCGTACAGCAACAATCTAGAGAACATATAATTAAAATATTCTGCTGAATGTGAAATTGTACCATATTTATATCTTAATCAACATTGGTAAGACTCAGAATTATTACAGCCTAAAAGATACTATTTTTTCCTAAAAAAGCAGACTGGGAGATATGGGGGTACAGGAAGGTGATTCAGATTTAAGATTCAAGTATGTTAAAAAAAAAAAAATCTCTTCTGCCCTAGATACTAGGCTTTTTTTCTTTGGTTTCAAAACTGGGTCAACAATCTACAAATGTGATGTTAATGAATACAGCATAAACACCTGAAAAAAATCTGATTATACCAGCAGCTTGGTGACATATTGGTAAAGCTGTTCTGTAAATGCTTCAGGGGAAAACTTCTCTTTCACCCTGGCTCTTCCGGCCAGTCCCATTGTGGCCTTTAAGGAAGGTTCATGGATGAACCTTTCTATTGCTTCTGAGAAGTCAACTGGGTCAGGCTCACACAGAAACCCTGTGACGCTGTGGACAATGGACTCCAAGGGCCCGCCTGAATTAACAGCAATGACTGGGCACTGCATGTACATGGCCTCCAAGGGAACGATGCCAAAGTGCTCATTGCTTGGTGTGTAAAGCACACACATGCAGCCGTGGAGGAGTGAGATTTTCTGTTTGTCCGAGCAAGACCGAAGGAAAGTCACGTACTGGCCTAGGTCAGACTGCTGGACCATTTTCTTCAATTCCTGGTAGTGTTGTACATTCTCCAGGACTCTCTCATCATAACCACCTGCAATGATCAGATGAACTTTGTCCCAATCTTGGGATGACAATCTTCCACGCAGCTTTACTAGGGCTTCTAGTGCCAAAGTCAGATTTTTCTTCCTTTCATATCTGTTGATGGAGAGGAGTATGAATTTTTTCCCCTTGGGGACTATGTCATCAAGCTTTTCAAGAACAGCTGAATCAAAGCTGGTGATATTCAGAGATGGGTAGAGGACATCGGGGTCTAGGTGAGACAGGGACTTGAACGTTTCCTTAAAAATGGCAGCTGTGAACCGGCTGTTGACCAAGATGCAGTCTGCCATGCCTGTGGTGTATTCCTCTACCCAGTCGATTGGGGCCCTGTATAGGCGTTTAATAAAAGAATCTCTTCTGGTGAGAAGCAGATCTGGGAAGTGACAGTAAAACAGGATTTTCTTACGCCGTCTGGCCAGCTTGAACACTGGGATACAGGCAGACACCTAGCCAAAGCAAAAATCAACAGCAGATGAAGTGACTGGTCAACTAAACTTCAACCAAATCAAAGAAACAGATACCTACCCTGCCTGCTAGTCTGTGGGCCCTTCATGGGCAATGTCTGGTTCTGCGTTGTGTGCCCCCAGACTCTCACCTGGTACAATGCCTGGTATACAGAAAGCTGGCAGACAGTTTCTGGATATGTGCTAAATATTTAAAGCTGCAAGTCCAGTGCTTTCCTCTAGAACAGCACTGTCCAATGGAAATAAAAATCTAGTCACTACACTAACAACTTCTTAAAGGTTAAATTAATTTTAATGTATTTTTATCTAAAATACTATCACTTCAAAATGTAATTAATACTTAAAACGTTGATGAGATCTATTGTTTTTTTCTTTTTCACATTAAATCTTTAAAATCAGATGTGTATTTTACACTTACTGCACATCTCAGTTCAGACTAGCCACATTTCAAGTGCTCAACAGCCACCTATGGCTAGTGGCTACCACACTGGACAGAGCCACTCCAGTATCTTCCCCGTCCTAAGGAAGTGAATGAATGAACTATAGTAGTTTAGAGTGTAGGCTCTGGAATCAAGATTGACAGGGTTTGAATTTCAGCTCTACTAGCTAGCTGTGTGACCATGACCAAGTAATATACCTCTCTCTCTGGGCCTCAGTTTCTTCTTCTGTAAATTGGTGACAATTCCAGTTAAAAAAAAAAACCCATATAGTTTTTGTCATTTTTAGATGCACTGGTGCATGTAAAACGTGTAAGAATTTAGTACACACTATGTTCTCAGTATTTATTGAAATGTTAACCATAATCATTACTAGAGACTTTCCTGTTGGGTAATCTTTACAAGTCAATCTCCAGCTCACTTAACACCTGAAAAAGGTGAGCTTTAGGGATATTGAGGGATTTATCCAAAGCTACTTAGAAAATAGCTGATATGGAACTTGAATTCAGGTCTCCCACTTCCAAGCTCAGTTTTTTCTCTATCCACTACAGTCTCAGCTGCCTCATGCTTACTGACTAATTTTACACATGCAGGATATTTGGTAAATGTCCACGTTTCGCAAAAAGAAATAGCTTGTACACAAGCAAGGATGATCAAAAGTAACTCAGAAGTAATAATTAAACAAATACAAATACAAACGTGATGCCATTTCCACCTATTAGTTTGGCAAAGATTAAAATGCTGATAACATCCAATGTGAACAAAAGCGTGGAGTAACAGGCTCTATCACTGTGGGAGAGTAGAATGACAGAACAGTAGAATGACAGAAGGCAAATTTGGCAAAAGCTATTGACATTTAAGATGTACAACTCTTTGACCTACCAATTTTGACCTACCAATTTTATTATTATGAATTTCAAAGGCTATGCTTGCAGAAGTACAAAAAAAAAAGGCATAAAGATGTTCATTACAACACTGATCTATTCACAAAAAACTGGTCACACTGATACTGTCCTTTAGCAGAAGAATGTATAAATGATGGTACAAACAAAAGCAAATTTTCCAGCCACTATTAAGAATGAAGTGAATCTCTTAATATTGATATGTAAGGATGTCTCAAGTAAAAATTTTTGGTGAAAAAGAGCAAGTTGTCCAATAGTAGGTGTGTCATAATCCTAATTATTACAAATAAAATATGTCTATGAACAGACATAATATGCTGGTATAGCCACAGACAATTTCTGAAAGCATACAGAAGAAACTGTTAACAGTGGCTATCTTTAGGGAGTGGAACTGGAATGGGGCTTTTACATTCTAGTCTTTCTTATTATTTGAATTTTTAGTCCTGAGTGTTACTTTTTAAAATAAATATTTTTGGGGATAAAAAAACAAAACACAGAAAGAGTCTAGAATAGCTAGAGCCCAGATCCAGGTGGACATTATCTACCAAGGTAAAGAACCTGGACTTTTCTCCAAAGACTAATGGGGAGCCATGTTAAAGTTTTAATAGAGACATGACATGTTTAGCTTAGGGTTTTATTAAACACATGACACTGCTGAGGAGCGGAGTGGCCTGACAGCAAATGCTACAGTGGGATGCATGTGGCTTGGAACTAGTGTTAAGAGAAATAATGCAAAACAGGGAAGACATACAAAACATGACTGAAGGCTGACTTCTAATGCTTGCGTTTCTTAGAGAGAGCACCAAGGCCCATATGCTTCAGAATCTCCCGATGATCCAGTGAAGATGCAGATTTCGGGGCCCCACCTCAGGGGCCCAGGATGAAAACACCTGAGGGTGGGGCCAAGCAATCTGCCACTTTAACGGGTCCACACTAAAGTTTGAGAACCACAGTCTCACTCCCACTTTGATCTCTCCAGATCAGTTCCGATCTTTCCGAACCACAGACAGGGAGAGGTCAGCAGAGGTCATGCGGCGCGCGCTCCGTAGTGAGAAAAAGAGGGGCGGCGAGGGCCGGTCGTGGCCACCTCACCTGGTCGCACACTACCACGTCGAACTCCTCGTCGCCAAGGAACAGCACGTATAGAGCCAGGAAGATCATGCGCACGTAGGCGCAGATAGCGGCACCGCGGCCGCCCCAGCCCAGGCTGCGAGGCAGCCAGTCCCCGGCGCAGCGCACCGGCAGCTCGCTGCTCTCCGCGAAGCAGTGGCCGGGGTCGTAGTGCGCAGTCCAGATCTTCACGCTACATCCGCGCGTCCGCAGCGCCAGGGCTGCGTCTACAACCAGCCGCTCGGCGCCGCCCACACCCAGGTCCGGGTGCAGAAACAACACGGACGGTTTAGGACCCAGGTCCTCATCTTGGCCCTGCTCCTCCGCCATAGCCCGGGAGCCGCACCTTCACCTCTCAGGCTTAAACGCTTCCGCGCATGCTCCTTCCTCCAGCTTCCCAGATGGCCCAAGACGGGAACCGACCACGCCCCGCGGCGCGTGCGTCGGTTAGGTCACGTCAGTGCAAATATGTAGGTGCCTAGTAACTGCCGGAGTAAATTTCTCGTCTCATCATGGCTAGATCCTCCCATTGGTTGAGACTGGACTCTAGGAAGGACGATGTGATCCAAAGGAAAAATACATGAGGTCTGTAATTCCCATACAGCAGCTCACAGGGTCTCCTCTTGCAAAATTTCTACAGGCATATCGTAGGACAGCCCAGGCGTCCCTGGAGTCAGCGAGGACCCTGCCAGCAGGTCTGGGGGCGGGACCTGAGTCAATCCCTCCGGCCGCCGGGCTCTACCGCTTCTCCGCTGTCCACTTCAGCTTCCTGCCACCCTCCTGTCTCCAGCATGGTTTGTGGCCCCAGCCGTCCCTCCTTGTCCCGGCTTCTCCCAGGCGCCGAGATTCCTGCCTTACGCTTTGTCCTGCTTCCGCGGCTCCCTTGTTTTCCCCAGCCCCCCGTGCATGTCCCGGTCTCGGCCATCAGAGCCTGGGGTCTGGGGGCCGGCCGGCGGCGCTCACCAGTCTCTCTCCTTGTCTCCCTCTACAGCCTGGTCCGACCCCCAGTGGTACTAACGTGGGTTCCTCAGGGCGCTCTCCCAGCAAAGCAGTGGCCGCCCGGGCGGCGGGATCCACAGTCCGGCAGAGGTAAGGATCTTGCGACCCTCTCGGCTGTGGGCTCCGAGGGACAGGGCCCAAGAATTCGTTGGTCCTGAGAAGGAGATCCCGAGATGTTAAGATTCATAAGGGCAGAACGAGCTAGCTGCCTGTGATGTGACCGTAGGGGTAGTTAAAGACTTCTTGGTCTTTTGCGTCTCGAGAGGGAGGCAATATTTTCTTCGCATTGCTCAGCTTTGAGTACCACTCTTGAAAAAGGAAAGTTAAACTGGAGTAAGGTCATAGACAGCATTGAGAAAACCGATGTCATTAAAATGGTGTCTTTAGAGCTGAGCTCTCCACTCACATTTCTATCTGGAAGTCCCATACACACTCGGTCTAACATGACTCGTCTAATGCGCAGCTCAGTCTTTCCTTTCACCTCAGCTCCCGCCGCCAATTATATCTCCCTACGTCCATAAAGCACTGCTGTAAACTCGTTCACTCAAAGCCAGAACTTCAGCGTCATCTTGGATTCTTTTAATGCTGTCTTTATCCAGTACGTTTATATTGTACATGAAGAACTTCTCATCCGTTTTTTCCTTCTCCATTTCTACTGCCTCAGTTTAGCCCTCAGTTTCTCACATCTAGAGAATTTTCTACCTAACTCGCCTCCTCTCCAGATCATTTCCACTCTAATGCATCTTCTGCTCTGATTCTGGCACACTGCTGGTTAGTTTCTTGTTGCTGAACTTAAACACGGTGGGGAGGGGGAGAGGGTTACCAAAGCTCTTGGTGGTGGGTTTTTTTTTCCCCCCAGCCAAATTGCTTCTCTTCTCTCTCTCCTGTGATCCAGCAACAGTGAGCTTATTACTGTTTTCTGAACTCACTAGACACCCCCCCATCCCCACCCCTCCGGCCATTTGTGTATATTCTCCAAGACTAGGCTCAGGGATTATTTCCTCTTGAGGCCTTCCCTGACTCTAAAGGCAATAGCAGCTACTAGTCTTCTTTTTTACTCCCAAGCATTTTGTTCATACCCTTCTAATAGCATTTATGTTTCCATGTTTATCTCCTTCATTAGACTTTGACAAAAACTGCCCATCAGCTCTATCCTACCATAAGGCTGACACAATAAATGATGAGTGAGGGAAGGAATCAAGCCACCCTGTAATCTTGGGATTTTTTTGAAGGAACCAGTGGGGGTTTTATCTAGAGAGGAAAAGACCTTGAAGAGATACACAAAAACTATTCTCAAGGATGTGAAGAGGGATGAGACTTCTCTTGTTGGCTACAGTAGGTAAATCTAAAACTGATGATTTGAACTTACATGAGACAGATTTCATCACAGAGCAAAAACAATTCCAGTAGAACTGTGAGAAATGCTAAGATGACCCTGAATGATTGTGAGTTCCCTGTCATCAAGATGTTCAAGGTAAGGCTGGGATGGACCAGCTGGAAAGTGTGTCAGGCTGTGGTGTAGGTTATTTGGGCCTGGGGTGCTGTCTTGTTCCCACCCTGGATTTCAAAGATTCTTTGTGCTGGAATGGAAAACCTGTCCTATCGGTACAGTTCCTTGGGGAGTGGGTCTAGTTAAGGAGAATTGGTAACACTGTGGCAGAGAAGTTTGATCATCTGAAAACTCTTAAAAAAAAGAGAAATCTTGTGTTTATCAAATAAATGAAACAAGTATTTACTTAATAAATAAAATTGAAGTAACTGCTGCACAAGTGAAATGGAGAAACAAACATTTGAGGACAGATGCAGCTTATCAAGTTGGGGGTGTTGATGTCTTTTAGAATTCACTACCGCTGGGGCCAGTGTAACTCAAAAGACCATGGTTGTATGTACTGAGACACCCTACAGAGTTCCCATCTAGAATCTTGGCACTCTTCTAAGTGTTACTTCATGAGTGTAATGTAATAGGTATTGACTGTTCAAGAATATATTCCCTCTTTGTGAGTCTGTAAGAAAAAGTTGAAGCTAACAGTTAATAATAGTGCTGTGGATTATGTAGTCCACAGATTTGCATTCTGTCTCATGTTCAATGAGGTAATAGAAGTAGAACCTTGAGAAGTAACTATGGGATTTAAGGTCAGGCCAGGGTTGGAGTCCTTGCTCTGTTACTACAGGATAAACGGAAGTTGCTAGGATGAAAAGGAGCAATAACACATGGTAAACTGTAAAGCCTTAAAATGCTTCAGTGTTCAGGATTTTCTTTTTTGAATTTCTTTCTATACAGCAGGTTCTTAGTATCTGTTTTATACGTATTAGTGTATACATGTCAATCCCAATCTCCCAATTCATCACAGCACCCCCCCACACGCTTCCCCCCCTTGGTGTACGTACATTTGTTCTCTACATCTGTGTCTCTTTCTGCCTTGCAGACTGGCTCATCTGCACTATTTTTCTAGATTCCACATATATGCATTAATATACGATATTTGTTTCTCTTTCTGACTTCACTCTGTATGACAGTCTCTAGTGTTCAGGATTAATGTGAATCAGGCATAGTAAGGTGATGGACTAGCTGGGGTATTAAGGAAGTCATCAAATAGTTATTGAGGGTACATGCCAGGCACTGTTCCAGTCATGAGGCTGTATCTGTGGACAAGCTAGTCAGGGTTTGACCTCATGAACCTTATATTCCAATGTAAGAGACCATAAACAAGGCAAATAAATAGATAATTTCAGGCAGTAAGGCCAAGAAGAAAAATAAAGTTGTGTGGAGACTAGAGGGTGGGTGAGGATAGGGTGTTCAGAGTAGGTGACAGGTGAGTAGAGACCTAAAAGAGACAAGGGAGCAAATTATGCAATGGTCCGAGGAGGAATAGGCTTCCTAGACAGGAATAGTTAAGTGTAAAGACTCTGAGGTGGGAATGAGCTTGGCTTCTTTGAGGAACAGCCAGAAGACCACCATGTTAGAACAAAGTATGTTCAAGGTTGGTTATGAAAACCATTGCGTTAGGGTATAGGAGGAGGGAGCAGTTACACAGTGGCCAGAAAGAAAGGGTAAAATAGACCCCAAAAAGAAATTTAGGAGATTAAAATGGGCTCTGTTAACTTCTACCTAGCTTCCCAATAGGGGGGATGGGAGGTATTTTGAGTACATTTTTGGTATTTCTAGGTGGCCTGAATCCTCTGCTATGTCTGTGTGCCAGCAGATGTAAGAAATCTTCAAAGAGCACAGACTGATTCCTTGGGGGCTCCTGGAGATTTTGAAGACAGGAACTGGAGTTAGGTGGGTGTGGGAATAGTAGAAAGTACCTGGGTCCTAGTCTTGGCTCAGCCGATGACTTATTATGTCCACACAGGGTTTATCATCTAGCTCAAGTTCCTTTTTATGAACGAGGAAAATTTCACGTACCTACTCCACCAATTAGATGATGTGTATCTGTGTGTGTGAAAGCTCTTGTAAGTGTATGAATTACTCTGTAAATCCCTGTACAGTTTACAATCAGTTTTCCCATAGAAACAGTCATACAGATGGAGTTAGAAGTTCCCAGGTGACCATGTAGCCCATAATTAATGTGTCTGAAATGTAATCTTTATAGTACAGTACATCAGAATCATCGTTTGACACTAACTGTTTTTAGATTTCTAGCATGAACACAGCTCTTTTTGCTGGAGGCCACACTGAAACCGGGACTCTACTCTCCCACTCCATGCAGCAGGGCAGCCTCCCTGAGCTCTAGGCCAGTGCTTCTTGCATTCAGAGTGTGGAATCAAGTCTGTGGTAGGGTGAGGTGGGGATTAGGAACCAGAGTTGGGAGGCAAGAAGAGACGGTGGGGACAGGGTATTCACTTTTGGTTTCTCCCTGTTTGCCCGTCTTTTTTAAAAAATCCAGAACCAGCAGTCCACGGATAACTGGAATGGGATTTTGAGGGAGGGTGTGTTGGGATTCGGTTAATGGCGAGGGGTGGTGACGGGACAGGGCTTTCTCTCTCTTCCTTTCCCCTTCCCTAGAATTTCTGAGTTGGTGATAAATGGGCTGAAGGTTTCTTCTGACCTGTCTCATACTTACTACTTATTTTTACGTGGTACCAGTTTTGCACTGAGGGGAAATGAGAAGTGGGATTGGAGGAGTGCTGTGTGGGAGAATAGCTGTTGGGGAGGGTTTCCTAGTGACCAAGGAGAGGAGGGAAAGGATTCCCTGGCTTCCTTCCTGGTCAGTGGCATTAGTGCTGTTCACTGCTTCTGTGTGCCAGGGCTGCCTGCGCCACACAGCTCACTTCACAAGCCTTGATCCCCTTGAGAGGGACAAGTTCTGGTTGGGTGTTTCCTGCATTTTTTTCACATCCTACCTCTGTCCAGGATCTATAGTCAGTATATCAAAATAATGAAAACAGATTGCAAAATAATATTTCATAAAATATATACTGTTTTGAGACTTGGATTACAATTACAACTTATGTTTTTTGTCTTTTTTGTAGAAAATACAGTAATTTAAAAACATTTTAAAGTAGTCATTTAAAAATCAGGTAATAGGGATTCAGGGTATTTTTAAGCAGGAGTTTTTTACTTGACTTCACAAAAATACATGTGAAGTGAAACTGAAGTGCACTGTCCAAATGAGGTGCCCGTATGTGTGAGCAAGTGGATGGGCTCAAGTCAGAACTGGGTCCACAGCCGAGCGTGGCTGCCTGCTGGCTATGTGGCCTTCGGCACTTTGCCTAACCCTTTATGAGCCTCATTTTCCTCATTTATAAAATGGAGATGGTAAGTACTTTTCTGGGTTATTGTATGCATCAGTGTATGGTGGGTACTCAGTTCTTAGTGGTTATGATCAGTGGAGTAAAAGCAAGCAAAAGCAAGGAGGTATTAGCAAAGAAAAAGTTAATTTTTTGGTTCTTTACCAGTGTAATGGTGGCATATGTTATGATGCTCTGATAAGGGTTTCCAAGAAAAGGCCATTTGTCACATTTTTTCTCTTCACAGGAAAAATGCCAGCTGCGGAACGAGGAGCGCAGGCCGCACCACCTCAGCAGGCACTGGGGGGATGTGGCGATTCTACACAGAAGATTCACCGGGGCTCAAAGTGTAAGTCCTGGGAGCAGACCTTGTGTTTCTGTCCAGAATCACAGAGCCCTTTGGCAGCACTCTGTCTCTGCCACCAGTGGTGTTTGCTTTGATGAGATTTGTAATACACAGCAGCTTCCTTTGTGCCGGGTGGGCGGGGTCTGGTTTGTCCATATAGCAGCCAATTAGTTTAGGGCCTGGAATGACATCTGTTCATGGTTTGAGTGAAAGCAAGGGAACATCTTCATGTAGCTCTGTCAGAATAAATGATGGGAATAGAGAGAACTGGAGGGAAAACAGTTTAATTAGGTGAAATTGCTCATTTGGTGTTCTTGTCCCACACTGAGAAATAGAGGAGTAACCATTTGAATAGGAGCTAGGTGATTTTTCAAAGCTCTCCTGGAGGCATAGGCTGATATTATTGCAGTCTAATGGGAGTTTCTGCATTAGGCTGTGTTACCAAAAGTTCTTTGGCCTCCTTGTCGTTGGTGGGTGGTGACTGGACCCGTATCACTTCCCAAGTTCTAGGCCTGGGAATGCTCATTAGGTGATGGGATATGGGCATCTCGGGGAAGCCCTGTCCCCACGCTTCACCTCGCTTTCTGGTACTGTGAAACCTAATCCCACAGGTTTCTGACCAGGTAGGCTCTAGGACACCACTGCTTACAGCTGTTTCCTGACTGAATCCAGTGGATGAGGAATTGGAATAATGACAGCAGCTCTCATTCATATAGCACCTCAGGTTCAGAAGCTCAGATTCAGAGAGGCAAAGCTACTTGTCAAAGACAAACAGCCAGCAAGAGCTGGAGCCAGATATTCTGGGACTGTTAAATTCCATGCTCTTTCCATTCTGCCTGTTTGGTAACAGAGACACAATCAGATTTATTTGGATTAGTTTAATTAACTTGACCAGTAGCTTGACTTAGATCACAAATTTAATTTAGAAAGACTTGCCTAGAATTCTTGAGGTTTTGGTTTATTTATTGATTTTTTTTTCCCCCCTGTTATGACGAAGACTTACAAGGTGAGAATGTATTTCAGGAAATAATTCTTGGGGTTGGGGATGTGTGAGTTGGCAGCGTTTTGGTCCTTGTTAGAGATAATTTTTCTGAATATTTCAAAGACAAATTTTGAAGCCCCTTGCTCTTCAGGGTATCCAGGGGACAACATTTTAAACCTTCTCGAGGTGGTGAAACAACTGTTCTCTTGTGGGTGAATCTGGCTTGTTCTTGCTTTGGGCTGTTGTGCAGCCAGGCTTGCTTGCTGCTGTTGTGAGTCCTAGGAATCGAGAGAAGCTATTCCTTTGCAGTGTCATAAACCACAGGCTCATCATACCAGAGAGAGAGGTTTTTGGTGAAAGGACATAGTTGGGAAATGGTATCCTCAAATCCACGTCTTGGAGCAGTCAGGTACCATCCTGGAGCTTGCTGTTGGCTCTTCCTGGGAGTTAGAATTTTTTTTCAGGTTGATAACAGTAGCATTTCCTGAGAGCTTACTAGAAGCCTACACCGTGTGTGTGTTAATATATTTAATACCTCAGCAACCCTATGAGAGAGGTGCTGTGATTATCCCCACTTTACAGACGAGGCAAATGATGTTTGGAGAAGGTGAGTCACAGGGCCACAGTCATATCAGCTTTATGCTTTATGGCTGATGTTACCTAACGGCGCTTTAAAGTAAGGCAGTATGATCCAGTGCATCGTGACGACCATCTCTTCCTAGGTACTTTTAAGTTTGTTTACTCCCATAATTGTACAAATTTTGGAAGAACAAAATAGTGTAGCAAGGACTTGGATCTCCATGCATTGATGATTGTCCACTAGTGGACTCTTGTTACCGCCTGCTCCGCTGGGTTACTCTACTGCCCAAATTATAAAGATTCCTGGGGTCTTTTCCTGTGTCCACCCCCAGGTGTACCTGGGAGGTGAAGTGACATCTTGAATTCTCCAAAACTGTTGTTGGCAAGAGGAGTCAAAAAGACGAGGCCTTTGACTGACATCAGCATTGACAGGTTGTGTAAAATCAAGGAGTTCTAACTTTAAGAAACCCATGTACTAATTCTCAACCTGGAAAGCATTTGGTTTAGGGAAGGGCTGATGAGTAAAATCTACTTCCTTTCTACAGTAAACTAAATATAAATCAAACTTAATGTTGCCTAGAATGTTTGCTCCCCTAAATATAGGAACCTTAAAGCAGTAAAATGAGCACAATGTGTGGAATCAGAAAACCTGAGTTCAGATCCCTCCTTTCCATTCTGGCTCTGTGTTCTTAGGCTCTATGTTCTCATTTCATAACATTAATATTTGTTTCATCTGTGTCTTGAGCTTGTTAATCATATGGGATCATATATTTGAAAATGCTTCATAACTTATAATGGGATATTCATCTTTGTTATGCCTAGTTTATTGTAGTTAGACGATGAAGGTGGTCTTTATTAATTTGAAATAATAGTTTGGTAATTGGATCATTTGCACTTAAAGAGTTTGGGAAATTTTTTAAATTACTTTTTATTATGGAGAATATCAAATGCACGAAATTAAAGAGACTAGTGTCTCTAAGACATTAGATCCTTTTTTTGTATATATTTTAGTATGTTTCATTAAAAGATAAGGATTCCTCCTTTCTAAATAACCGCAATGCTGTCACCCTCAAAATATCCACAGTAATAATTTTTGGAATATTTTTAAATGTTGTAAATAATATTCTTCTACGGATCTTAGGTGCTTTCCCCTCCCTTTTCCCCTAGGCAGTCTTTAATATTACAAATATATTAATGTATTATTACTGAAACTAAGCCTGCCTTTTCTTATTTCCAGTGGCCCTGTTCCCGTATTGGTTATGAGTCTTCTGTTCATCGCTTCTGTATTTATGTTGCACATTTGGGGCAAGTACACTCGTTCATAGATTCCGCTACATCCATCTGTCTGTCATCTGAAGAAGAAAGGAAAAAAACCCCAACATATCTTGGACCAAAAGCATAGTGATTTTCTGTTCATGAGAAAGAAATTTTCTGTAAGCTTACTGTTTTACAGGGAACTTAATGAAAACTGATTTTAAGGAATCATTTTTTTCCTGTGGCTAATAAACTTTTAAATTCATATACCAAGTCTCATTGCTCATGCCTGGCTGCTAGGGCCCTTAGTCTCTCTACCTTTAGATTTACAAGTAAATATGCAGAAAGCATTTTGTGGAGATTGTTTTTTTGGTTGGATTGACAGTTTCTTATATGACCATGTAGTCATTCAAATGCACGATACTGTCAGTGGCCCTGGCTTGTTTTCTTCTAGGTATCTCTGTCTTGGTCATTGTTATTTTGGGTGTTCTGTGGTTTTCAAGGAGTGTGCCTATGACTCCATCAGGCAGATCTGTGTTCAAAGGCAGCTGGTACCCAGTGGAATCGTCAGAAATCATCCAGAAATCTTGGATGAAATGTTTGCTCATTCTATTGTCTCTAAAACCATACATAATATTTTTGCCTCTTCTTTCTGTCAGTTCTTAATTCTGTGGGTGTAGATGAGGGGTTTCAATCTATTTGTCACTTGTTGCTAAACCCCTTTTGAAAGAATTCATTTGATAAATTGGATTTCTTATATAAAATTTTGTTTTCATTTTGGAAATAAAAGACCTTAATAATCAGTGTGAGATACCATTTCTAAACTGAGTTGATATAATTCCAACCAAAAATAAAAATGTTTGAAGTTTCACTTAGCTTATGCTGCCTTCTGGGTATGAGCATTCACTTTTTGGTAGACCATAGGAAATACCAAGAATAGCTCAAAGGTGCGCACTCCAGGAGTCTAGGACTCTAAGCCACAATTTCTAAAGATTGAGATACATTTAAAACGCCCTAGTTGTCCAGCAGAATCACAAAATGATGAAGAGGTGTATTAGTTTAAAAAAATCAATAATTTGGAAAACATCTTTCTCTAAGCCTATTAAAAAAATTTTCTACAACAGTTTCATAAGTGTTTTTCTTAAATCCTGGCTGAAAAGTAATTTTAGGTCCAAAGTGCCAAATTTAAGTGGTGAAAGTATGTATCTTTAAAAATGATTTCCTAGGGCAATATATGGGTGAGTGTGCTCTTGTAAATCCTAACAGATGGCAAATTATTGGGGGAAAAAATGATGAAAAACTGGTTCCCTTTGATCTTGGGAATTGATTATTGCATGAAATAAGTATCTTCATTTTGAAAGTCAGAGGAAAAAGTCTCAATTTTCATTTGGAAGAAATTAAAGATGATAGTATCTATAATAGAATTTTTTTCTGATATTCTTGTTGACAATACTAATAACAGTTAAAAGTTACACATTTAATTTGGAAAAGAAATCTGCTCCTCTGCAGGAGGGGTGTTTTTCTTTGGGGGAGAAGCTGAAGCCGCTTGGGGGAGCCATTTGGTTGTAAGGGGAGCACTCTTCACTGCACAGTGCTGCTGTTAGCCTCCTCTGCTTAGCAGTGGTCTCTAGTGGACTGATTGCTGAAAGTCACTGATTTTTCTGAGCTAGTGGTTTATAAGAAAATGCTAGTTTTCAGTGGCAGAGCAAGATGCTTCATTCAGCAGAAGGAAAATTGGGGGTTGGGCATAAAAATGTACAACATTTATTATGTAGCTGTTTTTGGCTCTGATGAGACAATGCTAATACCATAGCTGAGAGTCTTAGTGTTCAAGCTGTTCCTTTTTCTCTCTTTTTCTTTTTTCCAATTTTTAAAAATTGTGGTAAAATACACATAACATAAAAAGTACCATGTTGGCAGTTTTTAAACTGTGCAAGTCAGTGGTATTGAATACATTCAGATTTTTGTGCAGCCATCGCCACTATCCATCTCCAGATCTCTTTTTCATCTTGCAAAACTGAAATTCTAAGCCCAGTAAATAGTAACTCTACTCCCCCTCCCCCTTCCCCTCAGCCCCTGGCAACCACCATTCTACTTTCTGTCTCTATGAATTTGACTTTCTAAGTACCTCATATGAGTGGAATCATATAATATTTTTTCCTTTTGTGACTGACTCATTCCACTTAGCATAATGTCCTCAAGATTCATCTACGTTTTAGCATATGTCAGAATTTCCTTCCTTTTCAAGGCTGAATAATATTCCACTTATGTATGTATCACATTTTATGTTCCTTTCTTTTTAAATAGGGATTCCTAGACTGTTGTTTCCTAGGGGATCATGAGCCATTTATAGTAATTTCAAAAACTTAACAAATTAGACCTTGACCTGCATTGAGGCTACCTTGGCCCAAAGAATCCTCAAGCTCCCTTGACTATGGGCTAAAATCTAGCCATTACTGAATGGACACAGCCCACACATGCTGAATAGAAGCTCTAAGTGATTAAAACTGGGAAAGTGAATTACATTATAACTGCAACTTGAGCTGAGCCTTATAAGTCACCGGGGAACAACCATATTAGGGTAAGCGCCCAAGAGTCCCTGAGGCTAGTGAGGGATGGAAAGACTAAGATCTCTGGGCCCAACAGTGCCTTGAACACATTCCAGTAAAAGAGTAGACGAGAAAAGATCTATTCCTGGGAGAGGCGAAACATGTTATATACCTTCTGTTTTCACACCTGTCCTAGTCTAGACTCCACTTTTTTTTCCAGGTGCTAATGTCCTCATAGGAAGAATTGAAAAAAACCTTCTGAAATGCAAATGTTGGCATCAAGTTAAAATGGATGAAAATGTCTACAAAGCTGGCTTCATTCAACAGGAAATACTGTATAGTATGTGGTGTTCCTATGCACAGGAACTCCAGAGCTGCACTGCCCCTCCCCTCAAGTGCTGCAGGAGGAGAGTTCCGGCCAGGACCAAGTTTTGCACAGGCTCCGGACGCGCAGGCTCAGCGGCCATGGCTCACGGGCCCAGCCACTCCGCGGCATGTGGGATCTTCCCGGACCAGGGCGCGAACCCATGTCCCCTGCATCGGCAGGCGGACTCTCAACCACTGCGCCACCAGGGAAGCCCCCAGGACCAAGTTTGTTTGACTCTCCTAGGAGGTCTAAACTTACTGCACTTACGACCCCATCTTCCAGGCTTGGAAGTGTTTCTGACCTGGGTTCAACTGCTGGCCCTGCCATTTACCAGTTGTGAGATCATGGGTGTCTCACCTCTGTTTTTTGGGTCTCATTTTCCTTAGCTGTAAATGACTATAGATATGATAGTTCCCACCAAATAGGAAGACTAAATGAGAAGAAAGATCCAAGAGTTGCTTTGTTAATTAGCTAAGAGTTAACACGTGCTTATTCTCAGTAATTTTGGAGATGTAGGTTTCTTGTTAAATCAACAACCTAATGAGGAATTTACTATTTGCCCCATTTTACACAAGAGGAAACTGAAGTTTAAACCACTCAGCTTGTAAGTGGAAGGGCTGGGATTTAACTCCAGATCTCTGACTTACCCACTGGAGTCACATAGATAGGATTATTAAGTATTTGGGTTGAGGGCTAGGGAAGGGTGTCACAATAGAGCTTGCACACAGAGCTTTAAAAATAACACAACTGCAAGAAAAGCGCCATCATTTGGTGTACTCCAGACATTACATAGCTTCAGTTTGAGGTTTTGGTTCCGCAGAAGGAATTGGTTTCTCTATTTCAGTCCTGAGCTTTGTTCAGTCTATGGAACTCTTGTGTTTGTAGAGAAAGTGTAGTTGTTTATTCATTCAACAAACACTGATTACTGTGTGATATGCTTTTCTACTGGGGTTTTAGAAATGACCTGGTGAGGTGACTCATTGCTTTAAAAGGCTAGGCATTTGGATGTTAGGATCCTAGTCCCACTTGGGGCTAGTGGGGCTACAGGTCCTACATAACTGTTGATTATGGAGAAACCAGGCAGGGACCCCCCTCAAGGGCCCCTCAACTATTGGTGAAATCAGTAGTTGGGACCACAGTTTAAGAACCAGTATGCTCATGGTGTGTGGGCAATGGTGCCAGGGATTGCAAAACTGGAACTACCTTCCAGGAAATCTATACTGTATGGCCACGTGTATAACAGAGGAAGACCGGGGAACCCTGGGATACTCTAGCTGGAAGGGCTGAGAGTTCACTGTGTTCTCCCCATTGTACAACAGAGTTCTGGGGCCCCAGAGAGGAGGGGCTTGCCCAAGATTGTGCAGCAAGTCTGTAGTAGAGCAGAGGCCAGAACCAGGCTTCCTGTTTCCAGGCCAGGGCTCCACCTCCTAACTGCACTGTGAGCCCTATTTGGGGCCTCTGCATAAGCCAGCAGACCTCTCTGGAGGCTAGACTCTGGAACGAGGTAAACCAAGTGATGGGCTTTGCTCAGTGGGCAGTGTTAATGAAAGGGAGAGGAGTAAAAGCAGCAAGGTTAGCTAGTAAAAATAAAATGAATAATGTTAGTAAATTTAGGAGAAAGTCAACGAGTTCCTAAGACTTGACAGAGAGACAAAATAGGGAGAAGCAGCCAGCAGAACTGCACTGTTTTGCACTCTTGTGACCACAAATGTTAGGTGAGCCAAGAACACAGCGAGATTGACCAACCAGGGTTAAAGTAAAGGCTAAACTTTTAAATACTATTCCTGGCCGCTCTGGCAACTAGGTCTCCTTCCCATGCTAAAGATAAAATAAAACATGCAAATTAACTGAATAGAAATCAAAGGTGTAGTCATAAACAGTCTAGATCACTCCATTTGGGTAAAGGGCTGGAAGTCTGTACCTCACAAAGCAAATGAAGACACGAGAAGAACTTGAATTACACATAAGAGGGTTAAATTAGCCCTGCGAAGTACTTGTTTTCCTCCCTATCGACGCTGGTCATAGGCGATGCAGGTGGTAAATCCTGTTCTTGCCTGTCCCTATGGTCTCAAGCTGTTCTAACAGACAGTAGTTGCTGGGAAGAAAATGGAAGCTCATTCTCCCAGGGCCCTATCTAAACTGGTTTGGGCTGTAAAATTTAAACAGGGGTTCTCAAAGTTTAGCATGCACTGGAATCACCTCAGGATAATCTGCTTCTGCTCCATGGCAGATCTGGCTAGCCCCAGACTGGGCGTCCCAGCTCTCTAAAACACAAGTCACACAGTGGGGTTTATTCCAGGCCCATCTCAGGTACAAGTGTGTTAATTTTGTCCCCCTTTCTCTTTGAAGCTTTAACTATGGTGCTATTTGTTCTGAAGTCTCTGCACTGCATCTGGGGAAATCCACCTGCCTTGCGTGGCTTTGCATTTTGTGTATTTGTGACCTGGTGGTATGCACGGTCAGCTGGCAGTGGAGTGGAAGGCCCTGAGAGCCTGCAGAGCCCTGGTTCTCCCTTCAGTTCTCTTTGACTCAAGGCAGTACCTCTTTTCAGAGAGCATGTGCTGCCTGAATGAGCAAAACAAACTCTTGTCAGATTTCCTTTTGTGGTAGCCTTGCTGCACTGAAACCTTCAGTCAGCTCCAGGAGGCAGTAAAAACATGAAAGGTGCTGCAAGTTTTTCACGACTGTGCTGGCAGGGATTCCCTTACTGGGTGGGCCATTAGATACTGGCTTGGCACTCCCCCACGTCTGTCCATCCAGATGGTGTAAAAGGCTCTAGCCGGCACACGTCCCACCGTGGGAGAGCTGTCGGGTCCACCAGACTTGCGAACACTTCTATGAGACCCAAGTGATGGTGGGAGGGGCCAGCAAACATTTGCAGTGATGTGTGCATATCCTTTGCACTTCTTGTTGGTGCGTTTAGTAAACCGAAATTAAAGGAAATTTAGGTGAGTGGTGAGCTGTCATTCTCACCGATCTCTGAACCTGGTGCAGGCCTGATGGTCTGACCTTGCTCACTGCTCTTCCTCTTTTCCTCCTTCTCATTCCCCTCCTCCTCCTTTTCTTTTCGTTTTCTTCTTTCTCCTCTTCCCTTGACCCTCCCCCTCCCTTCTACCCTCCCATTACTCTCTTCTGTTCTACACAGCTTGAATATTCCTGGGCTATTGTTTGTACAAATACAATAAACTGTGCAAAGAAACACAATCCTCCAATGAAAGTTATTTAAAAGTAATTCTGATTTTCACTTACATTTTCCCAAGTTGCTATGGGTTGAATTGTGTGCTCCAAAATTTATATATTGAAGTCCTAAGCCCTAATACCTCAGGATGTGACCTTATTTGGAGATGAGGTCTTTACAGAGGTAATTAAGTTAAACTGAGACATTAGCATAGTCCCTAATCCGATATGAACTGCATCCTTCTAAGAAGGAGAAGTTTGGACACAGGCAGCCATAGAGGGAGAACACCTTGTGAACTTGAGGACATCCATCTACAAGCCAAGGAGAGAGGCCTGGAACAGGCTCTTTCCCTCATAGCCTTCAGATGGAACCAAACCTGTCAGCACCTCGCCTTTGGACTTCTACCCTCCAGAACTGTGAGACAATATGTTTCTATCGTTTAAGCTGCCCCGTTTGTGGTATTTGTTATGGCAGCCCTAGCAAACCAATACATACTAAAGGGGAAGCTAGTCCGTAATTCTCAGTGATGTTTTTACCACCACCCTCCCTCCTGTCTTCCTAGTTCTCTCACGCCTGCAGCAGCTGTGGTACCTCTTGATCTCTAAACTCCAGAAACCCTTCCCCAGCACTAGCTTGAATGACTTCTATTTTTCTAACACCTCTCCTGCTGAGCAAGAAATTAGCAAACTTTTATTCATTGCTCTGGTAACTTAACCTTGAGAAAGGTGGTGCCCCAAATTGGAAACACAAGCATTTTGGGTCACTGGAAGTGGATAGCCTTAATGTAAACGTAAATATGGCCTATTTCATGCACAAGGTGAGCACAATTTCTATTTGGATTGTTTAGTCCAGAGACTTGTTTATGTCATGGTGAACTGAGAAAACCCCAGGGTTCTGACTCAAGACCAAGAAGACCTTGGTTGGTGGTAAATTATTAGCAGGGAATTTGGTAGTGACCAGAGCTTGTTTAGCAGAGTGGATGGCATTCATACAGTAACCATAAGCCTGGACCAGTGAAGGCCTGGCACACCTAGCTAGGATTTGAGGGTATATACAGCAGCTTGGGTGTCCAGATTCAAGTTTTCACTTATGTGTATTATCCTTGCATTCCTAGAATGAGCTCCACTCTGTCACTGTAATAAAAAGAGTTAACATAGCAGGCTGAACACTGCTATTTTTAGAGGTTGGCCCCTGGCTGGTGGTCTGCAGACTTGGCATTTAAGGCTGATTGATGATGTGATTTCTCCTGTACACGAGCTTTCCTTCTGAGAGTCTGGAATTTTGGTAGTTGTGCCTAGGCAACCACTGCCAATAAAATCTTTGGGCACTGAGTCTTTAATGGGCTTTCTGGGCAGAAACATCGCACACATGGTTGCATTCTTCGCTGCTAGAGAAAGGATCATTCTTGATGTGTCCCTCACAGGAAGAAAAGAGTATAGGAAGCCTGCATGGATTTCTCCAGAACTCACCTGTGTCTTTTTCCTTCCATGATCCTATTTTGTATCCTTTTACTGTAATAAACCTGAGCCATGCTGTGAGTACAACTATGTGCTCAGTCCTGTGAGTCATTCTAGAAACTCAACGAACACGTGGGTGGTCTTGGGGAATCCCTCAAAGAGTCACGGTGTCTTGCTTTTTAATGTGTTGTTGTGTTGTGTCTGCTAATATTTTATGTTTTCTTTATTGATATTGTTCAGTTCAACTCCCATTTATCAAGCTTTTCTTCATGCACATTGTTCTAGACATTGACATATAGCAACTTCTTTAATCTTTTGAGGTGCCCAGGACAGCTCATTTTATAGGTGAGAAAGCTGAGGCCCACAGAGATGGAGTGACTCACTCAGAATCATGGAGCTCCTGACTGCACAGCAGAGCTGGGAACCAGGGCTATCTGCCTCTACGTTAGGGTGACCAGCAGTCCCAGTTTGCCCTCGACTGAGGGTTTCCTAGAGCATGGTGCTCTGAGTACTAAAACTGCGACGGTCCTGGGCAAAATCAGGACACCTGGTCACCCTACTTCAAGTCCGCAGCTTTTTTTATACTTTATCCAACTAGATACTTCTATTTTCCTGAGGGAGAGCTTGTCCCCATTAGGAGGTGGCCTATTTAGACCCAAATTGGAAGAGCCAGACACCTGGTCTCTCAAGGAGACCAATTTCCAAAGACCTTGCCTTAGTGCCAAACACTCTGCACCTCCCAACCCGCCTTGCTCAGTCTGCTCTTTCCTCTTCTCCACCAAGTGCACCGCCCATCTCTGCCCACCACATTTTTCAGCATTACTGGTTTTAATTTCCTGCACCATCCCCTTTGCAAAAACTTCTTTCCTGATTTAATTACTATTTCTCTTAATTAAATTTCATTCTCTCGATTGTCGTTAAACTCCTGAAGTTGTTTCTCCAACGAATTTAACAGTGAGGCCCTGTGCTTAGAGATTAATTGTCGTCATTTTTCCCTCAAACACAGGTACTTTCTTACTTCTCTTCAATTATCTGTGGGCAAAAGGAAAGTGACCATCCTTCTTCCCAGGGCCTCTCTGAGAACAAACACCGCTGGGGGCTGCCGTGAGAGAGAGGGAGAGGGCGAGAGGGGGAGAGGGGGAGAGGGGGAGAGGGGGAGGGGGGGAGGGGGGAGGGGGGAGGGGGGAGAGGGGGAGAGGGGGAGAGGGAGAGAGGGAGAGGGGGAGAGAGGGAGAGAGGGAGAGAGGGAGAGAGGGAGAGAGGGAGGGAGGGAGGGAGAGAGAGAGGGAGAGAGAGAGGGAGAGAGAGAGGGAGAGAGAGAGAGGGAGAGAGAGGGAGAGAGAGGGAGAGAGAGAGGGAGAGAGAGAGGGAGAGAGAGAGAGGGAGAGAGAGGGAGAGAGAGAGAGAGGGAGAGAGAGGGAGAGAGAGGGAGAGAGAGAGGGAGAGGGAGGGCAGGGCGGTGGGGGGGGATGCCAAGTCTCTTGAATTTTTCTCCCACCTTCTACTGAGTCTAATCTCAGGGTAAGTAGCCAGAAAGCCCCAGGTGACTCAGGCGGGCTCGTGAACAGCCTGGCGGGGGTGGGGTGGGGGTGGGGAGGGGCTCCAGGGGCACAGCTCAGTTTTCAGAGATGATGGCTCCCTGCCAGGAGGGGTTTGGGATGGTGCGGAGGGATATAGGGGCTGCCTCTGGCCTCAAGCATTGCACCCAGCCAAGGTCTCTCAGAGGAACTAAGGCTGTGGCTCAAAGGAACAGAAACACTTCCGGCTAGAACTTCCCTTCCCTGGAACGCCCCTCTTAGGAAACCAAAGCTCCAGTGCTCTACCCTCTGATCACCTTTCTCACGGTCTCAGTACAGCAGCCTTTTGACCTTTCAGCCTCAAACTCCTGTTTTCCCAGCTCCATCACCCCAGACTCTCCTCTGTCTTTGTGCACAGACCCTTGAAAAACGGTGGCTAGAGAAGGATGCATGGTTCCGGGTGGGGCCCAGTAAGCTTCCTGTATGAGCTAGTTGCTGCATCCTCTGGCCCTGTATGGGTGAAGCACCCGCAGAGGTACAAAGCACAGGCTCTGGGGCCCTCAGACCCAGCCTGGCACATACAGGCTGTGGGATCTTGTTTCTCCAATGCCCCAAGCCTCAGTTCCCTCGTCTGCAGATATTCAGATATAGTACCATGTGAAAGGGGTACAGGGCTGCCTTTTATTACTCACACTGAGTAGCATTTGCTCCTATATGTCACAGAATCCCCAACTTTTAGGACTGAAAAGAAAACTGAAGTCCTTTAAGCCCTCTCATCTCCCCAGCCATTTGATTATGACATTTCTATTTGGTCTCTGACTCTGCTTGGGTACCTCCTGGGATGGCGAACACTGCTCTGGGGAATCCCTGCCTTCTTTGGGTTACTCTATAGATGTCAATTAGCTCTGTTTACAGGTGTGATGTATTTAAACTGCTTTCCAGTTGCAGGGAACAGGAAGCTGTCCCCTATTCAACTACAATAATGTAGGCTGCCAGAGAACAGGACACAAATGATCATTTGGAAGATAATTCAGCAAATAACTCAATGACATACTCACAGATGAAGGATTCAGGCTCTAGACTCTCTGCCTACCCAGTTCCTGGGAGGGGCGGGGTCCAGTCCAGCTGAAGATAAGGTCCTGAGAATGAGGCAGAACCCAGTTAATTCAGACACGTTTTACAGACAAGGCCTCAAAAATCCCGAAGGAACTTTTTTTTTTTTTTTTTACATCTTTATTGGAGTATAATTGCTTTACAATGGTCCAAAGGAACCTTTGAAGTCACCCTTCTCCTGAGTTCACAGGACTCACAAACAATACCATCCATCCCTGGTTATTCATGCTCATTAAACGTCAGAATAAAGAGCTTAGAGCTCAGGAGGGGCTCCATCCCCATTACTCCGGGGCCGCTTAGCTGCATTTATGATGAGAAGGCCCTGGGGTGTCTAACTACCCGATTTGCTTAATAAAGTCCTCCCGGTCCTGCTGATGTTACCAGCTTCATGTCGCACATTCTTGTGCTATTGGGGTGGTGCCAGAATGTATTTAAATATCCCATTGTGTCTATTTCATTTTTATTTAAAGGAAATGAATTTCAAGGTTTAAAGCAGATTTTCTAATGCAAATGCACCTATGCAGCTAGGTGTGAGGAGCCAGAGGTAAGGGAAGGGTTACAGTATAGGAACTGTAGGAGGCATTCAAGGCTCATCTAGCTGGAGGTCCTGTTCTCCTGTGAACTGTGGCTTGTGAGACGGTGGATTCTCATTGTTAGCAAGTACATATTTGTATAAACCTGAATTTTCATTTAGTGCTTAATAGATTTAATTTTACCTTAATGATATATTTTATTTCTTTTTTTTGGTATAAATTTACTTATTTATTTTTGGCTGTGTTGGGTCTTTGTTGCTGTGTGCGGGCTTTCTCTAGTTGGGATGAGCGGGGGCTACTCTTCGTTGCGGTGCGTGGGCTTCTCATTGTGGTGGCTTCTCTTGTTGCGGTGGCTTCTCTTGTTGCGGAGTACGGGCTCTAGGCGTGTGGGCTTCAGTAGTTGTGGCTCGCAGGCTCCAGAGCACAGGCTCAGTAGTTGTGGTGCATGGGCTTAGTTGCTCCGTGGCATGTGGGATCTTCCCGGACCAGGGCTCAAACCCATGTCCCCTGCACTGGCAGGCGGATTCTTAACCACTGCGCCACCAGGGAAGCCCCAATGATATATTTTAAATGGACTCCTAGAAGGTTTGGATTGGACCTTAGAACTTAATTTGACCAATCCCTCCTGTTACAGATGAAAAAATTGAGGCCCAGAGAGGTTAAAGTTTTTTCCCCAAATCACACAGGTAGTAATAAGTGTAGGGCTGGGATTCAAGTCTAGATTTTAAAATTTCAGATGGTATTGGTTCAAAACTCACCCCACGTGCAGTGAGATAAGCTTCTTTAGCAGTCTCTCTGGCATAAAAGGGAAGTGTTAATGTTTCCTCGTCCTCTAGCTCCGAGATCCTGTTTATTTGGAATTAGCTTGGTGGAAGGATCAACTTGCCTGCTCACAGCTGCTGTCCCTTCTCATGCCACATTGAAGAGGAACCACAACCCCCTCTCCTTGACCTCCCCTCACATGCTGCACACACGGCAGCTACATACGTACAGCAGACTTTATATGAAACTTGAGGAAACAGAGGTTTGTGTCACCATGTTGCTCGTTTCCCCTTCTTTTTAGAGCACGCTTCTGTAGGATTCATCCCAGAAATTCCCCCATTTCAAAGCACAGAGTAACATAGCTCATCAATTCCCTTTCACTCAGGACTACGTTTTGCTGCAACAGAGACCTGTAAAACAATGCCTTAAATAAGGTTTACAATTTTTCTCTCATGTAAGTCTGGAGGTAGGCATTCTAGGGCTGGTAAGGTAGTGCCACAATCTCATCAATGTCCTAACCTCCTCTCATCTTTCCATTTTGCCATCCTTAGCACAAGCCTACTGTCCTCAAGCAAGATCACCTCAGGACTGCAAAATGACTGCTGCAGCACAAGTCATTACATCCATGTTTCAGGTAAAGGAAGAGGAAAGGCCAATAAGGGGCCTGCCAACAGAGTCAGTGCCCTTTTCAGGGAGCATTCCCAGAAGTCTCATACTGTAGTTATTCTTTCATTCAATTGGCCAGAAGTTACTCTCATGGGCACTCTTCTCTGGAGGGGAGCCTGGGAAATCTAATTTTTCAGTTGGCACATTGCTACCTCCAACAAAATCAGGGCCCTGTGTAAGTAAGAAGAGAAGAATAAATTTTGGGTAGGCAACCAGAATGTCTGCCACAACCCCCAACTCAGGTCTGGACCTATCTTTGCATCCCAATGACTCATTATTCTATTAAACCTAAGAGGCCATCACAGGGCTGAAGGGAGGGAGCTGGAGTAAAAGAAATGGCTGAATCTTTCATCTGCTGTCTTCACTGACAGTCTCTGAAAGTGGATGGCAACAAAGAGATTTATTTGCCCACTGATACGAAATTTACCACCCTCCTTAGAAGGCAGAAGCGGTTACAGTTGCCTTTTATTTTCCTATTGCTACACCCAAGGATTGTTGTGAGAATGCAAAGACAGATATGAGACAGCATGTTATAAACTGTAAAACACTATTCAGCAACAGAAATGATCGTTTATCGTTATTATAAGTGTTGTCACGTCTTCTAAAGCCGTGCGCTCAGCTGAAGAAAAGGATTTTCTGAGAGAGAGCAAGAGAGCCAAAGAGAAAAGGAGAGAAAGAGTGAGGGGGAGGGGTAAGGGAGAAGGGAAATGGGGAGAGAGAAGAGTGGAGGCCCCTTTTCTATGAAAGGCAGAACAAAAATATATTGACATAATTGAATCCTATGTCTGACCCAAACACATATACAACTACCTGGGAGACAGCATCAAAGTTCTTTGCTCAGGGCTCTCTGATTATTTAAAAAATATCTCCCTCATTTTTAAGCAATATATGTATATTGAAGACTATTTGAACCATATGAAAAGGCACAAGGAAGTTTTTCTTAAAAACCTGCTTTATTGATATATAATTGACATATCATAAACTGTGCACATTTCAAGTGTGTAATTTTATATATTTTGACGTAAGTATACACCCATGAATCCATCACTACCCTCAACATAATGAACACATCCGTCACCCCCAAAAGTTTCCTATGCTCCCTCTCTCCTGCCCCTTCCTGTTCAACCCCCTTCCTGCCAGGAATCAACTCCTCTGCTTTCTGCCACTCTAGATTCCTTTGCATTTTCTTGAATTTTATACAAATGGAATATAAAATTCCATAAAAACATGTACAATGTATGTACTCTTTTTTGTTTAGCTTCATTCACTTGGCATAATATGAAAACAAAAAAACCCAAAAAAATGCCAACAAACCTCACAACTTACAGAGAAGTATAATTAATGACATAACACAGATCCACCAGGATTCAGAACAGTTAATTAGCCATACTCGCTTCAGCTCTCCTCATTTTTTTAATGTGATTTATACAAGAAAAAAATTGTAACAATTTGCATAATTCTATGAATAATTATAAAGCAAACCCCTGTGGGCAACAAGTGAACGCTGTAAGCACCCCGTTATCTTCTGTGTCCCCTCCCTGACACCCATGTCTTCCCCCCCAATTCTAGGTCATCACTATCCCCACTTTTGGGAGACTCACTTTCTTGCTTGCCTTTCTGGTTTTATGACCTAGGTATCCATCCCAGTAATGGTAGAGTTGAGCCACCTGTTTGTGAATTTTATATGAATGAAATCATACTGTTTGTCTTCTTCTGTGACTTGTATTTTTTACCGTTATGTTTGGGAGATTAGCCATGTTGTGTCATGTGGCTGTGGTTTGTTCATTTTAATGGCTGTAGAGTATTCAATTTTATGAATATACTGCAGCGTGGCATGGCCCACACTAGAAAGAAACCTTTTAAATGTGATCATCACTGTTTGGCCTGTGTTCACACCCAAGCCTTGTACCCATCAGACAGTCGTCATAGGATAGAAACAAGTGAAACACCCCAACTCCTGCTGCCAGTCCCCTGACTGCCACCCTGTGTCCATAGAAAGTTAATCTATTAATATTCACATATGCAAATCATAAATATTTACAACAATATCTTCTGTCCTGACATAGTATTCTTTCTGAAGAAGCAAAGCACAAAGCAGCTTCTAAAAAAAAAAATCATGAACTTTATGTAATTTCATTAGTCAGCCCAGGCTAATAAAAAAGTACCACAGACTGGGTGGCTTAAACAACAGAAGTGTATTTTTTCTCATAGATCTGGAGGTTGGAAGTCCAGGATCAAGGAGTCAGTAGGTTTGGTTTCCACTGAAGCCTCTCTCTGGCTTACAAAGGGCTGCCTTCTCCCTGTTTCCTCATGTTTCTGTCTCCTCTGCCTTCTCACTGTATTCCCTCTTTCCTTCTGTTCCCTAATCTTCTCTTTAAAGACCCCAGTCAGATTAGATTAGGACCCATCCCAATGGCCACAGTTTACCTGTTTCAAGGCCCTGTTTCCAAATATGGTCATGGTCTGAGGTACTAGGGGTTAGGACTTCAAAACATGAATTTCAGCCCATAGCAGTTGCACTGATCTTAATACACCTAGTTATATTCTCCATGGGAGAAAGAAAACAAGGATGAGGTCAGACACTCTCCTTCTACAGCCTGCTTTTCCCTTTTCACTCTTTTCCTCAGGCCTTCAATCCAGAACGTCCTAGCTCACTGCTCCTAAACGATGCTCTCACTATAAATTGCATAGAAACATAAGACATCAAAACCTAGTTTTACGTTTCTTTGTGTATAAGAAATAGTAAGAGTCACTGAAGTCGGTGCTTGCAGTCTGAGACTTTTCTAAAAAGAGTTCAGTGCATTATTCAAGTTGAAAAAATAATAATTTGGACCTTAGCCTGTCTCCAGCAGATGGACGACGCTGCCCGTCCCCTGCCCTTTCTTAAGAAGTTCCCTTTATTCTGTGATACCCTAAAGTGTCTGCTGGCATGGTGGTTTACAAGCACCTTCTCACGTGGTGAATAATTAGGTCCTAATCACCACCCAGTGAAGTAGAGAAATAATTTGAATCCCTGTTGTACAGATGAGATAACTGGAGCATAAAGAATGTGGGATTTTCAAGGTCACACAGCAAGAAAGGCACAAAGCCAGCTTCCATTTCTCAGTCTAGGTAATATGAATTCCACAGTTCCATGTTGCCTTCTCTCCCCAAAGTGGCGGTCCATCCACCAAGTTTTTGTTTCAATTGGGGTGCAGTGGTGCTAGTCATTGGGAGGGGGAACAACTGAAAACACTATGATGACTCAGGGCAGTCAATAAGAAAATGGACTTTCTCGGTGAGGCAGAGATGGGGAAGTAGTCATCTCTTTCTTCTGATAGCAGGGCGTACGTTTTGTTTTTCAATCGGCATGCTCACTGGATCCTTCTTATTACCCTTTGCTTTTCATGCTTTTAAAGCTTACCCACAAGCATTTTTTTCATTCCATCTGTATTTAGTAGTTGTTGTTCTACTACAAAGAAGACTTTCCTCTCTTCTCCATCTATTTGTGTACTCATTTATTAATTTATATCACTATAGTCTCACGGTTTCTTATTTTATTCAGTGAGTTTTTGTTTTATTCCACGGGTTTCGATGACCAGACTGTGCTTGTTCAGTGGGAACCCCTTCATTCTGGCTCCTGGGTCCTCTTGACATGTTCCCATAAGTCCATGAGCCTATCCTTACTTGGCACAAAAAGGTGTTCCACATTCTTCTCATATTTTCACTGCCCCAGCCTTAAACTCACTGTATTTTGAGAACTGGTGGATACCACCCAGTGTTAAAAGTAGAAGTCTTGAACCACTGTAGGAGCCAGAGGAGACAGTGATTTCTCCTCAAATTATGACCCTTCTTGACCTTCAGATGAAAGGATTAAGAGGATGATTGCCCCCATGTGCTTGTAATTCATCCCAAGGATAAACAAATCTACTGTCTTAAGTTTCTCATGATTTCCATTTCATGGAAGAGAATTTCAAACTGAGCCTCAGAGACACTAGGCGGGAAATGGGAATTCAAATCTGTGGGATAGGGTAACGGGAGATCAATACGGAACGGACTGCCGCCCTTACTAACAGTGACCCTGACCCACACAAGCCTGTGTGTGGGAGGAGCTTGGGCTCCTCCCAAGGAGCCTGCAGAGCCGGCGGCGAGCAGGAAGCCTCAGAGTACAGAGGACCATGTCACTCTTAACTCCCAGATGGTGAAAGGTAAGCCTCTGTCCTGGGGACACCGGAGTGGGCGGGGTGTCCTTTCTACACTCACAGGTGCAGCCAGAGCTGACTCTAAGATAAGACAGGTTTGATCATGGCTCGTTTTCCTTTCCATTAAAAATAATTTCAATTAGGAAAGACTTTAAACTTACAGAAAGTTACAGATAAAAATGTCATAAGCACCAATGTACCCATCACCAGACGGAGGAAATGTTAACATTAGCCTTAGATCCTTTTAGAAAGAAAATAAAGCTACAGATAAAATTGAAACCCAATTGCCCTCCCTCTCTCTCCAGAGACAACTCTCAAGTTAGTACGCAGCTTCTCGGTGCTCAATATTACTTTGTTTTCACGTGGGTAAACACCAATATATAGTATTGCCTTGTGTACTTAAAACATTTCATAAGCAGTATTGTTACCCACGCTATGCAGCCAAGGCTCCAGGCGCGGAAACTGTTTTCTTTTTTTCAATCATACAGGTTAGTTGTTTATCAACAGGAAGCCACGAAGGCCAGAAACGAAACCAGACTGAACCAGCTAGGTCCAAGATGGCGGGCAAAGTAGGCTAAAGGTCACTGCTTTCCTTGCCTTGATTGATCTCTGCGTTTCCATACCAACCCCTGAAAGCTGAAAGATACTTACCCTGATTTATCTCTGTGTTTGTTTCAAAAGTACCTGGTGTTTGGTAGAGATGCTTCGCGGGCTGTACTTTGAGAGATACACAGTGGTCAACCATCCCAAACCAGCTCTGACGACCACGGGAACACACCTGCGCAGATGAAACCAGGGGGCTGTCCCAGCATTACCTTCGCTTCATTACCTTGCTAACATCTCCGCCCAAAGCGGGGATTTGTGCTCTCCTAGGCACAATTTGTTCCACGTGCAAAGGAGCGTGGCGGACTGCGCATGACCTGGCTGCCCCTGGAAATCTCCGCCCCTTTCCTAGAGCCCTGATGACCTTCTCCCTCCTAACCCTAAAATTCCCTTACTCCCCTCTTTGGGGAGAAGGTGCTTCTAGAGTTTGAGCTTCCCTTCTCCATTCTCTGGCCTTTGGGTAAAAGCCTGTTTTGCTTGCACCAAACTCAATTTCATTATTGGGAGCTCGAAACTGAGTGGGAAAGAACTCCCTGTCTGATAGGGGTTGGGGGAAGGGAGAGCTTAGGTTCAGCTAGGGCACCAAGAGTGGGGGGTCTCACGTCTAATTCAGTAACATTACCATACTGCTTGTATCCGTTTTCAACTGGCTTTTTTTTTTTTCCGGTACGTGGGCTTCTCACTGTTGTGGCCTCTCCCGTTGCGGAGCACAGGCTCCAGACACGCAGGCTCAGCGGCCATGGCTCACGGGCCTAGCCGCTCCGCGGCATGTGGGATCTTCCCGGACCGGGACACGAACCCGTGTCCCCTGTATCGGCAGGCGGACTCTCAACCACTGCGCCACCAGGGAAGTCCTCAACTGGCTTTTGATTTTCACCTAACAGTGAGATTTATTGATATTAATAATGTAGATCTAGTTCATTCATTTTATCTGATAGTATTTTGTTGTATGACATTTTTATAATGATATATGATATTACTCTTAATAGTCCTAATGCTTTGTATATTGTATTTTCTTTGAAGATAATAAACTCACCTGGAATAATGACAGTTTTGTTTCTTACTTTCTATTCCTAAATCTTATTTCTATTTTTAGTATAATGTTGGCTAGGAGTTCAAGTGGGGATTATTTTCTTGTTCTTCTTCTGGTTTAAAAGAGATTTTAAGGTTTGCATTTTTAGGTATGATGCTTGTGGTAGGTTTTTGGTAGTTACCTTTTTACCAGGTTAAGGAACCTACCTCCTAGTACTATTTTGCCCAAGGTGTTTTTTCCCAAAGTCCATTCATGACTGACTTCATTATGTTTCTTTTTCTGAACCTATTGACATGATTATATAATTTTCTCCTTCTAATTTCCCAGTTTAGTAAATTACATCAGTAGATTTCCTAATGTTAAAGTATTCTATATTTTTAAGGAAAAGATAAGATAGAGGACCGTCCTCTATTTGATCATGATGTATTTCTTTTTATACATTGCTCAATTAAGTTTGCTATCCAGCTGTCTGCTATCTATGTATGTATTTAAAAAATTCTTGTATTTGGGTACATGTTTGAAGTGGGGGGCCTGTACATATTTCCCCCCTGTCTGGTTTGTTATCTAGACTATATTGGCTTCATAAAATAAGTTGAGGAGTTTCATCTTTATTTACTGTCTGGAAGAATTTATATATAATTGGAATTATCTGTTATATGAAAGTTTAGAGGATCCACCTGGAGAGCCATCTGTAACCTATAATTTCTTTGTGCGAAAATTGAAAATCTATTAATTCAAGTTCTTATTTTGTTATAAAAACAATTGGGTTTTCCATTTCTTCTCAAGTTAGTAATGGCAAATATGGTACTTTACATTGGGGCAGACAAACTATGGCCTGTGAGCCAAATGCAGCAGCTTTTTGTTTTTGTAAATAAAGTTTGATTGGAACACAGCCATGCAATTCATTTATATATTGTCTATGGCTGATTAGGCTGCGCTCCCCTAATCAATCCCCAGTACCTATCCTCTATCTCCTTGAATCTCAGAGCTTTTCTATTCTCAGTATAGATGAAGAGTTTAAGAATTGAATTTTCAACTCACTTCATCCAACCATTTACTCATCCATCCATCCTTCCATTCAGTGACTATTTACTGGGTGTCTACATTCTCAACATTATTCTAAAGCACTGGGGATATAGCAATGAACAAACAATTCCATGCCCTCATGAGGCTTACATTCAAAGATGGAGACTCAGACAATAGACAAATAAGATAGTACATATACAATATGCCTGGTGTATTTGGGAGAAAAGTAGAAAGTCTTTGGCTACCGTTTCCATTTCTGTAACATTCTTTGGTCTATTCAAGTTCTTTTTGTATCAATATTGCATTTTCTATATTTTACAATTTACCAGTTTCATGTAGGTTTTCAAATTTATTACTGTGGAGGGTTTCATTCTTCTATTTTCAACTTTTTGTACCATTGTCTTTTGTAGATAACATATTGTTGGATTTTATTTTTTTAAAGCCCAGTCTGACTCTTTTTCTCTTCTAATTGGGACAGTTAGCCCATTTATATTTATTTTATATATTTAAACTTAGTTGCCATCTTTTTTCATATTTTCCATTTATATGTCTTATTTCTTTTTATTCTTACTTATCACTGGGTGTATTGAATTTTCTTCTGCTGGTTTAAAAGTTACACTCTAGACAGATACACCAGAAACACATCTACGCGTGGAACAACTCCTACGGAGCGCCTACTGAACGCTGGCAGAAGACCTCAGACCTCCCAAAAGGCAAGGAACCCCCCACGTACCAGGTTAGGGCAAAAGAAAAAAATAAACAGAGACAAAAGGATAAGGACGGGTCCTGCACCAGCGGGAGAGAGCTGTGAAGGAGGAAAAGTGTCCACACACTAGGAAGCCCCTTCGCGGGCGGAGACTTCGGGTGGCAGAGTGGGGGAGCTTCGGTGGCGGAGACTGCGGGTGGCGGAGACTGCGGGTGGCGGAGTGGGGGAGCTTGGGAGCCGCGGAGGAGAGCACAGCAACAGGGGTGTGGAGGGCAAAGCGGAGAGATTCCAGCGCAGAGGATCGGGCCGACCGGCACTCACCAGCTGAGAGGCTTGTCTGCTCGCCCGCCGGGGCGGGCGGGGCTGGGAGCTGAGGCTCCGGCTTCTGTCGGAGCGCAGGGAGAGGACTGGGGTTGGCGGCGTGAACACAGCCTGCAGGGGGTTAGTGCACCGCGGCTAGCTGGGAGGGAGTCCGGGCAAAAGTCTGGACCTGCCGAAGAGGCAAGAGACTTTTTCTTCCTTCTTTGTTTCCTGGTGCACGAGGAGAGGGGATTAAGAACGCTGCTTAAGAGAGGTCCAGAGACGGGCGCGAGCCGCGGCTAAAAGTGCGGAGCCCAGAGACAGACATGAGACACTAAGGCCGCTGCTGCCGCCACCAAGAAGCCTGTGTGCGAACACAGGTCACTAGCCACACGCCCTTCCGGGGAGCCTGTGCAGCCCGCCACTGCCAGGGTCCCGGGATCCAGGGACAACTCCCCCGGGAGAACTCACGGCGCGCCTCAGGCTAGCAATGTCACGCCCGCCCCACACTCCGTGACCCTCCCTACCCCCTGGCCTGAGTGAGCCAGAGCCTCCGAATCAGCGGCTCCTTTAACCCCGTCCTGTCTGAGCAAAGAACAGACGCCCTCCGGCGACCTACACGCACAGGCGGGGCCAAATCCAAAGCTGAGCCCCTGGGAGCTGTGAGAACAAAGAAGAGAAAGGGAAATCTCTCCCAGCAGCCTCAGAAGCAGCGGATTAAAGCTCCACAATCAACTTGATGTACCCTGCATCTGTGGAATACATGAATAGACAACGAATCATCCCAAATTAAGGAGCCCTGTGGATGAAAGGCTCTTGGTGCTGCAGCCAGGAGTCAGTGCTGTGCCTCTGAGGTGGGAGAGCCAACTTCAGGACACTGGTCCACAAGAGGCCTCCCAGCTGCACATAATATCAAACAGCGAAAATCTCCCAGAGATCTCCATCTCAACGCCAGCACCCAGCTTCACTCAACGACCAGCAAGCTACAGTGCTGGACATCCTATGCCAAACAACTAGCAAGACAGGAACACAACCCCACCCATTAGCAGAGAGGCTGCCCAAAATCATAATAAGTCTACAGACACCCCAAAACACACCACCAGACGTGGACCTGCCCACCAGAAAGATAAGATCCAGCCTCATCCACCAGAACACAGGCACTAGTACCCTCTACCAGGAAGCCTACACAACCCACTGAACCAACCTTAGCCACTGGGGACAGACACAAAAAACAACAGGAACTACGAACCTTCAGCCTGCAAAAAGGAGACCCCAAACACAGTAAGATAAGCAAAATGAAAAGACAGAAAAACACACAGCAGATGAAGGAGCAAGATAAAAACCCACCAGACCTAACAAATGAAGAGGAAATAGGCAGTCTACCTGAAAAAGAATTCAGAATAATGATAGTAAAGATGATCCAAAATCTTGGAAATAGAATAGACAAAATGCAAGAATCAGTTAACAAGGACCTAGAAGAACTAAAGATGAAACAAACAATGATGAACGACACAATAAATGAAATGAAAAATACTCTAGATGGGATCAATAGCAGAATAACTGAGGCAGAAGAACGGATAAGTGACCTGGAAGATAAAATAGTGGAAATAACTACTGCAGAGCAGAATAAAGAAAAAAGAATGAAAAGAACTGAGGACAGTCTCAGAGACCTCTGGGACAACATTAAACGCACCAACATTCGAATTATAGGGGTTCCAGAAGAAGAAGAGAAAAAGAAAGGGACTGAGAAAATATTTGAAGAGATTATAGTTGAAAACTTCCCTAATATGGGAAAGGAAATAGTTAATCAAGTCCAGGAAGCACAGAGAGTCCCATACAGGATAAATCCAAGGAGAAATATGCCAAGACACATATTAATCAAACTGTCAAAAATTAAATACAAAGAAAAAATATTAAAAGCAGCAAGGGACAAACAACAAATAACACACAAGGGAATCCCCATAAGGTGAACAGCTGATCTTTCAGCAGAAACTCTGCAAGCCAGAAGGGAGTGGCAGGACATACTGAAAGTGTTGAAGGAGAAAAACCTGCAACCAAGATTACTCTATCCAGCAAGGATCTCATTCAGATTTGATGGAGAAATTAAAACCTTTACAGACAAGCAAAAGCTGAGAGAGTTCAGCACCACCAAACCAGCTCTACAACAACTGCTAAAGGATCTTCTCTAGGCAAGAAACACAAAAGAAGGAAAAAACCTACAATAATGATCCCAAAACAATTAAGAAAATGGGAATGGGAACACACATATCGATAATTACCTTAAATGTAAATGGACTAAATGCTCCCACCAAAAGACACAGATTGGCTGAATGGATACAAAAAGAAGACGCATATATTTGCTGTCTACAAGAGACCCACTTCAGACCTAGAGACACATACAGACTGAAAGTAAGGGGATGGAAAAAGGTATTTCATGCAAATGGAAACCAAGAGAAAGCTGGAGTAGCAATTCTCGTATCAGACAAAATAGACTTTAAAACAAAGACTATTAGAAGAGACAAAGAAGGACACTACATAATGATCAAGGGATCGATCCAAGAAGAAGATATAACAATTGTAAATATTTATGCACCCAACATAGGAGCACCTCAATACATAAGGCAAACACTGACAGCCATAAAAGGGGAAATCGACAGTAACACATTCATAGTAGGGGACTTTAACACCCCACTTTCACCCATGGACAGATCATCCAAAATGAAAGTAAATAAGGAAACACAAGCTTTAAATGATACATTAAACGAGATGGAGTTAATTGATATTTATGACATTCCATCCAAAAACAACAGAATACACATTTTTCTCAAGTTCTCATGGAACATTCTCCAGGATAGATCATATCTTGGGTCACAAATCAAGCCTTGGTAAGTTTAAGAAAATTGAAATTGTATGAAGTATCTTTTCCGACCACAATGCTATGAGACTAGATATCAATTACAGGAAAAGATCTGTAAAAAATACAAACACATGGAGGCTAAACAATACACTACTTAATAACGAAGTGATCACTGAAGAAATCAAAGAGGAAATCAAAAAATACCTAGAAACAAATGACAATGGAGACACGACGACTCAGAATCTATGGGATGCAGCAAAAGCAGTTCTAAGAGGGAAGTTTATAGCAATACAATCCTACCTTAAGAAACAGGAAACATCTCGAATAAACAACCTAACCTTGCACCTAAAGCAATTAGAGAAAGAAGAATAAAAAAACCCCAAAGTTAGCAGAAGGAAAGAAATCATAAAAATCAGATCAGAAATAAATGAAAAAGAAATGAAGGAAATGATAGCAAAGATCAATAAAACTAAAAGCTGGTTCTTTGAAAGGATAAACAAAATTGATAAACCATTAGCCAGACTCATCAAGAAAAAAAGGGAGAAGACTCAAATCAATAGAATTAGAAATGAAAAAGGAGAAGTAACAACTGACACTGCAGAAATACAAAAGATCATGAGAGATTACTACAAGCAACTCTATGCCAATAAAATGGACAACCTGGAAGAAATGGACAAATTCTTAGAAAGGCACAACCTGCCAAGACTGAATCAGGAAGAAATAGAAAATGTGAACAGACCAATCACAAGCACTGAAATTGAAACTGTGATTAAAAATCTTCCACCAAACAAAAGCCCAGGACCAGATGGCTTCACAGGCGAATTCTATCAAACATTTAGAGAAGAGCTATCACCTATCCTTCTCAAACTCTTCCAAAATATAGCAGAGGGAGGAACACTCCCCAACTCATTCTACGAGGCCACCATCACCCTGATACCAAAACCAGACAAGGATGTCTCAAAGAAAGAAAACTACAGGCCAATATCACTGATGAACATAGATGCAAAAATCCTCAACAAAATACTAGCAAACAGAATCCAACAGCACATTAAACGGATCATACACCATGATCAAGTGGGGTTTATTCCAGGAATGCAAGGATTCTTCAATATACGCAAATCAATCAACGTGATACACCATACTAACAAATTGAAGGAGAAAAACCATATGATTATCTCAACAGATGCAGAGAAAGCTTTTGAAAAAATTCAACACCCATTTATGATAAAAACCCTGCAGAAAGTAGGCATAGAGGGAACTTTCCTCAACATAATGAAGGCCATATATGACAAACCCACAGCCAACATCATCCTCAATGGTGAAAAAACTGAAAGCATTTCCACTAAGATCAGGAACAAGACAAGGTTGCCTACTCTCACCACTCTTATTCAACATAGTTTTGGAAGTTTTAGCCACAGCAATCAGAGAAGAAAAGGAAATAAAAGGAATCCAAATCGGAAAAGAAGAAGTAAAGCTGTCACTCTTTGCAGATGACATGATACTATACATAGAGAATCCTAAAGATGCTACCAGAAAACTACTAGAGCTAATCAATGAATTTGGTAAAGTAGCAGGATACAAAATTAATGCACAGAAATCTCTGGCATTCCTATACACTAAGGATGAAAAATCTGAAAGTGAAATCAAGAAAACACTCCCATTTACCATTGCAACAAAAAGAATAAAATATCTAGGAATAAACCTACCTAAGGAGACAAAAGACCTGTATGCAGAAAATGATAAGACACTGATGAAAGAAATTAAAGATGATACAAATAGATGGAGAGATATACCATGTTCTTGGATTGGAAGAATCAACATTGTGAAAATGACTCTACTACCCAAAGCAATCTACAGATTCAATGCAATCCCTATCAAACTACCACTGGCATTTTTCACAGAACTAGAACAAAAAATTTCACAATTTGTATGGAAACACAAAAGACCCCAAATAGCCAAAGCAATCTTGAGAACGAAAAACGGAGCTGGAGGAATCAGGCTTCCTGACTTCAGACTATACTACAAAGCTACAGTAATCAAGACAGTACGGTACTGGCACAAAAACAGAAATATAGATCAATGGAACAGGATAGAAAGCCCAGAGATAAACCCACGCACATATGGTCACCTTATCTTTGACAAAGGAGGCAGGAATGTACAGTGGAGAAAGGACAGCCTGTTCAATAAGTGGTGCTGGGAAAACTGGACAGGTACATGTAAAAGTATGAGATTAGATCACTCCCTAACACCATACACAAAAATAAGCTCAAAATGGATTAAAGACCTAAATGTAAGGCCAGAAACTATCAAACTCTTAGAGGAAAACATAGGCAGGACACTCTATGACATAAATCACAGCAAGGTCCTTTTTGACCCACCTCCTAGAGAAATGGAAATAAAAACCAAAGTAAACAAATGGGAACTAATGAAACTTAAAAGCTTTTGTGCAGCAAAGGAAACCATAAACAAGACCAAAAGACAACCCTCAGAATGGGAGAAAATATTTGCAAATGAAGCAACTGACAAAGGATTAATCTCCAAAATTTACAAGCAGCTCATGCAGCTTAATAACAAAAAAACAAACAACCCAATCCAAAAATGGGCAGAAGACCTAACTAGACATTTCTCCAAAGAAGATATACAGAGTGCCAACAAACACATGAAAGAATGCTCAACATCACTAATCATTAGAGAAATGCAAATCAAAACTACCATGAGATATCATCTCACACCAGTCAGAATGGCCATCATCAAAAAATCTAGAAACAATAAATGCTGGAGAGGGTGTGGAGAAAAGGGAACCCTCTTACACTGTTGGTGGGAATGTAAATTGATACAGCCACTGTGGAGAACAGTATGGAGGTTCCTTAAAAAACTACAAATAGAACTACCATATGACCCAGCAATCCCACTACTGGGCATATACCCTGAGAAAACCATAATTCAAAAAGAGTCATGTACCAAAATGTTCATTGCAGCTCTATTTACAATAGCCCAGAGATGGAAACAACCTAAGTGTCCATCATCGGATGAATGGATAAAGAAGATGTGGCACATATATACAATGGAATATTACTCAGCCATAAAAAGAAACGAAATTGAGCTATTTGTAATGAGGTGGATAGATCTAGAGTCTGTCATACAGAGTGAAGTAAGTCAGAAAGAGAGAGACAAATACCGTATGCTAACACATATATATGGAATTTAAGAAAAAAAAATGTCATGAAAAACCTAGGGGTGAAACAGGAATAAAGACACAGACTTACTAGAGAATGGACTTGAGGCTATGGGGAGGGGGAAGGGTAAAAAAATAAAAAATAAAAAAAAATAAAAGTTATACTCTATTTTGTGCATCTGATGATTGCTTTAAACTTAAGACTAATATATATTTAAAAACTTTCCCCTATTAATCTGTTAAACTTGTCAGTATTTATGTCTTTCCCCTAAAAAGACAAATACTCTAGTCTGCTCTCATATCCTTCAGTTTCTTCCCCACCCCCTTCCTATGCCATCATTACATGAAAATGATTTTTTTTCCTTTTTCAATCATGCTAGATTTTTTTTATTACCTTCCTAGATTTATGTGTCTAAAATTTTGAGTACTTTTTCCAAAATTATTTTCAATGTGTGGTAACCCTTTTGGTACCTTGTATGCCTGAGAATGTTTTTTACTACCCTTCATATGTTAATGCCAATTTTTGGATATAAAGTTCTACCTTCCAGATTATTTTCTTTCAATTAAAAAAAATTACTTTCATCTTGTATCCAACACTTCTTCTGCAAAGACTAATGCTTCTCTGTAGATAGTCTACTCTTTCTCTAGGTATTTCTCTGCTTTGTCTAGGTAGGTATTCTCTACCCTTGGAAGTCTTTTCAAATTTTACCTTTGTCTTTGGGACAATTAAAAAAAATATTACTACAATCTAAGTATGGGTTTTCATTCTCTGTCTACTTTCAATGTGACATCCTTCATCTTTCCTTGATTCTAGAAAATTAATGTCCATTTATTTGTTCAAATATTTTCACCTTTCTGTTTTTGTTTTCCTCGCTCGTTAGAACTCCTATTTGGATGTTGAAAATTTTACATCTAATCTCTTTATTTCTTAGAATTTTTTTCTTTTGTGTTTCTTTAAAAAAATTTTTTTTTCTGTTGACATCTGGAAGAATTCCTCATTTTAATCTTTCAGTTCACTAATATATTCTTCAGCTAAATCTGTCCTATCATTTATCTGCATCTGTCTGATCTAATGTGAATATTTCCACTTGGTTTTAAAATAATTTGTTGTCCTTGTCTCATTATCCAAATATTTATTATGTTTATTTTAAATTTTTGGTCTATTCTTCTGTTTCATATAGTCCACAGTGTTCTATTTGCCATTTTTATTGTAATTTTGTTTTGTAGTCTTTTTTTCAGATGTCTATTTTTTTTTCCCAGTGAACTCATGCTACTCTGGTAATGTCTATTGGGGGATTTCCAACAAAGAGTTCTAGTCTCCATCTGTCCCTGTGAATATAAAGTGTGGGTAGTGGATAGTGTAACCACAGGTCCACTATTGATCACTCCTGATTGCTAACTCCTCATAAGGCAACCCTTTGGTTCAGGGTTTCAACTTTAAACCTTCAGGACAAGATGCAACATAGTATCTTGGATTGGATCTTGGAAAAGAATAAGGACAATAATGGAAAAAGCCTGGCAAAATCTGAATGTAGTTTTGTTAATAGTGATGTACCCATGTTAATTGTACTGCAGTTATGCAAGACATTAACATGAGTAGAAACTGGGTGAAGGGAGTACAGGAAACTTTTCTGCAAATCTAACATTATTCCAAAATAAAAAGTTTTTATAAATATTTTTGATAAGTGAGCTGGACACTCATGATATGTGTAATTATCTATAGGTGTATTTCACTTTAAATGAAACATTTAAAAAATGTAACACACACACGTGCACACACACACACACACACACACACTCATACCCCTTAAAAACCCTTTCAGTCGAAGCACCAGTGGGAAGACAAAACCACCCTTGGTTGTAATCCTCCGGCTTTGAGGTTCTGAAAGGGGAGGGTTGGAAGAGTGAAAGCTCAAGGCAAGCTGGTCCATCTTCACTTGAAGTTGTCCCACAGTTCACTGATGCTCTTCTTATTTTTAAAAGGTCTATCTGGGCTTCCCTGGTGGCGCAGTGGTTGAGAGTCCGCCTGCCGATGCAGGGGACGCGGGTTCATGCCCCAGTCCGGGAAGATCCCACATGCCGCGGAGCGGCTGGGCCCGTGAGCCATGGCCGCTAAGCCTGCGCGTCCGGAGCCTGTGCTCCGCAACGGGAGAGGCCATAACAGTGAGAGGCCCGCGTACCGAAAAAAAAAAAAAAAAAAAAAAAGTTCTATTTTCTCAAGTTCACTAACCTTTTTTTCTGCACTGTCTAATCCACTGTTAATCCAATTTTAAAATCTCAGACACAGTTTTCATCTCTAGAAGTCTTATTTGGGTCTTTTGAATATTCTCCATGTCTACTTAACTTTTTGAATGTTGGAAGTACAGTTCTAATACCTGCTAACGTCTTTCTCTGCTGATTCTAACATCTGTGTTACTTCTTGAGTTGGTTTTCGTTGGTTGGCCTCACTATGGGTCACGTTTCCCTGATTTTTTGCATGTCTGGTAATCTCTGATTGGATATCAGACATTGTGAATTTTACCTTGTTGGAGTTGGATATGTTGTATCCCTATATATCTCCAGTTTTGACCTTGGATATAGTTAAGTATTGGAAACATTGTGATTCTTCCAGGTCTAACTTTTACAATTCGCTAGGTGGGTCTAGAGCAGCACAGTTTATGACTAGTCATTCCTCACTGCTGAGGCAAGACCCTCCTGAGCACTTCACCCCATGTGCCGTGAATTATGAGCTTTTTTAGTCTGACTGGTGGCTGTAGGCACTGTTCCCAGTCCTGTGTGAGCACTAGGCCTTTTTTCTTCCAGTCCTTTCAGGTGGTTCTTTCCTCCACTTCAGGTAGTTTCTTCACATGATGTGTCGTTGATGCATGCACGGAGGGTTCTATGCAGACTTCTGAGGTCCTCTCACTGTGCGTTCTCTCCTCTCTGGTGCTCTGTATTACGAACTCTGGTTGCTTTGGTCCCCTGGACTCTCAGCTCCATCTCCTCGACTCAGGGAGTCTGCAGGCTCTGCCTCAATTCCCCCTCAAGTGCCACAGCCAGAGAACTGTCATAGGCAGTACATTGGGACAGTTTGCTTCTGGTCTCTCAGGCATGGTTGTCTTCTGTTTTGTGACTTCTATGTCTTGAAAATCACTGTTTTATGTACTGTCTTCCTTCCTTCCTTCCTTCCTTTCTTCTTTCCTTCCTTTCTCTCTTTCTTTCTTTTCTCTCTCTCTCTCCCCCTCCCCCTCCCTCCCTCCCTCTCTCTCTCCCTCTCCCTCCCTCCCTCTCTCTCTCTCTCTCCCTCTCCCTCCCCCTCCCTCCCTCCCTCTCCCTCTCTCTCTCCCTTTCTCTCTCTCCCTCCCTCCATCTCTTTCTCACTTTCTTCTCTCTTTCTTTCTTGTTTCGTAAAAGAGGGTAAATTGGTCCCTGTTACTCCATCTTGGCTGGAAGCAGAAGTCCCACATTCTTTTTTTGTTCCCTCATTTAAACAGTGTGTTTAGGGAGGTTTCTGTGGTGAGAGCAAAGAGGGGCCAGGACAGCTATCCCAGTTTCAAAGCTCAGTGGCTCCCTCTGCCGTTGTTACCACAAAGAACTCAAAATGTGGCCTCTCTGTGTAGCCACTTAGTCTCTCAGAGCTAAGCTTTCTGCCCGCAGACAGTGTTTCCTAGAGCTTTACAGGCCTTACTCTCCAAGGTGGACAGGGCGCAGGTTTTTTAAAATAGAGAAAACAAAAGATTGTGTTGAAGGGGACGACACCATTTGTGAAATGGCAGGGCCGAGGGAGATGCCAGTGCAGATGCAGAGGTGAGGTGGAGGCAGAGGCCAAGGCCCGAGAGATGAAGATGCCAAACCTGGGGCCAAACGCAAGGGCACATGACAGCCATGTCTAAGGAAAAGTCCATTCATTCACATACTCCATGTCTGGGCAGGGGCAGGCACAGAGTAGAGGAGGCAGTCATGTATAAGAAAAGGCCCACATGTGTCTATGCAGGATGTTGAGCAATGGAGAAGAACTTGGTGTTTGCAACACTTACATTCTTTTGCAGGGCTCCCAGGAAGGTCACTGTGGAGAGGCTGCCTGCTTAGGAACTACATTCCCAGTCCCCTTTGTAGGTGGACATGCGGCTTAGAGGCAGGCCACAGAATGTGCCACTGATGTTCACCTCCCACACAGGCTAATCCACATGCTTCTCCCCTTCCAGCTGGTTGGAATGGAGACCCCTGGAGACAGCAGGTGACAATGGCAGAGCCTGCAATATCTCGGGACTAGCCCACCTAACTAGGGCATGAACAATTTTTGCTATCATGGTGGTGAAACTGCAATGTTATGCTAAGAACATTTTCAGTAATGAAGTGACTTGATCATTTGGTAAATTGACCTTTGACAATCCAATTTCCAGCAGATTCTTCCTTGAGGGTGTATATATATATATGAATAACTTTGGCTTGCTTCCTTTAGAAAGACCAAGTGGTGTTTTGAGTAGAATAACCAGTTTTAGCTAAGAGCTGATTTTACTCATAGATTTGCATATTTTATAGTTTTTTTTTACCCTGTGGTTAGATGAGGAAGGACTTGCCTCCATTCTTGTCCTTCCATTCACAGGATGCCAAGCCCCCTCTCGTGCTCCCCCTACTATTACAAGGAAGACAACTTAAGAGGAAGAAACCAATGGAACTAGAGAGAGGGAGAGAGAGATGGCAATCACAGAGGAAACTCACTCAGTGTTGTCAAACCTAGACTAACGTAGATGAGAGAGACTCAAGGGGAAAAGAACATTTTGCCCCATCCGTGTGTGTGTGTGTTTGTGTGTGTGTGTGTGTGTGCACACACATACTTGATTGTTGAATTACTAAAACATGTCCAGTAATGTCCTGTCCTTCTTAATGTTAGAGGCATAACAATGGACTTATAGGTCTAACTCCTTTATTTTATAGATGGACAAGCTGAGACCCATATAGACACAGGGCTGCTCAAGGTCACTGTTCATAAGTTGCAGACTTGGGATTTCCCAAATTCACTTGATTCAGACTTCACAGAGGCCCCCTCCCACTCCTCATGCCCAAATGCACATTCGAGCTACGGAACTTGCCTCTCTGTGAGCTGGTGAAAACCACAGGGCGAGCCTGCAAGGAGATAAGCTCCCCATCATCACTAGGCTGCCACCCAAACAGACTGCACAGTGCAGGGAGAATGCCACGGCAGAGAGAAGCTTCCCACACAGGGCCCCCCACCAGTGCCCCTCTCCGTTGCATTTTTCAGGGGAATCCCTCCTGCCTTCAGCTGGTGGCCCCAGGAGGCAAAGGTCTTGAGTCACTCTGGCCGCAGCACTGGGCTGGTGACCACAGAGGGTGACCACAGGTCTGGGGAGCTGGGGCTGTCTGGAAAGCAGTTTCTCTTTTAATGTCTCTCTAGAGGCGGTCCTGTCTGCCCTTCCCAGCCTCCTCCCAGGCTGACTGCTCTCAGCCACGCTGTGACCCTATCTTCCCTGGAGCCCACGGAGTGGCATGCAAATGTTCCAGGACATTCAGGAACCTCTCCAGCCCACTGAGGCTACCTCTGTGTGTCTCACATGTCCGGGGCCTTTCGCTATTTCCAGAGAACACCAGTTGCTTTCGTACGTCTGTGCTTTAGTACAAGATGTTTCTTCTGTCTAGACCTCTCTCCAACCCGGACTGCTTAGAACACTCCCTCCTCATTCTTTTATTTTTTACAATTATTTATCTTTAAAAGTTGGGTAAAATATACATAACATAAAGTTTAATATTTTAACCTTTTTTTTTTTTTCAGTGACGGTTCAGTGGCATTAAGAACATTCACGTGGTTGTGCAACCATCACCACCATCTGTCTCCAGAACTGAAACTCTGCATCACTTAATAATTCCCCATTCCTTCCCCCAGCCCCTGGCAACCACTGTTCTACTTTCTGTCTCTATGAATTTGACTACTTTAGGTAACTCATAGGGGTGGAATCATACAGTGTTTGTCCTTTGTGACTGACATTGCACCTAGCATAATGTCTTCAAGATTCATCCATGCTATTGCATGTGTCAGAATTTCCTTCTTTTTTAAGGCTGAATAGTATTCCATTGTATGTATACATCACATTTTGTTTATCCATTCATCTGTTGATGGACACTGGGTTGATTCCATCTTTTGGCTATTGAGACATAATTTGTGGCCTAACATATGGTCTGTCTTGGAGAATATCCCACGTGTACTCAAGAAGAATGTATATGCTGCTGTTGTTGGGCAGAGCGTTCTGAGTTATGTCTGTTAGATTAGTTGGTTTATTCAGTTGTCCCAGTCCTCTAGTTCCTTACTTGTCTTCTGTCTGGTTGTTCTATCCATTCTATCGAGAGTGGGGCATTGAAGTCTCCAACTTTTATTGTAGAATTGTCTATTTCTCCCTTCAATTCTTTGTCAGTTTTTGCCTCATACACCTTGATGGTCTGTTATTGGGTGTGTAAATGTTCCTCCTCATGCTTAAGCCTCCATCCAGACACTCCCTCCTCGGGTGCCCTCACCCCTGCCTCCCTCTGTCCTGGGCAGGGTCACTCTCCTCTGTGCTCTCACCATAACTTGGATACACCTCTGTGTCCCACATTCTGCTATCCTGAGTAACTTACATGTTTCTCGTCCCATTTAGTTTGTCTTGGAGGTCACAGAGTTTTGTCTTCTTTATGTTTGCATCTTCAGAATCTGGCACAGTAGGTGCCCAGTGAATGTTTGTTGAACGGACATTTGTCATTGAATGCAATTGTTGCGTCATCCATGTTCTTCCTGGGATAAAAATAACTGTAGTCAGAAATTCTCAACACACCATTGCTTTTGGTATCAGTAACGTATAGCCTCCAAGGTGCTTGTTCTTCTCCCTCGTTTGATCCGCACCCCAACCCTATAAGGGAGGTAGGGCGGGGTTTACAGCTCCACTCTACGGGTAAGGAAACTGAGACTCAGAGGCTCAGGCTGAGCGTCTTGCTAGAGGTCGAGATGGCAAGAGGCAGAGCTAGGACTTGAGCCCAGGTTAGTCTGGCTTCTGACCAGGACTCCTTTCTCTGCCCACTGCCCTGGTGGGCTTGGCTCTTTGTGGCTGCCCTGGATGGGATCACAGCCTGTGTGTGTGGAGGCCGAGCCTCTTTTCTCTTGGGGAATTTGAAGTTTGCCTTTGGATGTGTTACGAGGAGTTCTGAGCGTCTCTGAGATACACCTCATGAGATTATTTTAGAGATAGTGAATGCTGAGTATCTTGCTTGCTGAGGCACAGCGGGGAGCTGAGGCTCCAGTCTGGGCTTCCCTGACTCCAGGTTTGATGTGCTTGCCATTTGACCTAATGTACCCTGGGCAGTCTTAGGATAGTCAAGAAGCTTTTTCATGTTTTGAGCTAAAATAGGTCCAGTGTGTCCACCCTCCCACTCTGGCCTCTGGAGCCCTTCAGAGTGAATCTGCTCTCTCTGCTCCTAACACCCTTCCAGGGATGTGCATGTGTTTCCCTGAGTTTTTTTCCTCAGGCTGTACGGCACCAGTGCCTTCAAGTTCCTCCACTGCTTTTTTTTTTTTTTTTTTTTTTTTTTTGTGGTACGCGGGCCTCTCACTGTTGTGGCCTCTCCCGTTGCGGAGCACAGGCTCCGGACGCACAGGCCCAGCAGCCATGGCTCACGGGCCCAGCCGCTCCGTGGCACGTGGGATCTTCCCGGACCGGGGTACGAACCCTTGTCCCCTGCATTGGCAGGCGGACTCTCAACCACTGCGCCACCAGGGAAGCCCCTTCCACTGCTTTTCTAGAGACCTCCCTCTCCGGGCCACCTCCCTCCCTCCAGTTTGTCTATTGGCTGGGTCTGAGTCCCTCCCTCCAGTTTGTCTATTGGCTGGGTCTGAGTCACAGGGAGAGCACACCCATAACAGGGCATCACTGGGCTGGCAGGGAGACTGCAGAGGCTCTAACTGCAGCTTCCTCAAATGGACAGGCAGCTGGCTGTCAGGCAGAGAGCGGGGGTGTGGGGAGGAGAGGCAAAGAGAGCCCTGGCGTGTGTGATGGAACAAAAATAGAGGGGCTGGGGTTACTGTGGGCCAAGCTTCTTCCCAGCACATGTTTGCAGGGAGACTCTGGTTCAGGTGAGCCCACCAGGTCCTGTGTGGTTGTAGGGTGAGCCCCCCCGGGGGGGAGCGCCGGATGCTCCCAGGCTGTTCTGCTTCAGTGGTCGGAGCAGGGTTCGGAATGATGTTTAGCAGAGTCCGTATTGTGGTCCTTGAGACCTCGGGCAACAGGAATTCTGTTTATAGCTCCCTTCCTTTCTGTTCCCGGGGTGCTCTAGAGATGTCTGGTTTTACTGGTCCATTGACTGGATGTGACAGTGAGGGGATAACAAGGACAAGGGATGACTAGAGGGGGTCCAGGGAAGGCCTCCTGGTTAATTTTCAAGTAAATGATGATAATAATTACACTTACCTTATAGGATTGCTGAACATATTAAAAAAGGCAATGCATATATACGCTTTGTGCAATCCCAGCTCTGTACAGGGCAACTACACTTAGTACTCACCCCGTGAGGGCACCTGGTGGCTCTTAGCAATGTTTCCCTCATGACCCTTTGGGGGCCAGAGTGACATCTGTCACCTCCACGCTCTGAAAGCATTTGTGGGCTGAGAACTGGACTGAACAGCAGGGCTGGATTTTAGTCGTGGCTGTAAGTTGCTGTGTGACCCAGGGAAAACTCCTTCCCCTCTCTGGGCCTCTGTTTTCTTTCCTGTTCCATGAAGGACTTGGGCTAAAAGATCTTTGAGGTCCTTTGGCCTACAGAAGCTGGGGGATCTGGGCCATGGGCCAGGGTGCTACTTTCTGATGCTCTGGACTCTTTCTTTAGGGAAAGGAACCTCTCTCCACTCTACCTTTTGCCGAGCTGGTCTGCTGGTTTCCTAGACCGGTCCAGCAATGCTGGACATGGGTCTGGAATGGGGGTTCTGAGGTCAAGACGGTTTCCCTTGCATGAGGGCAGGCGCCAGGACCAGTGCCTCCTTGCTGCATTGCCTGACAACACCCCCAGGAAAGGGGTGCTGCCTGGATTGCTTTCAGTGTCCTTGCCCCACCTGCCCCAGACAGCCCAAGCCATGTCCTCAAGTCACAGGGAGTTTAGCATGTCTTGCTGTGACACATGGCCAGAAGGCAGTAAAACCCAAGCCCTCCTGGTGGGCAGGTGATCTTCATAGAGCTAGCCAGGCCTGACTCAGAGCCTCAGCCTGCCACCCTCCAACCAGCTGTTCCCTGGGCCACCACACAGAAATCACACCATGGGGGATGGCATCGGGCTGCAGGAAAGCGTGTCCCTGGCTCGGGGGCCAAGGAGAGGAATGCAGTATCAGCCTGGCACCAACTGGTCCGAAAGAACAGCTGACTCTCTGTAGGGAAAGCTGAGATGAAGTCCCAAGTTCAGGACTGGCCGGTAGCCCCAGGACAGGGATGGCTGATAGTCTGAGCAACTGCCAAGGAGAGAGCTGGACCAGACCCTCTGAGGCCACGCTCCTAACTCCACCCTCCACCTGACGGTGCATGACCTTCACTTGATTCCTGCCCCCTTCTTCGGACCTCGGCCTCCCCATCTGGGCTGAATATGAAGGTCTTAAGAGAACAAATTTTGTGGTGTCTTTACTTAAAATTTGGGGACCCTGTTCCTCCAGCCTTTAGCAGAAATGCTACTACGAAGGGTGAGTGTCTGACATGTCATTTTGTGCTGCCTGGGACGTTCTCCCTCTTCACCCAGACTCCCCTTTCCTTACCACGTCCTAATCTGAGCTGGTACACATTCTCTTGTTTTCTAGAAGGAATACTACCTTAATTCTGGATTATACGGAATGACAATCTAGACAATTCAGCGTCTAGTTGAAGATGGGCTAACCAAGGAGGTTTTATTTCTAGTTCCAGCTCTCCCTGTGAGGTCTTGAGCAATTCTCTTCCCTGTCTGGGCCTCAGTTTCCTTCTTTGTAGTGGGAGGTGTTTGAGGCAGGTGATCCCAAGACTTCTTTCCAGTTTTGCCTCAGGGTCTCTAATTTCCCCTTGGAAATTTAACCTTTTTTTTCTCTGTTTGTCTCAAATGACTGAGACAGTCAACAGGGATTAAATGACTGAGAAGCAAAACAACTTGGCTATAAACCGTCTCAGAAGGACAAGGAGACCTCTCACCCTAATGTGGAGGGCAGTTAGAGAAATGCAGCCCCACTCCCGCTGGTAAAAAGAGATGGGGTGCTTACTGTTCATATCTCACCCACGGTGGAGGGTTTGCAAAAGTGATCACACACAGACACATCAGGGGAGGGAGGAGGTGCTGGGTCAGCAGGGGAGCCTGGAGCATGTTTGTCCCTGAAGGAAAGTCAGGCAGAGAAGTATGCTTGGCACCAGGCCTTGCTGGGATTATCTTCATCACAGAGCCATAATTTGTTTTTCCACAGCCCTCAGGATTGTATAAGGGGATTCCAGAAGCTTCACGTGAGCAGTGAGTACCCAGTATCCTGGGGCTGCCTGCCAGTAAGACGACCTCTCTCAGTGTCTGCTGCCACCACCTGCTGATTGGGAGCTGGCCGCTGCCTGGGGCCCTCGTGAGAGACTCGTCAGGAAGCTGGTGTTCACCTCTCGGGCATTTGCGAGCCTTCACTGTGGAGCTGTCAGCATGCTTGTGTCAAAGGGCTTCACCTGCTTGTGCCAGTGGAAGGGCCACACTCCAGGAGGCCCTCCTGTCACCCTGCTCCGTGGCCGACAGCCTGCGTGCAACTTCGAGCAGCTGGGTCTTTAGATTGCTGCTGGAGGGAAGCTTAAGCTTCTGCTGCTAATGAGCTGGGCTTTGAACAACGAGCAGAAGAATAGGAGGAAGAGCTTTCCCGATGCAAAATTGCATGGGAGGAGCCATAGCAAATTTGGGTAATACAAAGTAAACCATTTTGCCTAGACTAGATCAAAGGTCCCATGTGACTGCCCACAGACCTGTGATGATTAGTGAAGAAGGGTCATCATTCATAGCAATGGGGAAAATAAAGTCCACAGAATGAATTTTGTAAAACTAATGTAGCTTGTGGAATTCTTCTTTATTTTTAGAGATATCCTTGCTGCTTTTTAACGTTAAAATGTTTTTTTCCTTATAAAATGATGGTGATATTAGATGGTAGTTGGTTTTTAAAAATGTACCTATCTGATAATCCTATGTTAATTCTCTGTGATTAAAAAAAATGTTTTTATTGATCTGTGAATTCCAAAATCTAGGAACCGGTGTACTCTCAGAGGACTTGGATAGAGGGCGGTGGGAGACAGGGCAGAAGTGGTAGGCAAGGGCCTGGGGTGGAACACCCTCATCTGTAAGCCGCAGGGGACCATGTGTATTTCATCCACTGTGGAATCCTCAGCATCTAGCACATGGGTCAGTAAACATTTTCTGTAAAGGGCCTGGTAGTGAACATTTGAGGTGTTTTGGGCCATACTCCCTCTGTTACAGCTACTTGACTCTGCCTTCTTAGCACAAAAGCTGCCGTAGACAATATGTAAATGAGTGAGTGGGGCTGTGTTCCAATAAAATTTTATTTACAAAACCAGTTGGTGGGCCTGATTTGGTCCAGGGGTTTTAATCGACTAACCCCCAATCTCTGCTAGATTGATAAGAATACTTATCCTGTTCAGTAAGTATTTATTGAATTGATATAAATTGTTTCTAGAGGGCAAAGAGGAGACATTGGAAGGGTCTGAGGTAGGATGTGTAAGGACCACTGCAGTAGACTGTGTAAGGTGGATGGGGGAGCATGGGGTAGAGCCATTGCACTCGGTAAGGAGCAGTTACAACATCCCAGGCCTGGAGCTGGGAGGGCTCAGCTTGGAGCAGTGCAGTTGAGAGGGAGTGAAGGTGTGAGAGTAGCTTAGCTGATATTTAAAGGGAGTAGGAAAAGCCATGAATGGCTGGAATTTAAAGTCCCAGTTCCTTAAACTCTGCTTTTTATGCCCCAAATCATGCTTCTAGAAGACAGAGCTCTAGTCTATCTGAAAAAGCCTGGCTCTTCCAAACCAGAATCTTGGCTTTTAAGACGCTTCTTGCTATGAATTTCAAAAGCCAAGAATTTGATTCTTTGCTTTCCCTTTACATTTCAGCTATGCGGGATTTGTTCTGAGGCGGTAAGTCCTGAACGTCTCAGCCTCCTGATTTTGTTTGAATGGGAGAAACGCTGTGCATTAAAAAAATGAGAATGCAAATGTACTTGCTAGTGTAAGGAAATATTTTTCTGCTGTATTTGGTACTAATAAGAGGCAGGAAAACTTTGGGAGGGTATGTCTCTTGGCAAAGGTATGATGAATCAGTTTGGACATCTGTGGTGATGAGGGTCATTCAGCGGGGATGTCTGGTGGCCACCCAAGTTCACCCAAGTGGTGAGTCTGGCTGAGCATCCTGGAGTGAGCTGAGAGAGTAGAGGAATTCTCTAACAGTGGGAAGAGCCAGAAAATCTGAAGTGTACCCTTTGAAAAATGCTATCATTCATGAGCAGAAGACAGTGTTGAAGGCAGTGGAGGGGCCCCCAAATGCATGGAGCGTCAGGATTGGGTCATGTCGCTGAAACCAAGGAAAGAGAAACTCTCCAGGGGAAGGGCTTGGTTAGAGAGCATCAAACCCTATGGTTTCTGTTTTTGGTTCACTCATTCTTTCACCAAACATTCAGAACTGCCTTCCCTGTGCTGGCTGTATTTTGGGACATTGGGATATAAACTCAGACCCAGCCCCTGCCCTTAGAAACACCTGACCAAGTGAGGGAAAGAGATGCAAACACAATTGCAGTTCATTTTAAGGCCTCCCACAGAAGTCTGGCTAAAGTATACCCCTTAGACCTCCCTATACACGGAGTAAAGGGAGATGGAATTCTATTTACCACAAAGCTGTTCAAAGATGGAAGGAGGATATTTTGGAGGTATCAATCTGTCATCCTGTCACCCAGGATGTTCAAAGGTTGCTGGATGACCATCTGGTGAGATGATTACAAAGGGGATATCAACCTCATCTATGGCCTTTCTTCCAACCCTGAGTTAGGAAGCAAATCTTATGACTCTGCTGCCCTTTCCCTGTTTCTCCAGGTAGACTGTCAGGCAGCTGTGGCTGTGAATTCTGCTTGAGGGTTGCATTTCTAGGAGTGGAAAAGTAAGGAGAATAGCGCTGGGCATAGCAGGGACCCTGAGTCAGGCGGCAGAGCCGTGCGGTCTAGTTCCAGCTCTGTCGCTGACTCACTGCGAGACCCTGGGTGAATCCTTCCCTTCTCTGGGCCTTAATGTCCCCTTCTGTACCACTGGGGGAGGTCGATTAGGTGTTTTCTGTGGTCTCTCCCACTGATTCTCATGCTGACTCTGGGAAGGACCATTTGGTTTGCTTGCTTGTTATAGCTGTACTAAGATACAGTTCACATACCACACGATTCACCCATTTAAAGGGTACAATTCAATGGGTTTTAGTATATTCATGGAGTTGTACAACCATCACCATAACCAATTTTAGAACATTTTTATCATCCCCAGAAGAAACCCCATGCCCTTTGGCCATCAACTCCTAACCGCCCCCGGCCCTAGGCCATCACCAATCTTTCTATCTCTATAGGTTTCCCTATTCTGGGCCTTTCATGTAAATGGAATCATATGACAGGTGTTTTTTTGTGCCTGGCTTCTTTCATTTAGCACATTTCCAAGTTTCATCCATGCTGTAGCATGTATCACTATTTCATTCCTTTTTTTTTGTTTTTTTTTTTGCTGAATAACATTGCATTGTGTAGATACACTACATTGTATTTGGGTTGTTTCCATTTTTCAGCTGTTATTGAGTAATACTGCTATGAGCATTAGTGTACATGTTTTTTTACGTGGAGGCATGTTTTCAGTTCTCTTGGGTACACACCAGGGAGGTGAATTGCTATATGATGCCTTCTCTGATCTTATATCCTGCACTACCCCTTACACTCCCTAAACTCCAGCCACAGTGGGGCTCTATCCACCCCTAAGCCGTGCTTTTAGGCCCCCCACGCTTTTGCCTACATTGCTGTTACCTCTGAGAAGCTCTTCCCTCTCATCATTTTGGGTTCAAATACTACGTGTTATTCAAGGCGTAGCTCAAATATCACTTCCTCCACTGCTGCCTCCTGTGAGAGTCATGTGACCCCAAGGGCCCGTCTATTAACACTAGTCCTTTCCATTGTGGACTGAAATTATTCTGTGCCCAGGTCTTATTACCTTCCTAGACTGTACCCCTCCTGGCCTCATCTAGACTCTGGTTTTTGGATTCACTTTTATATTCCAAGTGCTCGCACGTAGCAGACCCTGCATAAATGTTTGAATAGGGAGCATTTGATGTGTTCTGTTATTTAATGATTTGAGGCGATACCTCTGCACCCTCTATGGCTGTCAGGATCGTAAGAGCCCTTCCCATCTCCTCAGAATGAAGACACATTCTCCAGGCAGCACTTGGGGAATAAGGCTGAGTTGTCTTCAGTTTCTCTGGACCATTCCCCCTGTCTCCAGGCTGACATGGGCATCTCAGCCTTTCCTCACATTTAGCTTAAATCTAATGAATTACTCTGAAAAACAGGGTTATACATTTTGGATCCTGACTTCTTTGAGCATTGCTCATGACTTTGAAATTTATAAACATAGACAGCTGTCTTCCCAGATGACCTACCAAATCATATTCCCCTAGAAAGCAGAGCTCAATTAGATATTTAAGGCATCAGATAGTGAAATGGGCTAGATGACTTCCTGCCCCATGCAAGGTGGGGTGTGGCAGCGATCAATAGTCATCTGGTCTCACACTGAACATTTCCAACAACAAGTAAATAACTTCCGCCCAGGGCCACTTGAAGGGTAGGAAAGCTCTTTACACTACACTAAAATCTGCCTTCCTGCAGCTCTCAACCGCTGTGCCTGGCTTGGGCCCCCGGGGCCCCTCAGATGATTTCCACTCCTTCTGTTCTAGCACAACCCTTCAAGTTTTGAAAACAGGACTGTGGCTTCTGTGTTTATCCTTATTCAGACAGAATAGCCCCAGTTCCTTCAGTAAGTTCTTAGTACATAATAAGAAACAGTAAAAATAATAAATAGTAAACAATCAATTAATAATAAATGTTTTCAAATAAGAAAAATATCATAATACTGCAATAAAAAGTGACAATATTAAAATTGCAGGCATAATATCTGATCCCCAAGCATTCAGCATATACTGGGCATCGTGTCAAGCACTTAACATGGATTAACTCTTTCTAGTCTCACAACAGCCATATGAAGTGAGGACTGTGATGGTTCCCATCTGACAGATAAGAAAACTGAGGCTTGAAAAGAATAAGTAACTGGAAAACCTCACCTAACTAGGGGTAGAGGTAGGTTCTGAATGCAAGCAGTTCTTCTTGAGTTCAAGGTCAAATTTCCACGTGCCCCGCCTTACTGCTGGGCCCTGCCAGGTGACCATGACTTCTCCAGAGAGCTGGTAGCAGGCCTTGATCTCCTGTGGCCAGGAGACATGGGTTCCAGTGTGGACACTCCTAACTTGGGTGTGAATCTGCATGAGGTCCCCTCCTTGCCTGAATCTTCGTAACTTCATCCATTAAACATGGAACTAGCTGGTCTGAAAGGTTGCCAGTGGCTTGTGGTTTGGATATTCCAACCTTTCCCGAATGCATTGAACTCTTCCACATCTCTGGGCCTTTGAACTTCTGGTCCCATTGCCTGTAAGTTCCTTCTATTGTCTACTGCTTGACAAATAATTCCTCATCTTTTGAGACCTGGTTTGAATTATTGCTTCTTCTGTGTAGCCTTCCCTGAACCGCAGGGAAGGTCAGCCTCCTTAGCCCCTGTTCCCTAAACACTTGCATAAATCTCTGCTCTAGAACCTGCGATGGTCTCCTCAGATGAACAGTGACCTTCTCAAGGACAGAGGCTTGTTTATTCATCGTGGCAACCTCAGCACTTAGCACAGTGGGGTACAGTACTTGTCTTTCTAAGGACTTCAGAATGGCCGAGTTGGTTCGGGTGCCATTTCACCGTCACATCTGCTAGATGGCGCTGCAGCCCACAGCAGCGTCACCCCAAGGTCTCCTGCAAAACCGCAGGTCCTGCCAGTGGGGGTGGTAGCCTCAGGCCAAGCTGGGAGATCACTTAGCCAGAAGCCCAGGAAATGTACAAGTTTCTATTTTCTCCTCATCTGTTCAGTTTTGAATGCTGCTGGGATTGAGCCCTTTATCTTTCCCATTCCTGAAGGTCTAGGAAGGCAGGGGCTGCACCCTTCTTCCCTCCTCTGCTGCCTCATAGCAGGAGAATTTAGACCATTCCTTTCCTCTGTCTTTGGACTGTTCCAGGTTTATTGTCCCATGTGTGTAGGACCTGCAGGTTTCTGCCACGTGTCATTCTCACCTACTCCTCTGAACAAAGGAGGGCAAAGACACAGTTAAGAACCTCACAGTAATATTTCTGACCCAAATGGACTTCCATTTCTGATCCTTTTACTGTTTATTTGAATCCACTTTGTTTTAATTTTTCTATTTTCGTTTATCTTCTTTCTACTCTTCAGTGTCTCAGCATGCCCTATACTCTGTCCTTCAATAGAGGGATAGCAGAGGTAAAGGCCACTGAATCTGGGTTGCCTGGGTCTGAATCTCGCCTTTGCTACTTGTTGTCTGACCTTGGACAAGTTACTTGACCTCTTGGTGATTCAGTTTCCTCACCTGTAAGATGGGGGTAATAATAGTACCTATCCAAAAGAATCGTTGTGAGGATCAAATGAGTTCTTAGTGCTTTACTTTAGAAGGGGCCGGTGAACACTAAGTGCTTCTAAGTACTTATTATAGAGCTAACACCTGGAATCTGTTCATTACCTGTTGAATGTACCTCTATGTTAGGTTTGAGTCCCACGAAGGCAGGGGTAGGGTTTGTCCTGTTCACTGTCCCATCCTTAGCCCCCAGAAGAGTGCCTGGCATATGAGAGAGGCTTAATTAAAATTTTGAAATAAAATCCTGTTTTGCTTCTCCTTTATGATAAAAAAAACTGAAATGATGATTTATAATTGCTTACCCATTTAAATTGGTTAGAATTTAAAATTAAAAATACTTAGTGTTGGCTAGGGCATTAAATGGGTACTTTCATTTATTGCTGGTGGAGTGTAAAATGGTTGAAACTTTCTGGAAGGCAATTTGACAATATGTAGAAAGAGCCTGAAAAAAAGTTGACTCAGTAATTCCACTTATTATTTTTTTAATCTGAGTGCTCAGATACACACAAAGTTTTAAGTACAAGGCTGTTCCTAACAGCAGTATTTATTCTTTTATTTTATTTTACTTTTAATTTATTTTCTTCCCGTGTTATTGAGATATAACTGACATACAGCACTGTCCAAGTTTAAGGTGTATAGCATGATAATTTGACTTACATACATCCTGAAAGAATTGCCACAAGTTCAGTGAACATCCGTCATCTCTTAGAGATATAAAATTTTAAAAAAGGAAAAAAAAAATTTTTCCTGGTGATGAAAACTCTTAGGATTTACTTTCTTATAATTTTGCATATACAACATACAACGTGCTAATTATATTAATCATGTCGTACATTATATCCATAGCACTTATTTATCTTATTACTGGAAGTTTGTACCTTTTGACCATCTTCATCCAATTTCTCCCCTCCCCACCCCAGCCTCTGGTAACTACAAATCTGATCTCTTTTTCTGAGTTTGTTTGTTTTTGAAGTATAATTGACCTACGACACTATGTTAGTTCCTGGCACACAACATAGTGATCCAATATTTCTATACATTTCAAAATGAGCACCACCAGCAGTATTTATTCTATTAAAAAATCACTAACGCTTGGACAGAAATATTACGTAGCTATTAAGTGATCTCTTCTGCGGGATAGTTTATAATGTGGGAAAACATTCCTGATATAAGCGTAAGTGATAAAAAGTAATCTACAAAACTGGTTATACAGAACCAGGGTCCATTATTTAACCTCACTAGTCCCCATTTCCTTATCTATAAAATTAAAATAATAATAGTGCCTATCTCTTAGGATTGTTATGAAGTTTAGTAAAGCGTTTTTTATTAGTTCTGGCATGTAACAGCTCAATAAATGTTAGATATTGTTATAAAACATTTATGAGAAGAACCAGACTGGACGGAAATACAGCAGAGTGTTAATGGTGGTTAATCTCAAGCGGTGGGATTACAGGAGTTCTAATTTTCTTCTTTATGAAATAAAATATATGTAAAGCAGCTAATAACATTCTGGACCCTAGTAGGTGCTCAAAAAAGCTAATCCTAACCCTAGCATTATTCTGTCCTCTATTTTCTCTCTCGCTCGCTTTAATGACGGACAGGTATTACTTTAAAGTTTAAATAGCTTTCAGCTTTAAAGTAAAGCTTTATACGTATTTTACACATAACGTAAATGTTACAGGATAAGCTTCACATATATGTTAAATATACAGCCCCAATGCCAGTTCTTCATAGTTGTTAATTAATTAACAGCCCTGACTTAACACGCACTCTGTGCCAGGCCTAGTGAGAGCCACTTAGGTCATGTGGCAAGGGGAGCTGACTTGCGACCTTTGCCTTCAGCTGGGAGCCCTGGACAACCAACTCAGTTCTGCTTGCATCCTTCCCTTTGTGAGACACTCACGAATATTCCTTCCCTGTGGCCACTGTTGTTTTGATAACACATTCCTTCTAATGACTCAGTAGTTTTCTCTTTCCCCATTTTTTCCTCAGACTTTCCTTTTTCACAATAAATTCCATTACTATCTTAACTGCCTTCTCCTGATTTTATCCACCACCACACTCTCCTTTCCCATGCAAAACAAATAATTCATCTCTCCCTTGTAAATGAAGTCAAGATTGCTGATAATAAAAATGTCTACCTCTTTCAAGTCCAAATAAAAAATATATGACTAAGTTGGGATTACAAACCAGAGAGGAAAGGATGACTAATTTGATGAAAGATATTGGGAAATCTGACCAACTATTTTGGAAGAAAAAAACGAGATTCCTACGGCATACCGCACAAAAAAATCAATTCCAGATGGATTAAAGAATCACAGCTAGGAAAACCTAAAGAAGATATTGGTGAATATCGCATCTCAGGGTGGGGAAAACCTTTCTAAAGACTTATGATATACAAAGGTATATGTGCCAAAACAAACATAAAACATCTCCTCCACTCAAGAAAGTCTAAAACAGAAAAGAAAAACATATTCGCAAGATTTACAACAAAGATGGATATCCTTAGGATAGAAAAAGTCTTTACAAATCAATGGGAAAATCTAAATAAGTCAACAGAAAAATGGGCAAAGATAAGCAAAATTAAAAGATAAGTGACAGACCAGGAGAAAATTTTTATAGCATATAAAACAGATAAAGTATTAAGAAAGCATTAATTGTTTAAAGAGCTCCTGTAAATCAATATTACAAAAGACAAAGAAAAACCAGCTAAGTCTCTGAACAGGCAAATCACTGAAGAAGAAGTAAAAATATCAACAAAGATATTAAAAAATGCTCAACCTCACCAACGTCCAGGGAAATGCAATTCTTTTTTTAAAAAGTCACCTTTCTACCTAACAAATCAGCAAAAATTAAAAAGTTTAAAATAACCAGAGTTGTAGTATATATGAGGGATGCAGACACTTTCATACTCTTACTGGTGAAAGTATATAAATTGGTAAGATCTTTAGGAGGACAATTTGGCAGTAAATTTTAAAAATATTCATCCCCTCTGAATATTCGGAATTCTCTGATCCAAATTCTGCTTTGGAGGATATATTCTTAGAAATACTACACTTGTGCCCAGAGATGTATGCAAAAAGGTTCTAACTGTTTATTGTAGTAAAAAGTGAAGGAAAAGATATTCACATATTTTAGAGAATGCTAACAGAAGTGCACACAAATGTATGTATGCATAGAATTGTCACTGTAGTTTTGGAAGGACTTGGAAATATCTCAGATGTCCAATAAAAGCAGATTATGTAAATAAATTATGTGTATCCACTTAATAGACTACTACTCAGCCTGTAAAATGAATGAGATAGGCCTATATGTACAGATAAAGATGTTCATAATAATAAAAAATGAATAAAGTAACCATTACTTTAAAAAGTAAGTTGCACGAACATATCTATGAAACAGAATCAGACTCACAGACACAGAGAACAGATTTGTGGTTGCCCAGGGGGAGGAGGGTAAGGGAGGGAAGGATTGGGAGTGTGGGATTAGCAGATGCAAACTATTATATATAGGATGGATAAATAACAAGGTCTTACGATATAGCACAGGGAACTATATTTAATATGCTGTGATAAACCATAATGGAAAAGAATATGAAAAAGGATATATACATATGTATAACTGAATTACTTTGCTGTACAGCAGAAATTAACACAACATTGCAAATCAACTTTACTTCAATAAAATTAAAAAAAAAAAAAGCAAGTTTCAGGACTTTAGGTGATGTCTGATCCATTTATATAAACATAACCATGACCCCTGCAATCAAGCTGTGTGCCTCTGCTTGGATGGGTGGGGGCCCTGTTGATGGAGGCTAAGCCATGACTGCTGGCAGAGCTGAGAGGCAGCCCCGGTTACCAGCATCCTCTGCTTTTAACCCATCACTGTCAGGGGAGGGCTCTTGCCTAAGGATTCTTTCTCTCTTTAGTCTGCTGGGTGGATGTGGGACTCCCTTTGCTTGTTAATCTGGTTTAAAGAAAGACATGACCCCATTAGCAAATTCTGAAGGTTTCTTCTTATTAAAAGAACGGGATGGCCACTATTTCTCCATGAGCATAAAAAAGGACAAACCAGAAGAAGCTCCCTGAAGACTTGTGGCTCCATACCAGGAAGTCTTTCCCAACAAAAATAGTGGATTGTAAGTGGTTAGGCAGGAGGACCCTCTGTATCAGAAGGAAGGAGAGAGAACAACTGAGGATGAAACCATGAACTCAGTTTGGACAGGTCTTTCTCTCAAGGTCTTCTGCCTCGTATGAAGTTGAAATCTGCTTTTTTTGAGGTTCTATCCTAGGTTCCTGGAGGTCAGGTCCCTCTTTCTAAGGAGAACCCTTTAGAAACTCAAAGAGAGTGTCCTATCTCTCTTTCTTTTTTACTTGATATAGGTCTTTTATTTTTTGTTTTTAAAATTTTTATTGGAGTATAGTTGCTTTACAATGTTGTGTTAGTTCTATTCTCTCTTGTATCAGCTTCATGAGGTAGAATCCCCCGTCACTTGAGGGGTTCAAATGGAGGCCACAGTGCCATTGTTAGAGAAGCTGCAAAGGGAACCCCCATGGGTGAGAGACTGGACTAGATGATCCCCACTAACCCATGGTTTCTTAGAATCTTCTTAGAATCTATGAATCTAAGACTTTCTGGTGAAGGGCTGTGTTCATCTGCATTATCCACTTGCCCCTGTGGCCTTTTTCTCTATGAGTTGCATGAAGGGTATCAGGAAATATGAATAGAGAAGGAAGTTCTAAATGAACGGGCTGTGAAGAAATGTGTCGCAGTCCCCAGTAGCAAAGAAAGAGGTCCTCAGTGACTTCATGTGACTTCAGTACTTGACCTTGAAAGGCCAGTAATTCTTCTCAGTGATGATTCCCACAGGGAGACTTTTTCTCTTTTGAGTTGAGATGAGAATGGCTCTGAATCTATATGAGGTTCCACAAACTGCCAGTGTGTGAGGGATAAAAGACTACTAGTCAGGGGTTTTGCAGGGAGTCAGATGGTTGGGGTAGCCACATGGGTGTTGACCAGGAATCAGAGCAGTCTCGATCACTGTTGGCCCAATGGTTCCTCTTTGAAGAAAAAGATGGCTAAGTGATAATCACACAAATTATTGATGTCTTATTTTCCATTTAGATTTCCTTCAGTCAATTAGAAGATGAGACTGGAGAATATTCTCACAAAGTATACTAAAATACAGTTTTGTGAATTTTCTCTAAGATATTTGAATTTCATTTCTCTGAATAAATATAACATTTCTTTAGACATCATAACTTTTGCAGATGTTTATTTCATTTTAAACATGTTTCATAGGAACTGAATACTTTTGAGATGTGAAGAGAGCAAAAAGAGGACAATACACATGTAAAATTGTAATTTTAAAAAATTGACCTAGTACTACAAATAAAATAAAACCAAAGACCAGTTATTTACTTTACAGCCCTGGTAGAAACCCAGCTGTAAGAATTTTGAAACACTGATGAAGCAATCCCTCCCTCTGTTCTTTGGATCCCATCCCCTCCTGTCTTCTAAGGAACTATCAGTAACCTTTTCTCTCCTATGCAGTCAATCATTCTATTTCAACTGGATCATCCCATTGATATGGAACCATGATAAATCCTTTCCCATTTAAGAAAGCATCTAATGCTCCACATCCCACCCCAGTACTGCCCATCTCTCTCCTCTTCTTTCACAGCTAAATGCCTTCGCAGAATTGTCTATACTTGCTGCCTCATTCCCTCACCTCCCACTCAGTCCTCAACCCTCTACCCTAACTTCTGGTCCCATAAGTCTACCAAAATTGTTCTTAATAGAGTCATCAAGCATCACTACTTCACTGCATTCAATGGCTGTTTTTAGTCTTTATTTTACTTGACTTCTCAGCAGTTCTTGACACCACTGACAACTTGGTCTTTCTTGAAACTCTCCTCTAGTGATTTCCAAAGTGCTACCTTCCTGGTTCTCCCCTCACCTCTCTGGTTGCCCATCAATTCCCCATGAATCCACACTTTCAACATTGGTATTCCTCAAGTTCTTATCTAAGGCCCCTTTTCTCCTTTTCATTCCATACTGTCTTCCTCAATGACTACCTCTATCAGTCTTTAGGAAGACAACTGTAATTTATTTGTCTTCAGTCTGGATGTCTCCTTTGAGCTCTGGATCTGAATATCCGACTGGTCACTTGCCTTTGCTTGGATGTCTCAATGGCTTCTCAAGGTCACATGTCCAAGACCGAATTCATGATCTTCTTCTACGTACCCTTAATCTGTTCCTATCTAAGTGAATGCACAGCCCGTCCATGTGCTTTCACAAGTCAGAAAACTAGGCTTCATCTCTGACACTTCCCTCCTGTTACTTTTATTCTGTGAATATCTCCTGAAAGTACCCACTTCTCTCCATCTCTACTGCATTAAAAATGCAAAAGGAAAGGGGTTACTTTGACAGGAAGTGAACTCATCATTGGTAGTGGTATACAAAAAGAGTCTGGTTGGCCCCTTGGCATGAATGATGCAGCAGGGGCTAGATAACCAGGTGATAGAGAGGGTTCTCTCATCCTCTCTCACCTGTCTAAGCTGTGCGGTGAGGGGTCAGGCCTCCATTCTCTTGGACCACTCCTTTCTCCTGCTTGTGTAGGCACTACTCCACAAGACCTACACAGCTCTTGGCCATGAGGCCAATTTCTAACCAAAGTCTCTTTTAGAAGAGGGCTGTGTTCTTCTGAGCTGCTAGTCTCTCCAGACAGAATCCAGTTCAGATGGGAAATCTGAGGCTCAAGAGCAGGGCAGGGACTTACCCCAGGTTAAACAATGAGCCAGAGGTAGAGCTGAGGCTATGATCCAGCCTCCTGCCTTCCAATGCTTTATTTTCTCATTATTCCCTGCTGCCCCTCCCTCAACAGTCTGCTCTGTCTCATTTAGGGCTGGTGAGTAATAATTTGCACCAGACCCTGGCAGATGATAAATTACAGCTGTCATGTAGGAAGGATGCTTCAGTGCTGCTCTGGGCTAGGGTGTCAAAAGACAAGAGCTATTTGTTTAAAATACAAACAAGGAGACTGGAGACAGAGTAACAATGTCCCAGTGGATGCCTTATTTTTCTACCCTCATACCTGAGGATCATAAGTCCAGTTCCATAACCATAATTTTTAATTTCAGAGGCAAAGAGAAACCAAAACAAAATCAAAGCAACCACCACCAACACTATCACCACCAACAAAACCTCAGTGTTTGTCAGTGGGATTTTAATTTGCGAGTTGTCGATTCCAACAGCTAACCGCTAGGTCTGGTTGAAGAGGAGTCAAAGGTATGATTCATAATATTTGGTTCTGGGGTAAAGAGAACAAGTACAAGCCAAATGAAGTGGGTCTGAAACAGCTATATAATAGGACTTTGACTTATAGTCTGTAGGCTTAACCTGTAGCCCAATGTTCCAAAAATCCTTTTGATCTCTTCTATAGTGTTTGAAAAAAAAAACCCTTCATGGTAAGAGGTCATCAGAAAGGGTATAGAGATAGATGGTTGAAAAATGGAGAAAATTCTCCAAGACTGAACTGGATCCAGAAGCTCCTCCATCAAAAAAAATTTGGATTTTGCACAGCTGCTCATGAATCTGTTTTCTGCTAAGTCTAAAATGACTTTCTACCAGTTACTAATGTGTATACACTGATGTAAAGTTATAGTATATAACAATGAAAGATGCACATGGCATTTTTTTTACTTATTCCATACATATATCCAAAGTGAAATATTCATTATTTTCTTACCACTTTCAATTTTTAAAATTCTCTGCTTTTATTTCTCTCATAGCAATATGTAAACAGTCATGTCCTGATGTTAATACCCTCAGGTGCTGGGAAGAGTCTGGGAAGAGTGGGTGTGGATTTGATCTGATGCATCCTTTTCCCCGCATTCATAGAGTGTTATTATTTTTCCTGCCGAAAATCAGGAAGGTTTATGAAATCCTTTTGTTCTAGGGCATGTCATTCTGAGGAGTTTCCCTGTTGGTTACTCCAGGGTCCCTGTAACATATCACCTACGGATTCTGCATTATACAGATTTAAGTATAATAGCTGGAATAGTGATTCTCAGAAAATAAGGAGTGGGGAGAGTGAAGCATGTCTCATGGGGGAGGATAATATTAGGATCTACGGACTGAGGGGCATGTAGTTTGAGAACATATTAAATATTATCATATAATTTTATGTCTGGAAAACAAAAAATAGCTAACATATTCTTAGTGAAAACTACAAGAAGTAAAGCTCAATGAAATCTTCATGGTTTATAGGGTCATATAAAAGATATAAGAAATCTTTTTAAATTAGCCCTAGGGGTAGCTGAGACGATGGCCACAAAAACCTGAATCTCTCAAAAACAATAGAGAGCAACAAGAAGGATAAATACAACCGCAAAATCCATGTCTTCAGCATAACCATAAGAAAGAGAATGCACAAATTTCAGATTTACTCCCAAGTAGACAAAAAACTCAAAATGCCAGGAAGTTATTTTTCATGCTTTGCCCACTAGCATTCACGAAGACCAAGGGTGGTAGGGGAAATGCTACATGGAAGAGTGAAGAGGGTGGACAGTGACAGGCCCAGGCTTGATCTAAAATCACTCCTAGAAAGACAAAGTCTACTCTGAGTTGGGAAAATTCTGAAAAAGAGTCCTGGTATACCACAGTACCTGCTATAAGGAAGGAATATAAAAACATATGTTATTTGAGGTAGCAGTTTTCAAAAGGCACTGCTTCTGAGGGAAGAGAATGTGAAAAGGCCAGGAGACATGGTTTTTACAGATATGGTGGTGATGGGGAAAAGAAGCAAAGGGAACATTTTAGAGTCTTGCAAATAAGAGAGAACCAAAAAACTGAAGGACATGAATTCCTTCCTTAACCACAAAAAATAAAAGCCACCTTTTAAAGATATTCTGCACTGACACATGGACATAAAAAGGGCACCCTTGAACTAGGAATTAAAGAGAATTGGTTGAAAACAGAAAAGAAATGTAAACAAAGACAAAATCATATCAGAAATCAAGATTAAGTGTCCTGCATAGAGGGAACTTACCTCAACATAATAAAGGCCATATATGACAAACACACAGCCAGCATCATTCTCAATGGTGAAAAACTGAAACCATTTTCACTAAGATCAGGGACAAGACAAAGTTGCCCACTCTCACCAATATTATTCAACATAGCTTTGGAAGTTTTAGCCACAGCAATCAGAGAAGAAAAGGAAATAAAAGGAATCCAAGTCGGAAAAGAAGAAGTAAAGCTGTCACTGTTTGCAGATGACATGATACTATACATAGAGAATCCTAAAGATGCTACCAGAAAAGTACTAGAGCTAATCAATGAATTTGGTAAAGTAGCAGGATACAAAATTGATGCACAGAAATCTCTCACATTCCTATACACTAAGGATGAAAAATCTGAAAGAGAAATTAAGGAAACACTCTCATTTACCATTGCAACAAAAAGAATAAAATACCTAGGAATAAACCTACCTAAGGAGACAAAAGACCTGTATGCAGAAAACCATAAGACACTGATGAAAGAAATTAAAGATGATACAAACAGATGGAGAGATATACCATGTTCTTGGATTGGAAGAATCAATATTGTGAAAACGATTATACTACCCAAAGCAATCTACAGATTCAATGCAATCCCTACCAAACTACCAATGGCATTTTTTTACAGAACTAGAACAAAAAATATGGAAACACAAAAGACCCAGAATAGCCAAAGCAATCCCGAGAAAGAGAAATGGAGCTGGAGGAATCAGGCTCCCTGACTTCAGACTATACTACAAAGCTACAGTAATCAAGACAGTATGGTACTGGCACAAAAACAGAAATATAGATCAATGGAACAGGATAGAAAGCCCAGAGATAAACCCACACACATACAGTCACCTTGTCTTTGATAAAGGAGGCAAGAATATACAATGGAGAAAAGACAGCCTCTTCAATAAGTGGTGCTGGCAAAACTGGACAGCTACTTGTAAAAGAATGAAATTAGAACACTCCCTAACACCATACACAAAAATAAACTCAAAATGGATTAAAGACCTAAATGTAAGGCCAGACACTATCAAACTCTTAGAGGAAAACATAGGCAGAACACTCTATGACATAAATCACAGCAAGATCCTTTTAGACCCATCTCCTAGAGAAATGGAAATAAAAACAAAAATAAACAAATGGGACCTAATGAAACTTAAAAGCTTTTGCACAGCAGAGGAAACCATACACAAGGTGAAAAGACAACCCTCGGAATGGGAGAAAATATATGCAAACGAAGCAACTGACCAAGGGTTAATCTCCAAATATACAAGCCGCTCATGCAGCTCAATATCTAAAAAACAAACAACCCAATCCAAAAATGGGCAGAAGCCCTTAATAGACATTTCTCCAAAGAAGATATACAGATTGCCAACAAACACATGAAAGGATGCTCAACATCACTAAGCATTAGAGAAATGCAAATCAAAACTACAATGAGGTATCACCTCACACTGGTCAGAATGGCCACTATCAAAAAATCTACAAACAATAAATGCTGGAGAGGGTGTGGAGAAAAGGGAACCCTCTTGCACTGTTGGTGGGAATGTAAATTGATACAGCCACTGTGGAGAACAGTATGGAGGTTCCTTAAAAAACTACAAATAGAACTACCATACAACCCAGCAATCCCACTACTGGGCATATACCCTGAGAAAACCATAGTTCAAACAGCATCATGTACCACAATGTTCATTGCAGCACTATTTACAATAGCCAGGACATGGAAACAACCTAAGTGTCCATCAGATGTGGCACATGTATACAATGGAATATTACTCAGCCGTAAAAAGAAACAAAATTGAGTTATTTGTAGTGAGGTGGATGGACCTAGAGACTGTCATACAGAGTGAATAAGTCAGAAAGAGAAAAACAAATACCGTTTGCTAACATGTATATATGGAATCTAAAAAAAAAAAAAGGTTCTGAAGAACCTAGAGGCAGGACAGGAATAAAGACGCAGATGTAGAGAATAGACTTGAGGACATGGGGAGGGGGAATGGTAAGCTGGGATGAAGTGAGAGAGTTGCGTGGACATATATACACTACCAAATGTAAAATAGATAGCTAGTGGGAAGCAGCCGCATGGCACAGGGAGATCAGTTCAGTGGTTTGTGTCCACCTAAATGGGTGGGATAGGGAGGGTGGGAGGGAGTCACAAGAGGGAGGAAAATTGGGGATCTAGGTATATGTATAGCTGATTCACTTTATTATACAGCAGAAACTAACACACCATTGTAAAGCAATTATACTCCAATAAAGTTGTTTTAAAAAAATAAGAAATTTACTATCTTCCTAGGAAGGCAGGAGACACATATGGGATAGATAACAAAACAAGTCAGCAAGTAAGAAAAATGTCTGAATGAGTTATAGACATGAGAGGTCAAGTCATGCCTGGAAAGGTCTTCAGTTAAATATCTAGCTTGATCTACTGTCACATCCAACAGAAGTACTCATCAGTTGCCAGGAATTTACAAGAATGATTAATTATGCCTTTATAGATGCACTGAATAGAAAATATGGGATGATAAAAATAAATTCCCCTTGAGAACTTGGAGCCAAGATATGAAAGCAACCTGTGTCTATCAACAGACGAATGGATAAAGAGGTTGTGGAATATATATATTGGAATACTACTATACTACTATAATGGAATACTACTCAGCCACAAACAGAAGGAAATTTTGCCATTTGTAACAACATGGATGGACTTGGAGGGCATTATGTTAAGTGAAATAAGTCAGACAGAGAAAGACAAATACTGTATGATATCACTTGCATGTGGAATCTTAAAAATACAACAAACTAGTGAATATAACAAAACAAGAAACAGACTCACAGTTATAGAGAAAAAACTAGTGGTTACCAGTGTGGAGAGAGTAGTGGGGAGGGGCAACACAGGTATAGGGGATTAAGAGGTACAAACTACTATGTATAAAATAAACTACATGGATATATTGTACAATGCAGGGAATATAGCCAATATTCTATAGTAGCTATAAATGGAATGTAACTTTGAAAAATTGTGAATCACTATATTGTACACCTGTAACTTGTATAATACTGTACATCAGCTATACTTCAATTAAAAAAAAGAAATTGAAAAAAAAAGATTAAGTGCCCTTTTACAAGGTGCCCAAGAAAGAACAGACTAACATGAAATTTTAATTAGAGAAATTGAAGAAAGGCAGGAAAACATATAAGAGAATGAAAAGAAGATAAAGAAGCAAAAAGGGTTAGGGAGAAAGTAGTTGACTGGAAGGCAAAGAAGAAACAATGTATATAATTGGAGTCACTGAAGAGGATAATTCGAGGAGACTTTCTGGAAATGAAAGAAGATCAGGATCTACATATTGAAAGGGTCCACTAGGTACCTGGGAAAAGTTACTCATAAGGATCAATTCTATGACATATTCTAGTGTAACTATTAAACTTTAAACATAAAGAAAAGTCGTTAAGGCCAATAAACAAAAAGACCAAAAGATGCACAAGTGCAAGAGAATTAGAATTATTTTTTTTGTTTTGTTATGCAGCAATAGATAACTAATACATATGGATTCTTATATATTGAAAAAGAGAAGTCCGGCTTCCTTAGCATCAGTAGTTTAAAAATGAAGAGCAGGTATGCCTTGAGAGTCTCTCAAATTGAATAACACTCAAGTAAAATCATACTGACATAATTAAAAAGGTAGTGAATTTTTCTACAAATTGGATTTCCCTGTAACATATAATATTGCATTAGGAATGCACAAAAGTGAAATTGTTGTATGAAATAGCTCATTTAATCAGAAAGAATAATTTAAAAAACTATTCCTCTAATGAAGACACTCTCCTCAATTTTGCATTTGGGATACTGCCAAGAATTATTCGTAGATAAAATACTGGGATATTTTTTCTATTCTGTTCTATAGTCAAGAATCAAACTGATGTATTGTTGAAGATATCAAACTTCAAGCTTTGCAAAAGAGCTGATCATAAATTATTTTGCTTTTAGTTGTGATGAATCCACAGAGGACAGGAATTGAGTATATTTCCTAATGCATGGTTAGAGATACATTTGAATAAGATGTGCTATTTTTTAAATTAAAGCCTTGGAGACCATCATTGAAGTTGATGATGTCTTTCGAGCTGTGTCAAAATTATTTGAAGTTAATGAACTAAATTGGGAAAATTTTTTTTAGTGTGTCCTGATGGTTGAATCAGCAATGCTGGGTCTGAAATTAGACTTTTTTTTTAATGGAAAAAACTTTAAAAATTTCATCTGCTTTTAGGATATATGTTGACTTTATTTGAAAGGATTTTAATCTTGCTATCAAGATAGTAATTTTTTATTAACAAAATTGGGTAGAAGCATCAAGTTATTTGCTTTGCTTTGCAAAAAATTAAATGTGGATAACAAAGTTCTCCTGTTTTACGTGAGGTTCATCATTGACTGTCATTTGCCCTATTTTTGAAACGCCAGAGAAGAGACCAACTGTGTCAATTTAAAAAGTGATCAAACTTTTAGTAGAGTTTGGCATATTTACTTGAGATATATTTGGAACTTTAAATACATTTGAATTGAAAATTGAGGTATATAAACCAAATTATCATTCACTGCGTTATACTCCAGGCATTTATGGTGTCATTTCTCCTAAAAACACTGCAGTGGTTTCTGAGGTATACACTATTCCTCCGGGTAGAACCTCTCAGACTGAGAAATGAAATTTCCAAAAGAAGTCCACCAGGGTTTCCCCACAAGTTTGATCCCTGGTCCAGGAAGATCCCACATGCCGCGGAGCAACTAAGCCCGTTTGCCTCAACTACTGAGCCTGCACTCTAGAGCCCGTGAGACACAACTACTGAAGCCCCTGCGCTTAGAGCCCGTGCTCTGCAACAAGAGAAGCCACCGCAATGAGAAGTCCACGCACCTCAGTGAAGAGTAGCCCTGCTCGCTGCAACTAGAGAAAGCCTGCGCGCAGCAACAAAGACCCAACGCAGCCAAAAATAAATAAATAAATAAATAAATAAATAAATAAATAAATAAATATTTTTTTAAAAAAAAGAAGGCATCCAGGGCAGACCTCAGAATCTCCTTCCTTTCATCTAATTACACTCTGACAATGACACAGTTACAGATGAAAGGAGACTGGTGATGGGAAGTGTGATGCACTCCAAAACGTGAGGATTTCCCAGATGAAAGTCCCAGGTCAGTGATTCTCAGATTTTTTTGCATTCATGCCAAATGTTCGAATACTAGAATTTGAACTAGAACATGTTTCATGGTACCACACATGAAGCACTTCCCCAAAGTGCTTATGTAAAACCAGTGTTTTATGTAAAACCAGTGTTATGTAAAACCAGTGTTCCTTCAAAAATACTTGGGAAACACTTTCCTAGATGACAATGAGCTAATACATGTAGTGCTTGAAAGAAAAAATACTGTGACCCAAGAATTAAACTCCGTCAAGATGTTCATGCATGAAGAAACTGGAAATATTAAGTTGTATAACAGGTCTCAGCAAGTATACCATACATACTTCCTCTGAAATAATTACTCAAAGATGTTCCTTCCAGTGCTATTTCTAATTGAAATAATAATAAATAAAATATTCTAAATAGGTATAGTTGTAAAAATAAATATTTTCAGATATGGAGAAAATTGCAATTTTATACCTTCTTAAAATGATACAGAAAATATTAAACTGAATATAATAGCAGGAGGTAAATAATGGAGTTAAAAGTAGATATTAATTAGTTAGGAAACAAAATCTAAGAACGGATTTTTCTAAAATAAACAAATCTCTGATAAGCTTAATCCACTAAAAGAGCAAAACATATAAACACAAATACACACAAAATCATACAGGTATATTCAACATCATTACATTGGCAGACTCTATTCTGCTACAGACTTTTTTCTTCCCCATCTCCTCTCTTCTCTCATGGCATCTTCTGAATTCCCTCTCCTCCCTAAGGCAGCCAATGGAAATGACCTGGTATATATCCTTTCATACATTTCTCTATTCTCATATAACCCTGTGAAAAAACATATATCCATATATAGGATTTTTTGTTGTTTCCTTTTTATAAAACTGGATCCTTATTAAAGACATCTCTCTATAAATTCTTTTTTTTAAATTTTATAATACCTCTTGGTCAACCCTTCAGGTCAATGGATACAGAAGTCATTCATTCTTTTTAATGACTGCCTATTTTTACTTTTCCCCCACTACAAATAATGCTGCACAAAACGTCCTTGTATATATTATGTGTTTCTTTAGGAAAACTTTCTGCTGGGTCAGTATACAGATATGTTTTAAATATGAGTAAATATTGGCAGATCATTTTCTGAGAGGGATGTGGTAATTCATATTCTCACCATCAATGTATAAATGTGACCATTTCCCCATATTTTCACCAGAAGTTGGCATTTTAATTTAAAATGTTTTCCAGTTTTACCAGTAAAAAAATGGCATAGTGTTATTGCTTTGTTTTGCATTTTCTTGACTATTTTTGAGATTAAGCATCATTTCTTATTGGTCATTTAGGGTAAATATCCCTGATGTATGCAACTTACTGTGAAGAGTGCCAGAAAAAAATTGTGTGTGTGTAGGCGTGTGTGTGAGAGAGAGAGAGAGAGAACGATACATTAAAAATGGTGATGATAGATAAAGGGTTTATGGATGTTCTTTCTCCTCTTTGTGAAACTTTTTAAAGTTTAAAATTATTTCAGAAAAGGTTTTTAAAGATATTTAAGGCTATATATTTTCATCAGGATATAGCTTCAACTGAGTCTTACAGGTTTTGGTGTGAAATACTGTAATTTTTTACTACTTTCCAGATAATTCGTACTTTCTTTGATGCAGTCATTGTTTAGAAGGACATTTTACAATGTCCAAGTAGTTAAGAAATTTTCATTATCTTTATATTGGTGTGCAGTCAGAGAGTGTGGCTTATAAAATTTCTACTTTTAGAATTTTATTAAGGTTTTCTTTTTGGTCAACTACATGGTTGATTTTTAGAAATACTTCAGTGTTCAAGAGATAATGTGTTGTTTCTATTTGTAGAAGCATGAGTTTTCTATCTATGGCATAATTTGAATTGCTGATATATATTGTTGGTTGTAGTCATGTTTGCTAGGTCTTTTATTGTTGTATTTTGTTGCATTTACTCCCAGTGTATCAATTTCTGAAAATGGCATATTAAAATCTCCCACCAAAGTTACATTTTAAAAATCAAATTCTCCTTGTATTTCTATTAGTTTTTGCCTTATATTTAGCTGCAATATTTTGGAGGGCAGAAAGTTTTGTTACTTTATCCTGTTTAATGTTTTGACTTTAAATGTACTTTTGTGATAAAATATTGCTACTTTTGCTTTCATTTCGTTTGAATTTGCCTGGTTTCCCTTTATTTTAACTCTTTCCCTATCTCTTTAAGTGTGTTTCTTGTTTTTTAATTGTACTTTAATGGAGGAATTCAGCCTATTTACATTTAGAGTAATAAGAAATACCCTTCCATGTAATCTTATGTTTTCTATGTGTTTTACTTTGCTACTGCTTTCTGTTTTTCTTTAACCAATTAATTAATTAATTAACTTGCTGGAGCAAGTTTTTATTCATCCCCTTTTTCCTTTTTGCTAATTTGGAAGCATTTCTCTGCTTTTCAATTCTGCAAGTGGTTACTTTTTTCATCCCAAGAATCATCATTTCATGTATTACCTCTTATATCTGACTATGATAGTAATTATCAACTTGCTTCCACCAAATTGCTTTATTTACCTATGCCTCACTCCTAATAGCAAAATGAAAGGAAATATTTAGAAAGGTTTTGTTTCTCTACTTGCAACTTTCTCTTTATTTTTCATTTCTAGGTTTTGCTCAAGTGATTTTTAAACACTTAGTCAAGGCTATTATCAGGTTTAGCTTTACCTGCTCTAAAATTCTTCACTTAAAACTTCTGATCAAAACCTCCACTCATGCTATTTATTTACCTATACATACATTCATACATATATACAGGTTGTATTAAAAATATTTAACAACCTAGCTGAATCGATAGCAGCCACGAACAAGCATGGTTACCAGTTTTGCTCACCACCATTTTCCCTCTATTTTTTATCTTTCTCCTGGAGCTGCCATTTGGTTAGCACAGTTTCTTAAGTATGTTCCTCAGACAGGTGACACCCTCAGAATTCTTGCATAGCTTCAAATACCTTTATTTACCACGTAGGTGTTATTCTTCTAGCTCGTTATTTGTGATTGAAAAATCTGATTCTAGTCTGGTTTTAGTTCTCCTTCCTTTTTTATCTAATTTCTCCTTTCCGTCAGTTGCAAGGGAAAAGACTGTAGTTAACAGTGGAGAAACTGAAACTCAGGTTTTTTTAAACCAAGCTATGTCAAAGTCTATTTCTTTCTTTAGTCAACTGTGTCTGGGGGCTGGGGGTAGAGGAAATGGAAGATGTTAGTCAAAGGGTACACAATTTCAGTTATGCAGAATGAATACGTTCTAGAGATCTACTATACAGAGGGGTAACTATCGATAATAATACAGTATAGTATCCCTGAAGTTTGCTAAGAGCATAGATCTTAAGTATTCTCACTACAAAAAAATTGTAACTATGTGAGATGATGGATACATTAGGTTGATTGTGGCAGTCACTTCACAATGTATATGTAAATCAAAACATCGCACTGTACACCTTAGATATATATATATATAATTTTTATTTGTCAATTATACTTTAATAAAACTGGAAAAAATTGTGTCTGGGACATGAAAACCTCTTTTAATTTTGAAATTTATCTTTCTTTAGGTAAAAACACCTTTCTCTCCTTCTGGAACTTGCCTTACTTGCCAGTTAGGTCTCCTGTATCTGTCCTCCAAGAGTCATATCTTTTCCCTTCAGGGTTTTCATCTTTTTGAATTTGTTGCTCTGTTGTGAGATACTTCTTGTACAGGCTACTAACTTTGTTTTCAGAAAAACTATCTTTTCTTTCAGTTTAGGTATTAAAAGTTTCAATGAGAAAGCTATACTTTTAGACTGAGACAGTCTTTTTTTATTCTCTAACTGGATCTCCTTAAGAGTTCTTCTTACAGCTGTTTAATTGTCACACTCGATTCTGCTCCAGTGGGGCCCCTGCTCTTCATGCTCTGCTTTTTCTACTTTGTTCTGGTTACTGAATGCTGGTTAAAATAGTTACTCTTTTCTTTAGCCTGTTCATGATTTCGCTGGATCAACTGTTGGGTAAAATCATTGGAATCTCTCCCCTGCTGGCAAGGCCTAGGCGGTTCTGGTCTCATTAAGCAGTGGGGAACACGATGGCCAGGCATTGTAGCTTATCCTGAGCAGGAGGGAGCTTCTGAGCAAACCTCTCCCCAGGACCTGGAGCAGCCCCTCAGTTTCAGGGACCAGGAGTAGTCATCCTGCTTCCTGCTCCCCTGCAGGTCCTCTAAGGCCAGGAGGATCGGCTGGCCCTCCCAGGACCACACACGCTGGGCCCCTCCGGGTGCACAAGCCATCCTCTACATGTGAGCTGGTGGCCTCAGGTGCCCCGTCTGGTCTCCTCCCGCCTCACTGTCCTGCTGTTGCCTTCCTCCAGAAAGGGAGCGAGAGGGAAAGGGAGTGAGAGTCTTTTATCCAGAGGCTGCCTCGCTAGAATCTCAGTCTCGATATATATTATATTTTAGGGCTTAAAAATGTCATTAAAGTTTCCAGCATTGACTGGAAGGAAAGGGGAGGGAGGAATAAAAGAAAGCTCTGAAAGTACTGCTTTGCTAGGGAAGACTATACATGCTGAGTATTTATGCACGAGCACGTGCGTGTGTATCTATAGCAGTTACAGGGCCGTATCTAAGCCATATAAGGACCTGCTGTGACCCCAGCTTGTCCAGCCCTCCTCACAACTGAAGCCACTTGTTCCTTGATGGGCTCAGTTTTCTTCAAGTCCTGAGGTCTCTATTTCTACAAGGTAGCCAGTTAGCCCACACTCAGGAGCTCAGGGGCGTAACCATGCCCTGCTTCTGGGAACCTGACTTCTGCTCTGATCCTGGCATCAAGCCCGTCCCTCCCTCAGTCCCTCCAGGGCCCAGCCTTGTTTTCCTCCTACCTGTCCCCCTGCATATCATTTGGGGTTCAGTCAGAGAAGCAGAGCCACTACCAAAATGTATGCAATAAGGGATTAATTATAGGGATTTGACCTTACATGATCATGGGAACTGGTCAGTCTAAGGGACGCTGTAACTTCTGTGTCTGGTGCTGGAGCCTCAAGTCAGCAGAGCAGACAGTTGGGAAGGAATGATGGGAAGGAAGTAGGGAATCAAGGACAAATTGGAACCTGCAGGAATGGGCTGGAATCCACTTGGTGTCTCATTTCCTTCAAGACTCTGACTCTGATGACAGGGATGACTTACAGGAAAAGTTTTGCTTCTCCCTGTGGAGCACAACCTCAGCTGGCCCAGGGAATCAGGAATTAAAATGGGCAGGACTGGCAGGTGTGGAGGGTTGTACTGTGGGTCTGGATGCTGTCCCATGCCACCCAGGTGAGCCCGCAGGACAGCGACAAGGTGGGTGAGGCCTTGTGCCCTGCCCTTCTAAGCATAAGAAAGAATGTGGCCGCTACTTCCTTTCCACTTTCCAAATCTCAGGGAAAATGTTCCTGCGACCAAAGCGGACCAGGAACTACACAGAGGAGTGAATTCCAGGAAACACAGTTCCAGCTCAGCTAAACTGACATTATAAACCTCTGTTCCCTTTGAGGCTGCAGCTCAGTCACTGACCCAGGGCCACGGGCTGCCCGGTGGCCTCATAGCTCACCTGCGGCTCCTCACCTGGCCCCGTGCCTGCCTGCATTAGTGGGAACCTCTTTCCCACAGGCACCAGGCACTCTCAGCTTGGCCCTCCCTCCCAGGGCTTGTGAAGCTATCATTCCTGCTGTGACCTGGCTCTGGGAAACCAGACCTGATTCCAGTTGGAAGTCAGAGGAATTTATGGACAATTCCTGGTGGTACCTGACTCTCATAGAGCAAGGCTCTCTTCTCTGTTCCGGATTCATGGGCAGTTTTAGGAAGCTGAAGCCATGTGTGAGGAGCCTCTCTGAGCTACCATGGAGCTCAAGGCCCAGGAGTTTGTACCTAAGAGACTGGATGCAGCATTGACCTGGCCAAGGAAGCCCTCCTTCCCTCCCAGTCCCATCCTGGAAGGGGAATGTAGGTCATTCCTGGTGTTTCCAGGATACTGGGCATGACATAGGGCCTAGTGCAAACTCTTCACTGTTCTTATAGGGACACTGAACCCTGGAGAATGACGGGAACTAGCCCAGGGAACAGAACAGCATTAAGAGCAACGTCTGGAAGTAGACACCTGGCTTCATGTTGGGGCCTGGCCTCTTCCTAGGGTGTGTGACCTTGAGCACATCACTTAACCTCTCTACTCTTCATATCCTCATACATAAAATGGGGGAAAACAATAGTGCCTACTTCATTGGACTGTTAAACAGATTAACTGACATCTTGTTAAGTGCCCAGCACCAAATAAGTGCTCAATAAAATATATTATTATGTGTGGACAGTTTCCCCACAGCTAGAGCCCTCCAGCCCAGGGAAGCAGGCTATGCGGAACTTTCTCCAATCCCAGGTGGTTCTTCATCTCAGCCACCTCTGCCGGCTGTTGGTCACCTCCCTTTAACACTTGGCATCATCTTGCCTTGCACTTGAGTTAGTTGCTTGCTTGTCTGTCTTCCTATAAATCTTGGATGTCACCCAGAGTTCCCAGGGGCTGGGTTTACTTCATCTCTCCCCAGGACACAGTCTGGCACAGACTACGCCTTCAGAAGAGCTTTGAGTGAACGGACGTCTTCGATTCCCAGAATTTCTGATTTGGAGGGACTTGAAGGTTGTCTCCCCACCTGATTTCAAGAATTCCTTTTCAGATCATTCAGAAGATACTCTTTTAGTCTCTGCTTGCATACCTCCAGTGCTGGGAGACTCACTGTTGCTCAGGGCAGCCTATTCTATTTTTTTTTTTTTTTTGCGGTACGCGGGCCCCTCACTGCCGTGGCCTCCCCCGCTGCAGAGCACAGGCTCCGGACGCGCAAGCGGCCACGGCCCACAGGCCCAGCAGCTCCGCGGCACGTGGGATCCTCCCGGACCGGGGCACGAACCCGCACCCCCTGCATCGGCAGGCGAACCCTCAACCACTGCGCCACCACGGAAGCCCCAGCCTATTCTATTTTTAAAGACAGCTCTATTTTTAGAACTTTCTAATTGTATCCAGTACAATTAATTGTTCTACCATTTGCATCAAATTTTGGTTGGAGACTACAGAAACATGCAGGGAAAGAGCTGGTAAATAAGGATGGTTCTGGGTTTATGGCTGAGGTTACAAAACAATCAAAAGGGTGACAGAGCACACAGTATAACTTTTATAAGCTTCGCTCAACTATGCAGAAACAGGCTCTTGGAAATGTCTCACCATTTCTGCCTCCAGCGTTTACTGGAGAATCCTTATATGGTTGTTACTTACAAATCCAGACAGGAGTTTACAGAGGGCTCAAAGGCAGCAGTTTATAGATGGTTTGAAGACAGAAGTTTATAGAGAACTTGAGCATTTTTTTGCATGCTTATCTTCTAAAAGTTATTTTTCTGCTCCACAATTTTGGAAGTGGAGTTGTTCAAGTTCTGAGAGTATATGTGAAAGCCCCAGTAAGAAAGGGGTTAGACTTTCATCTCCTTGGATAGTGTTTCTGCTTCTGGAAGGGATGCTAGGATTTTAGGACAGGTGCCTCCCAGCCACCCAGAATGCTCTCTGGAGTTTAGCCAGAACGTCAGCCCCCATGGATTAATTTGAAATTCACTCAAATAGTCATTCTTAAATGCCTACTCTATGGAAGAACTGCATTTCAGGCACTCACGACTGGATAGGGGGTGGACAAAGACAGGGTGGTGAGGACTCAAGCCCCAGCCGGAAAGTTCTTAGAGCCTCCCTGTGGCCAAGCAGTCTGCAGCAGGTTAAGGCTTCCCAGAAAACTTCAGAGGATGCTTCCACTAAACCCTGCATCTAGAGCAAGCAGGAGGGACTTGGAGGCACAATGTGGTGTAGCTGAAAGCACACCAGAAAGGGGAATCGGGTCCCTGGGGGTATATGTCCGTTTGCTGATAACTCAATTTTTTTAGGGGAAAGTGAAGACACTAAGATGTTCCCAGCACTAAGAAGTTGAAAATTTAAAACTAACAAAGCAGTTACAATCCTCCCCAGCTGCATAGAGTTTTGTGGTCCCCATCCTGCCCTCCTTTGAATCTAATCTTCTCAATACCCCAAGAAGTAGACAGGATGAAGATTATGATTTCTGTTCTATAGATGAGGAAACTCAGATTTACTGACATGCCAAGGTCACACAGTTAGGGACGGGCAGATCCCTACCCACCTTGACTGTTATTAGGCCTCTGACGCTAACAACCTGTAATTACGTGATCAGCCTTGGGACAGCAAAACATCTGTCGGGGGAGGTGAATATTTAGATGGCAAATGTGACTTTTATGTGGAAGATGTCTCAATACAGTAGCATTTTATAAAAGGAGACAAGGAATAGGGGCTCACGCTGTCTCTGGGATAGCGACGTTTTGTCAGTTTATTAAATTCAGATTTATTGCTAACTCCCTGACCAAAAACAGAGCTGTTAGCAGTCCATAACATGGAGCAGAAATATGAGTTTTCAGTGAATCCAAGAAAAAAATAAAGAGAAGAAACCTTAATGACCTGTCACTTGAAATAAATCTTAGTGGTCACATAAACCAGGATGACAGGAATTTATATTGTTCCTCAGCACTTGAATGACTAATGTGGTCAGAGTGAGGAGACACAGAAATTATTTCTCTTAACAAGCCAGCACCTGCATGCACACTCTTGGAACTGCTTTGATGAAGTCCTGAATGTCGCCTTAACATCCCTCAGTCATGCTGTTTGTGGGCAGTAACCTTCCCACACAGCTTGAGACAAAGGTGGCATTTCAGCTCTGTCCCAGGGGCTCTGGAAGGTTCTTAATCAGAGGAGTAGTGCTGAGATGCTAGAGAAAATCACTGGAGAAACATTGACATAGGCAGGGCAGGGGCAGTGGAAAAGGGCCTCAGAGGGTCTCGGGGTGAATGTACATCTGAACCATCCCCAATCCCACCCCGTGCTGGGATTCTGGATTCTGCAGCATCAGAAGTACTAAGTAGAGCTGGAAGAGTCCTCAGAGTTCAGTTAGTTCCATTGTTCAGATGAGCAGACTTAGGTTTACAGGATGGAAACAACTAGTGCAAAGTCACAGAGCAAGAGAGTGTCAGATGCAGAATGAGAGCTCGGATTTCCAGACTCCTGGGCGTCACATAGCCTCTGTTAGTGGACAATGGTCCTTTCTTATTTGAGCCTGAATGAATATAAACCTGCATGCCACTGATATCTACTGGATGTCCCATGTTCAGTACTGAGAATGTAATCGCCCAACTAAACAATCCTACTGAGGATGTTCCCCATGAAAATCATTACTGACCCTAAAAATCCTGCTCACAGATACAGTGTGTTACCTTCTACACTGTGTTTTCACATTGTTCCTCTTATGGGATCCTTATGCACTGAAAAGGCTGACAGGATGGTTGCTTTTGTTCTTATTGTATAGATAAGAAACCGAGCTTCCTAAATTAAGGCTAATAAGGCTGCACCTCCGCTATCTCAAAGGAGCAAGAGTCTGAGGAATCAATGAAATCCTGGATGGATTGTGACGAAGTGCTGTTAATGGGTCAAGTTAACAACGTTGCCAGGTGTTGTGAAGAATACACAGAATCCCCAGCTCCGACCCTGTTCCTGGAGACACTGCAGTCCACTGCAGAACCAAGAGGCCATCAAACCCCGACCTCTTCTGGCCCGGGCTGTCCTAGCCTTCTAGAGTTCACACAACCAGATCCTGGAGGTTCTGGTTAATTAAACTAAAGCGGGTTTTTTTTTTTTTCTTTCCTAAAAACAGTTTATCTAAAACTGAATCCTTTAAAAAGGATCTCTACATCTGATTTGATGCCCTATTCTTTTTGTCATTAAATTTTTTGAAACTATTTTGAAACCTGTTCATCATAGAGCACTTCTGGCTAAATTTTATCCTTCTACTCATTTATCAAATTTGCAGTATTTTATGAAGATGGTATTTCTTATCTACGCAGGTGTCTTTTCTTTTAAGAGGTATAAAACCAGGCTTTCCTCAAAATGATATGTATCTAGCAATAAATACTTGCATTAAAAACCTGAATTCCAGTCAACTGTTATGCACAGACACACCTGATCCTGTCTGTGTAATTACAGATGATATGTAATTACATATAATCAGCTATTAATTTATGAACTAAAATATAGAGCCTATATTCCAGGTAACCCAGAATGAGCTGCTGCAGATTTGATTTATTGTGACCTAAGAATGGGCATTAGAGGTTATCCAGGTAACGCACAAAGAACACAGGGGGATGCTGTCAGAACCTGGAGGGGAGGAGGCCTTTGAACTCTGGCAAATGTGGCATGTATAGAAGGGTTGACAGGAGTCAACCTGGGGCTTGGCATTTGAGCCCATCTAGATCTTAAAAGGCTTTAGAAATGATGACGTCAGCAGTCATTTCTTTCAGTCATTCCACCAATTAGCACATATTTATGGAGCACCCACTGTGTGCCAGGCACTACACTTGATTCTGGGAACACAACTGTGGGCCTAGACACACAGGCTCCCTGACCTCGTGGAGCCTACCCTCTAGTGAGGAAGACACATCTTAAGTCACAATCGCACATCTGTGTCATTTCCTTTTTTTCTATGTTAATAGAATTCTGAAACTGTTTGGCATGGCAATATGTCCAATTAACCAATGACATTTCCCAGGCTCCCTTGCAGCTGAGGATAGTCATGTGACACATTCTGGCCACTGAAATGTAAGGAAGTCTGTTGGGTATTGCAGGAAAGTTTTGCTTTCCTGATGTTGGTGCTATCCCTTCCATCTTGTTGTTTCTCCCCCCCCACCCCCCGCCTTTCTTCCTAGAATGTGAATGTGAGACTAGAAGCACCGTCTTGTAGCAATGAGGTGGACATACAGACTTAAGTGAGAAAGAAATTAGCCCCTTCTCTTTGGTCAAACACACAGTAACTGTGTCTCTCTTACATGCAATCCCTACTGATAAACTCACCTGTGCCTTGGACGTGAGATTATGAGGCCAGAATTCTCTTAATGCGTGGTAGGAGCCTGGAAAGGGTGACCCCAGCAGTGGTCAACAGCCAGGACTCCAGAATTATGTCTGCAAGGGCTGGCAGATAAGTAAGTTCTAGTCTCCTATGTTTCAAGGGCTCCCCCAAAGCAGAAAGCATGTTGTAGTGGGTTGTAAATATTCTTTGCATCTACCATCTGATTGCATTGTGAGGTGGAGGGAAACGCACCCTCTTGCCTACTTCACAGGGCTGTCACAGAGAAGGAGGAGATGGGAGCGTGTGGGTGGAAATCTGTAAAAGCTGTGGAGCTGCAGGAAGGTCAGTTAACTTTCTTTTAATACCAGGCAGTCTGAAATTAGAGGTAGCAAGGCAGGAAACACATATAATGAAAGCCTAAGGAAGAGGCAGATTTTGAACTGGCCCCCGAAGGATGGTGCTGACCATGATGGACAGACACAGAAGGCTGAGTACACAGGACGGTACAGAGCTGGGGGGGCCAGGACAGCAAAGGCTGAGAACCAGTGTAGAAAAGAGGTAGGCCAGGACCCAAGTACTTTCGTGTGTTAAAGAATGGACTGGAAACCAGATCACCACTCAGAGTAAATGACCAGTGACAGGGTATGAGGGGTGTGTGTGTGTGTTCATGTCAAGGGTGATGAGTGAGTGGGGAGGTCAGCTAAGCTGAAGGGATGTGGAGCTGTGGTTGAATTTTTTGAAGCGGTATTTCCAAGGCCTGGGGGCCCAGTACTAGAACTTGCTCTACAGCACACGCTTAGAAGAAATCCGGGCCCAGGACAGCCTCCTCTTCCTTCCCAGGGCCACCCACCAACACGCACACACTGGGAAGTTCTTTCCACACGGCATGGCAGGGCCTTGGAGAGATCACAACAGGGAGATGAGACAATTAGCTCCTCGCATTCTTCCTGCAGGAACAAATCCGGGCCCCCATGGCATCTGTCCCCTCCTGTTCCTCCAGCTGGCCTCCTTGCCACGTGCACGCCCTGCCCGCAACCAGGCCCAGCTGCTTGCAGCTCTCCTGCCCACTTCCGTTTCCAGGAGGGGTTCCGGAGGCTGGAAGCGAGGGGGGCGGAGTGATTGATGACAGTGCGCGCGTGCCCCTGGACTCCTCGTCAAAGTTCTCCTACAGGGTTGGCAGCTTTATGTTGAAAGCTGCTCCGTAGCTGAGGCGGCATATGGACTGTTGACAGAGCAGCTGCTGGGGAAGAAGACGCTGAAAGGAAGCCTCAAGGGATAAACAGAGAAACCCATGTCACCACGTGGCACCCAAGGCGCACTGCTCAACGCCCAGCTCGCAGACTCTCATCTCCTTCCGGGTAAGGAAAGTGGTTTTAGGCAGCTGCGCTAGATCTTATGCTCTTAAAATAATGCTCATCATCATGTTAACATTTGTTGCGTGCTTACGATGTACCAGCCAGTTCTGTAAACTACTTTAGGTGCATTATTCCAACTCCTCCTTCAAGCAAACCTCAGCCAAAATAACTATTATTGATCCCATTTTCTTTTTTTTACAGATGAAAAAACCAATGCTAGAAAGTTTAAGGGTATCATGCTGGTCAGTTAGTTAGTAAGTGACTCAGGTTTAACTCCAAAGCCCTTACTCCTAAACATGACTGTGGTTTTCTCCCGCAAGCATTGTGAGTGTCAGATCCCTGGATTAATACTGGTAACTAAGATGCACCCTGGTGTGATTTACCACGCAGGGTGTGGCACAGAGGCATACAGGGAATTAGATGAATAACATATCAATCAACCCTGGGTGGGGGCTGCTTTCACATCCATTTTGCAGGTAGGAAAACAGGCTCCTCAGGGAGTCTTGCCTAAGACCTCATACTAAACTTGGCAGACAGGAGACTTGAACTCTGATCTTCAGAATAGAGCTCTGGAGTTTTCTCTGCCCTACCTGGTGTGCATCAGGTTAAGTGGGGAGAGAGGTAGGCTGGGTGAAGGGGGGTGGAGAAGCATGAGTGAGAACATAAAGCTATGAATGTGATTTATTTCAGTCAGTTGCTGATATCTTAATAAATCCCTGGTCTGTAGAGCCTGGAGAATATTGTTTCTCCAGGAGAAAACAAGAGCATCTAGTTTCAGCAAAAAGATGTTAATTTCTTTTTTCTTGTTGTCAGAGCCCCAACTGCATCCTAATCCCTGGGGAGCTATGGGTCAGTCTCCGTCCCTCATGTCTGTCAAATGCCATTTTCCCCAGGTGGATCAGTTGCCCCAGCTGGCAACCTGGACCTTCCAGACATGCAGACAGAAACCAAGAGCCCATTCATCACACTGAAAGCTGCTACCCGACAGAGATCCAATCCCATCATGAGGCTAGAAACTTGGAGAGAAATGAAGTGGACTAATTTTTTCAGACTCCAGAGGGAGAGGTTCCCCAGTATCCAAGGTAGCACCATAAACCGCATGAACAGCACTAGCAGCTCCACGTGGGTGCGTGGCAAGACATGGCTTGGCTGTTGGCATGAAGACGAGAACAGAAGCCTGCCACATCTGGATTGCAGACATTTTTAAGGGTCCACTGAGACCATAGGCACTTATTTTCCAACCTCTGGGAGGCACAGGGGTACCCTGAGTGGGTCCTCGTAGATAGAGGCAGAGGAACCAGACTCCTGGGCCCTTCTTGACTGACACCCTCCTTTCCTTTCCACCCTCCCCCCAGCTCCTCTCTCCTCAACCTCATCTGATACTCTTTGACCTCTGGGTGTTTGCTCATGCTCTGCCTAAGCAAGGATGTGCTTATTATGCACATCCTTCCTCCTTTCTGCCCACTAAACTTTTATTTATACTTAGAAGCCTAGCTCAAGCCACACCCCTTGCACTCTCCCTGGCAGAACTGGATACTTTCTGCTCAAGATTCCCACAGCACGTTGCATATTCTTCAACTTCTCATATTCTATTGCCTTTGTTTGCTTTAAGGGTCTGTTTCCCACACTAGGCAGAGAAGGAAGTAGCCAGCCCTATTCCCTTCCAGAAGTCCAAGGACCTGGTAGATTCTGATGCTTGTTTGTTGCTCCCTTTTGAATGAACAATAAGGTGTGATGTCTAACCTTTTGGCAACCTCAGGTTGATTTTCTTTTGTATTATTCATTTTGTACAAACTCCTGAGGGAGCTTTGAGAGACCAGTGGGGAGCAACTTGGAGGACTCGTGAGATGCTGAGACTCCTGGAATTTTGCCCATCCTGAGTTTCTATCCAAACAGAAATGTGTACGCAGAAAAAATATCTTCCCAGGCCAAACCTGGGTATTAGAGAGAGAAAGGGCTTACTGGAGACAGATTTCAGTCCCAAAGACCCCCACAGGGCTTCTTGGCACCAAGAGTGCTCCCTCCTCAGCCCTTCCAAGCCTTGGTCATGTCGGTATCTTTCCCAGCATCCAAATCAGACCAGAGGGATTCGTGCCAGTCAATTCCAGCTTCCCCGTCATTCCGCACACCAGCCCTCGATCTAGAGTGAGTCATCCACGCTCAAGTTCTTTCACTTGTGGATAACAAAGATGCTGACTGCATAGGATGGTTACAAGGATGAAATGAGATGTTATTTACTTATCCACTTATATATTTAGAGTTTTTTATTGCCATAAAACTCTTATATATTTAGAGTTTTTTACTGCCATAAAACTAACAGAATAAAGTGCCCTGAAACTTAACCGTAAGCTTGATAGTTTTTCTTTCCATATATGTATATACTCAGGTAACTATCATCCAGATCAAGATTTAGAGCTAAATGAGATTTTAAAGGCTGACAGCTTATAAACTGTAAAGCGCTGAAGAAATGTTGGTTTTGAATTATTACCAGGAGGTGGAGCCTCTTTCCCATTGAATTCCTCTCCTACAAGATCTAGGTTTCTAGAAATCATTAGCATCAGTTGCAACCACCCTAGCAAATTGTTGCAGGTGCCAGGGCTTCAAGGCCCCAGCTAGGCAGAGTGGCCATGGAGACACAGCCCACACAGACCCACAGCTCTCTGAACCACTGCTCAGGGCATGTAACCCCTGTACCCACTCCCTCAGACACCAGGATGTCCTCACAAAAGGGGGCTTATGACAAAACAGCTGTTGTGTAGTTTCAATTCAATACAACTTGACTCAAAAGATATGCCCTGTATGCTAGGCCCTGGGCAGAGAAGGGGAGAAGGAGCTTCCTAGGCTGGGCACTCCAAGGGGGCTTATAGACTGTGGGGCTGTGGACATTAACAGGTACTTACCTGTGAAGTGAGGCCCACAGTGTCACCCTCCTCTCTCAAGGGACTCTCTTCCTGAGGATTCCCAGACCTCTCTCTCTAGCGCTGGCTGCTCCTCTGGGCTTTAACCAGCTTCTCTGCTTTATCTGCTAGGTGTTTCCACCTGGCTGCCCCCTGGCCCCTCAAGCTCAGGCGTGTCCCTAAGAGAACTCATCTTTTTACCTCCTACACCTGGCTTCCTCCTCCTGGCTTTCCTTCTTCATTCTGGCCTCACTAACCCCCAATCATCCAATCAGAGCCACGTCCCAGGGACAATTTTGCCCTTGCCATGCTTCTTCTGGCCCTTCTCTACTGCCACCTCTCCGTTACCTCTGGAAATCCTCATTCTGCTGGGAACCTTGGGGCTGGCTCTTTGCCAAAGCTGGAATCTGCTGCCCCATTCGCAGCCATTTCAGGACCTAGAAAGATGCCCCTGCTCTAGAAGTGCTCCCTGAGTCCTTCAGTTGCATGTTATCAACCGCATCTGCCTGTTGACTGCTGCCACCCTTCATGTGAACCTCTTTCAGGGCCTCTGGACACTTGCTACCTCGTCTCACTCTGCTCTCCCTGTCTCCTGGTGCCTGGTGTGGTGTTGACCCTGTCATTGGTGGATGAATGGATGAGTGCTGAGTTCATGACGAGACAGCATAAGCAAAGGCAAAGCTGCTGAGCCATTAATCATACTTTCAGAGACCCCAGCCTTTTAAAAAGAAAGACCAGGATATGCTAATTCAAGTGGGGGCTTGAGAGTCTTCTTTCACCTTCTCCATCTCTGACCCTCGCGCTAACAGAAAAGGACAGGTGGCTGACACCTCACCGTCCTCAGTGTTTGAAAATGCTGAATGTGGAGAAACTTTGTCATAATTACCTACCCACTTGAAAGTACAAACTCTGTAATTTGCCTTTAAGTGATCTTAAGTTAATATAAATAATGAAGTATGCTCAGAATACTCAAGTACTGGTACATCCAATTGAACACAATTAAAATTAAGATGGATTTATTAGTATTGTGACTATTATTGATTAAAATGGTAATGATAAATAAGGAGAAATGTTAAGTACAACAGGGAGTTGGTAATATTTCTTCGAAGTAATCATTTTGCTGTGACTACCCAATTATTAGTACATTTAATGTGTTATTCAGTGCAATTAATTACCCACTTTGCTTCTGGGAAGGCACTAGGAAAAAATTGCTTTCTGCCTGGAGTGGTGGTTGCTGAGGAGAGGGACTGGGAAAAGCTGCTGCTTGCTGGAGCCTCTGTGATGAAGACCATACTCTTTGGGGATGTGGCTCCCAGCAGCTCTGATAGAAACAGCAAGTTCCCTTGGGGAAGAAGAAGGGACGCAACAGAGACCAGGTTCTTGGTCTCACAGTCAGGTGCTTTTGTAGCCATGGGAAGTGATGGTGAACAGCCTGGAGAGTGAAATCAGAAAACCTGGCTTGCTTCACTCTGTATGACAGACTCTAGGTCCATCCACCTCACTACAAATAACTCAATTTTGTTTCTTTTTATGGCTGAGTAATATTCCATTGTATATATGTGCCACATCTTCTTTATCCATTCATCTGTCGATGGACACTTAGGTTGCTTCCATGTCCTGGCTATTGTAAATAGTGCTGCAATGAACATTGTGGTACATGAGTCTTTTTGAATTATGGTTTTCTCAGGGTATATGCCCAGTAGTGGGATTGCTGGGTCGTATGGTAGTTCTATTTGTAGTTTTTTAAGGAACCTCCATACTGTTCTCCATAGTGGCTGTATCAATTTACATTCCCACCAACAGTGTAAGAGGGTTCCCTTTTCTCCACACCCTCTCCAGCATTTATTGTTTGTAGATATTTTGATGATGGCCATTCTGACCGGTGTGAGATGATACCTTGTAGTTTTGCTTTGCATTTCTCTAATGATTAGTGATGTTGAGCATCCTTTCATGTGTTTGTTAGCTGTCTGTATATCTTCTTTGGAGAAATGTCTATTTAGGTCTTCTGCCCATTTTTGGATTGGGTTGTTTGTTTTTTTGATACTGAGTTGCATGAGCTGCTTGTAAATTTTGGAGATTAATCCTTTGTCAGTTACTTCATTTGCAAATATTTTCTCCCATTCTGAGGGTTGTCTTTTCGTCTTGTTTATGGTTTCTGGACTGGGTCACCTAGTTGTGGGACGTGAGTTTAACCACAGCGCCTCCCAGAGGTTCATTTTTCTCATCTGTAAAATGGGAATGATATAGCTTGCTGGCAAAGAACTGTATGTGAAGGGGATCTGTCAGAGGCACAGATGTGTGGGGCCTTAGTGACTGCTTATCAGGAGACAAGACATCCCCCAGGCTCAGTCTGACTTGTGGATTTGCTTCTGGTTCCTGTAAACCACCTTTGGGAGTTGCCCCCTCAGCCTGTCCTAGGTCCCTGATGCCTTAAAGCAAGGTGAATATGGAGGGTTACACACCTGCCTTCCAGCCCACTTCACCCGTATCCCCTGACCCAGGTTATAACGTCCATGAACCTCCTTTCCCCTCCTCGCTGGGAAGAATGTAGATGGGTAAGATGATGAAATAACAATTGTTAAACACTTCTGGAGAGCTCTTGCCCATTCATTTTCTTATTTGTGTGTACAACCATCCTACTAGGTAAAGTAGGTTTTATTAATCCCATTTTAAAAACGAGGACACCAGGGTCTAAAGAGGGAAAGTGACTTGCTCAAGGACACAGAGCCAAGTGGCAGTTTGGGGTCTTGAACTTGAATCATCCGACACTGAGAACCATGTACCCCTGCCTCTTTAGCTTTCCCATAGTATTGTCACATTTCCTTATCTCTGGAGTCTTCTGGCTCCCAACCCTCCCCAATGCCAAAGATTCACTGTATTGTTTCATAAAGCTAATTGCTAGTTTTTATATAAAGGTTTTATTTTATGAGCTCCAAATTGCCCAAATTAGATTTTATTAAGTTCACACGTATGATTTTCCTTGTTTTTATTAAAATTAAGTTCACTCATTTGCCATTTACAAGGGAGTTTGAAATTAGGATCATTTTGTAGCCACGGAAACACAGGGAGAATCTTATATGTGATCAGACTTTTACCCACAGAATGGGAAGAAAAGGCAGCTGGTAATTAGGTGCATAATTCATAGGCAAGCCCCTGGAGCACGTTGGGCCTGCTCTTCTGCTTTGTGGTTGATGGTTTATGAAACTCTTTCCAGTATGGCTGTGTGCTGGGGAGGGGTGGGTAGGATAAAGTGTTGGAAGGAGCTGGTACCAGTCCCAGCTCTGCCCCTCCTTCATTCTGTGGCTTTGGGAAAGGAATGTCTCTTGTTTTGGGCCTCAGTTTCCCCATCTGTAAATTGGGGGATCAAAGAAGTTAGGCATAGAAAAAAGTTTTCATCCCTTGTCTCAATTCTGATTGCTGGCAGTGAATGGCCATAATGCTGCGATGGGAAGGATTTTAATGCCATACCTGGACTCAGCAGAAAAATGCATCTTGATTAACTAACTCATTCAGCAACTATTAACTGAGCAACTACTAAGTACCAGGGACTCTTCTAGGCACTTGGGATAGGTGAACACATCAGAAGAGGCTTCTGTTCTCAGGAAACCACAAGAATAACAACAGAAACAGACAACTAAATACATCACATTTAAAAGATGATGATAGGGACTTCCCTGGCGGTCCAGTGGTTAAGACTTCACTTTCCAATGCAGGGGGTGTGGGTTCGATCCCTGGTTGGGGAGCTAAGATCCCATATGCCTCATGGCCAAAAAGCCAAAAAAAGATGAAACAGAAGCAATACTGTAACAAGTTCAATAAAGACTTTAAAAACGGTCCACATCAAAAAAAATCTTAAAAAAAAAAGATGATGACATTACAAAAGATAAATCAGAGAAAGTGATGCTACTTTAGATATGGGGGTCAGCCAAAACCTCTGTGAGGAGGTGGTATTTGAGCTGAGACCTGAATGACAAAATAGGTCCAGTCATGAGACGATCTAGTTGCAGCAAATGTGCAGATTGCAAGGTAGGATGGAAGTCAGCATGTCCAAGGAACAGAGACAAGGCCAGTATATCAGGAGAGGTGGAGATGGGCTCAGAGTGGTAGACTGTGCCTAGATGGTGACTGATTGGTTATGTCTGCATTGACATAATGGGGAAGAGTGTTTCTAATGTGTGCCTCCTACTTGCAATCCCTGGACTAAACAATCCCAGCCATGACATTTCAGTATCCCGCTGGCAAGAGCCCCTTCCTGGTATAGGGGTGGGACTCCACTTGGGTAGATGGAGGGGAGGGTCAGGTGAGGAAGGGCGTGACATTTGAACTGGGCTTTGATGGATGCTCATTTCCATACCCAGGGGTGACATGCCCCTCTCCATGGCATCCAGTTTTGTCCTGTAATGTCTGGAATGTACTTCTTCCGGCAATTTAGGCAAGACACCCTGGTCTGGGTAAGGAGGATTGTCTGTGGCGGCAGAGAAGCTGGGCCCAAGTCCATGCCCTGCTGTTCTTTAGCCACATGACTTAGCTGGTCGCTTCAGTTTTTCTGAGCCATAGTTTCCTCATCTTTTTTTTTTTTTTTTTTAGAAGATGTTGGGGGTAGGAGTTTATTAATTAATTTATTTATTTTTGCTGTGTTGGGTCTTCGTTTCTGTGCGTGGGCTTTCTCTAGTTGTGGCAAGCAGGGGCCACTCTTCATCGTGGTGCGTGGACCTCTCACTATCGCAGCCTCTCTTGTTGCGGAGCACAGGCTCCAGACGTGCAGGCTCAGTAGTTGTGGCTCACGGGCCTAGTTGCTCTGCGGCATGTGGGATCTTCCCAGACCAGGGCTCGAACCCGTGTCTCCTGCATTAGTGGGCAGATTCTCAACCACTGCGCCACCAGGGAAGCCCTCCTCATCTTTAAAATGGGACAGTAATAAAATTTACCTCTCAGAGTTCTATAAGAATTAAATAATAAATTAGCTAATAGGGCCTTATAAAATGTGATTTCAGCATTTTAATATTTATAACATAAATTAGTTATAATACTTAATAAAGTATTATTACTAGGATTTAAAAATTATTATTATTAGGACGACTCCTGACACTCATTCTTCAAAAGAATTTGATATTTTTTCTTGAGTGTAAATTGTCACAGCTTTTATGGAAAGTAATTAGCAGAATGCAGCATGCCACGTCCTAAAAAACTGCTTGTTTCTTTTGGCCCAGAAATTCTACTTCTTAGAGTTTAACAAAAAGAAATAAGTGGACTTCTCCTTCTGGCTAAGATGGAGTAGCTAGAAGCAGCCTAATTCTTCTGCTAAGAAGTAGAAATGCTGAACAAAATACAAAAGAAATGGAGATGAATGAACTATTGCGACAAGCAAAAACAGGGATGAATGTCACAAACATAATGTTAGGCAAAAGGAACCAGATGCAAGATCTGTACAATTTTATATTTGAATTTTATATAAAATTCAATACAAATGATATATCTACAGATAAGATATATGTAAATCTATAAAATTCAATCATGCGGTGTTGAAGGTTAGGATAATGTTACCCTGGGAGGAGGTGTAGTGACTGCATGGGGGCACAACAGGAGCTGGGGTTCCGGTAATATTGGTTCTTGATCTGGGTGGTGATTCTATGGAGTGTTCACTTGGTGAAAAAGCATTAAACTGTACATTTTTGAATTGCACACTTTTGTATATGTATGGTTTACTTTGACTTAAAAAAGTTTACCTAAATAAAAAAGGAAAGAATTTGGTTTATGGATAAAGATGTGTAAACAAAGAGCTTTATCACAGCATCATGTATAATAATGAAAAATAGAAATAATCTAACAGTCCAAACATGGGAAATACTTCAATAAAAGTATTTTATTAAATACTTACATAAAAGTGTTACTGATACTCTTTAAAATGATGTTTTCGAAGAATCTTTAACTAGGTGGGAGAATTTTAATATTACAATGATAATTGAGTAAAGTATATACCATGAACCTGTATGCAGAATCTGAGGCTGGGTTATAACTGGGCAACCTTCTTAGCCCTGAAGGATGCAGCAGGTGGGAGAGGCCGAGTGTGGGATGAACCCCCTTCTGCTCAGCATCTGCTGTTCCCATCTTCAGGGGAAGATTAGGATAAGGTTAGGATCCCATTTCCTGACCTTGTTCTCTTTGTTCCCCTCTCTAAAATCACCCGCATCCTTTCACCACTCTCTTCAAATCTCCACCATCTTGGAAACCCCACCTAGGGTCCCTGTCCTCTCCTCCAGAGTCCCTTGCCCTCCTTGGTCTGAGTTCTCTGGTCTGGATTGCTCCCCAAAGTCTCCCGCCTAGCACTCCTCTCCAGTTCCCACAGTCAGTCCAGATGCAAGTCTTGGGGAAGAAGAGAAATATGTTCCTACCTGCCCCATAGTTTACAAAACTGCTCCTGCCTGCAAAGCTGTTAAGTGCTGCATGTTATTAGTCAGAGTTGTGTTTGAAACTCTCTCCATGGTCCCTCTCACCACTTGGCCGCCCACCCTACCCCAGGCCAGTCATATTGGATTTAGGATGGCTGCTGCCTAATTACATGAAGATCTGGGAGAACCTTTGCCTTCACCACGTGCAAGAGCCTGGCTACGTTCCTGTTCAGGCCACCTTCCTCCCCACTGCTCCTTCCTAGAGCCTTGGAGTGGAGTGGGGGAACACCTTCCACATTTTCTACAATGAATTTTCATTACTTTTATAATCAGAAAAATATTAAATAATGTTCTTTTTCTCTACGAGTGCTCTAGATGAGTGCTTCTCAAATGTTAATGTGCTATGCCTACAAGTCACTTGGGGAGGTTGTTAAAATGCAGCCTGTGATTCTGTAAGTCTGGGGTTTGCCCTGGCATTCTGCACCTGCTCCCAGAGGATGCCAAGGCTGCTGGTCCACACCATGCTTTGAAGAGCAAAGTGATAGAGAACAGCTGGAGAGCAGGTGCAAGCTGTGACCTGTCTCCTTGCTCTTCACTGCCCCCAAGCCCCCATGGTTCACAGGTCTTTACATTTTGCTGAATATTTAGTGTAACGACGATTAAGAAGTTTTCCGAGAAGGTTGGAGTCTACATATGTATCTGGGCTAACCAGAGCACTTTGGAGGTTAGTTCTTTAGAGAACAGGTTCTCAGATTTGAGTCCCCTTACTCCCCAAGCAGATATAACAAGTTGAACCCATGGAAATGGACTTAGGTAAGAGGCAAGAGGCCAGTACTTTAGCCCCAGCTATGTCTATGACTCAGTTTCCCAAACTGTAATTGATGGAGTTTAGTATAAGTTGTTGGTAAAGATAATGATTTTCATGATCCTGTGAAAGGGTTGTCATGAAGTTAGGGAGCACTCAGTTACTGAGTCATCACTGGAGGCGGGAGGGCAGCCTCCTGGGTGTCCTAAAGGGGATTTGAGCATCAGAGGGGAAGGCAGCAAAGAGACCTAGGGGATCCTGATTATAACAAGTCTCAACTAGCTTTCATTTTCCAGTTCCATTACAGATAAAAAGTTCTTATAATGTCTTCTTGGAAAGACAAATAGGAAAATATTGAAGCTACATTGTGAACTATTTGTTTTATTATTCGAAATTTCTGAATCAAGCAGTGTTAGAGTGGAAAGGACACGTAAAGGCCTCTAGTTCCGTCTGCTCAGGTGTTTTGTAGAGCCTTGGAGCTGTGGTTAGAGAAAGCCCCCCAAGTTCAGAGGGGACCAGACCTTTTGTGATGCACCCTGGAGTCTCCCAGAGAGATGGCTGTGGTTATCTGGCCTCCAAACAAACACTTCCAGGGACAGGGGATGACTCCCTGGCAGTCTTTTCACCACTAGGTGGGTCTGATTGTTCAGGAATTCTCCCAGGTGAGTGGAAATCTGCCTCCCTGTGGTCTTCACCCATTGACCCAAGCTCTAAAGTAGGTGTTTTCAAACTTCCCTGGTGACGAGCATCTCCTGGGAGGCTTATTTAAAATTCAACCCAACTCTAATCCATATAAAACAGATTCGTAGGTCATTCCTGGAGATTTTGATTCAATGGGGCTTGGGAATTTTTTTTTTTTAACAGCCATGCTTACTCCCTTCAGGCACATGAAATCAGTGAAGGGGGCATTTGGAAACCAAGATTAATTCCTACATGAAAAGATGCTCATCATTGCTAATTATTAGAGAAATAAAAATCAAAACTGTAATGAGGTACCATCTCACACTGGTCAGAATGGCCGTCATTAAAAAGCCTACAAATAATAAATGCTGGAAAGGGTGTGGAGAAAAGGGAACCCTCCTACAGGTAGGAATGTAAGTTGGTGCAGCCACTATGGAAAACAGTATGGAGGTTCCTCAGAAAACTAAAAATAGAGTTGTCATAGATCCAGCAATCCCACTCCTGGGCATATATCCAGACAAAACTATAATTTGAAAAGATACATGTACTCCAATGTTCATTGCAGCACTATTCACAATAGCCAAGACATGGAAACAACCTAAACGTCCATCGACAGATGAATGGATGAAGAAGATGTAGTGTATGTACACACACAGACACACACACACACACATGCATGCACGCACACAATGGAACATTACTCAGCCATAAAAAAGAATGAAATAATGCCATTTGCAGCAACACGGATGGACCTAGAGATTATCATACTAAGCGAAGTAAGTCAGAAAGAGAAAGACAAATACCATATGATATCACTTATATATGGAATCTAAAATATGACACAAATGAACATATCTACAAAACAGAAACAGACCCACAGACATAGAGAACAGACTTGTGGTTGCTGGAGTGGGGGGAAGGAAGGATTGGGAGTTTGGGGTTAGCAGGCACAAACTATTATATATAGGATGGATAAACAACAAGGTCCTACTGTATAGCACAGGGAACTATATTCAATTTCCTGTTATAAACCATAATGGAAAAGAATATAAAAAAGAATATATATATATATATATATATATATATATGTTCTGAATAACTTTGCTGTATAGCAGAAATTAACACAACATTGTAAATCAACTATACTTCAATTAAAAAAAAAGATTAACTCCTTTGACGCAAGAGGAGCATCCACTATTGAAAGTGGCAGATATAGGCTGACTTCTTTATATAATATTTACCATATGAACTGGTAGGTAATATTTATTTTTTCATCTGAACTTAAAATATGAGGTGTGTATCTATACATTTCTTCTAAATGTTTGAAAATGCCCCTATCTCTGTGATTGTGAGAAAGATGAGTAAGGCTGTTTTAAGACAGATAAAACTGAACAAGGAATTGAGAGAAAGAAGATATTAAAATATAAAAAATAGCCCACTAACATAGTTGTGATTAATAGTAGCAAAACTGAAGTTAATGTCCAATATTCAGGTTAGTGGATTAACTTTAATTTTAAATATGTTTGTCAAAACCTAGGAAGAACTATAAAGGTATTCATGTCCTTCAATCCAATACTTTCCCTGGAGTTTTTCTGGAATTTTAGAGTAAGTAAATCGTTCAATAGAAGATAAAGGAGCCTTATGCACAAAGATGCTCAAAGAGGCATTATTTATAGTTTCAATAAAATTATGAACAAATTCAGTGCTAACAATAGGGTATTAAGTAAACTGAGATATAACCATGAATGAAATATTATACAGCTATTAAAGTGATTAGAAAATCTACACTACACATCAACTTACACAAATGCTTAAGACAGACAATGTAAGTTAGCAGAATCAAAATCTGGTCAATTTATACTTTTTTTTTGGTATATGGCTGAGTATTAGAAGAGAACATGGAGAAAGCACACTTAAATAATTACTTGCTTAATAAATATATACATGTTTAAAATAGTCTCAGTAATACAATAGTGTGACTATAAAGCCAATGGAATAATCCTTTTGGAAGAAGTAGAAGGTCAAGTCTTTGATAAATCCCTATTGAAACCAAGGACCCAAAGATCTTTGAGGTCTTGAGGGAGGGCCCTCAGGGTCAGCTGGTTCAACTTCCTAAGCATTGTAAGGATGTTTATTTTAGTACCCCTGACATATAACACCCTGTTCTCTCCCTGACTTCTGTAACTGGTAAGCTACCCAAGAAGTTTTCCTCAAAGTTCGTGCCTACCTTTGGGAGAGGCCCAATGTGGGGGGGTGTTGGGTAGAGGCAGATGCTCACAAGCGCAACTAGGAAAGCCAGACTTACCATCTCAAATTTTGTTTTTTCAGACCAAAATTCTTTTGTTCAGAGCAGATTGGCATCAACTTCTCAAAATTTGCATCGTAGAACAAAGATTCATGTTTGAGTAAAAACAAAGAGAACAGCACAGCTTGCGACTCAAAGGTTCCTCCTGCCCCCACTACCACCCGCTCAATTCTCTATTTCTAGTCTGCTGGGCAGAGAAGCCCATTGAGTCGGACTGGGAATGATTTGCTGAGGCGAGAGCTTCTATCAATAGAATAAAGGATGGACCCAGGGCAAAGACTCTAGGAGAGCTGGCTTGGGGGCTGGCCCAGGGCATTAGGTTTCCTTATTTCTGGGTTAGGGACAATGCTCATGAGCATTAAATTTACCAGGTTAGAGCCTGCATAAATGTGATATTACTGCTTATTTTGCAATGAGCTAGATTTATGTAGAAAGAGCACATGTTTTAGCATCAGAAAGCCTGTATTCAGTCTTGGCTCTGCTACTTATTAGTGATGGGATTTTGGCAATCACATCCCCCCTTCCAGGCCTCGATTTCCTTATTTATGGAATGGGCAAATAATTGCTGTCTTGTACAACTCACAGGGTTATTTTAAAGGTCATTTAAATAATCAATTGAAAGTGCTTGATAACTGCAAAGTATTATGCACACTAATTATTTTAATAATTAATAATGGTAATAGTGATGTCACAATTCATAATTTTATTCCGGAGTCCTAAATATTGATTCTTGCAGGCTTGTAATTATATAAGGGATGATTTATTGGCTGCCATGTATTGAGGTTGTAGTATAAGTTAAATTTTTTTTCCAGCTGTGCTGATTGGGGAAAGGGTGGTGTGCAGGCGGGGTGGTAAACCAGGAAATTGAAGTATCTGAGGAAGACACCTGTCTGGAGAAAGCCTGACTAGATACCTTAGTCCAAATCCTTGAGTTATATATAATGAGGAGCATGCAAGCCAATGTCATAAATGATAGGAAGGCATCTTGAAGTATCTTGTGAGAATGATGAATTGGAGGTGTCTGAGATAGGTCAGATGGGGAGCTGGCCATTGGAGGGACTTCTCATTGACCAGTGACACTGAAGCAGATCCACTCAGGACCAAGGGGGAATACAGGTGACCAAGAAGGTGGGTCACCTTCCATCTGAGCCTTCTCTAGACGATTTGTACCCCTTCCTCCCTTTCTTCCTGAATCTCAAGGCCGGGGACCTAAAACCCTGAGATGTGAATCTACAGTTCACTGCTCCCTCTTTCCCTTTTATCCCATCCTCCAGCTACACAGATGGAGTGAAGATACGTAATGCATGCTTTAAAATGTTCCTTATTACTCAAATGATACACCGATTCAATTCTTCTTGTAAAAGAGCTAAAGGAGGCAGATGTGGTATGTAAAAGGAGGTGAGCTCCCTTCCCCCACTCCTCCACACCCCTAGAGGAAGTGTGGTGGATGCTCATCTCCCCTCTTGATGCATTTACACACATACATATATTAATCACAGATCACTTTTGCTGCTTGCTTTTTCCACTAAGTAATATATTGTGGAGATCTTCCTACTGCCGTATCTCTAATGCACTCTGCTTTCTGAGGAATGGGTAGACCGTAATTTACTTAACTATTTCCCTCCCTATTAACAGTAAGTTAGGCTTTTATTTTTTTGCTACCGCACACAATACTGTGATGAACATTCTTGGATCCATGTACAAAAACTTGTACAATGAGTTGTGTGGGGCACACAAACAACTATTTCTTGTGGGAAGAGTCCTAGGAATGGAATAGCTGTGTCAATTGATATGTGCATTTGAGATTTGATGAATGTTTTCAAATGGCCTTCATCAGTTGGCCTCACCAGTTTACACACTTAGTGTGTATGAGAATGTCTGTTTCTCCACATTTTTGCCAACACTTGGTATCTATCTTTTTTTACTTTTTGTAAAATAATTCTTTTTTCCCTGACTAATGCAGCTTTGTGTGATTATGAATTGTGTGTGAATTATTAATTTTCTGTGAACTGTCTATTTCCTTTAGAAAATTTTATAATTGAGTAGTCTTTTTCTTTCTGCTTTGTTAGAAACTCTGTATGTTCTGGATATTAATCCTTTACCAGTTAAGTGTGTTGTAAATATTTTCCCCTAGTCTTTTAACCTTGGCTTATGTTTTAACTTGGTTTATGGTATATTCTGACTGACAGAATTTTATAAATTTTATGAGCTTAAGTCTATGAAATTTTTATAGTTTCTAGATTTTATCTTTTTGTTAGGAAGGCCCTAACATTCTAAATTCATAAAAAACATTCATCTATATTTTCTTCTAATATTTTTATAGTTTTGCTCTTTAACTCATCTGAGGGTTATCTTCTGTGGATGGATGGTGTGAGTTAGGAATCTAATTTAATTTCTTCCCCAGATGAATAGATAATTGGTCCAGTCTCACTTGTGGATTAGTCCATTGTTTCTCTGCTAAATTGAACTACCACCTTTATTGTATACTTAATTTTCATATGTAATCGGGTTTATTAATCTGTTCCATTGATCTATTTGTCAATACCTGCACCAATACTAGACCATTTTAATTACTATAGCTTACAGTGTGTTTTGACATCTGGAAGGATAAGACCTGAATAAAAAATGCTGTTAATTTAGGCTGGAATTGCATTGATGGACAAATGTGGGGTAAATCAGTGTATTTTCAAAACTAAGTCTTCCCAATCAGCTTTATCACTTCACATATTTAAAAGGTTTTCATGTTATTTGATCTTCAAATAGATCTTACACATTTAAAAATTATATTTGTTTTCTAGGAATTTTATCCTTTTTGTTATAAATTGAATCCTTCTAAAATTACTATTTAATTAATACTAGTATACAGGAAAGTTACTGATTTAAGTATATTGATGTGTATATCCATGTTTTGAACTTTCTTATTAGTTCTAATAGTTTTCAATTGATTCCCTTGGATTTTTTTAGGTGGGAAATCATATTATCTCCAAAAAGTGAAAGTTTTTTTTCCTTTCCAAGCTTTATATCTCTCTTTTCCTTGTCTTTTGAACTCTGGGGCAATAATGCCTCGTATCAGTGATAGCAACCGGTTTTGTCTTGCCCTTATCTTTAGTGGGAATGCTTCTGAGATTTCACCATTAAGTATTTCATTGTTGATGATTTCTGACAGGTATCCTTTTTCATGTTGAGAACTTACATTCCATTCCTGACTTACTGAGATTAAAAAAAATTAATTGTGAACCTTGAATTTTATTGACTCCTTTTTGTATTTAATGAGATAATATTACTTCATCTCTGTGATAAATTACAAGATGAATTTCTCTAATATTGAACTGCCCTTTGCCCCTTGGATAAGCTCTTTTTGGACAAAATATACTTTAAAAATATACTCTTGTATTTGATTTGTTAATATTTATAATTTCGGATATTTGCATCTCCATTCCTGAGTGACAACTGGCCATACTTTCCTATGATTCTTACTCTCCTTGTTCTTGTCTCTGATGTTATTCTGTTTCTAGCTATAATCTATGGCCACTCTAGTTTTCTTACTCTTCTCCGAACACCTCAAAGACAGCACACTCATGGCTGGATGCTGGATACACCTGGCTAAATATCACCACCTTAACTAAGCTCACTGGCCCCCATCATCCTCTACCCCTTTAACCCGCTCTATGTCCTCCATAGCATTATTTCTATCAGAAAGTATATTATTAACCAAATTGTTTCCTTGTTTATTATCTGTCTTTTCCTACTAAGCTATCACCCCACTGTAGCAGGGCCATTGTCTCCCTGGGTGCTGCCACATGTCACAGAGTAGATGCTCAGGAAACACTGAATGGATGAGTGGTTTTGTTTTGTTTTTCCAGGCAAGGGGCTTGGGAGACAGAATTCTCGGTCTATTTAGGTTTGAAACATGTTTCAATTTTGTCTTTTCCATTGCATGCTAGTTGGTTGGCACAGGATTCTAATATTCAAGTGCCAGTCACTGCATTTGCAAAGTGGGGATAATAAAGGCACTCATCTCTTGGAGCTTTAAGGGCACTCAGTGAGAAATGGATATAAAGTACTTCTCACTATGCCAGGCATGTAGGTAGCCAGTGCTCAGGAAATGCTTACTGTTACTGTTACCAACTTCCTCACACAACACAGAGTCCTCCCCGAGTCTCAGTTTCTCCTCACTGTCCAAGGTAATCCCTGCCTTGCTTATTTCACAGGGTGATATGAGAACCATGAGCATGGAATTTGCGAACAGTGAGGTGCCATGTGAATAATGTGATTCTTGCCTGCCATGTTCAAGAAAGAGTCCCATTAAAGGAACCAGGGAAGTAGTGTGCCCCTTGGGCAGAGAATAGACCTGGAGCTGGACAGACCTGGGCTCAAATCCTGACTCTATTTACCAGCTGTGTGACTTTGGGCAAATTACAAGCCCCTCTGATCTTCATCTTTGTTGTTATTGCTGTTCATTCTGTAAAATAGGTGATAATAACACCTACTTCATGGGGTTACTGTGGGAATTAGATCAAAGTGAATATATAAAAAAACCAGTTTAGCAATTTTCACAGAAGTGGGTATTTAATAAATGATATCTATTAATATTATATTTGTCTATGAAAAGGATTGGCAAGCCATAATTTAGAACATTCTCTTTCCAATTTCCCATCATCGAAATAATCACACTTCGCACATCCTCACTGGCAGATTTCACAGCTAGTGCATTCAGGAAAAGTTATTTATTTGAATAACAAATTCTCTGCCCAATTCCCTGAACTGCACATTCAAGCAGGGGTTGTTATAAGTCGACGGTGTGGGGTGGACTGAGGTAGGTGTGGTGATGATGGTCGTAGTGCTAATATGTGCGGGCCCCTCACTGTGTTCCAGGCACTGTGCTAAGAGCTTTACAGGCACTCCCTCGTTCATCCTCATCTTACAGATAAGAAAGCAGGAGCCCAGAGAGGCTAGACAACATGCCCAAGGCCACATAGCTATCGAAGGCAGAGGCCATATCTGAGCCAGCTGCCTGACTTGGGAATCCTTGTTCAGTATTAGAATGGGACAGAGGTGTTTGGGCATAACAGCTCTTCTTTCAAAGCTTACGGAACAAAGGGAGAGCACAGGCCTCCAGTGTGCCACTTTTCACGGGTATAGGTTACTTGCTCGTAGTATGTGCTTGACTAATACTTTTTTGAATGAATGAAAAATCAACGAATAAATGCATCAACAAAGGTAGTCTTCCTCTGATAACCCTTGTAAACAAGACCATAAGTGTATGCTGTAAAGTTTACAAATAAATGCTGGAGAGGATGTGGAGAAAAGGGAACCCTCCTACACTGTTGGTGGAATGTAACTTGGTGCAGCCACTACAGAAAACAGTATGGAAGTTCCTTAAAAAGCTCAAAACAGAGCAGCCATAAGATCCAGCAATCCCACTCCTGGGTATATATCCAGAAAAAATGAAAACTCTAATTTTAAATGATACATGCATCCCAGTGTTCATAGCAGCACTGTTTACAATAGCCAAGACATGGAAACAACCCACATGCCCGTCAACAGATAATTGGCTTAAGAAGATGTGGTATATATACCATGGAATATTACTCAGCCATAAGAAGAATGAAATATTGCCATTTGGAGCAGCATGGATGGACCTAGAGAATATTATACTTAGTGAAGTAAGTCAGGCAGAGGAAGACAAATATTCTACAAAAATATATATGGAATCTAAAAAACAATACAAGTCAGAAACAGACTCACACACATAGAAAACAAACTTATGGTTACCAAAGGGGAGGGGGGAGGGACAAATTAGGAGTATGGGGTTAACAAACTACTATGCATAAAACAGATAAGCAACAGGGATTTACTATATAGCCCAAGGACTTCTATTCAATATCTTGTAATAACCTATAATGTAATATAATCAGAAAAAATAACTGAATCACTATGCTGTACACCTGAAACTAACACAATATTGTAAACCAACTATACTTCAATATAAAAAAAGAGTATGCTATAAGACTATATGCTTATAAAAGAGTGTGTTGTAAATAAGACTATGAGATCACAAAGAAAACAATATCATTCACTTTTAGCCCAGAACTATAGGCAGTGCTCCATCTTAGCACCTATTCTTGGCATTTGTTTCCTTCTATTAATTATATTAATCTATGTGGCAGGCTCACCAAACCCAGGCTGTGTTTGTCAGCTTCTTGTGCTGTGAAACGGATTCTTGCCAATGGAATGTGAGTGGAATTGATGGGTGTCACTTTCTGGCTGTGGTGGTTAAGAAGTAGACGTGTGCTTTCTTTTATTTTCCTCATCTGCTGGCTGCATGCAGGGGATGAGGACAGAGCCACAATATGGAAGGAACCTGGGTCCCTGGAAGACTGTCCACCAAACAGCAAAGCCTGTGTTGGATGTTCCCATGAGCGACAGAACTTTTGTTCTGGGACACTGGAATTTGGGTATTTGTTACAGCTCTTAGCATAGCTTTTCTCAAAGCTTCAATTCCTTCTGCATTATCTAATCTCCTTCGTAGAGTTTCAAAAAAAAAAAAATATATATGTACACACACACATACACACACACACATACATGTTGGTTCATTTTGTTGCTGATAATTTGTGAAAGTACAATGAATAAAAAATAGAGGCAGAAGAAGAAGGCCCTAGAAGTTCCTTCTCCCTCTCTTCTCAAGGTATAGAAATGGTCATTATAATTTACAAAGTAGTTTTCCATAAACATTTAATCCTTATAATTCAGTGGTGCATTTACTTTTATACAGAGGAGGAGATTAAAATTCAGTTAAGGGATTTTCCCCAGGTGACCCAGCTGGCAATTAAATGGCAGTGTGGGGACTCAAACCAAGTTTGTCTGGCCTTGCCTCCTCTGCTTTTTTTTTTCACAGCACACTAATAAATGTGAAGTGGATAAGTTCCCTTTCTGTAAACAGGGTGTCTAAGATGGTTTTGATAAGTGCCTTGTCTCTTCCTTCTTTACACCTTTTTTCTCTGCCAGGGTTTCCTTGGGATGTAGTGCCGAAAGCTTGTGATTAAAAACAGCAGCAGAAACAAGAGGAAAACATCTCCTAAAAATAAGTAGTGCCTTGAAACACAATGTACATGGACTTTTAGGAGGTGGATGGGGGTGTGTGACATAGAGGAGCCATAGGGAGAGCTTTGATTCTCCACAGGAGGCGTTTTTCTATTGTCAGCTACTCCTGGGAGGCTCCACGAACTTGATCTCAGAACCAGGGGCAGGAGAATTGGACTCATCCTTCCACTAAGGCATGAGAAGACTTCCTTCAGGAGTTCAAACTGCTTCTAAGGTAGAGCCCAATTAGCCCATGTAGATTATGTTATTCAATTATACGGTTGGTTCTAAAGTATTTAATGAAATGGGAAAATGCTCATCCAAAAATACTGAGTGATAAAACAGTATGATGCAAAATAGTATAATCAAAAATTTGTTGAGGGAACCCTCCTGCACTGTTGGTGGGAATGTAAATTGATACAGCCACTATGGAGAACAGTATGGAGGTTCCTTAAAAAACTAAAAATAGAACTACCATACGACCCAGCAATCCCACTACTGGGCATATACCCTGAGAAAACCATAATTCAAAAAGACTCATGTACCACAATGTTCACTGCAGCTCTATTTACAGTAGCCAGGACACGGAAGCAACCTAAGTGTCCATCAACAGATGAATGGATAAAGAAGATGTGGCACACATATACAATGTTATATTACTCAGCCATAAAAAGGAACAAACTGAGTTATTTGTAGTGAGGTGGATGGACCTAGAGTCTGTCATACAGAGTGAAGTAAGTCAGAAAGAGAAAGACAAATACCATATGCTAACACATATATATAGAATCTAAAAAAAAAAAAAAAAAAAAGGTCATGAAGAACCTAGGGGCAAGATGAGAACAGACCTACTAAAGAATGGACTTGAGGATACGGGGAGGGGGAAGGGTAAGCTGGGACAAAGTGAGAGAGAGGCATGGACATATATACACTACCAAACGTAAAACAGATAGCTAGTGGGAAGCAGCCGCATAGCGCAGGGAGATCAGTTCGGTGCTTTGTGACCACCTAGAGGGGTGGGATAGGGAGGGTGGGAGGGAGGGAGACACAAGAGGGAAGAGATATGGGGACATATGTATACGTATAACTGATTCACTTTGTTATAAAGCAGAAACTAACACACCATTGTAAAGCAATTATACTCCAATAAAGATGTTTAAAAAAATTTGTTGAAATTTTTATATAGTTACATACACACTTGGCAAAAAGACTGAAAGAGAATACACCTCGGTGTAGCTGGAATTATTTCTGGGTGATGAGATCTGAGTTGAAATTTTTTTATTTTTAAATTCTTTTCTGTCATTTTTAATTTTCATAAAATAAACTATTTTTATAATCATAAAAAATGTTAAGAAATAAATAGAGGTTGGTTTTCCTTGAATTGATTTGATTTTAAGGTTTTTGCTTATTTTCAAATTATAGCTTTGTCAGGAGATAAAGGAAAATTAAATGAGTTACAGAAAATTTGCCACAAATAATAAATTGCTATTAATGTTATAAATTATATAATCAGTTATCAGATTAAAATTAAAGCCACCATAACAGGTTATTCATACAACACTCCGAACTTTCTTATTTATTCTGAGTTGCCTTGTCTACTACGTAGAGTTTAGATAACATATAAGTTGTTTCATTTTGTTGTTGATGTTTTGCTCTGGTTGAGTTTTTCCCCCCAATTATACAAACAAACAGATTCAAAACTCCATAGCTAAAATTAAAAAGCAGACTAGATGACAAAACATATGTATGTAAATTTGACAGAAAGTTCAGAATTGCATTTTCTAAAGAGTGTTTTAAAAGTGTTCTTTATAAGAAAACAATCAAGTCCCTAGTAGGTAAATGAACAAACGCTGTAAGCATATTTTGCTCAATAATAATATAACTAATGAAATATAACAAATGGATAAATGTTAATTCTGACTAGGAATCAAAGCAGTGCAATGTAAACAACTATGATAAACCCCAAATGCTGACAAAGATAGTTGTGGAACTGGTGAGCTTCTCTGCAGCCTTCCTTGAATCACCCTAGTGATAGCTATCAAGAGCCACTAACTACCACTCTGACCCTATCTCTCAGTTATCTCAATTACGGAAATCTGCTGTGCAGATAACTCAACAGAAACAAAAGCCTAAATGAAGATAAGAATTAATTCTAGTATTTTCTCTAAGTGTAAGGAAATATACTTGAAACAACCCAATGATCCACCAAATAGGAATGGAAGTAAATTCTAGTAGCCCAACTTAATAAAATGTAAGGCAATGGTTATAATGACAATTGTGAGGATCACACAGAACTATGAAAAACATTTATTATACAATATTAAATGTAAAAGAATATATAATTATATTTCTGCTATGATTGCTATTACTTCAGTGTAAAATTGTATGTGCCTATGATCAGGGATGGAAAAGAAGAAAAAAATGAAAGCAGTTGCATCTCAGTGAGGTTGTAAATGATCTTTCCCCTTTCTCAAATATTTAAAAAAATTTAATTTTGAATGTGTTTTAATGAAAAGAAAGATTTTTATTCCTACTCATCTCCATAAATAAAGAAAAATCTTCTAAATGTGAGATTCTGTGAAATTTGAGTTGATTTAATTCTTGTTTAGAAATAAAAATGATTAAAAATCACTACTATTGGCTAATTAAACAAATATTTATTGCACTTCATATTTGTTTTCTATAGTGGTTGTAACAAATTACCACAAACCATGGCTTAAAACAACACAAATTTATTATCTTATGGTTCTGCAGGTCAGAAGTCAGACACGGTCTCACTGGGTTAAGATCAAGGTATTGGCAGGACTGTATTCTTTCTGGACTCTCAAGGGAAGAAGAATCTGTTTCCTTTCCTTTTCCAGTTTCTACAGGCTGCCTGCATTCCTTGGCTTATAGCCCCTTCCTCCATTTTCAAAGCCAGCCATGGCAGGTTGAGTCCTTTCCACACTGTATTACTCTGACCATCTCTTCTGGCTTTTCTTCCACTTTTAAGGACTCATGTGATTAAACTGGGCCCACCTGGATGATGTTCCTATCTCAAGGTCAGCTGATTAGCAACCTTAATTGCATCTGAAGCCTCAATTCCCTTTTGCCAAGTAAGGTACCCTATGAATCATTACTCTGACTGCCATAAGCCCCTACTCTGTGCTACATGTGGTGCTAGTTGATATTGGGGAAAAGGGGAGGTGGGCTCAAAGATGAAGTTAATGGTTAGAAGTTTAGATCAGCCATCAGACTTGGGAGGACAGCATGGTTCCTTTTAGCTGGAAGACTCAAGGCGGGGTGGGGGGAGGGTTCATGGTGAATTGGCATTTGGACTGGGCCCTAAAGGGTAGGTAGGATTTGGATACAAAAATTGTCAGAGAAAGCCAATGGCATTTCAAAGAATAGATATTAAATGAAAGCTAGTGAAATAGCCATTTTTGTAAGGGAAAAATGTTCAAATATTGACTTTTTAATTCAACCTCATGCATCAAAGCAAAAGGCATGGGGGCAAAAGACAGCACTAAGTGTCACAGGAAAAATCCAGAAAGTCTCTTTTACCTCCTTTCCAACTCAGCCAGAACTTCTAGTTTGTTTATCAGCTGTTCATACTCTTACTTTTTTCCTTACACAGCCTCCAAGGTGCCAGTTATGCAGTTCCCTTCCAAGTAAAGTAGCCTCTTAGCAACCTTTTTTTCATGGTTTGTGAAAGCTTCATGCTTTGAGCAGAACAAATTCTGCTGTTTGGATTGGACCAGCTGGAGCTCGAGGCTGCTTAACAGAGAAACTCCTACTGAATGCCAATTGTCTGGCCCTATCAGATTGTCTCTGCCTAGGACAGTTGAGCGGGAGAGTCCAAGAGAAGGCAGAAACCCCAGGAAAGGGGGAGAGACAGACAGACAGACAGACGAGGTGAGCATTGGCTCAGAGCTGCTACTACCTCCTCCCAATAAGCTCCCCATTACTGAAGACTGTGTATCTGTTTCTTGAAGTCAATGAAAATAGTGTTTGGCATGTTTTAAAGAGGAATCATGAGGCCCCACCAAACGTCTGAGTCTGTTGTGTTTGCAGGTTATTTTGGTTATTAATATTTTCCTATTGATTTGATTATTCATGAGCTGGAAACACTCCTTCTGGTAGCCAAATGCTTCTCTTTTGCGCCTTATCACACAGAGCTTCTATTTACTGATTTTCAGATAACTACCCATAGAATTTTTTTCTCCCATTCCTGGATAGACTCTGTATCATATCACATCATATCACTTTATCAGTCTGGGTTCGCAAAGGTGAGGCTGCTCCTGAACCTCCATGTCTAACATTCAGAGCAGACAGCACTTGGTGGATGGTGTTGCCACAGACTCTGCCTTAATAATCAACTCTAAATGACAAAAGCAGAAAGATAGGGTGAGAGTGAATTACAAGCCTTTGCATTCAAATTTGTGGGGTTCCCCCTATAAAAATAGAACTCTATTAAAACTCAAAGCAGAGGAGGACTTATGACAGCTGCTGAGTTGCAAGGCAGGCAAACCCCTAAAGAAAAAAAATAGTAGGCTAGTTAATAAATTAACTCAGGAAAGAAAAAAAGGCAACTAAAGAAGACAACTTCGAATGGTATTATTAGTTATTACTATTATAAGACGGAATAAAATGGAAGCAGACAGGAAGGAGAGAGAAAAGAAATGGTTCACAAAGCATTTCTCAGAAATTTAGAATCAGGAAGATTTTGAATTAACCCCTCTTTATAATCACATGCTTCAAAGAATTACAAAAAGGACATTAGAAACAATAACCGGCAAACTGGAACTCATTACCAGGCAACGGGAAGAAAGAAAATAGGCTTGTGAATGAGAGGGTAAAGCCAGCCAGACTCAAGAAATTCCATAAATTGTGCTTTAAGACAAGAGAGGGCCTTGAAGATTGGCAGAAGAGGAATGTTCTCCGAGGTACAGGTAAATCTGAACGAAGTGAAAAAGAAGTAGGAGGAAAAGAGGAAGAAAACAAAGAAAAATTCTCACAACAATACGGTTTGTAGGAACAACTCAACAACACCCGCAAAGAGAAACCCTTTTATGGTCCCCATTTATGGTCCCCTTTAATACACCAACCAAAATAAGAGCCCAGCCACAGGTTTTCTTTCCAGCCAAAATGTGTCTTTGCATTTAAGAAGAAAAGATGTTTGCACACCTAGAAAGTCCACAAAAATTAATCAATCTTGGTGCTGAAAGAAAACACTCAGAGGTCAGAGAAATTTGTTACTCTCTTATCTCAGGTGAGGTTAAGAGAAGGACTGTGCTAGGTTGGGCAACCTCCCACCCTGGTTGTGCTGGGATGGAAAGGTTCCCCAACATGAGGGACTTGCTGTGCTACAGACAAGACAGCCCTGAGCAAACTGGGATGGCTGGTCACCCTAGCACTGGTTTCCTCCACGTGACAACCTAGGCAAGCTAATCAGGCTTGACAGTCAGTAAAATTAAGATAGAGAATTCTCTAAACTCTTCAGGTACTGAATTTTCAAGTTTTTTGTTTTCTTCTGTCACCTAGGAAAATGTTCCTAGAATATTCAACATTTGCTCATTCATTCACTCATCCAGTTAAATAGTGATTGTGGGCTTTTTAATGCCTTGGGCTGGGTGTGCGGTTCCAATGGCAAACAAGCCTCTGCCTTCATGGGGCTTAGAGGAAAAGTGGGAGAGCTGGGTATGAAATACACAAACATGAAGATGTATATGATTGGAAATGTGATAGAAGGTATGAAGGAAAAGGACAGTGTGATATGACTGAGAGTGATATAAGATGTAATTTAGACTGAAGGAGGGGAGTTCTGGCTGGAAATGACCCACTGGAGAAGGGACAGGAAAGCAGAGACCTGAAGGATAAGAGGAGAGGGGAGGCAGAAAAAGGATGGGGCTACAGTGGGGAAATGTGTGTCAGGGTAGAGACGGAGGACAGAGAGTGTTCCAGACAGAGGGGCAGCACATGCAAAGGCCCTGAGGCAGGAAGGAGCTTGGTGAGTTAAAGGAGGTGAGAGAAGGCTAGTATCTCTCTGAAATTAAGCTGGAAGAGCCAGAAGTACCAGGAGTGACTGTGGCAGACCACGGTCCAAGCAGAGTTAGTGAGAGAGAGAGAGAAGTGGACCCAAGAAGCAAAGGCTAAAGGTCACTGGCGGATAGTGATTCTTTTTGCCTACACTATTCTTATAGAAATTTAAAGAAGTAAGTATAGCTACCCCTGTGGTCTCTCTGATGAACACGCATTATAAAAGACTCTGAAACAAAGCTGAAAATAAGAGATTTAGAAGAATGTGTCGTGGCAGATAAAACCCTCCTCAATCTGAGAACTGCAAAAATGAAGGGAAAAAATAAAAGGCTGTTTCTAGCTATACTAAATGCCAGAATAAGGGAGGTATTAAAATATGGGCAAAATTTTGGTGCTAGTGGATGGCCCATGTCCAGAAGACCCAGAAATGCCTGAATATTGCTTAATAGTCACCTTAAAAGAGTCCCCAAGAGTTATACCAGAGTGACTCTGGTATAGGAAAGCAACATATTCTTGCTGAGTTTTTTTTAAGCACAAATGTACCCATAACATGTTAATTATTCAGGTTAAAGCAGCAGGGAGGATTTTTCTATGCTTCTAAACTCCATCTTTGGACCTACTGAATATTGTAAGTAAAATCTATGTGAAGATGTTGAAAATGCGTTTTACAGTTTTGAAGATGAAACAAAAGCAAGTCTACTGGATTACAGAAACTCATAATCACGTTGACAGGGTAGAATGATTGACCTACCAAGAGGATGAAATTTAGCAATGATAGGAGCCCAGTGGTCAGCCAGGAGGAGCTCAGTGATAAGGAAGGAAAAGGGCTAGGATGAGGATTTTCTGTTCAAGAGTCTAGGCTCAGGCTGGCCCCAGGCTGCACGGGACCCAGGGGGCAGCCACAGTGTGCACACAGACACGTATGACCTCTGCCTGGGAGGCTAAGGCCCAGGTGGGCGGGGTGGCCATTTCCATGTAGTCCTCCAGCAACTGTCTTTCACCCAGTAGTCTGTCTGGTGGCACAAGTCTGGGGATTGGGGCACATGTGCTACTTAAGGTTCTTGTCATCTTCTCCTTTGCTTCCAGAAGGTGGAACACAAGCTATAAAACAACGACAGGTAACTGTCTCTCTGGTTAACTAAACCTCCAGGCACCTACATGCCAAACGGCACAGGGTAACATTTAAAGGACAGACAAGTACATATATGGAAAAATTTCAGAAATGATTTTAAACCCAGGAAGTCAATACATTGTGTGGATTTTAAAATATAGTTCAAATTATGGTGTGACTCGACACTCTGAATTTTTATTTCAATTCTTGCCATAAAATTCCCACTAGATCTTTTATTTTATATGCTTGAACTAAATGTTAGAAGGTTTTATATGGCAAAACAGAATAAACAGGGCTTCCCTGGTGGCGCAGTGGTTGAGAGTCCACCTGCCGATGCAGGGGACACAGGTTCGTGCCCTGGTCCGGGAAGATGCCGTGGAGTGGCTGGGCCCGTGAGCCATGGCCGCTGAGCCTGTGCTCCGCAATGGGAGAGGCCACAACAGTGAGAGGCCCGCGTACCGAAAAAAAACCAAAAAAACAAAAAACAGAATAAACAGAAAAGTTATGCATGAAGTCAAGACCAGCGAGGATGAGCTTAGCCAATCGTCAGTGTTACTGAAAGGCAGCTGGGTCGTGTGGTGCTAGTGTTAAATAGAGCAGAGCACAGACTCTGGAGTCAGAAGGACCTGGGTTTGAATCACACTCTGCCACTTAATGTCTGTGTTGGTGTTGTCATATGATAAATGGGTTAGTGATACTGACTTTGGGAGGGTTAAATGAGATGATGTATGCAGGGCATTTAGCACAGGGCCAGGGATGTAATAAACATTCAGATTTATTATTATTGCTATTATAGTTAGTATTATTATTGTAGGATGCATGAAATCATGTTGTGAATCCTAACAACGGATTTTTTAAAATCAATTTAATAATAGACCCAAGAGACAACTAATCCATTAAATTAGCAGACCTGGTAAATATCCCAAGAAGCCAACAAATTAAGTAGCATATAGTGAAATCATCACTGTAAGTCAAGAGAGGATTTCAACATCAAACCTAAGTGTTACGGACTGAATGCTTGTGTCCCCTTCCCACTTCCCATTTCATTTGTTGAAATCTTAACCCCCAATGTGATGGTAGTTTGAGAGGTTCCACCTTCATGAATGGGATTAGTGCCTTTAGACAAAGAGATGGGACAGAGCTTGCTTCCTGTCTCTCTGCTCTCCACCAAGTGAGGATACAACAAGAAGACAACCATCTGCAAACCAGGAGGCTGGCTCTCACCAGATGCCGGATCTGCTGGCACCTTGATCTTGGACTTCCCAGCCTCCAGAACTGTGAGAAATAAATGTTTGTGGTTTAAGCCACCCAGTCTATGGCAATTTGTTATAATAGCCTGAACTGACTAAGACACCAAGACAATAGGAGTCGAAAAAATAAGACAACAGTATTGGCCCAGTTGCTTAGAGGTGATAAATTTATGCAGTATTCAGTATGTAAGAAATAATGCTAGATAATATCACCTACTTAGAATATGCAAAGCTAAAATGTCTCTGCCAAAAGGCAGACAACGATGAGGTTTTAATGAAAAGAACAAATGGGATAAGATGACAACAAGGAAAGAGAAAAAGCTAATAATAGATTAAGAATTAATCACAAAAAGATGATGTTAATATGAAAATAAGCTGAAAAATGCACCCTATTTTCACAACCAGAGAAATTAAAATAATTTATTAAAAATATCTATAGCATCTAAATCCCCCATGCCAGGAGAAGACATACAGAAGTATTGACAAGATTATGCTATTGAGAGATTATTTTTAGCAATTAAAAAGTAATAATAATAAACATGAAAAAATATATCTAGTAAGAGTAGCAATCTCAAACATGGAGAAATAGGCCAGAAAGGAACCCAAATATGTATAGAAGACATGATACATCATGTGTATCCATTTCTCAAGAAGTAGTTTTGTTTGGTGGGAATTATGAATCTAGCAATTCAAGACAGAAATACAAAACCGAGAAAATGGATAACATTTGCAACAAGTTGGGCAGTGGTTTCTTTAGATACATGACTTAATAAATTGCAGGAGTTTTATTTTTTGTTTGTTTTATTTAGTTTAAACAATACAGGTCACTAGCATAGAAATCTAGATATAAAAACTATGTTGAGAGATTTATTTATCCTTCAAGCATGACCAGAGTGATCCTCCTAAATCATATATATCATTTCAGCCTTAAAGACATCTGAAAGTGAAGAAGTTTTCATAGTCCACTGCTGAAATCTTCAGTTAGGAGCAGATGCTCTGAATCAGGCTGCATGAATTGAAATCCAGGCTCCATCACTGATTGGTGCTAGCTAGGAGACCAGGGACTAATTACTGTTTAATCCTTAGTTTATTCATCTGCGACATGAGGATAATAGTGTCTGATAGCACATTGCTGGTGCATGGTGAACACAGAGTAACTGCCGATATTGTGTGGACTTCCCCCTGCATTTTTAGTCTTCTCTTCCATAGTCTTCTAGAAAAAAGCTGTTCCATGAATACACCCCATCATCTCCAACCTTTGTGTCTATAATCTGATGTTTTTAAAGTGAATTGAGGCTTGCTATAATCACAAATACAGTAAGTAGCAAAACCCAGATTTGAAAACATTCGTTGGCTACCAGACTCCTGCCTTACCCCACTTCTACCTTCTAACACTCACTTCCATTTTGATGGAAAAACTTGTATCAGAGCAATCTCCTTCCAGGTAAAACTAGGGAAAAATATTTGTTTGAAGGTGCTGGTGAGCTACCAAGTAACTAGGACTTGAAGTTTCAAGATCCTTGAAAGAAGGAGAACTCATTGAACTGAGCTAACCATTCTGCATTGCTTTTTCTCTCAAAGCATTTGCTGTTTCACAAGAGGAACTAAGCAAATGGAAGCCTATTCTACATTCATGGATTAGAAGACTCAATATTATCTCTTCTCCCCAAATTAGCTTATAGATTATTGTAAGCCTAATCAAAACATCAGCATATGCGTGCGTGCGTGTGTGTGCGTGCGCGCGCGCGCGTGTGTGTATAACAGGCTGCTTGCAGAATTTATATGAAGACACAGAGGGCCAAGAACACCTAAGGCAATCTTGAATTATAAAATTGGAAGGCTACACTACCAAACAAAGCTATAGTAATTACAAGTGTGTAGTAGTGGTAAGAGAGAGATAAACCAGTGGTATAGAATAGAAAGTCCAGACATGGACTAACACTTGTCCAGTCACCTGATTTATGACAAAGGGGACATTGCAGTACAATAAGAAAAGATTCTTCTCTTTAACAAATGGTTCTGGGTCAACAGGATATTCATATGGAAAAATAATGAACCTTGTCACCTACTGCACACCTTATGCAAAAATTAATTCCAAGTGGATTATAATTATAAATGTGACAGTTAAAATTACAAGGCTTCTAGAGAATAACATAGGAGAATACATTAATGACTTTGGAGTAGACAAAGAGTTCTTAAACATTAGGGTGGAAGTAGCACTAAATAAAAAGGAAAATATTAGAAAACTGGATGATATTAAAACTAAAAACTTTTGTTCATCAAATATACTATTGAGAGTGTGAAAAGCAAACTACTAAGTGGGAGAAGATATTTGCAATAAATGTATTTGACAATGAAGTTGTGTCCAGAATGTAAAAGGAATGTGTACAATCAATCAGAAAAAGATAAACAATCCAATGTTTAAAAATGCAAAAAACCTTGAATAGAACTTCAAAAAAGAGGATATCCAAATGGCCAACGAGGATATGAAAAAGGGCTCAGGATCATTAGCCATTACGAAGATGGAAATTAAAATTAGAAAGCAGTAACACTACATTCACTAGAATGGCTAAATCTAAAACACTGACAATATCACATGTTGACAAGGACGTGGAGCAACTGAATCTCTCATACATTGCTGGTAGAAGTGTAAATTGGAGGTTAAGCCATTGAAATTACTAATATCCAACTACTTTGACCTGCAAAAACTATAATTTCCTAAGGTTCAAATGAATACAACTATTTTGGAAAACTTTGTCAGCAATTATTAGAACTTAATATATAAATAGCTTATGATCCAATTTCACTCTTAGGTGTAAATCCAACAGAAATGAGGACATATGGGCACCATAAAACATGATTAGGAATATTCACAGCAGCATTATTTGCAATAGCTAAGAAACTGTAAACCGCTCAAATATCCATCAACAGCTGAATGGAAAAATAAAGAAACTGTGATATATTTATTCAATAGGATATGCTTCAACAATGAAAATGAATAGACTATATCTATAGGTGACAACATAGATGAAAAACACACACATAATATTGAGTGGAAGAAACTGGATACAAAAGAATACAATACAAAAATGTTGTATAAAGTTCCAAAAGAGGTAAAACTAATCTATGGTGATAGAAGACAGAATGGTGGCTACCTTTGGGAAGGGGGTATTAATGATTGGGAGGGGCACAAGATGGGGGTTCTGGGGCGCAAATGGTCTGTTTCTTGATCTGTCTGCATGTGAAAATCCATCCAACTGTATACTTATGCTTTGTGCACTTTACAAATGTATACATTTGTGAAATGTATACATACTTAAATTAGTTAATTAACATAATTTAGTTAAAAATCAGGGGTGATAGAGAACCCCAGATAGGTTTGTAACCCCAGAATGTTGGGGTGGGAGGGAGAGGTGCCCCAGTTATCATCAGGAAATGACCTAGTAGGTATTTTGAGATGTATTTGCAGATGTGAAGGCATGACCTGTTAAGGCAGAGAGGACTTAAGGACAGCACTTCACCATCCCTCCAAGCTCTCCATGCCTGCATATACTTTGGAGGAAACTGAGATGTTTCCTGAGCTGCAGTGGAGGACTCACAGCTGCTGAAAAGGCCATGTTATTTCCTACTCTTATTCATATCCTGCATGCTACCTGCTCACTGGTTTATGGAAAACACTGAAAACTGAGCCCTCTAAATTTGGCTCTTTGGAGCCCATACATCTTTTCTTCTCCCCCCAAAACTTCGCTTTTGAAAATGAAATTCTTGATTCTCACAATTTTCAGATCCTAATTTGGAAGTTAAAAGTTGAACTGACATCTTTCTTTTTGCAGTCAGCTTTAACAATCTTTATTCTCTTCAAGGCAATGACCCTCTGGCTGAAAAGGACAAATGTGATGTACAAAGATGTGGGAAAAAGAAAAACACATTAGAATACTTTAAAATGTTATCTTGACACTTTATATTGTATTTATATTAACTTTCATATTCATTCAATTATAAGCAACAATAAAGTACAATATAAAATAAATCTTTAATATAGTTGTTTAGGGATGCCAAAAAGGCAACAAAAATAGATGGCATTGTATGCCAGTAATATGGCGCCCAGAACAAGGAGGGTGACCTGCCAGTTTTCCATTGTTCTGTGGCCAAGTTTTGGTTTCACACACTGTAAGTGGGTCATTTATAAACCAGAGCATGTTTAGGTATGGACAAAGAATGGAGGGGTACTATATTAATCCTTTTGAGCTACCATAACAAAAGCCCATAGACTGGGTGGTTTAAACAACAGATATTTATTTCTCACAGTTCTGGAGGCTGGGAAGTCCAAGATCAAGATGCTGACAGATTTGGTGTCTGTTAAGAACTGGCTTCCTGCTTTCATAGACAGCCGTCTTCTCATTGTGTCCTCATGTGGTGGAAGGGACAAGGTGGCTCTCTGGGATCTCTTTTATAAAAGCACTAATCCCACTCGTGAGGGCCCTGTTCTCATGACCTAATCACCTCCCAAAGGCCCTATCTCCAAATACTATCACCTTGGAGGTTAGGATTTCAACATATGAATTTGGGGGGACACGTTTAGTCTACAACAGGTGCTGACACTTCAACAATGGTTGAAGAAACTATATGTTTTAGCCCCACCCCCCAAAACCTAAAGAGAACATATCTGTTGACTTCAAATATATAAAAGGTTGTCCCCAGTTAGTATTTAAAATTTTCCTTGAACATGTGTTTTGTTTTGTTTTGTTTTTTGCGGTACGCGGGCCTCTCACTGTTGTGGCCTCTCCCGTTGCGGAGCACAGGCTCCGGACACGCAGGCTCAGCGGCCATGGCTCACAGGCCCAGCCGCTCCGCGGCATGTGGGATCTTCCCAGACCGGGGCACGAACCCGTGTCCCCTGCATCGGCAGGCGGACTCTCAACAACTGCGCCACCAGGGAAGCCCTGCACATGTGTTTTGCATTATATTACCTTATGTACATTTTTGGATAAGGATGGATAGGTAAAACATTTCCAAACAAAGACAATACAATTCAATTCCTTACACTGATCAGATCGACCTGTTCAACATACTTCTTTAAGTTTAAAATTTGTTTTTCATTTTCAAATAAAGTTTCAGATCAAATGAAAACAGAGTCTCATTTTATTAAGGCAATTATATGTGTATTGCTGAAGAACTTATTGCTGCAGAAGAGATTACAAAAGCTTGTTTGCTTCTTTTTTTTTGCATTACGCGGGCCTCTCACTGTTGTGGCCTCTCCTGTTGCGGAGCACAGACTCCGGACGTGCAGGCTCAGCGGCCATGGCTCACGGGCCCAGCCGCTCTGCGGCACGTGGGATGTTCCCGGACCGGGACACGAACCCGTGTCCCCTGCATCGGCAGGCGGACTCTCAACCACTGCGCCACCAGGGAAGCCCGCTTGTTTGCTTTTTTAAGTGATTTTATATAATAGCTATTTTCTGCCCAGTACAGCACAGAAAACACATCCTTAAAATTTAGTATACAGTATTAGAGACCATTCATTGTCCCTATTTGCTTCAATAAACTTTGGGAAATAAAATATCCATATTGAGTTTTTTTTGAAGAAGCTTCAAAATGAATTGGGGTTAGCAAAACAACAACAAAAATCTATTAAAACATGCATTTACATGATAAAAATAAACCTTTAGCTATCTGAATCATAGAAAATAGGGATTATGTTTCTTTTATATGGAAAGAATTCCCCTTTTATGGAAAGAAATATGGATTAGTTACTTGCATTTTTCTAGCTAGTGTTTTATCTCATGAAATTGATCAGATATAAATAAAATTCAAGGATCAAAGAATGGTAGAAGCGGGAACAAGTTTGGTGCACACTCAGCTGAAGTGATCAAAACATAAAACACCTTTGGTTTCACAGGCTTTGCACAAGAACATTAAATAAATCTCCATTTAATAGTAGTTAAATAACATCCACCCTAATGCCCAATTACTTAGAGCAAACTTTCTGGTCAGTACTTTAACAGACATCTCAAAAATACTTGTAACATTCTATTGCAAAATTCTCCTGTTAAAGAGACACAGTGCCTTTAAGGTGTCATCAGTTTAGGTGTTCCAGTTCCATTCCCTCTGTCTGTCCCATCCCATCCCATCCCCCTCCACTTTGTTAAGTTCGTTCCATTCAGGTTCGCTGATTCCTGGCCTTCTACTGTGCACTTTAACATTTCAACATGGGGTGTCCTCTTTAATAGGAAATTTATGGGGCAGGGTTGGGGTATTGGTAGTGTCCAATGTTTTTGAGACTATTTCATCATGAATGCCTCTACTGGAAACTGCAAAGTGGTTTCTCATTTAAACTTCAGCCTGTTTTATCTATTTTATCTCAGGTAAGAAGCAGAGTCCCATTTAAGGAAGAGAAATTTGCTTCTTGTCAAAACTCATTCACTCACATAGCCACAAGTTTTAAAGCCTAATTAGTTTCTTATCTTCTTGGAGCTTAACACAACACTAAGATCTGAAAGGCCCCTAGATACCTTGTAGCAATGGCTTGGGAAAGAGGCTTTAGAATGATTTATTCATTCATTTATTCATCAACACATTATTTTACAGTGTTTATTGTGTTTTGGACACAGTGCTAGATGCAGGGGAAAACAACAGTAAGGCACAAGGTCCCTGACCTCTTCACAATTCCTCAGGTGCATATCATTTCCTTCCCCCCACCTTTTTTTTTCTTTCTTTCTTTCTTTTGGTTTTGAGCTCATATGTAGTTTCTCCTAATTATCAGCTCTTAAGAAATGGGTGGAGGCCCAGATTCCAATTCTGTACAAGGCACGTACATTGGGTGAGACTAGCCATATGCCTCAATTGGCACATATTTCTTTTGTCAAGAAAGGATTTGTTATGTCTTTCATAGAGATTTAAAAAATAGATGCAGTTTTTATTCTATTCCATGATGGAGATATCACTAAAGTTCATTAAGGAAAATTAACATAGGGCAGTTGACACTGAATTTGGATTTAGTGATGCTATATGACATACAGTCTTCAGGACATAACTAAAAAATTGTTGTTTATCTGAAATTTATCTTTAACTGGGCATTATTTATTTTTTTCTAAATTTGGCAATCTTATTCGGGCATCACAAATTTTATGAAGTGGGTTAGGTCCACAGTTTATCTTTCAGTAGAATCCAGTCCAAACACTGCCAACCAGAAGAGGCCCAGAGATCCTTTAGGATTGAATAGCATATGAATAATACCTGGCATATACCAGGTACTCTGTAAATGCCTAATTAAAAAAACCCAAACCTACTAAATAAAACTGTTTCACCTGGGTTAGACTTTGTTTTTCTGAGGTCTGGGCCTTCTCTGGTGAACTCATAAACACATCTGTGGGAGGGATTTCCCTGATGGTCCGGCGGTTAAGACTCCGCTCTCCCAATGCAGGGGTCTGAGTCAGGGAACTAGATCCTGCATGCTGCAACTAAAAGAACCAAGAGCTTTTCTATATTTGAGGCTAGAATGAAATTCATAAAAATTAAACTGCTCTGTAGAGGGCACGATGGTGCTTCAGGTGAATCTCTGGGTTCATGGCACAAACACTCTTTTACATAATGCTTATCTCGGAGACTAGAACAGTTCCAAAAGAGCTTCTCTCATTTGCCAAGAAAGATCTATTTTAAAAACCCTTATTAAAAAAAAAACCTATTTAAATATCATGGCAATGATCCCCCCAGGAAAGGTGTAGTATTACAAAGAAAATTGTAAGATAAAAACAGGAAGGGACTCTGAGGGAAAATTCTCTTCCCAGCTGAGACTTTCTGAACTCACGTACCCAATTAACTCCAAAGAGATTCACTACTCAGTATTTTTTAACTTACTTGTACATGAATATTTTACAGTGATTTTAAAGAACAGATGTTCTCATATTTTTCCCTCTTGCAAATAATCTTTTAAAATGTCTTCAATATTCCAAAGTACTTAACCTTTGCTCTGAGGTAATTACAGGTAAACATCTCGTTACCCACCAGGCGGGGTTTTGAAGGATGTTCCTAAATCACCTATGAGTCGTGTTTGAAAGTTTCTGGCACCTGGTAGAGTCTCCCAAGAATAGGATGAGGATTTACTCAACACAAATGCCCAGTAATGTCACTGACAATAGTTGAGACTTCTTTCAAAACTCCCTCAGGACCCAGCTTCACACCAGAAATAAAAGGCAGAAGGTTGAAATCAGCCATGGATGAAAACACAGAAGTAACTGGGGATGACTAGGTTGCAAAAGAGTAATGGAAAGAAGACAGGAGAGCTTTCATTCAAACTCTGAAATGCTATCAAGAGGAAGAAGTAAGGCCAGAGCCAGCATATCTAGGAGAAACTGAAGGAAGGGAGATTTCAGTCTGTGCCAGAGGAGACCCTCCAAGGATGAGAGGTCCCACTTCTCTGCTGAACACAGCGACGGGATTGAAATACCGGCAGGGGAAATGGTCTAGATGAAGCCTGCCTTTGCAGCTCTATGATTCTGTGGTTCACAACAGTAAAGCCGGAATGTGCTATTTCACACCCCAGACACTGAGGATTCCCATTTGAATCTGAGTCTCAGCTCTAGCTGAGTGACCTTGGGTAAGTTGCTGAAGCTTCTCTATCTACAGCAAAGCATTGTTGTAAGGATTGAATAGCATATGAATAATACCTGGCGTGTACCAGGCACTCCGTAACTACCTAATTTAAAAAACCCAAACCTACTAAATAAAACGGTTTCACCTGGGTTAGGCTTTGTTTTTCTGAGGTCTAGGCCTTCTCTGATGAACTCATAAACACTTCTGTGGCAGGGATTTCCCTGGTTGCCCAGCGGTTAAGACTCCAGCACTCCCAATACAGGGGGACTTGGTTCAATCCCTGGTCAGGAAACTAAGATCCTGCATGCCGCAATGAAGACCCTGCGTGCCGCAACTAAGACCCTACGCAGCCAAATAAATATTAAAAAAGACAAATAAAATAAACACATCTGAGGGAGAAAACCGTGGAATGTCCCCGTAGTTTAGTGGGGTTGAAGAGGTGAGCAGCCTGAGCCCTGGGGGGTTCGTGGGAAGATGGTTGCAGATTTCATAGTGGGTAGACGCCTGAACCAGCTCTGGCATTGCACCTCTGGAGCTATGGAGTATTGGAAGGTAAGTGAAACAGGATTGGGTACTGAAAGTCACGACCTCCCTTTCAAGGCCCATTTTGGCCTGCAAGACTTTTCTGCAGGAAATAGTAGCAGCACTAGATAGGGATGCATGGAATGGATGGTAGGGGGCACAGGATAGATGGTGGGGGATACTGGGTAGATGGTGGGGGACACTGGATAGATGGTGGAGCATATTGGATAGATGGTGGGGCACTGGACAGATGATGGGGGACACTGGATAGATGGTGGGGGACACTGTATAGATGGTGGGGGACACAGATAGGTGGTGGGGGATACTGAATGGATGGTTATTTCCAGTGTCCATGCAAGAGAGCCACAGGGGTTTTTTCCTACCCAACAAGAGTTTCAAAACGTGTAATCTTTTGCAGTTTTCATACAATCTAGGGGAGGGGAGGGAGCTGTTAGGGTAAGATACTGGACCTCTTGCTTTTGGTGGATGTGACCATGAAACAGTTTTACCTTAATTTGCAGAATATATAAATGTGTCCTTCCTTGCATCCCTAGAGTATGCAGCACTTCTGCTTTTCCCTGGCACTTTCCCACATCAGCACTCTGTCCTCAGTGTCTCTTCCACTCAGCCTCAGCTTTCTCAGAACAATCTCTCTTTCTCCTCACTCCCTTCAGACTGCAGGTATCTGTCCTGGGGCTGCACTTATGTACTATTTACACTTTTTTCCAATATTATAGGGAGTTAGGAAAACATCAGGGAGGAAATATTTTTTGTCATAATACTAACTTTTTGTCTTTACCTAGTTCAAAAAAGCCAACTGAGTTAAGCACGTTGCCTGCTTAGGCTTCAGTTGTCAACTCCTTGAAATGCAGGGATCAGAATCTCTAAGATTCCTCTGGTTCAAAAGTCTTGTGATCTTTGAGATAGTTGGAAAGTGCTATTTAATCATATTTATAGTCACAGTGGCAAAAATGGAACTGCCATGGTGTGTCTGGATATCGTGACTTGTGTAGTAGACCTTTCATGTCAATGGCTGACCTTGGGAAGAGGGCATGTTGGCCTGGGAGAGATACAGGCTTTATTCTCTTACTTAAAAGCACTTCAGGAGAGATTGATCTCTAACCTCAAATTGCTTAAAGATATAGGCTCAGGGTCAGCCCTCACCTCTCAATCTGCAGCTTCCTGGAAAACTTATTCAAAGCCAAATGTGAAAACATTTTTGATTTAACAAGTAATCACTAACGGTGTAATCACTCTTAAAAAGTACTCCCATGGTCCCTTCCATTCTCTACCAGAATCCTCAATATCTTTATGCATAAAATGGAGGTAATTGTTGGAAGGATTATTGGGAGGACTGGATGAGATAAGGTTTTAAAAGTTTCCTCTCACAACTGCTGTGAATAGGAGGTTCTTAGTAAATGGCAGCCTCAGCAGAAGTTATTGCCATTGTGCCTAGGCTCTCACATATGCTGTTCGGTTCACACCAGTGAGGTTATGGCTTTATCCTCCCTCCTATTATTCTGGATCCTGAAAGTGTCTTTTTTGAGGAACCAGATTTCCCAGCTGTGAACACAGTGAATCCAGGGGGAATTTTCTATCCAGTGATCCATTTCTTTGGAACTCTATTTGCATGATTTTCCATATTTAATGACATTCCACCAGCAGGATAAACATACATGCAAGGTTGAACCATCTTTTCTTTCCCCTTGGATCAGGAACCCAAGAAAACAGGTGCAGGAAGCAGGTGGGAACTGTGGTGAGCAGAATGCTGCTATGCCATACTTATCTTGCTCAATGGCCCCACAGGGATGTGGGTGAAAGAAATAAGGGGCCCTTCAGCTAACGAGGGGCTCATCTCTGTGATATATAGTGTGTCTACAGAGAAGGGGCATGGTGTGGAATGCCTACATGCAGTTCTCCCAGAAGCCCTTTCAATCAAGACCAGAAAAAGGCAGTTTCCATGGCAGTGGTTGAGAGTTGTGAGGGGAGCCACATTACCGGTGGTTTGTGTAGAGATTCAGGACGCATGAACAATGAGGGAACCGTTCTTTAGAGATTTGGGGCATACAGTTTGGCCGTGAAGGGAAAGAACTAATTACGTCTTGGACAAGTGCAGTTTGCTCTTCTGGCTAGAGGAGAAAAGGAGAGGGCCCAAATAATATCTCTTTGACCTCTTTTAGAGAATAGGAGAGTTTCCAGATTGGATGAGAGAAATGACAGAAAAGAATGAATGAAAAGACTTCCAAAGAGATAAACAGAAATCAAGGTTTAGAGAGGGGCAAATGGATGAATGTGGCATTTTAAAATGTATGTACACGTACCCTCACCTTATTCCATAGCGTGCTTTGAAAGACTTTGCCGAAGTACACACAATACAGAAGGTTAAGAAATAAGTGCAGGGGTTGGGTTTTAAAAGGCATGTAGGGCTCTGGCTAAAGATTGTAGCCTAAGAGCATTTTTAGTTCTTGCTCTCCTTACAAACCCACTGAAAACAACAACAAATTTTTTTAAAAGAGGGAAAAGACCCTTCATCTTCAATAAAACAAGGAAAAGGCCACAAACTATGAAGCATACCTAGCAAATACTGTGAAATCTGGAGGAAAATGAGAGAGGAATGGAGACTGCCTCAGGGCTTGAGCAAGATAGAAATGTCCTACATGTGAGGATTCCCATCCTGAAAGGGTCTTTTGGTTAGAATGACCTCGTCCAGGGCTGGGTGGGTCACAGATGGATAACAGTGTCCCTGGAGAGGACCAATGCATCCCTGGGAACAATTGGGAAGTTGGTGCTGAAGGCAAATCTCATGGGTCTACCATCCCCACAACCGGAGGCTCACTTCTGATCACGCCCAAGGTGGGATGGGTGCAAGGAGGCTGAGGAGGCAGCATTTGCTATTTGCCAGAGAGCCTGTGGCTTAAAAGGCTTTCCGCGAACGGTATTGGCTAAAAATCTGAAGGGAAATACGCATCCAAGTGAAAGGGAAATAGCGAATTTGATGAAAGGGGTTTTGTGACAAGAAACATGAATCAAAGTTTCACCCCCCTCCCCAGCACACCTCTCCTGCCCCTCCCCAAACAAAACTTCGAGAAATAGCTAATCTCATTAAAAGCCAGTAAGGAATACAAAATAATCCACATAAGACTTAGGTTAGATCCTGCAAAGACAGAAGGCATATGACTTATAAAAGAGGCAAAAGCCTAAGAGACATCTTGATTATGTTTGAAATATCCAAGATGTTTCACTCTGGTGTGTCTGGTGATGCCAAATTAAAGCATTATTTCTGTTGTGAAAAAAATAGACTTGGTTATGGACTTGAGTTAGCCAAGTAAATATTTTCTTGGCAGTGCACAACATCAGTGCAAAATGCCTATTATGCACTGACTGTAATTATAACATTCAATTAACGTTCTTAAGTGATTATCATTTCTGGCCTGGTGGTGGTTGGGACTTGAGAGATATGAGCTCTGCCTGATATCTTTGCCAGGAAACCACTATCTGATATTTGAGTTTGGAGATTTGATGTGGACACACTGGTACAGAGGATGGAGGGGACATGTAAGTCGTGGCAAGTTTACATCACAACTCATTATGACTTGTTATCCAATCTTTTCAGTGAAACTGATTTTACTAAGGTTAAAAAGAAAAGTCCAGTTTCCAATCCAATAGGCACTTTTCAGTATTAGTTTACTTGACTTATTTCTGGGATATGTGGGGTTTTGACCATTCTTCTCCAGAGGATTAGAAAGATAGTATAGAAAGTAAGGTCTATGTAGAGAACACATTAAACCTCTCCTCAACACAGTAGGGCAGTGATTTATTGAGTGCCTGTTATGAGCAATTTGTAATTATTTCTCAAGTTTACAACCATGCTGCAGAAAAGCTGTCATCACTCCCATTTTACAGATGAGAAAACTGACCTAGGTTAAGTCATTGGTTCAAAATCAAACAGATAGTAGTAATTGGAGGAGCTGAGATTCAAACCCAATGATGAGAGAATGAGCCAATTAGCACTGAAAGAGTCAAAGTATTGAGCATTCCTCAGTCAGAAATGCTTCTTGAAAGAAATCTACCTATTTAAAAGCTTTGGTGGGGTTCAAGACGGAAATATGAATACACACATTTTACTCCACTCTCTGGCAAAATATCATTAAACGGGCCAAAGGAACATAATTAGAGGTGAGAAAATAAATATGCAGGAAATAGGGAGTGGTGCTTTCCACTTCCTAGAAATGACAAGTGCTTCCTGCAGGATGCACTGGGGACATACATGCATGGACTGAGCAGGTCGGTGGGGCTGACCAAGAACACTGGTCACATTCCATCACCGTCTCCTGGCTCAATGCTGGGCTGGAGGTGAGAATGAGCCATGGAACCTCTAGATGTTTATCAGAGCAAGACATCTACCCAGGTGCACCTGCCTGCCTCATTCAACCTGCATGGTGACCGGGTGAGGCAAGGACCCTATTTCACCAGCTTCTTTTTTTTTTTTTTTTTTTTTTTTGTTAATTAAAATTTTTTTTATTGTGGTAAAAAATATGTAACAAAATTTGCCATCTTAAGCATTTTTACCTGTACAGTACAGTAGTCTTAACTATATGCACATTATTGTGTAATAGAGCTCTAGAACTCTTTCATCTTGCATTTCCATTTCTTCAGGATCAATTTCTGGAGATTTATTTTTTTCCTTTGATTGGGCCATGTTTTCCTGTTTCTCCTTATGTCTTGTTATGTTTTGCTGTGACTTGTATATTTGAAAAAAACAACCATTTCTTCCAGTCTTTATGGATTGACTTTGTACAGGAAAAGACCTTCTCACTAATCAACCCAGCTAGAGATTCTGGGTATCTCCAAAATCTTTTCTAGTGATACATCATCTTCCCCAGGCTTGTGAGTTTAATTTTCCAACTAGAGAGGCTTGGCTTGCTGGTTTCTCTTTATTTTACTAAAACAAACAAAACAGCATACCCATTTTTTCCACCTTCAGTCTCCTGCCTCTGGCTACCACCAATCAGTTCTCTGTATCTATGTGCTTCATTTGTTTGTTTGTTTTGTGTGTGTGTGTTTAGATTCCAGATGTAAGAGAGATCATGTGGTATTTGTCTTTCTCTGACTTGTTTCACTTAGCATAATGCCCTCAAGCTTCATCCACGTTGTTGCAAAGGCAAGATTTCATTCTGTCTTATGGCCAAATAATATTGCATTGAATATATACATAATTTCTTTATCCATTCATCCCTTGGTAGACTCTTAGGTAGTTTCCATATCTTGGCAATTGTAAATAATACTACAATGAACACGAGGGTGCATATATCTTTTTTTTTTTTTTTTTAAACATCTTTATTGGAGCATAATTCCTTTACAATGGTATGTTAGTTTCAGCTTCACAACAAAATGAATCAGTTACATATATACATATGTTCCCATATCTCTTCCTGCTTGCGTCACCCTCCCTCCCACCCTCCCTATCCCACCCCTCCAGGCGGTCACAAAGCACCGAGCTGATCTCCCTGTGCTATGCGGCTGCTTCCCACTAGCTATCTATTTTAGGTTTGGTAGTGTATATATGTCCATGCCTCTTTATTGCTTTGTCACCGTTTACCCTTCCCCCTCCCCATAGCCTCAAGTCCATTCTCTAGTAAGTCTGTGTCTTTATTCCTGTTTCACCCCTAGGTTTTTCATGACATTTTTTTTTCTTAAATTCCATATATATGTGTTAGCATACGGTATTTGTCTCTCTCTTTCTGACTTACTTCACTCTGTATGACAGACTCTAGGTCTATCCACCTCATTACAAATAGCTCAATTTCGTCTCTTTTTATGGCTGAGTAATATTCCATTGTATATATGTGCCACATCTTCTTTATCCATTCATCCGATGATGGACACTTAGGTTGTTTCCATCTCTGGGCTATTGTAAATAGAGCTGCAATGAACATTTTGGTACATGACTCTTTTTGAATTATGGTTTTCTCAGGGTATATGCCCAGTAGTGGGATTGCTGGGTCATATGGTAGTTCTATTTGTAGCTTTTTAAGGAACCTCCATACTGTTCTCCACAGTGGCTGTATCAATTTACATTCCCACCAACAGTGTAAGAGGGTTCCCTTTTCTCCACACCCTCTCCAGCATTTATTGTTTCTAGATTTTTTGATGATGGCCATTCTGACTGGTGTGAGATGATATCTCATGGTAGTTTTGATTTGCATTTCTCTAATGATTAGTGATGTTGAGCATTCTTTCATGTGTTTGTTGGCACTCTGTATATCTTCTTTGGAGAAATGTCTATTTAGGTCTTCTGCCCATTTTTGGATTGGGTTGTTTGTTCTTTTGTTATTAAGCTGCATGAGCTGCTTATAAATTTTGGAGATTAATCCTTTGTCAGTTGCTTCATTTGCAAATATTTTCTCCCATTCTGAGGGTTGTCTTTTGGTCTTCTTTATGGTTTCCTTTGCTGCGCAAAAGCTTTTAAGTTTCATTAGGTCCCATTTGTTTACTTTTGTTTTTATTTCCATTTCTCTAGGAGGTGGGTCAAAAAGGATCTTGCTGTGATTTATGTCATAGAGTGTTCTGCCTATGTTTTCCTCTAAGAGTTTGATAGTTTCTGGCCTTACATTTAGGTCTTTAATCCATTTTGAGCTTATTTTTGTGTATGGTGTTAGGGAGTGATCTAATCTCATACTTTTACATGTAGCTGTCCAGTTTTCCCAGCACCACTTATTGAATAGGCTGTCCTTTCTCCACTGTACATTTCTGCCTCCTTTGTCAAAGATAAGGTGACCATATGTGCGTGGGTTTATCTCTGGGCTTTCTATCCTGTTCCATTGATCTATATTTCTGTTTTTGTGCCAGTACCATACTGTCTTGATTACTGTAGCTTTGTAGTATAGTCTGAAGTCAGGAAGCCTGATTCCTCCAGCTCCATTTTTCGTTCTCAAGATTGCTTTGGCTATTCGGGGTCTTTTGTGTTTCCATACAAATTGTGAGATTTTTTGTTCTAGTTCTGTGAAAAATGCCAGTGGTTCACCAGCTTCTAACACAGCCTGGCCCCAAGAAGGGACAGAGTCAGGGCTTGACTCTCCTCTGGTATTCATCCCATTTATGCCTGGGAGGCCAACCGCTTACTCAATTGGTGCAAAGGAGTCCAAAGAGTCCTTGTCTTCTAGGATTCTCAATCTTTTGTGGAGTGCAGAATAAACTGAGCTCTGACAAATGGCAGGGAAGCCCCCAAGGGCAGGGCACGCCCAGAGGGAGTGACTCTGTGTGTGAGGGAAAGGGGCCTCCTGGGAAAAGGTGCCACTGTGCTAGGCTGTAAGTAACTGTGACCCTGAGTGGAGGGAAGCTCTGAATGAATGGGAGTATACGAAGAGGACACGAGTTGCTGGGACAAGGGAAGCAAGTACTTGAGAAAAGGGGAGCGACTGGGCAATACTCCACACCCACGCATACCCTGAGGGGGCACACTTCCAGGCGTGTGAGGGAAGTTTGCTGAGAGGTGCGTGAGCAGGAGCGTGGTCTGAGCAGTGTTTTCCCATGCTTTGGAAGGTTCTGGGATATTCCTGAGTGCCCTGGCAGGAGTCATCATGGGGGTAGTTCAGGGGAGAAGTAGGGATTGCAGCTCTTTATGGCAGAAGGAAACTTCCTATCAAGACAGGGATAATGTAGCCTTGTACTGTATCTGAGGTGGTGGATTATGGTACACCCCAGGGTCTCAACAAACAGGACGGAAAAGGAAAACAGTCCTGCTAGTACTCACTGAGCACCAGTTTCCCCGGTTGTAAATGGGGAGGTGTAATATATCCTCCATCATGTGGTAACTGTGTAATTGAGCCTGGCATGTACAATATAAACTCAGCAACTATAAATGGACTCATTTTTTTGAGCTACTTGTGTTCCAAATCCAATGCTTCTTCCTCTGTTCAACAATGACCTCTTCTGGGAAAGCAAACAAGCAGAGAAACAAATTTAAATTTCTTTTGTATAACATCTTAAAATTTGCCAATTTCCTTCTTCCTACATCTTTGGCCATGCTTTCTCATGCCATCTCATTCCACGGTTTTGTACACGTTGTTCCTTCCGTCTGAAACACCGTTCCTTGTCATCTCCCCAAATGACTTATCCTTCAACACTCAGCTCAGTTGTCACTTCTGCCCCTGCCTCTGGTCTGCACGTCCCTCCATGATTCACCCTCTCATGGTGTACCTTCATCCCGGATCACAACCGTCTAGACATCAGTCTCCCTCACTAGACTGTGAGCCCCTGAAGACGGGGGCTGTGTTTACTTTCTTTTTTTACCCAGCGCCCAGAATGTAGTAAATCTGAGCAAAGGTTTATTGAAGATTTGTCTTGAAGGAGAATCCATGACATATTGGAAGAAAATGCATTTTTAACCAATCTTGGCATTGAGTCACTGTGCACTCAAGAAAAAAAAAAAAAAGAGAGAAGTTCTGAAATTAGATAAACTCTCATGATTCATTCATATAAACAATTTTTACCCCTGAGGACTTCTTTATTGGGCATTGGTCCAGGATCTGGGATGCAAAGGTGAGAAAGAGAGTCAGTCAGTCAGTGTCTGCACCCACACCAAAAGAGTGTGACATCAGGGCTCCACATCAGGTATTCAGAGGGAGGAGCCACGGACCTTTCACCCACAGTGAGGTGCTGGGATTGTCTTCAGATACCTGAGGCTTGTAGCTGTCCTCTGACACTGTGTCGTAGACTGGATAGGAGCGTAAAGAGCTGTTGGATTCGGGCCCCTGTAATATGTGTAGAAATAGACGTAGAAAGAGCAGCAGCGGTCCAGGGGTCAGGAGACCCAGGTTCTTGTATGAGGCTTGCTATCAAAAGTTGTGTAACTTTGGGCAACCTGCTCCCTCTCCTTTGAGAGAAGTTTCAAACTTTTGTAAGTTTCTGCTTATACAAAAAGGGGTGGGATGAGATCATCTAAGGTTCCTTCCAGAAAGCTTCGGTCTACGACAGCTTGAAGCAGGTCCTGAAATCCATCGGCAGCAGCGCTTTGATTGCAAAGAAACCCCGCGGCCTGCAAATTGGGCCTTCCCTGTTCCCAGCTGTGCGACTGGCATCTCACCAATATGGTCACAGCATCTGGTTTAGAGCACCAGTGCACAGCCTTGGAACTGTCAAACCTTTACTGCTGATCAGTTAAAGCCATCTTAATGTCTAAATGAAAGTCCATGAACTAGACCAACCAATTGGCCTCAGAAAGGAAGGGGAGGAAATCTGAGCACAGGGAGGTGAGTCTGTTTATTTGTTTCTTAATTCTAATTAGAGAAAAGAAAAGAGTGTCAGGAGTCTTTAGTGATTCACATCTTAATAGCCTGGTTATAATTTATTAATCCCTTTCATCAAATTTTCAACATCCCTTTCCCCAGGAGTCTGAGTGACTCAGATGTATTTATTGTTTGTAGGTGGGGTATCATTAAATATTTGGCATCTCCTAAAGCTGGTTGGGAAACTGGATTATATACCACGTGAAGGCAAACTATTTCTGAAGGGAGAGGCATGAGTAGGTAAAACATTGGGCAGAATGAGTGATACGTGCAGACACACATAGGTTTATTCTTTCAAATATTGATGACCTCATATCTATCTCTAATACTGACAATGCAAGTCTGCTATTTTACTTTCTCCTGTAATTTTCCCTTACTGGCCGATCCAGTGATTCTCCTTAAAGTGGAATACCAGCACTAGTGGTAAATGTATCATGCTTTTAAAAAATTATATATATTATATGTAGTGTGATGATTACCACAATAAAGTTAGTTAACACATCCATCACCTCAGATAGTATCCTTTTTTTTTTTGGTGGTGAGAACATTTAAGATCTACTCAGAAAATTTCAAGTATGCAAAACACAGTATTGTTACCTACAGTCACCATACTGTATATTAGATCCTCAGACCTTGTTTATTTTATAACTGAAAGTTTGTACCCTTTGACCAACATCTCTCCATTTCTCCCATCGCCCCAGCCCCGGGAACCACCATTCTACTCTGATTCTATGAGTTCAACTTTTTTAGATTCCACATATAAGTGAGATCATCAGTATTTTTTGCTTTTTGCCTGACTTATTTCACTTAGCATAATATCCTCTGGGTTCATCCATGTTGTCGCAAATGGTAGGATTTCCTTTTTTTTTTTAAGACTGAATAATATTCTATTGTATATGCATACAGCACATCTACTTTATCCATTCATCTCCTGATTTCCATATCTTGGTTCATGTGAATACTGCTGCAATGAACTTGAGAGTATAGACATCTCTTCAAGACAGTGATTTTGTTTCCTACAGCTATTTACCCAGAAGTGGGATTGCTGGATCACATGGTAGTTCTATTTTTAATTTCTTGAAGAACTTCCATACTGTTTTCCTTAATTGCTGTACCAGTTTATATAACCACCAACAGCAAGCAAGGGTTTACTTTTTGCCACATCCTTGCCAACGCTTGTTATCTCTTTCTGTTAACGGCCATTCTAACAGGTATGAGGGGATATCTTGTGATTTTGATGTTCATTTCTTGATGATTAGTGATGTTGAGCACATTTTCATGTACCTATTGGGCATTAAGAAATCTTCTTGGACAAGTGTCTATTCAGGTCTTTTGCCTATTTTTAAAATTGGATTTGTTTTTTATTTATTGAGTTGTATGAGTTCCTTACATATATATATATATATAAAAATATATAAATATATATTTTTTTTTTTTTGGCTGTGCTGGGTCTTCATTGCTATGCGTGGGCTTTCTCTAGTTGTGGCGAGTGGGGGCTATTCTTTGTTGAGATGCGTGGGCTTCTCACTGTAGTGGTTTCTTGTTGCGGAGCATGGGCTTTAGGTGTGCGGGCTTCAGTAGTGGTGGCATGAGGGCTCAGTAGTTGTGGCGCACGGGCTTAGTTGCTCCGGGGTGTGTGTGATCTTCTCCGACCAGGGATCGAACCCGTGCCCCCTGCATTGGCAGGTGTACTCTTAACCACTACACCACCAGAGAAGTCCTATATTTTGGATATAAATCCCTTATCAGGTATATGTTTTGCAAATATTTTTCCCATTCTTTAGGTTGCCTTCTCATTTCATTAATTTTTCCTTTGCTGTGCAGAAGCTTTATTTTTTCATGTAGTCCCACTGTTTACTTTTGCTTGTGTTGCTTCTGCTTTTGATGTCATATCCAAAAAACTATTGCTAAGACCAATGTCAAGGAGGTTTTCTTCTATGTTTTCTTCCAGGAGTATTCTTTTTTAAAGATTTTTATTTATTTATTTATTTATTTTGGCTGCACCAGGTCTTAGTTGAGGCATGCAGGATCTTCATTGTGGCATCTTTTAGTTGCAGCATGCGACTTTAGTTGCAGCATGTGGACTTCTTAGTTGCAGCATGTGAACTCTTAGTTGTGGCATGCATGTGGGATCTAGTTCCCCGACCAGGGATTGAACCAAGCCTCCAGGCCACCTGAATTGGGAGCGTGGAGTCTTACCCACTGGACCACCAGGGAAATCCCTCTTCCAGGAGTCTTATGGTCTCTTACATTTAAGTCTTTAATCCATCTGAGGTCTGTAACTTAGGGATTCAGTTTTATTCTTTTGCATGTGAATATCCGGTTTTCCCAGCACTATTTATAGAAGAGGCTATCCCTCCCGCATTGTATATTTTTGGTGCCTTGTCAAACATTAGTTGACCATATACATGTGGATATTTTTCTGGGCTCTCAATTATGTCCATTGGTCTGTGTCTGTTTTTACACCAGTATGATATTTGATTACTGTAGCTTTGAAATATAGTTTGAAATCAGGAAGTGTGACACCAACAGTTTCATTCTTTCTCCTCAAGATTGCTTTGGCTATCTGGGGCCTTCTGTGGTTCCATATGGATTTTAGAATTGTTTTTTCTATTCCTATGAAAAATGTCACTGGAATACTGATAGGGATTGCATTGAATCTAGATTGCTTTGGGTAGTATGGGCATTTTAATAATGTTAATTCTTCCAGTCCACGAACATGGGATAACTTTCCATTTCCGTCTTCTTTAATTTTTTCATCAGATCTTTCACCTTCTTGATTAAGATTATTCATAAGTATTTTAAATGAGATTTTTTCTCTACTTGCTTTTCAGATAGTTTGTTGTTAGTGTATAGAAGTGCAACTGATTTTTGTTATGTTGATTTTTTATCCTGAAACTTTACTGAATTTGTTTATAAGTCTAATACTTTTTGGTGGAGTCTTTAGAGTTTTCTACATATGAGATCATGTCATCTGCAAACAGAAAATTTTATGTCTTCCTTTCCAATTTGGATATCTTTTACTTCTTTTTCTTGCCTAATTGCTCTGGCTAGGACTTCCAGTACCAAGTTGAATAGAAGTGGTGAGAGTGGGCACCCTTGTCCAGTTCCTGATCTTAGAGAAAACGCTTTCAGCTTTTCATTGTTGAGTATGATATTAGCTGTGGGCTTGTCATATATGGCCTTTATTATGTTGAAGTATATTACTTCTATATCTAGTTTTTGAGAGTTTTTATCATGAAAGAATGTTGAATTTTGTCAAATGCTTTTTCTGCATCTATTGAGATGATATGATTTTTATCCTTCATTTTGTTGATATGATCTATCATATATATTAATTTGTATATGTGGAAATGTCCTTACATCCTAGGAATAAGTTCCATTTGATCATAATCCTTTTAATGTGCTGTTGAATTCAGTTTGCTAGAGTTCAGTTGAGAATTTTTACATCATGTTCATCACGTTTATTAGCCTGTAATTTTCTTTTCTTATAGAGTCCTTATCTGGCTTTGGTATCAGAATGATACTAGCCTCATAAAATGAGTTTGGAAATGTTTCCTCCTCTTCAATTTTGGAAGAGTTTGAGAAAAATTGGCATTAATTCTTGTTTAAATGTTTGAATTATTTAGAATTCACCAGTGAGGCTGTCTGGTTTCTGCTGGGAGGTTGGGAGGTTTCTGATTACTAATTCAGTCTCCTTACTTATTATTGGCCTGTTCAGATTTTCTATTTCTTCATAATTCAATCTTAGTACATTGTATGTTTCTAGGAATTTAAGCATCATCTCTTCTAGATTATCTAATTTGTTGGTGTATAATTATTTATAGTAGCCTCTTATGATCCTTTGTACATCTGTGGTATCAGTTGTAAGTCTCTCTAATTTATAATTTTATTTATTTGGATCACTTCTCTTTTTCTTCTTATTCTAGGTAAAGGTCTGGTAGTTTTTATTATCTTTCAAAAACAAACTCTTAAATTTCATGGATCTTTTCTACTGTTCTCCATTTCACTTATTTCTGCTCTAATCTTTATTATTTCCTTCCTTCTATTAACTTTGGGCTTAATTTGGTCTTCTTTTTCTAGTTCCTTGAGGTGTAAATTTAGGTTATTTATTTGAGATCTTTTTCTTTTTTTCTTAATGTAGGTATTTATAAATATAAGTTTTCCTTTTAGAAGTGTGTTTGCTGCATCCCATAACTTTTGGTATGCTGTGTTTCCAGTTTTGTCTCAAGATATTTTTTGATTTTCGTTTGATTTCTTTTTTAACCCATTGGTTGTTTAGGAGTATGTTGTTTAATTTCCATGTATTGTGAATTTTCCAATTTTCCTCCTGTTATTGATTCATACCATTGTGATTAGAAAAGATACATGATATGATTTCAACCTTCTTGAGTTTGTAAAGACTTATTTTGTAGCCTAATATGTGCTCTATCCTGGAGAATATTCAGTGTGCCCTTAAAAATCATGTGTATTCTATCTATACACGTCTGTTAGTCTCATATGGTCTATAGCATTGTTTAAATCTGCTGTTTTCTTATTAGTTTTCTTCTGGATTATCTATCTATTGTTGCGAGTGGGATAATAAAGTCCCCTACTATTATTGTATTGTTTTTTTAATTTCTCCTTTTGGTTCTGTTAATATTTGCTTTACATATTTAGGTGATCTGATGTTGTGTGACATAAATATTTACAGTTGTTATATCCTTTTCATGAATTGGACCCTTTGTTATTATACAACTGACCCTTGAACAATGCAGGTGTTAGGGGCACCAACCCTCTGTGCCATTGAGAATCCACATATAACTTTACAGTAAGCCCTCCATATCTGCAGCTCTGCATCCACAGATTCAACCAACTGTAGATCATGTAGTACTGTAATGTATTTAGTGAAAGAAATGCACATATAAGTGGACCCATTCAGTCCAAACCCACGTTGTTCAAAGGTCAACTGTAGGGCTTCCCTGGTGGTGCAGTGGTTGAGAGTCTGCCTGCCGATGCAGGGGACACGGGTTTGTGCCCTGGTCCGGGAAGATCCCACATGCCGCAGAGTGGCTGGGCCCGTGAGCCATGGCTGCTGATCCTGCGTGTCCGGAGCCTGTGCTCCACAACGAGAGAGGCCACAACGGTGAGAAGTCTGCGTACCGCAAAAAAAAAAAAAAAGTCAACTGTATAATGACTTTTTTTGGTCTCATGATCATTTTTGACTATTCTGACTATACCATATCAGACAATTTTGTCTGATATAAGTATATCTATTTCTGATCTATTTTGGTTCCCACTTGCTTGGAATATCTCTTCCATCCCTTCACCTGTATGTGTCCCTAAAGCTACAGTGAGTTTATTATAGGCAACATACCATTGGCCTTGTTTTTTATCCATTTGGCCATTCTGTGTCTTTTGACTGGAGAATTCAGACCATTTATGTTTAAAATAATTATTGATAGGTAGGACCTACTATTACATTTTGTTCATTGTTTTCTGACTGTTTTGTAGTTTCTTTCTTCCTCTTTTGCTGTTTTCCTTTGTGATTTGATGACTTTTTGTAGTGGTATGCTTTGATTCCTTTCTCTTAATCTTTTATGTATCTACTACAGGCTTTTCCTTTATGGTTACCATGAGAATTACATAAAATATCTTATGGTTATCCTGCTTTAAGCTGAGAACAACTTAACTTTGCATACAGAAACTCTATATTTTTATTTCTCTGCCCCCTCAAATTTTAGATTATTGACATTAAAATTTATGTCTTTTTATATTGTGTATGCAATAACAAATTATTGTAGTTATAGTTATTTTAATACTTTTTTAACTTTTATACTAGAGTCGAAAGTGATTTATGGACCATCATTACAATATTAGAGAATTCTGATTTTTTTTTTTTTTTTTTGCGTTATGTGGGCCTCTCACTGTAGTGGCCTCTCTCGTTGCGGAGCACAGGCTCCGGACGTGCTGGCTCAGCGGCCATGGCTTATGGGCCCAGCCACTCCGCGGCATGTGGGATCTTCCCGGACCGGGGCACGAACCCGTGTCCCCTGCATCGGCAGGTGGACTCTCAACCACTGCGCCACCAGGGAAGCCCGAGAATTCTGATTTTGATTATATATTTACCTTTACCAGTGAGTTTTACACATTCATATGTTTGTCTGTTTGTTTTAAAAGATTTTTTGAGGTGGACCATTTTTAAAGTCTTTATTGCATTTCTTACAATATTGCTTCTGTTTTATGTTTTGGTTTTCTGGCCGTGAGACGTGGGATCTTATCTCCCTGACCAGGGATCGAACCTGCACCCTCTGCTTTGGAAGGCGAAGTCTTAACCACTGGACTGCCAGGGAAGTCCCTACATTCATATGTTTTTATGTTGTTAATTAGTGTTCTTTCATTTCAGCTTGAAGAACTCCCTTTAGTATTTCTTGTAAGACAGGTCTAGTGGTGGTGAATTCCCTAAGCTTTTGTTTGTCATGCTTTTATTTATTCTGTTCTCTTCACCTACAAAGAACCAAAATATGTGGCAACATTATTAAGGCTCTATCATTATTACAGAGCAGGAATGGACCTCAGGAGTTATTTTAAAGATGAGGCCTGGAATGAAATGATTCAGAATCATAATTCTAAAGACGGAAAGGGACCTAGTGTGTCTATCCTCTTTTGAGACTATAAACTCTTCTACAGAATTTCCAATAAAAGTTGACCTATCTTGGGTAGTCTCCCTCCAGAGACAGAGAGCTTACCATCTTCTGAGGCAGTCTTTCCACCATGAGAGCTTGACTATTAGAAAGTTCTTCCTCAACCAGCTAAAATCTTTCTCCCTTTAGCTTCTTCTCTGTGTTTTTCAGTTTTCCCCCTGGTGAGCAATAGCAGACCCAGATGGTGGATGGACCCAGAGTGGGAAGAATCCTGAGAGAAGGACAGCCAAGTTTGACACAAACACCAGCAATCCCAGGTATGTCTGCTTCAGATGGGATAATTCCCTAGATACAGTGGATATTAACTAATCATATGGCTTGCTCTGATTAGAAAAAGGGATCCCTTTGTCTAGCCTAGTTTACTGGAATTCTATAATTGATTTTAGTGCTAACGTCTTGGCCAATAATGTCATATTTTGGTGCTCTTGAGCAGGTCTGTCTTCTTTGGACTTGAGGAAGAAAGTAATTGGGCCAAGGCAAAATTTAGGGTATATCTGGTTCCCCTGGCCAAATCCCATTTTCATATCACCTTCCAAACTTATAACTTCTGATATAGCAGATACTGACACTCTATACCCTTCAGCTCACATAAATTAACCTTAAGCTTACACACTGCATCCTTGGGCTCACACTGCACCTTCTCAGCCTCCTTTCCTAGCTACCAGATGCTTTCCTGGCCTCATATCATGGCATCATCCATGTTTTGGGGCCCTCCATTTCTGAGTTCCTCCCCTCCTTGTAAAGCGGAAGCCCTTTAACGTCTTTGGCCCAACATTTATTTACATGGCTCAGGGCCTAGCCAGCACCCCCAGCTTTCTTATCTACTAAAGTTTTCCTTGGAAAACAGGGTCTTCAGCATCTTTATTGGCATATCTGGAAAATGTACACATTCACAACACAGAGTTGTTTTTTCCTTTCCTACCAATAGCCAATGTATAAACCTAACTTACCAGAATCTGCAAATCCTATATTTTTAGTTGTTTTTAATGATGTGAACCAGTTACTTCCCAAGAGCTATCTCATCCACACTGTTCCACTGTAATGGTAAGGTGACCATTTTCATGGGAGGAACTAGGAAGCATACCCATTGCCTAATTTCTAACCATCCTGAAGATAGCTTGCCAAAAAGCCTCAAGATTTCCTAATGGTTGGATACACCACATCTGGAGTCTGTGTACATCTTAAACCCAGCCAACTGATGAGCAAGCATGATGTGGAGAAGCTCATCCAGGCCTCCTGAATATTTGTAAAGAAAGAAATAATGAAAACCTCACAAAGTACAAATCCTAGGAGGCAAAGTGGCTAACATCTAACTTTCCATTTATGTTTCAAAGCACTCTCTTGAACAGTGGGGTTTAGGATGGAATTTGTATTGAATTTCTTACTAACGGATCTTTAGAGAACATATGCACTGCCTGCTGTTGTCCAGATATTTTCTCAAGAAAGTTACCTTCCTGTCTGGTACTTTCCAGTACTTATTACTTTGGCCAAAAATCAAATCAGGTAAGGGAAGATTTGGCCTTCAAGTGACATCTGTCATTATTATAATGATAATAGTGATAGCTAACTACACGGCAGTTACCTGAGTCCCAGGCATTTTATACGCATTGTCTTTAATCCCTCCATCTCTAGGAAAATATGTATTATTGGTGATAGTAATAAGATGGCAAGATATTTTGCTGAGATCTCAAACCTATGGGTCCTTGATCAACTGCCCACCTCAGTCTGACACCAGTCCTGCTAGCTCCATGAGCAAGGGAAAAATGGACAAAGCTAGTCAGAGGAAATATGTTTATAGCTACAAAGGGAGCTTTGGTACCAACTCTTCCCACACTGGTGAGATAGGTTAGACTACGTCTAAGGACCAATTTTCTGCTACTGGATGGACAAAGTCCTACATGAAAAACCATCCTAGCTCATTCTACGAGCTATCATTCTCACGAGCAGAAAGAAGAAAGAACACACCCAAGGGAAAGAGCATAAAGGGAAAGAGTGTCTTCCTAAGATCTAGTGCAATAGGCTTATATCTCCCACCCTACCCACCCTTACAAATTTAATGGTAGGAGAGAGCAGTCTCATAAGCTAGAACAGCTTCCAGACCTTCCTGGCCAACCAAAGTTACAGACATAATCAATCCAAAAAGGAAAAGGATCCAATAGGGCGTGCCATGTGGAAGGAATAATGTTTTAAGTTCTTTGTTCCTCCTTCTGAAAGCTTTTCTTGTTAGTACAGAAATGGCAAATTACTGAGATGTGTGCAGATGCTCCCTGCTCCTGAATCATGGCCAACATCCCAATCAGTGACGGCTCTCATTCTTGCCAAACCTAGAATTTTTCTCAACATCATGCCTTAAGCAGTTATATTAGATGACAGGAAATGGTGAGTGTTTAAAATCCTTTCACCATCATTATCTTAGCACCTCAGTAGAGCAGTGCCTGTTCCCCATGTCAGAAACCTCCTGCTGTGGGGAGACTGTGCTTTCTTTCCTCCCCAGAAGTTGGGGTCTTCAGCCAACATACCTCCATATTTTGGGGCTCTCTTTAATTTAGGGATGTGGCCCTAGGCCAGAAAAAACAAGAATGTCAGAAAAGTCCTGCCTGACTCTTCACGAGGCCTCTTCTCCAGTCCTTGCCTCTTCTCTTATGTCTAGACCTGGGAGCAATGAATGGGCAGCTCAGCCTGTTTTTCTCATGGTTACCTGCTAAGTTAGGCAAGATAATCTCACCTATTCCATCTTCCGTACAGAAAGTCATTTTGTACAATCAAGCTCACCAGACAGGTTCATACAGCATGCATGGAAGAATGAAGTAACACTCCCGTGCCCCCCCCCAATGTTAATAACATCCTGAATAAATGCCAAACCAGACAGGAAGTCAGGACAATAGGCATAAACTTGGACTTTCTTGAGCCAACCTGGATGTCAGTTCACTTATTCAAAAGTACCTCTAAGAAGAGCATAAGATCAGTCCCACACCCAAAGAATGTAGAAATCACAAGCATATCTCAGGATTAATGTGACTTCACAGTGGCTTCTAAGAAGCCACTGCTTGTCCTCCACAGACTAGTGGAAACCACAGTGTGGCAAGCATTTGGAGAGAGTGTGGATGGGTCGCTTAGTCAGGCTGCCTTAAGCTTTAAGGAGTGGCTAGCTTTCCCTGCTCCAGAGTTGGGGCACAGCCTGAGGAAAGGGTACTCTACAGGCCAGTTAGCCTGTTTCTGGCCAAGGATTCAAGCCAGCAGCTGAATGGAATTCTAGGCTCACACATTAGCCAGCCCAAATTGCCCGGATGTTCTATTAGGGCTTGAGGACATGATTAGTAATGAAGAGAGTGGATATCTACCTGCCTTGGCTCACCCTTCAAGGACTCCATAGGTCACAGCACAAGATCCAGAGGTACCAGTCCTGGCTTCTTACAGACAAAACCAACCAGTATTGTCTGTAGTGTATAAGTAAGGTCATAGGGCTTAGAAGTAGTGGAACCAGGATTGATCCTTTCCTCCAACTCTTCATCCCAATGCATTACTGGTCTGGGAGTCGGGACACATGCATTTCAGCCCTGTCTCTGCCACACTCCATGGAATATCAGGAAAGCTCTCTCTTTAGTCTCAGTTTCCTCATCTGACAAATGCACGGCTCACACCAGGCCTTCTACAATTCTGACATTTAATGATTCACTACATTATCACCCACTCCTAATGTTCTGATCGAGGGACTTGGTATTTTTATCTTCTTTTTTTTTTAAAAAAAAGTCATCAAATCAGGAATTCAAGCCTGTAGCCAACGAACTCCCCCCTCCCACCCCTTTTGAGAAACAATCCTCAGAATCCCAAGGAAACCAGGTCCAGGACTTCCCCCAGGGGAGGATTCTGCATGCGCATAACTTATTCTGTCTTAAAAAAACAAAACTCTTGTGACATCCTTCCCCCCAGTGAAGTCATCGACTTGCAACTTCCCTTCCCTTCCCAAGTCCTCGCAGAATTTTAGGCAAATTAAACTAGGAGCATTTGATCTCCCCAGATGTTTTGGTCACAGAAGGGCCACATGTGTGCACACATTCCTGGATATTTTTAGATTTTTTTACAGGCTCCAAAGTTCTAACTGCTTCTTCACTCAGCGCTTCGTGGCCGCTGCTGGGAGATGCTCTGTCAAAGCAGCCAAGGCAGAGCCTGATGGAAGAGGGCCTGGCACGGGGAGGCTCCCAGAAGTTGCTTTGAATGACCCCGGAAAGCTGCAGGGCTTCAGTCCCTGAAGCCTCTCTGGCCACCAAGAGGAAACAAACCGCTGCCATTTAAGACTTATGGGTGGGCTTCCCTGGTGGCGCAGTGGTTGAGAGTCCGCCTGCCGATACAGGGGACACGGGTTCGTGCCCCAGTCTGGGAAGATCCCACATGCCACTCACAACAGTGAGAGGCGTGCGTACAGCAAAAAAAAAAAAAAAAAAAAAAAAGACTTATTGGGGTACACAGACTCTCCCTGAAAGAGTTCTCGCTGAAAGTCTCCTAAAAATCATACCAAGGCCCCAGTAAAGAGGTAACAAGATATAGTGGAGAAAATATTGGGCAGAAGGTCAAGAGATGTGACTCTGGCTCCTTTATAACCAGTTACTTTTTCTCTACTGGGCCTTAGTTTCTCTGTCTGCAAAATGGGATACTTCATACACGTCGAAAAGAGGTCTGCAAACTATGGCCTGCAGGTTGCTTGCCTGTTTTGTTAAATAATGTTTTATTGGGACAAAGCCCCAATCCCATTTGCTTACATATTATCTGGGGCTGAGTTACAACAGCAAAGTGGGCTAGTTGTGACAGAAACAACATGGCCCGTAAATCTCATATATTTAGTCTCTGGCTCTTTAAGAAATAGTTTGTTGACCCCTGATGTAGCAGATACTGCCTTCACTGTTCCAAGACATGCCAAAGGTATCCTACTGTCAGCAGCTGGGACTCTCCTCCTTTCTCTTGGAGGGAGGGGTCATGGAAGTTAATGTCCCTGGGAGCAGCCCTCAGCCAATGACAAATGGTTGGAGGTAGCTATCTCAGCTTCCTCACCTCACGTGGGACAAACCTGAAATGAGTTTCGTATTGTCTCCTAGACGTCACCACTAGGACTGAGCCCCAGATGCCTACAACAGTAGCCTCCCCATCACCACACCATGTATTGGCTTCCTCCCCTGTCTCCCCTCTCTACTCTTCTACCCCTGCTTCCTGGATTCCATTCCCCCCAAACCTCTTATACTCAAATCTTAGACTCAGGGTCTGCTTCTGCAGGTGCCCAGCCTAAGACAGGACATGAGTCTTACATACCTTCTTTTTTTTCCCTGGTTGGTATTCCATCTGCACTAAGCTGCCCATTCAGTTCTGGGCTTGGATGAAAGACCACAAGGCAGGATGTGGGATGTTTTCCTGAATAACCACCATGGTGGTGGATGACACACGCTGGAAGCGCAGGGGAGTTTGTTTGCCATGGGTTGAGTCTTGACCACAGGAGAGAAAATGACAGATATATGTGCCCTACTTTCCTCCTCTTTGGACTTCTGTGAAGTGTGGTTTCTCTTTAGAAACTTTCCAGGGAATTTCCATGTGCTGAGAAAGCATGCCTGCTGAGAGACCTACTGTGTTTCTTTGGCACCTCTCTGAGTAGTTGGACAGTGGTTACCTGTGTGAGAGCCCCTGCATCTTCCCTTGTCTCACTTCTGAATCTTTTCTCCACCCTAACCACCCTGAGTTTGCACCTCCCAAGTAAAGTCGCAGTACTATATCCTTGCCTCAGGCTCTGCTTTCCAGAGGACCTGAGCTAAGGCATAGAGTTGGTTTAAATATCTCTAAGGACTCTTTCAGCTCTGACATACTAGACTTCTATTAAATTCCATTTTTCACATATCTAGCAATAAAAAAGATATTGTATATCTACTGTGTTGGACATGAAACACCATTTAATTCTCACAGAGATTAGTTTTTCAGGTATGCCAGGGGTATTTCTTGTCACAATTCAAATCAGACCAACAGAGGATGTTATAATAATAATTATTAATAATATTTATTAAGTTCTATATGTTAGACCTTGAGTTATACTTTAAAGGCATTAATTATTTGACCCTCATTTAAACCTTATCAGGTTCTATTATTACCTTCATTTTACACAAGAGGAAAATGAAGTTCAGAGAAGGTAAGCCGTTTATCCTAAGTTGCATGGTAAATGGCCAAGCCAGAATGTGATACCAGGTCTGACAGTTTCCAAAGGCCATGTTCAAAATTATGTACCTTATTACATCTGATATAAGCAAATATAATACTCTTCCAAAACTTTTTCTTCGAATAGACGTTTCACTAATTGAAAATATATGGATGGCAAATAAGCACATGAAAAGATGCTCAACATCATTAGTCATTAGGAAAATGCAAATTAAAATCATAGTAAGATACCGCCATACTTACTAGCATAGTTAGAATTAAAAGACTGGCTATACCTTATGCTGGTGCGCGTGTGGAGGAAGTGGACTCTTATACACTGCTGATGGAATGTAAAATGGTATAATTAACTTGGAAAACAGTTTGGCAATTTCATAAAAAGTTAAACATAAATTGAACATATGACCCAGCCAATCTACTCTTAGGTATTTACCAAGAAAAATGAAAACATACGTCCTTACGAGACTTGTATATAATTGTTCATGGCAACTTTGTTTGTAACAGCCCAAAACTGAAAACAACCTAGCAGGTGAATGGACAAATTGTGGTATATGCATATAATGGAATACCACTCAATAATAAAAATGAATAAATTTTTGATACATGCAGCAACATGCATGAATCTCAAAACAATTATGCCGACTGAAAGAAGCCAGATAAAAACAAGTACATACTGTATGATCCCACTTGTATAAGTGCTAGAAAATGCAATAAGAAGAACAGAAAGCAGTGGTTGCCTGTGTGTATGTGTGTGTGTGTGGGTGTGTGAAGAGGGATGAGAAGGATAATAAAGGAGTCCAAGGAAACTTTTAAGGGTGGTGGATATATGTTCATTGTCTCCATTGTGGTGATGGTTTCATGGGAGTATACATATGTCAGCTGTCATCAAATCGTATGCCTTAAATATATGCAGTTTATTGTAGGACAGTTGTTTCTCAATATAGCTGTAAAACACAAAACTAAATTCTGTGGGTAACTGCAGACCACAAGAGATGACACTGGAGAATTGTTCTTTTGCATTGTCTTTTGGGATTGCCCATGGAAATTAAACCAGTGGTGAAGGAATGAGCTGACTGATCTTGTCTTGGCTGACTCAGAATGGTGTAGCCAAAGAGAAAAAGAGATAGGAATGCAGTATTGGCAATTTAGAGACAGTCTCTTTACCTCCTAGAGCTTCAGCTTCCTTATCTATTAAATGGGATTGTCTCTTGTGCCCTGCCTTCCCCATAAAGCTAATTTAAGGAAAAGTAAGCGACCTGGCTCTCAAATGTGAATGACCAAATTTCCTGTTGATATAACATGCATTTGCCAAGCATCTGGTGGCAATCCCAGTCCTGGATGCTGTAGGCCCACCATGGGGGGAACTGGGAGCTTACAACTCTGCCTCTAGAACTGGCACAGACCAGTTCTAGCACTGGCACTTTCTTCTGGTCTCTGCTCCTCTGTCATTTTGTTACCAGACCCTGTTTGTCTGGTCCCTCAGACTCATTCCTGTCTCTGATTCCCACCTGCTTTGCCTGGCCCAGTTGGCCTGACATCACTCTCTGCATTTTCTCCAGCTCCCCATGGATCCTCTTCATTGAGGGACAATAGGCTAGACCTGCCTACCCACCCCAAGTTCAAGGAGAGACTGGCTCCCCTTGTTCAAGGTCACCCCAGGCACTGGGGAGACAGACCTGGATGTCAAAGGGAACCCACAGTCTTGTGGGAGAGACAGCTGTGCCAGCACCTGTCCTGTGTGATGATCTATGGTACAGGTGCCATCTGCCACCCCAGGGACATGAGGGTGCAGGGGGCTTCTCGGATGAGGAAATGGCACAGCTGGACCCAGAAGGATGGGTGAATCCTGGCCAGATAGAAGTAGGAGAACATTCTAAAGAGAGGACAAGAAATCCCCTGCCTCAAGGGCAAAGGCCTTGGGGTATTGGGACACTGTGAATGGCTTGATGTGACCACAAACACACAGGAGGTGAGGCTGGAGGGTAAGCCAGATTATCGAAGTAAGGCTTGGTGCGCCATATGCCGAGGAGTTTGGGTTCGAATCTGAAGGCACTGGGTAGGTACTGAATGGTTCCAAGCCAGGGTGTGACACTCCCAGTTCACTCATTTGTGGGGTCCTTCTCAAATCTAACCCAGAAGGGTTGCTTTCTCTCTAGAGCAGGGCTTTTTTTTTTTTTTTTTTAAACATCTTTACTGGAGTATAATTGCTTTACAAAGGTGTGTTAGTTTCTGCTGTATAACAAAGTGAATCAGCTATACATATAAATATATCCCCATATCGCCTCCCTCTTGCATCTCCTGCCTACCCTCCGTATCCCATCTCTCTAGGTGGACACAAAGCACTGAGCTGATCTCCCTGTGCTATGTAGCTGCTTCCCACTAGCTATCTGTTTTACATTTGGTAGTATATATATGTCCATGCCATTCTATCACTTCGTCCCAGCTTACCCTTCTCCCTCCCCGTATCCTCAAGTCCATTCTCTACGTCTGTGGCTTTATTCCTGTCCTGCCCTTGGTTCTTCAGGACCATTTTTTTTTTCTTTTTTAGCTTCCATATATATGTGTTAGCATACGGTATTTGTTTTTCTCTTTCTCACTTACTTCACTCTGTATGACAGACTCTAGGTCCATCCACCTCACTACAAATAACTCAATTTTGTTTCTTTTTATGGCTGAGTAATATTCCATTGTATATATGTGCCACATCTTCTTTATCCATTCATCTGTCAGTAGACACTTAGGTTGCTTCCATGTCCTGGCTATTGTAAATAGAGCTGCAATGAACATTGTGGTACATGACTCTTTTTGAATTATGGTTTTCTCAGGGTATATGCCCAGTAGTGGGATTGCTGGGTCATATGGTAGTTCTATTTTTAGTTTTTTAAGGAACCTCCATACTGTTCTCCATAGTAGCTGTATCAGTTTACATTCCCACCAATAGTGCAAGAGGGTTCCCTTTTCTCCACACCCTCTCCAGCATTTATTGTTTGTACATGTTTGATGATGGCCATTCTGACCAGTGTGAGGTGATACCTCATTGTAGTTTTTATTTGCATTTCTCTAATGATGAGTGATATTGAACATCCTTTCATGTGTTTGTGGGCAATCTGTATATCTTCTTTGGAGAAATGTCTGTTTGGTCTTCTGCCCATTTTTGGATTGGGTTGTTTGTTTTTTTGATATTGAGCTGCATGAGCTGCTTGTATATTTTGGAGATTAATCCTTTGTCAGTTGCTTCATTTGCAAATATTTTCTCCCATTCTGGGGGTTGTCTTTTCGTATTATTTATGGTTTCCTTTGCTGTGCAAAATCTTTTAAGCTTCATTAGGTACCATTTGTTTATTTTTGTTATTATTTCTATTCCTCTAGGAGGTGGGTCAAAAAAGGATCTTGCTGTGATTTACGTCATAGAATGTTCTGCCTATGTTTTCCTCTAAGAGTTTTATAGTGTCTGGCCTTATATGTAGGTCTTTAATCCATCTTGAGTTTATTTTTGTGTATGGTGTTAGGGAGTGTTCTAATTTCATTCTTTTCCATGTAGCTGTCCAGTTTTGCCAGCACCACTTATTGAAGAGGCTGTCTTTTCTCCATTGTATATTCTTGCCTCCTTTATCAAAGGTGACCGTATGTGCGTGGGTTTACCTCTGGGCTTTCTATCCTGTTCCATTGATCTATCTTTCTGTTTTTGTGCCAGTACCATACTGTCTTGATTACTGAAGCTTTGTAGTATAGTCTGAAGTCATGGAGCCTGATTCCTCCAGCTCCGTTTTTCTTTCTCAAGATTACTTTGGCTATTTGGGGTCGTTTGTGTTTCCATACAAATTGTAAAATATTTTGTTCTAGTTCTGTGAAAAATGCCATTGGTAATTTGGTAGGGATTGCATTGAATCTGTAGATTGTTTTGGGTAGTATAGTCATTTTCAGAATGCTGATTCTTCCAATCCAAGAACATGGTATATCTCTCCATCTGTTTGTATGATCTTTAATTTCTTTCATCAGTGTCTTATAGTTTTCTGCATACAGGTCTTTTGTCTCCTTAGGACCTCCTAGGTATTTTATTCTTTTTGTTGCAATGGTAAATGGGAGTGTTTCTTTAATTTCTCTTTCAGAATTTTCATCATTGGTATATTGGAATGCAAGAGATTTCTGTGCATTAATTTTGTATGCTGCTAGTTTACCAAAACTCTAGTAGTTTTCTGGTAGCATCTTTAGGATTCTCCATATATAGTATCATGTCATCTGCAAACAGTTAGTTTTATGTCTTCTTTTCCAATCTGGATTCCTTTTATTTCTTTTTCTTCTCTGATTGCTGTGGCTAAAACTTCCAAAACTATGTTGAATAATATTGGTGAGAGTGGGCAACTTTGTCTTGTTCCTGATCTTAATGGAAAACTATGTTGAATAATATTGGTGAGAGTGGGCAACTTTGTCTTGTTCCTGATCTTAATGGAAATGGGTTCAGTTTTTCACCATTGAGAATGATGTTGGCTGTGTGTTTGTCATATATGGCCTTTATTATGTTGAGGTAAGTTCCCTCTACGCCTACTTTCTGGAGGGTTTTTACTGTAAATGGGTGTTAAATTTTGTTGAAAGCTTTTTCTCCATCAGTTGAAATGATCATATGGTTTTTATCCTTCAGTTTGTTAACATGGTTTATCACATTGATTGATTTGTGTATATTGAAGAATTCTTGCATTCCTGGGATAAACCCCACTTGATCATGGTGTATGATCCTTTTAATGTGCTGTTGGATTCTGTTTGCTAGTATTTGTTGAGGATTTTTGCACCTATGTTCATCAGTGATATTGGCCTGTAGTTTTCTTTCTTTGAGACATCCTTGTCTGGTTTTGGTATCAGGGTGATGGTGGCCTCATAGAATGAGTTTGGGAGTGTTCCTCCCTCTGCTATATTTTGGAAGAGTTTGAGAAAGATAGGTGTTAGGTCTTCTCTAAATGTTTGATATAATTCACCTGTGAAGCCATCTGGTCCTGGGCTTTTGTTTGTTGGAAGATTTTTAATCACAGTTTCAATTTCAGTGCTTCTGATTGGTCTGTTTATATTTTCTCTTTCTTCCTGGTTCAGTCTCAGAAGGTTGTGCTTTTCTAAGAATTTGTCCATTTCTACCAGGTTGTCCATTTTTTTGGCATATAGTTTCTTGTAGTAATCTCTCACAATCCTTTGTATTTCTGCAGTGTCAATTGTTACTTCTCCTTTTTCATTTCTAATTCTATTGATTTGAGTATTTTCCCTTTTTTTCTTGGTGAGTCTGGGTAATGGTTTATCAATTTTGTTTACCCTCTCAAAAAATCAGCTTTTAGTTTTATTTATCTTTGCTATCGTTTCCTTCATTTCTTTTTCATTTATTTCTGATCTGATCTTTATGATGTCTTTCCTTCTGCTAACTTTGGGGTTTTTTTGTTCTTCTTTCTCTAATTGCTTTAGGTGTAAGGTTAGGTTGTTTATTTGAGATGTTTCTTATTTCTTGAGGTAGGATTGTATTGCTGTAAACCTGCCTCTTAGAACTGCTTTTGCTGCCTCCCATAGGTTCTGGGTCGTCGTGTTTTCATTGTCATTTGTTTCTAGGTATTTTTTGATTTCCTCTTTGATGTCTTCAGTGATCTCTTGGTTATATAGTAATGTATTGTTTAGCCTCCATGTGTTTGTATTATTTACATATTTTTTTTCCTGTAATTGATATCTAGTCTCATAGCGCTGTGGTCGAAAAAGATTCTTGATACGATTTCAATTTTCTTAAATTTACCAAGGCTTGATTTGTGACCCAAGATATGATCTATCCTAGAGAATGTTCCGAGCAATTGAGAAGAAAGTGTATTCTTTTTTTGGCTGGAAAGTCCTATAAATATCAATTAAGTCCATCTTGTTTAATGTATCATTTAAAGCTTCTGTTTCCTTATTTATTTTCATTTTGGATGATTGTCCATTGGTGAAAGTGGGGTATTAAAGTCCCCTACTATGATTGTGTTACTGTTGATTTCCCCTTTTATGGCTGTTAGTATTTGCCTTATGTATTGAGGTGCTCCTATGTTGGGTGCATAAATATTTACAATTGTTATATCTTCTTCTTGGATTGATCCCTTGATCATTATGTAGTGTCCTTCTTTGTCTCTTGTAACATGGGACACTCTGCACTTCCTGGACTTGATTAACTATTTCCTTTCCCATATTAGGGAAGTTTTCAACTATAATCTCTTCAAATATTTTCTCAGTCCCTTTCTTTTTCTCTTCTTCTTCTGGGACCCCTATAATTTGAATGTTGGTGCACTTAATGTTGTCCCAGAGGTGTCTGAGACTGTCCTCAATTCTTTTCATTCTTTTTTCTTTATTCTGCTCTGTGGCAGTTTTTTCCACTATTTTATCTTCCAGCTCACTTATCCGTTCTTCTGCCTCAGTTATTCTGCTATTGATTCCTACTAGAGAATTTTTAATTTCATTTATTCTGTTGTTCATCATTGTTTGTTTGCTCTTTGGTTCTTCTAGGTCCTTGTTAAATGTGTCTCGTATTTTCTCCATTCTATTTCCAAGATTTTGGATCATCTTTACTATCATTACTCTGAATTCTTTTTCAGGTAGACTGCCTATTTCCTCTTCATTTGTTTGGTGGGTTTTTCCCTTGCTCCTTCATCTGCTGTGTATTTCTCTGTCTTCTCATTTTGCTTAACTTACTGCGTTTGGGGTCTCCTTTTTGCAGGCTGCAGGTTCGTAGTTCCCATTGTTTTTGGTATCTGCGCCCAGTGGGTAAGGTTGGTTCAGTGGGTTGTGTAGGCTTCCTGGTGGAGGAGACTGGTGCCTGTGTTCTGGTGGATGAGGTTGGATCTTGTCTTTCTGGTGGGCAGGACCACGTCTGGTGGTGTGTTTTGGGGTGTCTGTGAAATTGTTATGATTTTTTTCTAAGAGAGGCATCCTCTCTTAGAGCAGGGTTTCTTAACTGTGACACTACTGACACTGGGGTGGATAAGCCTTTGTTATGGGCAGCTATCCTGTGCCTTGTAGCAGGTTCAGCAACATCATCCTGGCCTCTGCCCACTGGATGCCTGTAGCAGTCCCCCAGTTTTGACAACCAAAACTGTTTCCAGATGTTGTGCCTTGGGTGGCAAATCTGCTCTTGGTTGAGGACCACTCCTCTAGAGTTTTTTCTTTCGTTTCTTTTCCTTTTTTTTTTTTTTGAGTATAATATATATACAGATGGCCCCTCCTGTATTTGCTCTCTTCTCTCCTTCTAAAGCCCGGCAATGCCTGGCTTCCAGCCTTTCCACTAGGTACACGGATATATGGTGTCCTTGGCTCCCCACACAGCCTCATCTTAGCACCTGTGGCTCTAGCTCCCTGCTCATGGGGGCTCTGGCTGGGGCTGGCTTCACGGAGCCAGCTGCCAACAGCTCTGTCCACCTCTGCACCAGGCCAGCAGGGTACCTAATCCCCTGTGGGGCACACCATGTGGTGCTGAGGAGACTCCTGGACGGGGTCCCAGTGAGGTCGGCTGAGACCAGAACTGTCCAACACTGTTGGCCCTGTACCCTCTGTCCCTCAGTCCCACTGTCTGCCAAGCTTAGAGCCTGTAGGGGCGAGTCAGCTCAGGAAGCCTGCCAGGGAGAGGGCACCAGGCTGGTGACAGAGGGCAGGTGGTGGCAGCTGGAGGCCATGTGACTGCTGGAGGCTGTGTGTGTCACAGGGCAGAGCTGGGCCGCTGGCTTATTCCTGGGCTCAATCTGAGAAGGCCTCACATGACTTCTCTGTGGGAGTATGTGTGTCAGGGGCGGGAGAGGAGACTGGAGGGAGGGGGAAGTGATTTTAGGATCCAGGATGGAAATATAAAATATATTTATGAATCACAAGCAAATATTCATCATGTGAGCCCACTGACTTTGCCAGTGCAGAAATCAGGCTTCGGGCACAAAAAACTGTATCTCACCTCCTGCTCTGTGCAGGCTATGGTAGCCGAGAGGGACACTAGGAATGGAGGAGAAGGTGGGGGAGCCAGCCATGCGACCAGCCTCTGTCTCCCAAAGTGTCAGCAAAACCAGAGCACAAGGGATTCCCTGGTGGTGCAGTGGTTAAGAATCTGCCTGCCGATGCAGGGGACATGGGTTCAATCCCTGGTCTGGGAAGATCCCACATGCCGCGGAGCAACTAGGCCCATGCACCACAACTACTGAGCCTGTGCTCCAGAGCCTGCGAGCCACAACTACTGAGCCCATAAGCCACAACTGCTGAAGTCCGCATGTCTAGAGCCCATGCGCCTAGAGCCCGTGCTCCGCAACAAAGAGAAGCCACTGCAGTGAGAAGCCTGTGCACCGCAAGAAGAGTAGCCGCCGCTCACCGCAATTAGAGAAAAGCCTGCGCGCAGCAACGAAGACCCAATGCAGACAAAAATAAATTTAAAAAACAAAAAGTAAAAAAAAACCCAAAGCACAAAACCAGCCCTCAGTTCTAGTGCTTTCCATATGCTTATTTGTATGTTAATCTCACAACAGCCCATTTCCCAGTGAGAAAACCAAGGCCTGAAGAGGTTCCTCCATCTTCCCTTTTCTTCCTTCCTTAGGGTTTTCAGGGTTTAATCTAGTTTTGTTTTAATACTCCCGCTGTCAGCTCCCTCTACCTCACCATGGCCCCAAATAGCACAAGCTGGCAGGTACTTCTTGCTGATGGGGCGAGGTGAGGGGTGCTGAAATCACTCTTAAGTCCAGGGGAGAGGCCTCCATACCCTGGGGCGCAGAACCCCCAGCTGAAGGGGTCAGAAATGCAGGAGACCAGAGTCAGGCAAGTTCTAAGGCAGACAGGCTAGGGTTTCAGTGAGGTTTCAGAATGCCCCGGAGGCTCCTCCCCTCAGGAATGAGAGGAAAGCCCCAGGGTTCCTCCAGCAGCCCCACCTCCCAGCCTCCAGTGGGCCAGAAGCTTTATTTAGTTGCACTGAAATCCCACAGACCTGGGTCAGGACTCCTAAGCCCATGTCCTCACTGTCCAAGAGGACAAAAGCTCGTGAGTGGGCTCTGTCCCCTCTGGGAAGAGAGCCACCTACCTCGTGCTTGCTGAATGTTTCACCTCTAGGGTTATTACTTTCAAAATAACATTTAATATATTTAATGTCACTACACAAGCAAGGTATGTTCAGTGCAGAATATCTGGCAAGTCCAGTAAAGTATAAAGAGAGGAGATTATAAATTCACCATCATCTCACCAATCAGTCAACCACTGCTCAAATTTTGGTATGTAGCTTTCTCATCTATAAATTATAAAAAGTAAAACCAGAGTAATACTTTATATATATATTTAAAAAAATGATTGAGGCATAATATATATAGTAAAAGGCATAAATCTTAAGTTTATAGCTCAGTACATTTTTACATATGTAAAAATGTCTGATTTTTACACCCATGAGACCATCACTCAGATCAAGATATAGAACATCTCAGATCCCAGAAAACTCCCTCCTACCCTTTCTCGGTCAATAACTACGTTCACCTCCAAGATGTAGCTGGTATTCTGAGTTTCATATTTCCAGATTAGATTTGCCTATTCTTGAGTATCACATAACTGGATTCCCACAGTATTTATTCTTTTGTGTTTGGCTTCACTCAGCCAATCTGTGACATCTACTACATGGCCTGGCCTAGTAAGGGTACTTTGTGTTGGCACAGGAAAGCTCTGTTGGGCGCATGTTGAGTGAATGAGTGAGTGAGTGAGTGAATGGATAGGCTTTGGTGATGGGGTGGTCTCCTGGGTTTTCTGGTCACATTTGGTGGTCCCTGTGGAGAAGGGAGAGCAGCCGGGTGGCTTGTGTCATAATCCAGGTGAGAGAAGATGAACTTGAGCTAAAGAGGAGGCACTGGGGAGAGTGAGGAGGGTGCCTGTCTGCCTGGCACTCACAAGGGTTGGGTTGGTGCCCGTGAGCAGCAGAACCCAGAGTATTTTTAGAAAGCCCATCAGAGCAGCCACTGACATGGTGGCAGCCTCGCTGTTAGTGTCCCATGGCTCGATGCTGAGCCCCCACCTGGATCCACCCCTGTGCTATGAGCCCACTGCCCCGCTCTAAGCAGGTGGGACTCATGCTCAGCAGTGTCTTGGCGTGATGAACAAGCACAGAGTGAGGGGTCTGGAGTATCTCTGGAGAGCACTCCACTGGGACACAAAAGCACTTGGAGAAATGGGTGCTGTCATCCTGTACCCCAAGAAAGAGATGCATACTCTCTAGGATCAGAGTCACGGCAGAGCTTCCAGCCAATGTACCCCCTTTATTATTTAAAGTTCTCAAGGTTGAAAGGGACCCCTTCTCTGGCCCTTACCTCAGCTGGGGCTTGAGCCCCCTTTGACATTCTTTCCAACACAGGCTCAGTTGTCACGGCTCCCTTTTTGCTTTTTCTGCAATCAACACCCTAGGCCCAGCCAGCATCATCTCTCACCTGCCCTGCTCTAGCCACCTCCTTTCTCCTTCTGTTCTTGCTTCCTGTTATTCATTCTACTCTACAGCCAGGGGTCAGGTGCTCTCCACTGTTGTAGCCTTGACAAAGTGTCAGGACACAGTTGGAGATGGAGCAATATTACTGGAGAGGGATGGAGCCGTGGTCAGTGGGAGAGAGCTGCTGGGCCATGCCAGTGGAGGAGGAACCATGGAGAGAAGAGTGGGGAGACGCCCTGAGACCCTGCTTGGGCTAAGAGGTCTCACGGGGTGGGACGGGGAGGCAGTGCTGGGATGACATAGGTGGGCCTGAGACCAGGCAGGGTTTCATTATTTTATGAAGATCCATTGCCCTTTATTCCTTTCCTTGGGCTTGTAATGGATGGGTTGTGGGAGATGGAGAGGAGGGGGAAGTGCTGGTTGTTTTTCTTGTTTTCTGTATGATTGGAGAAATGGCTTTGGGAATGTAGGAAGTCACTTCTCCATGAGTTCATGAGCTATTGGGGTAGAGGGCTGTCATGCTATTATATAAACTTCTAAATGAGACGAACAGGCCTCGGACAAGCTGTTAGAATGACTGTTGATTATTGAGTGTTTGTGCAGCATGCGACCTGGCGTGGGTTGTTAATGCTGTCCTGGAGACAGCGAAATTTCAGATCAGCAGCATTTTGGGGTTCCACTTGGAAAAAGTCCACCCTTCAGCTGACTGGTGCTGTCCTCCGCTGGGTGATTTAGTGGTCAGACTTGCTCAGTCAAGAGGGAGCAGCATCACGACAAGGCACCTGTGCCCATCTGCCAGTTTGGATGAAGAGCCAAATCACAGGGTCAGTAATGCCTCCTGGCCAGAGTACACGAGCCGAGCAGCTGTCCCTGACATGCTGGCCAGGAGGGGTCCTCTTACCAAGGCAGCCAGTTCACCACGGGGAGTGCGAGGTCTCCTATGGTCAGAAGGGTATGTGAGTGTCACGGCTATGGTCAGAGGGAGGCAGGAAGCCTGCTCTTGGCCCCTCACACAGATATGAATCCAGGAAGCTGGAAAGGAGGCCATTAAGGTCAGGATGGAGGATACTCCCAGCATCCCCTGCTGCCAGAGGAATGGGTCTGTGGTGCACTCAGGGACCGGTTGGGAGAAGAGGTAGAAGCTGAGTGTGTTGCAGTTAAATAATTCCTAGACTGCAGAGCATCTCTGAGCTTCGTTTTCCTCTTTTGTAGAATGAGTAAAATAAGATGAGTGATGAAAAGTGCCCCATAAGTGGAATGATGTTACACGCATCTAAGGCATTGTTTTCCCCAGGAAATTTTGTGTTTACTATTTTTGTCAGCAAGTTGGAGGAAGCTACTGTATGCAGGCCTATCACATGTGTACAGAAAAATTCAGCTGGGAGGGATGGCTGAGACACAGGTAAGGGGGACCTCGGGTTGCAGGATCTGAAAACCCTACACTACCCTGGTTTCTCTCCCCTGGGTGCCCTCGCTGCATGACCCTGGGAAAACGCAGTGGCCCTAAAGGAGCTGCATCCTTATGGTGGCTGCTGCCTCTCTCTGAGGTAGGGTTTCTCCATCTCAGCACTGTTGACATTGTGGACCAGACAAGACTGGTCTATCTGGTTGAGGGGGCTGCCCAGAGCACTGAAGGATGTTTAGCAGTATCCTTGGTCTCTACCCACTAGAGGCCAGTAGTGCTGCCCCTCCTCTCCTTGAGACAAACAAATGTCCCTGGGAGACAAAACTGCCCCTGGTTTGAAACCACCTTTCTAGCTTCATCCTTTGAACAGCTCTGCCTGCATCATGTGTGGCTTGGTCGCATCGAAGTACAGGTGGCTCCTTTAAATAAACAAGGCTTTTTCACACCCTTCCTACATCTTTGCATACACAGATCCCTCCCTCCAACGTCCTTCCCCACTCATGCCTTTGAAGCTTCGTAAAATCTTGCTCATCTTTAAAAACTCATCTCAAGACATCCCTTCCTCGAGGCCACCATCCCTGAGGCTCGTGGCCAGCTAGTGTATTCACAGGGCTCTTCTGGAGCCCTGGCTGCACGGATTTTAATTTTTTGCTTGCGATTTTATCTCACTGGACTGTAAGCTTCTTGAGGGCAAATCCTGTATCTTGTTTATCTTTGCTCCCCAGTGCCTGGTACACAGCCTAGCATAGAGGTGGGCTCAGTAAATCCTAGTTGAGTAATATCATTTAATGAGTCACTACCAGCTGGTCACGGGATGTAAAATGCTCTAATCCAAATGAGACCACTTTTCAGATCTTAATAAAGCAGGGAGTCTAGTACTCCATCCTCAGGCAGTACAGCAAGTCTCATCTCTTATGCAGAAGAAAACCAACTTATTATTATTTTAATCTCCAGGATGCCAGAGAGGTGTAAGGGAGTTTCCTCCTGTGAAGAAATCTCTTTCAGACTCTGCCCTTGAGAAAACACTGGTGTGGCTGTAGTAGGTAGAGCTTCCTCTCTGAAAGACGATGAGTGAGGTCAGACGCTGACCCCAGCCAAACTTTCTGCTTGTGTTCCTTCTAAGCAAGGGGCTCCAACCACATCTTTCTTCAATGCAAATATCATCCCTCCTGTCCCAGAGCAAAGCCCCACCCTGCAGCTTCCAGAACCCTTGGCTACGGGACTTTCTCCAGCTCTCCCCTATGCATTGTCAAAACAGAACAGACTGCGCAGAAGGAACACGTTTGGTGCTGAGACTGGAGCCAGGGCACTACGTGCAGATCCAGACAATCTGCTCCACTCCTCCCAAGGAGAGAGGAAAGGCTTTTATTACTTGCTGACAACCAAGTCGGTGATGGGAAAATCTCTGGGTGACCAAGGCTAAGCAAAGCAAGAGACACGCAACCTACACTGATGCACTTTGAAAAATAAAGAGCCTCTGGCTTTAAATACCCCAACTTCTTTGTGTGTGTGTGTGTGTGTGTGTGTGTGTGTGTGTGTGTGTGTGTGTGTGTTTAGGTGGTGGTGGTGATGCCAAAGCCGTCAAGTCCAACCTCCACCCAGAGCATGAATTGCATCGATGGCCCCCTTCTCCACCTCCCTTGGATACCTTCAGTGACAGGGACCTCTCACTGTTAGATAGTCCTATCTAGTAGGAAGCTTTTGGTCAATTTGATGTTTACCCTTTTGTCCTAAGTCTAATTCTTTGCTCCATTTGGAATTGGTCCAGTCCTTCTTCCCCAGGAAAGATTTTCAGAGGTAACAACTTTACTACGCAAATCTTTCCTTCTGGCTAACCAGACCCAGGTCTTTCAACTGTCTTTCCCGTGACACAGTTTTGAGTCTCCTCCCTTCCTGATCACCTTTTTCTTGTCGCCACAATAAGTAACACAATACTCCAGTTGTCTGTAGTCTCAGAGAGTAAGTTATTTGGGACAGACAAGTTTTCCAGAGGGCTGAGGAGCTACCTCTTGAGCACCACACTTTTAAACAGCATGATAGAAAGCATGCAGGATGCGGGTCCCTTTTAGCAAGCATATATCTGTACCAGTTCTCTTTCTGACATTTCTCATCACCTCTGACGTCGTCTCACGATACTTCTCCCCACACACCTCCCTGAACCTCTTTGCACACCATCTTCCAACAAGACTGGACTTTCTGTGCCATCAGTGAAAGAATGAGGACCAACGAGAGGAAGCTGCAAGAGGTCAGATTCCACATGGACATGAGAAGAAGCTTCTAATGGCTGAGTAGTTCCACGAAGGGAAGGAGGGGCACCGGCTGGGAGTGAACTCTCGGCCTCGAAGGTATCGAGCAGAAGCACCTGGCGGAGCTGTTTTTGGGGCGGCCCCCCTTGTACATCTGCTAAGGACTAGACTAGGCGCCTCAGAGTCTCCTCCAGCCCTGCGATTCTGTGGTTGTGGGCAAAGATTCCACGATGGGATTTTATGTGAATGAGGGCTCCTGAGTGTCCTTGTGACGGTTGTGAGAGAGTGAACAGAAAGCCAGTTCCTTCAGCCAAAGAGCTGTGGGGCTGGTGGCTGAGCATGTCTCAGCCGTAGTCTGTGGCTGAGGTGAGCCCCTCAGGAAGAGGGACCGGCATGCAGAGCGTGGTGATGGGCGAGAGGAAGGAGGGCATGACTCTGCCTCCTGTGTTTGGAGGACTGAAGGGACACAAGGTTTGAGTGTCCATGGGTCAGTCCCCCCCGAACCCCCGTCAGGAGAGCAGGTGGTCCTCCAACTGGTCTGGGAGTGTTTGCAGTTCTGAAAAGTGTAGGAGTAGAGTCTGGGACATTGTCCTGGAACCATTTGCCAAATTCCTGGACACCAGAGTAGCCACTGTGTTTGATTAAAGGAGATGATGGATGGAAATGATTGGCCACTGGCAGGTAGATAAACGTCTCCCCTCTCTCCCGTTCCTCCCTTTGTATGACAGGAAGCGAGACAACTCACTCCACCTTGGGGTGGTTTTGCCATGAAATCTGTTTAGTTGGGTGCTTGGTGCCCTCATAGGACATTTTCTTATTAACCCCATGTTATTTGGGGAATCAGGTGTTACTTATTATGGTTGCTTACGATCAACACTACTATTAATAGCAACCTTGTGCCAGGCACTAGGTTGAGTACTTTATAAACTAAATACAAAGGTCAGGCTTAGGAAAACTCCAAATCTCACTGGGTCACAGCTGGAAGGTCCCCAGATGTCATTTTCATCCAGTCTTCATGTTCGAGAATATAAAAATCCAGGCTCAGATAGTAAGCCACCGACCCTAGCTCTGTCATGGATGGATCAAAGTCAGCTCCCTAAAAGAGGCTGTGGTCACAAGGATTCCTGTCTGCCTGGTCCTCCTAAGGTTTCCAGGAAACCAGTCCTGCAGGAATGCAGTTAGAGGCAGTGGCTTCCCCCAGGGTCACACAGAGACCCTCCTCAGAACTGCTCCACCCATCCCGTGTCAGGAGGCTGGGCCAAAGAGATACGTTCTGCAAAGTCCAGGGGAAATAGAGGGCCTTCTCTTGTCACTGTGGATGGCAGAGAGGCAGTGACAATCTCAGGTCAGGTTCCTTAGAAGCAGAGGCTGAGAAAGGGTATTAGGTGTCACGGTTTATAGAGGGAAAAACCTGCAAGGGAGGGAGATGGAGAAGCAGGATAGGGAGGGGAAAGGAACAAACACAGATGTGGTTGAGGGTAGGGCTACCAGATAAAATACAGAGCGTCCAGTTACATTTGAATTTTAGATAAACAGCAAGCAATTTTTTACTACAGGGATTTCTAAATATTGCATGGGACGTACTTATACTAAAAATGTGTGCTTTGTTGATCTGAAATGCGAATTTAACTGGATATCCTGTATTTTTATATCCTAAATCTGGCAACCCAGTCTAGGCCAACCAATCAGCTCTGTTTGCCCCAATCTAAGAAATTACCTGGGACGTGAGATTTTCAGCGCCCTAAACTGTGGTCTCAGGTAAAGCCTAGCCTTGGCCTAATCCTTGCGGAGGGGGTGGAAGTGGGACTGACACTCTGGAGCCTAAAGCACTTTGCCAAGGTGTCCCCTTGAGAGAAGGGCAATGCCCTTTCAGATCCCTGTTTTACTTAGTCATCCCTGTGCTGGTGGTAGTTGTGGGGGGTGGGGGGCGGTGTGGGGTGACCCCCTGCAGAGGCAGCTCCTGTTTCCTGAGGGCAATTCTCCTAAGAAAGGGGGCAGCTGTGAGTCCGTTACAGGCAAGCAGGTCACACTCGTAGCATCTGAGGGGGGCCCTGCAAAGGGGGCCAGGGTGGGCACCACAGCGTCTCCTCCACTGCCTACAGGCCAACAGCCCAGAGGCTCTACTGCACCCCTTCAGGAGAAGGGGTGAAAACTAAGCCTGATTCCAGTCCGTTGATGAATGGGGCAGCTCCTCTGTTCTGAGCTGGATGTATGGGAAATTCCAGTGCAGGCTAGCTGGGATGTGCTGCTGCCATGTTCCCAAAGCTCTGTGAGAACCCAGAGGAGGGGCTTTCGTTATTATTCCTAACTGGGAGAAGGACCAGAACAGATTTCACATAAGGAGTACTATCTGCACCCGGCCTTGAAAGCTGGTGGGAATTTGGCCACGGTGGGGAGGCGAGGTGGTGGTTGGAGGTGGAGGGGCATGTGTGGCCATGGCATAAAGGTCAAAGTCGTGGAGGTTGAGGTGTAGAGACACAGGATACAAAGAGGACTCTCACCAAGTCCTCCAAGAACCGGTTACATGGGGCTTTAATTTCTTTTCTGCAGACTGGTCCCTAAGCCGGGGGAACACAAGGCCTTGCCTTGTAGATTGTAGATTCTAGGGCAGCTTTTGCCTGAACATGCAAAGGGCTGAAGGACTTATTTTCAGACTCAAGCTAATGCTTTGGAAAGTGCTGGCGGCCCTGCTGACTTGGGGATGCCCGGGCACCTGGGGAACGTCCCAGCTCCTGGCAGGGGAGGCCCCGCCACCCGGCCCTGGCCCAGATCCATGGGAAGACAAGCTTCCTTCTCACCTTTCCAGTATATCCTGAAACCAGAAGCCCCATGACACTGACTCCTCTGTCCCTGCTCTGGGATTTCAGCTCTGGCTGAGGCAGGATACCCACACTGCTGAGAAGCCTGAGAAGCTTCTGGGACAAAGGTGCAGGGAGGGTCAGCTGGGGAGAGCGATGGGACCCATCCCAGATCAGTGTCCCCATTTCTGGGCTGAACTCAGCCCAGCATTGTAGAGCTCAGTATCTGAGCCTTCCAGTGGCCCTGTGATTTTTTTTTCAGCCCTTTGCAGAGGGAAGCAGGGCTATTAAGCCCTTATTCGAACCACTGACTTGCTGTGTGACCTTAAACATGTCACTTGGCCTTGCTGAGTCCTCCTTCACATCTTTACTAATGACAAAAACATGAGCACTAGCAACTAACATTCTTATAGCTCTTGCCAGCTTTTGCAATAGCAGAGTCACATAAATTCTCTGATTTAATCTTCTTAGCAAATTGTGAAGTGGGTGAGTGGGCAAAGTGGCATTAGTATCTCCATTTTAAGGAAGAAGAAATCAAATTAAATATGAGTCCTACTGTTACAGCCACAAGGCTCCTGGGATTAGGGCTCCTGACTCTAGGACACCAAATAGACAATAATCTCTTATCAGAGTCTCCAGGAAATGTCGGAGACAAGTCAGCAATTTAAAAGTCTTGATAGGGACCCAGGGGGCGTTTGGTTTCCATGAGTTTTCTGACACCTACAGAAGCTGGGCTAAGGAGGGCAGGGTGTCCTACAATTCTGTTTCTGCTGTAGTCTGATGTGAGTTCAAATCTCAGCACCCTTTGCTCTTAGAAATACAATAAAAATACGTCACTCTGAAGCCACAATCCAAATTGTTGGCAGAAATAAAATAAGATTTGACAACGTGGGGTTTCTCTTGGGACCCTTTAGGGAGGTCCCAGGAGCCTGGGGGCCGGTGTGCTTTTTAGATTCCAATGTGACTGTATCTCAGATCTGTTACTGCTCAGAATCTAAAGAAGCAGACCAAGCAAGTGCTGAGAGTTCCAAGGTTGTTAGGTCTCTTCTAGTCGGGGTAGGGGGCTGAGGAGGGAAGCAGAACCAGGGAAAGAAAATAATAAAAACAGCATTAATGAAGACTTTATTTTTTCGGGGAGGTGAGAAGGAAGCAGTAGGGAAGGTGTGAGATTCGGGGCCAGCATGCAGTTTGTAGCCAGACACGTAGATTTCAGTCCCAGCATAGCCACTTATGAGCTAAGTGAATCCAGGCCAGTCACTCATCTCTCTAAATCTCACCTGTAATCTGGGTGCGGCAGGACTACCCCCCAGCACAATTGTCAGGGTCCAGGTTTCCACAGTGCCTGTAGAGGGCCTGACCACATCGAGGACTTAATATGTGCTAATTCCACTGATTTCCCCACCCCTTCCCTTAAGTGGATCACTCACCTAGAAAGTATGAAACCCTCTTTCATCAAAATATACAAAAACTCTGTCTTAGAGAAGTCTGACAAAATTAACTTTTAAGCTGAAAAAAAGTCTCTGCATGAACGATGGACCAACTGGCTTATTTTCTGGTGGCCTTGCTAGCCGTGCTCCCCCAAGCACACGCGCGCGCGCACACATGCATGCACGGAATTGGAATGCCGTGGAGAAGGAAGGCCAGGCTGTGACAGTCCCAGCATCTCGCCCAGACTGTGGAGGCAGAACAGGCCCTTCCGGAGCCCCTTGGGATTGGGGTCTGTCCTTGCCCCCTGCCACAGACTGAGAACAGTCCACAGGCCTGGTGTCCACTGCCCACTCTGCCCTGTGAGGATGGTGCCTTGCATCCCCAGAAAAACTATGGGAACACAGCCTGCCAAAGACCTCTCATCCTGATTTCCCCCTGGGAAAAGAAAGGAAGGAAACTGGAGAAAGAAAGATGAAATGAAAGCAAAATGATGGAAGGAAGAGGGAAGGTAAGAGACCTGGTACAAGTGTGAAATCAAAATAATAGACTCAGGCTGGTGAGATGCATGTGAACAGAGTGTGACGTGGGCATCCCCCACAAATAGACCTTCTGTTAAAAATAGCCTTTGTCTAAATGTGGAAAGAGTGTAAATATAGTAGCGGTTTCAGCTTACTACTAGCCGCCCCAGCTCCAAGTAACAGAGGCTTATTATAGGTTGTGTGCGTCAGCAGCAGGAGAGGAGGGAGGGCAGACAGACAAGCCCTGGGCTGTGGGTACAGTACCCACCAGCCGGCCAGGGGTCAGGCAGCCTCTGGTGAAGTGGGATGGCTGGATTGCCCTAAAATGCTCTCACAGAGCTCCGATGGGCAGAAAACGCTAGCCCAGCTGGGGAGGGAAGGAAGGAAGGAATCACAGTGCTGAAAAGGAACTGGGGAGGATTGTCTTAGAAATGCCGTTCATTCTCATCTGGAGTTTCACCAGGCAGTGTGTCCAGGAGGCTGCTTGCTCCTGGACACCGCAGGAAGTTTTCAAAGGAACCCCCTGGGATGACCAGGCTGTGGACAAACCAGTTTCCTCAGCCCTGAGTGCAGGGGACAAAACCCCTAGAAACCTGTGGAAAGTGCCAGAAAGGAGTTCAATTCAAGTCTTTAAAAAAAGAAAAAAGACTTTGGGTTTTTATCTCCATGTCTTGGGCATCACTTAGTAGGTATGCGGAGCATGGTGGTTGGATGGCTGATTGTATAGATGCATGCGACTGAAGGTGCTGCTTTCCTGGGGGTAGAACCAAGGGAGAGAGAACTGTTCTGTGCGAAGCTCACTGCTCTTCATTCTCTTGATTCAGGTGCTGAGGGGCGACTGCCCATGTGGATGCTAAGACCTGCTCCTGGCTGCCTGTCTCATCTAACCTCTTAGGGGACCCTCATTATCCTCTTGATCTATCACTCTTTAACCCAGGTCATCTTTCCTCCCTGCTCAGCACGTTTGTGCATATATCACACATACGCACAGCCCAGAGTGCACACGCACACAAACACACACACATACACACACACACAGAGTTAGCAGTCTGAGGCCCATTTCCAGCAAGAGCCCTTACACCCCTTGCTTCCTCTGGCCTCTTACTCCCACTGTGTCCCTCTGTTTGCTCTGCTTTAGCCCTCTGGTGCTTCTTTTCATCCCTAACCTTGAGCTTGCCCCTTGGATGGAAGATACACCTGGCTCCTCCAGGTGGATCTTCAACTTCTTCTTCTCAGACACCATTGGGGCTTGCCCTCTGGCTCTGCTCCCTCTGGTTCTGCCAGCCTGGGTGACTACCCCCCTGATTTATCTCTTGCCTGAGGACTGATGCCCTTATCATCTCTCACCTACACACTGGTACTGGTCCTATGCTTCCAGATTCTCCCCAATATCACCCAAACTGCCCTGAAAACCACCTTTCCAAGATGCAGGCCCAAGGGTGTCACTGCCCCATGCAAAATGCTGGCAAAGGCTCCCCATGGCCTATTGGACAAAGTCCACATCTTGGAAGGCACTTACTACTTGACCCCCTCTCCATCTGCTTTTCCAGCTGTGTCTCCTGGTACTCTGCACCAAGCAGTCCACCCAAAGACTCTGGAGATGAGCTCTTGTCCACCGGGCATATCCCCCATTCATGCCTCTATCAGGGACCAGTCTCTTTCCTTAGGCTGAAATGATTCTCCTCCAAATCTTTGCACATGAAAATTCTACCCATTCTTCAAGGCTACAGCTCCAAAAGGCTGTACACATCTTCTGGGAAGCCTTCCTGTATCTCTCCTCCTACAGCCACCACCTCCTTTTTCACTTCTACCCCAAATCTTAAGTCAGTTTTATATACTTGGAAAATGAATCAAGAGGCCTTATATCATGTCTGGGTGAGGTGCCCTCCCATGTGCTCCAACAGAGCCTGTATGTTACTTTCCCAGAACATTTATCACTCTGTGTTGGTTGTCTTTTTAACTGTTGGTCTCCCCCACTGGATTATGACACTCTAAGGGCAGGGTCTGGGAGGCCTTGTTCATGCCATATCCCCGGTGCCTAGCATGGTGGGTGCTTGGTTCCTTGCACCAATTGAAATGGGCCTCCAGGGCTCTCTATTTCTGCTATGGTCTAAATATTTGTGTTCCCCAAATTCATATGTTGAAAGCCTAATCCCCAGTGTGATGGTCTTTGGAGACAGAGCTTTTGGGAGGTAATTAGGTCATGAAGGTGAAGCCCACATGATGGGATTAGTGCCCTTATCAGAAGCGACAGGACAGAGCTTCCTCTCTCTGCTTTCACTCCCTGACACGTGAGGACAAGCAAACCAAGGAAGAAGACAGCAAACCAGGAAGAGGGCTTTCACCAGAACCCAACCATGCTGGCACCCTGATCTTGGACTACCATCCTCCAGAACTGTAAGAAATAATTATCTGTTGTTTAAGCCACTCAGTCTATGGTACTGGTTATGGCAACCCAAGCCGGCAAAGACAATTTTACCTTTTACAGAGGCCCCTACTGCTTCCAGGCTCCTCTGCTACTTTCCACTGACCCTGCCACTGGCCCCTCGTACAGGTATGAGGACCACCCAGATACAATCCTGAGATGATGGGCCTGGAGTCAGAAGAACTGGGTTGGAGTCTCAGCTCCACCTCTTAGCTATCTGCCATTGGGCAAGTCACTGTACCTCTCTGACCAGTTTCCTTAACTGTGAAAAGGGGTAACACCACTCACTGCATGGGGTTGCTGTGAGGACTGAGAGACAGTGTGGGGCTGGAAGCATCTGACAGACTGTGCAATGCTCTCCAAACATTGGGGCCTTCGTTACAGCCCTCACCCACTTACGGCCGTGCTTTGGAAACCTGTTCAGATCTAGCCACGTTGACTCTAGCTGCCATTTGGGCTCCTAAGGATGTCCTAGAAAGGACTTTTGCCACCTCTCTGCGTTAACAGCTCAAAATCTCCAGACACTTCTGATTGCCAGGACCCTTTTGAGCACACGATGGTTTTCTTCCTCAAAATCCTTAAAAAGAAAAAAGGCTTGAATGGCAATCAGGACTGGCAGAAGTTGGACTGTCATTGTGAACGGAGGAAGGAGGCTGCAAAAGGAGATGGGAAGAAAGTGGATATGCTGATAGCCAGGCTGGTGCTCTTCCAGGTAAGTCTACCTGCCCTGGCCCCAGGCGGCCCTCCTGGGGTTGGCTGGGCCTGCAGGCTCCCAGGATACAGCAGAACTAACAAATAGCATAGCGTGGAATACCAAGCACTGGGCAAATTATGGCTTCTCCGCAGAGCGTTAAAACGGTGGAAAGAGCCGGGCTGTAGATCCAGCAAAGCCCAGCTTCAGTCTCTGTTCTGCCCCCTTATGAACAGAGTAACTCAACCAAGTCTCCTAAACTCTTACAGCCTCAGTTCTTCATCTGTAAAATGAGGATCATTTTGATAAGAACCAAATTCAAATGTGACTGTTTATGGAAATCTCAAGCACAGTACCTGTGCTCAATAAATGGTAATTGCGACTGATTTTAAATTGATTTCTCCAGACTAGTATTTCATACTGCCAGGAAACAAGCAAAGACAAATTCAGAAAACTAAAGTGTTGGAGTTGATTGTGTTATTTTTTAAATACCTCTCAATCAGGACAAAAAACCTCCACAAAGCACTCTGAAAAACTTGCCATGGAAGCAAGGATTTGGGGGAAGGACAAGAAAAGGGACTCCTGTAGGATTGTGCTAGAAGAATCAGAGCCTCAAATTGCTTAGAATCTCTAAAATTTGTGCTGTAGCTTATTATATAGAAATTCTTACAGCTAGAATGCAATATATGTTTCCCGATGGCATACACTAATAGAATTATATTGGGGGTGTGCTTCTGGAAGCATGTCCCCTCATCAGCCACCAACCTATAATCAATCTATACCTCTCCACGTATATTTGCCTCCTGTGTCTTAACTTTTCTTATATGTGCACACATCTGTGGTTTCATGTAATAAATGGTCATATGAGTGGGCGGGGGTGTGGTGAAGAGGACAAGAGCTCAGATCTTGAAGGAAAATATTCCTGATTCAATCCTTGGCTCTGCTTTGTGTTACCGGAATGGCATGTTGGGGAAAACATAAGTTTACCTACCTTATCTACCTCAAAGATAGTTGTAAAGATGAGGGATACTGTGGTAAAATGCTTAGCATAGTTCTAATGGTATCATTGTATAAATTCACACACACATACACATAAATACAAATACTTATCCACATATGCAGATATACTCATTCATATATGTGTGCACTGACAAATAGCATGTGTACCCACACACGTGTGCATTTAAGTATAGACAGAGACACAGGGCATGTGCAGCTTTCCTATATAATCTAATCAAGAATGTTGTTTCTCCCAGAGTTGGGGTCCAGAGACATCTTTGAGTCCTAGTTCCTATAATGTTCTGGATGAGGGACTGTGGGTGTGGGCATGCCTTGCAGACAGGGAGCCAAACTGACCAAGGGCCCCAGCTGCTGTGCACTCGTACTTGTGTTGAGGCCACACTTCCTATGGGCTGCTCCCACCCAGTCAGCCACTGAGTGAGTCCCAGGTGCTATTACTCATAGTCTCCAGGACACAGGGGCTTCTCTGAGAGTTGACTGTGGTTTGAAGACTCCCTCACGGCCTTCCTCAGGCTTCCTCAGCGCATAGCTGGTCTAGGATGCTTCCGGCCAACCTTCTTCCCCACCCTCCTGCATTTAGGTCAGACTTGCATTCTGGTGTGATGGCTCTCCCAGCTGGCCTCTCCCAGCTCCCTCCCCCTTTTCTCTCAACTGCTTCCCCAGGTAAAATCCTTACGTTTAATCCTGTCTTGGCTGTGCTTCTAACACCACAGGGGAGTGTGGAATCCCAGGTCACAGAGGAGCCCAGGATTCAGAAGCCCCAGGAGCCCAGAGGACGGAGCAGACTTGCATCCCTGATCACAAATGTTATACCTCATTAACCTGCACACCCACATTGCCAGGCAGTACTTATTATTGTCCCTGTGAGGTGAGGAGACTGAGGTCTGGGAAGCTCTGTCACTTGCCCAGGCTCATAGGATCAGAAAGTAGCAGAGCCTGGTCAGGAACCCAGCCTTCCTGAACCCCAAATCTCTACTCTCTTTGATCTGTGCTGCCCGTTGAGCGCCTTACCAAGAGCTTCCACAAGCATCATATCGTATCCTCAGTTTCCCCTGTGATGAGGCAGGGTGAGTTCACCACCCCCATTTCACAAATGAGAAGCTGAGACTCAGAGAGGTGAGGTCAATCACCCAAGGTCACTTGGTTAGCAATTAGAACCCAAGTCTCCTGCCAAGTTCCAGCCCAGGGCCATGCCTTTTTTGTCCCTCCTCCAAGGGACTTGTCCCACTCCCAAGCCACTTTAGTCCCAGCAAAAAATCTTGGAGTTGCCTGTTCCGCCTGCCATTCCCCACAAATTCACATTTCCTCTCTCTTCCTGGGAGCAAAAGCCCCAGGGTGGCTGAGAGCCTGGCTGTACCAAGTACATAGCAGCCTGCGGTCCGGCCTGGGGATGTGGGGAGAAGCTCCTGCTCCCCACATTGGAAACCTGCCCACTGAGCCTCCTTCCTTCTTGCTTGAAAGTGCTCTAGAGTTTCTGTGCTCACAATGCATCTCTTTGGAAGTCTGCCCTCTGAGGGTTGCCATGGTGACTATTTTGGTACTGCATGCTAGAAAAAGCCGAGGCACCTGCTGGTCACACCACCAAAACTTGTCTCTCTGAAAAATCAGCAGATGGCATTTGTCAGAAATTCCTACTTCTTGATTAATTTGGGAAAAAGAAGAGTGTGTGGCAATGCTGATATCCTTTAACCTGGATTGGCTATGTCGGTGTTTTGGGGAAGACGTGAAATCGCTGTGCACAAACCCCACGAGCTTCCTTTGAAGTGATGGGTTGCTTAGTTTTCCCAGAGAGGCTAAGAAGTTTGGTGATTTGAATTTTAGTAGATGAAAACAAGGGGAAGATCATGATGTCACTTCTCTATTAAGAGGGGTTAGGATGTTAGGGCCAGTTCTGCAAAGGTTCATATCTCACTTCTAGTAACTTCCACAAATTCTCAAACATGCCTCAGATTGGATCCGACTTTTAATTAACATGAACGGGAAAAAAAAAATCATGATTTTTTTGATTTGAAGCCCAGCTTTGCCATGCATTAATTGTGTGACCTTAGGGAAGTCCCTCAGCCATCCAAAGCTCAGATTCTCCACCTATAAGACAGTGATGATAATAGTATTTATTTCACAAGTTTGTAATGAGGATTAAATGAGATAGTTATTATTATCACCATCATCATTATTATTAACTAGAATTCAATTTAGCCATATGCTCATATAGATTTTACATATAACTCTGTTCATGAAAATAAATTAGTTTCACTGTCTCAATCTAAGCAATGATATTTTAGTTAGGATAACATAACCCCCCCCAAAAAAAAAACTGGGTGCACATTGTACAATGCATCTCTAATTTAACTGTTATCTCATTCTGCTTTTTTAGGGACTTGTTCCCCCAGCTCTCAGATCCTTGTTTTCACATGCCCTTTTCACAGTTTGCAATACTCTTTGTTCCCAATGTAACTTAGCAAACTTTGAATGTAGGCGTGAGCTGGTTCCCTAAGCATACATTGACTACCACCTCTTAATTTTGGGCTCTTTGTAAGAGCCTTCTGCAGAACGGGTTATGGAGTTTTCTACCCTTTTTCACCTACTGGTTCTCTGTGGAGAATGAGCCTCCAGTTCCTCACTGGCAATTTGATTCTATAATGAGGCCTGGTAAATTAGGGATGGCAGAACCTGGGTGACTACTCTCCCCTCCTGTGGCCATGACAGACATTGCTAATCAACTATAGCACTTTTCCCACTGAGCCCTGAAGGACCTGGGAACCTTCCTGAATATAGTGCTCAAGGCAGCCATGCTAATTCACTAGAGTTGACACAGGAAAGGAAAGGAAATCTGTTTGTCATTCTTTGCATTGGGGACAGAACCCTGGAATGGAAAGCAGAAAAGGTAATGCTAATCCCAGTTCTGCCTTTAACTAACTCTGTGAACTTAGATTCCTCATTTCCTTCTCTGAGGCTCAGTTTCCATATTTGAAATGAAAGAAAGAAAGAAAGAAAGAAAGAAAGAAAGAAAAAAAGAGGAAGTCTTTAATTCCTTCAAGTTCTAAAATTCTCCATACTTTCATCATCCCCCTCCCCACCTCCCACTACAGACACACATTCTCCCATCAGGTGGGCTCCCAACACCCAATGCAGGCTCTGATCTGTTCTTTTCTTGGGGCTTGTCCAAATGATCAGATTTTATCAAACATCCTGGGGTGGCTGAGTGCTAAATAAAACATTCTCAGATGCTTAGAATCACCAAATTATAGCATTTTTGAGCTGAAAGTCACCTTAGAGCACACTGAGCTAAATCCTCCACACTAAAGGCAAGGAACTAGAACAAGTGAGTTCAGTGACTTCCCTGAGGTCACTCAGCAAGTTAACAAGTTGATCTGGTCCCCATTTGGGGATCCATCATGTATGAGACCAGGCCAGTCCTCGGTCATGTGACCTGGGCTCTACCAATTGGAGGTACCCATGGAAGAATCCAGTTCAGAAGTGTAGCAGGAAGCCTTGGGAGTGTCAGAGCCTGAGGTTTTGGTGTTCAGTGTTCAGCGTGTTTGGTGAAAGCCGTGGTGTTTATGCCCAGGCATGTTGCCAGTGGGGCCTTCGAAGGTGTACTCTCACTTCGTGGTTTGGGCACTTTCCTGGCTGGCTCCCTTTATGCTGCACTCTTTGGCTGTCCTGGAGATTCTGAGAACTATCTAATATTCTTTAATAAATTCTCTTTCCATTAAAATGAGCTAAGTGGGTTCTGTTGTTTATACCAAGAGTCCTGACTGGCACACCAACCCTTGAAAGGGAAGGAAATTCTAAATATAAATGCCACTTCGCAGACACTTGTTAATCCTCTCTCTTCTCCTCCGCCCTCCTGCCTTTCTTCTGTCATGCCTGTCAAACTCATCATCACTGAAGCATTGTGGGACCTGTGAAAAGAGATATGTTGGATCTAAATTCCCACAAAATGACACTGAGTGTTTGAAAACGCTTACAAAGAGGCATTGCTCCTCAATGGGGAGGGGTAGGCATCTCAAGGATTTGTGAAGGCTGCCGGGGGTGAGGGCGTGAGGGTTAAGGAGGGTGCAGAGGTTCCTTTAACACCTCTTCTCCCATCTGCCCCATTCTAGACTTTAAAATATTATTAAGAATAATGGAGGATAATTTTCATTGGTTCACATATGAACTTGAATAGGAGTTGATTCCCAGGTTGGTTGTCCTGCTCTATTCCTAGGTCCCTCCTTGGAAAGACTTGTGCTATGTAGCAAGAGGTGCCTACAGATTCATTTGCTTGGAAGGACCTTCCATGCTATGACAAAACAATTACAGTTGATCCAAAAACAAACAAAGAGGGACAGGAGGGGAAATAAAGACCAGCATAGCAAAGGAGAAGCTGAAAACAGCTAGAGCGAATTCTCCTTACTCAAACTCCACAAATAGCAATTGTTCATACAACTCTTTTGACCATGAATCCCGACAGGCAGAGGGTGGTAGTGGGTGGAGTATGGACTCAGACCTGCCTGGCACCCATTAGATGTGTGACCTTGGGCCTTTTGGGCAGATTCTCTAACCTCTCTGAGCCTCGGTTCCCTTATTTTATATATTGTATATATTATAGAGTATGGTCTTCACTCTGTTCTCATTATTTGTGATAGTTTGTCCTACAGAGTGACTGGGAATGTTGCATTAACAAATATTTGAACTGCTATTCTGAGGGGAAACACATAACCTCCTTCTCTGTGTGTTTCTGTTTAAAGACACCTTGTTTAATATTATTGTTGATTCACTGACATTGAACTCCTGGCCAGCAGCACTGGAATTCATGCCTGAATGAAGCTCATCTAACACATACTTTCTCTATAAGTCACATCACAATCTCCTTGTATACTACTATGCTTGGAGACATTTTAAACATCAAAATCTCTAAGAAAAAGAGCACAAAATGTGAAAATAGATGGCGAAAAGGAGCTTGTTTGCAGTATGAGAGCTGAAACATGAAGGCAGAGTGTCACCTTGTTCGACCTCAGCTGGGAATGTGTGCGATGGGCAGCTCAAATTTTTTACTGCTCTGCCCATTTCTGCAAATGACTGTAAAGTGCTGTGAGTGTTGATTTTGGGGTTACAGATCAATTTTAACAAGTAGGTGAATTTGTACATATGCAATCTGTGAATAATGAGGATTGACTCTCTATATATTTATATATTGCTACCTTACCTCACTTAGCTTTTGTCAGGACCAAATGCATGGGAGAATCCATCACAAACCATAAGACATTGTAGAAATGAGTCTAATGGTTATATAACATATGTGCTGGTGGATGCCAGCTCATTCTCTCTGGCATCAGCTCAGGAGTCACCTTCTCCAGGAAGTCTTGTACCAAAGGCAAGGACCTAACTGTAAATACAAACTAGAACAGGTTCCTTGCCTGCCTGGGTGGGGTGGAAGGAAAAGAAAGTCAAGAGGGCAACTCGCTTACTTCATTATACTTCTCACCTTGTCCAGGAAGCTAGATGCAAGGCCATACACTGCCAAGCGGCAAAGTCAGGATTTGCATCCAGGATTTCTGATTCCAGGCTTTGCCTCTAGAATATACTCTAGAATGCCTAGAATATACTCTAGAATATACTCTAGAATGCCTCTAGAATATACGCATTCCAAATTTTGTCACATCATAATTGAAACAAAAACACATCACTTAAAAGTTCCTGGAGAAAACGCACGGACCCTTGAGAATACACCTCTGTACCTCCTCCCATCATTCCAGTTAGAGAAACATCGATTTATTGGAGTTCCTCCGAAGTGTGCTAAAGGTTATAAGCCTCTTTTTCTGCCCCCTTCACACCATCACCCCAGTGGTGACATGGTGGTTCCAAGATGTCACAGATGACAATGGCATGGGATGAAGACTTGCTGCTGTGGGATCACGTGAGCTGGCCTCATGGAGGATTAAGGATGGAGATTCGACCTAGGAACAGGCTGAACTGGCTAAGCATGAGCAAAGAATACCAAAGAGGCTTCTGATATGGGGACACTGCCTGATGGCCTCACCCCAGTCCAATTTCCCCTCTGCTGTTTGAGAGTTTATGGGGATATGGGTTCCCTGCACAAAGGCAATATTTCCTACAACTAGTAACCTGAGGAACTCATTCATTCCACAAACATTTACTGAACGCCTGCTGTATCCCAGGACTTGTGTAAATGGTTGGGCATACTGACATTAGCATTAGGGTGTAGTCATATCCTATTTACCTTAGGAGAGATAGTCAGACCAGTTGTTAAGAATGTGTGTTCTGTGCTTTAGTTTCCTCATAGGTGAAACGGAGAAAATGCTAGTACTTACGCTACACAGTTGATATGAAATTAAACAGGCTAATACACGTAAAGTTTTAGACCAGTGCCTCCCATGTAATAAGCCCTCATTATTAGCTGTTATTAATTTAAGTGGGCCTGTGAGAAAGAGAGTGAGAACGAAAAGTGTTGTGCTGGCAACTATTCAAGTGCATATGCTTCTGAGGACACGCAAGGTGGGATTTTGAGGTATCATAGTGATTAGGTATGGATTTCACCTTATGGATTTACTTTAGAAACTAACCCCTACATTAGAGTAACCCCCACTACAGTAGTAGTAGTAGCAGTAGTAGCAGCAGCAGCAGCAGCAGCAAATATTTACTGAGCACTTATGTATGGATCAGGCCACAGTGCTAAGCGCTTTGCCTGTGGTATTTAATCTAATTCACACAATAATGGGTTCTATTGTTTAGGTTTGAAGAAACTGAAGTATAAGGCAGTAAAGCAATGTGTCCAAAGTTACAGCTGACACATGGCCAGGTGAGGAGGTGAACTTAGTCTCTACAGGTGCAAATGCTGTGTCTTAGCCAATAAGCTTTACTGTCTCTGAGGAAACTCACAGCCTAGTGGTGCTGCTGGCAATTTTAAAGAAATAATCCCGATAGGTGGGAAAAGTGCTGGAAGAGGTGACATGATAATTAAGCTTTTCACCAACCTGTTCTCCATCCCGCTCTTGCTGGTGCCTGGATGGCAGGGACCAGATCTCATCATCTTGGTTCTCTTTGCACCAGCAAAGTGCTCGGTAAATATTTGCAGGTTTGGTTTGATTTGAATGAGATACAACGACTCTTTCGGATGGTGCTTGATGAGTGAGCTAATGATTTCTCTAGTGTGGATTACAAGCCCTAAGGGTGTGTTATTGTTTCTGAAGTTGGAGCCAGAAATGACAGTCTCTGGTTCAGGATGTGTAAGTGTTTAAAATAGGAATAATGTTTATTGCAAGCAAATTTGCTAAATGTGGGTCCCTTTGGTTTCTGGGTCATTTGCAACTGGCTACCTTAGACTCTTCTATGTTCCAAAAAGCTCCTGGCTGTTCTGTTTCCCCGTGTCATGAATTGAAAATGCAGAATAAGAAGGCAGATCATATCTTTGCAATGAAAACCCCACGGGCTACATTTCATCTGTAAAAGCTGCTATTTGCCAACCTGATCCTTCCCCCAGTCCCATGCTCCTTTTGCCTCTGCTTCGGGCACACCCAGAGGAAGGGAGATCACTACCATTCATTCCATCTTTGGGAAGTTCTGAGCCTCATGCAGGGTCCTCTTACTAAGTGCAAGCTGCCTGCCTAGAGCTTTCTCCCACTTGCCCTGCCTCACCTTCCCAGGCCCCATCAGCTTCCTTTACCTCAAGACAATTCTTTTTTTAATATTTATTTATTTGGCTATGCCAGGTCTTAGTTGCAGCATGCGGGATCTAGTTCCCTGACCAGGGATTGAACCCGGGCCCCCTGCATTGGGAGCACAGAGTAACCTCTGGACCACCAGGGAAGTCCTTCAAGACAATTCTTTAGAGACTAGATATTACCACTGCCATATTCGCGGTTCCTTTGAGAATCCTTCATAGAGTATTGTTTCCAGTCCCCTCACAACCTGGTCAGCTTAAGTGGATGTCAGTGTGAGGTCCAGAACTGAACATGGTGCTCTAGATACAGTTTAACTAGCCCTGGAAATGTGGACCATGCTCTTTAAAACATCTTTCTTGTTTCTGCAGCGACACCCGACCTTTGATGCAGCTTGAATGTACAGTGAACTGGATTCCATAGTTCTTTCTCTTGCTATTGCTGTCAAGACAGATGGCCAGTACACCATAATAAGGAGGCATCAGTCCCAGGGCCCTGAGGCCTGGTGGGAAATTGCCATGAGTGGGGAAACGAGAGGTTGCCTCTTCTCCTTACACAAGTTCCTGGATGTACAGAGCGCATTCAGGTGATGAGGACCAAAGCCCAGGAGAACAGGCAGAGGAAGAAGGCCTTGGCGCAGGGTGAGGAGATTTGGGTTTGAAGCACACTATTCCACTTGCCATGAAGTGGAGGTGTCAGCACCTCTGTTCACTGGGAGGAGACATGTTAAAGACACAGTGGCACGTAGCCTAAGTGTTCTGGGTGACCTCTAGTCCCATCTCGTTAGGTCATACAGACAAGAAATATCAGTCCGACATCCGGAAAGCAATATCAACCTTTTTACATTTTCCCTGAGGTCTCTTTTAAGTAGGCAAAATGAAGAGATTTCATTGAGTGAATTACAGCAAAATTTATCTTTGCTTGTGTATCTCCCCAAAGCTGGCCATGCTTTTTTAGCTGCACCATTTCCCCAGCTGGAAGTTCCTTTCTTCCCCCTTCTCTCCTCCTAAACCTATAAACCAAACTCTCTAATGAGGAGGAGAACTATCGGAAGAAAACCTAGCTCTTTTTTAAAAAAAATTCTTTAATTAGTCAATTTATTTTTGGCTGTGTTGGGTCTTCGTTGCTGCATGTGGGCTTTCTCTAGTGGCGTCAAGTAGGGTCTATTCTTTGTTGCGGTGCGCAGGCTTCTCATTGCGGTGGCTTCTCTTGTTGCGGAGCACGGCTCTAGGCGAGCGGGCTTCAGTAGTTGTGGCTCGCGGGCTCTAGAGTGCAGGCTCAGCTGTTGTGGTGCAGGGGCTTACTTGCTCTGCGGCATGTGGGATCTTCCTGGACCAGGGCTCAAACCCATGTCCCCTGCATTGGCAGGCAGATTCTTAAACACTGCGCCACCAGGGAAGTCCAGAAACCTAACTCTTGATTCTCTCTTTTCTTGCTCCTGCCTTTAACTGTGTTGTTCACATTTACTCCATTCTTTCAAGAGATGCTTAAAAAGTGTTCAAAGGCATATAAAATACATGTTTTGGTGGGAAAAGACTGTGCTTGCAAAGCAGTGTTTACTCACCTAAGTGAGTTAGCACTTCTGTCTCCTCCCACTCCTCAATTTACACTGCAGGAGCCTGTAGGGGCTTGGGGCACTGGGGGGTGGGAAGGGAGGGTGGAATAAACACAACAAAGCCTGGGTTCAAATTCAGCTCAGTCACTTGCTACTTATGTGATCCTGGGCAAGTCATTTAACTTCTCTGAGTCTCAGTTTTATCATTTGCAGAATGGGATGACAGCTACCAAGGAACGATTAAATGGAATAATGAATGTGAGGCATTTAGTATGTGGCTGGAAATGATATACCTCTTCCATAGCAAGTCACATTCAGCCAGCAACATTAGGCTGGGGCCTAGGGGATATGCTCACAAGTCTCAGACTGAATTTGTTTCCTGGAAAAATCCATGGTATAGTAGGGGAGATAAGTCAGGCAGAGTAACACCTCTAACAGAAAGCAGAGTATGCTGAGAGGATAGGACAGGACTGTGAGAGAGGCGAGGGTAGGCAGAGCCCAGAAGTCTCCCTGGAAAGGTGAGGTTTGAATGGTCCCTGCTGAATGGCCAGATTTGACCACAAAGGAAAACAGAGGAAAGGAGAGTGATGTTTGTACAGGGAGAGAGAATTGCTACACAGAATGAGTAGGTGGTAGGGCTGGAAAGCGGATGGAAGGTGGGAATTAGTCTGATTAAGGTCTGACTTTCTTATTCCAAAATTGGAGCTACAAACAGGTCTTCTAAATGGACTTTTGCACAGACTCACAGAGTATGAGCAAAAACCAGTCCAGAGAGCTTTAATGCCAAGACCAAGTGGGAAGAAAGAGAAGTACTGCAAGTCAGAGAGGGCTCACTGTTTCTCACTCCTCCATGCAGACTCCAATGGAGGATGGAGATATTCCAACAGCCTATGGTCCCCGAGGAGACTGGGTCCTTCTGCATCCCCCCACTTACCCAGTAACAGGATCAATGTGAGTATCATTGCCTCAGGCTGTCCCAGAGGGATGAACTTCAGCTCTTCTCTTTTATGGGGCCAGCTGGGTGTAGCTCTAATTTTTATTGAGAGTCATCTGTAATTCAGGCCTGGACTGTTTGGGCAAGAGTGACCGTCAGTTCTTTAAAAATGTATAGCTAAAAGCCTGTCACACTTTTAACACTGCAAACATAGCATTGGCTCCTGTATATAAACTGCTGGTGGCATCCATAATCTTTATATTTAAAGTCTACCTGCTTCACCCACTTTAGGATAGTGTTATCTGCTTACAGATTCTAGTTTACTCAAGAAGAATTTTCCCCAGGACTCTTAACCAAGATGTATGAATGCCAGGTTCAGGCTGTTGGAGGGTCTCTCTATAGGTTCAAGAGAAGGTATGTGAGATGTGGGGTAGGGAATAGAAGGCCCAGGAAGGAGAAGAGAGCAGTGGCAGAAAGACCACTCAGGGGAGGCCTGGGGGATATCATAAATACCCAGAGGAATGTCTGGGAAGTGGGCCAGGTAGGGGGCAGAGCAAAGGACAGACTCAAGAAATAAAGCCCAGGGCTTCCTTGGTGGCACAGTGGTTAAGAATTTGCCTGCCAATGCAGGGGGCACAGGTTCAAGCCCTGGTCCAGGAAGATCCCACATGCCACGGAGCAACTAAGCCTGTTTGCCGCAACTACTGAGCCTGCGCTCTAGAGCCCGCGAGCCACAACTACTGAGCCCATGCGCCACAACTACTGAAGCCCGCGCACCTAGAGCCCGGGCTCCGCAACAAGAGAAGCCACTGTAATGAGAAGCCCGCGCACCGCAACAAAGAGTAGCCCTCACTTGCCGCAACTAGAGAAAGCCCACGTGCAGCAACGAAGACCCAATGCAGCCAAAAATAAACAAATAAATTTAAAAAGAAAAAAGAAAGAAGAAATAAAGCCCGGGACAGACTACGACTCTAAAGTGGTGAGACAGGCGCCAACCACAGGGAAAGTTCTTAGGAAGGATGTAAGGCTCCTCTTCCACGGAAGTAAGATGAGAGAGTTCCCTTCTAGGCGATTCTATTTTCTCTGTACAGGAGATCATTCTCTCTGGGGGTAAGATGCTGGGGTGGAAGTGGGGAGTGGGAAAGGGATGGATGGTACCTGAGGGCCCCAGAGGAAGAGCCTAGGGTAGAGGATGAAGACCTCAGGGGCAGGAGCAGGAATCAGGGCCTCCTGCATGATTGGCTCTCTCTGTTCACACTCTCCACTCCGCTAAGTCTCCCTGTAGAAACAAAGTGCTAAGTACAGCTGAGCAGCTAAACTACAGGAGAAGAGCCTGGGTTGCTCTGGGGTCTTCAGAAGGCATAAGTGATTGAAGTGATCACTGCCTCCTGAAAACTGGAAGGCCAGCCTCAGGAGGCAGTTGGAAAATGATGGATATGAAATGACCAGAGAAGGAGCAGACATATATATACATATATTGCATGTCAACTCACGGTTTCCTTCCTTTACCCCATTTTTTTTTTAAGGCATTTCCAACTTTAGAATGTTTGAGCTGGAAATGATCATGTAGTCAAATCTTCTATTTTGCCACAGGGAAAAGAGGCAAGTACATGACAGAATGATGGGTGCTCCAACAGAAAGAGCAGGGTCATATGGGAGCACTTGTGAAGGCCACTTACTCCCTGCCGGGGGTGACATCCCAAGGAGGCTCTCCAACTCAGACGCAGGAAGGGGACCCAGGGGTTCCGACGACTTCGTGGAGCAGCATCAGCCACTGCCCGTGGGGTCTGCCTAACCCGGCGAGTGACTCCCTCTCCCTCCCTCCCCCCCAGGCCCTGGATCCCTGCTGGGGTTCTCCCATGTGCACAGGGCACAGACACACACCTACGCTGGCTCTGAGCCCTGGCCACCCCTGGGAATGGTCTTACAGGGTGGCAAGCTCTTAGAATACTTGACTGGAACTAGAATTTCATTGTGGAAAATCTCCTCAGGCTCCAACCGCTGACTCATCCCTTGAGCCTTGTCCAGGAAATCAGTTTCCAAGATTGCACAAACTCACATGCAGAAAAGCTATCAATATGTTCGCATTTGTATCTATGTCAATCTCCTTTCCTTACTCCTTGATATAACGAGTTATCTAATTATGGTGACATCTGTTGAGGAGGAATCTAGCTTCCCTCTCCCCGAACAGAACCGGGTACAGGGCTCTTTGGGGAGATCGCCTGCTGCAGGGTTTATGGGAGGTGGGCAAAACCCCCACTAGGAATCAGCCACGGCTGCCACATGGCTCTTGTTATCATCAGCAGCCAGCTGCTCCCCATCACCAGCACCACCTCAGACATGGGCAGACCCACAGACGGAGCTACAGGCTCATTGCCCAGAGGTCTCTGTATTTCCAGCCCAGGCTGATTGAGAAGTCAAGAGAGTAGGCAGGAGAACATGTGCTGGTTGCTTCACCTTTGTCTAATCTTAATCCAGAAATGAGTTTATATTGGTTAACCATCATATGACCTGGAAGTTAAGGTATCTGCAACTTCTCTCTCATATCAGCATTCCTCAGAGCCACAGTTTAAGGCATGGCCAACATTCATTTATTCAACAAGTATTTGTTGAGCATCTAGGTATTGGGTACTGGGTACGGGGGTTCCTGAGATAAATAAGCACAATCTATGGAGAATTTAACATACAGTGACACAAATGATAGCTGCACAGGCAGGTGGTGCCCAAGCCTTGAAGAGGGTGCTGAGAGAGACTTAGAAGATGGGGCCATCCGGTCCAGGGATCCTCTTGCCATAGCCTCTAGGCATCTTTAGAAACCGCAGCGTCTTCACCTTTCATGCTGAACCCCAAAATACTCAAAGTGGCAGAGCCCAATATACCAATCCACAGTCAGGAGGGTCAATGGCTTCCCGGTGAACTTGGATTCATTTTGCTGGTGCTTCTCATTGTTCATTTTCCCAGGAGAATTCTGAGCAGCTTTGATTTTTGTTTTCAAGCTTCCTGTGTCTTTGGGGTAAATGTGGCTGTGGTACATATTTCTGACAGAATTTCTCTTCTTGATGTGTTAGTCCTAATTAAAGTGAGGGAACACAGCCTCCATCTCTAACACAAGCCCTTGCTATAGTTGATAAGATCTTTCTTTAGGTCCTATTACTAAGTGTCATTTGGAAGTATTTTTTTCAATTAAAAATATTCTTCCACTGTCTTTTCTAGGAAATTCCTAATGGTGTAGTAATCAACAAACAAAAGTTTTAAGAACCTAGTGACCCCAATAATAGAACTTTAGGGCTATAGAGGATTTCAAGATCATTTAATCAAATCTCTTCATTTTGCAGATGAAAAAAAATCAAGGCACAGGGTTGAGTTTTGAGAATACATGCTGCAGGGCTTACCCTGTGCCCCTTCTGTACTCAGATTCTTAGGTTCCTGTCCTTACACACATAGCTGTTTTTTCCTTTAAAGATCAAAGTATCCTTGAATACAAATAATACTTTGTTTACAGCACCATAGTTAAATTCCATTCTAAAGCTTACATTCTTTCATTCATTTGACCATTTATTGATACATTCTACAAATATTTATTGAGCACGTACTATGTAAATGCATCTTGCTACTCACTGAGGAAGATGCAAAAATGAATAAGTCATAGTCCTTGTGCTCAAAAGGCTCAAATCTATTATAGGAATTAAAACATGGACACAAATAATTTAAATAGCAATAATAACAATAACAGCCGTTGCGTATACAAAGTTCACTATATTCCAGGCACTGTTCTAAGTCTATCACATATATTAACTCATTAAATCCTTACGGTGACCTTAGGAGAAAGGTATTATTATTATCCCCATTTTGTCAATGAGAAAATAGAGCCCTATGAAGGTTAAGGGACTTGCTCATGGCCACAGAACTGGCAAGTGGTAGAGCTGTGGTTTGAATCCAGACAGTCGGCAGCTAAGATAAAAACTGATTGTTGCAATTAGAGGGCAACATTTGAAGAGGTGTGAAAGCTCCGAGGAGGAAAGGTGCCTTCCAGGTAGGAAAATTGGAGAAGGCTTCATGGAGGAAGTGGCACCTGAGTAGGGTTGCCAGATTTATCAACTAAACGTACTGTGCTGACTTGTGACCCTCAGTGTGGAGGTGGACCCGGGGCAGTGTGACAACATGTACAAAAGAGGGATATTCTTAGAAGCAGTAGCCCAACTGGTCTCGTTACCCTGAAGATTCTCCCACTCCTTCCAATCTCTCTGCCCATTTCATCTAGAAAGAGAGATATGGTCCTGTCACTCTCTACTTAAAACCTTTTAATTTACAATAGCCAGGACATGGAAGCAACCTAAGTGTCCATCAACAGATGAATGGATAAAGAAGATGTGGCACATATATACAATGGAATATTACTCAGCCATAAAAAGAAACGAAATTGAGTTACTTGTAGTGAGGTGGATGGACCTAGAGTCTGTCATACAGAGTGAAGTAAGTCAGAAAGAGAAAAACAAATACCATATGCTAACACATATATATAGAATCTAAAAAAAAAAAAAAAAAGTGGTTCTGATGAACCTAGGGGTAGGACAGGAATAAAGATGCAGACGTAGAGAATGGACTTGAGGATGGGGGCGGGGTGGGGTGTGGAGGAGAAGCTGGGATGAAGTGAGAGAGTGGCATGGACATACATACACTACCAAATGTAAATTAGATAGCTAGTGGGAAGCAGCCGCATAGCACAGGGAGATCAGCTCGGTGCTTTGTGACCACCTAGAGGGGTGGGATAGGGAGGGTGGGAGGGAGATGCAAGAGGGAGGGGATATGGGAATATATGTATACATATAGCTGATTCACTTTGTTATACAGCAGAAACTAACACAACATTGTAAAGCAATTATACTCCAATAAAAATGTTAAAAAACAAAAACAACCTTTTAATGGCTCCCCAGTGCTCTCAGGATTCAGTTCTGATTCCTTCACCTGAGATTTACCCTCTCATTCATTCACATCCATTTGCTCATTCATTCCGTTTCTCAACTTTTTTGCATACAAACTTCCATTGCCATGACAACCTCAAAATACTTCAGTGGTTTCCCATTGCCCAGATGGTACCACTTCTCCAGACTGGCTTTCAAGGCTGTCCACAGTCCAGATCCTCATATCCAAATCCCTTTCGCCAAAGAAACAAGCTACTCTAACTGGGTTCTTCAGATTTCAGGAGGAGCACATTCTGCTTACAGCCAGCTCCACACCTTGGCCCATCTCATCCCAGAAAATTAGAATCATCCTTCCATTTGTCTCCACCTGTTCCCTCCAGCCTAACCCAAGTTGACCTCCTCTCCCCCATAACTCTTTCAGCCTTTGCCACTCATTCAATCACACCCTGACCGCTCTGCTTTTCCAGCAACACAGTGCTGTCCCCAATTCTGTTCCCTACAGAGCTGCAGCAGGGCCCTTTTATTCCATGGGGGCGTCTGGAGTGTCATCCCTAGGCCTTTGCTCACAGAGATGATTATTTTATTTCTATGTGTTTTTGCTGGCAGTGGTCTGATGCATCACACATCCAATTCAATGTGCGATGTGCATCATACATACTCCCCTTCCGAGAGGAGTAAACAGTGAGATGCACGAGTGGCTGTCATTTGTCTCAAAATGTCTGCATTCTGAGAATTGCAGACTGCTGATAAGATCTGTCAATCAAGTCATGAACATTGTTAAAACTGGCAAAGACCCTTTTCAAACTTTTTTTTTAAAGAGAAAATCTAAACTCCTTAGTCAGGCCCTTAAAGTCAAAGTCTCCCAAGAGTTCATTAATCAACCAATAAATCAAAGAATTAATTCAATAAATATTTATAGACTGCCTACCACATGCCACGCACTTTGGTATATGCTGCAGAAGGTACTGAACGAAAAGGACAAAATCCTTGCTCTCCTGGAGTTTGCATTTTAACAGAGAAGTAGACAACAAATGCCTAAACTAAGGGTCTGCAGACAGTGGTCGTTGATCAAATCCAGCTTGCCACCTGTTATTGTACATAAAGTTTTATTGGAACATAGCCATGCTCTTTTATTTATGTACCGTCTATGGCTGCTTTCACACGACGATGGCAGAGTTGAGCAGTTGTGATGGAGACCGTATGGCCTGCAAAGCCTGAAATATTTACCATCTGGCCCCTTTATAGAAAAAGTTTGCCAACTTATGACCTAGAAAAATAAGTATATAATATGTCAGGTGACGATTCATTTCATGAAGGAAAATGAACAGATGTGAAGACAGAAATGATAGAACGGAGGGTCTCTGGATGCGTACTCTTAATAACGTGACCACTGAGGACAGATCTGAATAGCGGAGGGAGCAAGCCACAAGAGACAGATAACTGAGGAAGGGATCTAGAGAGGAAATAGCAAGTGCAAAGGTCATGTCACAAAAAATCAAGAAGGCTGTGGGGTTGATGCTGAGTGAGTGAGGAGAAGAGAAATAGAGATGGAATTGGGGAGCTGGTGAGCGGCCAAATCACGATGCACTGGACCTTGGTTTTATCCTAAGTGAGGTGTGAAGCCTTTGCAGGTTTGGGGCAGAAAATGGTCTGATTGTGTTTTGAAGGATCTCTTTGCTGTGTAGAGAGAAGAATGTTGGGTCAAGGGTAGAAGCAGAGAGGCCAGTTAAGAAGTTTCCACACCAGTCCAGGTAAGAGAGGCTAGTGTCTTGGACCAGGTCAATCGCCGTGCAGTGATGAGAGGTGGTCTGATTCAGGGTACATTTTGAAGGTAGAGGCACTAGGATTCCCTGATGGGTTAGCTGTAGAGTAATAGAGACTCCACGGTTTTGGCCTGAGCATCTTAAAGAGTGGAATTGGCATTTATGAGATGGGGAGAGAAGGCAGATTGGGGAAGTGAGCGAGTGAGCATCAGGATTTCTTCTCTGAGTGTTTATTAAACGGTGACGTGGGATAGGCAGCTTCACCCCGACTGCCCTCCTTCACCCACTTCCTATGGCCTGCAGGGCCCTGTGTGGTCAGGTCCTGTTGACCCTTCCAACTTACTTTCTGCCTCTCTCCTCAGCCCTACTGTCCAGCTATGCAGGTCTTCTGCTCTTGAGCAGGTGGCACACCTTCTAGCCTGATGGCCCTCCCAGCATGGCTTCCTGGATGCCCCTTCCCCACCCTTTCCAGTTGGATGCATCTCCTTCAGGTTGCAACTTAAACATGACCTCCCGAGAAGAGATCTTGCCGACCACCCTACCTAAAGTGGTCCCCCTTCCATTATTCTCTACCTCAGCTCCCACATCTTACACAGTGCTTTTCCCTGTTTTAATTATTTTATGTTTGTTTACTTGTCTTTTGTCTGCCCTTCTGGCCCCTCTTGCATTCCACAAAACTGAAAACCATAGACTATGTGTCTGTCTTGTTCAGTATTGTGCCCCAGAGCCTAGCATATTCTCAGCCACATACCTTTTAACTTTTTCTTTTTCAGCTATAAAACACTTTCCTCATGCTGAAATCCCATGCAGGAGTGTGGTATACTCATTCATTTATTCATTACGTGGATAAAACAGGGTGACTCTGGTTGAATTGGCACTGAGGGGTCCCATATTGTGGCCCTTAAACTGAGAACTGTTGTTCTCGTCAAACTGGATACCTCCCACGCTCCAGTTATCAGAATGTTAGAATGTCCAAGGGCTTCCATTTCCTGGGGCCGTTAAATGCCAAAACGAAAAAATAAAGTAATACCAACATAAGATTGGCAACATTTTGTTTTGCTAAGTAATGACAGGAAAAAAATAAACAGCTACTCTATTAGTCAGACTGGGCTGCGGGAACAGCACCCCGAGTCTCAGAGCCACAGTTTATCGTTCACTCATACAACGTGCCCAGTGAGGTTGGCAGGACTGCGGTCGCTGGGGGAGCCAGGTGGACAGAGGCTGCGTCTTGACACATGTTTCCATAGTCTCTGAGGCAGGGAAGTGGAATTGTCTGACTCTCACAAATTCTGCCTGAAAGTGACACACTCTTTCTGCTTACTTTTCATTGGTGAAAACAAGTCACTTGTCCAGACCTAACTGAAATGGGGACTGGGAAGATTAATCCTCCCCTGTGCCTGTGAGGTGAGAGTCAGAATAGTTATGACCAGCACCCGTGACTCCTCCAGCTACCGATGACTATAACAATCATTTTATAAAAAGAATGGCACTTTGGCACCCAAAACATAAGAAGGACATCATATCAGAATAAAAGCAAAACTTCAAGTTGAATAAATTAGCTTTATTCAAAACTTGCTGTTTGCCCTTATTTTTCTCACCTTCGCTGTCGGTGGAAGGAAAACAGTCACAGGTCAGTGTGGTCCGCAGGCCAGTTCTGGTTAGCCAATGCCCTAATCCACTCGGTGGTCCCACCTCCTCACCTGCATATGGCTTCCTTTACCTGTAAGCTTGTCCTCTGCTTGGTCTCCCTGTATCCCACTTTCTCGATCTTTCAAGAACCAGCTGGAAGCCATGCCCAAGCAGGGACGTGTTCCCTCCAGCATCACTGTGCCCTTGCCTCTTGGGGCTCTGAGACTTTTCTGTTTTTCTGTGCATAATGTTGAGGGGTTCAGACTACAGATGAACAGAGAAGCTACAGTCTGTTTCCATCCCTACTTGTTCATAGAAAAAGTGAAAATGATAAAGGCAAAGGTTCATCAATTAGAGTTCCCTATGTGGAAGGAGAGGAGATATTCAGAGGGAACAGATCGCCCAGGCACTATTTGAAAACCCTCAGAACTACAGTTTCCCCAGACAAATGTATCGACTGGGAAGCACAGATGACAGGAGACAGCAGAGTAAGCCTCAGGTACCTGGGCGTCTGTGTGCTTTGGACTACCTAGACTTCTTCTCAGGTGTTCCTGGGCTCTGATTTTCAAGGGGAGATGGGAAAACTTTGTTTCTCCTTTCCTTGGCGCTTTTCTCCCTACACAAACTTTGGGCTATTTCTATTTCCTTGTAGGGGATCCATTTGAACTTCAACAAGACAGAGGGAGGGAAGAGTACCTGTACATGTTTCCGATGCTACCATGGCTCTAAAAAAATGAACCTGGATCTACTTGGTCAAAGTAGAGCTAAGATTTGAATAAATCAATTATGCAAAGAGTTTTGTTAAACAGGCCCAATTTGGCCAATGCACATTTACCAAAGCTTAAAATAATAATAATAATAGCCTAAGTTGTCCAGCACTCTATAGTTAGTTTGAAAAGTGCTTTCATATGTATGTTCTCACTTGATCCTCATCGAGACTATGCAGGGGTGGATTATTATAAAGCTCAGAGAGGTTAGGTGGCTTACTCAAAGTCACACAGCTAATATATCACTTCAGGTGTTTTGGGTGGCAAATATTGGAAAACTGGCTTAAACAAGAAAAAGGATTTATTCTCTAATATGATTATAAGTCTAGGGTAAAGCAGGCTTCAAGTTTGGTTGTAACAGCAGCTCAAGTATATCATTAAGGACCTGCACTCTGTCTACATCTCTGCTATACTTGGGTTGGCTTTGCCCTCAGGCTGGCAACAAGACAACTGGTAACAAGACAGCCACAGGAGTACCAGACTTGTCATCCACACATGATAGTAGCAGGAGAAGAGAGAGAACATAGCTTCTTTGGCCTTTCTGGATAGTTGGAAAACTTCATTAGGCGCAAGCTCCCTACTCCTGCCCCCAATGATGCCTTCCATCTCATTTCTGAACCACTTATTTGGATGAGAAAAGTGGTTATGCTCAGACTACTTGGGCCTGGCCTGGGAACTGGAAGGGGTCAACTTCGTTGGAGGTATATAACTACATGGGCTGTGTCCACTTTAGCCTGTAAAAGACGGAATTAGCATTGAATTTTGTTTTTCCCACTATATCACAGATGTGACCCTGCTCCTGAGGGATTACCATATTATAAAATAACAGCAACACGACAGCTATTTTTGAAGTAGTAGATTCTCTTAGTATTTTCAAAATAAGAATTGAAATACATTTTTAAAATATCGTTCCTATTCTTCCTCTACCTCTGCCCCAAGTCAGCAGGTAAGTTGTCTTGAGCCCAGGGCTGGGGTACAGAGTGGTCCCAGTGGATTCCGGCCAGCATGGCATTGCTTGCCTATGACAAATGAACAGTTCAAGTGCTAGAGAAGATGCCTGAAACTTGGAGTTCAGAGGGAGGATGGCGGGTCCTGCCCCAGGCCCAGCCAGCACTGATGAGGACCAGGAGGGAGAAGAGTCCGCCTCCAGCAGCCCTGAGGAAGTGGTGGAGGGCTTCCAGGAACATCTCCTCGATGCCTTGGTCCAGCCCAACCTGCCATAACACCAAGGTTTCTCATGGCAGATGTTTGTTGAACAAACGTGTGTGTGTGTGTGCTTTGGATACATACTCTCGTTTGCTGCCTACTATATCCCTGTGGGGTGGGAAATACCACTTCCATTCTACAGATGAGGAACCAAAATCTCAGAAAGATTAAGTTAATTTGGGGGGTGGGTGTCATAGTTAGTATGGTAGGCTGAACCCCCAAATTATCCACATCCTAATCCCCAAAACCTGTGAATAAGTTACTTTATGTGGCAAAAGGCACTTTGCAGATGGACCTTAAGATAAGGACCTTGAGATGGGGAAGTCATCCTGGATTATCTGGAAGGGCCCAATGTAATCACAAGAGTCCTTTAAGAGGGAGACAGAAGAGTCTGAGTCAGAGAAGGAGATGTGACCATGGAAGCAGATGTCAGAGTGATACCATTGCTGGAAGGAGGCCATGAGACAAGGAATGCAGGCAGCCTGGAGAAACTGGCAAAGGTAAGGAACAGCTTCTCCCCTAGAGTCTCCAGAGGGACACAGTCCTGCTGATAGCTTGATTTTAGTCCCATAAATCCCATCTTGGTCTTCTGACCCCCCAGAACTGTAAAATAATAAATCTGTGCTGTTTTAAGTCATTCAGTTGGTGGTAATTTGTTATAGCAGCAAGTGGGAACTAATACCTGTTAGCAAGGAGAGAAGTGAGGCTTTGAGTACAGGCCTCTCTGGCTTTGACTTCCATTATGCCTCGGGCCAGGAGGCCTCGGTGCTAGGCCTGTAACTCACTCTCTGCAGCCCAATTTCCTGCTCCATAAAATGGCAGGATTGTGGGATTGGATTGTCCTGGTTGATTTCAGCTACAGGAAAACACAGTGGGAAGCTCCTGCCATGGCCCAGTGATAATGACCTGAACCACGAATAAGACAGCTGGGCAAGAATGTAGGAGCTGGTTATGAGAAAATAACAGAGACAGGACCTGGTGAGTAACTAGATGTGGCAGGTGTCTTGTGCAATGATGTGGGCTGGGCGGTATCATTCACCTAGATGGGACACACTGGAGGAGGACCCAGGTTTTGGGGAAGATGAGATCAGGCTGGGGCCTGTTGAGTGTGATGTTTATGTGAAACTGACCCATGGGGAAGGGGAGGACCATCTGGATCTAGGGGTCAGGAGAGTGGCCTTGGGGGACAGCTAGAGATGTGGGCATTGCAGGTGAACAGGTGGTCGTTGAATCCGTGGATCTGGTGAGATCAATGAAGGAGAGTGAGGACTGCGAGAAGAGAGGAGAGCCAGTGATGAACCTCCAGGGGAACCAACACAAGGAGCAGCCAGAGGAAGAGGACTCAGAAAAGGAGACTGAGAAGCAGCCAGGCAGCGGGCAAACCAGTGAAGAGAGGGAGGGAGAGGGGGAGGGAGGAAGGGAGAGAGAAGGCATGTGACAACATCAAAAGCTGACTTCAGCTTGGGTAAGTGAGACATGTCATTAATTTTGGAAATTCAGAATCCCTTGGTGACCTTCGGGAGCATTGTTTCCATGGAGAGGTGGGTAAAAGCCAGATTGCACTGGGTTAAGGAAGGAAAGGGAGGAGAGGATACGCAGCTGGCAAGTTATAGGAGACTTGCTCCATCTTGCTGGGAGAAAGGGCCTAGATGCGATACAAAATACACCAAAGACAGCCAGGAAGCTTTCCAAGCAACAATTAGGAGAGGAAAGAATTCCTTAATAAAACAACAGCAACTACTCGAAAGGTTGACAATAACCCCACATGGTAGTCGAAGTAAGAGGCAGATAAAAGCTTCCCAGGAAAGTGGCAATATGAGTGGTGCTGGGGGTCAGCAGTACGGCCACCATCCCCCCAAGGCTGCCCTGCACGTGGCCTGTCTGTCCTAAGGGCCGAGAGCCCTGGAGAGTAACTTTCAGATCATGTCTTCCACCAGCCTCAGTTTCTAGCTGTCAGCGCCAGGCAGTCCTCTTACCTTCACTTTGGTCAGATGCTGGCTCCTTGATTTCCTAACCTTTCTGCATTATCTGGGTTTGGGGAGATTCCTCGACTGCAGCTACTCCAGGATCCACAGGAAGTAGACTGTGGGCTCAAGGTTGGGGAGCAGATACTGCTGACACCCTGGCTCAGCCCTTCACGTCCACAGCCTAAGTCCTACCTGCCAGCACCTGCAGGTCATTGCATGTGGGCTTTCTCTGGGCACTAGAGCCTGCTCCCTATGCATGTGTGAAGATGAATGAATTAATTCCACTGTCCCCAGCCCCCAGACTAACCCTCAGCGAAGACTGTAGGGAGCTGGTGTATCCACACCCCAGCTCTGTCACCTGTTGGGCAGGAGAACTGTGAGGCGAGGCTCTGCATTGTCACCCACAGTCCCAGAAAGACCGAGCTCCAAGGTGTCCACAGTGGTAAGTAACTTGATAACACCCTTTATTGCTTTCCTTTCCTTGCCTGTCTTACTTTCGCTGTTTCTTGGGATTACCTCCCAAATAAATGACTTGCACTGGAATCCTTTTCTCAGGGTCTCAGGGGCAACCTAAACGAAGTGAGAGGGATTGTCTGACCCAGTGCATGTGAAGCTCCTTGCATGTCAGTGGAGAGTGGTTCCTGACAGCTGTGACACTGGGCAGCCAGTCTTTGCCAGTTAATCACATCTTCAATATCACCAGCATCCAGACCTACTATGTCCCAGCTCTGGGCTAAGCACTTTACAAACATTTTCTTATTTGTGCAAGAGGCCCTGTGTGGTAGATGGGATAGTGGCCCCCCGAAGATGTCCATATCCCAATCCCTGTAACCTGTGAATATGTTACCTTACATGGAAAGAGAGACTCTGTAGATATGATTAAGGACGTTGAGATGAGGAGATTATCCTGGACTATCATCTGGGTCCTTATAAGAGGAAGTCAGAGTAGAGAGAAGGAAATGTGACAATGGAAGCAGATGTTGGAGTGATGTGAGGAAGGAACCATGAACCAAGGAATTGCAGGTGGCCTTTAGAAGCTGGAAAAGGCAAGGAAAAAGCTTTTCTCTTAAAGCCTCCAGAAGGAAAGCAGCCCCGTCAACAAGTTGAATCTAGAACTTCTGACCTCTAGAATTGTAATAAATCTGTATTGTTTTAAGCCACTAAGTTTGTGGTAATTTGTTACAACAGCCATAGGAAACTAATACACTCGATGTAGAGGTTAAGTATAGAGATTCTGGAGCCAGAATGCCCAAATTCAAAGCCTGATTCTATCACTTAGCAGCTGTGTGACCTTGAGCAAGTTATTTAACCCCTCTTTGCCTGCATGTCCTCATCAGTAAAATGAGGATAGTAATAACATCTGACTCAGGGTTGTTGTGAGGCTTAAATGAGTTAACACAGGCTTATTTTACATGCTCAGAGAACTCACATGACTTGCCCAAGGCCACAGAGTTAGGAAGAGTCAGAGCCCTCAGTTCCATCTGCCCAGTTGCAGATGGAGTGCAACTGTCCCAACAAAAACTTGGTCTTCAGTCCCCTTACCTACCCCGCTTCTGACCTGCTCTGCTCAGCTACTCTCCTTGTGGTAGCTGATCACCAGCTCAGACTGAAGGTGGCTAGAAAATACTATGATTTGCATCAGATGCCTAAAGGGCCACCTCACATTACCCTTGCAACAACTCCAGTTGTGAGGAGCGGCAGTTGGGCTGGACAGGGAGTAGCACTCCCCATTCGGGGATGAAGAAACTGAGGTTGAGAGAGGTTAGAGGACTTGCCCGAAGTCAACGGGCCCTTGAGAGGCAGAGCTGAGGGAGGAGGTGGATCTCCTGGCTCCTGATTCTGAGCCTTTCCTGCTGCCTGTCGAATCCTTCTAAAGGCTCCTGCTAATTTCCTGCTATTCAAATCCCAGCCAGTGAGAACTGCCATTGATTTCATGCTCATTTAAGAGAATGTGATACAATTTGTGTGGAAACACAAAAGACCCCGAATGGCCAAAGCAATCTTGAGAAAGAAAACCAGAGCTGGAGGAATCAGGCTCCCAGACTTCAGACTATACTACAAAGCTACAGTAATCAAGACAGTATGATACTGGCACAAAAACAGAAATATAGATCAATGGAACAGGTAGGAAGCCCAGAGATAAACCCATGCACATATGGTCACCTTATCTTTGATAAAGGAGGCAAGAATATACAATGTAGAAAAGACAGCCTCTTCAATAAGTGGTGCTGGCAAAACTGGACAGCTACATGGAAAAGAATGAAATTAGAACACTCCCTAACACCATACACAAAAATAAACTCAAAATGGATTAAAGACCTAAATGTAAGGCCAGACACTATCAAACTCTTAGAGGAAAGCATAGGCAGAACACTCTATGACATAAATCACAGCAAGATCCTTTTTGACCCACCTCCTAGAGAAATGGAAATACAAACAAAAATAAACAAATGGGACCTAATGAAACTTCAAAGCTTTTGCACAGCAAAGGAAACCATAAACAAAACCAAAAGACAACCCTCAGAATGGGAGAAAATATTTGCAAATGACGCAACTGACAAAGGATTAACCTCCAAAATTTACAAGCAGCTCATGCAACTCAGTATCAAAGAAACAAACAACCCAATCCAAAAATGTGCAGAAGACCTAAATAGACATTTCTCCAAAGAAGATATACAGATTGCCAACAAACACAGAAAGAATGCTCAGCATCACTAATCATTAGAGAAATGCAAATCAAAACTACAATGAGGTATCACCTTACACCGGTCAGAATGGCCATCATCAAAAAATCTAGAAACAGTAAATGCTGGAGAGGGTGTGGAGAAAAGGGAACACTCTTGCACTGCTGGTGGGAATGTGAATTTTTACAGCCACTGTGGAGAACAGTATGGAGGTTCCTTAAAAAACTACAAATAGAACTACCATATGACCCAGCAATCCCACTACTGGGCATATACCCAGAGAAAACCATAATTCAAAAAGAGTCATGTAACACAATGTTCATTGCAGCTCTATTTACAATAGCCAGGAAATGGAAGCAACCTAAATGCCCATCGACAGACGAATGGATAAAGATGTGGTACATATATACAATGGACTATTACTCAGCCATAAAAAGAAACGAAATTGAGTTATTTGTAGTGAGGTGGATGGACTTGGAGTCTGTCACACAGAGTGAAGTAAGTCAGAAAGAGAAAAACAAATACCATATGCTAACACATATATATGGAGTCTTAAAAAAAAAAGGGTTCTGAAGAACCTAGGGTTAGGACAGGAATAAAGATGCAGAGGAACAGAATGGACTTGAGGACACGGGGAGGGGGAAGGGAAGCTGGGACCAAGTGAAAGAGTGGCATGGACTTATAAATACTACCAAATGTAAAATAGATAGCTAGTGGGAAGCAGCCGCATAGCACAGGGAGATCAGTTTGGTTGTTTGTGACCATCTAGAGAGGTGGGATAGGGAGGGTGGGAGGGAGCCTCAAAAGGGAGGAGATGTGGGGATATATGTATAGGTATAGCTGATTCACTTTGTTATAAATCAGAAACTAACACACCATTGTAAAGCAATTATACTTCAATAAAGATGTTAAAAAAAAAGAGAGAATGTGATATAAATCCTGAATAGTCAGTAGCATGTACACATTTTATTTCCCTTAATATTGCTTTAATTGAGTATCACTTGGGTAAATAGTTTGATTAGCAAATGTTTATGCTTCGTCGATTTAACAAAGTTAGACTTTTCCAGTGGCTGGAAAATACTGAGCAATGTGATTATTTTGATTTTTCTGATGAACCCAATGGAAACCCAGGGTCGCTTGTCAGGGTTCAGTGTCCTACGCTGAATCCCGCACGGGAAGCCTGCGTCACTGACATTCCCAGTGACACTGAACAAATTCCTTCCCCTCTCTGGGCCCCAGCAACTCGATCTGGAAAATGAGGGGGTTGGACTAGATAATCCCTTAGGGTCTTCATAGCTGGAGGTTTTGATGACCGACACCCCCCCCGCCCCAAGCCAAGGCTCCTAGGAGCATAGAGATTCTCTCCCAGCCTACGTGCTAGGTCTCTGCCCTGAGTCCCAGTGCAGGAGGAGGGTCAGCCAGCGGCATTGGGAGCTGAGCCCTGCGCCCCTTCAGCATGCTGGCTGCTTTTGTTTGCTCTCCGCCGTCATGGGGAGGCTGCCCTGGCCCAGCCTCAGCTCTTCCATCCCCGAGGGGAGGTTGCCATGAGCAGCTGGACCTCTTGGCAATGCAGAGACCAGATGGGAGAGCCTGTTTCCTGGGTCCCTCTTCTGCCTGTTTGAGAGGTTTGACCGAGCTTTGACCAAGGGGGCACTGTGCATGGCTGAGGGCTAACATGGCTCCATGGTCAACTAACCTGATAATGAATCCATCCATTGACTTTTTTTTTTTTTTTTACATTGTAAAGATGACCTATCCCTTCCTTTTAAAATTGGACACTTTCAACTTATTTCGTACTGCCAGTGATCGCCCGAGGTGCAGCATTCTTTGAAGTGTGAGGGTTTTTTTCATGTTCTGAGGATGTCTTAGAGCTCAAATATTCTCAGGCCTCAGCAGCTTGGGGATGTAAGTGAAGTTCTGGTGACATGAATGACCAAGTCTTGGTGGCCATTAGCCCTGACCTGGATCTGAAATCAGGGAGATCTGAGTTCAGATTCTGTCTCTGCTTGCTCTCCAGCTATTTGAATTTGAGCAAATTGTTAAGCTCTATGGGTACTATGTGAAATACCAGAGTGACTTGCAAAAGCTGCTCAATAAATATTACTTTCCTTCCCTTGGTCACTATCTTGCTCAAGGCCCACAGGGGAACTGGGTATCTTCCCAACTCTGAGACCCCAAAACTTTATAAAACCTTATAGAGGTGAAGGAGGTGTTATTTGAGTTTGATCTGGAAAAAATGCATAGAGTTTGGAAGCATGGAAATGGGGAAAGGATATTCTACAAAGAAAGAATATAGCGAACAAAGGCCCAGAAGCGATAATGTATACTATGGTAGGGGAAAATGAATCAGTTACATTTGGGCCCTACTGGGTCAGGCAGTTTAGACAGAGCTTTGTTTTTCTTTTCTTTTTCCTTTTTTCCTCTGTTTGCTTCTTTACTTCTTAACTGTCTGCGAGAGGTTAAAGCAATCTGAATTAAGTTAGTTAAATTGACTTTTATTATTGGATTATAATCATTTGTGCAATTATGAAACCAGGTGTTCCTGATTGAGATCAATTATTCCTTCACCTGATCACTATAGAGCTAATAAGGACTTAGAATTGCTGTTCAAGTGTACTTCCAGCCGGGTTGAAGCCTTCTGGAAAGGCATTTATTAAGCCAAAGAGTGGTGGAAAAAAAATCCAGGGGAGAACAAGGACAGAGATAAAAATCCTTTAGGAAAAGGCCTAGAAAGGCTGATTTGATCATTAAGTAGCCTTGATGGGTGGCTGGCTGTTGACAAGGAATCTTTGAGGTGTTCCTACAGGAACTTTGATGGGCGGGGGGCGGGCGGTGAGGCAGAGTGGGGGTGGGGTAGGCAGGGGGTGAAGCAGGAAATGAGGACACAGACACTGTGTAAACTGCAGGTTAGAGACCCATTTATGTTGTGTTCCTCTGCTGAGGTGGAGTTGCCCTCTGTCCCTCCTGAGGCTTCAGTCCTGACTCCAGTAAAGATTAGAAGACGCCACAGCATCCCCTTCACTGTGTGAGGAGTGTGTGGACGTACAGTCTCCGCTCCAGGAGGTTTTGGATTCCAAGAATTCTAGGTTCCTTCACATCTGGTCCCTATGAGACCTCTGTGAGGAGGTCAGAGCAGTAGTTATTAGTTCCATCTAACAAGTGGGGACCCTGAAGCTCGGTCAACAGATTTGCCTACACTCACAGAATTAGTGACTAAGACGGGGCTGGGACCAAGCCCTTCAGATGCCAAGACCACCAAATAAGGACCACAACCTTATTGCAACATGTCCCACTCCGTAGGCAAGTAGAGTGAATTGGTCATCTCTACAGTGGTTTGCAAGCCAAGATACATGTTAAAATCACCTGGGGAGATTAAAAACGTACCTGTTGCTTGGGCCGTTCTCTAGATTCAGTTAAGTAAGAGTTTCTGGAGTTGGGCAGGGGTCCCATTGTGTTTTAAAAGCCCCTGAAGTAATTCTAATGTGAGCCTGGGCTGTGAACCACTGATCTAATGGGTGGCTAGTTAGCTAAGTGTAGCCTGGACGGCCTTGGGGAATTCAGCAGTTGTATAAGGCCCTATGGGTTGCAAATGACAGACACCTAATTCAGCTAACTAGGTTTGGTTATTTGCAGGGGGATTTACTAGAAGGCTCATTTAATCAAGAGGCACATAGGGAATAAAGTGGGATCTCAAAGACAAATGGTATGTGGGAGTAGAAAACTGCCTAATCTCACCTCACCCATCTCCACGCCCCCTTTCCCTCATGCCAAGTTCTGTGTTCCCACTTCATTCTCTCCCTTCTCAGGCTGTTTCTTCCCCAGTACAAGGGAGCTGGTCACTGCCGACTCTAGACATCTCCACTGTTGGAGAAGATCTGCGACTTCTTTCTCCCCCATCCTTGGGCAGGTGCCCACTCCAGGCCAATCGCTTTGGTCACCTGGCTGTGTCACTAAGATGCTGGCAGCCCCTGTTCAAACCACATGGCCAGGGTGGGGGAAGGGGTTATTTTCCAGAAGAAGGAGGGGGTACTATTCTAGAAAGATCTACAAGAGAGTTTCCCTAGCCATCATCTGTGACCTTCATATAGGATTCCTACAGCTGGATTGCTCACTCGAAAGCAAATCCTTCAGTAGTTGACCTGAACGTCCTGCCCTGGTCTGGAGCCTCACACCACCAAGGAGCAAAAATCAACAGCTTTGAAAGCAGGACAACCCTGGACCCAATCATTTCATGAATGCCGAGCAGCAGGACCTGCAAGGCAGAGGAGCTAGATGCTGAGGCAGCGCGGACACCATTTCTGCCCCCCACCCCACGTCAAGTCTGCCAAAGACTCACAGCCTTGGATTTGGACAGGACTCTGTATTAGTCAAAGATCTTTGGGTTGCGAGTGACAGAAGCCCAACTCAAACTGGTATACACACATAAGAAAAGGAATCGCTAGTCTCACATGACGGTAAAATTCAAGGTATTTGCTTCCAGGGGTGACTGGATTCAGAGCCCAGACACTGTCCTGAAGACTCTGTCTTACCCTCTCCCTCTCTCAGCTCTGTTCTCCTTTGTGGGCTCCCCTCAGGCAGGTTCTCCCCTCACAGAGGTAAGAGGGTCATCAGCCTCTCAGCTACCCCTAAGGAAAGACCAGCATCTTTTCCTCCAATAGCATAATAACAAAAACTCCAGGGCTGAGTGTCACTGGAATAGTGTGGGTCCTGACCTGAACCTAGACCTGTGGTCAGAGGATAAAATTGCACGAACTGAGAGTAGAAGAGGGGAAAGCTTTGCAGGGGTGTGGAATGGGTGCCAGGACAACAGATCTCCTTTAAAGACCCCGAAGCTCATTTAGTCCAACATGCCACCACCCAACTGCCCAAACACAGTATTCTGTGAAGCCCTCCCTGATAGCCTGACTGCGGTTAACACTCTCTCTTTGTCCATCTCTCAATTTGTACACAGGAAATACACAAAAATCACTCCTGGAGTGAAACTGCTGAGAGACTGGGTGTGAATCTATTATCTGGGTACCCTAGCACAGGGCTGCAACAGGGCTTCTCAGAGTTCTGTTGGATCACAGGACTCCCAAGAGCCATCAAGCTGAGTAGGTGGAATTCTGAAGCTGGGCCCATAGCCCTAGTGTGGAGTTCCAGATCTGCTCCTGATCCACTGTGTCCCTCAGAAAAATCCCTTCTCAAATTTAGGCTTTGAACACCCCATCGTGCCCACCTATCTGTCAGGATTACTCTGAGGTGTGCCTTAAAACACGTGGGAGCAAGGTGTAATTGTCAACTAGTATCATTATGTTACCTGCCCATAGAATAACCAAGGTCCACTTTCAGAAGATATAGCATTATGAAAAAAGTTTAAAGGTGAAAAACTCATGCAATGATGGGACTGCCGTACAGCATAAAAAACAGTCTAGAGAAAAATGACTTTATTATGAAATATGTGCTTTGAAGAAAACAATGCAGTGGGGGGATGTGGGAGAGCAGAACTAAAAGCCAGAAGTTCGTGGAGCGAAACCAGAGAGCATGGCCGTGCTGGAGAGGAATCGTGAGCACAGGCGGCTGCTGAGGTTCTAGCTGGAAAAACCTTTACGTGCGGTCTTTCCAGGCCTGGCCACGAAGGGATGCTGCTTTGGAAGGCCTTTCTCAGGCCTTCTGCTCCATTTCCAGTCTTCAAAACGAGGGCCAAGGAGTCGGGTGAGCTTTGCAGGCAGATTACAACCAGACCCAGTTCTGTCTGTTGACACCATGGCTGCTCCCTTCCCCGACACCAAAGGCCGTCTGGCTTTCTTCACTCTGTCATCTTGGGCTGTAAGTAACCCACTTAAATCACCATTGGACAGGGAGAGGCTCACAGCCTGCTTTGCAGCTCTCCTTCCATCCAAGCCATTAGTATGTTTAATAGCTCTGGCCCCATGCTGATTTCTGACATGCAGTAATTAATTCCTTTCCACTCAGAGATATAGCCATTCACAGGTCTTGATTCAAAAATGTCTCTGCTCTGTTCCATTTGAAAAACACTTAAAATGTTGAGTAGGAAAACTGTTTGGCCTTTTGTGAAAAGCCACTGATCTCTATCCCATCCTTAAATGAAAATAAATTCCAGATGTGTTAATGATCTAAATGTAACATATGAAGCCATAAAAATACTCTAAGGTGAACATTTATATAATCTTAGAGTGGGAGAGTTCTTTCTAAGCAGGCAACCATAGGCAGAAACCATAAAGATGGAGGTTCATAAGTTTGTTCACATCAAAAATTTAAACCTGGGGGCTTCCCTGGTGGCGCAGTGGTTAAGAGTCTGCTTGCCAATGCAGGGGACACGGGTTCGAGCCCTGGTCCGGAAGGATCCCACATGCCGCGGAGCAACTAAGCCTGTGCGCCACAACTACTGAGCCTGTGCTCCAGAGCCCGTGAACCACAACTCCTGAAGTCTGGCACCTAGAGCCCGTGCTCTGCAACAAGAGAAGCCACTGCAATGAGAAGCCTGCACACCACAATGAAGAGTAGCCCCCGCTCTCTGCAGCTAGAGAAAGCCTGCACGCAGCAGCGAAGATCCAACACAGCCAAAAATAAATAAGTAAAATAAATAATAAAAAATTAAAAAAAAACAAAACAAACAAGGAATAAAAAAACAATCAAGTACAAATTAAAAAAAAATTTAAACCCCTGTATGGCCTAAATTATAAAATGAAATTGAATTAGAACAAAAGAAAATGACAAATTGGGGGAAACTATTTGCAATATACTTTGGCTGCTACCTACAATAATGATGATGCTAACTTTTATTTCTATGTGCCAGTGTGTAAATATACACACAATACTAACAGTTTAATTCACAAAGGAAAAAACCTAAATGGTAAAGAAGCATAAGGGAAAATACTGTACTATGCCATCTTATATGAGGCACTTGAGTATCTGCAGATTTTGGTATCCGTGGGGGTCCTGGAACCAATCGCCCATGGATACCAAAGGACGGCTGTATTCCATCTTATTTATAATCAAATTAAAACAGCAATAAAAGGCTGCTTGTGAAATTAATCAAGACAATAAAACAATAATACCTAAATGTTAGTTAGGGTGCAGGAAAATGCTCACCGTCACACATTGCTGTTGAGAGTCTAAATTAGTATAAACTTTCTGCAGGGGAAATTTGTCAAAATCAGAAGCATGAATCCATTTCCACATCAAGGATTCTATCTTGGAGAAATAATTAAGGATACGTACAAAGATATTACTATAAGATGCTATTTTAATAGTGAAGATTGGAATTAATTCAAATGCCCAACGATTGAAGGTTTGCTAAATAAGTTATCATACATCCACACTATGCAAACATTAAAAAATTATGTTGTAGGTGTGTACTTACAAATATGGAAAGAGGTCACTATCTCTTGTTAGTAAATAAAAGTAGGTTATAAAAACATATGCTCAGCATACAAAATCTCATTTTTTCCAAAAAAATCATGGAAAAAAAGTCTGGATAAAATATACCAAATATTAACAGTGGTAAAGTTATCTCTGGATAGTAAAATTAGAGGAGCTTCCTATTTGCTTCCTATTTTGTTTACAGATAATCTCTAATTTTTCTATAATGAATACATATTATAAAATAGGAATAACAGAAATGCTTATCTTATCTTTCATGATTAGTGTGGGGATTAAATGATATAGAAAGTGGTTTAGGTGCCCCTCAGATGCTAACTGTGATTTCCAAAGAGAGAGCGCCAAGAAGGAGATGATCAGAGAAGTTGGGGAGGATGAACCAAAGGAAAAACAAACTTGAATAAGCTCATGGCATGCAGAGAAATTAGGGTGAAGGAGACATAAAATGTGAGTGGACAGAAAATATGGCCACAGACCTACCTTTGGAGAGTTTGATAGAGTAGAACAAGGAGAGAGGATAAACAGAACCAAGAAGGGAAGAGGGTCAAGAGAAGGACCCTAGTGTTTTCTCCTTTTTTGAAAATTTATTTATTTAGTTTTGGCTGCATTGGGTCTTCATTGCTGTACACGGGCTTTCTTTAGTTGCAGCGAGTGGGGGCTACTCTACGTTGTGGTGTGCGGGCTTCTCATTGCGGTGGCTTCTCTTGTTGTGAAGCATGGGCTCTAGGTGTGCAGGCTTCAGTAGTTGCGGCACGTGTGCTCAGTAGTTGTGGCTCATGGGCTCTACAGCACAGGCTCAGTAGCTGTGGTACAAGGGCCTTGTTGCTCCACGGCACGTGGGATCTTCCCAGACCAGGGATCGAAACCCGTGTCCCTTGCATTGGCAGGAGGATTCCTAACCACTGCGCCACCAGGGAAGTCCCTCCTTTTATTTTTGAAGATTATGAAGTTCTGAGAATGTTTGAAAGTGGGGAGGGCTTGTGAAGCTTCATGCAGAAATGTGCAAATAATCAGTCTGGATCACAGTTCATAAAGTCCTCCTGGGTCCACGGCCCCTGATGTGTCCCCTAGATAGTCTCCCTCTGTTTCATCTGGAGGTTCTACTGATGATCCTTACAAGTATTGTAAGGATCTCTGCAAGTATTACACAGTTGTGGTGTTATTTACCCCAAGGCAATGGGTGATATAGCAACCTTGGGGAGGATTCTCAATCCCACACAAGGAAAAGTCAAGTTAGAAGGAATTCCAAGGGCCCTGGCCAATTGGAGGATGTCCCGTCTTAGAAAAATATCTTATAGTATCTGCACCAGAAAGAGACTTGAGGATGACCTGGCTAATGCTTAGTCAATACTACTGTCCCCATTTCAGTGGAGAGATAGCCAGTTGTCTAGCCTGTTCACACATTTTCAGTGACAGGTAGCTCACTGCCCCAAGCCAGTCCTCCACAAATGGATGAGCTCCAGAAATCATGATAAAAACTTATGTCTAGAATTTCTAAGGTCCTTTTTCAAATTTGTTATGAACTTTTGATAGTTCATGTTTTCTATTCACTGCAGACACTTTCAAGTTTGATTTTCAAATTTTTTATGATCCCTTTCACACATAGCTATTATGAATATAAATTATTGTTTTATAGACTACATCCAATAATTCCACCATGTAAAGTCTCTGTAGTTATGTTTCTATTGTCTGTTGTTTCTGCTGGTTCTCTCTTGTGGAGGTGAATTTCCTTTTGTGACTTCTTATCTTGGACAATTTACTGAAAATTGTATTAGAAAAGCTATTGTCAGGAATAGTTTGAGGCCTAGAATGAAAGTACATTTCTCCTGAGAGGATTCATGTTTGCTTCTAACAAGAATCTTATTAAAGTATATATACTGAATAAGCAGTTAGTCTGGGGTGAGACTCAGGAATCCATATTCTTAATAAGCTCCCTGGTGCCACTGATGTCCTGGATCCATGGACCACACTTTGAGAAGCAAGGGACTGGAACAGGACCCAAAGGTTTAGAACCAGGGTGTAATTCTTGGGACTGTATCCCTTCTGGTCCCAGCTTATTGTGGGAAGGGTCTCCTAGGAGATGCCTCACTGTGTGTGGCCTGTGCTTTGCTTTCTGTCTCTCTCACCTCTTGAGACTGCCAGAACAAAGGTTTAATTTTGAGGGAGTAGTGTGTTCAGATCAAAAGCAGTTACAGTGCTTGCTTATCTTACTAAGTTTTCATTTTCCGTTTATTTTTAATCCGGTAATCCTTTATTTTCTTGTCATCTCTTTGATGCTTTTAAGAAGATTTTTTTAAACGTACATTTTTAGTTGCTTTCAGTGGGAGGATTGGTCTAAATAACCTACTCCACTGTTCCTAGAAACAAGAAGGTCTATTACGCCAAGCACTTCACATCTTCACACTCATGAACTCCTTAATTCTCTTGAAATAGTAATATCCAAAGAACCTCCTAGCATTATCTCCTTTGTCAACATAAGACTTTGTAGGCATCTATGATTATTTGTTTAGAATAAATGTGTAAAGTTCTCCCCTGTCCCTCCCTTGTCCTGCTTTTAAGGCTCCGTGCAGAGCTCCTTCGTTCAGCAGGCCTTTCCTTGCTGCTCTGTCTTGCCTGGCTGCTCCTCTTTGGACAGTCTTCTTGCGAGCATGTCCCAACATTTCAGAATGGGGCTGCTAAAAGGAAATATTAAGATCCACTTCTCATTCCCCAGATGAGGAGACTGAAGCCCCAAGAAGGGAAACAACTTGCCCAGGATCTCACAAAGAATTATTGCTGCTCGTAAGACGAGAACCCAAATCCTCCTCAGCCAGCCTGGCGGCGTTTCCACAATCATACGCGAGTCCTTCGTTATGTTGCGCCAAGCTTGCCTCTCAACAACTTCCATGTAGTAATTAATCAAGAAATGGCAAGATGTGTGTCTTCTAAATCTGGGAAAAACACCAAAAGAGCTCAGTACATTTTTATGTAATTTTTATCTGCCTAGGTCTGAGGATAAAGGTCTCCATCCCCGAACAGCTGAAGAGGAAGGAAGCAGTCAACAGACACTCTTGGAGAAATAACAGTTCACAGAGTTTTATTTTAACTGTCCCCTTTTATTTAATTTCTATCTGTGAGACCTCTGAAATCTGAAGAGCCCTGAAAAAGCCATAGAATACACCCACTGTCCTCCTGGAAGGATTCCAGTAAAAACAGCTTCTAATTAAATAAACGAGCTCTGCCATGTTTGCTTCAGATAACAGAATAACGCTTCCATGACAAGCATGTTTGACTGCAGTCAGTTTATTACTTGTTAAATAATCATTGAGCCTTGCTGTTCCTATCCATCTTACAACCTTTCACTAACTAAACACAGAAGAATTGTAAAACAAATAAACAAACAAACAAACTAATCATAATAAGAAAAAAATGGCAATGCTTAGGGAAACTGGAATGTCTGTAATGAAATCCATTAAGACAGGAAGCAAAATGACTAATTCAGGAACTGGGTAGTAACTCATTCAATCTAATTTCTTAAACTCCTGAACTCCTGGCCCCCAAACACTTCCCGGACCATATGTCCTCCTGAGCACCACCCCATGCAGACACACACACACACACACACACACACATATCCCTATGCCCCTGATGCCACTGTCTTTTCAATGGTCTCAGACATGGCACACACTCCCATGCCTCTGTGCCTTAGAGCAAATTAGGCTTCAGGCTGCAACACTGACTGCTGTTTCCCCACCTATCAAAATCCTTTCCAGCCTTCAGGGTCTAACACCAGCTTCCCTGAAGATTTCTCAGGGATGATGCTCCCACCCTACTTGTGGGGGATCCATTTTCGGAGAGGCCATGGAGATCCAGCCTCTCTGGAAGGGGCTCTGGAAGGCACATGGACCCTCCCACCATACTTATAATTTTTTTTTTTTTTTTTAGCATAAGTATGTCCCATGGAATAGTTGGGGTATCCTTAGGATACTAAAACGATTCTTCATGATTTATCTGAGATTCAGATTTAGCTGGGTTCCCTGTGTTTTTCCTGGCAACCCTACTCAGGTGGCATGCCTGTGGCAGTGGTTCCTATTGGAGGACATTTGCAGGTCTCACTGGTCTGGGCATAGCCCAGGCTATATGCCGCTTGCTGAATGATGGCTCACCTCCGCCTTGATCTCTGCCATTTAGTAAAACAAATGAGTATAAATTGTACATAAAATTGAGTCTCCTCGAACATGTGTGTGACTTTCAAACTACTGTAGAAAATTTTAAAAATAACAGCAATAGTAATAATAATAATTATATCTGTACTGCCAGGCACACTTTCAAGTGTTTTACAGATGCATGTTCATCTTCATAACAACCTTATGAGGTAGGCAACATTATTGTCTCTGTTATACAGTTGGTCCTCTATGTCTGTGGGTTCTGTATCCACAGATATGGAGGACTGACTGCTACACCATTTTACATAAGGGACTTGAGCATCAGTGGATTTGGGTATCCTGGAACCAAGTCCCCCATGGATACTGGGAAAAGGCTGTACAAATGAAGAAACTGAGGCACTGAACACTTAAATAATTTGCTCAGTTGGCAGGTAGGTTGCTTGTAGTCAGTAAGTGGCAGAGCTGGGATTGAATTCCCACAGTCTGGCTTCAGAGCCTGCCTTCTCAACCACTCTCTTCTACTGCATCTTTGATAGCCAGTACTAACACACTACTCACAGCCCCTCACAGCTTATTGTTAACATACCAGTGTGCTGTGACCTTACATCTGTGAGCAGCGGCCTACAGAATCAATTCCAAATTCATTTTCTGGGAGTCATGACTTTTTGTAAGCTGATGCAGCTTACTTTTACACACCCAACTCCGGATATTCCCCTTCCCCACGTATGCTCCAGTGAACCTCCCTGTGGGAGGAGAGGTTCCGTCTAGTGCTAGCATTTCACATGGTCTCTGGAAGGAATGAATAGAAACTCAGAAATCTTGCCGTTTACTGCTACTGCTTTGGCACACACTCTGTGACACACAGCAAATACATTATTTCTCTCAACCCATTCTTTCTTCTCCAAAAGGAAAATTCCTACTCATTCTTCAAGATTTAACTCAAATGTCACCTCCTCTGTGAAGGTTCCCCTGATTTTCCCTGGTTGTGTTAGTCCTCCCTCCTTCTGTGCTCCTTTGGTACTTGGGTCAGGCTTAACCCCTGGTCTCTGGATTCCCAAATCAGATCTCCTTCTGCTGTCTCGACTCTATCTCAATGAAATATTTCTCTGGAACAGAGCTTCTCCACCTTGACTGAGGCTCTGAATCAGCCAGGGAGCTTGGTAATATACGAATACTGGGTTCCCACTCCCTAGATTTCTGATTTGGCATGTTGGTTGTAGGATCCAGACACCAATATTAAAAAAGAAATCCACGGATAGTTCTGAGCCACAGTGATGAGCCATGGTTCAGAGCCAGGATTCTGAGTAGAAGTGACACGCTACATAAGCGTGCTGAAGTTGAGCTCCATTCTTGATACCTAGTGAATACACTCCTCTCTGTTGGCTGCACCCTTAAGGGTGGTTATGACTGAGAGCCTGAAAGAGCTTTGGGGAGAGCCCTTAAGGTCACTTCCAATCCAACTTTCTATTATTCTGATGACATTTTTGACATGAGATTCAATTTCATGCACCCAAAGGAGCAGCCCCTACTACAGTGATATCAGGAAGAGGGAAAGGTGCCTATTTTAGAAGTTGTTTAGAGGAGAAAGACTTTAGAATTCTCTAGTATAAACCCAGGTGGGGAAATTAAGGCTCAGAAAAGTGAAGGAAGCTGACCAAGTTTCCGGTTTTCCTGCCCCTATCCCTTGTGCCCTCACATACCTTGTCCACCTCACCCAATGCCAAGTCCCTAGGGTGGCATTCACCTTCATTTGAAAGTGAAAAGAAAAAGGGCTTGACCCACGCACACAGTTTATATCCAAGCAAAGAAATTACACTCTGGTTATCCAGTAAAACATAATTTTAAATGACACCCAGCCTCATAAAAGACACACACACACACACACACCAAGAAACATCACACAATTCAACGAAACCCTCTATCGTAGTATTATTCAAACCAGTGTAAAGCAGCTGCATTTTTAAAAAATGAAAATTGAATTCTGAGGCATATCCAAGAGACAAAAGTCAAAAAAAGCCAATATATCATGATTGAGTATGCATGACCACAACCCGTAATCTCTGCCATTCTCTGCAGTGTAAACAAACCTGCTGATTGTTGATGGTATTGCTGAAAACATCACTAATCAAACCTCAAATACCAAATACATTTAAGCAAATAACACTCCAGTTACAGTCATTCTAGCTAATCGTGAAGGAAATCCAAATTGGAGACCAGTTTGAAAATGGCCAGAGCTATCCTGTAGCTGTGCATTAATTGACCAACATCCTAGAGGCAGTGCTTTCTCTTAAGTACAGGAGGCCTGAAACACAAAAGGAAATAAGGAAGAAGTCCAGGAGGCAAGCGCTAATGCAATTTCAAACTGGAATTACATCAGCAGCTTTAAACAGATGGCAGAATGGGAATAAATGTGTTAGCTCCTTTCTCTTACTTGGGCTTTCATTGTTTATATCATTAAAAATAAGGAGAGTTTAAAATAACATATATCGTCATGTAGCGACTCACAGAGACACACAAAACTAGTTTGAAGGAAAGACTGAATTTGGTCATACTCCTGGTTGTTTTGAAAATAACTGGGTGAATTCAATTAAGTGACCCGCTGGCTATTTACAAAAGAGGTTAAAACCTTTAAAGGCATACTGACTATGATCGAGCTGGTCACCGAAAACTCCGGATAATCCAGAGATCAGTTTAAGAACATTTCTCCTGTGTGTGAGAAGGTGTTGGTGGGTTATGGGATCTTATACTCCCCAAGTTCAATAGACTTAATTGATTATCTAGTCCACGGATAGCAAAGAAATGAATGAGTGTCAGCATTTTCTGTTCCCAGACCTCAACAGACAGCACGAACCTATTCTGGAATCATTCCTGCTACCAGAGGTTTAGTCTTAGAATTCTTCTCCAGACAGCCCCATGCTGCTTGCTCATGACAGACTGGGTATGTGGGAGCCTTTTCCCCTTCCCTGATCTCATCCAACTCATTTATTTTTCAGATGAAGAGACGGAGGCCCAAGGAGAATAAAGTGCCCAGTGATACCGATCATAATGTTCTGCTCTATAAATGTTTACTAAATGCTCGATAAATATTTATTTACTGTGTGCCTGGCACTGTGCTAAGCACCTTGCGTGAGTCATCCCACTTGACCTCACAACAATCTTATAGAGGCAATTTTTGTTCCTATGTAAAAAATGAGGAATCAGAGTCAGGTCAAATACTGCTCTCCTTGTCGGGATGTTGGAGTAGGCGCACATGAAATCCCTTTCTCGTCTTTGAATTCATAGGAAAGCTAATACAATACTTGAAATGCTTAAAATACACTGGAAATAAAGGGAATACCTTTGTGGGTCAGGAGGAAAGAGAAAACCTATTTATCTATTTAGTAATATTTAGGAATTGAAGTGGGGCCATGGAAACAGGGACTGGACATGAGCTCCCCCTGAATAACTGGGAGCTCTAAAGCATGTCAGGGCTTGCATTCTACGCTACATACATCCACCTCTATCAAAAAGTTTCCTATGAAGTTAGGAAAGTGCCACAGAGGGGAGTGAATTTGTGCTGCACTGAGACCTACCACCACCATTTTGCGAGGTGTGGACACACAACCCACCTCAGAGGACCTGGGTTCACATCCCCATTCTTGTGAATGTAGCTTTCATTCTCTAGGGATAAAAAAAAGTTTCCTTGTCTTCAAAACAGAATGTCAATGCTTCTACTGTGTACTCACAGCTTCTTATAAAAAAAGTTAGGTAGGCAGCCTCCAAGATGGTCCCCAATGATGCTCAGTGATGAGTATTCATGCCCTGTAATAGTTCCCTTGCACACTGAACAGGGCTGACTTGGTAACCATAGAGCATCAGAATAATTATGGTGTATGTCTTCTGAGGCTTGATCACAGAAGGTATGATCAAGCCTCAGAAGACATTCTGAGGCCTGTCTTTTCCTTGTTCTCTCTTGTATCACTCCCTCTGGGGGAAGCCAGTGCTGTGCTGTGAGACACTCAAGCGATGTTATGGAGAGGCCCGCCAATCTGCCATCCAAATAAGTAAGTCATCTTGAAAGCAGATCTTCCAGAGCAAGTCATGCCTTACGATGACAGTACCTCTAGCTAATATCTTAACAGCAACCCCATGAGAAATGACAAACTAGAACCACCCAGCTAAGCTTCTTCTGAGTTCCTGACCCAAAGACACTGTGAGATAATGTTTGTCGTTTTAAGCCACTAACTTTTGGGACTAATTTGTTAAGCAGCATTAGAGAACTAATATCAATGTAAATAAGATAATAACTGTAAAGTGCTATCTCTTTATATATCTTAGGGAAAATTTTGATATCAACTGAAAATCTGAATTTCAGGTCACTGCATTTCTACTTTATTTTGTACAAGTCACTTGACCTTTCCCCTTGGTTTCTCCTGCAAGTGGGGAGTGGTGGAATTAATCCAGCACTGTAAGTCATTACTAACAGAAGATGTAAAATCTCAAGTCCCAGAAATGAAATGCAAAGGGCTGAAGCCAGCACTGTCTCCCCTACCCGTGGTATATGGAAATTAGGATTTGAGATGGTGTGCTCCAGGATGACACCCCTGAGACCTTATTGCCTATATTAGCATCCAGACTGGTCAGCTTCTTGTTAACATTTCACCCTAAGCCTGCTGAATCACCTTGATGACTTTTGCATACACTAATTGAAGGCTTTACTTTAGGAGAGAAAATAATAGATACACATTTTTTCACCTGCTTCAGGTATTACCAAAAAAACTTTATGACATTATGTCAGTATTTCACATAATTAGTCATATCAAACAAGCTAATATATGTCTTACTTCTTGTTGGTTTTTATCATTCCTTTCCTTCAAAATCAGACATGGATATAATTCTTTGTTAGAGCTAACATTTTTATAAAATTAATTGCTTTCACAGGCATTTGGGAAAAATTATTTTGAATTATCATTCTTTTTTAAGGGTTAAGAGCTTTTCACACCCCTTCATCCTTGGGTCAGAATGAGATTTTTTAAAAATCACATTGGGACCCCAAACATTAGCTGGTTATTTAAATCATGATATTTCTCCAAATTTGTATGTGTGTGTTTATCCAAATATCTCAGTGTGAATTATATGGATGGATTTGTTGGGCCTTTTTTAAAAAAAGAATTATCTTGTGGTATGAAAAATTTTCTAGGTGATATATTACTTGGGAACTTGTCCTAAGGCTAAGAAACCAGTAGTGTTACAGTTAAAAAATATTTTTGTATTTTTAGTGTATCTAAAATAGCAGATCCTAATTATTCTTACCTATTGCCTTAATTATGTACAATTAAAGTTTTTCTTCAGTTTATTTCTCACATACATATTAATATCGGAGCCTGCCCCCCAAACATTTTCACCCAGGCCCAAATGGGCAGCAGAGAACATCAGCTCAAAGCTTCCTGAAGTTCCAGGGCATTAGGCTCTAGTCTGATTCTGTCCCTGGGTAGTTGTGGGAGTTTATCCAATTACTCGAATTCTTCAGGACTCAGTGTCCTCGTCTATAACATACAGTGCCTGGTGGATGGTCTCTAGAGTCCTTTGGTTCATCCTTCCAGGCCTAACTTTCTAGGCTTCTAGTGAAGCATTGCAGACTTGTCTGGTGATAGCGACGAAAGTACTCTGCTTCCCGATACGAAACAGATAGACTTACATCACCTCTGACCTGTTAAAGCCCCCAAAAGGCACATTTCACCTCCTTGGTCTTCAAACAGGTGGAGAGTTACCATCCCCATTTTACTACATCAACTGAAAATCTGAATTTTCAGATTTTCAGATTTCAGAGAGTAGGAACAAAGTATGTAAGGTCTCTAACCATGAGAGATTTGAGGCCTGCCTGGGTAGCTTTCTCTGAATGGGTCAATATTTAAAAATTAATTTTGTTTTCTGATTAAGCAGTAATAGTTAAAAAGCACAAATGACAAAAAAAGAATAACTAACATCTATGGTGTGCTTGCTCTGTGATGATACTCTTCTAAAACCTTATCTATGTTAAATCATGTCAGTCTTACAGTAAGCTTCTGAACTAGGCACTATTATTCTCTTCATGTTAGAAATGAGAAAACTGAGGCACGGAGAGGTTAACAACTGGCCTGAAGGCATATAGCCCATTGGTGGCAGAGCTGGGATACAAAACTGGTACCTTGTATCCTCAATCCCTCGCTGTACATATGAAAAGATATAAATCTTACAAACGATCAGTAAAATGAAAATAAATAACATACTATTTTTTAATCCATCAAAGTAGCAAAAAGTTTAAAAATTTTAAAATTAGATAATATCCAAGGTAAAGAAGCATATGGGGTATTTTCATATACTCTGGTAAGAGTATAAATTGGTACTGCAATATAAGTGCTTTAAAAAAAAATCTTCCTGGAGTACCACCCACATATATGTGCAAGGTTACACAATATGATACTGTTCTAAAACAGCAAAAAAATTAAAGTCACCTGGGTGGTAGGGGAAGCAAAAAAAGTTGCATCAGAATTTCCAGGTATGGGGCCTGGGCACTGGTTTGATTAAAGCCCCTTACATGATTCCAGTGCAGAACCACTGGACTAAATATGCTTCAGTCTCTATTTGATGGAATAGTTTTGTTTTTTTTTTTAATGAGGTAGATTTATATGTAACTGACAAGGAAAGAAAATTGCAGAATATGTATTGTATGATGCCATCCATGTAGAAACAAAACAATACTTTGTATTTCTATGTGCATACATACATATGTTTAAATATATTGAAAAAAATCCAGAAAGAGGCATGCCAAAGTGATGTGATTACCTCAGGGAATTTAGGCATGGTGGTCAAAAAGGATTTTAGCTTTAATAGCAATGACTTTAATATCTTACAAGTAGATTAAAAAATAAATTTTAAAGTATTTATAGATGTTAAAAAAAATGAGTACATTAAACCATACAAAAATAGAAAAGAAAAAACCGAAATCATAATCCAACCAGCTAGAAAAAGCCATTAAAATTTGTTTTGTCTATTCCTTCCTGTCTTTCGTCTATACTTGCATATATATTTATTTTAATCTTTTTCTTCCCTTTTTACACAAAATAGGAATTATTACACGATGCCTTTTCCCTTAAAAGTTTGCCAAGATTTTCTCCATGGAAGCTCCTGAAGCTCCTGCACCAATCCCTGACGGTCCTGCCCTTCCGTGAGAGTCTGGCTGGGGACGGGGTCTAGGGTGTGGACCAGGGGTGGGGGTGGCAGCTATCATATCACATGGGCCACCACTTATGGGGGTTTGCAGGGTTCCCCCAACCCTGCCACAGGGCCTGGCATTCCTGATAAAGGATTTAAAGTTTTGGTGAATGGAAACTCCCTTTTAGCATATGAGTTTGTTACTTGACTTTCAGACACACTTTCAATCTGTTTGAAAGTAGGGGGTCATCTATAATTGACTTCATCCCAAGAAATGGAACCAAACTATGGAAAAGGAGAGGAATCAGGTCACATGGTTCAAAAGAGAGGCATCTGACAATTCTAACCCTTGAGTGGATTCGACTGTGTCTTCCAGTCTGCATGCCTACATTATGACCCAATTGGTGGTATTGCAAAGTATCTGTTCTCATGGTTTATTCAACTCTACAGGTTTATGAAGCACTGACACTGGGTTGGGCACTGGATGGAAACAACACATTAAGGATTTGGTTGCTGGTCTGTGGGTTCTTGTGGTGCAGAAAGGAAGACACGTATAAATGTAGAGCCTCAATTCAAGGCAGGCTATGATGCACTGTAACTAGCAGAGCCCTAACCAATCTGTCAAATATGGGTGTAATAATGGGACAATAGGATGAAATTCTGCTATCCCTAAATCCATATTCATGGGGGGAGGGGAAGTAGTTTTCCTACACCTCTTGCATTGGTTCATTCTTGAACCCATAAACTTGAAGTCACAACCCTACTATGGCTAGAATGCCATCCCTGTGTTGGCATCCCATTTTGGCTGCCTAGAGAAGTATAGCTGCATTTTAACTCTGATTCAGGGGCAGCTAACATTAAATACACACAGTCTGTTAATACCTGGGAGGTAGTGTGAGCTTGAATCTTTCTGGCTCTACTTCCTTATCTGTAAAATGAGGATCTTTCTTTTTTTACATCTCTCTCGTTTACCTCTTCCCACACACACTTGAGAATCAAATGAGTTAATGGATGTGAAGGCAGGCTCCATATTTTAGACAGCTATAGAAACGTAAGGCCATTATATAGATTTTTATCAGACTGCAGGTTTATCGAATGTTTATATTTCATCCTTGGAGACCCTTGCTTTTATTTGAAATGCAGTATTCATCTCATCGTTTTTTTGTGGGACTAATCTTTTTATCCAATGTCTTCAGTCTGTTTGCTAGAAAGCTGTTTAGGTGACAATGTTGATATTCAAAAGCCAATCTGAAAACACTTTCTATCTAAGAAGTGTCAAAAATCACAAATGTGTGTCTTTTTTAAAAACTGACTTTATCAACTGTTTTACAACCCTGGCGAAAATATTATGTGTTTTAGGTGTACGTCTGCTCTGAATATTTCTGGCATTCTTCATGGGCTTGAATGTGGTTCCTGATTTATTCCTTTTAAATAACCTGGTGATCCCAGGGGGAATATCACAATCTATAAGTATCACTATTTACAATGAGATGGATTTTCCTACCTTGCTAATTGCAGTATTAATTTTCATTTACAAGTTGGTAATTCCTAGCATCAATCCTTTCCCTGTTGGTGGGGTAGGGCCATTGTTTTCAGAGAAAGCCCCAGGAACATCTTTTCTACTCTAATCTCCAGTTGTGCTACACAAAACAGAAAACAAGAGGAACAAAGGATAAGATAATTTCCTTGATGGTAGACTAAAGCAGGCAGAAATTTCTCAGGTTTCTTAACACGCTTTCCACTCAGAACGACACTGCTCTGGGTTTCATCAGCATCTCAGAATCATTTTCATCATTCTCCCTGCCTCACCCTAACCAAACTCATTCCCACACCATATATGAAAGTATTATCATCGTTATTGCAAGATTTATATTCCCATTCCACTCCCCCCTTGCCTATTGCATCCCATCGCCAGGTATGAGAAGAAAATCATGAAGTAAAAGCATTTCCCCACATGCTCTGTTTCTCTGCTTTGAACCCTCAGTCCCAGCTGCCAGCAGGAGCACCTCAAGGGCTTTCAGAAATTCAATCAGTTCCCAGATAGGAGTGTAAGATATTAAGTTTCACACTGTTTTCCTCTATGATTTGGATTTTCCACTTTTTGAGTAAAGTCTAGTAATTTTGCTTCTAATGGGACAAAGGAGGAGCAAGAAATATGGAGGTGCTTCTAGGGCTAGAGCTCGGGAATTTAGGAATCCCCACAAAAAAGGCTGACCCTTCCTCTTCTTCTTTTATTATGGGTTTCAGGATAGTGGAGATCAGCAGATCATCAAGATCTGGAAAGCAGCAGAGACAAGAAGTCAAAGGAGTTTATCTGAAGCTGAGATGGACCAGCAAGGACGCAGACCCAGTGGCCATGCTGGGGTGAGTGAGCAGCCTTGGCTGAAGGGCATGAAGCACAGCCAGTCCTTGGAACTTTGGGTTTCTCACAACGCTTCATCTCTGTATCACAGTTTTACAACAGAGAATCATCTAGTCTTTTTTTTTCTCTTCTTGATTGGAAACCTGCAGCTTTTAAGAAATAGGAATTGTAGATGTAAACAGAACTAGAAAGTGACCTGTCACAAAGCTGGAACAGGAGGACTGAGGGCCGAGGGATATTTCTGAGAACAGAAAGAAACTCATGAAGGGCTTGGTGTGTCTGGATGTGTTGAGAGGAATTTTACAGCTTGGTCTGAGAGCTCAGGGAAAAATTAATAATAGGTACACAGAAAACTAAGCAAATGAAAAAAAAAAGAGGGCTCTATTCACTCTAAGAAAACAATGTACAAGAAAGAAAATGAAACTTTAGTACACTACATAGTTCTGCTGTATGTAATATTTATAGGATCATGATGTCGTAAACATTGTATGTGAGGAAGAGAGGTAAGTTGAATCTTCCTTAGTAGGAATTTAATAAATGGTGGCTAAAATGTAAAAATCAGGAAATAGAACTATACACGTGTTATTTACAAACGTGGGGGAGAGAGTGGCATGGACATATATACACTACCAAATGTAAAGTAGACAGCTAGTAGGAAGCAGCCGCATAGCACAGGGAGATCAGCTCGGTGGTTTGTGACCACCTAGAGGCGTGGGATAGGGAGGGTGGGAGGGAGAGGCAAGAGGGAGGAGATATGGGGATATATGTATATGTATAGCTGATTCACTTTGTTATAAAACAGAAACTAACACACCATTGTAAAGCAATTATACTCCAATAAAGATGTTAAAAAAAAAATGCCTCGGAGACCTTCAGGATGGCAGAGGAGTAAGACGTGGAGATCACCTTCCTCCCCACAAATACATTGAAAAAAAAATCACTATAATAATTCAAAGTGCTTGCTGCTTGAGAGCAGCCCTTTGGAGTGGAGCAGGGCACTGCAATTTCTCATGGCAAAGCCAACTGTTCAATTTTAAAGGATGTAGACATTTTAAAGGATGTTTATGCATTTTAAAGGGAGTCACTAGGACTGTCCATAAATATACAGTGAGCTCTTGAACTTAGATGTGGTCAAACGATGTGCTTTTGTCAATGAAATGCAACCGGAAGTGAAGTTTCAGGAATGAGCTCACGATCCACCGCATTCCCTTCCCTACCTCAGCCTTTGGTATCTTATTAGGACACCAGTTGGAGTTCTTAATAAACTCTGGTAATATGCTCCTTTAGTTATGACTGTCAAATCTTGATATCTTTTAATAATCCATTTATTAGTTTACTAAGTTTCCCTTGGTTATAAATAAAATACTTACTACTATTCCAGGAAGACTTCTAAGAGCTTTCCATGCATCAAAAAATGAGCATTCATGGTATTTCCCATCATTCATTGATAAGAAGAAAGTAATTGTATTTTTGGTTCAGTTTATAGCAAGTCAGAAGGACACAAACATTGCTTTAAGGTAATTTTGTATATCTCTGTCCTAATCCATATGTGCCGATTTTGAAGTTTAACTCCTAAAAGCCAGTCTTATTTCCTTTTTTTCAAGTTTTTCAAGTCTTTGTCATTTCCAGGTCCTGAACAACATACAAAAACATTTTGCAAACTGTAAAGTGCTGCACATATGTAGGGGTTTTAGAATGGAGCCTGGAACTAAACTTCCCATCTCCATTTACAAGTAAGGAAACTGAGGCCCAAACAGGAGATGGGATGTTTTCAAGGTCATTGAATAGGCAAAAGAATCAGGAGGAGACCCAGGCTCTCAGCACTCTGCCGGGCTCTCCTTCCAAACTGCTGAAATCATTCCAGGCCTTTCCTGGCCCATCTCCCACATATTATCAGAAGAGCACATTTCTCCTTTTCCTGATCACACCTTAACAAATTACCCCAAAATGTAGAGGTTAAAGCAATAAACATTGAACTCACAGTTTCTGTGGGTCAGGAATCCAGGAGTTGGTTAGCTGGGTATTTCTGGCTCAGGGTTTCTCACGACTGCAGATAAGATGCTGGCCAGGGCTTCAGTCACCTGAAGGCTGACTGGGTTGGAGAATTTGCATCCATGCTCATTCATGTGGCTCGGGGGCTGGAATTCACCTGGGCCTCTCCATAGGGCTGCTCATGACAAGGCCACTGACCAGAGAGGGAGAGAAAAAGAGGAAGAGACCTGAATGCCAAACTGAAGAGCCTGAACTTTATTTCACATAAAATGAGGAGTTATTGATAACCAATGACAATTGCTGAGACTTCTCCAAAGCCTTTTTGGGACTCATCGTTGATGTCAATTGCTGTTTAATTATCTGGGCCGAAACCATTCTATGTTGTCTAAAATCCTGTAACTAACAGCTGAAAGAAACTCAAGAAAACAAAACTCAGTAGCAAGAATCCTATGAACACCCTGTTGTGGCACATAAACACCACAAAAAGGGAGGCAGGGAAACTCATACCCAGTATCTCATTAGAACAATATTCCAGGAAGAGAAGAAAGGTTTACTTTTGGACTTTCCCTTTTACAAAATTTACAATCACAGGTCCTATGACTTTAGGTTTAGAAAGGAACTTTGAAATGATCTAGATTGACGTAAGCTGATGACACCCACACCTACATCTCCAGCTTCAACCACACCTCTGCTCTTTACACCTGTTTATCAAGCCGTCTGCTGGACCTGGCAGTTGGTTGAACTATGGATACTCTTATTTCAACCTGTCAGGAATTGGATTCATCATTTTTCCACCCCCTTTTGCTTTGGGTGTTTTATTTAATTAAACCATCATTTGCTCAGTCACTCAGGCAGGAGCCAGTAGGCCATCCTCTCTTGAATGTGAGAAGCCATATTCAACTGGGTACCACCTACTGATTCTACATCTAATATACCTCTAGCTTCCTCCCTACTCTCAGTGCTCTCGAATTGACTGCTTCTCCCCACCAACCCCCCCATCAAAGCTTCCCCTCCCCCCTACCTCCAGTTCTTTAGGAATGTGTTACCTTGCCCAGAATATTCTCTCTGCCTGTCTGGAAAGCTTTTACAATTTTCTCAAGACCCTGTTCATATGTCACCTCCTCTCTATGGAATTAGCCTATTCTTCCTCTGGATTCCCTGCACATTATCACTGACTTCTAACATCATTCTAACATGTTCACCTCTTACACAAAATAAAGAGCTCCTTTTATTTTATACTTAGGGAAACTCTGGTCCCCAAAGTCTAAGTGACTTACTCAAGTTCAGGTTCATTCAGTTTATCAATAGCAGAGCCAGGTCTAGAAGATATTCTAAAAATAGGGCTCACGCCCAAGGACTCCCTGTGATAAAACGTACACTGCTTCCTTGGCTACGGAGAAGTATCTGCTGGGCTGAATGCATGGTTGTCTTTGAGGTTAAAGCTGTACCCCCAAAGACCTGTCCTACATTGGGGGTGGAGAGCCTGCCTGCTAATACTCCAGTCAGTGGGCCTGGGAGTGTCTGCATACAGGGGCTTGGTGGAGATCTTTCGGCTTTGCTCACAGGATGGCCTGTGGAGAGGAAGTGCCATTCTGATTTGTGAGTCACCCATTTCCACTCCACAGAGGCCTTGTCAAGTAGGAGGCTGTCAACTTTCATCTCCATCTCTCTTACCCCTGGGGCCAAAAGTCAAATTCAGTTTCTGCTCACTGTTTTGATTTTTAGTGGCTCCTCTGGCACCCCCAGCTCCAGGACCTTTAGCAAGTGGCTTCTTTTGAAAGTTTAAGGTGGAAATCTCTGAGCTGGGCCCGTGCTTCTTCTGACAGGTGTGTAATCGATGGGAAGTCTTTCACTGGAGGCTATCCTTTCCTGAGTCTTGCTAAAAGGCACTTTCAGCGATGGGAAGTGCTCTTAGAGACCTTTTACAATGGACTGAGCTGGGCTAGAATCGTCACCTTTTTCCTCCTGGGTGGCATTCACTATCCCCAACCTTTCTGGCAATTGGAGAAGAAAGTGAGGATGCAGACAGAAAAGAAATCTCTCCCTTAATACATACAGGACAGAATGTTCTTAGGGACAGGCAGAAAAGCAGTGACTTGGAAGAAACTTATGAAGGGTGGGTGGATGCTGCACCTTTGGGCTTTGGTTCTGCCCCTCCGAGTATCTTCTCTCTCTTGGAGTTCTCTGACTTTGATTCCTGTGGCCCTTCCCTACCAGCCCCACAGGGAGCACAAGCCCTTTCCCCGTTTCTCTTGAACATACTAAAATAGGCTAATACTTTCCAAAGGGGCTTCACTGACACACTAAAGAAAACAAACTCGGAAAACATGAACAGCATTGAAAACCATCCAGCTTACTCAGGATCACATCTTGATCCTAGGAATCCTAGAAGCAAGCATAAAAGAACTTCATCAAGCTTCCCCCAACACCCTATCCAGTTCTACCCTTAATCTTGTTTCTCCCCCTACAAGTTTCCTGCCCTTCGCAACCATAAGGCCTCTAGGTACCATTGTGTTTTCTGGAACCTGGAAGATGGTGTGGAGGACACTTTTGTTCAAATCAAATGATGGCAGGAAGGAGACCAGTCAGGAGATAATGGAAAGCTAAATTAAGGCAGTGGAGGTGAAGCCAGGCAATAGGGTAGAAATGTAAGAAATATTTAGGAATCAGAATAAGTAGAATTTGGGGACCTATTAGGTATAGGGTGGAAGGGGTTGAATCTTCTTTTTCTTGCCTTATAAGATATCTGTTAAATTTAAGCTGGAATTCCCTATACCTTTTGAATGCTGGAAATGATATTGCTAAAAAAAGAATTGGAAAGAGGGGAAGCACAGAAAGCACAAGGGGTAGAACAGAACTTTTGTTATTAATGAAGATATATGTAATGGCATGTAGCTTCTTTAAAGTGTGATTTATTAAGGTGTAATTTACATACAATAAAGTTTCCACATATTAAGTGTACAGTTGAGTTTTGACAAATGCATACACCCATATAACTACCACCTCAGTCAACATATAGCACATTTCCACCACCTCAAAATCTCCCCTTGTGTCCTATCCAGTCAATAGCTCCACCTCCATCCCTAGGCAACCACTGATCAGCTTTCTGTGACTAGAAATTAATGGTGTACGTTCTAGAATTTCATGTAAATGAAAACACATATAATCTTTTGTGTCCAGTCTTCTTTCATTTAGCATTGTTTTTGAGATTCATCCCCATGTATCATTTTATTTTATTGCTAAGTAATATTCCACCTTTCAGATATACCACAATTTGTTCATCCATTCACCTACTGATGGACGTTTGGGTTGTTTTCAGTTTTTAGCTATTACAAATAAAGCTGTTCTCAACATTTGTATGCAAGTTTTTGGGTGAACACATATTTCTATTTTCTTAGGGAAATACCTATGAGTGGAATTGCTAGGTCATATGGAAAGTACATGTACATTTAACATTATAGGAAGCTGGAAGCTCATTTGTTAACCAACAGAACACTTCTTATCATTATTCACCATAATTCAAGGATGAAGGAAAAATAAATTTAGCCCAATCCTGCTTGAGTTATCATAAAGTTTAAATTAGTGGGATCTGAATTAATGAGATTAAGCCATTATAAATGTCAAATTAATCCAAAAATGGTTTGGATTTTTAATTCATATGAAAAGAGTGGTTCTAAAAGAGTATGATATGCACCAAGGGGAGAGAAATTTTGTGAAGTTTGTATATTTCCACCCAGAAAAGAACAGCAATACATTGTTATTTTATCAGTGGGATTCAATGATATAAAATAAAACTGTGATGTACTCTATAAAAATGCATAGGGTATTACTGTTTTACTTTAATGGAAGCCATCATGGGACTTGCAGCATTGTTTTGCTTATAAAATAACGTGGATCCACTCTATGCTATGATATCATCCTTCTGAGTTGACTCAGCCAGAAAGCTGGGGCATGTATGTTGCCAGGTAAGCCAGCAACTTGGAAAATGACAGCTCTGCTCTTCTTAAGGGTTCCCCTGTGAGTGGGAGCCTTAACATTGTCTCTAGGGGGCTAACATCTCCAGGAGCAGCCTAATCATTGGCTCAGAAACTTCTTTAGAAGCTGACTGACAGCAGCTGCCAATCTAGATAATCACCAGAGAGCCCCAATTAGAGCTCTGACCATCGATCTCACCACCAGGATTTAGGACTTTAATATGTATCCACAAGTGGAAAAAAAATTACCCCCTGAGAAAAAAGCAGCATTTTTATAGTATGCACTATATTATACAGCCATATTATACATTATTTATAACTCATAGATGCATTTTTAACCCATCTTCTTAAATGTTACATTGTTAGTCTAATAAGGTTGGTATTTAAAACCTTTCTTTTTCTCATCTTCACTTTGGAAAGGGACATAGTAAATCTGGAAGAAAATATAAATGAAAGAGTATTTTTAGAATTCACAAAAATAGGAACTCTTTTAAAGTAATTTGTACTATTGTCATTTCTGGGGCCTTCGTTAGCCACCTAAGGAGGAACCCAATGTTTTCACTAATCCTCCGGATAAGGCCAAGTTTAAAACACACGCTCTCTATAAGGATTATGTAAAGATGTTAAACCTTGGCCAGAAAGGTGACAATGTATCTTGATAATGGAGACAATCTTGGAAGTTGGCTGGTCTGTCCAACCACTATGAACTAATGGTGGGTAATCAAACACAGCAGGTCTGCACAGATACAGGCAAATGCCAAACAGCTTCCTGTATGCACAGAATTCAGCTTAATTAGTCACAGAGGAGAAATAGGCACATTTAAGCTAATCCAAGAAATCATTATTGTTCGAGTTGCATACATACAAACATAAGAATTGTTGCCCTCTTAAAACAAGCAGCTCCTACCTGCAAAGGGAGGGCACAGGAGATAGGTAAGTGACCTTTATATAAAGGAACTGTCCAGAAGATGAATTCTCTCCATCATTTCTTTTCGTGGTTATTTCTCAGTAGCTCTTATTTCACCCAGTAGATGATAAATGTACAGTGCATGCTAACTCAAGAGTGACTACTAACAAGAAATATAAAAGGACTTTTAAAGTGTTTAGATGGTTTTATGAATGAAGGGCTACAGGTACTGCTGGCAAAGGGTGGTATAGACGTGACTATTAAGGCAGGGCTTTTTACAGCTGTCTCTGGGAGTCTTCATTGGCAACTGGAACAGGACTGGCAAGTTGCCCCAGCATTGCAACTAAGGCTCTGAGTGGTGAGCAAAAGGCACTTCGTGTCCCACTTTCTCAGTCCCAATCTCTCCAAGGAGGCTTTGGGTGGTGGGGTGCAGCCACAGCAACATGGGCTTATTGAGAGTGCTAATTCCACAATCCGCTGTCCCACCCATCCCCATTCCATCCATACCCCTGCCTCACAAGGCAAAAGGACCTGGAGGTGAGAGAGGGTCAGCCTTGTGGGAGGCGCTGCATTCACAGAGAGAGGCTATTCCCTTTCCTGAGTAAGGTTAAGGATGTCCTTCCTGTTCTCAGACCATCTTGAAGTAATGTGCTTCCCCTCTCTAATTATTCACGAAGGTAGGAGGTGCCTACAAGAAGAGGGGCTGGCATCTCATTACTTTATCACTGCTTAGGCTGTGTAACCTGAATGAGAAAAAGACAGAGACAGTCTCCCCATCTGTGTAGGTGTAACTGGGGGCTACAGAGGCATCTGCATCAGAGGAACATAGTAGGAAAGCCACCAGCTGGGATTCAGTTGGAATTTTCTGTCAAATCTTTCAAAAGATCTTTAATGTACAAGGTTGCTGCTTGGGCATGAGTCCCTTTCCAGCTGACATGTTGGAGCCGCTACTGTCCTCACCAAAACCATAGAAAATGAGATAGACTGGCAGACAGCCAGCCCAGAAGGCCACAACTGTACCCAGTTATATAAAGAGACATCTGTCCTTTCCTTCTCCTTCCTCCCTTGCCCACACCAAAAGTTCTCAGCACCCAGAAGATGGAAGGGAAGGCGTCTGAAGCCACATCCAGCTTCCCTCCACTGTGTCCCGAGCATTCAGGGCCAAGGCGCTGGCCTGTGTGAGGGCTACCCCTTCTCTGTCCCTGGATGAAAATCTAAGTAAGTCCCTCAGCCTTCCTGGGCACTCTCAGGTAACAAAAAATCCTGATATTTTTAATCACAAAGATGTTTTCCTTTCAGCCAATAAAATGACCAGTTGACGTGTAACTGTCAAAACATTGCTTCATTCAGAGTGAAAGCTCTCCACTTCCCCCCAGTCCTGGCCTGCCTCAGGCCTGAGGGCTGTGGTAGATCAGCTTCATTCCTAGTCTTTCCCCACCTGGCTCTTCTACTTCTTAGCCACTCCCTGGGCTGTCTCTAGCTTCCATGGGGTTGGAAATAAGATGAGGGCAAGTGGAGAGAGGGGTAGAGAGAGAAGAAGTGAGGGGGCAGGGAAGGTGTTCCCTAACTGTGTAGATGCAATCAGCCATGGTGTCCTTTGGGCAGGGTGGAGTCCCATAGGTAATTCTGCCTCCTGAGTGATGCTTTCAAGAGTGACTCAGAGACATCCTCTCTGCGGCCTATACTGTGGTCCCTTGATGTCAGTGAAGACCACTTCAGCTCCTGAGTATCTGGAGGCCCTTCCCATTATATTTCCAGGCGGTCTTCCCTGGGGGAATCCAAGATGACACCAGGCTAACTCCTCTTCCTGCTTCCTACTGTGGCCATATCTGGTCTCTGAAATATCCTCATCCAGCCACTGCCCCAGTGCTCACTGTTTGCTCCTGACATAGTCTCCACTTTGTGGCCACAGACCCTTTTAGCAGGGTCTTGCCTACGGATTGTTTTTAGACCAATTTTTGGTCTGATTTTTGTCTGACAGAAATGCAAATGACTTTTGTTTGATGGAACAGATACCTCAATGGGTTATGATTTATGGTCCTGTTGGAATACTGACAGATTTTGTATCTAACCCAGCAATCTTAACATTGCTATAAATACTTCTCAAATGCTCTTCTAAATGGTTTTAACATCTTAGTGGCTCCCTCATTAATTAGCGAGTTGAATAAGATATTTGACTTGTGTTTATTTCATATTTGAAAGAGAGTCATAATTTTATCTCTTTGAAAATTATTCCTTAACAAGATTGAAGTCCAACACTCTCTGCTAAGAAATTCTACTACTACTACTATTTGATGATAGTACTACCTTACATGTCTATAGCAGTTTATAGTGTGCAACTTCCTTTCTGCAATGAGAAGCTTCTTGAGGACGGAGGCTGGCTGTCTTGTGCACCATTGCGTTGTATCCCTTCTGCCTGGCATAGTCTCTGGCACAAAATAGGAGCCCAATGATTATTTGCTATGAATCTCATTTGGTGTTCATATAACCCTGCAAGGCAGGTACAGAGATCCGCTTCCTTTCTTTCACAGATGAAATGTATTTGGATGGCTTGCTCAATGTCACACAGGTAGTGAGTTAAGAAAACTGGGACTCAACCAGACCTTCTTATTGCTAGGGCAGTGCTTTCTGAGGACACTACAATCGTCTCTCATTTTATAAACATGTCCTTAATACTCCCATACAAATTAGAAATACTTCCTGGCTAAAAGCTTCCTTAAGTGACTGCTTCTGTTAGGATGCTTCTAAAATTTTTAAAACATAATTCAATATATAAAACTTCACAATTTATGGTCATAAACATGAAGTTATCTAAGGTCATGGCAATAATTTCTAGAGAAGTAATTAAATAAATCTGAGGAGGCTGATTTCTGATTGAAACACTGGAATCATTTTTGCCCCAGTAGAGCAGTGTATCTTGGTTTACTAAAAATCCAAATGTAAAGAACCTTTGTTTTCCAAGCAAGTCATAATTAACACTGGAAAATCAGAAGCTGACTCCGTCTGCAGCTGGAATTTTCTTTAGTCCATATTCTTGTTTCCCTGGATGCCAGCTGGACTCCCCTCCCCCTTGCCCAAAAAAAATCAAGCAAAACAGAGCAGTTGTTGGTCCCTTTAAAATATGCTCGAGTCCTCATTACTTTCCATCCACACTGCCAGCACGCCATTATAAACCATTACCTGTTCTTATCTAAAGTGCTGCAAAAATCTCCCAGCTCATCTCCCTGTACCTGTTCTTATGCTTCTCTCATATCAACACCACAAGTAAAGTGATTTTTACAAAACACAATCTGATCTTGTTGTACTTTTAAACCCTCTCTGTGGTCTCCCACTGCTCTTAGATAAACCTAACTCCTTATTGTGGGTTTGATGCCCCACGTGATTTGTCCTTGCCTGACTCTCTTTCCAGTTACCTTCACCCTTGCTCACATTGTACCTTCCCCATCTCAGAGCCTTTGCACATGCTAATCCCTCTTCCTAGAAAGTTCTACCTTTGCCTTCATTTTGCTAATTCCTGCTCCCCCATCAGGGCTCAACTTTAGTGTCATTTTCTTGGAGAAGACTCCTGTACTCCTCCAGCAAGTGCAATCACACATGTAATTGCTTTTTCAGCATCTATCTTCCCCCCAGACTCTAAGTTTCTTGAAATCTATCTTGTCTGTAGCCCTAAGTTCAATGCCTAGCACAGTGCCTGACATACACAGTATTTCACCAGTTCTCAGATGCACTTTTTTTTTTTTTTTACTTTTAAACATCTCTGAAATCAGGATGCAACTTTCAATCACTAGTATGTCATAGTTTAAATGGCAGTATTTTTCTTTCTTAGTGTAAGTGGAATAATTGTGTATCATACAACCAATATTATCTTACATTTGAAGAAATATGGTGGTTGCCACATGAATGACTACCTGTAATAAAAAGCCTTCAGTTATTTGGTTTTTTGCCTGAGTACAGAAATTCTACTACTTATGAATGGCTGGATTCTGAAAGACTGTTTGCAAGTAGCAAAGCAAAACAGCCAGTTGCTGTTTCTCCACTGGTAGTGGGCAGCATCAGTGCATTTTCGCTTGACTTCTACCTAGACGTCATGCATGTTGGAAGTTCACTGGGAGAGGAGCATGTTATCCGGGGCAACTCACACAAGCGCCTGCCTGCTGCTCTGGTGTCTGCTGATGAGACTTCTGTCAACACAACTCCATATCCCAACCACTGCTATCAGCACCTCCCCTGCCAAAGCTGATGTCACATCAGCTGCCCCCATCACTGTCCTCCTTATACTCCAAATAGCTGCTTCTCTCTGCTAGCTGAACAGAACAGCCCTTTGGTGCTCACAAGACACTTCATCCTGTCAAACATGCAGAACCTTCTGCTGGGAGCCCAGCCAAAGCCTCCTGGTAGAGAAGCAGGGAACTATAGAGTGCTTGATCACTCATTACATTCCTGCCTTGATAATTGGTTCAGAGGCCTCAGGCCACCAGAATGGTTGAATCACTTTTCTTTAGAATCCAATTCTAATAGAGAAACAGCTATATAAAGGGCCCAGTAACTTCCAGTTTTGCCTTTACATAAAACGTTAGCCTGTTTTTTTTCCCCTTCTTGGGAATCAGCTTTTCCTTTGGTAGAGACTGTTCCACCCTGATCATTTACTGAGAAAATTCTCTCCTTATCCATGGGCATGTCACAACCCTAGCACAACTAGACTTAAGTAGAACAGGTTTATTCAATTGACTGTGGCCTTGATAAGTTGTACTCATGATTGACGAGGCTGCTATTTCTGGGTGTCCTCTCCCATCATCACCCTGCCTGGGGCTTTACAAAATAGCTGGGTTGAATCACACTGACAGAACCTTTTAGTCACTTTCAATTCTGCCAAGGAAACATAGACATGGGCTTTCAACTTCTAAATTAACTTTGATTCCCTCCAGACCCTGATCCCTTTTAGGTCACAAAGCATCTTAAAACTGAGCTGAACACTTTCATTTAAAAGAAAAGGAAGGGGACTTCCCTGGTGGCGCAGTGGTTGAGAATCCGCCTGCCAGTGCAGGGGACACAGGTTCGATTCCTGGTCCAGGAAGATCCCACATGCTGTGGAACAACTAAGTCTGCGTGCCACAACTACTGAGTCTGTGCTCTAGAGCCCATGAGCCACAACTACAGAGCCCATGCGCCACAACTACTGAAGCCCCTGCGCCTAGAGCCCGCACTCTGTAACAAGAGAAGCCACCACAATGAGAAGCCTGTGCGCTGCAGTGAAGAGCCAACGCAGCCAAAGATAAATAAATAAATAAATTTAAAAATAAATAAATGAATTAATTTAAAAAAAGAAAAGGAAGAAAAAAGGAAAACAGATAAGTGAGAAATAATTGAAGCAAATATGACAAAGAATTAAGATCTAGCTCAAATAAAATCTTATCCAAAATGTAATATAAATTAAGATCTTAGTAAATAATTGAGATCTGTCCAAACTTTCCAAGCCTGAATGGAAGCGACGACAGAACTATCCAGTTAGAGGTGCCACTGAACTCTCCTTGGCAGAGCTCTCTCCACAAGTGCAACAAACAGTGGCCTTAGGAGGCTGTACTGAGCCAGGAGTCGCGTGCGGATTTGAATCCAGTAAGCCAGAGAAGAACATCTGATGAGGTTGCCCCAACTGAGGGACCAGGAGCAGATGTCAAAAGCTAAAATATTGGAAGGATGTTGGAGAGAAATATATTGCTGGGTATATAGACATGGAGATCCTTTAAGAAACCAGCTGAAATTATCTAATGACAAATTTTTAACATCGCTTGTGATGATAGAGTAGAATCTCAAGCACATATCACAAATTTTGAGGAGTTTCTGATCTTCAAATTGAACAAATGGACATCTGACTGAAGGAAATCTCCAAGGCAAAGGGCACCCCCAATTCCTGAGGGGTTCAAGCTAGAGGCCAGACTGGGCCATGAGAGATCAGGGACCTCTTCACTTGAAAACAAAAATATTTGAGAATCACCTGTGCTGGCAGCCCAGAGGAAACCTGCGGCACCCAGCACAAAGCCCAAAGGAGCAGGGTTTCTCCCTGATCAGGTACCTCTCTGCTCTTCTCTGATATGGCCAGACATTCCCTGATGTGTAAGACAGGAAGGGTGTCAGACACAGACACTCTACCTATGTGGAATGGAGGCCAAGACAGAAACAGATCTGGGTACAGAAAGTTTTGTCAACATAAAGCTCCCCTGGTACAAGATCTCTCCTGATAGCTGCATCCCTGAGCTAGGATTACATGGTCAACCAGCCCTCCAGTTGAAGACTTAAAGATTAAGTCCATCCAAGTAAGATCTAAGAATTCATCCACCTTAATTTTGGGCAAATACAGGACAAAATACTCAGATATAAACACACATGCACACACCACAGAGGGACTATTAAAAAACTTTCTACAACATAGAAGATAAATGTAGCACTCAGAGATACAGAAGGGCCATTCTTAAAATGTATATTTCATTCAGGTCATGGAAGTAAATTTTAGAGATAGTCTGCCTTATACCCTTGAGGAAATAAGAGCAAAGATTCTAAGAAAGAAGAGATGAAAGTTGAGATGGTAAGATAATATATATGTAATGAAATAGTTAATTAAATAATATATGTAAAGGCAGTGCTACAGTAATTTGATAATTGGCAAAGGCAGTAAAGGACAGAACTAACTTCAGAAAATCAGATCTGTAATGTGGAGGGTAAACTTGGGGCAATCTCTCAGAACGCACAAGAAAAAGTCACAGAGGTTGAAGTGATAAAAGATATAAATGGAAGAGTCAGAAAATGAAGCATCAACGTGTGGGTCTGCTGCTTACTAGCTCTGAAACTGTTTCTCCTGAGTTTTAGGTGTTTCTCTAACACCTAAATGGGGTGATAATACTACTGCTCCTTAGGACCCTGTAACGATTGAGTAAGATAATGAGTGTAAAGTGCCTAGCATTTAGGAAGCATCAAATAAATGGTAGCTGCTATTATTATTATTACTAGTGCTTCTCCCACTGCTTTTATATTACTATTATTAAATAAATGAACGCAAGGACACATGGGAAAAAATCAGTACTGTGGTCTATGTCCCAGGACAATCCACTGGATTTTGTTTGATATTTTTTCTCAAGAAGGGCTCATGGCTGCTACATTCCTTGAATCCTTTTTGTTTGTTTTTTTTAAAGGATATCTGCCTATTACCTTCATATGTAAATAATAATTTGATGGATATAAAATGTTTGTGTAGAACATTCTCTATAGCTGTGCACACAGTGTACCAGTTTTCTGACACTGAATGTCATGATGGAGAAATCAGAGGCCAGTTGATTTTTTTTTACTTGTAATACTTTACATAGAATAAAAATTACAGAGACAACACTCTCTATCGTCGCAGTAACTCAATATATGCTTCAAGGTTTTATTGTTCTTAGTATTTTGGGTTTTTTTGTTTTTGTTTTCTGGAATGAGTGCTCTGTTTTCCTGCAGGTTCAGCTCTTGGTTTATAGAAGTTTTCTTCTATGATATCTTGCAATGCATGTTTGTCTCATGTTCTCTTTTCCAGAAACTCTAATATGCTTATGTTGGTTGGTGTTTCTCTTCCATGTCCATAGTTTTTCCTTCTAACAATTTATAAATATCTTCTTTCCATTTTCCTGAATTTACTCATGCTCTAGTTATTGCAGTTTCAAAGGCGACTTATCTTTCCATAGTAGTGTTACTGTGTGTTCAGTTTCTTTCCTAACATTGTTAGCTCACTTTTTCTCCTTTGGCCATCTTAGAATCTCTTCCTTGAGCTCCTTATCTCTCTGTTGTGCCTTCCTTTTCAACGGGGCTGTGTTCTCTTTAAACTTCTCTGAGGGATGAAAAAGTATCTGACTTTTTTCTACGTTCTGGAGTAATTTTCTCTTATAGCTGCAATGATTATGTCAGATGTGAATTTCTCAGCTGCTTTTCACTTCTTCACTTTCCTTGTTCTTTTATTTTTTGTAGTGTCTATGCATAGGACCCACAATGGGTCTCTTTTATTCACCTGTCCTTTGAGAAGGGGGTAGTTCTACCTAGTCTTCTGTTTGCTCAAAAGTGATGTGTATGGTTGGGGCAGAGGAGTGATCTGGAGCAGCTGACAGCTTTGGTCCAGACACATTGTTTCTGAAGATATTAAGAGAATCTTTTTCTTAATTTTCACTGTTTGCCCATTTCAGCTGAGCAGATAACCCAGATAGGAGGTAGGTCTGGCTCACAACAAAATCCCTAACTCACAACTGATGTCCATCTCATTTACTTTTAGAGAAATCTGGACCATGCTGAGGTCTGCGGGGTTACATATCATCTCTCAGCATCCTTCTTGAAACTGATCCCGAATTCACTGATTTGGCAGATATTCTCTTTTGCCTATGAGTTGGAAGTTGTAGCTCTAACTATATTTGTTGGAGATGCAGTTTTCTTCACTATTTATGTTCTTTGGATTATTTTAATAGGTTACAAACTGGGCACTATAGTAAACAGGCTTTTTACCAGAAGTCCAATGTAGCATTTTTAAGATAAAAATCTGATGACATCACCCCCTTTTTCTGCTCCCCATCTACACCTCCAGCCTCTTCCTGCACTTTTTCCTCCTTCACCCTTCTGCATCACGTGACATCATTCACTTGTTCTCCCCCTGAAATCTGTCCCCTTGTACCTTTTGTCCTCTCTACCTGGAATGCTCTCTCTCTTCCACTCCCTTTGCGTGGCCAGCTCCTCTTATACTCCAGTCTCAGTTTAAACACCACTTATGAAAGGACGTTTTTTTGAACACTCTAAGTTTACATCCACACCATTTTCCTGCACTTGGGGTGTCAAATCTCCCTTCATATTTGGTTAGCAGTTCCCACAATAACATCTTAATTTCTCTTAATGTTGTTATAATGTTGATTGGACAACAAATAATGAATTCAAATTTACAACTGCAGTTTTCAAGTGAATATTCTCTAATCTAGACTGGATATATTAGCGTCAAACTACATACACATTGTGAATTGATTTTGAAGTATTGTGTGTTTGTGTCTGTTACGGATATTCATGCTAGAACACAAATAGTATAATGAAGATATGTAATAAAAAAGGATGTTCTGGAAATCTGTATCAAAACATTCACTGGTGCATAGGTCAGTGCCTGGCACGCAGAAGGTGCTCAATAAATGTTTTGTTGAACAAATGAATGATTGGTGTACTCTTGAGGTTTATGTTCCTACACAGTATGGTCCATCTCTATCCAAATAAAAGGTAATTCAGAGACAGGAGGTTCTGTTCAGGTAGAAGAGAGAATAGTGCAGGATAAATCAGGGTGTTTATTCAAGTTGTTCTGCCAGCTTGCCTCACTGTTTTCATACTTCCTGTTCATAGGTAACCACTTTGTAAACCTAGATGCAAGATGGAAGTCCTGCAGATTTCTGCAAACAAGCTGCGTAAGGCATTCTCAGCATTTCTCCAGGCTGTCAGAGGGCTTAGATCAAGTGTTCTCACACATTGCCAAAGCTCTTCTCAGACATATTTGCTCCAGGCTTTTATCAACTGCCAGGAAATGAGCAGCTGTGAGTTCCAAACCTAACAGGTATGTGGAGCTGTCAGCATGTTCAATTCTGATCAACCGGAGAGGAGAAGTTGTGCCGGGGTCAGCCGTGTCTGATACCCCTCCCCTCTGACCAGCAGGAGTTCGTGAAAGCTCCAGGCTCCTGCTGAACTGGGGAATTGCTGTGTAAGGGGCTCAGCCTGGGGACTTCCGCCAAGAAGTGCCTGGCTCGCCAGCTGCACGTAGACCCCCGCCCCCCACCCAGTGCCTTGTCATTTGAGATGACATGTATGATTCCAAGGGCAGGCTTAGCTCCGGTAGCCTCCACTGCCAGCAGTCCATGGACTGTACTAGATTAATTCTAGTACATTTAATAGTACATGTGTACTATTTAAAATGTGGTTTACTGTGATACTAAATTTGTTTTACCTGGTTTTAAAAAACTAAGAATTTAATTAACTTTTTCTTTCTTTTTCTTTTCAGCTCTTTATGGAATTGAAAGTCAACTGAAGCTCAGGGAAGTTTTTCATTGTTTTGATAGCTCTCAGGTTGTGGCTGGGTCTTAGTTTTTGCATGTGGTTGCTTTTTTTCAACTAATTACTTTTTAAATGTGTTAAGACTCCTTTTTAACTTTAATCTGCTTTAGCGTGATATTACCATTTTATCTTTTAAATTTTATTAACTTTTATTTGAGTGGTTTTAAGAGTTTTCAGTGTTGAGATTTCATTCCGTTACCTAGAGTCATAGACTTTCAGAGCCGGGAAGGCCCCTGAGATCTTTGTTAAATCTCTTCTTATAAAGGTGAAGAAACTGATGTAAAGATGTTAAGACACTTGCTCAGATTCTCAGAGCCAGAGGTGGAGTTGGGGGCGAGAAAAATCAGGTTTCCTAACCCTCAATTAAAAGGTATTTCCACTACAGCTGCTTATCCTTTTAAGATATTTTCACCAGCTTAGTACCTTACTCTGAGAGTCACTACCACTGCCTTTGATGAAAATACATATGCCAACTTGTATGAAAAAGACAAAGGCAGTGAATTATAACTAGAGTTAATGTGATTTTTGTGATTTTTGTCAATTCCTCACCCAAGTCCCAAGAAATGCCAATACCCATGTCAAACAGTCAATCAATGGTTAATTAGTATTAAGTCCTTCTATACGTCAGGCGCAACATCTGCCAAAATGTGGAAGTCTTTGGTTCTCGTGATAGGGCCACAGGAGATATGAAGTCCTAGAAAGCATATCTATAATACTGGTAAACCAGATCAGGCAGTGGATATTGGGGGGGTAGTGCTTGGAAGCCAGATATATTTGGATTACACATCATGAGCTAAGAGTAGCAGAAGAAATCTGATGTGCTCTTTCAATTGGTAATACTGATAGGGTGTACTGAATTTAGTAAGCCCTTATATTTTTGTTACAATAATAATAATAATATTTTCATGGCATCTTACAGTTTGCAAAGCTTTCACTTCTATAATCTCATCTAATTGTCACAATAAATATTTTAGATAAGTATCTTCCTTTTCAAAAAATGACACTGAGACTCTAAATCTCACAGCATATTATTGGGAGAAATTAGACTTCAACCTAACTTCTTTCTATTCGAAAATCTCATGATCTGTTCATTGCCATTTCTTTCTTCCTCCCGCCTTCAACACACATTCATGGACCATTGTTTACATGCCAGAGACTGTAGTAAGGAACGATTCCATCAAAAGTGCAAAATTGGTTCAACACAAGGAAAATTATTAGCTTAATCTATCACTTCAATAGACAAAGCAAAAATTAGGTTTTGTGGCTGCCATGAGAGTGGTAAGAAACAGCTCTCTTTGGAATAGCTCATCCAGTTCACATTTTACAGATGAGGGAAATCTGGCATGGGGGTGGGAAATAGCTCAAACATTCAGTGAGACAGAAGCAGCTGTAAACTGACTAGCTTGTATATTTCTAGTAGACAACAGTGCTTCTCAGGAGACACACAAAACCATGTACTTGGTAAAAATCTTTGTGCATTTCTGAAGAGCAAAAATGGCTTATACACACACACACAACACATACATGCACACACAGATAAAATACATATACAAGCAAGTTAATATCATTCTCGATGGAGAAACCACAGAAAGCCATGCCCCCTGAAAGAACAGGATATTATAGTTTTTAATTACATTAGAGATGCTCTATAGAGATGCCCACAAAAGGGAATTCACGTAGAAAAGGAAAATAGAAAAATCACCTTCTAAGAATCCAAGGGAATCCACCTAAAATCTAAGTAAGGTAAACAAAGTGGCAGAATGTCAAATAGATACATAATAACTAATTCCTGAGAACGTGAGATAAATAGCCATAAACTATCATAAAAGAAAGCTGATTTATAATAGCAACAAACATTAAACATTTTATTTATTAATTCAGTAAATATTTATTCAGTGCCCACTACTTGCCAAACAATATTCTGGGTACTTGGTTTACAGCAGAGAATGAATAGACAAAGATCTTGGCCTCAGGGAGCTTCTGTTTTAATGGGGGATACAGACAAGGCGTAAGTAAATAGTATCACACCTTTGAAGCTAGTGCTGTGGGAACAATGGAGAGCAGGAGGAAGGGAATCAGGACTACAAGCAGTAAGCATGGGGTTATACTTTTAAGTAAGATAGTCAAGGCCATTGAGAAGGTAACATCTGGGTCAAGACCCGAAGGAGGTGAGTGAATTAGCCATGCAAATATTTGAGAGAAGAGTGTTCAAGACAGAGGAACCAGCTAGTGCCAAGGCCATGAAGTAGGGGTCTCTCTGTTGTGTTAGAGAAACAGCACAGCAAGGCGACCAACATAGCTGCTGAATTAACACTGAAGTGGGAGTGGTGGATAATCACGCATAGCCTTGGAGACCCTTGTCTACTATTCTAAGAACACGGGCTTTTGCTCTGAGTGAGATACAAAGTCACGTGGTTATTTAGCAGAAGAGTGTGACTTGAACTGTATGTATATCACTCAGGTGATGTGTTGAGGCAATGCTGTACTTGATTACTGCTCTACCTTCTCTCTGACCCTGGCTCAAACCTTCATCATCTCTCACCTCAATTATTGTAGATGATAGTGGCTTGGGCCAAGATAAGGAGAGTGGAGGTGATAATAAGAGGCTGAATTATGGATATATTCTGAAGGTAGAGTCAACAAGATTTCCTGAGGTGGAGTATGAGAAGAAAAGAATGGCACTGAGGATTTCAGCCTTGACCCACTGGAAGGAGAATTGATAATTAACATAATGTGGGGCATGTGAGAATGACAAAGAAAATGCTAAAATCTTTACAGGATGGTACCAGAACTGGGACTTTATCCTTGTTCTTCTCTGTACTCCATGTCTGGCACACAACAGGCACTCAATAAATGTACGTTAAATAAATTGATGAATGAATAAATAATAACTACTGGAATCTCCACTCTGAGCTATAGTTTAAACCAGTTCTCAAACTCTCATGTGCAACAGAATCACTGTGTTATGACAGATTTGGGGGCTCATCCCCAGAGTTTTGATCCAGTAGTTCTGGGATGGGACCTAAGAATTGGCATTCATCACACATTCCCCAGGGCAGGCAGCGGCCGCTGGCTCAGGGACCACACTTCGAGAACCACGAGCTTGACTGCTGTACTGACGTGCTTGACGGTGGGCACATCCCTGCCAAGCCTGAAGCACGGTGAACTCCTGCCTTTTGTGCATTGTGCTCCCATGTGTATCAGCTTCCACGGGCCAAGCGGCTTCAACCATTCCTGACCACTCTGGGTGCCCTTATTTCTGCCCCTTAAAACTTTCCCTTTTGGTTTCTACTATAGCCATCTATTGTTTTTTTTTTAATCTAAAAATTATTTTATCTGTTATCTCTTTTTGTTTGAAGCAGCCAGTTTTGCCACTGAATCTCAGCTGCCTCTCACCTCTTGGGGCTATTTCCTTCTTTTAGTTATGTCTCAGCCCAAATGGGAAAACAGTCCCTTTTCCTTGATTTCCTTAAAGCAATGAAATTTCTCATGAGGCAGCTGTGTGAAGTAGATGTTTACTGAGGATTCTAGCATAGCTCAGCAGATAACTTAAAATTTAACAGAAGACACCACATCTCTGTCCCCAAATTTCATAAGCCATTCCCACAGAGACCAAATTGCTTCCCTATTCTCTCCTTATGACTTTCATTCTTCAGTCTTTCTTACCCCACCCCCTTCAGAACCACTCCCCACCCGAACACACACCCATACCCACTGTCCCCTAAACTCAAAGTCCTTCCCACTTTGCTCTACAGAGCAATTCATCTCTTTCTCTCACCCAGGCCCATTCAGACCATGCCCTGGGGGTTTCCCTTCCTACCAAAGTGATTTATTTTTCCAACAAAGATGACTTTCCCATTTATGGGATTTCGGCATCTAACTTTAAAATGAAAATATTTCTCTCTACCATAACACACACACACACAATTAACTTTAATAAGCAAAAAAGTCCACACCTCATTATGGTTCTAGTTTGCATTTCTTTGTTCATTTAGGTACTGAGGTACTTAGTGGGGTTTTTTTTGTTTCCACTCATGTGTATTTTCCAAGTAAATGTTAACTTTCTATTCTGATAGTTTGCCTTTTAATTTTGGTTATGCCAAAGTGTTTTAATTTTTACATAGTCAATCTGCCAGTCTTTGTTCTTTGTGACTTCTTTAATCCTTTGTAATCTTCCTTGCTTTTCCCTGGGAGTTTTTTTCTGGAAGTTTTATGGTTTTTGTTTGGATTTGGCTTTCTTTTATATTTGACCTTTTATTATACCTGGAATAATTCACCTGTGATATAAAATAGAGTCTAAATGAATTTTTTTCCCAACTGCTAATCAACCTTTTTTATAGTCCTATCACCCAGCACAAGCTGTGACACACAGTGTATTCTTACTAAATTTTTTAAAATCAATGAACGCATCTCTGTACTCTGTAGCAAATAACTCTCCTCTTCCCCCACTGACCCTGTTTTACTTGGGGATTTGAGGAGCACAAGTGCTCTCCATCCTGCCACCCACCATCACCGCCTATCCACATATATATACTTTGGGAAAAGCAAATTACTCTTGGAAATGTTAGTCCTTCCCAAGTTGTGAATCTACAGTCGGAGGCAGTCAGAAAAGATTTAAGCATTGTTCAGAGGGCAAGGTCCAAATGCCCTCCTGTGTCTCTGACAACAGAGGAATGAGAATTGGAAAGGAAGAGATAAAACTACCTCTATGTATATGCAGCTGGTCTGGTTCTGTATCTGGAAAATCCAAGAGATTTCAGAAAAAAACTACCACAAATAATAGGAGAATGTAGTACAGTAGCACATTATAAAACTCAACATATGAAAATCAATAGCTGTCTTTCCCTGAATCTAATCATAAATAAACTGAATGTCAATCAAATTGACAATTTTCATTTTACAAAATAACTATCTTGTTCTCTTCAAAAATGCCAAGATCAAGAAAGACAAAAGACAACAACAACAACAAAAGCCCAAGGAACTGTTCTAGAATAAAGAGATTAAAGAAACACACAACTGAATGCACTGCTGCATTGTGTGATCCTGTACTAGGTCCTAGACTGGAAGGGGGTGGGGTGAGGAGGATGGAAAGGAAGGGGCAAAAAATATAAAGGACATTATTGACTCAAGTAATTAAATATCAGTTGTAGATTAAATAGTAGTATTGTGATGTTAAATTTTCTGAACTTGATAACCAGACTGTTGTTATGAAAAGAAATGTCCTCGTTCTTAGGAAACACTGAATATTTAGTGGTAAAAGATCATGATATCTCCAACTTACTCTCAAAATAATTTCAGGAAAACAAAAACAAAACCATATATATGGGGGGGGAGGGTAGGGAGGCAGAGAGAGAGACAGAGACAGAACGATAAAGCAAATGGGGAAAACGTATATGGAAGTTCCTTGTACTATTCTTTCATGTTTTCTGTAAGTCTGAAATTACATCAAAGTAAAAACATATATATAAAAATAAGAACCTTCATATTTACAAACACCAACTAGTTATAACATAAAAGGGAAGACAAAGCCTGTTTATACAAACAAGTACCTAGCATAAACCTAATCAGAAATGTCTAAAACTTTATGAGAAAAATGAAAAAAAAACAAAAAACACATTCCCCAAAGACACAAAAATATATTTTTGTAAACAGAAAGATGTTCTTGGTTAGAAAGCCTCAAATTCAGAAAAGTCAGTTATCCCTAAGTTAAACTACAAATTTATCATGATCCTAATAAAAATATCATCAGGTGTTTTATTCCCCCAAACCTTGACAAGTTGATTATACAGTTCATTTCAAAAATAAGCAGGCAAAAGTAATTAGGAAATCTCTGTAAAAATAAGAGCAGTTGGGGATTGGGGAGACCCCTATCAGGTATTAGATATATTTTAAAAGTTTGATAATTAAATTGTGGTATTGGCATATAAATAGGCCAACAGAAGATAATAGAAAATCTAGAAATAGCCCCAGTTTAAAAGAAAATTTATTATATGATAAAACAAATCATAGAGAAAAGATGATCTGGGATAAAGGACAGCCAGATGGAAAAGATAAAATTTGGTCCATTCCTCACATCATATACCAGGATAAATTCTAATTGAATCAGAGTTTTAGATGAAGAAAGAAAGAGAGAGAGAGAGAGAGAGAGAGAGAGAGAGAAACAAAGAAAGAAACAAAGGAAGAAACAAAGGAAGGAAGAAAAAAGAGACAAACCATATGTAAGAAGGCATGGATCAATTCAAAGTCTAGAGGCCATAAGAAAATGATTGATATATTTGTCCATATAAAACTTTTACAGAGCAAAAACACACCAAAATATAGTAAAAGACAAATGACAAGCTGAAAAAATATGAACTTATATCACAGAAACAAGTTAATATTCCTAAATATAAAAAACCATAAATAGAAATAAAAAAAGAAATGACTTATAGGAAAATGAGCAAGACTGGCATGGAAAAAATGCAAATGGTTCCTAACCATATGAAAGATGCTTAATATAACTCGAATTAAAGGAAACAAATGCAAAGGACATTGAAATGCCATTCTAAAAGTTTGACTATTGGCAAGATTTAGGAAACAGACATTGTCATACATTGCTGGTGGGAATGTAAAATGATACCACCTCTACTGAGGGGAATTTGTTAATATCTATAAATATTAATATGTATGTGTTTACCCTTTCACCTAAAATCCCAATTCTAGGACTCTAACCCAAAGACACACTGGAAAAAATAGAAAAAGATATAGGTGCAAGGCTACTCACTGCATACTGCCCAAGAATCAATTGAATAAACTATGATATATTTACATAATTGAGACCCCACAAGGAATGAATATATATGTATATCCCTAATAATATATATGTACATCCCTAAGATGTACATACTCTTTGTCTTAGCCATTCTATTTCTAGGAATTTATACTACATGAATAATTTAAAATATATGAAAATTTGACTACTTTATTCATTCTGGTATTATTAATCATATTGAACAAATACTTGTCTCACCTCTATCTCAGGGCTTTGACAAGAGTGCAGTAAAATTAAAAGGTCAAAATAAAAAAAATTTCTTTAAAGACATAATCTACATGTTCAGAACAGGGGATTGATTAAGTGTGCATACTGAACACAGAATAACTGGAGAGATCCCTCCTCCAAGAAGTCTTCCCTAATATCCCACATTCACACAGCTCATTGTGAGGACCTCTCTATGGCACTCTTCACCTCATGCCTTGCTTTTGAAGAGTCTGTATGTTTCTTCCCTAGGCTGTAAGTTCCTGGATCCAGGGGACCATGTACTGCTTATCCCTGTATCTATTCCACCATGACTCTTACCTTTGCTCCTGAAGACTGACCTGTACCTTACACACACTAGGCCAAAAACGGCAAATAGGTTTTGTTTGCAGCATTAGCCCTAATCATTTAATAATGGCTTCCTGGAGCACCATGTTGAGAATGATTCTGAGGCTGAGTGCAGGCTTAGTTAAAAATAGTGCTACAATTAATTCTATCTGCTGTACACATGGGAGAGGAGAATAGAGGCACATATGCCATGCCTTGCATAGGAAACTATATGTTGGTCACACTGACCTTGAGTAATAATTATTCTATCAAATACATTGACTCATAATCCCTAGCATGTTTAAAAAACAGACACACTCACATACAACCACAATATATAGCAGACTATGTTAAAGGCGATTAGGAAAAAATAAAACATACTGCAGTTTTAATTCCAAAGGAAAAGACATTATAATTAGCTAGGGAGACCAGAGTCTTCATGGAAGACGTAGACTAAGTCAAGCTGTGAAAGATGGACAAAATGCTAAAATCTGAACAAGAAGAATTAGCAAGAAGGGCATTCTAGGCAGGGGAACCAGTGTGAACAAACACATGAGATAGAAAGGTCAGTTTGATGGAGTGGCCATCCAGCATTTCCCTTCTTCCTAAAAGGGCCCCAGATTTCTTTCAGATTTCCACCCTTTCATCACGCAGCCGCATGTGTCAGAAAGACTGACTCCTCTCCCAGCTCTAAGCATGGCCCTGACTGGCTGAAGAGTAATGCCACTCCTGATGTCAGTGATCAGTCTGGGAACAGCATGTGTTCTGTTTCTGGCCAATGAGATACGAGGGGAATTTTCTAGGAGGGCTAAATAGTCTTCTTATCCCAAGAGAAAACCACAGGAAAGATGGTGTTCCTCTCTCTTCAAGATGTCACCATGTTTGGATATGATGCTTGGAACTGCTGCAGCCAATTGCTTCTGGTCTGAGGTTGAATCCAATACCAAGACTGGCAGAGCAGAGAGGTGGGGTCCTTGATCACATCGCTGAGCTGCTAAGTCAATCATCCCTGTAGCCCACCCAATCTCTGGAATCCCTGTTATGTGAGAGAATATACTTCCTTTTTCTAGAAGTCAGTTTGGGTTTCTGATCACAGCAGCTGAAAGCATTCTGAGCCCTTAGAAAATGGTGAGCAGTCATGACTGGTTAGAGCAGAAGTTACCTGAAAGGAACTTGAGGGAGAGATGGGTGGGAAAGCAGGCTGGGGGCAGACCTGATAAGACCTTACATGCCAGGCCAAAGAATTTATAAATGTTGGGGAGCTCGTGAAAGTTTTGGTAAGTAGTGGGGAGCAGACTCTCAGAACAGATGGGATAAATATTGGTGCAAATACGTGGTGTAGCTAGCAAAAAACCAATTTGATTCAGACTTCTCTCTCCTGAGCGAAATATGAATCTTCTGAGCAGCATCTTAACCAGACTGGGAACAATATGGAAAGGACGTGGGCGTGAGTGATGATCAAGTTCCCGGGCATTGGTCTCAATGGTCACACTCAAACACAAATGCTGCCCTTGGCTGCAGTCTCGCCAACATCATGTGTGAAACCAAACAGTTGGTTTCTCCGCTTTCCTTGGCAATGGCAAAGCCCCAGTTGGAGCCCCATGTTTGTGCTACACTCCAGGCGGCACAATTCTGATTTATAACTTTTTAAATTATTATAAATGTGATTTCTTTCCATTGTAGGAAAATTGGAAAATACATATAACAAAAAGAAAATTAAGATACTTTTCAACCTATCTCTAAATCACAGATAACATTTTGTTGTATCCCTTCCAGACTTTGTTTCTCTCTATGCATATACATTTAGTAAATGAAAATTATATCATGATGTATATATTGTTTCATCTTTTTTTCACTCAGCAATATATGGTGAATGACTTCTCATATCAGTAAATATTTTTCTACAAGATTATTTTTAATGGCTCCATGAATTTCATTCTAAGGAAATATCACAATTTACTTGACCAGTGCCCATTATTGAATGTTTATATTATTTCCAATGTTTGCTATTATGTACACAGATGCTGCTGCAATGAACACCCTTATACATAATAACAATCTACATACATTGTTCAGTTATCATTTTAGAATAGAATACTGGAAGTAAAATTGCTAAACAAAGGTAGAATAACGTTAAAATTTTTTTAAAAATCATTTCAGGGCTTCCCTGGTGGCGCAGTGGTTGAGAGTCCACCTGCCGATGCAGGGGACACGGGTTCGTGTCCTGGTCCGGGAAGATCCCACATGCCGCAGAGCAGCTGGGCCCGTGAGCCAAGGCTGCTGAGCCTGTGCGTCCGGAGCCTGTGCTCCACAACGGGAGAGGCCACAACAGTGAGAGGCCCGCGTACCGCAAAAACAAAACCAAAACCAAAACCAAAAATCATTTCAAATTCTCTTAACGAAGTAAGTATATAACTAAGTGAAAGTGTCCCCTTCATGTGAGTTCTCCATTCTACATTTTTTCAAAGCTTTTATAGTATCTATTTAATATCTATTTAGACATATGTCTAGATATACAAGTATCTATTTGTATAATTTATCTATTTATATAATTCAATAGATATATTTATATATACGTACAAATATACAAATATATATATATATATTTAGATAATTTGTTTTTCACAGGAACAATACATCTGTGGTGCTGGTATGAAGATTTCTGAGTACTGCATGTCACATTGTCCCATCGACAATCCCATCTTGCTATTGAAACTGGATGGGGTTATGCTTTCAAAGCAGGGCAAGCAACCCAACTGCTGCCAACAAGGATAGCAGTGGGGCACAAAAGGTAATTAAAATGATTGCCAGAGGCAGGTGACTTCAAACACTGTTAGTCCACTGCAATTCCACTGTGAACCACTCTTTAAAATCTTTCAGGTTTCTTGTTCTTTGCACCTGAGAATGACTGGGCACCACCTCCACCTTTCTCCTCGTTGCCATGGTACATGCAACATCATATAGTATCGGAAGATTTGGCTGTATCACTGACTTTCTCAGTGCTGTCATCCAACCTCTACGTTACCTGATTATGCAACCTGCGAAACGGGACTGCAGGGTGTGATATAGTGTGACTGAAATGGACAAACAGCATTCTGAGAGGTCAGATTAGAGTGGCAGAGTAAAGCCAAAACCATTTTCTGGAGTCAGGATGGACAATGCCAAGGGCAGAACCAAGCACAAGAGTCAATGGCAATGCAGTGATGAGTCAGGGAATGGGCGCTGGAGGATTTGCACTGCCAACCAAATCATCCCACTGGGCTGTGGTTCCCTGGCATGAAGCCTCCTTGTGGAGCCAAGCACATACCTCCCTGATTATTCTGTTAACTGTCTTAAAGGCACCACCTGCTAAGGGTAGAACCAACCATCTGCGAGCCAAACTATGACATCAGAGTCATTTTGCATAAGACCTAGAAATCAAATCAATGAGATTCACTCTATTCAACCACATTTGTTCATTCATTTAAAAATTCTTACTGAGAGTTAACCATATTGAAGTCCTGAGCCAGGCTCTGAGGATTCAGAGGTGAATAAGGCATAGTCCCTGTCTTAGTGGGACTGAGACACACACAAGACTATTTTAGTAGATTGTGCTGGTCACAGTGATAGGGACCAGAAAAGTTGTTCTGGAATACTTTTGAGCAGCACATGGAAGATTACATAGAGGAAGTGATGTTCAAGCAAAGAACTCCAAATATGCAGAAGTGAATCAGATGAAGATAGAATGGCACGAGAGTGTTCAGGTAGAGGCAGCAGCTCATACAAAAGTGAGGGCTTAACAGATTAAGTCAGGAACTGCTTGAATTTGTAGTGACCAAAGCAGAGAAGGCAGGGGAGGTGGTGAGAGCTAGAGCCAGGGAGGTAATCAAGGGCCATGTAGGACCTCATACACCATGCCAAGGATAATGAGACCCACTGAAATGTTTAAGCAGAAAGATGGCCAGACTGGCAATTTTAGAAAGCTCACTGTGGCAAATGGACTGGAGAAGGCAAGGCTGGAGGCAGGGAGGCCACACCCCTGAAAACTGATGTCAAAATAAATAATTTTCTTTTCCTACTTCTCCTCTGTTCCTTATTCATTAACATTTATGGAGTATCTACCAAGTGTCAGACCTTGTATGAGGCACCAGAGGTAAAAAGAATAGGGTATTTGCCTTGACTGCCCGGGGAAGCTACGTGCTTGTGTGATGGGTTTGTCCAAGAGTGCATGTCATTAGAACTTAAGCACACTAAATTCTCTGCGAAGTGCACTGCAAAACCTACTGTTTAGCTTTGGTTTCCATAAAGTGGCAGCCCTCCCAGCCCCCTTAATCCAATTAAAGGAGCCCTCCGTCACTGTGAATGCTAGCCTGGCCATGCAGAAAGTTCCTGGCCATTGAGGATGTTCTGTTCCTCGAGCTCGGCCTGGGCTGTTGGGCCCTTGCTCCTCCCCTGAGCTGTTTCCATGGGCTGCTGGCCATACTCTGAAAAAATGCACAGGTTGCCAAACTGTCAGCAAAAGCTTTAATGAATGGTTCTAATTACATTCAAGTAGCAGAGCCCACTGCCATTTTAATCAAATCTGGGCCTGGCAAGCTCTTTGGCAGGAATACAAGAGAAAGCCTCATGAAAATCCTGCCAAAACACTAATCACCTTTTATCCGAAATTTGCCTGATGGAGGCCTGGATGAAAAACGCTTCGGGGGGGCGGGGGAGAAAAAAACCCAAAACAACAACGTTTTGATATTTTAAGGAGCTTATTTTGGGGCTTGCCATAAATTACTCCATGTGGGGAGGGGAGAAAATTCCAAATCATGAGTTGCCAGGTGACTTCCCTTCAGGAACAAATCCTCACGGAGGCGGAGGGGGCTAGCCCCTCCAGGGTCTGAGACAGGCACGCTTAGCCAGGTCCAAGTGTACCTTGCACACTGACAGAGACATGACCACATGGCCTTGTCCAAGACCTTGTCAGAATCCAGCTCTGGGAGGGAAAAGACCCCCAGCCCTGCTCTGTGTCCTGGCATCACCTTAAACCTATACCCCGTCACTAACTGGAGTTCTTCCAGCCTGGCCTGGAGTGGTAGTAAATAACTTTTTTTTAAAAAAAAGGATGGCTTTCATATTCATTACTGTGATTCTCAAAGGCTAAAGGGAGAGAGCTTCCTCTACTGAACTATTCAAGGCAAGGACGCAGGTAATAGGGGAACTAAAACCCAGACAACTCTGTTCTAGCCAGAGCGAAACAGAAAAGAAAGGTTTGAGACAAACCAGGTTCCTCTCCCCTGGGGCAGAACAAGAGAAGAAAGATTCAAATTGCAGCAAGAGGGAATTTGTTTACAAATAAAAAAGAGCTTCCTGACAATGAGGATAGACAGTGAATAGGGAACCGAGATAAGGGGTAAAATCTCCTTGACTCATTGACTCTGCCCTTGGAATACACTGCGGGTGTTTCCACACACCATCCATCTGTAAAAGCTAGTGCCCTCAGGTAACAAAATGAAGGTCTCTAACATTTAATTCTAATACCGTAAATATCTCAGCCAGTTGTTACCCCTAGCTTGTTGGTTAGATTCAATTTTCCACATATTTTGTATCTTTTCGCCTGGTAATGTGGCCTCCAAGAGCTCTGGGATACGAGGGAGTTTGGGGTACCTGAAAGTATTTGACACATGAATTTGGAAGCTCTTGTTTTTATATCTAATCCCTTGACTAGTTATATGACCTGAGCCTCAGGAGTTCAGTTTTTGTCACTCATAAAATGAGGATTAAAATATCTGCTCTGCCTATTGTATAGAATACTTGCAAGAATTAAATAAGATCCTTGCAAATATATAAACTATCATATGTATTTTATATATATCCTATATATTTTACCCTATATATTTTATATATATATACTATATATAATTATATATATATTTTTATATCCTATATAGCGTATATAAAAATGCACTGCAAACATGAAAGCACTTTACAAATATTTGCTCATTTCTTTATTTTTGTATAAATGTAGCTACAAAAGAGTGAAGATCTGAAGTTGAGTCTTGAATATCACTATTCACTGGCCACACGAAACTGCATTTTTGTTTCCTCTATGTAAAATGGGTGTAGTACTGCCTCATAGAGTTGTTGAGAGAACTGGATAAGATAATGGATGTGAAAGCACTATGAAAAATGAAATAATAGAGAGAGATGATTATGCCAAAACATGCTTACTGTGGGACTTAAATTATACAGGTTGGATCCTGGAGATATACCAGGAACGGAAAGTTAGTTCAAAGCCAGTAGTTTAATTTGGGGAGAACAAACATTTCAACAGATACGGGGTTCCAACAGAACGAATGTCTATCCAAGTAATAGTTTCTCTGAATCCATTCTGGTGGTGGAGTCCAGCTCAGGCTACCACATGGCTAGAACACCAGGTTGAGTGTCCAGGCCTCCAGGGTTAGTCTTTCTGGAAGATAAAGCACACTCCAACCCATAAAATGTAACTACTCCAGGGCTCAGGTAAGGACATTTGGTAGGTAAATTGTCAATGGATTGACAACATTTTTTAACCCTTATCTGTGAAATAGCTAAAAGTCATAGGATAAACCTTCCTTTTATCGTTGAAAAACTTGGACTTAAAAGAAAATGTCCACAAGATAGAAGTAAGGTCACATAACCAAAGATGAATACAAAAGTGTGGTGGGGACACTTAAGAACAGTGTCCATAGGCCTGAGCCCAGGAAGTATAGAGTGTTCTCCACTAAGGACCTGTAAGGAAGGATGGAAAAGTGAATGGGAAGAGGAACTTGCAAGAACAGAGTTAGGAATGCTAAGATCAAATAAGGTGAGAGATAAAATTTAAAAGAAGGAGAAGGAGAAGAAGAGAGAGAAAAAAAGATTTCAACAAACTCAGAGAAAAAAAAAAAGGTGTAATCCAACAGTGAGAGCAGCATTTTCCAACATGAGTTCCTGAAAATTAATTTCGTGAAACGATATTAAAGGATATAAAAAAGAAAAGAAAAACTGTGGTCAAATATGTTGGATTGTGCAATCGATTAATGAAGTTTCTTTATTGAGGGACTTCCCAGAGAATTTAATGCTAATGTGCACTGAATATCTCTAAGAAGATATAGTGAGTGTATTTCCCAGACTTATATGACCACAGGATTTTTTTTTTTTCCATAAGGCATCTTACAGAAATAGAACCCCATATAAAAGTTTGGCTTAGGAAACACTGGCTTAGAAGATCCAAAAGAGAATATGATTCCAGACCAAAGGAGTCTCTGGAACATTAGAGATTTTGCCATTCCATTAGTTCATTTATGTGTTCATTCCAGAAATATTTCTCAGCACCTACTGTGTGCTAGGCCCTATCCCAGGCCCTGGGAACACAGTGGTGAGCAAGGCAGATGAAGTCCCTGCTCCAGTGGAGGGTCTGTTTACTGAGGATGGAAAGGAGAGTAAAAACATAAACAAGTAAACAAATATATGAACAAGACTATGATAGACTGGATAATGGCCCCTAAGGAAGTCCATGTCCTAATCCCTGGACCTGGTGAATGTTACCTTATATGGCAAGAGAGACTTTACAGATTTGACTGAATTAAGAATTTTGAGATGGGGAGATTATCCTGGATTTTCTAGGTGAGCCCTAAATGTAAACACAAGCCTTCTTATAAGAGGGGTTCAGGAATGTCAGATGGGAGATGGTGATGGGACGATAGAAACAGAGGGAGAAAAGGCTATGTGATGAAGGGACCCAAACCAAGGATTCAGGCAGCCTCTGGAAAAGGCAAGGAATGGATTCTCCACTACAGTCCCTAGAATGAACCAGCCCTGCCAACATTCCACAGTCTCATTTAAGACTTCTGACCTCCAGAACTATAAGAGAATAAAAGTTACAGACAGCCCCCAAATTATAACAGTTCGACTTAACGATTTTTCGACTTTATGATGGCGCAAAAGTGATACGAATTCAATAGAAACTGTACTTTGCATTTTGAATTTTGATCTTTTCCCGGCTAGTGATATGCAATATGATACTGTCTCACGATCCTGGGCAGTGGCAGCCCCACCTCCCAGTCAGCCACGTGATCATGAGGGTAAACAACCAAGACATTTGCTACCATCCTGAACCCAACCATTCTGTTTTCCACTTTCAGTATTCATTAAATTCCATGAGATACTGAATACTTTTTTTAAAATATAAAATAGGCTTTGTGTTACATGATTGTGCCCAACTGTAGGATAACTGTAGGTGTTCTGAGCATGTTTAAGGTAGGCTAGGCTAAGCTATGATGTTTGGTAGGTTAGGTGTATTAAATGCCTTTTATATTTATTTATTTATTTTGGCTGTGCCGGGTCTCTTAGTTGCGGCATGCAGCATCTAGCTCCCCGACCAGGGATCGAACCCAGGCCCCCTGCATTGGGAGCGTGGAGTCTTACCCACTGGACCACCGGGGAAGTCTGAAATGCCTTTTGACTTAGGATATCTTCAACTTACGATGGATTCTTTGGGACATACCCCCACTGAAAGTCGAGGAAGAGCTGTATGTTGTTTTAAGCCACTAAGTTTGTGGTAATTTGTTATGGTAGCAACAGACAGCTAATACAGAGATCATATTAGCTGATGATAAGTTCTGTGAAGAAAATACAAGGGGACCTGATAGTGTGAATAGCTGGGGTGAGAACAGTCTTCTGCTTTCAACTGGGTGGTCAGGGAAGGCCACTCCGAAGGGTGTCAGTTGACAGTGTACACAAGATAGCGCAATTCAGCTTCTCTGTTGCCGTGTCCCCTCCAGAAAGGAAAAGGGGGCTCACTGGCATTTGACCGTTTGACGCTGTTGGTCCAAAGAACAAAGACTCACTCAGGTCACTTTAAGGGATGAACTGCTTATTGAAAGGATACATGTAGAAGCAAAGATACCAAGATTATCACCCTTGGCCAAGTCGCAAGGAAATGGAGGGAGAAGACTCCCAGCCAGACTCCCAGACAGAAGAGGAATTGCATTATTGAGATGGGATGAGAGTTGTTCAGAAATGGAAAGTTGCTCAGAATCCAGAGCAGGATTGACACGGTCACTAGTGGAATAGAGGATCCTTAGCCTAAGTCTCCCCATTTAGCTGACTTCCGTCTCTGTCTTCGGTTTTCTCCATGTCTTTCTGCCTTGGCTCCAAATACCAATGGCTTACTATGCTAAACTCTTTCATGAAACTCCCCAAGAGAGAAAATCTGATTGGTCCAATTCTTCACCATCCTCCTCATTTGTCACTGGCCAGCCTAAATATTGGCTGCCTGTCTATGGGTCAAGTGCCCATCCCTGATCCAATCAGCTATGACTGCAGTAGCCAGGCTGCTTGGCCATGAATGCACGAGGAAGTGCCCAGGACCACAGCAGAGAGAAATGGGGGTAGGCCTACCTGCTTCCTCCTGAAGAAGCTGTGGGTGGGGCTGGAAGTTGGCACAAAGACTTGTCTCAGTAAATCCAAATTCCTGGAGAAGGAAGCTGTTTCCCTGATATCTTATCTACACAATGTCTTAGTGCTATTCTTAAACAAAGAAATCTATGTAAAATAATAGAACTAAAATTTGTACTCGCCTCTTTATCATTTGAGTTATTCAAGCAGCCACTCCCTCAAGATGATATAGAAAGGATTTCTTCATCCTGGTGTCTGACCCCAGAGGTTTTCTTATAAGCGACCTGCATTTCCTGAGCTCCCAGATACATGGAAGGATCATCTGAGTGTGTAGAAGGTAGATGTAAGGGCAGCTGGTGCAGGTAACCTCTAGGTGTGTTACCCTGGCTGAAAGGAACAGAGAGCAAGAAGGAACCAGAGGTCAAGAAAAAATTAGAGAGTCCGGTTCCTCTTTCTTCATGAGATCCCAGACATGAACCCAGGTGGGTGTTTTATGGGATCAGAGAGACCAGACAGACGCTCTTCTCCACTCTCATTCCCTTCAGCAGATGGAGCCCATGCAGTGACTGTGGGGATAGGAGCGAAGTTCCTGAATACCATGAAAGATGAGAATGTAGAAGGACTCAATCATTTCAGGGACCCCAAGTGTGAAGCTCCCTTTGTAGTTTATCTCTTTTAATACTTACAATAGATTGGAGTAGTAAGGAGATCTTTATTAGCCCATTTCACTGAAATGGAGGGTTGCAGAGGTGAATATCCATCATGTCCAGAGACTTCCGACCTCTCTGTGAAGCATCGCTCCCACCCGGGCAGTTCCCAGAGCAATGGGATTCCAATCCCTACCTACTTTCTGCCAGCTCCCTTTTCTCCCACCATACACACAGCTTTCCTTGAGCAGATCTCTGGACCTAATAGTCACTACTGTACAGCAGAGAACAAGAGAAAATAATACCCTAGAACACTGACAAGATCTGGCTTGGGACAGATGGCCACCAGGCACAGCTTGGGGAGGAGGAGGAAGAGGGAGCCCAGGCTCCATCACTTATCAGCAGAGAGCCCTCATGAAAGCCACTTCACCTCCCAGCCTTCATACCCTCAACTACAAAATATTTCCATCTGCCCTGCCATGTTACAGAGCTAGGTAAGGAGTAATACCGAGACAGTTTGTGAAAGTGCTTCAAGGACAATGAAGATTACTGTAGCCAGAAGGAAGGTTGCTTAGCCAGACTAGAATATCTCCCCAGGAAGCTGGATTCTCTTATCTTCTCATTCACTGTCCCAGGAGACTCCTTGCTCTCTCACTTCCAACTCCAGCTGCAATCAGTGGTACTGGAAGGCAGGGGACTTTGAGCATTTTTATATCCTCATTAGCTCAATGACTCGTACTTGAATGAATGTTTGTGCAGTGTTTGACAGTCTATACATATTTTCATGTAAACCATATCATTTATTCCTCACAAAAACCCAATGTTGATCATAACCCTTTCTAGTGAGCACTAACTATGGGCTAAGCACTGCTATTAGCAATTTTCTGTGCATTATCTCATTTACTCATCACAATAACTCCATGAGGCAAATGTATCATTATTATCTCCTTACTCCTCCCTAAATGGGAAAGTTGGAGCACAGAGAGGTTAGGGAACTTGCCCAAGGTCACACAGTAAATAAGTGACAGAACTGGGATGCACTCCCAGGGTGGCTGGATCCAGAGATTATGCCCTTTACAACATGTTAAGCTTGTTAACATGTTGCAACATGCTAAGCTTGTAGCATCTATTTCATTTTTATTTACATATGCCATGTCATTCAACCATCACAATAGCTCTACAAGGCAGGTAATTCCATTATACTGGAAAGGAGCAGTAAAGTGATTTTTATTAATCCGGACAGTTAACAGAGCAGGACTCACATCAGTTCTTCTAACCTCAGTCTGGTTCTCTTCCCTCTCTCATAATAAAGGTAAAAACAAGCTCTTTTCAAGGTGCTCTGGAGATAATTGAGATAACAAAGGGCAAGTGGTTTGATTTTCTTTGGAAGAAAGGTTCTTGAGAAACTTAACATTTGATTATTGTTCCTGCATTTTCAGTGAGGAGCAGCAGTGTGGGGGTGATGCCAAATATCAATCAGGCGACGAACAAATCAGTCATCTTCTGGGTAAGTGCGCACATCAAATTAGCATTTTAGGAGTGAGGCGGAGAATGAGATTTCTAATAAGTCTCTCTCCAAAACATATACCAGCTTTCAAAGACATTTCTAACATCTAACATTCATAGGATTTTCACAAGAAAGTTAGTAATCCTAAAACTCTCCTAGGCTAACAGTGTTTTCTCTTAGAAATTGTAACAATAATAATTCTGAAGAAAGCAGTAATGTTCACTTCTTTATTTTCCAGTTTCACATACCCCACAGTGGTCATACGCGGGATGTTGTTGATTTCTAAAGAAAAAGCTTGCTTTAACCGGTGGAATTTTTACAAGGGTGGAAACTTACAAAAGATGATTACTCAGTGAACTCAATAAGCCATCATTCACCACAGACATAAGAAAGCAAGATATGACCTTTCACCTTGAGTATGACCGTTAAAATGAGCCAGAAACATGGAAGGACATGTGGTAGCGATAGAGGCCGTCTTTTTCTTGTCGATTCAACTCCGGACGCGCAGGCCCAGCGGCCATGGCTCACGGGCCCAGCCGCTCTGCGGCATGTGGGATCTTCCCAGACCGGGGCACGAACCCGTGTCCCTTGCATCGGCAGGCGGACTCTCAACCACTGCGCCACCAAGGAAGCCCCTCCATTCAACTTTTATTCTTCTCTTGTAATTAGGGTAAAATTTTAAAATTATTTTTATAGTGCTTGACTTTTTCCAGCTTTATTGAGATATAATTGACATATAGCATTGTATAAGTTTAAGGTGTTGAATGTGATGACTTGACTCACATATATATTGCGAAATGATTACCACAGTAAGGTTACTTAACACAACCTTCACCTCACATACTATAATTTTTGTGTGTGTGGTGAGAACATTTACATATATAATACAATATTGTTAACTATATTCACCCTGAATACTAGATCCCCAGAACTTATTAATCTTATAACTGAAAGTTTGTATCCTTTGACCTCTCTCATTTCCCTCTACCTCCTAGCCCCTGGCAACCACCATTCTACTCTCTGTTTCTATGAGTTTGCCTTTTTTTCTTTTTTAGATTCCACATATAAGTGAGATCATACGGTACTTATCTTCTCTGTCTGACTTATCCCACTTAGCATAATATCAACATTTTGGAGTATGGCGCTCTGACACTTACTAGCTCTGTAATTTTAGGCAAGACCATCTCTTTAACCCTTAAGCCTCAGTTACCTTATCTGTAAAATGGAGACAGTAATAATACCAACTGGATCATAGCAACTACCATACATCAGATACTGGTAGAAAGCTGGAGATGCAGCATATAACAAGACAGTCAAGGCCCTTAATCCTATGGAGCTTATGTTATAGAAGTACTCAATAAATTGTTCATAATTATATTATTACTGTTATTTATATTTTTTGTTGATTGGAATTTGGTCCTATTTTTCCATATCATTTTTTCCTTAGAAAAGATTGTCTTTTTCAATAGAAATCTTTTTCTTGCTTAGATAGTGAATTTTTTTTTTAACTGTTGCTAAAAGTAATGGGTATGAGTTGCCTTATAGACAAAAAAAAAAGGTGAAATTTTCTGTGCAGGCCAGGCCTGGCAATTTCCTGAGGTCGAAGAATACTGGAGAGGTATGAGGTCTTCTTAGAACAATCTCTGAAGAAAGCATGCTTATTACTGAGTGCACAGGGAGTGCTTTGAGTAGAAAGGATTCTGGAAGCATCAAGGGGCCCTGTGGCTGTGGCCTCTGAAGAGACTTAGATGGATATGCTTAGGAAGGGCCAGGCCTAGAGGTGCCCTCAGACACGTGTAGCTGAGGAGAACCTCCAGGAACATGACATGTACACGTGCTTGCGGTGGCCTTCTCCAGTTGTCTACTCTGAGAGGGACCCTCAAAAGGTAGACTGACCACTCACCTATGCAGGCTTGCATAGACCCACCCACCCCACAGCTTCTCTTTGGGACCCAAGCAGACTTCTCTGCTTCTAAGGCATATGGACAGTTTCATCTGGACACTCCTACATGGCTCCAGGACCTTCTTCCATAAGTTTGCACATCATCTCAGCCCAATCTTTATTGCTGGAATCAAAGCTTTGAAACAGAGGACACAGGGAGGAAGATTTAACTTCCAATTCACCTCTGCATTTATTTGCTAACAAAGCTATTCCTAATTAATCTTTTTTATAAATGGGTAAACATTATCACAGTTCATAAAGTTTTTTAAAATGGATAAACATTTAGAACTTCAGAACAATAAAATTTTAGAGATGGAGGGATATTCGAGACAATTAATCCAACCTCCTTTGTTCAGAGCTGAGGAAAAGAGGGTTTGGAGAATGGAAGGGACACTTCCGAGATCCTGTGACTAATATCTGGGAAATCTGGGACCATGAACCAGGTCCTCTGACTCCTAATCTAGTGCTCCTTCCACCTCTTGATCAATTTACAACCTGGAGCAGGAAATTTGACTATCCTTCTAATCTCCTCCCAACTTGTGCAGCTACAAAAATAGATACAATCTGGAAGCCCAGCCATGCCAAATATTGTGGCAGACTTCCCAGCCTCACTCTCCTCCTCCCCCAGCTGATGAGAAGTTGAAGCTCCATAACATTCTTGCTAGAAATTTGAAAATTATTTCTCCTTTATTCTTTCTTATCTCTAAATCCCACTGCCCAACCAGGTTCAAAGACCACTGAGGATCCACTATTCAGAGAGGAGGGATTAGATAGATCATCAGATAAACACAGTCCCCTGTTTTAGATTCTATAAATTTGAAATATATGAAACAATTGTGAATATTTATATTTTAAAAAGACCCAGACTAATGATGAAGAAAAACATGAAGTCTTCAAGGGAAACCTATGTGGCTGCATGAGGTCTTTCTCCAAAGAGGAAAGGCTAAAAAGAAGTTGGACTTATTAAAAGATTAATTTCAAATGGTGGCTGGATCCTAAGAGAGAAGCATCCTAGAAACAAAAGACAAGAGCATTTGAACAGAGATGGAAGTTGAATTTGAGAAACTGTTTTCCTTCATGCTGATACTTGGCAGCAAAATGGAAAGAGTACATGGAGCTATATGTACAAGGGTACTCATTGCAGCACTATCTGTAATAGAAAGAAATGGAAATAATCTATATCTCCTTCCACAAGAGACTGGTTAGAATAAATTACAGTGCCTCCCTACTGAGGAATATCATGAAGCTGTTTAGAAACAGAAGGTTAAGCTATATGTTCTAACATAGAATGGTGTCCAACATACATTAAGATACTACACAGTAAAAAATAAGTCACAGTATTATATAGTATGATCCCATTTGATCTAACAGAAAATGTATACATTTGTATACGAGCAGAAAACTTCTAGAAGAATATGCAAGAAAATTATTTGCCGGGAAATGCTAATAGGAAGAGAAAGAGAATGAGAGGCTTTTATTAGTCATCTTTCAACCTTTTGATGTTAAGCTTTTACCATGAGAATAGATTCCTTCTAATATCTTTTCTATAAACCACAAAAATCTAATATTTTTTAAAAACCACAAAAATCATCCAGAATTGACTTTTTTCTCATAAATTTTAATTTATTAATAACTCTTCCACAACATAAGAAATAATGAATGTAAGAGAACTATCCAGAGCTCTTCACCGAATTCCTCTTTTTCTTCCTTCCTGAAGACTTTAGCCCTTTATCCTCTCCATCCTTGCCATCACCATGTGCAACTTGGAAGGCTGAAACCACGTAAAATTCCACAATCACATGCTTTGTTGGCCTCTTGCACACACCCCTGATTCATTCTACATCAGCCACCAGCCTTTGACTACTTGTTGGACCTCGTTGTGATACCTAGAGCTAGAACGTGGAACTTCCTTTCTCTGGTCAGAGCCCAGAAAGCTATGATCACAAAGCTATGGCACAGATGCTCCAGCAAGTCCAACCAAATCATCCTTATTCTCCTTTTTGGTAAAAGTACAGATCAGGGAATTTCCTTAGTGGGTGCCAGTGAACTGCAGCAAGGCATTTGCCCAAGTATCTGCAACATACTCGTGGACCTACATAGAGTGGACTGAAGGGGACAGAGCTACAGATTTAACAAAAATGTCCACAAGGTATAGATTACTGATGATGGCAACCTGTATAGAGGCACCTAAATGTCTACAAAGTAGTCCAGATTTGGGCCTTTTCTTTCTTTTGTTGGCGAGGAGAGGTATTTTAACAAATAATTTGGGGGGTGCTTTTCTTGCTCAATCTGTTTATCAGTGATTTGGAAGAAGACTGGAAAGCCAGGTTTTTAATCTTCACTAGCTTTTCACCTATCACACTAATTTTCCTTTTCCCCCCATTTTGTGATAGCATTCCAATTTCTGAACTTGAAAAGGTATGGACTGGATCATTTCTTTTCTACGTTAACAACTTGCCTTTCTGCATACCTACATACTTTATGATTCCATTTATAGGATGTTCTGGAAAAGGTAAAACTATAGAGATAGAGAATAAGGGTTAGGGGTGGGAGGAGGGATTGACTACAAAGCAGCAGCATGAATGAATATTTTTGGAAGATGAAACCCTCTGTGTCATGATTGTGGTGGTAGATACTATGCATTTCAAAACCCATAGAACGATAAACCATAAAAGTATGATTTTTACTGTCTGTAAACTTTAAAATAAATTTTAAAAAACCTTGCTTTGTCATTTTGACATCCTAATATCTATAGTAATATTAATAAATGATAATAATATTAATAATACATATAAAAATGAATGGTAACTCCTCAGTTCAACAGTGTATTTACCATTGAAAAGGTAAAATTTCTCTGATTTCTTCAGTGTTGGAGCTGAAATAGCTGATTGGAAATATACATCACGTCATCTTCTGCTCCCTGCCTCTCAGTTTCATCTCTAGTCATTGCTCTTTCCTCTCATTTCACATTCCCAGTCATAAATATACCAGGTTGTTTCTTGCTCCTGTGCCTTTGCACAAACTCTTAACTGATAACGCCTTTGCCCTCTCATCTCCCTCCATCAACCCTGAAAACCCTTCAGCCTTCAAAACCCAACTCAGCCATCAGCTTCTTGGGAAAGGCTTCCCTGACTCCTGGTACAAATTGTGCTTATTTCTATGACCACCCCCATGATGCTGGACTGTGAATGTGTACCAATGTACCACTCATCCCATTATCACCCCATTAAACTGAGCTCCCGGAGGGTAGATACTGAGTGTTCTTATTTGCTTCTGAATCCTTAGAACTCAGCACAGTGTTGGGTACATAATCCTGCACTCAATAAATATTTGTAGACCTTAAATAATTTTAAACAACTCATGTTTTTTGGGTGTTTTTTTTTTCTGATTAGGCAAACTAAATCACTAATTATGTGTTTGAATAAGAGGGCATTTTTCCAAGAAAAAAAAATTCCCTAACAACATAATCATTTTCCCTTTTCCAACATTTTGTTACTACTTGGGAACAATTTCATATATTAAGAGGATAGTCAGCAGCAATCCATTCTATAGCATGTTTTACAAGATATTTCCATATCTCGTTTTAGTCAATTTCCTTCTCATTTTCAAGTACTGGTGTAAATAAGCTTGCCACACCTTTATGGAGTAATTCCTAATTACTGCAGTCCCTTATACTTAAGAGGACAAGTGCTTTTGACTTCAGCTGGAGCTTATCCTGCACCTGAAAGCAAAGGGAGAGATATAGGTAGGCCACACAGACTCTCTTAAAGGGACTGTGATACATTGCTGCAAGAATCTCAGACTAGTGTTTACAGTAAAACCCATGTGCCTTGCTCAAATACTAAGGGATCTGAAGGGATTGGAGGGAGGGATTTCCAATCCCTGTATTCTGTATTCACCAAAGCTGATCTCATTCCCTGGCTCCAGTAACAGGATAGGTCAAAGACATCTGGCTGTTTCAGGCAGGGATTTTGGCAACTGCTGGGATGAACCCTTGCCTCCAATGAGACTGTAGCAGGCTGGGTCTGCAAGGAGAGCTGCCACCTTTGTTGTCACATTTGTCTGAGTCAAGGCTAGACAAGAGTCTGCCTGGAGCTGGGGTTGTGGGCAGATTTCTAGAGGTCTGGATAGGATGCAAGTGATGGCAAGGCCAAGGCTGAGGGCATGGGAACATGGCTCGGGGGCCTTGGCAACACCACTCATGAACACACTATCTGAGAAGAAGACTGGCATAGGAACATGTGCTGTCACATCGCTCATCCTCAATTTCCCTGTCAAAGATGGAGGATTAGAACCAGTGATTTCTAAGGCTCCCTTCTTGACCCTGGTGTAGGTAAAATGGCTTGGTCACAAGCAAGGTCGGGCAGGAGCAGTGGGCAAGGCAGCTCAGAATTCATGGTGAGCTGGACTTCATGCTGAGCTAGAGAAGGACACAAGGTAAGAGCAGCCCCCAGGGCTTCTTGGATGGCTCCTGAAGCTCCCTGCTCCAGTAAGCCTCAGGGAAGCTGGCTCCTGAATCGGCCAGGTTTCCCAGGCCAGCTAACAAGCTACCTGCTTAGAGGAAATATATTTGCCCAGGGAAAGGCCTTCAGAGGCCCTCTGAGCTGCACAGAGTAATCCACGAAAGAATGCCAGGGGCAAGACAGGCATTTCTCACCTCCTTTTAAGCTCTGCCCCGTCCTCCCCTCCCTCAAGTGTATGCGTCATTAGAGAGCAGCGCACGTGGTAGACATACAGCAACTTTAGAGTCTAAAGCCATGGATTTGAGCCTCAGCCCTGACTGCTGTGCATTTATGTGACCTTGGGTAGATTCTCTTCCCTACGTAAACCTCAATGTTCTTCATGTGTAAAATGGAAATTATATCACCCACCTCCAGAGATATTTCCATGATTCAAATCAGATCACTAAATAGCTGTGCTCTGTAAACGGAAACACCAGATAGACCTAAGCCATTAGCCATGTCCAATTATTTTGGGAAATTGTTGGGGTCTAAATGATGCATTAATAAAACCAGAGCTGGAGAGAAAGCCTCTCTAGGCTCTGTGCAGACTTGCTGTCTCCTATGGGTCATCTGGCGATTCCCCCAACCCTCCCCTCCAGCCTTCCGGGCTTGGCTGTGGGGCCAGCCAGCCACTAACAGGATGGCTTACTGCTCAGACCAGACAGTCCCCAGGGTTGGAGGCCTGTGCCTGTCAGCCTATCAGCTGGCACATTGACAGACAAGGAATCTGGCCAATAAATGTCTAGGCGGGATGGTACCAATTCTCAAACCTGGTGATTCAGTGCAGTGAATCCAAAGGGGTAAGAGGCAATACTAAATGCCAGAGGTCTGGTGGACCACAAACCTTAGAACTTCAAGGCCATGGAGTATTATGGAAGGCAGGTGGATCTGCGGAAAGAGCACGCCATTCCTTGTGCAGGAGACAGTGTGTTGAAACTTTGAGTCCCAGAACACTGGAATACCAAGCTCCGCTCTGCTCTTTACCGGCTATGTATCCTTGGCCAGAGCACTTCACTTCTCTGAGCCTTGGTTTTCTTGTTGTACGATGGGTATTTCAATAATAATATTCCAGTAGCTAATATTTATTAAAGGTATATTATGTGTCAGGCACTGTTGTTTCATGTCCTCCGTGGGTATAACACATGCAACCTGCTTCTCAGGAGTCTTTCAAGGCAACTGGCTAAAGTACCTGATAGGCTAATAGGCACTCGACAAAGATGAGCTTCCTCTCTGCACCCCTTATCCTTATGTTGCACAAAATCCTACTGCTCTAGTGCAGCAATTTCTTTATTCTTTGTGAATCCAGCTCCACCACTTAGCAGCTGTGTAGCCTATGTATTGTAGTTACTTAACCACTCTGAACCTCACTTTTTTTTAAATAAGGTAAAACAATGAGAGATGACCTCATAGAGTTGTGGGAATGAAATGAGATGGAGAAAAAGTGCTTAATTCAATGGCCACACATAGTAAATTCTCAATGAATATTCGTTGCTTTAATGGTTTTTTATCACCCCTCATATTTGTGTCATGTTTTTCACATATGAAGCACTTCCACATCTGTTAACTCTTCAGATTTATACTCTGTGAGGCAGACAGGGCAAGAATTATTATTCCTATTCAACAAAGAAATGGAGGCTTGGAATTGTGGAGTGACTTACTCGAGGTCACATGGTGAATAAGTAGTGGAGATGAAACTTAAACCCAGATCTTCCTCCTCTAAGCCCAGTGTTTTTTCCCCTTTAAGAAGCTGCTGAGAGGCCACTGCCAGAGCCAACCCCTCCAAGTTGGTCCTTTGGCCTGAAAAGGAATCCCATCTGTGTGGCCAGTGGTGTTTGACAGTGGGTGAATGTCGCGGGGCCCTGAGTGATTCCGGAGTCTCCATGGCTGCTCTATAAATGGAGGCCCATCCCAGGCAACTAGAGGCCCTTGAGGTTAATTTCTGGCAGGGACATGGCTCTCAGTGAAAACAATTCCTGCAGAGCTTGTAAGTCCTCAGACGTTTCAGGGTCCCACAGAAATTGAATGCAAAATCATATGCATAAGTGCGCCGTGTTTTTTTTCTGGGTAGAAGGTCCAATGCTTTTATCAGATTCTCAGAAGCATCCCTGATCCACAGAAGGGAAAGAACAGTTGTTATAAGCTGCCACTTTGACTTCCACACTGAATTACCCTCTTCCAAGTCCTGTTCCCTGGGGGTGGCTTCTGTGAACCATGACCATGACCAAAAGAAACAGCCACCCTCTGTTTGCCTGGCCTGGCATGGCCTTTATTTTCTTCTTGTTTATATTTACCAAACTTACTATAGTGAATAGAGAATACCTTTATAGTCACTTGAAACAACAAAGTTTTTTTTTTCTTAAGTTTTAAGTCCATTACTTAACCCAAGAAACAAGAGTTAACGTAAGCAGGGTTTACCACTTTGTCTCAGCAAACACGATTTAGATGTGCTGTTCCTAATGAAAACCAAAGCAGAACAAATAATTAAGTTAAGAATAACAGCAACAATTTAGTAGTTTGCCAATTAGCAATTCACTCCAACATGTATTGAGTAAACGCTGAGCTCACAGAACACCATGCTTAGTGCTTCTAGTTTAATTGGCCTCCGTGCAACACTTAGCATGGCTGGCCTCTTGTCATCTACACCACCACCTTCCCTTGGTCTTGGTGACACACACTTCTCTGACTACCCGTGGGTTCCTTGTGCACGTTCTTGTGCAGGTTCTTCTTCCTCTGCCTTCTCCATAGATATTGGCTCTACCCACCTGCCCCTTGTTATCTGGCTGGCTATCTCCCTGATGATTTCATTGGCTTGCACAACTTTGTTTACCATTTCTATCCTGATGATTCCCAAATCTGTAACCTTAGCCCAGATATCTTGAAAGAATTCTAGATCTATAAAGCCAACCTCCTACTGGACGCCTCCATCTGAAGGTCCCACAGACACAGACATTCAAACTCGACATGTCAGAAGATGAACTTCTTATCCCCAAGGTCAACCCACCTCCAAATCATGATTTTCCTCTTGTGCCTTCTACTATTGAATCCAAGCAAGACCCAGGGATATCTTTCCTACTGTTACATCCAGTGATCTTATACATGTCGGTTCTTCCTCAGCACCTTCAGTAACCTTCAAATACCTTGGTTATTCTACTAACTTCGCTCACCTGCATGAGGACAACAGCATTCTAACAGGTCTCTTTGCCTCCATTCTTGCCTGCTTTGAGCAGTTGATATCTATGCAGCAGCCAGAGTGATTTTCCCAAAATGCAAACTAGATCATGTCAGTCTGTCTACAACTCTTCAATGGCTCACCAGTGCCTTCAGGATAAGGTTCAAACATCTGAGAATGTCTTACAAGCTTCTCTGTCTCCAACACCCACCTCTCTGCCTACTTCTCTAGACTCCATCTACTGCCATCTGTATTAGTTAAGATTGAGGTCCCAGCTGCTAAAACAAAGACACAAATATCACAGTTGCTTTTAAACAAGTTAGGCAATTTTCTCTCTGTTACATAGCAATCCAAGCATAAGCAATTCAGAACTGATACAGGAATCCCGATTTCTTCTATCCCATTGCTCTACTATCCTACTATCCTCACTATGCAGCTTCCATCTAAGGTGGCTGATCTTGTTCTTACCATCACTTCCCTTTTCAACCAACAGTGAAGGGCTAAAGGGACAAGGGTAGGATCCAGAAGAGGTAATATATTACACCCAACCACATCCCATTGGCCATTATTAAGTTAGTTACCTACACTTGGCTTCAAGGGTAGCTATGAGATGCAGTATTTTGCTGAGTAGCCACGTGCTGACTCGTTCTTGTTTTGACTTAAGATTTTGTAACCACTGAGAAGCTTTTCTCTTCCCACAGGATGGTGTCTTCTCCCAAAGAACTTGCTATAGCCGATTTTAATTGTTTACCTGTTTTCCCACTGCATCTTGTTCATCTTTGTTTCCTTGATGCCTAGCATAATGCCTCCTGCATAACAGGTTATAAATATTTGTTGGTTGGATTAATGGAAAAAAATTAAACTAAAATTAGAACTCAAATTATATATACACAGTATGAACTTAACTATGGAAAAAACCCCACCAAACCAAACAAATATAAACACCAACATAAAAAGAGTCTTGAATGGAAACATGTCAAAATGTTAACAGAGGTTGCTTATAGGCAACAAGGTTATGGTGGTTTCTTTCTGCTTCTAGTAATATTACTTTAATTGGGGGGGGAAATAACATTAAAAACAAAGGAGGGGGGCTTCCCTGGTGGCGCAGTGGTTGAGAGTCCGCCTGCCGATGCAGGGGACATGGGTTCGTGCCCCGGTCTGGGAGGATCCCACATGCCGCGGAGCGGCTGGGCCCGTGAGCCATGGCCGCTGAGCCTGCGCGTCTGGAGCCTGTGCTCTGAAACGGGAAAGGCCACAACAGTGAGAGGCCTGCGTACTGCAAAAAAAACCCACAAAAAACAAAGGGGGACATTTTGCTCCTTTTAATTCATACTAAGATCCCTATAAGTCTCACTTAAGAATGATACTTATACTGCTTTTGAGCCATTGTTCTTCCAAAACACCAAGGTGCCAACTTGGGATGAATTTTTTTTAGGTTAACATTTAGAGTTAACAATCACCAAGTCCAGCCTGGTCATTTTATAGGTGGGAAAAAAAAAGGTCCAGGGAGAAGAAGATGCCTCCATGTATATGGTCTTTTTAAAATTATTGTGGTAAGAACACTCAATGTGAGATCTATTCAAGTCACAAAAATTTTTTTTTTAATGGTACAGTTACTTTTTAATTTTTTTTATTTATTTATTTACTTTTGGCTGTGTTGGGTCTTCGTTTCTATGTGAGGGCTTTCTCTAGTTGTGGCAAGCAGGGGCCACTCTTCATCGCAGTGCGTGGGCCTTTCACTATCGCGGCCTCTCCTGTTGCGAAGCACAGGCTCCAAACGTGCAGGCTCAGTAGTTGTGGCTCACGGGCCTAGTCGCTCCGCGACATGCGGGATCTTCCCAGACCAGGGCTTGAACACGTGTCCCCTGCATTAGCAGGCAGATTCTCAACCACTGTGCCACCAGGGAAGCCCTCAAGTGCACACTTTTAAGTATTGTTGACTATAGGCACAATGTTGTACAGCGGAGCTCTAGAACTTATTCATCTTGTGTACTTGAAACTTTACACTCACTGAATAGCAACTCATTTCCCCCTCCCCTTAGCCCCTGGCAACCATCTTTCTACTCTCTGTTTCTATGAGTTTGACTACTTTATATACCTCCTGTAAGTGGAATCATGTATTAGTTGTTTTTCCATGGCTGGTTAATTTCATTTAGTGCAATGTCCTTCAGTTTCATCCATCTTGTGGCAACTGGCGGGATTTTCGTCTTTCAGGCTGAATAATATCTCGTGTGTACAGACCACATTTTCTTTATGTTTATGCTGGACATTTAGGTTGTTTCCATATCTTGGTTACTGTGAATAGTGCTGCAATGAATACGGGTATGCTAAAATCTCTGAGAGATCCTGATTTCAAGTTTTTTGAATATATACCGAGAAGAGAGATTCCTGGATCATACAGTAGCTCTATTTTTAGTTTTTTGAGGGACCTCCATATTATTTTCCATAGAAGCTGCACCATTTTACATTCCCACCAACAGTGTACTAGGGTTTCAATTTCTTCACATCCTCACCAGAACTCATTACCTTTTTTTTGTTGTTGTTGTTAATAGCCATCCAAACAGGTATGGGGTGATATCTCATTGTGGTTTTGATTTGCATTTCCTTGATGTTTAGTAATGTTGAACATCTTTTCATGTGCCCATTGCCCATCTGTAAGCCTTCTTTTGAGAAATGTCTATTCAAGCCCTCTGCCCATTTTTTAATCAGTTTTTTTGGTTTTGTTTTTTGCTATTGAGCTGTAGGTGTTCCTTATATATTTTGGATATTAACCCCTTATCAGAGATACGGTTTAAAAATATTTTCTCCCATTCTGTAGGTTACCTTTTCCCTCTGTTGATTGTTTCCTTTGCTGTGCCAAAGCTTTTAAGTTTGATGTAATCCCACTTGTTTATTTTTGCTTTTGTTGCCTGTGCTTTTGGTGTCATATCCAAGAAATCATTGTCTAGACCAATATCATGAGCTTTTCCCCTATGTTTTCTTCTAGGAGATTTCTAAAAATTCATATTTTATGTCTATACTTTTAATCCATTTTGAGTTGATTTTTGTGTATGGTGTAAGATAAGGGACTAATTTCATTTTTTTGCATACGAATATCCAGTTTCCCCAACACATTTACTGAAGAGACTATTCTTTCTCCATTATGGAAAGAATGGCACCCTTGTTGAAGATCAGTTTACTATATGTGTGTGGGTTTATTTCTGGGCTCTCTATTCTGTTCCATTGGTCTATGTGTCTGTTTTTATGCCAGTACCTTACAGTTTTGATTACATAGATTTGTGATATATTTTGAAATCAGGAAGTGTGAGGTCTCTAGCTTTGTTCTTCTTTCTCAGGATTGCTTTGGCTTTTCAGGGTCTTTTGTGGTTCCACATGAATTTTAGGATTGTTTTTTCTATTTCAAAAAAAAATGTCATTGGAATTTTGATTGGGATTTCATTGAATCTGCAGATCACTTTGGGTAATATGGATACTTTAACAGTATTAAGTCTTCCAAACCATGAATACAGAATATCTTTCCACTTATTTGTGTCTTCTTTAATTTTTTTCATCAACGTTTTATAGTTTTCAGTGTACAAGTCGTTCACTTCTTTGGTTAAGTTTATTCCTAAGTATTTTATTCTTTTTCCTTCTATAGTAAATAGGATTGTTTAACAAATTTTTTTTTTGGATAATTTGCTGTTAATATGTAGAAATGAAACTGATTTTGTATGTTGATTTTGTATCCTGTAAATTTAGTTAATTCATTTATTAGTTTAAGCTGATTAACTTGTGGCTCTGGATGTATAAGGCTTGGTTTTATTCTGTAGGGAATGCCTTTGATTGATATTTTAAAATTTCAATTGTTCTCATTTTCAGTCATGATGAACTGCTAGTCTAGAAACAATGCATCCCACTGTGTGCATGGCTCAATTTGGTGCCTTGGCCAGCTCATTGGAAATAAATGATGAAATGCCCTAGTGGCCTATTACAGATGCCACCCCATCACAGCATCCTAAGACAAGGCCATTTGTCTGCAGCTTTTCTAGGAAGAGGCCTCTGGCCAGATGTATTTCTTTTTTGACATGATTGTGAAGGCCATTTTGTGGTGATTAAAAATATATATGAGTGTATTCTTCTTTCCACTTAGCTCTTTACCCATTGGTTATGCAGGCATATAGAGGGCACAGAGGGGCAAGTCATTTTTTAAAATAGTTTAAAACTGAACAAATTCAAGGAGAACTGGAGGCTTGTCTTTCCATCTCTTTCTTGTATGCCATGCTCTGGGAGCACGCCTTCCTCAGCGTAAGCACACCATGAACATGCCTAGCTCAGCATCTTTTCTCACAGCTTCCTCTGTCCCTTGAATTCTCTCTCCCAACCTCCAAACCCAATGGTTCTGCCTCCTCCAGGAACCCTTCTTGATCTTCCTGGCTCTCTCTGGTCTCACTTGTCTCAGAACTCCTAGCTCATGGTCTATGTACATATGCCACTTCTTTTGCACTTCTCATATATACCTTAGGTTGTAATAAAATTTTTCATGTGAATCTGCTGTGTTTCTCCACAGGTGTGCTTTCCTTGAGGCAAGGGCCATGTCTGATTCATCTCCATTTCTTTAGTGACTTGCATTCACTAAGCACTCAGGAAATTCTGGTTGAATCAATAAGATCAGCCAAGATCCAAGCCTTGAGGGCAGCTTTACTCTGGGATTTGAGTCAAGATTTCTTTTGCAGCTAACCCAGAGCATCCAGCTATTATCCATAGATCTTCTGAAACAAGTCACCATTCTAGACCCTCATATTGAGGGAAAGTAGAAAAAGGAGTGTGGAACCGATGGGGAGGAGTCCTGGGTGCAACTCCAATCTCATTCATTGCTAATTGAATGAGTCATTTCATCTCTTGCAAAAATTGTTTGTTTTTTCCAACTGTAAAATAGTTGTTGCACTTCATAGGTTCTAAGGATTCAATGAAGTAGTATACCCAAAAGAGCTTGTAGGCAAGTTAAAACACAAAATGCTTACTTTGTGCTTGTGTAAATATTACCTTTTTCCTTCTCTATTTACAGGCATCACTATTTTTCTGTTCTCTTTCCATCCATGTCTGACCTATCCACAACATTTCTATTCACAAAATTCACCCTAGCACAAGATGCTCTTGCCTATAGCAAACAGCAGTCTCTAGAAGTTCAAATTTTATAACTGCAAATGGAGTCATTCAAAAATACCAGGGTCAGGGCCACGGCTGGCATCTACAATGAGGGTCCAGAAGGAGTGATAAAAATCAAATGACCTCTGTATTGTTACAGAGAGTCAATATGCCCTGAAGGGATTTATCTTAGCAGTAGGAATGTCTAGGTGGTAACAATAAAAGGGAATGTGCAAATGGAACTGGTGCAAATTATACTGGGTATCCTATGTGAAGATCCAGTGTTTATTTATCTCCCTTGGTTCACAGTGCTGCCAGCACACCAGCATCCCACATTTCCTTACCTATGGCTAAGTAAATAGGGCCTGGTCATACAAACAGAGCATGGATCCTTCATCTTTCCACCATTTGATATGCAGAATTTATATAATGTGAGTGTTCATCTTATCTCTTGATTCTAGATATGTGAGAGCTCATATATGCGTCTAAGAGAAATATCCTTCGTGCCAAGATGTCAGGAGGGCCAGATCTATGTGGAGCTTTCCTGGGGCTTTTGTATAATGCAATGCACCCAGAGTCCAGAAGAAAATATTATCGGGTGAGACCTTGAAAGACAAACACCTCTGAACTGGGGGCAAAGGTCACAGTGACAGCTTGTTCTTCCTGTTTCTCCTACAATTACTATGTCTCATGGGTGGAGTGGCATTGAACCTAGAGGGAAACAGGAAATTTTGCTATAGGCTATGGCTTCTCTGCTCTCCTGCCATGTCTTTTTCACTTCTCTCTTCTTAACCACAGTCTGCCAAGTCAACCTTGAACAGCCATGAGCCTTCTATCTTAGAGTCATTGCAACCCCTTCCCCACATTTCTACCCAGTAGCTCACTTACAGATGCTTGTTCTCCAATTGGTTCCTTTCAGACTGATAACTTCTTAGGATTAGTTACAGATTTTAGATTTGACTTCTCTCCTCTATCAAATAATGCACTGCAGGCCTAAGGCAAGGGAGGCACCCAGGTTCCTGGGACACTGCCCTTGCTAAGACTTCTGAGTATCCAGGTCCCTGATTTCTGAAAGAGAAAACTGGACACACATATCCTCTGCAATACGTTTATAATTCCCTGTGAGATTCTCTCATTGGATCAGGGCTCAGTCTGATACTTTAGAAGAATATACTTTCTTTGTCACTAAATAAGGAGTGCAGTTGAGAAGAGGCTGGAGTTGGAACTGGCTATAGGCTCAGCAAGGGTGGACAGTGACATGGCTGCTTAGCAAGTCTCCAGCAACATGGGCAGCCTTGGTAAATGAGAAGAGGTCAAATGAATGGGAGGGAAGAGGGCAGCCCCATTCTAGCCTTTGCTGGTCATTCCATAGCTGGATTACCACACTCCCCATTACAAGTCCCTTCGTAGAAGACAGAGAACCTGAGTCCACAATGGGAAGAAGAGCAGGGTGGCTGAAGGGTGGGATATATAACAGATCTGAAGAAACTGGGAATCTTTAGCTTCTAGGGAAGAAGGCATGTGAGGCTCTTTAAGAGCTGCCTCCAAATATCTGAAAGGTTGTCATTTGGAAATGAGATCAACCATGTTCTATGTGAAAACTAAAACCAACAGCGGAAGATAAGTTAATTTGGGCTCAGTGTTAAGTACCCCTTTCCTAACAAACAGAGCTGGCTATCAGTGGAAAAGACTGCCTTGTGAAGAAAGGAGGCCCCTACCAGTGGGAGTGTTCAAGTAGAGATTCGATAATAAGCCATTAAGAGCATGGTCTATGAGATTCCAACTTTTGGGACTCAAACCTAATGGCATCCAATGGCCTTCTCAATTCCACAAACTTCTGATGCCAAGAGAGAGTACAGAACCTAATTCCAAAGAGCAGTGTTTCCCTGCACCTCCCTTTCTGTTCCCAGCACACTAATTTTCTCTCCTTCGGTGCTGGTAGGAAGCAGGACTCCATGAGAGGTGGTAAGTGAGACAAGGCTCTGCCCAGCCCTCTCAGCATGATTGGCAATTAGCTGGACTCCAGCCTTCCAGGACTCACAAGCTCTCAGCAGGTCGTGATACTCCACTGGTGCTTATTTAAAACCCAGGGAAGAAGGCAGCCACAGGTAGCAGGGGCTTAATTCTGAACCCATGCTAACCAAACATTAACATTTGCATTTAAAAACAGAAGCAGGAAAAAGAGCAATGAAAACTCTACTCAATTAAAGCTGTTTGCAAATGCAAATATGCCTGACACAGAAGAGAAAGGGACTCCTGAGTGGCCACCCCTCTCTGCTGACATCTGTGACCAGACAGAAGAGGGGAGTGTATACATATGCTGGAAGAAGAAACCGGAGTGGGTTCGCGAGTGGAGGATGAGGAGGGACAGAAAGATAATTTTGTTCTATACCTTGAAACCTATAATTTAACTCTGACATGAAAATTAGCTCTGTAGCTAATTAGCTTCCTAATATCATTTGCTGCCATAGAAAGGATAAAAGTTTATGAATTTATGAACCTACCTGAAAAAGAAAAAAGGGCTGTAAGTTTGCAAGAGGGGATCAGCTGACTCAAATCACAGGGGCCATTTCAGGGGATTAGGCCTATCATTGCCTTTGTGCCCTGAAAAGCCCCAAGAGGCAGGCTTCATGTTGTGTCTGCACACCATCACCCCCATGGCTGGCTTGGCTTCTCTGAGGAGCCCTCCAGTATTTGGAAAGGGTCTCCCTATACTGTGCAGGACTCTAAGCTCTGCAGCTCCCGCCACTGGTCCTCATTGTGCCCTCTTGAGCCCCTGAGCACACTTTCCCTCCCTCTGCCCAGGACAAGCCTACTGTGACTTGAAGTAATTTGTGAATCAGGCCATGAGTCCACTTGGCAGCTGGCCTGCTTACCCTATCAAACATCCTCCCTTCACCTCTCTGGACTGTTCTAGCCCCCTTGGCCTTCCCTACCAAGATCAATGTGATCCACTTAGGTTTAGAGCCTTCTGGAAGCTTCCAGAACTCAGCCTGGCCTTGGGAAATCTCTCTTTTAGTTTTATTTTCTTTAAAATATAATTATAGTATGTCAGCAAGAAGGCAGAATATGAATTTCTAACCCTCATGACTCCCATAGAAACACTGATTTTAACAACTACTCGTGGATGAGAATACCTTTATTAGAGTCTAAGAGTATAGCAGAGACGTTCCAGCACCTGGGTGGAGCATAAAATCCAAGAATAGGTGCATTGAAGAGTGTCAGAAGAGCAGTTTCCCTTTACCTATGCCAACCTTTCCCCAAGGTGGCCCAGCTCAAGTCCAAGAGAGAACCCCCTGACCCATGATTTCTCCCACAAGGGAAAGTGAGAGCAAAGTGAGTATCCAGCTTCCCCAGCCTTGCAGGACGCTGCCCAAGATGCCCACTTCTGTCTCGTCCCACCCAGAACACTGAGGGGATGGACACAGCTGAATCATCTGGGAACAGCTAGAAGCAGAGAAAAGGGGTGAGGGCTCAGAGCAACCAGCATGCATCTCTCAACAACCACCCACAGATTCTACTAACTAGTTTGCAGTCTCCATTAAGAGCCCTAGAACACACCAACAAAGCTAAAAGTTGGTTTTTTGAAAAGACAAAATTGACAAACCTTTAGTTAGACTAAAAAAAACTGAGAAGACTCAAATAATTAAAATTATAAATGAAAGATGAGACATTAAAACTGATTCCACAGAAACACAAAGGATCATGAGACTACTATGAACAATTGTATACCAATAAATTGGATAACCTAGAAGAAACAGGTAAATTCCTAGACACATACAACCTACCAAGATTGAATCATGGAGGAACAGAAAAGCTGAACAGACCAATAACAAGCAATGAGATTAAATCATTAATCAAAAACCTCTCAACTAAGAAAAGTCCGGGACCAGACAGCTTCACTGGTGAATTCTACCAAACATTTAAGGAACTAATGCCAATCCTTCTCAAACTCTTCCAAAAATTTGAAGAGAAGGGAACACTTCCAAACTCATTTTACAATGCCAGCATTATACCAAAGCCAGACAAAAAACATTACAAAAAAAGAAAATTACAGGCCAATATTCCTGGTGAACATTGATGCAAAAATCCTCAACAAGATAATAGCACACCCATTCAACAACACATCAAAAGGACCATACACCAGGATCAAGTGAGATTTCTCCCTAGAATAAAGATTAGTTCAATGTATGCAAATCAGTAAATGTACTATACCACATTAACAGAATGAAAGATAAAAATCATATGGTCATCTCAATAGATGCAGAAAAAGCATCTGACAAAGTTCAACATCCTTTCATGATAAAAGCTCTCAAGAAATTAGGTACAGAAGGAACGTACCTCAACCTAGTAAAGGCCATGTATGACAAGCCCATAGCTAACATCAAACTCAGTGGTGAAAAGGTGAAAGTTTTCCTCCAAGATCTGGAACAAGATGAGGATGTCCACTCTTGCCACACCTATTCAACCTAGTCCTGGAAGCCCTAGACAGAGTAATTAGGCAAGAAAAAGAAATAAAATGCATCCAAATCAAAAAGGAAGAAGTAAAATTGTCTGTGTTTGCAGATGACATGATACTATACAGAAAATCCTAAAGAATTCACACAAAAAACTGTTAGGATTAATAAATGAATTCAGTAAAGTTGCAGGATTCAAAATCAATATATAAAAACCAGTTGTATTTCTATATACTAACAACAAATTATCCAAAAAAGAAATTAAGAAAACAATCCTATCTATAATAGCACCCTCTCCCCTAAAATACTTAGGAATAAACTTACCAAAGGAGATTAAAAAAATCTATACACTGAAAACTACAGAACATTGATGAAAGATCCAGCAAACCCACTTCTGGGTATATATCCAAAGGAAATGAAATAAGTCTCTTGAGACATCTGCACTCCCAAGTTCATTAGAGCATTATTCATAGTAGACAAGATATGGAAACAACCTACGTTCCATTGACGGGTGAATGGATAAAGAAAATGTGATGTATATATGTATATACATACAAATGGAATATTATTCAGACATAGAAAAGAAGGAAATCCTGCCATTTGTGACAACATGGATGAACCTGGATGACATTATACTAAGTGAAATAAACCAGACACAGAAAGACAAATACTGTATGATCTCATTTACATGTGGAATCTAAAAAAGTCAAACTCATAGAAACAGAGAGTATAACAGTAATTGCCAGGGGCTGTCGGCTGGGGAAAATGGGGAGATGTTGGTCAAAGAATATAAACTTTCAGTTAGAAGATGAATAAATTCTGGGGATCTAATGTACAGAATGGTGTTTATACTTAACAATACTGTATTGTACACTTGAAATTTTCCAAGAGAGTAAATCTTAAATGTTCCCACCAGAATTAAAAAAAAAAAAAAAGGTAACTAAGGTAGGCGATGGATGTGTTAAGTAGCTTGATAAGGTAATCACTTCACGATATACATATATACCAAATAACTTGCTTTAAAAATAAGCAAAGGGGGGGCTGGCCGGGTGCTGCAGGTTGAGAGGAGCTACTGGAGGTTGCTGGCGAAATACTGTGAGCCCCTCTAACCTGGAGCTGCCAGCGTCCTGGGTCCAATGAACAGGGAAATCTACTGTAACGTGTTGTCAGTGGGGAAGCACTTGAATTCACAGAACAGCCTTGGAGAGTCCTGGATACATCAGAAGTACATCTAGATGTGGAACAACTCCTACAGGACACCTACTGAACGCTGCAGGAAGACCTCAGACCTCCCAAAAGGCAAGAAACTCCCCACGTACCTGGGTAGGGCAAAAGAAAAAAGAATAAACAGAGACAAAAGAATAGGGACGGGGGCTGCCCTGGTGGCGCACTAGTTGGGAATCCACCTGCCGATGCAGGGGACACAGGTTCGTGCCCCGTTCCGGAAAGATCCCACATGCTGCGGAGCAGCTGGGCCCGTGAGCCATGGTCGCTGAGCCTGCGCATCCGGAGCCTGTGCTCCACAATGGGAGAGGCCACAACTGTGGGAGGCCCAAGAACCGCAAAAAAAAAAAAAAAAAAGAATAGGGACGGGACCTGCACCAGTGAAGGGAGCTGTGAAGGAGGAAAGGTTTCCACACACTAGAAGCCCCTTCGCGGGCGGAGACTGCGGAGGGCGGAGCGGGGAGCTTCGGAGCCGCAGAGGAGAGCACAGCAACAGGGGTGCGGAGGGCAAAGCGGAGAGATTTCCGCCCAGAGGATCGGTGCCGACTGGCACTCACCAGCCCGAGAGGCTTGTCTGCTCACCCGCTGGGGCGGGCGGGGGCTGGGAGCTGAGGCTCGGGCTTCAGTCAGAGAGCAGGGAGAGGACTGGCGGCATGAACACAGCCTGAAGGGGTTAGTGCACCACGGATAGCCGGGAGGGAGTCCAGGAAAAAGTCTGGACCTGCTGAAGAGGCAAGAGACTTTTTCTTCCCTCTTTGTTTCCTGGTACGCGAGGAGAGGGGATTAAGAACGCTGCTTAAAGGAGCTCCAGAGACGGGCGTGAGCCGCGGCTAACAGCGCAGACCCCAGAGACGGGCATGAGACGCTAAGGCTGCTGCTGCCGCCACCAAGAAGCCTGTGTGCGAGCACAGGTCACTCTCCACACCTCCCGTCCGGGGATCCTGTGCAGCCCGTCACTGCCAGGGTCCCGGGATCCAGGGACAACTACTCCGGGAGAACGCACGGCGCGCCTCAGGCTGCTACAACGTCACACCTGCCTCTGCCGCCGCAGGCTCTCCCCGCACTCCGTACCTCTTCCTCCCCCCGGCCTGAGTGAGCCAGAGCCCCCGAATCAGCGGCTCCTGTAACCCCCTCCCGTCTGAGTGAAGAACAGACACCCTCTGGCGACCTACACGCAGAGGCAGGGCCAAATCCAAAGCTGAGCCCCAGGAGCTCTGCGAACAAAGAAGGGAAAGGGAAATCTCTCCCAGCAGCCTCAGGAGCAGCGGATTAAACCTCCACAATCAACTTGATGTACCCTGCATCTGTGGCATACCTGAATAGACAACGAATCATCCCAAATTGAGGAGGTGGACTTTGAGAGCAAGATTTATTATTTTTCCCCCTTTTCCTCTTTTTGTGAGTGTGTATGTGTATGCTTCTGTGTGAGATTTTGTGTGTGTAGCTTTGCTTTCACCATTTGTCCTAGGGTTCTATCCGTCCGCTTTTTTTTTACTTAAAAAAATTTTTTTTTAATAACTTAATTTTACCTTACTTTATTTTTTTTCTTTTATCCCCTTCCTTCTTCCTCCCTCCCTCCCTCCCTCTCTCTCTCCCTCTCTTTCTTTCTTTCTTTCTTCCTTCCTTCCTTCTTTCTACCTTTTCTCCCTTTTATTCAGAGCCGTATGGATGAAAGGCTCTTGGTGCTGCAGCCAGGAGTCAGTGCTGTGCCTCTAAGGTGTGAGAGCCAACTTCAGGACACTGGTCCACAGGAGACCTCCCAGATCCACATAATATCAAACGGCGAAAATCTCCAAGAGATCTCCATCTCAACACCAACACCCAGCTTCACTCAATGACCAGCAAGCTACAGTGCTGGACACCCTATGCCAAACAACTAGCAAGACAGGAACACAACCACACCCATTAGCACAGAGTCTGCCTAAAATCATAATAAGTCCACAGACACCCCAAAACACACCACCAGAGGTAGAACTGCCCACCAGAAAGACAAGATCCAGCCTCATCCACCAGAACACAGGCACTAGTCCCCTCCACCAGGAAGCCTACACAACCCACTGAACCAACTTTAGCCACTGGGGACAGACACCAAAAACAACGGGAACTACGAACCTGCACCCTGCAAAAAGGAGACCCCTAACACAGTAAGTAAGATAAGCAAAATGAGAAGACAGAAAAACGCACAGCAGATGAAGGAGCAAGATAAAAACCCACCAGACCTAAAAAATGAAGAGGAAATAGGCAGTCTACCTGAAAAAGAATTCAGAATAATGATAGTAAAGGTGATCCAAAATCTCGGAAATAGAATAGAGAAAATGCAAGAAACATTTAACAAGGACCTAGAAGAACTAAAGAGGAAACAAGCAATGGTGAACAACACAATAAATGAAATTAAAAATACTCTAGATGGGATCAATAGCAGAATAGCTGAGGCAGAAGAACGGATAAGTGACCTGGAAGATAAAATAGTGGAAATAATTACTGAAGAGCAGAATAAAGAAAAAAGAATGAAAACAACTGAGGACAGTCTCAGAGACCTCTGGGACAACATTAAATGCACCAACATTCAAATTATAGGGGTTCCAGAAGAAGAAGAGAAAAAGAAAGGGACTGAGAAAATATTTGAAGAGATTATAGATGAAAATTTCCCTAATATGGGAAAGGAAATAGTTAATCAAGTCCAGGAAGCACAGAGAGTCCCATACAGGATAAATCCAAGGAGAAACACGCCAAGACACATGTTAATCAAACTCTCAAAAATTAAATACAAAGAAAACATATTAAAAGCAGCAAGGGAAAAACAACAAATAACACACAAGGGAATCCCCATAAGGTTAACATCTTTCAGCAGAAACTCTGCAAGCCAGAAGGGACTGGCAGGACATATTTAAAGTGATGAAGGAGAAAAACCTACAACCAAGATTACTCTACCCAGCAAGGATCTCATTCAGATTTGATGGAGAAATTAAAACCTTTACAGACAAGCAAAAGCTGAGAGCATTCAGCACCACCAAACTAGCTTTACAATAAACGCTAAAGGATCTTCTCTAGGCAAGAAACACAAGAGAAGGAAAAGACCTACAATAACAAACCCAAATAATTAAGAAAATGGAAATAGGAACATACATATCAACAATTACCTTAAATGTAAATGGATTAAATGCTCCCACCAAAAGACACAGACTGGCTGAATGGATACAAAAACAAGACCCATATATATGCTGTCTACAAGAGACCCACTTCAGACCTAGAGATACATACAGACTGAAAGTAAGGGGATGGAAAAAGATATTCCATGCAAATGGAAACCAAAAGAAAGCTAGAGTAGCAGACAAAATAGACTTTAAAATAAAGACTATTAGAAGAGACAAAGAAGCACACTACATAATGATCAAGGGATCGAACGAAGAAGAAGATATAAAAATTGTAAATATTTATGCACCCAACATGGGAGCACCTCAATACATAAGGCAAACACTAACAGCCATAAAAGGGGAAATCGACAGTAACACATTCATAGTAGGGGACTTTAACACCGTACATTCACCAATGCACAGATCATCCAAAATGAAAATAAATAAGGAAACAGAAGCTTTAAATGATGCATTAAACAAGATGGACTTAATTGATATTTATAGGACATTCCATCCAAAAACAACAGAATACACATTTTTCTCAAGTGCTCATGGAACATTCTCCAGGACAGATCATATCTTGGGTCACAAATCAAGCCTTGTTAAATTTAAGAAAATTGAAATTGTATCAAGTATCTTTTCTGACCACAACGCTATAAGACTAGATATCAATTACGGGAAAAAATCTGTAAAAAATACAAACACATGGAGGCTAAAAAATACACTACTTAATAACGAAGTGATCACTGAAGAAATCAAAGAGGAAATCAAAAACTACCTAGAAACAAATGACAATGGAGACACGATGACCCAAAACCTATGGGATGCAGCCAAAGCAGTTCTAAGAGGGAAGTTTATGGCAATACAATCCTACCTTAAGAAATAGGAAACATCTCGAATAAACAACCTAACCTTGCACCTAAAGCAATTAGAGAAAGAAGAACAAGAAAACCCCAAAGTTAGCAGAAGGAAAGAAATCATAAAGATCAGATTAGAAGTAAATGAAAAAGAAATGAAGGAGATGATAGCAAAGATCAACAAAACCAAAAGCTGGTTCTTTGAGAAGATAAACAAAATTGATAAACCACTGCCAGACTCATCAAGAATAAAAGGGAGGAGTCTCAAATCAATAGAATTAGAAATGAAAAAGGAGAAGTAACAACTGACACTGCAGAAATACAAAAGATCATGAGTGATTACTACAAGCAACTCTATGCCAATAAAATGGACAACCTGGTAGAAATGGACAAATTATTAGAAATGCACAACCTGCCAAGACTGAATCAGGAAGAACTAGAAAATATGCACAGACCAATCACAAGCACTGAAATTGAAACTGTGATTAAAGATCTTCCAACAAACAAAAGCCCAGGACCAGATGGCTTCACAGGCGAATTCTATCAAACATTTAGAGAAGAGCTATCACCTATCCTTCTCAAACTCTTCCAAAATATAGCAGAGGGAGGAACACTCCCAAACTCATTCTATGAGGCCACCATCACCCTGATACCAAAACCAGACAAAGATGTCACAAAGAAAGAAAACTACAGGCCAATATCACTGATGAACATAGATGTAAAAGTCCTCTACAAAATACTAGCAAACAGAATCCAACAGCACGTTAAGAGATCATACACCATGATCAAGTGGGGTTTATTCCAGGAATGCAAGGATTCTTCAGTATACGCAAATCAATCAATGTGATTCACCATATTAACAAATTGAAGGAGGAAAACCATATGATCATCTCAATAGATGCAGAGAAAGCTTTTGACAAAATTCAACACCCATTTATGATAAAAACCCTCCAGAAAGTAGGCATAGAGGGAACTTTCCTCAACATAATAAAGGCCATATATGACAAACCCACAGCCAACATTGTCCTCAATGGTGAAAAACTGAAACCATTTCCACTAAGATCAGGAACAAGACAAGGTTGCCCACTCTCACCACTCTTATTCAACATAGTTTTAGAAGTTTTAGCCACAGCAACAAGAGAAGAAAAGGAAATAAAAGGAATCCAAATCAGAAAAGAAGAAGTAAAGCTGTCACTGTTAGCAGATGACATGATACTATACATAGAGAATCCTAAAGATGCTACTAGAAAACTGCTGGAGCTAATCAATGAATTCTGTAAAGTAGCAGGATACAAAATTAATGCACAGAAATCTCTGGCATTCGTATACACTAATGATGAAAAATCTGCAAGTGAAATCAAGAAAACACTCCCATTTACCATTGTAACAAAAAGAATAAAATACCTAAGAATAAACCTACCTAAGGAGACAAAAGACCTGTATGCAGAAAATTATAAGACACTGATGAAAGAAATTAAAGATGATATAAATAGATGGAGAGGTATACCATGTTCTTGGATTGGAAGAATCAACATTGTGAAAATGACTCTACTACCCAAAGCAATCAACAGATTCAATGCAATCCCTATCAAACTACCACTGGCATTTATTACAGAACTAGAACAAAAAATTTCACAATTTGTATGGAAAAACAAAAGACCCCTAATAGCCAAAGCAATCTTGAGAATGAAAAATGGAGCTGGAGGAATAAGGCTCCCTGACTTCAGACTATACTACAAAGCTACAATAATCAAGACAGTATGGTACTGGCACAAAAACAGAAATATGGATCAATGGAACAGGACAGAAAGCCCAGAGACAAACCCATGCACATATGGTCACCTTATCTTTGATAATGGAGGCAGGAATGTACAGTGGAGAAAGGACAGCCTCTTCAGTAAGTGGTGCTGGGAAAACTGGACAGCTACATGTAAAAGTATGAGATTAGATCACTCCCTAACACCATACACAAAAATAAGCTCAAAATGGATTAAAGACCTAAATGTAAGGCCAGAAACTATCAAACTCTTAGAGGAAAACATAGGCAGAACACTCTATGACATAAATCACAGCAAGATTCTTTATGACCCACCTCCTAGAGAAATGGAAATAAAAACAAAAATAAACGAGTGGGACCTAATGAAACTGCAAAGCTTTTGCACAGCAAAGGAAACAATAAACAAGACTAAAAGACAACCCTCAGAATGGGAGAGAATATTTGCAAATGAAGCAACTGACAAAGGATTAATCTCCAAAATTTATAACAGCTCAATAACAAAAAAACAAACAACCCAATCCAAAAATGGGCAGAAGACCTAAATAGACATTTCTCCAAAGAAGATATACAGACTGCCAACAAACACATGAAACAATGCTCAACATCATTAATCATTAGAGAAATGCAAATCAAAACTACATTGAGATATCATCTCACACCAGTCAGAATGGCCATCATCAAAAAATCTAGAAACAATAAATGCTGGAGAGGGTGTATAGAAAAGGGAACACTCTTGCACTGCTGGTGGGAATGTGAATTGGTACAGCCACTATGGAGAACAGTATGGCGGTTCCTTAAAAAACTACAAATAGAACTACCATATGACCCAGCAATCCCACTACGTGGCATATACCCTGAGAAAACCATAATTCAAAAAGAGTCATGTACCAAAATGTTCATTGCAGCTTTATTTACAATAGCCAGGAGATGGAAACAACCTAAGTGTCCATCATCGGATAAATGGATAAAGAAGATGTGGCACATATATACAATGGAATATTACTCAGCCATAAAAAGAAACGAAATTGAGTTATTTGTAGTGAGGTGGATGGACCTAGAGTCTGTCATACAGAGTGAAGTAAGTCAGAAAGAGAAAGACAAATACCGTATGCTAACACATATATATGGAATTTTAGAAAAAAAATGTCATGAAGAACCTAGGGGTAAGACAGGAATAAAGACACAGACCTACTAGAGAACAGACTTGAGGATATGGGGAGGGGGAAGGGTAAGCTGGGAGGAAGTGAGAGAGAGGCAAGGACATATATACACTACCAAATGTAAAACAGATAGCTAGTGGGAAGCAGCCGCGTAGCACAGGGAGATCAGCTCAGTGCTTTGTGACCACCTAGAGGGGTGGGATAGGGAGGGTGGGAGGGAGGGAGATGTAAGAGGGAAGAGTTATGGGAACATATGTATATGTATAACTGATTCACTTTGTTATAAAGCAGAAATTAACACACCATTGTAAAGCAATTATACTCCAATAAAGATGTAAAAAAAAAAAAAAAAGGTTAAGTGAATTGTGGCTATTTAGCCCAGAGAAGAGAAATTTAGGGAATGACCTGACTATTTTCAAATATTTCAGAGGACTTTATGTGAGAGATTCAAAGTAATGGTTTTCTGTGCCTATGGAGAATAATAAAAAACAAATGGACAATTAAAAATAATAATAAGCAAAGGGCTTGAATAGACATTTTTCCAAAGAAGACATACAAATCACCAACAAATTCATGAAAAATTGCTCGACATCACTAATTATGGAAATGGAAATGAAAACCACAATGAGATATCACCTCATACCTATTAGGATGATTATTAAAAAAAAATAAGATAAATGCTGGCAAGTATGTGGAGAAAAGGGAACCCTGGTCCACTGTTGGTGTGAATGTAAATTGGTGCCGCCATTATAGAAAACAGAGAGGAGTTTCCTCAAAATATTAAAAAATAGGACTTCCATATGATCCAGCAATTTTACTTTTGGGTATTTATCCAAAGGAACAGAAATCAAGATCTTGGAGAGATACCTGCACTTCCACATTCACTGCAGCCTTGTTCATAGTAGCCAAGATGTGGAAATAACATAAATGTTCACTGATGGATGAATATGTTTAAAAAAATGTGGTATATACATACAATGGAATATTATTCAGCCTTTAAAAAGAAGGAAATCCAGCCATTTGCAAAAACATGGATAGATATGGAGGACATTATCCTAAGTGAAATAAGCCAGACACAGAAAGACAAATACTTTATGATATCACTTATATGTGGAATCTAAAATAATCAGTCATAGAAGCAGAGTAGAATGGTGGCTGCCAGGGGCTGGGAAGAGGAGGAAATGGGGATGTGAAGGTTAAAGGGTACAAAGTTTCAGTTACACAGGATAAGTAAGTTCTGGAGATTTACTATATAGCATAGTGACTTAGTTAACAATACTCTTTTGTATACTTAAAATTTGCTAAGGGGGTAGATCTTATGTTAAGTGTTCTTACCGCAAAATAATAATAATAACAATAATAAGAATGGAGGTGGAAGAAAACTTTGGAGAGGATGGATATGTTTACCGCCTTGATGGTTTCATGGGTACAGCTTTTTATATGTCAATCGTACCTCAATAAAGTGGTTTTTATAATATGTATATAATTATAGTCACACTTACTAAGCACATATTCTGGGCCACATATGTCATGTGCCTTATTTCATTTACCCTTCACAGGAACCCTAGGACTTAGATGTTAGATGACTATTTCCACTTAATAGTTGAGAAAACTGAGTCTAAGAGAGGCTAATTTACTTGCCAAAGGTTACAGACCTGGTAAATTCTATAGCCAGGATTTTGAACCCCGGCCTGTCATTTAGTACCAATATCACTACCTCACACATGCAGGACCTTTCACAGCTCACTGATTATCACTGTCATTAACTCTGTGAATTCTCTCATTCCCCAGGTGCGGGTGAAGAATGTGAGCCTCACAGAGATTGAGTGGCCTGCCCCTGTCCACAGTTGGCAATCAGTGGTTCTGGGGCTGGAACCCAGACTCTCTGCTCTGCGCTCTCTGTACCACAGCACACTGACACACACCTGCTAAATATTTTGTCCTAAAATTGTTTTCTTTTATTATGACTTCCATAAAACACAACCAAAAAAGGTAAACACATGAGATTAACACAGAGAAATGTTGAATGACTGCCTATAATTAAACTTATTTTTAAGACCCCTTTCCATGGGCCCCTAAACATGATGTAATTGCAGTCCAAGGCTTCCTACACACAGATAGATATCAGCTCCCGGCCACATGTAAATACTAGGCTCTGGGTCCAAATGATCTCCATCTAAGACTCTTGGGGGTGGGAATCATTCAAAAGAGGCAGTGAGGCTACAGAACCCTGCCCAGCTCCCCATCCATACAAAGCAATTTCCTGCCCTCCCTCCTATTTCTTGTCCCCCTGCCGGTCCCTCCCACTTTGAGGCTGGATTTGCCCCATGACTACAACTCCCATGCTGATCCCCAACCTAAGTTCTCCTGGGCTGGGGCCCATTAATGATTCCTCTCTGGCCTCCCAACCAGATCTGGACACTGTGCAGCATACTCCCTATAATCTGACCATACTCCTTCCCAGATATCTTGATACCTATAGTCTGTAGTGAACTCAACCCCAGATAAGACACTTTAAAGAATAATGTCATCCATTTATCTGAAAGTCCATAATGCATAGAACCCCCACTGAGTAAAAGTGGACCCTTAGTAAAAGCCATTAATTAAGCTGAATTTAAAAATATCGGGACTTCCCTGGTGGCACAGTGGTTAAGAATCCGCTTGCCAACGCAGGGGACACGGGTTCGAGCCCTGGTTCGGGAAGATCCCACATGCTGCGGAGTAACTAAGCCTGTGCGCCACAACTACTGAGCCTGTGCTCTGGAGCCCATGAGCCGCAACTACTGAGCCTGCGTGCCACCACTACTGAAGCCTGCGAGCCTAGAGACCATGCTCCGCAACAAGAGAAGCCACCACAGTGAGAAGCCTGTGCACCACAACGAAGTGTAGCTACCGCTTGTCGCAACTAGAGAAAGCCCGCTCACAGCAAAAAAGATCCAATGCAGCCAAAAATAAATAAATAAAAATAAATTTATAAAAAAGAAAATCTATATCAAGTTAGCACTCTTTCCAAATATCATTATGAATTAGAGTTCCTTAAATGATTACATTCATTAGTTGTAACAAATTTATTTTGGGATGTCTTAAAGAACAAATTTGAAGATTAATCAACTAATGCTCCCTGATACTGAAACTGCTAAACTTCTCATGGAATATAAAAAGCAAATTTACTTTTAAAACATCCTCTTCCAGGTTATGGGGCTTAGGGCACTGATTGCAAGTGTTACTTGGCTACTTCTATAAAAAGGTTTGTGATATCCAGTAATAGTACTCTTAAAGAATAATTAGCATCTTTAGAATAGGATTCATGAATATTACTCATCGCAGCTTGTGGAATTCAACCAAATCACAGCCAAGGGACCAACGCCTGGTTGATATCCAGAAACAGCCAGACCTGGCAGTCTGGTCTGTGGCGTCAACAGTCCAAGCAAGGAGTGGATAGAACTCAAGGGGGCATGGGAGTAAATACTTCCCACAGCATCCCAAAGATGGTCATCTGGCTCAAGTGACCCTAAAATTCAATTTTTCATTCCCAATAGTGCCTTTTAAAAAATGTCAGGCTTAATTATTATAATAAAGTAATCCAGTTTTGATGCTCTTGTGCCTTATTTAAGAATACTTCCCCACTTTCTGTTTTTATGTGATCTCTATTACACAGTTGAGTTTCACCCATTTTTGGTAGTAATTTCTATCTTTCAAAACATGTGCTGAACCTCTACTTTACTCACAAATAAATGAGAGTCCCTGATCTCCAGGCAGCCTCTCCTTTTACCTCCCTGCTCTGTTAAACACTGCCATTCCCTTCCTAGTCCCTCCAAAGTGGGTTCCACCTAAAGCAGACTTGCTACCCCATCCTCTAGATGAGTCCTCCACTCATTTCTCTACGTATCTCCCACCCACATCCTCATTTCCTCTGTGGACTTCAGATGCAGCTGACACATCTAAGCCCATTCTGGCAGACTGTCCTCAGAAAGGACTCCTTTGATTCTGCTCTCTCCTTGCTGTATCTGGTATTTAGTCTTAATGATTTTCTTTGTGTGTTTCATCTCATTCTATTCACTTCCCCCAACTCCTCTTGACAAGCATCATTTTGGTTTCTCCATCAATCACCAAACTCCTTTAGAAATATAATGGAAAGGAGGGTGGAGTTTCAGGAAGGATGGCTTTTGAAAACCTGAATGCAAATGGCATTGCTAACAAGCTGTGTGACCTAAGGAAAATCACATAGCATCTCTGAGCCTCTATTTGCTGGTCTGTAAAAGGGAGATTATCACCCCAATTAACCAGGGTTGGAATACGATGATCATGAAATGATGAAAGGGAAGGAGCTCCACAAATCACAAAGAACTGTCCAGAAGTAAACTGTTATTCCCCTAGCAACATCCCTGCAGCTGTTAGCAGCTGTATAATTCTTCCAGCCACAGGACCCAATGTTCTCATCTCTTCTCTTGAAAACTTACTCCAGGGAGGCCCGTCCCAATGACCCCAGTTTTAGTTTCATAGAAGGTGCAGCTGGGTCCTCATCCATTGCAGCAAGGCTCTAAGTTTGCTAGTGGTCTGCCACACAGGTAATTTCTTAAAACGTCCCCATGGCACATCTTATTCCTTCTCAGTCCTTGGAGAAAAGCACCTGGTAAGTGGTTAATCCGAGCCATCCTCACCACCTTGCCATTTCACACATGTCTAGGGGCAACAGAACGGTGTTGAAAGGGCACAGGCTTTGTTGAAAGGGCACAGAACGGTGTTGAAAGGGCATGTCTAGGGGCAACAGAACGGTGTTGAAAGGGCACAGGCTTTGAGGTTTGATGGGCCTGGGTTTGAATTCTACCATCAACCCTTACTAGCTGTGTGATCCTGGCAAGTCTCTTAACTCTGTGAGCCTCAGTTTTCTCATCTATAAAATGGAGACAATAATATCTCACATAGGCACTCGATAGTAATCATTACGATGATGATTTATATTACAGAAATGTGAGGAATTTAAGGAGCATCTAGTTTTACTGCTACTTTTACTGGGATTGTTCATACTTCTTAATAATTGGTTAACCAAGTCCCAAGGTTTCCTGAAACCACTGTGCCATTCATAGGCCCAAGGAGGGAAACCCTCCAGCATCCCCCTAGATGACCAATTTTTCTCCTAGGACATCTGCCAAGATAAATTCCATTTCTCATACCATGCTCCATATCGCCAGAAAATGGAAATAAGACAAATATAACTCTTGGATTAATTCCAAACTGAACCACTCACTGTTCCCCAAATAAGCCCCTTATATTCTTGCCCAAATCCTGCCCATCTTCCAAGTCTCACACTCTCTGCTCCCCCTGGTGTTCTTGGATAACATGTCTTATCTCTTTCTCTGTCTTGATACCTCCCAGAGGGCAGAGACCCTGCTACCATCTCATTGGGGAAGTTCAGAGTGGGGCTTAAGGGGAAGAGGAGATGGGGAAGATGGTACCAATGACCTATACAGGAAGTAGAAAGATCAATTACTGAAGTCAGGGAAAATTTGAACCCAAGAGTTATCCTATGTTCAGACAGGATGTTCATGATGGGAAAATGCAGTCTAGTGTAAGAAACCGAATGAGAGAAGAGCTATGGGGACTCTTTACCCTGGAAAAATGCAAAATATCCTCACAGGGCTTTCCACATACAATGTTCTGTAAGGCCATGATTAAAATCCATAAATAATGAGAAGGTAGATGTGAACACAGAATACACATTATTGTTCAATCAGTGCAGAAATTATCATCAATTAGGCCAATTGGAGAGTCTCAGAACTACAGAGATGTTCAAACTGTGCTAGAGGTCTCTCCTCCTCTGAATACTTTTAGTGTGTTTAATATTCCTTTTCCCTGCAGGATCCCATGTTTTGTAGCTGTCCCCTTCTCAGGCTCCTCAGGGTCAAAGTTGAGTTTGATCCCTGCCTGTCTTCTTGGTAACCAGCAGAAGGTCAGCCACAGAATCCTCCTCTATAACTGGGTGATGGACCACATTTCCTCACATCTGAGTAAGCCTCAGGGTCAGGGCTTGAGATGCAGAAATTTGATTGATTCTGAGTCCAGTATCTTTACAAGACAATGCAACCACCATGCTAGCTGAGAGACCACCATGAATAACTGCTGACAGAGACCTGCCCACCTCCTGGCCCCCTCTTCCCTTACCTGTCTAACCCTGGCAGGAATGCCTCCTCAACCCTACCTGTGGGCTCAGCCTGGCCCCTAGCTCTTTACCTCTATCTTGTCCTGAGGTAAAGGGAAGCATGAGGCCTCGGTGTAAGCGTAAGCCAACACACGGTGACTGAGCCAACTCAGACTTAATATCCAGGAGACAAGACCTCCAGTCTTTTTACCATCTAGTCAATGCTGTAACAACAATGGATTCGGAGTGCTATCACCTTAAGAAATCACCTGTTTTCATTTTTCCTTGTTCTAGTATACACATAACTTTTGCATAGCAAAAACCAAAGAAAAATTACAAGTTTTATTTTGCTTCACATTATAAAAATTTGTTTCCATCTTGTTACCTAGTCTCTAGTGGTCTAGTGGCTGCATAATATTTCATCAGGTTGATATACCACAATTTACTTAACCAGCTCTCTATTTTGGGACAATTAGTTACTTCCAAATTTAAAATAAACAATACTGCAATGAATATCTTTCTCTGAATTTAAATTTTTTTCAAGGATAGATTTTTCAGAAATGGAATCAATGATTCAAAGAATAAAAGCTTTCAAAGACAATACCGAGTATTTAAAGTTAGTGGGGCATTTTTTTTAACATCTTTATTGGAGTATAATTGCTTTACAATGTTGTATTAGTTTATGCTGTATAACAAAGTGAAATATGTATACATATATCCCCATATCTCCTCCCTCTTGCGTCTCCCTCTCACCCTCCCTATCCCACCCCTCTAGGTGGTCACAACACACTGAGCTGATCTCCCTGTGCTATGCAGCTGCTTCCCACTAGTTATTTTATATTTGGTAGTGTATATATGTCAGTGCCTCTCTCTCAGCTTACCCTTCCCCCTCCCCGTGTCCTCAAGTCCATTCTCTACGTCTGTGTCTTTATTCCTGTCCTGCCCTTAGGTTCTTTAGAACCATTTCTTTTTTTTTTTTTTTTACATTCCATATATATGTTAGCATATGGTATTTGCTTTTCTCTTTCTGACTTACTTCACTCTGTATGACAGACTCTAGGTCCATCCACTTCACTACAAATAATTCAATTTCATTTCTTTTCATGGTTGAGTAATAGTCCATTGTATATATGTGCCACATCTTCTTTATCCATTCATCTGTTGATGGATACTTAGGTTGCTTCCATGTCCTGGCTATTGTAAAGAGTGCTGCAATGAACATTGTGGTACATGACTCTTTTTGAATTATGGTTTTCTCAGGGTATATGCCCAGTAGTGGGATTGCTGGGTTTTATGGTAATTCTATTTTTAGTTCTTTAAGGAACTTCCATACTGTTCTTCATAGTGGCTGTGTCAATTTACATTCCCACAAACAGTGCAAGACGGTTCCCTTTTCTCCACACTCTCTCCAGCATTTATTGTTTGAAGACTTTTTGATGATAGCCATTGTGTGAGGTGATACCTCACTGTGGTTTTGATTTGCATTTCTCTAATGATTAGTGATGTTGAGCATTCTTTCATGTGTTTGTTGGCAATCTGTATAACTTCTTTGGAGAAATGTCTATTTAGGTCTTCTGCCCATTTTTGGATTGGGTTGTTTGTTTTTTAGATATTGAGCTGTGTGAGCTGCTTGTATATTTTGGAGATTAATCCTTTGTCAGTTGCTTCATTTGCAAATATTTTCTCCCATTCTGAGGGTTGCCTTTTCGTCGTGTTTATGGTTTCCTTTGGTGTGCAAAAGCTTTTAAGTTTCATTAGGTCCCATTTGTTTATTTTTGTTTTTATTTCCATTTCTCTAGGAGGTGGGTCAAAAAGGATCTTGCTGTGATTTATGTCATAGAGTGTTCTGCCTATGTTTTCCTCTAAGAGTTTTATAGTGTCTGGCCTTACATTTAGGTCTTTAATCCATGGAGAGATATACCATGTTCTTGGATTGGAAGAATCAACATTGTGGAAATGACTATACTAACCAAAGCAATCTACAGATGCAATGCAATCCCTATCAAACTACCAATGGCATTTTTCACAGAACAGGAACAAAAAATTTCACAATTTGTATGGAAACACAAAAGACCCCAAATAGCCAAAGCAATCTTGAGAATGAAAAACGGAGCTGGAGGAATCAGGCTCCCAGACTTCAGACTATACTACAAAACTACAGTAATCAAGACAGTATGGTACTGGCACAAAAACAGAAATATAGATCAATGGAACAGGACAGAAAGCCCAGAGATAAACCCAAGCACATATGGTCACCTTATCTTTGACAAGGAGGCAAGAATATACAATGGAGAAAAGACAGCCTCTTCAATAAGTGGTGCTATGAAAACTGGACAGCTACATGTAAAAGAATTAAATTAGGACACTTCCTTACACCATACACAAAAATAGTAGAGTATTTTTAAAGACTTTACATTACTATAAGCAATATGTAAATAAGTATTTCAGTTTTAGCACAGCATTACCTTTATCAGGTATCATGATTATTTAACATTTTTACTAATTTAGAATATATAGTAGTATCTCATTAAAATTTTTTTTGTACTTCTTTAATTACTGGTGAGTTGGAAGGTTTCCTTTATGTTTGTAACTAACCACATTGCAACTTGTATATTTTAACAGCACAAGAATTTTTGCTCTAGTGGTCTAGATGTTTGGGTTCCTGCATTTATAAACTGTTCTCCCTGGCTCTGGCTTTATAACCTATATGCTAATTTCTCTGATACCACTTGATCCGATATTTGTCTACTGTTTAACCAAAGTCTACAGACTTGGGTAGGGACTTATAATCATGGATTAAGACAATGTCACTTGCAGTTAGAAGTTTGGGCTCCAGTATAAACTCTGGTGTTTTTTGTTTTTTAAACTATATGGCATTAACTGATTCACTTTTTCTCTTAGAGCCTCCCTTTTCTCACTTGGAGAAAAGAGTAACACCACTTATCCGCTTACCCCACAGTGTTATATGAGAATTGTGAGCCTTGTAAAAGCAGGGTCAGACAACTTTTTCTATAAAGGGCCATATGGTAACTATTTTGGGCTTATAGATCATATGGTCTCCGTCACACCTACTCAACTCTGCTATTGTAGCATGAAAGTAGCATAGACAATGATAGTCTATGAATGAGTATGCCTGTGGTCCATCAAAGGTTTTTTATGAATATTGATATTTAATTTTATATTTGTATAGAAACATATCATTTATATGTAGATATATTTATGTATGTAAATAAATTTACATTTTAGTAAGTTGCATATAATGTATGTTACAACATATTATATATATTTTACATGTTATATATAATATACTTACATTTAAATGTTATATAATTACATATAATTATATATAAATGTATAATTTTATAAAATTTTCATGTATCACAAAATATTGTTCTTCTTTTGATTTTTTTCAACCATTTGAAAGTGTAAAATGTAAAACCATTCTTTGCTCATGCTCTATACAAAAACAGGCAGCAGGCTGGATTTGGCCCACAGCCTGTAGTTTGCCAACCTCTGCTCTAAAGCCCTATCCAACAGCATGAGATCTCATGGGACAGTCAAAACAAATAGGTAGATAGAACAGGACTTTTCGTTGTGAAAACAAGGGACAAAGAAGGTGGAGTGACTTGCCCAAAGCCACACAGCCCTTCAGAGGCGGAACTGGGATTTCAATCAGATCTGCCTGATTCCAAACCCCCAAGCAATGTCTACTGTAGCAGCTACCTCCCCAGTCAGTGATTCTAGCCCTGGGCCAACTCTTTCCTGCCAGAACCTATTCCTGACCTCACCTCCTTCCTAAGCCTGCTCCACACTGCCCCCACCCAAGGCCAGGGACTGCCATGGCAGCATCAGAATTTAAGAGAGAAAGAGCATACCTAGCTCTTTTGGCTTCTACAAAGAGGCCCTTGATTCTCCAACCACAGAGCCATGTATTTGCAGGAATCAAGCACCAGCTTTCCACATTCACGGAGATGTTTAGTGGTATACAGACAGAGTTCAAATCTGCCTGCCACGTTCTGCACTCACTCGCTTGTCAGGTATCTCAGATTATAAATCTTTTCTCTCATGATGTGTGACCATTACCACATCCTTCTTTTTAGTCTGCTTTTGAGAAGTTCTATACTCTTGGAGGACAAGGCCAGCAACAATAACAAAATCACCTCTGTTGGAAACAAGAAATGATACTACGACAGGAACAGGGCTAGGTCAGTGGAAAGAGAACACAATTTGTAAAACGATCACCAAAGTTCAAGAGTTGATTCTGCCATGAATTATCTCATCACCCTGAGGTTTAGTTTCTTAGCTGAAAATGAGGATAATTAGCTTCAAATGAGAACATATATGTAGTGTGCTTTGTAAACTGTTGAGTGTTATACAAACTTTAGTTAACAATACTATTATCAGGCTTTTACTACTCCAAACACTATCTTGAATCATGATTTTCTCAGCCCTATTTGAAAGGTGATGTTTGTCATCTTCTACAGAAGCTCCAAGGCAATGTTTTCAGATTTTTTTTTCCCCTCAAGCATTACTTGATTTCTTGAATGAATGGGAAACTGAATTCATTATGAATTCTATTGGCACCAGCACGAATCCAAAGTATACGGGTCTGAAGTGACAAATGATAGGATGTTATTGCAGGGGCTTGTGGGGGCTGGCAGCACAAGCAGAGGAGCAAGCCCCATCTTCCTTGGCAGTGGCATCAACAACCTCTGCACAGCACCAAGGCTGCCGCCTACACTGAGCACATTGCAAAGCTTCCTACAGCATCAACTCTCAGCATGGCTGGGCCCTGAAACCCCAGGGATGTCAGATACACACCTCACCCCGGCTCTCTGGGGACTCAGTCACCTAGACAAGCATCCTCTCCTTAGGTTCTGATCAGTGCCTGTTAACCCTGCCTCACTTGGTACAATTTATTCATTTTACTTATGGGGAAATTGAGGCTCATATGGTAAAGGTGACTTGCTCCAAGTTATGTAAGCCCTTGTCTTAGCATTAGGAGACTTTGGTGTAAGTTCCTATTCTGCAACCGACTAGCTATGTGACCTTGGTCGACTTATCATTGGTGAAAGGTGATTAATTCTATCATCTAGCATTTCAATAGCGCTTTAGGGTTGATCAACTGTATTCACAATGTAATCCTTACAATAAGGTAGGCATTGTGGTAATCTGCATTTTGTCTAAGAGGAAAGAGAAGTTCAGAGAAACTAAGTGATTTGCAAAGTTACATTACTAATAAGTGGCATCTTCTGGATCCAAATAAAATATTTTCTCTACCAATTCATATGGCTCAAATTACTCAGTAATGAAACAGAATTAAAACTTGCCTTGAAAAACTTACAGGATATATATGAAAGTATGCTGAACTAAAAACTACTCGACCATCGGTTCCCAGCATCTTGAAAATGAGGGCTTATATTAGCTATCTATTGCTGGGAAATAAACCACCCCTAAACGTAGCAGTTTATAACAACATTTATGTTCTCATCCAGTTTCAGAGGGTCAGGAACATGGCAGCAGCTTAGTTGGGAGACTTTGGCAAAGTTGCAGTCATCTCAAGACTTGACTGGGGCTGGAATCCTCTTCCAGGCTGTCTCCTGTGGTTGGTGGCTGGAGGCCACCATTCCTCCCCATGGGGGTCGGGGAGCCATCTCCATAGGCTGCCTGAGTGTCCTCATGATGTGGCAGCTGGCTTCCCTCAGACTGAGTGATCCAAGAGCGAGACAGAGCACACCCAACATGGAAACCACAGTCTCTTTATAACCTAATTTTAAGAGTGACATACCATCACTTCTGCACTTTTCTATTCTCTAAGTCCAACCTACACTCAAGGGGAGAGGATTACACCCATACACATGAATATCATGAGATCAGGAGCATGAGGGCCATTTTGGAAACCGGTTACCATAAGATACCTTTATAATTCTAAAATCTTTGTTGACTCTCATGAGATCAAGATCATAATTTTTGTATCATCTGTTTAATTGATAAAATATTAAACTACATGAAATTGCTCAGATTTGACTATTTGTGACTCACAAAACTGGTAATTTCATATGGTTCAGCCTAATTTTTAACCTCTAGAAGTTCTCAGATATTTACTAACACTTTTTGATTAAGTTGTACTTTATTAATTATAATAGCATATGTGTTCATTGGGAAAATGTTAATATTTATAGTTGGAGGTATGTTATTTATTTAGTCTTTGGACAATGCTTGGTGGAAAATGGATTCATGCTTATCCTCCATCTTTCTAGAATTAATTGCATAAACCCACAGGGGTCTAAACCTCAGAAACTTAATCACTGAACAAGCTAGGTATGACAATAACTCTAGTAGATGCCAAGAGTCCTTTTTATTATAGCATACTGCCTTTCAGTATGTCTTATTATCAGACATAGAAACAGCCCTTCTGTTAAAAGAACAATTCTAACGAATCAGTTCCGATTTGCCAGTCAGAGGCTTCTGTCATACTTTACAGTCCTGAAGCAATGACCCTAAAGGAACAGTGTCTTAAGCTTATTTATGATTTTAGTCCCCCAACTTTTGATAGTCTCTACTTGAAGCTATTGGTCTGTTGCCTCCTTACTGATCTACATGGTTAATGCTCTTACCGTCAATACTACTCTATACAAAGTAGTTGATGCCAACAGTTAATTTAGTGAGCTGCTATTCTACACAGTTACTGAGAAACTTCTATGGGCAGAAACTCATCTAGCTCCTGGAGGTATAGCTGTGAATGAGACAGGCAAGATCTTTCCTCTCATGAACTTTATATTCTAATGGTTCTCAAACCTGGCTTTTTAGAAATATGGATCCTTACGACCCACCCTAGACTTACTGAATCAGGAAATGTGGGATTGAGGTGAGGAATTTACATTTCCTAATGCCCCACAAGTGACTCTGATGCAGCTGAGTCCATGGCTCAGCACTTGGGAACCACTGGTGCATATTTCAGTTCTCAACTGCTTCACCTCCCATTTAGTCCACAGCCCACAGCAATGGTTGCCACTTAACCACTTCACAGAAATTGCTCTTGCTAACATCACCATGAACTCCTGAGAGACAAGTCCATTAATTATTCTAGACTTCTCTTACTTTCTCCCTATGGCATGATGTTGCTGGCCTCACCCTGCTTCTTAAAATCCCCCTGGCTTTTAACAACATTCTCTTTTTGTTCTCCTCCTACATTCACTCTGGTTGCTCCCTTTCAGTGTCCCGCTGTTGATCCTCTTCCTTTCCCACTGGATAAATGGTGGCATTGCTCAGTATTCTGGCTTCAGTCAACTCTTCTCACTCTCCAAAGTGTTCCTGGGTGATTTCCCCCATAACCCTGGTTTAAGCAGTCTATGTCAATGACTTGAAACCCTGTACACCAGACCACATTCCCCAGGACTAGTAGCACTCATCAGCACACAACACTCAATAGACCCAATGATGTAACCCATTTATTCATGAAGGATATTAATAAATATATTCTTACTTAGGATCCAGTGGTCCAGAGCTATTTATTAAGCTAAACAAACACTGTAATTTAACTCAAACTACATGGTGAACTTCCTGAGAGCAGGAACTGGGTCTTTTTATTTCTGTGCCCTCACTTATTCAGGACACTTTTTTGAGAATATAACAGAATAACCAGTTAAAAAATTGACTTGTGTCAATCTCAGTACCCAAACCCATCAGAAAAAAATAGAAAAAGTCTATGTTCCTGCCCCATGAAGTTAACCAGCCTTTTGTTTCAGAGAAGTCACCAGGTGAGTGAGCTTCTCTAAAGATGAGTGCTAAACAATATTTTCGTGTTTTAAATTCTGAACCTGAAAGGGAAGAGGGGATGGAAGCTATTTATTGAAGGCTAAAGGGAAGGGAAGGACAGGGAAGAAGATAGGGTGGCACAAATGTGACATTCTTTGCACAGGTGTATGTGTGTGTGCATATGCATATTAGCTCCATATGTGGAGATAATATATATGTATATGTGCACATATATTCTATAACACATATATGAAGATCATATATATATATATATATATATATATAAAATACAATATCTCATACGATTACTATGAAAAGTAAATGAACTAATGTAAATAAAACACTGAGCATGTACCTGGTACATAGTAATGGTGCCTTCTGCTCTCTCCAAAATCCTACTTGCTTAAGCAAAGACAAAACTACAAAGAATTCTCATTTGAGTCAGACCCAATTGTTAAGTCTAACATTAGGCCAGAGAGTGAGTAACTGCACTGTTGAAATTGTATACGTAATTGCATACGTTTGTTTTTCTGAGGATAGAAGCCATAACTTTCATGAGATCCTCAAAAGAGTCCGTGTCTCTAAAAATTTCTACAAGGCCTAAGAATCATGTGCTGGCCAACATTTCAACAATTGTTATCATTCTTACTTATTCCTGAACATACTACTTTCCCAATCAAGATAAGTATCAGTGACTCAAAGATGCTCCTTTTAAGGAGGCTAGTGGAATCTTCATTCATTCATGCATGCATGCATTCATTTACGCAAGAGGCAGTCATTTGTACCGACTCTACATTTGACATTACTAAGCCCAGGGTACAGAGACACACAGACTGTGAGATCATTCAAAAGACAACTACCTAAGCTGTGATGAAGGCTTAGGTAGTGACCCTAAAGTGACCATAAAATCTGAAAAAGGAACATCTCAGAAGCTTAGCAGCAACAGCTTCAAGATCTGCTACTGTCAAAAACAACAAAAATTGTTCTGAGGAAGGGCGATCACTCAGTAGGGCACAGAAATGTGACAGAGAATGTTTTCTCTTTAACTGGACCGAAGCTAAGGAAAGATCATCTCCCAACAGCCCCACCCGCACCCTCCCTGCCTCTTTATTTTCAGGTTTTTTGAACTGAAATTTAAAAATCTCTTTATGTTCTATAGTTTTTCTTTTAGCTTAGTGTGAATTGTGGGCTCTTGGAATCTTTGAAGTGGGAAGGTCCCTAATCTACAGACACGACACATAAATTAGGTATAATCTTGAAAATACCCAAGGACAAGAGTCTTACTACCTTGAGAGATCCATTCTATATTTGAGTGGGTCTAATTATTAGCTGTTTCTTCCTTGTTTTGAGCTAAAATTTGCTCTAATTTTCACCTTAAAGTCCTAATTCCATCTTCTGGGACAATACATGTCTTCTACATCAATATTTTAAATTAACAGGTCATAAAATAAATTTTGCAATTACATCCAGCATTATATTTAATGCAACTGAATAGGATAGAATAGAAAATATTAGAGTTAGATAGAATAGAAAATATTAAGAGTTATAGCATGTGAGAGACAGGTTTTTTTTTCAAGGTTTTGTTTCAGTTGTTTATAGATGTAAATGTGCGCTAGGTTTGATATAAAATGTCTTTCTTGCTATGGGTTGCCACCAAAAAGTTTGAAAAACACCAATTCCTTCAGATAGGTTAAGACATCTGTGTCATGGACCCCTATGTCTTCTGTTCTCCAGATTCAATATCCCAGTATTCTTCAGTACTTGTCCATTTGTTTCTAGTCCATTCCCTACTTTGGTCTCTCTTCTCTGACTAGGCTCTCTCTTGAATGTTCCTCTTGAAATGGAAGGCGCAGAACCTCCCAGCTAGGACAGGACTGGGGGACCAGGGTACAATACACACGTTGGGGCAGGAAGACAGGCAGGAGTTCTCCCTGCTTCAATGTTTGCTAAGTCCTCAGATGCCTTCAGCAGTGGAGAACCAAGGTCATTGACCCTATCACCAGAAAGCTTCCAAGAAGGTGTTTTTGGGAGACGTGGATTCAAAAATACATAGTGCACAGCTGCTCTACCAGGTTTCAGGGTAGTACCAAGAGAGAAAGAAGACCACCATCCTGTGCACTCCAGGCCCACACACAATTATTATCTCACTGAATCTGTGAGTTACGCAGTATCGTTTTCACCTCATTTTATAATAAGAAAACTGAGGTTCGGAGAAAAGATGAGAAACTTCTTGATGTATTTTAGGAGTTATAAAACTTGCAATAAATGGTCATCAGACAACCTGCAATGTGCTATAGGTGACAATGGTGGTAGTTCTCACTTAAATAGCACTTTGTTGTTTTCAAGACAGTCTCATATCCTGTATTCCAATCATCCAGAGGTATGTGCAGGGTCCATGATAGGGTTCCTATCTTCCAGATGAGAACATGGGTCCAGGGAGATTATGTTACTTGTCCAAGACCACACAGCTAGAAGGTAGTACAGCTACTTCTAACTTGGGTCGCAACTCTAAATCCAATGCTATTTTCGTGGGCCTCTCTGCCTAATGCTGACAGTTTTACCCAGACCTACAGAAGCAAACTACTCTTTATCTTCCCTGGTCTGGAAATTTACAAAGAGATTCTAGGATGCTAATGCTCTATCCAGCTATCCTGTTATGACCAAGATGGCATTAGCCTTTGTGACTCTAGAATAAGATGGATTCTTCCCGTAAATGGCCAACAAGCTGGGGCCAAGTTGTAAACATTATTTACATCAACCTCAGACAGTAGCTGAATCTGTAGCTGGGGTGCCAGGGAATATATGAGAAAACCAGGCAGCCTTAATCCCTGCAGCACGTGTGAGGAAATAAAGACCACCTTGACTGATGGCTGGCTTGATACGTCTGAAGAGGATTAAGTCTGGCTGCAACAGAAATGGCTGGGAAGCCAAAGTGAAGAGAACTCGATGAGGTATGGCCTACAAAGTTTAAACTTCTAATCTCCACGGACCAGAGTGACTTCGTAAGGAATTCAAGAAGAACGCAATTCGCTCAACATATAATAGGATCCTGAAATCCGAAGAATGTTTTCCTGAGGGCAGAAAAAGGCAAGAAGTGTACTGGTGCCCACTGTGGGATGACTGAAGGCTCAAGCAGACTGTGGCAGTGCTACTTTGATAACTCAGTGCTACAGGGGTATTGCAAGGGTTGATGACATTTGCAGGTGTTGACACCTACCCAAACTCATCTTCTAGCTTAACAGGTAGAAGCAAGCAGCTAAACATATCCACGCATTCATCCAAACCAGCAGACTGGCAAAGTCAGGCCCAGCAATAAATGGAGTTTAATCTCTGGAATTTAACTTGAAATACCGTCACTGGATTTTTTAGGTGATTCTCTGGCCCCCCCAATCCCTGCCCACTGTTTTTCTTCCTTTAGGGGTTTGTCTTTTGATAATAAGCTCTACTTGCATTTGCAAAATATAAAAAGTGAACTTCCAGATGGACTTCTTAAAGTGCAATCCAAACATGAGGGAAACAAGAAATCCAAAAGTCAAAGGCGAGTGGGAGGTTTTCTTCTCCTCCAAATCTCTGGGGAGTCCGATTCATTCAGCATGTTCACATTCTGGTTTAATTTCCATTTTCTATAATAAGAGATGAAGATGTAATATGTCAATGTTGATGTATCAGAGAGATGATGAATTCCAGGCTAAAACACGGCGACATCTGCTTGGAAACGAGATGGAAGAAATTAAGATGCTTACCATGATTATTTTCCTCCCGAGCAAATTTATAGTATCTTTGGTCTCAAGGGCAGAAATTCCAGACAGATTAGCTTTTCATCTCCTAGGTAACTCTCTGAACTGCACAGCTATAGAAATTCTTTGCTTTAACATTGGGTGTCCTTATTAGGGAAATATCTTAAATTCTGTGCCAACAAAGAAACTCATTGACTACTAAGCAATAATCATGAAAAAATTTATGACATGGATTACAAACAGGTGCTCCAAAGAGAACAAAAGCTGGGGTTATTCACCGCTTGGACTAACTGGAAAACATTATTTACATCTAGCACAGTACATTTTATGCTTTTAGTAAATATTTTTTCTGGGCTATGTGTCCTCATATTCTAGGGAGGGTAAGTTTGCTTAAGTACCAGAGGGAATTGGCGAATGTAAATAGAGCTACATAATAATAGGTGCTAGAGCACTAGAATTGCCTATACTATACTCATTCATAAATTAATCAACAAAAATGTATCCAGGCTCTACTACATTCCTGTGTTCAGCTCTGGAGATGCAAAGATAAATACAATATGATGTCTGCTTAGTTCAAATTTGCTTTATTTACTTTTTACAAACATCTTAGGAAGCTGTGCAGGCATAAGCATGTCTATTTCATAGATGAGGAAGCTGAGGCTTGGTGAGGTCACATACGAGGAAGTACCAAAGTCAAGACTGGTACCCCAACCTTCTTTCTTCAAATCCAGTGCTCTGCCCACTCCCTCACACACTGGCATGATTGAGATGAGATCCAAAGGGGGTTTGGATGACCCAAGGGCAACCACTGAGGGCAACCTCAGTGCCTGAGGACATCAAAACTGGCTTTTGACCCAGTATTAACATCCCAGTGCATTCCATTTTCATTTTTTATCCAGATGTTTAGCACCGTGTAGACACAGCTATGGTCTCAATCATGACTAAGTGATACTTTTCAGGAATTACTGAAATGCTCATTGAAAAACTATTCTAATTGCATTTTGAAATGATCCAGTGGGGGAAAGTGTCTGGACCTTTTTGAAGCAGTTTCTCTCAGAATTTAAGCAACAGGAGTTGTAAAATATTCCCCAAAATATTGCTTGGCATGACAACCTCTTTCAACACAAATGAGCCATTGATAAAAAGGCATTTGTTAAGAGAGACAGGAGTTGGGGTGAAGCTCATTAGCCACTTGGTTGCCAGGGAAGCGAAGCTGCCAGAGAAGCCTGGATTGAAGATGAACACGGTGGGTGGGGGCCTGAGTACACGGGTCATTTGCAGTCAGTAGGGGGCAAAGAGGACATTTTATAGCCTTATTAGGTACAAATGATTTGGTTTTTTTATACTGGCAGAATCAATATGTAACTACTCCAAAATAACCATGATGAAATGGAAACAACACAATAAAATGGAAATGATTTTGGGGTGAGAAAAACCTAAATTGGAGGATTCCCTTACCTGTTAGTTGTGTGACTTTGGGCAAATCTCTGAACAACTCTGAACTTCCATTTCCTCATCTCCAAAATGAAGATAATCAATCCTATCTCATAGGATGATGAAGGATTTGAAAGCACTTTTTAAATGATAAAACAGTATGTGAATCCAAGTTTTCCTTTTTTATTTACAAGAGAAATTCAAATCCAAATACAGTGTTGAACATCTCTCTGTGCTCAAATATTATTCATCACCAATGCACTCTAACTTCCAGCTGCCCCAGCCTTGGTCACACTCGTGCTGCATCTGTCCTAAGCATGTATATTCAGAGTGCCTTCTGTGGGTGTTTCCCAAGGCTTCAGTTCTGTGATCACAAGCCTGAGAATGTTTGCTGCATCTCTGATTTGAGAAAGCAAGCCCTTCGATTAGTTTTCTAAGCACCATTATACAAAAGGCCACACAGAGACTACATTCAGATGTCTGACGGCCATCTTGAGCTTGACTCTTGATTTCTAACCTCTCCAGCCTGTTCCTTCACTAGTTCCTCGCACCTCAGCAGACAGCAACTCCATTCACTTTTCCCCGTCCATGTCCAATCCATCCCCCAGTCCTGTCACTGCTGTCTTGAAATACATCACTCATACAAGCTCTTCTTGCCTCCTCCCCCAGGGCCACCCTACTCCACCCCCCAAGTACCCTTGGTCTGGAATACTGCCAGTCTTCACTGGTCTTTTCCACCCTTACCCCTTTACAGTCTATTATTCCTGCAGCAACCAGAGTGATCCTTTAAAGATATAAGTTAGGCCAATCACAGAGACCCTTTCCTAGCTCATTAAGAATAAGGGCCAAAGTCTTAACCACGGTCTACAAGACCCCAGCTGAGCTGATCTGGCTTCCCACTACCTCTCAACTTCATTTCCTTCCGTCTGCTCAGTTAATCCAGACACTTTGGTGCTCTAGTCCACCAATACCCTCTTGCTTTGGGAAAAATTTGTGCTTGTCATTCCCCTTGCATGGATTATTTTTATCCCAGATGCTCACGCTTCATTTTTTTCACTTTACCCAAGATTCTGCAACAAACATCATTTCCTTGGAGAAATAATCTCCTGATCTCTTCTGCTGCTTATTGTTCTTCTTAGCACTGACTTATATTATATTATGTTATATTATACCGTATTATATTATGCCACACCATACTGTATTATATTATTGTTTATTGTTTGTCTCCCTACTGGAATATAAGCCCCACAGGGGCAGATATTTGGTCTCTTTCATTTGTTGCCGTATCACCAGCATTTAGATTAAATCAGTACATTGTAGATGCTTTCAGAGGCTGTGTGACACATCCTTGAAACCATCAGGAGACCAGGGCTGCCTTTCAATTGTGGGCATACTTAATCCAGCTTGGTCGATGGTATAATCGAGTTTAGAAAGAACCATGTATCAACCAAAAGGTATCCTGCCTGGAGCTGAGAAATAAGGAGTGACTGAAGAGCACGAAAGTCCTAGCTCACAGGAGTTAAGTAACTTGCCCAAACTTACAGATAAAATATAGAAAAATTAGTATTTGAACTGAAGGGGCTGAGAACATGCCACCCCAAAATATGCCACTTTGGCATATTGATTATTTTGAGCTGAAGGCACATGCAGGAGGGGTTCTCTGACCTCCCCCTTTTGACCTAAAAACAGGTTATAAAGTTTCCTGTAAGCAAGGTGACCTCCCTGCACCAGGAAAAGAACATTCTTATCACCAGGTGAGTTGACACCAAAATGGATCTGTACAAACAAACCTACTAAAATAATCCTTATATTCCATTAGTTTCCCCAATATATTTCCTAGTCACTTTTCCACAACTCACTGCCCCTAGAAGCTTAAATGCCTTTTCCTTTGTTTTGTCACTTTTCCACAAATTTATCATTCCTTGTTTAAAAGGGTATATAAGCTCTTGGTTCTAAGAGCTTCTTAGGGTCTTCATTTTTCTTATGGAGGCTCCTATGTACATGTAAAAATATTAAATAAAATTTGTATGCTTTTCTCCTGTTAACCTGTCTTATGAAAGTTTAATTCTCAGGTCCAGCCACAAAACCTAAGAGGATAAAGGAAAAATTTTTCCTCTCCTATAGAACAATACTGTAGACAATGCTACCTCCCTAATGCATTTAAACTGAATTGAACGTTCCTGCAGTAGCCCCCAGATGTAGGTGAGTTGGACCTCTGAGTTAGTTCCTGCAGTCTGAAAAGATACCATAGAATTTCTAGAGCTGATAAGCAGAGACATTGAGCCTGGACAACGATGGCCACTCCAGGGACCTCTGGTGGCTGCTACCTCTGACACCCAGGAAGCTGTGAGAAGTGTAGCCTCCTCTCAGGCCCTAGGAGGGTCTCCAAAAAGAAGATTCCAGCCTATTGGTCCAGCCTGAGCGGGTATCATGGAATTCACCCAGAGAAAAGGTGAACTTTAGCTTCATTAATGATTGTGAAATTCTGGCGTTTGGTTCCTAGCGACTGCTTCTTTCCTCTAATTCTCTTGAAATCTCTCAGCTACGAAAGCTGGTCACCAGGAAGATGTTTGTAAATATCCCTCAAGGGGGCTGTCCTCTGGGCTAGAGACAACGTCCTGACTCCAGAGGCTTACCAGGTCCTCTGAAGTTGGCAGAGGAGATGGGTCAATGTTTGTCCACATATCTAAGGAAGGAGATGTTTTCATGCAGGCACCACTAAACCTCGATAAAGGCACTTCTCGCCTGTCTTGTAAGAGGCTGGGTCCTGTCCCTTCTGTAGCTCCCAAATCCTAGCACACTCTGAAGTGAACTGTCTTCACCAAGGGCAGAATAAGTAAAAATCCTCATCAAGACGTTTTGATCTCATACAAATATCAGTTCTGATGATCTCCAAAACTCTCTCACTGTGCTTTGCACAGGCATTACCAATAACCAACGATATTGTTCTCTCCCGGGCATGCTGAGAGAAAAAGCTATTTTGCTGAAGATCGTTTCTTTGACATTCACGCTCCAACAAGGATAGTCTCTTCTGGGCCTAATTTGACTTCTTTATGTGCCAAGAGGAAACTTTCTATCTGAAGGGCAGGCATACAGATAACTGAAGAGCCTTTAGGAGGTACTTTATAATTTCCTTGAATTTCCTAGAATGTTTGGAGAATAATGTGTATTGATTAGCTGTCTCTTTCAAAATGCTTACACTTCTCCTACCCTTTTATTTTTTTAAGGGAATTAACAGTGAAGAGAAAAAATAAGAATATACCGACTCACTCATCCATACATTTCCATGAAATGTAACAGAGTCCATGCAAGGACAGTGGAAGCCAAGCGGCTATTCCTGATGAATTTGGAATTGAGGTCATGGAAATAAGAGAGATGGCAGTGACTCCTTGAGACCATGTTATAATCTGAATCTGACACTAGGATGGCCAGCGTGGTGACTGCACGGCAACTTCAGGAGGCAAGAGTTGAGATCAGGGGCACGTGACCTTCAGCTGCCCGGCACAAAGGGAAGGGGAGTTCTGAGCATACCACAGACCTAGTCTGTGTCATTTAACATGCAGAGCATGACACTCCTAGGGCAACGTTCTCATAGAAAATTCTGCTTCCAACCAATGAACTGGCACAAAACAAAAAAATTAAAGCTATGACCAACGATGTCACATAACAGCAAAACAAGCAAGTCCGAAGGTTTTTTTTTTTTTTTTTTTACTATAGTGCCCTATGTGCAGGGCTTCTGAATTTTTTTTTCCTCCAGCCTAGGCCTTACCTGGTCACTCCAGGGGATCGACATTTTAGCATAGCAAAGACTACACATTCATGACACATTAATGAGCCATGGCTGAAGTTTTGCTAGTGGAAAGAGCACTAGATTTAGAGATAGGAGACCTGGGCTGTATTCCTGATTGTGGCTACTAGCTGCATAACTTTGCACAAATCACCTAATTTTCTTAGTCTTGTCGCTACATCTATAGAATGCAAAACCTGGAAAATATAAAGGACTAATCTTATGAAGTAGGCATTATCATCTCCATGTTACAGGTGAGGAAACTGTGGCCACACAGTTAATAAGGAAAAGAACCTAGGCAACGTAAGATTTTTTAGATTACGTTTCTAGTGTCTGTCTACACCATGATTTCCTGAGCTGGCCTTGACCAAGAAGGAGAAGGAGTGATCAGGAGTGGACTTCACAGCGTGAGAAGCCCAGGAAGGGGTGTTAGCAGAGAGGGGAAAGAATGGCAGCGAAGCTACTGCTTATCCACCCAACACTCAAGTCCACTCATGCTCTTACCCCTTGGATACACCCTCTGGCTTCTAAGGTGAGGAAAAGACCAGTCCCTAAATCTCTGAGGACCAATGCAAATGGACGTGCCTCACAAGTAGAAACAAAGGCCTGGAGTCCATTCAAGGAACTAGAGCCTTTGATTTTACGTTAAATGCATTTTACATTTAATGTACTGTGAGGTGAGTAATTAATTAATGCACAGAGCATTAAAAGTCTCATATTAAACTTCACTGAGCCCAGTTTTGAGTGTGAGGTAGCAAAAAATAACAGCTCCTGAAACCATTTTCTCTTTTTTTCAAGGTGTCCTTTAGGGAAGTTGGAGTTACAACAAAATAAGTAAAACAGTTTGCTTTGGTCTTCTTTCCAGCTTTCCTGTAACTTCTGGGTCCACCCTCAGTGCCAGCAACAGCCCCACCTCCTTTCCTCTGACAAGTCTCAGTCACAGCCTCACCTCCTAAGGGAAGCCTTCCCTGGCTGCACCCAGAGTCAGGGGACCTATTCAGTGTTCCCACCCAAAGCACCAGGAATCTCTCCTCTACAGCATATCTCACGCTTCTACTTGTTCCATTAAATTTTGGTAATTATTGGTTGAGTGTCTGTCTTCCTGAGAGACTCTGAACTTCTTGAGGACAGTGACCGTATCTGTTTTGTTCACTGCTGAGTCCACAGAGCCAAGGGCAGTACCTGGCACCCAGCAGTAGGTGTTAGCTGAACTGCGCCCTGTTCATTAGTTTCTCCTTCCACCCCAAGGTCTGAATCACTCACCACCAAGAGCTATTCACAGGGCATGCATGACGTGTGGCATCGTGTTGGGTGACGTGGAGCCCAGGAACTCATCTTCACTCTTGGAGTGAGCTGGCACTGAGCCAAGAGGCACCATTGCGGCATCTTGGAAACAACACTGCATTTGTAGTCAGGACACCCTGCTTCAAACTTGTTTCCCCATCTGTAAAATAGGAATATAAACACCTAATACACCTACCTCACAGAGTTGTTCTGAAGATCACATGAGAAAAATAAATGAGAGAAGTTTCTATATCATGCAGCATCTTACCGTGAATGCCCAATTTTTACAAGTGGCATGAGAGGAAGGTGACTTCTCCTAACCCCCACAGCAGAGCTCTCTTGTGGCTCTCTTTATCACCTCCTCCTCTCCAAGCCCCTCACAGGTGTGTGTTCCCAGAGCTGTCATGGCCTACCCCCTTATTTTACAGATGAGGAAACTGCAACCCAGACAGAGGAAGAAGTGACCTGCCCAAAATCTGACATGGAGTCAGAGGCAGAGCCAGGACTAGACCCTGGGCATCTGTGTCCTTTCCACCTATCCACCTTGGGCTGCCTCCTTCCCATGTCTCCTTGAGTCAATTTCCATACCCCTGGATGGCTCCTTCTGCCCCTTTTGAAACCATTCCTACCCTCACTACACAGACTACAGATACACAAAGGTGCCAGCTCAACTGTTTGTTAAACATGAGTTTAGTTGGGATGTATAGTTGTTAGAGGGCCCAAAATATTTTTGCCTAGGCCAGCTTGATCCTTAATACCCCTCCCATTTTCAATTCACTGATTATTTTAATGAGGCACCTTACCAGCATCCCCTCTTACTCTCTCCCTGCAAAAATAAACACATTTTTCCTCTATAGAAGAGAATTTTAGATTCACTGTTACCTGATCATTTCATGCCTGGGGAGAGGAGTCTTAGCAGATCAAAGCCCAAGTGTGTGGTGCTGAGGTAGGGACGGGGAGAGGGGGATCACGAAGGAGGAAGGGTAAATAGTGCAACAACACCAACCGAAGTAATGGCACCCATTCATTGCACTTTCTATAGCAGTGCTGTGCTAAGCCCTTAGCCTGTGCTATTTTTGTTCTAAAAACAGACAGTAACGGGGTGTACTATGTTGAATACTGCCCCCCTTAAATTCATGTCCACTTGGAACCTCGGAATGTGACCTTATTTGGAAATAGGGTCCTTAGAGATGTAATTAGCTAAGATGAGATCATACTGTAAAAGAAGAGAAAACAGAGACACAGACACACAGGAAGAACAGCATATGACTACAGAGGCAGAGACTGGAGCGATCCTTCTACCAGCCAAGGAATGCCAAAGATTTCTGGCACCTGCCAGAAGCCAGGAAGAAGAAAGGGAGAACAGTTCTCAAGAGCCTTTGGAGAGCGTACGGGCCTGCTGACACCTTGATTTTGTACTGCTAGCCTCCCAAACTGAGAGAGAAGAAACTGCCGTTGTTTTAAACCATCTACTTGGTGGTAGCTTGTAACAGAAGCAATAGAAAATGAACAAAGGAAGTATTAAAACTCCCACAACCTAGATAAAGTTAGAAAGTGTTTCAAATCCAGCATCTTTGAACTTGGTAACAACAGTAGAAGGAAGGGGGGGGGATTCCTATGATTAGTCTCCATTTCATGGATTAGGCAACTGAGGCCAGAGATGTAAGACAAAACGCCACAGTCACATAAGAGTAAGCATTACAGCTGAGACATCCATTTCAAGTCAGGCCCAGAGAGATGCTGCCCTAAAACACAAATACCCTTCCCATTGCCCATCCTTTGCTCCCTCCTCCGAACAGAGGGGGAAGATCATATCTCTTTCCCAGCATCATCTGGGGCAGGGCACACTTCACAAAAGCATGAGCTCTCAGGCTCCTCCAGCCCCTCAGCCAGGCCTGTTTCTGGGTGGCAGGCCCACCCTTCTTAGATCTAACTTCCTAATTCTGACTTGCAGGGACCAAAAGAGAATCCAAAAAACTCACAGATCTTTGGTAAACTAGGAACATAGACTTGATCTAATAAGACAAAATTGGACTACATTTGAAAAAAGTAGAGCGCAGTCAGCTTGTTATTTGGCCTTGAATGTGAAAACACTTCAACAAAAGTGGTTTCTCCTTATCATTAATTCTCTTAAAGAGAAATTTACCTAAAAGTCATCTCCCTTAAAGTGTTTTGAAAATTAGATGAGATTAAAACGAGGATGTTAAAATGAAATTAAGCCATTGTTTTAGGAGGCAAGATTTTAGCTAACTGACCTGGAGCCTTGAATGTCAAGCTGAAAATTTCTAACTATTCTAGAAGCTACAGCAGAGATCATCAAAGGGCTGTGAGTCAGGAGTGATGTGCGCTCTGGAAAGGCTAACTTGGCAGCCATGAGAAGGATGGATTAGAGGAGAGACTGGAAGACAATTTGAGGAGGTTGTGGTAAAGGTCCAAAGGAGAGAGCTGAAGCCAGGGCTGAAGTGGGAGAGGATGAATGAAAGCGGAGATCAAAGACACATGGCTGGGCTTCCCTGGTGGCACAGTGGTTGAGAGTCCGCCTGCCAATGCAGGGGACACCGGTTTGTGCCCCGGTCCGGGAAGATCCCACACGCCGCGGAGCAGCTGGGCCCGTGAGCCATGGCCGCTGAGCCTGTGCGTCCGGAGCCTGTGCTCCACAACGGGAGAGGCCACAACAGTGAGAGGCCCGTGTATCGCAAAAAAAAAAAAAAAAAAAAGACACATGGCAGATGTACAATGGCATTTACTCATGGCTGATTGTGGGGAATCAAATGGGATAAAGCCTGGATTTTAACAGTCAATGAAAGTGAAAGGAGGAGAAGGAGCAAAGGTAGGCAGGAGGATGAGTCTGGTTTTGTCAACAAGGAGGCTGATGTGACCATGGGAACCCTGGCCAGTTATTTGAATTGTGGTCTTCTCATTTCTGGACTTTGTTTTAGCGACAGAAATATAAACTCCCATCTTATTTAAGTCATTGATATTTTGGGGTTTCTGTCTCTTGCAGTCAAATATAAGCCTAATATCAATATTGGGGCTCTTTCCCCACAACTACAATCTCCTTTGAAAAGATAACACTTCATCCCCAGAATGTTCATAGTTTTAAAAGAAGCTGCTTCTCCCTCTCAGAGTTCTCATATTCAACCTATCGTCAAAGCTTACAATTTCTCCTTTGAAGATAACTTTTAGATTTGCCTTTCTAGTCTAGCATTCTTGATGATGCTCTTGTCTATGTGACCACTCACCTGGTACAGCATCCTCCTCTCCATCCCACCAATGCAGACACTGCTAATGGCCTGTCGTACACTGCCCTGATTGACAGCCCTGCAACCTGCCCCAACAATTCCAAATGCCCCACCTGACTTTCAAGATCCTGCCAAATCTGGCTTTGACTGATCTGACATTATTTCCCACGTTTTACCGACATGAATTTTAGTTCTAATCAGACCAGTCTTCCTTCCAAAATACTATACCCATTCTGAGCTCCACAATTCACTCTACTTATTCTACATGGAATAGCTTCTCACACTTCACTTGGCTACAGTGTGTATTTAGCTATCTCCGTCTTTCAAGGACTTGAACAAATTAGCCACCAGTTAGGAGCAGGTATGACTTGAACCAGGACAAAAATCCAGTAAGGCTACAGGCAAGCTCCCAGCCAGATATCATAAGCAACTAGAAAGCAGAGATCCCATCCAGTACCTCCTCAACATCAACCCCTTCCCGTAGTTCTGAGAAAAGTGGTCAATACTGAATCTGGAGAGATTCTCCAAATGTGGGAAGAAAAATAATGCAAAATGAAAGTGAAATCATTTAAAGATTTAGAGACAAATAACTAAAACTAAAACTAAGTGATAGCCTCTCCCACATAAATATAATTGGATTTAAAAACTAGAATCTACCACCTCATACCCTTTAGGATGGTTACCATCAAAAAATAAGAAACTTACAAGTGTTGATGAGGGTGTGGAGAAATTGGAGCCCTTGGGCACTGTTGGGAATGTAAAATGGTGCCGCCGCTGTGGAAAACAATGTGGCAGTTCCTCAAAAAATTAAAAATAGAATTACCATATGATCCAGCAATTCCACTTCTGGGTATGTATTCAAAAGAATTGAAATCAGGGTTTTGAACAGATATTTATACACCCGTGTTCATAGTAGCATTTGTTCACAATAGCCAAAAGTTGGAAATGTCCATTGATGGATGAATAGCTAAACAAAATGTGGAATATACATACAATGGAGTATTATCCAGTCTTAAAAAGGAAGTTCTGACACATGATACAACACGGATGAACCTTGAGGACATTAGGTTAAGTGAAATAAATCAGTCACAAAAAGACAAATAGTGTAATCCACTTATATCAAGTACCTAGAATGGGTAAATTAATAGAGACAGAAAATAGAATGGTGGTTGCTAGGGGCTAGGCGGGGGAATGAGCAATTATCGTTTAGTGGGTTCAGAGCTTCTGTTTGGGAAGATTAAAAGAGTTCTGGAGATTAGCTGCATAACAATGTGAATGTACTTAACACTACTAAACTGTACACTTAAAAATGGTTAAGATGGTAAATTTTATGTTGTGTACTTTACATCAATTAAAAATAAATGTGTTTTTTAAAAATTAGAATTTATAGTATTTGGTGTTCAATTCTGGAAGCACATTTGAATCACCTGGGGAATTGTTAAAACAAGACATTGATTTTTCCCTCCCCTCCCTTTCTCCTCCCCTAGAGATAGTTATCTAATCAGTTTGAAGTAGAGTTGTGGATGATTCTAATGTGTACCTACAGGAATCACTATAGCACAGGAATTAGGAAAAAATGTCAGTGATCTCACACATACTTTATAGACATGGAGTCTTAGAAGAAATGTGTGAGAGCAACAAGAAAGAGCTTAGACTTCAGTTTAACATACCTGAGGTTGATTCCCACCCTACTACTTCCTAGCTTTGTGACACTGGGCACCTTATGCTTCAGTGCCTGGCAAAGTACTCAGTGTCTAGCCTGATGCCTGGCACACAGGAAGCTATCAATAAATATTAGATTAAAAAATAACACATCTCTCTGGGAGCGTAATGACAATATTGTTACATTAGTCTGAGAATTAGCTACTAGAAACAATAAAGGTAAAGTCCTGGGCTTCCCTGGTGGCACAGTGGTTGAGAGTCCGCCTGCCGAGGCAGGGGACACCGGTTCGTGCCCCGGTCCGGGAAGATCCCACACGCCGCGGAGCAGCTGGGCCCGTGAGCCACGGCCGCTGAGCCTGCGCATCCGGAGTCTGTGCTCTGCAATGGGAAAGGCCACAACAGTGAGAGGCCCGCGTACAGGAAAAAAAAAAAAAAAAAGTAAAGTCCCAAAATAGCACATGGCACACAGTAGGCATGCAATAAATGACAAATATTATTACAAATATTATGGAAAGACCTTCAGAGATCATTTAATTCAACCTCATTTAGCAGATGAAAACAATGGGGACCAGTTAAGAGAAAGGATTCTTTACCCATGGTTCATTTTATTATATAATAGCCTTCCACGATTTAAACTTCTGTTCTCTGATGTTGCCTACACCAAGACTTCCAAATATCAACATTGCTGTTCAAACCATCACTTATGACAAGAATTGGGATGTGTTCTGATAAGCCTGTAGGTGCCTTGCTCAGCAATGTTACATGGGCAGAATGTATCTCTTTATGACAATCTGTGGAACATCAAATCTGAGACTTGACACTCCACAGGTCTGAGTCACTATGTATGGAAGGCAATTTCCCTGGGTTCCCTGGGGAGTAAATCACTCCTTGCTGGTTTTCAAGGGTTTTCTCTAAACTGAGGCTTCAAAGCTTCCAAACTGTCAAGACTTCAGTGACCTACCAACCAACCGTGGTGCTCCATGGCTCTCAGTTATTCACTGACAGCCCCTACAGAGTGTGGTCAGAGGGAGGTACTCAGACCACCTCTGGAGCCCATTAAAAATGAAGATTCCAAGACCTGAGGGTGCAATCCTGCAGCCTCCATTTTGCCAGACTCCCAGGTTACTCTTATGCATGTTAAAGTTGAGAATCATTGTCATTCCAGGAACCATCTGGCAGTTCATTCATTCCAGTGTTCAATATTTTACTGAGCAGGTACTCCATGCAGGCCCTGTCTTTGGCACTATAGACAAAGTAAAAGACGACATTGTTCCTATCCTCAAAGAACTCAGAATCTGCTAGAGGATAGACAAACTACAGGTGATATAGTACAGTGTGGTCATTCAATCATTTCATCTCATCATTCACCAAATAAATATCAAGAGCCCACCATATTCTAGGCATAGATTCACATATAGAAAGGCTGTACGGTATAGTGGTTAAGCCATGGACATGGCACCTGCACTGCCTAGCTCTTATACTATCAGCATGACCTTGGGCAAGTGACTTAACCTTTGTATGTCTCAGTTTCCTCATCTGTAAAATGGATACAATAATGACACTTCTCTCACAGGATGACTGTGATGATCCAATGAGTTAATAGATGTAAAGCCTGGAATAGTCTCCTGGCACATAGTAAGTGCTGAGTAGATTTCTATAGGAATCTAAGCTTCATGAAGGCCAGGATCTTTGTCCCTTTTATCCCTAACACGTAAAGTGGTACCCGCCACATAGGAGGCAATTACTAAATAATTGTTGAATGGATAAACGAATTTCTGTGGGAGATTGCCATCAACATGGCAAACTGAGCTGTAATTAACTGATTCTTCTCCTCACTTTCAACACATATATGTTGAGAAATATAAATAAACATTTAAAAATACATATATGGTCTCAAAATAAAGATAAATCCTCAGATACTGAAAAATCAAGGAAAGAAATCACAAGTATAAGTGTAAGCAGAAGCTGGCACATTAGAAGTCTCAAAAATTGCCAATTCTAATGATGGTGGTGGTGATGATGGTGATGATGTTGATGCAGCTGCCTGAAGATGACGGCTGGATGAAGGTAAGTCTTGAGAAGAATTACGGGGCACAATCTTCCTAGACCAACTACATGGGAATTCATTCTCCCTGCTTTTGTCTGTGATAAATATTACCCACACATTTACCAAATAGATTTCAACATCCATGAATGTGGAGCTACCTAGCTCATCTCTATCTCAGCTGTTCATCACATGATCACTGGATTTCATACACTAAACTAGTCTCAGAAATTTCCCTGAGGCACTTTTTCCTGGTCCTGGGTCATCCATATACAAAGTTGTAAACTCACAGACTCTAATGTTTAGAAGAGACATAACATGTCAAGAAGTTCAAACTCTCAGCCAGTGTTTCACTTCACTGCTCACCACAGCCGCTAAGGTTGCTCAGCCTACTGATCATATCTAAGGAAAGGATTCAAACTTTCATGAGTTTGTTAGAAGAGATTAACATTGAGACTTCTTATAGCCTGCTATAACCTGTTCTAGCTCTAGCTGCTTGGGATACCAATCTACAAGGGATGATAAAACATTAGTAAAATAGTAATATGGCACCTGAAAACTCAGGTTTCTACATGAATCCTTTAAATAACTGGCAAAATGTAAGTTGGACCCGCTGAAAACAACGTTAACACATTGGAATAGAAATTTAAAAAGTGTTCTCAACTGGCGTTAGCCAATCCAAGGTGAGCATTTTCATTTTTTGCATATGCGAAGTATACGGTGAAACTACTGGATACACCACCAACTCTGAGACCAGCCAGTTAAAACCGAATAGTTCACAGTGCAGTGCCGTTCACTGGGAATGAGGGATTCATTATTTCAAATGTAAACACTTGGCCTTTCTCACCTTCTGAGATGGCCCGCCCTCTGTCTGTGGAGTGTGTTTCTCTCTAAATAAATCCACTTCTTACCTATTACTTTGCCTCTCACTGAATTCTTTCTGCGATGAGACATCAAGAACCTGAGCTTCATTAAGTCCTGAAACCAGGTGTGTGATCTCAGTTGGAAGACTGTGGGTTTTGGCTGGGTTTGAGTCCTGGCAGCGTGGGTTCAAGTCCCAATCTGGGTTTTGGCTGGGTTCGAGTCCCAACAGCGTGGGTTCGAGTCCCAGCAGTGTGGGTTTGAATCCCAGTCTGGGTTTTGGCCGGGTTTGAGTCCCGGCCGTGTGGGTTCAAGTCTCAATCTGAGGTGCACGATTTCAGCTGGTGACCACGAAGGGACAGTGATAAGGTAAGAAAATGTTTGAGAGTTAGGTCTTGGTCCTACAGAGGCCCATGGGATGCCACAAACCAGGCACACTGGGGAGGAAGCTCTGCTGCTGTCTGCTCATTTTTGACTGGCAGGTCAAACCCGTATACTTATGCACATCCAACAGCAGGTCCAGGACAGAATTGTTAATCTCTATACTCTTCTCCTTGACTCTGAGGTTTTTCTCCTACATTCTTGTGTTCTTATTCATTCCTGCTCTATTTCTTTCTTCTGTTAACCCCAGAAGACCTGTGTGACCACCAAGGTGTACTCTTTATTGCTTTTACTCCTCTCCCTCTGACCCTTACAAATGCTGACCCTTTATTCCCAACTGATAGCTAGACCAACTCCTGCTCATCGTCAACACTGTTGGGGATGTCTTCTGTGACATTTTTTTTGCGACTTTTTGGGAACTAACACTGGCTGGGAGACTACCTTGGAAGGGATAGCGTCTAAAATCATAAGTGCAAATCTTCTGACCAAATTGCGCAGTGGATTTTGACTTAAGAGTGGAATTTTGGATAGCCTGGGAGTTAGAGACGTCACCTCAGGCTTGTATGAGGTGGGTCAGGCTGCATCAATCCCAACCAATACCCCTCTGGGCCATATACTCTGGGATTGGGAAAGATGTGGACAACAGGAATTAAAAGGAAAAAACATATTAGGTTATGTAATCAGGTTTGGCCACAATATGAGTTAGGAAATTTAAAATGAAGTGAAGTACCGTATATTCAAATTTTCATGGCCTTGCATCTAGGCAATGAAATCCAAAAGGAATTTAAGGTGTGTATAGCTCAGAGGGATAACTCTAGGAAGGACACAGAGGACATTTTAACTGACCCACCCTACAGGGCCATGGATCCTGAACAAACGTGGATCCCTCCTCCTGCTAGGTACAGGTCCTTTTGACTATGCATTTCATAGCTCAGTCTGCCCCAGACATCAGGCGTGAAATTCAGAAAGCAACTGCTGGTCCTCAGACTCCAGTGATTGTTTTGTCCCAATTGGCTTATTTGGTTTTCAGTAATAGGGATATGGCCAAAAAGACTGAACGCACCCAGAGAAATATGAAAAAGGCCCAAATGATTGCAGTGGCTTTGTCCACTCAGAGACCACTAAAGGGGAAGCCGGTTTTTCTGGACCAATCTGGCCCTGGCAGACCACAAGGCCCATGGGTACCCATACAAGGCCAGCATACCCTGTGTGGACAAAAAGGGCACTGGAGTGAGGATTGTGATCGATGTGCCCTTTGCATACAGCCAGGGCATTGGAAGAGGGAATGCCCCAGATGCCAGAGAGCGAAGGGGGCCCCTCGGCTATTGATGGTTTTGCAATCAGAAGACTGAAGGGGCCCAAAGCCGAAAGTGGCTCTGCCTAGAGATACCAACTACATAACTAATGTCGAGCCTTGGGTGGTCATTGATGTGGCGGGCCACTTGATAGAATTTCTTATAGACACTGGTGCAACCTTCTTGATCTTAACCCAAAGGACTGGAAACTCTGGCAATCATAAGGAATATGTAATTGGGTTGTCAGGGAAGAGACACAGGCACACTTCCCTGGAACTCCTTTTGTGCAAGATCAACGGCCAGCTGTTATTACATGCCTTTCTGTTTGTGCCTGACTGTCCCATCCCTTTAGTGGGAAGTGATTTATTAACTATGTTAGGGGTCACTCTGTTTCTCGAGGGGCAAGGGAACCACCCTCATCACCAAATGGTTCTAACAAAAAGCAAAAAAGAACAGATAAAATCTGAAGCTAAAATAGAAGCCATAGTAGACCCTGGAATGTGGAATATCGAGGTTCTGGGCTTAGCCAAAGATATCCAGCTGGTGATTATTAAGTAAAAAGGGTTACACAGTGTCTAAATATAAGGTACAAATTTCTTAAACCTAGGGAAGATCCTCAAAAATGTTTGTAAGTAGATTATCAAAATAGGAGGCCACTGGTCTGACTAAACTGACCATAGCTGATATTCAGAGCCTGACAGGAATTTTGGAAGAGGCCTTCTCCCCTAAGCTAAATGAGGAAAAGTAAAACTTTCCAACTTAGGTGAATGGGTATGTCAGTCCTTCAGTATCCTTGAGGTAACCACCCAATTCTTTGACAAAGAAAACAAAACTGTCCTTGTCTTACAAATGTAGTCTTTATAGGGCCAGAGGTGTGGCTCCAAAAATAATCCAAAACCCAGGAATCCTTTTACCACTCCTCAAACCTCCCCTATTTATCTTAAGAGGCTTGTAAATATTAAACAAAGGGGAAACAAAGTCATCTTAGGAGGAACTTGCCTGTACCTTTGAGATGCAAATGTCCTATCTGGTCTTCTCAGGAACTCTTCTCTCTGCCATCTTTTTAAACTGCAAATTTTAAGAAGAGGGTAAAGTAATTTAGAACTTGACTTGTCAAGGATAAATAGAAATCTTAAGTGTCTTGTCTGTAAACACTAGTTCCATCTGCTAGATTGATCTGTTCCATCTGCTAGAAGCCCAATTTGAATCCAACCCCTTGTAACTGATGGCTTTTATGTTGTACCTGACTTAGGGCTGAAATTTCGGAATGGGAACTATGAGGCCTCTGTGTTTGTTTGTGTGTTCATATGTATCTATATGTGCGTTGTAGGTATATGGTATTGCCAAAAATTAATCGTAAAAGAGCTCTACTTAATTGTTTTTTTTAAAATTAAGCCCTTATGGAAATACTCAGAAATAGAAAACAATCTGGCCAGAATAAATTTCAGGTTCATGTCATCTGGAAAATATTTAATACTAAACTGATATCTGCTATTGAAGGTGGCTTAAACTTGTTGGTTTGATTAATATAGGCGTGTTAGAGTCATCAATGCTAACTATATTACTTCTGTTGTACCTAGGTTTATTAGAGGTCAAATAAGACCTTATTCTATCTGTTACAAATTTGTCAACAAGAAAAGTAATTCAATGTGAAAAAAACTTTTAAGAAAAGTAAGATATGTGTTTTTAGTAAGAGAAGGTGTGAAGAATGAAAAATACTGAAAAGAGTTACGCATGATCAGGATTTTCTAAGATTGGATTGAATTTAGTTGGGTAAATGGATTTTGTTAGGAATGGGCCAGCACAAGACTGGATTTGGTTTCTTCCTCCAAAGTATTCTTGAAATGCTGCTTTTGACAACAGATTGTGTGAGTTTCTTTGCCTTTAAGTGACTTGTATTTGCTTTTGAGATCTTTTGTAACTTTGGTTAAGGAATAAGTATTGTCTCACAGTGACCTATGATCTTATTTGACCAAGTGTTTTAAAACTTTTTGACAAACTTCCCAAATATCAAATTTTAATTAAGTTTCTTTTGATTTCCAGCTAACTTTAGGGTACTTTATAGGTCCCTTGAGGTATCTTAAAGAGAAATATATAACTAGGATTATCTGGTATGTTAAGTTAAATGTAATCATTCGTAATTCTGGTTATTGTGACCAAGTTTCTTTATCGATTACACTGTAATCAGATGTTTAACCATGACTTTTAAGTCTTTTGTCATTTATAGATATTTTTGTACTCTGATGCTGTTACAAAAAGTGCTTCATCATCAAAGAGATTCACAGAAAGGCTATGGAAACAATTACAACAGTTCCACACCAAGATGATGGCTATGTGAGGATTCCAGCCCATACTGACTTAAAACAAGGAGCTGCCCTGCCCCTGGCGCCCCTAGATCAGGCATCCGGAGATTTTTACTTCCTGACAGACAAGGTTGATGCCCCTACTCAGCCTTGAAGCAGTTACCGAAGACAGACCATCACCCTTCTGCTTCCCATAAGAATATGGGAGTAAACTCTCTGAGGGGGAAATAAAACAGGAGGGAAGGAGGCAGGGCACAACCTTTGAAAGAATGACATAGCCCGAGGACATGACATAAACTGATCAGAACCAAATGGGTCCAAGATGGCGGACAAGTCAACTTCCACTAGACCTTGAGCCTCAGTATACACTCACATCAACAAGCTAAATGACACACCCACAGGTGCCATGACAGTTCCAAGACCAACCGTAAGGATCAAAAAGTGGGCAGTGGCCCAATTCCTGGAAATCCCTGACCCTTCCTAAAATAGCTGGAATACTCCTCCAGCAATTTTAGCCTATGAAAATAGCACTCATTAGCCTATGAAATTACCCAGTTCTATAAAAACTGACAACCCCATACCCTGGTGCCTTTCTCACTTTCTGAGATGGCCCACACTCTGTCTGTGGAGTGTGTTTCTCTCTAAATAAATCCACTTCTTACCTATCAACAAAAAAATATGAACACTTTAATATGCCTCCCCCAAAGCTGATCTGATTCTGAACAATCATAATTCCTAGACAATTCTAAATAAATAAAATTGTTAGGATACATTGAGTAGTCTCATTTTTAACATAAAGAGGCACACCATTTTTACTACCAGAAAATCAGTTTCTCCCTGAACCTTCTAAAATATTAAATATTTAGAGATTCTCCTCTTCAAAAGCACCCACCTGTCTCTGTCTAGCCCTCGTTCTGTCATTGCAAACACCCTCTCATTACCTGCCTCCAGCCCCCCAAACATCCATACCCATGCTTGGTCGGCCTCTGAAAACCAACTTTGCTTCTAGACAGTCAAGGATTCCTGGAGGAAAGGTAACTATTGGGTGACCTCAGTTCCCCTGCCCACTGGCAGAGGCAGCACAGTACACTTATTAAGCCCCAGGGTCAGGCTACCTGGGTTTACTTGCTGGTTGGAGAATGCACGTCACCCCTCAATAACCATCTGACCCTGAGCAAGTTACTCAACATCTCTGAGTCTTTTACCTCCTCTGTGCCACAGGGATGACAGTCATAATACCTTACTTATCGTGCAGTTATGAGCTAAAATGAGGGAACACGTGGAAAGCATATAGAACAGTGCTTGGCACAAAGTAAATGCCCAATACGTACTAGCTATTTTTTACTGTTGTCACTGTGCCCTCTTTGATCCTAGATGACTCTTTCCTCTCCACTCTATCTCAGGTTTGTGTCACCTCATAACCAAATTTCTGCCATGATTTGAGGCTAGGACTATGAAAATACAGTAGACATTACGGAAGATTTCAAGAAGGCAATAACATTAAAGTTGGACAATAAAAAATTTCTTTCCCTCTATTTGAGTGCTTATCAGAAAACTGGAAAAGGAAGAAATTAAAGAATTGCATAATCCCCTTAAAATTCTCTATAGACCAATCACGGTCCCTTCAACTTCCATCTATATATTATCAGATGGGTATATTTAGTACTCTCTCTCCCCATCCCAATATGTCACATCTTCCCAACATTGTTTATTTGTCAGAGCTTTCCCCCTAACTTTATCTTTTCTAAACCTTCTCAGCCCAAACGTATGCCATGTGCCAGCTACAGTAACATCAGGGCTTAGCGGAGAGGAGCTACACATCCAAATTTTCCTGAGCCCTCTATTCCTAAGAATACGAGTAACTTTGAAGAAACCACACACTAGACTAGGTAAAAGTAAATACCTATAAATACTAGTTAGCTAAAAATAAAATAAAATAGCTTATTGGACTCAAACTGCTTTTTATTTGTGCCATTTCTGTCAGTGTCACACATAAATTTTAATTATACTAAAAGAAGAATTAAGGAACAACTGTCAGGCAGACAGACTGAAAGTGACAGGGTTGCTGTAGGTTATGAATGTTGTTCACTGCACAAAGGCAACCAGCTGAGGGGTTAGTGGGGCCTGAAATCCAGCTTCTCACTCAAAAAGCCATGCATCCTGGGACACGTGGAATTTACTCAGAAGGGACATATTTTTCTACTTCATACAAAGACACCATATGGGCTAGGAGTGGTTACATACAGGGTTATTTAGTAAATAAGCAAATATATTGAGGATAACGGGACCCAGATTTCTCACTGTCAGAGAAAAGAGTTTCAAATATGGAAAGGATGTTGGGTTGGTGGATGTATCAATGTGAACTCATGATATTTCATACAGATCGATATAATTTATGTGAGTCTGTGAAGGTGTGTACATGAATACATTTCCTAGCTACTTCCACCAAGTGGGTCTAGAATCCATGATATACCAGTAGCAATGATCATATTAATATTCTCTGATAAAAGGAATCAGAGCCCATTGGAAAGATAGAGGATTCCAGGGCTAGGACAACGAAAATACAAGATGAGTCAGGAACATCTTGTGGTTCTAGAAAGTAAGAAAGTGCTCAAAAATCTTGGGAACGTGTCAAAATTACAGAAGGCTAGCTTGAAAGGGTTCCCTCCTTCCACCTGTCTCTAGTCTCCCAAACACCCATACCCATGCTTGCCAAAATCAGGGAAAATATGAGCATCAAAATAACTATTGACAATCATAGATTATAACTCATTAAATAAAATTATAATCTAGTAATTCATACTGACACAAACGAATGAATAAAAAATAAATGGGAGAGAGGGAAAAACTGTACCTTAGAATACCAACTAATAAATACAGAATAATAAAAGTTAGAAAATTGTCATTTGGTAACTATCAGAGTAATAATTCAGGCAAAATGATCAATGGATGCTTACATTAATGGGTGAAAATTTAACGGGAACAGGATATTTCATCCCAAGGTATAACCCCATAAAATATTTATCAATTAGTGAATACAAAATACTTATTCATTAACGACAAAATCACTATTTATTAATCTTTTTTTTAACATCTTTATTGGAGTATAATTGCTTTACAATGGTGGGTTACTTTCTGCTTTATAACACAGTGAATCAGCTATACATATACATATATCCCCATATCTCCTGCCTCCTGTGTCTCCACGCTATCCTCCCAATCCGACCACCCTAGGTGGTCACAAAGCACCGAGCTGATCTCCCTGTGCTATGCAACTGCTTCTCACTAGCTGTTCTACATTTGGTGGTGTATATATATCCATGCGACTCTCTCACTTCGTCCAAGCTTACACTTCCCTGTCCCCCCTTCCTCAAGTCCACTCTCTACGTCTGCATCTTTATTCCTGTCCTGCCCTTAGGTTCTTCAGAACTTTTTTTTTTTTTTAGATTCCATATATATGTGTTAGCATGTGGTATTTGTTTTTCTCTTCCTAACTTACTTCACTCTGTATGACAGACTCCAAGTCCATCCACCTCACTACAAATAACTCAATTTCGTTTCTTTTTATGGCTGAGTAATATTCCATTGTATATATGTGCCACATTTTCTTTATCCATTCATCTGTCGACGGACACTTAGGTTGCTTCCATGTCCTGGCTATTGTAAATAGAGCTGCAATGAACATTGTGATACATGACTCTTTTTGAATTATGGTTTTCTCAGGGTATATGCCCAGTAGTGGGATTTGCTGGGCCATACAGTAGTTCTATTTTTAGTTTTTTGAGGAAACTCCATACTGTTCTCCATAGTGGCTATATCAATTTACATTCCCACAAACAGTGCAAGTCAGTTTCTTTTTCTCCACACCCTCTCCAGCATTTACTGTTTGTAGATTTTCTGATGATGGCCATTCTGACTAGTGTGAGGTGATACTTCATTGTAGTTTTGATTTGCATTTCTCTAATGATTAGTGATGTTGAGCATCCTTTCATGTGTTTGTTGGCAATCTGTATATCTTCTTTGGAGAAACGTCTATTTAGGTCTTCTGCACATTTTTGGATTGGGTTGTTTGTGTTGTTGATATTGAGCTGCATGAACTTCTTGTAAATTTTGGAGATTACTCCTTTGTCAGTTGCTTCATTTGCAAATATATTCTCCCACTCTGAGAGTTGCCTTTTCATCTTCTTTATGCTTTCCTTTGCTGTGCAAAAGCTTTTAAGTTTCATTAGGTCCCATTTGTTTACTTTTGTTTGTATTTCTATTTCTCTAGGCGGTGCGTCAAAAAGGACCTTGCTGTGATATATGTCATAGAGTGTTCTGCCTATGTTTTCCTCTAAGAGGTTTACAGTGTCTGGCCTTACATTTAGGTCTTTAATCCATTTTGAGTTTATTTTTGTGTTTGTGTTAGGGAGTGTTCTAATTTCAATATTTTGCAGGTTGCTGTTCAGTTTTCCCAGCACCACTTATTGAAGAGGCTGTCTTTTCCCCATTGTATATTTTTACCTCCTTTATCAAAGATAAGGTGACCATATGTGCGTGGGTTTATCTCTGAGCTTTCTATCCTGTTCCATTGATCTATATTTCTGTTTTTGTGCCAGTACCATACTGTCTTGATTACTGTAGCTTTGTAGTATAGTCTGAAGTCAGGGAGCCTGATTCCTCCAGCTCTGTTTTTTGTTCTCAAGATTGCTTTGGCTATTCTGGGTCTTTTGTGTTTCCATACAAATTGAGAAATTTTTTGTTCTAGTTCTGTGAAAAATGCCATTCGTAGTTTGACAGGGATTGCATTGAATCTGTAGATTGCTTTGGGTAGTATAGTCATTTTCACAACATTCCTTCTTCAAATCCAAGAACATGGTGTGTCTCTCCATCTGTTTGTATCATCTTTAATTTCTTTCATCAGTGTCTTATAGAATTCTGCATACAGGTCTTTTGTCTCCTTAGGTAAGTTTACTCCTAGGTATTTTATTCTTTTTGTTGCAGTGGTAAATGGGAGTGTTTCCTTAATTTCTCTTTCATATTCTTCATCATTAGGATATAGGAATGCAAGAGATTTCTGTGCATTAATTTTGTATCCTGCTACTTTACCAAATTCTTTGATTAGCTCTATTAGTTTTCTGGTAGCATATTTAGGATTCTCTATGTATAGTATCATGTCATTTGTAAACAGTGACAGCCTTACTTGTTTTTTTTCTATTTGGATTCCTTTTATTTCTTTTTCATCTCTGATTGCTGTGGCTAAAACTTCCAAAACTATGTTGAATAACAGTGGTGAGAGTGGGCAACCTTGTCTTGTTCCTGATCTTAGTGGAAATGGTTTCAGTTTTCCTCCACTGAGAACGATGTTGGATGTGGGTTTGTCATATATGGCCTTCATTATGTTGAGGAAAGTTCCCTCTATACCTACTTTCTGCAGGGTTTTTATCATAAATCGGTGTTGAATTTTGTCGAAAGCTTTCTCTGCATCTATTGAGATGATCATATGGTTTTTATTCTTCAATTTGTTAATATGGTGTATCACATTGATTCATTTGCATATATTGAAGAATTCTTGCATTCCTGGGATAAACCCCACTTGATCAAGGTGTTTGATCCTTTTAATGTGCTGTTCAATTCCGTTTGCTACTATTTGGTTGAGGATATTTGCATCTATGTTCATCAGTGATATTGGCCTGTAGTTTTCTTTTTTTCTGACATCTTTGTCTGGTTTTGGTATCAGGGTGATGTGGCCACATAGGATGAGTTTGGGAGTGTTCCTCCCTCTGCTATATTTTGGAAGACTTTGAGAAGGATAGGTGTTAGCTCTTCTCTAAATGTTGACAGAATTCACCTGTGAAGCCATCTGGTCCTGGGCTTTTGTTTGTTGAAAGATTTTCAATCACAGTTTCAATTTTAGTGCTTGTGATTGGTCTGTTTATATTTTCTTTTTCTTCCTGGTTCAGTCTTGGAAGGTTGTGCTTTTCTAAGAATTTGTCCATTTCTTCCTGGTTGTCCATTTTATTGGCATAGAGTTGCTTGTAGTAATCTCTCATGATCCTATGTATTTCTGCAGTGTCAGTTGTTACTTTGTTTTCATTTCTAATTCTATTGATTTGAGTCTTCTCCCTTTTTTTCTTGATTAGTCTGGCTAATGGTTTATCAATTTTGTTTATCTTCTCAAAGAACCAGCTTTTAGTTTCACTGATCTTTGCTATCATTTCCTTCATTTATTTCTGATCTGATCTTTATGATTTCTTTCCTTCTGCTAACTTTGGGGTTTTTTTGTTCTTCTTTCTCTAACTGCTTTAGGTGTAAGGTTAGGTTGTTTGAGATGTTTCTTGTTTCTTGAGGTAGGATTGTATTGCTATAAACTTCCTCTTAGAATGCTTTTGCTGCATCCCATAGGTTTTGGTTCACTGTGTTTTCATTGTCATTTGTTTCTAGGTATTTTTGATTTCCTCTTTGATTTCTTCAGTGATCTCTTGGTTATTTAATAGTGTACTGTTTAGCCTCCATGTGTTTGTGTTTTTTACAGATTTTTTTTCCTGTAATTGATATCTAGTCTCATAGCGTTGTTGTCAGAAAAGATTCCTGATACGATTTCAATTTCCTTAAATTTACCAAGGCTTGATTTGTGACCCAAGATATGATCTGTCCTGGAGAATGTTCCATGAGCAGTTGAGAAGAAAGTGTATTCTGTTGTTTTTGGATGGAATGTCTTATAAATATCAATTAAGTCCATCTTGTTTAATGCATCATTTAAAGCTTGTGTTTCCTTATTTAGTTTCATTTTGGATGATCTGTCCATTGGTGAAAGTGGGGTGTTAAAGTCCCCTACTATGAATGTGTTACTGTCTCTTTCCCCTTTTATGGCTGTTAGCATTTGCCTTATGTATTGAGGTGCTCCTATGTTGGGTGCATAAATATTCACAATTGTTATATTTTCTTCTTGGATTGATCCCTTGATCATTATGTAGTGTCCTTCTTTGTCTCTTGCAATAGTCTTTATTTTAAAGTCTATTTTGTCTGATATGAGAATTGCTACTCCAGCTTTCTTTTGATTTCCATTTGCACGAAATATCTTTTTCCATCCCCTCACTTTCAGTCTGTATGTCCCTAGGTCTCAAGTGGGTCTCTTGTAGACAGCATATGTACGGGTCTAGTTTTTGTATCCATTGAGCCCGTCTATGTCTTTTGGTTGGAGCACTTAATCCATTTACATTTAAGGCTGTTATCCATATGTATGTACCTGTTACCATTTTCTTAATTGTTTTGGGTTTGTTAATGTAGGTCTTTTCCTTCTCCTGTGTTTCCTGCCTAGAGAATTCCTTTAGCATTTGTTGTAAAGCTGGTTTGGTGGCACTGAATTCTCTTAGCTTTTGCTTGCCTGTTAAGATTTTAATTTCTCCGTCAAATCTGAATGAGATCCTTGCTGGGTACAGTAATCTTGGTTGTAGTTTTTTCCCTTTCATCACTTTAAATATGTCCTGCCACTCCCTTCTGGCTTGCAGAGTTTCTGCTGAAAGTTCAGCTGTTAACCTTATGGGGATTCCCTTGTGTGTTATTTGTTGTTTTTCCCTTGCTGCTTTTAATATGTTTTCTTTGTATTTATTTTTGATAGTTTGATTAATATGTGTCTTGGCATGTTTCTCCTTGAGTTTATCCTGTATGGGACCCTCTGAGCTTCCTGGACTTGATTGACTATTTCGTTTCCCATATTAGGGAAGTTTCAACTATAATCTCTTCAAATATTTTCTCAGTCCCTTTCTTTTTCTCTTCTTCTTCTGGGACCCCTGTAATTTGAACGATAGTGCGTTTAATGCTGTCCCAGAGGTCTCTGAGACTGTCCTCATTTCTTTTCATTCTTTTTTCTTTATTCTGCTCTGTGGTAGTTATTTCTACTATTTTATCTGCCCGGTCACTTATCTGTTCTTCTGCCTCAGTTATTCTGCTGTTGATTCCTTCTAGAGAATTTTTAATTTCATTTACTGTGTTGTTCATCATTGTTTGTTTGCTCTTTAGTTCTTCTAGGTCCTTGTTAAACGTTTCTTGTATTTTCTCCATTGTATTTCCAAGATTTTGGATCATCTTTACTATCATTACTCTGAATTCTTTTGCAGGCAGACTGCCTATTTCCTCTTCATTTGTTTGGTCTGTTGGGTTTTTACCTTGCTCCCTCATCTGCTGCGCCATTTCTCTGTCTTCTCATTTTGCTTATCTTACTGTGTGTGGCGTCTCCTTTTCGCAGGCTGCAGGTTCATAGTTCCCATTGTTTTTGGTGTCTGCCCCCAGTGGGTAAGGTTGGCTCAGTTGGTTGTGTAGCGTTCCTGGTAGAGGGGACTGGTGCCTGTGCTCTGGTGGATGAGGCTGGATCTTGTCTTTCTGGTGGGCAAGAGTGCATTTGGTGGTGTGTTTTGAGGTGTCTGTGAACTTATTATGATTTTAGGCAACCTCCCTGCTAATGGATGGGGTTGTGTTCCTGTCTTGCTAGTTGTTTGGCATGGGGTATCCAGCACTGTAGCTTGCTGGTCATTGAGTGGAGCTGGGTCATAGCGTTGAGATGGAGATCTCTGGGAGACCTTTTACTGTTTGATATTACATGGGGCTGGGAGGTCTCTGGTGGATAAATGTCCTGAAATTGGCTCTCCCACCTCAGAGGCTCAGGACTGACACCCAGCTGGAGCACCAAGACCCTGTCAGCCACACGGCTCAGAAGAAAAGTGAGAAAAAGAAAGAAAGAAAGAAAAAATAAAGTTATTAAAATAAAGAATTTTTAAAAATATTAAAAATAAAAAAGTTATTTAAAAAAAGAAAGAAAGAAGAGAGCAACCAAACGAAAAAACAAATCCACCAATGGTAACAAGCGCTGAAAACTAACCCCCAAAACCCCAAGAAAACGGACAGGCAGAACCCTAGGACAAATGGTAAAAGCAAAGGTATACAGACAAAACCATACAAAGAAGCATACACATACATACTCAGAAAAAGAGAAAAAGGAAAAAAAAAAATATATATATATATAAAATAAAGAGAGCAACCAAATCAATAAACAAATCTACCAATGATAATAAGCTCTAAATACTAGACTAAGATAAACATAAAACCAGAAACAATTTAGATTCAGAAAGCAAACCCCAAGTCTATAGTTGCTCCCAAAGTCCACCACCTCAATTTTGGATGATTCCTTGTCTCTTCAGGTATTCCATAGGTGCAGGGTACATCAAGTTGATTGTCAAGATTTAATCTGCTGCTCCTGAGGCTGCTGGGAGAAGTTTCCCTTTCTCTTCTTTGTTTGCACAGCTCCTGGGGTTCGGCTTTGGATTTTGCCCCTCCTCTGCATGTAGGTTGCCTGAGGGTGTCTGTTCCCCCGCCCAGACAGGACAGGGTTAAAGTAGCAGCTGATTAGGGGTCTCTGGCTCACTCAGGCTGGGGGGAGGGAGGGGCGAGCCTGCAGTGGCAGAGGCCAGCATGATGTTTCAACAGCCTGAGGCACACAGTGTGTTCTCCCGGGGAAGCTGTCCCTGGATCACGGGACCCTGGCAGTGGCGGGGTGCACAGGCTCCCGGGAGGGGAGGCGTGGATAGTGACCTGTGCTTGCACAGTCTTCTTGGTGGCTGCAGTAGCAGCCTGAGCGTTTCATGCCAGGTGTCCATGCTGATAGCCGCGGCTCACACCTGTCTCTGGAGCTCATTTAGGCGGTGCTCTGAATCCCCTCTCCTCGTGCATCCCCAAACAATGGTTCTTGCCTCTTAGGCAGCTCCAGACCTTTTCTTGTACTCCCTTCCAGCTAGCTGTGGTGCAGTAGCCCTCTTCCGGCTGTGTTCATGCAGCCAACTCCAGTCCTCTCCCTGGGATCTGACCTCTGAAGCCCGAGCCTCAGCTCCTAGCCCCCACCCACCCTGGCTGCCGAGCAGACAGGCCTCTCCGGCTAGTGAGTGCTGGTCGGCACCGATCCTCTGTGCGGGATTCTCTCCACTTTGCGCCCTGCACCCCTGTTGCTGTGCTCTCCTCCGTGGCTCTGAAGCTTCTCCCCCCCGCCCATCCCCCGTCTCTGCCAGTGAAGGGGCTTCCTAGTGTGTGGAAACTTTTCCTCCTTCACAGCTCTCTCCCAGAGGTGCACGTCCCGTCCCTATCCTGTTGTCTCTGTTTTTTCTTTTTTCTTTTGCCCTACCCAGGTACATGGGGAGTTTCTTGCCTTTTGGGAAGTGTGAGGTCTTCTGCCAGTGTTCAGTAGGTGTTCTGTAAGAGTTGTTCCACATGTAGATGTATTTCTGATGTATTTGTGGGGAGGTAGGTGATCTCCACGTCTTACTCCTCCACCATCTTGAAGGTCCCTCACTATTAATCAATCTTAGAGTGGATAACCTTGCAGACACCATCTTAACCAAGTGACAAAACCAAACATCACCAGTAATGGAATAAATCAACATTACATGCCACCTGATGTGTGATGCATGGAACAGAACAAACATGTCAACGCTTTTATGATTTTCCTGACAAACATACATAACCTGAATCTAATCATTAGAAGAATTAGAGAAATCCAAATTGGGAAACATTCTACAAAATTATGGGACTAAACTCTTCAAAAATGCCAATGTCATGAAAGATAAGGGAAGAGTAAAGAACTATTCCAGACTAAAGTGACAAGATGACTAAATGCAACACAAGACCTTGATTGTATCCTGGATCTGTAAAAGACATTATTAAGACAATTAGAAAATTTCTAAAGGAGCCTATGGATTTTGATGTTTGTTTTGAGGGTATGTAGAAGAGTATCCTACATACAAACTAATAGAGAGTGAAAATGTAACAGTAACAATAAAAGAAGTCTGCTAATCCAAAAGTGGGGAAAAAGAAAAAAAAACCATAAAACAGGGAGAATAGAAAAAAATTTTAATTATAGGCATAAACTAAAATATATATAAATATATAATTTACATAAATATAAATACTAAATACTTTTATTAGAAGACAAAGATTAGAAACAATAAAAACAAAATATAAAACTTATTCATAGGTGCTTATAAGAGTTTTAAATATAGGTACAGAGAAAGATTAAAGGTAAAAGGATAGAGAAGCTATATCATACAAACACTAACCAAAAGATAGTTGATACAGCTATGTAAATATCAGACAAAGTAAATTTTTAGAAAAAAATCATTGCCAGAAATAACAGATACTTTTGATAATAATAAAAGTTTGTTATACCAGGAAGATATAACAATTTCTAAATTTGTATGCACCCAATAATATAGTTTCAAAATAAGGCTAAATTTTACAGAATGAAAATAAATAGCTAAATGTGCATCATTATGGAAAACTTAATATACTTCTCAGAATAACAAATAGCAGGAAAAAATCAGTAAAAACAAAGAAGACCTAACTAATGCAATTAACAAATTTAACCTAATTGAAATATATAGAACACTGCAGACAAAGATGGAATATACGCTCTTTTGAAGTGCATGAGGAGCAGTTACTAAAATTGACATGTGCTAAACCATAAGCTTTAACAAATTTCAAATAATTGAAATAAAGCACGTTTTCTGACCACAGTGGAATTTAGATATCAGTTATGAAAAGATGACTCAAAAATTCCCCTATATTTGGAAATTAAGCAATATAATTCTTATAACACTCATGGGTCAAAGAAGTAATGATAATGGAAATTAAAACGTATGTTTAATTGAATGATAAAAATTATACAGCATATGAAAACTTGGGAGAGGTTAAGTTAAAACTGTACTGAAAAAGAAAAAAAAACTGTACTGAGAGGAAAATAAATCTAAAAGCTTATATTAGAAAATAATAACTAAAAATCAATGACCTTTGTATCTATCTGAAGAACTTAGAATAAAGAACAGCAAAGTAAACTCTAAAAAGAAGGAAGAAAACAATAAAGAGGAGAAATTAATGAAATAGAAAACAAATACACAAAAAACAGAATGAACAAAACCAAAGTATGTTTCCTTGAAAAGACTGATAAAATTGATAAACTCCTGGCAAGATTCATTAAGTAAAAAGAAGTATGGACAAATTTGCTGTATCAGGAACAAAAGAGAGTACATCACTACTGAACCTACAGGAATAAAAATGATAGGAACAAGGTATTATGAAAAATTTTGTGCCAATAAATCTGAAAACTTTGATGAAATAGATAAATTCCTAGAGCACAGCTTTCTAAAACAGAAACAAAATGAATTTTAGAAATGTGAAAATTCTATTTCTATTAAATAAATTGAATATGCTATTAAAAAATATTCCACAAAGAAAACTCCATGCCCAGATATAAATTATCCTAAACATTTAAGAAAGAAATGACACCAATTTTATATAATTTCTTCTGGGGTGTAGAAAAAGAGATAACACTTTCTAAATCATTTTGATAAGGGCAGTGCATCCTTGGTACCTTCTTACTCTGGAATTCTATGAAATAACTGTAAGATAAATGATAGGTAATAATTTATTAAGAACTCTCCATGATATGCTAGGAACCACTCAGTGCCACTTCAGGAAGTCCCTCCAAGTTTTTTGCTACCCTAATTGTGAGGACTTTTTTTTTTATTATTGAATAAAATCTTCCTTTGTGTAGCTTCCTTCCATCATTCCTATTTCTACCCTAAATGTGTGACATTTGGATGAAGCAGTTTAAATTGGGCACAGTTTAATGTAGTTTAAAAAAAAACAAATTTTCTGCCCTTTTTGGAGAGGAGGGTCAAGTAATGTGCAAAACAGACCATAGATGTCTTTACTCAATCCCTGAGCTTTACACCATCACCAATCCCTGACTCTTACAGTGTCAGCTTAAGGTAAGGAAAAAGCTCATGGTGTCTGTTTTACGTATTACTTGAGAAAGATGCAGCACAACTAAAGAAAGTAAGGAAAGAGCTTCCCAAGTAATGATGGCAACTCTTGGCTGCACTGAACTTTACACTTCACAAAACATTTTTCATTTGTTATTTATAAGAATCCTGGGAGGGAAGCAGGGCACTTATTATTCCCACTTTACATGGAAGAAAGTTGAACTCAGAAAGGATTAAATATTGGCCCAAGTCACACAGGTAATGAGTGATAAGGTGGGTTTTGAACTTAATGCCTTTGATCCCTAATTTTACGCACTTTCCACAATACCACACAACCCTCAAACGGCTAAGTAATGAAAGTGATGCATATGGGAATGCTTTAACTATCCAGGGTTATACAAACTGGAAAGATGAACGCTAAAGAGGGACAGACTGAGAGAAGCCAAAGCAAAATTATTATCTCTTGCTGACAGAATGGCTAGTAGCCACCTTCTGCATGTGTCCTTCATGTAGGCAAGACCCAGATTAACTTACACTTCAAAAAGTAAGCATATAAGAACCTCGGCCTCCAAGATATCTTTCCCACCAGCCTGAAATTTGCTTCCTTATTATGATAGCACTGGAAGCATGGTCTTCCCTGCTGCCCAATATTCTTCCTATAGTTCTGCCTTCTTGGCTCACCATCTGATCTGTTACAGAAACTACATCAGATTATCTTCAACCACTTCCTCTCTCTTGCCCTCTACAGCAAACATTAAACAACTGTCAATTCTAATCAATTCATTCTTTCAATAAGGGTTTAAAAGCCAGCCATGTGCCAAGCCTACCTGATATACTTCTTGATATACCAGACTACATAATGATTCGTATTTTACGTGAGCATCTCTCTCAGCAGACTCAGAGAAACTCCTGGGCAGGCCCGTATCTTATATATCTCTGCATTCCTAGAACTTAGCACAACCCACAGCAAATAAGTGATCAGTAAATATTTGAAAGAAAAGAAGGAGAGAACTCGTCTCCCTTCTCCATGCTAGAGCTATTTGCTGATTTCTCCCTGGACCTCTGCTCCTAGCTCCAGGTTTTCCCCTTCTGCCCATCTTACTTATTGCCTGCATTAGAAGGATGTCTGTAAAACACAGATATGAATTCTGTGAATATGTCTGATCTCTACTGAAAAAAATCTTTAAAGTCCTTAGTGTTGTCCCAATTCAGGCCAGCTGCAGGCAGGAGCATAAGCACCCTCTAAAAGAGAACTGGCTCTAACATCAGACCCAACCTCCTGGCCACCTTCTCCAACGCTGCCACTCCTCTTGGCTATGCCAAAGTCAGGTCTGGTCCTTTGACCCTCTGAATGGTGGACCTTCTCATGCTGTAACTCTGGGCTTGGGCCTGCCTTACTTCCTGGAAGTACTCTGTGGGCCCTCTCCGCCCCATATCTGGGGGAAGGTCCTCATGCAGCTCTGACATCCAGATCTCCACACCAGGCCCAGGCTCTCAGTGCCCACTTTCCCACGAGGAGGATGCGGGTAAGAATAGCATATTAGACTCATAATAATCTGGCTACAGGTCAGCCTCCTGCCTCATCCTTCATAAAATCTATATTTCAGTCACCTCAGAATTTTTACCACTCCCTCAATGTGCTATGTTCTTAAACATATGCTCTTCCTGCTGCCTTAAATGGTTCATCTCATCCTTCCCACACAACCACCTTTTACCTGCCTCATCTCCCTATAAAACTCCTACTGATCCATCAAGGTCCAGCTCAAACTTCATCTTCTCTCTCCCTGAGCCCCAGTCTTAATTAAATATGGTTTTGGTGATTATGCTTCTACTCTAACACCAATCTCATTTTACTCTGACAGCAGTTTATGTCTGTCTCTGCCTGCAGACCAGGAGCTCCAGGAAGATGGGGACTTTGTCCTGTTCAGTGTTATATACCTAAAGATTAGCTCCATGAATTAAAAGCAGGAACTGTGCCATTGTTGAATAAATGAAACTGGGAAGCATTAACAAACTGTCTTTTAATAAATGAATAAATGTTTTACAGGTAGCTTCTATTACACACTTGAACACCAATACCCACTATCTCTACCATCATCAACATGAGGGTGTACATTGATAGACTGATTCATTCATTCATTTGCTGAATCCCTCATATTGCAACATAACGGGTTAGATGTTGGGGTCATGGAGGTAAATAAAGCATAGACCCTGTCTTTGGGGAGCTCAGATTCTTCTAGAATCAATTATAAAACAATGTGAAAATGCATTAATAGACATATGCTTAGGGTTAATATATTTCAAAAAAACATATTATTCTTTTAAAACAAAATGGAGTTCACATGCTTGTGACAAATGTTACTTAGTGGCTGATAACAGTGCAGAAATTTTGAAGTGGTTTCATCACCAGCCATTTCATTCTCTGGGTGACTTTGGTTGAAACCAAGATCAAGAAAGCTTTTAAATAATACTTCTTTCAAGCTGAAAATGTGAATGAGTTTCCACCTGAAAGAAATGATGAATCCTTTTCCTAAAACAGAGGTAATTGTTAGCAATTTCAGAAGGTGAACTAGTAAAGGATTCATTCTCACATCATTCTCATCTGTCTGATGGGGATGGAAGGTTTATATAGGCTTGACTAGTCCCCATGGCAACAGCCTTTCTCCTGGGTTACCATAGGAATTGTGAAGGCCTTTATAAACCTCCATTAGCACAGCCTAGGCCGGCAGCAGTCAGAAACATCAGCTGAGGAAGATACTGCAAAGTGTCAGTGAGGACATCTGGGAATTACTTTTACCCTAGAGTAGCTGAGCAGGTCTGTTTAGCCCCCACCTCCAAAGCTACAAATACAAGGTAACACCAGAATCAGTCCAATGCCTTGAACACTTCACACGAAGGGGTTTTCAAACTACAGACACAGACAGATTTGACCATGTTTCAAAAGATTTTGAGAGACTAGAAAGGAGTCTATTCTGACAAAGCCTCACACAGAAGAGGTAAATTCATGCTTTTTTTTTTTTTCTTCAGGAGAGGGCATTAAAACCGTATTAACAATTAGTATAGGGATGGTGGTGATGGTTATATAATAATGTGAATGTTCTTAATACCACTGAACTGTACACTTAAAAACTGTTAAGTGTAAATTTTGTTATATGTATTTTACCACAACTAAAAATTTAAAAACTGATACAGTAATTATGATACCACCAATATTGAGCATCTGCTATATCACAGGCACTAATGCTAGGCACTCAGATGTTCTACATCACATCATCCCACAAGCCTGTGAGTAATTATCCCTACACGAAGATTATTATCATCCTTACATCAAAGATGAGGACACTGAGCATAAGAGAAATAAAGTAAGTTGCTCCAGGGTACACAGCTAGTAAGTGGTAGAGACTTCAGTCAAGTCCACGTCTCTCTGACTCTGGAATCTTGGTCCTCAACCACACAACTTCAAAAACAATGTCACATTCTACAGCAGCTCATGGATATGGTAAACACATTCTGTTGAACTGATACAAAAAGGCTCTTGTTAAATTCTCTTTAAATATTTGTTGCTTTCGTTTTTTGTTTTTTGTTTTTTGCGGTACACGGACCTCTCACTGTTGTGGCCTCTCCCGTTGCGGAGCACAGGCTCCAGAGAGCGGCATGTGGGATCTTCCCAGACCGGGGCACGAACCCGTGTCCCCTGCATCGGCAGGCGGACTCTCAACCACTGCGCTACCAGGGAAGCCCTGTTGCTTTCGTTTTTAAGGCATAAAGGATAATCTCAGAGTATGATTGCAGTAGGACTTTTATTTGGATTCTAACCTCTGAATTTTTTTACATCATATATTTTCAGAGAATATAAAACTATTTCCACTTTAAAAAGTTGCAGTGTGTATGTAAAGATCAATAACTCCTAGCACTTTCAAAGAGCAATCTATATTTTAAAAAAACAACCACTGGGACTTCCCTGCTGGTCCAGTGGGTAAGACTCCTTGCTCCCAATGCAGGGGGCCCGGGTTCTATCCCTGATCAGGGAACTAGATCCCGCATGCATGCCACAGCTAAGAGTTTGCATACTGCAACTAGGAGTCCACATGCCGTAATGAAGATCCCACATGCCGCAACTAAGACCCAGAGCAGCCAAAATAAATAAATATTTAAAAATAATTTTTTTAAAAATACCAAAATTTACAGGAGAATTGTACATATGGAGAAATTGTTTAGTAGATAAACTGGAGAACTGCAAATAACTTTTAGGAACTGGAGAGTCCTTTCTCATCAGGGCAAATATACTGACCAGGTTTCATGCTTGAAAATATGGAATGCATGTGATAGCAATCTCCTCTATGGGCTTTGGTCAAGCCGTATGGAAGAAATATGAAAAAAAAAAGAGTGTGAGTAAGAAAGAATATGAAAAAAGTATGAAAAAATCCTTTTCTGGGAAGAAAGAATTCTAAAACCCTAGGGAATTTCTTCAGTAGCAAGAAGGAAGACATTAGGAATCAGTTCTTTAAAAATAAGCCTTTGGGGCATGCCACCAGAGAAGAGACACGTCCTCCTCTGAGGTTTCTTCCACGTGCCAGTCATAGCTGTGAAGGACACTAAGTGGGATCCTTCTACCAAGAGTCAAAATTCTGGGTCCCAGCCCCTGAAGCTCTCAACGCTCAAATATGTAAATGGGAGAAGGAATTACATTCTTTCTCTTCAAAGACTTAAGTGGAAAAGAGGATACTAATTAGCAAGCAATGAAAATATGCCAAATTGCATCTACTTTATTTTTTGCTTTTGAAGTACAGTTTCTTAAATATCTGGTGGTGTTTCTCTTTAGCTGCTTTGATAATTTTTTGTTTTAAAAAGTAAAACAGAGGAAATGAGTTGTTTAATGGGTATATAATTTCGGTTTTGAAAGATCAAAAAGATTTGGAGATCTGTTGGACAACAATGTGAATGAACTTAATACTACTGAACTGTACACTTAAAAATGGTTAAGATGGTAAATTTTATGTTATGTGATTTTTATCACATTTTTTAAAAAGGTAAAATTGATGACATTTGTCTTAACTCAGGTTGCTATAACAAAATACTATTGACTAAGTGGGTTACACAACAGACATTTATGTCTCACAGTGCTGGAGGCTAAGGGGTTCCAAGATCAAGGTGCCGGCAGATTCCATTCCTGGTAAGATCCCTTTTCTTGGCTTGCAGATGTCTGCCTTCACACTCTCTCAGACAGAGAGAGTGAACTCTGGTCTCTTCCTCTTCCTGTAAATATACTAATCCCATCATGGAGGCCCCACCCTCAAGAACGCATCTAAATGTAATTACTTCTTGTAGCCAGCATCCAGGAAGAGAGCGCTCTGGGCACCCTTGCCCTCTTAACAGACAAAATCCAGAACTCTTGCCTTGCCCTCATGTTAACCTCACTTCTAGTCCTACTTCTGCATTAATTCATCCTCTGACCTCTTGCTCTGCCTTTGTCCATCACAATGATGATGGACATGATTTCTTTGACCTTGACCCTTAACTCTTCTCATGGGTCCTCATGTTGAACTTGTCCTCAGGTTAGATCTACTTCTGACCACTCTATAATCTGGGCCCAGGCTTTTGAATCTTACCTCACATGAGGGCTCACCCTGGCCCACCTCAAAAGTGGGATGCATTGGACATGAAGACAAAGGCATTATCAACACACTGGACAAAAAATTATGAAATGACAAGCTGAATTTTATCAAGAATAAATTTAAACTCTGTTCTTTGATTCACACTATATTGATTGTTTCAATCTAAGAGTCAAGAAGATGTGGCTTATAAAAAGAAACGAAACTGAGTTATTTGTAGTGAGGTGGATGGACCTAGAATCTGTAATACATAGTGAAGTAAGTAAGAGAAAAACAAATACCGTATGCTAACACATATATATGGAATCTAAAAAAAAGAAAAAAAAATGGTCATGAAGAACCTAGGGTCAAGGTGGGAATAAAGACACAGACCTACTAGAGAATGGACTTGAGGACACAGGGAGGGGGAAGGGTAAGCTGGGACAAAGTGAGAGAGTGGCATGGACATACATACACTACCAAATGTAAAACAGATAGCAGTGGGAAGCAGCCACATAGCACAGGGAGATCAGCTCTGTGCTTTGTGACCACTTAGAGGGGTGGGATAGGGAGAGTGAGAGGGAGGGAGAAGCAAGAGGGAAGAGATATGGGGATATATGTGTATGTATAGCTGATTCACTTTGTTATAAAGCAGAAAATAACACACCATTGTAAAGCAATTATACTCTAATAAAGATGTTAAAAAAAAAAAGATGTGGCTTGATAGCAGTTCATATGACATAGACTTTGGGCTTTTATTGACCATTACTGACAAATCCAATGTTAATCAACATTATTCAACAGTGTAAAAGGTCACTAAGATTACTAATATGATGTTAGCTACATCAGAAAGTCAGCAAAGTTTTTTAGTGAAGGGACAGATAGTAAGTGTATTAGATTTTGCTGGTATAGACAATCTTACTTACAAAGCAGAAATAGAGACACAGAGGTAGAGAACAAACGTATGGATACCAAGGGGGGAAGAGGTGATGGAACAAATTGGGAGATTGGAATTGACATATATACACTATTAATACTATGTATAAAATACATAACTGATGAGAACCTACTGTATAGCACAGGGAACTCTACTCAATGCTCTGTGGTGACCTAAATGGGAAGGAAATCCAGAAAAGAGGAGATATATGTATACGTATAGCTGATTCACTTGCTGTACAGTAGAAACTAACATAATGTTGTAAAGCAGCTATACTCTAATAAAAATTTTAAAAATTAAAAAAAAGAAGGTCACTAAGATTACTAATATGATGTTAGCTACATCAGAAACTCAGCAAAGTTTTTTAGTGAAGGGACGGATAGTAAGTATATTAGATTTTGCTAGCCATCCAGTCTCTGTCACAATTACTCATCTGTTGTTGTCTATCAAAAGCAGCCAGAAAAAGTGTGTAAAATAATGGGTGTGGCTGTGTTCCAATAAAACTTTAATTACAAAAGGCAGAATTTCATTCTTTTTTATGGTTAGGGGTAGGATATTAAGAGATACAAAATACTATGTATAAAATAAATAAGCAACACGAATACATTGTATAGCACAGGGAAATACAGCCATTATTTTGTGATAACTTTAATGGTATATAATCTATAAAAATATTGAATAACTATGTTGTATACCTGAAACCAATACAATATTTTAAGTCAACTATACTTCAATTAACAAAAACCAGTATTTATACAAACTGGGTCAGTTTGCTGACCCCTGGGCTACAAAATACTGAGCCACGATCAAGTAGCTGATATTCTCACAGTACCCTGCAGGCATCAAGCTATAAGCCAATTCTTGAGTTTATTTCTGGGCTCTAAAATTTAATTGGTCAAAGATAAGAGAATAGAGGTTGGGACTGACATATATACATTAATATGTATAAAATAGATAACTAATAAGAACCTGCTGTATAAAAAAAAATAAATTATGATCACTTCCTCCAAAGAGAGAGGGAAAAAAAAAAAAAGGCAAGAGAATAGAGCCGTTCCTATTGGTCAGTACTGGCTTATTAGTCCATTAACCTCGAGCATAATTTTTCAAGTCAGCTAAGAATCTACCTAGAAGTACTGACATTCCATTTGAACTGCCCCATCTGGTTCCCAAGGAGAATATGGCTCTCCTTGTCAGAGCCTTGCTGAAATCAGGAGCACCCAAGGATACCACAGCCCTCTGCCAATCTAAGAAGTGAGAGAGGTTAGCATGTGGCATGTTAGTCCTAGTAAACCCACGCAGCTTCTGAAGACCATCAGTTCCTTTACAATGTTTACCAGGTGATCTTTTAATAGACTATCCTAGCTTCTTAGCTGCAAGATGGCACATCTATGGGCAAAGGTCACAAACTGGTAGCCTGTTGGCCCTATCTGTCTGCAGATATCTTTCATTTAGCCCATGAGATACATTTTTCCCCTTTAAATAGCTATTCCCATTTGAAAAATAACAAAAGTTAACACAAAAATGTTGAAGATCTAGCACTTCTGGGCATGGCAACAGCCAGCTGATGCTCAGTAACAGCTGCCCTTTTAAGAGGGAGCCTGCCCTTTCCCGCTCCCTAGAGTCTCCAACTGCCCTACTTGACTCTTTTTAGTTATTTTCTGGTCTCCATAAACATTTAAGTTTACAATCTCTCTACATAACCCACTTTTTCCCCTTTTAGAGAATCATGACTGTGCTTAGCTGATTCCAGTCTCCTGACACACATCCCCCATTTTTCACTCCATTTTTCATTCATTTCACTCCATTTTTCAGCTTCTCCAGGATAACCGAAAATGGCCCAGTAATCTCATTTGCAAGGTCTCGCAGTTCCCTAAAATACGATGTTCCTGGGCAGGAGGTTTGAATCAGCTTTGGGCTCATTAACAGTCTCTTCACCAGTTTGGCCTTCATTGATCTTTTTTATGCTCCTGTTTGTTCTACCCTGTCCATTCATAAGGCCATTGTCCTTGACAGAGCGAACAAAGGCCAAGAGTTTTTAAACGGCTTTGAAAGCATTTACCCAAGGCATTTGCTTTTGCCATTTTTTTTTTTTAACTCTTCAGTTTGCTCCAAACAGAATTTTGTGTCTTTTATGACGTACTGACCATTGTCCACAAGTCACAGTTTATCCTGAGCTTTTGCTTTTCTAACGTCATTTGCACAAATCTTCATCAACCTCTGTGCTCATTCTTTGGTTTCTAGTCATGTCCTTTGAATATCTGAGCTCACACAGAGAGTTGCTGTGAAGCCAGAGGATTCTTTCTATTCAGGAACCACTCTGTTTCTTCTTCATCAGGATTGTATGCAATTTCATAGACAAAATGTCCACACAGGGACCTTCCCAACTCTTGTGAGACATCTATCACTTTATAATTTCAAGCTAGCCAAATCTTTTCTCTAGATTTCTTTTTTCCCCTTGGTTAACACAAGCTCTTTCTCTCAATTTTCTCTCCTTTCTGATCACAATTAAATACAGAAGAGGGTCTCATCCCTTTATCTACCTGCTGGGAGGGAAAAAATTGTAGGGCAAGTAAGTATTTACTAGAAGCTGGGTAGAATCTGAGATTTGCTTAGCTCTGAAACTGTCTGGTTTCTAACTGTATCCTTTGAATTATATGGGAATTGAGGAGCCTCCTGGGGAGAAGAGCTCAGATATTTGGGTTATGTCAGAATAACTGGTGAGGTAGGGGCACTCAACAGAAAGTTAATTGTAAGAGGACTTGCAGGATCTCTTGGAGATCATTTACTTCAAAAGAAGAGAAGCCTTGCATGACTTGTCAGACTCAGTGATGGAGCCTGAGGGTCTGTGAGGAGAGAGGTTCCAAGTACCAAGACGGGGAGTTTTTACTTCAATCCACTCTGACCCCTCTATCCAGGCAGACATGTGTGGCCTGGAAAGAAGGGAACACTGAGTCAACTCAAAGAGCTTTCGGCAAAAATGGGTTGTGGGCTCCTCTAAGAGACTGAGACATGGAGAAAGGAAAGGATCAGCCAGTGGAGTAGCAGTGGGCATCAAGTGATGATATATATATAAGCAGGGACAATCAAGATACAACAGACCTGCAATCTGGGTCAGGGACTCATTTCTTCCATCTGGCTGGAAGATCTACAGGATGCCCCGTGTCAATAATAACTTCTTTTCTTTCATACTCCTGCCTTTCTCAAGACTTGACTCAGAGCTCAATGCATCTCTGTTCCATGATTTGTCTTGTGATATGTGGCACTACCATGACTCTTCAACAAAGTGAACACCTCCATTGCCATATTCAGGTATGAGGATCCTCCCATCAAGTCTCTGAGACCCTAAAGCTATATCCCTTCTGGTATTAAAATATCAAAATTATTCTATTTCATAGTACTAAAAAGTCTTTCCAACCCCTTGCCCAGTCTTCACCTTTCATTCCCTGAGATTCCTCCCTTCAGTCTTACGCTTCTGGATAAGTAATAAACAGCTCTACAATTTTATCTGAATAGTCATAGGGACATCATGAGCTTGCCAGTCCTCATGTGATCATAGTTACTACCAATGATGATGACAGGTACCACTTACTAGGTAGCTACTATGTGCTGTTTACATGTATTCTCTCATATATGTATTTTCATCCTCACTTTATAGATGAAAACACTGACACTCAGGAGCCTAAATAACTTTCTCAAAGTTCCAGAGCTATTAAGGAGCTGGGGTGGTATAACAGGGCCCAGATGACATCCTCAAAAGAGATGATTAAAGAAAGTTTAATGAAGGAACAATTTTAAGGTGTGAGCAGAGTTACAGAAAATCTGCAAGGGGTGATAAAGCAAACCATGGACAGAAATAGCAGAAAGCTTTCACTATCCTTGGGCATGAAGGGAAAGAAGGGTCAGTGGTTACTAGAAGCTGGAGCGAAAGCTGTAGGAGAGGGACACCTGTCAGGAGCAGCCACAGCCAAACAGCAACCCAGCAGAGGGGGAGCTGGGATAATAAATATCCTGACCTCACTTCCCACCCTCAAACTACCTGCCAGAACCTCCCACTGGCTAAACCCAACAAGAAGCAAAAGAATAAATGTTGGGTCAGCCTCTCAGCACACAGAGCAAGGTGAAGGGTGGAAAGTGGGTCTGAAGGAAAATGGAGAACATCCATCAGAAGTGAGATTTGAACCCTGGTTTGTCTAACTCCAAAGCCCTTGATCTTTGCAAAATGCCATGACAACTGTATCTCAAACTAAGAGCTCATGATTTCTAATAGTAGATCTCCAAATCCAAATTCCATTCTCAGACATGTCTTAGGCAGTCATTCACCTCCCAGGTAACCCTACTTCTTCCAAGTTATTCTTGCAAATAATGACCTGAAGAAGCAGAGGAGAGAGCTGTGCCAGCACCCATAAGTTCTGCAGTGTCCTATTCAGCATAGAAGAATCCCTGGAGATACTTATGATAACATTTGCCCACACAAATGATTCATTAAGAGTGGGATATCTGAGCAGACTCTGCCACAGCCCAGACACATGCTTCAAGAAGTCAGTCCTCTTCTGACTGGAGGACTGGCACAACCCACAGTCCCTTAAAATCCTTTACTCTTTGATTTTCTCTTTGGTCTTTATTCTCCCACCCTGTCTACCTCTTTCTTAAGGAGGTACACCAACAGGCATTTCCCAAGCTCTTTCACATTCTCCTCAGTCAGGGAAATCAGTGACTGCTGGTTACTGAGTCATTGTGTAATCAACATGCCCTCATCCATGGATATCTTCTATGACTTTCCCAAAGATGAAGAAATAGTAATTATTGGTCAGTTCCTAACACAAGAATTGGGCCACTTTTTCAAGCAGGCAATATCATTGCTTTAAAAAACGCCATGTGAAATACAACATAATTATGTATGCAGAAAATCCTAAGAAATCTATAAAAAAGTCTTCTAGAGCTAATAAACAAATCTAGCAAGGTCATGGTTATAAGGAAAATATATAAAATCAATTGTATTTTTATAGACTATCAGTGAAAAATTAGAAAACAAAAAGAAACAGTATCACTTACAGTTGAAAAAATGAAATAGGAATATATTTAATACATATATGCAAGACCTGTACATTGAAAACTACAAAATGTTGCTATGATAAATTGAGAATACCTAAATTGAGATATATATATACGTTCATGAATTGCAAGTCTCAACATTGTTAAGGTATCAGTTTTCTCCAGATTGATTGTGGATTCAGTGTTATCCCTGTCAAAACCCCAGCAGTCTTTTTTTGCAGAAATTGACACACTAATTCTAAAATGTATATGGAATTGCAAATGATCTAGAATATTCAAAACAATTTTGAAAAAGAAGTACAAAGTTGGAAGACTTACCCTACCTGAGTTCAAGACTTACTGTAAAACTATAGTAATCAAGACTGTGTGATACCGATGTAAGGATAGAAAAATGGATCAACGGACCAGATTAGACAGCTCACACATATATATTTTCAAAAAGGTGACAAGGTAATTCAATGAGGAAAGGGCAATCTTCAACAAATGTTGCAGGAATTACTGAATATCTATACAGGAAAATAATTAACCTCAACCCTTACCTCATATCATACCAAAAATTAACTAGAAATAGATCACAGAACAAAACATAAGACTAAAACTATAAAACTCCTAGAGGAAAACATAAGAAAAAACCTTTGAGGGCTTCTCTGGTGGTGCAGTGATTGAGAGTCTGCCTGCCAATGCAGGGGACACGGGTTCGAGCCCTGGTCCGGGAAGATCCCACATGCCGTGGAGCAACTAGGCCCGTGCGCCAGGGCTGCTGAGCCTGCACTCTAGAGACTGTGAGCCACAACTACTGAGCCCACGTGCTGCAACTACTGAAGCCCATGCGCCTAGAGCCCGTGTTCCACAGCGGGAGAGGCCACAACAATGAGAAGCCCGTGCACCTCAACGAAGAGTGACCCCGGCTTGCCGCAACTGGAGGGGGCCTGCACGCAGCGGCGAGGACCTAACACAGCCAAAAATAAATAAATAAATAAATAAATAAATAATGGTGTTATTCCAGAGGTTCCAAATTCAGATGCTCTAAAAAAACCAAAAAAACCAAAACAACAACAACAACAAAAACCTTTGAGACCTTGAAGTAGGCAATGATTTTTTTTCAAGACAAAGGCTTGAAACATAGAATAAAAAAACTAATAAATTTAACAGCAAGAGTCCTGAGGCTACTTCCCAGGTGGTTTAGCTTGGCACCTAGATAAGTCTATTTCCCTCTGCTTATTTTTGCCCTGTGTTAACATGCATGTTGAATTGATCTTTGGCTGAAACTCCTGAGTTCTATATGGCTTGAGGAAAAGTGCTCCAGCCCAGCCTGCCAAAGCTCTCTGTGCTGGATTGGGTCTCAATCCCATCTAACAGTAAAATGTAAGTTTGCCTTTGTTCTTTATAAATGTATATCTTTGTAAATACATAAGAAAAAGAAGAGGCTGAGCTAAGACAAAATTTATGCTTTCCTGGGACCTAGGCCAAAATAACATCTAACACCGTCAATGGTCCATGCTTAGTACAGGCTTCAGGTACTGTTGCCATGCTTTGTCCCATCTGTTTTAAGAGCCAGTGTCTTAAGTTACCTTAGAATCCTTAAACTTAATTAATTGGCTGCCACCTTTTTTTACCCTGTCCTGGAGAAGGAGAACTCTTTCCAAGAAGATGTGCCTTGCATAACCCTCACTGTCACCTTTGGAATACAGTATATCAGGATTGCTGTGGATACTGTCCCCATTACTGAACCTCAAGTCCCACTAAAGAACCCAGCCTGGGCTTATGAGGGCATGGACATTGATAAAGATATGCCTCTACTTAGAGGACTCAGAGATGTTTTAACTGCTTTAAGCTCCCATAAGGTCTCTGAATCCCTGTCCTCAGGGTCAGGACAATGAGATGGGTCATAAAAATCTAAAGATAAAAGCAGTTGAGGCTAAAGACATCCTTTGAAGGAAGAGCACACATCGGGTGGTCTCGCAGCTATGAATCCCTTGACCCTACCTCTGGCTTCGTCCCTCATTAGCCCTGGACCTGTGGACTTGAGTCTTCATTCTTCTTCATGAACTCAGCAATTTCTGAATTTCTGATCATGCTGAAACCTCCTCTCAGAACCTCAGGGCTCTAGAAATGTCTTTAGCATCAGAGGTGTTACTTTGGATGTAGTGCCAGGTGACCTGCTTTACCCAAACATTGGTTGCTATTCTGTTCTTTAATAAGAGCACAGAACTGAGGAAAGCTTTTGAGATTTTTGCAGCATCTCTGTCTCAAACTTTTCAGTTCAGCCCTTTTATGGCCCTTAGAGACACAAAATGTTCCTTAACTTCCAGATAATTACCCTCTGGTTAGGGAGAAACTGGAACAAGTCTCATAATCTTTTGAGCTGAGACCTGCCCTGTTGACAAGGTGGGTATGAGGATCAAAAAAGAAAGCGTAAACTACATGTGCAATAAAGTCACACACATTCTGCACACAAGGAATATTACATAAAATGTGTCTTCCATTAGAGGATGCATTAATGAGATCCTCAGTCTGAAAACAAAGTACAAAAACTTAATTAGCAGAAACCTTACTTGAGTTCTAGATTTAAACTAAAAACAATTACTTAAGCAGTGCACTGTCTTGATCTCCTTTATATATCATTAAAGATTGTATTTCAGCTACTTTTTTATGTGTTTGCCCTGTTTTCACTTACGCAAAATGTCCCTTTCGACCAGAACTCTGGACTACTCTCCTAGCCTAAGAGGACACTCTACACTTAATAGGTCTCAGAGATAGCACTGAAATGGGCCCTTTGCCTGTCCCTAGAGCCTTCTTGGACTTTACCATCAGCCTTTCTCTATAAGTACCCTATCTTCAATATAAAATTTAAGTCTTGTAGCTGATACATTGCAGATTTAACTCATGCTTAGCTTTCCACCCTCCTCCTCCTCATACTACCCCTACCCAGCCTCACTTGTCTCATTTGTGTACATGTCAATCTGGATCTTAACGTCATTGCAAAACCAGAAACTATATGTTTCCTTCATCTTGAGGAGGCCTCCAGCATTGTCTAGTTCAATGCTGTGCACACAATAAATCCAAATACACGTTTTAAAATAAATTGATTAATACACTAAGCTTCTCTCAAAAATATTTATATATATATATTTCAATATATATATATATCCTTGGGAGCTGGACATGACCAGCAAGGACAGTGGGACTCTGGGGTTTGGATGGATATGAAGTGTGAAATGGTCAACAGAGAAATGGGGTTACAAGAGACACTTTTGCCAAAAATTGGAAAGTTGTTAATATGGGCCCAAACTCTCCCAGAGGCACCGCTGGGAACCTGGGGATTACAGACCATTAAGCCTCACCTCGGTATCAGGAAAACAGATGAAGAGTTTAAAGAAAGACAGAATAGTACAACACAGATAAGGTGGATGTGACACTAGGTCTCAGCATGGCTTTCCCTGGGGAGCCTGAGCCTCTATAACCAGGCTGAGTTCTTTGATAAGGAGAACGAAGGAACAGACTGTTCAACAAGGTTGTACGAGGATCAGATTTGCTCATGTTTTCAGCCAGTTTGGGTGGGGAGTAGAACACAGACACTCTAGGAAGAAGAGACAGAAGAGTTTGCATGGGATCCTGCCTGGATTCAAACATCTTTTTAGCAGCAAACAAATGTGATTAACCTGGGTGGCACAGCAGTGAGCTGGAAAGTCCTAAGCAGTCACTTCCAGCCAGGTTTTCTACAGTGGGTGTTTCTGTTGGTGAATCCTACATTCCTACTGATTGTACTTAAAAAAAATCAGATATGGATTCTTTTGAAATAGGAACAAATAGTCCAATGAAGTATACTTAACTATTGATCATAGGGCACTAGAGAGTTATTATACCCAAATGCCTATTAGCTCTTTCTTTCTTGATAGATTACCAGCACCTACAACACCTAAGACCAATGCTAAATTACAGACCCTCCCGAACCCACTCCCCTGCCTATGTTTCCTGTTTCTGAAATAAGGAGCACCACTGTCCTCCCAGTCACAAAGGTGTGAAACACGGGAGCCATCTTTAACAACTCTCTTTTGCCAGTTCTATCCCAGTAACATCCTTCTTCTCCATCCCCATTACCACTGCCCTAGGCCAGACTTCATCAGGTCTCACTGGATTAAAATGATAGCTTCCTAGCTGGTTCTTCTGCCTCCTGATATTTCCCTTTAATCTCCCTCTATACACTTCTTCCAGATCAATCTTCAAAAAGCACATCTGTCATTGTGTCACAACACACTCCTCAAAACCTTCAAAGTCTCCCCATTGTCTTAACAAAATCTAAACTTTGTAACCTGGAATTCGAGAGTGGCATAATCTGGGCCTAACATATCTATTTAATATTTTGTTATTCCCCTGTATTTTCACTTTCCCTCAAATAAATTTAACTTTAATTAAAATAATATCTACTATTTATTGAATATAGGCATGGTTTTCTCCCTCCCTCTCTCTCTCTCTTTCAACCACTCTATGAGATGCCTTATGATTGATCCCCATGGGACATATGAGGAAACTGAAGTCCGAACAGATAAAATAACCTGCTAAAGACTGTCTGATTGGTAGGTGGCAGAGCCAGGTCACTACCTGCAAAGCCCAGGTTTGGGGTTCTGCCTGTCCCCCATAGAACTTAGCCCTTTTCTGGGAGCACCTGCACTGCCCCCTCTTCCTCATGAAGGTGAAATGTTTATATTCCTCTTGGCTGATGCTTTTACTTCCTTGAAGTTTTTTGTTGCACAACCTGGAACTAGGAGTTTTTCAGCTCCAATTTTCTATAAAGGATTTGACCCATTAGAACAGATCACTCCTAATGATTGCTTTGTCATTTATTTCTAATTCTATTTATCTGAACTGGGAGTTGTTCTTGCAGAGTGGAACAATTTTTCCTTCTCTTTTGCTAAGCAATAAAGAAAGAATTGGATAAATGACATGTATTCACTTAAGGTAAGTCAGGTCGGTGTGTGAAATCTCATCTGAATCATCCCTTCTCCATGGCCTGATTTTCACAGAGAATTGAGAAGCATGTAAAGAGTTGGAAGAGTTGGGCAGAAGGCACAGAGGAAAGAAGATGTGATGCTGTAAGTTCTTAAGATTGTCAGGAGATTCATGACCTGCTAATGTTGAAGCTAAATTAGTGCTCTTATCAAGCTTAAGTAATATTAGCTGATTATTTTCGTAAGTCCAATTCTAGCACCTCTAGGCACATTGAACAGGTTTTTAAAACAGAGATAATCCCCTCACTGTTCTTTGCAGACTACCACACTGACATAAAAATGTTTATGTAGATTTTTGAATGAATATGAAATCTTGTTAACATTTGTACAGGATCCATAATGTTGTGTTAGATCTTTTCTTCACTATGTATCTCTGCAAATTATATGTATCAATAATAAAACATTTTCATAGTACTTTGTAGTTTACAAAGAAAATTTATGTTATCTCATTTGATTTTTAATTTTTCCTTGAAAGGTAAGTAGAATAATTATAGATAAGGAAGTGTGACAGACAGGGAAGGAGACTTATCTATGCAACAGGGATAATGCATGGAAAAGAAAGGATTTGATCCCTGGTTCTTAATTCCAAATTCAAAGCTCTTCCCAAGCACCTTCTAGACACCTGGCACTTGACTGGTCAAGAGGGACAGAAGGCTGAATGAGACCTCAAGAAGCTTACAGTAGAGTGGATGGATGGGCAGAGAAGCCAGTGTAAAGCAATCTGAGAAGATATAATACATAGGGTGTTATGGAAGCTCTGAGGAAAGGCTTATATATTAGCCAGCGGGCTTGTGGAGGACTTGTGAGCTGAGTCTTAAAGAATGAGTGGGATTCAGCCAAGCAAAGGATAGGCAAAAAATGATAGGAATTCCAGGCAAGGGAAGAACACAAGCAAAGGCACCGAGGCCTGCATGGTTGGGGTGGTGTCAGGTGTGGACTCTGTGCAGTTAATTGCTGCAGAAGCAAAAACGATCAGGCAGGGAGGCCTGATCAGTGAGGCCAAAGACATCTGCAGATATTAGGTCATGGGAGCTCTTGTATGGGAAGAGCCTGGACATGTTTCTATAGATACCAGGGAATTTTTTAAATGTTTTAAGCATGGGCTTGGCCTGGTCAGATTTATATTTCATTAGATTGTGTTGACTATGGGATGAGGATATACAGGAAGTAAACAGAAATGAAAGCAGGGAGCCTTGTACGAAGGCCATTGCAGCAGTCCAGGAGAAGAGAGATGAAGCCTGACTTAATTGGGCAGGATTTGACCAATGATATCATGTGGCTGGCAAAGGAGAAAGAGAAGTTGAGGGAGACTTATAGGTATCAATAGAAGTAATGCAGGTAGAAGAGCTCACCTTGGGAGAGTGTGAAACAGTGGGCAACTCTCGTGACTTCCAATATGTGAAAGGAAGAGAAACCTACAAAGAAGCAGGGACAGAATTGCCATATACTAGGAAAACCAGAAGGATGATGCAAGGGAATTCAGAGTTTCAAGAAAGAAAAAAATGATTAATAATATCAAATACTAGAAAGAGATTCAGTGAGGTAAAAACTAAAAAACATCTATTGGATTTGGCAATTAGGAAGTTATTATTGATTTCAGGGACAGCTGTTTCAGGGGAGCAACTGGGCAAGAAGCCAGATGGCAGCAGGTTAAGGAGTGAATGAGAGGTAGGAAACTGGAGGCAGTGAGTGCAGGCAAGCTTTTTGAGATATTTGGATAAGATGCGATCCAGTTACAGGTGAACATGGGGTAAAGGCATTTATGTTTTGGTGAGATTTTTTGTTCTGTTTAGTTTGTTTCTTTTTTAGGATTGGAAAAACTTGACCATTTTCATATTCTGAGGAAAAAGATTTCATGGAAAGGAATAAGAGGTGGTGACTAGTAAAAAATGTATAAGAGGAGAAAGTAGCATCAAGGATACACATCCTTTGAGGCTGAGGAAGGAAGAGGCAATAAATGGTAAGCTACTGAAAGTTGAGAGAGATCATACCTGAGGGATCAATTTTCTCAGTGGAGTAAGAGACATGATATTCTGCTAGAAATGTAGGGTGCGGGGCATCGTGTATGGAACTCAAGGAGAGTGGTAAATGTTCAGAGAGTTACTGAGAAGAAAAGGGTGATTAATCATGGACTCCCAAGAAGAAAAAAGCAGAAATAAATGTTGGGAGAGAGCCAACTGATGAGGAAAAAATGGAGGGATCAAGAGCCTAGAGGAGGCAAAGGCATGGCATGAGGCTACCAGAAGGGAGTTGAAGACTTCAAAGGGGAAGCCCTTCTTGGTGATGGTCCTTGAGTGACTGAAGTTGAGGCAAGGTGATGGTCTCTGGAAATGGGAGTTCCAGAATTATCTGACTAGGATGTTGAATAGTGCCATTCTTGTCACTGAAATCTCCTAGGATGGTGACGGCAATTGTTGAGATGGAGAGAAAGATCATGAATCTGGTGCCAAAGTCTTCAATAAATGAACAACAGTGACTGGGAGGCTAGTAGAGGACAGTGATACAGAAGAGATAGTGTCACTGGCAAAGCTCCTTAACAATTCCTAGGAAATAAAAATAGAACCTGGGTAATAAAATAAAGTCTAGTGGGTGGAGTCAAGATGGCGGTGTGGGAAGACGCAGAGTTTGCATCTCCCCACAACTAGGGCACCTGCTGGATACTGGTGGGGGACCTCGACACCCAAGGAGACAGGAAGAACCCCCAAGCGAACCGGTAGGACGTGGGGGGACTGAAGGGGGAGAAGTGGAAGCTGGACAGGACTGGTGGCCGTGAGGAGTGGCTGAGAGGGAGGAGCAGTTCCCTCGCCTGGAGGGACCCTCAGGGGCTTGGATCAGGGTGGAGCGCACCCAGTGTTTTCCCTGACCAATTAGGCAGGGAAGTCTGACCAGCTCTCGGGCCAGGTCCTATGCCCTCAGAGGTCCCCTCCGGGCTGGGTTGGTCGAGGGGGTGTAGGAGAGAGGCCCAAGAGAAAACAGGAGAGGCAGGCCGGAGGGGCCCTCCTGGACTGCAGGAGTGTGAGAGGAGGGCATTTGCCCCGCCCACTCAAGCACAGGAAGCCTGCTGGGCTCCCAGGTGGGGTCCCCCACCCTCTGATACCAGAGGTGGGAGGTATGCCTGGGCTCCTTCTGTTCTGTTTAGTCTAAGGCCCACCCCTCACACTCCCCAGGGTCTTTTCCAGCCCTGTGGGTCCTAAGCATAGGCCCCGCCCACCATTCAAACCTCACCCCTGCTTAACCCCCACCCTCCACAGCCAAGGCCTTTTCCACCTTTTTTTTTTTTCTCTCCTCTTTTTCACTGTTATGGTTCTGTTTTACCTTCCAGTTGTTGTTTCATCTATATTTTTATTTTTACATTTTTTCTAACATATCTGTTAGTTTCCTAGTCTAATTTTATTTTTTACTTTGTTGTTCTCCTTTTTTTCTCTTTCTTTTCTTTTTTTTGCCGCTCCACACGGCTTGCAGGATCTTGGTTCATGAGCCAGGGGTTGGGCTGAAGCTCCTGCGGTGGGAGCTCCAACTCCAAACCACTGGAATAACAGAGAACCTCAGATCCCAGGGAATATTCATCAGAGGTCTCCCAGAGGTCCTCATCTCAGTGCCAAGACCCAGCTCTACCCAACAGCCTACAAACTCCAGTATTGGAAGCCTCAGGCCAAACAACCAGTAAGATAGGAACACAATCCCACTCATTCAAAAAAAAGGAAAAAAATCAATGAGATGGCAAAAAAATATGTCACGGATGAAGCAGCAAGGTAAAAACCTACAAGACCAAATAAATGAAAAGGAAAGAGGCAATCTACCTGAAAAAGAATTTGGAGTAATTATAGTAAAGATGATCCAGAATCTCAGAAACAGAATGGAGGCATGGATTGAGAAAATACAAGAAATGTCCAACAAAGATCTAGAAGAACTAAAGAACAAACAAAGAGAGATGAACAACACAATAACTGAAATGAAAAATACACTACAAGGAATCAATAACAGAATAACTGAGGCAGAAGAACGAATAAGTGAGCTGGAAGACAAAATGCTGGAAATAACTGCCGAGGAGCAGAATAAAGAAAAAAGAATGAAAAGAATTGAAGACAATCTCAGAGACCTCTGGGACAACACTAAATGCACAAACATTCGAATTACAGGGGTCCCAGAAGAAGAAGAGAAAAAGAAAGGGTCTGAGAAAATATTTGAAGAGATTATAGCTGAAAACTTCCCTAACATGGGAAAGGATATAGTCACCCAAGTCCAGGAGGCACAGAGAATCCCATACAGGATAAACCCTGGGAGAAACACACCAAGACACATATTAATCAAACTAACAAAAATTAAATTCAAAGAAAAAGCATTACAAGCAGCAAGGGAAAAACAAAAAATAACATAAAAGGAATCCCCATAAGGTGATCAGCTGATTTTTCAGCAGAAACTCTGCAGGCCAGAAGGGAGTAGCAGGATATACTTAAAGTGATGAAAGAGAAAAACGTACAAGCAAGATTACTCTACCCAGCAAGGATCTCATTCAGATTCAACAGAGAAATCAAAAGCTTTTCAGACAAGCAAAAGCTAAGAGAATTCAGCACCACCAAAATCAGCTTCACAACAAATGCAAAAGAAACTTCTCTAGGTGGGAAATACAAGAGAAGAAAAAGACCCAGAAAAACAAACCCAAAACAATTAAGAAAACGGTAATAGGAACATACATATTGATAATAATCTTGAATATAAATGGATTAAATGCCCCAACCAAAAGACACAGTCTGGCTGAATGGATACAAAAACAAGACCCATATATATGCTGTCTACAAGAGACCCACTGCAGACCTAGGGACACATACAGACTGAAAGTGAAGGGATGGAAAAAGATATTCCATGCAAATGGAAATCAAAAGAAAGCTGGAGTAGCAATACTCTATCAGATAAAATAGACTTTAAAATAAAGACTGTTACAAGAGATACAGATGGACACTACATAATGATCAAGGGATCAATCCAAGAAGAAGAAATAACAATTATAAATGTTTATGCACCCAAGATAGGAACACCTCAATACATATGGCAAATGCTAACAACCATGAAAGGGGAAATCGACAGTAACACAATAATAGTAGGGGACTTTAACACCCCACTTATTGACCACCCCACACCAACTGACAGATCATTCAACCAGAAAATAAATAAGGAAACACAGCTTTAAATGACACAACAGACCAAATAGATTTAATTGATATTTATAGAACATTCTACCCGAAAGTGGCAGAATACACTTTCTTCTCAAGTGCACACGGAACATTTTCCAGGACAGATCACATCTTGAGTCACAAAACAAGCCTCAGGAAATTTAAGAAAATTGAAATCATATCAAGCATCTTTTCTGACCACAACGCTATGAGATTGGAAATTAATTACAGGAAAAAAACTGTAAAAACCATAAATACATAAAGGCTAAACAGTGCACTACTAAATAAACAGGAGATCACTGAGAAATCAAAGAAGAAATTAAAAAAATACATTGAAACAAGTGACAATGAAAACACAAAGACCCAAAAACTATGGGATGCAGCAAAAACAGTTCTAAGAGGGAAGTTTATAGCAATTCAATCTCAGCTCAAGAAACAAGAAAAATCTCAAATAAACAATCTAACCCTAAACATAAAGCAACTAGAGAAAGAAGAACAAAGAAAACCCAAAGTCAGTAGTAGGAAAGAAATCATAAGGATCAGAGCAGAAATAAATGAAACAGAAACGAAGAAAGCAATAGCAAAGATCCATAAAACTAAAAGCTGGTTCTTTGAGAAGATAAAAAAAATTGATAAACCCTTAGCCAGACTCATCAAGAAAAAAAGGGAGATTATGCAAATCAGTAAAATGAGAAATGAAAAAGGAGAGATCACAACTGACACCACAGAAATACAAAGGATTATAAGAGACTACTACAAACAACTATATGCCAATAAAATGGACAACCTGGAAGAAATGGACAAATTCTTGGAAAGGTACAAGTTTCCAAGACTGAACCAGGAAGAATTAGAAAATATAAACAGACCTATCACAGGTAATGAAATTGAAACTGTAATTAAAAATCTTCCAACAAACAAAAGTCCAGGACCAGATGGCTTCACAGGAGAATTCTATCAAATATTTAAAGAAGAGCTAACACAGATCCTTCCCATACTCTTCCAAAAAATTGCAGAGGGAGGAACACTCTCAAATTCATTCTACAAAGCCACCATCACCCTGATACCAAAACCAGAAAAAGATATCACAAAAAACAAAATTATAGACCAATATCACTGATGAACATAGATGCAAAACTCCTGAACAAAATAATAGCAAACAGAACCCAACAACATATTAAAAGGCTCAGACACCATGATCAAGCGGGATTTATCCCAAGGATGCAAGGATTCTGCAATATATGCAAATCAATCAATGTGATATATCATATTAACAAATTGAATAATAAAAGCCATATGATCATCTCAGTGGAAGCAGAAACCACTTTTGACAAAATTCAACACCCATTTATGATACAAACTCTCCAGAAAATGGGCATAGAGGGAACCTACCTCAACATAATAAAGGTGATATATTGACAAACCCACAGCAAATATACTCAATGGTGAAAAACTGAAATCATTTCCACTAAGATCAGGAACAAGACAAGGATGTCCACTCTTTTTTTTTGCGTTACGCGGGCCTCTCACTGTTGTGGCCTCTCCCGTTGCAGAGCACAGTCTCCTGACGCGCAGGCTCAGCGGCCATGGCTCACGGGCCTAGCCGCTCCACAGCATGTGGGATCTTCCCGGACCGGGGCACGAACCCGCGTCCCCTGAATCGGCAGGCAGACTCTCAACCACTGCACCACCAGGGAAGCCCAGGATGCCCACTCTTGCCGCACTTATTCAACATAGTTTTGGAAGTCCCAGCCATGGCAATCAGAGAAGTAAAAGAAATAAAAGGAATACAAATTGGAAAATAAGAAGTAAAACTGTCACTGTCTGCAAAGGGCATGATACTATACACAGAAAATCCTAAAGATGCCACCAGAAAACTACTAGAACTAATCAATGAATTTGGTAAGGTTGCAGGGTACAAAATGAATTCACAGAAATCTCTGATATTCCTATACACAAAAAAGAAAAATCAGAAAGAGAAATTAAAGAAACAATCTCATTTACCATTGCAACAAAAAGAATAAAATACCTAGGAATAAACCTACATAAGGAGGCCAAAGACTTGTACTCAGAAAACTATAGAACACTGATGAAAGAAATTAAAGATGACATAAACACATGGAGAAATATACCATGTTCTTGGATTGGAAGAATCAATATTGTGAAAATGACTATACTACCCAAAGCAATCTACAGATTCAATGCAATCCCTATCAAACTACCAATGGCATTCTTCACAGAATTAGAACAAAAAATTTTACAATTTGTATGGAAACACAAAATACCCAGAATAACCAAAGCAATCTTGAGAAAGAAAAATGGAGCTGGAGGAATCAGGCTCCCTGACTTCAAACTATACTACAAATCTGCAGTAATCAAGACAGTATGGTACTGGCACAAAAACAGAAAGATAGATCAGTGGTACAGGATAGAAATCCCAGAGATAAACCCATGCACATACGGTCACTTAATTTATGACAAAGGAGGCAAGAAGATACAATGGAGAAAAGACAGCCTCTTCAATAAGTGGTGCTGGAAAAACTGGACAGCTACATGTAAAAGAATGAAATTAGAACACTTCCTAACACCATACAGAAAAGTAAACTCCAAATGGATTAAAGACCTAAATGTAAGGCCAGACACTATAAAATTCTTAGAGAAAAACATAGGAAAAACACTCTTTGACATAAACCACAGCAAGATCTTTTTTGACCTACCTCCTAGAGAAATGGAAATAAAAACAAAAATAAACAAATGGGACCTAATGAAACTTAAAAGCTTTTGCACAGCAAAGGAAACCGTAAACAAGATGAACAGACAACCCTCAGAATGGGAGAAAATTTTTGCAAATGAAACAACAGACAAAGGATTAGTCTCCAAAATATACAAACAGCTCATGCAGCCCAATATCAAAAAACCATTCAATTTAAAAATGGGTGGAAAACCTAAACAGACATTTCACCAAAGAAGACATACAGATGGCCAAGAGGCACATGAAAAGATGCTCAACATCACTAATTATTAGAGAAATGCAAATCAAACCTACAATGAAGTATCACTTCACACCAGTCAGAAGGGCCATTATCAAAAAATTTAGAAACCATAAGTACTGGAAAGGGTGTGGTGAAAAGGGAACCCTCCTGCACAGTTGGTGGGAATGTAAATTGAAACAGTCACTATGGAGAACAGTATGGAGGTTCCTTAAAAAACTAAAAATAGAACTTCCATACGACCCAGCAATCCCACTACTGGGCATATACCTTGAGAAAACCATAATTCAAAAAGAGACATGCACCACAATGTTCACTGCAGCACTCTTTACAATAGCCAGGACATGGAAGCAAACTAAGTGTCCATCAACAGATGAATGGATAAAGAAGATGTGGCACATATATACAATGGAATATTACTCAGCCATAAAAAGAAACAAAATTGAGTTATTTGTAGTGAGGTGGATGGACCTACAGACTTTCATACGGAGTGAAGTAAGTCAGAAAGAGAAAAACAAATACCACATGCTAACACATATATATGGAATCTAAAAAAAAAAAAAAAAAAGGTTCTGAAGAACCTAGAGGCAAGACGGGAATAAAGACGCAGACGTAGAGAATGGACTTGAGGACACGGGGAGGGGGAAGGATAAGCTGGGGCAAAGTGAGACAGTGGCACTGCCATATATACACTACCAAATGTAAAACAGATAGCTGGTGGGAAGCAGCCGCATAGCACAGGGAAATCACCTCGGTGTTTTTGACGACCTAGAGGGGTGGGATAGGGAGGGTGGGAGGGAGGGAGACACAAGAGGGAAGAGATATGGGGATATATGCGTGCTTATGGCTGACTCACTTTGTTGTACAACAGAAACTAACACAATATTGTGAAGCAATTATACTTCAGTAAAGATTAAAAAAAATAAAAAAGTTTAAAATAATAATAATAAAGTCTAACTTTTTTTTACCTTTGTGCTTAGTCCACTTTCACTTGCTCACAGGGTCCTCGGGGCAGAGGCCTTGCACCAGGCACTTCCCACCAGAGTTAGTGTGAGACGGCTGTCCGGTCACCTCAGCTCCGGCCGTGAGCAGAGACGCTGCACAGGACGTCAATTCAAGATGGCGGCGGCGGGCCGTGTGCAGAGACGCCGCACGGCACGTCAATTCAAGATGGCGGCGGCGGGCCGTGTGCAGAGACGCTGCACCCGGCACTGCGATCTGGAGCCTAAGCAGCACAGCTGCGCCTGCCCCAGTGGACTCCGCCCCCTCCCCGCTGTCAAGAACCCTATAAAGCCGGCCTGCTGACTGCCTGTCAGGGCGAGCTTGTACTCTACAGCGTGAGCTTGCAACTCTCTATTCTTTCATCAAAGAATTAAACGTTTGTTTGCTTCTGAACCAAACTCCTTCTCCTTCTATTGGTTTGAACGACACCAGGCAGGAGGACTCTTGTTGGGGCCCAACTGGAAAGGGCCAGTAACAATAGTGGGTTATATAGCCAAATAGAATGAAACAAAATAAATTGCAGTTTTCACTAGGGTGAAAGTGTAATGTCTATAAATGTAAGAAAAAATCCGGGAGTGTGTCAACCCCCTTCCCAGTTTCATAGGGCATGAAAAATGGAAGAATGAGTAGCTTCCCCTGGGGAAATCCGCAGAGGGCAATCCAGATCTCAGCAAATGAGGGGGGTGGATGGGGAGCCGTCCACCGGGAAGCAGGGACCCAGGGCACAGAGGAGAGAAGTGGGACGTCAATAGTGAGAGGAAGATTGGATCATTCAAGTAATTAGAGGGACACCAACAGGAGAAAAGGAGAGTCAGGTGTGGCCTTTCATCCTGTGATAGAGAATTGCAGAGATGAGAAGCCTGCTTAGAAGATATTCCCCCACCCCACCCCCCATCAAATATTCTAACTGTGGCCCAGACTGGGTGAACATCTCAGGTAGTGTCTGCCTAGTCTCAGGGAGCCCATGAGGACTGCTAACGGTTTGCAAACAGATTTCCAGAGCCTTCCTCTTGTCTCCTAATACTTGGAGGAAAAAAAAAAAAGTATTCTTAACTCATCCCACATTAATGTTTTATCCATAATAAATTTTGCAATTAAAAAAACCAACTCTCAATCTTTTTAAATATGTTCAGTTAAAATGTGCAAAACAACTATTATCTTCTTCTTTTAAAGAGAAACAGAGAAGCCTTTACATCTGCTTTTTCATATTTCACAGGAGAAAAAAAATGGAGCAAATGATGTGATTGAAGCCAAGGTTGTCTATAAAGTGTGAAAGCACTTCCTTTCCTTCCCAGGAGCTAGGGCTAACTCTAGGAGGGAGAGGAAATTAGCATGAAAGTTTTACTTAAATTACAAGATGGGTGGAGACCTTGCCCAAAGATGCTATCTCCCTGTCTCCTGTGACAGACAATGAATGGCTTTCAAGACCAAGGGCATTCTCTTTATTATGTAAATAGTTTCCAAGAAGCTCATAATCTGTTCTATTGGAATAAGTGTGATGGTGCTGAAAGCATGCTGACCCAGGAGTTTAGGGGGTCTGCTGGGTCTGTCTTCACTCCACTACCTACGCATTGTGTAACTTTTCAGTTAGACCCTGTTTCCTCATTTTCAAAAAAAAAAAAAATATATCAGAACCTATGCCACAGAGTTGCTATGAGGATTAAATAAGATGATGATGGGAAAATTGCTTTGTAAGATGGAAAGCACCAGATGCATATTTGTCTATACTAGGGTGGGCTGGAACTAATGCTTCTGCATCTACTGTCTAACTCTTGGCCAAAGGAGTGAGCAGAATGCAGTGGGGTAGAAACTTTGGGCAGGCAGGATCCTGAATGCTTTTTGAATCACACTGATGGGAACCATTCCTTTATCTGCCTAGAACTGCCCTGATTCATCCATTTGAAAAATTTTCAGAGTTAAGAGTAAGAAAATATACAGTTGTTACAATTTTCTTCACAATCTAGTCAAGAAATAATAGAGCTTTTTTTCTTAATCACATTAAAGGTTCATATACATAATTCAAAGGTCATCAAAGCTGTTTCTGCCAGAAACACATACCAATATTACATATATGTATTTATACATACACATATAAGTATATATACACAGATACATATGTAAATATACACATATGTATACATATACAATTATATAATTATATATTTAATTCCTGTTGTACATCTCCATCTGGATGCCCACCAGTTCCTTAAACTCAAAGCCCGAAGTGGAGAATGAAACTTAGTGGTTTAAGACAATGTATTGTTTCTCACAACTCTGTGGCTTGTCTGGATGGCTCTTCCTGCCTGGGATTATTCATGTGGCCACGCTCAGCTGGCAGATCTGCTGCGGGCTGGGCTCAGCAGTTGCTGTTGACTGGAGGCCTCCCTTTCCCTCCACAGGGCCTTGGGCTTTCTGATGTGTCTCAAGACACAAGAAGAAGAAGCATTGCAAGGGTGTGAAAATGGAGGCCACAGGGACTTCTGAAAGCCTAGACTCTGAAGCCATACAGTGTCACTTCAGCTGCATTCGACAGGTCAAAGCAAGTCATAGGGCCAGCCCAGGTCCAAGAGAGAGAGGAAACAGGCTCCACCTGATGAGAGAAGCAGCAAGTCTCACTGCAAAAGGCACACAAGATGGGAGATGTTGCAGCCATCTTTGGAAATAATTTGCCACATCTGATTCCAGACTTCTTCCTTCTTTCCATCCTTCCTGTTCATTAAACTTATAATTACTAAGCACCTGCTATGAGCCAAGCCCTCTTCTAGGTGCCAGGGATGCACTCATGAATGAGACACATGAGACCCCTACCCAGGCAGAACTTAAATTCTAGTGGAACTAAGCTAATAGATGAAGGAGCTCATTTTAGCTTGGGATAAAGGGTGAGGTGAATAAGGACTGAGGTGGGAGATGAGCAGGGCAGAGAGACTGCCTTAGATTGGCCATCAAAGAAGCCCCTTGAAAGAGAGGACATTTGAGCTAAACTTGGGCACAGAGACCCACAAGTGCAAAAGCCCTGAGGCAGGAGCAGATTTGGGCATGGCTGCAGCACAGCGAGCTGGGGGAGAATGGCAAAGCGTGCTTTCTTTATTAGCCACAGACAAAACTGGGCATCAAACTTGCAAGCTAGAAATGTCAATGTCATCCTCAATTCCTCTCTCTCTCTTATCCCCAGATTCACTGGGGCTGAAATCCAGGTGATTCTTCTAAAACCTCTCAGGTGGGTCTCTTCCTTTCCATCTCTATTACCACTCTTCCTGGTCTCTTTCACTTGGATCTGGGATTCACTCTCTTGCCTGCCTCTGTTCTCTTCCCACTTTAATCCAGTCTTCAAAAAGCTGCCTGAATGATCACTTGAAGATATAGCTCAGATACAGCTCAAAAACCCTCAGTGGCTCCCCACTGCCACTGGATGAAGTCCAAACCTCTTCACTTCTCTTTGGAAGTCTACATAATATGGCCCCCTGTTTAATTTTTGAGCATGTCTCCCCACTCTGTGTCTAGACTCTGTTGTGAGAGGGCTGTTCTTTTGAGGTTGAAGTATTGCTCCTCTCCCAAAATGCAAGTGAAATGAGAACTGAAGCCATAATCTGCCATTAATCTTTCAGCATGCATTAGGAAAGCAGATGTTTCTAAAGCCAGCTCCTCTAGACAGCAGAAAATTGGACCAGAAAGGAATCAAAGTGAAGAGGGAGGAGGGAAGAGATAGGCTCAGTGCTAGCAGTAAGGATCAAGTTTAAGTCTGAACCTGAAGTGAGTAGCTCTTGGGGACAAGTACATGAATAGTGGGGGTGAAGGAAAGATCTAGAGTCATTGACAGAAAGTGGAATGGTAATTCACATATCATTCATCATTCACAGAAGGCCAGAGCTGAAAATGACCTTGGAGGTCCTCAAGTCCCACCCCTTACTACACAGAGGAGGGTAACCAACCCAGAAAGGGAAAGTGCGTTGCGCTTGGTCCCACAGGTAGTCCGTAGGAGATCCAGCCTGGCCCTCAGACCCCAGACTCCCAGGCTGTGCTGCCTCATCTCACTTCCCTCTAATCCATCCTCCCACCCTTCCTAGGGTGGAATGACCTCATGGAGTCAGGCCCAGAAACAGGGAGCCTGATGTTGCTGTAGAATGTAACAAAAAGCCAAGGGGAGGAGGGTTTTCTCCAGCCATCGGGGTTATACTTTCCCTGGCTTACAATGGAAGCACCCAGGTCCAAAGCGTCTGGGTCAGAGACAGAGGCTCCTTATCTTTGGCTGTGCTGATGTGACACATCAAGAAGCTGACAGGAAAACAACCAAGTCCATTTATTTGACTGCCATGATAAGTGAACTGGATCAGCTGTGCAGCCGGGCCAAGGAATTGCTCGGAAAGATGTCATTAGAGTGACCAAGAGAAAAAAATCACCCCTGGCAGTCAACCTAGTGGCCTCTTACAGCTAAAAATAGCCATAGCATCATAATCTTTCTAAAGTGGTTTCACATCCATTATATCAAATTCACCACCCAACACGTCTGTGGGTAGGTACTATTTTCACTATTTAAGGATGAGGAAATGAGAAACAGAGGGCACACTCAAGGTCACATGAACTCGTAAATAGAAGAGTTGGAATTTGGGCACAGGTCTTATGATTTCAAATGCACATGACTAATATTATTTAACCTTAAAAAGGAATGAAATTCTGACACAGGTTACAACATGGATGAACCTTGAAGACATTATACTAAGGGAAATAAGCCAGACACAAAAGGACAAAAATACTGTATGATCCCACTTATAGGAGTTACCTTGAGCAGTCAAATTCATAGAGACGGAAAGTAATGTGGTGGCTGCCAGGGGTTGGGAGGACGAGGGGAATAACTATTGTTTAAGGGGTCAGAGTTTCAGTTGGGAATATGAAGAAGTCCCAGGGATGGATAGTGGTTAAAATGGTAAATTTTATGTGCATACTTTACCACAGTAAAAGATAAAATTAAAAAATATTTTTTCAAAATCCACATAAATGCAGTATTACCTGTCTTCTAACAATTCTATTTCTAAATCATAGTTTGTAGAATGCTGGAACTGAAAGGAGCTCTTAGTTTACGGAAGAGGAAACTGAGGCCCAAAGAGGGCCACTGATGAATGTGGGTCAGTCAGGAGGTTAGGAGCAGAGTATGTCCTCCTAGCTCTCCCAGTGCTTTCTGGCCTAAGTCACCTCTGCCTGTTCTCAAACCTCCATGGCTAGTGTCCCAGTCAGACACTTGGGCTGCCGTAACACAATGCCACAGACTGGGGGGTTTAAACAACAGAAATGTATTTTCTCACAGTTCTGGAGGCTGGAAGTCCAAGATCAACCTGCCAGCCAATTCAGCTCCTGGTGAGAACCCTCTTCCTGGCTTGCTGATGGCCACCTTCTAGCTGTGTCCTCACATGGCAGAAAGAGAGAGATACCTCTCTCTCCTCCTCCTCTTATAAGTCCACCAATCCTATCAGTTCAGGGCCCCACTCCTATGACTTCATTTAACCTTAATCACCTCCTGAAAGCCCTATCTACAAATGCAGTCACTTGGGGGAAGGGTGGTTAGGGCTTCAACACATGGATTTTGAGGGAAACAATTCAGACCATAGCAGCTAACACTAGGCACTTACCACATGCCAGGCCTTGTGCTTTTGCCAGAGCCTCCTCTCGTCTTTCCAATCTATCACTGGTGGAGTGCCCCTGGACTCAATCTTGGCTCTCTTCTTTGCCTATATCCACTACCTGAAGTGACTGAGGTCAGTTCCACAGCCTTCTCACAGTTATGTCTCCAGTCCTGATCTCTCCAATGAACTCAACATTTCCTTACGTGAAGATGCTAATGCATCTCAGATTTATATCTAAAACTAAACTCTTGATTGTTCTCCCCCAAACTTGTCCCTCATTCATTTTTCCCCATTTTAGCAACCCTATTCCACTTGCTCGAAGTCAGCCTTTGACATTTCTCTTTCCATTCCAGGAAATCCATTTGCAAATCCTGTGAGCTCTGCATTAAAATGAGTATTTCTCAATTCTAATTCTGGGTATTTTCCTGAAGAAAATGGAAACATTAATTTAAAATATATATATACACCCTTATGTTCATCACAGCTTTATTTGCAATTGCCACAATATAGAAGCAACCTAAGTGTCCATTGATAGATGAATGGAAAAAGAACATATTCCTCAGCCATGAAAAAGAATGAATCTTGCCGTTTGCAACAACATGGATGGACCTTCATGGTATTATGCAAAGTGAAATAAGGCAAACAGAGAAAGACAAATACTGTGTAATTTCCTTTTTACGTGGACTCTAAAAAACCAAACAAATGAACAAACAAAACAAAACAGAAACAGACTCATAGATACAGAGAACAAACTGGTAGTTACCACAGGGGAGGGGGTGGGGGGACAGGCTAAATAGGTGACGGGGATTAAGAGGTACAAACTTCCGGGCTTCCCTGGTGGCACAGTGGTTGAGAATCCACCTGCCCATGCAGGGGACACGGGTTCGAGCCCTGGCCCAGGAAGATCCGACATGTCACAGAGCAACTAAGCCCGCGCCTCACAACTACTGAGCCTGCACTCTAGAGCCTGGGAGCCACAACTACTGAGCCCATGTGCCACAACTACTGAGCCCATGCACCACAACTACTGAAGCCCACGTGCCTAGGGTCAATGCTCCACAACAAGAAAAGCCACGGCAATGAGAAGCCCGTGCACCACAGCGAAGAGTAGCCCCCGCTCGCCGCAACTAGAGAAAGCCTGCATGTAGCAACGAAGACCCAACACAGTCAAAAATAAAAATAAGTAAATAAAAAAAAAAAGAGGTACAAACTTCTAGTTATAAAATAAATAAATCACAGGGAATATAATGTACTGCATAGGGAATATAGTCAATAATATTGTAACAACTTTGTATGTTAGCATTGTAACTAGACTTATCATCTTGATCATTTTGTAATGTATAAAAATATTGCATCACTATGTAGCGCAACTGAAACTAATATAATATTGTATGTCAATTATAACTCAATAAGCAAAAGATTATTTCTCACCTTCCCTCCTTGAATTCTCCCCATACAAATTATCATCACTTCTTGGCCAGCCTATTGTAACAGGCCCCTGTCATGGATTCTGTGACGCACTAATCAGGTCCCCCTTCAGGACTGAGGCATTTGTTCCCCCAGCTGCTGGGGGTTCTGGCTGCTGAAGTCTCAGAGTTGCATCCCTCCTTGGGAATGGCCCTCAGAAAGGAGCTGCTTCACCCAAGGTTGCTTTTCTCCCCAGATATCCACCTGGGTCAAGCCCTCATTTAATCCAGATGTCTGTTCAAATGCTATCTCATTACGAAGGCCCTCTGACCACTCGTATGCAAAATAATATCCCCTTTATTCTCTGGCTCCCTGACTCTGCTTTAACTTTTCTTCATAGCATGTCTCAGCCTCCAACCCATATTTATTTGTCTATTTATTTATTGTTCTAGAATTTTAGCTCCAAATACTGGGGGTACGTGTGTCTGTCTGTGTGCACTGGCGACTGCTTAGCCCCAGCACCAAGAACAGAGTCTGGTGGCACATGGTAGACGTTTGTATCAGTTTCCTCTTGTGGCTGTAATAAAGTACCACAAACCTAGTGGCTTAAACAACACAAATTTGTTATTGTGCAGCTCTGGAGGTCAGAAGTTTGAAATGGATTTCCTTGCTTTTTCCAGTTTCTAGAGGCCTCCTGTATTCCTCGGTTTGTGGCCCTGTTTCTCCATCTTCAAAGTCAGCAGCAAAGCATCTTCAAATCTGTCTCTGACTCGTTCCTGCCCGCCCCCCACCCTGCCTCCTGCCTCCTTCTTCCACTTCTAAGGACTTTTGTGACTACACTTGGCCCATCCCATTAATCCAGGATAATCTTCCTATTTTAAGGCCAGCTGATCAGCAACCTTAATTCCGTCTGCAACCTCACTTCCCTTTTGCCACACAACCTAACATATTCACAGGTTCTGGGGATAAGGACATGGATACCTCCAGGGGTGCCAATATTCAGCCAACCTCAACACTCAATAAATATTTTATAAATAAATGAATGATTAATTATCTAATTTCACTCATTCAGCAATCCCTCAAAATCAGTGCTATTATTCTCCCTTTTTACAGATGAAGGAAATAAAGCCTGAAATGTTAAGTCACTTGCACTTAGCTAGTTCACCTAGCTAATAAATAACGAAACAGAATTTCAAGTATAGACAGGCTGACTTGAATCAGTCTCTGACTGCCCCCACTTGCTTCATTTTCCTGTAATCGTCAACTCGATCTCCCGCACTAGACTCAGAGATGCCAGAGGGCAGAGACCATGGCTTTGCATATTTGCAACCCCAAAGCTCAGCCCAGGACCTGGCAAACAGCAACAAGAGCAACAACGGTAATAACAGTGGGAATGTACTGAGCACTTGACATGTGCCAAGCACTGTTATAAACATTTTATCTGCACCCCAAAATGTTTGTTGAGTGCATGTTTTGTGGATAAAACCATCTTTTCTCACTAAATCTCATTTTTAGCCCTATCTAATACTCAAGCTCTATACTAAATGTGCAAATTAAGTCATATTGAATTGGAGAGGCTCTAAAATATCATCAAGAGTAGGATTATTTCTGTCTTCTGGTCTGAATCCAGAATCCCAGCTCATCATCAATCAGTCTGTCTAATGAATGAACATTCACTGTGAATAGATTTATCCATTCTAGATTAAGGCTTTGATTTGACAAACTAGAAAATAATGACTAAGATACACAGAGGTCTTCCCAGTTCCCTAAGCACACTCACATATATATTTAACTCTCAGAATGGCATTGTACGTAGGGGAAGAACATATTATTACTCCCACTTCATGATATGAAAGCTTAGACTCAGAAAACCTACATAGCTTGCCCAAGGTCATCCAAGTAGTGAGGACCGCAGTCCAGATTTCCTCCTTCTAACTCCACACTTTTCTGCTGTATTGTGCTGCCAAGTAGAACATCATATGCCTTTTAGAACGGGGACTGCCCATGCAGACTGGCAAAGCTCAGCGTCCATGCGGATTCGCGGGGACTGTGCCAGCTCCTCAAATCTGGTTTACCCACTCAGATCACCCAGCCCTCCCGATCACGAGGTTTACAATTTCTCAGTCTGCACAATGAAAGAGAGGCCCTATGAATTCAAATCACTCCATAAAATCTACCCAAAAAACAAGTGGGGGAGCGGGGAAGAAGGAACAATTGCCATTGGGAGGGTTTTTATTTGCCCTGAAAAATAATATTTTTACTGAATATAAATTCTGCAAGAGATTCAGGGGAAGAATTTAACAGGTTTAGGAGATTTCTATTCTGTTTTCTTTTTATCCACTTTTCTAAGCATCCTTTCTATTTCCACTGTGCTTTGAAAAGAGTGCAAGAGGACTCAGGCTCTGGGATAAAGAGAGAAAGAAGAATCCTAGAGTTACGGAGCCTGGCTAACCCCTTTTCTGTGAAGCTCTGTGTGCTCCTTTGTGCAGTAATGAAGAGATGGGAAGAAAAGAATTGTCCCCACATTATCCGCCACTAGGCCAGCCAAAAGGACCTCTGACTCAAGGAGTGAACCATACCCACTACAGGCTCATTCCCCTTGCATCTTCGCTGCCAGATGACCCTCTCAGAGAACTCTGTCCCCACAGCAATTCTCCATGGTTTTGGGGTCAGGAGCTGCCACGGGAAAAGTATCTAATTCCACTTGCACACACTTGTGGTGTCAGCAACCCAAATATGGAGGTCTATTTTAATCGCATTTTCACTACTCAAAGGCAACAGTGCAGGGAAAGAAGCCCACTTGTCAGAATCAATGAAGAAATCTTCCAATTCATTTCTAGGCTATAATCATACTGAATTCACCTCACCAAACATCCTACAAGGTTTGGTGTTCTAAGCGACTCGGGGGTTTCTAAGTCCAATCCACACTGCATACTCTAGCCAGAGAGAATTTTCTAAAGCACAGATTTCTCCCTGTCAAGTCTGTTCTCCGAATTGTCTCCAGAGTGATTTTTCTAAAACATACACTCATTTATTCCACAAGTATATATTCAGTTGCTATTAGGTGCCAGGCACTTACCTAGGTATGGTGAGTGATCAAGGCAGGCAAGTACCTGTGTTTGTCTAGAGAAAGGAGACAATGTTAATCAAGTAAACAGATAAACAAGATTAATCAGATAACTTAGTAATAGAAAAAAATCAAAATAAGTCTTGGGATAGAAAGTGACATGGGTGGAGTGATACTTGGGGGTAAGTCACATTTGAACCAAGGGCTTAGAGACAAGAAGGAAATTATGCCAAGATCTAAGAGAACAGCATTCCAGACAAAGGAAGGAGGAAATCCAAAAGGTAGAAATGAACATGGTTGTTTGCAGAACACAAAGAAGGGCCAGGAGGCTGGAAGATACAAGTAAAGGGAAAGTAGTGGGAGTTGAGGCAAGAGAAGAGAGGCTGGGACAGTAGTGGTAGAAAAGCAAATACATAGGTAGGCTCAAGACATAGCTTGGAGGTAGACCTCATAGCACTTTCTGATTGATTTGACATGGGACATAGGAAAAACATAGTCAACGATGACTCTGTGTTTTGGGGTTTGAGCAGCTGAGTGGATGGTGGTGCCATTTTGAGTGGGGACAAGAAGGGAACAAAGTTGGGAGGAAAACAAGTGTTTTGCTTTGTCTGTGTTACGTGTAAAATGTCCACTAGACATTCAAGTGAAAGTATCAAGTCAATAGCTGGATACACAAATCCAGAGGTAAACAGTCTGGGGGAAACATAAATGTAAGTGTCATTGGCATATATCCTTGTTACTTGCAGCAGTGAAATTCCTGGGGAGAAAGGATAAAAAGAGGGAAGAGCAGAGCCCTAGGGCACTCCAATATCCGGAGGTCTAGCAGTGGAGGAGGACCAGCAAAGGACAGTAAGAGAGGGTGGCCAGTGAGGTGGGAGGAAAACAAGGGCAATGCCACACAAAGAGCCAGGAAAAGAAAGTGATCAAGAAGGAGGGAGCAATTAACTGTGTCAAGTGTTGCTAAGCAGTTTAGTTTAAAAAAAAAAAAAAAAGGAAGAGAAGTGATCAGTGGCTTTAGCAAAATGGAAATCCCTGGTGACCTTGAGAGGAGAGGTTTCAGTGGGATGACTCACTCCTGCCTGGCACGGCACTCACAGCCCAGACTGGGGCTGGCAGATGCCTTCCAGGCTAGTGAGCACATGCTACAGGGTCCTGGATGAAAGGACACATGACAGTACCTCCTGGAGGAGAAAGCTTTATGCACAAGGGATGTCTGAGCTCTTACTTTAAGGTGCAAATGCGTTTACAGAGTGAGGAAAGCATGGGGGTGGCAGGCAGGTGGGAGGATGGTGAAGGACATCAAAAGTAGAGGGAAGAAAACCTATGTGAAGAAACAATTGTGAAAGGACTTATATGCCTTGGGATGGTGCAGTGGGTGAACGGTGGCCCCCAAATAATATGTCTATATCCTAACACTTGGAACCTGTGAATGTGATCTCATTTGGAAAAGCGGTCTCTGCTGATGTAATTAAGGATCTTGAAATGACTTCATCCTGGATTACCCTGGATTATTACGACAAGTATCCTTGTGAGAGAAAGGCAGAGGGAGATTGGAGACAGGAGAGAGGGGGAAGACCCACAAAGGCGAGGTGAGGTTGGAGGCAGAGATGGGAGGGATGCCACCACTGCAGAGCCATGGAAGCTAGAAGAGGCAGGGACGGATTCTCTCCTAGAGCCTTCAAAGGAAGCACAGGCCTTTCAACCTTGACTTCAGACTTCTAGCTTCTAAAAGTATGAAAGAGTATATTTCTGTTCTTTTAAGCCACCAAGTTTGTGATAATTTGCCTCAGCAGCCCTAGGAACCTAATACAGATAGACAGAAGTTCATTGTGGCAGGCGTTCAGGATGTTTTTCTGGGTGCCCAGCGACCCTTCTGTTACACTTTTCTATCAGATGTGGATCTGAGCCATGCTCTCCTTCCTGGGTAGCAAAGAAAGCAGCCACTTACAGCTAGCCTGGCTTCTTTACAAGGAAAGCCAAGGCCTGTTAGTCAAAACCAGACATAACAGTGAGGACACCTAGGTTTCTAAAAGAGGCAAGGCCAAAATATGCTAATGGAAGGGAAAATCCTTTCCTCTATAGGACTTCAAATGGGGCGGACTCATTTTAAAAACAGACCAAAAACCCACTACTGCCTGGGTGAGGCATATCTGCCTGGTAGGTAAGCATAAAGAAATCAGCCACCGCTCTCAGCAAAGATGATCTGAACTGGAACTGTGGACTCGCAATCACCCAGCGGACCAGAGCCACCCTTACCTCTCACTCTGGGACCTGCTGAAACCTGAGGTGTCACTCAAATTTGTGAGATCAGAGAGAGGTGGAGCAGGTTGTTGGGCAGAGGTGTGCAGTGAGGGCACCAGGCCACAGAGGAAAGCATGTGGGGAAAGGGGACTCCACAGAGACAGGAACCCATCAGTGGAAAGGAGACATCGTCCAGGAGGACTTTAAGGCCCCCTGTGTGGCGTAAAAGAACAAGGAATCAGTATCCAGATTTTGTGGCTTCATACTGTATGTCCCTTCTTAGATCTGGGAAAGAACCTCATAGAATGGCACCATTGTCCACTGTCCGGCTGACGGGTCTGGTGAAGGCTGGTGGGGCAGGCTGGGGAGGGGAACCCGGGGTCTGGTGAAGGCCTTCGGTGCCTCTATTCTCTGGGACGGGAGGGGCGCTGTGTCTTGCACCACCCCACCTTCCCCACCTCCCCGCCCGAGTTCCTATGTGAGAGAAGTCACCTTGGGCGATGACAGCAGCAAAGAAACCCCTCCCCAACTAAGCTGGGAGTAAAACCAAGGTACTGAGGTTTTCCAGCCATGATTAGATTTGCTTTATATAGCAATCACTCTAAGAGCAGTGTGGAAAATGGAGTGCATGGGAATAAACTGGTAACAGAAAGATCACATTCCAGAATGTTTAAATAACAGTCCAAGAGAAGGATGAAGACGACCAGATGAAGGCAGTGGCAGTGTGGGCAGAAGCGCTCACTGAAGAGGGGGCACTAACTTGGGAGACTGAGCTGAGAGCTGTTCTGTTAACCAAGATGTGGACAGAGGCGAGTGGCAGGATTCTCCACCTGATCCCTATTCCCAGAAAACCGGGCTGTTGGAACACCAGGGCTCCTCAGGGGTCAAGAGAAATCCTGGGCACTTCTGTGTTTGAGGCTTTTGGTGCTTTAAATAAAAAGATAGAAATGCAAAAACAGGGCCAAATAAACCATGGTACCTCTGAAATATTTCCTTTTTAAAAATTATGGCTTGGGGCTTCCCTGGTGGCGCAGTGGTTGAGAGTCCGCCTGCCAATGCAGGGGACACGGGTTCGTGCCCCGGTCCGGGAAGATCCCACATGCCGCGGAGCGGCTGGGCCCGTGAGCCATGGCCGCTGAGTCTGCGCGTCTGGACCCTGTGCTCCGCGACGGGAGAGGCCACAAGAGTGAGAGGCCCGCGTACCGCAAAAAAAAAAAAAAAAAAAAAAATTATGGCTTTTAAACTGCATGCACGATGCAAGGCATGTTTGTTTACTCTTCAAAGGCAATCATAGAAATGATCAGTTTATTTATTATACCATCAGGGCTTTGGTCTCATAAAGAGATGCAATTTTCAGTTGTACAATGAGAGTCTTCTCTCAGTCTTGGCAGTGTCTTGCTGAGACTGTGTGCATAACCCCGATTAGAGATGAGGTTAAAAATAGACATGGGGGGCTCGACATGAATGTGAGACCTAGGCATGCAGTCCTCTGGATAGACACGGGGGCCTGCATGTGGATGTCAAATCCTGAAAAACCGCCCAAAGGAATAATTAATCCAAAGGTGCTGGCTGGAAAGACCTAGAAGCCAGAGAGACCAGGCTGAGAGTAAAAGCAAGAAGCCAAGGGGGTAGAGCCCAGAAGCACCCCAAGACCCACCAGCTGGCAGCCACATGGGTGGGGATATGCTCTGAGACTTTAAGGAGACAGCCTGGAGCTGAATCACTTAGTCCCTCCAGCCAACTGGGCAAGAATAAAAGCACATTTCATAGGAACGCAGAGCTTCTGATCAGGTGGGAATTTGTCTCCCCATCCCATAGTACTCTTTTGAGACTTAAGTCCACTAGAGTGGCCTTTCTTGATTAGGATTCTGATCTATATTTGCTTATTCTCTTATCTTCTATCTCTAACTCCCGGCACATGTACGATGGGGCAGTGGAGAGCGGTGAGAAAAGCACTGGCTTCGAGGTCACACAGATCTAGCTTCAAATTCTTGGGCACAGCAGTGCATTATTCTGAGCCTTGGTTTCTCTACTTGTAAAATGGGGATGATAGTAGTAACCGCATAGGATTTGTTGCGAAGATAAACAGATAACGGTTGTGAAGGTGCCTTGTGATCGCAAAGCATCACAGGCACATGCTTTTTGTAATTGGTGTGGGGAAGTCCCCCGGCCCAAGGCGGGGAGTCAGGGGCTGTAGCCACAGCATCATAACTTGAAGCCTAAGGTTCCAAGCAGCCATAGCTCCCTCCCTGTGACTCAGTGCCATGAGACGCCTTTCACCCCAACTTCTCTTTCTCTGAGGCCCGTAACTACCTGTTTCACTCCAACTGGCTCTTGCATGGCCTAATTCGGATCTGTTTTTCCATATATATGACTGGAGCACCATCCTGAGCCCAGGTCCCCTTTCACCGCCATAGCTGTCCTACAAGGGCCCTCGCTTGGGCACTGACTGTGAACATACCTGGTCTCTATTGGTGGGAGGAGCAGAATGAGGAGGGGAAACGCGATCACAATGACCCTTCACCAAGTATGCCCCCATGGACAAGGCTTCATGTTTCATCCTGATTGTTCTTCAAAGCCCAGCTAGCATATAACCTCCTCCAGAAAGCTCCTTGATGTTCCAGATGTTCTGAATTCTGAGTCTCGTCTGCTTCCTCTAATGGTCCTGAGAACTCTGGGCCTTAAATGATAATGATGTGAATTTGTATAGATATTTCTCCTGCCCTACTGTGCACTCCTTGATTTATCTATGATTTACAAAGGTATCCTTCACAGTGCTGGACATACAGTGGATGCTCAGTAAAGTTTATTGAGATAATAACAAATCCCCTCATTAAGGTTTCCTATTTACCAAAGGTATCTTTTCCCTGCCACAATGTCAGTGCTTTATAGCAGAGGTCAAGAAAGCAAGACCCACCACCTGCTTTTGTAAATAAAGTTTTATTGGGACACAGCCATGTCTGTTTATTCAGTGTCTATTTCTGTTTTCATGCTACAGTGGCAGAGCTGAGAATCATGACAGAGACCTCACAGACTGCAAAGCCTAAAATATTTACTATCTGGCCCTTTATAATAATTTTGGTCACCCCTGTCTTACAGCAAGGAAGTCCAAATTTTCTCATCTACAACACAGGAATAATAGCAACAAGAACAACAACCGGGCTTCCCTGGTGGCGCAGTGGTTGGGAGTCCGCCTGCCGATGCAGGGGACACGGGTTCGTGCCCCGGTCCGGGAAGATCCCACATGCCGCGGAGCGGCTGGGCCCGTGAGCCATGGCCACTCAGCCTGTGTGTCCGGAGCCTGTGCTCCGCAATGGGAGAGACCACAACAGTGAGAGGCCCGCGTACCGCAAAAAAAAAAAAAAAAAAAAAGAACAACAACCAACATCACAGAGCTGTGTGAAGATCAAAAGGGATAGTGGAGGTAAAATTGTTCTGTAGAGGGCATCCACACTGCCCACCACACGGGGTCAAGATGAGGCTGGAAATCTCAAGAGATGATGTGAGAAGTGTGAAGATTCACTTAAGGGATGGCCCATCCCATCTAAGCTGACACCTGGTAAACATACAGTGCTACACAAATACAGAACTCAAATATCTGCCCATAAGGAATCCAACTCCACCCTGCCCCCCAGGGCAGATTCTCTGCATACGACATTAATTCAGATGGGGCTGTGTCTGCGGGAGAGAATGACATGGGCCCCTGAATGTTCCTGTTCCTCATTTATGATAAATGCTCTGAGAAGTAAGGAAGTCCTTTAATTAATGCCATTGGCAGATTTGCATAACTGCTGGTTGTAGTAGATAAGAATGATTTTTTACTTGATTTGACGGAGCTAACATGAAAACTCCAAAATATTTTCAATTAGCCTCCTAGCTAGTTATCAACATGGATCTCACACATCCTAAGATGGGCCTCCAAGTCTTGAGGCAGTGGCATGTTTTAAGACCCAGGGGAAGTGTGGGTGATGGGGTAGGCTGGTGGGGACAGAGCCCTGGGTTTATAAGGAAGAAGGAGACATTTTGTTGTGACTGAGCTGGAAGAGGTGTTCAGCACGAGGGCAGAGCTGGGGCTGGGATTTGAAGGCAATGTTGTTTCCGGCTTCAGGCTGTCTATGGGCTGGGATGGTAGGATAGGAGCTATTCTCTTAACAGTGGGCATGCAGCACAGCTGACTTCATCAGGCTGAGTTGTGTGATCCACCTTACTGAAATATGAAGTCTTCCCCAGAAAGGGGAAGCTGTGTGGGGACAAGCTTGAGCCCCAAGCTCCTGACACCCACGTGGCTATCGTCTCCCCACCCCATGCTGTGTCGGTACCTTACTGTCCATCAGACACCTTCACTGCCATCATCCCACTGAACCTGGGAAGGAGACGGGGATCTGAACACTCTGATTGTGCAGAGGAGGAAACCGAGGTCCAGAAAGGAAACACTGCACGCGAGCTCCCACCAGTGGCACACACATATGGGAACGTGGCTCCAGGCCCTGCGGTGTTTTTCTTCACCACGCTGCCCACTGTAGTAATGGCCTCCTGGCTCTCCAACCCTGACTACAAAACTCTAGGCTGTTCCTTCTGATCCCAGTGCCAGCAGTGAGGCTGGACCTCTGCTAGGACCAGACTTTCTGTCTGAGATCCCCCTACTGGGTACCCCCAAATTCTGCTCCCTGTGTCATAACACAAGAGTCCTACCAGAGCTGGGGCTAGGGCAAGGAGGGAGAGGCAGCAGGGCACAAACTTAAGGAGGTGCTCACTTTCAGGGTCACGCAATTACCTTGTTATGAGGATTAAATGAAATAAAGTGTTTAGAAACAGAACCTGGCACACAGATAGTGCTATAAAACCATTCACTATTGTTAACACTAGTAGTAGCACTAGTAGGAGTAGTGTTGAGAGAATCTCTGTTTCTTCCTGTGTTAACTAGAGATGAAATTAATTTTTGTCAGTGAATAGACTGTGACTGTTCTGAAGCTATATGAATGTGAGCTATTATTGTTCCAGAAGGCCTTATACTACTTTGGGGTCTCAACTGTCCCTGAATGAGGGACAGTTATCTTTGTCCTATTCATGGCCACAAGTAACCCCTGCCCCTGCCCTGCCCATCTTACATGCCAAGAAGCTTGGACTCCATGCTGGAGCTAACAGGAGCCACTGAGGATTTCAAGCTGAAAGTGATATGGCAAATCCATGCTTGATGAAGACCTCTCTGGCGGTGTGATCTTAGGCCAGAAAGGGCCAGACTTGAGGCAGGGAGGCCAGTTAGAGACAAGTGAACAGTCCTGGCAAGAGACAATGAGGTCTGAAGTAGGGCAGTGGCAGTGAGGCCAAGAAAGGACCACGCAAGAGAGTGTAGATGGGGAAGTGAAATATGTTCATCACTCCTGGAAAAACAACTGTGAATCAGTGATACCATCTTTATCCCCTAAAGCAAACAGATCCTTCATTAGTGCTAGCAATTGGGAGCTGTGTGAGGTTTGGTACCCACTAGCTGCTAAACGTGCATATAAAAGGAAGCACACCATATGCTGTGATGAGTTTATGCCAATTGGCCCCACTCAGATATATACAGCTTTAATTTTAACACTTTATTTGAACAAAAGTCTACTTCTAATGAAGCTTAGGATTCCCAGAGTTGCTTCCTGCTGGCCAATTTGACTTGATGTCTTTCCTCAGCAATGAAATGTCTCTTTCAATAAGTATGTCTAGGATTCAGATGTCAACTCAATAGAACAGGAAACTTCATGGACAGATGGAATGAGAGGTCTTTGAAGGTAACAAGCTCCCTGTCACTGGAAGCATTCAAGAAAAAGCTGGATGGCCACTTGATGGAGTAGGTGCAGAGAAGATTCAAACATCAGAAGGTGAGTGGGATGGGGATGTTAGACCTGATGACCTTTAAGGTCTTTAAGAACCATGACATTCTAAGAGGTTGAATCACAAATGTAGTTCTTGGCTGATTAGGGGAAGCCCATAATCACAGCAGAGTCAGAATGAGGATCTAAGACTTTTCAAGCAAATTCATAAGTTATAACCACCTTAGGGAAGAAATCTGGCCAACCCATGGGCCAAGATAGCCCTAGGGCATAAGAATGGAAACGTCAGCGTTCAGTGTCATTCCTAAAGAGCCTGGAACAAATGAGAAATTTCTTTTAGGGATAAGAACTAGGAAAACACTGGTTTTCTCTTCTATGTAACTAACCAGGTGTGTCTTTTCACTTTTGCCATTAGGAAGCTCAGAACTTAATTTGCACATGAAAATAACAACAGTGTAGACCCTTGTATTAGTCTGTCATCAGTGCTCTCTCCTATCCTACCTTACCACCATGCTGGCCTCTTATTTTAATGTATACCTTTCCTAGACCTAATACTGATTGTTTGTTTTTTAATATTTATTTATTTATTTATTTTGGCTGTGCTGGGTCTTAGTTGTGGCATGCGGGATCTTTGTTGCAGCGTGTGAGATCTTCAGTTGTGGCATGCGAACTCCTAGTTGCAACATGCGTGTGGGATTTAGTTCCCTGACCAGGGATTGAACCCGTGCCCCCTGCGTTGGGAGAGCAGAGTCTTAGCCACTGGACCACCAGGGAAGTCGCCCTAATATTGTTTTTAATCCATGGTTTACATTCTGTTGCTTCCTATAAACTACCTCAACTGCTCTGAGAAACAAGGAAGGAAATAAATAATAAAATACATAATAAACCACCATCTGGGATGCCAGTTATTGTATTCCACTGATAAATTGTGAGGAAACAGCACAGGGAGCATTAATCTGGGAGCCACTTGAGTTGTCAACATTCCTGTGCTGTGGTGGGAGTGAAGTTAAGGTGTTTCCTAAACTCAGTCTCACTTTCTGTAAAATGGGCTGAAGCACCGGCTGGGATTGGGCTTTGGCTCCCAAGATCTCCTTCTCCTAGTGCCCTGCCCAGGTTCCCAAGTGCATCTCCAAATGCTGTCTCTCTGCCAAGTTCAGGCCTTCCCTGGACTTTGAGGTTTCCTGCCCATAAACAACATCCTAGGCTTCTTATTTATTTTTTTAAACAATACATGTATATAGTATTCATTATGTTTCTTGCACTATTTTGAATACTGTAATATAGTGATTAATGTAAATTTCATAATGATTTTATGACAGAGGTACTCTTTATGCCCATTATAAAGAGAGAAAAACCGAGGCCTTTACAGACAAAAAGTCACTCGTAATTGACAGAGCCAGATTCAAAACCCAGGAAACTAAGCTCTGAGTTCATGCTCTTAACTATATGCTCCTTCAAATCCAGTCATGACTTTGGCTCAGCTCCCTGACCTTATTAAAATCCCTAACCTGGATTATTAGCTCTCCTGGATTATTGCCCTCCTGCCACCCAATTAAGCAAAGATTTTTCTGAGTACCTACTCTTGGTCATGCTCTATGCTGCACTGGGGACAGGAGTCAAACATACACCTCACTCACCAGAATCCAAAGAGGAATTAAATAAATGCTATGTGGAAGCTCTGGCAATGGGCTATGTCAATGGCACCTCCCTTGGTGGAGATGGTGATGGAAGGGGGTGGAGAAGAGCATTGCAGGTGGAGGGAAAAGCATGAACAAGGCCGCTCTGGGCATGAAAGTACATGGTATGTGTCCCAGGGTCTGGCTCTTGGCTTTCTCTCCAGTCTGGTCTTGTATCACTCTTCCCGTTCAACTGTTTTTAATACATATTTATTGAGTGCCAACTATTAGTCAGGTTTTGTTCTAGGTGCTGAGGATACAGCAATCAAGAAGACAGCTTCATTCATGACCCCTACAAGGTAATGGAGAGATAGAGTTCATTAACAAATAAAAATTATATGCCACATGGTGGTAAGTGTGATGAAGAACATGCAGAGTAATGGGACCGAGAGTGGTGGAGGGTCACTGTTATAGGAAGAGTGATCAGAGAAGGCCACTTTGATAGGATAACATTTAGCAGAAACTCAGATGGAATGAAGGAGTGAGCTATGAAAATACCTGGTATGATGGTGTCATAGGTAGGAGGGAGAAAAAATGCAGGTGCCCAGAAAATGAACTATGTTTACCATTTTGAAGAATAGCAAAATGAGGTTGGCAGGAGAGGGGAAGGGTGAGGAAATGAGATCTGAGCTGTAGTAGGGCTCTGGACCATGTAGGGTCTTGTTCACTAGAATAAGGACTTTGGATTTTGCTCTCGCAAAAGGAAGCATTACAAGCTGTTGTGGGCCAAGCCATTACAGTCACTTGAACCTTTCTAAATCTCCGTGCAAAGCCAAGTTCTGTCCTACCTCAGGACCTTTACCCATGCTCTGCCCCCTGCCAGGAATATCCTCTCCTATCTCTTTGCTGAGCCATTTCCTATTCCCCTAAATTCAGTCCCTCAGGGAAGCTGGTCCTGACCCTCCCAAATAGATTAGATACCCCTGCTGAACAACCTCACCATTCTATACTTCCCTTTTGTGGCACTTAGCAAAACTACCATTACATAATATAAACCATTACATAATATAACTTTCATTTATTACTGTTTCTTCCACTAGATAGTCAGCTCCATGAAGAGAAATTGTGTGTCTTTCCTCTTCACCCCTGTATCTTCAGCACCCAGCACAGGGTCTGATTCTTAAGAAGTACTCAATAAATATTTGTTGAATGCATGTAAGAATAAATAAGTGAAAGATAAGGATGAGAAGGCAGTTGGAGCTTCTAACCCTGGGCTGGGGAGCAATTTAGGCCTTAAACCACAAAAAGGCCACATGGAAAGCATATGAGGGGTGTGGTTCAAGGTACAACTAGGCCAAGCTCCTGATGGCTATGAGCAGGAGAGATGGAAAGGTATTGAGACTGAAGGTAAAAAGAATAGAAATCCATTTTTAAAACTGTTTGGTGGACTCCCTGCCCTGTGTAAAATTCTCATATTAAGAAAAAAATATATGTTATAGATGCTTTCATGAATCTGAGGACTCACAAAGGCCTCAAGGTATATCCCATGGGATTCCTCTGTGGATGGCGATAATAATCAGCTAGTAATGTACCAAACAACAAAAACAAGTACCAAGTAGCGGAAATTATACTTTATGGCAGTCAGGAGAACTGGGTTTATTCATTCACTCATTCATTGTTCTTGCAATAAATACTGATTATTGACCACAAATTAGGGGCTAGGCCTTGGACAGGCATTGGATTTAGGCTTTCTTTGTTACCTACAAAATATACAAACTTGGACAAGTCATTTAACCTCTCCATATAAGAAGGAAAACAGCCCTCATTTTTAAGGGAATGGTCATCCCTATTAAAGGGAAGTAAAAAGCCCTCCGGTACTTGAGCTGGGTCTCTATATGGAAAGAGATGATATAATAAAAGCCCTTAATTCTGTCCCTTGAGTTTCCTTTCCCTCTTTGATTCTGGCTGGCACACCCAAAAAGTCTAGAATTGTTGTCAGCATTTGCTTTGTGGCCTAGCAAAATCCCTACTTACTCCTCAAGGCCCACATCAAATGTCAGAGCTCTTGACACCTTCCCTGGCTCCCTACTCCATAAATCCCTGTCATCCTGCCCCACTTTGAACACTCAGTTCATCAGGTGCTATACAGCTGACCACTCCTTGTGACTTATAGTTGAGTTCATCTGAGAGCGGTGCTTTCTCCCCTACTGCCCCAGCCTTTGGCTAAGTGTCTGACCCAGAGCAACATTCTCTATAGCTCCATGGGTAAAAAACCACCAGGCCAGAAGAATAGCTGACAAACCATGCTGGGATAGGAAGAAGTTCAAACAGACTTACCATAACCAGAAAGAGACTTCTCAACTAAACCAGCCAAGAATATCATTTAGCCTCTCCGTATAAGGAGGAAAAGATGACAGCAGCTTACTTAGCCATCTGTGTGGGGATGTGCCAGGTCTCTAGATGGGAGTTTGAGCCTGAGGTGACACACCCTTGATGCCTTTCAGGCCTTGGGCATCTCTGGCTTAGGGATGCTAATACCTTTTCTAATGTTACTAATTAAGGGACAAATACAAGACACAAATTCTTTTTGTTTTCCTTTTTTTTTTTTTGCAGTGTGTGGGCCTCTCCCGTTGCGGAGCACAGGCTCCAGACACCCAGGCTCAGCCGCCATGGCTCACAGGCCTAGCCACTCCGCAGCATGTGGGATCTTCCCAGACCAGGGCACAAACCCATGTCCCCTGCATCGGCAGGCGGACTCTCAACCACTGCGCCACCAGGGAGGCCCACAAATTCTTAAATCGAGCAGTTGTTCCACATATATCAAAACTATGTTATCTCACTATATTGCTTTCACTTTGTCTAAAAAACAAACTTTTGTTTGTCGAGTACTACTCTGTGCAGGCATTGTGCTAAGTGTTTTATGTGTATTATATAAAACCAATGTAGTGAAATGAAGGAAGCTGTTCATTTTGTTTCTTTTAATTTTATTGAAGTATAGTTGATTTACAATGTTGTGTTAGTTTCTGCTGTACAGCAAAGTGATTCCATTATACATATATATATTCTCTTTCGTATTCTTTTCCATTATGGTTTATTGCAGGATATTGAATATAGTTCTCTGTGCAATACAATAGGACCTTGTTGTTTATCCGTCCTATATATAGTAATTTGCATCTGCTAATCCTAAACTCCCAATCCTGAGGGAAGTTGTTTTTTATATCCCCCCTTGGGACACCTCTCAGAGAGAAAACTTGAATATAATTGTAAGCAATATTTTGATGGAAAATTTGAGTGAGAGATGAGACACCAAAAGACATACTGAAGTAACAACAGATGAGTGCTAAAACTTTCTTCTGATGAACAGTCAGATGTTCACTTAATGGCAGGGCTTTTGAACTGCTGAGTAGCAAGATGACTCTGGACTGTGTAATGGTGTGCAAGTTTGGGGCAGAACTGAATTGTTCAGAAATCATAGAGAAGAGGCTGAAGACAGTGTTCTGGAAGAATCTTGGGGACTGTGGGATTTCCCATCTCTCCTGGGAAATCACCAGAAAATTCTTCCTTATTTCCCAATGCTCTTGGGACACGAGGATTATTTGACAGGCTAGAAAGAGAATCTGAGGTCAGAAAGTCAGCAGACATAGGGGAATAGTCATAAATCTGGTTACGTTTAATCCACAACCCCATGAGGCAAAAAGTATTGCCCTCATCTTACAGTTGAGGAAACCGAGGCTCATATAGATTAACAAACTTATCCAACATATACAGCTAAAAGTGGTTGGGCAGCCATTCAAAACACAACTGCTTAATTCCAATGCCTATAATGTTTAACCCTAAGAGACACTTCCCTCTATGGTTTGATGACTGTTTCCTACCTATCAAAAGTTTGATAAGTTTACTGCTTTTATAAGGTTACTGCTCTCCCTAATTTTACTTTAAGCCATATTAATGACTAGAGAAATAGTTGTACACAGAATAGAAGGAGAGGAATGCTTAAAGCCATGGAGTGTAAATAGCCTACTGATCTCCCATCTTCAGAAAGAGACCAGAAGTGAAACTTCAGCAGGAGGAGTAATTGCATGTAAGGGAGGGAGCAGCCTCTTTGCACACATGGGCACACGCTGCTGAAAACGAGATTTGAGTTATCATTGCCATAGTCTCGACAAACGCCCACTATGGAATGACATCACTGCCAAAGCCCAATTAGCTTAGAGAAGACCCTGGCACTGGATGATGTTCCTTCAAGATGGCATGAAATTCCAAATATAGATTGGGTCCGCACTGGGCGATGATTCAAGAAATTGTATTGGCCGGTTCACAGGACAGCTTGGCAACTAGAAATCCTTGAAACAGGCTTTTTAAAGTGTATTACCCTCTAAAAAGACAGAAGTATAATAATTATACCCCAGATTCCTCAGTAAACATCTTGAAAAAGCAATGCAGAGGTTTTCTGTAAATGGTGCGGTTGTATCATAAATTATACTCAGAGAAGATGAAGGAAAAGTTTATCAAGATGCATCATTTTCTGGAGTTACTTTGTGTTTTCAGGAAAACAATTGTTAAACATTTAAAATAGCAAAAATTCCTCACATTTTATAGCTCTTTACAATTTATTGCATGCTTTCGTGTACTTTATCTGATCTTACCCTCACAACAACTCCATGTGATTACTGTTGCTATTAGAGAGGTATATTTTGAGGATTGTTTGAGAACAGGAATGTTGTATCACTCTTCTGTGTGCCATCAGCATGTTTCCTAGGGCCTGACATATCACAAGGACACTATAAATGTGAATGGAATGGAATACATTGGAGTAGAACTGAGTGACTCACCCAAGCCAGAAAGTAACAACAACAGAACTCATAGCTCGGTACACATTACCTGATGTGCTGTGACATCATTCAACCAAATGTTTACCATGCACCTGTTTTGTACCTGGGCATGTGATAAACATTGGAGGATCAGAAGAGCATGGAAGAAGGCCAGGTATAAAAGAAGCATAAGACATGGTTCCTGTGAGAAACTGAATATACAAATGGACAACGGCCAGACCACAAATATAGATAGAACTCTGACCCACAATCTGCAGCCATCAGACTAGGAAGTCAAACAACAACTCCTGTAGTAATCAGCCCCAAATGGCAGGAAATGATTGATAATGACGGCTTCCCTAATTTTTGTTCTGACTTCCAACTTAGGATCAACCAGAAAAAGCCAAATATGTCCTACTAGCCTCACCCCTAGTTAGCCTGCCTCCAGCTTTCCCATGCCAACAGCCTCCAATCAGGACATGCTTCAAGCCTTTTCTTCTTTCCACTATAAAGCTTTTCCACTTCCCTGCCTGCCTTTGAATCTCTGCTAAACCCAAGTGATGGCGGCTGTCTCCCTTGCTATTGAAAACTCTGAATAAATAGATTTTCTTATTCTCATTTGGGTGGGGTGGTCTTTGTTTATTTGTACACTTGTGTTTAAGGCACTTATACTACAGTGAGGAGAGAAGAAAGAACAAGATATATACATAGGAAACAAAACAAGAGTTACAAAACACTGACAAAATGAATGGTCAATTGCTTGATAAAACAAGGATTCTTAAGTACTAGTAGTGCAAAGAAATCAGTCATAGCGGCCTGGAGGAAGTATTCTATTACCAAAGTTGACTTGTCTCTGGTAAGGGGTATAGAGGTGGCCTGGATGGACAGGGTGTGAGGAATACCCAGTCACGAGATGTCACAGAGATGACCAGGCTTCCTCGGCTCACCGACTACTATGCACGTCCATAGATCCACAAAGTATCGAAAAGACCATGGATATTTCTCCTGTCACTTTTAAGTGCTGGATAAAAACTGAAAGACTAGAGGGCCCACGTCTTCTTCCAGTTAAAATGTGTAACCATGAAAGACAAGCAACTATAGGAGGTGGACATTTAGATACATAAGAGGGGTGAAGAGTTAGGTGTTCAGGACCTAACTCTGATAATAACTCTCATTATCTGGTTGATAATGAGCTTTTGGAAAGGTACAAGGGAAGCCTATCAAAACCACAAGATTCTTCATCAACCTGATAAAACATTAGTTCATACAATAATTACTGAGCAGTTAAGCTGTGTCAAGTATCCTTCAAGGAGCTAGAGATACAATAGTGAATAACATGGACTATGCCCTCACAGCCCTAACAATCACTTGCTTTAAGTTAAAATTTCAAAGAAAAGGAAGAAAAATGCCAGGAAAATTCTAAATCGGATCATAACAGAGTTTTACATAGAAGATATAGGAAGTATCCAATAGTGCTGAGAATCCAATAGGAGAGGCAACCCAGGTATCCTTGCATATCTACATACCAGTGCCCAGAGTAGGGACATAACCAAAGTCACCCTAAAATGTTAACATTGACTAGGAAATATGTAGAACTTAATAGGACTCATATATCAGTCCTGATATCAACTGGCTTTAAACTTCCATCCTTCCCATCCTCCAAAGGCCATCAGAATAGTATCTTAACTCTAACATAGTTGTGATCACGTCACTCTCTTGCTCAAAACATTTTAGTGACTCCCCATTACCTAGTGCATGTTTTTCAAGGCCCTCTGTTATGTGGTCTCAATAAATATTCCAGTGCATTCTTCCAAAAACCCTATCCCCCAAAGATCCCTTGCTCCATTCATTCTAGATCTGTGTTGTCCAATATGGTAGCCTCTAGCCACATGTGACTATTTCAATTTAAATTCATTAAAATTAAATTAAAGATCCAATTCCTCAGTAGTATTGGCCACATTTAAAGCGCCCAATGGCCACATGTAGCTAGTGGCTACCATGTTGAACAGTACAGATATAGAACATATCCATCATCATAGAAAGTTCTATCAGACAACACCCTTCTAGGCTAATCACCAGTCTCTGAACACGTTCTTTGATTCCTCACTTCTGTGCCTTTAGTCATTCTGATCCTTCTGTCTAAAATGCCATTCCCCATCTCTATCTAAAAGAATTCTAGACGTTGTTAAATTTTCCATTCAAATGCCACTTCCTCCAGGAAGATTTCCTAAGTAAAAATTAACGGCTGTCCTCTGTGTTCCTTTGAGTTACATGGAACCACTGTTTTGTCATTAATCATACTCTGCCTTGAACTAAGGTCCTTGCGTAAGTAACTGTTTCCTCCAACAGAGAAAAATGTTCTTTTAGGGCTTTGTATCTGGTAAGGAGTCTTACACATAGTTAAGGACCAAAAAACTTCTGGCTTTCTGTTAAATCCTGGCTGAACTGACTTCTGACTAAAACAAAGCAATGGGAAAGAGAATGACAATACCCAGAGGAAGAAATGAGTGGTAGGCAGAATAATGGCCCCACCCCCAAAGATGTTCATGACCTCATCCCCAGAACCTGTAAATATATTAGGTTACATGACACAGGGGGAATTAAGGCTGCAGATGGCATTCAGGTTGCTAATCAGCTGACTCTAAAATAAGGAGACTATCCTGGATTGTCCAGCTGGGCCCAAAGGACTCACAGCAGTCCTTAAGAGTGGAAAAGGGAGGTGGAAGAGAGAGAGCCGGACAGATGGTAGTGTAAGGATTTGGCCAAACATTACTGCCTTTGAAAACCGAAGAAGGGGTCATAAGCCAGAGAATGTGGGCAACCTCTAGAAGCAAGAAAAGGCAAGGAAACGAATCCTTCTTAGAACCTCTGTCTATCAAGAGCAGCCCTGCTGATACTTTGATTTTAACCCAATGAGACCCATTTTGGACTTCTGACTCCCAGAACTATAAGATAATAAATTTGCACTTGTTTAGCCATTAAATTGTGGTGATTTTTTACAGCAGCAACACAGAGTGGCAAAAGAATATCAGAAGTCAAGATGCATGAGTTTTGCATGGATCAAAAACTGACAGTATTTGTATTCTTCATCTAGCACTTGACCTCCAAACATTTGTCCTATGAGAACAATCAGAATTGTCATGAAGGTTAATATCAGGATGTTCATTTACAGCATTATTTGTGCCAGTAAAAAGGCCAGTAAGAAGGAACTAATAGCTAGCCGCACAACACAGTATTATGCGGCCATTAAAAAATATCACTTCTTTGAAAATTATTCAGCAACATGGGAAAAGCTGATGATCAAGTTCAAAAAGCAGGATACAAAACAATATATGATATCAATACTGTAAAAGTTGAAGAAAATGTTAATGATGGATTAAAAAATATTTTAATGTTAGTGATAGTAATCTTTGTGGAATAAGATTAGGGGAAATTTTTGTTTTTCTATTTATACATTTTTGTATCTTCCAGTTGTTATGAACTTGAATTACTTTTACAATCAGAAAAATAAGCAATTTTCTTATATAAAGCAAGCCCCTCAAGCAACAAGAACCACAAAATTAATCATGCTTTTGACTGAGTATTCTCATTCACGAAAATGTATCCTAAGGAAATAATTCAAAAGAAGAAAAGAATCTTATAAGTAAAAAGGCTTTCACAGCAACGTTACTTATAAGAGTTTAAAATTGAAAGCCACCTGAATATCCAGCAATTTAATTATGATAAAGCAAATTATAATATATTTGCTTGATAGACTATTTGGGAAGTCATAAAAATAATTAATACAAAGACTATCTAGGAATACAGAAACTACAGAATAATGCAAAGTGAAAAGCTCAAGCAAAAAACACAACGTTTACAATTATAATAACTCCAATTACATGTGGATAAAGATGGGGAAAAGAGATAGGAATTATAAGTAGTTGCTATGTTAAAGAAAAGGGGTTCTGAGTGTAATTTGTATAAGGTTGTTTTGATAGTAAATACGACTATCTGATAAAAACACACAATGGCATGTAAATCAAGAAACCTGAAGAATAAAGACTGGTTAAGAGCACTAAAAAAAAAAAAAAAAAAAAGCACTGGAATAACAATGATAACAGAAATAGAAGCAATATCTGCAAGAAAGGACACGCGAGACCACCCACACAGGGATATGTATTTTCATTCATCTATCCCGCAAATATTTATTGAGCCTGTTTCCTCACATATGAATAAAACTGTAATGAAAAATGAGGAATGACAAACGTAAAATTTAGAGTTTGAGTTACTCTTGGGGAATTAGGCAAATTCTATTGAGGAGGGGAACCCAGAGAGTTTCATAAGGATTGGTAATTTTTTAAGCTATTTCTTTTTTTGGCTGCATTGGGTCTTCATTGCTGTGTGCGGGCTTTCTCTAGTTGTGGAGAGCAGGGGCTACTCTTTGTTGCGGTGCGCGGGCTTCTCATTGCGGTGGCTTCTCTTGTTGTGGAGCACGGGCTCTAGGTGCATGGGCTTCAGTAGTTGTGGCACGCGAGCTCAGTAGTTGTGGCTCGCAGGCTCTAGAGCGCAGGCTCAGTAGTTGTGGTGCATGGGCTTAGTTGCTCTGTGGCATGTGGGATCTTCCTGGACCAGGGCTCGAACCCTTGTTCCCTGAATTGGCAGGCAGATTCTTAACCACTGTGCCACCAGGGAAGTCCCTAAGCTATTTCTTAAATTGGGTACATGGATGTTCTTTTTATTATTCTTCTGATGTTTCACAAGTGCTTACAACAGTGCTTGGCACATACTGACTCACACAAGAAATTGTCGTAAGATGAAACTTTTCAGTGGCTCCCTAAAGAAAGCTCAAACTCTTTAATGTGGTGCATAGAACTGGTCTGGACCTAATTTATCAACACCTATGACGTCCCACCTAATCTACAGTTACTCTTGTTCACTAGTCGCCCAAAACACAGGAAGCTTTTGGTGCCTCCGAGAGTTTGTTTCTTCTTCCTGGAATGATCTTTTTCACCTAGAGAGCCCCTAATCTCAGGCCCAGTCCACCATACCTGCTTTGTAAAACCTTGTTGATCTCCCTAATTGCTTTCTCCTCTGTGTCCCTGTGGTGTTTTCCTTATTTAATGCATTAGAAGCTGACTTGCACTAATCTATTTCAGTCTCTCACATTAATGCTATATTGCTTACCAAGTCCACTTAGCTCCATTATATTTGCAATAACACTGTGAATCTTAATTAGCCCACTTAACAGATGCAAAGTCTGAGCTTCCAAAGGTCAACTGATTTGCTAAATTCACAGTTGATAAGTGAAAGAGCAGGACTTGAACATGGGTCTTCAGATCATGTGGCCTCTGAAAGGACAGGGCTATCAGGGCAAGGGAGGGCAAAAGAAGGCTGAGGGGATAAAACTGAAGTCTCTAACAATACAGTCAGCATTTACAAGATGAGAAAGGCCATTTTCATGAGAATTAAGATAGGCCATGAAGATCTAATTCAGTGAGGTTAAGACACTTAAGTTATACCTGTTAAAGTAGAAGGTAGAATGGATTAAAAGTATAACCACAAAAATTTTTTTTAATGTCAGATGAATTCAACACAGTGAGCCCTACATCTCACCAAGAGATTCCCAAATAGCAGACCAGTCTCTAAATCAGGGAACCATGTCTTATTTTTTCTCTTATTCCAAGTGTCTAGAATAAAGCCTGGAACTAAAAAAGGACTCAATACATGCCGAATTAATGAATGAATGAAAGGAGATGCCATTACAAAGCACAATTAGTTTTTAGCTTTCCTGCAACTGTTTCTCCTCGGCCACTTGGCCCTTTGAGTTCAGGGGAACTGAACTTCAGTTTCTTAAGCATTAAGTAATTCAGATCCTGAGGCATGTGTCTAATGCTCAAAACCCAATCAAAATATTCATTTTTTTGAACAGGTCAGCAATATTTAGGCAGTAAACTGGATTTAGACAGCAAACACCTGCTCTATCTTCTATACTATCTTTAACATTTAAGACATGTACAATGCCTGATTTGAAATATACCCAAAAGCCACAGATCCAAAGAACAGAAAATCTACAAAGCAAGAAACCTTGACTTGCCATAGATAAATGGCTCTGATGAAACTAACAGTAACTTGGAACAAAAAGACACCATCGAAAAACTCAAGGGCTTTGAAACCATCCCATCGAGTGCCAGTGGCTATCCACTTTATAAGCTGATCATAGAAAACATGTTTTTGGAAAATTAGTCATTGACAAATCAGCCTTTAGCAATTCTTTTTTTGTGAACTAATCTTGAAAAATTGACCTTGAGCCAAGGCTGGACACTGGGACTAGGCACTGTGCAGGGTTTCACAGCCTGGCCCATGGAGTTAACCCATAGTTCTTGATTGACCATGGTTCTGGGATACACTGCAGGCAAATAACTGGTCTAGGTTCAAGTAAGTTGATTAAAAGGCAGTGTTCTCAATAAGAAAGGATTTAAAGGATGTGCCAAGGAGTACCTCTCCTGGAATGGGTTGAGGGTATTGCCCCAACTGCCTTCTCTCTGTGCCTCACTGTAGGTTATCAATTAGCCACAGAGAGGAAGATGTGGACAACAAGCCTCCTCAAAGAACTAAGGCTGGATCGCCCATATTACAGTTCACATTTGCAGTTACTCTGATGGGTTCTGCCATCCCCAGACCTAAACTTCACTCACTCATTCTCTCATTTAATAAATACTTATCAAGTGTCCATATCCTGTCCGAGGGGCTAAGAACACAGTAATGAACAAGACAGGCAAGGTCTGGGTGCTTACCAAGCTTAAATTCTAGAAGGAAGAAACGATAATAAGAAAATATCAGGGACTGTGAAAGTTGAGAGCCCCAAAAGTTTTTGCTACTGCAGTCAACAAGGTGTTTAATCTTTATTCCATGTCCCAGAGACAATAGACAAACATTTGCTGTTAAACTAGACCAAACAGCAGACCTACTCAGATGCTCAGCAGTCCCTGGAATGATTTGATTACAGGGGATGGAGAGGGGGCAATTTCTCTATTTGGTCCAATTTCTAAATGGAAACTCACAGTGTTTGATGCATAATGAATGTGAATAATTAATGCATCTGAGAAAGGAAAATTTCTTACCTGTCAGTTAGTTATCTTGGAGGTTACACATCCATCACTCCTCCCCTGAGGGGCTACATTTATCTCCATAGAAACTGGGGGCAACCCAGAATGTTAATTATGCCTCAATGCCAGATTTCCCCGCTCAGAACGTGACTCACCAGAAGACCTTCTAGGGCTAAGTTGTTCTGAAAAGTAGAAAATTTAATTTATCTGACATATTTTTAAAGCCCCAAATAATGAAGTGTTTTAATGAGCCTAAGAAATTATCAAAAGACTGACTCTATGCACCCACACATTTGAGAAAGAATTGCATAGAAACATGCACTTCCTTCTGGGAAAGGCTGAATGGAAGAAATGATCCTTGATTCATTAATGACATCAGTACCAGCACCTAGAACAATGACAAGCACACAGTAGATGCTCACTGAATATTATTTTTATTGTTGAATGTTATGTTGAACGTTGTTGAATGAACTACCAGTTCTGTGCTGTGAGGACATAACAATTCTCATTTTATGGTGATATTGTACAGTGTCTTTTTTATCCACTTTTTAAAATCTATTCCTTAAAACAACATGAAAAATAGGTACAGGTCCACAACACATTATCCATAATTTTTTAAAAACTCTAAATACCAAAAGTTTGGGAAAACTCATATGATGACAAAGCCTGATTTTATCTAAAATGAGCCTACTCATAGTCTTTATGCTATTTACTTAAATATCGATATATTTTGCTGCATAAATATTAATATGATTGCTTTTGGAGGGTTGAGCAGGTCCTGCTGGGTTTGTGTTAATCTATGTAACATATACAACATATTACCTTCCTAAAAATTCTGAAAAATTCAGGATTCTAAGATACATCTTGCCCCAAGAATTTTGGTTGAAAAGATCATGGACTCACATTGTCATCCCAATTTTATTAGCTCAGGAAAGCTAAGCAATTTAGCCAATATCACAGTGCTAGTAAGTATATACTTAAACCAAAATTCTCTGCTTACACATCTTTTGGGTTTTATTTTCCCCACTACACTAAAACTTCAATTAATCTGAAACTGAGTATTAAGATAATTGTTTATCTTATTAACATAAAAGAAGTAAAAGGATCAGAGGCAGCACACACTTGGTCAGTGAAGCAGAAACTGGGGAAGAACAAATGGCATAGGGTCTGGAGCTAGGTGAGGGTTGTCTCATATGGTGAGACCTCTGTTCCTTGAAGGGGATTGAGTTCTGAAACTCAATCTCATTCTCCAGTGCCATTTCAAATGCATGTGAAATAGGAGCTGACCAAGGGTTGTCCTGTAGGTGTCTTTGAATAAGTCAGATGTGACCCAACACGATATTATAATACAACATGCATTTTTTTTTAATCATGGGTCTTTTATGTGAAGATAAATGATACCCAGATCCCACTCTTGGGGAGAGAGAATAATAAGACTAAATTATAACGTTGGTACTTTTATCAGTAAGGATAGTCTAGGTTATGCTGCAGTAACAAACAACCCACAATTCTCTGTGGCTTAAAATAACAAAGGTTTGTTTCTTGCTCATATTACATGCCCATCAGGAGAAATCCGGAGGGGCTCTATTCAAGGTTATCACTCTGGGACCCAGGATGACAATGCAGCCACTCTCTCAAACATTGCCAGTTGCCTGACAGAAGGAAAGAGAAGGTAACAGAGCATGCACTGGCTCTTTAAGCTTCTACCCAAGCTCGTCCTTTGTTGTCACTTCCACTCACACAGTCCACAGGTCAAAGTAAGTCATTTAGTCACACCTAACATCAAATGGGCAGCAAGAACAAAATTCATAACTTCTGAGATTTTGAATAAATTTCCCTATTCAATAAATACTTTCTTGAGTGCCTGCTAGTGCTAAGCTCTGTTCTATATACTGGGGATTAAAAAAAAAACTGTACTGAATGCTATGAAGAAAAGTAAATGAGCGTAAAGGGTGGTGAGCAATTAGGTTGGGGAGGAGGAGGTGAAAAGTAAGTCCAGGGAAGGAGTCTCTGAATGAGAGGCCTGGAATGATTATGGGAGAGAGCAGGGTAAGTGAGATTCTGCTTTTGAGTCCAAAGCAAGACACAGGGAACTCAAATCCCAGGAAAATCCACAAGGATTCCTAAAATAGAGACAGAGAGTGAGACATCAACAGTTTGAATCTGTGGGGCTGAAATAGTTGGGCTCTTTCTCTTCAAGCCTGGTAATACACTGCCCCACTTCCTTCTTTTTCTGACTGAAACAACTCATGCAACAAACACTTCCTTTTTTCCCCATGGTCAAGCAACATGCAAAAGTGTTTTACTGCAGGAGAGAAGAGCAATCAGCAAGTGTTCTATAAACAAATAAAATTATCCACCATTTACTGAGCAAAATTTATGCTCCAGGAAGTGTCCTAGGTATTTTAGATACCTTATTTCATTGAATAGGGTGTTGTAGAAAAGGATAAGATGTATAGGATTAGTATTACCATTTCACGAATGAAAAGGCTGTCAAGAGTGGTAACTGAGGGCTTCCCTGGTGGCACAGTGGTTGAGAGTCCGCCTGCCGGGGCAGGGGACACGGGTTCGTGCCTTGGTCCGGAAAGATCCCACATGCTGCGGAGCGGCTGGGCCCATGGGCCATGGCCGCTGAGCCTGCGCGTCCGGAGCCTGTGCTCCGCAACAGGATAGAGGCCCACACACTGCAAAAAAAAAAAAAGAGTGGTAACTGACTTTCTGGAAAGGAGTAGAGATTTTTTGTGGGAAAGATGGAGTCTGACTCCCAAGCCTGCGCTCTAAATTACCATGAAACATAGTAAACTTTAGACTTTTTGGAAGGAAAACTTGTGGAAATCCATATCCATGTGAATTCTTACTTGATAATTTAAAGATGGAATTGCCCGTGTAATAGGAAACGGGAACATTACTTAGGCCTCTTTGCTAAGACATCTGCAAATGGTAATCAGGTCTTCCTACAGGTAAGAGTGAACCCATGGCTACTTCCTCACACCTTCAAATACTCATCCAAAGATCACCTTCTCAGTGAAGTTTTCCATACTATCCTATTTAAAATTGCAGTGACTCCTCCTCGGCACTTCCTACCTTCCTCTCCTCTGGCTTTGTGACCTTTCTCCTCTGGCATTTATGACCTTCTTATAAACCATATGATTTATTTGTTCACTGCTTGTCACCCACCACTAGAAAGTAAGCCCCATAGTAAAGGAAATTCTTGTCTGCTTTGTTAATTACTTTTATTTCCCCCAGAGCATAGAAAAGTGCCTTACACTCAATTAGTAATTATGAATGATCAAAATGAATGAATGAATGGAAGGATTCAGAGAATGGTCTCTTACTCAAGCAAGAGTCCTTTTTTAAATTGAAGTAGAATTGACATATAATATTATATTAGTTTCAGGTATACAGTATAAGGACTCAATATTTGTATACACTGCAAAATGATCACCACAATAAGTCTAGTTACCCATCCACCACCATATAGAGTTACAAAAACTTTTGCTTGTGATGAGAACTTTTAAGATATACTCTCTTGGCAACTTTCAAATACGCAATACCATATTGTTGACTATATTCACCATGCTGTACATTACATTCCCATGACTTATTTATTCTGTAACTGGAAGTTTGTACCTCTTGACTCCCTTCATTTTACCCACCAGAGCAAGAGTTCTCAATCTGGGATACATGAACAGGCCCAGGGGTGTCTGTTAATGCCTTAAAATTGCATGCAATTGTGTGGGGAGAAAAATGTATTTATGTGTATAGTCTGCATCTCAAGGAAGGCAACAACTCAAAGGTTAAAAAACACTTTGTGTGATATATCCATCCATACAATGGGATATTATTCAGCCATAAAAAGAAATGAAGTACTGCTACATGCTACAACATGGATGAAGCTTGGAAACATTACGCTAAGTGAAAGAAGCCAGACACAAAAGGCAACATATTGGATGATTCCATTTATATGAAATGTCCAGAATAGGCAAACCTAAACAGACAGAAAACAGGTTAGTGGTTGTCAGGGGCTGGAGGAGGAGGGGGAAGCATAATGCGAGGAGGCTGTTTAATGGATATGGGGTTTCTCTTGGAGTGATGAAAATGTTCTGGAACTAGTGTTGATGGTTTTACAACATTATGAATATAGGAAATGTCCCTGAACTGTACACTTTAAAATAGTTAAAATAGTAAATTTATGTTATACGTACCTTACCAAAATTTTTTAAAAAAAGAACCACTTGTGAATGAGGGAAAGAAAAAGATGAGGCAAATCATCTCATATATCTAACAAGATGGATGGTGGAATCTAAGTCTGAAAAGCTGTCAGTTGCAATAAAACATTCTAATAATATATGGAATTGGAAGATTTATAATACTAGGAATAACAACTTATATTTGTATCGGGTTTTGCAGTTTTGAACAAATTTCCCAGTGTATTTAAATTCATAGGGAAGAAAAACACTTGTGAGGTTGGCAGGGTAGATACAATTCCATGATTATCTCCATTTTATAAATGAGAATAATGAGGTTCAGAGCGGTTAAGTAATTTTCCCAAAGTCACATAGCTAGCAAAGGGTAAAATGAGGATCTAAACCCAGCTCTGTTTATGCTTTTGGCAATTTGGTTCTCCCAGCTCTTTTCAACCTTTCAACATCTTTCCAGAAATCACCAGTGTTCCTGTGGTAAGGTTCCCCAGGTGAGGTCAAAAGCTAAGTTTCTTCTCTGACATCTGGAATCGTATCATCTCAGTGTGGTCACACTGGGTACTTCATTGTGACCAGAAGTTCTGTCTAGAAATGGTATACAAGGGACTTTCCTGGTGATGCAGTGGTTAAGAATCCACCTGCCAATTCAGCAGACATGGGTTCGAGTCCTGGTCTGGGAAGATCTCACATGCCGTGGAGCAACTATGCCCATGTGCCACAACTACTGAGCCTGCGCTCTAGAGCCTGCAAGCCACAACTACTGAAGCCCGCATGCCACAACTACTGAAGCCCGCGAGCCTAGAGCCCGTGCTCCACAACAAGAGAAGCCACCACAATGAGAAGCCTGCGCACCGCAACGAAGAGTAGCCCTCACTCACCACAACTAGAGAAAAGCCCACACACAGCAACGAAGACCCAACACAGAAAAAAATAAGTGAATAAATTAATTTAAAAAAAAAGAAATGGTATACAATCTATGATATGTGAAAGCACTAGAAAAACCAGATTGTTACTTATGTAAATTTTTGAGAGTGAGAATGTTTTAAAATGTGGGGTCAATGGCAAGAAAAAGAGGTAATCAAGGCTAATGAATGAAACCAAACCTCCTCATCTTACCATGGGGAAACCTTGGCACTACAAGGCTAGTAGCTTGTCCAAAATGACACAGAGAGCCAGTGTCCAAGGTAAGCGTGGAATGCTATGCAAACACACAAGGGCAGCCTTCCAAAAGAGTACCTGGGAAGATATCATTTAGTTTGTGTATTTAGCAGTCCAAGAATAAGTTGACATTTATTATAAACACAGAAAGGGGAAGAATTGGAGATTCGGTGATAATAAATGACCTAAATTTAAATAAATGCTTAAATTTAGCCTCAAATGAATCTGTTTTCCACCCCTGTCATCTCCACTGGGCTGAAGCACAATGACATGGTGGCTTTTCTATTTTACCCAGGAGTGGTCAACCAGTCATGTTTTGTAAGCACAGTTACTGGCTGGATGAATAAGGTAGGCCCATAGTGTCACTTTCATCCATGGAGACACAGATGGTCAGAGCTGAAGGGGCCGTAGAGATCTTCCAGTCTGGGGTTTCCCAGCCACAGTGAGCTGGCCTCCCTGAGCCAGTGTCCAACTGCACCTTCCTTCTCAGAGACAGAGTTTATGTTTGGCTCCCCGCCCCCTCCTCACCTTCTGCTCCCTCATCCGAGAGGGGTTACAATAACTGGAGCATCAGCCATCTTAGGGAAGACATGGAGGAGAAAACTTCAAAGAGAAGAAGGAACCTGCTAGAGCAAAGTAAATTTAGCAAAGCTTCTCAGTGTATGCTTTGAGCTGGAAGGAAGATGTTCAAAACCATGTAAACTAAACCTTTACTCCTTCCATGAAGAAATTCAGGCCCAGGGAATGGATGTGACTTGTCCAAAGTCACAAAGTTGAGAAGTAGCAGAGTCAAGACTAGACTCAGATCCTCCAAATCCCAGTCCAGTGCCTTTTCATGATATGTCATCTCAGTCTCTGTCATTCTTTTTAGGTAAAATAATCATGAGCGATAACACACCAGTGCCACATTGGCATTGACTGTACTATGTATTGTTTGCACATTTCACAGGGTATATTTTGACTCATGACACGAGTGAGGTCATGGGTTTCTGTGTTATGCACCTATATCTCTTTGTAACTAGTACGAATCGCCTGTCTCATAGAAGGTACGCATGATTTGTTTGACGGAATGGATGCTTTGGATGGGACAGGTGAGACAGGTGGGCTTCTAACATGGTTATTAAGTTCTCTCATGACACACCACCCTTTTCTCAGGTGAAAGCCATCTCTTCTTGTTCCCTCTCCCCCATTTTTTTCTACCTGTTGAAATGATTTTCAAGCACCAATCAAAAGCCACCTCTTGTCCTCTTTAGCAGAAAGGGAACTGCCAAAACTCTGGCATCAAGCAACCTTGGATCTAGATGCTACCCTGACTAACGCTAACTGTATGGTGTGGACGAGTTACTTAACCTCACTGAGATTTAACTCAGCCAGTTGTAAAAGAGTTAATAATATTGACCTCATTGGATTTTTCTGTGGAGGAAATAATATAATATATGTAAAATTCCTAGCACAACATGTGCTGCACGATAGCTGCCTAACAAATGTTAACTCCCTTTTCCTGGGAGACCCCTCCCCTCTCAGTGTCCGTGGCTTCTATTTACCCTTCACTAGTTTATTATGCATTATTTTACAAAGTACGCATAACCTTAGAATACTTCTGTTTTCCTACTAGATCATAAACTTTCTTGAGGGCATTACTGTATCAGAGAAATCTTCGCATTTGCCCCATCACGACTTCCCACAGCATCCAGAATGATGCTTAGCACGAATGTGGCACACAGAATTTATTTTTGTAGAATTGAATTGAAGTGTATGTGTGTGGGGGTGACGGAGGGAGCACATAATGTAACAGGCCTTTCGGATAACTTGTCTGAAAAGTAACTGCTCCTATGCTGGTGTCATGTGTTTCTTAATCTTATGTCTGTTCCTCCCACAAGAGCAGGGGGCCAGGTGTTTGGCAATGACGCCCTTCCATTAAAAGTGAACCTCTGAAGAGCTGACACCCCCTCCATGAGTGACTGAGCTGCACTTCTGTGTTGGGTCGTCATGCCCCCACGAAGAGGAAGTGGTACTTCAGGAATGGCAGATGACAAGGTGACATCACCCATCTCCGTCAGTGCTCATTTCGTTTCTTCAATTTCAACAAAGAGATTATAGGAAAGGTTGTTCCTTTATCACATGGGTGGCCTCTCTCTGTTGTTTATTAAGGAAAATAGGGAAGGTTCTCCTCACTGTGGCCTTCACTACAGAGCTTCCCATTTCAGCACTTACCTCTTGTCTCAACTTTCTAGAAGAGGCAAAAGCCAGTAACTGAAACTTAAACGGTAAATTCACGGATCACATCTATCTAATGTCATAATATAAAATAATTAAAAAAACAAACAAAAAAATTTTTGATTAGAGTATTGATACCTATGCTATTCCTAACATAATTAAAATTAACAAATGTCTATAAATTATTATGACCAGACAGGATTTATTGAGTTCTTGTTAGGATCAGGTCACTGTGCTGTATGTTCAATTACTTTGCCCAGTCCTCAACCAGCCCTATATGGAGGGTAGTATCAGCAGACAGGCAAGTAACCTGTCCAGGATCCTACATACAGCTAGCAAGAAGCAGAGCTGAGATTTGGACCTACATTTGTCTGACTCAAGAGGCTGCATTTGGAATCATTACCTATACTGCCTCATCCTTCTGCGCCTGGTATTGAGTCACGAGTTAGTAATATGGAAATTAATGATACACAGCCTCCTCTACATATATATTCTTTACATAGAGAGAATATATATATGCATGCCTTCTTTTATTGCACTTTGTTTTATTGAGATTTGCAGATACTGCGTTTTTTACAAATTGAAGTTTTGTGGCAACCCTGCGGGGAATAAGTCTATCAGCACCATCTTCCCAAGAGCATTTTCTTACTTTGTGTCTGTGCCACATTTGGTAATTCTCACAACATTATTATTATATTCGTTATGGTGATCTGTGATAAGTGATCTTTAATGTTACTATTTTAATTGTTTTTCTGTTTTGTATTTTTAACTAAGATATGTATATTGTTTTTTAAGACATAATGCTATTGCATTCTTAATAGACTACAGTTTAGTGGAAACACAGCTTTTATCTGCACTGTGAAACCATAAAAATCTTGTGATTCACTTTATTGCAATAATCACTGTACTATGGTGGTTTAGAACCAAACCCTCAATACCTCTGAGGTATGCCTGTATATAAAATTATATAATTATAATACAGAGTGATTGGTGCTGTATTAGCACCATTTAAAAAGGGCTGTAGCAGACCCCAAGAGGTGGAACTAAATTCTAAGTTGAGGTCTGGACAAGAGAGAGAACTGAACATCTTCCAGAGGTTGTTCTAGGTGTTTTCACATAGACGATCTCATATCATTTTATTTAATTATAAAATACTCCTGTGGGATACATGGGTAATGCTATCCCCATTTTACAGATGTGGAAACCAGGTCTCACAAGATAATAGCAAACACCTATCTAGTACTTACCATGTGTTGGATGCTATTCTAAAACCTACACATTCATTAGTTCACTTACTCTTCAAAACAATTCAACTGTACAGGTGCAAAGTCCATTTCAGAGAAAAGGAACCTGAGTTCTAGAGTGTTTAAGTCATTTGCCTAAGGTCTTACCACCACTAAGCGGTGAAGCAGGGTGGAGGGGCTCTTGAGTTCATCATGTTACTGCTCTGTAGGGGTTAAGTAATGTGGTCAAAATTACCACCCAGAAAGGGGCAGAGCAGGAGTTCGTCTATGTCTGCCTTTCCGTAATTAAAAAAATGCCCTTTTAAAAAATTATTTAAAAATTTTTATATTAGAAAAATAGCGTGGAAATATAAATTGGAGTAAAATGCCGTGAACGTAAAGAGTTAGAACTCTGTTCCATGGCAAGGGAAACCCTCAAAGGATTTTGAGCAGAAAATTTAAAAAACAATATGATTCTATCTGCATTGAGTAGGAAAAAACTCACTAGAATGTAAAGAATGAATGACAAGTGGGTGAGGCAGGAAGTAACCAACCCAATGAAGAGGATGCTGCAAAAGTCCCAGTGATGAAGGTCTGAGAGAGGACAAGGTCATGGTTAACAGAGAATGGTGGTGATGATGGTGGGGGCGGGGGATTCAAGAGAGTTCTCAGAGACTGCACTGGCAGGACTTATCCAGTGTGGAGGGAAAGGGACAAGTCACAGAGGAACCTGAAGTTTGTAGCTTGAATGACTAAGAGACTGGTGGTGCTCTTAAATGCACGGGGTAACACAGAGGGATAAGAAAGTTTTAGACGTGTCAAGTTTCTGGTACATGTAAACCCCTCTGTGAAGCTAAACAGGAGAGAGTCATTTCAGGAGGTAAGAATTATTTAGTTTCCTGGTCTCTGGCAGTGACCTTCCTAAGTAGCCTTCAGGACTGAGTAAACCAATCTGCTCTTTGTAAACTGTTCTAGCCAATAGAACAGTTCTATTCTATTGCAGCCTCTTTTCTGCAGCAATACATATGAGGGATGCCATTCACGGACACAGCAACCCTTTAACCACACCCACGATGTCTTAGAATCCTCAACTTAAGGGAGACAGGTGGTATATATTGTGTACAATTCCCAGAGGACCAGCTATCATTCCAAATCACAAAGTTTTTTCCTTAAGAATTTCTGGTGACTTAGGAAAATTTTTAGGATGTAATCAGGTTAAGTGGAAAAAAACAAAACAAAAATACATATAATATATTCAAAAAATATAATATATGTATATAACACACATAGAAAAAACACAGGAAGGAAATGCACCAAAATGTTAACAGAGGTCCTTCATTAAGGAAATCTTTATTGAGCACCTGTCATATGCCAGGCACTGTGCTATTCATTAGGCATGGTAAGAAAAATGGACCTATTTGATGCCCTCATACAGCTCACAGGTTAGGGAACTAATCTAAGCTAAGAACTTAAAGATACTTATGAAGCAAGTGTACAGATTCTGAGTACAAAATCCTTCTAGTCTTTTATAGTTGACTGAGTCCTTGCTCTCAACAATCATGTTACTGTCCTGCAGGAGTAAAGTAAAATGTTCAAAATTACCAGCTAGAAAGGGGCAGAGCCAGGGCTTGAATCACATCTGTTCCACACCCTCACTGACACCAATTCTTTTAGTGGCTAAACATTATCAAGTGTTTCTAAAACATTTCCAATAGAAACAACTCTCTTTTGCTCTCATGTTTCATTTGTTTACATAATATACTATTAAATTCTATAATTACAATAAAAAGTATAAATGGCATTTCCATATTTGTGAATAAATGCAAGTGATTCTTGGTGGGTATGGGCCCATCTGGATGGGGCACAAGTGCCTGAACACACTAGAGAAGAACCCCCAAGAGAAGGCAGACAGCAGAAGCAAGAAGAACTACAATCCTGCAGCCTGTGGAACAAAAACCACATTCACAGAAAGATAGACAAGATGAAAAGGCAGAGGGCTATGTACCAGATGAAGGAACAAGATAAAACCCCAGAAAAACAACTAAATGAAGTGGAGATAGGCAACCTTCCAGAAAAAGAATTCAGAATAATGATAGTGAAGATGATCCAGGACCTCAGAAAAAAAATGGAGACAAAGATCAAGAAGATGCAATAAATGTTTAACAAAAACCTAGAAGAATAAACAAAAAGAGATGAACAATACAATAACTGAAATGAAAAATACATTACAAGGAATCAATAGCAGAGTAACTGAGGCAAAAGAATGGATAAGTGACTTGGAAGACAGAATGGTGGAATTCACTGCTGCGGAACAGAATAAAGAAAAAAGAATGAAAAGAAATGAAGACAACTTAAGAGACCTCTGGGACAACATGAAACGCAACAACATTCGCATTATAGGGGTCCCAGAAGGAGAAGAGACAGAGAAAGTACCAGAGAAAATATTTGAAGAGATTATAGTTGAAAACTTCCCTAACACGGGAAAGGAAATAGCCACCCAAGTCCAGGAAGTGCAGAGAGTCCCATGCAAGATAAACCCAAGGAGAAACATGCCAAGACACATAGTAATCAAATTGGCAAAAATTAAAGACGAAGAAAAATTATTGAAAGCAGCAAGGGAAAAATGACAAATAACATACAAGGGAACTCCCATAAGGTTAACAGCTGATTTCTCAGCACAAACTCTACAAGCCAGAATGGAGTGGCATGAGATACTTAAAGTGATGAAAGGGAAGAAGTTACAACCAAGATTACTCTAGCTGGCAAGGATCTCATTCAGATTCGATGGAGAAATCAACAGCTTTACAGACAAGCAAAAGCTAAGGGAATTCAGCACCACCAAATCAGCTCTACAACAAATGCTGCAGGAACTTCTCTAAGTAGGAAACACCAGAGAAGAAAAGGACCTACAATAAAAACCCCAAAACAATTAAGAAAATGGTCATAGGAACATCATATTGATAATTACCTTAAACGTGAATGGATTAAATGCTCCAACCAAAAGACACAGGCTTGATGAATGGATACAAAAACAAGACTCATATATATGCTGTCTACAAGAGACCCACTTCAGACCTAGGGACACATACAGACTGAAAGTGAGGGGATGGAAAAAGATATTCCATGCAAATGGAAATCAAAAGAAGCCTGGAGTAGCAATACTCATATCTGATAAGATAGACTTTAAAATAAAGAATGTTACAAGAGACAAAGAAGGACACTACATAATGATCAAGGGATCAATCCAAGAAGAAGATATAACAATTATAAATATATATGCACCCAACATAGGAGCACCTCAATATATAAGGCAACTGCTAACAGCTATAAAAGAGGAAATCGACAGTAACACAATAATAGTGGGGGACTTTAACACCTCACTTACACCAATGGACAGATCATCCAAACAGAAAATTAATAAGGAAAAACAATGTTTAAATGACACAATAGACCAGGTAGATTTAAGTGATATTTATAGGACATTCCATCCCCAAACAGCAGATTACACTTTCTTCTCAAGTGCGCACGGAACATTCTCCAGAATAGATCACATCTTGGGTCACAAATCAAGCCATGGTAAATTTAAGAAAACTGAAATCATATCAAGCATCTTTTCTGAACACAACGCTATGAGATTAGAAATCAATTAGAGAAAAAAACGTAAAAAAGACAAACACATGGAGGCTAAACAATACGTTACTAAATAACAAAGAGATCACTGAAGAAATCAAAGAGGAAATCAAAAAATACCTGGAGACAAATTACAATGAAAACACGACGATCCAAAACCTACAGGATGCAGCAAAAGCAGTTCTAAGAGGGAAGTTTATAGTAATACAATCCTACCTTAAGAAACAAGCAAAATCTCAAATAAACAATCAAACCTTACACCTAAAGGAACTAGAGAAAGAAGAACAAAGAAAACCCAAAGTTAGCAGAAAGAAAGAAATCATAAAGATCAGAGCAGAAATAAATGAAATAGAATCAAAGAAAACAATAGCAAAAATCAATAAAACTAAAAGGTGGTTCTTTGAGAAGATAAAAAAAATTGATAAACCATTAGCCAGACTCATCAAGTAAAAGAGGGAGAGGATTCAAATCAATAAAACTAGAAATGAAAAAGGAGAATTTACAACAGACACTGCAGAAATACAAAGCATCTTAAGAGACTACTACAAGCAACTCTATGTCAGTAAAATGGACAACCTGGAAGAAATGGACAAATTCTTAGAAAGGTATAAACTTCCAAGACTGAGCCAGAAAGAAACAGAAAATATGAACAGACCAATCACAAGTAATGAAATTGAAACTATGATTAAAAATCTTCCAACAAACAAAAGCCCAGGACAACATGGCTTCACAGGTGAATTCTATCAAACATTTAGAGAAGAGCTAACACCCATCCTTCTCAAACTCTTCCAAAAAATTGCAGAGGAAGGAACACTCCTGAACACATTCTATGAGGCCACCATCACCCTGATACCAAAACCAGACAAAGATACTACAAAAAAAGAAAATTACAGACCAATATATCTGATGAACATAGATGCAAAAATACTCAACAAAATACTAGCAAACAGAATCCAACAACACATTAAAAGGACCATACACCATGATCAAGTGGGATTTATCCCAGGGATGCAAGGGTTCTTCAATATATGCAAATCAGTCAATGTGATAAACCATATTAACTAATTGAAGAATAAAAACCATATGATCATCTCAACAGATGCAGAAAAAGCTTTTGACATAATTCAACACCCATTTAAGATAAAAACTCTCCAGAAAGTGGGCATAGAGGGGACCTACCTGAACATAATAAAGGCCATATATGACAAACCCACAGCAAACATCATTCTCAATGGTGAAAAACTGAAAGCATTTCCTCTAAGATCAGGAACAAGACAAGGATGTCCACTTACACCACTATTATTCAACATAGTTTTGGAAGTCCTAGCCATGGCAATCAGAGAAGAAAAAGAAATAAAAGGAATTCAAATTGGAAAAGAAGAACTAAAACTGTCACTGTTTGCAGATGACATGATACTATACATAGAGAATCCTAAAGATGCCACCAGAAAACTACTAGAGCTAATCAAAGAATTTGGTAAAGTAGCAGGAAACAAAATTAATGCACAGAAATCTCTTGCATTCCTATATACTAATGATGAAAAATCTGAAAGAGAAATTAAGGAAACACTCCCATTTACCATTGCAACAAAGAAGAATAAAATACCTAGGAATAAACTTACCTAGGGAGACAAAGACCTGTATGCAGAAAACTATAAGACACTGATGAAAGTAATTAAAGATGATACCAACAGATGGAGAGATATACCATGTTCTTGGATTGGAAGAATCAATATTGTGAAAATGACTATACTACCCAAAGCAGTCTACAGATTCAATGCAATCCCTATCAAATTACCAATGGCATGTTTTATGGAACTAGAACAAAAAATCTTAAAATTTGTATGGAGACACAAAAGATCCCAAACAGCCAAAGCAGTCTTGAGGGAAAAAAGCGGAGCTGGAGGAATCAGACTCCGTGACTTCAGACTATACTACAAAGCTACAGTAATCAAGACAATATGATACTGGCGCAAAAACAGAAATATAGATTTATGGAACAGGATAGAAAGCCCAGAGATAAACCCACACACCTATGGTCAACTAATCTATGACAAAGGAGGCAAGGATATACAATGGAGAAAAGACAGTCTCTTCAATAAGTGGTGCTGGGAAAACTGGACAGCTACATGTAAAAGAATGAAATTAGAACACTCCCTAACACCATACACAAAAATAAACTCAAAAGGGATTTGAGACCTAAATGTAAGACCGGACACTATCAAACTCTTAAAGGAAAACATAGGAAGAACACTCTTTGACATACATCACAGCAAGATCTTTTTTGATCCACCTCCTAGAGTAATGGAAATAAAAACAAAAATGAACAATGGGACCTAATGAAACTGCAAAGCTTTTGCACAGCAAAGGAAACCATAAACAAGATGAAAAGACAACCCTCAGAATGGGAGAATATATTTGCAAATGAATCAACAGACAAAGGATTAATCTCCAAATTATATAAACAGTTCATGCAGCTCAATATTAAAAAAACAAACAACCCAATCCAAAAATGGGCAGAAGACGTAACAGACATTTCTACAAAGAAGACATACAGATGGCCAAGAAGCACATGAAAAGCTGCTCAACATCACTAATTATTAGAGAAACGCAAATCAAAACTACCATGAGGTATCACCTCACACCAGTTAGAATGGGCATCATCAGAAAATCTACAAACAACAAATGCTGGAGAGGGTGTGGAGAAAAGGGAACCCTCTTGCACTGTTGGTGGGAATGTAAATCGATACAGCCACTATGGAGAACAGTATGGAGGTTCCTTAAAAAACTAAAAACAGAATTACCATATGATTCAGCAATCCCACTACTGGGCATATACCCAGAGAAAACCATAATTCAAAAAGACACATGCACCCCAATGTTCATTGCAGCACTATTTACAATAGCCAGGTCATGGAAGCAACCTAAGTGTCCATTGACAGATGAATGGATAAAGAAGATGTGGTACATATATACAATGGAATATTACTCAGCCATAAAAAGGAACGAAATTCAGTCATTTGTTGATACGTGGGTGGATCTAGAGACTGTCATACAGAGTGAAGTAAGTCAGAAAGAGAAAAACAAATATCGTATATTAACGCATAAATGTGGAACCTAGAAAAATGGTACAGATATACTGGTTTGCAGGGTAGAAATTGAGACACAGATGTAGAGAACAAACTTACGGACACCAAAGGGGGAAAGCAGCATGGAGGTGGTGGTGGTGGTGGTATGAATTGCGAAATTGGGATTGACATGTATACACTGATGTATATAAAATGGATGACTAATAAGTATCTGCTGTATAAAAAAATAAAATAAAATTCAAAAAAAAAAAAGAACCCCCCCCCATCGGCTACCTGCATGCAGCATGCTGTGGGCCTTGGTTGGCATAGCCACCAAAGTAATCAAGAGAATACATGAATCCAAGAAGTCAATTAAGTGGAAACTGATTAACAGAACATATATTGTGTCATATATCTGGTCACACAGCTTGAGATTGCCATAACGTTAGGCAGTCAGTTAAATCATGTTGACTTCCCTGTCAGCTGAAATCTTATTTTCATTATTATTATATCTGCCACTAAGTCACAATTTTGTGTTGTGTTGCGGTGTGTTCCCTCCCAAATTTGCATGCTGAAGTACGAATCCCCAGTACCTCACGATGTGACTTTATTTGAAGTTAGAGCTTTTAAAGAAGAAATTAAGATAAAATTAGGTCATATGAGTGGACCCTAATCCAATATGACTGGAGTTTTTATAAGAAGGGGAGATTAGAACACAGGCAACACACAGACTAAGGGACAACTGAGTGAGGACAAGAAGGTGGTTGTCTGCTAGCCTAGGAGAGAGACCTCAGAAGAAAGCAACGCAGCTGGCACCTTGATCCTGAACTTCCCTGCCTCCAAAACTGTGAGAAAATAAGTTTCTGTTGTTTAAGCCATCCAGTCTGTGGTATTTTGTTATGGCAGCCCTGGCAAACCAATAGAATGCTTATCTCAATAGCTGGCACATGGTGAGTGCTCAGGTATTGATTGAATGAATGAGTGAATGAGGATTGTATATGTCCCACATCCTGCATTTCTGTGATTGATTTTTTGAGGACCTTTAAAAAAGAAGTTTAATAAGCAAAGGTGTGCTTGAGTAATCTGCCAGCACTGAGATTTTAAGAAAAGAGAGTGGGCCTTCTCTTTCATCCATTTCTACCTCTGGATCCTAGGACTGGGGAAAGGAGCTCCTATAAATTCCAATTTAAGAACATGTCAAATGATCAGAGGCAAAATCCCAGCACTATTAGAACAGAGCCAGTCCTCGATGGCTTCAGAGAAGACTTTAGCTCCCTCATGTTGGGCAATGATGTCTCTTGGGGCTTCACTGAGGCCCTTGTGCACACAGACAAAGCTGGGAAGTAAAAACGACCAAGAAAATTGGCAGGCAGCCAAGAAAATCTCCAAGGCCTTTGATACACAGCGTATGAGGTCATGGGAACAAGGCTGAACTTTCTCCCTCTCGTCTCCCAAAGGACAAGAATTAAGAACTTAAGAACCTGACACACCACCTGGATGTGCTCTTAGCAATGTGACCTCAAAACTGAATGGTAAATTACCTGGATTGTTATCATTAGCACAGAATGGAGGGCCCACCTGCACTTCGAAGGTCCGTGGCCCAGCCTTCTCATTTTGAAAGGAAGGAAACTGAGGCTCTGAAAGGGGAAAGGTTTACCCCCACTCTTGTCATTGTCACTTCTTAAGCCTTTGCCATAGAAACCAAAGATGTAGCTGACTACTTTCGTCTTTCATATTGTTACTTTAATACTGTATACTGGGAGGATATAAAAGGATTTAACATTCTATGGGGTGCAGGAAAGTCCAAATGTTTAGAGACTTCATTGGGGGTTTCGTCAAGGCACAAGATACTGTCCTCATAATGGCATAGAATCAAAGCTTCCCCTTTGCCTCTTTTGTTTTGTCCATTTGGGGATGTGTCAGGGAGGGATGGGCTTAGAAAGTGGCAAGAGAAGAATAGGCTCCAGCTCATCTCAAACTCCAGGAGCGTCTACCTTGACAGAAATAAATACCTTGCTTTCCATTTCTGCACATAAGATTCATGTGAAATGTGAGATCAGATTTAGACAAAAGTCATTCAAGTGATTAATTCAGCAACTGTTCAAGTTGTTGAGGATGTATACTGGAGATGCCATGACAAATAGAGCATACATGGTTCTTGCCTTTGTGGGGCTCATAATCAAATGGTCCTTGTTGCTCCTTCAATTGATTTTGAAAATAGAAATCTTCACCAACTGTAGTGGTGAGGTTGTAAAACAATCAATCATCCTGCTAAGCATCTTGCTATGGACTGAATGTTTATGTTTCCTCAAAATTCATATCTTGAAACTCTAACCCCCAATGTGATGGTATTTGGAGATGGGGCCTTTGAGAGTGGAGTCCTCACGGTGGGGTTGGTACACATATAAGAAGAGACACAAGAGGACTTGCATCCTCTCTTTGCTTTCCAACATCTGAGGATACAAGAAAAAGACAGCCAGGAAGCAGACCCTCATGCAGAACCAAATCACCCAGCACCTTGATCTTGGACTTCCCACCCTCTAGAACTGTGAGAAATAAATTTCTATTGTTTTAACTATACAGTGTATGGTATTTTTTTCAAAGCAGCCTGAACTAAGTCACATCTGCATGTGCCCAGCATGGGTACATACAACTGGGGAGGGAGTGATATAAAAAAAGATACATAAGATATGGACTCTATCCACAGTGAGCTCAAAATCTATTTGGGAAAATGAGACACACATGTGAAACTGTTGGCCAACAGCAGTTTAAAATAAAGTGCTGGATTGATGGTTAATAACTAGAAAATGTACAGTAAAATGATAAGGACAACAAATTATGAAGAAGTTTAAGGAAAGATCAATATAGGGTAGAGATACTAGAAAAGCCTTTATCAAGAAAACGGTGGGCTTCCCTGGTGGCGCAGTGGTGGAGAGTCCGCCTGCCGATGCAGGAGACGCGGGTTTGTGCCCCGGTCCGGGAAGATCCCACATGCCATGGAGTGGCTGGGCCCGTGAGCCATGGCCGCTGAGCCTGCGCGTCCGGAGCCTGTTGCTCCGCAACGGGAGAGGCCACACCAGTGAGAGGCCCGCGTACCGCAAAAAAAAAAAAGAAAGAAAGTGGTGCCAAAGTTAGTCTTAATGGATGGGAGGGAGGGGTGGGACTTCCGGGCAGGAATGACACAGAGGCACACAAAAAAAGAACTCGACAGTCACTGGGTAGGGATAACAGAAGAGAACCAATTAAATAACCACAAATTGTGAATGTTATAAAACAAAGCCAAACAATTCCGATCACACCTAACAAACAAAATTATAATAGAAATACCATGTCTGCTCCCCAAACACATGCACATTCTAACACATTCTTGGAAAGAGTGCTGTAACGTTGATTTATATCTGACAGTCCAAGTAAAAAGTGAAAGAGCTGCCAAATCTGCCTATATAAATCCCAGTGATGTCACATGTTTTTATCCTATGAACTGAAGACAGAAAAAAAGATTTAAGCCTTTGAGACAGCAGACAATAAAACGGTACCCTAGTGAAGCTTCTCAGAGGAGCCCCTAGAATCATATTTATCATGTCCAAGACTGACGTTAATTCTTATGTGCAGACATTCTTCAGCATTCAGATGCACAACATTAAATAACTCCAACAGGTAAATTTATCGCGCTATGCAGAGCTGCATTGAGCTGTACAGAGGGACCGTATAACTACAGTACTACACAGTATCAAACACTCCATAGGATCCCTAATAAGCTTCTTCTGTCGACAGCCAGGTGACTGACAAGACCCTCTTCCAAAATCCTCCTGGATGAAACTGTTTCTCCTGTGCCTTGTGGTATAAAACCCTTCAGCCGTAAAAGCCTTGAGCAACTGATCAGAATCCAAACTGCTACCTAAGTAAGACATGTTTTAGGTAATCCTGACTGGTCCACGAAAAGGAGGAGTGATCCTCTGTCTTGGTGAGGTTACAAATCCAAATCCCTAACTGTCAGATGAAAACATCATTGCTGCTGCTTCCTTGCTGCTCTGAAGAACGCCCTTGGGATTTCCCTGGCGGTCCAGTGGTTAAGACTTCGCCTTTCAATGCAGGGGGTGAGGGTTTGATCCCTGGTCGGGGAGCTAAGATCCCAAATGTCTCGTGGCCAAAAAACCAAAACATAAAACAGAAGCAATATTGTGACAAATTCAATAAAGACTTTAACAAAACAAAAAAAAAAGGTCTAGTCCACATCAAAAAAATCTTTAAAAAAAAAAAAAAGAAAGAAAGAATGCCCTGCCTTCTAGACCTCACTTAAAGAGCCTCAATTATTAGCTTTACAAACTACTGCTCTAATCAAAAGCCTAGCAAGAGAGGTAAGAATCCGGGATCTTTGGGGCAGAGCCAGAAATCTGCATTTCTAATGAGCATCCCTAAGTAGTTCCCTAACTTGGTTGATTACCAGAAGCATCTGGGAGCGGTTTCAAAGGGTAGATTCTCAGACCGCCTGAATGGAATCTCCAGCAGTTTGTAAATTGCGATTGAAGTCATGGATCATTCTGCTGTTCAGAATTGTTCATATAATGATGAAAGGGAGAGATTCCAGTTGGTGTAGGTGTCACTTCTTTCTAACTCTTTGCTTCCTTTTACAAGAAAAGGAGAGTTTAGTAACCCACTGTGTTTCCATTCTCGCTGTGGACACCAGGAAACTGAAAGCTGATAGTAACTCTTCCTGGTTTAGATTTCTAGGTACAATTGTTTCCCTTTCTATTATTAGGTTCTCGAAGTATTCTTTTCAAATGTAACTTCAAATTAAGTCACATAGAAATAGTCAACGCATAAATTACAAATTAGTGCAATATAAATAATTCCAATTCAAACTTTACCTTAAATTTCAGAAAGTCACCTTCTCTATTCAGCTTATAAATGGGGGCGAATCTCGCATTTTACAACTTCATATCAATGATGGGGCTTCCGTCCACCTACTCATTGGACAAATGACAGAGGATAAAGGGCCCAGAAGGACTGCTAAACTTGACAAAGTGGAGGAACCAAGGCGTGTTCAGTTGCTTTATGAGCTCACTTGTTCCCTCTCAACCCAATTATCTGCTAAAGAGAGCCAGCTGTGATGTAGTGACAACAAGGCGTGAACCTACAGCCAGAGAATGGGGGTTGGAATCCCAACTCTGTATGGCATTCCATAAGTCATTACCTCTGTGGGTCTAGTTTCCTGATTTGTGAAAAGGGGGTAACAATCCTGACCTTCCGCGTCTCTTGGGGTTATTGCGAAAGTTCTTTGTAAAATGAAATGTTTTATAAGATGTAAATTATTTAACAACTAATGGAAATAGCTCAGAAATGCTAAATAAAATATACTCAGATGTGATAACTGACTCTTCATCAGAGAGTGCTTTCCCATTTCAAGGAAGGAACGGTAGGTTTTAAAAAGAAATCTAGAGTATTCTAATGCGCTCCTCAAACAGATGAAAACTTGCAAGAGGGCAGTGTGCAGAGTGAGACCCCAGCGAGAAGCATGGCCTTTGGCTGTCAGGGTGTCCAGCTTTACACTGTCTGTGCACTGATCAGATAATGCTTGGTGCACTGTTTTCAATCCTTGACAGCTCACTGTAGGAGGCCTTCACCACCTATAGCATGTCCAAAGGAAACCAACCAGAGTATAAGGGGCCTGGAAACAATGTCCCATTAAAAGTAGTTAAAGGAACTTGGTAAACGCAGACTGGAGCAAGTTCAAGGGACAGGCCCCGGTCTTCAGATGTACAAGGTAACACAGAATTGTCATGTAAAAGAGAAGTTTGTTTCTTTCAGTATGGATTCCCCAACGTGTGAAAGTTACTGGAGACAAGACGTCAATTAGGGGAAGACAAATTTCAGAACAGAATACATTAACAAGTGAAACGGTGAGCTGCTGCAACATCAATGGCCAGATATTTCAAAAGGGATTCTTGCCCTTAGTGAGAAGCTGCAATAGATATTCTTTGAAATGTTCTGACCGTAAGACTGACTGGCTATAAGCCAGTCCCTTCATCACTGGCAGACACAAAGTTTCTCATTCTTGGTGACAGGCTAAAATTCTTCTGCTAAAGAACATAAACTTGACTTCGTAGACCTTGGGAGTTACCACTGAGAAAGCCTTGACTTTGGGACTCTAAGCCCATCCCATGCCCAACTGGTGCTCTTCTACGTCTTCTGTACTTACTACTGCACTGTGATTGCTACACTTCTCAGATCAAAGCTTGATGCAAGCTCCATCCCCCAAAGCTGCCTCTCTTGGCACCAAGCCAGAAATCTACTGCTGCCATTTGTGTTTTCATTTAGTAAATAAAGATCAGAAATGGCTGCTGCTTTAATAGATTGAAATAGATTATTTGGTCTGCAAATAAATATCTTGGGGGAATTAGAGAAGATTTGGAGAACAACAGTCAATCTCAATATAATTAAAAATAAGCTCTCACCTGCTACTAATTTCCTTCTTGTTTCTTTGCTAACAGAAATCTTTGTTTGAACAAAGAGGTAAAAGGCACAGTTAGAAGCTGTTTACATAGTGCAAATGAGAGTGCTAATTGTAGGGAGCCTGCATGTTAATGAGAAAGAGGTTATTTATCAGTGTGAAATTCTGAGTGCAATAAATTGCAGGTGATATTTCAGGAAACATTCATTTTCTAATGATTTCTTTTCACCTCCAACAGTGGTCCCAAATCAAAGTGCAGTATGTTGTAATGAAATAAGAACTGGTCTGAAAGACAAGAAATCTGGTTATGGTCTCTCTTGAATGAGGTGCTTTCCCTCTCTGAGTTCCGGGCTCAGTATCTGTGAAATTAGACATCTCTAAGTTTCCTTTCAGCTCTGACCATCATAGTATAAGCCCGAGGAGTATACCTACTGCTCCTACAGAGAAATAAGTTTCTATTTCTTGGGATAACCTTTGTTGTTCTGAAACCAACTTACAAAAGTACATTCTTGGAAAAGGCCTGGCTTCCTAGCTCCTAGGTTTTCCCCTACCCTGGCTGCTATGGTTCTGCCCAGCTCTTTTTGAGGAACTCACCGAAGATCCCTGGGAGAAAGCCTTCTGGCAGCACCACAATATCACATGCCTCCAGCTGTCCTCAGACCCACTCAGTAGCTCTGAAGATGCTCCAGGACCCCGACCTCCCTGTGACTCATTTTTTCAGCTCTTGAGCACCCACTGTGTGCGAGGCACAATGCTAAATACTAGGAACACAGAATTGTGCAAGGCAAACATAGGCCATGCTTGCATGGAACTGACTATCTAACGGGGAACTCAGATGTCAAACAAATAATTATCCTAAATAACGACGTGGTAAGTGCTAAATGGCAAAAATATGTCGGGTCATGATGGGGGTCCTCACTTACCCTGGATGGTCAAGAAAGGCCATCCTGAGTGACATTTTCATTAAGGGCTAAAGTAGAAGTAAGCTGGTCATGGGAGGAGGAGATTACAAGCTGAGGAAACAATACACAACATGCTGGGGTAAGGAGTCCAGCACATCCAAAGACTGGAAGGAAGGTCGAAGTGCCAGAAGACTTTGAATAAACAGAGAATGGGCAAACAAAGACCAGAGAGGTAGGCAGGGCCAACTCATGTAGGACTCTGGAGGACTGATTAGGATTTTTGGACTCTGCCTCAAGGCAATTGGAAGCCATTAATCGATTTTAAATAGAGAAGAGATGTGACCAGACAGAAGGGTGGTATCAACCTCCCTCAATCGTTGTGTCTAAAGTTAGGTTTCTAAGGGACTTGTCAGAACCCCTGTATCTCTCTTCCATTCCCTCCCAGGGCCACATATATATACCATGCCCCAAGGGAAAAGGGTATCCCAGGGTACCAAAGCAACCAAATATTCCAAGTATCCAAGAAACATGAATCCACAAATAATGCTTTGGTAACCATTCCCACTATGGGAAGAGATTTCAGCAGAGACCTTAGGTAGCCCTCCACCCACCCTCCCTCCAGCTCTCCTCCCTCAGGTGTACCAGGTAATTGGGATAGGTAAACAGGAGGGACCCAACTCCAAAGGGAAACAGCAGGACAGGAAGTGATAAGCAGGGAACCCCAAAGGCCACAGCACAAAGTAAAGTGGAAACACAGGAAAGGGTGTAGAAAGAAAAGACACCTGCAGGCTCTGGCCACAGACAAATGGAGTTGTCAACTCCCGCTCCCAGAAGCCTCTGCATAAACTGTCGTCAAGCACTTGTGGGCACAAATGCCTGTCAGGTGAGAGGCAGTAGCCAGAGATGGGTCATAGGAAGCCAGCTCCCTGAGCACATGGGGGATGCTAGAGGCTGAGGCTGAAGGAGACAGATTAATAGCCTTCACAGTGTTTCTTAAAGCATTATCCACAGACCATATGTTTCTGAATCAAAAGGATATGGTGACAAAAGTAGATTCCCCAGCCCCAGAAGCAGCCCTCGTAAGTAGTATAGAGGTGGAGAGCAGGATCCAGGCCCTGAAGTCAGACTAATGGTTTCAAATCCTGACGCCACACACTTACTAGCTACGTGAACTCAGGCAAACTGCCTCATCTATTTTAGCCTCAGTTTCCTGGCATGTAAACTGAACATCATATTATAATAGTACCTACTTTATAGGGTTGTTGTGAAGAGGAAGTGAGATAACCCATGCAAAGTACTTAGAATGGGGCCTTCCTGGGACACAGTAAGACACTGATAATTGTTAACTATTAGTATAACTAAGTCAAAATCACTAAAAGTGGGCCCGGGAACCTGTATTTTTTTTATTTATTTATTTATTTATTTATTTATTTATTTATTTATTATAGTTATCTAGGATAAAAAGTGGTGAAGAAAGGAATGAAACTCCCACCAGTTCTTACCATCTATATGCCAGCCTCTGAGCTAAGCCTTTTATGTGTATTATCTCATTTAGTCCCATGACATGGCACTAATAATCCTCTACCTTTCAGATGAGGAAACAGAGGGCTAGAGTGGTTAACTACCTCGCCCAAAGCCAGATACTGAAGTTCCAGATACTCTTTCGGGACAGCATATTCTACCAAATTGGAGACAGGGCAGTCACAGGGGACCAGAGCAGGCTGCCACTGCTGAGCTCAGAGTGGTTGTGAGAAGACTGCTGCCTCTGCCCAGTTGGATGCGTTGGGGAGGGGAGAGCATAGATTTGAGGAAGCGCTGAAGCTGGCCCCCAGAAGCCACGGTGCTTCGGCCCCAGTGATTAAGGGAGCCAAGGAGAAGCGCTCAGCCTGAGTGCTGTTGGGAGTTGGCTCAGCCCGGCCCATCACCCACTGCCAGGCGCTCTCCTTGCTCCTCTACTGCCCCCACTGCCTCACGCCTTTCCAGCAGTTTGCATGCCTTTCTCAAGGCACGGGGTGTGCAGCCCCCACCAAGCCTGACCACCTGACTGAAGACCGGCAGGCTCCGCAAAGCCAAGTGTGATGCCTGGAATATGGAGGCAGGAATGAATGAATGAATCCTCCGGGGCAGTGAAGACCCCCCAGATCAAAAGAGTTTGATCCTTCCAGCGGCCAAAAAGATAAGACTGGCAGTCAGGAGTCTTGAATTTCAGTCCCGTCTCTGCCATTTTCTTGCTGTGCGCCCCCAGCACATTGTTTAACATCTCAATATCTGCTTCATTGTCTATAAAATGACTGCTATAATCATTCAAATGAGAAAATGGATCTGAAAGATGCTTGTAAGTGATAAACTAGTGTACCAGGATGACATTTACCCCCTGTGTATAGAAGCATGATAGTGCCCTATCAGATTGGAGCAAAATGTGTTACACACTGAAGAGTCGTTGCCTTCCTGGCAGGACTGGCCCTCCTTTCTTTGTGTCCCACACACTCTCCACGAATGCATGAACGAACAAATGATCCCTCCCCAAAGAGGACCTTTTCATCCCCAAAATTCTAGAGGTAAAATTTCAAAACAATTGCAATTTTCTCTAGATACACAGATGCCAGGCACAGGAGCACTAGTCACAATAGATACCCAGGTGGGGACCTAGCCACTGACAAGTGCATGGCATGTTCCTCATGAATCCCTCCAAAAATCCTGTGGGGCAGGAGCTGCCTTGGTCTGACACACTCTTCTCTGCTCCTACCTGCCTCCCTGTGCCACCCACCCCACTCCCCAGCTCTTCTGCTTCCTCAGTTCACCTTTCAGATCCGATCTGAGCTCAAAGGTCAGTTCTTCCAGAAAGCCTTTATGATGGAGGATCTGAAGGAGTAGGATGCCCAGGTTCTTCCTATGACAGCTCAGCTGCCTATCAACTCATTACAAAGGTACTGGTCTCCAGTGGAGAAAGAAAGATACTGCAATGTAACACTTACACCCAGTGCCATGTTTACCAGAGGAGGGAAGGTGAGATTGCTGTTGGACTCATTAGAATTGATTACTAGCAAACCATCAGGTTAACAGGAATAACAGCAAAGAAAGGAGAGTCTCCAGGCAGGGTTAAAATCAGCCCTTCTGTAAGACAAGGAACTGAACTGACAGAGCAGTTTTCTGTGGCAACACACAGGGACATTTTTGGTGGGGGGAGGGCATAGAAGTTGGCCAGTTCACTGTGAAGCCAGAAGAGAAGTGTTCTGTTGTGGTCCATACCACAAATGGTCTCCCCCCACCATCCCCAGGAGTCACAGTGAAGGCTCTCAAAGAAATACATTCCTGCATATCTGGCCTGGAAGGGAAATTATGGTCAAGAACACAGCTGAGTTGGAAACTAAATTATTCCAAAGAGGCAGGGACTCAAAACCAATGTTGGTAGCTTAAAAAGTGGTGAAGAAAGGAATGAAACTCCCACCAATTCTTACCATGATGGGAATGTCCCAGTTTTCTAAAAAAGGCAACAATCTATATTCCTCATATCAAATTCAATGAGTCTCAGGCACCAGGAGATAGGAAGAATCTTGTTACCATCCCCTCTAACACACACACACACACACACACACACACACACACACACACACAAAACTCCTCCCCCGCAAAACAAGAAGTGCTTCCTATACCGAAACTGATGCATCACACTCCTGGGCCCTACCTCCAAAAATAAGAACCCTGTCAAGACGCAAACACTCAGTCTCAGCAGCTTATAGCGGAAGGGGCTCTGAGGCCATCCAGGCTTGGATCGGAATCACTTTCCAGTCATGCATTGAAAAGCAAATTACCTAACCTTTCTGAGCCTCAGTTACTTTATCTGTGAAGTGGAAAAAGAGTATCTTTCACACAGGGTTGTTATGAGCTTCAAAAGATATGACTAATGTAAAGCACTTGGCATAATGCCTCTGAAACAGTTGTGCCTCAAAGATGTTCTGAGTTCTTCCTCTATTCCTGTAGGTTTACTTGAGAACAAAGAAGTCAGAAGAAATCTGGAGAATGTCTCCATTAGGTAAAGGAAACTAAAAAATGTGGGGAGCCATTTCTTCTTCTAATTGAAGGTCGTGAGGATTAAGAATACCTTCTTTGACCCATCAAAAGCGGGTTAGGGTCTCTCCCAGGTGCCCCTACAGCACCTTCTTACCAACCCAATCACAGAACTTAGGCCACTAGTTGATATATTATGATCACCTACTTACTTGTCTCCAACACCTACTAGATTATAAAGTTTAGAATCTTCTTCATGGATGTTTATCCAGTCCTTTGTGTCAGGGCTGAACATTTTTTTAAATTATTGACATCAAAAATTTTTAATTAATAAATATTTATTATTATTTAAGAGAAACATGTAATGTAAGAATATCTTACAGTTAAAATCTGGATCAAAACCTGAAATAACATCTATAATAAGAGTGGAGAATGGAAGCCAGGAATAAAAGATGAGTTAAGGAGTGAAGTTCCTTGACTCCAGGAAGAAAAAGTCAAAAGATATTGTTTACTCCCTTCTCTAAAACTTAGACAAAACAAGTTAGAAAATGCTTTTTGTTACAAAAGCAATGTAGAATTTAAAATAAATACATACTTCCCAAAACAATGGAGAAGCTAAGAAGCAAGAAACAATATACCATAAATAGAAAAGGACCCCCTAAAACATAAGAAAAAGTAGAAAAAGGAAAGTTAATGAAACAAGATGATAAAAAAAATATATAAAATATATCTGTTTTAACAAGAATATGTAAATGAGTTACAATGCCCTATTCAAAAATCCTCAGATTGGGGCAAATAACAAAACCTAACTATTTGTTGCTTACCAAATACACCTTAATACAAATCAGCACAAAAATATAAAGAAAAGGTGAAGGAATATTATGTAAATGCTAAAAAAATCATAAAGCATCACTACAATAGTACTATCACATAACATTGAATACCAGGCAAGTGCAAAAGAAACCATCATTTTATATTGGTGAAGGGTTCAATTTACAGTGAAAATATAATTGTCTTGAACATTTATATGTCAAATAACACTGCATTAGTAAATGTAAAGCAAAAATTGTTAGAAATACAATGAGAAAGATGACAGAAATATGATTATATTCAGAAATGCTAATACATCTGTCTTTGACAGACAAAATAAATGAAAATATAGGATATAAAGGTGCTGATTAATCTATTTATTAAAACTGACAATATACGATTTTATAAAAGTGAACAATATTGCACAAACAGAAAATACACTTTCTTTTCCAAGACCTATAGTCTATTTACAATAATTTATCACATATTAGGATATAGAGGAAATTTCAAAGTTCCAAAGCCAAAGTTTCACAAGCTGTATCTCTGAATATGATTTCATAAAATTTTAAATTAATAATGAAAGTTTAAAGAAAATCCCAGCCCCTTAGAAATTTAAAAATCACTCTACTAAACAATTGTTAAAGAGGAAATAGAAATCATAAATGTAGATAATTTTTAAATGAAGATGAGAAAACTATATATAAAAATTTATATGAAATACCCAAACAGTTCTCAGTGAAAGGAGTCCATAGTCTTAAATATTTCAGTGTGTAACATGATGGGGAAAAATGAACTAATCTGTTAATTAAAATCTAGAAAAAGAAAAATAGTATAACAGTATAAAAATAGTAAACTTTTTATATTTGAAAAATAAAAGGAATGAATAAACATAAAAGAGCATAAAAAAAGGTAAAATGATAAAAAAAAAACTAAATACCCAGTATTCAGAATTGGTAAATAAACCCAAGAGCTGGTCTTTGAACACAGCAATAATGTAAACAAGCTTCAACATGTAACTTAGAAAGAAAGGGAGGATTCTGGGGAGATGAAGATGACAGTGGTAGGATCATTTTTGGATATACCCAAATCTCTACATAAAAACAGAGTAACTAGACAGCAAAACCAAAATCCATAGACAACATTTACAACAAAACTAGGTGACAGGTGACTTCCTCATATGAAGTTAAAATTTGGTCTTCTGTTTTTCTCATGGTGGTAGGTTGAATAATGGTCCCCAAAGATATCCATGTCCTAATCTCTGGAACCTGTGAATGTTACCTTACACGGCTAAAGGGACTTTGTGATTAAGGATATTAAAATAGGGAGATTATGAGGAAGGCAGAGAAAAAGACACAGAAAAAGAGGGCAGTGTGACAAGTGAAGCAAGATGCTATACTGCTGGCTCTGAAGGGGCCATGAGCCAAGGAATGCTGGCTGCCACTAGAAAGCAGGAAAAGGCAAGGAAATGGCCTCCCCCCTAAAGCCTCGATTTCAGCCCAGTGTAGCTGATTTTCAGACTTATGACCTCTAGAACTGTAAGAAAATAAAAGTGTGTTGTATTAAGCCACCAAGTTTGTGGTAACTTGTTACAGCAGCAGTAGGAAGCCAATACACTTACGAAATCATCTTTGATAATAAAGCAAGTCAGGAGCAATACAGGCGTACCTCAGAGATAATGTGCTTTTGGTTCCAGACCACCACAATAAAGTGAATGTAGCAGTAAATCGAATCACACAAATCTTCTGGTGCATATAAAAGTTATGTTCACACTATACGGTAGTCTCAAGTGTACAATAGCATCGCGTCTGAAAAAACAATGTACATACCTAATTTTAAAATACTTCATTGCTAAAAAATGCTAACCATCATCTGAGCTTTCAGTGAGTCATAGTAGTAACACCAAAGCTAACTGATCACAGATACTATAATAAATATCATAATAATGAAAAAGTTTGAAATATCGTGCCCCCTCAAATTTATATATTGAAACCTAATACCTAATGTGTTGGTGTTAGGAGATGGGGCCTTTGAGAGGTAATTAGGTCCATGAGGGCAGAGCCTCCATGAATGGGATTAGTGCCTTTATAAAAGAGACCCGAGAGAGCTGCCTTGCCCCTTCTGCCATGTGAAGTTATAGTGAAAAGACAGCTGTCTATGAACAAGGAAGTGAATTCTCACCAGATACCAAATCTGCTGGCATTTTGATCTTGGACTTCACAACTTCCAGAACTGTGAGAAATAAATTTCTTTTGTTTATAAGCTACCCGGTCTATGGTATTTTGTTATAGCAGCCTGAAAGAACTATGACAACCATAGTTGAAATATCACTTGAAATATTCAAATATCATTTCAACATTAATCAACATAAAGAAACTATTAATGAAATATTTGCATTCTTTTTTTTCTAACTCTTTGAAATCCAGTGTGAATTTTTCAATAACAGCACGTCTCAGTTGGGACTAGCCACACATCAAGTCCTCAACTGCCACCTGTGGCTAGAGGTTATATCATATTGGACAGCACAGTTCTAACCTGTAGCTTACTTGTATACTCTTGAAAACTCTAGAAGTCAAATGCATCACGATTTTTAAACAAAAAGGTGAACTGGCTTCTTTAAAGCGGCATATTGCAAGTCTGGTTCACAGGAAAATGTGGGCCCTCTCACCAGGGCAAAAAATGTCCCCTGCTAGGTGGTGGGCTTTCAGGCCATGCCACCAGATTGTCCGAATCTGGGAGACCATGCTGATGTGTGGAGCTGTGTGACTGCTGATGTGTGGAGCTGTGTAGTCCTGACTTTAGGGATGATAAGACAGGCTACCCGGAACAAAAAGCAACTCCTAATTAGAGTGCCTTGGCTTAAAACCTCCACACTACTCACTTCTCTAGGGTAAGAGATTGCAAGAGGCTGTCACAAAGCAACTCTTACCCAACTCTAATATATTAAGCCATCCTCAGCTAATAAGGCATTTGTTTAAATTTCCTCATCAGATCATGCATTCAGTTTTACAGAACAGAATATCATTGTATGACAATGTAGAGTTTGCAAGTATTTTTCTGTTGTTATCTTATTATATTTATCTAATATAATTATATATCATTGCACTGAGGAAAGGAAAAAGAAATCTGTAAGTTTTGATAGGATCACCAGATCACTTTATATCACCTAATTCTAATTAAATGACAGAAACATAAACCATCATTAATATAAAACTTTTTCTCATATATTTATTGAGGTTTCCATATTAGAGGGAAGAAAATATTTCTTAGCTCATTAGCACATGTTAACATAGTCATTAATAGATTCTTTTTTTTACAGACTTGGTAACCAAAGAGAAGGTTAAAAATAGGTGAAATCTCATTTTAAGTAGTAATATTAAAGTTAAGATTCTCCTTCACAGAAAGTGGGCATTATTCACAGTCATTTTTGCTCTCATCAAGACTGTAGTTCTAAAGTATTTACTCTGTGGAGCAGGTAAAAATGGAAATCTTTGCCTGCATGCTACATTAGTGAGCTAAAACACCCATTTTCTCTCTGTCACCATTTCTCCATCACCTATTATTGAAGTGCTTAGACATTTTGACAAGGGTGTTATTTCACTCTGAAACCTTACAAAAGGGAGGAACAATATTTCAAAAAATATGATGAAAACATCCAAGGCCATTAAGCTCCTCATTTCCTTTTTTTTTTAATGGTCAATTAACTTTTTTTTTTTGCACTGAATTTATTTCCTTTTGGTAGTTTGCTGTGCACACAAAAAAATTTCAATGAGAAGAAATTCAAAGTCTCTCTCCCCCAAAATAAAATCTTTAAAAATCATATACTTCCCCCAGAGGCTTGATTTAAGTAAAACAGAATGGAATGTTCAAAATTCAGTGTAACAGCATCAATCATATAAGTCCTCTTTAATAAAAATTCTGTATGACAAATGTAGCACCTGCATTTTAGAAAGTCTAGCTGGTACAGGATAGTCACCATCTCTTGAAACAGTTATCACCACTTTCATAAATTGTCTCACTAATATCTGCACCTTTCTTTGGGGCTCAGTATATCTGGCTGCATTTGCACTACACAAACACACACAAATAATTCTTAATAGATGCCTTTTGAAAGGTCCTGTTGACTAAGGTCTGAGCAAGGAAGTCCTGAGGGATTGCCTAATGAGAGTAGCCCATGAGAACAGATAGACATGGAGGGTTTAGGACTAGCAATCTACACGAAAACCATGCCAGAAATGGGAATGCTTTTTGTTAAATGGGAAGCAAAGCAGATAGGCCATGCACCCCCAAAGTTAAATTTGAGTGGGTTGCCAAATTAGTGGAAATAGAAAGACAAAGAAATGAGCAGGTATCAAAACAGAGCAAAATGAGATAAGATCAAGAATCAGGTGAGTTAATAATAGCCAGTATGGGAACTAACCTGGTGAGCATTGTGTCCTTCAGGTAGGACCTATTACTGGGTCGGATAAGAGCATGTTTTTAGAGCAGCATTTTCCAAACTTTAACGTGTGTAGATTTCCATGGGAAACTTGTTAAAATGATCTGAGGCCAGGTAGAGATTCTGTATTTCCAACAAACTCCCAAGTGATGTTGATGCTGCTGGTCTAAGGGCCGAATTCTGAGTAGCAAGTAGCAAGGACAGAATCTTGTCATACGTCAATAATGACTGCAGCAGTAACATTTTCCACCTTTGTTTTACAAAATCCTATTTTTTAGAAGCGATTTTTTCTAAAAAAAACTTTTTTTGTTGTTTTTTGCTGTACGCGGGCCTCTCACTGTTGTGGCTTCTCCCGTTGCGGAGCACAGGCTCCGGACGTGCAGGCTCAGCGGCCATGGCTCACGGGCCCAGCCGCTCCACGGCATGTGGGATCTTCCCAGACCGGGGCACGAACTCGTGTCCCCTGTATCGGCAGGCGGACTCTCAACCACTGCGCCACCAGGGAAGCCCTAAAAAAAACTTTTTAATCAATGCTCTTTAGGAATCATACTTGGGTAAAGAATGGGACAAGACTGGATTTGGACAAGGGCCAGGATCTGCCAGGCAAGAAATACTCTGTGTCCTCAAGGAAATCAGGATCTAAAGAAAAAGTAGAAGGACCTCTTTGAACTCCTTATTTAGAGAGTGATCTAGGGTGCACATAGTGACATAAAAATGGCCAAAGCCTGCATGAACCTTGAAAACAACATAAAGAGATTCAGCTCTTTAAGGTGACTTGGCTCTGAGTTTCTGCTTAACAGCAACTCCAAGAAGAAAGTAAAACAAGAACAAAAAAATTCCAGGGGCTATCCTCACAACAAACCTGTGTAGTAGGTACAGCTGATAACTCCATTTTACAGATGAGGGACAGGGTTTCAGAGAGATTAAGTGATCTGCCACAGGTCATTCTCCTAGTAAGAAATAAACTAGCATCCCCAACCAAGGTTGGTTAGAATATTTCATAATAAAAAGATTTTTAAAAATTAAAAGACTAATTCTAAAGCCAAAATACAATTAAAAATGATCATTATCATATCTTCCCAAGCTACTTCATAAGGTGTTTAAGAAGCTCCAATGAAATGATTCAACATTTGAAAGGGCTTGGAAAATATCTGTAGCAAAACAAGAAAGAAAAACAGAAAGACAGAAAGAAGCTGGCAACAAAGGTACTTTGTAAACTACAGAGGATGAGTTTAGTTGTTGATGTGATTTATCATTATTAGGTCCCAAGATTGTGGAGCCAAGTCAAGGCTGCAAACATAAATCAATGCTTTGTCCAGCTTCAGGAGATAAAAGAACCTCTTTGAACTCTAAACTTCAACTTCTCTTGGCCTTGGTATCACCCTGTGGTAATTTATATAAATGAAGCCTAATTGCGAGGAAGATTATTTCTCTTTCCCCAAGGAAATACCAATGGATTCTACCCCCCACACCATTCTCTCTCTCTCTCTCTCTCTCTCTCTCCCTCTCCCTCTCTCTCTCTCTCCCCCTCTCCCTCTCTCTGTCTCCGTCTCTGTCTCTGTCTCTCTGTCTCTGTCTCTGTCTCTCTGTCTCTGTCTCTCTCTCTCTCACACACACACACACACAATTAATTAGATATGACTTAACTTCTTCTTATGAAAGCAACAAAAACTGAGATCCAGAGAATAGTGATAAGCCCAAGGTCAATAGGAGACAACAGAAGAGTCAACATTTCAACCAACCATTTGACTCCATACTGCCTCTTCTCTGAAGAGGAACTGGGAGCAGGATGGACTACACCTTCCTTCTTGGAAATTCATTGTTTTTCATTCATTCATAATTCGACACATGTTTGTCAGAGCTAGACCCTGTGTGAGTGCCTGGTGAATAAGACATAGTCTACCCTCATAAGTGTTTCTTTGTGCTGGGTACTGCCTTTATTTTTGTAATTAAATTTGCATAGAGATATGGATCCTGAAGAATGGATAAAATTTTGATAGGAAAGAAAAAGAGCAAAGGGACAAATTGCACATGGTTTTTGCATGCCATTTTAGTGAGTTTAGAATTGATCTTGTAAGCAATGGAGAACTACTAAAAGTTACTGAGCATGGGAATGCAACAATGAATGTAGACTTTAGGAATGCTGCATTGAAGAGAGGGGAGGAGAGATAGGAGGGAGGGAAACCCATCAGGAAGGAGGTAAATATAGTGTCCAGATTTAGAGTCCCAGCATATAGGGCCTCACTGCTACAGAAAGTGGTAAAGAAGTAGGACCTGGATCTGGAAATCTTTGGTTGGGAGGCACATGGTTGGGAGGAGGACTCAAAGAAGGCCAGGATCTGTGTTTGTTTGGGGGGAAAGTAGCAATTCTACCAACAAGATAGATTTGAGGAAAAAGATAATGGGTTTGATGAAACAGATGACTCTGGTGGAGACTTCTGGAAATACTATAACTGGGTTGCTGTTCTAGTGTCATTAATAATTGTCATCATTCATCTCATTCAGTGTTTAAGAGAGCACACATGCAGCTATCTCCTCAAAGTAGAATCAAGCTTCCCATTCATCCTTGGGAGCCCTCTATGACTATTTGGGCCATGATTTTTGATTGGTGGAAATCTCTGTTCTGAATTGGACTGATTTCCTAGAAACAACAATAAAACCAGAAGATAGTTCTAATTTCCTCACCCCAGCTTCATCTGTCCACATCCAAAGCTCCAAAGCCTACCTTAAACACTTTAACAAAGGCAATTCCAAGCCTCTCTAGTAAAGGATCTTGGGCCTTGGTTGATGGGCTTCCACAGCTTGCATTTTGCATCAGCATCCTTCCAGCATGGTTTAAGTTCCTCCCTCTTCACAAGACTTCAATGAAGGCAGCTGATCCTGATCCACCCCTTCATGACTAATCAAACCTAATATTATTTCTGAGGGAAGGTCTGACCTGCTCCTTGTATTCATCTCTTCATCAGCATTCAACGCATCTGAGCACTTTCTACGTATCAGGGTCTGTGCCAGAGACCAGGACTGGTACAGAGAATCACGCATGATTCCTGCTTGAGTACCTTAGTTTCTAATATGAAAATAATGCAGTAAAATAACTACAAGAACAAGGAGAAAACACTCAGAGACAGAAGAGGAAATTGTTAAGTGCTAAAAATTTTAAAAAGAAAGAGATTACTTTCATATGAGGAACAAGGAGGCTCATGAGAGGCTCTGTGGATAAAGTAGCACTTAGCTGGGCATGGAGATAAAAGCTTGTAGACGTGCGGACTTGCAGAGGAGCAAAAATGGTCAATCCTTTGAGCCAAAAGACAAGACTCAAGACTAGTTTGGCTGAGGGAGTTTGAGGGCAAGGTGAAGCCAATGAAAGGTGATATATTTAGGGGATCTGCCCTACAGGGAGGAAGTAGTTTGTATTGATACTCGGTGTAGGCTCTGCGCTAACCCATGAGCCTTTTTCCATCTATGGTCAGTCACATGAACCTGGATTCAGAAGAAAAATACATAAAGATTTTAATTTAGCCTCAGAAGGGGAAGTTTCTACCAAAAAGGTGGGGGGGTGGTCGCTGAAAACGGTGAGGGAGGACAAGGGTAGGAAGTTTGCTCTTATCTCAAGAGTGGTACCATGGCAGGGGCCCTAAGGTTTTACTTACATAGCTACACCAAGCGAGTGTTTGGATGAAATATCATGTTTTAGAATGAAGTCTTCCTTAAATGTTAGACTATGTAGCAACACATAGGAAGAATGTCAGTGCACTCGATCAAACAGGGAAACAGGCAAATCTCCTTAAATAGTGAATGTCAGGAAATGGTCATTATCCCTCACTCTTGCCAGGCTGAGTAATGTGCCTGTAAGTTTTACCCAATAACATCCTCAATGAGAAAAAACACAGAACAATAAAATTAATGAAAGGTCTGGCAACCAAATTAAAGACTCACAGGGGAAAAAAAGTCCCCCAAATAAATGTGTTGGAAAACCCACTTTGCTAGTCATGCCAAGAACTAAGTCCCACTTGAACTACTGGGGCTTATGTGTGAACCCTCTTTAATGCCATTTTCAAGAGAGTGCACCTAGAAAATACAAGTTTCCCAGGGAGAATCACAATTGTGCAATGGCATTTTTGTTTGTTTACTAAAATGCCTTTTTGTATCTCCTTTATTTGCAGAAGGGGTTTCTTTTTGTTGAGATACTAGATCCTTTCTCAACCTCATGCAACACTGTAGGTACAAAGCGGGAAAGAAAACATGTATCTGGGTACAAAATTAAGAATAGAAAGCTAGTATCTTGAATAGGTAAGATTGATGGTGAATATTTTAAAACACAGCATAGCTTATTAAGAAATACGGATCAAGGATTCTTTTCAAAGTAAATCACTTTCAGAAAACTAAACATGGTTGCTATAAAAACAGAGCTGCATTTTCATTCAGCAAGTAGACCATTTCTGACAAAGTGATCCTATCTGGAAAATACTGGTGATCCCCACTGGAATCAACACAGCTAAATGGGGGTGGTCCAAGTTATTCCTCCCCAGTAGCAGCAAGGCAAGTTGAGCCAGTAGGACTTTTCTTTGCCCTATTTCCCACTAATTCAACTTCTCTAATGAAGAAAGATGTCAAGGCAACAGGTATCTTATTTGGAGGAAGGCACTGAACAAGGGTATACAAGATCATACAAGCTTGTAAACATTGGCATCTGCCTTTCTGTAAGGACATGGGGACAGAAAATAAAGCGTTTTAATCACATGAACTGGCTAAAATGAAAGAGAGAAGAGAAACAGAATAAAGGTAATCAGCTCCCACAAAGGATCACTACATATATTTTTGTTTGAAAGTACTAGAAAAGTGTGATCATCAGCAACTAGTATGAGTTCCATAAAAGTTCTGAAGCCATGTTTAAAATGCTAGCACATGCATATCTATCACACTCACACACACACACACACACACACACACACACACACGGCAATTTGGCATTTTGAATGCCTATGATATGTTCATCCTACCCTTTTCCCTAGTAAATGGGCCTATGTAATCAGCAAAACCATAGATATCAATTCGAAAATATAACTGGGTGAAGAAGGAGTCTCAAAAAAATAAAAAAGGATGTCTTGATTCCTTAAAACTTTTATTCATAGAATAAAAGTTACTTTCTGCACACACTTGTGACTCCAATGAATTGTACTAGCAGTGGCAAGTGGCCACTTTCTCTGCTCTCTGAGGCCAACCTGCAGCTGCCTTTACTCCCCTCTCTTCATTTTGAACAATTAGAAGAGCCATTGTATTTCAAGCTACTCAGAATGAAAACCCTCCAACTCTGCAGAAACTATAAAACCAAGTCACGTAAAGAAATTTGCTGGCTTGCCTGGCTCTAGGAAGTAGAGATCTACTAACCACTTCATCAACGAAGCATAGTACCATCCCTGCTGTCCTTTCCTTAACTGCACACTGAATGCCAGTCTCACTTTTGTGGTACTATGGGAAAGAAAGAGGAAATCATCAAGGGTTCCTGAGCATCCACTGAGACATTGCTGAGACCTTATCTTTACCTTACGCAGCATTTTCTCACCTCTGTAGCGAGTATCCTTTTGATTAAAAGTACTACATCTTCCTTGGTTTATGTAATTACTTTGAAAATTGTTTTGATATTGCAAACTCCAAAAGAGCAAAAGGCTAGGTGGTCTCAGGGGAAGACAAATTTGTCTAATGCTATGGCTAGGATTTACTCCCTTAGCAGCCAGGAAAGAGTTAGAAGATGGCAACTGTACTTTGAGCAGAGTCCCCTCTGTGGAACACAGCTGGCATAAGTTCACCAAGAACAAGACACAGAAAATCTCACCTACTTTTTTGATACAGAAGAAGACCACAGATATAAAATATTATATCTCAACCAGTATTATATCTGACCAAGTGTCTCATAATATACTTATATATCAGAAGAAGAAATACAGATTGAATGATCATATAGTTGCCCAATGAGTCTTGTTTAGTGTACTAAGGTCAACCAGAAGAGATAGCTCCACTGGTGTAAAAGATTGTTTAACTAGCTTCAACTCCTCACAGTTCTCTCAGTCCCTAAAAATGTGATACCAACCTGGAGGGATGTTTATAGAATCACTATGTATTGTCTTTCAAGGTTAGTATATTAGTTACACATTTTCTGTGCATGTGTATGGAAATATTTGAGTACCTGACCTGTCATTTTCCCCTGAGAATTTCTGCACTGTCTCCCACTGGCTTCTTCTAGGTCCCACCTACTAGAATCTGTGTTGCTCTTACATTTAGCATTTTTATTCTCCTCTACAATATTTAGTTAAAATCCCTCTTTGTAGGTAAGTCTCCCACAAAAAAAAGCACTATTTCTTCCATGTCTTTATAAGAGATACTTTGCAATATTAGTTTGAACCACTTTTGAAAATCAAAAGAAATGGTCAAATATCAGCAATTTCATACAGCTCTACATAGGAAACCAAATCCAAAGTCTTCTGCTGAAAATTCATTGCAATTCATCACAATCTGAGGGAGGGGGCACTGCAATTTATAGACATCTGTGAAGATGATATAGGCAAGCATTTGAAGAAGTAGATATTACCACTAATGTCAGCTCAGAAAAAACATTAATTGGACAAATTTCAATGAGCTTCAAGCACATTTTTCTCCTTCTCTTTACAACTCTATTCCTGAAGATGAAAATTTTCTCTTTCTGCTTGATACCATGAAGGTCACTACTTCCAGCAAACTTAAGAATTTACCATGCTGTACTGTAGTGTTGATGATTTTCACTGTCCTCAATTTTTAAGGCTTCCTATAAACAAGGGAAAACAAAGAAATACCCTCTTCCTTAGAATTCAACAGCTAGAAATTCCATTTAGAGCAAAATTGAAAACATATAAAAGGGAATTTAATCATTCCATTTTAAATTCTTAATAGAAACATTTTACACAAATATATCAAGTAAAATTATAAATGAAATTATGCATAAAATATTTTATATTTGTAAACAAAAGTAACTTTGTAATCTGGAAAGAGTATTTATTTAGTCCATTTTCTAAAATATAACTGCTTTTTTTCAAAGTAAAGTATTTTTGTAATTAAAAAATATATATTTATCTTATGTATAGATTCAAGGTGTTACAAATACTCCATCTCACAAACCTGAATTATAGTTCATAATAATCCTTCAATGAGTTCCCAAAAGATGGTCCTGAATTATTATAAAATGTGCCTTGACATTAAGTATTTCAAATATAATTTTCCCTCAAATTTTTAATAAAGAAAAAATTATGACCAGATGGAATAAAATGTAAATGTCTAAAATGCTAACCTATTTATAATATATGACCAATTAAAAAAATGGGAAAGGGGAACTGAGAATATGTTGCCCAAAAAAAAATGACTAAAGGGAGATTTTGATAATTTTTACTAAATTTCTGAATTTGATAACTTTTGTTGTTTCTTAACATCAAAAAAATATGAAAGCATAATTTAATGAATCTGTAGAACACTTAGGAGTGAAGAGATGGGAGGAAGGTGAATGGATATCTATTTTATTCTTTTATATCTAAGAATCCATTACTTAAGCAGAACAGTTCATCGTGAAACAAAAAATGAATGTGAAAATAGTTGAAATAACTAGTGTTAAGCTACAATGATATATATTTTAGGCAGGTGTTATTTCATCTTGCCTAGTTCTGTAAAATTCTCTCATAAAAGTCCCTGACTCTCACCAAAACAGTCAGGACATGATGGAAGAACTCTTTTTTTGAGTTTGTGACTCATATAGTTAAAACTTCACTTGAAGTATCAGAGTTTCAGTTTAAGTTCCTTTTATTTTTTCCTCTGAGGATGTAGATAGTTAGAAGTTATCCAGACATTTCAGGTAGAAGAAATAGATGTGGAATAAAATAATCAGCATTAGCTATGGGTAGAAATAGAAATTACCATGTAAATTATTTATCTGCCTGGTTGACTCCACACGTAACTAAACAAGCCAATTCTAGGCAAGACAATGCTACATGATTCTGAGAATTAAAAAAAAACAGGCATTTATCTATTTTATTTTTGCCTCATTTCACAATGTAAACACAGAGAAATGCTTACAATAGCATTGAAAAATATAAAAATAAAACAACAGGACAAAATAAAATACAAATAAGAGCTATAGGCTAGGGAAAAACAAGCTCAGATAGGCAATCACGATGCCCTCCCACACTGTGAACTATAAAGTTCACTCTAATCTTCCGGAATGCCACGGCAAAAGGGAAGCATTATTTTTATTATTCATGATGCTAAAATGTAGCTATCTTTTTTTATCACTTACCTCTAAAATAAATATCTCTAAATGCGGTTGAGGAATGTGATGTAATGCCCTTAACCATGGTGCTAGCTACTTTCCAGTTCTTCCTCCACCCCAAATTCGCTCTCTGCCTTTCTCTCTGTTCTGTACTGCAGGACACTGTCCCTCCCAGGCTCCTTGCTGGTTGGCTTCAGGTTGGGTTTGGCTGGAGACTGGAGGTCAGGAGAAGAGAGAGGTTAGAGATTCCTTCCCTGCTCCTCTCTGCTTTGGCCATGTTTCTGTGAGAGGCTGCATTCCTTCAGGACCACAAGCTATGCTGCGTGGCACTTCTCACAATTCCAATAACCCTTCAGTCCAAATTGGTAACAGCCTCCCACTTTGCCAACCTCTAGCCATCTCAACATTTTTTGTTAGTTCTCTTAACTCTATCCACACTTGTCCTTGAAGACTTCCTTTGAAAGAATGGTGTGGCTTTCCTACCAGGACCCTGATTGATACAGATGAATTCCTACAGCAATGCCTCGTTTCAAAAGCTTACTTCTCAAAAGAAAAGTCAGAGCATAACAATAGCCCTCAGCTACATCCCAATAAAAACACCTCTGTAAGAGGTGAGAAATATTGTTCAAGTATACAGAAACAGTCTAGAACAGTGCTATCCAATAGAACTTTCTGAAATGATGAAAATGCTTCATATATGTGTTGCCCAATATAGTCGCCATTAACTATATGTAGCTGTTGAGCTCCTGAAATGTGCGTAATGAGACTAAGAAACTGAATTTTTTATTTTATTTCAGTTAAATTAATTTATACTTACATAGCTACATGTGGCTAGTGGCTACACTACTGTACAGCACAAGTCTACATTAATCCAAGGACAAAACCTACAGACTATCCGAATTTATGTACAAAAATAAGTATAGTCCCTGCTGATAAAAGCCTATAGTCAAAAGAGTGTTAAGAGAAGGCCAGTGATTACTATACTATAAGGAAAATTATGGGAAGTACAATAAAAAGGACACAAAGTCAAAAAGAGGAAAAATTCGTACCAAATCACAGGTATTAAGGAAATCTTCACGGAGGATTTTGAATTTAAGATGAGCCTGGACAATTGAATAGATTTTGTATTAGTTTTCTATTTCTGCTAACAAACTATCACATGCGTAGTGGCTTAAAAGCAACACAAATTTATTATCTTACAGTTTTGTAGGTTAGAAGACCAACATGGCTCTCCCTGGGCTAAAATCAAGGTGTGAGCAGGACTCCATTCCTTTCTGGAGGCCGTAGGGGAAAATCCACTTCCTCGCCTTTCCAGCTTCTAGAGACCACCCTCATGGCCCTCTTCATCCATCTGCAAAGCCAGCAATATAGTATCTCTTTTTATATTCCTTTGACCACAGCTAGAAAAGGTTCTCTGTGATTACATCAGCTTACCTGGCTTATCTAGGATTAATCTCTCCATCTCAAGATCTTTAACTTAATCACACCTGCAAAGTCCCTTTTGCCATGTAAGGTAACATAGTAACAGGTTCCAGAGATTAGGATGTGGATGTTGCTGGGGGCCCGTCTTCTGCCCACCAAAGATTGCCCATAGCAAGAGGTGAAAAGAAAGGGGTTCCAGGAGGAGGTACAGGCCAGGAGCAAGACAGACCAATAAGGATTGACAGGACAATCACTACAATCTGTTAACCAGCTCACCCAGGTAGCCTGTGTTCTCTATTTCATCTCTAAGACATACTGTAATATATGCTGACTACTCAGGGCTGATAGGCCTCTCTAGGACACCTGCCTACATGTACTTCCGCCAGATGAACTGTATGCTTAGGAAGAGCCAGCTGGGTTTTTTCTGCCACCTATTTAGGCCAGTTGCATTTGTCACTGTAATACATAATTTAATTAAATACTACACAAACCAATATGAATATGAAAAGAGAGTTGTTGTTTCCATGCAAATTAAATTGAATGCTTTGGAAAGACTCTTATTAAGGAACTAAAAACTTCTGCTAACAATTTTGGTGCTCAACGCTTTGGGAATCACATTCCTCTTACTGAGTATCTGATTTTAAATAGGGAATCTTTGTCACATTCTTCTTTCTCCACCTTGGGACATGGTCTGGAGTCCTTGCTTTCTGCCTTATAATGTTTAAGTTTCAGATTACGGGCTCTTTAGAGATTTGCCTTCCCTCTCACTTTCCATCATTCCCAAACCCAAGTTCCTCCTCTTGGTTACAGTTTGCTTCCTCTGGAGAAACAGAGACTTCCAGGAGTATGGAGATTAAGAATAGGGAGCTGGATTTGGTAATTAGGGGATCATTACTGACCTTCAAGAGAATGACCTTATCAGCTGTTTGAGTGGACAACTGAGTAGCTGTCAGGATTGCCACATCAATGATCTCATGGGCATAAAGACCAGAAGAAGAACACAATGGCGCCTATTACAATGGTACAACAACGATGACAAAAGCACTTGCACATCGTTGACAGTCTTTGTCTGCTAGTGTAGCCAAGATTTCGAGAGTGGAGGGCCTCCTCTCTGTCATTTATTATTGTGAAGTAGAGTGTTGCCAAGTGTACACTTTAAAAAAGCACCCAGCTAGACAGCTAGGGATAGCAATAAGTTTAAAAAGAAAAGAAATAACTTTGCAGCCCTAGGACTGAATTCAGAAGTGAGAAAGACACCTCCGCAAATCACTTCACCCTCATGCAAACAAAGCTGAGTACGCCCTGATTTATTTGCCTGTCCAGGGAACTGGCCAAATTTTTTCTAAAACTCTGGAGGGCAGTCTTTGTGCTCATGTTGCCTATGGACATGGCCTGGGAGATGAGCCTCTGACTCTGTTTTAGAGGCAGTTCTAATTCTCTTGGGCTGCTGGGGAATGGCAACAGAAAGTGTTTTAGTACATATGAGCACATGCATATCTGAGTATGTGTACATATGCATCTATCTTATGTGTATGCATGTGTTTATGCATGTGGACACATTAGCTGATGTAATGCAATAGATACCTAAAAACATTACATACAAAAAAAATCAAAATGGACTATTCCCTATCAAAATAATGCCAATAGAGTCAGGGAGATACATGTGTCTCATTTTTGTTTTTTAAGTCCTGATATTGAACTGCATAATCTTTTACATTTTCATCCTAAGGTATTTCATAACATCTTGTAAAAAAATTGTTTCCTTCTGTTCTTCAGTCTTACAAAGTTCTCACTGACTTTGCTACTATAGTCTGGAACAATTTAAACCTTTAGCATTCCAGTTCTCAAAGAGATCTCCCTATTGACCACACTGAAGGAGGTATGGCATGGTACAAAGGGTCCCAAACAGTGAGCCAAAGGACATGGGTTTAAGCCAGAACTCCACCCATTATGAATTTAGGCAGGACCTTTCATACCCCTGAGCCTATTTTCTCATCTGTAAAATGGAGCTAATAACCCTTGACCAATCTTTCACATAGGAGTTTAAAAAGAGCATCTGGGAATGGGCTTTGTAAACTTTGAAGTGCTGAGTAGAGGAATGAAAAGGTATTATTACAGCTACAATTGTTAAAGTAGCTCTCATGCCTGAGAAGCAGCTCCACTGATGAGTTCTCTGGTATGGTGAGACAGGAAGGAAATTATAGGATTCCAACACACACCTGTCCTGTGACTTCATTCATGAAATTCAGGGTGGAAATTTAAACTATCTCCCTAGATTTCCATTAGAATTACATTGGCTTCAAAGGAGGTAAAAGTCAAGATGTAACAAAAATTTTTATTCTAAATTGTTCTGAAGTGTGGGTTTTCAATCATCATGATTCCTTAAATTAGAATAGATCTGCAAAAATAGATACAGGCAAACATTTTTTCCTAGAATTTTTTCATGTAAGAGTATGCAGCCTGCTATGTAATGTCACACATTAAAATAACATTGGCATAGAATGAGAGTAAAACCCTTTCTCTGGAAATAAGCATATGTTATTAAAATTATATACCATTTGTAGCCAACTACTAGAAAAGAATCCACACTGCAGTGTTTAAGTTTAGGATCAACTTGGAGCACTGTGACATTGTGCAATAAGCATAGGACTAGGAGGCAAGAGATTTGAGTTCTACATCCAGATATTCCACTAATTAACCTACTGACTTGAGTAAAGCATTGGCTTCCATACGCCTTAATTCTCTCATGTGTAAAATACATTAACACCACATGCCTACTTGCCTGTTTCATAGGGTTCTTACGGGGATCAAATGAAAGTATATATGAAAATGTCTCTGTAAAACTATGAAATGGTGTACAGAAATAAAGAATTAAGAAAATGAGGTTTACATGAAAGCTCCTACAGCATAATATAGCCATTTACCACAGTTTATTGTATGTGTAACCCACAGAGATACATTGGTAATTCTGTTTTTCACACATTAACTTTAATAACAAGGTTACGAAAAAAATAATAACAAGGTTATTGACCTTGACCTTAATAAATCAGCTAAAGGAGAGAGCTAAATAGGCTCTTCATCCATCATTGCTCTCTACAGTTTTTGAAGAGAGCTTACCATCCCCAAGTCACACAAACTTTAGGTGCTCTGACAAAGTTGTATATAGAACAAGGCACAAAAATTGCTATTATGAAGTTAATAGCAAGAATGTGAACACCATTGAATATTTTAAAAATCCCATAAACACAATGTATTTATAGAACAATAATTAAGAAGACAATATCAGACAATATAGAAAATGATGCTGTTGAAAACTCAATGTGTCTACTGAATGCAGCAAAAGTAACTTGCAGAGAAAAAAGTCATGATGTTAGTCATCTTTTTGTAAAAGTTAAAGAAAATCAGCTGAATATTTTAAAGGATAAAAGGCAACTCAAACCAAAAAAAAAAAAAAAGGAAAGAAAAGAGAAAAATAAAATTAAATAGCCAAGTTGGAAAATTGAACAGTAATGTAATTGAAAAACGAAACCATGATCCTACTTGCTAAAAACAGATAGACCAACAGCAAGAAGTAAATCAAGAGTAAACTGCAAATAAATTAAATAGAAGTGAGAAAGAATATAAAATCAAAATACAAAATAGAGTAAATACACAGTTGTATGAAAATGAATTCTACGTAATGAATAATTTATTTTTACAAAATATGATAAACAAAAACTGAAAAATAAATTGGAGATAATATCAAAGAAAGCAGAGGGATTATATGAGTTCATAGATAAATTATATAAAATGATCAGGGAATAATATCAATTATTATAAACCACTTTCAAGCATAGCAAAAATGGTAAAACTATAAGTAAACTCTGATCTTGGCTATAAAACCTGATAAAGATAGTACAAAAAAACCCCACTATAAGCCAATTTCATTTATTAATAAACATGTAAAAATGTTAAACAAAATACTAACAGAGAGAATTCAGCTATTTACTAAAAAATAATATACTATGAACAAGTGGGATTTGTCACAGAAATTTAAGGAATATTCAACATAAGAAAAATTACCAAAACAATATATCACATTAATAGTATAAACAAACCAAAAAAAAGTACTTAAAATATATAAACAGCTCATGCAGCTCAATATTAAAAAAAAAAAACTCAATCAAAAAATGGGCAGAAGACCTAAATAGACATTTCTCCAAAGAAGACATACAGATGGCCAAGAAGCACATGAAAAGCTGCTCAACATCACTAATTATTAGAGAAACGCAAATCAAAACTACCATGAGGTATCACCTCACACCAGTTAGAATGGGCATCATCAGAAAATCTACAAACAACAAATGCTGGAGAGGGTGTGGAGAAAAGGGAACCCTCTTGCACTGTTGGTGGGAATGTAAATTGATACAGCCACTATGGAGAACAGGATGGAGGTTCCTTAAAAAACTAAAAATAGAATTACCATATGACCCAGCAATCCCACTACTGGGCATATACCCAGAGAAAACCATAATTCAAAAAGACACATGCACCCCAATGTTCATTGCAGCACTATTTACAGGTCATGGAAGCAACCTAAATGCCCATCGACAGACGAATGGATAAAGAAGATGTGGTACATATATACAATGGAATATTACTCAGCCATAAAAAGGAACGAAACTGGGTCATTTATAGAGACGTGGATGGACCTAAAGACTGTCATACAGAGTGAAGTAAGTCAGAAAGAGAAAAATAAATATCGTATATTAACGCATATATGTGGAACCTAGAAAAATGGTACAGATGAACCAGTTTGTAGGGCAGAAATAGAGACACAGATGTAGAGAACAAATGTATGGACACCAAGGGGGGAAAGTGGCGGTGGGGTGGTGGTGGTGGTATGAATTGGGAGATTGGGATTGACATATATACATTGATATGTGTAAAATAGATAACTAATAAGAACATGCTGTATAAAAATAAAATAAAATAAAATTCAAAAAAAATTAAATTAAATTAAAAAACAAAACAAAACAATAAAAACCCATACTTAAACATATGCTCAAAGGGTTTTCAAAAAAAAAATCAGAATTTATTTACTTAAGCAGAAAATACCGGAATAGAAAGATATTTCATTATAACCTCACAAAAATGCTATTAAATCCTTACTATGTGAAAAGATATTGAAAGGAGGATCTACTTAAACCAATGAACTAGCTTTCTACATAAAGGAGGAAAACATTAAATATGTTCTCATTAACAACAGAAACAAAGTGCAAATGCCCATTGTCATTGTTTACTAATTAATACTGCATTTCAGATTCTTACAAATGCAATGACACTTAAGGAAATAATTTTAAATTAGAGAGAAAAAAAGAAAATGTTAATTTCAGAAGTATCATTGTATACCAATATTTTAAAATCAGCTATAAAATTATCAAAGTTATTAAAAGAGTTTAGCAAAATAGTCAGTGATAATATAAATATATAAATCCATAGTATTGCTCTACACCATTTCCATATCATTAAAAGTAGTCAGAAATTAAAATTAAAAACAATTTATTAATTCCAACAATGAAAATGTAGAATAGAGATGTTTTAAAGGAATGCAAAATTTATGCTAAATTGTGAATAGAAAAATAAATATCACAGAAATGAAAATCCTTCATAGGTTAATTTGTAAATTAAAACAACTTCAAAGTGAACTTCAACTATTCCTAATATAACTTGAAAAATATTTTTAAATTCATTTGCAATGGAATTCCTTTTTAAAATGGAATCAAATTAGCAATCCTTGATGCAGTTACTTCTAGCAGCCCAGTTAAATTACCGAAAAGGAGGATAAGTCCAAAATTAAAAACAACTCTGAAAACTGAGACATGCAGACAAGCTGGATGCCAGAATCTGGGAGGAATTTTCATTATCTATAAGACCTATGGAGCTGGATTGAGAAAAAACAACTGGTGACTTCCTTTTGCTTTACAACAACATAATAGTTTTTAAAAGTTCAAACAACATGAAATAAAATGTGAAGACACTTGTCTCTCATTCACAATCTCCTCCCTGCCTCAGAAAACTAGGATCAGGGCCAACCAGATTGTTGAGCATCCATCCTTCTGATATCATGATATTCCTATTTTATGACTTTTCTTTCAACCCTCTCTTCTTTCTACATTCATTCAAAGGAGGTACTTCTAGGAACAGATTGTTAAAAGGGGGAGTAATGTTTCACAAAAAAAGAAAAACTAACAGGGATTATATGCTGAAATGGAAATTCTTCTCAAGAAAAGGATTATATGGAGGTGCAAAAAAGAAAGAGGCCTGGTACAGTACAGTTCATTTGGGGAACTACAATTTTTCATTTATTCCATTGTTTCAGAACATTAGAAAACTTGAAAGAGAGAAAAGAAGATAGCACCTCTGGTGAGGAAAGCCACACTACATGAATTCTGAATAAATACTTAGAATTGGGCTCAAAATTGCATGCAACAAACTGTAGAACTATGAAGGGATTTGGCACAGAAGACAGAAGAAGGAGAAGCCATGCCATCTCTCTTTTGTAAAAACTTCCATATGGATAACTCTCTCATTTGAAAATGAGTAAATCACACACATACACACACACACACACACACACACACAATGAGGACTGTAAAAAAATAATGCAGAAGAAGGGAAGAAGTCCATCATCCTAAAAATGAAAAGAAAAAGGAATTTTCTGAAAATAATCCTCTGTAGGAAGCAGAAGACATCATCAGAAATTTTTGTGTGACATTTGCTCAGATGCAAAAGCTAGGTCCCCATGAAGGAGGATCTGAGAGCAATAAAAAAGGGAGGGAAAAAGTAAAACGTTACAAAAGAATGAGAAATAAACCTAAATTTCATGAAAACCATTAAGGACATTAACATATTTCCCCAAATATTGCCCAGTTCAGTTGAACTTATAGGTACATTTTGCCAAACCTTCAAGGAACAGATCATCTATATCTTATACAAGTTTTTTCAAAAAATACAGAAAATGAAATAAAGCAGTCTAACTCATTTTCTAACAGTAATATTGGGTTGGCCAAAAAGTGCCTTTGGCTTTTAAGTAAAAATAGAAGGCACATTTTTCATTTTCACCAAGAACTTTATTGAACAACATGTTCACTGTTTTGTTCCACTACCCTCTACCATTTTTTTTCAGGCAACTTCATAATTTCATCTTCCCAAAACATTTTATCTTTTTGAGCAAAGAACTGTTCCAGGTGCCTTTTACAGTCTTCCAGGGGATTGAAATTTTTTCCATTAAGAGAATTTTTTAAAGACCTAAATAAATGGAAATCCGAAGGTGCAATGTCTGGTGAATATGGCAGATGAATCATAATTTCCCAGCCAAAGCTGTAACAGTTTTTGCCTTGTCATCAAAGAAACACGTGGTCTTGTGTTATCCTGATGGAAGATTATGCATTTTCTGTTGACTAATTCTGGATGCTTTTCGTTGACTGCTGCTTTCAGTTGGTCTAATTAGGAGCAGTACTTGTTGGAATTAATCGTTTGATTTACCGGAAGGAGCTCATAATCGAGGACTCCCTTCCAATCCCACCATATACACAACATCACCTTCTTTGGATGAAGACTGGCCTTTGGTGTGGTTGGTGGTGGTTCATTTCGCTTGCCCCATGATCTCTTCCATGCCACGTTATTGTACAGTATCCACAATTTGTTTTAAAAAAGGAACGTTTTCATTACGTTTAAGTAGAGAATTACATGCGGAAATATCGTCAAGAGGGTTTTTTTGCTTAACTTATGTGGAACCCAAACATCAAAGTGATGAACAGAACCAAGCTGGTGTAAATGATTTCCAGTGCTTGATTTGGATATTTTGAGTATGTCAGCTATCTTCCGCATGATATGATGTTGATTGTTCTCAACTAATGTCAGGATTTGATCGCTATCAACTTCAACTGGTCTACCTGACTGTGGAGCATCATCCAGCAAGAAATTTCCAGCACAAAACTTCACAAACCACTTTTGACACGTTCGATCAGTCACAGCACCTTCTCCATACAATGCACAAATCTTTTTTTGCGTTTCAGTTGCTTTTTTACCTTTCTTGAAATAATAAAGCATAATATACCAAAAATGTTGCTTTTTGTCTTCCATCTTCAATATTAAAATGGCTACACAAAAACTCACCTATTTTGAGGTCTTTTTTTAAGTGCATACTGATATGACAGCTGTCATACACAATCTAACAAAATTGTTTCGAATGAAGTTAAAGACAGCTAAGTGCTACTAGAGCCATCTTATGGAAAAAGATGAATGAACCTTTTGGCCAACCCAATATAATCAAACTTTCGAAACTGGATAAGATTGGAACAAGAAAATAAAAATGTTGGCCCAGTACCTCTACAAATAACAGATGCAAACAGTCCTAAGTGAAATATTAACCAACCTGAATTCAAAAATATATTTAAAAATTATACATCATGATTATATGAATTTTCCCCTAGGAATTCAAAGGAAATCTGTCATTGTAATTCAAAATACTAAATAAGTAAAAGAGAAAAATCATGAGTATTTAAAATGCATTTGGAAGAGACTGACTTCCAGAATGACGAAGTAAGGACCTCTGAAAATCTGCTCCTCCATTTTAAAAGCAACAAGAAAACCAGGAAAAAAAGTCAAAATCAACTTTTTCAGAACTCTGGAGATTAACCAAAGATTTGCAACAATCTGAAGATCATTTATTCAAGCAAAATGGCTGAGGCTTAATAAAAACAGTGAGTTTTTACCTTGCTCTATTCTCATCCTCCTCTCCCATCTCCATGGTAGTCTTGAAAACCAACAACCTCATAATCATGGTAGCTGTGAAAAACAGCAGCTTTGCAGCCACTGGAGAAGGCTGACATGTTTGAAGCTGCCCAAAAGTCCCAACTCCAGAGAACTGTTGCTATTGGCCATGTCTAGCCGTTTCCGTAGTAACCCCCATTTTCAAAGCTCATCTTTATACAACTTGATTCAGGGCTTGCTCAATGAGAACAAACTTTTACCTGAGCCATTTGTCAAAAAGTATCAACTGACCATCATTTAACACAATGGCTGCCTGTAATGTTGATAAAAGTTGGGGCCAAAAAGAAGTTGACCTGAAAAAAGTCAAAGGAAGGAAGAGGTGCAAGATGGCAGTATAAGAAGACTGTGAGTGCACCTCCTTCCACAGAAACACCAAATCTATACCTACATACAGAGGAATTCCTCCTAAAGGAGACCCAAGGCCTGATTGAACAGCTTCTACACATAGAAGGACCATGTAGAAATGGTAAGAAAGATGCAGACACAGTATCCATGGGAACCCCACCCCCAACACACTGACCTGCAGTAGGGAGGGATATTGCTGAGGAGCTTTAGCACAGACTTGCTCACTCTGGGAAACAGTGAAAAACAGCAGTTTAAAGGGTACCTAGACTATACGGCAAGGAAATCCATTTACTAACTTTAGGGCTTCTGTCAAATGGATAGTGAACTGTTGAAGTCCTCTTCAGGGTCAGAGGCACTAGCAAGCACCATTGTTGGATTTCTCCCTGGACTCCCTGTAGCTTGCATCCACTCCAGCTCCAGCTGTCCTGCCATGGCTGCCTTGACGTGATGCTCCCAAGACTGCCTCCAGCCCATGCCCACTCCAGCTCCACCAAGGCAACCTCAGCACAGCACTCCCAGGGACTGCCCCTGGCCTGCACCTGTCCCAGCTGCAGCCAGCCTGACAAAGCAAAAAAGCCTAAGCAGTCTACACAGGGGACTCTCCCACACAAACCACTTCTTCAAGACTGGGAGAAGTAGTGTTTCACCTAATTCATAGAAACAAACACCAAAAGTCAAACAAAATGAGGAGACAGTGGAATGAGTACCGAATGAAAGAATAAAATAAAACACCAGGAAAAAAACCCTAATGAAGTGGAAATAAGTAATTTACATGATAAAGAGTTCAAAGAAATGGTCATAAGGATGCTCACTGAACTTGGGAGCAGAATGGAGGAACTCAATGAGAACGCCTGCAAAGACTTAGAAAATGTAAGTAAAAATCAATCGGAACTGAAGAATACAATATCTGAAATGAAAATATACTAGACGGAAGCAACAGCAGATTAGATGATATAGAACAATGAATAAGAAATCTGGATGATGAAATGGTGGATATCGCCCAATCAGAACAGCAAAAAGAAAAGATTTGTTTTTAATGAGAAGAGTTTAAGGGGCCTCTGAGACAACATCAAGCATACTAACATTTGCATTATAAAGGTCTCAGAAGGAGAAGAGAGAGAAAGGGACAGAAAACTTATTTGAAGAAATAATGGCAGAAAATTGCCCTAACCTAGAGAAGGAAACAGACATTCAGGTAAGAAAGCATAAAGAGTTTCAACCAAGAAGAACCCAAAGAGACCCACACCAAGACATATTATAATTAAAATGGCAAAATTAAAGATAAATCACATACAAGGGAAGCCCTACACAATTTTTAGCTGATTTTTCAGCAGAAACTTTATAGGCCAGAAAGGAGTGAAAGGATATATTTAAAGGGCTGAAAGAAAGAAAAAAAAAAAACTTAAAACCTAGAATAATCTATCTGGCAAGGTTGTCATTTAGATTTGAAGGAGAAATAAAGAGTTTCCCACATAAGTAAAAACTAAAGGAGTTCATCACCACTAAACCAGCCTTACAAAAAATGTTAAAGGGTCTTTTTTAAGCAGAAAAGAAAGGCCACAACTAGAAACAAGAAGATATATGAAAGAAAAAAATCTCACTGGTAAAGGTAAATATATAGTAAAGACAGTGGACCACCCACTTAAAAGCTAGTATGAGGTTTAAAAGACAGAAGTAGTACAATCAATTATAACTACAATAACCAGTCAGAGGACACACAAAAGATGTAAAATGTAAGATGTAAAATGTGACATCAAAAAACATTGGTGGGGGTGGGTAAAATGTAGTGCTTTTAAAATGCTTTCAAACTTAAGTGACTATCAGCTTAAAATCAATGGCTATATATACAGGTCTATATATATAAACCTCATGGTAACCACAAACCAAAAACCTACAATGCATACACAAAAAATGAGGAGAAAGAGTCCGAGCACTACACTAAAATAATTCATCAAACTACAAGGGAAGAAACCAAGAGAAGAAGACAGGAACTGAGAAGACCTACAAAAACAACCAGAATACAATTAACAAAATGGCAATAAGTACATACGTATCGATAATTTATTTAAATGTAAATGGAGTAAATGCTCCAATCAAAAGACATAGGGTAGCTAAATGGATAAAAAAATAAGACCCATCTATATGCTGCCTATAAGAGACTCACCACAGATCTAAAGGCACACATAGACTGAAAGTAAAAGGATGGAAAAAGGTATTCCATGCAAATGGAACAAAAAAGAAAGCTGAGGTAGCAACACTCATATCAGACAAAATAGACTTTAAAACAAAGACTATAACAAAAGACAAGGGCATTATGTAATGATAAAGGTGTCAGTCTAACAAAAGGATACAGCATTTGTAAACATTTATGCACCCAACATAGGAGCACTTAACTATGTAAAGCAAATATTAACAGAAATAAAGGTTGAAATAGACAGCAATACAATAATAGCAAGGGACTTTAATACCCCATGTACATCAATGGATAGATCACAGACAGAAAATTAATAAGGACACATTGGATCAGATAGACTTCCTAGATATATATGGAAGATTCCATCCAAAAGCAGCAGAACACACATTCCTTCCAAGTGCACATGGACCATTCTCCAGATAGATCACATGTTAGGCCACAAAACAAGTGGCCTAACATGCAATCTCAATAAATTTAAGATCTTTTCCAACCACAATGGTATGAAACTTAGAAATCAACTGTAAGAAGAAAACTGAAAAAGCACAAACACATGGCGATAAAACCACATGCTACTAAACAACTAATGGGTCACTGAAGAAATCAAAGAGGAAATTAAAGAATACCTTGAGACAAATGAAAATGGAAATAGAAATTTCCAAAATCTATGGGATGTATCAAGAGCATCCTAAGAGGGAAATGTATAGCAATACAGGCCTACTTCAAGAAACAAGAAAGATCTCAATTAAACAGTCTAGATGTACATTTAAAGGAACTAGAAAATGAAGAAAAAGCAAAGACTAAAGTTAGTAGAAGAAAGAAAATAATGAAGATCAGGTGGAAATAAATGAAATGGAGACAAAAAAACCAGAAAAGATCATTGAAATTGAAAGTTGGTTCTTTGAAAAGATAAACAAAATTGACAACATTTAGCCAGAGTTATCAAGAAAAAAAGAGAGAGACCCCAAATAAATAAAATCAGAAATGAAAGAGGAGAAATTACAATCAACAGCACAAATTACACACAGCACAAAAACACAAATTACAATCAACAGATATACAACAGGTCATAGGAAAATACTATGAACAATTACGTGCCAACAAATTAGACAACTTAGAAGAAATGGATACATTTCTAGAAACATAATCTTCCAAGACTGAAGAAATATAAAATCTAAATAGACCAATTACTAGTAAAATTGAATCAGTAATTTTAAAACTCCCCAAAAGCAGAAGTTGGGTCTAGATGGCTTCACAGGTGAATTCTACCAAACATTTAAAGAAGAGTTAATACCTATCCTTCTCAAATTATTCCAAAAAATTGAAGAGGAAAGAACATTTCCAAATTTATTTTGCAAAGCCAGCATTACCCTGATACCAAAGCCAGTGAAAGACATCACACACACACAAAAATTGCAGGCCAATATCCCTAATAAACATAGATGCAAACATTCTTAACAAAATATTACCAAATCTAATTCAACAACACATTAAAAGGATCATACACCATGATCAAGAGGGATTCATTCCAGAGATGTAAGAATGGTTTAACATCCACGAATCAATCAAAGTGATACACCTGATAAAAACCCTCAACAGAGTCAGTATAGAGGGAACATACCTCAGCACAATGAAGGTCATATATGACAAATCCACAGTTAACATCATAGTCAACGTTGAAAAGATGAAAGCTTTTCCTGTAATATCAGGAACAAGACAAGGAAGCCCATTTTCACCACTTTTATTCAACATATTATTGGAAGTCCTAGCCACAGTAATTAGGCAAGAAAAAAAATAAAGGGCATCTAAATTGGAAAGGAAGATGTTAAACTGTCACTATTTGCAGATGACATTATACTGTATATGGAAAACCCTAAAGACTACACACATACACGCACAAACACACACAAAAAACTATTAGAACTAATAAATGAACTCAGTAAAGTTGTAGAATATAAAATTAATATACAGAAATCTATTACAGGGGCTTCCCTGGTGGTGCAGTGGTTAAGAAACTGCCTGCCAATGCAGGGGACATGGGTTTGAGCCCTGGTCCGGGAAGATCCCATTGCCATGGAGCAACTAAGCCCATGTACCAAAACTACTGAGCCTGTACTCTAGAGCCTGCGAGCCACAACTACTGAGCCCATGTGTCATAACTACTGAAGCCCACGTGCCTAGAGCCCATGATCCACAACAAAGAGAAGCCACCACAATAAGAAGCCTGCGCACCACAACGAAGAGTAGCCCCTGCTCGCTGGTCAGCTACATGCAAAAGAATGAAACTAGAACACTTTCTAGACAACCATATACACACAAAAATAAACTCAAAATGGATTTAAGACTTCAATGTAAGATCTGAAACCATAAAACTCCTAGAATAAAACATAGGCAGTAAGCTCTTTGACATTAGTCTTAACGATATTTTTTTGGATATGTCTCCTCAGCCAAGGGAAACAAAAGTAAAAACAAACAAATGGGACTACATCAGACTAATAAGCTTTTGCATAGTGATGGAAACTGCCAAGAAAAAGAAAAGGCAACCTACTGAATAAAAGAAGCTATTTGCAAATGATATATCCAATAATAGGTTGATATCTAACATATATAAAGAACTCATACAACTCAATATCAAAAAACAAGCAACCCAATTAAAAAATGAGCAGAGGACCTGAATAGACATTTTTCCAAAGAAAACATACAGATGGCCAACAGGCACATGAAAAAGTTGCTCAGTATCACTAATAATCAGGTAAATACAAATAAAAACTACACTAAGATACCACCTCACACATATCAGAATGGCTGTTATCAAAAAAGCCAAACAGGGGCTTCCCTGGTGGCGCAGTGGTTGAGAATCTGCCTGCTAATGCAGGGGACATGGGTTCGAGCCCTGGTCTGGGAGGATCCCACATGCCGCGGAGCAACTAGGCCCATGAGCCACAACTACTGAGCCTGCACATCTGGAGCCTGTGCTCCGCAACAAGAGAGGCCGCAATAGTGAGAAGCCCGTTTACTGCGATGAAGAGTGGCCCCTGCTTGCTACAACTAGAGAAAGCCCTCACACAGAAACAAAGACCCAACACAGCAAAAATAAATTAATTAATTAATAAACTCCTACCCCCAACATCTTCTTAAAACAAACAAACAAACAAAAAGCAAGAAACAGCAAGTGTTGCCAAGGATGTGGAGAATAGGAAACACTTGTGCACTGTTGGTAGAAATGTAAATTGGTGCAGTCACTATGGAAAATGATACGGAGGTTTCCCAAAAACAAAAATAGAACTACCATAAAATCCAGCAATTCTACTTCTGGGTATTTATCAGAAGAAAACAAAAAACTTTAATTTGAAAAGATATATGTACCCCTATGTTAATTGCAGCACTATTTATAACAGCCAGATATGAAAGCAACATGTGTCCATTGATAGACAAATGGATAAAAAAGATGTGAGATATATATGAAATGAAATCTTGCCATTTGTGGCAACATGGATGGACCTGGAGGGTATTATTCTAGTGCTAAATGGAATAAGTCAGACAGAGAAAAACAAATACTGTATGATTTCACTTATATGTGGAATTCTAAAGACAAAACCAATGAACAAACAAAATAAAACAGAATCATAGATACAGACAACAAATTGCTGGTTGTCAGAGGGGAGGGGGATGAAGGGATGAACAAAATAGGAGAAGGGGATTAAGAGGTATAAGCTTCCAGCTATAAAATAAATAAGTTATGAGGATATAACATAATCATAGGCAATATAGTCAGTAATATTGTAACAACTTTGTATGGTGACAGATGGTCCCTGGACTTATTGTGGTAATCATTTCACAATGTATAAAAATATTGAATCGGGCTTCCCTGGTGGCGCAGTGGTTGAGAGTCCGCCTGCCGATGCAGGGGACGCGGGTTCGGGCCCCGGTCCGGGAAGATCCCACATGCCGCGGAGCGGCTGGGCCCATGAACCATGGCCGCTGAACCTGCGCGTCCGGAGCCTGTGCTCCGCAATGGGAGAGGCCACGACAGTGAGAGGCCCGCGTACCGCCAAAAAAAAAAAAAAAAAAAAAAATATTGAATCACTATGTTGTACATCTGAAACTAATATAATATTGTACATTAATTATAAATCAATTAAAAAGACATAAAAGGAAAATCTGGGAAATAAGATATCCATAAGGCGCTTTGAAAAGCTACAACATATTCCTGGAATCCAGAAAGCTACATGCACACACAGAGCAATGCACATATCCAGAAAAGACCTAAGAAGTCCGTAATTTATCACCTCTGAACTTGAGGTTCTGTGCAAGCAGGAGGTGAAGGCTAAGGCAGAATTGTAAACTGTCTGGCTGTGTTAAAAGTGTGCTCAACACACAAACTGAGTCACTCAGCCAAGGCTTGGAAAATTTTTGGCAAAACATTTAAGGAAATATCTGTCCAAATATTATCTGATCATTAAGCTAACTAAGCAGAGACTTTAGTGGCCACATAAAACAAAGAATACAGACTTCACAGAATTCGTTCAGGAAAGTCACTAAGTAAGCAAACAGCAACAATAAACTCTGGGGGAGGAGGGATTTGATTTCCAAAGTTGCCACATTATATTATTATAAATGTCTAGCTTTAACAAAAATAATTATACTACATGCTAAGAAAGTATGATCCATACACATACACACACACACACACATACACACACACACACAAACTGTCAATAGAAAACTGTCCTGAGGAAGCATGGATGTTAGTCTTTCTAGAAAAAGACTTTATATCAACTATTATGAATACGTTCAAAGAACCAAAGGAAGCCATGTCTAAAGAACTAAAGTATGAAAAAATGTCTCATAAACTAGAGAATATAAAAAAATAGAAATTATTTTAAAAAACAAATAGAAATTCTGGCTTTGTAAAGTAAAATAACTGAAATGAAATTTCACTAAAGGGGCTTAACAGCATATTTGAACTAGCAGAAGAAATGATCAGTGAACTTGAAGTTATGTTGATTGAAATTGGTCTGAGGAATTGAATGAAAAAAGAATGAGTAATAAAATATCTAGGAATAAATCTACCTAAGGAGACAAAAGACCTGTATGCAGAAAATTATAAGACACTGATGAAAGAAATCAAAGATGATACAAGTAGATGGAAAGATACCATGTTCTTGGATTGGAAGAATCAACATTGTGAAAATGATCATATGAAATAAAAGGAATCCAAATGAGAAAAGAAGAAGTAAAGCTGTCACTGTTTGCAGATGATATGATACTATACACAGAAAATCCTAAAGATGCTACCAGAAAACTACTTGAGCTAATCAATGAATTGGGTAAAGTAGCAGGATACAAAATTAATGCACAGAAATCTCTGGCATTCCTATACACTAAAGATGAAAAATATGAAAGTGAAATTAAGGCACTCCCATTTACCATTGCAACAAAAAGAATAAAATACCTAGGAATAAACTTACCTAAGGAGACAAAAGACCTGTATGCAGAAAACTATAAGACACTGATGAAAGAAATTAGACGATACAAACAGATAGAGAGATATACCATGTTCTTGGATTGGAAGAATCAACATTGTGAAAATGACTCTACTACCCAAAGCAATCAACAGATTCAATGCAATCCTTATCAAAACTACCACTGGCATTTTTCACAGAACTAGAACAAAAAATTTCACAATTTGTATGGAAAATCAAAAGACCCCTAACAGCCAAAGCAATCTTGAGAAAGAAAAACGGAGCTGGAGGAATCAGGCTCCCTGACTTCAGACTATACTACAAAGCTACAGTAATCAAGACAGTATGGTACTGGCACAAAAACAGAAAGACAGATCAATGGAACAGGATAGAAAGCCCAGAGATAAACCCACGCACATATAGTCACCTTATCTTTGATAAAGGAGGCAGGAATGTACACTGGAGAAAGGACAGCCTCTTCAGTAAGTGGTGCTGGGAAAACTGGACAGCTACATGTAAAAGTATGAGATTAGATCACTCCCTAACACCATACACAAAAATAAGCTCAAAATGGATTAAAGACCTAAATGTAAGGCCAGAAACTATCAAACTCTTAGAGGAAAACATATGCAGAACACTCTATGACATAAATCACAGCAAGATCCTTTTTGACCCACCTCCTAGAGAAATGGAAATAAAAACAAAAATAAACAAATGGGACCTAATGAAACTTCAAAGCTTTTGCACAGCCAAGGAAACTATAAACAAGATGAAAAGACAACCCTCAGAATGGGAGAAAATATTTGCAAATGAAGCAACTGACAAAGGATTAATCTCCAAAATTTATAAGCAGCTCATGCAGCTCAATAACAAAAAAACAAAAACCCAATCCAAAAATGGGCAGAATACCTAAATAGACATTTCTCCAAAGAAGATATACAGACTGCCAACAAACACATGAAAGAATGCTCAACTTCATTAATCATTAGAGAAATGCAAATCAAAACTACAATGAGATATCATCTCACACCAGTCAGAATGGCCATCATCAAAAAATCTAGAAACAATAAATGCTGGAGAGGCTGTGGAGAAAAGGGAACCCTCTTGCACTGTTGGTGGGAATGTAAATTGATACAGCCACTGTGAAGAACAGTATGGAGGTTCCTTAAAAAACTACAAATACAACTACCATATGACCCAGCAATCCCACTACTGGGCATATACCCTGAGAAAACCATAATTCAAAAAGAGTCATGCACCAAAATGTTCATTGCAGCTTTATTTACAATAGCCAGGACATGGAAGCAATCTAAGTGTCCATCATTGGATGAATGGATAAAGAAGATGTGGCACATATATACAATGGAATATTACTCAGCCATAAAAAGAAACAAAATTGAGCTATTTGTAATGAGGTGGATAGACCTAGAGTCTGTCATACAGAATGAAGTAAGTCAGAAAGAGAGAGACAAATACCGTATGCTAACACATATATATGGAATTTAAGAAAAAAAAATGTCATGAAGAACCTAGGAGTAAGACAGGAATAAAGACACAGACCTAGTAGAGAATGGACTTGAGGATATGGGGAGGGGGAAGGGTAAGCTGTGACAAAGCAAGATAGAGGCATGGACATATATACACTACCAAACATAAGGTAGATAGCTAGTGGGAAGCAGCTGCACAGCAGAGGGAGATCAGCTCTGTGCTTTGTGACCGCCTGGAGGGGTGGGATAGGGAGAGCGGGAGGGAGGGGGACGCAAGAGGGAAGAGATATGGGAACATATGTATATGTATAACTGATTCACTTTGTTATAAATCAGAAACTAACACACCATTGTAAAGCAATTATACTCCAATAAAGATGTAAAAAATAAAAATAAAAAAATAAAGTAAGAGAGCGACAGGCAAAAAAAAAAAAAAAAAAGAATGAGGAAAAATAAGTAGAATTTCAGAGACCTGTGGAATACCATCTAGCCTACCAATATACACATATGAGACTCCCAGAAGGAGAGAAGAGACAGAAAAGAGTAGAAAGAATATTTGAAGAAATAGCGAAAAACGATAATTTACACATCCATGGAGCTCAATGGACTCCAAGTAGAATAAAGTGATCCACACTAAGTTGCATTATAATCAAACTGTCAAAGAAAAGTCAAAGAGGATATCTTGAATACAGCACAGAGAAGAAACTATCACATTCAAAATATTCTCAGTAAAACTAACAGCTGATTTCTCGTCAGAAACTAGGGAGGACAGAAGGCAGTGGTATGACATTTTCAAGTGCTGAAAGACTGTCAAGAATTCTATATCCAGCAAAACTATTCTTCAAAAATGAAGGGGAAATTAAAACACTCCCAAATTAACAAAAACAGAGAATTGGTCATAAGCAGACCTACCTTACAAGAAATACTAAAGAGTCAGTCCTTCAGACTTAAATGAAAGGACACTAGACCATAAATTGAATCCACAAGAAGAAAAAAGGACACAGGTAAAGGTAACTACAGAGGTAAATATAAAAGATACCATAAATGTATATTGTTTGTAAATCCTTTCTTCTCCAATCTGAGTTAAAAGACCAACTGCACAATTTAGAGAAGAGCTAACACCCATCCTTCTCAAACTCTTCCAAAAAATTGAGGAGGAAGGAACACTCCCAAACTCATTCTATGAGGCCACCATCACCCTGATACCAAAACCAGACAAAGATACAACCAAAAAAGAAAATTACAGACCAACATCACTGATGAATATAGATGCAAAAATGCTCAACAAAATACTAGCAAACAGAATCCAACAACACATTAAAAGGATCATAGACCATGATCAAGTGGGATTTATCCCAGGGATGCAAAGATTCTTCAATATACACAAATCAATCAATGTGCTACACCATATTAACAAATTGAAAAATAAAAACCATATGATCATCTCAATAGATGCAGAAAAAGCTTTTGACAAAATTCAACACCAATTTATGATAAAAACTCTCCAGAAAGTGAGCATAGAGGGAACCTCCCTCAACATAATAAAGGTCATATACGACAAACCCACAGGAAACATCATTCTCAATCATGAAAATCTGAAAGCATTTCCACTAAGATCAGGAGCAAGACAAGGATGTCCACTCTCACCACTATTATTCAACATAGCTTTGGAAGTCCTAGCCACGGCAATCAGAGAAGAAAAAGAAATAAAACGACTCCAAATTGGAAAAGAAGAAGTAAAACTGTCACTGTTTGCAGATGACATGATACTATACATAGAGAATCCTAAAGATGCCACCAGAAAACTACTAGAGCTAATCAATGAATTTGGTAAAGTTGCAGGATACAAAATTAATGCACAGAAATCTCTTGCATTCCTATACACTAATGATGAAAAATCTGAAAGAGAAATTAAGGAAACACTCCCATTTACCACTGCAACAAAAAGAATAAAATACCTAGGAATAAACCTACCTAAGGAGACAAAAGACCTGTATGCAGAAAATTATAAGACATTGATGAAAGAAATTAAAAATGATACCAACAGATGGAGAGATATACCATGTTCTTGGGTTGGAAGAATCAATATTATGAAAATGACTATACTACTCAAAGTAATCTACAGATTCAACGCAATCCCTACCAAAATACCACTGGCATTTTTCACAGAACTAGAACAAAAAAATCTTAAAAATTTGTATGGAGACACAAAAGACCCCGAATAGCCAAAGCAGTCAGGAGGGAAAAAAACAGAGCTGGAGGAATCAGACTCCCTGACTTCAGACTATACTACAAAGCTACAGTAATCAAGACAATATGATACTGGCACAAAAACAGAAACATAGATCAATGGAACAAGATAGAAAGCCCAGAGATAAACCCACGCACCTATGGTCAACTAATCTATGACAAAGGAAGCAAGGATATACAATGGAGAAAAGACAGTCTATGCAATAAGTAGTGCTGGGAAAATTGGACAGCTACATGTAAAAGAATGAAATTAGAACACTCCCTAACACCTTATACAAAAATAAATTCAAATGGATTTGAGACCTAAATGTAAGACTGGACACTATAAAACTCTTAGAGGAAAACATACGAAGAACACTCTTTGACATAAATCACAGCAAGGTCTTTTTTGATCCACCTCCTAGAGTAATGGAAATAAAAGCAAAAATAAACAAATGGGACCTAATGAAACTGAAAAGCTTTTGCACAGCAAAGGAAACCATAAACAAGACAAAAAGACAACCCTCAGAATGGGAGAATATATTTGCGAAAAGAATCAACGGACAAAGGATTAATCTCCAAATTATATAAACAGCTCATGCAGCTCAATATTAAAAAAACAAACAACCCAATCCAAAAATGGGCAGAAGACCTAAACAGACATTTCTACAAAGAAGACATACAGGTGGCCAAGAAGCACATGAAAAGCTGCTCAACATCACTAATCATTAGAGAAATGCAAATCAAAAGTGCAATGAGGTATCACCTCACACCAGTTAGAATGGGCATCACCAGAAAATCTACAAACAACAAATGCTGGAAAGGGCGTGGAGAAAAGGGAACCCTCTTGCACTGTTGGTGGGAATGTAAATTGATACAGTCACTATGGAGAATAGTATGGAGGTTCCTTAAAAAACTAAAAATAGAATTACCATATGACCCAGCAATCCCACTACTGGGCATATACCCAGAGTAAACCATAATTCAAAAAGACACATGTACCCCAATGTTTTTGCAGCACTATTTACAATAGCCAGGTTACGGAAGCAACCTAAATGCCCATCGACAGATGAGTGGATAAAGAAGATGTGGTACATATATACAATGGAATATTACTCAGCCATAAAAATGAACGAAATTGAGTCATTTGTTGAGACATGGATGGACCTAGAGACTGTCATACAAAGTGAAGTATGTCAGATAGAGAAAAACAAATATCGTATATTAACGCATGTATGTGGAACCTAGAAAAATGGTACAGATGAACTGGTTTGCAGGACAGAAGTTGAGACACAGATGTAGAGAACAAACGTATGGACACCAAGGGGGGAAAACCACGGAGGGGTGGGGATGGTGGTGTGGCGAATTGGGTGATTGGGATTGACATGTATACACTGATGTGCATAAAATTGATGACTAATAAGAACCTGCAGTATAAAAAAACAAAAAAACAAAAAAAAAACTAATACTAAACTTTCTTTAGGTTATTTTTATGCAAATATGTTAATATAAATGTTTCAGACATTACATGAAATTTCTAAAAATCTTATATGTTCTGGTATAATGTTATAAGTCATAATTCTAGTTATTACTTTAAAATGTATATATATATATAAAAAGACACATGCACCCCAATGTTCATTGCAGCACTATTTACAATAGCCAGGTCATGGAAGCAACCTAAGTGTCCATGACAGATGAATGGATAAAGAAGATGTGGTACATATATACAATGGAATATTACTCAGCCATAAAAAGGAACGAAATTGGGTCATTTGTTGAGTCGTGGATAGATCTAGAGACTGTCATACAGAGTGAAGTTAAGTCAGAAAGAGAAAAACAAATATCGTATATTAACACATATATGTGGAACCTAGAAAAATGGTACAGATGAACCAGTTTGCAGGGCAGAAATTGAGACACATATGTAGAGAACAAACGTATGGACACCAAGGGGGGACAGCAGTGGGGGTGTGGGGGGGTGTTGTGATGAACTGGGTGATTTGGATTAACATGTATACACTGATGTGTATAAAATTGATGACTAATAAGAACCTGCTGTATAAAATAAAAATAAAAGACAACTGCACAAAGCAGTAATTTGAAAACTGTGTTGATAGGCTTATAGTGTATAAAGATGTAGTTTGTATGATCATAATAGCACATAGGAGGTGGGGGTGAGGAATGAAACTATATGGGAGAAAAAAAATTTATACAATTGAAATTAAGTGGGTATTAATCCAGCATGGATTGTTATAACATGTTAATCCCCAGGGCAACCAGTAAGAAACTAATAAAAAATATGCAGTAAAAGAAATGACAAAGGAATTAAAATGGTACATTTTAAAATATCTATTTAACACAAAAGAAAGCCGTAATAGAACAACAGATGGAGAAAAAGACTTAAACCATGTAGAAAACAAATAGCAAACATAAAATGGCAGACACAAATACTACTGTGTGAGTAATTACAGTAACTATATATAGATTAAACACTCCAATTAAAAAGCTGGGATCAGCAAAATGGTTAAAAACAAAAACATGAGCCTACTATATGTGTTCTCTACAAGATACATGCAAAGATTCAAAGACAGATAGGTTGAAGAGACAAGGATAGAAAGCAGCATGCCATGTAAACAAAGTAGACCTGGAGTGGCTATACTAGTATCAGAAAGAAAAACAAAAACAACAGCTACTAGACTTTAAGTCAAAAATAGTTAATAGAGACAGAGAAAAACATTTTTAAATGGGAAAGGGGTCAATTCATCAGAAAGACATAACAATTATAAATACAAATGAACCTAACAATGAATACATGAGGCAATAACTGACAAAGTTAAAGGAAGAAATAGACAATTCAACAGTATTAGTTGGAGAATTCTGTATTTCAGTTTTAACAATGGATACAACAACTAGACACAAGACCAAAAAGGAAAGAGAAGACTTGAACAATACTATCAACCAACTACACCTAAAAGACATCAACAGAATATACTCCACCCAATGACAGCAGGATATATATTCTTCTCAAGCACAAATTAAACATTCTCCAGGATAGACCATATATGAGGCTACAAAAAAAATCTCAACAAATGCAAAAGGATTGAAATAATACAAAGTATTTTCTCTGACCACAATGGAATGAAATAGATAAATATAACTAAATGGAGAATTCAGCAAGGTTGTCAGAAACAAGACCCCTATAAAAATCAATAGCATTCAAATACCAACTATGTGTTAGATAATAATGCAACATAGTTGCAACAAAAGAGCTAAACGGTATCTAGCAGTCAACCTAACAAAGAACAAAGGAAAACTCCAATAAAAACATCAAAGATTTCAGTAAATGGAATGATATATCAGATTCATGGAGAGATGATTAACTTAGTCAGTTCTTCCCACTTAATCTGCAAAGTCAATGCAGTCACAAAGAAAACATCAGCATTTTAAAAACATTTAAACAAGTAATCCAAACTCTATAAGGGGTTATAAAAGTCCCCAAATAGCTTATAAATTTTTGAAGAAAAGGAGAAGAGAGGGAGTGATTCCCTCTAACCAGATATTATGACATTCTAAAAAGATAACGGAATTAAAACAATATGGTACTGGTGAAGGTCAATTAGGTCAATGGAATCAAACGGAGAGCTCAGAAATAAATTTATGTTTGTATGGAAACTTGCTATATGATAAAGGTGCATTTCAAAACAAGGGGAAAATAATTGTTTAGATGACATTGGAAAGACTGGCTCACTATATCAATAAAAATAAAGTTGGACCCCCTGCCTTACACCATATGCAAAAGTGAACTCAAGATGAATTAAAGACTGTCCTACAAAATATAAAGTTATAAAGCTAACAGAATAAAATATGAGAATATCTTTGTGACCTAGAGATATGAAATGCTTTCTTAAATAAGATCCAAAATGCACAAACCATAAGATTAAAAAAATATATTGATGGCTTTACTATGTCAAAAAAAGGATTTCTTACTTACAGATAAATCTGAAAAAAAATATGAGCAATAATTATAAAAAATATTGTTGAGAGAAATTAAGGAAAATTTAAATAAATGGAGAGGTATACCTTGTCCATAAATTGGAAGACTCAACATTGTTAAGATCAACTCTTCCTAAATTGATCTGTAGACTTCACATACTCCCAATGAAAATTCTAGTGTGCTTTTTTCTAGTTATTGACAAAACTAATTCTAAAGTTCATATAAAAATGCAAAGGACCTAGAATAGCCAAAACAAATTTTAAAAAGAGAAAGAAAATTTGAGGATTTAACATTGCCTAATTTAAAGACTTATTACAAAGCCACAGCAATCAAAATGGTGTTTATTGATGAAAAGATAGAAAAGTAGATCAATGGAACAGAATAAAGAGTCCAGAAATGGACCAACATGAATATGGACAACTAATTTTTTAACAGATGCAAAGGTAATTCACTGGAGAAAAAAATCATTTTCAACCAATGGTGCTACAAAAGTTAGATTATATATTTTTAAAATAATCTTTGATCCATATTTTGCACCTTCTACAAAAATTAACCCAAAATGGATCATAGACATAAATGTAAAACCCAAAACTATAAAACTTGGAGAAGAAAAGATAGGAGAAAATCTTTGTGATCTTGAGTTATGCAAAAATTTCTTATATAGGAAAAAAAAGCACAATCCATAAAAGAAAATAATGATAACTTAGACTTCATCAAAATTTAAAACTTCTGCTCTTTGAAAGACATTATTAAGACAGTGAAAAGACAAATCACAGACTACAAAAACATACTTGCAAAGTACTTGTATTTAGGACATACAAGTATATAGGAATACAAACACATAAATACAAGTATACATAGGATATATAAATACAAGTATTTATACAAATACAATATATGATCAAGGACTTAAATCTAAAATATATAAAGAACATTCAGAATTCAATAAGAAAATAACCCAATTAAAAGTGCACAAAAGATCTGAACAATTAAAAAAGATATATAGAGGGAAAATAAACACACAAAAAAAATCCTCAACATAATCAGTTATTAGAGAAATGCTAATGAAAACCACAATGAGATACCATTCCTTGCCTATTAGAAAGGCTAAAATTAAATAAAATGACCATATCAACTGTGAGTAAGGATGTGGAGGAACTGGAACTCATACATCCTGCTGATTGGAATGTAAAATGGCAAAACCACTTTGGAAAACAGTTTGGAAGCTTCTCACTCAACACTATGTATTGTCTGTGTGTGTGTAAAATCTATTTCTATGCTGTATATGTTTAAGTTTATTGATTTTTTTACCACATAGTATTCCATGATACCTATCCATCCTCTGCAGGAAGAAAGTCAAGTTTACTTTCAACTTATTTATCCATTCTCTGCAGGAAGAAAGTGAACTTTATCTTCAATTGTTTACTACATCCTTTTACATCAACCCTTTTTTATCTTTTTAGGAATTTATCCAGGAGTGGGATTGCTGGGCCATAGTACATATGTACAATAAACACTGTTACATTGCTTTGTGGAATGGCTGACAAAGGTAAATTCCAACCAGTAGTGCACATGAGTTTCCATCTCCCATTTTTTTTTGATAATTGCCAAATGGTGATCTTTTAATTACATAATTCTTTCTAAATTTATTACTTGGCATATAAGGGAGAGCTTTTCAATCTCCACCTGCTCATTTAATTATTCATTTATCTAATCAGTATGGACTCATGGATTTCTATTTTATTCAAGGGATTATAATCAATCAAAGTCACTATTTTGATGCTCTAATTGTCCCAGAATGGGAGTCCCTCAAGCTGGTACCTCTGTCCTTTTGATAAATCTCCATCAGTTTTTTAATAGACTTTTTTAAAGAGCAGTTTTAGGTTTACAGAAAAATTGCACAGAAAGTACAGAGAGTTCCCATATATCTCTCACCTTTCACCCCTCTCCCCACACAGTTTCTTCCTTGAGGTCAGGTAATGAAGGTCAGGTAATATTCAGGGATTCTGAATACCCTAATAAACCAGGAGGCCATTAAGTACATTCTCAGAAGTGGAATCTTTCCAATCTTTTGTTGCCAAAATGTTGCCTCATGTAGGCTTTATATATAAATAATAAATTCCATACTCTAAGCTTAGAGATATCTTCACAACCTGACAACACTTTTGTAACACTTCCTTCTAATCACAAAGGAAAAAACAGAATGTTTGGAGCCATTTCTCTATTCCCTGAAAACATGCCCCACGCATGTTATTCCTAATTCCTGTATATCACAAAATTGATTGATCATAGAGCCACAGAGTTAAAACTATCAGAAATTTTTTGCAATCATTATCTTATAGATGGGACAACTGAGGCCTAGAGAGGTGAAATCACTTCCCTTAAGTTCATAAAGCAAATTAGCAACAGTGATAACCAAAGTCTGTTGATTTCTAATCATCTTACCAAATATTCCTACAGTGATAAAAATTAATTCTCCCACCCACACATAAGCCTTTCATCCACTGGTTCACTTATAAATTGTTCCAGGACCATTGTTAATAATTATTACTAAACATCAGTAGGTTTCGATACTAAGCTGTAAAACAACAGACAGCACCACACACACAATTATTGCTAATGATACATGGTGGACGAGTGTTCTACCTAATCGATAGGTTTCTTTCATTTGTTTTTGTTGCGTGTGTGTGTGCATTTGTGTGTTTTATTTTTTTCCTCCAATTTCTGTGAGTATCATATAAAAAGGGAAGTTGGAAATGTGAAGGCTTCTATTGTTGCACAGACATGTGACTCTTGTCAAAATGGCATTAAAATTGCTCAGACACTGAAATGAAAGCAAATGTGCGTACCTATCACATTATGTAGGGAAACCAATGTAGGTTGAGTTGCATGTCACAAAATGCCCCACATGTGACATACAAGGAAAATGACATAATCCAAGTATTCAGCAAAAGCAGCCCACAGTAACAACTGCATCATTTCTGAAGAGGAAGAGAGAACAGATGGCTCAGCAAGCAATTGTAGAACAGCCAGCTTCCCCCTCCACACCTCCAGAACCAAATTGCCTCCCAGTGTCTCATCCCAGGCCCTGGGGAAACTCAGAGGCAAAACACTCCAGTACCATATTAGCAGCAGCCACGGCAAAAGAAGTCCTAGGTCACAGTGCCCTGGGCTTGGACCCAAAGGACCTATGTTCACAGCCAGATTCTTCTTCTTACCTTCCACATTACCTTAAACAAGTTATTTAATTTCTTTAAATTGTATTTTCTCATCTCTAATACACGAATAAGACAACACTATAAAGTTAAAGGAGATATTGAAATGAAAGTGCATCAAGAACTACAAAGTACTCAACAAATGTTAAAGCTCGTTAGTTAAAAAATACAGATTAGTTAGAAGCCAAGCTGAAATCTAATGGCATATATTGTATGCAGTATTCAAAGAGCTCTAGTCCTAGTTGATCACAGCTTCAGTGAATTTTGGTGGTCTCTGTGTTGAAAAGTCACCATGACTTAATTCTTATTACAAGAGAGGGATAAATCTGTTTCATTCATTACTCATTTAATAAACATTTATTGAGCATCCACGCTAAGTCATACATGACGAAACATATGGTAGCTGAGGCTCTTTGGCTGCTAATTTTTTTTAAAGATAATTATCTCTCTTTCTTTTGTTGCTATTGCTTACAGGGCAAGCATGGCGGGGAAAAAATATTTAACTACATCAGGAAGGCTAGAGACAGACATTTCTGGATGATCTGTGTATCAGCTTAAGAAATAATAATGACTTACATTCCTAGGGTTAAAAAAAATGATTTCATAGATGTAAACTTTTAACTCTCACAGTGGCTCTGTGAAGCAGGAATTATTTCCCACTCTTTGCAGCCTGAATGCAAATCTAGCTACTCTGACTTCAAGTACAAAACATCCCCCACTATACTACACCGCCTCTCACTTTAATGCCAAGGAACCTAAGGGTGGGGAAAAGAAAAGTCTCCTCTGGCAAGATAAATCATAATTATTTTCAACACTCTAGTGGATATTGTTGGGGCAGTTTCCCAGAACTTTACTATCCTCAGACTTCATAAATGATAGAGAAAAACAGGTAAAACAGGCACTAAGAAAACGATTAAAATGAGACTAAGAATGGCCATTATCAAAAAATCTACAAACAATAAACACTGGAGAGGGTGTAGAGAAAAGGGAACCCTCTTGCATTGTTGGTGGGAATGTAAATTGATACAGCCACTGTGGAGAACAGTATGGAGGTTCCTTAAAAAACTAAAAATAGGACTTCCCTGGTGGTGCAGTGGTTGAGAGTCCGCCTGCCAATGCAGGGGACATGGGTTCGTGCCCTGGTCCGGGAAGATCCCACATGCCTCAGAGCGGCTGGGCCCGTGAGTCATGGCTGCTGAGCCTGCGCGTCCAGAGCCTGTGCTCCGCAACGGGAGAGGCCCGCTTACCGCAAAAAAAAAATAAATAAATAAAATAAAATAAAAACTAAAAATAGAACTACCATAAAACCCAACAATCCCACTACTGGGCATATACCCTGAGAAAACCATAATTCAAAAAGAGTCATGTACCACAATGCTCATGGCAGCTCTATTTACAGTAGCCAGGACATGGAAGCAACCTAAGTGTCCATCGACAGATGAATGGATAAAGAAGATGTGGCACATATATACAATGGAATATTACTCAGCCATAAAAAGAAACAAAATTGAGTTATTTGTAGTGAGGTGGATGGACCTAGAGACTGTCATACAGAGTGAAGTAAGTCAGAAAGAGAAAAACAAATACCATATGCTAACACATATATATGGAACCTACAAAAAAAGAAAAAAATGGTTCTGAAGAACTAGGGGCAGGACAGGAATAAAGACGCAGACGTAGAGAATGGACCTGAGGACATGGGGAGAGGGAAGGGTAAGCTGGGACGAAGTAAGAGAGTGGCATGGACATATATACACTACCAAATGTAAAACAGATAGCTAGTGGGAAGCAGCCGCATAGCACAGGGAGATCAGCTCGGTGCTTTGTGTCCACCTAGAGGGGCGGGATAGGGAGGGTGGGAGGGAGACACAAGAGGGAGGGGATATGGGGATATATGTATACATATAGGTGATTCACTTTGTTATACAGCAGAAACTAACACACCATAGTAAAGCAATTATACTCCAATAAGGATGTTAAAAAAAAAAAATGAGACTAAGTAATTTCAATAATCCTTTTTGTTACTGTTTTAATCCCACACATTAATACATAAATTAATACATAAATCCCACACATAAATACACTTATTTTATTTGTTTATTCACTGACATTCTGCTAACTGCAGAAGAAACTCCCAAAAGCTGAGACTAGACCAAAACAGTAGAACACTACTAATTGGCGGATCAATAAAGTACTCCATTTTGTTTGCATAAATAGACATTTTGATGGCAATCCTTTGCTTTGATGGCAACCAAAACAGATTAACTGGATCTTTAATAGATGTATATAATAAGAATTGCAGACAGTATGCCCTGAAGATCGTCATTCTTGTCTTTAGGCAGATGGTAGAAATGGAGGAAGGGGGAAGAGATGGGAAAGAACTTTCCTAGAGCAGCTGTTGCATGTGGGCACCATGCTGGGTGCGTCACATGTTTTAACTCTTTGAAGCTTCATAATAACCCTCACTACAATTTTACAAACGAAGAAACACTCAGATCAGTTAAGACCCAGTTCCATCTCTTTGCCCCACTGCCTCACATTATCTTTGAAATGATCTGTTGTGGAAGGGCCAGAGCACATGTATGTGACAGGGGAGCACTTTGGCTCCTGATACCCCTTAGAGAGGTCAGGATTCCAGTGTCATGATTCAGGAATTGGACGTACTGCCAAGGTCACAGATGGTACAGAGTAGTCCCAGAGAGAGAGACCCCTTAGCCTCTGTACAGAGTAGTCCCAGAGAGAGGTAAGGGCTAAGGATGGAGTCTTAAAAACACAAAGTTGGGAGCTAGGGGGGCAGAAAGAGAAACACAAGATGTGAAAGAATTAGAAAAGCACAAATCAAGTATTTGTTAAAAAAGAATAGTTGGTCAAAAGCTATGACAATAAGTACAAAACAAAAATGTCAGTAAATTGGATGGAATTAACTTTTTTTAATGATTGCAAAACATAAGGACACATTTTACAACAGAAAATTGGTAAGTACATAAAAGTATAAAGAACTTGGGTGAGGTGGGGCTGGGAAATCACCATAATTCCACCCTGATGTGGTTTATTTTTTAATTTTAACATTTCAGCATAGTTTCTTCTAATCTTCTCGGAACTTTTTATACAGTTGAAATCATACTGAATATGCAATTTTGTGTGCCATTTATTTAAAGTTACCATGAACATTTGCCCAAGCCTTTAAAAACTCCTATATCTGTTTAATCTTGCATTCCACTGAGCCACAGACACCAAGGGTAAGGTCAATGTTTTATTCTTTTTTATATATTTCCGTAGAACTCAGCATAGTCATTTGCAGAGGAGGTATTCAAAAAATATTTATTGAGTGGAATATGAACACCAGTGCCCTCTCATCACCCCTTAATTTACTAATCCTCTGAAGCCCTATGTCTATGGTTAATTTTATGGTACATTGTGTCTGTTCTCAGGATGCTTTATAATATCTGTTTCAAGCATTTATGCTACCCCTCACTAAACAAAGTGTTTTCTGGGGGAAAAGTTCTTTAACTCCTCTCATATTTTTTGCTTTCCATCTTCACCAGCAATGCCTACCACAGTGTTCCTTCCACAGAAGACAATTTAGTCTCATTAAATTAAAGATAGATTATAGCTATAAAAAATTCAAAGAACTAGAATACATTTAATTGTATCAGTGATACTTCTAGCACCAAGACAGCTTTTGTTTTTTCCAAAGTTTCAATCCCTATTATCAAATCCTCCTTATGCTTTCTTTCTGCCCTTCTTCTGCTTCCAGTACTATATACAGGGGTGTGTGTGTGTGTGTGTGTGTGTGTGTGTGTGTGTGTGTGTGTGAGAGAGAGTGATAGATCTAGAAAATTCTCTAGCCATGAACCATGTATAAATGAGAAACTAGAACTTTGTAATGATCTTTCTTTCTTTGTACTCTTGACAAGTCATCAAAACAGGATAATTCAAATTTGGGCTGAATTAAAAGAGGTAAAATACCCAGAACAAGGAAGAAAACATTATCCTCTGCTCTGTGATGTTCAGTAATCCCAGGAATACTGTGTTCACCTCAAAAAACAAACACTATAAAAGAAAACTAAAAGGAGAATAATATCCCAATGAAATGCCCAGAAAAGTGATGGGTGTCAAAAACATACGCAATTATTAAGGGAGCTGGTTTTCATATAGGAGAAGGATTAGATGATGTAGGGCCTGGTAAGTCATGGGAAGTCCTTGACTTTTCTCTGAAGGAGCTGGCAAGTGGGTTTTGAGCAGAAGAGTGACATAATATCACTTGGGTTTTGCGGGGATCAATTTGCTGAGAATAGATTATCAAGAGGCAAGAGTGGAAGCAGGAAGACCAAGTAGGTGGCTATTGCAAAAATGCAGAATCCATGACTCCAAAGGGTGGAACCTCCATTGCGTGCAAGTCATAGGCAGGCATGTTGTATAGGCTGACTCAGAAGGCAGTGCGCTCTCAGCCGTCAAAAGCGTACAAGTAGAAAACCACTTGGCAAGTATATTGCAGCGGTTCGCTTTATAACTTAAAAGTCATTTCCAAAATTGAGACTCCACGGTCATTGCCTACAAGCTACCCATACCTTCAGACAGCTTAATAACTCCATAACCATGTTAACAATTTATTTTTATTATAAAAGCATAATATATTCACAGTAGGAAATTAGAAAATAGAGATACAGGTAAGCAAAAGGAAAAGCAATGAAAATATAGTCCTAACATCCAGAGATACTCATGGTTAGGGCCATGGTATATATTTTTCCATCACATTTTCTTGGCACATATATCTTTAGATAGATAAATAATAAAAAGCAGGTTTTTTTCTAACTAGACAAGATTACCATCTTTATAGTATTTTATAATCTTCTTTTAAAATTCAGTGTATGGTGAATATATTCTGCTGTCAATTTATATATTCTGCCAGAATCAGAAACCCCCTATAGACAGCCCCTATAACAGCCTTGAAGTAATGAGTAATGTAAATAAGCGAGAAACTGGCAGGATACACATAGGAGATTTAAGTAATGAGATAATGTCTTCCTCATGAGTGTCTCCCACCTGGCTCTAAAAGGCATATTTTGAACCATCTCCCATATAATATTTCACAATCCACTGCCAGTTTCAGCACCCTTCCCTCCATCATCATAACAAGTTACATCCCAAGTCAAAAGACAGGAACATAATCAGAAAAGAGTGAAAAAACACCTGTCATCCTAATTGAGCCACAGAGGTCTCATCTTACTTTTCCCTTGTTACCTCTGGGCATCTTATATTTCAGCAGTCATTCATTCCATGAGCACTTAAAAGTTTCCAAATGACTCTGAGCTTTATTCACCACCTTAGCACCAAAGGTAATACCTTAGTATTTCCTCAGATACAGCATCTGTAGATTCATTCGACAGCAAATATTTATTGAGTATCTACTATGTACCAGGCACTGTTCTCAACATTTGGGATAAAGCAGTGAACAAAAGAGGAAAAAATCTCTGTGGAGCTTTTATTCTTTTTGGAGGAAATGGACAATAAAAAGTAATTAAATATGTTAGATGGTGATAGCTACTATCAAAAAAAGCAAGGAAGGAGGATAGGTAGTGACATGAAGGAGGAAGGGGACTATGATTTTAAATAGCATGGTCAGGAAAGTCCTTGACACAAAAGGTGGCTTTAGAACAAAGACTGAAGAAGGAAGGGAGTGTACCATAAGGGCAGTAAGGGAAGAGCTTTTCAGGCAGTGGCCCTGAGGTGGGAAAGTACTTGGGCGGGCATGTTCTAGGATCAGAATGGAGGCCAACGTGGGTGGAACAGGGTGAGGAGAAAAGTAATAGAAGATGAGGTCAGAAAAGGTAGCCAGAGGCAAGATCACATGGGGCCTTGTGGATCATGGAACATCTTGAACTTTTCTCTGCAGGAGGTGGTAACCATTGGTGAGTGTTGAGCAGAGAAGAGGGACATGACATGACTGGAGTTTTTGGAACATCATCTTGTTGAGAATAGATTATAGATGGCAAGAGTGGAAGCAGGGAGACCACGTAGGAGACTGGAACAATCCAGGAGATGGTGGCTGGGGCCAGAGAATGGCAGTGTGGGTGGGAAGAGGCAGTCAGATTCTGCATAGATTTTGAAGCTGCAGTCTTAGCATATGGTGACAGTTTTGAGAAAGAGAGGAGAGTCAAGGATGTCACCCAAGTTTTGTCCCTGAAACTGAAAAAATAGAGTTATTGTTTACTTAAAAGGGGAACACTGTGGAAAGAGCAGGTTTGCAGCAGAGGTAATTAGGAATTCAGCTTTGGACATTTGAGTTGATTAGCCATCAAAGTGGAGATGTCAAATAAATAGTTGGATATGTTAGTCTGAGTCTAGGGGAGAGGTCCAGGTTAGAAATTTGGGAGTTATCAGCACATAGATGGTATCAGGAGCCATAGACTAGAAAAGACTACCAAGGTAGTAAGTGTAGACAGAAAACAAACAGGTCCGAGAACCAAACATGAGGACATGCCAATGTTGAGAGGGCAGAGCCCATGTGGCAGAACGAGTAAGGGGGAAAAAGCGTCACATACCAATATGCACAACACCTTTATGCTAACTCTAGGAAAGGTCTAAGTGAAAAGTTCCTAAGAAAAAGGAAATTACACGTTATCAGCTTAGTGACCCTGAGATACACATAATGATACAGGACTGTAACAGTGTCTGATCCTGGACAAGAAAAGAAACACTGACCAGAAAAGACCTCATCCCTATCACTTAACAGTGACTTCAGAACAACTCCGTTAATTCCAACTAAAGCCACTTCTAACAATATTCAACTATATTGTAATTTAAATAATCACTTAATATTCCATTATATGAATATAAAATTATTTATTTATTTAAACAATTTCCTATTTCTGGAATTTATGTTTTTATATCTCTTGGCTATTTTAAATAAGACTTTAATAAACATCCTTCTAAACACATCTTTGTAAACAGTTGAAGACAATTGTTTTCTTAGAATACATTTCTTTTCTTTTTTTTTTTAATTTCGGTACACGGGCCTCTCACTGCTGTGGCCTCTCCCGTTGCAGAGCACAGGCTCCGGACGCGCAGGCTCAGCGGCCACGGCTCACGGGCCCAGCCGCTCCGCGGCACGTGGGATCCTCCCGGACCGGGGCACGAACCCGTGTCCCCTGCATCGGCAGGCGAACTCCCAACCACTGCGCCACCAGGGAAGCCCAGAATACATTTCTATAAGTATAATTACTAGACTAAAGGTGACGCACATTTTTAATATATATTTCCAGATTAGCCTCCATAAAGGCTGTACCAATTTACATTCTCATTAATAGAGTATAAGAGTATGAGAGACATAACAAAGCTAGCCTGTGAAGTAAACAACCCCTTTTAGCAGAATCTGTAGGAACAGCCTTCATCTGATATTTTTTCTAGCTTCTAACATCCAGACACCCCATTGGTTCTTACTCTGGCTTTAGACCTTGGAATTAGGTTTTCAGAGACTCCTTTCCCCTCCACTCCTGATTAAATTGCTTCAGGGTTCTTTCCAGTCCCTAAACCTGCTTACCTTTGGTTACCCAATCCCCATTCCAGACTCGGCGCAATCAAATCCCTATTATCTGTCCAGCACACCTCAGAGTTTTCCCTCATTCAAGCTCAGGAGCACCAGGAAAGAAAACTCACCTGTCTAAGACCCCTCCCATTGGGAACAGGGAGAGGTAGTTAGAGACCAACTGTCCTGGTTTCTCACCTTCCATGGGCCCCTTCCAAAAGCTTGTCCATCCACTAAAGCCTTCCTGTATTCTGGCCCAAGAAGAAGAGACTGATTTTCCCACTCCTGTGACCCTGCCCAACCTCAATGACGTGGGTCAAGCATAAGAAGAGAGTGGAGCCTCAATAATTAACCTCACCTGAGACTCACAATGACCCTGTGAAGTACATATATATCCAATCACATCATGTGCACTTAAGAAAAGCTTCCACTTTTAAATGAATTGTCTTACTCCTTCTAAAAGAACAGTGCTTATTGAGATAAATGAAAAGAGGTGGTTGTTTTAAATCAGTATGACTAATGTTAAAAAACAGCTGTTAAGGAATACTAGGTAATCACATCCACACAAGATACCAACTGGGAACATTACAGTGTTATACCTACCATAATTTAGTTCTCCCTCCCCACGAAGTCACTCAGAGTGGCAGCTGTGATCTTGGGCTTTGCACATTAGAGACCATTAGGAAAAGCAGCATGATTCATCATCTTCTGCTTGTGTTATTTTAACTTAGTCATTTGGGGGCTGATCTTCTGAAGCACTAACAATAGTCTGAGACTAGATTGATTTTCTTCCTTAAATAACTTGTGGATTTTTTTTAACTGTTGAAATTTCTGCCATTTCAGATAAAGATACATAAAATCTTAGAAGTGGAAGAGAACATGGAGGTCACTTAGAACAATCTCTCACCCTCATCAAACTATTTTCTATTATAATATTCCCGGCAACTATACAGATGGTCCTTGATTTCTCCCAGTGATGGGAAGCTCACTACTCATATGAGAGGACATTTTGATTTTTCAGATAGCTCTCATTAGACTATTTTCTTTAATGTGTTCCTATATGAATCATTTTTTTTTATATTTCCTTATAGATTAATCCAGGAAGAAATTATGCTCTTATCCACATAATACATCTTCACCAAAGGCAGATTTTGTTTTGCTTCATCTACTCATTTCTGGGATAAGCATTTGCAGTTTCTCTAAATTTTACTTTATCATCCTCAGTATCTCAGACACTCTCCTTTGATTGAATGTCTCTCTTGGAAAATAGTGTACAATGGTGTAAGAATTTAACACAAGGTTCCAGATGCAATCTAGCCAGGGCACAGTATGAAAGGACTATGTGGGCACAATGTTTCTACAGATGCAAATTTAGGTTTCTTGGAAACCATGTTACACTATTGGCCCATCTAAGTTTACGGTCACAGAAGCTCCTGGGATTCTTTTCAAATAGTCTGCTTTGCTTTCAGGATGTCCCTAGTTCTACAACTCAAGGATTTGCTTTTTAACCTAAATCCAGTATTTTATATATTTATAGCTATCGAGTGTTTATCTTTCAGGCTTTGTACAAGTTTTATTTTTGTAGGCCCAACATTTCAGGTATTAAGACCATTTAACTATACCCACTGTCCCTCCCAAATTCTCATTCTCTGAAAATGTGAGGAGTGTCTTCAATGGCTTCATCTTGATGATAGTTCTGGGTATACAAGGATAGAGCAGAGGGGGAGAGACATCAATCCTTTAATCGATGATTTTTGGAGTTTTATAAATCAGCTATTGAACTAGAGCCTAGTGGTAAAAGCAGTCCCCAACTGCCAGAGAATTGTGTGTCTTGATGGAATTCTCAAGACCCCTCACCCCCAATTTTCCATAAAATTTTTTTTATAAGATGGTGCTTTGGCCTACACAAAGGTACTTCATAAGAAGCAGCCCTTGAAACTCACCACTGCATTTCATGTAAGGATGTACTGAGCAGGTAGTTTACTATATGACATATGTCCTCTTTAGGAAGACCCCATAGAAGTTTCTTCCTGCTCTCAGTGTTTTTCTTTCTTATAGACACTTTTATTTATGATGTTTTCTCTTTGCTTGGACTGTTAGGAAGCCCACAGCAAAACCTGTAAGCCACCTCTAGAAAAAGTACAGAGCATGGAATAACAGAATCACATGGCATACGTTTTATGGACCAACCACACACTCACGGTTTCATCTTGTTCTCCCTAACCTTGTTTTTCCTTTATCCTAACTTCCTCACCTCACCTCTCCTCTCCTCTCCTCTCCTCTCCTCTCTCCTTCCTTCCCCTTCCCTCCCCGTCCCTCTCCTCCCCTCCTCTCTCTCGTTCTCTCTCCTTCATTTGATTAAATTTTACATACTCTTAAAGCCACCAAAAAATCTTGTTAGAACAAAAATAAAGATGGAACATAGACGGGTAGATAATCCAGATCACATTTCCCTAAGTACTTTATCCACAAGGATATCATGAGAGTTTTTTTAGATACTTTGCTGAATCAAAATACACTGTGTCTACAGCATTAATGTGACCCACAGGACTTAACGGTCATTTAAAAGAAAGAGGAAATGTCCTAGTCCTACTGAATTCTAGTGAAACACTAGTTCCTAACAATCACTGCTTTCTTTTCTAAATGCTTACAAATTGTAAGCGTAGTTGCATTTTTAGAATTTTTCCAGGGATTGATATCAAGCTGGCTACTCTGTCATTTGGTGAGACTGGGGTGGGGAGATACATATTTTGTTCTTCCTTTAGAAATTTGGAATATTTGCTCATTCCAAGTTTTCTGGAATCCCTCCTATCCTCCATGTCTTATCAGAAATCACTGATAATAGCTGTGAATTCTTAACTGCCAGTTCTCTCAGTATTCTGGGGCAAGTAATAAATGCAGTGAACTATATACTTAAGTCCAAGAAAAATTAGGCATCATTCTTTTGAGAATAAAGTTTGAAGTATGTTACAAGCTGTTAGACCAATTAAAATATAATAATTAATATTTTGTGCAAATAATTTTACCTCAATTATAAGCTTCAAAAGAGAGGAATAAGGGATATTAGGGAATTAACATTTATAGAGTACTCACTATGTATAGGTACCATGCTAGGCGGTTTACATGTTTTCTTACTTTACATTCATAATAATCGTATGATTTTAGCTATTGTCCATTTTAGAGATAAGAAAACTAGGTTTTTGAGAGGTTAAGTAGCTGCCCTAGATCACAAAGATAAATTGCAATGGTGGGTCTTGAACCCAAAGCCCATATCTTTCCCCCATATCAGACGTGAAATTGGGAGGAATAACATAAAAATGGTTAGCCAGACATAACCTTTATCTGATTGAAAAATGACAGCCAGGAGCTCTGTGCCTTCCTTAGTAATCTTGTTCCTTCAGCACAAAAGTCAAGCCTGGAGCTAAGAACACCTATATGAAAGAAGAATTTTGTGTCCCTAAGATTAGTATATGTCAAAGAAAATATTCTCTTACCAGGATACTAAGAGCTGGCAAGGTGATTCATACCAAAGCCTGAGGGGAAAACTCTCTTACTAAGAGTTAAGCCCTCTTGTCTAAATATGAGAAAATAAGACAAAAAGTGTCCTTAGAGCAGAGTGAAGAAAAGAAAAAAACGATTAAAAGTTAGATCAGGCAATGACATTACAATTAAAGCTTAGTTAAGAAAAATTAGTATCTATACTTAGCTGCTTATGTCTCTTTACATTTACTTTAAATTGCAGCTGAAGCCATAACAGTAGGGTGTATAGGAGAGACTGATCCAGGAGGCTGGGGTAGGTTCCAGATATCTCTCCTTTCATAATTCTCTCAAGCTAACTCTAGTGCCCAAACACAGGTGAGAAGTTTGGGCCATTGATTTTGCACAGAATGCTGTCCCAGCATCTAGGAAAAAAAAACAAAGCAAAGATGTCTTCTAAAATTGAGACTAGTAGGCCTTCCCTGGTGGTCCAGTGGTTAGGACTTCGCATTCCAATGCAGGGGGTGCAGGTTCAATCATCAGGGAGCTAAGATCCCACATGCTGCACAGCCAAAAAACCAAAACTTAAAACAAAAGCAATATTGTAACAAATTCAATAAAGACTTAAAATGGTCCACATCAAAAAAATCTTTTTAAAAAAATTAAAAAATAAAATTGAGATTAGTAAATAATTAATATGTAATAGATAATATAACTTTCTGTAGAAGTAACCCATCCTAAGAAAACGTTTATAAATATGTTGCTAAGAAGAAGAGTGACTTCCCAAGTCTCCATCAGATACCAAAGTATTTCACCAACTCATTCTTGATGACTAGACTACATTTCTAGGAAGACATGACTAGAATGCAACAGAGGTGAAGATAGTAGTGATATCTGATCATATTATTACTTGCTTTGCACAGGTTACTTCAGAGAAGTGATAAAAGAATGAACTAGATAACAAACATCAATTTATCAATTTTTATCCAGCAGTATACAAGGAAGAGGGTGTTTGCATTATAGATGAGCCACTTTGATTCCTTACACAGAACCAGGTAAGGAATGTTATTTTTATGAATGGAGAAGCCATCCCAAGCAACAGAATACCTACCACAAAAGGGGCAATCCAGTCAGATAATTCTGCCTAATAGAAATAGCCCTTTAAAGCATACAACTTTCCGTTCCATTTTTGTCTTGTCCTTCTTATTCCAGCTATTCATAATAATGGCTGCACCCAAACAGACCCAAGCCTAGTGAGACTTCAGGAGCCTCATCCCATTGGCTATAGTACCTATGGAACCCTACTGTATGTCATTCAGTCTCTAGCCCTAGAACTTGGTACCTTTCATCACCATTTTTTTTTTTTTTTTTTTTTTGGCAGCAGCTACCACTACAAAAGCGACAGCCTTCATATTCTGAGTATCTACAATGTACCAGGCAGGCAGTGGGCTCAGCCAGTTTCATAATCTCAATTAGAGCTCATCACAATCATACAAGTTCTATTAATACCCTCAAGTTAAAGATGAGGAAACGAGGTCAGAGAGCTAGTATGTAGCAGAACTAGAATTGAAACCCAGATAGGTCCAATTCTAAAGCCCATACTCCTTCCAATGTGTCACATTGTCCCTCTAACTACAGAGTATCCTCTTCCTCTCCAATACCCACTCCTTTCTCTGATCTTTTCTCAGTGTTAAGCACCCTGAATTTTCCATAATATATCTCTGTAATGACTTAGGATGCTTTTGCTGTTAACGCTACTGTTCCAAGTAGTAGTAAACCTAACTCAAACTGGCTTAAACCTTCAAGGAAGTTTGTTCTGTTCATGCAACTAGAAAGTTCAGAGGTAGGGAAGGAGCAAGTATGCTCTGCTCAGGACTCCAGCCCCATTTCTCTGACATTCTGTTGGCTATGTTTTACTCTGTGAGTTGGCTTTGCAAAGTGGTTACAAGCAATTGTGTCATTACTCACATCCAGGGAAAAGAAAGTGCCACTTCAGAGAACACCAAATAAAATTACGAAGTTTCACTCTGATGACTCCCTTTAAACCAGTCTCAATGACCAAGGGCGATAATATGCTATGGCTATCTTAGGTCTCTGTTCTTCATCGCCAGAAAAATGCCTGAGCAAAACATCCTAGCAAGAGAGATAAGAATGCCCAGCTTGGTTAGACCAATGGCCCTCAGCCCTGGCTGCACATCCACATCATCTAGTGAGCTGTGTATGCACTACCAATTCTCAGGCCCCACCCTCGATCAATTTGTAATTTTATTAAATTCCCCCAATAATTGGAATGTGCATCAGAGTTAGAAGCACCTGGTTTACATTAATCAAACCACACTCCTGGAGTTAAGAGTAGAGTCAATCCCACCCATACCAGTAATTCCTCTAGGGTGAAGAGGAATGGGTGAGATGAATGGGGAAGAGGCAGTCTCCATGCCCTTTACAGCACTTACCATGCTGTTGTAGCTGCTTATTTTAATTGTCTCTTCCCCTCTAGACCATAAATCCATGGGGACATAAACTGGGCCAGTATTACTCGTCACTGGATCCCCAGGACCTAGAAAATACCTGGCATCTAGTAGTAAATGCCCACTAAAACTTTTTAATGAATGAATGAAACTCAGACTCTATTGAGCTGGCCTTGCAAAGGAGCCCTATTCTCCTTTAAATGAATCAGGCATCTCCTGAAGATTAATGTCTCAGTGTTCATTATCTCTCCCCAGCTCAAAACTCTTGGGGTTCTCCTCTGCCTTCATCATAACCTCCAGCAACTTTGCCATGTGTTAAAGGTCCCCTACAGTTTATCCTGCCTCTTCCTCTCCAGTATCATCTCTGAGAATCACCTGTACTTAGAATACCTCATGATTAACGAATTCCTCTCAAATGCATCCTATCTACAAGAGGTGCTCTCTTTAATTTTTTTCTCTTTGCCAACATAGAGAATGGCTATAAAATAACCCTATTTTCATTAAAAATTGAACTGATGTTCCGTCCAAAGCAGAATCTTGAATTGTATGAAGGATAATAATAACAACACTAAAAATAATCCTAACAACTAATACTTTTGCAGCTCCTGTATAAGCAAGGTACTGCTCTTAGCACTTTGTATGTTACATATTAACTCATTTAATCATCCCAATAAGAGATGGGTATGAGTATGATTACCACTTTCCCAGATGGGAAAACTGAGGCACAAAAACTATGTGACTTACCCAAAGCCACACAATTAGCGAATGGCAAACCAAGGATTTAAGCCTTAGACATCTGACTCCAGAATCCAGGCATTTAACCGCTACAACTTTCACACTCATTAAGAGAGCAAGCAAGGTGTCACAAGAGGCTAAACTAAGATGACATCAGTGGAAATGAAGAGACAGGGTCATCTGTGTATTCACAGAGAGATACTATAAATGAAAGAAGAGCAGTGGAAACTCAGCAATACCTTGGCTTACAATAGTGAAAATGAACCCAACCGCCATATTATAGGACAAGAGAGAAATCTTGGCAGGGTATAGGTACCTTAAAAGATGAGCTTTTAAACAGAGATTTTATATGATCTGAAGATTAATAGTAACCAGGGGGCTACCTAGAAAGAGTCTGAATGTGAAGGTAGCTGAGGTCAGAAACATGTGAGAATCTGAGGATGAGGGGCCAGATCCATTGTCTAATACCTGAGTCAGACTGAGACTCAAAAATTTTTAAATTCAACAACAGAATCAAGGTCTCATCCTCTTGAGAGAGGCCCCTGGATTTCAGAAGTCTAGAAATGTGTATAGAGAAATAAGGCAAAACACAGCAGGTGATGCCAGCTGGAACCTTCTCTGTTTTATTCATGCCTCGTTGGCAGACGGCTGGTTCCCAGGAGGTGGCTGAATCTCACAAGGTTCAGATATTAGAGGAAACAAATAACTAATTGTGCTGAACCTCAGTTTGGATTCATTCTGGGGTGTGGACAAGCGTTTGTGTCTCCAGAGCTTGCAGTGAAGTGGAAAGCATGCATTAGACAGCTTGGTGATCTGAATTGAACAGAATAATTGAACTGCTGCCAAATCTGTGGATGACTAGATGTCCTGTGTGAGCCTGGAAAGTCCTGAGAAATCATGGTAATTGTCAAGCATGGCCTACACTTGAAAGGTAAGGCATGTCCCTCCTTTCCCCTGGTAACACATTATGCATCTCTCTAAACTGAAATTTAAGTTTGGTTAAATTCTTGTAGAATCTATGTGTATTTTCATCTTCTACATTCTTCTACCTAGATGAATAACAGGTTTGCTCCCTGCTGTGTAAAAGAACGCTTCCCTTTTATTTGCTTTAAAACTACCTATTTGATGCATCGATCCCTGCCCTCCTGTTCTAGTTCAGTTCAGAAAGGCCAGAATTAGAACAGTTTCTGAATGCTCCCCATCTGCAAGAGCTTATGCTCAGAGTTAGGCAGGTAAAAGGAAAAGGATTAAAACGTTGGTTCTTGCCTTCAAGCAACTCCCAAATCATCGGGAATGCAGACACAACTTTTTATAATACAAACCTGTGACCATGGCACAATTAAAATGACATAAGGTCTCAGTGGTGATGCAATTCATTATGCTGCAGGAATGTGGGGAGGCTTCCTACTGGAGGCAACTCTCAACTTAACTCTGAAGGTGGAGTAAGATTTCAACCAGAATTGAAAATGGTTTGAGTCCTCTGAGATTCCTTTAGAAATGAGGTGTGATATGAATACAAAATAAAATAAACATTCAAATTGTTGTGTTTGCAGGTGTCTACATGAAGATGTCTAGGAGGCAGCTAGCAATTCAGGATTGTAAGTATAGACATGAAAGCCACATACCTATGGAGATAAGCAAAGCCATGGAGGTCCATTTGACAGGGCAGAAGCGGAGAGCTGGAAGAGAAAACTGAGTGTGGAACCTTGGGGAATACCTGAGACTGAGGCAGAGACAAAAGTGGAGCCAGCAACATGGGCTGAGAAGCAGTGGTCTCAAGGGAACAGAAAATTATCAGCATGTCAACAGACAAGGGCCTCTGAAAAATATATCTCATAGGATCAAGACTGAGAAGAGGCTGTAGGATTTGATATTTAGACGCCATTCTCAACCCTCATTAGAGTAGCTCCAGTAGAGCAGGGAGTGTGGAAGTCTGATTGAAATGCACTGAGAAATGAAAGGGAGGTAAGGGAATATTCAGAGCTCTTCTTTTTCAGTAAGTGGCGTAAAGGGGAGATGGCAACTTGAATATAAAACTGGATCAAGAAAAGGATTTTGCTAGTAGCATTGGTTAGGTACTATATGACTTAGTTGAACCAAGAAATTAGGGTTTATAGTCCGAGAGAGAGTGTAATACAAATGCATAAGTTATTTATGGACCTTATGTATGAGTTATGGGTTTATGGTTTTAATAAGTGTTGTATGTTGTTATTGTTTCCTTTGCCTGGCTCTTCTTTTGGTGAACTGAACCTGCTCTAGTAATACAGGTTTAGCGAGGGCTACCAACCTTAATGCACACACACATACACACACGTGCCCATGCAGTTTTTGGATCAAATAACGGGCATGTGACCAACTCAGGATTTTTCAAACAGGAGCTAGCAGAAGAGATTGAGTCCCTCTCTACAAGCAAAGTTGGGGCATGAGCATGGAAGCTGCTAGTAGCTATGTTTCAAGCCTAGTGGAAAAAATTAAGAGTGAGAGAATAAATTCAATACATAGTGAGAAGCAAAGACAGTAGACAAAGAGAAAGAAACATGGAAGCCCCTCAGATGTTCAAGTCCCTGATTCAAGGGGTCCCAAAGGCCCAGCTCTACCCCTGCCCATCTTGCAGTTTTGTGAGTCTTCCAATAAATTTCTCTTTTCATCTAATCTAGATGAGCTTCCATCACATGAAGTTAAGAATACTGACTATTATAGAAGGATTGGTAAGGGTGAAGAAGAGTTTCAAAAGTTGCACTTTGAGATTTCCAATGGATGAAAATATTTTCAATATTTTTTTAGTTGACAGTCATACAGTGAGCTGGAGTTGGAAGAACATGCCAGACACAACACAACTTGGTAGAAAACTTGGAGGTAATATTAAGTATATAATACTTGCTAGAATACCCTCATTAAATGTTTGAGAGGCGGAATAGAGTAGGCTTATGTACCCAGACTTTGGAGCCAGATGACTTGGGGTTAAAAACCTGGCTCCAACTATGGAGAAGAGTAAGGGGGTTCCTTAAAAAACTAAAAATATAACTACCATATGACCCAGCAATCCTACAACTAGGCATATACCCTGAGAAAACCATAATTCAAAAGGAGTCATGTACCACGATGTTCACTGCAGCACTATTTACAATAGCCAGGACATGGAAGCAACCTAAGTGTCCATCAACAGATGAATGGATAAAGAAGATGTGGCACATATATACAATGGAATATTACTCAGCCATAAAAAGAAATGAAATTGAGTTATTTGTAGTGAGGTGGATGGACCTACAGTCTGTCATACAGAGTGAAGTAAGTCAGAAAGAGAAAAAAAAAATACCGTATGCTAACACATATATATGGAATCTAAAAAAAAAAAAAAGGTTCTGATGAACCTAGGGGCAGGACAGGAATAAAGATGCAGACGTAGAGAATGGACTTGAGAACACGGGGAGGGGGAAAGGTAAGCTGGGACGAAGTGAGAGAGTAGTATTGACATATACACACTACCAAACGTAAAATAGATAGCTAATGGGAAGCAGCCGCATAGCACAGGGAGATCAGCTCAGTGCTTTGTGACCACCTAGAGGGGTGGGATAGGGAGGCACAAGACGGAGGGGATATGGGGATATATGTATACATATAGCTGATTCACTTTATACAGCAGAAACTAACACAACAGTGTAAAGCAATTATACTCCAATAAAGATGTTAAAAAAATAACAAAAACCTGGCTCCACCACTTACCAGCTGTGTGATCTTGGGTAAATTTCCTTGTTTATTGTGCTAAAATACATATAACATAAAAATTTGCCACTTTAGCTATTTTAAAGTATACAATTCAGTGACATTTAGTACATTCACAATGTTGTGTAACCATAGCCACTATCAAGTTCCAGAATATTTTCATCATCTCAAAAGGAAACCCCATTCTTCCCTACCTCTAGCGAATATTAATCTGCTTCTGTCTCTATCAATTTGCTTATTCTGGACTTTTCACGTAAATCGAATCATATGATACATGGCCTTTTGTTTGTGACTTCCTTCACTTAGCATGATATTTTCAAGGTTCATCCATCTTACAGCATGTATCAACCTTTATTCTTTTTATGGCTGAGTAATATTCTATTGTATGGATATTATCCATTTTGTTTATCCACTTTGTTTATTCACTATTTGATGGATATTTGGATTGTTTCTAACTTTTGACTCTTGTGAATAGTGCTGCTATGAATATTTGTGTGCAAGTTTTTGTTTGAACACCTGTTTTCAAGTCTTTGCTTTGTGATACAGTAACTCTATGTTTAACTTTTTGAGACACCCCCAAAATGTTTTCTACAGTGGCTGCACCATTTTACATTTTATAGTGGTTTAGGAGTTTTTGCTTTTCCTTGAATACACTTGCCAAAGATGCAAGTGTATTTATTGATTGTTTCTTTAAAAAGAGCTCTTTAATTTATTAAGCAATTCAATAATTTTTCCATTTTACAATTCACTAGTGTTATTTTCAAATTTTAACTTTTCTAAAATTTGAATATATCTTTCAAGAGATGTCAAAGACATTTGGTAATGGCCAATTAGAGGAGCAAGTTGAGGCACAGTTGTAGTTGCTACATACACATGATCTTAACTGTGCATGGAAGGTATAATCATCCATTGTCACTTCAGATGAGTTATATACATTGATAGCCAACATGGGGTTAAATTTTAGCTTAAAAATGATTTCTGCATTTTACTTAAAATGCAATCCAAAATCACACCATGTAGCACAGTCGAAAGGAAAATTTTTGTGTATGCAGATGATTTTCTGTCTCATACAAAGCAATACAATTAAACGTAGTAGAAAACGACAAATTTTTCAGGTAGATAATAAGATGTCCAAAGCTAGGAACAGGAGTGTGATCAATGCTGGCTGATTTCTAGTGATGCTCATTGTCATCCAGCTATATGTACTTCAATTAAGGGAAAAAAATTATTAGTTTAACCCAGTGGAAAAGCAAGTAAACCCCTTTCAGTATGCTTTCAAATTAAACTGTCAACTCTGAAGGTGAATAGTGGTTATGTTCAGAAGAACGGGAATGAAAAGGAGTGTGTCACCATAATGTTAGATAAAACTGAAGGCTGCAAAAAGAGATGCAGGAGGGATTTCAGACTGAGTGTGAAGCTGGCTCAAACTAAAAATTTGGTTGCAATAGTGAAAAAGAAGAAAGTAGTATACAATTGTATTAATGAATTTATACTGTACTGTATTTATTTACAGATGACATGACTGTATATTAGAAAATGCTAAGAAATCTCCCAAAAAGCTACTGGAACTAAGAAGTGAATTTACCAAGATCACAGTATACTAAGTAAATATAAACAGAGTGATCTCATTTCCATACAACAGCAGTTGGGAAATTATATTTTATAAAAACAAGATACAAAATCAATCATATTTCTATATATTAGCAATTGAAAATAAAACCAAAATAGTATCTTTTGCAATAGTGTCAAAAACATATAGTGTTAACAAAAGACATGCAAGACATCTACACTGAATAGTAAAAAATACACCTAAGAAAAATTAAAGAAGAGCTAAAAGTATGAAAAGATAGATTACGTTCATGATTTGGAAGACAATAAATATTGTTAAGTTGTCAATTCTCTCCAAAATAACAACTAGGTTTAATGCAATTCCAATAAAAACCTGGCAGGCATGTTTGTTTTGTTTTTTTAAAGAAATTGAACTATGAACCTGCAGCCTGCAAAATGGAGACCCCAAACATGGTAACATAAGCAAAATGAGAAGACAGAATAACACACAGCAGATGAAGGAGCAAGGTAAAAACCCACCAGACTTAACAAATGAAGAGGAAATCGGCAGTCTACCTGAAAAAGAATTCAGAATAATGATAGTAAAGATGATCCAAAATCTTGGAAATAGAATAGACAAAATGCAAGAAACATTTAACAAGGACCTAGAAGAACTAAAGAGGAAACAAGCAATGCTGAACAACACAATAAATGAAATTAAAAATACTCTAGAAGGAATCAATAGCAGAATAACTGAGGCAGAAGAACGGATAAGTGACCTGGAAGATAAAATAGTGGAAATAATTACTGAAGAGCAGAATAAAGAAAAAAGAATGAAAAGAACTGAGGACAGTCTCAGAGACTTCTGGGACAACATTAAATGCACCAACATTCAAATTATAGGGGGTCCCAGAAGAAGAAGAGAAAAAGAAAGGGACTGAGAAAATATTTGAAGAGATTATAGATGAAAATTTCCCTAATATGGGAAAGGAAATAGTTAATCAAGTCCAGGAAGCACAGAGAGTCCCATACAGGATAAATTCAAGGAGGAACACTCCAAGACACATATTGATCAAACTGTCAAAAATTAAATACAAAGAAAACATATTAAAAGCAGCAAGGGAAAAACAACAAATAACACACAAGGGAATCGCCATAAGGTTAACAGCTGATCTTTCAGCAGAAACTCTGCAAGCCAGAAGGGACTGGCAGGACATATTTAAAGTGATGAAGGAGAAAAACCTACAACCAAGATTACTCTACCCAGCAAGGATCTCATTCAGAATTGATGGAGAAATTAAAACCTTTACAGACACGCAAAAGCTGAGAGACTTCAGCAGCACCAAACCAGCTTTACAACAAATGCTAAAGGAACTTCTCTAGGCAAGAAACACAATAGAAGGAAAACGCCTATAATAACGAACCCAAAAGAATTAAGAAAATGGGAATAGGAACATACATATCGATAATTACCTTAAATGTAAATGGATTAAATGCTCCCACCAAAAAACACAGACTGGCTGAATGGATACAAAAACAAGACCTATATAAATGCTGTCTACAAGAGACCCACTTCAGACCTAGGGACACATACAGACTGAAAGTGAGGAGATGGAAAAAGATATTCCATAAAATGGAAATCAAAAGAAAGCTGGAGTAACAATTCTCATATGAGACAAAATAGACTTTAAAATAAAGACTATTAGAAGAGACAAAGAAGGACACTACATAATGATCAAGGGATCGAACGAAGAAGAAGATATAACAATTGTAAATATTTATGCACCCAACATAGGAGCACCTCAATACATAACGCAAATACTAACAGCCATAAAAGGGGAAATTGACAGTAACACAATCATAGTAGGGGACTTTAATACCCCTCTTCCACCAATGGACAGATCATCCAAAATGAAAATAAATAAGGAAACACAAGCTTTAAATGATACATTAAACAAGATGGACTTAATTGATATTTATAGCACATTCCATCCAAAAACAACAGAATACACATTTTTCTCAAGTGCTCATGGAACATTCTCCAGGATAGATCATATCTTTGGTCACAAAGCAAGCCGTGGTAAATTTAAGAAAACTGAAATCATATCAAGTATCTTCTCTGACCACAATGCTATGAGAATAGATATCAATTACAGGAAAAGATCTGTAAAAAATACAAACACATGGAAGCTAAACAAGACACTACTTAATAACGAAGTGATCACTGAAGAAATCAAAGAGGAAATCAAAAAATACCTAGAAACAAATGACAGTGGAGACACGATGACCCAAAACCTATGGGATGCAGCAAAAGCAGTTCTAAGAGGGAAGTTTATAGCAATACAATCCTACCTTAAGAAACAGGAAACATCTTGAATAAACAACCTAACCTTGCACCTAAAGCAATTAGAGAAACAAGAACAAAAAAAAACAAAGTTAGCAGAAGGAAATAAATCATAAAGATCAGATCAGAGGGCTTCTCTGATGGCGCACTGGTTGAGAGTCCACCTGCCAATGCATGGGACATGGGTTCGTGTCCCAGTCTGGGTAGATCCCACATGCCATGGAGCGGCTGGGCCCATGAAACATGGCCACTGAACCTGCACGTCCGGAGCCTATGCTCAGCAATGGGAGAGGCCACAAGAGTGAGAGGGCTGCGTACCACAAAAAAGAAAAAAAAAAAAAAAAAAAAAGATCAGATCAGAAATGAATGAAAAAGAAATAAAGGAAAAGATAGCAAAGAGCAATAAAATTAAAAGCTGGTTCTTTGAGAATATAAACAAAATTGATAAACCATTAGCCAGACTCATCAAGAAAAACGGGAGAAGACTCACATCAATAGAATTAGAAATGAAAAAGGAGAAGTAACAACTGACACTGCAGAAATACAAAGGATCATGAGAGATTACTACAAGCAACTCTATGCCAATATAATGGACAACCTGGAAGAAATGGACACATTCTTAGAATTGCACAACCTGCTGAGACTGAATCAGGAAGAAATAGAAAATATGAACAGACCAATCACAAGCACTGAAATTGAAACTGTGATTAAAAATCTTCCAACAAACAAAAGCCCAGGACCAGATGGCTTCACAGGCAAATTCTATCAAACATTTAGAGAAGAGCCAACACCTACTTTTCCCAAAGTCTTCCAAAATACAGCAGAGGGAGGAACACTCCCAAACTCATTCTATGAGGCCACCATCACCCTGATACCAAAACCAGACAAAGATGTCACAAAGAAAGAAAACTACAGGCCAATATCACTGATGAACATAGATGCAAAAATCCTCAACAAAATACTAGCAAACAGAATCCAACAGCACATTTAAAGGATCATACACCATGATCAAGTGGGGTTTATCCCAGGAATGCAAGGATTCTTCAATATACGCAAATCAATCAACGTGAAACACCATATTAACAAATTGAAGAATAAAAACCATATGATCATCTCAATAGATGCAGAGAAAGCTTTTGACAAAATTCAACACCCATTTATGATAAAAACCCTGCAGAAAGTAGGCATAGAGGGAAGTTTCCTCAACATAATGAAGGCCATATATGACAAACCCACAGCCAACATCGTCCTCAATGGTGAAAAACTGAAAGCATTTCCACTAAGATTAGGAACAAGACAAGGTTGCCCACTCTCACCACTCTTATTCAACATAGTTTTGGAAGTTTTAGCCACAGCAATCAGAGAAGAAAAAGAAAAAAAAGGAATCCAAATCGGAAAAGAAGAAGTAAAGCTGTCACTGTTAGCAGATGACATGGTACTATACATAGAGAATCCTAAAGATGCCACCGGAAAACTACTAGAGCTAATCAATGAATTTGGTAAAGTAGCAGGATACAAAATTAATGCACAGAAATCTCTTGCATTCCTATACACTAATGATGAAAAATCTGAAAGTGAAATCAAGAAAACACTCCCATTTACCATTGCAACAAAAAGAATAAAATATCTAGGAATAAACCTACCTAAGGAGACAAAAGACCTGTATGCAGAAAATTATAAGACATTGATGAAAGAAATTAAAGATGATACAAATAGATGGAGAGATATACCATGCTCTTGGATTGGAAGAATCAACATTGTGAAAATGACTCTACTACCCAAAACAATCTACAGATTCAATGCAATCCCTATTAAACTGCCACTGGCATTTTTCACAGAACTAGAACAAAAAATTTCTCAATTTGTATGGAAACACAAAAGACCCCGAATAGCCAAAGCAATCTTGAGAACAAAAAACAGAGCTGGAGGAATCAGGCTCCCTGACTTCAGACTACTACAAAGCTACAGTAATCAAGACAGTATGGTACTGGCACAAAAACAGAAATATAGATCAATGGAACAGGATAGAAAGCCCAGAGGTAAACCCATGCACATATGGTTGCCTTATCTTTGCTAAAGGCGGCAAGAATATACAGTGGAGAAAAGACAGCCTCTTCAATAAGTGGTGCTGGTAAAACTGGACAGCTACATATAAAAGAATGAAATTAGAACACTCCCTAACACCATACACAAAAATAAGCTCATAATGGATTAAAGACCTAAATGTAAGGCCAGAAACTATCAAACTCTTAGAGGAAAACATAGGCAGAACACTCTATGACATAAATCACAGCAAGATCCTTTTTGACCCACCTCCTAGAGAAATGGAAATAAAAACAAAAATAAACAAATGGGACCTAATGAAACTTCAAAGCTTTTGCACAGCAAAGGAAACCATAAACAAGACCAAAAGACAACCCTCAGAAGGGGAGAAAATATTTGCAAATGAAGCAACTGATAAAGGATTCATCTCCAAAATTTACAAGCAGCTCATGCAGCGCAATATCAAAAAAACAAACAACCCAATCCAAAAATGAGCAGAAGACCTAAATAGACATTTCTCCAAAGAAGATATACAGATTGCCAACAAACACATGAAAGAATGCTCAACATCACTCATCATTAGAGAAATGCAAATCAAAACTACAATGAGATATTATCTCACACTGGTGAGAATGGTCATCATCAAAAAATCTAGAAACAATAAATGCAGGAGAGGCTGTGGAGAAAAGGGAACCCTCTTGCACTGTTGGTGGGAATGTAAATTGATACAGCCACTATGGAGAACAGTATGGAGGTTCCTTAAAAAACTACAAATAGAACTACCATACGACCCAGCAATCCCACTACTGAGCATATACCCTGAGAAAACCATAATTCAAAAAGAGTCATGTACCAAAATGTTCATTGCGGCTCTATTTACAATAGCCAGGACATGGAAGCAACCTAAGTGTCCATCATTGGATGAATGGATAAAGAAGATTTGGCACATATATACAATGGAATATTACTCATAAAAAGAAACGAAACTGAGTTATTTGTAGTGAGGTGGATGGACTTAGAGTCTGTCATACAGAGTGAAGTCAGAAAGAGAAAAACAAATACCATATGCTAACACATATATATGGAATCTAAGAAAAAGAAAAAAGCCATGAAGAACCTAGGGGTAAGATGGGAATAAAGATACAGACCTACTAGAGAATGGGCTTGAGGATATGGGGAGGGGGAAGGGTAAGCTGTGACAAAGTGAGAGAGTGGCATGGACATATATACACTACCAAATGTAAAATAGATAGCTAGTGGGAAGCAGCCACATAGCACAGGGAGATCAGCTCAGTGCTTTGTGACCACCTAGAGGGGTGGGATAGGGAGGGTGGGAGGGAGGGAGACGCAAGAGGGAAGAGATATGGGAACATATGTATAACTGATTCACTTTGTAAGAAAGCATAAAGTAACACACCATTGTAAAGCAATTATACTCCAATAAAGATGTTTAAAAAAAAAGAAATTGACAAGCTGATCTTAACGTTTATACAGAATTGCAATAAACCTAGAATAGTCAAAATAATGTTGAAAAAGCAGAACAAAGTCAGAAATTATAAAATAAGATATCAAGACTTATTATAAAGCTGCAGTAATCAAGACTGCATGTGGCATTGGTATAAAGGCAGCCAAAAAGATCAATGAAACAGAAAAGAGAATCCAGAAACAAACCCACACGTGTAGTCAATTCATTTTCAGCAAAAGTGCCAAGGCAAATCACTGGGAAAAGAAAAATCTTTTCCACAAGTGGTGCAAAAACAACTAGATATGTGTACTAAAAAATAAATTGAACTTCAATCTCTACCTCACACCAAATGTAAAAATTTATATTAAATAGATAATATACCTAATGCAAAAGACAAAATAATAACCCTTCTGGAAGAAAATATAGAAAAGTATTTTCACAACTTTGGCATAGACTAACACACAAGACACAAAAAGCACTAACCATATAATATTAGTAAATTGAACTTTATCAAAATTAAAATTTATACTTATCAAAAGATACCATTGGGACTTCCCTGGTGGTCCAGTGGTTAAGATTTCACCTGCCAATGCGGGGTTGCAGGTTTGATCCCTGGTCAGGGAGCTAAGATCCCAAATGTCTCATGGCCAAAAAATGAAAACATAAAACAGAAGCAATATTGTAACAAATTCAATAAAGACTTTAAAAAATTGGTCCACATCAAAAAAATCTTTAAAAAAAGATACCATTAAATAAAAATAGAAGCCAGAGACTGGGAGAAAATATTTACAACATCTATATATGGAAATTGATTTATATCCAAAATATAGATATGTATTTTTAAATTCCTGTAAATCAGCAGTAAAAGAAATAAATAAAAATTGAGACTTAGAGATACATGAATAGCTAATAAGCACATGGAAAGACGTTCAACATCATTAGTTATCAGGGAAAATATGAATTAAAACCACAACGGGATACCACATCACAACCAGTGGAATTAAAGTTTTTTTAAGTAAATAGCCAATGTTGGCAAAAATGTGGAGTAGCTGAATTCTTATTCACTGCTGGTGCAATTTAAAGACTACTTTTGAAGGTTTTGTCCATTTTTTAAAAAGTTAAATATATACCACAGGTACATAAATTGTCAGAATACATCAAATTATACTTAATATCTGCATACTTTATTGCATGGATAGTGCAATATAAATTTTTTTAAATAAAAGTTGGCCAAATCTTTATAGCTGAAGAGGCCTAACCTTACAAATTTCAGAAACTTGTTTTAAGCAGTATGGTCTGAAGTTACCCTCTTAATTTCCTGTTTGCCGCACGTATTATTTAGGAGACTATATTTTTTTAGTGGTTCTCAAATAGATGAATATTTGTTATTTAAATACAGTTGTTAATTTCTAGTTTTTAGTATATTGTGGTCAACAATGTAATTTGTATAATTTCTACTACTGATATTTATATAGGTTTTCCTTTTGGAGTGAATGGATGATGAATTTCCATAAAGGTTTTATTAACATTTTTTTAAAAGGACACCTGAAATATCCAAATAGTTATAAAAGATATAGAAAATAGAAAAATATAATAGAAATGAAAATAGAAAATATTCCATTTTTAATATTTTTCTATATTCTGTCAATGATTAATTTTTCTTTATATTTTGAACAAATTTTGCACTACGTATCTCAAGGGATATTTGGTCTGCTTAAATATATTTTCATTTGGAATTATACCCATTATTAAAATAACTTTTTTCATTTTAAACTTGTATTGCATTGCTTCAGATATATTTCCTACAAACAGAATTTAGATGAATCTCATAGAATGTTTTAAAGCAATCTGAAGGTTCAAATCTTTCATTATGTAGTTTTTATCTCAGTAATTTACAGCTATAATTGATATATCAGATCTTTATTCTTTCATCTTGTTTGATGTTTTCTGTTTTCATGTTTCTATAGTGTTCCCTTTTTTGTAGGGTTTTTCACATGGATCATGTTCCTTTTTTTCCTGCTTTTTAATTCTAATGATTGCTTTTAGTTTTAGTCTCTATTCTCTAGTTGCTAGAGTCAAATATAAAATGGTATCTGCTACCTTTCTCTACTCTGTACGTCTTCTCACAAGTAGCGTGAGAGTAAATCTATCAGTTTATAAATTACTTTAAAATTAACTGGAGTTTTACATCCAGATTATTATCAAATTTATTTATCCATTATAAATCTCCTTTGATAATAATTTTTGACATCTGCCCTCAGTTGTATAGGCAGATTTACAATACTTATTTTTGAACAGTGGTTTTCAAACTTTGTTCCATGGAGTCCTCCGGTTTTGGAGAGGTCCCTCACAGGTTACCTGTGGTTGGGTCTCTTGGTTCTTCATGCCTCTTTAACCAGAGAATGACAATTATGGGTGTCTCATATTTTGGGTTTTCAAAGAAGAAATTTTTTATCTCCAGATAAATACTAAAATACATTTGATAAACACAGATTCGGACATATCACTATTTTAATTGGTTTCAGACCTACGGACAGCCCTTTTCTAGCCTAAGTTCTCCATTCTTCAGCTTTTCCTTCAAGTAATTTTTTTCAAGGAGGGTATATATTTCTGAGTCCTTGCCTATCTGAGATGTCTTTTTGATATTTCACTAGTTAAAGATGACTAGGCTGGGTATAAAAGCATTATGTTACAAACTTTGTTTCTCAAAACTCTGTATGTAATACTCCATTTTCTTCTAAATTTAAGCTTTCAGAGTAAAACCCAGAAAATGGTGAGACTTTTGTTTTTCTTTTCTTTTCTTTTCTCTTTTTTTAGGTAGTCTCTTTCTTCCTCTTATATGCTTGTGGAAGTTTTCTTATCCTTATGAATTAAAATTGTTGCCAGGATACATCCTCATGTGTGTCTTCATGCATTGACTTGTCTGGAACACAATGATTTTTTCAGTATGAGTCTTACTTCTGCTCATGAATTTTTCCTGTTATATCTTTAATTATTGCTTTTTTTCCCATTAGTTTAAGTATCTTCTTCAAGAATACCAATTATCTATATATTTACTCTCTGTTCTTTAACATCCTTATATTTTGTAATCTATGGAGGAATCCAAATAGTTCCCTGAAATCCTCCAATTTCTGGACACTCCAGTAAATCATTTCAGAAACATGTTGTCCCTCTAGGAAGGACTTCTAGGTCTCCTAGATACTCTTTCTTCCCTTGAAGTCTTTTTCACACACTCCATGTAGTTTTTCCCCACTTTATTGATCTTTGTACAAGTGGAAATCTATTCATATTTGATATTTATCAAAAGACAGGAAAGTTGAAATACTCTCAGCTCCACTCTAACTATTAGATGTGCACAGCCTCTGGACTGAGGCCTAGTTTCCAGCATGACTTCCTCTAATGCACCCTTCTTCTACTGAGGTTCCATATTGCTCCAATGACACCGTCTAATTTCCTGGGCCTGTGAACCTGCAATGTACATAAAAATCGGCAATTCCCAGCATGCACTGTCACCAGGGTTTTGGTGGTGGTGGTTTGGTTTTATTTTTTGTTTTGTTTTGGTTGGTTTGGTTGTTTCTGACCCAACCTAAACCTAAGGAGCTTTACCTGTAATACATTTTCCCCTGAAAATGCAATATGCCTCCACCAGTCCTCTGACTCGGCCAAAGCTGACCTTGTTTTCTGAGAAGCCAAGCTGTTTTCTGAGAATTTTAATTTCTCTGATGTAGAATGACGTGACAATACTCTCAACCCACATGGGTAAAAGCCCACCTGCCCAGTTGTCTTGATAATGGACAGACGAGAGGACTCAGTGCCTTCCCTCCTCATTTCAAAAGTTTTTTTGTGTCATGTAGTAAAGCTGATTAGGTGTACCATAGAAAAAGACACGGGTAGTTTTATCTCAGTCTTGCTTTACAGTTAGTATAGATTCTTCCCCAATTTTGAGATTATGCTGTCCATGGTTTTTATTTTGATATTTAATTTATTATGTTTTTTTCTTTGTCTTCATAGGCATTTTAGTAGAAAAATTGGGAAAGACTTCACCAGGGGCTTCTAGCCAGGCTCCATTTTTAGCTGGAACTCCTGTAGCTTCTTAATAAATAATTAAAACATGTCTGGGGAGGATATTCAGCAACTAAATCAATGCTAGAGATTATTCACTAAAGATGTGAAATCTGGGTATCTCAATGTGAAAAGAGAGGAAATATTGTTTTTTAGGAGCAAAATAAAATTCCTAACAACTGACTAAGATTCCTTATAGAAATGATGACAAAGAATGGTATTCCCAAAATAAAAGGCTTATGCTGAGAGCTCAAGTTGCTGTCCACCCAAGTAGAATTAAGAGTACCGTTCTGCAGATTTGGGATTAATGTCACCACATCTAGCCCTAGCTATAATGCAGGCAATAACATTTTGTAAGAAAGAACACCATGTGGCAGACTTGCTAATCTTCTGGATGAGAATAAGCTGGAAGTTGGCAACATGTATTGACATGCCTTGGACCAAAAGGAGTACTTAGCATGACACTGCAGTTTTCAGAGCTATTCAGAGATAAGAGATATATGGTCAAAAATAGTGTGATATATGGGCAACTGTAAAACAGCTGAATACTAAGCACTTAAGTCAAATGAAATTTTAAAAACTTGTTCAAACAAAAGCCTAGAGGTAATAGGAGACCAGTTAGTATCAACAGTTGATGGCTATTTGAGTGGAATGTGGGGGAAAGGCTGCTAGATGAGGGTCTAATTAAGGTTGAATCTTGTCGTCATTTTAAAAAAGAATTTAGGTTAAATTCTTTAGTTAAAGAACTTAATAAAGAAATGGGTAGATGGGTCATTTTGGGAGTTGAAACTGCTTCCACAAAGAATAAAATGTTCCCCTATGAGAAATATGAGGTACCCATGTCTAGTGCCCTAAATAAAGAAGGCCCCATCACCTTTCTGAGGTCAATGTTAATATCCCCAACCTTCCAAGAGTTGAATACCTCCAAGTTCCTCACCAACCAAATGAGCAGAATTTACCAAGAAAGAGCTTGCCTTCACCATGCTAAAGAAAGGCTAAATCTGCAGCCTGCTTAAGCCTAATTTCCCAAGTAAGAAGTACCATAAAGCAAGATAGGAACAGGGATATAGAAAGGGGATGGAAACTGAGCAGCTGAGATCAGGAGGTACACAAAATATATTTAAAAGCAGAATCTCAGTACTCTGGCAACACATAACAAGGAAGCATCTTGTCTGAACTAGTCTGTCCTGGTCTTTCAATAGGAGGGGCCCTGCTAATCCTTGGATAAAATTATTTTAGAACTGAAAGAGAATTTGGAGATTATCTAGTCCAGTCCCCTCACTTGAGGACACTTAGCACCTGAGAGAGTAAAAGGCTTGCTGGGCTCATGCAGTAAATTAGTTGCAGAAGTGGAATTATAACCCCAAACCTCCTGATGCTCACTGAGATATTCTTTCCACTACAACAACAATCTCTTCATGGCTCTTTTTATGAAAATTCTAAGAGAGGAAAGAGATATATCAGATATATTCTGATACAGTGGAAAGAGAACTTTATCAACTATAAATTCTGAGTTCTAGTCTTCTCTCTCCTAGTTTGAATAATAGAATCCTAGAAATCAAGACTTCATTTAGTTCAACTTGCCACTCAAAGAAAGAAACCCCTACATAATATCCAAGAACAACTAGGTGGGTGACCCAGCTCTTGTGAACACCTCCCAGGGGTGGATATCTCACTACCTGGGAAGGAGCTGATAGTGCTCGATGACCTGAAATCTTCTGAAGCTTCTCTGAAACTTCTATTTTCACCCCCAAGAAGGGGTTTTTATCTCTTCTACATGTTAGCACTGCTCACTTAGTTCAACAAACATTCACTAAAAGTCCATACTTGCTAGATTCTGGAGCTATAGACTTAGAATTATAAAGCTGACATTGAAGAACACATAATCTAGTCAGGGAGATGATCCTTAATTACTATTAAATATGATAATGCATGCCACAAGTGCCAAGCACATGTAAACTCTCAATAAATATTAGACACCATTCTTATTAACTATTACATAGCTCTTTCATCACCTTGTGTTCAGACTACATTTCCACTTCTTTCAAGCATGCAGCATAGAATGTGGCTTGTAGATCAGGGTCAGCAAACTTTCTATAAAGGGCCAGACCATAAATATTTCAGGCTTTGAAAGCCATACATCTCTGTCACAACTACTCAACTCTACATTTCTAGTATGAAAGCAGCCACAGAGAATATATGAATAAATGGGTATGGTGTGGCTGTGCTCCAATAAAACTTGACTTATAACAAGAGGGCTGGCTGGGTTTCACTACAGGCCATAGTTTGCCAACCTCTGCACTGGATGCTTCACTGTCCTAACCACCCTCCTTTAGCCTGTCAATGTCCCTTTTAAAATATGTCATTGAAAGCTAAACACTCTGCTCTAAAGATGGCAGGACCAGTAAAAAATATAATAGGGTTATTAAATACCATGAATAGGATACTATAAGTCAATTGTTGTGGTTCAAAATGGTCACTTTTTTAAATAAGTACTTACATTAATTTATTTTTAGTTTACAATGTACTTTCAGAAATACTCTCATTTAATTTTACTCACTGCATCCCATTATTGGCTTATATTAGTTTCGAGGTCAATTAGAAATCTTGAGAATAGGATGAAGTCTTTATTAAAACAAAGGGAGTAAGTGAAGATCAACAGTCTAAATAGTGCACAACCTCCAGCCCCGCTTTCACTAATCATCCCTCAAAATTCTGAGAGTGGGACTTAAATCTCCTACCCCTGAGAAGGGCAAAAGATTGAAGGATTATACTCTTGGGAAATATGCCTAAAAAAAAAAAAAAAAAAACTGCCATTTGAGAATCACCAACTAAACAGCTGGGTTCTTTCTGATTGGAGAGTGAAATTCACTTCAGCAATTGTCAAGCTCTAACCATAAATATGTAGTCTTCAGTTGGCTTTTTAGCGCCTCATTTTAAAATATGAACAGACAGCCAAGGATTACCAGGCATTTCAGAAAAAACCCCAGTCAATATTTAAGCCAGAGACCAATATAAGCATGAAAAAAAAAAAAAGGAAGGAAGGAAATAAGGAAGGAAGGAAGAAATGAAGGAAGGAAAGAATAAAGAATGAAAGTTAAAGAACTAAAAATAATACAAGGATTTCCACTAAGATCAGGAACAAGACAAGGTTGCCCACTCTCACCACTATTATTGGAAGTTTTAGCCACAGCAATCAGAGAAGAAAAAGGAAAAAAAGGAATCCAAATCAGAAAAAAAGAAGTAAAGCTGTCACTGTTGGCAGATGATATGATACTATACACAGAAAATCCTAAAGATGCTACCAGAAAACTACTCAAGCTAATCAATGAATTGGGTAAAGTAGCAGGATACAAAATTAATGCACAGAAATCTCTTGCATTCCTATACACTAATGACAAAAAATCTGAAAGTAATATTAAGGAAACACTCCCATTTACGATTGCAACAAAAAGAATAAAATACCTAGGAATAAACTTACCTAAGGAGACAAAAGACCTCCATGCAGAAAATTATAAGACACTGATGAAAGAAATTAAAGACAATACAAACAGATGGAGAGAGGTACCATGTTCTTGGATTGGAAGAATCAGCATTGTGAAATTGACTATACTACCCAAAGCAATCTACAGATTCAATGTAATCCCTATCAAACTACCAATGGCATTTTTCACAGAACTAGAACAAAAAATTTCTCAATTTGTATGGAAACATAAAAGACCCCGAATAGCCAAAGCAATATTGAGAAAGAAAAACAGAACTGGAGGAATCAGGCTCTCTGACTTCAGACTATACTACAAAGCTACAATAATCAAGACAGTATGGTACTAGCACAAAAACAGAAATATAGATCCATGGAACAGGATAGAAAGCCGAGAGATAAACCCATGCACATATGGTCACCTTGTTTTTGATAAAGGAGGCAAGGATATACAATGGAAAAAAGACAGTCTCTTCAATAAGTGGTGCTGGGAAAACTGGACAGCTACATGTAAAAGAATGAAATTAGAACACTCCCTAACACCATACACAAAAATAAACTCAAAATGGATTTAAGACCTAAATATAAGGCCAGAAACTATAAAACTCTTAGAGGAAAACATAGGAAGAACATTGTATGACATAAATCACAGCAAGATCCTTTTTGACTCACCTCCTAGGGAAATGGAAATAAAAACAAAAATAAACAAATGGGACCTAATGAAACTTCAAAGCTTTTGCACAGCAAAGAAAACCATAAACAAGACCAAAAGACAACCCTCAGAACAGGAGAAAATTTTTGCAAATGAAGCAACTGACAAAGGATTCATCTCCAAAATTTACAAGCAGCTCATGCAGCGCAATATCAAAAAAACAAACAACCCAATCCAAAAATGGGCAGAAGACCTAAATAGACGTTTCTCCAAAGAAGATATACAGATTGCCAACAAACACATGAAAGAATGCTCAACATCATTAATCAGTAGAGAAATGCAAATCAAAACTACAATGAGATATCATCTCACACCGGTCATAATGGCCATCATCAAAAAATCTACAAACAATAAATGCTGGAGAGGGTGTGGAGAAAAGGGAACCCACTTGCACTATTGGTGGGAATGTAAACAGATACAGCTACTATGGAGAACAGTAAGGAGGTTCCTTAAAAAACTAAAAATAGAACTACCATATGACCCAGCAATCCCACTACTGGGCATATACCCTGAGAAAACCATAATTCAAAAAGAGTCATGTACCACAATGTTCACTGCAGCTCTATTTGCAATAGCCAGGACATGGAAGCAACTTAAGTATCTATTGACAGATGAATGGATAAAGAAGATGTGGCACATATATACAATGGAATATTACTCAGCCATATAAAAGAAACGAAATTGAGTTATTTGTAGTGAGGTGGATGGACCTAGAGACTGTCATACAGAGTGAAGTAAGTCAGAAAGAGAAAAACAAATACCATATGCTAACATATATATATGGAATCTAAAAAAAAAAAAATTGGTCATGAAGAACGTAGGGGCAGGACAGGAATAAAGACACAGACCTACTAGAGAATGGACTTGAGCACAAGGGGAGAGGGAAGGGTAAGCTGTGACAAAGTGAGAGAGTGGCATGGACATATATACAGTACCAAATGTAAAACAGATAGCTAGTGGGAAGCAGCCACATAGCACAGGGAAATCAGCTCGGTGCTTTGTGACCACCTAGAGTGGTGGGATAGGGAGGGTGGGAGGGAGGGAGATGCAAGAGGGAAGAGATATGGGGATATATGTATATGAATAGCTGATTCACTTTGTTATAAAGCAGAAACTAACACACCATTGTAAAGCAATTATACTCCAATAAAGATGTTAAAAAAATAATAAATAAAAATTTAAAAAATACAAGGAATTTTAAATGGAAACTTCCCCCCAAAATCTGTAATTAATACCTTCAGAGACATTGTTAAAAAAAAACTATTAGATTTACTAAGCAAGAATAAAATGCCACAAAAAAAAGAACATTCAAATACTTAGAAAATAAGGAAAAGTTGTTAGTATTTAAAAATATGACAAAAGAAAAAGTAAATAGAAAGACTGGAAGATAAAATTGAGGAAGTCATCCAGAAAGCAGAACAAAAAGAAAAAGTGAGAATATCAGTAAAGAATATTTAACAGATAACTAATAGGAATTCTACAAAGAAAGAACGGAGATAACGGAGAAGGGGACATTATCTAAGAAATAACACAGGCAAATTTCTTAGAACTGAAGAAAATTAGATTCCCGGTTGAAAAGAACGCAACACAATGTGCACAGCCCCTTGGCAAGTTATAGCCCAAGTGTTAGAAGTTAATCAGACAACTAAGCTTTATTAACCTGGACTAGGCATTGGTGGTTCTGCAGCAAACAGAGAGATAAACCCAGACTTTGGAAGTTTATATGCTAATGGTGGATCAGTCCCCTTCACGTACCCCCCAAAAATCCTCTCCACTAAAAGAAACATTTTTCCCATAGTAAAGAGTGTTTGGGGCTTCCCTGGTGGCGCAGTGGTTGAGACCCCGCCTGCCGACGCAGGGGACACGGGTTCGTGCCCTGGTCTGGGAAGATCCCACATGCCGCGGAGCGGCTGGGCCCGTGAGCCATGGCCGCTGAGCCTGCGCGTCCGGAGCCTGTGCTCCACAACGGGAGAGGCCACAACAGTGAGAGGCCCGCGTACCGCAAAAAAAAAAAAAAAAAAAAAAAGGGTGTTTGGCGCCTAGTAAATCGTAAGCCTGGTCCAGATTATCATCCTGCCCTATCATGACTAATGGACCCACTCGTATTCCTGGCTGGTGGAAACTTAACTTTCCTACCCAAGGAGGTCCTCCTTATCCCCGGTTCTCTGAAGGAGGTTGTATGTAAATATTTATGCTTTCTTGCTGCAGTCCATCCTAACAACCGACCTTCCCACTGAGTTGGCATAGCAGTGGAAACCATGACATCAAAAACAAATGTAATATATATCTGCCTTCTCAAATCCTTTTTGAAAAAAAAAAATGGGGTCCTACAAAGCAAATGAGAATAAATAGCTATATGAAATTCAGTTTAGCACATTTTGTGGTCTTTTCCATACATTAATTCTCTTTAGAACCCCATTTAATCCTCTTTACAAATGTGTGAAGTAGCTATTCTTGACCACAAAGTTCAGAAGGGGATAAGTAATTTACCCAGGCCCACAGCTAGGGAATGGTACTGATGGAGTCACACCTGGGGTCCTCTGACCCAAATCCCAGATTCTTCCTTCAATTGTACAAACTTAATTGTACAATGAATGCCCCTCTTAAACTCTTCTCATAAAAACAAACAAAAACCTGCACAAACTTGTGTAAAGCAACATCTATCATAAAATCATTAGTAATCATGAATCGCAAATTAATCTCTGAACTGATACACTAGAACACTTGATGCTGCCATGAAACATATATGAAATACCAAGACCATAATCTGAGAACTATAACAAACTATAACTACAGCCAACTATAACAGATAGTTCAGTGGCCTGGGGGCTCAGATATCAGTGATAATTCTGTCTTACCTTTCGTCAAACCATATAACCTCTCTGGACTAACTACTGGTCCTTATCTATGAAATGAAAGGTTGAGACTAGATTAGTGGTGAATTCCCTTCAGCATTATTTCTGAAAATGCAAGACTTTAATGTAGTCTCTATTTAACTACACTTTATTAAATAATTAATAAATATGAAAAATTGTTTAAACTCACTATATTAATTAATAAACATGAAAAATTATTTAGAAATTGTTTAAAGTCATCAAAACCATAAGTCAAATCAAGAGGCCAATTTACCTATCAAATTAGCAAATGTTTTTAACTTTTAATATTCCTCTTTTATTGAAGTATAGTTGATTTACAATATTATATTAGTTATTACAAGATAATGGCTATAATTCCCTGTGCTATACAATATATCCTTGTTGCTTATATCTTTAATATTTCTTTAATATCCAAGTAACACTCATTCACAGAGAGAAAATTAGAACTAGTGATACAGAAAAGATCCCACCCATAATCTTACCAATTAAAAAAAACTACCATTCACATTTTCATGTATGTCCTTCAAAAACAACATTATGTTATTCTTTTGGTTTCATAACTGATTTACTCCCCAAAACATATTGGGGAGTAAATCAGTTTACTGATTTACTTTTTCATTTCAGTACATAGCTATATCATCCTTTTATGTGGCTGTATCATCATTTATTTGACCAGTTCCCTAGTACTGAACATTATTTGTTATTATTTTGCTATTGTAAACAGTGCTGAGGTGAACATCTTTGAATGTACAGCTTGCTTGATTATTTCCTCAGGATAAATTCCTCTATGTGGAATTTCTGGTAAGCACATATTTACGGCTTGCGGCAACTTTTGCCAGACTGTCTCCAGAAGTACAATTCGCTTTCCCACTAGCCCCATTTGAGACTGCCTATTTCCCATAGTTTCATCAACACTGAGTTAATAATCTTAACGTTTGCCAAAATGATAGGCAAACCTGTTTAACTTGGAGTTCTTTGCTTACAAGCGAGTTAAAACTTTTCACACATGGCTATCAAGCATTTTTAATTATTTATTTCTTTATGATAGTTACGTCCTTTGCCCATTTTTCTATTGGCACGTTCATGGCTGGTGAGGTGGAAATCACCACGTTTCCTTGGACTTTTTCACATAAGGAATAGCTGAAGGAAAAGAAGTTTGTTTAACTTGAGGAAAAGAAAACTCAGGTGAGAAATGATTATACACTATAAACATTTGAAGAATTCCCCCTGATACACAAGCCTGTGTAGGATACAGAACACAGACTGCCATTTATTAGGTGTTAAAATATGACAACTGGGCTTTGTACAAACCAAATAGCCTGAGACAGGTCTCAAGCTAGTCTAGGTATCATTTGAAGGTGACCTCCCATCCACCCCTCTTGTAGATGGATAGACATGAAATTCTAACCATCCTACCCCAGCCCACAGCAGGGGTCCAGGGTGCAGGCTCCTTGATAGCCCAGCCCTTCACAGTTACTTCAAAAAATCAGGGATGAGTGGAAGTGAATTCTAATCTTGAATAATTACCATATTCAGGAGGTAGATGTTAGTCACACCAGAATTGCGTTTATCCTATTTCTTATTACAAATAGTGTAACAGAACTCCTGGGGATATTGCAGGGCAAATGAACTTTAACCATAAACTTTTGTCAATGTGTTTTCAGAGACCTTGGGCTCTAGTTTTAAGAGGAGTATACCCCTTTAGGTTGGAATTCAATTCTATGTGCAATGGTAATTTCACACTCTCACATAATGGGAGGCAACCCCATTCCTGGCTTCTTGCTCTGAGAACACCTACCCAAAGTCCACCTTCTTGGAAGGCAGGCCATGTAGTGGCCTTCAAGACCTACTATTAGTTCTGGAGGTAGAATAGTCATGTCCAGGCCAGAGTTCTCAATCCAGGCTGGACCCAATACCCAAAGTAATATGGGAAGCAGGGAATTCAAATATGAACAGCTCCATGTGACCTTCTGCCTGGATATCCAGGAACAAGGTCATTTACGTGGCAAGCTTTCCCAGCAGTAGCTGTCCATTGATACATTCACTTACCCCCATGGGATTTCAGCTATGTCAGAAGCTACACTGGTAAGAACAGAGCCTAATTTTTAAAATCTGTCCAAGACGCTATAGTCTATCAGTGCCATGGTCAGGGGGCAAGTTGCAGTCTCATCATTCCAAAGCCAGTGGAAACACGCTAGAGTAGGTTGTCAGCCATGAAAGAAGAGAGGGCACAAAGCTAAACCTGATCAGTTCCCCCTTTAGAGGACAATTCAGAAATTACCCAGCATCTGTAGCTAAGTGGTCAAGGAGTTTAGGATTACTGCAGCTTAGACAGAGCATCATGCTAGTTGCCCATCATTAAGCATGCAAGGAGGGTTCTTCCTCATACAAGGGCACAGACTGTGCCAGGGCCTCAGCAGGTCTGATAAGTTGGAATGGACAGTGGTCATTCTGTCTTCTTAACCATAACCATACACAAGGAGTCAAGCTTGGAAAGACATCAATGCTACCTTATTTAAGAAGGATCTGACAAAACCCTCCAACAACTGGGCACCTAAGGGATTAACATCCAAGTAATAGCAGCTAATGTGACCCTCTCTAATCTCTTCAGTCCATTCTCCCTAACCAGAGATGGCAGTTCTACCCATGCCAGGATACTGTACATTTACTACAGCACTCGTACAACATGAGAAGTTCCCGCACACAGGGAGTTCCTTTAGCCTACAGGTGAGCATATTTCTCCACCTTCACATTTAAGAAAAACTGACTTGACTACTTGGTATTTAACTCTATAAATAAAATCATAGCCAAAATAAAAGTGCAAACAACCAACTGGGAAAAATATTTACAGCAAAATGAAAGATCATATCATTGTTGTTTGAGAAACTAATTGATAAGAAAACACAAAGTCATAAAAGACAATTAACCAAATAGAAAATACAACTATTATAAAACACACACACACATACACACCCTGTCCATCAAAAATGTTCATTCAGACAAGCAACAACATTTTACTTATTTCTTGGCCTCTCAACAAAATGTTTTTAATGATGTTTCTCAAAGCCTCAGAACCATAATTTCAATCATCTGGAGCATTCCAAGGGAGCTTCTGAAGTCTCCCAAAACAGCTAGGATTGAGGCAGAGTGTGTTCCTTTAGAAGGGATTAGTGACTGATTAGCAACTGGAGACGCTTGGAGCCTCCCTACCACCTCTCCTGGCCCTAGACCACTATCTGCTTTACTTTTTCCTCTTGGGCCACCAGCCCTCCCTCCACCCTAGAAGTGAGCTCTCAGGAAACCCTCAGAGCCCATAGGTCCCAACGGGACACATCAGGTTTATCCGCTTTATTTCATCACTGAATACCCTCTACCTCTTTCTCTGGTGTTCTTTCATAATGAGCATAGCAAGAGGGAAAAAAGCCTGGAAATCAGGCATCTCATACCTGAAAACACATTGGCTCTTTCAGAAAAAGTAATTCTAACCATATAGCAGAAAGCAAATGTATAAGAGATTGGAACTGTGTGAACAGATTTCCTAAGGACTCAACTGAATTTAAATTACTAATTCACGCAGTGTAAGAGACAATCATTGAGGCATGTAGAAAGTATACTGCTGATCTAGGACCTACCCTGGATTTCACACTTTCACAATTTTTCAGAACGCAGGAATCGTTCACTAAATAGTGACAGGAATTCTTAGCAAAGAACAGAAGGTCAATTAGAAAAGACCAATTTGTCCTTGCCCTTTGACTGGTCTGTAAGTAGCCAATGGATTCCCCAACTAGCTGGTTTAATTAAACCCTAGGCAGCTGAGAACAGCTCGGGGTGATCTGACTCCTAGAAAGAAGGAAAGAGCTCTGGAGACCAGAATGTGTTCCAAGAAGGGATTTTGACTCTAGATAAACTATGTAATCAGGGATTAGAAAAAAGTGCTCACCATAGGCAAGAATCATATAATTTTAGATTGGAGAAGACCTAAGAGGCTGTCATAAGATCCAAGTACCTATACAATGCATGAGTGGCTTCTACGGCATTCCAGATAGGTGTGCATGCAGTTCTCCTGCGACTGCCTCACCTTACAATTGAATAGAGCTTCCTTCAATAACCTAAACTGAAATCTACCCCCTGCTGTAAGTTTAACTTCAGACTTAGGTGGTGTTGCACACGTCACTTGGAAATCAGTCCTGGTTGCTTCTGTCTAATATGGGATCTGGAAAAGCAGGATGCTACAAACCTGAGATAGTGTAGGGAGTGAATGGAACCCAATGAGTGGGACTCAGCTTCATGCATCCCATCCATCCTTTTTTCCTTCCCTTTGCCTCAGAATAAGAGGTTTTCTCCTCCCATGAAAAGCTAATATTTCCATCTGCATTCTATCCCAGTGGTTCTCAAACTTTAAGGTACATCAGAATTATCTGGAAAGCTTAATAAAACATAGACTGCTGCTTACCACCCCAAAGTTTCTGATTCAAAAGGTCTGGGGTATGACCCAAGGATTTGCATTTCTAAATTCCCAGGTTATGCTGTTGCTGCTGGTCCAGGAACCACACTTTAAGAACCACTGCTCTAGATCAGGGGAGAAAAACCTTCTGTCAAGGGCCAGATGTAAATAGGTTAGGCTTTCAGGACATATGGTCTCTGTTGCAACTACTCAATTCTGCTGTTGTAGTGTGAAGGCAGCCAAAGACACTATGTAGATGAATGGATATGGCTGAGTTCAAATAAAACTTTATTTACAAAACCAGGCCATGGATGAGCCTGCAGGCTGTCATTTACAACCCCCTGCTCTAGACCCTTGCTCAGAGTTCTACTCGCATCCCTTCCTTTCACAGACAAAGTTTCTTGAACAATTCACCACTCATTGTTTCCACTTCTTCACTTCCCATTTACTCTGCAATCCTTGTAATCTGGCTTCTACCCACTCCATTCCACTGAAATTGATCTCAGCAAAGTCATCAGTACTCTCATATGATAGCTTTCAGTCTTTTTCTTACCTACACTTTTCTCTTGCAATGATTGTTGGTTTCATCACCTTTTTGGAACATCTTCCTCCATCAGCTTCTTTGACATCACTCTCATAGCGTCTGTCATACTTATCTTTCTGCTGCTTCTGAGTTTTCCATTTCTCTGGCCAAGACCAGCTTCATGGAGTGAGACCGATGCAGTTGCACAAAACTCAGTGTTCAGAAGGGCCCCTGCTTGGAGCTTAATATACTACAGTCACTGTCTTGAAATTCTGAATAATTTTCTCTTGGAATTTCTGTTTGGTAAGTTAAGTCCAATGGGACAATGGAACACGCACTGGGCTTGGAGTCTCAGCTCATGTTCGTCCGCCTCCTTCTACCTCCCCGCCCACTGCCATGCCCCCTTGCATGGCCTCCCTCACCCTACCTCTACCCCATGACCATTGCCACTCCCTGAGCCTGGAAAAGGCCTGGGCACCATACTGGGAGGATCAGGGTTGGGCACACATTCCATTCCTGTGCCACACCAGCAGCACCATGGCATGTGTGGCAGGTGACCAACTGGAGGCTGAGTCTTGGCCCACGAAACTCTTGGTACCCCCATCCAGGTCTTTTTTTGTGCTGTGGCACAGAAGTCTGAAGATCCTTGGGGGCCACCCATTTGTCATGAGTTGAGGCAGGAGACCATGCATAAAGGAAATGACTGGCTTAACTTCCCAAAACCCACCATTGGCCAGGGCGTGGTGTGGAAAGTCCACATTGACAGAAGGAATTAGCATTCTTCAGGCCCAAGCAAATGAGTACCCATATCATGGGACAGGGCCTGCAGTTGACACACAAGCATCCCCTTGCCCAGAAGTACTCCTTCAGCCAGCTCTATGGGAAGGTGGGAGGAAGGAAGAGAATTCCCTCTCTTCCTTCATTCAACCTTCCTGAGTTTGGCTTGAATTTGTCTCTTTTGCCCAGCTCAAGGCACCCTCCATAAATGAGCCATGAAATAATATGAAATGTATTATTTCAGTAATTCCACATACAAGCTAAATGCTCTGATATTTGCATTTAAAATTGGCGTTGCTGAAAGAAGCCAGTCACAAAAGACCACGTAGTATATGATTCCATTTGTATTAAATAGACAGAATAGACAGGACTATAGACAGAAAGCAGATTAGTGGTTATCTAGGGCTAGGGGAGGGGGTAATTGGGACTGCTAATGGGTGTGGGGGATTTCTTTCTGGGATGATGAAAAATGTTCTAAAATTAGATTGTGGTGGCGGTTGCATAACTCTGTGAAAGTACTAAAAACCACGGAACTGCGCACTTTAAATGGGTGAATTTATTGTACGCAAAGTACACCTCAATAAAGCTGTTAAAAAAACTGGCATTGCACAATGTAAAGATGAATGATAAAATTCATGCTAATAATTTAAAAGTTTTAATTTTTCTTTATTGGAATGACATTAAACAGCAAATAAAAGCCACCATGATGTCAAGAAAGAAACCACAGATGAAAGAAAAAGCTATGCAGCACTTTTTTCCTGTGTTTTGAACAATGAGTCTTATATTTTCATTTACGTTGGCTGTGCCTCTGACCTCTTAAATATTGGTGCTTCCCCTGGTTTTACCCTAAGCCATTTTTCCTCACAGTCTCATTCAAGATCCAAATTTCAGCTACCACATGCTCCTTCATGCCTCACAAATCTTTATCTCCGGGCCAGACCACTCTATACACAAATATTCAAAGGCCCGGTGAATATCTCCACAGGCGCTTAAAACTCAACATACATATACATGTACCCATAATCTGTTCCTTCTCTGTATCTCCTATTTTAGTGAAGAATATTACCATCCACTAAATTGCTCAAACCAGAAACATGGGAGTCCTTTTGATAATTTCTCCCCAACCCCTTTCATTCAATGATTCACTAAATTCTAAAACCCCAAGTATATTCTAACCTAGACCCTCTTTTAAATTTCCTCTGCTTCTGGGCTGGTTCATATCCTCATCAAATCTTACCTAGACTAGTCAAATGGCTTCCTTATGAATCTCTTTGTCTTTAATCTCAACCACCTGCAGTTCATCTTTCACTCTTTCATCTTTCACAGATTTGCTAAAATGCAAATCTGACCATGTCACTCCCTGGCTCAAAATAGGTATATGTGTCACCATAACCTACATAATAAAATGGAAAATCATCATGGCATACGAGAACCATGCACACATATAGTATTTTTTAACTTTCGTCATAATATTTTTATAGTAGAGAAACATGGGGAACAAGGCAAATGCCCAATAAAAGAGGAGTGGTTAAGTAAATTGTGGTACATCACAATGATGAATGAGTTCATTTAAAATGTTAAAATATTAATTGTAAAATAAATGATGACATGTTCACATGCTACTTTATTATATGATGCAGTCATTTAAAATCAGATTTAGGGACTTCCCTGGCAGTCCAGTGGTTAAGACTCCATGCTTCCAATGCAGGCGGCATGGGTTCAATCCCTGGTCCAGGAACTAAGATCCCCATGCTGCACAGCATGGCCAAACAAACTAACAAAAGTCAACAAACAAAACAAAAATAAACAAATAAAAAATAAATAAATAGGGCTTCCCTGGTGGCGCAGTGGTTGGGAGTCCGCCTGCTGATGCGGGGGACAGGGGTTCATGCCCCGGTCCGGGGGGGATCCCACATGCCGCGGAGCGGCTGGGCCCGTGGGCCATGGCCGCTTGGGCCTGCGCGTCCGGAGCCTGTGCTCCGCAGCGGGAGAGGCCACAGCAGTGACAGGCCCGCGTACCGCAAAAAATAAATAAATAAATAAAATCAGATTTAAAAATAATACTTTTTAAAAAAATTACCACAACTGACCACCAGTTTTAGAAAAAAAAAACTAAAACTGAAAGGTAAAAATGTTTATATCTTCTTAAATTAATTTATAATATGATAAGAAAATAAGATACCCAATCCAAGGACTAAAGTGAAAGCAAAAACTCAGAGAAGAAAAGAGAATGCTAAAGCTCATTTTCATCATGAGAATATTTGCCAAATCAGCTCAATTTGACTTTTAGGTTTTCACAATCCCACGAGGATTTTTCTAGGATGGAAATCTAATGGACAACTCTTCCCATAAAGTTGAAATCTCAAAGGGTTATGCCACCAGGGTAAGGATAAATCAAAATAAACTGACTCCCACCTTCAAAGAACATATAAAGAAACTTTCTTGTGTGAGACCTTCATTATGAGTAGAGTAACAAAACTTAAATCTCCCCTGAGAACTGGTAATTACAACCAGCATTTACTCACGTTTGCAACCTAAATTTATATTACTTGATAGGTTTCAAAGAAATAATATTTATAAATCTCAAGGTGAGAATTTACCTTAAAATGTCCCTGCCATACAAACACCTGTTACTCCCCAGCCACCTGACAAAAATAAATGAAAATCCTCTGTGAACAAAACCACCTTTATCACAGTCTCAGAGTTTACCCAAAGTTCCAACGCACAAATCAGAGTCAAAATTCACAAAATGCATAATAAAATAAGAATAAACATTTAAAGATTTAAAGCACCCTGAGCCCACAGATGCCCTGGACATGGCCCTGCTGACCAGAAGGCCCAGGACCCAGCCCCACACACCAGTGCACAGGCACTAGATCCAGGACCCCCAGGGCCCTGCAGCCAGAGACCCTGGGACCCAGCTCTGTCCATCAGTGGGCAGGCACCAGCCCTAGAATCCCCTGGGCCCTGGCCCCATGCAGCCAGTCTACTATAGCCTTGGGACCAGCCTCATCTACCAGTGGGCAGACACCAGCCCCAAGATATCTGCAGCCCTGCAGCCTGCCCTGGCAGGACCCAGCCCAACAACCAGCAGGCCAGTACCAGCCCTGGAACACACTGGGCCCCAACCCCACTGACCAGATGGCCAACACGAGCTTCAGGACACCCCAGATTCTGCAGCCAGCTGTGTCAGAAACCAGCCCCACCCACCAGTGGTCCAACACCAGCTCTGGGACTCCTGGGCCCTACAGTCAGTCCCCAGGTCTTGGCGTTGTTCATCTGTGAGACGGCACTAGCCCCAGGACCTGGCTTCACCCACCAGTGGGCAAGCACCAACCCCAGGATCTTCTGGACCCCAACTCCGCCTACCAGTGAGCCAGCACTAGCCCTGGGCCCCCTAGGGTTCCACAAACAGCCACCTCATGACCCAGTCCTGCCAACCAGCAGCCAGCAGCCTCTGCACAAGGCAGGGTCTGGCAACCAACAGGACCAGGGGCCAGCTACACCTACCAGAATGTCCACAGTAGTCAGCCTGACACAACAGAAGGACCCACGCAGACCACATAGGGGGCACCCTAGAGCATATGGCTCTGGTGACCAGAGGGGAGTGCACTGCTGGGATGCATAGGACATCTCCTACAGAAGTCCACTTCTCCAAGATAGGGAAACATAACCAACCTACCAGATACAGAGAAATTAAAAAAGCAAGTCAGGCAAAATGAGGCAACAAAGGAACATATTTCAAATGAAGGAACAAGATAAAACCCCAGAAGAAGAACTAATTGAAGTGGAGACAAACAATCTATGTGAGCAACAGCTCAAAGGAATAATCACAAAGATGATCAAGAACTCAGGAGAAAAATGGATGAACAGAGTGAGAAGTTAGTATTTTTTAACAAAGAGTTCGAAAATATAAAGAACAACCAAACAGAGATGAAGACTACAATAACTGAAAAGAAAAATACACTAGAACAAATCAACAGTAGACTGAATGATACAGGGGAATGGATCAGCAAGCTAGAAGACAAGAGTAGATTTTACTTCAGTGGAAATCACTGAAGCTAAAGGAAAAAAAAAAGAATGAAAAGAAATGAGGACAGTTTAAGAGACCTAGGACAACATCAAGCATACTAACATTCACATTATAGGGGTTCCAGGAACAGAAGAGAGAGAAAGGGGCAAACAAAATATTTGAAGACATAATAGCTGAAAACTTCTCTAACCTGGGAAAGGAAAAAGCCATCCAAACCAAGGAAGTACAGAGAATCCCAAACAGGATCAACTCAAAGAGGACCACACCAAAACACATTGCAATTAAAATGGCAAAAATTAAAGATAAAGAAAGAATATTAAAAGCAGCAGGTAAAGCAGGTTGTATACAAGAGAATTCCCATAAGGCTATCTGCTGACTTTTCAGCAGAAACTCTGCAGGCCAGAAGGGAGTGGCATGATATATTTAAAGTGATGAAAGGGAAATATCTACAACCAAGAATACTCTACCCAGCAAGGCTCTCATTCAGACTTGATGGAGAGATCAAAAGTTTTACAGACAAGAAAAATTTTAAAGAGTTCAGCACCATCAAAGCTTTACAAGAAATGTTAAAGGGATTTCCCTAAGCAAAAAAGAAAAGGTCACAACCAGAAGCATGAAAATCACAAAAGGAAAAAGCTCATCAGTAAAGGTAGTAAATCACCATGTATAAAGCTAGTAGGAAGGTTAAGAGACAAATGCAGTAAAATCATCTATATCCACAATAAGCAGTTAAGGGATACACAAAAAAAAGAGATGTAAAATATGATGTCAAAAACAATAATTGTGAGAGGAGGAAAGTAAAAATGCATGTTGTTAAAATACATTTGAATAAATACGTTTGAAATTAACAGATCAGTAACTTTAAATAATCATATATATTACATCTATATTATATATAATCATATATATATATGGTAACCACAAACCAAACATCTATAATAGATTAATAATAGCAAAAAAGAGAAAGGAAACCAAACATAACATTAAAGACAGTCATCAAGTCACAAGGGAAGAGAAGAAAAGAAGAAAGGAAAAAAAAAACTACAAAAAAAACTCAAAAGCAATTAACAAATGCAATTAACAAAATGGCATACATATATATATATCGATAATTACTTTAAATGTAAATGGACTGGGACTTCCCTGGTGGCGCAGTGGTTAAGAATCCACCTGCCAATGCAGGAGACACAGGTTCAATCCCTGGTCCGGGAAGATCCCACATGCTGTGGAGCAACTAAGCCCATGAACCACAACTACTGAGCCTGCGCTCTAGAGCCCATGAGCCACAACTACTGAGCCCATGTGCCACAACTACTGAAGCCCACATGCCTATAGCCCATGCTCCACAACAAAAGAAGATAATGCAATGAGAAGCCCACACGCCGCAACAAAGAGTAGGCCCTACTCGCCGCAACTAGAGAAAGCCCGTACTCAGCAACAAAGACCCAACACAGCCAAAAATAAATTAAATAAATAAATTTAAATAAATAAATGCAAATGGACTAAATGCTCCAATCAATATACATAGAGTAGCTGAATGGATACAAAAACAAGATTCGTATATATGCTGCCTACAAGTGACTCACTTCAGATCAAAAGACACACACAGACTGAAAGCAAGGGAATAGAAAAAGTTATTCCATGCAAATGGAAATCACAAGAAAGCCAGGGTAGCAATACTTATAATAGACAAAACTGACTTGAAAACAAAGACTGTTACAAGAGACAAGGAAGGACATAACATAATGATCAAAGGATCAATCAAAGAAGAAGATATAATCATTGTAAACATATATGTACCAAATATGGGACCACCTAAATACATAAAGCAAATACTAACAGATATATAAAGGAGAAATTGACAGTAACACAATAACAGTAGAGGAACTTAACACCCCACTTACATCAATGGAAAGATCATTCAGACAAAAAATCAATAAGGAAAAACTGGCCTTAAATGATACATTAGACCAAACAGATTTAATAGATATATATATAACATTCCAACCAAAAGCAGCAAAATACACACTTTCCAAGTGCACATGGAATATTCTCTAGGATAGATCATATGCTAGGCCACAAAACAAGCCTCGATAAATTTAAGAAAACTGAAATCATATCAAGTATCTTTTCTGATCACAATGCTATGAGACTAAAACTCAACAACAAGAAAACAACTGCAAAAAAAACCCCACAAACATGGACTAATTACCAGTAATGAAATTGAATGAGTAATTTAAAAACTCCCAACAAAAAGTCTAGGACCAGATGGCTTCACAGGTGAATGCTATCAAACATTTGGAGGAGTTATACCTATCCTCAAATTATTCCAAAAAATAGCACAGGAAGCAAGAATTCCAAACTCATTCTATGAGACCAGCACCATGCTGATACCAAAACCAGACAAAGATATCACAAAAAAAAGAAAATTATAGGCCAATATTACTGATGAACATAGATGCAAAAATGCTCCCAAAATATGAGCAAGCCAAATCCAACAATACATTAAAAAGGTCATACTACCGTGATCAAGTGGTATTTATCACAGGGATGCAAGGATGGTGCAATATCTGGAAATCAATCAATGTAATACACCATATTAACAAACTGAAGAATAAAAATCATGTGATCATTTCAACAGATGAAGAAAAAGCTTTAGACAAAATTCAACATCCATTTATGATAAAAACTCTCCAGAAACTGGGTATAGGGCTTCCCTGGTGGCACAGTGGTTGAGAGTCCGCCTGCTGATGCAGGGGACATGGGTTCATGCCCTGGTCCGGGAGGATCCCACATGCCACGGAGCGGCTAGGCCCATGAGCCATGGCCGCTAAGTCTGCACGTCTGGAGCCTGTGCTCCACAACAGGAAAGACCACAACAGTGAGAGGCCTGCATACTGCAAAAAAAAAAAAAAAAAAAAAAAGAAAGAAAGAAAGAAAAAAAGAAAGTGGGTATAGACGGCACATACCTCAACATAATAAAGGTAATATATAAGTCCACAGCTAATATCATACTCGATGGTGAAAAGCTGATAGCATTTCCTCTAAGATCAGGAACAAGACAAGGATGCCCACTCTCACTACTTTTATTCAACATAGTATTGGCAGTCCTAGCCACAGCAATCAGACAATAAAAAGAAATAAAAGGAATCCAAATTAGAAAGGAAGAAATAAAACTGTCTCTATTTGCAGATGACATAATACTATACATGAAAAATGCTAAAAATGCCACCAAAAAAAACTACTAGAGCTCATCAATGAATTTGGTAAAGTCATTGGATACAAAATTAATATACAGAAATCTGTTGCATTTCTATACACTAACAATGAACTCTCAGAAAGAGAAATTAATCCTATTTAAATCACATCAAAAAGAATAAAATTGCTAGGAATAAGCCTACCTAAGGAGGTAAAAGACCTGTACTCAGAAAGCTATAAGACACTGATGGAAGAAACTGAAGATGACAAAAACAGATGGAAAGATATACTGTGTTCATGAATTGGAAGAATTAATATTGTTAATATGACCTTACTACCCAAGGAAATCTACTGATTCAATTCAATTCCTATCAAAATACCAAGGACCTTTTTCACAGAACTAGAACAAATAAGTTTAAAATTTGAATAGTGACACAAAAGACCCTGAATAGCCAAAACAAACTTGACAAATAAGAACAGAGGTATTGTGCTCTCTGGCTTCAAGCTATACTGTAAAGCTACACTAGTCAAAACAATACGGTACTGGCACAAAAACAGACACATAGATCAATGGAGCAGAATGGAGAGCACAGAAAACCTATCCCCTATGGTAAATTAATCTATGACAAAGGAAGCAAGAATATACAATGGAGAAAAAACCATGTTTTCAATAAGTGGTACTGGGAAAAGTGGACAGCACCACATAAAAGAATGAAATTAGAACATCTTCTCATACCATAAACAAAAATAAACTCAAAATGCATTAAAGACCCAAACAGAAGACCAGAAACTATAAAACTCCCAGAAGAAAACATAGGTAGAACACTGTTTGACATAAACCATAGAAATTTTTTTTTGATCTGTCTCCTAAGGCAAAGGAAATAAAAGCAAAAATAAACAAATGGGACTTAATGAAACAACCAAACAAAAAGACAAGCTACTGAGTGGGAGAAAATATTTGCAAATGTTATGACTGATAAGGGTTTAATATTCAAAATAAATAAACAGCTCATACAACTCAATTACAAAAATAACTCAATTAAAAAATGAAGACCTGACATCTTTCCAAAGAAGACATACAAATGGCCAGTAGGCACATGAAAAGATACTCAACATTGCTAATCATCAGAGAAATGCAAATCAAAACCACAGTAAGGTATCCCACCTGTCAGAATGACTATCCTCAAAAAGACCAGAGATAACAAATGCTGGCGAGGATGTGGAGAGAAGGGAACACTTATACACTGTTGGTATGAGTGTAAACGGGTGCAGTCACTGTGAAAAACAGTATGGAGATTCCTCAAAAAACTAAAAATAGAACTACCATATGATCCTGCAATCCCACTCCTGGGTGTATAACTGAAGAAAACAAAAACACTAATTTGAAAAGATATATGCACCCTAATATTCATAGCAGCATTATTTACAATAGCCAAGATGGAAGCAACCTAAGTGTCCATCAGACGAATGGATAAAGAAGAAGTGGGGGACGAGGGGAAGATGGCGGAAGAGTAAGACGTGGAGATCACTTCCCCCCCACAGATACACCAGAAATACATCTACACGTGGAATAACTCCTACAGAACACCTACTGAACGCTGGCAGAAGACCTCAGACCTCCCAAAAGGCAAGAAACTTCCCACATACCTGGGTAGGGCAAAAGAAAAAAGAATAAACAGAGACTAAAGGATAGGGATGGGACCTGCGCCAGTGGGAGGGAGCTGTGAAGGAGGAAAGGTTTCCTCACACTAGGAAGCCCCTTCGTGGGCGGAGACTGCGGGTGGCGGACGGGGAAAGCTTTGGAGCCGCAGAGGAGAGCACAGCAACAGGGGTGCGGTGGGCAAAGCGGAGAGATTCCCACACAGAGGTTTGGTGCCCACCGGCACTCACCAGCCCGAGAGGCTTTGCTCACCAGCCGGGGCGGGCGGTGCTGGGAGCTGAGGCTCGGGCTTCGGTCGGAGTGCAGGGAGAGGACTGGGGTTGGCAGGGTGAACACTGCCTGCAGGGGGTTAGTGCACCACGGCTAGCTGGGAGGGAGTCCGGGGAAAAGTCTGGACCCGCCAAAGAGGCAAGAGACTTTTTCTTCCCTCTTTGTTTCCTGGTGCGCGAAGAGAGGGGCTAAGAGCACTACTTAAAGGAGCTCCAGAGATGGGCACGAGCCGCGGCTAAAAGCGCGGACCCCAGAGACGGGCATGAGACGCTAAGGCTGCTGCTGCCGCCACCAAGAAGCCTGTGTGCGAGCACAGGTCACTATCCACACCCCGCTTATGAGGAGGCTGTGCAGCTCGCCACTGCCAGGGTCCCGGGATCCAGGGACAACTTCCCCGGGAGAACGCACGGCGCGCCTCAGGCTGGTGCAACGTCACGCTGGCCGCTGCCGCCGCAGGCTCACCCCGCACTCCGTACCCCTCCCTCCCCCCGGCCTGAGTGAGCCAGAGGCCCCGAAGCAGCTGCTCCTTTAACCGCGTCCTGTCTGAGCGAAGAACAGACGCCCTCCGCTGACCTACACGCAGAGGCGGGGCCAAATCCAAAGCTGAGTCCCGGGAGCTGTGAGAACAAAGAAGAGAAAGGGAAATCTCTCCCAGCAGACTCAGAAACAGCGGATTAAAGCTTCACAATCAACTTGATGTACCCTGCATCTGTGGAATACATGAATAGACAACGAATCATCCCAAATTGAGGAGGTGGACTTTGAGAGCAAGATTTATGATTTTTTCCCCTTTTCCTCTTTTTGTGAGTATGTGTATGCTTCTGTGTCAGATTTTGTCTGTATAGCTTTGCTTCCACCATTTGTCCTAGGGTTCTATCTGTCCGGTTTTTTTTTTCTTTTTTTAAAAAAAAATTTTTCTTAATAATTATTTTTTACTTCAATAACTTTATTTTATTTTATCTTACTTTATTTTATTTTATTTTATCTTCTTTCTTTCCTTCCTTTCCTCCTCCCTTCCTCCCTCCATCCCTCCCTCCCTCCCTCCCTCCTTTCTTCCTTCCTTCCTTCCTTCCTTCCTTTCTTCCTTTCTTTCTTTCTTTCTTTCTTTCTTTTAATTTTTCTTCCTTTTATTCTGAGCCGTGTGGATGAAAGGCTCCTGGTGCTGCAGCCAGGAGTCACTGCTGTGCCTCTGAGGTGGGAGACCCAACTTCAGGACACTGGTCCACAAGAGACCTCCCAGCTCCACATAATATCAAACGGCGAAAATCTCCCAGAGAACTCCATCTCAACACCAGCACCCAGCTTCACTCAACGACCAGCAAGCTACAGTGCTGGACACCCCATGCCAAACAACTAGCAAGATAAAACACAACCCCACCCATTAGCAGAGAGGCTGCCTGAAATAATAATAAGTCCACAGACACCCCAAAACACACCACCAGACGTGGACCTGCCCACCAGAAAGACAAAATCCAGCCTCATCCACCAGAAAACAGGCACTAGTCCCCTCCACCAGGAAGCCTACACAACCCACTGAACCAACTTTAGCCACTGGGGACAGGCACCAAAAACAATGGGAACTACGAAACTGCAAACTGAAAAAAGGAGACCCAAAACACAGTAAGATAAGCAAAATGAGAAGACAGAAAAACACACAGCAGATGAAGGAGCAAGATAAAAACTCACCAGATCTAACAAATGAAAAGGAAATAGGCAGTTTACCTGAAAAAGAATTCAGAATAATGATAGTAAAGATGATCCAAAATCTTGGAAATAGAATAGACAAAATGCAAGAAATATTTAACAAGGACCTAGAAGAAATAAAGATGAAACAAGCAATGATGAACAACACAATAAATGAAATTAAAAATACTCTAGAAGGAATCAATAGCAGAATAACTGAGGCAGAAGAACGGATAAGTGACCTGGGAGATAAAATAGTGGAAATAACTACTGCAGAGCAGAACAAAGAAAAAAGAATAAAAAGGACTGAGGACAGTCTCAGAGACCTCTGGGACAACACTAAATGCACCAACATTTGAATTATACGGGTTCCAGAAGAAGAAGAGAAAAAGAAAGGGACTGAGAAAATATTTGAAGAGATTATAGTTGAAAACTTCCCTAATATGGGAAAAGAAATAGTTAAACAAGTTCAGGAAGCACAGACAGTCCCATATAGGATAAATCCAAGGAGAAATACGCCAAGACACATATTAATCAAACTGTCAAAAATTAAATACAAAGAAAACATATTAAAAGCAGCAAGGGAAAAACAACAAATAACACACAAGGGAATTCCCATAAGCTTAACAGCTGATCTTTCAGCAGAAACTCTGCAAGCCAGAAGGGACTGGCAGGACATATTTAAACTGATGAAGGAGAAAAACCTGCAACCAAGATTACTCTACCCAGCAAGGATCTCATTCAGATTTGATGGAGAAATTAAAACCTTTACAGACAAGCAAGAGCTGAGAGAGTTCAGCACCACCAAACCAGCTTTACAACAAATGCTAAAGGAACTTCTCTAGGCAAGAAACACAAGAGAAGGAAAACACCTACAATAACGAACCCAAAACAATTAAGAAAATGGGAATAGGAACATACAAATCGATAATTACCTTAAATGTAAATGGACTAAATGCTCCCACCAAAAGACACAGACTGGCTGAATGGATACAAAACCAAGACCCATATATATGCTGTCAACAAGAGACCCACTTCAGACCTAGAGACACATACAGACTGAATGTAAGGGGATGGGAAAATATATTCCATGCAAATGGAAACCAAAAAAAAGCTGGAGTAGCAATTCTCATATCAGACAAAACTGACTTTAAAATAAAGACTATTACAAGAGACAAAGAAGGACACTACATAATGATCAAGGGATCGATCCAAGAACAAGATATAACAATTGTAAATATTTATGCACCCAACATAGGAGCACCTCAATACATAAGGCAAATACTAACAGCCATAAAAGGGGAAATTGACAGTAACACATTCACAGTAGGGGACTTTAACACCCCTCTTCCACCAATGGACAGATCATACAAAATGAAAGTAAATAAGGAAACACAAGCTTTAAATGATACATTAAACAAGATGGACTTAATTGATATTTATAGCACATTCCATCCAAAAACAACAGAATACACATTTTTCTCAAGTGCTCATGCAACATTCTCCAGGATAGATCATATCTTTGGTCACAAAGCAAGCCTTGGTAAATTTAAGAAAATTGAAATTGTATCAAGTATCTTTTCAGACCACAACACTATGAGACTAGATATCAATTACAGGAAAAGATCTATAAAAAATACAAACACATGGAGGCTAAACAATACACTACCTAATAACAAAGTGATCACTGAAGAAATCAAAGAGGAAATAGAAAAATACCTAGAAACAAATGACAATGGAGACATGACAACACAAAACCTATGGAATGCAGCAAAAGCAGTTCTAAGAGGGAAGTTTATAGCAATACAATCCTACCTTAAGAAACAGGAAATATCTCGAATAAACAACCTAACCTTGCACCTAAAGCAATTAGAGAAGGAAGAATTTAAAAATCCCAAAGTTAGCAGAAGGAAAGAAATCATAAAAATCAGATCAGAAATAAATGAAAAAGAAATGAAGGAAACGATAGCAAAAATCAATAAAACTAAAAGCTGGTTCTTTGAGAAGATAAACAAAATTGATAAACCATTAGCCAGACTCATCAATGAAAAAAGGGAGAAGACTCAAATCAATAGAATTAGAAATGAAAAAGGAGAAGTTACAACTGACACTGCAGAAATACAAAATATCATGAGAGATTACTACAAGCAACTCTATGCCAATAAAATGGACAACCTGGAAGAAATGGACAAATTCTTAGAAATGCACAACCTGCCAAGACTGAATCAGGAAGAAATAGAAAATATGAATAGACCAATCACAAGCACTGAAATTGAAACTGTGATTAAAAATCTTCCAACATACAAAAGCCCAGGACCAGATGGCTTCACAGGCGAATTCTATCAAACATTTAGAGAAGAGCTAACACCTATCCTTCTCAAACTCTTCCAAAATATAGCAGAGGGTGGAACACTCCCAAACTCATTCTATGAGGCCACCATCACCCTGATACCAAAACCAGACAAGGATGTCACAAAGAAAGAAAACTAAAGGCCAATATCACTGATGAACATAGACGCAAAAATCCTCAACAAAATACTAGCAAACAGAATCCAACAGCACATTAAAAGGATCATACACCATGATCAAGTGGCGTTTATTCCAGGAATGCAAGGATTCTTCAATATATGCAAATCAATCAAGTGATACACCATATTAACAAACTGAAGGAGAAAAACCATATGATCATCTCAATAGATGCAGAGAAAGCTTTCGACAAAATTCAACACCAATTTATGATAAAAACCCTGCAGAAAGTAGGCATAGAGGGAACTTTTCTCAACATAATGAAGGCCATATACCACAGCCAACATCGTCCTCAATGGTGAAAAAGTGAAAGCATTTCCACTAAGATCAGGAACAAGACAAGGTTGCCCATGCTCACCACTCTTATTCAACATAGTTTTAGAAGTTTTAGCCACAGCAATCAGAGAAGAAAAGGAAATAAAAGGAATCCAGGGGCTTCCCTGGTGGCACAGTGGTTGAGAGTCCGCCTGCCGATGCAGGGGACGTGGGTTCGTGCCCCGGTCCGGGAGGATCCCACATGCCGCGGAGCGGCGAGGCCCGTGAGCCGTGGCTGCTAAGCCTGCACGTCCGGAGCCTGTGCTCCGCAACGCGAGAGGCCACAACAGTGAGAGGCCCACGTACCGCAAAAAAAAAAAAGAAAAAAAAAAAAGGAATCCAAATCAGAAAAGAAGAAGTAAAGCTGTCACTGTTTGCAGATGACATGATACTATACATAGAGAATCCTAAAGATGCTACCAAAAAACTACTAGGCTAATCAATTAATTTGGTAAAGTAACAGGATACAAATATAATGCACAGATATCTCTGGCATTCCTATACACTAATGATGAAAACTCTGAAAGTGAAATCAAGAAAACACTCCCATTCACCATTGCAACAAAAAGAATAAAATATCTAGGAATAAACCTACCTAAGGAGACAAAAGACCTATATGTGGAAAATTATAAGACACTGATGAAAGAAATTAAAGATGATACAAATAAATGGAGAGATATACCATGTTCTTGGATTGGAAGAATCAACATTGTGAAAATGACTATACTACCCAAAGCAATCTACAGATTGAATGCAATCCCTATCAAACTACCACTGGCATTTTTCACAGAACTAGAACAAAAAAATTCACAATTTGTATGGAAACACAAAAGACCCCAAATAGCCAAAGCAATCTTGAGAACGAAAAACGGAGCTGGAGGAATCAGGCTCCCTGACTTCAGACTATACTGCAAAGCTACAGTAATCAAGACAGTATGGTACTGGCACAAAAACAGAAAGATGAATGGAACAGGATAGAAAGCCCAGAGACAAACCCATGCATATATGGTCACCTTATCTTTGATAAAGGAGGCAGGAATGTACAGTGGAGTAAGGACAGCCTCTTCTATAAGTGGTGCTGGGAAAACTGGACAGGTACATGTAAAAGTATGAGATTAGATCACTCCCTAACACCATACACAAAAATAAGCTCAAAATGGATTAAAGACCTAAATTTAAGGCCAGAAACTATCAAACTCTTAGAGGAAAACATATGCAGAACACTCTATGACATAAATCACAGCAAGATCCTTTTTGACCCACCTCCTAGAGAAATGGAAATTAAAAAAATAAATAAATAAATGGGACCTAATGAAACTTCAAAGCTTTTGCACAGCAAAGTAAACCATAAACAAGACCAAAAGACAACCCTCAGAATGGGAGAAAATATTTGCAAATGAAGCAACTGACAAAGGATTAATCTCCAAAATTTATAAGCAGCTCATGCAGCTCAATAAGAAAAAACCAAACAACTCAATCCAAAAATGGGCAGAAGACCTAAATAGACATTTCTCCAAAGAAGATATACAGACTGCCAACAAACACATGAAAGAGTGCTCAACATCATTAATCATTAGAGAAATGCAAATCAAAACTACAATGAGATATCATCTCACACCAGTCAGAATGGTCATCATCAAAAAATCTACAAACAATAAATGCTGGAGAGCGTGTGGAGAAAAGGGAACACTATTGCACTGCTGGTGGGAATGTGAATTGGTACAGCCACTATGGAGAACAGTATGGAGGTTCCTTAAAAAACTACAAATACAACTACCATATGACCCAGCAATCCCACTACCCTGGGCATATACCCTGAGAAAACCATAATCCAAAAAGAGTCATGTACCAAAATGTTCATTGCAGCTCTATTTACAATAGCCTGGAGATGGAAGCAACCTAAGTGTCCGTCGACAGATGAATGGATAAAGAAGATGAGGTACATATTACAATGGAATATTACTCAGCCATAGAAAGAAATGAAATTGAGGTATCTGTAATGAGGTGGATGGACCTAGAGTCTGTCATATAGAGTGAAGTAAGTCAGAAAGAGAAAGACGAATACCGTATGCTAACAGATATATATGGAATTTAAGAAAAAATATGTCACAAAGAACCTAGGGGTAAGACAGGAATAAAGACACGGACCTAGTAGAGAATGGACTTGAGGATATGGGGAGGGGGAAGAGTAATCTGTGACAAAGCAAGAGAGTGGCATGGACATATATACACTACTAAACGTAAAATAGATAGCTAGTGGGAAGCAGCTGCATAGCACAGGGAGATCAGCTCGGTGCTTTGTGACCACCTAGAGGGGTGGGATAGGGAGTGTGGGAGGGAGGGAGACGCAAGAGGGGAGAGATATGGGAACATATGTATATGTATAAGTGATTCACTTTGTTATAAAGCAGAAACTAACACACCATTGTAAAGCAATTATACTCCAATAAAGATGTAAAAAAGTAAATAAATTAAAATTAAAAAAAAAAGAAGTGGTATATATATGCAATGGAATATTACTTGGCCATAAAAAAGAATGAAATTTTGCCATTTGCAACAAAACAGATGGACCTGGAGGCTATTATGCTTAGTGAAATATATCAGGCAGACAAAGACATACTCTATGTTATAATCACCTATATGTTGAATCGAAAAAATAAAACAAGTGAATAATTATAACAAAAAAATTATAAAAAGCATTCAAGAAGACCTAAATAATGAAAACAATATTCCACATTCATTGGACTAGATAACTCCGTATTCCAGAGATGTCCGTTTCTTCTAATTTAATTTATAAATTCATTAAAATTCTAAATAAAATCCCAGAAGGTTTTTTTTCATTGACTTTGCCAAACTTTTTCTAAAAATTACATGGAAGAATAATGGGCCATGATTAGCCAATACATTCCTGAAGAAAAACAAAATTTGTTTTACCAGATATGAAAACTTCATATAAAGCTGACATAATTAAGAAAATATGATACTGGCCTAATGACAAATTAGCTAAAGAAACAGATTATATATCCCAGAAATTTACCCACACATATATGGAAACTTGGTTTATGATAGGGCTAGTACTGCAAATCAGTGGGAATAGAATGAATTTTTAATAAATTGTGCTGGGACAATTGGTTATCTTTATTTAAAAGAAAAAAGAAAGAAAGAAAATGTACTTTTGCCTCACATCACACACAAAGTCAATTCCAGGTGAGTTAAAAACATAACTGTGGAAGATAGAACTATAACATGTTCAGAAGACAATGTAGGAGAATACTCCTAACACCTTGGAGGGGGGAGATTTTACTTAACAAGACACAAAGAGAACAAATCTTAAAAGAAATTTTGATAAATTTGACTACATTAAAATTAATATTATCTGTTTACCACTAGACACCATAAAGACAGTAAAACAGAATGGGAGAAGATATTTGAACCCATGTAACCTAAAGAATTAATATCTAGAACATATAAAGAACTCCTACAAACCAATAAGGAAAAGAAAACCCAAGAGAAATACAAGCAAAAGATTTGAAAAAGCACTTCACTAGAAGATACACTATATGAAAAGATGTTCTGCCTCACTATCAATTTGAAAATTGCATATTTAAACCCAATGAGAAGCACTTTATACTCACCAGAGTAGCAAAAATTATACCGTTTGCCAATATCAAATTTTGACAAGGGTGTAAAACAACCAGAATTCTTACACATTGCTGGTGGGAGTGTAATTTGGTTCAACCACTTTGGAAAACAATTTGGAATTACCTATTATTTGTCACTCTATGACACAGCAGAGTCACTCTTAGATATACACCATAAAGAAATTCTTGAACAATTGTAATAAAAATTGTGTATTAAAATATTTTTTACATTACCATTTATAATGGGGAAAAAACTGGAATAAGCCCAGATGTTCATCATGGCCAATAAGTTGTGGTATATTCATATAATAGAATAATTTACATCATGCAAATGAATGCAATGTAACACACAATGACATGGAAAAAAACATAGGTGCTTAATATCGGGTGTAAAAAATACACAGAAAATTCATTCAGTATGAGTCTATTTAAATATAGATAAAAATATTCATAAAACTATATGCTATTTAGGGATACAACCAAATATGTGATAAAATTATAAATAAAATCAAAGTTACAATAAACACAAATTTTAGGATTGTGGTCATGTGACCTCCAGGAGGTAATAAACAGGATAAGAAAGAGGCACACAGGGACCTTCAAAGATAATGGTAATGTTCTTTATCTTAAACTGAATAATAGGCATATGGGTGTTCATTATTTGCCGATTCTTTATAGCTTATATGTTACTTATAAATTTTTGTATATAGTCAACATTGATTTTTTTTTTTTTTTTTTGCGGTACGCGGGCCTCTCACTGTTGCGGCCTCTCCCGTTGCGGAGCACAGGCTCCAGACGTGCAGGCTCAGCGGCCATGGCCCACGGGCCCAGCCGCTCCGCGGCATGTGGGATCCTCCCGGACCGGGGCACGAACCCGTGTCCCCTGCATCGGCAGGCGGACCCCCAACCACTGCACCACCAGGGAAGCCCTGTATATAGTCAACATTGAATAGGTAAAAGAATATATTCTGATGTGAAAATGCATATTGAAATTACCATTATAAATTATACTATGTAGCAACATGTAAACATGCTTTTGATATGTTATTTTAAAATTAGAATAGAAGATTACATATCAAAAACTATGTTTACCAATTAGAGATAAATAGATAGAGTGGGTGGGTAGATAGATAGAAAAAAAAATACTATGTTTACAACTACACACAAATTATAGTTTTAAATGGATACAAACAAAATACCAGCAAGGGAAAAGAAAAGACACTTGATTTTTAGTTTAATTCTTTTCATCTTTATTTTTATTTTCATTAATGTGGTCATAATTTTGTGCCAATAATAAAATGATACAATTGAAACAGAAAATGGATACTATGAACAGGTCTTCCATTAAAGCTAATTGGACCATAGGCCAGATAACCAAGATACCACTATTCACCTGGTGGCAGCTTATCTCAACTGCAAACAAAATATCCAAGGAAAAAAATCAATCTTATGATTGCTGCACTTGTGAACCTTGCTTTACATAGCAACCAAAACATGCCTCACCAGTCTTCTTCATCCATGTTACCTTTGACCATAATCCTGACAGAAACATGGTACCCAGATAGCTGAGAAAGGACACTGTCACAAAATCTTTCTTAAGGCCAACTCTGTAACCCAATGACCTCATTTTATAAAAGGCATTGATATTAATTCTACAGAAAAGAAACATTATGACCAACTTACTCACTATTAGGGGACTAAGAAGAGGGAATATCATTTAAGGAAACTGCACCGGGTTCTATTTGATTTGCAATCAAAACTGTTCTTACCATCCTGCATTTAAGTATCATGAACAATCCAAGGTTATCAGAAACATTTATTTCAATCATATTAAGAATTAATCTAAATGTCTCTCAAAGAGATATAAAGAAGAAACTTGAGGAGCATTAATATTTACTGTTGTACCTGTTCAAATGTCTAAAGTTTGCAAAATAATAGGAAATGAAGTACAAATTAGTGATGGTGTTTAAATGACTCTAAATCACAACTAAAGTGCTCATACCATCAAACTTAGAAGAAAAAAAATCAATACTGCTATACTGAAGTTAAGAATAAATTAGAGGCATGTAAAAGTCTGGAATAACAATATGCTATAAAAATTACTGATATAAAAATATGCCATTTAACAAATTTGATACTACAGAGGCATAAAATTCTACATAGAGTCTGGAAGCAACCATGTGAACATAAGGAGGTAGCTGGGGTAATGCCAACATGGTTAATTCAGAAAGAAACTCAAATTTATAACTGGTTAGGTTTAATTTCTGTTTTGAAGATAAATTACATGCCAGAATCTATATGCTTCAGAAATTTTTCTACTGATATTTAAAGGTAAAAACCGGACTATATAAAAAATACATTTTCAGTAAATATCTTCCCTCTTTTCTCCCCCAAATCTCATGAATAGCTCAGTTTACACACATGTATGCATGAACTCATACACATATTCATATGCACACCTCCTAAACTATATTTTCAACAATTAACAATTCTACGTTACCAACTATAATGAAGTATATAGATATAAAACATTGTAATTGTTTAAAAACTAGCTGTATAATTTTGGTGTTCAATGATTTTTTTAAAGAAATTGATTTAGGAAAAGTTGGAAAAGAAGCCCAAGTTGATTGACAGTTTGGAGTTTGTGTTTCCACTGTCTGATCATAGCCAAATGCAAATGTGATTAAGTTCTGAGAGACAGGAATCTGCAAAGTGTATGCAGCTTATTAGAATCTTCCCTCTAGGTACAATCCAGCAAGGGCATCAAAGGTGACCTCCCAGCTTGTTGCCTCAGGAGCCCCTTAAAATAGGGAAGGGAAGATAATCTTTACTTCATGCACCAAATCTGACCCATTGGTGGAGCTGGTATTGGAAGGTAGGGTGTTGAGTTTGTACCTGAGATCAAATAGGAAAAACAAACCTGAAACAGTTTGTCTGCCATGGGCACACAAGGAGAAAATGTTGGCAGAGATGTCACATGATTTCCATCTTTGCCCTAAGCAAATTCTGCAACTATCTACATCACTAGGAGGTAAAACATACTCATACACATATACGCATCCTGTTACAAGTGCATTTCTTTATGCTATTAATCGTGTAAAGAAAAGTTGCATAAATATAAACCCATTTTGTATAATCATTCAACAAAGACATTTAGAAAACCCATTTTATGTATACATTTAATAGAGTCATAGTTATATGTACCACACATCGTTCTAGGTACCTGAAGATATAGATTAAGAACTGGTTTGTGCTCCCAACAAATTCACAATCTAGACTAAAAGATATAAAAATTATCATCATACACAATGCCAGTGGAGAAATGTACAAAGTATTAAGAGACACAGAGTAGGAGCAACTAACTCTTCCTAAGGGAACTTACAGAGTTTTCTCAGAGGAGGTGACATGGCTTTTGGTCTTGAAAGACAGATAGGCATCTGTGAAGTGAGATTGGTCAAGGTATTCCATTCATCAGTTAATCAACAAACAGGGTCTTTTAGTTGTGCCAGGTTCTGTACAAGTGACTGGGAATATAAATAAATGCCAAGTCATACCCTCCAGGAGCTGTGGTCCAGAGGTATAGAGGCAGATGAGTAAGATCCAATAGAGAAAGACACTGGAGTGGTAATGGGGAGTGGAATGGTAATAGGAATTGCGATTCAAAGGAATATTACAAAAAGTTATTTTACAGAGTGAAGAATACATTTATAAATCACCCTCTTGGTAGTTCTGTTTCTACCTGGGATATAAAAAGCTGGAAAGAGCTCAGTCCAACCCTAACAACAATAAAAAGCTGGACAGGCTACAAATCATAACTTCTCTTGAACCATCAGAGAGCTGCAGTTGCAAGACAAACAAGCAACCTGAATTCTAAGGAAAGACAGGACCTTCCTAGGAGAGCCAGGACAGGAGAACTGCCTCATCTGAGCCAAGGCAAGAGAAGAAGAGACACTGGGTACCATGTAACGGATAAGAAGAATTCAGCTGAATTTTTAAACTAATTGCAAAAGATCACGTATGGGTTAGATTTTACCTGTTTCAACTCATGGCAGCTACACTGCAAACATTTGAAATAATAGGCTTGAGTAGAAAGACAGCAGCTTACTTGGGTTCAGGAATAGTTGGCTTTTCCAACCCTGCCAGGCCCTACATTTCTAGACTCTCTCTATTCCCTCTGTTTCTGCTCTCAAATCAGCTAATCTTTGTCTGAACTCATCTCAATCTTGAAAGATGTTGCTGTAAGCAGCAAGTATACAAAAGCCAAAACACAGCAACACTCTGGCTCTTTGTAACCACTTCCCCTGGGCACTCACATGGGAATCAAATAAGTGATCTTGTGTTCACTAAATACACACACACAAAATCTTCAAGTGGTAAAAGATGGTTACTATGGGACTCGTACTCTAATTCACACACCTCTATATACCTAAGAATCTCAGTCTATTCCTATTTCAAAATCATTACCAACACTTAGAAAAGTAAACAAGACTAGAAATAGAATAGAGAATCCAAAAATAGACACATATAATCAAAAGGCACCAAAGCAATTCAGTGGAGAAAGGAAAATACCTTCAATAACTGGGTTAGAATAACTGGATATCCATACCAAAACTGAGAGAGAGAGAGAGAGGGAGAGCAAGTGCGAGCCAGCAAATGAAAGAGAGAGAGAGAGAGGAGAATGAATATGAATCTTGACTCCTACCTCACACCATACACAAATATCATTGCAGAGATGGGTCATAGACTTAAATGTAAAGGTAAAACAATAAAGTTAGGGGGAAAAAAACTTAGGAGAAAATCTTTACAACATTGCGGTAGGCAAAAACTTCTCAAGAAGGATAGAGAAAGCATGAACCATGAAAGATAAACATTGATAAATGGTATTACCTTAAACTGCTCCTCAAAAGACACCATCAAGACAGTAAACAGGCAAGCCACAGACTGGAAAAAATATTCACAATACATATATCTGAAAGTATGTTTAGAACATAAAAATAAATCCTGTAAATCAATAATAAAAAGACAAAGAACTCAATTTTTTAAATGGGCATAAAACTTGAACAGATAGCTTACAAAAGAAGACACACAAATGGCCCATAAACACATGTAAAAATATTCAACATCATTAGTCATCAGGTTAATGCAAAGTAAAATACAATGAGATACCACTGCAAAGTAAAATACAGTGAGAGACCACACACACACACACACACACACACACACACACACACACACACGGTTGTAATAATAAAAAAAAAAAATTATCGGGCTTCCCTGGTGGCGCAGTGGTTGAGAGTCCGCCTGCCGATGCAGGGGACACGGGTTCGTGCCCCGGTCCGGGAAGATCCCACATGCCGTGGAGCGGCTGCGCCTGTGAGCCATGGCCGCTGAGCCTGCGCGTCCGGAGCCTGTGCTCCGCAACGGGAGAGGCCACAACAGTGAGAGGCCCGCGTACCGCAAAAAAAAAAAAAAAAAAATCATCAACAATGCCAGATGTTGAAGAGGATGTAGAGAAACCTAAGTTTTCATTTGTTCTGGTGGGAGAGTAAAATAGTACAACTTTGGAAAAGTGCTTAGCGGTTTCTTTAAAAGTTAAAAATACATCTATCTACCTTACGACCCAGAAACACTACTCAGAGATATTTTTATTTTCCCAAGAGAAGTGAAAATGTATGTTTAGATGAAGCTTTATATAAGAATGTTCATAGCAGTTTTATTCATAGTAGCCCCAAACTGGAAACAATCCAAATGTCCATCAACAGGGGAAGGAAGTTTTTTAGAACTGTGGTACATTCAATGAATGGAACACTACTCAGCAATAAAAAGGACTGAACTAGTGATACACATGGCATGAATGAATCTTGAAAATACTATGCTCAGTAAAAGAAACAAAACACAAAAGAGCACATATTGTACGATTCCATTTATGAGAAATTCTAGAGCAGACAAAACTAACCTATGGTGATAGAAAGGAGCTCAATAGTTGAAGGGTGAGTATAGGAACTGACCAGCAAGGGGCATGAGGGAACATTCTGGGCTGATGATAAGATTTTATGTCTTGGTAGGCAGTTGTCAAAACTGATTGAACTTAAAGATCTGAGCATTTCATTATATAAATTATACCTTAATTTTTTAAAAGGTTAATAAATGCTGCTAAAGGTTTATATTTCAGGTGGTACCTCCCTAGATGTAACTTATAAAAATGTAAACTTTTTCTAAAGTCCTGGCTCTGCACTGACTTCTGGCATACATAGAGCTTGATTCTCCTTATACTTCCATGAACCCCTTGCACTTAGGTTGGAGGAGCGGTCACCCCTACCCAGCTGAAACGCTGGCCTCAGATCTTGGCAGGGGAGTGGGAGAAGTAGCATTCCAGAATAAACTCCGAGAACAGAGTGAGACAAATCCCAGGGACACTACAAGAAGAAAGGGACCTTTACCACCTTACTATGGGACAGTGATCCAGAGATGACTCACCAGGTTCAAAACTCTATAAGGGGGTTATCAAGGAATGATTCTTCACACCCACCCCTCTGTGCATAGAAGCAGAGAGGCGATAACGATGTCTTACCTTAATTTTTCAACTAACTATAAAATAAATGAATTACCCAATTCATTGACTTGAACTTCTCCATTTTGTCTTTCGAATACTCAACTTTGAATATAATCTTGGTTGGAAGAAGCCACCTGATCTTTGCTCTCACAAAAGACTTTCTGAAAAAGGGAACACGATTGACTTTCACTTAAATGTTTTGTCTCGCAAGTGCATTAAGTCACTGATGCCAGGCTAAAGTTGATTTCATATCCAAAAATAACCAGTTTGGCCCATAACTCCTGACAAGAGCTGGCACAAATTGAGCATGCTACCATCCTTCAGAACTGAAGTCTTTGGGCAAACGTGTAAGTGAGTGAAAAAGTTCAGCAGAGAAAGTTGGTAACTTCATTTTTAATGTGCTTATTAGGGCTGAGACTAGTGTTGCTGGATTTTAGAGACATTTGGAGTAAGAATGGAAGTTTGGTGTTCTTTGGTCACAAGAACACACTGTGACTTAAATATAGAAGCAGATTACTTATTTTTGCCAAAGAAAAGTGTTTTGATGATTTTAGGTCTTTGGTCTATTTATTTTACAAACGGATAGGTCTTGCAGAATCCTATTCTGAACCACAATCCTCACTAACAAAAGCTACAACCTAAATGTAGTTTTTCTGCCTGTGAGGAGTAGATGCAGGGTTGGGGAGGCCCTAGGCTTCAGCTTGATTTGTATCCATCCCTAAACAAGTATTATACTCTGAAAGCAGCCACATTATGGGGACTATAGCATTGCGGTGCACAGAGTAATTTTTTTCCTGGTAGATGTCTATTGTTATTTAATTCAGGGAAGTATATATGAGGTTATAATAAAAAAGGATGATGTTTAGTGGTTAAATTTCTGATTTTCTTATAATCATACCCGTCTATCTCTATGACCACTTCTTTGTAGGTTCGCCTTACCCAGTGGTGTTGCTCTATACAATTCACCTCCTGAACCTTCTATTACTTTCCTTCACTATCCCCCACCCACTTGCAGACCCCTCCACTCACATCTTAACTACCACGACTTTATCAATAGTTCCCAATCTTATGACTGCAATCCTTTTCTCTCTCTTTTTTAAATTCAGATCCTACTGCTTACTTTTCACTTGGATAACCCATCATGCCCCCAACACTGTCTATCAAGCCAGCATCACCACCCCCATTTTCTATAATATCCCTTAACTGTATCACCAGGCTGTAAGACTCTCTTTCCAAAACCTTGACTGCTGATTTATTTTTCTCATTTTTTCATCCACATCCTGTCAGTCAAGTCCTGGTAAGTCCTCTTTCATAGTGTTCTCTCTCCACTGACATCTCCATTGTCCAATCCACCAGGATCTCTCTCTTGGATGACTGCAGTAGGCTCTTACCAGTTTCCCTGAGTGTCCATCCCCCATCTATTCTCCACACAGCAGCAAGAGTATCCATTTCAAAATGCAAAACTGAACATGTCACCTCCAGGTTAAAATATTCCAATGTTTTCTTACTGTTCTTGAAATAAAAACAAAGGATCCAATACTATCTGCCCCTGCCTTTCTTTTCAGTCTCATGTCAGCACTCTACTTTCTTGCCATAGACTAACCCTACTAATCACATTTCACCATTTTGGATGCATGTTCCCTGCCACCACAGGGCCTTTGCACATGCTGTTCCCATTGTCTAGAATGCTCTTCTCCCTTTCCTCACCTCCCTTTGCAGTTCACTCCTCTTCAGCCTCAGTTCAAAAAAAATTTATTTTATTCAGAGAAAACGTTCCTGATTTCTAGTGGCCCAAACTAGATCAGATTCCACCCTGCTACACATTCCCATATCATCTTATACTTTTCCTTCAGAGCATTATTATAGCTCGTAATTAATCTTTGTGTGATTATTTGATGAATGTCTGACTCTGTCACTGGTCTATAAACTCCAGAATGGCAAGAGTCATGCCTATTTGGCTCACTATTAAATCTCTGGCATGCAGCACATTGCCTTACACTTACTAAAAGCTCAGAGAACATTTGTGGAATTAATGAAAGAAGGTCTTCCATGTTTGCCATTTCCTTTGTCTTCCCATTGCCACCACCACTGTTCACCACTGTTCAGACCCTTTTTGACCTCATGTTTAGGTGACCAAAATATTATATGGGTCTCCTATCCCCAACTTCTCTTCTTTCAAATTTAATCTGTATATCCTCAGATCAATCTCTCAAAACATTGCTTTCATTGTGGCTCTTCTCTGGTTTAAAACTATTCAAAGCTTAAAATGGAAAACCCTTACCCTAAACCTCTCATCTCTCCATGATCAGTCTTTTTTCATCTCTCCAGGTTTCTATCTGACTTCTTGACTAAACTCTCCAACTCAGTTCCACTGATACAGACATTCATGGCTGTCCCCATACTACTGTGCAGGTTGTGCACTGAACGACCCCTGAAATTCTGTCTATATCACAGTCTATGTGAATGATACCCCTGGAGTTATGCACAGCATAAATATGTGGCAAAACATGTCAGCCCCATGAACATCTCCTTACATTTCTGCTCTCTTACCTCCCACCTTTGATAAAATATTTGCTTTGTCTGGAATACCCTCCCTTGTTCTCCACCAATCAAACTCTAACCCATCTCCATAGTCCTATCTTCCTTCTGTACCCAGTTACAATGATCTGCACTCCTGAATTCCTATAACACATCTTACCCAGGCAATTCCCTTGATATATACTATAATCTATATATTGGTTTTTAAATTTCTTTAGTGTGATGTAGTAGAAAGAACACTGGAATTAGAGTCAGAAGATGTGCCAAGGTCTACTTCAACAACAGCAAGGGCACTTCAGACAACACAAATGAGTGATCTCAGACAAATAGCTTAATGTCCAGAGCCACAATTTACCGTCTGAAAAGTGGGAATAACAGTACCCCACAGGTTGTTGTGAGTGTACCTGAAGGGTCTAATCCCACAGGCTTTTGAAAAGAGAATGATTTGCCTGAAGGCACTTTGCAAACAATGAAGTACTATACAAAGTGTTTGCTGCTAGCTGGTAATTATCTTCCAAACAGACTAGAAACTCCTTGCCAGAAAGTGGCTGTGTGTCTTACTCCTGGGTGTCCCTCAGAGTGCCTAGTAGTGTGTCCTCCACGTGATAAGTAGTCAATAAACATTTGCCGTAAAAGAATGAAGTCAGCCTGGCAGCTGCAGGCAACAGATGATGGTGTCCCACATCTCTGCGGCTCACGGCTTCCGTCAAGTCTGCCATTGCTGTGCTCAGCCCCTCCCTCCCTGCTGCACCCACCCCGCAGCTGCACATCCCAGCCTCCCCCAGCAGCAAATTCTCAAGGCAAAGCCATGAATCTAGGGGCTGTGCAATATGGAGCCTGTGACTTGTGGGTGCTTTTCACTTTTTCCACTTTCAGGACAAAGAATGGGAGAAATGATAGAAATTCGGCTGCAACATGTTAGGCACCAAGGGAATTAGTACAGAGTTGTTTCAGGAAGTCATTCAATTCTCTGTGAGTTTTCATGTGAATGGGGTAGAATCACACTTCAGTCTAATCAATAGAGTTCTTACATAATCACTTAAGAGTCTATATCTCCATCAAGAAAGTAGGGCTAAGGGCTGAGGATGGGGATGGATAGGCCATCTAAACATACAAAAAAAAATTTTTTTCCTAGAATCAGAATTGCAAGAGATCTTTGATGTCATTTAGATTGAATTCCAATCAAATACAATAATGTCTAATATATCTTGTGGCCTCTACTGAAACATTTCCACTGACAGGAAACCCACTGTCTAGGAAGACAGCCCATTGAGAGACCAACTATAATTTCCCCTTTACAGCACTTTAATCCAAACCCTGATTTCACAGATTATGAAATTGAGGCCTGCAGCAGAAGAGACTTGACATCATACAGTAACTTAGAGGCAGAGCTCAAACAGGCTTCTGTCATCCCTCAGCCCATAAAAAAGTTAAAATACTTCTGTGCCCCACCCTATCCCTTTTTATTCCTACTCTTTGCTCCTGGTTCTGTCTCCAGAGCCACAGGGACTCTATCTAATTCCTTTTCCACATGACAACCCTACAAATTTTTCAAGAAAGCCTTAATTCAGCTTTTGAATCTTTCTCCAAAAGAAGAAGCCACGTTCTCTACCCCCATCTTTTCAATTTTTCTTCACTTGGCATGATTCTATACCCTGACCACCTTTAGCACTCACTCTCCCACAGGTTGAAGACACTTTTTTAATTAGAGACACCCAGCACTGAACAAAATCCCAGCAGTAAAGAGTACAGTGGGCCATGAGCTTCCCTTTATCTTGACACCTCATTTCTACCGTGGTACAGAGAAATGGCTTTACCTTTTTAGCAACCAGATCACACCGCTGAACAAGTTATATTAGTTATTTACTGAGCACTTAATACATCCCAGGCACTGTTCTAAGTACTTTACATGTGTTTCATTCTTACAACAATTCTAACAATATTAGTTAGAACTAATATCACCATCTTCCTCTTCCAGGTAAGGAAAATAAAACACAGATTTTAAGAAACATACCCTAGATCATACTGCTGGTAAATGGCAGAGCCAGGACTCTCACCCAGACTGATGGCTCCAAAGCCTGCAGTCTTAACTTAATGCCACAAATGACTTAATGAAAAATAAACCTCTGAATAAAAAGTTGTGAATTCTGCTCTTTGCTGTGAAGGGAGATCTTTCACAACCTGTAAAATGGAGTGTTTTGCTTTATTCTGCATCCATCTCTATTAAATTTCAGATTGTGAGTTTGGGTTTCTCCTTTTTTAAGCTTCCATTCTGTAATTCGAGATATTAGCTAGTTTTCCTCAGGTTATGTCATCTTCAGATTTGATTATGTATATGCTTTCTAGCTTTTTATTTAAGCTGCTGGTAAAAGTGATGACTTAGCAAAGGGCCTAGTAATATAAAAACTTAATTGGTAGCAAAAAAAATCTAAGGGTTTACCCTTCTTTGTTCTTGCTTAGCCACTTAGAAAGCTGTATAACTATAGCTAGTTTCTGGCCCACATTTCTTCATTTTTGTCAGAAGGATATGACAACAAAATTTAACAAACACTGTATAAAAATCAGGATATACTAAGACAACAGAATTTCCCAAACCTCTCTGCCTAAGTATACCTTTCAAAAATGGAAGTAAAGCTAGTATGGTCTGATTTGTTCTTTGTGAATCCATGTTACCTCTAAATCATCACAGCTTTTGGTAAATTACTCAAAAATCATCTCTTTAATGATATGTTTTAGAAATGGTAGCTGAAGTTGTCATCAAGCTTACTGACCAATAATGTCCAGTATTTACCTTTTGTTCTTTTTGGGGTTTAGTGGAACTAATTACAGCTTTCTCACTCCACATCCGTCCTTAGAAGCCCAATAAAAGTTTCCAACAGTACCACCTCAAACAAATATGCACATTCTTTTAGTATCATGTGCAGCTGGTCATCTGAACCTAGGAACTGAAACATATTTCCACAGCTTCAGACTCTCACATCCAATTTCCTCCTTGATATTTTAATCTGGACATCTACGAGGCATCTTCAGTTTAATATGTCTCCAATGGAGCTTCTAGTCACCCCATTCTAAAACCCGCTCCTCCCACAATCTTCCTCATCTCAATAAATGGCTAGGCCACACATCTTAGAGTCGTCCCTGATTCTTCTCCTTCTCTCACATGCTATAGGTAATCCATTAGCAAATCTTTTGGGCTTTGCCTTCAAAGTTTTCCAGAATCCAACCACTTCTCAACCCCTCTACTGCTACACTCTAGTCCAAGCCACCTTCAACTCTCTTCTGGAGTATTACATTAGCTTCCTAATTGATATCTCTACTCCACCCTTATTCCATGTAGAAGTTGCTAATAGCTCAATCAGGCCCTCTGGAATCCTTTTTATCAATTTGGTTGGTGAGCCCTTCCCTCAGCTGCTGTGGGTGCATCAGTGAGAATTGCACTTGGGCAATGGAAGCTACCACACCTGGAAGTGCCTGGAATTTATACTGTCCATACCTTTCCCCAGAGTCTTTACTCAATAACCAGGGTGAAGGTAAAAAGCCTCTCTCCCTTGTCTCAAGTGGGAAAAATTCTAAGGTGATATTTATGCTCCACAGCTCCCCATGGGATTAGGCTGAAGCTACTATGCAGAACCCGAAATCACATTCTTGCCATTCTCCTTCCTTTCTAGCCCGCTCCCTCACCCCCTACCAATTTCTCTGGAAATCACATGCACATCTCCATCTCAGGCTCTGCTTCTAGGGAACTCAGGCTAACACAGTCCCATTATAGCGGAAAGAGTGGTCCTGTTAAAATGTTTACGTCATTCCTTTGCTCAAAACCCTCCATTGGGGCTTCCCTGGTGGCGCAGTGGTTGAGGGTCCACCTGCTGATGCAGGGGACATGTGTTCGTGCCCCGGTCTGGGAAGATCCCACATGCTGCGGAAAGGCTGGGCCCGTGAGCCATGGCTGCTGAGCCTGCGCGTCCGGGGCCTGTGCTCCGCAACGGGAGAGGCCACAGCAGTGAGAGGCCCGCGTACCGCAAAATAAAATAAAATAAAATAAATAAAACCCTCCATTGGCTTTGCATTTCACCAAGGGAAAAAAAATTCCAAAGTCTTTACCATGGCCTCAAAGACTCTAAATGATCTTCCCCAGCTAACTTTCTGAATTTAAGTTCTTTCACTGCCCCCTTATCCATTCCACTCCACTCTCACTTGTCTCCTTGATATTCCTCCAAATGCTCTGCAATCTCCTATATCAAGGCCTTTGTACCTATGTTTCCTCCACGAAAAAAGCTCTTCCCCCAGATATCTACTAGGCTTGCTTACTCTTTTCAAGTCTGTGTTCAAATGTCACTTATTACAGAGGCCTTCTCTAACTACCCTATTTTAAAACAGCACACATATCCCACCTCCTGTCACTCCCTTTGTTATCTGTCTCCTCCTATGAGAATGTAAGTTCCCTGAGAATGGGGATCAGTGCTTAGTACACTCTTATATCCCCAGCACTGAAACAGTGTCCGGCATATTTCACGCAATAAATAAATTTGTTGAATTAAAGTAGACTATCTTTTGACTTTCTGCACACAAACCACACAAACACACATACATATCCAACAACTATCTTTGATTTCAAAGCCCTATTAACACTCTGGTTTCTATTTTTTATACCTTGGAAACCACTACCTGTGATGGCCACAACAGAAGTAAAATAGAAGTCGTGTTGTTACAGCTTTTCGCTGCAATCTATTAATGTTGTTCCACTAGGGAAAAAATGGATAATATGTGGAAGTCAAGAAACAATAGAGCTTTGCAATCCAGAAAGCTTGAGAATTGTACTGTTAGCTCAAATGGCTCATAGTCAAGTTGCTACACAGATAACTCCAAAATATGGAGCACAGTTGCTATCAGCAGTGAAAATTAAAGAAGTGAAATTTAAAGTTAAGAAAAACATGTAGCAAAGATCACTGATACTTAAAACCAAAGAAAGCCCAATAATTATTTAATCATATGAAGAGTGGCTATATTTCCCTTATTACTCATAGGAAGGGTTCTGTGGTAGGTTCTTGGAATGGACAAAAGTAACATAGAGGAATTTTTGGATTTGTTAGCACTGTGAGTTGTAAGTTGACCATGAAAATGAAATGGATATGTTTAAACTATAATTTTAAATGTATAATATTTACCCTGTGGCAGAAGCTGATGGTATGAGAGACACAGGTTGATCTATGAAGGAATGTCACACTTCACTTAGCTCAAACCATAACTCAAGTATCTATAAAAACACTCCTTACCCCACAGCTTAAGACAGCTCCCTCCGCTATCTCAGTACTCTTAATACTCTCTTGTTTTTACAAAAGATAAATCAATCAAAACGTCATAAGAAGTCGGTCTTCACTGTCCATGTATTAGCTAAGGGAACTGTGGGGAGGATTACAGCTTGTTCACAGTTAGTGGAGGGAGTGGTTGGTTCCAGGCTTCCTGCTACACCAAGCCCAGAGCCTCCACTCCCTTCTTCAGATTCATGCTCAGCTTTCCAACCCTCTGGGACATGCTGGCTCTACCCTGAGGTCTTCTCACCACTTCTCTCCAATGAGGTCTCCAGAAATTGTTCCCTCCTATGTCCCTCTGACATAATTGTCTATCCCTTGGTCTGCCCATTCAAACGTCTCCCCAGTGTGCCCCATGCTCTCTGCACCCAGGCTCAACAGCCGTCCCTGCCTACCCTCTGCTCTCTCAACTACCAGGTCCTTTGCTCTGTTTCCTTACTGATCCTAGTCGGGGGAACCTCTCTCTCTGACAGAGTCTTCACTGTCCCCAGAGGGAATCATTATTTATTTCCCAAAGGGGACCTCTTTTACCCTTTGACCTTCCCCCAAAAGCTCCTCTACAATCTGTTGCAGGGCTTTTCAAGGAGTAGTCTCAAACCCCCTGAGTCAAGATCTGAGTCTGGGCCAGAAATTCTCAGTTCATTGTATGTCATTTCTAATGAGCTTCCTAGGAGATTTTGTTGCACAGGTCAAGTTTAAGAACCACTGCATTCATCCACCACGAGAGAGCATCTCTATAAACCTCCCTTCTTCTCTTACAGAAGTCCACCACTCCCCATGGGCAGCATCGCAGGTGGAGAAGGTGTATGGTCAGGGCCTCTCAGAGGCCAGACCACTTCCAATTCCTGAGAATGGCAGTATTTTAGAAAAATTAAGAAATTCCAAAAGAGCATTCCAAAAATTGTGATATATTCTAAATGTTTACACTCAATAAATATATATAGTCCAATATAATTTCGCTACCTGCAGGTTTACAACTTACAAAATTTATCGTACCCAATAGCCAATGTGATCTGGTCATAGAATAGAGTTTAAAGTCATGTGTGATACCTTTTAAAAAATATAATTAGATCAGTGTATGTCTGTGGCTATGCTAATCCCATTTGGAAATAACATCAAAAGTTTACATGTAAGACTCTTCTTAAATGTGAGGCCTTGGCAATACGGCCCTCCTGATGCCTACTGGGACTGGCCCTATCTGTTATCACTTCAAAAGTGGCAAGAACCCCCTTCCCAGGATGCACGTATTCCGAGATTTGTTGTGCAGTTAAAGAAACAAAGATCACTCTCCAGGAAGATGGAGTACAGCCACCATGAAGTGGAATAAGAATAGCTGGGAGGGTCTGGGAACATTCGCAAGGTGAGTACTCCCCAAGCATGCTCTTTTGCTCAAGGCAAACCCTGCAGATGCTACTGACCTAGCCTGGGGAGAGAAAACCGCATCTGCTGAGCCAGATCAGTGCACTTGTCACTCTCTGTGATTGACAACCCTTTGTTACTCCCATTCTCTTCCCCACCTCAATCCTATAGCCAAGTCTTTATTGAAACTTCCAACCTGGTCTCCACTATGTTACAGGAAATTAAGGAAAGATGTGATGACTGTTTGGAGCAGGGTGACCCTACTGGTGGCCGTGGTAACAAGTAGTGAGATTCCCAAAGAGGAGGCGGGTAGCAAGGTCACGGGCCCCCTCACTGCGTCCAGTGACACCCTGGAGAACTGGGACTTGGTTTCAGGAAGGGAGCTGGTGGGGTTCATTCTAGTTGCATAAATTGAAATTTTCCTCCACGCTCACCTTGTTTTAATCATGAAAATCTGAATCTTTACAATCAGTGACACTCACTAGAGAAAAGGAGTTCCATAAGGAAGGGGGTTTATCCTCCTCCTTTGGGCCTCATTCCCACTTCACCCTGAGAAACCAGGATTGAAATTTACAATACTTGGCAGACACTTAAAGTTGGGGGTGTTCTGTTCATCCATTTTCTCCCCAGGGAAAAATAAAAATGCTTTCCACACCGGAAGCCTTTCTGCCTTCCTGCCACCGTACCAAAGTAAAGCAATATCTCCTTGGCAGCTTGTGCCAGGGTAAGAAAACAGTAAACCCCCGGGCAAATGCATCCAGCCGCCTGTCTGCCAGGAGAGGGGTCTGCAAACTTCCTCCTTCCTCCTCCAAACAGGCGATCTGGAGTTACAGTCTACCCATGGCTGTGTGGATTTATTTAGCTACAATGTTATCATCTCCATTGAGCCACAAGTAAGAGACAACTCTCTGCTTTTATTTTTAACCTGAAGAGATTATTTTTGAGTTAAGGCTTTAAGAATTCAGATCTATCAGGAAAGAACAGCTTGTGTAATGAACTTCCTGTTTTCATCATATTTGGACAGGGAGCCTCCTTGTTGCCTGTTATTATTACCCAGTTAATATGAACTGCCTGGAGTTTATTTTTAGCCGCGTTGACTCTATTGTAAGGACTGCATAACTGCTTTCAAAATGGGAAAATGTAATTACGGGATCTAACACTAAGTTGGGGATATTCTTGGGTCCTTTCACAAGGCAATGGCTTAAAAAATGAAAATAGACCATTTTAAGTGGCTAAAGAAAACACAGTTATTTGATCCAAAATAGCCCATTGATCCTTTTACAAACTAAACACTTTCTTCACAGAATAAAGTCTCGTTTCTGTTTAAGTGACCTAAACATATGAATTTATTTCCAAGTTCAGAGTAGGGGGAGGCGAGTGAGGAGGAGAATTGGTGGAGAATAGAGGCAGGAAGGGTGTAAGCACATTGACCAAAAGAGCAAAAGATTAAAACTGTGCCGAAAGTACCAAAACACCTAACCGGTTTCTCAGTTAAGGGCTGGGAATGCTCATCTCAGTGCATACCCATCATTCTACCGTGTGCACCCAGTGCCTCATCCAGTGGCTCCACGGGCATGAAGGCGGTCAGCATTTGGCAGGCTGCACGGGATTATGCCCTCACACTTGGTGGCCTTGAGTTAGTCACTCACACAGGCCTCTGCCTCAGCGCCCACCTCCTCCATGACTCCAGATACTTGCCTACACGGTTATGCATTTGTTCCACAGAAATGAACTGAGCGCTCAAAATATACTAGACTCCAGGAATGAAGTGGGAAATAAGACACTGTCTTTGCTCTAAGTATGATAAGAGTATTGGTAGAGAGAACTCCAGGGGATTCCAGGAGCACAAAAAAGGAGATGCCTAACCTAGCCTGGATGAGAGGAGGAAAGCTTCCTGGAGGAGGTGATGTCTTGAGCTGAGTCCTGAGGTAAAAGCTGGGCTCATCCTGAAAAATGGCATCGTAAGCTGAGGAAGAAGCTGGGACAAAGGCCCAGATGTGAAAGAGATGGAGGAAAGGCCAGGTCGCCTGACTGAAGTGGAGAGTGTAAGGGGACATAAATAGAGTGAAAGCTGCAGCGTTAGGTGGGGGCCCCGTAAACCATAGTAAAGCCTTTTAGCTGTATCCTGAGAGTAACAGGGACAAGTTACAGTAAAGTTCTAAGAGTAATAATATTTAATAAATATCATAGACATCAGTGTATGAATGGATAAACAAAATGTGGTATATACATACTGTGGAATATTATTAAGCCTGAAAAAGGACAAAAATGTTGACACATGCTACAACATGGGTGAACCTTGAGGAAATTATACTAAGTGAAATAAGCCAATCACAAAAGGACAAGTACTGTATGACTCTACTTATATGGGGTTTCTAGAGTAGTGAAATTCACAGAGACAGAAAGTAGAATGGTAGTTGCCAGGGCCTGGGGAAAGGGGAAGATGGACAAGTAGTGTTTAATGGGTTTAGAACTTCAGTTTAGGGTGATGAAAAAGTTCCGGAAATGGATGGTGATGATGGTAACACAACAACATGAATGTACTTAATGTCACTGAACTGTACACTTAAAAATGGTTAAAATGGTAAATCTTGCGTTATGTGTATTTTACAATTTTTAGATTAAAAAATAGAAACATAACTGCAGTGGCTGGATTTTTATTGATATAGATAGATAGATAGATAGGTAGACAGATAGACAGAGATAAACAGAAAAGTAGAGGTAGGGAGACCATTTAAGAGTTTGTTTCAATAATCCAGTGAGAGATAAAGTGGCCTGAACTTAGGCTATGTGAATAAAGAGAAGAAAACAAAGTTCAGATTCATTTGGACATTAGACTAGGAAGACCTAATACTGATCGGAAGAGAGCACTTTGGGAAAAGTAGGGCTTAGGATAAAGTCCAGATTTCTAGCTGGGGAAACTGGGTGGATGGTGATGAAGCCAGTCACTAGGAACAATGAATGATTGAAAAAAAAGAACTGTTTAATTTCTCATGGAATAATTTAGAAAGTAGATGCAATCAAGTCATTTCAATAAGGAACAAAGGATATTTCTCTGTCCATGGGATAAAAGATATAAATAGAATGTAGTTAAACCTACAACTAAAATGCAAAATTTGCTTTGCAAACCCTCAGAAGAAAGCAAACATGATCACAAGGGATAGTGAGGCTCAAAGTAGAGTGAAGGTTGGAGAGAGACCAGAGTCCAGAGGCTGGAGATGGGGTCAGGGACAGCTGCAACATATATTGCTTGATGGTTTTTAAAATGCTTTATGTTTTGACTGAGTCATTTCACCTGCAGTGGAGCCATGAGAATGTCGTGCTTCACTCCTCAGTCATCATCTCCCAACCCTCCCCTGAATGTTCCCTCCATGTCAGTCTTCCAAACCCACTCACCATTTCCCTAACACACTATACCCTTAGACGCCTCCATAACTTCTCACAGGTTCATGCCTCTGTCTTGAACGCCCTTCTCCCTCCTCCTGGACCTGGCACATTTCAACTTATTCTTCAAGATTCATTTATTTTGAGTCTGTTAACAAACAACTTTCGACCTGTGTCGGATACTGGGTAGGGACAGAGATGATAAGATAAAGTCTCTGTCACTAAAGAGTACTGGCCAGGCAGAGAAGTAGACAGTAAACAGATAATTGCAATAAACAGGGCACTGCTGTAATCAGAAGCAGGTAACAAGTGCCACAGGAAGACAGCAGAGAGAAATACACTGCCTTGGGTTGGGGGCGTTGAGGGAGGATCACAAAAAACCTTTGCTAGTTCAAATGGCATTTGCCGCAGGAAGAATTTCCCAACTTCCCCGAGAAGTTAGCTGCTCTTTCCTCTCTGACCTCATGGAACTTTGTTTTTCCAATGCACAGTATTTAACACAGTGTACCATAATGTTAGATAGGTTCTCCTACTCACCTGTGAGTGCCTCAAGATTACAGTCCTTCACGGAACCCCTCACTGTTCAGCCCATAGTATGTGTTCAATAAATGTTCATTGGATGGGTGGATGAATGGATGGCTGGCTTAAGAGTGGTTATTAATCCTGTAATTTAACACCTTCTATGGCAAGGAACTCATTGAACCTCTGCTACTAGTTTTCTGTGAAGTCTATAGAAGTAAGAGACATGAATTAACAAGATTTTCTCACTGTTGGAAGTACTCTCTGAAAGCAGAAGACGTAACTGTCTTGGACATTCTTTACTTCTTCCAAACCTCTAAAATATCATTCAGATATTTCGGACTCTAATATGCATTCCTTTTTTTTTATTGGAGTATAATTGCTTTACAATGTTGTGCTAGTTTCTGCTGTAGAACAAAGTTAATCAGCTATATGTATACATATATACCCTCCCTCTTGAACCTCCCTCCTACCCACCCTCATCCCATTCCTCTAGGTCATCACAGAGCACCGAGCTGAGCTCCCTGTGCTATACAGCAGCTTCCCACTAGCTATCTATTTTACACATGGTAGTGTATATATGTCAATGCTACTCTCTCAGTTCGTCCCCCCCACCCCTTCCCTTCCTGTGTCCACAAGTCCATTTTCTATGTCTGCATCTCTTTTCCTGTCCTGCAAATAGGTTCATCAGTACCATTTTTCGAATACATATTCTTAATACTCCAATACCACAACAGTTGACATCTTAGGTAGACTTTATACGCAGGCAGAATCAGCCATAGACAAAGATGAATTTTTGGTGAATTTTCTTTTCCTCATTTGACAACCTTCTTCCACTCCAGACCCTCAGAATTTCAAGGATTAAACTGGTCCTGTCAATTCAGCCACAATAAGGTGGTAGGCTGGTATGAACTCACCTTCCCAGTAGTGTTTGCATTTTGGATAAGGATGCCTTGGAAGCAAAATTATTCAACCAAAAAGTATTTTTCTGAGTACTCGTTATATACGAAATCTTGTACCAAGTGCATCAGGGAATACAAAGAGAATAAAAACATGTCCTGGTCCTCAAGAGGTTTATAGTTTAATTTGGGAGAAACTCATAGACCCATGAAATCTTAAAACACAATACAAGAAAAAATATTCATGATGGTGCATTGGTACATGGCATACTTTGGTCCCTAGGAAAAATACACAGAAACAAAAAGAAATGAACCTTAATCTAACCCTCCATCCAGTCCCCTCTACAATATCCTCAGCAGCTCTCCAGTCAAATACTTCCAGCAATAAGGCATCACTACTTCAGAAGAGAATCCATCCTGCTGCAGAAGAACACAGAAATTCTACTCATAAAAATGTGTCCATGTGTATAATCTTACATTGACCCAAAACCGGGCTTCCTATAACTTCTATCCATCTCAGAGAATGACAGGTAAAGTTCATTTGCTATCCCTTTTCAAGGTAGCCCTTCCAGCATGTAAAGAAACACATCTACCCTAGGACCGCTCTTCTTCATGCTAAACATCTCCGTTTCCTTCAAAGGCTGCTTATCCAGTATGGTTTCCTGTGCTTGCCGTCTCAGTCATCCTCTTCAAAATATATTTAACTTGTTAGTGTCTCTCTTAAAATGTAGTACCACAAACATATTAAAAGTTAATAATATCATTAATAATATATTATTTCTACATATGTATATATAATATTTCTAGTAACTGTAATATTAATTTTGAGTTAATGTTTATATTATCAAACTACCTACTGGATATTACCACTTGGACCGTCTCAAACTTAATCTGTCCAAAACCAAACTCCTGATCTTCCTCCCACAGTCTTCCTCATCCAGTGTACGGCAAACTCCAGACTGCATTTCTTGAAGCTCTGGCTCAGACCAAAAACTCATCTCTCTTTCGTTAACTCCTTCTCTAATACTCAGCAACCCTAGTGGCTCTACTTTCAAAACAGAATCAGAATCTGACCACTTTTCCCCACTTTCACCACTATAACCTGAGTCCAAATGACCATCATCTCCCAGCTAGGTTTCCTGCTCCCACTGGTTCCACATCTCCCCATCGCAGTCTGTTCTCCAGAGTGCAACCAGATGATGCTCTTAACACATGTCAGACCATGTTGTTCCTCCACTCAAAACCCTCCAGTTGTTCCCCGTCCCATTTTTAAAGCCCTTTAAAACGGCCTGCATGCTCTGGCTCCCTCATCCCTCGATGGCCTCCCACCACTCTCCTCCCATCCTCCATTCCTGCCACATCTGTCGCCTCACTTTCCTCAAACACTCCAAGCACAACCTTGCTTTGGAGTTTCTGCACAAACTGTTCCCTCTGCATGGAAACTCTTCCTGGAGAGACATCACTCTCTCCTTCCGATCTATGCTCAGATGCCACCTGGTCACACTATTTAAAATAGCAAATTCCACCCTCACACCCAAAGCACCCTATCTCTCCCTTATCCTCTTGACTTTTCGTCACAGCACTTAATACCAACTGTTACACCATATATTTTTTATTTGTTTTACTGACTGTCTTCCCCCCTCCCCATTAGAATGCAAATTCTATAAAGGCAGGGAATTCTATCTGTTCTGTTAACTGATGTATCCTTGGGACCTAAAATGGCCCCTGGAACATATTAGACTCGCATGTTGAATGACTGAAAGAACGAATGAGTGAATGAATGAATATGTTCCAACTAGATAAACTGGGGTGAGATCTACAAAAACAATTCTACTCAATTGCCTACACTTTTCCTAATAAGATACCATAGTTTTACCCACCATCTTTTATTAATTTCTTCTTAGGATTTGGGCAAAGGTATTGGCTTAATTCAATTATGAACCTTATGTCATAATTTCCACAAATAGTAGAGCTGTAGATGCTATAATAAAATGGACCTCTTCAAGGCTTAAAAAAATCTATTAAGAACATTCTCATCTAATTTTGAATTTTAATGATTAGTTACAATAATGAGTAATTAATTTTGATATTTATAGAAAATGAAATGCATTTTTTCCTTTCTGAAAATCTAGCACTTCAGGAACAGCAAATTCTTGGAGAAAATAATTCTAATGAGATCATTAAAATTGATAGTGTTGTACTTACCTAAGCCGTAACAGGCACAACAACTGAATGGGCACCAAATAATATCCTCCTTCTTGTGCCTGACTCTGCTATCTGAGTTCACCACTTCCTCCAATCTGTACAAAACTGCCATTGGAGGAGTTCTAGGGATAAAGCATGAGCTTCCCGGTACCTAAGGCACAAAGACAAACACCTGGTTTCTAACTTGTGTTACAAGCAAAGCTAATGTTCTAAATCCAGAAGGAATGTTATCACTTAATTTTTTTAACAACAGATTTTAGGTAACATGAGGTACAACATCCTCAGCAATATTTGCAAGAAAAAAATGCAAAAGCATGTTCCAATAGATAATTCTTAAACTGAATCTCATAAAGGCGCAGAGCGTAACACTAGATTTTTAACTTGGTGAGAGCATTTCTATCAGGAACAGAGGTTATCCAGCCCTGATATGTTGCTTCCTGATACTACAACGAATCACAAGAACAGAGATTAGAGTCCCTAGAAGAGGGATGGAGAGCTCACCCATTCATTAAATCGTCTCTCTCCAATATTAGGTGTCTTAGGTGAGCCTTTGGCAAGTGCACAGTTAAAGTCACTTCAGGACTGAATTCGCTGACAAGTGCCTGAAGTGCCAATAGTCTTTGATGTTGATTATCCATACGCTTTCAACACCAGATGTGCAGGAAGTCAGGCTGACATTCTGTTGTCAATTTTTGAAGAAACTGACTTGTATCCTTGCCATTCCATTTCTACTCAAAGATAAGCTGCAGGGGTTCCTGCAGGTGACATCAGCGTTTCCCTTAAAGTGGAGTTTGAATCCACTCACATACTTCGACACTCTTAAGGACCCTGAGTTTTTCACTATACTGCAGATGATTTGGTCCAAGACCTTTCTTAGGACAGGTGTAACCCATCAACCATTTCAACTATTTTTAAAAAAGAAAAGAAAAGCAACAAAATGAAACACCCTCCTATGGGCTCCGCCGAACTAATACTTGGTGTGCCTGCCAGAATGAGTTAGCTGCAACAAATAAAATAAAATGATTTTTAAAATGCTCCTTTGGACCAGAAGGAGTCGACTGCTTATTAAGGTTAGCTGATATTATCCACTTTAACGTTGGAGAGCATCTGCCAAATGCAGCGATTTTAGCTCTGATGAGTTGAGGCTAGGCTGCTCTTTCTAACAATAATTAGTCAGCAGGTTCAGCTGCTTCTGTTCTAGTATTGTTTATTGCAAAACATTACCAAAACATTGACAAAGCTCAAAAGAAAGAAAAATCCACCCAAAATTCTGCCATCCTACAAACCAAACTGTTTACATTTTTTTTATGCTCCCTTTCAGTCCCTGTCCATATGCAGACAGAATTGTTACAGTTGTAATCATAGCACAGACACAATTTTGTAGTCAGGTTTGTCTCAATTAGAGTTTTTAAAGCGTTTTTCCAGTTCACTCTCTCATCTTCATTTCTGCTACTAGGAACACTTCACCCCCACCATTCCTAGTGACCTCCCGTGGGATCTTAAGTGTTGAGGAAGGCTGAAAAAGAATAATAATCAACAGAATTAGGGGAAAGGGTTAAGTTCCCTGTGTAAAGGATGGAGTCTCTAGAATTAAACTTGTGTGGAAAGGATTTCTTTCACCCTTTGTTCCCGTAGTTGGAAACCTTTATGAAAATCGCTATATTTCCCCACCATCAGCCATGTTTTCATTATATTAATAAAGAGGCCTCGCAGGTATTTTCTCTTTACCTAGTTTGTTTTTAAGGCCTGCACAGTATTTAGGACATAGGCATATAGAGACATCTTTTCTTCCAACTGCTATAAGAATTTATGAAACTTGGAATTTTTTAAGTGTGGCTACTACTCCATGCTATATTCACATGAACATGAAGTGATATACGCAGCTGTCAAAACACTGGATACCTGGATGCATCTTTTTACATTTTAACTTGTATTCTTCAGTCTCTGGCTTCCACACCAGGCTGCACATCACTCGTCTGGGGATGGGGAATCAGTAAAAAGAAAAAATACAGACCCCAGGGCTCACCATTGATCAGGTAAAGCAGAATCTATGGGGCTGTCTTTGGACTGATGGTTATAACACTGTACATTTAAAATGGCAAAAAGTGTCTGTCTTTCTTGATAACAGCTCTGACTGTTATGGTTTGTGGATTTTTACGCGGATGGTAGGGAAAAGGACTATAAGGATTTGCATAAGGAATGGAAGAAGAATGCGGCCTATAGATGCTTTGTTGAATTGTTCTTCTTTGAGCTAGGTAGACCCAAAATGTGAATCACCTGCTCGGATAACCCTAGCAAGCATCAAGAAGTAATAGTTTTGGGGCTTCCCTGGTGGCACAGTGGTTGAGAATCCGCCTGCTAATGCAGGGGACACGGGTTCGAGCCCTGGTCTGGGAGGATACCACATGCCGCGGAGCAACTAGGCCCGTGAGCCACAACTACTGAGTCTGCGTGTCTGGAGCCTGTGCTCCGCAACAAGAGAGGCCGCGATAGTGAGAGGCCCGTGCGCCGCGATGAAGAGTGGCCCCCACTTGCCACAACTAGAGAAAGCCCTTGCACAGAAACGAAGACCCAACACAGCAAAAATAAATTAATTAATTAATAAACTCCTACCCCCAACATCTTCTTAAAAAAAAAAAAGCACTCTGTGTCTGAGAGATCCTAGTGATTTGACCTTGGACAAATAACTTAAAAAAAAAAAAAAGAAGAAGAAGTAATAGTTTTGTGTTTTTGCGAGCCGACCTAGCCTCTGCCTTCCATACACAATCCTGGAACCCTGAGGAGGCCACAGCCACAAAGCGGGAGGATAATGGTGTTGATAATGTTGGGGCAGTATATATCAAATCTTTTCTTTTTTTTAATTAGAATGCTTTGACCCTGGAAAGCTTTCACTTTCAATTCTATGTTCTATATTGTTTCAATTTTTATAAGCATGGATTCATGCATTATTGGTTCGTTTCTTTTTTTAAAAATTGAAGAGTGGGTTATACCCATATGCAGTCCTTTCAAAGGAATGCTCTCACCTGTTCTCCAATGTGTCCTGGAATCTGATGAATCAGATCACTAGTCCCTCCTCTTCAGAGGAAACAAAGGAGGGAGAGGATCTAAGGACAGAATCTTTTCCTCTCTCCCTGAATTAGGCAAAGAAGGAGAAAGGCTTTCCAGGAACAAATAACAAGAAAAACAAAGGAGTGGAGGTACTACATAGGTTGGTGTGTTCAAAGATTTAGTGATTCATTATCCAACTCCTACTTACCAACCAGGGTGCAATTTTGTCCCCTGGGGGACATTTCAGCAATGTCTGGGGTTATTTTTGGTTGTCATAACTGGGAGAAGAGAGTACCACTGGCATCTAGTGGGTAGAGGCCAGGGATGCTGCTGAGCATATTACCATGGCACAGGATAGCCCCGCCCCCCAACAAAGAACTATCCAGCCCCAAATGTCAGTAGTTCTGAGGCTGAGCCCCGGGCTGTAGCATGCAGTGCTAGGCAGTGAGCAGCTTGTAGGAAATAAACCTGAGAAGCTCATTTAAAAAAAGCCAGATCGGGGGAGGCCTTATATTTTATGCCAAGGAGCTCGGGTCTCTTTTTACTGCGGATGATGGAGAGCCAATGAAAGGAAGTTACCTGATCAATTTGGATTTTAAATATATTGCCCTGAAGGGTAAATCAGAGGAGGCCAGTTACTGAAGGCAGAGAAAGCCCTTAGGGTGCTGCTGTGAAAGCCCAGAGAGGAGTGTGAGGGCCTGGACAAGACATGGCCAGAGGGATCGACAGGGCAGCCAACACACATTTAGGGTGTAAAAGTCAGCAAGTGTTGGGAATTGAATGGATGTGGGAAGGGCAGGGAGGATTCCAGGATAACTCCCAGGTTCCTTGTTCAGATTATTGGATGGATGCTGGTTAGATACAGAAAGAGATTTAAGGAGGAAAAAATAATATATCTATAAAATATAAAGGTTTTACAAAGTCTTAGGTATTCTCTGGAGGAGATAAATAACAGAATCTACTCATATAACAAATATTTTAATAGCCATTATCTGTAAAAAATTAGTTTATACCTAGAGCTGGTTAGCTCCTTATGCAAGCAAGCTATTAGATTGAGACTTAGTCTTTCAATTTAAGGGAAAAAAATGTGATGTTATTTTGAGGAAGTCTCCAAGAGCCTTAATGGTTCTGTGATTTCAGGAGATGGAGGGTTTCCCCTTTTTAATCTAGAGTCAACTACACTTAGAGATCATCATGAGGGAACCATACCTGCGGAGTTAATTAAGGTAAATAGGTTGGCAAGGGCTTCAGCCAACTACTCAAGCAAGATCAAAATAATTCTGGCAGCAGAAATTTTCTTCTGGAGCTCTTTTCAGCCTTGAAAGACTGGATTTTTTAGAGCTGATGAAAATAATGGATTCTGGCTATGGAGAACACTGGGGACAACAAAATGCAGAGAGGCGAAGTAGTAATCGAAATGATTGGTTTAGTAATCAACCCATGCACATGAGTCTGAATTTCTTCATCCTGAAGTGATATCAAGGAAGATAAAGTCCCCAAATGTGGAATGTTGGTGTCCCTGTGGTCAAGCCCAAAATATTCCAGAATAATTTAATTTTTGAAAAGGACAAGTTGTTTTTAAAAGAACTGTAATTTAATGACTCTTTGGATGACTTGATCTCAGTTATATTTGAGATAATATCTTGATAATATGGCCTGGAACTTTTTTTCTTTCTGATCTCTCTTATAAAGCAAGAAATAAAAGCACTTGTTTTTTGAATAGTCCAGCGACATAGTAGTATAATCACAATTTGTTAATATTATAAATAGTTATTCATGAAGACTTCCAGAATAAAATATGTGCCATAAATTCTTTGTTGTCATACATTTATTTTTTCACTTCAGTTTAACTTCATTCCTAAAATCTCACTGATTGAGTTACATGTAGGGACAGATGCAAGGACATTTTGAAAGTTCAGATTAAGTTTAAGAGAAAAATATTTACTTTCAACCAGTCTAAAATATCCAAGTCGAGGTTGTAGATAAGCTCTGAAGAGCTAATTCTTCAATCATCAATAATGCTGCCTCTGGTTGGAAAACTAAGAGAAAGTCCACGGATTTATCCCATAGCCTGCCATTTACCATTATTGGACTATGATTATAAATGGGTTTGATAAGATATTTTCCTCTTTGATTCAGACAGTTTATCCTGGAGAAGTGCCTTAAAAGGAAGAATTAGACAATTGCAGGTTTCTGATGGATGTAGCTCTGGTGGACCCGCTGCCAATCCTGGCATTCACATCCCCTGAAATTATGTCAGCTAATGAATACTTAGAAAACATAAAGTTCAGAAGGCTGTCAAATTACTGTACAATTTGAAGTACCAGTATGCACATTGTAGGAAAAAACATATATGTTAAAACCTAGATCAGCCTTGTGAGGAGCTGGAGTAGTCCATAAATTCCATAAAGTCTATAAATTTCATTTTTATTCAGTAGGTGCCACCTAGGTGCTGGCCACCATGAGAGAAGTTTTCACAACAATGTATTTCATCTATCCAACAATCCTTTGAAGTAGTCATTGTAGTCTCCCATTTAGAGATGAAGAAGGAGACCTGAAGTTCAAAGTCATCTTTCTAGTAATTGTTGAAGTCAGGATTTAATTCACGTCTTCTGACAAAAAATCTACTTCTTGGGCATTACACTGTTCTATCTCTTAAAACTTCTAAAAGCATGATAAACTAAGTTCATCATTTTCCTTCCCGATTTAGCTCCTTCTATTGAAAACTCACCATCCCTCTGTCTCCTCCCCCCAGGGCCAATCAACTGTCAACTCCTCCTATTTTTGAGGGCTCCTATCCTGCCTTCAAAACCCTTGCTATTCAATGTGGTCATGAACCAGCATCATTGGCACCACCTGGGATCTTATTATAAACACAGCATCCCAGTCCCCACCCAGACCTACTGAACCAGAACCTGCATTTTTATAAGATCCCTAGGTAATTCATGTACACATCTCTAGTCTAAGTGACTAGCCCCTCTCCATTCCTGCTACCACCGTTATTCATCAGGCTCTCAGTGTCTCTGATCCTGAGCGTTTACCAATCCCCTAACTACTCTTCCTCTGTTTTGGTCTCTCCCTAATCCCTCATCACCCAATTCCTGTTCATAAACCACCAACACATTGACTTTTCTAAAGAAAAGATTGAGTCACTCTCCCCCACCCCCAACTCAAAAACTTCCACTTGCTCTTCAGGGCCAATGAAAAATAACAATAGTTAACAAGTACATCCTTTGTGCCACATATTTCATAAACCCTTTACATTAATTAACTTGTTCACTCCTTAATCAACCCTGTGAAATTGATACTATTATTAGCTCAGTTTTAGAGATGAGAAAACGGACACTGAGCGAGGTTAAATAACTTGCCAAAGGTCATGCAGCTGGTAAATGGTAGAACCAGGATTAAAGCTTCAGCAAACTCTTTAGCCTGGCATCGAATGGCCTCCGCATTCACATGAAAAAGGAAGGGAGGGTCTTTGCCCAAGTACCCACTTTTTGCCGGGAACTTTACTAAGAATTTCCTCTGGATTATACCATTTAAACCTCACAACAACCCTATAGCAAGGTTTTGATGTTATTATTCCAATTTTTACCGGTCAAACTAGGAATGAGAGAAAACTGAACCAAAATTCAGTTAACTCCAAGCCAATATAATTTCCACTGTATAGCGCTACTATTCCTTCCACCTGGAAGGTGTTCCCTGCATCTCTGAAGGCCCTAATTTCACTGCCTTTTAAGGCCAGTACAAATCTGAGGCACAAATTTTCCCCTTTTCCTCCAATTTGGATGTACTCTTTCCCTCCTCTGAAATCTTTTTTTTTTTTAATATTTATTTATTTATTTATTTATGGCTGTGTTGGGTCTTCATTTCTGTGCGAGGGCTTTCTCTAGTTGTGACAAGCGGGGGCCACTCTTCATCGCGGTGTGCGGGCCTCTCACTATCGCGGCCTCTCTTGTTGCGGAGCACAGGCTCCAGAGGCGCAGGCTCAGTAGTTGTGGCTCACAGGCCCAGTTGCTCCGCAGCATGTGGGATCCTCCCAGACCAGGGCTCGAACCCGTGTCCCCTGCATTGGCAGGCATATTCTCAACCACTGCGCCACCAGGGAAGCCCCTTCCTCTGAAATCTTAATAGCCCTTTACCTCCAATTTTCTTTTGGCACGACTTCTATTTTCTTTTATGGTTATTTTATGGTTATTTTTGTATGTGTGTAAATATGTATATACATGAACCATGATTCAGTAACTGTGATTATTGTTCCTGAACTGTCAGAAGATTAATCTAAGGAAACAAATGAAATTAGAGCCATTATATTAAGAAAATTTAATATGAATTCATGAACAGGAAAAGATACAAGTGTGATAATTGAGAGTTGAAACAAGAATTATTATCCTGGTTAAGATAGAATTTGAGAAACAGACAAATGTTAATATTTGCTACTTAATTTCTTCCCATAAAATCAAGCAAAACTCTGTTATGAGTTGATTTTCATGCAAGATGTTTCTGGATTTTCCACCAGCTCATCAGTTATTTTCTGTCACTTTGCTTACATCTTTCATTCTATTTTATTTTTCCTGACAGCCATTATCTGTTATAAACAATCATTTCAGATGGCTCCATTTTGATAATAGTTCCAAAATTACCTCAGTATAATTCCAACATTTTCTTACTACCTGGCATATATCATCCCACAAATAGCCCACTTTAAATTAAATGGAATATGAAGGGAAAGAAGACTTGGCTTAAATATTCTTTTAAGGACTCCTACTGTGATAATTCCTGTAACACTAATAAGCCATTGGCAAGTAAGTTTAAAAGTTTACCAGTCCACTATTTTTCCAAGGCATATGTCACATACCATATTGTCAGCCAAATAATAAAATTTATATTTTTTACTATTCGTTATTATTTATTATTATTACTGATCCCCAGTAAAGAGATTTATGGTCTTATAACTGCATACAATTTTATAATTCAATAAGTATTTTCATATTGGCCACAACCAAGAAAAGTTTCATTTCCTCTTTGACTGAGACTGACTCCCACAACTAAATAAAGGTCAGTGGTCACTATTCCAGTAATTCTTTTTTTTAACGTGCTTCAGAAAGCAGAGATCTAAAGTGTATTTCCAAAACCGTTTTTAAGATTCACTTTAAGAGGGGGATGTAGTAGGCAGCTTTGGACCTGAATCCTTTCTGGAGAGAGCACCTCACCTGGTTTCCATGGAACACCCTGTAGGACAAACTGAAAGGTGTTTAAGTCAAAGGAATGTCCAAAAGCCCAAAACGAACTTCACACATATCAATTTTTTTTCTATTTGATTCAAAAGAGAACTGGAACTAAGTGGAAGTATCATTATACTTACAGTGCTGTAAACTCAAAAGGGCCTTGAAGTTTCGATAATTTAACAGCACTAGAATGTACATTTCATGAGGGGAGGCACCTCGACTCTTGCTCATTGCAGATTTTTCCGGCATTTGGCACAGTGTCTGCCATATAATATGTGCCTAATAAATACTTGTGTAATAAATGAATAAACTCCCCTCGTTACACTGATGAGGAAATCGGAGGCCAAAGCAGTCAGATGACCTAACCAAGGTCACACAGTAACTTTGAAGCTGTCCCAGCACTTAGAACTTCAGTCTATAACCCCTCGTTTGGTATCATTTGTGCTGATTTCAACAGAAGCAAATGCAGATGTTGAGGTGGGGACAGAAGTGAATGAAAAGTGAAAATAAAATAGAAGTCTGGAGACTATTTTCAAACACCTCATCAGAAGCCAAAAGTAAAGTTTATATAAGATTGGAAAAGGAGTACAGCAAAAAAAATTTTTAATTAAAAACTCTTCCAAGAATAAACAAACAAAACTCCCACCTTGTCTGATTGATGGCCACAACAATTAGAGGTTTTAAAAAAACAATTTTTAATAATAGAAAATTAGCCCATTTAAGGAAAACAAGGAAGCCCACAAAACATAGCAGGTTAGCCATAAACTGAAAACTAGACCAAATATAATTTGAAAAGTACTTTGAGAAGGACTCCAAAGGCAATAAAACCCTTTTTATAACACATTTTTTAAGTGGGCTGAAGAATCTACGTAACAATTTAATGATCAGCGTCTAAAAGAGGTACACTCAGGGAAAAAGATCAGACAGCAGTTGAGTAAATGAATCATTTTTCTTGGTCTTCGGCAGGGGGGGGGGGAATGCTAGAGGGGAGATTCATGCATCATAAATGACTTTTGAAACATACAAGTCAGTTCTACTATAGCAAATAGTGAAAATTCTTACTAAAATTCTGCTAACCATCATCAAGTAGAGAAAAACAGGCAGAAAACATTGTCTACTTCTATTTAAAACTAGTTTATCCATACTGGAAGAAAACATACATTTCTGACTAATCACTTTATTCCATTATCTCATTTAAACTTCAAAATAATATGAGGATATAGGTATTACCCCTACAGATAAACAGACTGAAGTTTAGATAGGTTAAGTAATGTGTCCTATTTAACACAGCAAATAAGAGCCTGTATATGAACCAAGGCTGGTCAAACTTCTATATCAAGATTTTAACCACCACGTCACACTGCCTTACTCTTACCCCTTCTTTCTTTTTTTTTCCCCCTTTGAATATAGCTGAATTGGTTTGCCCAAATCTCACCATGATGTAACACATTAAACAGCCAGGTTTCTAAATATGTGCAAGGAGGGACCTTGTCATATTTGACTTTGTGTCTCTTAGCACATTGCTTAGCACAAGGTAAATGTTCAGTAGGTGTTTGATAAATTGAAATGAGTTGGATAAATGTAACGCATATTGTAGTACCATGGCAAATTGCTGACAAGAAACACAGTTGGTTATGTCTGGGTTCACAAAGTCTATACTTTAAAAATTGAGACTTAAAGGACTGCACCAGATAAAGGTTAGATTTTCCTACAATCAATACGTTGGCTCTGACATAAAGAAACAGCCACTGTACGGGACTTCCCTGGTGGTCCAGTGGTTAGGAATCCGCCCTTCCATTGCAGGGGGCGTGGGTATGATCCCTGGCCGGGGAACTAAGATCCCACGTGCTGTGCAGTCAAAAAAATAAAATAAAATAATAAAATAAAATAAACAAAGATGTATTCAAAAAAAGAAACAGCCACTGTAGTTGTAGGTATCAGTGGATCACAGAAAATCAGTACATTAAGCAGAGTTTCATGTTGCAAACAATAAGGTTGACATTGGCTACTGGAAAAAAAAAAAAAGAGAATTCACTGAAAACTACTGGGTAACTCACAGAATCAACACAAAGACGGAAGAACTAGGCTCAAAATATAAGCAGAAACCAGGAAAATATAGGTAACCAGAACCACTGACAAGGTCACATGCCAGGAATAGCCTGCTTAGGTGCTCAGCCATCACCGCTGAACTTTGGGTGGCACAGCTGGATCGCCACCACTTACAGCTTAGGGAACTCTGCTAAAACTGCTGACAGTCATCACTGGACTGGACACTGGACGCCACAGCCACCACCACCACCACCACAAGAAATGCTAAACTGTCCCTGCTTCTTTAGGTAACTCACCGCAGATTCAAATTCTTGGGCAGGAGACTATGGCTGAAGTTAGTCAGTCTAAACTTAAGTTGCAAGGGAGAAATAAATAACTGGCTTTTCTGGCCTCCACCATGGGTGGGCTCTGCATCTCCCCAAGTCTACACAAGATTCCACAAACACAGAAAGTGAATTTGAATGCTGGGTGACCACAATAGAAAAGATGTATTTACTACAAAATTACAACCTGAGAATCTTCTAGCTAAGGGGGTCTCCAAAATCTAGTAACGACCTCCAGGTTAATCCTGTTTAGGAAGTGGAATGCATTCCTAGAAAAGGGACCATGATTTTATCAGCACTGTAGAGGGACATTACCGCAGGGGTTGCATGAAGGCACATTTCCTGCATCAGAGATTGACAATTATGGTTTCATTCCCTTCAAAGTCCCTGAACTTACGACATGCCTGTGGCCATAATTTCTTACCACACCTGTTCAGACATTTGTTGATTACTTCCTCCTAGGCTACAGTAAGGCTTCTGAAGCCCTTCATAATGACAGTGATGATGGTTACATTTACTAAGTGCCCAGAGCTGTGCTAAGAGCTGTACAGGTACTAAGTCATTTTATTCTCACAATTACCCTATGAAGTAGGTACTATGATTACACTCATTTTATGGATCAAGAAAGTGAGGCAGAGAGGTCACTTAACTTGCACAAGGACACACAGCAGGAAAGCAGCAGGGCCGTGGCTGGAACCAGGCAGGCTGGCTATAGAACCTCTCCTCTTCACCACCTCCCTTTGAGAGGATTTCCAGCAGTCCCTACTGGACTGCTGGCTTATACCATTTATTTCCTTGATCAGATCAGCCACTACAGAGAATTAGCATTTTACACATCCAGCGTAGTACTTTTGTGGCACCTCCAACACTTCTACTTGCACACCTTTATCAACCCGTATGGATCAAACCTACTTACCAGAAGGAAACAATGTTGAAAAGGAAAATCATAATAGAAAGAACAAGCAAACAGGGTGATGAGTCCCACTCACCAGCTCTGGCTGACTGTGAGCTTTGGATGGATCTCAATCTGCTGCATTTGAACTATGCAGTTAAAATAACTATACAGTCAGCCAACCACATCCACGGGTTTTGCATCCGCAGATAAACCAACTTTGGATCAAAAATATTCAAAAAAAAATTCCAGAAAGTTCCAAAAAGCAAAACTTGAATTTGTTGCACACCAGCAACTATTTATATAGCATTTACATTGTATTTTTTATATAACTGAAATAATTTTTAATTGAAACAGTTACCACCTCCAGTTGAAATCACAGCAGTTTCTTAAAGTTATAATGATCTGTCAACTCAAAGAAGTATAATTATTAGCCTATAATTTGCTTGTATACAAGGGAAATCAATCAAGATTGTTTTCATGTCCTCTTAACACACCAAAAACAGGATTTAGATACGAAAAATAAAAAATAGAGAGAGAGAGAAGAAAAACCACAGTTTGGGAATAGTAAACTTTGTTTTCCTTTCTTTGGCAAGCTACTTATTACCTGTCAGTAAACAAGGAAGCCAGGTGGGGTATCCAAGCCTTGGTGGGGCACCTGGGTCATCAAGGAAAATAATTCCGATAATTTAACGGTCCTTCAAAATCTTTAGGCATTTAAACTGTGACATCTTCAAGACAGGGTGTCTCTACTGTGTCTATTTGTGCCTTCCTTCTGCACCTCCACCTCCATTAGGCCAGGGCTCAGCATCTCCCTCACTAGAATCTCTCAGATCTTTAACAGATGTAGAAATAAAGTTGCTGATAATAAATTTTTTCCAAAGCAAGCTGGAGCATGATAAACTAATCTTAAAATTCTGAAGAGAAGATGTACAAGTATAGCCTTGAAAATTTTGAGGGCTTATCATTTACTGAGAAGGGAGTTTTCAAATATCTTTGATTTGAATTTGTGTATTCTTTTAGTTATGTCATTCTTTGTTTTATACATTTTGAGGCTGTTATTATGTGCATATAAATTTAGATTTATATACCTTCCTGGTTAACTAAAACTTTTAACATTATGAGGTGTTCCTCCTTGTATTTACAACAATTTACATAGAATTTACATGGTACTAGGTATTATAAGTAAACTAGAGATGATTTAAAGTATATGGGAGGATATGCAAAAGTTATATGCAAATACTAAACCATTTTCTATAAGGGACTTGAGCATCTGCAGATTTTGGTATCCATGGGGGGGTTCCTGGAACCAATTCCCCTTGATACTGAGGGACGACAGTATTACCATAGTGCTAAGTGCTGTAATGAACGTATATACATTTTTTTCCATTGCACTTTGTCGCCTGGGTGTCCTTGCCCTGAACCCATTCATTTCAGGGCTAGGAAATCTCAGGGTCATCCCCCTGCCACATGCCCACAACTTCCAGGCAAACTTCAGCTTCTGAATCTTAGTTACCTTCTTTCAGAAAATGGACATCTGTCCTCAGTTTAAAGAATAAAAATGTTCCATCCATGATCCCTCTCAATTATATTATGTAACAGACAGGGCTCAAACAGGAAAACAGAGCCACTCTAAGTACTTAAAGAAGAGGGAAGGCAATGCAGTGAATTGGTTATACAAGTGACAGATGAGCCGATAAGCCAGAGGACAGTGAAGCAACTCAGAGCTTAGCAACAACAGGAAGCCACTACCACCCCTAGGTGAGGGACAAAAGAAAGAGGTAGTGACACTGGAGCCTGGGATGTAAGCTCTCTTAGGCAAATGTGAAAACCCCTGGTCTATGTAAACATTTCTATAAAACAATACTTACCACTTCCCCACATTCTAAATCAGTGCTTATAATCTTCTGACAATCTTTTTTTTTCCCCTAGATTATCTGAACTTCAGAGTTCAAACCCCAGGTCTTTCCATTTTTTTCTAGACAAGATTCTGGTCTTCTAGATAACAAATTTTGACCAGCCTTAGATGTGAATCAGCCCTCCTGACCAATCTTCTAGCTCTTCTTAAATCATCTCACTTGTTCTACCTGATTTTCTAATGACATTGTTAACTTGGACTACTCATAGTACACTCGGCAAAAGTGTTATCAATACAAGTCATCTAACATCTTAAGGACATTAATAAAATAATATTAACAAAATGCATGGAACAGATTATAGAGAGGAAGGATGAGAAAAGTTGCAACTCTTTAGGTTGCAAGGTAACAGAAACCCAGCTTAAATTCAATTAGGCAAAAGGAGGAATGTATTGGTTTGGGTGCTACAAGAAGGGCAGGACTACAGGTGGACCACAAAGACAGAGACTTGAATATAAGCAACCTTGGAACCAGAAACGTGAGTCCCACAAGGATATTCTATCTCATCATTGCTTTTTTCTGCAAGTTTATTTTATTCATTTAAACTAGCTGCAAGCATATAATGAGGAAAATGGCTGCCAGCAGCTACCATACTTCATTTCGGCTTTACAGCCCATACTTTGAGTAGTCCCTAGTTGAAAAACCCAAATGATTAGCTCTGACCACCCATTTGCCGTCAACTGTGACCAGGTGCAAGGTCTGTAAGAACATAGCAGCTCACATTCAAATCAACTGCGTAGAGTGAAAAAAGGAGTATGTCCCAGAAAGGGTGGATGATGTTCCCAGGAGAAAAGGGAAACCTGGTGGGCAGACAAAATAACAGACATTTACTACAAATAGTATAACCTGAGCCCCAAAATACCTATTCCGGTGAAGGAAGAGAAAGAGGCCAAAAGGAAGAGAAAGATTTAGGGAAAACACTTAACATGTGATGATGAGAGCAAAAGCTTATTTATGTGGAAACAGATTTCTTTCCACTGCCTTCTTCTAGATAAGATTTTTAGATATGTAATATTAGTCCTAAAATGTCCCAGCTCCTCACTTCCCATACCTAACAAAGCACCCAGTGCAATACAGACCAAATCCTAATCCCCTTAATCCAGTCTATCCTTATGCTGCTTCTCCTCAACTAATATGCCAAAATACCACACAAGATTTTGTGTAGTCTAACAAGCTCAACCTCCCACTTTCTGAGAAAATTATAAGTAAGTAAAAAGACAGAAGTTAGTCACAACTTTAAAACTCATTATTTGATTAAAACAAAAATAACTACCTTAAAGATGGGTTGCATTTATTCTTCAGCGACATCAGCATATCATAAATGATTTGGAGGAAAATAGTTGTATCAACCAGGAATTTGATTTTTTAAATCAAAATCAAAAATTTGAATTTGTAGGAACAGTTGAATCAAACAGGAATTAGGTTGGTATTTTGGCTAAAATTTAGTAATCTATCCTACTCTTAAGTGGTTAGACTAAATTTTAATCCAAAATAAATCTATTCTGGATAGATTTACTGCATTGTATTTCTCCTGTATTGTAAATCCTCAATAAATGCTTATTATATAAGTAATACAGCACCCATAGGCACAGAAAGAAAGAAAAACTTAACTCTTCCTTTAGGGAGGAGGTCAATAAGAGCATCATGAGCTCACTAAGGGGATGGAGTAAGTAAAGGAATTGTAGATAAGGGAAGAGTATGTGCAAAAACAGAGGTCTGAACAAGCAGGAGAATGCCAGTTAGTTAACTATTAGAAGAATGGAGAATACAAATGGGAGAGCGGTGAGAGAGGCAATAAAAAAAGTTGGCAGAGCTTGAGTCATAAAGGGTTTTATAGTTCATGCTAACTAATTAGATGTTCATTCTGAAAACATGGGAAGACTGAAGATTTTTTAGTTGGGAATGGGTGAGGGAGAAGAAAAATGATCATATTTGCAGTTTTTACATTTCATAATAATCTTGCTGAAAGCACTGAGGAGATAAAATGAAGAGATCTGGGCCAGAAGCTAAGGAGAACCATTATAGGTGAATATTATATTAATTCATGGGGTAAATAATGAATGCTCCAAATTGAGACATTCTAAAATATTTCATCAAAAGAAATAATAGGATTTGAATCTTGGATATGAGGGAAAAGGCAGAGACTAGGGTTTCAATTTCCCAGCTGAATATGTTGGTGCCACAATCCAAGATCAAGAATATAGAAGGAGAATGTTTGTAAGGGGGCAACAATGAGCCCAGTTTAGGACATAGTATGTTTCCTGTGGTAAGTCCAGGAGAAGCTGCCCAGGAAACACTCAAACTTGTATGTTTATCATCTGGGACAGAGGCCTGAGCTAGAGAAAGAGATTTGAAACTATGAGAAGAAAGGTGGTAATTCAAGCCATGCAATTGGATGAAATAATCTAGGGGAGTGTGCAGAATAAAAAAGAGGAGTCCCTAGGACAGAGGCCTGGATTGTATCCAACTTGTTTTTACTTTGGCCTATTTCTCAATTAGAAAATACTCTGGTTTATAAAAATTAAAAATATAAGAAAAATTGTACTTTAGTTGAAAAATTGGCATAGGACATACAGGGAAAATTTTTATATGAAAAAATATAAATAGCTAAACATTAAATATATGTATATATATGTGTGTGTATATATATAGATAGATATAGATATATATACACACACACACATATACAGTAGAAGATACGGTTGATTCACTTAGAGGCGGGTAATGACCTTCCACAGAGCAACCCCCTCCAAGGACCTTGAGTGGAAATATTCTGCTTTCAGCTCAAGTGGGTAATGGGTATAGAAATAGACAGATGGCATAACCCACACAGATATTTTTCTTGAAGGCCAAGGGCTAACCTCTTGTACTAGTTCTTTGATAGCTAGAGAGTGTCCTGAAGGCCCTTCTGAATGGCCCGCATTTTGCCCAGGTCATGGAAGACATCCATGATATGAGAGCTGCAGTGATTTGAAGGGAATTAGCAGGGCTGCAAGTAACGGCTACTATGGAACTGAATGCCATAAAGAGTAACAAAAACTCTGGCATGAGAATTCTATGGCAGTAAGAAAGGTAGGTCCCCAGACTTCCTGTGGACTGATATCAGTGGCTTCAATGACAGGTAGAATTGTTTACATTATATAGTTGTAACATTTGGGTATGGACATAAAGCCAACCACCCTTTTACTAACATGATATACCTCTCTGACTTGGAAAATCTCTGAAGGGAAAAATGAGTCTCACCCTTGAGTTCTCAAATACACATTTTTCATAGTTGACTTTGAGATACTATAAGAGGCTTGTAAAAACTATCCAAAGAACGGACTTTTGTTGACAGTAAATCATAGAAGTATATCATGTCACCCAAGAAGACTGATTCCTCAGTCCCAGCAGTCATCCAAGATGTTGTTCAATGGGTGTTGGAAGATGGCCAAGGAGTGCAGATGCCAAACAGCCTTGCAATATATTCAGACTCATCAAAATATGCCTGGAAGGATAGTGTTTACTTGCCATTTCTCCAAAAAACAAAGTTATAACTGCCCTGGCTGTCAAATTTCAGAAAGATTTATGCCCCATGTTCAGGAAGATCAATGATAATGATAATAATAACTACCATTTATTGAGTACCTATCATGTGTCAGGCCCTATGCTAAGACCTGTACATATGTTAGTTCATTTAATTCTCACAACAGCCCTATGGTGCATAAATAATGCTTATAGCAACTTCTTCCAGGTCACATAGTTAGAAAGTGGTAGAGCCAGAAGTCAAACCCAGATCTTATTGATTCCAGTGCCTGTCTGTGGTGGTCTTTGCTTTATGCTATATTGCCTCTTCTACTGAGGGCTGGTACAGGCTGTGTATATGAGCATGCTAAAGTGACAGTTGTCATTCTAGAAAAATTAAACACCACTCTTTTTCTCATTAAAGAGAACCAAGATAGCTCCTGCAGGAGGTGTAGAAAGCTGATAAATCCACCACCATAAGTGTTGTCATACTCGAAAAGAACTTCAGCCTTGGGTTGAAAAGAAAGAACAGCTTTGGTTCTGTGGCAGTAGAAACACCAGTTCCAGTTCCACCATGTGCCATCCTAGTGATGGGCACAGAACATGGGGGCCAGGATAGCTCTTCTGCCTTCCCATTTGAGAATCCTTACCTGTACGTTGTAAAGTTGTTCAGAATCCCTGGCACAGAGGTAGCAAATGGGATGGCACAAGCCAGGTACCAAGGAAATCTTGATGGCAGAAATTTGAAGTGAACTAAAAGGTGTCTGGAGCAGATTTAGGGGGGAGTTAAAGTAACTTGAGATCCAGTGAAAAGTAGCCCCCAGGCAATCTTGGCTTACACTTCAGACGGTTTAAGAGGGGCACTCTTTTTAGAATGTGGCCCAATAAGGACATCCATGGACAGTGTCCAAGTTTTTGAGTCAGATAGGGAGACTGACCTGCCAAACCAAGTCTTCATCCACAGAACCACCCAATATTTCATCATAGAAGCCAGATTCTTTAGCTAGGAATACCTCTGAAATGCAGAAAAACCCCTCCTAAAGTGAGACCTAAGAGGTAGTAAGGGTCAGAGGCCAGCTGTCTCGCTGTGGGGTTATGAGTATGGACTGCCAACAGCTGTGGACAGATAGACAGACAGACACACACACACACATACACACACACGCGTGCGCGCTTAGGGGTAGGTATATCACTGGCTTTGATTCTACCCCAAGGACAGGTTCTACCAATTCAGAAAAGTGTTAAAGGTTTTAGTACCAGTTCAGTGTGAAGGGCTCTTCTGAGGCCTCCTTGGAATTCAACCAATAAAACTGAGTCATTCCATTCCATCTCCTGGGCAAGAGGCCAAAACGATCACTGACCCCACTTCACGCTGAAGCCTATGGACATCACTGATGGCATTCCCATCTGCTGTCACAGCAGGATAAAGTGTAACCAACAATCACAACACGCTTTGAAAACACAAAACTTCCATCTTTTTCTAAAATCGTTTTTAGTTTCAACAACCAAAAAAAAGTGTCTAGAGAATTTCTAGCCAGGAGTATTCTACCTTTTGCTGTGGCAATTCTGTCTGTTCTGTCTGTGGCTATTAAAATTACACAGGAAAATGACACAGAAAAATTGTGATGTGATCACTTTATCAGGCCCCCTGATGATGACTATTGAAATTCAATATGAAGTTATTATTTGATCCTGTCCACAAAGACAAATAAGAATATTACTTCACTACTACCTTTAAGGGAATTCAACCTTTCTGGGAGCTCTGCTGAAAAACACAAGTCCTCAGAAATTCAGTCTCATCTTTAAGAAGATTTATAGAAACTTAAGGGACTAAAGTCTTGAGATCTGGAATAAATTAAATAATTTTTAAAACATTTTAAATAATGTTCTTGTTCCATTGCTTAAGATGATTGATTACTTCTGAATGTATCATACTTTTCCAGACTACCTTCTACGACTGTAGCCTTCACACTGAAAACTGGTCTTTCATTATAGAATGGGCACCAAGACAACTGAGTTTCTTTTAGATAATAAGTTAATTAGCAGTCATTTTGTATAGAATCAAACATTTAAATATTTATATGCAAAATCAGAATTATTTAGAATTTTGAAAAAATATTCTTACCCAGCACAGGCACTATAGTTTAAGGAATATTCCTGAATCACTTCCCGTGACTCACTAACCAGCTATCACATTTGTTCAACATACAAAAGCACTGATCTTTGATTGGGTCAATTTTATATTTTTTCCAGAGTTAGACAGATTTCAGATTTAACCAATTCCCTAAATTAACCTTATAATCAATTGTCACATCTCTTTTCATGCAGAAAGAAGGGGTGGGGGTTGGAACTCCAACAGATCCATGAGTAAGTTGCTTGGAATTAAATTCTTTATTTGTAAAATAGTGTGGGTGGGGGAAGGAGGAACTCTTTGAAATTCTTTGAGTACTACTATTTGAAATAGTTTTCATTTTCTTCATTCATCTCTCACCTCCTTGTCCTTATTCGTCTCATTATTACCACTCAAAAATCCTCTCATTCACCTCAATTCCCTGTTCCATTCCCTTTAGTGGCCTTTCAAAAACTTTCTCTCCCTCTCTGTTCCTAAAATCCCCAATCACAAGACTCTACTTCTAGCCTGTTAATATTCAAGGAAAATAGAATACAGCTGAGGTATTTTTCTTGTTACTTCCTTTCTCTTCCTCTCTGAACTCCTTTGTATTGTAAACTGTATTCCTCCTTTTAATCTTTGGCTCCAGGATGAAATGTCTCTCCTTCTGATAAGGTTATCCTCTTCACTTTTACACTTGATCCCAAACCTCCTGCCGTTTCCTTACTTCTTTGCTCCTTCACTTCTCCTCCTTGAATTTTTTAATCTCTCCTGACCAGTCATGTCTTATTCTGCCTACTCAGATAGACCTAGTCTTTAAAAATAAACAAACAAAATTCTTCTCTTGACCTTGCCTTTTCCCCCAGGTTTCCTCCTCTTATCATCTCATCAATACCCAAATTATTAGAAGAGTGGTCTACATTTGCTTCCTACTTTTCTTCACTAGTCCTTACTCTCAAATGCCTTCTAAGATCACAATGACCTCCTACACATCAAATCCAACTTCATTCTCTAAAGCTTTTGCAGTATTTAACACCGTGGATGACTTTGAATCTCCTGAAACCCTTTCTCCCCTTGGTTTTCTGATCCTGTACTATCCTGTTTCTCCTAAGAACGTCCTGGCCATGCCTCCCCCTTGTTCTTCCTTCTCCTGCCCTCTGACACCAGGTATTCCCCATGGTTTTACCCTTGGACCTCCTCTTTACATCCCCTTACTCTATCCTTTGATAATCTAGGTATTTGAGGCTCTTTTGACATCTGGGTCTCCAGTCCAAAAGCTCTCTCTCAACCTGCTCCACACATATGTCTCTACCTGACAGACAATCTCATTCATAACACTAGGAGCTCCTCAAAGGCATAAACCATGTTTTATACATTCTTGAACTTCAATCCCCCACCTCCACCATCAGTGCTAGGAACAGCGTAGTAGGAACTCAATAAAACTTATTTAAGCTGAACTAAACAGTACCTCCCATCAACATCTGAAACTGAACAGACACGAAACTAAACAGCTATCTGGGCCTCCACAACCCAAAACAAGCCAGCCTCCTAACTTCCCTATTTCCCTTAATCACATTACTCACTTCTAACCTCCAAGCCGTAAGATCTCAGCTCCAACTATGACATGTTCTTTCTCCTTGCCCCCTACAGCCAATAAATTACCATGTGTTAGTGACTCTTCCTTTGTTATGTTTTTATATCTGTCTACTCATTTACCTTCTTTCTATCATACCTTCAATCCAAGGCCTTAGTTACCTCCCACATATCTTATTGTAATAGCTTTCCAAATCAGTTTCTCCATCTCTCTTACATACTCCTTCTAGATTAATCTTCATTTAACACACTTCTAATGACACTACTCTGCATCTCAAAAATAGTTAATATGTATCCCTGGCCTAGAAAATTAAAAACGTGTTGCCCTAGCATCCAAAGTTCTTCATAATATGGCCCCCAAAATACCTATATGCTTAGAAAGACTAGAGATCTACTCAAGTTATCTCAAGAAAAGAAAACATTTCAAAGGATACTCACTGATCAACTGAGAGTTGTCAGAAAACAAGAAAGCTCTAACACTCAACCACTCTTTCTGTCAGTGTCTCTGCTTCTCTTTTCAGTTTCCCTTCTCTCTATTGCCCTGCTTCCTCTGGTTATTCAGTTTCCATTCCCTCATAGTCTCAGCTAGCACAATACGACCACTCCCAATACCTTCTAAACCTTGGCAACTCTCAACACGTCCTTGCAGTTTCTGTCCCCACTGCTAATTGGTTCAACCTCTTGATTTCCCAGTTCCAAATCCTACAGAGTCCAGATGGCCTAGTCCACCTTTCATGCTGGATCACAGATATGCCACAGAACAACCTATAGATTGTCTACACTTGGATCAGAGGCCCATCAATTCCAATCAGATATGAACTAGTCACATGGGGGATGGGCAGGCCAGCAGGTTCAGAGACACCTTGGGACATCTTGGGAGCAGGGCTGTGGGCAGAGAAGATTCCTTTTTTGATACAAATTAAATTAAAAAGATAAAACCAGGGGCTTCCTTGGTGGTGCAGTGCTTAAGAATCCGCCTTGAGTCTTGGTCCGGGAAGATCCCACATGCCGCGGAGCAACTAAGCCTGTGCGCCACAACTACTGAGCCTGCACTCTAGAGCCTGAGAGCCACAATTACTAAGCCCATGTGCCACAAATACTGAAGCCTGCACCCCTAGAGTCCGTGCTCTACAACAAGAAAAGCCACTGCAATGAGAAGCCTGCGCACCGCAACGAAGAGTAGCCCCCACTCACTGCAACTAGAGAAAGCCTGCTTGCAGCAACTAAGACCTAACATAGCCAAAAATAAATAAATAAATAAATAAATATATATATATATATATATATATATATATATAAAGATAAAAACAGTAGTAAAATTCATATATAAAAATATAACAGGGCTTCCCTGGTGGCGCAGTGGTTGAGAGTCTGCCTGCCGATGCAGGGGATGCGGGTTCGTGTCCCGGTCCGGGAGGATCCCACGTGCCGCAGAGCGGCTGGGCCCGTGAGCCATGGCCACTGAGCCTGCGCGTCCAGAGCCTGTGCTCCGCAACGGGAGAGGCCACAGCAGTGAGAGGCCCGCGTACCGCAAAAAAATAAAAATAAATAAAAATAAATAAAATAAAAATATAACAGAGGGACTTCCCTGGTGGTCCAGTGGTTAAGACTACATGCTCCCAATGCAAGGCCCAGGTTCGATCCCTGGTCAGGAAAATAGATCCCGCACGCCGCAAATAAGAGCCCGCATGCCACAGCGAAGATCCCGTGTGCTGCAACTAAGACCCAGTGCAGCCAAATAAATAAATAAATAAATATTTTAAAATATATATATATATATATATATATATAAAACAGATACGCAGGTTGACTTAAATGCAAACAATTCTTATAAATTTTAGGTAGAAAAACAATCATTTTTGTATATACCATTGTCTATAAAGACCTTAAAATTTAAAATTTTGTGAATTCTTATTGAGAACCCTCTGTAAACAAAGTATGTGACTAGCTGCTATAGGATGTACTAAGAAATATTCTTTTTATTCTTTCTAAATAATAATAAAGAAAACAAATAATGTCAACAGTAGAAAAAGTCTCTCCACATGACTCAGAATGTGAGAAAACTGCCTCTGCATAAAAGAAGATCAAGTTTTCTCTCAAAAAAAATTAAAAATAGAGAAAATTAAGATACCAATTCCATAAGGTAAAGTTTAAAAGAACAGTGAATTTTTCCTCAGAAAAACCCTTCCCCTTTTTCACATACCACAGAATATGCTATAGGCAGGCCTCACCAAAATATATGTCAGAAAACTGGAAAAATAAAAGGAAAATTAGGATAGTGGGAATAACTGCAGTGTTAGAAGTCTTAATTCTCAGGCAACTTCCTCACAGATCTTGCTATGTGTCCTTGATAAATGTTTAGCTCTTCTTAGTTCATTTTATTATAAGACCAGGGATTTTCTCAAACCTCAGATAGTACCTTTAGAAGAAATCATCATAATGGCACCAGACCTGAATTATTCCCCCTCTTTATACCACTGATTTGCAGGGCACTTGTACAGTAAATAGTGAATCAGGTGAGTCTCCACTGGCAAAGGTTGTTAAGTCTCTGTTTCCATCATATCACCTCCAACTAGTACTCAAAATGGAGCTATTACACTCAGACTCCTGTCTCTTGTTCCCTCCTCACAACCTCTTTCTACCCTCTACCTCTTCTCCACTCCACATTTCTCCTTTAATCTCTCCCTCTCACTCTCTACTTCTTCCCTTCCTCAAACTTCATTTCTGGGTTTTCCCTCTCTCTCTCCTACTACTCTCCTGCCTCTTTCCCCATCCACATAAAAGAACTAAGGTGAAGAAGGAGTATGTTTCTTGTTCTTCCTCTGCTTCCCTACTTGAAGAACTACGAATTCTACCTCTAGGTAACAGAAGTCTGGTAACAAAGACATCTAACAAAATGCCAGCTAACATTTTAAGTATACTTCAGACTAAACTATTTGTAAGTTTATCAGAATTTCATGAATAATTTTCTCTTTGCATTTGAGTGGTAGTCCATTTGGGTATATTTATTTTGATTTTAAATAGTAAGCTAAATGTATGTTTTCATTTTCTACATTTATTATACTCCCTTTAAAATGTTTTGTCTAATGACCATCATGTAACTTCAGCATCCACTCACATAGTGCTTCCTTCCCCAGTCTTTACCAAAATTTATCCCTCTCTCCCAAATAGTGGGTATTTGGTGAACATTCCCTCTCCTAGTCCAAGCCTCTGAACTGATCAACGGAGGTCTCTGTGCCAAAGAGTAAACAGTGTAATGCTCGTTCCTTGGGAGCAGCTACATCCAAATATCATATTGAGAAAAGTTCAAGTGTACACAGTACTCGAACCTGTGAACTCTGAAAAATGTGGCTTAGAATCCCAATAAATCTGGCTTTTGGAATGGACATTCCAATTTCCAGTCAGAATGAAGATATTACAAGAAAAGCCTGGAAGGAGAGGATGAGATTTGTCTATCTGATGAATACATTGACTAAGAAATGGAAGATGCCAGAAATGGTTGGCTAAAAAGTAATACGTCAAGGGCTTCCCTGGTGGCGCAGCGGTTGAGAGTCCGCCTGCCAATGCAGGGGACGCGGGTTTGTGCCCCGGTCCGGGAAGAGCCCACATGCCGCGGAGCGGCTGGGCCCGTGAGCCATGGCCGCTGAGCCTGCGCGTCCGGAGCCTGTGCGCCGCAACGGGAGAGGCCACAACAGTGAGAGGCCCGCGTACCGCAAAAAAAAAAAAAAGTAATACCTCAAGCATTTAGATTGTACATGCAAGTCTTTACAGACAATCTAAATTTCAAAAAAGTATGTTCAAAATTATGCTTAAAGCATAATAAATCCCCCAAATACCACCTTAAAACAGTCATATAAATTAGGATGGCGCCCACAGGTCTAGGACTAGGGCAAAACCTATCGGCCAATATTTGCTGGTGCACCAAACTGCTGAACAGACATAGCACACAAGTACATAAGAACCAGAACAGCTAGGTCAAATGGCTCTCACTCAACACAGTTTTCCTAAGTCTTCTTCTGCAGTGTCATGGGCTAATGAATTCATAATCAATGAAAAAACTTACTACAAGCCTGCTATATGCTAAGCTTTGTGCTAGGGAATTTAGGGCACCCCTCTGCCCTACATGATGAACAAAATATCAAAATTCTAAATAAAGACAGGATTAGTATTGCCTCAGGCTCCAATGCGGCTCGGCATAGTATTGTTACTGATTCTGACTTTGTTTAAAATTTTGACATTTTGTTCATCATGGATTTTTCTCATTAATATTTTTTTAAATTGCATTAAAATGTTATTTAATCTTGATTACTGACTTTTTTGGTGCCCCTTTAAATTTTGCACCTTAGGCAACTTCCTCACTCTCCTCATCCTAGTTCTGGCCCTATTCAGAGTTTACAACCACACAAAGGGTTGGAAATTTTTTTCTGAAAAGGGCCAGATAGTAAATATTTTAGGCTCTGTGGGCCATGTGTTTTCTGTTGCAACTACTCAACTCTGCAATTCTACAGCTAAAATATCACAGACAATAGTTCTTAAAACAATGCTTGTGACTGTATTCCAATACAACTTTATTTACAAAAGCAGGCTGCAGATCGTATTTGTCCCACAGGCTGTGGCTTGCTAACCCCTAATCTATACTAAATCCTCATTCAGTTGTCAATTCTAGAGAGTGATAAGTTGTTTCTAAATATTTAAAACTTACCCTTTGAGTCAGTGGCTCTAATCTAACCAGTTTTGATCAAAATTTTTCTAAAATGAACTAAGTACATCACTGCCTCCCTTTAAAAAAATTGATTTTTTATACATAAAAAAATTTAAAGAAAATTAAAATCACCCACATCATCCTATCTAACATTAGCCACTTTTACAATTTTGATGAATTGCCTTCAAGTCTTTTATATTTAAACATTTAATATTTTAATAAAGAGTATTGGGCAGGATAGGCCTGATTATGCTGTGGTAACAAATTAAGCCCCAAATCCCAGTAGCCTAACTCAACAAAAGCTTATTTCTCACTCAAGCTACCTGTCCATCATGGGTCAGCAAGGACCTTTGTCCATCAAGGACCCAGGCTGATCAGGAAACTGCACCATCCTGTATTTGCATCTGGAACATATGACCTCTTCAGTCACCTTGGGAAAAAAGCAACAGCTGGAATCTTTTACACCACATCTTCTATACTTCAGCCCAGAAGTGGCACATAACTTTTACCCACAGCCCACTGTCTGGAACAAGTTACACAGCTATAGGGAGAAGGATGGAAATGTCAAGGACATAAAATGGAATGTTTGGTGACCACCGCTCTCCTTGTCACATTAAAAATCACACACTATATATAAGTTTATTCCTCTCTTTGCCCTTAAAATTATAAGCATTTTTCCACATCATTAAATCTCTTCATAAACATATAGATATGACCCTCTGTTACTTAGTCATTGTTTCACTATTATCAATAATGCTGTGTGCCAGACACTTTCCTAAGTACTGAATACTTTATATGCAATTTTCTCATTCAATTCTTACAACTAGTGTATGAGGAAGATACAATAGTATAACCACTTTATGATTTTGAAAATGGAGGCCTAGTGAGTTTAAGTAAATTTCCAAGGCCACACAGTAAGTGGCAGATCTCGGACTCATACACAGAACTGTCAGACTTTCAAGCCCATGCTTTTAACCAATGAGTGTGAACTAAAGTACTGCGGTCCAAGTGTGAAACACAACACTGCTGCACTGGGTTATTGACCAGAAACTGCATCATCACAGGAGTGGAAAAAGATGCATATGACCATGTGGACCTGTTGTTACCAGTAACTTGTAGACAATAGAAACAATGACAGACGAAAATTGGAACCCAACAGAAGACTAATCATATTTTCCAATTCTTTCTCTTTCTTTCTCTGAGAGGTATTTGGAAAGATGACTGGCCTCTTTGAACTCATTAAGGTCCCTAGATTCTTAGATCATTTTGGAGGGAGGGGGAACCCTACAGATACAATAGACTCCTGCTACTGTGGAAATTTGGAGCTTAGGAAGGTTTCAACTGCAAAAAATAGTAGAGGAGTAAATGTAAGAATCTTCTGAAAATTTAACTATATCTAATCTATCCTTACTTAGTATGTGTTCTCTACTTAAAGCAAGAATTGACATGTACAGGTTTCTGTTGTACAGGGTGTGTAGTATTTTTCATATATTCATATCTTGTCATAGTAATTCTACAAATTATAGTACTTACTATGTATTGTCCATATCTTAAAATTCTTAATGAACTAAATAAGTTATATTTTAAAAGCACTATCAATATAGTAATTAAATATTATCACCACAACTATATTTTAAGATGGCAATCTAAACCACATATCAAATAGATAAAGAAGATGTGATATACACACACACACACACACACACACACACTGGAATATTACTCAGCCATAAAAAAGAATGAAATAATGCCATTTGCAGCAACATGGATGGACCTAGAGATTGTCATACTGAGTGAAGTAAGTCAGACAGAGAAAGACAAATATCATATGATATCGCTTACATGTGGAATTTTAAAAAATGGTACAAATGAATTTATTTACCAAACAGAAACAGAGTCGCAGATGTAGAAAACAAACTTATGGTTAACAGGGGAGATAGGAGGGGGAGGGATAAGTTGGGAGGTTGGGATTGACATATACACACTACTGTATATAAAATATTCAATAGATAACTAATAAGAACCTACTGTATAGCACAGGGAACTCTACTCAATATTCTGTAATGACCTATGTGGGAAAATAATCTAAAAAAGAGTGGATATATGTATATGTATAACTGATTCACTTTGGTGTACAGCAGAAACTAACACAGCATTGTAAATCAACTATACTCCAATAAAAGTTAAAACACACACAAACACACACACACACACACACACACACACAAACTTAAGCATGCCTAGTCTGTTCAGGTTGCTATAACAAAAATACCATAGACTGGTGGCCAAAACAACATTCATTTTTCACAGTTCTGAAGGCTGGAAGTACAAGATCAAGGCACTAGCAGATTCAACGTCGGGTGGGGACCCACTTCCTCGTTCATAAACAGCCGTCTTCTCATATATCCTCACTTGGTGAAAAGAGGGAGAGAAAGCTCTTTGGGGTACCTATATAAGGGAACTGAACCCATTCATGAGGGCTCCATTCTCATGACCTAATTACTTTCTGAAGGCCCCACCTCCTAATGCCATCACACTGGAGGTTATGATTTCATCATATGAATATTGCGGAGACACGAACATTTGGTCCTTAACACATGTCAAGTTTTGTTTTAGTAATAAGTCCATTCTCAATTACTGTGGAGCAGAAAGAGAAATTTCTAATGGTCAAGTTTTATTTATTTAGAAGTTGTATTTTTGTTTCCTATGGCTGCCAAAACAAATTACCACCAACTTGGATGACTTAAAACAGCAGAGACTTATTGTCCCACAGCTCTGGAGGTTAGGTGTCCAAATCAAGGTGTCAGCAGGGCTATGTGCTATCTGAAGGTTCTAGGGAAGGTTCTTTCATTGCCTCTTCCTAGTGTCAAGTGGTTGCTGGCAATCTTTGTCACTCTATGGTTGGTAGACGCATCACTCCGACGTCTGCCTCCATTGTCATATGGTATTCTTCCTGTCTCTGTGTCCAGATTTCCCTCTTCTAATATGGACACCAGTCAGTGGACTAGAATTCATCCTAATCTAATATGACCTCACCTTAAATTGATTACAAAGACCCTATTTCCAAATAAAGTTACATTCATAGGTACCTGAATTTTAACATATCTTTTGGGGGGACACAATTCAACCCACAACAGAAGGCATAAATATGTTTTCATGTCTTCCTTAGGGGTGTAGGTAAAGATGGCAGAAAGAGAAGAATTACTCTCCACCAACTCTGGTAGAAGGCTCTGTATTGAGTTTTGATAAATTTTTACCAACAGACCCACATTCAGATACTCTATCATAGGGTTAAATACACAGAGTTTCAATTCTTGAATCGGTTTTGGGGAGCAAAACTGGATACATATACCCCACATATAACATTGTTCACCGATCAATCAATAAAAGGGCTCCCAGTTCAAACAAACTACCTTAAAAACAAAATTTGACAACCAACCCATCTGAAAGTTAAGAACTTCTTATAATTTTGACCAGTACTCATTTTTCTCTCTTTTCTAAGGACAAGCGCTCTGTTATTTGATATATATTATTTGTAAATGCTGTTGGAACTTACAATAATCCATGCACTAAATGGTTAACAACCAATATTAACAGACGATGACAATGATGATGATGATGATGATGATGATTATGATGCTGTAGATCATGATAGCAATAAATCTAAACTTACATTTCTAAGAACGCAGTGGCCTTCTGTTTTTTATCATAAGAAGTAAAATTTTTAAGTAGATAACTGCATTCAAGTGTTTATTATTTCTTACATAATAAGTACAGATAAAGATCTGGAGCTTATGTTAAAAATAAAAAATTAACCAAAGCTCAAAATAAATATATTCAGTAGGGAACAATAGTCTCATAACAATGTAGGCTTTCGCAGAGCACCTTGGAGTGATGAATCATTGTACTTGATGATCTTAAACTAGTTTACATATAATTAGAGAGGCATGGAAGTTAGGGGGCTGGTATTGTTGTTTTACACAGAAAGCTAGCACCAGACATCAAATAAGAATTCAGAGGTTTGTATTCATATTATGTAAGAATTACAATAACCCTGACAGAAAAAAAAAATCTAGTCAAACTGTAAAATGATTTTTCACTTCCGTTTCTGAGTCATTTAGCACAAATAGCAAACCAAAAATAAAAGCACAACATCAGGAAAGGAATCAAGCTAATTTTGTATTATAGCTAGATACATACATATATATAAACATACGTGCATACATACATACGTATGTGCATACATACAATACATCTAAACATTCATACTATAAACATGCATACATACATAAACATACATGCATACATACACCCATGGTTAGATACACAGATGAGAGATATTGTGTCTTAAGCGTGTAATACATACTTATAATTTTATAAATTTTTACAAACAATATTCACAAATATGTTGTGATATTGAAGGGGCTTTTTTTTAGCTTTTAACCTGTATTATTAATACTTAAATCTTCTAGAGACCATTTTTTTTCCACTGGCACAGGACTGCTACCGGCTGAATAGAGACAGAATTTTACTTTAAATTATCCATTAGATGAATCTAACGGATAATTTTTATGTTATATGGGGTTATATGTTATATCATACATACTACTCTTTTCTTCTAAAAATCAAAACCTTGAACAAGATCCATGTCTCCCAAAGTCCTGTCTTCTTATTGCTACTACCCTATGCCTATTAGGCATAACCTTGCTTAATTCTGCTGATTGTCCCACTTTAATGTAAGTACTGCAGTCCTTTCTACTTCAAACCCTTATTCTTCAGTCTCTAATCCTGGGATCCCATCCCTACTGCCCTTTCTTGGGATTTGACCCTGCTGAGACCTGATCCTTTCAGCTTCAACTGATGACTCTTTCAATGGAATAGAGTGCTGAGTAAGCCCTTAACAAAGGAGAAAACAAAACAAAAACACTCTTCTTTACTAGATCAAATATAATTGCAAGATTTGAACTTATGAAGCAATGCATCCCTCTCATTACTTGCTTAGCCGCCCTTCTGGCCATTTCTTTGCCAGAGCCTAGGAGCCCAATCACAGTTATATCCCCAAGAGCTGGGAACCATTCCTCCTGGGTTGCTTGGACAGTACAGCTCATACTGCTCATTAGGTTCTGTCTGTTTCTCCATTCTGTCTTGAACCTACTAAAGGAGGCTTTGATACATAGATGAAGTTATAAAAACCTCTCTGCTCCATGAATCCTAGAAAATAGCCAAAGCTCCATAAATATGTGCCTATTTCTACTTAAATCCCTGAACACTCAACAGCTCTATCTCAAATACCAATTCTGTCTGATTCCTAAACTCCATAAAAATCTGCCTGTTTTACGCAGAAACCTTCTGTTGCTTTTCCTGTAACCTACCAAATCTGTAGGCACTGACTCCAGTAAAATATCCTTCCTCCACAGAATCCATGAATCAAGCCTCAGCCAGATTTCCTAACCTACTGGGACTGGGATTCCTGCTCTGTCTAGTATTATGCTTCTTTCACTGGAATGAAAGAGGAGGTAGAATGGTTTGGTCACTTGGTCAGGTCCAGAAAAATCAGTACACACCACACCAGGAAAATAAGGAAGCTCAGAAAAATTTAAGAAAAAATCAACTAAGTTTAGATGCTGTACTCAGTAGCAATAAACAGTGAGACTATGTTTCTTTGGATCCCTTAGATGTAAGAGAAAAAGAATCCAAAGGGAAGTAGAAATTCTCTAGGATGGTCAAATCCCCAAAAAGACATGATAGTACTAGAGCCCCCCATTCTATGAGCCTGAACACCCCAGGGTGATCTAACAGTTACTAAACTCAGATGCAGTATCATTAAGCAAGCAGCCCAGAGACCAGCATCTCAAATGGACAATTGATGAACAGTTTCAATTAAAGTATTCTAAAAAAGATCTGAAGTGGCTTAATATTCAAAATATATACCCTCTAAACACAGTCCTATATGTAGATAGACATATCATAGTTAAAGTGAAAAAATAAAATCTGTTAGTGAAATTAAGCTAGAGGAATCTTTACCAGTCTTTGCCATGTTCAACCTCACAATTCTGACCACTTACCTTAGTGTGATGAATGAGGCTGATAATGGAAAAATTATATTCACCACTAGGCATTATATTCATGAGACTGATGCGAGGGTGACTTTTCTCACTTGGAAAATTAAATTTGCCCAGTTGGAAGGATAGTGTAGAAGGGCATTACTTATAAGAACAAATATGACACAATAACAACTAATGGCTCTACAAATGGTATAGAAGCAGATTTTCTTTTTTAATTCATCTCTCCCTGCTAATGAAACTGAAGATGATATGTATTGTTTCTTGTCAACACCACTGATGTTGAGTTTTGGCCATATGCAGAAAGCCTAATAAATAAATTTGAACGAGCTAGAGTGTCACTTGATAATTATATTCTAAAAACACTGAGTTTACACTAACATGATACCCAAAAGAGATGTCTTAGGTAAATACACAACCAGAAGCTCAGCATCCACATTTCCATACTCAAAACACAATGAGGTAAAAGTCCCTTTGATATTCTTGAAATCAACAACAGAATTTACACATAAAAAGGGCTTATTATATATAAGTTTAATACATAATAAAGACCACTCATCAGTGCAGAAGAGAAATAATACACAGTAAATAATGCTGTGATAAATTTATATCTGTAGCCCATAAATAAATTTTAGATGAATAATGGTTATATGCACAAATTGAACTTTATAATACCTAGAAGAAAATATAATTATATGTAAAAAATGTACATTGGAAAAGAGTCATGGAAGTCATCTTAAAAATCATGAAAGAGTTTTTAAAGTAATAGATTGTTACACCTTTTTTCTTTTTAAAAAAATCTGAGTGTGGCAAAATATAAATAACATAAAATTTACCATTTTAACCATTTTTAAGTGTACAATTCAGTGGAATTAAGTACATTCACAATGTTATATAACCATCACCACTATTTCCAGAACTTCTTCATTATACCAAACAGAAACTCTACCCATTAAGCAATAACTGCCCTTCCTTCTCTCACTCCAGCCCCTGGTAACCTCTATTCTACTTTCGGCTCTATGAATTTGCCTATTCTGTATACCTTATATATATGGAGTCATATAGTATCGTCCCTTTTTGTCTGGCTTATTTCACTGAGCATGATGTTTTCAAGGTTCATCCATGTTACAGTGTCAGAATTTCATTCCTTTTATGGCTGGATAATATTCCATTTTATGTACATTTCAAATTTTATCTATTCATCTGTTGATGGACACTTGGGTTGTTTCCACCTTTTGGCTATTGTGAATAATGCTGCTATAACATTGGTGTACATATACCGAATTGAGTCCCTGTTTTTAATTATTTTTGGTATATACCTAGGAGTGGAATTGCTGGATCATATGGTAACTTACGTTTAACTTTTTGAGGAAACACCAAACTGTTTTCTGCCATAATATCTTTCTGTTTTCTGTTTAATTTCTGCAATGTCTGAACATAGGTGTCCCTTTTTTATGTTTCAACACATTTTTTTCCAACTTTTTCTTTTTTTTTTTTTAACATCTTTATTGGGGTATAATTGCTTTACAATGGTGTGTTAGTTTCTGCTTTATAACAAAGTGAATCAGTTATACATATACATATGTTCCCATATCTCTTCCCTCTTGCGTCTCCCTCCCTCCCACCCTCCCTATCCCACCCCTCCAGGCGGTCACAAAGCACCAAGCCGATATCCCTGTGCCATGCGGCTGCTTCCCACTAGCTATCTACCTTACGTTTGTTAGTGTGTATATGTCCATGATTCTCTCTTGCCCTGTCACAGTTCACCCTTCGCCCTCCCCATATCCTCAAGTCCGTTCTCCAGTAGGTCTGTGTCAACTTTTTCTTTTTTTCAATTTTTTTATTGTGGTAAAATACATATAACATAAATATATTATCTTAACTATCTTTAAGTATACAGTTCAGTGATATTAAGTGCATTCATACTGTTGTACAGCCATCACCACCATCCATCTCCCAAACTCTTTTCATCTTACAACTCTGAAACTGTACTTATTAAACAATAACTGCCCATGACCCCCTCTCCACAGCCCTTGGCAAGCACCATTTTACTTTCTTTACTTTTTTTTTTTTAAATCTCCCCTTTCCCCCACCCCCTAGCCTCTGGTAACCACCATTCTACTCCCTGTCAGTATGAATTCAGCTTTTTGTGTTTGTTGCTGGCTTTGGTGGGGTTTTTTTGGACTTAAGTGAGATCATACAATATTTGTCTTTCTGTGTCTGGCTTTTTTCACTTAGCATAAGATCCTCCAGTTTCATACATGTTGCTGCAAATGACAGGATTTCCTTCTTTCTTAAGGCTGAATAATATTCCATTATATGTATCACACTTTCTTTATCCATTCATCAATCAACAAACATTTGGTTGTTTCCATATCTTTGCTCTTGTGAATAATGCAGCAATGAACATGGGAGTACAGATATCTCTTCAAGATACTAATTTCATTTCCTTTGGTTATATACCTAAGTGGAATTTTGGATCATATAGTAGTTCTATTTTAATTTTTTGAGGATCCTCTACACTGTTTTCCGTAGTAACTGTACCAATTTATATTCTCACCAACAGTGTGCAAGGATTCCCTTTTCCCACGTTCTTGTAAACAGTTGTATCTTTTAAGTTATCCTAACACATACTTATCCTTGTTATCTTTAACACATCCTAACAGGTGTGAGGTGATATCTCATTGTGGTTCTGATTTGTATTGCCCTGATGATTAGTGATATTGAGCATATTTTCATGTACATATGGGTCATTTATATGTCTTTAGTCCTTAGCCCATTTTCTAATCAGGTTATTTGGTTTTGCTATTGCATTATAAGAGTTCCTTATATATTGGAGATGTTAACCCCTTATCAGATATATGGGTCACAAATATTTTCTCCCATTCCATAGGCTGCCTTTTCATTTTGCTGATTCCATATACCCGACAAGTGCAAAGTGCCCCCACTGTACCAAGCTCAGAGTGTTTGCCTGGCCTACCCTGCCCCCATCTTGACATTCTCCCAAAAGGATCTGCTTTTCACACACAGTGAAAGAAGAAAGAAATGAACCTGCAATTGGGGGAAGAGCAGAAGGTGGCCTCCTCCAGACCCCAAGGCCTTTAATCAAAATCCGGGTTTACTTAAGAACCTGTCCCTTGACGCAGGCCCTGTCCCAGCCAAGACAAACCCAAGTCATGTTGATCCCCTGCTTCCTTGGGTCCGGTGTGACTTTATGCAGCACTGGCTCAGTGACTCTGAGACTCAGGATGTGAGACACCTGCTTGGCTCTTTCTGTTCTTTCTGTAGGTGGCAGTGGCAGGGGCATTATCCCTTTTCCCCCAGAGTCTCTGGGTGTGATTCTTAGCCCTGTCAATGTTTTACTCAAATGCATCCATTTATCCAATTTGAATGGTTAAGATCTGTGCATATGTATATAAACTATACCTAAAAATTTAAAAACTATAAAGAACAACAACAACTTCAAGTGGGGAGGAGTGGGTGGAAGTAAATGGGAAGTGGGTGGAGTTAGATGAACAAGAATGTCAGAAATTGATACGTACTGAAGCTGGGTGATGGGTGCATGGGGGGGAATCATTATAGTCTGGGTTTTTTTAAATATATATTTGAGGGCTTCCCTGGTGGCTCAGTGGTTGAGAGTCCGCCTGCCGATGCAGGGGACATGGGTTCATGCCCCGGTCTGGGAAGATCCCACATGCCGCGGAGCGGCTGGGCCCATGAGCCATGGGCGCTGAGCCTGAGCGTCGGGAGCCTGTGCTCCACAATGGGAGAGGCCACAACAGTGAGAGGCCCATGTACCGCAAAAAAATATATATATATATATATATATATATATATATTTGAAATTTACCATAATAAAAAGTTTTAAAAAGTTAAAAGATAAATACAAGTGGAGAAAAATACTTGTAGCAAATATGACTGAGTCAATCTATCAAGAGCATGCAAAGATTAATAAGAAAAACCCTACAATTTCAATAAATTACAAATGGCATTAATATATAATTCACAAAAGGAGAAACGTAAACAACTAACATATAAGGGGTTATATGTTAAACTCCACTTATCAAAAAGTAGAAATTTGAATACGATTTTTTTTTGCCTATCCAATTAGCAATAATTTTTTAATGCTCAATTCTACTTCACCCCTACCAGGGTTAGTAGAAAAGAAATTAACAGAGGAAATGAGACCTGATGATCATAGGAAAAAATATTTAAGGGATCCCTCTGGCAAAAAGAAAAAAATGCCACAGGAAATTACCTTCTCTCATACCCCAAGCTGGTTTGTTCCAACCTACAATCCCAGGTCGCCCACCCTCTGAGATGTGTTCTGGACTATATCTTTCAAATGCATAACTACCAAGCTTTATCCTTGCTGTGTTATGCCTAAATTTTAGTTCTCCACACACCTTGCCCTTACTCCCTGATCTCGTATCTCCCCGTCTTTTAGATGGAGTCCCTAACCTCTGCTGTCTAGTCTTCTAAACTTGACTCCTTTTCCCACTAACATGATATACGTGAAACTTCCTTATATCTAGCAGAATTCCCAGTGTCAGCGCCCCCGCACCCAAGCTGATACGTTTTTCTTCAAATTATAGTGGAATCATATACTCATAAAGATAACATGGCATTATCTATACCATAAAGATAGTAAAAGTAGCTAACCTTATTATATACTTCCTATGATCCAGGCAATCATGAGTGCTTTACATACATTATTCAATTGAGGCCTCATAACCCTCTTACGTGGGTAGGCAGCAGTATTTTTATTTTGCTTATGAGGCAGATGTTAAGTGACTCATCAGCCTCACAAAGCTGCTGATTCTAGCCAAGCTGATCTGACTCCAGCACACACTCTACTGCTTCCCTGGGCTTTTATGACGTAGAGCACGTCATGAAGACCGTGATTTGACCTACAGAATAAACCCCTATTATAATACAATGTAAATGCAAAGTCCTACTGTATGTATGGCATCTAGCCAAGGAAATCAAATATCTCCTGGGAAACAAGTCACTACTGAAGTAAACAGAGCCTTATTTTTTATAAACCATTATTTTCTATGTCTTTTCTAGTAAAAAGAATTGACAGATACAAAACAAACAAACAAACAAGAAAAACCAAAACACCATACCATCACATAACACTGAAAGGCCACTGACTGACAGGAAAATACAGTCTTATATAAAACCAGATATTAGCATGCCGGGATGCTGAGTGGAACTTTTCCTGTGGCCCAGAACTGATACCGATCTACTGATGAAATCTACAGACACTGAGTCTCCGTATCAAAAACGGGCAGACACCTTCCGGGGCAGACACCTTCCCTCGAGGCTTATTAGTAGCCAAAACCAACACTATGACTGACAGCAATCCACTGACCCTCACACCTTTTCCCAGGCCATGTAAGAAGCCTGGGCAGGGAGAGGAGAGTGATCAGGGTCCCCATCCTTGCAGAGAGTACAGTACTCATTGTGAGGAAACTGCCTTTTCCCTATCCTACAACGCCAAGTTTGTTGGAGGGAGGAGGGATGTGCTGCTCCAAGAGTTGGGAGTAACTTGCAGAAAGGGAGACTGCTGGCATCTCACTGTGCCATGAGTAGAGCAGAGGGGAGCCTGGTGAGAGAGTTCTAGGGAGGGCTTGGCCTGAAGACGGGGGCGTGTAATTGAACACAGAGACTTGTGCTCACTTCTCACTGTAGGTTTCTGAAGGCAAGAGGCTTCCTGGAGTAGCTGTGTAGCAGCACACCGAGAAAGTGGAGTAGTAATCCTGGGAAGAAAGGATGTGTGGCACCTCCACCCCATTTTCACGGCAGAATGTATGGAAGAAAACCTCAGTGGTTTCCATCGGTCCACAGAAAGGACTACAGAACAGAGGAGGGACAAAGAAACTAAAAGGGCTAGCCAGATACCCAGGACAAGTGAGGTGACACTCTACCAGTGAGAGGACTGAAGATATGGACCACAAGAGGGCTGCCCTCTCTAAGGAAGTCCTCGTTGACAGAGTGGACCAGGCTGGCCTGAACAAGAAACCATCATGTAGAGACCATTTCGTCAGCAGAGGCTGCGAGAAGCAGATAAGACCAAAGTGACCAGAGTGAGTATGGATGGGCACCTTCCCACAACTGGCAGGTGGTCAAGTAGAGAGGACTGTTGTTACCTCCTCTATCCTCTATCCAAGCACCCCTTGCCCCAATCCTAGATGGTCTACTTGACAGAGAGTAAAAGAGAAGATATCTTAGAACTCTCACTCTGCCCCTCTCCTTCTCTCCCTCTCTCTTTCTCCAATCCCCCTCCAGCCCACTTTTTGGGTCCCTTGAGCAATGGTTATGGGGAAAGTTTTAAATTGGATATGATACTGGAGTTTTAAACTGCACTGGACAGAGCTTATGCATCAAAAATGATCAGAATGTTTTGATACTTAACTAAGATGCCATTAAAGGAAGGGAAAAGAAGATTCTACAGAGTTTAGTAGAAAGAATTGACTGGAAAAAAGTTAAAGTGCTTAATATATCCCACCTATGCTGTTGATAGATCAATTACATTACACCACACTGTACTGGAAGAACTCTTGCCAGATTCTTACCACTTTAGAGCACGATGTGCAAGGATGCCTGAGGTACTCCAGTACCTAACGCTAGTTTTCTAACCTTCTTGTTTAAAAAAGAATCACTTAATACAATTTCCCTTCCATGGCATTCTATCACTAGAAATCCGGGCACCAGGAGTTAAAAAAATCAAGTCAAACTAAAGACATAAGTCACATTTTTGCACATCAGATAAACCTGCAATGGGACCTACAGCCCCCTTCTCTGTGAGTCATCTTAATACTACGGAAAGCTGTGACCTTGTGTTTCCAGGAGGACCAGTCATGTGGCTCTGCTGCGCAGATGAGTCATAAGAAACCTGGCCAACCGTACTTTGACATCCTCAAACTACCTCCTTGGGAGCTGGCCATTTTATTTCCACTCTCCTTTTTTTCCCCTCATATTTCTTTCCAGAAGCCATCCTTATCTGAATTAGTATGACAAGAATATCCAGCCTGTCACCCTATTGAAAGGACAAGAAGAATTTCAAAATTCACTGTAACTACAAAGTGATTCTACTATATGATTCCTACTTTAAAAAGTAAAATGGCTTTTTTTTTTCTCCACCAGAAAGTGGTCCAGATTCTCAACAGTCTCCAGTCTCAGTTTGGTACCATAATTGCCATAAATAAATTTCTTACGCACTAAAACCAGTTTTGCCCTTTTCCCAGGAGACTTTTGTAAAGCTCAACATAAATTCAGCTATCTCATATGATGCAATTGTGATTTAGAAAAAGCCAAGACCATCATCAATACACAGTTCCATCCTCCCACACCAACAGCCCAATCTAACTGCCGCCAAGTCCCCAAACCCTGAAACTCCCACCCACAAGCTGCCAAACCCTCTGGTTGCCCTATCACTGGCAGATGCTACGATGCTCTGTCAGTAAAAGGTTTGTGAGAAGCTGAAAAGTGTACAAAATCAAAGAGAATGCAAAGACATTTTTACTGAATTCAGTACTTCAGGATTCTGGAATACTTAATGCTTAAGAATTAAGAGAGATTTGGGGATCAATATCCCTGTGAGTCTCTATTTGGTCAACTTCACAATGGCTACTACCTGCCTACCCCAAAAGGAATCAGAGGTGGCAGTTTGAGAAGACTTCGAACCTGCCCCATAAAAAATATCATATACATACAAATCTGTAAATACAAGATATTTCGATCATGAGGAGACGTGTGTGTGCCAAGGTCATTATTTCTATGTTTTGAAGTAACACGATGAACACTCAGAAGTGGAGCAAAGTTATTCTGCTAAGGGGGAAGCCAAAATCCACTGTCATTTACATGCACTGCACTGAGCTATGTCCAAGGATATTGACTTAGTGACACAGTGAGCTGAAACGCCATAACCACAGTCAGGTTACTCGTAAAGAGCTCACTAAGGTCCTTCACCAAATCGTGTAATTTTTATTTGAATCTGGGAAGCAATCTGAGATTCTGAGCCCCTCATCTTACACATGGGAAGACTGACACCCAGGAGATCTGTGTCAAACAGCTCAGATAGCAAAATGACTAAAATCCAGACTCCTAGATTCCAAGCCCTGTACCCTTTCAACTCCTTTTTTTTTGTTACCCAGACTAATACAAACCCACTGTTCCCACATACACTTTGCCCATCCAAGTCTCACCTCTATGCTACTACCCATGTACTCCAAATCCCCAAAACTGCTTCTCTGACTGCTTGAGCTGAAACTCTCTTTACCCAATTCTTAACTCAATCCCTCCTGGTAGCACTGTCCTTTCCCTAAGACCATGCCCCTAAACCTTGGGCTACTTGTCCTTCCCAATGACTACCTCCTGTCTCAGATTTCATTCCACCCAGCCCCAGGACTCTTTCTCTAATCCCTAAACCCCAAGCATCCTTCAATCAATTCTTACTCTGAGACCTTGTATCCTGCAGTAGCATATTAGTTTTCTATTATATTGGTATTTTATTATGGTATAGCAAATTACTGCAAAGTCAGTGATTTAAAGCAACACGGATCTATTATTGTAGAGTTGTATGGGTCAGACATTCTGACATGGATCTCACTGGACTAAATTCAAGGTGCATTCCCTTCTGAAAGTTTTGGAGAGAATTCATTTTCTGGCTTTTTCCATCTTCTAGAGGTCTCCCACATTCATCGACTCATGGACTCCTCTTCCATCTTCAAAGTCAGCAACATAGCACCTCTCTGATCCTGCTTCCATCATTACATCTCTTTCCCTGACTCCCCTCTTCTGCCACCCTCTTCCACTTTTAAGGACAATTTTGATTGCACTGGGCCAACCAGAATAACCCAGGATAACCCCTCTTTTTTAAGGTCAGCTGATGAGCAACCTGAATTCCATCTGCAACCTTAATTCCCCTTTGCCACATAACCTAATGTATTCACAGGTTCTGGGCATGAGGACATGGACATCTTTGAGGGGCCATTAATCTTTCCTCTTCCCTTCAGCAACCTCTCCTCATCCCTTGACACCCTCCACCCTGATATAGAGAAGAATGGATTCTAAATCGACTGAATCCCCAAATGACCACCGGGGCTTGTGGAGAGAGATGTTCCCAGTGGTCATTTGGGGATTCTTTCCTCAGAGACCTGGGAGGGACATTGGCCAGGGCACTCCACAACCCTCTGTCTGCATAGAGCTACAGAGGGCTGAGCCTGGAAATGGAGAAAAGAAAGGTAGGACCTGGCATGGAATCCAAGGACCCAGAAAGACCAGCACACGCAGTGCTATTGCTAAGGCTGGCCTTGCTGCTGATCAAACACAAAATAAACACACAGGCCACTGAATGTGTGGGTTGAGCCTTCAACTGAAAATTCCTTGGAAACAGACTTCATAGTCAAAATTATGAAAGCCATTGCATTGTCAGGTAATCTACATTTGCTTTAGGGAAAAAAAAAGTCCCAATTCAGACAATTATGGAAGACATTATGGAATCAGCCCTAGAGAGTCCTATTAACCACCTTGTAAAGACTTATTTTTCAATTTTGAAAAAATTGAATATTCATAGGAAATTGCAAAGATAGAATGAGAAATTTCAAATATAAACATATTTAAACAGAGAAGTGTTTATAGTTCTATGTCATGAGATTTACACTTTAAAAATGTAACTAGACAAATGTACATGTCTGTGTCCACCACTTGGTCAGAATCCTACAAAGATGGCAGCAGCACTGCATGGAATTGAAGGACTTACCTACCAACAGGCCTTGATCGGGTGGCTTCTACGAATCCACACAACCCTAAGATATAGTATGCAGTGAAGCACAGAGAACTTGACAAGAGCCTGTATCAGCAGTGTGAAACCACAGGGAACTCTCAGTCCTTGAGGCATACCTGCTGAAATGGGGAAATTCTCTTGAAACATTTTCAAACGGTTTATGCTCAGTGTATGGGAACTGTCTGACAACTTCAAAGATGCCAGCCATCTCTGAGAAGAAAGATAGGAGAGCTGACTGAAATACAATCTTAAGGTCTCACTTCTCTCCATCCCAGGAAAGAACTCAAGAAAAATCCTCTGAATCAGTCCCACAAAGTATCACAGAATGTTAGACCTACAATGGCCCATAGAAACTTCCTAGTTTGGTCCAATCCTTTTATTTACAGATGAAAACAACCCTGAGACCTGGGATAGGGAAAGGGCTGCTCAGTCATACAGCTAACTAGCGGGTGTGCCAAGATTAGAACCTAAGTCTTCTATCTCCCAAACTGGCATGTTTTCTTGTGTCCATATTATCCACCTTCAAATATATACTCTGGAAATTCCAACATGATTTTAAGTAAGGGGATAATATGATCAGATGAGTAATGCTGTGTGGAATAAATATGAGGGGGGCAGACGTTGATAGGAGGAGACCAGTAAAGAGGCTGTTGGAATATACTGAAGACTATATATCATGGTGGTTTCAACTAAAGTGATGGTGATAAAAGTGGAAAGAAGCAAAAGGATTCAAGATATATGTTGGAAGTACAGTCAGAATCAGCTGAACTCTGTCATCTGGGTCATCAGTAACAAATTTCTGACCATGAAATAGACCAAGGTGAGTAACCTGTAGGAGGGGTCATACCTGAAAACTTGGCCTTATTGTCACTGTTGTTATTAGGACCCAGTAACAGCTATTTAGTTCAGATGGTCCCACTTGTCTTGGCAAGCAGCACCTACCTGGCTAGCACATTTACAGTCCCAGCTTCCCCCATGCACTTAGACAGGTTCCTGACTAGAAAACTGATACACAGACTGTGCCCCAGGATTAGGTTTAACAGTACACTGGGTTTGGGGTACTGGCATCTCTGTCTGTATCAGCTTTGCCTTATATGCTTGTAAGTTCTTCTACTTGCAGGTTCAAGTCAGCCCAGATTTAGTGGCACATTAAGAGCTTCCTACCCCGTGTGCCCAGAAAGGCAAAGCAACAGCAACCTTGATGCTGGTGTAAACATCAAATGAAACCTGAATCACCCAAACATTCAGCACACAGCTGGTTCAGGAATATACTCCCTCTACACTAGATCCTCTGGTTTCCCGCCAGAGCTGGAATCCTAACCAGTTCACTGGGGAACCTCTGTGAACTAATGACCTCTTCTCTAATGTCTGTAGTCCTTTCCTGAGACTGGCTTTCTACACCCCTCACTCTGTCTCCCATACTCTTCCTGGGCTTGCAACCCAGACACACACAGACACCAAGAACAATTACTGACCCAAAGACCTGCTGTTGCTCTCTGCATGTTTCTCTTGGATTCAACGGGGAATCAGATGCGAGTTGGTTTTACCACATTCCCCCAGGCTTAGCTTTGGTTTTTCCACTTAAAAAGTCTGCCTTGTTTGTTTATTTTATAGTGGTAGAGGGAAAAGAGAATGGTCAACTCTCAAGCACTCCTCATTGAGATGTAAATTCATGCAACCACTTTGAAGAGAAATTTGGCAAAATCTTGAAGAGGTAAAGATGCACATATCCTATAATCCTATCCCTAGGTATACGCCCGAGAGAAGTGGATAATAGACCCACCAATAAAATAGTGGAAGATTTTTCAGAGCCGCTTTATTCCCAATAGCAAAACTGTAAATAACCCAAATGTCTAACAAAAGAAAGGATAAACAAATTGTAGGATAGTCATAAAATAGAATATTAACCAGGAATTTAAAGAAAACTTACTTATATACAATATTAGTGAAGCTCAAAATATTATGTTCAGCAAAATAATCCAGACCCAAAAGGTATATACTGTATTATTACATTTACAAGAAGTTTAAGAATGGGCAAAACCAAATCTAAAAGGTCAAAATAGTGGTTATCTCTGATGGGACATAGAGAATGGGGTTATTGACTGGAAAGGAAATGGGGGAACTTTCTAGGGTTTTAGAAATATTCTATATTTTGATCTGAGTGTATACATACATGAAAAGTCATAAAATTGTACACTTAAATTTGTGCATTTTACTGTGTCTAAATTATACCTCAAAAAGTATGAAAATAAAAACAAATAACAGTAATATGTTATCATTATAGAATGTTTTAAATAAAGATAAGCAAAAGGAGTAAATAAAATTGTTCACTCCCACCAGATATAGCTACTGTTAAGTACTTTTTGTAGCCATGTATTTTTTTTTTTTTTTTTTTTTTTTGCCATACGCGGGTCTCTCACTGTTGTGGCCTCTCCCATTGCGGAGCACAGGCTCCGGACGTGCAGGCTCAGCGGCCATGGCTCACGGGCCCAGCCGCTCCGCGGCATGTGGGATCTTCCCAGACCGAGGCACGAACCCGTGTCCCTTGCATCGGCAGGCGGACTCTCAACCACTGCACCACCAGGGAAGCCCTATGTATTTTTTTAATTTACAAATCATGCTGCTTTTTAAATCAGTTGTTTTCTATTGAACATATTTATTATTTAATTGTTTTTATGAGAAGTGATCTTCAAACTTTTTAGTAGCAAAAACCTTTCCTGAAACAAAATTTTATGTGAACCCTCAATATACAAATATTGCTCTGCTTAAAGGATAATTAAGGAGTCACACCTGTCTGTGAGTCCTACTCTGTGTCCACCTCTGGCAGCCTCGTAGCCATCTTTTTTTTTTTTTTTTTTTTTTTTTTTGCGCTACACGCGCCTCCCACTGCCGTGGCCCCTCCCGCCGCGGAGCACAGGCTCTGGACGCGCAGGCTCAGCGGCCCTGGCTCACAGGCCCAACCGCTCCGCGGCACGTGGGATCCTCCCGGACCCGGGCACAAACCCGCATCCCCTGCATCGGCAGGCGGACTCCCAACCACTGCACCACCAGGGAAGCCCAAAGCCATCTTAATAGGACCCCAGCAGTCTGAAAATCACTATCTTGGTTCCGTTTGTAATGAATGCATTCCAATTCATGAATGACCCACAGTTTTGGTAACTCACATGGTGATAACACCTGAGTATTACCACTTCTTCTCCTTTAGACCACAAAGAAAGTTCTGCAGTTGTCTAATGAGAACCAACCACATTCACTCACATCCCTCAACATGCCTCAAGAAAAGATTGTTTTGTCCAATCCTCCAATAAGGCCTTTTTAAGGTAGATAGGTGCGTGAAGCCGAAAGGACTTGTGAGGTCTTACAATGGAAAGGGAGGGAATTGCCAGCTGGGAAATAGATCCAGGAAAGGGAAAGATAGATGGTGAGGAAGAAGATAAAGATATCTGGTTTGGTTTGTAAAGATAAAGTCCAAGAAAAAATATGAAAGAAATTTTGGACAAAGAGGTAATGGAGCTAATTGGAAGCGACTGCAGAGGATGGAAAAGATATTGTAAGTTGGAGGAATTTGACATCTTCAGAGCAATTGGAACAGGAAAGCTCCAAAATGCTTTTTCCTAGGTAATTAACTAGTACCCACCCAATGCTATTTCTTTATAATACAGCATCTTTCCTGTTATATGAATTTATAATGAATTTATAACTTCATTATATGCTAATAAATTATATACACTTGTGACTGTTTCTAGACTTTTGATTCTTTTCTTGTGATCTGCATATCTATTTCTGAACCAGTTCCACACAGAACAAATCATACTTTCACCATATGTTTTAATAACTTACAGGGCAAGTCTCCCTTCATTACTTTTTTAAAATATTTTTTAGATATTTTTAAATGTTTGTAATTCCATCTAAACTTTAGAATCATTTTGTTGAATTCCCAAAACCTGTCCTTTTTATTTTGGTTAGAAGTTATAGAGTAATTTAGAGGAAATTCACATTTTTATCATTTTGACTCTTTTCATCCAGAAATATGGTCTGTCTCTCCACTTATTCAAGTCTTCTCCTGCCCTCGGGAAGTTTTGTTGCTTTCTTCATACAGTCCTGCATACTTGTTAAATTAATTCCTTGGTCTCTATTTTTTATTGCAATTGTGAAAGAAATCTTTTTTTTCTATATAATTTTCTAGCTGGTTTGTGTTGGCATTTATTAGTTTGTATTGGTTCATATATGCATGGGAAACCAACATGCATTATGTATATATGTATACACATACATGTGTATATATGATATGACATGTATGTATATATATGGGCACACACACACTAACCAGACTGCCTATCAAAAATTCATACTAATTCTAAAAGTTCTTCATTTGTTTTGCTTATATTTCCTAAGTATTTTCTGGGTAATGATAATTTTGTCTTTTCCTTTCCAAAATATATACTTATTTTTCTGTTTAAAACAATGGCTAGGAACCCCCATAATAATGTTAAATATTTTCAGTGGTATATGGCACCTTTAATTGAATGTTTCTAAGTTCTAATCATTAAATGTTTATTCTTAGTTTCTCATGATTAGGCTTTAGTATGTTAAGAAAATCTCCTTAGTAAGTCCTACCTTACTAAGAGTTTTATCAATAATGGATAGTAAATTGTATTAAGTGCCTTTCTGGCATCGTGTTTGTTCCTCTTTTAGCCTATTTAATATAATGAATTACATTAATAAATTTCATGTTGAACTAACCATAAATTCCTCAAATAAGCCCTACATTACATGGTTATAGTATAATATGTTTAATTACATCGATTTTCATAGGTTAGATTGATACAGTTGTGTGTGTACATTAGTTTTGTCAGATTTAGGTATCAGAATTATGTCTGCTTCAAAAAATGAATTGAGGAGATTTCTATACATTTCTAATATCTAAAATACTTACTTAACAAAAGAAATATCTTTTCCTTGAACATTTCCAGGAATTACCCATAAAATCATCAAAGCCTCATGCTTTCTGGGTGGAATAGATCTTTGACAATCTTTAAAATTCCTTCTACGGGTCCTGGTATATGCAGGTCTTTAATTAATTTTGGAAACTTGATTTTTTTTTCCATCCATTTTATCATGACTTTCAGATCCATTAGCTTGAAAATGAGCATCATGTTCACTTGTGACTTATCTCCCTCACCTCTGTGGTTTCATGCTCATTTACAATTCTGTGGTGCTGGTTTTCCTTTCTTCTTCTTTGGCCTTAGTTAGAGGTTTTGTTTGCTTTTTCTCAGTAGATTAAATGGATTTATCATTTCCCTTTATGTTTGCCAACTCTGTAATTTTTGCATTTAACTTTGTTTCTATCTCCTACATCCTCATTTAATAGAACATCCTCATTGTTCTATTTCTAATTTCATCAATCATTTATTCTTCCCTTTTTCATATATTTATATGTTTAAGGCAACAAATCTGCTAAGTACTGCTTTGGCCATACCCTTAAGTTTTTAGGAGCAGTTTTCATTGTCATTAATATATACATTTTCTCTTTGTCCCAAAAGTGATTTAGGAGAATGTTTTTTGATTTATTCAAGAGTTTAGATTTTTTGGCTTTAATCAATTTCATTGTTATGGTATTGTAGTCAGAGACTGTGGCGTATACATTTTCTGCTTTTAGAAATTTAAGTTTTCTATTTGGCCCATTATATAATCACATTTTATAAATGTTTAATATGGACACTGGGAAACAATGTATATTGTCTCTTTGTTAGGGCATAGAGTTTAATATATATCACTAATTTTTCTCAACTGAATTTTATATATCCTCATTTCTTTATCCATGTATCTTCTCAATTACTGAGTTGCAGTTACTGTGATCATCTCAAATCCCCCTAGTATTTGCAATATTTTGGTTTATATAGTTCAGTGTTGTACCCTCCAGATATAAATATCTCTTATAAATTCTACCTTTTATCACTACAAAATGCATTACTTTGTTTTATTTAATATTTCACATAATGCTTTTGCCCTGAAATCTATGTCTGATGGTACTACCACCCATTCGTTCTTTACTATAATTTTTGCCCAACTTGAAATTTAACACCCCTTGCTCACTGTTATAATGGCATACAGCTAACTGTTGGTTTGGTTTGTATAGAGGTAAAATATACATACAATGAAATGCCTAACCTTAAGTGTACATCTTTTTATTTTTTTAAGTCTACATCTTGATAAGTTTTGATAAATGTACCAATCCATGTAACTACCACACCAATCAAGATATTGAACATTTCCATCACTCCAGAAAGTTACCATATGCCCCCACAGGCAACCACTGTTCTTATTTCTATCAACATAAATTTTCCCTCTTCTATAATTTTATATAAATAGAATCATTCAGTTTGTTATTTTGTGTCTGGCTTCTTTCACTGAACATGATGTTTGGGGGATTTGCTCTTATTGCTGCATATATCAGTAGTCCATTCTTTTTTCTTGCTGAGTAGTATTCTTTTATATGAATTATACCATAATTTATCCTTCTGTTGATGGATATTTGGGTTCTTTCCAGTTTGGAGCTAGTATAAATAAAGTTGCTGTGAATATTCTTTTGCATGTCCTTTTGTGGGCATATGTTTTCATTTCCTCTGGATAAATACCTAGAAGTGGAATTTCTGGGCCACAGCACAGGTATATGATTAATTTTTCAAGAAACTGCCAAATATTTTCCAAATGATTGTATAATTTTGTACTCCTAACGGCAGTTTCTCCACATTCTCACCAGCAGTTGGTGTTGTCTATCTTTTTAATTTTAGCCATTATAATGGATATGAAATGGTATCTCATTGTAATTTTTTTTTTTTTTTTTTTTTTTTTTTTTTTTGCGGTACGCAGGCCTCTCACTGTTGTGGCCTCTCCCGTTGCGGAGCACAGGCTCTGGATGTGCAGGCTCAGCGGCCATGGCTCACGGACCCAGCCGCTCCGTGGCATGTGGGATCCCCCCGGACCAGGGCACGAACCCGCGTCCCCTGCATCGGCAGGCAGACTCTCAACCACTGTACCACCAGGGAAGCCCCTCACTGTAATTTTAATTTGCATTTTCTCTGAAGACTAATGGTAATAAGTAATTTAATGTGCTTAATGGCTATTTGTACACATTCCTTTATGAACTACCTGCTCAAGTCTTTTGCCCATTTTGTATGGAGTTGTCTATTTATTATTGATTTGCAGGAGATATGTATATTGTAAACATTTTCACCCAGTCTGTGTCTTCCCTTTTCATTTCTTGTTGTGGTAACTTTTGATGAGCAAAAGGTTTGAATTCCAATTTATCAATTTTTTTTCCTTTCTATTTAATGCTATTTATGCTCTCTCTGGGAAATCTTTGCCTAACCCAAGTGTGTGTTTTCTTCTAGAAGCTTTATAGTTTTTGATTTTACATTGGTGTTGATGATCTACTTCTTAAGTATTTTATGGTTTTCGGGGTTTTCTGATATAGAATTATATTCTTAATTGCATTTTCCAATTGTTTGCAACTGATCTATAAAAATATAATTGAACTTGTTTCTGTGGTCTTTCTAAATGCATTTATAAGTACCAGTAGTTGTTTTACAGATTCCTTAAGATTTTCTAAGTACAGAATTATGCCTTTTGCAGGCTTTATATCTTTTACTTCTTTTTCTTGCCTCATTGCAATGGCTAGGAGTGCCAGTGCAACATTAAATAGAAGTACTAAGAGAGGACATCCATACTTTGTTCTCAGTCGTGAGGAAAGGCTTTCAATATTTCAGTGCTAAATACGATGCTGCTACAGGTGTTTTATAGATGCTCTTCAACAAGTTAAAGAAATTTCTTTCTATTCCTGATTTGCTGAGTCAAAAATTATTGAATTTTGTGAAATGCTCTTTCTGTATGTATTGAAAGGATTATATAGGTTTTCTCCTTTATTATGTTAAAATGTGAAATACATTAATTTTTGGGTTAAGCAATTTTGTTTCCTGGACTAATCCCCACTTGATCATGATGTATTAACATTTTTATACAGTCCTGGATTCAACCTGATGATATTTTTTAAGGATTTTTATTTCTGTTTTGGTATCTGGATAATACTCACCTCATAAAATGAGTTAGAAAATGTTCCCTCCTCTATTTTCTGAATTTGTTTAACATTCATATTATTGCTTCTTTAAATGTTTGATAGTATTCACCAGAGAGACCATCTGGGCCTGTAGTTTTCTTCACAGGAACGTTTTTTACCACACATTCAAAATTTTAAATACATATAGGGCTATTCAGATTTTCTATTCCATCTTGTATTAGCTTTAGTAAGTTGTGTTTTAAAGAAATTTCAAAACATCTAATTTCTTGAATTTACTGGCATCAAATTTCCATAATATTTCTTTATTAATCTTTCAATGTCAGTATGATCTACAGTGATATTCCTCTTTCATTCCTAATTACGGTAATTTCTGTTTTCTCTCCTTATCAGTCATGGTAAGAGTTCATCAATTTTATTGTACTTTCAAAGGAAAAACTTTTGGCTTTGTTAATTTTCTCTATTAATTGTCTCTTTTCTATTTTTCTATTTCTGCTCTTTATTGAGTTGCTTTGGGTTTAATTGGTCTTCTTTTTCTAATTTCTTAAGGAGGTTTGGAGACAGAGCAAGCTATGAACGAGATTTATGTGTGAAGGACACCAAATTCAAGCCTGAGTATCACTTTCTCTTGAAGTCTTGGAGACGACCTCCAGGTGGCAGACACACACACACACACACACACACACACACACACACACACACACACGATACTTGGTCTCTAGTAGCAGATATTCAGATGTTCTTCATCTTTGGACACAGATTGAGTGTTTCTGCATATTGCAGTACATCGTTTGTAATCCAGGGCCAATCAAAGTCCTGAAGGACCAGTTTGACTGCTTTGAACATGTCTGGACAGTCTACTGGTGCATCATCATGGCCCAGACTAACATAAGTCTGGACTTTCAGGCAAGGATAAGGTCCTAAAGTTTAAGCCTCTGTTTCGCATTTCTAAAGGTTTTCCTAGGAAACCAGTGAAATGAGAGTTGCCTCAGTATCACTGTCTACCTATATTTGAGTTCTTTATAGGTACCAGAATTATGAAGGTTATTTATTCTGGACTGTGGTCCCAGATATCTACAGCTACAATTTTTCAGGTTTTAGCACCCTGATAAACAAGTGATGTCAACCAATTTGAACTAATTAAAATTCTAAAACGTTATCAGGTTATCAGAGTGGTGGGAGAAAAGGTATATGCGAGGGTTGAAGTGAAAGAAAACAAGGGGAAAAGATTATTACAGTTTCAAATATAACTGACGATGTAAGCAAGGGGTTCAAAAACTGGAAACTAAGAGAATTAGATATGCTGCCCTCCAGGATGGAAGTCTGTGGAAGCCAGTGATTTCCAAGGAGGCTTTAGACCTAAAAAGTGGGTTGTTTGGGCTTTCTGGATATCTTCTACTTTCCTCAGATTATTTTCTCCTACCCCTTTCTAACAGTAAGTAGTATGTCTTCCTATGATCTGTTTATTTCCCTGATGAACTTAAATCTGTGGAAACTTTTCCATTGTGAAGTCATGAAATTGCAAAAGAACTTGGAAAAAATAACCAATCCCATTGGAGATAGACCTGCCTCCAACCCGGAGATCTCCTCCCGAATTTGTGGGGCATCCATTCAGTTTCTTTACCACCAGAGCTATATTCAGGGTAACTGAATAAATCTAGAAGTTGTGGGAGCTCTAATGTGGCAGTGGAGGTGAAGGTGGGGCCCACTTGCTAAGAACAGTCTGCTCTCATAAAACATTTAAAGCAAGGCAATATTTTTGCACATTTTTCTGTAATTGAATATCATTAAGATACTGAATATACAATGCATCTTGTTTTTTTTTATTCTTTCAAAAACTATTTATTGAATGCCTACTATATACCAGGCATTGGGCATTGTGCAAGGGATAGAGGGATACAATGGTGAGCAAAGAAACAGAGAAAAGAAAGCTAAAATACAGTCATGAGTGGAAAGGGTAGGAATGGAGGTGGAATGTTGGTGTGCTCCTTTATTACCAAAGACTTTGCATATTCTTGGGTCCTTGAGTCAGAAAAAAGTAGTTACGCTGGATCCCTCTGACATGTATAGCAAGGAGAGAGAGAGTGTGTGTGTGTTTGTGTGTGTGCTTGTGTGTGTGTATGTGTGGTGGTGGTGGTGGATTTTGGAGAAGATGAGGGACCATAAGGAGAATACCTCAATTTCTGCCCAATAGAAGTGGGAGGATGGAATCACTGATGTTCCAGAAGCTAAGAAAGGAAAAATGTAAATTATTTTCTTTACGCATGTGGTTTGCACAACATCCTCCAACATAAGACTCCCACTTGGGTCCTAAAGTTGGAAAAATCTAGGGAGTATGGAGATGGTGAACAGAGCAACAAGACTTGACATGGTATTCCAGGTGTCAGCACTAGTAGATCAACTCCGAGAGTGAGACCTTTGTAAGATATTCTTCAGGTTCATTAGCCATGTGCATTATAAATCTGGAATTAATGTCATTTACCTAAATTATAGAGATGTATTTCTCATGTAAGTCCCTATATGCAGGCAAGGTAGCAAAGAAGAGTTCTTTAAGTGGGGATAATGTGAAGAGCCCCTAAGAAGAATTCCCTACCCTAAATCGTATTTCCCATGTTGAATGAAATTCATTTTGTTCCACTACTTAGAACCCATCTTTAATCATCTCTCTATAACCACAAAAGCAGTTATAACATAGTATAGTAAAGATTCTGAAATAAGATTGCCTTGTTCACTGTGGGCTTCACCACTAATTGCTCATGTGACTCTGGGGTATGTTTCTTAATAGCTAAGAATTACATTTATTGAGCATGCAATCACTTAGCAACTACAGAACCAAGCACTTTACATGTATTTACATGTGTCATGAATCCTCACAATACCCTATGAGGTATGAGGTAGGTAACATTATTATCATTATCATCATTATCAGATGAGGAAATTGAGGCAAGTATGTAACTTTCAGGTCCAAAACTAGTAAATTGAGGAGCTGAAATTCAAACTTAAGTAGTTTTAACTACTATACTACAGTTCCCTCACTTAAACCCTCTAAGCTACTATACCTACCTCAGACCATAGTTGTAAAGATTAAGTAAGATAGTGGTTGCAGACTTGATGGAGTGCAAAAAGTGTTCAACACTATTATTATTTCAGATAAATCGATTCTTTAAAAAAAAAAACTGGAGCAATACCCAGCAAATCCAATTCTACCTTACTGAGCCTCTATTATGTATTAAGCTCTGTATTAGATGCTAAAGTGATATACTGATGTATAAGACTTGATTCCTGCCCTCACGAAACTCACAGAATTTAAGGCTTACTCACATGTTCCCCACATAAAATCCTTCAGGAGCTCTAAGTTGCTTTCAGAAAGCTCATATCCCTACCTTGGCACAAAAGACCCATCAGGATTCTACCCCTTCTAGCCTCTCTGGCCTCATCTCCTGCCACTTCCCCCATCCACACTTCAGCCTAACTGAGCTACTTATCATTCTTCAGAAGTACAAGACATTTCATATCTCCATGACCTACAACATGCTGTCCAACTCAAATCTACCTGGAATCCCCATCCCCTGCTAGATTAGATGCTCCCTCTCTGTGCTCCCACAGAATCCTGCACACACTCGCTGCACTTATTACATTGTACTGCAACTGTCCTGCTCATCTGTCTCCTCCACTATACTGTAAGCTTCCTGAGGACAGACTGCAGTAGTGGTGTCCTATCCTAGCTCCCAAAACAACATATGTGTGGTAGGCATTCAATGAATGTGTATAGAATGAACACATTAGTAAACTATAATTAGTGCTCTAACGGAGGTATAACAATTTAATGGTAGAGTGAGTAAAGAGTGAAACACATTGGGAGGGTCTGCAGTGACTTCTTTAAAGAGGCAGCATCTGAATTGGCTCTTCATGGGAAGGTAATGCTTGGATCAGTGGATACATGCAGAGGACCTCCCAATAAGAAAAGGTTTGAGGAAAGGCCCTAGAAGGAACCTTTGGAGCATAATAAGTAAACCTCTATAACTAGAACATAGGAAACAAACAGAGAGGATAAGGTCACTGTGGCAACAAAACTGGGAATTGCAGAGAACCCAGATCATCAAATCTATTCTCAAGAAATTTTCAATTAAAAAAATCTTACTGCTGTACTATAAAACTCTTAGAGGAAAACACAGGAATGCTCTATGACATAAATCACAGCAAGATCCTTTTTGACCCACCTCCTAGAGAAATGGAAATAAAAACAAAAATAAACAAATGGGACCTAATGAAACTTTAAAGCTTTTGCACAGCAAAGGAAACCATAAACAAGACAAAAAGACAGCCCTCAGATGGGAGAAAATATTTGCTAACCAATCAAGTGATAAAGAATCAATCTCCCAAATATACAAGCAGCTCATGCAGCCCATATCAAAAAAACAAACAACCCAATCCAAAAATGGGTGGAAGACCTATATAGACGCTTCTCCAAAGAAGATATACAGATTGCCAACAAACACATGAAAGGATGCTCAACATCACTAATCATTAGAGAAATGCAAATCAAAACCACAACGAGGTATCACCTCACACCAGTCAGAATGGCCATCATCAAAAAATCTACAAACAATAAATGCTGGAGACGGTGTGGAGAAAAGAACCTTCTTGCACTGTTGGTGGGAATGTAAATTAATACAGCCACTATGGGGAACAGTATGGAAGTCCCTTAAAAAACTAAAAATAGAACTACCACATGACCAAGCAATCCCACTACTGGGCATATACCCTGAGAAAACCATAATTCAAAAAGAGACATGTACTACAATGATCATCAGAGCACTATTTACAATAGCCAGGACACGGAAGCAACCTAAGTGTCCACTAACAGATGAGTGGATAAAGAAGATGTGATACATATATACAATGGAATATAACTCAGCCATAAAAAGAAACAAAATTGAGTTATTTGTAGTGAGGTGGATGGACTTAAGAGTCTGTCATACAGAGTGAAGTCAGAAAGAGAAAAACAAATACCATATGCTAACACATATATATGGAATCTAAAAAAAAAAAAGTTTCTGATGAACCTAGGGGCAGGACAGCAACAAAGACGCAGACGTAGAGAATGGACTTGAGGACACAGGGAGGGGGAAGGGTAAGCTGGGACGAAGTGAGAGAGTAGCATGGACATATATACACTACCAAATGTAAAACAGATAGCTAGTGGGAAGCAGCCACATAGCACAGGGAGATCAGCTCAGTGCTCTGTGACCACCTAGAGGGGTGGGATAGGGAGGGTGGGAGGGAGGGGATATGGGGATATATGTATACATACAGCTGATTCACCTTGTTATACAGCAGAAACTAACACAACATTGTAAAGCAGTTATACTCCAATAAAGATGTTTAAAAAAAAAATCTTACTGCTGCAAGTAATGTTATCCACTCCCAGTTCTTCTATTTGCATTTCTTCTCATTCATTCATAACCAAACCATGATGATCACATCAAAAATACAGGGATGTGTACAAGGAGGATTGTAGCAAAAGGATAGAAATGGGGAAAGGAAAATAGTTTGAAAAGTAGGAGGAAACGGCACTAAAATTAAAATACCAAGCTGATAGGAGTGTCTCACCTGTATCAGATCAGGGACTATGTCATCAGCAGTTTGATTACTCTTACATTTATTTAACTTTATGTCATTTTTTTACTACATAAATTTCTATAACAGGCCCACACTAACTTATGATGCAGAGACAGTGATCCCTGAAGGCAACCAGTATCATTTTAGAAAGGAAACCTTTTGACCCATGTACTCTGCACTCCACCCAATAAGCCACTGACATTACTAAAGAGTCAGTGGATCTGATACAGTATTAAATACAGGCTGCATCATGCAACAAAATTCACAACCACTGTACTCATTGTATTCCCTGCTTTAAGCACCAACTCAATATTTAATGCACACCTGTTAATGGGAAAGACACTGTTGTTGGCACTGACAGGGATACCTGGATTAATCTGGTATGATCCAGACCCTTAAAGAATGCACAGAGTAGGTGAGCCAAATGTGTACATGATAATGCAATTCAGAGTGTCATAAATTTATGAAAAATGTAGCACGAAAGCAAAAAGGAAGCATTCATTAATCTTAACAGGAAAAATGGAGGAAGATTTCATGGCAGGGTTAACTGGGACTCCTATGAAAAGTTTTCATTGTATTTCTTTTTTTATTTTCATAATTTTTTAAAATTACAAAAGTGATATATGTTCATTATTAAAAAAATCAAAAAATACAGATAAGCAAAAACCACAAATAAACCACTATATTTTAGTATATGCCATTTAAAATTTTAATTTATTTATAAAAATAAGAAGATATTTTACATTCTTTTCAGTAAGCAGCTTTCTTCAGGCAACAATATATTACAACCATCTTTCCATGTTATTTACTATACTTCTGCAACTGACTTTTATATTTAAAAGGTGCATATCACAAAAAGAGTACACAGTAAAAGCATGTCTCCCTCCCACCCCACCCCCATTATCTTATAGTTTTAAACAGAAGCAACCACTGTTACCAGTTTCTTGTGATGGTTCCACAAGTAGTCTATGAATATATGAGCATAAGTGTATATATTTCTCTTTTTAAATAAATGGCAGCAATGCACTCAGCTTTGTACCTTGCTTTTCTCCCCTTAGGCAGTATACTTATCATTGCCTTGTTCCTCCTAATGGCTGCAAAGTGTTCCATTATACAGATATATAATAACTTATTCATCTAGTACCCTTTGATGGACATTCAGAATATTTCCAACCTCTTGCTATTAGAGTATTACTAGACATATCCTTAAAATGTAAACATGCACACATTTGTGAATATATCTGCAGAAAAATTGCTAGAAGTGGAGTTTTAAGGTCAAAGGATATGTATATTTTTAATTTCATAGATATTACCATAGTGTCCTCCATTCAGACGGTCCTAATTTCTACTCCTGCCAGCTACAAATGAGAATGCCTACCTGTGGCTATTCCCTACCTGTGGCTGCCCAGCAAGATACTATTTTCCATTCCCCTCCCTGACCACACACAGACAGGTGAGGTCACTTGTCTGGTAAATGGAATAAGGAATGTGAACAGAAATGTGTGTCATATCCAGGCCACAGAAACTGAGAAGAGAATATGCATTTTCCACCCTTTCTTTGCTTTCCTACCAGCTGGAAACAGAAGATTTCAAGGCCTTAGGGAAAGAGAGAGTCACATGATGCAAGGAACCCAAGTTCCTGAATCACCATATAGAGAAAAACTGTCTATCAACCAGAAACATCCACATTGGACTATTACATGAGGGCGAAATAAATTTCTATTGCATTAAGCTTCTAAAATGTTGGTGTTTGTTATAATATCTTGCTTTATGCTAACTAATATACCAAGAAACCCCTTTTTATATAAAACACCAGATCCACAGTCCAGAGGAATACACATGGGAAATGCTGCTTAAGTATTTCAACGTTAAGTATGAAAATGCCTATTAAGAAAGTATCCTTCATTTCCTGGATTACCAAGAGCTGTTTTTTGTTTCTTCTTTTTTTTTAAATCAAGAATGGGTATTGATTATCAAATACCTTTACAATGTCTGTGGAAATGACCCTAAGATTTTTTCCTTTTACCTATTAAAGTGAGATATTGCATTAATATTTCCTAATGTGGAAATAGCCTCACATTTCTAAAATAAATTGGGTTTACTTGGTTATGGTATTTTTATATGATATTGAATGCAAAAAATAACCAGAACAAAATAATATACTGGGAAATTCTTTAAACATGATTTATAAATTTTAAATTTCAATTAAGGAAGTAAAAAGTAGAAGAGACCTTTCTGAAGAACAAATTTGCTATCTGGAAAAGCAAGTGAATGAGTTAACACACTATCCAGGGCAAAAATAAAAAGAAATGGAATTCCTGAATGAAAAAAACAAAAAAAAATAGAAACAGAAGGCAGGCCTAGAAGGCCTAAGCGGAAATAAAAGAAGTTCCAGAGGGAGAGCAAAGACCATACTGGAGAAAGCAATAATCAAAACACAGTACAACAGAATTAAAAAAAAAAACAAAAAAAACCACACAATACAAGAAAACTACCCTCAGGAGGAGACTAGAGTTGTCAGAACAAAAGCATTCACTGATTGCCAGTCAGGATAATTGAAAAAAGGCATACATATAGATATATCCTCATGAAACTTCTGAAGTTTAAGAATAAAGAAAAAATATAAGCTTTCAGAAAGAAAGCACAGGTTACTTACAAATGAATGAGCACGAGGCTGGCAATGGGCACGGATAAGAATGTAGGCTCTGAAGTAAGACTACCTGGGTTCAGATCTTGGTGTGAACTTGGTCAAGTATTTAACTTCTTTGCGCTTCTGTAAAACAGGGATGATGATAGTACTTAGCTTCTAAGGTTGGTTGGAAGCAGTATTTGAGATAACACACAGAAGGTCTGGCACATCATTTGAGTCACCCAATTCCTATCTGTTAACACTGAAAGCTATATCAGAGACTCAAAACTCTGCACACTTTTGAGAGGACAAAAGCCTGCCCCCTCCCCAGAGCTTAATGTGTGGCACTAATGACCTGAAGAGCTGGCTGGACTAGCCCACCAGAATGCCTCTAGTGGTACCTGAGCTCCATGCTAGTGAGAAGTGAAATGATGGGCGAAAGGAATCTCACTGATTATTGTTTAATGTGAACAAAGCAATGACAACAGGTTTTTGGCCTAGAGCGAAGATTATCAGAGAAGAAAAAGTTGTAGCCTCTGTCAAAAGTAAATGGACTCACAGTAGAATCTCTTGAAGTCAGTGAGGACTCTCCTACAGTATTACTGTTATTCAGGACTCTACAAAAAGTGAAACAGTATAGGACTTGTGGCTGCCTGATTTGGGTGTCATAAAAAGTTATTTCATTCATTCAGCAAATTCTTTGAGCACACCTATGTGTCAGGAACTACACTGGGGATCTAACTGTGAACAAGACACACCAAGCCCCTTCCTTTAAAGAGTTTACATACATGGGGACTTCCCTGGTGGCACAGTAGTTAAGAATCCGCCTGCCAACGCAGGGGACGTGGGTTCGACCCCTGGTCTGGGAAGATCCCACATGCCGTGGGGCAACTAAGCCCGTGTGCCACAGCTAGTAAGCCTGAGCTCTAGAGCCTGCGAGCCACAACTACTGAGCCCATGCACCACAACTACTGAAGCCCACACACCTAGAGCCTTTGCTCCACAACAAGAGAAACCACCACAATGAGAAGCCTGCACGCCACAACGAAGAGCAGACCCCGCTGGTTGCAACTAGAGAAAGCCTGCACGGAGCAACAAAGACCCAACAGAGCCAAAAAAATTTTTTTAATTAAAAAAACAAGAAGAAATAGAAAATATGAACAGACCAATCACAAGTAATGAAATTGAAACTGTTATTAAATCTTCCAACAAACAAAGTCCAGGACCAGATGGCTTCACAGGTGAATTCTATCAAACATTTAGAGAACAGCTAACACCCATCCTTCTCAAACTCTTCCAAAAAATTGCAGAGGAAGGAACAGTCCCAAACTCATTCTACGAGGCCACCATCACCCTGATACCAAAACCAGAGATACTACAAAAAAAGAAAATTACAGACCAATAACACTGATAAATATAGATGCAAAAATCCTCAACAAAATAATAGCAAACAGAATCCAACAGCACAGTAAAAGGATCATACACCATGATCAAGTGGGATTTATCCCATGGATGCAAGAATTCTTCAATATACGCAAATCAATCAATGTGCTACACCATATTAACAAATTGAAGAATAAAAACCATATGATCATCTCAATAGATGCAGAAAAAGCTTTTGACAAAATTCAACACCCATTTATTACAAAAACTCTCCAGAAAGTGGGCATAGAGGGAACCTACCTCAACATAATAAAGGCCATATATAACAAATCCACAGCAAACATCATTCCCAATGGTGAAAAACTGAAAGTATTTCCTCAAATATCAGGAAAAAGACAAGGATGTCCACTCTCACCACTATTATTCAACATAGTTTTGGAAGTTCTAGCCATGGCAAACAGGGAAGAAAAAGAAATAAAAGGAATACAAATTGGAAAAGAAGTAAAACTGTCACTGTTTGCAGATGACATGATACCATGCATAGAGAATCCTAAAGATGCCACCAGAAAACTACTAGAGCTAATCAATGTATTTGGTAAAGTTGCAGGATACAAAATTAATGCACAGAAATCTCTTGCATTCCTATACACTAACAATGAAAGATCAGAAAGAGAAATTAAGGAAACAATCCCACTCACCATTGCAACAAAATGAATAAAATGCCTAGGAATAAACCTACCTAAGGAGGTAAAAGACCTGTACTCAGAAAATTATAAGACACTGATGAAAGAAATCAAAGATGACACGAACAGATGGAGAGATATACTATGTTCTTGGATTAGAAGAATCAATATTGTGAAAATGACTATACTACTGAAGTAATCTACAGATTCAGTGCAATCCCTATCAAATTACCAGAGGCATTTTTTACAGAACTAGAACAAAAAATCTTAAAATCTGTATGGAGACACAAAGGACCCTGAATAGCCAAAGCAGTCTTGAGGGAAAAAAAGGAGCTGGAGGAATCAGACTCCCTGACTTCAGACTATACTACAAAGCTACAGTAATCAAGACAATATGGTACTGACACAAAGACAGAAATATAGATCAATGGAACAGGACAGAAAGCCCAGAGATAAACCCACGCACCTGTGGTCAACTAATCTATGACAAAGGAGGCCAGGATATACAATGGAGAAAAGACAGTCTCTTCAATTAGTGGTGCTGGGAAAACTGGACAGCTACATGTAAAAGAATGAAATTAGAACACTCCCTAACACCAGACACAAAAATAAACTCAAAATGGAGTAAAGACCTAAATGTAAGACCAGACACTATAAAACTCTTAGAGGAAAACATAGGGAGAACTCTCTTTGACATAAATCACAGCAAGATCTTTTTTGACCCACCTCCTAGAGTAATGGAAATACAAACAAAAATAAACAAATGGGACCTAATGAAACTTCAAAGCTTTTGCACAGCAAAGAAAGCTATAAACAAAACGATAAGACAACCCTCAGAATGCGAGAAAATATTTGCAAACAAATCATCGGACCAAGGGTTAATCTCCAAAATATATAAACAGCTCATGCAGCTCAATATTAAAAAACAAACAACCCAATCCAACAATGGGCAGAAGACCTAAATAGACATTTCTCCAAAGAAGACATACAGATGGCCAAGAAGCACATGAAAAGCTGCTCAACATCACTAATCATTAGAGAAATACAAATCAAAAGTACAATGAGGTATCACCTCATACCAGTTAGAATGGGCATCATAAGAAAATCTACAAACAACAAATGCTGGAGAGGGTGTGGAGAAAAGGGAACCCTCTTGCACTGTTGGTGGGAATGTAAATCGATACAGCCACTATGGAGAACGGTATGGAGGTTCCTTAAAAAACTAAAAATAGAATTACCATATGACCCAGCAATCCCACTACTGGGCATACACCCAGAGAAAACCATAATTCAAAAAGATACATGCACCCCAATGTTCATTGCAGCACTATTTACAATAGCCAGTCCATTTACTTTTGAAGCAACCTAAATGCCCATCGACAGAGGAATGGATGAAGAAGACGTGGTACCTATATATGATTGAATATTACCCAGCCATAAAAAGGAATGAAATTGTGTCATTTGCAGAGACGTGGATGGACCTAGAGACTGTCATACAGAGTGAAGTTAGTCAGAAAGAGAAAAGCAAATATCGTATATTAACGCATATATGTGGTATCTAGAAAAATGGTACAGATGAACCAGTGTGCAGGGCAGAAATAGAGACACAGATGTAGAGAACAAACGTATGGACACCAAGGGGGGAAAGTGTGGGCGGGGGGGATGAATTGGGAGATTGGGATTCACGTATATACACTAATATGTATAAAATAGATAACTAATAAGAACCTGCTGTATAAAATTTTTTTAATTAAAAAAAATGTGAAAAAAACCCCCCACAATATTGTGAAGAAGGCAGCAGTGGCAGCAGCAACGGCAGCTCTGGAGATGCAGTCCCGGTCCTGGCTTCAGCCCCAGTCCCATCATGGTGGCACTCGCTGAGCTCCTGGCCGCCCTCGTGGCCACAGCCTCGGGCTACTTTGTCAGCATCGACGCACATGCCAACGAGTGCTTCTTTGAGCAGATCACCTTGGGCACCAAGATGGGCCTCATCTTCGAGGTGGCTGAGGGCAGCTTCCTGGACATCGACATGGAGATTACAGGGCCTAATAATAAATGAATTTATAAAGGAGACTGGGAGTCCAGTTGGAAATACACATTTGCTGCTCACATGGATGGAACATATAAGTTTTGTTTTAGCAACAGAATGTCCAACATGACTCCAAAGATAGTGATGTTCACCGTTGATACTGGGGAGGCCCCAAAAGGACAAGACATGGAAACAGAAGCTCACCAGAACAAGCTAGAAGAAATGATTAATGAGCTCACAGTGGCAATGACAGCTGTAAAGCATGAACAGGAATACATGGAAGTTCGGGAGAGAATACACAGAGCAGTCAATGACAGCACAAACAGCAGAGTGGTCCTTTGGTCCTTCTTTGAAGCTCTTGTTCTAGTTGCCATGACATTGGGACGGATCTACTACCTGAAGAGATTTTTTGTAGTCCGGAGGGTTGTTTAAAAAGCCTTTTCCTGATGGTCCCAAACTCATAATTCACTGTTTACCAAATATCTTGGGCATAATAATGTCATTAGCTTCTATGTTTTTATTTTCTGAACTGTACATTCACAGCTTATGTTTCTTTGTGATTAATAGATATTGGGGAAAAACACTTTTTCAGGAAAATTATAGTGAAAATTTGATTGGCATAATTTCGTATTTGAATTCTTCCTCCATTATACAGGTCTTTCCAGAACTCAGATGCTGTAATTTGAATATAGGTGTATAGTCCTTATTATATCTTCTTTCCTTTTGCTTTCATAATAAAATACAGTTTGTTCAGGATAGTACTTTACTGATAGCACTTTACTAAAATGACTGCATTCTTGGGATCCCTAATCCTGCAGTTCAAGTCATTAAAGATTCATTTTGTTGAATCTTTATGAGAAACAACAATCTGAATCTTGACATTTTCTGTCCAGCCGAAAATGGCAGAGCCCTGTGACTTAGAGGATGCTACCAGGTGGTATTTTCATACTTTGTCTACCTTGTTTTTGCATTAAAGATAAGTCTTTAACCAACAACCTTTCCTCCCGCTAAAGTTTTACTCTGAACCTTAGAACTCAGTCACCTCCAGTTAAAACTGTTGACACAAGCAGCTAATAACCATTTTTTGGTTTCTGCCTAACCGTGTAAGAAGTCTCTATTAAAACCAATTCTCTAGGTGTTTCAGCGAACGGTAGCTCTTTTTCTTTCTGTGCTGGCACATCCACTTCTCCACTCTTGGCACGTAGGAGGTATGCATTCAGTACTAGGAAAAAATCTGGATTTCTGATGCCAAAGGGCTAAAGCCTCTTGGATTTCTTTGCAGTGATATACAGCCACTATTTCATTTTTGATCAGTGGCATTTTGGTCACTGTTTAATTAGGGTACTGAACATCACTGTCAGTACTAGGGTTTTTGTTTTTGTTTTTCTTGGGTCTTTCTATTTTTTGTTTTTCTTTCTTTCTTTTGTTTTACTTGGGTCTTTCTTTTCTTTTGAATTTTGTTTTGTATAAAACGAAATGACTTTCTCTGATGATGGGTTTAAAATTAAAAGAGCATCTAGTTTTGGTGTGGGGATGATCCAGAATTATGTTGTGACCGATGTATATTAGTTACTTGCGCTTTTTTTTTTTTTTTTTTTTGGGATCTTTGCAAGGGGAAAACTACAAGTAATGAGTTTTATATCATTAATTTAAATTTGTTACAGGTTTTCATGTTCAGGATAAACAATTTTTCAACCTTGGGTGAAAATACTTGCAACAGTTTCAGGTGACTGTGTTTTACCTTAGGACAACTGTTGCATTCCAGTTTGTGTGCGCGTGTGAAAACACTTCAAAATTGAGTTAAAAGATGTAAATTTACAATTGGTTGTGTATCTAATCTGCCCCAGGTTCAGTAAATAAACAATTCTCTAAAAAAAAAAGAGTTTACATATATGGATCTTGACTTACATGACCCAAATGAGAATGCCCATGTAAGGTAAGAAACCTATCCTACTGATTTAAGCCATTACCAAAACATACACACACACCTTTTAGTCCAATTACACAAGAAACAAAAAAAGCTAACTTTTAATATTGTTAATCATGAATAGTCATATGCTACTTTAACTTAATTTAGTCCCTTTTTTTATAGTTCTGCAAATGCAAAGCTAGCATAACGATTTGGTGGAACTCGTGTTAATTAGTTCAATTCTAGTTACTAAGCACTTAACACCAACCAGAAATATTTTAAATGTTCCTCTTTGTATACTAGCTAAAAATTCCCTAGCCCATTTGCCCACCTTCAGACAGAAGATTATTTCTTCAATCCAAAAGGAAGATATTAAATTAAATGGCATACAATGAATATAGTGGGTTGAATTGGTGGTCCCTGAAAAGATAGGTACGTGTCCTAATGCCTGGAAACTGTGAATGTTACCTTATCTGAATAAAGAGTCTTTGCAGGTGTAATTAAAGATCTTGAGATGAGGAAATCATCCTGGCTTACTAGGTGGGTCCTAAATCCAATAACAAGTGGAGTATTAAAGTCAGTCCTTATAAGAATCAGTCCTTATAAGAGTCCTTATAAGAGAAAGGCAAAGAGAGATTTGAGACAGACATAAGAGGAAAAGACACAGAATAGAGAAGGAGGAGGCTATGTGACCACAAAGGCAGAGACTGGAGTGAGGTGACCATAAACCAAGGAGTGCCAACAGCCATCAGAAGGTGAAAGAGGCAAAGAATGAATTCTCCCCTAGAGCCTCCAGAGGGAGTGAAGCCCTGACAACACCTTGATTTCAGACTTCTGGCCTCCAGAGCCATGAGAGAATAAATATCTGTTGTTTATGCCACCCAATTTGTGGCAATTTTTTACAGCAACCATAGGAAGCTAATACAGTGAACAAAGGCATTTTGGTAAGGAATCATGGGTTGAAGTCCCACTCCTGTCATTCAGTCCCTATTTGCTCTTTAGTAAGTTGGTTAGCCTCTCTGAGCCTCCATGACCTTATTTGTAAAAATGGGATAATCAAACCTGTGCTGCTATCCCCCAGGGTTCTGATAAGAATCAGATGAGATCATATAGGTGAAAACATTCAGAATACTGTAAAATCCTTTACAAATATGAATTATTATTCTTATACTTTATCTGGAATTTAATGAGGTTTGGAGCCCAGGCTCTTTATTCAAGCCCACTTGCTGCAACCCTTTACATAAATCAGCACTTGTCTAATTTTAGCAATGCCAACATTTTTTTTTTTTTTTTTTTTTTTTGTACGCGGGTCTCTCACTGTTGTGGCCTCTCCCGTTGCGGAGCACAGGCTCCGGACGCGCAGGCTCAGCGGCCATGGCTCACGGGCCCAGCCGCTCAGCGGCATGTGGGATCCTCCTGGACGGGGGCACGAACCCACGTCCCCTGCATCGGCAGGCGGACTCTCAACCACTGCGCCACCAGGGAAGCCCTATATCAATTTTTAATATTAAATTTTATTTATAGAATTAAACTATCACTAATATACATAGTACCTCTTTAGTGTTAGGATTTAATGAAGGTCTAATTACCACTAACCTTATCCATTTCACTTCCCTCCATATATCTTCTACTACTGTCACAATTATTTAGAAAAGAGACCATCTAATTGGTTTACTGCCCCCATATACATTAACAAATCAGTTCTAACTGATCTGCCTTCAATAATATCTGTGAACTCACTTAACACAATCATAATTCTTTCTCTAGCTGACCTTAATTATTCCTTACTGAATTTTTCTTGGCTAAGAATGAATCATTAATAGCCTCTTCCTCCTATTTTCTGGTTTTCCCCAATAGGTGGATCCTGATCTACTGCCAGACCTAGTTTCACCTTTCCTGAAATCAAGTATATTTATGAAGTATAACCATAAACTAAGGATATCATTCCACAAGTTATGCACAAAAGTTTTATAACTCTATAATCTCACTTTATCCATGTACGAGTTTATATTTTCTAGAGAATTTTTCCATTTTTACTTCACAAGAAACATCATCAAACATATTCCAAACTATTGAGAGGCTAGTTCTACTGCAAGCTTCAAATTTCTTTCCTTCAGGGGACTTTCCTGGTGACGCAGTGGTTGAGAATCCACCTGGCAATGCATGGGACACGGGTTCGAGCCCTGGTCCAGGAAGATCCCACATGCCACAGAGCAACTAAGCCTGTGCACCACAACTACTAAGCCTGCGCTCTAGAGCCTGCAATCCACAACTACTGAGCCTGTGAGCCACAACTAATGAAGCCCATGTGCCCTAGAGCCCGTGCGCCACAACTACTGAGCCCACACGCCACAACTACTGAAACCCACGTGCTCTAGGGCCCATGCTCCGCCACAAGAGAAGTCACCGCAATGAGAAACCCATGCACCACCACGAAGAGTAGCCCCCACTCGCCGCAACTAGAGAAAGCCTGCATGCAGCAACAAAGACCCAACGCAACCAAAAAAAAAACATTTCTTTCCTTCAGTGCAAGAGTTTGACATTAAAAATAAATAGTACTCTGATGATGCAGTCTTTATTTTCTTGTGCCATAATCATTCTTTTCTATATCAGAATTGAAAGATATTCAAATTTTCCTTAGATCTAACACAGAGTACCATAAACATTTTATTCTTTGAAATTTTGTCTCTTCAGAGTAACTTAAAAGAATTTTTCCCAAACAGAAGTTCAAAACAGTAAAACCTTGAATGGGCTTTTGAGATTTGTAAATGTAATAATCACTTGCAATTATTATTATCAATAACACACATCCTTAAGATGAGATGTCCTTTAGGTGTCCCTACCAAGCCACTGAATTGTGGGCAGTAAGTTATTTTAACATGCTTCACTACGTTTCCATAAGTAGAAATTAAATCACTTCCAAGATGTAAATTAAACACTTGGTTCTCAGGATCATCACTAAAAATTTCAAATCAAAAGTTATACTTAGGGGACTTCCCTGGTGGCGCAGTGGTTGAGAGTCCGCCTGCTGATGCAGGGGACACGGGTCCGTGCCCCGGTCTGGGAAGATCCCACATGCCGCGGAGTGGCTGGGCCCGTGAACCATGGCCGCTGAGCCTGTGCTCCGCAACGGGAGAGGCCACAACGGTGACAGGCCCGCATACCGCAAAAAAAAAAAAAAAGTTACACTTAGGAAATCCACAACCATTATTTTGTAGAAATACAGATGAATACTACTCTATGGCATTATCCATAACTTTAAATATAGGCTTTACCTGCCTACAAATGGGTTTATAAAGGTACCTACTATTATCACTTCAGATCAATAAGAAATTTACTAACAATGGTTTCCTAACTCTCTGGTCTCTAAATGACCTACATAAAAGTAAACTGCGAACCTCTTCCAACAACCATTAGCCTCTACATTTTTCAGACAATCGGATCCCACGTGAGACTGCCAAAATACTACTAATTCTGTGAAATGTGCTAATCCTCCTGATCATGAAAACTGGAACTAACGATCTTCATTAAGAATTTTAATTCTGGATCCTCAGAATACTTCTTAAGAAACAAAAAACATCCTAAGAAGCTGTCCATTCCCCAGTCACCCATCTTAGGAACCAAGTGTAGAACCTGGCTCCTCGCCACTAGAGGGGGGTGTTTCTTCTATTGGTTTCTCTTTCGCCTAATTTGGCTTACCAGAATTTCTGGTTCAACTAGAAATTAGCCTCAAGATCAACATCCTGACCTTTATTTCCCCTTCATACTGTGTGGCCCTTTCTTTTTATTTCAGGCTGTAAGCCACCACTAAAATATGAACTTCAATCCCTGATTACCTGTACAATTATGTCCCATGTCCTATTTCATTGCCTTTTTACTAACAAACAAGATACACAGAGCTGATTCTAGAGACTTTGACATTAGTTCATCTGAAAAAAATCAGAAAATGCAACCAACCTCGCTTATTCTTTTTCAGGAAAAAGGCTTTTTTTCATTTTCCATGTTCACATTATTTCATTTGAATCACAACAAAACTACAGAAAAGAATTGAACAATTAGTAACAAATTCCGAAGAAGAAACTCTATGTCTTTAAGTGACTTGCCCAAGATTTCAGGTAGCAAATAGTGAAGCCATAATGAAGACTCAAGTGCCCTGACCCCTAGACATTTCTGGTGCTACCTGTTCTATAGGCACTAGATGAGAAAATGGACTGAGGACTGACCTACTCTTACTTTTGCCATACCAGTCTAGAGCAAACAGCTGTGTGACTACTTAACTCACTATTATTTCTGGCAAAGATTATACACGTCTTAGACTAGCCCCCACTGGCCATAAATTCACAAAGTGAGACAGGAGTAGATGAGAGAGATAAAGGAAAAGAGAGGCTCAGGGGAGAAGGAAGAGATGAAAATAAATCTATTAAACAATTTTGAGGCCAGGCATAAGATGCTAAGTATGCAAGAACAGGGACCAAGATGCATCGAGGAATCAGAATCAGGAAAAGAACAAATGAATGACAAAAAGAAGCAGTCACACCACCAGATAGTCAAATGATCCAAAAGGCTCCACAAGAGGGACTTCTCTGGTGGTCCAGTGGTTAAGACTCCATGCTCCCAGTGCAGGGGGCCCAGGTTCGATCCCTGGTCAGGTAACTAGAACCCACATGCCGCAGCTAAGAGCCCGCATGCTGCAACTAAAGATCCTGCATGTAGCAACGAAGATCCCATGTGCTGCAACTAGGACCTGGTACAGCCAAATAAATAAATAAATGTTTTTTTAAAAAAAGGCTCCAGAAGAGATGATGGCAGCTGGCTGATTCCTTGCTGCTTTCTGTGAAGAACCCTGGTTCTTCTGTGGAGAACCTCTAAGGGCAGAAGCCCTTAGAGAAGACTGAGACAAGAATTGGCCAGTTAAAATCTGCACCCACTTTCTGAAGCCATAAGGGGAGGGAAGAGCCCCAATAAAAGGAAATCTATCATAATAAAATCAAAACCGTTTGACATGAATCTGCTTGGGACAAAGTGAGTATACCACTCAGAATGCTTTTCGCTGCAAGTGACAAAATCCCAGATAATGCTGGCTTACACAATAAGGAACTGTGTTATCTCACAGACCTGGAAGTTCAGAGGTAAGGCAGACCAAGTACAATACAATCAGAAGTTCAGTAAGGTCATCAAGAGCTCAGGTTTCCTCTCTCTGTTCTGCCATCTTCTAGATCAGCTTCCTCCAAAGCTAGTTTCTCTCATTACCCTAAGATGTCTTGAGCTTTTCTAGCTATCATATTCAGACATAACAGCATCAGAGGAAGAAGAGGCACCATCTCTTTCTTTTATCTCTTTTTAGGGTCAAGAAAACCTTTCCCAGAAGCACCCCGGCCCTCCACCAGGCTTCCCTTCACATCTCATTGGCCAAAATAGGTTACAGGCCATTCCTAACCCTTCATTAGCAGAGGAAATGGGATTAACCATGACTGCTTAGACTCATCATCTAGGGTAGAATTAATGCTGGGTAGTCAATCACTATGACCATACCATGGGCAAGTTATAATGTTGAGTATTATTGTGACATTGTTTTCACTCCATAACAAACCTATAATTTATTATGTTGCTTCCAAGATTTTAACGATGAGGCATGTGCTTTGCCCAAAATTTAGATAATTACTCTTTGCTGACATTCCATATTTGCCATCATAAACTTTTTTATCAGTTATAAAACATTTTATTACAATTTTCTTGGCCAATCCACTATTTAAAAAAAAAAAAACTTTAATGCAATATTTTAGAGCAAGAATGGTAAATAGGTTTGTCACAGCAACTCCAATAGGTACAGCTACTTAGAATCCCATTTCAAGAAAGATCCAAAGATGAGTTTGGATCCAATAAGTAATAGTGCCATGACTGATTAGTGATGTCTACCATGTACTCAGGTTTGCGCACAACACATAGCACATATCTGCCAACTCTGATGTAGAGAAAATCTATTTAAATAATTTCCCTCCAATGACAATGGATCTCTCTGCCTTATTTTTATTTTAGTCAGGAGCCAATCTAATTCCTACCCTCTCTTTATTATTCCCATCTAATTTATATATTTATACACATAATATACATCAAGTATGAACTCCAAAAATTATTCTATAGATAATCAGAGCGTTCCACAGGGACCCTTTTGTAAATATATAGAAAGGGTTGGCAGAATGGCTTAATTTACAAACTGTCTCACTTAAATAAAGCAGGGGGGGTGTCTTTGGGGCCCAGGCTAGTTGTGGATCTCAGCAGGCTTCAGGGACAGAAAGAAAAAGAGAATGGCAATCTATTCCCAATTAAAGTGGACTGGCCCACAGTTGCAGGTCAAAAGGCAGAAAGGAACCAAAGCCTAAACCTGGACAAAGGTGATTAATCAATAATTGGAGAATGCTTAAATAATGGCAGATTACAAACAGTATGCAGAGTTTATGTGTATAAAATGCATTTGAAAAGACAGAAAAGGACAACAGTGGTTATTCTTGGGTAAATTAATTTATGGCTTTTTTTCCTTTGGTCCTTCTACTCGTCTACATTTTTCTGACTGTCCTGTACTGCACATACACTGCCTTTTTAATGAGGGGAAAAAAAAAATAATGGAAACATGTTTTTATCTCATCCCTCAATGTTTTGGTTATTCCAATTAACCTCTTATTGCCTTGTAGTTAAGATCGAGTTTGTCCAAGTATGCTATTGTTGGGCAGCTAGGTTGTCTTAACCTTTTGGTATCACAAGCAACAAAGTACTCTTGTAGTTGAAAATTAATTTGAAATATAAAAGAAGAAAAATTAGAAAAATCTCTAGAAAATGGACCAAAAGTGTTTAAACACCCCATAATATACTAAAAGTATCACTACTCAAAAATTAATAACTTAGGATATTCACACCAAATAATTGTTTTAACCAAATTGTCCAGTTGACCAGTTTACTTTCAACTAAATTGTATTTGGACAAAATTGATTTTGGCCAAAATAACTTTAAGTCAAATTGGTATTGGACGGAGTACACTACCAGCATCAGAGGAAAGTCTAAATGCAGAGATAAGAAATAGCACCCCTCCCAAAAAAAAAAGGTTCAATAATAAGCAACAGGCAAGTCTGAAAGAGAAACATCACCTGGGGCAATGTTTCAAAGTAGAAGGAAGTGTTTATCAAGGAGCTATAAAACTAACCCAAGTAGCTTAGAAAGTGCTAGTAAGGATATCAAGTAAATTCAGTTTCAGCTGCCTGCTTGGACACTCTCCCCTAGGTAGAACAATGCTGGGTTTTCTCCAGGTTCCCTAGATGAAAAACTTAATCTGTTTGGAGTTCAAATTGAGGATGTATGTTCCCCAAATCATTCATCCACAATCACTTTCCCAGTAAATGAGGTTCTGGAGCTGGCCACTGCATGATGGGGAATCCAAACCACTTCTTGGGCATATTATGGTTCCCCACCCCAAATTATAGAGGGTAATATCCCATATTGTCAGACAAGCAGAGGTAGCAGATGATGTGAATTTGCACGGAAAGAAGCAATCTGAACTGGATTGCCGCAGGAGTAAAAGACCCAGGTAGTGGGTTTCAGCTTCTAGAATAGCTGGTTAGCATGGCCAGAGAGAGTTAGAAGACATCTCTGGCTTGAACAGTCTTCGAAGGAACCTGATTACAGTTAAGATTTCTTTTTAGCCCATTATTGCTCCATGGAAAATCCTGGAGAGCTTTCTGAGCAGCCTGTATTCATTCAAATATTAACTGGCTGTCAGGCTGCTGGTGTTGCTGAGGTAAGCAGAGAGGTAGCAGGGTAGAAGGCAAAGACATCTGTGCCATTAAAGAAGGCATTCTATAGGAAGGAAAACAGAGAAATGCATTTATATTCAGTCACAGCAAAGAAGGTGTGAAAAAACAAGGTAGATGAATCAATTTGTTTCTACTAAAAAGCAAAACAATGTAGAGGGACTATTCACAAATGGTGTTGGGGCAACTGAGTAGCCATTTGGAAAATAATTAAATTTGGACCTATGTCTCACACCATACACTAAGAAAAATGCATCAAAAAACTTAAGTGTAAAATAGAAGCCATAAAAGTAGTAGTAAAAAAAAAAAGTAGTAGTAGAATATGAGAGAATTCTTTTATAACCTTGTAGTGGGGCAGGCTTTTCTAACTATGACACAAAACCCAGAAGTCATAAAAGAGAAGACTGACAAATTCAACTACATTTTAGGGAAAATCTACATGGCAAAACACTATAAGCAAAGACAAATGACAAACTGGGGTCGGGGGGGATGATGCAACTCATTTTACAGAGGGCAAACCTCCATATTATAAACATCAGCTACAAGTTGATTTTCAAATGACCGCCCCCCCAAAAGAAGAAAAGAATATAAGAGATACTTCACAGAAAAGGAAATACAAATGGCTTTTAAACATATGAAAATATATTCAAACTCACTGTTAAAAAGAAATAAAAATTAAAACCACACTAAGATAACAATTTTCACCCACTGGATTGGAAAAAATCCAAAAGTTCAATAACGCATTTTGTTGGCAAGAACACGGGTAGTCAGGCACTCTTATACATTTCTGATGGGGGTATAAATTATACAGCCTCTATGAAGGGTAGGACCTGTAAAATCACTATGAGATACACTCTTTGACCACAATTCCACTTTTAGGAATTTACCCTACAAATATATTTGTACAAGTGTGAAATAATCTATGTAACAAAAGTATTTACTGCAGCATTGTTTCTAATAGCAAGAGATTGAAAATTTCCCAAATGTCTATCAATATGGTACTGATTAAATAAATGATGCTATAGCCACACAATGATGTGGAAGAGATCTCCAAGACATACTGTTAAAATGAAATATACCTCATATATTTTTCCACTGTTATGGAAAGAACACCAAGATACACTGTTGAGTGAAAAAGGCAGAATGGAAGCAGAAGCTTCCATTTGTATAAAAAAGGAAAGGAAAACAGAATTTATATTTGTATTGGCTTGGGTATGCATTTTAAAACTCTAGGAGGATAGGAACTGAGTAGATGGTGGACAGGAGTGGAAGGGAAACTTTTTTGTTTCTGAACATTTTGTTGTTTGAATCATGTGAACGCATTACCTTTTCAAAAGTTAAATCTTAAGATTTAATATATTAAATGTTTAGAAAATATAATTTGAGTTCCTAGATAATATTCTACATTTATGTCCCTCAGTCTATGGGTGATAGATTGTAGACAAGTGACAAGAGGCCTTGAACTGTAAAGCAAAGTGAGGGTCACAATAGGAAATCTGATGACTAGAAGTGAAGAACTTACCAATGAACAGGTTGTACAGACCCAGGGTAGAGACAGTAAAGAAAAGAGGGAAGGACACCATCTTGTGAAAGTATCAGAGCAAAAGTGCCACATCGAAATAAAGAGATAAGCCAGAGATTAACTCTTGAGGAGGTTTAGGATCAAAAGGTGATATAATTCCTTAGGATACTTGAATTCTTTAGTTCAAACACAGATATCACAGAGTGCTGTGACTCAGGGGTACTGCCCTCAATATGGACAACTAGATGTGTCTGTAGTCTAGTCGAAATGGAGAGACAGGCGGTTCAGAAGCAGCAGCACAGTGATGTACAGCAGGTCTTCTCTGCTGCTCTCTCATGCTGAACCCCTGAGTGAAACTCTCTCAGAAAAGTTAATAAGGCCACAAGGCTGGTTATGATAAAGAAAATAGAATATTTTGAATAAAGCTTCTTGAAAACTGCTTTCATTCATTCATCAAATGTTTACAGAGCACCTATTCTGTGCCAAGAACTGCTCCATGGGCTCAGTAAATTCATCCTCCCAAATAAATATGTCCAAGATAATTTAAACAAAAAGGCATTTTAAAGGATTTTGAGATAAATAGAAGCTTCTCACACACAAAAAATTTAAATATAAAAAGTCGCTAAAAAGTTAACTGGCAACTATAAAGTGCCATGAAACTATGGTAAATGGACTTCAAATTGTATACAGGTTATCCTGTTGTTTTTAAAAAGTGAAATTAATGACTTAGCATGAATTTAAAATAAGACAATCATTTTCAGAAATTAGAAATAATGAGTAAAATTTAATAATTTTACTAAACTTAAAAAGTATCAATATAAATCTTTAAAATATGGCTTTCTATTCTCATCACTACAATTGATAAAACAGGAAAACATAACCGGAAAAGAGAACTAATTCAGAACAGATATCAGGGAAGAATTTTTCCAGTAGTGAACTATAAACATGAGTAACAAATAATGAAAAACGTATTATGGCAAAAAATTAGAATCAGTTACTAATTACATGATCTAAGTAAGAAAACAGATACCTAAATACGTAGAAGAGGCATTTAAAAAGTAGCCCTAAATTAATGGACAAACCATGTTTTTACTATCCAAACCTAACTCAGATAATACATAAATCTGCAATGTGTTACGATTCGGGTATTTCCCAATGCCTATAAAGTCAGCTCTCATTTATCCATAAAAATGTATCCAACAGCAAACCAGCAAGTTTGCAAACAGAATTTATTGTATTCTTCCTGTTTGATTTGCTAACATGTTTCCAACTTAATACCTACTTGGTACTTTCCTTTTGACCTGCCTTCTCAATATTTCACTTTCTGTATCTGTTTATACTCTAAAAGGATGTAAAGACTTACAAGCCCACCATCACCAGTCCTTTTCTAGGAAAAAGCAAAAAGGACAGTTCTGCCTCAGCTGCTACATTTAAGAAGAAATGATTCATGCTTAGCATGCAGTAAGAATCAGAAAAGAGCAGGAGGAGCAAACAACAGTATCCATTCCAATGAAAGTTTATTAATTTGTATGAAGTCAATTTGTGACTCATCCACATTCAAATGAATGAACAAAAACAAATTCCAAAGCTAAATATAAAATGACTTTTGGACTATCCAGGTTTCTGCTTGTTTCCACTTTCTGGACAAGACAAGGCTGTGATGCTGGCAATACATTAACACTCTCAGGCCACCAAGATCCCACTCAGTGGCTACAGTTATTTATCAAGTAGGCCAAAGAAGTTTAATATAATATTACTACAAATTACAAATCTGTATACTATACAAATATTTGTATAGTATACAAAAGAGCTACTGAACCTCCTGACTACAGCAATCAAGTAGTGACAGGAGACCAGGCCAGAGCTGACTCATGATTTACATTTAACCAGCCTTAAAAAGCATTCAACTTTAGAACCTGAAAGGATCCTTAAAGATCATACAGTCAGCCCAACATTATCCTTTTACAGATGATATTTAGGCCCCCCGCAAAAGATTAATTAACTTACCCAAGGTTGGGCAGCTTCATGGCAGCAAAACCAGCCCCAGGCCTCTGAGAAGCAATCTAGTGCTTTCTGTAAAATACAGCATCCCACTCCTGGAGAATATGCTGAAGGAACTGATCTTGTACATGTGAGGCAATTTTTTTTTTTCCAGAGTTGGGTGATAGGAAAGGGCTATGTAGTTATATGTGGAGAGATATTTACTTGCTCCATCAACCCTAGCTAAAATGCAGATCTTATTTCATAGGCATAAATAATATCCTGAATTTATCACACATGCGTAATAACTTTTCTCTCCCAAATCACTGTGGCCTTCCAGAGTTTACCAACGACTGGGGGAAACAGGACTAAGAAATAAACTATCTTTTTAACCAGATTGCAAGCCTGTCCTGTTATTTATTAATGGATAGAAAAATATTATTTAATGTGATTAAAAAATAATATTAGCACTTATACTATTAAGTAATCTTTCCTTCTCTGGTTTTTACTCTTTTCTAAAATTTTCTGTAACACAGAAAGTCTTTCCTGATCTATTATTTACTTTTTCCTTGTTAAATATTAATATTCTAATTCACATGAGCCTTTTTCTAAAACTTCTAAGAAATCATAATTCCAAAATCTCTTTGCCTAGTTTACTTCTGCATATACGTAGTGTTATACAAATCTATTTAAACATATCTTAGAAAAGATAAGAAACTCAAGAATTTATGTGTTGAACTGGTTATACATAGGTGCCATGGTTCTCAATTTTTTAAACCTTAAGAAATTTTCCCAAAAGAAGTTGATATTAACATTTCCTAGCCTACAGCATCCCATTCTTCATTGAGAGGAAGCAGCATAAGTGAAAGTACACATAGAGGGGGAAAGACTGTAGAAAAGTCAAACCAAAAGTCTGTCAGGGAAAAAAAAAAATCATAGCAAATCTTCCTACACGGCTATAATAGGTACAAGCCAAGCTGCAATTTCCTTGTATCACCATGTGGCTGGCTGGGCTTGTGGTGGGCACTATACTCAATCAGGAGTGTTAAAAGTTGAGGTAAAGAAAACAAACCACTCATGTCAAAAATATCCTAATCCATATAACTGGTTAACTTATATTATGCCTGTTCTCCTTCATATTCAAATTTAGATGGGAAATATTTTATGGATATTTACTATCTCTGTTAAACTTAGGTGCCACAGAAATTTCAAAGATATGTGAGACATGCTTTTGAAGCTTATAGTTCAACAGGGCAATAAGCTGTGGACACAAGAGCACAAAAAGAAGGCAGTAAAATAAGGACTTTATGAAAGACTAAAGCACAATCTGAGTTCATTTCTTGAACTAGTTTTAGAGGAAGGGTAAGATTTCAATAAGCAGAGAAGGGAATGCCATAAAAAGGAAAACTATGAACAAATGTGGAAGGGTAAAAGGATGTCTGAAGAAAAGTGAGGATAACAGTTTGACTAGGATAGGAAAATTCTGTGGAAATAAAGAGGCCAGGATGTGGAGGCTTTGGGGTTTTATTTTGGAGACATATCCAGCTGCTGAAGACTTTTGAGCCCAGGAGTGATATAACAAAAGCCGTATTTTAGGAAGAATAATCTGGCAATGATAGAATTGATAAGGAAGGGATAGCATGCAGGTAGGTCAGACAGAAAACTACTACCATTGTCCCATGTTCCTAAGCCCAGTAATTTAAGTGTATAAGTCAATGTCAGCCCAAGCTACCAAATTTTATATACATATCTTAAATGTAGTATAGAACTTCTATAGTGATTCAGGAAAACATGGACTTACACACAAGTCTTTTAATTTTCTTTCCTATCTTCACCTTAGGTAACAACTTCTGGCTTGGAATTTTCATTTCACCTTTCCTCACCCAATTTTTGTAACAGCAAGACTCATCATCATTCTTTACATATTAGCAAAATCAACAAGATTTATGTCAGTGATTAATCAGAAGAGTCTTTAAAGCAATTCTAAATCCCATTTTGTTAAAGTAACTGCTTTATATCACACACAATAAATTTCCCCCAAATTTATATTTTATTTTCCAAGAGAAAGAGCACTTTCTTTCTTGCAGACAGACTACACCTACAAAACCAAAACAAAATGAAAGATAATTATCAAGTGAATCTGTAATAGTTACTTCATAGAAAGAATTTTTAACAGATTGGCTGCCATAAGTATCATGAAAGCAGAAACTAACTGCTTTCTTTGCTTTGGGTGTAAACTAGGCCACACATGAATGTCCCTCTTCTAGAAAAAGGACCAAACCAGGTTAAGTTTTCCACATTTCACAGATTAAGATAGTCTTATTCTATTTGATTTCCCAAAAGACGAGATTTAATTATAAAGTATTGTTTCATTTGTCATCAAAAAGGTATTTTATATTACTGAAATGGTCATATTACATAAGCCTTACAGAAAATTATGCCTGACTTTTAGTAAATCAGACTTTTGAAACAGTATAGAACAATAGATATTAATTTGAAAAAGAGAACGATTCACTTGGTTTGAGGTCACCTAAAGAACTGCATACGACTACAGCCCTAGGTTTAAGCAGAGGATGGTGTCCCAGTTGTAAGAGAGCCTTGTCTCTGCTTCCATGACTTTCCATTTGAGTGCAAAAATGTTGCCACTTATCAGTGACCACTGGAACCTCTCCAACAGTCAGTCCAGCTTCCTACCCAGAGGAGTACTAAGCCAGCTGATTGGCTCAGTGCAATCAGACAACAGCCCTCAGCCTCACAGTAGTCAAGGAACAAAGATTGGTGACCCGATACTCAGGAAGAAAAGGACGTAAAAGGCAGAGGAGGGGAAAAAGAGGCGAGGGAAGCATATAATCAACATAAACGTCCAGAAAGTCACATTCACTCAAAGAGTCAAAGGGAGAAATGCTTTACCTGGAGATATTCAGACAGGGATGGAATTTTTTTTTTAATGTAACATAAATAAGGAAACCGGTTTGAAACGGTCACTGAGGAAACCCAATTCATATAAACAAACTTAGCTAGAAGCTTTATAAGTACCTTCAGTGGGCAAGGATCTTTTACATACTAACATTTAAAAATGTAGTTTACTCAACAAATTCACTGAAAGGTGTTCTGTTTCCTAAAAACTGTACCTAATAACTGTTCTTTTCAGTGATTCCAGTTCTGCACGCGATTTCAAATTGAAGGGGGAATGGGTGGGGTGCAGGACATAAGAAATTTTTACAGCATGGAAATAAAAGTATTTTTAAACCTTCTTGGGGGTGAAAAGTTAGGCAAGAAGTAATACGTGGAAACTGTCAAGTGCTTCTCTACACATCCACCCACCAGATACCATCGCAGCCGGCTAGGGGAGTCTCCCTCTTCTTGCCTGACAGCTTCACTTTCTTTGAGGTCTGGAGCTGGTGATCACACTGGCCCGTCATGGTATTTTCATTTAACAAAGCAGTTACTCAACAGGGGAAAAAGCCACAAAGGAGCAGAGCAACTGCTGCTGCACCCGTGATGCAAGTGCAAGATGAGCCCCGGGCCGCCACCGCCGCCTCGGCTCCTCCGTGACGTCCGGGAGGGGTATCCCCGGCTCTCAGGAAGTGGTGGCCGCGGGCGGCTCCGCCCCCACACGACTCGGGGCTGGCCGGGCCGCGGGGTGGCTGGACGGCCGGGCCTGCCGGCTGGCGGGGATAGCCGTCCCACACCCGCGCACGCCCCGTGGGCCGCGCGTCCCGGGCCCTCCCCCGCGCCACCACTGAGGGCAGGCGCCGCGCCCTGACTCGCCGTCCGCTCAAGTCACAGCCCGCGCGTCCCACTCTATCCCACAGCTCACACCCACTCACCCCGACCCCCTGCGCCGAGCCCGGCCCAGCGTCGCCGGTCACCAGACTGGGTCGAGCCGAGTCCAAGATGGCGACTCCGCCCCCGCCCCCTCCGCACTCCCCGCGGGGTCTGGGCGCCCCCTCACGCGGCGAGCTGGCGCCCTAGGCCCGGCTAAAAATAGCCAGGCCCGACTATATTTGGTGCGGCCGGATCCCGGCGCGGCCGCGCGCACCCCGCCCCGCCCCGCGCGCACCCCGCCCCGCCCCGCCCCGCCGGGCCCGGCCCGGCCGAGAGCTGCTCTGAATGGAGAAGGGGCGGGGGTGATCGAGGGGAACCTACTCCGCTATCTGCCGCGCGCGGCGGCGGCGGGGCCCGGCCAACCGCCGAATTTAGTAACATTGCCTGCGTCAATCACGCGCCTCGCGTGCGTCAGTGCCGCGCGGCTCCAGGTCCTGCTACCCCCACCCGCCCGCCTTTGAATGGATGCAATGTAGCAGCGCCCTCCTTCTTTGTGAGACTGGATTGGAACCCGTGGCAGTGCAGAGGCACTGTTCCTGTCCGCTAGGTCAACTTTCGTAGTACCCTTCCAGGTTTTCTCCACACCACCCTGTCTGAAGCGGAAGTGGAGGCGAAGAAATATACCCATAGCATATGTATAATTCTAGTTTTGTTTCCAAGTTTCTTGTGGTAGCTCGAACCTTCAATTCTGAGTTGTGTGCTCCGCCCCACACACACACGCAAAGATTGTAACAGGTCAAAGACATAAATGTCACGTCTGATTCAAGCGGACCACATGGGGACCATGTCTGTCTGCATTGTTTCACTCAAATACTTTCTCCTTCTCAAAACATTTTTAAAAGAGGTTGTTTTCACCCAGCTGCAACCTTTGGAACTAGGAGACTTTAATTCTGATAAAATTTTGTTTTTGTTTTCAGCAAGAAATTCACACTTAAATTCATCACTTCCAGGAAGAAATTGCTCTCCCTAACAGAATCGCCCAGGCTTTCAGCTCACCATTTCATAACAAATGTGTCCCAGGAGACCAGAGCAAATCCCGTAGCGAGGGACTGACTAATAAATCCTGTTGACTGATTTCGAAATGTTTAATTTGGGAGGTGGGAGGGTAGGCCAGTCTACAACCATCAAAAAGTGAAAGTTCGAGCTGAGAGTTACATTTCTGATGGGAGGGGGTTGATTTGCAAGTCAGACCCGCTCAGCTGTTCAACACGTGTGTTTGTTTTACACACAATAAGTAGCTTCTGCTGCAGCGCGCGCGGATGACGGATGTGCACTTAGTTGGGTTATAAAGTCCAGTTAGGAAACCCACATTTAAGTGTAAAGAAATAAAACCTTATCTTCCCAGAGCCATCGGTATCCCTGTGCAAAACACGCACCCAGCAAATGATGGGAGGAGGAGAGAGATTAGCCTAGGCGCAGGGAGCCAGAGAGACGTAAACAGCTTTAGAACTGTTGCTTGGGGAAAGAGCAGCACCTCGGGGAGTCTTCGGACTGGTGCCTGACTCCTGCACCCGCTGCCAGGTCACTCGGAGAAGCTGGCTGGCTGAGCCTTCCCTTTCGGAAGAGCTGTCCTCTCTCTTACCCCCTCGCCCTGGCTCCCTGCCTCGGGGCAGCCTCGGAGGCGCGCCAGTAGTACTCCTCCAACTCTACTCCACCCGAGTCTGACAGCTGGGCGGTCCCGCCTGACCCGCGGGCGGGCCGCTGCACCCTCTTACAGAATAGCGCCCGGGCAAGCAGCGCGGTTGCAAACGGGTTGGCAGCGCGGGTCCGAAAGGCCCCCGGGCCGGGACTGGCCGCGCGGCATAGTTTCCATTGCGCTACCCTGCAAATGGCCGGGGAACGCGCGCGCGCGCGCACACATGCACACACACCCCCTCCCTCGCACACGCGGAACCGGCTGGGCCAGGGGAGGGAGGAGGAGGGTGACGTAGCGTCCCATGGCGTCACATTGACGTCTCGCATTCCAGGCACTCTATGGAGAGGCCGCTAGGGCTCCTGTGGCATAAATGACGTGCCGAGAGAGAGAGCGAACGCGCAGCCGGGAGAGCGGAGTCTCCTGCCTCCCGCCCCCCACCCTTCCAGCTCCTGCTCCTCCTCCGCTCCCCACACACAGACAAGCTCACACCCGCTCCCTCACTCGCACACACAGACACACGCGCGCACACACGCTCCTCACACACACTCCACTCTCTCCCGCGCGCTCACACCCCTCTCACCCTGCGCCCTCGCGGGTGCAGCGCTGCGCGGCAGGCGGACGCCCCTCCCGGTCTCACTTTGCAACGCTGACAGCGCCGGCGGTGGCTGTGGAGGTGGGAACAGAAGCGGCATCCTACCCCCTGGTCGCGGCCCGAGCCAGGACGCCCGCGGAACCCCTCGGCGGCGCTCTCCCATGATTCGGGATCGCAGCATCCCCTGCCAGCAGCTCACTGCCTCTGGGAGCCGCTGGACTTCTACACCGCAGCCCTTCCGGGACAGCAACTGTGACTCCCACCCCCCCCGCCGCCCCCAGTGCAGATTTCGGGGCAGCTTTCTAGAAACTCGCTCTAAAGACGGAACCGCCACAGCACTCAAGTACGTATGAGATTCGCTCAGTTAATAGGGGGACTTGCTAAAAAGTTGGCGCGCTGGGAAGCTTAGCTTCTGAAATTGACAACTTTGAGTGTGGGGTTTTCCCCCCTCGCCTCCTCGCTCAGGCTTTGCTCGCGGAGTCGCCAGTGGGTTCTGATCTGAAACTTTTCCCCCGTAGCGGGCCTGCGGGGATCTCTGGAGCTTGTGGGATTCCTCTCCCTACCCAAAGAGGCGAAAAGCCTCTAACAAAGAGGAGGACCGGGATTTGTGCAGTAGCAGCTCCAGCGATGTAATTCAGGGTATTTCGGCTCTAGTTGTCATGGTAATGATGCTCTAGGCGGCGGCAGCGGCAGGGAGTTGCAGCTCCGGTGATGAACGGCAGTAATTTTCCTGCCTTTTAACTAGGATTGAAAATAGGGGCTCCGGTGGGTCCAAGTTAATATGCCTAATGGTGACTCCGAGACGGTTGACTGGGAGGAAGCTTGGGAGGGAAGGGGCCTGGTCAGCAGCGGCCGGAGTTTGCAGCGGCGCTCCGAGGATCTCAGGAAAGAGGGCGTAATTGTAGGAATGTGGCTTATTGTATTGAAATGAGCCTGGGGCTCCACCAGGCACGTCTGCCTGGCGTCGCCGACTTGCCCGTTTACACTTTTCCCTTCGGAGGTAATCGGGTGTAATTGCCGACCCCAGTGCCCCGACACGCGTGGGAACGGTGTCCCTCTCCTCCGGGCCTTGAGTCGGTATGGGAGAGGCGTATTTTACTCTTAACTGACAGAACTCGCGCTTTTGGAGAAGTTGCTAGTAGTGTTTTACTCTTCATAGAAATGAAAGTTCTCGGTGGTGAGAGGAGAGCGGTCAAGCGGGCGCAGCCTGTGGAGGCTGACTTCCAAAGGCACCTCTCGAACCTGTTGGAAGCTTGGGTCAGTCGTGAGGGAGAAAGCATTTGTCCCTTCGTTCCAAATAACGTTCTTGGAGATTGTCATTTATTTATTATGCCCACGGATTCTCCAGAGGGAAGAGCTGCAAGGAGTTGGGTAATCAGAAATCTCGGGCTATTATCCCAGAGCCCTAGGGTGCCAGGAGAGAGGTACAGGGCGCCCTTCAGTCATTTCATCGCGAATCCAATCCTGAATCTTCTTTTCCCACGACGGAGAAATATTTTATAGAACTGAGCTAGGGAAAGGAACAGCTGCCTAACGCGGCTGCTGAGCACAATGAATGAAGTTTGAGTTTATTCGAGTTCTCTTATCCGAGCAAGACGCTCGTAATGTGAATATCAAAGACCTCTTAGGCCACAGCAGCCTCCACACCCGCTCCCTGCCCCCGCACCCCCACCCCCCAACCCCCACCCCCGCTTCCCTGGGACCGTGCGCTCGCAGAAATTCTCCCCCGCGGTTTGTCTCCTCTCCCTCTGTCTTTCTGAGAATCTCTGTCTTTGCCTTTCTGTCGGTCTCTTCTCCACTCCTCCTGCCCCCGCCCAACCTCCGCCCCCGCTCCCCAGGGTTGGAAACTCCGTGGAGGAGCCCCGGTCACAATGGTGCGTTTCACGGTTTCCTTCACACACTTCACCACGGGGAGGGGAACACGGGGGTGTTCCTTTCGTCTGCCCACGAGAAAGAAAGGGGCTTTGACAGAGGTAGTTATTTCTTCCTAATTTACAACCCCGAGGCTCCGTGCTCCCGGCCGCGGCGGCCGCGAGCGGGAGCGGAGCAACGTGTTTCCAGGCTCTGAGGCTTTGCCTAGGTAACCGGTCGTTTCGGGGCGGGGGGGTAGGGGGGGCGGAGAGAGCCGAGGGGCGCTCGGCTCGGCGGCTGTAGGAAGTGCGGTGTGGCTCTTCCCCGTGAACGCCGGGCGCTCGAGGGGAGCCCCTTCCTTGGGAAGACGCTACCCTCGCCCACCCCAGTCAGAGGCCTATCCTTGGAGAAAGACTCCGCTTGAAAGGCCGCGGTGAAGGGCGGGAATGCGGGCACCTGGAGGAGGTGGTGGGAGGTTGCCAGAGACTCCCACTGAAGATGCGGGAGGGACGGGAAGCGCAAGCTACAGCCGTGGGAAGATCCGCCCTTGACTGCGCTAGGGCGAGCGCAGGCTTTCTGTAGTATCAGCTGGGGCTGGGGTTGGGGATGGCAAGGGAATCCCCCATTTCCTGGCCGTCGAGGGCTCCCTGGATCTGGGGGCTCCGATACCCTCTTTCCTTTCAGGCAAGCCCAGGGGCGGCGGGAGACGAAACTTATCCGACACCCGCGGCCCGCGCACCCCCGAGGTTTTTGGAATTTTGGTAGTTTGGGGTTTTTTATTTTTCGAGTCCCCGTTCCCATCCGTTAAGCTGCGAGTGGGTGCGGGCAAAGGGGGCGCTATAGGCCGGAGTTTGGGGCCGTGGGATCCTTACCCGAGGCCCGCCGAAATGAGCTTCTAGCTACAAAGTTTCGCTAAGGCTTTGCGCAGAGACGCTCACCCCAGAGCCGCTCTCGGCGCCCTCCGGAATGTGCCCCCCTCCGGGTCGCCGGATGGCCCCGAGCCTCGAAGTCGCCCACCCTCTGGGATACCGCCCGCTGGGCGCAGGGGGCCTCCCTCCCCTCTCACCACCAGCGGCAAACGCCAACCGCCTTGTGCCTCGTTTCCAGCGCCGGCCTATTTCCACTGTGTCCTTTTGTTTGCTTGACCCCTGGCCCCCGAAACTCGCGGCTAATAGAGGCGAAGCTCCATTAGCATTTAGAATGAAAAGCGCAGACTTTCTTAATTCCTCGGGGCATTCATGCATTCGTTCCGTACCCTGTGCCTTTCCTATGCAACGTGTAAAATTTGTATTTGAGGGGTGGGGGCGGGTGAAGTTGGAAAATATTTTCCGCTCGTGCACACTCACAGACTCCGATTCGGGCGGAACTCCTTCCTCAAGTGTTCTCCATTCTTCGGTTTTCATGACATCGTTAGCTTGGAACCAATTGTGGGGGCAGATAGATTAATTTCTGGGCGACGACTGGCTGCGCGTTTTTTTAGCCTCGGTTCGGGAACCACAAAACCGCGGTGAGCGCGGGCAGCCTTTCCTCGGCTCCCCCAAGGCGCTGTGATGCTTGCTGCCCGGGGACTCCGGTCACCTTAAGCACTGCTTTCTTACCCTTCTAATTCTTTTGTAATTAATGCATTTCTAGAGATCTATTCAACCCTCACCGCCGTACGCCCAGTCCAGGCCGCGGTGACCCAGCGTGGTCTCACTGTGACCTTTGTCTTCTCTCCTGGTGCCCGCAGAGCCCACTGCGGAAGAGCGCAGCCCGGCAAGCCCCAGCCCTGAGACTGGACCCTCAGCGGAGCCGGGCAGCACCTCCGCCGCTTCGCCCCGCCGGACGTCCCCGCCTCCTCCACTCTCAGCCTCCGCTGGAGAGACCCCCAGCCCCACCATTCAGCGCGCAAGATATCCTCCAGGTAGGTCTGAAGGCACGACCCCTTATTCCTCCCGGGCTGGGATTTGTGGGTGGGGGAGCCACATACCCAGCAAGCAGGCTGGTCGACTTGCCCAGCGCCAGGACAGCGAGTGACTGCTGGCCGCGAATTTCACGGCACAGGTGGCTTCCTTGCACGAATCTCCTCTGGATACCACACCCTGTTGCTACCTAGTGGAGCAGCCAAATTAAATTAATCGTATTGCTCAAAGATATTTTTCCTGAGAAAAATGCAAATACACCAACAGATTTGGATCTTTTATACATTTTAATGTCTTCATATTTGCTCTATTTTTAATGCTAATGCATTTAAGTTATGGGATCATTTCGAACAATGCAAAGCATTTTTGTTTGTATAAAACGCAAATCATTTGGGTGCAGACATTTGGATTATTGAAGCTCAAAGGGAAAGAGAGAAAGCATTTGAGCTGAAAACCAAGGAGTAAATTTGATTTGGGCAAAAGAAAGGATTGCAGGTTTGGCTTGTAATACCTCTTTATGCATTTGGTAAAGGGACACCAGGTGCCTGGCCAAAGAGATGCAGATAAATAGAACTCAGTCCCAGCAAGCTCATCTTCTATCTGGAAACCTCAGAAAGACACAAAGAAGAGCAATAGGTAGGGATTGGCAAAGAAGAATGATAGAAAAGACTCATGGAGAAATTCAAGGGAGGAGAACAAATGAAACATCAGGCAGTGTTCTTTCTTTTAAATGACTAGCCTTTCATTTTACCCCAACAACTGGACAGCAGGATAAGTGCTCTTTTAACTTCAAACTAATGAGTGTTTGTAGGGCGCTCGGAAAATAAAGGCTTGAACTGGCCTCTCCTCATCACTGCTTCTTCCACCAGGCCTTCAACACCTTTCTACAAGTCAAGATTTCATCCCATACATGTATGACTCAATCAGATTTGGAAATGTGGGTAAGAGAAAGATGTCAAAGGAGATGTTAAGTATTCACTTTTCTATTAGTCACACCTTTTACACCATAGACTCCAAAGACACGTTAAGCACGTGGTTTTCCTTTGGCTCAGAAAAACCAACCACCAGAAACTGCCCAGTTTACTATTTATATTTAGCCATAAAGAAAGGGAAATAATTAGATAAATTATCCACTAGATCCAATATTTCTTAGGGCTTTCTCATCCAGTTCAACCTCTCTGAACAATAGTAAGCACTCCAGATATCATTGCTTTGGGGGCTGAGAGAAACTAAACCTATTAAGAAACTGCTTTCTTTTCTAGGGGTGCTAATTCTTCTGTCATAAGAAAATATGTAGATAACTAACCTATTATGACAACTGTAAACTACTGTTATAAAGCAGCCACTGATATATTTTATTTCTTAGAATGGGGGGGAAAATACACACACACACACACACATATATATATATAGCATACATGGCAGAGAGCAGGTTTGGTGGGTGTTCTGTTGCAGCTGCTGATCTTTTTCTTTGCAGATGGTGCAAACTCCCCCGAGTCCATTTCCTGGACCTACGTTCCTACCTCACCACCTAGCTGGCTGAAATCATCAACAGGGGTCCAGTTTGAGCAGGCTGCTAGCCTTTCTTGGAGGAGTGGGGAGAGGGTGGGAGAAAGCAGCCACAATGTGTGTGGGTAGCCTCAGTTGGCACTGATAAAATGTTAGAATGTCACTGGGCCAGTAAGTCCCATGTAGGACACCTTTTTTTTTTTTTCTTTCTTTTACTAACTCATAGGTTTACAAATCAAAGCGTGTGACTTGGGGGATGAGTAGTCTCTTTCACCCAAAAGAAACCAACACAGCATTCACTGGATTTCTTCTTGTCCTCCCAATTTGTGGCCGAGGTCACTTCATTTAATCTCTAGGGCTCAAAACCACTTTTAAAAACACGACTGGGCTTATGAGGGAAGACATCAAAATTCACAGATATAGTGGAGGACAGGGCAAGGGAGGGAAGGTGAGCACAGAAATCCTCAGGAGGCTGGGTTTTGGCAACCTGTGGCCCCTTTGGCAGTTTGTCAGGGATTCAACTTTCTTCCCAGGGGAAGAAGGAAGGAAGGAAGGGAGGAAGGAAGGAAAGAAGGAAGGAAGGGAGGGAGGGAGGAAGGAAGGACGGACTCTAAGTCTATGATACTAGAAGGTGAAAAGAATGTCACTTCCTCTCTATTTCCCATATTGGAGAGCGACAAGTCCATTGCTACCTATTAGCTAGCAAGAGTGCCGACTTGCTTCTGAGAGACCTTTTTCCTCTCCCTTGCAGATATGCCCTGTGTGCAAGCCCAGTATAGCCCTTCACCGCCAGGTTCCAGTTATGCAGCACAGACATATGGCTCGGAATACACCACGGAGATCATGAATCCTGATTACTCCAAGCTGACCATGGACCTCGGCAGCACCGAGATCACGGCCACGGCTACCACGTCCCTGCCCAGCTTCAGTACCTTCATGGAGGGCTACTCGAGCAACTACGAACTCAAGCCCTCCTGCCTGTACCAGATGCAGCCGTCGGGGCCCCGGCCTTTGATCAAGATGGAGGAGGGCCGCGCGCACGGCTACCACCATCACCACCATGACCACCACCACCACCACCACCACCAGCAGCAGCCATCCATTCCACCCCCCTCCGGCCCAGAGGACGAGGTGCTGCCCAGCACCTCCATGTACTTTAAGCAGTCCCCGCCGTCCACCCCCACCACGCCGGGCTTCCCCCAGCAGGCAGGGGCGATGTGGGAGGACACGCTGTCCTCGGCACAGGGCTGCATCGCACCCGGCCCGTTGCTCGACCAGCCGATGAAGGCGGTGCCCACGGTGGCAGGCGCGCGCTTCCCGCTCTTCCCCTTCAAGCCCTCGCCGCCGCACCCGCCCGCGCCCAGCCCCGCAGGCGGCCACCACCTCGGATACGACCCGACGGCCGCCGCCGCGCTGAGCCTGCCGCTGGGAGCCGCCGCCGCTGCCGCCGCCGCCGCCGCGGGCAGCCAGGCAGCTGCGCTCGAGGGCCACCCGTATGGGCTGCCGCTGGCCAAGAGGGCGGCCGCGCTGGCCTTCCCGCCGCTCGGCCTCACGGCCTCCCCCACCGCATCCAACCTGCTGGGCGAGAGCCCCAGCCTGCCGTCGCCGCCCAACAGGAGCTCGGCGTCGGGCGAGGGCACGTGCGCTGTGTGCGGGGACAACGCCGCCTGCCAGCACTACGGTGTGCGCACCTGCGAGGGCTGCAAGGGCTTCTTCAAGGTGAGCACTCGCCCCTCCGGCTCCCTCTCCCCTCAGCAGCCAGCCTCCCCAGACACCCGCTCGAGTGAGCGTCTAAGCGGGCCCTTCCCGGTTTGAGAGGTGTACTGGTTATACTGTGCATTTCAGAAGCCTTTCCTAGCACCCTCACACCCACTTTCTCAGGGCTTTTTAACTTGACGTCCATTACAGGAGGCCCAGACGGGCTTGAGGGGGCTGTGAACTTCCTGACTTGGCGTTACCTCCTGCTTATTTTTCTGGAGAGAGCTTTCAGCAGATTCGCAAAGGGATCTGTGACCTCAAAAATGCAAACACCTCACTGTGTTCCTCTTCTGTCCATCCAGGATGTCTGAGGGAATAGGGTCTGTGTGCCAGGCCCTGGGTATTTGTATCTCATTTAATCCTCCTAGGAAGAGCTAGGACTCTAGACTCAAACAGAACTGACATTGAATTTTGGTCACCCACTAGCTATTTTTACTAACAGCGTCTTGAATGTTTAATTATCCTTGTTTCATAGATGAGGAAATGGAGGCTCAGGGAGGTTAACTGCCCCTGGACACACACTCAGAGAGTGAGATGGAGGCAGGATGCCAACTCATGTTTGCATGACCTCAACGTGCATGCCCTCTTCACAGCTCTGCAGCTGCAGAATAGACAGGGGCAGCTGGTGGATGCAGTTTGGGGCAGCTTGCTCTGTAGAAGATAGTAGCTGGGGTCTCATCTTCTGTACCACACAGAGTGGGGACACTCTTCATTATCTCAGAGACCCAAAGGAGAATTTTATAGTGGGAGGGTCTTCAGCCTCCCCCTTATTTTGCCCAGGAGGATACTGAAGTCTAGAGAGGTGATTTAGTTGCACATGGGGACAGTTCCAGCTGGTTTCTCCTGACTCTTGAGTTCAGTGCTCTTCTCACCACTCAGGGGGAACAGGCCTTGTTCTCTTGCAGCTCTGTTTTTGCTACTGACTCCCAGACTTCTTCAGACACTTAATTCTGTGCCACCCTCCCCACTCCTCACTCCCCTGGCTATTATGTCAGGCATTTGCAAACCCCTGAATGCTCAATAATCACTTCCTAGCCTTCAGTGCTGGGCAGGGTGGAGGGAGAGGAGAAGCTGGATGCTGATTGGATAATGAGGATTTGGGAGGCCAATAGGATGTATCTGGGAGCATGCTGGAATTGGAGTCAGAACACTCAAATAGGAGTCCTTGATCTGTCACCTACCAATTTTATGATGTTGGGCATGACACTTCCTTCCAGGCCTCAGTTTCCCTATCAGGTGAATAAATTTCAGAGAAAGGCTGTGAGTATTAAATGAGAGAAATGTTTATGAAAGCACTTTATAAGCTTTAAAGGGCCATAAAAGAATAGTTCATTATAAATGAAAATAGAAACATTTATTAAAAAAATGCACATGTGTGCATTGGTATACATACCAACAAGCAACAGTTATTTTTGATCTGGAGATAGGAATCATGTGATTAATTTCTGCAGATAAATGAGAAAATGCTTGTGGAAGGATTTTGCAGTATGTTAAATGCCATACAGGAGGTATGCAGGATTATGATGTTTTAAATGTAGAACCATCGGTTTAGCCGTTTTTTTCTGTCTTAACTACTCAAGCTTTACTTTCAAGTAACTGCATTCCTTTAGCAGATTTGCTTTTTACAGCATTTCAGCGGAAATGCTGAAAGGCAGTGAAATGGGCAGCTGAAAGGGGAAAAAGAAAGAAAAACAAGAGAAGTATAAGTAATCCACAAATATAATCACCCCTGAATTGACCAAAATACAGGAGTGGTGATACATTCCTCGTCTACAAATGTCAATTAAGTGTTCCCCAACAGCATCCTTCTTCAGCAGCAATATCTTGAAAACAAATCTATACTCGAAAGGGTAGGGGTAGGATAAGGGAGAACCACCCCACAGATCTGTTAATTAAGGGAACGGGAGCAGGTTTTACCCAGTGGCTTTCTACCATTAAATTGAATTCTTTAAAAATGTGACATGAAGTGCAGTTAATGATGGGAATTCAGTGATTGAACCATAACGATCTCTCCCTGTCCTTAAACTATTGTGCAGGCATACACAAATGTGAGGAAGGTTTGAGGTTATTGGGAAAACGTATACCTGAAGCAAAATGCCACCAGCACTGAAACTGGGATATCTTTGAGGACGATGGCAAGAAATAGAGTTTTTTTAATTACTTCATGTTCAATGAAAGAGAGCTTCATTTAGGAAACACAAGTCTCCTACCCTTACAAACTGCTGCGAATTTAAATGGTGGAAACCTCAGAAGTATGTTTGTGTTTTGGAAATTTTGCATTTTAAACTAAAATCACCTGCTAAAGCAGGGAAAATGTATCTGGCTTTAAATTTTATATAAGCAGTTTAGGAATGATCTCTTAAAATGAAATTAAAAGGTGATAGAGTGAAAACTGATACAAGGGGGTTGAGAACTGCTGAAAATTTAAAAAGATAGAAAGTAAATCTATTTAGAATTTTAGACACAAAATAGATCACCAGTCCCAAATTACCTGGATTTCTTTTTTTTATGCAGCCCAGGCTTACCAAATAAATTCCAACTTTCTGCTCTATTTGGAGTTGAATAGATTCAGGTAATTCCTGAATGAGTGGTAAATACACATCCATTTGCACAAATGTTTTTAATTTTTTTAAAAAAATCAAGCATTCTCTTATATTTGGAGCATAAAATATCCTTTATTATTTCTTCATGTTTCATTTTAAAATTATACATGATTCTGAAGAATACAACATTATTTTATAACCAGGCCCAAGTTTTATGATACGTCTTTTACAGTATGGCTATTTTGATGTCTGTGTCAATAGTCATTTATGAAATAACCAATTAATGGGAATTTTCATTGAAAGTATATGGCTCTCATATTCCTTCTTTTATCTCATTCTTTTTGTTTGTTTGGTATTTTTTTTTCTTTCTTGGATGTGATAGCGGTTTTTAGTATCCCGTTTTACGATTTTGCTTTCAAAAATGAGAAATGGACAGTTTACCATTCTTTTAAAAATAAAATACACTATACAAGCTGATTAAGTGATTTTTTTGCATTAAAACATTATTTCCTATATGTTATAACTAGACAAGTCCTCGTTTTTGCTTTTTATGATTTCATCTCTATTGGGGAACAAAGCCAGTTTCTGTGATATTTGACTTACAATAGTGATATCCAGCAAAGTACATCCCAGATCATTTTGATTTTATTTTAATAAGGTCAGCAATAATCAGGGGAGTGGAACAAGTAGAAAATTGTTCCCAAAGGGATATTAAAAGTGAAGATAATCTAATCCTCCAAGGTATGATATGTTGACCTGGTAATTTCAGATATGATTTTATCATTCAGACTTGGGTGTCTCCTGAGACTTGCTTCAGAACAATCCGAGATGATTTTCATTGTCAGCAGCTAACACTAATAAAATTGTTTTTCCTGCAGGCTAGCGTGTTAGGAAATTAAATTTATCTAATTATACAAATTGCACTGTCGCTTTTCACATTGTAATTAAAATACATCTTGTCAGGTCCTACCTCTTTCCAGAAACTATTAGTTGACTATCTCTGTATTGTATTTCCTCAGAGAACAGTGCAGAAAAATGCAAAATATGTTTGCCTGGCAAATAAAAACTGCCCTGTAGACAAGAGACGTCGAAACCGATGTCAGTACTGTCGATTTCAGAAGTGTCTCAGTGTCGGAATGGTTAAAGAAGGTATGGATATAATGCTTTTTGTCCAGCTTGCTTATAAATATTCTCAGATATCACTGAAAAAGTTAATGTTTACATTAGAATGGTGAAGTTTCCTAGTTTCCCTTTCTTTTCAACATTTTATTTTTATGGTGTGTATTTACATTCAAAAATAGCTGAGGTCTACTTATTCTAATTTCTCAAAATCAATAGAGAGCCTGTGTACATACATCTTTGTTCTATTTGAGAAGGAGACTTTTAGGGCTAATTCATTACCAAATGTAAGTATGGGGTGGCTTTTATGCTGCTTGTTTCAACTCTCATTAAATCATTGTGTGGCTATTACTCCAAACTTATTGCCACTTTTAAATGGTTGGTATCATTAATGATTTGCTCAACTGTAAAGTGTTTTGATTCCTTTTCGTGATTTATGGCTGTTCATGGATATCTTTGAAGACATTTTTTGTTTGTTTCTCTCGGTATCAGTCGTCCGTACAGATAGTCTGAAAGGGAGGAGAGGTCGGCTGCCTTCCAAACCAAAGAGCCCATTACAGCAGGAAGCCTCTCAGCCCTCTCCACCTTCTCCTCCAATCTGTATGATGAATGCCCTCGTCCGAGCTTTAACAGACTCAACGCCCAGAGATCTCGATTATTCCAGAGTAAGTTTTATGATGTCTTGCTCTTGAATGAATGATCAGGGTCTCTGTTCATGATAATAGTAATAAGAGTGGATTGAATGACTTTGTGCCTGGCACTGTGCTCAACCGTTTTCATACCTTTTCTCTATTTTTCACTTCACTTAACAATTCCAGTGCATCCATTGCACCAAATAATTTTTGCCTTATTGAATCTCTAAATGCCTTAACAAATGACCCTGACAGTGTTGCACCTGTCATACCCATTGTTGCAGGATTCCTGATGGTTGTGCCAACGAAAATTTGCACAGGTGAATTACAATTTGTACATTTTTTCATGCTTTAGACAAAGTGACTACTTTTTTTTTCCATATTGTGACCAAACCATCTGGGTAAGCTTCAAGTTATCCTTAAACATTTTACCCAATTGCACCGGCATTGACTGACCTAGTGCTTATACTGAGGGATTAAACCATTGATGGAGAGGAGCAAACACTGGCCTTGACATCGGGAGGTGTCAGGAGGACTGGGATGGAATGCTGCCTCTGCTGCTTCCTGCCTGTGTCACCTGGCTCCTGCTCTTGGCTTTCTCATCCTTACAGTGGAGATGATTACAATATTTAACCTCAGAGGGATGTTTTGAACATCAGTCACACAGGAATGACGGTTGAGAAAACATTTGAAAATTGTAAATGATTACCAGTGTTGTTATTTAAGCCAACCAAAATGTATTAACACTTTTATTTCATATGGGATATAGTAAAATATCATCAGTTTAAACCCTGCAATTTCCCAGAAATTTGGATAACACAAAGAATGATGAGGAAGGATTTTCGGAGCAAAGGTATAAACATTACTGGAAGGCAGTTTTAAAAGAGACTTAGAAAAGCAGACTTCTAGTAAGACAGGGTCTCACCCAAGAAGAAAAGAAAGGAAAAAGATCTCAATTATTGAGCAATTTCTACGTGCTAGGCATTGTGGTACTTTGTCTCATCTAACCATTGAAAGAAGCATGAACTGTACGAATGGTTAATCCCACCGTAAGACAAGAAAACTTAGAAACACAGTTTACGCACAGATAAGAGAGATACCAGTCCAGGGATCCCCAGTTGGTTGATTTGGCTTGGCAGCAGCTACCAGATTGCCCTCTCCAGGTCCAATCAGTATTTCAAACTTCTGGTTGAAGAGCTGGCCAAGAGTGTGAGAGTGTCTGCCATATGCCCTTCTTTTAGGCTGCAATGTTGACAAAAGTGAAGGGGTGATTTGTATATCTGCTGTGATCTTCCTTCCCTCATCCCCTCCCTCATTTTAGGTTGTGAAGCCTCCTCTCCACACTTGAGCACAAGACTTCATATGAGAAGCATGGTAGACCCTTAGCATCAAAGGTTGAGGACTCTTACTCTGATTACAAGTAGCATCTCTTGACTGAAGTCAAGTCTCAAATAATAGTCTAACAGAATAATGCAGTGATTAAGGGCTTAGGTTTTGGAACCATGCAGGCCTCGATTAAAATCCCAACACCATGTACTAGCTGGGTGATCTTGAGCAACTGATTAAATCTTTTAATGCATCAGTTTCCTAATCTGTGTTATGGAGTAATAATAATAATATCTACTTCCCAGGGTTTAACTTCCCAGGGAAGTTTAAATAAGATGATACTTGTCAAAGCTTTAGCACAGTGCCCTGTATGTTATCTCCTTGACCAAAACTTCTTATTCTATCCTTTGTTGAATGTTCTAATGAGTATAAACACTACACATGTCAGGTGCTATGTAGCAAAACCACTAAGGTAAGTGTTATGATCTCTCATAGATGAGATTAAAACTGAGAAAGGCTAAAGGACTGACTTGCCCAAGGTCACCTAGTAATATGTATCAGAGATAGAATTAGAAGCCAAGTGGGCCAAATTTGGCCCCCAAAGTCTGTGCTCTTAAAACCATAATTCCTTGCATCTCTGGTTTCAGTGAGAGTGGGTGAAAGAAAAGCATTTGGGAATAAAAACTTTTCCATGAGCCAACTCTGGCCTTCCCTTATGCAATTCATCTGAATTAATGAAGCTTCTTGGCACTGCCTTCACTGAGGCTACAGCACACAATCTGACATTGTTCTGGGGCATCTGAAATCACTATTGATGGCCAGTCCAGAGGTTTAGTCCACGAAGTGATTTGGTGGGTTGGGGGGGGCCCAAACTATCCAATTATTGGTCTACATGGCCTAATTAGTTATTCAGCAGCAAACCCTACCCCGTACTTTGAGTTGTCCCAGATGGGAACTGCCTCACCGTGAAAAATCAATCCACTGTGTTTGCTTGCTTCTGCACCATTCAGGGTGTTAGGCTAGAGTCATCATCCTCATCAGCAAACATTTATCCAATTTAATTGTTAGCTTTGCCCAAAATAACAGATTGACCATGCCAGAGTCTGGGTCACACTGATACTACCTTTGGGGCCTGGCTCAATTTTGTAAAGCGTATTTATTTTAATTGCATTGTTTTGGAATTGGGTTGAACCTCATAGCTTGGATTCTCCTGCTTTTAGATAGCTTTACAAAATTATCAAAAATTGGACCCAAATCAATTAAATTAAAAGTCTTTTTTTAATAAAATACAGTGAGTTTTCATCAAAAACTTGGATGAAGGCAGAGAAGGCATGCTGATCACATTTGCAGATGACAGAAAGCTGGGAGGGATTGCTAATATGATGGATGTCAGTGTCAACATTCAGAGTGATTTCGACAAGCTGGAACAGGATGGGCTGAAACCATCGTGAAGAAAGGTCACAAAAATAAGTGTGAAGCTCAGCATTTAGAATTTTTTTAAATGGGAGAGCCTTGGCCTGTCAGTGGTTCATGTTAAGAAGATCTCAGGAGTTTATTCCATACACATTCAGTAAGAACCAACCAAGTGTGCAGTGGAAGGGAGGGATGCAAAATTAGCTTAGGCCTCAGTAGTAGAAGCATGGGACTAGAACCAAGTTGATGGTGTCCCACGGACTCTGTCAGTCCACACTTCAAGGATGGAGTTCAGTTCCAAGCTGGGATTTAAGAGGATGCAGTGTATGTGGATACACTGTTTCTGGAAACTCGAAAAGGATGGTTGGAGGAAATGGAAATACGTAGACAGAAAGGGAGAAGATTCGGCAGGATTAGGTCACACTTTGGCCCTGTCGCCAAGAGGACTGTTGCTCCCTAGGGCAGAACTAGATAGTGAAGGAGGGGGCCCTTCCAGCTCACTCTGAGGACAAGGAAGAGCTCTCCTTGCTACAAGAGCTGCTGTGGAAGCGTGAGTTCATCAACACAAGAAGAAACTAAGGAGAACACATAACAGGGTTCCTCACAAGGAGAGAGGTTATTTTGACTGATAATAATTTCCTTCCAACGCTAAGATTTTATGATTCTAGGGTTTACCTTACTGTCCCTAAATGCAAGTGAATATATATACATATACATATAAGAATATGTGTTGTTAAACAACTTGTTACTTCACAAGATTGAATTTGCTTCGTTCTCTTTAAAAAAAAAAAATTAACATAAAATGAATGAAGCAAAATGAATTTATTGAATGCCTACTTTGAGCCAGGCACCATCACGTACATTCTTACATAATTTCACTTAAACCCAGTTTATGTGGTACAATTTATGGTTTCAGTGATTTTTTTAATGTCATTCATTGAAATTCAATTTTCATATTACCTTCTCCTTAAAGTTTTTTATTTATTAATTCATAGAACTGGAGGTTCTTGAGGTCATCTAATCCAAAACCCATATTTCAGAAGAGTAAATAAAGGCTTAAAAAGGCTAAGTGGCTTGCCTAAGGTCAGTGGCAGAGCTAGGGTTAGACCCAAATCTCATCACTCAAAGTAATATGTTTCTCTTTCACCATACTGCCACTTCTGTTTAATAGCGATATACTAGGTTTTTTTTAATAGAAGCTTTATTAGATTTTAAAAATTACAATAAGAGTAATTTATAAAAGGCAGACCATTTAGAAGTGAATAAAGTGAAAAATGAAAGTCTCTTCTTCATTTATTCCTGCCTAGTCTATATCATAGTGGTATACATAATTTTACCTTTTAAAGAAGAATATGCCCTGTCAGTTTTGAGTCAGACAATTGGCTTGACCAAAACAATTTATTAAAGATGCTACCTTCCCCCAGTGAATCAGAGAAATGAGAAAATGTTTTCCAGGCAGGTATGTTCTAATCTTGTACCTGCCTATGTGCCTTTAAGGTAGTAAGTGAGCATTTTCCTCGTTTGTGGGAAAGGGAGGTGAGGAGTTGTTCCAAGTCACAGAGGGAAGGGGGTTTTCAAGGCCAGAAAGAGGGCTCTTCACTCTGTGAAGCGTTCCTGGCTCTGGGAACTTTTCTTCTCCTTTGGGCCAAACTTCTCTCCTTCAAAAGTGAGCTCAGATCATTGTATATCATTGCAGTCAAAACACGTCACATTTGATTTGTTTCTCCTTGAAATGTTGCTATTCTGTACCCCACAGTTGCCTTTAATGGAGCATTACAAGTATATATAGATACTGAGCTTGTCTTCAGAGCCTGCATAATTACTAATGAGAAAATGCACTTCACATCCTCATTAGTTGGTCATTTCAAGTATTTTCCAGCAAACTAGGATGTTTTCTGGTAATGGGTGTCACTTAGTATAGTAACAGACTCCAAATACAAGAGATACTGCCCAGATAAAACCAGGCACCAGCAAGTGGCATTTAAATATGTTAACAAGATAGCCTAAGAAACAACATGGTTGACACGTGTTAAATCTACAAAGTAAACAACATGAAGATTCTGCAAAGAGGGTGCTTTCATGAAGCTACTCAGAAGACCCTCTCAAATTGCCACCAACTCACTAGATGATTTCAGGCAAGTTCTGCCCCGCTGTAGGCCTCAGTTTTCTCATCTGAAGGCCGAGGAGATTGGACTAAATGCACTGCCATGATCCCTTCCAGCTTTCTCCTTCCCTGACCCTCTGATTCCCCTATGGGTACAGGTCTGCATTTCCCAAAGTGTGGTGCGCAGACTGCATGTATCAGAAGGAGTCAGGGTGTTTGCTTCAAATGCAGATTCTCGGGGCCACAGGCAGGCCTACTGACTCAGAATTGGGGGACGGGGGAAGGCAGGCAGGAATCTGTATTCTGAAGAGGACCTTGGAGGATTCTTTGGCACACTAAGCCTTGAGAACGATCGATATGGTTTAATAAGAACAATTCCATTTTACCTCGTAGCTCCTATATCCCAACTTTCTTGGGGTTGAGAAGGAATGAGCAATAGAGATAAGTTTAACAGAAAGTCATTGATTCATTTAACAATTCTTCCAGAGCAGTGGACACGTTATTGAACAAGATGCAGCTCCTGCCCTCATGGAGCTTACAGGCAAGTGAAGGAGACAGAAAGGAAACAAATATGTAACTGCAGTGATGCCATTGACGGGAGGAGAGGAGGGTTTTTTGGTTTTGGTTTGGTTTTTTAGAGAGGGGAGGCAATTAGATCAGAAAAGAAAAAATTGGGGATAAAATATATTCATTGCCACTTTTTAAAGTGTCACTTTTTAAAGTGTAAGAACCTAAGAATATGTATACATAGTTTGGCTCATAGAATGATAACATCTAAAATATAAAGAAATATAAGGACCCAGGGAAAAGTTACATTCTAAGTGGAAACAAAGTGTTCTTAGGACATTTTACATATTTAGCCTGGACTGACACCGAGGAAGAGTAAATAGCAGATTCCACTCTGTGAAATGTGATAAAACATCACATTGCTAAATTTTAGGGCTGGTGTTCACCAAGGGTCTCACGTAATTCCCAAATAACTTATTTTAGGCCTAGGTTGTGGCTGAAATCTGACCTGTATAGCCATGGTATTGCATTTGAAATGTGCCAACTCAATTTAGTTTAAATAGTATTCATTGTTTTTTGCAGCTCTAGCTTCTCAATCTAAGTGCTTCGGAGAAATCTGCATTAGACATTAGCTATCAGTAAATGCAATATTGTGTCTTTGACTAGTGGTAAAACCTGATTATTGATTATTCATATAGGCTGGAATAAAAAGCATAAATAGGAAAAAAGATTCATTTTTAAAGTCTTTCTCTATTGGGCCTATGTCTGATGAGAATGATCAATAAACAAGTATTTCTAGATTTTTCTTTGGTGAACCCCAAAGCTGCTTATCCCAGAGACAGAGGGATGTAGGGGAGCACAGAAGCAGAGATAGGGGTCTGGTTCTTCCAACTCCACGTACGGTATTCCTTAGCGAGGTGTTTATAAATTGCTAGTCCAGGCAGAGAAAGACTCTAAAATGTTTTGTTCCGTTTCTTTAAATCTTATGTTCAGTAGAGGGGATACTTGATTTGTCTTTTCCCCCCAGCAGTTGATGCTGACCCTCCAGTCACCCCCAAGTTACTGGTGGCTCAGGCTGAATCCAGTTTGGCTCCAGAATTCTGAAACATGAACCAGAATCGCTGCAGGTGAAGCTCAGAGGGTCTGGCTGGAGTCTGGCACACAGGGCCTGCTGGCTTTCCTCCCTGCTGGACTCTATCAGAGAAAACAGCACACACAGGCAGCAACTGCATTTCCCTGTGTGCAGGATGCATGAAATGTGAGCCCAGCAGGTGTGGAGGCCTGCAGAGGACCCTGGGGGAAAGCTAAGTGCTCTGGAGGATTCTGAGCAAATATTGGAAGCAGGGAGATTATTGAGTTGTGAGCCATGGTTTCAGGGACTTCAGTGCAGGAGAGAGCTGTTAGGTCCCATTCCTTGACATTCTTTAGTCTTTTTTTCTCCATTTAACACACTATTTTAAAACAACAATGCTGAATCAGTATCAAATTCTAGGCAATACCGTCACACCTGGTGTGATTAGCAACATTTAGAATCATCAAATGCAAAAGCCATCACATGGAACATTCACCAGGATAGATGATGATCTGGGCCATAAAACACACCTTAACACATTTAAAAGAATAGAAATCATACAGTGTCTGCCGTCAATCCCACAAAGGAATTAAACTAGAAATCAGTAACAGAAAGATAGCTGAATGCAAGAGCCAGAAGGAATCAGCTAGTCACTTCCAGCTTCAGAGGCAGAAACAAACCCAGAGAAGTTAAGTGCCTTGTCTAGGGCTGCACAGCAAGTCAGTGCCAGAGTCTGGAGGAGGTCCCCATGACCTACCGCCTGATCCAACATTCTTTCCTCAACTCTGAATTACCTGGGAGTTTCACATGTAGTGCTGTCAACTTTCTAAAGGTGGTACTGCCCTGAATTTCATCCTGCCCCTGGAGAGCATATGGAATTAGATTCATATAAGAAGAGAAAGTTTAAAAATAAAATCTTTTTTTTTCCACTCTCCTCCAGTTAATAGTATGTGTGCTGGAAGGAACTGGTGGGGAGTGTCTATGACACCAGTATCATGCTGTCATCCTTGAATATCTGTGGGAAGGATGACTGCTTCCTTCTCCTGGACTTTGCTTCCATGGTCCATTACAACACAGAACATCCAGGGCTTCACAGAATCCAGGCCCTGGGTAGATTATTGGGAACAGAGGAGCCAGGGATTTGAACTGGACCTGATATTATGGGATCCTAGAAAAAGTCAGGGCTGAAAATTAGAAACCTTCCAATTCAACCCCTTCCCCCATTTTATAAATATGGAAGCTGAGGGACAGTGATAACTCCAAGTATCAAAACTGTTATCAGTATCATCACTGTCGTCATGTGTTAAACACGTTCTATGCGTCAGGTCCTCTGCATGTATTATCACATTTAATCATCACAACAAAATGTTAAGGAAGATATTATCCCCATTTTACAGAGGAGAAAACTGAGGCTCAGAAAAATGAAGTAATTTACCCCAGATAACTATAGCAGCAGAGCTACATTATTTCACAAATTAGGAGGCTAGACAAATCTAGGATCAAAGTAGCTTGGCTCCTTGTCTGATGTTTCTTTTGTTATTTCATGATGCCTCTTGGGAAAACACAAAGGAAAAAAAAAAGACCCAATTAAGACAAGTGCCTCATTTCCTCACACCTGTGTAGTTCTACAGTGAGCACTTGGCTGCTTATTGGCCGTTTGTCCTCCAGCCAGGTTAGAGTATTGTTGCAAACCTAGGCACTCCCCTGACTGTTCTTTCATGGAACAATATTCAACAACAGTTTATTGAGCCTCAATTATGTGCCAGTCACTGTGTTGACAAAATATGGGACCAAATGAATACATACATGGAGAACTCCAATTAAAGCAAAGCAAAATCCTTTTTAAAACTATCCTACAGGCCACCAGCTAGTAACATCAGACCTATTAACAGCTAGGAGGTGTAGGACTGGAAATCACAGAGCCATGTTTAAGTCTTGGCTGTACCACTGTTGGTTATGTAACTTGGGAAAGTGTATTAACCTTTCCAAGCTTCTTTGAGCCTCAGTTTCCTCATCTGTAAAATAAGGATTAAAATCCATGCCCTTTGAGGATATCAACGGAGACACAAAAGCACACTCAGCTGTTTTCGTGTGAAGGCAATGACGTGCATATTTATATGAATGTTTTTGCACATCTCCTAAGTCTCTGTGTTGTTGGTTGTCCCTTGATTATTATCTCGCTGTATCCATCTTTCCCGCCTGACTCCAGTGACTCAAGCAAAACCCAGACTCTACCAGCATATCTAAAAGCCGTGTCGAGACTTTATCCCTGTTTGTACCTTTCTTCTCCCGGGGCCCTCTAGATCAATGATGTCCAATAGGGTGTTCTGCTGTGATAGAAGTGTTCTAAACACATGTGACTATTGAGCACTTGAAATATGGCCAGTGTGACTGAAGAACTGGATTTTAAATTGCATTTAATTTTGATTAATTTTAGTAGCCGCGAGCCCTGAGTCTGATGGCACACAGCTGCCTGGGCCCTGCCAAGGACACACTCCTCCCCGACCCCTTCCTTGTCTGTTTTATCTCTCAGAAATCCACCTGCAGCAAGCATCCATCTTCTCGTATTGGTTAATTCCGTGATTCTCAAACTTCACTGTGCATGAGGATTCACCTGGAGATCTTGATAAAACAGTTTCTTGGGCCTACCCTCAGAGCTTCTGGTTCTGTAGGTCTGGGGCAGAGCTGGAGATTTTCATTTCTAACACATTCCCAGGTGTTGCTGATGCTGCTGGGCCAGGGGCCACAGTTTGAGAACCAGGGGTTAATTAAGCATCTTGTTTGGAGACAGCTGTGCCTTAGGGAATCTGTGGTTGCTGGAGGCCCATGCAGACACAAACCCCTGGGGTAATGGTTCTCAACACAGCAGCCCTTTGGAATCACCTGGGGAGCTTTTAAAATTCCTGATGACCAGTCCCGATCCCAGACCAGTTAAATTAGAATCTCTGTGGATATGACCCAGACATGAGTGTTTTTTTAAAGCTCCCCAGATGATTGCAGTCAGGATTGAAAACCACCGCACTAATGGGACTTAAGCAAATTTCATTGCCTATTAAGTGGTAACAGAATCCACTCTATCTATGTCACAGGGCTATTGTGAGAATCCGATGAGACTGTGAATGCAAAAAGGTTTTATAAACTGTGGCACCTAAAAGTAAGGATTTAGGTGTTGAAAATCTTGGAAGAGCCAAGCTGCAAATGATGCTGTTATCCCTGTTGGATTGAGATAACGCCGCTATCTGTGGTTTGCATTCTAGTACTGTCCCACTGACCAGGCCGCTGCAGGCACAGATGCCGAGCATGTACAACAGTTCTACAACCTTCTAACAGCCTCCATTGACGTATCTAGAAGCTGGGCAGAAAAGATTCCCGGATTTACTGATCTCCCCAAAGAAGATCAGACATTACTTATAGAATCAGCCTTTTTGGAGCTGTTTGTTCTCAGACTTTCCATCAGGTAATTACTTTTATTTTATCTTCCTCAGTCCACTCCTTCCTTTGAAGAAGTTTGAAACCTGCTGTGTTTGTAACTAAGTCAGCAGTGAAAAGTTTGCTCAAGGCGGACATATGAAATATTGACCAGGCATTAAAAAACTGAGCAGTGGGTGGAGCCCTGGGCTGGCAGCCGGGACTCCTGGGTTCTAGTCTCAGTTTTAATACAGACTTGCTCTAAGACCCTGAGCAGGTCACTTGCCTCACCAGAAATTTAGTTTCCTTCTTTGTAAAATGAGAATGTTGGATTTGGTGTTCTCTGAAGCCCCTTGTAGCTCACATTCTGTGATTCCAGGAAGATTCTCATGGTGCATAAAGTATTTCCTGGGAGCAAGTATTTGCTTTGAACATTGCATTTACCTCCCAAGTTTCTGTTTAACAAGTTGCTGTTCTCATACACCAGATGGGGTGCTGAAGAGTTCCCACAGCTTCTCAACCCCCAGTGTTTACTCCAAGAGAATAGCTTCTGGGTCAAAAGATTTGGTTCAACTTATGACACTCAATGACACCAAACACAAAGAGGAACTGATTTTTCTAAAAGCTAGAACCTGGGATCTAAGCTTCTCTCTTAAAGTCCACATTAGCGTTTTAAATTTCATCTTCCTTGCTTCCTTTTAGTTATATATTTATAGGAGATGGTACCAACATGTTACCAATTTTATAGGAAAAATCATCACCTTTCCCCTCTTTGTCTTCCCTACCACCCCCTCCCCAGTTTCATACCATACTACCAGAAACTCTCACTTAAAGTGCAAATTCCCATGCCTCATTCCCAGCTATTTCGGATTGGATCTACCTTGAAGGAAGTCCAGAAATCTGCATTTTTAAGTCATGCTCCAGCGATTCTCATGCCGGTGTTCTGAGGTCTGGGTTTTAAACCCTGAGGGTGAATCATTCGCTCCCGTGCATCCCTCTGTGGAGGGATCTGTGGGAGAGACTGAGGTGGAGTTACTACTAGACTGCCAGTGGTTAGCATAGTTACAGTCCTGTGTGTGCAGGAGCCACGCTGAGCCAGCAATGTGACTACCATCTATTAGGCAGGCAGCAAAGGATTAAGTGGGTGATAAGCTCCATGAGAGCAGGCACCATAGAGGCCCTATTTACCAGGTGTTCTCCAGTGTCTGGCTAAGGAACGGCACAGGCTTTGTGCTCAGGAAATACTTCCTGAGTGAATGAACGAATAAAGCTGTTCATCCAAGAAACACAATTAAAGAGACATTAACTTGTTAATGAAGAAGGCCAAGAGAGAGAAATATGTGGCAAGAGATTTGAAAATTAAAGGAATTTATGAGTAAGGTAAGGACCACCTAGAATTCAGAATTAGTTACACCTAACACTCATTGGCCTCTTGTATACCAGGCATTGTGCATGAGCTTTCAAATCCTTTATTTCATTCAATTCCCACAACATTCTTTGGAGGTAGCAATTATAATTCCTGTTTGATAGATAAGGAAACTCAGAAAGATTAAAGGAGTGCCCAAGGCCCCACAGCGAAGTGGTGCTCATTAGAAGTTCCAGGGCACCTTTCATTAGAAAAGAATGGGATGGCTATGGACATAATATAAACTATCTGGATGGGTTGAGAAACAACCCTCTACAGCCCCACTGTTTAAAGCAGAGAATGTAATACAAAATAAGGACTGTTTTTATTTTAGACCACTGTTAGTTTGTCATTGATTTCTGGCGCTTGCAGGAACTTGGTGTTTTTAGAGTCTGCACAATGGAATTTTAGTGTCTAGCCTCGGGCCTTATCAGTTTTTGACATTTAAGGAAATGAAAGGGAAGTTGAAGGAGCGAAGTGCGAAGGAGCACTGAAGGGAACAGTCTCGTGTTCACTGCAGAGAGTACTGGGCACTGGGCTTCACTCCCACCATCCATGAGTCCCAGGATGAGCCAGCAACTGCTTGTAGCAATAAGAGAGCAGACGCCCTACCCTGAGCATCCCCAGGGCTGAGGCTCCCCAGGGAAGTCAGCAGGCACCTGGTGGTGGTTGTTTATCCCAGGAGCACAGTCTTGTTCATGGAGGGCGTCTGGGCAGGTTTCACAGCACCACGCTGGGTTTTGGACGCTGCCCCAAGACTGTGTGGGTGCCTGTGTGTTATGCTGTTATCCCACTGGACAGACTGAACAGACCTATTTAATGTGTCTCTGTCCCTCACCCACCACGACTTTCTCTCGTAGGTCAAACACTGCTGAAGATAAGTTTGTGTTCTGCAATGGACTTGTCCTGCATCGACTTCAGTGCCTTCGTGGATTTGGGGAGTGGCTCGACTCCATTAAAGACTTTTCTTTAAGTTTGCAGAGCCTGAACCTTGATATCCAAGCCTTAGCCTGCCTGTCAGCACTGAGCATGATCACAGGTAAGCACCACCCTGCCGTGACTTGAAGGGACTGTGTCCCCCTCTCTCTCCTTTCCTGGCTTATGGTAGATTCTGGCTTTGGCTGTCACACACACAAGAAATTAGGAAACTGATTGCCACTTTGCTGAAATCTGCTGTTTACCCTAGTTTAAAACAAGAGACAGGGACTTCCCTGGTGGCGCAGTGGTTAAGAATCCGCCTGCTAATGCAGGGAACACGGGTTCAAGCCCTGGTCCGGGAAGATCCCACATGCCGCGGAGCAACTAAGCCCATGCGCCACAACTACTGAGCCTTGCGCTCTAGAGCCCGCGAGTCACAGCTACCGAAGCCCATGCGCCTAGAGCCTGTGCTCCGCAACAAGAGAAAGTCCGTGCACAACAATGAAGACCCAATGCAGCCAAAAATAAATTAATTAATTAATTTAAAAAAAAACAAGAGACATACACCTGCAACTTATTGTCATGAACTTCCAGGAAAGAGGATTCCCAGTCTATTTGGTTATTGTCAACAAACCCAATATATCAAAATCTAAGTTTCCACAGGACCTCTGTGGGCAGTTGGACTCTCTGCTTCAGGGTTATTTTTACAGGGAGTTTTGAAGGAAGATTACCTTAACCAGCCTGTTCCTGTGGGGCAGAGGGGCGAGTCTTCCCCTTTCCCCAGTCCTTGGCTAGTAACCCAAAGTAAAACCAAAGAACTGCACGCACATAAAATACACCTTTATTTATTTACAGCTTTATTTAGCAACTTTGATTGGCAGAGGACTGAGGAAAATGGATATTCATATAAAGCAAAAATGGTTTAACTCAACGATTTTGAAGGGTTAAAAGCAGAAGCCTAAAATATATTCAACTTCTTTGTTATGCCATTCTCCCCCTATGTGTCTCTCCCTCTCTATCCTTTGGGAGATAAAGGATTCTAAGGCAGAATGAGAGAGAAAGAGAAAGGCACAGTGGGTAAGAGAGGGGATACCATCTCCCTGTGGCTGCTGGAGGCTGCAGGCCCCAGCTCCCCTTTGCCCCTTTACCCTTTCAGAGTTTCCTGTTCGATCTCATCCTTCTTGATCAAACAGGGGCCTGGTGAGACAGTGACAGTAGATGGAGGCCCCAGAAGAGGCTAGCCAGACCAGGGGTGCACCTCCCATCCTTTTCGTCAGACCCCAGTACGGGCTAGGCCGTTGGACTGAGGATTAAATTTCAGATTCTTGCTACACTCTTGGCCGTGGAAAACATGTTTTTCAGGCAGGTGATGAGTTTCACAGAGGACCAGATGCATCCTGTGGCACAGATGGGCCCTTCTTTCTGATGCATTGTCTATATGCACCTTCTTGGGACATCTGTTAGCTAAAGTGAGATGTGTCTGAGTACCTTAAGAGGCTAAGCTGGTTCATCATTTAATGGTTTACGTGAAGGTCAAGAAGAGTAAAAGCATGTGCCGTGGGAGGAATAGGACACTAGCATGTTCCCTTAGTATTCCAAGTGGAACCTGACTCCTCCTGGTCTTTGATGCTAGATGAGAAACTCCCTTCTTTTGTGAGGGTTCCAGAGACTTCCAAGGGAGCCATTAACAAAACAAAAAGAAACTCTGTCTCCAAGAGTATGGATTTGATTAAGGGGGCTTTCAAATGGCAACGTAAGGGAGCACCTGAAGAAAATAAACCCATTTAAGGCACAGACATATTTCTCCAGCAGTACTGAAATGAAATTGGCTCAAAGGCTACCTTTCAACTAAAGCTCTTCAGTTCAATTTTAAAACCATTCACCTCTTCCTAGGACAGTTAAACCTTCAAAACTAGAAAGTATGAAACTTAGTTAATTTAGAAAAACAGACACAAAAAGTAGAGCCAACCTTTGCTTTCCGTGAATAAAGCCAGCACATTGCCATGTCTCTATGGAAATGGGTTTTGAGTCTAGTATATCAACAAGTGTCCCCTGATCTAGGTACTCTGCTGCAAGTCAGTGGGCTTTCAGAGATGATAACACACATCCCTAAAGGAGATAGAAGATGCAAAAGAATCCATGTGATACAAGGTGCTGAGTGCTATGATGGGGATGTGAGAGTGGGTACAAAGTGCTAAGAGACCCATGGTAGGGGGTGGTCTTCTCAAAAGAGGTAACATAAAAGAGTCTAAAAAAAGAGTGGATATATGTATATGTATAACCGATTTGCTTTGCTCTACACCTGAAACTAACACAACACTGTAAATCAACTATACTCCAATAAAAATTTTTTAAAAAGAAGTAAATATGTCCAAACCGGGGGAAAAAAAAAGAGGTAATGTGAGCTGGTCTTTGATAAAAGCTTAGGATGTCTCCAGGCTAAAATGAAGGAGTGAGAATTCTAGGCATAAATAAAAATGTGCTAAAGCCATTGAAAATATGGCTGTCATACATTTCAGGAAGGAAATGTGTAAAAAAATAGTGATGGGAAATGAGACTGGTGTGATAGGTTAGGGTGGGGCAGGGCATGAAGAAGCTTTTACACTTAGGTGAGAAGATTGGGGGTTATCTTGAGAGCAGTGGGGGATCCACAGAGATGAGCGTCATGGCCAGGCTTGCATTTTAGAGAGGTCTACCCTGACGGCTGGTTTTGAGCACAGATTTTAGCAGGAAAGAGACTAAGCGGGAAAAGGCCAGTCCCGGTGTGAGAGTTGTGGTTTAAGAGGAGGGCCCGAGGCCTACATCTTTTTTTGTTTTACCCTTTAAGTAGAAATTAATGGACAACAGTGAGGTCACAGCATGCGGGTGGGTGCCAGGCAATCCCAACCTGGAGAGATCGGCAGTTCAGTGCACAGAATACAAACTAGGAATTAGGAGAAGGTGGTTGCTAGTCTTGTCTCTGCCTCCAGTTTACTGTGTGTCCGGCAGTTATAGCTGCTCATCCACTGCCTATCTATGTAGAGGCATGCTCAGGGAGGAAGCAGTTTGGCATGGCAGAAATTGCAAGGATTTTGGAGACCACCATCCCCAGGTTAGAATCTGGGATCGCGTATTTAATAAGTACGTACTATTGAGAAATGCATTTCTCTGAACTTCAGTTCCCCCATCTGTAAAATGGGGGGAATAATATCTATTGCCTCTGGTGGCAGTAAGGATTACAGAAAATTAGGTTTGTGATGTAGCTAAACTGGATTCAGAATAAGCACTCTTATCCACTTATCCACTATCCACTTATCCACTTATCCACTACCCTGGAGGGATGGTAACAGGGACTCCCTCAAATGAGGCACACGCCTGCCCCTTCTGCAAACCCTAGGTGGTCCAAAATCAAACTCAGTGTCATGAGGAATCAGGTGGTGGCCTTAGAAGCAGTGTGTTTGGTGAATATCTCTTTGGATGCTTGAGAGAGGCTCAAAGAAGGACAGCGATATTAAAGGAATTCAGCTGCAGTTACTGGGCACTTACAATGGGCCCGGTCCTTGATGGGCTGTATCCAGATCCTGTGCTCAGTCCTGCAGCCTGTGCAGAGCTGGGTGTTACAGGTGCTGTGGTTATAACACACAAGAAAAAGAAGGCCTCTTTTCTCATTTCTGGATCTCGCAGAACTCTCTTTGTGATTTGCTGGTTCGGAGGGGGTTTGAAATGTGTGAAAGCATCAGGAAATGGCAGCAAAGGCAATGCCTGAGCAACAGCAGTGCACATTGTTGTGGATATTAATTTTCATTTGAATATGGGCTACCCTGAAATCTTGACTTCTAAATAAGCTCCATTGACCATAAAGGGTGCTTGTCAAATATCAGTTGGGCTATTGACAGCAGAAAATTCATCCCAAAATCTTCTGCTCCAAACCACACAGAACTCATGAAAAGGAAATGGGGTCTTAGACATTTAACCAGTCTTGCTTTCCAGGAAGGTTCTGAGAATCTGGACAATATTGGTAGTTTGTACAAACATGACTTTGTTTCCTAATTCTTTTTTTTCCTCTTCCTCCACCTCTCTTTATGTGCCCTGGTGAAAAACTAGGTGGTGAGGTGGGGCAGGAAATGGTTTCTTTCAGATCACTCTCCTTTCGCACAGTGAAAGGGAATTCCCCACAGTTGTGGTTGTCAAATGTTTTTAGGTCCCCAGTTCATCTACCCTTTTCCAGTGACATATTCCTGACATAGCAGTAATGGAAATGCTTTGCTTCTGATGGAATATCAATGAGGTGGTATCTAGTTGCAGTTAATTATGTATAACAAGTAAGAAGCCCCCCAAATAGAAAGTTAGTGTGGAATTACTATATTATAAGTATCCATTCACTGAGTAAATACCGAAGACCTACTATATGTGGGGCATGGTGGCAGTCCCTAGGGATGCAAAGATGAGTCATGTGTGAATTCTGCTGTCAGAAAGTGTATGGTCTACTAGGAAGTCATATATGATGATGATGTAGTGAACTCAGTGTGTGGTGGTGAGTGCTCAGGTCCTTAAAAGTGCAGGGGAAGTTCAGACTACTGCTAGCACTTTGCAGGTGAAGAAAAGTGGAGGTGCTGGTCATGAATAGCTTCCCAAGGAGGTGGTATCAAGAAATGAGACCATTTAGAGGAAGGACATTCCAGACGGAGGAAACAGCATAGCAAGGGCATGGCAGTGGAACACTTCAACACATTTTGGGGAAAAGCAAGTAGGGTGGAGTTGCATTATGTATCTTTTAAATCCTATATATAATCTCAGTAGAAAGAACAGAAAAATTAAAAGAGTACAAGTTATTACATTTGATGATTTTATGTCTTTGAATGAGCGTGAGAGAGAAGACATGAATCCACTGTGGGCCATGGTCTCTCTGCTTCTGGTGGTGAGAGCTGAGAGTGTGTCCTGCACTTTGGGGAAATGTAAAGAATTTTCAGGAGAAAATATTGATTCTATGTAATATTTATCTTATGGCCTAGAATTATGACCTAACCTCAGAGTAAAATGCATTTCCCATATAGTAAAAAGGGAAATAAGATTGGAAAGGCAATTTTGGACCAGATGGTGGAGGGAACTTGAGTGCCCAAATGCCATTTTGCAAAACACTACACTAAAAGAATGTTCCCCGTGGCTTTCTTTCCCTACTCATGTCTTCCGTCAGGTAGAAAATGCTCTTTTCTTTCTGTAGTCTTTTTCTTTGTCTTATTGGAACATGAATTCTGGGACTGAGGAGGAGGCAGAAAGCAATGAAACAGTGACATGGCAGACCCTGGCAGGTGGCTGACCCTGCCACACCCTCTACCACCTGTCTTCCCAGAGCTCCACTGTTCTCTCTTAAATGGTTACCTGGTTACTCTGTTTTTATATCACATATAGCCATCGGCTACATTGCAAGGAAAACTAAGTGTAAAACTTGGCAGGGCCATACTGTTTTTTTTAAAAGGTAGTGGAGAAAGGTTATCATGAGGTTTGGAGATTGGAGAGCTGAGTTCAAGTCTTCACCCTGCTTACTTCCTGACTCTGCAAGTTTGGGCAAGTTCCTTACCCTCTCTGAATCTCAGTTGTGTCGTTTTTCACAGGGATGATAATGTCTACTTGTAGGTTTCTTGTAAAGATTGAATGAGCTAATGTATACTTTGCAGAAAAAAAGATTAGACAAACCTTTACTATTATTATCCTAAATGGTAGGAGTTTTACTTCCAGGAAGAGCTAGCTGTTCTAAGAATCCATAAAAATGTTGATGCATCCCTACAATTGTTTATGCACATCACATTAAGCAATTTCTTTGTGTCTTTCTTTTCCAGCTAGACCCAGGGTTTCTTAAGGGCAGGGAGAGTCTTATTCATCTTTAAAATTACTTTAGCGTTGAAAGGTGTCTGGCACAAAGCAAATATTGGTTGAATGAATGGGTTAATTGTGAATAGCAGAAAGTTTCCCAAATTAGGAAAATCTGAATTATTTATTTTTAGCCCACCACTTTGTTAGTAGAAGATAGTTAGAATTCCTGAGAACTACCTTATTTCAATTCAGATTGACTCAGTAATATTTATTGAGCATCTTCTATGTGCCAGGCATAAAATCCCTTACCCTCCAAGAGTTTGTGGTCTCCCTGGGGAGACAGACACCTGCTCTAATAGATCAAAGACAGACAGACTGACTGACTGAAAAGCACTATTACAGCCTGAGCACAGGTTGCTGACCGACTTGTGGTTTCCTGATCAGCGTGGGCTCAGTGTCTCTGGGACTGCCTGTCAGTAAAGGATGTTATTATGACATGAGAAGTAGCAGTGAGATGACTTCCCAGAGAAAGAAGTAGAGCTCCGAGCAGGAAGTTCTGTTTGTTAGTTGGTGTTTGAGTTACACACACATCTCTCCCCAGTTGCTCGCCTCTCCTTCTCCTTTGGCTGGACCTGTATTATTGCTGTTGCTGGGTTGGCCTGTGTGGAGACCTGCTCAAAATCAGAAGTTGCTTTTCCTTATTGAGGCTCCTGATGGTATCATCACCCCTTTCCTCATCCCCTGATCCTTGCCGTGAGGAAGAGGATTTGGCATTTCTTGTGTGGGTCTAAGAGGCAGACCTGGAAACTGTAGGAAGGCAAAATTTAGCTCAACATAAGAAAAACTTTCTAAAAGACAGAACTATTTGAAATTGGAATAAGCAGCCATGGACAGTGAGTTCCTGCCTTGGGGAGTGAGGTTTACAAAACAGAGACTAAATGAACGCTAGTTGTAGACTGGGTCAAACATCTTATGGGGACTGGGGTTGACTATAACAGACCTTCTCCAGCTTTCACGTGCATGCAAATCACTGGACATCTTGTTAAATTGAGGATTCTGATTAGGTAGGTCTCTGCAAGGCCTGAGGCTCTAACAAGCTCCCAGGTGATGTTGGTGCTGCTGATCTAGGGACCACACTTGGGTAGCAAAGACAAGGGAACCTACTGGTAATTAGGAGTCCATGAAATTAACAATAACTACCATTTTATAATAATCAGTGCGAGGCACTGTGCCAAGGCCTCTGCCTGTGTTATCTGTTTAATGTTCTTTAGTAAATAGATTTGGAAGGACCTGAGATGGGTTACAGCAGAGATGGGAAGCAGAGAGACCAGTCAAAAGCTATTAAAACAACATAGGTAACAGATATTGAAAACCTGGTCCAGAGGCAGTGAGACTGAGAGAAGATAGGTGCAAGGAACATTGCAGAGATAATAATCAAAGTTCTTGCAGTGGATTAAATATGAGCTGGGGAGAAAAATTGTTAGAGATGATTGTAAGAGTGACGGGGAGGATTGTGGAATCATTAATAGGCCAACTCAGAAGTGGCTGATTTGAAGGAAAGTTGAAGGGAAAGTTGAGCTTGGGGATGTGGAAGATACTTGCTAATATTTATTAAGTACTTACTGTATGCCAGGCATTGTTCCAAATACTTCACATGTCCTAATTCATCTAATTCTCACAACAACTCATGAGGCAGGTACCATTATTAGCTCTATTTTATGAATGTGGAAACAGACCCAAAGTCACCCAGCGAATAAGTGATAGAGCAAGGCTTTACATCCAGGAAATCTGGTTCCAAAAGCTTCTGATGTGGTAGGTTTTAGAGTTTGTTAAGTTCTTTCCTGTTGTTAGCTTCTTAATAACTCCCAGCTTGTATATTTATTCTGAGCAGCCCACCTGTTTAGTATTCATTTAATATAGTTTACAGGTCCCTCCATTAACATAGTCACTTAACAGATATTTATTGGGTATCTCCTATGTAGTAGGCTTGGTGCTGGAGGTACAATGATGAGCAAGTACAGTCTATGCCCCCATGGAGCTTACATTTAATGGAGGAGGAGGCAATTGTCGCAAAAATATCTGATTTCAACCTGATATCATTCAAAGGGAAAAAATAGAGAAAATGCCATAGGAGAACATGATCTAGACTAGGAGTAAAAAGGGAAGCTTCCCTGAAGAATTATTTGATCTGCAATCTAAAGGATGAATAGATGTTAACTAGGTGAAGAGGGAAGAACATGAACACAAACCTAAATAGCTTTATTATTTCACTCAATCAGTCCCTCCCCCTCTCTCTCCATCTCTCTCTCTCTGTTTCCTCCCTTCTCCCTCCCTTCCTCCCATCTCTCCTCCTCCCCCCTGCCTGCCTTCCTCTCTCTCCTAGCAGAGATGTCTATGGCCTGGATAGCCAGAATGAACAGGAACCCAGCAGTGTCTTTAGATACTAACACCACGCAGGTTAGGAGTGCAGTCTGTTGTCTGTCTGCTTTGTTCACTGCTCTAACCCCAGTGGCTGTAACATTGCTTGGCACAGAATACATACTCAAATATTTGTGGAAAGAAGCAATTAGTCAATTAGCTAATTAGGTACACGGAAAGTAGGAGGGAGTTACAGGGAGGCTGAGTTAATCTCAGGAAGAGGAGGAACATTCTAACAGTGTTCAAGGCAACCAGGTACAGTAGAAATATCTCTGGACTTGGTGTGAAGGAAATTAGCCACTTGTTCATTTTGACCAATGGGCAAATCACTTAACTCTCTGTGCCTTAGCCTTCTTACTCATTAAATAAAGATCATCTTTGTCCTGCCTAATTCACAGGGTTATTGTGAGGGTGCAGTAAAATAATCTAAGTAAAAATGTAATGTAAAGTGCTATTAAATATATTTTTATTATCAGGGTGTAATAGTGAACTGCCAGTCCAGCTGGTGCCAGGTACTGTCTTTGTGGTATCTCATAGTGGGAATTCTTGTCTTAGGAGAAAGTTTGAACTAAATAACTCAAATTCTTTCCAATTCATGTATTCTACGGTTATGACATATAAATCCATTATGTAACCATTTCTATAAGTTGTATTTTAAAGTTTTGAATACATAAAGCTGAGTTAAAATACTGAAGTATTGGGTAAAAATGTTGTAGATCAAAATGCAAAAAATACTGAGAAGTTTGTTTTATTTAGTGGTGGACAAAGATATTAAGCTGAAATCTGTATACAATTCTCTAGGGAGGGGGAAAATCCGAATGTCTGATTTCCCCTAGAATTTATGAACTCTCTGTATGTCAGCTCTGCAGCCATGTTTACCAAGCTGCAAGATGAAAGGGGGTCCCTTAAACTAAAATGCCAGTGATTGGGGTTTTAAGGAATTTCAAATTACTCAGAAGGTCCCAGACACTTAGTGACTCCCAAGAGATTTGAAAATCTTGCTGACTGCTGGCAGTGGTTTGCCTGGAGACTGAATTTTATCTCAGCCCTTTTGAAAGAGTAAAGAAGCCACAAATCCAGTAGCTGTTCAAAACAACAAAGAAGGTGCCCTTGGCTTCTAACAGGAGTGTCTCTGAATTCCTCAAGGAATTCCAGGCCTAGGCTTGATCCAGCTGGCAGGAGGTATCGATCTCCACTTGAATTCACTGAATAAATAATGGTTGCCATAGTTATCGAGCAGTCACAACTGGTTGGAGAGCAGGGAAAACTCCGAGGCACCTTCTGTGAGTTTGGCCATGAGAAAGTCTGGTTACAAGATTCCATAATCAACCCCCTCCTGAAATCCAGCCCACACATTGCTCAGTTTCTTTATCCTGATAATGAATATGGGATCTTGAATATAGTGCAAGGCATGAGGCACAGAAAGGAAGGGAAAGCTTAAATCAATGGATCGGTATTTTATTCTGGGAAAAGCATCTCTCCCTGCATTATGAACCTAATTTGATATATTTCAGTATTTAATAGAATTTGCTATCAGCAAGATGACTGTCTGATCGTGTTACAGCAACTAGAGGGGTTCTCAGAGGACCAAATCCCAGTTTGTTCTATTTTAACATTGTTTATTATACCAATAGCATTAACCTGGATATTTAAAAGAAAGGAAAAGAGTTATCTGACAATCTCATGAATATTTTCACTTTTCTGTTTCCTTTCATCCTTCTCTACATGCAGAAATACTTTTTACATGGATGGAATCACAGCTTAGATACCATTTTATATTCTAATCTTTATTTAATGTGATATTATATATTTTGCCATGTCGCTTCACAGCCTTCATGTTTGTCCTTTTTGATGTCTACAGAATCTTCTATTATGAGAACATACCATTTTTCACTTAACAGTTCCCCTATTCTTCTTCCCTTTATCTTTTTCCATTTTTTAAAATAGGTAATGCTACCCCAAATGTCTTCATGCATATAGTCTTATTCTTCTGTTCAGTGTTTTCTTCAGATAAATTCCCAAGAATGAGATTACTTGGTCAGAGGCTACGAACATTTTATAGCTCTTGAAATTTACTGCCAAATTTGCAGCCAGCTTTTTTGCTTTTGGGGGAAAATAAAACTTTAGGCAGAGCACCATTGCAGTTGAAGTTCACTCTTGAGTGCTTCTTCTGAGACTAAAACAAGGGGACTATGTATTTAGTAAAGATAAACCATAGAGGACAGCTTTGCACCTGGGCTGATTAGTTAATAGCTTCCTAGGGGAAAGCAAAATCCTGCACTGCAAAGCTTGGGAGTCAGGGGACTTTATCTCCTTTGTTTGACCCTGCAGCTGCCAGCCATTTGCCATGTGTCAGGTATTGTCTTAGGGGCTGACTGTGCCACGCATGTAGCACTCTACAGTTGGCAGAACACTTTTATGTAGCATCTTCTTAGCTGAACCTCACAATAAACCATGGAGGCGAGCTTTATTATAATCATACTTTTTCTTTCAATTCATTGTGTAATATTTAAGAAACACAGAAAAGAATGAAGAAGACTACAACAAAGACTTGTGTACCTACCACCCTTTAATCTCCATTTTCCTAGGAGGATGTTGAGCCTTAGAGCAATTAGGTCACATGATTAGTAAGTAACAGAACCAAAAATGGAACCCAGGTCTGTCTGACTCCAAGTTCAGTCACCTTTTCTCTATATTATGTTGCATTGAGATGAGAGACCTGTAAGTTACAGCCCACTGAGATGCTGCTGGCAATTTTCATGGTTGTACTTTAATATAATTACAAATATATACAAATGTGCATCAGAGCTGGAAGGGACCTTAGAGGTCATTAAATCCAATCTCTTCCTTTTCATAGGGGCTCTAGAGAGAAAGGCGCTCCCCAAGTCATACACAACTAGCCAAGCTGGGGAAGAATGCAGATCTCCTGGTTCCTGGGCCTCCTTTTATTTAGGGCAAGAGAAAAAAAAAGTGTCTAGATAGTTGCTTCATTTTTCCGATGATTTGGGGAATTAACTTTTCTAACAAAAATATTCCCAACTAAAAAAAAAATTAATGTAGGAAAAATTAAAAACTAGTACTTGATTTCCCATTGGATGGAGATCTTTCATCTCTCAAGAATTATTATTTTACATGTAAATATACCAAGAGATGAAAACTTTGACTAAGATAACAGGGGCCAAGGTCTTCTCTCCTTCTCTTCTCTCAGAAAGAGACTCTGATATCTACATGCTGAGGGAGAGCAAATTGATTTGTACTGGATGTCATGCTTCTTTCTGTTTGCAAGGAGATGCAACATTGCTCTGGAGCAAGAGGACAGAGTCTGCCTCAGGAGACTGGGTTCAAATCCCAGCTTTTAGCAGCTGTGTGACTTTGGGAAAACCATTTAACCTTATTTACAAAATAAGAGATCATAATATTTAACATGGGGATTATTTATATATTATTTTATAAAATATAAGATACTGGTGTTCATGTCTTGCCACATTATAAAATGCTTGCACCACCTCCTCTGGGCCTCCTCTCTTCTCTTTGACTTTTCCGTCTCCACAGCAGAGGAACGTGTGTTTTGTACCAGGTGTAGGTCAGGTGTAGGTGTGTGCCAGGTGTAGGTCAATAGGAGTATGGGGCTGGGAGAACAAGGAAAAGAAAATCTGGATTCTTCTCCAGCTGGCTAGCATGAAAATACAAGAATGCGCTTTGTATCAGGTCTTGCAGGGCAGCCTTTGCATTAACAAATGGAAATTACAGCCACACTTACCAACCCAGTGTGTCAAGATGGGAACATTTTTTCATTTGCCTGGATGTGTTTCCATTTCACTCTGAAAAAGAGTTGCTTCCTGATGGGGCTTTTGTAAGACCTCAGTCAGATAATGTGTGCAAAATAGTAACCACCCTGTTACTCACTCAATGTGGCTCTGTGACGGGAACTGTGTACTTCATCTGCATTATACGGCCAAGCTGATCCTCCCAGAAACCCTGAATTGGGTATGATTATTATCTTCATTTTATAAGGAAACTGGGGCTCAGAAGTTAAGAGACTTACTCAAGGGGACACAGTGAGTAAGTGACAGGACTGGGATTCAATCCCTGTTGTTGTTTAATACCAAAGGCCATGAACTACCTCTAAGAGGGAGGGCACTTTGACTGTAAAATGCCATCCCAACTGGCAGAACAGGACGCAGGCCTCAGGGATTCAGGGTTTGTTTGTTTGGGTTTTTTTTAAATTTATTTTTGGCTGTGTTGGTCTTTGTTGCTGCACGCGGGCTTTCTTTCGTTGTGTTGAGCAGGGGCTACTCTTCGTTGCGGTGTGTGGGCTTCTCATTGCGGTGGCTTCTCTTGTTGCGGAGCACAGGCTCTAGGTGCGCGGGCTTCAGTAGTTGTGGCACACGGGCTCAGTAGTTGTGGCTCACGGGCTTAGTTACTCCACGGCATGTGGGATCTTCCTGGACCAGGGCTCGAACCTGTGTCCCCGGAATTGGCAGGCAGATTCTTAACCACTGCGCCACCAGGGAAGTCCAGGGATTCCGGGTTTTTTAAGATGTAACTGCCTCCTAAATTTTTCTATCCTTTTCTAACCCTCTGCAGAACGACATGGGTTAAAAGAACCAAAGAGAGTGGAGGAGCTATGCAACAAGATCACAAGCAGCTTAAAAGAGCATCAGAGTAAGGGACAAGCTTTGGAGCCCACTGAGCCCAAGGTCCTACGTGCCCTGGTAGAACTGCGGAAGATCTGCACCCTGGGCCTCCAGCGCATCTTCTACCTGAAGTTGGAAGACTTGGTGTCTCCACCTTCCATCATCGACAAGCTCTTCCTGGATACCCTGCCTTTCTGAACAGGAGCAGCCTGAGCAGGGAGCTGCCTCATCCGCTAGCAGCCGCTTGCTAAGCAGCGGAGGGATGGGTCTGGACACCTACCATTTTCTGTCCTTCCTTAAGAGAAAAAGCAAGCTCCTGTAGAAATGAAAGACTTTTTTTTTTTTTTTCTGGCACTTTTCCTTACAACTGAAAGCCAGAAAACTTGCAGAGTATTGTGTTGGGGTTGTGTTTTATATTTAGGCTTTGGGGTTGGGGTGTGGCGGGTTATAGTTCATGAGGGTTTTCTAAGAAATTGCTAACAAAGCACTTTTGGACAATGCTATCCCAGCAGGAAAAAAATAATAATAATAATAACTGTTTTAAAACTCTTTCTGGGGAATACAATTATAGTTGGTTTGTATTTAAAAACAAGAACAACCAAGGGTTGTTCGCCAGGGTAGGATGTGTCTTGAGATTGATCCCTTTAGAGTACACTTCTTGTATCAAGGGTACGTATGTGGTGCAAACAAAGCAGAAATTCCCTCTTCCTAATTTCTTTCTTCCTTATTTTATTTTAACAAATGGTGAAAGATGGAGGATTACCTATAAATCAGACATAGCAAAATGATAATGGCTGTTCGCTTCCATATACAAGTGCAATTTTTAAAGTGCTGTCTTACTAAGTCTTGTTTATTAACTCTCCTTTATTTTATATGGAAATTGAAAGGAGGCAGTCATGTTAGCAAATGACACATGCTAATTTTCCTAGTAGAGGCTTTGTCCACCTGCCCTTTAGAACCCTTCTGAGGTATGGTCCATCCAAGAATTTAGGCCATTCTTGATGGATACAGATCCCTGCCCTGACTGTCCAACTGTCCTAAAGGGGGCTCAGATTATAAGATGGATTGAATACAGCTTTTTTTGTCATGTTCGGTAAATCCAGCCGCAGTTCCCTAAACTTTCTTCAATTATAGAAACTGACTGACACATTCATTCAGAAGGCCCAGGAGCATTCAATGAGTTTTAAGCGTTTGAACCCTAGATGAGAACATGCAAATGAGTAGGAATGGATCATACAGGGTAAGCACCAGGGATAATAAGGTTTTTAAAATATATATAATTTAATTTTTGTTATCGGTTAAAGAGACAATTTTGGAGAACAAGCAAGTCTTATTATTAAAAAAAAAATAGTGTGAATGTAAGTACTTAGAAAGGATTAGTGGGCTGCGTTTCAACATTCCGTGTTCGTACTCCCTTTTGTATGTTTATACTGTTAATGCCATATTATTATGAGATAATTTGTTGCATAGTGTCCTTATTTGTATAAACATTTGTATGCACGTTATATTGTAATAGCTTTGCCTGTATTTATTGCAAGACCACCAGCTCCTGGAAGCTGAGTTACAGAATACTTAAATGGGGTGTTCACAGTGAACTTGGATACACCAATTAGAAATTAAATAAACAAATATATATATAAATATAGCAGGTTACATATATATATTTATAATGTGTCTTTTTATTAACCATTTGTACAATAAATGTTACTTCCCATGCGGTTATTTTATGGTTCATTTGCAGTGACTTTTAAGGCAGTACTGTTTAGCACTTTGATATTAAAATTTTGCTTATGTTTTGCTAAATTCAAATAATGTTTGAAGATTTTTAGGTCTAAAAGCCTTTATATTATATACTCTGTATCAAGTCAAAATATCTTTGGCCATTTTGCTAAGAAACAAACTTTGAATGTCAAACTGATGTCACAGTAGTTTTTGTTAGCTTTAAATCATTTTTGCTTTAGTCTTTTTAAAGGAAAAAGAACAAAACTATGCTGTTTATATTGTCATTAAATTATACAATCAAACAAATGCCAAATGAATTGCCTAATTGCTGCAAAGGATAGCCGAGATAGCAAATCATATATGTTTTTTTTCCAAGAGTCATTCTGATATTTGATCATGTATTATGTTTGTGTGAGCTTTTGTGAGAGATTATTATTTTTATATCAAGATGATAGGATCTGGAATGTTAGGATCTTGGAATGTTAGACTTAGAAGGGGCCTGACTTGTCAACTAGTCCACCCACCCTGAAATTCATAGAGGAGAAAACTGGGGCCCAGCAAAGGGCAAAGAGTTACCCAAGTCAGACAGCTGGTAACAGAATCGAGACTAGGACCTAATTCTTCTTTCCATGGTCTTTTTACTTAATTTACTGCACCTATAGGGAAACAGGCTTTTAGAAATAACCACTAATATTTATTTACATTTTACCATGAAAAAGTAGTACTTTTGCAGTAATTTTTTTAGCTTATATGCAAACATAAAAAACATTATTAAATATCAGGAAAGCTAACGTTTCATACAAGGTAGCTTCAGACCAAATTCAAAATGAATTTGGATAAATTAGAAATACTGTGCATACATATAACCCTTTTGTGCACTGTTAGTCTTGGAATGTTAATCCTTGTTTTTTTTGTCATGTCTGTAAAGGAAAAACAAAACAAAACAAAAAAACAGAGCCCTAGAGAAATGCTGTCACTTTTCATTTTTACACCCATCAGATTTAAGGAAAAGACTTTGTAGCCGATATTGATTGGTTGGAAGGAATGAAGGTTTTTAGTGATAGGTCCAGACACTAGTGCTGAAAATAAAGATTATAGCTAGTGTTCTTCTGTCTTCCATAGTTATTACAACTATGAGAGCCCTCCACCAAGTCATCTGTCAATTCAAGTCTCTTCTTTTACCTTAATGTTGACACACAAGTTCATACAGAGTGGATGACCAAACTAGCTCAGATGAGGACAGCAAGAATTAAAGCAGGTGATTCTTCCCTTGTGGGAGAGCTCTCTCAGTGCGAACATGCCTTCTGTGGGCGGAAATCAGGAATCCACCAGCTGTTAATGGAGAGTGCCTTGCTTTCATTTCAGAGAGCAGAGTCTTCCAAAGTTTCTCTGCTCCTCTAACAGCATTGCTCTTTAGTGTGTGTTAACCTGTGTTTGAAAGAAATGCTCTTGTACATTAACGATGTAAAGTTAAATGATTAAATTAAATTACATTTTATCAATGGCTGCTGGTGTGTTGAATAAGCACGCTTCATTTAACAGTATTTTCTTAACCATTTATATAATGGTATTTGCTGTGAACTCTTAAACATATCCCAAATGGATTTTTTAAAAGGCTTACTAATACTGAAAAATTAATAGGCATTCTGAACTGGAAACATATTAAACCTCACTGATTGGGAAGAAAGACATTCTAAATTCAATAACCATTTATTGACTACTTCCTGCAGGCAAAGCACAGTTGGGTGCTTTGAGGAGATACAAACATGCACAGTGTATGAAGTTTTTGCTTTCAACTGTATATAACATAAGTGGAGCTAACAATCTGTTGCCTAAACTTATCATTTAGGGGTATGAAGGATTTATTTCTATATCAAGATGACAGGATATCAGTTGTTTGTGAACCAGAATTTACAAGAATCAGTGAAAGAGTTCGCAAAGATTGATTGGTACTCTCTGCCTTTTTGCTGAAGCCATTACTACTACATTGCTTAGAAACCCCTCTGTGGGCAATGCAAATACAACTTTTATTCAGCTCTACCCCAAACACATATTCCAAGTTAGTACAAATATTTTTTTGTGTGTGCACTGATAGCTCAAAACTAGAAACGTGGGAGCTCTCATGATTTTCTTCATTAGTTCATGCATAAAGTATTTTCTAAGTGCTGTGTGTGGTCTAGGAGCCAAACCCTTCTCCCTGCTTCTTGCCAGTGCCTTCATTTCCTCAACTATAAAATACAGTAAGAAGAGAATGAGAGATACAGCGGAGCACCGTCTTGCATACAAATTCAAATATAGGTGCTTGGCCCAAAGGGAAAAAAGAAAGGGGGATTGGGGAAGCTCCTTTTTCGGGGACTCTAGGGGCAAAAGTTTGGTTTGAATGGGGAGGGAGGCAAGGAAGATCAGTTCTAGATAAGGGGCATTTATTTGCCTTCAGTTGAGTTTGCATAAGTTAAATGCACAAAGATAACGCAAGAAGCTAATTGTTGACTTTTTAAAAAATTGCAGTAAAACACACATAAAACTTATCATTTTAACCATTTTTAAGTATCCAGTGATGTTGAGTACATTCATATTGTTCAAACAATCTCCAGAACTCTTCAGCTTGCAAAACTGAAGCTCTGTTCCCATTAACAATAACTCCCCATTCCTCCCTCCCTCAGCCCTTATAACCAATAGTCTTCTTTCTGTCTCTGTGAATTTCACTACCCTAGGTACCTCGTATGAGTGGAATCACACCGTATTTGCCCTCTTGTGTCTGGCTTATTTCACCTAACATAATGTTCTCAAGAGTTATCCATGTTGGAGCATGTGTCAGAGGATTTTTGCAGCTTCTATTATGTGACACCCCTCACCATGAACAAAATTCTTCAAAAGATATTTAAGAAAATTATTCCTCAGGGTCATCGCTGAGTTGTGACACTAACAGACAATACTTTTTGTTTGTGTGTTCTGTTTGGTTAGTGTTGCAAGCACACTCATTCCTGTTTTATTTTTTTAACTCTGCTCATTTCATGGCTCCAACTGGGAGCCAAGGATCACTGGCCCCTTACCCGATTAACTGCTATGATGCTGGTCATCCTCCAGGCTGGGACTCTAAGGGCATTTGATTCAAGGAGAAGAGGAGACTCAACATTTATTAGGCATCTATTATGTGTGCCAGATACTCCAGTAGATATGCTCATACATGATCACACTTAATGCTCACTACTTCTGAGAAGGTGTCATTATTCCCTGTCTGAAAATAGGGAAAAAAGGCTAGGAGAGGGTGAGTACCTTGCCCAAGAGCCCATGGGATTTGAATACATGTCAATATGGCTCTGCAACCCCTGGCAGTCTTCCTGGTGCTTGGTCTTTAGACCCCTGCTCCTCTCTGAAGCAGAGAGAGCATTTACCCTCAGTTCCCAGCTCATCAGCAAGTGGTAAGAAACTCTACCCAAGCACCAGAGCTACTAGCCTATAGAGTGACACAACCTCATTTTCTCTTTCTGTCAAATTTATCACCTGTCCTACTAATTCTTCAGATTCCTTGACTCATGTCCCCTACCGTTTTTTCTCCAGGTACTCTAACTTTGTCCCTCACCAGCCTTAGACCCACAGAGCCTTGGAATAATGAAGCCCTGCTTCGCTTTTGGAATCCCTTTCTGGTGCTTTCCCCTCTAAACACAAATGTTCTCTATACTCAGCGTGGACTGCAATCATTCAACCCCTCACAACTCTTTCCTGCCCCAGCCAACTTCCCAATTTCCAGCTGATTTAAAACTTACACTGAGGCGCTATAGTCAACAGCTTAAAGGTTGTCCTCCTTCAGGTTCTACAACCTCCTCTCTGTTCCCTTCTGACCACGTTCAGTAAACCCACAAAGACCAGTCTCATCATCCCCATAATCTGCTTTCCTTGTCCCTGCAGAGAGTTGCTGGAGCAATGCAGAGAACCAGACAGTCCTTGACCATCTCAGGGTTGTTCTCTTCCCAGCAGCCTGGCCTTCATTTTGCCCATTGAACATGAGTCTCCTAACACACTTTCCACCTTTTATTCCTAAAATCCTAATTTCTTCCCCCTGATCATTTCATCCTTGAACATTTTTCTTGCCAGTTTCTAATCAATTGTTCAGAATTATACAAAGGTGTTTTTAAGTATATATTAAAAAAGACACATAAATATACTAAGCTAACATAGCTGCTTTCATATGTTTCATTGTCCATATGAACATACTTAGGTTTTTCTTCTTATTTAAAAAAAATAAAGAGTACATCCTTATATATTTGCATTTTTGCTTCCTACATTGCCAAGAGATTCTATGGGAAACTAAAATAATATAAAATTGGAAAAATAAAACCGATTGAAAAGAAAAAAGTAAAATAATTCATATATACAAAAAATGAAACTGACTTAAGACCAAAAAATAATTATAAAATGATTTATACATACAAAACAATACTATAACCAACATCTATGAACTTACCACCCAACTCTAGAACTGTTGGAATCTCTGTGCTTCCCTAATCGTATTGCCCTCTTCTCCCCAACAGCCTGAATTTTGGTTTATCATTGCATATGTATATATTCCTAAACATTTTACTGTTTAGAGTTACACTTTTAAAATTTTATATTAGTTGTATCATAAGGTATATATTCTTCTGCAACTTGTTTTTCTCTTTGCTCAAAATTATGTTTATCTATCGACAGATGAATGGATAAAGAAGATATGAGGTATATATATACATACACACACACACACACACACACACACACACACACACACACACTGGAATATTACTCAGCCACAAAAAAGAATGAAAGAATGCCATTTGTAGCAACATAGATGGACCTAGAGATTATCATACTAAGTGAAGTAAGTCAAACAGAGAGAGACAAATATCATATATCATTTGTATGCAGAATCTAAAAAAAAATGACACAAATGAACTTATTTACAAAACAGAAGTAGACTCACAGACATAGAAAACAAACTTATGGTTATTGAAGGGGGTAGGGGTAAATTAGGAATTTGGGATTAGCAGATACAAACTACTATATGTAAAATATATAAACAACAAGGTCCTACTGTATAGCACAGGGAACTATATCCAGTATACTGTAATAGACTATAATGGAAAATAATCTGTATATGTATAACTGAATCACTTTGCTCTACACCAGAAACTAACACAACATTGTAAATCAACTATACTTCAATTTTTAAAATATATTTATCCATGATATCATATGGCTCTAATTCATTAATTTTCACTGCTTTGTAGTACTTCTTTTAATACATTATAATTTCTTTATTCACTGTCCTTTCAATGGTTATTTAAGTTGTTGTTTTTAAGTTGTTATTTAAGTTGTTATTTAAGTTTCCATGCTCTTACTATTACAAGCTATAATATCAGGAATATTTTTGTACACATCTCCTGATAAACATAGGCAAGAATTTTTCTAGGCTAGTGGTTTTCAAAGTGTGGTCCCAGGACCAGTAGCATCAGCATCACTTGGGAACTTGCTAGCAATGTAAATTCTCAGGTCCCACCCCAGACCTACTGAATCAGAACCTCTGGGGATAGGGCTTAAGAATCTGTGCTTTAATAAGCCCTCCAGGTGATTATGATGCATGCTCAAGTTTGAGAATCACTGCTCTAGGATTACCAAGAAGTAGAATTGCTAGGTTATAAGGTATGCAAATCTTCTCCTTTACTGGGTATACCAATATTCTTCAAAAGTGGTTGTACCAATTTACACTCTGAACAACATTGTATGAGGGTTCCATCTGTTCTACAACTTCCCCGACACTTGAATTCATCAGGATTTTTTATTTTTGCTAACTCAGCGTTTATAAAATGGCACCATGCTGTGCTTTATACAATTATGAATAGAGCTGCCTATTTACCTACAGGCCTTTGTGTGAACATGCTTCATTTTTCTAGAGTAAATATCTAGGAGTGGAATTGCTGGGTAGGTTTAACTTCATAAGAAACTGTCAAACCTTTTTACATAGGAATAGAATATTTAGCCCAGCACATAGCTACTCAGGATAAACACATTTCTCAGATTTCCTTGCAGCTAGGGGTGGTCTTGGCACTGTGTTCTGGTCAATGGGATATAAGTGAAATTGTCGTCTGGGTACTATGTCCTATATGCCACTCTCTCCTTCCAGATGGGATTTGACAGTGGCCTTCTAGAGACAACATTATTATTGTCTGGCCCCAGAAAGTGGCTTTATGGGTAGAAATTTCAGCTTGGAGAAGAATCAAGAGTAGTATCATAATAGGTGATATTTTAGTACATAGGGCTGGTCCTGGAATATGTCTGATCGGTATTGTAACCCACATGTTAGCTGGGGCCTCTTCTCCTTAGGATCTAGAAGGGATTGTTTTGAACTCCCTATTCCACAAATAGTGAGGTCCAAAGACCTCCTCAAGATATCTGCCAATTCTGCCAATTTTTACATTAGCTCTGGTTTCAGGTTCCCAGTTCTGTTTGCTTAGCTCTGTTAATGGACTGTCTTGCTGTACTGCTGATGTCATCCTTATTTCTGGTGTTGCTCTAGAAGTAGAACCATCTCTCTACCCCATCAGTTAACTGTGGTTGAAGAGGAACATGCATTGACCCTTCAGAAAATATTGTGACCTGAATAGTTTAAATCTGAAGGGGCTGTAAATATAGTGGCACTGTAACTATCATGTCTAGTGTAGTAGGAAGCTTGACTTGGCTCATGAAGCCATTGTGGAGGGTAGTTTTGGTAGAATCATCCTTAGTACCTAGGACAGTGCCTGGTTCACCAGAAACCCTTAGAAATGCTTACTTAATGAATTCAAGTTAGATATTCATTGATGGAGGTGGGAGATGGAAACCACATCAAATTCCCAAGAGAAAGACTATGTCATGATTTTTGAAGTTGGTATCTAGAGCCAAAGTGTCTAGTCTCATATTTTTCTGAACTTCAATCCAAAGAGAGAGAGAGAGAGAGAGAGAGAGAGAGAAAATCAACACAACCCCAAGGAAGGTTTGTTTTTTCCCTTCCCTTTAGAAAGCAGCTGTCAGTTTAACTTATCCCAAAATACTGTCAGTGATGAGCATGACTGAAAATGTGTTTTATCTGTAATTAGAGAGATTACATTAAACACTATTATTTGCAGACACACATTGAATTAACCCTAATCGAGGCTAGCAAATAGTAGAGCCTGCCTATTTTTCACCTCAAAATTTTTAGAAAATTGTGACAGTTGACACACGAGGGACAATGCTGACAAGATTTCTTTCCATCAAATGCCAGACAGTAATTACAATTGCCTTTAAAAATGTTTTAAGCAGTTTCGTTGGTAAATCAGAAGTTGCCACAAATCATGCTGATAGTTTCTAAACATGGAGGTTGTTGACTGTGCATTCCAATATGAGTTTAATGAATTGATTTTCTAAGGAATTTAACTTTTCATGTTTTCAGGTGTAATTAATTCACTCTGATTAATGTGATTAGCATAGATATCAGTGGATTACACATGATGCCCTCTATTTATTCACTTATTTTTAATCTGCCACACTGTCCATTGGGAAATTATATATGTGTCTTTTGGGGGAAACATCTTGCTCACGGCTCTGATCACATTGGATTTCTGCAAAGCAGAATCCTGGTAGGAATTCATTGATTATTTACAGGCTATGCAGCAATGTACTTTTGTTTGAGGGACCTATTAAAGTTTACACAGTTCCGGGCTTTAAAGAGCTTATAATCCAGAGGGGAAGATGAGACAAACATTCCGATGCAAATCACTCACAAGGAAGAATGACTGTCCTCAAATTCTTCTTTTTCTGAGCACCTCTCCCCTCCTCCCCTTAAATAATGCTATTACTCAATGGCCCTCCTCTTCTCCAGTGCTTCCCACCATCCTGGGTACTCTTATTTGTGGCTTCAACTACACTCCCAAATCTATATCTCTAACTCAGTCCTTGCAGATGCCTCCAGGTAGCTTCACCTGTATATCCCACAGGTACTCCAAATTTAACATACCAAACCCCAATCTCCATCCAAACATGCCCCTCCTGTCTTCCCAATCTCTGTAAATGCCTCCTCCATCCATCCAATCAGCCAAGCTATACTATTATTGTGAGTCTCAGGACAAGAAGAAATTCATTTATTCCCCATCGTTCTCAAAATTTAACATTCATTTTAACGTTCATTAGAATCATCTGGAAAGCTAATTTAAAGCACAGCTTCCTGAGACTCGTGCCCAGAAATTCTAATTCAGCGGTCTGGAATGGGATCCATGAATTTGCATTTCTAACAAGCTCACATGTGACACCAACGCTGTTGGACCAGGGGCCACAGTTTGAGAACCATTGCCCTAGATAATGAATATAACATAGACACATTTCCATGAGCCTTCAAATCCCTACTCGGTGAGCAATCATTGCCAGAGAATGAAGGCCCAGGAAGTAAATCTCCTCTGGAGAAAGCCTCTCTGCATCAATCAGAGGCAGTATGAATTAATGAAAAGGCATGTGATTTAATTATCCCTTCATCCATTAACTATGTATGAGTGCCTACTCTCTGCGAGGCACAGTGCAAGGCACTGAGCTATTCTCTGAGATACAGTGCTGAGTAAAACCATGACACAATCCATGTTTTAACAGGTGAACTCAGGCACTCCATTGAGACTTAGATAATCTGTAAAATGGGGACTGTACAGACTTTATGAGAGATACCAAATAGAGGACTAAAGTAAATGCCTAATTCAGCACCTGGCACACTGATTCTCAAAAAGGATGCTGAATAATTGGTAATTAGTTCTTATTTTTTCATGTGAGAATTAGCCACTCTAAAGTGCTATGCAAATGCTAGTTGTAATTATTTTTAGCATTATTTCGTAGACTCCTCAATGAGTTTACCCAGGTAGTTTTTGATTTAAAAAGAGTATTGGTTTATTTACTTATGTGCATATACATATAAATAAGTTATGGAAAGATATATAACAAATTGTTAACAGTATTTATTTCTCTGTGGAATAATTATGATTAATCTCCAAAGATTAATCTATATTTTCTAGATTTTTTTACTTCTTTCTCTTTTTCTTACTTTTTAAAAATTGAAGTACAGTTGACTTACAATATTATATTAGTTTAGGTGTACAATATAGTGATTCAGTATTTTTATAGATTATACTCCATATAAAGTTATTATAAAATATTGGCTGTATTCCCTATGCTGTACATTACATCCTGGTGTCTTATTTATTTATTTCTAAATTTATTTACTTATTTATGGCTGTGTTGGCTCTTCATTGCTGCGCACGGGCTTTCTCTAGTTGCGGTAAGTGGGGGCTGCTCTTCCTTGCATCGTGCAGGCTTCTCATTTCTGTGGCTTGTCTTTGTTGTGGAGCATGGGCTCTAGGCACGCAGGCTCAGTAGTTGTAGCTCACGGGCTCTAGAGCGCAAGCTCAGTAGCTGTGGTGCGTGGGCTTAGTTGCTCTGCGGCATGTGGGATCTTCCCGGACCAGGGTTCAAACCTGTGTCCCCTGCATTGGCAGGTGGATTTTTTTTTTTTTTTTTTTTTTTTTTGCGGTACGCGGGCCTCTCACTGTTGTGGCCTCTCCCGTTGCGGAGCACAGGCTCCGGACGCGCAGGCTCAGCGGCCATGGCTCACGGGCCCAGCCGCTCCGCGGCATGTGGGATCTTCCTGGACCGGGGCACGAACCCGCGTCCCCTGAATCAGCAGGCGGACTCTCAACCACTGCGTCACCAGGGAAGCCCCTATTTTTTAACCTAGAAGTTTATACCACTTATTCCCCTTTCTCTATCTTGCCCCTTCCCCCACACCTCTCCCCACTGGTAACCACTAGTTTGTTATCTATAACTATGAGTCTGTTTCTGTATTGTTATATTCGTTCATTTGTTTTAATTTTTAGACTCCACATATGAGTGAAAACATACAGTATTTGTCTGATTTATTTCACTAAGCATAATAACCTCAGGACCATCCATGTTGCTGCAAATGGCAAAATTTCATTCTTTTTTAAGGCTAATATACCATAATATATATATTAATATATATTCCATTATAGCTTCTTTATCCACTCATTTATTGGTGAAAACTTGGCTATTGTAAGTAATGCTGCAATGAACATTGGGGTGTATATATCTTTTTGAATTTGTGTTTTAGTTTTCTTCAGATATATACCCAGTAGAGGAATTGCTGGGTCGTATGGTAGTTCTATTTTTCATTTATTGAGGATTCTCTATACTGTTTTCCATAGTAGCTATACCAATTTTCATTCTCACAAACAGTATACTAGGGTTTCCTTTCTCCACATTCTCACTGACACTTGTTATTTGTTGTCTTTTTGAGAATAGCAATTCTGACAGGTGTGAGGTGGTAGCTCATTGTGATTTTGATTTGCATTTCCCTGATGATTAGTGATGTTGAGCATCTCTTCATGTACCTGTTGGCCATCTGTACATCTTCTTTGGAAAAATGCCTGTTCAGGTCCTCTGCCCATTTTTTTAATCAGCTTGTTTGTTTTTGTGATATTGAGTTGTATGAGCTTGTTATTAATCCCTTATCAGACGTATCATTTGCAAATATCTTCTCCTGTTCAGTATGTTGTATTTTCATTTTGTCAATGGTTTCCTTTGCTGTGCAACAGCCTTTAAGTTTAATTAAGTCCCATTTATTTATTTTTGCTTTTGTTTCCATTGGAGGAGACAGATCCAAAAAGATATTGCTAAGACTGACGTCAAAGAGTGTACTGTCTATGTTTTCTTCTAAGAGTTTTATGGTTTCCAGGCTTACATTTGGGTCTTTAGTTCATGTTAGTTCCTTTTGAGTTTATTTTTGTAGATGGTATGAGAAAATGTTCTAATTTCATTCTTTTCCATGTAGCTGTACAGTTTTCCCAATACCACTCATTGAAGAGACAGTTTTTACCCCACTGCATATTCTTGTCTTCTATGTAATAGACTAATTGACCATAGGTACATGGGTTAATTTCTGGGCTCTCTCTTCTGTTCCAAGGATCTATGTGTCTGTTTTCGTGCCAGCACTATGATGTTTTGAATGTTAATGTTGGTATGCTTGATGTTGTCCCAGAGGGACTCATTTTTTTAAATTTGTTTTTCTTTTTGCTGTTACGACTGGGTGATTTCCACTATTCTATCCTCGAGATCACTTATGCATTCTTCTGTATCACCTAATCTGCTATTAATTCCTTCTAGCTTATTTTTCATTTCAGTTATTGTATTCAGCCTCTGACTGGTTCTTTTTTATATTTTCTAGTACTTTGTTGAATTTCTCACTCTGTTCATCTATTCTTTTCCCAAGTCTAGTTAGCATTCTTATTACTATTGCTTTGAACTCTTTATCAGGTAAATTATTTGTCTCTGTTTCATTAGGGTTTTTTTCAAGGACCTTATCTTGGTCTTTTATTTGAAACATCTGCCTCTGTTTTCTCATTTTGTTTACCTTTCTCTGTTTGTCTCTATGAAATTAGGTGAAACAGTTACCTATCCCGGTCTTGAAGGCATGTCCTTGTGTGGGAGGGTCCCTATGCAGTCTGCGTGTCTCCAGCGGCTTTAGTGGGAGAGCTGGATCTGAAGTGAGCATGGGCCATGTCTTCCCCCCTGCACTGGCAGCCACCACCTTGATGGGAGGTAGGGCTGGAATCAGCGGGGCTGGGTGCAGAGAGCCAGGTGCCAGCACCAGTTTCTCCTAGGCTCAAAGGCAGTCACCGCCCTATCGTGGGTGGGGCCAAGGCCAGAGGGGCTGGAGCAGGAGCCCTGAGGAAGTTGGGTTTCTCCCCAGTGGGATGGAGTCTCCACCTTGGTTGGGAGCATGGTCAGAGCCTGAGGGCTTGGGGCTGCACTTCTGAGCTGGTTCCACTTTTCCCCCAGTGTGTGGAGCTTGGTTAGAGGCTGGGCTGGGGTCAGAGGTGTTGGAACCGAAGGGGTTGGAGACACGCTGTTCATCTGGTTCTGCTCCCTCCCCGGTGTGAGCTCGTGATGGCAGTGGCGGGCTCCTGCCTGGCTAGAGGCAGGGCCACACCAAGCTGGTTCATCTCCCTCCAAGTGTGAGCACACTCACTGGCAGTGGTGGCCTCGGCCTTAGCGGGGAGCAGCGGCGGAACAGGAGCCTGGTATGGGGTGGGGGGCAGGCCCTCAGAGCACCAGGCAGTTTTCAGACAGCTGCCTCCACGCTGGGACTGGGAGCAAGCAAGTTTGTGCACGTGACCTTTCAAGAGCAGAGTCTCTGTTTCTTACAGCCCTCCGGTAAGCCCCACTTCTTTTCAAACCAGCTCATGTTCCTAGTGTTGAACCCCAGGGCTGGGGTGCCTAATATGGGGCTCGAACCCCTCACTCCTTAGGGAGGATCCCCAAACCTGTGATATCCCTGTGCTGTTCTGGGTCACCCGCGAGGGGTGCAGGTCCTCATTGGATCACTTCTCCTTCCCTCCTACCAGACTCTGTGTGGTCCTTTTGTTACAGCCTAGGTCGTAGGAGAGTCATTCTGCCAGTTTTCATGTCATTCTCAGTGAGAGTTGCTCAATATGTAGTTGTAGTTTTGATGGGTTCGTCGTGGGGAGGTGAGCTCAGGGTCCTCCTATTCCACCATCTTGATCCTGCCTCTTGCATTTTCTAGATTTTATTAAACAACCGTATATGATTGGTGTAATAAGCATTTAGCAAAGGGAGAAAGAGAGAATGAGTCCACAGGTCCTGCAAGGAACAGGTAAACACGTGGAAGCCCTCAGGCAATGTTTCCAAACTTGGCTGCATATTAGTATCAGCTGGGGAGTTTTTAAACATCTAATGGCCTGGCTGCCCCCAAGACCAATTCAATATAAGTCTCTGGGGCTAGAACCCAGGCTTCAGTAGTGTTTAAATCTCCCCAGCTGTTTTCAATGTGTAGCCAAAGGGGAGAACCCCTGCCTCAGGAGAACTCCTGCATTTTCTTGTTCTTGGCAGGTCCTGGTAGTCCTGGCTTATGGGGGGCTTCCTGGGTCCCTACAACCAAGCTCATCCCCAGGAGAGACATCAGTGTTCCTTGGCTCCCAGTATGAACATAGTTTTGTTCAGATTTCAGAATAAATGAAGGATGAAATGAAATGGATCAGGGCTAGAAATGACTTTGGCCACTGGATTAATATAGGGAGAAATAGTTGAAAGAAGATGTGAGTTAGAATATCTGGGTTCTTTGTGAGGTCTGTCATCCAACAGCTATGTGATCTTAGGTTACTTTTCACTGAACCTCAGGTTCCTCATGGCTCTGCCTTTCTGTGATCTGTTAGGATTAAATGAACTAAAACACATGAAAAGAGTTTTGTGAAATGTAAGGTACTATATAAATATTATTATTTTTATTATTTTGTAACTAATAATATGAAGAATGTGCTCAGAGAAAGATGATATCTGAGGAAGACACGAGAAAGGTTGAATTACCTTCCCATAGGAGACCCAGGCCTCTGGATGGACAGGAAGAACTAAGTTCAAAGCGAATTAAATAAGGGGCAAATCCATGGACTGAAATGAAAAGCAACTTGACATGCTAAACACGGAACACTTCTTTCTCAGAAATCCAGAGAAGAGACTCTGAGAAAGATCTTCCCTTTGCTTTTATGATGGCTTCCAGGAATTTATCCCAAAGTGGTGATGTCTCAGAATAAATAGGTTTTCTTCTCATAATTAAGCCAGAGGTTCTGGAAAAGGGCTGAGCACAAGGCTGAATTCACTACTGAGATTGCTTGCAGTTTAGCTTAGGTCCCAATGAGGTGGTCCCTATGTGTCACCAAAAAAAGAATCCTTGCATATAGCTTTTTAAATTGGTGGTGGTTTTCCAGAATCCTTGCATCTGGACGACAGCCTACTTATGCCTCTAGACTGACTTTATTTTCCTCTGAAATTAATGTATTCTTTGAAAATAATAGGCCCTGGAAGGAACTTTACTGCAGCACTCTTTGTGGGAGGAGCTCAGCATTAGAAAGGGCCATCTGAGATATCATTTGACGTGGGTCATGATGAAGAGAGCTGAGAGCCCCTTAAGCACAGGGACCATGACTTTTTCATCTTGGTATCCCCTACATGTGCAGGACCCAGAAAAAGTACACAGTGGATCAATGCCCTGGAAGCATATCCTGTAGGCACAGTCCCTAGTCCATGGTAGGAAATTAATGAATATTTGTGGAAAGAATAGCATTGTCACCAGGTCTAACACACTGACAATGTCCGCTATCGTGCAAGCATGTTTTCCTTTTGTTCATCTCAGCCCACTATCAGCTGCAACTTCTCCCATAAAATGGAGATCTATTGCCCCACATTCTCAGGGTTAAGATGCATCTATACTGAAAATAAACCATAGTGTTTGTATGGCACATTATAGTTGTGTTACTTTTTTATAATTATTATAGACATTTATTTAAAATAATACATTTACAGCCCAGATAGGTCCACATTGTATATTCCAGGTTTAACCAACTTCATAAAAATACTTTGAGAATGGTTGCATCCACAGATTTTTAAACTACATGATTATTTCTTTGCCCATTCTTCTCTCTCTTTTCTTTCCCGAATAACCTCTTTCAGATATGGTTCAAGGTAGAATTTATCCTCCTCATATTTTGTCCACTGCTCTTTAGGCAAGATCTGCTGCCTCACGGTCAGGTCCAGTGCTCTCAACGCAGAACACCCTGTTGTTATAAAGGTTCTCAGGAAGCCTTCTTATGGATTCTTTTACATCGTCATTCTCATATGTTGTATCATCTCACATTAAGCCCAGTTTATTGAACCCGGCAGCATTGTAATACCATTTTCAAATACCCTCCAGCCATTTGCTTGACGCTGCAACAGCAGGCTTGCTCTCCATTTTGACCCGAGACCTAGCTGTATTATTGAACTGGAGCTTCACAACTTGAGGAAGAATGACTGTTGCAATAATCATTGCAGGCAAAAGATAAAGGAAACCTAAGCAAAGAGAGTGACAGGTTTCTGACTTGGGCACCTGAGTGGATGACAGTGCTATTCACTGAGATATGAAGGAGGTATAGTTTTGAGGGGAAATAGGACACATTTAGTTATAGACCCACTGAGTTGTAGGTGCCTATCATCCAGGTGGCGGCGCTGGGTAGACCACTGAATATGCAGGTATGAAACTTGGGAGACACCTGGATAGATATATTCTTGAGCACTATCAGCATATAATAGTTATAGAAATCCAGGGGAAAAAATGAGTATAGAGAGAAGAACAGTGAGAGCAATTTTAAGGGGAAGGATGTGATAGGCCAGTAGCAGAGGATTGAGGAGAAAGGTGAAAATGGACACAGCATGAAAGAAGAGAAAGTAGTGTGGAAGGGGCCATGAGGTCAAGGGAGAGATTTTTAAAGATTGGAAAGACATGTTTAAATGCTAATGGGAAAAGACAAGATGGACCTGCAAGGCACCTCTGTATCTGTTCATCACCACATTTGACCACAATAACCCTCAGAAAGTGTTGACTTCAGCCTTTCAGACCTTTAGCACAAGTTCCTCTCTTAGCCACCTCTAACTCATACAAAAAATGGAATTCTAGGAAATGAAGTTCTCAGTTCATCCAGGTTGACATATCACAATCCAGCATAGTTCATCCCTTGTCAACTTGGTGTCTACACACACTCTTTAACTATATTTAATTTCCAAATAAAACCATCAACGAGACCATGCTTTCGTATAACATGATTAAACTACTCTTCACATGACTGAAAACATGTTAACCCTCTCCTAACCAAAAGATACACAAAGTCCACTTCATCTATCCTGAAGAGCAAAGTTTTGCCATCCATCAGGCACTAAACTGAACCTTCAAAAGGCTATTACATAATTCAATCAAGTGAGCTGTTTCTAGGTGATGGGAAGACTAGTATTGCCCTCATTTTCTGTAAAGTGAGTTCCCTGGTCAGCAATAATGCTCTGTGGGATACGATGACGGTGATTAGGGCTTTCTGTAAGTCCATACATAGATGGGTGTTTAGGGAAGAATCACTGAGGAGGGGAAAGCAAATCCATATGCAGAGTAAGTATCTATTCCAGTAAGAACAATACACTTTCCCTTCTATTATGGAAATGGCTCTGTATACTCAGCCTGATTCCAGGTGAACTGAGAAACAATGTCATATATTTGACTGGTGTTGGTCTTTGCTTTTGGCAGTTAGGGACTCAGTAGTGGAGGTAACCAGACTGGCTCTTTAATCAGCAGCATGGACAACCTCTATCCCTGTAGCCATGGCCACTTTATTTATGAATGCCTTGGTCAAGGACAGGAGTGACTGGGGAAAGAGGCTGACTGACATCCACAAAACAGGTCATCTTGTCTACCTGATTAAGATCTTGCTCTTTGGTTAGCATTCACCTGGGACACGAATATCATATTCTGTGCTCTTTCAAAGAGGTCTATCCTCATACCTTTTCTCCAGAACTCACTGCCTCCAATTCTCCAGTCATCTTCCTTCCAATCCAAACTCTTAGTGATTTGCTCATGAATTAATGTAGAGCAATACTTTTGTTCATCTTCCTTCCAGGCAAGTTAACCAACCAGGTGTACTGCTTGGAGTTTTGACCACCGAAGAAATTTCTCTTCAACACTGTCCTTCACAGTCACACTGAGTGGAGCTATAGTGCTGCAGGCATCCAATTTCAACTTCTGCCAGTATTTTTGGTGTTGATTTGGAATGAGAGACTGAGAGGGGTGTGAGCTTAGAGAATAATTCTGGAGGGAGGGGAAAGAATTTTGAAGAGAAAAGAGAGCTGCTGTCCACAATGGAAAACTGGGGAAAGAACAGAGATATTTAACAGATTTTATTAATGTTTAAAATATAATTTTTCAATATAGAACCTCTTCCCCTAGTCCCACGGGATTTTCGGTAAAATATTCATTTCTCATCCATGCATGAAAGAGGTGGACCTACAGTGGGAATACATCAAAATGCTGAGTGCAGTCTCAATAGTAGGCCTGGAGCAACAGCTATAGCTGCTCCCAGGAAGCCTGCTACACCCCTGTTATATTGGCGGAAACCAATGCAAAGCACTATTATTAAATTGCTGTGAGCAGTTTCTGCCCTGCAAGAATACACTTTGAGGCAGATTGTCCTTTGTCTCAGGAGGCTAAAGTCCTGAACTGGCCCTTTAGTTACCCAAAGTTTCTACCTGTTTTTCTTGGGAAGATCTGTTGTGTAACCTGAATGCAGATATTTTAGCCTAAAAAGCTAAATGACTGTGGTATAATATAAATTGTCCTGGCTAGGTTTTAGCAGCCAAAATTATGCATCTACAGATTTTGTTGCTTCTTTTTGGAGAAATGTTTATTTTCTTTGTAGACAATTAAACTGGATATTCTTCACCTAGAAGTGGTTGCTTACTCCTGTAGAGATGCATGTGCCCTTACGTGCAGAAATAGGAAGCTGTGAGGAAGAGAAAGGCAGGAGGGACATGTAAGTAAGGTCTTCACCTCACCCTGGAATAGTCCTTAAAACCTGGGCTTGGTTTGATGCATGCCAGCTGTTTAATGTCTTGTACATGGGACATGTGGTTAAGAGCATGGGCTCTGGGGTTAGATCACCTTCATCTGAATCCCCCCTCTACCATTTACAGGCCATCTTGCCTTGAGCAAATTACCTAACTTCTCTGTTCTTCATTTTCCTTATTTTAAAATTGGAGGGATAATAGTTGTTACTCTATAAGGTTGTTGAGAGGATTGAAATGAGTATGTAGAGAGTTTAGCACAATGCCTGGCATATAGTAATATCTCAATAAATTTTAAAACAATCAAGAAAATACTGATACTGGGCTATCAATGCTATGATTGTTTTGTAGGAACCAGCAGGTGAGGCCACACTCCTTTGGGTAGGCTGGAGTCTCTTCTGGAAAGGTACAATTCCTACTGGCACTCATCCCAAGAAGATATGGATTCCAGGAGTAGATGATGGAATGAGAAATCAAGGATAGGTAACATGAGAAATGGGTCAGAAATGAGTGAGGCAAAAGTATTTACAGTGAAGGCCCAGATTTGGGGGAAATGGAGAAACAGTCTCTGAAATTAATAGTGGGGCTTCTGACCAGAAGTAAGACCCCCGAAAACAAGAAATGAAGGCTGTCAAGCTCTGGTCAAGAAAGATGCTTCAAGCTGATAAGAAACTTATGTATGAGATAAAGGGGAGTTGGGATCTGCACCCATCTTGGGGTACCCGCTCACGACTTATGAGGAACACACTGAAGAGGATACTTTTTCTGTCAGTATTGCTGTATAACAAACCACCCCAAAACTCAGTGTCATAAAACAATAATTGTATTATACTCTTGGTTTCTGTGGGTCAGGAATTTTGACACAGAACAGCAGGGCTGGCTTGTTTTTGGTCTCTGATGTGTGGGGCCTCATCTAGCAAGGCTTGAATGCTGAGGTGACTTGATAGCTGGGGTTTGGGATCATCTAGAGGTGTCTTCAAAGTTGATGCTGGCTGTGGCTGGGACCTCAGGTGGGCTGATGGCTGGAAAAAATACAAGTGATCTCTCCATGTGGTGTCTCAGCGTGAGATAGTTTGGGCTTCCTCATAGCTTGGTGTTTGGGTTCTAAAAGTGAGTCTCCCAAGAGAACTGGGCAGGGAAATGATTATTTTTATAATCTAACCTTGGAAGTCACATAGTGTCGCTTCTTTCAACCACAAATCCACCGTTTCTAGGGAAGGGAACATAGATTCCACTTCTCTATGGGAGGACTGTCAAAGTCACATTGTAAATAAGAGTATGTGGAATGGGGGTTATTCTTTTTGTCACATTTAGAAAATATAATCTGCCACCGATGGATGACACTACCAAACTGCTCTCTTGCCTGGGTTTTGGGGGAATTCTTTTAACATCCCTTCACACCTGGGACTCAAAAGCTAAATGAGCAAAGCTCTATTTGACAGTCCAATAGGACAGCATTCCTTTAAAGGTTAGAATTGGAAAAGTTGGCTGCATGATATGTTATCAGCTGGAAGGAAAAACTACTTTCAACAGTGAGTGGAAAACAGGGACAAACATAATTATGGAAAAGCAGGAGCAACAGAAGCAAATCCTGCCTGGAGAAGCAATGGAGAACAATAGTAGCAGGATGAAGAATGGGGAGAAACAGCAGACCAGTGAAGACCATAAAAGGAAAGAATAGTTTCTGTGAAACAAATAAATCTTGGGCAAATTTAGCCAATCTTTTTTTTTTTTTAAGATGTTGGGGGTAGGAGTTTATTAATTAATTTATTTATTTTTGCTGTGTTAGGTCTTCGTTTCTACGCGAGGGCTTTCTCTAGTTGTGGCAAGCAGGGGCCGCTCTTCATCGCGGTGCGCAGGCCTCTCACCATCGCGGCCTCTCTTGTTGCGGAGCACAGGCTCCAGACGTGCAGGCTCAGTATTTGTGGCTCACGGCCCTAGTTGCTCCTCGGCATGTGGGATCCTCCCAGACCAGGTCTTGAACCCGTGTCCCCTGCATTAGCAGGCAGATTCTCAACCACTGCGCCACCAGGGAAGCCCCAAATTTAGCCAATCTTGACTTACAAAGAGTATAAGTTAAATGCCCCCTCCCACTTTAAATTAGGGGGGACATTAACTGAGAGAAATTATTTGTTGTTAATGTGTATTAACACTAAGTATTCTGTCATATTCAGGAGTGACAGCTCAAATGGGGACCATACTTCTAAGAGATGGTGACATCTCAGAGCTACATAGTAATTACTACTATTGCTTCTTATAAATTTGTTCTAACAGGTATACTACATTCATTTCTTAAATGATTATATGATATTGAATTATGGATTTTTCAATGTTATATCTTTTATTTATTATGTTAAGCATCCAGTATCCTAATTTGTGTTATCTCTGAGTCTAGGTTATACTTCTGGAGTTTGTCAAACTATTTAGGCATCACTACCTAGAACATTTTAGCACCAGGTGGCAGCAAAATCTGAGAGCTGAGATAAAATTCTTGGCAGGAAAGTAAACAATTAAGAATTTGCCTCAAACCTCAGGATGGTTAATAAGGAGTAACAAATGCATAACTTCCCCCCTCCCCTTGCTTCTGTTTAGAGCTCCTTCTCTCTCTCTCTCTCTCTCTCTCTCTGTCTCTCTCTCTCTCTCTCTCTGTCTCTCTCTCTCTCTCTCTCTCTCTCTCTCTCTGTCTCTCTCTCTGTCTCTCTCTCATTTTAGTGAGTGATTATCCAAATTGTGCACACACCCTCCCCCTGCCCCCCCTTACACTCACTTATACTCTCGAACACACAGAGAAAACAGCCGGTCAGCCAGCTGAGTGGACTGTGCTGGAAATTAGATTCAGAAGGGCAAGAACTAGGATAGCCCAGAGCATAGAAAGCCAGCAGAATAAACCAAATTGGAATCCGTTAGGAAAATCCAGGGTCTAAAGGAACAGAGACTAAGCTCAAACACCAATTCCAAATGGCCAGAAGCAGAACCAAAGTCAAGCAGCTGAATAAAACAAAGAGGAGATGTAAAGCAAGAGCAGGGAAGACAGATAACAGTAATTGATCTTTAGAGGTCAGTAAGGGCAAGTGCTTGGTTATTTTGAGCTAAGCTAAAGAGACAGAGAAGAAACTAGAGTCATTCTCTCTTCTTAAATGTATCCAAGTGTTAATGACATCAACTCTACAAGATTCTCCATTCTCTATGGACTGGCCAAAGAACAGAATTCTGGGATCTTTTTTCAGTTTTACCCTGTACTTGCTGGATGATCCCGACTGGCTGTTTCCAAGCTTGAGGTGACTCCTTCATCAGATGAGAGTCAGTGCTAATCTAGTCTTGCCAGAAGAGATGGTAGTGATTTGGGATGGCAGCTCAAATTTGCTCTTATTTAAGAAGCACTGCATTAGTCACTTCAGATTTTTTTCTGGCTAGGGCCTGGTACTTAAACTGCCAAACCAGGTAGAAATGCATACTTCTTTTTTTGTAAAAAAATGCATACTTCTTAAACACAAATACAAAATCATTTTAAAGTCCATTAAACAGATTTTTTAGTTGGAGAGTAACTCAAAATTGTCAAGCAACTTTCCTTTCAGGTGCTTCCTTAATTATGATAAAGTTCCAAGTTGTATTTTTCAATAGTTATATTTTGCCAGTGTTTTTTAAAAACGGGTGTTAGGGCTTTTAGGCATTTTTGATCCTTTTTCCTACTTGTTGAAAAGGCCCACAGTTCAGTCCTTGGAACATGTATCAAACTCTCATCAACATTCATCAAACTCTCATCATCGTCTGAAGAATCTCTAAAAAGTTTGGAAGGGACTCTGTTGTAATCTTTATTTCTGAAGCTTCCCACACAATTGCATGGCTGTAAAAATGGATTTTCACATCATGTGTCTAAAGAAAAAAACAAGTGTCTTTGTTCCATGGTGCATTTCAGAAGATTAACAGGTGTTAACAGATGGGAGGATTCCAGCTTTTGCTCTTAAGAGTAAAAGGTCTATCGTGGTCAGTAATTGCCTCTTAAGAAGTAGCCGTGTTCATTTCTGGCCTTGCAAACCAAGAGGTGGACTCTCTTTATAGAGCAGGTGTTTGTGGACAACTAGCAACAAGTAGGAATCAAAGTGCCCCATGGTGAAGAGTTGCTAGGTGCCTGGGGAAGCCTTAAAGTGGCAGTACCTCCATGTTCCAGGGTTATACCTCGGGAACCTGATTTTGTAGCATGGTGACAGAGGATTTCTCTCTCTCTCAGGTGAACGCTTACTAACAAAATCTGAAATATAAACCAGGAAGCTTGTTTATTAACTTATAACTAGGAACTTGGATCCTCTGATTTCTACCTGTGATCTACAGACAGATCTACACAGAAAGCCAAATTATTATCAAAAGTCTGCTGCACATAAGCATAGATTCAGCATAAGGTGAATTAGCACATGATTCAAATGTTTAATAGCATTAACTTTGATAAAGTCCAATGTACTTGTCTCCACAAGGAACAAGACACATCAAATCCTTCACTTGTTTCTTTACCTTAATTTGATCTAATAGCTTTTCTAGTTCTGACATTTTATATTCAATTTCAACTTCGTGTCCATTTTCTTCTGGTGCAAATGGAAGCATAATAGGAAATCAAAAGAGGCAAGACCAACCACAGTAGTAGAGAACTGTGGCTCGAGATATATGAGGAGGAAGAAAGAGTGCTCTAAATACTCTGTGTGACTTCAAATCTCTAGACCGAGATAAATTCTATTCCACAATGTACAAGAAACACAGACACTGTTTATCATCCTCTGAGGTGTCACAGAGATGAGAAGAGGTGCTTGAACACCAGAAATAATCATATATTTTGACTTTCTAAATAGAGAAATTATTTGAGCCTTCAAAGACAGGAAAAGTGAGTCTAACGAAAACCTCTGGAAAAATTCAGGCAGATTATTGAGCATAGAAAAGAATGCAGTGATCACCAGGAAGTAAAATGAGTTCGCTACAAATGCATCAGTCATTCAACCAGTTCATCATTTACGTTCCAGGCTGCGTTATTAGTAGATACATTTATGTATTGGTTTATCAGATTTAAGATAAACCCAAATTTAGATCATAAAGTCAACCGGATGGTACTTAATTTTCTTTCTATGTTCCAAATCAGTTCAGGTAGCAGCAGTTATTCGTTCATCAGAAGTCTGGGTAAAGCTCAGTAGTGAGTCCATCCTGACCATGGACCCAGTCTATCTCCTGCAGTCACCCTGAAGGTAATGTTTTAGTTCTAATAATATTGCCTGCATTAGGAACATCTCTAATTCCACTTTCAGAATTCTCTTCTGAAGTTTACTTTCTGTCTTTACAGGTAGAAAGGCATTGCCCTTTGGAGAATGGGTTTTTAACGTTTTCAGAAATAATCAAGTCTATTAGAAACAAAAAAGGATGAACCTTGATCACCTACTCAATTGAATGAGGGGGTAGGGAAGTGAGGAACGCAGAGATTAACGGTCTACACATAAACCAAGGAAACTGATTTAGTTAGGGGTCTTGTAAATTGCTTCTGAAAGCAATCTCTAAACAGGGTTTTTTTTTTTTTTTTGAAGGTTTTATTTTTTTAACATCTTTATTGGGGTATAATTGCTTTACAATGGTGTGTTAGTTTCTGCTTTATAACAAAGTGAATCAGTTATACATATACATATGTTCCCATATCTCTTCCCTCTTGCGTCTCCCTCCCTCCCACCCTCCCTATCCCACCCCTCCAGGCAGTCACAAAGCACCGAGCTGATCTCCCTGTGCTATGCGGGTGCTTCCCACTAGCTATCTACCTTACGTTTGGTAGTGTATATATGTCCATGCCTCTCTCGCGCTTTGTCACAGCTCACCCTTCCCCCTCCCCATATCCTCAAGTCCGTTCTCTAGTAGGTCTGTGTCTTTATTCCTGTCTTACCCCTAGGTTCTTCATTACATTTTTTTTCTTAAATTCCACATATATGTGTTAGCATACAGTATTTGTCTTTCTCTTTCTGACTTACTTCACTCTGTATGACAGACTCTAGGTAAACAGGGTTTTTTTTAATGGAGGAAAATGTCCTTAATACTCTCAAATTCTTAAAGATTGTCTTGCTTTTGAACGTTTAAAAATGCAAGTTTAGGGCTTCCCTGGTGGCGCAGTGGTTAAGAGTCCGCCTGCCAATGCAGGGGACACAGGTTCAAGCCCTGGTCCGGGAAGATCCCACATGCCACGGAGCAACAAAGCCCGTGCACCACAACTACTGAGCCTGTGCTCTAGAGCCTGTGAGCCACAACTACTGAAGCCCGCGTGCCTAGAGCCCGTGCTCCACAACAAGAGAAGCCACCACAATGAGAGGCCCGCACACCGGAACGAGGAGTGGACCCCGCTCGCTGCAACTAGAGAGAAGCCTGCGCACAGCAACAAAGACCCAATGCAGCCAAAATAAATAAATTTTTTTTAAAAAAAAGCAAGTTTAAAATGATAAGGGAGATTGAATATAGGAAGACATACAGACTTTTCTATATCTTCCTTTCTTCTGATCTAGCAATGTAATTCTAGCATTACAAATATCTTTTAGTAACAGAACAGGTTTCATTCCATTTCAAATGCATTTTTATATGTACGATTTTTTTTTAATCGGGATAACAGATTTTATCTTCTAATGCTCTGATAGGCTATAAATCTTAGCTCTTTTATTTAAACTTAAATAGAATTTTTTAAACACACAGGAACAAAGATTTAGGTAGTCTTATGTTTGTATCTTTTCTTAAATTCTTTTGAAAACAAAATTCAAACTTTAACTCTAAATGCAAAAATATTCAGCTACCAATAGATTCACATTATGTTCAAGTGCTATGTTATACAGGACTTAAACCAAATTTTAAAAGTTAGGAGATCAGCAGTAGAACCAGAAAGTAACGCCTGTAATGTTATTTTTCCAATCTGCCTGATCCATGCAAATTTCCCCAGGAGACATTTCAAATACTCTTCACCAGAAGTTAATTGAATAAGAAATTTAAAAATAAGAATGATCTTTATCTATTTATAACTTACCCTTATTCCAGAAAGGATTGAAGATGGTTTACAAAACTACATATAATTCAATTAAAATTTTTATTTTTTAATTTATTTTTTATTGAAGTGTAGTCGATTTACCATGTTGTGCCCATCTCTGCTGTGCAGCAAAGTGACTCAGTTATACACATGTAGACATGCGTTCTTTTTTATATTCTTTTCCATTATGGTCTATCCCAGGAGATTGGATATACTTTCCTGTGCTATACAGTAGGACTTTGTCGTTTATCCATTCTAAATTCAACAAAAAAATTTTTAAAGCAAGGGAAGGATTAAAAAGAAAACAAATGTGGGTAAAGTAAGAAAAGGCTGAAGTGAGTATTCACATTCATGATTTGAAGTCCAATACACTTGCTAAACTTGACTTAGGCTTTTTAACAGCCGTTGCAAAGAAGGAAACAATCAGTTCCATAATTCATAAAGTTTGGGAGGGGGGAAAGGTCTATTTAGAGGGGGACAACATTCTAGATTCTGAAGCCTGGGGGTGGAGGAGCTCAATCATCTGCTAACCTAAAATATTTCTTGATGGTTGAAAGCTAAACTGGGCATTTTGTCAGGAATACCTGAAATGCAATCACACCATGTTACTCCTCTGCTCTAAAAAGTTCAGGAGTTCTCCAAGGCCTATAAATTAACTATACATGTCTTAATCTAATATTTTAGGCCAAATATCAAAACCAAATCAAGGTGACCTCTCTGAAGGCAGACAGCATTTCTTATTCAATATGGTGTTAACCAACATTGTCACAGGCCTTTGTGACAGAGTAGGTATCAACAGACACTCAAAGATGTTATGTAGAGGAACTCTAAACCAGCCAAGAAAGTTGGCAGAAACCTCTCCAGCCCTCATTTCTGTACTTGTAGGGCCTTCCTCTGACAGCTTTCCCTGTTGAATGCTGACCGATATCTTCAAAGTCAATAATAATGATAGCATCTCCATCACCAATAACAGCTACAGTAACATCACTTTGCATTTGTATAGTGCTCTACAGTTAACAAAGTGCAGATACAAAGATTTTAAAAGTATTCTCACAACCAGTTTGCTTTTTGGTCTGAGTAGGGATCATGGACCTTCCTACAATGCAGAAACGAAGTCTTGTAGAAGGTATGTCTTTATTAAGTGGTGGATGCCATTTCCTCCTGATTTCCACAGCAGGATGTGGTCTCTTCCTCCCCTTCAAATCCTGGTGGCATTTGGTTTGCACATCTCTTATGACAATAATAACTCCATATGTTTTATATCTGGTGTTACAGTTTGCAAAATTTCTTATGCTAAGTACCTGTTTCTTTTTTCATTCTCACAACAATTTCATTTAAGGAGAAAATAATCCTTTACCTTGAGTACCCTGCTGCTCTCCCCACATTCTCTAAAAACATAAAAAGTGAAAGCCATTCTGTAGATTAACACTGCCCATTGCCACCACCATACCATCCTCCAACGGAAACTAACATTTTTTTTCAGCTCCCTATTCTCTGCCAGATGCTGGGATAATTTTTTATAAATAATAAGTCGGCCTTTGGTATCCTCAGGTTCTGCATCCAAAGATTCAACCAATCACGGATTGAAAATATTTGAAAAAAATTCCCGAAAATTCCAGAAACCAAAACTCGAATTTGCTGCACACTGGCAACTATTTACATAGCATTTACATTCTATTTTAAATTATTTCTATAGCATTTACATTTATGCCATTTTATATAAGGGACTTGAGCCTGCTTGGATTTTGGTATCTGTGGGGGTCCTGGAACCAATCCCCTTTGGATTCCACGGGAGGACTGTACAGCTTCAATTTATCTCTTCTTTGCCTTTAGATTGTTCAATTTGATTTCCTGCCTCCCAAAAAAAACCCAGCCAAAATCTAGAAATAAAATATGTACTTTCCTTCTCTGTGGATACTCTAATAAGGAAAAAGAAAAGGGGTGGCAAAGCTGAGAAGGAACTGACACCCTTTCTGAAAACTTTCCTGCAGTGGCTGATTTAGGGACCAATTCTGTGGATTTCAGCAGCATAGTGTAACACATTGGGTGGATCAAGGCTGTGTTGACAAGAGCTGCCACTTACGGGAATTTCCAATGAAGACATCATCAGGTAGGAAAAGACTCCGGCAGAAGTATTTTGGTGAGGAGGCTCTTCATTCCTCACGTTGGTTCAGAGTAACAGTTCCAAGCGAGAAGAAGGCTGGGGAGAAGAAGCAAGATGGAGGCCACCACCGGAAATCTCCTGAGAGGACAGGAAAAGCCCTGCTCCAAGATGTGGCATTACCCAATTCCAGGAGGCGCCCTTCATATGGAATACAATGTGCATTGTGCCCTTGGAGTTGTGCAACATGCGGTCCTCCCCATGGTACCTGGCTCTGTCCTCCCCATTCCACTGAGGGCTATAGGGGGTACCCATGTTGGGGACTGTCACGAGAACTGGGAACTCGCAAGCTTTCTTACTCATTTGATGGTTTGATGCCTGGCATTTTGATTTCAGTTCAACGGGATTCTCTAGACAAGTTGATCAGGACCGTGTAGGCAAGTATCATGTCCAACGTGTGATTCCTCCTACAGAAACTCAGACTCCTTGTGGCAAAGATTTCTCTGGAAAAGTCAATTTCACATAAACTGTGTGGCCCCATTCCTTTAGTTATGTTTTTTTCTGGGAAAAGCATCACCATTTGAGAAAAATGAATTAGAAATTATTCTAATCCCTATATGGGGCCTAGTAACTATTTCTCACCTGCCCTTTAAGTCTATGGTTCTCAAAACCGACCACACTTAAGAATTATCCAGAGAAGTTTAAAAAACATATTGATGCCTGGTTTCCACTTCAGCCCAATGAAATCATAATCTCTGAAGGTGGGAACCAGGCAATTACATTTTTTAAAGATCCCCAAGTGACTTTGTTGTGTGCCTCAGGTGGTTTTCTTATTCTTCCTCTGATCTCACCCTCAGTGACAAATAGCTTTAAGAAGGCTTGTGGCTGCGGGAACTCAGTTGTGAAACTGGAGAAGACTAATCAGATTGCAAAGGTGATGAGACACACATGTCATTGAAAACAGATATTATCAAATGCCACATTCCAGGGCATGTGCTGGGAACACACAATAAATGACACAAGGTGCCTGCCCTCAATAAGTTTCTGTTCTAGTTGGAAGGACAGATATATGAACAACTATACTGCAGAGTAAAATTAAATCAAGGTACTGTGGGAACAGGTAGTGGTGGGGGATAAAGGAAGGTTTCTCTGGAGAGAAGAAATTTGAGGTGTGTCTTCAGGGAGAAGTAAAATTTTGATCAATGGAAAGGAAGCAGAAAACATTCCAAAGAAAAGAACAGCTTGAGCAAAGGCATAGAAGAAAGAAAGTGGATGGGATATTAGGAAATTAGAGGAACCTTGTGGAGCTTCAGAAAATGGTGGGCTATGAAGCTGGAAATTGAAATTAAAACTTGGAGAGCCTCAGAAGCCCCCACAAGAAATCATAAGTGTGTGTAAGATTGTATGATGCGTGTCTGAGAAGGAGGGGGCCACAACAAAGGTTTAAAAGTAACTAGTGCCATGACCAGATCTGAAACAAATAGGAACATGATCAACATGAACTTTGGTAAATACATTTGAGGTAGTTACTCATCCTACCTTCAGGCAACCTTCTCTGCTTATCTGCCCCTGGGACCTGCACTCTGGGGACCTGAACACACCTTTGTTTCATTCTTTGTGCCTTTTACATATTTTCTCTCTGTTCAGAATGCTCCGTCCTCCCTTCTTTAACAATTCCTATGTATTGACCAAACTCTGAAGTCACCTTCTCTGTGCTTCTTTCTATAGCACTTGTGTAGGGATAGCTTAAAAGGGCTTGTTAACTGTATTGTATTCGTTGACATGTCTGTCTTTCCCTCCAGAAGGTGAGCTCCTAGAAGACAGAAATGAGATCTTTTTAAACTTTCAATCAGCAGGACTCAGCACAGTGGCTGGCATATTGGCTGTGCATTGATTGAATGAATGTGAAAGCACTTACCAGATGTTAGAAAGATTCAAACTTACAATTTATGTCCTGCAATGTTAAAGTACAGGGATTCAGGAACATTTTTTCCATATTTAAAACCCTTTGCTCAGGCCTGAAACATTTATCATCTGAAGCGTTCATTTATATAAGCAAAGTGAAAGTTACTGAACCTATCAGTTTATTTCCATGGAGCAAGCAATATTTCTTTCTTTAGTAATAATCTGCCAAAGGAATATTACAGTTAATGTGTCTTTGGCTAGAGGAAATACAAATACCATTCAAACAGCTTCTGTAATCCATTGAGGCCTACAAAAGGGAAAGAAATCCCCTAAAGGGTGTGACAATGACATTTGGGCACTTGCTGGGCTGAGAAGAGGGAGGGTGGAACTCTGTGAATTTTGTTGATTTCCAATCCCTTAAATGTATTTCTGCTGGTTGGAGGAGTAAAAGGTTTACTGGTGAGAGTGTCAGTTATGAAAGGATTGAGGATAGATTCTATAATCCTGTAAAAGAGAGCCTCGGCAGGTTCTCCAACAGGAATCTAGAAATATTTGGTATCTTGGAAATCATTTCGCACTATTGTTATATTCTCTTAGTTCTTATGACAATCCTGCTGCTCCTGGAAGAAATGGCAACTTCCATGAACTTCATTTTTGCCCCTGGAAGAAATGGCAACTTTCATGAACTTAATTTTTGTTGCTCTCATACTCTATTTGCAAGGCACTTTATTTTTCCCTGCAGTTCTATCAGGCTTTGCCTCATGTATTTTGGTGCTCTGTTGTTAGGTACATACACATTAAGGATTGTTACATCTTCATGGAGAATTAACCCCTTTATCATTAGGCAAAGTGTCCCTCTTTATTCTTGATAATTTTCCTTGTTCTCAAGTCTGCTTTGTCTGAAATTAATATAGCTACTCCGTTTTTTTTGAAGATTTATTTATTGTTTAGTTAGTTAGTTAATTTATTTTTGGCTGCATCTGGTCTTAGTCGCAGCACAGAGGACCTTTGTTGTTGTGCATGGGCTTCTCTCTAGCTGTGGTGTGTGGATTTTCTCTTCTCTAGTTGTGGTGTGCAGGCTCCAGAGTGCGTGGGCTCTGTAGTTTGCGGCACTCAGGCTCTAGTTGAGGCATGCAAGCTCGATAGTTGCGGCACTCAGGCTTAGTTGCCCCAGCATGTGGGATCTTAGTTCCCTGACCAGGGATCGAACCCACGTCCCCTGCATTGTAGGGCGGATTCTTTACCACTGGACCACCAAGGAAGTCTCTATATAGCTACTCTTGATTAGCATTAGCATGGTATATCTTTCTCCATTCCTTTACTTTTAACCTTTCTGTGTCTTTATATTTAAGGCGGGTTTCTTGCAGAAAACATATAGCTGGGTCATGTTTGTTTGTTCACTCAGACAGTCATGCTGACAAAAAAAATTGGTGTATTCAGAGCATTCATATTTAAAGTGGTTATTAATATAGTTGGTTTAATATTTACCATGTTTATAACTCTTTTCTGTTTGTACTTGTTTCTCTCCTGCCCCCTTTTTGCACTCTCTGGTATATCAATTATACTTCTTTTTAAACTTTTTTTTAGTAATTTCTCTAGAGTTTATAATGTATATTTCAACTAATCTAAGTCCCCTTTCATATTACACTTACCACTTTATGGGTAGTTCAGTTACCTTAAACAGAGTTTTCCCAATTCCTCCCTCCTATTCCTTAAAACATTGCTACCATTTATTTTACCCAATGTATTGTTACTATTATTACTTTGAATAGTTATCTATCAGACCAAGTAAGAAGAAGAAAAATAAAATATTTTATTTTAAATTTATTTGTTCCCCTTCTGGGCTCATCCTTTCTTTACATATCCAGATTTGTAACCTATTACATTTTCTTCCTCCCTGGAAGAATTTCTTTTAACATTTCTTGCAGAGCAGGTCTGCTGGAAATGAATTCTTTCACTTTTTTTTTTTTTTTGGTCATCTGAGAAAGTCTTTATTTGTCCTTCACTTGTAAAGGATAAATTTGCTGGATATCAAATTCTAGGTTTGTGTTTTGTTGGATTCTTTTTTTCCTAACACTTTAAATATTTCACTCCACTCTTTTCTTGCTTGCATGGTTTCTGACGAGAATTCAGATGTAATTCTTATCCTTGTTCCTCTATACATAAGATGTTCTTTCCCTCTGACTTCTTTCAAGATTTTCCCATTGTCTCTGCCTTTTTTGAGTTTGACTATGACATACTTAGGTGTAGATTTTTTTGGCATTTATCTTGCTTGGTTTTCTGTGAGCTTCCTGCATCTGTGGTTTGGTTTCTGTCATTAATTTTGGAAAATTCTCATCCATTTTTACTTCAAATATTTCTTCTGTTCCATTTTCTTTCTCCTCTCCTTCTAGTATGCCAATTATGTATACGTTCCATCTTTTGAAATTGTCCCACAGTTCTTAGGTGTTCTGTTCTTTTTTTTTTCCTTTGCATTTTAGTTTGGGCAGTTTCTATTGCTATATCTTCACACACACTCATTCTTTCCTTGGGACCATGTCCAGTCTACTGAAAAGCCCATCAAAGGTGTTCTTCATCTTCATTAGAGTGTTTCTCGTTCTCGGCATTTCCTTTTGATTCTTTCTTAGAGTTTCCATCTCTCTCCTTCCATTACCCATCTGTTCTTGTATGTTGTCAATTTTTTCCATTAGACTCCTTACCATATTAATCACAGTTATTTTAAATTCCCTGTCTAATAATTACAAAAATCTATGTCATATCTGAGTCTGACTCTGATCCATGCTTTGTTTCTTGAGACAGTGCCTTTTCTTGTCTGTTAATAGGCCTTGTAATTTTTTGTTGAAAGCCAAACATGTTGTATCAGGTAGTGGGAACTGAGGTGAACAGGCTTCTGGTGTGAGGTTTTACATTAATCTGGCTAGGAGCTGGGCTGTGTTTAATGTTGGCAGTAGGTATAAGAGGCTTCAATTTCCTCTAGCATCCTTGTGGTCTGGATTCTCCTAAAAACTCCTTATATAGAGACTGCACCTTGCAGTTCTTTCAGTTCTAATCCACTGTGATTATTCTGAAGACCTGTAGATATGGTGCTAAGGTGTAGGGGGTGCAGAAGCATTCAATAATTATGATTTACCTATGATTAATTTTCAGTCTTTCAGTGGTCTTGTGTCTTTGGACTTTGACCTTCACAAGTGTTTCTCAGCCACTTCCCTGCCTTAGGAGAGACAGGAAGTCTAGAAGGGGCTGGAGTTGGGTAATGCAACCCTCTCTCAGCACCTCCACTCTCCCCCCCCATGCGTCTCTGGCTATGTAGGCCTTTGTTATAGAGAAGGCTCCATATATTTCAACATAGTTTATTTTCTCCTCCTCTGCCAGAAACATGAGTTTTTTTTCTTGGCTCTTCACCATGAGAACCTGGTGAGCTTCCTGGAGGTAAAGCTCATGAATGTATGCAGTTCCCCGCTAAGACTGCAGGCCCCAAGGGTTTCTCACTCTCACACTAGTCCACACTCCACCTCCAAGGATTTGTCAAAGTTATCATGTAAATGTTTCCACCAGCTTAAGGCTCCAGGGACTTCTGTTTCAGATAAGCTAATGTTAGTTGCGATTCTCTGTATTTGCCTGTCTCTCCAGATTTCGGGGAGAGGGGCAGTTTGCCCTGAACCTCAATTCTTTTATGAGTCAAAGAAAGGTAATTTACTTTAAGTTTGTTCATCTTTTTTCTTGTTGTACGGATGGGGGTGATGACCTTCAAGTTCTTTACAAGTCAGAGCTGAAACTGGAAGCCCTCAGAACTCTGCAAAAACAAATTTAAATAGTGCTTTGTCATTTATCCAATTATTCATTTATTACAGGTACAAGGTATTGAACTAGAATCTATAGGTGGATACTGAGATAAGCAAACATGGAGCCGGTCCTCAGGAAGCTTATATTCTAACGTGGGATGGTACAAGACAGCTTCTCAACCCCTGTGCTTGACTGTGTCATAGGTGTGTGGAAGCGTTAACTTTCCAAGCTCCCAGTGCAACTGAGCCAGTGGCAGAAGCTGAGAACAGCTTTCTCTCTCAGTTTTGCTTATAAATATCATTTTCTATTTGTGTCATGACAAGGAAAAGGGTGAAAAACACTGGAGGTGGCAACAAAACACACACCAAATTACTGTAATAAAATGCAGACAGTGATGCGTCAAAAAAAGATCGGATTATTAAGGTGGGTGTTTAGAGGAGGGAGGCCTTAAATCTAGAAATTCTAGAAAAATTATGAGAGGTCACATTTGGAGTGAACATGGGAAGATGAGTAGGATTTGAATGTGCAGAGAGGGAGGGGCAATCGATGGAGAATATTCCAGGTGTAAGGCACAGGTAGGATTGGGAATAGGATTGGGATGAAGAACACTGAGTTCAATTTGGTTAGAGCAGAGGATGAGTGAAGAGGAATAATGGGAGCTAAAGTCAGAAAGAAAGGTTGGGTGCATGTGGAATATATCAACTTGCACATTTGTATATTTATCATGTGATATTAATTGATATTCATGACAATACTAAGGTACTACAAAATTCAAGGTGCCTTGGAAATTGCCAAAGTTTAAACAATATTTAGTAAGATTCTAATGCTAAGTAAGTTTACTGTGGTTTAGTTGCAAGCACAGTATGAAATTGCATCTTTTGTTGAAGGTGAGTTGGATGGTAAGGGGTGTCAGTATGAATTAAAGTCATTGATAAAGCAAAAATTACCATGTTAAAACTACTCTTGAAAATTGCTTAAATTGCCCATAAGGTCTTTTTTTTTTTTTTTTTTTTTTTTTGCGGTACACGGGCCTCTCACTGCTGTGGCCTCTCCCGTCGCGGAGCACAGGCTCCGGACGTGCAGGCTCAGCTGCCATGGCTCACGGGCCCAGCCGCTCCGCGGCATGTGGGATCTTCCCGGACCGGGGTACGAACCTGTGTCTCCTGCATCGGCAGGCGGACTCTCAACCACTGCGCCACCAGGGAAGCCCACCCATAAAGTCTTTTAAGCATGGTTTTATAAATACTACCTTGTGCAATAACTGTTGGGAGCACTAAGTTCTGAGAATTATTAAGATAATTAAAAGAACAAAAAGGTGGTGAAGGAGTCTTTAGAGAGATGTCTGGGCATTTAAGCTATTCTACGTGTTAAATGGTTATCAAATTCCTAAGTAGTGAATGGTTGATAAGCAGAGAATTCTAGTGTTACTGTCTGCCTGCAGAGTTCACTCCTTTTGGTTTGATGTAAGGTCTCTATAATCTTAATATATATGAACAGATTGTTTGGTAATGGTGTATGTGTGTGGTGGCAGGAGCCACTAAAGCAGAAAGTGGAAAGGTTTAAGTACTAAAGCCAGGGAACACTATGTGTAAGTTTAAAATGATATCATAAGATAATAGAAACAAATGGAATTTTGTGTTGATAACAGAACTCTCTTGATTGAAAATAGAAGTTCACCTGAGCTAGTTTAAGCAATTAAAGAAAATGCAGGGTGAGAGCTGGGGTAGGGTGGGGGATTAGTAGGCTTTGGGGTTTAACCAGACCTAAGTGGTTAATGCTAAGCCACTCTAGGTCTAAGCTAAACCTCAGGAATGAGCTGGAACAAGGAATTTAAATGTGCTGCAAACTCTGTTTCTTTTTTGTGCATCTAATCATTCTCACCTACCTCTCTTTCTATCATGGCTTTTCATTTTATATTCTAAAGGTTGAAGGTCTCTAACAAGGGTAGGGATTACTGCTGCTATTTCACCACTATTTCAGAGACAGGTAGTAGAGAGAAATGCTATTAAGGAAGTATATATTCCTTGTCTACTAAGAGGTTTTATTTGTTTTAAATCAAGAATTACTAGCTCTTTATTTTCCTTTTTTATTATGGTGTAACTCACACAAAGTATATACACAAATCTTAGGTGTACAGCTCGATGAATTTTCACATATGTAATCACAACGGTTCAATACACAGAAACTTTCCAGCACCCCAGAAAGCTACTTATGCTCTCTCCCAGTTAATCCCACATTAAAGGTAACCACTATTATCACTTTACTTTTAACCTTTCTTCATCTCAGTTCACCAGATTGTTGGAATGTTAGAATGCACAAAGATAGAATGCATTCAGAACTGCAGTAGATATTTCAATAGTTCATATGCTAGAGAAAGAACTTAGTGAAGGTAGTGGCTTTACATATTTTTTGAACATGACCTACAGTAAAAAACAAAAAACAAACCCACATTTTTTAACAACATGGCCTAGGATATACATACAATCATCTCTCCACATTTTCAAGTGGGATCATGAGCAGCATGGCTTCCTCTGATTCAAGGGTCTATGGAGTCAAAAACACAGCCACCAGGAGCTCTGCTGTGAGCACCTTCTCCATTCAAGAAACAAGCCATATTAAAGCTAGAATCCTGGTCCCAATCTCAGATTCCTGGAACAGGTATCTTATTGTTCCAGCTTGGGTCAGGGGTCTGCTCCTGGACCAATTCACTATGGTCAGGAGCATGGGTCCATGCTTGTATAAAATGGCTGCCAGAGGCTCATAACTGATAGCCTGCAGATCTGGTGGGGAGAAGCAGTTCCCAGAAGAGGAATGGACCAGGAAGACAACCTAGGAGGTCTATATTATTGCGCCAAATCTGAATTTGATTCTCAGGTTCTCCATATACTTGCTCTATAATACTGGAAAAATTATGTCTTAATTCATAGAGTGAATATATATTGTTTCCTTAGCCTGTTCCAAGAATGTGCTACTTTCTAAGCAAATGATAATATACACCTTTCCTCAAGAAACAGCCTTATTCAGGTATAACTGATATACCATAAACAACATCCATATTTAAAGTGTATAATTTGGTAAGTTTTAACATATATATACACCCATGCAACCAGTACCACAAGCAAGATAATGAACATATCCATTATCCCCAGAGTTTCCTCATGCCTCTTGGAAATCCCTCCCTTCACCCCTACTCCATTTAGCTATTATTCTTAATTCTTCAAATAGCTCCCACAATTCCTTACAGACACAAATTAGATTCTGCTGTTTGAAAGTGATCTTTTCTCCCATTACAATTTTAAATAGGTGATCGCTGTTTAGGAAAGCTATTGCTCTAGCCATTTTACTGAACGTGTTTCAATTCATTCCTTGGGTTTTCCAAGTAAGCAATCATAATATCCAAAAAGAATATTTTTCTTTTTCTCCATTTATTTATTTATTACTGTTTGTTTTGTTTGGCCTTCCTGGTTCAGTTAGGACCTCAGGAAAATGTTGGCTAGTAGCAGCAGGCCTGCTCCTAACAATTTCAGTGCCCAGGCAAGAGTACAAAAAGAGGTCCACACACCATATATCTAAATATTTAAAGATTATAAAGCTAACAAACTGTTAGATTAAAACGTTCTATTTAGCTACGTTGAACACACCTAACTTACAGCAAACATATGTATAATAACCTAGAAGGCTAGGTTCAAGTTTAGAATCCTTGAGTGTCACATCTCCCTAGTGTACTTGAGGTAGATTTTTTCAGAGCTTAACTTGAATGAGCTTTACTTCAAAAGCTCTTGTTTTTGGGGCTTCTCTGGTGGTGCAGTGGTTGAGAGTCCGCCTGCCGATGCAGGGGGCTGTGGGTTCGTGCCCCGGTCTGGGAAGATTCCACGTGCCGCGGAGCGGCTGGGCCCGTGAGCCATGGCCGCTGAGCCTGCGCATCCGGAGCCTGTTCTCCGCAATGGGAGAGGCCACAACAGTAAGCTCTTGTCTTGCATAAAAATTTTTTTCCTATGGTATTGGCTAATACTTTAATTTTTCTCCTTAGAATTAAAATCTTATAAACACCTCATTCCTAGAGTAAAAGAAATCAGCACTCATTATACTCACAAAGAAAATCCAAAACGCTTAGCAGATTTTATGCTTTATTTTAGAAATTCCCTTTCAAGGCAATTCTTACAGACCCCTAATATTCATTGGTCCACAATTTCTACCCCTACTCCCACTCCACTGGAAGACCCTAAGAGCTGAGTTTCCTTAGCTATGGCTTGAATAGCCTTATGACTTCTAAGGATAGTACCATCAGTGGATACGTTCTGAGCAAGTCATCTGAATATTCACAAACGCATATTAAAAAGGCTGGATCTGGAAGTCAGGCCATCCAGGGAGGAGGACTTGTGACCTGGACAGGGCTTCAAAGCCAACCGTTTGTTCATTGGTATCAGCTGGAAGAACTTGAAAAGGGAATTAGGAAACCCAGTTGAAGTTCCAACTGTGTCACTACATGGCTGAGCTGCTAGTGAGTCACTAGAACTCTTTGTTGAGGCTTAGCATCATTATCTATAAAATTGGGATAAGGATACTGGCACTGGGTTGACACTGGTTCAACCCGTTTTTGGGAAAAAGCACAACTTGTCTGAGTTTCAGTTTCTGTGCCTGTTACAATTAAGACTTGTGCCGTCTACCTCAGAGGGGGGTGTAGATGGAGAAGGCACAACCTCTGTGAGCTTCAGTTTCTACAGGTGTAAAGAGGTAAGAACACCCGGCCAGCCCACCAATAAAATTCCTAGAAGAACAGAGGAAAATGGACAAAAAAGTTGCAAAATGTAGTGGGCTATACAGATGTGAATTGTCTCACACTTAAAACTCAACGACACACTTAAAGAGCATTTGTGCGTCTCCTTCCTCTTGGCTCCCTTGTTACAACCCCACAACATAAATCAATACCACTTAGTAAGACGGTCCAGAGCGGCGACCGCGTCTGTACACACAGAGGCGCCAGCCACACCCCTCGAGGCCGGAACTGGGCGGGAGGGGGCGTGGCGCAGCCCAGCCCGCCTATCGCGACGCCCCGTCCTGTCGCGCCCGCGCCTGCGCCTGCGCCGTGCGTACCCACCGGCCTCGAACGTCCCGGCGGGAGGTAAGGGGATCGCGATAGGCCCCCACGGGGGCGTAAGGCCCTGGCCGGCGTCGTGGGCCGGGTGCCAGTCCCGCGCGCGGGAGGGGCGACCCGCAGGAAGCAGGGCATCAGGTTGTAAGTGCGAACGCTGTGGGAGTTCCTCTCGGCTTGAAGAAGTGGTGGTTTCGGTTTTGGAGGTGCTTTCGAAGCGGTTATAGGGAGGCGGCCTATCGGGCGAGCTTGACGGCCTCCCGGGGTCTCAGGGTGGAAAAGTTTACTTCGTCTGCCCTGAGTGTGACGCACCGTGGGTCTTACGTCATCAGGGTCGCCGGCGTCTAGGTCTGGAGAGGGTCCCGCGCACCCGTTCGGGGGCGGGGGTGGGGGGAGGTGGCGTTTGGTTTATGTGGCCCAGGTGCGCGGTGGGTGACGCTGCGAGGGATGACGCGAGGCTCGAGGGTGTTTAGGGGAGGTCCTGGGGCGCGAGGGGGGAGCCTCCTGTCAGCCATGCCAGGGAGGGTGGTTCGCAGAAGGCCCCACGTCTGTCTCCCCTTTTTTTACAATTCGGAATCGGAGGCTCAGAGAGCAGACCGTACGGTAGGTAGGTCCGAGGGCCTTGACTTTTCTTTCCAAATTCAGTACCCCTTCCCCCAGTGAGAAATACGGGGCGACGTGCCTGAGGGAATTCGGTGCCCCAGGTGTGGGGAAATGTGGAAAGGTGTTCATAACGTTTTTGGAAGGGGGCGTTGCCAGCGGTATTGGACTTTTCCTGAGAAATGGGGCTGTTCACTTATAAATAACCTTAAGTAATTTGGTTAACCTCCCAGTACTTTTTCCTTATTGGAAACGTGAGTAGTATGGTACTCAGCTGGTAATAGTTGTAAGCACTAAAGGTAGTTTGTAAAGCACCTGGCACCCGCCCCGCCCACCCCAAGTGTTAGTGCAGTGAATATGATTGCAATTCTTTGACCTCAAAATATTTGTCCTGTCTTATGGGAAACATCAGTTTACACATTATTTTAAGAGACTTTTTATTTTGAAATATTTTACAGTTACAGAAAAGTTACAAAAGTAATACAGAGTTCTCTACAATTTCCTTTAATGTTAACATCTTACATAACTATAATGCAATTATCAAAAGTAAGAAATTAACTTCAGCACAACGCTGTTAACTAAATCACCAACTTTCTTCAGATTTCATCGTTTTTTATACTAAAGTCCTTTTTCTGTTCCACGATTCAATCTAAGATCCCACGTTGCATTTAGTTGGCATGGCTCCTTGATCTTCTCCAGTCTGTGACAACTTCTAAGTCTTTTCCTGTCTTTCATGACCGTTACACTTTGGAAGAGTCCTGGTTAGTTATATTGTAGTGTCCTTCAATTGGGTTTTGTCTGATGTTTTCTCAAGATTAGATTAAGGTTGTGTACTTTTGTTGATACCACAGAAGTGTATATGCCCTTCTCAGTAGTTCATCATATGAGGGGTACATTATATGACACACTGCATTTGATATTGCTCTTGATCACTTGGTTAAGGTGGTGTCGGGTGGGATTCTCTAATGTAAAGTAACTATTTTTCCCTTTGTAATTAATCAGTATCTTGGGGGGAGAACTACTTTTAAACAATGCAAATATCTTGTTTCTCCTCAAACTTTAATTTGTTGATTTTAGCATCCATTGATGATCTTGCCTTCAGTAATTATTACTGTAATGTTCTAATGGTGGTTTTCTGTTTCCCTCATTCCTTTGTAATTTATTAATTGGAGTTTTTCTGTAAGGAAGAGCTGCATCTTCATCCCATTTATTTATTTATTGTTAATTTATTGTTTTTGTATCTGTATGGACTCATTTATTTTTCTATTGGTTATTTTCCTACACTTTGGTTATTTGTTGTATGTCTCAAATTGTTCCAGCTTCGTCCATTTCAAGTTTTTTCAGGTTGCTTCCTGTGCCCTTTTTATAGGCTCTCATCCTTTTTTGAGAACTTCCTTGCTTCTTGGATGCTCCAAGCTTCTCTTGCATTTTCCCTGCCCTGGAATCCACCATTTCTCCAAAGACCCCTGCTTTCTTTGTTTGGAGAGTAGTATTTAAACACCAAGGATCTGGGCGCTAGGTGTGCTCATTGCTACTGGGTTATCATTACTTCCAGTGCCTGGCAGAAGACATCTTAGAAGCGTGTGTGTGTGTGTGAGTGTATGTATTATTTCTAGCTGTACATACAGTCGTCCCTTGGTATCCACAGAGAATAGTTCTAGGACCTGCAGTGGATAGCAAAACCCGAAGCCACTTAGGTCCCATAGTTGGCCCTTTGTATCTGCGGTTCCATATCCACGGATTCAACTAACTGTGGATCATGTAGTATTTATTGAAAAAATAGTATTTATTGAAAAAACTTCACTGTAAGTGGACCCTCTCAGTTCAAATCCATATTGTTCAAGGGTCAACTGTAAATCCATATATTTCATGGAGATACAGGCACACATGTGTATATTCATGCATCTGCAAAGATTTATATTTATTTTTGTGTTTATCTGTATATATATATATATACACACACGTATTTTAGATATATGTCTGTATATATATATATTTTTTTTTTTTTCTAAACTAAAGTTTATCCTGATACTTCTGTTTCTAATACAGTACCACAGGGTTCATTCTAGTCTTGCCTCTTACTTGTAACTTCTTTCTTCAACAGTGAGAAATCTGGCTTTTGTGTTCTACAAAATATTTCCTTATTTGTTCAGTCCTAGTATACACATAAAGTAATTTCAGGATTTCTAACCCATAGTCCTATGAGAAACAAATTTACTAACTAGAGTACAGTATAGTTGTGTGTAATTCTTTTTGTCTTTAGCCTTATAGTTAGTATCCAGTTTAGTATCTAGGATCCCATATCTAGACACTAGTATCGAGTATCCAGCATCTGTTTTCCAAAGTTACCTAGATTAGTTATTTTCTTCCCCTACTTCTTTCATTGTGGTTATGTTGTTCATTTGTAATACAGTTAATTTTATTTTTTATAGTTTGTATTTCATTTTGGGTTCCCCCACATCTCGTTGTTTTTGTTTTTTAATATACAAAAATGCACCTTTTGTGGTGTACAGTTCTGTGAATTTTGATAAATGCATATAATTGTTTATCCACCACCATTCTCATGATACAAACAATTCTGTTGCCTCAAATATTCCATTACACTAGAAAAATAAAGTGAAAAGTAATACAACAACTTTATAGAAGTTTGAGAAATTAGGCATTTTTGTGTATTTTCTCTTGTTTTTTCATAGACATATTTTAAATACCTGTGATGTTAATGTATTTTTTAATCCTGTGTTTTAATTATATCAGAAATATTTCCCAGTTTTCTGTCTTAAAAATCAAGAAATGCTGAAATACATTTTCAACTGATTATTTAATCACACTTTTAAACCACAATTTCTATATTGAATTACGACCTTCCCTTAATAGCTTATAAACGTTATTTGAGCTATTTTATGATCAGAGGCACTGTTGGATGACTTTGTTTCAGTAACATCATACTTTAATGCAACTATTTGAATGCTGTGTTCCCTTCTTAGTTTTATATGGGTAATTTATTATAATTTTATAGAAATGGAAATGGTGGAGAGAAAAAAAAATACTCTCTAGAAGTAGACCAAGAGTTGGGAAAGTCTTGGGAGGGTCTTAGGCCAGAATGTCTTCCCCTAGAGATGGCCCTTGTGAGGCAGCAGGTTATTCCTTGAGCACAAAAAGCTGAGGGGCAGAGTCATGCACTCTGACCTGGAAATATTACTTTTTGAATTCAAAAAAGAGAGCTATCGTCATAGCATAGGGGAGCAGTGAAAACAAGCCAAATAGTCAATAATTGGGGTTTGTCAAGTACACCATAAACTGATCAGTGGAAGAGAAGGCAGAATCATTTGAGTTGTATCTCAAATGATACACAAAGTTGAGAGGCAGATGGGATATAAAAGAGCATCTAGACAGAGGGAGCACCTTGCAAGCCAAAAGCAGAGATTGGGTGATGATACTTCAGTAGGTTGGGTGGATTACTTATGAACATTTTATTTTCTTATTCAGATAATAGGGAACTCTTAGAAGTTTTTATTCAGAGGAGGAGCATGTTGCCTTTGGTGTTTTAGATATATTCTTTGGTGGTAATCTATGGGGAAAAATTGGAGAGGGGAAAGAGTCTAAACACAGGCCAAATAAGACACTTGTAATGTGCTATGCATATTGTGCTGTTTGACTAGAGTGATAGGATTAGAAATCGTGTAGAAGAGACATGTGAAGAAATGTTTTAGTTCCATTAGCATCTGTTGAATACCAGGTATGTTAAAAAACATTTTGATAGGAATAGTAATAGATATAAAGATAGCTTCTTATATAATCTGCATAGTGGAAGAAAACACAAGAGGCAATGTGACAAACTGGGAACATAGTGTTAGGGAAATATTGATAATTTATGAGACTATTATATGTTAATATAATAAAAGAAAGCCAGTCCCTGTAGCACGAGCAGGCAATTGATGAAAGAAGAAATGCAAATAGAGAATAAGTCAATCTCATTAGTAATATAAAGAATGCAAAATAAAACAATAATGAGATACCATTTTTGTCACCAGTTGAATGTCTTAAGAAGAATGATAATATCAGGTATTGGTTGGAGTATGGATAAATGGATATTTTAAAGTTTTTTTAAATTGAAGTATAGTTGACATACAATACTGTATTTATCTCCAGTATACAACATAATGATTTGACATTTTTATACATTATGAATTTATCACCATGATGTCTGGTAACCATCTATCATCCTACAAAGTCATTACAATATTATCAACTATATTCCGTATGCTGTACCTTACATCCCTGTGAGTTGTTTATTTTATAACTGGAAATGTGCACCCCTTACTCCCCTTTACGCATTTCACTCACCATGCTGCCTCCGTTCTGGTGACCACCAGATTATTCTCTGTATCTGTGGATCTGTTTCTGTTCTGTTTTGTTTTTTAAATTCCACATGTACATGAAATCATACGGCATTTGTCTTTCTTTGGCTTATTTCACTTAGCATAATACCCTCTAGGTCCATCCATGTTGTTGCAAATGGCAAGATTTCATTCTTTTTTATGGCTGAGTAACAGTCCATTGTGTGTGTGTGTGTGTGTGTATGTATGTATGTGTATCACATCTTCTTTAGCCATTCATCTATCTTTGAGCACTTAAAGGTTGCTTCCATATCTTGCTAATGTGAATAATGCTCTATGAACATAGGGGTGTATATATCTTTTCAGTTAGTGTTTTCATTTTCTTAGATAAAAACCAGAATTAGAATTGGTGGATCATATGATAGTTCTGTTTTTAAATTTTTGAGGAACCTCCGTACTGTTTTTCATAGTGGTTGCACCAGTTTACATTCCCACCACATGCATGTGGGTTCCCTTTTCTCCACATCCTTGCCAACAACCAACACTTGAAATTTCTTGTCTTTTTGATGATAGCCATTCTGACAGGTGTGAGGTGATAGCTCATTGTGGTTTTGATTTGCATTTTCCTGATGATTAGAGATGTTGATCATCTTTTCATGTGTCTGTTTCCCATCTGTCTGTCTTTCCTGGAAAAATGTTCAGATCCTCTACCCAGTTTTTGATTGGATTGTTTATTTTTTTGATATTGAGTTGTGTGAATTCTTTGTATATTTTGGATATTAATGCCTTATCAGATATATCATTTCCAAATATCTTTTCTCATTTAATAGGGTACCTTTTTGTTTTGTTGATGGGTTCCTTCACTGAGAAAGCTTTTTATTTTGATGTAGTCCTATTTCTTTGTTTGCTTTTGTTGCCCTTGCCTGAGGAGACAGACCCAAAAACATATTGCTAAGACCAGTGTCAAAGAGTATACTGCCTATGTTTTCTTCTAGGAGTTTTATGGCTTCGGGTCTCACATTTAAGTCTTTAATCCAGATAAGTGGACATTTTGATATGTTGCTAGTGGGAATGTAAATAGGCGCAGCCTTTTTTGGGACATTTAGAATCAGAAGCCTTAAAAAATGTATGTACCTATTAATTCTATTTCCAGGTATTTACTTTAAATAAATAATCATAGATGGTAGTATGGATTTGTGTAAAAGAAGAGTAATTACACTGTGGTTTAGTTTATAATAGTGGAAAATTGGAAACATCCTGAGTGGCCAACATTAGATGATTAAATTATCGAACATCTGTACAATGTGATACCATGCTGCTATAAAAAATACATTATAGAAAAATAATAATTTACATGGAAACATTTTTATTATATTTGATCAGGTTATTCACAATAAATCTTTTATTTGTTCTTCATTGCTTCCTTTATTCACCCAGTAACAGTATACTTTATTATATTTTTTTGCTCCTTGCCATTCCTTTCTTTTGGGTTTATTTTCTTTATTGTTAAAGCATGCCTTTTAAGTAGTTCTTTTAATGAAGGGCTTGGTAATAAACTCAGTCTTTGTATGTCTGAAAATGATTATTTTACCTTCACTTCTGAATAATAATTAACCTGGGTATATACCAACTCAGCACTTTGAAGATATTCCTATCTTTTGATATGTTGCTTTGATGAAAAGTTGACTGCTTTTGTTGTTTTAGTTTATCTGTCTTTTATCTCCGGTTTGCTTTTTAAGATATTTTTTCTTTGTCCCTAATGTTCTGAAATTTCCCTTCCATGTGTTTAGGTAAATTTGTTTTTTATTTATGCTATTTAGTGTTTATGTGCATTTTCAGTTTGAGGCTTTACATCTTAATTCTCAGCATATTCTCTTTGAATAGTGCCTTTTTGCCATTTTATTTATTCTTTCCTTATGGGACTCCTACTTGTTATTGAGCTTGTCATTTTATCCTTAATGTTGCTTATCTTCTTTTTATGTGTCCTTATTCCTCTGTGTTCATACTGATAGCTTCCAATCAATAATTGTCTTTTCAGCTACAAAATTTACTGTTTAACCCATCTTTGGAGGTTTTTATTTGTAGAATTTTTACTTGGTTTATTTTCAGATTGACCTGTTACTGTTTCATAATATTATCTAATTTTTTTTAAGATTCTGTTTCTTTCTTTATATTTTTATTTTGAAATGTACCTATTTTAATTTTATTTTTAGGTTACTTTATTATCTCTAGTCCCTTAGCTGTAAATTTTCCCATTTTGTTGGGTCTGTGGACCAATCTTTTGGCGGTGAACTTCCCCATCATCTCTAATTCCACTAACTACTGTAGCTGTTAGACTCTTTATTTTTGGTGTCTGGAGATTTTCCTTTTTTGCTTTCAAGCTTAGATTAACTGTAAAGACCAAGTTACTGGTAGATGAGATAATCTGTATAACCAACACTTCAAGATTTTCAACTGTGAAAGAGAGAAACAACATTATTTAGAATAATAGTTCTTAATGATTCTGGAGTGATAGAGCTTTTTGATAATTTCTTGAAAGCAAAGGACTCTGTCTTCTGAAATAATTCAAAAATATATTCATCATTTTTTGTAAACAAACATTCAGGAACTCTCAAGTCCCAAACCCCTATCTCTATGGACCCAAGTCTAAGATACCATAACCCAATGGAATTAACATAGTCAACTTATTTTTAATATGGGAGAGGTTATGGCTAATTAGATGGCATGAAAACATGATGTACAACAGTGGTTTTCAAGCTTGCTTAAGCAGTGGAGCCCTTTATTTACAGAAAATCGAATAAGTTCAAATTTATGAAATAGATATAAGTAAATTTTCTCCAACTGAAGCAGGTGTGGGGTCCTGGAGCCTGTCCACTTGATAACCTTTACCATCACCTACCCTGACCCCAAAGATATAACCCTGGACTCTCTGGAGCACTGCTCAAAAAAAAAACTGCTGGTGAATTAGAAAGAGCATTTGATTGAACTCTCAGGAATACTGGGTTCTTATTCCAGCTCTGTCACTGGTTACGTGTACTGATTGTAGACAATGCTAATCACTTTGTAAGAAAGGGAAGATGCAATTTAAAGGACATCAATGAGAAAAGTTGCATTTTATAATATATTTGAAGTATATAATTACATATGTTATGTTAGAAATGGAGTTTTTACAGCAGAAATATTAAGAATGAAAGTTTTTCTTCCAGTTTTGCCATTTGACACTTTTTTAGAAAACATTATTCACTGTCCAGGATACATTGGGAGATAAAGACTTGAACAGTATACTTCTGGTTTTTTGAAAAAAGTTAGTTAATTATATGCATACATATATATATCCTTATATTAAAAAGCCCTGGAAAGACATACATCAAAATGGAAGTACGGGGGTGGGAGGAGGAAAAATGGAAAGAGTAGTTAACTATAGGTGAGGAGATGATTGTTGATTTGATTTTATTCTCTTTTTCCTATTTTCTAATCATTCTAAAGTGAATATACATTACCTTTGTAGAGAGAAAAAGATTTTAAAATAAAAGTTTTGTTAAAAAACCAGTCACTGAAGTTCAGCATTAAGTTGAGTATGTGTTTAGAATATATTATAAAATTACCTAATTGTTGGCTTTTAAAAATAATGGAAATTGATTTTTTAAATTCTTAAATAAATATTTCCCTTTTAGGTTTTTCTACATGAGTGGAGAAGGTAGATGTTGCAAGTAGAAGAGATACAACATTTTTTTAGGATGTCTGAAGATGAAGAAAAAGTGAAATTACGCCGTCTTGAACCAGCTATTCAGAAATTTACTAAGATAGTAATCCCAACAGACCTGGAGAGGTTAAGAAAGCACCAGATAAATATTGAGAAGGTGAGTTTTTTTCTTTCTTTCTTTTTTTCCATTTTTTTCTTTTTTTACCACAAGAAACAGTTACATATTCTGATTTATATGTTGTGCATTTCACCTACATTGAGAATATTAGATAAGAGTCTTCGCTAAAACATCTAGCTCCTGTTGATTTAACAACATTATTCATTTTTTCATCTGGTTTTTCTGTTCTACAAATACCCCTCTCACATTATTCCTTTTTTAGGAAGGGATATAAGAATAGAATCAATGCCTTTTTAGTTATACACAGTGATGAATTGAGCAGTTAATAATTAAAATACAAACTGTTTGATAGTTGACTATAATGTGAAGGTGGTGGACTTTGGCTAAAGGGCTTCCCTTAATTTCATTCACCCCATGGCAAGTTTTCTGAACTGTGAGTGTGTGTTCCTGTCCTTTTCAGGTGCATGTAGATTTAAGAGGTAAAATCACTGTTTGATATGAGGGAATTTCCCAACTTCACTGCTTCCCTTTGAGGAAAGCCCAAAGTTGAGAAGTATCAGCTAGAGGTCAGTTTAAGAGATAGGTAGAAGGAAGAACCAGTCTCAGTGCCTGTGGTGGTTTCATAGAACCTGGTCTGGCTAGGATCTGATGGAGTGGTTGTGGCATTTATGGGAACATCAAGTTTACTGAATACTGAGCATTGATTTGGCAGGTTACCTTGTCTTATTTGCTGTGGGACAGGTCAGTGGTATTTGATCCTTCAGAAGAACCTCCCCCAGTATAAATTTTAAGCTGTGTGGCCCTCCATTAATTTTTTTTGGGGGGTGGGGGGAGGGTGGAAGTGGTCATTAAGCCTTTCAGTATAAATAATATTTATCACCCTCAACTGCATACCTTATACAAGTAAGAAGAGTGTCAACTTTTTCTCTCATAGATACCAGCTGTCTTCCTAGTACTTAAGTCTTTTGTTAAAGTATAGAAAATAAGTGCCAAGAAAAATAAGATGAAAATTTCAATGCAAATATGAATAGAATTAAAGATTAATATTTAGTCATCTCTTAACTTCTTTCTTCTTTATCCATAAGCAATAAGTGTGATGACTTTTAAGGATGGAGGAGTTGTCTGCTAAACTGGTTATTCTTGTCATGAGCAGAAACAAAGTGTTCCATGCTTTGATTAATAAGGAGGGCACTGTAACAATATAGAAATGGAGTTGTTTACTTCTGATTGATCATATCTGTGTTTGATAATGTGTGTGTCAAAGTCCTGAGCTTATGTTGAAGTGCTCAGTTACAAAGATGGTAAGAATTTGGCAAGTGAATTGATTCTGAAAGGAATAAATAGGTGGACTGTGGTCTATTAAGACTCTTTCTTTTATTGTCCTATTTTCCCTTTGGCAAATTTCCCTTTCCTTGTATTTATTCTATACGAATGTGCTTGCTGTCATTACCCTCAGATCCTAGCCACATGTACCACCCAGTCATCAATGGAAAGGCCAGAACCCTGGGAGAAAGTTGTGGGGATAGAAACATGTCTATTACTGATTTAATTAGCTGCGTCAGAATTCAGAAGAAAATTATTCCAGAGTTATATAGATCTTTTTCTGCTGGAACATTTTTCCTTTACCGTTTTCTGTAATTTTTACTTACTAAGAAATTTTTAAACAATATCAGAATAATTATAATTTACGGTATAGGTGATGCAGTCTGAAGCTAAGCAGTTAAACTCGTACTGAGCTATGTTTTATTCCATAATCTTGATCATTCTGTCTCTAGGTTTTCTAGTTTAGTTATGAAAGTAATTTTTTTATCTATGTAAGATTGAATAGCATATTTTAATAGATAGTTTATGGCAATGTAAAAACATTTAAAAGCCACAGTGTTCACTGTGGACAAAAGAGTTAAGAACTAAGTTTAGACTCCAGGTGTCTAACAGTGCCTCATTTTCAAAAAGGCATGTTTTTCCTGGGGGAAGGGTGTAGAAAGATAAAATATTTATTATGTTAGCCATCAGTCATCCAATATGAATTTAAAAGAAGAAAGTCAGACTGAAGGGAAATTGAAAGTAAGCCTTAGTGGAGTGATTCTGCAACATCTGAAAACAATGAGAGTAGTGTGCTGTGGACACCTGGGACTATATTCCATAGGTCCTTCAGCATTACGTTTTATTACACATGATAGACTTGATTAGAATGTAATCCTGAAATTTGAAGTGTTAGCATTCAGCTTTCTTGGCTAATATAAAATAGACTTAAGCATAGTTAATAGGAACAATATCATAAGCTTGGAACATAATTTTCTTTGTTTCATTTTATAGGGGTTTGGGGGAAAACTTACTGTGTAACATGTACTGTATTAGTATATGGTTAAAATGCAAGTGGCAGAAAACCTAAAAATAGCTTATTATATGAGATAGAGGTTTTTTGGTTTTGCTTTTATTTTTAATCTCTCATAGTTTTGGAGGTGGTCTGGGGCTCCAGTGGCAGCTCAACAGTCATTAAAGACTCAGGCTGTTTTTATCTTTCTTTCCAATCCTCAACTTGTTTCTGTCTTACATGTAAAACAGCAGCTCCAGCTGTAGCTCTCACATCCACAATCCAACTAAGATGAAAGAACCAGAATCCTATTTTTTCTGAATATGTTCTTTTTTCTCTCAATTCTTTTTTTTCTTTTAAAGAAAATCCTCCTGTTCTTGTTTTATGGATGCAGTATCATATAGTCTCTCTATGGTGGTATTATTATTATATTTTTTAAAGTTTTCTTCTTCCTTTTCTGTGTTTCCTTCCTTCCTTCCTCCCCCCTTCCTTTTTCCCCCCTTCCTTCCTTCCTCCCTCCCTCCCTCTCTTCCTTCCTTCTTTCCCCTTCTTTCCTCCTTCCTTTTCTCTTTTTCCCTTTTCTTTTCTTAAATGTATTCTTCTCTCTCTTTCTCCTTTTCTTCCTCCCTCCTCCCTCCCTTTCTTCCTCTCCTTCCTTCCTTCCTTTCTTTGTGTCAGTCTACAGTATTTTAGGCTTTCCTTGGCTAGCTGTCGATATTTAAGAGTGCTAATTGGAAGGGGTGTGTGTGTGTGTGTGTGTGTGTGTGTGAGAGAGAGAGAGAGAGAGAGAGGGAGAGAGAGAGAGAGAGAGAGAGGGAGAGAGAGAGAATGGGTAGCAGAGAGAGAGAGAGAGAGAGGGAGAATGGGTAGCAGGGCAGTAGTAGGGGCCTTATTACCTGGAGAGGTGAACAGAGGAGGATCTATTTTGATGGGGAACCACCAGATACTCTCCTGGAGTGTTGTCTTCTGTGATGATAGAGGCAGTCCAGTTGCTTGGGCCTATGGAGAGGACATCTGATAGACTACCTATTCCTTACATAAACTTTCAACTAATCCTTCTGTTTTTAGCCCCACCATACACATCCTCCTGGCTACCTGGTACCTCTGGTTACTGAATCTTTCTGCAGTAGTGCTATGCATTCACTGGTTTGCTTCTCACTGCCTTTCTCCCCCACCATCCACCCCTTCTGCAGCCCTAGGTTTCTGCTTTCTCTGATCTGCTAAGTTCAGCTGCAACACGTCCATAGTCTTTCCAGCTTCCAAAATTTTGTTAAAATTTCTTGTCCATTGATATCTTCTGTTGTATTCTCATTATTATTGTGAATTTATACCTTTTAAAGTTCTTTACTGTCATTTTAGTTGAGTTTAGGGAAAGAACAGAGATGAATGTGTTCAGTCTGCCAGGTTTAATGAGAAGGGAAATTATTACAGGATATAAATATATGTTAGCGTTTCATAAGTGTTGGTGTTTGCTGTTTCTTATATTGTTAACATTGAAAATTATGTAAAAAATTAGCTTTCTAATCTGCAAGAAGTTTACAGTCCAGTTAAGGAAATAAGATAGGATATGATGGGGCAACATATAATTAGGTGTGAAAATGAGTGTTCAGGACTGTTCAGGCAGCATGAAGCCTGAACTATGTGGTACAAAATCAGATATAAGCAGTCTTATTGATTTGTTATGTATTGATTTGGTTTCATTTATTTGTTTTTTTAACTTGTGGTTACAGCAAAAACCTTTCCCATTTCTCTTTTTAGTCTGAGAATGTTTATTTCAATCTTACAATCACATTTTCCCCCTCATTCTTTTTTTCTGATAGACTCCTGATTCAGTTTGCTTTCTCCTGTGTTATAGGATAGGAAAGCCTCAGCACAGGTGGTGAACTCCTCTCCAACTGTTTGGAATAATAGCCTTTAATAATGTAACCTAATTTAGGTTTAACATTGTGTAGCAAGCATAGAAAGTCTGACCTATTTTATTCCTTATTTTTCTTAGAATTTTATTATTTTAAGACATAAGATCATCTATTCAATCTTCATCCAAGACACTAATCTCTTCTACAACTTACTTGACAAGTGAGCAAATAATAATAATAGTAAAGATAGTAGCTGTTGTGTTTATTTGTTGAGTGCTCTGTAAGGTTTTTATATATATCATATCATTTAATCCTCAGAACATCCCTATAGGTTACCCTTATTTTTGTCTTCCTTTTTTAGGTGGGGAAGCAGACTTGGAGTGGTTAAATTACTTTCTTGAGATCACTATGCTGCTAAATATACTAATCTTCTAATGTTGTGCTTGAAACATAGTGTGTTCTAAGTTTGTTCTTACTCTTTCTTGGTTTTCATTTTCCTCTTAGTCATGTTTGTTGTGGACATTTCTATTTTATGATGATTTTCCTCAATGAAGAAGGAAGATGTAAAAAAAAAAATAGAGTTGAATACTTTGGCTTTCCTACATCTATTAGCAACATCCACTCCATTTGTTCACCTTTCAAACTTTGTGTTTTTGTTCAGATCCCAACTTAGTAATGTTCTATGGAACATGCCCTGGTTGATTCCATCCTGGGTCAGATATAAATGCACCATCCTCACACAGCACTCTGCAGTAGACCTTAAGGTTCACCACCCCATGATTGATCTTTAGAGAGTTGTAAAGGTAACATTAAAATCTTTCTCATAGAGTTATTCTGAGGATTGAGATATTATGTTAAGAACCCTTGAATGCAAGGTTGATACTTGGAAATGAGTTACTTATAAGTAAGTTATCATTCCCGGGCAGTCAACATTGGTGCTGTCAGTTAATTGTTTGTAATCATTAGGAGATTCACAGCATTCCTGAGACCCTTTGTGTTTGTTTTGGGTTTTATATTTTTTACACATGGTAGGCACAGTAAGTTGCCTTACATTAGCTACACTGTAAGGTAGGTATTATTATTTATCTTCATTACATGAGTAATCCTAAATTTATGGCTTATAATCATTGGGCCATCTATTAATATTATGTAGCTTTACTTTTAGAGTCTTTGATATTTTCTCTTTTGTTGAGTTTAATAAAATAAATTTATTTGAATTGAATACTTACACTTATTATCATCTACAATACTGATTATTATCCCACCTAATTAATCCCCCACAAAACCATCATCTTCCTTACGAAAAGTTCTGTTCATTCTGATCACTGAGATATCCTCTGATACCTGGCAAAAGAAGCCTTCATCTACTTTTTCTGCTTCTTTTCTCATCACTGTTCCCATCATACATTATACCACAAACACATTGATCTTACTTCAGTCCTTTGGATTCCACATGTGACTTTACACCTCAGAGTATTCCCAGGTCTTTTTCTCTCCAATTGAAACCTCTTTTTTCCCTACTATGCTTTGTAAATTCAAATAAATCTTTTAAGTGTCAGCATAAAGTTTAAATTAAAGTGCTTTTATACCTTAAACTCCTAAATTCTGAATATTCTCTATGTTATATCATCAACTTCCCTGAACCTCTAGTGAATAACATTATATAATTTTAGAAAATTATTTTTAATAATTATGAGTAGCTTTCATGTTTGTATACTCTAAGCAATATGAAGCAGAATTATTATTGTTATTCAATTTTGAATCAAAATATTCTGGAAGATGAAATGACATAAAATGTGAGGCTACAAGTATATAAAGTTGATTAAATAAATGGTGGGGTGTTCTAGAGAGAACTTTTAGTCCAGGAACCACTCTCAAAATATTTGTTCTCTTTGCCCAGCAGGCAAAGCAAAACTGAGACCTGGGTGTCACTGCCAAAGAGCACAAAGGGATGAATGTTGGAAGCCTGAAAACACCTGTGCAGAGGTGTTCATCACACCATGGTGTGGGTTTATAATCAGGGTTATCCAAAAAGATAAAATAGAAGAGTGGGTAAAAGGAGACAACGTATTCACCAGGATGAGAATGGTGACCACGGCTTTTGTCTCACCAGGATAAGAATGTGCTTTCGTCTCATGGGAAAGTCTAGGGGAAAGGCTGTTTCTGTGAATGTTGGATTCTCTGCTTATGCCTGTGCCAGAGGAGAACCATGGCGCCATAGACCATGGGGCCATAACATGTCAATGAAGAACAACATGAATGCATGTAGTGAGATAATACATCTTTCTGAAATGACTGAAAAACAGTATCTATGAATTTTTTCTGTAGTTGTTTTTCCTCTTTCTTGATCCTGTTTATTCATAGCAATTAAAGGTATTTATCAGAAGTTTCAGCATCCAGTGGAGGAAAGAACAGAATCCAATGCACTTTGGGGATGTCATTCTGAGTTCCACCTACCTTGAAATGTTGGGGCAGAGCTTAATGGCCTGGAAGCCACTCAAGAGCAAGTAGTGCTGAGACAAATCCTTCTGCCCACTCTGTGAAGATAAAAGAAAAGTATAAATCCAACATCATCTAGAAAATATTTCCTTGCAAAGCTGCCATTACCTTTAAAAACCCTGTAGAGAGAAGCCGGAAGGAGAAGCCCTTGGCAAAGACAAGCTATTTTACCCAATCTCTTGACAGATAATCTCCCCGTCATTGCTTTTCAGTCTCTTTGAATCTACTCTTTGTTATTTTCTTTGTAGACAATCATGTGAAGACAAACTGTTTTATTTCTTCCTTTCCAGTCTTTGCCTGTCTGCCCACTTCCTTCCTTCCTTCCTCTCCTTCTTACTTTCTTTCCTCTCTTTCTTTTGTTTCTTCTCTTTCCCTTCCCCTCCTCCCTCCTTTCCTTCCCTCCTTCCCTCCTTTCCTTTCTTCCCTCACTTCCTTTCTTACCTTATTGTGCTGACTAGGGCCTCCAGTGCAATATTGAATAGGAATGGCAAGATCAGACATCCTTACCTTGTTCCCAGTATTAGGGAATGGTCTTTCACCACTAAGCATGATGTTGACTGTAGGGTTTTTGTAGATGCCTCTAATGTTAACTTCTTTTTTAAGTTTGCTGAGAATTTTTATAATGAACAGATGTTTATCAAATGGTTGTCTTTAAATCTACCATCTTGCTCTTTTTGTCTGTTTGTCCCATCTATTCTTTGTCCCCTTTTCTCATCTTTTACTCCCTTTTGGATTAATTGCATATTTTTTAAGATTCCATTTTTTCTTTTGTTGACTTATTAATTATACCTCTTTGTATTTTTATTTTTAATGGTTTACAGTTCAGAGTATTCATCTTTAACTTATGACAGTCTACCTTCAAGTAATGTGTTTTCATATATACATATATATATATATCACTTCACGTATATTATAAGAATCTTGGACTTCCCTGGTGGCTCAGTGGTTAAGAATCCGCCTGCCAATGCAGGGGACACGGGTTTGAGCCCTGGTCTGGGAAGATCCCACATGCCGCGGAGCAGCTAAGCCCATGTGCCACAACTACTGAGCCTATGCTCTAGAGCCCGTGAGCCACAACTACTGAGCCCACGCGCCACAACTACCAAAGCCCACACGCCTGGAGCCCATGCTCTGCAACAAGAGAAGCCACCGCAATGAGAAGCCTGTGCACTGCAAAGAAGAGTAGCCCCCACTCACCTCAACTAGAGAAAGCCCGCATGCAGCAACAAAGACCTAACGCAGTCATAAATAAATAAATAGCCTTATAACAGTACACTTCGATTTCCTCTCTCAGGGTCTTTGTAGTATTATTATAATATATTTTACTTCTATGTAATGTAATTTTTGTTTTAAACAGTGTTATCTTTCAAAGAGATTTTTAAAATAATAAAAAGTATATTTTATATTTATCTATATATTTACCATTTTTCAGTGCTGTCACTTTTTTGTAGAACCAGGTTTCTGTCTGGTATCATTTTCCCATCAACCTGAAGGACTTCCTTTAACATTTCTTGTAGTACAGGTTTGCTGGTATTGGATTCTGCTTACATTTTTGTGTTTGAAAAAAAAAATGTTTATTTTGCCTTCACTTTTAAAAAATATTTTCCCTGTGTATAGAATTCTAGGTTGAGTTTTAGATTGTTTCAGTACTTTCAAGATGTTGCTCTGGTGTTTTCTGGCTTGCATTGTTTCTCATAAGAAGTCTTCTGTCATTCTTATCTGTGTTGCTCTGTACTTCACATATCTTTTTTTCCTCTTGCTGTTTTTAAGATTTTTCTATCACTTATTGTAAGTAATTTTATTATGATGTGCATTAGTTTAGTTTTGTTCATTTTTCTTATTTATGGTATTCCTTGAGTTTCTTGGATCTGTGGGTTTATAATTTTTACCAGATTTGGAAAAGCTTTGGCCACTCATTTTTCTTTTTTTTCTTGCTTACTGGGATATAACTGACAAACAGCACTGTTTAAGTTTAAGGTGTACAGTATAATGATTTGACTTACATACCTCATGAAATGATGATCACAATAAATAGTGAAGGTCCATCATCTCATATAGATACAAAATAAAAGAAAAACACTTTTTTCTTTTGTCATGAGATTTAAATTAGGATTTACTTTCTTAACAACTTTCATATATAACATACAGCAGTGTTAATTATATTATATTAATCATGGCATACATTACATCCCTAGTACTTACTTATCTTATGACTGGAAGTTTGCACCTTTTGACCATAAACTGGTTCCTTTATATCTTTAGTTGTGGAAAATCTCTTCTGCTAGTCGTTAAGTCATTCTCATCCATAATTGCTCTGAAATTAGTTGTAATTTTGGTGCACCTATGGGAAGAGGTGAGCTCACGGTCTTCCTCCTCCACCATCTCAGTCACTGTCTCATTAGTTTTTCAGAATTTTTTTCTCTCCTTCAGGGAGCCCAATTGCATACATAAAATGTTGCTTTCACTTGGCCTGTGACTCATTGATACTCTATTCATTTATTGTCCATCTTTTTTTCTCTCTCTGTGTTTCATTTTGGATTGATTCTACGTTATATCTTTAAATTTACTATTCTTTTCTTTGCATTGTCTTACCGTCAATTAACCCCATCTATTGCATTTTTCATTTCAGATACCTTTTTTAAATTTAGGAATTGAATTTTTTTTTTTTTTTTTTGCGGTACGCGGGCCTCTCACTGTTGTGGTCTCTCCCGTTGCGGAGCACAGGCTCTGGACGCGCAGGCTCAGTGGCCATGGCTCACGGGCCCAGCCGCTCCGCAGCATGTGGGATCCTCCTGGACCGGGGCACGAACCTGTGTCCCCTGCATCGGCAGGCGGACTCTCAACCACTGCTCCACCAGGGAAGCCCCTAGGAATTGAATTTTTAAAAATATCTTCCATGTCTCAATATGCTCATTTTTTTTCTTTCTTAACAACATGGAATATATCATAATAATTTTTAATATCCTTGTCTATTAATTCCATTATCTCTATCATATCCGAATCTGTTTCTATTGATTGGTTTTTCTCATTGCAGATCATATTTTCCTGCTTTTTTGCATTCATGGTAATTGTTTATTGGATGCCAGACATTCTGAACTTGTTGGATACTGAATATTTTTACATTACTTTGAGTACTTTTGAGCTTTATTTATTCTGAGACACATTTAAGTTATTTGGGAACAGTTTGATCCTTTTGAGGCTCTTTTAAGCTTGCATAGGATCAGAATAGCCTTTATTCCAGGCCTAATTTTTCCCCATGTAGGACAGTGCTTTGGAGTACTCCACCTGATGTCTAGTGTGTTGAGAGATTTTTCCAGTCTGACTTGTGGTCACATGAACTGTTTCTGGCCTTGTGTGATTTTGGGGGATTAGTCTACCTGCTCTTTTCCAGTGGTTCTTTTTCTGACTTCAGGTAGTTTGCTTATGTGCATGTACTGATCTGTACTCAGCCGAAGACTCAAAAGGAAAACCCTGCGGATCTCTGGAACTCTGTCTCAGTATAGTGCTCTCATTTCAGTTATCTCCTCACATGCAGCTTTTTCCTCTCTGATACTCTGCTCCACGATTCTTGCAACCCTGACCTCTCTGGATTTTCAACTGTTTCCTTAACATTATTTTTCTTAAAATATCATGACAGATTAGTATTAAGTAATAAATTTTAAAGTGGCTTATTTTCAGACATGTATCTTTGGCTTACATTCTTTTTGTTAATATCATAACATTAAAGGAGCATTTATACTGGGTCTGATGGCATCAATTAAATTTTTCTTAGAAGCAAAAGTAGATTGATAGTGGTTTTAAATTTATTTGATTGCATAGTGGTTTTAAGTTTATGTTTGGTAAATATATTCTCAGTATAGTCTATTTTTTAATTTTTATTGGAGTATAGTTGCTTTACAATGTTGTGTCAGTTTCTACTGTACAGCAAAGTGAATCAGCTATACGTACACATATATCTGCTCTTTTTTGATTTCCTTCCCGTTTAGGTCACCACACAGAGCACTGAGTAGAGTTCCTTGTGCTATACAGTAGGTTTTCACTAGTTATCTGTTTTATACATAGTTTCAATAGCGTATATATGTCAATGCCAATCTTCTAATTCATCCCACCCTCCTTCCCCCTTGGTGTCCATGTGTTTGTCCTGTACATCTGTGTCTCTATTTCTGCTTTGCAAATAAGATCATCTATACCATTTTTCTAGATTCCACATATATGCATTAATATACAATGTTTGTTTTTCTCTTTCTGACTTATTTCACTCTGTAGATGTAGTCTCTCGGTCCATCTACATCTCTACAAATGACCCAATTTCATTCATTTTTATGGCTGAGTAATATTCCATTGTATATATGTACCACATCTTCTTTATCCATTCATCTGTTGATGGACATTTAGGTTGCTTCCATGTCCTGGCTATTGTAAATAGTGCTGCAGTGAACATTGGGGTGCATGTGTCTTTTTGAACTATGGTTTTCTCAGGGTATATGCCCAGTAGTGGGATTGCTCGGTCATATGGTAGTTCTATTTTTAGTTTTTTAAGGAACCTCCATATTGTTCTCCATAGTCTGTTATTTTTAAGCTTAATGGCTATTGTTTAGTTCATAGATGATATAAAAAACAAAAATTCAGGAGTATCAAAAGAGTTTTTTGCTGCATTATTCACTACCAAATTTAAAGAATATGCAGAATAGGGAATATAAAAATACCCTAGAAAAAATTTTAGTGCTCTACTTTTATAATCTATTTTTCCTTCTATGTGTATATGGGGCATTTTCATGTTACTGTGCTTTCAGAGTAGTGTGTGTGTGTGGGTTATACCAAAAATGTGTTTAATGTCATTATTCACATCTGCTAACATCTTAATTATTTGGGTTTTTTATTTCAACCAAAAATAATGTGTGACATTTGGTGTTGTTTATATTTTATACAAGTATTCCGTCATAATGTTATCACATTTTCCTGTCAAATGAAAAATTTTCCATTATCACGCTCGTTAAGTTTCTTGGATGAACTCTGAAAACTAAACATTACCTTGGTAAAAATTAAGACATATATATTAAATGTTCATTCTCATTTTTATATACTTTCTAGTCTGCAGTATCCATGTTACTTTTTCTCAAATCAGATTTTAGTTTTCAATACTTGACTCTATCATTAACAGACATTTCAAAGTCTTCATATATAGTAACAATATCTGATGAATGCTGTTAATCTTTTCATTTTTCACACTCTTTTACATTCTCATTTTTTTCACCTCCAAAGAGTGTGCATTATAGACAAAATACATACTCTTTTTTCAGTAAAATAAAGAGTATTTAGTGGGTTTTGTTTGTTTTTACCATTTACCAGAATTTTGTGTGTAATGTTTTTGAAAACTTCCTGTTGTATGGACTTTGGACAGTTAATTTCCACTACTAAGGCAGTAAATATTTTAGCTGGTATGTTTAACTTTGGGTGGGTGAGTGGGGATTTTTGAGGTAAATTGGGAATAATCACTTAGTGATAAAAAAAAACTCAGTACCTTTCCCCTTTCTTTCATATAGTATCAGAGGTGCAGAATCTGGGACAAGTTGCATGAAGAGCATATCAATGCAGGACGTACAGTTCAGGTAAGGCTATTTTATTGTTTCAGGTAAATCAGTATGAAAAGACAGTCTTAAGAAAATTTTGCTAAAATATATTCCCTTGTAGCTGAATCCTTTTATATGTATTTGTAACTATTTCCTTAAGGATACATTTTTAGCAATAATTATTGAATCAGATGTCATACATATTTTTAAGATTTTGATTCATATCACCAAAATTTTCTCCAGAAATGATACATCAACTTACACTTTCACAATGAATGCATTTTACAACACTAGTATTACTCATTCCTCAAATTTTTGCTAATTAGTAGGTTAAAATAACACTGCTTTGTCGTCTTAATCTGGATTTTTTCTTTTATTGCTTTGAAGGGTGGAAGCTTTTTATATGCACCTTGGATAGTAATTTTTTTTTTTAATTCTTTATTGGAGTATAATTGCTTTACAATGGTGTGTTCGTTTCTGCTTTATAACAAAGTGAATCAGTTATACATATACATATGTTCCCATATCTCTTCCCTTTTGCATCTCCCTTGCTCCCACCCTCCCTATCCCACCCCTCTAGGTGGTCACAAAGCACCAAGCTGATCTCCCTGTGCTATGCGGCTGCTTCCCACTAGCTATCTATTTTACATTTGATAGTGTATATATGCCACTCTCTCGCTTTGTCACAGCTTACCCATCCCCCTCCCCATATCCTCAAGTCCATTCTCTAGTAGGTCTGTGTCTTTATTCCTGTCTTACCCCTAAGTTCTTCATGAAATTTTTTTTTCTTAAATTCCATATATATCTGTTATCATAAGGTATTTGTCTTTCTCTTTGTGACTTACTTCACTCTGTATGACAGACTCTAGGTCTATCCACCTCATTACAAATAGCTCAATTTCGTTTCTTTTTATGGCTGAGTAATATTCCATTGTATATATGTGCCACATCTTCTTTATCCATTCATCCGATGATGGACACTTAGGTTGTTTCCATCTCTGGGCTATTGTCAATAGAGCTACAATGAAGATTTTGGTACATGACTCTTTTTGAATTATGGTTTTCTCAGGGTATATGCCCAGTAGTGGGATTGCTGGGTCATATGGTAGTTCTATTAGTAGTTTTTGTTTGTTTGTTTGTTTGTTTTGTGGTATGTGGGCCTCTCACTGCTGTGGCCTCTCCCGTTGCGGAGCACAGGCTCCGGACGCGCAGGCTCAGCGGTCATGGCTCACGGGCCCAGCCGCTCCGCGGCATGTGGGATCTTCCGGGACTGGAGCACGAACACGTGTCCCGTGCAATGGCAGGCGGACTCTCAACAACTGTGCCACCAGGGAAGCCCCTATTTTTTTTAAGGAACCTCCATACTGTTCTCCATAGTGGCTGTACCAATTCACATTCCCACCAACAGTGCAAGAGGGTTTGCTTTTCTCCACACCCACTCCAGCATTTATTGTTTCTAGATTTTTTGATAATGGTCATTCTGACTAGTGTGAGATGATATCTCATTGTAGTTTTGATTTGCCTTTCTCTAATGATTAATGATGTTGAGCATTCTTTCATGTGTTTGTTGGCAGTCTGTATATCATTTTTGGAGAAATGTCTATTTAGGTCTTCTGCCCATTTTTGGATGGGGTTGTTTGTTTTTTTGATATTGAGCTGCATAAGCTGCTTATAAATTTTGGAGATTAATCCTTTGTCAGTTGCTTCATTTGCAAATATTTTCTCCCATTCTGAGGGTTGCCTTTTTGTCTTGTTTCCTTTGCTGTGCAAAAGCTTTTAAGTTTCATTAGGTCCCATTTGTTTATTTTTGTTTGTATTTCCATTTCTCTAGGAGGTGGGTCAAAAAGGATCTTGCTGTGATTTATGTCATAGAGTGTTCTGCCTATGTTTTTCTCTAAGAGTTTGATAGTTTCTGGCCTTACCTTTAGGTCTTTAGTCCATTTTGAGTTTATTTTTGTGTATGGTGTTAGGGAGTGAACTAATCTCATACTTTTACATGTAGCTGTCCATTTTTCCCAACACCACTTATTGAAGAGGCTGTCCTTTCTCCACTGTACATTCCTGCCACCTTTATCAAAGATAAGGTGACCATATGTGCGTGGGTTTATCTCTGGGCTTCCTATCCTGTTCCATTGATGTATATTTCTGTTTTTGTGCCAGTACCATACTGTCTTGATTACTGTAGCTTTGTAGTATAGTCTGAAGTCAGGGAGCCTGATTCCTCCAGCTCCATTTTTCGTTCTCAAGATTGCTTTGGCTGTTCGGGGCCTTTTGTGTTTCCATACAAGTTGTGAATTTTTTTGTTCTAGTTCTGTGAAAAATGCCATTGGTAGTTTGATAGGGATTGCATTGAATCTGTAGATTGCTTTGGGTAGTAGAGTCATTTTCACAATGTTGATTCTTCCAATCCAAGAACATGGTATATCTCTCTATCTGTTTGTATCATCTTTAATTTCTTTCATCAGTGTCTTATAGTTTTCTGCATGCAGATCATTTGTCTCCTTAGATACGTTTATTCCTAGGTATTTTATTCTTTTTCTTGCAGTGGTAAATGGGAGTGTTTCCTTAATTTCTCTTTCAGATTTCTCATCATTAGTGTATAGGAATGCCAGAGATTTCTGTGCATTAATTTTGTATCCTGCTACTTTACCAAATTCACCTATTAGTTCTAGTAGTTTTCTGGTAGTATCTTTAGGATTCTCTATGTGTAGTATCATGTCATCAGCAAACAGTGACAGTTTTACTTCTTCTTTTCTGATTTGGATTCCTTTTATTTCTTTTTCTTCTCTAATTTCTGTGGCTAAAACTCCCAAAACTATGTTGAATAGTAGTGGTGAGAGTGGGCAACCTTGTCTTGTTCCTGATTTTGGTGGAAATGGTTTCAGTTTTTCACCACTGAGAAGAATGTTGGCTGTGGGTTTGTCATATATGGCCTTTATTATGTTGAGGTAAGTTCCCTCTATGCCTACTTTCTGGAGGGTTTTTATCATAAATGGGTGTTGAATTTTATTGAAAGCTTTTCCTGAATCTGTTGAGATGATCATATGGTTTTTATCGTTCAGTTTGTTAATGTGGTGTATCACACTGATTGATTTGCGTATATTGAAGAATCCTTGCATTCCTGGGATAAACCCCACTTGATCATGTTGTATGATCCTTTTAATGTGCTGATGGATTCTGTTTCCTAGTATTTTGTTGAGGATTTTTGCATCTATATTCATCAGTGATATTGGCCTGTAGTTTTCTTTTTCTGTGACATCTTTGTCTGGTTTTGGTATCAGGGTGATGATGCCCTCACAGAATGAGTTTGGGAGTGTTCCTCCCTCTGATATATTTTGGAAGAGTTTGGGAAGGATAGGTGTTAGCTCTTCTCTAAATGTTTGCTAGAATTTGCCTGTGAATCCATCTGGTCCTGGGCTTTTGTTTGTTGGAAGATTTTTAATCACAGTTTCAATTCCAGTGCTTGTGATTGGTCTGTTTATATTTTCTATTTGTTCCTGGTTCAGTCTCAGAAGGTTGTGCTTTTCTAAGAATTTGTCTATTTCTTCCAGGTTGTCTGGCATAGAGTTGCTTGTAGTAATCTCTCATGATCTTTTGTATTTCGGCAGTGTCAGTTGTTACTTTTCGTTTTTCCCTTGTAATTCTGTTGATTTGTCTTCTCCCTTTTTTTCTTGATGAGTCTGGACAATGGTTTATCAGTTTTGTTTATCTTCTCAAAGAACCAGCTTTTAGTTTTATTGATTTTTGCTAATGTTTCCTTCATTTCTTTTTCATTTATTTCTGATCTGATCTTTATGATTTCTTTCCTTCTGCTAACTTTGGTGTTGTTTTTTAAATTCTTCTTTCTCTAATTGCTTTAGGTTAGTTTATTTATTTGAGATGTTTCTTGAGGTAAGATTGTATCGCTCTAAACTTCCCTCTTAGAACTGCTTTTGCTGGATTTGTTGTCGTGTTTTCATTGTCATTTGTTTCTAGGGTTTTTTTTTTTTTTTTTTTTGGCTGTGTTGGGTCTTTGTTGCTGCGTGCGGGCTTTCTCAAGTTGCGGTGAGTGGGGGCTACTCTTCGTTGCAGTGTGCAGGCTTCTCATTGCTGTGGCTTCTCTTGTTGCAGAGCACAGGCTCTAGGTGCATGGGCTTCAGTAGTTGTGCGTCGTGGGCTCTAGAGCATAGGCTCAGTCGTTGTGGTGCATGGGCTTAGTTGCTCTGCAGCATGTGGAAATCTTCCCGGACCAGGGCTCGAACCCGTGTCCCCTGCAGTGGCAGGCGGATTCTTAGCCAGTGTGCCACCTTGGAAGCCCCTCTAGGTATTTTTTGATTTCCTCCTTGATTTCTTCAGTGATCTCTTGGTTATTTAGTAGTGTATTGTTTAGCCTCCATGTATTTGTACTTTTTACAGGTTTTTTTCCTGTAATTGCTATCTAGTCTCATAGCGGTGTGGGCAGAAAAGATACTTGATACGATTTCAATTTTCTTAAATTTACCAAGGCTTGATTTGTGACCCAAGATATGATCTATCCTGGGGAGTGTTCCATGAGCACTTGAGAATGTCCTGTAAATATCAATTAAGTCCATCGTGTTTAATGTATCATTTAAAGCTTGTGTTTCCTTATTAATTTTCATTTTGGATGTTCTGTCCATTGGTGAAGGTGGGATGTTAAAGTCCCCTATTTTTATTGTGTTACTGTCGATTTCCCCTTTTATGGCTGTTAGCATTCGCTTTATGTATTGAGGTGCTCCTATGTTGGGTGCATAAATATTTACCATTGTTATATCTTCTTGGATTGATCCCTTGATCATTCTGTAGTGTCCTTCTTTGTCTCTTGTAATAGTCTTTATTTTAAAGTCCATTTTGTCTGATACGAGAATTGCTACTTCAGCTTTGTTTTGATTTCCATTTGCATGGAATATCTTTTCCATCACCTCGCTTTCAGTCTGTATGTGTCCCTAGGTCTGAAGTGGGTCTCTTTTAGACAGCATATATATGGGTCCTGTTTTTATATCCTTTCAGCCAGTGGGTGTCTTTTGGTGGGAGCATTTAATCCATTTACATTTAAGGTAATTATTGATATGTATGTTCCTATTACCATTTTCTTAATTGTTTTGGGTTTGTTATTGTAGGTCTTCTCCTTCTCTTGTGTTTCCTGCCTAGAGAAGTTCCTTTAGCATTTGTTGTAGAGCTGGTCTGGTGCTGCTGAATTCTCTTAGCTTTTGCTTGTCTGTTAACGTTTTAATTTCTCTGTCGAATCTGAATGAGATCCTTGCTTGGTAGAGTAATCTTGGTTGTAGCTTTTTCCCTTTCATCACTTTAAATATGTCTTGCCAGTCCCTTCTGGCTTGCAGAGTTTCTGCTGAAAGATCAGCTGTTAACCTTATGGGGATTCCCTTGTATGTTATTTGTTGCTTTTTGTTGCTGCTTTTAATATTTTTTATTTGTATTTAATTTTTGATAGTTTGACTAATATGTGTCTTGGTGTGTTTCTCCTTGGATTTATCCTGTATGGGACTCTCTGTGCTTCCTGGACTTGATTGACTATTCCCTTTCCCATATTAGGGTGGTTTTCAAGTATAATCTCTTGAAATATTTTCTCAGTACCTTTCTTTTTCTCTTCTTCTTTTGGGACCCCTATAATTCGAATGTTGGTGTGTTTAATGTTGTCCCAGAGGTCTCTGAGACTGTCCTCAATTCTTTTCATTCTTTTTTCTTTATTCTGCTCTGTGGTAGTTATTTCCACTGTTTTATCTTCCAGGTCACTTATCCATTCTTCTGCCTCAGTTATTCTGCTACTGATTCCTTCTGGTGAATTTTTAATTTCATTTACTGTGTTGTTCGTCATTGTTTGTTTGCTGTTTAGTTCTTCTAGGGCCTTTTAAACGTTAATCGTATTTTCTACTTCCATGATTTTGGATCAGCTTTACTCTCATTATTCTGAAATATTTTTCAGGTAGACTACCTATTTTCTCTTCATTTGTTTGGTGTGGTGGGTTTTTACTTTGCTTCTTCATCTGCTGCTTATTTCTCTGTCTTCTCGTTTTGGTTTACTTGCTGTGTTTGGGGTCTCCTTTTCGCAGGCTGCAGGTTCATAGTTCCTGTTGTTTTTAGTGTCTGCCTCCAGTGGCTAAGGTTGGTTCAGTGGGTTGTGTAGGCCTCCTGGTGGAGGGGCCTGGTGCCTGTGTTCTGGTGGATGATGCTGGATCTTGTCTTTCTAATGGGAAGGACCATGTCTGGTGGTGTGTTTTGGGGTGTCTGAACTTATTATGATTTTAGGCAGCCTCTCTGCTATTGGGTGGGGTTGTGTTCCTGCCTTGCTATTTGTTTGGCATGGGGTGTCCAGCACTGGAGCTTGCAGGTCGTTGAGTGGAGCTAGGTCTTAGCATTAAGATGGAGAGCTCTCGCCGTTTGATATTACATGGGGTTGGGAGGTCTCTGGTGGTCCAATGTCCTGAACTCGGCTCTCCCACCTCAGAGCCTCAGGCCTGACACCTGGCCAGATCACCAAGACCTGTCAGCCACATGGCCAGGTACCTGGGGAGTTTCTTGCCTTTTGGGAAATCTGAGGTCTTCTGCCAGTGTTCAGTAGGTGTTCTGTAGGAGTTGTTCCATATGTAGATGTATTTTTGATGTATTTTTGGGGAGGAAGGTGATCTCCACGTTTTACTCCTCTCTGCCATCTTGAAGGTCCTCTCTCGTGTTTGTGAATCTATAGTCTTTTTCACCGAAAAATGCATCTCTGGTCATCTTACATTTCAGAAAGGTTATTATAGCTGCAGTATAGTGAATAGACTGGGATAGAATGAAATGAATGCAAAAGATCATTTAGGAGTGGTTACCGAGATGGTGAAGATAGAGAAAAAAGATTGATTTGAGACTTAGGTGGAAATTTGACTTGCCTCTCTATATGTGTATTTTATTTCTTGCTACCTAGATTATAGCCCTAAAGATCAGGGACTATGTCTCCACTAATTGTGTATGTCACAGTACCAGGTGCTCAGCAAGATGCAGAGTTTATTGAATGGTACTCTACCTGTTAATGTCAATGAGATTATTATGACTTGCATTTCTTACCATCTTCACTGTTTAACATGTCATTAAAAATCACTTATGATTTTCTTGAGACAGTGGTATGGTCAAAGTGTTTGTTTACTGATTTAAAAAATATATATGTATTTACATTATTGATCTCCTTCTGGCATAAAAGCTTCGTGTGTGCCATTAAAATAATGAGATCGAAACTGTTGTTAGATGTGGGTATTTGCTTAGTTTTATTCATATCTTCCTTGAATTTTTTGTATAGGCTTGTTCTTTGCTAGTTTGTGTAAAACTTATTTTTAGACAATTTCATGAACGGTTACTATAAATTTTCTAGATTTATCATTATTCGATTTGTATAGTAAGGAGTAAGTATCTTTTTATTTTTGGTATAGCGTCTTTGTTGAAAAGGGGTTCTTAATTTAAATGTGTCAGTCTTTATCTAATTTATCAGTGTTTTCTCTTGTGGTTCATGCTGTTGGTATCTTGTTCAAGGAATGTTCTGTATCCTAAGATCAAGAAGATAATTTCCCTATATTTTCTATTGAATGTTTTAAATGTTTTGCTTTTAACAGTTAAGTTGTTAATCCATCTGGTATTGATGGTATGAGATAGATATAAATAAAATTTTGTTTTATTTCTTTTGGAAAACCAGTTATCTCATTATTAACTGATTTCTGCAGTGTTATTTCCATATCACAATTCCATATATGCATAAGTGTGTCTCCATTCTTTCTTCTCTGTTCCACTGGTCAATTTGTCTATTTCTCCACCAGGGTCCACACTGTGTTAATTAAGACAGTCTTGTGATAAAGCTTGATATCTAGTTGGATAATATGATTACCTTATTCTACCTTTTCAAGTGTGTTTTGGCAATTCTTGGCCATTTAGCCTTCCATATAAAATTTGGAATCTGCTTTTCAAAGTTCATACACAGTCTTGTTGGAAATTTGGGAATTGCATTAGATTTATCCATCTATTTAGAGACAAATTACATATTTACAATGTCCAGTTTTACTGCCTGTGAATATGGGATATTCTTATACTTGGTTATGTATTCTTTATTATTTGTGTATCTTTATAGTTTTCTGCATACAGATTGTGGTGCATTTTCTGCATACAGATTGTACATTTTAAAGATACCTGCAAAGTATCTTGCATCCTACATCATCTTCTACAGTATGACGTTGCTACTCACCCACAAACAGTAGCAACAGTGGCGTCTAATTCTCCTTCCTTTGAATCTGAGCTGAGGCAGAAGTAATGCCACCAGACTTCTGAGGCTAGATCAGAAAAGGCCAGATAGCTCCCACTGGTTCTCTGAGGATGCTTGCACTGGGGGAACTTAGCCATCATGTGAAATGTCCAAATATCTGAAGACTCCCACATGGGAGATAGCCACAGCCACAGCTGAGCTCAGAAATTTCCAGCCTCAGGTGCCAGCACTTGAGTGAGCCATCTTGGACATCAGTGCAGTTGAGCCTTCAGATGACTGTGGCTTCAGCCAACATCTGACTCAACCGCATGAGAGACCCCAAGTGAGAACTCCTCAGCTGACTTCCTAAATGTCTGATCTGCAAAATCATTAGCAGAATTAAGTGGCGGTTTTAGGCCTTTAAGTTTTGGAGGAATTTGTTATGCAGCAACAGATGACTGGAATACAGGGCTCACACTTAACTTTGTTTCTCTATTTCAGTCTATTTCATTAATCTGTTCTTAAGTACTTCATTGTTTCAGGGTTTGTGTGTGTGTGTGTGTGTGTGTGCGTGTGTGTGTTCTGGGGAGGTGTTAAACATGTCCTTTTAAATTATGTTTTCTAACTTTTGTTGGTGTATAGAGAAATATAGTTAGTTTTCATATATAGATCTTATGGCCAATTATCTTTAAACTTATTATTTCTAATAATTGGTCTAAATCCCTTTGCACTTTCTATTAATAGGGTTTTTGGGGGGAGGGTGATATTTTTCTTCTCTTACAATATCACCCATTTTTATTTTCTTGTTTCAATTCTTTATGGGTTTTTTTCAATCTGGCTCACTGGTTATTGAAAGAAACAGTTAATAAAGCAACTTGTTCAAATTTATCTTTTAAGGAGTTTTTTTTTTTTTTAATTTATTTTTGGCTGCGTTGGGTCTTCATTGCTGTGCTTGGGCTTTCTCTAGTTGTAGCGAGTGGAGGCTACTCTTCGTTGAGGTGCGTGAGCTTCTTATTGCGGTGGCTTCTCGTGTGGATCATGGGCTATAGGTGTGTGGGCTTCAGTAGTTGTGGTGCGTGGGCTTAGTAGTTGTGGCTAATGGGTGCTAGAGCACAGGCTCAGTAGTTGGGCATACAGGCTTAGTTGCTCTGTGGCATGTGGGATCTTCCCAGACCAGGGCTCAAACCCATGTCCTTTGCATTGGCAAGCAGATTCTTAACCACTGTGCCACCAGGAAAGCCCCAAATTTATCTTTTAAAAATGATAAATGATAACAGCTTATAAATGATAACATTTATAAATGATAACAGCTCCCTCTGCAAAAAAATTCTTACTGCTATTTATATATATTTTTTCTGAAAGTAAAATTTCATTCTGTATGACAGGATTGTTGTAAGGATTGTTGACCATTGTAAGGATTGTTGACCATGTGTGCAAAGTGCTTACACAGCTCCTCTCAGGGGAATTGGAGTAAGTTTGATTTGATACTTGCATTTTTAACTGCTAGATCAAGCTAAAAAGATTCCTGGCTTTTTGTTAGTTTAATTTGAAACACATTATAATTGCATCACTTTTTATCATTTTTTTGGCTTGTCATAGAAAAGTACAAAACATATTCTTTAAAACTCAGCTCTCCCTGTCCCTCTCCCCAAACAGTTAACATATGGTAATAATACTAGTTGATAATAGAGGATTCTGAAAAATGTGTCATGGTTTCTGCTTTGAAGAAACTTACCTAGATGAGAATTCATGAAATGTTAAATATTTAAATAATAATTTAAAGCTTTATAAAATGTTAATATAAGTCAGTATATGACTAATTGTCAAATATTTTATAGAGACCAGTAAGTGAAAGAGTGCCAGCTATCTGGATGCTAGATAAGGGCAGTGTTATCCTTATTTTTCAGATAAAAGAAGGCTGAAGAACAGAGAAACTTTGGTGTTTGTCTAAAGCACAAGGCCGTCATAAGTGGAAGGGCAGGGATCCAATCTGGAATTATTTTTACTATTAACTCAGATGGATAGACAATCCAGGAATATTCTCAGGAATACTGTGCTTAATACCTATATTGTAGGTCTTCATTAGATATTTGTTGAGTAAATGAATGGAGGCCCTTTTCTCCTTTGGTTTTCATTCCTTTTGGTGGTTCATTTAATATTTTTTAAGCTATATGTATTCTTTTTGGTGCCTTCTGATTTTGAAGTAAGTGTGAACTCATTACTATTAATACCTTAGTATAGTAGTTAGGTAATACAAGCAAGGAGAAGTCCAGATTTATTTTAATTAAATAGTTATGACTCTGGAGTCCTTAATGATAAATTATATGACATCTAGAATGTGTTTACTCTAAGTTGTTTAAATGTTTACCAGTGGACTTGTGCTCTGTGTTTGTAAAGAAATTAGATTAATTATTGATACCAAATGTTTTCTGCTGTGTACATTTGCTCTTAAAATTACATGTTGTAAAAACATATTAGAAATCCTTAAATCAATATTTAACAAAGGCAAATATATGTATAGCCTCTCTTCTTTTAATCATTAAATACATAATTGGACATTTTTCAGAATTTTAATTAACTCAGAATAATTACTTTTTACAATTATCAGTATGGATAAGTATTCATTTAAACATATCTTTTAATCTTTAGACAGAAATTTCAGGATATTTCTGGAAGAAGGGAAAAAGCCATAACTAGTTATTAAATTTAATTTCAAAACTATAAAGAGAGAGATGTCACCTTTACTGAAAGTTTGGCCATAGTTTGCTGTTTACTGCTTGCATACTGCAAAGCTTTTTAATTAGTGAGTTGGTATACTTTCTTTTTTTTTTTTAAAACTTCCTTGGTTATATACCATGTATCAAACTTGATATTTTTGCAGATTTTCAGAACTTGGCATATTATCTTCCTTTCTGACCTGATTATTAGAAGAACAGAAACATTTGAATATTTACTACATCCTAGATACTATTCTAGACACTGGAAATATAGCTGTGAGCAAAACAGAAGAAAATTCTTTTCTCATTGAACTTATATTCTGCAGGCGGGAGTGAAGAAAACAGAGACATTTTTAAAATAAATAAATATGTAATATTTAGATGGCTATAAGTACCTTGAAAGAAAAGTAAAAGCAGGTTAAAAAGAACAGAGAATCACAGAAGGTGATGAGTGTTCTTTTATATAGGGTGGTTATGGAAGGTTTCTGATGCCATTTGAGCAAAGACCTGAAGGAAGTGAAGGCATAAACCATTGGGAATAGACTTCTCCAGGTAGAAGGGAAATCAAGTGTGAAGACTCTGAGGTGAGAGGATGCGTGGCATATTCAGGGAGTAATAAGGAGGTCAGTGTGGCTGATTGTGAGCACGGGAGAGGAGGTCAGAGAGATCAGCTGGGCCTGATTACGGAAGGCCTTGCAGAATATCATAACAAAGTTGGATAGAAAACCTTTGGAAGGTTCTGAGCAGATGATAACCTGATATGATTTAAAAGATCACCTTGACTGTTATGAAAAGGTTAGATTCTAAGGGAGCAAGGATTGAAGCAAGAATACCAGGTAGGTGGCTAATATAATAATCAGGATACTATGGGTCTACTTTTTAGAAAAATGCAGAAACACCAATGTACAGACAATTTTGTGTAGAATGTCAGGGGCCTAGTATGTTATATTTTTACCTACTCTCTGTAGCCCTAGGAAATGGTTCTGAACTTAAACGCTTGAGAGAGGAATAAGGAACTACCCTGACAACAACCTTAACATTGAGGTACCTTTTTCAAAAATTACACACACACACACACACACACACACACACACACACACACACACACACATATTTCAAATGTACAAATATGTAGGAAATAATAAAAATAATATAACACTCATCACCCAACTTTGTCAACTCTTAACATTTTGCCACAGTTTCATCCCCTTTTTTGGAAGAAAACTTTAAAAATACCACTGAAGTCCCTTGTGTACCCTTTCTTGATTCCATTTACTTTGTTCCTGTCTGCATCTGAAGGAAATCTTTTCCCCTGTTTTAAGTATTTATCATTTTTGTGCACATAACTATATATAAGTAATATATGATATTGTTTTGCAGTTTTCTTTCTGCTTTTTTCCAAACAGCTTTCTTGAGGTGTAATTGACATATAATAAACTATACAATTCGATAAGTTTTGACATATGTATACACCATGACACCATCACCACAATCAAGATAATGTGAACCCATCACCAGTGAACCCAGTTAAGATAATGAATATATCCATTGCCCCAAAAAGTTTCCTTATACCCATTTGTAACCTTCCTTCTGGCTTCTCCCTCCCACATCCTCCCACATGCACATACACCCTCACTACTCAAGCAACCATTGACCCGCTTTCTGTCACTATACATTAGTTTGAATTTTCTAGAATTTTATATAAATAGAATCATATAATACACACTTCTTTTTTGTCTGGTTTCTTTCACTCTGCATGTATATTTTGAGGTTCATCCATGTTGTAATGTGTATCAGTATTTCATGGCTTTTTATTGTTGAGTAGATACTCTGTTGTATGGATATACCACAGTTTGTTTATCCATTCGTCTGTTGATGAACATTTGGGTATTTCCAGTTTTGGGCTACTACAAATAAGGCTACTATGAACATTTGAATACAAGACTTTGTATGGAAAAAGGATTTCATTTCTCTTGGATAAATACTTATGAATGGAATGACTGGGTCATATTCTTCACCTTTCTAAGAACTGCCAAGCTGTTTTCCAAAATAATTGTACCATTTTATATTCCCACCAGTTCCTTCGTATCCTTGCCAACACTTAATATGGTTAGCCTTTTTAATTATAGCCATTCTAATACGTCTGTAGTGGTATCTCATTGTCATTTTAATTTTCATTTGACTAATGATGTTTCTGATTCATATTGAATTAATTCAGTATTTTTTATTCCATTTTGTCTTCTTTCTTGTCTTGCTGGCTTTAACTCTTTGTTTTTTTAGTGGTTATTTTAGGGTTTATAGTATACCTCTTATTATAGTTTATCTTCATGTGAGATTCTACTATTTCACATATGTTTAAGAAATTTACAGTATACTTCTTCTCCCCTCCCAGTCTTTATGCCATTGTTGTCATATATTTTACTTATACATGTGTTATATACTTAATAATGTTTAAACAGTCAGTTGTCTTTTTCAAGTGATTTAGATATTAAAGGGGGAAAATCTTACCTATTTACTTCTGTCATTTCCATTTTTGGTGTGCTTAATGCCTTTGTGTAAGCCCATATTTCCATGTGGTGTAATTTTCCTTTTGCCTGAAAGACTTTAACATTTCTTAGAGTGCAGTTCTGCTGTTGATAAATTCCTTTGTGTATCTATCTAAAAAGGCTTCATCTGGCCTCTGTTTTCAAAAGGAATTTTTCTGTATATAGAATTTTATATTGAGTTTTTTCTTTCAGTACTTTACAGATGTTGTTCAGCTGTCTTTTCAGTTGCATTATTTCCGATGAGAAATCTGTTTTATTCTTATTTTTATTCCTCCGTATGTAATATGTCTTTTTCCTCTGCGTACTTCTACATTTTCGCTTTAAAACTGGTTTTGAGCACTTTGATTATTATGGGCCTTGGTGGAGTTTTCTTCATGTTTCTTGTGCTTTGAATTTATTGAGCTTCTTGGATCTCTTGTTTTATAGTTTGCATCAAATTTGGAAAATTTTGGGCCATTATTTCTTCAAATATTTTTCTGTCCCCTCCAATCTCTATTCTCCTTCAGGGACTCTAATTACACATATGCTATGCTACTTGAAGTTATCTCACAGCTCACTGATGCTCTTTTAAATTCTTTTGGATTCTGTTTTCTCTGTGTGTATCATTTTCTATAGTTTCTTTTTCTATGCCTTCATGCTCACTAGTCTTAGCAGCAGTCGTGTCTAATCTGTTATTCCATTCAGTGTATTTTTCATCTCATATTGTAATTTTCAACTCTAGAATTTTGATTTGGGTTTATTTTAATATCTTCCATGTCTCTACTTAACTTTTTGAACATATGGAATACAACTATAATAGTTTTAATATGCTCTGCTAATTCTAACGTCAATGTCAATTCTGGGTCAGTTTCAATTGATTGATTATTGTCTTCATTATAAGCCATATTTTCCTCTCTCTTTGTATGTCTGGTGGTCTTTGCTTGGGTTACCTTTCCATGGCTGGATGCTAGATATTTTCATATTCCTATAAATCTTCTTGAGCTTTGTTCTGGAATATAGTTAAGTTACTTGGAAACAGTTTGATCCTTTTGGGCCTCACTTTTATGATTTATTAAGCTTGATTGGAGCAATGCTTGTCTAGGGCTAATTATTTCACCACTACTGAAGTAAAAACCTTTCTGAGTGCTCTATCTAATGCCCTATGAATTAAGAGTTTTTCCAGTTTAGCTGGAGAGAACAGACACTCTTTCCAGCTTTGAATGAGTGATGGGCACTGTGCCCTCTAATCTTTTGGGATGATTTTTTCTCCAGCCTTGGGTAGTTTCTTCACATACATGTTCTGATCAGCTCTTTGCCAAATACTTGAGAGTTACCCTTCTGTGTATCTCCAGCATTCTCTTTCTGTACAGCTCTCTCCTCTGCGGTACTCTGTTCTACAAACTCTGCAGAAGCAAAAGTCTATCTATTATTACATTTTGAAACTGCAAGTAGAATAGGTTTAACAGTTTTATTCTCTGAGATAAGAAATCATTAGGAATAAGAAAGATTTTGTGATCACATTTTGAAGCAGTGAAAAAGTTGAAATTGTGACTACTATAATAATTGAATGAAGAACATTAACTTGGCTTTTATAGAAACTTGGTCAGCCTAGCCTCTGTAGCAGTGGTGATGCAGAGCTTGCTGAGAACACAGATTTCTGGGACTTACCTTAAAGATTCTGATTCAGTAGATGTCAGACCACATTTGGAAAGATACTGCTCTACAGAGTCTATCCTAGTTCCACAGGTAGTGTAAATACAAAGAAAGTCAGACATGGAACTGGTAGAAGTAAAATGTGACTTTCATGATTTTACTAGGAGAAATATAGAATACTTGAGCTACTTTTAAATTTTTTAAAAGAAAATTTTAAAGGGAGAATCAATAGAAAAGAGAGGGAACAAGGAGGAGAGAGGAAGTGAGGATAGTAGACAAAAGTTAGGAAAAAAGAAGAAAAGATTAGAGAGAAGCAAGGCCAGGTAGAGAACAGAAGAGAAGATAGAAGAGTAGATTCCAAAATGAATGCTGTTAGGAGGTAAATTGTTTTAGGTTATTATGACTTTAGAGGAATTTAAACTTAAATTTTGCCTTGAAATATTTGTGAGCCGATTAATCAGGATTTAGGATCCTGCCCCCCCCCCCTTTTTTTAAATAGGTATAGTACCTATGCCTCTACTCTGATTGGCAGAGTATACCTATAGTACCTATGCCTTTACTCTGGTTGGAACTATAGAACCTCAGGGAGAAAATTAAATCTAAGGTACCATCACTTGTAAGATACACCAGTATTTTGTGTACCTCTGAGAGAGAAAAGTGCTGCCAGTTAAGTATAGCACAGTGCTTTTTTTTAACCATCTGTTTTAAGATACATTCCAATTTCAGAGATGTTAAAATGTGGGAAAGATGTTGTGTCCTCAGATTGATGAAATACAGTATTTAGAAGTCTTCTACCTTTCTACTCCAGCTCTGTCTTTTCCTGATTTATTCTTTCTATTTAGTAAGTTCTATTTTTTCAATATTATTCATCAGGAGTGGCTCAAATCTCACCTCCTTCATGAAGTCCGTGTAGATCCTTACAGTAAGATGTTTCAAGTTTCCTTTGAGTATGTTTCTTATGCCCCTTTCAATTTTGAATATTTCTTCTTAATGGAAAAGCAAAATAGGAGTTAAGTAGTTCTGCTTTCTCTGTATTGTCTGCTAACATTATACCATCTGCCCCAAGCAGTAGGCCTGTACCTTCTTTCTTGTTCCTCTTGCCCTACATGCATTTTTTAAAATCTTTTTTATTGTTCTTAACATTTTTCGCCAGCCTCTGCTCATTCTGGGCTCTTACTTACGTGGTTCTCCTCGTTTCACATCACTCTTTTTTATTCATCCTTGTTTACTTACCTTTCTTTTCATTCCTTTTTTTTTTTTAAAAAAAACAAGTATCTTAAAATTCTGAACTTATAGCACACCTTACCCAATCATATTGGATTTTTTTAAGATGTCACTTTCCTTCCTTATCCGATTAACTTTTACCTTTTTTTTTTATAGTGTCAGAATTTTTACTTTTTAGAAACTCTCTTTTAAAAAAGGTTTTCCTATTACAATATAATCTCTGCTATGGCATCATACAAGTATTTTCTCTAAACTTGACTCACTTGCCTAAAGTATCACTGTTTCCAGTATTCCTTTTTGTAACTATTATGAACACCAAGATGGCAAGGTTGCTTTCTCATGGTTTTCATTTCCACTTTACTATTTTATGCTTCTGTGTCAGAATTAATTCCCCAAAAGTAGTTCCTTTCATTATTTCTTCCAACTAATGGAAGATGAAATGTTTCATATGCTAGTGACTTACATTATGCTTTCCTCGGCAAGTTCTAGCTGGTTTCTTGATAGTTGGAGATCCCTGTTGTTGGACCACCACTTTGCTACTTTGTGGAAAATATTATAATAAAAATTTCTAAAACTATTATTGTAACTTTCTATTATGAAATATAATATACATGCTATAAAAATTCATTAAGCATAAATATAAACCTGAACAAGTTATTGTACTGTGAATACTCAGGTAACCACTACTCAGATCAAGAAATAGACAATTACCAGCATCCTAGAATCCCCTCATAGCCTCTTCCCACTTATAAACACATGTCTCCCTGAAAAAGTAATCACCGTCTTGATTTGTATGGTAACTGCTACTTAGTTCTTCTGTATGGTTTTACCACCAAAATACATAATTAAGACTATAGTTTAGGGCTTCCCTGGTGGCGCAGTGGTTGGGAGTCCGCCTGCCGATGCAGGGGACACGGGTTCGTGCCCCGGTCTGGGAAGATCCCACATGCCGCGGAGCGGCTGGGCCCGTGAGCCATGGCCGCTGAGCCTGCACGTCCGGAGCCTGTGCTCCGCAACGGGAGAGGCCACAACAGTGAGAGGCCCGCGTACCGCAAAAAAATAAAATGAGTTAGAGAATGTTCTCTCTTTCTCTTGAATAATTAGTGTAATTTCCTTTAACTCTTTGGAAGATTGGCCAGTGAAGCCACCTGTGCTGGTGTTTGTTTGGTTTTGGTTTTGTTTATGTGTACAGGGAGGTGGGGGAGTTTCAAAATGCACATTTAATTTTTTAATAGTTATGACTAGTCAGATATTTTTCTTGTCAGTTTTGGTAAGTTACAGTTTTCTAGTACTTTATCCATTTCATCTAACTTTTCTAGTTTATTGACATAAATGTATTCATAATATCCTCTTGTTACCTTTTTTTTTTAATTTTAATTTTATTTTTGGCTGCATTGGATCTTCGTTGCTACGCATGGGCTTTCTCTAGTTGCGGCAAGCGGGGTCTACTCTTCGTTGCGGTACGTCGGCTTCTCATTGCGGTGGCTCCTTTTGTTGTGGAGCACAGGCTCTAGGCACGTGGGCTTCAGTAATTGTGGCACATGGGCCCAGTTGCTCCACAGCATGTGGGATCTTCCTGGACCAGGGATCGAACCCGTGTTGCCTGCACTGGCAGGCAGATTCTTAACCAGTGTGCCATCCCCTCTTCTTATCTTTTTAATATCTGAAATATCAGTAGCAATGTCCCCTTTTTTTCATTTCTGATTTTGGTTATTTGAACCGTCTTTATTTTTTTTAGCTACTTCTGAGTGAATTTTACCAACTTTATTAGTCTTCTAAAACTGAAAATTTGGCTTTTTTAACCTATTGTATGCTTGCTTTTTCTATTTAATGAAATTTATGTCCACATATTTATTATTTTCTACTTTCTTTGCATTTCTAAGTTCCTGAGATGGATGTTTAGTTTATTAATTTTCAGCCTTTCTTCTTTTCTAATATATTTGCATTTAGAGTTATAAATTTCTAACTACCGCTTCATCTGCCTATAAGTTTTAGTGTGCGTTATTTTTCTAATGCAGTTCAGAGCATTGTAATTTCCATTGTGGGGACACCCCTGGTGGCACAGTTAAGAATCCACCTGCCAACGCAGGGGACACGGGCTCGATTGCTGGTCCGGGAAGGCCCCACATGCCGCGGAGCAACTAAGCCCATGTGCCACAACTACTGAGCCTGCACTTTAGAGCCTGCGCGCCGCAATTCAACTACTGAAGCCCACAAGCTCTGGGTCCCGCGTGCCGCAACTACTGAGCCCGCGTGCCTAGAGCCCTGTGCTCTGCAACAAGATAAGCCACTGCAATGAGAAGCCTGCACACTGCAATAAAGAGTAGCCCCTGCTCGCCACAATCAGAGAAAGCCCATGCACAGCAATGAAGACCCAACACAGCCAAAAATGAAATAAATACATTTATTTAAAGAAATAATAATAATTTCCATTGTGATCTCTTCTTTGCTTTGTGGATTATGTATAAGGGTTTTTCTTTGTTTCCAGACATGTAGTGTTTATGGGTATATTTTTGTTAACTGTTTCAAGTTTAATTTTATTATGATCAGAGTACATGGTCTTGAATGAGGTCCCTTTTTTTATTCTTTTACTTTTATTTGCATTTATTTTTTGCGACATTTACTCCCCGGCCGTAAGTTTTTGTTTCGTCAGTTTCTTCTGGGATGGGATATCTTTTTCTTCTGGGCAACCTCCTCTTCTGGTTTAGGAATAATCTGTTCATTTTCAGTAAGGATCATCTCAGTGTAGCAGGGAGAGCTCACGTATGGGTTGACCTGACTATGAGCTCTGTAAGTCCTGTACCACATCGTGGGGGCTTTGTTCACCTAGATGTGGTTAATGACCAGAGAATCTACATCTAAGCCCTTAAGTTCAGCATTACTCTCTGTACTTCTGAGCATGTGCTGTAAAAGTTCAGCACTCTTCTTGGGCCACTGACCCTGCATCCAGCCCCACTGTTTGACCTGGACACACCTACCAACTCCACCATTGTAACGACAGAATGGCACACATTGCTTCTTTAACGTGACATCCTTCAGATACTTGGTGGCTTTTCGGATATGCATACCCTTAATGGCCTGGGCAGTTTAACAAGTGTTCTTAAAGTGAACATGAAGATTTCAGCCTCTTGACTTGCATGATTTTGTGGGTTTTTTTCTGGGTCAAGTGAATAGCGAACCATTTTTAGAGGTCACCTCAGACCACTTACCGGAAAAGTCAATTTTTTTTTTATTATAGTTGATTTACAGTGTCCTGTTCATTTCAGGTGTACAGCACAGTGATTCAGTTATACACATACACACACACACACACACACACATACACACACACACATATTCTTTTGCAGATTCTTTTCACTTATAGGTTATTACAAATCGTAGCGTATAGTTCCCTGTGCTATACAGTATGTCCTTGTTGGTTGTCTAGTTACATATAGTAGTGTGTGTATGTTAATCCCATCCTCCTAATTTATCCCCCTGCCCCCCGCCCTTCCCCTTTGGTAACCATAAGTTTGTTTGTTTTCAAAACAACCATAAGTTGTTTTGTTTTCCATAAGTTTGTTTTCTGTGGGTTTATTTCTGTTTTATAAAGAAGTTCATTTGTATCTTATTTTTGTTTCAGATTCCACATATAAATGATATCATATGATATTTGTCTTTCTCCAGCTTACTTCACTCATTATGACAATCTCTAGGTCCATCCATGTTGCTGCAAATGGCATTATTTCATTCTTTTTATGGCTGAGTGATATTCCATTGTATATATGTACCACATCTTCTTTATCCACTCCTCTGTTGATGGATATTAAGGTTGCTTCCAGGTCTTGGCTATTGTACACAGTGCTGCAATGAACATTGCGGTGCATGTATCGTTTCAGATCATGTTTTTCTCTGCATATATGCCCAGGAGTGGGATTGCAGGGTCATATGGTAGCTCTATTTTTAGTTGTTTTTTTTTTTTTTTTTAACATCTTTATTGGGGTATAATTGTTTTCCAGTGGTGTGTTAGTTTCTGCTTTATAACAAAGTGAATCAGTTATACATATGCATATGTTCCCATATGTCTTCCCTCTTGCGTCTCCCTCCCTCCCACCCTCCCTATCCCACCCCTCCAGGCTGTCACAAAGCACCGGGCCAATATCCCTGTGCCATGCGGCTGCTTCCCACTAGCTATCTACCTTACTACGTTTGTTAGTGTGTATATGTCCATGACTCTCTCTCGCCCTGTCACAGCTCACCCTTCCCCCTCCCCATATCCTCAAGTCCGTTCTCCAGTAGGTCTGCGTCTTTATTCCTGTCTTACCCCTAGGTTCTTCATGACATTTTTTTTTTCTTAAATTCCATATATATGTGTTAGCATACGGTATTTGTCTTTTTCTTTCTGACTTACTTCACTCTGTATGACAGACTCTAGGTCTATCCACCTCATTACAAATAGCTCAATTTCGTTTCTTTTTATGGCTGAGTAATATTCCATTGTATATATGTGCCACATCTTCTTTATCCATTCATCCGATGATGGGCACTTAGGTTGTTTCCATCTCCGGGCTATTGTAAATAGAGCTGCAATGAACATTTTGGTACATGACTCTTTTTGAATTTTGGTTTTCTCAGGGTATATGCCCAGTAGTGGGACTGCTGGGTCATATGGTAGTTCTATTTGTAGTTTTTTAAGGAACCTCCATACTCTTCTCCATAGTGGCTGAACCAATTCACATTCCCACCAGCAGTGCAAGAGTGTTCCCTTTTCTCCACACCCTCTCCAGCATTTATTGTTTCTAGATTTTTTGATGATGGCCATTCTGACTGGTGTGAGATGATATCTCATTGTAGTTTTGATTTGCATTTCTCTAATGATTAATGATGTTGAGCATTCTTTCATGTGTTTGTTGGCAGTCTGTATATCTTCTTTGGAGAAATGTGTATTTAGGTCTTCTGCCCATTTTTGGATTGGGTTGTTTGTTTTTTTGTTATTGAGCTGCATGAGCTGCTTGTAAAATTTGGAGATGAATCCTTTGTCAGTTGCTTCATTTGCAAATATTTTCTCCCATTCTGAGGGTTGTCTTTTGGTCTTGTTTATGGTTTCCTTTGCTGTGCAAAAGCTTTTAAGTTCCATTAGGTCCCGTTTGTTTATTTTTGTTTTTATTTCCATTACTCTAGGAGGTGGGTCAGAAAGGATCTTGCTGTGATTTATGTCATAGAGTGTTCTGCCTATGTTTTCCTCTAAGAGTTTGATAGTTTCTGGCCTTACATTTAGGTCTTTAATCCATTTTGAGCTTATTTTTGTGTATGTTGTTAGGGAGTGATCTAATCTCATACTTTTACATGTAGCTGTCCAGTTTTCCCAGAACCACTTATTGAAGAGGCTGTCCTTTCTCCACTGTACATTCCTGCCACCTTTATCAAAGATAAGGTGTCCATATGTGCATTGGTTTATCTCTGGGCTTTCTATCCTGTTCCATTGATCTATCTTTCTGTTTTTGTGTCAGTACCATACTGTCTTGATTACTGTAGCTTTGTAGTATAGTCTGAAGTCAGGGAGCCTGATTCCTCCAGCTCCTTTTTTCGTTCTCAGGATTGCTTTGGCTATTCGGGGTCTTTTGTGTTTCCATACAAATTGTGAAATTTTTTGTTCTAGTTCTGTGAAAAATGCCAGTGGTAGTTTGATAGGGATTGCATTGAATCTGTAGATTGCTTTGGGTAGTAGAGTCATTTTCACAATGTTGATTCTTCCAATCCAAGAACATGGTATATCTCTCTATCTATTTGTATCATCTTTAATTTCTTTCATCAGTGTCTTATAATTTTCTGCATACAGTTCTTTTGTCTCCTTAGGTAGGTTTATTCCTAGATATTTTATTCTTTTTGTTGCATTGGTAAATGGGAGTGTTTTCTTGATTTCACTTTCAGATTTTTCATCATCAGTATATAGGAATGCAAGAGATTTCTGTGCATTAATTTTGTATCCTGCCACTTTACCAAATTCATTGATTAGCTCTAGTAGTTTTCTGGTAGCATCTTTAGGATTCTCTATGTATAGGATCATGTCATCTGCAAACAGTGACAGCTTTACTTCTTCTTTTCTGATTTGGATTCCTTTTATTTCCTTTTCTTCTCTGATTGCTGTGGCTAAAACTTCCAAAACTATGTTGAATAAGAGTGGTGAGAGTGGGCAACCTTGTCTTGTTCCTGATCTTAGTGGAAATGCTTTCAGTTTTTCACCATTGAGGATGATGTTTGCTGTGGGCTTGTCATATATGGCCTTTATTATGTTGAGGAAAGTTCCCTCTATGCCTACTTTCTGCAGGGTTTTTATCATAAATGGGTGTTGAATTTTGTCAAAAGCTTTCTCTACATCTATTGAGATGATCATATGGTTTTTCTCCTTCAATTTGTTAATATGGTTTATCACATTGATAGATTTGCATATATTGAAGAATCCTTGCATTCCTGGAATAAACCCCACTTGATCATGGTGTATGATCCTTTTAATGTGCTGTTGGATTCTGTTTGCTAGTATTTTGTTGAGGATTTTTGCATCTATGTTCATCAGTGATATTGGCCTGTAGTTTTCTTTCTTTGTGACATCCTTGTCTGGTTTTGGTATCAAGGTGATGGTGGCCTCATAGACGGAATTGGGGAGTGTTCCTCCCTTTGCTATATTTTGGAAGAGTTTGAGAAGGATAGGTGTTAGCTCTTCTCTAAATGTTTGATAGAATTCGCCTGTGAAGCCATCTGGTCTTGGGCTTTTGTTTGTTGGAAGATTTTTAATCACAGTTTCAATTTGAGTGCTTGTGATTGGTCTGTTCATATTTTCTATTTCTTCCTGATTCAGTCTTGGCAGGTTGTGCATTTCTAAGAATTTGTCCATTTCTTCCAGATTGTCCATTTTATTGGCATATATTTGCTTGTAGTAATCTCTCATGATCTTTTTTATTTCTGCAGTGTCAGTTGTTACCTCTCCTTTTTCATTTCTAATTCTATTGATTTGAGTCTTCTCCCTTTTTTTCTTGATGAGTCTGGCTAGTGGTTTATCTATTTTGTTTATCTTCTCAAAGAACCAGCTTTTAGTTTTATTGATCTTTGCTATTGTTCCTTCATTTCTTTTTCATTTATTTCTGATCTGATTTTTATGATTTCTTTCCTTCTGCTAGCTTTGGGGTTTTTTTGTTCTTCTTTCTCTAATTGCTTTAGGTGCAAGGTTAGGTTGTTTATTCGAGATGTTTCCTGCTTCTTAAGGTGGGCTTGTATTGCTATAAACTTCCCCCTTAGAACTGCTTTTGCTGCATCCCATAGATTTTGGGTCGTTGTGTCTCCATTGTCATTTGTTTCTAGGTATTTTTTAATTTCCTCTTTGATTTCTTCAATGATCACTTTATTATTAAGTAGTGTATTGTTTAGCCTCCATGTGTTTGTATTTTTTCAGATCTTTTCCTGTAATTGATATCTAGTCTCATGGTGTTGTGGTCAGAAAAGATATTTGATACAATTTCAATTTTCTTAAATTTACCAAGGCTTGATTTGTGACCCAAGATATGATCTATCCTGGAGAATGTTCCATGAGCACTTGAGAAAAATGTGTATTCTGTTGTTTTTGGATGGAGTGTCCTATAAATATCAGTTAAGTCCATCTTGTTTAGTGTATCATTTAAAGCTTGTGTTTACTTATTTATTTTCATTTTGGATGATCTGTCCATTGGTGAAAGTGGGGTGTTTAAGTCCCCTACTATGAATGTGTTACTGTCAATTTCCCCTTTTATGGCTGTTAGTATTTGCCTTATGTATTGAGGTGCTCCTATGTTGGGTGCATAAATATTTACAATTGTTATATCTTCTTCTTGCATCGATCCCTTGATCATTATGTAGTGTCCTTCTTTGTCTCTTTTAATAGTTCTTATTTTAAAGTCTATTTTGTCTGATATGAGAATTGCTACTCCAGCTTTCTTTTGGTTTCCATTTGCATGGAATATCTTTTTCCATCCCCTTACTTTCAGTCTGTATGTGTCTCTAGGTCTGAAGTGGGTCTCTTGTAGACAGCATATATAAGGGTCTTGTTTTTGTATCCATTCAGCCAATCTGTGTCTTTTGGTGGGAGCATTTAGTTCATTTACATTTAAGGTAATTATCGATATGTATGTTCCTATTCCCATTTTCTAAATTGTTTTGGGTTCGTTATTATAGGTCTTTTCCTTCTCTTGTGTGTCTTGTCTAGAGAAGTTCCTTTAGCATTTGTTGTAAAGCTGGTTTGGTGGTGCTGAACTCTCTCAGCTTTTGCTTGTCTATAAAGTTTTAACTTCTCCATCAAATTTGAGATCCTTGCTGGGTAGAGTAATCTTGGTTGCAGGTTTTTGTCCTTCATCACTTTAAATATGTCCTGCCAGTCCCTTCTGGCTTGCAGAGTTTCTGCTGAAAGATCAGCTGTTAACCTTATGGGGATTCCCTTGTGTGTTATTTGTTGTTTTTCCCTTGCTGCTTTTAATATGTTTTCTTTGTATTTAGTTTTTGACAGTTTGATTAATATGTGTCTTGGTGTATTTCTCCTTGGATTTTCCTGTATGGGACTCTCTGCTCTCTGGACTTGATTAACTATTTCCTTTCCCATATTAGGGAAGTTTTCAACTATAATCTCTTTAAATATTTTCTCAGTCGCTTTCTTTTTCTCTTCTTCTTCTGGAACCCCTATAAGTCAAACGTTGGTGTGTTTAATGTTGTCCCAGAGGTCTCTGAGACTGTCCTCAGTTCTTTTCATTCTTTTTTCCTTATTCTGCTTTGCAGTAGTTATTTCCACTATTTTATCTTCCAGGTCACTTATCCGTTCTTCTGCCTCAGTTATTCTGCTATTGATCCCATCTAGAGTATTTTTAATTTCATTTATTGTGTTGTTCATCGTTGTTTGTTTCATCTTTAGTTCTTCTAGGTCCTTGTTAAATGTTTCTTGCCTTTTTCCTATTCTATTTCCAAGATTCTGGATCATCTTTACTATCATTATTCTGAATTCTTTTTCAGGTGGACTGCCTATTTCCTCTTCATTTGTTAGGTCTTGTGGGTTTTTATCTTGCTCCTTCATCTCCTGTGTGTTTTTCTGTCTTCTCATTTTGCTTATCTTACTGTGTTTGGGGTCTCCTTTTTGCAGGCTGCAGGTTCATAGTTCCTGGTGTTTTTGGTGTCTGTCCCCAGTGGCTAAAGTTGATTCAGTGGGTTGTGTAGGCTTCCTGGTGGAGGGGACTAGTGCCTGTGTTCTGGTGGATGAGGCTGGATCTTGTCTTTCTGGTGGGCAGATCCACGTCTGGTGGTGTGTTTTGGGGTGTCTGTGGACTTATTATGATTTTAGGCAGCCTCTCTGCTAATGGGTGGGGGTGTGTTCCTGTCTTGCTAGTTGTTTGCCATAGGATGTCCAGCACTGTAGTTTGCTGGTCGTTGAGTGAAGCTGGGTGCTGGTGTTGAGATGGAGTTCTCTGGGAGATTTTCGCTGTTTGATATTATGTGGAGCTGGGAGGTCTCTTGTGGACCAGTGTCCTGAAGTTGGCTCTCCCACCTCAGAGGCACAGCACTGACTCCTGGCTGCAGCACCAAGAGCCTTTCATTCACATGGCTCAGAATAAAAGGGAGATAAAGTAGAAAGAAAGAATTAGTAGAAGAAAGAAGGAAAGAAAAAGAAAAGGGAGGGAGGAAGGAAGGAAGGAGGGAAGGATAAAAAGAAGATAAAGTGAAAGAAATTAAGTAACATAAAATATAATAAAAATTTTAAAATAAAATAATTTTTAAGAGAAGAAAAAGGAAAAAAAAGTTAAAAAAAAAAAACAAAAACGGACGGGTAGAACCCTAGGATAAGTGGTGGAAGCAAAGCTATACAGACAAAATCTCACATAGAAGCATACACATACACACAAAAAGAGGAAAAGGGGAAAAAATCATAAATCCTGCTCTCGAAGTCCACCTCCTCAATTTGGGATGATTCGTTGTCTAAAGGAGGGAAGGAGGGAAAGAAAGAAAGAAAAGTAAAATAAAATAGAAGTTATTAAAATAAAAAATAATTATTAAGAAAATAATTTAAAAAAACAAACAAAAAAAACCGGACAGATAGAACCCTATTATAAATGGTGGAAGCAAAGCTATACAGACGAAATCTCACACAGAAGCATACACACATACACACTCACAAAAAGAGGAAATGGGGAAAAAATCATAAATCTTCCTTTCAGAGTCCACCTCCTTAATTTGGGATGATTCGTTGACTATTCATGTATTCCACAGATGCAGGGTACATCAAGTTGATTGTGGAGCTTTAATCCGCTGCTTCTGAGGCTGCTGGGAGAGATTTCCCTTTCTCTTGTTTGTTCTCACAGCTCCCAGCGGCTCAGCTTTGGATTTGACCCTGCCTGTGCGTGTAGGTCGGCCGGAGGGCGTCTGTTCTTCGCTCAGACAGGGCAGGGTTAAAGGAGCTGCTGATTCGGGGGCTCTGGCTCACTCAGGCCGGCGGGGAGGGAGGGGCACGGAGTGCGGGGCGAGCCTGCGGTGGCAGTCAGCTGTGACATTGCACCAGCCTGAGGCCCGCCGTGCGTTCTTCTGGGGGAGTTGTCCCTGGATCCCAGGACCCTGGCAGTGGCGGGCTGCACAGGCTCCCCGGAAGCGGGTTGTGGATAGTGACCTGTGCTCGCACACAGGCTTCTTGGTGGCGGCAGCAGCAGCCTTAGCATCCCATGCCCATCATTGGGATTCGCGCTTTTAGCCGCGGCTTGTGACCGTCTCTGGAGCTCCTTTAAGCAGCACTCTTAATCCCCTCTCCTCGCGCACTAGGAGACAAAAGAGGGAAGAAAAAGTCTCTTGCCTCTTTGGCAGGTGCAGACCTTTCTCCGGACTCCCTCCCGGCTAGCCGCGGCGCACCAACCCCCTGCAGGCTGTGCTCACGCCGCCAACCCCAGTCCTCTCCCGTCGCTCCGACCGAAGCTGAGCCTCAGCTCCCAGCCCCGCCCACCCCGGCGGGTGAGCAGACAAGCCTCTCGGGCTGGTGAGTGCTGGTCGGCACCGATCCTCTGTGCGGGAAACTGTCCGCTTTGCCCTCCGTACCCCAGTTGCTGTGCTCTCCTTCGCAGCTCCGAAGCTTTCCCCCTCCGCCACCCACAGTCTCCGCCCGGAAAGGGGCTTCCTAGTGTGTGGAAACCTTTCCTCCTTCGCAGCTCCCTCCCACTGGTGCAGGTCCCTTCCCTTTCCTTTTGTCTCTGTTTATTCCTTTTTCTTTTGCCCTACCCAGGTACGTGGGGGGAGGTTCTTGCCTTTTGGGAGGTCTGAGGTCTTCTGGCAGCGTTCAGTAGGTGTTCTGTAGGAGTTGTTCCACGTGTAGATGTATTTTTGGTGTATCTGTGGAGAGGAAGGTGATCTCCGCGTCCTACTCTTCCGCCATCTTCCCCAGTAATCTTCGCATGTATCTTTTCAAATTAATGTTTTTCGATTTTTTTGGATATATATCCAGGAATGGAATTGCTGGGTCATATGGTAGTTCTATTTTTATTTTTTTAAGAAGCTTCCATACTGTTTTTCACAGTGACTGTACCAAATTACATTACCACCAACAGTGTACAAAGATTGTGTACTGCATTTTTAAATGATATTCATTCTTTTCTACAATCTATATTTTGCCTTTTATGGTTTCCGGTTATCTCCTGAATTTTCAAGCTTGATACTTATATCTTGGAACAAAATAACCATAGTTTTATAAGTTACATTTGCTAATTCCCCTATTAGATGTCCCTTTGGATGTTTCAATTGTCTGTTGTTTCTGCTGTTTCTTCATTATGTTGTGTGTGTCCTCATGTGCTTGATTGTCTTTGATTGGTGGACATTATATTTGAAAAATTATTTATGGAAGTTATTGATAGCTAGATGTGACGTTATTTTCCTCCAGAGAGGATGTTCATTTGCTTCTTCTAAGCCTCTGGGGTACTAACTTCCAAGATTATCTTTATACTATTTCAGAGATAAAGATTTATGTTAGCTACACAAAAGACAGGAAGCCAAACTGCAGTTCCTGCAAGGGCTGATTTATTTCAGGATCACCTGTGCTCCTAGGGTGCAGTTCTTTTAAGATTCCAACCCAAGGTACCATAGTGCTTATCCGTAGCAGGTCCTGGCATTGGATATTTTACCCTGAGATTTGTGAGGCTGTCAAGGACTCTGGTAATCAGATACACTCAAGCAAATGTGACCTAAATTCAGGACTCGTCTCTGGATTTCCATCTTTGCCCAATTCTTGGCCTACAAATTTCTCGCTATCTTGTTTGCTTTTTTTTTTTAATAATAGTGTTTATTTATTTTTACTTGTTGACAGTTTGCTTTATTTATTTATTTATGGCTGTATTGGGTCTTCGTTTCCGTGCGAGGGCTTTCTCTAGTTGTGGCGAGCGGGGGCCACTCACTATCGCGGCCTCTCTTGTTGCAGAGCACAGGCTCCAGACGCGCAGGCTCAGTAATTGTGGCTCACGGGCCCAGTTGCTCCGCGGCATGTGGGATCTTCCCAGACCAGGGCTCGAACCCGTGTCCCCTGCATTGGCAGGCAGACTCTCAACCACTGCGCCACCAGGGAAGCCATTGTTTGCTTTTTTGATGTTTTTGAATTTATTTTTCTTTTGGTTTGTTTTGTGATTTATGTTGCTTTCATCTTTTTAAGTAGTCATTGATGGGAGTTATTTTAATTATCCAGCCTGCTATAGCCAGAAGCAGAAACACCTACTTTATATTCTTCACATATTAACTTTAGAGAGACTCTGTAGCTATATAGTAGCTGTCCAATATAGTAGCCCTTAGCCACATATAATTGTTGAGCACTTAAAATGTGGCTAGTTTGAATTGAGATGTGCTGTGAATGTAATATATATGCCAAATTTCTAAGACTGACTACAAATAAAATCATGTAAAATATTTCATTAATAATTTTTATATTGATTACATGTTGAAATGATAATGTTTTGGATGCATTGGGTTAAATAAAATATATTAAAACTAATTCATCTCTTCCTTTTTACTTTTTTAATGTGACTGTTAGAAAATTTAAAATTACATAGTGTATGGCTTGCATTTATGGTTTGTATTGTATTTCTTTTGGATAGTATAGCTATATAGTAAAGTTGTTGAGAGCACATGCTCTATAGCCTAAATTTGATTCCTGGCTTTACTTTTTACTAGAAGTGTAATCCTGGGATATTTTCTTAATTTGCTTTTAATTTTCTCTTCTGTAGAATGAGAATAACAGTAATATCTATTTCAAAAATAAATTGTGAAGGTAAAACAAGATAAAGAAGGTAAAGCACTTAGCATAATGGACAACTTACAGTAGTGTTGATACAAATTTAGCCATTATTTGTGTTTTTGTTATTATAGTATCAGATTTTATAGTTAAATGGGTATTTCCTTTCTCTTCCTTAACATTTTTCCCTTCACCCATAGTAATAAAGGGTTCTTAAAGCTAGACACCGTAATTTGACTGGGGATGTAACATATGTACAGATTCTATAAGAGGGGAAGAATATGTCAGAGGCAAATGCTCATTAGCTGCAGAAACTTCTTAATGCTTCTCCAAAGTAACATCGCCTAAAATACCTCTATGAACTATGTAGCAAGTACATAATCAAGTTATAACTGTAGTCCAGAAAGGAATCACACAGCCAAGAGGTGTGTAGGAGACAATATTTTTCCAGGACTTGAGAACTGGACTCTAGTCCTAATTCTGCCACTGTGTTCAGCTGGACTCTAGTTTCCATATTGTAAAATTGTGAAGTTGAATTGAATGATCACATAAGCCCCTTAGGGTTCCATGAATTTTACATCTAAAATGCTTATGTATCACATATTTTTAATCCACAGTCCAATTATCTTTAGGTTTTCCAGCTCACATGGGGATGATAAGAGTGGACATAAAGTTAAATGAAGCATAGAGTCATGATAGGATAGAGGTACAACTTTTTGATTCACCCACAATATCTTACAAGATGTTCTAGGTGGTAGCTAAACTATTTTTTTTTCAGAGTTAGCTTTAATTTTAGTAGAATACAATAGATACTTTAGATTGTATTAAGGTACCGTATAGCTAGGAATTATGGTTATAGTTTAATAGAAAGGTTGCTGGACTTGTAAGAATACCTGGGTTTTAACCTGAGTTTTGCTGCTAGATAATTAAGTAAATCCTGAACAAATTTTGTTTTGATTTCTCTATGTGTAATAATGTGGAATGTAATAATATGGACTACATCACCTCACTCAAAGTAGGCACTTGAAAAATTTAAGAAATCAGTACTTCTTGTTCTGTCTCCTGTACAGGATTTGCATTACTGTCTGTGAAAGTACATTAGGGGAAAAGAATTTAAAATATTATATGACTAGAGATCTATAATTTTAAATAAGCATCATATATAGATCATTCTTACAAGTTCTGTTTAATTGTAGAAGAAGAATTGGTTTTTATGTTTTTCAAAGTCTAGACCACTGAAAAAGATGAAAAGCTCCTCAGTTTATTTTATGAAGCTAGCACAAACTTAAACCTGTTAGAATAAGTTTAAACCTAGTGAAGATAGTATAGACACACACACTGTTCATGTGTGCATCCATGCGCACACACACACACATTCACATACTCATACAGATGTACTAAAATTCCAAATAAAATATTAGCAAATTGAATCCCACAGTATATTAAAAAATTGTATATATTGACCAAGGAGGGTCTATCTTAGAAATATTAAAATGGCCCTATACCATGAAATTTGCCCATAATTTATTATATCAACATTAGAGAAGAATTTATAAATTATGGCAATAGGTGATTTTTAACAGCAGAGAAGATCATTTCATAAAAATCTAGCAACTACAGAGAGCAATTCAAAGTAAAACAACAGTGAGATAACATGTAGTACTGGCAGTATATGGGGAAATGGGAACTCAGACTTTAGTGGTAGTGTGAGTTGTTAAGCCTTTTGAGGAAGAACTGATGATAGCTACTGAAATAAAGATACATATTATCCTTTGAGTGAGTAACTCTGGGGAATCATTCCTACAAAATGTAGTATAATAGTATATGCTAGAACACTAATATATACTGTTACCATATATTAGGGTTTATAGTCTAGTACATTTGTTTCATAGTTTGTAATAACTAAAAACTGGAAACAACATGAATGACTTTAATCACTGGAGGAGTGATCGAATAAATTATATTACATCAGTACTATGGAATATGGTACAGTCATTGACCAGGAGGGATATCCATTATGATATTGTTAAGTTGGGGTGTGGAAGTTTGTCAATTGTAGATTATTGTGCATAATGTAATTTGTTTTTTATAAAAAGAAAAGCTGTATATGCTAATGTTTGTATGAGCAATAAGTATGTGAAAGGACTGAGTTAAGAGAAGTGGTAGGATTGGTGAAGTGGGGAAAACTAACACAACATTGTTAATCAGCTATACTCCAATATAAAATAAAAAGTCATTAACTTTTTCTTGATGTGTTTCTGCAGTGTTTCATTTGTTATGAAGAGCATTTGTTACCTTTGTAATAATCACATTTAATGAAGGAAAAAATGCTAAATAAATTCAGAGTATGAGGATGTGAGTTCTAAAGAAGCTGGATTTGGCCAGAGACATGAAAAAACAGAAAAGCATTAATACATACTGTCTGTTGTAAAGAATACTTCTGATTTCCATTGAAAGCCATTATCACAAATTACCTCTGAAAATAAAGATATTTTATATTAAGAGATGGTGGCTTTAAAGATTTTTTTTCTTTTACAGCAACTCCGCTCCAATATCCGAGAAATGGAGAAGCTTTGTTTGAAAGTCCAAAAGGATGACCTTGGACTTCTGAAGAGAATGATAGATCCTGTTAAAGAAGAAGCATCAGCAGCAACAGCAGAATTTCTTCAACTCCATCTGGAATCTGTAGAAGAGCTTAAGAAACAATTTAATGATGAAGAAACTTTATTACAGCCTTCTTTGACCAGATCCATGACTGTTGGTGGTAATGTACTAAGTCTTATTCTTGATCATAGTATAGTAATGCAGTTAATTAAGTTTACCTCCTTGTATTGATATTGCAGATTATATATAAATCTCCAGGGATCACCTTCTAGTCCAGTATGCTGAATTCTTGGACCCTGAGTGTGCTTGGAATTGCATATCCTACAAGTTTTACAGGGTAAAAAAATTGAGGCTATGCTGTATAGTGAGGAACTTAAAGGCTTCAAGTACCTATTTGTGCATATATTAAAAATAAATTTTAAAATATTTCCTAAGGAGAATGTCATCCTTGTCTGCAGAGTACTCCTCCCTCATCTCCAGGTGCGGGGGTGGCCTAGGCAGGCATGCTTCTTTCTTAGGCATTCTGGTTTTCAGAGGGCATGTTAGATCTGTCTCCCAGAAAAGTCTGCATTGGGGGTCATGCCATTAACTTTTATGAAGTGGTACTCTAAGAAAGAGGCCAATGAAACTGGTCATGATAACTCTTCTAAGGATGTAATTGATAATTGTTGATTGCATTGTATAATGTCTGTGTAAGGAACCCTGAAAAAAATTCTTTGTTTAATAGGTAGTAGTACTTCAAAGCGATTAATCCTTTTTCTTTTTTTTTTTTTGCGGTACACGGGCCTCTCACAGTTGTGGCCTCTCCCGTTGCAGAGCACAGGCTCCGGACGCGCAGGCTCAGCGGCCATGGCTCATGGGCCCAGCCGCTCCGCGGCATGTGGGATCTTCCTGGACTGGGGCATGAACCCGTGTCCCCTGCATCGGCAGGTGGACTCCCAACCACTGTGCCACCAGGGAAGCCCCAATTAATCTTTTTTATTCTTCTGGGTATTGAATGGCATCACTAATAAGATTTCTCTACTTGTTTACTGGAATACTTAAATCTAAATTTTTTAATTTGCAAAAGCCCAAATTTTGAACTTTCCTGGCTTTGTTTTATAATTGCTGTCCTTGTATTTCCATTTTTGTTTTAGAGTTTCTCTTTTTAATTTATGCCATCTTATTACAGTTTATATATGTTATAAGCCACCTTAAAACTTTATGGAAAGGGTGTGGTATAAATAAATTACAAATTAGAATACAATCTGAGAGATGTTACAGCTGACCTGTTTTCCTCTTTTTATTTACCTAGGAGTTAGGAGGTTCCTGTATCACTCCCTGTCTCCAAAACCAGATTATTTTTAACGCTGTATTTTCAGTGCTAATGATCCAGTTTTACAGGGAAATTTTTTTTTAAAATAGAAGAAACATTTAGGCCATCATCCAGAGTTTCTGGGTAATCTTGCTTTTATTGCCTCCTTAGTACCTAAGCACATAATACATAGTACTTGGCACATAGTGGATTATTAATAAATGTTTTAGAAATCTGAATGAATAAACATCTTTTTAGAGACAATTTTATAATTTCAGATGTGCTCTAATCACTTCACTCTGTCGATAACCGCTACCTAGCAATACTGCCTAAAGTGTTGTTCTGGGGAGAAGGAAATGTTAGCACTCAACCTTGGTCGAAGAGTGTTTGGGAAGAATGCTTTTTGATAGTTTGTAGTTACTGTTTACATCATCTTGTTCATATGTAATTATCACCTCCATAATGATGCAGCTGAATGTTGTTCTTACCATGTAGTGCAAACCTATACTTTATGTTTGTGTATAGAGAAACTGGGCCTTATAAGTTCCCTGAGATTAAGGAGTCATCTACCAGACATTGTGACAGTTGTGATGACAGTAATAAAACTGATAATGTTGGATTTTCTTGTAAGAGTCACTGGCATCAGTCTCTTCTGCTATTTAGGGTTTTTTTTGTTGTTGTTTTGTTTTTTTGGGTTTTTTTGCGGTAAGCGGGCCTCTCACTGTTGTGGCCTCTCCCGTTGTGGAGCACAGGCTCTGGACGCACAGGCTCAGCGGCCATGGCTCACGGGTCTAGCCGCTCCGCGGCATGTGGGATCTTCCCAGACCGGGGCACGAATCCGCGTCCCCTGCATCTGTAGTCGGACTCTCAACCACTGCGCCACCAGGGAAGCCCTGCTACTTAGTTTTGAATCGCTATCACCAGCAATTCCTTAGCAAACAAAACTTTTGAGTTCTATTTAAGTATTCTAGCTTTAATTTGCATTTTAGTATTGCATTGTTTGTGTTCCTACCAGTAGGATTGTTTGGGCTCAACAAGTTTGGGTTTATATGTCATCAGAGGAATTGGGTCATTATTAGAAAAAGGTAGTTTACCCAGTTTGCTGGCAATTAACTTTCTCTGTAGGGAGCTGACTGGTGTTAAAAAAAAAATGTTGGCAAAATTTGAGGAAGCATGTGTACGGAGGAAGTGAAGAAGATTGGGGCAGAGCCAGAGGATAAGGGAGAAGAAATAGGTGAAATTTGTTTTCCAACTCTGTTGGTTCTCAAACTTCTCAATTCATGGAATACCAAATTAGCTAAAGAACTAATCACTTGCCACTGAGAGAAACTACAAAATTAACTCTCTGCATCTAGTGCTGATTTAATTGAAACAGTCATTCTATTTATAAAATCAGATACCTAAATTATACCTAAAACAGTGTGTATAGTTTCAAATTCTGAACTGTCTGCTGGTCAGATTGTGCTTTGACTTTGAATCCATTGCCAACATTAGCAGTTAAAATTAACTGTCTCACCCAATGCCTGAGTATTTCACCAAATGTGAAGTTTCTACTAGGTTGTGTTAAATCCATAAATATTATTAACAAGTAATTGAGAGGGTGGGAAAGAAGAATAACGAAAAGAGAGCAACTAATACATAAGACTTTAATAGTGGGGTAAGAACTGGGTTTGCTCCATGTGTGGTCTTCTTCTAGCTGTAGACTCTTTTCTGTCATTCTACATGTTTTTATACTGTGCTCTCTGTTTTTTTCTTATTTTTGCTTTAGGTACTCATAATAGTAATGACAGCCTATACAGAAAATATGTTTGATTTGCACAGAAATTAAGTGCCTTAAAATACTTTTTCCTTTAAAAATTCAATCTGATTATAAATAAATTGGTTGGAAACATCAAGATTCAGGAGCAATGTTGCCACATTTCCATGACTGAGATCAAAGTACAAAAATAGTTTTTCATTTACAGATAGAAATAACAAGTAGAATAGAATGTTTTATGTTCTCTGGAGAATGAAAGAAGCTTATTAAGTTTAGGGGGAAGCTGTGATGATTTTGCTGTTTCTTTTGTCCAGATTCTGAGAGTTCCTAAAGCAAATCTTCTCTGCCGATCTTGCCTGATCTGAGAAACTCCCTTCTTTCTCTCCTGTGTGTCTAGTTCATTTTTAGCATATTGCCTCCCACCAAGAGAAGTGATGAGCCTACACATTTGTTTTGTATTTAGAAAGGTGTATCAAGGCATACAGAGCAAACCAGTGCTTCTCTCTATCTTTCTTTCTTACTCCCCATCCAGCACACACACTTCATCAGTGCAATAGAAACAGAATCTTATTACATTTTAAACAAATATTCACAAAAGGAAAGAATCCAACCTTAAAACTGCTGGGAACTTCAGACCAGCATATTGAATTTAATGAAATATTAGATATTATCACAGTACATATATACACTTGTATTGAACAGTTTTGTAAATCACGTAGATGCTTTTGTATATTATTCAGAAGGTGTGTTTTGTATTGGTTTTAATATTCTTAAAAATTCTCCTCTGCAGCTTAGTTAAGCCATGACTTAGAAGTCATCTTATTTCAATGGGTAGGTTTATGTAGATGATCAGTAAAATAATGTCACTATGTTAAAGCTGTTAGAACATGAAAGAATTCAGGAAATGCTTTTGAATTAACTTAGATTTATAATGGAACTTTTTCTAATGTAGTAAAATTTAGTAGAAATTCCTTAAATATGTGTTGTAATTCTTACTAGAGTCATTGCCCTTCGTGATGTATGGAGAAAGGTAGGGGGGGCAGAGAGAGAATATGTTTAGACACAGAGAGAAAGGAGGAGTCTTATGTCCATGTTATTAAGCTTGTTTTTCACATGAATTAAAAATATCTTAATGTTTATTTGAGTTTATAGTCAATAATATTTTATAAATAGAATTTGAAAAACACTGGTGAGTGATACGTATAGTCCACGTGCCCTTAACACTTGCAGTTGTTTGCAAGTGGATGGAACTGAGATTGTTATGTCCTGTAAAACAATAGCAATTTTGACTTCTGTGGACAGGATAAGAACTCTTTAGCCATCTTTCCTGCAGCTATAATCTATCTCTGTGTTTTGCCTCATCATGTCTGTAGCAACTTGTAAAAGTTCAAAGTCAATGGATGATCACTGAGATATAGTGATTTTTAATACAAGCTGGAATAAATGAATTACGGAAGTTGTAGAAATTAAAAGATTCCTTTCTCTATTGTTAGTCACGCCTCGAATTGATTAGTGATGTTCCGAGTTGTAAGTTTACAGCAGGATTTTCCATGGAAGAGAACAGATTTCTTTGTTCTAAGACTCCATTTGAACTAAGATGCATACGCAGTTTGGTTTCAAGTGAAACATAAATGACTTAAACATTTTTTATTTTTTCACTGAGGGAAATCTTTTGTGTTTGCTTCAAATGTCAAACATTTCCCATCCCTTCATTTTTTAGGTCAAGAATTTATGTAATCACGATAATAATAATTATTTTGTTATACATCCTGGCATATTTCATTGGAATCTTCTCTAACAGAACGAAGATTATGCCTTAAAAAAAATCTTTTGAGTGTTGTTATGTTTATAAAGTTCTGCTTTACATTTGATCTGTTAATGATAACAGTTATCATTATTCATCATCCTATTAAAGAAGTTGGGAGCTCTTATTACAAAAGCAATGTTAAGTAGAAGAAAGATCTTAGAGTAATTAATTACTTTGAGAAGTATTTTTATGTGATAACTTAAGACAGGGTAAATAACTCTTTTAAGCATTTGTAAAAATCAGAGCTTTTAAAATGTTGGATATTTGCTATATGTTGTAATGTAAAACATATTTTGTATTTGAAGTTTTTGCTCTTCCTTTAAGGTAGGGAAATGTACTCATTTCAGTGAAGATTCAAAATTAAAAGAACACTGTCAATTCTAATAAGCCTACAAATTAACTTTTAATCAACTGACTGTGCCCTTCCTAAACAATTCAGATGGGTTTTTTTCCTCAAGAGGTAAAACATTCTCAAATTTTGAAAGTAAAATAGTAATGCAGTTTTATAAAATACCACTTTTATATTGTATGTCTTTTACTTTGTGCTTTGGCAAGACCAGACTGCTGATTTTATATTAAGCTATATTGGTTGTTGGTTTTTTTTTGAGGACCTTTTTCATGCTCGTCTCTCCACCTAGAATTTATATTCCTATCTTCTTAGGCTAGTAGGAAAGATCACCTTTTTTAGTTTGGTGCACACCACACCAAACTAGGTCAGATGCCACCCCCAGCTTGAAACTCCCATAAATACTATATGTATCTATATTTAGCTAGATATCAGTGCACTCTCTTATTGTTTTAGGATTGTCTCTTTGTATGTCTTCTCTGCTAGAATATAAGTTCCTTGAGAGCAGATACTTTGTATTCACTTTTTTTTATCCCTGGTACTCAACACAATACATAATGGGTGCTCAGAAAATATTAAAGTGGTAGGTGTTTTGAGCTTGCAGTAAGGAAGACAAAGGGAAGTAGACCCTCACATCTCTTCTTTCCATTTCCACCGCCACTATCCTAGAGCACACCATCATCATTTTGCACCAGACACATTGAAAAGCCTCCCAACTGGTTTTTCACTCTTTAAGTTTTCACCTTTCAACTCCATCCTTAATCTGTTGTTCACACTACAGCTGTGGTTACCTTTCTAAATCTGAAATCTGATTATGGCACCCTCAGCTTCCCGTCTCCCACTCCTTTTAAAAGTTCCAGATTGATCTTAAGAGAAAGACAAAACTCTTTAATATAGTTTACAATGCCATAAATGATGTCATCTTAGATTTCCAGCCTCAACCTTTGCTTTCTCTTGTCATAGTCTATGCTTCAGTTATACTGACTCCTTTCAGTTCCCAAACTTATGCAAATATTATTCTCCCTGGCCTGAATACTTTCTCCTTCCCCCTCTACCCTTGCCCCAGTTCAGCTATATAATTTCTGTTCATCCTCAGGCTTCAGCTTCAGAACCTTCTCAGACCACTCTTCCTCCACAAGTCTAGGTTAAATACCTTTCTTTGGTGCTCACATAGCATTCCATGCTTACCCATATCATAGTTCTTATCAGACTATAGTGAGCTTGCCTGTTAACATGTCTATATCACACATTATATAGTAAGTTCCATTAACAATAGTGGCAGTAGCAGTGACAGTAATAGTAACTATTAACCACTTGTTCTTAATAGATAAGCCAGCCACAGTGCAAAATAAATACCACCTCATTTTACAAATGAGGAAAATCAGTCAAAGAGGTGAAATACCTTCCCAAGTCAAAGAGCTAGTAAATAGCCAAACTAGGATTCTAACCCAGATCGTTCTGACTAGGCCCATACCCCTAACCACTATGACTTGGAACTGTTTTGTGATTTACCTTAGCACACTGATTGGCATATAGTAGGCATTTTATAAATATCAGTTTAATGAATGGATTGGTAAAACCAATAGAAGGAAATAAGAAAGACTTGAAAGTGGAGTTTGGAGTATAAATTAATTCATCTTTATAGCAGTGTTTAATGAGGAAAGCCTTAATGGGTTGCTGACTTTTTAAAATCCAGAAATGACATAGAAGCAGTGGAGGCATGGGCCAGAAAAATTACTCTGAGGAGAAGGGTGGCAATATGTACAAAAAGATACATATGGTAAGAGATGTTAGTTTGATGACAAATTTATTGTTACCAAAAATGACTGATTTTCATTGCTAAAAATACATCACTTCCCTACTTTTAAAATCTTGTGAATCTGATGTTTATTACTAAAATAGCCAAAGAAATGTTAATGATTTAGCAATGAAAAGTGTTAAACATATCTACTGGGTATCTCTTCATAGAACATTGGCCAAATAGAATAGTTCTACTTTGTGCTACTTCCACATCTAGCCCTAGTTATTCAGATTGGGTAAGTTGTATTTGTAGCAATTTTTTTAGATGACTTTGTAGAATAATTAAAGAAAAAATATTTGTTAAGTAACTTGCCCACAGATATATAATCAATTTACTTTTAGCCTGAATTCTGTTAGTAAGCATTTCACATGGTAGTTGTTTTATGGAATTGATTCATTCTACCGTCTTTCTAACAAAGCAGATAAACTCTAAACATGAGGCTATGTTCATCCAGGAACATTTCACACTACTGAAGATGAAGCTGATCCTCAGAGTATGACTCAGATATATGTGTTGCCTGAAATTCCTCGAGATCAAAATGCTGCAGAATCATGGGAAACCTTAGAAGCGGTATGTTAAAAATGATTTTCCTTTTGGTAGCTGTGAGGCATGGAAGTAAGTAACTTCCTCTTTCTCTTTCTTTTTAAGGACTTAATTGAACTTAGCCAACTGGTCACTGATTTCTCTCTCCTAGTGAATGTAAGTATATAACTGTTTTTGGCTCAGAGATGTTAGATTAATAGGATAAGAGACTTTTATCAATCACTAGGCTTCTGAGCAGAATTTTAATAGAATTTACAATTTTTTAAAAATTAAGGATCTTTATTCTTTTTTTAAAAATTCATTAATTTTTTATTTTTGGCTGCGTTGGTTCTTCGTTGCTGCGCGCGGGCTTTCTCTAGTTGCAGTGACCGGGGGCTACTCTTCATTGTGGTGCGCAGGCTTCTCATTGCAGTGGCTTCTCTTGTTGCAGACCACGGGCTCTAGGCACGCGGGCTTCAGCAGTTGTGGCACGTGGGCTCAGTAGTTGTGGTGCATGGGCTTAGTTGCTCTGCAGCATGTGGGATCTTCCCAGACCAGGGCTCGAACCCGTGTCCCCTGCATTGGCAGATTCTTAACCACTGTGCCACCAGGGAAGTCCCAAATTTACAATTTTTAAGACTGGTATTGAGCCATGGACAGAAGTCTAACTGTCCTCAAATCCCAGTTCAATTTAAAAAAAAAATTATTAAGCACTTTTTACACAAAAGGTACTTGGTATTGGGGTTCTGACAAGGTTGGATATAGAAATAAATGAAGCCTGCTGTCTGCCTTTAAGGATTTACAGTGGGTGGCCATAAGCTTGGACTCACCCAAAACTGAAATTTCAAGCATTATTGTTAAATGCAAAAATAAGGTGTGAAAAGAAGTATTATTGGCTCCAAGGAGAATTGTTTAATTCCAAGGGAGGGAGCCAGGGATTGTGACATAGAAGCATTAAGGATAGTGTCACAAGATAGGTAGCATTTGCTTGAGCCTTGGAAAATGAGTAAAATTTCCACAGGAGGGAATGAGGGGGTGCATTTGAAGACATCTAAACAAAAACATGGAGTGAAGAAGGGTATAGCCTTTCAGGAATGACAAGAACTACAGTGTAACCAAAGCATAAGATACCATGGGCAAACTAAGCAAGGAGATTGAGATGCCACTGAAGGCCATACCAAAGAATTTGAACTTTACTTTGTAGGTATCAAGGAGCCAGTAGATTTTTGAGCAGATTAGAGTGATGTGATAGCCTGTGCTTCAGAAAGATCACTGTTAGCAGTGTGAATAATAGCCCTAGGGAGGAGGAGATTATAGGTGGAAGGACCTTAGGAATCAATTGCAGGAATTTAACTGAGAGCATGGCAATACAAGTATAAAGATAAAAGGCAGCTGAGAGGTATTTCTGGGGTAGACTTAGTAGGAATTGGAGGAAGATGGAAGAGTCAAAGAAAATAAACATTAAGGCTTTATTCTGCATAACCGGGTAGCCAGTGATACTATTAACATAGACTAGGGAACATAAAGTAGATTTGGTGGGAAAGATAGAACAGATTTTGTCATTATTTTTATAAGTTATTCTTATTTTTCCTTCCCAGGAATTGTGGGAAGGGGTGTGTGTGTGTGTGTGTGTGTGTGTGTGTGTGTGTATACGTATGTATATACAGGTGCAAGTCTGTTTCTGCGTATGCTTCTGTCTGGGTTTAGTTCATTGTTCTTGATCAAACCATGATTTAGGGGTTGTACATCTTTGAGTTATGGTTTCCCTGACATCTGGCTTTAAATTAGAAGAAGTTCCTAGATCACACAATCTCAGAATTGTCCTTTTGGAAAGGACTTAGGAGGCCTACTAATCTAATCCTTCTACTCTTGCACCAACTTCTCAAATAGATGATCTTTTGCCTATTTTTGAACAATAACAGTGCAGGGATACAACCATTCCATTTGGAGTCTCTAACTCTTAGAAGTTTTTTCTTATGTAAAGTAAACTCTACCCTTAATAACTTTCCTCTAGTACTTTTGCCCTCTGGAGCCATATCCTGAAAAAGTTTGGTCTTTTTACCATACAAAAGTTTTTCACCACAGCCAACATAATACTCAGCGGTGAAAAGCTGAAAGCCTTCCCACTAAAATCTGGAATAAGACAAGGATGCCCAGACAAGACAAAAATAAAACATATCCAAATTGGAAGAGAAGAGGTAAAATTGTCAGTGTATGCAGATGACATGATACTATGTCGATGGGCATTTAGGTTGCTTCCATGTCTTGGCTATTGTAAATAGTGCTGCTATGAACATTGGGGTGAATGTGTCTTTTCACATTACAGTTTTCTTCAGATATATGCAGAGGTGTGGGATTGCTGGATCATATGGCAACTGTTTTCAGTTTTTTGAGGAACTTCCATGCTGTTTTCTAGAGTGGCTGTACCAATATACATTCCCACCAGCAGTATAGGAGGGTTCCCTTTTCTATACCCTCTACAGTATTTGATATTTGTAGACCTTTTAATGATGATCATTCTGACCGGTGGTAGGTGGTACCCCTTTGTAGTTTTGATTTGCATTTCTCTAATAGCGATATTGAGCATCTTTTCTTGTGCCTATTGGCCATCTGCATGTCTTCTTTGGAGAAATGTGTTTAGGTCATCTGCCCATTTTTGGATTGGATTGTTTGTTTTTTTGTTATTGAGTTGTATGAGCTGTTTTATATTTTGGAAATTAATCCCTTGTTGCATTGTTTGCAAATACTTTCTCCCAATCCATAGGTTGTATTTTCATTTTTATTTATGGTTTCCTTTGCTGTGCAAAAGCTTATAAGTTTGATTAGGTCTTGTTTGTTTATTTTTGCTTTTATTTCAATTGCCTTAGGATACTGACCTAGAAAGAAAACTTTGCCACAGTTTATGTCAGAGAATATTTTGTCTGTGTTCTCTTATAGGAGTTTTCGGGGGTCAGTCTTGCATTTAAGCCTTTAAGCCATTTTGAGTTTATTTTTGTGTATGGTGAGAGGATGTGTTCTAACTTCATTGATTTACATGCAGCTGCCCAACTTTCCCAGCACCACTTGCTGAAGAAACTGTCTTTTTCCCATTGTATATTCTTGCCTCCTTTGTCGAAGATTTGACTGTAGGTGTGTGGGTTTATTTCGGGGCTCTCTTTTCTGTTGCATTGATCCATATGTCTTTTTTTTTTGTGCCAGTACCACACTGTTTTGATTACTGTAGCTTTGTAGTATTGTCTGAAGTCTGGGAAGGTTATGCCTCCTGCTTTGTTCTTTTTCTTCAGGATTGCTTTGGCAATTCTGGGTCTTTTATGATTCCATATAAATTTCAGGATTATTTGTTGTAGGTCTGTGAAAAATGTCATGGGTAATCTGATAAGGATAATATTAAATCTGTAGATTGCCTTGGGATTATGGCCATTTTAACAATATGAATTTCTCCAATTGAAGAACATGGGATATCTTTACATTTCTTTGCATCATCTTCAGTTTCCTTTATCAGTGTTTTATAGTTCTCAGCTTTCAATTATTTCACCTCCTTGGTCAGGTTTATTCCTAAGTTTTTTTTGTTGTTGTTGATGTGATTTTAAAAGGGATTGTTTTTTTACTTTCTCTTTCTGATATTTCATTGTTAGTGTAAAGAAATGCAACAGATTTCTGTATGCTAATCTTGTATCCTGCTACGTTGGTGAATTCATTTATCATTTCTAGTAGTTTTTTTATGGAGTCATTAGGGTTTTCTCTATACTACTCAGCCATAAAAAAGAATGAAATAATGCCATTTGCAGCAACATGAATGAACCTAGAGATTATCATACTAAGTGAAGTAAGTCAGAAAGAGAAAGATACCATATGATATCACTTATATGTGGAATCTAAAATATGACACAAATGAACTTATTTACGAAACAGAACAGACTCACAGACATAGAGAACAGACTTGTGGTTGCCAAGGCGGAAGTGGGGCTAGGGAGGGATGGATTGGGAATTCGGAATTAGCAGATGCAAATTATTATATATAGAAGGGGATAAACAACAAGGTCCTATTGAATATAGTTCCCTGTATAGCACAGGGAACTATGTTCAATATCCTGTAATAAACCATAATGGAGAGGGAAAAAAAACAAAAAGTTTTTCACTTCTTTGAGATGAACATTATCCTTCCTAACCCTACCACACCTCAGCATATTTTCTTCTCTTAAGAACTCTTGATTCTCTAATGTGTTCTTTCTAGAATATGATTTCTCAGCTTTTCAGTACTAGCGACTTACTCTGCTTGTTTTCTAGTTTGTGGATTTTTTTCTTGGAATGTAATGCCTAAAATTGAGTACAGTAAATTGTTAAAAGCATTTTCCTTTTTTAAATGCTTCTAAATCAGAAGCAGCAAAATGTTTGAAATTTCTGAATTAGGTATCTGTATAGTGTGTTAATATATTTGCATATAAAAGGGAATAATACAATATAAATCCCAAAATATTTGTTGTTTTTACAATCAAGATTTATTCAATAATTGTAACTCATAATCTGATCTAATGCAGTTTGTAAAATCTGTACATAGGTTGTAAAATCTGTATGGTTACACAAATATTTACATTTGCCAAAAGTCATCGATATGTACATGATAACATGGATAAGTTACAGTGTATGTAAATTATACCTCAAAGTTGATATAAAAAACAAACTAAACATGTACAAAGTTCTTCTCATTCAAAAGGAATACATTTCTCTTCCAGTGGAATAGGCACATGGAAGGGGAATTAAGGGTTTGTGGCCATTTAACAAGTTGCATTTCTGATTACATTATGTAAGCAGCTCCTAGCCCCTAATCTGAGGAAGATTTGTGCAGGAAAACTTTGGGTATAGCCATGGCTGTAAACAAATGTCCTATTTATAATAGTCTGTGTAAGGACATGAGACAGAATGCTATTAGGCAAAAGCTCAAGGGAGAACCCCTGATTACTGTTCCCAGGGTGAGTGAGTTCTCATGACCACATTGTCAAGCACTCAACAGAAACTCCATTTAGACACCATATGATTTGGGAACGTAACAAGAGTGACCACATCCTCTCATTATCATCACATGGTCATGATAGTATCTAGGCTAATTAACCATGTATTTATGGAGTGCTTTCTATGTGCATAACACTGTGCCAAACTCAATGAAGAATAGAGAATAGTATTAAAAAAGAACCTATAGTTTAGTCAAGATAGTTACACAACATTGTGAATGTACTTAATGCCACTGAATTGTACACTTAAAAATTGTTAATTTTATATATATTTTTACCACAATAAAAAAGTACTTGCAAAGCCATTGAGAGATCCACATGTGGTCCAATACATGTTAATAAATTAATATCTACTAGGCACCCTGCTTTTTTCTTCAACCTTATTGCTCAAGTGTCCTCTTCTATTCCTGTAACTGTGGAACCAACCCTATTTCTAGTCAAGGGGAATTAGAAGAACTCTGGGCCATTCGCTCAACAGCACATCACCACTGCTACTAGTCCAGTTTTGTCTCTACCTTTTGTCTTATTCCTTATGGCTCTTATAATCAAGTTTTAGTCCCAATGCATAAAACTGGGTTGTAATAGATTAGATCAGATTCCTCCATTTATTACCAATGCGACCTTGAGGATGTTAACAACACTAGCTTTGTAAATTGGTGGGAAGACTCCATGAGATATTTTCTACTATTTCCCACTCCCTTCCCTACCACACTGACCCACTACATTCCTTCTTTTGTCCCTCCCTTATTAGATTCCCTCTTTGCTTGGTATTCTGCTTTGCCACCACTAATACCTTTAGACATTTTAGTGCTATGGTTCCTATAGTCCCTTTCCTATTACTAAAATCTCCTAATGTCAACACCATACTTACCTACTCTGTTTATTGCCTACTGTAGGACAGTATACTCTGCCTGTATCTCATAGTGTTTGTTTCTGGGCTTTTCTTTGTATATGATTGCATGTTAATTAAGGCATATAGATTATGTATCTTTGGAGTTCAGAACCAAGATAGCTCACTTGGTTGGGATCTAAGACTAAAGCTGGCCTTGAAAGCTGGCTGGAATTTAGAGAGTGAAGAATAAAGGAGCATACCTGGAATTTTGGCATTAGCTTCTTAAACCTGTAGCTTTCCAAGCACACTGATTAAACTGTACAACTACCAGCAAGGGAAAAACAATTCTTCATTAGTTTTGACTTCAAATGCCTAAATTGCATTCTACTTGACAAATATTAATAAATCACATTTTTTCAGACTCTTAGGTGCTCCTATAACTACTTATTAAGATTCTGTTATTTTTTTCAGGCAGACAAGGAAACCTAATTCAGTGTTTCTTAAAATCCATAGACATATTCTTAGAGTATTTCGAGAATTGTTTTCCTTTAAAAAGGGAAAAGTCTATACATTACTCTAGTTTGAGAAAGCTACAGAGTCTCTCGTAAATGGTTTTAACTCATTGTTAAAGGGATGTTGAGAGCATATATGAGGTGCCAAATGTTAAAAAGGAAGTTTAATGGTTGTCAGATTTGGGAGGCCTAGGAGATGAAAGCAAACATAAGCAAATCAGAAGCAAAAAGGGATGGCTGGTAGATAGTGGTGTGTAGGCTTCTGAGCTGCCACTGTTGTTAGGACCTTGGTGTGCTGTACCAGGATAAAGTTATGTATGTATGGTTTGGCCCAGCATAAAGAGCCAAGGTCATAGTGGACAAGTGGTGACCAGATTCAGCTCTGAACGGAGTCTATTTTGGCATTCTATGGACAGTGATAGACAACTCTGACACCAATTTGCTGCCTAGCTATAATTGTCTAACTATATCACTGAGTCCTCCTTACTCAAGGAATAGAATTTGAAAATATGGGCAAAATTTGAGATTCAAATCAAGCAAAATAGGGGAAGAAGAACGTATAAAAAGAAAGAGGGCCAACTGTTTGTTGATCCCAGGAGAGGGGCTGGTCTGTGCTTTGCTTTACCTCCATGCCATTATTTAAGCAAGCTTCCTGATATCAGTAAATATGTCTTTACAGGTGTGGACTACTGTCCAGGGTGAGATAGGCTTTATCAAGTACTGGTGATTGCGGTGATGGGGAATATTACAGTTCAAATAATCAGTGATCTCAGGCTTCATTTTGTTTTGTGGTCCTTTCTCCAATTATTCCAAAGGATTTTAGTGAAAAAAATTTTTTTTAATTGGAGTATAATTGCTTTACAATGTTGTGTTAGTTTCTGCTGTACAATGAAGTGAATCAGCTATATGTATACCTATATTCCCTTCCTCTTGGACCTCCCTCCAACCCACCCTCACCCCCCCACCATCCCACACGTCTAGGTCGTCACAGAGCACCAAGCTGAGCTTCCTGTGCATTATAGCATGTTCCCATTAGCTATCTATTTTATGCATAGTAGTGTATATATGTCAATCCTAATCTCCCAATTCGTCCCACCGTCTCCTTCCCCACCTGTGTCCATGTGTCCATTCTCTGTGTCTGCATCTCTATTCCTGCCTTGCATATAGGTTCATCTGTATACCATTTTTCTAGCTTTCACATATATGCGTTAATATACGATATTTGTTTTTTTGGCTTACTTCACTCTGTATGACAGACTCTAGGTCCATTCACATCTCTATAAATGACCCAATTTCGTTCCTTTTTATGGCTGAGTAATATTCCATTGTATATGTGTACCATATCTTCTTTATCCATTCATCTGTCATTGGACATTTAGGTTGTTTCCATGTTCTGGCTATTGTAAATAGTGCTACAATGAACACTGGGGCACATGTGTCCTTTTGAATTATGGTTCTCTTAGGTTATATGCCCAGTAGTGGGATTGCTGGGTCATATGGTAGTTCTAGTTTTAGTTTTTTAAGGAACCTCCATACTGTTCTCCATAGTGGCTGTATCAATTTACATTCCCACCAACAGTGCAAAAGGGTTTCCTTTTCTCCACACCCTCTCCAGCATTTATTGTTTGTAGATCTTTTGATGATGGCCATTCTGACTGCTGTGAGGTGATACTTCATTGTAGTTTTGATTTGAATTTCTCTAATAATTAGTGATGTTGAGCATCTGTATATCTTTGGTGAAAAGTCCGTTTAGGTCTTCTGCCCATTTTTTAATTGGGTTGTTTGTTTTTTTGATATTGAGCTCCATGAGCTGTTTGTATATTTTGGAGATTAATCCTTTGTCAGTTGCTTCATTTGCAAATATTTTCTCCCATTCTGAGGGTTGTCTTTTTGTCTTGTTTATGGTTTCCTTTGCTGTGCAAAAGCTTTGAAGTTTCATTAGGTCCCATTTGTTTATTTTTGTTTTTATTTTCGTTACTCTAAGAGGTGGGTCAAAAAAGATCTTGTTGTGGTTTTTGTCAGAGTGTTTCCTATGTTTTCTTCTAAGAGTTTTATAGTGTCCAGTCTTATATTTAGGTCTTTAATACATTTTGAGTTTATTTTTGTGTATGGTGTTAGGTAGTGTTCTAATTTCATTCTTTTACATGTATCTGTCCAGTTTTCCCAACACCACTTATGGAAGAGGCTGTCTTTTCTCCATTTTTTGTTCTTGTCTTCTTTGTCATAAATTAGGTGCCCATATGTGTGTGGGTTTATCTCTGGGCTTTCTATCCTGTACCATTGATCTGTATTTCTGTTTTTGTGCCAGTACCATACTAACTTGATTATTGCTGCTTCATAGTATAGTTTGAAGTCAGGGAGCCTGATTCCTCCAGCTCCATTTTTCTTTCTCAAGATTGCTTTGGCTATTTGGCATTCTCAAGAATGACATTGGTAATTTGATAGGGATTGCACTGAGTATGTAGATTGCTTTGGGTAGTATAGTCATTTTCATGATATTGATTCTTCCAATACAAGAACATGGTATATTTCTTCATCTGTTTATGTCATCTTTGATTTCTTTCATCAGTGTTTTTTGTGTGGTTTTTTTGCGGTACACGGGCCTCTCACTGTTGTGGCCTCTCCCGTTGTGGAGCACAGGCCCTGGACGCGCAGGCTCAGCGGCCATGGCTCACGGGCCCAGCTGCTCCGCAGCATGTGGGATCTTTCCGGACCAGGGCACGAACCTGTGTCCCCTGCATCGGCAGGCAGACTCTCAACCACTGTGCCACCAGGGAAGCCCCTCATCAGTGTTTTATAGTTTTCTGAATACAGGTCTTTTTCCTCCTTAGGTAGGTTTGTTCCTAGGTATTTTATTTTTTTATTGCAATGGTAAATTGGATTGTTTCCTTAATTTCTCTTTCTGATTTTTCATTGTTGGTGTATAGGAATGCAAGAGATTTCTGTGCATTAATTTTGTATCCTGCAACCTTACCAAATTCATTGATTAGTTCTGGTAGTTTTCTGGTGGCATCTTTTGGATTTTCTATGTATAGTATCATGTCATCTGCAAACAGTGACAGTTTTACTTCTTCTTTTCCACTTGGTATTCCTTTTATTTCTTTTTCTTCTCTGAGTGCCTTGGCTAGGACTTCGAAAACTATGTTGAATAAGAGTGGCGAGAGTGACATCCTTGTCTTGTTCCTGAGCTTAGTGGAAATGCTTTCAGTTTTTCACGATTGAGAATGATGTTTGCTGTGTGTTTGTCATACATGGCCTATATTATGTTGAGGTAGGTTACCTCTATGCCCATTTTGTGGAGAGTTTTTAACATAAATCAGTGTTGAGTTTTGTCAAAAGCTTTTTCTGCATCTATTGAGATGATCACATGTTTTTTTTCCCTTAATTGTTAATATGGTGTATCACATTGATTGATTTGCATATTTTGAAAAATCCTTGCATTCCTGGGATAAACCCCACTTGATCATGGTGTATGATTCTTTTAATGTGTTGTTGGATTCTGTTTGCTAGTATTTTGTTGAGGATTTTTGCATCTATGTTCATCAGTGATAGTGGTCTGTAATTTTCTTTTTTGGGGATATCTTTGTCTGGTTTTGGTATCAGGGTGATGGTGGCCTCATAGAACGAATGTGGGAGTGTTCCTCCCTCTGCAATTTTTTGGAAGAGTTTGAGAAGGATGGGTGTTAGCTCTTCTCTAAATGTTTGATAGAATTCACCTGTGAAGCCATCTGGTCCTGGGCTTTGTTTGTTGGAAGATTTAATAACAGTTTCAATTTCATTACTTGTGATTGGTCTGTTTATATTTTCTAATTCTTCCTGGTTCAGTGTTAGAAAATTGTACCTTTTCAAGAATTTGTCCATTTCTTCAAGGTTGTCCATTTTATTGGCATATAGTTGTTTGTAGTAGTCTCTTATAATCCTTTGTATTTCTGCATTGTCTGTGATTTCTCCTTTTTCATTTATAATTTTATTGATTTGCGTCCTCTCCCTTTTTTTCTTGATGAGTCTGGCTAAAGGTTTATCAATTTTGTTGATCTTCTCGAAGAACCAACTTTTAGTTTTATTGATCTTTGCTGTTGTTCTCTTTGTTTCTGTTTCATTTATTTCTGCTCTGACCTTTATGATTTCTTTCCTTCTACTGACTTTGGGTTTTCTTTGTTCTTTTTTCTCTAGTTGCTTTAGGTGTAAGTTTAGATTGTTTATTTGAGATTTTTCTTGTTTCTTGAGGTGAGATTGAATTGCTGTAAACTTCCTTCTTAGAACTGCTTTTGTTGAGTCCCGTAGGTTTTGGGTCGTTGTGTTTTCATTGTCATTTGTTTCTATGTATTTTTTTTATTTCCTCTTTGATTTCTTCAGTGATCTCTTGGTTATTCAGTAGTGCACTGTTTAGCCTCCATGTATTTGTGGAGTTTTTTTCCTGTAACATTTTTCCTGTAACTAATTTCTAATCCATAGTATTGTGGTCAGAAAAGATGCTTGGTACGATTTCAGTTTTCTTAAATTTTCCAAGGCTTGATTTGTGGCCCAAGATGTGGTCTGTCCTGGAGAATACTCCGTGTGCACTTGAGAAGAAAGTGTATTCTGCCACTTTCAGGTGGAATGCCCTATAAATATCAATTAAATCTATCTGGTCTATTGTGTCATTTAAAGCTTGTGTTTCCTTATTTATTTTCTGTCTGGATGATCTGTCCATTGGTGTAAGTGGGGTGTTGAATTCCCCTTCTCTTATTGTGTTACTGTGAATTGCCCCTTTTATGGTTGTTAGCGTTTGCCTCATGTATTGAGGTAGGTGCTCCTGTGTTGGGTGCATAAATATTTATAATTGTTATATCTTCTTCTTGGATTGATCCCTCGATCATTATGTAGTGTCCTTCCTTATCTCTTGTAACAGTCTTTATTTTAAAGTCTATTTTATCTGATACAAGTACTGCTCCTCCTGCTTTCCTTTGATTTCCATTTGCATAGAATATCTTTTTCCAACCCTTCACTTTCAGTCTGTATGTGTCCCTAGGTCTGAAGCGGGTCTCTTGTAGACAGCATATATATGGGTCTTGTTTTTGTATCCATTCAGCCAGTCTGTGTCTTTTGGTTGGAGCATTTAGTCCATTTACATTCAAGGTTATTATTGAATGTATGTTCCTATTACCACTTTCTTAATTGTTTTGGGGTTATTTTTGTGGGTCTTTTTCTTCTCTTGTGTTTCCTGCCTAGAGAAGTTCCTTTAGCATTTGTAAAGCTGGGTTCGTGGTGCTGAATTCGCTTAGCTTTTGCTTCTCTGTAAAGCTTTTGATTTCTCCATCAAATCTGAATGAGATCCTTGCTGGGTAGAGTAATCTTGGTTGTGCGTTTTTCTCTTTCATAACTTTAAGAATATCCTGCCACTCCCTTCTGGCCTGCAGAAAAATCAGCTGGTAACCTTAGGGGGATTCCTTTGTATGTTATTTTTTGCTTTTCCCTTGCTGCTTTTAATATTTTTTCTTTGAATTTAATCTTTGTTTGTTTGTTTAATATGTGTCTTGGTGTGTTTCTCCTTGGATTTATCTTGTATGGGACTCTCTGTGCTTCCTGGACTTGGGTGACTATTTCCTTTCCCATGTTAGGGAAATTTTCCACTATAATCTCTTTGAATATTTTCTCAGACCCTTTCTTTTTCTCTTCTTCTTCTGGGACCCCTATAATTCAAATGTTGGTGTGTTTAGTGCTGTCCCAGAGGTCTCTGAGATTGTCTTCAATTCTTTTCATTCTTTTTTCTTTATTCTTCTCCTCAGCAGTTATTTCTACCATTCTGTCTTCCAGCTCACTTACTCATTCTTCTGCCTTAGTTATTCTGTTACTGATTCCTTCTAGTGTATTTTTCATTTCAGTTATTTTGTTGTTCATCTCTGATGGTTTGTTCTTTAGTTCTTCTAGATCTTTGTTAAACATTTCTTGTATTTTCTCAATCCATGCCTCCATTCAATTTCAGAGATTCTGGATCATCTTTACTATCATTACTCTGAATTCTTTTTCAGGTAGGTTGCCTATTTCCTCTTCATTTATTTGGTCTTGTAGGTTTTTACCTTGTTCCTTCATCTGTGCCATATATTTTGTCATCCCTTTTTTTTTTTTTGGACAGGTGGGATTGTGTTCCTGTCTTACTGGTTGGTTGGCCTGAGGCTTCCAGCACTGGAGTTTGTAGGCTGTTGGGTAGAGCTGGGTCTTGGTGCCAAGATGAGGACCTCCAGGATACCTCACTCTGTTGAATATTCCCTGGGGTCTGAGGTTCTCTGTTAGTTGAGTGGTTCGGACTCAGAGCTCCCACCGCAGGAGCTCAGGCCTGACCCCTGACTTGTGAACCTAGATCCCACAAGCCGTGCAGGATGGCACAAAAAAAGGAGCAGAACAATAAGAAAGAGTAAAAAATAAAATAAATTAGAAAACTAACAGATATGTTAGAAAAAAATTAAAATATAGATGAGGGTGTTCCCTGGTGGTGCAGTGGTTAGGAATCTACCTGCCAGTGCAAGGGACACAGGTTCAAGCTCTGGCCCAGGAAGATCCCACAGGCCATGGAGCAACTAAGCCCATGTGCCACAACTACTGAGCCTGTGCTTTAAAGCCTACGAGGCACAACTGCTGAGCCCATGCACCACAACTACTGAAGCCAGTGTGCCTAGAGCCCCTGCTCCACAACAAGAAAAGCCACCACAATGAGAACCACGCGCACTGCAACGAACAGTAGCCCCTGCTTGCCACAGCTAGAGAAAGCCCATGTGCAGCAACAAAGACCCAACGCAGCCAAAAATAATAAAATAAATAAATTTATCAAAAAAATATATATAGATGAAACAACAACCAGAATGTAAAACAATCACAATAGCAAAAAAGAGGAGAAAAAAAGAAGCCGGAAAAGGCCTTGGCTGTGGGGCATGGGGCTTAGGCAGGGGCAGGGTTTAGGTGATGGGCGGGACCTATGTTTAGGGCCCACAGGGCTGGAAAAGGAGGGGCCCAGGAGTGCCTCTGGCCTTGGAGGGCAGAGGACCAGGTCCAGGACCCCAGCAGGATCCCTGGGCCTGAGCGGGTCGGGGATATGCTAGGCGTGTTCCCCCATCCTCCGATCCCAGAGCTTCCCTCCCTGTTAGCCTCTCTTCTTCCCCCCCACTCCTATGCCCCTAGGACCCATGTGGCCAGAGGGTGGCCCCAGAAGGCAGGGGACCAGATGTGGAAGTTCAACAGGCTTCCCAGGGCCGAGTGGGCAGGGGAAATGCCTGCAGCACTTCCCCTGATCCTCTGGTCCCAGAGGGTTCCCTGTCCACTGTCCACCTCTCCTCCTCTTCTCCCCACTGCATCCCTCCCACACCCCTAGGACCCATGCGGCCGGAGGGGGCACCAGAGGGCAGAGGACCAGGCTCAGGAGCCCAGCAGGCTTCCCGGGGCCCAAGTGGGCAGGGGAAACGCCCACCGGGCCTCCCCTGGTCTTCCGAGCCCCTGAGGGTTCCTCCAGGCGTGGGAACCCCTCCCCTCACCCAGCCACCCCTCACGGGCACCGGTCCTGTCCAGCCTCCACTTCTCCTCCCCCCTTACTCCCCCCCACATCCTATCCCGTCGCTTGGGGGTTCCTCCTCCCATCTCCTTGGGCTTCAAGGTCCCCCACCAGCGTCCGGCAGGTGCCCTAGTTGTAGGAAGATGCGAACTCCGCGTCCTCCCGTGCTGCCATCTTGACTCCATGCCCTTGGAAAAAAATATTAAAAACTTTTTTAAATTACACTTTATTGAAAAAAGGTCATAGAGCTTCAGTATCCAACCTTTTTAGAAAAAATCATTAAAAATATTTTTTCTCCTGAGGTCTTGAAATCACTCTTGGAGTATAGAAATGGCAATAATCCTGGCAGCCTGTACCATCATGGCAGAATTATTTTGGGGCTGAGAGAAAGGAGACATGTTGCCTTTTCCCTCTACTCCTCAACTAGTCAAGATATGACGGTTGATATTTTATACCTGTGACTGATCTGCTAGCATAGGCTTTCTGGCAAGAACTGAAAATGTTGGGGGTGTCCCAAATAGAAATAACGACAGAAATCAAGACAAGCTGAATGTTACAAGCACTGGCACTCGATGCCTCTTTGGGTTGGAAAAAGAAAGCCAACATAAAAGAAGTTTTATTGTCTGAGGAAAATACAAATTGAATGAATGAATGAGTGAATGCTACGAGAGATTTAATGTTGTAGTGCCCCAGAAATTTTCAAGCATCACAGGAAAAAGTTTGATATATTTTTTGATAGAAAAGATGGGAGTTAAGCTTTCTTGGGAAGACAATGACTTTTCAAATTTTTACCCTCATACTCTACAGACACTGTCTCATTTTATCCTCAGTTCAGCTGTGTGAGGTGTAAGGATCATTATCCTCAGTTGGCAGATGAGAATACTGACACCTAGAGAGCTTGAGTAATTTGTCCAAGGGCGCACAGTGATAGTGCTGGGATTTGAACACAGGACATCTGACCAAAGGTTGTGCCCTTAATCCTATGGTGTATAGATACTAGTGGTTTTTAAAGTATGAGAATCATGGAGTTGCACCATCAGCGTCACCTGGGAACTCATTAGAAATGCAAATTCTCAGGCCTCATCCCAAGCCTGCTAAATCAAACTCTGGGGATGGGGCCCAGCAACCTGTGTTTTGAGAAGTCCTCCAGGTGATTCTGGTGCACACTCATGCATGAGAACCACTGTTGTATTTGCTCTGACAGAGATGTTGGAAGGAAAACTGATAAAGAACTTTTTTAGGGATTGTGTTAGAGATGTCAAGATAGTAGTGGAGAATATGGGAATGAAGGGATACCATGTAAAGCTCCAGTAGTGAAAAGGATATGAGAAGGGAAAGAATGTCATTGATACTGGTAGAAAGCAACTGTGGAGAAAAATTAGATGTGTTGTTTGGGTTTCATGTTCTCAAATGAAATGATTGGAATTAGAACAGTGTGTTAGTTATAATTGCTTCAGTATAAATGAAGAGGTCAGTTACATAAGGGCAATCAAATACTTCAGGATTAAAGTTGAATTATTTCACAGTCATTGTAGAAGTTGAAATTTAGCTGGGATCAAAGAGGGAATCTCTTCTTTTTTCTGTGAATTAAAAAAAACAAAAACTAAATAGTGTATATGTTGATGTGATTGTGGTTACGTGGGTTTATACATTTGTCAGAACTAATCAAAGTATATGCCCTAAAAATTGGCCGCGTATTATCATATGTAAATTCCGTATGAATAAGTTGATTTAAAAATGGGAGTGTGGGACTTCCCTGTGGCACAGTGGTTAAGAATCCACCTGCCAATGCAGGGGACACAGGTTCGAGCCCTGGTCCGGGAAGATCCCACGTGCCACGGAGCAACTAAGCCCGTGCACCACAGCTACTGAGCCTGTGCTCTAGAGCCCGTGAGCCACAACTACTGAGCCCATGTGCCACAACTACTGAAGCCCGTGTGCCTAGAGCCCATGCTCCACAACAAGAAAAGCCACTGCAATGAGAAGCCCTTGCACCGCAATGAAGAGTAGCCCCCCGTCACCGCAACTGGAAAAAGCCCGCGCACAGCAGCAAAGACCCAAAACAGCCAAAAATAAATAAATAAAATTTTAAGAATTTTTAATAAATAAAAAATAAATAAAAGTGTGTTCCTGTGTCAAGTAGTGAGTTCCTGTCACTGGAGGTGTTTGAGCAGAGATTCAGTAGCCACTTGTCAGAAGTGTAGTGAGGCTTCACACAGCTGAGGGGAAAATTGCACTCAATGACCTAAACATTCCTTCTACCCAGAGATTCCATGAGTTGCTGTTGTGTCAGCACAGGTGTTGCCTTTTTATGTAGAATGCTTTATTAATATGTTGGATCTGAAACATTTTAACTTGTCACGATTTTAAAATGTATTAAAGTGTACAGGTGTAAAACATGGGCCAAAAATAAAACATGGGACAGTAAATTCATTTACTACTCCCTAGTGCATATCACAGGTGGAACAATTTCATGGCAGATCAAGCCATATTATATTCTTATTCCTAAAATATAATAATTTGTGTTTATTGGATCAAGGGCATTTAACTCCTAAGGAAGTTTGCCTGTTTTAAACTGAAGCTTCAAAGAAGGTAAGTTAGAAAAGGCTTTTTGGTTTGATTTTGTTTTTGTTTTTTTCTGTAAAACCCAACATGACACGTAAATGCTTATTTAGATATTTTTCCTCCTGGAAAGTAGATTCATTTGGAGAATAATATGTTTGTATGTTTGATTGAATTTTAGTGTGAGATGCTTTTTCCTATAAAGGTGCCACCCTCATCTAATAATTAAGTTACCCTCTTTTTTTCATATGAGTGAATTTTACTTTCGACATCGTTTATCAGATGCTATTAAGACTGCAAGGCTGCAGTACCCAGGGCTCTGATTACAGGAATTAAAATAGTGTGTATTGGCTGACTGCTGCTCCCCAGCAGGGACGCTCACTCATAATTCCTTTGCATCTAGTCTCAGCAGGAGAAGATTGACAGCGTTGAAGACCATGTCAACAGTGCTGCTGTGAACATTGAAGAGGGAACCAAAAACTTGGGGAAGGTAAGATTCTGCTCCTGCTGACAAATCAATGGTACTCTGGCTCTCAGGAATCCCTAGTATTAACCCAATTGATCTGCTCTCTTTAATGTTGAGGGAACCAGCAATTAAGAAAATAAGGAAGAAATGACACATAGGTAGTGCGAGAAATCAATGGCTCTTGTAATATTCTGCTCTAAGATTCATTCTGTTGGGAGAGAAATTTTTTCAAAGAGAATAAACTGAAGCCCTACTTTAAGGCATTTGGTGTTACAAGGGGATATTTGCAGGAGTTCAGGGAGAGGCATAGAGAGGGTTTCCAGAATCCAATAGGGGCAAAATTGTAAGGGCGTGACAGCACACATGGAGTGGGTCAATTTGTTTCCCATAGAATGTTGCTTTTAACCCCAGGTATTCGCACAAAATAATCTCTGCAATTTAAAAGCTTTGGGAGTATCTGTGGCTGGTGAAACTGTTTAAATAAGCCAGCTAGATAGTTAGTGGATTGATTGTTTTGCAAGTAAAATCAATTTATAGCAGTCTACTCTTTGTAGCTCATTTCTCTTAAGTTCTGAGGTCTGGAGCAATTGTAGTACCTGTGGAATATTTTCTCCCCTCCCCTGACCCCAGAACGATCTCTAAGGTTAATTATGTACCACGAGTTAAAGAGGCATTGCCAGGAGTAATGAGAGGAAAATGCACATCACCACAGGGAGATATTCTCAACTCAATTTCTAAATTGAATTTTTTTTTTTTACAGGCTGCAAAATACAAGCTGGCAGCTCTGCCTGTGGCAGGTGCACTCATCGGAGGAGTGGTGGGGGGTCCGATTGGCCTCCTTGCAGGCTTCAAAGTGGCAGGAATTGCAGCTGCACTTGGTGGTGGGGTGTTGGGCTTCACAGGTGGAAAATTGTTACAAAGAAAGAAACAGAAAATGATGGAGAAGCTCACTTCCAGCTGTCCAAATCTTCCCAGCCAAACTGACAAAAAATGCAGTTAAAAACCAAACTTCAGTATCACTGGCGCCAACATGTCTATCCTTTGCTGCTGTTGGACACTCAGTCAGCTTTTGGAACATGATTATATCAAAATAGTGGCTACAGATGCTCAAGTGGGATTGAACTGTGATAAGTGGATATATTTTGTTGTTTACTGGGGTGTTAATGGGGATGTTAGAGATTGAGGAGCCTGGACTGAGGGTGTACAGTGTTTGTCAGGTAAAGTTTAAGGACTGCCAGGGAGCAGATTTTTTACCTGGAAATGTGAAAACCCAACCATAACTTTGATAAGGATTTGTGATGTGTGAACATGTTGGGTTATGGAAGGATAGTTTTCAGAATAGTTTCTTCCATAACCCTGACTTGGAGACTCCAAGGCTAAGCATATTGTAAATATGCTTCTTTATCTCCTAAATATAGTTTTTTAGGCATTTTAGCAGAGAAAAGAATAGAAGTTCAGCAGCTTTTCATATCAAATAGGGAAATCAGGACCTAGCAAGGTGCATGAGTAAACTGCATAACGGAGTCCATTTGGTGAGCCCTATTGCAATTTGGTCTAACAATATTTTCAAGTGAAGGAAACAAATAGTGTAAGAAAATGGAAAGAGAGGCCCAAGTTCTCTTTCAGATATCTTAATTTATGACCCTGGCTTCTGCTCTGAACTCTTTTTTCTGCCTCTCTGTAAATAAAGAACACAGAGTCTCAAGTGGTAGACTTACAAAGCCAGTCACTAAGCTTGCTCTGTCAGCCTGTCTCTTAACACCTCAAATATCTAGTCCCCTCTGCCTTCCCTCCCTTGTAATTTTGAAAAGTTCTTTGACTTATGGGGTGAATTCTACCCATGTGTAATGCAGACTTCTCTCATAATCTGTTTTGGTTTTTTTTTTTTTAACATCTTTATTAGAGTATAATTGCTTTACAATGTTGTGTCAGTTTCTGCTTTATAACAAATGTTTGGTTTTTTTTGTTGTTGTTTTTGGTGGTTTTTTTTGGTATTGGCTGCCATCTTTGTTCATCCTCTACTGTAACCTCTAGGTAAAAAAGAAAGTGAGAGAAAGAGGAGGTGTCGATTTCCAAATACTTCCAGCACTGTTAGACTTTGAGCTAAAAAAATAAGCAAGGGGGGAACACCAGATCATTTCTTGGGGCATCTTACAATTTCAGGGGGCTCATGTACTTGCCGTGCAGGGAGTGTTTGACCCTAAGTCTCTTAAGCTGGCACTTGGAGGAGCTAAGAACTAGCTTTCTACCTCACTTCTGTTGCTACCATCCTTTTCCCCAGGCTTTGCTATCTCCTGTGATTCCTTCATTTTGCACAGCTGCTGTTTCTTCCCAAGAATGGCATTCATGCTTGCCTTTTCTCACACTCAAGGTTGATGATGGACAAAGCCTGATGCCAAAACTCAGTCCTGGTGGAGGATTTGTGGTGCTAATCTCAACACTTGACATTGACAGCAAGCATGGCTCAGCCCAACCCACTGTCTATCTCAAATAGCAGAAAAGTTTTAAATTTAGAAAAAAAGAACTTAAGATTATATAGGCAGCCTCATCCTGTACCCTCAACTGATTTGAAATAGGAAGGAACCACCTTTTGCCTTATTCTTTATTTTCTGAGGACAGAGGAAAGGGCACCTACACCACAGAAGATGTGAACTCTCTGCTCAGGAGCCAAATGGATTCATCGAGTAGTTGAATGGTTTATCACTTCTCTCTTGCTGAGTTTACTCTTAATAACTTTTATTGATTGCTACCTTTTACTTCTGTATCTAATCTAAAGAGACCTTTCTCTTTCATACTTTTTGCTTCTCACCAGTGAATTCCAATGAGGCAACCCACCATTTCTCATTGTTCTTAAATAACTGGAAAACATCAAGTATTGCTACCTGCTGACTCATATCTTTAATATAATACCAAGAAGGCAAGTACTTTGAGTAAGTGTCAGATTCTGATCCAGCATTTGATATGTGATCTTTATCCCAACCTGTAACGTTGGGATAAATACTTTTGGACTCCTTCTTTCTATATTTTCTGATCCTTGCTGTCCCTTTAACACAGGGCATTCAAACCAGAATGAGGATCGGAATTGCCCAGGGTGCTAATTTAAAACAAGATTCCTAAACTTCAGTCCCATGGGTTCTAATAATAGCCAATCTGGCCTGGTCAGCTAAAATTACAAATTTAAGATACAGTTATATCAAGATTCAGCTGTATTGTTGAATTCTGTAATTTCTAATATTCTACCCTTCAGCCAACCTAAAATTCTTATTCTGCCAACCTAAAATTGACTAGCTCACCGTCTTACAGCAGTAGGGACTCATTATACTGTCAGGCTGGTTTTACCTCAAGACGTGAAGGAGAAAAGAGGCCTGTTATTGACCCTTACAGTTTGTTTTGGGATCTCTCCTTTTTACTGAGCCAGTGTGGGACATCACTGTGGTATATGCTCATATAGGCCTTTGATTTTTACTACTCATCAGGATTTGAATATTACTCTAACAGTCTTCATGCTTAGGCAAGTTACAATCCTTTTAAAAAGTTTTATAATTTAAAATTATTTAGAAATTATATCTAATTTCCCCATAATAGAACCTAATAGCCAACTTTTTGTAGAAATTCTAGATGTGCTTAAACAACTATAAATGATATACCTATAAACTATAAAGTGTTTAGAAGTATAAATTAGTCAATATAACACAGAAACCAATCTTAAAATAGAATTTAATGCCCTATAGTATCAGATTAAATTTATCTTCTCTATGATTCATGTCTTATTTTTATTGCAACAAGTCAGAAGGTAAGGAACACTTTAAGTTCTTAAAATTTACAGGGTCTCATTTGGATAAAGGCAGCATTCCTAAAGCCTTTTTAATATAATAATCTGAGAATTTCTCTGTAGAGCAGAGACTTTGAAACTTTTTGGTTGTAATCCACAGTAAAAACTGCATTTATATCAAAACTCAGCATGTGCATTATGGAACAATACTTGCCATTATGTATAGTGTACTCTGATGTTTTTTATTGTTTCAGTTTTTTAAATATTCTAGTTGTAACCTACGAAATTGATTTCATAATCTACCAAAGAGTTTTTTGACCCTTAGTTTGGAAAAAAAAAAACAAACACCCTTATAGAGGAACTGATATTTATGGAGTAGTTTCTGTTTGCCAGGCACTTCACTAGGCATTTTACAGGTAAGGAAACTGGGTCTCAGAGGAGGTAAATAATTTGCAGAGGGTTATTCAACTACAAATGGGTGAAGCCAGGATGTAAACTAGGTCTGTTGAACTACAAAAACTTTTGTTACTCTCATACTGTGTTGCTTCTGTATATTAAAATTGAGATGGGCTATTCACTCTGCTTCACCCAAACACCCATATATTCTGTAAGGCAGGCTTGCTTTGAAATTACACATGCCATTCATTTGCACTTTTCTTAAAATCTTCTGTTGCCTCACCAAATGGCCAGCAGCCTCGAAGTTTTTAATGGTGGCCAACGCAGCAGTACGTAGTGCTGAATTTGGTCCTTAGACTATAAAATTAATAGTGTTTCCATCCCACCCACACATCCTACAGATTTCCTTATATTTGTGAGTCATAGCCATCACTTAAGCAGTGCTTTTTATATTGAATTTTAAAATAAACTTTAATATTTTTTAAAACAATCATAACTCATAGAATCAAATGATTATCCTTTAAAATGGTACCCTTGGGAGGCCATGCACTTACTGTAGTGATGCTAGTATTACTTAGAATATTTTTGAAACTCTTCTTTTGGAATTGCCTCTAAAGACATTTTACAAATCACATAAAAAAAGCCATCTCAGTGTTTATCAGTCACAGACTATGCTCCCTTGTCCTTATGACCTCTTCTCTCTTCCTTCCTCAGTTTTGCTTTTCTTCTGCTGATTTAGCTCTCCTACCCACCTAAGCTGAAGCCAATAACCTAAGAAGCCCCAGAAAAGGGGTGTGCTGGCCAAAGTTCCCGGAGCAAGAACTTTCAGGTTATACTGAAGCCGCGTGCTGTATAGGGAGAGTTCTGCGAATCCAAAAACCTTCCTCTGTGGGCTGCCTGCCTGCCCGTAAGTGCCCTAAAGTAGTTTGCACAGGAGTAAGGACTGAATACTGGCGTTGTCTATCAATCACAAGAAGCTGTACGTGAAATGTACAACATTTTTCTCCAGTGAAAGTCACAGAAGCCAAACCAAGCCATTCTTTGTGTTAACTTAGAAAAGTCATTTTCAGGGTCCCCCTTGCCCTTCGTTGCTGCCACATGACATCTTTGGGAGGAAGGATGAAGAAAAGCATGGGGAAATGGTTCTCCTGTGAAATGGGACATTTTCTTCTCATAATAAAGTATAACATGGCAGTGGCTATCAGGTACTTATGAGTGCTAGAGACTCTTTTTAAGTAGTCAGAGGCCTAATAAAAAGTAGGGAGGCTTCCCCCTAGCCTAAATTAATGTGAACAGTTCAGGTTCTGTTTGTGTTTTGATTAACATTTCATGTTGTTTCTAACAAGATGTTCTCAACTATTTATATTCATTAATTTGACACCATTTCACAGAGACACTTCTTGGGTATTGTAAACAATCAATGGTAGAAGATCCACATAGAGTCCATATTCCTGCCCTCAAAGGAATTACTTATTGTGGGAGACAAGAAAAACGTCCGTGCAATATTAACAACAGAAATAAATTCATATAGAAACGTAAAAGGTGTCAAAGGCAAATGATTTGCCCAAGATTAAAGCTAGTTAGCACAAAAGCTAGAATTATAGCCATGGTCTAAGAAAAAAAAAATCCACAAAGTAATTTAACTGAGTTTGTTACACCATATCAGGTTGCCCGCTGAAGCCTGTGGTCTTTCAGACCAGCTTTAACATTCCAAATCAGTCAACAACTATAGTGGAAAGAGAATTGGATGGGGAATCAGGAGATCATAGTTTTACTTGTGGCTTTGTCACTTTTACTCAAGCGTGGCTCCTTTCTCCCATTCTAGCCAGGGATTCTCCATTCTTTATATCTAGCCTCTTACTGGGTCTTGTTAATTGTTTGAATATTAGTTGCGTTCATTTCTTAAATATATTCATAACCATCACTCTAGTAAAAGACTTTATTACCTCACATCCCCTACCTCATCTTCCCCAACTTTAGGCCATTCCCCACATCATTGCCCCAAGAACTGTCTTTCATTTTTCTGCTGAAATATTTTCAGCAGATCCTGTTGAATACCTGATAAAGTTCAGCCTTCCATGTACTGGCCCCAGCTTTGTCTCTTCATATTCACTACTCAACCATCTGACAGTGCCACTGAAAATCAGACATTCCGTAAGAATGATTTTAAGCTTTTTCTATGGTGAAGGTACAAACTGGTAATAAACTATGTTTACGTTTTTTTCCAGACTAAAGCAATTTCTGTAATACTACATTTTACACTAGTCAACTGAGTTTTGTTTAAGCTCTTGAACAAGTCTAGAAGTTGTTTCCTAAGGAGAAGAAGTCTTTTGTCCCCTCAGAGGAAATTACATTCAATTTCTTAACCTCCAAAACAATGTCAGTCTTGTCACCTGTACATTGGATAGCCAAAGCATGAAGATTTTAATTTAGCAGCATAGATACTCCAGACTTGAATGGACCATTGTCCAGCTCCTGTGAGAAACTTGACTAATAAATATTTGAGGAAATTACTCGAGTACATACATACATGTTATCCATACATTTCTCAAGTACTTGAGATTGTCTTTTATTAAGGTTAATCACTAAAAAAGATGTTTACCAAGATTTCTTTAATTAACCCCCTAAAGATGTTTTCCATTTTATTGTTAAAACCCTTGGTGTTAGCAAGGTTTAGCACAAAAGGCCCAATGGTGAGAATTTCTACAAATTATGTAAAGCTTACTGAATTCGCTTTTTATGTTGCTGAGTGGTGCTTATATGAGGAAACATGCAATAAATTCATTCAACAAACGTTTAACTGAATGCCTGTTGTATGTTGAGTGTCAGTGCCATACGTAGAAAAATATTAGACCTGTAGGATCTACCCATGTAAACCATGCAGGCTAATGAATTCAGATACTCAAAGCAAGTAAATCACAGTAAAACATGGTAAGTACCCTAAAAGAAGAGCAAAGTAATATGAGGACACAGAGAATGGAGTGACTCTTTCTGCCTGGAAAAGACGGGAAGGCTTTGTGGAACAGGTGGTATTTGAACAGTACTCTATAAAGAAGAATCTGCCTGACTGAAGACCAGGTTTGTGAGCTTTCAAGTGGTAAAGGAATTGCTCGTACAAAGGGTTCAAAACATGAACGAATATTCATGTTTTAGTGTGCTTAGAGAAAACAAAGGAATGGGAGTGATGAAGCTGGTTAGATGAAAATACAGGCTATGGTAGTTTTCATACGTGTATGTGTATATGTATTTAATATGTATATATTTTTGTATATAATAATTCTTTGTTTAAGGGACTAATGTATTGCTTTGTGTCAGATAAGTCTGTTATAAACCTCTGAGTTCTTCCTTTTGCCTTCGTTGCCAGGGAAGTTAGTAATAAACCTCACATTTGCCTGGACTCTTGGTATATTTGGCATATTTGCTTTTCTTTCCCACATGTAAGAAATGATTTGTGCTTTCTTGCCTCTGCTGTAAGATCCCCTGCTTGACATTGAATGCCTGCTTTCTTCCTATCCTGCTATTCATTCCATAAATATTTATTGAAAACCCACTGAGAAAATAGTCATGAAATTTACTTTTGCCTTTTAGTGTCCAAGACCTTCATGGTCCAGTTTTCCATCTCTCTATGAATATTTCTTGACAACTGCAATTCAGTGGCTTCCATTTTCACTTGGGGCTAGTTCTGCAATGTTTTACAACTTCATAGGTATAAAATTCTTTCATTTGTGCTAGTGTGATCTCCATAACTAGAATGTAAGCTTCTTACAGGGAAGGGACCTATCATCTGCTTCTTAGAGTATTTTATAACACAAAGTACAGTGATGAGAAGGGGAAAAGAAACTACACCCCTATTAGTGACTCCATGATGGTGAGTGATAAGGTCATGGCATGTGTGTTCTGCTGTTTTCAGGGATACGTACTGAAATGTTAAAAAGCTTTCTAAGACGTATCAAACCTTTGCTCAGTCCTCACTTTTGTATATTAACATAGGAATGAATGAAGCAAAAGAAGAAATCTGGATAACATCTCTAAAACTTGGAAGACATGAATTGAAAATTTCAGAATTTGGAGGTAAAGATATTTCAATCTCTTTTTCCAATTAAAAGTCATGACTTGGAAGAGAGAGGATATGAATCACTGAAGAAATGATGTGGGAAAATTGTGTTATTTTCTGTCTTACCATAAGATTAGTGGGCTCAGAATATTAGGGACCCAAGAAGGCTTTATAATCTGATGGTCTAGTATTGAAACAGAATAGTGGCAGGAATTTAAATGGTTTCTCAGGCAAATAGATTGGAATTAGGCAAGGGCAAGGTTCAAGTTAAGAGGTAGGCATTTGACAGGATTTGAACCAAGTTTTCTAATACTCAGATTCATGTACTTATTCCACCAAACAGCCTCTCAGTGAGTTAATAGGAATGAAAAGGAATAAAGTGCTCGTCACTTACTAATTCTCCATAGAATTAGTCCATTGGTGTTATTTCCCTTTCTTTCCTCTCTAGGTTTTATTTTTCATAACAGATTGCTGCCTCTTATCTGGGTGAGGATGGGGGCCAACAACTCAGGGCTTCCTTAGTGTTCCCCTCCTTGCATCCCCTTCCCCATTGGTACCTTACCCATCTTACAGGGTAGTCATGAAGATTTAAAAAGTTATACATGTTAAGTGCCTAAATGGAGCCTGGCTCATAGTAACTGTACAAATGTTAGTTGCTGCTGTTACTGTTGTAACTATTACTATTATCTTTCCCCAAAGTTTAAACAAAAGGCACATTAATGAAAAATTATGTACCTACAAGAATAGTGTTAGGGAGACACCTAAAATGAGTGGAGACTTGATAAAAAAAATAGCAAGTATTCTTACATTTTTTAATAGGCTTAGTTATTAAGATGGTGGTATAATGGTGACAGATGCTTGGTGGAAAGTAAATCTTTTTTATCTCTATTAAGAATGCTACCCAAACATAAAAATGTATAAGATCTGATTAGGAACAGGGTGATGATACATCCCATCTTGTCTGGGACAGTCTTGATTTACATCTCTTGTCCTGGTCAAATTATTACTTAATGCTCCCTTTCACTCTCAGATGTCCTGGTTTGGATGAAAAAAATTACACGGTCACCCTAGTTACACAGGCAGTGGAAATAAGTGTGGGGTTACCAAAAAAAAAAAAAAGCATCTATGTTTTAAAATAATTTATAGTTTCTAGGCTCAGAGAAAAAAAAAAAAACATCCTAAGATTCGTGGGAACTTGTAGATGTGATCCTGAAGTACTACCAGTAATCTTCGAGGAACCAGGAAACAGAAGGTGCCAGAACACTGAGCTTGGGCAAAAGTCTAAAATTTAAGGGATAAAGTTGCATTCCAGAAGCCAGAGAGCAGGGACTTCACCTTCTAATCCTAGAAAATTTTTAAGTGGACTATTCAACAATATTTTAAATCAGAAAGCCATGCTCATTATGAAGGCGAAGAATTATGCAGAACTGATAAATCAGAAGAGAGGCCTTGTTTTTTTCCCTATGTGCATAGCCAGGGATGCCCTGCTCTATTCCTCTGCTTGGGCAATGGTTAGGGCAAGAAAACAATCATAGTATCAGGCTTCCAAGACTGATCTGATCTTCCCTAGGCAAGTTTACACACGGCATCATGAGAGTGGGCATACAGCTTCCTCCCTGGCATTCATCCCAGTAAGTAAAACACATGAGAGACAGCACAGATGGGCAAGTATGTGATCTTTTAGCTGAGTGGCCGAGTTGGGAAAGAAACAACAGGACAGCAAGGCCTAGCAATACTTTGCTATTAAAGTAAGATACTAATAGAGAATAAAAATAGCCTCTATTAATGTAATTCTCCTGGAGGGGAGAAATTTAGGAAAGTATAGCTCTTTCTATTCCTATGCAAGAAAACCACTTCTTGTGGGAAGGCTCCCTTGACCCCCCAGCTGCACACACACCTCCAGGCGCCTGTGGTTAACTCACAGCACGGCACCTACAACATTCTATTATAATCATCTTTTTACCCGTCTGTTTTGCTCCTTCGCTCAACTTTGAGCTCTCTGACAGTAGGGGCAGTCTTGTTCACTGTTGTATCCTTAGCCTGGCAACAGTAGATTAATGCTTGCCGAATGGTAAATGTATGGTGTTTTGTAAACCACATGTGGTATTCTGTCAACTCACTGTAGTCTGTCCTTCCACGAGGCTGAGTGACTAAGCTAGGGGTCAAATCTGCCTCACAGAAAATGTGTAGTGTTCATGGGAAAGTTTCCAGCACTTCTGCAGGACTCTGCACTGCCCAAAAGAGCACTCCAGTGTCATTCTGAAAATTATGCATCTCTGGGTTGGTGTAAGATTTTAATCTATTCTAGACTAAAACTCTTAAGACCCCATAATCAATTTAGGGTATAGGATTAAATGTGACTAGATATCAGATAATTGGCATTCACAGATGACCGAGTCCATTCCAGTTATGGTGATGCTTTCTTGTCCCTTATTCATTTGTTCATTTATTATGTAATTTGGCTTTTTTTTTTTCCATCAGAGACTTATTAATCACTCACAGTGCTCTAGGTTGCTGGAAATACAGAGATGGAGCAGTTCCTGCTTCCAGAGCATTCACATGGTGATAAGGAAAAGGGATACATATACTTCCAATTTTCTATTAGACTGGGTATTCTAAAACATATAAATAAAGGGCTGTGGGACCACAAGTGGTGATAATTCATCCTGGGCATTGAAGGATGGACAGAAGGAATTTACTAGGCAAGGTAGGGGAGAGGGAATAAAGGGAGCATTTTAGAGAAGCAATTTGTAAGCTGCACTTTTCCTCTTCCAGTGACTCCAAAATCTATTCTCTAAGGGCAGGCCAGCCCTTCCCCAGTGTGCTGTGCAAGAGGGACCTTTGACGCTTCAGCTAAAGGCTAGGTTTGAGTTATCTGCACATGGATTCATATAGCTTCCCATTCTGAGTCATGTACTATTAAATAATCTAAAAAGTAACTTTAAAACTGGAAAATCTTGCAACTCTGGTCATCTGGATTCTGAATGTTCATATTTATGACAAATTGAATTAGTAAAAAGTCTCAAATATAGAAATATTTTATAAATATAGTTTTATTACTTGGAAATACATACAAAAATTCAAACACAGCTAAAAAACAGTTGCCAAGCAGCAGTCCTATCCAACCTGTTTTAATGAACACATAAAACAGTTATAATCAGCATAAAACAATTTAAGTCCTAAAACAACTTACTGTCTTCAGGGTCTTTAAATATTGGGCTTAAAAACTGATTATTCTTTACAGTTATTTAAATCATTCCCCCAAATATAGACTACTAACATTTCAGTTTGGTTCATATTTTATTTAGAAAACAGCAAAAGCCCTTTAACGATTTTGAAAACTGGAATACTATTTGTCCATTTCTAGTCTTCTGTTACTTTATAATCTCCATGGTGTCTCAGAAATTCCCAACAGTTGCTAACAGAGCATTTGCAACATCCAGCAGCTCTCTGCGATACTGAATTTTGGGCCTAAGAATCCTAAAACTATTCAAGGTGACAAGATTTTTACTTCTCATTTTTGCAGTTTTGCTTATGTCATTTTTTTTGTCCACGCAGACTAGACCTCCTTGTCAGAGAAAAACAAAACAAAACATTGAATTATTCTGCTTTTCCAGATTGTTAATCCAATATACTCCTTTTCTATTCTTTTTGCCGATTCAGGTTTTTAATTCTTTCTTGGCAACTTCAGCATTTTCTGAATTTTTTTTTAAATTTAAGCTCATTCTGAGCTTTAACATTTCAAACACTGATTTTTATATTTCACTTTGCTCTTTTTGGGCTTTATCATGCCAGTTTTTCCTTCTTTTATATGTGATCTTGACAAATTGACTTCATCAAAGAGCTCTCCATGAGATGCTTTAGATGCCCGTTGTCTGTCTTCCTCTCTAGGTCCATTTAACTTAAAAAAGGTTCAGAATTTCATCTAAAGTAAGTTTTCATCCTTTTATGGTCCCCCTCACTACTGTAACACTTTTTGAAAAACTGGAAAAGGTAGTGGGCTGACAAGCAGTCTAATTTTGGTTTTGCAACTCGACTATGTTCTTCAGTCTAGTCTAGCATCCCTTCTCTTCACGGCTAAGGAGCCTGAGGCCTGGAGTAGATTGGATAAAATTAGAAGACTTCCACCTGTAATATTCTCTGATTCGTGCATGGTTCAGAGGGGAAGACGTCTAAATTGTGAGTTCTAGATTCCTGGAAGTTCTCTCTTTACATCCAACTGATGACAAATCCCTATGGAATCTCTTGTATTTGTTCCTCTCCATCTCTGCTGTCACTGTCTTAGTTCTGGCCGTTATCCCTCCTCTACTGGACTCAATTTAATCATAACCTAGACTTGCTGCTACAGTGTTCTTTCTCAAACTTAAATATGAACATACTTGCCTGCTTAAATTTGTTGCTGGATCTCTACTGGCTATAAGATACAGTAAAAACCCCTTCCTTAGCTTGGCATACAAGGCCCTGCACAATCAGCTCCAACTTTCTTTCTCACTGCCCTAGCCACAGGCCTTCTCCCCACCCGACCCTGCACTAGCCCTGTGGCAGAACTTATTTTATCTAGTGCATTTTGCTGTTTCGCACTTGAGCTTGTTAACTTTTTATGAAATTGGGCACCAAGTCCTCATGAGTGCTGAGCCTTTCAGGGATACAAAATTACCCAAGGTCACTGCATATCTCATTCATTCAATAAACATATGATGATGACTACTAAGTGTCCAGAAATGCTAGGCACTGGAGACATAGGCATACAATTCAGTATCCTTGTCCTCAGTGGCTTCACACTCTAGAGAAGACAGTGATGATAGTGGCAGGGCTAGAGCTTAAGTCCCCATATGCATGAATGCTAAATAAAGTTTCAGATCCACTCACTTTTTTAACAGGCACTCAGTTATATTAGATCACATTGAACATGTGCTCCTTGAGGCCTTTATCATAATAACTACTCTAAAACCAATTCTGTGCAACACAATTCTTAAGTGTTATCTTTTGTTTACTATTTTTTAAAAGCCAATTACAGGATTACAAATTTATTCCAGTCAACTGCAGGTGCTTTTGGTTTTGTGTGCTAGTTTAATGTTTGTAAATTTTCATTCTGACCACCTCACATTTGGTCCATCTTCTGACCTGAAGACTGTAGCTCTGATTTCAAAGTTAATGATTAAAAGCAATGAAGAGAACAGAACTAAGGCCCAACCTTTAGGAAGCTCTGTCCTGCTTTTCTAGCATCTTCTACTAAACATGCCCCTTACTACCTTGTTAACATTTATTATTCTAAATGAAATGATGGGTAAGTCATGCATAACTAAGAATTTTAGGCTGATTTTTAAAAATAACAATCATTAAATATTTATTATAAATATTTATTTTAAAAGAATTGGAAGATGTTACATATATTACATACTACATATAATGGCACATGTCAGCCTTTTAAGCTTAAAAATAATCTTTCCCCAAACTGGGATTGACTTAGACTCCAAGTATAAAATGACTCTTGGCCTATAGCACCAACCCAGGCCCAGAGGAAAGCCATTTTGAACCTGTCCTCTGGCATTGGGCTTCCTGATATGACACTTGAGGGTCCTCTCCCTCTGGTTTTGTTCCCTGGCAGTATTGAGGCCTGGCACAGGGACCCATTTGACTACACCGCAGGCCTAGGAGATCAGGGAATCTATAGGGCGTAGGGTCCTCTAACAATTTTACAATGGAAAAAGCAAAACAAAACAACCTATGTGCCTTATTGTCTTCATTTTTGGTCTATACAACTAGAACAAGACTACAAGATAGAAGAAGGTTAGAATTACTGAAATACATTTTCTCTGCTGGTTTTTCTCTTTGGAAATTTAAGTATCGTGATAGGAGGAGCCTTAAAAGTCATCTAGTTCAATATTGGTAATCTGTTCCACTAGTATCTCCTTTTCCCAGATTTAGGTATAATTCAAAGTTTTAAATGCCATCCATATGACACTTTGTTAGACAAACACATAGAAATTTAATAACACTTTTCATTTTCTTTTTCTTAATTCATAAGGACAATTCCTGCCAAATGTTCTGGCTTATGGCTCTCCTCCTCTTCATAGTATGTTTAAGTTACACATTAAGAATCCAAAAAAAACCCACTATGGAATTTTCATAAGCAACATCCAACCAATCAGTAAAACACAGTACACAGTGTGAAAATTTTAATTTATTCCCCCCCCAAGTATCCAGAATACGTACCCCCTTAGCTTTGAGAAATGTGATAACTAAAATAACCAACAGAGGTGATCATATATAAAGAAAAGAAAGAAAAGCACATACTACACAAGAAACATCTCTAAGTCCTCCCTAACCTAGTAGTGCAAGTTAATGGTATATTTCTGGCAATGTCACCTTTCACTTGATTTATAAAAATTTTACAAGACAGATGTAAAGCAAAGATAGACCTCAGATTTAAAGTAAAGATAGGCCTCTGATTTTTATTTATTTTTTAACCCTAGCAGATTTTTTAAAAGAGGCTGTATTAAATGACAATACATTTTGAGTCAGGGAGAAAAAAAAATTAAAAGCCCAAAACTTCTTTCAGTTTATTCAAAATAAAAATACACATAGAATTATGAAAATATAGGTTTACTATTTCCACCATGTAAGTTGATGCTGCTGTTTGAAAGGCTTGCAAATTGTTTTTCCAAGTTTTTAAAGCTCATCTCGATCCCTCAATAAAGTATACCTATATTCACTGGGTGCTAGTTTCTGGAAGGAGCTCTCAGGTGGACTGCTTGCTACATCTTGGACTTCCTACAAGGGAAAGAATAAAACATTTTTACATCAGTATATTTTATAGTTATAATATTTTAAGAGTATTAGATGAATAGTAACTGCCCTTTAATTATTTGCTTAATAATCAATAAAATATAGCTACTATGTACCAAAGACAAGAGTTAAGTTCGAAATCTTGCTTTCCCCATTTCAGATGCCCTTAACTCAGCTTCTCCAAGGCAGGGCTGCCACAGAGCCATGAACCATGAACCTGATGACAGTTCTGAGGTGTGGTGGAGAAACAAAATACCTGACGCCTGGTTGCTTTCCTAGAATATTCTGTAGAGGCAGCATAACCCTAAGTTAGCCAGAACCCTTCCCTCTTACAAATGACTGCTGAGATTATTAAAGGCACCTACTCTGAAGATAGAGACCTGGATGCCAGCAATTATCAAAACTCAGTTGACGTAAGGAAGAAAAACACTTCAATACTGCAACAAATTAATTTCTGTAGTATTTTACTTGTACACCAACAGTACATAAAAATATACAGTGGAAATATGAGTGACTTCCAATAATTTCAGAGAAAAGACAGTGTAGCCTATCTCTACACCATGAGCTCCTCAAGAACAAACATGATTATCATTGTTTTAGTATTTCCTGTAGTTTACATAGGCACATAGTACATATAATAGTACATGATATATATGTGTGTGTGTGTGTGTATATAAAAAGCACATTCCCATTATAATCGGAAGCAGTGTGTCCACAAACTTCCCTTATTAGTCATGTTCCCCTTCCCCAATATATTATTTTTTTGCTGAGATGTTTAAGCTGAAGCTATATTACTATGAAATGAACATGTATTTGGTGCCAACTATGTATTAGTATGCAAAGATGAATAAATACAACGAGTTCAGTGTCTAATGGAGACGCTGAAACAAATCAGGATAATATAATAATAGCAAGCTACATCTTTTCTTAATCTGATAAAATACTAAGCAGGCCTACTTTGGGATACTGCCAACAAAGTTTTCCTGCATCTGTAGTTGCTTAATTATCAAAGAAAATCTGACCTCAGATTTCAAGGAAAAAGCATGTCATCAGATTCCTAAAAGGAACTCTTAACACTGAACTTAATTTGACTCTTAAAGAAAAATTCACTTAGTTTTTATTTTTCTTTTACATGTGGTGGTTCTTTGGACAAAATAGTGGATTGAAGTTCTGGGCATAGGCAATAAGAGTTTTGGTATATATCATCTTCCCTCTCAGTATAATGGTAATAGACGTGATATAAATCAATAATGCATCAAAATGCAAATTTAGGAATATTTAAGCAGAACTTATACAGAAGTTTAGAAAGTTACTTGTAACAGAAATTCTCAGGTTAAAAAATATATATCTATATATCAAGCAAATATAAAGTTGTGCTGATAAAAAGTTGTCCAGCACTCTAAATCTCAAATGGAAAAGCTGCATTAAACTGTAAGTTTTGAGCATTATGAATACTGAGCATTGAGCATTGAGCATTATGAGGGCTCTTAGGATATCAAATCATTATTTTCTTTATAGTATGGTCAATCTCTCAGCCACAGAGGAAGGCTTGAACAATTAATGGAATCCACTGATTTCTTCACTAATTACCTGCCTCTAATCCCTACCTCCTACTTCTGTATGAAGCCAACTGTATTTAACCCTCTCATAGCCATTTTCCACAAAGGACTTACTCAGACAACCTTCATTTCTATGATCAAGAAACTATATTGTAATATTCTTGCAACTTCTCTGAAGGTTTAAAATTTTTTAAAGGAACATAATTTGTATATTATCTAGAGTTTGTTCAGAATTACTTTACAAAGACATTCGGGGCAGAAACTCAAGCCTATGCAAGAGCTTCAGAGTCTCCTCAAGACTAATTGAAAAAGAAAAAGAGTTCCCACTGAAAAACAAACAAGAGTCCTACCTGTCCTGGGGCTGTATCAGTTGGGTCAGGACCATGATGGAATTCTCTGTGTAGTTTTCCAGAATGTAAGTCAAATACGAACTGCTTGAGTTTTCCAGGAATTCTAAAACCAAAGTAAAATAAAAATTTAGCTTAAATTATTTAAATGGACTTACATCTATTTTACCAACTTCACAACATTAAAAACAATTTTTAAAAAAACTTACCTACAATTCCACCATCCTACCATAACTATTAACAAACAGGCCAGGTACATGTCAAACATTTTGACACAGTTGTAATCATGGTATGTAGATACTCAATTTTGCCTTCTAATGCTTGCATTTGTTTTATAGACATTTTTCTATGCTTATTGTAACAGATGCATCAGAGTCTATCAAGATGCTGTCCTAAGACTTACTCCCTTACTGTTGGGCATTAATATATTTTCCTTAATATATATAACTGCAAAACTTTATGTTCTGCAGAATTACACTAAAAATAATAGGGGCTCAAGGGAAAAATAGTGTTAGGGACTAACCACTTAAAACTATGTAGCTTTGTAACCAGAGTACTACTAAGAGCCTAGAGCAAAAATATTGGCACCCTTCAGCCTCCTCCAGCATTTGAGCCCTGTGTCAGCCAGGTGACCCTATGTAACCTTAACCTGGAGCTTAGCAGTCCTCTTCTGAGATGTATGTAGGTCCTTGAGGGCATTCACTGCCAGCACAACCAATTTTATCAAAATAATCTAAACCAGGGTGTAGCTTTTTCATGTTTTTCTTAAACAGAGGAGGAAATTTCTTCACAACTTCTTCAACCACACAGGCAGTTTCACAGTGTTCACAGCTTAACACTGAAAAGCAAAGCACTTCTCAAGGCCATGGAAGTGGCCTTTTTTTTTTTTAAATGTCTTCATATACCACTAAGGCATTGTCTTTTATGGTGAAAAAGGTTTCTTTGGTGGCTTCATACTATTCTGAGGAATATAACATGAACCAACACAACTCACTATACACTTGACATCATTCCCATAATTCCCAATCATTGTAATGAGCAAATCTGCAGTACAGAAACATGCACTGTAGCAAAACAGACCAATATAAAGCTAAGCAGATTTATGTATCAGCCGTTTTTTCTTCATAATTGTTTCCTCGAGTTGTATCTGATAAAGTAGGAGTAATAAGTTAAAGAATAAGAACTTTAAACAAAGTGTGGGCAAATTATAGGCACAAAACATTGATATTTACTGCTACTTGTCTGTTTGTTCTCTGAAGTCTTGTCAGCACATCTGTCTTTGTTTATTATTAAAATTTGTTTCACTAATTTGATAAGTAAAAGACACCAGCATTTTAATTTCCATCTCTTCAGAAATTAAGCATTTTTTCCTTTGTTTTAATTTATATTTCTGCTCATATGAATTGTCCTCTACCGAGATCAATTAAAATTCATTATATTTTTAAATAGAAACACTTTGTTTTTCATAGCCATTACAAGAATTAAAATGCAGGTCCACAAACACTTTAATTCCTTCAATAGAACTGACTTTTTAAATCACTACTTTTTTGGTAGCATACCTGGCTTGTGTTAATATTACCAGTTTCTTTTTCTTTTTATCCTCTCCTGAGGTCCTGCAAGTGCTGTTTCTTCTCTTCAATAACTCCCACTGAGATGTAACAGCCAATAACTTCATTGTACACCCATTTTGGCTCCCCACTAGCTCCAGTGCAACAGAGGCCAGCAGGTGCCAAATGCACAGTTTACAAATACAAATGACTGTCAGGTAGCTGTATTGACAGAATGCCTCTGAAAGGTTCTCTGGTACAGAAGAAATTGCATATGCACTAGAGATAAACATTGAGAGGATATCAATTTAAATTTAATCTGACATCATCTACTGTCACCCACAGGAAAGTGCTAAAATATATCCATTCAATTCAAAGAACTGCAAAGAATCTATAATGTTTAAGATAAAGCCCCTGCTAATTTGTTATTTTACAACGTTCAAAGATGATCACAACCAATACAGTGTGAATTGCTTCTGCTAGTCGAGCAATAATTTATAATTAGATCTTAAGTGTAACAAATTCATAGAGTACACTCAAAACAGATTTTTCCCCAGCTTGAGTTTTTTCCCCTTGTCAACATATGAGAGAATTGTGAGCAAAAAGCAAAGACAAGAGATAGGATGAATCTGAATTGATGTGGTAGAAAACAGATTACAAAAGAACTCTTATCTAGCTTGTGGCTAGAAATTATCCATCATTAGGTAACAATCAGTGAATAAACAATATATTGTCAAGAAAACAACATGGTTATCCGTTAAAAAAGGAGAATAAATGGACCCTTGCTGTAATAAATTCAATTATATTTTCACACTTTAAGGTATACTTTTTCTAATCAGAACACCTAAGTGTTTCTCTCCCATCCTCCACTTACTTTTTTGTTTACAGTATTTATTTTTAGGTGATGCAAAATTTATACAGTGAAATGCACAAAACATGTTAAGTGTTTCATTTAAACGAGCTTTGACAAATGCATACAAGGTGAGAAGTATTTTTATTTTTAAAAATTTACATAGAGTAGAATTCATTTGGGGGGCTTAAGTTGTATGAGTTTTAACATAGGCTTATAGCATCTTGTTACCACCTCCAAATAGGATACAGAACCAACACCCTTTTTTTTTTTAACTCATATCTTCCTCTTCCCCTTAACTCCTGCTGATCTGTTCTCTGTTCCCATAATTTGCCTTTTCCAGAATGTCACGGACATGGAATCATACAGCATATAATCACGAGACTGGCTTCTTTTACTTAACATACTACATTTGAGATTTAACCATTTTGCTGCACGCATAAAAATGTTTGTTCTTTTATTTATTGAATAGAATTCCACTGAGTGGATATACCACAACTAGTTTATCCATTCACCCACTGAAGGACTTTGGGTTCTTTCTAGATTTTGGTGATTGTGAACAATGCTACCACAAACATTTGTGCACAGGTTTTTGTGTGAACGTAAGTTTATTTCTATAGGAAAAATACTGGATTACATGGGTGGTGTATGTTTGACTTTTTAAGAAAATGACAAATTGTCTTCCAGAGTGGCTGTATCATTTTGCAGTCCCACCAGCAATGTATGAGAGTTCCATTTGCTCCATATCCTCATGAACACCTAGTATTATCAGCATTTTAATTTAGCCATTCTGAAAGATGTATAATGGGATCTCATTCTGGTTTTAATTTGCATTTCTATAATGAATAATGATGTTGAGCAATTTTTCATGTGCTTATTTGTCATTCATATATCTTCTTTATATTCTAACAGTATCTTTTGTGGAGCAAAAGTTCTTAACACCATGAAGGCCAGTTTATCAATTGTTTTCTTTTATGGATGGTGTTCTATCTAAGAACTCGTTGTCTAACACCAGGTCATGAAGAGTTTCTCCTACATTTACTTGTAAGAGTTTTACCTTTCAATTTTGGTCTGTGATCAATTCTGACTTAATTTCTTTTTTGGTATGAACGTGTTCTGGTGGTCCAGCACCATTTATTGAAAAGATTATCCTTCTCCACTGAATTGTCTTTGCACCTTTAAAAACAAATCAATAACTATATTTGTGTGTCTATTTCTAGATTCTCTTTTCTGTCCCACAGCTCTATGTACCTACTTTTTCACTGATATTACACTGCCGTGATTATTTTAGCTTACAGTGTATCTTAAAATTGGGTAGTATGAGTCTTCCAACTTTGTTTCTTTTTCAATAGTGCTTTTGGTATTCCAGTTTTACCTTGCCATATAAATTTTAGAATCAGCTTTTCTGTATCTACAATAAATCTAGCTGAGATTTTGATTTAGACTGCATTAAATCTATAGGTCAGTTTGGGGAGAACTGATATCTTAACAGTACTGAGTCTTCCAATCCATGCACACAGTATGTTTCTTCATTTCTTTTGGTCATCTTTGATTTCTTTCATCAGCATTTTGTAGTTTTCAGCATACAGATCCTGTACATATTGTGTTAGACTTATACCTAAATAGTTCTTTTTTTTTTTTTTTTTTTTTTTTTTTTTGCGGTACGCGGGCCTCTCACTGTTGTGGCCTCTCCCATTGCGGAGCACAGGCTCCGGACGCGCAGGCTCAGCGGCCATGGCTCACGGGCCCAGCCGCTCCGCGGCATGTGGGATCTTCCCGAACCGGGGCACGAACCCGTGTCCCCTGCATCGGCAGGCGGACTCTCAACCACTGCGCCACCAGGGAAGCCCCCTAAATAGTTCTTTAAAATTTTTTTCCTTTGGAGCTATTATAAATGATACTTCAAAAGTTTAATGGTTTCCAACTGTTCTCTGTTAGTGTATAGAAATAAAAGTGATTTTTTAAAAGTTGACCTTGTATTCTGCTAAAAGCACTTATCAGTTCTAGAAGCTGTTTTGTGAATTCATTGGGAGTTTTTACATACATAATCATGTCATCTACAAAGAAAGATAGTTTCTTTCCAGTCTGAACACCTTTTATTTATTTTCTTGTCTTATTGTACTTGCTAGGACTTCCAGTATGACATTAAATAGAACTAGTGGAAGTGGGCATATTTATCAAAAACAAGAAAATACTTAGGAAGAAATTTAGCCAAGGAGGTAAGATATCTGTACACTCAAAACTATAAAACACTGATGAAAAATGACATAAATAAATGGAAAGATACCCTGTGTTCATGAACTGGAAGATTTAATATTGTTAAAATGTCCATACTACCTAAAGCAATCTACAGATTCAACACAATCCCTACCAAATCCCAATGGTATTTTTCACAGAAATAGAAAAAACAATCCTGAAATTCATATGTAACCACAAAAGACCCTGAATAGCCAAATCAATCTTGAGCAAGAACAACAAAGATGGAAACATCACACTACCTGATTTCAGCATATACTACAAAGCTGTAATAATCAAAACAATATGGTACTATTATAAAAACAGACACATAGATCATTGGAACAGAATAGAGAGCCCAGAAGTAAATCCAGACATTCATAGTCAACTGATCTTCCACAAAGGTACCAAGAATACACAATGAGGAAAGGGTAGTTTTTATTTTAATTTATTTATTTATTTTATTTTTGGCTGTGTTGGGTCTTCATTGCTGCATGCAGGGTTTTCTCTGGTTGTGGCGAGTGGGGGCTACTCTTTGTTGCAGTGCGCAGGCTTCTCATTGTGGTGGCTTCTCTTGTTGCGGAGCACAGGCTCTAGGCACGCAGGCTTCAGTAGTTGTGGCTCACGGGCTCTAGAGCACAGACTCCGTAGTTGTGGTATAAGGGCTTAGTTGCTCCAAGGCATGTGGGATCTTCCCGGACCAGGGCTTGAACCCGTGTCCCCTGCATTGGCAGGTGGACTCTTTTTTTTTTTTTTTTTTTGCGGTACGCAGGCCTCTCACTGCTGTGGCTTCTCCCGTTGTGGAGCACAGGCTCCGTACGCACAGTCCCAGTGGCCATGGCCCATGGACTCAGCCGCTCTGCGGCACGTGGGATCCTCCCGGACCGGGGCATGAACCCATGTCCCCTGCATCGGCAGGCGGACTCTCAACCACTACACCACCAGGGAAGCCTGGCAGGTGGATTCTTAACCACTGTGCCACCAGGGAAGCCCAAGAAAGAGTAGTTTTTTAAATAAATGGTGCTGGGAATCACATGAAGAGGAATAAAACTGGACCCTTACCCAATTTTATTTTGTATATCTCTCTCACACCATATACAAAATCAATTCAAAATGGATTAAGGACGTAAATGTGAGACCTGAAACTGTAAAACTCCTAGAAGAAAACATAGGCATAAAGTTTCTTGACATTGGTCTGGGCAATGACTTTTTGGATATGACCCCAAAAAGCACAGGCAATAAAAGCAAAGATAGGGCTTCACTGGTGGTGCAGTGGTTGCGAGTCCGCCTGCCGATGCAGAGGACACAGGTTCGTGCCCCGGTCCGGGAAAATCCCACATGCCGTGGAGCAGCTGGGCCCGTGAGCCATGGCCGCTGAGCCTGCACGTCTGGAGCCTGTGCTCCGCAACGGGAGAGGCCACAACAGTGAGAGGCCCATGTACCGCCAAAAAAAAAAAAAAAAAAAAAAAAAGCAAAGACAATGCAATTGTATCAAACAAAAAAGCTTCTGCACAGCAAAGGAAACAACAGAGTGAACAGACAACCTACAGAATGAGAGAAAATATATGCAAATCATATACATGGTAAGGGTTTAGTATCCAAAAACATAAGGAACTAACACAACTCAATAGCAAGAAAACAAAAGCCTAATTTAAAAATGGGCAGAGAACATGAAGAGACATTTCTCAAAAGACAATATATGAAGGGCTAATGGGTACATGAAAAGGTATTCAACATCACTAGGCATCAGGGAAATGCAAATCGAAAACCACAATGATTTGCAAAATGCACAATGATTTTACAAAACTCACACCTGTTAGAATGGTTATTATCAAAAAGACAAAAGATAATAAGTGTTGGCAAGAATATGGAGAAGAGAGAGCCGTTGTATGCTGTTCATGGTAATGTAAACTGGTAAGGCCATTATGGCAAACAGTATGGTGGTTCCTCAAAAAATAAAAATATAACTACCTTATGACCCAACAATCCCACTTCTGAGTGTATACGCAAAGGAAATGAAATCAGTATCTTGAGATATCTGCACTGTCATGTTCATTTCAGCATTATTCACAACATCCAAGATAGAGAAATAACCTAGTGACCATCAATCAATGAATGGATAAGGAAAATATGGGTAAGGTTTATACACACACACACACACACACACACACACACACACACACACACACACAATGCAATGTTATTCAGCTTTAACAAAGAAGGAAATCCTGTCATTTTTGACAACATGGATGAACCTGAATGACATTATGCTAAGTGAAATATGAAAAAACAACTCACAGGAGCAGAGGACAGACTGGTGGGCACCAAGGACTGAGTGGGTGGGAGACATGGAAAAGTGTTGGTCAAAGGATACAAAGTTTCAGTTATGCAAGATGAGTAAGTTCTGGAGATCTAAGGTACAGCATGGTGACTATAGTACTAATATTGCATTGTATATTTGAAATGTGCTAAGAGAATAGACCTTAATTGTTCTCACCAAAAAAAAAAAAAACGTAACTACGGGAGGTGATAGGTTAATGAACTTGACTGTGGTAATTATTTCACAATGTATACATATATCAAAATATATCTTAAATATATGCAATTTTGTCAGTTATACCTCAATAAAGATGGAAAAAAAAGTGAGGGGACATATAATTTGGAGTGGAGAGGGAACCAATCTATGTGTGTTGAGCCAATCAGATCCTGGAGGATGTGAACTAAGAGATATAAGGAACACAGATGATTTGATTAGAGTTACAAAGTCATATAGAGTTACAAAGTCAAAGAGTTATAAAATCATATAGAGTTCATGCTAAGTCCTGTCATGATAAATCAGAACCACATCCATGGGGCCTCCCTGGTGGCACAGTAGTTAGGAATCCACCTGCCAATGCAGGGGACATGGGTTCGAGCCCTGGTCCAGGAAGATCCCACATGCTGCAGAGCAGCTAGGCCCATGCACCACAACTACTGAGCCTGCGCTCTAGAGCCCGCGCGCCTAGAGCCAGTGCTCCAAGACGAGAGAGGCCACTGCAATGAGGCCCGTGCACAGCAATGAAAAGTAGCTCCCACTCACTGCAACTAAAAAGAAAGGCCACGCACAGCAACGAAGACCCAATGCAGCCAAAACTAAATAAATAAATTAAAAAAAAAAAAAAACCACATCCATGCAGAAGTTACAGCACAGCAGCAGAAGAAGCTGCTATCCAGAGAGAAGGATGGAGCACTTGTGTGAAGACGGAAAAATATTGTGTATCTATGCTGTCAAATACAGGAACCACTACCCGCATGTCGCCACTGAGCACCTCAAATGGGTTTAGAGTGCCTGAGAAACTGACTTTTAATTTATATCATTTTAATTAATGTAAACTTAAGTATTCATATAGGGCTAGTAACTATCATATTAGACAGCACAGTACTATGATCATTATTACAAAGGGTGAAAGACAAGCACAATCAGTAAAAGACAATGAAAGCACCAAAAAACGGGAAAACGAGGGAAAATCATGATGGTGTCACAGAACTCAAAGTGTTCCACAGCACCCAAAACTATAAGAATGTTAATGAGGATGAATCAGGTAAAGTCCCATTACTAGCAGTGTTATTTATTTTTTCATGGGAAAAACCTGGATTTCAAACAACAGGGGTTATTTAGACAAATCATGAAACAATCCATTCAAAGGCAAGCTATCTGACCATTAGAAATAACAGAAAAATATTAATGACATGGGAAGATGTTTATGGGGATAAAAAAAATTCATAAAATAACATAGCTCTAATTTTATAACACATGTATAGATCTCTTGTGGATTTATGGGTGATTTTTAATTTATTCTTTGGCATTTTATCAACTTTAAGAATTATCCACAAAGAAGATAAAATTTTTATAATCAGAAATAAGGAACAAATGATATATTTAACACACACATACAAAGAGAGTAGACATCTTTGCCTGGTTCCTGATCTTAAGGGGAAAGCATTCAGTCTTTCACCATTAAATATGTATTAGCAGTAGGTTCTTTGTAAATGTCCTTTATCAGATTGAGGAAGTTTCCATATATTCCTAGTTTGTTAAGCATCTTTGTCATGATGGATATTGAATTTTGTCAAATGCTTCTTGCATATGTTGATGTAATCAGTATATGCTGAATTACTCTCATTGATTTTTGAAGGCTGAATGAGCCTTGCACACTTGGGATAAAGCCCACTTGGTTGTGATATATTATTATTCTTTCATACACTGCTGGATTCAATTTCCTAATATTGTTTTCTACTTTTTGACTCATACAATAATGTAGTTTGAACTCATTCAATGTATTACAGTGTAAAAACACTGTATCTTGCCATTTAAGTTACTTAACGTCTTTGAGCTTCAGCTTTCTGATATGTAAAATGAGAACTGCTTTATTTAACTTAACTATTGTTTTTATAGTCTAACAGACTTGGATTTGAATCCAAATATATTATTGCCTATAATAATCATAGCTAGCCTTCTAATAGCACTGACCATGTATCACTGTTCTAAGAGCCATAGATATATACATTCATTTAATGCTCACAACAACCCTATTAAGTAGATGCTATTATTATTCCTATTTTACCAATGAGCAAACAGAGGCATAGAGGTGGTAAGAAATTGCCCAGGATGATATAACTAATAGGTAACAGACTGGGATTTAAATCTAAGCAGTCCGGATCTAGAGTCTTGTGCACCTAACCACTATGCTATATCGCCTCTATAGTGACTCCACTTCAGTAAAGTTTATAAATCTCTCAGAGCTTAACTTCTTTATTGTAAAAGTGGAAATAATACCTATCTTCTAAGCTTGTTATAGATTAACTGAAAACACATACAAAAGTATAAAGTAAGGCTGGTACAGTGCCTGGCTCTGTCAGTGTTTGATGTCTATTTTGCTGGCAGGACCAAATAAGGTAAAATATACTGGAATGATTTGTAAAATAAAAAGTACTTATAAATACTACGTATCAATATCAGTTGTACGATAAGTACGGTATATGAAAATAAAAATGGTGTTTAGGGACCTGGACCACTGTGTATATTGCCCAGTGGTTGACAGGAGAGACACATTCAGAGAATCAAAAGTATACAGATAAATAGGAGAGGTGGGGAATAGGGCAGATGGGTAGTTGATAAATATTAGGATATATTCCAGATATATACATTCAAAGTAGTCAAACTCTTAATCTTGTAATAAGCAGATGAAACTAAAAGCAAAGCACTGGATGAACATCTACTAATGCCATTACAAAGCAGTTAGTATAACAAGAGATAATAAAAACTAAATAAGGTTTGCCTTTTAAAAAGATTTCTCATGAACTGGTTTGCAGGGCAGAAGTTGAGACACAGATGTAGAGAACAAATGCATGGACACCAAGGGGGGAAAGCGGCGGCGTGGGTGTGTGTGTGTGTGTGATGAATTGGGCGATTGGGATTGACATGTATACACTGATGTGTATAAAACTGATGACTAATAAGAACCTGCTGTATAAAAAATAAAATTAAAAAATTAAAAAAAAGAACATAATAAAGATTTCTCGGCACCATTTTTTTTTCAATCAAGAAAAGCCTGATTTGGGTAAAAAAAAAAGAACCCCCTAGACAATGAAGAACAAAACCAGATTCTCAGGGTTAAAGGGGAACTTAACGGTGACCTGATTCTAAACATTTCTCTTACCTGTCCCTCCAAGTTCTTTACCATTTCATTCAGTTCCTGGTTGGTTCCCTCTAAGTTCAACGAGACAGGCTAGAGTTCATCGTGGCAGACAAGCAAATTGCTGAATTAGGGAGATACCCCACCCCTGTAGTTTCAGTCTCGTCTCAGCTCACCACAACCACCCTCACCTGAGTACTTCAAGGAATTACGATCATAATTCTCAGTGATTTAGTGATTTGGAAGAAATGACCTAGAGCCCAGAGTTGGGGAACTCATTAGCATTAGAGTAGCCTGTTAATTTTCCTAGGAGTGACCTGAAGTCTGTCCTGCTGCTTTTTCCCATCACTGGGGCTCCAGTGGCAGCTTACATAAGAACCCTTAAGCAAAGGAACAGATGGTAGGGTATTTGCAGGCCACAGTTTTTTAGAAGGTAAGATTCTCTAGAAAGCCCTTCCACAGTCTTATACCAGACCCCATCATTTATTCTCTTCTCTCGGGACTGGAGAACATTTCCTAGACCTACCCTCATGTGCTCTTGGGCTTCAAAACTTCCCCCCATTCCCATCTCCATATAAAAGTTTTTCCTTTACATTTGGCAAGAGACCAATCTGGTCAATCTATAGAAAAAAACTAAGGATTTAGAGATCTGTGATTTAGTTTCCGGTACTAGCAATACTGTCTCTTCAAACATCTTTCACATTCACACTTACACTGCTTTTATATATACTGAAAATGTAACTGCTTTGGTATCAAGTGTTATGAGCTTGGGATTTGGGGGTTCAGTATACTCTGAAATGATTCCTAGCCCTGCCACTAATTAGTTGTGCGGCCTTACTGGTTACCTTACCTCCCTAACCCTCATTTTCTCTGCAAGAAGAGATGAATACAACACTGGTTAGCACCTCGCCCTGCCCCCACCATGCTACAGTGCCTGCCTCTAGCTTGGGAGGAAACTGCAGCATAAATCTGCTTTGTCTCTCCTTACCACAACCATACGTCCCCCACTTAACCCCAGAAATGCCGTGCTACTAAGCAGAAGTAATAGTAATTACACCAATTTATGGAAACTGTTGATCATTTAAGCCTTAATTACCATGCAGCACAATGACAATTACACAAGCCATTAAATGTGTCTGATTCACTTTGCTGCATGTTTTGATTTTTAACACTTTTCTATTCACATAGGCTCAGTTTGTAGCTCACACAGCATATGCCTCTTTACAATTAAAAAAATATTAGAGGAAATAGTGCCTAGGAGGGGAAATCAGGCACCTAAGGGAGAAATTAAAGAAGTAATTTGTTTCAGAGCTTCAAATACAGTCACTTCTCTTATCTCCGTCCCTGCTCACAGGACTAACCACTTGCAGGATGGGAGAGGATCATTTCCCATTTCCATATTTCTTTGGGGAATCTTATTGACTCAGTGTCTTTTGGCACCAGGGCACAAGCAGAATGCTGCCAGCTGATAAATTAGCTTTTCTTGGTCAAGTGCCCATCTCTTGGTCCAGTGAACTATGGTTGGAGGATAGGGGGACTGGGTCATGTGATAAAGAATATGACCATTTACCTTAGTTTGGATAGTCTAAGACACCAAGATGGGATTGGAAGTGCTAGAGTGTTTTAAACCCGACTTCAGAACTGGAGGAAAAAACTTAAGATAGCCAAGACAGAATTCGTCACAGGTTTCCCTTCACGTGTAACAACATTCCTAGGAATAAAAGCCAAAGTTGGGCATAGTTTGGTTGCTGATTGGTAAACCTAACCTGAGTCAACATCCTATTGACTTCCGCTAATTTGAGACTTCATAATTAGGGCTGTAAATTTCCAGTGAAAGGAAGAAGTAAATAATCAACCCAAGATTTATCCACTACCAAAGGTAGGGAAATGGCCTGATAAGACTTTATGCAAATGACCCATGAATAGGGCAGCATTTTAATGCCAAGCACAGTCACTGCCTGGAAGCTCTTGCAGCGAACTCAACCACTAGAACAGCTGCCCCCTCTCCTAAAAAGTTTGTTCTTTTATCTTGAGCTTGCAGCCTCTGGAGGCAAGCCAATGAAGTAAGAGGAAAAGGACATGCAATCAGCTAAGACATTTCTGTCTAGCACAACAGTCACCGCTCACACAGTTGCTAAGCGGACTGTATGAGTTCCAATTTTTATCCAAATAAATGCCGGATTTTAGGGAGATCTGGATCTTTATGGTGGATTTCTGGGAACAACTACTCTTCCTTTTTAAATCCAGCACAGTCCTGCCCTCTCAAACTATCCCCCAGCTCCTCACTCAGCAAATGATCTTGCTTCCTTAGCCATAGTTAAAAACAAGAATCAGACAGGATCCTCAGCAGTTTTCTGCTGCTGTCGCTAACACCATAATCCCCAAAAAACCCAAAGAAATGCTGCACCCTTCCTTCTCTTTCTCACTAGGGAGGGTAGGTTATTTCCTTTCCTTTGCCCCTCATTCCCTCTGTGCTCCTTACGACTTTGCTTTATCAGTGAACCCCTCTTTTCCCTATCTCTTCAATAAATCCATTTGATTCTGTCCCAACAAGCATTTAATCATATTTAGTTTCTTGTTACCCTAAGGGGAGTGGGGGGAAGAAAAGCTAAAACTTTACTTCACCCTATGTCTCTCTGGAGCTATCTCCCTATTTTTCTTTCCCTTTAGAGGCTAGCTTCTTGCAAGAATCTTCATGTCAAATCTTCATTTCCTTACCAAACACTCTTCAATTCATTGCAATACAGCCTTTTGAGGGTCAAATCTAACAGATGCTCCATCCTTATCTTCTGGTTGAGCATTCCTTCCTGCTAGAAGTGCTCCTCCCGCAATTACCATATTACTCTTTTCTGTTTTTTCTTTCACTTCTTTGATTCCTCCCCCTCTTCGGTCTTCTGCACATGTTCCTTCTTCTATCCTCTCCTTAAATGTTGGTATTCATCAGGGTTCCACTTTCAACCCCGTTCTAGGTCATCTCATCTGTTTCAGTAACTTCAACTACATCCCCATGTGTTCAAGACCCAGCCCTTATCTCACTGTTGAATCCCAGAGCCATATAAACTCCTTTCTGGACACTCTTCTCCTTTGTAGCCCACAAGCACCTCAAATTCAATATGCCAAGAAAAGGAACTCGTCATCTTTACCACAAGGCTGCTCCTCCACTAAGTTCCCAGCTCAGTTAGTGGCATCACAACCCAGTTAGTTGTCCAAATCAGAGTCCTGGCCATCAGGCTAGCCTCGCCCCTCCCCCACAAGTCCTCCTATTCCACCTAAAAAAAAGTCTCAAGAATCCTGCTTCTCTCTAGCTTTACTTAGTGCTACTGCCAGAATTTTGGAAATTCATTCATTTAAGTATCTATCATCAACTCTTGCCTGGATTACTGAACAGCCTCCTAGATCCTATTTTGACTCCGTCTAATCTATTCTCCAGTTTGCATTCAGAGTGATCTTTAAAAAAACAATCCCCTGATTAAAATCCTTCATTGGCTCTTCATAGTTTTCAGGATCAAACTTCCTTAACACAGCATGTAGGGGCTTTCATGAACAAGCTCCTATTTACTTCTCTTGACCGCATCCCTCAGCGACACCCCTGCTGTTCACTCATATTCAGCCAAGAGACTCTGTACTTGTTTCTACCAACATCACCTTTCTCCAAGCCCTGTCTCCTTCTCACTTCCATGAAAAACTTCTAGAGAACTTTAGGTCCTACCTTAGGCATTAACATCTCCAGAAATCTTGAATCAGGTGCCCCTTCTGCTGAACTCTGTCAGAGCACTTATCACATTATAAAACAACTGCCTGTTACCCAGCTTGTCTTCTTTTTCTACCTGGTTGTGAGTTCTTTGAGGGCAGGGATCCAGTCTTAGTAAACTTTAAACCGTTGGGGTTTTTTTGTTTTTTGTTTTTTGTTTTTTTGCGGTACGTGGGCCTCTCACTGTCGCGGCCCCTCCCGCCACAGAGCACAGGCTCCAGACGTGCAGGCTCAGCGACCATGGCTCACGGGCCCAGCCGCTCCGCGGCACACGGGATCCTCCTGGACCGGGGCACGAACCCGTGTCCCCTGCATCGGCAGGCAGACTCCCAACCACTGCACCACCAGGGAAGCCCTAAACCATTAGTTTTTATATGACTTGGTTTATGTTATACAACTGTCGTATAGAAGACCCGGATAAATTTTCAATGAGTTAATATACTAAGTGGTATTCTTTTGAGTACAGGTAAAATAAAAACAGTATCTGTAAGTACTTTAAGGTTCATAACACAGCCATCATCTTGTTAATTTCTGTAACAATCCCATTAGGGAGGCTGTACCACCAACCATATTTTAAGTGTAAAGAAACAAGAACAGAGAAGTTAAGTGATTTGACCGAGGTAGGACTCAAATGTAGGCCTCCTCTATATGAGGACTGAGAATCTTCTATCAAAGAACCACATCTCTATTAAAATATTTAGAAATGAATGAGGTAATTCATCTTGCAATAGGACTTCAAATCACCCTCTAACTGTGAAATTTAATCTTTGGACATTAAAAAAGAGGTTATTTAAATGAATTTTGAAAAGAAAAGGTCTAGTGTGAATTAATACCTGTATTGCTTAAATTTTTCATATATGAAGAAACATTTCCATTTTTAATCACTGTATTTAACATCTCAGAAAGCTGATAAAAATTTAATATCTGTGGTAGTTACAAGGTTTATATGTTTATTAATACTGTGGAAAGGTGAGAATAGAGTCAGGAAGCATATCCGTTCTTGGAAAGGTCCCTAGCTGTATGCCCTTACAAATGCCTTGTCACAGCCATCTTCTGGGTCTTAAACACCACTAATGTTCTCGGTAGACACAGTCACAAATAAGCAGCAATATTACCCATTTCCTTTAACCTACCTAGGATTAACCCACTTTCCTTGATGTGCTGACAAAGACCAAACTCAATTCAAAACGAATTTCTCATAGGTCAAAAATTTTCTTTCAGAGATTAATTCCCAAGGCATTTAGGATCATCTAATGCTGGCATTTCTATAGGGATATATCATAATTCTCATAGTCAGTTAACATTTTCTTTTTTTTTTTTTTTTACCACACTGCTCAGCTTGCAGGATCTTAGTTCCCCGACCAGTGAAAGCGCCAAGTCCTAACTGCTGGACCATCAGGGAATTCCCCACAGTCAATTATACTATAATCTGGAGTGAAAAAAAAAAACTCTTCCTTTTGAATAACAAAGCATTTCAACATAGGGTTATTTAAAATATTCAATTATTTTAAGTTCATTTTTGAGACATATATCAGTAATTTTAAAAAACCAAAATGAATACTTACAATACATCCCTGAAGTCTCCAAACACATACATATGCCTAAAGCTGTCAATAGCTATTACAGGGCAATCTGCTGGAGTCTTCTGTATATGCAGAAGAGGATGTCTAAATTTGTCACAGTCAGCATGTAAAAAGTTTATGGTACCTTTAAAAGAAATAGAATTTGGAGAGGTAGATTAGAATATTCTTTTGAGGGTCAAAAGAGGAAGAGGACATGCAATCAGCTAAGACATTTCTGTCTAGCATAACAGTCAGCGCTCACACAGCGTATTCTCATAAGTTTGCAAGTTCATAAAAAGTGACATACTAAAAAAACCCAACATGCTTTAGAGTAATGTAGACCACAAAAACTAAAGCCTAAATATTACAACACTTTAAAAAGGTAGGATCTTAATTCTTAGGGCAGAGAGTATAATTTCCTTAAAAATTATAGGAACTCAACCCAAATTCAAATGCTATAGTGAATTTTTAAATTTTCTTTAAGTGGGTAATCATTTGCTCTGCAGATTACCCAGGTCTGGGGAACAAGTTCCAGAAACTGACATATGATCTGTTCTCATAGGATCATCTTCATTTCATCAAGGATGCCCTTCCAGTCCCTACTGGTCGATTTTTAATCCAATTCAACCCCAAAAATATTTAGAGTGACTAATATGGGCATGGCTCTATACAAAGCCTTCAGTTTATTTTGTTTGACTTTCTTCTCTAACTACAGAGGGAAAGCTGGTGATACCTCAAATTCCTTTTTGATGCTTTGGAGAAGTCTGCAGAGAACTACTCAACTTTCTTTCACTTGGAAATATAGTAAATGTTAATCTGACTGTGTAAGTTCTCTCAGCAGTATTTTTGGGACTATTAGAAAAGGACCAGAGAGGTATCAAGGTGCTGGAAGAAAGTGCCTAAAACTAACACTGTCCACCCATGACCCCACTTTTCATGCTGTTTGATTTTAGAGAGCTAAAAGAGTCAGGGTTTGTTTGTTTTCTTTTTTAAAGCTATTGCCTCATATTATCTCTACTGACGCCTCCCATCCCCATGTTTTCAATGTAAATTCAGGAGTTGAGCAGAGTTAAAATAATTTGTTAAGTTTTTAACCCAAATATGTTTCTGTATTAATGTAATGGAAAAGGGAGAAGGTACAAAAATAGAGAAAGGAAGGATATAAACAAACACCTTAATCTGTCTACCTTTTTCACTTATTAATTGTCGGGCTACTTCATTCTGGAATATTTCTAAACTCTCTGTATCTTCTTTCATGTGGAAGAGTATGAGAAAAGGCAGTCCTTCTTCTGTCAATTCCTGTATAGAGAAGTATTCAGTGAGAATTATCAGGCCTCTCCATTCAGCTCTAGCTATTTTCTAGGTAGGAACAATTTTAAACCCAGCCCACATAACATGCAACAGCTGCAACATCCCAGGAAAGAGATCCAATGGTGTCAATAAATGCCTTAATGGAAGAAGGAACGCATGCCCTCCACCTTAAGTATCCAAGCACTCAGAGGACTCACATGTCCTGCTGTACTGTAGATGCTGACCTGCCTTAAAGTAACCACCAGGCTGACCTGTTAGCTAGTATTGGATGAAGCCATGACATTTAAAACGTGAGTTGACCAAAGGAGGAACTATGCTGATTCTTTTTCAAGATGTTGATTTTACGAGAGGATAAACAGTCTTCACGGATAACACTGAAAAACTGAGTGTACCAGCAATAAATAAATCTAACTGATTTGCAAACTTATGCTTATTCTAAGGTTTATTGCAAAACCCACTCCACTTACATGAGACCTACCAAAAGCTGAAAAGTGTGATTCAGAACAAAAGACAAAAACCCCATAACATAGCCAGTTTTCAACCAATACACAATTTATCAACATTATTAACAAATACTTGCCACTATATATGTGTATGTTTAGATACCTTGTATGTATACATACACAAAAACATCTTGAAATTTTTGTTACTTAAAAAATTTTTATTATTGTTATTGGAGAATACAAGAGAAATGTGATAAGTAGACAGCATATTTTGATCATTTATTCTCTCTGACAAATGCTAAGTTCTGACTCATAAAAAAAGTCCAGAAAGGGCCCCATAATAAAATCATTTCCATTAACAATTCTTTTGCTTATCTCTCTATAACTTAGGAACTGCCTCAGGAGAAAGCACACATGTCCTTACCCTAAAAAAGCTGAAACTGGAACCTATTTTATAGGATAAGAGTTTTCTTCTGGTTCCTGTCTCCATGTTTAAGACTGTTGCACTCACACATAGGATAAATGATTAAGCTTTTCATCAAGTTCACCTTTTTTTGTTAATTGAGATATATAGTCGGCCTTCCATATCCACAGGATCCACGAGTTGGTTGAATCCATAGATGTGGAACCCAAAAATACTGGAGGGCCAACTGTAAGGGACTTGAGCATCCGAGGATTTTGATATCCGTGGGGGTCTGGGAATCAATTCCCGGCAGAAAGCAAGAGATGACTGTAATTCAAATACCATAAAATGCAGCATTTTGAAGTGTACAATTTGGTGGGTTTTATTATATTCACAAGGTTGCAAGCATCAACACTATCTAATTCCAGAACATTTCATCACTCCTAAAAGAAATCCAGAGTCATTAGCAGTCACTTCCCATCTCTCTTACCCCCAGCTCCTGGCATCACAATGATGTTTTAGCAAACTGATTTAGAATTTCTTCTTCCTCACTTTTTATCTCTTGTGCTCACATTTTTTCTTTCCCAACACATTAATTGCAACTACTCTTCCATGGTTCTGTCTTTGGACTTCTCTGCTCTAGCCTGGCAACTTCAACTAGGTCAACAATCTCAGTCACCAACTCAAATTGGTCCCTTATCTCCAAGTCCAGTTCCAGTACCTTCAATGCTCAACATAAATGCACTGTCCCCTCCTCTTAATTCCCTATTTCCATTAGTACTTCTCTTTCTCTTTTATCCCTTTTCAGGACTGAAATGCCTCTTTTAGAAAGCCATTCCTGATTCTATCCCATTTCTGCCAAAGGTAGAACTGAGTTCTCTCTGAACTCTCAGAACATTTTCTCAGTGCCCCTCATGTGGCATGTGGCATGGGGCATGTCTTTATATTGTCTGTACATGTGAACTACTGGATTGAAAACCCCTTAAAGACAGAGAATCTTATTTCACTTCTCCTTTGCTCACAGATTTTTGTACACAATATGGAATCAACCTATGACTGAATAAATGAAGACACAAATGTTGCTGAATAAATACTAATTGGGAAAGAAGACTCAGCAGTTACCTTTTAGAAAATTTAAGAGCTAAGAAGTTAAAAGTAGAAACAAATATATTACTTTATTAGTAATAAACAAAATTACTACTTTTGGAGGTAAACAAAAAATTTTTTGTTTAAACAAAAAAACACAAATATGGATGAAATAACAGCTGTTAAGAGGCAAGTAATAGATTAATAATTCGAAACTATGTGAATTAGTTTGCTAAACTAATTTATCAGTACATATGTTAACATAGTAGCTGGTAGTTTATGCTGCTAGAGCTTCCAAGTGTACCCATGTCCACATCCATACCAACATATTCTTTACCCAGCAGGTATTAAAGGATTCAGGAGAGGGAGAGCAAGACAACCAGATTCAGAGGTTAACAAATCTTTCCCCATAGTTTAAAGGATTTATGGGTAGTTGGTTACAACATGTAATAAATCTAAAGAATTATTAAATGTGCCAACTACCGTAGGGCGGGAGGTAGGGCTGGGGGAGGACGGACAGACCCTGTTTAATTGTTTAAGATTTTCCAAATCCATAACTTTCAATTGTTTTGAAAGTATCCCTGTAAGAACTGTCAAAGCAGGTGAATAATCGTGACAGGTTACTAGATCTTTCTAAGCCTCTAAGGACTAAATGATACAATAAAAATGTAAGTTAATTCAGCTAAACATACCTGAAACCCTGAGAACTGAGAAAAGTAGAAGGGCTGTTCATTTGATAGAAACTAAGACAATAAGCGTGCAAGCAAGCTTTACTGGAATACAACCATACTTATTTATGTACTATCTAGGGCTGCTTTTGTGCCACAACTGCCAAGTTGAGAAGTTGCAACAGAGACTATATGAACTGCAAAACCTAAAATATTTACTGTCTGACTTCTTACAGAATTGCCAACCTCTGACTTGGTGGGGCTTATATGAGTGTGTTTACTCTGTGATAATTTCTTGAGTTGTGTATTCAATACCTGAGCTATGCACTTATAATTCTTTGAAGTAAGTATGCATATAGAAAGGTTTTTTTTAAACTTTTTTTAATGCTTTTTAAAAATTACATTCTTAGACTGAGGGTTTTGAAAATGAAGGAACAAAATGAAATGAAAGATGTTTCAAATACAGTAAAGAACAGAGAGAGGCACCTCACAGACACAGCTCTTTGTACTTGCTCCTCCAACTTCTTAGGTTTTTGTGTTTTGTTTTTGTGGGAGTTGTTCAGAGTTTGGGATGGGCCTTTTTTCAGCCGCATGGGATCACTGAGGACAGTTACATGACAACTGATAATTGCCTTCATTATTTACGATGGAAAGAGAACACAGTTTCATTCTTTTAGGATAGACAGGAATCAGAAAAACCTTTTTATACCAAATGATTATTCACTGTATGTAATTAATTGTAACTAAAATCTGCAGAGCATTGCTTCTAAAGCAATCCCCTTAAACAAGGATCTTCAACCAAGGGTGGGATCAGAATCACCTGAGAGGCACTTTCAAACTCATTTTCAAGGCTGTCATGAACCACTGCTATTGCAGGAAATACAACAGTGGGGTTCTGGGATAGCAGAGGTGGAGAACCATTGGCCTGTATTATGGAAATAGCTATATGTACTTATGTTCACTGTATGATTTTTATAACTGATAAGTTCTGTGGTAAAATAGTAAGATGGGTGGAGGAAGCTTGCTCTTTCGGAAATCTTAATTAAAACTAACAACACACATTAGAAAGTCTGTACCTCTCCATTTTCAAATGTTATTTCTCGGACAAGAGGAACACATTTATCTTGAATCCAATTGTAAGTCCCATCAAAATTTGTCATAGATCCCAAGTACACCATATCTGGAGCAGAATGCTGTTATAAAAACAAAGAAAAAAAATTAAACAAATCTAACCTGCGCTAGCAAAAATGCATTATTAAAGCCATCTATGAACCCAGAAAATCTATACAGGATACAAAAGAAACAAAAAACATGGAACTTCTGAGAAAGAGGGCTATAGATGGTAATAAGCTGATAACTCTGTGATTATCGGGGACCTGATTATCCAACCTGTGATGTGTAAGCCTTCTGCTTTCCCTTGGATTTGCGTCAATTAAATGTTTACCAGTATCTTCATCAATAGCAGGCAGACATTGTAAAAAGAAGAATTATCCTAATGATTTAATTTAGCTATCTCTCCCTTCAAAAATGTTAGAAGAAAATTTGGAGACTTCCAGTGAAAAAGCCTTGAAAAATACATGATACTATATAAATCTAAGGCATGGCTATCTCTAAAATTAATTAACTGCAGTATCCGTTTCCACATTCACTCAAAATTGTATCTATGAAGTGCCTAAAGTGATGGTAAATAGCTAACATTACCTAAGCCAACTTACTGTGACCAAGCACTGTTTTACCACTGTAAACACCTTGTATGTGTTGACTCAATTAATCCTCAAAACATCCCCATAAAGCAGGTACCAGTATTATCATGGCTGTTTTTACTAATGAACAAACTAAAGCGCAGAGAAGCTAATAAACTTTCCCAGAGTTATACACCTAGGAAGGTAGCAGATTCTTTTTTTTATTTTATTGAAATATAATTGATTTACAATGTTATTTTTTTCTATAGAGCAAAGCGACTCAGTTATACATATGTATGTATAAGAATCTATATATATTCTTTTTCATATTCTTTTCCATTATGGATATTGAATATAGTTCCCTGTGCTATACAGTAGGACCTTGTTTATCCATCCTATATACAGTAATAGTTTGCCTCTGCTAATCCAAAACTCCCATTCCTTCCCTCCCCTACCCACTCTCCCCCTTGGCAACCACAAGTCTGTTCTCTATGTCTGTGAGTCTGTTTCTAGATATGTTGATTTGTACTGTATGTTAGATTCCACATATAAGTGATATGATATTTGTCCTTCTCTTTCTGACTTAACTTCCCTTAGTATGATAATCTCTAGATCCATCCATGTTGCTACAAATGCCATTATTTTATTCTTTTTTATGGCTGAGTAATATTCCATTGTATATATGTACCACATCTTTATCCATTCATCTGTTGATGGACATTTAGGTTGTTTCCATATCTTGGCTATTGTAAATAGTGCTGCTATGAACACAGGGGTGTGTGTATCTTCTTGAATTATGGTTTTGTCTGGGTATATGCCCAGGAGTGGGAGTGCTGGATCATACGGCAACTCAATTTTTTGTTTTTTAAGGAACCTCCGTATTGTTTTCCATAGTGGCTGCACCAATTTACATTCCCACCAACAGTGTAGGACGGTTCTCTTTTCTCCACACCCTCTCCAGCATTTGTTACTTGCAGACTTTTTAATGATGGCTATTCTGACCAGTGTGAAGTGGTAAGGAAGGTGGCAGATTTGACATTAAAACAGTCTCATTCCAGAGCCTGTGCTCTTAACAAGAAAGCTACACTGAGAGACACATAGATTCTGATAATCCAGAGATGGTCACACTATGTAAGCTATTATTAAAGAAATACAATTGCAGAGAATAAAGGCAAATACCTATATGAATTCAAAATAGGAAATGAGCTTTCTAAGCAAGAAATTCATTCATATGGCTATAGAAAAGTTAACAACTTCAGTGTGTCAAAACACCGCAAAAAAAAATTAAAGTGAAAACTATGAATTAAAAAAAAATCCATAGATTTCTATTTGTGTGTGTGTGTGAAAATTGCAATGACAGACAGTTACGTCAATTTGGGGTGACAATACTGTGATTTCTGTCTTTTTTGTGGCTACCACCACCTGGGCCTAAACAGCTACTTCTAAGTTTAGACACACCTAACTTCTTAGCCAAGGGTTAAAAACAACTTAGCACTCCTTAGTATCTGGCAAGTACCAGGTGGACTTATACCCCAGGAGATTTGGGAGCTTGGCTAGTCTCACTCAAGTTGGAGTGATGATCACAGACCACTGAAGCCTTTTTTTTTAATTTGAGTCCCAGGCCAAAGGCAAAACAGAGAGGTGAAAAAGGCCTGGGGATCAGGGGATCTCTAGTCCCAGCTCTGCCACTAAATGCCCGAGTGACTTTAGGCTTGTGTCCTCATCGTTACTTTGAAAGGTTTAGATTAGCACAAAATGATGCCTTAAGGTTCCTTTGTATATTAAAACTTTATGATTCTATGAACATTAACATGTACAAAACTACAGATTATACTATATATGTATTTAAATTATATTAAAAATTATACACTAAGAAATAGCAACTTACCCCTGGTGGTTTGTAGATTATGTTGTCTCCACTGTATCTTTCTGGTTTTGAAACAGCTCTAATGGAAAGAGAGAAGCAGTAATAATATTTTTTGAGAAAACTAATAGCAGCAATATACCTGAATGAAGCAGAATTCCCTAGCTGTTTTGCAACATATGAACTGTAACAACTTGAAACATATACTTGTCCATCTTCTTTTCTACTTATAAGATTATGCAATACCGGGCTTCCTTGGTGGCACAATGGTTAAGAATCCACTGGACAATGCAGGAGACACAGGTTCGAGCCCTGGTCCAGGAAGATCCCACATGCCACGGAGCAACTGAGCCTGTACGCCACAAGTACTGAGTCTGTGCTCTAGAGCCCACGAGCCACAACTACTGAGCCCGTGCGCCACAACTATTGAAGCCCGCACGCCTAGAGCCTGTGCTCCACAAGAGAAGCCACCTCAATGAGAAGCCCGCGCATCACAACGAAGAGTAGTCCCCACTCACCGCAACTACAGAAAGTCCACGCACTACAATGAAGACCCAACACAGCCATAAATAAATAAATAAATAAAGATTATGCAATACCAACAAAAGCATACATTTAAAGGAAAAATTTAATATGAGGCAGATTTTTTTAAAGGGAAATTTTAGTTAGCTGTTTTTGTGACTCAGTATTTTATCTGTGGATTGGCAGTTTGGGCACTAAATAGCTGTTTTTGACCCCAGATTGTTTCTAGTAACTGAGGATCAAGGTCATTGATGTAGTCACATAAACCAGTCACACAAACATATTATCTGCTTGTTAAGTCAGACTCAACCATGAATTCTCTTTTAATTTTTTAAACCAAAACTTCTAAAAAAAAATAGATGAAATGAAATAACCTACACATCATTAGAATATAGTTCCATAAATAACTAATTTTTTGTTTATTTGTTTACTATTTCCCATGCCTGGTACAGGCACATAATGGGTGAATAAATATTTGGTGAGTGAATTCTACAACAAATTATAAGTCAAAATGGGTAACTTTTTCCTCTCTCTAAATTATATTTGGATTAATTGAACCCTGATTTATCTCCAGGTTCTGACTACAGCAGTCAGGAGACAGGGGCAAGCAGTACTAAGCTAGATTGATGACACTGGAACAGAAAGGAAGAACATGCTCCATTCATTCATTCACTGTTTGCTATGTGCTTCCTTTGTACCAGCTATGTTCTTGGCACTTGGTACACAGCAGTGAACAAAACTGACAACATCCTCTCATGGAGCTTCCATTTTTGTGGGGAAAAACAAACAACTAGATATTTTTATCTTGGGTGGTTAAAAACAAACAAAAAAAGGTGCTATGAAGAAAAATAAGTGAATAAAGAATGACAAGTTGGATGATGATAGTGCTATTTTATATATAGCTATCAGGAAAGATCTTTCTGATGAGATGATATCTGGACAAAGCACTCTGGATAGAGACAGTAAGGGCAAAGGCTCTGCTGCAGAAGTGTGCTTGCAGTGTTTGAGGAATAGCAAGGGGCCTGCATGGCTGGAAACAGTATTACAAAAAGCATGGGGGAGAAGTTCTTCCGTTATTTACTCTCTACAACAATCTTCAAAAAACACTGATAATGTTTACAATAAAACACACATAAAAAACCTATAGAAGCATTTAAAACAAGGAGAAAGGTCACAAAATGAAGAGGACATACTATGCCAGAAATCTGGGCTCTACTCAAGATAGGTACCACAATAGAGTCTACCAGTTATAGGCCAAAGAAAAGAGAAAAATAATATTGTATAACATCAAAGGATGGGGGAAGATAACCTCCAATGAGAAGAAAGAGTCAAACACAGAACCATAAGAATGATTCCATTTTGAAAGAGAAAGAAAAAAAAAAAACAAGATAAAGCCAGAGAAGTCAGAAAGGTAAGGATCAACCAGGGAGTTCAACATAAAGTGTAGACACAGCAGAAAAAGGACAGGGCAGGGGCTTCCCTGGTGGCGCAGCGGTTGAATCCGCCTGCCGGTGCAGGGGACGCGGGTTCGTGCCCCGGTCCGGGAGGATCCCACGTGCCGTGGAGCGGCTGGGTCCGTGAGCCATGGCCGCTAAGCCTGCGCGTCCAGAGCCTGTGCTCTGCGGCAGGAGAGGCCACAACAGTGAGAGGCCCGCGTACCGCAAAAAAAAAAAAAAAAAAAAGAAAAAGGACAGGGTAGTTGAGGGTCACATCCTTCAGAGATATTGAAGTGGATTAAGATTGAAAAAAGGCCACTGGATTTGTTAATTAAGAAGTCACTTCGTGACTGTGTAGACAGAAGTTTCTTTAGGGTAATGGAGGTAAAAGTTAGCTTCCAGGAGGTTAAGGTATTTTAACTGGTTAAAATATGAGAAATTCAAGGTAGCCAAGCAAAACTAATCTCTGAAAAAAAATTGAGAATGAAAAGAAAGAAATGAGATTATAGCTCAAGAGACAGAAGGGACAGATCAGGAAAGAGAATCATGTTTTTGGAAAAGGAAAGAGTTCATGAAAAGGGTCAGGTTGAAAACATGAGAAAGCAAGGACAACTGATGGATCAAAGCCCCAGAGGATTTTGAAGGGACAATTACAAGGAAACAAGTAAAGAGGTTAGCCGTGGAAAGGAGCATTGTTCCTCTGAGACAGGGAAGGCAGAAGAAAAGGTGGTGGAGAGCCAGAGATGAGTAAAGATGATGAAGTTCATGGTCATTAATGAGAAACACTGTGTTGTTTCAGTTTGGAAACCCCACAGGTTAATAAGCATTTTTTGTGACACAGGATAGTGTTAGTAAATGAGCTGAACAAAAGTATGAGAGTTAACCTGTCCAACCTTTTCCTCTTACCCACATTTTGAAATAGAATATAGTACAGAAAGAATAATTAACAGACTTAAACTCTTAGAAAGAGTCAGAGATAGGTGTAAAAATTGGTTGGTGACTTTAAGAGGACTGAGATAATCTTTGGAGAGGTCATCTTCAGAAAACGACCACACACAACAAGAATTTAACACGACAGCTGAGCTGACCCGACCCACTAACACACTCTCAGCCTACTTACCCAAATGCAGCTAGAAAGGCACAATCATCATGCAAAATATTTGCTACTCTTTCAAAAACTCTATAGTTTTCTGAATCCTTCTGCTCAAAATATCCAATGATATTTCTTTTGCTGCGCTGTAAAATAAAGTATGTAATTACTTTATAAACATATATAGTTCTTTAAGAATAATGTTATTGCATTTACCCAGCTGCTGTTCAATTATCTCCAAATGAAGTATGACTATAAATGCATAATTGGCTTTTAACACCTAGTCCAAAACTATTAAAGATTACATTAGGTTGAAAACAGTCTTAACTATCATCTAATCTAATAATTTCCTTCCAACATTTTATTTTAAAATTTCAAGAAATACATAACTGTTTAATCAGTGACAGTCCTTCCTAAATAAGATGACTAATTCTAAGATGTGTTAAAATAATACATCAATTCGTAATGTGTGACTGTTGGTAGAGACTCCACCGTGGGTCTCTCACACTTCTACATAAGGGTCTCCACTAAGCAAACTATGGAAACTTTGTGTATGCCTGACATTAACTTCTATTTCTTCATAATTCAGGCTACCCTTTACCCTCAATTAATTCAAATTAGTACAACTTTACTGTATTGCTATATACATTTTATCCAAAGGTTCAGTAAAATATTAGCATTTCCCTTGAGAATTAATTCAAGAAAAATTCAACTTGTTAAGTATGTGTGTGTGTGTGTGTATATATATATATATATATAAAATCCACTGCAATGAAGTATAAGAAAATGCCAGATTCTTTGATTGCATAAGAATTTGTTTACATTAATCAGGCAGGCTTCATTTGATACAGCAAAAGTTAATGACTTACGTCAAGAGTGGTGACTTCTGCTAAGTCATGAAGTTCTTGAATGGGGTCACTTTTTTGTTGCCTGATGTAATCTGCAAGTGCTTTCACTGATCGCTGACCCCTGTATTCTCTCTTCATCATCATCCCATTACGAAACAATTTGAGGGTTGGGTATTTGCTTATCCTATATCTCTGGGCTATATCAGCTAAAAGAATGAAAAAAAAAAAGTAACGTCACCCTCAAACTTAGTCTGAGTGGGCCCATTAGCCCAACAGTCAAAAATCTTACAGTTATTTAGGGAGAACATTTTGGTTCATATAATTCTTTTCCAGTATTAGAGAAAAAAAGAGTTTATACTGGTTAAGAGGCCAGGCTCCAGACATATATTACCTGGTTTAAATCCCAAAGCTATTTACTGTATGTGTGAACTTGTAAGGTGCATCAACTCTCCAGGCCTTAGTTTCTCATCTGTAGGGATAATAATTTCTACTACATAGAGTTGTTTTAAGGACTAAATGAGACAATACAAATGCATGACAGAGTAAACTCTAAATAAATGTCAGTATTATTATAGATACAGTCTAGAAAAAAATTGGAATGTACAAAATTCCAATTTTGAAAACAGTCATTCAAATCACTTTATGTTGTGAGGATCTCTTACAGTATTTAATAAAAGGGAATTAAATGTAAATTAAAATCACTCTTAAAGGCTAAAATCTAATATTAGATTCTTTGCTAGTAGAAGAATTTATAATCCCACATATGCAAATTTTGTGTAAGCTAATACAATTAAGAGCAAAACTCAGCAGTATACACTAAAAAAAAATCCCTTTATTATGACCTATGGGTATACTCTCACACAAATCATTAAAATTAGGATTTATAGCCTCAAAATAAGAAACTAAGTAAAAATGTATGCTGATCTCACTTTTAGGAATGACAATTACTAAGATACTGACTCAATCAGAATGGAAAAGCCTTTAAATTTTTCTGCTGTTATTTCCAAGAGGTAGCAAATAGGAGAAATCAATGGTTTCTAGACATTGGTAAAGCTCGTATGGCATGCTAGTCACATGTATGAGAATGATAAAAGATACACTACATTTTTAGAGTGAAGGGGACCTGAGAGAGCACAAGTAGCTTAAAACAGATGAAAAAAAGAATTTTTTAAACTGAGTTTTAAAATGAGGGCAGAATTCTAAAACGGTGGCAAAAAAAAAACAAACACACACACATGAAAATTCTCTAGCCCTACCTCCATTCCTAGTAGTTACAAAACAAAAACAAAACAAACAGAACTGCAATAAACTCTGTTAACCATCTTAATTTTCTAGGAGATTAGATGGTAGAAACAACTGTACCAGAGGGTATATATATATATGTGTGCTGACAGTTTCACAGGTGTATACATAGGTCAAACTTAATTTGTACATTTTACAGTTAATTCTAGGTTAGCTATACCTCAAAAAAGATTTTTAAAAATCTAAATGAATACTGACTATACAAAACAACAACAATAATTATGCCTTATGGAGTTTGACACAAATTAAAATACATAATAACAACAACAACATATAAACTGGGGGAGGGGATGTAAGCAGAAGGTTAATGATTCTAAGTATTCTAAGGTCTACACACTGCCTAGGAAGAGCTAAAAATACTTATACTATTTCGATAAGTCAAGGTTGCATTTTTTCCTAAGATAAGAAATCAAAGAATACTAAAACGGTGTATTAGAAGTTAAGGATGGAATATGGGTTCTCAGAAGGGGGTTTGGAGAAAAGACTATGTAATTAAGATCACATAACACTTTGTTGAACTCCATGGAGGATTTATAAAGGGGAAATATACTTGACTATTAAAATTCTTTAAACAGAAGACAGATATGAGCAAAGAGACAGAACCACTGGTCATACATGAGATCGAGGAGAATATTTTATTCACCAAATCACAGAAATCTGAAATAATATTAAGATACCTTGATATACAAGTATTTAAATAGACATTAATCTGTTTGGTTTAGGAGTTAATACTTTTTGAAGCAGAACACTAGTGGATATATCAGCCATAAGCCCTTTTTCAACCTGATAAATTAATGAGAAAACGTGTCTTTGAGTTGTCGTAAAAATGGTGGTTCTATTACCTGATCAAGGAATTAATTAGATTAAACTGGTACTAGAAATTCAGGGGTAAGAGTGGTTGTATAAGCAAGTAGAAGTCTTTTAAGATAAACAGAGGCACCTCTTATAAGGCAAAGGCCACAAAGGCTTAGGCTTAAACTACTTAGTAGAAAATCAGCCCAAAGAAATAGTAAGAAGTACGGAACTTTACCTTCCTAACTAAAAAACTCATTCAGTCACCAGAACACTACACACTGAAACCTAGCATACTGTAAAATGAATTTTTGCAGTGATATATAAATGGAAAAGGTTTTAATAAAAATGCTGTTAAAATTAGGTTAAATAGTTCTATAATACTAGCCAATGCTACAATGCTGTGGTCTGGAATGTGGAAAATGTCTTTTTAGAGAAGTTCCTATTTCCCCCAAATATCCATCAGTAGGAGACTGGTTAAATGAAGTACGGTACACCCATACAATGAAGTACTAGGCTGTTATATAAAGGAAAGAAAACGATCTCTTTGTGCTGCTAAGGAGCAATCTCCAAGATACACTGTGTTAAGTGGAAAAAGCCAGGTGCAGAGAATGTGAAAGAAATATGGAGAAGAAACTTGGAAGATAAGTAGGAATATATATATGTATATATACATGTGTGTGTGTGTGTATCTATCTATCTATCTATCTATATATATATCTTTACGATGCTACCTCCTCCAAAAAACAACATCAATGGAAGAGAATGGAAGGAGAAGTCAGGAATGGAATTCATATCTCCCTGACTATACCTTGGTTTTACAGTTTTGACTTGGGACCAAGGAAATGTTTAATAGTAAAACAAAATTAGATTAAAAAATTTTAATACTGTAATTGTTATTTTTAACTAAACACGCACAAATTATAGATAAAGCACACGAGTAATCACGCTAGTGCTATTAAGAATCAAGATTTCAGCATAAGGAAAAAAGATACAAATATAAAATTGAGGGAATTAAGTAAAAACCCTGTAATATTTAGTTTGAATTGAAACTACTAGCAAAAATTCATGATCTGTTTTTCTCTTTCAAAAATACATATTTCTAAGCTCTTTCCACTGAGAGCTTCATTGGCTAATTCTACCAAATATTTAAGGAAGAAATAATTCCATTTCCACACAAACTTTTCTTGAAAATTGAAGAGAAGGAATTACATCCCAACTCATTCTGTGAGGCCAGCATTACCCTTATACAAAAACCAGACAAAGACATTATAAACAAATTACAGACCAATATACCCAATAAACAAAATTAGAGGACCTACACTAGTGGACTTCAACACTTACTGTAAACCTACAGGAATCTAGACAGTGTGATAATGGCATAAACACAGACGATAGACAAATAGATCAATGGAAGAGAGTCCAGAAACAGACCCACATATACATGTAGAAGTGATTTTTGACAAAGGTGCAAAAGTAAAATCTAACTATATACTACTTATAAAATATACATCTAAACATAAGGATGCAAAAACTTTAAAATTAAAAGGATGGGAAAAAATATTCTATATAAAACTAATCAAACAAAATCTCATATAGCTATATTAATAGTAAATATGTACACATTAAGGCAAAAAGCATTACTACAGATCAAGAAGGTCCCTTCATACTAATAAAAAGTTCAATTCCCCACGCAGATGTAACAATTTTGAATTTCTATGTGTCAAATAAAAACCTAAAAACACATAAAGTAAAAAATGACAGAACTACAAGGAATATCTATAATCATGGTGGGAGATTATTATCACACCTCTTATAGCAACTGATATAACAAATAAAATCAATAAAATATAGAGAATTTGGACAACACAACTAAGAAACCAGAATTATTTGACAGATATATTATTCACTACCCCAAAGCTGCAACATACACATTTTTTGCAGGTATATATATCATATAAAAAACAAACATATGATGAATCACAAAAAAAGTCTCAACAACTTTCAAACGATTCAACTCATAATGAGAATAAAGTAACTTCTACACGCCATGGATCAAAGATGAAATTACAAAGGGAAACCGGAAAATATTTTGAACTGAATGATAATGAAAAATACATATCAGAACTTGCAGCGTGCAGCCAAAGCAATGCTTAGAATGAAATTTATAACATTAAAATGTATATGTTAGGGGGAAAAGGCTAAAAAACAAAAAAGTATTAATCTAAAAAAAATCATAAAAGAAAAACAAAGAAGAAAGGAGTGAATGAAAAAGATAAAAGTGGAAATTAATGAAGTGGAAAATAAATATACAATACAAAAAAAGCCAAAATCTGGTTCTTTGCAAAGACTAATATAATAAAATCAATAAAGCCCTGGAGAGACCAACCCAGAAAAAAAAAAAGAGAAAAAACACAATTTCAGGAATATAGCGGGAGTCTGCAACTCAGATAATAAGAGAATATTATCAATAACTTAATGATGGTATGGAGATTTTGATAAAATGCAAAAATTGTCACAAAACCACAACTCACCAAACCAACACTAGAAAATATAACTGGTCCTAAAATTAAGGAAACTGAACCCATAATCCAAAGCCTTCTCACAAAGAAAACTCCATTCCTAGAAAACTTTACCAGCAAATTCTACCAAACATTTAAGGAGCCAATAATGCTATTTATACAACCATTCAGAGAAAACAAAAAGAGGGGACATTTCCCAAATATGAGGTCAACATAATCTTTCTGTCAAATCTGACAAGGAAATGATGAGAAAAGAAAAATACATGTTAGTCTCAATCAAGAACATAAGATGCAAAACTTAAAAAGAAAGTATTAAAGTGAATTTAGCACTGTGTACAGAAGATAATATATCACAAGCTGGATTTAGCCTAGCACTTCAGTTTAATGCTTGAAAATCAATCAGTGTAATTCATGACATTAACAGAATGAAAGAGAAAGGTTCTACTACTTCTCAAAAGAAACAGAAAAACATCTGGTAAAATCAACATCTACTCACACTTTAAAATTTTGTCAAACTAGGAATAGAAGGGAACTTCCTTAATTTAATAAAGGGTATCTAAATAAACAAATACCAAACAACTTGACAGTAAAACACTAAAAGCTATCCTGCTGATATCAAGAAAGAAATTAAAATGCTTGCCATCACTTCTACATAACACTGTACTGGAGTTCTTAGTGTAATAAGAAAAAGAAATAAATACACACACACACACACACACACTGGTAAAGAATTAAAATGTCATTATTTGCAGACAATCTTACTGCGTTCACAGAAAACCCAAAAGAGGATCTACGAAAAGATTTCCACTTCCAAGCAGGATATAGTAGGTAGCAGAAATCTACTGCTTCTGCTGTGATGACTAGGAAAAAAAATGACTTTTTTTTAAAGTCACATTAATTCCAGAAAGGAAAGGACCATTCCTAAGTAAGCAAAAGCTCACTCACTGGCATTTATTTTTCCGCTAGGTTTCCTATGCAATATTCCTTTTAGAAATTATATCTGTAACTTGTGCAGATTTAGGGCCAAGGATTACACCTGCATAGGCAGAGGGAAAGAGAAATCAGTGAAGCTATTTATAGTACCTGGGCTGGAATGGTGGACTGAAAGGGACCCTGAAACACACAGGAAGTTTTCCCCAGAGGATATTTACTGAGTACAGGGGTGGCATAGGAAGCTGGGGATTGAGCTAAAAAGAGTAAAATCTCCCATGGCCTTGTAGTGCTTAGGAGATACTGTCTAATTGTATAAAGGCCTGCATCAGCATCAAACATACAACCAAGACATTTGCCAGATTTTGAAGCTGCCTAGGCAAGGAAGCATCTAGATGTTGAAAACACCATTAATTTTTAAGGCAAAGAGGAAGAAAGATATTGGTGACATATATGAGACAAATTATTAATATTCAGAATATATAAAGAACAGTTACAAAAGGACCATCAAAAAGATAAATGGGCTAAGATTATCAGTCAATTTATGAAAGAAACACAAATGGCCAATAAACATGTAAAAACACGCTCAGTTGTAATTAAGAAGTAACAAATTAAAATTACCAGAGAACACATTTGGCCCATCCTATCAGCAAAATAACAATAACTTTTTAAGAATTTTTTAAATCAATATTATCAAGCCCTACAAAGGGGAAATATATCCTACTAGGTCCAATTTAGGTGCACATTCAATGTTAATAAAGCTAAACCAGGGACTTCCCTGTTGGTGCAGTGGTTAAGAATCCACCTGCTAATGTAGGGCACACAGGTTCGATCCCTGGTCTGGGAAGATCCCACATGCTGCGAAGCAACTAAGCCCATGCGCCACAACTACTGAGGCTGCGCGTCACAAATACTGAGCCCATGCACCACAACTACTGAAGCCCACGTGCCGCAAATACTGAAGCCAGCACACTCTAGGGCCTGTGTGCCACAACTACTGAGGCCGCATGCTGCAACTACTGAAGACCGCACATCTAGAGCCTGTGCTCCAGAACAAGAGAAGCCACCAGAATGAGAAGCCCGCGCACAGCAACAAAGAGTAGCCCCTGCTCGCTGCAACTAGAGAAAGCCTGCGTGCAGCAATGAAGACCCAATGCATCCAAGAAAAAGAAAAAAAGCTAAACTAGACTAGCTGGTGCCTGATTTGCCAAGGAATTTAATCCCCAAAGGATCTGGCAGAAAAAATATGCAATAGACCCAGAAAGAAATGAACTAGTGTAAGACGAAACATCCATTTTCTATTTGTGGCCTAAGGATCAGTATGAAATTGGACAGCAAGAGGCACTGCTAGAGATAATATAATGCTTTCAACTTCCTTAACTTGGTGAATTAGTGGGCATAATCAGAAAACAGTGTGCTAATAGCAAATACGCATAAACTGGAAGTGAAATAAATAAAGCTACAGATGGACTCCAGCGAGTCTTAAGTGCTAAATTAATGGTATTTGAATTTTATCCTACATGTGATAAGAAGACACTGAGCAGCAAAGCTGGGCTTTAAAAATATTCACCTAACAGTGGTAGAGAACCAGGGAAACTAGTAAGGAAGTCACTATAATAGTCCTGGAGAAATAAGAGTCTGTTTACCAACTTAAAAGTACAACCTTTAGGTTGCCTTAAAATTCTAGTTATGGACAGAAAAAGATTTAACACTTAAAGACTATTAGAGGAATAGATACTTGCTTGCTTAATTCTCAAATAACATCATGACAGCAAGAATACTGCACAATGAAGTGGCTTTTAATTATTAAGAAGCAAAAACCTGGGACTTCCCAGGTGGCACAGTGGTTAAGAGTCTGCCTACCAATGCAGGGGACATGGGTTCAAGCCCTGGTCCAGGAAGATCCCACAAGCCGTGGAGCAACTGAGCCCATGTGCCACAACTACTGAGCCTGCGCTCTAGAGCCTGCGAGCCACAACTGCTGAAGCCCGCACACCTAGAGCCCATGCTCTGCAACAAGAGAAGCCACCGCAATGAGAAGCCCATGCACCACAATGAAGAGTAGCCCCAGCTCGCTGCAACTAGAGAAAGCCCGCGCATAGCAACGAAGACCCAACGCAGCCAAAAATACATAAAAATTAAAAAAAAAAAAGAAGCAAAAACCTTAAAATTGGGCTTTCCTGGTGGTGCAGTGGTTAAGAGTCTGCCTACCAATGCAGGGGACATGGGTTCATGCCCCGGTCCAGGAAGATCCCACATACCGCGGAGCGGCTAGGCCCATGAGCCATGGCCGCTGAGCCTGCACGTCCGGAGCCTGTGCTCCGCAATGGGAGAGGCCACAACAGTGAGAGGCCCGCGTACCGGAAAAAAAAAAAAAAAAACACCTTAAAATTACATTGATCAATAATCTCAGACATAAAGGTGACTTTTTACAAGCTTTGGTCAAAAGTGATTTTAAGATAATTACAATGTGACATTTTGACAGTATAACAAAGAATGACTTAAGGGGTATAATAAATGGAGGGGTTTTTTATTATTATTAACTGGATGGATCAAATGTTAAAATGGATGTCAAAGAATTATAAATTTAAGAAGGTTAACATCTCGCTGACTGGAAAATTAGCACGTACTTTTGCTTCAGTGGTCACTTACTTTGCCTTGATGGGTTCTGCCTGCCAGCCTGCCTGCCTAATGCCCAGCAGGGTTCCAAATGGGAAAATGCCTCTCCTCTTGTCTCAGCAATGTCCCTCCCTGCTATGATTATCCATGTCAGATAGTAAAAGAGGCAGATGATTTCAACAGGAAGGTCTTACTGCTCTGGTTCCAGGATAAAGACCACTGCCGCCTATGTACCTTTTCCATTCCCAAACCATGCCCTTCCACAATGTGGTAAAAAAAAAAAAACAAAAACACAACAGCAAAATAAAACCCTAAACAGAAAAATTACAAACAAAGCCTATAAGCTTACTCAGGATTCAGACTAAACCTGCTCATCCAAGTTCTATTTTATGCACATGAACTCTTCACTGTATATTTTCTCTTTTTTTTTTTTACTGAAATATAGTTGACATATAACATTGTATATAAATTTAAGGTGTACAACATGTTGATTTGCTACATTTCTATATTGCAATATTACAATATGATCCTCACTGTAGTGTTAGCACTCCTATCACTTTACATAATTATGATTTTTTTTTGTGGTGGGAATAATTAAGATCCAGTCTCTTAGTAAGTTTGATGTTAATACAATATTGTTGTCTATAATTATTTTCCTATTCTTAATGTCTCATTTGTGTATAGCTCTTATAAAAACTTCTCAATTTCTAATGTGGAAGGTTCAAGTTGCATTGGAAGGCAGACAAGTGTGAGTAACTCTGGTATTTGGGAGCAAGTGCTGCCTAATTCAAGGACAATTACAAAGTACATTCCTAAAAATGTTAGTGGGAGCCAATGTTCTGCACTGGCCAGCAAATAATGTAAGAACGTCACTTGCTCAGTGCTATACAGCCTATAGCCACTGGAGGGCAGCACAGAACCTGGTCCCACCAGGGGCAGATGGATGGGACTTTCTACATCTAAGGCAGCATGACCACCAAGAGAGAGTGATGAATTCTACTCTCAAACTCTCCAAAAGAGGCTGCATAAGATTAGATAAAGTGATATCATGATCCATAGCTGAAGCAAAGGCAAGTTTTAATTGTGTGTGTGTGTGTGTGTGTAGAAATTTTGGGAAACAAAGACAATTACAAAAAACGGAAACAACCATTTGTAATCCAACTACCACTGGGGAAAACCACTATTAACATTTTGGTTATATCTTGCTGACTTTGAATAAAAGCTGCTTAACTAGCAGTTGACATGTTTCAATTGAGAAAAAATGAACTCTAAGGTTAGTCAAACAGTAAAGTCTCAGCATCAATACTTGCAGAATGGGTATGAGCAGCTTGGAAGAAAATTCTAGAAAAAGTAGAGTAACATTCTTTAATCAAGAGTGTTACCAACACTCTTAATGGCACAGAAGTCAATAAATATTGTGTGGAAAACCACAGAAATCAATGACTCAGAAATGGTAAATGATTGCACAAGAGTCAGATTCTGAAAGTGAAACTGTTTCAGGATTACTTGAATAAATTCCTTTTAGGTACACAAATGAATGATATGACAAAAAATCTGTATCCTAAGTAATTCTAAAATAGTTCTTATGATAGACATAAAAATCCTAAGTGATAAGAAAACATTGTGCTAGGGCTTCCCTGGTGGCGCAGTGGTTGAGAATTTGCCTGCTAATGTAGGGGACATGGGTTCGAGCCCTGGTCTGGGAGGATCCCACATGCCGTGGAGCAACTAGGCCTGTGAGCCACAACTACTGAGCCTGCGCGTCTGGAGCCTGTGCTCCGCAACAAGAGGGGCCGCCATAGTGAGAGGCCCACGCACTGTGAGGAAGAGTGGCCCCCGCTTGCCACAACTAGAGAAAGCCCTCGCACAGAAACGAAGACAAAACACAGCAAAAATAAATTAATTAATTAATAAACTCCTACCCCCAACATCTTCTTTAAAAAAAAAAAAGAAAACATAGTTCAATTTTTCTCAGTTTTTTTTTCAGTTACAGATAAAAGTGTGCCTTATAATCAGTGACAAGTCAACTTGACAAAATACTGCAAAAAATACTTTACCGTATGTTGAGAGATAATGATATAACCTATTTAAAGTATTTAACAAAGCACCTATAAAACTAATAGTTCATAAATGCTGGCTACTACTTATCCATCCATCTATTCAATAACTATAAATAAACACAGATAATGTGCTAGACACCCCAATCCAGTGCTAGGGATAGAGGGGTAAAAAGATAAGGTTCTTGTTCTTATAAAGCTTACATTTTATCATTATTGTTATTATCATTAATATTACTACTGCTGCTGCTGCTACTTCTAATTGTTTCCACAGACTAGAATCTTAAATGAAATTCTTAAAACTCTTAAATGTATAATACATGTAACAAAAAGATATACCAGTTTGGATTCCCTAAGATCAGTATAAAAGAAATCCTCTAATAAGTCCATAATAAATATGTCTTCACCAGAGATGTAGAGATTCCTTTCATGGGACCCCCAGCTGGGAGAAACTAAAAGGGCAATTGTCAGATCTGTGACAAATATGAAACACAGTACCCGTCCTCTGCAGGATAAGTGGGGACACAGCGGCAAATGCTCTCTGGGCTGTAGGAGGGAGCTGCTCCTCTATGTGTAACTTGAGTCTGTCTCTTCAATTGCCCTGACTTCCTTTTCCTTTTTCTCTTCCTCTACTTCTCTTCTACTTTGTCTGTTCCCTACCTTAAATACAACAGATGGAGAACTTAGGGGCTTAGGAGGTGAACTAAATTTTACCACTAGATGAGGGTTTTTCAAGCTACAAGATTTACACTGGGATTTCAAAAAAATATAGCTAAGCTTAAATAGTTGGAAGCTTCCTGATGTCATTCCAGCAACAGTCTAAGTTTAAAATTCTCTTACAGTTTCCAACCTTTTTGGAGGAAGGCGGTAGAGTGGGGAAGGGAAATCAAAGCTGCTGCAAGCAGCTCATACACAGAAACAAAAGGGCTGACTGAGTGAAATGAGCCTGTTATATCCACTCTTGCCTTCTCTCCTTCTCCAGTTCCAAATTCTCAGCCTATTTACCTGAACCTTTCATCAAATAAAGTCCTAGGAAGGGCATATAACGAAGTGAGATAAAGGTAGGGCAGAAAGCACTCCATGGGATGCTGCTAAGTGGAAGAGACAGAGATAGAAAGAAATGCGGGTAGCAAACATAGAATTATGTACTGAGATAACTTTTCCTGATCAACTAGTAAACTGGTGTAGAGGACAACTCCAAAAGGAGGCCCAGCAGGTTCTAAGGGATGAGTAAATGCATTGCCTCCCACAGGGGCTGCTTTGAAAATACTCGGCATGTTTTATGAAAATTAGTGCCATTACATTTTTATATTGTTATGTAATTATGTTGTTTGTTTCTTCACTTTATGGTCTCACCTCATCCTCAATTCTTAAGTAGTGCTGATAAAGAAAAAAACTATAACACCACACTGGCAGAAATTCCCAAACGCACGACAATATACCAGATTTGTGGCTAAGATAGACAGACTCACAACTAAATTCAGACATGTGTCACACCTCAGTTCGAGCTTGCAAAATGTTAAGAAGCAATACATAGTCATTAAAGATTTTAAAAATTCAATGCAAGCAAAGGATGGCTCATTCATTTTGCCACATTAATTTCTTCCAGGAACCTTGTTGGGTTTTATCAAGTCTTTCAGCATTTATTGATAGGATAAGCTGGTTTTCCCCATTTTAGATACTGATGGGATTTATTCTATTTCCTAACATTAAGCCATCTTTGTGTTACTGGCATTCTACTTGGTAATGGGAGAATATTCACAAAAGGTACATCTACCTTCCATAGTACCCAGTGGTAATGCAGACGTGCTGCTGTCCAGGAGATGGCAACTTATGAGAGAAGGCAGTTCATGACCAACAAAATGCCTTCAACTGCCATGCCTGCACACAGGAGGTTTTCACTAAGAAATCGAGACAGCCACAGAGAGAACCAGGGCTCAGTTTCCAAAAGCCATCAAGTGGCTCTAAGTATTCCTCAAAATGCCAGTAAAAGTCTATCCAAGGAAATTCTCTTTAAATTCAATAATCATGTTGAAGGTTACTTATCATAGTGAAAGTAACAGAAATTACAATTAACAGTATCACAGTACACCTGTATAGTGCAGATTTCAAGCTTCTTTCACACATATTCTCTCAAAAACTCTAAAGCAACAAGGCGCTCTTCCCTCTTTTCCAAACCAGACAAATTACAGGTTCAGTGACTTTTTATAACAGCTTTCTATTTTGAAAATTTTCAAACTTAAAAAAAGATGAAAAAGTAATATAATGAGCACCTGTATGCCCTCACCTGGATTTAACATTTTACCACATTTGGTTACCATATCCCTCTTTCTCACCACACACACACACACACACACACACACACACACACACACACACACACTTTTTATGGTGAGTCCTAAATCAAGTTTAGCAATTTTTTTGTTTTTTTAGATAACTTGCCCAACTGTATATGACTTAGTAAGTAGTAGGCCTCTGGTACCAGAACAAAGGATTCTACCTTAGTAGAGGGTTGGGCCACACAGTATAGAAACAATAATACCACATATAAGTAACTACATTTTTGTTTATATACTGACCCAGTAGGGATAACTTAAACAGACTATTACATTATTCATAACAAACATTTTGTCTTTTTTTTTTTGGCCATGCAGCGCAGCATGCTGCATCTCAGTTCCCTGAACAGGGATCGAACCAGCACCCCCTGCAGTGGCAGTGCAGAGTCTTAACCACTGGACTACCAGGGAAGCCCCCTTGAGTCATTTTTATGCAGGAACTGGATGAGTTCTCAGTTTCTATGAGAAATCTCAATTTAAATTACTTTACTTTGACCTTCAAAATAGTATAGTTACCTGATAAAAGCTGTATACTGCTGGTGACAAGTCTGGCTCCCCCCATTTACTATGTAACCTTGGTAAATCACTCAGCCTCTCTAAGTCTTTCAGTGTCTTCATCTATAAGATGATAATATACTCCAGCTCTCTGAAAGTCCAATGTTCATTACCACCTCAGAAACTTCACACCTACTCCTCCATTTGTCTGAAACACTCTTCTTCCCTTTTTTCCCTTAAAAACTCCTACTCTTGGGCTTCCCTGGTGACGCAGTGGTTGAGAGTCCACCTGCCGATGCAGGGGACACGGGTTCGTGCCCCAGTCTGGGAAGATCCCACATGCCGCTGAGCGGCTGGGCCCGTGAGCCATGGCCGCTGAGCCTGCGCTTCCGGAGCCTATGCTCTGCAACGGGAGAGGCCACAACAGTGAGAGGCCCGCGTACCGCCAAAAAAAAAAAAAAAACAACTCCTACTCTTCCTTCAGGTCTTGTATCATTGCCTCAAGAGAGGACCTTCCTATGCCCCTAGACTAAGTCAGACTTATTATCTCATAGCACCCAAAACCTTCCCTTCAAAACAGTTATCCCAATAAGCAATTGTGTATTTATTGCTCTTGCCTTTCTGGGTGTGTTTGGCTCACTGCTATATCTCTAGAACCGCCCACACTGCATTCTAAAGGGCAGGCATATTAAAAAAAAATGTTGTGGAATAAATGCATAACAGTATCTCAGTGAAGATAACTGAAATAATACATTCAAAAAGCATGCCTAACTCCAAGTAAGCACTACATCAACAATAGTTTTTCCCAGCAATTTGACTAGAAACTTTTTACAAGACCTTTTCCAAGAAATAACACTATTACTATGAATGGAAGTTCTGGGTGACACACTGAGCCGGAAACAAGAGAGACAGACTTAAGTATCAGAAGGCAGGACAGAGTGGGTTGCCACAATGCCAGACAGGTGATTAATAAGAACACATATGTGAGCAGGATGATATCTTGATTCTGAGGTCACCTTCTGGTTCTGCTAGGAAGCTTCATAGAGAACTTCTGCCTGACAGAAACTAATCCTGAAGCAGCAAGTAGGTACACTTGGCTGGAAAGAATACTGTAAGGAAATAAAGACCGTAAGTAGTAAAACTTTTTATTTGCAAACAGTATAATTGCCTAAGTAGAAAATCCTATGGGATCTACATAAAACTTATTAGAACTAATAAGTACCAGTGTACAAGATCATTATACAAAAATCAATTGTATTTCTATATACTAGCAACAAACAACAGAAATAAAAATTTGAGTTTTAACAAATGTACCATGGTAATGTAAAATGTCAACATTAGGGTAAAGTGAGTAAGGAGTATAAGGGAACTCACCGTATTATCTTTGCAACTTCTCTGTATCTCTACATTTGTTCCAAAAATAAAAAGTTTATTTTAAAAATATCATTTACAACAGCATCAAAAAATAAATAGTGATAAATATGACAAAGATGTGAAAGACATGTAGACTAAAACATTGCTGAAAACTGCAAAACATTGCTAAGAGAAATTGAAAAGACCTAAATAAATGGGGAGATACACAATGTTCATGAATTAGAAGATTCAATAGTGTCAAAATGACAGTTCTCCACAAAGTGGTCTAAGGATTCAAAGTAATCCCAATTAAAATCCCAGCAGTCTTCCCCCCCAACACCCCCTTTGGCTAAAAATTAACAAGCTGATTCTAAAAGTCATACAGAAATCCAAAGCAACTACAGTAACCAAACCACTTTGAAAAAAATTGCAAAGTTGGAAGATTTACACTAATGACTTCAAGACTTATTTATAAAGCTACAGTAATCTAGAAAGTGTGGTATTGGTGTAAACATAGACAAATAAACAAATAAATCATAGACAAATATATCCAGTACAGAATAGAGACTAGAAATAGATCCATATATATATGGTCAGTTGATTTTAACAAAGATGCAAAGTTAGTTATTGAAGAAAGGATAGTCTTTTCAATAAATTATGTCAGAACAACTTGATAACTATTTGCAAAAAATGCATTCCAATCCATACATTGTGCCACATGTAAAAATTAACTCCAAATGCATAATAGACCTAAATGTAAAACTTCACACTATAAAATGTATGAAAGAAAACATAGCAGAAAATCTTTGTGATCTTGGGTGAGGCAAAGATTTCTGAGATACAGAATTTAAAAATATAATCCATTTTGTAAAAGGACAAATTGTACTCCATCAAAATTAAGAATATATGCCCTTCAGAAGATACTCTCAAACAAAACTGGAGATCTCACACTTCCTGATTTCAAAACTTATTACAAAGCTACAGTAATAAAAGCAGTGTGGTACTGGCATAAAGATAGACATATTGACCAATGGAACACAACAGAGAGCCCAGAAATAAACCCTCACATATATGGTCAAATGAATTTTGACAAGGGTGTCAAGTCATTCAATAGGAAAAGGACAGTCCATCAACAAATGGTGTTAGAAAAGCTGAATGTACACAAGCAAAAGAACGAAACTGGATCCTTACCTTGCACCATATACAAAAATTAATTTGAAATGCGTAAAGACCTAAACATACCACCTAAATGATTAATACTTTAAAAAGAAAATAGGGGAGAAAAGATTCATGACATTGGAGTCGCAATAATTTCGTGGATATGACACCAAAAGTAAAGGCAACAAATGTAAAAACAGATTAACTGGACGTCAAAATTTAAAACTTCTGTGCAAAGGACATAATCAACAGAGTGAAAAGGCACCCTATGGAATGGAAGAAAATATTTATAAATCCTATTATCTGATAAAGGGTTAATGTCTAGAATATACAAAGAACACCTACAACTCAAAAACAAAAAATAAACGGATTAAAAAATGAGCAAAGGACTCAAACAGATTTTTCACCAAAGAAGGTATACAAATGGCCAAGAAGGACATGAAAAGATGCTCAACATTACTAATCACTAGGGAAATGCAAATCAAAACCAGGATGAAATATCACTTCACACCGTTTAGGATGGCTGTTATCTCAAAAACAGAAAATAAGCGTTGGCAAGGATGTGGAGAAATTAGAACCCTTGTGCACTGCTGGCAGGAACATAAAAGTTGGTACAGCTGCTTTGGAAAGCAGTATTGTGATTCCTCAAAAATTAAAAAATAGAACTATCATATGATCCAGCAATTCCACTTCTGGGTATACATCTGAAGGAAATGAAAACAGTATGTTGAAGAGATATCTGCACCCCTATGTTCACAGCAGCATTATTTACAATAGCTAGGACATGGAAACAACCTAAGTGTCCATCGATGGATAAATGGATAAAGAAGTTGTAGGATAGCCATACAACAGAATATCATTCAGCCATCACATGGAAGGAAATTCTGACACACGCGACAACATGCAAGTACCTTCAGGACATTATGCTAAGTGAAATAAGCCTGCCACAAAAAGACAAATGCTGTATGATTCCACTTTTACCACGTATCTAGAATAGTCAAACTCATAGAAAAATAAAGAGGAATGGTGGTTACCAGGAACTACGGGGAGGGGGAAATAGGGAGTTGTTTAATGAGTATAGCATTTAAGTTTCACAAGATGAAGTTCTGGGGACTGGTTGTACAGCAGTGTGAATATATTTAATGTTACTGAACTGTACAATTAAAAATGGTAAAGATGGTAAATTTTATGCTCTGTGTATTTTAGCACAATTAAAGACACTCTTAAGAGAGTAAAATGGGAGAAAAAGATCTGCAAATTACACATGTAAAAGAGAACTTGTATAAAGAGTTCTCAAAACCCAGTAAGAATTTATTATAAGAAATTATTACACCTGTTAATAATTTAACAGATCTGATAAATTAAAAAGATTGACCATACCAAATGTTGGCAAGAATATGGAACAACTTGAACACTCATACACTGCTAGTAGATGTGTAAAATAATACAAGTACTTTGGAAAACAGTTTGGCAGTTTCTTAAAAAGTTAAATATACACCTACCATAAGACCCATATATTTCACACCTAGGTATTTGCCCAGGATAAATGAAAACATGTGTATAGAGGGTTGTATCTGAATGTTCATAGCAGCTTTATTTATAATAGCCCGAAAATGGAAACAACCCAAATGTCTGTCAACAGGTGAACAGTTAAACAAATTATAGTATATAGCCATACAATGGAATGCCACTCAATAATAAAAATGAATAATACATGTAACCATCTCAAAATAACCATGCTGAGTCAACAACAACACACACACACACACACACACAAAGAACACATGATGTATGATTTCACTTATATAAAATCCTAGAAAATACAAACTAGTCTATAGTAACAGAAAGCAGTTCCATGGCCCCCTGAGGATTGACAGGGGAAGAGAGGGACCACAAAGGAGCACAAGCAAAATCTGGGGGATGACAGATATGTTGACATCTTGACTGTGATCATGGTTTCACAGCTGCATACATGTGTCAAAACATTAAATTGTATAATTTAAGCTTGTACAGTTTATTATATGTCAATTATACTTCAATAAATCTTTTCTTTTTTTTTAAAAGCAAATCCTACCAAAGAACAATGTGCCTAACAGGCATTTCTCTCCAGACCACAGGACTCTTACGGTCCTTCCAGTTCAAAACCTCTATAATTCAACTGGCACATGAGGGGTTACCCAAAGTACAGTCTGTCATACAATCTCAAAGAAAGAGTGGAAAACATGAACAAATCATCAGTAAGGATTTCATAATGTCACTTTAAAAAGTGAAGAATTACACAGAAGGGAAAAAATATTTAGGGAAAATACACAATGTCTCAGATATAACTTTCATTAGTAAAAAACTAATTTTGTAGATATCTCTGGTGGATCAAAAAAACATCTTAACTATGGCTATTTACTCCCATAAAAAGAGAACTTAATTACTAGCAATGATGTCAGATTTATCTCATATGTTAATATGTCTAGAAGTAGAATAAATGATATGTATTGTTCAACAATAGTTAATTTTTCTTTCTAATAACTGTAAGCTTGAGAGCATAATTTCAGATCTTATACTCCAAATTCAGTGGAAAGTAGGCACTGTTGTCTGTACTTTAATGTCTAATTAAATACATAAAGAATAGAAAAATCTGAAATGAGAGTCCAAACCAAAAACATCATGTTCTCTGTCAGTGAAAGGTGGGAGGAAAGATGCAGAAAGCAGTGTGGAAATGCAGGCCATGCTTGCACTGACAACCTTTTATTGCTCCCTTCATCGTATCTAGTTATGAACCACAGCAGATAGAAATGTGGGGTATGGCTTAGAAGATTTTGAAATGCTCTGCTGTTAGCCGTTTCTGGGATTTTTTTACCAGAAAATCCCCAAAACATTTGTCGAATTGAACAGAAAAGAAGCAAATAGGTCTAGGAAGGCATTTGGTCAGGAGTTCTGGATTCTCAGCCTGCCATGACTAGACAGTAGGCTGTATGACATTGGTTAAGCCACTTTATTTCCATTTCCTCATCAGCAAAGTGAAAAGTTAGTGTACACACACACACACACACACACACACACACACAGAGAAATTCTACTTGTCAGGTGAAATGTAAAGGATAGGAAATTTGCACAATGGGAGTTTTCCATAATTCAGGACAACTTATCAATAACTCAATGCAACAAGCTTTCACTTTTTTATTATTTTTTTTAATTGGAGTAAAATTGCTTTACAATGTTGTGTTGGTTTCTGCTGTACAGTGAAGTGAATCAGCTATATGTATACCTATATCCCCTCCCTCTCAGACCTCCCTCCCACTGCCCTCCATCCCACCCATCTAGGTCGTCACAGAGCACCAAGCTGAACTCCCTGTGTTATACAGCGGGTTCCCAGTAGCTATCTATTTTACACATGGTAGTGTATTTATGTAAAACCTAATCTCCCAATTTGTTCCACCCTCCCCTTCCCACCCTGTGTCCACATGTCAATTTTCTACATCTACATCTCTATTCCTGCCCTACAAATAGGTTCATCTGTACCATTTTCCTAGATTCCACATATATGCGTTAATATATGATATTTGTTTTTCTTCACTCTGTATGACAGACTCTAGGTCCATCCACATCTCTATAAATGACCCAATTTTGTTCCTTTTTATGGCTGAGTAATATTCCATTGTATATATGTTACCACATCTTCTTTATCCATTCATCTATCGTTTGACATTTAGGTTGTTTCCATGTCCTGGCTATTGTAAATAGTGCTGCAATGAACACTGGGGTACATGTGTCCTTTTGAATTCTGGTTTTCTCAGGGTATATGCCCAGTAGTGGGATTACTGGGTCAAATGGTAGTTCTATTTTTAGTTTCTTAAGGAATTTCCATACGGTTCTCCACAGTGGCTGTATCAATTTACATTCCCACCAACAGTGCAAAAGGGTTCCCTTTTCTCCACACCCTCTCCAGCATTTATTGTTTGTAGATTTTTTGATGATGGCCATTCTGACTGGTGTGAGGTAATACCTCATTGTAGTTTTGATTTGCATTTCTCTAATAATTAGTGATGCTGAACGTCTTTTCATGTGCCTCTTGGCCATCTGTATGTCACACACACACACACACACACACACACACACAGAAATTCTACTTGTCAGGTGATACATAAAGGATAGGAAATTTGCACAATGGGAGTGTTCTGTAATTCAGGGCAACTTACCAATAACTCATTGCAACAAACTTTTAATCGTAACTACAGCAAATTACACCTCAAAGACAGTCTAAGACAATCTTAGTATAATCTTTTAAACAACAGAAACCACCCCAAAGTCTGAGATCGTTTTATCTGAAATTACTACAAATAGTATTTTTGCATGATTCTAAAACTAACAGAAATCCTTTTCTTTCCTAAAACTATATTTCAATTTTATTTATTGATTTTGGTATTTGCTTTGGTAGAAAACCAAAATGATTTACTACCTCTATGCTTGCACTACTATATTTTAATGAAAAAAAATTTTTTAATCCCTCACACAGGCAGAATGGAAAGTAGTGTTTTAAGTACAAAAAGATTAAATATTAACATTTTAACCAAGGTCACTAGAACATTTTGGCTTGTTCTCTACTTAAAACAGAGCATTAAAAAAAAAAAAAGTGTGTGTGTGTGTGTAGGAGAGGTGGGGACAGGACAGTTTCTTCCAGACTTCCTATAAGGTACTTACAGTGCTGATCACAATCAACTCTGGCAAACACTACTTGATTTTCATTTGGATATTCTTCCTTAATGACATTGGAAGCTTCCTCAAAAATTGGGTGCAACATCTGGCTGAAACGACACCTATGCACAGAGGAGGATACCAATTAAAACTGAAAATCAGAAGCAATAAAATTTTATTGATATTTCTGTTGTTATCCATTCATATTTAGCATATAACAATAAACAGAATTAACAGTCACACTGTTAATTCAGGAATCCTGATGTCATTCATTGGAGAGGAAAACAATTTTGAATTCAAAGACTATTCCATTTCAAAGACTGGACAAATAATTTAAAGATTCTGGTTTTTTCCACTGGAAGAAAATGGCCAATATTATGGAGCACAAAGCTAAGGACCTCTCACAGCGGCAATGAAAGAAGTCTGAAATAAGCCCTCTAAGATGTATCTACTTGGACGTGTAACTACTAAGACTCAGGCATTTATGAAGGAAATTCGTTTTCTCCAAATAACATATTTTTAGACTACAAAATCTTTAAAATGGTAAGTTTATTGCAAATATTAGACTGATTCACCTGACAAGTTCCGTCAAATCTCATAGGCAAGTTAGCATACTAAATAAATAAGTTTTACAAAAATGATATATGGGGGCTTCCCTGGTGGCGCAGTAGTTGAGAGTCTGCCTGCCGATGCAGGGGATGCGGGTTCATGCCCCGGTCCGGGAGGATCCCACATGCCGCAGAGCGGCTGGGCCCGTGAGCCATGGCCACTGAGCCTGCGCGTCCGGAGCCTGTGCTCCGCAACGGGAGAGGCCACAACAGTGAGAGACCCGTGTACCGCAAAAAAAAAAAAAAAAAAAAAAAAAAAAGATATATGGTATAGAGTGAATTTCCCCCTCAAAATTTACCTCTGGTTAAAATGGGCTTTTGTATCTATAAACTCTTAAATATACTAAATTCAGGAGCAAAATTTTTTAATCCCCAAATGAGACTTTCCTGTCCATGTTTCCTTTGTCTGTAGTTTTTGTTTTGCTTTTACTTTTAAAAGGGGGCACAAACCCCATAATATTCAGGAAACTTGACACCTCTAATTCTGACTGCCCCTTAATCAGGCCAACCACTTCACAAATATATTCTATGGGTCATTAAAGGGACCTGATAAGAAAGAGAAGAATAAGAATCAGCACACAAGCAGCTGGGCTAGAATGGTCATTCTCATATGAAAAAGGTATGCAGTATTTGTTAACAACAACAACAACAAAACTATAATTGCTACTATTGCTTCCTGAGCCCTTTGCCATCAAGAAATTTACTTAAATGAAGCCAGTGAGCTCTTTAATCCACATGTGATTAGGTCATACATATTAACTATAATTCAACAAAAATATTATTAAAGCCTGTGGAAGGAAAACAAACTTTATACTTCTTCCCTATTTCTTTCTGTATGTAACTCTTCTAGCCCACTCACCTGACTTCCTAAGGAGATGTCCTAGAATATACCAGGGAGACACAATCTGTATCTTCAATCTCTCGCTTTCAAGTGGCTCTTTCCTCTTTTAGCATTCTTAAATCTCTCCCATCTGGGATAGGTGGGTGGGGTCTGCGGATATCAGGGACCGTGTCTTATTTGACTACATATTCTAATAAGCATTTCAGTAGATGTCTGTTAAATGAATAAACTGATAGACTGGAGGAACTGGAGAGGCTAGGACCACAGCTTTGTGGGTTCTTACAGTTTGCTGAAGATAGCGTTCTAGAGGGCCAGGGAGGCAAGGGGTAAGGACTGATTAATGGTTTCTTGAAGAATTAGGATATGGCCTAGTAAAGAATCAGTGGACAGGCTCCTGGCTTATGGGCAAGGTAAAGACAGATATTAATGGCTCCTTTCTGGATTGTCCAGTTTGCTGCCCAGCAAGCACTTAAGCACAGATTCATGTTTAAAATAGGATCGGTTTTAATACCAAAATGTGAAAGGGGAAGATGAAATAAAAATTCAATTGCAATATTACTGTACCTGCATACATATGGAAAGTTACATTTATAAAAGTAACACAACCAAAGCAAATAGATCTATTAACAGGGCCTTAAGGGTCATCAGAATCCAATCTCCAATCTAGTACTTGAATCGACCCTTTACAAATCAACCAAATGGGTAAAAGTCTCTGCAGGGACAATTTAGGGGCACCTGCTAATAGTATAACCTAGTGGGGAAAAAAATAAGCTTTGGAGTCAGACATACCTGAGTTTAAATCCCAGTTCCACCACTTACTAGCCGTCTGACCTTTCTGAGCCTCAATTTCCTCAACCTAAAACGGAAATTATAATACCTACCTGCAGGGTAGTTCTGAGCATTAAAAGCAATATATGTAAAGAGTCTGGCACATAACAGCATTATTAAGTTCCTACTATGGTTTACTGTCCTCTCAGGTATATTTTTAGGCAGATCTATTAGAGAATTCTTCCTTAAACTGTACCACATCCATAACTTCCAGAGGGAACTCAGAATCCAGCCTTTGAGGCCACACAGTGTAAGTCTATGTCCTATAGCCAGTTACCCAAGTTTTTTCAGTTGAATAAAAGAGTATTACTTTACGAACAATTCCAGGTATTCTTTGGTAATATGTTTCTCAAATAACTGCAGTTATTCCACATTTCCAATTCACTTTTTGCAACAAGGTTGGTGGCATGTTCTATTTCGTTTTCTTATAACACACAAAATCCCTCCATCAAAATAACTGCATTCTAGTTTTAACCCTGCCATAATCTAGTCAGGTGATTGTGGGGAAATACTTTACTCCTCTGGATCTCAGTTTTTTCTTTAAAAAGGACTGAATTAAATAATCTTCTACCAAATGTTGTGGCTAATGTTACATCTGGATAATCTTAATTTACCTCGGAAAATGCTTCCTTTTGTTGTACATTTTATAAATGGTATTTTCTCTGTGTATCTTCAACATTTTACTGAAGTTCTTCAAGTACAGATACTATACATCATTCATCCAGTAAATATTTATTGTTAATAAATATAATAAATAAATAATATAATAATAATATAAATAAATGATATAATAAATAAAATAAATATTTATTTATTATGTTAATACTTATCTGCCAAGTATTATGCAAAGTGCTTGGGGATTCATGTTGAAAAAAGATAGATATGGTAACTTTTCACAAAGCTACTAATATAGTAAGGAAGTACCAACTAAACCACAGCATACAAGTGTTATGACTGGGTAAGTATGTGGTGTTATGAGAAGATATAAAAAGGGTTCCTAACCTGACTTAAGAGTAGGGGTAGGGGTACTGATGTAGGAAGGTGACCTGGAGAAAGTGGCATCTAATCTAAGACTTGAAAGATGATTCAGACTTAAGGAAGTAAACAAGTGGGTAAGAGAAGAGAGATCCATTCAGACAGAGAAAATACCATGACTAAAGGTCCAAAGATGAAAGAATACAGAATATTACATAAACTGAAAGACATTCAGTAAAACAGAACAGAATGTGGGAGTGGAGAGAGGCAAGAGACATAGCTACAGAGGAAGGAAGGGACCAGGTCATCAGGGGCCTCCTAGGCAAAGGTAATAGAAAACATTTAAGGGTTTTAAGATGAGGTGTAAACTAGTCCAATTTGCACTTTAGGAAACATACTCCGGCTTACTTTGTAGTGAACAGAATGGAGACACATAGGACTAGAAGCACAGGAAATAAACTAGGAGACTGTCACAGGAATCTAGGTAAATTGCAGGACTGTGGCCTGAAGTAGGGTAGTGGCATCTACTAGGTAGTAAGCCAAAAAGGGTCATATAAGATACAGATTGTCTAGGAATAAGGATCATGTGAGTGTTTCAAACTTCTCTCCAGCTGAAGCTCCCTTCTTCCGATCCCCATGCCACATTCTTTAACATCTGCTACATATTATGCCCTTGTAGATGCTGGGAATACTAAGTAAGACATCTCTGCTCTCAAACTCTGTTTGCTAGAGCACAAAGATGAAAGACAAGACAAAACAAACAAACAAAAAAAATGGTTCTAATGAACCTAGGGGTAAGGACAGGAATAAAGACCCAGACGTACAGAATGGACTTGAGGACACGGGGATGGGGAGGGGTAAGCTGTGACAAAGTGAGAGAGTAGCATGGACATATATACACTACCAAATGTAAAATAGATAGCTAGTGGGAAGCAGCCGCATAGCACAGGGAGATCAGCTCCATCAGCTCGGTGCTTTGTGACCACCTAGAGGGGTGGGATAGGGAGGGTGGGAGGGAGACGCAAGAGGGAGGAGATATGGGGATATATGTATATGTATAGCTGATTCACTTTGTTATAAAGCAGAAACTAACACAACATTGTAAAGCAATTATACTCCAATAAAGATGTTAAAAAAAAAACAATGTAGCAAGAAAAGAATGTGGTACATAGGGAACTATATGAACACATAAGACAGAATCCAATTCAGACAGGGAAAGGAGTAAAGGCTTCCTAGAAGTAGTAAGTAGTAGTAGATGGTATATGTTATAAAATGTCAACATTATTTTTCCTTCTAAACTTGCCACACCCACATCCTCACCTCCAAACACTGCCTTACTCCTCAGTCAGGAAAAATAGAGAATTGCAATACGTAATTGTGTGTGTGTGTGTGTGTGCGTGTGTGTGTATGTGAGAGAGAGAGAGAGAGAGAGAGAGAGAAAGAGGGAGAGACAGAGAGATCTGAGTTTTTATGTTACCTGCTTTTATTTTAAAATGTGGGATAATGGAATCAGGTATATTTTCTCTCAAAACAAATGCTCACCAAATTGAGCTGCTTCATCTTTGAATGAACCTTAATTTATTTTTATATATGGAATATTGTCTCACAAAAAAAAGAGGCTTCCCCACTTACTCCTTTCTAGCAAAGAAAGATCACCTCTAGAAAGTTTAAAAAAAACTTAATGATGCACTCCCCCCCCGCCAAAAAAATAAGATATTACTTACCAATCAGCATAAAAATTTACTAAAGCAACATCAGCATTGTCTGAAATTGAAAAACAAAACCAAATAACCTAAGTTACTCATGCCTACATAATTATGACATAATTAAAGATATGGTTTTCATCATGGTCTTTTTCCATTCTTAAAGGCTCACTAAAAATACACAGTAACTTATCTCTCACTCAGAAACCCATACAGAGAGTCATGGACAGCTTATATAATTTGTGGGAGTCCCTATTCCTTTTTTCTATATCGTCCTCCATCTTAATACCTCCACTGAATGAATATAAAATAAACAGAGAATCAAACCCAGATCAAGCAAGTAAGCTTCTAAATAGCTTACTCTCATAAAAAGTGAAGTGGAGTGATTAGGATTTTAATAATCCATTTTTTGACCTTCCATATTCATGAATAACCGAGCTTTGCAAATAAAATCCTATTTCAGAGAACAGACTTGTATAACTAATCTATTTCTAAAATTCAGATGCCACCTAGTTGCAACAAGTAATCTACAAATAACAGTGTTGCATAAGATGTACCTTTTCTGGTTCCTACCCATTTAACAGTTATTCTCTGTTGTAAAATATAACAGTATTATTTGCATATCCGGATGTGAAGACATGAGAAAGATATATCTGTTCCTTTTGCCTAAACCTAACAAAGAGAAACTTAAATAAACTCAAGTACTCAGTACTCTCACACACACACACACAGACACACACACACAGAAACCATACCCACAAAGATACTCTAGAATTTGAAAGATAAAAGGAGTGAAGATGATTTGCAAGTTTCAATTCTCTTTTTCCTTTGTTTACCTTCAAAACACTTTTTCTTTACTTGCTACTTACTCTAAAGCAGTGTGGTTCACAAACTGTGATCCCTGGGACCAGAAGCACCTGCATCATGCTGGAACTTGTAGAAATGCAAATTCTTAGGTGGGGTCTAGCAATTTCTATCAGAAACTGGGGGCAGGCCTAGCAATACTGACAATAAGTCCTCCAGGTGACACTGATACAGGCTAAAGTTTATAGCACCCTTTCTCTAAAGAGATACCATAATATGGGAACAGACTTTCTAGCATTTAAAACCAGTTCCAAGAACACGAAACAATATATGATGGTCAATGAATAACTCCTTTTAACTCTCACTATTTTTAGTTTTGCTCAAACCAGTGGGTGAAATGGAATGCTTAAAAAAAAAAAAAAGACATCATTTATCCACAGTACATTTTCTTAAAACTCCTAAGTTGTGATTTTTCTATCACCCACATCTTCACCTTCCCTCTACTACTTTTAAAAACAAGAAACGTTTTCCCCCAAGTTAACTGTATCTACAATCACATTGTCAGCAAACAAGCAAAACAATTATTGAACTTAATTGGACCAATGACAAAAGAGATCAGAGTAGGTGATTTAGTTAAAAGCTAAAAAAAAGACAAAAAAAAAATTGTAGGCTGGGTCCTAAGGTCATTGACATGTAATACTGCACAGTGGAAACTGCTGGCCTCTAAGCAACAAAATACTCTGAATTGTTAAGAGTGGTATTCATGACAAGGCAAAGAAACAAAACAAGACTAAAAGTTTACTTGTAACACAGGAAAGTAGACTTACGCATTTTAAGAAACTTTACTAAAAACTAAAACCAAAAGTGCTTAGTTAATTCCCTATACCATGGAATTAATCAGAATGCTGGCTCCTCAATTGTTCTAGATACATGAGATTTTATTTTGTTTTTGTATATAAACTAACTCTTTAGAGAGAAGAAAGTATACTTTAAAAATATCAAGGTACTTACTTAAAATGTCATCTATATTCTCTGTATCAAGACTTGTTATTTCAGTTGTTACAGGGGTAAGAACCCAAGTTACCTAGAAATTTAAAAAATGTGAAATTAATAAATGTTTCCACAAAAGGCAAATAATGCTGAAAGTCTAAAAAGAAAAAGAAAATTTATGAATTAAGTTGGTTCCACTATTTAAAAAATTATCCATCAGTTGGTTTTAATCTTTATTATCTATTCTAACCCTTCACAAGATCAGTGAAGTAGAAGTATAATTTCTCAAGCCTAGAAACTGGTTCAATAGATTTCCTATACTTCTAAATACATAAAAGAGATTGTTTCCAAACAATTTTCAAAATTAAAAATGTACTCACTGTTTTAAATTAATATTCTCAACAACTTTACCTCTGGTGCCACAAGAAAAATTTTGCCAGATAATTAACAGTTTTGAAAGAATATAAAACCAAAGCTAAGTTTGCTGATTCTATCCCACTATGCCTCTAAGACAGAACAAAATAATAAAAAGAACAGTTCAAGAAAGACTTTTCAAATTGTTATCCAAAAGCCCTTCTTGCCTGGTCTTCACTTACAGGTGGTTACAATGTGTTAGGTGAGAGGTTATTAAAAAGAGAGTTAAGAGCAGTAAAGTGCATCCACTTTAACGTGTCTAAAACACTAAGTTCAAGTTTACCAAAATCTTAGTTTTTCTTAGTGTTCAAAGAAAATCTCAGCTTGCCATCTGCAAAACAAAGAAAAGGCACGATTTTAAACTAAACTAACAACTGCTTACTTATTTTAAAAATATTTAGTGTATTTTATTTTTAGGTTCCATCTTTAATACATTATGTGTTTTTTTGTGGGTTTTTGTTTTTTCTGCACTCAGAAAGTTTATTGTCTAATGGAGAAACAAGCATTAAGTTACAAAAACAAAATCAAATAAATCGTGTATTGTCTCTAATACAGTAAGTAGTTTGATAATATCTAATACAATGAGTGAAAGAGAGATGTTTCAGCATCGTATTTGGTGGGACTGGTGAACAAGGCCATGAAAAATAAAATCAAGCAAGGAATGAGTACATACAAAATCAGCATAGAGGATAAAGGTAGAAACTAAGTATTTAATTTCAAAAAGAGACACACATCTGCTTTGGCAGCAAGCTATAAGGAAAGATTTGAAACTTACATTTGGCCCAAAAGTATAAACAGGATTACCCATGTTGATGTTGCTATTTGTTTTTATAAATTCTTATTGGACTATAGTTGATTTACAATGTTGTGTTAGTTTCAGGTGTACAGCAAAGTGAATCAGTTATACATATACATATATTCACTCTTTTTTAGATTCTTTTTCCATATAGGTCATTTCAGAGTACTGACTAGAGTTATGCAGTAGGTCCTTATTAGTTATCTATTTTTTCTTTTCTCCCTCTTTTTTTTTGGCTGTAGCACACAGGATCTTAGTTCCCCCACCAGGGATAGAACCCATGCCCCCTGCAGTGGAAGTGCGGCATCCTAACCACTGAACCACAAGGAAATTCCCTAGGTTTCTATTTTGTATATAGTAGTGTGTATATGTCAATCCCAATCTCCCAATTTATCCCCCACTACCCGGTAACCATAAGTTTGTTTTCTACATCTGTGACTCTATTTCTGTTTTGTAAATAAGTTCATTTGTACCATTTTTTTTGTTCCACATATAAGCAATATCACATGATATTTGTCTTTCTCTGTCTGACTTACTTCACTCAGTATGACAATCTCTAGGTCCATCCATGTTGCCACAAATGGCATTATTTTGTTCTTTTTATGGCTGAGTAATATTCCATTGTATGTATGTACCACATCTTCTTTATTCATTCCTCTGTTGATGGACATTTAGGTTGCACCCATTTGATGCCTGGACAGTTTTTTGTTCAATCCCGTTTATATATGGAAATCCATTTGCTGAACCACTGCTCTTTATCAAGTGACAATTAACATTAGGCCCTGATCAAGGTACTGAAGACACTCCTCTGCCCACTCATTTCATGGACACTTTTGGTACTCAAAACAGTTACAACTCAAAATTTTATAATTCACCAACAATTCAATTTCTGAATAGTATAAAGAGACATGTTGATGCTGGTAGGTAAATAAGCCCAGCTAATTATTTGAAATATTTCTATAAATTCATTCTTTTCTTAGAAAAAACCTAAGAATAATACCAGTCTTATTTTCAAGTTACCATAATAGTGTAGCCAATAGCTGACATTATTTCTGTTAGCAACCAGTAAATTATACTCTCCTAAAAGTAAGCTAGATAACTTAAAATCCCTGAATATTTTACTTCTATAACTAATTTCATTATTTTCAATACCTCAAAAATCAACTGGAAAGATCAGACTTCCCTCACTAGTCATTACTTACTACCCATACCTCAATTAACAGATCCTTCCCACATCAGTGTATGACCAGCTCTAGACAACTATATAAACTTTCAGAAGATAAACTGAAGCGTATTAAAATGTTTAAGGGTTTATATGAGCAGAAATCGATTTGAAGCACACAGCATCCAATCTAGCAGATAAAAAGGAGCTCCAAGGAGCTGTACAAAATATCAGACTTTTATAGGCAGAGGGGAGCAGGAACAAGGACGTTATACTAGGCAAAAAAATTGGATTGGTTATTGCAAAGTTAATTTCCTTTAGAGGATGGCAGGGGTCTATCTGGCAGATTACCTAACACGTGCTGATCAGGAGACTCCTGACTGACTGCTTTAGATTCCATTTCTGGAAGAGCCTAAACTGTAAGTTAAGCCTCAGTTTGGTGATGTGGGGCTTAGCATAAGCAACTCCATTTGGGGCCTGTTGTCTTGTTTCTAACAATTATATTGATAAAGGAAGATTTTAGAGTGGATCATATGCTGAAGTAAAATTCAAGAAGACCACGTAAAAATAAAGCAACGTCATTATCAAACTCAAGTCATTAAATAACTTGACAGTCATTTACAGTGTCTGCTAGGTACTGAGGGCACAAATGCATAAGGCATAGCATGCATACTCTATCTCAAGGAGTAGTGGTGGTGGTGGTAAGGAGGGGAGAAAAAAGTGATAAATACAGATATGATCGTGGCCTTCAGCTGTATAATCCAAGGAAGCCCATTTTTGAAGAGTTACTTACTGCCTATCAAAATACATGTTTCCAGAGAAGTATATTCTAAATTTAATTGCTTTTTACATATTAGATAATGACAAAAATGAGGCACAATCAATTTGGCTGTATTAAACATAACCATTATGTAAGAAACATTGTCCTAATAAGCATGCAACTGGTAAGAAGGATTCTGTTAACAGCTGTGTTTAAGAGGGCCCAAAGCAAGAAAACTGTCTCTGACCCAATAATCTCTCCTCCCTGTAGGGTGTAAAAGAGGCAGTTTATCATTAACATTTCTATTAATATGCAGTATGAAGGGAAAGACAGGTTGTTTATTTGAATTGTTAGCAAGCTCCACTAGTCTGACAAATCGTTTCTTTTCATGTCAGCCCCGGGCAGAAACAATATTCTCCTGGGGAAACACCTTTATGTGTCAAATGCTATAGTGCTTAAGTAAAATAAAGACAAGTAGCTCTAAACCAGGAAGGGAGGAGGGAAATCATTTAATTTTTAAATTTAAACTTGAAGTAAACTTTTAATTTTTTTTTTAAAGAAACAACAAAAACCTACACAGAAATTTTCCGTAGATCCTAATAGTCATGGAGAATTTAGCCTTTAATGACGGAATATTACAACATATGTAAATATACAGACATAAACTTATGAAATATTTTACAAACTGGTCACTCGCTTCAGTTCATTAGCTCATTTTTTTGCCAAGAAAACCGAGAAGCATCTCCAATAATCTTCTATAATTAATTAGATAATTCCTTCCACATGCATTTACTGTACAAAATATTAAACATTTCAGTCTGAGATATGTCTACATATGATCTTATATAAAAGGCACATAGTAAATGGTAAACACTGCACCCAAATTCATTAAAAAATAAATAAATAAAGTGAAAGGCTAGCTTTAAATAGGAGCTTCTTCAGACTCAGCAGATATAGAGAACAAACTAGTGGTTACCAGTGGTGGGGCTGGGGGGTAGGCAGGGCAATATAGGGGTCGGGGAGTGGGAGGTACAAGCTATTGGGTGTAAGATAGGCTCAAGTATGTACTGTACAACACAGGGAATATACCCAGTATTTTGTAGTAACTGTAAATGGAAAGTAACCTTTAAAATTGTATAAATTTTTTTTTAATTTAATAAATAAATAGGAGCTTCTTTAGCAAGTAAGTATATTTTCTTCCATTAGATGGTTTTTAAACATTGAGATATCTTTGGGAACTAAAAAGCTTTCCTTTCCTTTAATTTCCCTGTATCCTTCATGACCACCTAACTGGCTGGTGATGCCAGTGCACTAGCTGTATTTCCACAGCATTTTTTAAGCCACCCAGTAGCCAGTTGCTTTTCCCAAAATATGCCCCACAATTTTTCTCCTTCCTTCTCTTTGCATAAATGGTCTCCTCTATGTGGAATGTCCTCTTCTCCACTACTGCATAATCAGTCCTTCAAGGATTGATCCCCTCTTCCATGATGCTTTATCTGGTTTTCCTGGTAGAAAATGCCTTTTCTTTCCCAAAAGCCCACCTACTCCATGAGGATAGAAAAAGGAAAAATGTAGGTTAGGGAAGTGGGAGTTACTGCAAAATCAAAATTCTCTCTAAATTAGACATCAGTTTGAAACAAGATACAATGAAAAGTCGGTTACATGATTTTAAAAAAAAGTATTTTAGAAATAAATCTTGGGAAGATTTTTTACTATGCACTCTCTCTCAATGTTAGGTCGAACTTTAATTGTTACAATATTAACACATAAACATGCTATAATACGAACACATACAAAATGCTCTGGCATTCACTGCTAAGTCCCAGTGCTATTCCTCTTTCGGAAAAAACATCAGTTGAACAAAACACCAACCTAACAGGATCTTTAGAAGTACGAACTAAAATCAATAATAACACATATTGGAAGCGAGTTGTTAAAGCTCTCAGCATAATTTTTAAAATAAATAAATACATTTTCCTAGTACATTAAGACCATTTGAGTAGTTACCATTTGAATATACCCTTAAAGGGGAGTACTATGACACTCTCTGATCGATATCTCCCTTCAATCCAACCTGCCCACAGAGTCCAGACTAGTCTTTTCCAATGCTGCTTTGCATATATCGATTCCTCTGCCCCTAAAAAAACTCCAAGTGTTTTTCACTGTCTACAGTATAAAAGCCTAGCTCCTTAGCCTGCATTTAGGACCACTCACAAACTAGCCCGCACTTGCCTTCCTAAATCACATGGTACTGCTCCCCATCCATAGTCTATACTCCAACTAACAAGAACTATAGTTAGAGTAACCATACTTTCTAGTTGGCCATATACTCTAGCTTGCTTGAGACAAACCCAGGATATGCCTGCTGCCCTGGAATATTACTAATAGCGCCACTCTCTTTCAAAAGGGTCCCAGTTTGGGCAGTAAATTATATATATGGTCACCCTATTTGCAGTAGACTCTTGGCAACTGAGAGGAACCATAACAATCTCTTCACAAATTCTAACTTATTAATAAGCATATAGTGTCCTCCCATATAACATGCGGTAAAATGAGAATGGGATGAGAATGAATAGAGAAAAATAAAGATGGACCAAGATATGAATGCTAAGTTAAACCAATCACTAGCCTCAGTCATTGACTTGAAACATTAGGCTCTTAGGAAGGGAATAAAATCAGTAACTCAGAAAAATTACTACATGACCCTTCAAGGGTCACTCACAAACGGTCCAAATCCTCTAAGTTACAAATCCAAGAATGCAAGGGGTCTTAGTACTTGCAATTCCTAAAATGTATCATCTTAGTCTCGTGCCTCCATACTTGGCTCATGTAGTTTCCTCTGCTTGAAACAGCTAGGAAAGCTTATCTAGTTTTCAAGACCCAATTCAAATGCTATCTTTTCTATGAAGCCTTTCCTGATGGTCCCAGACAAGAGTGATTAATTTCTCTCTCCTCTGAACCTGCAGAGCACTTTCTTAGGGTGTTAACATATTATTTTTCACACAGATTATTTGTGCCATCTTACCTCCTCTAGGAGACTCTGAGTACCTTGAAAGTAGAGACTGTTCCTTATTCAATTTTGTACCCCGCATATCACCTACTACAGTACCCTACCGGTACACAATGAGCACTCAAAGATGTACTAAGTGAATGAATGGGTGGATTATGGTAATACACTAAGAATTTAGAGGGAGGGTGTTAGAAGTAAGAAATAGGGGAAAGGGGTTCAGAAATGGGAATAGTCCTCCCATATAAATAAAAATAAATATAAATAGTCCTCCCATATAAATATAAATAAAAATAAATATTTTTAACATGTTTGAGGAAAATAAGGTTATCAAATAGGAATAAAGTCTGCATTAAAATTTGTTTTTAATAATGTAATGATGAAAAGCGCAATACTAGGTGATGATTCATAGACTCAGATTTAGAGGGAATCTCAGAAGTGATCTTCCCACCCACTGCATAAACCCCTCTATATTGCTGTCTAAGAGCCGTCACGAATCCCCAGCAATACCTTCTTCCAGTTCCCCAAGCTATTCCTTGGTATGACTTCCAGACACTTCAGCACATAGAACACCCTCACTTAAAAATAGCCATGCTACGTTAGTGGATAAAAATCCAATACGTCTTGTATTGTTCCATTGTAAGGTTGTTAATTCAGTCATGAAAATAAATGATTTCCGACTTTCAGGACCAGAAGCTAATAAAGTACCAGGAAGAAGAGGTTATTAAATATTATTTGATAGCAAGATTTACAGTCACAAAAGCATTTGCTAGGCCTTACTTTAAGTGTTTTATTAGAATATCTTAGTATAAATAAGTTTAGAAAACAGAAAGTCGGTGAGTTTGTTTTAAAACTGAATACTTAAAACCTTGCATTCAAATGGTGATCCCTGAACCAGCAGCACTGGCATCACCTAGGAGTCTGTGAGAAATGCAGGCCCCACCCCAGACCTACTGAAACGGAATCTCCATTTTTATAAGATCCCCAAGTGATTCCTATGCATATTAAGTACCACTGCCTTAGAGAACAAAACTCTTGACTCTACAAGCATGTAAATTCATTTTAAACCTTGTACAATGTTTTTGGTCCTCAAATATTAATACAGTAATACTCATTCGTGAGAATTCTGTATTGAGATGCGTAATACTGTGATTTTAGAAAAATGTGGAATCTAAAATCTCATTAGAATCTACATTGATGTTAATTTTTCAAAGTATACTGCCTTCTGCTTGAATAGATATTTCTACACGAAAATTATTGGCAAAAAATAGAAGCTTCAATAGAGGATGTTTCCTTCCCTACAGCATTACTGTTCTCAACTGCCATTACGTCTGCTAGGAGTTCTGCAGTAACAGCTTAGTGTATTTTTGCTAAATCTATCATTTACCTGCCTTTCTGCTGGGAGATTCTCAAAGCCCTTTACAAACTATGTCTCTTCTATAGCAACAAATAAGTAATGTACCAGGCAACAGCTCCCTTCTATTTCTAATCCAGATTGACAAATCAGCCTCCCACCTGAAGTCCCAATGCCATGGGACCCAGGCAGCTTCTCCTCCCTGGGGCCACTACTATCACTCTCAGTTTTGCATTAAGCTGGCAGGCAGCAGAAACATAGAGGTCTGCAGTTAGCTGCAAGGAGCTAAGAGATATGAAAGGTCCCCAGAGAAAGGCTGACAGGCACTGTATTGAAGCTGAGTATCAATCAAGGCACATCTCACTGTTAGTATTCCCAGAAGCATTATAATGAACCAGAAGTTCAAAGAGAGGGGAAAAATAGGACTAAGTATAGAATAGCACTGGAAAGCCACTTTAACCCTTAAATTGCTCAGTGATACAACCTTCCTATAATATCAGGGCAACCCATTTTGGACAAGTCAGAACCAATCTGCTTTTATAAAGAAACATTAAAACAGTCACAACCTTCTTCATTAAATAACTCAAAATGTGGTGGGCACAGACATGTTTGGGAAAACAAATTCTATGCAAAAACAAATAATTCAAATATGAATAATATAACCCCTAAAATCAAATTCTGCCAGTAAAAACAACCATAGAAAATAAAAAGAAAAAAATTGTTGCAATTCATTCTTTTTCTTGCATATTAGTTATTAATCATGCATGGATTTCCATTAAAAATTGACGTCATCTGTGTTTTGTTCTTCACTGTATTCTAAAAATGGGATGAATTAATTTACCTGGAATAGACAGTGCACTTCTCCGACCTTCAGGAAAGAACACTCTTATTACAAAAAGTTCTTCACAACTGGGAATGAGCTTCTCAATGTGTGGAAAGGATTTTTCTGTTAAAATGACCATCTCACTAAAACCCAGACCTAGCAATGAAAGTACTAACAAAGCATAGGAACTGGGAGAAAATTCAAGATGAGAATTGTTTTCTTCTTTTTCTGAACACCCTCTGGGACCCAGGGCTACGGGGGGGGCGGAGGGGGGAGTATGTGTGAGACAATGTTCCATTCATCACTGTCTCCCGATTAGTACCCAGCACTGGATCTTGTGAGTAACAGTCCAGAACAAACATTCATACATATATGCCAAGAGAAAATTATGACTGCCCGCCTTGTGCTACACTGTAATTCTTCCCCAGGGTGCCTGATGAAAGAAAGTTCCCTTAAGAGAGTCTACAAACATGTTGATACATGCATTCTTTTGTTAGGTCATTCCACAAATCTTTCACTGAGTCATTTATTACATGCTAGGCACTGTCCTAGGCACTGGGGAAAGGGGTGTGAATAACATTATATAGATATTTATATTACACCTGGCAAGATCATCAAACTTAACAATTTCAGTTTCATATTAAAAAAGAGAAAGAGAAGATTCTCTCTCAAGTATTTTAATTTAAGAGTCACCATAATTCCTGCAAAGTCATGATCTATTCCCAAAACATAACTGCTGGGCACTGAACAATGAGAATTACACAGTATGTCATACTCCCTTTTTGCGTAGGTTTCAAGACTCCTTGAGTTAATCTTAATGTGGAACAACTGCATCAACACTGTCACTGAACAATCTTAACACCACTGAAAGTGGGACAACTACATATTATCGCTTCTTTTTTCTTTCTTCCTGTTTTCTTGGGATATGATTGACATACAGCACTGTGTAAGTGTTAGGCATACAGCATAATCACTGGATGTATACACTCATGAAATGATTACCACAGTAAGTTTTGTAAACATCCATCATCTCATGTAGAAACAAAATAAAAGAAAAATATATATTTTCCTGTGATGAGAACGCTTAGGATTTACTTTCATTACAACTTTCATATAGCATTCAGCAGTGTTAATTATATACTAATGCTTCTTGATAGGATGCAATAGGAAATAAAAAGCACCACTTATTAAGTAACCTTAACCCCCCAAAACTGAACCTGACCACAATCTAATCAAGCCCAAGAACTAGTGTATAGGAAACAATGAATACAGAGGAACATGTAAAATGCCACCATGAAGATGCAAGAAGCTATGCCAAAATAAAGGGAATTTTATAGGAAAAATGACAGCCTATCTTCATTTGGGCTCCCGTCAGAAGTGGATCCCTGAGACAAGTGGTAAAGTACAAGCAGTTTATTTGGGAGAAAAAGGAAGGACCCATAGAAAAATGGGGAAGTAGGATGGGAAAGACAGCGAGTATATAATATAACATAGTGAAATAAATACCAATGTTTTCACTTATGTAATTTAAATTCTTGAACTCTCTTATTTACCAGATTCTGCTGGTAGCATATGCATTTCTACAATGCAGAATATGAATATGAAGGAAATATCTCCTACATATGTCAAAGAATGCTTTTATTTCACTATTAAACATGTGAACTTGACTTTTTTTTGGTGAGTCAACAGCCTTCAATGAAAAACTGTTCTTCAGTGAAACCTCTGGTTTCCTACTTTCTACATTTATTTAGTTCTGGAATGAACTCGGGCTTTCTAGTTTCTTATTCTTCAGTACTATGTTCTAGGGTAAAAATATTTTTATTACCAAATCCAAGGATGATTCCATTATTATACAGGCCTAATGTATTAATCCACCGCTTACTTTAAAAACATGTTTCCTTAATAATTGTCCTGTTACTTCTAACCAAACCAATTCTAAACGTCAATCAGAAGTAGTCCTCGAAAGGCCATATACTTTTTTTTTTTAATTTTTTATTTATTTATTTTTGGTTGCATTGGGTCTTCATTGCTGTGCGCGGGCTTCCTCTAGTTGCATCGAGTGGGGGACTACTCTTTGTTGCGGTGTGCGGGCTTCTCATTGCAGTGACTTCTCTTGTTGTGGAGCACGGGCTCTAGGCATGCGGGCTTCAGTAGTTGTGGCACGCAGGCTCAGTAGTTTGGGCTCGAGGGCTCAAGAGTACAGGCTCAGTAGTTGTAGCACACAGGCTTAGTTGCTCCATGGCATGTGGGATCCTGGACCAGGGAATTGAACCCATGTCCCCTGCATTGGCAGGCAGATTCTTAACCACTGTACCACCAGGGAAGCCCTGAAAGGGCATATACTGCTGAGACATCTAAACTAATTAAATAACCATTAGAAGAGAGACTCTTTAATGCTGCCTCATATGCCACATACTGTTTTAATTAACTTTGTAAAGCAAATGGGTTTGTCTTTCCCTCATTTGGTCTAAAACTCCTCCAGAGATGATCGCAAAGCTTTCATATATATTAAGGGTCATTATCTCATGACCTCCATCACTACCATGTACTATGTGTCTACCAAAATATTAATCAGGAAATGACCATGGTTTGCTAAAAGGAAATCTGAATTTAGGAATCTATCTCCTTTGTGCATTTTTGTCTCCCTTTTCTTAACTGCCATGAGATAGAGGTAAAGAAAGAAGGAAAAAGCATTGGCATAATTAGGAATTACAAACATTAGAAATGAATGAGGGGACATCACTACAGATCTCATGGACATTAAAAGGATAATCAAGGAATATTAACAACAACTCTATGCCCACAAATATGATAACCTAGATGAAATGGACCAATTCCTCAAATGACACAACCTACCAAAACTCACACAAGAAGAAACAGACTATCTAAATAGACCTATGCCTATTAAAGAAATTGAATCAATAATTAATAACCTTCCAAAACAGAAAGCACCAGGCACAGATGGGTTCACTGGTGAATTTTACCAAACATTTAAGGAAGAAATACCTATTCTCTACAATCTCTTTCAGAAGACAGAAGCAGAGGGAATATTTCCTAACACATTCTATGAAGCCAGTATTACCTTAATACCAAAACCAGACAAAAACATTGCAAGAAAATAAAACTACAAACCAATATCTCTCATGAACATAGATGCAAAAATCCTCCAAAAGATATCAGTAAATCGAATCTAACAGCGAACAGAAACAATTATATACCATGACCAAGTGGGATTTACTCCAGGTATGCAAGGCCAGTTCAACATTTGAAAATCATTTAATGTAATCCATCACATCAATGAGCTAAAGAAGAAAAGTCATATGATCATATCAATACATGCAGAAAATGCATTTGACAAAATCCAACACCTACTCATGATAAAAACTCTCAGTAAACTAGGAATAGAGGGGAACTTCTACAACTTGTTAGTGAACATACAAAAAGCTTACAGCTAACATCATACTTAATGGTGAAAAACTTGAAGCATTTCCACTGAGATCAGTTATAAGGCAAGGATGTCTCCTCACACCATTGTTTTTCAAGATCATACTGGATATCCTACCTAATATGATAAGATAAGAAAGGGAAATAAAACATGCAGACTGGGAAGGAAAAAATAAAACTGTCTTTGTTTGCAGATGACATGATAATCTATGTAGAAATTCAAAACAAATGACAAAAAAACTGCTGGAACAAATAAACGATTATAGCAAGGCTGCAGAATACAATGTTGATATACAAAAGTTAGTTGCTTTCCTAAATCAATAAACAAGATAAATATGAAATTCAAGATACAGCATCACATTGGCACCCCCCATAATGAAACACTTAGTATAAATCTAACAAAATATGTACAAGATCTATATGAGGAAAATTTCAAAATTCTGATGAACAAAATCAAGGAAGAACCAAATACATGGAGAGTTATTCCATGTTCATGTACAGGAAAACTCAAAATTGTCGAGAGGTCAATTCTTCCCAACTTGATCTACAGAGTTAATGCAAACCCAATCAAATTCCCAGCAAGTTATTTTATGGATATTGAGAAAATAATTCTAAAGTTTATACACAAAGGCAAAAGATCCAGAATAGCCAACATAACATTGAAGGACAAGAACAAAATCGGAGGACTGACACCACAGATTCACGACTAACTATAATGCCACAGTAATCAAGACAGTGTGGTATTGGCAAAAGATCAATGGAAATACACAAATAGATCAATGGAAAAGAATAGACAGCCCAGAGATAGACCCAGATAAATAGAACCAACTGATCTTTGATGAAGGAACAAAGTCAATACAATGGCGAAAAGACAGCCTTTTCAACAATGGTGCTGAAACAAACTGGACATGCAAAAAAATGAATGTAGACACAGACCATACACCTTTCACAAAAAATAACTCAAAATAGATCACTAACCTAAATGTAAAACACAAAACTATAAAACTCCTAGAAGATAACATAGGAGAAAATCTAGATGACCTTAGGTTTGGTGATGACTTTTTAGATACAACAGCAAAGGCATGATCCATGAAAGAATGAATTGATAAGCTGGACATCATTAAAATTAAAATTTTCTGCTCTGCAAATATTTTATTTTACTTTACTATTTTTTAGTAAAATTTTATTTTGCCAATGAAGTGTAGTTTTTATAATGTTTTATTCATTTACTTGGTAGAGACTCCACAATGTTTAATGAACAAAGGGATTAAACAAGTAACTTTAAAATTCTTCCATGTTTAGACATTCTACAATTCTTTGAGACCTCAAGAGAAGCCCAACTACTTAAAGTTGGGAGAGGACATGAATGACATTTACTTTGCTGTTAGAAGGCATTTTCTGAAATCTTTGCTTGGGGACTAGAACTCAAATTATGACAGTGAAAAGGATCACTTTTAAATAGAAAAAACATATAATTCATCAAACAGCAATAATTCTAGAGACCTCCCACCCCCAAAAAGACTTGAGAAGAACACTTGGCCTGCCTTAGGACAAACTAGCAAGTAAAAAAGTGACAAATCAATTCACAATCAGATTAAGAGAATGAATCACCATTGGACTCATTTAAAAAGAGAGAAAAAGGCAAGTTTCAATCAACCGAAGTTCACATTCTCTATCCTTGCAGGAAGGAGTATAATTTTCCTATTTATCGTAATTAAAATGAACACAGCAGTTCCGATGAACATTTTGTTTTCAGTAATTCAAAACAATAAAGCTTTCGGATAAAGCATCTATGTAGGCTAGATAGTCTTCTAAATAGAACTCTCTCAGTAGTCAAAGAAATAACCAAATGTGAAGGCCACAAAAATATATTTTGTAATTTTGAATTTTGTTTTCAACATCACGAGATGTAGAGAGCTCTGAAAAACGGGTCTATAAACTACAAAGATTACTCAGCTATAAATTGTAAGTATTATTTTTTAACTTCTTACCATTACCTTTGTCAATTCCTCAATTCCCATCAGCCTCTCTGGCCTCTACTTTATTAGGTCAAAATAGTACTTATTTAGAATTACAAAGTGAAGGGGGCACTATTTTATCTGATTGAATAATACCCTCCCCCCCTACCTCATGCAGGACTCTCCTTGACAGCATCCTTGGCAGAATGACCATTCAGCCTTCAACTGAACACTAGCTATTATATAGAGAACTCACAGGACGAACCAATACACTTTAAAGTGGAAAGTTTTACCTTGCTGGGCTGAACATCTACTCACCTTTACCTTCTACACATTCATCACAACTCTATCATGTACAGCTCACCAGGAACACATCCACGTGCTCTCCCACAAGCTCACCGAAGTCCTTCGATGAGAACCTATGGGGATGGAAGCACTGAACCAGGTAGGGCCTGCAGGGAATAAAAGGCATATTCTGTCCTTCAAGAGATTCATGACCATGCATGAAAAGTTAGCCTACCAAGATGTATGACACAAGTACTGTAAGGCTTACAGAAAAATTTAGAGAGAGGGCAGAAAAAAGGCAGAGAATGCTGTATCGGTTAAATGAGCAGAGTAGTTTCTATAGATGAAGTAAGTGAAGAGAAAGCCTGGCTAAAGAAGTTCATGTAGTGCAGTACTGGGAGATGAAGCTGGAAGGTTAGGTTGAGGCCAGAATGTTAAGGAAAAAACCAAGGTGTTAGCAGAGTTAAGTATAATACCCTTGAAAGCCAGATAGAAGAACTGATATTTGCTGTAGCAGAAAGTAAGAAGCCATGGGAGATTCTCAGTAAGGGGGGAGCACTAATCTTTAAGTCTTGAAATTACTGTGCTCCTCCCTTTACTGGGGAGAAGTAAGACTATACAGCTAAGAGTGAAATGGTAATACAAGGAAGGAAGGGAAACAAGGCCCTGGACCGAGGTGGGGAGATTTGGAGAAACTTTCAAAAGAAAGACAAATGGGTCATGGTGAAAAACTAAAGGGCTGCAAAAGTCAATGAGCCAAAGCTATAAACCTAGGTGACTAGAGGAACTGAAAGGAGAGTAAGACTATTTTAGAGAAAGAATTACTATGCAATCATTGATCTACTTCAATTTCACTAGTTATATGCCTTGCCCAGTCAATGAGAAAACAGCTGACAGAAGATGAATTGCCTTCTACCAACCAGCAGAAAGTCTGGAAACTGTATTTGACTACTTTTCACACCAAGGACTAAAACACCAAGAAAGCAACTGCGCCCAAGGCACTAACAAAACACTAAAAGACTCCCAAGCTACTCCAGTCTTTAGAGGCGATAGGTAAGGCTATGAGTTAAAATGACTGGATGACAAGATGTGATGGGAAGGGAGAAAAGAAGCTCTTAGACAGTACATTTACCTCCTTACTGTCCTTTTGTCACTTAAATGTAGGCCATTTCCCTTTCTCCAGCCAGTGAGGGGGAGGGGGGACAGAAAGAGGAACGGAGAAAGAGAGAAACAGAGTGAACCACCAGAGCATAAAAGAAGCAGGGGAAACACTATTTCAAGAAGAAACAGGGTACTTAGAGTGAAATTTTATAAGGGTATAAGTGAGAGACTTACCAAAGGGTAGTCTAGTTCACAATTAGGAGGCTACTCTGACCTAGGGAACACATCACAATCACCATTTTTAAACAGTTAAATCATGTCTGGTAGCCACCAGTAAGGCAGACACCAGCTCCTCTACTTAAAACACTTTCAATCTACAAATTTAAAATTTGCTTTCACAAGATTCAAATCAAACAAAATCACATAGGCTCTGCCTGCCACCAACAGATGAAATTAGCGATTCCTTGTATGATGTGTCACTCTGGACTTAAGAACTAGGCATAACAAACATCATTTCAGAAGCTAAACAGAAAGAGAAATGCTTCTTTATATTTTTTAATGATTTCCAGCAAAAAAAAAAAGGGACACATTCACATATATTTGGCTTGTATGAATGAAACTGACTTTAATTACCTAAAACAACTTACTGATAGGAATTACCCCAGTCCTGACAATGGGATAATAAACTTTGATAGTAATACAAGTGTCCTGTATTTCTCTTAGAAGAAAATGTGCCCAGAAGACACCCTCGTTCCTTAAACTAAAAATCATTTAAACAACCTGAATAAAAGTGCATTTTAAGCCATTAAGAAAATATTTTCTACCCCATCTTTAGACTATTCAGGGATATTTATTAACTTAGTACTTCAAAGTAATATTCCAAAATAGTATACTCTTGGAAAATCAACTCATATAGGAATAGAGACAAACTCTCTGCTAATTTCCTCATATATCACAATCTATTTTGCATTAGAAATAACAGCTAAAGGTGATCAAGGGAAGTTAGTACCACTGTACATGTAAGTATTCCCCAAATAATGTAAGCTAAGAAAGACTTACATTAAGGCATCAAACACTACACTTTAAGTACAATTAACTACTTCAGTGATGGTTTCTCTTGCCTCATGGGCCAAATGAGAAAAAGAAGACTGAAAATCTGATTATTTTGCTACAGAATATTGGATACTTCTCAGAATTAAAAGCTATTTCTTGAGGGCTCATCTTATCATGTATTTACCTTAACCACTCTTTTGTGCCAGACAATAACCAGTGTATATGAAGGAGGTCCTTATAACAGTGTTGTGGACTGGAAAACACAATTTACCCTCCTCTTCTAACCAAGTACCCATCTTCCCAATGGAAGGGGTTTGTAGATGTATTCATGAGATTAGAAAAGGAAAACCGTACGATGAGCTTTTCTTGATCCAAGCTGAAATTCTCATTATAAACTACCTTATATGCCAATAGGTTCTTACCAAATACCTTCATCACAGTATCTAAATTCAAGAAGATCTGTTATATCCTCAGTTGTCATCAAATCTATAAGCAGATTTAGATTAATGGCCAAAACTTATTAAAGTAGTAGATATCATACATGCTTATGTGTAATTAACCTCACACCTCACTGGAAGCAATATTTAAGGGATAACTATGGTATATGTAAGTTAAGCTTATAGGAACATATGAAACTATATAACCAGCAATTTGAAATCTTCCACACTTACACAAATAGGATTTTTACATTTGCATCTTTTCAGTGACCAAAATACGCTATAATTCATCTTCTCTTCCCTAACTAAATTCTACTAGAGAAAGATTATATATTTCTAAAGAATCATCATCATTTTCCAAATATCTAGTCAACTACAACAGTCAGGGATGTATTTTTTGAATGTACAAAGTAAAAGAAATGATGCCTTTCTATGTAGAACAAATGATATCTTTCAAATAGCAAAGCATAAAGCATGTTTCCCACTTTCATTTATACCACTTACAAGAATTTATTTGCTTTTGTATTAAAGGCAGAAATGCATATCAAGTTAGATTTTTATTTTTATCAATCACAGTTACATTTGTCACTATTTTGATAAGACTATGCCATAACTTACCAGGGGAAAGAGACAAGTTGATAAGCACTTTAAGAAACCACTAATATTTAGAATCAGACTTTTAAAATTAAAAGCCTCATCCATTTACTCATTTCAGAAGGTCGAAAAGGCACTAGAAGCACAGAGAGATTGTCAGAACAAGCGCAATCCTCCTCCAAGGTACTTCTTCCATCTTATAATGACAACTCTATCCACTTGGCAAACTTTCCTTCTCTATTCATTACCTTACAAAACAAAAATCTCTTCTATACGCCAGACATGATGCAAAGTACTTAATATACATTATATTTTAATCTTACAACCTTGCAAAATAATTATCCCCACTTGCAAAATAGGAAATTGGAGGGTCAGAAAGATAAAGAAATTTGCTTAATACCACACAGCTACAAAGAGGTAGAACCAAGAATGAACTAGGTCTTTCCAGCTTCAAAGTCACTCTACTTCTACTATTGTCAGTTATCCCGGAAACTCAGACCCTAGAACTATTTCCATAATGCATCAACTCTCCCTGAAAGGGATGAACTACATTACATACCTAGGCTTCTGGGGGGAAAAAAAAATCTGAGTAACAAACATATGTTTGAAGCACACAAGAATATTTCAATGTAACAACATATATATTTACTATTTACAAACACATATCTCTTTTACGTCATCACATCAACTCTTGAAGCTGAAGTAGGAATTATATTATCCCTATTTTATAAATGAGGAAAATGAAAGTACGCAGTATGTGACATATAGTATATGCAAATATTTGCTAAAGGATTAAGACTCAAATAGGCTAAGTCACTTGTGCAAACTAGTGGCAGAACAGGGTTCAAAACCAGGTCTCTTTTAATTCTAAAACCAGTGGTCTGTACAACAAAATACAACTGTTTCCATAAACTATTTTCATCATTATATACTGAGTTTAAGTACAAAACTAAGTACAGTTATAAAACAGAACTAGACAGATAATTTATTCACTTCATGGTCACATTTTTAAGCTGTTTTTGTTAGTATAATACTGACAGTGCAATTATCATCAGAAGACCACAGGGGGATGGAAGCTAGTCACGCCAGCTCATTACTTCAGTGTACACAATTTTAATACCACAGGGTGGACAATTTGAAAGTTACCCAAAACAGCAAATGTATTCAATCATTCATTCACTCACTGATTCCTTCATCTAAACAATATTTATTGAACACCTATGATGTGACAGAAGTCGGAAAAGTTTAAGTGCCTACAACGTACCATGGACACGTTCATAAACAGTCTCATTTTGTCTTCCCAGAATTCTTCAAAAGAGGGCTGTATCCTCATTTGAAAGGTGAGAAAAAAGAAGCTCAGAAAGGTTAAGTAACTTTCTAAAGTTAAGTGGTCAAGCTCAGTGCCATTTCCAAGTTCTATGAGTACAAGCACAGGTATACACACAGGCATCATCTTCTGTTCCCACGTAGCTGGCAGTCTACCACTCTACACCACGACCAAACAAGAGTGAGAGCCCAACCCTACATTGTTCAAAACGTACATTTTACTGTTAAAAGTCCTTTCAATATGCACACAAAAGAACTGGAAGGATATTCATTAAAATGTTATCAGTGGTAGGGGTATGTACTTTTTTTCTTCATTATGCTTTTCTGTACCATGAAAGTATACTGCTTTCAGGAATCAAAAAATATGTCAGGAAATCTTTTGTTTTCACAGTTTAAGTTATTACGACTGCAGGTTGTGACCCATCCTGTCACACATAGGGAATATTCTGAAAACAGCAAACTGGGGGAACACTGGGGTAAACAGCCAAGGCAACTCCCAGCAGAGCCAACTGGGCCAGGGCTGAGGAGATCAATATTGCCAGCAACCCTGTTATGGAGTTCTACCTTATTGGGTCAGATCACCCGATTTTTTAAAAAAACAAAGCACAGAATAGAAAACAAGAAAAAAGAAAACATCAGCAAACAACATACATAGTAAGTACAGTTTTGGAAACTGTGTTTTAGCTACATGACTTAATTTTTTTCTTTTGTGGCCCAGCCACGTGGCATGCAGGATCTTAGTGGAAGTGCGAAGTCCTAACCACTGGACCACCGGGGAATTCCCGACTTAATCTTCTATTACGCTGCACCTTCTTCACAGCATGACAGCTATACTGCCCTCCTTGCTGCTCCTTGAATATGCCTGTGACACTTAGGAACTTTGCACTGGCTAATGCCCTTGCCTGGAAGGCTCTTCCCCCCAAGAAATCCAAATGACTAACTTCCTCACCTAGTTCAAGGCTCACCTTCTTGGTGATGCTTACAAACTCCCACTCCCCTGGACATTCCTGATCCTCCTTACCCTAGCTGTACCTTTTCTTTTTTCCATACACACAATAAATTATTATTAAGCACTTAACCTGTGTAATTGTACTAGAAACTAAGATCTAAGAATAAGAAAGTGTGATACCTTTTTAACACTTTTTGTTCCACAAAATCATAGAAGCACGCAAATAACATCTCCTATAAGTCAGACACAAAACCTGTATTATTCCTCAGAGGTTAACAGGCAAGATAACAAAGGTGAAAAGCAGCAGATCCAAGATTTGAGCCCACATCTCTGACTCCTAAATTAAATATTCTCCTAAAAGTCTTCTCTTTAGTTGATATATTTTCAAGTTATTATTAATGGAAAATATTGGGTGGGCCAAAAGGTTCATTGGTTTTTTCCATAAGATGGCCCTAGTAGCACTTAGTTGTCTTCAACTTCATTCAAAGCAATTTTGTTAGATTGTATTGTGACAGCTATCATATCAGCGTGCATTTAAAAAAAGACATCAAAATTGGTAAGTTTTTGTGTAGCCATTTTAATACTGAAGATGCAAGAAAAAAAGCAACATTTTTGGCATATTATGCTTTATTATTTCAAGAAAGGTAAAAACGCAACTGAATTGCACAAAAACATTTGTGCAGTGTATGGAGAAGGTGCTGTGACTGATTAAACGTGTCAGAGTGGTTTGCAAAGTTTTCTGCTGGAGATTTCTCGCTGGACGAGCTCCATGGTTGGGTAGACCAGTTGAAGTTGATAGCGATCAAATCGAAACAATAATTGATAACAATCTTCTTATACCACACAAGAGATAGCCGACATACTCAAAATGTCCAAATCAAGCGTTAAAAATCATTTACACCAGCTTGGTTATGTTCATCGCTTTGATGTTTGGGTTCCACGTAAGTTAAGCGGAAAAAACCTTCTTGACCGTATCTCCACATGTGATTCTCTACTGAAACATAATGTAAATGTTCCGTTTTTAAAACAAATTGTGACGGGTGATGAAAAGCGGATACCGTACAACAATGTGGAACGGAAGAGATCTTGGGGCAGATGAAATGAACCACCACCAACCACACCAAAGGCTGGTCTTCACCCAAATAAGGTGATGTTGTGTATATGGTGGGACTGGAAGGGAGTCCTCTATTATGAGCTCCTTCCGGAAAGCCAAACGATTCATTCTAACAAGTAGTGCTCCCAATCAAACCAACTGAAAGCGGCACTCGAGGAAAAGCATCCAGGATGAGTCAACAGAAAACGCATAATCTTCCATCAGGATAACGCAAGACCACGTTTCTTTGATAACCAGGCAAAAACAGTTACGACTTGGCTGGAAAATTCTGATTCATCCACTGTATTCACCAGACATTGCACCTTCAGATTTCCATTTATTTCAGTCTTTACAAAATTCTATTAATGGGAAAAATTTCAATTCCCTGGAAGACTGTAAAAGGCACCTCTAACAGTTCTTTGCTCAAAGAGATAAAAAGTTTTGGGAAGATGGAATTATGAAGTTGCCTGAAAAATGGCAGAAGGTAGTGGAACAAAAGGGTGAACACGTTGTTCTATAAGTTCCTGGTGAAAATGAAAAAATGTGTCTTTTATTTTTACTTAAAAACCCCAAGGCACTTTTTGGCCCAGCCAATACTTCACTTTACCTCTGGAAGATACGCTATAAGACCAGAGTACAGGCACAATTAAATAATAAACAAACTGGACAATTTCTAAAACAAATAAATAGAACATGCTTTAAAATGTAGCACAGTTTTTATAGTTCTAAAGCAAAATTAGGGTATATGAAACTGTTCATTCAAAGATTAAATAAAGAACCAAGTATTTTGCAACACTGGTACTTGTGTTAATTGTGAACAGATCACAAGACTTCCTATGAGAATCAGTAACCATTCTTTTTTTTTAATAACTTTTTAAAAATTTTATTTATTTAATTTATTTTTTTTGGCTGCGTTGGGTCTTTGTTGCTGTGCGTGGGCTTTTTCTAGTTGCGGTGAGCGGGGGCTACTCTTCATTGCAGTGCATGGGTTTCTCGTTGCGATGGCTTCTCTTGTTGCAGAGCACAGGCTCTAGGCGCCTGGGCTTCAGGAGTTGTGGCTCGAGGGCTCAGGAGCACAGGCTCAGTAGTTGTGGCGCACGGGCTTAGTTGCTCCGCGGCATCTGGGATCTTCCCAGACCAGGGCTCGAACCCGTGTTCCCTGCATTGGCAGGAGGATTCTTTTTTTTTTTTTTTTTTTTTTTGCGGCACGCGGGCCTCTCAATGTTGTGGCCTCTCCCGTTGCGGAGCACAGGCTCCGAACGCGCAGGCTCACGGACCCCCAGCCGCTCCACGGCATGTGGGATGTTCCCGGACCGGGGCACGAACCCGTGTCCCCTGCATCGGCAGGCGGACTCTCAACCACTGCGCCACCAGGGAAGCCCCGGCAGGAGGATTCTTAACCACTGCACCACCAGGGAAGCCCAGTATCCATTCTTAAATACTGGTGCTAGAAACTGAGGAATGAGTCAATTTGAGTAGCTGTTTTCAAAGAATTATTTTGACTACAAAAAAAAAAAAAATGTAGCTCTTTCAGAATGTGAAGTCATTACAGAAACGTGAGCTTTTACCAGCTAGCTGGAATTTTACTGCAATTGAGCCAGAACCATAGTAATAAAATGAAAGGAATTGAGAAATATCCAAATTTCTCTCTCAGATCAGATTCACAACTGAAACTGTTCTTTACTCACAGATAGACTTTAATGTTGTGGCAGTAATATTTTAAGAGTTGGCATTTCCCCCTACATTTTACAAAACTTCAAATACAACAAAACACCTAAACAGCAGGCATGTAAATATGAGTATTTTGTCCAAAGGGCCAAGAAATTTTAACTCCATTTAATATTTTACCTTATAAACTTATTCACCATCTCTACTCCATCACTAAATCATACTTTCTTCACATTTTGGAATTGGCTCAAATTTAGAAAACTGCTATATGTATTAAAGATTAGCCTGTCTTCATGAGCTCATACAACTTCTGGCCTTTTTAAAGTATGCAGGAAGAGAGATGCACAGTAATTTCTGAGTTTATCAAATTAGAAGATTAAGTTCCTGGCAAAGGTACCCTTCTGATACCTGAGGCAAACAAAATGTTATCAACAGGCCATCTTTTTACAGGTAATTTTACTAACTAAAAATGTAGGTACGTACTTAATAAAATTTTCTCTATATCATTTCTAAAAATGAAGACTTCAAAAGGGACTTTATCACAGAGACAAACTGTAGGCCATCAAGTCCCAACGTCCCAGTCACATTCCACTTGGAAGGTCTGCTAGACTCCTCCAAACAGTCTATGCAATCCTACTCAATTTTCAGTTGAAAAACTAAGCCCTCAAGAAGGAAAGAGATTTGCCCTAAATGACCTTGTGAACTAGTAAAAGAAAAATACTAACACTCCAACTCTTATTTTCAAGTTTTAACTAGTATTCTCTGGTGCCTCCCTAAATTTGCCATTAGGCAACAACCAAAAGCCAAATCTGTGCTAATAAGATTATTGACGCTTTTTTCCAGGTTATTGCTATTCCTTGGACAGGTAAAATATGTGTCCCTCACAAGCCGTGAAACACTATTCGAGGCATTTTCCTCATTCTTTACCTCACCTTTGTCTTGGTTTCTGAGACAGACAGCAAGAGCAAAGCTCTAGACCAGCCCTATCCAATGGCACTTTCTGCAACAATGGAAATGTTTCAGCACCTGGATTGTTCAATACAGTAGCCACTAGTTGCATGTGACTACTGTGCCCTTGAAATATGGCTACTGTGACTGAGAAACGGAATTTTTTATTTTATTCCATTTTAATGAATTTAAGTTTACAGTACAATTCTAGATAACTATAACTTCCGTCATTATACTGCCTGTGACCCAGTAATGGTTCTTATATCCCTTCCCGCCTACTGAACTGAGCAAAACATTAACGATAGAGTCCCATAGAAATAAAAAGTCCTCCAGTTCCTTTTTTCCAGGGTCAAAAATTTTTCTGATTCCTAAAGACCTTTTTCTAAAATCTCTTAAATCCAGTTACCAAAGCTTCCACCACTAGACCCTTATAATCTTGAGGAAGAAATGGGTGAAGTATTGGCACTCTACTATTCACCCTGCAGTTTTCTTTAGCTCCAATACTAGAATGTTTTTCTGAGATGATTTCTTCCTTCATTTTCATTGTTTTTCTCTATTATTTTAGTAATGTTCATGTCTACAAACTCAGGTGCCTAAAATTAGATACATTAAAATATAATGTTGGGGCTTCCCTGGTGGCGCAGTGGTTGAGAGTCCGCCTGCCGATGCAGGGGACACGGGTTCGTGCCCCAGTCTGGGAAGATCCCACATGCCGTGGAGCGGCTGGGCCCGTGAGCCATGGTCGCTGAGCCTGCGCGTCCAGAGCCTGTGCTCTGCAACGGGAGAGGCCACAACAATGAGAGGCCCGCGTACCGCAAAAAAATAATAATAATAATAAAATATATGTATATCTATATATATAATGTTCAAGGTTCTACATAACAAGAAAATCACAGAGCTAGAGGAATCAGAGATCTTGACCACAATATTACCGTGGGAATCAAAGCAGTTAGAATTTGACTGCAATCTTTACAAGAATAGAACCAAGACCTAAGATCCATGGCATTACATAAGAAACTTCTCCAAAGTCCCTTTTTTGTCCCTCTCCTCTTGAGTGGAGTAATCGGAAAGCTGGTGAGAATCCACTAAAGACCATGATTTTTATTTTGGCTAAGATAATAATGAGCTGTTCTAATGGAAACTGGCCGAAGGGTTTGCCAGCTTCTTTAGGGCCAAGTCTGACATCTGGCCATGTCAGTAAGTCACACAGCAAGACTCCTTAAAAAAAAAAATGAAACCAAAAAAGCAGGTATCCAATTCACGTTAAAAGATTTATTAAGTTATTGAAGGATACAAGCCTTCTTATTCATTCCACTCAAGCCTGAAAATTAACCCATCAATTTAACCTTTCAAGGCTCTACTCTTATCTTCCTTCAAGAAGATTTCTCTGATTCTGCCAATGAGAATAAATTTGCTTCTTTTCAAACATCTACAGCTGTACTTCTCATACTTTAATGGGCATATACGAATCAGCTAGGTACACTGTTAAAGTGCAGATTCTGAATCAGTAGGCCTGGGGTGAGGACACTGGAAGAAGATCCCAGGTGATGCCCAGGCTCACTGCCACATTTCTGTATAGCAAGATCTACAACCCACTTCTACAAATACCTTAAGGGCACCTATCACTTTCATTTTGGAATTCTAATTATTTACATACACATCTTATCTCCCCACTGAATTATAAATTCCTTGGAAGCATGATGTGAATCTCAATTATATTTTTCTTTTCCACAGCAGACAGCAAACAGGCATTCAAACGCTAGGAGTAAAGGAAAGAAAAATACCAAAGAAATAAAGTTCCTGCAGCCTGGGCCATAGGTAGTTCCTCTCTATGGAATCAAAGGTAGGTTAAAGAGCACTGAATTCTGTGAAAAGTCAAACTGTTTTTCATTTACTTGGTTAAATGAAATACAGTGCAGTAATATCAGAAAAGCTGTGGCCAAAGCATGCCACTCCTTACACTGGATAGCAGAGTGATGGGGCACAGACCTGCAAAGCTAGCAGATTTTTTGGGGAAATACCCAATCAAATAATAAATTTATTAATTAAGGGAGATACAGGAATATCCTTTTTAAAAAACATAATAGACTACACAAAGAATCACTGAATCATCAAATCCAGTAAGTTTAACTTATAGACTAAAAAATTTAGTTAGGTGATTTATCCAAAGATACAAGTATATGGAAGAGGTGGAACTTGTACATAGATGCCCTGACAGCTAGTCCAGTATTCTTTGCACTATGCTACCTCATGAATGGACACTACATGAAGAAATAACACTTTCCATCATTCTTAAACTGTATCTTGTGAGCACATCTATTCTGAATTACTGGAAGAAGAATGAGTAAACAATTTTTTGAAAAGGGGGCAACTAACATAAACACATACATACTCAAGCAGGAATATAAATGGTTAATAAATATGAAAAAAATCAACTTTGGTTGTAATCACAGAAATGTAAATTTAAATCAGATAATATTTTTGGTCTACTAAATTGGCACAGACTACAAAAACACCCACTGTAACTAGAGTGTAAGGAAGTGGGCATACTCATACAGTTTTGTTTTGGGGTTTTTTTCCAGAAAAATTGCTTTAATTTGTTTGCATAATACCAAAGTGTTTCTCCCTTTTTTAAAAAAATACATCTTTATTGGAGTATAATTGCTTCACAATACCGTGTTAGTTTCTGTTGCACAACAAAGCGAATCAGCCATATGCATACACATGTCCCGATATCCCCTCCTTCTTGAGCCTCCCTCCCATCCTCCCTATCCCACCCAGGTGGTCACAAAGCACCAAGATGATCTCCCTGTGTTAGCTGCTGCTTCCCACTAGCCATCCATTTTACATTTGGTGTGTATATATGTCAATGCTACTCTCACTTCGCCCCAGCTTCCCCCTCCCCGCCATGTCCTCAAGTCCATTCTCTATGTCTATGTCTTTATTCCTGCCCTGCCACTCATACACTGTTGACAGAAATAAATGTCTGTACAACTTTTCAGCAGGGCAAATTTGTACAATGTATCAGAAATCCTAAATAAAAGATATACCATAGGATCTAAGAAATACAATTCTGGAAAATTAACCTGAGGATATATTTGGAGATCTCCAGTAAACATCATTGTATATGTATCATTTGTACATTTTTTTTTTACAATTGTGAAAAGCTGGAGATGACCAATAACCATATTTTATATTAAAAATACCATAATTTATATTAAAATAATAGTATTTTAACAAACGATGAAGTAAGATATAGTGCATCTAAAAGTTGAACTACTATAGTGTGGAAAATGTTTTCAATTAACTGACAATCAGACATCTTTTCCAAGGCTTTTACAAGTTTTAACCCAACAGAAATATTACTGAATAGAGTAATATATTCCAGTGCTTCTCAATCTGGCTGCATCCTTGGATCAACTAAGGAGATAAAGGGTTAAGAACTCTGTGTCAAAGAATGCAAATGGCCTTTACACAGAAAAAAGCTCATATGAAAAGAGAATCAAGTTAAAATGCACTGAGATAGGGCTTCCCTGGTGGCACAGTGGTTGAGAATCTGCCTGCTAATGCAGGGGACACAGGTTCGAGCCCTGGTCTGGGAGGATCCCACATGCCGCGGAGCAACTAGGCCCGTGAGCCACAACTACTGAGCCTGTGCGTCTGGAGCCTGTGCTCCGCAACAAGAGAGGCCGCCACAGTGAGAGGCCCGCACACCACGATGAAGAGTGGCCCCCCTTGCCACAACTAGAGAAAGCCCTCTCACAGAAACGAAGACCCAACACAGCAAAAATTAATTAATTAATTAATAAACTCCTACCCCCAACAGCTAAAAAAAAAAAATGCACTGAGATACCATTTCTCACCTATCAGATTGACAAACACCCAATCATTTGACATCAACCTTATTAGCAAGGATATGAGAAAAGTCTGTTACATTGTTGGTGAGAACTCAAAACGGCACAATTCCTTCCACTATCTAGCAACATCTACAAAGTTACAAATACATTTACCATTTGCCTGAGCAACGTCAATTACAGGAATCTATCTCAAAGATACACTAGCAAAAATAGTTTTGCAAAGTAGTTTAACACATTTGTTAAAGCAAAAGAATGGAAACAATAGTAGCACATCTACCCAGAGGAGCAATAAGCAGTTTAAAAGAAATAGGGAATATTTCTATTCTGATCTCTAGGATACACTTTATACAGTTTAAAAGGGGACAGAAAGAGGTGGAGAGAGAAAGTATGAATAATATGCTAGAGTTTATCAAGGGGAGGGAGAAACAAATATACACAAATATATAAGTGCAAGTAGATTGCTTACATTTTCTTTTTAAAAGGAAGAATTTTTAAAAAAATTTTTAATTTTAAACGTCTCTTATATTAGGAGGAAGTTAAGGCAGTAGAATAGACAGGGATAGAAGTTGGCCTGCTGTAAACATAGTTTGCTTTAAAGATTTGCTTTGGAAGCAGTAAATTTTACATAATTATATATTAGAAGATATTTTTTAAAAAACTGAAAGCTAAATGAAACAAATGAACCTAACCATATATTGAGTTGATGGTTAAGCCCACATAAATTTAATTACAAATTTATAGGGAACAAAAGGAACAGAGAAACATGAAACTACACTATGAGGATCCAATCAGCAATATTCAGAATGTAGCAAATTCTACAGGACAGAGGACCCAGTTTCCCCAACAATAAATTACAAGGGAAAAAAATGAGATGGAGAGTGAGCCTATAGATTTGTAAAGTTTTATAAGACACATATAAGCCTATTGGGATGTATGAACCTTATATAGCTCCTGGTTTGAACGTTCAATTTGTTTAAAAAAAATTTTTTTTTTCTTTGAAACAGTCAGGAAAATCTGAACATTGACTAGATATTTGATGACATAAAGAAATTTCAGTGACTTTTTCTAGATGTGATAATGGCATTCTGGTTTTTGCTTTGTTGTTTAATTCTTATCTTTTAGAGAGACATACTAAAGAAAAAACAAATGACCTGGGAATTAAAAACAAACAAACAAAGAACAGTGTTTGGATCCCACAGATATAACTAGCCTGATGTAGGGCCTACACATCATTGTATTAAAACTGCCCCAGGCAGTTCCAATGAGCCACCAAGTTTTGTAAACCACTGATCTGGGGCAAGTCATGTCAATAGGATAAATAACTCACTGAGTTATGAATGGAACTACATGTCTCCAAAAGTACTCTTGAAGGTAGGAATCAGTATTTATCATTGGCACTAATGGCTAAAACTGACATCTCTGAATTCTACTGTACTTATTTTTAAGGTACTTATAAAGTTAAATAAATGTTTACTTAGCTCTCTGATTTACTTAGTTTCCTAAGCAAACTTTTCTTGGCTTCTTATACATATTGAACAAACCAGGAGCAATAATGGTAAAAGCCTTAAGGTCCAGGCACAAGGCAATTAGAGCTAGTAACAACTTATGATCTATAAACATAAACCATTAAGTGATTAACAAGAAAGCATTCTCAATAAAACAACTGGAGCAGGTTACAAACCTCTGAAGCACAGAAGGTCATTTAGGCTATATCAGACAACTTCATTCCAATTTAGTCTTATTTCTCTTATCTCACCTTTTCAAAACTTTTGTATACAACCAATGCAGGAAGAACAACTGCTAAGAAATAATTAATTTAAGGGGAAAATGATCACTTTTAATCCTGAATAAACCCATCTCAGGTAGAAAGATAAGCAGAAAAGGGCTAATTAGTAAGTAACTGATCCTTTGGTTAGTGATAAATGAAATGTCCATTTAACTTATCCTATAAGCTGCCAAGTAATGACTGTCACAAAGCAAAATGAAAAGATAATGCCGAGGGCTTCCCTGGTGGCGCAGTGGTTGAGAGTCCGCCTGCCGATGCAGGGGACACGAGTTCGTGCCCCGGTCCGGGAAGATCCCACATGCCGCGGAGCGGCTGGGCCCGTGAGCCACGGCCGCTGAGCCTGTGCGTCCGGAGCCTGTGCTCCGCAACGGGAGAGGCCACAACAGTGAGAGGCCCTCGTACAGCAAAAAAAAAAGATAATGCCAAGATACATCTGGCCGGGTGCTTTCCTCAGATTCAGGCAGCTCAGTTCTCCTTAAAAGAGCACACAATTGGGAAGGAATTTCCCAATCCAGACATTATATACATGGGGTTTTAGCAGAGAAACCTTGCTGTCTCCAGCATTCCAATCATCCACAAAATATGATGAACAGTTATGGAGGCAGAGATTATACAGTTCAGAAACTAAAGTTGTAATCACATACCTAATGGATCAATTCAAACCTTTACAGAAACAATAAATATTCGTGAGGTACAGAAAAGGTATCAGGAGAATTATGCCTCTTTGCATTTGCCAGGTGACTCAAATTTTTCTTCAGATTTATCCAAAATCAGTGGACCCCTATACTACCACACTTTGTCCAAGACATGCTGCAAATTCAGTGGAGTTTAAAAATAATTTAAAGGCAATGGGGGTGTTTCAAAAAGCAAGCCTGAAATAAAAGAACTCATTCTCTAAGACCCTGACTTTAAAGATATCTATACATAAAAGCTCAGGGAGAAAAAAGTTATCACACTGAACTTCTGTGTTTAGTTACCCATCCAAGAAAGGCTTTTTAGGCATAGAATGATATGTCCCAACATGCTTTTGACATCAGGGGGAAAAAAAACCACTACCTGCCTGCAGAAGTTTAGGATTTTATGTTCCTGCTGTTATCTTATGAACACCACTAACTCTCAATAGATCTAGTTCTTTAGGGCTGAGGTAGTTTACCTGAAAAAAAAAAAAATATTGTGGTAAGAGAATATACGGCTTCTTATAGCAGGCCATTTAAGGAAAAAAATGACCTCAGCTAGGGGGAAACTTGGATATTCAATGGCTGTATGTGGGAGGGAATAAACTTGAAGTCTGAGAGGGGAAGTTGGAGGGAGGAGGAAGAAAGCACATTGGAGAAGATAAAGGGTATATTTTTAGACAGGTGGGATACTGAGTAAGCAGTTTCCATCAATAGAACAGAACTGCCAGTTAGATAAGTATTTCAAACTGTGATCAGACAGATGTTCTATAAATATTTGCTAACTGGTATATGACTATTAAAACTACTTTGGTAAATACTATGTTCAAACTGAATCTAGCTCGACTTGTAACTCTGGCTTACTAAACCTTTTCTTGGGCTTTATTTTCCAGCCTACTAACCTTTACAGGTATTCTCGAAAATGTCTTCTATTCCTCTACATTTACTCAGAGAGATAAGTATACAAAATGTTAACTAGATTTTAAAAGTATTAGAAAAAACTCTTTTCTATGCTTAACAGGGTTTGTAGGTTTTCTATAAAAAGTATGAGTTATTTCAAAATAAATTCTTTTCTCCTTCTTAAACTTAGCTCTACAACCAAACAGTGCATCTGATGTAGTTTTCCTATTCAGTATTTCAACTTTTCTTTCCAATCTCTTAAGATTTTTTGCCCTTCATATTTTTTGTAACCTAAAAGTAATTTCTGGCAAACAACTCATAATTCAGGCCATGTTTATGGATATGGAAAGATTAGTATCTATTATCCTTAAAGAGAAAGTGGTCTCTGATAACAATGAGTATTATTCCAGTACTGCTAGAAGGAAGAGAGCCACAGAGTATAATGCAATTACCAAGAAACAGCTCTCTACAGAGTATGTTCCTCTATACAGAAGCCATTCATTACCATATAATTATAAGAATTCCCAATAAGACACTTCATCATTTAACATCACCATGTTTATATGCAACTTTTAGTTCTCAAAAGTACTTTGATATTCCCCTTAGTTTTCATAGCACTTATCCTCTGAAAAGGTCCAAATACTGTGTATGGCCTTTGAATATGACTTGAAAATCACAAAGAAAAGAGAGGGGAGAGAGGAAGGAGAGGGGAGAGAAGGGAAAATGGGGAGAGAGGGAAAAGGGAGAGGGAGAGAGAAACTATTTCAAACACAAATATTAAAAATGTAACGTGATATGGCAGAATAAGCACTGCGAGTCAAGAGATCTGCTTCAAATCCCAGTTCTGCTGGTAACCAGCTATACGCCTTCCTGAGTCATTTAATTATATTTTTTTACATTGTCAAGACTGATTTTGACTTAGTGTTCACCTTAAATTTAGCTTTTTAAAAACCTACTACAATTAAAGTACTTCAAATATCGTATTATAACACTAGCTCAGTTAAAGGTCCATCATTTTACCACCTGGAGTTAGTCCTTCACTTTTGTCTCAATTTGACCTGCAGCCTGGATTACTTAGGCTGCACCCTCAAGATGTATTTGGAGGAAGAGGGACTGTAGGAAGATTCCTTTACAAGATGGGATGGTGCTGAGCCGGTGAGGAAGTTAAGGAATAAGTGCACATGCATGCAGAAAACCTGGTCATTCACAAATCAGGAGCACTGAAGAACAACTCTGTTTAAATTTCGGGAGGTATAACCAGATTTGAGGGCGGCTCTGAGCTGAGGCTTTCTGGTAATCACAGCCTCCACCCTTCAAACCTTTACTCCCCCAGTGGACACCAAACCAATTTCCAGTTCCGGGTTCCCAACCAATCGTATCAAGCCACAACAGAGGGCTCCGCCGACCCGGGCACCGTTTTAGGGCTCCAGAGCGAGATGCACAAGACCCCAGCACCTGTCGGCCTCACATTCTTCCCAAAAAGAGGGGGTGGGAGGGAACAGTAGGTCTATGCCCCGACCTTCTGTACTCAGTCTACCGCAAAGTCCGTGAGCCCTCTGGACTGAAACAACCTCCGAACTCCAGGGGAAGGGGCGCTGCTCGCCGTGACCCTCCCACAGATCCTTCTCCCAGGGCTAATCTCCGGTTTATAGGTCCCACCTCCGACCGTGGTTTCTCAGGCCTCGGGAACCCCGGGCCTGGGAAGCTGACAGACGGATGCCGAGAATGAAGGCAGCGGGGGAGGGTGCACTCCTCGCCACCAGGGGAAAAGATAGGAAAGCAGGGGTAGCGGCAACTGTGTCCCCCTCGGCGAGGGCGGCAGGCCATCCGAATATCTGCCGAAGGGTCTGTCATTCCTTTACTCACCAGGAGCAGCAGGGAGCATCTGAGGTCGGGTAAGGATAGGAAGACGGCAGGACTCATGGTAACGCCGGGGTCCACGGCAGGGACTGGCGTTGGCGGCTGGGACTGGACAGGGTTGGGTTGGGTTAGGAAAGGGCTGGGCTCCGGGAGCCGGCGGCAGTGGAGGATTCTCCCGGCAGCTGCACCTCGTCCTCTCGACCCGGAGCTCCAGCGGCGAACACCCGGGACAACTTCCGGAGAGGCCTTGCACACCCTCACTTCCGGGTCCTGCCTACCTCGGAGCACATCGGAATATGTAGTCCTGCCCCATTCTCAAAGAGCACGTCATTGGGAACCAAGAACTCTTTTCCCATCAGGCTCTCGGCCCTGGTCCACCGAGCCCGCCGCGCGCGGGGCTCTGTGGGATAGAAAGGGTGGAGGGCGGGAACTACAATTCCCAGAAGGCTGTGCGGTCGAGCGTCTCGGGCGGCCTTCCGAGGGGCTCCGCCAGTTTCAGCGTGGTGGGCTCTGTCCCAGCCGGATGTAGTGGCCTGACCTGGCAGGAGGGGCGGCCCAGCGGGGGTCGTGCCTCCTGGAGCCGCCCCCAGGACGTGAGTCCTGGAGGAGGCGAGGGTGAGTAAGAGGGGGCCTGGCTGGGGAGGCTCCTATCGATCTGCACTGCTTGGCCCCTGCCTCAAACTCACGACCCTCCTGTCCTGGGCTGTGGCCTGAACCTCCCATCACTGGCCTCCTCGCCTGCTGCCTCTTCTCTCTGCGCTAATTCTTGCATTATAAAGCCCGAGCCACCCCTCTGGGTTTCAGTGGAATGTGTCAATGACTTACCCCTAATTGTCTCTTTGGGCTCCTGTAAGGAATAGATGTGGGATGGACTGGGAAAGCACGTTGTAAACTGAAAAGCTCAGCGCGAGAGTGATTGCTACTAATGCATGGATCACACCTGCAGCATAATTTAAAAATTCGTTAGCCAAGCAGTTGAGGAACAACCTGGCTGCCCCCGTTAGCTCTCCAGCCTCATCTACGAACACCCAGCCAGGTCCACGTGCCCCCAATCGTAGCCACACAATTCACAACTAAGTAGCCGTGAGGCATTTAACTCTTCTGTGGTTCTCCCTACTCCTTGCCTTTGCTTCAGCTTCCCTGCTGCCCGGAATGGCCCTAACCCCTTCTCTACCTGGATAGCCATCTCAAATGTCGCCATCCCTGAGAACGTCCCAAACAACCAACCATTTGGTCCTAATCAAAATTACTCTTCCTTTGCTTATGACTACAGCACCACTAGTTTTCTATGGTTTTAATTATTAGAGCATTTATTACACTGGCTTGTTCTATAGTTAGTTAATGATGATTATACCTTTGCATTGTATAGCATTTCATAATTAACAAAGTGGTTTTGATTTTCATCTGTAAAAAATTTACGAATAGCATTAGCGCTAAAAAAAAAAATACGTATGCGTTTGAGCTTAAAAAAAAGGAGGGGGGACCTTAAAGAATGGATTTCTCAGGCTGACAAAATTAAACAGTGATGGAGCCAAGATTTTTATTTAGGTCTCCTCTCTCCTAGTCCAGTGTTCTTATATCTATACCACTCAGCGACCTCTCTGACAGAGAGATAGAAATGAGGAATTAAAAAAGAGCAGAGACTCATGAGTATGAACTCACTACTCCAAGAAACTAAACTTTGACCCTGCTCACCCTCTGGACTCAGCACTCAGCCTATGACTTTTCATTCAACAAACATTCACTGAACACTAGCACCTGTTACTGTGCTAAATGCTAAGAATTATGAGATGAAGTATATATAAATATATTGGGCTGGCCAAAAATTTCATTCGGTTAGTGAATACGTTTTTCAATAAAGTTCTTCGTGAAAATGAAAAATGCCTTTTATTTGTACTTAAAACCGAACGAACTTTTTGGCCAACCCAATATATAACAGGTACAATTTTTAGTTTATTTTCAAAAGTTTTTTGTGATTCTGATGTGCCTAAAACTCTGATTACCTAGAGTCTAAAGTGATAGGCATTAGAGTTCAGTACAGTGCCTAGCACATAGTTGGCACTCAACTTGTTGAATGATCAACTTGGTCTACCAATTTCATGTTTCATATTTTACAGAAAAGCAGAGCTGAGGCAGCCCAAGTGTTCACTCCATATTATTAACAGAACTGGATCTTGATCCCAAGTGCAATTACTCCTCTACCGTGTTTCCACCTCCACCCCTGTTTTGTAGCTTCTTTCAAGTCACTTTAATATAATCCTGCATATGACTGGTTTTTCTGACATGACAGACATGCTCAGACATGACAGAGTCTCTCAAAACGCCCATTTCTGCCAAGACGTTAACTCAGATTGTCAGCAAAATAAAGCCATGAAGAGCTGACTTTACCAAAATTAAGAAAATGCTTTCACTCTAAGGCAGAACTTGAACCAAAAATCTTCATCAGTGACAGCCAAGTACTAGCTCATGAGTTGTGATAAATTTATTTTACAAAGCTCTCAGATCCTTGGGAGTCACAGAGATTGGAGTGTCAGTTTCTGGTAAAATCAGAAGAGGGCTTGCTTACCCTTATTGCAGATACTAACTGTAGCTAATTAACAGCTGCTCCCTTTAGATAGGTACGTATGCTCCACTTTGCCATGTTCCCCATGACTCCCCATGTTTCTTGCCCTTGTTACCTCCCTGATCCTTGTAGGCATTCAACTTTGGAACTTTGATATAGCATCTTTGCTTTAGGATGGAAGTTTAAGATCATTGATGAAACTACCCCTCTTTCCTTCCCATCAGATGCTTGAATTCTTCCTGCTGCATTTCTGACATAATCCAGCCTCTGCTTAAACACTCTTATGATAAGGAACTCACTATTTTCCTATGCAGCTAATGCATTTCTAGAAGGTTCTATCAAACCATATGAGACTACCAGTCAAAGCAAAATTTTTCCTTAATGAAAAATGGTTTATCCTAATGATGTGGTTTCCAAGTTAAGTTCCTAAGGTCAAGATCTCTAACTAGGTATATTTCCCTGGTGGACACAAGGGGAGAACAAATATAAATTCCTCCTTTTGTGGGCATGAGAGAAAGAATGAAGTACCTTCTAATTTAGTGCTTAAATCTAGGTAATTCTAACCTGACAATTAAGTTCACATCATACCTATTTTGTGGCTTGGTCATCACCTTTATTCCCAATATCAAGTCTAATATTTAGTATTATGTGGAATCAAGTCACCTGTATTAACTTAGCAAGTCACTGTGACTTTTGGACCCTGTGTCTAATGTTAAATATTCAGCCTTTTTTTTTTTCTCAGCCCCTGAGAAGGGTCTTGAAGCATCTAATCCTTTCATTTTACAGATGAGCAACTTGTACAAGGGGTCACCTAATTTACTCCATTATGGCAATTCTAAGACTAGGACTGTAGACTTTTTGAATCCTGGTGAAATATTTCTAGTAAACCATAACGTACACATTTAGAACTGATGAGATGGATTTCCTACAGATACTTATTGGTTGCATCATCATTTCAGGTTGTTCCAGTTGTTGAGAAGACTATGAACAGGTCAGAGAACTTGTTCTTTCCTGGTTCCTCGTTAGCATCCCAAGTTCATGCTGCTGCTATTAATGGAGATAAGGGTGCTCTTCACAAGCTTATCATAGGTAAGCTCCAAGCTTCCCCTAAGTACAGAAACTTTAAAAAGAACTCTTTGTCCTAAGGAAGTTTGTTAATCTTAGTCTTAATTTGCAATTTACTTACACATTTTAATGGAAATACATTATTGTTTATATTTGGTTTCAGGACTTGGACAAGAAAGAAATTAAGTCCTGAAACTTAAAAATACAGGTTAAGATTAGATGAAAAGTACTTGAGAAATATCTGTGTGTTTGGCATTGAATCTGGATGTGTACTTTAAGGTGCTAAGAGAATTAATTCATCTTTGTAACAGCAGAGATCTGGAATGAGATATTGGCTAGTGAGCTATAACATTTAATATATACCCAAAGTATTAATGTTTACAAATAATTTAAATTTTAACGATTTAAAAAAATTTTTAACATCTTTATTGGAGTGTAATTGCTTTACAATGGTGTGTTAGTTTCTGCTAATGATTTAAAATTGATTCAGTGTTCTCCTTATCATTGATTCAATTGATTGATTGTGTTCAATTAAATTGATTGTGTTCACCCTATCTTATAGTGAGAGAAAGGTCCAATATGGAGGCTCTAGAAGAACTTTCTAGAGAAGTTCTAGAGAATAAAGTGAATAGGAGAAAGACAGTGGGTAAGAATATTCCAGAATTGTAAAAATCACAAATCCACATGTTTACAAGTCATTAGTCCCAAAGAAAAGAAATAAAATAAAAATTTCTGTTATTTGTAATCTCTGTACATACCAGTGTCTAGTGACATTATGATTGACAACCTGGGCTTTAAAATCAAGTCAACACTACTTGAACTTCCATACCTATTCTTTCAGAATTTATTTTCGCCCTACATTTCCAGTTTCTCCAGGAACTACCCATGCACCCTAACTGCTGGCTAGGCTTTCTATTCCTCAGTATGCCATGAATTTTGTCTTTAGTTTTCTCTATACATCTGTTCCTTCTCCCCTTTTCTACCTTCTACCCCCTTACCTTCTTCTCTACTAAACAAACTCCAATTCATCTTCAAAGACAAAATTCTTTTACTACATTCTCTGTAAAGATTTCTCTTCTCTATCAGAGGTGTGATCCTCACATTACCTCAGCTACCTACATTCAGTTACTGCTTGGAATTTGACATCTTCAGCCACCTCTGAATCACTCATTCAAACATCCACCATTCAACTAAAACTCTGTTAGTTCCAGCTCATTTGCTAATGAGAACAATAGTTTTTCAATGTCACTGAGACCCCCTATCCATTATCTTCTCCACTTTCGACCATCAGTCTCCTTCTGTCTTTACTTTCGTCCCTATTCAGTCCTGATTCCATGGTCTATTACTAAAATCCTTCCCTTGGAAAAAACTCCCTTTTCTTCTCACCTGTTACACCTGGCTGTTGCAAGCCCAGCTCTGGATGGACCTAATCCATCTACCTCTGCCAAGCCCTGAACAATTTAACCTGTCTGGAAGATTTGTAACACCCTAAATTTAAGACTACCCATTTCATAAAGGCACTCAACAGTCTCTGCTCATCATACTACATTTCTCCATAATTACTGTTCCATACCTTCTCACTCTACCAAAACTCTGACTGCTGCTTCTCCCTCCGTCCCTTCTCTGCTAATGCTTTATGCTTCTTACCAAAAATGAAAACACTAAATAGGAACTCCCTCATCTTTCAGCCTGATATCTACAAATCAACCTACAGCTACACCCGTCGTCTTCTCTCTCCCTGCTAAAACAGAGCAAATATCCCTTTCTGTCAAAGATCAGTTTTTCCACACATACTCTGTATTATATTGCTTCCTATCTTCTCAGGGATCTTGTTCCTTTTTTTTTAAACCTCTGATTACTATATCATCAACCTTTTCTTCTATTCTATATTCTTTTATCAACATTTAAACATGCTCTATTGTCTCCATTATTTAAAAATCCCTTCTCTGTTCCTTCATCCCCCTCAAGGTATTACCATATCTCTCAACTTTCCTTTGTGTAAGTGTATCAGTACATGGGCTAAACTGCTATAACAGTGACTTAAATAAGATAGAGGTATGTTTCATTCTCATAACAGTACAAAGGTAAGTGGGCAGCCTAGGGTGGATAAACATCTCTGCTTCATAAAATCGTCCAGGGATGCTGCTAGGGCTTAGCTTTGCCATTCTCAACATGTGGCTTCCATCTCTGGGTCAAAGGCAGATTCTTCCACTGTAGTCACAGCCCAGCCAGCAGGAAGCGGGAAGGAGAGAGTGCAGAATAGCAATTTGTCATTCTGGAAATGGGTGGACTTAGAGCCACACCTAGGACAAAAGAGGCTAAAAAAAAATCTCTCTCCCTGGATGGCATCATGCCCAGCTAAAACGCAGGGTGTTCAGTTCCCAAAAAGAAGAATGAGAGAATGGATATGGGGACAATTATCACCCTCTGTCACCAAAACCAAGCTTCTTGAGCCACCTGCACCTATTATCCCCACTTATTTATCTCAATCCATATTTTTCTGAAAGAAAATAAAACATGCTTTCTTATTTTGAAATATACATATAGTGAAGTCCATAGAACATAAATGTTCAGTTTAAGAAATAAATATAAATCAAACATCCATGTAATCATCACTAGGTCAAAGAACAGAACACTGTTCCCCCAGAAACCCCACTGCATCCTTCCCTCCCCCTTGGACTAATATGCTGTCTTGAGGTTTACGGTAATAATTATATTGTAGTTTTACCACCTAGTTATATATCTTAAACACTATAGTGTAGCTTTGCCTTTTCTGGACTTTTTTGGCTAAATGTTCCATGTTTACTTGTACTAAAAATTGTGTACTCAGTTATGTCACTTTCATGCTCAAAACTCTTTAATTGCTTCCCATTGTACCTGGAATAAAATTTGAAAGTGTACCTGTACCTCTTTCCCTCTCCAACCTCACATTTCACCACTCTCTTCCTAGAAAAACCTGCTTTATTTTCATTTCCCAAATCTGTAAGCCCTTTTCCATCTCAGGGCTTTTGCCTGAAATACTATTCTCCCCATTCTCTGTCTGACTGACCCTTACTCATTCTTCATATCTCAGCATTAAGGTCACTTATTCAAAGAGGCCTGCTCTGCCCATCCATTCTCAGTGAAATCTGTTCATCGTGTCCTGTCTTGGAACTCTGCAGTTTTCCTTCACAGAATTTATCTCAAGATTGTAATTCTGTGTGTATATGTATGACTATTTTAATGTCTCTCTCCTCTGTAAGCTAAGAGCCTCCATGAGTATAGACTAGGTCTGTTTAGTTCATCATTATATACACAAAATCCAGCACAGTGCTTGGCACATAGTAGCCACATGAGAAATATTTGTTGAAGGAGTAAATAAATATTATAATCATTCTTTAAGTATCTTTCCTCCCAAGAAGTCTATAATCATCTAGAGGGCTGAGATTAAATCTGAATTGAGTTGAATTGAACTGAGAGACAAGTTAGGACTAAATTCCATTGGAAAAAAAATTTATTTAAGTCAGAATTCCTCAAGAAAACATATCTTAAATAAATCTTTTATTATTTTAACATGAAATATAATCTTCAAAGGGAACAAAGTGTGTAGTATGTTGTAAATTCAAAACACTTATATAGGCTCAATCATATAAATTAATGTGTTACATAATAAAACTTGAAATATTCCTATAATTTTATATCCCCAAAGAAAAAATTCCTTAGAAACAAAGAAGCAATCATGATGTGAAACAAGTACAGAGCTGATAAATGTATTTATAAATTGGTCCCCTATGTTTTCTGTCATCTTGTCTAAGGAACCCCTTATTCATTAACTGACTTTGAGCTGTAACATTGTTCACCTTTTAAGAATTCTGCCATTTTTGTCTTCCGTGCAAAGACAATAATACCTTTGCTCTGTGGTATTTCCTAACATTTGTATATTCCTATCAAATAATGTGTTTTTTTTTAGTATTAAGGTACATCTTAAATTTCAATGCATCTTGTACCTTCTTTTATATAGCACGAGAGTGACTATCTCTAAACATATGCTATTTCTCTTTTCTAAACTAGTCACATAGTACTACAAATGAGATATATTTTTTCTTCAATCTTTGCTCACCAATTGCTCAGTGAATTCATTCACTTGAGCATTTTCTGTTTTCCCTTCTCCGTTTCCATGGAGAAGGATGTCGTGATGTGTTTGACTCCATGGAAACAGATGAGCATCTCTTTCTACATACACAACTAATTAAATCGAACACTTTCTGTGCTGCCCATTGTTCAGGAGGAGGAGTGAAGAGGCTTTCCCTGAATGAGACATCATTTTAGTAGCAATTCTTAGTGTTTAGTGTAATACGATGGATTAATGTTTTAACATAACTCATTACATCCTAGATTCAGATGAATTAGGGCTCAGTCCTGGGCCCTAAAAACATAAACATACATAGTAAAATCCTTACATGCTATGACTATCATTTATATATAAGTAGATTTTTCTTGTAATATCCATCTCAAGTAATTTAAATGAATACCAGAGACATTGTTGATAATATATTCTAGTAGATTCATTTTAATACTAATGTAGTAGAAAGGTTATAGATTTAGAGTCAGATAAACCTGAGTCTTGAATTCTGGCTTTGTCATTTATCAATTATATTACCTTGGCTTGAACCACTTAATCTTTTTGAGCCCTCAGTTTCCTCATCTGTAAACTATAGATTATAACACTTTGCCTGTGGGACAGTTAAATTAGATAATGACTGTAAAACATCTAGCATCGCACCTGACACATTGTAGACAATAAATAGACCTTATTACTATTATTATATCAGGTTGGATTTCCTGTAAAAGAATCCAATCTTACATAGTTTCAGAAATGTCTCAAAATGAAAAAGCTCTAAATGCTAAGAAAAAAAATGATGCTGCTTTCTTTGTGAAAACCAAACAAAATAACTTGTAAATATTCACTGTGTAATGATGGTTCCTGGCATTACTGCTAACAGTGTTTGGGGCATTTGCAGTGGTGAAGTGACCAAGCAGCACCATTTCTGATTCTACTACAACTTTTGTTGGCCTGTCCATGTTCTACACTAATATAAATCTCTCTGAATCATTGTCTCTCTTTGTTTATAACATCTCCCAACACAGTAGTTGGGTGTGGCAAGGAGCCTCATAAGTGGTAGAGCAGTGACATTATTTCAGGTTCCTTCTTCCTTTACTTCAACCCTGTCACTGAGGGTTAGGGTCATTGAATGTTTTATAAATGCTTGCTTATATACATGTATTTACAAATATACTTACATGCATATGCATCCATACTAATAATAGCAATAAAATGAGCCAAGATTCATAAAGTTATGTTATATAAGCACTGTGTTAAGCATTTTGTAACTTATGAACTCATTTAATAGCAAGACACCACAAAGAGTTTGGGGTACTCTCATTTCCCTCATTTCATAGGTCAGGAAACTGAGATGCAGACAGATTAAGTAACTTGTCTAATAAGTAACAGAACTGAGATTGAAGCCTGCAAGACTGATTGTAAAGCCCGTGCTTTTAACTACTAACATATGGGACCTCCATGTGTGGGTGGATATGTCTAGTATACATGCACGTTCGTATGTATGAGTACATAGAGAATGAGAAAGACAAGAAAGATGATTAGGTCTAAACCTTGACAGATGAAATTCATGGTTATCTAGTTGGAATTTTTCTGAATTTTTTTTGTGCTATGAGCCCTTTTGGCAATCTGCTGAACTTCATGGACCCCTTCTCAGAAATATATATTTTAAGACCTTAAATATAATATAATAAGAATCCAAAGAAAATCAGCTGTATTGAAATACAGTTATCAAAGTATTTTCAAATTATGATGTAGCAATATACTTGCAATCATTTTTTTAACGCAGTAAATAGCAAGATCTAGTGGCAGATCTAACAACTATGATAATTTCAAAGTAGCAATGAGTGTAAATGATATTTAAGATACCTCAACAATGATAATGAGATGTGTAAAAATATTTTCTAAAATCTCAAGTACCCTCAAAATATAATATGTCCCATGTTATTATTATTATTCTCATTTTAAATTAGGACACTGAGACTCAGAAGTTAAGCAGTTTAGTTGCATAGTTAATAACTGCAAGGTTGAAACTCAAACCAAGTCATTGGATTATGAATCCTATCTTCTTTCCATTGTTCACGTGTTGCCTCTATTACAATAAGCAGATATTTTTAAATGACCACAGATGATGGTGACAATATGAAAGGTGTGAAGTAAGAAGTAGATGAAAACAGATAAATGCATCTTTGATGCCACACAAAGGTAACATTTTAGAACAGACAAATAAGATATCAGTAGAGAATGCTGGATTTACTTGTGTTGGACAGTATGACACCATAGCTATTGTGTAGAGTGTCACAACTGTCACTACAAGTGACAGTTATTTCCTCTAACTGCTAGAGCTGGAGCTCTGGTTTCTACACATACATACGGAGACTCTTCTGCTTCAACTAGCCTTAAAATAACGGAATGCAGCAGAGCAATCATGGTTCCACCTCAGCTTTCTGATCTATGTTCAGACTGAGCACAAGCAGAATGCCAACCCCCGTTGGTCATGGATTAGAGGCTACCTCCACAGTTGCCAGAATAATTAAAACAACACAGCACACTAGCCAGCTGCATCCTATATTAGCTGTTCCTGACAGGAATGCAAATTTAAATGCACTGCCATCCAGTGAATATTAGTTTACATCATAAGCCCCACATGTGTATAACATGTTGCAGTTACCAGACACAAACGATAAATCATTTAATTCATTCATCAAAATAAGCTATGGTGGAGACTGGACAGGTATTGGCTGAATGTTGTTAACTGAAGAAATGAAGGAAGGGAGTAGGGTAGCTAGATAAAGAAGCAGGCCTTTCTCAGTTACTCTCGTTCAGGAAGCTCAGAACTTAATGGGACACTCACCACTCAGAAACTAGCCATAGAACCACTATCCCCCTAAAAGCAACTCAAAACAGGACCCAGGTGAGAGTAAGTGCTGCTTTTTCTAATTATGACTAGGGGATACATGCTTTCAGCTACCTCAGATGCAGAAATTTTCCTTATAGGCACAACATATTGGATGGTGGTGACATAACCCAATTAAATCTGTTGGGAAGTATAAATACCCGTTACACAAAAGCAAAGTATGTCAGGGATTGAAGAGAAGGCTTGAAGTTTCCCTGTATCTTACAGCCGACTTGGTAAGAGTGGAGCAACCAGTGTCTTGGGAGGTAGAGTGACCTATTATCCCTGTGGTTCTGACTCCACTTTGGCCCTGAGAAACCTAATCAGTTAGGATTGTCCCAATGTGTGATGATTGCCTCCATTTATCACATTTGTTCTTGTGACCACAGGTCCTAAATCCTCTCCTTTACTCAAGCTTCCAAGGAAGAATCTCACTGGATTTAACATTTCTTAAATGTTTTTAATAGTCCATTTTAATGTGTATGTAGCAGAGTGTTTTGTAACAGCTTTATTGAGATTCACCATACCAACATACCATACAATTCACCAATTTAAAGTGTGCAATTTAGTAGTTTTTGTATATTCACAGAGTTGTGTTGTACAAACATCACCATAATTGATTTTATTTCATTAGCCCCCAAAAAAACCCTGTACCCTTTAGCTATGACCCCTCAAACACTCCTCTTTCCTCCCTACCCCTGACCCTATGCAAGCACTAGATATAAAATTCTGGGTTGACAGTTCTTCCCCCTCCCAGCAACACTTGAAAAATGTTGTGCTATTGCCTTATGGCCTCCATAGTTTCTTATGAGAAATACACTGTAATTTGAATTTAGTTTCTAGAAATTTGATTTTGATTGACTCAGTATGGATTTCTTTGGGTTTATTTTGTTTGAGCTTTGTTCAACTTCTTAAATTTGTAGGTTTGTGTCTTTCACCGAATGTGGGACATTTCTAACCATTATTCCTTCAAATATGTTTTCAGCCCTTCATTCTTTTTCCTCTCTTTCTGGGACTCTGATGATATAAATGGTAGAAACTTTGTTATTATCCCACAGAGCCCTGAGACTCTGTTGATTCTTTTTGTTTCTATCTTTTCTATCAGTTATTCAGACTGAATAATTTCTATTGGTCTGTCATCAAGTTCAGTGATTCTTTCCTCTGTCATTTCCATTACGCTATTGTGCCTATTAGGTGAGATTTTTATTTTGGTTATTTTATTTGGTTTCTTCCTTTTTTTTTTGGCTGCATTGGGTCTTTTGCCGTGTGCAGGCTTAGTTACAGCAAGTGGGGGCTACTCTTCATTGCGGTGCATGGGCTTCTTATTGCAGTGGCTTCTCTTGTTGTGGAGCACGGGCTCTGGGCATGTGGGTTTCAGTAGTTGTGGTGCACAGGCTCAGTAGTTGCGGTGTTCAGGTTCCGTAGTTGTGGCTCACGGGCTCTAGAGCACAGGCTCAGTAGTTGTGGCATATGGGCTTAGTTGTTCCGCATTATGTGGGATCTTCCCGGACCAGGGCTTGAACCTGTGTCTCCTGCGTTGGCAGGCAGATTCTTAACCACTGTGCTACCAGGGAAGTCTGGTTTTTTACTTATTTTTAAACATTTATTATTCTAAATTTTTCACTGGGTTCATCTTTATATTTTCTGTCTTTGCTGAGACTTTGGATTTTTCCATTTGTTTCAAGAGCATTCATAGTTGCTCGTCAGAGCATTTTTATGGCCATTGCTTTAAAATCTTTGTCAGATAATTCTAATATCTGTATCATCACAGTTTTGGTGCCTGCTGATTGTGTTTTCTTGTTTAATATTTTCCTGGTGTTTGGTTTGTCTAGTAATTTTGGATTATATCTTGGACATTTTGTGTATTATCTTATGAGACTCTGGATCCTACTTTAAATCTCCTATTTTAGTACACTGACAATCTGTTTAGGTTTAGAATGAACATTTTGGTCCAATTTTGTAGACTGTGGTTCAAATGTCAAGTTAGCTTTGAGAGCTCTTGTGAGTTATTTTCTGGTCTGCCCCATTTTTGTGCTACCCAGGCCAATTTAGAACCTAGGAAGTATCCCACCAAGAGTACCATTCTCAAAGCTTTTGCTATTTTGACTCTGGTCAGTTTCACATATGGGCTGCTCAGTTATCCATGGCATCATGCACTGATTTAAAGAATTGCTTTCTCTAGCTTCCTCCTCTCCATAACCTTTCCCCACTCTCTAGTTGGGAAGGGGTAAGATACCACCTTGTTGCCATCCTTTGCCTAATTCAGGGCACAATGCTTCATAGGGCTCCTCCCCACAGTCTCTGCAATATCCATTGGAGAGGAAAAGAGGTACAATTTGTTTGGTTGTATGTGCTTTTTTTTTTTTTTTGGCAGTACGTGGGCCTCTCACTGTTGTGGCCTCTCCCGTTTGTGGAGCACAGGCTCCAGACGCGCAGGCTCAACGGCCATGGCTCACGGGCCCAGCCGCTCCGTGGCATGTGGGATCTTCCCGGACTGGGGCACAAACCCGTGTCCCCTGCATCGTCAGGCAGACTCTCAACCACTGCACCACCAGGGAAGCCCTGTCGTATGTGCTTTGAGTAGCAGAAGTATAGTCAAAAGAGTTCACTCCTGCAGAGCTACTCCCTTCCCAATATTTTGACTGGAGAGAGCAGGCTTCTTGGGGAATTTTGTGTATGTGCCCACTGGTATTTCTGATGAGCTACTTTAGCACCCAGGCTGGCTTTATATAGGAGGCAAAAAATAAATAAATAAATAAATAAATAAATAAATCAGGGAACTCAATAGCAGGTTGTTCCTGAAGTTTCATAGTTCCCTAACCAATTTGCCTTCTTTTCGCCACCTTTCATTTATTTTGCCTGGGGTGTTTAGTTTTAAGTAGCAGGAGGATCATGATAGTATGCATTTGCTCCATATTGTCTAAAACAGGAAGCCAACCATGATTCATTTTTGTAGATCTCAAAAACATACCACAATGCCTAGTGTATGATCTACACTAAGTATTTTTTCACAAAAGGAGTAAGGGAGGAAAAAAGTAACCTCACATCTCAAAATGTTAATTTAGTATGACAGAGTTGTTAAGAACAGAGTTGTTAAGTTGTTAAGAAAAGTAACCTCACATCTCAAAATGTTAATTTAGTATGACAGAGTTGTTAAGTCAACAATCAGTTTGAATTTTAGCTTCACCACCTACTGTTATTGTAATGTGTACAAGTTACCTAACTTCTCTAAGTCTCAGTTTCCTATACTATAAGGACAGTAATATCTATCTCATAGGGTGAGTAAAAATGAGATAATATATTTAATGCATTTACCACAGTACTTGATAAGAAACAGCTAGTAAATATAGTTCATAGTTATATTAGTAATAAAAACAATAATTATCAAATATCACTATCTGTTTCTTATCCTCCTAGGAAATTCTGCCGTTAAAGACAAAGAAGATCAATTTGGGAGAACACCACTTATGTATTGTGTGTTGGCTGACAGACTGGATTGTGCAGATACTCTCCTGAAGGCAGGAGCAGATGTTAATAAAACTGACCATAGCCAGAGAACAGCCCTCCATCTTGCAGCTCAAAAGGTGAGAAGTAAAACTACCGTGAAGAGTAAACCTTTTCTGTGGTATTTGTTAATTGATTAATGGAACTGTGAGATGGACAGATGGTAAAGAAATCACAGGCATATAACTCGTAGTTTCATATGTTTTCTCTAAAAGCTGTAATCTTTAAACTGCAGAGAGTAAGCACAGATAACCATGAGTGGCTGCTTTCACTTATCCAAGTTCCTCCAGCGATGAAATTTATTTTCTGATCTAAAGTTAAGTTGGGAAAAAGGAAATAAAACTATATGTATTGATATGATTAAACTATATTACAAATCAATTTATGCATGAGAAAAGGCAAAGAAAAAAAGAAAACCACCACACACTAAATTGTCAATAGTGGTTGGATTTGGGAATTTGCTGGCGATCCAGTGGCTGGACTCCACGCTTCCATTGCAGGGGGCATGGGTTCGATCCCTGGTTGGGGAACTAAGGTCCTGCAAGCTGTGCGGTACGGCCAAAATATATATATATATGAAATGTATATATATCTCAATAGTGGTTGAGTTTAAATATTGGGAAGATATATGAATTTTGGTACTTTTCATTGTTTAAAATGTTTTCCTTAATGCATGTTACTTTTACAATAAAAAGTTGTAGTTGCCCATAAACTATGTGGCATTAGGGAGCATAAAAGAAATGTAATTTCTGAAATGTATTTTCAAATTTTTAAAAATCTAAATCTATTGCTAGTATAAATGATTTCAAGTTTTTAAAGGCTTGTTAAGAGCTCAGTTTTTTAGGATTAAACATATCAAAAAACAATAAAATGGGAAGCTTCTAAATTTATTTGAACTTATTTATCTGAAAATGATTTTTCTCACCATAAAATTTTGGTCTATAAAATATAGTTCCAGTGCCTGATATTTTTCTCTTTGTTATTTTAGACTTACGTATTTTGAGAATTAAAAAGCAATGAAAATTAGTTAGATCCAGCAGAAACTATTAGAGTTATTTCCCATTAAAAAATGTGAACCAGATATAGCTGATTAATTGAGGGGTTAGAAAAATACCTTTTCATTAGTTGAAAGCATAAAAAGAGACTGACATTAAGATATACTTCTGAATATGCTAGTTATATGCTCTTATCAGTTAGGTCTGTCAGGTTATTTCCAAAGTTATTGCTCTTGAATTTGCTTTTCATTACAGTAATTTTTTTAAAAATCTCTCATTTTCAATCTCAGTTTTAACTACTGCTCAGGTATTTAAACCTTTCACCTAGGCTTGTCAGCTGTTAAAATTATTTACTAAGGAAGTGTAACTCTATTTAACTTGTTATCATAAAAAAGTAAACATTTCAGATTGGGAATAGCCCCACTACTAAGAATTTGACACACTTTAGATTTTTTCATTGTGATTCACTTAGGTTTAAAACTCAACTTTAAAAATGTAAGTTGGGGGAAACTAACTGCACATCAAGTGGATCATGTGAGGAAAGAAAAAGAATTTAAGTTGATGATCCAACAGTATGACATTTTTGTAGAGGTATAATGTGGAAAAGGTTGAGAGAAGGGGAGAGCACAACCAGACATGTGAGCTGCTAAGTCTCTCTGTGAGATGCAGTGCATTGCTTCTGTTTGCTTTTTGTTTCTCCTTTATTTTTTTAAGCAGTGATTTCTTTAGTGTCAAAGAATAAATAGAACTGTGATTTACATGTCACAGTTTACATAGCTGATTTCATAAGTAACAAGTTTCATGTTCTTTCAACTATCTGATAATTATGAGTTTCCCCATCTCTGTGTTCCTGTTTGTATTTGCATGTTTGCCAAAAGCCGTAATATACCTTTAAGCTATACTAGCAGTAGAATTTCTAGAACAAGGGTGATAATCATTCTTTAATACTCCGCTCTGTCCAGATCAAACCTGGGTATTGTGTTTGGTTTTGTGCTTCATGCAAAAGCACCATGATTAAGAAATCAGAGGTAGCATACTTCAGGCAGGGATAAGATGGTGGACGACCTAGAAATAATTTTCAAAAATAGTTGGAGATGATATGTCCCAGCTCTGTAGCCCACCCTGCCTCTAAGCAGACACAAACACAAATTCTCTTAGAAAAAATATCTTCACCTTTAACTTCCAGGATTCCCCCATATTAAAACAGACCAAACATGATCTCACAGTGAAAGATCACCAAACACATGAGCAATCAATCTACCATGAAGGAGAGTCAGCTGAAACAATAAACAGATTTCTATCAAAAACATCAGATATTGGCACCATTAGAAACACAATATAAATTAACCATTGATGGAACATTTAAAGATATAAAAGAAGAAATCACAAAAAGGAGCAGCCAACCCGAGACTTTCATGACTAGGCATAAGTTCTCACCATGACCACCTATTTTAGAACAGCTCATCTGCCAAACACATCTGAAAACTGAACAAAACATATTGTTTGAAGGCGCTGGGAGCAGTCAGCATAGGCAGGATGATTCAGAGAAGGGAAGCACATGAAATTAGCTCTGCATTTATCCTGGCTTTTTCCTTCAAGGCATTTTCTAAATTGGAAAGCAAAAGAATACAACCCTAGCAGGAAGCAGGATTCTTAGTCAGCTGGGGAAACCCAGGTGTAGTTTGGTGTTAGCAGTAGCTGGAACTTGAAGGGCAAACTCCTGAAGAGAAGGAAGCCAAAAACCTGAGTACAGATTCCTCGCAAGTCATTAGCAGTTGCCTAAACTCTGCTTGTATAGGGTGAGGCTCTAAGAAACCTAGCAGTAAACAACAGCTGGTAGACTAAACAGAGCTAAGCAGAGATTGTTTTTACGTTATCCTATATTTTCTTTTCTACTTAAATCTTTTAATACATAACAAATTGATTTTTGTGTAGGGATCCATTCTCATTTTAAAACATATGAATAACTAATTTTCCCAGGACAACCTAGCTCATTAATGTTTAGCTGTTTAGTATCTGCTGTGTGCCAGTGCCAGACTTTTGTACTATGCACTTCCTATGTCTTTTTTTTAATTACATTTTTTAAATGAAGGGTCCTGAATTCTAGGGAGCTGCTTAGGAAATTTAAGAATGGAAGTTACATGATCAAATTATTTTAGGGAGACAAATATGGCAACTAAAGCTACTTTGGAAGAGGACAAGAATGGAGGTACATAGAAATCTATTACAGTTCAGGCCAATGGAGAGGAACAGTTGGATCCAATAGATACATTGTGGAGGTAGAACTGTTCATTCAATAAGTAGTTGCCAAGTGTCTATTGTGTATCATGATTATACATCTAGAGAGAATATTAAAAAATGAATCACATGTCTGCTATGAATAAGTACTGTCAGTACCGATCCCTATTAAACTTCACATCCCTTTGTTTAGTGAACCTCTCTGATATTTTGGATATCAAATATTCTTGTAAAGTATTGTCTATCGCACTTAATTCTGTTGTCTGTGAACTCAGAAGTGTGCTATTTATGTAACATCAATATTCATATATACGTGCATGCATGCATTCATTCAACATATGTTAAAACTGTTACTGTGCAACAGGCACTGTGCTAGGTCTTGGAATGCAAAGATGAAAGACATGATTCCTACTCTTAAGTTGCTTACAAAGACCATAGATAAAGATATTAAGTGATAATTAAAGTTGGTCTATCTACTGTAAGGTATGTATCCCTATGTGTGATATTAATATACCTAAGTGTTTTATAAAATATCAACAGCCATAACATGTAAATAGCATTGTTATTATTACTGACCCAAAGATCAACCATTCTCATATATTATTTATTATGGTTTTGTGTTTTTTGTGATAGTGAACTATATTATGCCATCTTAGATTGATTAGTAAGAAAAATTCACGTTCGCGTAGCATTTTGTCTGTGTTTCTACTAGAGCCCCACTATCTTGTATGTACTTGCCTCTTTCCCACTACATTGGAGCTCCAGGAGGACACTTGTTTTATTTATTTTTGAATCCCCCAGAATCTAACACAGTGTCTGATATGTCTTCGTTGAACAAATGAATACATTTTATGTTACTTATATAGAAAGTCATTATGAATACAAATGCTAGACATTTTGTTTATTAGAAACATTTATCCAGTTTCAAAATACATATATAGGAAAAACTTACTGAACTGTGTTGATTGACTTAGTTATTTTGACACATATTCACTTTTCTGGAAACAAATTGCTGTTAGTCCAAGCAGCTAAGGAAATGATACCCATGAGATTAAAATTAATCTCAATATACTGAACATCTGTACCTAATTTGTTTTTCATTTAGTACCCTCAGTTTAATCTAAGAAAGCAATCAGTCATGCCTTTTCTGGGTTTCTCACAAAAGATATCTAATTGTTAGAAATGTTTTGCTCCTGGGAAGCTACTATTTCTCTGACTTCCACAGATACATTTATTTGTTGATAAGGATAAAAAAAAAAAAAAAAGCTTTAGCAATCTCACTAAATTTTAATAGTTACGCATTTTTAATCTTCCAGGAAGTTATTAATTTGGCTTCAAGAAGATTGACTACCCACTTTGAAAAAATATATCATGTTAAACACAAAAATTAAAGAAGCTTCAGGTTGTGGTTGGGTTGTTTTTTCTTTTTTGGTTTACAGAGAGAATTCTCATTCATCTATGAAAATTAAATATTAATTTTCAGTTTTAAAAATATGTTGTTTCCATGTTAATGACTTATAAAAAGTAAAGGAGAAGAGTAGAATACCTCCGAAACTTTTCTGGAAAACTTAATACCACGTAACAGTATTTGGTTTCCTTATCTTACACGTACTCAACACTTAAACACCAAACAACCCCTACCCGGTCCCCTTCAACTCTGTATTCCATTATTCCTCCTCAGTACATATACCTAACAATTAACCATGGATTTCACTTATGTATATTTCACCCCCTCTAATGCTGTTTGAAGGCAGAGGTCATGTCTTACTTGATTTTTTTTTTAACTAACTTATTTATTTATTTTTATTTTTGGCTGAATTGCATCTTCATTGCTGCGCGCGGGCTTTCTCTAGGTGTGGTAAGCGTGGGTAACTCTTTGTTGTGGTACGTGGGCTTCTCATTGCGGTGGCTTCTCTTGTTGTGGAGCATGGGCTCTAGGCGCACAGGCTTCAGTAGTTGTGGCACACAGGCTCAGTAGTTGTGGCACACGGGCTTAGTTGCTCCGTGGCATGTAGGATCTTCCCGGACCAGGGCTCGAACCCCTGTCCCCTGATTGGCAGGTGGATTCTTAACCACTGTGCCACCAGGGAAGTCCCTTATTTGATTTTATAGTTCCAGTCTTAACACAGCTCCTGCCATTTAATAAAGACTCAGTTAATGTTTGTTTAATGAATACATAAATGAAGGAATCAATCAATCAATGTGAACATCAGATAAATTTATCATGAATGGTATAGTCTTCAAAACTGTTGGAGTTTAAATTATATATTATTTATTCCTGTTCATAATCCACCCCAACACATAATTTTGTAAGTAGGATTTTATAACACTCTGTGAGCTTAATTTCTCAACAAATATAATTTTTGTATGCCTCAATTTCTTTATTATAAAATGGGACAATACCTCTCCCTGCCCACCATATAGGAATGATGAGTTCTTAGATATAAAGCATTCTGCTTGGTGGAGAAAATACCCTCTAGAAGTGTAAGTTATCAGTGTTATTGCTGTTAGTCATGCTGTAATACACATGTAAACATCAAATTAGTCTTTAGGAATCAGTAGACATCAGAAACAGAAAGATCCTTTAGGATCTTCTAGTCCAATTAGCCATTGGATGAGGAAATGGAGTGAATTCTCCTTTCAGTTCTCGTCTCTTAATAAATTATTCATCATTCACTTTGCCTTTGCATATGCCTAAATATTCTCTGTCTTTTTTTTTTTTTTTTTTTTTTTGCGGTACACGAGCCTCTCACTGTTGTGGCCTCTCCCGTTGCGGAGCACAGGCTCCGGACGTGCAGGCTCAGCGGCCATGGCTCACGGGCCTAGCCGCTCCGCCGCGGCATGTGGGATCCTCCCGGACTGGGGCACGAACCCGTGTCCCCTGCATTGGCAAGCGGACTCTCAACCACTGCGCCACCAGGGAAGCCCTCTGTCTTATTTTTGAATTAATTATTTTAAACTTATAGGTAAGAATAGAAAATAATATAAAAACACTCAGGTACCTAATATCCAGAAGAGATGAACCTGAATTTTTTTAAGTTTTTAGTTTTGATTTTTTAAAATGAAATAAAACTTGAAGTTTTTTATCTTCTAAATCCCATTCCCCTCTTTTTCTGCCACCTTAATCTATCTTAATTTTTGTGGTTTCAATTCCCATGTGTATTTTTCTACTTTTACTTTATATATATTTACATGCCCAGAAACAATAATATTATTTTGCATGTTTAAAATCTTTATGTAAATGGTATTATACAGTGTGTTACTCTCCAACTTGCTTTTCTTTTGACTTAACATTATGTTTGTGAGATTTATTCATGTTGAAACATGTAACCCTAGTTTACAAAGGTATAGCCAAATGCCCAAAAGACAAATGAAAAGGTGCTCAACATCATTATTAATTAGGGAAATGCAAATTAAAGCCACAATGAAATACCGCCACACAACCATTTGAATGTCTAAAATGAAAAAGTCTGACAGTAGCAACTGATGGTGAGGGTATGGAACAAATGGAACTCTCAAATATTTTTGGTAAGAATGTAAATTGGTAACATCCACTCTGAAAAATCAGATATATCTACTAAAGTTAAAAATATATGTGCGCACACGCACACACACACACGATCACTGCAATTCATGCCCCTACGCCAGTCATATCTAAGAGAGATAAGTGCTTTTTCCCACCAAAAGACATGTATGAGAACATACATGACAGCTTTGTTTGAAATAGCAAATGTTCTAATAACACAAACAGTCCAAATGCCTATCAACAGGCAAATGAGTAAATTAATTGTGGTATATTCCTGCAATGGAATACTATTGAGAGAAGTCAGATATATATGCTATTTATATGAATTTTAAAAACAGGCAAAACGATATGGTGACCCAAATCAGATTTGTGGTTACCCAAGAGATAGGTAGTGACTGAAGAGTGGCATGAGGAATCTTTCAGGGATGCTGGAAATGTTCTATGTCTTGATCTGTGTGTTACTTACATAAAAATTTATCAAACTGTTTACTTGAGACTTATGTAGTTTATTTTTTTTTTTATTTTTTTTTATTTTTTTGCTGTACGCGGGCCTCTCACTGTTGTGGCCTCTCCCGTTGCGGAGCACAGGCTCTGGACGCGCAGGCTCTGTGGCCATGGCTCACGGGCCCAGCCACTCCGCGGCATGTGGGATCTTCCCAGACCGGGGCACGAACCCGTGTCCCCTGCATCGGCAGGCGGACTCTAAACCACTGCACCACCAGGGAAGCCCTGTAGTTTATTATATATAGGTTATGCCTCAATAAAAGTCTATTATAAAAAATGATAAAATGTCCAGAACTTGGTGACCATTATTTGTAGGTAGGCAAAAGGAGAATGGAAGCAAGAATGGTTCCTGGCCTAGGCCTTTTTGTTGTTGTTATTCATTATTATACTTTAAAAAAATTTTTATTTTATATTGGAGTATAGCTGATTAACAATGTTGTGTTAGTTTCAGGTGTACAGCAAAGTGACTCACTTATACATATACATGTACCTGTTCTTTTTCAAATTCTTTTCCCATTTAGGTTATTACAGTGTACTGAGAAGAGTTTCCTGTGCTATGTAGTAGGTCCTTGTTGGTTATCTGTTTTAAATATAGCAGTGTGTACATGTCAATCCCAAACTCCCAAATCTATCCCTCCTCCTCACCCTTCCCTCCGGTAACCATAAGTTTGTTCTCTAAGTCTGTGAGTCTGTTTCTGTTTTGTAAATAAGTTCATTTGTATCATTTTTTTTTAGATTCTGCATATAAGTGATATCATATGATATTTATCTTTCTTTGTCTGACTCACTTCACTTAGTAGGATAATCTCTAGGTCCATCCATGTTGCTACAAATGGCATTATTTCATTCTTTTTAATGGCTGAGTAATATTCCATTGTATATATGCACCACATCTTCTTTATCCATCCACCTGTCAATGGACATTTAGGTTGCTTCCATGTCTTGGCTATTGTAAATAGTGCTACAATGAACACTGGAGTGCATGGATCCTTTCCAACCATGTTCTTCCCCGGATATATGCCCAGGAGTGACATTGCTGGATCATATGGTAGTTCTATTTTTCATTTCTTAAGGAACCTCCATACTGTTCTCCATAGTGGCTGTACCAATTTACATTCCCACCAACAGTGTAAGGGGGTTCCCTTTTCTCCACATCCTCTCCAGCATTTATTGTTTGTAGACTTTTTTAAATTTTATTTATTTATTTATTTTTGGCTGCATTGGGTCGTCGTTGCTGCGTGCAGGCTTTTCTCTAGTTGCGGCGAGCGGGGGCTACTCTTCATTGCGGTGTGCGGGCTTCTCACTGAGGTGGCTTCTCTTGTTGCAGAGCACGGGCTCTAGACACATGGGCTTCAGTAGTTGTGGCACATGGGCTCAGTAGTTGTGGTTTGCAGGCTCTAGAGCACAGGCTCAGTAGTAGTGGCACACGGGCTTAGTCGCTTCGCGGCATATGGGATCTTCCCAGACCAGGGCTCGATCCCGTGTCTCCTGCATTGGCAGGCGGATTCTTAACCACTGTGCCACCAGGGAAGCTCCTTTAAACTTTTTAATGATGGCCATTCTGACTGGTATGAGGTGATATCTCATTGTAGTTTTGATTTGCATTTCTCCAGTAATTAGCAGTGTTGAGCATGTTTTCATGTGCCTCTTGGCCATCTGTATGTCTTCTTTGGAGAAATGTCTGTTTAGTTGTTCTGCCCATTTTTGATTGGGTTGTTTGTTTCTGGCTTAGGCTTTTAAGCACTCAGGTCACATTTCCCCAGCCTTCACCTCAGGAGCCATCTGGAAGCCTTGTGTCTGTGCTCTAATCCAGTGGTTCTTAAACTTGAGCAAGCAGCAAGATGGCCTGGGGTATTTAGTGGGTACTTCCAGGCTTCTCTGTGGCTGTATTCACTCAGTCTGTTTAAAACCAATTTAATAGCTGCTCACTCTGCCACAAACTGTGTTGCCAGAGGATATCTGAAGAGTGAGCAAGTGGGGTTTTAGATTTTGGTGTGCTTCTAAAAGAACGCACCAAAAGACGTTTGCAGTGCCCACATTACCTAGAAATGTAGGAAAGTCTGAGCATATGAAACCCTTATATTCTGGAATTTTAATGATCTCTCAAGACATCTCTGGACTGAGAGGGGCTATGTTAGACAACCCTTGCAGTTTACCCCATTTGACTTCAACCTTAGCTAAGCTACCTTTTCCAGGCAGACAGAGTCTTAGTCTGAAGAATCTTTGCTTCATTACATTCTAACTTCTGAGGCTTTCAAACTAGCATCAGTTTTGTCCTCTTCTGAGTATTTAGAAACTATATCTAAACCTGCCCTCTGGCTTTCCAGTTTAGACCCTGGTTTCAAATAATTAGGGTCTTATATTCAAATGAGTGTTCCAACCAAAACCCAGATTGGTCTATTTTTAAACAAATCTGAGAATTGAAATAAAAACCTGTCCATTCTTTAATACTTTGATTATAGTTAATGTACTTCCACCTGCATAGATGAAATTTATAGTCACAAGAAACAGCATGTCAGCAAATCTTCACTGAAATCACTGCTTTGAGTTGTAACATAGTTCTAGTAAGAAAAAAATTATTCAATTTCATAGTAGCTTCTTAGCAGTTAGAATAGTAGAATGTTAACTGTTTTCTATAGAAGTAAACTGAGGTCTGGTTTGAGTTCTTCAAGGCCACTTCGTCATTTGCAGAGTCAGGAATTATCTCGGTTTTTTTGGATTCCCCGCTCAGTGCTCCTGATAATGCTCCACGGAAAGAGAAGTTACTCTTCTGCAGCTTCCTTCCTCAGGCCTCGGGTTCTTCTGTCTTAGAGCAATTCTCAGATCCAGTCAGTTTCCCTGTCAGCTCCCCAAAGAAATACCTAAAGGTTTTTTTTTCCTTTCTTCCTCCCTCCCTCCTTCCTTCCCTCCCTCCTTCCTTCCCTCCCTCCCTCCCTCCCTCCCTCCCTTCCTTCCTCTCCTTTCTTGACAAAGTGAAAGACTTTATTGGAAAGGGGCGCTCAAGCAGAGAGCAGCAGGGTAAGGGAACCCAGGAGAACTGCTCTCCTAAGGGCTTCTTCCTTATGGGCCAGATTCAGAATTTGAACCCAGAGCTAATGCCTTTAAGTCCAGTGTTTTCTTTCTTTATGATATAATACCTCTCAAACACAGTAGAACTGCCTTGCAAGATTGTTTTTAAATCTACGTGGCTTGCAGCATTTTGTTTTGAACATGATCATGTTACCTACAACCATATTCATTTTCTAATCATCTTTATCTCTTCACTGACCCCCACTTTTACTGTCATGAAAATTCGAGCATCTGCTTTCCATGAATAGATTAGAGATCCCCACATGCCTAGATTCCCATGGAAACCAATCAAAAACTAAATGGAAAAGAAAGAGTATATATTGAATTTCCCTGAGTCCTACAGCTTGTTTTTCATTAGACTCATGCTGATTTCTTTTAAACTCTGGGCACAGGACCAGTGAATATTTTTACAGCTGATAAAAAGGAACTTCAGATCCATTTACTTTCATTTAAATGTCTAAAACTTAATTTTGTATATAACATCAATTCCAAAGAAAATTTGAGCATTAATTTGCTAATTACCTTCTTATGTCATAGAACTGTATTTGTTCATATAATTTCCTCTTCTTGTCTTTTTCCTACCTATATTTTACTATTCAGAGTTGAATGAGAGGAAATCAGGGGGCTTATTATTCCTATAGTATGAATATTGTCAGCCCCTGGGCACAATATTTTCCCTGTGACCAATCATAGGATTCTTTCTACCTCTTTTGACCATTAAGATTTTACAAAGCCCAGATGATCCCTTACTAATATAATAACAGAAATACAACAAAAATGCCAAAGTAAGGGTGATCAAGAAAGCCAGGGAGAAGGCACCTGCGGAGGGCAAGTTAGAATTTTAAATAAGGTAATCAAGATAGTCTTCATTGAGATGGTGACATTTGAAGCAAGACTTGCAGAAGGTGGGAAAGTTAACCGTGTGAATGGCTGAGGGAAGAACCTTCTTTCATTCCAGGCTGGAGGAACAGTCAAAGCAAAGGCCTTAAAGTGGGAGCATGCCTGGAATGTGTGAGGAGTAACAAGGAGGCTAGTGTGGTTATAATGAGTGAGCAAGGGGAGAGCAGTAGGTGTTGAGGACAAGGAAGAAATGGGGGCCAGACTCAGCAGGGCCTTTTGGCCATTGTCAGGAATATGTTTTTACTCCGAATGATAAAGGAGGCATTGGAGGGTTTTGAGGAAAGGAATGACATGATCTGACATGTCTTAATAAAAAATAATCATTTTGGCCAAGTAAAGAAATTTTTCTCCAGTTTTACCATTATCTATTCCTTCATTCCTTCTTCATATGTTTTCAAGTTTCTGTTCCATCCTGATCCCTTTCACTGTATATATACACAGTTGCCTAAATCCCCCTTAAAATAAGACACCTAGAATGGAATGCAGTGCCAGTTTGATGAGCACAGAGTATAGCATGACCTTCATCTTTGGCATTTTGGCAACCAAATATAGCTGATTCATGTTGAAAGTTTTTCAAACAAAACCTCTAAAGTCTACTTTATACTTCCTACTGCTTAAATTCATCCTGTATTCATATTGTTGTGGTTTTGGACTCAAGTATAGCATCTTATCATACCTATATTTAATCATTTCTTTGAACTTCCCAGACTGACTTAGGTAGAGTTTACCATTCCCTCCTTTGTTCCTCCAGTACCTGTGTACTCAACTACTGTTATATCACCTATCACACCAAAAGATATTTATTTGTTTACCCATTTGATTTCCCCATGGACAGTAAGCATCTTAATATCAGGAAGAGGACCATAGTCATCTTTTTTATTTCCAGTGCCTAGTACTTAACATATACTCAGTTAATGCTTGGTGAATTGAATTGGGTTCATCGTGCAACCTGTCAAGGTCCTCTTGGTTCTTGAGTCTCTCATCCAGTATAGTTGTCATCTCTCCCACACATGAGTCACCAGATTCTCGTCCTAATCTTTAATATCAAAATAGAACCTGCCTGCAGAAAAGCTTAATCATTGAAACACTACTACTAAAATTAACTTCACCACTTTAAAAGATTATTTTATTCTTTCCTTATACTTGTCTAAACTATGTCATCAGTGGTAACCAGGCTTCTTGAAAATTTTTATATAGTCTATCAGAGTGTACTTGTTTGCCATTCCAATTCTGATGCGTATGTAATTCATTCATTTTGTTCAACAAATAAATTTTTGTTATTTAATATGTTTGAGGCATTGCGCTATATATCTTGAAGTATTTAAATTCAACCTGTCTAAATATTTAAATCATCATAAAGTTAACATCATAGAGCTAAAATAAAACTACTCATTTTAAGGAAATTTACTGAGTATACTCAGTCTATCCCAAACAATTTTGGATATCAGAAGATATAGTTTGTATTCTTTCAATTTTTTATTCAAATCCTTTCTATCTCTTTGTCATTCATCCGACTGACTCTTTGCAAACAATTTGTTAGGAATTTGGGCTAAAATATCAGACTACACTTTGAAGTAATGACTATAAATTTCTAACCATGTATGTAACTGGTCATTTCAATGCTGTACTGATTGTAAACTAGTAAAATCTGTGTGAGTTTGTGAGTGTGCAAATATTTGCACCAGGTGTATGCTTTAAATTGTTATTTAATTGAATGGTAATCTGTATACATATTATAAAACGTTAACAATACCATGAAGGTTTACAGTGCATAATCTGGGAATAGGGGAAACCTATCTCTGAATCAAAATAAAGAAGTGATAGGAAAAAGATTAATAAATATAGCTACATAGAAGTAAGAAAGACTTTTCCCCCTAGAAAACATCATAAGCAAAGAAAAAGAAAGACAAACTGAGAAATAATATTTGCAAGCTATGTCATTAACAATAGGTTAACATCCTGACTTCCCTGGTGGTACAGTGGTTAAGAATCCACCTGCCAATGCAGGGGACACGGGTTCGAGCCCTGGTCCGGGAAGATCCCACATGCCATGGAACAACTAAGCCCGTGTGCCACAACTACTGAGCCTGCACTCTAGAGCCTGTGAGCCACAACTGCTGAGCCCATGTGCCACAACTACTGAAGCCTGTGTGCCTAGAGTCCATGCTCCGCAACAAGAGAAGCCACCGCAATAAGAAGCCCGCGCACCACAACGAAGAGTAGCCCCCGCTTGCCGCAACTAGAGAAAGCCTGCGTGCAGCAACGAAGACCCAATGCAGCCATAAATAAATAAATAAATAAATAAAATTAAAAACAAAAAAATATAGGTTAATATCCCTAATGTATAAAATGGAGAAGAAAAAGACCAATGATTCTATAAAAAATGAACAAGAGATATGAATAGATAGTTCACAGAAAAGGAAATGCAAGTGACCCTTAAATATGGGAAAATGTGCTCAGCATTGTTCATCAAAAGACAAATGCATGTTAAAATTACAATAACATGTTTTTCGTATGTCACAGTGGCAAAAGTCAAAAAGTTTGACAGTGTGCTCTGATGGCAAAATTGTTGCTAGAGGGAATGAAAAAAAGTACAATCCCTATGGAGGAAAACTAAACAATATCCAGCAAAATTAACAAGAATATGCATTTACCTTTGACCCAACATTTCCACTCCTAGAAATCTATCCCAAACATACACTGGTAAAAATAAGAAATGGTGTATGCACAAGACTATTCAATTGCAGCAGTATTTGTAATAAAAAAAGCATGAAGGGAAATGTCCTTTTAAAGGACTGATTGAATGAACAAATGTATGTCCACACAATGGAATGTTACGTAGCTGTAACAAATAATGAGAAGTATTTTTATATAATATTTTTAAATGATCTCCTGGAGTTAAAAAAAAATGTGAAATGTTATGTGTGGTCTATCAGAAGTGGAACTTGTAATTCAATTGACAGTGGACAAGCTAGACTTGGAGTACCTGGGACTGAGGACATCACTGGGATGGGCAGAAAATGACGGAAAGTCTAGCCAGAAATTATGGGTGGTATTCTAGAGTACAAAAACACACTGAGATGTGGAGACAGGAAAGTGGGTAATTTGTTAGCGACACCTCAGCCACAAAATTGGAAGAGGGGGGTGAGCCATGACAGTACACCATGCCCTGGGAGAACTCACAAAGGACAAGGCTTGAAGAAATATGGATACTAGGCAGGTTTGTAAGTTAGTATATAAAGAACATAAACTAGAGCCCCAATACCTAAGACCATAATACTGTTGAGTGGATAGATGGATAGATAGGCATCCCTTTGCTAGACCTGGAGGTACCAGATGGGACTAGATCACAGCAACAAGACAGAAAACTGAGTTATGATATCTGGATCACAACATTAAGGCATCCAGGCTGACCTGACTCTCACTGATCTCACCAATGAGCTAAGCTTAAATTTTTCCTGGGGGAAGGGTAGCACACGGACCACAATATCTAGAATCAGAAAAATTGAACATTCTTGTCTTTTTCACCTTTTCAACATCAAGAAAAACCTTTCCAGAAGCCCTGTGGCAGACTTTCCTTCTATCTCTTTGATTCTCTAGGCAAGGAGAATAAAACTGCCATGATTGTTTAAATCAATCAAAGCCACTGTCTGGATTTGGTCAGGGCCCAGCCTCCTCTGAAGGACAAAACCACTTAAAGGAGGATCAACGAAAATCAGGATTCTGTTAGCCTGGAAGAAGATGGGTGTAGATGTTAGGCAGGCACTCTACCGTGTCGGCCACAATGTTGTTTGGACACTTAACAGAGCTTTGTGGACCTATAACTACTATGTAAAGCAATGACCGTAGTCCGCCTTTGTGGACTTCCAACCCATGGCACCGCCCTCCAGCTTTAGGTTGTATTCTGCTTACAACAGGAGTGGCTTAACACTTACCCTACTTTTTTTTTTATGATAAAGAATATCTTTTTATTTTATTTTATTTTATTGGAGTATAGTTGATTTACAATGTTGTGTTAGTTTCAGGTGTACAGAAAAGTGGTTCAGTTACACATACACATATATTCATTCTTTTTCAGATTCTTTACCCATTTAGGTTATTACAGAATATTGAGTAGAGTTCCCTGTGCTGTACAGTAGGTCCTTGTTGGTTATCTATTTTATATATAGTAGTGTGTATATGTTAATCCCAAGCTCCTAATTTATCCCTCCCTGCTACATTTCCCCTTTGGTAACCATAAATTTGTTTTTGAAATCTGTGAGTCTGTTTCTGTTTTATAAATAACTTCATTTGTATCGTTTTTTTAGAATTATGTTCCACATATGAGTGATATCATATGATATTTGTCTTTCTCTGTCTGACTTACTTCACTTAGAATGATAATCTCTAGGTCCATCCATGTTGCTGCAAAAGCATTATTTTATTCTTTTTTATGGCTGAGTAATATTCCATTGTGTATATGTATATTTGTACCACATCTTCTTTATCCATTCATCTGTCAAGGGACATTGAGGTTGTTTCCATGTCTTGGCTATTGTAAATAGTGCTGCAATGAACAGTTGGGGTGCATGTATCTTTTCAAAGTATGGTTTTCTCTGGATATATGCCCAGGAGTGGATCATATTGCTGGATCATAAGGTAGTTCTATCTTTAGTTTTTGTTTTTGTTTTTTTGTGGTACACGGGCCTCTCACTGCCGTGGCCTCTCCCGCCGCGGAGCACAGGCTCCGGATGCACAGGCTCAGCGGCCATGGCTCATGGCTCATGCCGCTCCGCGGCATGTGGGATCCTCCCGGACCGGGGCACGAGCCCGCGTCCCCTGCATCGGCAGGCAGACTTCCAACCACTGCGCCACCAGGGAAGCCCTATTTTTAGTTTTTTTAAGGAACTTCCATACTGTTCTCCATAATGGTTGTACCAATTTACATTCCCACCAACAGTGTAGGAGGGTTCCCTTTTCTCCACACCCTCTCCAGCATTTATTGTTTGTAGACTTTTTGATGATGCCCATTCTGACTGATGTGAGGTGATACCTCATTGTAGTTTTGATTTGCATTTCTCGGATAATTAGTGATGTTGAACATCTTTTCATGTGCTTTTTGACCATCTGTATGTCTTCTTTGGAGAAATGTCTATTTAGATTTTCTTCCCATTTTTTATTAGGTTGTTTGTTTTTTTTGACTTAGAGCTGCATGAGCTGTTTGTATATCTTGGAGATTAATCCCTTGTCGGTCACTTCATTTGCAAATATTTTCTCCCACTCTGTGGGTTGTCTTTTGTTTATGGTTTCCTTTGCTGTGCAAAAGCTTTTAAGTTTAATTAGGTCCCATTTGTTTATTTTTGTTTTTATTTTCATTATTCTAGGAGATGGATCCAAAAAGATATTGCTGAGATTTATGTGAAAGCGTGTTCTGCCTATGTTTTCCTCTAAGAATTTTATTGTGTCCAGCCTTATATTTAGGTCTTCGATCCATTTTGAGTTTAACACTTAGCCTACCTTGATGTCCTTCCTGTTTTTTAGCAAATATGGTTATCTCCTCCCAAATGCTCCCAAATAAGAGAATAATCAGATCACTTAGCTTTGTCAGTAACAAATATAAGCACCACCTATCGTGTTAGCCCACCCTTCACCCCACAAGCTTAATTGAGAAGTGTAGTTGTAAAGAGCACTGGTCTGAAAATCAAAGGATTCATTTAGTGAACAGATATTTATGAAATATCTACTAATCATAAGGTACTCTTTTATATGTTTGGGCTATAGCGGTGAACAAAACAAAACAAAACCCCTGCATTCAAGGGGCTTATATTTTGTTGGTGGAAGACAAATTAATAAATATTATAAAATAAGTTATGTCAGATGGGGGTACATGCTATGGAAAAAAAATAAGGCAGGTGAAGGAGATAGGCAGCCTAGGGATTGCAAATATAAAGAGAGCGATGGGGATAAACCTCACGTAAAAAAGTAACATTAAGCAAACATTTGACATTTAAGTGACCTAAAGGCAATGAGAGAATAAACCTTTCAGGGAGAGAGAATGCCATGTGCAAAGATCCTGAGATGGGAGCATGCTTGGTATTTACCAGGATCCATCAGCAAGGAGGCCACTGTGGGTGCTAGTGATGTGAGGAGGAAGTCAGAGGTCAGGTAGGGCCAGTAGGATATTTAAGAATTCTGCTTTTCCTCTGCATGAGAGAGGACGGTTATGGAAGGGTATGAGCACAGAAAATATAATCTAGGTTGTATGTTGAAAGTCTTATTCTAACTGCTGTGCTGAGGATAGATTGTCAAAAGGATGAGGGCGGAAAAAGGGAAACTAACAGGAAGCTGAGAGATGATGTTGATTTGGACCAGAGTGGAAGTGGTGAAAATGGTAAGAAGTGGTTCAATTTTAAATATTTTTTGAATTTACTGATGGATTACAGATATGAGAGGAGAAGTCAGTGAATTTGACACTAAGGTTTTTTTAAGCCTCATATCTTTTTAAATGTTTTATTAGGGAGAACTTCTCCCCTTCCGATGTTGAAGCAAATCCCAGGAATTATATCATTATATTCAATACTTATTTATATAACAATGATTTTTAATATAATCATTGTGAAACTTATTAAAATTTAGCAAGAATTATGTAGCGTAGTATCATAAAATAGCCCATCGATATTCAAATTATGAATTGTCTAATAAATGTTTTTGTTTGTTGATTTACATTTGTTTGAATTAAGATCCAAAAAGGGCAATATACTGTGATTTGTTTATGTCTTTTAAGTCTTTTTTAATCTATAGGTTCTCCCTCCATCTTTCTTTCTTTTTTTTCTTACAGTTTTTTGTAATTGTGGTTTAACTCCTACCCTAACTTGATATCTTGGTCAGGACTGATTCTCTCAGTCTAGACTATGTTGATTCTCTCCCTGGGTATAGTTAACTTATTCCTCTGTCTTCTGTATTCCCTATAAATTAGTTACTTTATCTATAGGCTTCATCTGATTCAGGTTCAATTTTTTTGGCTAAACCACTTCATGGTTATGATACATTTCTCATCAAGAAGACACATAATGTTTCGTTGTCTCTATTTTTGTGATGTTAGCAGTTATTGATGTTCAGTGCCCAAAGCCAGTTGTTTATTAGGTGTTGCAAAATGGTGATATTCTAATTCTACCATCCCTTCTGCAGTTATTAGCTGGAATAATTCATCAAAGAGAAACTAACCCTTATCTGCTATTAGATTACTCAATGGTATATATAGTTCATGTAGAAAAGGAAGAATAAATCCCTAATTCTTTCTATTTACTAGTTTTCAAAATGAGTTGGTTTCCTGAGTCTCCCCATGATGACCAATTAATCTTTTTCTTTTTTCCTTTTTAATATCATTATGAACAAGGCATAGGATTCGATAGTATCATTTTTTTAATATAATTTTTATCTTCCTTATTCCTGCTGGTTATGCAGGCTGTAACACTGGTACAGGCGTGAGAGCTCTCCTTCAGGCCTTCCTGATTCCATTTTATTTATTTATTTTTTAAATTAAAAAATTTTTTGGCTTCACAACACGGCATGTGGGATCTTAGTTCCCCGACCAGGGATTGAACCCGCACCCCCTGTAGTAGAAGCGCAGAGTCTTAACCACTGGACCGCTAGGAAAGTCCCTTTAGTATCATTTTAACATATTTGCTATATCAATCCAGTGACGTTATTATCCTTAACTGATATTCGAATTACTCCATCTTTGGTTGAGAGAGGTCCTTCAAGTTGGTTCCTAGATCCTTTTGGCATGATCCTATGAGTTGATAGCTCCCTTGCTATCTGCTACGACCAAATTTTCCAAATATTTTTTGCTCCACATCTGGAATCAGCCATTTCTCCAAGGAACTGCGGTTCCTTATAGCAGGAAAAAGTATTTGGAGACTATAATCTAAAGTCTAGAGGTGCTCAACAACCCGTTGTTGCTGGGTTGGTGATTGTTTCTAAGCCTTTACAGTGGACACTGCTTGGAAATACTTTTCAATAAAAATACAGTTTTATCACTTCCTATTCTAATTCAGGACTAAGATTGTTTTTCTGTTGTGGTTGTCTTTTGCTTTTTTAGACTTACCCTCTTTTATCTTACATCCCTACTCCTTTTTCTCACTTGGCTGAGAATGATAGAGTACCACATGGCATAGATGAAGAAACTGAGACTCAAAGAGCTTGAGTAATTTTTCACTAAGTGGCAGAGCCAGGATTCAAACATAGATCTATGTGACTACACAGTCTTTGCTTAAATTTGTCTTTTAGAAAATTTGACTTGACACTTTTCCCTTGCTTCAAAGAAGAGCATTTTTTTTTAACATCTTTACTGGAGTATAATTGCTTTACAATGGTGTGTTAGTTTCTGCTTTATAACAGAGTGAATCAGCTATATGTATACATATATCCCCATATCTCCTCCCTCTTGCGTCTCCCTCCCACCCTCCCTATCCCACCCCTCTAGGTGGACACAAAGCATCGAGCTGATCTCCGTGTGCTATGCGGCTGCTTCGCACTAGCTATCTGTTTTACATTTGGTAGTGTATATATGTCCATGCCACTGTCTCACTAGAAGAGCATTTTTCTTTTTTTTTTTTTTTTTTTTTGCGGTACGCGGGCCTGTCACTGCTGTGGCCTCCCCAGCCGCGGAGCACAGGCTCCGGACGCGCAGGCTCAGCGGCCATGGCCTACAGGCCCAGCCGCTCCGCGGCATGTGGGACCTTCCTGGACCGGGGCAGGAACCCGTGTCCCCTGCATCGGCAGGCAGACTCTCAACCACTGCGCCACCAGGGAGGCCCAAGAAGAGCATTTTTAATAGAACTTCCAGGTATAGAATTTAATTCAACTAACATGTATTGAGCATCCATTACCGTGCAGAGTCCTGTTCTCTTGTGTAAGACTGATGTCAATCAGCAAATCTTGTCAGCTCCACATTCCAAAATGTTTCCAGAATTCAACCACTTCTGAACACCCCATCTGCTGCCACCCTGGTAGTAACCACCAGCATCTTGGATTGGATTAATGATGTAGTAGCCTTGCTTGGATTATTGTAGCAGCCTCCTAACTGGCCTCCTGGCTTGTGCTCTTGCCCCTACAGTCTATGGTCATCACATCAGCCAGAATGACCCTTTAAAACCTAAGTCAAGGACTTCCCTGGTGGTCCAGTGGTTAAGACTCTGCACTTGCACAGCAGGGGGCACGTGTTTGATCCCTGGTCGGGGAGCTGAGATCCCACATGCTATGCAGCACAGCCAAAAAACAAGAAAAAAATCATGTCACTCTTCTGCTCCAGACCCTCCAAGCATCTTCCACCTCAGAGTAAAAGCCCAAGTACTTCCTATGGATTATAAATCCTTATATGTTTTGAATCCCCTGTTACCTATATGACCTCATTTCTAATCTTCCTCTGTTTTCTCTGCATAAGCCACTCTGGCTTCAGCACTGTTCCTCTAAGAAGCAGAGAATGCTCTTGCCTCAAGGTTTTTGCATTTGCTCATTCCTCTTCTAGGAGTGATATCCCAATAAGTGTCTCTGTGTTCAACTCTCTCACTTTCATCAGTTCTTTACTCAAATATCACTGTTTCAGTAAGCCGCCCCTGGCTCTCCTATCTAATACCTCCTCACTTCACACATTTTATTCCACCTACTTTGCTTTCTTTTTTTCCTTAGCACTTAACACCATCTAAAATACTATATGTTTTACTTGTTTACCTTGTTCATTGTCTTATACTCCACTGGAATGTAAACTCCATAAAGTCAGGGATTCTTTTGGTCTGTTTTCTCCCTATTGCCTAGAACAGTGCCTGGTACATGGTTCGTGCTCAGAAAATGTTCATTAAATGAATGAGTATACTTCTAAAGTTACAGCTTCATTAACTTTCCCACGTGGCCCAGCATTTCCTGCATTGTGCATGTATTCTCAACTAAAAACGTATGATGCCATTCCGGTTGTCTTATATTAGAATACTTTTTTAAAGGAAGAATAGCTCTGCTTTGCTATCTCTCTTTTTCTCACACAACCCTTTACCCCCACCCCAATGCCTCCTGCTTGTTCTTCACAGAATACTTCCTCTCTTGGGACTGTATATTTCTTTTTCTTTTCTTTTTTTTTCTTCTGGTTAAATAGCCACAGACTGTCTATTTGAGCTGACTCTGGTTAGAAAGTGAGTCAGTGCAGCCTAGTGGAGAGCAGAGGCCTGAGCATTTGCGTCTCCAGAATGTTTGTATTGACAAATGGCAGTCAGTTATTGGCATTTATGTCCCTTGGTGATACTTCAATTGGCTTATCTTTGCTGGTCAAATGCCTTAATTGTTCTGGCCTTTAATTCAGTCAAAGTTGGAGCTAGAGCAGAGGGGAAAGAGAAGGAGCAAGCCTAACAGAACATCAAGCTTGAGCTGGGAGGCTGCTGGCAACGATCAGCCTGTCATAATGTTATGATTTGTTCATTTTTATACCATTTATTAGCCTTTACTTGTTGTGCCATTTGGCCTCCAGGGCAGATAAAGTGCTGTCTAATTTGGTAGGTTTGCCTCTGTCAGAGCAGCCTCAACAGGGAAGGTGTTAGCTGCAGTGACAAATAATCAATAGCTGTCGTTGTCATGAAGAACGTGAGCAGTTGGGCCTTTCATCTGGAGGATTAGAGGTCTAATTGGATTGAGAATAGGGAGGGTGGGCTGTTGGGTAACCCTGTCAGCCTTGTGAAGCTGTCAGATGTCAGCCTTATTCATGGTGAAGGGAATAGGAACCGTGTGCTTTCAGAATTGAGGAGGAAGGCATGTTAAAGCCCTTTATACAAAGGAACAGATCCTGAAGTCGGCTCAGCCAACATATGCTCCCTTTTTTATTTAATTAGAGATCCCTTAGGATAATAAATCTATGTAACTGTAAATGATATCTTCAAGCCTAGATGTGCAAAACACACACACGTACACACAATACAAATCTAGATTCGTTCTTTTTGTCTTTGGTCATGCTACAAGTTAAACCACTTAAATGGAGATTAAGAATGAAACTATAGGGGAGAAATTGCATAAATTGTCATCTCATTGTCAGAACTAACAACTGATAATCATTTTTAACTATTATTAAAAGAAAATAACTGAGACATTAAATTAAAAGGATAGATGAGTTAATAATGAAGTATGGATATTTGACAGTATTTTTCTCCCATACTCATTTAGAAATGGGGTTGCTTATAAAACAAAATCTTTCTTTTACCCCAACATGAACTAACCCAAAGAATGAAGAATTATGCATTGGCTAAATTGTTTCTTCAAAAGGATGCACAATTCTTTATTTCTTAAAGAATTAGAACAAGTGACAGGATTGGATTTAAATGATACCAATGCTATCATATAAATTCAGGCTCAAAACCTCTTCTCTTCTATATCCCTACATACTTATGCTAGTCCCCTATACTCCTGTATCCTTATGCTATCATATTTATAGTATGAATGGAGAAGTTGTTTGGAAAAAATGAGTTGACTTATTCTCTAGTACAGAAATCTTAATACTGCCTCTTCAAGACCAAGTGAATGATTTTAAATTTCAGTAAATTCTATGGAACAAACTTAATGATGAATGCTAAACACAATGTGTAAACAAAATTTATGTTTCCTTATGTATACACTCTCTATGTACAAATTAAATTCAATGCATTTTTGTCATCCAAAAGCATACATAATGTTTTAAATACTTTTACAGTACACTAGGTACTGTAAGCATCATTTATGCAGTATATCTTGATGAAAGCCATGAATAAAGGTGAATTGACAGTAATGTCAAGAGTGTGTGAATAAGCATTCCTAGGTAATGGATTATGTATTCAGCCAATCTCTATAACCCCGTGGTCTCTTTTCGATAGTCATTCAAAGCTTTGCTAACTAATTTGAAATGACTCTGAAAAGAATGCCAAAAGAACTGAATGATATACAAGCTAGACACTGGATGGATGAACCCAGTGACCTCATTGGGTCCTTGAAACTCTGAGATTCATTATCATTACAAGTATTTCATTAAGTTCTTTCTATGTAAGTGCTAGCTTGAAGATTCTATTATAGTCCATAAAGATTCTATTCTTTTTTTGTTTGTTTGTTTGTTGCGGTACGCGGGCCTCTCACTGTTGTGGCCTCTCCCATTGCGGAGCACAGGCTCCGGACGTGCAGGCTCAGCGGCCATGGCTCACGGGCCCAGCCGCTCCGCAGCATGTGGGATCTTCCCGGACCAGGGCACGAACCCGTGTCCCCTGCATCGGCAGGCGGACTGTCAACCACTGCGCCACCAGGGAAGCCCAGGTTCTATTCTTTATAGTCCATAATGAAGATTAGGAAAATTCTCAATACTGCTGACTAAGCATTTATTAGAATTGTTATCTAAAGTACTTGTTTTGCTTGATCTAAGCTAGGAAAATTTAAAGTTTCAAAACAACTCTTCAAGGTTGCAGAAATCTCTCAGATTTTATGCAATTCTTCTACAATTACATCTGTGAAAGTATAATTTCTTCTACAGTTACATCTGTGAAAGTATAATTGTGACCACATTTTCTTAAGCAAAATTGCTCACAGGAAATGCTAGAGGGAAACTTGATGTCCTTGTAAAAGAATTTCAATGTTTAGGTAGCTAGATTCACATTAGGGTGTTTGATCAGAACATACTGTCTGTGACCTATAAGTAGAGTCTTTGCTCTTGAAGTCACATTAGAATATTTTGTTGCTTTGTTGCTTTGTAACTCCTCATAATCTTTTTCATTCATTCATTTAACAAATGTTTATGCAAAAGCACTATGCTAAGTTTCAGAAATACACCCATGAACAAGGCGTAATCCTGCCCTCAATGACTTCATAGTTTAATGGGGAAAAAAGACAAGGCAAATGGTAATTAGACTATAGTATTCTTGTGTTAAATCCTAGAAAAGGAGTAAGCTTAGGGATATCATGGAGAAAAGTAGGAGGGGCACCTAAGCCACCCTGGAGTGCTGTAGTCTGGAATGACTTCCTTAAACAAATAGCATCTATGCCAAGTGGAGAGGGAAAAGAGGTGGGAAGGTCACTCCAAGAATACCTTGGAGTGTTCTTGTAGTACTCTCAAGGAGAGAAAGAATATGTAGTTTAATATGTATGGATCATTGAATATGAGGTATACAATATGGAGAGATGATATTGGGCAAGTAAAATGGGGTCAAACCTTGAAGGGTCCTACATGGAGAACAGTGAAAGGATTTGAAATTTTATTGAAGGGTTATATTTAAAACTTGAAAATTGATTATACTGGGCTGAAGGAAAGGGATTTGTAGCTAACTCACCAATGCCTTTCTGATCACCAAATTCAAATACCTTTCCTAAGTCCTAGTCTTCCTTGACTTCATTGGTACATTTGACCTTCCTTATAACCCTCTCCATGAATTTCTTTCTTTTCCCTGAGGTATATTACCTGTAACAGTGGCCAAAATATTGAACTAGATTTGGAAGTCAGAAGACCTAGATTCATGACTTAGGTTCTGCTTCTTTCTAACTAAGTGATTTGGGACAAGTTTTAAGCATAAATGTTCTGGGCTTCTGTTTCATGGTCTTTAAATCTGTGATAATACTGATCTCGAAAGGTTCTAATGGGGGTTAAATAAATTCCTGGATTTGAAAGGACCCTTTGTTTCTGTTAAGGGACATATAGTCTGAAGAGCCCTGACTTGGGTCCCAAAATGATAAGCCTGTTGAGTAAGGAAAAAAGTATATTCAGGCAGATTAAATGAGTCACTTTGAAGCTAAAATTAAGAAGCAACAACTAAGATAATCAAGTAACAGTTCTGAGAATATTTTATTAGATCTTCTCTTATGGACCGTAGTACTTTTTATCCTGTATTATGATTATTCATGAATAAATCCACTCCTAGTGTTCTGTAAGCTCATGAAGTACAGAGTCCTATCAAATTTATCTTTGTATCCCCTTGCAATTCATTGCACAAAATAGGTGTTAAATAAATATCTGTGTGTTGGGAGGAATGAAACAATGAATTATTGTCCTAGTATTGTCAGAATTCATTCTGGATACAGTTTCATATCCAACATCCTTGAATCTATTTGTTCTTTCATTTTCAGTTTTGAAGAGATGTTAAAAATAGCATTTGCTCTATTATTATCCAAAATTTGGGATTTATTAACAAAATATAGCATGCTCACCTTGGCAGCACATATACTAAACAAAATATAGCATTTGACTTATAGTGAGAAAGGACAGAAGTGTGATACTGACCTCACCTGCTTGGACAAGGACAAATCTGAGAGAAGTTGTGTTACCCAGCTTGTTGTAGGGGTTCAGCAGGAGGGGATGTTGAATTGTGTAAAGATTATAGTTTATCTTTAATCAGGTATTGCTATTGTCAGCACGAGATCCAAAATAAAATAGTTAAGTGATACTTATGAGGATGGTTGAGTACCTAAATACTTCTTCTATCATCAGGTTATTGTGAGATTTTTAAACATAACAATGCCTTTACCATTTACAGCAACATGATGGACCTAGAGATGATCTTACTAAGCAAAGTAAGTCAGAAAGAGAAAGACAAATACCATATGATGTCACTTATATGTGGAATCTGTAATACGACACAAGTGAACATATCTACAAAACAGAAACAGACTCACAGATATAAAGAACAGACCTGTGGTTGCCAAGGGGGAGGTGGAGTGGGGGAGGGATGGAGTGGGAGTTTGGGACTAGCAGATGCAAACTATTACATATAGGATGGATAAACAACAAAGTCCTACTGTATAGCACAGGAAACTATATTCAATATCCTGTGATAAACCATAATGGAAAAGAATATGAAAAAGAATATGTATGTATAACTGAATCACTTTACTATACAGCAGAAATTAACACATTGTAAATCAATTATACTTCAATAAAAAAATTTTTTTTGAAAGGAATGAAAAATTACAACACCTTCTGTTAATGATGGTGTAGCTCATTTTGGATCATCCCTCCCACAAATTTTATTTTAAAACTATGGGCAAAATTTAAAAACAACTACCTGGAGCAACTGAAGAGTAAACAGATGCAGGCAGAAATTGGAGAGGAATAAATTCTTGGAATAAGAGAAGATAAGGATGACATTGCATGGGTTTCCACTTTTATCACAGGGCCTAGTCAGTTCTTCAAGGAGAAGGAAAATTGAATAGAAGTCTGCACTGTTACTTGTGAGGAATCAGAGGATAACATTTGGGGCAATGGCTCCAAGTCAAGAAAGATATTGCAGAATAAAAATACCCCAAATTCTACATATAAACTCCCGAAATCTCTGGCTGACCCCTTACCAAAACGTACATGGGGAAAACTTCAGGTACCCAAGCTAAGGCTAAAATAACTCATCAGAGATTTTAGCTGCTGCCTGCCTATGCAGGAGAAACCGTTTGGAGTTTGAGTTCAGTCAAGTTAACTGCCTACTTAAAAAGAAAAAAAAAAAAATCAGTACAGGCATACCTTGAAGATAATGCAGGTTCAATATCAGACCACTGCAATAAAGTGAATATCATAATAAAGCAAGTCACATGAATTATTTGGTTTTCCAGTGCATATAAAAGTTATGTTTACCCTATACTGTAGTCTAAGTGTGCAATAGCATTATATCTTAAAAATGTACATACCTTAATTAAAAAATAATTTAGTGCTGAAAAATGCTAACCATCATCTGACAACACAGGATTGCCACAAACCTTCGATTTTTAAAAAAATGCAACATCTGCTAAGCACAATAAAGTGAAGTGCAATAAAATAAGTTATGTCTATAATCTTTAATGTAACATACAGAATCCAAAGTCTTATTTACAAAGTTGAAAATATTATCCAAAATTACTAGATATGTGAACAAATGAGGAACTGTGATCCATAATCAAGAGAAAAGGAAATCTTGGAAAACAACCCAAGATGATCGAGATGTTGTAATTAGCAGACGAGGATTTTAAAGCAGCTATTTTAACTCTGCTCAAGGATGCAAAGAAAAATATGCTTATAATGAATAAACACACAGAAAGTATCACAGAAAGGGCTTCCCTGGTGGCGCAGTGGTTGGGAGTCCGCCTGCCGATGCGGGGGGCGTGGGTTTGTGCCCCGGTCCGGGAGGATCCCGCGTGCCGTGGAGCGGCTGGGCCCGTGGGCCGTGGCCGCTGGACCTGCGCGTCCGGAGCCTGTGCTCCGCAGCGGGAGAGACCGCGGCAGTGAGAGTCCCGCGTACCGCAAAAAAAAAAAAAAAAAGAAAGTATCACAGAAAGTAGAAGCTGTAAAAAAATAACTAAACGGAAATTCTAGAACTGAAAAATGTAATATATAAATATTTTACTGGAAGAACTTATCAGTAGATTGGAGATAACAAGAGTCAGAGGATTTGAAGATAGATCTATATAAATTGTGCAACCATAAACATGAGAGGGATGTATTAAGAAAAAAAATGGTGTCTCGCTGCCTTGTGGGACAATATTGAAAGATCTAACATACTCGTAATGAGATTATCAGAAGGTGAGGAGAGAAGAAATGGGGCAGAAAAATAATTGAGAAAACGGTGACCAAAACTTGCCCAAACTTGGTGAAAAACATATATGTAAAGATTCAAGAGGCAAGTGAACCCCAAAAAGATAAATACACAGAAAACCTTACCTAGAAATACCATAGTCAAACTACTGAAAACCAAAGATAAAGAGAAAATCTTGAAAGCAGCCAGAGAAAAGACACAACCCAATATGGTAAACCATGAATACCAATGACAGCATATTTCCCAGAAACAACAGACACAAGAAGACAATAGAATGATAGCCTTAAAATGCTTGGGGAAAGAAAACTATCAACCTAGAACTCTTATGTAATAAAACTGTCTTTCCATATTAAAATTAAAATAAGGACAAACAAAAAATAAGAGAATTTATCTCAAACAAACCTGCATTTTAAGAAATACTAAAGGAGGTTCTTCAGGCTGAAAGGAAATGACACCAGATGGAAACTTACACTATTCCTGCTGTACCATCTACTGTTAAAGCCAAATTTTATGGCAGCTGGCACAGGAGAAAATGGTTATAAGGTCTGGTTCCAGTATCATAAAACAAGGTAAAGAAGAGTTGATTTGGAGTTGTAAGGCAGATAATTGATAACTGCTACACTGATTGAGGAAATTTATTTTGATTCTAGTTTGCTGAGAATGTATACCAAGAATAAGTGTTGAATATTATCAAATGCCTTTCCCTCATATTTTTGTTCATTATGACCATTTTTTTCTGGTAAGCTGTTATAATAGCCTCTATTATTTTTTATTGAAATATATATTTGATTTACAATGTTGTATTAATTTCTGCTGTATAGCAAAGTGATTCAGTTTTACATACATATACATTGTGTTTTTATATTCTTTTCCATTATGGTTTATCATAGGATATTGAACATAGTTCTCTGTGCTATCCAGTAAGACCTTGTTTATCCATTCTTTATATAATAGCTTACATCTGCTAACCATAACCTCCCACTCCATCTCTCCCCCAACACTCTCCCCCTTGGCAACCACAAGTCTGTTCTCTATGTCTGTGAGTCTGTTTCTATTTTGTAGATAGGTTCGTGTGATATTTTAGATTTCACATATGAGTGATATCATATGATATTTGCCTTTCTCTTTCTGACTTACTTCACTTAGTATGATAATCTCTAGTTGTATCCATGTTGCTGTAAATGGCATTATTTAGTTCTTTTTATGGCTGAGTAGTATTCCATTGTATATATTTACCACATCCTCTTTATCTGTTCATCTGTTGATGGACATTTACGTTGTTTCCATGTCTTGGCTATTGTGAATAGTGCTGCTATGAACATAAGGGTGCATGTATCTTTTTAAATTAGAGTTTTGTCTGGGTATTAGCCCAGTAGTGGGATTGCTGGGTCATATGGTAATTCTATTTTTAGTTTTCTGAGGAACCTCTGTACTGTTCTCCATAGTGGCTGTACCAACTTACATTCCCACCAACAGTGTAAGAGAGTTCCCTTTTCTTCAGATCCTCTCCAGCATTTGTTATTTGTAGAGTTTTTAAAGATGGCCATTCTGACCGGTGTGAGGTGTATACCTCACTGTAGTTTTGATTTGCATTTCTGTAATAATTAGAGATGTTGAGCATCTTTTCATGTGCCTGTTGCCCATTTGTGTTTCTTCTTTAGAGAAATGTCTATTTAGGTCTTCTGCCTAAATAGAAATGTCTATTTAGGTCTTTTTTGATTGAGTTGTTTGTTTTTTGTTGTGGAGTTGTATGAGCTGTTTGTATGTTTTGGAAATTAAGCCCTTGTTGGTCGTGTCATTTGCAAATGTTTTCTCCCATTCTGTAGGTTGTCTTTTTGTTTTGTTTATGCTTTTCTTTGCTGTGCAAAAGCTTGTAAGTTTGATTAGGTCCCATTTGTTTATTTTTGTTTTTCTTTCTATTGCCTTGGGAGACTGACCTAAGAAAACATTGGTACAATTTATGTCAGAGAATGTTTTGCCTATGATCTCTTCTAGGAGGTTTATGGTGTCATGTCTTATGTTCAAGTCCTTAAGCCATTTTGAGTTTATCTTTGTGTATGGTGAGAGTGTGTATTCTAACTTCACTGATTTACATGCGGCTATCCAACTTTCCCAACACCGCTTGCTGAAGAGACTTTTTCCCATTGTGTATTCTTGCCTCCTTTGTGAAGATTAATTGACCATAGGTGTGTGGGTTTATTTCTGGGCTTTCTATTCTGTTCCATTGATCCACATGTCTGTTTTTGCACCATTACCACACTGTTTTGTACAGTAGCTGCTCTAAAGTCCTTGTGTGTTAATTCCAACATCTTGGTCATCTTGAGGCCTATTTATATTTGTTTTTTTTTCCCCCTATTTTTCTGTTTCTTTGCATCTGTAGTCATTTTTTATTGCATACTCAGAATTTCAGTTGGTACAGTATGGGGACTCTTCATTCTGTTGTCTTCCACTTAAGAGTGTTGATTTTTTATTTTATCAGGTAGTTAAAACTGGCTAATTACACTGAGCTTATTGAGTGTTTTAGTTTTTTCTCATAGTCTTTAGTTGAATCTCTTAGACCTGACCCATAGTCCTGGTATATAATCTATGCTTTTAAGGCATGGCTCTTCTGAGATTTCAGTGAAAAGCCTGAGATGTGTACCAAACCCTCTAACTAGGTGAGACTAAAACTCCAAATTCTGTCTCCTCTCTGTTGGATAGTAGCTGAAATCTCTGATCAACTTTTTCAACCTTTAGTTTCTTAGTTTCTGCAGACTTCTTGGAGTTTCTACATGCATTTGCAATTCAGGGGTCAGCCAAGGATTTTCAGAGAGTGCATATGCATATCTGAGGTTTTCCCACTTTGGCTCTTTTCCATCTCTGTTATTCCATCATTCTAATCCAGTCCACCATAATTTAATGTCTAAAAAATCTAAAGTAGCCTATCAGTATTCCTGATTCAATTCTTCCTCTTCAAACCGTTCTCCATGCTGCAGACAGCTTTTATTCATTCATTTACTCATTTGTGAAATAGTTGATGAGCACACACTCAAAAGACAATATAGGGCTTCCCTGGTGGCGCAGTGGTTGAGAGTCCACCTGCCGATGCAGGGGACACGGGTTCGTGCCCCAGTCCAGGAAGATCCCACATGCCACGGAGCGGCTGGGCCCGTGAGCCATGGCCGCTGAGCCTGCATGTCCGGAGCCTGTGCTCCGCAACGGGAGAGGCCACAACAGTGAGAGGCCCGCGTACCGGAAAAAAAAAAAAAAAAAAGACAATATAGTCAAGCAGTCACCCTATTACAGCTGTTAGGTTGGCTTGCCACATAGATTCATCAGGTAAAGAGACCATAAGACCAAATTTATTTAGGTAGTTTGTTATTCATGATACAGCAGGCAGCATTGATTCTCCTTGCCCTCAAGTCCTATAGTGGTAATGCAGAAGGAAGTCCAGGTAGATGCTGCACAGACAGTGGGACTGTGTCACATTTGAGGAAACTTGAGCTTAGAAGTCTTACCTCAGGAACATGGGCACACCTGCCCAACCAAGAACAAACCAAACTTACCTTAGGTTGAGCTTTGAGAGTGATTTCAGAGATAACAGAAATGTGTCTGTCTGTTCCCCTAAGCCCTTTTATCCTTCTCCTTTCCATCTGCAAAGGAAAAAAGAAATCTCAACCACATGCTAATTATAGGCTTAAATTTCCACAATAGATTTTAAATCTTTTACCCCACAACAAGATATAAGGCTGAAAATTAGAATTATCTTGGAAGTTTGGGACTTATACTCTTTTACACTAAATTGGAAAGGTGTGGTCTGCAAAGGCAGTATGTTTACAATTAGCAACTTATTACTACTTTGAACAACTATCCAAAGGAATTGGGTTAGTTTTGATTGGAGAAGGAAGAAATTAGAGATATATGTCATGATGCTAGCTACAAGGGCCTTATACCCAAGATAAGGAGAATGGGCTTATACTTGAAGAGGGTATTTTTTTACAAGACAGTGTCGGTATACCAAGTGTCCCCCATAAGAAAGTCAGCCTGTAAGGGCTTCTCAGGTGGGAAGCTTTTCTGCAGCGTTCCGGTTTCTGGTGTTCTTCCTCCTAGGTACTGAGAGACAGTTATTACAGCAGCTTTTTTCCCCTGACTTCCTGATGCAGCTACAGACTTGCATTGCACTTAATACTGTAGTCACAATGGTAGCTTTGCATTGTTCAAGGAGTCAGTCCTTGAAGCCTAGTTAGAATCCTTCTGATTATTTTATAAGCATATAAAATCCCTGTATTAAAAATTCTTCCTGCGTAAAATGGCAAAAATAGCTGTTTCCTGTACTGAATATCCCTAATACATGGAGGGATTGAAATTTCAGGTGGGCCTTAATGAAATGGTTAAACTTAGACAAGGATTGGGAATGGGGGATAGAACTTCAGGTAGAGGGAATAGAGTGAGCAAAGATTGAACCACAGAAATGGCCATAACATTTTTTTTTTTTTTGTAACATTGAGGAAGTTGATTATAGAAGAAAATGAGATATGAATTAGTTTTCTATTATACAAATTTCTTTCTTTCCTGTCTAATCCTAATTCTTTTCTTTCTCTTTTCCTATTCCACTTTCTTTCTTTCTTTTTTCCCCATCTTTTCCTTCCCTGTTTTACTTGTCTATAGCGTAAACTTTTCAGTTTCATACAGTAGCATCCACAGACATTGCTTACTTATTTTGGTGGCCTTCAGAATTAAAGTTGCTGCATGTCCAAAGTTTGTCCTTTCCATTGAATATTCCACTATTAGGTCAGCAGAGTCATTCTTGAGCTTGGGTGTATTACTGAGCAGACTTCTTAATAAATTTAGTCTCCTTGGACTAACTAGATTTATTATGGGCTACCAGAAATCCTCTTCAGATGTGCATGACTGCCCTTGGAAGCTCTGAGCTTTACAGCCCTGTTTACTGCCATCTCTTCTAACCAAAGCAGTATCTCTTATCCATTGGCAGAGTAGAGTTAAGGATGTGATTGGGAGTTTGAGCATGAAAGTAATGTGATGGGCTTGAAGAGGGTGAATGCAAGGCATGCTGGAGGTAATAAGATAGGTATTTCACCATAGCTCTAGGCAAATTCTATCTCCTAAGGTACAAAACATAAAGTCCAATATACACTTGATGTTTAGCATCTGTAGCATTTGGTGAGCCATTGTGAAGGACATATTCCTTATTTCTGATAAAGTAGGTTGAAAGGAGACTTAATTGGGAATGATCTCTGCTTCAAGTATTTTGGGGGTTTGGGGGTGATTTTTTTGAATTTTGTTTCCTGCCACGTTCCTGGCATTTATTCTCGATGTTTTATATTACCCATTACCCAGTAGCTTGATTTTTATTGTTGATAACTATAGTCTCAAGTAACTTTCTCCTTGGCTTTGTGAGAGTTTTTTTTCCTCCAAGCATATTTCCCAAGTTTATTCTATCCAAGAAAAATGAGGGTAGTTATTAAGCTGCTGTATGTTTCTTATTTTAAAAAACAATAAAAATTATGAAAGCTTAAAAGAACCTTGAAAATCATTATCTACAGCATTTCACAAAGCTTCTTCCTTAGGACAGTAGTCTCATGAAATGTTGTGTGAAAAATGGGTCCCATGGTCAAATAAGTTTGGGAAATACTGCATGCTCTTTCTTGGAAATTCACAATGCATATTAGCATCTTAAAGGCTCTGAAAAGTCATACAGTAAAGAAACCTGTGTATTTTTTTTAATCCAGGATTTTTTCATAATCGTTTGATTTCAGCACTATTTTTTTTTTTTTTTTTTTTTTTTTTTTTGGTACGCGGGCCTCTCACTGTTGTGGCCTCTCCCGTTGCGGAGCACAGGCTCCGGACATGCAGGCTCAGCGGCCATGGCTCACGGGCCCAGCCGCTCCACGGCATGTGGGATCTTCCCGGACCGGGGCACGAACCCGTGTACCCTGCATCGGCAGGCGGACTCTCAACCACTGCGCCACCAGGGAAGCCCTCAGCACTTTTTGTTTTGTTTTGTTTTGTTTTTTGTTTTTTGTTTTTTTCGGTACGTGGGCCTCTCACTCTTGTGGCCTCTCCCGTTGCGGAGCACAGGCTCCGGACGCGCAGGCTCAGCGGCCATGGCTCACGTGCCTAGCCGCTCTGCGGCATGTGCGATCTTCCCGGACCGGGGCACGAACCCGTGTCCCCTGCATCGGCAGGCGGACTCTCAACCACTGCGCCACCAGAGAAGCCCCAGCACTTTTTTTTTTAAAGCATAAACTAATAGCATCTTAAGGAACTGGTCAAACACTTTGGTAAATACTAGTTTATAACTTAATCGAATATCTTTATTTCACAGTTGAAGAAACTGGGGCCCAGAAAATTGTCTTACCCATCACATCTAAAAACAATGCCTTACATCCACAAAGTAGATAATAAATAATGATATGCTCATGTTTAGGTAACTAGTTAGAGCCAGGACCAAAACCCAGATGTCCTGACTTATATCTCATAGCATTTAATAATGATAATGCATTTAAACTTATATTTGCTACTATTTAAGCTGGTGATAAATAAAAAAGATTTTACATTGCTGTAAAATATGACATGCTAGCTAAGAAGGAAAACTAAAGAGTGAAGTAGTTTACTGATGTTTTAAATAGTTTTCCTGTCTCTTTAGTCTATAACAATGTCAAATGTTGGTCCCTTGAAATTGGTTAGAACACTCTGGGTTTTGAAAAAAACAGTTCAAGTCTGTCTAAAGGCATCTGAAAGGGGAATTTTCTGAAGCATTTTCTATCCCCATGATTCTCACAAAATTCTCCAATTCATTCTAGTCTAGAAAATAATAGATCTTCCCTTAAAGAAGTGCTAATCCCATATATGTGGAATCTAGAAAAATGGTACAGATGAACCGGCTTGCAAGGCAGAAATAGAGACACAGATGTAGAGAACAAACGTACGGACACCAAGGGGGGAAAGCGGGGGTGGGGGTGGGGGTGGGATGAACTGGGAGATTGGGATTGACATGTATATACTAATATGTATAAAATAGATAATAAGAACCTGCTGTATAAAAAAGAAATAAATGAACTTTTTAAAAAAAGTGCTAATCCCATGGTGATCACAAAAGATAGATTTTCCCACCTCTGATCATGTTTCTTCTTTTATTTTGCTGTATATTTTTAGCATGCTTGATAGTTTATCCCCAGGATGTTTCTTTTTTCATAAAATATTGTACAATATATAAGAAATGCTCTTGGAATTTTTATTTTTCAGGACTCCATTTTGGCATAATATTTTTTGGTCATTACCATACTTAGCTAAGTCATATCTCACTATCACCAAAGAAGATATCTTAGAATTAAATTCTTGAATTGCACTTGACCTTACTGATTGGCAGTCAATTTAAATTAGATATTATCTCCCATCATCTTAAAACAGATTATCTCTTAGGAATGCTTCCATTTGTGGAGAAAGAAACTGTAACAATAGGAAAGGGATGTGGGGTAAAGAAAAATGCCTGTATCGTTTGTTTTAGCATCAAAAAAATCTGTGAATAGCTTTTATTGCTGGAAATAAATGGATATGATGAATGGTATGGGGGTTCACATTAGTATCAGAAGTTTTTATGGGCGCTCTGCTAGTTACTTGATGCAGACCTGTATATTGTGCTGTGTTTTCTCAACTGCCTTTGTAAACACCATAGCCTTAATAGATCATTTTGAAAGAAGCTACCATCCTGCCACATCCGTTGGTAGCCTTCTTTCAGGTTTCTGACATATCCTTAATCTGATGCTCAGCCTTGTCATTTGGATCAATAGTAAACCAGATAAGATGTCTTCTACTTGCAAGGCTATGACTATAAAAGGTATTTGAAAAATAAATTCACTTTTTATGTCCATGCCACAAACCTGGGGAGTACTAGTTTGTCATTTGTCTCTCCATCTGTCTGTAAACAGTCAGTTAAATTGGTTATTGATGAGAATAAGGTGAATTATACTTGAAACAAGAGTAATATAGAAATAAACTTCATAGTAAATTTCTTAGATTCCTACAAAAAGGTGACATCTCTTTTTTTTAAGAGGTGGCATATCTTAACTTTAATCTCTATTTCAGAATGAGCAATTTGTTCTATATTGTTTTCTATTCCAAATCAATATAATAATAATCAATTATAATTACGTTATACTTTACAAAGCACTTTTATATACATTATCTTATCTTCATAACCTCTATAACATAATACTCACTTTATAATTTGTAATGCATTTGTTATTCATTCAAAAATATTTATCTAGTACCTACTACATATAAGGCACTATGCTAGGCACTGCAGATTCTGCATACAAAAAAAAAATGTTGGTGATAATAGAAGAGGTTAGAATTGTAACATTGTAGTGTTAGAAGGAATCCCAAGAATCATCTCCCAACTTATCATTTTTCAGGAAACTAAATCGCGGCCAGTTTGTGAATCATGGTCAACCAACTATTTAGGGGCATTATTTTTTTTTCTGTTATATGATATAAACTGATAATCTTTCTAATGTCAACCCATAATTTAATCTTTTTGAATCTGTGTTTCTTAATCCATGAAGTGACAATAATTCTGGCTTTCACAACAGGGATATTGTGAATATTGATGAAGGCATGATTATGGAACATTTCAAAATTTAAATGCCCATCTGAGGGTAAGAAACATTCCCCATAAATAAGAGACAGAGAGTAATCCAAATGTAAACCATGGTTTCCCGAGGTTTGTGAGATGCAGGCTGCTCATTGTTTTCTTCTTTATATTTTTCTTTATTCTTGAAATTTCTTTAATGAATATCTTATTACTTTTATAATAAAATTTTTTTCCTCTTTCTCCTCTAACTTTATATTTTGGCATAATTTCAGATTTACAGAAAAGTTGTGAGAATACTGTAAAGAATTCTCATATACCCTTCACCCAAATTCCCCAGATGTGCACATTTAACCAGATATGCTTTATCCTTCTCTCTCAGTATATGTGAGTGTGAGACATTGTCTTCTGAGCCATCTGGAGTAAGCTGTAGACATGATACTCCTTTGCCCTCAAATCTTTAGTGCATATTTCCGATGAACAAGGACATTCTCTTAAATAACCATAGTTCAATTACCAAAATCAGGCAATTAACATAAATACTATTATCTAATCCACAAATCTTATTTAGATTTTGCCAATTGTCCCAATAATGGTATCTACGTAAAAGAAAATCCAGGATCAGGCATTTTATTCAATTATTATGTCTTTTTAGTTTTCATTGATCTGCAACAGTTCCTCAGTCTTGTGCGTGTGTGTGTGTGTGTGTGCACATGTGACATTACATTCTAAGTGTACAGACCAATTATATTGTCTTTCATTTTGGATTTGTCTGATGTTTCCTCATAATCTAGGTTATGCATTTTTGGTACGAATACCACAGGAATGATGTTGTGTTCTTCTTAGTGCATCATATCAGAAAGCACATGATGTTATTTGTCCCATGATTGGTGATGTTAACTTTGATCATTTGGATAAAGTGGTATCTACCAGGTTGCTCCACTGCAACCTTACTTTTTTTCCTTTGTGATTAATAAGTATTTTGTGGAGAGCTAATTTGAAACTATGTAAATATCCTACTATTCCTCAAGCTTTCACCCACAAGTATTAGCATCCTCCGGCCACTCCACCTGAGTCAGTTAATATTATGATGGCTGCCAATGGTAAAGGTTATTTTTAATCAATCACTGCTTATTCTAGATATGAAATTAGATGAATGGTCTGATGGAAATTGTAAAAATCATCTCTCACATTAAATAAAAAAGCTAAAAAAGAATGGAAGAGATTGTACCAAAAGCTTGTGGTAGACTTAGGATAATGGAATTATAGGTGATCTTTTTCCTTATTTTCCCAATTTTCAATAATTTTCCAAATTTTTCAATACATATGAAATATATAATTCATAATTTTTGAATCCCTTTCTAAGTATATTTGTTTATATCTAATTGGTCCACAAAGAACTTGAGGGAGACACTAAAATGTTGATTTAAGAGTTGTGATGTGCGTGAACTTAGAAGAACTGTTAAACTAGAATTAAAGCATAGCTGTGGCAAACAGACACCTACCTACCCTGGGATAAGTTACCAAACGGCACAACTAAAATAACCTTTGATCTGCAACTCTTTCTTCCCCACTCTAACCACTCCTAGCGTTATTTTTTACTGACTCAGTTGCCTCTTTCTTAGTTTCAAAGAGAAAAGGTCCCAGAACAGTGAAGGAAAGGTGAGGAACAGTACAGAGTTCAGGGATGGATTTGTAGATGGAGGTGGTTTGTGATATGATTTTTTGAAGATGGCCAGATTTGAGACTAGAAGATACGTGTTTGAATTCAAGCATCACTATCCATTGTGAGGACTTCGGCTACCGTTTTGAAAATGGGTAATGGTTACCAAGTCAGATAACTACTTAGTGCTCAGCATTTAATGAAAACCTTTAATGCATACCCTGAATGAGGTTCACTAAGGATTTCTGAGTTTAACTGAACTTATTTACACATTTATCTGTCATTTGTCTTTTTCACTATCTAAGAAATCACATCCATAGTGTGGAACTGAAGTAGAGAAGGTAACAGATGGATTCAATCAGTTGTTTGCAACAGTTTCCCCAAAGGCACATATCTAAGCCAAGTAGATGAATTGATTTTTTTTAAACTGCATGTTAGGATCAATAAAACTGAGGTACACTGTTGAAAAGCTAAAGATGGAGCCTACTGCAAGACTTGAGGTGCTTCAAAGGAACCGGGTGTTAAACAAGATTTGTTTGGATTTAGTTTCTGAACTTAATGTTGAAACATGATTTTTTAAAGTAACTACTTGCAGTGCAACTCAGAAGACTGGTCAGGGTCAGTGAGGAGAACAGACCAGGCAGATTATGATGTTCATCAAGCAATGAGAACACTAGGAGCAAATTCTTTCTTTCTTTCTTTTTTTTTGTATCTGAAACAACAAATATGGTCAAATAAAAAATGTTTTGTTTACAAGGACTACTTTTATGATGAGAGGAGGACCATAATGGTATCTGAGAAAGAAACCAATATTTATTAAGCCCTTGCTGTGAACTGGTCTCTATGGGTTTTGGGGTGTTGTTTTTTTTTTTCTTTTTTACCAGTGGGAAATCTGGGGCTTTGAGAAATAACATGCTCACAGTTAATACAGCCAATGAAGTACCCAGATCTGACTGGTTCCAAAATACATTCTCATTTAATTACACCATGCTGCCTCCCCATGGGTAGCATTTCTGGCTCCCCTAAAGCTTGAACTTCATTATGCTAGGAAAAGGAATTTTTGTATCTGGAAAAAGGAAATAGACTCAAAAACTATTACGCTGTGCTTAGGAAAAATGAAAATTATTAGAAATTTACATTATTATTGAGGCAGCTAGAATAAAAAACACTTAGTTTTGAAGTAGCTATAAAAACTGGGTCATCTGCTTCTTAGAATCATAAAGTCAAAGAACATTAAGCTGGGTAAGCCTTTAGATCATAATCCAACCTCCTTTTTTTTTTCATGTGGGAAGAAACTGAGGCTGGGAGAAAATCAATAATTTGCCTTTATATGTGAGGTTGAGCTGGCTGAGACCCTCTCATGTCACTGCCTTACTTAAATTCTTCAGTACTGCTTCAGAAACCTTAAGGAAAAAGTGCAGACTCCTTAGTCTGGCACATTTCATCCTCTAGTCCTTGCTTACCTTTTTGGCTTCAGCTTCATGTGTCTCCCTTTCTACTCTATTTAAAGCTTTTATTCTAATCACCTCTTCCTCACCCTCATTCTCCATGCACAGTGCCCTTGCACACTCACTTCCCACTTAAGTTGGCTTTAAATACAGCTCAGGCACTGTTTTCTTCAAGAAACCTTTACTGACCCCTCAAGGCTGGGTGAGGTACCCCTCTTTAGAGTTCTTACCACTGTCCTTACATAGGGCTGATCTCATTCGTTGTATTACAACAGTGAGCAACACTTGCAAATGGCTTCACCATGTGTTACGGCCAGAGTGAGTGATAGTGTGGGATTAACTGCACCATGTAATAAGTGAATATGAGAGACTTGCTACATACAACTTAACTAATGTTGGCTTCAGAATTTCTCCATAGGAGGAGCTTATGGGGACAAATTGATCGGAAGGGGTGGGAATAAGACTCAAAGCTATCTTTGTATAGCACTTTGCATAAAATTCGGAAAATATCTATTGTCCCTATCAAAGAAATGGGGAGGAGAGAAAATATGGAGACATGGAGAGATGCTAAAGTATTGGTGATCCCAAATCAAGATCCAGCTCAACTGCCATGTCCTTCATGGGGTCTTTCCTGTTCTAACATTTCCCCTCCCCATAAAGGGCTGAAAGTACATCCTCATCCAACCTGCCTGGTCCATTTTGTATTTTTTATGCACTTGCCCCTCCTTGCTTGTACTACGTCATAGTGTATAATGAGCATACATCTCTATTTTAATTATTTTTAAAGCTTCCAAAACCCTTAGCGTAGTGTCTGATTCAGGGTAATTACATAGTAAGTAACTGTTGAATCTGGAATGAATTATTGAATTAGCTCAGCACATCTCAATCTTAATACCATTTTCGAATGACCTACAGAGCATTTAGGAAATATTAATTCCAAAGCCTCAGAAATTCTTCTTTTTTTGAATTATTATTTTTTTAATGCAGCAGGTTCTTATTAGTTATCTATTTTATACATATCTGTGTGTATATGTCAATCCCAATCTCCCAAATCATCACACCACCACCAGCACCACCCCCCGCCCCTGCTTTCCCCCCTTGGTGTCCTTACATTTGTTCTCTACATCTGTGTCTCTATTTCTGCCTTGCAAACCGGTTCATCTGTACCATTTTTCTAGATTCCACATATATGCATTAATATATGATATTTGTTTTTCTCCTGATTTACTTCATTCTGTATGACAGTCTCTGGGTCCATCCACGTCTATGCAAATGACCCAATTTTGTTCCTTTTTATGGCTCAGTAATATTCCATTGTATATATATACACACCACATCTTCTTTATCCATTTGTCTGTCAGTGGGCATTTAGGTTGCTTCCATGACCTGGCTATTGCAAATAGTGCTGCAATGAACATTGGAGTGCATGTGGCTTTTTGAATTATGGTCTTCTCTGGATATATGCCCAGTAGTGGGATTGCTGGGTCATATGGTAATTCTATTTTTAGTTTTTTAAGGAAGCTCCATACTGTTCTTCTTAGTGGCTGTATCAATTTACATTCCCACCAACAGTGCAGGAGGATTCCCTTTTCTCCACACCCTCTCCAGCATTTGTTGTTTGTATATTTTCTGATGATGCCCATTCTAACTGCTGTGAGTTGATACCTCATTGTAGTTTTGATTTGCATTTCTCTAATAATTAGTGATGTTGAGCAGCTTTTCATGTGCCTCTTGGCCATCTGTATGTCTTCTTTGGAGAAATATCTATTTAAGTCTTCTGCCCATTTTTGGAGTGGGTTGTTTGTTCTTTTTAATATTGAGGTGCATGAGCTGTTTACATATTTTGGAGCTTAATCCTTTGTCAGTTGCCTCATTTGCAAATATTTTCTCCCATTCTGAGGGTTGTCTTTTTGTCTTGTTTATAGTTTCCTTTGCTGTGCAAAAGATTTTAAGTTTCATTAGGCCCCATTTGTTTATTTTTGTTTTTATTTCCATTACTCTAGGAGGTGGGTCAAAAAAGATCTTGGGGCCTCCCTGGTGGCGCAGTGGTTGAGAGTCTGCCTGCCGATGCAGGGGACGCGGGTTCGTGCCCTGGTCCGGGAGGATCCCACGTGCCGCGGAGCGGCTGGGCCCGTGGGCCATGGCCGCTGAGCCTGCGCGTCCGGAGCCTGCGCGTCCGGAGCCTGTGCTCCGCAATGGGAGAGGCCACGGCAGTGAGAGGCCCGCGTACCGTAAAAAAAAAAAAAAAAAAAAGATCTTGCTGCAATTTATGTCAAATATTGTTCTTCCTATGTTTTCCTCTAAGAGCTTTATAGTGTCTGGCCTTACATTTAGGTCTTTAATTCATTTTGAGTTTATTTTTGTGTATGGTGTTAGGGAGTGTTCTAATATCAGTTTTTTTACATGTAGCTGTCCAGTTGACCCAGCACCACTTATTGAAGAGGCTGTCTTTTCTCCATTGTATATCCTTGCCTCCTTTGTCATAGATTAGTTGACCATAGGTGCATGGGTTTATCTCTGGGCTTTCTCTCCTGTTCCATTTATCTGTATTTCTGTTTTTGTGTCAGTACCATATTGTCTTGATTACTGTAGCTTTGTAGTATAGTCTGAAGTCAGGGAGTCTGACTCCTCCAGCTCCATTTTTTTCCCTCAAGATTGCTTTGGCTATTCAGGGTCTTTTGTGTTTCCATACAAGTTGTGAATTTTTTTGTTCTAGTTCTGTGAAAAATGCCATTGGTAGTTTGATAGGGATTGCATTGAATCTGTAGATTGCTTTGGGTATTATAGTCATTTTCACAATATTGATTCTTCCAATCCAAGAAGATGGTATATCTCTCCATCTGTTTGTGTCATCTTTGATTTCTTTCATCCGTGTCTTATAGTTTTCTGAGTACAGGTCTTTTACCTCCTTAGGTAGGTTTATCCCTAGGTATTTTATTCTTTTTGTTGCAGCAGTGAATGGGATTGTTTCCGTAATTTATTTTTCTGATCTTTCACTGTTAGTGTATAGGAATACAAGAGATTTCTCTGCATTAATTTTGTATCCTGCAACTTTACCAAATTCATTTATTAGCTCTAGTAGTTTTCTGGTGCCAAAGCCTCAGAAATTCTGACTTCATTGATCTAGGATGAAACAGGCATTCTTTTTTTGGTGGTTTTTGTTGTTTGTTTTTTTTAAGTTCTTCAGGGTTGAGAACTCTGTTATTAGATTCTTTGTTTAAACAATGATTCTCAAAGTGTGAACTCCTGGACCTATCAGCACCAGTGTCTCCCAGAAACTTGTTTGAAATGTAGATTCTGGGACCCCACACCAGAGTTAGTGAATGAAAAACTCTGAGGGAAGTCCTCAGCAGACTGTGTTTTCCAGCTCTCCAGAGATCCTGATGCATGCTAGAGTTTGAGAACTACTGATTTAAGATGAAATAAATGTTTTCCTATAAATAAAATGTCAAACTATGAGAAACAAAATACATTTTATAATCAGCCCAAAAGGTTTTGCCAACTCAAAGCACCACTCTGAATAAATGAGGGTAGCTCACAAGCACAAGAGAATTGTACTTGTGGAAATAAGCATCACGGCGTTTTATAACTTTTAATATTTTTTGTATGAAATCCTCTCCACTGAAGGGACTAATTTTCATAATAATCTTTAAAAAAAATAGTCTATGTCAGGCAGGAAAAGCACATGAAAAATCCAGCACTGGGTAAGGAAGCCTCAGAGTCAAGGATATATTTTCATAGTTTCTTTTCTTAGAGAAAAGTCTATCTACTTTTTTTTGACAGTAACATTTTCTCGTTCTGTTGTGCTGTTTGACTATGTGCCACTTGATAGTTCTGTCTATTCCTATGGAAACCAAGTTAGTAGATGGAGCCAAGGCTTGGAGGAGGCATTGAGGAGAAATATTAGAAGAGTTCAGCCACAGAGCAAATAAAGATGTTGCCTTTCCTTCAGTCAAATCCTCTCTGAGAGCCAGAATCTGTTTCAAGCCAGAGGGATGTTCTTGGCTGATGTATTGTCTAGCTGCTCTGCCAGATGGATGAACATCTTAAACTTGAAAAGCAACAAATAGAGCTCCATTCTGCCTTTGAAGTACCATTCTTAACCTTTGCTTAGAGAATTGTCAAATAGCTTTTTAAAAACATTTTTTTCAGATTTGCATAAGATGACAGGTTAGTGATGTGGTTACCATCATAATTGTTAAGTAATTAGAAATTTTAGCTGTAAAACACAGTATTTAGGCTTGAAATCAGAAATTTAAGAAAAGAAAGAGAATGTCTGTGATTGGGAAACGCAATGCAGATTTGATTTCATTTCTATAGCTCAGTAATTCATGTCATTCAAAAACGGTTTTTGTAACTGTTTTCTGTAAAGATTCACATTAAATTTTAAAAAAGAAGAAGAAGAAGGAAAAAAAAAGCAGGAAACCAGAGTACAATGAGACACCTAAATCAACCGGGATCAAAGAATGATCCAAGCAGACAAGAATGATGAGGAAAGGCCCATCCTTTTTCCAATCCACTTATACTCTATATTTGATACGGTAGTAGTATCTCATGGTCTAGGTAAAAAAACAGTATGGATTGCATTGTACTGAGCTATTTATGTGGATATTTAAATCATGTTTTTATTTCAGCTAAGATGTATAGATTCATTTTTCCAGTTTCATGTACCTTAATTTATGCCAGAAATTATGTCTTTAGATAAAATAGTTGAAACAGCTATTAATATAGATGATTCCTAACCCTATATCTTGAATCTAGCTGTCTCTTCCAATCTTCAGTTCCATATAGATTCTTTTCTTTTCTTTCTTTCTTTTTTTTTTTTTTGCTAGATATCTCTATATAGATTTCCCTCAGACACCCCAAACTCCACATGTTAGAAAAACAGAACTCAAAATCTTTATCCTTAATCCTATTTCTCCTTCTGTCCTTTCAGTTGTTGACACCACTCTCCATTTTGTACCCATTCAGGAGGCCTCTTACATATTTCACAGTCTGTCCTCCTATTTCCACTTAGCTCCCATCATTTCTATTCTGGATTGCTGTAGTAACCCCTAACCAGTCTCACTACCAAAGATTTGTTTCCCTCAAATCAGTACTTCACCCAGCCTCCAGGATATTTCTTAAAAACATAAATCCACTCGTGTCATTTCCTCCTTCAACTCTTCACTGGCACCCCATTACCTACACGATAAATTTTAGACTCTTCGTCATACTGTATTAGACTCTCCATTTTCTAGCCCCTACTCACCTCTATAATCAATTTTTCACTTCTTATATTCAATACTTCATTTCATATTACAATAATATAGAACTATCTTCGAGGCTTGAGATTTTGTCTCACCATATATGCAAGATAAGAAGTTAGTCTGTTACTGCTTCATGGATGTTGACAATAGACACAAGCCTCTAGGGTCAGGGACAAAGAAGTTTATTATTCACAGCATAGCAAAAAGCATCAGCACCTATATGTTTGTATTGATTTCCCTTTCCCCCAAGAACCATGGGAGAGTCACAGAAGGCCCAGATGGATGCTGTACACACAGCAGTTTTCCATCATAGCACAGAGGAACACTGAACTTCAGGAATCTGCGCTTTTGTAGTGAGCAGCTAGTAAACCCAGAAGAGATGACCTCACCCCTCAAATTGATTGCAGCAAACACAACCCAGAGAAGTTGCCTAGGCCAGGAGTGGTCAAGTCTCTGCATTTTTGGCATAAGAACATGCAGTGATGATTAGGGCCCATGGTAAATTGCTTCTCCCAGCAACCCATCACTTAGCCCTACATGTTCTTGACATGAGCATGCCATTCTGTCAGCTACTCTGATTAATCTGACCAACAGAGGCTGGGAACAAATCTGTTTAATATGTCTCATACAGCATTTAAATAATAGAACTCCAAGCCGCAGGATGAGAACAACCTGCAGTATTGACTTCAGTGTCCTGGATTAAGTCCACTGTGAATAAGTACCAGGGGAGACAGTAGGTCTTACTTTATACAGCAAAGATATACTCTAAGGCTATTCTGTTATCTATTACGACCCATGCAAGGGAGTTTGACTGACCTGCTGATCTTTGGTGTTATTACCAATAATTACGTGAGGCACTGGGGGCTGAAAAGCAACCCCTAAGCCCAATGGAGAACTATTTCATGGCCCTCTCTCCCCCAGATACAAACATATAACCTGAAGAGGCACAAGTCACTTTAGTTCGGGATTTGTTGTTAAACGTGGATCACCGTTTCATTGTTTGGCTAAGCCACATGGGCAGTATCACCAAGTAGTTACAGCTTTGATTGTCATACATGGCATAACCCAAGGCTTCTCATACTGCCATTGATGGCATCAAGCATGGCGGAAGAGTTCATGTCCATCCATGTCCACATGAATTTTTCTGTTTCATAGCACATGGATGGGGATGACAAACACAAAAGCAGATCAGATTGCAAGCCTCAGCTGCTATTTGATTCAGGTAGTGAAAAGTAATTTTGTTTTTTTCTGGGATACAGTACTGGATCCAGAGGACAAAGAGAGCATCAGTTGTCCTCTTCCTCCCTGTACCTCCCAAGGTGTCCTCTTCCAAGGTGCTGAAGTTGTTGCATTCCCTCCTCAACCACAAAATCAGTGTGTCCCACCCTAATAGCTAGAACTCCTCACCTTTTCTCTCCTCATCTCCTACTTGCACCCATACCTTTCACCTAGAAGGGTAGATACATATAGGACAAATTTACAGAGACCCGTTATGTCCCCCACTTTAGCCCACGTGGGCATTTAGGAGGACTTTGTGAGTAGGGTACTCAAGCAAGTGGTCATTGTGGATGTGTATGATGTAGGACCATGTCGATCAACAAACAAATTCAGGTGGCTGAACCAGAGTTAAGTTTGAATCTCTAAGCTCCCTTTTGGTTGGGCTGCCACCAAGAGGGTGTACCAGTGAGGCCAGCCTGGGATTACTCTTAGGGGAAAGAGAAGCATCATAATCAGGGATGGACAGGGCGGAACCCCAAATTTTCAACATAGGTGTATATGATTCCCCACTCCTTTTGTCCTGATTACTTCCCAGGAGGCTGCCATGAGGAGATGAGCTCTTCCTGCGGGTGGCCACATACAGTAACCAAACTGCCCTACCTCTCTCAGGTGTGTGGATCAGGAAGAGGTAACTGAGGTGGAACCAGAAATCTTTCTGAGTTTATTTTCAAGGAAACCATGGCTGCTCTTGATCATTTCAGATTCCTCAGGACAGCATGGGGCATAGAATGCCCATAGAATGTAAAGGGCTGACCTGCCCTGTACACAGTCGGTCTTCCAGAGTTGTCATGGACGTTGGACTGCCTCCCAGTGGTTGCCATCAGGTTTTAACTTAGCCAAATCATCATTAAACCAGGACAAGGCATTCAGGGGAACCCCTGAGCATCAAGGGCACCATTAAACCAGCAGTTTGCCTCAGACAGTGGCCATCTCCACGCCCAGTTCTTTGTCCTCATTGCCAGACAAAGCAGACTATAGCAGGGATCAGGTACGTGGCACCGTTGGCTCTGTGTTATCAGGCAAGGCTTTGCATTCACTTTCACTTTTGAGCAGCTGCCCACTCATGTCTCCGCCAAGGGAACCTCTGCTGTTTTCAGTCCACCCAAAATTCTGTATCAAGTAGCAGGGTCTCACTGCTTTCTCCGTTGGTTTCCACTTTGGAGATTCCTTGACTCAGCGGCCACAACTACATTGCCTTTCAGCTTGCTGCCCCATTGTCATGCTTTCTTCCCTTCCTCTGCTTGCCCAGGGGAAGGTGAGCCAAGACCAAGGCATCATTTGGGTGGCTTGTTTCAATCCTGCTCTTCCTCAGAGTCATTAACAGGACAGTGGGTTCCCTTATCTCCCCAACCTTGCCCACCGCTTGGGTATGATCACATGGAATCTTCTCATCCCTGAACCTGACCTGCAGGGCCCTGGTCCTTACTCTTCAAGAAAACTGTGTCTCCGTCAGTATCCCCTCCTCATTTCCTGTACTGTCAGGTCTTGGATTTAATTTGCCCTACTTTTTTCTTTGTTTATGCCAACTTATTACAAGGTAATAAATTGGTTCTGAGTACTGGCAGAAGACATAAGACTACCATCAGAGACAAAAAAAGCTTTATCACTGATGGCAAAAGCATGAGCACTTGCATTTTTGCATCCCTTACCCCCAAGAACCAGGAGGCAACGCAGAGGCCCCAGATGGACACTGGGGTTCACATGGCATCTGAGGAATGCTGAATTTGGGGTAGCTCCAGACTTTACTACTTACTTTAGTAAGTAGTAAGCAAGACTCTCTATCTAATGTCCTGGGAGACATTAATGTCCCTTAAGACTGCTTGATACAAACCCAACTCTGAGAAATGGCCCAGGTAGAGGAGTCGAGGCTTTGCATTCTTGGCATATTTAGTAAGAACATGCAGGGACACTCAGGGCCCACGGCAGATTGCCTCTCCCAACACTATTGTGGTATTTCTAAGACTCATTTGTGTCTGCAACCATTACAGGAAAGATTGAGATAAAGAGGTTATTGATATTTGTGACCTATATACTTCCTGGAGTTAGTGATTCTTTTTAAAAATTAACATGGTAAATGCCTTGAGAGTTTATAAATATGTAATTACATAGATAGCATTAGACTTTATAGTAACAGATCATGTTTCTATTATTTCCATTTCAGTTTTAAATAATGTATCTTTTGGTATGTAGTATGATTAGGATTTAGAATAAAATATGGCAGAATGCCTACCTTACATTTATTTGTGCTATTATACATATAATTATAATACTTCCAGGACAAAATTATATACAAACCTATAAATGAACAAAAAAATAAATTAACATTTGGTGGACAATTGTTTTCTCCCCAGCTACAGTGAGAGTAAATTAAGTGCTGAGGACACAGAGAGAACAAGAATGCAAAGAGATTCATCAGAAAATATGTAGGTTTTGAGAAAATATCTAGTCTCTTCAGTGTCCCAGTGAGGGAAAGGACTGCTACAGGCAGTCCTATATTCACACTAAAGCCAAGAAAATACTTAGAATTTGGGAGTATTCTTTGCCTTGATATGAGGCTATAGCTTTAGAGGAAGCTGTTTTAGAGAAGTGGCAGGAGCAGGACAAAGATAAGCCCAGGACCAGGAAGCTCCCCACTAGCTCAGTGACAGTAACTGTGATACCCCTAGTATCACTAGACATGGGGCTGCGAAACATCATTATAAGTTCAGATTCTTATAATGGACCAGGAGCTGGATGTTAGCAGCTATAAGGGTGAGCAAAGAGAAAAAAAGAAAAAAAACAAAAAATAACAGCAAACAATCTTCTCTTTAAAATGAGCCCTCAAACAAAATATATGAAGAAATCTCATGCTAAGAAAGCTACCAGTATCATCATTCAGATCATGAATTCATTCCTAGCGGAAGAACATAAACAAAGCAAAAAGAAAAGCCACACAAAGAGAGAAGATATTTGCAAAACAAGCTAAGAATTAGTATCCAGAATATGTAAATAACTTCTATAGATCAGTAAGAAAAAGACAAATAGCTCAGTTGCAAAATGAGTAAACAATGCAAAAAAGCTCTTCACAGAAGAAGAAACAAATAGCTAACAAAGACGTTCCACTTCAAGAAGGGAAATGAAAATTAAATCCATGGTAAAATACAATTGTATACCCATCATATTGGCAAAAGTTAGCAAGTCTGACAAAACCAAGTGTGGAGAGGATGTGGCGAAACAAGCATTCTCAAACATTAGTGGTGGGAGTGTAAATTGGAGTAACTACTTGAGAGAACAGTTTCAGCCCAGCAGCTTCAGAAATTCTGGCACGTGTACCAGGAGCTACAAGAAAATTCATTACAGTATTGTTTGTAATAGTGAAAAGTGAGAAACATGCTAAGTATTCCCTTAGAGAATAAATAAATATAATATTATTTTCATATGACAGAAAGCTTTCTTCAGTGAAAATGTATGAACCAAAGCAATTTGGATACATCTCAAAAATATTGCTTTGAGTTAAAGGTGGCAAGTGATTCATGTAGGGCTACTTATATAAAGATTGAAAACATGTAAAATAATGCTATGTAGTTTATGAATACATGTATTTGTAAGAAATAAAATGTATCAAAACATTCACTGGAATGATAACCACCAAGTTCTCCAAAGAGAGAAAAGGTAATAGAATTGGGGAAGGACACAAAGGGAGTATTAACCATATATGTTATGTTTTATTTCTTAAAAATGAAAAATCTAAAACAAAATATCAAAGTATTTCACTCAGAACTTCCATATCATTGTTATTAAGATTAAATGACTTTTCCTAAAAAAAGGAGTTCCTCTTAGCAAGTTGGACAGACAAAAATATGAGCTTAAGTGGCATTTTGAGTTGATTTGTTCCCAGATTCATTTCAAGAGCTGTTCTCCAGGTCAGAGAGCTTTTTCATTCTCTTTTACCCTTTCAGATATTATACTCCTTTTCATGTATTTGGGGAAAATCCAAATGTCATAATCACTTACATTACAGACAAAAGAAGCTCATGGTGTTAATAATTACAGGAAGATTAAGATGAGGATTATTAGTACCTAACAACAACGGCAACAACAAAAAACCAGAAACTGAGAAACGACGTCTTATTCAATGTTTCAGAGACATTAGGAAATATTTTCACATTTCGCTGGCATAATAGACCTCATCATATCAGAGTTAATGTCCTTTTAGTGATGAAATCAGGACTTTTTTGTAACTTTAGCTCTCATTTCTGCTCACTTACCACCGGAATTTTCTTAAGAATATACACTCTTTTGATCTATTATCTCTTTTGATCTTATACTATTTCCTACCCAGTCAGAAATTATAAAAGCAAATTCCAAAACAGTCTTCACCTCAGGATCATGTTCTGTGTGGCCCTAAGATATGATACTAAATTGTTAACTTCCAAATCATCCCCAAAGTATTTGTGTTATAATAAACTTGAAAACTTAAGAAGTCCAAATTTCAAGCAATAGTGAGGAAATGTTTAGACATTTTGTCTGTTTGCTTTTGTATTGAGGAGGCTTTACGGGAAACAAAGTAGCCTATAACATGTGTCCCCAGGGTCATACAGTCTTCAGGGGGTTATCAAAATAGCTTGCTGCCTCAAACTAGTGTTGTCCTCTTTTCCACTGATATTACAAATACTCTCCTGATTTTAGCTCAAAGGTTGTCTGTCCCCTCTGTTCAGTCTCAGAATTGAGTTTGCATACACTGGGCATTTAATAAATGCTTGTTCATGAGACCAAGGAGGTTGACCTTGGTCCAAATGGATTATATTGTTTCTAGTCCCAGCATTCGTCAGTAATATCTGATGTGTCTCTGTCCTTTGGAATAGAAGAAGCTGGCCTGATCATATAGCTGACCCCTCCTCAGGGTACCAGCTAAATTCCTATTGGGTATGTTCTTGTTGGTACTATATCACCTTTATCCGTAAGTAGAGTATAGACATCTTTCTCAATGTAAAAAAAAATCAGAAAAGCCATTATTTATAACATTCCAACTATTTTTACTTTTACCTGTTCCTAACCTTGGTTCTCTCCTTAATCAGTAGCTGAACTATGTATACCATGTTCAGTTAGATCTTTCTATCTACATGCCCTCTGTCATGGGCCATTCTTGGTTCCACTTGACCATTTATGTTTTATTGCTTCCTCCACATTGGAAAACTGTCCATAATAAAGTTAGCAAACATTCCTGAGCATTTGCTTTGTGTACTGTTCTAAGTACAGAGATTACCTTTATCATTTCATATGCATGATAATCTCAGGTACTATTATTATTCCTGTTTTACAGATGAGGAAATTAGAGTCACAGGAAGATACTTTAATTGATATGTAAAAATTTTCCACGATACTTCTGTGAGGAGCAAAGATGAAATCTATGTCAAAGAGCTTTGTAATAAGTAAAGTACAAACATTTTACTCCTTCCTGCTTTGTAACAAGGTTCAATGGATGTTTGTTGAATGAATGAGTGATTATTACTGAGGTGTATGATGTTTTCTGTAGGTAGAATCTGCAGAATAATGTGAAATGTAAATATACCAAGCACTGTCTATAAGTCAGTAGCCACCCCCTAACACATTCTAGTTTCCTCCTTCTCCTTCCCATTTCCTCTAAATTTCAAATTCACAATGACTGTCTGATTGAATATCTTTAAAAGTCATGATGAATTATTCTGTAATATTTGAAATGTTATGCTCAGAAAGGTCAAACCTTATTTTTTTGGTATGAAGTACCACATATGTTTATTTTTCCTGGGCATTTTTCTCTTTTTCTGAAAGAAAAGATGGCAAGAGATTTAGAGCAGGGTGCCCTCTTGAGGAAATTTTAGTACCTTCTCAAAAACTTGCATTGGGTGAAATCAGAAAATCCAGATAAATGATGTCCGCTATGAATGAAGCTCAGATAAATAAAACATTAAAAAGTAATAGTAACCAAATTCCAGATATTTGAGAGTTAATATTCTTTTTTTTTAATATGTTAGGGGTAGGAGTTTATTAATTTATTTTATTTATTTTTGCTGTGTTGGGTCTTCGTTTCTGTGCGAGGGCCTTCTCCAGTCGCGGCAAGCAGGGGCCACCCTTCATCGCGGTGCGCGGGCCTCTCACTGTCGCGGCCTCTCTTGTTGCGGAGCACAAGCTCCAGACGCGCAGGCTCAGCAGCTGTGGCTCACGGGCCTAGCCGCTCTGCGGCACACGGGATCCCCCCAGACCAGGGCTCGAACCCGTGTCCCCTGCATCAGCAGGCAGACTCTCAACCACTGCGCCACCAGGGAAGCCCTGAGAGTTAATATTCTTAACTGTTATGATCTAATTTAGCAACTGTAAATAAGAATTTTTAAATAAAAACAAAAACCTCTATATTTCATTTCCTCTTATTCACTCAGTCCTTCAAGTAATATTTATTAAGCACCTATTATGTGCTAGGAACCATGCCGAGCCCAGTGGTCAACAAAACATAGTCTCTGCCTTCATGATGCTTACTGCTTATGAGGGAAATCTCAGTGAAGGGAAATAAAAACATATGTAACTACAAACTGGGGAAAGTACTATGAAGGAAATGAAAGGGTACTGCAATAAAGAAGAATAAAATAAGTTCTGCTTAGGGTGGTCAAGGAAAGCCTCTCTGAAAGGAAATAAATAAGCTGCATTCATTTGTTTTTCAGTCCATTCCAAGTTTGTCCATCTAGTATAGACAGCCTTATGACCCTTTTCCTAGCCTTGTTCTCCCTTATCTCTGCCCCAGCCCTGGAGCTGAGTTGAATCCTGTCTTTGCCCCTGTAGGCAAGCAGGCAAGTCTCATTCTTCCTTCTGCACCTCACTGTTGCTCTAGCTAGTTCCCTTTGCCTTACTTAGAGCCTCACATGCATCACAGTGGGGAACCTGCTCAATCAATAAATGTCTTCCTTACTAATACCAATAGCTCCTGATAGTAGAACATTAATGCATTGTAATTATAATACTTAAAGGTCACATTTCCAACAATGTTAAGGATGTAGAGGGTCTCAGAAGATGAAAAAGACAGGTAGCCCTGCCTGCCACTATGCTTTGAATAGGGAAAGAGAAAATACACATGAAGTAGACAGAGAACTTGATCATGCAATGCAGTTTGTTCATGTTGACTTTGAAATATCTGTGATACCAAGCATATTGAAGTCTCCAATCAGAATTGGAAATATGGAGCTAGATCTCAGGAAAGAGCTTAAAAGAACTATGGAATTTTTTTTTATTTTTATTATTTTTTGTGTGTGTATGGTACTTGGGCCTCTCACTGTTGTGGCCTCTCCCGTTGCGGAAGACAGGCTCCGGACGCACAGGCTAAGCGGCCATGGCTCATGGGCCCAGCCGCTCCGCAGCGTGTGGGATCTTCCCGGACCGGGGCACGAACCTGTGTCCCCTGCATCAGCAGGCGGACTCTCAACCACTGCGCCACCAGGGAAACCCAGAACTATGGAATATTTTTGTTGTTGTTGTTTTGTTTTTGTTTTTTTTTTTGCGGTACGCGGGCCTCTCACTGCTGTGACCTCTCCTGTTGCGGAGCACAGGCTCCGGACGCGCAGGGTCAGCGGCCATGGCTCACAGGCCCAGCTGCTCCGCGGCATGTGGGATCTTCCCGGACCGGGGCACGAACCCGTGTCCTCCGCATCGGCAGGCGGACTCTCAACCACTGCACCACCAGGGAAGCCCCTGGAATATTTTTCAAGGGTTTCAAAGCTCACATAGACATACTATAAAATGGTCGACCTGAGTCCCCACCAGTGTATTACTCTAGCCCTTGTAACTAAACTTCTTTCTCCAGATGGGTTGGTTCTGCCAGATTGGAGGGTTTAACTGGTGTGGAGAGCACTGCCTGCAAGTGGGCGGCCTACAGTGACTTCTGGGTTGGTGTTTGTGTGAACAGATGAGTCTGGGACCTGAACTTTGAGGAAGCTGCTTCTACCTTAGCTGTACCTGTAAATAGCTCTCGTCAAGAAAGCTAACCACCTTTTCCTTATTAACCAAATGACTGTGAACAAAATATTTAACCCCTTTGAATCTCAATTCCCTCACCTGTAAATTGGGGTTTAAAATCTCTACTTATTTCACAAAGTTACTATACTTTGAATATAAATAATATGTGCTGTGCTGGTCAGATTGTGCTGAAACTAATACATTCACACATTGTTGCAACTAGATAGCAATTTGGAAAATACACCAAAAACCATAAAATGCACAAACTCCTTTGACCCAGTTATTTGGTTCCTGATAAGTTATTCTATGGAAAAAAAATATGTGAAAAATCATGTACATTGTAGCATTTTCTATTAAAAAATATTACAAGCAATAATAGAATGATTAAATAAAATGTCTTGCCTTAACACAATGAAATATTGACCAGCCACTGAGTAAACTAAATGCATATAGAAAGTGGTTGGAAAGAAACGTGAAAAAATAAAACAATTGCTAGAGTAGTAGAATTATAAGTATTTTCCTTTTATTAATTTATCTGAATGTTATTATTCTAGCAGAATAATTAAAATGCTTAAAACATTTTAAAATTTTAAAAAAAATTTGGCTCCAAACTAAATTTCTTCTTACTGTCTCTTATTTTTTATTTAGGGAAATTATCGTTTCATGAAACTCTTACTTACACGCAGAGCAAACTGGATGCAGAAGGATCTAGAAGAAATGACTCCTTTACACTTGACTACCCGGCACAAGAGCCCTAAGTGTTTGGCGCTTCTGCTGAAGTTTATGGCACCAGGAGAAGTGGATACACAGGATAAAAACAAGGTAACGGACTGTCAAAATCGAAGACAAATAGAGCAGAAAGCAAATGCTTTATTTTATGATGTGAAATCTCACGGAAGAAGGCCTAATTTACCACTCATGCATGGTAGAACAATTCCAAGTCTCCACACACCCCAGTAAAGTATTTCACTTAAATTCTGTCATTTTATCCTCCCAGCAACCAGGTGTGGTGGGTAGTATCATCTTTTTACATATGGGAAAACTGAAGCTCAAGAAGATTAAAATTCTGCCCGAGATCCAATTGGCAGGACTAGAATTCAAACCAGGCCTGTCTAACTCCAACTCAGTATTTGACTGCTAGTCAAGATAGTTGCTAAAGGTAGTTAGATTTGTGGTGGCCAAATGCCCTGGGTAATGAACTAAGTGCATAGTGCTTTAATGGCCTGGGCTTAGGCATCATTCTTCTTGGGTTTCAGTGTAAAAGCCACCACTTGTTCTATGTCCATTGAATTACTTAACTCCTCTATTCCTCAATTTTCTCATATGCAAAAAGGGGATAAAGGGTTGTTGAAGATAAAATGAGATGATATATATGAAGTGTTTAGCACAATGCCCGGTGCATAGTATTCTCTCAATAAATATTAGCTTAAAATTATTATTATTAGTTCATTTTGATTCTAACATCTGCTCTGGCATTCTTACTAGGGTCCATTATCTTCCCTGCTCTTGAGTTTTAACATAGTGTACCCATTGGTCATTGTTTTGGTCAACACTCTGATCATTCCTTACAGGAAAAAAATGTGGTCTTTAGTTAGACAACTGCAATCATCCTCTTCCTTTTCATCAGGCACTTAATCATAGAGTCTTGCTAACTCCAGCACTCTCATGTAATTAAAACTCTTATAAGTCATTCACTGGGTTTATATTCAATAATATTTTCACTCCCATTGTGTTCTTTATGTGACTTTTAGATTTTGTTTAGTAGTCATTCACATAACCCAGAGTTCTGAAATCAACTTTAACTTTATTTTACAACTTGTAAATTAATATTATTCTTAACTCACAGCATTTATAGTGCTAATATTTCACTGAGAATTCCCTGGTGGTCCAGTGGTTGGGACTCTGTCTTTTCACTGCTGAGGGCCTGGGTTCAATCCCTGGTCAGGGAACTAGGATTCCACAAGCCAAGTGGCTAAATAAATAAATAAATAAATATTTCACTGAAAAAAGCACAAGACCCATTAATCACTTGAGAAGCTACAACTGTCTTTGGGCTTCATGTCTTCCCCAATATATTCTGTGAACTTCCTGCTGTCTTCCAGTCCCTGTATGTTCTTCTGTTATTGAACAGGGATGGGAGGTTATTCAGTCAGAGAGATGGAAAATGGATCTGCATAGTCCAGGCAGCCACAGAGAAGAAAGAAGGACAAAAGCATAGAGCACTGAGTCTCAAACCATCTGAGGTGAAGGATCGTTTTTTTTTTTAATTTCTTATCTGTCACAGACCAATCATATTATAAAATACATTAAAAGTGAGCAACAAAAAACCAAACAACTCAATTAAAAAACTGGCAAAGGACTTGAATAGACATTTCTCCAAAGAAGATATACAAATGGCCAATAAGCACATGAAAAGATGCTTAATATAACTAATCACAAAAGAAACACAAATCAAAAACCACAGCGAGATAGCACTTCACACCCTTTAGGATAGCTATTATCACAAAAAAACAAAAATAACAAGTGTTGGTGAGGATGTGGAGAGATTTGAACCCTTGTGCACTGTTGGTAGGAATGTAAAATGGTACAGCCACTGTGGAAAACAATATGGCAGTTCCTCAAAAAATTAAACATAGAACTACTATATGATCCAGTAACTCTACTTCTGGTTGTATACCCAAAAGAATTGAAATCAGGAATGCGAACAGATATTTGTACATCCATGTTCATAGCAGCGTTACTCAAAATAGCCCAAAGATGTTACTCACAAACCTCCCAAATGTCTTTTGATGGACAGCTGGATTAAAAAAATGCAGTATATACATACAGTAGAATATTATTCAGCCTTAAAGAGGAATGGAATTCTGACACATGCTACAATGTGGATGAACTTTGAGGACATTATGCCAAGTGACAAGTCAGACACAAAAAGACAAGTACTGTAAGATTCCACTTACAAGGTACCTGGAGGAGTCAAATTCATACAGACAGAAAGTAGAATGGTGGTTGCCAGGTGACGGGGAGGAGGTGGGAATTAGGAGTTATTGTTAAATGGGTATGGAGTTTCAGTTTGGGAAGATGAAAAAATTCTGGAGATAAATAGTACTGATGGTTACACAACAATGTGAACGTACTTAATACCTCTGAACACTACACTTAGAAACAGTTAAAATGGTAAATTTTATGTTATGTACATTTTACCACAGTCCAAAAAAAAAGAATTACTAGAAAAATAAAAAACAAAGATGTAAAAAAATGCAACCCCAAACTTTTTACTGTTAGGTTCAACAGCATAATATATTTCAGTAAATATATTCAGAACAGGGACTTCCCTGGTGGTGCAGTGGTTAAGAATCTGCCTGCCAATGCAGGGACAGGACACGGGTTCAATCACTGGTCCAGGAAGATCCCACATGCTGTGGAGCAACTAAGCCCGTGTGCCACAACTACTGAGCCCACGTGCTGCAGCTACTGAAGCCCACGTGTCTAAAGCCCATGCTCCACAACAAGAGAAGCCACCACAATGAGAAGCCCGCGCACCACAACGAAGAGTAGCCCCGGCTCGCCGCAACTCGAGAAAGCCCACGCACAGCAGTGAAGACCCAACGCAGCCAAAAATTAATTAATTCTTTAAAAAAGAACAAATATAGGAAAAGAAACTACAGAAACTGTACATGTTGTTTACTGAAAATGTGGTTTTAGGCGATTAACTGCTTTGATATTTGTGACTTTTTTATTCTGCAGTTATCACTAAACAAAAAGTAATGAGTTAATAACTCTACATGTTAGACGCCTGTAGGTTCATTTTGAATGAATACCACATATGCCAACATTTAAAGTTTTTAATGTGACAGTTGAGCTTGGTTCTTGCTGTTAAATGATTTCGTTCTAGATTGGATTCATGACAATGCTACTCTCAAGGTATAAAGTATATCTAAACAGTTTCTCTGTGGTTTCATTAATAGTTCTCCTAATAGAGAAACCAGTATGTTGATGAGAATGGCAGAAGAGATTTTTAAAGCAACATTGGCAAATTCAGCATGTTCATTTTTAACTTTATCTAAAAATAAAGCAAGTGTTGCTGTATTTTTATATCTTTAACAATTTATCCTGTAAAATTATAGTTAAATTTAAATTTATCCTTTGATATAAAAAATGGATTCTAGATCCGTGATTTCCTATGCATGGATCTTTTCTGATAGATATTAAAATATAAACCTTCTATCAGATTCTTAAGGTGCTTAGTACAATATCAAGATGATCACTTGGGGCTTCCCTGGTGGTGCAGTGGTTTAGAGTCCGCCTGCCAATGCAGGGGACACAGGTTTGTGCCCCGGTCCAGGAGGATCCCACGTGCCGCGGAGCAGCTAGGCCTGTGAGCCATGGCCGCTGAGCCTGCGCGTCCAGAACCTGTGCTCCGCAATGGGAGAGGCCACAACAGTGAGAGGCCCGCGTACCGCAAAAAAAAAAAAAAAAACAAAAGATGATCACTTGCTTTGTTGATAATTATTCATAAAATATTTCGCTGGGTTTTTCTTTCTCAGTATTATCAGGTATTAGTACTTGATGACCTAAATCCCTGCCATGGTTAAGATGTCAGATTCTGGAGTCAGACTGCCTGGGTTTAAACTCTCTATTCAGCCACTTGCCACCTTCACACCCTTGAGCAGATTACTTACCCTCTTCGTACTTAACTTTCCTCACCAGTCGCATGCAAATTCAAGAGTACTCATTTCCCAGAGTTGTCATGATATAGACTACATGAGATAAAATATATAAAACTCTTACGACAGTGCCTGTCACACACTGAAAGTTTGGGAAGAGTTTGTTGTGTTTTCACTGTTACTGTAGTTATTGTTATTTTGAGAATCTCTCAATTTTGCAGCAAACAGCTCTGCATTGGAGTGCCTACTACAATAACCCTGAGCATGTGAAGCTGCTCATCAAGCATGATTCCAACATTGGAATTCCTGATGTCGAAGGCAAGATCCCACTTCACTGGGCAGCCAACCACAAAGATCCGAGTGCTGTTCATACAGTGCGATGCATTCTGGTGGGTATAATGGATGGCCTTTCCAAATATATATATACATATATACACACACACACACACACACACACACACACACTATATATATATATAATGAAATATCCAATATATGCAAAAGCATTTATATGACACACAACCAAATTATGAAGCAAAAGAGCATAACAAACATGTGAGCTCATCACCAAGAAATAAAACATTTTAATACTGTTATTTAAGACCAAACAGAACTTTCCTATGTGCCAGTTTCCAAATACATTCTCTCTCCCTGTGCCATTCCTGTCCCCTATCAACTACTTTTCTGAGTTTATATTTATCATCCCTGTCTTTGTTTTATACTTGTTCTTATTAAATAGTAAATAGATGTAAGTGAATATTTATATAATACATTTAAGATATATAAGGAAACAACAAATACTCCTGTACTCATCACTGAGTTGAGGAGCCAAGTACATTACCATTGAAGTTCCCTGGATACCTCCCAGTACCGTTCTTTTCTCTCCTTTCTCAGAGTCAGCCACTATCCTCAGTTTTGTGATTATCATTCCACTGGTTTTCATTATAGTTTTGACATGTGTTTGTATCCCTAAAAAATATATTGTTTAGTTTTTAACATTTTTGAATTTTATATTCATAGAATCATACTGTATGTATTCTTCCGCAACATACTTTTCTCTTGCTCAGTGTTAAGCTGGTGATTTTATCTATGTTGCTGTGTGTAGCTGTAATATATTACTTTTTACTGCTGTATAGTATTCCATTTTATGAAGATTAAATGACACACATTATTCAGTCTGTTATTGACTGACATTTGGAACTGTTTCCAGTTTTTTGCTATTTACAACAGTGCTGCTCTGAACCTTTTGTAAAAGCATATCTAGGGTATCTAGGGTATGTATTTAACTGGTTGTTGCAGGTATATAGAAATGCAATTGATAGTTTGGGCCATTAATTATATATTTAACCAACTTGGTATACTTTCTTATTAATTTTGAATATTTATCAGTATATTCTTTGAGGTTTTCTAATCACTCCTTCCCAAATTCGAACTTACAGGCTATGGTAGTCTAATATTTAGTCCTATTTGCTTATAACACACAAATTAGACTTTAAAAGATATTGTTTTATTTGTACAATGAAAATTTAGTTCTACTTGTGTGTTAACTAATTTCTTTGCTCTGCATTTCTTCTTGAGTCTCAAATTTTCCTTCTAGAGTTATTATTATCTTACTTCCTGAAATATAATTCTTAGAACTTCCTTTAGTGTAGATCTATGGTGGTAAACTCCCTGATTTTTTTTTTTATAAACTTATTTATTTGTTTGTGTTTTGTTTTGTTTTTTTGGCTGTGTTGGGTCTTTGTTGCTGTGCATGGGCTTTCTCTAGTTGCGGTGAGTAGGGGCTACTCTTCATTGCAGTGTGTGGGCTTCTTTTGTTGTGGAGCACAGGCTCTAGGCGCACAGGCTTCAGTAGCTGTGGCACGTGGGCTCTAGAGCTCAGGCTCAGTAGTTGTGCATGGGCTTTGTTGCTCCATGGCATGTAGGATCTTCCCAGCCCAGGGATTGAACCCATGTCCCCTGCATTGGCAGGTGGATTCTTAACCACTGCACCACCAGGGAAGCCCTCCCTGATTTTATTTGTTAAGAATGTCTACATTTCTACTGTGCTCTTGAATATATAGTTTTCCTGTATACACAGTTCTAAGTAGTTACTTTTCTCAACTCTTTGAGACTGTCATTTTGCTGCTTTCTGCCTTTCATTAATTCCTCTTGAAGAGCCTGTTATTGGTCTATGTCACCCCTTTATAGATATCTTTTCTCTCAGGCTGCTTTTTAAAATTTTTCTATATGGCATACTACAGTTTTACTATGGTTTGTCTAGGTGTGCCTTTTTTTTTTTTTTCCTGTTTGGTATACATTCTGATTATTGCATCTCATTTCTGGAAAATATAGAACCATTATCTCTTTAAATATTGCATCTCTTTTATTCTCTCTACTCCTGCCTATGGGGTCTCCAGGAATACATATTTTAGACTTCCATTTTACTTTCCATGTCTCTTAACTTCTCTTTTACATTTCTATCATCTTGTCTCTTTCTACTACATTCTGGGTACTTACATCAGATCTGCCTTCCAGTTTGCCAGGTCTTTCTTCAGCTGCATCCAATCTCTTGTTTACCCTATTCATTTAGTCTTCAATCTTAGTGATTACATTTTCACTTCTAAAAGTTCTACTTGGTTCTTTTTCAGATCTGCCTGATCATTTTGAGAATTTTTGTTCCTTGCTCACCTTTTATTTCATTTTTTATTTTCTTACATGTTTCATAGATAGTTATTTTATATTCTTTATGTGTTAATTCCAAGATCTGAAGTCTTTGGAGGATGATTCTCACTCATAATATCTTATTTCCTCACAGATTTGGCTTTTTTTTTCTCCCTTATAAATGCATCTAAGTCCTTGGGAGACTCAAGGCCCTAGAATACCATTGTGGTAATATACTACTTCTTTTTTTGAAGTGTTTATAATACCTTTAATACTCTTTTTTGTAAAATAGCCTGACTGTATAGACAGCTCTAAATCTGGGATGGCCCTTCAGAGAGTTCTTAAATTTGGACAAGAGAGCTTGGCTTTGGAAATGACCTAATCTGAGAAGGGACCTGACCGTGGGTGAGGTAACTCTCTTTAGCTGAAGCAATTCCAAAAGGATGACAGTAGAAAGTCATTTGCTGGCAACACTTGCAGCAGCTGGGGAAGTAGGTCCTTTAGTCTTGAAGGAGGACCTAAGCAATGCATCATATCTGCTACAAAGATCCAGTAGAAAAATAAATGTTGTGAACTATCAATTTAAACCGAATATCCGATAAACATATGATTTTTAAAAAACTGCACCTCATTCATAAAAGAAATACAAATTAAAACATCAGTGAAATCCTTTTCATACCTATAAGGGGAAAAATGCTGTAAGTTTGATAATACTAAGTGGTTAATATGTACCAGCATGTGGGGAAATAAAAGCTTTTACACATCGTCATGGATGTGTTAATTAGTACAGCCATTTAGAGAGCAGTTTGACAATACTAGCTGAAGATACAAATATCCTTCAACCCAGCAATTTCCCATCTAGGTGTCTGGGCTAGAGAAAAATCACATGTGCCACAAAGGGACATGTAAAGGAAGCGTGTTCATTGCAGCATTATTGTTAATAGTGGGAAAAAATGTAACTATCCCTCAGTAGGAGAATGGTTAACTAAATTGTGGTTTAACAAATGGACTAGTATCATCATAGATACCCAAATGTATTGTGTTGGAATTAAAAATTCAAAAGTATAATTTTGAAAGAAAAAATTCAGGGATATGTATGGTATAATACATAAGTATAAATATTGAAAACACACATACAAAATTTAACTGTTGTTTATGGATGTATATATATGAAGCAAAAATACAAAACATATGCCTTTAGCTGAAGCTGTAAGAGATTAAAAAAAGCACATTAGGCAAAATGTTGATCCCTATTTAATCTATTGATAGATGGTACATGTTTATTGTATCTTTTCTGTACTTTTTATAGTTAAATATGAAATTTAATTTTTAAAGATTTAGACTGTATACTTTTTTTCTGAATGTATCACTTCTGCTGAGAGAGAATATGTAGGTTTCAAAAATTTCTCAGTTAATACTATGTCAAATGTGATTTAGTAAGGATTCCATGTATGTCTCTGGTTCCTTAAAAATAGGATGCTGCTCCAACAGAGTCTTTACTGAACTGGCAAGACTATGAGGGTCGAACACCTCTTCACTTTGCAGTTGCTGATGGGAACGTGACAGTGGTTGATGTCCTGACCTCATACGAAAGCTGCAATATAACATCTTATGATAACTTATTTCGAACGCCTCTTCACTGGGCAGCTTTACTAGGTGAGTTGAATGTGAAACCAAGGATCAACAGCAGGAGGAACTGCATGAGTATAGGAAATTTTCCATGGCTTCTCTCCCCCTGTCAGCTCCCACCTCCTATTTAATTGTTTTAGTTTTTAGTTGATATGTGGCACTTTATACCTAAATTCCTCTGTTGTATGCTTAAATTTTAGCAATATAAAATGTATTCTCTGTTATATATTAATTTCAACATCGTGTCTTTTCATTTTTATTATAAAAGTAATGCACATTTGTTGACAAATGTAAATATAAAATAATCATCACATTCAATGCCTTTGCTTTTTTGGAGAAGGGCTTTAATTTTATGTGTGAGCTAATACTATGATATTTGATTTCCTTTTCATCATATTTCCTGATATGCCTTTGACCTAATCTTTTTGGGGATCACTTTTTTAGATGAGAGAGTATATATGTGTATGTGTCTGATTTTGGGCAATCTGAGAGTCTTTCTCTTTTAGTGAAGGAGTTTTACCCACTGATAATCATTGTTATAAATTGTATAATTTGATCTTTTTTCTGTTATTCTGCTCTTTGAGTATTATTAGTGTTTTGGTTTTTTTCCTGATTCCTTTGTTTTCTGCCTTGTGGTATGTGCATTACATTCGTTGTTGTTTGGTTTTGAATTGCCTAATGTTTTAGGAGGATTTTTAGGTTCTACTAGTAGTTACTTTTAAATTTTTAAGCCTAAGTCAGAGTCCAGAGCAAAACTGTGTCTATTGATTCCCATCTATTTAAAATGAGGAATTTAGCACACTTTCACTTATCATTCTTTCGGTATTTGTAAATATAATCTGATAGTAATTATTAATTAATATTAATAATTATAATAAACCATTATTATTATGGACTTAGTTTTTAAATTACACATAATCTCTTTTTTAAATGATTGCATTCAGTTTTATAGTCAGATTTATAATTATTATTTAGACTTCATTTCAAGGTGCAGTTTCATCCCTTTTCCTCTGCATTCTAGGAGGACTTTGCAAATTTGTCTCCACAGCACTAAATTGACTTGTGTTTCACAAGTTCAGCTTTCTTTCTGCCTCTTATAGATTGTATTTTAGGTTATATTTTGATTTCCTTCTCTCATCCATATTTCTTTTTATCTCAGCTTTTTTCCTTTTTATCTCCTTCCATTACCTTTTCATTTTAGATTATTCTCTTCTTAGGATATTCTGTTTCATTGCATAGAGGCCATCTCTTTGCAAAAGTCAAGGATGCCAAACAGTTGCCTGAAATTTTCCTCTGGATCCTTCTCTAGATCATTTTCTGAGGTATGCTCTTCTTCTTTCTGATGGTGTTCCTTTCTCCCTGTCCTAGAGTATGTTTTCGTATAGCCTTTTCTGAATTTTTCTCTTTATCTTTCAAACAAGAGATATTTAGGGCTTCCCTGGTGGCACAGTGGTTAGGAGTCCACCTGCCGATGCAGGGGACACGGGTTCGTGCCCCGGTCCGGGAAGATCCCACATGCCGCAGAGCGGCTGGGCCCGTGAGCCATGGCTGCTGAGCCTGTGCGTCCGGAGCCTGTGCTCCGCAACGGGAGAGGCCACAACAGTGAGAGGCCCACGTACCAGAAAAAAAAAAAAAAGAGAGAGAGATATTTAGATTGACTATGTGCATAGATTGCCTTTGATCCTGTTTTTGCCCATTCATGTTATGGAGAGCTCCATCTCAAACCATAGCTGGAGAGCAGGTAGACGAGCACAACTCCCACTCAAATTCCTTTTTTTCTGCCTGGCTTTCATGCAGTGTATTCTTGCTCTGCTAATGTGGCATCTTCTTCATTGCCTCATTCCCTATACGCTGAAGCAATGGCATGTATGAAATTCAGGTTTCCTAAATATACTATTACCAGGCTTATTTATTCTTTGATCCTTTCTACAGTTCTTCACTTGTGGAGACCACATCCACATCCTCCAAAGTGTACTGCAGAGCATGTTTCTCTACTACCACCTCATCATTCCTGCCCACTTGTTTTCTGGGATTTGAAATCACTGCCTAGATATTAAAAAATTGGGGGAGGGAGGTTAGAGGGGACGGATAGAAGGCCTCAGAGGTCACAAGAGTTTGTATTATAGGTTGTCCTCCTGAATAGCAGAAGAGGACAACTGTGCAGTTCTGATTGATGGTGCAATGGAACCTGGAGACTAGGGACACTGATGGCTGAGATGGGCTGGCTTCTAACGTGCTGCCTTCTGTTTTTATGAGCAGTTTTATAAGGTGAAGCCAGGGGATGCAGTGAGCTGATACCTAATACAGTTTTTTCTCAATCTGGCTATTATAATTAGTCGTTTCCTTCCTGGTGGAAGCATTAAGTTTTTAGTGTTGTAAGTTTTTGCCTTTATGCTACATAATCATGTATTTTCGTGAGAAGTTAGAAGAGGCTGCACTGGGCATTGTGAATGCTGGTTTATGTGCTAATGATTTTTCTTACCCGTTTCCTTTAAATAGATTATAAATGAATCAGTTCTTTTATGTGATAACTACCTTGTGTCTGCTTTCAGGCCACGCACAGATTGTCCATCTCCTTTTAGAAAGAAATAAGTCTGGAACCATCCCATCTGACAGCCAAGGAGCAACACCCTTGCACTATGCAGCTCAGAGTAACTTTGCTGTAAGTAAACCATGACAATTATCTTTTTTTTTAATTAAATTTTTATTTTGATATAATTGTAAATTCACATGCAGTTGTAAGAAATAAGACAGCAAGATCCCGTGTACCCTTCATTCAGTTCACTCCAGTGGTAACATCTTGCAAAAGTATAATATAATGTCATAAACTGGAAATTGATATTGATATAATCCACTGACCTTATTCAGGTTTCACACTGTTACATGTACTCATTTGTGTGTTTGTGTAGCAATTATTGTTTAACAATTGCTCATACTGTTCACTCTCTGATTCAGGTGATAGTCTGAATTTTTATAAAGTTGTTAGTCACATGGGAAGTTTTAAAGAATTTTTTTTTTTTTTTTTTTGCGGTACACGGGCCTCTCACTGTTGTGGCCTCTCCCATTGTGGAGCACAGGCTCCGGACATGCAGGCTCAGCAGCCATGGCTCACGGGCCCAGCAGCTCCGCGGCATGTGGGATCTTCCCGGACCGGGGCACGAACCCGCGTCCCCTGCATCGGCAGGCGGACTCCCAACCACTGCGCCACCAGGGAAGCCCAAGAATTTTTATTTTAACTGTTCAGTGTAGCATTTTGCTTTACTGTAAGTGTACTTAATCTTTTTTGTTAATTGTAAGGCACTAAAGACAATCTAGTGTTTGGCAATCTATAATTGTCCTGAAGGCAGTGAGCAAGGCTTTAGAACTAGATAGACCTTGGCTAGAATCCTGACTGTGCTATTTGCTAGCTGTATGACCTTGCATAAGTTCTTAACCTCTCTGAATCTTAGTTTCTTCATATGTAAAATGAGAATAATTATACCTTTTCTTTTAGGATTATTGTAAGGATTAGAGAAAGTTTATGACCAGTGCCTAGTGTAATACTTGGCATAGAGTAGGTATTCAAGAAATAGCATTCATTGTTATTATTATTTGTGCTAATAATTTTGTATATTGTACATCTGAGAAAGCAAAAATATGAATTATTGATATATCCAAAAATATTAACTATTATTAATAGTTCCTTCCTGCCACCCTTTACAGTTTACAAAGTACTTTCTCATCCATTATGTCACTCAGTCCAGCCAGCAACATGATAATGTCTAGGCTGCTTCAGCCTCCTGAGTATGAGTGGCCACTAAGAACTAGAGACACATCCAAAGAGGCACACATTAACGCAGTCACAGTGGATTTTGCTGCCTTTTACATGAGAGTGCATAGTGAAACACCTGGTTTCATTAAATTATGAGAATGTTATCATCAGCATAGTATAATTCCATCTTCCTGACCTCCCCAAATGCACTATTGAATACACTGAATTCTTGGATTGAGAAAACATCTTATTTTCCCACTTTTCTTTCTCTCTGATACCCAGAGCAACTATAGCAATCATCCCCCTTCTTGGCATTCCTAAAAGTCTATTCTATATATCACCTAAAGTTTTGGTAAACCATTATCTTCTATTATCTCCCAAGATCTCAGAAAAATACAGAGTTTTTGAGGAGGAGTTCATTCTTATTACACATAGATAAGAAATCCAATTGGCCCAGTCTAGTCAACCTATAGAAATCAGAATTCAATCCATATTTCAACATAGGCCTATGAAAGGATATGTTATCCCTACTTACAGATGAAGAAACCAAGGTTCCAAGAGATTAAATGATTTGCTCAAGATCTTGAACCCAAGCCTTAGACTCCAAATTTAACCTATGTACAGAAACCAGTAATTAAGTAACTGTGCTAATGCAAGTAAGAAAGAACGCTAGAACATTATAGATGTTTATTCAAAGAAACACTTGCTTTAGACAATCTGCCAATTACAGAAATAGTTTTTTAAGTTTTTAAATAATTATGCAAATTTTATAGGCTCAGTTTCAAGTCCCTTGATCTCCTGGGACTCTACTAATTCACAAAAGGTTGAAATTCTCTTTTTAAAAAACATCATCAACCACAACAGTCCCATAAAACCCTTGCAAACATTCATCATTAAGAAAACATACTCAACAAAGAAATGTTTGCAAATTATTAAAAGAAACCCCCCAAATCACCAACATTTTAAAATCTTATTTCTTTTTTTTTAATAAATTTATTTATTTACTTATTTTTGGCTGCATCACGTCTTCATTGCTGCACATGGGCTTTCTCTAGTTGTGGCGAGCGGGGGCTACTCTTCGTTGCAGTGTGCAGGCTTCTCATTGCAGTGGCTTGTTGCGGACATGGGCTCTAGTGCGCGGACTTCAGTAGTTGTGGCACATGGGCTCAGTAGTTCTGGCTCGCAAGCTCTAGAGTGCAGGCTCAGTAGCTGTGGCACACGGGCTTAGTTGTTCCGCAGCATGTGCGATCTTCCTGGACCAGGGATTGAACCCGTGTCCCCTGCACTGGATTCTTAACCACCAGGGAAGTCCCAAAATTTTATTTCTTTATTCAAATCTACTTAATAAGGACATACACTAGATCCTAAGGAGCACTAAGCTGTAATACCTCAGTAGCTCAACATCTAGTTTTAAGACGAGGAAGCAGTGTGTGTTACAGTGGAAAGAGTGAAGTGATTTAACCCTGCATTCTACTCCTGTTAACTGCTACCAATGCTTATATGACCTTGAGTCTAAATGTCATCTGTAAAATGAGGAGCTGGACGAGATGAGCCCTTAAATTTTTTCTTGCTCTGAAATATTGATCATCAACATTTTGTACATTTTTGACCAACTCACAGCCTCCAGAAGTTGTTCTCTTCTGAAACTATTTTATTTCCATTCAAGCAAAAGTTTCTATGATCTTCCTAAAAGCTTGTAAGCATCTGAGTTTTGAGGAAAGATGCAATTTTAAATGCTATGAATATTAACCCCCGTTAAAATTGTTAAACACTATTAGAATTACTAAGGGTCCTAATTTTTGTATGATTCTATAGAGGAAGGACCTTGAATGTAGGAAATGCTGAATAAATATTTGTTTAGATGAATTGAACACTGCATTTCTCAGTAACCACCCATAATTATTTGATAAATGCACTATTTTTAAAAATAGCAACAAAACATATAGTGAGAGAATGTATTAGGCTTCTCTGCAGTTGAGTTTTTAAACTTAATTGAGGATGATCATTCTCAATTATTAGAATGTTGAATGAGGGAGTTAGGTTATATTTTTGAAGTGCTATGAAAACTAAAACCAATGTATAAGGACAGAAGATTGTTACTTTCAATGGAAATTGTAATTTCGTTATTCATAAAAAGATAATTTCATTTGATTCAAAAGTAGAGGAAGGGGCTTCCCTGGTGGCGCAGTGGTTGAGAGTCCGCCTGCTGATGCAGGGGACACGGGTTCGTGCCCCGGTCCAGGAGGATCCCACGTGCCGCAGAGCGCCTGGGCCCGTGGGCCATGGCCGCTGAGCCTGCGCGTCCGGAGCCTGTGCTCCGCAACGGGAGAGGCCGCGACAGTGAGAGGCCCGTGTACTGCAAAAAAAAAAAAAATAGAGGAAAAAATACTTTGCTTCTTAGTGGAAGTCACATATAACACTGGCTTTCTTACCAAAGAAAATGCTACTCTCTTGTCTCAAATTTTTAAATGAAGTTTTCTTACAGGAAACAGTTAAAGTGTTTCTAAAACATCCTTCAGTAAAAGATGATTCAGACCTTGAAGGAAGAACATCCTTTATGTGGGCTGCTGGGAAAGGCAGTGATGACGTCCTTAGGACTATGCTGAGTTTAAAATCTGACATTGACATTAACATGGCAGACAAGTATGGAGGTACAGGTAAGAACTGGCAGACATATTCAGTTTGCTTTCATTCAAGCTTCAAGGTGTAGATGGTGCTATTTTGCAAAATAGTAAGTTGAAACCATTGTTCCTAATCTAATATTGTTTGACTTTCATCTTAACTTTTTAAGTTTAGGTTGCCAGGACATCACTGCAGCAGCTTTATTTCTTCCGAGTATTATGGCTAAAATTAGCCTGTGTTTCTACCAAGTGAATCTTGGCATTTTATTTACAGGCCTTGTTGCTCCTTAGACATGATTGCGGGAACTCTTCCGGTCATATATCTTTGTGTAAAAAAGAATGAACCTGCATTTTAAAACTATACATACCTAGCAATTATTAACTATATTTTCAACCATTTAGAATTACATTTTAGAGAACACACACATCTAAGTATGTTCTCACCAGGCTCATTTAATATGCTCTTTTCTCAGTTTTGAACAGCGTTGCTGCATCCTGAATCTCCCATTTCAGAGTTAACCTCCCATGGCTCTAGAAGCTTCAAAGCTTCAAAATCTCTTACTAGGTGCTTCCTTTAATCTCTTTTTCTAAAAAGAGAGCCCTCTAACTATGTGTTGATTAGTAAGAGAAGTATAAGCTTTTTAACACTCATTGTCACCTTAGAGGTCTCTTCCTTATATACTGCAGTCAGCCCTCCATATCTGAGGGTTTTGCATCTGCGGATATGGAAGCCTGACTTGTATTCACTGTACTATACCATCTTATATAAAGGTCCTGAGCATCTTCAGATTTTGGTATCTATAGAGGCTCCTGGAACCAATCCCCCACAGATATCAAGGGACACCTGTATATCCAAATTGCAAGTCAGAAAGAGAAAGAAAAATCACACAACAGCACAATAATACTGAACAGAAGAAAACCTCAGCTATGAGCTTCTCAATGTTATGTTTTTTTATTTGTAGAAACATACTAGAGCTGTTTGCACCTACCTGTTATCCTGGATAAGATCTTTCTTGACCACCGACACTATTGATGTAGCACTTGGGGGACAGAGGGGAATGGAGTTGCTACACCTCGTATCTCCCTCCCTATACCGAGACCATCTCACCTTCTAATTTTTTAAAAAGAGTTTTTAGGTAATATCAATTTTGATAAAGGCTTTAACTTTTTAAAGTATTGAATATTTCTATACCAAAGCTTCATAATAGACCTTAAGCTTCTTAAGGAGTATTGTAAAGACGCATAGGACACTGAGCTTATAAATGATTTGAATATTTAATTTTTTTGTCAGACTTGTAATAGTATGCAGTCTTTATCACTAGCATCACTCTTTGTTTAACTTTTCATGTATTTTAATAAAGTATGGGCTAGGATACTTGCATTCTGTCGACCAAAGTTGCCTTTCTAATGTGCATCATGGTTGGGGTTGAGACATAAATTCCTCTCAAATTCATTCATTCCCTGGGCTCTTTATCCTAAGGAGATTTTATTATATGTCAGAGATACCTTCCTGACATTTCTATTCTATGCAGGTGAGTTCCTTTCCATCATCCCTCTACAGAGTTGTTTTGCCTTAATTAAAAAAGAGTTCTTATCAATAGCAATATATGGGTATTATTTGGATCTTGATTCAAATAAATAAATTACAAAAAAATTATAAAGCTCTCAGGAAAATGTGAACACTATCTGGATATTTGATATTACAAAGCTTTTGTTAATATTTTTTAGATATGAAAATGGGCCTATCTTTTCTTTGCTTGACTGGGGCTGGGGCTCTGCAAACCACATTCCCTCTTTGCCAGCAGGGGAGTCAGCCCATAGGGGGCAGTACAGGGAGACTGGAAAGCTGGAAGAGGAGCAGGGGAGTGCATCTTCCTGTTTGCTTCCTATTCTTGTTTTTGTTTCCCGTTCCTGTCAGCAATACCCTAGTAAGTCTCACACAACAGAGTACTGAGAGCTTGTTCCAGTGGCAACAGTTAATTTCACTTTGCAGCTTTTCCAGCACTTACGGTAGCCGCCAAAGAGCACCCTCCTCAGAGATACCCGCAACAGCCAAGCAAAGCCCCTCCTCTGAGGTCTGAGCTTCGGCTCTGCCGGGTGCCTCTTCTGAGCATTTAAAGTTGTAATAATTCCATCCTCTTCTTTTTGTTTCCTCAGTCTTAGAATTGCTCGCCGTTTTCTGCATTTACTGCCTCTGTGATACCTTACTGTTCCCTTTTTGCTTTTTCAGTTCTTCAGTACAAAGGTAGCAATTCTTCATATTGAATTCTATCTGTTAGAGTTATATGAGAGATACTCTGACTGATACAGTGGTTGTGTTTAAAAAAAGAATCCTTGTCTTTCAGACATACTAAAATATTCACAAACGGAAGCATATGACTCTAGAATTTTCTTCAAAAAATCAGAAGTGGGGGAATGGATAGCAGTTAGATGGAACAAGGTTAGCCAACACATAATTGTTGAATCTGGGTGATGACAATATTGAGTTCATTGGACTATTATTGCCTTTACTTTTGAATATGTTTGAAATTTTCCATAACAGAAAGTTATTGAAAATAATTTTTAAAGCTCCTAGGTAAACTTGTGGTACTTTTTCAAAGAGGGAGCAGCAATAGTAGTCTAAGATTGTTTTAAAATAAATGAAAAAAGTCAGAAATGGGGAATTTCCTTTAATATCATTAATTCTATCTTATGCTTAATGGAAATTTTGTCTGTTTTTTAAAAATTTGACATTGATATTTGTCTGAAGAGTATCTGTTGCATACTTGAAGCCACATTACATAATTGTAGAATTTCAGAAGTAAAAAGTACCTTAAAATTAAATCTAGTCCAGGGTTTTCCAAACCATGTTCTTCAGAGCAACACGTTCCTATAGAGGTACCTGAAATGTTGCTGAGGGGTAAATGCTTAAGTGAGTAACCCTCTACCCCTACTTTAGTCAGAACCACTCAACTCTTAACTATTTTATATGTTGGATGTTGTATAAAATTTCATATGGGAGGAAAAAAAAGCATTCTTATGCTCTTAAATGTGAAAATCACAGAACTCTCACAGATATATCATGCCTTAATTTGCCTTATAACATTCTCACCAGTGTTTTTCACCAAAGACATCTCCCCAGTGTCTTTCAGCCTCTGGTTGAACAGCTCCAATATACAGAACCCATTACTTCCATCTTAATCTCACTCTATCAGGGTGCGCTTCCTTATACTGAGCCAAAATTTGTCAAACTGAATGTTCCACTCTACATTGTCTTCCATATGACACACTTCAGATTTTTGAAGTCTCTCACACCCATCTGAATCTTGTCTAGGCCAAACTAACATTCAGCCATTTAGGTCAGGCTTTTCAAACTCTCTAGTATGCATTAGAATTACTAAAGTATGCATTAGAATTACTAGGGCTGTTCCCAGACTATATAGAGATCCTACATCAAATCCTGTCAAGAAGTCCTGTTGACTCCACCTCCAAAATATAATCTAAATCTTTCTGCTTCTCTCCATCTCCATTCCTGTCACCCTAGTTCAAGCCACCACTGTTTTCACCCAGTCAACTGCGCTAGCATTAACTGGTCTCCCTGCTTACACTCTAATTTACTATAATGCATTCTCAAAACAGCTAGAGTGATCTGTTGAAAGCATAAATCGAATATCACTCAGCTACGTAAAGCCCTTCAGTGTCTTCCATCACTCTGACCTGTATGGCCATTTATGGTCTGGCCTTTTCTACCTTTCTGACTTACCTCATTCTCACTCATTGTGCTGCAGCTTCTTTGCCTTCCTTAAACACATAGATTCATTCCTACCCCTGTACTCATTGTTCTCTTTGCCCAGACTACTCTCCCTTGAGATCTCTGCTTTGCTGTCTCTTTTTTATGATTTACTCTCAACTTAAATGTCAGCACCTTAGCAAGGCTTTCCCTAACCACCAATCAAAAGTAATCCCCCAGTCACTCTATATATCAAAATACTTTTTACTTCTTTAATTATACCATCCATCACCATCTAATACTTAAATGTTATTACTTCAGTGTTCTTGTCTTGTTTTGTTTTGCTTCCTCTATGAGAATATAACCTTAGCTATTTTGTTCCCTGCTGAATTCCCAGCATTATATTAGTACCCAGTCCGCAATAGCTTCTCAACAAATCCCCAGGAATCTGCATTTCATAGGCATCCCAGGTTTGGTCCATGGATCACACTTTATGAAAGAAACATTATCCTAGACAGTATAGAGCCATAACCCTTAGAAAGAATTGACCCAGGCCTCTAGACAGTTATCCTGAAAAATTCAGAATTTAGAGTGATGAATTAAATAGAATTTCAAGAGTAATCTAAAGAGTGATGACATAAGCACTAGAGTGGAATAATGTAGGCAGGGATCAGAGTAATGTGAAACTCACACATAGTCAAAATTACTCTTTCAAACCCCTTACCAGAGAGGAGACTACATTCCATCTCACTTTTTTCTCCAATCTTGAAAGGAATTGCTGTTTTTGAAATTGCGCCCTGAGGAAATAGCTGACTTGCATTTGGAGTCATGTTGTATGAAAAATGCACTCAGTGCAGTAAGATACACATACTCTCAGTACCATGTGGGTACACAGACCAACTGCAGGAATAGCACAGGTAACCAACTGAAGGAACAGTAGATTGACGGTCCCGTCACACAACCCGTCAGGGACATATACTAATTGAGTGGGTTTGTGGGCAGAATTGCCTGCATCATTTAAATCATTTCTCTTTGTCATTTTTTTGTTCTCTTACTCTCTTAGAAAGAGGAAAAGATAATAAACTAGTAACTGAGGAGACCATTTCAGAACAACAGGATGGAAAGGAAGAAAACAGTGAAATGAGAAAGGTAGAAGGAAAGGGGAAAAGTGTGAGTAATACATATGAATAGAAAGGAAGATAGAAATCTGTTAAAGTTAAAAAATAGAGAATCCTGAAGATTAAATTGCATTTAGCCAAAATGATGAGAAAATCAAAAGTGAAGAAGACACATAGTATAATAAAAAGGTAAAGCTGTTATTTGGAAGCTCTTCACTTTCTTTCGCTCCCTTTTTAGCTTTACATGCTGCTGCCCTTTCTGGCCATGTCAGCACCGTGAAGTTATTATTGGAAAATAATGCTCAAGTAGATGCTACTGATGTCATGAAACATACTCCACTTTTCCGAGCCTGTGAGATGGGACACAAAGATGTGATTCAGACACTCATCAAAGGTTAGTTATTAAGAGTGCTCCTAACAAGTCACTCTCAAAAGGTAGGATTTCTTGCATTCACCTTATTTTTTAATAGATTTATTTTATTTATTTATTTACTTACTTATTTTTGGCTGTGTTGGGTCTTCATTGCTGCATGCGGGCTTTCTCTAGTTGCAGCGAGTGGGTTACTCTTCGTTGCGGTGTGCAGGCTTCTCATTGTGGTGGCTTCTCTTGTTGCGGAGCACGGGCTCTAGGTGCGCAGGCTTCAGTAGTTGTGGCTCACGGGCTTAGTTGCTCCATGGCATGTGGGATCTTCCTGGACCAGGGCTCGAACCCGAGTCCCCTATGTTGGCAGGCGGATTCTCAACCACTGTGCCACCAGGGAAGCCCCTCCATTCGCCTTTGAAATATAGCTTTACATGGCAGAGAGCTGCCTGGGTAGAAGGATGGAGGGAAGAGCCTGGCATCAGGAAACTCAAGGTTCACTGCTAGCTCCACCTGTTAGTAGCTGTTTGATTTGCAAAAAGTCACTGCACCTGCCTGATCCTCAGTTTCACTTTATGTAAAAGGGGAAGGAGTCCTACCCTGACCAGTTCACAGGCTTATTGTAAAAATCTGAAGTAGATGATATACATGAAAGCTTTTTGCTGAGAGTAAAGCGTTTAAAGGACTGTTGTTATATTTTTTAAACTTCTTTTTGATAAATGTTCTCTGTATTAGACATTTTCATTATATTTTTGCTTTTTCAGGTGGAGCAAGGGTAGATCTAGTCGACCAAGATGGACATTCTCTTCTACACTGGGCAGCGCTGGGAGGAAATGCTGATGTCTGCCAGATATTGATAGAAAATAAGATCAACCCAAATGTGCAGGATTATGCAGGAAGAACCCCACTGCAGTGCGCTGCATATGGGGGATATATCAACTGCATGGCCGTGCTCATGGAAAATAACGCAGACCCTAACATTCAAGACAAAGAGGTAGAAATTCTACGTCTTTTTTATATTGTCTGCTCCAAAGTGTTTGGAGCATTGCCTCTTTGTTAACTAAAATTAAGGAAGACAACAATTTACCAAGTGAAGAGATCACTCACAAATCTGTTAATTAAAAGTGATTTGTATTTGTCCATGTTCTCTTCTAGTCCTTGCCTATATATGCATATATAATTTAACAAAGTCATCATATAGAACGGGAACGGTTTGATAACTTTTATAAAATATATATATGGCATATGATTATAGGTATATAAATATATATATCATATGATTTTACAAACCACATTTTGTTTTGCTCCCTCAGAATTATCACCAGTACTTTTTCAATTGGTATATAATTTTTTTCATAATCATGGATGCTTAATATTCCAAAGTTCTGAGAGCTTTCTGTAAAATAACTAATTCACTCCTCACAGCAAGTCTATAAAGTAGTTACTATTATCATCCCTGTTTTACAGAGGAGGAAATTGAAGCTCATGGAGCTTAAATAATTACCCTAAGGTGACAACAGTGGTGGGAGTATTGCGGGGGAGTCAGGTCCAAGCTATGCCTGTAACCTAGACTTTAGAATTAAATCAGTAACTTCCTATTGCTGGATACTTTTTCATTATTTATAGAACATGTTGCATTAATCATCTTTGTTCATTTAACTTTTTCCTTTTGGGTTATTCTCTTAGAATAATTTCATGTAAGTGAGATTTTTGAATCAAAGTAATGAATGGTATATGAATGTGACTAGGCTCTGATATATACTTTCACACCAATTATTAAAACACACAGGTTAATCTATGCTTCCCTCAGCTATGTAGCAGTGTATTGATTTCTCTCAGTTTAGCCAATATTGACATATTTTGTTAGTTTACTTACTTTAACTCTTTAAAAATACTAGCATATTATGTTTTCCAAGTCAGAAAATATATTCCCTATTAATTCACTGAATAAGTATTTATCAAGATTGTTACTATATGTGAAAGTAACATAATGAAAAATGTGTAAAATATGGTCCCTATACCAATGTTATTACAAGTGCATCTTTTATACTTTGTTGTACCTTTTACATTTTTTTTTTTACAAGTTCATACATAAGTAGTATATTACTTATGTAAGCTACTTCCCACTTCTGTTAGTTTTCATGTGTATTGTTTTGGACTATCCAAATAAACAATCATGCTGTCTGTGAACAATAACATTTTTATTTCTTTCTTTCCAATTCTTATGACTTTCATTTCTTTGTCTTGCCTTATTGAACTAGCTAGGACCGCCAATGCAATAGAACTGGTGATAGCTGACATCCTTAAGTCATTGTGGCTTCTCAGGGGAAGCTTTAAATATTTCACCATTGAATGTGATGTTTGCTATAGATTCTCTTATATTTTTGGTTGCTAAGAGTTCTTCTAAATCACAATTAGCTGTTTAATTTTCATCAGATACTGTGTCTGCATCTATCAACATGATTATGTTATTTTTTCTATTCTTTGCTATTAATGTGGTGAATTACATTGATTACATTGTCCTACTTATGATATATTTTTGAAATATATGTATTGATGGATTTTTGTTTGCTAATATTTTTGCATTTCTGTTCATGAGAGAGATTGACCTATAATTTTCCTTTCTTACATTGTCATGTTTTGGTAGCAAGGTTACATTGACCTTATGAAAAGAGTTAGGGAGTAGTCCCTCTTTTCTTATTCTCCTAAAGAATTTGTGTAAGATTGTGTTAAATTCTTCTTTAAATGTTTGGAAGAATTCCCTGCTGAAGTCATCCGGTCTAGGGGTTTTCTTTGTGCAAAGGTTGTTAATAACTGATTCAGCTTCATTAATAATTAAAAAGACAATTCAGATTTTCTAATCATTTTCTGTTCAGCTTTGGTAAGTTGCATTTTTTTTGAGAAATTTATTCATTTTATTAAAAATGTCAAATGTATTCACATAAAGTTCATCATACATTCTGTTTTCTATTTTATGTCTGTAAGACCTGTAATGATTTCCTCTTATTCATTCCATACATTGGTAATACATGTTGTCTCTTTTCCTTTTTTTAAAAAATTTCAGTCTTGCTTATTCATCTCTTCAAAGGACTCCAGTCTTTTTTAATTTTCTATATTTTAAGTTTTTCACTATTTCATTGGCATTTACTCTTATCTTTATTATTTCCTGCCATCTGCTTCCATCAGATTTGATTTAATATTTTTTAAAAGATTCCTTTGATGAAAGTTTAAATCATTGATTTTTTTCAATATTTTTTTCAGTATATGTATTTAAGCATGTTTCTTATTCTAAGCATGCTTTAGCGCCATCTTACAAATTTGGATAAATTGTACGATCACTATCATTCAACTCAAACACTGTCTGATTTCCATTTTGATTTATTATTTGACCCATAGATTATTTAGAAGTGTATTATTTAATTTCCAGGCAGTTGGGCATTTTCTCATTATCTTTTTGTTTTTGATTATATTGGTTTCCTATTGCTGCTATAAAAAATTACCAGAAACTTAGTGTCTTAGAACAACACAAATTTATTATCTTACTGTTCTGGAAGTCAGAGTCCAAAATGTCCTAAAAACCAAGGTGTTGGCAGGACTTCATTCTCTTTGAAGGCTCTAGGAGAGAATCTGCTTCCTTGACTTTTCCAACTTCTAGATGCTGCCCACATTCTGTGGCTTGTGGCTGCATTCCTCACAGCTAGCAGTGACTGGCTGAGTCTCGCTCACGCTACATCACTCTGGCATTCACCTTCTGCCTCTCTCTGTCACTTACTTATAAGGACACTTGTGGTTATATTGGGCCCACCTGGATAATCCAGGATAATCTCCCCAACTCAGAGTGAGCTGATTAGTAACCTTAATACCATCTACAACCTTAATTCCCCCTTTCCATTTAATATGACATAGTTATAGATTCCAGAGATTAGGATGTAGACATCTTTGCAAGGGAGTTCCTTATTCTACCTACCGCACTGATTTGTAGCTTAAATTTTACTGTAGTTAAATAACATACTCTGAACTATTTTAATCTTTCAAAAGCTTTTGAGGCTTTCTTCATATCCCCACACTTGGTTGATTTTGGTAAATGTTCTATGTATACTTGAAAAGGGTACTAATTTTGTCATTGTTCAATGCAATGTTTTATATACATATCACTTAGTTCAAATTTTACATTGTATTGTTCATGCCTTCTGTATCTTTACTGCTTTTTTATCTATTTGTTCTATCAACTATTGTAAAGATGGGTTAAAAATCTCCCACTGTGATTATGGATATGACTATCTCCCCTTTCAATTTTGTCAATTTTAATCCTGTATATTTAGAAGCTGTGCTATTATGTGCATACAGATTTAGAATTGTGATATCTTCCTCTTTGACGCCTTTAACACTATGAAGTATTCCTTTTTATCTCTAGCAATGCTTCAAGCCTTTTTTATCTTTCATGACATTGAAATGTTTTAAGAATACAGGCCATTTATTTTATAGAATTTCACTCAATTTGAGTTTGCCTAATGATTCATCATAATTAGATTCAAGTTTTACATTTTGGGTTGGAATATTACATCAGTGATATTGAATTCTCAGGGTATCACTTCTGGAGACATTTGATGCCTCTTAACATAGTATTAATTTTGATCATTTGGTTAAGATACAGTCCATTTTTTCCACTGTATACTTAATATTTTCTCTTTTTGTAATTAAGCAGTTTGAGAGAAGTGTTTATATATTTGAGTCATCATAAATAACTATGTGTCCAAAAATACTGACACCAGATGTACTTGATTCTTCTTTATGTTTGTAGGGAAGGACAGCTTTGCACTGGTCCTGTAACAATGGATACCTTGATGCCATTAAATTACTACTAGACTTTGCTGCTTTCCCTAATCAGATGGAAAACAATGAAGAGAGGTAAGCCATTGATAAAAGGAATATATTGTTGTTCATCTCACATCCTTTCTGCCATATTTTAAAAATCTCAAGTTTAGATATTGGTTCAGAAATAAGTATGTTCATAAGGAAACACTACACTAAGAAATCCTGAACCAGAAGAAAAGAACAAAAGTTCTATGCAGTGTTGATTTAGAATCGTGGGATTTTTTTTTTTTTTACATCTTTATTGGAGTATAATTGCTTTACAATGGTGTGTTAGTTTCTGCTTTATAACAAAGTAAATCAGTTATACATATACATATGTTCTAGAATCATGGGATTTTAAAGCTACTCAGAACTTTAGATATTGCCTAGGGCAAGCTCACATTTTCCAGATGAAGAAATTAGGGCTTCTGGCTTTTGGCTGGTAGCATCAAGTCAGGGGAGTCCTGACTGACCAGGACTACGAATTCGGTTAGGCCAGTGGAATGTGTTATATATTCAAGAAGTTTCTCTTGATGAAGAGGATATTATCAGTTAGTGGACAGAGGTGCCACCATGCAGCATGAAAAAATAAGGAAAAACTAAGATGAAAGTTTGGGATTTTAATTTAAATACAGATTTCTTGAATAATACGAGATCCACAGATTTAGGCTGGAGTTGTTGTCCAAGAACCCAGGCCCAATAAAAAGGACTAGACATAGTGTGAAGTCTAAGCAAGAGAGATTCTTGATGGTCTTGGATCTAGTAGATCCAAGATTCTAGTAACTTGTAGGTAACGAATAAGATGGTAATCAGATTTCCATACCCGAGTCCCCCCAGCCCAGGTCTGTGCTTTAGTTTTCATTGTTCATGGATGCTGTCACTAAAATGGCCCTGCAGTGACACCATCCCCACACTCTTGGTCACCACCAGCTCTTTCTGTCAGGAGATGGGAGACTCTGTAGGAAAGAGGGTTTCTCTAGTCCTGCTGTCTTGGAGGAAACATGGGGCCTTCACCTTTCCCACTTCTTTCAGAACCTTTCCCCATTAGTTATACCTCCATCTGTTATTCTCCAGTTCTCTTTCTTCTGAAGTTTGTCTTCTTTGCCTTCTCTCACACTGTCTTCCCTGCCTGCATTTCTTTATCATCACATTTAGACTGAAATCTGTGTCTGAATGGTCACTGACAAATTCCTAGTTGATAAATCACATGATGTCTTCATGATGTCTTCTCTGCCCACCCTCATTGGCCTTTCTTTATCTCCTTTCTGTTGCGTCCTCTTCTTTACCTTATTGAGCCTATATCTTCTCTAAGCTTCTGTGACAGTATATTTTCTTCTATTTTATTTTTTTATTTTTTTATTTTGGCCGTGCCTCGCAGTTTGCGGGATCCCCAACCAGGGATCAAACCCTGCAGTAGAAGCACAGAGTCCTAATCACTGGAACGCCCGGGAATTTCCCCAGTTCTCTGCTTTTATTATTATTTATTTATTTATTTATTTATTTATTTTTGGCTGCTTTGGGTCTTCGTTGCTGTGCGTGGGCTTTTCTCTAGTTGTGGCGAATGGGGGCTACTCTTCGTTGTGGTGCGCGGGCTTCTCATTGCGGTGGCTTCTCTTGTTGCAGAGCACGGGCTCTAGGTACGTGGGCTTCAGTAGTTGCAGCACATGGGCCCCAGAGCACAGGGGCTTCAGTAGTTGTGGCACACGGGCTCAGTAGTTGTGGCTCTCAGGCTCTAGAGCGCAGGCTCAGTAGTTGTGGCGCATGGGCTTAGTTGCTCCACAGCATGTGGGATCTTCCCGGACCAGGGCTTGAACCTGTGTCCCCTGCATTGGCAGGTGGATTCTTAACCACTGCACGACCAGGGAAGTCCCCCAGTTCTCTTCTAATCATGCGCCTTCTCCATTTCTTTGGCTTCTGTTCCATTTTTAATTTTTTAAATATAAACAGTCTTCAAGGACTGGATCTCTTCTCTCAGCCTATCTCCTTTGGGGACCTGACCAAACACCGAGGCTTCCGCACTCACTTGGGTGCTGGTAAGTTCTCAATCTCTGTTTCAGACTCAGCACCCCTCCTTGGTTCACACTGTCATCTCCACTTCATTACCAGCACCCTGTCTAGATCTTGCCCTCTTTGACTCTTTCTGGGATTATCGCAATGCCTTACTTGTTTTCCTTCCTTTGATCTTTCCCTCCTTCAATTCGTCACCTTCCAAAGTAGCCTTTCTAAATCATATCGCTAATATAATTGTTAATCATGTCATTCCCCTGTTCAAATACAGTCTCATCTAAGATTGTTCTGCCCCACAGTCATGTGTCCCAAACTGTGTTCTCCCTACACCGTGCATCTTTGCAGCACTTGGCACATTTCACATTATGTTATGATTGTATGTAATCTGTCTTCCCTATTAATGGAGAGCTCCTGAAGATCATGGTCATCTCTATTGCTCACAGTGCCTTTCATGAAGTAGATGCTCAGTAAATAACTGTTGAGTTGTCAAATCGGTGTTTTCAGGCTCCTGGGAGCATCACCCTGCTTCATACCAGCCTTAGAAACTTATGTGGAATTCTTAGACCGTGTGCAGACTTAGATAAAGCAGATTAGTGTGCCTTACTTTGGGAGTGATAAGTAACAGGGAAGAGCTAAATTGGACTCCACATTGGATCTGTTTCTTTGACTTTAACCTTTGCTTTTCGTTCCTTTTGTTACTATAATCATACATAATGGCCTGCCTCGGGGAACGCTGCCCACCTGTGAATGGCTGCAAGAAAAAGGAAACCAACACATCCCCTCACTGAGGCTGGCCATTCCAGATGTTTTGCAAGACTGGTTGCCCTTTTATTTTACTTCCTCACTGCCTCTTCCTCTCTGATTCTGTAAAAGAAACTGGCATCCAGACCCAGATAAGATGGTTTTTCAGAGACACTAGTCTGCTATCTTGGTCTGCCAGCTTTCCAAATAAAGTATTCCTTGCCTCAACACCTCATCTCCGATTCATTGGCCTGTCGTGCGGTGAGCAGAGCAAGCTTGGACTTGGTAACGATTATATAAAGAACTCACTGTCTCTATTATAGTCAACTGACAATTGCAAAACAAAAAAAGACTTGAAGATTTAGGTATTTGAACACTTAAGGAAACTGGAAAGCCAAGTGAAGTCCTCAAGGCTGAGGTTTTGACATTAAAACAGATATGTGGGGCTTCCCTGGTGGCGCAGTGGTTGAGAGTCCGCCTGACGATGCAGGGGACACGGGTTCGTGCCCGGTCCGGGAAGATCCCACATGCCGCGGAGCGGCTGGGCCCGTGAGCCATGGCCGTTGAGCCTGCGCATCCACAGCCTGTGCTCCTCAACGGGAGAGGCCACAACAGTGAGAGGCGCGCGTACCGGGGTGGGGGTGGGGGGGACGGGACGGGACTACAATGAGGTGTAACCTCACGCTGGTCAGAATGGCCATCGTTAAAAAGTTAATAAATGCTGGAGAGGGTGTGGAGAAAAGGGAACCCTCCTTCACTGTTGGTGGGAATGTAAATTGGTGCAGCCACTAGGGAGAACTGTGTGGAGATTCCTTTAAAAACTAAAAAAAACAAAAACAGATATGTGAAGGTGCTGAAGGTTTCTCCCTTTGAAACCCTGAAAAAACAAAAGGGAAAGATAAGGATGTATTCTATAACAGTGTTTGCTGCCTGACTGCTATTTTTTTAGGAAACAATAATAAAAGTAATATTTTGTAATTCAATTTCCATTTATATGCTAACCCTTAAATTTCAGACCTAAGTAAGCATGTGAATTAAGGTGCTTACTGCCTGCTGGAGTAAGCATATGTTTAATTACAGACCAAAAGACCAAAAGAAAGAGTCTCCTAAGTGTACTTGCCAGTCTACAGGTAAAAAGAGACAGTGGCAATATCCCAATCTCCTTTAATGTTTCATCAGCCATGCACCTTGATGTACACATGTCGGGACTTGGCACTGCCTTTTATATTTATTGACATTCCAGTGTAGGCATTCTACTTATTCCATCAGACCATTCCCACATGGCAAGTCCAGTTGAGTCTTGTCGCTTGTCTTTATCTACATTGTTTCTTGACTGGTTACCATCAATGTAGTGCTAATTTTTACTTCACGTGCATTGACACAAACCACTTGATGTGCACTGTATAGACATAATTTTTGCCAATCACTGCTGATTTTCAGTCAATAACTATCTGACAGCCATACTCTGACATAGATGGGAGTATTCACAACACTAGAATGTTTCTAAATTGAGTTTGGGATGAAGAAAAATTCAATAGTAATAATCACAATATGGTCAGTTGCTTAAACACTAGGTATAGATGTCAATCTTAAACCTTGCTAGATATTTGGATTGTGTCTCCCTGAATCAAAAATTGACTGAGAATTGTAATTTGAATAAACCAATTGTTAAAAAAAAAAAAGACATTTTTGAGAAAATCAGGAGAACATGTATTTAGAGTGGGCATTAGATCTTACTAAGGAATTCCTGTTAATTTTGTTAATACAAGGACATTGTGGTTATGTTCACATTATTTATAGATGAATCTAAAATGCAGAGAGATTAAATGATAGGAGCTCTGGGATTTGCTTTATTTGTTTGTTTATTTATTTATTTGCCGTGCGCTGCTCGGCTTGCAGGATGTGGCAGTGAAACCGCCATATCCGCCAGGGAATTCCCCTGGAATTTGCTTTAAAATACTTGAGCAAAAATAAAATGAAGGGGATAGATGAAGCAAATACGGCAAAAGTTTTGCTAATTATTAAATTTGGGTAATGAGAATATAAAGCATTATTATGCTATTCTCTTTTGTTTATGCTTGAATTTTCTCATAATAAAAATATAATTTTTTTGTAATAAAAATATTTTAACATATTTGAAATGCAACTTTCTATCCACAAGCAGCCTGAGAGTTCTTCTTCTCCCCTTCATTTCACCTTTTACAGATGAGGAAATAGAAGCTCAGAGAAGTGAAGAGAATGCCCAGGGGTCTGCTGACTTCCAGTTCAGCATTCTTTAGGGTATATTATGCCCATGTCATTTCTTTTTGTCATATTTGTAAGTAAATGCATAATTTGGGCCTCATTTTCATAAGCCATATTTTGATAATACTATTTGTATACTATGTGAAAGACACTATATATTAGTAATTATAGAAAAAATGATCAAGCTTACTAAAAATACATATGTTATTTGCATGTTGATTTAGAAGCAGTTTCATTCTATAGGAGACATATATATTCAATAATTGATAGATGAATTATGGAAGGATTACTGAACAGGGAGTCATATGATTTTAGTCCTCATCTAGATTTTGCAGGTAACTAGTAACTTGACCTTCAGTAAGTTGCTTAATCTTTCTGAGTCTGTTTATTCATTTATGAAATGAAGGTGTTAAACTAAACCTCTAAAATTCAGTTCAGCTCTACTCTTGTGTGGTACTATGACTCTGATGATTTTTTCTGTTGGGGAAAGTACAGTCATGAAAGGCATTTTTTTTGGCTGTGTGGGGTCTTTGTTGCCGCACACCGGCTTTCTCTAGTTGCAGCGAGCGGGGGCTACTCCTCATTACGGTGAGTGGGCTTCTCACTGCAGTGTCTTCTCTTGTTGCGGAGCATGGGCTGTAGGCACGTGGGCTTCAGTAGTTGTGGCGCACAGGCTCACTAGTTGTGGCGCACAGGCTTAGTTGCTCCGCGGCATGTGGGAACTTCCCAGACCAGGGATCGTACCTGTGTCCCCTGCATCGGCAGGCAGATTCTTATCCACCGCCGCCACCAGGGAAGCCCCTGAAAGGCATTTTATTAATAGAATATATAGTGAAATTTGTGAAAGTTTTTCTGAATTTACAAAATGCTATTTACGTATAAATAATGTTTTAAAGTTTATATAGGCACCTCTACTTTATGGCCTTCTGGTTTCTGAACAGTAGTGGCAGATCAAGCTGTCCTAAAATGGGGGTTCCTTAATTTTAGCATTTAGGACTTCCTTCTGATCTTATATTTTCCTTACTAAAGTGATCAAATCACCCTTTGCTTTTACTGAAAACCTCTCCCTTTTATATCTTCCTGTGACTGTTAGGTGAGTTTTGAAGAGCAAGTTTCTTTTCTATAATCATTGGATGATTTTCTGTGTCTAATCATGCATCCATATAATCATCATTTTTCCATCTCATCAATCAACTGATTATTTCCTCCCAACACCTCTGACCCACTAACTCAGCAACAGTCACACAGAGGGATCCGATCAGGTGGTTTTTCAGTAGTCATAAGTTCTGGTTTCAGTCCTATGCAAATAATATTGGTGATAAGTGACTGTGCTATCACCAACTGTGCTGCAGTGTATGTCCTGTAATATCAACAATCACAGCTGACTTTTATGAACTGCTTCCTTCTTGCCAGGCGCACTGCTATCTTCCTCACATTGATTATTTCATTCTCTCTTCATGCCAAGTCTGTGATTAGGAAAAGCGGGGCTTAGAAGCACCAAGTAAGTTGGTTAGGAAGTGACAACCATCATTACCATTGTTGGATGGTAGAATTTGGGGTGTTTACTTCAAATTTTTGTACATCCTGCATTGTTTGAATTCTTAAACTATGTGTCATTTTTACAAAGTAATCATTTTTCTTTAAAAAAGGAAAGCATACTTGCAAAGATATTAACAGTGGCTAATTCTGAGTGTGGGAGTATAGATGACTTATTTTCTTCTGTGTATTTATCCAATTTGGTTTATATTTCCAAAAGTAGAGAAGATTTTTTTTTTCTTTTTTTGCTGCATTGGGTCTTCATTGCTGCACGTGGGCTTTCTCTAGTTGCAGTGATCAGGGGCTACTCTTTGTTGCAGTAAGCGGGCTTCTCATTGCAGTTGCTTCTCTTGTTGCGAAGCATGGGCTCTAGGTGCACGGGCTTCAGTAGTTGTGGCACGCGGGCTCAGTAGTTGTGGCTCGTGGCTCTAGAGCATGGGCTCAGTAGTTGTGGCTCATGGGCTTAGTTGCTCCGCAGCATGTGGGGCCTTCCCAGACCAGGGCTCGAATCCATGTCCCCTGCATTGACAGACAGATTCTTAACCACTGCACCACTAGAGAAGTCCCAAGAGAAGATATATTTTTTAAAGGAATCTTCCTAAAATCACACATCTAGAAAGTAGTCAGCTGAGATTCAAATACATAACTATATGACACTAATACCCATCTTTTCTAAATAATATATTTATCAAAAAGGTATGCACATTGTACAAAATTTAAGGGCATTTAGTAAAACTAAGTGTCCCACTTACCCCTATCTCTGAGGCAACTAGCTTCCTTCCCAGAGGCATCACTGTCACCAGTTTCTTGGGAAACTTCTAGAGATATATTTTACATAGATGAGCACACAGGGATGTGTTCTTTTTATATCAGTGGAGCACACCATAATACTGCTCTGTCTCTTACTTTTTTCTCTTTTCCTTCCTTGAACAAGTCATCCTGGAAATTGTTCCTTATATATGCATATACCACAATAATGGCCGCGTTATGCAGATGACTTTATTACATGGATGGCCTGTACTTTATTTAACCAGTCCTCTGTTGATGGAATTGAGGTTGTTTCTGTGCTTCTATGAATATCCTCGTACATACAGCATTCCACACAGGAGAGCATATCTATAGGATGAATGCATGTCAGTGAAATGGCTACGTCAAGGGCAGATCATGAATAATTCCTGTATATCGTGCCAAAGTGTCTCCCCAAAGATTAAGGTAGCATACGGAAAGCCTGTCTCCCTCCACCCTCGCCAGCAGAGTGTGTTATTAAACTTTCTGATCTTTGCTAAGCTGATCATTAGATTAAAGTGCTCACTCATATTAGTCTTAATTTGTATTTCTCTTAAATGAGTGAGGTTGAATATATTTTTATATGTTAGGAGCCACTAGTATCTCCTGTTTGAAGAACTTTTATCTTTGTTTGGTATTTTTGCCTTATAAATATTTGTTATTTTTATGTAGTTGGATTTATCAATCTTAAGGTTTCTGAATTTTTGTATCTTTTTTTGGAAAAAACTTTTCACTCCAATATTTTAAAAAATCTTGCATGATTTCTTCTAGTACTTTCATGGTTTCTTTTTTTTTTTTAATATTTAGGTCTTTGCTTCATCCATTTTGGAGTGAAATGTGATGTAAGAATCTTTTTTTTTCCAGATGGTTGCCCAGTTGTCCCAACTCTATTTAATAACCCATCCTTACTGTGGTGATTTAAAGGGCCATCTTTATCATAGACTAAATCTCTCCATTTGGAGGTATAGTTTTCATTTCATAAGCATTAACTATCAGTGATCATGGGCTCAAACTTATGAATCTCACAGAATATTATTTGCAGTGCTTTCTTCAGATAGGAGCAAGGAATTACTTGAAACATGGGGAAGAAGAAAAGTGATCATGGGTTCTGATTTGTGAGCAAGTTAGCAAAACTGAGGAATAGACATGGTCAGCAGCACAAGCACCTGACCCCAGCTTCACCCTTGTTTTGTGTGCATCAGAGAAGAAAGGAACAGTCCTGGAGTACAGAAGATACCTTTGCCTGAGGAACTTTTCCACATCTTAGAATGAGTTTTCCTTCTGTTGCGTAATGTTGCCAGTTTAACTGTGCCCTGAACTACATTCTGACACTTAAAAAAAAATCTCCCTGCTTCAGGTACACTCCCCTCGATTACGCTTTGCTTGGTGAGCGCCATGAAGTGATCCAGTTCATGTTGGAGCACGGCGCCCTGTCCATCGCAGCCATACAGGACATCGCTGCCTTCAAAATCCAGGCTGTCTACAAAGGGTACAAGGTCAGAAAAGCTTTCCGAGACCGGAAAAATCTCCTCATGAAGCATGAACAGTTGAGAAAAGATGCTGCTGCCAAGTAAGTATGAGATCTAGAGACTGTGTTCTCACAACTCAGAGTCAACGTGGAATGGGGCACGGTGGTGGGAGTGGCCAGGAGAGAGAATCAGGAGGGAATCTGAGATCACTGTGATCCTTGTACCCATGTCACCTTCACACTTCTGCTCACCAGCCCTTCAGAGAAGGCTAACAGGAAGGATAACGGCCTAATCTCTACTTGGTGGCTGTTTCTCTAGGTTAGTCCTTGACCTTCTAACTCTGGAACAAATCACCCACCCATGGCAAGGAGTTGGGGGATGGGGGTGCTACCTGCAGTAAGCTACGAAGGGATAACTGTCCTCTCACCTTTCCTACCTTTCCACAAGAGACTTATGCCAATATCTAGCCTACTTTTGCTAGACTAAGTCTAGTTTTGATTTGATTGAAGCAACCAACTTGCATAAATAACTTGCTTTCCCCCACCTATTCCTTAACAAATCTGTACTAGGTAATGTAATTTATTCAAGAAATATTGATTGAATTCTTACTACACATACAAAACTCTTGGCTTGAGCCTAAGGAGAAAATAGTACTTGCTTCGAGGACCTCACACTTTTTTGGATAATGATATATAATATGCAAAATAGTCATCTTTGCCTATTATACATTGTGATTATTTTGCCATAAGTAATTGATTCTAGATTATGCCTTGGTTTGCCGTTTCTTTGATACTTGTTTTGGGTATTTTAAATAGCAAGAGAGCATTGCGTTAGCAGGTGTAATACCGAAACCTCTGATGAGAAAGATACAGATGACAGGCAGATTCTTGAGGGATAACTTCCTGGCTGTATCTTGAATGTTTCCAAATCTTAAGTCCTTCCAATTCTTGAATCCTACCATATCTTGCCCACAAGGAGGAAGCATAAGTGTAATAAATAACAGTTAAAAATAATAATAAAAGGCAAGATAAACTATGTTAATAAGAAGTTGAATACCACTATGAGCTGGAATGCTAACCATCTTGTCAATCTTCAAGACAAGATTGACAGGAACACATCATTTTCTGCGACTCTGAAGCTACTGAACTAGTTGATATCTTGGGAAGTATTATTTTGCACTCTTCTCATAGCAAGGCTCTTTTCACTTTTACCAAAGAATCCAGCATTAACCTAAAGCCTCTACGTGCCTCTTTTGCAGCCTTCTCATAAAAGTTCTCTGCATGTGAGTGACAACTGTAAATGGGTAATGCATGTGACAGATTATCCTGAGTTGCAAGTAGACATTCTCTGCAAGGGAAGGAATATTGTATTTCCGACTACCGATGTGTCTATAATCTCAAGTTTAATGTGTGAGGATCCACTTTCCGAATTTGAAGTCATATCTACCTGAATATGAGGTGGGGCTCTACAAAGCCACCATAGCTGACTTTCTATGTTCCCAAAAAGGAGTGTATTGATCCAGACACATTCCACTTTGTTACTGGAGAGAGGGGCCCCAGAGTTCTCCCCCACCCCAAACTCCCTTTCCAGTGGAATAGAAGGATTGTGGTTGAGTGAAAAGGAGACCTGCGTTCAAATCCAGCATCTGATATTTACTTAAGATGAACTGAACATAGCATTTCTCTCTCTGGTCCTCAGTTTCTCTATCTGTAAAACATGACAAATTAGACTAGCTGATTTTAGGCACCCTCCAGCTCAGTGGAAACCCCTGTCTTCGTTGTTAGTGACCTAAGCCTCCTCTTCCTCTCCTTTTCCAGTGATGCTGCCCAGAGGCTGTATGCCTGGGGCCAAGAGTTCCAAGTCAGTGTACGCTGGGAACTGAAAATACATTTATCAGGAGAGCTGTATGGGGGAAGGGGTTTCAAATAATGCCATGCTTAAAAAGAGTACTGGCTTGCAGTATTTTTTCCCTAACATGGCCTTTTGTAACTCCAAGCCCAGAGGGTTTGAACCGACAAGGAGATTTAGGAGACATCTTTGTAGTCTAACCCCCACCTTCTACCCTTTTAGTTGTTATCCTGATTCGTTTCAGTCTTGTGAAAGATAGGCCCTCTTCGTTCTTAATTCTTAGTTTCTGAAATTGATTTTTAAAAACACTTTTAAATGGTAGCTGTGCTTACTGTGATAATCATTGAAATTACCGAAACTGAAAATCTCCTGTACTTTTTCTCAGTCACAGTCTTTCCTTTACTGGTCCTCATTATTGGGAGTGAACAAGTTTCTTACACTTCCTAACCATCACCTCCTACAGACATTGTAGCATAGATCTCCAAGAGAAATATTTAAATGGAGAAGTAACTGATTTAAGTTGTATTAATTTTATTTCTCAGAAGTTATTTATGAAAATCTGAGTCAGTGTTTAATTTTGGTTTTAGATTTGGTTTTAAGAAACAGAAATCAGAATGTTAAATTCAGTCTTTGCTGCTGCTGCCTCATTGGCTCAGGCACATCATGTTGCCTCAACGTACCTTTCCCTATTTCTCACGTTACGATGGCAGAAATCACCTTCCTTAAAGTAAGGATGTCGAAGAAACTGATTAAACTTAAAGGGATTACTATTTTACTGGTAGAGAAATTGGGAGAGAGAGAAGTTTTAGTCATATTTTCTAAGTCATTTTTTTTTAGAAAATACTATTTAGGACATACCTATAATCCATTTAAAAGCACTTTACAACTCATACTGCACCTCCTATGAGGTTGCCAAAATGCACATTACTGTAGTTTCCCTGCCAAAGCACAGCTGAATGCACATGAAAATAAGACTGTGTTTATGTTGATCACTCTTATTCCTTGAAGCTTCCTTTTTCCCAGGTTTTTATTTCACTGTCTAGTCTCAGATCTCCTCTAAGTCCCTGAACTCTCCCTTCTCACATCTTCTTAATCATTACCATTTCCACACTGAGGTCAGCACTGCAGGCTAACTCCTCAGACTTCTATTCATGCTGTACTTTTTTCATTGAAAATATATCTACTCTGAAAACTTAAATTACTTCATCTCTGTAGATAACCCCTTCATCTCTCTCACATCTTGAGCTCCTGGAACTCTAATCCCAAATCATCCGTTGCCTACCAGGCATTTCCACTTGTTACTTGCCAGTATGTCAGATCATTGGACATTTCCATTTGCATGTCCTGTTGTCACTGTCACTTCAGGCTCACTGTGTGAAACCTACAACTCATCACAACCTGTCTCCCCTGGCCTCCTGATTTCCCTACCAGTGCTGCTGCCACTGATTCTGCTAATTCCTCTTTCTGAAATGTCCTTTGCTTCAGTTCTTCTGTCCCACTGCTCTATAGAGGCCGTCATTCTTGAATACCATCCGTGATACTACATCAGACCCTTCAACATTTGACTTCCACTTATATCTCCGAGTCTCATTTCTCTCCATTAGTTCCACCCTCCCACTCCTCACATTCGAGGCCTCAGCCATCCTGAACTTCCACCACTTCCTCACTTACCACCACGCTCTCGGGAGACCTGAGCTTCCTTCTGACTAGTGCATGAGACTGAGTATGACTCTTAGAGTTAGTTACAGAATCAAGTCCGGTTTGGGTCACCCACTTCAAACTCTTGTAATGCCAAAGTCCCTTGCATGGGAAGTTGCGCTGTGTCCTCAGAAAGTCAAGTGACAAGTTCTGTGCCCCTCAGGCAGCACATTTCATTAGTGGGCAGTTCTGTCTGGCAGAAGTTCTTTTCTACCTTTTGATCCTGAGCTACCCTTTGAAGCAAACGAGAAAAGTCTAAATCCTTTTCTATAAACCAACTTCCAGATAATTAAAGAAGGTGCTCATGATACTCACACTCGTACCCCAGCTCTCCTTCTCACTTTGTAATAGATCCCCTTGCAGCCAGCTCCCCAGACATGTTCAGTTTGTCAATGGCTTTCTTCAGGGTTGACCCATAGGTCTGAATCTTCTGCTCATCCAGTGGTCTGATCCATGGGGAATCACTTCCATGATTCTACTCCATACCATTCCACTTCTCTGAGCCTCAGTTTCTCATCAGTAAAATGAAAAGATTTCTTAGTCCAGGACAAGCTTTGGGGCTCCATGAGTGCCCTGAAACTGTAGGCAGTATTTTGTGTGTCATAAGCATATGTGCATTTGGTGGGGGGGGGGGGATCTTTGGATTTTTATTACGTTCTCTAAGAGGGTTCGTGAATCATAGAAAGAATTTTTTTTTAAATCGCACTAAATGATATCTGAGGTTCCTCCCAGCTCTAACATTCTGTAAGTCAAAGGTCCTAAAATGCATGACATTTTCTCATTCCCTCGAGAGGAAGTCAAAGACCAAGTATTACTAAGCCTGTTATTCAGCGACAATGAAGAGATAGAATCTGACAGACCCCCACATACAATGCAATACCACCTGAAAAGGTTAGAGCTAAACCTTTTCTGCCTGATGAGGTAATCAGTTTTCTCTCACTGGAAATGTTCCAGCAGAAACTGAATTGTCATCTCTCCAGGATAATATATAGGGAATTTTAAAAAGTATATGAAGAGCTGGTCTCTCAGATCTCTTCAGAGTCAAAGATTCTATGAGAGCTGTGCCCTCCCATCTGCCTGAAATAACCTATTCTCACATCCCTCCTTTCTCATTTTGACATTATTTCTATGTAGCCTTTTTTTCTCTTCTAGTTTAATTAGTCTCCCATATCGTCCCTTAGCTCTGGATAGATATCTCTATTTCAGCATGCATCACATCTAGAACTCACTATCTGCAGGAGGTATGGGTCTGATTCCCTATTAGATTGTCAATTCCTGGAGAGCAGGGATTATATTATGTACCTCCATACTTCTAGTGCCTTAGAGCCCTTGATATATAGCAAGCATTTAATAATATGTGTTCAGTAACTGCTCCTACAGTGGGTCTAAGACCTTACCTAAGTCGTTCATCATTCTGGGCCTTAGTTTCCCCCTCTGTCAAATGGAAGGGTTGGACCAGGTCCTCTCTGAGGTCTCCTTCAATCTCTGTAAGTGGACCAATCACTGTAACTTGTTTGCCTTACTCAGGCACATTTATGTACCATTTATCCTCATAACACACACTGGCACTTGTATTTGTGCATTTGGTTTTCCAGCTCCCTCCATACTTATCATGAGCAAATTACCATTTGACACGTTTATGATTTTAAAAAGAAACCTAAGAGCAATAAGGTTTATCACTGCATATACTTGAACATTAGACCCCACTATGTGGCTTCCCCAGAGAGTTGTATTTGCCCAGTTTTGCCAAGAAATTAATTCTATCAGACATTGTAGTAATAAGCAGGCTCTTTCCCATTCCATGAGCATTCAAGTTGCTATTTGCCGTGAATACAAGACCTAAGAGAGGCTTGAGAGATGTGGTTAAAATAGCTTCTACAGAAAAAGGATTTGTGTGGTTTCAACAATGAGCATTTTCTGAAAATATCAATAGGCCCAGCCCTGTAACTCTTAGATGGCAAGGCACTCGTGCCACACCCAGGTTTCTTCACTTCTAACCAGATGCCTTTGCAGCTTAACAGCTTTACCTGTTAATAAAAGTAATAATGATTACTTATATTAATATAGTGCTTTATAGCTTACAGAATTCTTGTACATTAAATTTGTACAAAACCCAATGAAGTAGACAGGGCAACTATCCTTAAACCCATTTCATGCAGGGGAAAATAACACAGAGAGATTAACTTGTCTGAAATCACACAGCTAGTAAGGGAGAGTTGGCACATGAATCTCAGTCTTACCCAAAGCCAGGGCTCCTACCATTGCTTGGTTCAGGGGAATCAGCCCTCCAGCCATGCTTATGCTAGAGGCTCTCTCCAGATGCCAGCACCATCTGATAGGCCAGCATGGAACAACCTTGCTTCTTTTTCCTGACTCATATGCAACATGTAATTGTTGGTGGCAAAAGTCTCCAGGCCCCCAAGTCAGCTTTTGTCCTAACTCAATGCTTTTTCAGTTGTGCCGTGTCATTTCCGGTGATTGTTAAGAGAGTGGTACCAAGCCACCAGAATCAGTTCTGCAACATAGTTCAGGAAGAATCTTCTTGTTATTCTCCAAGCTAACATAGCAGAGCATACCAGTATCCTCCTAAATCCTTGAGAAAGTTAAGAAAATTAGTTGGCCCCAAGCCTACACCAGGACGATGAACAAGAATGGCACTAGGGCAAAGCTGGGATAAGTCGGTACAACAGCAGGACACACTAACTTAACCTCCCTTTTCTGTGGAAACCATTTTAATCACATCTCTCAAACCCCTCTTAGTCCTGTATTCATGGCAATGGCAACTTGAATACTCATGAATGAGAATGAGCCTGCTTTATTTCTGCAGTGTCTGAAAGAATTAATTTCTTCCTGTTAAAAATTGACAACTAAAACTCTCTGTGGAAGCCACATAGTGGGGTAGGGAAAAAATCCATCAGCTTCCAGGACTTAAACTTTCCAGGCCCAGAGGCAGGTCTGTGCCGTATTGCGCAAACGGACGGACGCATTCAGTGCTGAGATGCTAAAGCCATGGAACATTCAAGTCTTTGAAGTTACTGCCCTTGATCTGGTTCTCTGCACATCAAGCAAACTTTTGATCACTTGGTTTCTTACTGGCCTTTTTTTTTTTTTTGCAGTGGTTATCTAGGCTTCTCATTTGCAGAAGTCTCCATTCTTGGGTCTTAGATCTGGCTTGGGAGGGCTTCAGGGTATATCTCTGACCCACAACAGCCCTTCAGAGATTTGCACCAGCAATGTATGCCTTGGGTCTTTTCTTCCCTGGGTGAAACAGCCCCGTTTCTCCAGCCCATCCTTTGGAGACCCTCTTTACCCTGTGGTCCATAGGACCCAAAGCAGAGGTTGTCAAAGATCTGATCCCCAGTTGGCTTTCTTACATTTTTATACTGTGAGCCTCTGGGGAGCTGCAAAAATTGCTCTAGAAGAGACAGTACAAACCAGACTAATTGGTAGCCCATCAAAAGCTGTTGTCTGGCTGATTTCCCTTGAGATAATAGAAAACAAAAAAAAGAGGGAGGAAAATGCGGGACTAGTTTATACATTAAGATTCTGCTATCTTAATAAATTTCCTGCTAAAATATTACTTGCTGTGTCATGGACAGGATTTTTTTCTCTTTAAATTTTCATGTAAAGTAGAATCACATTGGTTCTTTTTCTTGTATTTGTTTCCTAAACTTTACAAAAATAGGTCAAGTGTATAGCATGGCCTACCATGAAGATTAAAGATCTTTGACATTCTGTAATAAATTAGTTGGAGAAAAAACACTTAAATTTTAGGACAGTTATTGAGTCTAAGGGTTCAGGACTAAAAGCTATGCTAGAAGCTAGCTTGAAATGCTGTTAATGTTTACTTTAATGTAGTCTTACCACTTTTTTCATATGACCCAATTCACTTTTTTAAATGATGGAAGAAGACTGAGTAAAATTTTTAAAAATGATTTGTGAGATGAATTTTACAGGAAGAAGTAAAGCTGCTGAATTCCAGCTCAGCCCTGTGTATAGAAAGCTGTTAGCACGTAACCTCGGATAAGTCACTAAGCTCTCTGCCTCAGTTTCCTTATCTACCAAATAAGTGCATTGCCCTCATTAAAGTGAGTTTCCTTCAAGTTCTTAGATTATGAGCAGTGGTTCTGGACCTTTTCCCCCCAGGGAAACACACAAACACACACAGGATCATATTCTATTCTGAGGAGCTGTATCCTCTGTGTGTGTGGGGGGGGGGGTTGCTTTTTGTTTCAAGGCAGCAGTACAGATAAAATAAGATGCAGCTTATGCATAATTCCCAGTTCTAATCCCTCTTCCTCAGTGATCACTGCTTTTACATTCAAGAACCACAGCTCTGGAGATCTGCACATTTGTGGGCTGTGTGCCACCTGGAAGATTTTTTTAATGCAAAATGCATCCATTTTTTAAAAACATTAATTTACTTCTGTTCATCAGCTGAGTGTGTAATTATATATTCTCATGATTACATTCTTTCTCCCGAATCTGCTTACTGAGTTCCACCAGAATGAAAAAAATAACCCCTTGCAAACCTCCCCCCTCCAGAAAAGTCTTCAGAAGGCAGAGCTCCCTTACCTGCTGGCCATCTTGATCACTCTAAAAGGCTAGATCCCCTGTTTGTCCTGTGACCGCCTTTGTGGGAGGCCCAGAAAGGTCTTCAGTGACAAGGTTTGCCCAGGGGCTGATTGCACAGTGGCTTCTTGGAACTGAAAAGGAAAGGGGTTTAGTGTCCTAAAAGAAGGAGAAATGACTGCTCAAATAACAAAGTCTAGGCTATCACCTCAAAGCCTCTTTTGATGGCAATGATATCCATGCAAATGCCAAGCCAGGCGACCCCACACGCCTGTCTGTCTGAAGGACCAATATATTCTCTTAAAGCACTTCTGTTCATCAGTGCCAGTAAAAAGAGCAGCTCTCCCTCTGCCTGCCAGAAGCACCTCTATTAGATCAATTAGCAGCACCTCAGCCACCCAGATGCTTCCACCTTCTTCTGAAAAGCAGCCTTCCCACAGACAGGTCACACTGAAATGGCACTTGCTAGCATCCGTGTGAATCCCAGGCACTGATGATGACAGGCTGTCCAGCTCGCCTGTCGACTGCAACGCAGTGCACACAAGTGTCAGCATTTGGCAAAGCCTGTAACAAGGCCAGAGTCAAATGAGAACATTCGAGCTGTACAGGAGTCAGCACGAGCCATCTGACCACTTTCTCTGGGATTGCACTCAGTAGGAACCTATCAGAGAGGCAAGCTTGGATCCCAGATCAGGGGCTTCACCACACAGGACGAAAGACCTTCAGAAGGGGAGTTAAGGGACTTCTCTGGTGGTCCAGTGGTTAAGACTCTGTACTCCCAATGCAGGGGGCCAGGGTTCGATCCCTGGTTGGGGAACTAGATCCCGCAGGCATGCCGCAACTCAGAGCCTGCATGCTGCAGCTAAGAAGTCCACATTGCCACAACTAAGAAGCCCGCATGCTGCAATGAAGATCCCGTGTGCCACGACTAAGACCCGGCACAGCCAAAATAAATAAATAATTAATTTTTTTTTTTTAAAAAAGGTAGGGGGGGGAGTTAAGTTGACAAGGCTTTATATTAAAGTGTGACTCGGATATCTGTCATCTGGGACTTTCCTCTCCCTTGAGATATAAATAAGTTTTGCTTCAGATTGCACAGTCTGTGGAAATCTGAATCCTATGACTTCTTGGGGGCTTGGGGTCTCTGCCTCAGCTCTTGGTTCCATTCCTGGGACCGTAGCCCTACAACTTGTCAGGTTGCCTATAAAAAAGCATGTATGAGCATGGGAGGCCTTCCGAAAAGCTGGTGTCAGTGAGGAGACTCACACTGCATATCCTCTAATGGCATAGTTAACAGGCCACACGAGACTTCCCTATTCTCTTAAGCTTTGCTACTCAGGGTGTGGCCAGAGGACCAGTAGCACCTGTAGGACCTGGGTGCTTGGTAGAAATGCAGACTCTTGAGCCCCACCCCAGCCCCAGTAAATCAGAATCTAGGTTTTAGTAAGATCTCAGGAGATTCCATTCATTAAAGTGTGTGGATCACAGATCTAAAGTCCTTTTCTGTCCCCTCACCCTGGACGATTCTCTACCCTGCCCTTGCTCCACGCAGTACCCAATCTTTCGCCTTCTCTTTCTTCCCCCTCCCTTCTCTCCTGTTCTTTCATCTCTTCCCTCCCTGTCAGGAGATACAAACAAATTCTTTGTGTCCTGACAGAGCAGGCCTCTTTTCTGGAGCCTCAAAGCCAGTCACCACCTAGGCCCTGAGGGTCTCACCTTCTACCAGCCCTCAATCCTGTCCCCAAGCTTACTGAGGTATTTGTCTAAACAAGGTCCCCCACTAAGAGGGACCCTGATACCAGCTACTCCAATAAAAGAAATCTCTCCATCCCATTACATAACACAGCCCCGATTCTATAAAGACATTCCAAACAGACCCTTAAATCAATTCAGGATTATTAGCCATCATGTAAGTGTTAGACCTGGGGAAACTGAGCCTTCGGCAGGAAAGTGACTTATTCAAGGTCTTTTTGTGGTTACTGGCAGAGGCAGGACCAGAAGAATTCTTAGACTTCCCAGTACAGTGTTCTCTTCACTATACCTCTAATTATTCTACTTTAAACTGCACCTTTAAATGGCAACCAAATTCTCTTCCTGAGCAGCAAATATGTATTGGGTGCCTGCCGTTTATAGCAAGTGTTGTTTAAAGGTCAAAAGAAGCAAAACAGACCCAGTTTTTCCATACTCGCTCCTTTGCCCAGACTTCTCCCTCAGACTAACATCCTCATTCCCACCTATCTGCCTGGCAAACTCCTACACATCTTTGAGAATCAACAGTTGGGACCTTCTTCCAGGTTCCTCCACAAAATTAATCACTACTTCCTCTGTGCAAGCACGTTATTATAACATTTCTTCCATCATATGTTAAGCCTTTGTTGTCCTAGCTGTTCCGCTCTGGGTAGAAGGTTCTTCAAGGGAGGGCCGAACTCTGTGGTCCTCATCACTGTATCATCAGTGCCCGGCACAGGAGAGGCGCAGAAAATGTTCGTTTTCGTCCTCTTTTTTTTCCCTTGGATATCCCTACAAATTAATGACATCAGTCAAACAAATCCTGTCCTTAACTCAGCCACTTCGTCCTTAAGCACCTGACCCCTTTCTGGACCTGCGCTACCTCGGCCCATCTGCCTCACCCGGCCACTCATTTCTAGTCTTGGCCTCCCCTGTCTATTCTGTTGCTACCCAAAGGTTCCAGCTTAGCCACCAGCTACTTGTGTATGACTTCTTGAAAATCACCTGTTATTGTAACAGGTGATTCTGGACCTCATCTGCAAGTTGAGTGGGTTTGACCCATAAGCTAAGAGCTCTCGATGGCAGTGTTACAAGATTATAACACACCTCACAGGTGTGTTATAATCAGTTGTGAGGTGCTTTGTAATTTTTTCATGTAATCGTTAAGGTTTACCAGTGGGCTTTTTAACAAATAGAGAAGATTAAGGGTTATCCCTCTGACTGTCATTCTCAGTTGCATTCTGATGTGCTTTCTGGAATAGGAGAAAAGGGGTGTAGTTCCAGGGATCACACACACTTGGGGCACACACACCTTGGGATCCTCTTATGTCTCACCAAAAAGTTCCATATCATGTGTGTCTCAACTGGGCACAGGTTGATCTATAAGATTCTTTCTGCCTCCATCATCCTTTGAGCTATAAGACCTGGATAAAAGACAGGAAATTGTGAAATTGTGAAAATTCTGAATTTCCAAATCCCCCCTGTGTTGTGGTAGCTCCTTTTAAAGTTCAAATCTCACTCAGGAACACCTGAACAGGTAATGAACGCTCTTAATTTTTTCCTCTTCCCCTTTGGCTTTGCTCCCAGGAAGCGAGAAGAAGAAAATAGGCGAAGAGAGGCAGAACAGCAGAAGGGAAGGCTGAGCCCAGATTCCTGCAGACCCCAGGCTCCTCCCTGTCTGCCCAGCACCCAGGCTGAGCCCCGCAGGCAGAGCTGGGCGCCCAGCAAACAGCCTCCCTGCAGCAACAAGGCGCAGGGCCCTGAGCGGAAAGCCTGCAGACGGTCTCCAGGCAGAGGGTCTCCAAGCAGAGCCCCCCAGAAGGAGCAGCATCTCTCCCCAGACTTGCAGAGAACAGATCCCAGAAAACCAAATGGTAGGTGTATTGCCTTGTTATTCAGTGCTAACCTATGGACTGCGGGCTCTTTTGATTCATGTATTTAGACCATTTACATTTAAGGTAATTATGTCAGCACTTAAGTCGGCCATTTTATTATTTATTTGCTCTTTATTTCCTCTGTTTCTGTTTTCTTCCCTTCATTAACCAGACTCTCATGATGTGATAGCCCTGTTGTATTTCCTCAAGTTCTTTCTTAGCTTGGGACCTTTGCATATAACAATCCTTTTATCTGTATGGACAAAAAGTACCTTTTATTTTTCAGCTCTCAGAGTGAATGCTCCTTCCTCTGTACAGCCATGCCTTCCCACTAAACAAGGCTTTGTTTTCCTGCTATACGCTCCCATAGCTTTCCTGTACTTCCCTATTATAAGGATCAACACCTTTCACTGTTATTACTGGCTTACTTGTCTGTTTTTTCCACTAGACTATAAGATCTGTAAAATCAGGGTTGCTTCAGTTATCTACTGCTGTGTAACAAACTACAGTAAAACTAAGCGGCTTACAATAACAGTTCATTATTTCTTATGATTTTGTGGGTTGGTTGGGCAGTTCCTCTGCAGGCTTCTCCTGCTCTCACTCACGTGGCTACATTCAGTTCAAGGTCAGTGAATTGGATGGTCTACGATGGACTGACTTGAATGTCTGGCAGTTGACGCTGGCTATCAGCTGGGATTCCTCGACTCTGTTTTACCTGGCCTTTCATCCTCCCATAGGCTAAACTGGCTTTCTTACACAGTGGTCTCAGGACATTATTCTAAGAAAGCACAGGAAAAAGCTATAGGACCTCTTGAGGAATAGGCTCTAGAATGTGCACGCTACATTCTGTTGATCAAAGCCAAGTTATATGACCATCCCAGACTAAATAGTATGGAGAAATAGTTTCCATCTTTATGCGTACTAGGATGGGAGTCATTTGGGGCTATTAAACAATCTATCACAGTTCCTTCTGGTCACAGATTATTCACATTTCTCCCACATGCAAAATATTCTCACCCTTATCTTAGGACCCCAAAATCTCATGCCAATTATCACATCAAGTTTTAAGTCTGGGATCTTGAGACCAATGTCGTGTCCTGATGTTGTTGAAGTTCCCCAGGTGTGAATCTTTCTGATTCAGAGACCAATGGACAAAACACACATCAACCACACACACATCCAGCAAGCAGTGGTGAGACAGGCACAGAATAAACCACAGGAGACATTCCTGTTCCAAAAGGAGAGAAATAGGAGGTACCTAGCAGTCACTAGTCCATAGCAATCCTGAAAGCCAACTGGTTATACATTAGCAGGCCCCCTACTCTGAGGTATGGAATGTGCCTTGATTAGGGTCTGGTTTTACTCCTATGTGTGTTTTCTATTCCATTGTTCCCCTTGGCTCTGGGCTCTGCCACCTGGGTTCTTGGCTCTACTCTCTGAGAAGTCTTCCTTTTCCTTGAGACGTAGCCCATGTTTGCAGCTGAGTAGACCTCTTAGCCTGTTTCCTGCATATAGGAAACTGGGGCCCCAGAGGCTCCTTTTCATTTGGGACCGCCTCAGTAGTTCAAGCTGGTGGCACTCTCAGTGATACAATTATCTCCAACACTTCATGGGTCTTCCATGAATCTGACTGGGTTCACTCCATGTTCCAAAACCACATCCATAATTATCTTTCAAACAGGCCTGTCTCTACTTCGGGTGGCGCAGGCTGCTGTGGAACAATGCCCTTGAGATCCTTACAAGTTCTTTTGTCTAGCTGAGAGGGCTACAATGTACCATCTTTAATATTTTTGAGGTCTTAATAAAGGGTTGCACAGCCATACTCTTGATTTGATCTTCATCTCTAGGTCATATCTTACTATATGAGACTCTTTTGTTGGCAAGAAAAAATGAAAATTTAAAACCGTTTTCTAACCCAGCACACTCTGTGCTCTTTATATTTACTCTCAATTCTGCCTGCAAGCTGAGTAGTTCTTTGTTCTTTCTCCCCATACCTTAATCATATGCAGCTTAAAAAAGCCCGTTGATATTTTCTTCAACATTCCACCTAGAAAGCTCCTAAGCCATATCTACAAGTTCATTAGGTATATTTTCTATCTTCCAAGTTACTGCAGATGACAATTTTGCCAATTATCCTGCCACTGACTTACACAGTTCACTTTTCTCCAGACTCCAATAGCAACTTCTTCTCTGCTCCTCCAGACTTCACTAATAGTTTCTTCATTGCCTTTCTATCTTCTGCTCACCAGCCAGTTCCAAAGTCAATGCTCTGGTTTTTTGTTAGGCCAGCGTGTCTCTTTTTTAGGTATCAGTTTCTGTGTTATCTCTAGCGGCATAACACACCCCCCCCAAAACTAAGTGGCTTAAAACAATGGTTTATTATTTTTCACAGTTCTATGGGTTGGTTAGGCAGCTCCTCTACTGGATCAGCTGGGCTTATTCCTGTGGCTGCTAGAAGTTTGGCCAGACTAGAAAGTCCAAATGGCTTCCTTCACATGTCTGGTAATTGGTGCTGGCTGTTGGCCAAGGTGTCTCAGTTCTCTTCTGTATGACCTTTCATTGTCCAGCAAATTAGACCATCTTCCTTGCATGTTTTTCTCAGGGCAGTGCTCTGAGGGAGAGAAGGTGGAAGCTACAGGTCCTCTTGAGGCCTGGGCTCCAGAACTGTCACACCACTTATACCAGATTCTGTTGCTCAGAGTAATTCGCAAGGCCAGCCCAGCTCAAGAGAGTGGAGACGTAGACATACTGCAAAATCACATTTGAAAGGTGATCAAATGTGGATCCTAGGGTAGGAAGAATCTTTAACCTTCAAACAATCTCTCAGAAGGAGCAATATGTCTCTTACTTCTTTATCCCAGCAGGGTGTCTGGCACATAAGAGATATTATAAACATTTGTTGAATGTATACTAGCTAAGTGCTTGAGATTTGGAGATTGTTAAACATGACACAAAAAGTATTCATTGGGTAAACACATTTTCTGGAACAGAGTCCCATTTTTATGGCAAAGGTTTGCTTCTACCTAGTTCACCAAATCAACTTATGCATGCATTTATTCAACAGATGTGTTTTTGAGCCCATACTATGTGCCAGCCACACTGAATTATAAATAAGACGAAGGACCATACCATCAGCATTTTCTTTCAGCAGTGAGCACAGTATTGGTTACATAGGTAAATATTTCTTGACCTGACTCGTCACTTAGAAAGCACCTGTTGAAAGTTTGATTGGTTTGGGGTTTACTCTGTACCCCAAGAATTATACTTAATTCCTGCAACTTCAAATAGACAATGGCTTTCCCCCAATCCAGTGCTCTGCAGAGCAGAGAGAAGGGGGAGCACAGTTATTTCAGGCTACTTACAACTACACAGGGTAATCGTGGCTTGTATTCACCTTACTATAAAATATCTTGAGACAGTTATGCTGCAAAGCTAGTCACATCTACTGTGGACCTGGTCACATTCAGGTAGTTATCTCATATCCTGAGAAGTCCATGAAGATTGTTTTTTTCATAACCAATCCTTTTGTCCTTAATTTGCTGATACTACTGATAGTTAGACTTCCTCTCCTCACTATTGGTTTAAAGGTGAACTAGTGCATGGTTGTATAATGATTTTCAAGCCATGTAGGGCTCATGAAATGAATTCAGTGGATTGGACTAGGATAATTTTCACGAAACAGACTTCAATAGAACCTATTAAAGTTCATTGCACATTATAAAGGTAATAAGTTCAGTTGCAGTTATATGTCTTTGTACATAGGGGTGTGTGTGTGCATGTGTGTGTGTTTGTATACATGCAGATGAGTATACTGGGCCACAATTTAAGATTTATTTCTTGGTATGGGTTATTGTCAAAAAGTTTTGAAAATTAGTGTTCTAGAACAGTTGAGAGGCAGGAGAGCTCCTCATTCATTTGAGGGCAGGAAGTGGTGTCCTGAATAAGAGACCTCTGGGAAAAGCCAGATTCAGATATGCAAACAGGCTCAGAGAAGCCCAGCATCCAGACTTTGGGGAGGGTTGGAGGAAGGGAGGCCCGTGAGCCTGATTCAGGTGTAAGGAGAGGCAGCTCCAGTTTCACGGGCAGCCTTTGCCCTTGCTGACCTGCCCAAGAGGCCAGAGTACAGAGGAAAATAGGGAGATACTTCTAAGAATCAAGACTGGACATCGACCAGGGCTTCTCCAGTATAGTGTTCCCAGGAAACCCAACATAATTGGGCAAAGGACATCCCAAGCCACATTATGTTTGGCCACATAAAGAAGGGTCACAGCTGCCTCAGCTGATCAGTGATCAGGCAGTATAGCCTTTGCAGCATGGGCATCCTAGCAGGAAGCCAGAGAGGGGAAACGTTGGCCACTTCTTCTTCTCCATTATCCTATTTCATAAATTAGAGCCTGAGGGTTGTTAGAGAGCATCTAGTTCAGCCTCCTCAAAACAAGTCAGCACCCTGAGGCCCTGAGAGAAGGGCTTGCCTAAGGTGTCTTAACAGGTGATTGCTTTCTTCTTCCTTATTCTTCCCTTTTTGTTGTTTCCAATGTGTATAGAGCATAATGGCTAAGTGTGTAAGCTTTAGACCCTACCACTTACTAGCTATACAATCTTAAGCAGGTTACATAGCCTCTCCAAGCCTCCTTTTCTTTATTTGTAAAAAATAAAAATAAAAAAAAAGAGAGAGAGATAATAATGCCTGTCTTAGAAAATTGTGACCATTAATGAGATAACCCATGTAAAGACTTAAACACAGTGCCTAAAGTACTCTATAAGTATGAGCTGTTACTATAATTAACCTCATTACTATTTCAAAGGGGGGAAGGAAAGAGAGGAAGGAGACACTATTTAGAAAGACCGCTGTGACTGGGTGGAGGATGGATTTGGAGGGCCACATAGGGCCTATACTAAGGCACAGTAGCAGCAGGGTGATGAGAAGGGGATGGACTTGAGAGGTAGAATTGCAATGACTTGGCAGCAGAGTGCTTGTGGGAGGTGGTGGAATAAAGCTGTCTTTGAGTCAGTGTGGTTCTCAGGAGAGTCTAGTGGAGGAGAAACTCACTATTTTAAAGGCCATCCCTGATGTTTTCTTATTCTCACCATATGGGCTGCCAGGGCTAGTGGGTATGATTGGTGGGAGTATCAGGGGGCCCTTACATTTGGCACATGTGCAGTGTCTAAGGCAGCAAACTCTATTACCGTCTAGATACCAGAGACTCCTTGACGTCTTTTCCTTACTCCAATTATGTATATTCAGCTATTTACTATGTCCTCATTTAGGTGTCCCAAAGGCATCTCAAACTCAACCTGTCCAAGACAGAACTGATCATGATTTCATGTAAAACTACTCCTCAATATTGGTTAATATCCAATACTTGTCCATCTGTATGTCCATCCCAGGAGTAAAAATCTGATCATTATCTTCTTTTCCTTTACCACTCAAAATCCAATCTGTCACCGGGCCTTGTCACCTTTACTTCCTAAATAGCTTTCAAATCATTCTTTGTATCTCATCCACCACCACCACATAGTCTACCTAACATTTGCTTACCTTCATCTCTAACTTGGACTGTTGCAGTAGCTTCCTAACTGGTCTTACTTATCTACTCTGACTCCCCTAATCCATTTTCCTCTCTGTGAGCATATCGGTCCCTTCAATATGAAATCTCATTATATTCCTCCCCTACCCAAGGCCCTGGAATCAACCACGTCTCCAAGGAACCTGGTTCCTTTTGTTGGAGATGGTATTAGAATCCAAGATCTGAGTGCTAGGTGTGTATACTACTCTTGGACTGTCATTGCTCCTAAACCCTTTCAGCAGAGAGAACTGAGAAATATTTATATCTATTTGTGCACCTATCAGTGTATATGTGTATTACACACACACACACACACACACACATACACACATACACACACACACTGATTTCAAACTGTTACCTCCAATTCCATCCAACACCACAGGGTTTATTCTAGCTTTTATCTTTTTATTTGAAATTTTTTTCTCCAACAGTGAAAGACCTGGCTCCCATTATCTATGATATATATGCTTATTTGTTCAATCCTAGTATACACGTAAAGTAGATTCAGAATTGCCAACCCATACCCCTTTGAGAAGTAAATTTACTAAATAGAGCATAGTATTTACATACATTTCTTTTTGTCCTTAGTCTTACAGTACTCAGCCAAAATATGATTTTATAAAGTTACTTGGGTGAGTTCCCTTCTTCTCCACCTTTTTAGTGTGGTTACCTGATCTGATCTTGTAATAGTGTTAGGTTTATTTGTTATTGTTTTTATTCCATTTTGGGTTCTTTCCCACATCCTAGCTGATTCTAATTGCTGTTCATTTTTTTTTGTTGTTAGTTGGGTACCTTTTATTTAAACAGAAAATGACATTTTCTCATAATTATAAAATTACTTAATGTACATTACCAAAAAATTAAAATCAGAGAAAAGAACAAAGAAGAAAAAATTAAAATCCTCCTTAATCTTAAACTATACAAACCCTTCTACTATAACTTTTTTTTAATTCAGAAAATTGTGGGCATCCTGTTTTGAGATGTTCTTACATAATTTCTTTGTTTTCAACAAAAATGTTACTAGCTGCTTAGCATTATATCAGATTATGAATACAGCATGCTTTGTTTAATCATAACTGTGTTGGACATATAAACTAAACAGCCTTTCATATAAGTTTTTGTATATACCTCTAATTTTTATGGCTCTTTAAACATGCTGCCAGGGACTTCCCCGGTGGCTCAGTTGTTAAGAATCTGCCTGCCAATGCAGGGGACACGGGTTCAAGCCCTGGTCCAGGAAGATCCCACATGCCGTGGAGCAACTAAGCCCATGCGCCGTGACTACTGAGCCTGCGCTCTACAGCCTGCGAGCCACAACTACTGAGCCCACGTGCCACAACTACTGAAGCCTGCGCGCCTAAAGCCCGTGCTCCACAACAAGAGAAGCCACCGCAATGAGAAACCCGCGCACCGCAATGAAGAGTAGCCCCTGGTCGCCGCAACTAGAGAAAGCCCATGCACAGCAACAAAGATGCAAAGCAGCCAAATAAATAAATAGATAGATAGAAAATTTAGAAAATAAATAAAAGATAAATAGAAAATAAATAAAAGAAAATTTAAAAACAAAAAGCCAAAAAAAAACATGCTGCCAGACTTCTTGGAATCCAGGAAGGTTTCAGATGTTTGTTTCACGCTTGCAAAAGCAAAAACCAAAAATCTCTCCAAACACTTAGGCAAATAATGGTTTTACTAAATCCTAGTTAGTAAGATGGAATTTTGTCATATTTTTATTGGCTTTGTGTATCTATTTTCTGGATTATTCACTGATGTCTGCTGTCAATTTTTTTTTTTTTTTTTTTTTTTGCTGTATGCGGGCCTCTCACTGTTGTGGCCTCTCACGTTGCAGAGCACAGGCTCCGGACGCGCAGGCTCAGCGGCCATGGCTCATGGGCCCAGCCGCTCCACGGCACGTGGGATCTTCCCAGACTGGGGCACAAACCCTTCTCCCCTGCATCGGCAGGCGGACTCTCAACCACTGCGCCATGAGGGAAGCCCTCCACTGTCAATTTTTAAATTGGTTTTTCATTTTCTTAGTATTTCTAAAAGGTCTTTATGTAATAAGGATAGTAACCTTTCTCTGTCATATATAATGAACTTTTTTTGTTTACCTTTTAATTCTGTTTCATTTTTTTCTTCTGAGATTTTTTTCTTTGTGGTTTTATGCCAAGAAAAGCTTTTTCCCACTTTAAGATCTAATAAATACATATATTTTCTAATTTTTACTATCTATATTTCGTTATATAGTGAGGTTGGAATTGAATGATTTCTTTTTAGAGAATAAGCAGTTGTTCTAGCCATAAACATGGAATAATCCTGAGCTGCAGTGCTGGCAGTAGGCTTGTGAATAATGGCTTCTGAAGGAGTATAGCATCACTCTCTGGGGTCATACCCAGGGCCTGTGAGCACCTCATCTCCTGGGTCCACAAATTCAAAATGCTATCTTTATTGTTTATTTTCATATATGGGAATAATTTTAGCATTCTATTCTTTCTCACTGATCTATCTCTACTAATACCTAAATCACATTATCTTTATCATTACTAGCTATTAGTATCTAAGGATATCTAGCCGTCTCTATTATTTTTCTTTTTTCTCTTCTTTTTAATAAAGTTTGCTTTTTAGAGCAGTTTTAAGTTCACAGCAAAACTGAGCAGAAAGTACAGAGAGTTCCCACATACTCCTACTCCCACGCATGTACATACTCCCTAACATCAACACCCAGCTTAGCACGTTTGCTACAATTGATGACCTACACTGACACATCATTATCACCCAAGTCCAATTTACATCAGGATTCACACCTGGTGTTCTACACTCTGTGGGTTTTCACAAATGTATAATGACTTGTATCCTGCATTGTGTCATACAGAATAGTTTCACTGCCCGTATTAGGGGTCTCCAGAGAAACAGAACCAGTTAGATAGATAGATAGATAGACAGACAGACAGACAGACAGACATATCGGGAGATTTGGTGTAGAAATTTGCTCACTTGATTATGGAGGCTGAGAAGACCCACAGTCTGCCATCTGTAAGCTGGAGACCCAGGAAAGTTGGTGGTGTGATTCAGTGAGTCCAAAGGCTTAAGAACAGGAGAGCAGATGCTATGAGTCTGAGTCCAAAGGTTTAGAAATTGAGGGGCTAAGGGTACAAATCCTGGTCCAAGTCTAAAAGCCTGATAAACAGGAACACCTGTGTCCAAGGGCAGGCAAAAATGGATGTCCCAGCTCAAGCAAAGAGCACAAAATCACACTTCCTCCACGGTTTTGTTCTATTTAGGCCCTGAACAGACTGGACAGTGCCCACCTGCCTTAGCGAGGGTGATCTTCTTTACTCAGACTACCAACTCAAATGCTAATCTCTTCTGGGGACACCCTCACAGACACACCCAGAAATGTTTTATCAGCTATATGGGCATCCCTTATGCTAGTCAAGTTGACACATAAAATTAACCATCACACTGCCCTAAAACTCCACTGTGCTCTGCCTATGCGTCACCCTCTTCCCCAAACCCCTGGTAACCACTAAGCCATTTAGGATCTCCATAGTTTTGCCTTTTTCCAGAAGGTGATATAGTTGGAATTATATAGTATATGGCCTTTTCAGAGCGGCCTCCTTCACTTAATAATATGTACTAGTAATATTCATGCAAGTAAAGTAATATTTCACTTAATATTCTGCATGGCTTGGTAGCTTATTTCTTTTTGGTACACATTTCACTTTTAGCTCATTTTCTTTTAGTTTATTTCTTTTTATTGCTGAATAATATTCCATTGTCTGGGGACTTCTCTGGTGGTCCAGTGGTTCCACTGCAGGGGGCTGGGGTTCAATCCTTGGTGGGGGAACTAAGATCCCGCATGCCATACGATGCAGCCAAAAAAAATAAAATTCCATTGTCTGATGTACCACAGTTTATCTGTTCACCTACTGAAGGACATCTTGGTTGCTCCAAGGTTGGACAGTTATGAATAAAGCTACTATAAACATCCATATGCAGGATGTTGGGTGGACATAAGGTTTTAATTCGTTTGGGGAAATACCAAAGAGCAAGATTGCTGGATTGTATGGTAAGAACATGCTCAGTTTCATAAGACACTGCCAAACAGTCTTCCAAAGTGGCTGCACCATTCTGCATTCCACCAGCAATGAATGAGAGTTCCTGTTGCTTGTCACCCACATCAGCATTTGGTGTTGTCAGTGTTTTTGATTTTCACCATTCTAGTAGATGTGTAGTGGTATCTTGTTTTAATTAATTGGTTTTTAATTTTGTTTTGTTTTGTTTTGGTGTGTGTGAAACGTTATAACGGTTATAAGAGTCAGAGCTACACAGAAAGGTTTACTCAGAGAAGTGTTGCTCCCTCCTCATCCTACTACTCAGTTTCCATTTCCCTCTTCTTTCTTTCCCTTTCCCACTCCATCTGCATAAGGATCCAATCTCTTCAGTTGCTAGATTATCCTTTCTATATTTCTTTTGTACAAATGAGAAGATACAAATACATTCTTTCTTTTTTTTTAAACCATACCAGTTTTGTTTGTTTGTTTGATTTTTTTTTTTTTTTAATTTGGTTGAGTCAGGTCTTAGTTGCAGCAGGCAGGCTCCTTAGTTGTGGCATGTGGGCTTCTTAGTTGTGGCATGCATGTGGGATCTAGTTCCTGGACCAGGGATGGAACCCAGGCCCCCTGCATTGGGAGCACAGAGCCTTAACCACTGCGCAACCAGGGAAGTCCCAGGTACAAGTATATTTTCTTATATCCTCTTGTTTCTTACATGAAGAGTAGTATAGTTTATATACTCTTTTGCACTTAAGAATACTTATTTTAAAGTCTGTTTCTGAAAACACAATGTGTGTCTGTTTCATTGTCTATTCTCTCTCCCTCCCCCCCTCTCTCAATTTTGTCTTGTCTCATCTCCCTGTATATTTTTCACTAAGGACTGGATCACTGAATATAAAAAATTAGAGAAATAACTAGAAGCCTAGCATGATATTAATTCCTCCAGGGAGGATTTACATTGGCTTCTCTCAGGCATTCAGGAGCAAGAACAATCCAAGTTCACCTTAATCCAGTTTCCAAAACTGAGATGATATAGAGCTGGGCTTCAGTCCCTGCAACGTCAATCCATGGCCAGTGGACCCTTTTTCCTAAGACATAGCCTTCCAGAGTCCCAGTCCAAAACAACGCTTCTTGGCAGGATCTGGACTCCAAGTTTTGTCCTCCAAACCTCAAGGAGCCTCATTTCCCTAGGGATGTGTGGCCCCAAATTCCCTGCTCATCTCCTGGTTGCCTGATTCGCTTGGATCTTGGCCCCATATTTATTTCTGCCTTGTTAGCTCTTTGATGCCTTCAAACAGGTAGTTTGTAATATTTTGTTTAACTTTTCTATTGTCCTTTTGGGTGAATATGCTTCAATTCTGCCATTATGAAAGCCGAAGTTCCTTCACTGTTTTTCACATTGAGACTAAAATTTTTATTTTATATGTTGTATTTAGTTATTTTAAATATATATAATATATTCTTTTCTCAAATTCTAAATTTCTTTTATGTGTTTAATGAGTGCATGTGTGTGAGTGTGCATACACACTGTCCTATTAGCTAAAATTCTTGTTGATCTAATCTTCCTATTTTCTCTATTAACTGTTCCTCATGGTAGATTGTTTCCTTGTGTATTTTGTAATTTGGGATTATGAAGTTATTTTCAGGAGGTCCCCTCTGTGCAGCCTGAGTTGAGGTCATGCTATCCTAAAGCAATAATGTGTTTGCTTCTAAGAGGCACCCTGCGATACCGCCATCCCGAGACTAGTATTTTTTTGGGTTTTTTTTTTTGCGGTACATGGGCCTCTCACTGTTGTGGCCTCTCTCGTTGCAGAGCACAGGCTCCGGATGCACAGGCTCAGCGGCCATGGCTCATGGGCCCAGCTGCTCCGCGGTATGTGGGATCCTCCCGGACCGGGGCACAAACCCGCGTCCCCTGCATCGGCAGGCGGACTCTCAACCACTGCGCCACCAGGGAAGCCCCTGAGACTAGTTTTTATATTAATTTTTCCTATGGGTTGAGATTAAATGAATACCAAACCCATGTGAGGCACAGCACTTTGGTTTCAAATTCTCATGCATGACTCTTTACCCCATCCTGAACCTAAGCTGAGACAAATTTCCTTGTCATCTTCCAGTGCTGGGAAGATACTTTATCGGGACCATCATTTCCCAAGGGTCTACCACCTCAAGAGTCCTGGCTTCATGCAGGGTCCTGTTTCCAGTTAACTTTCTGCCTGCAAGGCTCATTTTCTGTTCTTATCTGGATGTTAAAACAACCAGTTATTTAATAAGACCAGCCGTTGCCCCACTTCACCGCTACCGCTTGCCCGACAATCGCTGGATCAGCTCACAAGCTTATCACTTGGGTTCTCAGTTTTCCCTTTGTTTTTGGCCCCCAGGAATTTCCTTTATTTTCTTGAAGGCACTGTGGTGCTTTTAAAGTAATGTTTATTATAAATATTTTAGTCTGCATTTCTAGGTACTTTTTTATAATATCTTTTTTTTAATTTTATTTTATTTTTGGCTGCATTGGGTCTTCCTTGCTGCGCATGGGCTTTCTCTAGTTGCGGTGAGCAGGGGCTACTCTTACTTGCGGTGCATGGGCTTTTCATTGCAGTGGCTTCTCTTGTTGCAGAGCATGGACTCTAGGCGTGCAGACTCAGTAGTTGTGGCGCACGGGCTTAGTTGCTCCGTGGCATATGGGATCTTCCTGGACAAGGGATCGAACCTGTGTCCCTTGCATTGGCAGGTGGATTCTAAACTGCTGCGCCACCAGGGAATAGGTCTTTTTTTTTTTTAATATTTATTTGGCTGAACCGGGTCTTAGTGGCGGCATGCGGGATCTTTTAGTTGCGGCATGTGGGATCTAGTTCCCTGACCACGGATTGAACTCGGGCCCCCTGCATTGGGAACGCAGGGTCTTAACCACTGGACCACCGGGGAAGTCCCATTTCTAGGTATTGTAGGGGAAGGCTTTCAGGTTATCTAACCTACTGTTGCTAGAAATAGAAGTTAAACAATTTTTTCCTAATCGTAATCAGCACTATCACGGTGATACAAGAGGACAAGTCTGAATTTTTTTTTTTTTTTTTGTGAACAGTGAGCAGAACTGCCCTACTATGCAAGTTTTGGACAATAAAGATTCTTCCCCTTCTTCCTTGTCTCCCCAAGAAACATCCAGAGAACATTCTAAAGGCCGATCTGCCTGTGTCCACTTCAGCCCCAGCGAAGGCAGTGATGGAAACAGGCGTCCAGGAGCCTCCTCTGTCGAGAAGTCCAGAGGTGAGACAGTTGGCGAGAAGCAGTGTGACAAGGGGAAAGGCTCCTTGAAGCAGCCCTCCTGTGTCAGGGCGTCTGGGCCTGCTGAGGAAGGAGAGGACCCCAGTTGGGCAGCTGCAAGCCTTCCACAGCAGGACGGCCACTGGAAGCCCAGCCGGCGGCAGGATGCAGCACCCAAGGCCAAATGTGCCTCCCAGAAAAGGCGCAGCCAGGAGCTCAGAGGAGGGAGGCGCTCCCCGGCTGGGTCCAGCCGGCCTGGCAGTGCCAAGGGGGAGGCCGTCCATGCTGGGCAGAGTCCTCTCCACCACCGGATGCCAAGAAACACAGTGACGCAGGACAAGCTCGCAGGAGGGACCCACTCAGATTTGCCATCGAGCACAGAGGTGTTGAGGTCAGGAGTCAGGAAGCTGGGTACATCCGCCCTGTTGGAGGACACTCAGCTATCTAAGGAGACTGATCCAGCACCTGGTCCCCTCTCTGGGCAGAGTGTGAATATTGACCTTCTCCCCGTAGAGCTGCGGCTGCAGATAATCCAGAGAGAAAGAAGCAGGAAAGAGCTGTTTCGCAAAAAGAACAAGGCAGCAGCGGTCATCCAGCGGGCCTGGAGAAGGTAGGAAGATGGGATGCCACCGCATCTTTTTGGCTCTGTGTCTGTCCTAATCCCCCTGATGTGATACCCGCTGTGCTCTGTGATACTTTCTAGTGAATTCCATGTGCTGGCATGACAAGGCCAATTTTATTGAGCCAACCCATGAGAGTCACACATGGGTATATCTTAGTAATTTATATTGGGTAAGCTATTTGGAAGGTGTTTTTACCCAGAAAGATAGGAAAGTACCCAGGATAGCCTGGTGTAAATGAAAAACCATGAAGCCTAAGTTTCAGGTGAAGCTCGAAGAGGTTATCTGACCTTGAGCAAATCACTCAGCCTCCCTGACCCTCAGTTTCCTCCTCTGTAAAATGGGATTTAACAATTGCCACACCCGTCCTGTTCACGTGACAGGTTGCTAGAATGAGATAACGTGTGCTTTGTAAATTCTAAAGCACTACACATTTAAGGTATTTTATCTTCCTTCTTTACTACACAGGAATTAGATACAGTGGATTAAGTGACTGAAATTTATCACAAAAACCTGTGTGAGCCTCAGTCAAGCTCAGAATGTGGGGTAGGAGCTGGGAGTGGTGGAGGAGGCTTACCGAAACCCTGAGGTGAACACCCTCAGGGGGTAATTCTGGGAGGACTGGAAGAGTGCTGTGGTACAAGTTTTCACATATCTCACAGTCTCCTTCACACTGCAGGCCCCAGGAGGGCCTCCATCCAGATTAGGCCTTTCAGTGATGACCACGCCCAGGGGAGGGCCGGACCGTCGGCCCCAGGTGGGGGTCATGTGGTCTCCATCTCCAGAGAGAGGGAGTTTTACGGGGGAACAAAGCAAGCAGATCACTACGAGTGCAGGTGTGCCTCTGTCAGGAGATAAAAGGGCCGAAGAAACCCTGCTGTTGGCAGAGGGAGAGCTGAGCGGCTTGTGAGGTCCAGGGAGAGGCCTCAGGGACTGTCATGCCAAAGCCTCCTAACCCAGAGCCGGGCGACCTGCACGGCCTTCGCTATAGTGCGTCTTCACATCTGTTCAGGCTCGTGGCTGTTTACAAAGTCGTCTCACGCCTGACCCCTTTGCTCTCCCAACCATCGCCAGGAAGCCGTCACGATAGGGATCAGCGTCCCTGTTTTTCAGACAAGCAATGGTCTCAGGAAAAAAGACCTGTCCTGATGGTCAGACCCAGCACTCGAAGTTCTTTCTGACTTGAGTCCAGGGGCCTTTCCCTTACATTCTCAGTAAAGGTAGTGTCTGCTGTGGTCAAAATAATGGAGGCGGAGGCCGACCTTGCACTCTGCACCTCAGGACAGGCTGGAGGACAGGCTGCCTGGATGGTCTCTCATGCATCAAGGTAATGTTGTTATGGGGGATGTTGTTGTTAGCACTGTTACTAATACTGGTAGTTGAATTCATCAGGCACTTGGGCCGGACACTGTTCTAAGCAGTTTTACGTGTATTAACTCATTTAAAATCCTCAGTCACCCTGTGAGGGATACTGGGATTACTGTTCTTCTCCCCATTCCATGAGTGAGGAAACTGAAGCACAGATAGGTGCATCAACCTCAGGCTCCAGAGCCAGCGCTGGCCTGCAGCTGAGACCGTCGGCCTCTGAAGCCACAGATGGGAAGGGTCCCTGCTCCCCCTCCTTGGGGCGTCCTGCCAGGATGTGCACTGGCTACCATCCCAGAGGAACTTTTTGTGAAGTATTTCAGCTGACACCTGGGGTCCAAACAAGCCCACAAGGTTTGCCATGTCAGGCCCCACAGCTGCTCCCCAGCTGCAGTGCCTCCCCATCACACTGTCCTTTGACTCCTTTGAAGAGTCAGCAGCTGACAGGTCCTGTCAGTAAGTGTCCATAGCAGCAAATGAGCCTTCAGTCATTCCCCCCAAGAACAGTGGACTCATAGTCTGTGCACCTATCTGGGGAGGCAATTACACAGGCCCCCTCTGGCTGCACCACTGTGCAATTTCGAGTCCCGGGACATCGACTCCCAAAGGGTTTCTGGGAAGCTGCACACCGTGGCAAGTCCTGTGTCTGGTGACAGTAAATATCCTTTTATTGATTCCACTATGGCCATATATGTCTTCCATTTGAAGCACAGGAGCCCTAAGTGCTGTCCGGGGACAGTGTGTGGTGTCCGACAGCAAACCTCAGGGGCACCGAGGGCTGGAGTTGGGAACGGGGCTTGGCACACGACCTCCCATAAATGCAGGCCGCCATCACAGGAGACGTGCCCGGGGGCGGCGGGGAGGCAGGCTGACTGGAAAACGCACAGGATGGGGTGAGCAGATTGAACCTGGGGCCCAGAGAAAATGAAGCTTTGTCTAAGCGTCTGAGTTTTATTACCAGTCAAGACTTGACTATTTTAAAGGTTGAAACTGGATACTGGACAAGCTAGGCTGGGCTGGAAAGTTGCTGTGGTGAAGAGGAGTTGCTGTGTAAGGCTGTTCCCATCGGGTCCTCCAGCATGTTCTGAGGTGAATAAACAAGGTTAGGCTAGACCATAACAAGCGCCCTGCGCCCTGGGCTGAAAGGGATGATTGGGTGTGCTCGGATTCTCAGCAAACCAGGCGCGCACATTCTCCCTGAGAAGGGGAGAACAGAGGCTGTGACTGACCACTAGGACCATGAGACACAGCCTCGGTCTCCATACCAGAGTCGATGAGGTGGCAGCTGTGCCCCCCCGAAAGCCGGAGCTGTTAGAGCTTCAGCCAACACCCAGGCTTCCTGACAAGTCCTCTGCCCACAGAGCGGGGGTGTGGAAGAACTGACTGCAGAGCGGTATTGTCCTGTTAACTCTCGCTTCTCTCTACACTTGGCTTTTTGGAAATGTGGTACATGTTCTAGTAAAGGGGTGCCACGGTTTGTCACGCTCCAGGAAAAGAAAGGAAGAAGGATGTAGTTCGACTGAAATCAGCCTTTAGGGCAGGAGGGAGGGGCTGCCCCAAGCACTGCAAGGAGCTTCGAGCATTTGGGAAGAAGCTTATGTCCCAGTTGGTGTATTGTAACATCAGGCACAGGGCCTGCTGCTCTCTGCACCCTGTAGGCTCACCAGTAGTTAATCAGCCATGGATCATGAACACTGGTGCAGCCTTCCTTAGGAGGCTCCGAAACATCTGTGCTCAAGAAGAGGTTTGGGAGTGCACATGGGATAAACACCATGCGAAAAGCACTAGAGGTAAATATAGCCATCATCCTGGCGCCCCTCCCCTCTCTCCCGCCCCAGGCTTTGCCCTCCAACACACTGATCTTAGTAAAATTCAGCTCTTACATTTGTCACTATTTTAAAACCCCCTGATCATCCCCACCAAGTCCTCAGCAGTATTTGGCTGTTGGACCAGACAGCACTGATTTGGAATGTTGGCCTCTCCTAACTCTAGCTGTTCGCTTTTCCCCCCGATTTTTATTGTGATAGAATTGACATATGGCGCTGTATAAGTTTAAGGTGACAGCATGGATTTACATATACTGTGAAATGATTACCACAATAAGTTCAGTTAACATCCGTCATCTCACACAGATAAAAAGGATTTTCTTCTTGTGATGAGAACTCTTAAGATTTACTCTTTAACAGCTTTCATATATACCATAAAGCAGTGTTAGCTACAGTCATCATGCTGTACGTTACATCCCCGGTACTTATTTGTCTTACAACTGGAAATTTGCACCTTTTGATCACTTTCATCCAATTCCCCTCCTCTAATAACCACAAATCTGATTTCCTTTTCTATGAGTTTGGGTTTTTTTGTTTTTGTTTTTGAAGACTTCACGTGTAAGTGAAATAATACAGTAGTCTTTCTCTGATTTATTTCACTTAGCATAATGCCCTCAAGGTCCATCCATGTTGTTGCAAATGGCAGGATTTCCTTCTTATTTTAGGCTGAATAATATTCTACTGTGTGTATATATAATATATATAATAATCTAATGTGTGTGTATATATATATATATTCCACAACTTCTTTATTTGTTCATCCATCAGTGGACACTTAGGTTGTTTCCATGTTCTGGCTATTGTAAATACTACTACTATGAACATAGGGGTGCAGATGTCTCTTCATTTCCTTCAGATATACACCCTGTAGTGGGATTGCTGGATCATATGGTAGCTCTATTTTTAATTTTTTGAGGAACCTCCATAGTGGCTGCACCAATTTACATTCTCACTAACAGTGCAGGAGGGTCCCGTTTTCTCCACATTCTCACCAGCACTTTTCTCTTGTCTTTTTGATGACAACTGTTCTAATGGATGTGATATCTCATTGTGGGTTTTTTTATAGATTTATTTTTATTTTTGGCTGCGTTGGGTCTTCATGCTGCACAGAGGCTTTCTCTAGTTGCAGTAAGCAGGGGCTACTCTTCGTTGTGGTGTGCGGGCTCCTCAGTGCTGTGGCTTCTCTTGTGGAACCCGGGCTCTAGGCACACGGGCTTCAGAAGCTGTGGCGTGCGTGCTCAGCAGTTGTGGCGCACAGGCTTAGTTGCTCCACAGCATGTGGGATTTTCCTGGACCAGGGATCAAACCTGTGTCCCCTGCATTGGCAAGCAGATTCTTAACCACTGCGCCACCAGGGAAGTCCCTCTCACTGTGATTTTGATTTGCATTTCCTTGACGATTAGTGATGTTGAACACCTTTTTATATACCTGTTAGCCATCTTTATATCTTGGGAAAATTTCTATTCAGGTTCCTTGCACATTGGATTATTATTATTATTTGCTATCTAGTTGTATGACTTCTTTATATACTTTGGATATTAACCTCTTATCATATACATGGTTTGCAAATTTTTTTTTTGCATTTGTAGGTTGCCTTTTTTATTCTGTTGATCATTTCTTTTGCTGTGCAGAAGCTTTTTAGTTTGATGTAGTCCCACTTATTTTTTATTTTGTTGCTTATGCTTTAAGTGTTGTATCTAGGAAATCACTGCAAAGACCCACGTTACGGAACTTTTTCCTGTGTTTTCTTCGAGGAGTTTTGTGGTTTCTGGTCTTTTATTTAAGTCTTTAATCCACTTTGAGTTAATTTCTGTGAGTGGTGTAAAATAGGGTTCTAGTTTTATCCTTTCACATGTGAATATTTAATTTTCCCAGTACCATTTACTGAAGAGACTCTCTTTTCTCCATTGAGTATTCTTGGCTCCCTTGTCAAATATTAGTTGACTCTTTATATATGGGTTTATTTCTGGGCTCTAAATTCTGTTCTGTTGGTCTATGTGTCTATTTTTATTCCATTTATACTGTTTTGATTACTATAGGTTTATAGTGTAGCTTGAAATCAGGAAGTGTGATGCTTTATTCTTTCTCAGGATTGCTTTGGCTATTCAAGGTCTTTTGTGTTTCTATATAAATTTTGGTATTATTCTACTTCTGGTTTTTTCCCCATATTATTTATTTATTTATTTGACTGGGCCGCGTCTTGGTTGCGGCGTGCAGGATCTTTAGTTGCAGCATGCGGGATCTTTAGTTGCGGCATGCGGTATCTTTTAGTTGCGGAATGCAAACTCTTAGTTGCGGCATGTGGGATCTAGTTCCCTGATCAGGGATCAAACCCGGGCCTCCTGCATTAGGAGCGTGGAGTCTTAAGCACTGGAACACCAGGGAAGTCCCTCTAATTCTGTTTATTTTTTTAAAAGCCATTGGAATCTTGATAGGGATTGAATCTATAAATGGCTTTGGGTAGCATAGATATTTTAACAATATTAATTTTTGCAATCCATGAACACGGAATACCCTTCCATTTATTTGCATTTTCTTTTTTTTTTTTTTTTTTTTGCGGTACACGGGCCTCTCACTGTTGTGGCCTCTCCTGTTGTGGAGCACAGGCTCCGGACGCGCAGGCTCAGCGACCATGGCTCACGGGCCTAACCGCTCCGCAGCATGTGGGATCTTCCCAGACTGAGGCACGAACCCGTGTCCCCTGCATTGGCAGGCGGACTCTCAACCACTGCGCCACCAGGGAAGCCCTATTTGTATTTTCTTCAGTTTCTTTCATCAATGTCTTGTAGTTTTCAGGGTAGAGATTTTTTCACCTCCTTGGTTAAACTTACTCCTAAGTATTTTATTGTTTTTGATGCTACTGTAAATGGAATTCTTTTATTTATTTTTCACATCACTCTTAATGTATAGAAACACTACTGATTTTGCATATTAATTTTGTATCCTGCACCTGTACTGAAGTTGTTGATTAGATCTAACAGTTTTGTGAACTATTTAGGATTTTCTATATATAAAATCATGTCATCTGCAAATGAAGACAATTTTAATTCTTCATTTCCCATTCTGATTCCTTTTTTGTTTTTCTTGCTTGATTGCTCTGGCTAGGACTCGTAGTATTTTGTTGAAAAGGAGTGGTGAGTGTAGGCACCCTTGCCTTATTCCTGATCTTAGAGGAAACACTTTCAACCTTACCCCATTGAGTATGATGTTAGCTGTGGGCTTGTCATGTATGCCTTTTATTATGTTGAGGTATGTTCCTTCTATACTGAATTTGTTAAGGGTTTTTATCATGAACAGATGTTGGATTTTGTCAAATGCTTTTTCTGTGTCTTTTGAGATGATCATATGATTTCTTTCTATTAATATGATATATCACATCGATTTATGTGCGTATGTTGAACCATCCTTGCATTCCAGGAATAAATCCTGCTTGACCATGGGGAATGATCCTTTTAATTTGCTGCTGAATTTGGTTTGCTAGTATTTTATTGAGAAATTTTGCATCTGTATTCATCAGGGATATTGGCCTATACTTTTCTTGTAGTGGAATTTTTTTCTAGCTTTGGTGTCAGGGTAATGTGGGCTCATGAAGTGAGTTTGGGATTGTTCCCTACTCTTCAAATTTTTTGAAGAATTTGAAGTATTGACATTCTTCTTTGAATGTTTAGTAAAATTCATCAGTGAAGCCATCTGGTCCTGGACTTTTCTTCATTAGGAGATTTTTGATTACAAATTCAATCTTCTTACTCTTTATTGGTCTGTTCAGATTTTTTATTTCTTCCTGATTCAGTCATGGTAGGTTGGTTGTTTCTAAGAATTTCTCCATTTCTTTTAGGTTGTCTAGTTTGTTGGTATATAGTTGTTTACAGTAGCCTCTTATGATCCTTTGTATTTCTGTGGTATCAGTTGTAGTGTTTCCTTTTCCATTTATGACCTTGTTGCTTTGAATCCTTTTTTTCCCTTCTTGGTTTGTATAGCTAATTGCCAATTTGGTTTACCTTTTCAAAGGACCAACTTAGGGCTTCCCTGGTGGTGCAGTGGTTGAGAGTCTGCCTGCCGATGCAGGGGACACGGGGTTGTGCCCCAGTCCGGGAAGATCCCACATGCCGCAGAGCGGCTGGGCCCGTGAGCCATGGCCACTGAGCCTGCGCGTCTGGAGCCTGTGCTCCGCAACGGGAGAGGCCACAACAGTGAGAGGCCCGTGTACCGCAAAAAAAAAAAAAAAGAAGAACCAACTTAGCTTTTTAAATCCTTTCTATTGTTTTCCTGTTCTCTATGTCATTTATTTCTGCTCTAATCTTTATTATTTCCTTCCTTCTAACTCTGGGCTCAGTTTGTTCTTGTTCTAGTTCCTTAAGGCATACAGTTAGACTGTTTATTTGAGATCTTTCTTATTTCTTAATGTAGGCATTTATTGCTATGAACTTCCCTCTTAAAATTACATTTGCTGCATCTCATAAGTTTTAGTATGTAGAGTTTCTATTTGCAATTTGTCTCAAGATACCTTTTAAGTTTCCCTTTCAGTTTCTTCTTTGATCCATTGGTTGTTCAGCAGAGTGTTTAATTTCCATGTATTTATGAGTCTTCCAATTTCCCTCCTATTATTGATTTCTAATTTCATACCATTATGATCACAGAAAATATTTGGTATGATTTCAATCTTCTTGAATTTGCTAAGACTTGTTTTGTGGCCTAACACATGATTTATCCTAGAAAATATTCCATGTGCACTTGAAGAATGTTTTTTCTGATTGTTGGATAACTATTCTCTATATGTCTGTTATGTCCATTTGGTCTATAGTGTTCAAATCCAGTTTCCTCTTTGACCCTTTGAGTGATTTATCCATTGCTGAGTGTAGGGTATTAAAGTCCCTAGCTATTACTGTTTATTTCTTCTGTTAGCTTTGGTAGTTTTGCTTTGTATATTTAGGTGCTCTGATGTTGGGTGCATAAATATTTACAATTGTTGTATCTTCCGGATGGATTGACCCCCTTTATCATTATGTAATGACCTTCTTTGTTTCTTCATAACATTTTTTTTTTTTAATGCGGTACGTGGGTCTCTCACTGTTGTGGCCTCTCCCGTTGCGGAGCACAGGCTCTGGACGCGCAGGCTCAGCAGCCATGGCTCACGGGCCCAGCCGCTCCACGGCATGTGGGATCTTCCCGGACCGGGGCACGAACCCATGTCCCCTGCATCGGCAGGCGGACTCTCAACCACTGCGCCACCAAGGAAGCCCTCTTTATAACATTTTTAAAGTCTGTTTTGTCTGATATAATTATAGTTACCCCTGCTTTTTTTGTTTTTGGGTGTGTTTTTTGGTTACCATTTGCTTGAAATATCCTCATTTCTTCACTGTGTGTGTGGGTGTTTAAAGCTAAAATGAGTCTCTTGAATATAATGTATCATTGGATCTTTTTTTTTTTTAATCCATTCAGCCATTCTATCTTAATTGGAGGAATTAATCCATTTATGTTTAAAGTAATTATTGGTAGGTAAGGACTTACTATTGCAATTTGTTAATTGTCTTCTGGCTGTTCTGTTGATCCATTGTTCCTCATTTCTTATCCTGCTATCTTTTCTGTGTGTTTTGATGCCTTTTGGTATCAGTCTGCTTTGACTTCTTTATCATGTTCTTTGGTGTAATTAGTACAGGTTTTTCCCTTGTGGTTACCATGAAGCTTACATAAAGTATCTTAAAATATCTTAAAATAACACCCTATTTTAAACTGTTAACTTATCTTCAATAGCACTGCTAAATATTATACTTCTCCCTCTTCACATTTTAGATTATTTTACAGTTTACATAAATATTTCTTATATTTCATATCCAATAAAGCTTACTGTCGTTATGGTTATTTTTACTACTTTTTTTTTTTACTTTTAAACTAGAGTTGTATGTTAATTATGCACCACGATTACCATATTACAGAATCTAACTTTGACTATATGTTTACTGTTACCTGTGAGTTTTACACTGCCTTAAGATGATTAATGTCCTTTTACTTTACTCCCTTTAGCATTTTTTGTAAGGCAGGTGTGGTGGTGATGAACTCCCTCAGCTCTTATTTGGGAAAGTATTTATCTCTCCTTAATTTCTGAAAGATAACTTTGTTGGGTATAGTATTCTCGGTTGATAGTCTTTTTCTTTCAGTGTTTTGTTTTGTTTTTGCGGTACGCGGGCCTCTCACTGTTGTGGCCTCTCCCGTTGCGGAGCACAGGCTCCGGACGCACAGGCTCAGTGGCCATGGCTCATGGGCCCAGCTGCTCTGCGGCATGTGGGATCTTCCCGGACCAGGGCATGAACCCACGTCCCCTGCATTGGCGGGTGGAGTCTCAACCACTGCGCCACCAGGGAAGCCCTCTTTCAATGTTTTGAACCTGTCATCCCATTCTTTCCTGAAAAGTTCCTGACAAGAAATCTGTTTATAGTCTTATGGGAGTTCACTTGTATGTAACTTCTCTATTTTCTGTTTGCAAAATTATTTTTGTCTTTGACTTTTAATAATTATAATGTGTCTCAGTGTAGCCCTACTCTGGTTCAACCTATTTGAGGTCCTTTGAGCCTCATGGGTCTATTTCTCTTCTCAGGTTTGGGATGTTTGCAGCCATTATTGCTTTAAATATACTTTCTGTCCCTTTCTCTTCTCCTTCTGGAATTTCCATAATGCAGATACTGTTTCTTTTGTGTCCCATATGTCTCCCATAGGCTTTTTTCACTTTTTTCTTATTGCCTTCTCTGACTGGATAATTTCATATGTCCTGTCTTCTAGGTCACTGATTCTTTCTTCTGCATGGTTAAGTGTGCCTTTGAAGCTATTGATTTCTTCAGTTCAGGCATTTTATTTTTCAGCTCCAGGATTTGGCTTTTTTTTTGATAGTTTTTATTTTTTAGAACTTTTTCTCATTTTGTTTATGCATTGTTTGTCTAATTTTGTTTAGTGAACTATAAGATCACACAGACAACTAAACTTGTTTAAGAGAATTCTGAATTCTTTGTCTGACAGTTCACAGATCTCCATTTCTGTAAGGTCAGTTTTCAGAGCTTTTTAAAGTTTCCTTTGGTGTCATGTTTACCTGTTTTGTTTTTTCATTTTTTTGTATCCTTGATTCCTTATGTTGGCATCTGTGCATTTGAATAAGCAGGCTCCTCTTCCAGGTTTGCTTTGGCAGAGAGCAAACTGAACTCTTCAACAGTCAGCTCAGTTTGGGTTTCTGGATGTGTCTGCTGGTAATGTTATTTGAGCAGGTGGGGCTTGCTGTCTCTTTGAGGGCAGGGCCACTGCCCAAACTCTGAGGTTGTGGAGCAGGGGGTGGGAGGAGGAGGGTGCTGCCACTGCTGACTGCGAACAGTTGGACAGGACTGTTGGTTTGGTTCCCTCCTCAAGTGAGGCTACAGGATGGGCTCCGCAGTTGCCCAGGCTCTCTGATCAGGCTTACTTAGACAGACAGGACTGGGCACTACACTCAGCAGTAGGCAGGGGTATGATTTAGTTTCCTTGCCCTGGTGGGACAGTAGGACAGGCCCAGGGCCTGCATAGCTCATTGTTCAGGGACCCAAATTGGGTAAAAGACTGTGCACTGAATTCCCTGGCCAGACACAGCCACTAGCTCTATTCTGGGGTGGAGTTGGGGAGCCACGGGCTGTGCTCTCTTCAAGTGCTACGGTAAGAAAGGTTGATGGGTGGGCTACAAAGCTTCTTGTGTGCTCTGGTGAGCTTCCCTGGTTGGACAGGCTGAAGGCTGTATTCAACAATGGCTGGGGCTATGCATTACTTTTCCTGCCCAGGCCGAGTGGGGGCAACTGGTTCCAAAGGTGGCGAGCCTCTTTGTTTGTGGTCTTGATTCAAACTGGCCTGCTCCCCAAGTTTCCTGGCTGAACAGTGCTATTGGCTTTATTCTGTGGATGATCGGCTCTGCCTACTGTACACCCTTCCTGAGCACTGCTGGACGGGCTACGCAGCTTCCAGGTGGTCTGGCCAGCCTTCCTGATCAGGTAGGGGCCAGGTAGGAGCTACACTCAGCCATGGGCTGGGCTATGACTCAACTCCCCTGACACAGCTTCCACAATGTAGCCCAGCCTCCCATCCTCCTTCCCTTACCAAATACATAATGCTTCACACACATCTCACTTTAACATTCCTGCACAAATGCATCTACCTCTGCTCATGCCAGTTCTGCTACTTAAAATGCCCTTCCCTACCTAGCAAGCTCCTAGTCATCCCTTAAAACCCAGCACAAATATCAGCCATCTAGCTCTTTGCTCTCACATAGTACTTCTCATACTGCATTTGTTTACACATTGGCCTGTCCCACTTTGAGGGCAAGGACCCATCTGATTGATTCCTAGTTCAGGAAGTACTGATGGACAAAGACAGAATTCAATATTCAACATACTGCCAGTGAAATTAGGAACGGGAGCTTGACTGAATCTCCCAAGAGTTCAGCAACTACTCTTCCTATAGCTTCTAGGAGCTTTAAGGAACATTGGTTTTCTCAATATTGTGATCTTAAAGTCTCTCCCCTCCTCTGACCCCACCAGCTACCAGCTCAGGAAGCACCTGTCCCACCTTCTGCACATAAAGCAGCTTGGAACCAGAGATATGGACAGATGGAACCGAGAGTACATGGCTTTGATCCTCCAGGTCTGGAGGAAGGAACTGGAACTGAAACCCCCGAAGGCCATGGCAGTAAGCAGGACCACCAAGAGTCCACCCAAGGGCAGCTCAGGCACCAAGCCCACCAGGCACTCAGTGCTCAAGCAGATCTACGGTAACTGTCCTTCTGGGTACTTTGTAGTTTACAACAAGCACCCCCAGAGTGTGTCACATCAGAATTTGAAAACAGGATTTAGTTACATTGGGCAAACCTCCATTCAGGTAGGAACTTTATTAAACTTCCAGGCACCAACAGAATTCTCATCATAATTAGTGCCTCCCTTCCAGCAATTCTGGGTCAGAATTGGTTTCATGAGGTATTCTGGTATCTCACCCGAGAAAGCCTTACAGCCAAGAGATTGTCTGCTGGGCTTCATGACTGAACACCTCACCACAGCAACCGCTCTAGGCTGCTGCCTGTTTTTCCTAAAATTCTCCATTTAGAGGACTCCAGGCCCAGGCAGACCCTGCTTGCCTCACACTGACCTTCCCTATGCTTAGATAGTACAGAGTTGCCTATCTGTGGGAATACCCCAGATCCAAGCCCTACAGTACATACTTGTTTAGCAGATGAACTGCTGCATACTGAAACACTTTCAGCTCTGCAAAGTGCCCATCCAAATAAACTCAGAGAACAGGACTGGCTAGCTCCCCAGTGGGAAAAAAGTTAAGTCAGGGCACCCTTACAACCAGATCTGCGGCCCTGGCAGCAAAATCTGCAGACTTGACCCGGGCAGGCCTATGTAGTTTTTCCACACCATGCCTAATCTATCTTGGCAGACACCTGCAAGCTCAAGCCTTCACCTCAATAAAGAATTCAGAACTTGGTCAGGCCACAGTTGTCATTGGTCAGAAATAGATGATCATTGTTGGTTGATTTCAGGTTCTCCAGAAGGAAAAGTACATCAGCCCACAAGATCTTCAAAAGCCCATTCTGTGCTGGGTCTCAACTCAGGTAAGGCAGCCACTGCATGGGCAAAGCAGAGTGGGGAGACCATGTGGGGAAACAGTTCCCTTTTTTGTTTCATCCCCAAAGGTGGAAGACATTAGAACAGACTGCCAGGGGTTCCAAGAGTCATTTGATTTCAGGATTACATGTGTTCTTCATCCCCCTTTCATGGAATTACCACTATAATAAACATCTCTTCTCCGTAAGAGGCAAGTTATTTTTGCAAGCAAAAGCGTAATAACATTACCTCCAGCAGAAGCAATAAGTGGCACCTATTACTGATCACTTTTACATACTTGTTCACATACAGGAGGGGGAAACACAAATACTGTCATTCTTCAAAGTAATACCTTGGGAGTTCTTGCTCTGTTTTGGTTTCACATTAAGATCCTCCAGCTCCTTCCCAAAGATGGGAAGAAGTCCCTTGACCATAGATTCTGACTTTTGCCTTTTAGGGCCCCCTAAGGAGGCATTTAATATTTTAATATTTAATAGCATGTCCAGCTCAGGCTCAACTGTGCACACTTCCACTCATAGAGGAGCAGCTCAGGGAACTTTCTTTTTAGCCACAAGACAAGACTGTTTTACTCAGGGCCCCTTCATTCATGCCAGAATTAAATTTGGGTGATAAGTTCAGTGCTGTCAGCAGTTAATGCCAGGTCCAGTGTTTCTCATGGGTGGCTATGGCAACACACTCCCCCCAGTCCCTGATCCAGTCATCCTGCAGGAACAGAGCACAGCTGGGAAGGTGAACAATGACTGTCAGCGTGAACTTTAACATTCATTTATTTTTGATGGGGGGAAAACCAAGAGGTGGGGGGACAGTAATTACTGCCAAAGCTTTAATAAGAGTTGGGCAACTCATGTAATATAGACAGGCTAATCAGGGGCAATTAGAGACTTTCAAAGGAATCAGGTCCATGGTTCTAGGTTTAAAACAAAACAAAACAAACCTCTAGTTACACCTGAGTGAATTAAAGAATAGTTTCAAAAACACACTGTCAGATAAAACCACTTAAGTAGTAGCATTTAGATAATCAGATATTAAAATGAGATAATCAGAGCATTTTTTACTTTGTCTCAAAAGTCCAGGACTATCAAATCTTTAAAAATGAAGGTGATTAGTGGCATAAAGGTTTTTAGTTAAAGGACTCACAGTTAAAGGACAGAATGAATAAAAGAAATAATGGTGTCTTAGGACGTCATATAAACTATCAGCTTGTTTGTCCTACACTGGCTTGAAAACAGATGAGGACCAAAGAGAATCTTTTCCTAAACCTAAGCTTGGGGGACAAAGGTTTTATGAGGCCCACCTACCCACATTAACCATTAACCTGTGAATAAGGCTGATGGTCACCAGAGCTCCTAGCTAGTTAGCTGCAGCCTGTGTTTTATACAGAATACAGTCTATAAATTTCCATGAAATGGGCATGACTTGGACATACATATAAGTAGGTTTCTGCAATGTAGAATCACAGATGGCAAATGGAACCAAGAAGGACAAACCACTCATTTTAGTCTTTACCGTGAATAGAAATGTTTGCTTTGAGAATTCCATGAGGTTAAGGATCTTTGGATTTTGCTCACTGTTCTACTTAGCTTTAGTACATTGTTTGGCACATTGTAGGTGCTCAAATATTTGAGTGAAGACTGTGGCTCCTAACCCCTTCAATTTGGGGAGAGACTTTACTAGTGCCTTTACCTCTTAAAACAAGGAGCAGAAAGTGAGCTGGTTAGAGCACAGTAACAAACTCCTTGGACTGTTTCTCTACCTGCATCCAGGAGGCAAACAATCACATTCTCCTCGGTCTTCTACACCCACCTGCAAACCACCCACAACACCCACAGAGAACACCAGCACAGTCATGACCAGAGAGCATATATGTATCAATGTCCTAAATCTGGGGGCCCTTCTTGTTAAAAATAGAAGAATTTCCTCTAAAAAAAAAAATTCCATTCCAACGAATGGAATAACCATGGCTTAAGTGATTACTAAAAACGGTAACCCCTGTATGAACGCAGAATATTCCTGCCCACCTGCAGAGGGGTATGCAGATGACAGCTCAAGACTTGATACAACAAAGGCAGCCACAAACACACCAGAGTTCCCAAACAGTTCACTTTAACTTTATTGAAGTAACAGTAATAAAACCAGATGAGAGAAAGACATATTTTTGTAACTTTTTAAAAACTACTCACCTTTCATGTTTGCTTCTTTGCTCCACTTAGGAGCGACATCCAGCAGTACGGCTTCAGCAAGTTCTCTTAACTGGTCGAGGGCTCAGTATCCTCATTTGTTAAGTGAGAGAGAGGGTTGAGCTCACCACTAAAATTTTTCAACTGTAGCATCCTGTAACTCTGTGATTTCAAAGTCATAAAAAGGCCTAAAAAAAAAATCCACTTTGTTTGATATGCCTATTATTCTATCACCTGAATAGTTTTCAAAGGAGCCTATTTTCTAGAATGGACTATAGCCAAGTATGTGGCACAGGGAAAGTTAAATGATAGATATGTTTGTGTTATGTTACAGAGATGCACAGAGAAAGCAATATCATACCAGTTATTCCAGGCAGACTGAAGACCTAAGTTCCAGTCCTACCTCCTCAAGCAGCTGCCCCCTCATAGTCAGGGTTATTCCTTAAAGATGTCAGGTATCTTTGAGAGGATGGAAAATGGAGGGCTGACGTCCTCCTGTCTCTACAATAAACTAGCCATCACCTTATTCAGCCCCATAGATAATCCAACCTAAACCCTTCTTCCTCCCCACCAATCAACTCTGTCCTTCAGCATTAAAATTAATAATCTGAATATCAGGACTTCCCTGGCGGTCCAGTGGTTAAGACTCCACACTCCCAATGCAGGGGGCGCAGGTTCGATCCCTGGTCGGGGAACTAAATCCTGCATGCCGCACAGCGTGGCCAAAAATAATAATAATAGTAGCAATAATAATAATCTGAATATCTGGTATTTGTTTTTAACAGTGAGCAACTTGCAGTGTATACACCTCCTTGAGAACAGTGGAAGATCAAAGAATTTTTCTTATAACCTGCAATCAGCTAACCCATCAAGAAACAAAACAAAGCTTCGACTGCCTACGGAGGAAGACTGTGCCCGGAGGGGGCGGTTCTAGTAGCTAGTGCAGAATTCTCTGATTAGCGTTTACACTTTGGGAAAACTTTAATATCCACGCCTGAAGCCTGAAAATGTGGTAACAACCGAGAGAAATGTGTTTTCTTTCTGCTCTTACACAGCACTGTTTTGTAAATTCTTAGCCAGTGCTGCAAGGACCAGGGTAGACTATACCTGTGCAAAACTGCCCGTGTGCCTACATGTCCGTGAGGACGGCCGGAAAAGAGTATTTCTAATAAGTTAAGTCTAAGTAAAACTAAGGAAGTGAGCACTAAAGACGCTGCTGGGTTGGGATTTCTCCTCAACTGGGGCAAGCCTGGTTTGTTGGCTCCAGTGAAGAACCTAAATGAGATGGGGAAGAGCCTGTCCCACAGCAGATGCCTTCAGTTCACTACTTTTCTGGAAGCTAACGCAACGGACTTCATTACAGACACCACATCCTGTTATTCCAACATCATCAGTTTTAATTTTTAGACCAGAGTCATGACCCAGTGTTTTGCTGTTAGACACTGTAAGACTGTAATAGGTATACTGTTGATTGCTTACATTTTACAGTTGCCGCGTCAGCCTCTGAAGGCCACAGGCTGCTGCCACGTCCTGTGAATGGCGTTCCTTCTGCTGAGCACCAGCAGTATCACAGCACCAAGGCCTCAGTCGGGAAGGTCTACAGACCAGGCACTCATGCACGGGGTGCCAATTCAGGCCTTAACCTTTCACGTGTATTTTCTGCTTGACCTGCAGAGGTGAGCAACCTTGTCAAAATGCTGTTCCTTTGGCATGGGAAACTTTGCTAACTATGCATTCTAGCTCTCTAAGAACACATGGTTTAAATAAAATCCAGTGATTGTGGGCTTTTTCACATTTTTTAAGGGCAAAGCTACTAGGAATGTAGACAGGCAGAAACAATGGCATATTAAGCTCACAAATATTTCTAGAACTGCTTGCATTTTAAGATTACTGCCACCCCTGTCCTGACAGTAAGAGATGGGAAGCAATGAAGTGTTATTACCTGGATTTTTTACAGTTGGCTCACTAAATTACTTCATTTTTATGAAAATGATTATAACATAAATTAAGAACTCTTACAATGGATCACTAGTAGAAAACCATTTTGTAAGAGTTACCCAGCTCAGACCAAGGACCATTTAGGTACAGGAAAATCCACAACAAATGGGAGCACTGTTTTGAAATCTTGCTAGAAATCCTCTGGAAACACAACTCCAGAGTGAGAAGCAACCACTCCCAAACAAAACCAAACCAAAAACTAGTTTAGTTTGTTGCTGTCTGAATGAACTGGGGCTGAGAACAAAAAGAATAAAGTTTGCCTAGATGGGACAACAAAGACTGAGCTTATTTCTTACTATACAATAGAAGGTACCATATTATCGCTTTGTATTTTATATATACTTAGCTATGAAATACAGAATACCTGTTACCACATATCACATGCTAGTCCAGGAAGCCAGCCTGTGCATCAATGGGAACTCCCAAGCATTATTTTCCTATTTCAGTGCAAAGGAAGGTTCATGAACAACTTCTTTAAAAGTTCAGCTTTAATGACAAACATTTATTACATCAGTCTCTTCAAAATTAGATGTGAATAAACAATTTCAAACAGAGGTGCCACAGTGCCTTTTCAATACACTGTACTCAACATGCTGGGTCCCTGGGGATGCCCAGTGATGTACACATTGAAGCAATAATGTAAGTCTGTAAGCCACTGCTCCTGAACACCTCCACTCTTCAATGTCTGCAGAGAAAAACAAGAGTAATATGAGAGTTGTACCAAAACTGCTTCCTGATGGTTTTTTCCCCCACCCAAACAAGATCTCAAACAGTCCTTGCGATAGTATCCTCATCTATAAATTATCAAATGAAATCTCACTGAAAAAAGGAACCTATTAATCAGGTATTATTACCACAGGTAGTTAAAATTCCTAGTTTCATCCTCAAGTATTAAGTGCTACCAGTTTCTTGTTGGGTCTCTTCCCTCCCGCATTTGCTAGGGACTAATGAAATTTCACCATTAACCACCCCTACACTCTGTACTTCCGCCCCTTCGCATTGTAGAATCTCATAACATTCACTGAGAATAATGATTCAACAGGTCTCAATTTGTCATTCTTATAGAGACTGGCTGATTCTCCAACCTCGGAATGATCCAAGTTCTTAACTTTTCTTCCCTTCTACATCCTCTTCCATTACTGAGAAAATTCAGAATACCTCTTTTGTTATATGTAGGTATAAGCTCTATTACTCTGAAGTATTATTACATATACCAATTAATAACCCCCTCCAATCAAAGGCCTATACAAAAAACCTCACTTTAACTCTCCCAAACCAAAAACACCAAGGAAATCCTTAATAAACAGAACTGCCTGCCCCAGGTGAACACAGAGAACCAACCATTAGACAAAGCTGAAGCCTGCAACTTCCAACTTCTTCCGCCTCTCCAGTGAACTAAGTGACTAGAAATAGGCCTTAGTTTATTCCTGCTCAATTTCCTTAATGACAGGTAACATTTGTTGGGTGCTTAGTAACTATCAGTTACAGTATAAACCTTACTTGGAGGATCTCATTTAATGGTCAACAAAACCCAACAATGTTGCTATTATTCCCATTTCTACAGCTAGGAAAACAAAGCTCAGATAGGTTAAAAAAAAAAAAAAAACAACCCCACACAACTTGCCAAATTATCACAGTTAAGCAATAGAATCTGTATCACAAAACAGGTAGGAGTGACTCTGATGCCTGTACTTTTTCCAACTAAGCTGCCTGCCACCTTAATTCAGTTTGACTTTTTTACGGTTTTTAGTACTGATTCTGCAATCAAAGTCACCCCGCTGGTTAAGTGACAGTCAGTTACTAGTCGGCAGGGGAAGCCCTAAGAAATCACCACACTGGGCTTAATTCCAGGAGTCCGTCAACACACAGAAACGCTGGCCTCCCAAGAGCACCTCCATGCCCATGAATCTAGTATGAACAGTACACAGCCCTTGTTTCATGCTTCTTACTGTGATATTCTTGATGATCTGCTGCACCAAGATGGCATTGGTCAACATGTGAGTCCTGAGGGGTGCGTGCTGCAGCAGCAGGCGAAGCAGCTGGCCCACAACAGGCAGCTCCTCAGGTCCAGCTCTGCTCACCCGCAGGCTCTGCAGCATCAACCTGAGCACTCGAGGCAGGAGTGCCAGGATGGAGACACAGACACCCCACAGCTTGTCCCTACAAAACAGAAATGAGTCAGTGAACCAACGCATACAGGAAAAGTGCCCTTTCCATACTTCCCAAGACTGAAAATGTCCTTTTAAGAAACACAGTGTTTTCTGATAAAACCCCAGAAACCAAAACTAATAAGAACTGGGTTTCATCAGAGCTAAAAAAGCAAATGCAGTGAAGAATCAGCTGCTTCCCCTACTTTACAGGTTTCAGGAAGCCTAGCAACCAGCGTTTCCCTGGGCTTAACAAGACATTCTTGAAGCCCTAGTGATCAGATTTAACACAGAATTCACCACAGAATGATCTATACATGCGTACTATTCTCTACCAGTGGACATTATTCAACTGTCTATTACACAACACCAAATGTCAAAAGAGTAAGAATGTCCCAATGGCAAAAAGGGAAGAAAAGAACTTCATGAAACTCTAAGCCTCTGACCTGGATTATGAGTCTCTTCAATGTGTTAGAACAGGGCAGCTTTCCAGAGAAAGATGTGCTCACAAGGAACCAAAGGGATTTGAGAAAACAGCCAGTAAGGGAACTATTACAGGCCAGAGATGGTAAATAAATCCAAATTTCAGTGAGCATCATTCTTTCGGTATCTTTATAGAACAGGAACAAAAATGTTTTTATGATAGAGGTAAGTGGCCTAACCACATTCTAGAAGTGTGTCAATTAAATGGAGCAATATCCTTTTGGAGGAAAAGTTCACTGGCTGCTAAAGGCTCTGACCTTAGCCTGTTACAATTCCTCTACCAAGAGTGCATAATCCTCCCAGTCCCAAGTCTTTCTAAGAAAGCCTACCTCCAGACCTTTCACCATCTGACCCCCCTCCCAACTCCACATACAGCAATTGCATCAAACGTAGATACCAAATCCATTAGGCCAAACAGATCCTCTTATTTGAAGAGACTTTATTCAGCCTGTGGACTCATGCACAGCCAGGTTAGGACAGCCATGTGCAAGGAGAAAAGAGAAAGCCAGACTGTAGACATAGCTAATGAGGAGGCAAAGGCACAGAGATTAAAGACTACAAAACTTAGAAGAAAAAAGAATAGAGGAAGCTGCTTTGGTTCCCGCTGGGTTTCAAATTCCTACCTCCACAATTCCTACCCCTTGGGTTTTCTTTTTAATAAGTTACTACTGTACTGATCCAATATATTCACTTTCTACTTGAACTTCAGTGGATTTCAAATGTGGATCAAAACTGCTAAAAGAGCTTATGGATTCTACATTACACCAAATACAAGTATACTGAATGGATGAGTAAAATTTAGAATTCCACCTTCACACACCACAATTAAAGAAAACTGTCAGGCCAAACAGAAGAGAGACCTGGGTACCATGAATGATGTAAGTAATACCATTTGAAGAGCCATTCTTAGGGTTTTCTAAGAGTTGTCATGCACAGAAATAACTGTACCAACTCTATATAAATTGTTATGAAGTTGAGATTTTAGGTCAACATAAAGCAATGGTTCTAAACCACTCTAAAGGAACTGATGAAAGGCCAATATTTCACAGGTAAGTTTCAGGAGTTCCACTAACTGCAAACTTCTGATGTATTCTGGTCAGATAATACCAACCAACCCCCCTCCACTCCCCAAACACAGGGAAATACAGATAATATACTTTAAAAAACAAAACAAAAATACAGCCAAGCTCAAAAGCCAGAATGGGTGATATCTCTAGGTGCCAGAAACTATGCCAGAACTCATGAAGATACACAGGAGCACAGAACTGGATATGGGATTTGGGGGCTGAGTATTCAACAGCCAACAAACAATGTTGAAAGCTGAGGCTTCAGCCCCAGGTATGGAAAGCAGGGAGCTAGAACTGGGCTCCCTGCATAGAGCTGGAAGCCAGGAAAATGCAAATGTGAAACTGCCCCATGGGGAGGTGTCCACAACCTCCACAAACTCTCACAAAAGATGCATTCAGAGAAAGTTATACAATCCAAAACATGAGCTTGTTTGTTCAGTCCCACTAGAGACAACCTCCAGAGCCCCACCTGCTCCCCAAAATGAGAGAATTCCCACACCAGAGAGAAATAGAGCAAACAGAACAAACTGACAAGACCTTTAACACCAATAAAGCAAGAATGACAAAGAGCCGAGTAAAAACTCAAAATAGATGAAAGAGAAAACAATAGCTGATACAATAAAAACTCAATAGAAGGATTAAACAAAAGAATCAGAATGAGAAACTCCCTATGTTTAAAAGGAGCTTTTAGGGGAGAATAGAAACAGTGGGGAAGATAACAGAAATAAAAACACAGCTGAAGAAAAAACATTAAGTCTTTAGATTAAAGGAGTACACTAAGTCTCAAGCAGGATAAATAACAACAAACCTACACTAGGATACACCCTGATTTGCAATGCAACAAAGAGAAAACAGTGAAACCATAGAAAAGAATAGATTACTAACCTAGGGGCAGGACGGAAATAAAGACGCAGACCTACTAGAGAATGGACTTGAGGACGCGGGGAGGGGGAAGGGTAAGCTGTGACAAAGTGAGAGTGGCATGGACATACATACACTACACCAAATGTAAAATAGCTAGTGGGAAGCAGCCGCATAGCACAGGGAGATCAGCTCGGTGCTTTGGGACCGCCTAGAGGGGTGGGATAGGGAGGGTGGGAGGGAGGGAGGCGCAAGAGGGAAGAGATATGGGGATATATGTACACATATAGCTGATTCACTTTGTTATAAAGCAGAAACTAACACACCATTGTAAAGCAATTATACTCCAATAAAGATGTTAAAAAAAAAAGAATAGATTACTACCTAGGAACCAAAAGGGCTAAGTTGAACAGCAGATCTTTCATTACTAACAATGAATCCAGAAGACAACAGAATAGTTTCTTCAAAGTACAGTGGCCACTCAAATTTGAATACCTCAAATTGGTCAAGCCCGATTTTTTGGTCAGCACTTGTGAAATCAAAAGCTCCCAGTAGTTTGACTGGCACTCTCATTATTTGTAATCTCACAAACACCTTCTCTAGGAGGGTAGGAGCAGCCCAAAAGGGAAACTTAAGCACCTAAGACTCTGACTGCCAACACTTCTTTGTGACTAATGTCATCCTGAGAGATGCATATCAAACTCAATACACAGTACAAAACACTTTTAAAAACAGAATTTTACAGAGGCAAAATATTAAATACAGTGAATTTTGTTCAGTCCAACCATGTAAAATCAAAGGATGTTTTTCTATAAGAAACTAAAAAAGATCTTTGAAACTTCTTATCAGAGTATATCACAAATGGGCTACATTTCAAGTGACAGGAAATGACAGACAGCAATATACATAGTTCATAAATGGGGATGCTCATTATAAAATTTTTAGAACCCTGAGAAGTTCCTTGCTATTTACAAAGCCTTTTCTTGAACTATCAGGCCCGAAAGTTTGATGATGGTAAGAAAAGTACCATCAAATCTACGCTTGTTTATGTGTAAATTTTACAGGATATTAACAGTGAAATGTACAAAGTTTTAAATACACACACTTAATGGAAAAAATCCAAATGTCTGTTGACAGTAAAATGGGTAAGTTATAGTACATGCATATAACAGAATATTACAGAGCAGGGGTGCTAGACCACAGCCAATCCAGCTCACAGCCTGTATTTGTAAACAGAATTTTATTGGAACACAGCTACACCCATTCATTTATGTATCATCTAATGCTGCTTTCACATGACCAGGGCAGTGCTGAGTAGTTCTGACAAGAGACGTTATGGTTTGAAAAACCTAAAATATTCACTGACTCCTTACAGAAAGAAGTTTGCTGACTCCTGGTGTAGAGAAACAAAAATGAATGAAATACATCTTCGAATCAACATGAGTACTCTCACAAATGATGATGAAAATCAAGTCACAAAAAATACATATAGTATAATTCCTCTTATATATCAAATTCTTAAAATATGCAAAACAAAAATGAAACTGCTTATAAATGCACATAAAATTTTTAAATAAAAAGGTAAGGAAGTGACTAACACAGAAGTGATCTCTGGGGATGTAGAAGAGAAATGTAACTGTGGAGAAAGTGTGCTGATGATGTTCTATTTCTGAACCGGGAGGTTGGTTAAACCGGTGTTCAGTTTATACTCTTTAAACTACAAATGTTTTATACAATCATATGTATATTTTGGTGACATTTAAAAGCTCAAAAAAGGCAAATGTCAAAATGTGATAGAATGATTTTTATTTTCTTGTATTTGCTCATCTGTTAGATTTTTAAAAAACCTTCTGCAATGAATTGTTAACAGCATACCAATGAGAACATAAGCATGAGAACACTCTTTGAAAATTAAAGTGAAATCTTCTATACTATCCTAGAAGCTTTAGTCTAAAAATTATATAGGAGCAAAAGTACTAATAAAAAACACTAGCATCTTAGAACAATTTCCTTAAACCCAAGAATTTAAAAATCCATGCTGGCGGGCTTCCCTGGTGGCGCAGTGGTTGAAAGTCTGCCTGCCGATGCAGGGGATACGGGTTCGTGCCCCGGTCCGGGAGGATCCCACATGCCGCGGAGCAGCTGGGCCCGTGAGCCATGGCCGCTGAGCCTGCGCGTCCGGAGCCTGTGCTCCGCGACGGGAGAGGCCACAACAGTGAGAGCCCCGCGTACCGCAAAAAAAAAAAAAATCCATGCTGGCTAGTTCTAATGAAGCCCAAAACAAAATACAAAGGCTTGTACTAATAGTAAGCTCATCTTTCTAAAAGTAGAATTTTTTTTCTTGCCAGATCTATAGCAAAGTTAATAAGGAAAGCTCTCAGGAAACTTTCTAATGCCATCTAACTTTTCAAATTTGTAGCTTAAAGGAAAAAAAAAAACTAAGACTGCTCACCGTCACAAAGGGGATTCATAAAAGAACAAAGAAAAGCTAGCTAGGTTTATACAAACTCTAAAAGAGAATTAGATTTTGGAAATATCTCTTACAGATTGAATGACTGACCAACTGCCTGACCGATTGAGGGGAGTTGAACAAGTAGGAAAAAAATTAAAGTTTAAGAATACAAAAACTATTACCTCTTTCTTAGATGTTCTGCTTCTCCTTTCTCTAAAGTGAGCAGAAAATAAAGAAGACTGTAGCAACAAGAAGCCAGAAATGGCAGCAGCGTCTCACTAAGTACACACGTATGATCCAGGAGCTTACAGATAACACCCAAAACACAGCCCACCGTGCTGTCAGGAATTACAGTCAACCCAACCTAGGCAGAGAAAAATGAGATTAATGACCTCTTCACAACAGCCCCTCTCCCCAGAATAAAACCAAACACCACTATCTGGAGAGTTAACCTTCCATCACTACTGGTGGAAACTTGTGTATACATAATACATGCCATGCCACCAACCACACCTTAAGATCCTGTTTTCCTTTGAGAATTTAGTTGCTACGTTAAATGACTCTGAAAATACGCAAACTCAAGAAATACTAATAACCCAATCCACTGCCTCCCCTTCATGACAAAGTCTCCTAAAATTTTCTAGATGTTACAATTTCTACTGATGGACAGAAATACTATTATTTAAAAGGATTATTTCATACATCCAAAGAAGATCATGATACCAGCAATCACATTTACATGACCTTCAGATTATTCAGACCGGAAAACTCTAATATCTGGCACCACCCCCACCCCAGGTAATTAAATGTACAAACCACAGTTCCTTTTACAATTATCCTTCCGCTGCCCTTTGATTTAACCAGTCATTCAGACATAACTAAGGAAAATACCTATAATGGAGTAAGATAATACTATACTCACACTTGACTGCTTCACTGTCCCAAAACCCAGATAAGGGACATCATGGTATGCTAACTCACCTGGACTCTACTGTATAAATTGTCATTAAGGTGGACTCTAACTTGTAACTGCATGTATACATGGCTTAAATCTCCTGCAAACTACTGCTGAGTTATCATAAACTCTGTAGGTTCTGAGGTCTTAACCTTTACTCAGGCTGTCTGAAAGAAGTGGCCAGATCAACACTGGAATGTTGATCTTTTACTAGAATAGTGAAAGTAGTCAAAGGGCATAAATTTCTGGAGTGGAAGTAAAAAAAAAGAAAAAAGAAAAGAAAAAAGATGGGGATCTTTGGAGACACAGTGTATAAGGATTAGAAGTTTGATAGCAGGGAGAAAAGAGAGTACTGAGGAGTCAACGTAGTAGTCTTCCAACTCGAGGGAAGTAAAGAAAAGGCGGTGTAGACATGCCTGTAAAATTATCCAAACAAGTGAGAATCCCCGGAAGATAAAAGTTTTGGACTCGCCCCTCACATCATTATAGTAAAAGCCAAAGGGCAAAGTGTAAATGTTGGAGGAAGTTAAAAGCAAAACCCAGGCATACCTAATGAGAATTTAATGCCAATGGGAACGAGAGACACCCACTGGCCAAAAGACAAGTCAGTTTCATGGCTGAGCTCACTGCTTCCAGTGACCAGGCCTTGAGCCTGTGAGGTGACATCCCTACTTTACACCCCAAACCTTCTGGGTGGAAACTGAACCCCAGTACGGATGCTGGATTCCCAACACAATGACACCTGGCACGTGTTAATTAAAGCATTTTAAGTCAGAAGGACCTGAGGTATAAGAGGTCTTTCATTGCTCAGATGTAGAAAGTAAGGTCCTGGCAAAAGAGGAGATTTTCCCAAGGTCACAGAATTAATTAGTAACAGCCAGGAAAAACACCAAGATTTCTCAGTTCTCACCTCAGCATAATGAAATTATTAAGCTTAGACTTCTGGACACTCACTCTCTCCTTGGTTATGGCAAACTCAATCTTAACCAATGCTATGCTTTCGTGTAACAGAAAAAAATTTTAAGTATATTTACCAAATGCTTACTGATGGCACTTTGCAGGATGTCAAAGCTTTGGCTTCGGGCAGGGATAACCAATAAATTGTGACAAACTGTCTGTCAGAAAAGGAGAAAACCAATACCAAATCAGAACATTTTAAGTCAGAAACAAGTTCAATAGTTTTTTTAAAAAATCTACTTGCTCTATATATTAAAAGGAAACTTAACAAAAAGTGACTTAAAGATGCAGATGTCAAACAGTCAAGCCTCATATAAATGGTCCAGTTTTCCAAATAATTCATTTATTAAACATTTACTGAACACTGAGCTAGGCCTATTAGGTGCTTTGCATAGGAATGAAAGAAAGAGAAACTCTTCTGTCTCACAGCCCTCAAGGAGCTTACAATCTACCAAGGCAGAGACTACATTTCTATTAAGTAAGTGCTACAATAGGAGATCTCAGTGACATGAACAAAGGGCAGACAAAAGCCGTTCTCCCATTTGGTGGAAAAATATAACACTGAAAAAACTTATAATTCAGAAAATACCAATACCATGTTCAAATTAATTATAATGCTGCCTCTTATTCCCTAAAGGTAAAAGGAAAATAGTCTATAGGAAAAGAAGAAAAATATGAATGAGGTGGGAATCAAATCTCTAGTATTTTTCATTTTCTAAGTTCTCAAGAAAACAAGAAGAGGGAAGGACAGCATCAAGTCCTTCAAAGAATCACAACACAACTCCAGAAGTTGATGGAATTCAGTACCAAAAATCAAGTATGCAGAAAAATCCCACGGAAAGACAAAGATAAGACTGGTGGAAAGAATATCACTCTAGGAAGAGAATGAATAGTCAAGATAAATTCAAGAGGACTGTCCTCAAAAAATCAACAGCTCCATGCATTATGTCTCTATAAAACCTCTTGTAGAGTGACCACCCAGAGTTTTCACATGGCAATTGTCTTATCTTTTTTTTTTTTTTTTTTTTTTTTGCGGTACGCGGGCCTCTCACTGTTGGGGCCTCTCCCGTTGTGGAGCACAGGCTCCAGACGCGCAGGCCGAGCGGCCATGGCTCACGGGTCCAGCCGCTCCATGGCATGTGGGATCCTCCCAGACCGGGGCTGTCCCCTGCATCGGCAGGCAGACTCTCAACCACTGCGCCACCAGGGGAGCCCACAATTGTCTTATCTTTTAAACCTATAGGTAACAACGGAAACAACATATTTCCAATGCCATCTTTCTACTTCGAAATGAGTGTAATGAATATTTCACTCATAAATGATAAATCATATTTAAAAGGTCCATTCAATAATAAATGATCATTCAATCCCTTCCCTTCTGCCTCCCCTCCCCTTCCTGAACAGTTCAGTTCTAAAGACACTGCATGAGGCGAAGCTAGACATCACCACTAGAGTGGGTGGGAGAGCTTCAGTGGCCCAGAGCAGGCTACCCATTAACAAATGGAGGCACACTGTCCCCAAGAGTTGGAGTTCAAATGCGATAAGGAAGATGCCTGCATGGGAAAGGGGTGGCACCAAAAGGAGACTGATTACAGGCAAAGTAACTGATGAAGTAGGTAAATATATTAAGCAAAATGGAAGTCAGGTTTCCCACCATCAGAAAAGGCAGGTACAAGAGAAAAGGAGACAGCTAGAATGAACCCAGGGGTGTTGTGTTCCTGATTTCTGTTCACTGATAGGGCATGGGAACAGCAACAGCTAATAGCAATGACCACACTTAAGAGTCCAGAAGTTGGTTTCTAAAATCCATTCTCCACTTAAAGGAAAACTGGGCTTCTTAAAGAAATACCTGATTGCAGGGCGGGGACAGGGAAAATACAACATGAATCTGTAACAATTTGTGGTACAAGAAAGTAAGGAAGTAAGTTGACCCTTGAACAATGTAGGGGGGAGTGGGTAGGGGTGCCGACACTCCATGCCATCGAAAGTCTGCATATATCACTTCATAGTCGGCCCTCCATATCTGAGGTTCCTCGTATCTGCAGATTCAACCAACCATGCGTCATGTAGTACTGTAGTATTTACTACTGAAATAAATCTCCAAATAAGTGGGCCTGCAGAGTTCAAACCTATGTTGTTCAAGGGTCAACTGTACTCAGAGAAAAATAAGGATGTATCAAAAGAACAAAAAAGCCAGCTTTCAGGAGGTAACCATGGCAAACATGAGAGTATCAAAATTAATAAGGATAGTAAGGAATTTTAACCCACTGGAAAATACAGGAAACCATACTAACAAAAATAAATAAGTTCGAAGACCAAAAAGGAATGGGATATCTACATTGTTTCAAAGTATCTCCTCATAAAATATTATTAATAACAAAGGGGAAGAAGTAAAAAGTGGAGAACATGGACAGATACCACTTACTCAAGTGATCAAAGTGAACATCTAATGGGACAAATCAAAACCACACACCACCTGACAGGATGCAATCAGAAAACCACAGCATCACTCATGTCATATTCCTGCCAAATTTGTATAACCTGATCTAACCATGAGAAAATAAATTAAACCTGAATTGAGAGAAATTTTACAAAATAACCGTCCTGTGTTCTTCAAAAGTGTCAACGTCAACGAAAGACAAGGAAAGACTGAGGAACTATTCCAGATTTTGAAAAAGCCTAAACAGACATTACAACTAAATGCAATGAATCATTTCAGATGGATCCTTTAAAGTACATTATTGGGACAACCGGCAAAACACGAGTAAAGTCTGAGGATTAGATGACAGTAATATACCAATGTTAATTTCCTGATTCTGATGACTATATTGTGTTTACGTAATGGAATGGTCTTGTTTAAGACAAATACAGGCATACCCCAGATATTGTGGGTTTGGTTCCAGACCACTGCGATAACATAAATATAGCAATAAAGCAAATATCACAATAAAGCAAGTCACAAATTTTTTTGGTTTCCCAGTGCATATAAAAGATATGTGTATACTATACTGTAGTCCATTTCATGTACAAGAGCATTGTCTATAAAAACAATGTACATATCTTAATTTTACAATATTCCATTGCTAAAAAACGCTAACCATCATCTGAGCCTTCAGTGAGTCATAATCTTTGTGACAGTGCAGGGTCCTGCTTTGACGGTGATGGCTGCTGACTGACCAGGGTGGTGACTATTGAAGGCTGAGGTGGCTGTGGACATTTCTTTTAAAATAAGACAACAATAAAATTTGCCACATAGATTGACTCTTCCTTCCAACAGCACTTTACCCAAAATGGAACTTCTTTCAAAATTGGAGTCAATCTTCTCAAATCCTGTCACTGCTCTATCAACTAAGTTTATGTAATATTCTAAATCCTTTGCTGTCATTTCAACAATCTTCACATCTTCACCAGGAGTAGATTCCATCTCAAGAAACTACTTTCTCTGCTTATCCATTAGAAGCAACTCCTCATCCATTAAAAGTTTTATCATGAGATATCTACAATAAAAGTCACATCTTCAGGCTCCACTTCTAATTCTAGTTCTCCTGCTATTTCCACCACAGCTGCAGTTATTTCCTCCACTGAAGTCTTGAATACCCCTCAAAATCATGAGGGTTGGGATCAACTTCTTCCAAACTCCTCTTAATGCTGATATTTTGACCTCTTGCCATGAATCACAAATGATCTTAATGGCATCTAGAATGATGAATCCTTTCCAGAAAGTTTCCAATTTACTTTGCTCAGATACGTCAGAGGAATCACTATCTATGGCAGCTATAGCTTTATGAAACGTGCTTCTTATATAATACGACTTGAAGGTCTAAAAGACTCCTTGATCCATGGACTGCAGAATGGATGTGTGTGAGCAGGCATGAAAAAAACAATAATCTCATTGTACATCTCCATGAGAGTTCTAGGGTGACCAGGTGCATTGTCAATGAGTAGTAATATTTTGAAAGTAATCTTTTTTTCTGTGCAGAAGATATCAAGAGTGGGCTTAAAATCATCAGTAAACCATGTTGTAAACAGATGTGCTGTCATCCAGGCTTTGTTGTTTCATTTACAGAACACAAGCAGAGAAGATTTAGCATAATTCCTTTTTTTTTAACTGTTTTTTTTTCTGCTCACTTCTTTTTTAAAATAATTTATTTATTTATATTTTATTTTTGGCTGCGTTGGGTCTTCGTTGCTGCGCACAGGCTTTCTCTAATTGCAGCGAACAGGGGCTACTCTTCACTGTGGTGTGCGGGCTTCTCATTGCGGTGGCTTCTCTTGTCGCAGAGCACAGGCTCTAGAATGCAGGCTCAGTAGTTGTGGCATATGGGCTTCGTTGCTCTGCGGCATGCGGGATCTTCCTGGACCAGGGCTCGAACCCATGTCCCCTGCATTGGCAGGCGATTCTTAACCACTGCACCACCAGAGAAGTCCATAATTCTTAAGGGCGCTAGGATTTTCAGAACGGTAAATGAGGGTTGGCTTCAATTTAAAGTTACCAGCTGCATTAGCCCCTAACACGTCAGCATGACCTTTGAAGCTTCGAAACCAGGCACTGACTTCTCCTCTCTAGCTATGAAAGTCCTAGATGGCAACTTCTTCCAATATAAAGCTGTTTTGTCTACACTGAAAACCTGCTGTTTAGTGTAGCCACCTTCAATAATATTTTAGCTAGATCTTCTGGATAATTGGCTGCAACTTCTCCATTAGCTGCTTCATCTTGCACTTTTAATGTTATGCAGACAGCTCTTTTCCTTAAACCTTATGAACCAACCTCGGCTACCTTCAAACTTTTCTTCTGCAGCTTCCTCACCTCTCTCACCCTTCACAGAATCAAAGAGAGTTAGGGCTTTGCTCTAGATTTGGCTTAAGGGAATGTTGTAGGTGGTCTGATATTCTATCCAAACCACTCAAACTTTCTCCATGTCATCAATAAGGCTGTTTCACTTTCTTATCATTCCTGTGTTCACTGAAATAGCACTTTTAATTTCAAGAACTTTTCTTTTGCATTCACAATTTGGCTAACTGGCAGAAAGGTCTAGTTTTCAGCCTATCTTGGCTTTAAACATGCCTTCCTCACTAAGCTTATAATCATTTCTAGCTTCTGATTTAAAGTAAGAGTCGTGCAACTCTTCCTTTCACTCGAACACACCTATAGGCCATTGTAGGGTTATTAATTGGCCTAATGGCAGTATTGTTGTGTCTCAGGGAACAGGGAGAGAGATGAGGGACGGCTGGTTGGTGCAGCAGTCAGAAGACACACATTTATTAAGTTCACCATCTCATGTGGGCATGGTTCGTGATGCCCCAAAACAATTACAATAGTAATGTCAAAGATCACTGATCACAGATCACCATAAAAAATATAGTAACAATGAAAATGTTTGAAATATTGCAAAAATTACCAAAATGTGACACAGAGACATGAAGTGTACAAATACCGTTGGAAAAATGAATACCAACAGACATCCTCGATGCAGGGTTGCCATAAATCTTCAGTTTGTAAAAAACAGAGTATCTGCAAAGTGCTTTAAAACAAAGTATGCCTGTATGCCGAAGTATGAGGTATGGGCACTCTGTCAAATAGTCTAAGAAAACAGTTCTTTGTCCTGCAGTTATAATTTTTCTCTAAGTTTGAAAATGCTTCAAAATAAAAGTAAATAAAAATATAAACACACAGATGTATACACACACATAAACATACACAAATACAGGCAATCCTCACTTCTGCAATTACAGTGTTAACAAAAACTTGCATACTTCAGAACCCTGACCTCACACTGCACAATTCCAGAACAGGCATGCTAATTTAGTACAATGTGGAAATTAAGGGTTTTTTAAAAATATAAAACTTCATTTTTCTTAAGAAGGTTCTGTACATTTAATTTCTACATTGAAGTATTTTCTACCTAATTTTATCAGGAAATAAACAGAAATGTCATGCACCTAACACTTTTTATAAAATCATTTTATTGCTATATTAAAATGTTAAAAAGAGCAAGTAAAAGAAAGAAATTGTAATTATTAAAATACTAAAATTCAGATTTAGAGATTCTTTCACTTCCCAATAAAATCACATCACGGAATATATTTACAGAATGAAAATTTCCATATACTCACACTACAAAACAGGGCTCAACTGTTCTAAGAAAGTGTCGTCAAATTTACCTTTGGCAGATTACATTTTACCTTTCCCCTGTTGGCCATGTCTCAACTATTATCAATGAATAATAAAAAGGGTAAGAAAGAGATAGACAACCTGCCTCTATTCTGGGGCTCTTTCCTTACCCCAGTATTTCTTTACATACATGCTTTGTGGGGGGAACAAACTCACTTCAACCAAGCTGCCTCTGAAGACCACCCAAGAGTTCCCTAGTATTGGAAGCATGTTTGTGTTCAGAGTCCTTTTGTGCCCCACTTGCTTTTTCCTATTATCCCAACTGCTTAATTACCATGGCTTTGTAATAGATATTTGATAATACAAGCCCTCTGGCTTTATTTTTATTCAACACTTTGTTATTCTTGTTCATCTGTATTTCAATATAAATTTTAGAATCACCTTTTCAATTTCCACAAAAACATTAGCTCTAATTTTGATCTGGATTACACTGAATCTGTACTATAGATTAATTTAGAGAGAGCTATTATTTGTACAATATTGGAGTCTCCCAATCCACGAACATTATATATCCCTGCATGTATTTAGGTCATCTTTAATATCTCTCAGTAATGTTTTATGGTTTCCAATGTTTTCAGAGGTCCTCAGCAATTGTTTCGTGAAATTCTCCTTTAATCTATATTCATGTTATGTATGTGTGTGTCCCCATTACTAAGGTACAGCCTTTAAGAGTCTGCAGTGAGGGGCTCCCCTGGTGGCGCAGTGGTTAAGAATCCGCCTGCCAATGCAGGGGACCCGGGTCCAATCCCTGGTCCAGGAAGATCCCATATGCCACAGAGCAACTAAGCCCGTGTGCCATGACTACTTAGTCTACTCTCTAGAGCCACAACTACTGAAGCCCGAGTGCCTAGAGCCCGTGCTCCACAACAAGAGGAGCCACCGCAATGAGAAGCCCGTGCACCGCAATAAAGAGTAGCCCCCACTCGCTGCAACTAGAGAAAGCCCACACACAGCAACGAAGACCCAATGCAGCCAAAAATAAATAAATAAAATTAAAAGAAAAAAAAGAGTCTGCAATGAGAGCTTATGTGTACACTGAAGACCCAACCCACTTCCAGGCCAGCAACTTAAACTAATCATTGTTTCCTTAGGACCATGAGTCACAGAGGTTACTGGCTTAGATTTTAAGCCCCTCTGCTTTTGCAGCTTAAGAATCTGGGAAATGCTGGAGGGGATCAGGCCCCTCACAGGCCTCTTGAGTCTCCTATTTTCTCAATTCAGCTCAGCAAGATGGTCAAAAGGTTGAATGGATTCTCTGTCCTCCAAGAGGGGCCATTTGACAAAGCCAAATTCTTATCCTCTTTGCCTGAGAGACAGCTCCAGTCTCCTCAGATATGTTGATGAATAAAAGCTGTACACGCACAAGGTGATGAAATTCCACATGGCCAAAGAAGCAGCAGAGTTGTGAGCAAAAGAATTCCCAAAGCTCAAACAGGGAAGAGAGATGTTTGAGTTCTAACCAGCCAGCATGGAGTGTCTTCATAGAACAACCAGGTCATTCAGATGATACTCAGAAAGAGAACCTATTAATAGTAGGGCTAAAGTAGCACTAGGGCAGGAGTTAGCAAACTTTTTCTATAAAAGGCCAAGGAGTAAATATTTTAGGCTTTGCAGGTCACATACAGATTCTGCCACATATTCTTGGGTTTTTTTCTGTTTTAACAACTGTCAAAAAAATGTAAACAGGGACTTCCCTGGTGGTCCAGTGGGTAAGACTCCGCACTCCTAATGCAAGAGGCCTGGGTTCAATCCCTGGTCAGGGAACTAGATCCTGCATGCACGCCACAACTAAGAGTTCGCCTGCCACAACTAGGAAGTCCACATGCCGCAACTAAAAAAGATCCTGCATGCCACAACTAAGACCTGGCACAGCCTAAATAAATAAATAAATATTAAAAAAAAAAAAAGTAAACCCTGCTCTTAGCTCAAGGATGGCACAAAAATAGGGCCATCAAGATTTGTCCTACAGGGCTGTAGTTTGCTGATCCTTGCCTTAGTAAAGGTTACTGGCTCTAATAAACCACCCCAACAAAATGTAAAAACAAGACACTAAAGGATAAAGGTGATAACTCAAGTAACTTGACTGCCTGCCAGAACAAAGCAAAACACTCTTTAGAAAACAACAAAATCCACCACATAAAATTTCCATTGTCCAATATACACTCAAAAACTACTAGACATGCTAAAAACATGAAAATGTGCCACATAACCAGGGGAAAAAGCAATCAAAAGAGATGACGGAATTAGCAGGCAAGAACTTTAAAACAACTATTATAAATATATTCAAGTAGTTAAAGAAAAATTAATGTAAGAGAAACAGAAGATGAACCAAAAAAGTTGAGATTAAAAAACCCATTATCAGATACAGACCTACTAGAGAATGGACTTGAGGATATGGAGAGGGGGAAGGGTAAGTTGGGACAAAGTGAGAGAGTGGCATGGACATATATACACTACCAAATGTAAAACAGATAGCTAGTGGGAAGCAGCCGCATAGCACAGGGAGATCAGCTCCGGTGCTTTGTGACCACCTAGAGGGGTGGGATGGGGAGGGTGGGAGGGAGACGCAAGAGGGAAGAGATATGGGGATATATGTATATATATAACTGATTCACTTTGTTATAAAGCAGAAACACACCATTATAAAGCAGTTATACTCCAATAAATATGTTAAAAAAACCCATTATCTAAAATTTAAAATTCATTGGGTGGTCTTTGTTCACAGATCACATGGTCATCTCTGTAGAAAATCTGAAACAATCAATTATAGCAAGGTTGCAGGACACAGCATTAATATATAAAAGTCAAACTGCTTCCCTAAATATCAGCAATGAACAAACGGAATTTGAAATTAAAAACATAATACGATTTACATTAGCACCCCCAAAAATGAAATATTTAGGTATAAATCTAATAAAATATATATGGTCTATATGAAGAAAACTAAAAAACTCTGATGAACAAAATCAAAGAACTAAATAAATGGAGGATATTCCATGTTCATGGATAGGAAGACTCAATATTGTCAAGATGTCAGTTCTTCCCAACATGATCTATACATTCAACATAAATCCAACCAAAATCTTACCAAGTCATCTTGTGGAGATCCATGAACTGATTCTGAAGTTTATACAAAGGGGCAAAAGACCCAGAATAGCCAATATATATTGAAGGAGAAGAACAATTTGAAGGACTGACACTCACCAATTTCAAAAATTACTATAAAGCTACAGTAATCAAAATAGTGTGCTACTGGCAAAAGGATAAATAAATACATGGAACAGAAAGAGACCCACATAGTCAACTGATCTTTGACAATGGCGCAAAAGATTGTCTTTTCAACAAATGGTGCTGTAATAACTGGACATCCATATGAAAAAAAAATGAATCTAGACACAGACCTTCAACCCTTCACAAAAATTGACTCAAAATGCATCCCAACAGACCTAAATGTAAAACACAAAACTATAAAACTCTTAGAAGATAACACAGGAGGAAAAATGTAGATGACCCTGAGTATGATGACTTTTTAGATACAACACTAAAGGCACAATGCATGAATGAAATAACCGATAAGTTGAAGTTGGATGTCATTAAAATTAAAAACTTTTGTTTTGTGAAAGACAATGTCAAGAGCCTGAAAGGATAAGCCACAGAGTAGGAAAAAATCCAAAATATTCAAAGAACTCTTAAAATCCAACAATAAGAAAATAACCTAATTTTAACATCAGCCAAAGACCATAACAGACACCTCACCAAAGAAGACACATGGCAAATAAGCATATGAAAAAACATTCCACATCATATGTTATCAGGGAAACGCAAATTAAAACAATTATGAGATACCACTACACACCTATTAGAATGACCAAAATCTGGAAGACTGACAATACCAAATACTAGCAAGGATGTGGGGCAACAGAAACTCTCATTTACTGCTGGTGGAAATACAAAATGGTACAGCACTTTGGAAATATGTTTGGTGGTTTTTTACAATATTAAATACACTCTTACCATATGATCCAGCAACTGCTCTCCTTAGTATTTAACTAAAGGAGTTGAAACCTCATGTCTACACAAAAACCTACACACAGATATTTATAGCAGCTTTATTCACAACTGCCAAAATCTGAAAGTAATCAAGATGTCCTTCAGTAGGTAAATGGATAAACTGATATAACCAGACAATGGAATATTATTCAGTGCTAAAAGGAAATAAGCTATGAAGTCATGAAAACACATGGAGGAACCTTAAATAAATATTACTAAGTGAAAGAAATTATTTGACTAAGCAAATAATTCCTCCTGCTATCTTCCTAACATCATTCAAATGTATTTTGTAAATTATACTCTTCCTGGAATTATTAAAATAATCTAATTCTGATTCTAGTTACAGCTGTCACTTAATCTATTCCTGATAAATTGTCACACTTGTAACTTTGTTCTTTTTCTGAGTTTAAAATTGCACAATGTTAGTGAAATGTTTAGACAAGTAACCTTATGAAGGAAGAAGTGTAGGTTAAAATAAATGTAACATTATATAATTTTGTGTTGTCTCTGCAAATAGTTTAAAAATAAAAGAGAACAAAATTACTCATTTGACATTTCAAAGCATTGAAAAAAGGTATTAATATAATCAAACTGCTGGAAAAAATGTGATAAAAGGAAAAATCTCTAAAACTTGTAAAAAAAGCATGTAGAGAAAAAAACACATTACATACAGAGAAACAAAAATAAGAATAACCTCACGTCATTACACACTACGTTATGGCATGAAGCGGTACAGTATAGAAGGCAGGTTGTATTAACTTGAAGAGCAAATGGTTAAAAACATAAGAGGCAAAGCTAACATGACAAAAGTGGAGATAAAAATGGAATGATTAAAAATACTGAAACTATGAAAAACAATCAATCATGATATCTGATTACAATGGAATGCTACATAGCAATGAAAAAGAATGAACAACTGCTTACACATTAACATGGGTATCTTAGTATACTGAATGAAAAAAAAGGAAATTACTAAAAAGTATTTCACTTTTAAAAAGTTCAATGACATGTAAAACTAAACAATATGGTTTGGAATTACATGCTAATATGATAAAACTATAAAGGAGCAAGAGTATGATAAAATTTAAGACAGTGTTACTCTAAAGGGAGAGGGGAAAAGCACATAGGAGTTTCAAAAATAATGAAAAACATTCTATTTCTTAAACTAGATTAATGTTTTATTATTATCCTTCAGAACTTAGTTAAAAAATAACTTTTAAAACCATTCAAAATTTTATAAATCACAAATAAAATTAACCTTAAAACCTTTCATTGGCTCTGGAATAGACATCTCCATTTGGAAACAGTATCTCTGTCTAGAGATTCCTTTTCCCTTTGTGATCTTTCCCTGTTAATTACTATTTCCATCAGTAACGGCAATGTCATACAATTCTTTCAGAAGAAATGATCGCAAATATACTAAGTGTGGGACTTCCCTGGTGGCACAGTGGTTAAGAATCCGCCTGCCAATGCAGGGGACAGGGGTTCGAGCCCTGGTCCAGGAAGATCCCACGTGCCGCAGAGCAACTAAGCCTGTGCGCCACAACTACTGAGCCTGCGCTCTAGAGCCCGCGAGCCACTACTGAGCCTGTGTGCCACAACTACTGAAGCCCGTGTGCCTTGAGCCCATGCTCCGCAACAAGAGAAGCCACTGCAGTGAGAAGCCTGTGCACTGCAGCAAAGAGCAGCCCCCGCTCGCCACAACCAGAGAAAGCCCATGCACAGCAACAAAGACCCGATGCAGCCAAAAGTAAGTAAATAAGTAAATAAATAAAATATTAAGAAATTTAAAAAAATATATATATATATACTAAGTGAAAACTGCGTGATCCAAATCAGTGTACAGAGTTATGTTATTTCTATAAAAGGAGAAAACCAAAAGAATACATGTAATCATTTGTGACGACACAGAAGTTACCTAAAAGAATACATTTAGATGAGGTATCACCTAACACCAGTCAGAATGGCCATCATCAAAAGACCTAGAAACGATAAATGCTGGAGAGGATGTGAAGGAAACCCTTCACACTGTTGGTGGGAATGTAAATTGGTACAGCCACTATGGAGAACAATATGGGGGTTCCTCAAAAAACTAAAAACAGAACTACCATATGACCCAGCAATACCACTCCTGGGCACATAGCTGGAGAAAGCCATAATTCAAAAAGATACATGCACCCCAATGTTCACTGCAGCACTATTTACAATAGCCAGGACACGGAAGCAACCTAAATGTCCATCAACAGAGGAATGGATAAAGAAGATGTGGTACACGTATACAATGGAATATTACTTAACCATAAAAAGGAACAAAATAGTGCCACTTACACAGACATGCATAGACCTAGAGACTGTCATACAGAGTGAAGTAAGTCAGAAAAACAAATATATAATATTGCTTTATGTGGAATCTAGAAAAATGGTACAGATGAACTTATTGGCAAAGCAGAAACAAAGACATGGATGTAGAGAACAAACTTAGGGATACCAAGGTGGGGAGGGAGGGTGGGATGAATTGGGAGATTGGGATTGACATATATACACTACTGTGTATAAACTAGATAACTAATGAGAACCTACTGTATAGCACAGGGAACTCTACTCAATGCTCTGTGGTGACCTAAACAGGAAGGAAATCTAAAAAAGAGGGGATATATGTATACGTATAACTGATTCACTTTACTGTACAGCAGAAACTAACACAACAGTGTAAAGCAACTATACTCCAATAAAAATTAAGGAAAAAAAAAGACTACATTTAGAAACTAGGGAGGGAAAACAGATGGCTGGGAGATAGGGAATGGAGGAACACTTTTTACTATTATCCTTCTATTCTTCTAAATTGTACTTTGTGATAATACTCCAAAAAAAAAATTAGAAAAATAAATTTTTATACTAAGGCTGTCAAAAACTATATATTTCAAGTAATTTCACATGAAGAGGCCAACTTAAATATGGCAAATTTTATCCAAAATAAAACTGAAATCTTCACTTAAGAACTTCAAAAACTAAAACCAAAACTTTCAGATTTTTCCTAATGTATGTCTTAACATTTCAAAGACAGCAACCTTGAAGTTTAATACATGTTCTTGCCAAATGTACACTCAGAAATATAACTGATCACATTTTCATGACAATTGTGTCTTGGCTTTACACAGATAATTTAATTGTCAGAGAAAGATTAATGGAGTTGTCCAAGTTACCAAACTAGACACTAACAAATCTATGCCGGGAATCTGGGGCCCACTTATCCCCATACAATGGTTTTTCCAATACAGCATGATACAGTTTAAAAACATTAGAAACAGTCTGTCCTACAAAACAACTACCAATACTACTGTTGGCAAAACTAAACTTCCCAATGTAGTATTTTTTTTTTTTTTTTTTGCGGTACGTGGGCCTCTCAGTGTTGTGGCCTCTCCCATTGCGGAGCACAGGCTCCGGACGCACAGGCTCAGCGGCCATGGCTCACGGGCCTAGCCGCTCCGCGGCATGTGAGATCTTCCCAGACCGGGGCACAAACCCGTGTCCCCTGCATCGGCAGGCGGACTCTCAACCACTGCGCCACCAAGGGAAGCCCCCCCACTGTAGTATTCAAGGCCTCAATCTCAGTCTTTCTTAGCTCTCTTCACTTACTATGGATTAATATAAAATTTCAGATATTAAATAATTAGGTTGGTTACCCAATTCATTATTTTTCACTTTTTAAAATCCACTAATTTTTGAGAGCCTATATATGTTCATATATATAGGCACCAGGGTAATAAAAAGAACAAAGTGTCATTGGCATGACTTAAGTATTGTGATCAGAGTCAAACAAAACCATGAGAGAAATGTGTTAAACATCTACAAAAGGTACAACCCTAAGGGACAGGAAGAAAATGAAGAGTATTCAGGAACAGAATGAAAGAAGTAGTAAATAGATCAGTTGATTTTAATAAAATCAATTGGTATCGCAACAAAATAGATGTAGGTTCTAGAGACTACCTAGTTGAGAACACTGACAAAGCAGTTTAAAAAAAAAAAAAAAAAAGGCTTATGGCCTAGCAATTAGGAGTTACAAGAAAAGAATATAGTCAGTGTCCTAACCAAAAACCTTCTGAATCATTAAAAAAAAACTGGCCAGCAGAGAACATAACCTCAGAATTTGCAAGGTTCAAACCACAATTATTTGGGATGACACAATGACATTCCTACTGGGCAAGTACCTTTCCAATGCAAAAAAACAAACTGAAGAAATAAACAGAAATTAACTAATAGATACATGTTTTTAGAGACTCAAATCCTTAGTATTAACAAGATGTTTTTACATATTTGTAACACAGAAGACAATTTTGACTATTAGGGTAAAAGATCAGCCCTGTAATTCCAATTTAAAACATATCAATAATTAATTTAGACTTGTGGTTTTAATTTGAATTTCACTACAAACAATACCGAAACTTAAGGATATTAAGATTTATCATACTTATATAAATTTATTAGATATTTAAGATTTACTGTAACATTTGTGAAGGTTTGTCAAAAAACTGAACTACTTGACGAATAGTGAATATATTAAGTTATTTAAACAGTTTTAAAGTTTTAAATAGTTTGTAAAAGGAATAAAATATAATCAAAGTCTCCCTTTAAATTTACTATATTTATCTAAAAAATAAGATTTGTAAGTTGAACTTAAAAATTTAAGGAGAAATTAGGGTTTAAAATTTAACTCTGCTAAACTATATACTAATTCTTAAAACCAAAGGAAATGCCAAATAATCTTTTCTGATTAGAAAAACCCACTTTCAGGATACCAAATCCTACCCTAACTCTTATTCATCCTTCAATACCTAAGTCAAATTCTTCCTTTTCTATGAAGCCTTTCCTCTTTTCCATAGATGGATCCATCCTTTCTTCCCTATGCTAGACAAGAGAAAATAAATTTGTCTCTATCGTTCAAACTGCTAATTTATTCTATTGTATTGGCATAACTTATAATGAAAATACTCTTTTAGAAACATAAATCTTCTATCCAAGGATCACAAGCACTTTCAGAACATGGATTGTGTTTTATACTACTCTGAATCTCTGAAAGTATCTTACACAAGGCAACCCTAACATACAGCAACTGTTGGTGGTTGATTAACTGAATTCTAATAATTATGAGTTTCTTTTAAAATGGACAATTACCTCTGTTACGTCCCAATGGTGTAAAAATTGATCCAAGTCAGTAAGGTAAAGCAGCACAGGGGAAAGCTGTGTCTGGATGACATGAGGAACTCCTCGAAGGCTCTGAAGCCAAGTCAGCTCCTCTTTTGAAAACCCTAATGTGGGTATAAAGAAAGCCAATAAATAAATAAATCACAAGGCAAGTGACTTTTTTTTTTTTTTTTTGCGGTACGCGGGCCTCTCACTGTTGTGGCCTCTCCCGTTGTGGAGCACAGGCTCCGGACGCACAGGCTCAGCAGCCATGGCTCACGGGCCTAGCCGCTCCGCGGCATGTGGGATCTTCCCGGACCGGGGCACAAACCCGTGTCCCCTGCATCGGCAGGCAGACTCTCAACCACTGCGCCACCAGGGAAGCCTGTGACATTCTTTATTAATTTTTTAAAAACAGATGACATGTATCTTCAAGTTAAATTCTTCTTTAAGCTACCTTGTCTCCTCTGAATTTCTGTATTTCATGTGTAGTATTTTTAAAATAAAATGCTAGCAATGTAATGTAATGTAGTAAAATTCATATAATTATGTTCACAAAGGATGTAACCTGACTCAATCTGTAATATAGCAAGAAACAGGTTTTACCCCTAATATTGGGGGCATTACCACCTTTACTTAAATAAAGGTGCCTGTGAAAGGCATCATCGTTCTAATTAATGGTAGGTTTAAAAAAGCTATTGAACAAGTAAAATAATATACTCATTCATACATATACCAAACTCTATATTCTCTTACATAATAGCCCTTCAAATGTTTTAAAACTACTCCATCCCTCCTAAGTCTTTTTTTTCGATAATGCAGTTCCTTCAACCATACCTTACATGATAAAATTTCTGATTCTCTTACCACCTCTATTACACTTGGCCTGACCTATACAGACAACGTGCCAAAGTCCCTCCTGAAAGATAACTCTTGGAATGATCAGAATACTTGCAATGTGGTCTGACCCTAGCTACCTGCTTTGATGTTTTCAGATAACTATATTTCCGTGAACACGCCCTAGAGAGTCATCATCTAGTTTGGAAGCCACACAGCACTACTGATTCCTAATGAGTTTCCTAAAACCACTAAACCTTTTGACTAGTACTACTATTAAAACATAAAGCCTTCACCTCCATCGCAAATGTGTACATCCAAAACTATCAAATAAACGTGTAGGAGTCTACTTTTATCTTTTACATAATATTTATCTTGCTTATCAGAACCTGTCAAGATTTTTTTGGATTCTGACTTAACATATTAAGTCTCCAAATTTCAAGTCTTCAGAAAATTTCAAAGATTCTCATCTTCATCACCCAAGTACAAAACAAAAATACTGAGACAGTACATCATTTAAAACAATAGTAATAATACTTAGAAATCGAACTTATAACATTTCTAGACTCATTTTACTAATTTTGCTTTGAGGTCAATGGAATGCAAAAAATGGCTAATTGAAATCTGATATCCTTCCTATCATGTTAAACATTTCAAACATGTTTAAAATGGATATTCTGTTCATCAACTTTTTCAAGTATGCAATGGGGTTCAAAACTTAGAGCCAAACAGGTATGAGAGTAAATCTCAGAAGAATCTTCATACTAGGCTTTTTTCCTTTCCTTAACTCGGCAGATCAATGTGGTTACCTGTAAGTGTTGAAAATAAGAAGCTGAAATAGTCCACATCACTCATCAACCAGTCTTTAACTGAAGACTTCCATCCAGAAAATGATGATCTATAATAAACAATGGGAGAACTATTACGAGAAGTGACCACTTGAAGACTCAAGAATAAAGCACAGTATATATAACCATTTTTCTTTATTGAAAACAAGTCTAATTTAATATTTTAAACAAAATCCACAGTACGTATTAACTTTATATATAAGGGTTCAAGTACCACAATATGGAAAATGTAACTTCTAACTTATTTATATTTATGTAAAGTTTCACTGAAAAGCATAATTGGTCCACAAATATCATACAAACTTAAAAAATTTTCCACACCACTTGAAAACCAGACTCAAGGAGCCAAGATAAAGTTTTCCTTTTCAGTAGTACGTTCAGCTGCTATGTATTTACTGCTTGATTTTTATAAAGTCTTACCTTGCTTACATAAATGAGTTAAGTTTAAACAAGTTCCTGCTTCCTACTTAAGCAAAAGTATCTTAATTAGGCAAAGAATACTTCAATTTAAAGCCACTCTAAGATAACTATGTGTTCCTATTCTTTTCAAAGTTGTAACTAGGTCTACTTCACAATATTGTGGCTGAAGTACTGGTAGGGGACTCCAGGGAAGAGCTAAATGTACAGCAGCTTCTCATTAAATGAGGATTAGTTGGTTCCTGCTATAAGATCAGTTTCCAGTGACTCCTTTAAAAACTCTCTTCAAGGTAAGTCTAAGAAGGAATAGAGCAAATGTCAACCATGGATATAGCAAAAAAAAAAAAAAAAAAAAAAAAAGCTGAGAATGATCAGATCCAACAAGCTGAGATTACTAATTTTTATCACAGAAATCTGAATAAATGTCACACAAAATTAGGAATTTCTAATTCAACTAAAAGCACTAAAAATTTTTTACCTATGAAATAATTGTATTTATTAACATTCTTAAAAGTTGGGGAGTTAAAAATAATGGAAACACTCTTCTGATTATCATTCTCACAATAAGCAAAGGGCTATGGAGGGGAATATCACAAGCTAAGAGTCTATATCAGAGATGCTCAGTGGAAAGGAGTACAAAATGATGATTAGAAAACAAACTAATATCCTCTTGAACCCAGTGAAAAATGTGCCATCCAGTGGCTAAAGGGGGTAGGAAATCCATTTAAGAGTCTAGTTTGGACAAAAGACAAGCAAATATATCACGCTGTCCTTAAAACTATGATGAATATATATACTATCCAAGCCAGAACACTTCTGAGAGTAAAAGGGGATGCTATTACTAAACATGCTGGGACAAAAGAAGTAAACTAGAACTGTTCCTGGCAGTCCAGCTCACATATTCACCCTACTTAAAAACCAAGCCAGGGGCTTCCCTGGTGGCGCAGTGGTTCAGAGTCCGCCTGCCGATGCAGGGGACACGGGTTCGTGCCCCGGTCTGGGAAGATCCCACATGCCGCAGAGCGGCTAGGCCCGTGAGCCATGGCCGCTGAGCCTGCATGTCTGGAGCCTGTGCTCCGTAACGGGAGAGGCCCGCGTACCGCAAAAAAAAAAAAAAAAAAAAACCAAGCCAAATTTCTCAATCTAAGAACTTCTCCCTTCTCTGATATTTTTATCTAACAGTGTACATTACCTTTCCACATTTACGTCTTATGTTCCCCAACCCAGCTGTAAATAAACTAGGAGCAGAGAGGATAAGGAATGAGTAAAGGCCAGTAGAACAACACAGATGGGGGAAAAAAATCAAACTCAAAAAGCTCTAAGTAGATGGTAAAAAAGGTAGGAGCAGGAATTCTAAGTACACTTTTTAAAAGATAAAATGAAGACCAATGGTTTTTTAGCTGATGAGTTTTTCACACATGGAACACACGGATATTCTTTGCTGGTAACCTGCTCTTAAAGTCTCTCAGATAGAGACAGCAGAGCAACAGAACAGTACCTGAAGTGAACTAGATCTCACAGTCCAATTAATGTAACATGAAAAACAGAAATTAAAGGAACATTTCAGGAAAATTAATCTGGCAACAATGCACAAAACAGATGGGACTAAGAAGCAAGACTACTTGCTGTAATAGTACAGGTGGGAGATAATGAAAAAGCTGGCTAGTTTATAGTCACGATCAGGGACAGAAAGGGATATTTTGAAGAGAAAACTAAACATATGGAATAACCCAGGTTATTTCTAAGGAAATATTCTTAAATTCTAAATCTAGGAAAAGTGATACAATAATAATGCCACTGGCCTGAGAAAGTTGAAAAGTTCCAATTTTGTTTTATTTTTTAAGAGAGATTAATTTGAATAGGAACAATACATCTATAGAAAGAGAAGTCTACTAACAGACTCTGTGCAAATACTAAAAAGCAAAATTTAACTTAGTGGACTTTTAACTACAATGACATTCTGCTCTTAATAATTATAAACCCCTATGACCAGTATTTGTAAATTAATAGATTTTCTCAACACTCACCACAAATCCACAAAAAGTAAAAATACTTTTGAAAAAATCCTTGACAAAAGTTACTAAGCATAAGTCAATCATAACTGATAAAGATATTAAATATAGCTTCCAAAGAGAATCAATTTCAAGAAGTGTTCAAAAGGTGCTTTTAAATGAATGTTAAAACAGAGCCTCCAATAGTTATATCAAAGGAACAGTGCCCTCCACTGGAAGTTTTATTAACTTGAAACCACTTAAGTTATAAGAAATAATATTTCTTTAAAGGCCTAGCATTAAGTGCTGCACTAGACAAAGAGCAGGGCTTTGTTTTTTTTGTTTTGTTTTTTAATTTCTAAGAAAGGAAAACATGGGAAACTTGTTTAGAGTACTTCAAATTAAGACCAAGTCTTTCTTTAATGCACATGAACACAGAAATAAACCTTGAATTTTCACACACAAACAACACATTGCAAACAGCTCTCTTTTGCTAAAAGGAAATGTTATCAGTTATGAAGCACATTCTAGGTGACAACACTCAAACATATGTCCTATACTGGTATGAAGAGACTGGCAAACAAAGCTAAAGAAAATCTACTAATAACGTGAGCTACTCCTACTGAACTGGGATGGCGATCTGTACAAGAAGCCACAAGGAAGCTAGTCTTTAAATTTTCAGTTCTGCCTAAAACCGTATCAGACCCTGTCCATAGGCCACAATCATTAACAAATATTGCTGAATACTAAAGTACCATACCTGATACAGACATGGAATTTTTAAGAATATTCTGAACACTCGCAATACGAAACACTATTAGTTGTAAGACCTTTCAGAGTAAAATGGTACAGTCACTATGGAAAACAGTATGGCAGTTCCTTGAAAAATTAAACAGATTACCATATGATCTGGCAATTCCACTTCTGGGTATATAGCCAAAAGAATTAAAAGGAGTCAAACAGGTATCTGTACACCAGTGTTCACAGCAGCATTATTCACCATAGCCAAAGGGTAGAAACAACCAAGAGTCCATCAACAGATGAATAAACAAAATGTGGTATAATGGAATACAATGGAATATTGAATACTCAGACTTAAAAAAGGAAACCGTGAAACATGCTACAATATGGATGAACCCTGAAAAGTTACACTGAGTGAAATAAGCAAAACACAAAAGGAAAATATTGTATGATTCCATTTATATGAGGTCACCTAAAATAATCAAAATCATGAAGATAAAATAGTGGTAAACGGGGGCTGGGGGAAGGGGAAATGATTAGTACAGAGTTTCAGTTTGGGACGATGAAAAGTTCTGGAGATGAATAGTGGTGCTGGTTGCACAACAATATGAATGTACTTAATGCCACTGAACAGTTTTAACTGTATACCTAAAACTGGTTAAAATGGTAAGTTTTATGTTATGTATATTTTGCCACACACACACACACACACACACACACACAGAGATATTTCAAGTGATTCCTTGTCTGAGTCTACAAACTTATTTCGTCAGCTCCATTAAATTCTGAGCTCCCTTCCAGAAAGGAAGGTCTGTACTGCCATTTCGTAACACCAAAGGTTTTAAGCACAGTACTCTCACCTGCCACTGAACCCCTTACTGCATACTTTTTTTTTTTAACATCTTTATTGGGGTATAATTGCTTTACAATGGTGTGTTAGTTTCTGCTTTATAACAAAGTGAATCAGTTATACATATACATATGTTCCCATATCTCTCCCCTCTTGCGTCTCCCTCCCTCCCCCCTCCCTATCCCACCCCTCTAGGCGGTCCCAAAGCACCGAGCTGATATCCCTGTGCTATGCGGCTGCTTCCCACTAGCTATCTACCTTACGTTTGGTAGTGTATATATGTCCATGCCTCTCTCTCGCTTTGTCACAGCTCACCCTTCCCCCTCCCCATATCCTCAAGTCCGTTCTCCAGTAGGTCTGTGTCTTTATTCCTGTCTTACCCCTAGGTTCTTCATGACATTTTTTTTTTCTTAAATTCCATATATATGTGTTAGCATACGGTATTTGTCTTTCTCTTTCTGACTTACTTCACTCTGTATGACAGACTCTAGGTCTATCCACCTCATTACAAATAGCTCAATTTTGTTTCTTTTTATGGCTGAGTAATATTCCATTGTATATATGTGCCACATCTTCTTTATCCATTCATCCGATGATGGACACTTAGGTTGTTTCCATCTCCGGGCTATTGTAAATAGAGCTGCAATGAACATTTTGGTACATGACTCTTTCTGAATTATGGTTTTCTCAGGGTACATGCCCAGTAGTGGGATTGCTGGGTCATATGGTAGTTCTATTTGTAGTTTTTTAAGGAACCTCCATACTGTTCTCCATAGTGGCTGTACCAATTCACATTCCCACCAGCAGTGCAGGAGTGTTCCCTTTTCTCCACACCCTCTCCAGCATTTATTGTTTCTAGATTTTTTGATGATGGCCATTCTGACTGGTGTGAGATGATATCTCACTGTAGTTTTGATTTGCATTTCTCTAATGATTAATGATGTTGAGCATTCTTTCATGTGTTTGTTGGCAGTCTGTATATCTTCTTTGGAGAAATGTCTATTTAGGTCTTCTGACCATTTTTGGATTGGGTTGTTTGTTTTTTTGTTATTGAGCTGCATGAGCTGCTTGTAAATTAATCCTTTGTCAGTTGCTTCATTTGCAAATATTTTCTCCCATTCTGAGGGTAGTCTTTTGGTCTTGTTTATGGTTTCTTACTGCATACTTTTGATAATTTTAACCCTTGTTCCAATCCTCCTACACAAGTCACTAAACAAATAATGTGAAATAGTCTTACTCTAGTGAACTTCCTCTAATAATAGTATCGACAGTTTTAACTGTTGCATTAAGAGCAAATGAAGGGAGGAGCAGTATTTTAAAAAACCTCTATAGTTCATGAATTGCCAGTAAAAGGACAGAGGGTGGGGGGGAAGATTATACACTTAAAATACAGCTCACTTGAGCATGCTACCTCATGTGCAGTATCCCGATAAGCATGGCAGCCAAACTTGAACTGAGTCTTCCCATAATACAGCAACGACTTAACCGAGAAAGCAAATCAGCAGGCAGACTGGGTAGAAAATATACAAGCTGGACCAAAAGCTGTTGAGACTCTGCTGGGAGAACCACCACAGTGCCTTCTTGTGGATCTAGTGGGGTAAGAAGATAAGTTAAACTAAAAAAGATATACAAACCAGAGTTAATAAAGCAGATTAAGTGATTATTTTCACTGTGTTATGTTGAATTCTAATACATCAATTACATGGAAAAAAGTTTTTTCACAAAGCATGTATGTATGGCTTAAGGTACTGTCTAGAGTAAAACACTGAATACATCATTATTTAAAGATATGTTGAACACTCTATTAATTTCATAACATTCAAATGTGTTATCTGAAATAAAAACTATGATGTGGTTAACGGGATTGGAGACAAAGCGAAACGGTAAAAAACAAGCACTTCTGCCAAACAGTGATAATTATATATCGACTTAAAGCCAAAGACCTATCTGTGTACACACATACACACGACCCCACATATGAGCAATACCGAAAAATACAGATTTTAAAATATTACCCACAAAAGGTGGAAACAAACCAATGTCTATCACCTAATGAATGGATAAATATAAGTGGTATATCCACACAATGGAGTACTACTCAACATTAAAAAGAAATAAAGTACTGATATATGCTATAACATAGGTGAATCCTAAAAACAGTATATTAAGTGAAAGAAGCCAGACTCAAAGGACCCATATTGTATAATTCCATCTATAAAAAATGTCCAGAATAAGCAAATACACAGAGACAGAAAAGAAGATTAGTGGTTGCCAGGAGGTGGGGAAGGATAAAGTAGGGAGGGACTTACTAATGGTACAGTTTCTTTTTGGGGTGATAAAAATATTCTGGAATTAGATAATGAACACTATTGCACAATCATGGGACTATGTTAAAACATCAAAGAATTGTACATTGTAAAATGGCAAATTTTACGGTATATGAATTATATCCCAATAATAAATATAAATTATATATATGTATATATCCTAGTATGCTTTATTGATATTTTTGCTTAAAAAAATGAAAGTTTCAGTGATGAATAAAAAAAGTTATTAATAGATGAAAGTCATACAAGATATCCATTATGGTTAAGTAAGTAAAATTTGCCACCAAAGCTTCAAAGGAATTTTATAAAAATACCTGATCAGTTTTGAATTTGTGAATAACATGTGGCTTAAAAGACAATTTAAGGGGCTTCGCTGGTGGCGCAGTGGTTAAGAATCCGCCTGCCAATGCAGGGGACACGGGTTCAATCCCTGGTCTGGGAAGATCCCACATGCTGCGGAGCAACTAAGCCCGTGCGCCACAACTACTGAGCCTGCACTCTAGAGCCCACGAGCCACAACTACTGAGCCCGAGTGCCACAACTACTAAAGCCTGCATGCCTACAGCCCACGCTCTGCAACAAGAGAAGCCACCACAATGAGAAGCCCGCGCACCACAACGAAGAGTAACCCCTACTCGCTGCAACTAGAGAAAGCCCGCACACAGCAACAGAGATCCAAAGCAGACAAAAATACATAAATTTTAAAAAAAGAATGCAAGACGCATCTATAACCATTAATTTCTAGAACTATTCTAATAGATAATACTACTGAAAATGAATTTACTGTTTGATGTTTTGTTAATTTTCCCATGGTATAATTAATTTATAATAATTTAAAGGAAAAGCAAACCTAAAGAGCTCCCCCTTTGAAACGTCTTTCCTAAATTGGGGTAGACCAATTATTACTTACATAGTTAAACAAAACTCTTACCATAGATTCGGAGAGCAGTAACTTGTAAACTTTTTAGTAATTCTTTATTTGCTCGTGCTGCAGCGGTATGGATAATGTCAATAAGCTGTGTTGAGAGCTCAGGGTTTCGGGAGCCAAGATGAGCAAGTTGCAATGGTAAACCAGCCAACCAACGGGATAACACTTTACTACGATACCTAAGGTCAAGGAAAAACGAAATAAAGTGTAATTTTCAAAGACAATGGAAATTAATTTAAACAAAGAATATTTTTAACTTAAAACACCAAAGTGACAAATCATCTACCAATAACACCACATTTACTTATTTAAACATGTGAGAGCCTACAAGATGGCCAGCATCATTTATTTAGCTATAGCAGTTTCTAAAGTTTTACCCACTATATTAAAAGTTCATGTGATTTGCGGCAATATGTAAACTGTATTTTTATCTTAAAGGACACAGACACTACTTAACTCTTCGTGAACTATTTATACTAGTTAGCGTTAATTATTACACTACATTAAGTCATTGATGCATTCAGTGTAGGGTGCCCCCACATTAAATGACTTCAAACTTGTGTTATTTCATATTTCATTTCTTTTATATACTTGCTAATGCTCTAATGTCTCCTTACTCAGGTAACAGCAATCACTTTCGCTGTCCCCCTTAGTGACTTAACTAAGCATGACCTTCGTAGTCAGACAGACCTGAACTTAAGTCTCGGTTCCACTGCCCTTAGTTGCATGACACTCACCAGATTATTTAACCTAAGAATCCGTTTCCTTCTGTTAAGACAGAAGCCAATAGTACCTACACTTCAAATATGAGTATTGAGAGATTAAGAAAAGCACCTGACTTACAGTAAAGACTCAAATACGTTCTAACAACCACCTATGTATCCCGAATCTCTACGTTCCACCCAAACACCTCTTCCTGACTATCCCAAATAAACCTCAAACTCACCATATCAAAAACCTGATTCCTTAGTTCTATTCTTTGTGTTGTCTATTTCAGCTGGTAGCACCAAACTAAGCCAGAAACCTTCTCATCTTTTACTGCCCTCATTTTTTAAAAATCTACTGAAATATTTTTAGCATACAGTATTATATGTTAGTTTCAGGTATATACTACATAATAATTTGACATATGCATACATTACAAATGATCACCATGATAAGTCACCATTTGTCCCCATACGAAGTTATTACAGTATTATTATTCCTTTTGCTATATATTACATCCCCATGGCTTATTTACTTTATAACTAAGTCTGTAGCTCTTAATCCCCTTCACCCATTTCACACCTCCTCTTCTACTGCCCTCATTCTTATACCGTATGTCTCAAATATGTCACTAAGGACCAGCGGTTAAACCTCCATAATTTTTATGGGAGGCAAAAGAAAAGGCTGAGGCTGCTACAGGTTGTTCCAACTGCCCTTTAGCTGTTAAGTGGACAAGTGGAAATATATGCTCAAAGAGACTTTTATCTGCTCAGTTATGCATACAAAGATTACTGGCACTATTATGTATGCTTCTTTATAAAATTAAATTTCTTCTCTTTTCTTAAATGCAACCAAATAGGATATAAAGAGTGAATTTCTCCAAAGATTTAATCACCCCATCTAGTCTATTATTTAAAAAGACTACAAAATAACTTGGTGAGAAAAAGAAAGGTAAAATAACAAAGGAAACTTTACCTGACTCTGTAAGATCTCAGTTCTTCTTTTTGATAGATTTTACTGAAAAACTTCAGTAACAGAGTCCGAACTGGAAGGAGAAGGCCTCTCTGCTGATACAGTGTATAAACTGCCTTAATAAGAGACTCCGTAGCCTCTAAAAAAAAGAAAAAAACTGCATATGATTCAAAAATGTTTCTTCAACAGCCCCCTAATTCTAAAAAGCACAAAAGTACTTTACTTTGCTCCTATGACAAAGCAGACCTTAGACACAAACTGATGACTACTGTCAAAATCCTACAGTAATAGCCTGACTAATACGAAAGTCAAACCAACCAGAGACTACAGAGTAAATTTTCCTAAGAGACAACAAACCTAGGCAGGGATGACAAAAACCAGACTAGAAAGGTGGATAAGCTGGAAACCAAACAGGAAAGCTCTGTTTCTGAATGAAAAGAATTAGTAAGTCACACTAAAAACTGACTTAATGCAACATAACTTCAAGCTACAAGAAAGGTAAAAAGATAAGCAGGATTCATCAATTTCTAGTCAAATTACATCAGAAGAGAGTATTTCTTCATCATTAGACTCACTGTCATTTCATCTTAATAACACCTACCTCCTTTCACTCCAACTCTGTAATCTAGTAGAAATCCTACCAATTAACTTCAGAGTGGACCTACTCACTGAGAAAGGGATGCTCTGAGCCATAAACGATTTCAGTGTTCAAGTAGATATTCCTTTATAATTATGCTAGCTACCTTTCGTGGCTTGAATGTAAATAACTTGACTACGTGAAATGTTTGAAAGTCATTAACTCAAAGCTAGACTCTAAATAGCATGCATAAGAGCTCCTCTTATATAACGACAAAGCAGTAACACCTACCTCTGTTTGGTTGTATCTGCATTAACCTCCATGAGACCCCAAGCAATCTGTTCAGCTGCTTACTATTTAGCCTAAAGCCATCTTCAAGGGTCTCTGTTACAAATTTCCTTATCATTTCTATCCAATTGGAATCCTTCTGCAAAGTTGAGGCATTTGCCAGGGAGACCATGATATCAGACAGTGTTAAATTCAGTAAGAGATGATCTACATTATTGGAGAGAATCGTGCAATGCTTGATGCTAAAAACAAACAAAGACACACACATCTCTAAGTGTTATATCTACCATGCCTGCTTCACTTAGAATACTTAAAATAATCAGTGGGTCAAAAAATGTTCCTCCTAGGATAAACTGCCAAGAAGTCGGGAATATAAAGCCACTGTTTTGTAAATAAACCATTCATTATGAAATCAGGCTTGTTAAGACACAAAGAATGCATATTGTTCCGTTCATTACCCAAGCTGCTATTCACACAAAAAGTAACATTGCCTGGTAATCCTAGATGTAACTTGGAGGTAAGAAGACTTGCAAACCTCAACACACTTGGAAGATTTTCTTTAAGCAGATACTTATATTAGGATGGAGGTCACAGTAGACCTTGATTTTGCTTCTAACTCAGTTTGACTTAACAGAAACACTAATTTCTCCCAGCCACAATTTCCTTATGTGTCAAATAGGAGACTGGTCCAGATAAGCACTATTCTGAAACGACTTTATTTTATGACTCACATATTAAAATCACTTTTTTCTAGCCAAATAAAACACATTTCTTTCAAAGCTTCAAAGAAATTTCAAAAAAAAAACTTTAAATAGAATATCTTAACAAAATTTGCAACTTAGGATATAAATACTTATTTCAGGCTACAATGTATTCAACAGCAGAGTCTACTTATTTTCATGTTCAGAAACATGTACAGTTGATTAAAGTTTTTAAAAACCTCAAACTAACTTATTTTAAAAGAAAAAGTTAATCCTGGATTAGGCATGCAAGGACATAGTAGTAAGGAACCACAAATACATGGGAAGGAAAATTTTAAAAATCTGGTGCTATCAGGGGATCAAATGTAGGGCTAGGAATGACAAATGAGCCTAAAAAGGTAAAATGGGACCAGATAACAAAGAGTTGAAGGCTAAGGACACTGAAATCAACTCTGCAGGCACAGGAGTAACATGGTTGAAAAGTTGTTTCAGGTGGATAATTCTGCAGATGGAAAAGAAAAAATCAGAGTTACAAGACTCTAAACAAAGAAGCAGTTGTATGTCTATTTGAGCAATACAGGCAAGACACGACAAGTGCAAGAACCAATGTTGGTACAGATTGGGAGAAAGGGGGACATTTAGGAAGAATAAAAATTAGCTGGATTTGAAGTCTGCTTAAATGTATACATGTATGTGAGTTTTGGGATGATGAGGATTGGAAGAATCGAGGGTTCTAGCACTGCTGACTGGGAAATGGAGATGAAGTAGCAGAGAGGAGCAAATATCCAGAAAATAAATTCTACCTTTAACATGTTGAGCTTAAAGTGTCTCTGGTATAAATCCAGGCAGAGATGGCCATCAAACAACTCAATGTATAAGTCTGACACTGGAGGGAAGAGTCTGAGCTATTCAAATAGAAATTACCCACATGACCACTCCTAACTACAAAAGAAGTTGGGAAATCTAGTTTTTATTTTGTGTAGTCATATGCCCAGCTAAAACCTGGAAATTCCATCACTAAGAGAGGGGAGAATGAATGAAAGCTGAGACAGACAACTAGCAATCTATACCACAAACCCAAAATTACTAGTAGGTTCTCTTTGGCAAACTGCTCAGCGCCCAAAACCAAGGCACATTTTACACTAACTAGACCACACAAAAACTCAATTGCGACATTTCTTCAACAAAGGTAGAGCTTTCCAAGATCTACCTAAGTTTATCTCAAGCAACATAATCTATTACTGTCTGGAAGGTCTCAGTCAACACTGCAAACTTGGGAGAATTCATCCTGCTCCTCCAATAATTTATACCAAATTTTAAAGTCTAAAAATAAGCCGACCACCAATTCTATAAGGGAGGCAGGCCACTGGGGAAACTCTCATTTTCAATGACACAGCAGGTAATTAGAACTAATCCCCTTCCTGAAAATAACTTTTAAAAGCTGGATGAAATAGTTTTTAACAACTCAAAAGCATTCAAGAGCTAACAAGATAATGAACACTTACTGGGTCCCCAAATCTAAAATAAAGCAAGACCTGAGGGCAACTGCCAATTCCAAAGAAAAGGCTGGAAAAATGAAGTAACCTTTTAGAGGCCTCACAGGGAAAAGTCAAACAAAGCCCAGGGCCTGCCAAACATGGGGACTTTCATATATTACCCCTACTTCAAGCTGGACCCTTAAGGGTCTCCCTTCCAGGGTAAAGGTGAACTGGAAGTAAAAACAGCTCTTACATAAAACTTAATCCCAGTTTTGCATCATCTCAGCAGCCAAAGTAACAATTTTTCCCCAACTAGATCTGTAGAGTCAACGCAATTCCAATCAAAATCCCAGCAAGTTATTTTGTAGTTACCGACAAAGTGATTCTAAAGTTTATACAGAAACGCAAAAACCTAGACTACCCAAGACTGAAGCAGAACAAAGTTGGAGGACTCATACTACTCAATTTCAAGACTTACTATACAACTACAGTAATCAAGACAGCATGGTATTGGTGAAAGAACAGATAAATATAGGTTAATGGAAGAGCTCTAAAATAGGCCTACAAAGTATAGTCAACTGATGATCTTAGACAAAGGAGCAGAAGCAACCCAATGGAGAAAGGATAGTCTTTTCAACAAATGATGCTGGAATAACTGCACAGAAAGTCTAAAACTGAAAAATAAAAACAGAAAATAAATTCAACAAATATATGTTTGAATACAACTGAACAAAACTAAAAAATTAAAACCTGGAAGATATGAGATAAAGACAAGAGAAATAGGTAAAAAATTCAGCAATCAGGTCTAACGTACATTCAGTTAGAGTCTTTAAAGGAAAGGAGAAAAATGGCACTACAGCAATTTCTCACCTGTGGTCTATTAAATGTGCAATAGCATCACGCTTTAAAAAAATGTACATACCTTAATTTAAAAATACTTTATTGGTAAAAAATGCTAACCACCATCTGAGGCTTCAGTGAGTCACAGTAGTAACATCAAAGATCAGTGATCACAGATCACTATAACAAATATAATAATGAAGAAGTTAAAAATATTCCAAGAATTACCAAAATGTGACAGAGAGACATGAATGAAGTGTGCAAATGCTGTTAGAAAAATGACGCCAACATACTTGCTCAATGCAGGGTTGCCGCAAACCTTCAATTTATAAAAAATTATGCACTATCTGCCAAGGGCAAAGAAGCAAAACAAGCTTGTACAATACATTCAACAAATTTCTTTTTACTAAGTAACCTTTTATACTGTTCCAGATGATCTTTCCTCTTAGCCTTAACAAACATTTCTGTTCAATTACAGGAAGCCCAGATTTCTTCTATAGATGAAACTGCAAGTCAATTTCCTTTTGATTTCTGCTTAAGTACAGTTAACCCTTGAACAACATGGATCTGAACTGTGTGGGACCACCTATACACAGATTTTTTTCAATAAATACGAACTACAGTTACTACACAATCCCCAGTTGGTTGAATATGAGGATGTGGAACCAAGGATATGAAGGGCTGACTGTAAAGTTCTCTGCAGATTTTCCACTGCACAGAGGGGTCAGCACCCCAACCCCAGAGCTGTTCAAGGGTCGACTGTACTCAATTCCTACTGCACTGTCTTTCTCTGGGTCTTATTCTATCCTGGGGTTCCCACGAAGAATCTATCTGTTAGTACATTTTCCTAAAATGTAATCATTCACATACTGTATGAACTATTATTTACCCACTATGTTTAATATAGCTCACTTTTCAAAAACAAGTATTTCGGGCTTCCCTGTGGCGCAGTGGTTGAGGATCTGCCTGCCAATGCAGGGGACACGGGTTCGAGCCCTGGTCTGGGAAGATCCCACATGCCACAGACCAACTAGGCCCATGAGCCACAACTACTGAGCCTGCATGTCTGGAGCCTGGGCTCCGCAACAAGAGAGGCCGCAACAGTGAGAGGCCCGCGCACCGCGATGAAGAGTGGTCCCCGCTCGCCGCAACTAGAGAAAGCCCTCGCACAGAAACAAAGACCCAACACAGCCAAAAATTAATTAATTTTTTAAAAAATAATAAAAAAGTATTTCTAAAAGAAACTTTCTATCACTACCATAAAGAGAAAATCAGCCTCTCCCAATACACTTTGCAATAGATCCCAACCACCCAACCACCACTTAGTTAATCTCAACTTGCTAAATCAAAGCAATCCCTCTGAAAAAATAAATTTATTTTCCCAGCACACTGGAAAATCTTCCCAACTATTAGGCTACTCTAGTCAGCAGTGAACTTTTCCCTCTCACAAGCTGATTCATAAGGCAAAGGCAAGACTTAGCTGTTATCTGTTCCCAGCACATATGCGAATTACCTGATTAGAATAATCACCGTATAAATTAATAAAGGATGAGTACAAGAAGAAAGCTTTCTTAAAGACCACTCAACTACAATGAATTTTAAAAATGTCACTATTTTCAGTAACGCCAAAGTTATAACCTTTGATACACACAAAAGAACTGAAAGCAGGGATTGGAACAGCTATTTGGAGACCAATATTCATAGCAGCATAATTCACAACAGCCAAAAGGTAGAAACCACCCACATGTCCATTGACAGATGAATAGATAATATATGATATATACATACAATGGAAGATGATTTAGCCTTAAAATGTAATGAAAACGTGGAAGCAACCAAGAGGTTCTTCAATAAGTGAATGGATAAACACATCCATATAACGGAATATTATTTAGCACTAAAAAGAAATGAGCTATCAAACCATGAAAAAAACATGGGGGAAGGTAGGATGAATAGGCAAAGCACAGAGGATTTTTAGGACAGTGAAAATATCATGTACGATACTATAATGGCAGGTACGTGTCATTACACATTTGTCAAAACTCACAGCATGTACAATACCAATAGTGAACCCTAACATAAACTATGGACTTTGAGTGTTAATGTGTCAACACAGGTTCATAGATTACAACACATATGTAACTGTGGGGTGGGATGCCAACAATGAGGGAGGCTATGCAACTGTGGGGGCAGGAGTAGTACAGTATATGAGAACTTTATTCTTTCTGTTCAATTTTACTATGAATCTAAAACTGCTCTAAAAAATAAACTCCATTTAAAAAAAAAAAGGAATGAAATGCTAGTAGTGCTACAACATGAATAAACCTTGAGATATCATGGTAAGAGAAATTAAGCCAGACACAAAACAATATTGTATGCTTCTACTGATATGAGGCACCTAAAAAAGTCAAATTAATAGAAGCAAAAAAGTAGAAGAGTGGTTCCCAGGAGCTGGGGGAAGGGGAGCATGGGGAGTTACTGCTTAACGTGTACTGAGTTTCAGTTTGGGAACATGAAAAAGTTCTAGAGATGGATGGTGGTGGTGGTTGTACAACAATGGGAATGTATTTAATGCCACTCAACTATACAATTAAAAATGGTTAAAATGCTAAATTTTACGTTATATATATTTTACCACAATAATAATAAACAACATCCTTTGTAACGCTGCATTTCAACCTAAGATTTAAAAAATTTAGACATGTCAAATATTAACTGGGAGTACATGAGTAAGTATGAAGACCACTGGCCTAGACCATTGTTGGCTCCCCTAACTTTAACTCATGTTGCCCTCCACAGGCTATCTGCTAAATATTCAATGCACTACCTTATGGAAGTATTTTGGCCAACTCAATACAGTAGCAGCCTGTGCTCCCTAAAAACAAATCACTGGGGAAATTTACGAAGAATAAATTATACTGCCAATTCACTTTTGTTAAAAATTCCACAATTTCACCACCTCAGCCTCTTCATACCTTTTTTTCACCTTTTATATCTTGGCACAAACCACTTCATCAGGACAGCGTTCCCTAGGACTCTATTCCCCCACCCCCCACCCCCCATGAAAGACCAGCTTCTTATCATATACTCTTATATTACCCTACATTCTTTTTCACTGATCTTATCACAGTCACTGAAAAGAATCATAGAAATAAAGTCTCCCTCACTAGACTGTACTCCATGAGAACTGGCCTACCTATCTCCTTTTCCACTAAATGCTCAGCACCTGGTATAGTAACTGCCTTAAACATTTTAAGTGTCCAGTAAAGTGAATGACAGTATACCAATATACTCTTGAATAATTTACTTACATTTAATGGTCTACCAAATTCCAAACATTCTAACCATTATTCAATCTCATTTTGATGAAAATTATATCTGAAACCTCTTACTGGACAAAATATATACACACACAATTCAAGAGTTCAAGGATATTCTAAAGCTTATCCACACACCTGATTAAAAACTTTGCTTTAGTAAGAAAATTGTAACTGGAGGAAACAAACCCTAACAACCTACTTGCTCAAGAAAGTATCTCCCTATTTGATTCTCTGTCCCCTCCAACTCCAGAAACTCTAAATTAATATTCCTAAAACATGGTTTTGATCCAACCAATAGTCTTCAATGCCAAAAGGATCAAGGATGAAAGATAAAGGAAGTTCAGAGATAAGAAATGACTTTCAGCATCAAGGCTAGTCAAGAGCAGAAACCAGATTTGACCCAGATGGGTCCCATGTTCATTACCTAACCCTACAGCTTTCTCATATGCTATCTCCTCCAGTTAGTGTAATCTCTCCTCCCTTGCTTCACTTCTGCCTGCTAAAATCATATCCATGCTCAAATACTACCCTCTAACACAGCTTTGTCTGTTTATCCTAACAAGGATGTTTCTTCCTATGAATTCCTACAGCACTTAATTGTCAAGTTCTAATGACACTTACATATGCCTTGTGTTAAATATGTAAATTCACTTATTCTCCTGCAAGTTACTGAGCTATTGTTTCTCAGCTTCAAAACCACCCTTCTACACTCTGCTTTGTGATCCTGGAACTGAGCCACATTTTTTCCTTTACAGCTGGCTTCTTGTTAGGCTCTGCCAATAAGGGAGTACTAGAGACTGGAAAGCTGTAAGAGGAAAATGGGACACTTTCCTTTCTGTTTGCTTCCTAGTCCTACTTTTGCTTCTCTTTGCCACCAGTGCAACCCAACAACTCTTCTAGAAGCCAGCAGCAGTTCATTCTAGTAGCCACAGTTGGTTCCACTTTGTGGTTTTTCTGACACAGAACCAGCATCATCATGCCCCTAGAAACACCAGCACCAGCCAGCCAGAACCCCTGTTGCCAAATCCTGGACCCCTGCCCCACAGGGCCGCTCTTGTGATCTCAAAGACATTAGCACCAGCTGAGCACCAACCCCTTCCTAGAGGTCTGAGCTTTGGCTCCAGACAGGCTTTCCTCCAAACTTCTTCCCCTCTTCTCTTTGTTCTCCCAGTCTAGAGGCAGTAGCCGCTTCCTGTAGGCGCTACCTCCACAATACCTGACTGTTCCCTTTCGTCTTTCCACTTCTTTAATACCTAGTTAAAAACTGTTTGTAGGGCTTCCCTGGTGGCGCAGTGGTTGAGAGTCCGCCTGTGGATGCAGGGGACACGGGTTCGTGCCCCGGTCCGGGAAGATCCCACATGCCGCGGAGCCTGCGCATCCGGAGCCTGTGCTCTGCAACGGGAGAGGCCACAACAGTGAGAGGCCCGCATACCGCAAAAAAAAAAACTGTTTGTATTAAATTCTCTGTTAAAATCACTGGTGTGATTTCCATCTTCTGACTAGACCATGACACACTCTTTTATCAATTTTAAGACTTTGTACCGATTTTAGCAATTTATGAAATCACTTAAAAGAGAACAAGGAGTATACCTTAAGACATCTGATAATCTGTCATAATACTTTGCAACCAAAATAATTAGTGAATGAATGAAAAGTTCATCTGCCTACAATAGACTTATCTCTAGACTTATCACTTCTGAGCATATCCTCTGAACTCTGCTCCATGAGCCTGATTCTCCACATAGTTTCTTTCTTTTGATAAATTTAAGAACCTTCTGACAGACTTCAAGATCCCTTCAAGTGTTTGCTCATGGTGGGGAACTGCACCTTTTGTGTTCTAGCTTGTATCTGTTTGTCAATTTTTTTTTTTAAAAACCTGTAGATTTTTTTTTAAATTTCTTTATCTTATTTTTGGCTGTGTTGGCTCTTCGTTGCTGTGCGCAGGCTTTCTCTAGATGCAGCGAGCAGGAACTACTCTTCATTGCGGTGCGCGGGCTTTTTATTACAGTGGCTTCTCTTGTTGCAGAGCATGGGCTCTAGGTGCGCGCGCTTCAGTAGTTGCGGCTCGCAGGCTCTAGAGCGCAGGCTCAGTGGTTGTGGCGCACGGGCTTAGTTGCTCTGCGGCATGTGGGACCTTCCCAGAGCAGGGCTCAAACCCCTGTCCCCTGCATTGGCACGCAGATTCTTAACCACTGCGCCACCAGGGAAGCCCTGCTTGTCAAATTTTATTAGACAATTTGTTTTTACATTTATCTGCTCTCACTTGAGGTAAACATTTTAAATAACTTCCAGGCTTACATTTTTTTTTAAACTCCATCTTCTAATCCATAAATTTTTTTTAGAAAAGAGATATATTCTTCTCCAATCATCCCTCTTCCTTCTGGATACTGATATTAGTTTCATTACCAGTTTCCTCATGTACAAATGAACTAATGACCTTTAAGATACTCTCTCACCTACAGATTCAATAATTACACAGTGCCTCTCACAAATAAACCACCCACCTTGGCAAATTTTATTAAATTCATATCTGCACAATTTGATACCTGACACTCATTTAGCACAAAACATTCACTTTAAAGATTAAAAAAATAAAAGTAAGTAAAATTGGAAGTCCCAGGGCTTAAAGTGACTTGTTCAAGATCAGCCATACTACTGTTTTTATCTCTATTTGATAAAATCTAGATTAAAAACACCTCACAGTATAGAAAGTTCCAGTTTAAAGCTAATTATTTTCTGATAATTTTAAGTTAACCAGTGAAAAAGAATGGCAGTACCTTTTGTTTGTCTCTTTCCTTCTGTGCTTGGTTATTTCTTTTAAGGCATATGGAAAATTACTCATGAAATGGTGTCTGAAATCAGTAAGATAATTCTTTCGAAGCCATGACTCCTAGTAAAATAAGCAAAGATTAGAAAATCTATAAGAAACAATAACTTAAAATGACAAATAAGACTTTAAGCAGAAATCTAACAACTTGCCAATATTCAACTATAAATTTACCATTATAATACACCTTCTGCTAATGATACAATATGTAAATAAATCTTAAAGTCAGAATAAACTGTTAGGCCATCCAATTTTCATCTTTTTGGTGCTTTTATTTAATTATATTTACTTGCATTTTATCTGTTTAAAAAGGAGAAAAAAGGGAGGAAGTAAGATTTAAGAAAATTCTGAATCTGAACTAATACAATATTTACAAAATATACAAGAAAATCTTCAACCTAGTGTTCCACTTAACTGTAACTCCATTCCCTAGCAATTCTGTTGCCCATTAAAGGTATTTAACACTTTCACAAAGCAACGCACTTCTCTAAAATTCCTCAGCAGTATTCGTCAATGTATCATTTTCTCCTACTTGAAACACTGTCTTAATTTCAGATTACAACACTCTTATTTCCTGCTATCCACAGAACCAATCACTCCATTTTGCCAGGGACTGAGGGGCTGCTTGGCTTGTGGGATTTGAGGTGCTAAAATAGCTAGTCACCCTACATCTCCTTAGTTACCTTCACTGGATTCTTCTCTTCTCCCCAACCTAAAAATGTGTACTTGACAACTTGTCTTGGACTTCTAACAGGCATCTTAAATTTAAAATGAATAAACTGAACTCTCCTCACAGGTAGTCACACTGTCATTTGAACAATAACATAGGGATCACCCTTGCTCCTCTTTTCTTCACTATGCACACCATCTGTCCTGTTGGCTTTATCAGAATCCAGCTGTTTCTCATCACTTCAACCACTAGCTACCATTCTACTCCAAGCCACCATTACCTCTTACCTAGATTACTGTAACAGCCTCCCAATGGTCTCCTTTCTTTTCGTCTTGCTCCCCCTAAACACAATAATCTACATAGCAGCCAGGGTGATCTTTTAAAACATAAATCACACTTCAAAATAATATAGGGAAGGATAAAGGAAATAGGTGTGTATGTAGGACACGACTAGTCATCCATGGGATCAATGGTCTGCGTTTAGCCTCCAGTTTTGCTAGAGCTGGATAGTGAGCACATGGGAGTTCATTAGTGTTTTATTTAACTTTAATATGTCAAATTTACAAATAAACATAATTTAGATCATGCCACTCCTCTGCTCAAACCCTCCAGTGTCTTTTCACCACACTCAGGTTAAAATCCAAACTCTTTACCACAAGGTACCATATGATCTGGCTACTGTCACTTTTTCTCCCTCATCATCTACCATTTTTCAAGTACCTCACTTGCACAGGACTTCCTGCCATTCCTCAAATATGTCAAATTTGTTCTCACTTCAGGGATTTTCACTTGCTGTTCCCTGTGCCTAGAAGGTCCTTCCCACAGGTCTTCACAAAACTTGGTCCTGCACTTCATTCAGTGACATTTAAATATCAAGAAAGCATTTCCTGACCTATTTAAAACAGCTCCCCCCCACTGTTCCATCATACGTTCTCCCTTTACCCCACTTTCATCTTTATTCCTAATAACAACATCATCTATTTGTTTACCATCCATCAACCCCACCAAGAGCTAAGTACTCACCTTGTCAGTCATGTTCATCTCTGTATTCCCAGAGCCTAGAACAGAACCTGGCACACTGCAGAGCAGTGCTATTCAAAAGACCTTTCTGCAATGATGGAGTTGTTCTATATCTATGCTGTCCAGTACAGTAGCCACTGCCACCTGAAGCTATTGAGCACCTGAAATGTGGCTAGTGTTTACTGAGGAACTGAATTTTAATTAATTTAAGGACCCACATTTATACATGCTCAATAAATCTTTGATGCATGATTGCATCTAACTTTTCTTCACAAATTCTAATTTTCATGGTAAAAAGACAATAATGAAACATTTGGGCAAAAAGTAGCAAGCATTAAAATACAAAGCTAAGGGGCTTCCCTGGTGGCGCAGTGGTTGAGAGTCCACTTGCCGATGCAAGGGACACGGGTTCGTGCCCCGGTCCAGGAAGATCCCACATGCTGCAGAGCGGCTGGGCCCGTAAGCCATGGCAGCTGAGCCTGCGCGTCCGGAGCCTGTGCTCCGCAACGGGAGAGGCCACAACAGTGAGAGGCCCGCATACCGAAGAAAAAAAAAAAAAAAAATACAAAGCTAAGACACAACAAAATTTCTATAGTGTAAAATTATAATACTGACCTGAAGCTATTAATACAGGACTCCAAAAACCAAAGTTAATTAAAAAGTTAATGTTAAATTGTATTTCATTTTTAAAACTAGCTATATATTAAGGATGCACACAGTATATCAGAAATAAGCAACCTCAGTAAGGATCTGAGTACTCAACCACTGCAAATAGATTTAATGTAACTTGAGATTTGTTTTCAAAGCAAAGATGAAAGATTTCAGATTCCTAAAAAGGTTTAAAATACTACTACTTGGATAAAAATGAAATTCCTCAACTTTGCAGCAAAATACGAACACACTACATGCATTTAGCAAAACCTAAAAGTAAGTGGTCAGTGACCCTAAGGTTGCACCTAATACAGACGCCAATTTATCAACAGAAAACCTACACATTTTCTGAGAGAAAAGAGCTACAATTCAGCCTGTGGTACATAATTAGAATTTAAGATCTAGGAATGCCATTTCATTCCTCCTAAAGTCTGAGCTGTTACAGGTCACCCAATACCTTAACTACTAAGCTATAACTGAAGGTGAATGAGAGAGAGGAACTAACAGTGGGAATGGTAACAAAAAATAAACTAATGTGCATTTTAATGTCACCTGATATAACTAATATACATACTTATACTTTGACTCTAAGATAATAGGTCTTACCTTATGTAGTTATTATCGTTCGAAAATAACAAATTTGCCAGGGTAAATTAGCAAATTCTACCTGTGGATGCTTTTAAATGCTATTCCTATTTGAATTAACCACCTCAGTTTATTTCAATTTTATACAGTATCCCAATTCAATATTCTATATAACCTTCAACAGTCTAGGCAAACCAGTCTTCTGAACTTAGTATCCTATGTTAATGGACTGCTAATAAATACAGTCATAATACCACAGAATAGCTCTGAATATAGCTACTTTAAACATCCATAAAATTAAGGCAGTGTTTAGATCCTTTGTCAGTATCATCTGAATGACAGCAGATGATCCAAAACTAGCACAATTAATGAATTTGCATTTAGTGCTACCATTCTAATTACAAATACTATTACTAAAGCAATAATAAACACTAACCAGTGCCCAGGAAAAAACAAACACCAAAATGCCTGGAATTTTATTTTTCAGCTTTCCGAAAATGAAAAAAAGCCTAGTACTTAAGATCACACTGAATATCATTAGTTTTACTTCTTATCTTAGCCTTTCAAATGAAAATACAGCCATTCAAGACTCCAAATAATGTATATATTTTCTAAGAAGCTGCATGCATTATTACTGTGACTAGCCTAGAATCACAAATTAATTGCCATAAAGGAGAACAAGCTTCACTTTCATAAAATCATATACAATACCCCAATCATGATCATTTTCTTGCCAATTTATGCAATAAATCATAAAACAGGCTCAAAATTATAATCAACAAAATGCCATCCTATTTGAGAAAGCAATTCATAAAACATCCCTACAGAATGATGGGTAATGGGTTAATAGCGATACAGTAAGCTATTAAAAGAAACACACACCTTAGTACGATTCTGTAACGCTCTTCAAGATTACGAAATACTATTATAATTTACCCCAGTCTTATTTTATGTGTCTTACTAACTCGTGAGCTTGAATGAAATAAAAAGAGCTAAATAAAACTAAAAAACTGCCTTGCCAGTTTTGGACGTATGTAGGCAACTTCAAGGATTCACACCTGCCTTGTCAAGTCCTTACAGAAATTCTTCTGTAAAACAGATGCTTCAAGCTTTAGTATTGTTCCTGCAGCTACCCTTTTTAAGGTTAACCACATTAATCCAGCACCAATTAATCTTAGAGCTTGTTCTTCCTTACTTGCTCCATGCACTATATATTATATTCACTACAACATAACACTTTAAAAAAGCCAACACTCAATTCTCCCCAAATAGGAGGTAAATTTACTCATCAAGAAACATGTCTTTGCTATCAGCTTTCTAGCAAGAAACTGTCCTATGACTTGGAACTAGTTAGGTTAACTTCACTCACACCATATCTACAACTACAGCTTACCTACAGTAAAGGTAACTTTAAGAAATGTTTTCAGATCTTACATCCTTTATCAAGAGAAAACAAAAAAGCATACACTAAGCAAATCTGTGTGTAGCTTCTTCCCTAAAATGTAGTAGTTTAAAAACTTCTCTGGGTTGATTATGAGATCTTCAGTTTGGTCCATTTCTTGCCATTTGGTCAATTTCTTGGTAACATGGCACAAACTGGAAGAGACTATTTAATAAGCCACTTTTTAAATCCTGTAAGAGGTCTCCAGAAACTAGAATGTTCCTACATAATCAATCTGCCATAAACAATACATTGTAACTCTATTGTGAATTACAGCTAATAAAAACAAATGAAATCAAGCACACTGTTATGCATTTCGCTTAAAAATTTAAACATACAGATAATAAACTCACAAAACTGTTTTAATTTGTAGTTTTGAGCAAATGTAAGAAATAAGTTTACAGTTAAACCCTGGGAATTTTTTGGAAAATGCATAACCAATTAATAGTAATATGCTGATTTCTAATTTGTCATGATAAAAGGCATTACTGAGAAAACAAGGAACCTATTAGTTCTCACCAATTTATGGGTCTCATCCTGTTGTTTAGAGAGTTTCCACAGAAGGGAAATAATGTTAAGAACTTGCTGCATAATCTGCAGAGATTCTCGTTCTATACCATTTCCAACAGAAGCAGCTAGTTGTGGAGGCACAGCTTCAATCCAGCACTCAATTAGCAATGGAATTATTATCTCAATAAATCCTTTCAGGTTTTCAGTAGATGACAGGCCTTCATCCACACTGCCTAGTCCTCCAACCAGGTACCTAACAAGGAAAGGTAAGAATAAAAAAAATTTTTAATTTAATTAAAAAATATTATTCCTTGCTTAATTTAAACCTTAAAATATAAAGTACCAGCAAAATGAAGCACCATGAATTGATAATTACATTGATCAACACTAGGAAGAAAAGCAGAATTCTAAGATGACAAAGCCAAAAGACTATAATTTTTTACTTTTCATTAGGCTTTGCTACAAATGAGTAAATTAATAAACTTTGAAATGACTCCTCCCATCAGTAAATAAAATCAAATTATGAGTAACTATATGAAACTACAGAAGACAACTGCATGTCTTCCCACCATTAGCCATCAACGGTCAGCAGTTATAATTCAATATAGGAAAACTGAGTGTGGACATAACTGAAATCCTTCTTACCGTAGCCTGAACTGTGAACTGACATTTGGCTGTGAACCCCCATTTTCATAAACCTGGATGTGTTGCTGGTCGTTGGCATGTTCCTTCCAGTTGATAAAAATGGAGTTGCTAGTGGCATGGGGATTTTCTTTTTGTTCCTGAAGTCCTTCACTTTCTCTCACCCTACTGGATCCATCTGCCAAGGCCTGAAGGAATTTACTGAGTCTCACTAAGACTTTCAGCCTCCACTGCTGAGAAGTGAGTCTCCGATTAGGATTTACAGAAAGCATCCAGGACTGGGATCTGTCTCTATTTACCAGTCCTTTGGACAGCTGCTGATGAGAAATAAGTTCTACAAAATTCTTAAGCAATATACTGCTACGGCCAGTAATTAGAGCTGGGTACTGTTCCAGCAGAATGTCCAAAACTTTTAAAGAGTCCTCCTGAATTCCTTCAGTAATGTGAGTCATGGCACTAGAGAGATGGGCACTTACCAAAGGAAAAAATGGAGAAATTTGTTCAGCTCGTATTTTGGGGGCCAGGAATTGAAGAAGTTGAACTGCTGCTAATCGTACATTAGCATCTTTATCTGTAAACACAGCAGTCACTTCACTTAATATGTTTGAAAGGTGTGCATCAATTATAAATGGGTATTGAGACAAAAGGTCTTTAAGTCCAAGAAGAGCACTTTGTTTAACCCCAGCGTTGTAGTGATGCATCTGTGACAGCAAATCCTATAAATAAAAATAAAAACACAAGCTTTAGGCATATACATATACATACACATTATATCATTTTCAAATAAGCATGCTAACTAAAACTATGCTAATAAACTGACACTCCAGTGGGGGTGGGGGGTTGGAGACTGCTTTGGTAAGTATTTCTAAATGTTACTTTTAGAAAAATGAAGCTTTTGTTAAGATCAGGAAGTTTTATCTTAGCATAGCTTTAGCTGAATAAAAGCATAACATAACTTTCAGTCAGAATTTTCTTTTTGAAACTACGCAGGATTAGGCACACTATCATTTAAAATGACAGCAATCATTACCACCACTTAAAGACCTACTATATACCAAATATGTATTTATACCTATATTCTACCTATTTTAAGTGGTCTTTCAGAGTGTCTGTGTATTTTATTCAGAGTACAACACTTGGCAATTTTATTTGTGGAATAATTTATATAATTTGTAAAGAAACAATAACTTCAAATACCTTTTGACGTTATTTAACCTTCAGAGATTAAAAAGCAAAACTAGAAAATGTATATCTTCACAAAGATTTGTTCACAAATGTTCATAACAGCATTATTCATAAGAGTCAAAAAGTGGGAACAACCAAAAGCCCATCAACTGATGAGTGAAAAAATACGACATAGCCCTGCAGTGGAATACTATTTGACAATACAAAGGAATGAAGTACTGTTCTGATACGTGCTACAACATGGATGAACCTCAAAAACATGCTAAGTGAAAGACCAGTAATAACAGACCACATTTCATGATTCCATTTATATGAATTGTCTAGAATAAGCAAATCTTTACAGATAGATCAGTGTCTGTCTCGTGAGGGGAAGGAATGGAGAGTGACTTCTAATAGGTGTAAGGTTTCTTTCTGCAGTGACAAAAATGTTCTGAAATTAGATTATTGTGATAGTAGCATAACAATGTAAATACATTAAAAACCACTGAATTGTCCACTCTAAAATGATAAATTTTATTATGTGTAAATTACATTTCAATAAAACTGTTAAATTTTTAAGCAAAACCACTGCTCAAATTTCAATTAACTTCACACATTCACTATGAATCTGGAATAAACTACATACTATAACGGTTCAAAAATGGATAAGACAGGATCCTATCTTAATGTGCTATAAAAACAGCTAAAAAACTGTCACATCAAAAACTTGATGCATCAAAAAGTGAAATACAGAAATTATTTCCAGATGACATATTAAATCATCAAATAAATATACAAGGGAGAAATCACTTTGACTTTAGCTGAGCAAGTCTTTCTGGAGGAAGTGGGAAAGCTGCAGTGGCAACATCAGATCTGGGTAACAGATAAACTCCAACCTTTAGCCAGTAATAAACCCTGAGTTAAAACAACTTTTCACAAAAATATAACATTCTAGATGATTTCAAGGAAAATCCTACTTTATCAAAATAATATTTACGATTTACCTTAATGTTAAGTTTTCTGTTGTTTGTTGGAAGTGTTCCATCCTCTTTCAGTTGGTCAGGCAGATGTATAGTCTTCGTTTTAAAGTTTGTAACTGTAGCATTTTCTAACCTGGGCTTCTTTTTACCAACTTTTAGTTTTACTTTTTGAAAATCATCTTGGCGTTTTCTTTTTTTAGTCATTCTTGAGTGCTACGATAAAAGAATTAATTTAAAAACAATCAACAAAGATAAATCACCTTTATGAAGTAAAAAAAAAAAATCAGTTTAGTCAAGAGATATTTTGGCCATGGAACATTTTGTCAAGCAACGTTCTAAACAGGACCTTTGGTTGGGCAATGTGCTAAATAGAAAACTTTTGTATACTTCAATTAATATATATACTTCAATTAAAAAAAAAACTTCTGAAAAATTTTTTGTGCCCATAGGATGAGGGGGAGGCAGCACAGAGTTGCTATAGATACACCTTGCACGTGCGGGGAAGCTCCTGGCCCCCAGAAGCCCCCAAGAAACCCTAGCAAAACAAAGTCTGAAAACCAGTGTTATTATTTAATGCAGCCTGTAATAGTTAGGAAGTTTCATGAACCTAAGCTGGGTGCTTGAAAATGGGTAAGATTCAGATATGCATCAAGGACAGTTAATGAGCATTTCATGAGCAAGGAAAACAGAGTATGGATCAGGAGTAGGGATAAGCCTGGTATAGGCAAAAATGAAAAGTACCAGCACTGTGAACACCAGGAAAAGTTCAGACTAGATATAAACAGTAAACAAAAATGCAGGAGAAAAATCAGTATAAAAGGAAATACAGTATAACAGAGGAATAAGGAACAAAGACCAGCTAGGCCACTATTATAATAAATAACTCAGGTATAACCCCGTCATCCTGCACTTCCCCCTCTTCACCACATTCTTTGAACTTACATCCAAATCACCCAAATTACACAAAAAATCTTTGATCTGTGCCTCCTACCCATTCCCAGGCCCCTTCTTAAGTCCTTTATCTCTACCCAAGACTGTTAACAGTTCCCCCGCCAGAATTCTTGTCTTGTCTCTAGTGTCTACCCCATGGTCCACTTGGTAGAGAATCACCAGGGGGCTCTTTCTAAACACAGATCTGACCAAAGCTCAGGAGATTTCAGCTGCTCCTTTTACTCGCTTACAGTAAAAACACCTTGTCTTGACATATTCGGTCCTTCCTAACTTCCTCTCCAGCTTTATTTTTCCACAAACTAACCTCTATCTAAAAAAGAGCCTCCTATACCTGGAGCTAGCTCAGCGCTTTTTGAAGCCTTTTCCACACACTACAAAAATACTGAATTCTGCCTTGCACTGTACACCCACTGCAGTAGGTATCTCTGGAATAAATAAAACTTCTCCTGGTCTGTCATAATTATCCTATCCCTAGCTATTTTTTTTTAAGTTACAATGCTACACATGGGAGTCCAAAAAATTTGACTAAAATGAAGGCTTGCATTATTGTGCGATTAATAAAATGGCTGGTGTAAGACCAGACAGCTCAAATTCTAGGAATCCAGAAGCCAATCACCTATGACATTATATCCAAATTCACATGATTGCAAGGTTTTACTACATTAGAGCCCCATGATCTAGGGTTTGGCTACACAGGTTAAGAGCAGATTCAAGACTCAGAGTGACTAGGTTCTTAGCCAGACTCTCCCACCTTCTAGCCATAGTTAACCACCGTGCCTCAGTTTTTATCTATAATAAAATAATAATAATTTTGCTTATCTCATACAGTTGTTATGAGATAGGATGAATGAGGAGCAAATGAGCTCGTATCTGTAAAACACTCTGAACTGTGCCTGGCACACTTACAGATATGCTATAAGCACAAACATGTATATTTTCTTAGTCTCAGGACCGGTAAATACCAAGCATAATATTAGATGCACCAATAGCTTTCAATTCTCACAAGACCATGTGAAGAAGGTGGTACTAAAACCATTTTAAAGACATAGCTCAGAAAGGTTTGTCAGTCCCTTATTAAGGAGTTGAAGAGGGATTCATAAACAAGACTAAACTCTGCAAAACCAACTTTATGTTATATATACTGGAACTCAGGTGAGGATTGGAAAAAAGTGGCAAAATGGCTTGCCTTATTTATCCCAATGCTAAATTTTCATCCCACCCACACCTCTAGTTATTCTAGTCTAAAAAATGAGTAAGTGAAAACTAAGGCCCTAATACTCACCTGGTCTCTGTTAATTAAGCAAGCACATTTTGCGAGTTTTCCCTACAATTTTATTACTAGCTAGTACCAGAGATGAAAATAAATGGAACAAGACATTCAGAAAAATCGATGAATTAACCCTCCACCCCCCAATTCTCTGTGCTATCTTTAGCCACTATCTATCTAATCAGTGTCCAACATACAGTCTACTGTCAAGCTTATGCCATATTACCCACCACTTTGTATTAATCACTCGACCGTTCTCCGTTAGGAAAAGTGGGCTTATTAATCACTCTACCGTTTTCGTTAGGAAAAGTGGGCTTATCGCCCCTTCGTGACTTTTCAAGCTAGTAGGATTATTTTCATGGTACACAGGGAACATCTTTATATTAGGAACTAAAAGTTCTATTTTCGCTTAAAATAAAGATTTTTCTTAGTACAGCAAATCAAACAGTCCGACTAAGCCACTTTTATAGTAGCTGGTATCGAATAAGAAGGTAGGAGGTCCAGCCTCAGAGGCTGAGCTCTCACATCACTGGACCAGGTGAGCCTCAAAAGCTCTAAACCTGAATTTCATAAACTCCAGCTGCAGGCCTTCTAATTTCAACACAAGGGAGATTCTAGCCTATCAGGATTTCGACCGAACCGAATCCCAGCTAGTTTGTCTGCCACCTCATTACCTTCCCCTGATTTCCAACTTCTTTCCCCTGCCAAAAAAAGAATCAAGAAAGCACACTGTACTCGGCCTTTGGTACTTTCCTCTCCAACCCTTTACGCTCACGAGTTCCTCCAAACTCTACCTAGGGGGCCAATCGGAGGCACCGGACTTCCCAAAAAACAAATACCACAGACTGGGGCGACTCGAGAGGACCGATGGACGGAACCGGCTTCATACAGAGCGCTTAACCGCCCACACCAGGGCAGCGAGAGGGCCGATTAGGAGACGGCTGCGCATCCCCACCCCCAGACTTTGGTCCCGCAACCCAGAAGTGAACACCCCGCGGTTTTAAGAAACTATCTTTCCTGCTCCTTCCGGAGACGGCGGTCAGGACCACAGTCGGGGAAGCGGGGCCCTATCAACGTACCCCGGCCTAAAAGTCTCCTAGACCCGAAACCGCGCGAACCCGCCCCGCCCAGTCACTTGAGGCGCTTCAAAAGCCCGCGGGGCGCCCCGCACCCGCACAGCCCCTCTCCGCACCGAGGCCCGGCTCTGCAGGGGCGCAGACTGGCCCCAGCCGGCCCTGCCCGCCTGGGCCGCGGACCGGGGGGCGACGGCCCCACGAGCCGTTCCGCTCGCCGTCCCGCGCCCCGGAGAAGGCCCGGCCAGACCGGCGGCGGCAGCTCACCTGAGGGCCCGGCCGGGACCGGGACACGGAGGCAGGTGGAGAGAGCGTCCGAGAAGGAGCCCACGGGGCGACGGCGTGCGCCACCGGCCTCAGGCTCTCGGTCCCGGAGCGTGTTTTCAAATCTCCTCGTCTTCACGCGGCCGCGTCTCCTTCCGCCGCCCGGAAACCAGGGCCCCTCCCCCGCCGCGCCGCGCTCACGTGACCGCGGCCCGCAGCCGCGCGCAGCCGGGGAGGCGGGAGCGGGAGCGGTAGGCCCGGCCCCCGGAGGAGGGGGCCGGCGCCGGAAGCCCCCTGCGCTCCGGGAAGCCAAGAGAGGAGAGCGCCCGGTCCAAGGACAAAGCTTGGATCCAGGTCCAGCCCTGAGCTTCCCGGGCTGCATGCGTTTCTGGGGGTTGTCGCCCTGGTTACAGATAGTTGGGAGCATGCCTTTTCTCTCCTCGCTAGACCACTGTTATTCAGACCTGGAGACATTCAAAGAAGAGTATAAATTGAACTGAATTGAGAAAGAGAAAAGTTTAGGACTGCAAGGACCTTAGAATTCCTGGGAACTTTAACCTGGATGGAGCAATTAAGAACTAGTTGACGACAGAGGGCAAAATACACCTAGTAGCTGGAGCCAGAAAGTCTTAGGTGAGGATTTTCCCTAATATTTCAATTTCTCAGCACTGAGGCTCCTGCTACTGAAGTCAGGTGGGCCCAGGGAAGCTAGAGAGAAATTTAAATGCCTAGAAAGGGGATGAGAAAGCAAAGAGAATGCGTCCTTGGAAGATAGCCTTGTCAAAGACTGGCAGGTGGCATGGAGGGAAGAGCCCCAGGTATGGATTTTAGAACTTGATTCAAATTTGTTTCTGTAGTTTACCAGATTATAAGGCTCAGTAAAGCTGACAAGGAATGAGCCTCAGTTTGCTGGGTAGGGATTCAGAGCAAGGATGTCTGAGGTGGGGAGAGACCCAAGCACTGGGACTAAGATCATGCATATTCTATGCTCAGAGACAAAGAGGCAGTCCCAGGCACCCTGGCAATACAGCCATACTACCACAATCTGCCCGTTTTTTGTTTTTGTTTTTGTTTTTTTGCGGTATGTGGGCCTCTCACTGTTGTGGCCTCTCCCGTTGCAGAGCACAGGCTCTGGACGCGCAGGCTCAACGGCCATGGCTCACGGGCCCAGCCGCTCCACGGCATGTAGGATCTTCCCGGACCGGGGCACGAACCCGTGTCCCCTGCATCGGCAGGCGGACTCTCAACCACTGCGTCACCAGGGAAGCTCTGCCTGTTTCTTTAATAAATTTATTTATTTACTTTCTGTGTTGGGTCTTTGTTGCTGCGCGAGGGCTTTCTCTAATTGCGGGGGCGAGCGGGGGCTACTCTCTGTTACGGTGGCTTCTCTTCTGGAGCACAGGATCAGTCGTGACGCACGGGCTTTGTTGCTCCACGGCATGTGGGATCTTCCCAGACCAGGAGGGATCGAACCTGTGTCCCTTGCATTGGCAGGCAGATTCTTAACCACTGCGCCATCAGGGAAGGCCCAACAGTCTGCCTTGATTCCAACATAAACATACGTACTTGGTAGTCATCAGCATTATGTGGCATTATATGTTATTAAAAGTTATGAGACCAAGTCAGAAGAGGAAAGGTTGATTGCCAGCCAGACATGTCCTCTGAACTCCAGACTCATATCTGACAGCTCTCTCAACATTTTCTTTGGACATCTGCTCTACATCTCAAGGTCAATGTGTCCAAAATGGAATTCCTGATTTTCCCCCTGAAATCTAATCTTCCTACAGCTTCATCTCAAATGGCAACTCCAACCTTCCAGTTACTGAAGCCAAGACCTTTGGAGTTTGGACCTGGCTTCTTTCCTCCCTTCACATCTCACATCTAAGCCATCAGGAGAATCTGTTGACTCTACAAACACATCCTGACTTTCACCACTTAACACACCTCCCTTGCTACCATGATATTAGAAGCCATCCCATGATCACTGTAAAAAGCCTCTGAACAGGTCTCCCTGCTTCCACCACTACAGTCTAGTGTCTTCCCCCTACAGTCTAATCCTAGCAGGGCAGTTGTGTGATTATTTAAAAATCTAAGTCAGATCTTTTTCTCAAAACCTCCCAATAGCTCCCCATTTCTTTTGGAGTAAAAACCAGAGTCATTGATGGCCTCAAACTGTGCCATGTTCTGACACATCCTCTTAACCTCTGGGCATTCCTCCTACCACTCTCTCCTTTTTTGCTCTGCTCCAACCACTCTTGCTTCTTTGCCTGTGGCAAATTGAGCCTGGTGATAATGCAGCTGACAGAAGTGTGGCCTGGCTAAAGGAAGCAGGTTTTCAGCAATAGCCAGCTGTTGCCATGAGGGAACGCATATCTCATTTTCAAGAAAAAATCAGAAATCCAGAAGTGTTTATAAGAAATCTGATCTTTAAATACTGGTAAGCAAGTACATCTTTTTCCTGTTTTAAAACACTGGGTGGGGGGCTTCCCTGGTGGTGCAGTGGTTGAGAGTCCGCCTGTCGATGCAGGGGACACGGGTTCATGCCTCGGTCCGGGAAGATCCCACATGCCACAGAGCGGCTGGGCCCGTGAGCCATGGCCGCTGAGCCTGCGCGTCCGGAGCCTGTGCTCTGCAATGGGAGAGGCCACAGCAGTGAGAGGCCCTCGTACCGCAAAAAAAAAAAACAAAGAAAAAAACAAAAAACACTGGGTGGGCCAAATGAAATACTTACAAGCAGGTTGCCAGTTTACAACCTCTGGGGGTTTTTGGGGGGTTTTTTTTGGTTTTTTTGGCCATACGCGGGCCTCTCACTGTTGTGGCCTCTCCCGTTGCGGAGCACAGGCTCCGGACGCGCAGGCCCAGCGGCCATGGCTCACAGGTCTAGCCACTCTGCGGCATGTGGGATCTTCCCGGACCGGGGCATGAACCCATGTCCCCTGCATCGGCAGGCGGACTCTCAACCACTGCGCCACCAGGGAAGCCCCAACCTCTGGTTTAAATCATGAAAAGTATGTACGTAAAAATAGATTTCCAACTCCAAGGGATGAACAGAATAATTACAAGAATTGTCTGCTTAGCTGAGCCAGAATAGATCTTTGATAAATAACAAGCATATAACTAATCAAGGGTCCCTGACCCATGCCAGAAAAACATGTATAGTGAACATGCATTCCAGAATCTGTAGGATATTCCACCTCCGAAACTCTGTCCAGTTGGCCACTTAAACCTCTCTATCAGTTTCCTCGGGCTACTATAACAAAGTATCACAAACTAGGTGACTTAAACAAAAGAAATTTATTGGCTCTCTGTTTTGGAGACCAGAACTCTGAAATCAAGGTGTTGGCAGGGTTGATTCCTTCCGGGAGCTCTGAGGAAAAATCTGGTCCATGCCTCTCTCCAAGCTTCTGGTAGCCTTAGATGTTCCTTGGCTTGTAGATGGCATTCTCTTTGTCTTCACATTGTCTGCCTTTTGTGTGTGTCTGTGTCCAAATTTCCTCTTTTTATAAGGACACCAGTCATTTAGGGCCCACCCTAATGATCTCATTTTAACTTGACTACCTCTGTAAAGACCCTATTTGCAAATAAGGTCACCTTCTGAGGTACTAGTGGTTAGGACTTCAACATATCTTTTCAGAAGGACACAATTCAACCCATAACAGTCACCAAGATCTATGTCCCGGGAATTCCCTGGTGGTCCAGTGGTTAGGATTCCACACTTCAACTGCAGGGGGCACAGGTTTGATCCCTGGTCGGGGAACAAAAATTCCACAAGCTGTGTGGGGTGGCCAAAACAAAAACAGATTTGTGTCTAGAAATGTCCATATTTCACCATTTGAACATCTCTTTTTTTGTCTATGCTGAGAAGCATCACAAAATTCTAACTTAAGTAACTTATTACCACACCGTCTACCTAAACTTTGCAGCTTCTCTGTTCTTTATACTGGGCTTCCAGTTAATATTTGCTTTGGAAATAGGATACCACTGCTAAAAAAAAAAAAAAAAAAAAAAAAAAAAAAATTGAAACCTCTGTTAATCTAATAAACTTGATTTTATAATGTCAAGACAAATAATAAAAGCATAAACATATTATACTGGCTTTTACATTTCAGAGCTACTACTGACACGGAAAGCAGAGACTCTTTGAAGAGAGGTAAAAAGATGAGTTCAAATTTGGCACTATAATCAGGGACAAGAATTCAAAATGCATTCTCCAGAAATCTCTTGCATTCTTCCTATGTACTAACAAAGAAAGATCAGGAAGAGAAATTAAGGAAACAATCCCATTAACCATCTCAACAAAAAGAATAAAATACCTAGGAATAAACCTCCCTAAGAAGGTAAAAGACCTGTACTCAGAAAACTATAAAACACTGATGAAAGAAATCAAAGATAACAGAAACAGATAGAGAGATATACCATGCTCCTGGATTGGAAGAATCAATATTGTGAAACTGACTATACTACCCAAAGCAATCTACAGGTTCAGTGCAATCCCTGTCAAATTACCAATGGCATTATTCACAGAATTAGAACAAAAAATTTCATAATTTGTATGGAAACACAAAAGACCCCAAATAGCTAAAGCAATCTTGAGAAAGAAAAACGGAGCTGCAGGAATCAGGCTCCCTGACTTCAGACTATACTACAAAGCTACACTAATCAAGACACTATGGTACTGGCACAAAAACAGAAATACAGATCAATGGACCAGGATAGAAAGCCCAGAGATAAACCCATGCACATATGGTCACCTTATCTTTGATGAAGGGGTCAAGAATATACAATGGAGAAAAGACAGCCTCTTCAATAAATGGTGCTGGAAAAACTGGATAGATACATGTAAAAGAATGAAATTAGAACACACCCTAACACCATACACAAAAATAAGCCCAAAGTGGATTAAAGACCTAAATGTAAGGCCAGAAACTATCAAACTCTTAGAGGAAAACATAGGCAGAACACTCTATGACATAAATCACAGCAAGATCCTTTTTGACCCACCTCCTAGAGAAATGGAAATAAAAACAAAAATAAACAAATGGGACCTAATGAAACTTAAAAGCTTTTGCACAGCAAAGGAAACCATAAACAAGACGAAAAGACAACCCTCAGAATGGGAGAAAATATTTGCAAATGAAGCAACTGACAAAGGAGTAATCTCCAAAATATACAAGCAGCTCATGCAGCTCAATATCACAAAAACAAACAACCCAATCCAAAAATGGGCAGAAGACCTAAATAGACGTTTCTCCAAAGAAGACATACAGATGGCCAACAAATACATGAAAAGGTGCTCAACATCACTAATCATTAGAGAAATGCAAATCAAAACCACAATGAGGTATCACCTCACACCAGTCAGAATGGCCATCATCAAAAAATCTAGAAACAATAAATGCTGGAAAGGGTGTGGAGAAAAGGGAACGCTCCTGCACTGTTGGTGGGAATGTAAACTGATACAGCCTCTAAGGAGAACAGTATGGAGGTATGCTGGGAAGCCTGGCAACAGATATTTTTATTGATGAGGTATCATTGGACCCTATTTGTGCAAAATGAAATTTTTAGTCAAGTTTCTTAGATAAAGGAACCAGTTCTGGCTTTAAATTAAAAGGGATTTATTCAGAGAATATTGAGTAACACAGAAAGGCGAGGAAGGATGCTGACCCAGGCTTGTAAAAAAGACGGGAAGGAGGGAGACCAGCCAGGAACTAGGAGTACAACATCTGTTATACCACAAACTCATTCCAAGACGTAAGAATTGAAAATGAAGAAATAAAATTGTCTACGTTTCCAGGTATAATTATATGCCTAAAAAATCAACTGGAAAGCTACTAAAAACAATAAGAGAATTCAAAAAGGGTGAGGCAATATAAAATTAACATTCAGGGCTTCCCTGGTGGCTCAGTGGTTGAGAGTCCGCCTGCTGATGCAGGGGACACGCGTTCGTGCCCCGATCCGGGAAGATTCCACATGCTGCGGAGCGGCTAGGCCCGTGAGCCATGGCCGCTGAGCCTGCGCGTCCGGAGCCTGTGCTCCGCAACGGGAGAGGCCACAACAGTGAGAGGCCCGCGTATAGCAAAAAAAAAAAAAAAAGTTTTAAATTCATATTCTTTCAATCTAGTAATCCCATCCCCCCAGAATTTATCCCATAGATATAAAAGTATCAGTCCAAAGTACATATTTATAAGATATTTATTACAACAATATTTGAGTAACAATACACTAGGGAAAACAATGAATATCAATCAAAAGGGGAATAATTAAATAAACTGTGATACATTGACGCTTACAGTGCCATTAAAAAGATTCAGTTTCATCTATACCAGTTAATTTGAAGAGGTTTTTTTCGCAATGTATTTTCAGGTAAGGAAACGTATATATAGTCTAATTACATTGTTATGAAATAAACCAAAAATGTAAACATCAATATATGTCTGTACTTCTGTGTGATCACATAAACATGGAGAAAGCTATGAAAAATAACGTCAGAATGTTATTAGTTACCTGGGAGGAACAGAAGGAAAGAGGGGTGTGTAAACAGCAGAAAGAGAAGATTGAAAGGATGGCTATCAAAAAGTAAAATCAAATAATATTTAACACCCTAATATCAAGCATTGTTTTTTATTTTAACATAGTACATTGTTGAAACCAGGAAACTGAAGTTAGTACAATACTATTAACTCATGTGTAGATCATGTTTGGATTTCACCAGTTTTTACTACAAGCATTGATTTTTATTTTTTACAGCTTTATTAAGGTGTAATTGACATACAAAACCCTACACTTATTTAACGTATACAATATGATGAGTTTGCATATATACATGTACCCGTGATACAATCACCACAAGCAAGGTAATAGACATATTCATCACTTCCAAAAGTTTCCTTGTGTCCCTTTGCTTTTTTTTTTCAAATTAAAAAGCAATTTCATGGTGAGGACAATTAACATGAGATCTGCCCTCTTAACAGCTTTTAAAATGCAAAACACCAAATTGCTAACTATAGGCACGATATTGAACAGCAGATCTCTAGGACTCATCTTGCATAACTATAACTTTATACCCACTGGCATCACTCCCCATCTCCTATTCCCCCCATTCCCTGGCAACCACCATTCGATTTTCTGCTTTTCTAAGTTTGACTATTTTCGATACCTCATGTACGTGGAATAACGCATTATTTGTCCAAGCATTGATTTTTAAATGCTTACTTAACCATATACCAAAACTTGAGACATTAACACACCCTGTAATAACATACCTGTAAGTCCCATCACAAAGTTCTGAAGAAGGTTCACCTTAAGCAGTGAACTTCAATATTTTGTCTCCTAAAAGCTAAAAAGCGTTTACAAACAACTTATATAAGGAAGTACGTCCTTTAACAAATCTTTATGAAAAAGTCATGTGATCATCGCAGACGTTAAATTGCCAACTTGCAGATCCTACACATATTCATAGTCTCTGTAAATATTTTCCCACATCTCAATGTCGCTTTACCCCTCTCATCAATTCTGCTAAACAGGAAGACTGACAATTTCCACAGCTAGAGAGTGAATAAAGGGCTCTGTAGGGATTCAGATAGGCATCCTTGATCCCACTATGAGAGTCAGAATGTATAACTACCAGACTGATATCCTTATTCCCAAGGATGATAGGATGATCGCTCAAAAGTTTTAACAAATGATACAGCTCAGCACCAAACAATCAGCACAGAGGCCAGCTTTAAAATACCAACACAGCCATCTTAGTGCCTCCCAGTTGGACACCAGCCCTGAGGAAACTAAGGTGCAAGGATGCGCATGTCTAGGAAACTATAAACTCTGAATGCAGATATCAAAACCCCTACATTTACAGGGAAAGAAGTAAGACAGTCTTCCTATTATAGCCAACTAAAGAAAACTTTAAAATTAGAAAATGGCCATTGCAGAGCCTGGGGCATTATTTCTAAAATACCATCCTTAAAACAGCATTTTGGGGTTTTCATGATGGCACAGTGGTTGAGAATCCTCCTGACAATGCAGGGGACATGGGCTCGGGCCCTGGTCCAGGAAGATCCCAGATGCCGCGGAGCAACAAAGCCCGTGCGCCACAACTACTGAGCCTGCGCTCTAGAGCTTGCAAGCCACAACTACTGAGTGCACGTGCCACAACTACTGAAGCCCACATGCCTAGAGCCCATGCTCTGCAACAAGAGAAGCCACCACACTGAGAAGCCCGCACACCACAACGAAGAGCAGCCTCCGCTCAATGCATCTAGAGAAAGCCTGTGCGCAGCAACGAAGACCCTACACAGCCAAAAAAAAAGGGCAGAGATCTGAATTTTACTGAGATAGTATTGTCTTGTGCTTTATTAATAATGAATTTCTGTTTAGTAAATGTCCCGTAATTATGTCCCAGACTTGCTTTCCTATAACCTAGTAGTGAGGTTAAGAAGGCATAGTTAATCTTCATCCACTCTAACTAATAGATACTTCACTAATCTACCAAAAAGGACCTTATAACTGTGCCTGAAAAATTGGCTTAGGGCAGCTCTTAGTAGGGTGTTTGGGGGAAAACTAAACCCCAAGAGGCTCATTTGAAGAAAGAAGACTTGCATGATTAAATAAACGTAGGAAATGTTGCATAGCTCATTCCCCTCTTAGGAGTGTATATTACCAATTTAAAGGCTCTGAGAAATTGTGGATAAAGAAATATATTTTATTTTCATTTAGTCCAGCATTTCCCAAACTTATTTGATTAAAGATTTTAACATTTCATGAGAATAATATTTTGTGGAATACATATTTAGAACAGAATTTCCCAGTGCTCTGGTGAAAATCTTAGCTGTGAAGGGGAACTTTAGGATAAGTAGGCAAATCAGTTTGGCATTTCTGACTTCAAACTTACTTTAACCATATTTATTTGTACTATTAAATGTAAAGAATTTGAATGGATTTACCAACAGTCATCAAGGATTGTCAGAAGGTATTCAAGTTCCTACCTGAAATTTTAGCCGCATTTGACAGCTCAGTCAGCAATTCTTTTTTTAATATTTATGTATTTATTATGGCTGCACTGGGTCTTATTTGTGGAATGTGGACTTCTTAGTTGCGGCATGCATGTGGGATCTCGTTCCCCCACCAGGGATCGAACCCAGGCCCCCTGCATTGGGAGCTCGGAGTCTCACCCACTGAACCACCAGGGAAGTCCCTCAGTCAACAATTCTTTTTTTTTAAAATTTATTTATTTTTGGCTGCGTTGGGTCTTCGTTGCTGCGCGTGGGCTTTCTCTAGTTGTGGCGAGCGGGGGCTACTCTTCGTTGCAGTGCACCGGGCTTCTCATTGCAGTGGCTTCTCTTGTTGCGGAGCACGGGCTCCAGGCACATGGGCTCAGTAGTTGTGGCTCATGGGCTCTAGAGCGCAGGCTCAGTAGTTGTGGCACACGGGCTTAGTTGCTCCGCGGCATGTGGGATCTTCCCGGGCCAGGGCTTGAACCCGTGTTCCCTGCATTGTTAGGTGGATTCTTAACTACTGTGTCACCAGGGAAGCCCTCAGTCAACAATTCTTTACCTAGAATTCTCTTAACATAATTCTTAGTGAATGAAATGTAGGTTCAAACATCTGCATGTTAATGTTAAGCATCAATTCTCTGGGACATACCGCAGTAAATGGAAAGATTAAGCTCTAGAGTTAAGCTCTCTGGGTGGGAATCCCAGTCCACAACTTTTTGGCATTATGACTCTGGGTAACTTAACCTCTCCAGGTCCTTGGTGTAAGTGAATACTGTTTGAAAGGCCAAATTTCTGAGACAAAAAAGAAAGGGGGCATTAATTTTAAATGTTAATTCACACTATTATTACATTTTTCATTTTACCTAAAATTACCATTGCACTTCCAAGTAGCTTCGACAAATTTATTTTTTCTCCAATGAACAAACCGATTATTCTTACACAGAGTATGATTTATTATAAAAGATTCAGATATTAATATTATCCTTTGGGATATATACATATAACATATATTTTAAAAATAAAATTTCTATATAATGATTGTAAAATAAATTTTGCTATTTCTCATCTTTTCATTTCAAAACACTTAAATGATTTTCAAAAACTTGCCTCTCAAATAATTGATTTCTCTGTGGGGTTTTTCATAGTTTTCAAGACTTTGAATATTTCATCAATTTTATCTTCAGCTAATTTTTAAAACCATTTTAGAGATATGGTTTCTCTTTTCATCATCAGAGGCCATTCCAACTGCAGGATAGAAAGATATTTTAAAAGAGCAGAAGAAAATTATTTGAATTCCTATTATTTTGATTCTGTGAAGTAACAACTGGCAACCTTTTTTCTTTTCTAGGAGAGAAAAGCTCTCTATAAATATTATTTCACTCTATTTCAATGGATTCATGAGATGAGCAACAACTGCATTGATGTTTTGAAAGGAAACTGTGATTCAGAGGTCTTTGGAGGGAAAAATGCTGGTAATTTGTACCAGTACCTTGGTAACTTTACTAACGTGCCTACAGGGTCTGACTCTTATCCCCTGAAGGCTTAAAGGTTAGCTTAGGCAGGCTTAGAGTAAGCTTACATTAACCAAGCTCAAAGGAGCTAGTGCCCAAAGGCTGAGTGTCAATGTTTGGATTTATAATAAAAATACACCTGCTACAGAGACCAGAACACTCAGGGCAATAAGCCTAGCACATTTGCCTCTAACAGGCACACTTCCATGGGACAAAAGAAAAATTATGACCACAGGCCTGAATTGTGGACATGGAAATGAAACAAAAGGAATAAGTTAACTTGAATGATTACTAGTAAGAGACCTAATATAGCCACTTTCAAAATTGGGTTAGATTTGCCACTGGGAAAGTGATTTCTGAAATTTTCCAAGTAAGTTTCTTCCTCTGAGCCATGTTAAATGAGTACAGCCAAAATTTTCTTTAGGAATTCCCCTTTTCTTTTTCTTTTGTTAAAAGACCCATCGGGCTTCCCTTGTGGCACAGTGGTTGAGAGTCCACCTGCCGATGCAGGGGACACGGGTTCGTGCCCCGGTCCGAGAAGATCCCACATGCCACGGAGCGGCTGGGCTCGTGAGCCATGGCCACTGAGCCTGCACATCCGGAGCCTGTGCTCTGCAATGGGAGAGGCCACAACAGTGAGAGGCCCACCTACCGCAAAAAAATAAAATAAAATAAAAGACCCATCAATTCCTCTTCTGACTGACACATTCTTTCTTTAGCTATAAAAATAAATTCAATTTAGCTTCAGTCTTGCAATGCAGAAGCCTGTCTTTCTTTTTAAGCGTCACATCCCTAACTCAAAACCAGTAGATGGTTTTTGTACTTTTAAAAATGGAATGTTGGGCTTCCCTGGTGGCGCGGCGATTGAGAGTCCGCCTGCCGATGCAGGGCACGCGGGTTCGTGCCCCGGTCCAGGAGGATCCCACATGCCGCGGAGCGGCTGGGCCCGTGAGCCATGGCCGCTGAGCCTGTGCGTCCGGAGCCTGTGCTCTGCAACGGGAGAGGCCGCAACAGTGAGAGGCCCGCATACCGCAAAAAAAAAAAAAGGTGGATCTGGAGAAAGGGTTTAAATCCCTTGTCTTTTGCCTGCAACTTGCCTGAGGCTTGATTGAAACAAGTGTCTGCATCTCTTACTCTACAGTTCACTTCCTCTCCTTTCTCAGCCATCAAATTGTGTTCCTTTCAACTTGGGTCATCCAGGAGGGTTGGATGACTGGGTGATAATCATATGTGTGCTTAATGCTCGCTGAAATTTTACTTCTTTAAATAAACTAAAAAATACCATATGCAATAAGAAAAAATCAATATAATATAGAGGAGAGAAGAAGGAAGGAAGGAAACTGACATTTGCCAAGAGTGTAGTTTGTGCCAAATTCCATATGAGAGTCTGCTTTATTTATTTTTTAAATATTTATTTGGCTGTGCAGGGTCTTAGTTGTGGCACATGGGATCTTCGTTGCCACGTGCGGGATCTTTAGTTGCGTCATGCGAACTCTTAGTTGTGGTATGCGTGTGGGATCTGTTCCCTGACCAGGGATTGAACCTGGGGCCCCTGCATTGGGCGCGCAGAGTCTTAGCCACTGGACCACCAGGAAAATCCTGAGAGTCTACTTTAATATGGAGTTATTGTCATGTAACTCTTAACTTTAAGATTAGAATGCTTGTTACCTCGTTTGGTGTAGAAATTTTTATCTATTCATTCTAAATGTATTAAGGGAAATCAAACAAATTTATTCATAAATCTTGAAATATTTAACTAGCTACTATGACTTTACAGACCCTGGTTATAATTAACACAATCAATATAAAAGACTATAAGGAGGAAAGCACCATATTTCTTTTAAAATCAATTATGGTGCACATAGGGACTTCCCTGGTAGCTCAGTGTATAGGACTCTGCATTCCCACTGCGGGGGGGCCCAGGGTTCGATCCCTGGTCAAGTAACTAGATCCCACATGCATGCTGCAACTAAGAGTTCGCATGCCACAACTAAGGAGCCTGCCTCCTTCAACTAAGACCCAGTGCAACCAAATAAATTAAAAAAAAAAAAATGATGGTGCATGTAAAAATAAATGATGATTATAAGAGAAATATTTTCTTTTTTTAAATTTATTTATTTATTGTTTATTTTTGGCTGTGTTGGGTCTTCATTGCGGCACATGGGCTTTCTCTAGTTGCAGGGAGTGGGGGCTACTCTTCGTTGTGGTGCGCGGGCTTCTCTTGTTGCAGAGCACGGGCTCTAGGCATGCAGGCTCAGTAGTTGTGGCACATGGGCTCAGTAGTTGTGGCTCGTGGACTCTAGAGCACAGTCAGTAGTTGTGGCGCACGGGGTTAGTGGCTCCGCAGCATGTGGGATATTCCCAGAGCAGGGCTTGAACCTGTGTCCCCTGCATTGGCAGGCAGACTCTTAACCACTGTGCCACCAGGGAAGCCCTAAGAGAAATACTTTAAAACACATTATAGAACTAGACTTCTGTGACTGTTTCCTGAACCCACAACACTCCCCAGCACAATAAACTTATCTACTAACCCTTATTTGAAATTTGTTTAATTATTTCATCACAGAATTCTTGTAGCAAGTATTTTAATGAAGTAGGAATATTGCCTTTCAATGAAATTTATGTGACAATTAGGTGTTATCTGGGGTATGCTAATGCAAATACAACCTATTTTTTTGTTACAATTAAATATTCACCATAATGGAATTTAAAATGTAGCTTGAAAAAAAAAACTCCTAAGTGTAAACTATTTGTGCAATAATTTTCTAGTACCTCCCTCCTCAGACTGATAATGGCCACATTAGCATGTCTAAAACAGCAGCCTCCCAAGTTCTTTTTGGGCCTCTTGGGAATCACACAGTTGTATTTTTCACTTAGAAATCCCATTAACCCAACTATATTATAGGATTTTTACACTGTCCCATTTCAACTCCCTTGCACATTGTACAAACATTCACAAAATGAACAGAGTATATCTATCTTAAATTTTAAGCTTTTGACTTTTACAAAGCAATCGTATGTGATATATTTACTAATACCTGATATTAAGCATTTTTAAAAAAGTATTTATTTATTTGGCTGCACTGGGTCTTAGTTGCAGCACGCAGGATCTAGCTCCTTGACCAGGGGTCAAACCCAGGTCCCCTGCATTGGGAACATGGAGTCTTATCCGCGGGACCACAAGGGAAGTCCCTGATATTGAGCATTTAAAAAATATTTTTTGATGACTAGATATTGTAGAGAATCTCTCGTGGAACATAGTTATGGGCCAGGCCTGCAGGAAGTACACATTACTTCTGAAAACCTAAGAGTAAATACGAATCTAAAATTTTTAAAAATTGATTTAATTTAAAAATTTCGCTGGTACCAAAAAGGAAAAAGAAATTTCCCCATCTTCCTTCATTTTAGAATTTCCTTTAGAAAACTTGAAGCTGTAAATGCTTTCTCTGTCTCCTAGAGATGTATGTAAATCTTTTTATAAGCTTCTTGCCAGTTTTGCATCTCAGGAACCTCTTTCTTGGAGCCAACTTTTTGAAATGTGAACCTCAAAGAGCATGATTTCCTAGCTGCCTGTTCTAGCCCAGCTGCTTGGCTACAAGATGTGACTCCCCACTTGTTGAAAAGATTTGAGAAGTTTTATTTTCCCCTTTGATAAGGATAATTAACATGTGTATATAAAAAGACAAGAATTCTTTCTGATTTTGCAATCTATTTGGCCATTTACTGTGACAAGCATGGTTTAATGCTTATTCAATAATAAAACTTTTTTCTTTCTGAAGTACCTTTGTGAGATGTTTCCTGGATTGACAGTAAATTTAATTTTAATTATTTCCTCAACACTCATGTTCCATTGGCTAGTACCCAGTCACAGGGCCACAGCTACAGGAGGAATATAAATATAGCTAAACTGTATGCCCAGGTAAATAAGCGCCTGGGTTTTGCGGGGGAGGAAAACTTCTCTACCAATTAAGGTCTGACTGGTTACTGGTTGGGGTGGGACTTCAAATTAAATTAACTAACAATGGACAGATTAACAAAGAAAAGTTTATGTTGCCGCAAGAGTACTCAGCAGTGAGTAATTCCCTGAATAGTCAGAGATAAATGTTTACATACCAGCTTTAAAAAGGAGGCTGTTTTAGGGCTTCAGTGAGAAAGTATGTTTCCCACTAAACGGAAGGTTCTACTGGATTTTTTGATATTAATGACAGCTGAGTTTATGCTTCCTAATGCTAAGGGTCAGTCTTTTTCCAAGAAGGAAACTTTCTCAGAGGAGGGTCAATGGCAGCTGTATTTTCTAGAGGTTCTGCTTAAGTTCAGATAATATTTCTTTCTGTGGCCGCTGATTGTTCAGATGTTTCCAGTTTAAAATAATTTTCAGACCATTTTCATACTACTTTGGTGAGCTGTTAATTCCTCTAGTTTGATAAACAACTAGCTAGCTTCTGCATCTGCTGAATATGAGATTCACGTGTTCCCCAACACAGAACACTCTCAACCCTTGTCCAATGAAGAAATCCTAAAGTTCTATCCAGTCACGGCATTCAGGAACAGAGTAACTTGGGGCATAGTCCCTGTTGAAGATCTTGTCTTCTCTCGGCAACAGATAACCCAGCACAGGTGTTAGATTTGTATTTATCCTAGTTAGCAGAAGTAATGTACACCTCCTTTCAGGCCCGGCCCACAAAAATGTTCCATGAGTGATTCTCCATACCCTTTCTCCTTCTAACATCTTGATACAGAGGAGCTGGATGCCATATTTATATGGCTTTTCCGATTGTTTGTTGCTAATATATGGAACACATGATGGTTCCAATAGGTTAATATGCACATGGGCAAAATTTTACACACTCTTATACCCAGAGTAGAAACATTAATTTGAAAGGGGCCATCTGCTGTTCTTGGAGAGCCTCCCAGAAATGAGAGAGGCAACTGGGACTCCCCTGGCCACACAGACTCTGGAGGCAACTATTCTGGGGGCTTGTTCCACCGTGAGGATACTGATGCCATTAAGAGCCATTTTGGAATCCTCCCTCTACTAGTGCCGGCCTGGCATAGCCCATTGGGCAGTTAGCACCAGTCCTGGGACACCCCAGGCCAAGCAGCTAACCAGGCAGGGATATAGCCTCACCTACCAGCAGACAAGCTGCCACTGAGGCCCCAGCCACCCAGGGAAGAAGCCCCGCCCACCAGCGGGCCAACACCAACTCCAGGAACCCCAGAACCCTGCAGCAAGAGACCCCAGGACCCGGTTCCACCCACCACCGGGGAAACACCAGTCCTGGGACTATCCCAACCCCTCAGCCAGCCATCTCAAGACCAGGCTCACCCACCAGCAGGCCAACGCCAGCCTCAGGACACCTTCGGCCCCTCAGTCAACTGCCTCAGTGTCTGGCCCCACCTACCAGCGGCCTGACACCAGTTTGGGGACACCTCAGAGTCCACAGCCAGCTGTGTCAGGAACCACCCCCACCTACCAGCAGGCCGACACCAGCCCCAGGACACCTGTGGGCCATGGCCTCACCCACCAACAGGCTGACACTAGCTCTGAAACACCCTACCTTGCAGCCAGCCATACTGGGATCTGGCTCTGCCCACCAGGGGACCAGCAATAGCCCGGGGACCACCCCCAGGGCATTGCAGCTGGCTGCCTTGCGACCCAACCCCACCCAACAACAGGCAAATATTTTATAAGTTTCAGGTGTATAACATAGTGGTGGGTGGGGTGGGTACTGACACATAGATCAATGGAATAGAATAGAGAGCCCAGAAATGAACCCACACTTACATGGTCAATTCATCTATGACAAAGGAGGCAAGAATATACAAGGGGGAAAAGATAGCCTCTTCAGTAAATGGTGTTGGGAAAACTAGACAGCTACATACAAAAGAAACAAACTAGACTACTTTCTCACACCATATACAAAAACAAACTGAAAATGGATTAAAAACCTAAATGTAAGACACCATAAAACTCCTAGAAGAAAACACAGGCAGTACATTCTTTGACATAAGTCACAGCAATATTGTTTTGGATCTATCTCCACAGGCAAGGGAAACAAAAGCAAAACAAACAAATGGAACTACATCAAACTAAAAAGCTTTTGCACAGCAGACAAAATGATCAACAAATGAAAAGGCTGCCTACTGAATAGAAGATATTTGTAAATGATATATCTGATAAGGGGTTAATATCCAAAATATACAAAGAACTCATGCAACTCAACATCAAAAAAACAAAAAACTGGGCTTCCCTGGTGGCGCAGTGGTTGAGAGTCCGCCTGCCAACGCAGGGGACACGGGTTCGTGCCCCGGTCCGGGAAGATCTCACATGCCGTGGAGCGGCTGGGGGTCCGTGAGCCATGGCCACCGAGCCTGCGCGTCCGGAGCCTGTGCTGCACAACGGGAGAGGCCACAACAGTGAAAGGCCCGTGTACTGCAAAAAAAAAACAAAAAAAAAAACTATCAACCCAATTAAAAAAAACGTGCAGAGGATCTGAATAGACATTTTTCCAAAGAAGACACACAAATGGCCAACGGGCACATGAGAAATGCTCAATATCACTAATCATCAGGGAAATGCAAATCAAAACCATAATGAAATATCACCTCACCAGCATGGCTATTATCAAGAAGACCACAAATAACAAGTGTTGGCAAGGATGTGGAGAAAAGGGAACGATCGTGAACTGTGGATGGGAATGTAAATTGGTACAGCCACTATGGAAAACAGCATGGAGGTTCCTCAAAAAATTAAAAATAAAACTACCATATGATCCAGGATTGCCAATCCTGGGTATTTATTCTAAGAAAGCAAAAACACTAATAGAAAAGATACATACACCTCTATGTTCCTTGCAGCGTTACTCACAATAGGCAAGATACAGAATCCAGCTAAGTACGTACTCATTGGATAGATGAATGGACAAAAAAGATGTGAGATATATATATTTATTTATTTATATTTTTTCAATGGAATTTTACTCAGCCATAAAAAAAGAATGAAATTTTGCAATTTGTGACAACACGGATGGACCTTGAGGTTATTATGCTAAGTGAAATAAGTAAAAGAGAGAAAGATAAATACTGTATGATTTCACTTATATGTTGAATCTAAAAGAGCAAAACAAATGAACAAAATAACAAAACAGAAGCAGAGTCATAGATACAGAGAACAGACAGGTGGTTGCAAGAGGGGAAAGGTGAGGGGATGAGTGAAATAAGTGAGGGAAATTAAGAGGCACAAACTTCCAGTTACAAAATATATGAGTCACAGGTATGAAATGTACAAGATGGGGATTATAGTCAATAATTATGTAATATCTCTGTATGATGACAGATGGTAACTAGACTTATTGCGGTGATCACTCTGAAATGTATAGACATATCAAATCACTATATTGTGCACCAGGAAATAACATGGTGTTGCAGGTCAATTATACTTCAAAAAGTAAACAAACAAATCCATAGAAAAGGAGATCGGATTTGTGGTTACCAGAGGCAAGGGGGAGGGGGAGGGGGAATTGGATAAAGGTGGTCAAAAGGTACAAACTTCCAGTTACAAGGTAAATAAATACCAGGGGAGTAATGTACAACATGGTTAATATAATTCACACTAAGGTGTGTTACACATGAAAGTTGTTAAAAGAGTAAATCCTTGTCAAATAGAGAAAGACGAATACTGTATGTTATCATTTATTTGTGGAATCTAAAAAATAAAACAAACAAATGAATATAACAAAAGAAGAACAGACTCACAGATATAGAGAACAAACTAGTGGTTACCAACGAGGAGGAGGAAGGGGGAGGGGCAAATTAGGGGTAGGGTATTAGGAAGTATAAGCTACTATGTATAAAATAAATAAGCTACAAGAATATATTGTACAGCACAGGGAATATAGCCAATATTTTATAATAACTTTAAATGGAGTATAATCTATAAAAAATTTGAACCACTATGGTATACACCTGAAACAAATAAAATATTGTAAATCAACTGTACCTCAATAAAAATTAAAAAACTTTTTAAAAAGAGTAAATCCTGGGGCTCCCCTGGTGGGGCAGTTGTTGAGAGTCCCCCTGCCGATGCAGGGGACACAGGTTTGTGCCCCGGTCCGGGAAGATCCCACATGCCGTGGAGCGGCTGGGCCCGTGAGCCATGGTTGCTGGGCCTGCATGTCCGGAGCCTGTGCCCCACAATGGGAGAGGCCACAACAGTGAGAGGCCCACGTACCACAAAAAAAGAGAAAAAAACAGAGTAAATCCTAAGAGTCCTTATTACAAAGAAAAAACATTTTTTTCTTTTATTTTGTATCTGTATGATATGATGGATGTTCACTAAAATTATTGTGGTAATCATTAAAAACAACAAGCAAAGAAAATAAAAACTCAGGAAGAAATCTAAACAAAAGGGCAAGAACCTATATTTACAAAAACTATAAAAGTTGGCCAAAGGATGTAAATTTTTTTCCTTCTAACTAAATGGAGAGAAAGACATTCTACATGACCTTCTTTGGAAGACCCAAATATAGTGATGTTTCTTTTGCCCAAATTAAATCTATAAATTTCAAGGCAACTCTCCTTAAAATCCTGGTTGGATTTTTACAGAATAGAACTTGACAAGATGATTCTAAAGTTCCTTTGAGGGACTTCCCTGGTGGCACAATAGTTAAGAATCCACCTGCCAATGCAGGAGACACGGGTTCGACACCTGGTCTGGGAAGATCCCACATGCCGCAGACCAACTAAGCCCATGCGCCACAACTACTGAGCCTGTGTTCTAGGGCCAGCGTACCGCAACTACTGAGCCCATGTGCTGCAACTACTGAAGCCTGCGTGCCTAGAGCCCATGCTCCACAACAAGAGAAGCCATTGCAGTGAGAAGCCCGTGCGCTACAATGAAGAGTAGCCCCCGCTCGCCACAACTAGAGAAAGCCCACACACAGTAATGAAGACCAATGCCGCCAAAATAATAATAATTATTATTATTATAAAATAAAATAATGTTCCTTTGATTCACTGTAGCATTGTTCATTATAGCAAGGGGCTCGGAACTACTTAAATGTGCATTGGGAGGGAACAATAGGATGCTAAGTAGTTATTAAAAAGAATGAGGCAGAACTATAAATATTGACATTGAAAGCTTTCCAAGATCTATTGTTAAATGAAAAAAGCAAAGTACAGAACAGAGTGCATACTACGCTACAATATGGACCAAGAACGAAGGGATATGTATAGGAATTGATACCTATTTATATGTATACACACACACACACACACACACACACACACATATACACACACATGCTTGTGTATATCTAGGATGTTTCTGGAATGATATAGAAGAATCTAGTAAAGATAGTTTCCTCTAAGAAGGGAATTTCTGGAAGTGAGGGTCAGAGATGGGAGGGGAAACTTACTTTTTACGTAGCCTTTTGTCATCATGTGCATGCTTTAATTAAAAAGAAAATAATCTTGGGTTTCCCTGGTGGCGCAGTGGTTGGGAGTCCGCCTGCCGATGCAGGGGACACGGGTTCATGCCCCGGTCCGGGAAGATCCCACATGGGCCCGTGAGCCATGGCCGCTGAGCCTGCACATCCGGAGCCTGTGCTCCGCAACGGGAGAAGCCACAACAGTGAGAGGCCCGCGTACCGCAAAAAAAAAAAAGAAGAAGAAGAAAAAGAAAAGAAAATAATCTTTATGAAACAAGTTCAGTTGGAAGTATATGCACAAGAATAGACAAAAGTATTCTGACAAAGAAGACAATGTAGGGGATTTATTCAACTGAATTTCAAAATATACCATAAAGCTGTAATTATGGTAATTACAGCTTTACGGTATATTTGTAATTAAAACTCTGTGAGGGACTTCCCTGGTGGCGCAGTGGTTAAGAATCCGCCTGCCAATGCAGGCGACACGGGTTCGAGCCCTGTTCTGGGAAGATCCCACATGCTACGGAGCAACTAAGCCCGTGCACCACAACTACTGAGCCTGTGCTCTAGGGCCCACGAGCCACAACTATTGAGTCCACATGCCACAACTACTGAAGCCCATGCGCCTAGAGACCCTGCTCCGCAACAAGAGAAGCCACCACAATGAGAAGCCCGCGCACCGCAACTAAGAGTAGCCCCCCCTTGTCGCAACTAGAGAAAGCCTGCGTGCAGCAACGAAGACCCAAAGCAGCTAAAAATAAATAAAATAAAATAAATTTAAAAAAAAACTGTGATAACAGACCTAGAACAGAGAAATAGATCAATGAAACAAAGAGACCCATGTATACAGTGTTAGTCCAGATCCTCTGAAAACCAAAATATGAGCTGTCTACCATCTACTGTGGAAAATATCTGCGAGGAAAAATTAAGAGTGAGGGAAGAGGACCGGGAATGCACAGTCAGACAACAATGCAGACCACTCCCATCCCCCCACCCTGGGAAAGAGAGAAGGAAGGGAGGAAGGTCTTAGCCTGCAATGCAGTTCTAAGAAAGCTTCAGAGAGTGGAATTGTGGATTACCAGGGGCTGACGGGGGTGGGGGAAATAGGGAGAAGTTGATAAAAGAGTATAAACTTTCAGTTATAAGATGAATAAGGTCTGAGGATCTAATGTAGAAAATGGTATCTGTAGTTGATTATACTGTACTGTATAACTGAAATTTGCTAAAAGAGTAGAACTTAAGTGTTCCAGTCAAAAAAAAAAGTAAATATGTAAGTGATGAATGTGTTAACTCAATGGTGGGAATTCTTTCCATATATACATATATATAATACATATTTTTTATGAAACAAGTTCAGCTGGAGGTATATGCACAAGATATTTATTATATAAATTATTTTTATTTATTAATTAATATATAAATTAATAATTTATATAAAATTATTATTATTTATATAATAATCTTATTGTACACTTTAAACATATTACAATTTTGTCAATTACACTTCTATAAAGCTGAAGAAAAAGAAAAAGTTTTGACAGGCCGACAGGGAGTCTTCCAGCCAAAGTGATTTGTCAGAGGCATCTTATCTCCCAGAAAGAGACCTACCTTAGTAGATACTCAGTCACTAGGAGCAACCCATGGGAAGTGAGGCCTCAGAGCAAAAAAGATGATGGATTTCAGAGTGTAAGAGGTGGAGATGATTCCAGCTGTAAGAAGCTGGAAGAAGGACCTCGGTTCTTGTCTTTTTTGAAGAAAGAATTCAGGAGAGAGACTAAGATTGTGAGAAAAGCAAAAGTGTTTATTAGAAGCAAAATACTTGTAGAAGAAGAAAAGTATGTGTGGAAGAGCACACAGATGAGCTCAGAGTTGCCTGCAATAGGAGCAGCTTAAGTTGCTTATATAGGGGCCATTTTCCAGGTTTTTTTCTGGCCAATTATCTCCACATTTGGTACTGGGCGTCTCTCAGCCAAGATGGATTCCAATTGGCATCTTCTCCCTCCTTCTGTCCTTCCCCTAGAGCTAGGGCCTTCTCTGCACATGTGTTGGACTGGAAACCCACAAGAATGCACCCAATCAGGGCCCAATGCCCCCACTGGTATCCCACCTGGAAGCATCAGCGTGAGACCAGCTGCAGCTGCTCAGTCTGGGGCCTATCTCCTACCTCAGAGCTGCTGGTAATTACTCTCCTGCAGTAAGAGATCTGAGATCTCTACACTCACACACACACACAGATATATATACACACATATATGTATATATATGCATACTTGTATATATACACAAATATGTGTGTATATATATCAGAATTTAGTACATGATGAATGTGACATTTCAAGTCAATGAAGGAAAAGATGATTCAATACATAATGTTGGGATCATTGGCTATGGATTTGAAAATCAAAATTTTATTTATATCCCAACCTAACATCTAAATTTTTTTTAAAACACCTTAGAAAGAAAATATAAAACAATATTTTCTTGGCCACGTAATGTTTAAGAAAATCACTAAACCCTAAATCCATAATAAAAAGATTGATCATTAGATTTTATAAAAATTTAAAGCTTTGGTGTAGTGAAAAGATATCATGACAGATTAAAAAAAAAGACAATTATCAGATTATACACACACATACACACACACACACACACACACACATACACAAAGTAACCAAAAAATAGTCTTGAAAAAGACAACTGAAATGATCATTAAGCTATGAAATATTGTCCTTCTTACTAGTAATTAGGAAAATGCATTTAAAATAATGGGATCTCATTTTTAGTTATCCATGCAGGCGAAGTTTTTTTTTTTCATTGATAATACCCAGTATTTATGGGAAGTGAAGAAAAAAAGCACTCAGATTCTTTGTTAAAGGAAGTGTAAATTGGTGCAGCTTTTTGGGAGGGAAATTGGACAGTGGTCATCAAAATTTTAAGTGCCTATATACCTTAGCTCAATTCAAAATCTAGAAATCTGTCCAAGAAAAGTATTCGCACATATGCACAAAGATATATTAACAAGGATGTTTAGTGTGGGCAAAGCTTGTAGAAGCAAAACGCTGGAAAGCACCTAAAAGTTGTCATTAGAAGAATATTAACGGAACGTTAGAGGATGTAAGTGATTTTATATACAAGGTATTCCATGTAGAGTAAATGGTTGTACTTATTATGTACGATACATTACGTTTTATGGAATATTATAAATCCATTAAAAAGAAAAGAATACTGGGACTTCCCTGGTGGTCCAGCGGTTAAGACTCCATGCTGCCAATGCAGAGGGCCCAGGTTCGATCCCTTGTCAGGAAGCTAGATCCCGTGTGCTGCAACTAAGAGCCTGCATGCCACAACTGAAAAAAAAGATCCTGCACGCCGCAGCTAAGACCTGGCACAGCCAAATAAATAAATAAATATATTTTTTAAAAAAGAAATGAATACTATAGCTTTACATATACTAATATGTAAAGATCTCCAAGGTATACTATTAAGTAAAAAATCGATGTGTGGAACAATGTTATAATGACTCCTTTTCTGTTAACTTTTAATTTATTTATTTTATTTTTATTTATTTTTGGCTGCACTGGAACTTCGTTGCTGAGCATGGGCTTTCTGTAGTTGTGGCGAGTGGGGGCTACTCTTCGTTGTGGTGCGTGGGCTTCCCATTGCGGTGGCTTCTCTTGTTGCGGAGCACGGGCTCTAGGCGTGCGGGGTTCGGTAGTTGTGGCACGTGGGCTCCAGAGCGCAGGCTCAGTAGTCGTGGCTCATGGGCTTGGTTGCTCCGCGGCATGTGGGATCTTCCCGGACCAGGGATTGAACCCGTGTCCCCTGCATTGGCAGGAGGATTCTTAACCACTGCGCCACCAGGGAAGCCCCCTACCCAAGTTTTTACTCCGTTGTACTCATTTCAGTGCACTGTTAATGCTTGTCCCTTCTACACCTACAGACGGGGACAGGGAATGCAGCCTTCTTGCTTCCTGGGGGCTTGCATATGGTAGACACTAATGCATCTTTTTTTTTTTTTTTTTTTTTTTGCGGTATGCGGGGCTCTCACTGTTGTGGCCTCTCCTGTTGCGGAGCACAGGCTCCGGACGCACAGGCTCAGCGGCCATGTCTCACGGGCCTAGCCGCTCCGCGGCATGTGGGATCTTCCCGGACCGGGGCACGAACCCGTGTCCCCTGCATCGGCAGGCGGACTCTCAACCACTGCGCCACCAGGGAAGCCCATAATGCATATTTCTTGAATGATTAAATAAAAAGAAATATTTTGAACTGAAGCTTTATGTCATTTCTTCCACATGGAAGCTTGTCCCCACCATTCCTCAAACCCGAAGTCACCCTGTAATTTCAGCCAGTCTCTGCCCACTTTCCAGCACTCCCCCGTGTTCCCCAGAGAGCTCCCTCTAGCACTAGTGGGTATGGAAGCATTTTACTTTAGATTGTGGTGATGGTTGCTCAGCAGTATAAAATTACTAAAGTTTATCGAACCATACACTTACAATGGATGGATTACATGGTCTGTAAATTGTATCTCAATAAAACTCTTAGAAGTTGAAAAGAAGAGAGAATTATGAATAGATCTGGGGGCCAATCTATAGTGTCCACCACAGGCTTTTTTCCATAAATGGAATTATATTTTATGTATTTTTTGTAAATTGTTCTTTTCATATAATAGGTACCAGAACAGATCTTGCTGAATAACACACATATTTCATCAATTTTAAACATACAATTTTTCACATTTTAATGTGAACACCTCTTACAACTGACTCTACATGGGTGTCAAAACCTTAGAATGGGTGTCAGTGGCTTGGTAGAAAATCCTAGAAAGTATAATAGAGGAACACTTTTTTTTTTTTTTTTGTGGTACATGGGCCTCTCACTGTTGTGGCCTCTCCCTTTGCGGAGCACAGGCTCCAGACGCACAGGCTCAGCAGCCGTGGCCCACGGGCCCAGCTGCTCCGCAGCACGTGGGATCCTCCCGGACCAGGGCACGAACCCGTGACCCTGCATCGGCAGGCGGACCCTCAACTACTGCGCCACCAGGGAAGCCCTAGAGGAACACTTTTTAAAGAAATGCTGATCAAAACTACAATGAGCTATTACCTCACATTGGTCAGAATGGCCAATGTCAAAAAGTCTACATTTAATAAATGCTGGAGAGGGTGTGGAGAAAAGGGAACTCTCCTATACTATTCGTGGGAATGTAAATTGGTGCAGCCACTATGGAAAACAGTCGGGAAGTTTCTTAAAAAACTAAAAATAGGGTTACCATATGATCCAGCAATCCCGCTCCTGGGCATATATCTGGAAACGTCAAAAACTCTAATTTGAAAAGATACATGCATCCCAATGTTCATAGTAGCACTATTTACAATAGACAAGATATAGAAGCAAACTAAATGTCCATAAACAGATGAATGGATAAAGAAGATGTGGGATATATATACACACAAAGGAATACTACTCAGCCATAAAAAATGAAATATTGCCATTTACAGCAACATGGATGGACATAGAGATGATCATACTAAGTGAAGTAAGTCAGACTGAGAAAGATAAATATCATACGATATCACTTATATGTGGAATCTAAAAAAAATCATACTAATGAACTTATTAATGAAACAGAAATAGACTCACACACTTAGAAAACAAACTTATGATTACCAAAGGGGAAAGGAGGGAAGGGTAAATTAGGAGTTTGGGATTAACTGATACACACTACTATGTGTAAAATAGATAGCCAACAAGGACCTACTGTATAGAACAAGGAATTATATTCAATATCCTATGATAAACCATAATGGAAAAGAATATGAAAAAGAATATGTATATATATATATGTATAACTCAATCATGTTGCTGTATAGCGGAAATTAACACAGTATTGTAAGTCAACTATACTTCAATAAAATAAATTTTTAAAAAAGGTGGTCTTACGATTTTTTTTTTAGAAGGACAATACCATTTATAACAGCTCCAAGAAAGTAAATACTTAGCTATAAATCTAACAAAACTTATATAGGATCTGTATGCTGAAACTACAAAATGTGATAAAAGAAACCAAGATGTAAATAAATGGAGAGATGTCATGTTCATGGATTAGTAGACTCACTATCATAAACATGTGAATTCTCCCCTGGGTCTTACAATTGATGTTATAGTAGATTTAATGTAATACATTATTACTTAGTATGGTTACTTTATAGCTTTTTAAACACCACTTATCAACATGAATGTTCCAGTTACTCCCTCATATGTGCCTTTTGGTGCACAAGTGTAAGTATTACTCTAGAATAGATACATAGGAGTGGAACTTCTAGATTGAAAGGATTGCATAGTTAAAATTCTAACTCTTAAGTACTGGTCTCCAAAAAGGTTATATCAATATAAACGTGCACTAAGAATGTACTGAGGTATCCATTTTGTCACACGATGGGTGTTTTTGATTAATACATTTTTGCTAATCTGGTCCTGAAAAATGGTATCTCATTGTTTTAATTTGTTTGTCCTTTAACTTTGCTTATGATCTCATGCAGAAGACAATTTTTACATAGTTAATTGTCAGTCTTTTGCATTTGCATAAAGTATTAATCAAGATTATAAACAAATTTCTTATATTTGCTTTTAGTACTTGTATAAATCCTTATTGTTAAGCTCTATAATCCACACAGAATTCATTTTTGTCTTAGTGTATGGTAAGAATTTTATTTCTATTCTAAATGGATAGATAGCTGTTTCAATACCATTTATGGACTTGTAAAGCCTTTCCCCCCGGTGCTTAATATTTCTATTTATGCTTGAACTCTATTTTGTTCCTTTGTTAAAATTGTCCATTTCTTCACAGAAATGTACATTTTAAATTATATATCTTTAACGTCTTGTAGAGCAAACTCCACCAATCTGTTCTTTGCAAAAGTCTTTGGACTATTCTTGAGCAAGTCTCCTTTCAGACAAACATTAGAATCAGCTAGTCAAATTGCATGTAAAACGCTGTTGGAAATTCAACTGGTGTATATTGATTCCTCCTCTCCTATCTCTCTACACTCTCTCTGTGTGATTTTATCCATTCCCAAGGCTTTAAATACTATCTGAAGATTATGATTACATGTACAGAATTCTAGGAAAGGCAAGTTTAATAGAGGCATAAACGTGAAAATAAGCCTATAACGTTTCTAGGAGAAAACATAGGGAAATGCCTCTTCATGACCCTGGGGTAGGCAAATAAATATTTCTTACAATGCAATTAACTAACTGGACAAGAAATCATTGATGACTTGGACTTCATAAAAATTAAAAATTTCTTCATGCTAAATGGTACTTTAAAGAAGTGAGACAGCAAGCTACAGACTAGAAGAATATGTTCACAATAAATACATCAAAGGACAGGTTAGCAGAATACATAAAGAACTTTCACAAATCAGTTATAAAAATGCAACACAATTTTTTAAATGGGCAAGAGATTTGAATAGAGACTTTCCAAAATAAGATATCTGAATGACTACTAAACTTATAAAAACATGCTCAACAAGTTGAGATCATAATGAGATACCACCCCATACACACCAAAATGGCTAAAATTTGAGTGGTAATTCTAAGTACTTGTGAGGACGTGGGGTAGTGGAAGAGAGCCTAAAATATAACAACCACTTTGAAAAATTGCTTGGTAGTTTCCTACAATGTGAAATGTGCAGCATAATAGAGAAATTCCTATGATAAAGCATTTCCTCTGCTAGGCATATCTCTGAAAGAAATGAGTGCAAAAAAGGACTTGTACAGGAATGTTCATAACAGTTTTATTCATAATAGCCCAAACTGGAAACAACCCAACTGTCTATCAAAAATTGTGGTATATTCATACAGTAGAATACTACACAGCAATATAAAGGAATGAAAAATGGATATACATAACAGTATAAACTATATGATTCCGTTTATGGGAAATTCAAGAACAGACAAAACCAAGCTATGAAATCAGAAGAGTGGTTGTGTTGTGCCATGGCAGGGGGTCAGGGGAGGGAGGTTGCAGGGCATGGAAAGACAGGAAGGCTCATGAGTGAATTTTCTGAGGTAAAGGACTATTGACTGAAAGAAAATTGTACAACGTAAGAGTTGTGAGCTACATTTCATTTAGGTTCTTACTGAAAACATTAGCCTGGGAGACAGTCTTTCAGTAGCTCTGAAAAACTGCTCTGAAGAGATAGCTGGCAGGCCAGTTTATATATGATTTTTGGCTGGGGAATTCATGCAGTCTACTATACATCTTGGTAACAGATTACTGCTAGTCACCCAGAACAGATATATACCGAGTTAATGATTTTGGTGCTTTTCTATGTATGGGAAGATGCAAGAAGCCTCATTCACTAAAATTCTTTCTGAGATACATCTAACTATCTAAGGGCCTGTTTGTCCAGAGCATAGAGCATCCTGTTATCATTTTAATTTCCTCTGTCTGAAGCACAGAGTGCACTGTCAGACTGCAGCGGGTTAATCTTTGCAGAACTGGGTGATAAGCAACGCTGTCTTTCTTTGTTTATAGGACATTTCTTTATCTTGATCTAGACAATAGTTGCACAAGTATATATGCTTGTCAAAATTCATTAAACTTTACACTTAAACCTGTTCATTTTTTCATATATAAAGTATGCTTCACCAAAGCACTGTTAGGATAAAGAGTTGGAGAAAGGTGACAATGGATGTTTGTGTGATTTCTGAAGGGGAGTACAAGACATGTTAATGGGCTCTAAAAGTTGATAGCATTCATTCTTTTTTAAATTTAATTTTACTCTGAAACTTTTTGATTTCCTTTTACTGTGTTCTAGCACTAGGACTCATTTCACCCGATTAGTTCCACTTCCAGAACAAAAATAGAACTCAGACAAGGAAAGAGAAGAAAAAATTGTACATGATGTACTATGATAAAGATAGAAATAGACTTAATTACTTAACACAAAGCCTGTAATAGAATTAACTAAGTCGTGAGTAGTGACAAATACAGGAAAAGAAGTATTTCTCCAGAGGGAAGGAAGGATGTCTTGGAGGAAGTCTTTAGAGAGAGGGTGAGCTGAGAGCACTAATTAGCTGTATATGACCTCAGGGAAGTCACTTAATCTCTCTGGGGATGATTCTATTTTATACATTTTCTTATATACTAAATGAATTATTAATATTTGAGTCACTCAGAAAAGGCTAATTTCTATTCTCTGTATTTAGTTTCATAAGGTAGAGAAATACGTAAAACATGATTTGTAATAATAAGTTATAATTGACATATTGAATACGTACTCTGTGCCAAGTAATAGGCACGTATCCTAGGCAATATACTTTCTGTCTTATTTAACTTTCATTTTAATTAATTAGTAATTTTATAATTTGTATTGGATCAAGTAAGATGTTTTAAAATAACATATATATTTCATCATCATAATAATGTAGCATTATTACAGACAATGGGAAAAAATAGAAAATCATAAAGAAAAAATCCTGTCACTCTGAAAGCAACTATTACCATTTTGGAACATATCTGTTGAATCTTTTATATACACACATTTGTTTTAGTTTGTTTTCTTTGGTTTTATAAAAGTGAGATCAAATTCAGTATATGCTTTGCATCATGTTTCTATTTTTTAAAAACATGATTTTTCAATAACCAATAGCATTTCATTTTGTAACTATAATAGATTAGATAATCCCTTACTGTTGACCAGAGGAAAAGTTTTGACACCAATAATGTAAATTTTAGTTACTTGAAAAATCCCCAGGGGCAATGTCTCTAACAGGATCCCTGGGGGAAACAGATGGCACACTTTGCGAGAGTAATTTGAGGAGTGCTTAACACAAGATCTGTTTACAAAAGAGTGGGCAGGAATTAAAGAAGCCACAAGTAATAATGTAGTATGTGACCACACTGCTGATGGTACCCATTGGCCTGAAGTGGCAAGAGGAGGGAGGAGGGGCAGTTAAGGGAACCTAGAAACCAAGATAGCTCAGAGGAAACCCCTGCCTGACAGAAGCTTAGTAAGTACATGGTCAAGGGAGCAGCCAGTCTGCAGGGACCCCAAAGGAAGAGGCAAGGGGATAAAAGCAAAGACACCCCCTGGCTCTGAGCTCCTGCCTATGCGCCCCACTCAGACTGTCAGAAGCCATAGGGCCAGGGGGACTTTGGTGTGGCCCACACAGGTTGGCCCCCTTGGGTATAACGCAAGGTAAAGAAAAGTGAAGAGTGCATCTGGAAGAGCAAATGGAATTCCAAACACATGCACTTTCTTGATTTAATCATGCTTACTTGCCAGAATTTATCCTTGTAATGACCTGGTCTGGGAATCAGAGAAATTTTCTCTTGAGAAGTGATGTTGAATCTGAGATCTAAAGGATGTGCAGGTGTTTAGAATGTGATGAGTTCAAAGAAGACACTCAAATGGCTAATAGGTATCTGAAAAGGTGCTCAACATCACTAATCATCAGGGAAATGAAAATCAAAAGCACAATGAGATATCACCTCACACATGTTAGGATGGCTATAATCAAAAAGACAAGAGATAACAAATGTTGGTGTGGATGTGGACGTAATATAAGCTGTTGGTGGGAATGTAAATTGGTATAGCCATTATGGAAAACAGTATGGAATTTCCTCAAAAAGTTAAAAATAAAAGTACCATATGATCCAGCAATCCCACTCCTTTGGTATATATATCTGAAGGAAACAAAATCGGTATCTCAGAAAGATATATGTATACCCATCTTCATTGCAGCGTCATTCACAAGAGCCAAGATATGGAAACAACCTAAGTGTCATTGATGGATGAATGGGTAAAGAAAATGTGGTCTATGTAGACAATGAAATAATATTCAGGTATGAAACAGAAGAAAATTTTGTCATTTGTGACAACATGGATGAAGCTGGAGGTCATTATGCTAAATGAAATAAGCCAGAGAAAGACAAATACTGTATGGTATCATTTATAGGTAGAATCTTAAAAAAAAAAAGCCAATTTCATAGAAACAGAGAAGAGAATGGTGGTTGCTAGGGGTTGGGGTGAGGAGGAAATGAGGAGATATAGATCAAAGAGCACAAACTTTTGGTTATAAGAAGATTAAGTTCTGAGAATGTAATGTGGAGCATGTTCACTATAGTTAATAATATGGTATTATATACTCGAAAATTGCTGAGAGAGTACGCCTTAAGCATTCTTACCAGAAAAAAAAGTTAATTGTGTGAGGTGATGGATGTGTTAATTATCTTGATCTTGGTAATCATTCCAATCATTTGATACAATGTATCAAATCATCTCATTGTACACTGTAAGTATATACAAATATATTTGTCAATTGTTCCTTGATAATACTGGGAAACATTTTTAACTAAAAAATAATGTTATAAGTAAGGAAAAGAACACTGTAAGCAGAGGGAATAGCATGTGCAAAGTCCCTGAGGTGAAAGCATATTCAAGGAACTAAAAGAAGGCCAGTGGGTGTAACAGAAAGACAAAGGAGAGAACAGAGTCAAAGAGAGTAAAGATTTCGACAGGGTCACATTGTAGGTCGCACTAAGGATTTTGGTTTTTATCCTTAAAACAAAGGTAAGCCAGTGCTCAGAATCCAATGACAGACTAGATTTTGTGTCTCAAGCAAATCACTCTACTCTGGGGAGAATGGATTAGCAGGAAGGGAAAAATGAAAGGGAGGTGGGTATACCAGTAATTCATATGAAAGCTTGAACTAAGGTAGTGGGTGGACATGGTGAGACAGAGAAAAGTCTGAGAAATTTTAGGGTCATGAAACTGACAAGACATATATATGGGATATAACAGTGTAGAGGTGATGGCAGTGACAAGGAATGTACTAGATTACTTGTAAGACTGAATGGAAGAAAAGCGTTTTTGGAACTGGGAAATTACAAAATGACTAATAATAATTAATCACATGTTAATTATTAGAGGAAGGTGGAAGGCATAGAAAGGAAAACCTGGGAGGGAGGGATCTTTATTTTATTCCACTGTCCGCTCCGCCCCGCCCCCCCATATACTTTTTCTTTCTTTAAACATTGTGAGCTTCCTGAGGGAGGGCCCACACTTTCCCAAGTATTATGAACACTGGGTCTATCATTACCTAGTTCCTTTGAACCACAGTGATAATCCTGAAGATCGTCTGCCTTCTACAGACCCATCCCTAGCTACTTGCTCCTCTTTTGAGTGCCCCCTTTCTTCATCTTACATTATGGTGGAGTGTTCTAACCCCGCTACAGTGTAAGCAGGGCTGACGGAACCTTGACATAAGGGCGGGTGGGGTAAGTACAAGTGTCTGGGAGAACAGACAAGCATGGAATGACAAGCCTAGAGACAACCTGGGGGCCATTTCCCAGGTAGGTGCAGACCTGAACCCTGATCTGGGCCGGCTTTTCCTCCTACAGTATTAGGAATTCTCCTGTGTGGATGTTGGAGTGTGGGGGTGAGGTTCAAGGAACCCCGCTCTCTCACTTTCTCTAGTATCTATCAAGTGGGGGAGCCCCGGGGGGACAGTAGCCAAGTGGGTACCCGCACTCAGTAGCCACTAACACATATTTCTGGAATAAATGGATGGGTAGATGAAATACTTGTGCAATGGAAACTTCTTGTGGCTCCTGCCTGGCGAGAAGTATAATCCGTATAAACCCCGCCATCATTCGCAAATCCAAGGCTCGCGTAACTCTGCCCATTCCACGGAGGCCCCACCCACCTCCGGGCGCGGCCCCGCTCGGCGCGCTCCCTCGGCTCGGCTCGGCTCCGTAGCACTCGGGGACAGGCGGGGCCTTAGTCAAGTTCCGGGCCACAGTGCGCTTGCGCAGAAGGTGCTATGGGCTAGTGGAGGGGCGGAGCCTGCGGAGCTCAGGCGGCGGTGATAAGGGAAACAAGGAAAAGCTCGGAATGGCAGTCAACTCTGGCTAAGTGGGGCAGCTTAGTGAGTGTTTGAAGTGTACGCAAAGAGAACATTTTGGGGACTGACCTGAGTTTACACTTTTACTGATTTTGCCTTTTTTTCAATTAAGCTTGGTGGTCAAGAGCTGGTGCTTTGCAGGTCGCAGTCTGTTCTGACACCGCGTGCCTCTGTGTGGCTTTGGGCAAGTTACCTGCCCGAGCTTCAGGGTCTATCTCTGTGAAATGGAGCTCACGGGACTTTTGTGAAGATGACATTAGACAGTGTGTGTAAAGTGCTTAGCACAGTGCCTTGCACAAAGGAAATGCCCAGTAACTGGTAAGTGCCGTTACTATCATGAACGTTAATAGCATAAGAATCATCATAACGTGTTTTTTTTGTGTGTGCCAGGATCTTTTGTATGCAACTGTTATGCTGGTAGTCTTTGGGAAATATCAGAGAACATGAGCAGTAACAGGAAATTAAAGACTGGAAAATGTGCTGATTTTAGAAGTGAGAAAAAAGTAGATCTTGAAAAATGGACTCTGGTAATCTTGACTTTTACTGAGCACCAATCAAACCCAGGATGGATCATATCAAAGGTAGTTTATGAGGGGAATTCCCTGGCGGTCCAGTGCTTAGGGCGCCGCGCTTTCACTGCAGAGGACACAGGTTCGATTCCTGGTTGGGGAAATAAGATCCCCACAAGACACGCGGCCAAAAACAAGCAAAAAAAGGTAGTTTGAGAGCCTTTAGAAAAGGAACTAGTATGCATTATGAAGCAGTCTAAACTCTCTAAGAACAAATAAAGCAAGCCAGCTTAACCTTTTTGAATGGATAGTAAACTGATAGCTCAGTGGAAAAACTTTTTGTCTTTTCTGGTCCTAAGTCATTTGAACAAAGGTCTCAGCCTGAGATGCTACCGCATTGTAAGCGCCTTTCTTGTCAGCGAGTCTCTTTCCATTTCTGACATAAATCTTACAAAAATAATTCTTTTAGCTACATAGGTAATATGTGAATACCTTTACGTTGTAAAAAATTAAAAAACTAAAAATGAAGGGAAATTCCCCCAACATCTCCTCCCAATTCTATTCCCAACTCCACACATCAGTTTACTGTGCATTTTGTTCAGATACTTCAAAATCTAGCCCTACCCTGACTTGTAGCAGTTAGGACCTTATTCTGCCAACTGAATACCCAACCAAAGGAAGCAGTTTATTAGTCTCATTCGAAAGGAAGCCCAGGGGTAGGAGTGCAGAGCCAGCAGGCTCTTTCTGTCTTGGTTTCACCATCCACAGGTTTGTCCTCATGGTCTCAAGGTGATTGCTGCTTCTCTAAAGGTGAGTCCACATATTAGCAGGAAAGGACAAAAGCCATCTTGTGAAGTTTTATATTTTAATTCAAGAAAGGAAGCCTACTGGGCTTCCCTGGTGGTGCAGTGGTTGAGAGTCCGCCTGCCGATGCAGGGGACACGGGTTCGTGCCCCGGTCCGGGAAGATCCCACATGCCGCGGAGCGGCTAGGCCTGTGAGCCATGGCCGCTGAGTCTGTGTGTCCGGAGCCTGTGCTCCGCAACAGGAGAGGCCACAACAGTGAGAGGCCCGCTTACCGCAAAAAAAAAAAAAAAAAAAAAAGAAAGGAAGCCTACCAGAACGTCGTCTGCCTACAAGTCACTGGCCATACTGTATCACATGACCCCTCTATCAACAAGGGAGTCTAGGGAAGTAATTTACTTTTCAAGTATCTAAACTATAGAATGGCACAGTAAAAGCAAGTTGTAAATATCTTTTGGGTAACCGAATTTTCAGTGTCTGCCACAGAAATATAGAGTTTCCATAAATGAACTCACACTATATATTTTTTGCAACTTGCTAGTTTTCCTTGGCGATATGAATGAATTAGAACTTTCCATGGTGGTCTGTGTGAAACTTCCTTGGTTGCTTTAGCTGCTGCACAATACCCTCGTTTCATTATTCTAAGGCTCACTTTTTCATTCACATGTTATTATCTCTAAAATTAGTATGCATCTTACAATTGCTGTCAGCTAGGCAGCAGTAGTGATGTAGCTGTCATCACCTGCTGGAGATACTTCAAAACTTGCAGAATGGATGTTAGCAGCCTGGAATATTGATGATCCTGAGTCTAAACATGATTCAGATGGTTCAGACTCTGAGAAGAAGATTTATATATACTTTAATCAATTTATTTGATTAATACTTTCATTTTAATGTATGCATGAGGATGATATGGAGTTAAAAATCCATGTCTTAAGTTTCACGTGGCCTTCTGAATAAGTATAAAATAAAAATTATAAATGATAAGAAAGCTTTATTTGTTTATTTTTAAAAATTTATTTTATTTATTTATTTTTGGCTGCATTGGGGCTTCGTTGCTGTGCGCGGGCTTTCTCTAGTTGCAGCGAGCGGGAGCTACTCTTCGTCGCAGTGTGCGGGCTTCTCATTATGGTGGCTACTCTGCTGTGGAGCACGGGCTCTAGGCGTGCGGTCTTCAGTAGTTGTGGCATTTGGGCTCAGTAGTTGTGTCTCGCGGGCTCTAGAGCGCAGGCTCAGTAGTTGTGGCACACGGGCTTAGTTGCTATGCGGGCTGTGGGATCTTCGAGGACCAAGGCTTGAACCTGTGTCCCCTGCATTGGCAGGTGGATTCTTAACCACTGTGCCACCAGGGAAGTCCCTGTGTCATAGTTTTATTAGGAGCATTTTTCTTTTTCAATGATACATAAAATAATGATGTCTATAATTATGACATCCTGAAGTCAATGAAATATGATGTACTACACTATGACTATTCCGTAGTTTAATCATTTTCTTATCAATAGGTGTTAAGTTTTCACTTTTTTTTTCCAATAATGCTTCAGTAAACCGCTTTTCATGCCTTTTTTTCCATATGTGCAAATAGTATTTCTCAAGATTCCTAGAATTTCATATTTAAAAATTCTAATAGCTACTGTCCTCCCCCCAAATCCATAACTCCAGTCTAATACTGGGAAAAACTGAGGAGCATCCTATAAGATACCTGACTGATACTCCTCAAAATTGTCAAGGTTGGGACTTCCCTGGTGACGCAGTGGTTGAGAATCCGCCTGCCAATGCAGGGGAGACAGGTTCGATCCCTGGTCCGGGAAGATCCCACATGCCACGGAGCAGCTAAGCCTGTGCACCACAACCACTGAGCCTGTGCACTAGAGCCCGTGAGCCACAGCTACTGAGCCTGCGTGCCACAACTACTGAAGCCCATGCACCTAGAGCCTGTGCTCCACAACAAGAGAAGACACCGCAATGAGAAGCCAGCGCACCACAACGAAGAGTAGCCCCTGCTTGCTGCAACTAGAGAAAGCCCATGTTCAACAATGAAGACCCAACACAGCCAAATAAATTTATTAAAAAAACATTTGTCAAGGTCACAGTGAACTAAAGATAGTACAGCGTTGCTATATACCTCCACACTCTGTTTCTCGTATTGTTAACATCTCACTTAAGTATGGAACCTTTGTCACAATTAATGAACCAACACTGATACATTATTATTAACTAAAGCTTATACTGTATTCAGATTTCTTTAGTTTTTGCCTAATGTCCTTTTTCTATTGCAGGGTCCCATCCACAATAGCACATTATTATATTTAGTCGTCATGTCCCCTTATGATCCTCTTGGCTGTAAAGGTTTCCAGACTTTCCTTGTTTTTGATGTCCTTGTCATTTTAAGGAGTACTAGTTAGGTATTCTGTCCCCCAGTTGGGATTTACCTGGTGTTTTTCTCATCATTAGACTGGAGTTTTGGGTTTGGGGGAGGAAAACCACAGAGGTAAAGTGCCCTTCTTATCACCTCATTTCAAACCTATCAACATGACTTATCACTATTGATATTAATCTTGATCAGCTGGCTGAGGTAGTGTTTGTTTGGTTTATTCAGTATAAAGTTGCTCTTCCTTTTCTCCCTTTACATACTGTACTCATTGGAAGAGTCACTATGCATAGCCCACACTTAAGGAATGGGGAGTTATGCTGGAATTCTTTGGCGTGGCAGATTTATCTATTCTCCCTCATTTACTTATTTATTCAATCATATATGTATGGACTTATGATATTTATTTTATACTTTGGGTTCTAATTCAATACTACTTTATTTATATTATTGCTCAAATTGTTACAACTATGGCCAATGGTGATTTTTCAATTGGCTCCTGTGTCTCTTTGACACATCCCCATAACTGTGTGTGAATGTGTATGTGTGTGTGTGTGTGTGTGTGTGTGTGTGTGTGTGTGTGTGTGAGTGCGTATGTATGTAGTTTAGCTCTTCTTTATCTTCTGGCACTACAAAATTTTCCAGACTCATCTTGTATATTTCCTACCCTATTAATAGAACCAACCATTTCTCCAAGGAACCCTGGTTCCTTTTATTGGAGAATGGTATTAGAATCTAAGATCTGGGCATTCTGAGTGTAGAATTCTCTAGTTAAATGTATCAATCGTGCCTTGTATAGCTTTGCTTTTTGTATCTTATATAGGAAAGTATTATCGTTTTTGACGAAACGAACAAGATCTGTATATTATTATTATTTTTTAAAATTTATTTTTGGCTGTGTTGGATCTTCATTGCTGCATGCGGGCTTTCTCTAGTTGCAGTGAGTGGGGGCTACTCTTCATTGCGGTGCACGGGCTTCTTATTTCGGTGGCTTCTCTTGTTGCCAAGCATGGGCTCTTAGCACGGGGGCTCTAGAGCACAGGCTCAGTAGTTGTGGCACATGGGCTTAGTTGCTCCGCGGCATGTGGGATCTTCCAGGACCAGGGCTTGAACCCGTGTCCCCTGCATTGGCAGGCGGATTCTTAACCACTGCGCCACCAGGGAAGCCCTCTATATATTATTTTAATACTTGTACAATTTTCTTTTACATGTAGCTTTAAAATTCATCTGGAATTTTAAAAATATGATGTAGAGTAGAAATGTTATTTCTTTGTAAATGGATAGCTAAGTATCTCAACCCCATTTGTGGACTAATCAATCCTTTCCATATAGTTTATACCTATGATATTCCCACATGTCCAAGAATATGTTTGAGCTTTATTTTAGTCGTTGGATTTAGTTATCTATTCCTGTATAGCAACATGCAGGTTTAATTTATATGAGTTTATAGAATATTTTGTTATCTGGTAAGACAAGTCCCATTTCTGATCAAAAAAGTAAAATAAAACTTTCTTCACTATTCTTGAACATTTTCTCTTGCAGATGAATTTTAGAATCAACTTGTCAAATTCCATGAAAATGCTTTGGGGATTTTAATTGGTATGCACTGGACCCTCCTTTCTTATCTGGCTACAGAAGTGGTTCTCAAACCACTGGCTGTAAGAATTAACTCTAAGAACTAAGAAGAAATGTGAGAGCATAGAGCCTGTAGAGAGAAACAGGACTTTTTTAACACCAGGATTTTGACTCTGCTATTTTTGACTCAAGGACATTTTGAACACAAGTTTAAGAACATAAGAATATCAGTCGGAATTATACAATCATTCACAAATTTTTGTTGAGAATATATATTCTGGAGTCAATTCTATTACACTCATTTAATTCCTTGGCCAGTGAGCACAGTTAAATGATTTCCAAATTTTTACATTTCTATTTTACTGAAATTATAATTAATAGAATTAATAGGATCAATTCTTTTCTATGAAAATTTTCTATTTTAAATTTAATTGATTAGCTTTTCTGCCATTTTGAGTGCTAGTTTGTGAACAGTGTTTCTAGCAAGTCCTGTTTTCCCAAGTCAAGGTTAGCAGATCTGACATTTGCCACATGCAGTTTTAGCCTTTGTCAATTTTATTTTGCATTAATTATTTCTGCCAGAAATATTTATTATGAATTGGACAAAATACTGACATCTTATACTTAATTACTGATTAATTTATGAGAATGCTGTAAGCAAATCCTTTCAGATACTCCAGAAGAATAATATTTCCTTGTCATCTTTCATTGACTTATTGCTTTTTTAGCTTTGCCCATAGTAATACTAACTACTCATACTTACAGTAGAGTTAAGAGCAAGCTAACTCTTTGTTGGATCAAAATGTCCTTGGTGAGAATATGCCCAGGACTAAAATGTTGACCAGGTCTAAAACTGTGGAGTCAAAATGGCTGCGTAAAATAAAACAAAAGAAAAATAAGCAAACAAACACATCATACACTGCTTTGTCAGTCCTATGAAGTACCATAGTTTATTGAATTATTCCCTATTGATGGACTTTTGGGTTGCTTCCAGTGATTTTTCCCTTCTCTCCCTGCCCCTCCTCCTCTTTTTTTTTTTTTTTGGATTTTTGGCCGCACCGCGGAGCATGTGGGATCACAGTTCCCCGAGCCCCAACCCCCTGCAGTAGAAGCGCAGTCTTAACCACTGGACCACTGGGGAAGTCCCCTCCCTCCCTCCCTTCCTCCCCTCCCTCCCTCCCTTCCTCCCCTCCCTCCCTCCCTTCCTCCCCTCCCTCCCTCCCTTCCTTTCCTCCCTCCTTTCTTTCTTTCTTTCCCTCCCCCTCTCCCTCTCCCTCTCCCTCTTCCTCTCCATCTCTCTTCCTTCGTCTCCTCCCTATACCTTACTTTGTTTTCCATTATCAAAGCTGCAATGAACATGCATGCCTCTTTGTAATCACAGGCAAATGTTTTTCTAGGAGAGGACCTAGAAGTGGAATTGTTGAGATAGAAATTTGATAGTGAAAAAAAGAGAGTAGTAGCATCTAATATTGAAGCTACAATTAGGGATCTAAACCAGACTCTTCATTTTTCAGACACTAAACCTCTTCCCCAAGATTTCACAGCCTATTAGTAGTAGCAAAGTAGGTCTAGAAATGTAGAACAAGGACTTCCCTCGTGGTCCAGTGGTAAAGAATACGCCTTACAATGCAGGGGACACGGGTTTGATCCCTGGTCAGGGAATTAAGATCCCACATGCTACGGGGCAACTAAGCCCCTGCACCACAACTACTGAGCCCATGTGCCTCAACTAGAGAGGCTGCATGCCGCAAACTACAGAGCCCATGTGCTCTGGAACCCACGTGCTGCAACTACAGAGCTCACGCACCCTGGAGCTTGCGCGCCACAACTAGAGAAGAGAAAACCCGCCCGCCACAACTAGAGAGAAGGCTGCGCGCTGCCACGAAAGAGCCCACATGGCACAACTAAGACCCAACACAGCCAAAGAATAAATAAATAAATAATAAATAAATAAATCTTAAAAAAAAAAAGAAATGTAGAACAGTTTCAAGCAGCTCTATGAAAAGTAACACAGGCTTGTAGCAGTGTCTTCAGACATTTAAAAGGGGTTAGACCTCATGCAACTGTCGCAGCTGGTGGAACAGTCTATGTAGGCTGCTGTTGCCTCGAGTTTAGTGTTAGCCTGAAGTTGCTGTAGGTCAGCCAGATTGGCAGTTGGGAAGGAAAGCTGGATGGGGACAAGATCAAGGACAAACTAGAACCTTCCAGGGCAAATTTGGGCCCACAAAGAACACTGGGACACTCGAGGACAAACTGGAACCTGCCTCTTGCCCCAGCTGACATCGTGACTGTGACCTTGTAAGAGACCCCAAGGCAGAACTGTTTAGATAAGCTGCTTCCTGACCCACAGAAACTGTGAGATAATACATGTTCATTGGTTTAAGCCTCTCAATTCTGGTAACTGGTTACACCACAGCGAGTAACTAATAAACCTAGATACTGATAGCGTGTTCACCAAAACCGCCTCAACATCAAATTGCCGTGGCACCAGCAGTACCAGTGGCCAGTAGCTTGCAAATCTAGCCACTTTAAAATAGACAGGGTGGGTCTCATGGAAAGGTAGAGTATAGGCATTTGAAACCCATGAGTTCTGGAATTTTCAAGCAGCCTGGATTTCATTCTGGCCCTGATAGCCCATCACTTTCTGACCTGGCACTCTTCTAGGTTGCTCCCTCAGCAGTAGCTTTTGGTCTCCTAATGACTCCACCTGTACACTCTTGTTCAGCACTCCCAGCTCCTCACCCCTCATTCCTTCCCTGGACAGCTGGATCCTGTAAGTTGAGGCATTTTTGTTTTTCTCCATGCCCATGTCTTACAAAAGATATTTGGATCTATCTAGCCATGTGAATAATAGTCTGCCCTTCTCCAATTTAGGGAAGGGGATGTTCAGATAAAAAAATCAACTCTAGGGCTTCCCGGGCGGCGCAGTGGTTGAGAGTCCGCCTGCCGATGCAGGGGACACGGGTTCATGCCCCGGTCCGGGAAGATCCCATATGCCGCGGAGCGGCTGGGCCCATGAGCCATGGCTGCTGAGCCTGCGCGTCCGGAGCCTGTGCTCCGCAACGGGAGAGGTCACAACAGTGAGAGGCCCGTGTACCGCAAAAAAAAAAAAAAAAAAGGTTGTAAAGAATGAATCTCTTACTTGCCACTAAGAAAGCCTGATGAAAGTTGTCTCTAATGTCCATACTTAATTCAATTTTAGGGATTCTGGATCTGAGCAGTCAAAATGGTTGGATAAACTAAACCTCAATGTATTAAGAGAACTGTACTTTCTCAAAACTGTGGAGTATTCAGGTTGGATGATCAGTGCATTTTCTCTCCCTCAAGAAAACTTATGTAACAACCAACTCCTATGTCAAGTCTGCTTGGTGAGACTGGATCTGAACAAAGGAGAAACTGTTTTCAGAGTTATTCTCAACAAGCTATCAGGGTGCAATGCATCACTCACCTCCATCACTGGAATGGCCCTCCTGCTCTTGAGGAAGGGACAAGTCACACAGATGGGTTCTCTTGAAAGGCTTCCTTTTATTAGACTCTGTGTAGGGTCCACCCTTCTATTGACTCTTTCTACAGAGAAGTTATAGCAACTTTATTATTAATAATAATAGATAACATTTATTGAGTGTTTTCTATGTAACTTGCACTGTACTAAGCCTTTTATAAATACCTTACTGAATCCTCAAACAACCCTGTTAAGTACGTATTGTTACGTCACTTTACAGATAAGACTCAGGAGGGTTAAGAAGCTTGTCCAAGGGCAGGGAACAAGGAGGGAAATAAGGGAACAAGGAGAGAGCTGGGAGGGCAGTGACCACATTACACACATTACGAGATGCCCTTGTCACATTAGTTTTGGAGATAGTTTACTCTCTTTTATTTATTTATTTATTTATTTATGGCTGTGTTGGGTCTTCGTTTCTGTGCGAGGGCTTTCTCTAGTTGCAGCAAGTGGGGGCCACTCTTCATCGCGGTGCACGGGCCTCTCACTAGTGTACTCTCTTGATTTGAGGAGGAGACACGTGATTAGATAGGAGTTTCTGTTTCCTTAGCAGGATTTCTGCATGTGGCTCATGTCAACCATCATTATTTTAAATATTATTATTTTAAACAATAATAACAATACTCACAACATGCAGTAATAATAATGATGTTAATCATGTATTAAAGTCAAGACTAGAAGCTTTCATCACCCTGCCAGGTAAGTATCATTATTCTCACCTTAGAAATGAAAAACCTAAGATTCTAAGTGGTTAACTTAGTTCACAAACTATAATCAGTAAAGTCAGGATTCAGGCCCCTGTCTGTCTGTTAAATTCATTGCTTTCTTTTCCCTCACTGTACCACCTGTCAATCAAATTTCCAATCTGAATTGACTATTTTCACACCCCAGTAGTTTTCCCTTGGCTGTATCCTCATTTTAGAAGGAAATCTTCATAGACATCTAACATGGGACTAGGGTGGAAGACTCAAAGTGGAAATGGTGTACTGCCTTGGGTTCCAGTGAGATGAGTGTCATAAAGTTTGCCAATAGTAACTCTCTCGGGATGGTCTTAGTTTCCGAGTTCTCTGGACAATTTCAAAGCTTCTTGGACACCAGACAAATTATTGTTAAAATAATGAACAAGGAGTAGTATAACTCTAGGTTATAGTAAGGGTCTTTATTTTTATTGGTGCTTCTGACCCCTAGAAGTGTTTGGGTGTTTCTTTGTAGTCAAAAGACCTGGCTCAGCCTCTCAGCCTCTGAGCCAAGTGGGTCTGTGGGTCATGGGAGCTGGGAGGGTGGCAGTAGCCTCACATATAATCAAGACATTTTTACAAAATGAAAAAATAGCGAGTGTTGGTGAGGTGGTGGAGAATTTGGAACCCTCATACATTGCTGATGGGAATGTAAAATCATTCATTTAGCCACTATGGAAAATCTTTTTGGCAGTTCCTCGAAAAGTTAAACATAGAATTACCATATGACCCAGCAAGCCCACTCCTAGGTATATACCCCAAAGAACTGAAAACAGATACACAAATACGTTTACAGGCATGTTCAGCGCAGCACTATTCACAGTAGTCAAAGGGTGGAAATAACACAAATATCCATCAATGGATACATGTACAAACGCACTGTGGTATACATACAATTATTTAGCCATGAAAAGGAATGAGGTACTGACATGCTACAACCTGGATGAACCTTGAAAACATCATGCTAAGTGAAAGAAGCCAGACACAAAAGACCACATATTGTATGATTCCATTGATATGAAATGTCTAGAATGGCCAAATCCAGAGAGACGGAAAATAAATTAGTGGGTACCCCTGGTTGGGGAGGGGCGGGGATAGAGAGTGACTGCTTAATCGGGAGGGGGTTTCCTTTTGGGGTGATAAATGTTTCACAAGTAGAGATGATGTGGTTGCTTAACATTGTGAATGTAATAAACGCCACTGGGTTGTTGACTTTAAAGTGGTTATTTTTATGTTATGTGAATTTCACTTCGATTAGAACAACAGAAAGTTCAGCAGCCCTCTGTGCCCTTCTGAGCTTGGAATCTTCCCAATGGATACAGGGCAAAAGAAACACCTAGCCCCCATCCTTGTGGAGGCACTATAAAAGGTGCCTTGTCCTAGAGTGGCATCTGTCGTGCATTCATTCATCCGCGCACAAATTCCCACGTACTCAGCGCACAGTGTCTGAACCAGGTCCTGGGGTGCTGACGGTAGTCTCTGCCCTCGAGGTGCGCAGCCTAGGGGGAGACATCCCGCAAATTAAAAAAAACAAAACACAACTCCGTGATGAACCCAGCCAAGGAGCGTTGTCTACTCAAGTAGCAGGGTGTCCCGAAGGAAAAGGGGCCTTTCTCAGATAGGGGGTTTGGACTGGGCTATTTCGCGTCCATGGCCGCCAAATACCTTGCGACAAATACATTCTTTTGTTGTTCATGGAAATGAAACAGTTTTTCAAGTCCTTCAGGAGCTCGTCCGCAAAGGTGGGAAATGGGAACTCACCACAAGAATGTCAGCCAGGAGGGAGAGGGGTGGGTAGGCGGAGGACCCCCTGCGCCCCGCCCCGAACCTCGGGGGAGGCCGGCCACCAGGGCTTGGGGAGGTGGGGACTGCGCGGGGCCGCGCTCCCGCCCTCCTCGGCGCCTGCGGACCCGCAGGCGGCGGGCGGCCCGCGAGGGGGCGGCGGCTCCCGGGCTTTGTGGCCGCTGCGCGCGTGGTGGGGCCTGACCGGCCGGGGGCGCGCCGCCGCCGCCCGGCGCTCCGGAGCCCGCGGCCCTCCCGGCCGCCCAGCCTGCGAGAGGAGCCGAGGCCGCCCGCGCTCGCATCCCGCCGGCCCCTCCCCCGATCGCCGTGGCCGCTGCGCCGCCGCTGCAGGTAGGACGCTGGCCCGCCGGGCGGGCCGCAGCGACGCGGGGGCGCGGGCGAGGGTCAGGCGGGAGGCTCGGGCCAGACGTGCGGGGGCCGCGCGGCCGGCAGGGCGGGCTTCCGGCCCAGGCGCCACGACCCCTGCCCCGCAGGCCCGGCTGCCACCTCCGCGCGCCGCGATGGGACTCGGTGAGTGGGGCCGGCCTGCGGCGTACAAAGCCCCACGGCGCGGACCTCGGGGAGATTCAGCGTCGCACCCGGGGTCGGGGGACTCTGGACTCCGGGAGTGGAGGAGCCGCTTGGGAGGAATCCAGATGACTCGCAGTGCCGGGGTCTCCCCATCCCGGGGTCCCCACTGTATGCCGGGCACTGTGCTCGCGCTTTTCCATACTCGTCTCCTTTAAGACCCCTTGTGTCCCTTACAGGGGTGTAATGGGAGGGGTCTCTCACCCAGAGGCTGAGGGCTGAACATCACATCGGTGCCCTCCTGACCTTGGGAAATCTCCTTTGCTCTGAGCCTTGGCTCCTGCTTCTGTAAATGGGGGTGAGATGGGGGGAGGGATGGTGGCAGGGGAGTGCGTCGTTTAATGCCTATCCCCAGGTGCTATTGTGAGAGATAATGTACGTAAATGATCATAGCTAAATATTGAGCACTTTCTATATACCAGGCCCTAGGTACCAAACAGTTGGCATGAGTTATCTAATTAAGTCATCACACTGGCGCTGTGATGTAGCTACTATAAATTGCACGAGTAATTTTTATTTAGGAGTAGGAAATAGAGAAGATTATTTAGTCTCCTTATTCTGATTCAGGAGATTGGGTGACTCTTAGGTATGGTAACATTTAAGATCACAGATGTTCCTGCAGTGTCAGGAGAGTGGTTATAGGATATATTTGTTACACATTTAAAACCGGGAGGTAGGATAATATCAGGGCCAGGCGTGTGCATTTTAGTATGTCAGATAAGTCAATTGTGTTACCAAGGAAATTGTTGAATTCAAAAACATAGTTCCTGAGTTAGGACTGAGGACTGCTAGGGGAGTTTGGGGCCAGAGAGACAAGGGGTGGACGGGGAGGAGAAGGGAGGATTCTGAAGCTCTGGAAGAGGATATGGAGGAAGGGACCAGCGTCTACCACCCCAGCAGTTTTCTGGACCAGGATTCCATCCTGCCCTTAGAGACCAGGCATCCTGTCTGGGAGGAGAGAGGGGGAGGGATCCTGGGGTGAGATCAGTGAATTGTCTCTTATTATTCCCAGGACACCCCAAAAGTATTCAGATGGGTTGAGAGCCAGGGTGAGATCAGTGAATTGTCTCTTATTATTCCCAGGACACCCCAAAAGTATTCAGATGGGTTGAGAGCCAGGCCTCCTAAAATGTCATGGTCGCTTCTCATGATTCTTGAAATTCTTTTACTATGTTTGAGGCGATTGGGATGCTCAACAACCCTGAAGATTGGTAAGGTGCTTCAAATATCAGTACAAAGACAGAACTGATGTAATGAAGGAGTGTGTTTGAATACAGTTCCCTTGGTTAGAGAAGCAATGGGCCTGAGGAGATTATTTTGGGGTTCAGTTTGAAATGGGGAGAACTGGAAGGCTTTGGACCCTGAACAAGGAAGAGAAAGGCAGGAAGGGCCAGGCATTGCACCCAGGGGCAGGGGGTAGAAGGAGAGCTGAGGACCCACAACACCATCTGAAGAACACCCACCCGGCCCGCTAGTGCTTGGCTACCCAGAAGGCACCCCTTCCTCTCCCGACTGTGACCGTGTCTTACTTGAGTGTTGTTTAAGGTCGGGGCTGAACTCGGGCTGACTTTTCTCCTGAGTGAGCAGGAAAGGCTTCTTAGAGAAGGGTTGTTTTAAAACCAGGACTTGAAGGAGGGGGTGTTTGGGCACATAGTGATGGTGAAAGTAGGGAGCCGTGTGCCTAGTAAAGAAGAGTAGCTGCTTTGGAGAGACAGACAGTGGGAGGTTCGAATCCTAGGTCTGCTATTTCTCCGCCATGTAATTTTTTGGTGAGGATTAAAGAATGTTTTTTCAAATGCCTGGTAGGGAGCTCAACAAGCACTAGGACCTTTTTCCCTGTCCATGGTGACAGTTGTTTAATTCTTGTCTGCTGAGCACCAGTCTTATGCTGAGTCATATGCTTCATGCCTGGGAGAGAGATGAGTCAGAAATTATGTGTTTCCCTTAGGAATTTCCCAGCCTAGTGAGGGAGATGGACACAATGAGCAAATCACAGAAAATATGGGAAGTACAATCATATACAACTGGCAGTGAGCTCAGAGAAGAGTAACTCGTTCATTCTGGATAGAATACTCAGGGCTAATCTACCTCTTTAACGAGATTTAACAAGATGAGACGTTATCATAGAGGTTTTGAATGCTACACAAATTCCTAACTTCTATCTTTTTTACCTCTGTCTTGTCTTTGCCCTGATACCCTCTCTCTTAAAAAAAAATCTAGTTGCAGTGTGTACGTAGTTTGTAAACTGCCTCAAACTCATTTTAGGAGGAAGCTGTTATAAATAAAATAAACATAATAGCCTGGGTATTAGTTGAGGAAGGCTTCACAAAAATTTCATGAGAGTTGGACTTAAGGGTTAAAGATGAGCCCTTGGTGGATCTTGGGGTAAAGAATTCCAGCCAGAGGAGGCCCCATGTCTAGAGGCATGAGAACACAGTAGGTTTAAGGGCACGAAGGTGAGTTTGGTCTGGCCGGGTTGAAACATACATGGAAAGGGTGGTTTGGGGTGGGGTAGAGGGGGCACTGTAATTGGGGCCAAATCTGGAAAGGCCTTGAATGCCTTGTGAGCAGTTTGGACTTTATTGCTTAGGCAGTGGGGGAAATGTCAGAGGTTTACACGCAGGACTGTGGCATCATCACTGTGTTTAAGGAAGATCCCTCTGGTGGCTGTGTGGAAGAGGAGCTGGAAGTTTGGGAGATCATTTTGGGAGACTAGGGCTTACCTTGGACATAGGCAATGAGGATGGGAGCAGAGAGAAGAGATATTGAGGTAAAATATGTAGTAGTGGTAAATGTGATGAGTGGTACCATGTGATTGAAGAGCACGCTGAGGTTTCTGCTTTGAGCCAAGTTAGTGTGGCTGAAATTATCAGAAATCAGGAGGTCTGGGGGTAGAGGAATAATTCGTTTGCTTTTGGAGGTTTCTGAGGTACCCATAATGGACAGCTAGATAGAGGTGGCTAGGAGACAATTGGAAATGTGTGTGGTGCTGAGGAGAGAAGATGGGGCTGGAGAGAGGTTCTCCCTGACACCCCTACTTTCTTTTGAACAAACACCGAGAGTCAACTGTGTGCTCAAGATACAAGTAAAATGTAGTTCCGTGCCTCAGGAGCTCAGATAGAGGAGCCCCTCAAGGGTATGGATAGATTGCAGTACAGAGTAATTCTGAGGGCTGCAGGAAAAGGTAAATGCTTGAGACCCTGGGCCCAGAGATTTTTTTGGTTTTTTTAATAAATTATTTTTTATTTGTGGCGTGCAGGCTCAGTAGTTGTGGCTCGCGGGCTTAGTTGCTTTGCGGCATGTGGAATCTTCTCAGACCAGGGCTTGAACTTGTGTCCCCCGCATTGGCAGGCGGATTCTTAACCACTGTGCCACAAGTCCGGGCCCAGAGATTTGAGAGCCGTTGATGCTGAAGTGGTGGGCCTAGAGGAGAGAGTCCTCACAGACAAGAAGCAGGCTGGAGCAGGAACACCTACATAAGGGGACTTTCTGTATTGTAAAAGCACTTTCTGTGGAGGGTACTTTAATAATGACTCCAAGGGGGCTTCCCTGGTGGCACAGTGGTTGAGAGTCCGCCTGCCGATGCAGGGGACGTGGGTTCGTGCCCCGGTCCGGGAAGATCCCACATGCCGCGGAGCGGCTAGGCCCGTGAGCCATGGCCGCTGAGCCTGCGCGTCCGGAGCCTGTGCTCCTCAATGGGAGAGGCCACAACAGTGAGAGGCCCGTGTATCGCAAAAAATAAAAATAATAATAATAATAATGACTCCAAGGGAATTTTAGGGAGACTGGGATGGGAGTGGGGAGATGGATTAGGAAGGAGCAGTGGGGGAGGGGAAGGAAGGGGTCAGGACCTTTAGGAACCTGCCTCTGGTTCACAGAGGGAACTGTGAGGGAGGGGGGACGGGAGGGGGGACGGGAGGGATGAGCTCTTGCCTTAAACACAAGGCTGGTTCTGCTCACAGTCACCCTCAGACGCAGATGGTAAAAATAAACACTTCCCAGTTACTTGGCTGCCTCAAGTGGGTGGCGAAGGGAAAGGGGAGGGAGAGCACCGGAGGAAGCAAATTTAGTGCTAGGTTTAGACTGGAAGCTCCCCTAAAGGAAAGATAGAAGACAGAGAGGGCGCAGGTGAGTGGCCATCCTGAGTAGACAGGTCTGAACATGTGAGAGCAGGTACACAGCCAGGTGTGCACGGGGACAGTAATGTTTGACTGTTCCTACCTCTGCGTCAAATGAAATCATGAAGGCATCATAGCTGTAGAAATTTGTTGTATCATGTCGTAAAAAATTTGGCATACAACAGTATTTACAAGAAGAAGCCAGGAAATGATTTTTGTTATGAGAAATCCTTTATAGAAGAAGAAATTTAAGATAGTAGAACATCTAGATATAATTAGTAAAAAATGCGAATGGCGAGCAGGTTAGTTTCAACGTATATTCCACAAATATTTATGGAGTACCTTCTGTGTACCAGGTGGTCTTCAAGGAGCTGGGGCTACAGTAGTGAAAGAGAGATCCCATCACCTGCTTTAGATGTTTCACTTGGAACTACTTAACCTATAGAGTTAAACCTGGGCGTGGGCCTTAAATCCTCTGAAGTGCTGAGATCACTTTATTCTGTGGCAATGTTCTCTTACTTTGGCTAGTAGCTCTACTAGCCTCATAAATAATCAGAAAATACCATCTATGCGTCTTTGGCAGAGAACTGTGGAAATTAGGTTGCAGAAAAACCATTGTAGCAGCAGTGCTAGTAATGGACTGCCAGCACCGGATGGGGCTTTAGAGAACACCCATTGCAGCTTTATTTTTTAGAGATGAGGAATCAACAGTCAGGGAGGAAAGGGGACTTGCCTGATGTCACAGAGTGAGTGTCAGTGTTGAGAGCAGTGCCCTCGAGTTTTCCATTGGGAGAGTGGGGAAGGCTTGATGGTACCTAGCAAAAGGGCATCTTGATGACGGGAGGGTTCCAGAGAAGAGATGTGGGGGGAGGGGTTGAAAAGAAATAATGAAGCTTCGCTTTTAGGCCCTCCTCTGTTACTGGGACCCCAGGAACCCCCGTAGTTTGCTCTAAGCCTAAGTTTCCTCATCTGTAAAATGAGAGGATTGGACTGAAGCCCTGTTTTAGTTATAACATGTTAGGATCTATGTTGTTTCCAAAAGAAGTTGTTTGGGGGATGTGGAGTCAGGAGACAGAGTCAACAGACCAGGATAGGAAATAGGCTTTCATCTCTTTAGAGCAAACTGATCACCCGTAGCCTGTGGCCAGGCCTCCCTTCAGGGATTGGCTGCCACATTTCCTGCAGCTTACTCACCAATTCTGTATTTGTCCCTTCTTTCAGTCTTTCCAAAGTGGCCCTGCTTTGTTCTAATGCTAATTCTATTTCCAGTCTATTCTGATAGGAATTAAGGTCCTTATTCTAAATCCCACCCAATCCTGGAGTAACATCCCTGGGCACATCTCTGTGACTGTGCTTATCACACTGCCTTGTCACCAGCCCATCCACAGTACACTGTGTTGTGATATGTCTTCACTGGACTGTGGTCTCCTGGATCTTAAGGAATACCCCTCCCTCCAGTACCTGCGCATGTAGGTGCTCTAGGTGCTTGTTTAATCCTCCTGTATCCTCTTTGCCTCTACTTTCTCTTGATCCCCCACCGTAGTGTGGACACACACACGTCCTGGTCATTTCTCACTTTGAAACAGTCCCTGGCATGCACCGCCTCCTTTCCATTAACATCACCACCACTCAGAATCCAGGTCCTTTCTTATCAATTATTTATCTGAATGATCTCCTTCAGCCCTCTCTGTTCATATCCTATACATTCTTAAAGATCTAGCTCAAATGTCCTCTTGTTCATGAAGAGTGCAAATTAACCTCTTTTCTCCTCTGAGCACCCAGGGTGCTTTGTCCTCTGTTATGGTGTCCATTCATTGTACCTCTCCTTTTGGTTGTCAGTTTCTGCATGCCAATGCTCCTTCAGCTTGTCTTTGTATCTCCCACATACTCTAGGACAGTACTGAGCCTTTGGCAGGAGTCCATTACATATTTGTTGAATTGTATGTCTATGAATAAAAGAGCCAATAAGTATTTGAGTATATGCTGTATTTAGACCACTGTTCTACTTTTGGAAGCAGTTCAGTATGGGTGAGAGGGGTGCAAAGAACTAAAATTTATTGAAGATCTAGTCTGTGCTTCTTTACTCCCATTGCAGGATAGTTGTGTAGAGGGAATAAAGCAGAGTAGGGAGTATTAACCCTGTTTTACAGAGGAAGCATTAGAGGTTAATTGACTCGCCCAAAGTCACACAGCTAGGTGAGTGCTGAATTCAGGATCTGAGCCCAGGTTCTCTGCATCCACTGTCTTGGTTATTTCACTTCACTTTAAGAGCAGTAGTGCATTAATATCCTAATATCTGTCTGAGATCTCAGTGTCACAGATTTTTAGTCATGGTTCCCATCCTGAGTGTTGACTTCAAAGAACTCCCTTTTCTACAAATAGCAGTAGAAGTAAAATCTGGCCAACTTTCTCTGGTCTTTGCTCAGATTTTAGGACTTAGTTTGACCCTTGGTGGACTTAAAATATCATTAGGTGATGTGTTAGTCAGCTTGGCCTGCCATAATAAAAGACCACAGACTGGGAGGCTTAAACAACAGAAATTTATTTCTCACAGTTCTGGAAGCTAAGAAGTCCAGATCAAGGTGCCGGCAAGGTAGGTTTCATTCTGAGGGCTCTTCTCTTGGCTTGTAGGTGGCTGCCATCTCTCTGTGTGCTCACATGGCCTCTTTGTAAGCCCTGGGGTTAGTGCGGGGAGGGGCAAGCTCTCTGTTGTCTTTTCTTCTAAGGGCACTAATCCTCTTGAACCAGGGCCCCATCCTTAGGACCACATTTAATCTTACTTCCTTCCTTAAAAGCCTAATCTCCAAATACAGTCACCCTGGGAGTTAGGGTTGCAGCAAATGAATTTTTTTGGGGGGGAGGATACAAACATTCAGTCCCCTAACTGATGGATTTTTAAGGTGCATATTAAATGTACTTATTACAATCTTCCAGTGGTTTAGTCAATGTTAGTGTTTTGGGAATTGTGCTGATTATTTCCTCTTTGTTCTTTTATGGTATTGGAATCCTGCTATTTTATTTAGTCTTGTCTATGGGTCTTTGCTTAGCCCAAGAGGAACTTCCATTGCATTTGGATTTTGCTATTTTATTTGACCATTTTTACTTTAATGCAGCTTTTTGGTGTACTGATTGTTTTACCATGTATGATACTCATTCTGTGCATGGTAGACAGTTTTATGACTAAATCAAAATACATTCATTCATTAAATCTTGCTGAGGCTCACTGTGGGGTCTCTGGGCTGCTTGTTGTTCTACAACCACGCATAAGAACAGGTAGCACTCTGTCTAGCAGAACAGCAGCCAAAAAAGAGGGGTACAGAGGGGAGTTGGAGTTCCCTACAAGGGAAGGGCAGTTTCTAATAAAGGCTAATGTAGCAGAGAAGGCTTGTTGTGTTGTCATCTATAACCAGTTATGGACGTTCCTAAGCAGTTTTAAGCTATAATGTGCTTTCTAGCCTCGAAGTTTCTATTAGCAAGCTTCTCTTGGAGATCTCTTTCTTTGGGAAGTGTTTGTTTACTTAGGACTGTCAGTCAGGTGCTCAAGCAGAATGTCAGCATCCAGTTCCCCTTGAGGTGTGGACCATTTTAAAGCTCCATGTTATTGCTACAGTTACTTTTCAAACATACATTCTTAGCAGATCAACAGTGGAAATTATTTCAGAACCCTAGTTAGAGTGAGAGGGGTGCATCTGGGTTGGGGTGGGGAGCTGTGGACCCTAGGTTTGAGACCTAGAAGAGTGGAGGTGATGGGAGTGGGGAAGGGAGGGGAGGAGCCAACAAATGGAGATGACGAAGCAGGCACAGCTCTTCCTAGGTTGTCCCTGCTGACAATCAGATTGCTAATTGATATGTAATTTGAGCTGGGGCCCTAGAGGCTGTCACTAGGTCTGAAAGAAGAGGGCTAAGCAGATCAGAGAGCAGCCTGGGCTTGGAGTCAGACCTGGGTTTGAATCCTAGCACTGCTACTATTTGTGTGATCACCGGCAAGTTATGGAGCCTCACTTTTCTGATCCAGGAAATAGGAAAAATAATTGGTTTAGTGGGGATAAACAACCTGCTCAGGAGGCTGTTGGGGATCCATAGGGGACCTTTGGGGTACACTGTCTCACACCAGAATCCCTTTATAGCCCGGAAGGATGCAACCACATGGCCGAGGGAGGCCTGCTGTTCTACAGAATTAAGCAAAGTAAATTGGTAACTTGGATTTACTTAGCTAGTGATTAAATAATAGTTTAAATAATAGGCTATTAATGGTCCCCAGGTGTTGGTAATTCTGAGTATTTGCTTTTGAGAGCAGTTGTATAATTTCTTCTGGTATTTCTGATACTTTCATAAAGCTTTGTGGGGTTTTTTTTGTTGTTGGTTTTTGTTTTTTTTAACAGTGTAACAAATGATGCTCTCAGGGGCTATTTTTGGGAAGATTAAATGATATAGTGCATATTAAGCAGTTAGTATTGTGTCAAACTCACAGTAAAGGCTCAATAAAAATTATCTGCTGAGGCTTCCCTGGTGGCACAGTGGTTGAGAGTCTGCCTGCCGATGCAGGGGCCACGGGTTTGTGCCCCGGTCCGGGAAGATCCCACATGCCGCGGAGCCACTGGGCCCGTGAGCCATGGCCGCGGAGCCTGCGCTCCACAACGGGAGAGGCCACAACAGTGAGGGGCCTGCGTACCGCAAAAAAAAAAAAAAAAAAAAAAAAAATCTGCTATTGTAATTATTGCTCTTATTAGAGACTTAACTGGCCACACTTAGGTTAAGATCCTTATGAATTTAGACAACCCCCAGCCCACCACCACCTGGTGGCAGTTAGTGGTACTGCACACATTGTGAGGAAGAATTATTAAATTGCTTGGGACTAATTCCATGTAGTTTTATTTCCACTAAGTATCAAAGGGACTTTGTTCAGGCAGAGTATGGCTTATTTGCCGAGAGCTGCAATTCATATATCACTAAACAATGAAGGGACATTTTTTTACTTCCACAGTTGGCATAGATTTAAAAAATGTTAACAACAGAAGTCAATGAAGTGGGCATGTCAATTAGTACACCATTTGTGGAGGGCAGATGGTGATGGAACAAAAGTCTTGAGTGTTTTTATGTTTTGTGGCAACCATTCCTCTTCTGGGAATTTATCTTGAAATAATCAAGGATATAAAAAATATTTATTTAAAAAGAAAAAATATATAATGTATAAAATAGCATTACCTTTAATGGAATGAAACAGGGAACAATCCCTTTTTCATTTGTGAATCAGATTCCCAATCCTTATAACAGTGATTTTTTTTTTTTTTTTTTTTTGCGGTACGCGGGCCTCTCACTGTTGTGGCTTCTCCCGCTGCGGAGCACAGGCTCCGGACGCGCAGGCTCAGCTGCCATGGCTCACGGGCCTAGCCGCTCCGCGGCATATGGGATCTTCCCGGACTGGGGCACGAACCCGTGTCCCCTGCATCGACAGGAGGACTCTCAACCACTGCGCCACCAGGGAAGCCCCAGCAGTGATTCCTAAAAAGAGTGGGTAGACATCTTCTGGGGGCAGAAGAATTGGGATGGGCTTCAGATCAGAATCTGCTCTGGGGGCTGTGTAGTTTAAGAACATTCAGTATACCTATTGATTTCATAATAAAAACTATAGAATATAAAGTTGAACGTAGTCATCTTGGCAGATAGAGATCATATAGAAGAGATATATTATAGGGAGGGTGTGTTAATAAATTTCAGTTTGGGAACGCTGATTTATAGGAAATAGGAGTATTGATGAAGGCAAAAATTAATTTTGGACTTTTGGGGAAGAAGGGGCCTGGATTGGATCATTGTAGGAACATTAGAGCAACATGACTGAAGCGTAGGCCTGATAATTTAGGGGTACAGGGACACATCTCCAAAGATAAATTCCCCCTCATTTCTCTTTGCCCAAGACCTGAGGGCCAAACCACCTTTGACTTGTCGAAATCTCTCGATTTCTGATACTGATATGTCCATGATGAATGTGAGGTACCTTGTATCTGGAGACACTGATCACACTAACTTTAACTTTTGGGAGGAGGTTGTACATAGTGGGGGACCCTGAACAGGCTCTGTTGCCCCCATGTAAAGCCTACATTCCTTGGCCTCTATTTCAAGGCTCTCTGATCTGGCTGGGTCCCCTCCAGCCTCAGATCTAACAGATTTCAGTTATTTACAACAATAGTAACCCCTCCCCAGGCATAGTAGGTGAAGAGCTGACTTGTAATGGTGTGATTTTAAATCAGTGTACCATAAATTTAAAAGTCACAGCCTCCCCCCATCCCCCAGCTTTGTATTGTGGATTTTCAAGTGTGCACAAAGATCAAGAGAATAATTTAATGAATCTTTGTGTACCCATCACCCTTGTTCAAATGTCCCATTTTTGGCCAGTGGGACTCCTTTCAAGTTAGTTTCTAATTCTTTCAATACAGGTTGGTCAGGTTTTTTTTGTTTTCTTTTGTTTTAATTAATTAATTTATTTACTTTTGGCTGTGTTGGGTCTTCGTTGCTGTGTGTGGGCCTTCTCCAGTTGCGGTAAGCAGGGGCTACTCTTCGTTGCGGTGCGGTGGCCTCTCCCATTGCAGAGCACAGGCTCCAGGCACATGGGCCTCAGTAGTTGTGGCTCGCGGGCTCTAGAGTGCGGGCCTAGCAGTTGTGGCGCATGGGCCCAATTGCTCCGCAGTATGTGGGATCCTCCCAGACCAGGGCTCAAACCTGTGTCCGTGCATTGGCAGGCGGATTCCCAACCACTGCGCCACCAGAAAAGCCCGGTTGGTCAGTTTTAAATGGACTATATCATCAGTATCTTGATGCTTGCCTGTTATTCTGAAAAATCAGAGGCTTAGAGAATGTAAGGAGGACTGGGCATGTCGGCCCTTTCCACGAAGGGGACATGCAACGCTTGCTTTATTGCTGCATTCTCTGTTGCTTAGCAACTTTCTTGCCATAATGTAAACTGAGAGATTAATTTGTAGGAAGTTTCCTGTGATTAAAAGATGTGGAAAACTGTGCAGTCATAAAACACACATAGGTTCAGTGGAATAAGACATTTATTAAGCATTTATTGTGTGAAAGATGCTGGCTCAGCACTGGGGAGGATGGCAAGTTGACCTAGGGAGTCATGGTTGAGTAATTTGGAGTCACCCAAGGTGAGAGCTCAAGAGATAGTTGTGAAATGATACTAAGAATACCAGGCTATTCAAACTCACAGAAGCAGAGGGTAGAACAGTGCTTACTGGGGGCTGGAGATGGGGGGGTGGGGGAAACGGGGAGATGTTGGTCAAATGGTACAAAGTGCAGTTATGTACGATGAATAAGTCTAGAGATCTAGTGTACAGGAGTGATGACTGTAGCTGATAATATTGTATTGAATACTGGAAATATGATGAGACTAGATTTTAGGCGCTCTCGTGAAGCATATAAAAGGTAACTGTGTGAGGAGATATGTAATTGTAGTACTAGCTTATTTTTAGTGATTATTTCACTATGTATGTTAAATATATACAATTTTTATTAAAAATATAAAAAGGTACGTAGACTGTAATAATGATAAGGGAGAAAATGTAATGTCATTTCAAAATTTTAAAATAATATAAAATTGGTAACTTTTACTATAATATGTGAACAAAGACTTTAAACGAATATGTGTTAAAAAATGGCTATTATTTGGTGTGTTTAAAGAAAAGATTACCAAACTATCAGGGCAGTCCAGGTTCTTGACTTCTGAAGTCACCATCTTTGTGATCTTGTACAATCCATTTCACCTTACTGGCCCTCAGTTTAGTTCCCTCAGTTGAAAAGAGGGATAAGGAAAATGTGGTATATAGGTACACAAAGGAATATTATTAAACCACAAAAAAGAAGGATAGCCTGCCATATACGACAGCAGGGATGGACCTTAGGGTGTTATGCTAAGTGAAATAAGTCAGACAGAGAAAGACAAACACTGTGTGATCTCACATGTATGTGGAATCTAAAACAAAAAAAAAAGAAGAAGAAGGAAAAAGAAAAAGAACTCATAGATACAGAACAGATCGGTAGTTGCAAGAGATGGGGAGTTGGGGGGGGCAAAATGGGTGAAGGTGGTTAAAAGGTACAAATTTCCAGTTATAATGTAAGTCAGTCCTGGGATGTAATATACAGCATGGCGACTATAGTTAATAGTATTATATTGTATATTTGAAAGTTGCTAAGAGAATAGATCTTAAAAGAAAAAAATTTTAACTGTGTGGTGATGGATGTTAACTACATTTATTGTGGTGATCATTTCCATATGTCTGTATATATATATATAAATAAATAAAATCGTTATGTTGTATACCTGAAACTAATGTAATGTTATGTGTCAACTATATCTCAATTTTTAAAATCCATTAATTGGTAAATGGATATAGACTGTGCTACATCTATAAAATGGAATACCATTTGGTAATAACAAGGAATGAAGCATTGATACATGCTACAACATAGACAGACCTTGAAAACTTTATGCTAAGTGAAAGAAACAAGTCACAAAAGACCTCATATTGAATCATTCCATTTATATGAAATGTCCAGGAGAAAAAAAAAAGAAAAGAGAGGCACTGGACTCAAGCTCTAAAGTGTCCAGGCCCTTGCACTTCTGAAATTATATTAATTATTTACACAGAACTGTACACTTTTAAAAGTGGCCTGCCATTGTAAAGCAATTATACTCCAATAAAGATGTTTAAAAAACAGAAAAATAAATAAAATAAAATAAAAGTGGCCCTTAGACCTTAAGGATCACAGACTCCAAGCCCTCATTTTTAAGATAAAGAAACTGAGGTTCTTCTAAGAGCATGGACCTAACGAAGGTCACAGACATAGTGATGGAAATGTCAGATCTTCTGGGGTGATTTCTGGATGATTCTGAAATTTTGGTAGGATTTACTTTATCTGTTGTATTAGATCCCACAGTGGCTTCTCTTGTCTTAAGCTGTGACAAAACTTTGAGAGACCTGTTTAGTTTAAAAGCTGCCTAACATTATGAATTTGGGGAATTATCTGTTCCTTAATATTAAGCAGAAATAAATGAACACAGAGTTCCACATAGATGTTCAACATTTTTTTGCTGTCCTGTACCAGATAATCACAAAATGGTCAAGACCTACAGCAAAGGTCCTACCTGAAAATCTACTTTTAAGTAAAAACCCCATTCCTTGTAATCTTCTGAATGTTTTCTTGAGAATACCACAATTCAACATGAGTGGAAAAGAAAGTACCGTATTTCAGACCAGGGAATCAAGTCAGGGATAGAGCGTGAGTGATTCGCTGACTTGTTTATTGCTGGAGTTGGTACTGATTGTTTCAAACTTCCTGTTCCAGGATAGCTAACAGCCAGGAGAAACGTAGTGGAAAATGCAAAACAACGAAATCATAAAACCTGCCAAATACTTCTCAGAATTGGAAAAGAGCATCCTGCTGGCTTTAGTAGAAAAGTACAAGTATGTGCTGGAGTGTAAGAAAAGCGACGCGCGAACTATTGCCCTCAAGCAGCGTACCTGGCAGGCGCTCGCCCATGAATACAACTCGCAGCCTAGCGTGTCGCTGCGGGATTTCAAACAGCTGAAGAAGTGCTGGGAGAACATCAAGGCTCGGACCAAAAAGATTATGGCCCATGAAAGGAGAGAGAAAGTGAAACGGAGCGTCAGCCCTCTTCTGAGCACCCACGTCCTGGGGAAGGAGAAGATCGCCAACATGCTGCCCGAGCAGCTGTACTTCCTGCAGAGCCCTCCCGAGGAGGAGCCCGAGTACCATGCTGATGCCGCCACCCAAGGTATAGGTGCCTGACACCCGCTTGCATGTTCTCCTTGGGTACCTGTTTGACATTGCGATTTTCAAGTCCTTCATTTTGAGGGAATTTATAAAAAAGAAACTTTCATATCAAACGACTTTCTCAATACAAAATTTCCCAATTAGATAGGACATTCAAGTCGTACATAAAAACAGAAGCTCTTATCTCATGTCTCTCTTAGAGAGATCTCAGTTATCTCTGTTATTACTTAAGAAGGAAAAATAAGGGGCTACATTAATATAGTTATTAATGAAATATCTTAGTTGCTTATCTCAATCTATCTCAAATACATTAAAGAGAACTGGAGGATTTATATTCATTCACACTATCGTATTTTTTTTTCAAAAGATAGTTTTTGAGGACCTATTATGTGCAAAGCTCTGCATTAAGTTACTCAAAATGCCACATTAAGAAAGTGAACTATTTCAAACTTAGGAAAAGTACAGAGACTAATATAGCAAACACCTATTTAGCAGTCACCCAGATTAAAAACCAGCATTTCTACCCATTATAAAATTGTGATCTGTAGTTTTGGTTTGTGCACTCTAGGAAACTTGAGAATAATGGGAAAAAATCATTTTAGTTTTTATATACTTCCACCGAAAAGAGAAAAATGTCATACATAATTCTTGGGGAAGGAAAAGAATGTCATATAATCAAGGCTGTAGCGATAGTGTGTCATGGCTTTAAAAAGTTGGAATTTAAGGGGCTTATTGAAATGTCTCCAGGCAAGGGCAGGGTGAGGATGCATATAGATAAATTGCCAGTAATTCCTGCCTCTTTTAAGGTAGGAATGACCAGTTTATATAAAGATTGCAGTTTGCAGAAAATATACTTGAAGCAGAGGAAGATTTCTGGGAAGGCCAGAGGGCTGTTCATAACGTGCTCCAAGGACCCAGGAAGCAAGCATTTGCCTAGGAAAATCCGATTCTTGGCTTGCAGGATGAGAAATTCACTTATTAGTGTCCCCAGAGTAAATTGAGCTCTGAGGGACTGGTTAATTAAAAGTCATAAGAAATTGTCTAAAACCAAGAATGTTATCCATATAGAGTGGAAAATATAATAACCAAGTGAACAGAATACATGTTTTTGATTAGCACTTTTTTTTTTCCTGTCGGCAGATCATCCTGGGAAGCTAAATTATGATCAAATGTTTGTTTTCTGATCATTTGGCCAAGGTTAAGTCTAGGGAGCCAGTTGGGCAACCATAGTGGTGACTGTCAAGAAACTCATGTACTGTTTCTCAGGGTAGGAACCCTGTGTCTGAGTTTTGATGCTTGAGCTCCCTAGCCAGGGCAGCTCCCAGAAGAGGGTGTTGATATGGACACTGCCAGCTCTCTCTCACCCCTCCTTGTTGCTGCTTCTGTGGTGGAGGGGGCCCGCTGCTAATTGAGTGTCCTTGCTTTGGAGATGTTTATAGCTTCAGGCTGTTCCTCTCCATTATGCTGGCCTTGGAGCGATTGCGTGTCTGTGAGGCAGTGAAAGGAATGGTGCTAGGGGAGGGAGGGAGGTGAATCAGCAAGGGCTGCTTTTCAAATTGCTCATATTCCCTGGGAGATGTTGCTGAGGAAGATGCTGGTGTGGACTGCATGCAGTTTACTTTGCAAATCTGTGATCTGGATGATTGTGTATTGATTTCATAGACTTATTTTAACGGGACAGTCTTATTTCCCCATTTTTAAATTCTAGGGTAGGATCTAGAAAGTCCATTCCACAGATTTTTTTCTCTTGCTTTTTAGAGGAAAGAGTGTAGTTCATTTACTCATAAAAACAATTTCTAAATTTCTCTTGCTTTTTAGAGGAAAGAATGTAGTTCATTTACTCAAAAACAATTTCTAAATTTCCAAGAAAGCAATAAATATGGATTCTCAGTGTCCTTGCTGTAGTGACATTTGCTAGAGACTCACTTGTAAAAGAGATTTATTTTAAATTGGATGTTTGTACATATATGACACATGAGACTTCTCTTTGTTGGTGATAATTAAAGTACAGCCATATGCTGCCTGGTTCCTGTTTCCAGGTCAAATGTGGAGGGCAGTGGAGAACATGCTGTTTTGTCAGTTGGGAACTGTGTCCAAAGTATCTGTAAACTCTAGTAGTTAAGGTACTGGAACGCTTTCCATACATTTAAACAGCTTTGAGGTAACCTCACTCATTTTGCATTTCAACTTAGTTTTAAGAAAGAAAAAGAAAGCTGGAATTGTTAATCATCCCTTCTGGGTCTTTCTGGGGAAGAGGTTGAAAACCTGCTGTAGGGTTATGGCTCACATTCCACTGTGTGTATTTTGACACATGGACTCTGTGTGTGTGTGTGTGTGTGTGTGTGTGTGTGTGTGTGTGTGTGTTCAGTTACTATCTCTACTAACTTTGTCTCTACTATCTCTCTGTCTCTACTGTGCTGTCCAGTACAGTAGCTACAAGCCACATGAGGCTGGTAAGCACTTGAAATGTGGGGAGACTGAATTGAGATGTGCTATAAATGTACACACTGTATTTCAAAGATTTAGTACCAAAAAAGAGTGTATCAATAAAATATCTTACTAATAATGTTTATTTTGATTAAATGTTGAAATGATAATACTTTAGATATATTGGATCAAAAATATATTACTAAAATTAATTTTACCTCTTTTTACTTCTTTAATGTGCCTATGAGAAAAATTTTTAATTACATATGTATCTCATATTATATTTCTATTGGCCAGCTCTGTCCAAACACCTTACAGAATGCCTGTGACAGAATTAGGTGCTGAAAGATTTGTTGGAACTTGTTAAACAGGAAGGAGCCTGACAGATTCCACTAGAGGCCTCCCTCCAACTGTTTCTTGTGTGAGATGGCTTCAGCTGTGTCATCTTTTTTTTTTTTTTTTTTCCAGATTCTTCAATAATCTAATGTTCTATGCCCTTCAGGCTGTTAGACCTTAAGGTATCCGGGTCTGGTTATGTCCCAGTGATAACAGAGGGCCTGTTGCGTGATGTATGCCAAATACACAGTAAAATCCAGAAATTCCAAGTGCTTCTTCATTTGAACCTATTTGGCTTCTCTCCTTTGTAACAGGGGTTTGATTTTCCCAATAATGAATGACTTAAAATAAGGTGCTTAAAAATTCCACATTGAGTCTCAAGATAGTGAACAAACACTATTTTAAAATGCCCTCTGAGCCTCAGTTTCCCCTTCTGTAAAACGAAGGAGTTGGGTTTGAGTTAGTTTTGCAGACCATGCCACGGATGGGTGAACTAAATTTGCTGTCACAATCCCCAGCAGTGAGGAAGTGAGGGGAACCCAGCTGCAAATGTGGATTTGAGAGTGGGGTGGAGGGTTGAGCCAGGGCAGCAAATGGTTGGAAAACTGGCCTTCAAGAGGTCAATGTCAGCTTTGAACTTTCAAGCCTGAAAAGTATGTCTTTGTCTTTTGATCTGATGATTTGGTCTAATATGATTGTCTCTCATTCCAGTGTATGTACTCACTGTAGATTTATGTACAGAACTAAATATCCCATTTATTCATGTATAAACCATAATAAAACCAGTCAGATATTTCCCCTCACCAGCAGATTTTTGCACTGGAAAAGGAAAACAAATATACAAATTTCAGCAACCTCAGAAATTTCATTAAACCTGCATAGAGGCATAGTTCATTTTAGAGTTCAATTATACGTTCAAGGAATCAGTTCCTATCATAAAGACAGCTACCGTAATGTCTGTGCCATGCAAAATTATCCCCATTTATTGTGGTTCACCTGCAGACTCTACTGCCTCTGGTGAAGGCACTCAGCAAGTTCTTTTCACAAATAACACCCTTCAGGACGGCCCCTTCCTGTTTTACACAGCATTGTCTCAGAACTTGTGGCCAAAGTAATTCAAAAGCAAGCTAACGACTAACAGGGACTCCTGAGGCCAGTGGTATTGAATTAACAGGCCAGAAGGGGACCCTGTGACCTCTCCAAGAGCTGCCCATTCATAAGCTGACAAAATGTAACCTCTAAATACAAAATTCCAATTATCAAAAACAGCTGTGTCATCTTGATCACCAGCCCCTGCATGCATATTCTTAGCTTTGTCAATGACTTGCTCGAAATGTACATCTGTAGTTGAACACAGTAGTCTTAAAATTTAACACTTAGGAATGTATTTGTAAAAAAACCAGTATTTTCCCTTTAAATATATTAAAACAATTTATACCCTGTAGATTTATGATCTGTGATAATTTGCCTTTGACACTTATCTTCCATTATCGTTGGGGAAGAGGTTTGCAGAACAAACTAAGGGAGCCAACAAAATTTGCTAGGGGTGGTCGGGAGGGAAGGATGGCCAAATGTCAAATACACTTAGGAAAACTAAGCTTTCAGTAGTACTCAAATATCTTGAGAGAACTTACACTTAATTCATATGCTATTATTTCTCTACTATAAAGCTATAATCCAGTAACACAGACATAGGTATGCAAAGCTATATTAAATAATGCAGACATTTCTTAATAATTTCCATTATTATCACTGTTTAGACCAATCCTATTCTTTTGGGGTGGGAACTCCAGTAGAGGGGACTGACATATTTCCAGTCAGGCACACTAGCATCATTGGTCTGGAAAAGCCCCTTTTTTGTGTGTTACTTACACATTTATTACTTTTCTATCCCCATTCACCACTTTCATTCTTTTCTTCTGCACCTTAATCATTCTAAGGTGCTTGTGTATTCTCTCACATGTTCTTGAAAGCATGCGTTGGCGTCGTGTGTGCCTATATTTTAAATTTACATGGATTAAAAATTGTGCAGTAGATACCTTCCTTTTCCTTTTGCTGCTTTTCACTTAGAATGTTTTAAATATCTATTCCCATTGCAGTGTGTAAGTCTAATTTGTTTCTTTTCGTTGATGGATAATATTCCGTAGTATGCATCCCCCACATCTTATTTATCCGTGTTCCCAGTCCGTCCTGTTTACTTTGTTCTGCTAAGAAGAGCTGAGCTTTGGCCTGTACACAGTTTCCTTCCCATCCTTTTACTGCCTTAGTAGGTTTTCCCGATGAGCTTAAACGTACTCAAATTGCCCAAGTGGAAGAATACCCCCTTGACTGTGTTCTCTGCTCCCAGGAAAGCTTTCAGGCCTTCCTATCCATTTTGCACAAGATTGAATTGTTTTCTACTTCAGGTGGCTTTGTTTTACCTGGGAGAGAGATTACCTGGTGTGTGTTTGCAGCAGGTTGCCATGCCCAGGATAGTCTTTCTCTAATTAAGAGGAGATTCTCCCCATCTGAACACTAGCTTCCATTCTTTGGAGCTACTATGTGTGTGAAAGTTAATTACTCCATTGAGCTTCTCTAGTTTTAAGCCCCAGCTTCTGCCAGAGTCTTAAGAGGCCTGGCTTTTTAAATTTAAAATGCATTTGTTAGCACACATTTAAACTAAAAAAATTAGTTTTAAAGTAGAGTCATTTCTCTGCTCCTGGACATAAACATGCTGTCTTCACGTTCACAACTCGAGAGAGAAATTTGGAGATCAGAATTTAGGATATACACCCATATTCTTAATAATAGATGGTTTTGTAGTTGATAAAACTTGGAGATTGCCTTTTAAGACACACAAGTGATCAGCTGAGCAAGTGACACAGTGAGAGGCTAGGTGCTGTAGTAGCTGAGCTTGGATTTTGGAGTTGTGCAGACCTGGACTGGAGTCCTGGTTCTTTGAACTAGCCAAATGACTTTAGATGTTGTGTTTGGTTTTCTATACTAATACCTCCCTCAGAGGGTTGCTGTAAGGATTAAATGAAGTAATGCTGCAAAGCACTAGCCTAATGCCTAGCTAGCTACTCAGAAAATGGTAGCTGCTGTCGTCATCGTCATCACCATCACCATCACCATCATCAAAAGGCTCCTAAAGCCAAGAATTACTGAGATAAAAATGAGCGTTTGGCAATTGGGAGAGATGAGTAGCATCATCAGGGCATGAACTTTAAAGGCTCAGAGGAGTATTCAGAACTATCCTCTGGAATGAAATCAAAGAGAAAAGAGGCTAAAGGTACCAAAAAACGTCTAATGTGTCCAGTCTTCTTTGAAGAAGTTTCAGATCTGAGACTAGAAAGGAAACGGATGAGGTAATCCTCTTTGCATCTGATCCCATCTGAGGGATCCTATTCTCAGTGCCAAGCCTTTCCTGTTCCTTTGTCCTGTGCCTCAGCTCTCCACTCAGAACACTGTTCTTTCTACACAGTTGTGCTGTGTTGAGAGGGATGTGACCTACTGCAGCCAATTCATCCTGCACACGTTTCTTATATGCCTAGCAGTGTGTCAGGCCCTGTTCTGGGTCCTCCAGGAGGATGAACTAGAGGCAGTCTCTGTCTTCAAAGTAATCAGAGACCTGAAGGGGAGGTAGTTAAGCCGCCAGTTTTAACAAGTGCTCTGCCAGAGGTAGGCTTAGGAACCAGTGGGAGCATGAAGGAAGGACATCTAATTGAGGCTATAGCCGCTGGATTTGGGAAAGATTCCTAGGGAGACATTTTCATTATCTCTGGATGACAGAGAAGTCCTTTTAACCTCCTCTTTCAAAAGTAAGGTTTTTACCTTTTCTTTTATCTTAATTAGGGACTAGTTATGGTTGTTACCTAACCCCTTGGAGTGAAATAATCTAAATAAACAGTAGCCATTTTCCTTTTATTAACAGACATTATGAGTTAGGTTTCCCCCAGTAGCCATTAACATTCCCAGCATCCCATCTTCTGCAATAATGGAGTGGATGTAATAATGTAATCAACTCTGTTAATAAATTGATATTATTTTTCTCCAAGGAGAGGATTCTCATCATTGGAAATATAAAGCTTCCCAAGAAGGCATTGGAGTCACAGCTAGAAGACTCCATGGGTTAGTAGGGTTAGTGGTTTCCTTATTGAAACTTCCTAATTGATACTTGTATCATTGCCCAATAAAAATACTAGTGCAAACATGGCGCCACCAAATGTGGCATCCTTTTATATCCAGAAGCTCTTTTCCCCTTTTGTTCAAAGCTTCAGCCCATAAATATTCACTAGGCATCCACTAGGTACCAAGCAAAATAATTGGTGCCCAAGGATAAAAGAAATGATTAAGGCATGGTCCCCAAATAATACTAGAATGTGTTAAGTGCTGTAACAGAAGAGTATGTACAGAGAAAGAAGAGGGCTGAGGTTTCACAGCAAGTGGCATTGATCCTGCATGCAGTAGGGGTTAGGAGGGAGGTTGAAAGGGGAAACTGGAGTAAGAGTGTGTGTTTGCGTAAGGGAGTCGGGACAAATAGCCCAACTTTAGCTGAAGGAGCAGTGAGACAGAATTATGGGAGAAAATAAAGATTGTGGTAGGATTGGAGGGTACACAGGGTATTTTGAAGAGTAAGACAAGGAAGATAAAGGAAGGTCGGAACCAGATTAAGAGGGTTACTTAGGGTGGATTGGAAACAGAGCCGAAGATAGGAACCCCAGGGGAACATTTAAGTGTGAGTCCTGACAGGAGACTTAAAGAGCAATCAGAGAGGAGGCTGTAGAAAACTTAGGAGAGACCAATGGTTCAGAAGCTAATAGAGGAAAGAAATGTCAAGAAGGATTGTCAAGTGCTAGGGAGAAGTTACCTACGAGGGACGTTGGAAAGTGTCTTTGGGATCTGAATATTGACCCCCAGATGGCAGTGCTTGAGGCAACAGCCAGATGTAGGAGACTGAAGAGAAGTCTGGGGAAGTTAAACCAGGGAGTGTAGGCTCATCTTTCAAGGAAGAACCTTTGTTAAGATGCCTATCCTGGGTAAGGGTTAAGACCTGTGACCAGGACCCACAGCAAAGGTGCCCTTGTGGAGACTGAAGTTCAGTGTTCGTGGCTGAATGAGAGTCAGAGAGGGAGAGAGACTGAGGGAGAACTTAATCTGAAAACCCACTGCTGGCCTCACACTGTGGTCTTCTGCTCACTGGGAGTCATGCACATGTCATGTTAGGATTTATATCCACATAACCAGGTCTCCAATTCTTGATAAGCACAATCTCTGACCACTGTTCCCGTAGTTTGAAGTGCCAGAAATGACATAATGAAACCCTTTATCGTTACTTCTTCAGGGAAAATTGCTCTCGATTTATGGGTTTTTGAGAAGTCAGGTGGGGCAGGGGTACCTGTGAACATGCAGACCAGAGCAGATGCTACTTCAGATCATCCTGTCGTGGGGGACCCTGTCATTTGAAATAGGATTGATTTACTCTCTGCCTGTAAAATCTTTGAACATGTTTTCTGCTACTGTTTTTCAGAATCATTTGCTGTTTCAAATAGAGAACTGTGCGATGATGAGAAAGAGTTCATACATTTCCCAGTATGTGAGGGGACCTCCCAACCTGAACCCTCGTGTTCAGCTGTCAGAATAACAGCCAATAAAAACTACAGGAGCAAAACCTCTCAGGAAGGTGCTTTAAAAAAGATGCATGAGGAAGAACACCATCAACAAATGTCCATCTTACAACTGCAGCTGATACAGATGAATGAGGTGCATGTGGCCAAAATCCAGCAGCTAGAGCGAGAGTGTGAGATGGCAGAGGAGGAACACAGGATAAGAATGGAAGTTCTCAATAAAAAGAAGATGTATTGGGAAAGAAAACTGCAAACTTTTACCAAGGAATGGCCTGTTTCCTCATTTAACCGGCCCTTTCCCAATTCACCCTAAGACGGTGGGGTGTGGCTCCCTTGTAATTAATCTGTGTTGGCAAAGAAGGCCTGGAACACGAACTTGCGGTCGGTAGCCTGTCACAGAGCTACAACTAGGAAGATGAGAGTGGTAGTAGTCACTTATTTAAGAATACATTCAGGTAAACAGCTGCACCCTATGTACCCCTGAAGTGGCAAAGAAGCTGTTCGAGTCTTCTGAAAATTATCACTATGAGTGCTATCATTCTGAATGTAATGTCTCTTAATTAGAATTCATACAAGAACCATGTGTGAGTGGTGTTGTTGTATTTTTTTAATCAAATGCAAGTGTGACTATAAAGTAGTGTGGCTGGGTTTTGTGGGTTGTTTTTTTTTTTTTTTTTTTTAAATAGACGTCAGACCTTGTCTATCCAAATGAATGCCCTCCCATTGAAAGTGGCTGTCCTGGGAGGACACACGTTTCTCCAGTGGTGATGCTGTCGCTGAGAATTTGCTAGAGGTCTTTCGGAGCCTCCACAAGAGCTACAGCACACTTTTCATTTTGTCAATGTCATCTTTGGAGTGTGGATTTTCTGTTTTTAAACAGCCGAACATAATGGAAGGCTCTTTTCTAATGTGGCTCATAGGCTGCCTTTTAAGTCCTTCCTTTCCCCAAAGAGGAGTTCCAAATAATGTCTCCAGCAGGTGTAGCTTTGTTGGAACTAAGGATGTGACTACCTTGAGGGAGAAACGTTCGTTTAGAGCTCTACATTCTGTCATGCTTGTTTTATTAAAAGACAAGACTTGTGATTTTATAGTCACACTGTGTATGTTTTTGAAAGGTGCTGCCCGCCCCCACTGTGCTACAGTTTTTGCCTTCCTGCTGTAGTTTCCTACCGACTTTGTACTACTGAGTAAATGGTTGCCCTTGTTTTTAATCTTTAGCCACCTAAGGCAAGGCCCTTCCCTCGCCATGCTCCTGGTGCTAGCTAATAGTGATGCTACGTAGTCTGCAGAGTATGCAGTTAGTATTGAGCTTTTGCAGAATCCATTACCAATATATTTGGAAACGTGGATTGATAAATGGATATTTTGACTGAGCTGTGATATAACTTCTCCTGTAGCCTAGTGTGAAAAACAGCCTTGGGAGTTGGGCATAACAGTAGCTGGAAGAAGCAAAGTGACAGTTAAGTGCCAAGGCAGGTCAGCAATTTCTGAGAATGAAAGTTCAAGGCCATGTGGTGGGGAAGGAGGAGTGTGTGTGACAGAGGCTATATAGGGAGTGTAGGACGAGGAGTCAGGGCTTGAATTCTGAGCCTGGCTCTGTCTCAAGTGCTGTGTGACCTTAAGTTACTCCATTTAGTCTTTGGCCCTGGTGTTTCCCGTCTATAGAACAGGAGAGTTGGTCTAGATGATGGTTAGAATCTGCTACAGCTCCTTGACTGTGATTTGATCTGCACAGTCTTGGATGAGTACTGCTAACATCATAATTGTCCGGAGGACGTGGGTCAACAGGGAGAGTTTACTGCAGTGGCTAAGCTTCCTTCCTTTCATAATTTTGGAATTTGGGTCCTGGGGTCTGTATATACTAATATACTAATATATGCACTGCATAAAACTTAAGTGGATATCAATTTATTTTATACACTGATCATATTTTAAATATCTTAGAGGAACTGGTTATTTGAAGGAACCCTGTGAAGACTAGTCTTCTTTCAAAGGAAGGATGCTTTTGTAAGGATTTGCGTTCTTAATTTAGTTTTTACCAAATGGACCCTTTAGAGAAGCAGCATCTGGAAAAAGTCCCAAGTGTAACCGATTTATGGGAGACATTAGGGCAGAGAGTGGCAGGTCCTCAACACAGATGATGTGGACTGAGAAAAGTTTGCCTTTGCTTCACCTATTGAGCCATCTGGAAATCTCCTTAATATGCAGATTCTGGTGGGGGGGCCTGAGATTGTGCATTTCTCACAAGCTCCCAGGTTATGCCAGTTCTGCTTGTCTGGTCACCACAATTCTGTGTAGCAAAGTTTTAGAGGACCCTGTGAACCTTTTACCTGTTCTCAAAAAAAAAAAACAAAAAACAAAAACCCATTAGGTTAGGTACACTTTTGTGTACAGCATTGTGCCAGATATTATTCCTCTCTCAGAATTTACCACCTAATCACACAAATAACAATGTAGAACAGCACAAAAAATGCTCACACACATGATGGAACTATAAAAGCATCGAACTAATTCCTAACTGAACAAATAAAGGATAATTAAACCAGCAGGCTAAAGCACCTTGTTCTACTGTTAATGGTATTTACGAGTTTATAACAGTTTTCAACCTTGAGTATGCATTAGAAACAGTATTTTATAAAAAATTAGTCCCGCTGGGTCCCACTCCCAGGGGATTCTCATTCAGTTTACCTGGATTGGGGCCTGGTCCTCTATATTTTTTGGAAGCTTTACAGGGAGTGATGATGCCCAATTGGGATTGAGAACCACTGGTGTAGAGTTCACAAATGTGTCTCATTTGGTCCTTAGTCCTGTGAAGTCCTGCAGAAGTGAGGAGATGATGCTCAGAGAAGAACCGCCTGCACCAGGCTGAAACCTAGTGAACAGCAAAGCAGAACCTCAGTCCTAGGTCTCTCGACTCAAAAACAAATAGGCCCACCTGCCTTCCCTCACCCCATCCCTCAAAGCTATATCGTGGATTTGCTTTACCCCGAGAGTCAGATCACATCTACAGGATACTTGTAATGCCTCCACTCATGAACAGGTACATCCCAATTCATTCCACTTTTGAGTAGTTCCTTACCTGAGGTGGAAATGCAATAATCATTTCTTGGTAGATGCTGTAGAGAATTGACCGATAAATACTAAGACACAGTTCATCATCCCCTGACCTGCCAAATAATGGACACAGCCCAGTAGGGGACATAAGACTTGTATACAGCTATCATGTACTTGATCAGGCACGTCTTCTAAAGGATTTGAAGCCCAGCAGAGAGTGAAGAAGCTTGAAGGAAAGCCTGGAAGAGATGGCATTTGAGCTAAATCTTTAGAGTTGGTATTTTGGTAGGTGCAGATTCAGAAAGGAGAGGAACTTCACTAGATGCAAGGTCCTGTTGAAGGTTCAAGATGGTGAGACACATAATTGGGAGGACATGGGAGAATATCCAAATTAGGCAGTAACATGATCAAAACTGTGCTCCAGGAGGAAGATTAGAAGATGGAATTGAGTTTAGAGAAGACTGGAGTTCAGGAGATGAGGTAGGAGGGTTTGGTTAGGATGAGATGATAGGAGCACCTAGTAAAAAACGAGGGAGACCAACGTGAAGGGCGTTGCCGAAGTGGAATCAGTCAGGCTTGGCAGCACGTTGCTTTTGTTGGAGGGGATGGGTAAAGTTTTAAAGCTAGATGCCGGAAAGAATGATGCTGATTTAAATAAAGAACGGATGCATTTCTGGCTGACGTGTCCTAGGAGAGGCCTAGACGTGAACTAGTGCAGTTGTTCCCACCCACTCAGCCTCAAACACCAGCACCTCCTCCCGTCTCCTCTTTGGCTGTCACCTCTTTGCTCTGGCTTCTGCCTCTTGAGCCTCCTGTGCTGCCTCTTGCACCTGTTCATCTGACGTTTTAACCCCTCCCTGCTGGGTCCTTGTCCCCCGACTCAATTTGGTGCTCCCTCTGCCATCAGTACCTCCAGTGCAGCTGGTGGTGCATCAGTCACCATCTCTTATAATGGCTTCACACTTGAAAGAGCAGGAAAGACTATAGTTGATGCTTAACAACCAGGGGGCTAGGGGTGCCCACCACCCCCAGCTGTGGAAAATCCGCTTATAACTTTACATTCAGGCCTCTGTATCTGCAGTTCTGCATCTGGGGATTCAATCAACTGCGGATGGTGTGCTGTAGTACCCATTTATTGAAAAAAAAAATCTGAGTATAAGTGGACCAGCACAGTTGAAACACATGTTGTTCAAGGGTCAACGGGATTTCTTTTTTTATTTTTTTAAATATTTATTTATTTAATTTATTTTGGCTGCGCTGTGCCAGGTCTTAATTGCAAATTGCAACATGTGGGATCTTATTTTTTATTTTTATTTTTTTTTACTTGTGGCACGCGGGCTTCTTGGTTGCGGCATGCATGTGGGATCTAGTTCCCCGACGAGGGATCGAACCCAGGCCCCTGCGTTGGGAGCGTGGAATCTTACCTACTGGACCACCAGGAAAGTCCCTCAACTGGATTTCTTTATCTCGAGCTTCAATTCTTTTCTAGCTGGCATCCACAAATTTCAGGGTATTTTTTAAGTGTCCCATGTTGTGTAAAGGTACACTGGCTGAGAGGGGATGTTAATTCCCATGTATCCCTATTACAGTCTGTTTCCAAAAATCAAACATAGAATCCTACCTTATTAATGCATTAAAAATTAGCAAATATTTTAGGAACTTTTCAGGGAGAATCTTAAAATGCATTGGCTTTTTTTTTTTTTTTTTTTTTTAAGAAGAAAGAGAACAAGAAGAGAGGTATGGTGGGGCAGTGCATTTGAGTTGTCAGCAGCTTCTGCAGTGTCAGGTCAATTACATCAACACTTGGTCTGGACCAGGGGAAAGGAATGGTTCTGCCTCCTGGGAATGTCAGAAGGACCTGATAATTATATTTGGCAAAGCCAAGAAGAGTGGCTCTGTAATGTCATTGCTAAGAATTACCCTTTTAATAGTATCTCTGGATGTCTGAGCTGTTCAAATGGAATGACACTTCTTTTCTGCTGTGGCTTTCATTTCTGTTGGGCTGCTTCCCAGCTGGTCCTTTTGTTCTTCCTTGCCCTTTTCTATCTTCTGCCTTCCCAGCCCTGTTTCTCCAACCCCTCCTTCTGCACCCACAGCAGTTTTCACTGTCCCCCCTTTTACAGTTGGAGTCATGTGAGAATGTGTGTAAGGGAGATACTTGCCCAAAACCAGCATATTCAACATGTGGTATCAATAAGGTGAAGTGTAGCCTTGGACTAGACAAAATATCGACCATCTGCTTCCTTGCTGCATCCGCTACTTTTGTGTTGGTGGGACTCAGAAGTCACGGAAAAGGTCACCAGTGATTCATGTCTGCAACAAATTCTTTTCTAATTGTGCCGTATATTATGCCCTTCAATACAACTTACTAATCTCTGCCTCAGTTTTTCCATCTGTGAAAGTGGTGTAATACTTATCTACCTCCCTTGAATGTTGTAAAGATTAGTCTATGTTAGTAAAGCACTTTTGAAATAAAGAGTGATGTAAAGCATTTTAATATTATTGTTGTCATTGTGATGTGGGTGCCCCCCTGTAGAGATGCTGCTCTGTAGGGGAAGTACCCCATGGATACCACGGTTTAGGAACACCCAGTACAGAAAACTTCCGTAACAGACACAAGAGTGATTTCTTGGTGTGTGTGAAAGTTTTCAACATAGTATTTCCTTAAACAGCCCTTTGGTTCATTTAGAATGAGATTTGATTATAGAAGAGTGATTTATGTAAGATTTTTAAAGAACATATCTATTGAACCTTTATTACCCAGTATAATAGGGTTTGCAAGCCGATTATTAACCTAACAGTGCAGTTTGTCAACATTAGGTGGAAAACTTCCATTTCTACATTATCCAGATGCCCAGATTGTGCGTGAAGGTTTTTTCACTGTTGACACTGATTAGAGTGGACAGAATGGGGATCCTGCTACTTCTGAGTGAGGGGATCGCAGCTCCAGTTCCACTTGCAAAATATTCTCACAGCACCTCTAGTGTGGGGGGAAAAGACTCACCATGTGTGTTCATCAGAGTAGGGGGTTCTCTAGGCATAAACTTGGGCTCCCTTTCTTAACTCCCGATAACTGCTAAGAGATTTAATTAGGTTCTGGTCTGAATTTTCTCTTTTGTGGGTTTGTTGGGGGGAAAAAATTCCAAACCCTGTTATTTAAGAAATCGGTTATTTTTAATGAAAAGGACACCTGTTACAGTGGAACTACTGTAAATAGTAGCAGAAGTTAAGGTTCCGGTTCCTTTTTTTTTTTTTTTTTTTGCGGTACGCGGACCTCTCACTGTTGTGGCCTCTTCTGTTGCGGAGCACAGGCTCCCGACGCACAGGCTCAGCGGCCATGGCTCACAGGCCCAGCTGCTCCGCGGCATGTGGGATCTTCCCAGACCGGGGCACGAACCCGTGTCCCCTGCATCGGCAGGCGGACTCTCAACCACTGCGCCACCAGGGAAGCCCCCGGTTCCTTTTTGTCTCATCATCTGGTTTAGCTTCCAGAGTAACCAAGAAGGAAACTCACACTGGTGCTCTGCTGATGAGGTGCATGTGGTTCTAGATTTTTATCCTTGAGTCTCAAAGAGTTTTTGGATGGGCTGGTGTTACACTTTCTGCAGGAATGGAAGATGGTCACTCTAGTCACTCAGCCTTTGGGAAATCTGGGAGGCTGCTGGGGCCCATCTGCTCTCATGTGGTCACACTGAGCCCAAGGCTGCAGGGGCAGGAACTGCCCAGGGGAACCCCTTCTCATGGTGACGGCTGAAGTACAAGAGGGCAAGCCCACCTGTGGAAGCACATTTCAAGTTTCAGTGTCATATCTGCTAATATCTTCTTGGCCAAGGCAAGTCACGTGGCTGAGCCAAAGGTCAAGGGGAGGGAAGTAGACTCCTCTTAAGAAGGTGAGGGGAGGGTGTGAAAAATTTGAACAATAATCTCATTTACCACAGTGTCACAAGTGGGGAGGCAATGAGTGGAATACCAAGGAGTTGAGATTATATTATTAATTGAGGAACAGAGAATCTAGGGGGGAACTGCATCCCTGTTCCTTCCTCCCTTTCTTTTTTTGGAGGGGGAGGCTTTAAAATAGTGATAATAATAGAATATATGTCATAGGGATGTTGGATTAAATGAGCAATATGTATTTAGTTATATGTATTTAGAACAGAGCCTGGCACACAAACACTGTAAGTTTTAGCCACTATTTTTTTCTCTTAAGGTCATATGGCTTCTAAATGGGCCAGGGATATTTGAACCCAAGTGGCCTGGCTCTGGAGCTCATGCTTTTAAGAATCAGAATGCACAGTGTTTCTATTCAGAGCCTGAGTTCACATCTTTGCTTTGCAAAGAATGTGGCCTCCTGAATATTAGATCATCATCTGTAAAATACTTTCCAAGACTGCTATAACGATTACATGAGAATATACATATGAAAGGGCCACATAAACTATAAAATCACCCCCCCCCCAAAATCCCTAAACCTTTCTTCTGATATTCTGTGTTACAGGACAGTCCAAGACGCTCTTCTCCCGTTACAAAACTTCACCTTAATCTCTTCCTCCAGCCTCCCCACTCTGTGACAATCCCTGAACTCACTTATCATCTTGGTTTCAGAACCAGGCTCTGTGAAATTACTTCTGTTGATCCCTCTAACTGAAGTGCTCTCAGCATCTCTACAACCCCTTCCCATCACCTGTGCTGCTGAAGTGTCACCCATCCTTCAAGGTCAAGTGACACCAGGACACGCTCCTGTAACCTGGGCTCTGGTCCCAGCTTTGCTGGTAACTCATCACTCTCTGGATTAATATTATTTCCTTGTTTATAAATTAAGGGTGTTGGAGGAGAGGATGTCTACATTCCCTTCCCCTGTTCTAATTAGTCTAATTCTGAAGTTAAACTAATCTTTTCAATTTACTGTATGCAACACAAGTTTTCAATGTAGCATTCTCCTTAAAAGATAATGTGTACATAAATGGAATTCTAATCATGCATCCAAGTGGATCAGCCCCAAGGTTGAAAGTGCTATTTGTGAAAGTTATTGATATTAGCATAATGATTGTACTTAAACTGTTTCTAAAACAATCTAAATATAGGCAACACAAGAATTTCTATATAATGGGCACAGAAAGGTTGTTGCTTCCCAAAATGTAATTTTCCCAACAAGTTGTAACTGGCTGCTAGTTACTTTAGCTCTTTTAAATTGCCCATTTCTATAGATTATAGAATAATTCTATTTTACAGATTGCCCTATTCTAAGGCAATACTGTGCCCAGAATATGTAGATTTTTGTATTTGTTTTTAAAACTTTATCAGTTGATTTCAGTAGATGGTATCTGTTGTAAACATCCAGGGCTGCCTGAAAACCTACTTCAAATGGAAGGAAGTTAGCATTTATTGAATATTTTCTATGGGTGCTAAGAACATTCATATATTATTTCATTTTATTCTTAAAATACTCTGTAGGAGTAGGTAATATTATCCATATTTTAAAGATAATGGAATGAAGCTTGGAGAGGTTAAGTGTCTTATTCAAAATCACATACCCAAAGTTTTGGAGGTGGTTGTACAACAATGTGGATAAACTTAATGTCACTGAACTTTACACTTAAAAACAGTTAGAAGGGTAAATTTTATGGTATTTCACCACAGTAAGAAAAAATCACATACCTAGCTTAACTGGATTTAGATCCCGAGTTAGTATGCTTTGATTAGTCTGCTTATGGCTGGTTATGATTACCAACATCTGCTAGGACTGATGAGAACAGTCCTAGCAGAGAGAAACAGAGAGAAGAGCTAAGTGAGGTTAAAGGTATCAGCAACGGCAAAGGTGGTACCCAATTCTGTCTGACAGCAAGCTGAGAATCAGTGACCAAGGCAAAAAAGAGAGGTCGCCCATCAGTCTTGCCATTTAGTGCTTCTCAAACGTTAACGTGGATAAGAATCACCTGGGCATCTTGTTAAAAATGCAGATTCTGATTCAGTAAGTCTGGGCTAGGGCCAAATTTTACATTCCTAACAAGCTTCCAGGTACCAGTGATATTGATGATCCATGGACCAAACATTGAGTAGCAAGGATTTTAGATCACAGGAACTTCCAGGGCTGCTCTCTAAGTGTTTCAGATCCCTTGCGTCAGAGAATCTGGGGTGCTTTCCCAAAGCAAGTTCTGCGCCCTTGCCCAGACCTGCTGAAATCAGAATCTCTGAGGGCAAGACTGGGAATCTAAACTTCTAACAAGCTTCCCTGTTGCTTGTTAGGTGTAATAAAGTTGAAGAACCACTGCTAATAGGACATCACCATAGTATGATAACAAAAATCACTTTATTTCCATTCCCATTTCCAGTTTATAAAGTCTTTTTAGATCCTGTTTCTCCTGTGCCTGTACAGCAGGATAATGAAGGCGATACAATTAGCCCCGCTTTGCTGATGAGGAAACGGACACCTCTGGTGGTTAAGTGCTAGACCCAAAGGTCTTCAACTCCCAGAAAGGTTTCTTTTTATTATTTCATGGCTCTCTCTCCTACTTTACCATATCTTCACTTATAGTCCTACACAAATTAGAAGTTCTTTTATGTCTAAAAAGCTTTGCAGAGCAATTTTCTTTCTATGACGCTTTTAAAGATTTCAATCTAATTTAGCATATTAAGAAGCACAGTTTATGCTTAGAAGCATGAAGCTATCCAAGGTCATGGCAAAAAAAATGTTTGAAGTAATGAAATAGATTGCATGGAATTTTTAAAAAATCCTTTTTTTACCCCTCACCTAGATTCACCAATTGTTAACAGTTTGCTTTTCCCTCTCTTTGAACCACTTGAAAGTTGCAGACTTTGACACTTCACCCCTAAATTCTTCAGCGTGCATGTACTAAGAATAAGAACATTTTCCTACATCCACAATCCCATTATCCCACGTTTCTCCATTATCACACTGGAGAAAATTAATATTAACTCAGTAATATCTTCTATATGTAGTCTGCATTCAAATTTATCCAGTTGTCTTAAGAATGTCTTTTATTGCTCTTTATTTTCTCAGATCCAATCAAGGTTTATTGCGTTTGGTTGTTTTGTGTCTTTAGTCTAATTTAATCTAGAAGAAATCTCTCTCCTTTGTTTTTCATGACATTAAATTTCTTTTAAAGTCCAGGCCTCATCAATGTGCCCCACATTCTGGATTTATTTGATTACTTCCTCGTGATTAGGTTCAGGTTAAACTTCTTTGGCAAGACTGTCTTATAGATAACTTCACGTACCTCTGTTTACATAGTTTCAGGAGCCACATGGTCGAAAGCTGCCCCACCATTGGTGAGGCTAAATTTGATCACCTGGAGAAGGCAGCATCTGCTAGATCTCTCCATTATAAAGTTACTTCCTTTCACTCATAGTTAATTAGTTATATGTGGGGTGATAGTTTAAGTCTCTCTGAATATCCTGTCCCCAGCCACATTTCACCCCATGGTTTTAGCATCCATCGATGATCATTACTCAAATCAATTATTTCATGGGGATTTCAATGGTGATTAAACCAATCTTGGCCATTTGCCAGCATTTATACAGAAAGAAGGTATGCCAGATTGGAGAAAATCTGAATTTAGGTCACCTCAAGTCACGCCTGGCTACTCGGAAAGCACAGGGTCCACTTTGCTCCAACTTTCATAAGAGGCCATCTTCCTTAGAACTCCCGAGCCAGAGGTGAGTAATAAGAGGTGTTGTTTTCTTTTCCCAATGCTAATAAATGCCCACCTGAAAGGAAAGGCTCCCGATTTCCTTCTAAGCACGCCTACTCCAGGGTCCCTCTCGTGTCTGCCTCTGGTGCTGTCGATCTCTCCTGAGCGCTACTGGGGAAAATCATGTGCTTTCTCTTCCTCTATCATCAATGACCACTTCACAATTTTCTCTTCCTTCTCAAATCTGACCTCAAATTGCTGTGTAGTAGGGACTTGGGGCAGTAATCCAATTGAAAGGGAGGGGTCAGGGTACTTGATCTGAAGTGGTATCTGTTGTATATATTGCATGTCAGAAGTCAGTTTAAAGAGAAAGTAACTTTTTACATAAGATTGAGAGGCTGCAACTGCTCACAGCAAAGATGGTAATGAAGATTGGGGTGGAAAGGCTAAGAGGGAGTTGATGGAGATTACAGGGGGCCAAAGCTGCCTTCAGCTACCTTTTGATGCAGCCACTCCCACACCCACTATCCCCACTCCACGCTGCCCCCCTTGCTCTTTGGAGAAAGAGACCCTGAAGCCAAGATCCAGGATGTTCCTCAGTGTCTCAATACCGTACCTACAACCCCCAACCCTACCCCCATATCAGCCTCCACTCTTCCCTCTTGTTTCAAAGAAGAAAGTGTCTTCCCTCAAAAGTCAGTCCCTCCATCCATGCTTTGAATTCCACGCCTCCTTGTCTCCTCAAGAATCTTACACATCTGATTATCCTTTTTCCTGTGTTGTGTAGTCAATTCCCCCATCCCAGGATCTTTTCCATCATTGTTTAAATATTTTACAGTCTCATCTCAAAAAGTCCCTCCTCCACCCAGTCACCTCTAGCTTTGTTTCTCTTCTTCTCTTCACAGCCAAGCTGTCCAAACGTTCTGTCTCCACTTCCTACTTCCTACTCATGTCTCGGGAGGCTCCAATCTGGATCCTGCCTCTACCACTTTACCAAATGGCTCTTGCTAAGATCAACGATGACTTCAAGTGACTCTGTCCATTGGACACTATTCAGTACTCGTCTTGATTGACCTTTTAGCAGCATTTGACCAGTTAGCCATGTCCTCCTTCTTGAAACATTTTTGTTCCTTGGTCTCTGTGACCCTGTTCTTTCCCTGGTTTTCCTCCTAATTTTCTGGCAGTTCTTTCACATTTCCCTCCATTGGAATTCCTCAGGGATTCAGGCTAGACCCTCTTCTAATTTTATAGGACAGTTGACCTTTGAACAACACGGGGGTTAGGGGGACCAACCCTCCTCACAGTTGAAAATCCGAGTATAACTTTACGGTTGGCCCTCTGAATCCACAGCTCTGCGTTGGAGGAGTCAACCAACCTCATAGGGTGTAGTACTGTAGTACCTATTTATTGAAAAAATTGAGTGGACCCTTGCAGTTCAAATCCATGTTGTTCAAGGGCCAACTGTATCTCATATACTTTTAAGTTGTCATACCCACTTCTATGACTTCAATTAATTTTTTCTCTGATGACTCCCACACTTACATGTCCATTGTAAATCTCTTATGAGCACCAGACTTATACATCCAACTGCTACTGGATGTCTTGTTACAGATGCCTCAGTGGCCCCTCAAACTCAGTGTGCCTACAACTGAGCTTCTCATCCTCTCTCCAAACTGGCTTTTTCTCCAGAGGTGGCTATTTTAGTAAACACCCTTGAACCTAGGGATAACCATGGCTTGATACGTTCTCTCCCTCAGCTCCCACATCTAGTTCGTCATCAAATTCTGTTGATTTTACCTCTTTAACCTGTCTAATTCATTTACTTATCCCCATCTTCCCTAGTTCAAGCCACCATCATCACTTACCCAGACCACTAATAGCTCTCCCATGGTTTTCTTGGGTACATTTTGGCTTTCCAATCCATTCTGCACACTACAGCCCAAGCTATTTTTCAACAGTGTCATTGAGATAAAATTAACATACCTTACAGGTCATGCATATAACAAAGTAATCTTTTTTTTAATTGAAGTATAGTTGACTTACAGTGTTTCATAACCAAGTAATCTTCTAAAAACATAAATCTGAGCAGGTTATTCCCTATTCATAATCTTTGGATCAAATCTGAATCCTTACTCTGGCTTAAAAGGCCCTGTGTGGTCTGGTCTCTAACTTCATCCTTTGTGTCATCTGACTCCTCACTCTCCAGGCTTCAACCACAGCTGCTGCCGGGGGCCTCTCACTGTTGTGGCCTCGAGCCCTGCTGCTCCGCGGCATGTGGGATCTTCCCGGACCGGGGCACAAAGCCATGTCCCCTGCATCGGCAGGCGGACTCCCAAGCACTGCGCCACCAGGGAAGCCCTTCCCTGTTTCTTAAACTTGCCCTATTCTTTATCATTCTTACATGTTGAACTTTCCTCATAGAATACTGTTCCCTCTCTACCCGCCTCTAACTCTTCACCAGTCTCCCAGGTTTGGCTTAATATCACGTCTTAGGGGAAGCTTTCCTTGATACTAGTACCCAACCCCTAGGAGGTAGGGGTCCCTGTCTGTTGCTTTTACACCTCCTTTGCAAAACCCTTCATAACTGTAATTGATTGTTTAAAGTCTGACTTCCTGTTAGACAACAGGACAGGGACTGTGTCTATCTGATTCACATCTGCATCCTCACTGCCTAACATGGTTGCCTGGCACATAATGGGCAATCTCTACATATTGTTGGATGAATGCGGCTACTGTCACTGCTCTCCCTGCCCTGCCCTGACCCCTGCTCCCATTGTTGTTGAAGTCACCACTATCAGAGCTGCCCAAAGTCTCATCACTATTGTTCTGCTTTGAGAGAAACAGCTTTAGAATGTGGTCTTGCTGTTTCACCTTTACAACTCTCTTAATTAGGAACCCAGATTAAGTGCCAGGTCTAACTATGTTGACCCTGATGCTGAGTCCCAAGGCCATCAGACTGTAGGGAATGATTTTCAACTGTTTGCCAAGGGAGAAGAGTTAGAAAACCACCGACTCAATTCAAGTTCACATGTACATGTACTGATGAGTTGCTGTATACAGTAATGTGTGCATGGATACACACATTTAAATGTGCTGCATGTACAAATACAGGGTCCAGCTGTCACACTCAAATATGCAGACATACACACTCTCCCAGAGGCAACCTCATATATACTCATTCCCTACATATGCACACAGAGAGTAAAAGGACATATGCTTGGCACTTATGCATATGTACAGAGGCAAGCTGATATACTCATTACATATATATATACACATAGGCAAATGACATATGCTCAGTACATATGTGTACATACAGAGTCAAGCTGACATACTTAAACATACACAGTGGTAAAATAGAATTATTTAGCTCCATTTGACTCACTCTAATTCCTGCGTGTACTTAACTCCTTGCTTTATCTCTCCTTCCTTATTCTTAGCCCAATGGATGCCATTCTCAAGTTCCCAGGCCCTTGCCTGTAACCTCATGTCCCTTCCCTTTGACCTACCTGGCTAACTGTCACAGCTTGCCCCTCCAGTAGCTTGGCTGCCCCTGCTAGGCACCAGGCTGCCCTCCTGCAGGTCTCTCTAGTAGCCAGCCTGGTCAGATGAGCTCCTTTGACTGCTGACTTTAACTCTTAAGGTGACCATAGGCTTTGGAGTCAGACAGACCTCGATTTGAGTCCCAGTCCTACTGCCCACTAGCTGTGTAACCTTGGACAAATAATTAAATGCTCCAAACCTCAGTTTTCTCATCTACAGAATGAGGATAATATTATCATAGCACCCTCCCCATTAGGTTTCTGGGTGCATTACATTAGATAATACAAGTGGCGCTCTTAGCCTAGTATATAAATGCAGTTAATGGCTATTGCCACTCATAACAGCTTACATTTATTTGCTTATTATGCCACTACTACCTCTAGCCAATTACTTATTGAATACTTACAATGTACTAAGCATTGTTCAAAGCACTTTACCTGTGCAAACCCATTTTATCCTTACAACAACCCTATGAAGTAAGTAAAAATTCTGTTTCCATGTTACAGATTATGAAACTGAGGTCCAGAGAATTGAAGTAACTTATCCAAGGTCATTAAACTAGCAAGTGGCAGAGTCAAGATGCAAAACCAGATGCTTTGGTTCCGAGCTTACACTCTTAATTACTAAGCTATACCTCTTACAACAATTTATGTGTGATTGTCTTTGTCAGAGAAGCTATTTCTTTGGTACAATCCTTTATGAGTTAAACCCTTGGAGAAATTTTTGAATTGCATCTGAAAATTTCCATTTGCTGAAAGATGGAGAAAATCTTCATTCTGTATTCAGCGCAATACTGAACAACTGAATGACAAGAAGACCTGCAGGCAAAACCCAGAGATACCTCTTCAGTCTCTCTACCCACTCACAGGGACTGTTTGGGTGAGAAGCCTTTCATATTGACAGAATTATAGTGCTGAAGTCTCTTCTCCTCAGGCAGAGTAAGGCTACTCTTTGAATTCCTACAGCACTTTTTTGTTCAGATGTCTGTAACCCTGGCCTCCTTGGCTTCTGCCCATCTACAGAATTGAGGACCAGTAAGGCCATGTGGGTAACAAGAACGGTGCCTTCAACTGGAGTTGTAATTACAAGCAATGTAATCACAATAATCCCTGCATGTAATCACAAGAAGCCCCAACAAAAGTCTCCTGATGCGCTGGCAGGGGGCTCAGGATGACTTGTGCACACCCCTTGGTGGGTGTACTATTAGTGGTGCCGATCTTTGCTCCATCTTGTATCGGGTGATGATGCCTCTCCACCTGCTCCTGCTTGTGATGTGGTGGGGCTTTGGAGTCAGATGGGGCCAGGTGACTCCAACTTCCTAGCTTTGTTGTTTAGGTAGGTTACTTAACCTCATGAGCCTCGGTTTCCTCATCTATAAAATGCAACTAATACCCACCAGCAGGGTAGGTGGGAAAATCAGTGACAACAAATAGGAAGTGCCTGGCAGTACCTGGGATGTAGCCAGTCTTCAGTGAATTATAGTTACTATTGTCATGGCTCAACCCAACAATTATTCTCTTCCACCAATATTATTATGGGGTCTCTCCGACTAGACTATAAGTTCTGTGAGAAGCAGAGACTTTGTTTTGTTCAGTGTTGTTTCTCAGCGTCTAGAACAGTGCCTAGGCCATAGTAGGTGCTCAGTAAGTATTTGTTGAATGAAGTTTAAAGCCGGTTGATCTTGTTCTCTGTCCCCACTATGCTGGCCAGCATTCAGACCCTCTTGTTCACAGGCCCTTTGCTCTGATGTTCCCTCTGCCTGGAACAATCCTTCTTCACCTAGTTAACTCCTACTCATCCTCCTGATCTTAGCACAAGTATCACTCTTTCAGATTTTGACCTTCCCTTTCATAGCCTCTGTCAACATTGTTGCAATTTTTTTTTTTTTTTTTTTTTTGCGGTACGCGGGCCTCTCACTGTTGTGGCCTCTCCTGTTGCGGAGCACAGGCTCCGGAAGCACAGGCTCAGTGGCCATGGCTCACGGGCCCAGCCGCTCCGCGGCATGTGGGATCCTTCCGGACCGGGGCACGAACCCGTGTCCCCTGCATCAGCAGGCAGACTCTCAACCACTACGCCACCAGGGAAGCCCCGCAATTTTCCTTTTATTCGTATAACTGTTTGATTAATATTTGACAGTAAACTTCATAAGGACAGGGACCAGATCTGTTGTACCCATCACTGTATTTTCAGGGACTAGAAGTAGACTTTCGGTATAAATTTGCTGAATGAATGAATGACTTTATCCACTCTTTCCTTTTTTTTTTTTTTTTGTTTTTTGTTTTTGGTTGTTACTGTTGTTTTTGAGGCTTGTGGGATCTCAGTTCCCCCACCAGGGACTGAACCCAGGCCACGGCAGTAAAAGCCCAAAATCCTAACCACTAGGCCACTAGGGAACTTCCCACTTTTTTCATTTTTTAAAAAGACCCCCCCCTTCTCTAGGAAGTGGGATCCAATTTCTTGAGTTGGGTCAGAGGTCAGTCCCAGGCTTGCACTGGGGCTGCACCATAAATCATTCCAGTGTTTCTGGACTGAACTCAAGTACTGTGATCCTCTCCTACCAGGGCCAATTTGTCAGTCCCAGAGTTCTCATTACTGCTTATCAGGGCTTCATTATGCAGCTAGACCCTCCAGCAGGAGATCCAGCAAGGCCAGAATTTTGGCTGGGTTGGGAGTGTGAAGTAGGATTTGCCACTTACTCCTCCTCTCCGCCCCCACTCTATGTCTGTTTAGTGTTTATCACACTGAGTTGCAATGATTAATTTTTAGATGTACGCCCTCCCCCTCCCCCAGCAAGGAAGGACTATCTCTTTCTCCCAGAGGCTATTGTGATGCCTAGCGTGCAGCTGATGCTCACAAAGATTTCCTGAAGGCATGCAATGTTTTCCATGAATGAAGCTTTACTGGGGACAAAAACCAACTCACAGGAGAGGGCACTACCTCTGGCTTTTTTTTTTTTAAACCTGAGCCAATAAATCTCTTTTAGTTTAAGTTAATTTGGGTAGTGTTTGTTTTCTATTACTTGGAACTGAAAACATGCTGATAGAGCATAACTAATGGTGTTCAAGTATGGGATCTCTGATAGATTATTGTTGAAAAATATTCATTACATAGTCACTCCTTCTTACCTCCATAAAAAGAATAGACTTCTCTACCCCTTTGTCTTTGGGCTCAGCTACGAGACTTGCTTTAGCCAGTGGGATGTTAGCAGACATGTACAAACAGGGGTGTGAAAAGTGCTTGCACAATTGGGCATGCCCCTTGTACCACTACCACCTCCATAAAAAGAGGTTCCCCCAGGTAGCTTCTGCCCTTTCAGCTGGGACCCCAAAGTGAATATTCCTGGAGAAGATCAGAACTCAACCTGTACACAGGAGCCAAGACAAGCTGAACCTGTAGTTTAGAGCAGAGCCATCCAGCCAAGCCTATAGTCAACCCCCAGCCCTATGAGCAATGAGTGTTTACTACAGTACATTGCTGACATTTTGTGGTTGTTTGTTATGGAGCAATAACTAACTAATAAGGTTAGCCCAGGGGGTTCCAAACTGGCAGTGTACGTGAATTACTTAGAGAACTTTAAAATAAATAAGGGATACTTGAGCTTCCCCCAGAATGTCTGGAGTGGTATTCAGAAATCTATATTCTTTTAAAATTCTCTGGGTGGTTTTTATGTAGTGAGTCCCCCACTCTTTTGTTATCTGACATTTTGGGGTCACCAATATTAAAGCATGTGATGGGGGTTCTATTAAACAACCACTAAGATTTTTTTAATTTGGGAGGTTGGGATTGACATATATACACTAATATGTATAAAACAGATAACTAAGAACCTGCTTATAAAAAAATAAAATAAAATTCAAATAAAAAAAGCAATAAAAAAAGAATTTTATTGAGTTATAGTTGATTTACAATATGAGTTTCAGGTGTACCACATATGGATTCAAAATTTTTATAGATTATACTCCATTTAAAGTTGTTATAAAATGTTGGCTATACTCCCTGTGCTGTACAATATATCCTTGTAGCTTATTTATTTTATACATGGTAGTTTGTACCTCTTAAGATCTTTTTTTGTCTCTGAGACTGGATGATTGAAGTCAGAGAACTCCTGTTTCTGAAGTACAATCCTTTCCAGTTTGAAAACTTTTGAGAAATCTGTGTTGAATTTTTCTTAGCTGATTTGGAGAAAGATGCAGAAGTAAATTAGCTGTGATTTATGGCCATAGGAGTTTTGTTTTTTATTTAAGGATTGTCTCCTCTTAGTATTTCTGCCTGGGCTATGGTTAGCAGTCAAATGAAAATTAAAAGCAGAAGACTGGGGCTGGGTGAGTCAAAACACATGGCAGGAAAAAAATCACTGGTGAGGTCAAGTTTAGGGGAGAAGCTGCTGAAGGAGTGGTCTGAGAGGAGCCTTCAGCTGTGGCTTAGCAATTAGGAACCTGAGATCACACCTGATGCAGAAGCCAGTTGAAGTTTAGCTGAATAATTGCCATGCCACTGCCCAGTTTAGAGGTTCGAGGCAATCTTAATAAAATGTTACAAATGTGAATTTATATAAAAAGCATGAAAAAAGTATGATTTAAAAGAAAATAGCTTTTTAAAGTTATAACAATAAAAATTTTCATTGACAAAAATTCGAAAAATATAGAAAAGTATAAAGAACAGGAATCATTTTTTTATAGTTTTTGTTTGTTTGTTTGTTTTTTAAATTTTATTTATTTATTTATTTATTTTTGGCTGTGTTGGGTCTTCATTTCTCTGCGAGGGCTTCTCTAGTTGCGGCAAGTGGGGGCCACTCTAAATCGCTGTGCGCGGGCCTCTCACTACTGCAGCCTCTCTTGTTGCGGAGCACAGGCTCCAGACGCACAGGCTCAGTAATTGTGGCTCACGGGCCTAGTTGCTCCATGGCATGTGAGATCTTCCCAAACCAGGGCTTGAACCCGTGTCCCCTGCATTGGCAGGCAGATTCTCAACCACTGCACCAGCAGGGAAGCCCCCAGAACAGGAATCTTTTATTCATAAGCCCACCTTTCAGAGATAACCACTGCTAATATATTGCTGTGTATTCTTCTGAACTTTTTTCCTATGGATGTGTACACACACATGCCTATTTCAGAAAAATAGGATTTTCTTATACATACTCATTAGTATCATTTTTTTCCATGTCAGTAAACACTAACCAGTCATCACTGTTAAAACTGCATAATACTCCATTGTACAAAGAAATACCATACTGGGACTTACCTGGTGGCACAGTGGTTAAGAATCTACCTGCCAATGCAGGGGACATGAGTTCGATCCCTGGTCCGGGAAGATCCCACATGCTGCGGAGCAACTAAGCCTGTGCGCCACAACTACTGAGCCTGCGCTCTGGAGCCCACGAGCCACAGCCATTGAGCCCGCGCGCCTAGAGCCCATGCTCTGCCACAAGAGAAGCCACCGCAATGAGAAGCCCGTGCACCGCAATGAAGAGTAGCCCTCGCGTAGCAACGAAGACCCAACGCAGCCAAAAATAAAGAAAGAAATAATTAAAAAAAAAAAAAAGAGGTACCATACTTTAGTTCCCACAGATGGATATTTAGAGTACATTTACTATTATAAAAAGGCTGTGGTGGATATCCACACAGACATTTTGTGTACTTGTCCAGTTATTTCTTTAGGCAAAATTCCAATATGCGTAATTGCTAGATTAAAGGATAAGCATTTTAAAGGTTTTGATACATAGTCGAATTGCCCTCCTCAAACATATAAATTAATAATGTTAGGTTTTGTCATTTCTTTTAACTCGTTAGTCATCAACAGGAAAAAAAAGTTTTGTAAGTTTAATCTGCCTTTTACTAGTAGTGGGTTTAAGTATCTTTTCATATACTTATTGTCTGTATTTCATGTGAATAAGACATTAGCTTCCCATTTTTCTACTGTATCAACTTTTTCCTTCTGATTTATATTAAGCATATTGTCTCCTATTTATATTGAAGACATTACCCCTAATGTGGCTTTGCTTGTAGTGGCTTTCCACACATTAAAAAATTTTATGAGTCAAATTTATCAGTTTTTCAATGAGATTTTAAAATTCCTTCTGAGGTGAGAGGCAGCATAATAGAATGAAAAAAGTAGAGGAATTTCAAACAATTCAGTCCATACTCTTACTGCCTGTGGCTGGGTCTCATTTTGCACAATGTGGTAGGAAGAGCACTGGATTGGGAGTCATCACTTTACCTCTCTGGGTCTCAACTTCCTCCTTTGTAGAATGGGGATGAGAATGAAAACTCCCTTGCAGGCTGTAAAAAAGAACTGGAGGGGATTCATGTAAAGTACGTTGCCCAGGTCTTGTATGTAGCAAATCCTATCTAAATATTAGCTATTATTAGGGGGAGAGGGCAGTATAGAATTTAAAAAACTATTTTAAATTCATTTGGTGTTTGTGGGAATAGGGTAGGGATGAGGATCCGAGTACTTTAGCCATTTATCCCCATCTCTAAGAACTACAAAGCTGGAGTCAGAACTTGAATTCCAATTCTGGGGTCCTGCCCATTTCCTCGTAGGTGACCTTGTACAAGTCACCTTCACTTCTCCGCGGCTCAGTTTCTTCACCTAGAAAATAGCTATATCATAGACCACCTGCCCTTTTGCTGGGCCAAAGAAACGCTTCAAAAATGCTCACAAAGGGCGGCAAAAACGTCTGTTAGGGTAATGCTTTCGGAGCCTCCACGGCGCCCGCCAGCCCCCCGTGGCCGGACCGAAGGGCGACAGCACCTCCCACCCCCCTCGCTCCCGCCCCGCCGCAGGAACAATAGCTCCCCCGGAGGCGGCGCCGGCCGCGGGCGGGGGCGGAGCTGCCGGCGCGAGCGCTGGGGGTGTGCGCGGGGCGGGGTCGTAGCCACCCCTGCCGCCGGCGGCTCTGTCACGCTCCCCTCACCGGGCGGGCCGGGGTCTTTGTGACGCGGCGGCGACGGCTGCGGACACAAAGGGAAGGCAAGCAGGCGAGCGAGGGGCTGGGCCTGCCCCCGCCCCGCGACCCCCGCCCCACGACCCCCTCCCGCCGCGCGCGCGCCCGCTCGTCCCCCGGCCTCGGTCTCCCCGGCGCGGGCTCGAACCCTCGCGCGCACCCGTCCCGACCCTCCGACTCCGTCCCGAGCGCGGCGGGCCAGGGCCTGGCGGGCGCTGCGGGTGGGGCGGGGATGCTGGGGGACTGCTACCGGGCGCAGCGGCGCGGCTGGTAGTTGGCGCCGAGGCAGCGGCGGGGCTCCCGGCGCGCGGCTGGATGCCCGGGGCCTGCGCTTCTCTGCGCTTCCCGCCGTCCAGGGGCGCCAGTCATGGGCGCCGCGGCCGCTGAGGCGCCGCTCCGGCTGCCGGCCGCGCCCCCGCTCGCCTTCTGCTGCTACACGTCGGTGCTTCTGCTTTTCGCTTTCTCTCTGCCCGGGAGCCGCGCGTCCAACCAGCCCCCGGGTGGCGGAGGCGGCGGCGGCGGGGACTGTCCCGGCGGCAAAGGCAAGAGCATCAACTGCTCAGGTAGGACTGGCCGGAGCGCGCCCCTGCGGCCCCTCCCTCCCTCCGCTCCCGCTGCCGCCTCCCTGCAGGTCCCCGCGACCCGGCTGGGCCGGGCCCGGGCGTGGGGGTCCCGGGAGCTGGGCCGAGGGTGAGCGAGGGCGCGGGGCAGGGCGCAAGCGCGCGGTGCGGGCTTGGGGACCGGCGTGGGGCCGGGGAGTGGCTGTGCGTGAGTCCGTGTGTGCAGGGTGGCTGGGCGCGGGCGGCCGGGAGTGTTGGGAGGAGGTGAGGCCCGGCCGGCGAAGGGGAGGCAGCGGCCGGGGCCCCCGGTGTGATCGTGGGTGTACACGCGGGAGCGCGTGTTTGTGTTGTGAAGGCTCAGGGGAGGGAGGGCGGCCCCAGGCAGGGATTTTCTGTGTGTATGTGTGACGGTGAGGGGCCAGGGGAGTGAACGTGAGCTGGGGAGATTCCTTCTTCGGGCACTCGGGTCTCAGAGGGGTCGTGTGGGTAAAGGGAACGGGTGGCCCAGAGGACGCAGATTGACCAAGTAGAGTGATAGTGGGTGTGTGTGTCTTTTGGGTTGAGAGGTGGGCGCTCGGAGCTTGTAGTGACCCCGGGTCTATGGATATGAGCAGGGAAGGTCCTGGGGCCCGGGAAGTGACCCTCTGCTTTTGTGTGTTGCGCTGGGTGAAGCCAGGAGCTCAGAGATGTGCCGGGGGTATGCACTGAAGAGGAAGGGTGCGGGTCCTGGGGTGAACCTCGTTTGTGTCGATTCAGAGGGAGGGTAGCTAGGGAATCATCCTGTGTAGGATTTGGCTAACAGAAAGAGGCAGTTAGGTCTCAGGGAGTGCCTCTGTGTAGCAAGGTGTGAGCCTGGTTAAGGTGGTGTGGAAAGAGGGAAGCGGTTCCGAGGGAGTGATCGTGTGCGTGCGTTTGTCTGCTTTGCGGGAGGGCCTGGAGGTTGGCAGCCACGGGAGCACGGGAGTGACCTCTCCCCTCTCTCCAAGGCTGTCTGCACCCCCGCAGCTGCTGGAAACAAAGAGCCTGCTGGGGACGAGACTGTGGAGGAGGGTATCCTGGCCGTGAAGTTCCCTTTTCCTTTCACAATGGGTCCCAGAGGAGCCCTGGGGCAAGGAGAGGCTTCCAGGTCTCATTTAGGGGTGGGTAGGTCCTCCTGGAGCTGGCCTGGCAGATGCTAGTGATCTTAAGCCACAGCCTTGCTAACTTGCCCTTTTATCAGTTCTCATTCTCCACTTGTCTTCTTTGAACCAAGGGTGGAAGAAGCAGCATGGGGGGTGGGGGAGAGGGGGAAAGAGAGGGGGGACAGGCCACAGGGAATCCGGGTAGTCTGCCTGCCAGACAACCTTTGTACCCAAAGGGCTCTTGAAGGGGCATTTTTTTGGGGGGAGTGAGGAGGGAGCCAGAGGGCCTCAGCACAGATGCTTATGCTACCCTGCATGAAGAAAACCTTTGGCCTGCTGTTAAGGTTTGAAGGTCTAAAATTCTTTTAATAATTTTCATAATGACATGTTTTATGATCGGGGAGGGGTTAGCATAGTAAACAACAGTGTGTCCATTAAAACTTTTCCACCCATGAAATAACTTTTACTTTATTTTTCTAATTAAAAAAAAACTTTATTTTTGGCTGTGTTGGGTCTTCGTTGCTGCGTGTGGGCTTTCTCTAGTTGGGGCGCACGGGCTTCTCTTGTTGCAGAGCACCGGCTCTAGGTGGACAGGTTTCAGTAATAGTGGCACGCGGGCTCAGTAGTTGTGGCTCGCAGGCTCTAGAGCGCAGGCTCAGTAGTTGTGGCGCACAGGCTTAGTTGCTCCACAGCATCTGGGATCTTCCCCGACCAGGGCTCGAACCCATGTCCCCTGCACTGGCAGGCAGATTCTTAACCACTGCGCCACCAGGGAAGTCCCTATTTTTCTAATGTTAAGTGGAATATGGGATAATATTTTAACCATTAATCACACTTTAATGGTTAAAAATAAAAGTCATTTGTATATTAGAGTGCCTTTTTGTAACAAATACTGGTTATCAAACTAGTAAGTGATCACACCATGTCAAAATATTTTATGGGCTAATGTGCTGTGGTTATTTGTTCTTGCTGAGATAATTTGTCCTTAGCAAAATAAAGTGTGTATTGACGGATGTTTTTGTGTATGCATTCTAACTCTTTATGGATAGTACAAGTTTTAAGAAAGGACATACAGGGCTGGAAACCCACAGGGTGTGGAAAAAAGGGACTGATTTGGGGATTTTGGCCCTTGCTAAGCAACTGTGTGATTCGGAGCAAGTTACTTAATTCTTCTTAGTTTCCTCTTTTATTAAAAGAGGGATTTGGATTTAATAATATCTGAGTCTTCTTTCAAGGGTATATTGATATTTTGATATATATAACAGTAAATTAGGCTCATCAAATAAAATGTTTCCTAATGCTAAGATATACTTGAATAACTGGGTCTAAAGCTAGAGTTTTAACTAAATGATATTTGTAGATTCTTGTCATAACTCTTTCTAGGATGAAGATCTGGGAATGATTCATATGAAAAATAAAATTTTAAAAAATAAATTTATTTATTTTTGGCTGCGTTGGGTCTTCAGTGCTGTGTGTGGGCTTTCTCTAGTTGCGGCGAGAGGGGGCTGCTCTTTTTTTTTTTCAATAAATTTATTTTATTTATTTATTTTTGGCTGCATTGGGTCTTCGTTGCTGCATGCGGGCTTTCTCTAGTTGCAGCGAGTGGGGGCTACTCTTCGTTGCGGTGAGCAGGCTTCTCATTGCAGTGGCTTCTCTTGCTGCAGAGCAGGGGCTCTAGGCACATGGGCTTCAGTAGTTGTAGCACGCGGGCTTAGTAGTTGTGGCTTGCAGGCTCTAGAGTGCAGGCTCAGTAGTTGTGGCGCACGGGCTTAGTTGCTCCATGGCATGTGGGATCTTCCTGGACCAAGGCTTGAACCCGTGTCCCCTGCATTGGCAGGCGGATTCTTAACCACTGCGCCACCAGGGAAGCCCCGGGGCTGCTCTTCATTGCGGTGTGCGGGCTTCTCATTGCAGTGGCTTCTCTTGTTGCGGAGCACGGGCTCTAGGCGCATGGGCTTCGGTAGTTGTGACATGTGGGCTCAGTAGTTGTGGCTCGCGGGTTCTAGAGCACAGGCTCAGTGGTTGTGGTGCACGGGCTTGGTTGCTCTGTGGCACGTGGGATCTTCCCGGACCAGGGCTCGAACCCGTGTTCCCTGCACTGGCAGGTGGATTATTAACCACTGTGCCACCAGGGAAGCCCCGGAAAATAAATTTTTTTAAGTTGATTAATTAGAGAGCTATAATACTCCAGTCTGAACATAGGCATCTATTAATGCAGGTTGAGATTGTGCATAGATTTTTTTAGTAGCTTTTATTACCTAGGTATTTTCCACAAAGTTTACTCCTTTACATGTTTGAGTTTTAAAATCTAAATGCTGGCCTTGACTCCCTGTTGATTTTCATTTTGGGTTTTGGACCGTCATTTCAGCCTACTCTGACCTTTCTGAAGCCTGATTCTGTCTGGCTGTGTAAGTTGGGTCACTCACAGCTTTGTGGCCCTTGTAAATGTGAAGAGCAGATCTGTGGCTTTATTAAATTAATAGAAGTTGTCTAGATTGTGGAAAAGAATGGAACTATGTGATATTTTACTGCTGACTTGCTTCTAAATCGGTTGATGTTGATACATTAATCAACCAGATGTTCAGCCAGCTATGCATCCTCCTAGTTGCATTTGACAGATTTTTGAGCTTCTGCTGTTCAACATTTTCCCGTTTTGTTCGCCAGCCTATCATTAAAAGATTCTGTCAGATTGTCTTGTTTGAATCAGTATATATATATGTCTGTATCATCCATTTTCCATTTTAGTAATCATATCAAAAAGCAAATGTCATATAGTCTGCCTTAATCAAGAGCACATGGTGGCCTTTTCTTTTTATTGTGTTCAAAAACTTATTTACCCATTCTAGAGTTTTTCAGTGGATATGTGGCAACTTCACTTATGGATTTTTTTTCTGGATTTCCATTTCTCCTTTTTTGAAAATTGAGAATGCATTCTCTCATTTCTGGTCTTCTGGCGCCTTGTCAAGACAGCTTAGATAATCAGCAGTCAGATCTTAAAGTTTTTTCAGTACCATGGAGTATGATTTGTTTGGATCAGAAAGCAAATTCTTTTGAACTAGCTCTCTATTCCATTACTGTCCACTTTCCATGCCACTTACCTTAGATGTTAGCTTTGTTTTATCAGAGTTCTACCTTTCCTAGTTTGAAGATCATGCTCTTTGGAGAAGATTACATAAACAAAGAAGAAACTGAAAGGATCTGTATTATCCCTGTTATTTCTAGATATTACAACATCTTTCCTAAGCAGTGGGCCCTTTGTTTATCTCTTCTTGTTCTAAACAAGACTTAAAAAAAAAATTGTCCTCTGTCTCAGTTCTCCACTCATTGTGGACTTTATACTTATTGTTTTGATTTTATCTTTTTATTTGTACTTATTCTTTTAAAAATCTAACTTATCAGAAAGCTCCATGTTCATCCAAAGAGAAAAAAGTCTGGAAATACAGGATTTATGTGAAGAAAAATGAACCTTGAACCCAGGAGACCAGGTAACCTTAGACATGCCCCCCCCTTTTTCATTTATAATGTGGAGATAATGATAATAGTCTTTTTTGGCTCTAGGGTGTTAGAGAAGAAAAAATGAGGCTAAACATGTGAGACATAGATGTCTTAGGGAATGGGGTTAAAGAGAAAGAAAAACATTCAGAGAGACCAACAAGCTGCACTGGTGAGAGACGTAAGGTGGAGAATTTGAAGTAGGTTTTTAAAATGTCACGGGAATTAGAAGTGGATCCTCTGGATTGCGGTGGTGGTAAGGATGATATAAATGGATGATATAAACTTCAGATTAAGAGAAGTGCCTCGTTGAGAAATTAAGGAAACACTCCCATTTACCATCACATCAAAAGGAATAAAATACCTAGGAATAAACCTACCTAAGGAGGCAAAACACCTGTATTCCAAAAACTGTAAGACGCTGATGAAAGAGATTGAAATGACACAACAGATGGAAAGATATACCGTGTTCTTGGACTGGAAGAATCAATGTTGTTAAAATGACCATACTGGGACTTCCCTGGTGGCACAGTGATTAAGAATCCGCCTGCCAATGCAGGAGACATGGGTTCGATCCCTGGTCCGGGAAGATCCCACATGCTGTGGAGCAGCTAAGCTCGTACGCCACAGCTACTGAGCCTGCACTCTAGAGCCCGTGAACCACAACTACTGAAGCCCACGTGCCTAGAGCACGTGCTCTGCAGCAAGAGAAGCCACCGCAATGAGAAGCACATGCACCACAACGAAGAGTAGCCCCCACTTGCCACAATTAGAGAAAGCCTGCACACAGCAACGAAGACCCAATGCAGCCAAAAATAAATAAATTAAAAAATAAATAAATAAAATGACCATACTGTCCAAGGCAATCTACAGATTCAGTGCAATCCCTATCAAGTTACCAATGGCATTTTTCATAGAAATAGAACAAAAAATTTTAAAATCTGTATGGAAACACAAAAGACCCTAAATAGCCAAAGCAATGTTGAGAAAGAAGAGCGGTGCTGGAGGAATTATGCTCCCTGACTTCAGGCTATACTACAAAGCTACGATAATCAAAACAGTGTGTTACTGGCACAAAAACAGACATATAGATCAATGGAACAGGATACAAAGCCCAGAAATAAACCTATGCACTTATGGTCAAATAATCTATGACAAAGGCAAGAATATACAATGGAGAAAAGACAATCTCTTCAATAAGTGGTGCTGGGAAAACTGCACAGCTATGTGTAAAAGAATGAAATTGGAGGGAATTCCCTGGTGGTCATAGTTAGGACTTGGCACTTTCACTGCCGGGGCCCAAGTTTGATACCTGGTCAGGGAACTAAGATCCTGCAAGCTGTGTGGCATGGCAAAAAATAAACAAACAAACAAACAAATAAGAGAATGAAATTAGAACATTCTCTAACCCCATGTACAAAAGTAAACTAAAAATGGATTAAAGACCTAAATGTAAGACCAGATACTATAAAACTCAAAGAGAAAAACATAGGCAGGACACTCTTTGACATAAATTTGAAGCAATATTTTTTTGGATCCATCTCCTAGAGTAATGGAAATAAAAACAAAAATAAACAAATGGGACCTAACAGAAGTGCCTTGTTAGTGGCAATTCAGGATTTTGGGGAATAAAAAGTGAATTTTTCCTAATTAGTATAAAATCTTGATCAGGACCCTTCTAGATCCCTGGTATGTAATATGTGGGTGTTTATTAACTTATTTAGTGAAACTTGATTGAATACCTGCCTAGTATAACCTAATATACTAGATATTAAGGGAATATATGAGAGGTCATCTCTGCCTTCAAGGGCCTTATGTTCCAACAGAGGTGGTTAGTTAGCCTCTTATAAATATACACAGGAAATTTCTATTTACTAGACCTGGGCTTTCTCCCTCTTCCCTCCACCCCACTCAAAAGTAAGCATTTATTGAACACTGGCAGCATTGGAATTTTTAAAAGGTGTACAGTTAAGTGATTTTTAGTATAGTCACAAAGTTGTACAATCATCACCACTATCTAATTCCAAGACATTTCACCCCAAAAAGAAATCCCACACCTATTAACAGTGATTCCATGTTCCTCTTTCCCCCCAGCCCTTAGCAACTACTAATCTTATTTCTGACATTATGGATCTGCCTATTTTGGACGTTGCATATAGATGGAATCATACAGTATGTGGCCTTTTGTGATTGGCTTCTTTCACTTAGCCTGACATTTTCAGGAGTCATCCATGTTGTAGCATGTATCAGAACTTTATTCATTTTTATGGTTGAGTAATATTCCACAGTATGGATGTATATGGCACATTTTGTTTTTCTGTCAGTTGATGGACATTTGGGTTGTTTACACTTTTTGGCTTTATGAAAAATGCTGCTGTGACCATTCATGTACAAGTCTTTGTGTGGACATATGTTTTCAATTTTCTTGTTTAACTCTAACATTTTGAGGAACTAGCAAACTTTCCTAAAGGAGCTGCAACCATTTTAGATTTTCCCCAGCACTGTATGAGGGTTCCAATTTCTCCACATCCTCTCCAACACTTGTTACTGTCTTTTTGATTATAGTCATCCTAGTTGGAGTCCTAGTTGAAGTTGTGGATCAATGTGGTTTCGATTTGCATTTCCCTAATGATGTTGAGCACATTTTTATATGCGTAACAGCCATTTATATATCTTGTTTGAAAGAATGTCTATTCAGATCCTTTGCTGGGCTTGATTTTAACTTTCTGTATTAAACATTCCCTTAGTAAACCATACTGTCCAAATCCCACAGCATACAGATGCTCCAGGGGAAGGTTAACTCTGGTTTGTCTGTGTATCATTTGATTTCGCTGCTTACCAAGAATCAGTTGTGTTTGTTCTCAGATTTACTTATACCACTGGTAGTTGTGAGTATAAATTAGTAAATATTACTCAAATAGATGAAATGTGAATGCACGAGGAATTGTTTTTATGCATTGCTTTGGAAAGACTTGATAAAGGCATGAAGCTGAAAGAATTGCCTTTCAATGAATTACATTGTGGTAAAGACAGCTGAAACAGATTGGGGAAACCTTATAAATCTCTGGAAGGACTCTGCTCCTAGCAAACTTTGCAAGTATTTTTAAGTCCCGTTCTACTGTAAAAGAGAGGAAAACGGACATTGTAGATAATGGACTATGAGTGTGGTTTATCCAAGGAAGGGGGGGGCTGCATTTGGCAGACCCGGAGGTCTTGATGGCACATGGGGAAATGAATGTACATTTATATGTTTAAAGTTAAAAATGGTTATAATATGTATGTGTCATTTTAAAAAATGATTCCTTGCTCTACCTGACTTTTATGATTAATTCATCTGTGAGAGTTTCCACTATGCAAGGTGCCCTAAGGAAGATACAGATACAGTGTTGAGGGAATGAATAATTCTGATTTCTAGGCATCAAAACAACACTTTCTCTGAATAAGTGGCACTCTAGCTGGGTTTTACAGGCAGAATGTGAGCCTGAAACACCAGCCCCACTTTTGCCTGAGGCCTTTGCTGTTGATGTTCCTTTTGCTTGGAACCTTCTTGTCCCAGTTGTTTATCCCCTCATCTCCTTCACGTCTTTAATATCACTTGCAAAATGATGCCCTAAAGTTGCACACTTTTCCACCTTCCACCCCTTCTGCCCCTCTTCCACTCTAATCCTCATTTATGTTTTCTTCCTGCTCCAAAGCACTGTTTCCTGTGTGACCTGTTATACATGTTACTTATTCTCTGACTCTTCTGTGTAGATCCATGAGGGCAGGGATTTTTGTCTGTTTCTTTCACTGCTGTGTTATCTGTGCCTAGAACTGTGTCTGGCACAAAATTAGATGCCCATCTCATACATTTTTTAAAATTAATTAATTAATTTTATTTATTTATTTTTGGCTGTGTTGGGTCTTTGCTTCTGCGCGCGGACTTTCTCTAGTTGAGGCGAGCGGGGTCTACTCTTTGTTGCAGTGCGCGGGTTTCTCATTGCGGTGGCTTCTCTTGTTGCGGAGCATGGGCTCTAGGGCGTGCAGGCTTCAGTGGTTGTGGCATGCGGGCTCAGTAGTTGTGGCTCACGGGCTCTAGAGCACAGGCTCAGTAGTTGTGGCCGCACGGGCTTAGCTGCTCTGCGGCATGTGGGATCTTCCTGGACCAGGACTCAAACCCGTGTCCCCTGCATTGGCAGGCGGATTCTAAACCACTGTGCCACCAGGGAAGCCCCCCATCTCATATTTATTTGTGGAATTAATGACTGAATGAACGTAGAAACTGAGAAGAGTTGGAAGGGGTATTCTCTGGGCCATGGGAATGCTGTTGGAAAAGGTACAAAGATGTGACAGTGAGGGGAATATTTGGGGATACTGGGATGTGGGGATTAAGGCAGGAGGTGAGTCGCACAACTGCCACCATATTAGAGGAAGGCCTTGAAGGCTGAGCTGAAGGTTTGGCACTTGTTCTGAAGACAAAGGGAAACTTAAAGGATTCGAGAGACATTGTGGTTTTAGAAAACAAAGTCTGGAATTGTTGAAGATGAAAGGGAGAAGGGAAGAGACTGGGAGCATGGTGAAAGATAACAGTAGTGGAAATGGGGAGAACTCAGAGGACTTGTTTGGCCTGCACTGTATTTTTAAAAATTGCATTGGTTGTTAACCATTAAAAATCTTGAGGTGTCACTTAAAAATCTGGATTGTGGTCTGCCCTTCTAAACTTGGAGGTATTGGTAACATTAGGCTCCTGCCACGTGGCAAAAATCCTCCAGAGTTGTCTACTGGGGCATCAGCTGTTCACTTTGTTAGTCCCTACCCAGCCATCCTTTCATTGACCTTTTTCTCCCTTAGCTTCTGGATCACCTGCCATAGCAGGCGGGATGAACTGTGATGCTCTTGATTTGGGATGGAGAGCCTGTTTGGAGGAAGGTCAAATTGGTGTGTATTCCTTCCCTCATTCCTGTTACTCACCATCACCAACTTAAATGCAAATCCTTATTTCTGCAGTTTCAAACCCTTACCATCTGAGCACCTCTCCTGCCTGTACTCCTTGCAACTTCTGCTGCACTGTTCTTTTTTTTTTTTAACATCTTTGTTGGAGTATAATTGCTTTACAATGGTGTGTTAGTTTCTGCTTTATAACAAAGTGAATCAGCTATACGTATACATACATCCCCACATCTCCTCCCTCTTGCGTCTCCCTCCCACCCTCCCTATCCCACCCCTCTAGGTGGTCACAAAGCACCAAACTGATCTCCCTGTGCTATGCGGCTGCTTCCCGCTAGCTATCTATTTTACATTTGGTAGTATATATATGTCCATGCCACTCTCACTTCGTCCCAGCTTACCCTTCCCCTTCCCCGTGTCCTCAAGTCCATTCTCTACGTCTGCGTCTTTATTCCTGTCCTGCCCCTAGGTTCTTCAGAACCATTTTTTTTTGTTAGATTCCATATATATGTTTTAGCGTATGGTATTTGTTTTTTTCTTTCTGACTTACTTCACTCTGTATGACAGACTCTGGGTCCATCCACCTCACTACAAATAGCTCAAATTTGTTTCTTTTTATGGCTGAGTAATATTCCATTGTATATATGTACCACATCTTCTTTATCCATTGATCTGTCGATGGACACTTAGGTTGCTTCCATGTCCTGGCTATTGTAAATAGTGCTGCAATGAACATTGTGGTACATACTCTTGTTGAATTATGGTTTTCTCAGGGTATATGCCCAGTAGTGGGATTGCTGGGTCATAATGGTAGTTCTATTTTTAGTTTTTTAAGGAACCTCCATACTGTTCTCCATAGTGGCTGTATCAATTTACATTTCCACCCACAGTGCTGCACTCTGTTCTTTTCCTTCTCAACCTTTGCCTTGAATCCACCTCCGACCTCTTCGTGTTTGAAAGCTACCCTGCTATCTCTGACTATACGATTTTCCTTGAAACACTCTCTAACGATATTTTTATCATATTTAGTTTTCCTTTATTAATTTTATATCTTAGTTTTAGTACTTCCTCTTTTTCAACTTTCCCTTTTTTTTCTTTCTAAATTCTTGAGGTGGAAACAGATCATTGTTTTTCTTTTCCCTTAAGACCACAGGCATTTTTGATAACATTCCTTTCATCATTGTTGTAAAATTTATGAATTTAGATATGTTACAGATAGATTGTTTTTTGGTTTTGCATTATGGTCTAAGAATGTGTCATAGAATTTCTAGGTTTTCACATTAAAACTGGCTGTGTCTCTGCGTTCTAGTATGAGAACACATTTTATGAAATATACCTCAGAAAATAAAGTGTTATTTCCTTGGCTTCTTAGTCTCCTATTATATAACTTTTTTAAAAAAATTAATTAATTTATGTAGTTATTTTTGGCTGCGTTGGGTCTTCGTTGCTGCACGTGGGCTTTCTTTTTTCTAGTTGTGGCGAGCGGGGGCCACTCTTCCCCGCAGTGCATGGGCCTCTCACTGCGGTGGCCTCTCCCGTTGTGGAGCACGGGCTCTAGGCGCCCGCGCTTCATTAGTTGTGGCACGTGGGCTCAGCAGTCGTGGCTCACGGACTCTAGAGCGCAGGCTCAGTAGTTGTGGTGCATGGGCTTAGTTGCTCCGTGGCATGTGGGATCCTCCCGGACCAGGGCTTGAACCCGTGTCCCCTGCATTGGCAGGCGGACTGTTAACCACTGCGCCACCAGGGAAGTCCTCCTATTATATAACTATTAATTTTACTTAAACTTAAAATTTTTTTTTGAATTTTAAACTTTGAGGTAAGTTGATGTAGTATACCCAGGTTTCCCAATTAAGGTTTCACCACATTTGCTCTATCATAGTCTCTTTCTGTATCTAAGTCTTACCTATCTCTATCTATATGTATGTATATCTCTATCTACCTTACATCTATATCTATATTGTATCTATATCTATGTATCTAAATCTTTCTTTTCTGAACCTGACTCTGCCAAGTTGGCTCCTACCAAGGGAAATGGTTTAATTTATGCTTTATATCAGTTCTGTACTTTTAATTCTTTGTGTAGTCGTCTATTGTTAATGAAACATTGAAGCCTCCAGTTATGATACGGGTTTATTTTTCACAATTTTTCTTATATTTTTGTTATTCTGTTAGGGACATATACATTGAATAGTTTTTGTTTCATTTTTTGTTGTACTTTTTATTTTTGTGCAAGGCAGATTTAAAGAATCTCCTGAAGTCATAATGTTGCCCATTCCTTTTTGGATTTGTGTTTGTTTTTTAGTTTTTAAGTGTTGGGATTTGTTTCCCAATGTATATGTAGACCATTCTGCTTTCATAGGTATTCAGCCCGTTTACATTAAGTGAAGTAATTATGATATTTGTGCTACCCTCCATGATCATGATTATCTTTTAAAATGTAAAATCCAGTTGTTTTTAGTATAGCCACAAGGTTGTGCAACCATCACCACAATCAATTTTGGAACTTTTTTGTCCTCCCCAAAAGAGACCTCATATTCTTTAGCAGTCACTCCCCAAACCCCACTCCCACAGCCCTAGGCAACCACTAATCTATCTTTTGCTGTAGGTTTGCCAAGTTTAGACATTGCATATAAGTGGAATCATACAATATGTGGCCTTTGGTGATTGGCTTCTTTCACTTAGCATAATGTTTTCAGGGTTCATCCATGTCATAGCATGTTTCAGAATTTCATTCCTCTTTATGACCAAATAATAGTTCATTGTATGGATAATACCACATTCTGTTTATCCATTCATCACCTGATGGACATTTGGTTTGTTTCTACTTTTGAGCTATTATGAATAATGCCGCTATGAACATTCATGCACACGTTTTTGTGTGCACATATGTTTTCAGTTTTCTTGGGTACATACCTAGGAGTAGAATTGCTGGGTCACATGGTAAGTCTATGTTTAACATTTTGAGGAACTGCCAAACTGTTTTCCTAAGTGGCTGCACCGTTTTACATTTTCACCAGCAATGTCTGAGGGTTCTAATTTCTCCATATTCTGGCCAATACTTGTTATTGTCTTTTTTATTATAACCAACCATCTTTCAAGTTCATATATGTTATGCCTCATTTCTCCTATATATGTGATTTCTCTAATGGCGTGTAAATTTTCAATTAAAAAATTAATTAATTTTTGGCTGTGTTGGGTCTTCGTTTCTGTGCAAGGGCTTTCTCTAGTTGCGGCAAGTGGGGGCCACTCTTCATCGCGGTGCATGGACTTCTCACTATCGCGGCCTCTCTTGTTGGGAGCACAGGCTTCAGACGCGCAGGATCAGTAGTTGTGGCTCACACGCCTAGTTGTTCAATGGCATGTGGGATCCTCCCAGACCAGGGCTCGAACCCGTGTCCCCTGCATTAGCAGGCAGATTCTCAACCACTGTGCCACCAGGGAAGCCCTCAATTTTGTAAAAGCTGAATTGGGAGATAATGTCAACCCATTTACCTCCTCCTTCCCTCTCCCCCCTTTTTTACATTATTAGAAACATTGTTTTAGCAGAACTATTTTCATTATTCTTACTATTAATTCCATCATTAGCTTCTCTCATGGAAGAAACGAAGCATTTAGGATTTTGCATATTTTTCTTCTCATGCACTTTGAAATTCTATGTTTAAATCTTAAAACTCCCTCAGTATTTGCTTTTAGTTTATTAGATGATTTACTGTTAATCTTTTGTTACTATTTGAATCTATTTCCTTTTTACAAGTGTCATGTATTTTTCATGGCTCAGTAGTTTCATCAGTCTTTGAATTCTAAAGTTCTTAACATATTCTTCTGCCTTCAGAAACTTTTCAGCCATGGCGCCATTTTTCTCATTTTTGTGCAAATATTCTGAGTCTTTCTTTTCCATGGTTTAAAAAAAAAAAGCAAAGAAAAGGGAAAAAAAACTCCACACCTTTTTTCTTTGTTATAAAGGCAGTATTTGTTTGATATAAGAAATTTGAGGAATATGGAAAAATGTAAAGAAGAAGTCTGTGATGATTGCCATTCTCCTCTGCAGTATCGTAATGTTTATGCTGAAACGATTTCAATTTATACCAGAAAAAGTTTGAACTTTTTCCTTGATATGGGTGTTTGCTTTGGCATATGCTGTTTAACCTGGAGCCACTATTGTTCACAGGACAGATCTTTTGGAATTTTTCAGTTTACCTTATTTTGCCTTGTCAGCTTTCGTATAATACTGTTTTACAAGTGAATCTAAACTGCTGTTATTTCTATTTCAATTCTGTTGTTTCTAGCCTTATTGTATATTTAGATCCTCTATTGTTCACAAGTCAGCTCAGTCTTTGTTTAGTGTCTTGTGTTCATTTTTTCATAGTTTTTTTCACTTTAAAGTAGTTTGAGATATTTTTTAGGTGGTGCCATTATGTTTACCATTGTTTCCTTCTCCATGTTCAGACCATAAGTGCTTCCTAATTACCATTTAATTAAACTTAGTTTTAAAAAAATTATTCACTATTTTATAACAGTTTGCCATGGTTTAAGGTTGTGGTTGTATCAGAGTTTCTGTCCCAGAGGGGAGAAGTAACCTTTACAGTTTCCAGTGGTCTTTTGTAAAGATGTCATTTAATCTTTGCAACCCTCAGAGGAGTGATTACTATACCCATTTTTACTCTAGGGAACTGGGATTTCTCAGAGAGATTTAGTGTTGGCCAAGATTATATAGTTACTTAATCAAATAATCAAAACTCTGAATCTGGAACTCTTTCTAATGCACCAGAGTTTGTGAAGTCCTTTTAAAGTTCTCTTTTAGAATAGTTAATATCAGTTTCTTCCGTGCCAACTTGCAGGTTGTTTTGTAGATTTCTGTCCTTGTGGGTGACTTCTGGTTTCTGGCTACCTCCCATTCCATTTGGTATTGCAGACACTAAGGAATAATGGTTTGAAATAGAGCCAGAGATGGGAATTCCCTGGCGGTCCAGTAGTTAGGACTCAGTACTTTCACTGCTGTGGGCCCAGGTTCGATCCCTGGTCAGGGAACTAAGATTCCACAAGCCATGTGGAGCGGCCAAAAAAAGAAAAAGGAAATAGAACCAGAGAGTGTTTTTTTGTATTTAGATTTATTTATTGATATTTTAAATTTTTTGATGGAGGAAATACACTGAATATACATGCAGAATTTTAAAATACTTATGTAAACATGTATATGTTGCAAAATATAAATTGCATTATAACTATATAGTTTCTTTATTTTTCTTTATTTTTTTGGCTGCATTGGGTCTTAGCTGTGGCATGCAGGATCTTCGTTGAAGCATGTGGGATCTTTCATTGCAGCGAGGGCTCTTCGTTGTGGTGCGTGGGCTTCCTTCTAGTTGCGGTGTGTGGGTTTTCTCTCTCTAGTTGTAGTGCGCGGGCTCCAGAGCTCACGGGCTCTGTAGTTTGCGGCGTGCAGGCTCTAGTTGAGGCGTGAGGGCTCAGCAGTTCTGGCGTGCTGGCTTAGTTGCCCTGCGGCATGTGGGATGATGTTAGTTCCCCGACCAGGGATCCAATCCGCCTCCCCTGAATTGGAAGGCGGATTCTTTACCACTGGACCACCAGGGAAGTCCCTATATAATTTTATAACCTGCTTTTTTTCACTTCATAATGGATTTTGGTCTTTCCATATCAGTGTATGTGTTTCTGCTGCATACTTTTATGGCTGCATAATATTTCATCAATAACTTATTTAATTAATTCCCAACATATGGACACTTAGGTTTTTTTCCACTTTGCTGCTATAAAAAAAAAAGCTGATGTTACCAATCTTGTACCTTCGTTTTTATATGTTTTGTCTTCTATCCCTATCATAATTTCCTAGGAATAGAATTGTGGGGTTAAGGCATAGAGACAATTAAAATTTCCATGTATACAGCCATATTATCCTGTGAGATGTTCTGCCAATTTATACTGGTATAGTTGGTTTGAGTGCTCATTTTCCACACCTTCTCCAGAGCTGGTGTTAATAAAAAAATAATAGCAAACACTTAACATAGCACTTATGACGTGTCATGCACTGCTCTCAGTGCTTTCCCTATCTTTATTTAATCCTTCATCAACATTGTGAGATGGGTACTGTTATTGTCCCTAGTGTTATTGTCAGATAACAGATTTTTTATTTTTTATTTTTATTTTTATTATCCCTCATTTTACAGATGAGGGAACGGAGGCACAGAGTGGTAAATTACTAAGGTGTCACATAGCTGATAAGTGATAGAGCCAGGATACTGATCTAGGAGGTCTGATTCTAGGGTCTGCCTCTTAAACACTGAATTATAATGCCTGTTCATTTTTTTTTTAATTTAGGTAACGTGATTATTTTTTCTGATTCTTAAACTTTTTAATTTTTTATTGAGATATAAATTCACATAACATAAAACTCACCATTTTATACAATTCAGTGTTTTTTTAATATATTCAGTTATGCAACCATCACCACTATTTACTATTTAATTACAAAGCATTTCCATTGCCCCCCAAAAGAATTTCCATACCTATTAACAGTCCCAATACTCTTCTGTCCCTGTCCCCTGGCAACCATATAGGACTTCAGTTTATATATCTGTGAGAGTGAAGCACACAGGTTTGCCAAGCTAGTGAGAAATAGTAAGGGAGAGAGTGTTGAAGTTCGAGATCTTTGAAAGGGCTAGAAAGACCCTGGGTACCATTAATACCCAGCTCAAGATCTAGGTATTTCTTTCTGATCCTGCAATAGACTGTCCTTCCCATCACCTTGCCTGAAGCATACTGACATAGAGGAATTTAGAATTGAAGTAGGCAGCAGGGAATGATTGTAGGTGTTGGGGTAGAGGATTGACATGATCAAAGTGGTGTTTAACAAAGGGTGGTTTGGCAGTAGTGTGCAGAATGGGATGAAAAGTATTGGAGTCAGATAATTATGTGGCACATGTGAATTTCCTTCGTTAAATATAGCTTAGAGAACTTTTAGTCATCTCTGCTGCGGATGCTGTTTAATATTAATGTAAACTGCTTTTGGTTTTATATCATGAAGTATGAGTGCAGTTTATTTTCCCCCTCATATCTTTATAGCAGAAAATCAGTAATGTAATATGGTTAATTTAGTAAACAAGTTGAAGAGAATTTAATTCCTAATTCATCTCATTTGCTGAGACTGAAGTCAACATTTTTTTAAAAAATAAATTTATTTATTTATGGCTGCATTGATGTTCGTTGCTGCACACGGGCTTTCTCTAGTTGTGGTGCACGGGCTTCTCTTTGCGGTGGCCTCCCCTGCTACAGAGCACAGGCTCTAAGGCTCTAGGGCACCCAGGCTTCAATAGCTGTGGCACGTGGGCTCAGTAGCTGTGACGCATGGGCCCAGTCGCTCCGTGGCATGTGGGATCTTCCCGGACCAGGGCTCGAACCCGAGTCCCCTACATTGGCAGGCGGGCTCCCAACCACTGCACCACCAGGGAAGTCCCTGAAGTCAACATTTCCTAGATAGATCTGTTGTTTGATTTTCAATGATTTGTGTCATTAAAGGTATCTCTCAAACTGGTCTGGGGAAAGAGAAGAAGTGAATCTTTGTTGTATACCTACTTGTTCTAGGTACTGTTGCTTTTTAATACATTATCTCATCTAATCATTACAATACCTAGGGAAGGTGGTATACTCTACAATGTGAAGCACCAACATGTGAACCTGGCCCGTATTGACCCCCAAACTCACACTTTGTCCATTTTATGGCAAGCTGTCTCTGGGGTTGTTTGAAATCACATTGAGTCTTTTCCCCCATTAAATATAACTGGTATAGAAACTTCTAAAGAGAAAAAATCATCCATGTTCAACTGGTGCAAACACAGCCCCTGTTAACCAACTTTTGTTTTCTCCTGGCTGGATTTTCCTATATGTGTTTTATTATTATTTTTTTTTTCTTGTACGTGGGCCTCTCACTGCTGTGGCCTCTCCCGTTGCGGAGCACAGGCTCTGGACGCGCAGGCTCAGCGGCCATGGCTCACGGGCCCAGGCACTCTGCGGCATGTGGGATCTTCTCGGACCAGGGCACGAACCCGTGTCCCCTGCATCGACAGGTGGACTCTCAACCACTGCGCCACGAGGGAAGCCCCTTATATGTGTTTTTTATACATTAGCTTGGTGTATGTGTATAGCTTTGTCTTCTGCCTTTTCACTTGACATTCATCAGCTATTTCCACATTGCTATATAATATATACAACCTTTTAAACAGCTGTTTAATGTTCCATGGCTGTGTCACACCATTTCCTGGTGATATTTTAATGTTTAAATATTTAAACATTAAATATTCTTAATATTTCCACTGTTTTCAGTGTAGAGATCATGGAACTGTCTTGTAGGCAGTTGGATATGGGGTCGTGAACAAGCTGGGGTGTTTTTGGGAGTGAAAGCATCCTACAGGGGTCCTGTAAGACTGGATTGGTATGCAGGTTTTCCCAAATACTATAAACATCTAGAGAATGAGAATAAACCCATTGACATTTTCTTAAGAACGACGTACAGAGTTTGAACATGTCCTGGAGGGGAGTCAATAAGGAATCAACTGGCGATGAACTGAAAATTTCCACGTGTTGATAAGTACTTAAAGAATACTTATTGTTAAGTATTATTTATTCATTTATAGGACTTTGCCCAACAATGCTCTGAAGGCTGGAAATAGCATTGGCAAAAGCAGATGGAAGTGGCTTAATAAGGTTGGGGAAAAGCAACTGGAGACTTGAGTGGTAGGAGTGCATGAGAATGCTGAGAGAGAAGAAGTAAAATGAGATATCACAATGGGCTGGCTGAGGGCAGAATATTTTTATATATAGTAGGAGCCGTCTTGTCTCAGTGCTTTAAGATTCTGGTAGTTGGTTAATCAAAGTTTTTTAAGTGTGGAGTGACAAAATAATTCATAAATGCATGTAGCGTTTTAACTTAAAAATATATATTTATTAAACAGTATTTTGAAAGAGGTCCCAGAATTTTTCTTTGAGAAGAGCTGGAATTTCCCCTTTCTTGAATAAACTAGATTCATAATGCATTGAGTACACATTCCAGTTCTAACGTCTTTAAAAAGGAACTTAAAGACTTGTGGATACAAAAATCTAGGTTTTTATCTTGCCTACACCTAAGGCAATAGCTATTTGTAAAAAGCAACTCATCTTAAGTCTTTCTGTAGAATTCAATTTTGCTTTCATAGAAACAATTTATTTTTACTCTTATGAAGAGTTGAAACCACAGAATTACAATAACAAATACAGTTGGCATACACAAGCTGTATAACATACATAACTGACTCTTGAAGCACAAGAGCTGCTCTCCTGGTTGGAGCTAAAGTACTCGTGAATGTTCTAGAGAGTGACCTAGTAGCCTTGAGGATTCATTGAGCCATGGGCATTGGTTTGTATGTTTTACAGAGAAAAGCACACTTTGGTTAATCTGGAGAGTTGATTAAATTGGGAATAAATTCTAAGAGTGACATGGACTGAGCAGTAGGAGAAGGGAAAAGAAGTGATTAAAAGGGAAGTGGTCAGAGAGTTGGGGGGATAATCAAGATGATTCGTTTGGAAGGGGAGGCCAGGTGTGTCAATTGCTGTAGAAAGGTCAAGAAAAGAGTTGTAAGACTAAGAAAAAAGGTATGGATCTTTAGAGTAGAGGTCATGTTGACCTTTGATAGAGTTTTGATATGAAGGGGGAAGAAGCCAGGCTTTCTAGAGGTTAAGACGTTATTAAAGGAGGGGCACCCACTCTGAGCCAGGACTTGACATAAACTTGGAGGCAGTATATTTAGGTCCTCCTATTGAAATGAAAAACAGCCGTAGTAATGTGCAGAGATCTTGCAGATTGCTGCTTATTTGACTTACTTTCTTTGTAATGATTGTGTTAGAGAATTAAATGTAAAGCCTTTCATTTTATCTTTTATAGTGGATCTAACCCGGGGGTGATTTTGTTCCCTAGGGGACGTTTTGTAATGTTGAGACATTTTTGGTTGTTACAGCTGATCCTACTGGCGTCTAGTGAGTGGAGGTCAGGGATGTTGCTGAACATCCTGCAGTGAACAGGATGGCCCCCGCCCCCAACAAAGAAGTAGCTAACCCAAAATGTCAGTAGTGCCGAGACTGAGAAGCCCTCAATTCTGTCGTAACATTTCCAAAGTGAATTCACTTTTGGCTCCTGTAATTTCTAGCTAACTCATAAGATCCTCCAACTACCTTCTGTTTAATTGGAACGGTGGTAGGAAAGTCACATCATTCTGGAGTGCTAATAGGTCTCATTTTGAACTGCAGCCTGAACCTAGTTAGTGCTGCCAAAAGTTGGGGATTCTGGCAGTTCAGGTTCACAGTAAGTAGGGTTCCTTCGCTTACTGTGTATTGTTCCCCAGCTTTGAAATGTTAATGAAAATTGAGACAAGTTTTACATTTAGAGAATTATATGTCTGGCACATTTGTAACCAGAGCAAAGTGTTTCTGTTTTGAGCCACTCTGCTGAGTGATTCCTTGTGTAAAATATTTCTATTTGGAGAACTGAGTTTTGAGGGCCTTAGAAATGGCTCATCCTTTTTGCTGAATTTCCATTTTGGGCTCAGGAAGGCAGGTATGTAATTATCATCATCACTGACAGGTAGTAGAGTGCCCTCTTGATGCCTGGTACTGAACAGAATACTTGAAAAGAAGTAACATTCAGAAGATGATCCCAATATAGAATTCCTACTATACTGAGTTTGAGCTAAGGCAGTAGTTCTCAAATTTGGGAGGGGTCAGAGCACCAGAAAGTCGTGATGCTCTTGATAATGTAATTTTATCATGTAAACTGTGATGTAGCACCAGATTATTTAAGACTTTCCTTAGAAATGTTTATCTTAAATTTACATGCAATCATTATGTCAGGATTGTCTTTAACTTACATGTATCAGTGACCTGACCAATAGTGGCTTAAATGATAAGGACTTTATGTGTTCATTTCCCGTAACAGTAAGTCTGGAGGGATGAAATCCAGGGTGGGTGTGGTGATTCCATAATTCTCTCCACACTCTTGCTCCGTCTGTCTGGTCTACCATCTTTAGCTCGTAGCTTTCACCTTCACGCATGTAAGATGGTTTCCACAACCTTAGGCAAGAGGTTTACTTTCCAAGCAGAACAAAGAATGGAATAAGGAAGGAAGAATGGACAGTGCTTATATATCAACTGTGGTACACAACAAGGGATCTGGGGAAATAGATTACTTAGCTGAGTACCTTGTTTCCCAGAACAAAATTGGGGTTCCCTTACTAAGTAAGAAGGAGAGAATAGATCCAAAGTAGGCAATTAGCCACGACGGCCACAATGACAAAACAATTTAAAGTGTATGTTTGTGAGCTTGTGACATTCATGATCTTGTGTTCTCATAAAACACTGTTGGAGGACTTCCCTGGTGGTGCAGTGGTTAAAAATCTGCCTGCCAATGCAGGGAACACGGGTTCGAGCCCTGGTGTGGGAAGATCCCACGTGCCGCGGAGCAGCTAAGCCCGTGTGCCACAACTCCTGAGCCTGTGGTCTAGATGCCGTGCTCTGCAACAAGAGAAGCCACCACAATGAGAAGCCCACGCACCGCAACAAAGGGTAACCCCCGCTCGCCGCAACTAGAGAAAGCCTGTGTGCAGCAACAAAGACCCAACGCAGCCAAAAAAAAAAAAAAGATACATTAAGAAAAATAAAACACTGTTGGAATTTTTCTATTAATATTCTTTACTTATTTGTTGAACATTGGTTTTGTTGACAGCTAGCAAGGAAGTATCTCAGATAGTGAGGGTTTAAGAAATCTAAGTGAAAAAAAAACTCACTTAAAATGAGAAAATTCTCTCCATTGAAGCTTTTCCCTTTCAAATGAGAAACTGAAATTCTACTTGATTTTAATGAAGGTACATTATAGTCTAGGACACGAGTTTTCCTAAGGAACATGGTTTGGGAACCACTGATAATTAATATTTATGCATACTATTAAATTATTTGTGTCTCTGCTTTCACTTACATTGTTCATAGATAAGAACATTCTTTTCTCTCTCTTTTAATATTACCACATGTTGTGGGCAATTAAAACAATGCCATTTCTAAATTTTGTGTAATGATACTATCTATATTAGTTTTATAATCAGAAAAAGTGTTACTAATTTTTCAAGGTCAGTGCAAGTCTTGCCATCTTTGACACTGCACCCTATACTTCAAATCTATTTTTATTTCCTACTTCTTGAAACTCCTAGAGCAAACATAGTCTGTACAACACAATTTCCCCCTTATTATAGACTATATTTATATTGAATTAATCACTTATTGGTCCATATGTTAGCAAGATCATAAGCTCCCTGTTACGTTCTTTCCAGTGTATCCCAAATTCTTAGCATAATATTAGATACATAGGAGATACATAATTGCTTCCTGATCAGCTAACTACATAATCACATTTACCACATTAACACACATGAAAATAGCATGGATTTGATAGCAAGATAGGTGTAAAATAAAACATGACAAGTAACCAGTATAATCAGAATTTCATGACTTTTCACCCTTACCTGTTAACGTAGGACCTCTAGCTCCCACAGAACGCCTCCTTGCCAAGTTTATTTTTGGAGTTACCCAGGGGTGTACCATGTAGGCTCACTAATGTATTCTGGCCGCTGCCACACAGCATGTCTTGTTTTTCTTGTGATGTTAGCTGCCCCTGAAGTTGCGCCTTGGTACCTGCCCCTAGATATCAGAGGTGCACCTTGGAGCCTGACGCCACTATCTCCTTGGCTTTGTGCTGGCCTGCCCAGGTGTGCTGCGCCAGGGATGGTGAGGTGTCCTAGCCCCTTTTCTACCCCTCTTATGTCTTGTCATGTGGGTATCGAAGTGGAGCTCTTTGTGTCTTGTTGCCTCAGAGCTTTGTTTGGTTTGTTTTTGTTTTTAACTTTTATTGAAGTATAGTTGATTTACAATGTTGTGTTAGTTTCAGGTGTACAGCAAAGTGAATCAGTTATACATGTATCCACTTTTTTTTTTTTACATTCTTTTCCCATATAGGCCCTTACGAGAGTACTGAGTAGAGTTCCCTGTGCTATATACAACAGGTTCTTATTAGTTGTCTATTTTATATATAGTAGTGTGTATATGTCAATCCCAATCTCCCAATTTATCCCTCCCCCCCATCCCCTGGTAACCATGTTTGTTTTCTACATTCGTGACTCTACTTCTTTTTTGTAAATAAGTTCATTTGTACCCTTTTGTTTTTAGATTCCACATATAAGCGATATCATATATTTGTCTTTCTGTGTCTGACTTACTTCACTCAGTGTGACAATCTCTAGGTCCACCCATGTTGCTGCAAATGGCATTATTTCTGTTCTTTTTTATGGCTGAGTAATATTCCATTGTATATATATACCACATCTTCTTTTTCCATTCCTCTGTTGATGGACATTTAGGTTGCTTCCATGTCCTGGCTATTGTAAATAGTGCTGCAGTGAACATTGGGGTGCATGTATCTTTTTGAATTATGGTTTTCTCCAGCTATGTGCCCAGGAGTGGGATTGTTTGGGTGCTTCAGAGTTTTTAGTGAAAGGCATTCTTTAGTTTCTCATTGTTAGCCTCTCTGTCTCGTCATGATGACCCTTTGGGGTAGTCTGGATGAGATACCACCCTGTGCTTGGGATCACTCCTCCTTTCCAACCAAGGCTTTGTTTATCAGGCTGAGCTTTTCTGCCTCACTTTAGTAAGGATGATTATTCTCTAAAAATGTTCCTTCGTCCCTCATGCAAACAGATGCTTGAACAACTCTCACAGAGATGTGAGAATCTTACTGGCAGGGAGGGTTTAGGCTCTAGATTGCAATCTTGTTGCGCTTTTAAAATGCAACAGGTAAAACATTGCAACTCAAAAGAATCTCAAGCCAGGATAGCAAGTCTTAATTCAGAGCATGATCTTGACCCATGGACAGAATAAAAACTTTGTTCTTGTTTGGTATGTGTGATTGTATTGGAACCCAGTGTGAACTTTAAGGCTACAAAGAAAAGAAATAAGAGAAATACACTAAATTTTATTTCTCAAATTGTGCAATTGTTTTTATTTCTATGGTCCCTTAAATTGATGAAGCCTGTGGTTGAGCAAAGATATTATGCATTCTTATCTTCTTTTCCAGAGCAGTTCTTTATTAATGTATAGTTATCTTCCTTGGGTTTTAAAATGTACATTAGACAGTAATTGGAACCCGGACCTTGTGCAGGTTCCCAGTAGGAATGTAGGCAGATTGAAAAAAGCAACACCCACACTTAAGATTGAGCTTCAGGAGCTAATGCAAGAGGTTAAGCGGGGAAGAGAAGAACAAGCAAAAAGTGGGAGTTGAGGAAAAGCAAGAACATAAAGCCTCCAGAGCCAGGATGAAAGAATAGAAAGATGGTCATTTGTGCCTTGAATAGTGAGAGAAACAGAGAGAGCAACAAAACAGCTGCATTAGTTTCCTGTAGTTTTCATTTCTACTCATCTTTTTTTTTTTTTTTAAATTTTACACATATGCTTGAACTTTAGAGCAATCCAATTTTGTGCACCTGATATCCACTTAAGGAAAAGAAGAAAAAATTTTTGTAACCAATAGTTACATAGACATATGCTTACTTTAGTGCAGTGCTTGGTGCAGAGTGGCTTCTCAAATAAGTACTGTGACTATCAACTCCTTGTGTATTTAGGTACTTGACTGCCAGCTCGTTGGAGGGTCAGCTAGGAGGAGGAGACCTGAGACACATTGCAGAGCACTGAGGACAAGTGGGGCAGAGAGAGGAAATGATGGTCAACCAGGACAGATGTCACTAGATAGAGAAGTAGAACGTCCTTGACTCAGTCCACCGAGTCCTGATTTGAAGTCTAGAAGTAGAAAACAACCAGGGAGGAAGAATTGCTGGAGAAAAGCTCGCTGAGATCTGTTTGCCAAGACCTTGTCTCCATCTAGAGCTTCATGAGATCTTGTGCTCTTTCCAGAGTCTCTCAGCTATTGAGCCACAGGGTCAGAAGCTAACTTAGGCCTCTCTGCTCCCAGACTCATGAGTTCACCTCTACACTGGGATGAATTTTTAAGCAACCATTTGTTTACTGTTTGTATAAGTGCATTTGTTGTTACAGCTCTCATTCCCAGTAGGGAGGATATGAAAATTGTCTTTGTAGTGGTTTTCACCCAATTCCATGTGATTGGCTGCTTTACTTAGCATTAACCTGGAAGCAGTTTATTACGTTTCCTAGAGAGATTATTTTGATAGTTCCAGAATAAGACTGACAGTTTTGGAACAGGCACAGAATGACCACAGAATACTAGTATTATTGATAGGCTCTGCTTCCTGTGGTAGTAAAATTAAATCAGTCATTTAAAAAATTTAAGTTGAGAAAGATTTTGAATCTTTCTTTGCATGTAAATGCTCCATATGTTCCTGTTGTATGAGATTCAAGCTTACTTCATAATTCTTTTGTAATTAAAACTGTTTATTTGTTCTAGAGTGAATAATGATCATCCAAAACTTATTTTGGGTACCAGAAGAATCAAGATTCTTTTTAGTTATTATTTTTTATCCTTAAAAGTAACTTAAACACTAGAAAAATAATCTAAAATGTTAAGACAGTAGTAAGAAGACTGTCTTAAGCTCTTGGCAGGAAAAATATAAAGATTCTTTGGATTTATCTTTGGGAATTATATGAAATCCTGAGTTTTATTTTTCTTTGCTTTTATATACTTTTAGGCATATTATTATGTAGGACTCTCTTTGCAGAATCTTGAACATTTTGTGTCCAGTAGAACTTGTTTTTTGTATGTTGTGTCTTATTGTTATACTTGTGAATGAGGTGTAAAGATTTTTTCTTTTATCTATATATGTACCTTTGGATAAAAAAGACAAATATATATGAAACAATGTTTCCTCTTTTACAGAATTAAATGTGAGGGAATCTGATATAAGAGTTTGTGATGAATCATCGTGTAAATATGGAGGAGTCTGTAAAGAAGATGGAGATGGTTTGAAATGTGCATGTCAATTTCAGGTAAGGAAATCAAATCTCTTTTCAAAATTTTACATTTGTCATGTTTTGTAATTCCACATTTTTCAAATTAAAAAGCTTATTAAAACACCTTGAACCCCATAAGAAATTTGGGTTGACAGCCCACTGATTCTTTTTTGTCAGATGAAGCGCTCTTATTTGTACCTTCCATGCTTCTTTTCTTGAATTACGGGGGCAGACTGGCTCTAATAGAATGTGAAAATGCCTTGAAAAATATATTACAGTTCTATTCAAATGTAAGGTATAATTGTCACTGAAAGGAAATAAAGTACAGATTGCAGTAGTCACTTATTTAAAATGTTGGCCTTTTTTTCCCATTTCCTTCTCTTTCTAGTCTATCTCCCTTCCATTCTTATTTGTTGCTGTCTTATCTTTTTAGGCCAAAGAACATGACTGATTTGGTACCTCAGGGTAGATCAGGGTTAGTGATGGACTAGAAAGGGGAACCTCAAACCAAGTGTGAATATCTTTGCTTTTCAAATGCTGTTTTAGTTGTGATTTTGTTGTTTAAAAACACAAAAGGAATGGAAATGAAATGTGTTACATTCAATTCTTCTTCTTCTTTTTTTTTTTTTGGCTGCACCACCTGGCTTAAGGGATCTTAGTTCCCTGACCAGGGATTGAACCTGCACCCTAGGCAGTGAAAGCGCACAGTCCTAACCACTGGACCACCAGGGAATTCCCTCAAATTTTTTTTTTGTTTATTTTCCGTGATTAAGTTATAATCTGGCTTCAGAATATTGTTCACAAGATGGTCCCTTATTAAGGATTTGAGATGAGACAAAGAAGGAACTAGAATTTTTTAAACTCATAATCTTATTCTAACTGTACCCACCATTTTGGATTTTAAAGGTAGGAAAGGGAACAGATCAGGAATAAAAGCATAGGATAGTCAGTTACTTCTAGTAACCCTATAACTTCAGGCATGTTTTTGTATGATCCATCTGAAAAGAGAAGGCGTATTTCCCACCCTTTCTTATGATATTGTAATGAGAATTAAAATCAGAAAGGGAGCTTGAATATGAAGCCTTTTTGAAAACTATTAACTATCATGTTTATTTTCATTAAAAGAAGTAGAAAGTTTAAGTAAAGGAGGAAGTGTTGGGGAGTGTACTGTTGACCAGCCAAAAAGGTTGTTCTTGGTCAAAAGGGACTTTACAATCCACTATTTATTCACACTAGCCACCTTTGAAGTCGCTTAGCTAATAACCTTGTGCCCACCCCTCCATGGTTGCTCATGTAACAATAGTCAGGCCAGTGTAACTACTATATATAAAATAGATAATCAACATGGACCTACTGTATAGCACAGGGAACTCTATTCGATAATAACCTACATGGGAGAAGAATCTGAAAAAGAATGGATATATGTATACGTATAACTGAATCACTTTGCTGTACACCTGAAACTGACACAAAATTGTACATCAACTATATTCTAATATAAAATAAAAATTAAGTTAAAAAATAGGTGGTGATGTGTCTGACTGCCCTCCTTCTCCCTAAACCTTCTTAAAAATGATAGTAACTAATGTGGGCTTCTTTCCTTAAAAGAAGGTGTTGGTGTACATGGTGTATACCAAGCCCTCGTGAACTTCTACTTCTTCCTATTCTTCACGTTATACAGGTTTTATTGACCTATCTCAAGGGTCACTAATCCTTTCTTCTGTCATCTCCATTCTGCCCATCCAGTGAGTCTTTAATTTCAGATATTTTATTAAGAATTTATAGTTTCTATTTATCTGAGATTTCCTGTCTTTTCATTCATTACAAGAATATTTTCCTTGAGCATAGATATTGCTGCTTTAAAAATCTTTGCCAATTTCAATGTCTAGGACATCTTAGGGATCATCTCTGTTGATTGCCTTTTCATTTGAGAATGCATTATATTTTCTTGTGTTTTTTTCATATTTATTTTGAATATATCCTACACATTGTGAATGATATGTTTTTGAGTGTTTGAATTATGTTCCTCTGAGTATTGTCATTTTTGAAACAGTTAAATTGGCTGAACTTACACTGCAGACTCTGTTTTTCCCGTTGCAGGTAGAAACACAAATATCATTTCTTTTAGTCTTAGCTGGGCTACTTGGAGTGTGCCTCATGAGTGCTTGGTTCAGAGGTCAGCCACAGAATCTGGGACTCTGTGCTCCCTCTCTCCTTTCTGGGATTTTCTCTCTCACTTTCCAGTGGCTTTGGTTCTTCATGCCACAAAGATTGCAGGTTTTTGTTGGTGTTTCAGGCATCCTGTCTGGGGAAAACTGGGGCTGTTCCCTTCTTCCAACTGTCTTATATTTCCTTAGGTTAAATTCTTTGACATGGAATTGTTGGGCCAATGAGATGTTCATGTACAGATTAACATTCTCACTAAGAGCAGTGTATCAGGCTGCTTGTCTCCTTTCAACCTCTTGGTAGTGGATTTTGTCAGTCCTTTAAAATTATATAAATCTGAAAGGGAAAAAGCTTTTTTATTTGCATTTGATTACTAGGGAAATTGGAAATGTGCCATAAACTTATTGACCATTTTTTGTGAATTAATATTTCATATTCTTTGTTCATTTTTAGTATTTTCTTTTTCCCTTGTGTTGATTTGGGAAGACATGTGTATATACTATATATAATATACTATTTGTGTACTTAAAATATTGCTTACTGTGCTGAGCATTTTATATCCATTGACTATTCTAAATATTTTATATATATATATATATATATATATATAAAAGTTTACATAACTCATAAACTCTCATGAGAACCTGTGATGTAGGTACCATTTTGATACATTTTTTAGAAGAGTGATATATGCCCATAGTAAGCAACTGAAACATTTTATAAGATATATAATATAATGAAAAAATGTCTTCCTTCCATTCTAGAATACCAGTTGCAACATCTGTTAATTCTTAAACTTCCTTCTAGAAATATTCTGTTATACAAACGCATAGGTGTTTTAATTTCTCTTTTAAGTACTAAATCACTTAATAGTATTTACCTTAGAGATGGTTACTTTTAGTTTATACAGATTAATAAAAAGAGTTCTGTATTTTAAAAAAGTTATCCTAGTGTCATTTTAATTTTCATTTTGTTTATATTTTCTGATATAAAGAAGTTTAAAATTTTCATTTCATATTTATATTTGTCTTTATGATTCTGCTGTTCATTCTTTGAAAGTCTTTCTCTGCAACTCTAAGATTATGAAGCCTTTTTGACCTTTTGACCAGCTAGAGAATCTTCTCATGATCTGTCTGGAATCCCTTGTATTCTTACCTTGCGGCAAAGCAAGAAAGGAAAATAAAAGTTAGGAGTTTAGATCGGTAGACATTTATCCAGTGCTTACTTTGTGCTAGGCACTAGGCTAGGTGCTAGGGATATAAGGATGTTTAAAGACAAGTTGCTTGCCTTGTAGGAGCAAACTGCCTAAGGGCTTATAGTGTGATTTGATCCTGCTGCTGAGCGAACCTTCCTTTGACTCCTCTGCCTTCTTACAAGCTTATAAATCTGTTCAAGTTAGACTTAGATTTGTGCCAGTTTAAGAACAATGACCTCACATGCCCATTAAACACTACTCTGCTGAATGCTTTAGCAGTATCTTTCGATTCATTTAAAAACCTTGCTTATGAGGAGATTGGTTCAAGATGTCGGAGTAGAAGGACGTGTGCTCACTCCCTCCTGCGAGAACACATGAATCACAGCTAACTGCTGGACAGTCATCGACAGGAAGACACTGGAACTCACCAAAAAAGATACCCCATGTCCAAAGACAAAGGAGAAGCCACAATGAGATGGTAGGAGGGGCACAATCACAATAAAATCAAATCCCATAACTGCTGGGTGGGTGACTCACAAACTGGAGAACAGTTATACCACAGAAGTCCACCCACTGGAGTGAAGGTTCTGAGCCCCACGTCAGGCTTCCCAACCTGGGGGTCTAGCAACGGGAGGAGGAATTCCCAGAGAATCAGACTTTGAAGACTAGTGGGATTTGATTGCAGGACTTCTACAGGACTGGGAGAAACAGACTCCACTCTTGGAGGGCACACACAAAGTAGTGTGTGTATCAGGACCCAGGGAGAAGGAGCAGTTACCCACAGGAGACTGAACCAGACCTACATGCTAGTGTTGGAACGTCTCCTGCAGAGGCGGGGGGTGGCTGTGGCTCACTGTGAGGACAAGGACACTGGCAGCAGAAGTTCTGGGAAGTACTCCTTGGCATGAGCCCTCCCAAAGTCTGCCATTTGCCCCACCAAAGAGCCTGTAGCCTCCAGTGCTGGGTCACCTCAGGCCAAACAACCAACAGGGAGGGAACTCAGCCCCGCCCATCAGCAGACAATCAGATTAAAGTTTTACTGAGCTTTGCCCACCAGAGCAACACCCAGCTCTACCCACCACCAGTCCCTCCCATCAGGAAGCTTGCACAAGCCTCTTAGATAGCCTCATCCACCAGAGGGCAGACAGCAGAAGCAAGAACTACAATCCTGCCTGTGGATGAAAACCACATTCACAGAAAGACAGACAAAATGAAAGGCAGAGGACTATGTACCAGATGAAGGAACAAGATAAAACCCCAGAAAAACAACTAAATGAACTGGAGCTAGGCAACCTTCCAGAAAAAGAATTCAGAATAATGATAGTGAAGATGATCCAGGACCTCGGAAAAAGAATAGAGGCAAAGATCGAGAAGATGCAATAAATGTTTAACAAAGAGCTAGAAGAATTAAAGAACAAACACCTAGAAGAATTAAAGAACAAACAAACAAACGAGATGAACAATACAATAACTGAAATGAAAAATAAAATAGAAGGAATCAGTGGCAGAATAACTGAAGCAGAAGAATGGATAAATGACCTGGAAGACAGAATGGTGGAATTCAATGCCATGGAACAGAATAAAGAGAAAAGAATGAAAAGAAATGAATACAGCCTAAGAGATCTCTGGGACAACATGAAATGCACCAACATTCACATTATAGTGGTCTCAGAAGGAGAAGAGAGAGAGAAAGGACCTGAGAAAATATTTGAAGAGATTACAGTGGAAAACTTCCCTAACACGGAAATAGCCACCCAAGTCCAGGAAACGCAGAGAGTCCCAGGCAGGATAAACCCAAGGAGAAACATGCCGAGACACATAGTAATCAAACTGACAAAAATTAAAGACAAAGAAAAATTATTAAAAGCAACAAGGGAAAAATGACAAATAACACACAAGCGGACTCCCATAAGGTTAACAGGTGATTTCTTAGCAGAAACTCTACAAGCCAGAAGGGAGTGGCACAATATATTTAATGTGTTGAAAGGGAAGAATCTACAACCAAGATTACTCTACCTAGCAAGGATCTCATTCAGATTTGATGGAGAAATCAAAAGCTTTACAGACAAGCAAAAGCTAAGAGAATTCAGCACCACCAAACCAGCTCTACACCAAATGCTAAAGGAACTTCTCTAAGTGGGAAACACAAGAGAAGAGAAGGACCTACAAAAACAAACCCATAACAATTAAGAAAATAGTAATAGGAACATACGTATCGATAATTACCTTAAACACAAATGGATTAAATGCTCCAACCAAAAGACACAGGCTTGCTGAATGGCTACCAAAACAAGAGCCATATATATGCTGTCTACAAGAGACCCACTTCAGACCTAGGGACATATACAGACTGAAAGTGAGGGGATGGAAAAAGATGTTCCATGCAAATGGAAATCAAAAGAAAGCTGGAGTAGCAATATTCATATCAGATAAAATAGACTTTAAAATAAAGAATTTTATAAGAGACAAGGAAGGACACTACATAATTGTAGTAGGGGTCAATCCAAGAAGAAGATATAACAGTTATAAATCTCAGTACATAAGGCAACTGCTAACAGCTATAAAAGAGGAAATCGACAGTAACACAGTCATAGTGGGGGAGTTTAACACCTCACTTACACCACTGGACAGATCATCCAGACAGAGAACTAATAAGGAAACACAAGCTTTAAATGACACAATAGACCAGATAGATTTAATTGATATTTATAGGCCATTCCATCCAAAAACAGCAGATTACACTTTCTTCTCAAGTGCACACTGAACATTCTCTAGGATAGATCACATCTTGGGTCACAGATCAAGCCTCGGTAAATTTAAGAAAATTGAAATCATATTGAGCATATTTTAGGACCACAATGCTTTGAGATTAGAAATCAGTTACAGGGAAAAAAGCATAAAAATACAAACACATAGTGGCTAAACAATACATTACTAAATAACCAAGAAATCACTGAAGAAATCAAAGAGGAAATAAAAACATACCTAAAGAAAAATGACAACAAAAATACGACGATCCAAAACCTATGGGATGCAGCAAAAGCAGTTCTAAGCGGGAAGTTTATAGCAATACAATCCTACCTCAAGAAACAAGAAAAATCTCAAATAAACGATCTAACCTTACACCTAAAGGAACTAGAGAAAGAACAAACAAAACCCAAAGTTAGTAGAAGAAAGAAATCATAAAGACCAGAGCAGAAATAAATGAAACAGAAACAAAGAAAACAATAGCAAAGATCAATAAAACTAAAAGTTGGTTCTTTGAGAAGATAAACAAATTTGATGAACCTTTAGCCAGACTCATCAAGAAAAAGAGGGAGAGGACTCAAATCAATAAAATTAGAAATGAAAAAGGAGAAGTTACAACGGACACCGCAGAAATACAAAGCATCATAAGAGACTACTACAGGCAACTCTATGCCAATAAAATGGACAACCTGGAAGAAATGGGCAAATTCTTAGAAAGGTATAACCTTCCAAGACTGAACCAGCAAGAAATAGAAAACATGAACAGACCAATCACAAGTAATGAAATTGAAACTGTGATTAAAAATCTTCCAACAAACAAAAGTCCAGGACCAGAAGGCTTCACAGGTGAATTCTATCCAACATTTAGAGAAGAGCTAACACCCATCCTTCTCAAACTCTTCCAAAAAATTTCAGAGGAAGGAACACTCCCAAACCCATTCTATGAGGCCATGATCACCCTGATACCAAAACCAGACAAAGATACTACAAGAAAAGAAAATTACAGACCACTATCACTGATGAATATAGATGCAAAAATCCTCAACAAAATAATAGCAAACAGAATCCAACAACACATTAAAAGGATCATACACCATAAGATTGCAGGATGCAAAATTAATGCACAGAAATCTCTGGCATTCCTATACACCAACAATGAAAAATCAGAAAGAGAAATTAAGGAAACACTCCCATTTACCGTTGCAACAAAAGGAATAAAATACCTAGGAATAAACCTGTCTAAAGCGGTGGAAGACTTGTACTTAGAAAACTATAAAACACTAATGAAAGAAATTAAAGATGACATAAACAGTTGGTGAAATATACCATGTTCTTGGATTGGAAGAATCAATATTGTGAAAATGACTATATTACTCAAAGCAATCTACAGATTCAGTGCAATCCCTATCAAACTACCAGTGGCATGCTTCACAGAATTAGAACAAAAAACCTTACAGTTCGTATGCAAACACAAAAGACCCCGAATAGCCAAAGCAATCTTGAGAAAGAAAAATGGAGGTGGAGGAATCAGGCTCCCTGACTTCAAACTATACTACAAAGCTACAGTAATTAAGACAGTATGGTACCGGCACAAAAACAGAAATATAGATCAATGGTACAGGATAGAATGCCCAGAGATAAACCCATGCACCTGTGGTCAACTAATCCATGACAAAGGAGGCAAGGATATACAATGGAGAAAAGGTAGTCTCTTCAATAAGTGGTGTTCTGGGGAAACTGGACAGCTACATGTAAAAGAATGAAATTAGAACACTCCCTAACACCATGCAGAAAAATAAACTGAAAATGGATTAAAGACTGAAATGTAAGATGAGTACTTTAAAACTTTTAGAGGAAAACATAGGAAAAGCACTCTTTGACATAAACCACAGCAAGATCTTTTTTGACCCACCTCCTAGAGTAATGGAAATAAAAACAAAATAAACAAATGGGACCAAATGAAACTTAAAAGCTTTTGCACAGCAAAGGAAGCTATAAACAAAATGAAAAGACAACCATCAGAATGGGAGAAAATATTTGCAAATGAAACAACAGACAAAGGATTAATGAAACAACAGACAAAGGAGGTCAATATCAAAAAAAAAAATCAACAATCCAGCAAAAAAATGGGCGGAAGACCTAAATAGACATTTCACCAAGGAAGACATACAGATGGCCAAGAGGCACATGAAAAGATGCACAACATCACTAATTAATAGAGACATGCAAATCAAAACTATGATGAGGTATCACCTCACGCCAGTTAGAATGGCCAGTATCAAAAAGCTAGAAATAATAAATGCTGGAAAGGGTGTGGTGAAAAGGGGACCCTCCTACATTATTGGTGGGAATGTAAATTGATACAACCACTATGGAAAACAGTATGGAGGTTCCTTAAAAATCTAAAAATAGAGCTACCATACGACCCAGCAATCCCACTACTGGGCATATACCCTGAGAAAATCTTAATTCAAAAAGAGACATGTACCCCAATGTTCATTGCAGCACTATTTCTAATAGCCAGGGCATGGAACCAACCTAAATGTCCATCAGCAGATGAATGGATAAAGAAGATGTGGCACATATATACAATGGAATATTACTCAGCCATATAAACAAATGAAATTGAGTTATTTGTAGTGAGGTGGATAGACCTAGAATCTGTCATACAGAATGAAGTAAGTCAGAAAGAGAAAAACAAATACCATATGCAAACATATATATATGGAATCTAAAAAAAAAAAAAGGTACTGGTGAACCTAGTTGCAGGGCAGGAATAAAGAGGTAGACATAGAGAATGAATTTGATGACATGGGGTGGGAGGGTGAAGCTGGGGTGAAGTGAGAGTAGCATCGACATATATACCCTACTGAATGTAAAATAGACAGCTAGTGGGAAGCAGCAGCACAGCACAGGGCGATCATCTGGGTGCTTTGCGATGACCTAGAGGGGTGGGATAGGGAGGATGGGAGGGAGGCTCAAGAGGGAGGGGATATGGGGACATGTGTATGTATATGGCTGATTTGCTTTGCTGTGCAACAGAAACTAACATGGTACTGTGAAGCAATTATACTCCAATAAAGATCTATTTTTAAAAAAAAGGATCATACGCCCTGATCAAGTGGGATTGATCCCAGGGATGCAAGGATTCTTCAATGTATGCAAATTAATCAATGTGATACACCATATTAACAAATTGAAAAATAAAAACCATATGATCATCTCAATAAATGCAGGAAAAGCTTTTGACAAAATTCAACATCCATTTATGATAAAAACTCTCCAGAATGTGGGCATAGAGGGAATCTACATCAACATAATAAAGGCTGGGCTTCCCTGGTGGCTCATTGTTTAAGAATCTGCCTGCCAATGCAGGGGACATGGGTTTGAGCCGTGCTCTGGGAAGGTCCCACATGCCGTGGAGCAACTAAGCCCATGTATCACAACTACTGAGCCTGCGCTCTAGAGCCCGTGAGCCACAACTACTGAGCCTGAGTGCCACAACTACTGAAGCCCGCACGCCTAGAGCCTGTGCTCTGTGAGAAGAGAATCCACCCGATGAGAAGCCTGGGCACCTCAATGAAGAATAGCTCCTGCTCGTCGCTTAGCCTGTGCGCAGCAACAAAGACCCAACGCGGCCAAAAATTAAAATAAATAAATAAAATTAAAAACAAAACAAGACAGAAAAACATAATAAAGCCCATATACAACAAATCCACAGCCAACATCATTCTCAATGGTGAAAAGCTGAAAGCATTTCCTTTAAGATCAGGAACAAGACAAGGATGTCCACTCTCGCCACTATTATTCAACATAGTTTTGGAAGTCCTAGCCAGGGCAATCAGAGAAGAAAAAGAAATAAAAGGAATACAAATGGAAAAGAAGAAGTAAAACTGTCATTGTTTGCAGATGACGTGATTCTATACGTAGATAATCCTAAAAATGCCACCAAAAAAACTACTAGAGCTAATCAATGCATTTGGTAAAGTTGCAGGATACAAAATTAATGCACAGAAATCTCTTGAATTCCTATACACTAACAATGAAAGATCAGAAAGAGAAATTAGGGAAGCAGTCATATTCACCATTGCAACAAAAAGAATAAAATCCCTAGGAATAAACCTACCTAGGGAGACAAAAGACCTGTATGTAGAAAACTATAAGACACTGATGAAAGAAATGAAAGATGATACAAACAGATGGAGAGATATACCATGTTCTTAGATGGGAAGAATCAACATTGTGAAAATGACTATACTACCCAAAGTAATCTACAGATTCAGTGCAATCCCTATCAAATTAACAATGGCATTTTTTATAGAACTAGAACAAAAAAATCTTAAAATTTATATGGAGACACAAAAGACCCCTAATAGCCAGAGCAATCTTGAGGGACAAAAATGGAGCTGGAGGAATCAGACTCCATGACTTCAGACTACAGAGCTACGGTAATCAAGACAATATGGTACTGGTATAACAACAGAAATATAGATCAATGGAACAGGATAGAAAGCCCAGAGATAAACCCATGCACCTGTGGTCAACTAATCTATGGCAAAGGAGGCAAGGATATACAATGGAGAAAAGGTAGTCTCTTCAATAAGTGGTGCTGGGAAAACTGGACAGCTACATGTAAAAGAATGAAATTAGAACATTCCCTAATACCATACACAAAAATCAAATCAAAGTGGATTAAAAACCTAAATGTAAGACCAGACACTATAAAACTCTTAGAGGAAAACATAGGAAGAACACTCTTTGACATAAATTGTGGCAAGATATTTTTTGACCCACCTCCCAGAGTAATGGAAATAAAAACAAAAATAAACAGATGGGACCTAATGAAACTTAGAAGCTTTTGCGCAGCAAAGGAAAGTATAAACAAGACAAAAAGACAACCCTCAGAATGGGAGAAAATATTTGCAAACGAATCAATGGACAAAGGATTAATCTCCAAAATATATAAACAGCTCATACAGCTCAATATTGAAAAAACAAACAACACAATCAAAAAATGGGCAGAAGACCTAAATAGACATTTCTCCAAAGAAGACATACAGATGGCCAAGAGAAATATGAAAAGCTGCTCAACATCAGTAATTATTAGAGAAATGCAAATCAAAACTACAATGAGGTATCACCTCATACCAGTTAGAATGGGCCTCATCAGAAAATCTACAAACAACAAATGCTGAGGAAGGTGTGGAGAAAAGAGAAACCTTTTGTACTGTTGGTGGGAATGTAAATTGATCCAGCCACTATGGAGAACGGTATGGAGGTTCCTTAAAAAACTAAAAATAGAATTACCATATGATCCAGCAATCCCACTACTGGGCATATACCCAGAGAAAACCGTAATTCAAAAAGACACATGCACTCCAATGTTCATTGCAGCACTATTTACAGTAGCCAGGTCATGGAAACAACCTAAATGCCCATCAACAGACGAATGGATAAAGAAGATGTATATATACCGTGGAATATTACTCAGCCATAAAAGGGAATGAAATTGTGCCATTTGCAGATATGTGGATGGACCTAGAGACTGTCATACAGAATGAAGTAAGTCAGAAAGAGAAAATCAAATATTGTATATTAACTCATGTGTGTGGAATCTAGAAAAATGGTACAGATGAACCAGTTTGCAAGGCAGAAATAGAGACACAGATGTAGAGAACAAAAGTATGGACAGCAAGGGGGGAAAGTGGGGGGAGGGTGGTGGTGGTGGTATGAATTGGGAGATTGGGGTTGATATGTATACAGTAATACATATAAAAGAGATATTAATAAGAATCTGCTGTATAAAATATAAAATTCAAAAAAAAAAACCCTTATGATTCCTCATGCTTTCAGTGTTAATATAAGCTTTCTGGGACATAATTTAAACACATTTTAACAGATAATAACAGGATTTAAAATTCTAAAATCGTTTTGTTCAGCCTGTTGATAAGAGCTATTGTATCTTGCCACATATATAAACAAAGCTGCTTTTATTAATGTTGAACAAAGAAAAATGATCAGTATTGCATCTTTTCATTAAAACCTGGGTAATATACAAAGAGGAGTGCATATGACTTTTTCCCTGTTTTCTTTCTTCTTTCTTTCTCTTTGTTCTTCTGACTGGAGTTCTTGGGCCTATGTCTTTTTTCCTGAGTTTTTTAGTGTCTGCTCTTGCTAGGTACTGTGTCCACTTATTAGACCTTTGTATTAGTCAGAGTTCTCCAGAGAAACAGAACCAACAGGATATATAGAGGGAGAGAGAGAGGAGAGAAAGAGATTATAAGGAATTGGCTCACTCAATTATGGACACTGAGAAGTTCCACAATCTGCAGTCAGCAAGCTGGAGGCCCAGAAAGGCTGGTGGTGTGGTTCCAATCTAAGGCTGAAGGCCTGAGAATCAGGGGAGCTGATATATAAGTCCCCATCTGAGTCCAAAGGCCTGAGAACCAGGAGAAGACCAAGGTCCCAGCTCACCAGTAAGGCAGAGAGTTAATTCTCCCTTCGTTCACCTCTTGGTCTATTTAGACCCTCAGTGGATTGGATGATGCCACCCACATTGGAGAGGGCATTTATTCAGTCCACTGATTTAATGCTAATGTCATCCAGAGACACCCTCACAGATACATCCAGAAATAATATTTAATCTAGGCACCCTGGGGCCCAGTCAAGTTGACACATAAAATTAATCCATCACAACTTTGTTAATATTATTTATTGTATTCAGCACAGTTCCTGACACACAGTAGGTATACAATAAATGCTTGAATGGATGTGGCTGCAGAGTTGTACACTGCTGCACCTTTGTAAACTACCTCAAATCACTCTTGCAGCTAAAGAGAAGGTGTAGGGGAGAGTTCTTTCCCCCAGCAAGAGTGGCAGTATAGAGGAGGCAGACCCTAGGTTAGAGTCAGTGCCCAAGTCAGAAGTTGTATGTTGTTAAAATTGCCGAAATCCCTTAATTTTTCCATAGCATAATGAGAGGCTTTTAAAAGAGACTTCTGGAAACAGGCTGGCCTAAGAACCGTAGGTCTGCTTTTCCCATCTCATGCTCACTCCTTGGTATGTGCTCGTTAGGTTGCATTTCAGGGACATTGCCTACACTGTTTTAAGCCCCCTACTCGCTACCACCAAGTGACATATAGTGAGATCCTGCTGAAAAACTGGTGTGTAGTGGTTAGAGAACATCACTTGTCAGGAGTTGTGGGTCTTCCATTTGTTAGCTGTGACCTTGGGCAAGACTTAAGACTCAGAAATGATAATAGCAGTAGCAGAACCAGCTGATGTTTGTTGAGAATTTACTATGGCTAGATGTAAATGCTAAAGATGGATTTCTCTTATTTAATCCTCACAACAATTTTATTAGGTAGATACTATTATAATTACCATTTTATAGATAGGGGAAATGGCACTGGTGCTAGCCCATAGTCATACGGATGGTCGACCCAGGATTTGAAATCAGCATTTTGCTTCAGAGCCCCAGCTCTAAGCACTAAGTCATGTGCTTTGCAGGATTGTTATATTTAAGTTAGTTTAGGACATTTAAAGTTGTAGCCAGTGTTTACTAGATAGAAACTCCTCAATAAATCTTAGCTATTACCATATAGATTCTCAGCCCTATCAGACTTAATAACCCTTTTTATAACCAATAATTTATATTCCATTTCTTTTCTATTCTTAAATGAAATTTGTATATAATGTAGCCTACATAAACACATAATTAAAGAAATCACTATAATATACACTTGCAATATAAAGGAGAAATGAAAGTAATTTATAGTAAAATAAGTATTTCAAAATGTAAATGTTTGGGCATGATTACACTAGAAGACAATATAGTAGATGCTTATATTTACTTATAATGAACATTTGGATTTTTAAAAAGATCAGCAGCAGCAATTTCATACTAGTAGTATTTGAAAACAAAAAAGTAGAGGTATGGTGGATGCTAGAATAAAAGCTATTAGGAGAAGCTAGAACAGTCTTATTTGTATATGGCCTTACCATAGTTCCTACATGAATGGCTAGAGATGCATTCAGAAATTGTATGGTATGTATGTTGTGTGGAACTATCCTTTCCTTTGCAGTACATCGAGCACCATTGGAATCCATCTGCTAAATGACAGTAATGTCCCTTTCTCATTATGACAACCAAAAATGCCTCCATAGGGGCACCCACCCCTAGGGGGCGATATTAGCACCTTTGCAAGCACTACGTTAGAAAGTTATTAAATGTTTGTTGAGTGAAGAGTTGGCTTGAGAAGTCCATAGACTTAGCATTTGACATCTTGGAGCTTATGGTCTTTTTTGCTAATTATACATTGTATAATTACAGAGTAACATTGATTCCTGCAGACATCATACAAGTTATTGTGTACATTTTAGGGGAGAGAATAAAGCAAGGGATCCTTGAAGAATTAGAGGAGTATAGGAAGGCATCCTAAAGTAAAATTTTAATTTTAACTAAAGTTGATGTAGGAGTCTGCTGATATTGTATAGCAAATCAACTTGGTTACAAAATATTTTATTAGAAATTGTTTTTACCAGTGTTTGACCTGGGGTAGCATGCCATATTTATGATTCATAAAGTAAGTTGACCACTTTTTAAAAAGTAAATAAATGATAAAAATAAGCCTTGTTCATTGCAGAAAAATTGAGAAATACAGAAACTATATACATGGAAATAAAAAACTCTGGTGACAAGTAATGTGAAAAATTTATTGGTGTTTTCTTCCAGGATTTACTCTATGAATATTTATTTTTTCTAAATAATTGAGATATATATGTGTATATATATGTAATTTATTTTCTTGCTATATTTTTATTTTATATTATCGAATTATTTAAGAAATTTGCATTCAGTTTTGTGGACTAGATAATACATTTAAAAATGGCAGGGACTTCCCAGGTGGCACAGTGGTTAAGAATCCGCCTGCCAATGCAGGGGATACGGCTTCAATCCCTGGTCTGGGAAGATCCCACATGCCGCGGAGCAACTAAGCCCGTGCGCCACAACTACTGAGCCTGCGCTCTAGAGCGTGTGAGCCACAACTACTGAGCCTGCGCTCTAGAGCATGTGAGCCACAACTACTGAGCCTGTGCTCTAGATCCCATGCTCCGCAACAAGAGAAGCCACCAAAGTGAGAAGCCTGTGCACTGCAATGAAGAGTACCCCCCCTGCTCGCTGCAACTAGAGAAAGCCCGCACGCAGCAACAAAGACCCAACGCATCCAAAAAAAGAAAAAGGGCACAAAATTCTCAGAAGTTACGTATATGGTATTATCACCTACTTTTCACCTAACGTTATCTTTTTCTGTCACACAGTATTCTTATAAAGGGTAATGCTCAGTGACTCCTTGAACAGATATAGCATGGTTTAAATAAATATTGCCTTGTTGGATATTTAGGTTGTTTTTATGTTTTAGATATGAATACATTTCTATTTGAAATGACTGTAATAAATTTTCATCTACAATAGTTTCCTTCAGATATATCCTTAAATGTGTAATTCTAGATAAAAAAATCACATTTCTTTTTTAGAACTCTTGAAACGTATTGTTAAATTATGTTCTCAAAAGATTGAGCCAGTTTAAATTAGCACAACAGGTATATTGGTATGTCCACCAAATTGAATTTTTTGTTTGTCTAATGACCAGCTTTATAAGCTAAAAACAGCATCACGTTTTCATGTACCACTCTGATTGCTAGTGAAACTCAGCATTTTTTATATATTAATTGACCATTTGTTATTTTTTGTAAATTTATCTTTTGTATTAATTTGTACTGTCTCTCTTTTAGTAATAAGTTATGTCATATTATACTATTTTCCCCAGATTTTAAAACTTTAGTTCTTTATGATATTTTTGACATTTAGAAGTGTTAAAGTTTTTTAAACATACCAATTCAGTGTCATTTCTCAAACATGAATCATCTTTTTTCTTTTCATCTACTAATCCTTCAAGGCCCAGTTCACATTTCACTTTCTCTGAGGAGGCTTTTCTTGAATACTTCAGTTTACAGTAATAGGTATTAGATATTACACTTATTGTCTACACTTTTGATTTAGTACATGATCATATATATGTATTTCCTATTTATATGGTTCGCTAACAAGATCGTAAGGTCTCTGAGAACAGAGTTCATTTTTCTTCTATAGCATTTACCTTGAGACTTTGTGTCCTAGACGTATTGAATAAGTGAATTTTGATAATAATGAAATGACATTACATCATTAGTGCTCATGACAAACATTGACAAGCATTTCCTTTTATATTATCTCCCTGGATCACAAGCAAATGATATAGATAGGATAGGGATTTTCATTCTCATTTTTATGGATAGTTGATAGTTTTCATTATGAATGTGAAAAAAGGTATGAGAAAGAAGCATAACTCTTCTTTTTAAAAACCAAATAAAAGAACAAACTCTTTTGTAGTAGAAGTATGTCATAATACTATGGTATTGCATTCATGAATATGAAATGAACTATTAATATTCATGCCTACTCTGAGAATTTATTTTTGTTTCTTTTGCAGTGCCATACAAATTATATTCCTGTCTGTGGATCAAATGGGGACACGTACCAAAATGAATGCTTCCTCAGAAGGGCTGCTTGTAAGCACCAGAAAGAGATAACAGTAGTAGCAAGGGGACCATGCTACTCTGGTATGTGTGATATTCTTCTGACAAAATGTTAGAAATGGTTCTCCCATACTTTTAAGAGGAAGTTTCCAGTCAGAGCTTTATTCCCAAAACTGCTGTATGGATTTGGTGATGATTATGTGGGGAATGGGGGAGCTCTTTTTTGCCTCCATTTCACGTTGCTTTTTTTTTTGGGGGGGGGTACGCGGGCCTCTCCCTGTTGTGGCCTCTCCCGTTGCGGAGCACAGGCTCCGGACGCGCAGGATCAGCGGCCATGGCTCACGGGCCCAGCTGCTCCGCGGCACGTGGGATCTTTCCAGACCAGGGCACGAACCCGTGTCCCCTGCATCGGCGGGTGGACTCTCAACCACTGCGCCACCAGGGAAGCCCTCACGTTGCTTTTTAACCCCTGGTAGTCTTGTACTGACTGTTACTTCTCAGGACGTTTTTAATGCTTAATGCTTTTTTTTGGTGGGGACTTTGCATATCTTTTGCCTTATGGTTTGAATATAAGACAGGATAAGATTTGGGGTGGGAAATGCTATGGGATCCATTTTGTTGATTTTTATCTTGGGGGATGGGGAAGGAGTGGGGAGTATCCATAGGAAGTCATTAGTGGCATCCCAGGATGTGTCTCTGTCCAATCTCTTTTCTTTTTATATCTTCTCATTTCTGTTTGCTAGCCCTAGTCCTCCACCTCCCCCAATTGTTTGTATTTACTTCCTTGTCTTTTCCTTCCTGAATTGGTAATGGTTAATTTTGGAAGACATTAATATTAGTATCTTACTTGCGTTTGGGGGCAGGGATGCAGAGTGAGGTATTGTAATAGAATTATTGTAGGAAGGTTAGCAGTAAAGGTGGAGACTATTCTTACACGATTACTCCATTTCCTTTCTCTCCTTGTATATTACAGTGCCTATGTTTTTATTGGGGCTCCATTACATAAGTGTAATTGATTGATGGTCCATGTGGTTGATCTCAAACTCTGGGTACACTAATACCACATGACTCAAAGCCCCCACTCTGAACTGTGTGGTTGGTATTTCTGGTGTGGCCAGCCCCTGCCCTAAGAGTACTGAGTGTGGCTTGTCCCACCCTAAGGTCTGATGTGGTCAACTCCCTTCTTAAACATCGATTGCCTTCCAGAAGCTGAGGGCGAAGGCCAAAACTCTCTTTGGGCAAGGCCAAATTCTTTTCCATACACTAAATAATTAGATGCTCTTAGGCCAATAGACTATCATTTGATATGGTTCTTATACACTTCTCTAAGTGCATTATGTTTCACAGACTTAATTTAGTAATTAAAAAGGAATATGGAGTTCTTTATAATCCCCAATTAATTATGCATCCTTTATGAGAAGTTTAAGACACCAACTGCTTTGATAAGCAGTGAATATTAAGCATTGGGAGGCAGAGTGGAAAGAGCTGGAAAGAGCACTGCACTAGGGTTACAAGACTTGGCTTTAAAGTAACTCCAGCTCTTGTTTACTGTATGACCTTACACAAGTCACTTAGCTGCTTTGAGCCCCAGTTACATACCTAAATTGTGATGGATGTCATCTCCTGGGGTTAAGTGAGAATTGAATGAGCTAAGCTATAAGGTGCTGTATTGATTTTGTTATCTTCTGGCTGGGGCCAGAGTTGTTCATGTCATTTGGTCTGGTGTTGGTCCTATTCCCTGTGCTAGGAACAACATTCTCCTTTGTTTATTTGAGAACTTTTTTATGCTTTAAGATTGAGCTTAAGCCTTTTCTACTCTGTGAAATCTTTCTTCTCTGGTATCTCCTGGCAGAGTTTATTCACACTTTGTGCATATCTCTATGTAAATATCGTACTGTTTTTCATTTATCCAACACATCTGCCTTTGGCCAGATCCTGTTTCTCAACAGGAAAGTACTATATCCTGCCTAGGGAGGTATATCATAATGCCAGGGTTGGGGCAGGGGAAGGCGTGTGTCCAGTGAAAATATGATTGACAAGAAGAACTCAACCTCATTATCAGAATAGTCACAGTATATTTAATTTATTTCAGAATTTTAAATGACCCTTAAGGAAGGTGTGAGATATTATATTTATTAAAATTGGACATTAGTTGGAAAAAAGATTGGGAGTAAGTATGTCATGCACTGGAACTGTCTTATTTATCAGTTTATATCTACCTTTTACTTATTATGTGTATGTTGTCTAACACATAATAAGTACCCAGTCAATGTATATGGAATAGAAAGGAAAAAGAGAGTTTTCCTAAGCAAAGTTTGGTAATAAAAATACTTTTGAGTTCCCTTTTTCCTTGTCTTTTTTTCTACTCTTTTACTCTTTCTTTTCCTCTTTACTTTCTCAGAGAAGATATAATTATTTTATGGTTGATCAATCAAAATGAATACAATGTAAGACTTTGTATAAAATCCCATGAAGAGTTGAAGTGGATGCTACATAAAATATGTATTTTTTCCCCAGTTCTTCCTGTTTCTACCACGTTTGGGACTTTTATTATAGTCTGCAGGAGATTGAAGGGAAGGGGGGAAGGGAGCGATATTGTTGAGGGTGTCTCCCACTCTAGAGAACTATTTGAAGAACTGGAATGGATTCTCTAGGAAATCCTCCTCCCTAGAAAGTGCTGGGTAAAGTGTTAAGTTCATCACTTGCCATCTCTGTTCCACACTTATGATACCACACCATTGCCCTCTTTTCAGCATGCTCTGCGCCATATGTTGGTTCTTTTAGGATTATAAAACACATATTTTAAATTAATTACATTTTACTCTGGCTTCTTGCTGGTAACTTTGAGGGAGGCTCTTTAATTTGACTAGTAACAAGTTTCTCACCTACACCTTGGTGAGATTCCTTCTGGTGAGGTTTCCTAGAGGAAGTTAATTTCATCAGTAATATGAAAACCTCAACCTTGAGCTTCTTTCCTTCTAAACCTTGGGGCTTTTCATATCTTTTGGCTTTTGGCTGTTATCCACAGATTTAATGAAGAAGATTTTTGGAGCAAGACCCAAAGCTCTTCTCCTCCCTTTCTAATAAAAGCAGTTTATTCTTTATTCCTTTCAAGCTTCAACAAAATTAAAAATTTCTTCTACCTTTTAAGTGAGTTATTTAAATTTATTTCTATTTAGCCATTTACTTTATAATATTTATTGGTTTTTACTCTGTACAAGGCACCTGGGTATTTCCTGAATGGGCTACAAAGATGTGTGAGGTATGGATTATGTGTCCAAGTAATTTATATTTGAAGAAAGGTACAAAATAAGTATATAAGAATAAACTGTTAGATATCCAGAAAAAAATGAGAAAAGGGGCTACATGAGAATGGATATCACAGTTTGATTTTATTTATTTATTTTTGCGGTACGCGGACCTCTCACTGTTGTGGCCTCTCCCGTTGCGGAGCACAGGCTCCGGACGCGCAGGCTCAGCAGCCATGGCTCACGGGCCTAGCCACTCCACGGCATATGGGATCTTCCTGGACCAGGGCACGAACCCGTGTCCCCTGCATCGGCAGGCGGACTCTCAACCACTGCGCCACCAGGGAAGCCCCACAGTTTGATTTTTGATAAGAAATTTTACTACTTGATAATATGAGATTTCCAGTAAAAGTATTCATATTCATTCTTTATTTTTCTTCTCAGATAATGGTTCTGGATCTGGAGAGGGAGGTAAGTTTCAAATACCCCTTAAAAAAGTATTTTTTTTCTTTCACTTTTTAAAAACAGCCCTATTGAGATGAAATTCACATACCATGCAGTTTGCCCATTGAAAGTATATAATTCAGTGGCTTTTAGTATATTCACAGAATTGTACATTCATCACCACAGCCAACTTTAGAACATTTTCATTACCCCGGAAAGAAACCCTGTACCCCTCAGCTATCACCCCCAATCCCTCTATCCCCCTTAGCCCTTAGCATTCTTTTTTTCCTGCATTTATTTTTCATTATAGGTTTGTTGTCAGACAAAGGGGAAATGTTGCTCCTGTTAAACTGAAGTTACACCAAGGTGCCCTCCCCTTAGGATCATCCCCAGATGATTTTAGCTTGGACCAGAGTATATGTAACACTCTCCCATCCCTTGCTTACAAATTTTTCTCATAAGGAATTTTCAAGGTACAATATTTAAAAACAGTTTGAAAAACTAATATTTGGTAATTCAGTTTACTCTGAATTATTAGAATGGAGAATGACTGATCTATTTCATGGTCTAATGAGGCTGTAATTCTTAATGAGTATCCACTGTCTGCAAAGTAAGTTTGAGGTGCTCTGGGGATGCACTAAAAGAAAAAACATACTCTGGTAAAATTCACCCTTATGCAAATGAAAACTACAGTTGTGATCGTTTCAGTACTATCTGAAACCTTACTCCACCCTTCTACATTTCATAGAATCCTAACATTTTAGAGTTGGAAGGGACTTTGAAGGTCACCTAGAGAGTAGAAGAACTGTTCTGAGAAAGAATTTCAAGGATGACAATTTGACCTTAAAAAAAAAAAAGATTTAAACTGACCAACAATAGAATTTAATTTAAATGGACATGTTCAAGCAGAAACTTCATGATTACGCGTGAAGGATGAGATCATAAATTCTGGATCTTAGAGCTGGAAAGGACTTTAAAGGGTCATGTGGTCCAGCCCCTGTGGTCAGATATTCAGTTAGGAAACTGTCATTGTTACTATGTTAAAGAAGTGGAAGTTGATCTCCAGATTTGCTTATATGGTACAAATACTGGATATCTTGCCCTGAGGATGTTGGTTGTTGGCAATTTTTTTTTAGGGAGTATGAGTTAGAAAGGCTAAGTGGTTTGCTCAGATTAATATACAAACTTCAGTGAGCTCATGATGGCTGTATGATTTCTAGATCTCATTATGTTTCTGAGGCCTTAGAAATACTTAGGATTATGCTCCCTGGAATTGTTCTGGGAGTATTCATTAGAATTTGGGGAGGATTTCTACTTAAAGTGTAGGCAGACACACAAAATGGCGAGTTTGATAATAGTACCAAACAGGCACTTAGGTTTGTGTGTGCTTTCCTTACAACATCTTCTCTGCTGATTGACACCCCCTCAGTAAGGTGTGCTTTCCCGAACCAGACTGGGAAATCCCTTGAGTAAACTGTAATCCCTAATTTGGCTTCAGAACTGATCTCCCTGCCCAGTTTGAGGTTATCAGGATAGGATCCACTCTAGTTAAGACCCAGGAGTATAGGGTTCCCTAAATGTGGGATATGAGCTGAGTTGGGGGCTGGTGGTATGCACTGTTGTTTTGTGCTGGGTCATAGGAGACGCATACCCTTCTGTATTCTGGGTGTTGCTGGCTGTGCTAGGTGGTAAAGTAGAAAAGGGCAAGTCCTTTGTAAATAGACCCCTTTCCTTTTCAAAATTTGGAGATAATTTTTAAGGCAGGTGTGAAACTGATGTGAGGAAAAGCTATTGGTTAGACTCTGCTTTGTTTAATCACTTATTTGCTAACCTGGATTGCACAGGCTATTTCAATAGGGTAATCACTGGACTAAATTTATTGGCTCATGTTTTTTTTTCCTCTCTCTTATTTAATGTTATGGTAATTCTTTTAAAGAATCAACCAAATCTAGCATACTGTTCCGTTGTACATAGGTTAAGGGATTATTTTTCTAGCCCCAATACTTTTTTTTTTCACAGCATATGTTGTACTCTTGTACTGACAACATTTTTGGACTCAAGCATTGATAGATTTTTGGAACTGATTTTTTTCAAGAGCTTGGGTACATTTTCCCCAGAAATAGGATAATGGCTGCTGAAAACATGAAGCATATCTGGAAAGGATCCCAACTTTTGGTTGAAAATTTAATTTTTCTTTTTAAACAGAAGAGGAAGGGTCAGGGGCAGAAGTTCACAGAAAACATTCCAAGTGTGGACCTTGCAAATATAAAGCTGAGTGTGATGAAGATGCAGAAAATGTTGGGTGAGTTGATTGAGGGAAGGGGATACACTTACTTGGAGGTTAATTATCAGCATTATTATATTATAGAAAGGTATCATCTAATTTGCTTCTGTGTATTTTGTGTGTGCCGTCTGTGTTTTTTTTGTTTAATGCTAGTCTACTGGCTTTTAAATTGATATAATACTATAGCTATTTAATAAATTAATATTTAATACTATAGCTATATAGAATGGAAATCCATTTATAATTTTTTTCATTTTACCACTGCCTTTTTTTCACTGATAGTTTTACATATTTTATACCAAGTGCTAATTTATTCATCAGAATTGCTCTTATTTGGAATTATCTTACTATTATATTTTTAACTAGTATCAATGATAAACAGTTTTTCTTAACTTGCATTTTTATACATAAACTTTTCATGTATTTCAGTGTATTAAGAAAAATTCAAAACATTCAAAATTTTAGAGGTAGTAAGTAAATATTCTATAATAAGTAAAAATTATTTCTGGAAATCTCAGCTGCACTGATTGATTGACATTTTGTTTTATTTTCTCACTCATGTTCAGCCTTCACTAAGGTGGGTTTTGTAGCTGGACAGCATTGTCTGTCCAATTTCCTGTGCACTCCCTGTGAGAAGGGTGTTGTTTGGTGGAGGAGTAACAATATAGACCTCATCAACACAGTTATGTTTGTTTCCTCCTTTCATCAGGTTCCTGTTTGTTTATTCCCAGTCTCAACCTTCTTTCAGTTCTCTGTGGTGCTTGCTTTTTGCATAGGTGATTCTAAAAGCTTTAATGCTGCCTTTAGGACCTTATGTAACACAAATGGATCTTCTTCACTTCCTCAATTTTCCCTTAGTGCATATTTTACAGCACTTATTTTATAGAGATTTGCATGTGCTTTCTTACTTATATGTATTTTCACTGTGAATTTCCAGACTCATGTTTTATTCAGCCCTTAAGTGCCTATTTGAGCCTTTTACTGATCAATGGTAGTATGGTTTAATTAGCATTTATGCCCAGAATGAGATTTACAAATCAGGATAACCACATTTTCAGTATTTTGGTACAGAATCACCTATTTGTCTGGCACTTGGTGAAATTAAATGTCTGATAATTTACTTGATATATGTTTGAAAGTAGGTGAGAATTGGCAAAAGACACGGTCAATAAAAAGTGAATTCAGCAAACCCTGAGTTTGCTCTGTTTCTGCATATTGGTCACTTGGATTGACATGTCCCTCTGTTTCAATCAGAGTGGATTGATTTGTAAGAACATGTGTTCCAAAGTAGATTTTGGCCTGTAGAACATGAGAGAAATGATAGCAATGGGGACTTGCAGAGAGAACAGGTAATAGGTATTATGTTCTCTTCTTCTCTCTTTGTACTGATGATATGCATGATGAAACACCAGCATTTGTGTGTGTGTGTGTGTATGTGTATTTTTGTAGATATTTGGTTCTTTTCAGTACTTTTCCTCAGGACTGTTCTATAATAGTGTTCAGATTCAGAAGAGCTGTCAGTGATTGATTGGCTTGATCAGTTGATCTGTTGTTATTCCTTTGACAGTACCTCTCTTCAGTCCTATTTTTTACATTTCTCTGCTTTCATTTTCCATCCCTTAATTGAAAGAGATAGAGAGCTTTTGCTGGGAAGTAGAATGGATTCTGTGTAGTTTCAGAGGTGGCCCCAAGTATGACATCTATATGATAAAATACACATCTTTCTGTGTACCCCTTTTCTTGATGGAATATGTAGCCTATGCCCAGTCAGAGCAACTCTGTTGTATATACTAAATTCATTTTGTGTGTGTCTATTTGAGAACTTGTAACTGCAGTTCTTGCAGGTACAGGCTCTAAGCATAAGAAAGTGCGCATAGACCAGGGAAGGGCTTACCAATAGTAAGGAGCATGCAGGCTGAGGAGCTTCCTAAGGAGCACGTGGATAGATTGGGACAGGCAGCCAAGACCAGGCCAGGAAATTGATGCAATAATAGGAGAACATTAAGGAAGCAAACTGTACCTTTACCTAGAAAATAAGTACATATATACATAGTAATAATAAAAAGTAAAACAAAATTCTATAAAATAATACTTAACCTTTACTAAAAATAATGTATTCTAATATTTTCCATACTGATTATGACCTACAGTTAAAAAAAATTGCTCTGTAATGTAACTATAATAGATATTTTATTTCATGTTACATTTTTAGGTATGGATATTCATTTTCATTTAAAAAAATATTTTATCTTTTCTCATTTTGAAATGTCTTTCATATCAAAAGAAATGCTATATATAACCTATCTGGTTTCCAAAGGGCAGCTAATCTTTTTTTTTCCTTTTGTAGTTGATTAATTTATTATTATTTTTTAAAATTTCTTTTTTTATTAAAGTATGGTTGATGTACAATGTTGTGTTAGTTTCAGGTGTACGGCAAAGTGATTCAGTTATACGTATATATATAATCTATCCTTTTTCAGATGCTAAAATCTTTCTCTTGCTTTACAACTCTTTCTTTTCTTCTTGCTAATAGTAGGAAAAAAACCTGACTATTTGGGGGAGGGGATAAATGGTACCATGTAAGTTAATTTTCTGCTATTAAGAGAAGTGTAGTTTTTTATTTAGCCATTTAAATAGAAATTGATTTAAATGTATTGTCTGAAACAGTATACAAAACATATTCTAACATATTCTTAGAGTCATATATTGTATAGTTTGTTACATTTTTCAAATGCTGTTATATAGATTATTTTTTCAGCTCTTTATGGCAGTCTGTCCAGTGGGTAGGGCAAGGAAGTATTATCCTGATTTTACTGGGGGAGCTGAGCTCAGAAGAAGCTGAATGGCTGTGATCAAGCAGCAGAACCAGAACACAGGTCTCATGACAAGAGATTTATCCATTCTGTTGTGCACACACGTGTGTAATAGGATGATCTTCTCAGAGGCCACTGATGTTTTTAGTGGTAGCTGTTTCACGCCTACTAAAGGCTCCATTCTGCTTTGTGTTTTGGGTTCTACATTGTTTTATAAAATTGATTTTTCTTCTCCCATGTCAGGCTCTTCGCTGTTGCATCTGAGTGCTGTCAGTATGCCTTGTCAGTGATTCTGACTGTAGATGACTCCAACTTATTAATTGCCTCTCTGCTTCCCTGAAATAGGAAACAGTATGCTTATAGAAACTATATCTAATGTAGGAATAAATTCTAAATGTAAAATCAGAGTAAATAGGTTCTTCGCGGAGTGTATGAACGTCAGATATTGCATGAATTTTGTCTCTCTTGTCTGCTCAGTGGCTATTTTATTTATAATTTAAATTATTTTTGCTTGTGAGAGGCTTTTTTCCTCTTTCCGAAGCACACTGTGTCTCTCTAATGGCATCGTGGGGCTTTGCATGGGTTTGTGATGGCTATCTTCATTGATGCTTACCTTTTGAATTTATACCTAGAGCGAGGTAGTTGAGGTTCCAAGAAATTTGACTCCCACATGGGTGAGGTTTCAGTATTCCACTGCGACCGTTGTGACATACAGTGGCTAGACTTTCTGCTTAGTCTTTTTTTTTTTTTCTGCTTAGTCTTAAAACTTGGAAACAATACCTGCTTTACAGAAAATTGTATTTCTTAAACTACATAATCGTAGCAACCACACCCCCTCTTTATCTAAACAATATTTCTAACCTGTCCAAGGCTGAGGTTATTGCTGCAAGATAGCCCTCAGCTGTTTGTCTGGACAGTGGGACCAGATAATCATAGAACTCCTTCAGCCAGGTAGACCTTTTATATACCTGACCTAAATCCCTGCCATGAACGATTTGAATAGTCTGTAAAATCATCTGGCATGATGTCAGTACAGGCGAGTTATAAAAAACCTCCAATTATTCCTTTGAACTTCGTCTGCCATGTGCTTTATGGAAATTGTCCCTGCTCTTCTACCTCTTTGATGTCAGTCATTTTGGAGATGCTGTTTCCCTTTTCCCCTGAGTGATGTAAGCTGTCAGAGTTGCTCAGAGAAAGAATCATGTAGGTGTGCAGTATGACAGACAACGTTGAGAACCAGTTAATTCACCTGTTGGACATCTTTGTCATTTATGGTACCATTTTCTGCTTGGACACAGTTGCTGGCCACTATCACAGTCTGATGAGTCTCTCCCTCAGAACGTGGAATGAAATTTTGTTGTTGTTGTTTAAACAGAGAGAGTAATGCTGTACATCTGTCGTCTCCATTAACGTCCTCCTTTCTGGAAGTTGCATATACTTTTTAAAAAAAAGAACAACCAAAGGAGTACTTTTCTACCGTTATCTACTCTGCGCTTCTGCTTTCCTCCTAATCAGAGATGACAATAATTTTCATCATTTAACATTGCCTGACTCTGGATATTTGAAATCTAGACTTTTAAAACTATTTAGGTTTAATAAATTTCTACCAAGGCCCCTTAGATTATAATGGGAAAATAATTGTATGTTGTCCATTAGGCTCTGATAACAGGAAATAAACACTATTAAACGTTATTTTATACCAAGTATAACCCAGATGTTAATAATGACAGGCTCATTTGTCCAGAAATGCAGAACACAGTATCCCCATGGCCTCCTGCAGTTTGCTGGATGCTCTGTTACTCTTTGATGATTTGCCTCTGTTATTCTGTCTGCCTGAAGTCCCACCCCTGTATACCTACTTGTTTAATTCCTACTCTTCCTTCCAGCTTGGATGAAGTATGACTTCAGCACCTCTTCCTAGCAGCCTCCCTTGCTGTTTTTGCAGTCCCTATGAGTTAGGTGACTAACTCTGTGTTCCTCCCTTGGTCTTGAGAAAAACAACCTCCACATAGCACTTATACTGTTGGGATCACTAACAGATTGTGGGCTCCCTGAGTACAGGGACTTTGTCTTGCTGGTTTCTATGTTGGATGAACTTGCCATAAGGTTGGGTATCTTAGGGTCCCTCTATAGGTCTTGTTGAACTCGTGGCAGTTCACACAGGGCTTTCCTGTTCACTTAGAGCCACACAAAGGTTCGTTGTGAGGGTTTAACATGTGTGAAAAGGACTAGTAGTATTGTGAGGAATTTGTAGCAGGTGAACTTGTTGCAGTCTTCGTTAGGTGTTTATGAAATCTAAATAACTTCACATGAATTAGTTGAAGCCAGTGTTTTCCTAACTGCTAAATAAAACTTACCATATGGAGAAGGAATGACACTTTCTATGCACAGTAAGGGGAAAGGAAGAGACAGGATAGATATTTTTCAATAATAATACCTTTCAGATATACATAGTATTTAATTATTTCAAAGGGCTTTTTACAAAAGCTTATTTGATTCTGTCACCAGTGTTTGAGGTATTATCACTATTATTAAAGACTCAGAGTTGTGATTTGCCAAAATCCTAGAGCTAAATCAGAGAAGTCATTGAATTTATTCATGTATGTATGTATGCATTCATGCCTTTGAAATTCATAGTGTTAGAAATTCAAAAGCTTTGAAAGGCTTTACAGTAAAAGGTCTGTTTCCCACCCCACCCCTGATCCTCAGCTACCCAATTGTCTTCACTAGAGGCAGTCACTGTGATCTGTTTCTTAATCTCCCAGAGGTATTTTTTGCATGTACAAGCATGTATGTACACGAATTCTCTTTCTTTCCTTTTTTTAAACTAATGGCAGTGCACTATACATACTGCTCTACTCTTTATTTAAAACTTTTTTTGTAAAATGTACATTTTGCATACAGATGTGTTTAAAACATACACATGCAATTTAGAGAATACTACATCTATATACCTCACATCTAGGGTACAAAATAGAATATTGCCAAATTCACAGTACCGAGTGTTGACTTAGCTGGCACTGTTAGATGAAGGCTTACGGAAAAAGACACATTGAACAGTCTGTGTCAGAGTCTGACTTTTGGCTTCCTGGTTTACAAGATTCCCTTCTGGGGAAGTGGGTGGGCAAGACCCTGAGTGTTAAGGGGAATGTCATAGGGCTCATAGTTGAGGCATCTGGTAGGATTCTCATGTCACCAGGTACGGATGATTGGCAGAAATGTGGTCAGAGAGTGGACTGCTCTGTGTTTTCTACTTCCAGTCTCACTGTAGCTGACCTCCAGCTCTCAGGAGCACGTCAGTTAAATGAGTGTGCTCGTTTGGTTCAGGTAGTTGACATGAAGGGGAGAGCAGGAACTTCATCAAGGCAAGTACAATTAAGAATCTGAGCTAGGCTTACCTGGGCATTCTCTTCTCTGGCTAAAAAGAGGGCAGTAGGCATCTTGGTAATGGCATCTAGCAATACAACTGTCCACTGAGTGAAATTATCAATATTTCAGTGTGGGGAACTCCCTGGTGGCTCAGTGGTTAAGCATCTGCCTGCCAATGCAGAGGACACGGGTTTGATCTCTGGTCTGGGAAGATCCCACATGCCATGGAGCAACTAAGCCCGTGCGCCACAACTACTGAACCTGCGCTCTAGTGCCCGCGTGCCGCAACTACTGAAGCCCGCGTGCCTAGAGCCCTGTGCTCTGCAACAAGAGAAGCCACTGCAATGAGAAGCCCGCGCACTGCAATGAAGAGTAGCCCCCACTCGCCGCAACTAGAGAAAGCCCGTGCGCAGCAGTGAAGACCCAACGCAGCCAAAAATTAAAACAAAACAAAAAAATTCAATGTGGACTGGTTGCCCTCTTAATATAGCTGTCATCTTGGAATCTTCCTTCAATGTTGTGTCTTTTCCAACAACAATCAGTTCTCCATTTCTCCTTCACCAACTGGGTGTCCTACAATTCATTTCTTTTATGCACTTCTTGGAGTCAGCACAGACCCCACAGGGTAAGGGCTTAGACCCACAAATTGCCCCTGTTTCAGACACCAGCTGCAAATGAGGTTCCCTGCACTTCTGCCCAGGATACTATGAATCTGGAGGTTCCTAAGACCTCCCTTAAGGTTCTAGAATTTGCTAAAATGACTTAGAATTAAGGAAAGAGCTGAGTCATCTCATTAGCATACAAAAGACTCTTTTGTCAAAGTTCCAAGGGTTTTAGGAGCTCTGCCAGGAGCAGGGGACAAAGACTAAACATATTTTTTGTTATAGCACAAGCATCATCCTAGAAATTCCTTTACCTCTCTCCTACATAGGATATCCTGTTTCTTGCTTTTTTTACCTTTAACTTTTTTGTTTTACTCTTCCATTTTAGTATATCTTTCAGTAGGTTCTTGAGAAAGGGTACAAGGTGAGACCTTATATTTAAGGTGTTTTTATCCTACACCTAATACTTGACTTATGACTTGGTGAGTGCATAATTCTAGGTGGCAGATAATTTTCCCTCAGAATTGTGAAAGCATTGCTCTGTTGGCTTCTAGCTTCCAGTTGAAGTCTGAAACCACTCTGATTCATGGTCCTTTGTATATGACTTGTTTTCTCTCTATTGAAGCATGTAGAATCTCCTTTTGGTCCTCAGTATAACGAAATTTCACAGTTCCTAGAATCTCACTGACTTCTGATTTGAGAAATTTTCTTCAGTTAGTTCTTTGATGACTTCCTTTCCTCTCTTTTCTATTTCTGGTATTTCTGTTATTTGGATGCTGGACATTCTGGACTAGTCCTTTAATTTTCTTTTCTCTCCTATTTTCTATTTAGAAAAATTTTTGCTGTTTTTTTTGAATTTGTCATTTCTCCTGTACTTTTCAATTTCTAAGAGCTCGTTTTTGTTCTCATGGTGCTCTTTTTTCATAGCATCCTATTTTTGTTTTATGATTGCAGTATGTTTTTGTGGCTTGCATTATTGGTATTCTATCTGCTGTAAGTATGAGGTTTTCTTTTATTCATTTTTATTCAGTGAGTTTTAATCTGTTACTTTAACTTGTTTTGGGGGTCATATGGCCTTATAAAATGAATTAGTAAGTGTTCTTTCTATTCTCTGGATGATTTTGTGTAAGAATAGAAATGTCTATTTATTGAATGACTGGAATGAATGTGTTCATGAACTCTTTTTAAAAAAACACCTGGATCTGATGCCGTCTTTGAGGGACATTGTTTAAACTGATTTCTTTAATGATTTTAGTACCATTCAGTTTCTATTTCTTTTTTGGTCAAATTTAATAGTTAATATTTTTTAAAGGCTATTCATTTCACCAAAGTTTTCAAATTTGCTGGCATAAAGTTGTTTACAATAAACTTTTATTATCTTTTAAACCATAATCTGTAGTCTTTTTAAGTCCAGATACTGTTTTTTCTCTCATCCTGCTTTGTTGATTTGAAAGTCTTTTCAAAGGACCAGCTTTTGGCTTTATTGATCTTCTCTGTTGTAACTTTGTTTTCTATTTCTGTTTAGATGTATCTATAAATCTGTATCCATATCTGTGTCATCTATATTTTTCCCCTTCTTTTTTTGTTTTCACTGGATTTATTCCATTGCTCTTTTTCTAATTTCTTAAATGGATGCTTAGTGATTTAACTTTTGGCTGTTCATTTAATATTTTGAGATAAAACTTGAAAAAGGTGAGGGATCAAACCGAGTGGATGTTTGAGGGAAAAGTGTTCCAGGAAGAGGAGAAGCCCTGAGGCAGGAGTGTTCCTGGTGTGTTTGAGAGAAAAGCAAGACCAATTTAGTGAAAAGATTTTTCATGATATAAGTGTGGAAAATAACTACTTATCTCCTTTCATCTGTCACTTTCCTTGCTGAGATGTCTGTTTTATGTGACAACTGTGATGAGCAGGGAGAACACCATCTCAGTCACTCATTAGATTTGTGATCTAAGGGTTTTTAATGTCTTTCATATTCAGCTTCCCTGTTCTTAATTTGTTGTCATGATTAAAGAGGCAAATGTGACTATCCCTGCACAGTAGGTGCAGAGTAAATGGTTGTTAAATGTTTTGAATTTGACGTGTTTGCTGAAGCGATTTCTTTCCATTTTAGTGCACACTCCTGTGCTTGAGCATCCTGCCCTCTGCTGCCGTTGCCAGTCTGCAGACACGGGGAACCGCTGTAGTCAGTAGTGTCAGCAGCCTCTAGGGTCTAATACTGTCCTCCTCTCCTCACTGTTTCACTGAGCTGGACGTTCCTTGAGATGGTGGTTTCATTTTCTTTTGTCACGTGCTATTGAAAACATTAGCAATGGTTGTTCTCACAGCTCTTGGTCTTACGTGGACCTTTTCTACACGTGATCAAGGAGGTTCCTGTTGAGCTGTAGTGCCCTCTTCTGAGTCACTCGTTTCTCCTTACTAGATTGGTTCGGGATCTTGCCTTTGTTGCTCAGCCTTTTCTCATCCCTGAAACTGTTCTGTAATACTTTCTTCCATTGGCCACCATTTATTCCTTAAACCTGGAGTCGGCAAAATTTTTCTATAAAGGACCAGATGGTAAATATTTTACATTTTGGGGGCCACATATGGTCTCTGTCACATATTCTCCCTCCCCACCCCTTTAAAAATGTAAAAGCCATTTTTGACTTGTTAGTAAATATTCTTATGAATTTAAAGTTTTTTTATGGTGCCTTAATTTTTAAATTGTGAAACAGAGCATATATTGAAAAGTTTATGAAAAACTTACACATTTAGTTTAATGTGCAAAAATGAAACAAATTGTGACTCCTGCCTTCCAAGCCAAGAAATATAGGGTATTGTCAATACTTTAGAGCTGCCCCCAGCCCTGTGACCCTCCCCAACTGCATCTTTCTTTGATCCACCCACTCTATTGCATTTTGGGGAAATCATTCCTTTGCTTTCCTTATAGTTTTATCACATGATAACCCTCCTAATAATATATTACTTGGCTTTTGTTTGATTTTGAGTTTTATATAAGTGGAATCATACTATGTGTATCTTCTTTTGCTCAGCATTATGTTTTTAAGATTTATTCATGTTAATGCTCATAGTTGCTTAGTTGAATTCAGTTGCTTAACGTTTCCACATCCTTTCATAGTCCATTTTAATGTTGATGGACATTTGGATTGTTTCCAGTCTTCTGTTCTCATGAATAATGCTCTGTGAACATATGCATGTCTTCTGGTGCACATGTGTAAGAGATTTTCAAGGGCCTTACTCAGGAGTGGAATTATTGGGCATGTGCATGTCTAGCTTTTCCTGGTAATGCCTGTTTTCCAAAGTGGTTGTACCAGTAAGTTCTCCCTTCAGCAGAGGATAAGAATTCCCTTTGCTCCTCATTCTTGTAAACACTTGGTATTGTTCTCTTAATTTTTGCTGTTTAGTGAATGTGATGGTATCTCATTGTGGTTTAAATTTACATTTTTTTGATTATTGAGCAGATTGAACACCTTTTTACATATATTGTTTTTATATGCTTCCAAGTTCTATGTCATTTTTTAAATTAATTTTTTTTTTTTTTTTTTTTTTGCGGTACGTGGGCCTCTCACTGTTGTGGCCTCTCCCATTGCGGAGCACAGGCTCCAGACGCGCAGGCTCAGCGGCCATGGCTCATGGGCCCAGCCGCTCTGCAGCATGTGGGATCTTCCCGGACCGGGGCACGAACCTGTGTCCTCTGCATCGGCAGGCAGACTCTCAACCACCGTGCCACCAGGGAAGCCCTAAATTAATTTTTATATGTATTCTGGATACTGATTATTTGCTGGTTACATGGGCTGTAGTTTTTTTGTTTGTTTGCAGATTGTCGTTTTTATTCTCTTTGTGAGGTGTTCTTTATTTCAAAGTTAAATTTATTGGTCTCTTATGTTTGATCTTCTAAGTCTTTTGTAGTTTTGCCTTTCACATTTAGGTCTTTAATTCACCAGGAATTAACGAAATCTTCAAACATGTAGAAGAGGAGAAAAAAATAAAGTGGACCCCTCCCCATATACCCATCACTCAGTTTCAGTTAGTGTAAAAAATCCAATTTTGTTTTATCTCCTTTTCCCTCCACCTTTTTTTTCCCCTTTTTTTGCGGTATGCGGGCCTCTCACTGTTGTGGCCTCTCCCGTTGTGGAGCACAGGCTCTGGACGCGCAGGCTCAGCGGCCATGGCTCACGGGCCCAGCCGCTCCACGGCATTTGGGATCCTCCCGGACCGGGGCACGAACCCGTGTGCCCTGCATCGGCAGGCGGACTCTCAACCGCTGCGCCACCAGGGAAGCCCTCCCTCCACCTTTTTTGGGGGAAGTATTTTAAAGAAAATCCCAGCATTATGTCCTTTCATCTCTAGTTATTTCAGTTTTACTGATATTTTATCTGCTTGATATATGAGTTACAGAGAGATGCACGTTCAAATCTACTGTGGTAGATTTGGCTGTTTCTCATTGATTTTATCAGTTTTTGCTTTATAGATTTTGAGGCTGTTTAAAAATATTTAGAATTATATCTTCCTGGTGAATAAAATTTTTTATTATGAGGGATCTTCTTTCTCATAAATCTTTGCTGCCCTGAAGTCTCTTATGTTTGACATATATATAGATATATAGCCAAGATATATAGCCATACTAGGTTTCTTCCATTCCAGGTATGATATATCTCTCACAATTCTTTTATTTTGGTACAATACACATAATAAAATTAACCATCTTAACTATTTTTAAGTGTGCTGTCCAGTGGTATTAAATATATTCATAATGTTGTGCTATCATCACCACCATCCATCTCCAAAACTCTTTTAATCTTGTAAAACTGAAACTATATCTATTAAACAGTAACCCCCCCATTCCCCCCTCCCCCAGCCCCTGGCAACTACCCATATCATTACAGTTGAATATGTACCTTTCAAGCAGCATATAGCTGGCTTTTGTATTTTTATCCAGCCTAACTATCTTTGTATTTTAACTAGAAAGTTTAGTTCACTTAAATATATTATAGGGAATTCCCTGGTGGTCCAGTGGTTAGAACTTGGCGCTTTCACTGCCTTGGGCCTAGGTTCAATCACTGGTTGGGGAACTAAGATTCCACAAGCCCTGTGGCGTGGCCAAAATAAATAAATAAATAAAGGGTAAGAATTAAAATATATATATATATATAAAATAAATACTGATGTACTTTGATTTTTAAAAAATCTTATTTTGTACTTTTGTCTTGCTTTCTGTTCGTTTCTCCTTTCTTGCATTCTTTTGAATTTTTTTTCTCTATTAGTTTCAGTGTTATACATACTCCTTTTGGTGGTAACCTTAGCATTAACATGGTTATTCAACTTATCGCAGTCCAAAATTCATCAATATCTTTGCTCTTCTTAAAATACTGTAATTTCAGTCCCTCCCAATTTGTATGCTATCAATATTTTAATTTACTGTTTTTAAAAAAATTTAGCAGCACCTAGCATTGTTGTCATTATTTTATATTGTCAGTATTTTGTTAATATTACCTATATATTTACACTTTTGTTCTTCATTTATGTTTGCATCTCAGATCTTACTTGTAGGATCATTTTTCTACTGCCTTTATAATTTCCCTTATTGACAGTTGGCAGGTGACAAACTCTAAATTTTTACTTCTTCCAAATTATTTTTATTTTACACTTAACCATGAAAGATAGATCTTTTACATAGAATTCTATTTTATCCCAGCACATTGCAGGTATTATTTCACTGTCTTTTGGCTATAAATAAACAATTTGGCTTCAGTATTGCTTTTGAAGACACCTGTCTCTCTTGTTGCTTCTTTGAATGTAATCTTTCTCTTCTTTCTGGCTGCTTTTAAAATATTATTTTGTTGCTGTTGTTACAGAAATTCCACTGTGATATTTCACTGTCTGGATTCCTTTTTAATAATCCTGTTTAGAACTTATTAAGCTTCTTGGTTATTTAGATTAGTATCTTTCTTTAGTTTTAGAAAGTTTGAGAAATTGCTGAGAATATTGCCCCCACCTTATTCTTTTAACTCATCTGGAACTCCAATCAGATTTTTATTAGCTCTTGTGACTCTGTCTTCCATGTCTCTTAATTTTTTTTCCATATGTTCTGTCTCTTTGACTCTGCCATGGTCTGAGTAGTTTCCTCTGACCTGTCTTCCAGTTCACGGAGTCACCTTTAGTTTATCTAATCTCCTGTTAAATCTGCCCATGAATTTTTTATTTCTAACAGTGCATTCTTTATTTATTAGAAGTTCTCTTTGTTTCTTTTTCATATCAGCTTGCTCTGCCCATGGTGTTTTATTTCCTTGTCTCTTGTGTGTATGAGAGTGAGTGAGCATGTGTGTGATATACTTGTTTTGCTCAGAATTGTATCTTGGAAATGTTTGAGGTCTAGGATAATAAAGTTGGGTTTCTACAGAGAGGATTGCATTTACTTTTGTCGGTTGTCTAGGGCCCCTTCCAGTCTTTGACTCTTAAAATAAATGCTGGACTTGAGGTTTTTCAGAACACCCAAGTAGTATTTTAAGTCGTAATTACTCATGTGAGGGCTGGCTTATACTTTTGAATTCTTGGGGAGATGTTTTTTCCCCCTCTCTTCAATGCTGTGTAAACCACAGCAGAATATTTTTTTCCTTTAAAACAGTCCCCTTGGAATATGGCATCTCATTTATACTCTACCCTCATGCTTTTCTCTAGAGTCTTTAGACTCTCTACCTTAGGTAGGTCAGTATTATTCATCTTCTGTTTTCAGAGGCCTACAAAACCAAAAAATTGATAATTGAATTTACCTAGTTTGGTAAATGCCTTCAAGGTGAAAATCAGCTTTAGTAAACTTAACTGACCTTTCTCTATTCCTGTCTTCATATAACTTTTGTCTTAAAATTCCTTGCTTTCTTGACAACTTATGAATGCATTTGAGGACGTTTTGAAATATTTCGTCCAGTATTTTTTGTTGTTTTCATTAGGAGGATTAGTACAGGTTCTGAGTTCACCATGTTGCTGGAAGCAGGAGAGTCTCTGTGTTTTTTATTTTTATATTCCCAGTTAGATTTTACTGTCCTTGAGAGGAGTGACGATACCTTGGACTTTCTTGGCCTTCTCTATAATGCAGTCTCAGTGTTAAGTGGACAGTCAGTTTTACAGGTGGATGTGCAGCTAGGAAACAATTTTGAGGGTCTTCTATTTTACATGTTTTATATCTATTATGTTTTTTAATTTTCCCAATTATTTGGTAAGGTTACATATATTATTACCTCTGTTTTACAGATTAGTAAACTAAGACTTAGAAGGAGAATATGGACACAAATCTGGTTATTAGTTGGGCTAGGATTTAGATTCATGACTTTTTAAATAAATTTATTTACTTATTTTTATTTTTGGCTGCATTGTGTCTTTGTTGCTGTGCGCAGGCTTTCTCTAGTTGTGGAGAGCGGGGGCTACTCTTGGTTGCTGTGCACGGGCTTCTCATTGCAGTGGCTTCTCTTGTTGCGGAGCACGGGCCCTAGGTGCGCAGGCTTCAGTAGTTGTGACTCGTGGGCTCTAGAATGCAGGCTCAGTAGTTGTAGCACACAGGCTTAGTTGCTCCGTGGCATGTGGGATCTTCCGAGACCAGGGCTTGAACCCATGTCCCCTGCATTGGCAGGTGGATTCTTAACCACTGCGCCACCAAGGAAGCCTGATTCATGACATTTGACTTATAATTCTGTGTCCTTTCTGCTATACCATGTTGCTTTCTAACTAATGTTGTTGACATTTGACCTTCCTTGATTATTATCTTTAGATATGAAAATTTTAGAGAAACCACTGGATTAATAATATCTGGATGAAATTATCTCTAAATTCTCACCTGAAAGAAATTGTTAGCTGAGCAGTCACTTTGCTTAAACTTTTATCAGTGACTTAAAACAATGTATTGACTTCTGTTACAGAAAGCAGAAAAAGAGAATTGCTTACAAACTACTGTGTATAAGATAAATAAGCTACAAGGTTATATTGTACAGCACCGGGAATATAGCCAATATTGTATAATAACTTTAAATGGAGAATAATCTCTAAAAATATTGAATCACTGTGTTGTACACCTGAAATTAATGTAATACTGTAAACCAACTATACCTCAATAAAAAAGTTAAAAAGTAAAAAAAAAAAAGAATTGCTCATTTTTGCTGTTACAGCATTGTGAAATACTTTTGTTGTAAAATATAGGTAATTTTTGTTTTTTTCCAACAGGTGTGTATGTAATATAGATTGCAGTGGATACAGTTTTAATCCTGTGTGTGCTTCTGATGGGAGTTCCTATAACAATCCCTGTTTTGTTCGAGAAGCATCTTGTATAAAACAAGAACAAATTGATATAAGGCATCTTGGTCATTGCACAGGTAAAATTCATTCTACTTATCTGTCTACTTACCTGTCTTTAATATTGGATATCACATGTCTGCAGTCTTATTTGTACATTTTGGTAGTGTTCCAAATTTGGAAAATGAGAAATCTTTGATGCTTTATTTTTTTATTACTATATATTTTAGAATTTCTTTGTTCTGTTACTAACTTAGCTTTTTTTTCCCACTTATTTTCATTATCTCAAGATACAAACAATGGTCTTGGTTTACTTATTTAGTTACTAAGCTGATCCTAACATGGACTTGTAGATATATTTATAGTTCTTGCAAGTTGTCTCAAATTTGTAATGATTTTAGTTGCTTAAAAATTAGCTTATTTTAATTATAGTAAAACTATAAGTATTACCATATTTTTTTCTTTGGCTGCGCCATGTGTCATGTGGGATCTTAGTTCCTGGACTAGGGATCAAACCCGTGCTCCTTGCAGTGGCAGCACAGGGTCATAACTACTGGCCCGCCAGGAAAGTCCCAACCATATTTTTTTTCATCTTTTTTTCTAGAGAATAATAGTTTACTTTGTTTTCACATTTTCTCTGTAGTTTTTGCTCCTACATATTATATACTGTTAGAGATTTTGGCGTGAATTTATAGAGTGTAAGGAAAAATTATTACCTTCAGTTTAAAATTCTTTTTCTCTTCTTGCCATCATTTAGAAGCCATGATACCAACTAAGAATGAATTTAGGTTTCTTTTCCTACTAGAAGTATCCAGTCACTAAAGGCACAGTTTTTCAACCTTCTTCCTCAGTAATACACACATGAGCTGAAATAATATATCATTTCCTAGTAACAAACAAGGGCCCCACACATTCTCATGGCCTAGGATTGTGCATCTTTCCTGCTTACGAGGTCTAACCCACCCTCCCTCTAAGCCCCGTCCCTTTTTTGGACTTATTAAAGGGATATGTTTTTATCTGAGCTAAGGGAAGAAAGTTGCAAGCCAAAGTTTGCTATTTATACTGATAGCAAGCTATTTGTGAAATACTGAACAACTGATTGCAATATCTGTGGTCTAAGCTACCGAAGAATGCCCAAGAAGCTCATCATAGGATTGCCACGTGGGGGTCAGGTGTGCACATGGTACAGGAAACTGCTGATAGGGACCCCTTATAGGTGGAAGAAGTAGAATGGTTTGCTTTTCTTTCATGGGGTGGCATTTAGAGTGTAGGTAGGTTAAAGAGTAGCTTAGAGAGAGAATATCTTTTCTGAGGAACTGGTATGTGATTGAATGGTACTGTCTGGAATTTCAAATTCAGAACAGTTGGTCGTTTGAGGATTTTGTTAATTGAAACTCATGCCGATTTAGAAGTGAGTTTGGAGTAGCTGGTCCTTAATTTTTTTTTTTTTTTTTTTTGCGGTACGCGGGCCTCTCACTGTTGTGGCCTCTCCCATTGCGGAGCACAGGCTCCGGAGGTGCAGGCTCAGCGGCCATGGCTCATGGGCCCAGCTGCTCCGCGGCATGTGGGATCTTCCCGGACCGGGGCACGAACCCGTGTCCCCTGCATTGGCAGGCGGACTCTCAACCACTGCGCCACCAGGGAAGCTCACTGGTCCTTAATTTTTGTCTTGGTACCCATTTACACCTGAGTATTCCTCCCCCCACCCCACCCCCCACCCGCTAGTACTGGGAAGCTGAAGCTTGTGCTTCTCAACAGGTGTTTATGGTTCATGTACAGTCTTCCTGTCCTACTACAATTAATCAGTCAGCGGTCATTTTTATAGTAAATTTTGTCTGATAACACAGTTGAGGTTCCACGTTTATCTTAATCTGATATTTTTCCAGGGAAACTGGTGGGAGAAGGTAAATCTTGAGACCATTGTCCCTTGGAGAAAGGACTAATCCTTTCTCTTCAGGGTATGTGTTATTTCAGTTAGCACAGGGAAGACTTTTTTTTTTTTCAGGGAAGACTTTTTAAGGAGATGATGTTTGAGCTGAAGTCTGAGTGAAGTTAGACTGTTCATCACGCAGAGTGCGTTTATATCTGGGATGCCTTGAGGCTGAGATAGAAGTGGCACAATAGATCAAGAGAGTGGTAGAAAATGTGAGCAGGATAAGTGGAGAGAGTTGGGAAGGACCTGGAGCATTTGGAATGTTTAGGAGTTTCGTGGTGTGACTTAAACATCATATGTATCTTAATTTGAAAACTTTTCTCTTACAGACACAGATGACACTAGTTTGTTGGGAAAGAAAGATGATGGACTACAATATCGACCAGATGTGAAAGGTACTGAATCACAATTTCCCAAATTTTGGCCAACTACTGAAATATGGTCACTAGCTGTCCTTAGTAGTTCTATTTCCATTATAAGGACCTTTCTAACTTTGCTCTCTGTAGCAATATACAGTTGAATATTAGTAATAATACTGAAATAGTTAAGGTACCTTTCAGTTTACAGAGTACTTTCACATATGCTTTTTTTTAATTGAAATTTTTGTTTTTGTTTTTGTTTTGTTTTTTGCGGTACGCGGGCCTCTTACTGTTGTGGCCTCTCCCGTTGCGGAGCACAGGCTCCGGACGCGCAGGCTCAGCGGCCATGGCTCATGGGCCCAGCCGCTCCACGGCATTTGGGATCTTCCCGGACCGGGCCACGAACCCATGTCCCCTGCATCGGCAGGCGGACTCTCAACCACTGTGCCACCAGGGAAGTCCTAAATTGAAATTTTTATTGAGATAATTATAGATTCACATGCAGTTGTAAGAAATTATACAGAAAGTTCTCTCATATTTGCTTGTAAAATCCTCTTTACCTCTCTAGAATCTACTGTTAACACTTACCCTCTGTGCATGGGTCTTTGAACCTTGTTCCTTCTGCCTGGAACTCTTCTTTGCCTAATATTCATCTTTCCAGTCTCACCGTAGAAGTCATTTCCTTTTGGGAACTATCCCTTGACCCTTAAATCTAGATTAGGTGCCTCTCCTGCATACTCCCCTCTCCAACCCCTTAACCTACTCTAAGTATAACTGTCTGTTCTACTCATCTGTGTCCCCCTCTAGGCTATGAGTTCTGTGAGGACAGGAGACTGTATCTATCATGTTCACTTTGGGATTCCTAACACTTAGCAGAATGTCTGGTACTTACATGGATGCTCCACACTTGTCAAAAGAATGGATGCAGCTCAAAGAAGCTGTAGGATTTATTTGTACAAAGTCTTACATATAGTAAAGGTCAGATTCTTAGGTCCTTTGACTGCAGGTCCAGTGCTCTTTCACTCCTCATTTTCATATTCATTATTTCATTTGATTCTTACAACTACTCTGAGGGGTAAGGACCAGTGGGAACATTGAGGCTCAGTGAGGTTATATCTAGTGAACCAAAGCAGGTCTCCATCTTGGGATCCTAGACCAAGGCTTCTGTATAATTGCTTTTGCACATGTGCATCTTCTACACATTTGGTTATACTAATGGACAATTTTTTAAAGATATGTGATCTACCTTTTACGCCTAATTTCTAAAAAATATATAAAATGAGGATAACAGGCCCTATTTCATGGAGTGTCATAAAAGTTAAATGAGATAATGCGTGTCAAGTGCTTTGAATAGTATCTGACATACTCATAAGTGTGCAAGAAATGGTAGCTGTTATTATCTTTGAATAATTTGTTATTTCTGTCACTTGAATCAGTTATATCCCATGAGCCCCTGACATATCAGTTTCCTCTGTTGATACAAAGTGCTATATTTAAAATAAGAAGTCTCTGTATTCTCATAGGAGACATAATAGATCGGTGCTAGTTTTATTCTTTATACTGATAGTACATGACCAGAATAGGAAGGCTCTTTTTCAGTAGGTAGAAGCTCCTACTTAAGGCAATTTGGGGAATTGTGTATACCCAAAATACTTGTCTGCCTTTGATAAAATTACAGGGATAATTTAGTGCCTAAGCCATTTTTGAGATACTGAACATTCTTTGCACATAAGAATTTGTCTATAATGCAAATGAAATTATCATACTCAGCAGATATAATTTACTAAGTGCCTACTTTATACTGGTTATTTTACTAGGAATTATTGGTGGATAGAAAGATATCTAATACATGACATCCATCTTTAAAGAGCTTGTGATACAATAAGAAATGAATATAACCTAATTCTAACAAAGTAGAAATGGGTTATTGTCATAAATGTAGTGCTGTTGAAAAGTGCAGTGAGAACTCAGAAAAGAAGAGATTACTATTTGGTGGGGGTTGGTGAAGATCTGAGAAACTCATGAAAGAGGCGGAATTTGAGCTGAACCTTGAAGGATGGTTAGGATTTGAACAGAGGTCAAAAGGGTATTTAAGGAGGATGGAAGAGCATGAGTAGTGGTATGGATGCAGACAAACATTGTGATAGAGAATGTATTGGAGAATGATAAGGAATCCGTTTTTGGCTGGAGAGTAGGGGGCTTAAGAGGCAGAAGTGGGAGGCAAGACTGGAAAAGTAGCTTGGGGCCAGATTGTGTACAGTCTTTTTTTTTTTTTTTTTTTGGCTGAGTCCTAACCCCTGGACTGCCAGGGAATTCCCACGTGTAAAGTCTTGAATGCTGTGTTATCCTAGGGCGTTTAAACTTCATTTGTGGGCAGTGGCAAAATCATTATATATTTGAAAAAGGCAAGACGACAAAGTTAACCAGTTGAATGCATTATATCTGGCAGAAATTGTGCTTATTATGTACTTTGGACTAGAGGCAGGGAGATCAGTTAAGTAAACTCAGAAGGAATAGATTCCTGCTTAGATATGGGGGATAAAGAGTTCAAGCTCAGATGACTTAGTTGATGGATTCTATTTATAGAACTAAGAATGTTGGGAGGGGAAAGGTGTTTAGGGTAAGGTAAGGGAGGAGTTGACGATGGAGGTGATTTATTTTGTAGTTTGAGTTGCTTGTGGAACTCACCCAGGTGACTTTGCTTATTAGCATAAATTTGTGAGTCAGTCGAGGTGATAACCGAAGTCATGAGAACAAGTGAGAGAGATTATAGAGCTGTATTGTCTAGTAGGGTAGCCACTGGGCACATGGCTATTTAAATTTATTAAAATAAAATAAAATTAAAGGTTTTGTTTCTCATTTATACTAGCCATATTTCAAATGTTCAGTAGCTCCATGTGACCCGTGGCTACCATATTGGACAGCATAGAAATAGAACATATCAAGAGTTGCAGAAAGTTCTGTTGGACAGCATTGTTATTTAGAAAGGAGAGGAGGCTAGGGACTTCCCTGATGGTCCAGTGGGTAAGACTCCATGCTTCCAATGCAGGGGACCTGGGTGTGATCCCTGGTTAGGGAACTAGATCCTGCATGCATGCTGCAACTAAGAGTTTGCATGCAGCAACTGAGAAGTCCGCATGCTGCAACTAAGAAGTCCACATGCCGCAACTAAAGATCTCACATGCCACAACGAAGATCCCGCATGCCACAACTAAGACCCAGAGCAGCCAAAAATAAAAATAAATAAATAAATAAATAGTAAAAAAAAAAAGAAGGAAAGAAAAAAGAAAGGAGAGGAGGCCAGGATGAAGCAGAAAGAGATTCCAGAGGAAAAAATTCAAGAGTGCAGTGGCACAGAAGTCAAACAGAAAGGTTGGCTAGTCGTTTAAAATGCTGCGTAAAGGACTTAGATGACAAGCATCGAATTTGAAGACAAGGGGATCATTGGTAATCTTGGACCAGGGAGTTTCTATAGAGTTGTGAAGATGAAATCCAGATTGTAAGAGTTAACACATGTGCTAGTAGTAAGGAATAAAGGTCAGAGGTAACTATTTTGTATGTTTACCCCATTTGCTTTTGTTTTTTTTTGTTGTTGTTCTCACAAGCATTTATAGGAGCCCCTTAGTAAATATTCGTGTCCCCAGTACACAACCAAGACTAGGTAAGCAGGATCTAGGAATGGAGGCTACAAAGTGAAAAGCAGGGACACAGCATCAGAAAGAAAAATCGGAAGCTAGTGCTCAGTAAGAATGTTGTAAAGCTGAGCTCTTAGAGAAGGGTACTCCCAGAATGGAGTATTTGAATGTCCAGCATGGTGGCTGAATCAGTGCCTTTCTTGGGCTGTTCGAAAACCTGTGGTAAATATTGAAATTGCAGTGTTAGAAGCTTGGTTGCAGATGTTGAAGTCATAAAGGGATATGATGGCAGAGCATGAGGTGTGTGGGAGCTGGGTATGTGACATTTTAAAAACTTGATTGTAGAAAATTTCAAACATGAACGAACAGGATAGTATGATGAAACCTCATGTACCCAACCACCATCAATGGTTAAGAGCATTCTGTCTTTCTTGTTTTGCCTATATATCTCTACCCAGTGGATTATCATTATTCTTATTTTACAGGTTTTTCTTTTTTTTTTTGCGGTACGTGGGCCTCTCAGTGTTGTGGCCTCTCCCGTTGCGGAGCACAGGCTCCGGACGTGCAGGCTCAGTGGCCGTGGCTCACGGGCCCAGCCGCTCCGCGGCATGTGGGATCCTCCTGGACCAGGGCACAAACCCGCGTCCCCTGCATCGGCAGGGCGGACTCTCAACCACTGCACCACCAGGGAAGCCCTACAGGTTTTTTTTTTAGGTGTAATGTACATACACTGAAATGCACAAATGTTAGCTATCAGTTTTGACAAATGGATATACCCCATCTGCATTACACCTTATCGTAGTCTATAACGTTTCCATCCACCCAGAAAGTTCCTTTGTGGCAAATGACATTTTAATGTGGCCATTTTTATCCAAAGATGTTTTCATACAGCCTAAAATCTAACCATATTAATACAGCTTGTTTGATATGCCCTTTTAAAAATGGTCTTGATAAATTTGCCTCATCAAAAGGTAAGCCTGAGCCAGTTGCTAAAATCACTGAAGGAAGGTGAGAGTGTGTGTTGTGGAGCGTGGTGGAGAGTCATGATGAGGATGGTTAGAAGGCTGCGTAGGTGGATGGTACAGACCCCCACGGGAGGGCCTTCGTTGGGAGATGAGAGTGGGATGCTGATCTGGAGGTAACAGGTGGTGAGCACAGCAGGGGAAGATGAAAGGAAGGGGGATGGAGGAGTAATGTGATTTTGGTATATCAGGGAGATGAAAGGAGTACTTCCTAAGCAAACAGCTGCGGAGATGGATGAGTTTATGTGCATTAGAAAAGGTGTTTCACTGGGCAGAGTAGAAAGACTAGGAAAGAAAGAGTTAGGGTTGATAAGGAAAAGAGTGGGATTTAGACATGAGAGAATAGGGGGTGTTGGAGGGTAGGTAAGAGTTTCTACCTAGGTAAATAATTCTCTGTTGGGGTCCAAAGAGACTCGGGTTAGGGAAGGATGTGTTAGTGATGAAGCTTGGGGTGCAGGGTGGTATAGGGGAAGCAAGAAAGAGTATACTGAATTTCTTAACTGTAGGGATTTGTGGAAATAATGAGCCCTAGAGTTACCTTGGCAGCATTGTTGTTGTTTCCGCCTCAGCAGCATCTTCTAGGTGCATGTCTTGGTTGTTAATGGCAACTCCTGATGCTTTATTTGAGTGCGGCATGGATGGACCAGGACAGGTTGCCAGTGAAACATGGCTTTGCAGATAAGCCATCTGGAGCTGGGCTTTCTTACAATATAATCACTTAGAACCATACTCCCCTTTGTATTTGAAAACATTGCCGCTGGTGGCAGATTTGTTTCTGCATGCCTCTGTGGGTGGAAGGAGCCGATGGGTGACCAAGCACACTTTTTATAATTGTTCAGAGACTAACAGTTGCAGCTGTTGTTCATGGAGCCTGTCACCACTTGCCCGAGGGCATTGTTTGTTCAGGACTGTGCCCAGTTCTTGCCGTGTGAGGCTCCATCTCTGCTGTGGTTTCTGAAACTGTGCTTCATTACATCTTTAATGCCTTTTAATCTTTCCTTTTTGAAGTTATCTAATTTACTTGGCCTAGAGAACAGGTGCTTGGACATTCCACTTATGTCCATTCCTTACCCATCTCCCAGCGTAGCTTGGTGAAGTAATAGTGTGATGGTTAAGAGCTTGTGCTCTGAAGTCAGACTTGGTCTACACTTTAAAGGCTGTGTGGCCTGATTTCTCTGAGCCTCAGTGATCACTTCTCTAAAATGGGGGCAGTGATATCTACTACCTAGGATTACTTTCAGTATTAAATGCTGTGTGACTGAATTCCTTATCAATGTTATTATGGTGATTGTAAATATTTTTGTTTTCTAATTTCATTGTTAGAAGCCTGGCTGTGTTAAAAGTTCTCGCCATTGGTGAGTCTACCTGTCTATAGCATGTTTCATGTGGTTCATGAGTGACAGTAGGGTGTTCATCCACTCAACAATTCTTAATCAGCACCGCCCTACTGTGTGCCAGGTGCTTACGCATATTTAATCCTCATCACAGCCATATTATTGTCATTTTGCAGATGAAGAAGCTGAAACTGTGAGAGTTTGTGGCTCATGTAGAATGGCAGAGCAAAGATCAGAATTTAGACTTTCTGACCCTAAGCCCTGGTGCTCTTTCTCTTGTATCACAACTGTTCCAGAATTCTGCACATTAGAAAAGGTATTTCACTGGGCAGAGTAGAAAGACCAGGAAAGAAAGAGTTAGGGTTGATAAGGAAAAGAGTGGGATTTAGACACGAGAGCATAGGGGGTGTTGGAGGGTAGGTAAGAGTTTCTACCTAGGTAAATAATTCTCTGATGGGGTCCAAGGAGACTCGGGTTAGGGAAGGATGTGTTAGTGATGAAGCTTGGGGTGCAGGGTGGTATAGGGGAAGCAAGAAAGAGTATATTGAATTTCTTAACTGTAGGGATTTGTGGAAAAAATGCCTGCTTTCTCTTGCCTACTTTCTCTAATTTTCTTCAGAATATTTAATCTGCCCTCAGCTATCACCTTGGCGAACACTTGTTCTCTAGCTTTAATCTTTCTCTAAGAACTAGTTTCATACGTTCAGCTGCCTAGTGGGTCTTTGCACTTACGTTTTGTTTGAACTGCCATTGCCTGAACCTCCAGGAACTACCATCTTGCCTGGAACATGATAGGTGCTTAATAAATACCTTCCGGAGGACTGGAGGTCTAAATTTGAACTCAGTTTACTACATTCTCTCTCCTGTCGTTAGGCTCACATTAGAGTCATTTGTGCAATTTTTTTATTGTGGTGAAATATATACAGCAACTCGTACCATCTTAATCACTTTTAAGTGTTTAGTTCAGTTGTACTAAATAAACTTATGCTGTGGTGCCGCCATCACCACCATCCATCTCTAGAAGCCTTTTCATCTTGTGAAACTGGAACTATAGCCATTAAACAGCAACTCTTCATTTCCCCCCTCCCCTCAGCCCTTGTAACCACCATTCTGCTTTTTGTTTCTATGATTTTGACTACTCTGTGTACCTCACATAAGTAGAAATCATACAGTGTTTGTCTTTTTGTCACTGGCTTGTTTCAGTTAACATAATGTCCTCAGGGTTCATCCATGTTATAACATGTCAGAATTCCCTTCCTTTTTAAGGCCGGAATAATGTTCCATTGCATGAATATACCACATTTTGTTTATCCACTCATCCATTGATGGACACTTGCGTTGCTTCCTGTTTTAGCTATTGTGAATAATGCTACCATGAATATGGGTATATAGCTATCTCTTTCAGACCATGCATTCAGTTCTTTTCGGTATATATCCAGAAGTGGAATTGTTGGATCATAAGGTACTTCTACTTTCAGTTTTTCGGGGAAGCACCATACTGTTTTCCCTGGTGGCTGTACTGCTATATATTTTCACCAACAGTGCTCAAGGGTTACGATTTCTCTACATCCTTGCCAATACTTGTTATTTTCTGGTTTTGGGGTAGTAGTCATCCTAATGGGTGTTAAGGTGCTATCTTGTAGTTTTGACTTCCATTTGCCTAATGATTAGTGATGTTGAGCATCTTTTTGTATGTTTATTGACCAATTGTTTATCCTCTCTGAAGCAAAGTTGTCTTACACAACTCTATATTAGGAGCATCTTCAATAAGGAGGACAGTTCTGTTTTACTAAGCACTTAAATGTTAGTGAGTTGGTTGTTGCAGACTATATAAAGGGTGGAACTGGGGAAGTTTGACCTTAAGAAAAAAAATTGGTAGGCAGTGGGTTAGGTGGTGAGCAGACATGGGAAAATCCACACAAAGTTAATGAGAGAGAGATTTCACTTAACATGAGGAGAATTTGATAGTATTGGAATTAACTGTATTATGTTGAGTTCCTTATCTCTGGAAGTGTTTAAGTAGAAATGGGATGTCGAGGCTATAACTAAAGAAATTCCTTCATCAGACCAAATGGCCTCCAAGGACCCTTTCAGATCTGAGTTTCTGAGCTCATTTACTTTCCAAAGCATCTTCCAGCCATATTTATTTTTTTCTGTGTTTCTAATATCTATTCCAACTTCTGAGCTCAAGCTTTTCAGTGCCACAGTTTGGATTATGTAGTAACCTCCTAATTGGTCACCTGGTTTTACCTTTATCTTCCAATTAATTCTTAACAGCTTTTTGAGATATAATTTACATACTATTAAGTTCACCTGTTTAGAGAGTGCAATGCAGTGTTTTTTTTTTTAGTATATTTGCAGAGTTGTACTAGCATCACATCATAATCTAATTTTAGATCATTTCTCATCACCCTCAAAAGAAACCTCACACCCATTAGTCACTCCTCATTGCCTCCGAACCACCAGCCCTAGGTAACCACTCTCAGTTAACTTCTTTTGTAAAACGTGGCTTTCATTGTGTTGCTTTCCAGCTAGGAGGAGTTCAGGGTCCTCCCTGTCCATATGATTAAGGAAACATTTCTCACCTGAGGTTCAGATTTTTCCGTACTCTGATTTCAGCTTATTTTTCCAACTTTGACTTACACCTTTCTCCAGTCTGAATGTACAGCTCTTGCTAGGTCCATTTAACTCTCGTTCTTGAGAGTGAGAACAGGTGCGTTATACCTGTCTTTCAGTTTCCACCATTCCTCTATCTAAATCTGTCTATGCTTTGAGACCTAACTTGAGTCCTACCTTTTCTATGAATCCTTCCCTGGGTTATCTTGCCTAAAATGAGTTCTCCTTTGCATGTGAACTTCCATAGCACCTAGTATTATAAAACCTTCTTTTGGTATTTTGCTGTACACTCTCATGTGGGACCCCTTCCCTTTTGTTGTTCAGCTTTTTGTGTGATTCCCTAAATTGATTATAAGCTTCATAAGGGTAGGGACTGTGACCACTTTTTCTTTATACCTTCTGTAGCTTAGCTGAGCATATGGATGTGCACAGAAATAGTATGTAAGTAGAAAGGAATGAATAGTGCCGGCCCTGAGCAGGATGCTGAATTTGGACTCTGGAATAGACACAGATTTCAGAGTCTTAATAGACGTGTCCATGTTTTATATGGCTTTGCTTTATCTAGAGCTTGATACCACATTCTTTATTAATTCATTCAGTAAATGCTATTGGTGTCATACTTTGTCTATTAATTTCTCAAAACCCATTATTAATTTAGTTAACTTTTTCTTATTGCTATCGTGCATATGAATTCTCTGATCGCTTTCAGCTCAGCATTATTCTTGAAATTTCCTGCTGTTTCTAGGACTCTCTTATGGTAGATTAGTACATTACCACAGCCTCTATAGACCAATATGGTCTTTTTGTTATACACTTTATAGGACTTTGTTATTATAGGTTAGTACATAACCTCAGTCTCTATAATCCCATTATTATATACTTCCTGGTGTATCATACCATGAAAATATCATGTTCTGAGAAGTTGCAGGGTGGTGATAAGCACTATGGGAGACAGTTGCATTTCTCGAGTCACTTAATGGCTTGATTGCGAAGGTAGAATAGTACTTTTGGCTTGATACCATAGCAAGAAAGTACTACATGCTAGGTGTCAGGAGTTATACAGAAATGAGTAATACAAGCATCTAGATTCTCAAGGAGCTCACAGTCTTATGGTAGAGACTGATTTAAAAAAGCTAAATAGTTATAAGACAATATCGTGAGTATTGTAGTACAGAAGTGGGTGCTAGAGTTATAGCAGCCCAAAGGAGGGATTGATTTCTTTTGCCACAGCAGAATTACAGTTTGGGAGCTGGAGGAGACCCTATATGCCCTTTGAGGACAGGATATATCTTAACCGTTTTTCTATCCCTGGCACCTGGCAGAGTCCCTGACATATGGAAGGTGATGAATGATGATAAATGAGTAAGTCATCTATTCTGTGCTGTCCAATACGGTAGCTACTAGCCACATGTGACACTATTGAGTATTTGAAATGTGGCTAGTCGGAATTGAGATGTGCTGTGAGTGTGGAGTGCTCATCAGATTTTGAAGACCTATTTGAGAAAAAAGAATGTAAACTATCAGAATTTTATGTGTTGATTATATATGTTGAAATGCTATTTATTTGATATATTAGGTTAAATAAAATATATGATTAAAATTAATTTATCTATTTCTTTTTACTTTTTAAAAATATGACTACTAGAAAATAAAAAATTATGTACATGTCTTGTATTATACTTCTGATAGACTTTGCTGATCTCATTCAACTCTCTTAGAAATGATTTGACTAAGGTTACAAAATAGCAGAGATACCCTTAAAATTGAGACTTTACGTGTTGGATTTCTCCTAGTTTAGTGCTCTTCCTAGGCATAAATTAGTATAATGTAAATATATAAAATTTGAGGTAAAGTGACGTAAGTTTGGTCTTGTTAAGGATGACGTGATACTCTCTGCTGTAGTTATCATATCTTTGAGCTTAATAGTCATTAAATTTTTTTCCTTTTGTATGTAAATTTTGATCTCCAGAAAAATCTGCATGTTCAGTTCTCAGTTTTTTCACACTTGGTACTTCTATTCCCATTTCTCCCTTGCTTTTCCTCTCCCCACACTTGTATAAACAGATATACACATAGCCTCCTATTTATTCCTTCTTAATTTGTCTCCATTAACTTTCTTCAGATTATATTAACACTTTTTGTATTTTGGGGAGATAAGCCTTTGCTGTTGCATGATCTGGTACATGGAGAGCTGGTTGGGTTAGTGGTCTTGTACGTACATTAATTATCTCACATAATCCTCTCAAAACTGCATTAAGTATAGTCCTGTTGTGGTCCTGACTTTACAGTTGTGAAATCTCAGGCTTAGAGAGGGTGGTATGTTCAACGTCACACAGCTAATTATGCACAGAATCTGTAAGCTGGAACTGTACGAAATGGCAGGAAGCCTGGGAATTTTTGCTACACACAGACAGGCCTGTAAACATTGGGGAACTCTGGGTCCATAGAGCTGAGGACTAAAGTATTAAGTATGTGCCAGAAAAAAAAGTAAAAAAAAAAAATCGATTCCAGATTGTGTATGTGAATGAGTACGTGCGTATGTAACTATATGAGAGAAAGAGACAAACAAGGATAGAGAGAGAAATGAATGAATGAATGAATATCATTGATTTAGAAGACTGGGTCTCCATGCCTTCATCTTTCCTGCCCTTTTCTATCTTTCCTTCCTGACTCTCTTCCCATTTCTGGTAGTGGAATTACTCACCACCCTTCTTATTTTCTTCAGTTCAACACAGTTCAGTTCAAATCAGTATGCCTAAGTCCAAACAGATGTTCATTAACACGTTTACAATGGTTCTCTTTGGTTAGAGGGATTTCAGGTGATTTTAAATTTCTTTTTTATTTGTTCTCTGTATTATTTGAATTTTTTTTATAGTAACATATACGAAGAAAAACTATATAAAAAGAACAGCAAAACTATTTTCATTTGGGAAAAAATCAGTATGCTGGATAGTTTTCATACCAAAATAAACCTTTTATCCTAAAATTTCAGAATCTCATACTTGTTCTCTGCCATACCAGTGTTCTTTGGCCTCAGTTTCATAGCCTCAAGGTGAATGGTTACAGTAAGTCAGCTTTCCAAAAGCCAATGCTGTATACACCATCCCTTTGTCACAGAAGTGAGATTTCTTTTAGAAGTAACATTTATTTTTATAGCAAAGATGTTGAAGGTTTGTTGGTTCTTTTTTTTTTTGGCAGATTGTTTTTAAACAGCAGTAGCTCACAGTGGTCACATCCTGCAAATACTTTTAAATGCTTTGAGTCTGAACAGCCTACCTGCTGTGTTTGTGGCATAATGAGACCTTGGTTCTTGTCCAGCCTCCTATCTGATACATTTCCTTTCCAAATTACCCAGCAAGGGGTGAATTTATTTGTTGCCTTAGAACCTTTGAAAAGTCCATATTTTTCAGTTTGCTTTTCACTGTTTATTGACCTGTTTTATGTTCTTGTAAGATGCTAGTGATCAAAGGGAAGATGTTTATATTGGAAACCACATGCCTTGCCCTGAAAACCTCAATGGTTACTGCATCCATGGAAAATGTGAATTCATTTATTCTACTCAGAAGGCTTCTTGTAGGTAAGTCAGAGTACCTCCAGATCAGAGGTGAGACATTTTTTCCATCATTGGTCACTGCTCTATAGAAGGCAATGAAATGTGGATTAAAAATATTACTAAAAGGTAGTATTTATTTACAATTGAGTTAAAAAATAAATTAGCAGCATCATTTGGAAAAAACTGGCAAGTAATATGCAAAAACAAAAACAGATGTTCTCTTAGGGTTTTGAGATGGACTTAACATTTTTAATATTATGCTATGTATTTTTTAATATAAAAATATGCCATAAACCAACATTATTCTGGTTTTTAAGCAGTCTATCACAGAGTGGTTTGAGGGACTAGAGAATGTGTTAAGAACCGAGGACATGTAACTCAAATAAAATTTATAGTAAAATAGATTTCTAAAAATGAGGGAATGTGGATGTAGAATCAGGTGTGATATGAGAGATGGAAACAGAAAGGGTGTGAATCTTTAACTGTGTGATTCCAGAGAGGTTATGCGACTTGTTGAAACTCAGCAGCAAGTTAGAAATAGAGCTGAGACAAAACTAGGTCTCAAGTTTCCTGATACTCAACCTGATGATCTTTGTGCTTTTTGCTCTTCTGTGTCTGTACTGATAACACTTCTTGCCGCTGCTTCTGGGAGCTTGTCCTCCACCTCAGGATGGTCTAGTGGGCCAGGCAATGTTTCCAGACTGGGGGAGATTGCTCTCATTCTGCTCACTCCTGCCCCCCTGCAGTTTGGCCAGAGAATCTTTCTCTCAAGAAGTAAAAGAAAGCTGTGTGAAACCAGGTCTCCTGGTTCCTCTATTCCTTTAGCTCCATTCTCCTGACTCTTTACCCCCCTGCCCCACTCTCCTCCTACTTAAAAAATAAAACAAAACACTATAAACTGTTTTAATGGTTACTAAGAATTCTTTGTTAAGCTTTCTGCTTCTTCCTGATTGAAAGGTTTTCTTGTCTTTGAAGGAGCTAGCACCAGCCCCCCCCACCTTTTCCTGAACATTGAAAAAAATACAGCCATGCTGTGGTACATATATGCAATGGAATATTACTCAGCCATAAAAAGAAATGAAATTGAGTTATTTGTAGTGAGGTGGATGGACCTAGAGTCTGTCATACAGAGTGAAGTAAGTCAGAAAGAGAAAAACAAATACTGTGTGCTAGCACATATATATGGAATCTAAGGGGGAAAAAAATGGTTCTGATGAACCTAGGGGCAGGACAGGAATAAAGATGCAGACATAGAGAATGGACTTGAGGACACGGGGAGGGGGAAGGGTAAGCTGGGACGAAGTGAGAGAGTAGTATTGACATATACACACTACCAAACGTAAAATAGCTAGCTAGTGGGAAGCAGCCGCATAGCACAGGGAGATCAGCTCGGTGATTTGTGACCACCTAGAGGGGTGGGATAGGGAGGGTGGGAGGGAGGGAGACACAAGAGGGAAGAGATACGGGAACATATGTAATAACTGATTCACTTTGTTATAAAGCAGAAACTAACACACCATTGTAAAGCAATTATACTCCGATAAAGATGTTAAAAAAAAATACAGCCATGCAAGGGAGAACAGGCCAGTTTTAAAATAAAATCATACAGTGGATTCCTCATACTTGTCTCACAGTGACATACATACCTTGAAAGAAGATCAGATCGTGTTGTCCTCTTAGGATAGATTGTCTTTTAAGATACCTAACATTGAGGGATGAGAGAGGATGATGTCCTGATAATGAAATGATACCAGGTCACTTTGTAGTATTTTACTCATTGACAGTAAGAAGACTGAATGGGGGTTTCCCTGGTGGTGCAGTGGTTGGGGATCCGCCTGCCAATGCAGGGGACATGGGTTCGAGCCCTGGTCCGGGAGTATCCTACATGCCGCAGAACAACTAAGCCCGTGCACCACAACTACTGAAGCCTGCACGCCTATAGCCCGTGCTCTGCAGCAAGAGAAGCCACCGCAGTGAGAAGCCCGTGCACCGCGGCGAAGAGTGGTCCCCGCTTGCCGCAACTAGAGGAAGTCCCGTGCGCAGCAACGAAGACCCAACGCAGCCAAAAATAAAAATAAATAAATAAATAAAATAAAATAAAAAAACAAAAACAGAAAAGAGAACTGAAGAATAGACCAAATTTGTTTAAAAAAAACAAAAGAAGACTGAATGGTTTAGTAGTTAAAGGCTTTGGAATCAGATATATCGGATTGGCCAGTTTTTGGCTATGCCCTTTGGAAGTTACTTAAAATTTCTAAGCCTCATTTTCCTTATTTGTAAAAAAAAAAATAATGGTACTTGTTTCCTAGTGTCGTTAAAATTAAATGAGCTAGTGTATGCAAAGTGCTGAGCACAATGCCTCTTATACAATGTGTGTTTAAGAAATAGCAATTGATGTTATTAGGCTGTACACACCATTAGGTTTGGGACTCTGCTCTGCCAACCACTCTCTCCCTAGTGCCTAGTAGCATAAGGCCACTTCCACTAGCTACTCAGTAAATAGTTTTTGAATGACGTGTGATGATGGCCAACTTTTCCCTCTTCTTCAGACCAGAGGTGTTTCTTAAATGCTACAGAATCTCTTTTCTGCATTCTTGTAACTCCAAAAAGCAGGTGATCTTTTTTTTTTTTGTCTAAGCATTTATAGTGTCCACAAGAACCAGGCCATAGTATCACGTGCATTTCCACTGGTAGGTGTATGTGTTTGAGTAGCAGGAAACAGGCAGGGATGAACACCCTTTAGGCACAGTCCTATTATTAGGTTAAAATCTTTTAGCATTGTCCCATCATTAGTTTGTTTATTTATTGCCTATTTGGTACCAAATCTTACCTGGCACTGGGGTCTCAAATTCAAATATGACATGGATCTAGCTTTCAAAAAAACACACAGTCTGATGGCAGCGACTGACAAATAATACACAATTAAAATATATGAAAAATGCTATCATACATAGATATGCATGAGGTGATTTGGGACTTCAAAAAAGCACTTCAACCTGAAGGGGGCATGGAGGACATTGCAGGAGGAGGGACAAGTCTTACAGGGACATTTGTGCCAACCCAGGAGGTTGTCCTCTGTCTTAAAGGCAGTGAGAAGCCATTTAAGGATTTAAATAAGAACGATGTGGTCAGATCTGAAAGCCACCCTGGTGGCTTGGTGAAAAATGGATTAGAAGACTGAATGTTAGGAGACTGTGTATGAGTGAACAGTGAGAGCCTGAACCAAGTAAAGAAGTTGTAGTGGGAATGAGATGAGGAGATAAGTTGCAGAGGGAAAACAGGTGGCTGAATCCATAGGTTTTGGTGACCAGTTGGGTATGAAGATGGGAATGTGGGAGTTGGTGGAGGGTCATGGGAAGGAAGAATCAAGAGTCTCCCTGGTTTCTGGCTGATGCAGAATTGAGTGGGGAAGGAGAATGGGGGCAGGAGGTTTGCGGGGACATGATGTACTGAGCTTAGTAATGCTTGTTCTCAGGTGCCTGTGGGCTATCCTCTTACCTAGTAGGCTACTGGGTATCTGTGGTTTTGGAACTCATGAGACAGATGCACATTGAAGGTGTGTTTGGGAATCATTCCATCTCTAGCGTATCCCTTCTAATTCCTACTCAGCAGTCCTTCCACCCCACTGGGCCTCCAAGTAATTGATCTCTCACCCTGCATGTCCTCATCGCCTCCTTACTCAGCTTAACGCGTGGTCAATCCTTGCAGTCCGTCTCTTGCTTCATCATATACTCACTTGACAAAACTATAATCCAGGTTCATTCCAGCTTCCCGCCTGCTGTATACCTACACTCACCAGACTGACTGGTCTCACTGACCTTTATACTCAGTGGGCCCTGTATACTGCCTGCAGTCACTCTATAACTGCGGTCCATTCATCCTCCTGTCCTAGATAAGGTGACTGCTTTATACCGTCACCCCTCTCTTCAGATTCACTCCTCTCTCATCCTCACTCTCAGCTGATGATCTTGTTTCCAAGTTCACTGAGAAAACTGAAGCAATATGAGGAGAATGCCCACAGACTTTTTACTATCACTGCCAGCAGTGCTCCCCCCTTTTCTTCTTATCATATATTCTTGTGTACATATATTTTTTAATATATTTGTAAATATATTTTTATTTCTTTTACCTTGAAAGACCTCTACCAGCTACTGTCCCATTTCTGTCCTTTCCTTTGTAGAAGAACTCAAAACAGTTGTCTATAATCTGTCTTCAGTTTCTCACTTCCCATCTCTCATGAATCCATCCCAATAGGCTTTTGCCACCCAGCACTTCACTGAGACTGTTCTTGTTACTAAATTCATTAGTCAATTCTCAGTCTTAAATTACTTTTGAACGATCAGTGGCGTTTGACCTCCTGTGTGATAGACATTCTTCACCTGGCTTCCAGGACGACACTCTCTTGGTTTTCTCCTACCTCACTGGCCATTCCTTTCAGCCTTCTTGCCTGGGTCCTCTTTGGAGAGGTCCTCTTTGGAGAGACCCGCTTCGTGGTCTCTCAGTGTTGGTGTACCACCAGGATCCAGCCCTGGTCCTTTTCCTTAGTGATTCCATCCAGCCTCAGGGCTTTACATGTCATATGCTAATGACCCCCATCCCAGACCTCTCTCCTCAGTGTGGGACTCACAGATCTCTCTCCCTCACTGCCATTTTCACATGGTTGTCTGACACCCCAAGCTAACAGGACCTAAGCTGATCTCCTGATCTGTCTACCCTCCCGTAAACCTGTTCCATCTATAACTTCTCCATCTCAGTTGATGCCAACTCCATCTTTTCATTGGTTTAGACAAAACACTTCTGATACATCTTTGACTTCTGTCTCTGTCATACTCCATATTTAGTCAGTTGAAGAGTCCTGTTCGCTCTATTTCAGAATATATCCAGAATTTGATTACTTCTCATCATTGTCACTGCCATTCCTAGTCTAGGCACCATTTTTCCCCTCTGGCATTATGCAGTAGCCTTCCTGATTGTATCCTAAATAGTCCATATTCAACACAGCAGCCAGAGTGAGACTTTTAAAATAAAAGTCAGTTCATGTCCTTCTTCTGCTAACGCCCTTCCAGCAACTCCTCCATCTTCTGAATGAGGAGAACTTCACAGGTGGGCCCCTTTACCTCTCTGTCTTGGTCCCCTTCTTCCCTTCGGCTGGCCCACTCCAGCCATACTTGCTATTTCTTGGACACACCGTGCACTTATGCTCCCACCTCAGGGCCTTTGTGCTGACTCTTCCTTTGCCTGTTATGCTGTCCTCCCACTTGTCCACATGGCAAACTCCCTGACCTCTTTCACATCCTTACTCACATGTCTCTTACTGAAGCCTACCTTGACCACCTTACTTAAAGCTGCAGTCCTCCCTTCCTGGCCCATACCTGGCATTCATGTTATCCCTTAGTTCTCTCTCTCCTCTCTCTTGTGTAGTACATGTCACCTTCTAACATAACCATTTAATTTGCTTAGCGTGTTTCTTGACCCTCCCTCCCTGACTAGAGGGTAAACAGGCCAGAGATCTTTGTTCACTGATGTAACCTAAATGCCCATTATAGTACTTGGCACATGTCAGGTTCTCAATAAATGTGTTAAATGGATGAGTGAATGAGTCAGCCCATGAGGCCATGGGAGTGAATGAGATTACTATGGAGGGTATGGGGATGAAAGAATAGGCAGTAGAGGACCAAATGTCTGGATCTGCCAGAAAAAGTAGTGCTAACCTAGAAGTTAATACTCTGGGTATTTGGAGAGTATAACCCTAAAGTCAAGTGCAGAAAATAATGTCCAGGGAGGATTGCCTGAATCATATATGGCCTATACATTTTTTTTGATATTCTGATTTTTTTTTTTTTTTTTTTTTTTTTTTTGGTGGTACGCGGGCCTCTCACTGTTGTGGCCTCTCCTGTTGCAGAGCACAGGCTCCGGACACGCAGGCTCAGTGGCCATGGCTCACGGGTCCAGCCGCTCCGCGGCATGTGGGACCTTCCTGGACCGGGGCACGAACCGGTGTCTTCTGCATTGGCAGGCGGACTCTCAACCACTGCACCACCAGGGAAGCCCGATATTCTGATTTTTAATCTTTGGGTTAAGCTAAAGTGTCAGAGCTGAATAACTAGGACATTGTTATAGCTCCCTATGGAACTATTTTTATTTCACTGAGCTTTGAGTTTTAGCTGTTAGCCTACCATGAAAGGCATTATTTTAAATAATCCTATGAGACTTCATTATTGAATTTATTGCAGCTGTATTATTGAGGGAAGTTCCCTGTATGAGAAAGTACCCTCCTTTTTTTTTTTTTGGTCACACCACAAGTCTTGTGGTGATCTTAGTTCCCCGACCAGGGATTGAACCTGTGCCCTTGGCACTGAAAGCACCTAGTCCTAACTACTGGACCGCCAGGGAATTACCAGAAAATACCCTCTTTAAGTGAGGACTAATGAGATAAAGTTCCCTTAAATTTATTAAAAATAGTAACTATGATTCTTTATTTTTTTAAATTGAAGTATAATTGATTTACAATATTATATTAGTTTCAAGTATACAGCATAGTGATTCAGTATTTTTATACATTATACTCCATTAAAAGTTATTACAAAATAATGGCTATAATTCCCCGTGCTGTACAATATATCCTTGTTGCTTATCTATTTTAAACATAGTAGTTTGTATCTCTTAATGCCATACCCCTATCTTGCACCTCCTCCCTTCCACCTCCCCTCTGGTAACCACTAGTTTGTTTCCTATATCTGTGAGTCTGTTTCTTTTTTGCTATCTACATTCATTTGTTTTATTTTTTTAGATTCCACAAATAAGTGATACCATACAGTATTTGTCTTTCTCTGACTTATTTCACTAAGCATAATATTCTCTATGTCCTTCCATGTTGCTACAGATGGCAGAATTTCATTCATTTTTATGGCTGAGGAGTGTTCCATTGTGTATATATATATAGCACATCATCTTTATCCATTTGTCTGTTGATGCACACTTGGATTGCTTCCGTATCTTGGCTGTTGTAAATAGTGCTGCTATGACCATTGGGATGTATGTATCTTTTCAAGTTAGTGTTTTTGTTTTTTTCTGGATATATGTCCAGGAGTGGAATTTCTGTGTCATAAGGTAGGTCTATTTTAGTTTTTTGAGGAATCTCCATACTGTTTTCCATAGTGGCTGCACAATTTACATTCCCACCAACAGTGTAGGAGGGTTCCCTTTTCTCCACATCATTGCCAACATTTGTTATTTGTGGACTTTTTGATGATTGCCATTCTGACAGATGTGAGGTGATATCTCATTTTTTTTTGTTTTACATTTTGTTAATAAATAGAGATGTTGAGCATCTTTTCATGTGTAAGCCATCTGTGTGTCTTCTTTGGAAAAATGTCTATTCAGGTCTTCTGCCCATTTTTTTTTTTTAACTTTTAAAATTTATTTTTATTTTTGGTTGCACTGGGTCTTAGTTTCGGCACGCAGGATCTTCATTGAGGCATGCGGGATCTTAAGTTGTGGCGCGAGGGCTCCTCGTTGCAGTGCGTGGGCTTCTCTATAGCTGTGGCGTGTGGGTATTCTCTCTCTAGTTGTGGCACGCAGGCTTCAGGGCACGTGGGCTCTGTAGTTTGTGGCATGCAGTCTCTCTAGTTGAGGCGCGTGAGCTCAGTAGTTGTGGCATGTGGGTTTAGTTGTCCCATGGCATGTGGGATCTTAGTTCCCTGAGCAGGGATCGAACCTGCGTCCCCTGCATTGTAAGGCGGATTCTTTACCACTGGACCACCAGGGAAGTACCTTCTGCCCATTTTTTGATTGGTTTGTTTTTTTGATATTGAGTTGTATGAGCTGATTATATATTTTGGGTATTAACTCCTTATAAGTCGTATTATTTGCAAATATTTTCTGCCATTCAGTAGGTGGTCTTTTTGTTTTGTCTGTGGTTTCCTTTGCTGTGCAAAAGCTTTTAAGTTTCATTTGGTCCCATTTGTTCAGTTTTGCTTTTATTTCTTTTGCCTTGGGAGCTATATCCAAAAAAATACCGCTATGATTTATGTCAGAGTGTTCTGCCTATGTTCTCTTCTAGGTGTTTCATGGTTTTCAGGTCTTATGTTTAGGTTTAATCCATTTTGAGTTTATTTTTGCATATGGTGTGAGGAAATGTTCTAATCTCATTCTTTTACATGTAGTTGTCCAGTTACTGTGATTCTTTTGAACAACTGGCTTGATTTCATTTTGTGGAGATTGTATTTTGTATTAGTGATTTTATCTCTTTTCCTTTTCCTCTTCCTTTTTCATTTCCTTTTCCTTCTCCCCTCCCCTTTCCTTCTCCCCTCCCCTTTCCTTCTCCCCTCCCCTTTTCCTTCTCCCCTCCCCTTTTCCTTCTCCCCTCCCCTTTTCCTTCTCCCCTCCCCCTTTCCTTCTCCCCTCCCCTCCCCTTTCCCTCCCCTCCCCACCCCTCCCCTTTCCCTCCCCTCCCCACCCCTCCCCTTTCCCTCCCCTCGCCTTTCCCTCCCTTCCCCTCCTCTCCTCTCCTCTCCTCTCCCCTCCCCTTCTTTCCTTCATCCAATGGTTTTTAGTGTATTCACAGAGTTGTGCAGTCACCACAGTCAGTTTTACATTTCATTACCCCAAGAGGAAACTCTATACCCTTTAGCTATTACTCCCAAATCTCCCCATCCTCCTCAGCCTTAGACAACTAATAATCTACTTTGTCTCTATAGATTTATCTATTCAGGTCATTTCATTTAAGTGGATTATATTCATATAATATGTGGTCTTCTGTGTATTTCACTTAGCATACTCTCCAAGGTTTATCCATGTTGTGGCATATATCTGTATGTTGTTCCTTTTTGTGGCTGAATAATATTTCATTGGATGGGTAATACCACATTTTTTAATCCACTTACCAGTTGATGAATAGTTGGACTGTTTCCACTTTTTGGCTATTATGAATAATGCTGCCTTGAATAATTTTGTGCAAGTTTTTGTGTGGACATATGTTTTAATTTCACTTGGGTAATTGCCTAGGAGTGGAATTGCTGGGCTAAATGCTAACTCTATGTTTAACTTTTTGAGGAACTGCCGGACTATTATCAAAAGTGGCTGCATCATTTTATGTTCTTTACAGTAACCTTGCCATCACTTGTTATTATCTGACTTTTTGATTTCTAATGGGTATATTAGATACCTCATCATACTGTGGTTTTGATTTGTATTTCCATGATGACTAATGATGTTAGTGCTTATTTGTCATTTACCTATCTTGTTTGGAGAAATGTCTATTCAGATATTTTGCCTATTTTGTATTTTTTGGTCTTTTTGTTAATGAATTGTAATAGTAGTTTTATATATTCTAGATACAGTCTCTTATCAGATATATAGTTTGCAAAAATTTTCTCCTGTGGGTTATCTTTTCACTTTCTTGATAGTGTCCTTATGTACAAAAGATTTAATTTTGATTTAGCCCAATTTAACTTTTTTGTTGTTGTTTTTGTTGTCATATGAAGAAATCATTGCCTCATCTAAGGTCATGAATATTTACTTTCCTTTTTTCCCCCCAAGAGTTTTGTAGTTTTAGCTCTTACATTTAGATCTGTGATCCATTTGACTTAATTTGTGTATGTTGTGAGAAAGAGGTCCAGCTTCATTCTTTTGTATGTGGATGCCCAGTTGTCCCAGCACCATTTGTTGAAGAGACTGTTCTTTTCCCATCAAGTTGCCTTAGCACCCTTGTCGAAAATCAGTTGACCATAGATGTATGGGTGTATTTATGGGCTCTCAATTATGTTTTCTGATCTGTATATCTACTGTACTACTATTTTCTGTCTGCTAGGAAGCTTAGAACCCAGTGTGCAACCTTCTGGCAGGCGGCTAGGAACCTCAAGGGTAGGAATTGTGGACTCACATCACCCCTGGCTTCCCCTGTTTACTTCCAGGTTTCTTTCTTGCTATGTGTGTTTTATTAAAAATTATTTTTTTGTAATGAAGTGTGGGTCATTAATAAATACCCTTATATGTCAGATGTTTTATTAATCAGTTCTAACCGAAGGCTGGCTAATTTACACATTTTGCTTCTGTCAACTAAAAAATGGGAATTTTCTATTAAGTATCTTAAATGTTTCCCCCTGTCAAGTTACTGTCATCACCTGATGTTGCCTTTTTATTTACTCTTAATTGGAATTCAGATAATTTCTAAGATTCACACCTATTTGACTGCTTGGCTGTGTTTCTGTCATTAATAACTTATTTTCATCTCCCCCCCTGCATTTTAAGTGATTGTATTATGTGTACTGAAAAGTATCTTGAATATAATTTGGTGTTACGTTCAGAGAACTGTAAATGTTTATATCTATTTATTCAATAATCCCACTTCCAAGTATCTAGCCTAAGGGATAACACTAAATATAGAAAAGTGCACATTCATCATAATATCCACCACACCTAATCCATAATTCTGAAAAATGGAAAATAACTGATACGTCTAAGAGCAAGGAATAGATAAGTTAGCTGTATTATAGCCACCGAATGGGATATTGTGAATCCATTTTTAAATGGCAGTAATAAAGTAGTATAAAGACTACTTAGCAGCTTTAAAATTAATGTGATATAATGATAAGTGGAAGAAGCACTTTATACAATAGTCATATTAGAAAGAGTAGAAGGAAATACAATGATGGCAATGTTTTTTTTTTAGATGGTGGGAGAGTGCCTGATTTGCTGTTTTTGTTTAAGTTTGTCATTCTTTTGTATGTTTTAATTTTAAAACCTGGAATTATTGAAATTTATAGGAATCCTTTTTTTTTCCCTTTTTCAGATGTGAATCTGGTTACACTGGACAGCACTGTGAAAAGACAGATTTTAGTATTCTCTATGTAGTGCCAAGTAGGCAAAAGCTCACTCATGTTCTTATTGCAGCAATTATTGGAGCTGTACAGATTGCCATTATAGTAGCAATTGTCATGTGCATAACAAGGTAGGTAATGGCCTAAGAAACACCAACTTTCAATTAGAGGTGGGTAGCTGTGTTCAAGAACCTTGAAACACTCAAAATGATAGGGACTTTACGTCCACCAGCCTATTAGGAAGAAATCCTAGGATCAGTTCTCTAAGGTTTCCACGTAGGTCTGACCTCTCAGTGTCTTGCTGCTTTCGAATTTGGTCAAGAACTCACTCCCAGGGTTACAGGCTGCAAGCAGAGGAAGCGTGAGGATATTCAGTGGCATAAAGGAATTTCGAGATCTTAGAACTATGTGTGTGCTTCAAGCACTGAATTTAGGGACAGCGATGGTAGCAGAATGGTCTGCACATGCATGTAAGAGCCATGCAGAAACTTTTTAAGTCCTGCAGAACTGACTAGGTCTTATGCCCTAAGAATATACTTTATCCATAGTAAATATAATAAGGGAAGAAATCAGAGGTTAAAGAAAACTGCTTTTTTATATGTTGTCTTAACATTACTTCATTTTCTGGAATACAATCATAAATATTAAACTTCAAAATTCTCTATCATAACTAAAACTGTTGGAGTTTATCATAACTAGCCCCCAAACTAAAGGACGTATTTGGAGTGCAATTAGCCTAAAAATGGGTGTTTTCCAGGCTGAGTGGAAATATGTAAGTCAGAACTGAACTGGACCTGGGAGAAGTAAAAGCAAATTAAGTTCATCTTGTCTTTATGCTTCCCAGTCTCATGTCTTTTCTTCTTGCTTGCTTTGTCCTACCTCCTTTAAGCCTTGGTTCAGAGTCCGATAAACATCATCTCTATAGTTTTCTATATTATTCTGGGCAGAGGGTTGGAATTTATCAAGTGCAGATATTGGCAGGCCATAATGGATTTATGGCTCTTCTATCCAAAGACAGGATAGAAGCAGATCTTCAGTGGTCTCAGCCATCTGGAGCTAAAGTGATAAATCTAGAAATGATAAAAAATATTCTCTGAGAAGCAGATATTTTTCATAAAATTTAAGCACTAAAGCCAGTGGACTTTTATTCTGTAGAACAGATGATCTGCCCTTAGGCAAGACTACTGAGTATAAAATTTGACAGTAGATTAAAGTAGAGACATAATATTATAAAAAATAATGACAGCACAAAGAGAAAATAGAAAAAAAAAAACTACCATGTAACAGCAGGGCTGCCTGTGGCTATTTAACATAGGCTCAGAGGTTGAGTAATTTGTCTATGGTCATCCAGCTAGCAAGTGGAAGTGTCTGGATTTGGATTTGGTGCTGCCCCATTTCCTAAATCATTCCTCTTTCCACTGAACCACCAAGAGGAAGAGGGTCTGTGTTGAGTCATCTTGGGAAATATATTTGCCAAGTATGACCATTGCATGGGAGCAAGGTTCAAACTTGATTTTGTAGTGGTTCAGGGTTTTTGAACGGGGGAGGGACTTGGTATGAACCCTTTTTCCAGAGCATTAATCCGAGTGTCATCTGAAAAATTCACCAGAGGAGAGAAAATGTGAGGTTGGGGGAGACCATTTAGGGCATTATTATTATTCTGATCTGAGGTTAATAAGCACATTTCTTCCTGATTTCTCCTTCATTTAAGCTGTCCTTGTCATTTTTTGGGGGGTGTCATCATGCTCAGGGAAAGTACATAAGCCAGGAGCCTTTCTACTGTCACGAGTTTATATGTTAGCAGTCACTGTGTCTTGGGAGCTGCCAGGCCAGAAGAAGGGTGGGGATTCCTCTCGGGGATGCACATGCACCAGGGGAGACTCCAGGAGTGAGTTCCATTTGTATTCATACCTGCATGATATATCAAACCCTCTTACCTCCCAGCTTTGTAGAGAAGATGGCAGTCTGACATGTTGGTCTCTCATCAAATAGCATCTGTTTCCCTTTCATGTGGTCACATGCAGTATGGCTTTACATGTGAAGTGTGTGTTACTCTGGAAACATTTGAAATATCCTAAACAAAATGACATTTTTCTTTTTTTTTTTCTTAATTCAACAGAAAATGCCCTAAAAACAATAGAGGACGACGACAGAAGCAAAACCTAGGTCATTTTACTTCAGATACATCATCCAGAATGGTTTAAACTGATGACTTTTATATGTACACTGACCATGTGATGTACATTTGTCTTTTTTTAAAGAATGGAAATATTTATTTCAGAGGCCTTATTTTTGGACATTTTTAGTGTAGTACTGTTAGCTCGTATTTAGAATATTCAGCTACAACAGTTTTGGACTGTTTAGTAGTCTTTGTTTTATGTTTTTAAATACAGAAATTGATTTCACAAATTTGTACCACATGGTAATTCTAAGACTTGTTCTTTACCCATGGAATGTAATATTTTTGCAAAGATGGACCACTTCACAAATGGTTATAAAGTCAGACCCACTTCTTCCACAATGACCACAGCAAATGACCAAGCATGAACTGAAGGTAAAGATGTTTACAGATTACTTTTCTTACAAAAGAAAATCTAGAAGACTCTGTGTTTAGACATTTCAATGTTTTTGAGATTTATTAACCGATTTTTTAGACACTACCTATCGCATGAATTGTAAAGCTGTGTGTGTTAGATGTAAAATATTTATAAGGTGTATGGACTGGAATTTGATCCTTTCTCTCCTTGAAAAAATAATTCTGAATTTTTAAAAGTATATGGTAGCAATGATGGAATGGATCACTGAAAAGTAGATTTAGATGTTGTGAAAATTGTCTGTTTAACAAACAGATTGGAATAAAGCCTACACTATCATTTAAACTACTTCTATACACATTCATTTTTAAAGAAATATTTGTTTTAACATAAATAAACCAATTGTATCAGTGTTTGTGAATAAATGCAAAAATGATTGTTAACGATTGGTGCTCTTCACATGAGCTTAAAAATCATCTAAGACCTCTCTCCAAATTTGTCCTGTAGTAATAGCTATACTAATAGATTGTTGGTGTTTAAAGATCTGAAGTGTGAATAGAATGTATTCAGCTGTTTAACATGTAGTTTAGGTATTCAGAAGTATGCATGTAGAATTTAAGAATATGTTCAAAATATTAATTTTAATATTTGGTTTGGAAAAGCATGTTATAATATAATGTTTTCACTATACGGCCTCTGTTTTGGTGTGTTTATTTACTGCATTCTTTGATACTGACATATCAGTATGTTTAATATGTGAAATTAATAGAAAAAGCAGATTTCAGTTCAAAATTCCCATTTGCTTTTACAAATACTGCTTGAAATTGTCTAAAGGTAGAAGCTTCACCCAGCGCTTGGAGTTTGCTTTTTTGGTTATTTGGCTTCGAGGCTTAATATTAGTAACATGGTGGCCTTAGGGAACTTTTTTTTTAAAAAGCTTTCCTCTTCTACCCACACAGTCTTATTTGAGTCCCTTAGTCATCAGTAAGCATGTTTGGAACAGCACCCAGTGCTTTTGCAAGGGTTCATATTGCAGAACAGTCACGTATGGATATTTGTAGTTACAAATACTTGACCAGTCTCCAGGGGTGGGGTTTCCAACCCTTTAAACAACCCTGTTCCCTGTTATCAGGCTAACTTTTTGCTCTCAGTGCCAGAATTGATTGCGCTAAGACATCTTTCACTGAGAAATAAATAAAATGGAACATAATGGGTCTGCTTCAAATGCTGATAAAATCCACCAGAATCGCCTGTCGAGTGTGACAGATGAAGACCAAGACGCTGCTCTTACCATCGTGACTGTGCTGGACAAAGTAGCTGCCATCGTGGACAGCGTGCAGGCCAGCCAGAAGAGGATAGAGGAGAGACACAGGGCGATGGAAAATGCCATGAAGACCGTCCAGATTGACCTGCTGAAGTTTTCGCAGTCACACAGCAACACAGGTTATGTCATTAACAAGCTGATGGAGAAAACACGAAAGATCAGTGCTCACATTAAAGAAGTGAGGGCCCGAGTGGAGAAGCAACAAACTCACGTCAAAAAAGTTGAATCCAAGCAAGAGGAAATAATGAAGAAGAACAAATTCCGTGTGGTAATATTCCAGGTAAGCTGGCACCTGTGTTTAGCTCGATTACTGCTGTCTGTTGCGTCCTTTAATGGCCAACAGGTCTTGTCAGACCTGTCACATGGTAACTATTGTGTATATGCGTGTGGTGGAGTTCTGTATCATCAGAGATCTCAGGATAAAACCATTTCTATGTTAACTGGTATACTATCATGTCAGTGTTTTGAGCTTCTCAGCCGTTTCATGTAATATGAACTGTGGATCATAGCTGAGTCTATTTCTTGCCTTTGAAACTTAATATTGGTAAGCTGCTTTTGGCATATTAGCCGTATTAGCATGATGCCCTCTCAAAGCCTTTGAGAAGGTTAGGACTAGAAGATATCTAAGAAGCCTCCAGTTTAAAACACCTCTTTGTTATAGAAAAAAAGAAACTGAGGACCTGTAGCTCTGCAAAGTGGTTCTTTCCCTTATTATGGAGAGCCCAGAAAGCCTTAAACAGTAAAATGTAAACTTTTCAGAATATAATTTGTCTATTGGAATTTTTACCTATAATAATGTATAAGTCACAATAATAAGACAACGGTCTATTTCTTAATGAACAATCAGACAGTTGTTCTTTTTCTTATAGTTATATAAATGTAGGAGTCACATAAGTAATTCCTTATATTTGATTACCAAGTCTTTACTTAGCTGAATTCTTTTAGCTGCACTGCACAGCTTGTGGGATCTTAGTTCCCTGATCAGGGATCGAACCTGTGCCCTCTGCAGAGGAAGCACAGAGTCCTAACCACTGACTGCCTGGGAAGTCCCTACTTAGCTGATTTTACATGATAGTTTTTGTGTGGCGTTGTGTGTTGAGATAATAAGTTCCTATCTTACTCTGCACTTGATACTCATATTTTTTGAAATAGGAACACATCCATGGCAAATGCCTAATATCTATAATATATTTTAAAACTCTTACAAATTAAAAGGGAAAAAGTTGAACTTTCATGGTAGAAAAATTGGAAAGTCATTATCAGTCGGTTCACAAAAGACAAAGTAAATGAGCAAAATTCCATTTTCACCTATGTAAATATTTGCAGTTACTGAAACATTCGCAGAGTTTAAGAGTAGGAAATAATAAGCACTTTCATATTCTGCTGGTAGAATATTAAATGGTACATTTCTGGAGGGCAGTTTTGGTATTAGGTGTTAAGAACCTTAAAAATTCGCAAACCTTTTGGCCCCAAAATTTAATGTCAAAGAATTTGTTGTAAGCATAAAATCAGGAATGTGTGCGGGCATGTTCACTGGTACATATATGCAGTGTTATCACACTGTATTTTTAAAATGAATGTATGCCCATATGCATAGACAAAAGGCCTAGAAGAATAAAAACAAATTGAAATAGGAACACAGTTGGTAGGTAGTTGAAAGATACCAGGGATGTGGGCCATAACTCCCGGGGCATTCTTTACACTTCAGTCAATTCTCCATAGCCCACTGTTGGCTGATAAGGTTACACGGGGATGGCAGAGTGGTATTTTGGATCTGTATTTAAGAGCCTGTTGGTTATTTAGGAGGAAGAATGGGAGGAGAGAGAGGGTTGCTTACTTCAAAGGTAGTCAAGTTCGACTATGCCATCTGAAGGCCTTTACCATTTCCCTCTCCTCCCAGGTCCCTGGAAGTCCTTCTCCAGACTTAAATTTTTGAAAAAAAAAAATCAGTCATCTTACTCTCAGAAGCCAGTTGTAGTATATGTAATGGGGATCTAAATTTAGTACTGGAGAATGTAGTATCCATTCTTGAATTCACTTTTCCACGGGCGTTAACAGTTCATTGCAGCTCTATTTACAATAGCCAGGACATGGAAGCAACCTAAGTGTCCATCAACAGATGAATGGATAAAGAAGATGTGGCAAATATATACAATGGAATATTACTCAGCCATAAAAAGAAATGAAATTGAGTTATTTGTAGTGAGGTGGTTGGACCTAGAGTCTGTCATACAGAGTGAAGTAAGTCAGAAAGACCATATGCTAACACATATATGTGGAATCTAAGAAAAAAAAAATGGTTCTGATGAACCTAGGGGCAGGACAGGAATAAAGATGCAGACGTAGAGAATGGACTTGAGGACACGGGGAGGGGGAAGGATAAGCTGGGACGAAGTGAGAGAGTAGTATTGACATATACACACTACCAAACGTAAAATAGATAGCTAGTGGGAAGCAGCCACATAGCACAGGGAGATCAGCTCAGTGCTTTGTGACCATCTAGAAGGGTGGGATAGGGAGGGTGGGAGGGAGGGAGACACAAGAGGGAAGAGATATGGGAACATATGTATATGTATAACTGATTCACTTTGTTATAAAGCAGAAACTAACACACCATTGTAAAGCAATTATACTCCAATAAAGATGTTTAAAAAAAAAAAACAAACAGTAATGGGTATAACTCACCCTCCACTTGCATGGGGCATGCCAGGAAACATTGTTGGTATCCAGCATTTCTCCTGAGAACCTTTGTGTGAAGAGTAGACCAGGTTAACAATCAAGATTTACAAAGGCTAAAGAAAGCAGAGGAGTTTCTGAGAAGTTCTAATTGACCCTTGTTTGTCTATTGACATAATTCTTTTTTTTAAAAGTTGTTTCTATGTTCACCTGTTTATTCCCTGAAAGTTGCTATTTTTTTTCTTTGAGCACCTACAGTTACTTGAATGAATAGAAGATGGTATGAAAAAGGAAGCGAGAGGCACTAGTGAGAGACATAATGCTATGAAGAGTCTGTGAAGTTAAGTTGTTCAGAGTAAGCAGCACTTTATCTATAAGCAGTGGCTATCTCTTGTAATGGGAGAGCATGTAAAGAAAAGATAAATACCAATGGATTCATTGATTCATTAGATATTAGAACACTATATACAGCATTCATATGGGTTTGTTTAACAGTTAGAAGTCATATGCTTAACAGTTAAAAGTCATATATATATATATGTGTGTGTGTATATATGTATATATATATATAATTTTTTTTTTGGCCAAACTGCGCACCTTGCAGGATCTCAGTTCCCCAACCAAGGATTGAACCCAGGCCACGGCAGTGAAAGCTCCAAATCCTAACCACTAGACCACCAGGGAACTCCCAAAATTCTTATAATTCATTCTTACAGTTAATATGTTTAAGTGGCTATATTGAGATTGCTCCTTCCACTAAAATTAACTTGAAGCTGAGTAATTCAGCTCTAGTATACTTTCATTTCGATTTGGGTTTTTCCTCAAAAAGATTTCCCTAGATATATCTTTTGGTGGCAAGTCTTTATTGCTATTTTATCTCCCACCGTTGTGTACGGCAGAGCTTTCACCTAATTGTGGACATTGGCATTGAAAAAAATGATCTGCTCTTTATCATACAATTATGATTTCTCCTTGAACATGCTTTCACCTTAGCAACCTCCTCACCATGAAAGAAAGCCAGGAGGCTTCCCATATCTTCTAACAATTTTGCTTACTAACCACATGCCCGTGCCTCCCAAATGAGGTATTTGGCCATTCCCTAATGATAAGTCCCGGACTTCTAAATATTCGAAATTCTCTTAGCAGTATTACTTTGATAATCAAGGCCATTATCCTCTGACTCATAATACTCATTTTGTTACAAAAATCATCTTTTTACCTAGAATTTTACATGAAAAAATGTATAATAATTGTATTTGGAAATAACTGTAATTCAGCCCTATAATTTTCAATTACTGTTACAGTGTATTCACCACTAACTCGTGGTATCTTTGACTCAGAGGAGTTGCAACAAATAGATTTACATAGCAGGTGCTTTCTCTGTTTCTACCCCTGTTTTGTTTTGTTTTTAAGCCTGAGTTTGTTGTGCAGTTGAAGAAGGGTTTGTGATTCTTGAGTTAAGCCATAACTGATTTCTTCACAGCAGGATTGTGAGGGTTTTTCCATATGAAACAGTAATTATTGTTTGGCTCCTTTTCTAATTATACCTACTCAGTCCATACCCACCCACTCAGTGCTGCTGAAGCTACTCCCTGTAGTAGGTGTCAGGAAAGGAGAGGAATAATGTTGCTGCTTCTGATTCATCAGAGAGCTATGAGATACCCACTCTACCTTTTTTTTTTTTTTTTAAGTTCCTAGACTCTCCAATCCTGTAGCCAAAGAAGTTAATTTTAAATAAGTATCCAGAGAAGTAAAGTTCTGGGGATACGTTCTTGACTATCAGGATGATAGGTTTTGGAATACGTATAAATGTATTTCTTACACAGTAAATTTTTTGGTTGAACAGATTTAATCTGGATCTCAAGTAGCAGCACAGTTTCTTTTAGAAATTTCAACTCGTGGATTCAATTAAAAATCCCATGATCTTTAAAGTTTTTCCTGTTTAGTTTTAGAAATAACCCCGAAATAGAAAGTTGGGGTCCTTTAGCAGCCATGTTTCTGGCCTGGTTCTCAAGGTTACCAGTGTCTGCCATGTTCCCAAATCCAATTTGATGAGTCCTTTTACCTTTTTGACATATTTGTCATAGTTGGTCCCTCCCTCTCTTCTTGAAACTTTTTTCCCCTTGGCTTCTGGGGGTGCCTCTCGCTCTTGGATTTCCTCCTGCCTCACTGGCTGACATTTATCCTTTTTGGTTCTTTCTCATCTCTTCCTTCCTCTTCTTCTTTTTTTTTTTTTGAATTATTTATTTATTTATTTGGCTGTGCTGGGTCTTAGTTGCGGCACGTGGAATCTTAGTTGCCCCGTGCGAGATCTTTGTCGCAGCATGAGGGATCTTTAGTTGCAGCATGCAGGGTCTTTAGTTGTGGCATGTGAACTTTTAGTTGTAGCTTGTGGGATCTAGTTCCCTGACCAGGAATTGAACCCGGGCCCTCCTGCATTGGGAGTGTGGAGTCTTAGCCACTGTATCACCAGGGAAGTCCCTCATCTCTTCCTTCTTATCTTCAGGTCCAAAATCCATTTATGTATCAATAACACCAAAATTCAAAAATCTGTAAAAATAAAATTTTTATCGTAACTTATTTGGCAGCAAGACCTAGCTTTACCTGAACTCAGTGGATGCCAAAACCCAACCTCAAGTAGCATGAGGCTGTTTATACTCTTTGTCCCACCTTAGAGTGAATATTTGTATTTTTTTGCCACAAAAAGGTTTTTTCCCAAGATCTCACTGGGAATGTTATGTAATATATTATTTTCCCCAAATCTGAAATATTCTGATTTCTGAAAGGTAGCTTTGTTCCAAGGAGTTTTGAATAATGGGGTGTAGACCCATTCATTCAATCTCTTGGTGATCTCTTTCATCTGGTCTCATGATTTTTAGTTTCATCTTTATGTTAATGATGCCTAAATTTATCTCTAGTCCAGATCTCTCTCCTGAATCCCAGACTTATGTACTCAGCTGTCCACTCAACATCTCTGCTTGGATGTACAGTGGGCATCTCAAAGTCAGCATGTTCAGATCCCATCCTTCCCCATCTCAGTGAATGGCTAATCTGTCCTTCAGCTGCTCAGGACCTGGACTAGAGAATCATCCTTGACACTCTCCACATCTCAATCTAGCAGCAGCAGATCCTGTTGGCTCCTACCTTCAAAGTGGATCTGGAATCAGGCCACTTCTCACCACCACCTCTGTCCACACCCTGATCCATCTCCTACCTGATTGAGCTCAGTGGTCTCTAACTGCTGTCCCTGCTTCTCATCTTGCCCTCGATAGCCTCGTTTCAGCAGGGTGACCCTTTTACAACATAGGTCAAGTCATGTCACTATCCTCCTCAAAACTTTTTAGAAGGCTTCCTATCGCACTCGGAGTAAGAGCCACGGTCCTTATGATCACATACAGAGCCCTACGTGAGCTGGCCCTCCCACTGCCTCTCTTATCCTCTCTCCTCCTCTTGCCCCTTGGTCACTCTGCTTCAGCCACACTGCCTGCCTTGCTGTTTCTCGTTTCCTCCCAGTTATATGCATTACCTTCAGGTCTAGGCTTGGATGTCACCTTATTAGTGAGGCCTTTCCGAGCGTCCTCCCCAGTCACTGTGTATCCCCCTGCCCTGCTCTATTTTTCACCTTAGCACTTATCACCATCCAACATACTATGTAAGTAACTTGTTTATTTCTCTCTTCAAGAATACAAGTTCTTTTACTCTGTTTTTTTTTTTTCTTTTGCGGTACACGGGCCTCTCACTGCCGTGGCCTCTCCTGTTGCGGAGCACAGGCTCCGGATGTGCAGGCTCAGCGGCCATGGCTCATGGGCCCAGCCGCTCCGCGGCATGTGGGATCTTCCCGGACCAGGGCACGAACCCGCATCCCCTGCATCGGCAGGCGGACTGCCAACCACTGAGCCACCAGAGAAGCCCTTTTACTCTGTTTTATTCAAAGAGGGAGGTTCTCAGTTCCTAGACTAGTGACTGGTGCATGGTAGGTGCTTAGTAACAATTTGTTGAATGAAGGCGTATGCTTCTTATTTGTTCCAACCGTCATTTGTTGAGTATACCTACTATGTACAAGGCACTCTGATAGATGCCAGGCATAAGACATAAATAAGATACGTCTCTGCTTTCCTGGAAGCTATTATTTAGTGAAGGCCTCAGGGAGACATATATAAATGAGTAGAGTTCTGATTCAATTCAGACTCTGATAAATGTTATAAGTAGAGGAATGCATGTGTCATTTTGGTATAGATTGGAGACAGGTTTGACCTCTGGGGGAAGTTGGGGATATTTGAATTGACTCGAAGAAAGATTTTATTCACAAAGCTGGAAAGAGGTGAAAGGTAGCAAAAACCACGTTTATAAAGGCATGCAGGGATGAAAACAGTATGTGTTTAAGGAACTCAGAGGGGTTGTGTTGCTGGACTGGAGGAGTGGGAAAGTAGGTTTTGCTCAAACTGAAGAGCCTTCTAATTATACTGAAGAATTTGAACTCTATCCTTTGAGTATTGGTGAGCTCCCCAATGTTTTAAAGTAGAGAAAGCATGTGATCAGAGCTATGTTTTAGAAACATTTCTCAGGAAGTACTTTGGTGATGTTTTAGAGGTATAAGTATTGCACGAGTTCAGGCCTGAGATGACAGGGCCTGAACTAAGACGTTGGTAGAGGCAAGGAGGAAGGAGGCGGGAACAGAAGAGTTAGTAGTTATTAAGCAATATTATCGACAGCGCTTAGTGACCAGTTGGATATGGGATGAAGAGAGGGAATATTTGGGACCATGCTTCTGAGGTTTTTCTGGGTGGCACCTGGAGGTATTGGTGCTGAGAGGTCCAGGAAAGGATGATGGCTGGGCCTTGATTTTTGGATATGTGAAGTTAGAGGTTCCTGTGTTACATCTAGGTGGAGAAGTCTTTCTGACATGTAGAAATGGGTTTTCATCTTAGGGGAAGAGGAGAGATGAAGGTAAAAGATTTGTGAGTCTGCTTGCCTGGATGTGAAGGTAGAGCAGTGGATAAGTTTGCTCGGGGTGAGCTTGGGAGATGAAGAAAAAGAAACCCTGAGAAATGCCAGCATTTAGGGAGTGGGGGGAGGATAAGCAGCCCGTGGAGGAGATTGAAAAGGCGTGGCCGGAAGGTTAAAGAACCCATCGCTAACACGCTTGCTTTCTCTCTCCTTCAGGAGGATATTCAGTGTCCAACGTCCCTGTCTATCATGAAAGACAGAAGCTTGACTGCTGAGGGTCCAGAGGAGGAGGACGATATCTTCGATCCCCCAGTTGATCTGTCTTCGGATGAAGAATATTATGTTGAAGAGAGCAGATCTGCCAGGCTTAAAAAGTCAGGCAGGAAGCGCATTGATAATATCAAAAAGGCCTTTTCCAAAGAAAACATGCAGAAGACACGGCAGAATTTTGACAAGAAAGTGAACAGAATTAGGACTAGAATAGTGACACCAGAGAGGAGAGAGCGGCTAAGGCAGTCAGGGGAGAGGTTAAGGCAGTCGGGGGAGAGGCTGAAGCAGTCAGGGGAAAGGTTTAAGAAATCTATTTCTAATGCAGCTCCTTCAAAGGAAGCTTTTAAGATGCATAGCCTTCGGAAAACTAAAGACCGTGCTGCGGCCGAAGGTCCCGAAGAGGTCAGGGAGATAGGGGTGGACATCATTGCCAGGAGCGAGTCTCTGGGCCCCATCAGTGAGCTGTACACCGAGGTGCTCAGTGAAACAGACCCCAAGGAGGCCAGAGCCTCACATCCTCCCCGAGAAGGTGGGGAAATCTCGACCCCCGAGCCTTTAAAAGTTACTTTTAAACCCCAGGTGAAAGTAGAGGATGACGAATCTCTTTTGCTAGATTTAAAGCAGTAATTATAAAGAGGAATTAAGTATATTATAATTGTAAGTCTCCTTAATCACACAGTTTTAGTTTAATTAGCATAGTCATTTACATGTATATGCCATATAGGAAAACATAAGTGGTATGGCTGTCTCATTTCTTAGGTTTAAAATTTTAAAGGTAATACAATTATTAATATATATTTGCTTGATTAATATACACTTCCTGGGGAATTCTTTTTTTTTTTTCCCCTCCCCCAGGACTTACATGATTCTATCAGCTTCCTCTCTTAGGTCACCTCTCATGGCAGCTGTGGATTTTTAAGTTCCTTTCTCTTGCCCATCAGAAAAATAGTTTCCTAGTGAGGCCCAGTTAGGTGTTCGGTAGTCTACAATAAATGAAGGCCAAATTTATGGCCGTCATTTATTTGCAAGTGAACTCTCGATTTTGGTCTAGATTAATATTGTGGCCAAGCTCAAAGGGGAATAAGTCACATGTGGATTTTATCTATATGTTCACATCAATAGATTTTTTAGTAAATTAGCAGTCACACCCCTTTTTGATGCCTTTGCGTAAAAACGTTGAAGTGCTGGACTTGAGCGTTTAGTTCTGGCATCACAGCTTTGCTTACAGGGAGCCACTTGGCAAGTCGTCTAATGGTCTGGTCAGTACAACGGAGAGGGTTCGCCTGTCCTACCCTTCTCAGAGGACTGTTGTGAAGATAAGGAAATGTTATACATTCTGGGGGAACAAGAGCTATTTCCAGAGAAAACAAACCCCACTGGTTCCTCAAAAGCAGAATCGAAATAATTCCATCTTCTGAAAAAGTCCTGAGCTCCAAGCAGTGAGGACCTAGGTCGGACAGACACTAAAGTTGGTCTTCAGAAGCGTTTTCACAGAATCAGGAATCAAAAGTCAATGTTTGGATGACATCTTTTTTGTCAAAGACTAAAACCAGACCTTGGGTTTGAGTTGGGTCTTGAAACGTTTCCTGGAAAATTCTTTTCTGATTTTCTTCTGATTCAGATCTCTGGTGGACTGGAGCAGCATTGTTTCGAGCAGCATGAAGCCTGCAACTGTGGCTGTGTCTTCCAGAGGCCTTTCTAAAGTCAGCCCTTGTGCAGTGCTTGGAAATGACCTCAGATGCTTCTGATTTCCAGAGTGAACCCCTCAGGGCCCATCCGTCCAAAACAGTATTCGTAGGTGTTCATCATAACTGCTTTGGGAGGAAGCCAGATTCCACTTATTTGTTAGCTGTAGATCTAGCCAATCTAGAAGTAGATATTATTGCTAAAGAAAGAGAAATGGTCATACCGGTCCTGCACTTGTGTATGTTTAAATCTTCTGGTTTGTAAAAGGGAAGAAATGATGGAATTGTGGAATTTGAAGAGTTTGGACAGCAGTCAGCTTTCAGTCAGTTTTGGATGCTCAAGTAGTAATTAAAAATTGTACACACACACACCCACCCACACACACACACACACACACACACACACACACACACACACACACAGAATCAGCTTTGAAATATTTAACTCAGTTACCCAGCTGTTTGGGTTTGGGAGTTTGATTCAGCATCATTTCCTCTTCACTCTGCGTGAATACATAAAATCATGAATTGTTAATCTCATTATCTTTTTTTATTGAAAACTAAAGTGTATACAGCTTTGAACAATACTTTAAAAGGAATAATTTTTAAAATGTTAGAGTTTAGAAAGAGCTTGGATGCCTAATCACACATTTCCTTAAAGCCATAATAAATTTGAATTTAAAAAAGACATTATTACAAAGTTTGATGTCAGTGTCCTTTTTGTAAATACTTTTACTAATAATGAATGCAAACAGTATGGCATGTATTTGATATAGTAACCCTACTCATAATAGATATGTTTCTAGGTTAAGCAGAATGTAAAGAAGTTATATGCTTTTTTTTTTCTGGCCCTACACAGTCCTACAATTGAGCAAAATATCACTGTCAAGGAATTTTTGTAAAGTCCATTTGCTTACTGACCCATTATATAAGCAGACTTGATATGTTATGGAACATTTCCCACATAGGTACGTTTGAATTTTGATTTAGAAGGCATTATAGCCTGGCCAGCTCTTCATCATGGTAGACTCTGAACAATTTCATGTTCCCAGAGGTTCATTGTAACTTACACTGCTTTCTTGGTACTAGGATTTTCCCCTCCGTGTCACTTCTGTCTCTCAACATTTCCCCCCATGTTTAGAGCGTTCCTCAATTCCACATTCATGATTTTTTTCTCCTTTCACCCCATTCTCTTGACGTAAAGAATGTCTTTATTATAGGCTGCAGAATCATACATCTTCATTTAATGCAAGGAATATAGTCAACATTCTCTATTTTTAAAGTTTCAGACAACACAGATTTTCTCCTCATTTTACTCTTCTGTGTTTTTGAAATTATATGTTAGATTTTAAACAGTTTATTGAAATAAAACCATTAGCAGGATTTCTCCCCTTTTCTTTCTGTGAGGCAGAACAATGCGACATCCATAGACACCCAGGGCATGGAGCCCACTCTCAGGCTCTACTATAGAATAGACAGACGAGAAGAGGAAAGTGCAACTCTGTCTCCTGCACATGATGGATCCAGAGGCTTTCCTCTCAGGGTCTATGGTGGCCTGGTTCTGGGCCATAGGTTAGAGAAAAGGGCCCAATGTGAATAGTGATAAGAGGAGCATGAAAATTCAGCTTGTTGAGAGCGTATTTGTGGTGTGTGTAAACTCCCTTGAACAGGTTTTCATAAATTAAAAATACAAACCAAACTACAGTATTTCATTTTGACTTTATTGTTTACCTTCCATGTACGTATAAGGGTTTGGTTCAGAACAGTCTGAAGTTCACTGTGATTCTATCAGCTTGAGAGCATGGGTCATGTTATGTAAAATATTTCACAGAATCACTGTTAACTCTACAGTCCCCAAACATGAAATTATTGGCCCTGTTTTTCTTCTGAGACATGTTTTCTATAGCTTTTATTGAACCCTACTAAAAATATTATAGGTTACAATCCCCAAATAATTGCTGTGGCGTATCTGAGTCAAGACTAGGGAGAATGACCACTGTGGTCTCATCCTCAGTTCTGTTGGAATTTGGGGCATGCTAGTATCTGGTCTGTAGTGAATGAAAAATGAATAAGCCTTAGTGCTGAGTTTTGTGTGTCATTCTTGTGACCACTTCTGAGTTATGTGATTTCTGAGGATTTATAGCTGTCCTTAGCAAGTCAGAATCCTTCAGTGTATTTCTTGGGTGGATAGGAGATCTAGGATAACTAGCTCTTCACTGTGAGTCTCTTAGGACATCCAAGGATCCCCAAGAGAATAGCTTGGAGTGGCAGAACATCCTCAGGCTTTGAATTTACTCTGGGCATCTTCCTAAACTCAGCTGTGCTTGTCAGGGGCTGTCCTAGACTGCTCTGCCACTTGATGCCTTTGCTCATGCCGTTGGGTCTCTCGTGTGGTTTGGGAGATGAGTTTCAAGTTCAGTGATAATGTCCATTTCCTTCTTTTATCTTTCCTTGGTTACCTCCCACCCCTTAGGAAGGGTGTGATTAATTCCATATAGTCAATATACGTAGCACCTTTGATCTGCCAGATTCTGTGTGAGGCACTGAGAATTCAAAGATGAATAGAACATGGTCCTTGTTTCTTCCCCTTCCCCCTCTCCCCTTTTCTTCCTTTCCCCTTCCCAGCCCTGATCTCAGACTCACTGTTTCTAGGAGTCCGTCAAGCCAAAATTCAGCAACGTGACTAGTGATGTGTATAATATGATGGAACTGTAGAGATGGAAGATGTTGATATAGAATTTAGATTATATGTCAGTCATACCACTTATCATTACATTTTAGTTCATTTGTGTGATTGTCTTCTAGACTAGACTGTGCTGCTCAGGGGCAGGAACTCTTATTCTATTCATCTTTGGGTCCCCAGCACTTGGGAGCCTCCCAAGTGCTAGGCATCATTAGGTATCATGATATGAAAAATATGAAAAATATGGACCCTGCACTTAAGGAGCTTTTCCTCTGGTGGAGAAGACAGACATGTAATCCAACATCACTGCATAATGTGATTGGAGCCTCATGTCTAAGAAAGGATGATGGGAGCATAGAGGAAGAGCGTCTAACAAGCTGGGGAGGGGGTGTCAGGGAAAGCTAGAGAAAATGGTGCTTCACTTGGCATTTGAAGACCAATCAAGTGTCAGCTAAGTAACAGAATTCAAGGCAGGATGCAGCTGGAGAGGTTGTATGAAGATGTTTTGGGTTTTATGTCAAAGGCCATAGAGAGCCATTGAGATCGAAAGCTGTGGAGTGCCCTGACTGATGTTTGTGGAAGGATGTTCTGTTAGCAGCAGGGGCAGTGAGACCAGTTACTAGGCCCCTTACATTTTTCCAGCTGAGAATAGCACCTGACCTCAAGCATTAACAGAGCTCTGCACGGGATAAACTTAGATGTGGCTTGTGACAGGGATCAAATGATAGCCAGGTTTCTGACTTGGGTGAGTGGTCCTGCTGTTCACTGAGACAGGAAATGTGGTATCCTGTCTGGGGACTCTTACACGGTACTCTCCTGCTGCCCCTCTCACTCTCTGCTCTGACAGCCTCTGTTGCCGGTCCCTTGCATAACCTGAGAAACAAAGGGGAGCCATGCATACACTCCAGAAGCTCCCACACTAGAGGTCTGCCTAGTCTAGCCATTGTGGCTCTCACCCATGCTTGAAGAAAGCCTCATTTGGAGTGATCCTTTCCTGGTTCTAGCAAGTGCCTTGCCCTCTCCACCAGGACTCCAAAGTTCTTGGGAAGCAGCATTGCCTTTCAGATGTAAGGCCATTGTGAGAGCTTCTCTCCCATCAGTATCTTTGTTCAAGGCCAGATTTTTGCTTGCTCATTGTATGGTCCAAAGAAAAGCTGCCCTTGATCTTAGAATGGATGCTTTTGATTTGTTTATTTCTCTTTTTATAATCTCAGCGGTTGTTTGGCTCCCAAGGGTTCTAGCCAAAGCTGTGCTTGGTATTGCAGCTGACACTACAGTAAAAGCTGCTGTAACCTGGTACCTTGGCCAAGGCCAGTCACCCAGGTTCATGTAGCTACTCAGCTGCTGGGGCTACAGTAAGAGCCTCGATCTCATCATGGGTGCTTTGGTTTCAAACCTCATCCCTTGGTGTCTGTCACATGAGATCTGAGTCATGGCATCACAGATGTATTAGGGGTTCAAGATGGGCTTTGATGCAACCCATTTTTCTTCTTTTCCAAGGTTCTGGCTGATGGAAGAGTTCGTTTAAGGATCACCAGCAAAATGGAGACCAAGGTGTCATCTTATTACTGGCTGGGCAAATGTCTAATACTTCCCCCAAATGCAGAGCATCTGGTGGATTCTGTTGGAGAATGTGGCTTAGACCTAAGACGAGAGAGAGAGAGAGAGAGAGAGAGAGAGAGAGAGAGAGAGAGAGAGAGAGAGAGACCCTGCTGTGTCCCTGGGGACCTGCATACTTTGTGTGGCAGTAGAGAGAGCAAGGTTTGTGGAGCAGAAGCAGGGTCCATTTTATCAGCTAGCAATGAAGCCCACAGGCCAGCCTCACATACTCAGCCAGGGGGAGCAGGGGATATGGAGGGACCCCCTCCGCCCCCTGGCTCAGGTGGGCAGGTAGTAAGGAGATGGGAGGCAGGGAGGCTGGGGCTCCTGACCCAGAAAACCCACCATCCCAGAACGAAGGGTCTGATTTGAAGCCATAGCCTGGCTTGTGCTGTCGCCTCATGTGCAGAGTTAAACCTAGCCCACGGAAGGTAGCCACTACCACTGAGGCCTATTTTGGACACACTAAATTGAGGACCACGAGGAGGGCAGGCAAGTAGATACTACAGGTCCCAGACCGAAGGAGAGGGCTGGAGAAACACTTGTTAGACGAAGCACAGGTAAGTGAAATTGTGGGTTTTCATGAGAAAGTTCTGGCAGTTTGACTTTGAAAGAAACAGTGGATAAAGATCTTTCAAGAAAGGAATGGGTAAAGAAGTTGGCTAACTTGTAAATTCAGCTTTTCTTCTGAACAATTCTTCGTGGGCTCTTATTTCAAGAACTTTCTCCTGGTCAGTCTATTAACTGACCTTAGGCAGTCTATTATCTTCGTAAGGGCAAGAATTCTCTGTTAAACACTGTCTGGTTTCCAGACCTCCCTGATACAATTCACTTTAGGATAAGAGAAGGACTAAATATTCTAACCTTAAATTTAGAACTACAATGAGCACCACAGTCTGGAGGGTTTCGTTCAGTCTCTTGCTGTTAGTCCATTAAGGTATTACTTAATGGCTAAAGTTTGCCTACAGCATAATATTACAAAGCAGCCAAGTTACCCGTATAATCTCATGGGCTAATATTCACAACTTATCAGTCTCATTAGGCCTTTTATCTGAATAAGTTTCAAATTCTCAGACTGTGGTTATGTAGATATGTTGTTTTAGGGTAAAATAAAATCCATTGAAATGAGTCTTTCACTTTAATTGTATTAGTACCTTTCAAGTGGCCACATTTATTTGGAAAGTTTCTGTAAGGAGAAGAAATAAATTAGCAGAATTATGCACGGGATGTGCTTGGCTCTGGTTCGAAGCAACGGAGAAGATTTCAGAGGGAAACATTCGTATGCTTGTCAACTGTTAAGAAATAGGACTAAATTTTCTTCAAGAGGAGAGAAAATATCCTATTAAACCATAGGTTGTGGATGCATGAGGAGAGTGCACCCAAATGTTCTCTACCTGAAACTCATACATCTGTCTCACATAAAAAATCACCAACGTTACAGGCAAACCTGTGTTGGAGAGTAAAATCACTTAAGATTTACTAGTTATTCTCCCATATTCTTAAATAATCATCTTCCAGTGATAATCTACTTCAACATCTCTCTCCTTGTTTTTCGTCTCCAGAATGACAGCATCTGTGAGGGTAGAGGGGCCGGAGAGAGACTAAATCATTGGTTATAGGGACCAAAGGGGCCTGAATTTACTCCTATGGTTTGATGGAGGCCACATATACATATGGTGGATTATGTTTCTTGACTTTCTCTCAAAATTTTGTGCCGAAAAGGCAATGATTATTACATTTTTTTCCCCAGGGGCAGACGATATAGGAATGCAGAGAATGGACATGGAAATCATGAAACTTAGTCGTGAGTCTTCTGGGCAAAAAAACAACTCTCTCAGCTACAAATTAAAGATCAAAGCCAGGAACACCTTGAAATAGTACACGCTGAGGAATAAAGGTAAATGGGTGGTCTCCATTGTCCTTGAGGACAAAGCAAAATAAATGGGTTTCAAATGCAGGGGATTTCCGCAAAGAAAGGCCCCTACTGTGCAGAAACATTTTCAAAGGGTTTAAGAATTGAACCCTCTTCTGTTTTGAGGTAGGGTAGTGAATGAAGTGCCTAGAGATGAATGCATGCATCACATTTTTGTTGTTCCGTAGTTTCTTACAATGTGCAGCCATGATTGTCATATTCATATTATTCTTTTTGTAAAGCCTCTTAAAACATTGTTCGTGCCTGCTTACTGGGATTTTATGAGTTAAGAGCAAGAGACTATTTCCCACCAATAAGATAATATCTTATCTTGTACCTCCCATAATTCAGTGCTTTCTTTATATTAGGTATTTACTAAGTAGTTACTGAATGAAAACAAATGATTCTTTGAAGTATGACATCTTTTCTTAATATTTTTGAATTAAGGTCATTTATTTATTTGGTATTTATTGAGCATCTCCTATAAGCCTGGCACTTTTCTAGGCTCTGGGGAAAAAAAGCAGTGAACAAGACAAAAAGTTCCTGCTTTCAAAGAGAGCTAAACTAACATTCCAGAGGGAGACTAATGATAAGTAAGTAAATGTAATATGTTAGGCGGTGAAAAGTGTTAGGAAAAAATAAGTCAGGGTAAGGAGGTGGGACATTATGGGTGGGGTGGTGCCCGATGGGTGCTGTTTTACAAAGCGTGTCCAGGAAAGCCTCTCTTGAGAAGGTGGCCACAGTCAGTGTCCTGAATCTAATGCAAGAATTTCTGGGAAAAGAATTTCAGGTGTGTTCAGAGGACAGTGTGGCTGAAGTGGGTGAGGATGGAAGAGTGAGACCAGTGGGGTGTTACATAGGCTGTGGTAAGGAGTGTGATTTTTACTCTGAAGGAGAAGGGGGCATATTAAGCTTGTTGAGCAGAGTGACAAGATGTAATTTATTGATCTGTTTATACTTGTTGAAAAGTCAAACCATTGTGTTCATACAAAAAGCTAACTAGGGACTTCCCTGGTGGTGGTGCAGTGGTTAAGATCCGCCTGCCAATGCAGGGGACACGGGTTCGAGCACTGGTCCGGGAAGATCCCACATGCCGCGGAGCAACTAAGCCCGTGCACCACAACTACCGAGCCTGCGCTCTAGAGCCCGCGAGCCACAATTACTGAGCCCACGTGCCACGTGCCTAAAGCACGTGCTCCACAAGAGAAGCCACCGCAATAAGCCTGTGCACCGTAATGAAGAGTAGCCCCTGCCCGCCACAACTAGAGAAAAGCCTGCGTGCAGCAACGAAGACCCAATGCAGCCAAAAATAAAAAACAAAAAAAGCTAACTAGAGTTCCTGTCTTAGTTCACAGTGCAAAGGAAAAATCATCCAAACTCCAAACACTTTCCGTTCTATGCTCTCCTTAATAGTTTAGTCCTTTGCCACATCCCAGGAACCCCATTGCAGCTCAAGGCTGACATCTAGTGGATATTTTCACAATTGTTTATAAGCCTGCAAATTGGAACATTCCAGCTCTTGATTAGAAATAGAAGGTGAGCTTTAATGTAAAAATCACAAACAGGATGATAAAACAATCATAATAATCTTAGGAGAAGATTACAGTAGACTTGCCTCCTTGTTTTTCTTTGGATCATATTCTGGTGAGTTTGCATTCCTCTAACAAGTATTTGTTAAAACTGGTAGGTTTAGCTGCCAGAAGATTGTGGTAGGAAAATCATGGGCTGGTAAAGGGAGAATAAGTCAGCACTGGGTGGAATCACGGGGAGAAAGTGCTCTGGTTCTACGAGTGCCCTTCTAGCCTGTGGTTTGTTGTGTGGTATCTAAGGGTGTGTGTGTTCCAAACCTGACCGGGAGTCAGGTTGACACTGATTTACAAAAGGGGTCTGAGGTCACGAGCAGGGCATGATGGGAGGAGTTGAGGGCAGTGGGGAAATACTCAAAGTCAGGTGCAGTTAGGTGGTTCCCAACGCTTAAATGGGGTATTGAGTGCAGCAGTCAAGAGCTTTAGCTTTATAGCTGGACATCGGGCTTCATGTCTTACGCTGCCATTTACATACTGACTGTAAGAACTTGGGCGAATTGCACTCTCCGTATCTCAGTTTCTAAATTGTACCCACTTTGTAAAGGTGTTTTATTAAGTCAGGTAATTTATGCAAAGCACTTAACATGCTGGCACTTAGTACGCAGTCAGTAGCAGCTAGGTGTTATTTTTCAGAGGAACCATGAGTAGCCATCAGAGGTAGAGAAGCAGGCTATTGTGGTAATAATAGTACCGCACTAAAAAACTTTTTTTTTTTTTTGCCCCCAGCACTGAAGATTAGCAGAATTGGGCTTCCCTGGTGGCACAGTGGTTAAGAATCTGCCTGCCAACGCAGGGGAACATGGGTTCGAACCCCGGTCTGGGAAGATCCCACAGGCCGCAGAGCGACTAAGCCCATGTGCCACAACTACTGAGCCTGCGCTCTAGAGCCCACGAGCCACAACTACTGAAGCCCGTGAGCCACAACTCCTGAGCCCGTGTGCCACAACTACTGAAGCCCGTGCGCCTAGAGCCTGTGCTCTGCAACAAGAGAAGCCGCCACAATGAGAAGCCCGTGCACCACAACGAAGATTAGCCCCCGCTCGCCGCAACTAGAGAAAGCCTGCGTGCAGCAACGAAGACCCAACGCAGCCAAAACTAAATATATAAATTAAAATTTTTAAAAAGATTAGCAGAATTTAGGTTTTAACTATTTCGTATATCTATATGATCCATTTTATCTGCATTGATTGAGGGTAGTTGAATATTCTGCCTAAGGTATATCATTATACTACATAAATATTAAAATTGTTCAGTGGCTTTCATTACTTTTAGGGAAAAAGATCCAAATATTTAGCTCTGTGGGACCTGGCTCCTGCCTGCCTCTTCAGATGATCTCTTACTACTACTCCCCCTCAGTTTCTGCATACCAGACATGCTGAGATGTGCTGGCATTTTTGTGGGTCCTCCAACACCTTGTTCCACCTGTCTCAGGACCTTTGCACAGGCAGTCTCCTTAGCCAGTCCACATCTCTCCCACCCTACCCACCCCAACAACCAAGTACACACCTGCTAATTAATGCCCACTCATCTTTCCGATTCCAGCTCAAATGACACTTCTTCAGGGAAGCTTTCCCAGACTCCACCCCACTCCCAGGCTGGGCAAGCCTCCCTTGTTATAAGATATCATAGCATTCTGCACTTTTAGTTTTTCTTCAGAACACTTACAGTTTTAAAGTATATATTTATTTGCTTCCCAACTAGACCTTAAGCATCTTAAAAGCTGGAATGGTGTCTGCTTGACCCGTCGTTCTGTCCTTGCCAGAGTGCCTGATACATTTAGACTCTCAGATATTTTTTTGAATAGTAAAGAGAGTAGTGTGAAGGAGGTGGGATCTGATTTGAATATTAAAGTGCAGAAATAGGTAAAACGGTTGATGACTAACTCGAGTGTGAGGGGTCTAGTGGGTACTGTGGTGTGATGCCCAGGTTCCCTCTTTAAGACGGGGCATTCATTCCTCCAGGGTGCTGGGAGTTTTGATGGCTGATGGCAGTCAGCCTAATCCCTCCACAGGAATTACCCTCAGCAAGGAGACCACCTCACCTAAGGTCACACTCCCTCCTGAGAGCAGCCCACCACATCCAGTGACAGATTGATTGGGGGATATGTGTTCCACCCCTTGCCTAAGTCTGGAACAGTTTTGAAGGGCCATTCCAGGTCCAGAGCTCACCACAGGATTGGCTGAGGCTACCGTGAACAGTTCAACTCCCTCCTCGGATCCTCCCTCCTTCAGCCCTCACAGGTGCTGTTTCTGAAGGCACTCCTATACCCCCAAACCACTTGCACATATGTCTCAGCGTCTGTTTCCTAAGGAAACTGATCCACAACTGGGCGTGGAGGAGAGGGAGGAGTCTAGGTAGCGCCTCGATTCCCGGCTTGAGGCAGCAGATGATGCCATCCACCGAGAAGAGGAACACAGGAAAAGATGTGAAGTTGAAGCAGGTTTTCTGGAAAAGATACGTTTTGGAGGTGCTAAGTCAGAAGTTCCTTTGGGATAGCCAGGAGTCTGAAGCTCAGAAGAAAGATGTGGGCTAGAGGTATGGATTTGGGAGTCATTGGCACAGCAAAACAATGACATGAGACAGCTCACCCATGGGAGTGTGGAAAGTGACACAGAGGACTAGTGTGACCTGGGAAGCAGCAGAGGGAGGCAGGGCAAGGAAGACAAACCCGTGGCAGATAAAGAGTGATCAGAGGGGCAGAAAAACCTCTCAGGAGTGTGAGAGCTATGGATAGCAGAGGGAGCAGCAAAGGGGTTTACAGCGAATACAGGCAGATGTGTCAGGTGCTGTAGGGAACGCAGCACGGAAATGTCCCTTGGATTTAATGATATGGCCACTGAAGACCTTGCTGAGGACAGTTTTAGTGGAGTGAGTAGAAGCAGCCAGATTCCAGTGAAGTAGATGGGCTTGGAGGGACGAAGAAGGGACCGACGGGGTAACTTTGGTTTTCAATAGACAGGAAGAGCGACAAAGGAGAGGTAGATACAGCAGTGAGGAGCTAAGAGAACAGGATATTTGTGTATAAATGATGGGAAAACGGGCTGAAGGAGAAGGTCCAGTTGGAAAACTATAAAGTGAAGGCCACAGGAGTGACAGCTGGTTAGAAGTTCTTGAGAAGGTGAAAGATGATCGAGCGCGCAAGAGGAATCTTGGGAGAGGTGGAAATAAACTACTACTGACGCTGGAAGGAAAATGAGTAGCCATGGAGGTAGTAACAACAGCTACAACTTATTTATGCTCTATAAGCGTCAGGAACTTTTAGTACTTCCTTTAACGCTCACAAAGCTTTCAGTACAATACCACGCCCCCGTCCCAACAGGTGCTGCGAAAGGGGCGGGGCCTCGACTCTGATAGGGTTCCTCCCTCCCCGGGGCCCCGCCCGGTCCCCCAGATTGGATGGTGAGCGCACGCTTCCATTAGGGCAGGACGTAGGGGGCGTGCTCTCCAGGACTGGGCGGTTTCAGAAGCCACCCCTAACCGTCTGGAAACGGGATCCTCTAGGAAGCAGGAGGAGTGAAAGCTGAATTTCTGGAAGAAGGCCTACGGGAGCCGGGAAGATGGATGTAAAAAAGCACTGCCTGGGTGATACATGCGCGCGGCAAGCGCGACAGTGAAGGGTCGGCTCCAGTGCGCAAGCGCCGAGGCCTGCTGGGCATGGCGTTTCCCTTCTGGTGCGTTAGAATCCCAGCTCTGCGCCTGCCTGGAGTCCCACGTGACTCGGCATTTTGTTTTCCAGGAATTGCGTTAATAAAATAAGTTGGTAGCAATCGAACCGTCTAACAAATAGGGAATTGGTTAATTAAAATATAGTTATGTACATAGGGTGGAATATTTTGTAGCCCCACCCATGCAAGCCAGAAATCTAAATTGTGTGTGTGTGTGTGTGTGTGTGTTTTGGTCTCTTTGCAGTCGGAGTACCAATATTCTCTCGTTGAATTGTTATTAATGGCTGGTGTCCAAGCTGTTAATTCAGAGCTTTGAGGGTGAGACAAGTGCACTTTCTTTCCCTGGGTGGAATTAGATTATGAACACGTTGTTATAATGAGAGAAGGGCAATGATGAGTGAGTTTTCTCTGCGCCATGTGGGTCTGTGGTAGGGAGCTGGCGCGGAGGTCACTTGGAAAAGAACTCTCCTTAAGGGCATTGCTCAGAGGTGAGGAGACCTCAGCAGAGGGCCTAGAGCTGTACGATTAGATGCGGAAGTTGCGGAGGGTGGTGGGGTGTAGTCAGGGATTTGCTGGAGGAGAGGCATTGCAGGAGGAACCTCTGAAAGACCACAAGAAAAAGAACCAGCCACCTGTGGAAGGCACCAGTGCTCTCCAGATTTCCCAGGTGGGAGTAGACAGCGATCCACTGGGACTCCTGAAGTGTAAGCTCTTTGGGTGGTCTTGCAGAGGTCCCCTTGCTAAGCTTGAAGTTAGAAAGGCAGGGCTCTCACACCCACCACCTCTGGTTGGAGGATCAGCAAGGCTCTCTGAAGAAATCCTCCAATTCCCTTCCAAACTTTACTCTTGCCCTTTTATATTTTCTTTATGGGCAGGATGATGGATTCAAGAAGTTTTTAGCTGAGTCCTTCTTTGCAAATGCACCAGGATGGTCTGTTTCATGACTGATTCATGCTTCAAAATATTTTGATATATTGATTCACGCCTCCGAAACAGGAAGAGTTTTGGTTTGATGCTGCAGCATTATCAAAATTGAACTGCAAGAAGCAAGCAAAACTTTCCTGGAATAAAAGACCTTGCTGATCTCTATCTCAGGAACCAAGGCTACCCCTAAATTCAGACGTGTCCAAATCCTAGTTCCACTGAACAAGCAGAGCTTTATTCTACATAATTCTTTCTCAACGCTAGGGGTGCAGTTGTGTTGAGAGCTGGAATCAAAGGGGAGCCAGCAGAGGGAAACTGTTCTTTCCCCACTGATTAGCTCAGGCGTATCCTATAACTTCTTTAGCCACTCTCAGATAAGAAGTCCTCTGGTCACTTTCAGACTCAAGAGTAATCTTTGAGTAATTACAATTCCAGTCCAATGTCATAATCTAACAACTTTCTCTTATCCACTGGAAAGCTTCTCTCCACTTTCCTCTCACGCCTGGTTAAAAAAATATCAAACCACGTAGAAGGGTTTATTTCAAAATCACTGCCCCACTCCCCTCCCCATCCTCAGTCTCACCGCCCAGAGGGATCCATTATACACAGTTGTTTATCTTTGTGTTTAGTAAACTTTAGCTGTTGAGAAATTTACCTCAACCTTCGCTTCCCAGTGGGTACTCAAGTTCTACTACTTGGCGATGTTAATGGTTTGGAAAAATGAGGGGGTGACTCCTTACAGACAAGCTGCGGCACTTTACCCCCCTCCCCTGGTCCCTGCCCCCCTGATGATCTTCATACAGTGGGTAGATTCAAGATCTGTATGAAAGACCAGAAAGTCAGGCTTGCTGGCTGTTAAAAAAGACCACTCATTTAAAAGCTTTTTTAAAATGGGAGCGGATGGTTTGTCACAAGTCATGCTCACTCTTCTCTAGTAACTTATGAGACCCGAAAGGCCTGCTCTTGCAAGCCCGGCTGTGGTAGTATTTACATGGATTGGGTGCAGCTTTGATTGTTTGTTAAGCCTGGCAAGTCTGTCTCTTGGGAACAATACTACTCCTGTGCCTTTTGTATAGAAAGAGTTGCCTCAGTATGGCTGCTGCTGCCCATGTCTTGTCCTGGGACCCCTGCCAGCTGACCCTCCTCGTTCTCTTAGCCATGATTTCTGAGGCAGCACTTCTGCAAGCCCATTGAGCACAAGGACATAAACTGTGCTTTTTTGGTGTCTTTCCTGTAGCCCATGGGGGACTTGCAAGTGTATTTTGTCCAGCACCTTATAGATTATTACCACTTTCTCTTCTCTCTCCTGGACTGCTTAAGTACCTCCTAACTGGTCTGGTTGCTCCTCTTTTAGAAGGCTCACCACATGTTCTGGTTATCAATTTATAGCCTCTCAGCTTCAAATCCACTTGCATTGCCTGCTCTGCTGGGTCCTTTAAATATTTTTCCTTTGCGGGCTGGCGTGATGCTAAACTTTGTCAGTAGAGGGCACTAGAGAGACACTGTAGGAGGAAGGAGTTTTTTTTCCTCCTTGGGATGTCCTGCACTCTGCAGGTTCCGCGGTGTGCACGGCTTCTCCAGCCCCAGGATCCTGGGCCCAGCTCCTGTAGTGCACAGTGTCCAGGAGCACCCAGCAGCCAGAAACTTCTCGTGGTGCCCCCGTTGGGTGGCTTCATAGCAGTGTGCCTCCAGAGAGTTCCTGCCCTTTGAACGGCTTCCCTTGGCACCCTAGAGGGGGATGGTGACGGGTTTCCAGCTCTGCAGCTTCTCTGCCATCCAGGGAGCCACAGAGGTTCCCTCTCCAACAAGGTCTGGGTCTCAGCCCTGGGAGTGGGAGGCCCTCCCTTGGGGTGTGGCTCTTCCTTGTAGCTGCTACACCTGTATTTTTTAGAATTCTCTTCCTGTCTTACAGCCCAGTCCCTCATTTCTCTGACCTCCTGTTAAATAGTTAATAATTCCTGATATTAAACTTTCCCTCTTCAAATTACTGTGTAGTTTCTGTTTCCTGATTGGACCCTGACTGATAACACAGTGTAATCGTTGTGAAACGTAAATCTGATTTTGTCATGCCTCCTTGTTTAAAACCATTTTATGGTTTCACTCTGCTTATAAGATAAAAAACTCCCCCCCCTCATTTTCATGGTTTCTGAGGGCCTGCATAAGCTGGCCCCTCTTTACCTCCCTGGCCTTATCTCAGACCAGAGTCCCCCCTGCTTTCCTCCTGCTACAGAGCTTTTACAGACACTGTTCCCTTTCTCTGAAGTCATCTTCCCTCACTTTTTTGCCTGGTAAATCCCTACTCACTTTGAGTTAATCATCCCATCCTCAGGGAAGCTTCTCCACCTTCCCTGCCTCGGTCGAATCCCTTTTATTTACTTTCAGAGCACCTGTGTAAGGCTCCTTCAGACCATTTTTCTTGGTTGTAATTTTACATATGTTTGTGCAATTTAAAAATTAGTATTTATCTGCTGTCTTACAGACCGTAAGCTCCTTGAGGACAAGAGACTGTGGCTCTTTTGGTTCCCTGTATAGCCGCATGTCTAGCACATGTTACAGAGTGGCTGTTATGAAGCAGGCATGTCACCTCGTTGCCCCTGTCTTTTTTGTTTTTAATTGAAGTATAGTTGATTTACAATGTTGTGTTAGTTTCTAGTGTACAGCACAGGAGTGATTTAGTTATATGTATGTATATATATATTTATATGTATTCCTTTTCGGATTCTTTTCCAGAAACTGAGCTAAAGGGAACTGTTTTCAATATCTTGTTGCCCTTGTCTTGGTCCAAGGATTTCCCTTTGGAAATACTCCAATTCGCCACAAGATGGCAGGCTAAGACACTCTGGTACTTAATTTCCTTTGAGAAAGAAGTGGTGTTTCAGGTTAGAAGGAAGGCCTTTCTCTGAGCCAGAAGAGGATCCCTTTGAAGTGAGATTGAGTCACATATTACAGAAGATTTCTCTGAAAATGTTCTCTGCATCTCCACTTCTTCACTGACTCGGAAGAACAATCTGGGTTACTAATAAGCAAGACAAAGGAGAGATTCTCCGCTGCTTGCCTGAGGGGCTACTGTGCTATTTAGAGAACAGTTCTAGGGAGACACAAGGACCCTGAGCTCTGATTCATCTGGGAAAATAGGGACCTGACAGTGCGTGCGGAGGCGACAGGAATATTTATGCCCCTCTCCTCAGTCTTTGTTTTGCACTAACTGTGAGTTCGAGAGGAAAGGTCTAGAGCAAGGGGGTCAACACACTGTGTCCCTAGGGCCAAGTCTGGCTCTCTGCCTGTTTTGGTAAATAAATTTAATTGGAACCCAGCCATACCCATTTGTTGATATACTGTCAGTATTTTGTACAACTATGAATACTCTGACAGAGACCCTGTGGTCTGCAAAGTCAAAAATATTTACTGTCTGGTCCTTTAAGACAAAATTAGGGGACATTTGGTCTAGAGGCATGTAAACTTTTTAGAAGCCTTGATATCTGGTTAGCATTTAGCTGACATTCCATAAAAAGTAGTGATTTGACCTTGTGGGGGAAAGACTTGTCTTTCTTTACAAGAAGTAAACATTCTGGGTGGAAATGATATGGATTCCTTGAGGTTACTTATAGTGGTACCCATATAAGTCGGAAATTATTAATTCATTTCAAGAGTTGCACATTTAAGTGTGCTACATCTTTTCTTTTTTAAGTGGAAATATGGGCGTACATGATATGGGCGTACATGTTGGAAATGCTTACCATGCTTTCCAACAGCAGGATTAGTAAGTCACTGCTATGCTAATTACCTGTACTTCATTTTTCATGGTACCAGCCAAAGGTCTTGTAGCTATTTACCTTTCATTCAAGAAATATTCTTGGCATGGTTGTTGTGGCTTATTTATGAATTTGTTAGTGCTCAGACAACGCTGAGTCAAAATCACATTAATTCATTTTGCAAGTTTTAAACAGTAAAATACATTTGCTACAAACCCAGAGCTGTATTTATTTATGATTTAAATTTAAGGAATTTCAGTGTTAAACTTCTTTGCTCTTCTAGAGTTCCTTTAAAAATTTTTTTTGTTATTTATTTTGGCTGTGTTGGGTCTTTGTTGCTGCGTGTGGGCTTTCTCTAGTTGCGGCGAGCAGGGGCTTCTCTTGTTGTGGAGCTCAGGCTCTAGGCGCACAGGCTTCAGTAGTTGTGGCACGTGGGCTCAGTAGTTGTGGCTCATGGGCTTAGTTGCTCTGTGGCATGTGGGATCTTCCTGGACCAGAGATCGAACCCGTGTCCCCTACGTTGGCAGGCAGATTGTCAACCACTGCATCACCAGAGAAGTCCCTCTTCTAGAGTTCTTAATGTTGATTTATGCTTCAGTATGCTGATTTCTTCAAGCACTTTTAATAATGAAAGTATGTGTGTTACATGTTTTTTATATGTGTCTGTACCTTTACATGTGTGAGAATATCCTTGTGTTGTTTAGAAAAAGTGGGCATAAACATTTGACATAAAAACCCATTTTGACAATGGTTTTTCTTTTTTAAAAAAGACTACTAATTATAGTGTTGAAGGTACTTCAAAAAAAAGTGGAATCATGATTCTGTACAAATATAAAATGAAATGTGTATCAAGATTTTATTTAGCTCATTAGTTAATAAGAGAACCAGTAAGATATTACAGTTGGTTCAAAGGAAAATTCAAAGAACCACATATTATATAGGCAAATAAGGAATGCTGGAATGAATCTACAAAGAGATTCAAAAAAGGTCTATTGGGGACTTCCCGGTGGCTCAGTGGTTAAGAATCCACCTGCCAATGCAGGGAACACGGTTCGATCCCTGGTCTGGGAGGATCCCACATGCTGCAGAGCAACGAAGCCCATGGGCCACAACTACTGAGCCCACGTGCCACAACTACTGAAGCCTGCACGCCTAGAGAGTCTTTGCCAATTTTTCCTTACAATAATAACAATTAATAGTATTTAGTATGTCTGGTGTAGTTATAAATATATTATATACACTAACTCAGTAAATGCTCACAAAATTAACTTCATTTTACAGGTGAGGAAACCGAGGCATTGAAGTTTTAATTTGCTTGTGGTAAAATGGAAGACCCAGAAGTGAAAAAAATAACATGCATACTATTCCAGCTATATAAAAGTATACATATATATATGCACAAAAATATTAGAATGAAGAAATTTGACCTTTATCACTGGCTGATATGTCCATGCTTTGTGTTAAGAGAAAAAGGGAAGGTGTAGAGTAATGTGTATAGAATTATTTTCTTTCTTTTTTTTTTTTTTTTTAGTATTTATTTATTTGGCTGTGCCAGGTCTTAGTTGCAGCACACAGAATCTTTGTTGCGACATTCGAGATCTAGTTCCCTGACCAGGGATCGGACCTGGACCATCTGCGTTGGGAGTGTGGAGTCTTAACTGCTGGACCACCAGGGAGGTCCCACACACATTGATTTAGACCACCCACTTCTGCCATCTTTGCACTGCAGCCAAAGTGATCTTTATAAGGTAAATAATCACCTCTCGTTAGTTTTCCCATTGCACTCGGAATAAAACGAACATTTTTTTTTTAGCTTGGCTTCTAAGGCCTTGGATGGTTCACCCCCTGCCTCTCTCTTTAGCTTTATTTTGGAACATTTTTCTTTTCTTTCTTTTGCTTCAGGCATAATGTTCTCTCAGTTTCTACAGAATGTCACGATCCCTCCTGCTACAGACCTTTGCCCAGGCCATGTTTTCTGACTGGAATATTCTCTCCATCACCTTCCATCTAAGTTGGGTGTCTTTTCTGTAAGCGAACCATGTTCTTACTGATCCAAGTTTGTGGCCATTAATTTATTAATGTGATTATTTGGTTACATCTGTATTCCGCAGTCAGGTTGTGCACTATACAACATATATGAGTGGTGGCCCTCCCTTTCTAGAACACAAACTTCCAGAAAGTCAGGACAATATCTTTCTGTACCACTTTGTGCCCAGCACATAGAAGAACTCAGTATACATTCATTGATTGAATAAATAAATGGCTACCAGAGATGTCTCTCTCTTTTTTAAAATAATTAATTAATTAATTAATTAATTAATTAATTTTTGGCTGCATTGGGTCTTCGTCGCGGTGTGCAGGCTTTCATTGTGGTGGCTTCTCCTGTTGTGGAGCAGGGCTCTAGGCACGCGGGGTTCAGTAGTTGTGGTGCACAGGCTTAGTTGCTTCATGGCATGTGGGATCTTCCCAGACCAGGACTTGACCCTGTGTCCCCCGCATTGGCAGGCAGATTCTTGACCACCACACACCAGGAAAGTCCCCAGAGATGTCCCTTATTCAGGCTAGTTTCTCTAGCTTAAAAGAAATTAAAGTTCCTAAAGTTTCTTTGACTCATTTATGTATATCATCCATTCTTGTATCTTCTATAAGTTTGCCTCAAACACTGAATTAGTGAATACTGCATAATTGCTCCTAAGGGAAGTACAGGGTTAGGTTCCTGAGAGCCTTTGGTCACAACATTTTTGTTAACTGGTCAATATATAACCAGTTGTTTTATGTGTGTTTCTATTTAAAGACACTTTATTTTATTTTATTTTATTTATTTTTTTGCGGTACGCGGGCCTTTCACCGTTGTGGCCTCTCCCGTCGCGGAGCACAGGCTCCGGACGCGCAGGCTCAGAGGCCATGGCTCACGGGCCCAGCCGCTCCGCGGCATGTGGGATCTTCCCGGACCGGGGCATGAACACGTGTCCCCTGCATCGGCAGGTGGACTCTCAACCATTGCGCCACCAGGGAAGCCCTAAAGACATTTTATTTAATATCATTATTGATTTATTAATATTGAACTCATAGCTAGCAGCACTATAACTCATGCCTGAACGAAGCTTATCTAACACACGTATTTTCTCTGTCAGCCACATCAGAGCCTTCTTGCACTTAGGAAACTGGACGGCACTTCAGTGCTATGCTTGGGGCTCGTGTAGGACCACCAACTAAAAGCATAAAAATGTGAGAAATGTGGCACTAAATAAACCATGAAAAGGACATTTGTTTAAGTAGGAGAGCTGAAACAAGAAGGTAGAATGTTGCCTTGTTCAACTTCAGCTGAGAAAGAGGGCATTGGGCAACTCAAAATTTTCCCTGCTTTTCAAATGTCAATGAATGAGACTGCAAGGGTGCCATGAGGATTGATTTTGGGGTTACAAATAAATTTTGGCAAATAGACAGAATTGCAAACATGAAATCCAAGAATAATGAAGATCAACTGTATATATAATAAAATCTATACTATATAAGTGCATTTTACATATCTTTATATTTCCTATATAAATAAGAAATATATAAAATACATAATAACACAATTGTTACTATCTTATATATAGTGTCACACTACTTGGCAATATATTGTATGCATGTCAGTAAGCATATTTACAAAGAGATTCCAAATCGTTTCCCAGACTAGCGTTAAATGTGTCTTGGGTTATAAGGATTCTATGAGAGATCAGTTTGCCAAATGCTGATATCAAGAAATCCTCTAAGTGTGTGGCATTTGAAAAAGGTCCAGGACTTCCCTGGTGGCGCAGTGGTTAAGAATCCACATGCCAATGCAGGGGACACGGGCTTGATCTCTGGTCCACGAAAATCCCACATGCCACGGAGCAACCAAGCCCGTGCACCACAACTACTGAACCCGTGCGCCTAGAGCCCGAGCTCTGCAACAAGAGAAGCCACTGCAATGAGAAGCCTGTGCACGGCAACAAAGAGTAGCCCCTGCTCGCCACAACTAGAGAAAGCCCGTGTGTAGCAACGAACACCCAATGCAGCCAAATTAATAAGTAAATAAATTTATAAAAAAAAAAAAAGAGAGCGCCTGTGCCCCAGATTCTTATAATTATGCTTTGACAGGAACAGGGGCACATGTGCCAAAATAGAGGCTAAAGTCAGTTTCCCTTTTACAGTTGTATATTTTACCCATCTTTTGTTACTTTGCTTTTCCAAGCTCTCATAGCCCATTATACTGTATCTTATTGGATAGGGCCTTGTTCTGGGCTTCCTCATGTCCTATGTCTCTAGGCATCTAACAGGAGCTTAATTTAACAAGAAGCCGTGGCTGTCCTCAATTGAAATAATTTCAAAGTCTCTCATCAGATGGCTCTTTTGGAAATGTCAACAGTTTTTAAACTGTCAGTGCTACAATATAAACAATGCTACATACACTGTTAATCATGGAAGTGATTTCTGGTTTCAGTAAAACAGACCCCAGGGAAGTTTGCTGTGGTGACATATTTTTCACTTGAGATTGCTAAAGACTCAACTACAGCTGGTGTCTGTCCACAGCCTGGCATTGAATTGTCTCACTTCCTGAGACCTAAGCATTATAGATTACATCTGGTATGTTAAAACATTATTTGATAATGGGTGCGATATCATTTCAACTACATACAACTTCTGCCAGTGAATATGTATAATTTTTGCTTTTAGAATTTATATTTTCTCCCTGCTCCTGTATTTTTTTTTTAACCTTTGAATTGGGAAGAAGCCCAACCACTCTAATTGAGAATATCCTCATAGTATGGTTTTTATGTGCTTTGTTTAATATCCTATTATTATTAAAGAATCAAAACCTCACAGATAATGTGAATGGTAATTGTGCTGTCCTGATTTTGTTTTTTCTTATATTTATGTACTAAATCCAGACACTATGAAAAACAAATTGCAGATGCAAAAATTGAGAAGATAATGTTGATGAGAAAACTCCCTGTAAGAACCGTAGGATATGAGCGAAACTGCAGTCAGAGACAAATTCATAGCCTTAATACTTTCACTGTTAAATGAGAATGAAAGTAAATAAAACCTAAGCAGAATTAAAAGGTAAACCACAAACTCTATAAAGAGCTTTTATAAATCAATATGAAAAAATACAATATCCCAGAAGGAAAATGGAGGAAAGAAGGGCCATCAAGAAGAAGGCCCATGGGCAAACAAGTTTTGGGTCCCCAGGAAGGGAAGACTAGCTAAACAATTTTCAGGTCATATTATTTGGAGAAGGTAATAGAGAGGACGTGACCGCTGGTTGACTTGTGAGCTATACCTGGGCAGTCAGAGGCTCCTCCTCCCTCCCCTGTCCTTGGAATGTATGTTCCGCCCTCCGTTCCCATGTGGGAGCGTTTTCAAGGCTGTAGGCTTGGGAGAGCAATGTGTTGCTGAGACCATCTGGATGGTGTACGCGATCGAACCCCAGGAATTCCATATAAACTTTCTGGCGGGCAGTACAGAGGTCTACTAGTTATGCGGCCGCCCAAGAGAACTCTCATGAGTAAGTCCCCTTGCTGTATAAACCTGCCCCCACCACTCTGGAATGCTGTGCCTCTTCAGTCTCTGCTCGCCCTCTGCATGCTGGGGCCAGTTTGCAAACCAATGTGTATTTGCCTTGGGGCCCTTGACCACCAGGACTTTGTGATTTGCCAGTTTTCCTCCCTCTCTTCTGCTCTGGTGAAAGACAGGAAAAGGCAGTTTATGAAAGCCAAATTACATGTTTAATAGTAAATAAAATGCAAAATACATATAATACTGAACTGCCACTTTGTCCTGCCAAATTGGCAAAACTATAAAAGGAAAATATCAAAGTGGACAAGAGTGTAGGGAAATGAGCATTTTTATACTGTTTTTGGAAGTGTAAGCTGATTTAGGTTTTCTGGACAATGGGCCCTGTGCATCATGAATCTCTTTTGGTCCATCAATTTCACTTCCAGGATTTTATCCTGAAGTAATTAGGGATACGTATAAAGATAAGCAGGATTTTCTTATAGTGTTTATAAGAGGGGACAATAGGCTACTATGCAGTCATTAAAACATACTCATTGCTATCCTTATCAACATTTCTTAGATCCACAGATTGTACTAAGTAAATGAAATATCCCATCGCTGGGGTGAGTATTTTAAAAAAATTGTGGCATAAAAAGGTTGTAATAATTTATTAAAGGTCACATGGTTAAGAATTAATAAAGCTTAAATGAAACCCCAATCTTAACTAACTGCTATAAATAATGTCCTCTATAACTGAACAAGTGACATAAGGAAATGTTTATATAATATATTGCTCTATGAAAAAAAGCAGGCTATATTCAATTTCTCTAATGGATATAGGCCTATGCAGATTTCTGATGCTTTTGCTAAGTTATGTTTTTCTAAGGACTATTTATCACTTCAAATTTATCAGCATAAAGTTAGTAATATCCACTTATATTTTAATGTCTGTAGACACTGTAGTTGATGTCCTTTGTAACTCTTCCTTTTTTGCCATTTTTCTTGATCTTGGCAGGGGTTTGTTAATTTTATTAGGGCTTTCAAGGAACCAACTTTTTGCTTCCTTGACTCTCTCATATGGATGTTTTTTTATTTAATTCATTTCTGATCTTATCTTTACTTTTTCCTCTCTTCAGTTTTCTTTGGCTTTAACTTGATATCCTTTTCTCTTTCTGTCTTCTTAAGGTGAGTGTTGAGATAATTGATTTTTAGTCTTTCTTGTTTAAAATATGCACATTTAAGACCATAAATGTTCTTCTAAGTGTGGCTCTAGTTCTTCATCTGCAAAAATGCATATGTAGTTTAAAAAAAATTATTGTCATTCACTTCAAATATTCTCATATTCATTATCTTATTTAACCCACGAACTATTTAGAAGAGTACTGGTTAATTTCTAAACATATGGGGATTTTTTAGTTATCTTTTTGATATTAATTATTACTTAATTCCACTGTGGTTTGCTAGGACATAAACTATATTATATAAATCTTTTGAAATTTGTTTGGTTTTTGACTCAGATTTTGGACAGTTTGGTAAATGTTCTGTGTGGCATTTGAACAGAATGTATATTTGACACTAGGAGTGCACTGTTCTATATTTGTCCATTAGGGTCATTTGTACATCTTGTTCAAATCTATATCCTTACTGATGGTATATTTGCCTTTTCTGTTAGTTACTGAGAAGGATGTGTTAAAGTCTCTAAGCATGATGGGAATTTTTCTATTTCTTCTTTTATTTCTGCCAGTTTTTTGTTTTATATATATTTTAAGGTAATGTTCTGAGATTCATACATATTTAGACCTCGTGTATTTTCCCTTTAGATCTACTCTTTTATCATCATAAAATGTCCCTCTTTATGTCTGTCTAGTAATGCTTCCTGCCTTAAAGTCTGCTTTGTCTTATAGTAGTCAAGGCATACCACTTTCAATTGGTCAGTGTTTGCATGGCATTTATAATTTTTCTATCCTTTTATTCTCAACCTCATGTTCTTTGGGATTAAGTTGCTCATTTTTAATCTGACAGTCTGACAACCTTTTCTTTTATCTATGTATTTGATCTATTCACGTTCGATGTATTATTGATATATTTGGTTTTAAACTTATCTTAATATTTATTTGTCCTACCAGTTTCTGTTCTTTTTTTCTCCTTTCTTGACTTCTTTTCTTTGTATTTAATTATATAAACTATTATTCAGTATACATAATTTTTTTCATATGCTTCTTTTATTCAACAATAGATTTATATCTAAAATACTTATAAAATACTACATAATATTCCAAAGTACAAATATGTCAATTTAGCAGTTACCTTCTTAAAAATTTTTTTTGTTTTTGTTTTATTTCTTCAGTAAAAATCCTGTTTCAGGGGCTTCCCTGGTGGCGCAGTGGTTGAGAGTCTGCCTGCCGATGCAGGGGACACGGGTTTGTGCCCCGGTCAGGAAGATCCCACATGCCGCGGAGCGGCTGGGCCCGTGAGCCATGGTCGCTGAGCCTGTGCGTCCGGAGCCTGTGCTCCGCAACGGGAGAGGCCACAACAGTGAGAGGCCCGCGTACAGCAAAAAAAAGAAAAGAAAAAAATCCTGTTTCACATCTTGTAAAAGTGCGTTAATACTTTTCTAAGGAAGGTGCTTCAAAGAATTACTGGATCATGTGGCATTTGTACTTTGTATTTTTTTTTTTTTTTTTTGGCCGTGCTGTGCAACTTGAGGGATCTTAGTTCCCCGACCAGGGATTGAACCAGAGGCCACGGCAGTGTGAAAGCGCTGAGTCCTAATCACTGGAGCCCCAGGGAATTCCCTGCCCTTTGTATTTTGATAGCAGCTCCACATTGCCATTTAATTTCCCTGTGCCAATTTCCCCTCACAGCAGTGTGTAGGAGTTTCAATTTCCCAGCAAACTCACCAAGACTTGATATTACCAAACATTTGAATGTCTGCATTCTGTTATGTGAAAAATGGTATCGTTTAATCTGATTTGTCTGATTGCTAGTAACTTAGAAAATCTTATTAAATGTAGTATTACAGCTTTTTTCTTTTTTTGCCTTCCTTTTGATTAATCAAATAATTATCTAAGTATTATATGTCTTAATACTTTTAGTAGTTCTGAATAGTGTAAAAATGGTAGACCAGCCCCTTCCTACCTTATGTGCTATGAATGTCAAGGGTATTAGTGATATATTTTAAACTCTATATGACATGGTTACTATTATTTTATAGTCAATTTTACTTAGAATAACTGACATATTTACCCTTTTTATTGTTATACATTCTATTCTGTATCTTGGTGGTTCTTTCGGGGATTATTTTCCTTTCTCTTGAATTGTATTTCCTTGAGTACATTTGTGCTAATCACAAATCTTCTCAGTTTTTGTATTAAGTGTATTTTGCCTTAAACTTTGAAGTATATTTTTGGTGGATACAGAAGACTGTGTTGGGAGTTATTTTCTTTTAGCATTTTGAAGGTATCATTCCGTTATCTCCTTGCTTCTTTTTCTTTTCCTGTTGAGAAATCAGCTGATGGTTTGTGTTGTTCTTTCAAAGGTAATATATCTCTTTACCTCTGGGCGACTTTAAGGTCTTCTCTTCGTTTTTCAGTAGTTTGACCATAATGTGCTTAGGGCTGGTTTTATTTATATTTATTCTTCTTGGAGTTCGTCGTACTTCTTGGTGTTTTGGTCATTTTTGGGAAAATTTTTGACAGTACTGTTTCTTCAAAAATTGCTTCTGCTTTAATCTCCTCTCTAATTCTTGGACTTTTCACCATGTCCCATGTGTCCTTTATGTTCATTTCTGTATTTTTTCCTCTTGATTTTCCATGTTCCAGCGTATATGTTTTTTAAAAATTTTTTTTGAATTTTATTTTTATTTATTTTTTTATACAGCAGGTTCTTATTAGTCATCCATTATATACATATCAGTGTATACATGTCAATCCCACTTTCCCAATTCATCACACCCTCCCCCACTCCCGCCGCTTTCCCCCCTTGGTGTCCATACGTTTGTTTTCTACATCTGTGTCTCTATTTCTGCCCTGCAAACCGGTTCATTTGTACCATTTTTCTAGGTTCCACATATATGCGTTAATATACATATTTGTTTTTCTCTTTCTGACTTACTTCACTCTGTATGACAGTCTCTAGATCCATCCACATCTCTACAAATGACCCAATTTTGTTCCTTTTTATGGCTGAGTAATATCCCATTGTATATATGTACCACATCTTCTTTATCCATTTGTCTGTCAATGGGCATTTAGGTTGCTTCCATGACCTGGCTATTGTAAATAGTGCTGCAATGAGCATTGGGGTGCACGTGTCTTTTTGAATTACGGCTTGCTCTGAGTATATGCCCAGTAGTGGGATTGCTGGGTCATATGGTAATTCTATTTTTAGTTTTTTAAGGAACCTCCATACCGTTCTCCATAGTGGCTGGATCAATTTACATTCCCACCAACAGTGCTAGAGGGTTCCCTTTTCTCCACACCCTCTCCAGCATTTGTTGTTTGTATATTTTCTGATGATGCCCATTCTGACTGGTGTGAGGTGATACCTCATTGTAGTTTTGATTTGCATTTCTCTAATAATTAGTGATGTTGAGCAGCTTTTCATGTGCTTCTTGGCCGTCTGTATGTCTTCTTTGGAGAAATGTCTACTTAGGTCTTCTGCCCATTTTTGGATTGGGTTGTTGGTTTTTTTAACATTGAGCTGCATGAGCTGCTTATATACTTTGGAGATTAATCCTCTGTCCGTTGATTCGTTTGCAAATATTTTCTCCCATTCTGAGGGTTGTCTTTTCATCTTGTTTGTAGTTTGCTTTGCAAAAGCTTTTAAGTTTCATTATGTCCCACTTGTTTATTTTTGTTTTTATTTCCATTACTCTAGGAGGTGGATCTTGCTGTGATTTATATCAAAGAGTGTTCTTCCTATGTTTTCCTCTAAGAGTTTTATAATGTCTGGTCTTACATTTAGGTCTCTAATCCATTTAGAGTTTATTTTTGTGTATGCTGTTAGGAGGTGATCTAATTTCATTCTTTTACATGTAGCTGTCCAGTTTTCCCAGCACCACTTATTGAGGAGGCTGTCTTTTCTCCATTGTATATCCTTGCCTCCTTTGTCATAGATTAGTTGACCATAGGTGTGTGGGTTTATCTCTGGGCTTTCTATCCTGTTCCATTGATCTGTATTTCTGTTTTTGTGCCAGTACCATATTGTCTTGATTACTGTAGTTTTGTAGTATAGTCTGAAGTCAGGGAATGTGATTCCTCCAGCTCTGTTTTTTTGCCTCAGGACTGCTTTGGCTATTCAGGGCCTTTTGTGTCTCCATACAAATTTTAAGAATTTTTGTTCTAGTTCTGTAAAAATAGTCCTTGGTAATTTGATAGGGATTGCATTGAATCTGTAGATTGCTTTGGGTAGTATAATCATTTTCACAATATTGATTGTTCCAATCCAAGAACATGGTATATCTCTCCATCTGTTTGTATCATCTTTAATTTCTTTCATCAGTGTCTTATAGTTTTCTGCATACAGGTCTTTTGTCTCCATAGGTAGGTTTATTCCTAGGTATTTTATTCTTTTTACTGTAGTGGTAAATGGGTGTGTTTCCTTAATTTCTCTTTCAGATTTTTCATCATTAGCGCATAGGAATGCAAGAGATTTCTGTGCATTAATTTTGTTTCCTGAAACTTTACCAAATTCATTGATTAGCTCTAGTAGTTTTCTTGTGGCATCTTTAGGATTCTCTATATATAGTATCATGTCATCTGCAAACAGTGACAGTTTTACTTCTTCTTTACAAATTTGTATTCCTTTTATTTCTTTTTCTTCTCTGATTGCCGTTGCTAGGACTTCCAAAACTATGTTGAATAATAGTGGCGAGAGTGGATATCCTTGTCTTGTTCCTGATCTTAGAGGAAATGCTTTCAGTTTTTCACCATTGAGAATGATGTTGGCTGTGGGTTTGTTGTATATGGCCTTTATTATGTTGAGGTAGGTTCCCTCTATGCCCACTTTCTGGAGAGGTTTTATCATAAATGGGTGTTGAATTTTGTCAAAAGCTTTTTCTGTATCTATTGAGGTGATCATATGGTTTTTATTCTTCCATTTGTTAATATGGTGTATCACATTGATTGATTTGCATATATTGAAGAATCCTTGCATCCCTGGGATAAATCCCACTTGATCATGGTGTATGATCCTTTTAATGTGTTGTTGGATTCTGTTTGCTATTATTTTGTTGAGGATTTTTGCATCTATATTCATCAGTGATAGTGGTCTGTAGTTTTCTTTGTTTGTAGTATCTTTTTCTGGTTTTGGTATCAGGGTGATCATGGCCTCATAGAATGGGTTTGGGAGTGTTCATTCTTCTGCAATTTTTTGGAAGAGTTTGAGAAGGATGGGTGTTAGCTCTTCTCTAAAATGTTTGATAGAATTCACCTGTGAAGCATCTGGTCCTGGACTTTTGTTTGTTGGAAGATTTTTAATCACAGTTTCAATTTCATTACTTGTGATTGATCTGTTCATATTTTCTATTTCTTCCTGGTTCAGTCTTGGAAGGTTATACCTTTCTAAGAATTTGTCCATTTCTTCCAGGTTGTCCATTTTATTGGCATTGAGCTGCTTGTAGTAGTCTCTTATGATGCTTTGTATTTCTGCAGTGTCCGTTATAACTTCTGCTCTTCCATTTCTAATTTTATTGATTTGAGTCCTCTCGCTCTTTTTCTTGATGAGTCTGGCTAAAGGTTCATCAATTTTGTTTATCTTCTCAAAGAACCAACTTTTAGTTTTATTGATCTTTGCTATTGTTTTCTTTGTTTCTATTTCATTTATTTGTGATCTGATCTTTATGATTTCTTTCCTTCTACTAACTTTGGGTTTTGTTTGTTCTTCTTTCTCTAGTTCCTTTAGGTGTAAGGTTAGATTGTTTATTTGAGATTTTTCTTGTTTCTTGAGGTAGGCTTGTATTGCTATAAACTTCCCTTTTACAACTGCTTTTGCTGCATCCCATAGGTTTTGATCATCATGTTTTCGTTGTCATTTGTCTTTAGGTATTTTTTGATTTCCTCTTTGATTTCTTTGGTGATCTCTTGGTTATTTAGTAATGTATTGTTTAGCCTCCACGTGTTTGTGTTTTTTTACAGATTTTCCCCTGTAATTGATTTCTAATTCCATAGCGTTGTGGTCAGAAGAGATGCTTGATGTGATTTCAATTTTCTTAAATTTACTGAGGCTTAATTTATGACCCAAGATGTGATCTATCCTGGAGAATATTCAGTGTGCACTTGAGAAGAAAGTGTAGTCTGCTATTTTCTGATGGAATGGCCTATAAATATCAATTAAATCTATCTGGTCTATTGTGTCATTTAAAGCTTGTGTGTCCTTATTAATTTTCTGTTTGGATGATCTGTCTGTTGGTGTAAGTGAGGTGTTAAAGTCCCCCACTGTTATTGTGATACTGTCAATTTCTTCTTTTATAGCTGTTAGCAGTTGCCTTATGTATTGAGGTGCTCCTATGTTGGGTGCATATATATTTATAATTGTTATATCTTCTCCTTGGATTGATCTCTTGATCATTATGTAGTGTCCTTCCTTGTCTCTTGTAACATTCTTTATTTTAAAGTCTATTTTATCTGATATGAGTATTGCTACTCCTGCTTTCTTTTGATTTCCATTTGCATGGAATATCTTTTTCCATCCCCTCACTTTCAGTCTGTATGTGTCCGTAGGTCTGAATTGAGTCTCTTATAGACAGCGTATATATGGGTGTTGTTTTTGTATCCATTCAGCAAGCCTGTGTCTTTTGGTTGGAGCATTTAATCCATTCATGTTTAAGGTAATTATCGATATGTATGTTCCTATGACCATTTTCTTAATTTTTATGTGTCTGTATTTGTAGGTCCTTTTCTTCTCTCATGTTTCCCACTTAGAGAAGTTCCTTTAGCATTTGTCGTAGAGCTGGTTTGGTGGTGCTGAATTCTGTTAGCTTTTGCTTGTCTGTAAAGCTCTTGATTTCTCCATTGAATCTGAATGAGATCCTTGCTGGGTAGAGTAATCTTGGTTGTAGGTTCTTCCCTTTCATCACTTTAAATATATCATGCCACTCCCTTCTGAATTGTAGAGTTTCTGCTGAGAAATCAGCTGTAAACCTTATGGGAGTTCCCTTGTATGTTATTTATCATTTTTCCCTTGTTGCTTTCAATAATTTTTCTTTGTCTTTAATTTTTGTCAATTTGATTACTATTTGTCTTGGCATGTTTCTCCATGGTTTTATTCTGCCTAGGACTCTCTGCACTTCCTGGACTTGGGTCGTTATTTCCTTTCCCATGTTAGGGAAGTTTTCGACTATAATGTCTTCAAATATTTCCTCGGGTCCTTTCTCTCTCTCTTCTCCTTCTGGGACCCCTATAATGCGAATGTTGTTGTGTTTAATGTTTTCCCAGAGGTCTCTTAGGCTGTCTTCATTTCTTTTCATTCTTTTTTCTCTATTCTGTTCCGCAGCAGTGAATTCCACCATTCTGTCTTCCAGGTCACTTATCCATTCTTCTGCCTCAGTTATTCTGCTATTGATTCCTTCTAGTGTATTTTTCATTTTAGTTATTGTATTGTTCATCTCTGTTTGTTTATTCTTTAATTCTTCTAGGTGTTTGTTCTTTAATTCTTCTAGGTGTTTGTTAAACACGTCCTGTATCTTCTTGATCTTTGCTTCCATTCTTTTTCTGAGGTCCTGGATCATCTTCACTATCATTATTCTGAATTCTTTTTCTGGAAGGTTTCCTATCTCCACTTCATTTAGTTGTTTTTCTGGGGTTTTATCTTGTTCCTTCATCTGGTACAAAGTCCTCTGCCTTTTCGTCTTGTCTATCTTTCTGTGAATGTGGTTTTTGTTCCACAGGCTGCAAGATTGTAGTTCTTCTTTCTTCTGCTCTCTGCCCTCTGGTGGATGAGGCTATCTAAGAGACTTGTGGAAGTTTCTTGCTGGGAGGGACTGGTGGTGGGTAGAGCTGCGTGTTGCTGTGGTTGGCAGAGCTCAGTAAAACTTTAATCCGCTTGACTGCTGATGGGTGGGGCTGGGTGCCCTCCCTGTTGGTTGTTTGGCCTGAGGTGGCCCAACACTGGAGCCTACCTGGCTCTTTGGTGGGGCTAATGGCAGAGTCTGGGAGGGCTCATGCCAAGGAGTACTTCCCAGAACTTCTGCTGCCATTGTCTTTGTCCTCATGGTGAGACACAGCCACCCCCCACCTCTGAAGGAGACCCTCCAACACTAGCAGGTAGGTCTGGTTCAGTCTCCTGTGGGGTCACTGCTCTTTCCCCTGGGTCCCAATGTGCACACTACTTTGTGTGTGCCCTCCAAGAGTGGAGTCTCCATTTCCCCCAGTCGTGTCGAAGTCCTGCAATCAAATCCCGCTAGGCTTCAAAGTCTGATTCTCTAGGAATTCCCCCTCCTGTTGCTGGACCCCCAGGTGAGAAGCCTGACGTGGGGCTCAGGACCTTCACTCCAGTGGGTGGGCTTCTGTGGTATAAGTGTTCTCCATTTTGTGAGTCACCCACCCAGTAGTTATGGGATTTGATTTTATTGTGATTGCGCCCCTCCTACTGTCTCATTGTGGCTTCTCCTTTGTCTTTGGATGTGGGGTATCTTTTTTGGTGAGTTCCAGTGTCTTCCTGTCGATGATTGTTCAGCAGTTAGTTGTGATTCTGGTGCTCTCGCAAGAGGGAGTGAGCACACGTGCTTCTACTCCGCCATCTTGAACCAATCTCTGCCATCTTGAACCAATCTCCGCCATCCTGAACAAATCTCCCAGCTTATATCTTTTCCTCCGATGTTTTACCTTCCTAATTGTCTCTTCAGTTGCATGTAATCTCTTATTCAGTCCATCTCTTGTCAATTTACATTGTTTTGTTTTTCAGTCCTAGACTTTCATTTTGATTTATTTTCTGCTTTCCAGTTCTTTGCTGAAATTCTCCATAGGACATTAAAATTAGTGTATGTAATAAGATACTAGTAGCAGCATTAATTTAAAATTGTTTAAAAATGTTATTGTAACAATAATAAAAGATATATAAACCAAAACATCACAGATAATTCCCTCACTAAACTTACCTCCTTTATTTTCCACTCTGTGCCATTATTTCATATGCAGATAAAACAGTGCACATGTTAAGTGAGTGTTCAAACATTGAGTTTTAATGATATACTTTGTTAAAAAATAACCTCTGTATATTTTTTCAAATACCACATTTCTAATTGTGGTCTAACATCTTATCATTCTTTGCCCAGAATTATAAAGATTGGCAATTTAAAGATTTCTTGTTCTGTCCATTAGGTATATAGTTAAGATGTCAAATAAAATGGTTAAAAAGGTTAACATCACCAGAAGATGTATATGTTATCTTTCTACAGATATTTTTCTTTTCAAATCAGAGGAGACATAGGAGAATTTTGCTTCAGAATATTACATTTGACTTTGCCTACCTTTAAAAGCTTTCTTTCAACCTGGATAGATTAGTTTCCATTCTTCTTTATTTAAAATCCATTTATCAAACTCCAGATGTATTTCCCTTCCCAGAACAATGCCTTTGTGTCATTAATGGTGACGGTATTGATCTTTAATAATGCTAGACTCTGAAGACTTGAAATCTTTTGATGATATCTCTATTATCACATATAAACTTTAAAAAAACCAAATTATTAATAGATTCACATTAATATTTGTACATTTATAGGCATCTTAAATGAAATTCATGACAGTGTAAGAGGAAGCTAAACTTTAGTTGAAGATTGCCCTTAAAAATGGAAGAATTCCAAGAAATTTGGTAGTTAGATAATATTAAGTAGGTAAAAATAGGAAATAAAAATGGGCTTTTTCTCTGAAATAAAAAAAATTTAAACACTAGTGAACTGAAAGACAGTCTTCTCTGAAAATGGTACTAATAATTCTAGGTTCATTTAAAATATCAGTCATATTATGAAAAAACATAGGGATTAATCTAGCCCAGATCTATTCCCTTGAAAACACGGTGACTATAAGCTATGTATTGAATCTTATTTTTATGAAAGGCTCCAGTAAGGAATTCATACAGAATGCCAGCTTTGGAAACTTACTTAGAGGCCATAGAACCTTAGCCTCTCATTTTCTAGATGAGCCTAAAGGAGTTGTTTCAGACATCAGATTGGTGGGTAATTTCATGAAAATTCCTAGAACAGTTGGAGTTTGGCCTAGAGCATATGTTCTATAAATATTTTCTTTTTTTTCTTTTTTTCCTAGAACACAGAAACCTAGTTTCCCTGTTCTTGGGATCATTATGATTTGTGTGTTGCATTAATCATCTAACCTGTGATAAGAAGCAACCCCCAAATCTCAGTCAAAGTTTTTCTTTGTCTCATTGCATGTCCTCTGTGGATGGGCTTAAGAGCTCCCCTTTTTGCTATAGGTTGCCTGCGGTTGCAGCTGTGGCAGGGGCTCTGTTCCATATGGCTCTTTTCCATGAGTCTTCATTTTGGAATCCAGGCTAATGGAGCATCCCATCTACGATAAGCTGTTCGTCAGTTAGAGATGAAAAAGCAAGAGCAGGCCTCTTCAAGAAGCTCCTGCTTGGAGCGAGCACACTGTCATTTCTGCTGACATTCATTGACTAGTCAAGTCCAAGGCCAAGTCTGACAATATGCAGTAAGATGTGCTCCTCTGGCAGGAGTCATGGCAAACAACAAAGATGTTGCAGGGTAGGGAGGAAGTAGTTGTCAACATTAATATGAGCTACCCCACGATTGATGATTATTTTAACGTGGTACCTTTATTGGGTCTACTATTCCTTCTCAATTCCATCTTGGGAGAAACGCAAGATACTGGCTCTTGCTACATTTGCTATGGCTGAGCTGCGTTCTAATTTTTTCACATTAGACTCACAATGCAGGTCACTTTTTGGTTACTCAGGAAGAATATTTTCAAAGCTGCCACAGAATTTGAGGACCAATTGATTTTCCTTTGAATCAAATTGTTCTTACTAAACTTGAGGATGTTTATTTTATATTAAAAAAATGCTTGATGGAAGGGGGACATTGTGTGCAAGAGGCTGTGTCATTTATATTCTGAAAGAAGGCTTGCAAAGCCTTCAACTTAATCCTTAGAGAAAGTTTAAACTTTAGGTGGTTTAGTATTGCTGGTGTTACTCATATAAAGATAAAAAGCCATGGGAAGGAAGGGTATGTTTTCATGAAGTCGTTTAAAAATATTTTGAAGCTCAATTTAACAATCAGTAGGGTCTTAACCATCCCTTAAGAGCCTTCTTCAAAATTTATTTTTAAGAAGAGGAAGGCTCTGTGTAAAGGAATGGGGAAGAGAAGGGAATGAGCTATTTAGATTTTATTGTATATTTCTCTTACACTTCAACAATGTACTTGAACTTCACAACAGTCCTTTAATGGATGGACAGGTGAAGACAGGAGTTGAGAGTGAGAGGTGGGAGAAGGGTCACCTTCCTCCTGCCAGACTTGGATGATTTCTTCAGATTCTTACCATTACAATCTGTCCATCTATCAGGTATCTGTCTATTGAGTGTGAGAACATTCACTTGTAGATTCTTTCCTGAGAGAGGAGACAATAGAACCTCAAAAGATGTAAAAGGGACTATAAGAAGAAGTCTTCTTGACTATAAGGAGGAGTCCGCCAGCCACCCATTTCCCTTCCAGGGAGGCAATCTGTGTTGTCTGTTTCTAGAGTATTTTAGGCATTTACAAGTAAATACGTTTAACTAGATATTTCTCCCTTTTGTGTACAAAATGTATCTGTTCTACACTTAGCTTTCACTTAATATAATTTGGAGATCATTTCATATATACGAGTCCCCTCCCCATACCCTTACGTCCTGTTTTTGTTTAAAGGCAGCTTAGGTGTTAACTTTGTAAATTATACCATAAGCTACTAAATGGTAGTGTGTTTCTTCTTTCTGGAAATATATGTTAAGTCTTCTCTGTCCCCAGAACACTGCCACCCAGAGGACACTCACTAGGGGACCTCAGGAGTCTTATCAGTTTGTACCTTACGTTTATTTTTTTTTACTATGGATAACTCCTGCTTCTTTTCCCAGAGTGATGAACAGCAAGACCCTCAAGAACGCTCCTTGGACTTCCTTTGCGAGATCATACCCAAGGGAAGGGGAGGGACCCAGGAAACAGAGTCCTGTACTGCAGCACAAGGGGAGAGGTTCCCTGAGGAGGGCTCCAGGTGATAGTAGCTCTAAAATGGGAAGGAGAGCAGGCGAAGCCCTGACATGGAGGTGAAAGGGGCTCGTAGGGGTGGAGAGGGCAGAGTGATGATAGGACAAGCAGCTGAGGCCAGAGGTCCTTGTGGTTCCCTAGTACGCTCCCCTTTACTGCATACATTATCATTATGATTCATCCTTCAGAAGAGCCATTCTGGTGGAAAGAGAATGTACTGTGATCTTGAATGTAAATGGGAAATGTGCGTCTGTTCAGAGTGCTGTTAAAAGGAGAATCACATCAAATTACGGTATGAAATGGTAACTCATTTGAGGGAATTACCTGTTAAATGTCAGCCATGACCTATTAATACGTTTTTCTTCATGTGTAAGGCAATGGCACTCCTCTGCTATCAGTAGGGCTATTTCCTCTCTCTATCATACTTTGTCCCCCTTGCCACCAGCTGGGGTGAGGCGCCAGCTGGAAGTCATGAAACCCAGTGACCCTGAACAGCCTTCCTAAGGACTGACCCTTGGCCATAGCTTCATTAGTACCTTGTCTGGTGTTCTCCTGCACTTAATCAGCCTCAGACAGTAATCCGATAGTTCAATAATTACATAATGCTTATTTCAGTAATACTCAAGAGCACAGGTTATGAAACAATGTATACAATTTTTTCTCCTAATTGTTCTAGGACGAACTTTTATAGATGGCAAATAGTAATATAAACAGTTAAAATGAGATTTTTCAAGGCTGAATAACATTCAATTCAGATGAAAGAATTTTACTATATCCCATTTAGTCTGAGTTTTTGAAAATACCTTTTCTTTAGAAGAGGTTGCATCTGCTAGTAAGTGGTCACAAGCATCCTTGATGTTTGTGGGCACTGACCATCTATCTACTTAACAACTTAAAAAGTACCACTCAGGAGCTTATTCCCCAAACTAGCCTTAGCTTATCATGCTTTCAGCTCAGAAGATCTTCTGAACTTGTCTTCTATGTAAAATCCAGAAAATATAAATTTTATAGAGCTGTGTCCTCCACACCTATGTAGTGGCATTTTTCAAATACCACGGCACGCTGTGAAAATCCTGATTTCATCATCCTAATGAAAATTGTGCACTAGATGGGGGGCTTCAGTGTATCAGCGAACTTTGTGTAACCATACTGGCTTCTGAGCTTCCCTGGCGGCTCCTATTGAAACCGCACAACTTAGATGGGACTCGAACCCAGCCAAAACCCAGACTGGGACTTGAAGCCACTGCCTGTTAATTGTGATCGCACACCTGGCCTCAGGACTTGCTGAAGTTCAGGTTCTTTTTGTCTCAGCACAGAAGGAATTCAGCGACAGGCAAAGTGATAGGTAAGAAGCTGATTTACTGAGAGAGATACATATTCCACAGACAGAGTGTGGGTCATCTCAGAAGGCAAGAGGCCTTGGGAGATACATTCCATAGACAGAGTGTGGGCTATCTCAGAAGGCGACAGGTCCCGAAATATGGGGGTGGTTAGTTTTTATGGGCTGGGTAACTTCCTAGGCTAATGAGTGGGAGGATTATTCCAACTATTTGGGGAAGCTGGCGGGGATTTCCAGGATCTGGGCCACCGCCCACTTTTTGGCCTTTTGTGGTGGGTCTCGGAACTGTCATGGTGCCTGTGGGCGTGTCAGTTAAATATACTAATATATTACAATGAGCACATAATGAGGCTCAAGGTCTGCTGGGAGTTTAATGTTCTGCCATCTTGGACCTAATCGGTTGTAACCAGTTTTTGTTGTATCCTCAAAGGCTGTGTCATTCTTTTATTATTATTTATTTATTTATTTATGTTTTTTTTGCCGTACGCGGGCCTCTCACTGTTGTGGCCTCTCCCGTTGCGGAACACAGGTTCCGGATGCGCAGGCTCAGCGGCCATGGCTCACGGGCCCAGCCGCTCCGTGGCATGTGGGATCTTCCCAGACCGGGGCACGAAGCCGTGTCCCCTGCATCGGCAGGCGGACTCTCAGCCACTGCGCCAACAGGGAAGCCCGTATGTCATTCTTTTAAAAGTTGTGCCCTGCCCCCTTCCCTCCGGTTTCACTACCACAGATTCTCTGACTTTATTTTCTCCCTCAACGCTCTACAGCTGGGCTCTTGAAAGCCCAGGATTGTTCCAGTGCCCGAGCCTATTCCAGTGGCGGTATGGGACCAGCCGCCCCAGCTTATCTATTTTGTGAAACTTGGAATTAAACCTTGCTTCAGAACAGACCTTGGATGTGTCCTCCCCGAGGTGGGTTTCTGCAGCGGCTTATCTACTCTCAGCCTGTATTTTATGTTCAAGTGAATAAGAAACTTCAGGATCTCAGTCAAGTCTCTCTCCTTGTTGGTCTTGTGTTGTTATTTTTGCTTCATGCCTGAGCCTGGGTGTTTTGAAATTTATGTATCCTAGTGGATAAGAGTTTGGGTGCTGGAGTCAGGATTGCATGATTTTAAATTCCAGTTCTACAGAGTTTGCTAGCAGAGTGACCATGGGAAAGTTACCAATCTCTGTACAAGCATCAGCGTTTCTCATCTATAAAATGGGGATAATAGTAGTACCTCCCTTTGGGGGGTGTTGAAGATTAAGTGAAGTAATGCGTGTCAAACGCTTGGTACCCAGTGATTGTTCAGTAAGTGTTAGCTATTATCATTCTGACTAGGATGTTGACTATTGTCTCCAACCAGCACTGGTGGATGTGATTCTAAAGCTTCTTGAGGGTAGAGACTATGAGAGGGCCACCTGGCATATTAGTTTGTGTTTGTTAAATGAGTAAAATCATGGGAATGTTCTTGTTATTTAGTTAGTTAGCTCGGAAATTATAGACGCCACTAAACGTGAGCTTGTAATCTAAAAGTACAAAACACGCATGGAAACAATTCACCTGGAGTAAGAGTCACCAGAACAATAATTAGCAGATTTAGAACTTCAAGAATTTGAATGATATAGTTATTGGGTACAAAATTAAAAATAAGATGCTTTTTTTAAAAAAGGATGGAATAGAGACCATGAGAACGAAACAAGATGTGATCATAGTATAGTAATTTTCTACAACCTCCTTCTTCCCCCCTTAAAATCTCCTGAGAATCATTTTTCCTCCTAAGAGAGTGCATGGCCAGGACGTGGTCAGCTTATCACTTCAGCATCATATATACAAGAGAAAGGGGAGAGAAAGTGCACTCATATGCTGACCCTTTTATGCATGGTGGCTTCACCCACTAGCAGATGTGGTCTGATCTGTATCTTGGACTATGACTTAGAATTTCCCCTCTTTGGAGAGAATGGGGTGTGAGGAGGGTACAGGAGGTAAGAGAGATACCTAAAAAAGTATGTCTTCTCATAAAAGACCACAATATCAGAGAATGTGTTTAGGGAAAATAATGATTTCATTGAATTGTTTAATTTTAATGAATTTATTCTTGCTGTTTATATTGTAATCATGTTAATTAAAAAACAGTTTCAAAGTGTGTTTCAGTAATGAAGACTCTGACTTGTTTATGTGATGATTAAAAATCAAATTATCTATAATCCCCATTTGCAGAAGTCCTCAGGAGTGCTCAGTTTGAGAACTGATAATAATGAATGTTTCCCAGCTTGTGGCAATGTGAGGAAACTCCATGTTTGAGCGTTATACAGCATTGACTGCTGTGTGTTCCTTCCAATCTAGGGTTTCTGTTCATCCTCTCTTGTGTTGCTGACTTGGTTTTTTTTTTTTTTTTTTTTGCTTGTTTCTTTTAGCTTTTTATTTTAATATAACTTTTGATTTACAGTCAAGTTGTAAGGAATTCCCATATATGCTTCACCCAGATTCCCTGTATGTTAAGGATGTACCACATTTACTTTATCTTTTTCTCTCTTGACATATTTCTCTTAACATAAGTTTAACAATAATTTCTTAATATTTATACTAATAACATTATACATTAAGATATACAATACTAACAGTAAATATAATCTAATACAGCATAGTAAGCTTAGTACATCAAATAGCCTTTCATATTTCCTGTCCATATTTCTCTGGTCATCTTGAAAAATTTTTCAACATAACATAACAGACCATACTTTGCAACTTGCTGATGTTCCCCTAAGACTTCTAAAATCTAGATCCTCATCCTGGCTCTCTCTCTCTTTTCCCCTTACAATTTAGTTGAGTGAACTGGTCATTTGTCCTGTAGCATGCCCACAGTCTCTGCTTACTGTTTGCATCCTCGTGGTGCTGTGCAACCCATTCCTCTGCCTCTCTTTATTCCCTGAAGACTGGTTGTTCAATGTAGAGGCTTGATCAGATTCAAGTTTGATTTTCTTGGTGAGAATATTTCATATTGTTGGATTCTAATTCTATCATACTTTCTTTAGTAGCTGGAATACTTCCATAAGGAGAATATCCATCAACTATTTGGTCATATTGTCTAGATTTTTTTTTTTTTTTTTTTCCGGTACGCGGGCCTCTCACTGCTGTGGCCTCTCCCGTTGCGGAGCACAGGCTCCGGACGCGCAGGCTCAGCGGCCATGGCTCACGGGCCCAGCCGCTCCGCGGCATGTGGGATCTTCCCGGACCGGGGCATGAACCCGTGTCCCCTGCATCGGCAGGCGGACTGTCAACCACTGCGCCACCAGGGAAGCCCTGTCTAGATTGTTTTTAACTTTTGCAGAAAGGAGTCAATGAATTCTGGTACCTAGCTCAATAATTAAAAGTCATTTGGGCTTTTTATAGCTTATGAAGAACAACATCCGAATACCAAGCAGGAGTTCATTGGAAAATCAGATTTACTGGAAGTGAATCACAAATATCATGACTAAACTATTATTATCTCCTTTACTTAGCTGTGCATCATGACTTCTCCTATTTAACTAAATCCAGTTCATGGTTCTTGACAAACTTTAATGTATTCATTTAAAATGAGTAATGAAATAATTTAACAGTGAATCACCTTGACTTATTTATTTTTATATTGAATAGCAGGAAACCAACAGAAATTTGTCACTTTTGTTTGAGAACGCAGTTAAATTTATTATTTGACTCTTTCACCCTGGTTGATTAACCAGCTGTGTTTAATTTGAAAGCTTATAAAATTAAGTTTCTTATCAGCATAGAACAAGGCCTTTTATAATACAGCATCTGAATTTAAAAGTGCTGACTTGGTTTTTGATCCCTCAGAAGAGAAAAGGCACTGCTTCGTTGCCGTGGGCATTTCTATTCTGCATGGAGGTTTAGGAAAGCTCCCTCATCCCTTAGGAATTCATAAGTATGCTGGTTTCTTCCTGCCGAGGTCTTTCTTCCCACTCCAGGTGACTCTCTTGGACAATATCTAAGAAGACCTATGTTAGCTCCTGTGCATGGTCCCATCTGGTCCACAGGAAATAGTCACATATCCTTTGTTCCACAGACTCTGGGAACATAGGCTGCCCCATGCAGCCATTTCACACTTGCTTTTCTGTCAAAGCCTCTAGCCAGCTGGGTCTCACCCTTTAGATATTTCAGGTGGGAGTCAGTCTGTATATTCCCATCCCTAGAGGCCCAATATCAAACTCTCTAAGTGTTCTCCTTAAAGCCCCTCTATTTTGATTTGCAGGGATGTGGGAAACACCCCTTAGTTTACTACCATGGGAGCAGGGTTGGATCTCTTGGTACACCAACAGCTTTCTCCAAAATCTCCTAATCTCTGACTTCTGACCCTTTTGTATCTTGATATAGCTGAGGGGGTAGGAGACATGTAACTCTTTTAAAATTAAATTTTAAATTTGACACAGTTATAAATTTACATGCAGTTGTAAGAAATAATCCAGAGAGATCCCATGTACCCTTTACCCAGTTTCCCCCAATGATAGCATCTTCCCAAACTGTAGTATAATATCACAACCAGGATTCTGACCTCAGTACAGTTAAGAGGCATTAAAGTTCCATCCTTACAAGGTCCTTTGGCTAGAGAGAAAAGGCTCTTGGGGAACTTTTTAGTCTGTGCCCTGGGTTTCTGGGTGGCTGGCTTCTTCAGCCCCTACTCTGGGATTTATGAGGCAAAAAGAAAAGCCAGGAAACTCACCACTGTGTTATTCCCTAGCTTGTCTATCTTCTTTTCTCCAACTTTCAGCATCTTCTTTCATTCGTTTTATATGTAATGTCCAGGGTGTTTGGTTGTACTTAGTGGGGAAGACAGGGAAAAGGATGTCACCTCCACCCTCCCAGAAGTGGAAGTCTATGTAACTGTGTTTTGATCACCTCTTCTGCAATTTCTCAGCATAGCTTTGCACTTCACTTGGAATTTGAGATTGTCTTGGTGCCTCAGCTAAAATTTCCTATTAGCATTTAGTCATATACATGTGAAGAAGAAAGGGTTACAAAAATACATTCTCAACCATCATGATTATAAAAAGTACCTGGGTTTTCATTGTTTTAGTAACAACATGTAAACATGTTCCTAGATGATTCTTCTGGCTTCAGGGAGATCATTCTGGAAAAGTAGGTCTTGGGAAAACTATTAAAGAAATGACTAAATTCCATTGTTGAAAAGATGAATATTGTTACTATGCATTCTCTTTCACTTGTTATAACTAACTGGGGAGCTATTTATTGCTTCTGGTAATGGGGCAGCCAGAGTATAGTATATATAGTGGTGGGCTGGAGTCAGTTTGTACTGACTTGTGAGAGGTGATTGTTTTCAGGAATTCTGCAAGGTAATAAACATAGCTGTTGTTAAAAATTAAATTGTATAAAATTTCAGTAAATTGTATTAAAAACAAAGGTAACAAATACTCAGTATTTACCACTTTCTAGTTAGTTTACTATTATCTACGTTCTTGAGATTATTTATGTCTATTGTATGTGTGGTGGAAATACTGTGTAATGGCTTCCTACTGTAGATCTCTCTCCAACTCTATGTTCAGTGATATCACATTGGTAGCTTGAAATCAGTCATGGTAGGAATATTTACACCATAGAAACTGGAAAATTCTATAAATCAGGGCTTTCCCCTGGAGAGCCTGTTGTTAAACATTTTCCAGAATACCACTGAGTATAAGCCATTTTCCCAGATTCTCTCTATCCCTGAAGATAATTGTTCTTATTCTCCAATAAGAACAGTCTCCTATCTCAGGAGCTTTTGAATTTCCAGACCTACATTACTTGCATTTTATATAATGCAGTGGCAAGATAAGAGCAAGTATTTCTTCATCCCTCACAATCCATAGTGGGAAGCAGATATGTTTCCTATTATTCTGCCTTTTGAGAAGCCTTGACGATGGTGCTGATGCTATGTTGAGATTAACTACGTGAGCAGAAGAAGTGTGGGAAGGGAGAAGACAAACGACTTGTTTTTTCAACACAGCTGCCCTAGGTATTGTCTTTAATTACACTCCTGCTTGACTGATAAGGGAACTGGCTTCTGACAGCTGTGAGGAGCTGCAACGCCACAAAGCCTAATATTTCTTTTGGGGCGTAAGTGATGTCTTGTGCACTAAGCAACATAGACATGAATTATTTTTGAGGATCGTGATTGGCATGTTTCTACTATGTTTAGGGCCTTAGTTTTCTTAAAGCTACATGGCCCACATTTGGAAGTTTTCATATTGCATTTAGTGAGGCAGGAGCTTTTAGCAGTTAAAACATAGATGCGTTTTTTCAAGATTTTCAGCATATTCCTTATTCATATGCCTTTTTACTCCATATTTAAACAATAGGCTGATATCTGCTTGAAGGCATGATTGATAACTATCCTGATACCTTTTAAGTTTGGCCAGAATTCACCCAGGCTGTTCTGAATGTCCCTATACTGTGAACCCAAAGCAAAGATATATGATGTAGAGACCATGTGACATTTAATTTTTTGGGGGGAGGCAGGGGAGGAAAAAAAAGTAGCAGAACTACTTTTCAATCTTTTACCTGGTTGTCCTCACCTCCTTTGTGGTAAATGGCCAAATGCCGAAGCAAAAAGCAGTATAGAAAAGACACGTGTTACTGTGTGACCCAAGTGCCAAGAGAGTATGAACAGGAGAGAAGATGCAACTGGTGCTCTTGTTGTGAGCTGCAGGGTGGAAATTCTAAAGCAGTGAAGGTAACTGATGATTTCATTTATTAAAGTGTTTTCAATTTAGAATCTATTAAATGTGATTAAAAAGCCCTGCTCCCTATTATAGTATTCTAGAATAATCTATACAAAATTGGGCGTGAAGTAATTGAACATTTTACGTGGGGTCTTAAATGATGTTTCTGTCCAATGAGGGCATCATTTTAACTTTCCACTTCAAGGAGAGATATACTCTTCATGACAAAGGCCTTTGAAGTATGCTAATTCAGTTGCTGGAACTCAGCTATGGGGTAGGGAACACCCATACCAAGAGAGTCAGCTGCATGGTACACAGTGTGGAGGGACAGGGAGCTCCAGCACCAAGCACAGCAATACCTAGAATCTGTGGGAGCACCGAGCTGATCTCCCTGTGCTATGCAGCTGCTTCCCACAGGCTATCTATTTTACGTTTGGTAGTGTATATATGTCCATGCCACTCTCTCACTTTGTCCCAGCTTACCCTTCCCCCTCCCCGTGTCCTCAAGTCCATTCTCTATGTCTGTGTCTTTATTCCTGTCCTGTCCCTAAGTTCTTCAGAACCATTTTTTTTTTAGATTCCATATATATGTGTTAGCATATGGTATTTGTTTTTCTCCTTCTGACTTACTTCACTCTGTATGACAGACTCTAGGTTCATCCACCTCACTACAAATAACTCAATTTCGTTTCTTTTTATGGCTGAGTAATATTCCATTGTATATATGTGCCACATCTTCTTTATCCATTCATCTGTTGATGGACACTTAGGTTGCTTCCATGTCCTGCCTATTGTAAACAGAGCTGCAGTGAACATTGTGGTACATGACTCTTTTTGAATTATGGTTTTCTCAGGGTATATGCCCAGTAGTGGGATTGCTGGGTTGTGTGGTAGTTTTGCCAGACAATTTTTAAAGATCAGGGCCCATAGCAGTGAAAAAGACAAGGTCCCTGCTCTCATAACTTTTATATTATCCTTGGGGGAAACAGGATACATGCTAAAAGAAAAAATATCAGATAGGAATATATACTGTGCAAAAAATTGAAATAGGGAGATGATTTGAGGGAATAGTTGGATGGCTATTTTATATAGGGTAGTCAGGAAAGACTCATTGAGGAGGTAACATCTGAGATGAGACTTAAAGTTTGAGAAAGAAGATTAGGGGGAAAGCATTTTAGTTAGAAAAGCCAGTAGAAATGTCCTAATGCAAAATGGAGATTGGTATGTTCAAAAGAAGGCCAGCATGGCTGGCACATGGCAAGCCAGGTAGGGAAAAGGATGGAGAGCTAGGAAGAGGCAAGAAAGTCTCTGAAAGCCAGCAAAGGAGATTGACTCTCATTCTAAGTGCGAAGAGATGTCACTGATGGGCTTTAAGGAGGGGAGTGACATGGACTAATTTACATCATAAAATGCACTTCTGGTTGCTGTGTGGAGAATAAATGATTGGAGGTGGTTGCGATATTCTATGTGAGAGATGGTGGTGGTTTGGATTGCAGAAGAAGCAGTAGATGGGGAGATAGAAATGCATTTGGGTGTGTTTTTAAGATAGAGTTGATAGGATTTGCTTATAGGCTGGATGTGTGGAGTGAGGAGAAGAGGAATGCATGCAAGGTAAGCTCTTAGGTTTTTGGCATGAGCAACTGATGATGGTGCAGTTGACTGGGATGAAGAAGCCTGGGAAAGGAGAGCAGCATGGTTTATTTTTTGGGGGGGAGGGGCAGATGTTGGTGTGTGGGATGAAGTGGAGGATATTAGGGGGCCCCAAATGGCAGTGTGGTGTTTGAGATATCCTACAAGATGGAACATGCCTTATCCACTTGTGGGACTGACATAACAACTGGCACATTGTAAGCTGGGTCAGTAATGATATTTGGATGAAAGAATGAATGAGTGAAGTGGATGGTATCCTGCTCGGTCACATCCTCACTATCATCAGATGCTGCCTCATCACACACAGGGAGCACAGAAAGTTACAGACTAATTCAACAGGTAACACATTCAGGCAAAAATAGGCTTGATAAGCCTGCATTTTGTAAAAGGGCTGCTACTTGTTTCTTCTCCCTACAAGTAGTAATTTGGATGTACTAATCTGGAATCCTGGGGAGAGGTCAGATTTGCTGAGAAAGATTTGGTAGTCTTGGAATATAGATGTTTTTTAAAGCCACAGGATGCCTTGGGGTTCCTTTGGAAGAGCATATAGATAAAGGAATGGGGCCTGGATTAGTGTCTTATTGTGACTGTAACAAATTACTACACACTTAGTAGTTTAAAACAACACAGATTTATTATTTTATGGTTCTGGAGGTCAGAAGTCAAAACTGGGTTTTACTGGACCCAAATCAAGGTTTTGGTTGAACGCTCTCTGTAGGCTCTAGGACAGAATTCGTTTTTCTCCCTTTTCTAGCTTCTCAAAGCAACCTGCTTGCATTTGCTTGTGGCCCCTTCCTCATATTCAAAGTGCAGCCAACCTCTGTTTCCATTGTCACACCTTTTTCTTTCTTTCTTTAATTAATTTTATTGAAGTATAGTTGATTTACAATGTTGTGTTAATTTCTGCTGTATAGCAAATGACTCAGTTATACATATGTATTCTTTTCCATTATGGTTTATTACAGGATGTTGAATATAGTTCCCGGTGCAGTACAGTAGGACCTTGTGTTTATCCATCCTATATATAATAGTCTGCATCTACTAGTCCCAAACTCCCAATCCTTCCCTCCTCCATTCCTCCCCGCTTCCTTGGCAACCACAAGTCTGTTCTCTATGTCTGTGAGGCTGTTTCTGTTTCATAGATATGTTTATTTGTGTCGTATTTTAGATTCACATATAAGTGATATCATATGATGTCTGTCTCTTTCTGACTTACTTTGCTTAGTATAGTAATCTATAGGTCCATCCATGTTGCTGCAAATGGCATTATTTCATTCTTTTTAATGGCTGAACAATATTCCATTGTATATGTATACCACATCTTCTTTATCCGTTCATCTGTTGATGGACATTTAGGTTGCCTCCATGTCTTGGCTATTGTAAATAGTGCTTCTATGAACATTTGGGTGCATGTATCTTTTTGAATTATAGTTTTGTCTGGGTATGTGCCCAGGAGTGGGATTGCTGGATCATACAGCAACTCTATTTTTAATTTTTTGAGAAACCTGTATACTGTTTTCCAGAGTGGCTGCACCAATTTACATTCCCCCCAATAGTGCAGGAGGGTTCCCTTTTCTCCACACCCTCTCCAGCATTTATTATTTGTAGACTTTTTTCAAAAAAATTTATTTATTATTTATTTATTTTTGACTGCGTTGGGTCTTTGTTGCTGCCCGCAGCCTTTCTCTAGTTGCAGTGAGCGGGGCTACTCTTCGTTGTGGTGTGTGGGCTTCTCATTGTGGTGGCTTTTCTTGTTGCGGAGCATAGGCTCTAGGTGCACAGGCTTCAGTAGTTGTGGCGCGTGGGCTCTAGAGCGCAGGCTCAGTAGTTGTGGCACACGGGCTTAGTTGCTCTGCGGCATGTGGGAGCTCCCTGGACCTGGGATCGAACCCGTATCCCCTGCATTGGCAGGCGGGTTCTTAACCACTGTGCCACCAGGGAAGTCCCTGTAGACTTTTTAATGATGGCTATTCTGACTGGTGTGAGGTGGTACCTCACTGTAGTTTTGCTTTGCATTTCTCTAATAATGAGCAACGATGAGCATCTTTTCATATGCCTATTGGCCTTTTGTACATTGTCACAACTTTTTCTGTCTCCTGCTTCCCTTTTTCCTTTATAAGGATTCTTGCGATTTTATCGGGCCCATCTGGATACTCCAGGATAATCTCCCATCTCAAGATCCTTAATCATATCTGCAAAGTCCCTTTTGTCATCTAAGGTAAAATATTCACATTCTGGGGATTAGGATATGAACAACTTTACAGGTATTATTTTGCTACTGCAGGGGCTAAGACTGATCCTTGGAGTATTCCTAGGAGGCTGAACAGAGAAGATCCAGAAAAGGAGAAGAAAAGGAAGGTCCAGTAAGAAAGGAGGAAAACCAGGAGAATGTGTCACAGAAGCCAAAAGTAGACAGTTTTACCAAAGAGGGAGTATAATTGTATCAGTTAGCTTTGAGTTTGGCTGTAAGTAATGGAAAACCCTATTACAGTGGTTTACCCAAAGAATGGGTTTATTTTGGTCCTATAACAGTAAGTCTAGAAGAGGCCACCCATGGCTGGAGTACTAGCACAAGGTGCCTCTGTTGTCCTCCTCTGCTGTGTTTAGTGTGTGGCTTCACATTTGCAAGATGATGATGTATCTCTAGGCTTTGAGTTTGCCTTTCAGTCAGAAGATGCGAAAGGGTAAAGAGCAAAGGTCAAAGGGTAAAAGGTCAGCTGAGTGTGGTTACTTTTTTTTTTTTTTTGGCTATTTTGGGTCTTTGTTGCTGTGTGCGGGCTTTCTCTAGTTGTGGCGAGCAGGGGCTACTCTTTGTTGTGGTGTGCAGGCTTCTCAATGTGGTGGCTTCTCTTGTTGCAGAGCACAGGCTCTAGGTGCATGAGCTTCAGTAGTTGCAGCATGTGGGCTCAGTAGTTGCAGCACATGGGCTCAGTGGTTGCAGCACGTGGGCCCTAGGGCACATGGGCTTCAGTAGTTGTGGCTTGTGGGCTCTAGAGTGCAGGCTCAGTAGTTGTGGTGCACGGGCTTATTTGCTCCGCAGCATGTGGGACCTTCCTGGACCAGGGCTCGAACCTGTGTCCCCTGCATTGGCAGGCAGATTCTTAACCACTGCACCACCAGGGAAGTCCCGAGTGTGGTTACTTTTTGAGAAACTTTCTCAGAAACACCTTCCGGTCACTTTGGCCTACATCTCATTGGCCAGGTTATATGGCCATCTCTAGTGGCATGAGAGGAGTCTGTTGGCCAGAAAGGGGAAGAATGAATATCAGGTAGGCAGTTTACAGAGTCTGCTGCTGTAATATTTGTTAATCATAGAATTTTTGTGAAGAAAAAGGCATCAAGAGGTCTTTCATTCACGATCACTTCTTCCAAGGGGGTTGCGGCTTTAAAAATAGACTTAACTCCTTTTTAAAGGACTTTGATGATTGCTGTTCTATAACCTTCACAGAAATTCTTGTAACGTTTGATTCATACACATGAAGCTTTTTCCTTCTGTCTCAGAATTTCCTCTCAGAAGTGATTTAATCCCATTTCTTTTTGTTCACTCTTCTGGAGAGATGGCGTAATACCAGTCAGCATCAATCAATTGTCTGGACCCTTGAAATAGTTTGAACTAGCAGTCCTCCAATGAATTAGTGGGAAAAGGCATTGGGGTGAAATACAGGTGTAATTCTGTTAGAGCTTTTGAGGAAATTAGTGACATACAAAGTGAGGGAAAGTACACTCTGTTTTTACTGGGAAAGAACTGGTTGAGTGAATTTTCATACAAATTGGAGGGGGAGTGTTATATATGGTCTTTATTGATGAGGATGGAAATTTGGATACTTAAAAATGGAAATGTAATAAGTACTTTAAAAGACTGCAGAGAGCTGATTGCAAGGCCAGAGAGAATTGTTGGCTGTGCTGAAGTGTCACCCCCAGGAGAAGGGAGAGAAGAGAACATGGTGCTTTGGTGAAGGCGCTTCTGTGCCTGAATTAACTCAAGTTGCCGTGTGTGAGTCTCTTTTGACATTTGGTGTTTTTCTGGTTTGGTGGGTTTTATCTCCTGTGTGTGCTCATTGGCAGGATGAAGGCTAGTATTGAGCAACCATTAGAAAGGAGAAACATTTTAAAATGTCATCTTTTGGTGAATTTTCCTATTATGCCTTAAAAGGTGGAAACAAATGTGCTTTGAAGTTCGTTTTTTTCCTTCACATGCTATTCTTGGCCAACCTTCCAGGCTAGAAAATTGCTACTCTCTCCCCTCACCACCAGTGATCCAAGCTTCAATTCTGGAACTTTTAAAAAATGTTATCAGTGGTTCCACAATCCCAGAAATTTCTTCTCTTCAGTATGTGTTATTCTCCCTCATTCCCCAATACACACATGCACACACACATGCTGAGTGCTGGTTACATTAATCTTGAATCGAAACCCCATGTCTCTCTCTCTCTCTCTCTCTCTCTCTCTCTCTCTCTCTCTCTCTCACACACACACACACACACACACACACACACACACACACACAGTTCTGTGTTAGGATGGAGTTGAGTGAATCTCTCTGCCAGGTAAAGGGCTGTCTCTTGTTAATGAGACTTGCTCACTGTATATCCTAATCAGAAGGCCAGTGAGTAACTGATGCTTTGATTTTTGATTGATTTGATAGCAGAAACTAAAATGCCTGAGTATTTGAAAATATAAAAGGGCTTTAATCTTTAGTATTCAGCACACGTGATTTTCATCATTGATTGTAACTTCATGGCCCAGAGAAGGTGGTATTTGAGTTGGTGTTGAAGGATTTTGATAAGAGGAAAGGGAAAAAGCATTTCAAGCTAAGGGCACAGTGTGAGAATGGGCAGAAAAGCAAGACACGGCATTGTGTACACAGCAAGTGGCAAATAATCTGGCGAGGCTTGTGCATGTAGTTTGGGTAATATTGTGATGGGACATGAAGTTGGAGATATACTTCAGAACCATGTTTTGAAGGCCTTGAATGCCAGACTCTGGGGTTGAGTTTTATCCGTCAGATTTTTTTCTTTTTTTTTGGCAAGGAGACTTTTTGAATGGGGAAATGATCTGATCTGTGCCTTAGGAATATAACTTATAACATAATAAAAGTAATTTTAGGGTACAGAATTCTCATCGGTATACAGAGTTCTGAAGTTTACATAGCTTTTCCATCTAACATGTGATCCTGTAGAATGAAGCACATGAAGAAAGCTGTACGTGGGGTTGGGAATTCACGTCATATGATGTCTGTTTGAAATCAGTGGAATGGACCCTCACTGTTTGAAGGGTTCTATATATAAAGGGTATAGATTTGTTCTGTATTGTCTCCATAGGAAAGGTGTAAACCTAAGATTATTTCAACTTCTCCACAAAGTCTTTATTTATTTATTTTTAACATCTTTATTGGAGTATAATTGCTTTACAATGGTGTGTTAGTTTCTGCTTTATAACAGAGTGAATCAGCTATACATATACATATATCCCCATATCCCCTCCCTCTTGCGGCTCCCTCCCACCCTCCCTATCCCACCTCTCTAGGTGGTCACAAAGCACCAAGCTGATCTCCCTGTGCTATGCGGCTGCTTCCCACTAGCTATCTATTTTACATTTGGTAGTATATATATATATATATATATATATATATATATGTCCATGCCACTCTCTCACTTTGTCCCAGCTTACTCTTCCCCCTCCCCGTGTCCTCAAGTCCATTCTCTATGGCTGAATCTTTATTCCTGTCCTGCCGCTAGGTTCTTCAGAATTATTTTTTTTTAAGATTCCATATGTATGTGTTAGCATATGGTATTTGTTTTTCTCTTTCTGACTTACTTCACTCTGTATGACAGTCTCTAGGTCCATCCACCTCACTACAAATAACTCAATTTTGTTTCTTTTTATGGCTGGGTAATATTCCATTGTATATATGTACCACATCTTCTTTATCCATTCATCTGTCGATGGACACTTAGGCTGCTTCCACGTCCTGCCTATTGTAAATAGAGCTGCAATGAACATTTTGGTACATGACTCTTTTTGAATTATGGTTTTCTCAGGGTATATGCCCAGTAATGGGATTGCTGGGTCATATGGTAGTTCTATTTTTAGTTTTTTGAGGAACCTCCATACTATTCTCCATAGTGGCTGTATCAATTTACATTCCCACCAACAGTGCAGGAGGGTCCCCTTTTCTCCACACCCTCTCCAGCATTTATTGTTTGTAGATTTTTTGATGATGGCCATTCTGACTGGTGTGAGGTGATACCTCGTTGTAGTTTTGATTTGCATTTCTCTAATGATTAGTGATGTTGAACATCCTTTCATGTGTTTGTTGGCAATCTGCATATCTTCTTTGGAGCAATGTCTATTTAGGTCTTCTGCCCATTTTTGGATTGGGTTGTTTGTTTTTTTGATATTGAGCTGCATGAGCTGCTTGTATATTTTGGAGATTAATCCTTTGTCAATTGCATCATTTGCAAATATTTTCTCCCATTCTGAGGGTTGTCTTTTCATCTTGTTTATGGGTTCCTTTGCTATGCAAAAAAGCTTTTAAGTTTCATTAGGTCCCATTTGTTTATTTTCTCCACAAAGTCTTTAAAAGTTAATAAGATGGAAAATGCAATTAAGCATAACTTAGAAAACACGAAAAGTTATCTCTCAAAAACAGCCATTCTTAAAAATTTAATGCATTACTTTCCATTGTTTTTAGTACACATATTCGTTTGTCCCTCTGTTCACCTACTTACACACAACAGATATTTATAGATATTATGGTAGATTATGTAGATATAAGGTAGATAAGACAAACATGATTGCTGTAGATACATATTTTACCTTGTTGTTACCACGTATTTTTTCCTACTCTTAGACATTTAGATGGCTTTCACTGTTTTTGCTATTATAAACAACTTTGCAATAAACAATATACCTTATTTTTTCCTACATCTTAGATTATTTCCTTAGAAAAGATTCCTATAAGAACTGTAGAGCCAGAGGGAGTAAACGTTGATAAGGCTTTTGATAGTGGTTATTGCTTAACAGAAAGTGTATACATTTATTCTCTATTCAGCAGTATAAGTCTATTTCATAGCAACCCCGCTACATAGGTCATTACTATGAAAAAATTAATTTGACTTGAGAAAAGGATGCCAATATCCTTACTCTTCATTAGAAAAGACATTTAGATGATTCCAGTTGTCAGAAAATGCAAGGGCACATCTTTTGCTGCTGTGAACTCCTGTGACTGAAGGTGTGCAAGTTCAGACTATATAGTCCTGTGATTATCAGTCTAGAATCACTCTAAATTATTCCTTCTCTCTTATCGATCCTCTTCTATGGCAATGGTCCAAAGTGATCATTAATGAAAATGTGCTATTTTACTGATGATAGAGAGATGGTCATTTGATACACATGGAATATGTGTGAAAAAAAGAAACTTTAAATAATCTCAATAGGCTATAATTAAAAACAGTAAGGAGGCTTATAAGAATTGGTAAAGAGAAGCACCACAAAGAGAAACAGAAGCAACCACAAAAGCAGAAAGGATGGAAACCAAGAGACAGAACAGGTCACTGGGGCTTCTGATACAGATATGCCACAGTATTAATTGCTTTATTAGAAGAGGAACGGCCTAAAAATATGTGAAGGAGGCTGGGCCCTAGAGGTACCAATGACAGTGGAAACCGTTGCCATGACAAAGGCAAGGAAAAGTCAACCAAAGGAATTACTAATACATCTGAGTGTAAATGTGTCTGACACTGAATAATGTGAGCTGATTCCTTGGCAGATTCCAACACTATTTTTGAACCTGAAAAAAAAACGTTTCAGCATTTGTCACATGCAGGTTTAATTTTATGGATTTCACAGTAAGGAGTAACTAACTTTCTCATAAGAGGTGGGCTTTGATTTTAAAATAACTTTTATTATAAGAATATCATAGGAACATTAAAAGGTATTTTCCAAAGAAAAAAAAAAAGAAATTGCTTATCATCCTCCCTGTCAATACAACAGCTTGCCTTTTCCTTCTCTACATCCAGTTGCATGTTTACATATCTGTAATCTTAGTGTTCTGACAGTTTTGTATTCCACGTTTATTATTTAACCTCATGTCTAAAGCATTTTCCATATTTTAAAATCATCTTTATAGTTAACCATGAAAATTTCTGTGCAATAATTTATTAATTGCATTGTATCATTTACTCAACCATTCACCTGTTGGAAGGAATTTATGTTTTATTCACAAGTTGTGTTATAGGCAATGTAGAGGAAATAGGTAAAGTTCAGATTAATATTACTAAAACACTGGCTTTCAACATTACATTGAGTTGAGTTTGTGTTTGGGCCATGGTGCATTACAATACACAAATAACTGCTAGCTGGAGGGCGGGAGGGGTCAGTAATTCTTGATTATCAGGTAGTGACAACAATTAATAGGATAGGGAAGAATGCTTTTCTCATTATGACACATATTGCTTTATAATGCACACCTGCTCCCATACCCTGGGCTCTGCTGCAATCCCCCAGTGTTTTTCTGAAAGACCATTTCTTACCCCAAATGAATCTGTCAATAATAATTATTATGGTAAAAGTGAAAAACCCGGATAACATGATTGAAACATTTCCTGGTAGTCTGCAGTGAAGAAAAGTAACTCTGTATCACAGGATGACAGTTGTCTCCTGCATTCATGGTAAATCAGGTGTCTTTTTCATCCTGTATTGAAAGGGATTCTGCTTGGCCTCATATACTATACCATTCATCTTGTTCTGTGTACATAATGGTGCTACTGGCTCGGAATGACTGTGCCAGTGTTTCAGGTTGTTAACAGAGCTGCTTGCTTCTGTGAGGATGCCTTCTGAATGTTATGTCTATTCTACTGTCAGCCTGCATGGTTAGCAAATCAAAGGGCAGCCCCATAAGTCACTATGTAGAGGTGCTTGAGCTTGGGAAATTCAGTGCAAGCTTAATGCCCCAATGATGGATTAATGGCAGATTGAAAGTGGAAACAGTTGTTATCCAAACTACTGTTTTGATGACCATTCAACTACTGAAGAGTTGCGCTAATTTAAATTGATTAAAGGACATTGGTTTTGTGTAATTGTCATTAAAAATACATGCTGAAGAGTTGTAAATCAGCATTTTGTGTTCCAGTAAGTTATCTGGCTGGAAGGAAGAATAGAAGGGTTTGAGGAGGTAAAGGAATAAGTAAGAAGGGGTTGGGAGAATGGAATAAACACAGGAAAACCAATAAACAAACAGGTTGAGGTGAGTGATCCCAATCACCAGACACTCTCACTTAGGAAATTTTGTGGATACTTAGTTATTAGCAAACCACCTGGTCAGAGGACTGTTCTGGGCTTTCTTCTATGTTCAGAATTGCCAGGGGCAGCATTTGAGAGTCAGACTAAATTTCTGGCACTTAACTTAAAACACTTTGAAGTGAATAAGTTCTAGGTTTCTTTTTCCCAAGTCAGAAAGGGCCATTGAAGAAGAGTTTATTTTCTTGTGATGAGTATATGCCTAATGTCTCTGCCAGGAAGCTAAAATCCCAAGGAAAGGGGCATTCCGCTTGTCATTGCAAGAGGAACAAAAAGGGTGGAAAGGGACCTCAGAGATCTCAGAGGACAGGGTGCGAGGAAGGAGGGGTTAGTGCAGTGACTTTCAAACTTCAGCCCCAACTGACTGTAAGAAACATATTTTACATGGTGACCTAGTGTGGGTGTACATAAGCATACAACACCAGACAAGCTTTTTATAAAACGATGCTTATACTTACTGTGCAACACTGACATCTTTTCATCAAAAGCATCACCACCACCAGCCTACTGATAAGACAACACACATTAATTCATCTAATTTAGTCCTCACATTAACACTAAGCAGGTACTCTTGTTACTGTTTTCTAGATGAGGAAACAGGACTTTGAGAGCTGAAATCACTGGCTACGTTCATGACAGTTAAGTGGAGGAGCTGGGACATGGGCATGTATCTGAGTGATCAGAGCTGAGCCGTTCTCCTCTGTGCTAAATGGCCTTTCCCCAGGAAGCACTGAAAGGTGGTCCTGACTTCCTTAGCAACTAAAGAAAGGAGAGAAAGATGATCAGTGAAAAGAACTGTAATATCCCAAGAAGTGCTCAGAAACCTAGGCTTTCAGAGTCAATATGGCGTCAGCAGAGCCCTGTGAGTCAAAGCATGGGCTCCGTGGGTCAGGCAGCCCAGTCTGACTATTGCTTCCCGACACTGACCAGCTGTTGCACTTGGGCAAGTTAAAACTCTCTAAACATCACTTTCCTCATTTATAAAGTGCTAATGTTAATAGCGGCCTCCTTGTAGGTTTGCTATAAAGAGTAAAAGAGAGGACCCATAGAAGGATTTAACATGGTATTGAGAACAGATTTGGCATTCCATAAATGTAGTTGTTACCATGGACATAGAGAAGGTACATGAGTGTGTTAGAAACCCCTTCATTCAAAGTCAGGCTACTTCAGCTATAAATCCATAACTTTCTTTTTTGTTTGCGGCAATCCAAATCCTACTGAGAAGCCAAATGTGTTATTTGAGCCAATTAGGGCTAGATGGAAATTTGTAATAAACATTTGCTAATCACGCAAAGACCCCTAAGCAGTTCCTGAGATGATGGGGACAGAATTGCCTCTAGGTCATTACTTTCATTATAGCTCCTATAATTCTCACTAAAAACAATCATGAGTTCTCTTGTTGATAGCCCCATTTATATGAATTAGTGGCTTCAGTTCAGTTTCCATTACCTACGTCTCTCAATCACCAAATTATAGATTCCAAAATTTGAAACTTATATTCTAAAATGAATGGAGTAAACTTAGAAAGCTTGGAAGAAACTTAGAATCTCCACCATGACAAATTGCTACAAGAATTTGTTTGTAAGATATGCTGTTAGAACAGCAGAGGGGTGATGTTCTTTTTTTTTTTAAATTAAATTTATTTTATTTATTTATTTTTGGCTGTGTTGGGTCTTTGTTGCTGCGTGCAGGCTTTCTCTAGTTGCGGTGAGCGGGGGCTACTCTTTGTTGCAGTGCGCGGGCTTCTCATTGTGGTGGCTTCTTTTGTTGCAGAGCACGGGCTCTGGGTGCACGGGCTTCAGTAGTTGTGGCTCAAGGGCTCTAGAGCACAGGCTCAGTAGTTGTGGCTCATGGGCTTAGTTGCTCCGTGGCATGTGGGATCTTCCTGGACCAGGGCTCAAACCCGTGTCCCCTGGACTGACAGGCAGATTCTTAACCACTGCACCACTAGGGAAGCCAGGGTGAGGTTCTTTGATTTGGATTGTGCCATAAATACCTTGTCAAGCTAGGCATGTGTACCAAGCATTAGAGGAACTTGGACAGAATGCAGAAGTGAGAACAGTATCCTTCTGTCTTGTTGAAGCACCCCCAGTTTTGTCAGCTAGTGACAATCCAGTCCACAAGGTATGGGAATTATCATCAAAAACTGATAAATAATACTATCATTGTTCAAAAGGAAACCTAGCTATTGAGATAATGCTGTGCATGAAGTTTCATTTTGTGAGCTAGATCTTATCAGATAATATTCCCACCCGTGCCCCCATCTTGGGTAAGTTGTATAAAACTTGGCGAAATCTCTGCTCATGATCTTCTCAAATTCTTGGAACAAGTTATTTGGGACTTGGGTACCTTCACCAATGAGGACCTCTAATGGATCTACTATTTGGAATGAATTGCAGGGGGACAAGTGCAAAGACTGAATCCATATGAGTGGTTTGAATCTTGTTATGCTCTCATGATTTCCAGAACATGTTATGTCCCATGTAGATGCTTTTTCTCCAAATACATACTGTGTGGCATTGATAGGCTCTTAAAATATCAAGAATTTATATTGGTGATAATAGTGGTTACGTATTTTTGAGTGCTTACTGTGTGGCAAGCTATGCTAAGTACTCTACATTCAAAATTTCATTTCCTATTCACTGCAATTTTGTAAGGTAGGTCCTACTACTATCCCCATTTTACAAATGAGAAAACCAAGGCACAGGGAAGTTACTCATTGCCCGTGGGCTTGCAGCCAGCTCTGTCTCATGTTGACAAGCTATCAACAGTGCTATACCTCCTATTTCTCATCTTTGATTGACCCTTAATACATCTTCTGAAAAATAACAACACATTGCAGTGGTTCCTAGTCACCAAAAAGTCTTCCAAAATATATTTTATCTTTGCTTTTTTACTGTCACATGGATATTGCTAACAATTGTTTGTGGATGAAAGCCATAGCCTGAAGAAGCCATTGGTGCCAGGGCTCCTGTTCCACCAGCTTCAGTATTTGTTGACATGATCTTCTGCCCCTGCAAAAGCATCTCTGATTCTAGAACCCAGAGGCCACTGATCCTACAACAATAGATAAGCCTATGTGCACAGAAGTGCCTCAGTGACCTCTGTACCCACCAAGGTCGTACCTGGAGTGGCTTTCATCTCCTTTCTTTTAAGACCCAGGCAAGGAACTCTGCCTCTGTGAAACCTTCCCTCACCTCTCCACATCTTCCCCGGCTGAGGTGGCAGCGTGCACCTCAATAGGCAAGTTCAGGGCAGCTGTCTGGTATACCTGGATCCTAGGGCACTTGGTGGGGGTATCAACAGAAGGGGAGGAGACTTATTGATTAGGGAGGGCCTTGAATGCTGTTCTAGGAAATTGGGATTTCATCCAGAGGGCAAGAGGGAACCACCGACAGGTTTTAAGCAGGGGAATTGACAGAAGCGTATTTGCATTTAGGAAGATCATTAAGGGAAGGTGCACTGACAGGGAAGGAGGCAAGACGGGAGACAGGGAGATAAGCTAGGATGCTATTGCAATAAAGTAGTAGTTCTCAGACTGGAAGCCATCAGAACGTCCAAGAGAGCTACCCCAGAGTCTGGGTGGGGCCTGAGAATTTGCATTTCCAAACAGTTCTCAGGTGATGCTGATGTTACTGGTCTGGGAGCCCCACTTTGAGAACCACGAGAACTAATGATTTGAATCAAGGCTGTGACAGGTTAGGGATGAGGGGATGAAATAATGATTTGAATTCAGACTGTGACAGGTTAGGGATGAGGGGCTGCATTTAGGAAGTATTTTAAGAGGTAGAACTTGATTGTGTTGGTGATGAAGTGGAGGGAGGTGAAGAAGAGGAGGGTTTTGAGCTGGGTGACTGGGTGGGCAGGGCTGCCACCAGTGCGCTGGGGCCTCAGGAGAAGCAGAATCCTCATGAGTGCAATCCTCTCAGGGTTAACGCTTTTTGCCTTATCTCACATTGAGGGCTTCCTTTTAAGGATGACTCCATTTTTCCACTTCAGCGACTTCTACATTTCTGAGCATTACGGAAATATTTTATGAGGGCCTTTCAATAAATTTAGGGGCTTCTGTGGATGGTTTTATGTTACAAAGTAGGAATGTGTAAGGGAGAGGAATTCCAGGATCTATTAACTGGGCTGTCAGAGGGGATGTATATGTTTGGGGCTACAGCACGTTCTTTCCTCCTCGTCCCCTGCAGTGCTGTGATTACAGCGGCAGTAGGAAATACCCACAAACAGATTCTCCTGATCAGCAACAGTGATGAATATTATCACTCAGCAACCATGAAAGTTGTTCACCATTTTAAAAATTACTAACCATAATTTATTTTTCAAGTATGGTGCAATGGAAATAGTGCTTGAAAGGGGAATCATTAAATGGGAATCGAAGTCAGCAGCAGCAGGATTTCCCTATGTTTGCAACCAAGCAGGAAGGAAAGAAAACCCTGTTCATCTTGGCTTTGAGAAGAGAACATAAATACACTGCCTGGTAAACTCTCAGGCAGAGGCTTGGTCAGCAGACATAGGAGCTCTTTTCACCCAGTCATTTCCACTGGAGGTGCCACCGTGACTACAAATGAGAAAGGATATGCTCATGGAAAGATGTGTGTCAGCCAAGCTGGCCATAATTCCTGCTCCAGCGATGCTATGCCTGAAGCAAGGGGAATGAAACATTTATGAAAATGGCTCTTCCCAGCCGCACATCATGTTTGTCAAAGGGAAGAAGGCAAAAATGCAGGAATCGTCTCCCAAGAAAGATCATGCTGGTTTTGATCTGTTTGTATCTTTAGGACTAGACTGTATGTCTGAGGTTTTGACTGTGAACCACTGAGTGGTTCATATCCTTGACTTTACTGTTTCACCACATCTCAAAACATCCTCCTGAACTACCCGTGAGGGCAAAGAGAGTGAACTTCATCTCCAGAGGGTGGAGGTGTAGCCTGAAGCATCCACAGCAGAAGTGAGAAATTTCTTTGCGATGTCACTTGACCCTAAAAAGCATGCATATTTTCCGTTCTATCCCACGCTAACCCCACGTTTGTTGTAACAGTAACAATCATCTTGCTCGCCCACTGGAAACATAAAATTGAAGACACTCTCCCCAGGTGACACTAAGGCAATAACATTCTGCAGTTCTTCCTGCCACTCATTGAGCAATTAGAGGCGTTTTTCCGAGACTCATGGTAATTTTATCCAAGGAGAAGGCACAGTAGTTCACTGTAAGGAGTAGAATCCAACTCTGGTCAGAAAATAACGAGGTCTGTTGTGAATAAGAACAGTGGTTTAATCAGCATCGGCCCTGTGCTCACACAGTTTTGCTGACCCTTTTTTCCCTCAAGTAATTTTAACAATGCTCAAGTTTTCAGGTATTATCTGAGAATGTGTGGAAAGAGCACTGGGTTGGCAAATGAAGTGCTGTCATGAATGAGCCTTGTGCCCTCTGAAAGCCACTTCACCTTGGTCTTCTCTCCCATAAAATGAGAAGCTTAAACTCAGCGATCTCTGAAATCAACCCCAGCTACCAAATCCCTGTTTTCAGAATAGAGAACAATGTTAACTGTCCACAGGCACTGACTGTACAAATACTTGGTGAAAACAGTTACAGGAAAAAAAGCAGGTTCAAGTGTTGGAATTTGAGCTGTATTTTCTTATCTGTTGAATGATGAGGCACAAGTATAGGGCTTGAATAATACTTATTTTTCAAATTTTTAAAATTGAAGTATAGTTGATTTACAATGTTGTGTTAGTTTCTGGTGTACAGCAAAGTGATTCAGTTATACACACACATATATTGTTTTTCAGATTCTTTTCCATTATAGGTTATTACAAGATATTGAATATAGTTCCCTGTGCTATACAGTAGGACCTTGTTGTTTATTTTATATATAGTAGTGTGTATCTATTCAACCCAAGCTCCTAATTTATCCCTCCCCACCGCTTTCCCCTTTGGTAACTATAAGTTTGTTCTCCAAGTCTGTGAGTCTGTTTCTGTTTTGTAAAGAAGTTCATTTGTATCATTTCAAAAAATATTTTTAAACAAATATTTAGTTAGTGCCAGGTGCTCTTTGAAGTTCTTCACAAGTACTGCCTCATTGAGTTCTTATGTTCTTGCTATGGTAGGGGCTGTTATTGACAGATGAGGAAACTGAAGCATGGAGAGGTTAATTAACTTGTCGAAAGTACAACAGAGTGCTCGGAGTGTAGTAAGTGTAGTAAGCAAGTAAGTGGATCCAAAGCTCAGGGATTTCCACCTGAGTTGAGTATTGCCTAGAAGGGAGAGTTAACACATTTGTATTATTTAAACATTCTACATTAAACATGTATTTCTTTTATAAAACCAAAAATAAAGCTATGCTATTTTAAGGCACAATTGTTCACTTTTTATTTTTATTTATTTATTTTTTGTTCAGTTTTTAAAACGTCAACTTTTCCCTGTTCTTTTAGAGAAATCAAAGCTATATTAAGTACATGGCTTTCTTAAAACATGAGATTTGAAATAAAATTCAAGTCCTCCTCTCATTGCCTGTATGGCCCTGTCTTTTCTGGGCTTCAGTTTACTTTCCTATAAATTGGAGATGGTCATAACTACTCTGCTAGCCTGATGGAAAAAATAAATGAGTCAATGAACATAAAATATAAAATAACTACCACAGCTTGACACAGAGGAGATCAATAAATATTATTTCCCATCCCCTCGCCTTTGTAAAATAGTTTCCCCACATATGTTGGGTCAAATCTTGGATCATTTACTTAAGAGGTTGAAGAGTGCAGAAAGCACGGCTTCATGACCACAGATGAACTTGTCCTAAGCCACTCAGCTCCTGTGGTATCAGCAGGTACATGAGCTGCAGGTATCTCAGGTAGACTCTAATTAGCCTTCTCAGCTTGGTATAGCTCCAGGAGAAGTCCTGACATACAGCCAAGAGCACTTCTTCCAATATGTGGGGGGCTCTCCTGAGCCCCATGCAAAGCAGTGACATAGGAGAAACATAAGGGCGCAGTAGCAGTAGTACCTGCTCCGTTAGATGCCTGTGCACATCTCTCAACTCTCTCCCTCACAGCAACCCAGGAATGCCCCAGGGTTCTGTGCTTACTGAGTCAAATTCTGTTGTCTTTTCACAAGACTGCGCTGCAAAAAGATGCATTTGATTTCCTGTTTGTAATTATCCACCTATTTTCTTTACAGTTATTTTGCAGTATGCTCTTAAAGATTGATATGGTCCAGGCCACCCTCAGGGGGACTGCTCTATAGCCTCCTCCGGCAGTCCTTCTCTTCCCCGTGAGCAGCTCTCCACCCTGAAGCCTGAGTGATCTTTAAGAAAGCCTCACCCTGCTTAAAGCACTCCAGTGGATGCCCATGCACTAGAAGAAAAGCTGAACACTCCACCCTGCCTTACAGAGCTCTTCCCGAGTTCCTTTAGCATTATCATTTGAGAAGTTGGAGCAGGACAGTGGTTGATATTTTTTACCCTGTACAATGATAAAATACAAAAGTTGTTTTTCTCCCAGAGTAAAGATGGTTTTTTGAAGTGACACGTTTCTCTTGAAGAGTCTACTGTTAGGTTGGACAAGCAGAAGGAAGCTCTAGACATAGAAAGAAAAACACATACACACATTTCTTTGACATAAAATTACTCATGAGGTCCTGTTAGGATGACCTTATAGAAGATCGACATTTAGAATATATCACCAAAGAGCGGGTTGTGACTGCAGTAAGATGTGTGTTTATGAAACCAGATGTAGAGAGCTGTATAGATTGCCCAAAGAACTGCCAATAACAAAATACTGCTTTGTGCTTTAGCTGATACGTTGTGAAGTGTGTGATCTTTGAACTGTGAAGCATTCACTGAGTTCTTACTTTATATGACATAGGGAAATTGATCCTATGGGGCAGTGGAAGGGAATGTGTCCGGAAGATGGAACAGGTGCTTTCCTGAAGGTATTTATAATTAAGGAGAGATAAAATATAGGTGCACCGTAAGCAGCTGGAGAACAACCATAAAGAAGGGAGACGAGAAATTTCAGGGCGACGAGCACAGACCTAGTGTGTATGTGTTGAGGGGTGAAGATAGGTGGGGAGGGATGGCTGGCTGCTGGGAAAAGGGTCTCACAAGAGGTGAATTTTGAACTGGGACTTAAATGATTCAGATTGTTGTAAATGATTGTTCAGGAGGTCATCTGAGAAGGCGGTAATGGCTTGAGCAAAGATAGTGAGAAGGATCTTAGGGAGATTCACATAGGAGAAAGCTCAGAAAGACAGAAGCTGGGGGGAGGGCTATGTTGGCAAAGAAAGTTGTGCTTTCATAAACAACTGTCCAATATCTAGATAAAGATGAGCATTAGGGAGACAAATAGAAAGGTACAAGAAATATACCTGTACTTAAAAACAAACGAATGACTTTGGGCTTTGAGTATTTTGCAATATAATTCCTGGGAAAGAGATTCTGAGTTGCTTTGCTGAATCATTCATTGCTCCAGCATCTGCTGGGTACTATGTTCCAAGCCTCAGGTTAGGTGCTCCATCCTAAAATATCACATAAATACAAACCTGCTTTTGGAACAAGGAACGGAGCAAAAGACAAACGAATACTCACACACCCTACCATTGGTAGTAACGCATTCATTTCCAGAGTAAAGTGCCTGTGTGAATAAGGAAGCAATATATTTTTAGAGAGCTTCCTTTCCTCTTCTGGAATATGGGGACAACACCTGCCAAATCTGGCACAGCACGATCATTGCTCCCCAGCAGACGTGCACTGAACAACTGACTCAGCCGTTCGGGGCTGTTTCAACACCGACAGCAATTTCTGGGCATAGGATTTTGGCTCCAAGAGCCTGTGGTAACCCTGTGCTAATTCCTTCAATATTTTTAGTAACTTGTAGTTGCAAGTACAAAACTGTTAGTAGCAGGAGCATAAAGGACAGGTTTTATGACCCCTGGAAACGGAACAGTGCACTTCAGTTACTGAAGAATCAAGTCAAAAATTTTTTTAGAGAATATTCTTTCACAGGCTACACTTAATTAAGCTGTAACATTTCACCAAATGACTTGGAAGAAGTAAAATGCATTTTTTGGCCCATTGTATTTAGTTCATTAATGAATGATTCTCATCATTTACTAGTATGAGCTGTTAATTTATAACCCAGATCACATTCTGCTCTCTCAGCATTCCTTTTTATTGAATTGATATTTTCAGGAAGAAAATTGTAAAAAGCCCATATAAATAAAGATAATTATACCAGCAACCATGGAAGGAACTGAGTGACACTAGGTCTTCTCTGTCACCTTGAATTATAGGCTCTGAATGATCTTTCCTTCGGGTTAGAGGAAGTGTTTGTCCTTATGACAAAACTCATCCTTCGAATTAACCTCAAATTAATGCATTTTAAAACTGTGGCTGTTTGTAGCAATTTATCCCCATTTGACCTCTGTGAGTTCGCAGGTTAGTGTGTCTATAACCTTTGCGGAAGAGGCTCAGGGGTAGGAGAGGGGTGGGAAGGTCAGTGTGCACCATATATTTCACTGGCTTTCACAGACCCTGTAATTGGCCTAATGATAGAAAACTGTAATGTTTGAAATGGTATTAGGTTATCAGTGTCTGACATGGCTTTTCCCAACTTTGCATGAAAATGTCTATGAGGGCACAAAAAAATCCTAAAACTGTATTATCCCACCTAAATATTAAAGGGAAAAAAACTTGTTAACTGAGGGTGAACTAAGAAATACCTCATCTTCCTGTACTGGCACACTCATGCCTAACCTTATGAAACAGACCCTATTTGGAGAAAGGGTAAAAAAGAGAAAAATTCTGTGATTCCTTCTAGTTACCATCTTCCTTGTCTTAGGGACCCAGTGTTTGTTCTTCTTTTCTTCAATAAATGATTTTTTAGATGACAGAAGTATAAAATTTTCTAATTTTTCTACAGTAAGAATGGTGCTTGGTGGTTTGTAAGAGGACCGGATGTACATGTGATGACTGAGAGGCAGAGCATGGAGGTTAAGGGGATTTTGGTGCCCGATGACCTCTGTTCCAATCCTGGAATACTTCCTGTGTGACACTGGACAATTTAACCTAACCACTATGTGCCTCAGTTACCTGATCTTTATAATGAGGATAGAACCTACCCTAAAGTTGTAAGGATTAAATGTGTTAATATATATGCATGGCTTTTAGAATAATGCCTGCTCTATAGTGAGCACTCTAAGTGATAGCTTTTATTTTCTAAGACCTTCCTGGTTTCAACATGATGCAATTCTATGGAGGACTAGAGAGTGAATGGGAGCTAGGAGCAAACTACTCCTTTCCCAGTAGAATAACTGACTTCAGAAGAGGGCAACAGATTGTAACAAATTGTGCTTTTAGCTCAAGGTATAAGAGAAGCCTGTAGTTCTAGGCATTGGTCAAATGTGGCCAGCTGTTAGAGCTAAAATTACATTACCGACAAAAGAGGAAACAGAACAAGAGATCAGTATCTTCCTTTTATTATCTGCATAAGCAAACCAAATATATAAAATGACAGCATGAATTGTATGGAGGTGGGAGGGAGCAGGTGAGGAGACAGGTTCTCTTTGTTCTCACACATGGACAGTAAATGCAATTCCAGTTTCCCCTAATTTTCTTCTCTACGTGAAAGCTGAAATTCTGGATATACCTGCTGCAAACGACTCCTTTTCTCAACTTAGTTTGACTCTGTGGCAGTGTTGATGAGCTGCTTCATTTTTTCTCCATGGTTGCCCATATGACACACACCTACCAGAGCTGTGATGAAAATAATAGATGGGCTGAGGAGAGGGCCAGTAATTGTAAATGCGCCATGTCACATGATATCTGCACCAGGGAAAAGAGAAATAGCAATTAACTGAAATACAGCTGTTTTGAAGTTGATTGAGAAGAAACATGACCAAAATACATACTGGGTTTAGAGGCTCCCCCTTTTTTTCTTTTAAAATTATTGTGTTCTTTTCTTAGTACAAAAGCAACATATGATAATTGTAGAGAAAGAAAGGAAATACAGACAAGAAAAATATCATTACCTATAATCCCAACTCCCAATCTTGTAGAGGATTAAAGAATGAATGGGTACAAAGAGCAAACTGCTCTTTTAAGAGTAGAATATTTTGGTGTATATCCCTCTGATCTTTTACTTCATCTTTTTACAAAAATATAGTCAAAAGATATTTGGTGTTTTATACTTCTTTTTCACTTAATATATTACAAATATAAAACAATAGAATTGTAAAACATTTATGAGCCAAATTTTAATAGCCACATAAAATTCTGTTATAAAATCTATTATAGGGCTTCCCTGGTGGCGCAGTGGTTGAGAGTCTGCCTGCCGATGCAGGGGACACGGGTTCGTGCCCCGGTCCGGGAAGATCCCACATGCCGCGGAGCGGCTGGGCCCGTGAGCCATGGTCGCTGAGCCTGTGCATCCGGAGCCTGTGCTCCGCAATGGGAGAGGCCACATCAGTGAGAGGCCTGCGTACCGCAAAAAAAAAAAAAAAAACTATTATAAATATCATAATTTATTTTACCTATTTCCTGATTTTGACATTTAGATTACCTCTGTCCTGTGACTATTGTTGTAGAGAAATCTTTGGGGACCCGAGTTGTTTCCTTACCATAAATTCTTAGAAATTAATTTGCTAGTTTAAAGTTTGTATATATTTCAAGGAACTTGATCCTTTGTCAAACTGCTCTGAAGAAGGTACTGTCAATATCAATTCTTATATAAGAATGCCTAATTCTCCTTATCTTTGACAATTCTAGGTATTGCAATTATTTTTTATGTTTCCATTCTGACTGGACTAGTCTTGCCCACACAAAGATTTCTAGTGGTTCTGGGAGAACCGATTAAACACATGGAAAAAAATGAACATCAAGGTCTACTTCACACTATAAACAAAGCTTAATTAAGAATAAATCATTGACATATTTAAATGGTAAATTATAAAGTTTCTAGAAGAAAACATGGAATATCTTTGTAAACTCAGAGAAGACACAGATTTCTTATGAAAATCACTAACTATAAATAAAAAATTGATGAGTTAGACTTTATTAAAATTAAATATGCCTTCTTATTAAAAGACATTGTGAAGAAAATGAAAAGAAAAGCCTGAGGTGGGAAAGTGTATTCACAATACATATATCTGTATGTATTGTATATGTATTTGTACATATACAAAAGGGCTGTATCTAGAACATATAAAGAACTTCTATGACTCAACAATGAAAGACAAGCAACCCAATTTAAATGGTATTAAGGACATGAAAAGAGGTTCAGCATCATTAGTTATTGGGAAAATGCAAATTTATATCACAGTGAGAAACCATTTCAAACCTACTGATGTAGCTAAAATTACAAAGACTACACCAGATGTTGGCAAGGGTGTAAGGCAACAGGAACTTTCATATTTTGCTTGTGGGCGTAGAAAATGGTATAGTCATCCTGGAGAAAGTTTTGGCAGTTTCTTAAAAAGTTTGAATCTTCACCTACCCTGAGATGTGTCATTTCTACTCCTAGGTATTTCCCTTGGGAGAAATGAAAGCATCTATCCTATTTGTCCAAAAAAAGATGTGCATGTGAACGTTCATGGAAGCTTTATTAGTAAGATCTCCAAATTGGAAACAACCCAAATGTCCCTCAACAGGAGAATGTGTAAACAAACTCTTATATGTTTATACAATGAAATACAGCTTAGCAATAACATGGAAAAAAATCTCAGAAACATTCTATTGAGTGAAATAAAATAGACACAAAAGAGTTCATGTTGTATGAGTCCATTAATAGGAAGTTCAGTGATGGGCAAAAGTGACATGTGATAGAAATCAGAACAGTGGTTGTCAGTGAGATCCACTAATTGATGGCAAGAGCCACATGAAAACTCATTGCAGTGATGGAAATGTTCTGTATCTCAACAGGTTTTTGTTTGTTTGTTAAATTTATTTAATTAATTTATTTTTGGCTGCATTGGGTCTTTGTTGCTGCACGTGGGCTTTCTTTTTTCTAGTTGCAGCGAGCAGGGGCTACTCTTCCTTGCAGCGCACAGGCCTCTCATGGCGGTGGCTTCTCTTGTTGCGGAGCATGGGCTCTAGGCGCGCGGGCTTCATTAGTTGTGGCACGTGGGCTCAGTAGTTGTGGCTCACGGGCTCTAGAGCACAGGCTCAGTAGTTGTGGTGCACAGGCTTAGTTGCTCCGCGGCATGTGGGATCTTCCCGGACCAGGGCTCGAACCCCTGTCCCCTGCATTGGCAGGCGGACTCCCAACCACTGCATCACCAGGGAAGCCCCGGGTTTTTGTTTATATGGATGTATACATTTGTCAAAGCTCCTAGAATTGTACTCTTAAGATCTGTGTTTTTCTCTGTGTGTGTATTTTTACCTCAATAAAAATGCATTTCTGATATATTAAAGATTTCAATGTAGAAATATGAAATAAAGAAATTTAGAAGCATATTTTCATAACCTTGGGTAGGGTAAACTTCCTAAGCAAGACAAGAAACCCAGTTGCAATAAGAGACTAATATATTAAACTTTGAAAAACTTAAAAATGTTTATGTTTAAATGTAACATAAATGAAAGCAAAAGATACAAGATGAAAGGGAAACAAATATTTCAGCATCTGTGATGGGCAAAATTTAACAGCCCTAATAAACAGTGACTTCCTATAAATGGATAAGAATTAGACAAATGACTTAATAGAAAAAAATTGGTAAAGTATATGCACAGAAAATTCACATAAAGAAGGATGCAAATAAAGGCAGAAATTGAGACACAGATGTAGAGAACAAACATATGGACACCAAGGTGGGAAAGCGGGAGGGGTGGGGGGGGGTGGTGGTGGGATGAATTGGGAGATTGGGATTGACATATATACACTAATATGTATAAAATGGATAACTAATAAGAACCTGCTGTATAAAAAATAAAATTAAATTAAAAAAAGAAGAATGCGAATAGCCAGTAAATACATGAAAAGATGCTGTTTTACTAGCACTCAGGGAAATAAAAATTGAACCATTAGTGAAGTAAAGACAGGATATTTTGGAAACACTAAGTGTTGGTAAAAATGGAAAATGGGTAGTCATACATTGCTGGTTGGAATTTGAATTGCTGGAACTTTTTGGGAAAGCATCTGGCAATATCTGTCAAGACAAAATACATCATATCATTTGATCTTGTACTCCCTTTTTGATAATCTCTACTATGGAGCAAATGCACAAGTACTTAAGGATATATGAATAAGGATGTTTATTTAATGTTGTTTGTAGTGGTAAATAAACAAGCTGGGAACAATCTGAACGAACGTTAATAGGAGACTGGTAGAATAAATTATAATAATCTTTACTACAAAACTGTTATACCAAAATTAAAAAGACTGAATCAGATTGACATATATTGACCTAGAGGGATTCCAATGATATATTATTATGTGAAAAAAGCAATTTGGAGACCAAAGTCGAGCATATTATCCCATTCCAGATTAAAAAAAAAAGCAATGCAAATACAAATATGCACCTTATTGGAGCATAAACATGTAATGCTTCTGTTTTCTACAATAATTGTCACTTTCATATCTTTTTCAAATTCCTCCCTGCAGAGTAACAGAAATGTTTAGCAATAATATTCAGCCAAATTCCATAACTTTTCAGTTTTTAAAGTCTCATTTTGGTTCTCAAGACTCAACCAAAGATATATCTGAGCTGTGCATTTTACCCCAATTCCAACAATCGGATAAGACGCTCCTCCTCTCTTCCAGAAGATCAAGAAGGAAGCATGGTTGATGGAAATTTCTCAAGAGGGTGGATGTGTTGGTGAAAGTTCCTATTTTATGAATTGACACAGGACTTCAAGGGAAGAAAAGACTGGCTCACCCTGCACTGATTCTCATCTCTTGTTGAAAAAGAATTGCTAGATTGCTGCTAGTGGTCATTCCACTTGCTTTTTCACTACATCAATTAAATTAGTTCCTCGTTAAATTGAGATTATCTATAGTAGTAAAGATAAATATCTTCCTGGAAAGATAGTCCCCATGGGTGCGTGATATGAAAAAGACTATTTGGTAAAAAGAACATCTAGTGAAGTAAGTTAATAAAATGTCTACCTTTGTAAACCTGCATAGAAATTATGACTCCTAGCTTCCAAAGTCTGTCCAGTAATAGGGGCACATTTGTCCCCTGGGGGCTCCCAAAGACTCACAATTGATCTTATTATTATAAATGTATTCATCTTTCTCAGGGTATTTGGACTACTTTTAAGTGAGTTAGGCCTGATATATAGATGCAGGAAGTCAATTACATATGCTTCTTTTCCATCTCATCTACTTTCCTTGGTTCATATGAGTGTCCCTATTCCTTACCCTACTGTATGTAGCAGTTGTCCTTCTCCACTGGACCTATATTCTCAGACCAATGCTGGGATATCTTTGTTGACTTCTCTTGGGTCTCTTCTGTTCTTCTTTAGTCCCAGGATAAAGCCTTCTCTATCCCAGGTCTTTGCTTTTATTTCCTTTGTCCATAGTTAAGATTAGTTACTCTCCATCTCCTCACATGGCTCAATGTCACTATTCAAAGTAGCTGAGAGCTTGGCACAGTAGCCTGGCCACCTGATACTGGCCCTGGCCATAATTCTGATTTCTGATGGTGGTCCATAAAGCTGGCAGGCTACATGGTGCTGAGGATTTGCTGCACATAAAAAAATCACACACAGGACATCTCCGTATGAGCAGTTGCCTTCACTCGCGGCCTGATCCCATTAGCACAATACCCACTGCTGCTGCCAAAGAGAAAAATATTTGAAATGTTTATAAAAAGTCATGATTTGTAAAATGCAAATTATAAAGAAAAGACCTTTAGAGCTGGAAGGGACAGAAGCCAAGCCCTCTCGTTTTATAGTCAAGGAAGGACAAGCTCAAGTGACTTGTCTGAGGTCACACAGCTAGAACTAGGAGTCACATCTTGGAACTTGCTGTTGGTGAGCTATTTACTTGTGAAACTGAAAACAGAAACAGTATAGGAAAGCAAATCCTGATAGCCCATGTTTTTTTCTGCTCACTTAATACCTCCCCAAACAACCTGAAAGTTGAAAATTGTACTTAGTCACACTATCTGTTCCATCAATTTGAGAGCCATAAGAAGAAATCCCTTTGTAAAATACTTAGGTCTTTTGTGTGTTAAGGTGCTCCAGGTCTTTCAAAGATATTGGAAATTAGCTCGTTAACATTTCTGTCTTGCTAACACCTTGCCCTTTTCATTTAGGGAACAGTAGGTAATTCTGTAATACGCAGATACCGGGTTGCACATTAGAATTATTTGGGGGCTTTTTAGAAAATATAAATGTGGCCAGGCCCCACCCTTAGAGATTGTGATTTGATGGGTCTGGAGGGAGGGCCAGGAATGAGTATTTTTTTTTAATTTAAATTTTTTTTATATTGGAGTATAGTTGATTTACAATGTTGTATTAGTTTCAGGTATACAGCAAAGTGATTCAGTTTTACATGTACATATATCCATTCTTTTTCAGATTCTCCATATAGGTCATTACAGAATATTGAGTAGAGTTCCCTGTGCTATACAGTAGGTCCTTGTTGATTATCTGTTTTATATATAGTAGTGTGTATATGTTAATCCCAAACTCCTAATTTATCCCTCCCCCCGACCTTTCTCCTTTGGTAACCATAAGTTTGTTTTTGAAATTTGTGAGTCTTTTTCTGTTTCATAAATAAGTTCACTTGTATTATCTTTTTAGTTTCAACATATAAGTGATATCGTATGATATTCATCTTTCTCTTTCTGACTTACTTCACTTAGTATGTTAATCTCTAGGTCCATCCATGTTGCTGCAAATGGGATTATTTAATTCTTTTTTATGGCTGAGTAATATTCCATTGTATGTATGTACCATATCTTCTTTATCCTGGACTGAGTATTTTTAAAAAGACCCCTAAATAATTCCAATGTACAGCCAGATTTGAAAACTCTGATTCTAGAATAGTGGTTCCCAAAGTGTGGTCTCTGCTCCAGCAGCTTTCCTATCACCTGGAAACTTGTTTGAAAAGTATAAATCCCCAGACCCATTCCTAAACTTTCTGAATCAGAAACTTTGAGGGTGGGGACCAGCAAGCAGTGTTTTAACAGGCTCCCTAAGTGAAGCTGATGAACGTTAACATCTGAAAAAAAAAATGCTGGTCTAACCCAGGATGGGCAAACTATGTAGCCTGTTTTTGTAAATAAAATTTTACAGGAACATGGCCACACTCGTTCACTTATATATAATACAATGACACAGTTCAGTAGTAGTGAGGAAGACTGTATGACCCACAAAGCCTGAAATATTTACTATCTGGCTTTTTAAAGAAAAAGTTTGCTGACCCCTGAACTGTGCTTTTCAAATTTTACTGTACAGATGACTCACCTGGGGATCTTGTTAAATTGCAAACTCTAATTCAGTGGGTCTGCGATGAGGCCTGAGATTCTGCTTTCTGCTACCAGGTGAGCCTCAAGTTACTGGTCTGTGGACAACACGGTGGATAACAAGAGCCTAAAGCAATGCTGCCCAGCAGAAATACCGTGCGAGCCACAAATGCGAGCTGTGTATATAATTTAAAATTTTCTGGTAACCATGTTAAAAGATTTTTTAAAAAATGAAGCTAATTTTAATAATATATTTTATATAACCCAATGCACCCAAACTATTACCATTGAAACATCTACTTAATGTGCAGACTATCGAGATATTTTACATTCTTTTCTTGGTATTAAGTCTGAAATTCAAGTGCTCGATTATTACATGTGACTAGTGGCTACCAAATTAGATAGTGTAATGTACAGTTCAACTGGTAGTTGGGGTGGTGGGGGATTTTAGACTTAGGTGAGTAGGAGGGCAATAGCGAGACAAGACTAAGGAAAAGGATGCCAAGTACGACTTAACTCCCTGCAGTATTTTGCCTATGTCTGAGCATGTTAACCTCTTCCTCTTTACTCTTTGCCCTGGAATACAGGGGCATTCTATGCTTACTCATATTATAGGCAAGTGATGTGTTTTAAATGGACTGAGCTGGTACACTGTTATGTATAATATTATTACAGAAAAATGTGATATGAATTTGAATCCCCAAGTAATTCTGTTAGGAAGGAGGATATATTCCAACAATGCACTTCATTTTCATGCTCTTTAAGTATTTGAATTCCTTTATAGTTGAGCTGAGAAGGGTCCAGAGCAGTGGAATAAGGGCAGTTTCCATGAAATGGGGAGAAGTTCTAGGTCTGGACCAAGGGGAGTTTTAGTTGTGAGTTACCAGTCCATGGAGACACCATAGCAGGAATGAGCATGCTAGATGGAGTTTAGAAAACTAAGCCAGAGGGTCAAGAGCTAAGAGGCCAAACTGGTGAGTGAGTTGGGCTGTGGGAGGGGAGATGGAGAATGAAAATGGGGTTGGCAAAAAGGAGAGAGTTGGAAATGGGATAGCCAGAGGCAGGATGAGGTACTGATAGATTAGAGGGAAGTTGAAGTTTATTTTAATAATCTACCCTGATTATCCTGCTACCTCTTTCACTTTGAGTGAGAACGCAGAGTACATCGAAGAGTATCAGATATAACAATAAGATGGAGGGATAGGAGTCTGTTCCAAAATGTGGATGCCTTGCTTGCTCTGCCTTGACCCTCCATTCGTCATAGAACTGAAGTCAAGGTTTTAAGTGAAAACACAGTTTTTGGTTTAAAGAGCCTGGTTACATAACTTTAGGCAGGGATGTGGCTGGTTGGAAAGAGAGAGGAGAATTTGGGCAGAGGGAGAATATGTGTTACTGAGGAGATTGGAAGGTATATTAGTTTCTTATTGCTGCTGTAACAAATCACCACCAACTGAGTGGCTTAAAACACCCCCCATTTATTATCTTACAGTTCTGGAGGTCAGTGTCTGAAATGAATCATATGGGGCTAAAATTGAAGTGTCAGTAGGGCTGTGTTCCTTCTGGAGGCTCTGGAGGAGAATCTGTTTTCTTGCCTTTTCTACCAGCAGTTAGATGCCAGCTGCATTCCTTGGCTCATGGCGCCTTCCTCCATCTTCAACCACTGCACTGTCTTCACATCTCCTTCTTTTGATTCTGATCCTCTTGCCTTCATCTGATAAGGGCCCTTGTGATTACACTGAGCCCACACAGATAATCTAGGCTAATCTCCCCTTCTCGAGATCTTTAACTTAATCAAAACTGTAAATCCCTTTAACCACGTGAGGCAACAGTCACAGGTTTTGGGGATTAGAATGTGGACATCTTTGGGAGCCAGTAGTCAGCCTGCCACAGGAAGTCAGTACTGAATCTGTTTCAGTTATCAGTCCTCTGGTCAGTGTTGTGGACATGTGTCTGGATCTCAAGGAGAGAGCCTACAACAGGGGGCTTAAACTCAGAAGCCTGTAGGAGTCAGGCAGGTAATGAAAACGTGAGACACAGAGGGTAAGACAATAGGGAGTGGTGAGAACTGTGCATGAACTGGAGACTGTGTGCCTGTCTAAAGGGGACAAGACATTACTTCAGCTCCAGCCAACTCCAGTTATTGGGTGGCTGTATAGGTACAATATTACCAGATTTGACTTTTCAAGAGAAGCCTGAAAATGAGTATATTTTAAAATGTTGTGCTGGTGTTTAACAACAAAAAGTGTGTGAGTGTATAAGTATATATATATACATATACATACACACATACAAATAAATATACATATATGATACATATTGTAAATTTTACTGATATAAAGAATATCTAGTAGCATGCAACTTGCAAATACCCATAAAATTTAACATACTCTGTGTGACTTGCTATTTTTTAATACCACATCCACTCTCAGTTTTTATAATTTTATCACCAACAATAGGGTAAAAAATAAGACTATGAATGCAAGCTTGATTATGAGCTTAATTCTGACATATATCTATGTTTCAGTTTTGTCTGACTTGGTATGGTAAATGAAAATATCAACCAACACTCGTAAGTACACTTGTTCATCAGTGATGTGAGTGACTTCTGAATTGGATAACAGTTTTCAAATACTGGAAGAACATTTCCTCAATTTTTGGTGCTATTTACAATGTAAAGACTACAGGCACAACACACTTTAAAGTTTTATCTGCATTATTGACATTTTTTCCCCATTATATTCTTAAGTCTAGACAATCAACAAACAATGGACCAAGGCTTGAGTTGAAATATTTGCCTATTTCTACTGTGTTATAATTTCATCATGGCTTATTTCAAGGGATGTTACAGAATGTGGAGATGGGAAGAGATGAGCATTCTATTAGATGACATTTCCACCCCACAGAGGCAATAGATGTAAATAACTTCAAGAGCATAGATCATAGTAAGTTGTAATAATATAATTAAGAAGTAATGACTTTTGAGTATTTATTACCTTTAAAAATTTTCTTTTCTTTCTTTTTTTTTTTTTTGGCTGCACCGTGTGCCATGCGGGATCTTAGCTACCCGACCAGGGATTGAACTCATGCCCCCTGCAGTGGAAAGCACGGAGTCCTAGCCACTGGACTGCCAGGGAATTCCAAATATTTTATTTTTTAATGGCGTTATGGAGGTAAAATCTACATACCATAAAATTCACCCTTCGTATGTTTTGTGTCCATTTAAGTTTAATGAATTTTTGTATGTTTTCTGAACTGTACAACCATCAACGCAATCTAATTATTGCCTTTGTTTTTAATAGAATTTATTTACGTGTATGTTAATATAATTTAAGTTTTAATAATAGCTGTGTTTAACAATTGCTCACAAAATTGTTGAAAATTTAACATTCGGTTCTTACAAGCGGTTCTTTTACAACAGGGATTTTCAGTGAAATCTCCTAATTTTATTTTTTTCATTACTGACTTTATTGATTTGGGCACTCTTTTTCTCTAGGAGTCAAAATCTCCTCATTTTAAATTGTTGCCCAACATGAAAAAAACAAAAAACCTGGTGAAAGAAGCACACCTGTAACCTAGGTTGGCTGACAGGCCGTCATTTTGTGGTGTCTGTAACAGGGGCATGAGCAGTAAGAGGAGGTGTTATGCGAGAGAGACCTCTGGGAGTTGCTGCGAGCCTGGCCTCACGCTGCTCCCCAGCCTTCTGTGAGTGTGGCACCGGCAGGTGTGTGGGATCCTCTGCCTCCACGATGCAGAATCGGGGGCAGTTTGGGTTGCTGCTGTGCCAGGGCCACTGTGGCGTCACCCACTGGCAGCCCCTTCGGTGGTGGGAGGTGCAGGCGCTGGGGCGAGGGGTCTTCTCTCAGCTTCTTACTGTGAAGAGAGACCCTGGGGGAGGCAGCGCAGGAGAGGAGGAAAAATGGAAACTGCTGTGTGCAGGCTGAGACACTTATGAGACAGTCCAGTCGGGAATCTTAAAATAGCATGGGGAGACTTTTGTGGGGAGGAATCTACAAGTCCTGAAATCTTTGGTGAGGGTGTGTTAAAGTCACGTTAGATCTGGAGGGGACTTTATAAAGGGAGACCGTGTATTTTATATCCCAAACTGGGACACTTTTGAGAGTGAAAGGGAATGTTATTAATAAAATAGAACACAGGTGTAAGTTGAGACTGTCCAGGACAAACTGGGTGTGTGTTCACTCTGCTTATAAAGGATCTAATCCAGTAGTCATTGGAGAGGGTGTGCTACAGCCTGTGAGAAATTTTTTTCCCAGATGAACGTGCAGTTGGGAATGGGGGAAGAGTGGGGTGGAGAGAGCAGTTGTTTACCAGAATTCAGTGACAGGAAGGGTGTGTGGTTTACAACAGCTCTCCAGGTGACTGTCTTGTCCCCTCCACCCTGAAACCCACACTGAGGATCACAGAGGTATTCGGGTCACAAGGTGGCAAAGGAAGGACTGGAACCCAGAGCTAGCACTGCTCTTGGCACAAATAAGGTTATGATTGTGCATTGACCGACTGACAGAACTCACGTGTCTTGGTTTCTAGTTCGGGCAATTTCGGGAGCAAAGCAGCTTTTGTGTGCGCGTGCGCGTGCGTGTGCGCTTGCGCAGACTCCAGGGAGGGAAGCGGCGCTCCCAGCTTCCTCGAGGCAGTTCCCTCCTCAAGCTGTGCCCTTGCCTTCCTGGGAGTCACCTGTGTAAGTTCCTGAGAGGGACACAACCCCAACCCCACAGGACCAGGCAGCCTTTGTTAGAAATTGCTTTGCTCGCGGAGACTCTGAGGACAAACCTGTTCGTAAGCTTGTCCTGGTAGCCCCATGACTGTGGTGCTGGGGGGAAAGCCTGCGTGAGAGCGAGGGTGGTGGGAGTGAAGGACCGGAAAACAGCACCTTCCAGCCACAGCCTAACGACCCATGTGGTGCCGGGCAGCCTGCGCCATACAGGGGCCATATTTTCTGGGTCTAGTCTGTCAGTAAATAATATGGCACAGATGTTGCTGAATATTTTATGGTTAACTTGCCCCAGGGGTCTCTGAATGTTTTATAATTTCTGGGTAAAGAAAGCAAGCATCCACGGCTGTGTGCTCTTAGCAGCTGGTTCAGCGTTGTTATAATGTCTCAGATAGGAGACGTTCCTTCTTCCCCCAGTCACACTTTGACAAGACAATAGTTTTTCAAGGTTAAAGCTTCAGTTCAATGTGAGCAGTGCGAACACAGGAAATTAACACTGAACCGGAGGGGTGGAGACTATTTGCAGGACATTGCAGTGATTCTGTGGCTTGATTTTGGACAAAATTTTGAAAACTGAGATTGATGTTTCTTGCTTGTTTGGGTTGAAGCCTTTTGGGATTGACCTATGGAGCAGGAGTGTTTTCTTTATGGTGGGGAGGTACAGTTGTTTGTTTAAAAAGGACAAATTCGTCTCAAGTTTAGGTCAGCTCTGTATAAGGAGGCCCTCTGAAGTTTCACGGTCCTCTGTTCCTAACCCACTTCGGCATCATGAGCAGCAGAGGGCGCCCTACTGACAGCAGTCTGAGAGATCGCCCAAGTGAGGAGCAGGTGATCTGAGGTTGTGTGCCTGTGTCTACTCTTAATTGACTTCTTCACGTACCTTCAGTGAACTCCAGGTGGACTCCTGCTCCACAGGTCAAGGTGGGGAGTGTGGGGGTGTGGGAGGGAGACAAGATCTAATTAGAGAGTGGGGATGAATGGCGGTACGGTGTAGGGAGATGGTGAAGCTCACGACCTTAGGAGACAGAACTTCAGATTCTGGTGCTGCTTGTTACTAGCTGTGTCGTTGAGCAGTTATGTTTCCTCTCTGCAGTTTACTCATTAATAAAAAGGTGATAAATTCTAATTTATTTGAAATAAGTCTTTGGCAAAATGCCTGGCTCGTAGGACATGCTCAATAAATAATAGCTTTAAAAAGAAGCAAGCAAGCAAGCAAACAGACGTTCTCAGGTTCAGGTAGGGGAAAAGAGAGGTAGACAATGAGTAGGGAGCCTGCTCATCTACCCTGCTGGAATAACACATTTTGGAACGTATAACAAAGACTAAGGTTTTATATATACATGCCTATTAACTGATTGATTAAAAACAATCCTTAATGAGGTGTGGATAAGTTTTGCCTATTATTCCATATTGGCTTTCTGTTTATTTGGGAGGTGCTGGTTTTCTTTCACATATAAATGATTTGACAGTGTGAAATTCTAAAATAGATGTTTGCAGTTGTTCTCTAAAATAATCCTATAGGGCTTCCCTGGTGGCACAGTTGTTGAGAATCTGCCTGCCAATGCAGGGGACACGGGTTCAAGCCCTGGTCCGGGAAGATCCCACATGCCGCAGAGCAACTAAGCCCGTGCGCCACGACTACTGAAGCTTGTGCGCCTAGAGCCCGTGCTCTGCAACAAGAGAAGCCACCGCAATGAGAAGCCCGTGTGCCACGACAAAGAGTAGCCCCCGCTCGCCACAACTAGAGAAAGCCGGGGCACAGCAACAAAGACCCAACACAGCCAAAAATAAATAAATAAAATAAATAAAATAAATAAATTTATATAAAAAAATCTATCCACTAAGAAATTTTAAAAAATATAATCCTATGTTGTTTTAGGGAGAAACTCAATATGCCCAAGAATAAAACCAAGTTGAAGAATGATATGAACTGTTTAGAGGTGCTTTCCAAACCTCGTTCCGGATTTGGGGTCTGAAGATGCAAAGGAAATGGCTTTTACCACATTTCACTTCAGATAGTAGGAACCTTCTTTGACACAGTTGATAGAATTTCAGAACCAGAAGCATCCTTGAGGTTATCATACTTTAAAAAATACCTTACCTGCCTCCCTCCCCCAACCCAATTAAATAATCTCTTAGCAGTGAGGCTAGGTTAGCAGCACTTTTACAAGTGTCTCAGGTGATTCTAATATGCAACCAGCATTGTGAACCCTTGATCTACACCAGCTGATTTTACTGATGGGGAAAGTACTTTTTGCTGGTGGGGAAAGTATTGATACTTGTCCATCTTCCCTGCGGCCTCCAAAATATAGAGGCTTAAAATAGAAATTCAATGAGTTAAAAACCTTCAACGACTCCCCCCCCCCCCCGCCCCACCCTTTCTGCCATTTCCCTTCAGTTTTCAGGACAAAGTTCAGGATCTTCAGCTTAGCTCACAACTCTTTTCAATATTTGCCTCATGCTACACATCTCACCTCAATTTTTCTATTCCCCTACTTCTCCCCCTACACCCTTTGTCTAGTCATGCCCAACTGCTTGTATTTTTAGAATGTGGCATGGTGCTTCACAGTGCCACACTTTTAACACATGTGTTTCTTCCTCCTGCTGGGCTGCCTTTATCTGTTGCCTTAGTTTCAAAATGAAGTTCAAGCTGAGATTCTCAAGTAGAGAGGCAACAGGGGAGCATTAGCTGTGGCTGCCTGGGTCAAAACACTGTAGATTCTTTTAAAGACTGGGAAAGGCTCTTTAAGAGTCTTTAATTTCAAGCTCGAATGCTTTCAGGGCTGGATTGGTATCACAGATATATGAAGAGGACCAGGTATGAGACAAAAAAAAGATGACAGGGCCCTGGCTGCCTGGAGAACATGTACACCATTTAAAGATGACTAAATTCCACTTTTTGCAAAACACAGAGCAGTCAGCACAGGGGTTGCCAATTCACAACTCTTGCAATCACCTTGTTTTATAGATGCGATCGAGGCTGGATGTTTCCTCTGCCCTGTTAGCTACTGTACTGGCTGAGTTCTGCAAGCTTCCTTGCTAGGAGAAAGGTAAGGCTTTATTCTGACACATGAACACCCTGGGCCCATTTGCCTGCTTCAGGGGTCATTGTCCAACCTAAGGTATGGAGAGTACCTGCGTCTGCTTTGGCTGTTCTAGATCTCTCCTAACTCTGGGTTTCTATCCGTCTCAAGGGACAACTAAAAAAATAGCTTTGTTTGCTGCTTTGCCAAGAGACTCACTGTTGGAGATAGAGGTAAGTCTTAAATATCATGCCATCAACAGGGATGGGAAAGAGCAGAAATAATAAGCTGTGAAAGGTATGGTGTGTAGGATAAAATCATGCCTCTTAATGGATCAGGAGATGGCATAGGTTTGGAGAGGAGAGGCTGGGAGTTTGGGATGTCCATTGTTTGTCAAGATGACAACCCTTTGCCCCCTACGTTAAAAGCATCTCACAATAGATGGGAGGTTTCCTTCTTAGTTCCTGGACACTTGCCATTTCTCTGTCTTGCTCTTGTGTTGTTGTGACCCATAGTGGTTTATGAGATGCAGGCAACTTCCTGGGCTAGTTTTGCTGAGTGGCCAAGTGTGTCTTCATTCATGCTGTGGTCACAGAAGTGATAACTCTTCTTCCAAAGCAGGAAAGTCTGTATTTAAGGCAAACTTTCCTCAGTTAATACACGTTCTCACCTTAAAAGTCTTGGTTGAAGAAAGATAAATTTTTACAATAAAAGGAAAAATATAAATGTAAAATAAAAATAAAACAATAGGAACTGAGGAACAGTAAATTATTTATCACTTAATAAAAGAGAAGGGCCAAGTCATAGGTTTATTTTATTTATTTTTAAAAATAGATTTATTTATTTATTTTTGGCTGCATTGGGTCTTTGTTGCTGCATGTGGGCTTTCTCTAGTTGCGGCGAGCAGGGGCTACTCTTTGTTGTGGTGCGCAGGCTTCTCATTGCGGTGGCTTCTCTTGTTGCCGAGCATGGGCTCTAGGCACATGGGCTCAGTGGTTGTGGCTTGTGGGCTCTAGAGCGCAGGCTCAGTAGTTGTGGCGCAGGGGCTTAGTTGCTCTGTGGCATGTGGGATCTTCCCAGACCAGGGCTCGAACCTGTGTCCCTTGCATTGGCGGCAGATTCTTAACCACTGCTCCACCAGGGAAGTCCCCACAGGTTTATTTTAAATAGCAAGATCTCCAATAAGTTTTAAACATTTCCCTTTATATACAACTTTTAAAAACTAATGTTATTTTATTTGTATTTTATTTACACTCTTCTCACTGTTCATTTTAAATACAAAGCAGATATTGAGATATATAGAAACCTAAGCCATCTTTAAAGATGAGAAAATTCATATTTATAAAGGGCTTTCTATTCTGATTTTATGATTTTCATAATTATAACTAAACGGATATGTTACATGCCATGGTTACAAGTTTCAGACTTGTATCCATAACTTGATAAATTTGTACTTAGACATCGTAGTTATGCAGTCTAGTCCCTGTGTTGCAATGTCCTTACTTATCTGATACTGTGGCAATGACGTTTTCTGGATTTACTGCTGGAGATACCTGTCCTCACAGTCCAGTTCTTAGAAAATTTTTAATATTCAAAAGGAGCTAACGAATGGGAGGCATCATGTTTGTTCTTTAAAAGATTTTAAATAAGAAATTAATCCATTAAACAATCTGCAAGGAAAGCTATCTCTCTTGGTGGTTTCCATGTTCGTAAAATTCCCCAAATGTGCAGTTTTTCTTTGGTAATTTAATTTCTGCTGCAGATGACTATCCAATTTATTTGTGATTTATCATAGATTTTAATTTATAGTGAAAGTGCTGGGCCAGATTTGCAGAGATAATTTTTTTCCTAACCTCATTCTAGTTTTAATGAATAATTCATTTTCTCCATTATTATTAATTTATCTTTGGATGTTAATGCTTTTGGACAATGACTAGCTTCACAAAGTTCTTCTCCAGCTGTTATGTTGCAGACCTAACACACCTGGAACCTTCTCTTGCCAAAGTATTTTTATCTTAATGGAAAAATTTTTCTAGCCTTAAGACTTTGAGTCTCTCTACGTTAAGAATGAAGTTATAGAATCAAAGGTTTGAAAAGAATCTTAGAGGCAAATAAAGCATGTAATTTATTTGATTCATAAGTGTTACCTGTATTGTACCTGGAATGTGATCACCTAAGCTCACTCTGATCTTCAGAGATAAGGAACTTACTCCTCGTTGCAGACACCACCATTCAGTCTTAATATTCCCAAAATAGAACTTGTGAGTCCTTGAGCAGGTTGCTTACCCTTACATGAGTTACAGTATTCTCATGTATATAGTGAAAACGTAATGCTTGCCCAGCCTACTTTAGAAAAAACTGCAGAGATCTTCGTCTTAACAGTAAGATCCAGCTCCACCCAATGGCCAGAAAGCTCCAGTGCGTGACGCCCCATGTCAGACAACTAGCAAGACAGGGACACAACCCCACCCATGAGCAGAGAAGCTGCCTAAAATCATACTAAGTTCACAGACACCCAAAAACACACCACTGGACATGGCCCTGACCACCAGAAAGACAAGATTCAGCCCCACTGACCAGAACACAGGCACCAGTCCCCTCCACCAGGAAGCCTACACAACCCACTGAACCAACCTCACCCACTGCAGGCAGACACCAGAAACAATGGGAATTACGAACCTGCAGCCTGTGAAAAGGAGACCCCAGACACAGTAAGTTAAATAAAATGAGAAGACAGAGAAAAATGCAGCAGATGAAGGAGCAAGGTAAAATCCCACCAGATCAAACAAATAAAGAGGAACTAGGCAGTCTACCTGTAAAAGAATTCAGAATAATGATAGTAGAGATGATTCAAAATCTTGGAAATAGAATGGAGAAAATACAAGAAACGTTTAACAAGGATCTAGAAGAACTAAAGAGCAAACAAACAATGATGAACAACACAATAAATGAAATTAAAAATTCTCTAGAAGGAATCAATAGCAGAATAACTGAGGCAGAAGAACGGATAAGTGACCTGGAAGATAAAATAGTGGAAATAACTGCTGCAGAACAGAATAAAGAATGAAAATAATTGAGGACAGTCTCAGAGACCTCTGGGACAACATTAAGTGCACCAGCATTCGAAATATGGGGGTCCCAGAAGAAGAAGAGAAAAAGGAAGGGACTGAGAAAATATTTGGAGAGATTATAGTTGAAAACTTCCCTAACATGGGAAAGGAAATAATCAAGTCCAAGAAGCACAGAGAGTCCCATACATGATAAATCCAAGGAGAAACATGCCAAGACACATATTAATCAAACTATCAAAAATTAAATACAAAGAAAAAATATTAAAAGCAGCAAGGGAAAAGCAACAAATCACATAAAAGGGAATCCCCATAAGGTGAATAGCTGATCTTTCAGCAGAAACTCTGCAAGCCAGAAGGGAGTGGTAGTCCATAAAGTGATGAAAGGGAAAACCTACAACCAAGATTACTCAACCCAGCAAGAATCTCTTTCAGGTATGATGGAGAAATTAAAACATTTACAGACAAGCAAAAGTTAAGAGAATTCAGCACCACCAAATCAGCTTTATAACAAATTGTAAAGGAACTTCTCTAGGCAGGAAACACAAGAGAAGGAAAAGACCTACAAAAACAAATCAAAACAATTAAGAAAATGGTAATAGGAACATACATATGGATAATTACCTTAAATGTAAATGGATTAAATGCTCCAAACATAGACATAGACTGGATGAATGGATACAAAAATAAGACCCGTATATATGCTGTCTACAAGAGACCCACTTCAGATCTAGGGACACATACAGATGGAAAGTGAGGGGATGGAAAAAGATATTCCATGCAAATGGAAATCAAAAGAAAGCTGGAATAGCAGTTCTCATGTCAGACACAATGGACTTTAAAATAAAGACTATTACAAAAGACAAAGAAGGACACTACATAATGATCAAGGGATCAATCCAAGAAAAGAATAACAATTGTGAATATTTATGCATCCAACATAGGAGCACCTCAATACATAAGGCAAATGCTAAAAGCCATAAAAGGGGAAATTGACATTAACACAATAATAGTAGGGGTCTTTAATACCCCACTTTCACCAATGGACAGATTATCAAAAATGAAAATAAATAAGGAAACACAATCTTTAAATGACACATTAGACAAGATGGACTTAATTGATATTTATAGGACATTCCATTCAAAAACGAGAATACACTTTCTTCTCAAGTGCTCATGGAACATTCTGCAGGATAGATTATATCTTGGGTCACAGATCAAGCCTTGGTAATTTAAGAAAATTGAATTTGTATCAAGTATCTTTTTTTTTTTTTTTTTTGCGGTACATGGGCCTTTGACTGTTGTGGCCTCTCCCGTTGCAGAGCACAGGCTCTGGACCTACAGGCTCAGTGGCCATGGCTCACGGGCCCAGCCGCTGTGCGGCATGTGGAATCCTCCCGGACCGGGACACAAACCCACGTCCCCTGCATCGGCAGGCTGACTCTCAACCACTGTGCCACCAGGGAAGCCCAGTATCAAGTATCTTTTCCGACCACAATGCTCTGAGACTAGATATCAATTACAGGAAAAAATCTGTAAAAAATACAAACACATGGAGACTAAACAATACACTACTAAATAACCAAGAGATCACGGAAGAAATCAAAGAGGAAATCAAAAAGTACCTAGAAACAAATGACAATGAAAACACGACAACCCGAAACCTATGGGATGCAGCAAAAGCAGTTCTAAGGTTTATAGCAATCCAATCCTACCTCAAGACACAAGAAACTTCTCAAACAACCTAACCCTACACCTAAAGCAATTAGAGAAAGAAGAACAAAAATCCCCCAAAGTTAGTAGAAGGAAGGAAATCATAAAGACCAGATCAGGAATAAATGAAAGAAATGAAGGAAACGATAGCAAAGATCAATAAAACTAAAAGCAGGTTCTTTGAGAAGATAAACAAATTTGATAAACCATTAGGCAGACTCATCATGATAAAAAATGAGAGGACTCAAATCAATAGAATTAGAAATGTAAAAGGTGAAGTAATAACTGACACTGCAGAAATACAAAGGATCATGAGAGATTACTACAAGCAACTACAGGCCAATAAAATGGACAACCTGGAAGAAATGGACAAATTCTTAGAAAAGCACAACCTTCCGAGACTGAACCAGGAAGAAACAGAAAATGTAAACAGACCAATCACAAGCACTGCAATTGAGACTGTGATTAGAAATCTTCCAACAAACAAAAGCCCAGGACCAGATGGCTTCACAGGTGAATTATATCAAACATTTAGAAAAGAGCTAACACCCATTCTTCTCAAACTCTTCCAAAATATAGCAGAGGGAGGAACACTCCCAAACTTATTCTATGAGGCCACCATCACCCTGATACCAAAACCAGACAAGGATGTCACAAAGAAAGAAAACTACATGCCAGTATCACTGATGAACATAGATGCAGAAATCTTCAACAAAATGCTAACAAACAGAATCCAGCAGCACATTAAAAGGATCATACACCATGGTCAAGTGGGGTTTATCCCAGGAATGCAAGGATTCTTCAATATACGGAAATCAATCAATTTGTTACACCATATTAACAAATTGAAGGATAAAATCCATATGATCATCTCAATAGATGCAGAAAAAGCTTTTGACAAAATTCAACACCAATTCATGATAAAAACTCTCCCAAAAGTAGGCATAGAGGAACTTACCTCAACATAATAAAGGCCATATATGACAGACCCACAGCCAACATCATTCTCAATGGTGAAAAAGTGAAACCATTTCCTCTAAGATCAGGAACAAGACAAGGTTGCCCACTCTCACCACTGTTATTTAATATAGTTTTGGAAGTTTTAGCCAAGGCAATCAGAGAAGAAAAAGAAATAAAAGGAATCCAATTCAGAAAAGAAAAAGTAAAACTGTCACTGTTTGCAGATGACGTGATAATATACATAGAGAATCCTAAAGATGCTACCAGAAAACTAGAGCCAATCAATGCATCTGCTAAAGTAGCAGGATACAAAATTAATGCACAGAAATCTCTTGCATTCTTATACACTAATGATAAAAAATCTGAAAGAGAAGTTAAGGAAACACTTCAATTTACCATTGCAATCAAAAGAACAAAATAGGTATAAAGCTACCTAAGGAGACAAAAGACCTGTACACAGAAAACTATAAGATACTGATGAAAGAAATTAAAGACAATACAAACAGATGGAGAGATATACCATTTTCCTGGATTGGAAGAGTCAACATTGTGAAAATGACTATACTACCGAAAGCAATCTACAGATTCAGTGCAATTCCTGTTAAGCCACCAATGGCATTTTTCACAGAACTAGAACAAAAATTTTCACAATTTGTATGGAAACACAAAAGACCCCAAATAGCCAAAGCAATCTTGAGAAAGAAAAACAGAGGAGGAATGAGGCTCCCAGACTTCAGACTATACTACAAAGCTACAGTATCAAGACAGTATTGTACTGGCACAAAAACAGAAATATAGATCAATGGAACGGGATAGAAAGCCCAGAGATAAACCCATGCACCTATGGTCACCGTATCTTTGATAAAGGATGCAAGAATATACAATGGAGAAAAGATAGCCTTTTAAATAAATGGTGCTGGGAAAACTGGACAGCTACATGTAAAAGAATGAAATTAGAGCACTTCCTAACACTGTATAGAAAAATAAGCTCCAAATGGATTAAAGGCCTAAATGTAAGGCCAGAAACTATCAAACTTTTAGAGGAAAACATAGGCAGAACACTCTATGACACAAATCACAGCAAGATCCTTTTTGACCCACCTCCTAGAGAAATGGAAATAAAAACAAAAATAAACAAATGGGACCTGATGAAACTTAAAAGCTTTTGCACAGCAAAGGAAACCATAAACAAGACAAAAAGACAACCCTCAGAATGGGAGAAAATATTTGCTAACCAATTAAGTGACAAAGGATTAATCTCCCAAATGTACAAGCAGCTCATGCAGCCCATATCAAAAAAACAAAAAACCCAATCCAAAAATGGGCAGAAGCCCTAAATAGACATTTCTCCAAAGATGATATACAGATTGCCAACAAACAATGGAAGGATGCTCAACATCACTAATCGTTAGAGAAATGCAAATCAAAATTGCAATGAGGTATCACCTCATACTGGTCAGAATGACCATCATCAATAAATCTGCAAACAATAAATGCTGGAGAGGGTGCGGAGAAAAGGGAACCCTCTTGCACTGTTGGTGGGAATGTAAGTTGATTCAGCCACTATGGAGAACCGTATGGAGGTTCCTTAAAAAGCTAAAAATAGAACTACCATATGACCCAGCAATCCCACTACTGGGTATATACCCTGAGAAAACCATGATTCAAAAAGAGACATGTACCACAATATTCATTGCAGCACTGTTTACAATAGCCAGGGCATGGAAACAACCTAAGTGTCCATCAACAGATGAATGGATGAAGAAGTTGTGGCACATATATACAGTGGAATATTACTCAGCCTTAAAAAATGAAATTGATTTATTTGTAGTGAGGTGGATGGACCTAGAGTCTGTTATACAGCGTTAAGTAAGTCAGAAAGAGAAAAACAAATACCATATGCTAACACATATATATGGAATCTAAAAAAAATAAAAGAGGTTCTGAGGAACCTAGGGACAGGACAGGAATAGAGACGCAGACGTAGAGAATGGACTTGAGGATACGGGGAGGGGGAAGGGTAAGCTGGGACAAAGAGAGTGGCATGGACATATATACACTACCAAATGTAAGATAGCTAGCTAGTGGGAAGCAGCCGCATAGCACAGGGAGATCAGCTCGGTGCTTTGTGACCACCTAGAGGGGAAGGGTAGAGAGGGTGGGAGGGAGGTGCAGGAGGGAGGGCTATGGGGATATATGTATACATATAGCTTACTCATTTTGTTATACAGCAGAAACTAACACAACATTGTAAAGCAATTATACCCTAATAAAGATGTTTTTTTAAAAAAAAGTACATGTACTTTTCACTATAGCATGTCTTCAGTGGGAGTGTAACAGTAATTGTGAGTCAGACAGATTTATACCTTGTCCTGGATCTGCCACTCAAAACCCCTGTGTTCTCAGGGAACTTGTTTTACTACTCGAGCCTAGGTTTCTTCATCTGTAAAAGAGCAATAGGTACCCCACAGGAATGTTGTATGTATTAAATTAGAAAGCATATAGTAAGTGACAGTAAATAATAGCTGTCCATATTTTGTCTTCTGGTGCATTCCATCTCCCAAGGGGGTGCTGCAGAGCTGTTCCTCCCTTTCCAGGCCAGCAGGGAGCAGTAGAGACCATAAAGGATAGGACCAAACCAGGGCTCTAGCCTTAAACAGGCCCCAACTGGTGTCCACTTGGCAGTCTAGGCAACCCTGTGTCAGATCAAGTTAGTGGTCTTCGATTCTGGCCCTTACAGGGAAAAAGAAGGAACAAAGCCCCGTTGTTATACACAATAAATAGGCAAAACCACCACAGCAATCATAATCCCTAGCATTTGCATAGGACTCAGAATAGATGGTTTTATATTCTACATGAAGCCATTCACAGTTGGCCTGTGTTAGCAGTTTCATTAACCTCATGAAGACATTAATATCATTAGGAAAACAGAAGGAGAATACCTCCAACTCCTCCATTTGACCCAATTAGCAGAGCACTGCAGCACAAAGGGGGTCCACGCCATGCCTGTCTGTGCTCGTGCCCACAGCCGTTGTGTTCCCCGGTAGATTACCACTCATTGGAGTCATTAAATTAGCCTCATTTGTGATATGGAGGCATCCTTCCCAAAATAGGTCGCTTTCAAGAAAAGAATATTGGTAAATGAAAATGATGATAAATTAACACAAGATGATACAGTAAATGCAAGACAGATTGGACCAAACATTGATAGATGGAGTGGGGGTGCTGTATCTCAGTTGCTTTGAAATGTTATTTATTCTTTCTTCATTTCTTATGACAACCCCATGAGATCCTTATTATTTTTATTTTTACTCTGGCTTCTCTGGCTTGCTCCCACTTGCTGTCAGGAGCCCCTGCAAAGTCCTCTATGTTTTTCTGGTAGTTCTCCAAGGTGGTAGTGGGGTGGGGTGTCCCACGTGCTCTGTGAACAATTACAGCTGGTTTCCACATGGCATGTGCAGTGTTATTCCCCTTTCTTCTGCTCTCATATCCCCATATGCCAGGGTGAGTTACTCCCACTGGCCACAGTTCCCTCTGCTCTGTGACATGGCTCCTTGCTGCTGGTTATTACTGTGGGTGCTCTCCAGCTCTGGAGGTGCCATACTGTGGTGTTTATGTTCAAGTGTGTATGTGAAAGTGGTACCTCATTCTTTTTTTAAAAAATCACATCCTATTACACATTGTCAACATGGTACCAAGAGGCCCCTGGATTCTTTATGAAAACAGACATCTTTTGGTCCATCCTGCCAATTTCTTATCCTTCCAGATTGAGCTTAGGTGGCCTGTTTTCCAGGAAGTCTTCCCCAAATCCCAGGTTGCTCTGTGAGCATCCCCCACCTCTCTGATCCCAAAGCACCTTGCTTACCACTGTCTCAGCACTATACATCCACCAAAGCCTAGCGGCACAGATGACATATGACTCCTTATTCACTTTTGTGTCCCCAGCACCTGGAACAGTGCCTGGTCCATGCTTATGGAGTGAACCTAATCTCTTTGGTTTTGCTCCTGGTCTTGTTCCCACCACCCTTTTAACTTTCTCTAATCAGCTCTCTTGCCTCCCTTCTTTGGCATCATATCTTGAGAGCCTCTTTTTCCCTAGGCTTCTGGATTAGTGGTCTGATTTTCAATGGTCCAGTGGGTTTTTATTTATTTATCTTTCTGTCTATCTATTTATTTATTTATGGCTGCGTTGGTTCTTCATTGCTGCATGTGGACTTTCTCTAGTTGTAGCAAGTAGGGGCTACTCTTCGTTGCGGTGTGCGGGCTTCTCATTGTGGTGGTTTCTCTTGTTGCAGAGCACGGGCTCTAGGCTCTCAGGCTTCAGTAGTTGCGGCGTGTGGGCTCAGTAGTTGTGGCACACGGACTTAGTTGTTCCATGGCATATGGGATCTTCCCGGACCAGGGCTTGAACCGTGTACCCTGCATTGGCAGGTGGATTCTTAACCACTGTGCCGCCAGGGAAGTCCTGGTCTACCAGGTTATGAACCAATACTTTCTTTTCTTTTCTTTTTTTTTTTTTGTGGTACGCAGGCCTCTCACTGTTGTGGCCTCTCCCTTTGCGGAGCACAGGCTCCGGACGCGCAGGCTCAGCGGCCATGGCTCACGGGCCCAGCCGCTCCGCGGCATGTGGGATCTTCCCGGACTGGGGCACGAACCCGTGTCCCCTGCATCAGCAGGCGGACTCTCAACCACTGCACCACCAGGGAAGCCCCCAATACTTTCTTTTGATGTTGCATTAGTTCCCTGAGGCTGCTGTAACAAAGCACAACAAACTCAGTGGCTGAAACACCAGAAATTTATTATCTCACAGTCTGGAGGCTAGAAGTCAGAAATCAAAGTTCAGTAGGGTAGGTTCCTTCTGAGGGAGAATGCGTTCCATGCCACTCTCCTAGCTTCCAGCCTCAGGCATTCCATAGTTTGTAGATGGTGTTTTCTCTGTCTTCACATCATCTTCCGTCTGTAAATGTTAGTCTCTGTGTCCAAATATCCCCTTTTTAGAAGGACACCCGTCATATTGTATTAGCCCCTTCCTTCCCTCAATGACTTTGTCTTAACTTGATCATCTGCAACTATTCAATACTTTCCACGAGGTCACATTCACAGGTACTGGAGGTTAGGACTTCAATGTCATTTTTGGAGACACAATTCACCCATAATGGATGCCTCATCTGCTAACACCTCAAGAGTAGATAGCACCATAGCTACCCTAGGTTTGGCCAAAGCTTCCCATAGCAGCTTCTCTTTTCCAGGAGGCAGTTCACACAGTGTCTCATAGTTGCTAGCTCGCTTTCCTTTTCTACCTTCTCAAGGAGAGCACAGCGCTCAGACTAGCACCTGTTTCTTATTTTTCACTCTTAAAGTGAACTGGGCATTTATTTTGGGAGGTGAAAAAAATTGCCCATGCTAATCAGCATTGGCACCCAGCCAATTAAACTTAGTAATATTTTGTGCTGTTCAGGGTGTCTGCCCTTATAGCCCATTTGTGGGACGACAGTGTATTATTAACTGTAATGTTACAGCAGCCAAATATTCCAAAGTTTATATAGTTTGCTACCTCTGAATGGATTGGGAATCCTCTGAATAATCCCACTGAGGCAGGGTAATCTTAGGAACTATTTTAGCAGCAGTGAATCCATCAGAAAAAGCTTGTTTGGCACAATCCACGAGGATCACCTCTAGAGAGACAACAAAATCAAAAACAGCAGAAAGAACTGAGTGGGGGAAATGAAACCAGCGGAGGATCTAGCCAATTTCCATTTTAAGTTTGAATTCCTGGGTTAATCTTGGTTATTGTTCTTAAAGTTGCCTGCATTGCTTTCCTTTCATTGTGATGTTCAGTTTATGAACCATCCTTCCATTTCCTGTTCATTCTCTCTCTGGCCTTTACTCCCTGGAATGATGATCACTAGAAAAGTTACAGCAGAGGTAGGAGCCTCTTCATAGTTGATGCAGATGCATCCAAGTTTGGGGTCCCTTCCTAAAAGTTGTGACTTTGCACTAGGGGCTCACAATCCTGGCTGCGTTCCCATAGATTCTGCTGCAGTTTGTCTGGGTGGCCTGGGTGTCAGCGCTTTCAAATAACTGATCAGGTGATTCCATTGTGTAGCCAGTGTTGAGAACCACTGACTTACACCTTTCTGGTTTGTTTGATTTGAAAGACAGAAGGGCAAAGTTAGGGGACTATTTGGAGTGTAATGTCTGCCTGAATCCCTTGAGGCCACATCTTCCCCTGGGCAGCTCCTATCCACAGTTAGGTACCTTGAGGCACAATCCCACCCCAGCCCCTGATGGCGGCCATGGCCATGAGAAACCATGCAGCTCCATGAGAGTTGCTTAGTGCCCACAGCTCTGAATCCATCTGGTAGTTTGATTCCCTAGACACTGGGTTTTCAGTTCCTGGTGAAATTGCCTTCTACTTCATGTCCTTTTGGCTGCCTTGGTAAGTCACGTGACCACTTTAAGCCTTTTTCCTTATCTGGAAAGCAGAAACAATTGGCCTCTTCCCTTGTATTGTTGTAAAATGAGTACAAATATCCTTGCAGAAATTGCTTGAAACTGTCATCGTCCATTCCCATCAACAGACCTCTGTGGGCCTGGTTTTTCTGCTATGAAAATATAGAAACAGTTTAGGTATACATACCCCCTTGATTATTGTCAGTCCAGTCTAGACTAGATAACAAGGAAGCCAGTTCATTTGTTTCAATAAAATGTTTGAATGTTGACGTACACTGAGTTGGCCTAAAGGTTGCAAGTAGGATTTTAATAAGGAGAATCTCTATTTCATGAGGATTAATGAGATGATGCATGTGACTGTACCAAGCACAGTGTCTGATGTTGAATAGGTGCTTGTTGCATGTGTGTTATTTGTTTATTAACTTCTGGACCAAGAGTCTTGGTGGGTATGGCTTCCACACAACATGCTGGGATCCTTGAATATGTCAGTGAGGGAGTATGACCCATTTCACTGATAGTGGGTAACAGTATGTTCTCATCTTTTATTTTCCTGGTAACTGCTTAAGAATGCATATGCTCTATTAGCAGGAAGTACAAAGTTTCTACTGATCTTTATTATTTAAACATATTTTTCTATTTATGAACAAGTGTTAAAAAGTATCCACTTCCATTAATGGATGAATGGATAAAAAAGTGGTACATATATAATGGAATATTATTCAGCCTGAAAAAGGAAGGAAATTCTAGCATATGCTGTAACATGGATGAACACTGAAAACATTATGCTAAGGACAAATATTGTGTAAGTCCACTTACATGAGGTATTTAGAGGAGACAGAAGGTAGAATAGTGGTTACTAGGAGTTGAGGGGAGTGGGGAAGGGAGGTTACTGTGTAGTGTGTACAGAGTTGCTATTTGGGATAATGGAAAAGTTGTGGAGATGGATGATGGTGATGATGGTTGCATAACATTGTAAATGTACTTAATGCCACTGAATTGCATGCTTAAAAATGGTTAAAATGGTAAATTTTATGTTGTGTACGATTTACCACAATAAAAAAAAAAAGCACCTTGCTGACTATATCCTGTGGGATAGTAGTGACTCTCTGAAAAATAAAAGTTATTTGTAGCATTCACTGATTTCTGTGGTATGAATGCTCCCCCCCATGGCTGACTTCAGGCTACTAATATGACTTTGAACTTGGAGTTGGTGAGAGAGGAGCAACATTCTGAGCCTTTTCCTGCCTGTGGAAAATGAGGAACTCAGTATGCCTTTACTTCTTCCCTTTTCTCCCCATTTGCTGCTCTTTATTGTAAATTGTTGTAAATTCAGATTGTTAGACAATTACTATTTTTATGTTGGGCAATATATAGCCTCTAAATGATAATTTGACATATGCATTAATTTTGTGTGTGTATATGTTAACTGTTTAGAGTATATTTCATGAACCATTTTCTTTCATAATCTCAATTTTCCCTTTCTTGAATTTTTGGTATCTTTTAGTGGTATATACTCTAGACATTTTTTTTCATGAAGAGATCATGTGTGTTTTAATTTCAGAATATTTAAGTGTCTGAAATTTCTTTTTTGCCTTTAAAGATAACTACTTGAGTAGATACGATAAACTTTTTTCCCTCAAAGTTCAGTTGATAAAGACTGTGACCAATCTGATATTTGTTCCTTGCACATCACTTTCACTTCTGATTGTATTCTTGCATATTTTCCCACTAATCTTTTTTTTTTTTTTTGCGGTACACGGGCCTCTCACTGTCGCGGCCCCTCCTGCTGCAGAGCACAGGCTCTGGACGCAAGGGCTCAGCGGCCCTGGCTCACGGGCCCAGCCGCTCCGCGGCTTGTGGGATCCTCCCAGACCAGGGCACGAACCCGCGTCCCCTGCATCGGCAGGCGGACTCTCAACCACTGCGCCATCAGGGAAGCCCTTTCCCACTAATCTTGAAGTTCAAAATTTTATCTAGATTATGTCTAAATAATTTTGCCTGGTACTCCTTCAGGCTTTGGGATTTGCAAAATCAATTCTTCATCTTAAAGACATTTGCTTCTAATTTTAAAGAGTTCTTTCTTTCTCTCTCTCTTTGTTTTTACATCTGACATTACTTCTGTAGATACAGTCCTAATTTCCCCATGTATCTTATCTTTTCTTTCATTAAATTAGCCTGTTAGTCAATTTCTTTTCTATTTGTGGGAGAATATTTTGAGCTTGACGTCTGTATAATCCCGATGACATTTTTAGAAGGGTCCAATCAGCTGTTCACTGTATCCATGGTAGTGTTTTCACTACCATGTTGTTTTTTTCTGATGCCAGGCTACTGTGACTTCTTGATAGTCTGTTGTGGTTTCATCTATGTGTGCTTTTTTTCTCTACTCTTCTTTTGAGATCATGTATTGGTAAATGTCTAAAATCCTCTCCTGTTCGTTGTGGTCACATATTTCAAAGGGGTGCTCTTGTTCTGATTCCCCAGCTTGTTCCTTTTCATTTGATTTGCTTTATTGCATTACATGTTTGGTGATATTTTTTTCCCCCTGGTTTCTATATCTTACAGAGGAATGTCAATACCTGTCTTCTACTGATAGTTGAAATGGATCTGATGGATCATGGATCCATGTTTGAATATTTCAGGCACAGATAAAGAAGAAAGAAGAAAGGAACAGGTTAGGTGGTCTGAAGCTTTGAGCTGCCAGCTAGTGTAGAGATCTAGCATTCCTAGTAGGGAGATAGTGGGAGCTAGAACCAGCGTTTATTTCCATGTTGGTTGTGGCAGTCAGATTTCCACAAGGGCAGTGTCACTTTTCCTGGTGTGTCAGTGTTGCTCTCAAAATGAGCTCACTATGGCAGTCCCCCTGTTTGTGGTCAAGCATGGCAGTCTTCCCTAGATGGGAGCTAGGAGTAAGCCCCTCCTGAGGTCCTTGCCTGATGTGGTCTCTAGCATCCATGCTTTTTCCAAGGGCTCAAGTGGGAATTCATTATGACACGTGATGGCCCACAACCATCTTTGCCTCCCTCAATTGCTTTTCCCTTTAAATGGGTTCTACTGAGTTCTCTTCCACTTACTTCTTAAGTAAATTTGTCCAACACATGGGAGAAGTCATGGGAGTGGTCAGCCCTTCCTTCCATCTAGTTCTCTCAGCAGAGTAGTTTGAAATATCTCAGTGTTTTTTGTGTGATGATGTCACACACTTTTCCCTATTAAATATTTTTTTTTATAATCTAAATTGGCACCAGGAATGAGACATGCCCAGATTTTCACCTTATCTGGAAATCTAACATAGAAGATAATAAATTAAATGTCCGGGATCAGAAGGTAGGTGCTCTGTGTGTTGAGAGATGCATGTTTCCCGCCAGCGCAGCTTCTTCAATAGGCTAACGTTGCCCCTTCTTCAAGCTGGGCTGTGTGGATCCTGCCTTTGCATCAGCATAACCAGTATAACTTACTTTTTAATTCAGGGTACAAATATGGTCATATCATCCTAATTTTGTTAAGTTTATTGGATAAGGCTTCAGGTATTCTAGTAGGAGGATGTCCAGTGTTTGCCTTGAGGGCTATACTCCCATGTAAAAGTTTATGAGAACTCTGAAGGTTTACTTTGTCCAGATTGGAGAAAGGATTATTTCTCCTTCTAATGCCAGAATCAGAGGGAAGTGGGAAGTCTGATATTCATTTGATATTAACTCGTGGCACTGCTGTTGAAGCTGGGTCCTATAGTGTCCCATGGATGCCGATGTTTCCCTTTGCAATATAATCATGTTCCAGGTACCGGTATAAAACACTATGGTCGTTCCTGACTGGGCTCCAAGATCACTGTTACCTTAGTCTACACTCAGAGGTCTTCTAAACACAGCATTGCACAAGGATGCCTGGGTCCTCAGAGACTTCCGTTATCAGTGTACATTGTGCCATTACCAGGCCTCCTGGCTTACAGATTTCAGGCCTATCAAGCCTAGATCGCTAGCCTAGACTACACCTTCCCACAGGTAATTTCATTCCAGAGGGCTTGTCTTTCTTTCCTGTGGGCCTTATTCTGGACTACCCTGGTCTGCCCTCATGGGTCTTCCTGACTTTGAGTCAGGGAGCAGGGTTTGGGGGATTAGACCATCCTCTCTTGGAATATGCAATATGCAAATTGGTCCACCTTTCCACCCAGAAACCAACCCTAGTTGCCAACAGATATTTTGAGGGGTCTGACTTGGTAAAACACAAATGTTTATGTTATATTCTTCTGCCAGAGCAAAGGTGCAGGCTCATCATAAGAGAGACTACTCAAATGATTCTTTGAAGAACAGATGTCTAGTTCAAGGTGCCATACTGCTTCTGCCTGACTTGCAGTGACAGTGCTTCAATGCAGTGACTATGAATATGAAAGCAAATGCAATCCCTGTTTCTCTTGGTATTATTCCGTAATTCTGTTTATTTGGTAAGATAGCATGACTAATGAGGATATAAAGAGTCACAGAATCAGAAAAGGCAAACAGGTAAGTGGTAGAGCCAGAATTTGATTCCATCTCCTTGACTGTAAAGCCAGTGTCTGGTCAGTCAATCAACAGTCATTATTGGGCATCTGCCATGTACCAGACATGTGCTTGGTAGGTGCTGGGGATACAAGGATAAGTAAGGCATGGTCCTGGTGAGGGACTTAAACAACAAGAAAGGTTTAAGTGCAACCTTAGAGATATGAACAGGGTGTTGTAGGAGCATGTGAGAAAGGGCACTGGAGGGATTGTTTCCTGGAGAAGGAGACGTCTAAGCTGACTCTGGCAGGAAGAACTGGGGAAGGCAGGTAGAGGGAGAGAAAATAGGTTCCTTTGGTTAGCTGAAGCAGTAAATGGTGACTACAGAGCTTTCTAGTGACCAGATACACTTCTTCATATTTGGGGTAGAGAGTACCTGCTATGGTAAAGGCTTTCTCAGGGATCCTATTTTTTTCTTCCTTCTTTTCTTAAAAACAGCTTTACTGAGGTATAATTGTTGTACCCAAAACTGTATGATTTGATGAGTTTGAACCTATGTATCCACTCTGAAACCATCACCACAAGCAAGGTAATAAACATTCCATTACCTCCAAAAGTTTCCTTGTGTCCACACCTCAGCATTTTTTTGGTAGTTAGAATACTTAATATGTTATCTTCCCTCGTAACAAATTTGTAAAAATTGAAGTATAATTGATTTACAATGTTGTGTTAGTTTCTGGTGTACAGCAAAGTGATTCAGATATATGTGTGTGTGTATAATTTTTCATATTTGTTTCCATTGTGGTTTATAACAAAATATTGAATACAGTCCCATGTGCTATATAGTAGGTCCTTGTTGTTTATTTTATATATAGTAGTTCGTATCTGTTAATCCCAAGCTCCTGATTTATCGCTCTCCTAGCTTTCCCCTTTGGTAACCGTAAGTTTTCTTTCTATGTCTGAGTCTGTTTCTGTTCTTTAAATAAGTTCATTTAGGGCTTCACTGGTGGCGCAGTGGTTGAGAGTCCGCCTGCCGATGCAGGGGACACGGGTTTGTGCCCCGGTCTGGGAAGATCCCACATGCCGCGGAGCGGCTGGGCCCGTGGGCCATGGCCGCTGAGCCTGCGCATCCGGAGCCTGTGCTCTGCAACGGGAGAGGCCACGACAGTGAGAGGCCCGCGTACCGCAAAAAAAAAAAAAAGTTCATTTAAATAATATTTTAGATTCCACATATAAGTGATATCATATATTTGTCTGACTTACTTCACTTAGTATGATGATCTCTAGGTGCATCCACGTTACTGCAAATGGCATTATTTCATTCTTTTTATGGCTGAGTAGTATTCCATTGTATATATGTACCACATCTTCTTTATCCATTCATCTGTTGATGGACATTTAGGTTGCTTCCATGTCTTGGCTATTGTAAATAGTGGTTCTATGAACATTGGGGTGCTTGTATCTTTTCAAATTAGAGTTTTCGTCTTTTCCAGATATAGGCCCAGGAGTGGGGTTGCTGGGTCATATGGCAGCTCTGTTTTTAGTTTTTTGAGGAACCTCCATACTGTTTTCCATAGTGGTTGCACCAGTTTGCATTCCCACCAACAGTGCAGGAGGGTTCCCTTTCTCCACACCCTCTCCAGCATTTGTTATTTGCGGTTAGCAGATTTTTCAAGTGCACAACACAGTGTTATTAACTGTTGGCACTATGTTGTCCAGCAGAGCTCTAGAACTTTTTCGTCTTGCATAACTGAAACTTTATACCCTTTGAACATTAACTTCCCACTTCCCCCTCCACCCAACACCTGGCAACCACCATTCTACTCTCTACTTCAATGAGTTTGATTATTTTTAGATACTTCATATAAGTGCAGTGTTTCTTTATAAGGACAAAGTTGTACTTAATGGGAATTAATTTATTGTAACAAATTACCATTTGAACTTATGGGGTAGCCTAATCTGGGTAAGACTAAAACCCAACAATTCTGAACCCATCATTGTCTGGTTTTCATTCCCATTCTTTAAGTCCCATATGATCAAAGTTGGGATGATATATTAATAGTTGTTTTAACATATTTTTGAGCAGTGTTCATAAATGAACTAATGCTGGTTGAGTACATGCCATGTATTAGATTTTTATATCAGTGTTCTTATGAGGTATTATTATCTTTGTTTATAGTTAGAGAAACCAAGTCTCAGAGAGATTAAATAATGTGCCAAAGGTCACTCAACCATCAAATATATAAGCTGGGACATAAACCCAGACCTGGCTCACTCCAAGGGAATAACCAGAGCTCTTACCACCAAACTCTCAGTTGCCAAAAGTTTGAGTTACTGGCAAAGAACACAATTAATTACACATGCATGAAAATAGACTGGGGACATTAGGTAGGTGTGACTATAAAAACTGCTCAGTTTCAGTGGATTTCATTGTTTCCCAATATTGGCTTGAGTTGGTTGTGAGCACACTGATAGAAGGTAATCAAAGAGCTGAATGAACTGGCTGTTGTAAACAGAAGCACCAGGTCCCCATCGGGCCAGCAGAGAAGTGAACGAGTCCATTGTTTTTAATAGGCCAAATGCTTCTCTCTTGTTCCCTAGGAGGCAATTGGAAGAGACATGCTGATAGCTCCCCTTGGGACATTAACCGGAATCAGATTAGTGAAGTGAAGCTTAAGTTGGTCATTTTATTCCCACTTCACACAAACAGGAAGTGAATGGTAGTGGGAGCAAAGACACATTTTCTAACTCATCAAAGATTGCAGATTGTATTAGTATGATATTTTCATTATAGTAATTACTTTGTGGGCATAGTAGTAGAAAAGTATCACTTCAGATAAATTCCCATTTTTCTGCTTGGTTTCCCATGGTTCTTTTAAGGCGTATCTTTTCTACTGTAATGATAATCTTAATAGCCAACACAGACATTATACCCTTGCTTAGGTTACTGATTCCCATGATCTACATTCAGTTTGTGCCATATAGGTGATAAGCAACACTGCCCTGTCTGCAGGACATGGATAGCCTTTATGAGAGCGAAGTGTGTATACCCTCATCAACTTTGGGCCCATATGTGTTGAGTGCCTTATGGTCATGACTTAATTTTCAAGACATCATTTGAAGAGTCAAAGAAGAAAAGTCAACTTATCCCATTTGTTCCTTTAATATTATTTTTCTCAAGATAAAGGCAGAGAAGTTGAAATATCATAAATCAGAAAAGAAGTTCATGGGCAATGGGAAGCAGTTTGGGGATATTTGCATTTTGGGCATTTAGAAATGTTTGATGTGCATGTGTTTGGGACATCAAGTTGCAACCAGTAGCAAACCTCTAAGAATCCATGTAAACAGAGGCCTGAGAAGAGAAACAAGACAGGCTTTTAGTGCCTCAGTGCACTGTGTATTTTTCATCATCCACTAAATTATGAATTTAATGAAGTTACTCAGATACCTATGAAGTCAAATGAGAGTTCAGTGTATTTTTCAATTGAATTATCCAGCTTGACTATTGGCATGTACCATATTTAATTTAATTTATTGCTGCTTATATAGTTATGGACACTCAGTATAAATGAAAACAATAAATTTGGTTGCATTTTCAAAGCCATAGCCTCACTTGGGAATATGAACAATAAATAAATGTGGCAGCTCTCAAAGGAAAGAAACTTTTTTTCATGGATATTCCAATTCATGTCATAACAGTATTTATATAACTATTTAGTTGAACAACCATTCATTTTTAGAGCTATTAGCACATTCCTGGCCTTGTGCTAGGTAGAGTCTGAGGTCCCCAAAATGAGTAAGATAGTCCCTTGCTCTCAAAAAACCTTATAGTTCTTTATTTAAAGACTGAATTATTTATCTTTAGTAAATTGAAATGTCTTAAACCTGTTAACATGGCAATGAATTAAGGTTCCGAGTGATAACTTATTTTGTAAATAAAGGATTATTTTTGTAAAAAGAAGAGTTATTATACATTGATCTTTTAATATCCTATCTCTTAATGTGGGGGCCTATCTCTTAATGTGGGGGCCTATCTCTAATGTAGTGGCCTCTAAACAGGTGTTTCAAGTGATGAGATGGGGGAACTTCAGACTTGCTGAGCTTTCAGTCTTCTGGCCACTTATCTTCCCACTTTCACCGGGACCCTCCACTTCAGGGGCTGCTTCCTTTATTGGTTCTCACACAGCTCTTTCTCGTCTTCCTTGATAATTTGCTCAATATGTTCCCTTCCTCCAGGATTTCTTTTCTTTGACAATACAAATCTTTCATTGGTTTTAATGTTTAGTTCATTTCCTCTTCCTCCTTAAAGCTTTCCCTACCCTTATCCAGAACTCTTTATTTTATTCATTGAATTTTGGGAGCTATCAATACGTCAGACTGATTTAGCACTTGGTCAATATCTAGTGTTTTAATAATATTAATGAGGACAAAAACAAGAACAACTTACTAAGTGTTTACTGGGTACCAGTGTTACAACCACCTAACATGTAGGTACTATTATTATCTTCATTTTTATAGATGGGAACATTGAAGCCCAGAGGACTTTACTAATGTAATCAAGGTCACCCAGCTGGGAAGGGGTGGAGCTGGGAATCAAACCTAGACTGTTTAACTCCCAAGTCTGAGCTCTTATCCACTGGCATTTCTCAGTGTGTGGTCTCCTAACCATGGGCATTGATTAGAAACATCTATGTGGGTGCTGTTAAAAATGCAGATTACTAAACTCACCCCAGATCTTAGAATCCATGGGTCTAGGTGTGGAGCCTGGGAATGTGAATGGTTAACAAGCTTTCTGAGTGATTCTTACAAACTGTACTTTGAGAATCACTGCACACTTTGCTGGGTTATCATTTTTGTATTTACCTCTATAATCAGACTGTAAACTTTTTGAGATCAGAGATTATGTTAACTACTACCTTCTGAATCCCAAAGTCTACAGTAGACATCTAGACACTTATTATGTGCTTTCTCAATACTTGCATTTTTGATGTAGGCAGCAAAATTAAATGTATGTGTATAACATTCAATATGATAGAACTTCCCATTAAAGCATCTGGTAATAATTGAAGGCCCCACAGAATTAGGACCCAATCTCATGAATACTTCTCTAGGTTCTGACACTGACTCACTGCATCTTTATTTCCTGCTTCAGTTTGCCTGCCTTTAAAATTGAGGCAATTTTAATAACAAACGACAGAGATATTGGTGGGAGTTAATGATTGTAATTAGAATATAGAATTTTTTTATTTTTTAACATCTTTATTGGAGTATAATTGCTTTACAATTGTGTGTTAGTTTCTGCTTTATAACAAAGTGAACCAGCTATACATATACATACATCCCCATATCTCCTCCCTCTTGCATCTCCTGCCCACCCTCCCTATCCAACCCCTCTAGGTGGTCACAAAGCACCGAGCTGATCTTCCTGTGCTATGCAGCTGCTTCCCATTAGCTATCGATTTTACATTTGGTAGTATATGTAAGTCCATGCCACTCTCTGACTTTGTCCCAACTTACCCTTCTGCTTCCGCGTCCTCAAGTCCATTCTGTACGTCTGTGTCTTTATTCCTGTCCTGCCCCTAGGTTCTACAGAACCTTTTTTTTTTTTAGATTCCATATATATGTGTTAGCATATGGCATTTATTTTTCTCTTTCTGACTTACTTCACTCTGTATGACAGTCTCTATGTCCATCCACCTCACTACAAATAACTCAATTTCGTTTCTTTTTATGGCTGAGTAATATTCCATTGTATATATGTACCACATCTTTATCCATTCGTCTGTTGATGGGCATTTAGGTTGCTTCCATGATCTGGCTATTGTAAATAGAGCTGCCATGAACATTGTGGTACATGACTCTTTTTGGATTATGGTTTTCTCAGGGTATATGCCCAGTGGTGAGATTGCTGGGTCGTATGGTAGTTCTATTTTTAGTTTTTTGAGGAACCTCCATACTGTTCTCTTTAGTGGCTGTATCAATTTACATTCCCACCAACAGTGTATGAGGGTTCCCTTTTCTCCACACCCTCTCCAGCATTTATTGTTTGTAGATTTTTTGATGATGGCCATTCTGACCGGTGTAAGGTGATACCTCATTGTAGTTTTGATTTGCATTTCTCTAATGATTAGTGATGTTGAGCATCCTTCCATGTGTTTGTTGGCAATCTGTATATATTCTTTGGAGAAATGTCTATTTAGGACTTCTGCTCATTTTTGGATTGGGTTGTTTTTTTGATATTGAGCTGCTTGTAAATTTTGGAGATTAATCCTTTGTCAGTAGCTTTGTTTGCAAATATTTTGTCCCATTCTGAGGACTGTCTTTTCATCTTGTTTACGGTTTCCTTTGCTGTGCAAAAGCTTTGAAGTTTCATTAGGTCCCATTTGTTTATTTTTATTTCCATTTCTCTAGGAGGTGGATCAAAAGAATCTTGCTATGATTTATATCATAGAGTGTTCTGCCTATGTTTTCCTCTAAAAGTTTGATAGTGTCTGGCCTTACATTTAGGTCTTCAATCCATTTCTGAGTTTATTTTTGTGTATGGTGTTAGGGAGTGTCCTAATTTCATTCTTTTATATGTAGCTGTCCAGTTTTCCCAGCACCACTTATCGAACAGGCTGTCTTTTCTCCATTGTATATTCTTGCCTCCTTTATCAAAAATAAGGTGACCATATGTGCGTGGGTTTATCTCTGGGCTTCCTATCCTGTTCCATTGATCTATATTTCTGTTTTTGTGCCAGTACCATATTGTCTCGATTACTGTAGCTTTGTAATATAGTGTGAAGTCTGGGAGCCTGATTCCTCCAGCTCCGTTTTTCTTTCTCAAGATTGCTTTGGCTATTCGGGGTCTTTTGTGTTTTCATACAAATTGTGAAGTTTTTTGTTCTAGTTCTGTGAAAAACGCCATGGTAGTGTGATAGGGATTGCATTGAATCTGTAGATTGCTTTGGGTAGTGTAGTCATTTTCACAGTGTTGATTCTTCCAATCCAGGAACATGGTATATCTCTCCATCTGTTGGTATCATCTTTAATTTCTTTCATCAGTGTCTTATAGTTTTCTGCATACAGGTCTTTTGTCTCCTTAGGTAGGTTTATTCCTAGGTATTTTATTCTTTTTGTTGCAGTGGTAAATGGGATTGTTTCCTTAATTTCCCTTTCAGATTTTTCATCATTAGTGTATAGGAATGCAAGAGATTTCTGTGCATTAATTTTGTATCCTGCAACTTTACCAAATTCATTGATTAGCTCTAGCAGTTTTCTGGTGGCATCTTTAGGATTCTCTGTGTATAGTATCATGTCATCTGCAAACAGTGACAGCTTTACTTCTTCTTTTCCGATTTGGATTCCTTTTATTTCTTTTTTTTCTCTGATTTTTCTGTCTGAAATTTCCAAAACTACATTGAATAATAGTGGTGAGAGTGGGCAACCTTGTCTTCTTCCTGATTTTAGAGGAAATGGTTTCATTTTTTCACCATTGAGAACGATGTTGGCTGTGGGTTTGTCATATATGGTCTTTATTATGATGAGGTAAGTTTCCTCTATGCCTACTTTCTGGAGGGTTTTTATCATAAATGGATGTTGAATTTTGTTGAAAACTTTTTCTGCATCTATTGAGATGATCATATGGTTTTTCTCTTTAGTTTGTTGATATGGTTTATCACATTGATTGATTTGCGTATATTGAAGAATCCTTGCATTCCTGGGATAAACCCCACTTGATCATGGTGTATGATCCTTTTATTGTGCTGTTGGATTCTGTTTGCTAGTATTTTGTTGAGGATTTCTGCATCTATGTTCACCAGTGATATTGGCCTGTAGTTTCCTTTCTTTGTGACATCTTTGTCTGGTTTTGGTCTCAGGGTGATGGTGGCCTCGTAGAATGAATTTGGGAGTGTTCCTCCCTCTGCTATACTTTGGAAGAGTTTGAGAAGGATAGGTGTTAGCTCTTCTCTGAATGTTTGATAGAAGTCACCTGTGAAGCCACCTGGTCCTGGGCTTTTGTTTGTTGGAAGATTCTTAATCATAGTCTCAATTTCAGTGCTTGTGATTGGTCTGTTTATATTTTCTATTTATTCCTGGTTCAGTCTTGGAGGTTGTGCTTTTGTAAGAATTTGTCCATTTCTTCCAGGTTGTCCATTTTATTGGCATAGAGTTGCTTGTAGTAGTCTCAAGCAAATCCTTTGTATTTCTGCAGTGTCAGTTGTTACTTCTCCTTTTTCCTTTCTAATTCTGTGGATTTGAGTCTTCTCCATTTTTTTCTTGATGAGTTTGGCTGATGGTTTATCAATTTTGTTTATCTTCTCAAAGAATCAGCTTTTAGTTTTATTGATCTTTGCTATTGTTTCCTTCATTTCTTTTTCATTTATTTCTGATGTGATCTTTATGATATCTTTCCTTGCTTTAGGTGTAAGGTTGGGTTGTTTATTTGAGATGTTTCTTGTTTCTTGAGGAAGGATTGTATACTATAAACTTCCCTATTATAACTGCTTTTGCTGCATCCCATAGGTTTGGGGTCGTCGTGTTTTCATTGTCATTTGTTTCTAGGTATTTTTTTGATTTCCTCTTTGATTTCTTCAGTGATCTTGGTTATTTAGTAGTGTATTGTTTAGTCTCCATGTGTTTGTATTTTTTACAGATTTTTTTTCCTGTAATTGATATCTAGTCTCATAGGATTGTGGTCGGAAAAGACACTTGATACAATCTCAATTTTCTTAAATTTACCAAGGCTTGATTTGTGACCCAAGATATGATCTATCCTGGAGAATGTTCCATAAACAATTGAGAAGAAAGTGTATTCTGTTGGTTTTGGATGGAATCCTATATATATCAATTAAGTCCATCTTGTTTAATGTATCATTTAAAGCTTGTGTTTCCTTATATGTTTTCATTTTGGATGATCTCTCCATTGGTGAAAGTGGGGTGTTAAAGTCCCCTACTATGATTGTGTTACTGTCCATTTCCCCTTCTATGGCTGTTAGCATTTGCTTTATGTATTGAGGTGCTCCTATGTTGGGGGCATAAATATTTACAATTGTTGTATTTTCTTCTTGGATTGATCCCTTGATCATTATGTAGTGTCCTTCCTTGTCTCTTGTAATTGTCTTTATTTTAAAGTCTATTTTGTCTGATATGAGAATTGCTATTCCATATTTCTTTTCATTTTCATTTGCCTGGAGTATCTTTTTGCATCCCCTCACTTTCAGTCTGAATGTGTCTCTAGGTCTAAAGTGGGTCTCTTGTAAACAGCATATATATGGGTCTTGTTTTTGTATCCATTCAGCCAGTTTACGTCTTCTGGTTGGAGCATTTAATCCATTTATGGTAATTTAAGGTAATTATCGATATGTGTGTTCCTTTTACCATTTTCTTAATTGTTTTGTATTTGTTGTAGATCTTTTCCATCTCTTGTGTTTCCTGCCTAGAGACATTCCTTTAGCATTTGTTGTAAAGCTGGTTTGGTGGTGCTGAATTCTCTTAATTTTTGCTTGTCTGTAAAGGTTTTAGTTTCTCTGTTGAATCTGAATGAGATCCTTGCTGGGTAGAGTAATCTTGGTTTTAGATTCTTCCCTTTCATCATTTAAAATATGTCCTGCCACTCCCTTCTGGCTTGCAGAGTTTCTGCTGAAAGATCAGCTGTTAACCTTATGGAGATTCCCTTGTATGTTATTTGTTGTTTTTCCCTTGCTGCTTTTAATATTTTTTCTTTGTATTTAATTTTTGAAAGTTTGATTAATATGTGTCTTGGTGTGTTTCTCCTTTTATTTATCCTGTATGGGACCCTCTGCACTTCCTGGCCTAGACTGACTATTTTCTTTCCCACGTTAGGGCAGTTTTCAACTATAACCTCTTCAAATATTTTCCCAGTCCCTTTCTTTCTCTCTTCTTCTTCTGGGACCCCTATCATTCGAATGTTGGTGCATTTAATGTTGTCCCAGAGGTCTCTGGGACTGTCCTCAATTCTTTTCATTCTGTTTTCTTTATTCTGCTCTGCAGTAGTTATTTCCACTATTTTATCTTCCAGGTCACTTATTTGTTCTTCTCAGTTATTCTGCTATTGATTCCTTCTAGAGAATTTTTAATTTCATTTATTATGTTGTTCTTCATTGTTTGTTTGCTCTTTAGTTCTTCTAGGTCCTTGTTAAACGTTTCTTGTATTTTCTCCATTCTATTTCCAAGATTTTAGATCATCTTTACTAACATTATTCTGAATTCTTGTACAGGTAGACTGCCTATTTCCCCTTCATTTGTTTGGTCTGGTGGGTTTTTACCTTGCTCCTTCATCTGCTGTGTGTTTCTCTGTCTTTTCTCATTTCACTTAACTTACTGTGTTTGGGGTCTCCTTTTCACAGGCTGCAGGTTCGTAGTTCCCATTGTTTTTGTTGTCTGCCCCCAGTGGCTAAGTTTGGTTCAGTGGGTTGCGTAGGTTTCCTGGTGTAGGGGACTGGTGCCTGTGTTCTAGTGGATGAGGCTGAATCTTGTCTTTCTTGTGGGCAGGACCGCGTCCAGTGGTGTGTTTTGGTTTGTGTGTGACCTTATTATGATTTTAGGCAGCCTCTCTGCTAATGGGTGTGGTTGTGTTCCTGTCTTGCTAGTTGTTTGGCATAGGGTTGCAGCACTGTCGCTTGCTCGTTGTTGAGTGGAGCTGGGTCTTAGCGTTGAGATTGAGATCTCTGCGAGAGCTTTTGCCATTTGATATTACATGGAACCGGGAGGTCTCTGGTGGACCAAAGTCCTAATCTCGGCCTCCCACCTCAGAGGCACAGGCCTGACATCCGGCTGGAGCACCAAGACCTTGTCAGCCACACAGCTCAGAAGAAAAGGGAGAAAAAGGAAAGAAAATAATGAAAAAGAAATAAAGTTATTAAGATAAAAAAAATCATTAAAAATAAAGAAGTTTAAAAGTAATAAAAAAAGAAGAAAGAAAGAAAGAGCAACCAAACCAAAAAACACATCCACCAATGGTAATAAGGGCTAAAAACTATACTAAAAAAAACCCCAAAATGGACAGACAGAACCCTAGGACAAATGGTAAAAGCAAAGCTATACAGACAAAATCACACAAAGAAGCATACACATACACAGTCACAAAAAGTGAAAACGGAAAAAAGAAATATATATATATTAAAAAAAAGGAAGAGAGCAACCAAATCAATTAAAAAATCTACCAATGTTAATCAACTCTAAATACTAAACTAAGATAAACAAAACCAGAAACCAGCCAGTTGTATACAGCAAACCCCAAGTCTACAGTTGCTCCCAAAGTCCACCACCTCAATTTTGGGATAATTTGTTGTCTATTCAGGTATTCCAGAGATGCAGGGTACATCAAGTTGACTGTGGAGATTTAATCCGCTGCTCCTGAGGCTGGTGGGAGAGATTTCCCTTTCTCTTCTTTGTTCGCACAGCTCCCGGGGTTCAGTTTTGGATTTGGCCCCTCCTCTGTGTGTAGGTCGCCTGAGGGCATCTGTTCTTCTCTTAGGACGGGGTTAAAGGAGAAGCTGATTCGTGGGCTCTGGTTCACTCAGGCCGGGGAGAGGGAGGGGTACGGTGTTCGGGGAGAGCCTGCAGTGGCAGAGGCCGGCGTGACATTGCACCAGCCTGAGGCGCCGTGTGTTCCCCCGGGAAAGTTGTCCCTGGATCCCGGGACCCTGGCAGTGGCGGGCTGCACAGTCTCCCCGGAGGGGAGGTGTGGAGAGTGACCTGTGCTCGCACACAGGCTTCTTGGTGGCTGCAGGAGCAGCCTTCCATCTCATGCCCGTCTCTGGGGTCCGCACTGATAGCCGCGGCTCGCGCCCGTCTCTGGAGCTTGTGTGGGCGGTGCTCTGAATCCCTTCTCCTCGCGCACCCTGAAACAGTGATCTCTTGCCTCTTAGGCAGTTCCAGACGTTTTCCTGGACTCCCTCCCGGCTAGCCTGGCGCACTAGCCCCCTTCAGGCTGTGTTCACGCAGCCAGCCCCAGTCCTCTCCCTGGGATCCGACCTCCGAAGCTGGAGCCTCAGCTACCAGCCCCTACCCGTCGAAGCGGGTGAGCAGACAAGCCTCTCGGGCTGGTGAGTGCTGGTTGGCACCGATCCTCTGTGCGGGAATCTCTCCGCTTTGTCCTCTGCACCCCTGTTGCTGCGCTCTCCTCCATGGCTCCGAAGCTTCCCCCCTCCGCCATCCCCCATCTCTGCCTGCGAAGGGGCTTCCTAGTGTGTGGAAACCTTCCCTCCTTCACAGTTCCCTCCCATTGGTGCAGGTCCCATCCCTATTCTTTTGTCTCTGTGTTTTCTTTTTTTCTTTTGCCCTACCCAGGTACATGGGGAGTTTCTTGCCTTTTGAAATCTGAGGTCTTCTGCCAGTGTTCAGTAGGTGTTCTGTAGGAGTTGTTCCATATGTAGACGTATTACTGATTTATTTGTGGGGAGGAAGGTGATCTCCACATCTTACTCCTTCGCCATCTTGAAGGTCTCCCCCAGAATATAGAATTTTAAAAGTGGTAAGACTAACATACCATTTAGAAATTCAAGGCAATAAATGAAATTAGCTTATTATTGGAGTGAGAACATATGGGGGCCAGGAAAACCCTCTTCTAATCCATTGTGGTAAAACTTCCACATCAGTTCAATTAGATAGATATTGGGGGCCACACAGAAGCTTTCCACACCCTCTGACAGTCGTTGGGCAAGACACTAGAGGCTTCTTGATTCTGTGTGGTGACAGGCGCTCTCCTTGCCCACACCGTTCAGTCCACCGTCTTAGGTATCATCCAATCCAGCCTCCTTGTTGTTTTTTTTTTTTTTTGGTACGCGGGCCCCTCACTGCTGTGGCCTCTCCCGTTGTGGAGCACAGGCTCTGGACACGCAGGTCCAGCGGCCATGGCTCACAGGCCCAGCTGCTCCGCGGCACGTGGGATCCTCCCAGACAGGGGCACGAACCCATGTCCCCTTCATCGGCAGGCGGACTCTCAACCACTGTGCCACCAGGGAAGCCCCAGCCGCCTTGTTTTAGAGATGAACTATGTAATTTCCCAAGGTCAAAAATTTTAACCTAGGCCTTCATATTCCATATTCAGTGTTCTCCTACTACATGCTGCCTCCTTTGCAATACATGTTACTGAATATGTGAATCAAAGAGTAGCTTAGGTAAGATCCAAATAAGATCAGTACCACAGACAAGAGAAGACTTACTTTGTTCCCCATTTGTTTTTGTCAACCAGTCTCTCACGTGGCATCAGCTCCTGAAGGATTGTTGAGAGTGTATTAACCATTTAAATCTTATGCACTTACACTCAGACTTACGACAATTCAAAACTTTATTTTTAATCTAAATGCTAATTATTATCACTAGGTACTTGTTCCCATTAAACCTTAGCAACAGGCTAATGTCCAATTAATAATTTAAACCTATGGAACTTTGTGGATTACTGTCCTGCCACTTAGGATACAACACTTAGTGTTGCTAATTTTTATCAAAATCTTGTTTAAGGAATAGTTTTTGAAATAACAAGTGAAAAATATGAACATCACCTTCCATACTCTATTGAGGATGGAAAACATCTACTATTTATTTAGAGATCCAATGGACTGGGGATAGATTGTCAGCAGTTAGCCTCTACATATGTGCCCTTTTTCTTTCTGGTATTCATTTGTTAAGTTTTTGCCATGATGTCTCTGTCTGCCACCTGCCTGTAAATATGTTTTCACATTGACTTCAAAGAAGCAGTTTAAACATAATAAAAATATGTAATTAAATAATTTCTTAAGCAAATACTCCAAAAAGCTGCTGTTCTCCTTAGAGACATCTCAGGATGAGTTAGCCAGTGTGAATGCTTTGTTGAAGCCCATCCAAATGAAAGATGAAATTGGCAGCCTTGTTCCTTTAATGGCCTCCTGCCCACAATAAGACTGGCCAGCAAGCAATATTTATCTTAGCAATGCTGCCATTTTGTATCACAAAGTGACCATGTAGTCTCATAAACATAGTCTAAAAGTGCTGACTTTTAAAGGCAGTTGATTTTTTAACTTGCTACTGTTTTATAGCTTTGTATAAAATGCTAATGCCATGACATTTGTGGAACTATTAAATCATTTTAATGAAAAAGTAACAGTTATACACTAATTTGTTTGAGTGCATTTCCCTTGCAGAATCCTTTAGTAGTTGATTGTAAAAGGAAGGGACATTTTTAGCTCCATAATTTTGTTCTCCCGTGGAACCAAATCCCGTTATTTTGGTGTGCTTTGTACCCAAGTCTAATGGAGACAAATCCATCGACAGAATTTGTTGTCCCAAATCTGGGCTCATTTGCTTCCTGGCCCCCAATTAATTTGATCTAGTGTTTGCGCAAGCCAAGTGTGTTTTCTTGAGAAATAGGGCTTTCTGTTTCCCTTTTAAGTGTCTAAGGGTCAATGTATAGTCATGTATTTTCAGCTACTGAAAAATGATCTCAATTGCCATAACGCCAAATCAAGGAAAATATTTGGGCTTTAAAAATTATCTTGTGATACATCAGAAGACAGCTGGGATTGATTCTAGTCCTGGGCCCACATTTCCTTGTTAGTGGCCATCTCACTCAGCATATGCTGTCATACTGGGGCCTCTGTGGAAGGAAATGGCTGGAAATTCCTTGAGACATGAAGCACTATGAGTGGTAGAATTAGACCTCCACTGCCCAGTAGATCACCACTGTCTGAACCTGCAGCTTCTTCTAGAGTGACAGTGATTCTTGTTTCCCTCTCTGTCTTTTCAAAGCCCTCATTTGTAGAGAATTCTTATTTCTTTTTTTTTTTTTTTTTGTGGTACGCGGGCCTCTCACTGTTGTGGCGTCTCCCGTTGCGGAGCACAGGCTCTGGATCCGCAGGCTCAGCGACCACGGCCCACAGGCCCAGCCGCTCCGCGGCATGTGGGACCCTCCCGGACCGGGGCACGAACCCGTGTCCCCTACATCAGCAGGCGGACTCTCAACCACTGCGCCACCAGGGAAGCCCTGAGAATTCTTATTTCTTGAACGTAAATTTTCTTTCAGGAAACTGCATTCCCTGGCACCCTCAAACGCTTGGGAGATACAGAGAATTGACTTCACTGTCAACATATTTTTTGCCCTTTATGAACGTGCATATTCTCGTGAAATGTGGGATCCTGCATTTACTTTGCTTACCCTGACTATAAATTTTTGTTTACTTTTTGTAGTTCTGATTTTCTTCTGAACTAACTAATCTCATTATCATTCTACTATGAGTTAAAGAGTTTTACTGTTAAAATGTTCAACCATTTGGTCATATCTTTTTCTTCACCTTAGGTTTATCTTGAGCACAGATGTAAAATATTGCATAGAGAGATGTGGGAACTAGAATGTATTCCCTCATGATGAACTGATTCTTTATTCAACCTAGTATCTGGAACAACCATGCTCTTCTGCATTTTTATCTAGCTTTGATTAATCATTCTGGGACAGAATTTTCTTCTAAAATAATGCCCATTCAATACCATTCCAAGAATATAACAATGAAATTGATGTCTTTTTGATTTTCTGATGTTCAGTAGTTTTACCATTCAGAGTGTTATTGATTAGATGAAACACATCTGTTAAGGCTCTCATTGGTAACCTAGTTTACTGTATTCCATTATTTACAGTGAGTTGCTGTTTGTATTTATGTAGGTGCTGAATTGAACGTGAACAATTTTATGAATATTTTTCAGCTAGCTCATCAGGATACAAATTTTGTTTGTTAAAATGTCACATTTCTTTGGGTTAATGTCATAATCATTTACCATTTTTTATTAATTGTAGTAAAAATGAAATGAAATTGCCATTTATTCCTATATATCATGAACTATACATTAAACTCTAGAGGTCTGATACTACTAATAACAACTAACAGTTATATAGCAATTGAAAGTTTATAAAACACTTCCACAAATATTTGACCCTCACAATAACCCTGTAAGGTACATTTATAATCCCAGCTTTACTATTGAGAATACTGAGGTTTCTAAGCATGTAATCAACTGGATGTTTTCCTGTTTCTTTTTCCAGTTTTATTGAGGTATAACTGACAAATAAAATTGAATATATTTAAAGTGTACAATCTCATGCTTTGATATATGTGTCCTTTGTGAAATGATTATCACAATCATATTAATTAACGTGGATGTTGGTTCCTGATCAGTGTAATAGAAGAGGTCATTTACTATATGTTGCTGAATGACCTAAAAAGTTACATTTAAATTGTTACCAGAATTAAGGATGAATATAAAGACAATTTGCAAGGGGGTATTTTGGCCACAGGAGGACTAGTAGTGTGTTTCCAAATAGTTGTCATCCAGGTCTGCAGCATAATATCAATGGTCAGCTTGGTTGCTACGAACTCAGATGCACCTTAGGTAGCGACTGACATTGCCAATCTAGCACCAGCCCATGGAAAGGACAGGATTCTTTAAACAAGATATAACTTATCTTGTTAACTTATAACAAGTTAACAGGTACTTCCGAGAGGAGAGCGTTATAGGACTATAGATTCAAAGACTAGAAAACACCCCACAGACCACTATCACTTTCTCATTCTTTCAAGAAGACTTAAGGAGTGTAGCTGGCAGTCAATGTGGGTATGTTTGAGTGCAGAGGACTTTTACTACTTTTCAGTACTTCTTCCTTAAGCATGATCTGTCCCTCTCACCCTCACCTATTCAAATATACAAATCACTCTCTTGGATATTATGCATTCGGCTGAAAGGTCTGCATAGTTACTTTCCTAGTCATGACACCTCTTTTCATGTTAGATAAATGTACTCTTCTGCAGGTCTGTCTCTTCCTCCTCACCACCCCCCTACCCCCAGACATTTTCCCTGGGTGATTTTGTGAATTCCCAAGTATTCAAATATTACTAATATAGTTGATTTAAAATTCTGTAGCACAACCTCATTCTGATGTTCCAGGTTTTTTGTTTTTTCATTTAAATGTTTTTCATTTAAATCCAATTCATAATCTTGTCCCCCAAATCTTCTCTCTTTTTAAAAAAAATTTCATATAATTTTTAATTTCATATAAATGGAGACATACATAAGGTATTCTTTTGCGTATGGCTTTTATCACTCAGCACTTGTTTAATGTATCCACTTTGTTGCATGTATAACTGGTTTATACTTTTCTTTTTTAAAAAATTTTTAAATTAAATTAAATTTATTTTTTTATACAGCAGGTTCTTATTCGTCATCAGTTTTATACACATTAGTGTATACATGTCAATCCCAATCTCCCAATTCATCACACCCCCACCCCCACCCCCCTGCCGCTTTCCCCCCTTGGTGTCCATACGTTTGTTCTCTACATCTGTGTCTCAATTTCTGCCCTGCACACCAGTTCATCTGTACCATATTTCTAGGTTTCACATATATGCGTTAATATACGATATTTGTTTTTCTCTTTCTGACTTACTTCTCTCTGTATGACAGTCTCCAGATCCATCCACGTCTCAACAAATGACCCAATTTCGTTCCTTTTATGGCTGAGTAATATTCCGTTGTATATATGTACCACATCTTCTTTATCCATTCGTCTGTCAATGGGCATTTAGGTTGCTTCCATGACTTGGCTATTGTAAATAGTGCTGCAGTGAACATTGGGGTGCGTGTGTCTTTTTCAATTATGGTTTTCTCTGGGTATATGCCCAGTAATGGGATTGCTGGATCATATGGTTATTCTATTTTTAGTTTTTTAAGGAACCTCCATACAGTTCTCCATAGTGGCTGGATCAATTTAAATTCCCACCAACAGTGCAAGAGGGTTCCCTTTTCTCCACACCCTCTCCAGCATTGGTTGTTCGCAGATTTTCTGATGATGCCCATTCTAACTGGTGTGAGGTGATAACCTCATTGTAGTTTTGATTTGCATTCCTCTAATAATTAGTGATGCTGAGCAGCTTTTCATGTGCTTCTTGGCCATCTGTATGTCTTCTTTTCAGAAATGTCTATTTAGGTCTTCTGCCTATTTTTGGATTGGGTTGTTTGATTTTTCTAATATTGAGCTGCATGAGCTGTTTACATATTTAGGAGATTAATCCTTTGTCAGTTGCCTCATTTGAAAATATTGTCTCCCATTCTGAGGGTTGTCATTTCGTCTCGTTTATGGTTTCCTTTGCTGTGCAAAAGCTTTTAAGTTTCTTTAGGTCCCATTTTTTACTTTTGTTTTTTTTTTAATATTTTTGCGGTACGTGGGCCTCTCACTGTTGTGGCCTCTCCCGTTGCGGAGCACAGGCTCCAGACGTGCAGGCTCAGTGGCCATGGCTCACGGGCCTAGCCACTCCGCGGCATGTGAGATCTTCCCGGACTGGGGCACGAACCCGTGTCCCCTGCATTGGCAGGTGGACTCTCAACCACTGCGCCACCAGGGAAGCCCCCATTTGTTTATTATTATTTTTATTTCCATTACTCTAGGAGGTGGATCAAAAAAGATCTTGCTGTGATTTATGTCAAAGAGTCTTCTGCCTATGTTTTCCTCTAAGAATTTTATAGTGTCCGGCCTTACATTTAGGTCTCTAATCCATTTTGAGTTTATTTTTGTGTATGGTGTTAGGGAGTGTTTTAATTTCATTCTTTTACATGTAGCTATCCAATTTTCCCAGAACCACTTATTGAAAAGACTGTCTTTTCTCCATTGTATATCCTTGTATATCAGATTAGCTGACCATAGGTGCATGGGTTTATCTCTGGGCTTTCTATCTTGTTCCGTTAATCTATATTTATGTTTTTGTGCCAGTACCGTATTGTCTTGATTACTGTAGCTTTGTAGTATGGTCTGAAGTCAGGGAGTCTGATTCCTCCAGCTCCGCTTTTTTCCCTCAAGACTGCTTTGGCTATTCATGGTCATTTGTGTCTCCGTACAATTTTTAAGATTTTTTGTTCTACTTATGTAAAAAATGCCATTGGTAATTTGATAGGGATTACATTGAATCTGTAGATTGCTTTGGGTAGTATAGTCATTTTCACAATATTGATTCTTCCAATCCAAGAACATGATATATCTTCCATCTGTTGGTATCATCTTTAATTTCATTCATCAGTGTCTTATAGTTTTTTGCATACAGGTCTTTGTCTCCTTAGGTAGGTTTTTTTTTTTTCCCCTAGGTAGGTTTATCCTAGGTATTTTATTCTTTTGTTGCAGTGGTAAATGGGAGTGTTTCCTTAATTTCTCTTTCAGATTTTTCATCATTAGTATATAGGAATGCAAGAGATTTATGTGCATTAATTTTGTATCCTGCAACTTTACCAAATTCATTGATTAGCTCTAGTAGTTTTCTGGTAGCATCTTTAGGATTCTCTATGTATAGTATCATGTCATCTGCAAACAGTGACAGTTTTACTTCTTCTTCTCTAATTTGTATTCCTTTTATTTCTTTTTCTTCTCCGATTGCAGTGGCTAGGACTTCCAAAACTATGTTGAATGATAGTGGTGAGAGTGGACATCCTTGTCTTGTTCCTGATCTTAGAGGAAATGCTTTCAGTTTTTCACCATTGAGAATGATGTTGGCTGTGGGTTTGTCATATATGGCCTTTATTATGTTGAGGTAGGTTCCCTCTATGCCTACTTTCTGGAGAGTTTTTATCATAAATGGGTGTTGAATTTTGTCAGAAGCTTTTTCTGTAACTATTGAGATGATCATATGGTTTTTCTTTTTCAGCATGTTAATATGGTATATCACTTGATTGATTTGCATATATTGAAGAATCCTTGTATCCCTGGGATAAATCCTGCTTGATCATGGTGTATGATCCTTTTAATGTGTTGTTGGATTCTGTTTCCTATTATTTTCTTGAGGATTTTTGCATCTATATTCATCAGTGATATTGGTCTGTAATTTTCTTTTTTTTGTAGCATCTTTGTCTGTTTTTGGTATCAGCGTGGTGGTGGCCTCATAGAATGAGTTTGGGAGTGTTCCTTCCTCTGGAATTTTTTGGAAGAGTTTGAGAAGGATGGGTGTTAGCTCTTCTCTAAATGTTTGATAGAATTCGCCTGTGAAGCCATCTGGTCCTGGGCTTTTGTTTGTTGGAAGATTTTTAGTGACAGTTTCAATTTCATTATTTGTGATTGGTCTGTTGATATTTTCTATTTCTTCTTGGTTCAGTCTTGGAAGGTTATACCTTTCTGAAATTTGGCCATTTCTTCCAGGTTGTCCATTTTATTGGCATAGAGTTGCTTGTAGTAGTCTCTTAGGATGCTTTGTATTTCTGCAGTGTCTGTTGTAACTTCTCTTTTTTCATTTCTAATTTTATTGATTTGAGTCCTCTCCCTCTTTTTCTTGATGAGTCTGGCTTATGGTTTATCAATTTTCTTTATCTTGTCAAAGAACCAGCTTTTAGTTTTATTGTCTTTGCTATTGTTTTCTTTGTTTCTATTTCATTTATTTGTGCTCTGATCTTTATGATTTCTTTCCTTCTACTAACTTTGGGTTTTGTTCTTCTTTCTCTAGTTTCTTTAGGTGTAAGGTTAGATTTTTTTATTTGAGAGTTTTCTTGTTTCTTGAGGTAGGCTTGTATAGCTATAAACTTCCCTCTTAGAACTGCTTTTGCTGCATCCTGTAGGTTTTGGATCATTGTGTTTTCATTGTCATTTATCTCTAGGTATTTTTTGATTTCCTCTTTGATTTCTTCAGTGATCTCTTGGTTACTTAGTAATGTATTGTTTAGCCTCCATGTGTTTGTGTTTTTTACGTTTTCTTCCCTGTAATTCATTTCTAATCTCACAGTGTTGTGGTCAGAAAAGATGCTTGATATGATTTCAATTTTCTTAAATTTACCGTGGCTTGATTTGTGACCCAAGATGTGATCTATCCAGGAGAATGTTCCATGCGCACTTGAGAAGAAAGTGTAATCTGCTGTTTTTGGATGGAAGGTCCTATAAATATCAATTAAAACTATCAGGTCTATTGTGTCATATAAAGCTTCTGTTTCCTTATTTATTTTCATTTTGGATGATCTGTCCACTGGTGTAAGTGAGGTGTTAACGTCCCCAACTATTATTTTCTTACTGTTGATTTCCTCTTTTATAGCTGTTAGCAGTTGCCTTATGTATTGAGGTGCTCCTATGTTGGGTGCATATATAATTGTCATATCTTCTTCTTTGGTTGATCCCTTGATCATTATTTAGTGTCTTTCCTTGTCTCTTGTAACATTCTTTATTTTAAAGTGTATTTTATCTGATATGTGTATTGCTATTCCAGCTTTCTTTTGATTTCCATTTGCATGGAATATCTTTTTCCACCCCCTCACTTTCAGTCTGTATGTGTTCCTAGGTCTGAAGTGGGTCTCTTGTAGACAGCATATATATGGGTCTTGTTTTTGTATCCATTCAGCAAGCCTCTGTCTTTTGGTTGGAGCATTTAATCCATTCATGTTTAAGGTAATTATCGATATGTATGTTCCTATTACCATTTTCTTAATTGTTTTGGGTTTGTTTTTGCAGGTCCTTTTCTTCTCTTGTGTTTCCTGCTTAGAGACGTTCCTTTAGCATTTGTTGTAAAGCTGATTTTGGTGGTGCTGAATTCTCTTAGCTTTTGCTTGTCTGTAAAGCTTTTGATTTCTCCATTGAATCTGAATGAGATCCTTGCTGGGTAGAGTAATCTTGGTTGTAGTTTCTTCCCTTTCATCACTTTAAGTATATCATGCCACTCCCTTCTGGTTTGTAGAGTTTCTGCTGAGAAATCAGCTGTTAACCTTATGAGAGTTCCCTTGTATGTTGTTTGTTGTTTTTCCCTTATTGCTTTCAATAATTTTTGTTTGTGTTTAATTTTTGCCAATTTGATTATTATGTGTCTTGGAGTATTTCTCCTTGGGTTTATCCTGTATGGGACTCTCTGTGATTCCTGGACTTGGGTGGCTATTTCCTTTCCCATATTAGGGAAGTTTTTGACTGTAATCTCTTCAAATATTTCCTCGGGTTCTTTCTCTCTCTCTTCTCCTTCTGGGACACCTATAATGCGAATGTTGTTGTGTTTAATGTTTTCCCAGAGGCCTCTTAGGCTGTCTTCATTTCTTTTCATTCCTTTTTCTTTATTCTGTTCCGCAGCAGTGAATTCCACCATTCTGTCTTCCAGATCACTTATCCATTCTTCTGTCTCAGTTATTATGCTGTTGATTCCTTCTAGTGTATTTTTCATTTCAGTTATTATATTGTTCATCTCTGTTTGTTTGTTCTTTAATTCTTCTAGGTTTTTGTTAAACATTTCTTGCATCTTCTTGATCTTTGCCTCCATTGTTTTTCCGAAGTGCTGGATCATCTTCACTATCATTATTCTGAGGTCTTTTTCTGGAAGATTGCCTATCTCCATTTAATTTAGTTGTTTTTCTGGGGTTTTATCTTGTTTCTTCATCTGGGACGTAGCCCTCTGCCTTTTCATCTTGTCTATCTTCTGTGAATGTGGTTTTTGTTCCACAGGCTGCAGGATTGTAGTTCTTCTTGCTTCTGCTGTCTGCCCTCTGGTGGATGAGGCTATCTAAGAGGCTTGTGCAAGTTTCCTGCTGGGTGGGACTGGAGCTGGCTGTTACTCTGGTGGGCAGAGCTCAGTAAAACTTTAATCTGCTTGTCTGCTGATGGGTGGAGCTGGGTTCCCTCCATTTTGATTGTTTGGCCTGAGGTGACCCAACACTGGAGCCTGCAGGCTCTTTGGTGGGGCTATTGGCGGAGTCTTGGAGGGCTTACACCGAGGAGTGCTTCCCAGAACTTCTGCTGCCAGTGTCCTTGTCCTCATGGTGAGCCACAGCTGCTCCCCGCCTCTGCAGGAGACCCTCCAACACTAGCAGATAGGTCTGGTTCAGTCTCCCCTCAGGTCACTGCTCCTTCCCCTGGGTCCAAATGCGCACACTACTTTGTGTGTGCCCTCCAAGAGTGGAGTCTCTGTTTCCCCCAGTCCTGTCAGAGTCCTGCAATCAAATCCTGCTAGCCTTCAAAGTCTGATTCTCTAGGAATTCCTCCTCCCATTGCCGGACCCCTAAATTTGGAAGCCTGACGTGGGGCTGAGAACCTTCACTCCAGTGGGTGGACTTCTGTGGTATAAGTGTTCTCCAGTTTGTGAGTCACCCACCCAGCAGTTATGGGATTTGATTTTATTGTGGTTGTGCCCCTCCTACCATCTCCTTGTGGCTTCTCCTTTGTCTTTGCATGTGGGGTATCTTTTTTGGTGAGTTCCAGTGTCTTCCTGTCGATGATTGTTCAGCAGTTAGTTGTGATTCTGTTGTTCTCGCAAGAAGGAGAGAGAGCATGTCCTTCTACTTCGCCATCTTGGTTCAGGCTCACCCAAATCTTCTCTTATTTCTTTGTCTTCATCTCACTTATCCACTACCATCTCATTTATCCTCAGCTGCTTAAGTTAGGAACCTCAGTGTTTCTCTTCCTCATGTAAAATAGGTTATTAAGTTGTGTTGATTCTGCCCCTCAGAGACTCCTGAAGCTGTCTTTTCCTCTCCCTCCCCATAACCACTGCCCTGCTTTAGCCACTCATCATCTGCATGGATTGTCATAACTGACCTTTGATGAACCTGGTCTCTGTGCTGTGGTTCTCTCCTTCCAATCCATCCTTTGCATTCTTTTTTTTATGTTTTAGTATTTCTTTCTTTATTTGGCTGCGTCGGGTCTTAGTTGCGGCATGTGGGATCTTCGTTGCAGCATTCAGCCTCTTCGTTGTGGTGCATGGGCTTCTCTCTCTAGTTGTGGCATGTGGGCTACAGAGCGCGTGGACTGCAGAGTGTGCAGGCTCAGTAGTTGTGGCGTGCAGGCTTAGTTGCCTTGCCGCATGTGGGATCTTAGTTCCCTGACCAGGGATCAAACTCACGTCCCCTGCATTGGAAGGCGGACTTCCAACCACTGGACCACCAGGGAAGTCCCCATCCTTTGCATTCTTATCACTGATTTTACAAAACTGATTGTGCCTCTCTGCTTGATTAAAATCTTTAAATGGGTTTCCTTAAGGTCAAGTTCAGTTCCCTAAGGGTTATAGTCAAAGACCTTCACAATCTAAAGTTTAACAACAACTGTATATGTGTATGAGTGTGAGTGTGTGTGTGTATGTGTGTATTGCTATTTCCTACCATGTTGCCTATATGCTAATCACACTGGACAACCCACAAGTCCTAAAGTACAATGTATATTTTTAAGCCTCCTTGCCTTTGTTTTGCTGTAACCCCTGCTTGGAATGCCTTTCTTCCTATATGGTCAGTAATCAAGCTCAAATGTCATCTCTTTTCTGTTGACTTTTCCTTCTCAATTCCTGTGCAGCCTTCTGCTCCCAGGTGGAACTAATCTCTGAGCATACCCCTCCCCCATATAATGGACTTGAGTGTTGCATCTAGAATGGATTTGGTCATAGCAGTCCTCCCTATACGATAAATATGCCCTCTCCCAAAGGAGGGGAATAATCGAGCTTTGTTCATGAACTTGGTCAGTGGTCTTCTTAACCTTAGCCCCTCAGATGCTGTCCAGTTACTCCTTCTTTGAATGTCACATCCCTTTCATTCTCAGACTCATGTGGTTAACCACACCTGGACAAAACTGTGCCAACTTTGGCGAGGGACATTGTTCAGCAATCCAGGCCCTTCAGGTAAAATTATTCAGTTTTTAATTAATTCCTTATTTCTCAGACTTAATATTACTTGTTTTCTGACCCTGTGCCTGACCTAACTTAAAATAGCTGAGCCTGTGCCATAAGCCACCTGCCTGGTTATTTTCTCCTGCCAGTTAACTGCCATCTGAATCCCTAGGTACTGGACTGCTGCCATCTGTACCTGCCATACCTTTTGGCCATCTGCCAAGCTGTCCAACCTTCTGTGCTTTTGAGGTCATCTGAAATCCTTTATCCTAACTCTCCTTGTTCTGACCAGTGACCTCTAGCTTCCAATCTTGGGAGCCAAAATGATAATTGTTACCTTTGAAGGGAGATATGCTAAGGCACTTATAATTAGACTATTTTGTGGATTATTTTTTTGTTGGAAATAAAAAATATGAGAAAATGAGAACCTGGACAGATAATTTTGATAGGGACAAAAATGAGAATGGGAAAGGTCTGGAGTTTAGGGGTTTCTGTATGGGCATGTCTGGGTGATACATGACAGTAATAGGGTATCTAGAGAGAGGTACCACAGAAGAAGTGAAGAGATATCAAAGACAACTGCAACTATTTCAGGATTTGGCGAATGCCTGGATGAGTTCCAGCTGTATATGCCCTCATTATGCAATGCAAAACAGAACTCTCTTACAGCTGTGGTAGATATAAATTTACTAGACAATTTATTCAAACTTTTGAAATTGGGACTAGGTCTAATTATTTAAATACATAATAAAAGTTCCATGTATATCCTTGCACATACCATCACACCTTCCAGAATCTTGTACTTGAAAACCATTAAAAATAATAGTCTCATTGGAATTTTTAATTTCATAGAAAAAATTCAAATCTAATTGTATACATTAATATTATGCAATTTATTATTAAGGAGTTGTTTAAGGTGGGACAGTGTTCTTCCTTTTCATTGGTACGATTAAGCATTCAAAGATTTACAGTGAAATAACATGACTCAAGTAGGCATGGTTTGGGTATACTAGGTATTCAGAAATACTGGGCTGTCAGGGAGGGAGTGGGATCTGTTCCCCAGGATACAAGATAGGGGCTGGAGAAGTTGTCCAGTGATAGAGGTGTGGCCTGGAGCAAACACCTGGGCTGCTCAAACATGATAGTCTCAAGTTCATTCTGGAAGGAAAAGCTGGGCATAGCTCCAGGTAATCCAAAATCAATGCAGAGTATCCACTACCATGTGTTTTGGGAAATCTTCCCATATCCATATGAAGAAATTGGAGATAAATTCAGACTCTAGGGGAAGGGACTGGAAAGAACTAGAATCCAGGAGGCAGTATGGTGCAATGCAAGGGTATCACCTTCTTACTAGTAGTGTGAACTTGAGTACATTTCTTCAGCTCCCTAAGCCTCAGTTTTGTTATCTATAAGATGATGATAATAGCACCTCATCTGTGGTGTTGCTAAGTTAATGGAATAATATGACATATGTATTAAATATATGAAGAGCTTAGCATAGTACCTTACTAATAGTAGATTCTCTCAGTAAATCATTCACTATCCATACCACCTAACCATCCTCAAGTCTTTTTATTGAGCCTGGAAATCAAAGTCACCTTCATTTAATAGGACTCTAGCCAAAAATAATGGAAATATGGGCAGAGCTCCAGTCCTAGAAGCAGGTGTGCACCATGGAAAGGGTAATAGGTCGGAATTAATGGGACAAAGGTGGGTGGCCCATAGCTGCCTGAGGCTTTCATAATGTGCTGGTTTCTGTTTCCGGCTAGCAAAATGAAGGAATCAGAAAATAGTTGATCATAAAAAGATAATTCATATGATTTATGGATGCCAAATGTGCATAGGAGATGATCTTTTTTTTTGGAATGGAAATTTTTAATACTTATCTAGACATTTTTATCCCCAAGTCCCCTTGAGATTTCTTTTTAAAAAATAGAATAATAATAATAATGACGATGACGTTGTTGAAATGTTTCCTTCGAGAATTTACCATGGTGAGGTGAGGCTGTGGAAAACGCTAGAAAGAAGGGGTTGAGAATCAGATGGTCTTGCCTTGGAAACTGGCTTGGTCACTTAACTGTGGAAGGATCTTAGTTTCTTCTTCTATACCGTGGGAATAATAGTAAGTACTGACTTCCTAGGAGTGTCATGGCATGAAATGAGATAACGTGTGCAGAGCATGTAGCACAGTGGCGGCTTCACAGTATCTACAGTAATGGAGATGGCTTTCTTACTACCATCCAACTTTTGAGATGGAAGAGCAAGCTGATGTAAATCTCCCTAGTGGTGGTGATGGTGGTGGCCCTGTGTGATGGTTCTGACCCAAGTGTGGGGGAAGGAGCATGTCTGCCACCCTTGGAGACAAGCAGAGCACCCATCTTGCTTTCTCCGAGGAACTGCACCTCACCCAAGAGCCTGGGGCAGGAGAGGCACAAGGCTGGCTGAGCTGTTTTCTGCTCATTTCCCATTAGCACACCTGGGATAGCTGCCTCCCCATGCCTAGAGATATTTCCACCTCACTGTAAAAAAAAGTTGAGAAATGCATATGAAGCCAGAAATCTGCAAGTACATACTGAGATTGAGGCAGCAACAGAGGAAGGGGGAGAAGTGCTTTCTCTTGGGCAGGAGATTCTTAGAACATGAGAGCAGCGAAAGGGACCTTTGACGTCAGTGTTATCAACTCCCTCCCTTAAGGAACAAGGAAACTGAGGCCAAGAGAGACGAGGTGGCTTCCCCCAAACCACACAGCAGGTTAGGCACCATGCTTTCCTATCAACCACACTGCTTCCATAGGAGATGATCTTAATAAAGACAATAATTGTCAAAAATGGCCACATCATTCTTTGGAGTTACATTTCTGAGCCTTAGAATGAAAAGAACCATCATTTTTTACACTCTCTATATAATGTTGTCTTGTTCTTTTTGCCAGGAATGATAAAACAATTTTTTCTATTTAATGCTATTATTATTACTATTATTAGCATTCTCGTGTCCCATTAACTTCTTTATGAAAGAGGACACTGTGTACATCTCTAGTGGCCAGACTAAACTCAGGGAAGACACTAGAGATGTCTAAAATTAGGTCAAAGAATGCCTTCCTTTATTACCCTGCCAGAGTGCTTATGTGACAGGAGAAGAACAGCCATGATGGGGTGATCTCTGGGGGAAGATAACAGGGATGAGCACAGAAATAAGTGGGGTGCTCCCCTGTGTTGTAGATGCAGTGTCCATGGGGATTATCAGTTTCACTGGAAATGTGATTTCAGATCATAATGCATTCATGGTAATGCTGCCTATTGTTACGAAGAAGGCTGATTTTCCCCATATAAAGGAAAGCAGGGGTTAAGAAATTTAGAATCACTTATTTTTAAAGCAGTGCACATTGGAGATTCTGTTGAACACTTTGTTAGAAAGAACTACTCATGAAACATTAGTGAGGTTTTGAAAGTTTCTATTTGCTTATCCTGTAAGATGGACTTAATCTGGTGACTGAAGCATGCAGGGTAAAACAACAGGTTTCATTTACTAATGGCTTGTGGGCCAAATCTGGCTTGCTGCTTGTTTTTGTATGACCCAAGGGCTAAGAATGGCTTTTACATTTTTATACGGTTGAGAAAAAAATCAGAAGAATATTTTGTGACATCTGAAAATTATATGATATGCAAGTTTCAGTGTCCATAAAGTTTTATTGCAACACAGTCACATTAATTAATTTTCACCTCATCTATGGCTATGTTTGTGCCACGATGGCAGAGCTGAGCAGTTGCAGCAGAGACCTTATAGCCTGTAAAACCTAAAATACTTGCTTTCTGGCCCTCTACAGAACAGGTTTGCTGATCCCTGATATAGATTTCAGTATAGCTAAAATAACATAACAAATCATAACTGTTTTACTGTCTCCCAGGTATAAAAAATATAGATCCCTAGAGTTTGAAGTACATTGGATGACAATGATTGACAAGTATCTGCACTTATCAGTTGAAAATGGGAAATGACAGTATGTGACACATAGTGGGTCTTTTAACTATTATTATTGAATGAATGAAATGACCATGACTTTTGAGGCAGATAACATGCTTATGCTAAATACTAAAGTATGGTTTTGGTAATAGGAACGGGAATGGAACCTGGATCGTGATATATATATTCTTATGCTGTTTATCTGGGGAGATGATATTATGCTAATATTTCTTCCTTGGAATGGTGATGGAAACCAAGACAATGTGTAATAGCCCTGTTAAAAAATGGTGGTGTTCTTAATATTAAGAAATGACCTGGGACTTCCCTGGTGGTCCAGTGGTAAGACTCCGTGCTCCCAGTGCAGAGGGCCCGGGTTTGATCCCTGGTCAGGGAACTGGATCTCACATGCATGCCGCAACTAAGAAGTCCATATGCTGCAACTAAAAAGATCCTACGTGCCTCAACTAAGACTCAGCACAGCCAAAATAAATAAATTAATTTAAAAAATATTTAAAAAAAGAAACAATTAAGAATTACTTCCAGGGACTTCCCTGGTGGTGCAGTGGTTAAGAATCTACCTGCCAATACAGGGGATACGTGTTCGAGCCCTGGAACGGGAAGATCCCACATGCCGCGGAGCAACTAAGCCTGTGCGCCTCAACTACTGAGCCTGCGCTCTAGAGCCCACAAGCCACACTACTGAAGCCTGTGCCCCACAAATACTGAAGTCTGTGTGCCACAACTACCGAAGCCCACACGTGTCTAGAGCCCGTGCTCCGCAACAAGAGAAGCCCCAGCCATGAGAAGCCCGTGCGCAGCAGCGAAGACCCAACACAACCAAAAATAAATAAATAAATTTATAAAAAAAAGAATTAATTTCATTTGTTTTGCAAGTGATGCATACACTCGCAAACCAAAAGGCAGCTAATCCTTTCCCCCAGACCTACTGTATCAATAAGGAATATGTTCTGCTGCAACTACTGACAGCCTGGGTAACAGAGGCTTAAACAATAGGTGTTTATTAGTTTGTTTATTTATCTTTTTTGACTCAACTATGTTATTAGGGACCTCAGCCTTTTCTATCTTTTCCCCCTTTGTTCTTGGTATGTTGACTGGTAATTTCATGGTTGCACTATAGCTATCGAAGGTTCAGACATAATATGTGTGTTCAGGAATGGAAGAAAGTGCTATGGGGTGTGTTGGGATGGGTTTGGGATAAGTCCTGGGGAATGTATAAATCTCATCAGAATAAGCAAAAGTTCCCAGAAGCCACTGTCTGACTTCTTTTTATGTCCCAGTGGCTAGAATTGTGTCATGTGGCCACTTCTAGCTTCAAGAATAAGCTGGGAATGTACTGAAACTTAAATGAAGGCAGGCAGGTGGAAGAGGAATGGCAGGTAAGAATGGCTGTTGGGCTTATCTGCTACACCCACCCATAAATGTAAGAAACATTTTTTTGAGAAAAATTGCTCCATTTTTTGTTTTGTATAAATACACTTGAAAAAGATACAAATATTCTTAAAGGCCAAAGCCAAAAGGGGAAATAGGCACAGCAAGATTCCACAAGCATCTGCTGACTTAGATACCAGTGGTAGCTATTTCAGAGAATATTGTCCATGTTCGTTTCCAGATTATCCAAAAACACCATGTTTTCTATATTGTACAAGCATAGTTAATAGTTGTATACATTTGGAGAGGAAAGAGGCATTGAATCATCTTCATGACTTCTGCAAGGCAATTAAACATTTTTGTGCAGAAACATTTCACAGGAAACTGGGACTGGGTGTGAAAAATGTTCATCTGTTTCCATTTTAATTCTCATTCTACAATAAAAATGTAAATCATAGAATGTTGGAGCAAGTGGGCGGGCCTTCACTGATTGTGAAAGCCCTCATTTGTGATTCAAAATGGGCCCCCTTGTGCCAGCCCTATGGGAAGATGTCTGTATCTTACCCAGGACAACAGGACAGAGATGCCTGCTCTTTTACTGTTGCCTTAATGACTTCCCTGAGTTGATACACAATATACAGATCAGTACTTTTCCTTTCCTGGGAACCTTCTAATGTACAGCAGCTGGAAACCTATGGAATACCAAATATTTCTTTCTTCTGTTTTTGCTTCTCTGTATCCGTTTGAATTGTGCCCAGGTGCAAGCCCTACTGCTGCTCTGGAATCACTTTTGAGGTGAGGAAACTTTTTTTGTTACCTCTAATCTGATTCACAGGAAATCATAGATGCTAAAGAAATTTAAGAGATTATCCAGTAAACCTCCTTATTTTGGGGGATGAAAAAAGAGAGTCCAAGTTTCGAGTAACAGATATTTTAGTACCAAATATCTAAGGGTGACACAGATATTTAGTACCAGAATACAAATTTCTGGTTTCTGACCCAGTGCTCTTCTCATTGTACCATGTTAGAGCAAAGACTGTATTATTTGAGGATGTACATAGAAGCAAAGGCAAAACCAAACATAATGAAAAGGGATCTTGAGATATAAGACCAAGATGAAAATCTGTGCTTTTGTCTCAGCCGCCCTTTTAGAAACAGCTTTACTGAGGTATCACTCACGTACAATAAACAGCACATATTTCAGGTATACAGTTTGATAAGCTTTGAGTTGCGTGCCCAACCACACCACCACACCTAGCCATGTATATATAATACCGTGTGAGGTGATAGCTTGAAGCAAGACAGTGAACATACCTATAGCCCTCAAGAGTTGCCTAGTGCACCTTTGTAAATCTCTCTCTTTTAAATATAATATGTCTTTTTTTTACTGACTACTCTTAAACTTTGTCTTTTTCACTTTTTTTGCAATTTGATTCTGATGTACTTTGGTATAATTTTGTTCTCATTTCTTTTATCTGGAGTTCATTGAGTTTCTTGGATGTTTGAGTTGATAGTTGTTTTTTTAAATCAAACTTGGAAAAATTTCAGCTACAAGTTTTTCAAACATTTTTTATCCTCTTTTTATTCTCCCTCTTTTTCAGGGCCCCTAGAAACACATATATTAAGGACACTCAAATTCGTCCTTCAGTTCACTGATGCTATGTTATTTAAAAAATTCTTCTTTTCTCTGTTTTTCTTTTTGGATATTGGTATGTCTTCAAGTTCACTAATCTTTTATTCTGTAATTTCTTTTCTTCCATTAATCCCATCAGTGTATTTTCATTTTATGCATTGTAGTTATAATCTTTAGAAATTCAGTTTGGGTTTTAAAAAATATCTTCTATGTTTCTACTTAACTTTTTAAATTTATGGATTACAGTTGTAACTCTTTTAATGTCCTTGTCTACTAATGCTAACATTTGTGTCAACTCTGATAGATTTTTCTCCTCAGTTTAGATCATAGTTTCCTGTTTTTTGTAGGCTTGGTAAACTTTGATTGGATTCTAGAACTTTTGAATTTTATTTCGTGGGTTCTGGGTATGCAGTATGTAATTTGTGGAGGTATACTGGCTAAAGAATCAGTGAAACCATCAAAACTTAAATATCATTTACATGCAGGATTTAATAACATTTGCATTCATCAAGAATATGTGTAATTTGCACATGATGGTGATAAGAAGGAAAAATTAGCATATTTTTTCAGCTTAGTTGCCATCAAACATAGTGAACTCTAAAATGTACAAAACTGTGGATCATTACACTGTCAAAAATATGGTTTGGAGTTAAAGTTTTTCATAGGAGTATCTTCTGATGGTTCAACTACAATGACAAAAATATTCTGCAGTTGTTACTCAGATTGTATGAATTTATATATTATATGTATATTTATTTATTTTTCAGATAAACATGTTGACATCACACTGTACCTATAGTTTTTTAGTCTTTTTTTCCCACTACCAAGATAGTAGTAATTTACCAGTATTATATTGGCATCTTTCTTTGTCATCAGAATTTATTGTTGGAGGAGGTTATTGAGAGGATGTGACCACTAATTGACCCTCGAGCTAAATCTGGGCAATTGGAGGCTCCTTACCTCTTTCCTTGTCCTTGGAATGTACATCCCATCCACCATTCCCATAGCCAGAGCTGTTTCAAGGAGGTAACCTTGAGAGAATAAGGTGTCTTTGAGACCATCCACTGAACCCAGCTAAGGACTCTGTATAGACTTTTAAGATTCTGGTGGGCAGGTATTGAGATTACTGTCTTGCAGCTGCTCAAGGTAAGCCTCATAAGTTCCCTTGCTTATTAAAACTAACACCAGCCAATCTGGAATGGTCTGCCTCTTTCTTCAGTCTCTCCTTGCCCTTCATGTATGGAGGCCAGTTTATGAATCAGCATTTATAAAGGTTGTGTAGTAGTCCACTGTAGGTTTTCTCTTATTTATTTAAGCAGTCTTGCATTCCCAAACAAGTTTTGCCCTTTAAATTGTTTTTACTCTTTTAAACAGCCCTATAATGAACATCCTTATACATGTCGTTATATTCTTATCCAATTTATTAGGCTAAATTCCCATAAGTTGGGGAATGAAGCCAAACGATAGGATATATATTGCCAAGTGTGCCTGAACACTCTCTTAGACAATGGGAATTATTTAGTTTAAACTTAACCCACATCACAAGAAAAATCGATAGCTCATAATTGTTGTAATATTGGTGGCCTTCATTAATTAGGATGTTGCTTGCTTTGCATGGTTATTAAGCATTTGTTTTCACTCTTTTGTGAGATGTCAGATCTTATGCTTTGCTCATTTAAAAAATGGAGTCATTGTCCTTTTAATTTTGATTTGTGTGAGTTCTTAAATTATCTCCTGATCATTTATATTGCAAATATGTTTTACGTGTGTTATTTTACACTACCTTTCTTACATCTTTGCCAGTTTTTGATTAGCACTAAACCAGTATTTTCCTTTGTGATTTCTGACTTTGCCATCATGTTAGAAATATCTTTGCTATCAAAAATTGTCAAAATTTTGCATACATTTAGACAATTTTGTCAGTTTAGTTTTATATTTAAGTTTTAATAAATCTGGAATTCAAAAAATGTAAAATGTAAGATCTGCTTATTTATTTTTAATTAGTGTCTGGCCAGTTTTCCTGATATCATTTATTGAATAATACATCATTTCTCCTCATAATTTGAAATGACATTTAATATATTCTCAACTAGGTTTTACAGTAAATGTGTGTTTAAGTATAACCATATACTTCCTAATATATTTTCTCAACATTTCTTCTCAGACTTTCTACCTGGGATTGTCTTCTTTATGATGAAGTACATCTTTTAGAGTTTTAAAAAACTTTCAGTCTTTGAAGGTAGTCTACTTATTTTGTTATATGTAGAACTTTGTTTTAGAAAGATAGTTCCACTGGTTTTATATTACTTGAATTTGGCAGTTGTTTTCTCTTAGCATGTTGTAATTATGTTCTGTAACCCATTGTTGTTATTGAAAAGTCAGTTGTCAATCTGATTATCGTTCCTTTGTTGGTGCATTGTCCTTTCTTTCTGGCTGTATTTAATTTATTTTCCCTCTTCATGCTCTGTAGTTTCACTGTGATGTATCTGGGAGTGTATTATTCTGGGAGTGTATGTGAACATGGAGTACACTAAGCTTTTTGGATCTGAGAAGTGGAGTCTTATTTGGAAAAATATTAGCCATTTCCAGTCCAAAATGGAACTTGCTTGGACATGTATTAGACCCTCCCACTGTATACTCCATGACTCAAGCTTTTAAAATTTTTATTTTCTTGGAAAAATTCCTTTGTTATATTTTTCATAACTTTATGAGATATTATATAATTGACATATAACATTGGGTATGTTTAAGATGTACAATGTGATGATTTCACATACATATATATTGCAAAATGATTACCACAATAAAGTTAGTTAACACATCTATCACCTCACATAGTTACCTTCTTTTTATTTTTTTGTGGAAAGAACTTTGAAGATTTACTCTCTTAGTAATTTCAAGTATACAATACAGTATTGTTAAGTATAGTCATCATGTTGTACATTAGCTCTCCAAAACTTATTCATCTTATAACTGGAAGTTTGTATTCTCTGACTACCTTCACCCATTTCACCAACCCCCTTGTCACTGGCAACTACCAATCTACTCTCTGTTTCTGTGAATTCAGATTTTTGGACTCCACATATTCAGTATTTCTTTCTCTGGTTTATTTCACTCTGCATAATGCCCTCAGGGTTCATCTGTGTTGTCCCAAATGGCAGGATTTCCTTCTTTTTAATGGCTGAATAATATTCCATTGTATATGTGTTCATTTTCTTAATCCATTATCAATTGACAGATGCTTAGTTTATTTCCATGTCTTGGTTATTGTAATAATGGTGCAATAAACATGGGAGTGAAGATAATCTCTTAGAGATAGTGATTTCATTCCTTTGGATATATACCCAGAAGTGGAATTGCTGGATCAAATGGTAGTTCTGTTTTTAATTTTTTGAGGGACTTCCATACTGTTTTCCATAGCAGCTGTACTGGTTTACATTCCCACCAACAGTGAACTAGGGTTCCCTTTTCTTCACATACTTGCCAATACTTATCTCTTATCTTTTTGATAATGTGATAGTTATCCTAAGAGGTGTGAGGTGATATCTCATTGTGGTTTTGATTTTCATTCCCTGATGATTAGTGATGTTGAGCACCTTTTTATGTACCTGTTGGCCATTTGTGTATCTTCTTTGGAAGAATATCTATGCAGGTCCTTTGCCCATTTTTAATTAGATTATTATTATTTTTAAATTTTTTTGCTATTGAGTTCTGTGAGTTCCTTATATATTTTGGATAATAACCCCATTTCAGATATATGGTTTGCTAATATTTTCTCCCATTCCATAGGTTGTCTTTTCATTTTGTTGATGATTTCCTTTGCTGTGTAGAAGCTTTTTAGTTAGATGCAGTCTCACTTGTTTATTTTTGCTTTTGTCGCATGAGCATTTGGGTTAATTTCCAAAAAATCATTGCTAAGACTAACTTCAAGGAGCTCTTTCTGTATGTTTTCTCTAGGAGCTCTATGGTTTCAAGTCTTGTATTTAAGTCTTTCATCCATTTTGAGTAAGTTATTTTGAGTATTATAAGATAGGGACCCAGTTTCATTCTTTTGCATATGGCTATCCAGTTTTCCTAACACCATTTATTGAAAATATCTTTTTTCCATTGAGTATTCTTGGCTCTCTTGTCAAATATCAATATTAGTTGACTGTATATGCAGTGGTTTATTTCTGGGTTCCCAATTCTGTTCCACTGATCTGTGTGTGTGTTTTCATTCCATTGCCACATTGTTTTGGCTACTATAACTTTATAATACAGTTTAAAATCAGGAATTGTGGTGCCTACAGATTTGTTCTTCTTTCTCAAGTTTTCTTTAGACATTTTGAGGCTTTTCAGCTTCCATAAGAATTTTAGGATTGTTTTTCTATTTCTGTGAAAAATGCCATTGGAATTTTGTTAGGGGTTGCATTGAATCTATAGATGGCTTTAGATAGTATAGACACTTAAGCAATATGAATTCTTCCAATTCATGAGCATGGGATATCTTTCCATTTTTCTGGTGCTTTCTTCAGTTTCTTCCATTCATGTCTTACAGTTTTCAGTGTAGAGATCTTTCATCTCCTTGGTTAAATTTATTCCTAAGTAATTTATCGTTTTGGTGCTATTGTAAATTGGATTGTTTATTTTTTTCAGGTAATTCATTGCTAGTGTACAAAACACAGCTGATTTTTGTATGTTGATATTGATTCCTGCAACTCTACCAAATTCATTTATTAGTTCTAATAGTTTTTTGGTGGAGTCTTTAGGGTTTTCTATATGTAAGATCATATTATCTGAGGACAGAGATAATTTTACATCTTTCTTTGTGATTTGGTTGCCTTTTATTTATTTTTCTCTCCTGGTTACTCTGGCTAGAACTTTGAGTATTATGTTGAATAGGAGTGGTGAGAGTGGGCACCCTTGTCTTGTTCCTGACCTTAGAGGAAAAGCTTTCAGCTTTCCACCATTTAGTATGATATTAGCTGTGGGCTTGTCATATATCTCCTTTATATAGGTACATCCTTCTGTACCCAATTTGTTGAGAGTTTTATCGTGAAAGGATGTTGAATTGCATTAAATGCTCTTTCTGCATCTATTGAAATAATCATTTGATTTTTATCTTTCATTCTGTTAATGTGATGTAACACGTTTATTGATTTGTGTGTATTGAATCCTTGTGTCCCAAGGGTGAGTCCCACTTGATCATATTGTACGATCTTTTTAATGCGCTGTTGAATTCAGTTTGCTAGTATTTTCATGGGAATTTTTGTATTTGTATTCATCAGGGGTAGTAGTTTGGCCTGTAGTTTTCTTTTCTTGTAGTGTCCTTATCTGGCTTTGCGTTCAGGGTAATGCTGGCCTCGTAAAATGAATTTGACTGTATTCCCCACTTTATAGTTTTGAAAGAGTTTGAGAAGAATATTGGTATCTACTCTTCTTCAAATGTTTGGTGGAATTCATTAATGAAACGTCCTAGTCCGAGGCTTGTTGTTGTTGGGAGGTTTTTGATTACTGATTCAGCTCCTTACTCATTATTGGTCTGTTCAGATTTCCTGTTTCTTCATGATTGAGTCTTTGTATGATTGAGTAGGTTGTATGTTTCTAGGAAGTTTTCCGTTTCTTCTAGGTTGTCCAGTTTATTGGCATATAATTGTTCATAGTAGTGTCTTTGATTTTTTGTATTTTTGTAGTGTCAGATCTGAGCACTGGTTGCTATAAACCCTGTCTTCTTCCATGTCTCTATCTGATCCCCAGTGCTTGGGTCCAGCAGGTTCCCCCTGCTTTGTGAGACCTGAGTGGGCCTCCTGGAAAGTGTCCTGCAAAGCTGGGGAAGTCACATATCCACTTTGGGATCTCTTTTAACAACTGAAGAAAATGTAGGCCCTCTTAGTGTGATGCTGTGCCAGCCTGAGGGAGGGGCAATGTGTTCAAAGTGAAACCTCTCCTCTTACCCTTCTAAGGTGGTCTTTCTTGGTCTCTGTGGTCCAGGGGTGTGTTTCAGCCTTACCCTCAGGGTTCTGGGTTTTTCACAATGGCAAGCTATCTATGGATAGATGCTAGATGGTCTTCTTGCGTCAGGGACTGAGGTTAAGAACAACCTATGTCACCATCTTGATGATGTCATTAACCTGGTTTTCATTATTTTCATCTCTTATCTCTCTAGATTTCATTTTAGGTCATTTTAAGTATCTATTTTGTTGTCCACTAATTCTCTTTTTAGCTGTGTTTTATTTTATCCCTTCATTGAAGTTTTAATTTCATTTATTTTAATGTTTATTTCTAGAATTCTACTTGGTTCCAATTCTGTGTGCCTAATTACTCTTTCTGGGCTCTTGTTTCTCATAGTTTCAAGCCTCTCTTTTATTTATTTAAATTATATTCAATATGGTTATTTTATTTTTGGTACTTGAGAATACCATTTGCAGATCTTTTTTGGGTCTGTTATATGTTTCTCACTCATAATGCGTTATTTTCCTTGTGTGTTTAGTAACTTTTCTTTCTACTGTGGTCTCTTCGTTTTCTTTGGAATTTTATCTCTGGGAAATAGATGAGCTCTGGATTGACACTGGGTTCCTCTAGGAAGGATTAGCATTGGTTTCTGCCAGTTGCTTAGTGGAACTACCAAATTGGGACCACCTTGAGTTAAATTCTCTGCTTGAGGATTTTTGTTCTCAAAGGTGGTGTGAATTCGGACTGTATATAAACTCATGTGCAAACTAGCTTGTTATTATCAGGGGATTTTTTTTACCCCCTCTATCTAGTAATAAAGCAAAAACAGGCAAGATTTGGCCATCCCTTTTTGTGCGGTGGGGCTCATTTTGCTGAGACTGAGGTGTTCCAGCTTTATGTGTAGTTTTATTTGTTTACTCATTTTTAATAAGTTATAATTTATTTACAACGGAATGGGCATTGATTGCAGATCAATTGGGAAAACACGGTGTTTTCAATAAATGGTTGCTGCAACAATAGGTTTTCCATACGTTACGTTCCATAATGTAATGAGATCTTATATCACAGCATAAACAGTAGACCCTAGGAATGAGCTTCTTTCCATTGATATCTATGTGGTCATCAAAGCAGATGCTTAAGGTCCCTACGGTTCAGCAGAAACCTCAAGATAAAAGCCAGTTTCTTTTTTAACGTCTTTATTGGAGTATAATTGCCTTACAATGGTGTGTTAGTTTCTGCTTTATAACAAAGTGAATCAGCTATACATATACATATAGCCCCCATATCTCCTCTCTCTTGCCAATCAAAATCCCAATAGAGAGTCTCATGAAATACCACAAGCTGATCTTAAAATTCTCACAGAAGAGCCAAAGATTAAGAAGAGTTATGGGGGTGAAATATACAGCATAAGAGATATGGTCAACGACATTGTAATAACTTTGTATGGGAACAGATTGTTACTATACTTATAGTGGTGATCATTTTGTAATGCATTTAAATGTTGAATCACTATGTTGTACACCTGAAACTAACATAATATTGTATGTCAACTATTATTTCAATAAAAGAAAAAGAAGAGCTAAGATAAGTTTGAAATACAAAAAAAAAAAGCCAGTTTTGGTGTCTGCTTATCTGCCTAAGCCTCTTTTCACTGCATTTTTGGGCTTTGTATCTTACTTTCTTACCTTCTCAGTTTTACATTGAATTGCATTTAAAAAATATTTCATAATTTTATCCAACACATTACTGTTTCAACCCTGAGAGGGCTGTTCATCCACTCTCATCCACCGTAGTGCCATAAATGGAAATTCTAGTTATCTTTATTTACTCTTTAATCTTTTCCCTGTATTTTTGACATTCACTTTGATAATAAGAAACTTCAATGCAACTATAAAGTGAGACTTTCTGGTGTTTAAATGCTAAATGGGAATATTTGAAACTTATGGAAATAAATTTATTTTTGAACCATGATAATATTTTAAAAATAGATGAGTTTCCAGCCCCTAGCTCTCTTGGTAAACTTAACATTGACTTCTAAATATTCATTTATTTCCATGTTGACTTTCCATTTCTTTCTTTTTTAGTATTAATAAATGATTTTTTTTAAGTTTATCTATTTTATTTATTTATTTTTGGCAGCATTGGGTCTTCGTTGCTGCGTGCGGGCTTTCTCTAGTTGCAGTGAGCAGGGGCTACTCTTCGTTGTGGTGCGTGGGCTTCTCATTGCGGTGCGTGGGCTTCTCACTGCGGTGGCTTCTCTTGTTGCGGAGCAGGGGCTCTAGGCGTGCGGGCTTCAGTAGTTGTGGCATGTGGGCTCTAGAGCACAGGCTCAGTAGTTGTGGCGCACGGGATTAGTTGGTCCGCAGCATGTGGGATCTTCCTGGACCAGGGCTTGAACCCATGTTCCCTGCATTGGGAGGTGGATTCTTAACCACTGTGCCACCAGGGAAGTCCCAACAAATGATTTTTAATTAAAGATAGAGAGCATCCATCTTCCACTAGCTCAATCCTTGATGAACTTTTGTTTTCCCTGCCACACAGTCATACTTTAATGCTAACGATTTTTATTATTTAGGCAGGAGCGTTAAAATCATCAGTTCCCTTCAAAAGACCTCATTTAATCAACTGCATTAGTAACCTACTTAATGCAATCATAGGCTAATTGAGTGAAAAAAAGAAAACCAATACATTATGCTGGTTAAGCTATTAAAATCTGTAGGGTTTGATGGGAAAACAGAATTAAATTATAAATTCTTTGTTATATACTCTACTTCAGTTCTTTCTTCCTCAGTGGGAGAGAATCTGTATTATAGCATTATTAGTATGTAAAATACTTAATGGTGCCTGTAAGTGTGCACACCTACATTTACAGTATTTTTATTCATGCTATACTTTGGCGTAAAGAACTATCTACATTTAAAAACATATTAAGGATAGTTTAAGACAGGAGATTAGAAAGACAGTAAGCTGATGAGATTCTTTTCCTCAAGAATTGTTTTTCAGGTCACACTGAGAGAAGGTATATTTGATCTTTTCCTCCAAACTATCAGGTTATTTTAAGATTAGGTTAGCTAATTTTTCATATGAGTACATCTTTCTTAGGTGGTCAAAAGCATTGTTATATCACCAAGCACATTACTATAAAGTGAAGAGCATATTAAAGTTTGGGTATCTTACTGTTCTGATATATTGAGCTAGTTTAGCACAAACTTCCAGATAGATATGAAAGGCCAGAGGAGGGTTTTCTCTACCTGCCTATGGTTTTCACCCAAAGGTCTTCAACATTGGCTTTGGTATTGCTTGAGAAGGTATTTCAAATGCTACCCTTGCCTTGGAGAGCCATCTGAAATATTTGCAGAGTGGTCCTTTTGTTCTGCATGTAATCTAGTCCGGACGTGGTGCCCCAGCTGGGTTAGGTGATCTTTTGTGCTCTGTAGCTTCCTATAGGAAGCACGGGTCATGTAGTCCTGATTTCTAAGTGTCTCTCCCACTAGATTACAAGGTCCTTTGCTCTGCAAGGTTTCATGCACATAATAGGCATGCAATAAATGCCTATTAAGTAACTGAATATATGAATGCTTAGACTTTTTTGGGGAATGGGTTTCCTGTAGTCTTTCTTTTGTCTCTCTCTTGTCCTTATCTCAGAATGACCCCTAAAGAAAACTAAATCTAGAGAAATGCTTTATCATTTTCAGTATGGATTTGCTGGCCAAAAGAGGGTTTCAAACTCAGATTTGTGCCTATTTCTTGGAAACTGGCATTTGACTCTGCATTAATACTCAGTTTTGGCTTTTGCAACATGTAAAACTAAAACCACATGCCAATCCTTCACTTACTTGGTGAAAAAGAAGCTGTGCTGTCATATTATTAAGGCCCTTTACAGTTAGGTTTTATAAGTTTGTTTTATGTGATGAATCTTGACTCTTGCTTTAACGTTTTTTAACTCGCACTTCGATTCTACACATATTTTGTCATGCATGGAACACTGAATATTCCATGTGAGACATGAAGAGGTAAGAATTAGACTCTCCTTATTCATATTTTAGAACTAATGGATGAGGAGGTGGTTGAAGTTTGAGCCAAGGTAGAGATGCTCTCTGGAAATGAAGGCATGTGTTTGTCATTAACCTGTTATAATTAAAGCACTAGGGAGGAGCCGGTACTCTTTCTCCACCTGTGAACACCTTTATCCCAGAAGGCAGGGCTAGGAATTTCCTAGGTTGTTTAGGTTTCTTTGTTCCCCTATTCAACAAATATTAATTGAACGTCTGGCACATGCTAGGACTGTGCTTGGGGCTTGGAATCGGTACTTCTGCAGTTGTTTTCTCACTGCTGGGCAAGGGCAGACATTGTTACCACAGTGTCTGGCATATGGTAGAAACTCCATACATATTAGTTTTTGTGATTGTTATTATTCAAGTAGTCCCACATTGTGCACAGCCCAACAATGTCAGTTATACTGTGATTCCATCTCAGAGGCTTGGACAGGGGGTAACCAGATTTCAAGAAGAAAATGTGGGAACTCCACTGTATTTATTTATTTCAAATTATTTATTTCAAAGAGAACCCCTGCCCCAGGAAGAACAACCCACATTTGCTGAGTCATTGCAGCAACTTCAGGGGAAGTCCAGTAAAATTGGGGGCCCCTTGGGGGCCACAGCAGGAAGTGTAGTAAGGATCTTTGTAGACAGTATCATCCAGCCCTCCTCACTGCTGCTCAGCTGTGCAGGGCCCCTCGTCCATTCATTGCAGGCAATAGCAGTAGGTACCCTGGCTCTCTGTCCATTTCCCTGCTCCATGCTGCCTACGTCTCATAGTAGCCCACACTTCATCCAGGTGGTCTAATATGCTTTAGTATCTTTTAGTATCTTTGTTTTGTTATTACTCATTTCTCTTTTAGGAGGTGCTCTTACTTACTTCTTTTGGGAGATCTTTTCTTTTCTTTTATACCTTGATGGCAAATTGGAATTCCAAGACCTAATTCAAATTGTGATACTGGTGCCTTAATTTATGATGCTCCCACGTTAATAGGAGCATTTGGATTCTGTATGGGGTTACCGTCTTAATATGAATATTTTGGTTCTGAGATTCTGCCCTGAAAATCATACCAGTGTGCTAAACTGTTAGTGATGTTTTAGGCATGCTAATCTTGGTTTATGAATTGATGTCACAGGAAAGGAGTGAGACAGATTCCAGTCACGACTTTTTCATGTCTATAGTACCTCCTATGTAGTGTTCCCCCACACATGACTTTTCATTGTGAACTTTCAGAATAAAGTCGTGTTCTGCTTTTTTTTTCTATTTGAAATAAACAACCAATTTAGCAGCAGGGAAAAAACTTTATTAATGAAATGACAACATATTTTTTAGAAGGCTCAAATTAAGGAAAACTATTGGATACACACCAACCATAGTGATGTTCTATCAAAAAACAGAGTGAATTAAAATTATGATCATATTTTTAGCGCATTATCAGATATGTCACCTGTAGGGATTCCCATGTGCAGTGGTGATATTGGCCAATAAAATATGTCACTTTAATATGTTTTATATTGTTTTAAGTAAAAACTTGTTTAAAAGAGAACATGCATGTAATCTCAGCATTTTCCTGCACATTTTTAAGATTATCAAATTTTCAAGTCACTCCACCTGTCTTTATTTTCAGTATTAAATGCCCTTGTTCAATTTAATTCAATCAAACATTGATTACACATTTACTATGTGTCAGTTATATCTTTCTCCCTTTTCTAAGCTCCAATACAACGTGCTGTCTGATCCACTTATATGGCACTGATTGATGTATTTTGGTTTTTTGAGTGTAAGTCTTATCTGCTCGACTACATTTCAAGATCTTGAAGGTTAGGGATTATATATTTTTTATTCCCTTTATAGTGTCTAATACTTATGTACACAGTAGGCAGTCAGTAAATATTAGGTGATTGGATTAAATGAGTTAATCTATGTAACAGCACTTAGAACAATTCCTGGGACGTGATAAACAATGTTTGTGACTGGTTAGTAAAATATGAAATTATTAACTAAATAAAAAATACTTCTAAGGTTGGTATATTTTGGGAAGTGTAGTTAGGGTCTGACATGATGTTGGGCACACAGAATGGACAATAAATTTTTGCTAAATTATTCAATTGAAGATTCATATAAATCTATATAGTAGTAAGTTCACTGAGAAATTAGATCTGTTAGGAGATCTGTTTGGAGTCAACCAGACAGGACTTCAGTCACTTGGTAGAAACATTTGGGCCAAGGAAAAAGCATAGTGGGGATTAATCAGAAGGTGATAGGAAAAAGGATAATTTATCCTTGGCTTTGATAAGAGTAAGGGATGTTGGAATGAACTAGAGAGGAGGACTGGGTTTCCTTCCTGGTTAGGACAGGTGGGTGGGTGGGTGGAGAATCAAGTGCTGGGAGGTAGTCAGTTCTACCTACCAATGTTCAATCTTAGATTCTATCCAGTAATGCCTCTCAGCTGGCATTGTGGAGGAGGGGGTAAGGAATCTAATGCAGAGCAGAGCAGGACCAGGTGCCCGAGGATACCCCAAAATATAATCTCAGTTGCAAGGGTAGAGTCAGATCTGGATGGGGTCATTGTTGTTGGCATCTGCTGGGGAAGTTGGTCCCTGTGCTCACACCATCATCTTTTTTGGAAGAGCTCAGTTCTTATTATTTATCATAAGTTAACGTGTCCTGAGGCCTGAAGGCATCAATTGATGGACACCGCAAACTGAATCAGACTTTCATATTCAGAGTAGTTGGTTACCAGCAAAAACAGAATCTGATACAAATTTTAACGTCTAACAAAATTCTTTTCCATTTCCTTGGTGTTAATAGATGTGGATATATTGGAGGCTAATATGATTCTCTCTCTCTTTCTCTCTCTCTCTCTCTCTCTCACACACACACACACGTGTGTGTGTGTACATGCACATCCAACAAATTTAATTTTTTTTTTTTTTTTGCGGTACGTGGGCCTCTCACTGTTGTGGCCTCTCCCGTTGTGGAGCACAGGCTCCGGACGTGCAGGCTCAGCGGCCATGGCTCACGGGCCTAGCCGCTCCGCGGCATGTGGGGTCCTCCCGGGCTGGGGCACGAACCTGTGTCCCCTGCATCGGCAGGCAGACTCTCAACCACTGCGCCACCAGGGAAGCCCCAACAAATTTAATTTTTGTTGAGCTTTTTTGTTAGAGCTTCAGCTGCAGCACATTTGTCTTTGAAATTGAATGCACTGCTTTTTGGTTTTTTTTAATCCAAACTAAAATTAAAATTTCCTTTTATACTTTTAACTGGTTATGTGCCTCATCTGTTTGTGAGAACACATTTGCATGAATATCCTATATCCTATATTCAAAGTCTTTATTACTTCTACTCTGGCTTCCAGCAATAAATACAGTCTTCACCAGGTTCTTTGGAAACCCAGATGCTAAATCCCGTACTAAAAAATCTGTCCTCTTGTCAAGCCATCTGGCTTTGGAGTTTTGGCCTCTCTGTTGCTCTGTACATAAGCCTTTGCTCACTCTGCTTTAGGTCACCGTAAGATTCCTGACTGGCAGCTTTTGTTTTACTTCTTTGCATGAGTATGGGCACAAGCCTTTCCTGGAGTATGTCGCTGTGAGACGGCTGAGGCCAGACCACAACACTGACAAAACTAATGATGTTTCAAAAACAGTGGAAGGGAAGTTTTCAACATGAAGTGTAACCTAAACAACTTCTAGATGAGGATTCTCTTATCTCCTGTAGGCCTGGCAGAGTGGTGGGTCCCTGATGGTGTCCTCAAGGCTGGTGACACTTTGAAGGCCAGATCTAACTTCCAGATAGATAAAGGATTTTATCTTTGCCTCACTTCTCAACCCTCATTTTCTGCCCCAGGATCTGCTCTTTCTGTGAACAATTGGCAGCTAAAATATTTACTCCTTTTAAGGAAATCCCAAAGGCAAGTGATCTTGACCAGTGGCTCTCACCAGGATAATTATACCAAATTACAATAGTCCAGCATCACCACACATAGGGGTTTTCAGGTTTAAGTAACATGGCATATCAGAGGAAGGTGTCCAGATTGAGCCGTGCTGAGTTCAGTTTAATTTGCTTTTAAAGCAGTTGAATATCATGCCTGCTGCCTTTCTGCTGTTGTGGGAGTCTCATATCCTTATCTACATGAGCAATTCTCAGTACACCTGCCTTTTCCTATCCCTGAACCCAGCCATTTCCCTGGGAAAAACAATGATATTATTTAAATCCATGTATAGGAAAGAAATAGTACTCTAAAAATAAATAGTAAAGCCTTAGACACATAATCCTGGCAAAGCCATTTTTACAATTAATCCATATCACCAATAGAAATTGTATCTTCTCAAACTAAATATCTACATTTGTGTTATTTCCCCCAAGCATTATGTGTGAGAGCATTTATTTAACCAAAGAGCTCATCTGAGATAATTTTTCCTTAAAAAAGATAGAATCAATCACAAAGGTGAATTCAAGTCATCTTTAGAGAGACCAAGATGACCTGCAGCTACTTGACCAGCTCTTCTGTTTTCCTTCCTCCTTTTCGCTTCTTTCTGCGTTCGCTTTGTCCACTTTCCCCCTGTGAACTTCCTGTCCATCCATGGATTATGTTAATGGGGACTAAACTAAGGGACCAACTTGCCACAGCAATTCTCTCTCTCTTTTGGATCTTTTTATTATGGAATATTTCAGACATCCATCATCGAATAGTAAAATGCACCTTCATGTACTCATTAACCTTTGCTCATCTTATTTCATCTGTTCTCCCCACATCTTTAATTTTTGGTAGCATATTTAAAGCAAATCCATATTATTTCACCCATAAATACACCAGTATGTTTACAATAGATAAGGACTTAAAAACACTGCTACACAGTAGCAAAATTTTATATTATCTGAAACAATACCTCTGAAAAATTTCATATTTGTCTCCAAAGTGCCTTTTTACAGTTATTTTATTTGAATTAGGATCCAAACAAGGTTCATAAGTTACATTTGTTTGCCATCTTTCTGAAGTCTCTTGATCTCTAAAAGCTGCTACTCCACTTTTTCACGCTGTTTATTTCTTAAAGAAACCAGGACTTTTTTTTTTTTAACATCTTTATTGGGGTATAATTGCTTTACAATGGTGTGTTAGTTTCTGCTTTATAACAAAGTGAATCAGTTATACATATACATATGTTCCCATATGTCTTCCCTCTTGCGTCTCCCTCCCTCCCACCCTCCCTATCCCACCCCTCCAGGCTGTCTCAAAGCACCGAGCCAATATCCCTGTGCCATGTGGCTGCTTCCCACTAGCTATCTACCTTACTACGTTTGTTAGTGTGTATATGTCCATGACTCTCTCTCTCCCTGTCACAGCTCACCCTTCCCCCTCCCCATATCCTCAAGTCCGTTCTCCAGTAGGTCTGCGTCTTTATTCCTGTCTTACCCCTAGGTTCTTCATGACTTTTTTTTTCTTAAATTCCATATATATGTGTTAGCATACGGTATTTGTCTTTTTCTTTCTGACTTACTTCACTCTGTATGACAGACTCTAGGTCTATCCACCTCATTACAAATAGCTCAATTTCGTTTCTTTTTATGGCTGAGTAATATTCCATTGTATATATGTGCCACATCTTCTTTATCCATTCATCCAATGATGGGCACTTAGGTTGTTTCCATCTCTGGGCTATTGTAAATAGAGCTGCAATGAACATTTTGGTACATGACTCTTTTTGAATTTTGGTTTTCTCAGGGTATATGCCCAGTAGTGGGATTGCTGGGTCATATGGTAGTTCTATTTGTAGTTTTTTAAGGAACCTCTATACTGTTCTCCATAGTGGCTGAACCAATTCACATTCCCACCAATAGTGCAAGAGTGTTCCCTTTTCTCCACACCCTAGAAACCAGGACATTTTTACTGGGACATTTTTCCTGTACAGTTTTTCTTATTTTGAAGTTGGCTGATTGCATCCTCATGCCGTCATTTAACATCATCCTCAATCTTGTTTTTTGTAGACTGGTAACTTGATCTAGAGGCAACTAGATTTAGATTCAATTATTGGGCAAGAATAATTCACAGATGGTGAAGCACAGAATGACTGTTTTTTCTACTTTTCATAGTATTTTAAGGTTGGTTACTGGGTTCAGGTGATTTAAACCAGAGTGTGTATTGTAAAGTTCACCATCAACCTGTCACTTAATGGTCTTAGCTTCCATTGGTAATTGAGGTTCAGACCCTTTATTCATTATTATTTACATAAAGGGTGATTTTTCTAGTTCTGTTATTTCTTTTGCATTATTAGCAGGTATTCTTCTGTGATGAAGAACTTTCCTTCATCATCTCTTTGGTTTATAAAAACATTTACTGATCTAGATGGAGCATATAATGCCTTTGCTATTGGCAGGCTGCCTCTCCCAGAATCTTCTCTGAAGGCCCTTCCCAGCTCAATGAGCCTGATGGAACACACCGGCTGCTACCTCACATCTCACCACTGATCAGTGGCTTCCCTCCTACCACCATATTCTATTCCTTGGCAGTCTATTTTTATAACCAACTGGTGCTCAGAGGGAAGCACAGACCCTTTTGACAGAAGAGGCTTTCCTAGCCAAAACTATAGGGTGGGACTTCTCAAAACACTCTCACACCTGTGAAGATTGCCTGCATTCGTTTCGTTGCCTGCACGTTCTTGACACGTGTGTTGCAGTCCCCAGCATTGGGTGTTTTGTGAATTTTCAGGGAGTTGCTGGAGTAGACAGGCATGACATGAACTTTGCATCATTGTTTAATACTGTCTGGAAAGCTCCCTGCTCAGGAACCCGGAGCCGAGCCTGTCAGCCTTCTGCTTTGTGATTTCTCTATGTGGGAGGACTCCATTTGCTGTGGGCTTATAAAAGGTACCTCGATCTGCAGCTAAAGAGAAAATTCATTGCTCTATTAACAAGTAAATGTGACTCATAAACTCATATTCTGTATTGGTGCAAGTAAAAAAGAGGACAAAAATCTGTATCTTCAAATTCAGCTGCTATTTCATAAAGTCCTTAAGAATATTTTTTTTCCCTCCAGAATGGAGCAATTAACAAGGAACTCTCTGAAAAACAACTGTTAAGTTTTTATCCAGATTCTTCCCCAGTACACTGAAAAGCCACAGCATATTTCATTACAATTCCAGATATTCTGACATTAAACTCCTCTCTTCAGATTCTCCCTTTGAAAGAGTGGTTGAAAGACTTGCTGTACAGAGATGAAATCCTCTCTCGTATCCCTGAATCAGTTTTATAGAGTTTGCTCCATGTGCAAATTGAGTTCCACCTTTTTATGCTCTAGGATCGCTTTTAAAACACGAGCCCCAGGGTTTTCAGTGCACTTATCCATTGCTATATTTGAATGAAATTGAAAAAAAATTCCAAGAATTTTGATTTCTATGTGTTTTTAAATATTTTTCTATGAATTTCTTTAGGTTAACACTTAGTATGAGTTGAGAAGGATTGATGGCTCTGCCATTGCTTGACCAATAATTATATATGTTGAAAGCCTTTGAGCAAGGTAAATGTCTTCTTTTCCAGTTGCCTTTTTCCCAGAGTCTCCCCATCTGAGACAGTTGGAAAAGGCATGAAAAATGAATGTGACAGGAAGTGGCTTAGCTCCCTGACATGCCGGTATTCTGGAACTGCTTGGGATTTATTGAAGCAGAATCAGTGGCAAGAAGTATCCAGTACTGCCAACATGTCCAGTGGGCTAAGGTCCTATAAATCTATGGAATAAATAGCTGCATAGTGGTATTTTTTCACCTATTTATTAACTGGTAGATAAGTCTCTTTGTTGCCATGGCAACATGAGAGTGGAGAAAGGAAATAGTTGGCAGGTTGTTACAAAGTATCAAACTTCTTTTACTCCTTCCTACATTCAATTTTTTTCGGTTTTGTGGGCCTGGGGATCTACTGGCAATAGTGTATTTTTGAAAAAGGCATTATTTAGGAATTCTCAGTGTCACCTATGGCATCTGAGGGGCTCTACAGAATGCCCCTAAATACTGAAGCTCTTACCCTATAGGAGCTCACATTAAGAACTGTGAGAATTGACATCTCACAAGACAGAGAGGGACCTGGGAGGATTACTTAGGGATAAAAGAAATTTTCCTTTGGAAATTGTCCTTTGATTAAGAAAAGAGAAATGGATTTTCTGTAGCAGAGTCTTAATACCTAAAATTGGATTTTCCTAAATACAGTAGTATTAGGACTCTAATTTATAATAAGAGTGTTCATGTATCCTTCTCAAAGAACTTTCCCATCCTCTTCCATACTAAGCTTTTCTAAATCCACTATGATAAAGGTAAGCCTTATCTCTACGTTTCAGACAGAGATGCTGAAGCAGTAAGTGTAGATGAGTAGATACAGAGCTACAAGCATGATTAGTGTTTTCTGTATCTTAAACCTGGGCCCAGTCTGTTAGGATTTTCTTGTTCCCTTCTTCCCAACCAGGATACACTGAGTATAACTATTCATTGGTGATGCTGAATAAATTTTGAATGGTTTACACAGGGTGTAACTTTCGGTTATGTTTCAATATCCAGTCACACTCTATGTTCAGTTTCCTCTGACTCACTGTAAGAGATTGGATGCACTTGTAACCTCATAATTTTTTGTTTGGTTTGTTTAAATCAAGGTTCAACAATTCAGATGCTTACAAGGGCTGAGGCTGTGTAATTGAGTGTAATAGAGTGGTTGTGTGGCTTGTGGCTAATTGGCATCTCTACTTAGTATTCAAATTAAAAAAAAATTAGAGCAAGGTTCAACCCTTTGTCTGGGTTGAATTCAACCAGCAGTTTCAAGACTGGCATCTCCAGAAACATTTAAATGCTTGAAAAATGATTTGCTTAACAAAAAAATATGACTCAACTATTTATATTACTTTCTTAAACATTGATAATTATACTTGAATTGAAATTATTGGAATATTTGAAATATATAATTTACTTAAATCTTGAGAGCACACAATTAATTATGCACTTTAAAAGTCACACATTTCTTGCAAATCAAAACTACAATGCGATATCATCCCACACCGGTCAGAATGGCCATCATCAAAAAATCTACAAACAATAAATGCTGGAGAGGGTGTGGAGAAAAGGGAACCCTCATACACTGTTGGTGGGAATGTAAATGGTTACAGCCACTGTGGAGAACAGTATGGAGGTTCCTTAAAATACTAAAAATAGAACTACCATATGACCCAGCAATCCCACTACTGGGCATATACCCTGAGAAAACCAAAATTCAAAAAGAGTCATGTACCAAAATGTTCATTGCACCTCTATTTACAATACCCAGGATGTGGAAGCAACCTAAGTGTCCATCGACAGATGAATGGATAAAGAAGATGTGGCACATATATACAATGGAATATTACTCAGCCATAAAAAGAAATGAAATTGAGTTATTTGTATTGAGGTGGATGGACCTAGAGACTGTCATACAGAGTGAAGTAAGTCAGAAAGAGAAAAATACCATATGCTAACACATATATATGGAATCTAAAAAAAAAAAAATGGTCATGAAGAACCTAGGGGCAAGACAGGAATAAAGATGCAGACCTACCAGAGAATGGACTTGAGGATACGGGGAGGGGGAAGGGTAAGCTGGGACAAAGTGAGAGAGTGGTAGTGTATATATGGACATATATACACTACCAAATGTAAAATAGATAGCTGGTGGGAAGCAGTCGCATATCACAGGGAGATCAGCTTGGTGCTTTGTGACCAGCTAGAAGGGTGGGATAGGGAGGGTGGGAGGGAGGGAGACGCATGAGGGAAGAGATATGGGGATATATGTATATGTATAACTGATTCACTTTGTTATAAAGCAGAAACTAACACACCATTGTAAAGCAATTATACTCTAATAAAAATGTTAAAAAAAAGAAAGTCACACATTTCAGAGGGAAATACATGACATGCCTCAGTATTGGGTATAATAAGGCCAAGTGCCTCAGTCTTTAAAATTATCCTAAGAAAATTACTTAAGAAAATACTGGTTATTATTGCCTTGAATTTCCAAAATTTTCCTAGTCTTATACTCCTCTGTCCCTCCTTCCCTTCTTTTCTTTTTTCCTTCTCTCTCCCCTCCTTTTTCTCTGTCTTTCCTTCCCTTTTCCTTTCCTTTTCCCTCCCCTCCCCTCCCCTCCCCTTCCTTCCTTCCTCTCTCCCTCCCTCCCTTCCTGTAGTAAAACTACTTTTAGTACTATTTTTCATAAACACACATCAGATATTCTAAGATGTCTTTGCTGGAGCAATCCATATAACTTGGAGACCCCAGTAATCTTGCAGTAAGCTTTAGGCAGTAGACAAATGTCATCCTGGGACATTTCCTTGTTGCTCTCATGTTGGAGTCCTTATATTCTGTATCCTGTGTTTTCCTATTTTGGGGCTAACTTCCTTGTTTTGCTGGAATACATTTTCCAGTAACTTCCTGAGAAAAAGTGTGTAGAAGGTAACTTTATATTTTTGCTTATATTCTATCATCACACTTAACTGGTAATTTGGCTAGTATAGAATTTACATTTGGAAATAATTTTCCCTCAGAATTTGGAAGGCACTGTTTCGTTAACATCTAGTTTACAGTATTGGTCTGGAGAACAAATCTGATTTCTGAGGTTTTGCATGTGACCTGTTTTTTCTCTATTCAGTGTTCTAAACTTTTGGAATGGTGTGCCTTGGTGTGGTTCTCTTTCATTTACTGTGTTGAGAACTTGGGTGGGCTCATTCACTATTAGAAATATTCTTATTTATTCGATAACTTCCTCTCCTTAATTTTCTGTTTTTATTTTCCTGGAAAAACGTTAGAGGTTGTACTTCCTAGAAAAATCCTTTTCTTAATTATTCTTTTGTGTTACCTGCCCACCCATCCCTCCTACCCCCCACTCTCTGGGAGAGCTCATTGACTCCATCTTCCAAATTTTCCATTGCATTTTTCACTTCTGCTTCCTATTTTAAAGTTTTTAGAATTCTTTCTTGTTCTCTGCTTGTTCCTTTTCTTGGGTTACATCTCCTCTTTATTCATGGATGTAATAATTTAACCTTTCTAATATATTTGAGGATATTAGTTATACTTTTTTCCCAAAGTTTTTCTGATGCATGACATTTTTCTCTTGCTTCCATGCTCCTTTTATCTGTTTGTTTATGATCTTCCTTTTGTGTTAGAACAGCATTTTTCAATTTTGTTTTCTCTGAAAAAATCCTTGAAATAATTTTCAGGTCTCAGGGAACTTCTGCATAAAATTATTAAATCTTCAGCTCAAGATATATAACATGACCACTAAATTTTGGATATAATAATTCAATAATAATTTCCAATGCTCTTTTGAGTAGAGGATAATATTTTTCCTGCAAATTTGCTTATTTTGTTCAATATATTAGCTAATTCTTTTTGTGTAGTGCCCTTTCCCATATAGGATGTCGACTTTATGTAAGTCAGTAACATAGATAGTGGTAACTTCAGATTTTTTTCTTTAAACATTTCCTACTAGATTTTTAAAACTTTATCCAAGTAGCCTAAAGTCTTATTCAAATTTCTGCTATATAAAATCCTAATGAGTTATGATATGTGGTATAACATGTATGGAAGAATAGTTTTCCTCCTATTTTAAACTAAAAATGGCTATTTATCCAATATTTTTTTGAAACAACTAGGTAGTAAAGATGAGCTTATCTTTCTTGAAATTAATATTTTTCTCTTTTTAAAATAAATTAAAAAATTGCATGAAGCAGATATAAATTCTATTCAATAACTGGTTTAAGCCAATGTGGGATTTGATTTTTCTAAATATGGGTTTGTAGGTTTAAGAAGAGGTTATGTATATGTATAGCTGCTTCACTCTCTTATACAGCAGAAACTAACACACCATTGTAAAGCAATTATACCCCAATAAAGATGTTTAAAAAAAAAAAAGAAGAGGTTATGAATTGATTTTAAATAATGGTATTTACAACATGAAAATTTATTGACAATGTTGAATACTGATGCTATTACAACCGTAAGCAAAAGCAATATGAATGAAATGCATTGTAAGAAACAACTGTATATAAGACTTCGAAAAAATATTTTCATATTGCATTCATGACCAGGATTAATTTTAATTTTAGCAATTACAAATTATTATAAATATGTGTTGGTTTCTGTTTCTCTCTTATGGAGTATATAGGCATAAAAGAGTATTATTTTTGAAACTGAAAATAAAGAATAAAATTTACCTAATTACTTTGAAGCCTGTGCTTCTTTCTTCCCACACAAATACTGAAGTCTGGGTCAAATTTAAGATAAGCACACATGTATTTCATTTTCACTCAAAATGAAATGATCTCTTGGTGATAGCTAAATAAGAAAAGTTTGCTCAGACATGTTGAAAGTTGAAAAGTAGAGCAACATATTCATTGTCTTTCTCTGAGTGACTGGCCTTTTTATCAATCACCTATTGCACCATTGCAGTGAAATGAATCTTGAGATTATAATTCTTTATCCCTAATTTATTGGAATTGCCCATTGACAGGTTAAAATTCTTCTTTTCTAAATCATACCTCATCTTCAAAAATAACCATTTTGAGTCATCAGATATGTTTGTTAAATATAATGCTAATAAAGTATAGGATAAAGACAACAAATAACTATACAAAGTATCACGAAAAATGGAAGCTTCACAGTACAATTTATTTCTAACCTCTACAACCCATGTTTTGCATGTTTAAAATAATAGCAAAATGACAGGGAGGCAATTGAATCACAGTACATAAAAATTTGTTCTTTAGAATGAAAATTTTTCTATAATTATTTTATTCACAAGCAGAACTTATTTATTCACATAAGCAGCCCATAAATAAAGATGGTTGAAGTAATTTGATGTCATCAGCCTACCATAGTCACCTCCATGCAGTGTAGTACTTACCAGTTATCAACAGCCTTCTCTATTTCATGTCAAATACTGAGAATGGGCTTAAAGCAATAAACATGATCCTATACTGCACTGCTGAAAGATCTCTTACTAAATTGCTAATGGAGCTGTTGGGTCACTGTCCATCATTTTTTCATAAGGCATGTGAAGTTCAAAACTGCTGTTTATTATTACTTTTTGAATCATGATCTTTCACAGAGCCCCTAGAGACACTTTGTAGAACCCTACGGTTCCTTGAGAAACACTATGTTGGAGATATTTATCTTCTCTTTGAGGTTAATTCACATAAACTTTCTGTGAAGTATTATTGGTTGGGACCTTTCTTTTGTTGGGGATCCCCATGTGTCAGTACCTATGTCTTTTCTTGGGGCTATTCAGGACCTCAACATTTCTGCCTGGAGATTAGTGGTTATATGCTTGGCTTCCAGTACTCTTGGATCTCAGCCATGCAAGGAGGCTGGATGAGAACCTCACTATTCAGAATGTAGACTTTGCACGTACTACCCTTGTTTTTAGCATGGTACCTCTTCCCTACCTTCCACTGTATCTAGTGTATAGATTTGGAGAATCTCTTGTTTAATTTCTTCACAGATTTAATTCCCAGTCTGACCACTCCTTGTGTAGATGTTCAGCCAATGCTATTTTCAGTCCCAAACTTCGTCTGCAATTTTGTATACTTGGTGCCACCAATCCCTAAGTTTTTATGGGGCTTATGGTAGGAATTGGTTTATTTCTCTTCTCCTTATCACCCTCCATTGCAGGTTTTTTTGTTTTTTGAGGTCTTTTTTGTATTCAGCTTTCTCAGCTATGATAAATCCTCCATTCATTTTCCATCTGCCAAAGGTTTGTTGGCACCTGTCATCTGTGTTGTCTCCTTTCCTGTTGTCTTTATTAATGTGTTTTTCTCTACTGTTCTCTTAGTCCTTATGGGATTCTACCTCTTTATTTCTTTATTCTCATCAGTGGAGTTCCAGGAAGGAATAGAGGTAAGAACATGTATTCAATATTGCCTTGATTAACCAGATGTCCTTCATTGAAAGTCTTAATCCCTTTCTTGAGGAGGAACAATTCAGCAAGGCAAAGGATGCTCATGAAAAGTTTTGGAACTCAAGTGAAAGAAGTTCAGGCTTAGGCTCAACCCAGAAAACCGTCAGCCTGCAGGTCCAGAACAGTCCCCAGATGTCTTTTGTTTAAATATACAAAGTTTGTTCTTTATTTGATTAGTACTATTTTTTAAATGGGGGAGAGTTCACATTATAACCAAGAATTCAGACATCTTTGAAACAAATCAGAAGATCTGGTTGTACATTATTGCGTGGTAACAATTGACTAGGTGTGAGGAGTAAATGCATTCACTCACTGGCTTGCTACATTTTACCCAAGTCGGCTCCAGTCATAACTCTTAAGTGCTTGATTTTGACCTGCCCCCACTGCAGAAGAGTATTTCTTGGATTTAGGAAATTCACCACAGGTTATACATTTGTGTGTTATCTTCTATCTACTGAAAAACGTCATCAGTAACCCTTTTCTCTGAAAATATATCATTTCCTCCCTCATTTTTTCCCCCAATATAATATCTTTTCTTTTCCTTTTTTAATTAATTTTTTATTGGAGTATAGTTGATTTACAATGTTGTTAGTTTCTGCTATACAGTAAAATAAATTAGTTATACATATATTCACTCTTTTTTAGATTCTTTTCCCATATCACCCTCATTCACTTATTTTTTTAATTTAAAAAAATTTTAACATCTTTATTGGAGTATAATTGCTTTACAATGGTGTGTTAGTTTTTGCTGTATAACAAAGTGAATCAGCTATACGAATACATATATCCCCATATGCCCTCCCTCTTGCGTCTCCCTCCCACCCTCCCTATCCCACCCCTCTAGGTGGTCAAAAAGCACCTAGCTGATCTCCCTGTGATATGTGGCTGTTTCCCACTAGCTATCGATTTTGCATTTCATAGTGTATATATGTCCATGCCACTGTCTCACTTTGTCCCAGCTTACCCTTCCCCCTCCGCGTGTCCTCAAGTCCATTCTCTACGGCTGAATCTTTATTCTTGTACTGCCCCTAGGTTCTTCAGAACCATTTTTTTTTTACATTCCATATATATACGCATACAGTATTTGTTTTTCTCTTTCTGATTTACTTCACTCTGTATGACAGAATCTAGGTCCATTCACCTCACTACAAATAATTCAATTCTGTTTCCTTTTATGGCTGAGTAATATTCCATTGTATATATGTGCCACATCTTCTTTATCCATTCATCTGTCAGTGGACATTTAGGTTGCTTCCATGTCCTGACTATTGTAAATAGAGCTACAATGAACATTGTGGTACATGACTCTTTTTGAGTTACGGTTTTCTCAGGGTATATGCACAGTAGTGGGATTGCTAGGTCGTATGGTAGTTCTATTTTAAGTTTGTTAAGGAACCTCCATATTGTTCTCCATAGTGGCTGTTTCAATTTACATTCCCACCAACAGTGCAAGAGGGTTCCCTTTTCTCCACACCCTCTCCAGCATTTATTGTTTGTAGATTTTTTGATGATGGCCATTCTGACCGATGTGAGGTAATACCTCATTGTAGTTTTGATTTGCATTTCTCTAATGATTAGTGAGGTTGAGCATCCTTTCATGTGTTTATTGGCAATCTGTTTATCTTCTTTGGAGAAGGGCTCCTGCCCATTTTTGGATTGGGTTGTTTGTTTCTTTGATATTGAGCTGCATGAGCTGCTTGTATATATTGGAGATTAATCCTTTGTCAGTTGCTTCATATGAAAATATTTTCTCCCATTCTGAAGGTTGTCTTTCTGTCTTGTTTATGGTTTCCTTTGCTGTGCAAAAGCTTTGAAGTTTCATTAGGTCCCATTTGTTTATTTTTGTTTTTATTTCCATTTCCATTTCTTTTTTGAGGTGGGTCAAAAAGGATCTTGCGGGCTTCCCTGGTGGTGCAGTGGTTGCGAGTCCGCCTGCCGATGCAGGAGACATGGGTTCGTGCCCCGGTCCGGGAGGATCCCACATGCCGCGGAGCGGCTGGGCCCGTGAGCCATGGCCGCTGAGCCTGCGCGTCCGGAGCCTGTGTCCCGCAAGGGGAGAGGACACAACAGTGAGAGGCCCGCGAACCGCAAAAAAAAAAAAAAAAAAAAAAAAGGATCTTGCTGTGATTTATGTCATAGAGTGTTCTGCCCATATTTTCCTCTAAGAGTTTTATGGTGTCTGGCTTTACATTTTGGTCTTTAATCCATTTTGAGTTTATTTTTGTGTATGGTATTAGGGAGTGTTTTAATTTCATTCTTTTACATGTAGCTGTCCAGTTTTCCCAGCACCACTTATTGATGAGGCTGTCTTTTCTCCACTGTATATTCTTGCCTCTTTTATCCAAAATAAGGTGCCCATATGTGCGTGGGTTTCTCTCTGTGCTTTCTATCCTGTTCCATTGATCTGTATTTCTGTTTTTGTGTCAGTACCATACTGTCTTGATTACTGTAGCTTTGTAGTATAGTCTGAAGTCTGGGAGCCTGATTCCTCCAGCTCCGTTTTTCTTTCTCAAGATTGCTTTGGCTATTCTGGGTCTTTTGTGTTTCCATACAAATTTTTTGTTCTAGTTCTGTGAAAAATGCCATTGATGGCTTAATAGAGATTGCATTGAATCTGTAGATTGCTTTGGGTAGTATCGTCATTTTCACAATGTTCACTCTTCCAATTTAAGAACATGGTATATCTCTCCATCTGTTGGTATCATCTTTAATTTCTTTCATCAGTATCTTATAGTTTTCTGCATACAGATCTTTTGTCTCTTTAGGTAGGTTTATTCCTAGGTACTTTATTCTTTTTGTTGCAGTGGTAAATGTGATTGTTTCCTTAATTTCTCTTTCTGATCTTTCATTGTTAGTGTATAGGAATGCAAGAGATTTCTGTGCATTAACTTTGCATCCTGCTACTTTACCAAATACATTGATTAGCTCTAGTAGTTTTCTGGTAGCATCTTTAGGATTCTCTATGTATAGTATCATGTCATCTGCAAACAGTGACATTTTTACTTGTTTTCCAATTTGTATTCTTTTTATTTCTTTTCTTCTCTGATTGCTGTGGCCAGTACTTCCAAAACTATGTTGACTAATAGTGGTGAGAGTGGACATCCTTCTCTTGTTCCTGACCTTAGAGGAAACGCTTTCAGTTTTTCACCATTGAGAATGATGTCTGCTGTGGGTTTGTTGTATGAGGCCTTTATTATGTTGAGGTAGGTTCCCTCTATGCCCACTTTCTGGAGAGGTTTTATCATAAATGGATGTTGAATTTTGGCAAAAGCTTTTTCTGCATCTATTAAAATGATCATACGGTTTTTATTCTTCAATTTGTTAATATGGTTTATCACATTGATTGATTTGCATATATTGAAGGATCCTTGCATCCCTGGGATAAATCCCACTTGATCATGGTGTATGATCCTTTTAATGTGTTGTTGGATTCTGTTTGCTATTATTTTCTTGAGGATTTTTGCATCTGTATTGATCAGTGATATTAGTCAGTAAGTTTCTTTTTTTTGTAGTATCTTCATCTGGTTTTGGTATCAGGGTGACGGTGGCCTCATAGAATGAGTTTGGGAGTGTCCCTTCCTCTGCAATTTTTTGGAACAGTTTGAGAAGGATAGGTGTTAGCTCTTCTCTAAATGTTTGATAGAATTCACCTGTGAAGCCATCTGGACCAGGACTTTTGTTTGTTGGAAGATTTTTAATCACAGTTTCAATTTCATTACTTGTGATTGGTCTGTTCATATTTTCTATTTCTTCCTGGTTCAGTTTTGGACCGTTATACCTTTCTAAGTATTTGTCCATTTCTTCTAGGTTTTCCATTTATTGGCATAGGGTTGCTTGTAGTAGTCTCTTAGGATGCTTTGTATTTCTGCGGTGTCTCTTCTCCTTTTTCATTTCTAATTTTATTGATTTGAGTCCTCTCCCTCTTTTTCTTGATGAGTCTGGCTAATGGTTTATCAATTTTGTTTATCTTCTCAAAGGACCAGCTTTTAGTTTTATTGATCTTTGCTATTGTTTTCTTTTTTCTCTTTCATTCATTTCTGATCTGATCTTTATGATTTCTTTCCTTCTACTAACTTTGGGTTTTGTTCTTCTTTCTCTAATTCCTTTAGGTGTAAGGTTAGATTGTTTATTTGAGATTTTTCTTGTTTCTTGAGGTAGGCTTGTATTGCTATAAACCTCCTCCTTAGAACTGCTTTTGCTGCATCCCGTAGGTTTTGGATCATTGTGTTTTTTTGTCATTTGTCTCTAGGTATTTTTTGATTTTCTCTTTGATTTCTTCAGTTATCTCTTGGTTATTTCATAACATATTGTTTAGCCTCCATGTGTTTGTGTTTTTTACGTTTTTTTCCCCTGTAATTCATTTCTAATCTCATAGAGTTGTGGTCAGAAAAGATGCTTGATATGATTTCAGTTTTCTTAAATTTGCCTGATTTGTGACCCAAGATGTGATCTATCCTGAAGAATGTTCTGTGCGCACTTGAGAAGAAAGTGTAATCTGCTGTTTTTGGATGGAATATCCTATAAATATCAATTAAAACTATCTGGTCTATTGTGTCATTTAAAGCTTCTGTTTCCTTATTTATTTTCATTTTGGATGATGTGTCCATTGGTGTAAGTGGGGTGTTAAAGCCCCCCACTATTACTGTGTTACTGTCGATTTCCTCTTTTATAACAGTTAGCAGTTACCTTATGTATTGAGGTGTTCCTATGTTGGTTGCATATATATTTATAATTGTTATATCTTCTTCTTGGAATGATCCCTTGATCATTATGTAGCGTCCTTCCTTGTCTCTTGTAACACTCTTTATTTTAAAGTCTATTTTCTTTGATATGAGTATTGCTACTCCAGCTTTCTTTTGATTTCCATTTGCATGGAATATCTTTTTCCATCCCTTCACTTTCAGTCCGTCTGGGTCCCTAGGTCTATGTGGGTCTCTTGTAGACAACGTATATATGGTTCTTGTTTTTGTATCCATTCAGTGAGTCTGTTTCTTTTGGTTGGAGCATTTAATCCATTCACGTTTAAGGCAATTATTGATATGTATGTTCCTATTAGTATTTTCTTAATTGTTATGGGTTTGTTTTTATATTATGTTTTCTTGTATTTCCCACTTAGAGAAGTTCCTTTAGCATTTGTTTAGAGCTAGTTTGGTGGTGCTGAATTCTCTTAGCTTTTGCTTGTCTGTGAAGCATTTGATTTCTCCATTGAATCTGAATGAGATCCTTGCTGGGTAGTATAATCTTGTTTGTAGGTTCTTCCCTTTCATCACTTTAAATATATCTTGCCACTCCCTTCTGGTTTGTAGAGTTTCTGCTGAGAAATCAGCTATTAACCTTATGGGAGTTCCCTTGTATGTTATTTGTCATTTTTCCCTTGTTGCTTTCAATAATTTTTCTTTGTGTTTAATTTTTGTTAGTTTGATTACTATGTGTTTTGGCATGTTTCTCCTTGGGTTTATCCTGCCTGGGACTCTTTGTGCTCCCTGGACTTGGATCTCTATTTCCTTTCCCATGTTAGAGAAGTTTTCGAGTATAATATCTTCAAATATTTTCTCGGGTCCTTTCTCTTTCTCTTTCTCTTCTCCTTTTGGGACCCCTATAATGTGAATGTTGTTTCGTTTAATGTTGTCCCAGAAGTCTCTTAGGCTGTGTTCATTTCTTTTCATTCTTTGTTCTTTATTCTGTTCCATGACAGCGAATTCCACCATTTTGTCATCCAGGTCACTTATCCATTCTTCTGCCTCAGTCATTCTGATATTGATTCCTTATAGTGTATTTTTCATTTCAGTTATTGTATTGCTCATCTCTGTTTGTTTGTTCTTTACTTCTTCTAGGTGTTTGTTCTTCAGTTCTTCTTGGTCTTTGTTAAACATTTCTTGGATCTTCTCGATCTTTGCCTCCATTCTTTTTCCGAGGTCCTGGATCATCTTCACACTCATTATTCTGATTGTTTTTGTGGATGGTTGCCTATCCCTACTTCATTTAGGTTTTTTTCTGGGGTTTTATCTTGTTCCTTCATCTGGTACATAGCCCTCTGCCTTTTCATCTTGTCTGTCTTTCTGTGAATGTGGTTTTTGTTTGGCAGGCTGCAGGATTGTTGTTCTTGCTTCTGCTGTCTGCCCTTTGGTGGATGAGGCTGTCTCATAACATGTTTTTTTTTTTTTTTTTGCGGTACGTGGGCCTCTCACTGTTGTGGCCTCTCCCGTTGCAGAGCAACAGGCTCTGTATGCACAGGCTCAGTGGCCATGGCTCATGGGCACAGGCGCTCCGCAGCATGTGGGATCTTCCCAGGCTGGGGCATGAACCCGTGTCCCCTGCATTGGCAGGCAGACTCTCAACCACTGCGCCACCAGGAAAGCCCTCATAACATGTATTTTTAAAGAGTTTGTAAGTTATGTGCATGAAGGTAATTTTTAAAGTTAACTATAATAGCAAGAGGGAAAGAAAAGGAGGGGAGAGTATTTAAACACCTAATGAAAGAGAATGATTAGGTACCCTGTGATGTAGTAATACAAAGGGAATATTATGGGTTTATTTAAAAATATAACCAAAATCTCTGTTTTATGGTAGAAAGATTATAACACTGTGCTTGATGAAAAAAACCAGAGTATTCAATTGTATATTTATATATTTTACAAATTATGCAAATTAAAAGCATACAGGTCAAGAGCAGAAAGTTATTATTTTTTTAATATAGTATAAAGTAAGTAGAAAAAGTTACTATTTATTTCTGATTTTAAATGTGATATATTTATTTATAAAAGTTGTGAAATAAAGTGAAGTATATAGAATAAGATAAAAACCAGTCTTAATTCTACCACCCCAAAATAACCACTGTCAACACTTTGATACATATGTTTATATATATTCTGTTACTGTTTTATTGAGGTATAATTCATATAATAATGTGTACATATTTTTAACATCTTTATTGGAGTATAATTGCTTTACAGTGGTGTTAGTTTCTGCTGTATAACAAAGTGAATTAGCTATACATATACATATATTCCCATATCTCCTGCCTCTTGCATCTCCCTCCCAACCTCCCTATCCTATTCCTCTAGGTGGTCACAAAGCACCAAGCTGTTCTCCCTGTGCTCTGAGGCTGCTTCCCACTAGCTATCTATTTTATGTTTGGTAGTATATATAAGTCCATTTACATATTTTTAAAGTGTATAGTCTCATAAATTTTGATTTTTTTATATCATGATGTATATGCATATATATCCACAAATGATATGTATATCAACACAATCAAGATAACATATCCATCACTCCCAAAACTTTCCTTGTCCCTCTATTATTCTTTTCTCCTGTCTCATCTTTTAAAGGCAGTAATTGATTTCTGTCTCAATAGATTGGTTTGAATTTTATAGAATTTTATATAAGTGAAATCAAACATGAAGCCTCTTTTTGGTCTGGCTTATTTCAACCAACATGAATATTTTGGGGTTCATCCATGTTGTGGCCTATATCAATTGTTCATTCCTTTTAATTGCCGAATAGTATTCCATTGTATAGATTTACCACTATTTATCCATTTACCTGTTGATGGACATTTGGATTACTTGCAGTCTGGGTATTACAAATAAAGGTGCTGTCAACATTTGTGCAGAAGTCTTTGTGTGAACATATACTTTTACTTTCTTGACTAAATATCTAGGAAAGAAATGGCTGGATCATGTAGTAGGTGTATGTTTAACTTTTTAAGAAATTGCCAAAATATTTTGCAAAGTGGTTGTATCGTTTACATTCCTACCAGCAGTGTTTCAGTGTTCTAAATCCTCCACATCTTTTCCAAAACGAAATATGTTGTTTTAAAAATTTTAGTCATTCAGAAAGGTATGTAGTACTTATTTCATTGTGGTTTTAATTTGCATTTCCCACATGACGAATGATGTTGAACATCTTTTCATGAAGATGTGTCTGCTCAAATCTTTTGCTGATTTATTGTTGTTGTTTTCCTAAGTTTTGAGTTCTTTATATACTCTAGAAACAAGTCCTTTATTAGCTATGTGACTTATAATTATTTTCTCCCAGCCTGTGGCTTGTCTTTTCATTCTCTTTACAGTGTCTTTTGAAGAGCCAAAGCCTTAACTTTGATGAAGTTCAATTTATCAGTTTTTTCTTGTATGGGTCATGCTTTTGGCACTGTATCAGAATTATTTTTACTTAACCTAAAGCTTTTGTTGTACAAATTTTACAGTGTTAGGTTTTACATTTATGTCTGTTTTGAGTTAGTTTTTGTATGTGGTTTAGTTACGGATTGAAGGAAGGTCCTTTTTTTCATATATTCTTTTCAGGATTGCATTTGCATCTTTGTCAAAAATCTACTAACCATATATGTGTGCATTTATTACTGGACTCTGTTCTTTTTTACCTATATGTTTCTCTTCATGCCCACACCACACTGTCTTGATCACTGTAGTTTTATAATAAGTCTCGGAGTCAGGTAGTGTTAGTCTTCTTTGTTCTTTTTAAAAAGTTGTTTTGGCTATTCTAGGCCATATGCATTTCCATATAAATTACATGATTTGGCTTTTCAAGTATTGATATTACAAAAGAGTCCTGGAATTTTGATTTGGATTGCCTTAAATCTGTGGATCAATTTGGATAGAATTAACATTTTAACAATGTTGATTCTTCTGATCCATAGACACAGCATATCTGTCTATTTACTTATGTCTTTTTACGTTTCCAGTAACAGTGTTTTGTAGTTTTCAGTATCCAAGTATTCATTACCTATCTTTGATCAGATTTATCATTTCATATATATACAAATACAGTTAGTTTTTGTATTGATCTTGATAAATTCACTTAGTAGTACCTCCCTCTTCTTCCCTCGCTCCCTCTTCCTCTCTCCCTCCCTCCTCCTTTCCTTCCCTCCCTCCCTCCTCCTTTCCATCCCTCCTTCTTTCTCTCTCTCCTTTCTTTCAATGCATTATGATTTCCTACATAGACAATCATGTTATCTTTGGATGAAGACAGTTTTACTTTAGTTAGAACCTCTAGTACAATATTAATAGATGGGGGTGAGAGCAGACATCCTCATTTTATTCCTGGTTTTAAGAAGAAAGTAATGATGTTTCCTTTGTCATGGAATTTACAAAAGTTGCTTATTTTGGAGAACTTCCTGGAATTCCTGGACGTAAAACCCGTGAAAATGTGGTGGCTTTTCTAAGATTGGGCCCCAAGGGTGTTTAACACTAAAGTTAGTCCACATTTGGCCTCCAGCAGTTCACCAGCATTATCATTCGTGTGTGTTCCTACCAGTTACAGGCTCCAGAGGTGTCTGTTCCAGTCTTTTGTGGAGTCCTCTCCTACGCTGACTCTTGAAAATCCTCTTGGGCTATTGGGAGCTCTTCTTCCACCATATGAAGAAGACTTGCTAGCTTGTTGAAGACATGGGAATCAACCCAGAGCCAACAGCAACCAGCAGACACAAAATAAAATTAAGAGAGGGCAGACAGCAGAAGCAAGAGGAACTACAATCCTGCAGCCTGTTGAACAAAAACCACATTCACAGAAAGATAGACAAGATGAAAATGCAGAGGGCTATGTACCAGATGAAGGAACAAGATAAAACCCAAGAAAAACAACTAAATGAAGTGGAGATAGGCAACCTTCCAGAAAAAGAATTAAGAATAAAGATAGTGAAGATGATCCAGAACCTCGGAAAAAGAATGGAGGTAAAGATCGACAAGATGCAAGAAATATTTAACAAAGATCTAGAAGAATTAAAGAACAAACAAACAGAGATGAACAATACAATAACTAAAATGAAAACTACACTAGAAAGAATCAATAGCAGAATAACTGAGGGAAAAGAACGGATAAGTGACCTGGAAGACAGAATCGTGGAAGTCACTGCTGCAGAAAAGAAAAAAGAATGAAAAGAAATGAAGACAGCCTAAGATCCTCTGGGACAACATTAAGCGCAACAACATTCGCATTATATGGGTCCCAGAAGGAGAAGAGAGAGAGAAAGGACCTGAGAAAATATTTGAAGAGATTATAGTTGAAAACTTCCCTAACATGGGAAAGGAAATAGCCACCCAAATCCAGGAAGCTCAGAGAGTCCCATAGAAGATAAACCCAAGGAGAAACACAAAGAGACACATAGTAATCAAATTGGCAAAAATTAAAGACAAAGAAAACTTATTGAAAGCAGCAAGGGAAAAACGCAAATAACATACAAGGGAACTCTCATAAGGTTAACAGCTGATTTCTCAGCAGAAACTCTACAAGCCAGAAGGTTGTGGCATGATATACTTAAAGTGATGAAAGGGAAGAACGTACAACCAAGATTACTCTACCCGAAAAGGATCTCATTCAGATTCGATGGAGAAATGAAAAGCTTTACAGACAAGCAAAAGCTAAGAGAATTCAGGACCATCAAACCAGCTCTACAATGAATGCTAAAGGAACTTCTCTAAGTGGGAAACACAAGAGAAGAAAAGGACCTACAAAACAAACCCAAAACAATTAAGAAAATGGTCATAGGAACATACATATCAATAATTACCTTAAACGTGAATGGATTAAATGCTCCAACCAAAAGACACAGGCTTGCTGAATGGATACAAAAACAAGACCCATATATATGCTGTCTACAAGAGACCCACTTCAGACCTAGGGACACATACAGACTGAAAGTGAGGAGATGGAAAAGCATATTCCATGCAGATGGAAATCAAAAGAGGCTGGAATACAAATACTCATATCAGATAAAATAGACTTAAAAATAAAGAATGTTACAAGAGACAAGGAAGGACACTACATAATGATCAAGGGATCATTCCAAGAAGAAGATATAATAATTATAAATATATATGCACCCAACATAGGAACACCTCAATACATAAGGTAACTGCTAACTGCTATAAAAGAGGAAATCGACAGTAACAGAGTAATAGTGGGGGGCTTTAACACCTCACTTACACCAGTGGACACATCATCCAAAATGAAAATAAATAAGGAAACAGAAGCTTTAAATGACACAATAGACCTGATAGTTTTAATTGATATTTATAGGATATTCCATCCAAAAACAGCAGATTACACTTTCTTCTCAAGTGCGCACAGAACATTCTCCAGGAGAGATCACATCTTGGGTCACAAATCAAGCCACAGTAAATTTAAGAAAATTGAAATCATATCAAGCATCTTTTCTGACCACAACTCTATGAGATTAGAAATGAATTACAGGGGAAAAAACTGTAAAAAACACAAACACATGGAGGCTAAACAATATGTTATGAAATAACCAAGAGATAACTGAAGAAATCAAAGAGAAAATCAAAAAATACCTAGAGACAAATGACAACAAAAACACGATGATCCAAAACCTACGGGATGCAGCAAAAGCAGTTCTAAGGGGGACGTTTATAGCAATACAAGCCTACCTCAAGAAACAAGAAAAATCTCAAATAAACAATCTAACCTTACACCTAAAGGAACTAGAGAAAGAAGAACAAAACCCAAAGTTAGTAGAAGGAAAGAAATCATAAAGATCAGATCAGAAATGAATGAAAGAGAAAAAAGAAAACAATAGCAAAGATCAATAAAACTAAAAGCTGGTCCTTTGAGAAGATAAACAAAATTGTTAAACCATTAGCCAGACTCATCAAGAAAAAGAGGGAGAGGACTCAAATCAATAAAATTAGAAATGAAAAAGGAGAAGAGACACCGCAGAAATACAAAGCATCCTAAGAGACTACTACAAGCAACCCTATGCCAATAAATGGAAAACCTAGAAGAAATGGACAAATACTTAGAAAGGTGTAACGGTCCAAAACTGAACCAGGAAGAAATAGAAAATATGAACAGACCAATCACAAGTAATGAAATTGAAACTGTGATTAAAAATCTTCCAACAAACAAAAGTCCTGGTCCAGATGGCTTCACAGGTGAATTCTATCAAACATTTAGAGAAGAGCTAACACCTATCCTTCTCAAACTGTTCCAAAAAATTGCAGAGGAAGGGACACTCCCAAACTCATTCTATGAGGCCACCATCACCCTGATACCAAAACCAGATGAAGATACTACAAAAAAAGAAAATTACAGACCAATATCACTGATGAATACAGATGCAAAAATCCTCAAGAAAATAATAGCAAACAGAATCCAACAACACATTAAAAGGATCATACACCATGATCAAGTGGGATTTATTCCAGGGATGCTAGGATTCTTCAGTATACTCAAATCAATCAATGTGATACACCATATTAACAAATTGAGCAATAAAAACCATATGATCATCTCAATAGATGCAGAAAAAGCTTTTGCCAAAATTCAACACCCATTTATGATAAAACCTCTCCAGTAAGTGGGCATAGAGGGAACCTACCTCAACATAATAAAGGCCATATATGACAAACCCACAGCACTTATCATTCTCAATGGTGAAAACTGAAAGCGTTTCCTCTAAGGTCAGGAACAAGAGAAGGATGTCCCCTCTCACCACTATTATTCAACACAGTTTTGGAAGTTGTAGCCACATCAATCAGAGAAGAAAAGAAATAAAAAGAATACAAATTGGAAAAGAAGAAGTAAAGCTGTCACTGTTTGCAGATGACATGATACTATACATAGAGAATCCTAAAGATGCCACCAGAAAACTACTAGAGCTAATCAATGAATTTGGTAAAGTAGGAGGATACAAAATTAATGTACAGAAATCCCTTGCATTCCTTTCAACTAATGATGAAAAATGTGAAAGAGAAATTAAGGAAACACTCCCATTTACCATTGCAACAAAAAGAAGAAAATACCTAGGAATAAACCTACCTATGGAGACAAAAGACCTGTATGCAGAAAACTATGACACTGATGAAAGAAATTAAAGATGATACAAACAGATGGAGAGATATACCACATTCCTGGATTGGAAGAATCAATATTGTGAAAATGACTGTACTATCCAAAGCAATCTACAGATTCATTGCAATCCCTATCAAATTACCAATGGCATTTTTTACAGAAGTAGAACAAAAAATCTTAAAATTTGTATGGAGACACAAAAGACCCTGAATAGCCAAAGCAGTCTTGAGGGAAAAAAAGGAGCTGGAGGAATCAGACTCCCTGACTTCAGACTATACTACAAAACTACAGTAATCAAGACAATATGGCACTGACACAAAAACAGACATATAGATCAATGGAACAAGATAGAAAGCCCAGAGATAAATCCACACATCTGTGGTCAACTAATCTATGACAAAGGAGGCAAGGATATACAATGGAGAAAAGACAGTCTCTTCAATAAGTGGTGCTGGGAAAACTGGACAGCTACATGGAAAAGAATGAAATTAGAACACTCCCTAACACCATACACAAAAATAAACCCTAAATGGATTAGAGACCTAAATGTAAGGCCGGACACTCTAAAACTCTTAGAGGAAAACATAGGAAGAACACTCTTTGACACAAATCACAGCAAGATTTTTTTTGATCCACCTCCTAGAGTAATGGAAATAAAAACAAAAATAAACAAATGGGACCTAATGAAACTTCAAATCTTTTGCACAGCAAAGGAAACCATAAACAAGACGAAAAGACAACCCTCAAAATGGGAGAAAATATTTGCAAACTAATCAATGGACAAAGGATTAATCTACCAAATATATAAACAGCTCATGCAGCTCAATATTAAAAAAACAAACAACCCAATCCAAAAATGGGCAGAAGACCTATATAGACATTTCTCCAAAGAAGACATACAGATGGCCAAGAATCACATGAAAAGCTCCTCAGCATCACTAATTATTAGAGAAATGCAAATCAAAACTACAATGAAGTATCACGTCACACCAGTTAGAATGGGCAACATCAGAAAATCTACAAACAACAAATGTTGGAGAGGGTGTGGAGAAAAGGGAACCCTCTTGCACTGTCAGTGGGAATGTAAGTTGATACAGCCACTATGGAGAACAGTATGGAGGTTCCCTAAAAAATTAAAAATAGGCTTCCCTGGTGGCGCAGTGGTTGAGAGTCTGCCTGCCGATGCAGGGGACACGGGTTCGTGCCGTGGTCCAGGAAGATCCCGCATGCCGCGGAGCGGCTAGGCCCGTGAGCCATGGTTGCTGAGCCTGCGTGTCCGGAGCCTCTGCTCCGCAACGGGAGAGGCCACAACAGTGAGAGGCCCGCATACCGCAAAAAAACCCCCCCAAAACAAAAACCAGAAATAGAATTACCTTATGATCCAGCAATCCCACTACTGGGCATATACCCAGAGAAAACCATAATTCAAAAAGACACACACGCACCCCAATGTTCATTGCAGCACTATTTACAATAGCCAGGTCATGGAAGCAAACTAAATGCCCATCAACAGACAAATAGATAAAGAAGATGTGGTACATATATACAATGGAATATTACTCTGCCATAAAAAGGAACGAAATTGGGTCATTTGTTGAGACGTGGATGGATCTAGAGACTGTCCTACAGAGTGAAGTACATCAGAAAGAGAAAAACAAATATTGTATATTAATGCATATATGTGGAACCTAGAAAAATGGTACAGATGAACCGGTTTGCAGGGCAGAAGTTGCGACACAGATGTAGAGAACAAATGTGTGGACACTAAGGGGGGAAAGCCACGGGTGTTGGTGTTGGTGGTGTGCTGAATTTGGCGATTGGGATTGACATGTATACACTGATGTGTATAAAATTGATGACTAATAAGAACATGCTGTATATAAAAAAAAGTTGCTTATTTCTAGAGATCAATAATTAGGTCACACTTTAAGCAACAAATATATTGTTTAATAAAAAATTGCTTTCAAACCAATTTTACTATAATTTATATGAGTGTATGTTGGAGTTTCTTCCCTTTCAGGATCTAACAGAATACATGTAAATATTTAAGATTAGGAAGGTGTCATAGTAACTACTTTCCAGTAATAAACATGTCTTTCCTATTTAAAATTTAAACAATGTTTGAAGGGACCAGTAGCAACTTCTTAATAAAGTGGTGTTTGTAGTAGCTGAGGAACAGCTAGAGTTGGATAAGCAGTGCTGGTTCTTAGGAGATTAGCAGAAAGTTTTGCTTTGTAACATTCAGGCTGTACTGGACAAAAGATAGTAAGATTTCCAAATCTTTAAAGCCGTTCTTTTCTATGCTACATACTTCAAACGCTGACCATGGTAGCAGAGCCTGATTTGAGCCTAAAAAAAACTTAGTTAATCATGAGCCTTGATGGGAAAAGCCTACAATCATAAAATTCATCTTTGTCCTTGGGATTTTGCTGTCAGACTCAGCAGAGTTCAAACATTTACTGAAGACCAAGAGAGTCTTCATCCTTGGTAACCATGGGGGTTGTCGTCTAACAAGTAGAATTGCTTGAGCAGCCCTTGAAAGGGGTTTCAGTCCCAGAGGATAAAGAGGCTCTTAAAAACACTCTGCCCAGAATTCATCATATTTACTTGAAACTTCTGTTAGTTCCAAGGATTATTTAGAGTGCTGTCAGAGATCTCCAAGGAGCTATAAAACACCTTGTGTAATATAGTATCTGTACCAGCTAAAATGGTTACAACTCTTAGAAGCTCACCTGTTGGGTCTGAGAATGTTAGTTGAAGGTGTGGCTGTCTTTTATGCCAGAAACAAATAAAACGAGCCATGCTGTTTCCTCTCCCCATCCCACCCTATACTTTGCCTTTCAACTCTTACTCATCCTTCAGGTCTCTCTGCACCCTGCTCCTCACCCTGGGTTAGATGTCCCTACTTTCTGTTCTGTTAGCACTGTGTACTTCCCTTAGCACACATTTATTGACTGTGTTGTGATTGCTTCTCAACTTGTTTTAATGTTCCACTAGGTTATAACCTCTGAGAGGGCCCCTACTGTATCCAGCTTATTCATTATTATGTCACCCGCAGCAGTGCTTAGCCCATAGTTGGGACTCCTAGACATTTGTTTGATGAATGTATGAATGAATAAATGCATAGAGCAGACCCTGAGTGGGTAGGAGTATTTCAGTGCCCAAGTAAAAATAATAAGACAAAGGTTTCCTTGTTAATGAATTGAATTGATGAAAGACCAGGGTTTGAAAAGTAAATGAAGGAATAAACCCAGAGTTTTAGGAAGAGAGGAAGACAACCATTGCTATATAGATTAGAGGAGCCTAACATAGGAACCTGTGAAGGTCTGGTAGTGAGGTTACCCGCTTGTGACTAGGGGTCTGGAGCATGATGTAGGCATGGTGTCTATGAATTTGATGTTTAGATAGAAGCGTGCTCTTATAAACAGCTTGATGCATGGATGTGGGTCACGATGGTAAAGACTCAATCTGTTATGAAAATTTAGAATACTCTGACAAAGGGGAAGGGGATGCTGCTTGCTCTTACTTGTATGTGACCATTTGTATTGATCCTTGAAATGTTTCTCACTTTTTCTGAACGCTGCCATTGTAGTGGGGAGTCATAAGATAGATAACTGGTGCTCTTTTGATATCTTTATGTTTCCTGAAATGTTTATGTGTCTAGTTTTCTTTTACCCTCGTTTTCCTTTAGGTTTTCTCAACATGATTGGGTTCTAGCTGGGGAGAAAATGGATATAACTGGCATATACAAAATTTATCATTTAATATATATATTGTTTTTAAAATAGGTGTATTACTGAACTCTCCTTTTAATTCCAATATTTATTTCAATTGATTGTCTTGGATTTTTTTTCAGGTAGATATATTGTTATGTGCAAATAAGGATAATGTTTCCTTCTCTTTCCTAATATTTTACTTCTTTTTAATTCTAGTGTTTTTGGTTTTGTTTTTTTTTTTGCAGTACGTGGGCCTCTCACTGCTGTGGCCTCTCCCGTTGTGGAGCACAGGCTCCAGACGCGCAGGCTCAGCGGCCATGGCTCATGGGCCCAGCCGCTCCGCGGCATGTGGGATCTTCCCGGACCAGGGCACGAACCCGTGTCCCCTGCATCCGCAGGCGTACTCTCAACCACTGTGCCACCAGGGAAGCCCTCTAGTGGTCTTATTCAATTGCTTAGGACTACCAGAAGGATGTTCAAATACTAGTTGCGATGGTGAGCATTTTTGTCTCGCTTTTTATATTAATACAAATGTCCATAGTGTTTTTCTTTTAAGTATTACATTGCCAATTTATCTGACTACAGATATTCCATATCACATGAAAGAATACCCTTCTATTTCTAGGTCATAGATTTAAAAGTTTATCACTTGCTTTATAAGAAACATCTATTGAGGTACTCAGGTGGCTTTTCTCCTTTGACCTATTAATATGATGAATTATAGATTTCCTAATATTGGCCATAATTGCATTCATTCCTGGAATAAATCCTACTTTATCATGGTGTATTATTCTTTTAATATCCTGACAGATTTGATTTTCTAATGTTTTATTAATGATAAATGTATTTATAGTTAACAGTTGAGATTGCCTAGGAGACTGTGAATTTGCCTCACAGTTACTACTCCCTGGCCAACTCTTGCTTCCAACCCCTGCAGTTCTGAGCTGGGGTGGGGAGGCTGTTTATGACATTTCCCTTGGGTTCTGGTCACTTTCTTCTCAGCTAGATTATGTTCTTATCCTTCCTTTATTTTGTCTTTGTCTATTGTCTTTGTAGTAGAATTTTCTTGAATCTTCTCTCCTGATTTCCTCTAATTTAGATTGCTTCTCTTTTTCCTTTCTTTTCTGTTTTCCTCTGGATTTTATTCATCAGACACTGCGAAAGTGAGGGGTAGGCAAAACACATTTTATTAATCCAAAAGCCCCGATCTTGTGCTTCAAATCTCAGAGCAATATGCAAAACAGAATTACACAGTATTTTCATTCAATTCACATTTGAGACTGTAGCATTTCTAAAAATCTGGTATTAGCTTTCAAAATTTCGTAATAGTAAAGTGTCTGCCTCAGGGAGGGGACAGTATCACTCAACTACTTCCCTAGGATTTGCGAGTGTCTCAGTGGTTGGCTCAAGATTGAAGCTGAGGATGTTGGCGTTATAAATCTTGTACGCTAAGCCTTATGCCTTGAGGAGTATCTTTAATTGTGAAGGCTTTTGTGTAGGTGCAATAGAACATTTGGTTAACTCTGGTAATTGGAATAAGATGCATACTTTTGCTTAAGACCAATAGACTTCTTTTTGCTTTAATTGTGCTTTGGGAGACACATTCTGAATCTTGTGTATATTTGCTCTTAAGCCCTGAGATATCTGGAAGAACATATAAGCACAGTCCTCAAAAAACCACTCTCACACCAGCAGCCAATTGCAAACACCAAGGGTGTACAGATGTTGTGCTAAACAGCACTTTACCCATCTGTGTGGTTCACCTGGGGGATGGTCCATACAGTGGATGCTGCACCCGAGAGTCCCTTCTCAGCAGGGTCTTTCTCCCTTTTCCTTTTCTTTCTCCAAATCCTCCCCTGGGGTCATACTTTCTTCAGCTGGTGCTCCTTGTAGTCAAGGTCAGAAACTCTAATTCTAAATTCCATCCTGGGAAAAGATTGAGGCTCTTCCTGGCTCAGGAATTTGAGGTTCTGTGGGGTAGACCATACTTTTGACAAACAGACCCTTCTCTGGTCAAGACTGATTCTTTTTCAGTAATGCAGATCTGCTGTTTAGCCAAAAAAAGATCCCCTCTCCACCAGAAGTGAATATCTGGAGAGGTGAAGGATACAGAGGCCCTTCCTGTTACATGTTTTAAGTAGTATGGGCCATTTTGACAGCAGTTTTACAGAGCGTGGCTAGGCTGACTAAATGGATGTTTCACCCATGGGTCTTTGAGCCCAGGGTGTTGAATGTGTTTTTGCAGATCCAGTAGTGGGTAAGCAGTCTGGGCAAGAGTTCCAGGGCTATGGTCTCTCCAAGCCTCTGTGTCCCTGAATGACCTTAGGCAAATGCATTAACTTCTCCCTCTGTAAAAGAAAGGTGATTGTGCTGTCTCCTCCATTCTAGAGCTGATGGGAAGAAGAATGTGAATGTGACAGTAAAAACCTCTGAGCTTCCCTGAGAAGGGTGCCACGTAATCACAAGGTGTTACTATCACCATTTCTGTTAGGTGAGTTGAGATTGTATGGCTGGAACTAAATCAGTTGCACTTGCCTATCTTTATCTGCAGCTTTAATGCTTCTGGTCTCCCACACAGCCTATAAGCACATAAATATTATTTTCCTAGTCAGGCTGCCTTCCAAGGAGCCAGGGCTGACTCTCGCCTTATACCCTCGAGCCTGGTCTCTTTGGTTGGGTATATAGTGAAGTGGATTCTTTTCTTGGCCAAATAGCCCCTGTCTCACTGCTGTTGAGCAGGGTGACCTTGGACCTTTACTAAACCTCTCTAAGGCTCTGTGTCTTCACCAGTAAAATTGGGTTACTTAAAACTATTTTATGGATTAAATGAGATTAGTTCTCTAAAACTCCTGGCAAACAGAAGATGCTCAATAAACGTAAATGTTTTGAAATTTTATTTTCTTTTATTCTCTCCCATTTTGGCCCTGACATTAATGTGACATGTGCATTGCCATCCCAGCATCTTGTTTTGGGTAGCAGTAGATAACTTTGTGTGCTTTGCGATATGACATCATTATTTCTGAAAGACTTCATTTTGAACCATGTGTCTTCATTCTCAATGTCTTCAAAGCAATTTAAACAAACCCAATGTATAAAAGCATTTACTTTGTGACATTTATTTTCTATAGCTTGTGAGCCCTGACATGCTCTTAATAGAAAGTGAAAGCTGCAAAAGCTGTTCTGGCTGTTAGGAGGTGCTATTTAAAGCCTTAGTGGGCCAGAAACGACCATTTTGAAATTGACTCTGGAGTGTGACGATGCCAAGTACTAGCAGACGCTCAGGAAACCTGTCACATTTGCCATGTGTTACCAGAAATCTCAAGAGTCTACAGAGGTTTTAGAAGAATTTTTGTCCTACGAAGCTTTTGCCATCTTAATCTCTAGATTTCCCTTTTGCTGTGGATGGAACATGCTGCAGCAAAGGAATCTCAGGCTGCAAACCGGGGTCTGTGGATAGGGAGGGTGTCCCCCATGCAGAGATATTTGTAGGCTTCCAGCTGAGCTTAGCTACATGACAGCTTTATGCCTGGGAATTAGTGATTTCATTGAAAAGTGGCTATTTCTGCTGCACCCAGTTGTTTTAAAGTGGTTTAAAGGTCTGCTCTGCCTCTGACTGGCTAGGTGACCTTGTAGGGTTATTCAGCCCAGGAGTCTCAATTTCACTGTCTATAAAATTGTGATAGTGGTACCAACCTTGTGGTATTTTTATACAAATTTGTTGTATATAAAGCTTCTACGTTGGTATTTGACATTATAGAAGGAGCATCAATATATTTTAGCTATTATTTTTAATAAAACCAATGAAAAATAATCATTGTGGTAGGCTGAATAATGACCTTACAAAGATATCCTCATCCTCGGAACCTGTGAATATGTTACCTTTCATGGCAAAAAGGACTTTGCAAATATGATTAAGGACCTTGAGATGAGGAGGTTATCCTGGGTCATCTGGGTGGGTCTAATCTAATCACTTGAACCCTTAAAAGGAAGCTTTTCCTTTTGTGGTCAGAGAAAAAGACGTGGCAGCATAAGCAGGGTCAGCAGCATGCTGCATTGCTGGATTTGAAGATGAAGAAAGGGGGCCACAAGCCAAGGAATGTAAGCAGCCTCTAGAAGCTAGAAAAGGCAAGGAAACAGATTCTCCCCTAGAGACTCTAGAAGGAACCAGCCCTCCCAACACCTAGCTTCAGTCCAGTGAGACCCATGTCAGACTTCTGATCTATAGAACTGTGAGAGAATAAGTTTGTGTAGCTTTCAGCCACTAAGTTTGTGATAATTTCTTATATAGCAACGATGGAACACTAACACATAATTGAAGAGAATGTCAAGGACTTGTGCAACTATAGAAAGGATGAGGCCCATGATGCTCTGTATTTGGATAAGCTATTAGGGTATATGTGCTAAATTCTAGTCTCCTTGAAATCCTACCAACTTCTCTTCTGGGCAGGAGACATGGCTTGCTTCGCAAGAATTGAAGTGTTTTGTTATACCCCAAAAGATCTGAATCTAGTCTGAAAAAGTTGCATTAATTATATTTGAATTTTGGAACTACTGTAATTGCACAAATGCCTTGTTCCTCTGAATAAACAGCAAAAGAGTTTTGCTATACCTTATTCTGTGGAGGTAAGAACTTAGAAGTCAAAGTCAGAAGATATGGGTCTGAGTCCCGCTATCCTGGAAAAACAAATCATGTAACCTCCAAAATGGATCTGTAGAATGGAGATGATAATACTTGGTTTATTTACATGTCGTGTGGGTCAAGGAGATAATGTGAGTAAAGAGGCATTGAGAACTGGCCCAGTATACAAATTTCAGGTGTAAGTATCATTATATTTGTTGTTGTTATCATCATGTGACAGAATCATGGAATGTTAGATCAAGAAAAGGCACTAGAGATCATTTAGTCCACTAGCCTTGGAACTTGGGTCAGAAGAGGCTAACTAACTTGAAAATGTTCTCTTGGCTCCCTAATGTCCAGCCGCTGACATGGCCCGGATAATCACAGGTAGATGGTAATGAACTTTATCTCATTTGAATGGTACAGGATAATCACAGGTAGATGGTAATGAACTTTATCTCATTTGAATGGTACAGGCCAGAGTGGGAAAGGATACAGCTGTAAGAATCGAGAGGCAGAGGGATCTGGTCATAAGAACTGGTGATGAATTGGGAGGGATTGGCAATGGGAGAGGATATCCAGGTGGGCCCTGGGAATTTGGGGAAGTAACAGGGTGGCGTGGGGTGAAGTGGCACCATGCTGAGCTGGTGGTCAGAGATGGCCTTATAGTTAATGAAAGTAGGAATATAACTTCAAGCTTCTGACTGAAGTCTTGTGTTCTTTCCACTATACGTATTGGTTTTGGTCTGGGGGAGGAGAGGAAACTGCCTTGGGTCTTTGTGTGTGATTCATCGCCCGACTTTTGGAAGGAACCCAAGATGGACTTACTTTGAATTCTGCTCAAAGATTAAGATATTGCAGTCAGGTCCATTCAGACCACTGAACAGTCTCCCTCACTATGTGATAGGCTCACATTCCCAGAACTTGGATCTGTAATTTTTGGTCCAGAAAGTTTGTTTAATATTCAGACTCATCATGGGTAGTCAGGTAAAACAAAACAAAACAAAATAGAACTCTCTATAAGGCAATAGCAATTCTAAATTCTTCTCTGGCTCCCAAGGTCTCCTGAATGTACACATACTCAACCAAACACATACGTACACACATGATACATGTGGACATAACAGTCATACCACACTCACACACACAACTCACACCACACTCATTGCACATGTACACACACTCACACTCAAATACACCCACATACCACACATGAATACACACTGTTAAAGAGAATTATACTACCACTGGTTTCAGGATCTTTTGTGTATTTTGTTTCCAAAGTAATATACTGAATTTTATCCCACTATGTGCTATATAGAAATGTGACCTATATACGATATATTTTCTTGGATTGTATTAAGTGACCATTTGCAAATGAAGAATGGATTGGAAGTGGAAGAATGAATTGACTACCCCTAGATTCTAATCTAACAGTAACAGTTCTTTATGGTTTTATATGGAGGTAGAATTCAGAGGGCTTTCATATTCTCCAGTGCATTGTATCCCCCAACAATCCTGTGAAAGAGTCAGGGAGGTGTCTTTATTCCTGTCCCACAGATGGCACTCAGAAAGGTGATCTGAATTGACTAAGGTCAGAGTCGGGTCTAGAAGAAAGGACAGGTGGCCACTTTTCTGTATCCATGAAGCTGTTTCCCTCATCTAGTTGCTGAAGAGCCACAGCAATAAAGAAATTTTAAATGAGGTTTAAAATTGATTTTAAAATATAGATTATTTAAAGATTTTCCCAATCTAAGTGTTAAACATGTTTGCTATGCAAAATTTCAAAAACTTAGAAAAATGGAGGGAGAAAATTACATTTAGAGAAGACTATTGTTAAGATTTTTGGTATATTTCTTTTTATTTTTCTTTTTTTTGTCTCTGCTACATGGCCTGCAGGATCTTAGCTCCCCAACCAAGGATTGAACCCAAGCCCTCAGCAGTAAGAGCTCGGAGTCCTAACCATTGGACTACTAGGGAATTCCCCTGGTGTATTTCTTTTAAAATATTTTCTATTCAATAAACTTCTTTGTCATTTGATTTGTTTACTTAGTAGGGTAAGACTGAGTTATAACTTTTCTTATTTTTTTCATAAAACATTTGTCATATATTTTCTTGTATGTATCTTATAATCATATGAGATATATATATATCTTATATATGTATCTTATAATCATATAATAGTTGCGAAGTACTCCATCAAGGGGCTGTGCCATCGTTTATTTAGCAATCTCTGTCTTAGGATCTAGGTTGTTTCCAATTTTGGGCATTTCCACGTTTGATTTAATTTTTCAGGGTAGATATCAAGAATTCGGATTATCAGGCTAAAACAAATTGATATATATTTGCCAAATTACTTTCTAAAAGTGTCATGCCAATCTATCTTTTGTATTATAGAAATGAAATGAACTTAAGAGGAGTACTGTTCTTAAAAGACTTCCAGGCAAGGCACAGGTAATTTCTAACTGGCCGCCTTGCCCACAGGAGCCAGCATCTGGCTGTGTTGTTCAGCTCCGTCGCTCCCGTCTTCAATCCCATTTCCAACCTTTCACTACTCACCCCACCTCAACATTCCATTCATTTCTAAGGCACAACAGTTTGGTTTTGCTTTTTCTTTACACTATAAGCTCTCAGGAACCTCATCTTTCCTCAGGACCTCATCTTTGTCATCCAAAATGGCTTATCAAAGTATTTTTCTAAACAAAGTTAGCTCCCTCCCTACAAAAGGCTCTGGAGTCAGCTGTAAAGATAAATTTTAAAAATTGAAGTATAGTTGATTTACAATATTATATTACTTTCGGGTGTACAACATAGTGATTCATTATTTTTATAGATTATAAGCCATTTAAAGTTATAATAAAATATTGGCTATATTCCCTGTGCTGTACAGTATATCCTTGTAGCTTATTTATTTTATACATAGTAGTTTGTAACCCTTAATTCCCTACCCCTATCTTGCTCCTCCCTGCTTCCCTCTCCCCACTGGTAACCACTGGTTTGTTCTGTATATCTGTTGTGTTATATTCATTCATTTGTTTTATTTTTTAGATTCCATGTATAAGTGAAAACATACAGTATTTGTTTTTCTCTCTCTGACTTATTTCACTAAACGTAGTACCCTCAAGTTCCATTCATGTTGTTGTAAATGGCAGAATTTCATTCTTTTTATGGCTGAATAATATTCCATTGTGTATATACACCACATCTTCTTTATCCATTTATGTGTTAATGGACACTTAGGTTGCTTCCATATATTGGCTATTTGTGAACAGTGCTGCTGTGAACATTGGGGTGCATGTATCTTTTCAAATTAGTGTTTTCGTGTTCTTCGAATATATACCCAGCAGTGGGATTGCTGGATCATATGGTAGTTCTATTTTTAGCTTTTTGAGGAACCTCCATACTGTTTTCCATAGTGGCTGCACCAATTTGCATTCCAACCAACAGTGTAGGAGGGTTCCCTTTTCTCCACATCCTCTCCAACATACGTTATATGTAGACTTTTTGATGATAGCCATTCTGACAGGTATGAGGTTATCTCATTGTGGTTTTGATTTGCATTTCTCTGGTGATTAGCAATATTGAGTATGTTTTCATGTACCTGTTTGCCATCTGTTTATCTCTGGAAAAATGTCAAATCAGGTCTTCTGCCCATTTTTTAATCAGGTTGTTTGTTTTTTTGATATAATGTTTTCAACACTCTATATCACTTGTCAATGCTTGAAAAACATCTATTTATTTCTTTGAAAAACATCTATTTATTTGTTTGTTTGCTTATTTAGGCTGATGGATTTCAGGATCTCAATAAGGATGAACTTTGTAGTTATAACAGGTGTTCTAAGGAGAGAGCGGCTTGCAGGAAGTGACGAGTTCCCTGCTATGGGAGATGTCCAAGCAGAGGCTAATGATCACTTGTCAGGACAATTGTAAATGGAATTCAAGCAACAGCTGACCATCGGGTTAGAATAGATGACCTTGAAGACCTCTGTAATCTTGGGATTCTGTGAATCCACAATTTTCACCTTCTCTAAATATTAAAACACTTATTTATTAATGATCCATTTTAAGGCCTCTCCCTTTAATAACAGCGAACATAAATTGTTGAGCTAATGGGTCAAACACCTATGTCATGTTGCTTCCTCACCTGTGATTCAATGTGATTAGCTCCCTCTGGCAAGGTTCCTCCCAGTGGAATCCTTTTTTAGGTAATTTTTCTGCCTCTGAGACATTTCAGCCCTTTCACTATTTTAGGAAAAGAGTGATATGGCTGACACAAAGGCCGTAACACCTTGCCAAGAGGAATTCTCCACGAATGGAATAAATTAAGAGAGAAAGCCTGTGAAATGCGTGTCAGTGCAGCTGCTCTGACTTCCCCAAATTCAACACAGCTTGAGGTTGAGGATTCCTGATACTCAGGGCCAGATGATGCTTTTCATATCTGGAGTTAGTTATATCAGAAGAGCGCTGATACCTCAAGTAGCCTGTGCTTGGAGATGCTGGTGTGGTCGCCAGCCCTTGTCCACCAGCAAGTCACCTTTCATTTCAACATCATGTTGCTCTTCAGAGTGGCTAAGGAGCACATTACCCTCACTTGAGGTAATTATTCTGCTTTGCTAAGAAACAATCGCCTAGGCCACTTTCATAATAAGCCAAATGTTAAATATTGCAAAGAACTCTGAGTGATGTAAGTACTGAGATTTAAAATGTACCAAAAGGTTTAAGAGTGAATATACATTTTATCCCAACAACTTCATTTCTTTGTAAGGAAATAATGAGAGATATGTTCAAGCATGTCCAATTGCAACACTTTATAGTATCCATATCTGGAACTTTCCTAAATGTCCTCGAATATGTTAAATGAGGTACATCCATACTATTCAGAATCGTGTTGTAGGAAAAGATTTAGAGGTATGGAGATGTTTAGGATACATTACTTAGTAAAAGAACCAGGTTAACAAATAATTGACTTTTTTCTTTTTCTTAAAAATATATATGTATTAAAAAATATTTATTTATTTTGGCTGTGCCAGGTCTTAGTTGCGGCATGAGAGATCTTCGTTGTGGCATGCAGAATCTTTTAGGTGCAGCATGCGGACTTCTTAGTGCGGCATGCATGCAGGATCTTTCCCCAACCGGGGATGGGACCTGGGCCCCCTGCATTGGGAGCACAGAGCCTTACCCACTGAACCACCAGGGAAGTCCCCCAAAATATATATGTATTTTTAAAGAGTGTGTTTGATACAGATATAATAATAATAGTTAATATTTACTGAGTGCATATTGTATGTCAGGCACTGTCCAAATTGCTTTACATGTATTAACTTATTTAATCCTTAACAAAACTCTGTGAGGTACTATTATTCCCTCTGTTAACTAACTGCCTTGAAGGGACTGAACATTGTGATAATGATAATAGTAACAGTAATAGTCACAACAACAATAGCTAACACATATAATATAGTGTTTTCTATATGCCAGACACTGTTCTAAATACCTTGCCTATGCTAACTTGTCTAGTCTTTACTGTAACCCTCTGAGGATGACTGTGGTAGGCTGAAAAGTGGCCCCCAAAGATGTCCATGTCCTAATCTCTGGAGCCTGTGAATATGGTACCTTACACCGTCAAAGGGGCTTTGCAGAAGTGATTAGATGAAGGACCTTGAGATGAGGAGATCATCCTGGATTATCTGGGAAGGCCCAACATAATCACATAGGTCCTTAAAAAGATAAAACCTTTCCCTGCTGTGGACAGAGAAAAATATGTGAAGACAGAAGCAGGGTCAGAGAGAGATTATGCTACTGGCTTTGAAGATGAGGGGAGGGGAGCCATGAGCCAAGGGAATGCAAGGAGCTTCTAGAAGCTGACAAAGGCAAGGAAATTGATTCTCCCCTACATCTCCAGAGGCTCTAACCCTGCCTACCTCTTGATTTTAGCTCGGTGAGACCCACTTCAGACTTCTGACTTCCAGAATTGTAATATCATAAATTTGTGTTGTTTCAAGCCATTAAGTTTGTAGTAATTCATTACAGCAGCAGTAGGAAACTAATACAGAGGATGACTGCCATGTTAATAGATGAGGAGACGAAGACTTGGCAAGGAGAAGAAGCTTGCCGAGGTTTGCACAGTAATAGCTGGGAGCCCAGCGCAGCTAATCTGATTCCAGAGCCCATGCTTCTCACCACTCTGCTGTACTGCCTATGAGAAAAGGAGGCCTGGCAGTGACTGTCCCCACCGCCTATGCTGATGTGACAAAATGGAACTTGGTGAGCTACTGGTAAACAGTGGCTCAAAAGGGAAATAAACACTCATATAAGCTCCTCGATCTTTGTCATACCAAGTTTTAAACTCTTAAACTCTGCTGAGAACTTTGAGCCTGCGTTAAAAGTTCATCATCCTGACACTTTTGAACTTAAATTCCTATTTGCTTACTCTGCCAGTGGGTATTTTTTAGTCATCCCTTTAAATTTTTAATCTCTTTATGGTTTACGAAACACATTAGTCTTTGTTACTTATTTAATTCTCATAATAATCCTGTGCGGTAGATAAAAGTAGATGGCTCTGAAGCTCAGAAAGTTTATTTTGCACCAAAGCCAAACAACCAATAAGGGTCAAAGCAGGAATTCTGGAGAATTCATCAGAGCACATTTTTACCCCTGCCTTGCCATGTTCAGACCTCACATTCATCAAAATATTTTAATGGACTAGAAAGACTTCTTCACATTGTTACTAGCTGAATCTATTCTGAATCATCAATTTACTAACGTTCTCAGGTTAGTAAAGATCCTAATCTGTCCACTGAAGAGTTATGGCTCACACCCAATTACCACTTTCCTTAGCATTTCTGTCATTTTCTACAAAATGGGAAAGACTCTCCTTTGCCTCTTTTGTTAAAACAGAGAATATCTTGCTCCTTTATTCTTGTCACTCCTATTATTTCAGAGGCTGAGAATAGGCTGACTGCAGGAGATTATATAGACTTGCTCTTTTATGTCTGTTTGAAGGAGAGTGAGAAATGGAAGTAGAAAAAACTTATGTAGTATTATTTTATTACTTCTTTTTTATGTGCCTTGCATGTCCAGCTGCCTATGCCATTTCCACTTGGATAGCTCATAGGATTTTCACATTCAATGTGTGCAGAACTCTGCTTATCTCCCTTATCCCCGAACCCAACCCAAAGCCTGCTCCCTCTTTAGTGGTCCTGAATTCAGGAAATACCACCACTGTTCACCACCCAGAAAACTAGCAATCATCCTTGACGCCGTTTTCTCTCTCAAACCTCTCATTACCAAATTCTATTGAGTATATCTCTTAAATAAATCTCAAATTTGTCACATTTACCCACGTTTACTGCTACAACAACCACCTAAGAGATAATTCCGTAAAGAATCTTTTGGTAGCACGTAATAGAAAACAGCCTAAACAGTAAAGGACTTTCATTGCCTTATATAATTGAAAAAGGCCAGAGTTAGGATTGGCTTTGGGCAAGCCTTGATTGAGAATGTCAGTAAGGTCACCCAAATCCTGGTTTCTTTCCATTTCTTCTTTCTACCTTCCACTGTGTTATCTCCCTGCTCAAACGGGATCACCCTGTCAAATAAGAGGGCTGCCAGGAGGTCCTAGGTCCTCATGCTTCTTTGTTCATGATCTTTGGGAAGGGAAAACATTTCCCCCAGTAGCTCTCATAGAAGAGTGACAAAACTTCTTTCCCAGTAGCCTTTAACCGCCTCCCCGCCAACTCATGGGTCACATGTCCTTCCCTGAATCAATCACCATAGTCAAAGGGATGGATTTTGTTGATTGGAGGCTTACACTAAGGGTTAAGGGGAGATTAATCCCATTCAAACTCCAAGGCAAAGAATGTCACAGGGGAAATAACTTGAAGGGACTTGTTAACTGAGAAGGAAAGGAAAGGAAAGCACATATGAGTATCCATGACACCACATGCACTTTTGCTTCCCTCTAATCTTTTACCACAGTGTAGGCAGTACAGTCTTTTAAAAAAAGAAATGGTGTTGTGCCACTTCATGATTTAAACCCACTTTGCTCCTTGGATAAAGATAAAAATAATCCTTAACATGCCTTACAAGTTCCATCTGGCCTTTCCTGCCCCTCCAGCCTCATCTGTTACCACTCTCTGCTCTTGATCACCATCCACTCACACCCCTGGCTTTTGTTCATTTTGTTGGATTATCTGGCTTTTTCCTATCTCAGAGCCTTCAAATCTGCTGTGCTATCTACCTAGAATGATCTTACCCACACTCTTCACATGGACAACTCCTCTTCACTTATGCTTTTCTGTTGTAGTCCCTTTCACTGTTTAAAATAAATTGTAATGAGATTGTCTACCTAATGCTTATTTTTTCCAGCTAGTCTGTAAGCATCACAAAGGTAAAAGTAGGGCTTGTACTTGTAAAAAGCACTGTGTCCGTGGCATCTAGCATAGCTCTTGGACCTTGTTCAGCAAAGACATATCTAACCTGGGAAAAAGATATTTACCTCTTAGGATGCTATAAAATTAAATTAAAGTGTGTATAAATACTTAGAGCACTCGGTATAGGCTGATGAATAATTGCGAACTTAAAGTTGAATATTTATTTGGAGCACTTTCTACCAGGTGGTGTCTGTCCTAGTATTAACTTCTGGAAAATAACTGAATGACCCTTGGAAAGTTATTTTGCCATTTATCTTCATAAATATGTGTTGAAATGTGTGGCGTTTTCCCAAGCTATTTAGGGACAAGTGAGAAAGGGAATCTGGAAGACAGAAGAGATACTCTCCAGAGCTGCTGGTCTTATTTGCACTTCATCCCAACTTGACATTAATATACACATTTTGCATTGAAATCGTTTTCTGTTATTGAAACCTGGGTTTCATTATATACCAATCTACAGGGTCTTTGTAAAGGATTTTAGTTCTTTGCTCTTGTTTTCGTTTTTCAGGTTGTATTTATGTTTGGCGGGATGTATTCTTCAGATGTGCTTTGTTAAAGGTGCTATCATAAAACATAATCATTTTTATATGAATTATAATTTCAAGAATGGATTTCTTAACCTATTCCTAAATACTTACTAAGGAGATTCCTAGGAAAGGAGTGACTAATATAGCTGGGCACCTTAGCATTCATTATGTCATTTCATCATTTTAAAAACTTACCTTTTATTATAAAAACAATTCACATTCACTATAGAAAATTTGGAAAATATAGATACGGAAAAAAACAAGCATTTGAAATCTTACCACCCAAAGAGATAACCACTGTTGACATTTTGATGGTCTCATCCTACACATGCATGTGCATACACACACATGTACACATGCATGGACCCTATTTCAAATGATCAAAAAAAGTCAAAATATTCATCAAGTGTTTTAATGTTTTCCAGTTAACAATAAATTGTGATCTTAATTAACTCTTTTATCAGTTCCTGTAGTTTACCATTGATTTTCTTGCATTTGTCAGGTAGACCTATCACAAACAAATAATATTTTGACCTCATTTTTGCAAATACTTATACTGCTGATTTTGTTTTCCTGCCTAATTGCATTGAATTTCCAGAACAATGATAATTAATTTTGATAGTATTAGCTTATCATGTTCTTGACTTTAATGGAATGGTATACAACTATGTGTATATTATGAGTGTGTGCATGTGTGTGCTGTATGTGTGTGTCAGTGTTGATGATATTACATGAAAGGTGTCCTGAGAGTCTATGGTTGGTGGGGTGGGATAAGTAACCATCAATACAGTTTAAGGGACTGAATAAATTTAGAGGAAACAAATTGTTCCAGCTTTGGGGAGTTAAAAAAGGGTTAAAGATGGAAAACTAAAGGCTGACTCACCACTATACTTTCTAAGACAGTAGCAACTGGTAGAAATTCACTTATATGCCATTTTTGGGGGGGGAGGAATGGGTGAGTTGGGATATAGAAAGGGAACAAACCACCTAGACTCCCTTTTGCTGTCCTGGAGCAACAACGCTTGAAAGCAACCCCAGGATCCATGCAATAGCTAAATCAAGCACAAGGCTGGCAGCACGGCAGGGCTTTTGCACCCAGCAAAAGGTCCAGAAAGGAGGCCTTTGAGGGCCAAACCATGTAATTGGCTCAGAGGCCAGGCTAAGCATAAAGCTTTTAAAAGAAAGCTGGCCTCTGTCACAGATGTGTAAGCAAACACAAGGAAGAAAAGACACACGAAGTTTCCTTGCTACAGCTGCCATTCATTCACAGAACTGTTATTTAAAGCTGTGTAAAACAGAATTCATACTTAAGCTTGAAGAAATTCCAACCACAGCCAGATAGGCAGTGAGGGAAAACCTAGGCCTTGGCAGACCTCTTCTAATTCCAGTGTGAGCAGATAGAGGAAAACTAATATGGGATTCTTCAAAAAAAATAGGATGGTAAAACAAAGATGTTATAAATTCAGAGGAAGCACAAACTTTTTGAAAAATATTTGCTATGGGATTTATAAAGTATTTTGATAGCATCTGTTTATGGGATTAACTAAATTTGTAGTGTTTCATCAAGTTTATGATGAAAGGTGAAAGACAATATAATGAGACAGCCTATTCAGATGAACAAAGAGCTTCTTGAAAGGCATACAGAAATAAAGACCTGGCTTAGAGTTTAATTAAATTAAAAACATAATCTCAGATTTAAAATCAGAATTAGGAACACACAAGGCAAAAGAGATTTTTAGGAACTTACATAAGATATGCAGAAGACAATTTTGAAATGCTTTTTTGGAATATAGAGAAAAGGATATGGAAATGTGAAGATGACAGAAAAATCAGAGGAATGGAAAATAGAGCAGGTATTAAAATATGAATAAATGCCATAGAAAGAGATCAGAACAAATGAAAAATAAGTTGCTTGAAGAATTTTTTACGTACTGGAAAACCATCTGAGTTTGCAGGACTCACTGTGCCTAAAGTGACAATCCTGGTAAGATGAATAAATTTTATGGTTAAAGGAAGACTCTCTAGTGAGGGCCATGCCACCTGGAGCTCCTTTTTTTCACTATAGATCAGTAACATTTGGAAGTGGCTCTGATGGGGCTCCAACAGTACTATTGTCATACCAAATAGGAAGACAGCAGGTATCAGGCCTTTGCTTGGCATGACTTCTCACTAATAAGATGGTCACCCCAAAAATGATGGGCAGTAATGTGAGGAAGAATGAGTACAAGGAGTAGAGAATCAAATACGGACAGGTGGCTATGGCTTCTCAACAAAGAAGTGATTACCAAAAGATAACTGCTGAGACTCCCCCACAGTCCCAGATCTCTTCCTCAGGCTACTAGATTATGGAACTTTCCTTCATTTTGGGATTTAAGAGGAATTTAATGGCGTCCAGGGAAGGGACTCAGGGAGAAATTAACAAGATCATCTTAGGGTAAAGAACAGTCAGGTTAAAGTTGTCCTCATTCAAGGATGAAAATAAAGCAAAACAAAACAGTTGGAACCTGACAGAAATTATGAAATGATTATAAGAGATAAACAAAGAAAATAGAAAGAGATAGAGAAAAAAATACTTTTGAGAACAAGTTTTAGCAAGAAACAGAATGTACCTATACTAACTATGAGTTAAAGAAAACATGAGATTTTGAGACAAGAGTTAATTGATGAGATATTAGAACAAGGAACTGAATTAAAAATGGAGCCATCCCAGCAAAGCAAAGAGTATAGGGAAATGTTCCAAAACACCTGTTAAATTGTAATTAGAGAAGTACAAATTAAAACCACAATGAGATATCACCCTCTAGAATGGCTATAATCCAAAAAACCGACAATATCAATGGAAAATAAGTTAAAATTAAAATTTTGTTTTTACTCACTGGAAAACCATTTGAATTTGTATGTCAAAAGGACTCACTATGCCTAAAGTGAAAATCCTGGTAAGATGAGGGAATTAATTACTGGTGGGAATGAAACGTGGTGTAGCCATTCTGGAAAACAATTTCATGGATTTGTAAAACTTTAAACATATTTTCCAGATGTCCTAACAGTTCCACTCCTACGGACCTATCCAAGGAAATGCTTGCAGATGTTCATAGTGGCATTATTTGTAATAGTTCAAAAGTAGAAACAATACAAATGTCTGTTAACTGATGAATGGATAAACAAACTATAGTATATACATACAATGGAATAACACTCATAATAACAAAAGGAAACAAGCTACTGATACATGCCACAGAATAGTAGATGAACCTGAAGCACATTATACTCTCCTGTCCCTTGTCCTTAGAATGTATCTGTCAGGGGCAAAACCCCAACACTAGATGAGCCCACTGTCTGCCTTTGCCTTATTTGCACTCAGCTTTCTAGTCCTGTGAGTAAAAAAGGACTGCTCTGATCAAATTGGTGTCAATATAAATTTGTGGTTACGAACCTCCACTGGTCTGTGCTTACTAGTTTCCTCAACAGCTCAAACTCTAGCCCTCCACAACTGTTTTATACTTTCCCTTCTCCTCAATTCTGACACCTTCTTTTCCCAATTCTCCTTAAATTTGCAGCAGATTAAATTACTGCCTACTTCACAGAGAAAGTAGATGTTTTCAAATAAGACTTCTGTAAACCTCCCTTCAGTGAGCTTGTTAACCTGTAATTTTCCTTTTCCTTTTATCTCTCATCCTTCCCATCTATTTGAAGAGTTGTCTTGCATCTAATTTTTCCACCCTTGTGCTAGGAATTGTAGTGAGCAGATCTTTGCCTATAAGAAGCTTACCTTCCGGTGGGAGGAGAGAGTGTCAGTTCTTTGGGGAACCCTTTTCTAAATCATAGACTATATAAATCTTTGATTGACGCACCCAAAGTATCCAGAACCACCACGCTGGAACTATTGATCAAATTTTCAACTGCTTGTTCAGTGTCGTTCTTTCCTATCGCACCATTAGCTTCATGAGGGCAAGGTTTGGTCCCTGTTTACTGCTGTATTTATTAGCACTTAGCACAATATTGTGTATATGGTAAAGTCACAGTAGAATTTTACTGAATGACCAACCGAAATAAATGTCTTTGTTAACCATGATTATTTCTAAGTGATGGAAGTACTGCTGATAATTTATTCATAATTTAAAAATGTCTCTACATTTCCTTTAGTTTACATTATTAAATTGACATTTTATATTAAAAAGAATAAACAAAACATAGTTAAAAACCAGTGGATTTGAATCCAAGTGATTTTTGCCTACATAATCTTGGGAGGAATTCCTTAGAATTATTTTGTGTTTATTCAAACTGAAAAAGCAGAAGCTAACTAATCTGCTTAGAATTGAGAAGCAAATTTTTGATGGGTTGTTAGGTAACAGAATCAGATACAAAAATCCAGTAATCTTTCTACCATTAAATGATAGAAACTTGCATCTAAACTTCTAAAGGGACTGTGAGGTCATGCTAATTGGCTTTTTAACAATTTGTTGCTTATTAAATATTTAGCAAGACTCTGAGGAGGCCTGCTGTGGTATCATATGAGTGGCTTTCAGACTTTTGCCCATAAAGTTGAAGAGTTCAAAATGATCCTATATGACAATGATGCTGCAAAGAGTTAAGATTATAAATATGTATAGTATAAAGGTCTTCCCACTGAAGGGCCAGAGCAGGCATTCAGGAAATGCTGCAGCGAAATACTGTAGTTTCGCGTACTACTAATATCATTATTTATAGGTGAATTAACTTTTAATTTCATTATAAAATTCCCTGATTAAGTACCAGCAATTTCTCAACGCTATTTATTCGTTTGCCTAGTTTGTTTTTATACAGTATCTAATCTCTGATTTTTGTTAATGACTTGACATTGCTATAAACTGGATCAGTGGATGGCATAAAATGGAAAATCATTCTTCATGCTGCATTTCCTTTTGCGATTATATAACTCTACAGGCTCCTTTAGGGCAAATAAGAAAGCCAAAGGGATAAGGATTATCAAATATATATTATGAACAAGAAAGAAGTCCTTCAGTTTCCTTCAGTATATAGTGCTCTTTGAATTACTTTTCAGATAAGCTGTACTGAGCCCTCTGCTTACACCATCATGGTAACAATATATTTTACTATATTATCTTTGGCTTTAGTGTTATTTTGAATCCTCCTCTGTTATAGAATAGGAGCATAGAGTAGACTGTCATTATGAATTATATGTATTTATTTACATATGCACTCACATAGAAATACATTTGTGATGTCAGCATCACCACTTTATTACAATGTCATATCTGCGTACATTTGACTCTTTATGCTGTAGCATCAGGAAAAAGTAGAGTCAAAAGAGTTGTGTTCTTATCCCCAATCTACCATTCACCGGCCATGACTGGGTACATCAACATGCCCCTCACTTTAGATCCCAGAGAAGGGATGTGATCAGCGTCCAAATGTACAATGAACAAGGTCAAGGAAATAAAGAAAAAAGAACAAACCAAACCTGTCTGTTGACAAACATGCTGTCTGGGCAGACTGCTTCTCATTTTATGATGAAAACAACCACTACCGCCACTTCGGCAACATCTGCCACAACAACATGAAGCCAATGGAAGAAGTGCAGCAGAGCCTGGGAGAGGAGGAAAGGATGCAGCCTGACTCAGAGGCTGAGGCTAAAAGTTTCGTGTATCTGTAAATTATGAAGCTAAAAATTATACATATATGTACTTATATATATACACAGACATTTTAGAAAACTATTTGTTAATAAGATTTATAGCTGTTTTGAGAGAGAAAAGAATAACATAAAGAAAGAATAGACATAAATAGAAACAGAAGCAATAATGGGGACATAAAAGTGGAAAAGTTTCCTGAAAGGAATCTATAAAAATGAAAAAGAGAATTAAAAAATGAAAAGAATCACACCTGCATATTTACTGGCAAAATGTACTTAGATGAAGAGAGAAATCTCAATGCATATAATGTTTACCTGTGAAGGAATAAAGCTCTGGCTGGCTCAGAATTCTCCTTAGGAATGATAAATGCTAGAGAACAGTGGAGCAATGGGTTAAAATTTCTATGAGGAAACTCTTGAGACCTCACAAATTTAATACCTCTTTGTTAAATTTCATGTGTAAAGGCAGGAGAAACACATTCTCATATATGCAAAGCATTGAGAAACACTTAAAGTTATTGGATGTTTTACTCCAGTGGCCCAAGAATGAGCAAAACATGGTATAAAAGAACTTGTGGTTATTTGAAACCAAACGCAGGAGTAAGCCAAATATTTATAGTAAAATGAGTTTTTTAATTAAATGCAAATTTGAAAATTTTCTTGAAAGAGAAAAGATGTACTCTTACAATTTTATTAACAATAATTTGGACCTAAGATGTCACGTAAGGTGAGGGGGTATATGGTAAGAAGCATTCCATATTTTACACACACACACACACACACACACACACACACACACACACACACACTGTTCTTATGTACTCAGTTGCTGAATGCAGGGATGGTAGGTGGTCAGCACACATGCACCAGGTGCCCCTTGCTATTGTTCCATTTGTTTATAGCTGGTATCTCTTCTGATTGGCTGAAGTGTACCTTCTGATTGGTTGTACCATACCAGTTGTTAAATGTTTTGAATATCAACCAGGTTGATTGAATGAATGGATTAATGAATGATCAGAGATGATCTCTTCTTTTATCCTTACTCCTATATTGTTTGGGGTATTTTTACCCTCACATTTAAGAATCTTTGAGCAGGTGTATATTTTATTTATACTCAGTAAAATTCTGCCTCTCCTTCCTTTACATCAACCACAATATTCCATTTGTGTGCAGCTGCCTACCAAGTCTGAGGACAACAATAATGTTGCATTTGACTTTTATTATTTTTTTTTAATATCAAGATTTCTTCTCTATCCACATTCTCCATAATAGTGTATAATCATCTGAGACTGTATTATTTCTGAATCTATTCTTAGTTACAGTATTGTGGACACCACTGGGTACCTTGGGCATTATTATAATTCATTCTATGTCATGCCTGCCAGGACTCCTTAGTAAGTGGATCCATACCTCACTTGTTCATTTTCTTGTCTCCCTTTAGGGATACATTTAATATTAAGATTAAAAAAAGGTTAGAAAGGCTCGTAGGCATTGTATTGTCGTTTTAAAAGTGACTAGGATGAAATGGGTGCTATGATTTGGTTTAATTATGCTTAATTGATGCAAAGCTTAAACCAGTGTCCAGATCTCCTGCTCCACTGCTTTTTTTTTTTTTAACATCTTTATTGGAGTATAATTGCTTTACAATGGTGTGTTACTTTCTGCTGTATAACAAAGTGAATCAGCTATACATATACATATATCCACATATCTCCTCCCTCTTGTGTCTCCCTCCCACCCTCCCTGTCCCACCCCTCTGCCCCATGGCTTTTAATCAGGGTAGTTCATTTTCGGACAAACATATGCTTTCTTGTACTACTAACATGTGCTGCATTTCTAGCCCAAAGCTTTATCATTTTGCTATTTTAGATTGTAGTCCAGAAACCTAAATTTTCTTCTTTGACACCATCTGCATAGCTAGTCTTTCACCTCCCATAGCCTCCTTTCTCTTTGAAACTCCCAACTGTTAGTTGGAAGAATCAATGACAACACCACCTGTACCCCCACAGATTCCTAAGCCAGACTCTGCAGTTCCAAAAGATGTTTCCTGGAGACTCCTTTATTGCCTAATTAATTAATTAATTAATATTTATTGAGCAGCTATTGTGTGCCAGGAACTGTGCTAATTGGTTCTTTCCCAACTGAATAGTAATTGAACTGATAATGAACTTAAGGGGAATTTCTATTGCAATATGCAAACAAATAAGTTGCCTTTCTCCCCACTAAGGGCATTTCTGTCTTGTTTTCCCCTTAAAATTCTAGAGATACACTTAAGATATCTTACAGTAAAATTTCCATTTCATTTTTTAAGCTTCTATTTTTTTCATTTTTAGGGAAGGTATGTTCATTCAGACACATTAGAAAATTCAGATTAAAAGCAAGAGGAAAACTGGCCAAAAAAAAAAGGAAAATGTTTTATATGTGCATGCATTAAAACGGTCTGAAAGAATGTACTCTTCATGGAACCTCTCTGCGAAATGAGACTCGAGACAAGGAGGGGAGGAGGCTGGAGAAGGTATTTTGCTTTGTTCCCTTATGTATGGCTTGAATTTTTATGATCATATATTGTTTTTATAATTAAAGATCTAAATGCAGATATGAAACAAAAAACATCAAGGTCATCTAGAGTCGGCAATCCTTCTACTACAGTGGCACATGGGAACATAAAGGAATAAACTACACTTACATCTAATTGTTAGGATTTTATTAGATTCAGAATGTGGCTTGTAATCTATTGATGATGTCTAGATCTTGCCTTGAGGACACTATTGAGAGACAGTTCTGAAGGGTGCTGGTATCATCTAAAAGATGACGTTGGAGCCCTAACCCCTAGTACCTCAGAATGTGACCTTATTTGGAGATAAGGTGTTTACAGAGATAATCAAGTTAAAAAGAAGTAATTAAGGTGGGTCCTAATCCAGTGTGACTGGTGTTCTTTTATTTATTTATTTTTAAAACATTTTTATTGGAGTATAATTGCTTTACAATGGTGTGTTAGTTTCTGCTTTATAACAAAGTGAATCAGCTATACACATACATATATCCCCATATCTCTTCCCTCTTGCGTCTCCCTCCCTCCCATCCTCCCTATCCCACCCCTCTAGGTGGTCACAAAGCACCAAGCTGATCTCCCTGGCAACACAATTTTTTGAACAAGAAAAAAACTTATTATTTTTTGGGAAAAGCAAGGGCCTTGTTTGAATCCCTGATCATATCCTTGTGAGATATATCTATATCTATATATAGATATATAGATATATAGATGTGTGTGTGTGTGTGTGTGTGTGTGTGTGTGTATAGCCATTTAATGATAGCCATTCTTACAGGTGTGAGGTGATACCTCGTTGTGGTTTTGATTTGCATTTCTCTGATGATTAGTGATGTTTGGCATCTTTTCGTGTACCTGTTGGCCTTTTGTATGCATTCTTTGATTTTGTCTGTTTTATTTACTTCTGTATGCTCAGGCTTAGAGTGGAACCTGGCATATAAAAGTTACTCAATAAATCGTTGTGGGAAAAATAAAGACCATGTGTTAGCATTTTAAAAATACTTAGGTGATTCTGATTCAGGTGGTTCTAGGTATATTCAGCTACTGGTTAAAATTATAGAATATTTAAAAGAAATTAAAGCTATTTGCAGGGACAGATAATTAATAGATCAGAGGAAAGATTTATTATCTGATTTGCTTCAGAGATGGATATGATTTCTTAAAACATAAAAAGCATTACCCATAAAAGTGGTGGATAAATTCACTTACCTTAAGATGAAGAACTTTAATTCAACGACAGACACCATGAAGAGGATGAAAAGATAGGTCACAAACCAAGAGATGTAATTTGCAACACATGTAACTGACAGAGGACTAGTATCTGCAAATAAATGATTTCATTTAGAAATAAATAATACCTACGAATCAATAAGAAAAATACAAGCTGATATAAAATGAACGAAAGGCCTGGATAGACATTTCCCAAAAGAAATCCAAATGACCAGTAAATGTATGATAATGTGCTCATTTTACTGGTAATTAAGAATTATAAGTTAAAATCATGATATGACATTACACATTCATTAAACTGACAAAATTAAAAAGACAAATCTGCCAATATTAACTATTGGAGTAGATATGGATCAATGGAGAATTATACCTTGCTAAGGGAAGTAAATATTGGTACAGCCACTTTCAAAATGATTTTTAGCACTATCTTTTAAACTTGAACATACCCCAGAACCTGGCATTTCCTTTCCTAGGTATATTCTAGAGAAACTCTTGCATATAAACACCATACAAATGCAAGGATGTTCATAGCTGTTTAGCATGTTATTTGTGATAGAAAATTATTGAAATACCCCAAATACCCACCACCATGACAATAACTATATAAATAAAATGGAATATTATATGTAGTGAAGATGAAGAGCTCACAGCTACACTGCTATAGCATGCCTGAATTTTGAAAACATAATATTGAGTGAAAAAAAGCAGGTCACAAAAGAATCCACACAGCTAAATACCATTTTTAAAGTTTATAAACAAGTGAAACTTAATTTACTATTTAAGAATACATATGTATGGAGTAATACCATAAGAAAAGCAAAGGAATGATAAATACCAATTTCAGGATAGTGGGTAGTTCTGGTGGGGGTGTAGGAAGAGGCAGAGGAGGGGATTAGAAAGGGGCATGTGGATTAGTACAGGGATGTTGGGAATATTCTAGTTCTGAGGGTACGTGGTAAAGTCATGAGGTAATTATTTTTATGCTTCACTATTTATGTGTATGTGACCTTCTTTTGTATGCCTATTAGATAATTTAAAAATCCAATCATAAGAATGATTTTTAACTATGGAAACTTTTAGTTTGTAGTTACCAGATTGTAAATTCCTTGAGTGTACCTGTTTGGCACAAAGAAAATATCAACAATGATTTGATGAAGGAAGATTTTTGTGATATGGGTATACCAGTACTTCTTGAAAAAAAGTAGAAGAGATTGAAGACTGATGTCCTCTGTAGTCCTCTTATCACTTTGTCTTAATTTGCTTAAGATAGTCATTTTTTTTCACAGAATATAGCTAAATCACCATCCCACTTCATGAGAATATCAAATTAATGGGATCTGAATGAATGTGGTTTTACTAATCTGTATAAAATTGATAATTAGCTTGTGTGGAAACATCATTTGGTCTAGCATATGCAATTCATGTCTTGAAAGGTGCTGATGGAAGGAATTAGAAGATTTAATTTATGCTGTGAAAATGTTCTTTCTGAGCCCTCTTTATATGATGCAAAGATTTCTTAAAGAATGTTTTATGATTATCTCAACCTTGGGATGGAGTGTAGGGGGATGGGTCATAAAAAGGTAAAGCTGTCTAGGATGGGAATGAAAATAAGAAGGTAAAATATTCTGCTCCTCACCAAATGCATCTTTTGTTTTTATGTTCTGGGTTTTTGCTTCACTAACTAAGCAATAGAAAACAATTGAAGTAATATGAAGAAAGCCCCTGCTTCAGGTGACTCTGTCTTAGAAGGGAATATGGTATTTAGAAAAGGGATTCTATTCATGTTCTCTGGGTTGATGCTGACACTTGACACCCCTACCTTGGATGAGCTCCTGAAGTTGGAACTTCATGGCAGTTGAGCTTGGTTCAAGAAGGATCATCAACACTAGATGCACTACAGTTTATGTCCATTCCTAGGGAGGATGCTTGGACCTAGGGAGTGTACTGCTCTGGGATTAGTGGAGATGGATCCTTGGAGGCATTATTGTTTTTTGGACTAGAGTCTTCCAATGTATAGGCCTTTGCTTCAAGATCCAGGATGTCTTAGGTATTCAGTTGGCTCAGGTGGGTCAATTTAAGAGGCGTGATAGAAGATGCTCCCATTCCGTCTAGGTAACTCAGTAACCAGAAGAATGATTCTAAGCATCAGACACCAGGAAGGAATAGTCTGAAGGCCTCTGAGGCAATCACTGACATCCCCAAATTAGTTTGGGAGCAGAAGACATAGGTAAGGAAAAAGAAGCAGATCTGTAAGAAAACTTAAGACCCTAGTTATAAAGTATTAATCTAATCTTATTCAAATTCTTTCTTAAAAGAAATTAAAGATGATACAAATAGATGGAGAGATATACCATGTTCTTGGATTGGAAGAATCAACATTGTGAAAATGACTCTACTACCCAAAGCAACCTACAGATTCAGTGCAATCCCTATCAAACTACCATTGGCATTTTTCACAGAACTAGAACAAAAAATTTCACAATTTTTATGAAAACACAAAAGACCCCAAATAGCCAAAGCAATCTTGAGAAAGAAAAACAGAGCTGGAGGAATCAGGCTCCCTGACTTCAGACTGTACTACAAAGCTACAGTAATCAAGACAGTATGGTACTGGCACAAAAACAGAAATATAGATCAATGGAACAGGAGAGAAAGCCCAGAGATAAACCCACGCACATATGGTCACCTTATCTTTGATAAAGGAGGCAAGAATATACAGTGGAGAAAAGACACCTCTTCAATATGAGGTGCTGGGAAAACTGAATAGCTACATGTAAAAGAATGAAATTAGAACACTCCCTAACACCATACACAAAAATAAACTCAAAATGGATTAAAGACCTAAATGTAAGGCCAGACACTATCAAACTCTTAGAGGAAGACATAGGCAGAACACTCTATGACATAAATCACAGCAAGATCCTTTTTGACCCACCTCCTAGAGAAATGGAAATCAAAACAAAAATAAACAAATGGTACCTAATGAAACTTCAAAGCTTTTGCACAGCAAAGGAAACCATAAACAAGACAAAAAGACAACCCTCAGAATGGGAGAAAATATTTGCAAATGAAGCAACTGACAAAGGATAATCTCCCGAATATACAAGCAGCTCATGCAGCTCAATATCAAAAAAACAAACAACCCAATCCAAAAATGGGCAGAAGACCTAAATAGACATTTCTCCGAAGAAGATATACAGACTGCCAACAAACACATAAAAGAATGCTCAACATCATTAATCATTAGAGAAATGCAAATCAAAACTACAATGAGGTATCACCTCACACCAGTCAGAATGGCCATCATCAAAAAATCTATAAACAATAAATGCTGGAGAGGGTGTGGAGAAAAGGGAACCCTCTTGCACTGTTGGTGGGAATGTAAATTGAAACAGCCACTATGGAGAACAATATGGAGGTTCCTTAAAAAACTTAAAATAGAACTACCATACGACCTAGCAATCCCACTACTGTGCATATACCCTGAGAAAGCCATAATTCACAAAGAGACATGTACCACAATGTTCACTGCAGCTCTGTTTACAATAGGCAGGACATGAAAGCAACCTAAGTGTCCATTGACAGATGAATGGATAAAGAAGATGTGGCACATAGATACAATGGAATATTACTCAGCCATAAAAAGAAATGAAATTGAGTTATTTGTAGTGAGGTGGATGGACCTAGAGTCTGTCATACAGAGTGAAGTAAGTCAGAAAGAGAAAAACAAATACCGTATGCTAACACATATATATGGAATCTTAAAAAAAAAAAAAAGTGGTCATGAAGAACCTAGGGGAAAGACGGGAATAAAGATGCAGACCTACTAGAGAATGGACTTGAGGATACGGGGAGGGGGAAGGGTAAGCTGGGACAAAGTGAGAGAGTGGCAGGGACATATATACACTAGCAAACATAAAATAGATAGCTAGTGGGAAGCAGCTGCATAGCACAGGGAGATCAGCTCGGTGGTTTGTGACCAGCTAGAGGGGTGGGATAGGGAGGGTGGGAGGGAGGGAGACGCGAGAGGGACAAGATATGGGGATATATGTATATGTATAACTGATTCACTTTGTTATAAAGCAGAACTAAGACACCATTGTAAAGCAATTATACTCCAATAAAAATGTTAAAAAATATTGTTTCTTAAAACAGAAAGGTAGTGATTGAAGATTGATTACAAATGCAGTTTAAGATCTTAAATCCAAGATTTGTAATTGCTAGAAGTTGTCATGTCAGGAAATTTCAATATTCCAGTCTTGGGAGAAAAGATCGTCTTTCCCCAGGTTTAATCTTTTCCACTTGAAGACTGCTGTTATGAGCACAGTTCCTGGTCCTTAGGATACAATGATGGTCTTGTAATCTCATCCCACTTGGTCACAGGACCTCTACAGTGGACCTGACAAAGCACTGAATAGACTTAAATAAAGTTTTGCTGACTGCCCAGTAAAGAAATGATTAATAGCAAAACAGCCAGATACGCCCAAAGTGATTGCACCATAGCTCATCTTCTCAGTTTCTCACATTTTTTATTAAAATGGTAGATTGACTTTTCTGCTTTCACAGCTTCTTCAGTGTAAGATGATGCATGTTTTGCCTGGCATCAGCAGCAGCCTGCAATTGTAAGATTGAATTCCTGTTACTGTGTGTGTGCGCACGCATGCATGGGCTATAGTGCAAAAGTTCCGGACTGAGTGTTAGGACACCCAGTTTTTATTTTTGCTTTCTGCACTCACAATCCAGATGACTTAGTGAAAACCACTACTCTTTGAACTTTTAAATTTTGCAACAGCAGCTTTTCCTTTGGTTCCTCAGAGGTGTGTGAGAGTGCTTTGTCATGGTTGCTGGGTGAGCCCACGAGGCACTGTGGTGCAATGGTTAGGTTCACTGGTGCTGGATGCAAACAGATCCTGTTTTGAATCCTGGTCTTGCCATTTACTCTGTGTGAGTGTAGAGAAATTGCTTCTTAGTGTTTTCTCATTTGCTTGAATATGGCTATTGTGAGCTTTAAGTGAGAACCTGTCTGTACCAGAAAACCAACAAGCGTGGTGACAACTTGTCTTCTGACAATTATGAATCTTGATGCTCTTTTGACATAAGATTATACCTGGTAATACATCTGACATTAATCTCTAATCACTACCTTTCTGGTTCAAGAGAGAATTCAGAAGAGCTCAGTTAAATATCTTAAAGGTAGGGTTTAAATTGTATGTATGTGGTTCTGGTCCTCTCTTTTTTCTGCCTTCTAAAATTCTTGGGGTCTGCAGTGGGCCTCAGTGACTGACATTGGAGACTTTCAGATGGACCCTGCATTTGTTGAGTAGATAAATTCATTAATATTGCCACTGTACTATCAGTCAAGAATAAAGCCTTGATGACCCATCTAATCTCCAAGACATATTCCAAGTATCCATATTCAGTCTTTGTTCCTGACCAACTACGGGGACTTTTATTTTAAAATATTCTCTGTCATTGCAACCAGCTTCTGTTTTCTGGGACACAACCCCCTCCCCAAAGCTTGCATTGGTGCTTTGAGGAATTATTTATGTTCTCCCCAATTTTCCACAAAATAAGAAAAATGTACATCATAATTATCTATTATTCCTTTTTCCCAAAATGTAGTAGTATTTTTTTGCACTTTGGACAAAGAGGCATTGCTAAACTTCTTTTTCCATGGAAAGCAGTAAAAACCTTACAGAGAGTAAATAGGATTTGTTTTCTCAACAGTGGCTGTTACTCAGAGTTAATGATATTTCATCATTATCACTGCATTTGTAATACGGTGCTTGACGGTTGGTGTTCAGTTAACAACGGAAAATACCAGGTGTGAATAAAGTCAGTAAAAAGAAGATGTTCACTATGAGGAAGCTAACTATTTAACAAAAATGTGTTTCACGTCTAATAGGATTTCTTGGCAATCTCAATGCAAGGACCATTTTGGAGTTTATATCAGGAAAAGAGACCACATTATGAGAAAGAGACAAAATAAGTAAACACGTTATCTGGTCATTCTTTGATGTTTAGGTTATTTATATCCTACCAGGTTCTTAAAATGACTTAAGGTATCTTGCAAAGATCCATATATGGTAGCAAAGATAAAATAAATTGAAAATGAAAATGAAAAATGAAGCAAAGGAAAAACTAAAGATAGGAAGGTACAGTGGAGCCTGGAATTACCTTAGTACAAAAAGACAAGCTGTGAAATCCTACTTGCCAGGAAAGGCCCCGAAAGTTGGCTTAAACCTTCCTGTTGGCCAGTGTTAAAGGGAAATGTGATCTACCTTGCAGTTCACAATATTAGTAATATAGTGAGACATTCCTCCCCTGGATATTTATAGAGAGGGCATTTTGAAATCTAGTTAACAACATCCTCAGCAACAAGATAAGAAAACACAATTTAAAAAATTGTGACAAAATACACATAACATAGAATTTATCATTTTAACCATTTTAAAGTGTACAATTCAGTGACATTAAGTACATTCACATTGTTGTGCAGCCATCACAACTATCTAGTTCCAGAATTTTTCATAAAATGAAAACCCCATACCCACTGAGTAGTCCCTTGGCAACCACCAATCTCCTGTCTTAACAACATTCCTATAGTAAGCATGATAAACACTTTTATAACCCTATGCATTATAATGCCACAGGTAGAAGTGGATGACAGCATACTGTTTTCATATTTATGTTTGTCTTCTATAATGTTGACTTTCTAGAAAAAAAGAAAACTGACTTGACAGAAGAGAGGTTAGATAGCCTCCCTCACCTCTGAAACCACCAGAGAGAATACCTGGAGAGGACTTGTTCCACCTAATTGGTTGGGTTGGAAGAACTTCTACAGAGAGACATTCGCCAGGATATTAAAGAGGTTAGTTTGGAGGAAAAGAAAGGCTTGGATCAAGTTTGTTGAAGAGTGACTTATAGCCAAGAATTACCTAACTGTCTTAGCATTTATCAAAACCCTAAGGGTCAATTGAATTCCTCCTGTTGGAGGCTAATCTAGCATGAGGGAGAGAGGGAAGCCACATTTGTTGCCCTGAAGGAAAAAGAAGTAAAGATTTGGGAAGCTGGAGGTGAAACAAGTATGATTCAGCCCATTGAGCTAAATTCTAGATAAGCAAGGTTTTGGGGAAGGGAGATGGGATAGATGGGATTAGTAACCTTTAAAATCATTGTGGGACTCAATTTGTAGATTGGATTCCTTAATTTCTGCTTCTAATGTGCTACAAAGAAAGACTGGTTGATTTTGCCTTGCTCCAGTATTTAATTCAAGTTTTGAATAATAAGTGGGCATATGAGTATGAAAAACAACATGAGTCAAGATATGCAGGCATTGCACTTTGGGCTGCACTCAGAATCATCTTTGATTCTTTCTCCTTGCTTCTTTTCAGCCACACATCCAGTCATTTGATGAGTTCTGCTTACTTGATGTCTTCAGTGTTTTTCTTACAACTCTCTTCCATTCTTAGGGTCATGACCCTCATTCAGGACCTTATTAGCCTCTTTTGTCTGGATGACTACTATAGTTTTCTAACTGGTCTTACATCTGTTAAGCTCTTGACCATTTAATTCTTTTTTCAAACTGTTGCAAGAATAAATGTCCTAAAAGGCTATTTAGATCAGTACGCTCATATCACTCTTTTCTTCAGTATAAGAAATAAATATATGATAATGATGTCATCACAATTAGAGAAAAAAGGATTATTCAAAAAGTTGAGCTCAGGCGTGAGTTATTATTTAGGGAAAACCGCTACTTAAATCCTCATCATATGTCATAATAAAGTATGGATATATTAATGAAATAATAAAAGCACTCGAAGAAGATATAGGTGAATATTTTTCTGATTGAAGGATAGGTAAGAGACTAATGGGAGAAACCACAGAGAAAAAAAATGATTGACTTGACAACATAAAAATTTTAATTCTCTAGGTCAAAAATATAAATGAAAAGATATGCACGAAACTGGTCAAAATGCATAATGAGTATGAGAGATCCCTGCTTTTTTTTTTTTTTTTTTTTTTTGCGGTACGCGGGCCTCTCACTGTTGTGGCCTCTCCCGTTGTGGAGCACAGGCTCCGGATGCGCTGGCTCAGCGGCCATGGCTCACGGGCCCAGCCGCTCAGCGGCATGTGGGATCTTCCCGGACCGCGGCACGAACCCGTGTCCCCTGCATCGGCAGGCAGACTCTTAACCACTGTGCCACCAGGGAAGCCCCCTGCTTTTTTATTCTCTAGTTCCAGTCACACTTACCTTGTGGCAGTTACTAGAAACAGTCAGACACCTTTGCATGTGTTGTTCCTTCTGCATGGAATGCTCTTCCTGAACATCCTCCCGTGACTGGTGCTTCCTAATTCTTTAGGTCTAGGTCAAATATTCTCTTTTTAGAAAGGTCTTCCCTGTTAACCTTCTGTAAAGTAACTAGCCCTCATTGTCTCACCCTTTATGACCTTGACTCTGTCACATTACTTGTTTCGTGTTCTTCATAGCTGTCATCACTGATGGAAATCATCTTATTTGTTAGTGTTCTCATTTGTTGTCCTCTAGAATGCAAGCTGCATGAATGTCTGGGTCTCATCTGTCTTGGTCAGCAGCAGCTAGACTTCTATATGTAGATAAAAATGTCTATATGTAGATAAAAAGATTGGAAGGATATGTAACAAAATACAGTAATGGGGTTATTTTTAGGTAGAATTTTGTAGATGATTAATTTTTTCTTTTTTTTAACTTTTCTGTCTTTCCCAAATTTTCTAAAATGAGTGCATTACTTTGATTGTCAGAATTATAACTAAATAATATTTAATAGAAGTCATATTTTATTAAACAATAGCAGCTATAGTGTTAGATCATTAATCTCCATTAGCATTGACAAAAGATGATAAACTATGCAGACTATAAAGAACAAATTTCCTAGAAACAAAAGTGTCAGCTTGCATCCTCTTAAAGTATTCACACATTTAACACATCCAGTTAGCATAACTGAATAATGAGGAAATCATGCCAAAAAGTACCATCCAAATTGGATCTTCTTTTAAGATTCTAAAATAAAACTCTTTAAATAAGAAGAAAAATAATTAAAAAAAAAACAAGTACCACTTCCTAGTTTCAAAAAATAATTGTCAGGGGTTTAGTCTCCCTGAATCTACCAGACATTAAAAAGGGCAGTTGAGGAAAAGACCTGAATATAAAACAGTTTGAAAAATAGCACAGTGGAACTATCTACGTTGCCATCTGCAGAGATACTATGACTCTGGAAAGGTCTGTTATAGTCTTTTACCCATTCTGAGCAATTCTTTGTCATTTATTAACATTGTTTAAACTGATCAGTTTAACATGGGGAAAAAAGCACCAGTTTTTTTTCCTCCAGAATGCAAATTTTTTTGGCCATGAGTGAGACTTGGTCGGGTTTTTTTATATAAAGTGATTATACTTTAAATGACCTCAAATGGTCAAGTTGTTAGGAGCAAAAGTAAAGCAAGATATAGCAGCCCTGTGTTTCATTTATTCACTCGTGAAATCTTTATTCAGCACCTAATATGAATCAAGCACTGTTGGGTATTGGGAATGTGATAGTAAGACATATGATACTTGTCCTCAAGGAGCTTACCTTCTAGTGGAGGGAACACTAGTAAACCACATAGATACCAATTGTGATAAGTTTTGGAGGAGTAATAGTTCCATAAATAATAAAAGGGTAAGGAGCAATAGACAGATATAGAGATAGGGAAGACTTCTTCAAGGAGATGACATTTAGGCTGGGACCTAAAAGGATGAAAAGGAGTTTGCTACGTGAAAAGCCAAAAGGTGTTCATTCCCAGTTCAGAGATGTCTAGGAAATGTCAGAATCCTGCATGATCAAGCAAAGTGAGCAGTCGAAACGTGAGATGAAGTTGGAAACATAGATAGAGGCCAGGTCACATTGGATATTGTAGTTTTTAATTTTAAATACCATAGGAAGCCACTAAAGTATTTTAATCAGGGAAGTGACAGGATTTAAAATACCATAGGAAGCCAATAAAGTATTTTAATGGGGAAATGACAGAATCCAATTTTAAATGATCATTCTTGCTATTACGAGGAGATTGAGTTTTAAAGGGACAGAACTAAAAGCAGGAGGACTAGTCAGGAGACTACTGTAGTCATCCAGAAGAAAGGCTAGGGTTGGACCATAGTATTGGCAGTGGAGATGGAGAGAAGTGGATAGATGCAGGATATATTTTGGAAGTATACTCAATTGGGATGCTGTGGGATTGGATACAAGAATTTAGAAAAAAATTAGGTTGAGCCCCAAGCTCTGGCTTGATCTTCTGGGGGCAAAGCATAGGATGAGAAGATTGGCAGAGGAACAGAGCTTTTTTTGAGTGTGGTGGGGAGTTAAGATTTCTAATTTTGGTACTTTAAAATGGAGATGGCTTAAAAAATATTCAAGTGAAGATACTGATTAAGCAGTGAAGATACCAATTCAAATGGTCAAACAAAATCTTGAAATTTTCAGTAATATTTTGTCACAGACACTGTTAACCCTTCACCCATATTCTCTTGGATCCCTTTATGGCTTTTGAGTATAATGGCCCCAGTGTACTTTCCCTCTCAACAGCCAGCACTTGGATCCATTTGTTGGAGGGCTGCCCTAAGGCTGCTGGAACCTGCTTTGCCTGCCCAGATGGAGAACAGGGAGTGCCTTCAGGGGTCAGATGGGGGCAGCCTTAACCAATAATTAAGCCATGCGGAACTATAAATATTCCATCTCTATTTCTTTGAATTGGGATGACTACACTGTCTCTAGAATTCCCCCATAGCTGGAGCTCACTGCAGGACTTTCCTTGATATGGTAGCCTTGCTTGGCTTCCTTTGCTCTCTGATCCCACTTCTCCACTCTTCTACCAGTTTTCCTTGAGAAATTCCCTAATAAAATACTTACCCACATATCCTCATCTCATAGTCTCCCTCTGGAGAACATAACTTAACTGAACATCAACCTGGTCTATCATTGTCCAGCCTCACTGTGAAACAAAAACCATGGTGCTCAAACACTGTCTGAGTCAGTTATGACATATTCAAAGTGGTTTTCTTTGCTTTATTTGGTTTCCATTAAATGAAAAAATATATTTAAATGTGTATGAAAAATTGATCGTATTCATTATATACCTCAAATACATTTTCTTAATTTTTCCTGAAATGGAGCAAATTAAGGAAAGCAGATGTGGAAGAATAACTAATGTATTTTAAGAGTAAACATTTCTGCAGTTATGCATACCTCTAGTTTACTTGGTTGAATTTCACATATTTATCGTTACTTTAGATTTGGGCTTTATTTAAGTAAATAATTCATTTCTCACTCTTCAACTTATTTAGAAGCTGAGTTCTGATGTGTTCTAAGCCATTCGGGATGCTGTTAAAGATGGCAGGTGCCATGCCAAGAGGAAAGGCTGCCTTGGCTCTGTTGATGATGTCATCATCGCTGTGGTCAGTCCGTCTTAACACCTTGGCATCAACTCTCCTTCTAGTCAGTCACTGAGTCCCATTCTTTATATAATGACATCTCTGCCATATTTGTCTTTTTACCTCTCCCAACAGGCTCCACCCTATTTCAAGCCCATACCTCTTAGCCAGACTTTCATAGTAGCCTTCAAATCAATTCCCCTTCATTCAATCATTTCTCTTTCCCATCTCACCTATACTGGAGGTCGGAAGGGGCTGAATATTCTTCCGGATCTCACTTCCCAGGTCAAAGATCTTCACAGACTCCCCACTGTCAGCAGAGTAGAATCACTTCCCACACCAGTCAAAGCCCTGGATCAACTTATGTGTTGACTGGGTTGTTGGACCAGGTGCCCTCTGAGTTTCCTTCTGTATGAGTTTCCTATCCCTGCTGTAACAAATTACCACAAACGTGGCGGCTTAAAACAACGCACATTTATTTTCTTATAGTTCTGGAGGTCAGAAGTTTGAAATGGTTTCATTGGGCTAAAATCAAGGTGGTGGCAGGGCTACATTTCTTCTGAAGTTTCCAGGGGAAAATCCATTTTCTTGACTTTTCTAGCTTTCAGAGGCCACCTGCATTCCTTGAATTGTGGTTCCTTTCTCGATCTTCAAAGCCGGAAATGTCAGACTAAGTCCTTCTCGTGTTACCATCTCTCTGGTTTTCCTTCTTCTGCTTCCTCCAGGCTGACTCATAAGTAATCTCACTTACCCTTTCCTCCAGGTTAGGTTAAGGGGAGGCTCCAAGAGGAGATGCAATGGTGAGCTTTGGGTCTTTATTTTTCTCTCTTCCTTCCTGCTGGGTATCTGTGGATTGGGTGTCACTCCTCTTCCAAATGCCAGCTCTTGTGATGTGGCCATCTCCATACTGCTTTCCTCTCTGGGTTCTGGTAACCACTCTCTTCTTATGTCCCTTCAGGCCTAGGATACTAATGGTTCCTGGTTATAGCTGAGTGTGAACAACTCATCCTGGGTTTGCCTGGTACTTTCCAGGTTTTAGCACTAAAAGTCCTGAATCCTGGGAAACTCTCAGTTTCCCACTGGGGCAGTCGGCTGCCCTACTTTTAGTAGACACTAAATCCTGCCCACTCCTTTGAAAATGATTTTTTTTCATTATATTCTCAATTTTCCAGTTTGAATGTATCATGAGTTTCCTGCTGGGACCCTGATAAAGCCGTGTTTGACATGTAAGGTATTTGGAATTTATCCTTAACTTCTTCACTTTAGAAAGACTACTCTGGCTGTAATATGGAGAACCAAATGAAGGAGGTTAGGGTAGATGCAGGGAGACAGAAAGCTGTCAGAGTAGCCAATAAGGTGTCGTCATGCCTGCACTAAGGCAATGGGAATGAAGAGGGAGAGGGTAGTGGTGGGGGAACTGAGAAATATAAGTAAGGCAGGTATATCAGGGTAAAGCAATTAATTGGATGTGGGGGAACAGAGGTAGGGAAGAGACAAGGACGACATCCAGCCAGTTGCTGGGACACTTGGGTGGACTGTGGTGCCACTCACTGAGATAAGAAACACCAGGGAAGGGTTAAGTTTGATTGCGAAGACTAGACTATGAGTGTAAAGTTTCTCTCTGTGCAGCTTTTATTTTCACCTTATTAAACAAGTCTCTGTTAGGGATTTTGTTCAATTAAAACCTTATGAATTTGTTAATGTCCTGAGTTTGCATGTGATAGAAAGTGACCATAACTGTCGTTATTAGTGCTATAAGAGCCAGCAAAACCTGCTCTTTCTGGAGAAGCTTTCACCACTTTGTGAGTTTCTGGAGGTCTATCTAGCAGATTAGCCTGTACTTGATGAGGGTAAATGTGAAAGACCAAAGTTGGAGTGGGCCCTCCCTTTGAAATCAAAAGACTTTAGACAGAATCTTATGAGGAAGGAAGATTCCATGAGAGAATAAATCTGAGTGAGCTGCTGAAATTCTCCCTTCAGCAGTCTGGCTAAGCAAGCAGTGAATAGAAACTTTTGAATTGGTGTGTGACCTATGAGCATGTGTAACAAATGACTTTGTACATCTTGGAAACATTTGGAATGCTTGAGTGTCTGTGTGTGACATTTAAATGTGAGGAACACTTGAGTAAGTCTCAGAGTTAGCTGGAGTCAATAAATGCTTTAATCAATATGCCGTGGCATTTATAACTAGTACTGTAATTCCTCCTAAATCTCTAGGTGATTATGTCCTGTAACACACCACTTCCATGCTTTTGTTCACATGGTCCCAGCTGCTGCCAATCTCATCTGGAAGCAATTTCTTTTTACTCTGCATTTTCATGGTATTCAACTTGTATATTCCTTACAGTGTACATCATGTCTTGCCTTTTGTGATGGAGGCAATTTGTATGCATACCTTTTCCCCTAGAAGATGTAATAACTGTCAGACTCTGAGCCCACGGAGATTCCTGATGAGTTCCTGGGAGCCTGTCTCTGAGTGGCTCATAAATTCCCATTGGCTATTATTAAAGTCTTCTCTGTAGCTTCTGGTGTCTGATCTCCATTCCACCACCTGGAAATCTTGGTATCCTACTTCTCTTGCTCTGACCCAGCTACTCCTAGTCGGCCTGTTGATTCCAAAGAGGGCCATTATACTCTCTCTGCCTTTTATAACCCTCTTTGGATGTTTGGAATATAAGGCTTGTATCCTTGAGCCAGCTGGGAAGGTATTCTATAGTCCTCCACAGTACCTTACCTCCAGTAGTTCTTTCCAAGTCTGGTATCCCATGTCCCATGAATGATTTCCAGATAAGTGTCTTGCATTCTCCTTTTTTTTTTTTTCAGTTTTTTCTTAATTGTGATAAAATATACATAATTTAAAATCAATCATCTGAACCATTTTGGGTGTACAGCTCAGTGGTATTAAATATGTTCATATTCAACTATCATGACTATCCATCTCCAGAACTCTTTTCATCTTGCAAAACTGAAACTGTACCTGTTAAACAAAAACTCCCTATTCCCCCACCCTCGCTAGCCTCTGACAACCACCATTCTACTTTCTGTCTCTATGTATTTGATTACTATAAACACATAAATTGAATCATATAGTGTTTATCTTCTTATGACTGGCTTACTTCACTTAGCACAATGTCCTTGAAGTTTATCCATGTTGTAGCATGTGTCGGAATTTCCTTTCTTTTTAAGGCCGAGTGATATTCCATTGTATGTATATACCATATTTGGTTTATCCAGTCATCCATCAGTGGACAAGTGGGTTACTTCCATGTTTCAGCTATTGTGAATAATGCTGCTATGAATATGGTATATCCTTACATTCGCTCTTATTTTAGGTTTGTTTCTTTTTTATCCATGGCATTTCCTAAGAGACTGGATTTATTCTATTTCTATCTCTGTCAGTAAGACTCAGAAGAGGATTTGTATGTAAGTGATTGATTAAGGAAGTACTCCCAGGAGACTTAATAAGGCACTGGGGGAAGTAAAACTGGGAAGAGGACAAAGCCATCCCTGTGTGCAATTTTAGGGAGTCCCACAGAAGGTAGCATCAGCTCGATCCCCCAGGAGAACTTTTGGAATGTAAATTATGCTTTGGTGCTTTTACTCAAAACAAGAGCCCTGAGTTTCATACTCCGATACCCTCAGGTCATCCTCTTTGGGGATGTAAACTCCCAGGCTCTTCTGGCTTTCTGTGTGCTTGGGCAGAGTGGCTCCAGCAGTCCCAGGGAAGTTCTCCAAATTAACATTGCAAGTCTGGGCTGTTGGAAGCAAAAGCACACCAGAGCTTTTTGGGAAAGGGGCACGCAGAGAGAGCAGAGGGGTCTGGGAGGATCAGGGTAGAGCACCAGCAATGTCCACTTGAGCTTCTCACTGGGAGTTTATGTTCCAGTGTCTTGGGCACAAACCATCATTTACAATGCCCTTTCCATAGCCTTTCCAGGAAGCCCCTTGAGCATTCATAAAAATATGACTCCTAGTCACCTTCTCCAGTATACATTTCTGAGAGCATTTCTGAACATCACTACATAAGCCGTCTGAGAATAGCAATTATGTATTTTCAGTTCCGAGAATCCAACCTCTTGACAGCGCACCCTGAATTCAAATGAATTTCTGCTTTTCTAGGCATAGGATCAATTAATTCAATAGCACATGAGGGAAGCCCCAAACAAAAGCAAAATTAGGAAGAAAAATTAGCCCACGTGTGCTTACTGGACTGAAGGTCTATTTCATGCATTGTATTTCTCGCTTTGAAACCAGGCATTAAGGAAAACAACCTTCTTGGGGACTCCAGGCACATTCTGCTTCACGTGGGTGAGATCTCCTTGAGCAAATGATCTGGTCGTACTTGGGACTTTTCCTGATATTCAGAACTGGGAAACCACAGATCTGATTTTCTAAAGCACTCCTTAGAGGTCCATTATTATCTTTGCAAGCCTGCTCCCATTGAAATTTGTTTTGAAGGTTGTTCACAAAGTTGTAAGACTGATTTTCCTCTTACCAGCTGTGGAAGGAAAACATTTTGGGATAATATGGCAGACAAGGACATAATTAATGTTACTTTACAAACTCATATATATAACCTTGATTATATGAATACACATTTATACCAGTGTTCATGTTCCAGTGACTTCCTGTTGCTGGCAGTGCTGCATGGAGGGGAAGATGTTATTAAAATCCACAAATTCATCTCTCCCACTGTGAACATAACTTTTAATTTGACACTCATAAAAGTCATCAACTATAACCATAACCACCATTTTAAAGATAGAGGAAGTGAGGGCTTCCCTGGTGGCGCAGTGGTTGAGAGTCTGCCTGCAGATGCAGGGGACACGGGTTCGTGCCCCGGTCCGGGAAGATCCCACATGCCGCAGAGCGGCTGGGCCCGTAAGCCATGGCCGCTGAGCCTGCGCACCCGGAGCCTGTGCTTGGCAACGGCAGAGGCCACAACAGTGAGAGGCCCGCGTACCGCAAAAAAAGAAAAAAAAAAAGATAGAGGAACTGAGACAGACAAAGTTAATGGCATTTCACTGAAGTTATATTAATACAGTGGTAGATCTTTCCATGATCTAAAACTTACTCATTTTCAGTCAAAGATAAATTTCTTTCATGGGACATGACTATTATTGATTAGCAATATGGTTTAACTTTCCTCAAAAATGTGTCTCCCTTCTAGCCTCTGTTCTTCCTATTTGCCATATAAATTCTAGTTAATCCAAATGAGTTTTGAAACTCAGTGGTGAGATTGTGCTTTGTGCCATTGGAGCCTAAGGATCTTTGACTTTTGTAGTTCAGGATATGGAAATAGAATTGCACTGAGTGAAGTTTAAATCAGATTTAGAGTCAACCATTAAGTGATTTCTCTGTGCCTTGATCTCATCCATCTTCCAGGTATTATTCGACTTAATCCATACAACACTCTTATGAGAAGAGGTTATTGATCCCAATTTTACAATTGAATATAATAGTTGATCTCGAATACGGTTATAATATATAATCATTTTATTGCCGTATTCAGCAACATCATTTTCCTAAGTCCCATGATCATGTGGAATTTCTCATTTAAGAACCACATAACTGGTACTTATTGATACTTTGTCAAAATGGGTAAAAAAGATTAAGAAAAGTGATGACCTGATACTAAAAACAGTCCTTAAATATTATGAATATTACAAGCGGTATCTATAGGATTGGGAAATTTCTAAACATATATTTTGGAGAATAAGAGAAGGTAGTAATAAGTAGGGATTATGGGAAAAGATATCAGACTGTGTAAGGGCTTCCTAGTTAGCTCTTGTCAATGTAACTGAAGTTACTAATGGAATGTAAAAACAGTGTAACTGTGATATTAAACAAGCACAGTGCATGGCATATAATAATAAATCAGCTGTATTTTAGAGTCCTAGTGTGTCTTATGAAGAGAATTCTCACTGGGTGAAAACCCTCGTAGGACCCATTGCTTTTCTAGTTACCCTTCGGTAATAACATAATCCTAAGGTCAGTTTAAGACATAAAACACAGTTCAACAATTAAAATATCTAGTCTGCTATCATGCTAAAAACCTCCTACTTTAATCTTGAAGTAGTAAAATGTCATACTTCAACCTTGATTTAAAGTTGAGACTTTTCTTCCTCCACAATTAGGTATTTTTAAAGCAGAAAAACTGTAGTTGGGGAAGAGAATCTTGTGCTGTTTCTTTCTTTCCCCACCTAGCACATGTGCTTCTATTTTGCTAACCTTAGTTTCTGAGTGCTGCAGATTGGACCACGAGGAGCGACGTGAGATCGGAGAAGCAGTAAAGTTTTTAACTAACTGAATGGCACTGTCCTGATGATCTAGCATCTGCATCACATAATATGGGCCTAAAGTTGACTCTTAACTCTCATGGGCACCTTCATGGCTTCTTTCATGGTTTATCTTCCCCTACTGCAAGAAATTTCTCCCCTGTAATTCCCATGCGGAGGGCAAATGCATGGCTGATAGCTTACTTTTTTGATACCTAGGCATCTGGCAATACCTGGATCTTCTATAAGCCAAGTTTCAGCAAAGGTAGCCATATTAATTATTTTGAGCAGTAACGTGTTTAATATAGGGAATTATTGCTTTAAAAATTGTTGCAAGCATTGAGAGAGAAGATTCTAGGTTGAACGTTTAAGAATGACCATCAGAAAAATAAAGAACTGACTCACCAGGAGAGCTGCTACCTCAGATATCACTACTGGAGCTATGGCGGAATTCAGAGCCAACTGCTGCCATTGATTACTGAAAAGGTCTTTGGGAGCACAGGGAACTAGAACGTGGACATTGTAGCCTTGACCATGGGTCAGCTAACCAAAGCATAACATCAGTGCTGCCACTTCAACCACCTCTACAACTACTCATTAACAAGGGAACTGGAGAATGGACACTGCTGCAGAGAAAACTCATATTCCCATGACTTTGCTTGCTAGCTGAAACAGCCAAATAACATATAGGAAAATAGATTCTGCTTTACTCATGCCTTCCAAGTCTCAAACAAGTGTTTCTAATCATCAGAAACGCATTTATATACAGAAATGTAGCTCTAAGGAAGTCTGGGAGGTAATTTTAGCTTTCTGATTTTTCTAACGTGTGTGTGTGTGTGTGTGTGTGTGTGTGTATGTGTGTGTGTGTGTGTTATTTTTTCCCCAGCTGTATTAGGTATAACTAACAAATAAAAATTGATATTTTGATATACATATACACTGTGAAATGACCACAATCAAACGAATTAACATATCCATCACCTCACATAATTACCCCCCCTTTTTCTTTTTTGGTGTGATGAGAGCACTTGAGATCTATTTTTTTTTAAGCAGATTTCAAGTATACATTAACTATAGTGACCATGCTGAACATTAGGCTTCCAAAACTTATTTATTTCATAACTGAAAGTTTGTATCCTTTGATCAATATTTCCCCTTTCCCTCATGCCCAGCCTCTGGTAACCACTATTTCTACTCACTGAAAACAATAAAATATTGATGAAAGAAACTGAAGAAGATACAAAAAATGGAGAGATGTCCTATGTTCATGGATTGGAAGAATTAATATTGTTAAAATGTCCAGTATACCCAAAGTGATCTACAGATTCAGTTCAATTCCTATAAAAATTCCAATGGCATTTTCCACAGAAATAGAAAAAACAATCCTAAAATTCGTATAGAACCACAAAAAACCCTGACTAGCTAAAGAAGTCTTGAGCAAGAAAAACAAAGCTGGAGACATCACATATCCTGATTTCCAATTATATTACAAAGCTATAGTGATCAAAAGAGGTTGGTATTGGTATAGATACAGCAAAAATATTTAATGGTGAAAGACTTGATGCATACCCACTAAGAATGGAAAAAGAGAAAGGATGTTAATTCTTACCACTCCTAGTCAGTATTGTACTCTGGGTTCCAGTCAGTTTAATACAGTAAGACAAATAAAAAGCATGCAGATTGGAAAGAAGAAAATTAAAATGTCTTTATTTTACAACCTGATTGTCAGTGTAGACAATCCCTCAAAATCTTAACAAAAAAAAAAAAGCTACTAGAACTATTTTTATTGAAGTATAGTTGATTTACAATGTTATATTAGTTTCAGATGTACAGCATAGTGATTCAGAATTTTTATAAATTATATTCCATTCAAAGTTATTATAAAGTGGCTATAATTCCTTGTGCTATATAATATATCCTCATTACTTATCTATTTTATACATATTAGATTGTATCTCTTAATCCCATGACCCTATATTGCCCCTGCCTACTTCCCTCTCCCCACTGGTAACCATTACTTTATTTTCTATATCTGTGATTCTGTTTCTGTTTTGCTATATATGTTCATTTGTTTTATTTTTTAGATTCCAGGTAGAAGCAATATCATACAGTATTTGTCTTCCTCTGTCTGACTTACTTCACTAAGCATAATATTTTCTAGGTCCATCCACATTGCTGCAAATGGCAGAATTTTATTTTTTTTTAATGGATGAGTGATTTTCCATTGTGTATGTATGCTATATCTTTTTAATCCAGTCATCTTTTTTTTAAAAATTGAAGTACTTACAATGTTGTGTTAGTTTCTGGTGTACAGCAAAGTGATTCAGTTACATATATATTATATATATATATATATATATATATATAATTTTAGATATTTTTTCCATTATAGCTTATTACAAGTTATTGAATATAGTTCCCTGTGCTATACATAGGACCTTGTTGTTTATCTATTTTATATATAGTAGTTCATATCTTCTAATCTCAAACTCCTAATTTATCCCTTCCTCACCCCCCCCACCACTTTCCCCTTTGATAACCATAAGTTTGTTTTCTATGTCTGTTAGTGTTTCTGTTTTGTAAATAAGTTAATTTCTATCATATTTTATTTTCCACATATAAGTGATATCATATGGTATTTGTCTTTTTCTGACTTACTTCACTTATTATAATAATCTTTAGGTGCATCCATGTTGCTGCAAATGACATTATTTCATTCTTTTTTATGACTGGGTAGTATTCCATTTTATATATATACACCACATCTTCTTCATCCATTCATCTACTGATGGACACTTAGGTTGCTTCCATGTCTTGGCTATTATAAATTGTACTGCTATGAACACTGGAGTGCATGTATCTTTTTGAACTAAAGTGTTTGTCTTTTCTGGATACATGCCCAGGAGTGGGATTGCTGGATCATATGGCAACTCTATTTTCAGTTTTTTAAGGACCTCCGTACTGTTTTCCATAGTGGTTGCACCAATTTACGTTCCCACCAACAATGTAGGAGAGTTCCCTTTTCTCCACACCCTCTCCAGTATTTACTATTTGTAGACTTTTTAATGATGGCCATTCTGACCAGTATGAGGTGATACCTCATTGTAGATGTGATTTGCATTTCTCTAATAATTTGAGATATTGAGCATATTTTCATGTGTTTTTTGGCCATCTGTATGTCTTCTTTGGAGAAATGTCCATTTACGTCTTCTGCCCATTTTTTGATTGGTTCTTTTGGGTTTTTGTTATTGAATTGTGTGAGTTGTTTGTATGTTTTGGAAATTAAGCCTTTGTTGGTTGCCTCATTTGCAAATATTTTCTTCCAGTCAGTAGGTTGTCTTTTCATTTTGTTTATGGGTTCCTTTGCTGTGCAGAAACTTATAAGTTTTATTAGGTCCCCTGTGTTTATTTTTGTTTTTTTTCTATTGCCTTGGGAGACTGACCTAAGAAAACATTGGTACAATTTATGCCAGAGAATGTTTTGCCTATGTTCTCTTCTAGGAATTTTATGGTGTCATGTCTTATATTTAAGTTTTTAAGCTATTTTGAGTTTATTTTTGTGTATGGTGTGAGAGAGTGTTCTAACTTCATTGATTTACATACGGCTGTCCAGCTTTCCCAACACCATTCCAGTCATCTGTTGATAGGCACTTGTGTTGCTTCCATGTCTTGGTTATTGTAAATAGGGTTGCTGTGAACATTGGGGTGCATGTCCCTTATCAAATTAGTGTTTTCTTTTTTTTCCAGATATATACCAAGAGTGGAATTGCTGGATCCTATGGTAGTTATAATTTTAGTTTTTTGAGGGACCTCCATATTGTTTCCCATAGTGGCTGCCCCAATTTACATTCCCAGCAACAGTGTACAAGGGTTCCCTTTTCTCTGCATCCTTGCCAACATGTGCTATTTGTAGACTTTTTGATGATAGCCATTGTGACATGTGTTAAGTGATATATCTTTGTTGTTCTGATTTGCATTCCTCTAATAATTAGCGATGTTGAGCATCTTTTAGTGTGCCTGTTAGCCATCTGTATGCCTTCTTTGGAAAAATGTCTATTCATTTTTTGATTGGGTTGTTTGTTTTTTGATATTGAATTGTATGGGTTGTTTATGTATTTCGGATATTAAAGTCTTGTTGGTCATATCATTTGAAAATATTTTTTCCCATTCAGTAGGTTGTCTTTTTGTTTTGTTGATGGTTTCCTTTGCTGTGCAGAAGCTTTTAAATTTAATTAGGTCCTATTTGTTTACTATTGCTTTTATTTCTTTTGCCTTAGGAAATAGATGCAAAACATATTGCTATGGTTTATGTCAAAGAGTGTTCTGCTTATGTTCTCTTCCCATTTTATGGTTCAGGTCTTACATGTAGGTCTTTAATTCATTTTTAGTTCATTTTTGTATATGGTATGAGGAAATAATCTAATCTCATTGTTTTACATGTGGCTGTCCAGTTTTCCCAGCACCAGTTATTGAAGAGACTGTCTTTTCTCCATTGTATATTCTTGCCTCCTTTGTTGTAGATTAATTGACCTTAAGTGCATGTGTTTATTTCTGGGCTCTTTATTCTGTTGCATTGATCTATGTATCAGTACCATGCTGTTTTGATTACTGTAGCTTTGTAGTGTAGTCTGAGGTCAGGGAGGGTGGTACCTCCAGCTTTGTTCTTTTTTCTGAAGATTGCTTAAGCAATTCAGGGTCTTTTGTGGTTCCATATAAATTTTAGGATTATTTGTTCTAGTTTTGTGAAAAATGTCATGGGTATTTTGATAGGGTTTTTTATTAAATCTGTAGATTGCTTTGGGTAGTATGGCCATTTTAACAATACTAATTCTTCCAGTCCAAGAGTATGGCCATTTTAACAATAGCAATTCTTCCAATCCAAGAGTACAGCATATCTTTCCATTTCTATGTACCATCTTCACTTTCCTTCATCAGTGTATTAGAGTTTTCAGAGTATGGGTCTTTCATCTCCTTGGTTAAATTTATTCCTTGATATTTCATTCTTTTTGATGTGATTTTAAACTGGATTATTTTTTAACTCTCTATTTTTTATTTTATTTAAAAATTTTTATTGGTGTATAATTGATTTACAATGTTGTGTTAGTTTCAGCTGTCCAGCAAAGTGAATCTGTTATACATATACATATATCCACTCTTTTTTAGATTCTTTTCCCATTTAGGCCATTACAGAGTATTTTTAACTTTTTATTTCTGATATCTCATTATTAGTGTAGAGAAAAGCAACAGATTTCTGTGTATTAATCTTGTATTCTGTGACTTTACTGAATTCATTCATTAGTTCTAATAGATTTTTGGTGGAAACTTTAGGGCTTTCTATATAACGTATCATGTCATCTGCAAATAGTGACAGTTTTACTTCTTCCCTTCCAGTTTTGAAGCCGTTTAGTCCTTTTTCTTGTCTGATTGCAATGGTTTATGACTTCCAATATTATGTTAAATAGAAGTGGAAAGAGTGGGCATCCTTGTCTTCTTCTTGAATTTAAAGAAAATGCCTTGAGCTTTTCACCATTGAGTATGATGTTAGCTGTGGGTTTGACATAAATGGCCTTTATTGTGTTGAGATATGCTCTCTCTATACCAACTTTGGTGAGAGTTTTTATCATTAATGGATGTTGAATTTTGTCAAAGGCTTTTTCTGTGTCTGTTGAAATGATCATGTGATTTTTTTCCCCCTTCCTTTCAATTGATTTGTTCAAATTATCTCCTTCTTCTTGATTCAGTCTGGGCAGGTTATATGTTTCTAGAAATTTGTCTTTTTTTTTAGGCTGTCTAATTTGTTGACATATAACTGTTCCTAGAATTCTCTTATGATTGTTTGTATCTCTGTGGTATTTGTTGTTGTGTCTTCTCTTTCATTTCTTATTTTGTTTATTTGGGTTCTCTCTCTTTTCTTTGTGAGCCTGGCTAAAGGTTTATCAATTTTGTTTATCTTTTCAAAACACTAGCTCTTGGTTCATTGATCTTTTCTGGGTTTTTTTTTTTTTTTTTTTTGGTCTCTGTATTCTTTATTTCCTCTTTGGTATTTATTATTTCCTTCCTCTGCTGACTTTGGGCTTTGTTTATTCTTATGTTTTTAATTTCTTCAGGTGATAGGTTGTTTATTTGAGACTTTTCTTCTATCTTGAGGGAGGCCTGTATTGCTGTGAACTTCCCTCTTAGAATGGCTTTTGCTGCATCCCATAGATTTTGGAGTTGTGCTTCCATTTTCATTTGTCTTGAGTTATTTTCTCATTTCCTCTTTGGTTTCTTCATTGATAGATTGGTCTTTTAGTAGTGTCTTGTTTAGTCTCCACATGTTTTCTTTTTCCCATTTTTTCTTTCTATAATTGATTTCTAGTTTCATACTATTGTGGTTAGAAAAAAATGCTTGATAAAATTTCGATCCTCTTAAATTTGTTGAGGCTTGTTTTCTGTATTCTGCTACTTTTGAATGTAATGTCCTGTAGATATTTATTAAGTTCACCTTGTCTATTGTAGCATTTAAGACCACTGTGGCCTTACTGATTTTCTATCTAGATGATTTGCCTAATGAAAACAGTGGGGTGTTAAAGTCTCCTATTATTATTATATTATTGCAAAGTTCTCCCTTTATGTTCTTTGGTATTTGCTCTTTTTTAAAAAAATAAATTTATTATTTATTTGTTATTCTATTTTTGGCTGTCTTGGGTCTTTGTTGCTGTGTGCGGGCTTTCTCTAGTTGCAGCGAGCAGGAGCTACTCTTCATTGCGGTGCATGGGCTTCTCATCGCGGTGGCTTCTCTTGTTGTAGAGCATGGGCTCCAGGTGCATGGGCTTCAGTAGTTGTGGCACGCAGGCTCAGTAGTTGTGGCTCTCGGGCTGTAGAGTGCAGGCTCAGTAGTTGTGGAGCACGGGCTTAGTTGCTCCGCGGCATGTGGGATCTTCCTGGACAAGGGCTTGAACCCGTGTCCCCTGCATTGGCAGGCAGATTCTTAACCACTGTGCCACCAGGGAAGCCCAGTATTTGCTTTTTATATTTAGGTGCTCCTGGACTTCCCTGGTGATGCAGTGGTTAAGAATCCGCCTGCCAATGCAGGGGACAGGGGTTCAAGCCCTGGTCCAGGAAGATCCCACATGCCGCGGAGCAACTAAGCCCGTGCTCCACAACTACTGAGCCTGCACTCTACAGCCCGAGAGCCACAACTACTGAGCCTGCGTGCCACAACTACTGAAGCCCACGCACCTGGAGCCCATGCTCTGCAACAAGAGAAGCCACCGCGATGAGAAGCCCGCGCACCGCAACAAAGAGTACCCCTGGCTCGCAGCAACTAGAGAAAGCCCGTGAACAGCAACAAAGACCCAACACAGCCCCAAATAAATAAAATTTTTTAAATGTTTATATTTAGGTGCTCCTGTATTGGGTACATATATGTTAATGGTGTGATAGTCTATTCTTGTATTGATCCCTTTATTATTATATAATGCCCTTTGCCTTTTTTTGTAGCCTTTGGTTTAAAGTCTACTTTGTCTGGTATGAGTATTGCTACCCCTCTTTCTTGTCATTTCTGTCTGCATGACATGTCTTTTTCCATCCCCTCACTTTAATCTGTGTTTCTTTAGCTGTGAAGTGAGTCTCTTGTAGGCAGCATATACAAGGGTCTTTTAAAAAAAAAATCAATCAGCTACTCTATGCCTTTTTATTGGAGCATTTAGTCCATTGACATTTAAAGTAATTATTGATAGGTATGTACTTAATGCCATTTTATTACTTGTTTTCTGGTTGTTTTTGTAGTTCTCTGTTCATTTCATCTCCTTTTTGTTTCTTCCCTTGTGGTTTGATGATTTTCTTTAGTAGTATGCTTTTGTTTCTTTCTTTTTAGGCTTTTTGACTCTGTTATAGGTTCTTGATTTGTGTTTACCATGGGGTTCATATATGTTGAGCTATATCTACTTGTTTTAAACTGGTAGTCATTTAAGTTCAAACACATTCTAAAAATGTTTTACTCCCTTTCCTCACATTCAGTGTTTTTGATGTTATATTTTACATTTTCATGTTTATCACTTAACTGTTTATTGTAGTTATAGTTGGTTTGATAGTTTTTTGTCTTTTAATCTGCATGCTAGCCTAAGTGGTTGATCCTTAGTCCTTATTATATATTTGCCTTTCCTAGTGGGATTTTCCCTATCCTGTAGATTCTTTTTTTCTGCTTAGAGAAGACTCTTTAACATTTCTTTTAGGGTAGGCTTAATACTGATGAACTCTTTTAGTTTTGCTTGTCTGAACAATTATTTATGTCCACTTTGATTCTAAATGATAATCTTGCTGAGAAGAGTATCCTAAGATGCAGGGTTTTCCCTTTAAGTACTTTGAATATATCATGCCAGTCCCTTCTTGCCTGAAAAGTTTCTGCAGAGAAATCAGCTGATAATTTTATGAGGATTCTCTTGTATATAATGCTGTTTTTCCCTTGCTGCCTTTAGAATTCTCTCTCTAACTTTTGTAATATTAATTATATGTCTTGATGTGGGTCCACTTGCGTTCATCTTGTTTGGGACCCTCTGTGCTTCCTGTACCTGGATATCTGTTTCTTTCTTCAGGTGTGGGAAGTTTTTGGCCATAATTTCCTCAAATATATTTTTTATCCCCTTCTTTCTATCTTCTCCTTCCGGGACCCCTGTGCTGCGAGTGTTGGTATGCTTAATATTATTCTAGAGATCTCTTAAACTCTTTTCTTTTTTTAAAAAAAAATTGTTATTCCTTTTGCTGTTCAGATTGGATGATTTCTTGGTGAAGTATCTGTTCAAATCTTTTGGTGGGAGAGCTGGATGTGACATGAATGCAAGTCACGTCTTTCCTCAGGGTGTGCTGGCAGCTATCACCTTGGTTGGGGGTGGGGCTGGAGATGGAGTGGCTAGAATTGGAGCCAGGTATGAGGCAAGACTTCCTTTATGCTCAGTGGCTGTCACCATCCTATCGGGGGCTGGGTCTGAGCCCAAGATGCTGGAGCAGAAGCCCCAAGCATCAGGCCTGAGATGGCTCTGTGTGTACTCTCCCGTCTCCCAGCATTGGAACCCTGCCTCAGAGAGCAGGAGTGATGAAGCAAGGCGGGCCTGTGTGGGCTCTTGGCTTGTGCTGGTCATAGATGGAGGTTTGAGCTGTCTCCCATATGCTGCCTGTGCAGGTGCCTTCAACTGTTTCCCTTTCTCCGTGCAGGTGCATCCTTGGGTGAAAGTCCCCTTTGTCCCTCACAGCCAATCCTTGGCCCCAGCCTCCACCACTCCTGCCCTGTCGTGGAATGGCTCCACAGGGCAGGTGGGGCCTGTGTGGACTCTCGGTGTGTACTGTGGCATGACCTGTGCTAGAGCACCTGCTGTTAGAGTTCTGGGCTGCTTTTGATGTGCTGCTTAAGTAAGCGCCAACAATGGCTGCCACTGGCCCACCGGGCTCCACCCTGGAACCAGGTCATCTCTGCATCCCATGGCTGAATTTCCTCCTTGGTCATGGCAGCCCTAGATCCTGTGCCACATTGTGATGTGGAGTAAGTGGAGCTGGAGTGTTTGCTTGGATCTGGCTGGGGCGCTCACCGGAGCGGGGAAACCGGTAGCCACTAGAGCAGTCTTCTAGCTGCCCTCTCCACCCTGCCTTGGGGGCAAGCCAGCATGTGTACACATTCCTCATGGAGTCCAGACTTCCCACAGCCTTCCTGTTAGTCCCAGTGGTCCTCCAACCAGCCAAGGCAGCTTGTCTCCCCTGTGCGGGATGGACCCGGGGACTGGGATGCCCGACCTGTGGCTCTTACTGCTCTCTCCCCAGGGCACGTCTCCACCCATGTTTTCTCCCTTTTCCTTTGAGTGCCCTCCTAGGGGCACAGGTCCTGCCCTGTTCGCTTTTCTTCTCTTCCTACTAGATTATATGTAGATCTTTCTTACAGCCTTCATTGTACAGGAGTCTTTCTGCCAGTTTCCAGTTACTTTTTAGTGAGAATTGTTCCACGTATAGATGTATTTTTGATGTATCTCTGGGGGAGGTGAGTTCCTTGTCCTCCTATTTTGCTATCTTGAATGGGATCTCTCCAGTATACTTCTCTTTTATTAGTCACCTGAGCTGGTGGTAGCAGTAGATTCTGCCTGGAGTAATTGTTCAGACTGGTGGTTGTGCCATGAGTAATACAAGTCTTTTGTCTCTGACCAAGGGGTTTCACGTCCTCTGCCAGCATCAGATTTTAAGACCTTCTCTAACTGTACAGTAATTTACAAAGTATGGGCAGTGAAAGTGAGACCAGCGCTGTGATCCAGCCTGCTTTTTCCTCTGTGGTTTCTCTCCACCCCCATGAGTAACTTGGTTCCTAGGCTCTACGCACCTCCCCTGCCTCCTGCCCCCCGGGGTCTGCGCCACTTACGAAAAGAAACCCTGTATTTTATAATAATGTTGGTGAAATATTAAATATTAAAGTAAAAAGACACCACTTGCAATAGCCCTTCAAAATATAAAATACTTAGGAATAAATATAACAAAATATGTATAATATTTGAATGTTGAAAACCAAAAAACAGTGATGAGAAAAACTTTAAAAGACCTAAACAAATAGAGGGATGCTATTTCCATGGATTGGGAGACTCAGCATGATAAACATGTCTATTCTCATCAAATTAATCTATAAATTCAATATAATATTCATTGATATCCCAAGAAGCTTTTTTTGTTAAAATTGCCAGGCTGATTTAAAAATGTTATGGAAATACAAAGGACCTCAATTTTGTAATTAAAGAACAAAACTGGATGACTACTCGAGACTTATTATAAAACCATAGCAGTCAAGACAGGGTAGTATTGGTGAACGGAGAGTGATAAAGATCAATAGACATGAATCCAGAAATAGTCCCTCACGAATATGGTCAACTGATTTTCAACAAAAGTGCCAAGGTAATTCAATAGAGGAAGAACAGACTTTTTAACAGAGAGTGCTGAAACAAGTATACATCCACATTCGAAAAATGAAATGACCCATGTATCATACCATATTTAACAGTGAATACAAAATGGATCATAGGCTATTAAATGTAAAATCGGAAACTATGAAATTTCTAGAAGTAAACCTAGAAGAAAATCGTTGTGACCTTGGTTAAACAAAAATTTCTTAGCTGGGACACATGAAACATAAAACACAAAAGAAATATACATAAAAGAAAAAGATTAATAAATTGGACTTCATCAAAATTTAAAATGTCTGTTCTTTGAAAGATACTATTAAAAATGTAAGTAAAGTCATAGACTGAGAGAAAATATTTGCAAAACACATATCAGGATTTATATTCAGAATGTATAAAGAACTTTCAAAACTCAATAGTAAAATAACAAAATCCAATTTAAAAAATGAGCAAGATATTTGAACAGATACTTCACCAAAGAGGAGGTTCTGATGGCTGATTGCAAATAAGCACATTAAAATATATTTAACATCATTAGTTACTGTGGAAAGTTACTGTGGAAACGCAAACTGAAGCAATGAGATACTACATATATTTAGCAGAATAACAAAAAGGAGAAAAGAAAGAACCCTGCCCCTAACTCTTCCCCCACCCCAGCCCCAATCTGACAATTCCAAGTGTTGGTGATTATATGAGGATATGGAACACCTGGGATTTTTATACACTGCTGGGGGGAATATAAAATAAAAGAGCCATTTTGGAAAACAGTTTGGCCGTTTCTTATAAACAAATAATTACTATAGGGCCAGAAATCCCATTCCTTGGTATTTACATAAGAGAAATGAAAACATATGTCTACACAAAGACCTGTATGCCTATATTTATAGCAACCCAAATGCCCATCAGTTGGTAAATAGATAATCAAAACACCTATACAATGGAACAGTGCTCATTAATAAAAAGAAATGAAGTGCTGATACATGCAACAATAAGACATACAGGAAAAAGTAAAACTATAGAGACAAATTACATCAATAGTTGTTAGGCACTGGGGGCAGAGGGCAGGAATTTAAATTTACTACAAAAGGGCATGAGGGAACACTTTGATAGAAATAATCAATATCTTAATTGTGATGGTAGTTACAAAACTGTTTACATGTGTCAAAATGCACAAAACTGTACACCAAAAGTGAATTTTACCGTATGTAAATAAAAAAGTGGTGGGGAGTAATGAAAAGATTTACACATAGAATTAAGTCTAAATACTAGTTACAAATTTGGTTGCAGTATCATACTCAGAGTGATAATTCTTGCAAAAAAGATATTAAAATAAATAATATTAATCATTTGAAATAAGGAACTGGATTCAAAATCAGAGTTTATGTATTGTATTTTTAAATTGGTAAATTAGAAATAATAAAAATAAATGTACCTAAGCTTTCAATTCAAGCAGTTGTAAAGAGAATGATGAAATAAGTCAAAGGAGACCAGGAGGAAGAAACTAATAAAGGTAAAAGCAGATTTTAGTAGATTAGAAAATAGGAACAAGAAGATTTGGTTAATAAATCCCAAAAATATTTATTGAGGAAACTATAAAATAAATTGCTGCCCAAATACTGAAGAAATCAAATGATACCAGGAATTGGAATAGGTTGTAACCACAGATAAGAAGATACAAAATATAAGAGAATGAGATGAGAAACTTAATGCTGTGCTAACTTTTCAATTTCTTTTATTTAACATAGCATTTATTTATCCTGTTTAAGTAATAGTTTTCATGGCAGAAATATGTGGAAAAGAATACTTAAAATCACTCATAATCCTATCAGTAATAACTGTATTATTACTGTTATTATTACTATTATGTTATTGCAGGTATAATTTGCTACCTGTCTATCTCCATATTTATCTATCGATACATTGTAGTTTTTATAAAAAGAGGATAATTCTCTACATTATGTATATTTCTAGAAGCAGAATTCCTGGATAAAATTACATAAAAATTTTTAAGAATTTTGATTTTGTTCTCAAATTGTCCTCCAGAAATAACATAATCCAGAAATCCAGAAATAACATAATTATCTTGTGAGCAGAGTATGAGTGCCTACTTCCCTACCCATTTGCCAATACTGAGTATTAGATTTTTAAGAATTTTAAAAAATAAATTTAAAAAATAAATTTTTAAATAAATAAAACAAATTATTATTTTAATAATAATAAATTATAATAAATTATTTAAATTTATAATAAATTATTTATAAATTTATAAATTGTAAATTATTATAAATAAATTTATAAATTTATAATATAATTATAATATAATTATATAAATAAATTATAAATTTATAATAATTTAAATTATTTAATGAATTATTTAAATAAAAATAAATTTTTAAGAATTTTGATTTTGTTCTCAAATTGTCCTCCAGAAATAACATAATCCAGAAATAGCATAATTATCTTGTGAACAGAGTATGAGTGCCTACTTCCCTACCCATTTGCCAATACTGAGTATTAGATTTTTAGTACCCATTTGCCAATACTGAGTATTAGATTTTTTTTCAGTCTTTGCAATTTAACATGTGAAAAGTGGCATTTAATTTTTAAAATAAATTTTTAAAAATTAATTAATTTTTGGCTGTGTTGGGTTTTTGTTGCTGTGCATGGGCTTTCTCTAGTTGCGGTAAGCGGGAGCTACTTTTCGTTGTGGTGCACGGGCTTCTCATTGCGGTGACTTATCTTGTTGTGGGGCACGGGCTCTAGGCGCCCAGGCTTCAGTAGCTGTGGCACACGGGCTCAGTCGTCATGGCTCGTGGGCTCTAGAGCGCAGGGTCAGTAGTTGTGGCGCACAGGTTTAGTTGCTCTGCGGCATGCAGGATCTTCCCAGACCAGGGCTCAAACCCGTGTCCCCTGCACTGGCAGGAGGATTCTTAACCACTGTGTCACCAGGGAAGTCCCAATCTTATGCTTTTTATACCCAAATGTTACATGTTCTTCAAAGAAACCCTAGAAAATTCAGATAAGAGATGAAATTAAGAAAATAAAAGCACCCATAATCCTGTACCTAGAAAAAGTTATGGTGTATATTTATATTCTAAGCTTTATTAAAAGATGGTATGTATTTGGTCATATTTAAAATGATTTTCAGATTTCAGTGGCTCTAAGTCCTGCCCCTTATCTGCCTATATATGAAGTGATTTCTCTCCCTAAACATTTCTAAGAATCCCCAAGATTACTTACACATGTAAAATAGCTGTTTCTCAACTGTGTCACTTACCTTCTGGGATTCTCTGACAGAAGGAAAATGTTTTCTTATAGGACATCAAAGCTTCTGATGCGAGCTCTTTGCTTTCCTTTTATTACCATGTTCATTGGTCTCATTTGTCCCTAAGCAGTGCCCAGAAACCTGCTGTTGCTCTTCTGCTCTTGGATTATTTGCCTCACTGAGTGCCTCTCACCAGACCTCTGACCCCTGACTGCCTTGCCACCTTGGGTTGTTAGCATTGTGCCACCTCCTCCAATCTTGTGAATCTGGGCTGCCATGGATTGCTGTCCTCATTGTTGTCCTTCTCTAGCTGGTACCAGTCTCTCTTGCTTCACCAAACCTGTTGTCCCTTGATTTTCATTGCTCACCTCTCTCACCAGCCAGGAGGACAATGCCTTCACCTTCTTTTCTTGTGTTCAACTCTTTTCAGAGTGGCGTCCCCATAGCAGAGTTGTTTAGATGTCCAGTACATAGCTTTTATTTCTACCACAGCCCTTTCCTTTCTAGGGGTTTTGGGCTCTCTGGGCTTGGGGGAAGGCTGGGGAAACTAATGGGAGTGAGGTCAGGTCCTTCTGCCCTTCCTTCCCTTGCTCCTTCTAATTCCTAGGACCTGCTGCTATTTCTGGTGCAAGGTGCCAGATTTCCTCTTTCATGTTGATATATTCTTTGGACCTCCACGTTCTTTCTTATGTTGAGTCTGGCCTGGCTTTTCTCAGGTCTTCTCTCCTCACAGATCCTCTCATTTATGGCTACATATCTGATGCCCAATTTTAGACAGTTTCAGTTGTTTTCTGTGGGTCCAAAGAGCAAGGGACCTCTTTAAGGTGTCTAAACATTCCATGAAGGTTAAGCAGTTTTCCAGTATTCTTTGACAGTCTTACTCAACAAGTGGTTTGAGAAATTCTGAGATCTAGAGAAAATGTCCCAAGGAGTTCATGGTATCAAAAGCAATAATGGTGCCTGCTTACATTTATATTAAAGATCAGCAGATAAAATAATTGTTTAAAAAATATCCCTTTAAAAGTGGACATATAGTTCTTCAATATGTAGTTAGTGCACAACGTGGAGATCAAATGAATGTGCTTGTGACTCAGTCACTTAGCCAGACACGGTGAATTGAATATCAACCACCAGCCATTGCTGGACTTGGCCATCACACAGCTGTAAATTATTTTTATTCATAATTATAAAATTATTATTAAGGCTAGACAATTATTTAAGACCATGACATAAGGAACACAGAAACTGCTATATATCAAGTTAATGAAGAATATAAAATATTAATAATTCTCAGATTTTCTTCAATATGAACATCACCAAATCTGTAAGCTGCATCCATTAGATCAAAATTCTCATGTAGCACATTAGGAGATATAAGAATAATTTAAAAATTATTATTTAAATGGAGAATGTTAGAAGACTTTTCATGTGTGGGAATAAAGACTTTTTAACCACATGTGTTACAATTAGGAGAGTGTGCATAAGCAGACAAATGAAACAAAATATGAAAATACTAATTGTATTTTTTTGCATGTAAAATATAAGAATATCAGACATCCATAATAAAATAGTTTTTAATTTATTTTATGCTGTAATTCATAGTTAAATTTAATTATACTCTTGGCTCCCAAGTATCAATATAGTATACTTTAAAAATGATACTTTTTCCTACATAATTAGTCTACATTAACTGGCATGTAAAAAGTCAAAACTTGTTTTTGCACATAGTGGGTATATATTATATGTAAATGTACAATTGTTGAAGATTGCATTTAAATGGAATTTATAATACATTTTCAACCTAAAATCATGTCATTATAACATGCAGTATAAAAAAATGGCAGACCCATTAACAAATATCTAAGGGATTGAAGACATTCTCTGTACTGTTCAATGTGGTAGCAACCAGCTGCATGCAGCTATTACAATTTAAATTAATTAAAATGGAATAAAATTTAAAATTTAGTTTCCTATTTACACTAGCCACATCCCAATTGCTCAAATAGTGCATGTGACTGGTGGCTATTATATTGGATGGTGCAGTTGTATGACATTTGCATCATTGTTCATAGAAAGTTCTATCTGACAGTGTCGATCTATATTATTGTGAAAGGGATTTGTTAGTTAAAATAGTAGGAAAGGCTGCTTTATGTGTTAAAGTTATTCTTGCTAATGTCTTTTCCATGATTATAAGTATTTAGAGAGTAGAATTTATGCCTAACCAGGACTGGTCCATGCTGGACGCTAAATACATACAAATACACTTATTTTATCCCAGTACCAATAATGAAGACAACAACAGGCAGTGAGCCACAGCCACCGCCCGCCTCTACAGGAGACCCTCCAACACTAGCAGTAGGGCACAGTGACGTGCACACAGTAGGCGACCAATAAACGCCTACACGAAGGAGTGACGACTTAGCAAGAAGGAAGCCACCTTCTACCACGCCTGCCTTCCCCAAGAACTACATTTCCTGGTACGCTTGGCGCCACGTGCTCTTGTGAAGTATAAAGAGAGGCAATTACTTCCTACTGCCCCTATCCGCCTTCGCCTGGCGGTGCCACAGTGTTTCCTGGGAAAGGTGGTTGTAGCATTGGTGATCAAGTCCCAGCAAAGAGAGCGCAAACTAAACTTCCCAGCAAGCAGCGCGCCGGCCTAGGAAGAGGGGAAGATGGCGGACGCCAAAGATGGTGTTTTGTGGCCTGCGGGAGCCTCCCGTGCCCCAATTTCATTCAGCTTCAATCGCACGTCTGCCCCGAGATGGCTGGCGGGAGACGCGGCTCCGGAGAAGGATTTCTTGAAGACCGAGAAACGGAGGGAGCTGCAGAGTGTGCAGCCCTCAGAAGACCCCAAGGAACTTGTCATCCCTTTGATCCAGAATGGCCATCTTAGGCAGCCACCGACCCAGGCCCCTGGGCCATCCGCACATACTGAGGTCTTGGTGGATGGGATGCTGTCCCAGGCTGTGAAGGAGCTCATTGAGGAATCCAGGAAGTCTTTGGAGGAGAGAGAGAATGCGGGTGTCGACCCCACGCTCGCTATCCCCATGATCCGGAAAGGATGCACCCGCGACGGGGAAGGGGCAGACAGCGAACCCCGGGCTGAGACAGTGCCGGAGGAGGCTGATTATGAGGCAGTCCCTGTAGAGGCCTATGGGCTGGCCATGCTGCGGGGCATGGGCTGGAAACCTGGCGAGGGCATCGGCCGTACCTTCAATCAAGTGGTGAATCCCCGTGTCAGCTCACTGAGGCCCAAGGGGTTAGGGCTGGGCACCAACCTGACTGAGGTCCAGGCCCTGGTCCCCACCGGCCCCCACCACCTGCTGAGGCCAGATGAGGAGCAAGAGAAGGATAAGGAAGACCAGCCTCAGGGACTGGTGCCTGGAGGAGCTGTGGTGGTTCTTTCTGGCCCTCACCGAGGCCTCTATGGGAAGATGGAAGGCCTCGACCCTGACAATGCTCGGGCCATGGTCCGTCTGGCTGTGGGGAGCCGCATGGTGACTGTTAGTGAGTACTGCCTGCGGCCTGTCTCCCAGCAGGAGTTTGACAAGAACTCCTTGGATCTGAGCCACGTGAGCAAAACTTCCCCAAGGCAACAGAATGGAGCAACCTCGTCATGGAAGGCCCTTCAGGATCAGGACCTCCACGTCCGGCAGGAGGACTCAGCGAGGAAGCGGAAACACCATCCAGACCGGTGGGACCCTGAGCATCTCAGATGGAGACAGGATGGGCCTGCAGCCAAGATTGAGAAAGCAGCTCCCAGGAGTCAGCACTGGCTGCACAGGGACCTGCGTGTGCGGTTTGTGGACAAGCTGCACAAGGGTGGCCAGTATTACAACACCAAGATGACAATCGAAGATGTCCTGAGCCCGGATACCTGTGTGTGTCTGACAGATGAAGGCCAGGTCCTGGAAGGCCTGAGGGAGGGCATGCTGGAGACCCTAGTCCCCAAGGTCCAGGGCAACCGGGTGATGGTGGTGCTGGGGCCATGGGCTGGAAGGGTGGGCCGTCTGCTGGACCGCGACAGAGAGCAGAGCCGGGCTCTTGTGCAGCTGCAGAGAGAGAATCGGGTGGTGGAGCTTCACTATGATGCCATCTGCCAGTACGTGGGCCCCAGCGACTCGGAGGACTGACCTGTGGACACACTTCCATCACCCAGGTTGTTACCAATCCCATACAGTGTGAAAAGCCTGCCTTCACGAAGTGGTGGGGGGGTCATGGTTCCACCCTCCACTTGCAGTGCAGCCCTGGGACAGGATGGACCAGAAGGGAGGCTAGAAACAAACCCAGTATTTACCAGAACTTAGTATATAATAAAAACTAGTTCAAATACTTTGTAAAAAAAAAAAAAAAAGACAACAACAGCAGAAGGAACAATGTCACCATATATTTTGATACACTTTATGTTGTATGAAGTGCTTTTGTGTAAATGTTCTCATTTGAGTTTAAAAACAGTTTCAGGAAGTTGGCAGTGATTATTACTCCCATTTTACAGTTGAGAAGTCTGAAATTCAGGGAAGTGAATGGACTTTTCTAGATGATAACAGCAATAATATTAACAGATGGTTTTTGATCATAAATTTTAAATGGTTGTTAATAGCGAATGTCTATTGACTGTTAATATTATTAGCTATTGATATCAGTAGATAATGTTTCTTGGCCCCTCAATGAATTATGTAATTTAATTATCAGAAACCTCTGATTAGGTACTACTTTTACATTTTCCTATTTTACACATGAGGAAACTAGGGCTTGGGGGAGTTAGGCAACTTGCTCAAAAGTCTGGGATTTGAACTCAGGTAGTCTTCTATGCTTGTATGTTGGGTTAGATTCATACTCTGGCTTTTCCTCTTCTCTCGCTTTGGCCTTTGAGATCCAAAACATGAGCCCACTTGATAACTTGGTGGTCCCAATTCGACCATCTTGTAAAGAAAGAAAATTTAGCAACTATTGTGTTGTGTATTGTATTGTGTCAGATAATCCCACAATATACATTATATTGAATGTAGCCAACCTTGAGATGCTGTGTACTGATGGCATCTTGATGGGACAGAATGAAGCTATTGATCAAAGGAAAAAAGGACACGTGCCTCTTTAGAGTCAGCCTTACATTTGTTTGCAGCTGGAAACAATTATGAGTTTCTGCTACAATAGAGAAGACTGACAATATACTGTCAGCCAAAGACCTAGAAATCTCACAATTAAGCCAATCTCAACTTGGCATTGAGATGCCTCTGTAGTCATGGGTGAGGACCTCCAGGTGTTTACATCATTTTCAGCCCAACATTTTCAGGTACTTCATGTGACTCCAGCTCTGTGACAAATGTGAGTTAAGTTTTCTGAGTCTTAGGGCTTGGGCAGAAATGAAGGTATACAGATGGAGGGCTGATGCAGAATTTGAAGTATTGTCACGTTTGTGTCAATGGCTGAAAAAGTTTCTGCAAGCAGTCAGAACATGTTGCTGCACATCAATTAGATAAAAAATTGCTGAGTTTCAGTAAAATTCTGCTGGCCATGAAGGTGAAAACCATATTGTCAGAGCTTTTTGTCATCTATAGGACAAATACTAGGCTTCTTAAGCACTGTGTGTCTGTGTGTATGAGAGAGAGAGAGAGAGAGAGAGAGAGAGAGAGAGAGAGAGGGAGGGAGGGAGGGAGAGGAAGAGAGAGAGAGAGGGAGGGAGGGAGAGGAAGAGAGAGAGAGAGGGAGAGAGGGAGAGAGGGAGAGAAAAAGAAATTTCACAAACAGAAGATAGTAAGTCTGTGGGTATATATGTATATTGGCTGTAATCTCTCAGTTGCAAAAGTCAAACTCAATTCAGGCTGGTTTAAACAAAGAAACAAAATGGAATCCATTGGTTCATGTAACTGGTATTTTCAAGGGATCAAGCTATATTTAGAAATGGCTGAATTATGAGGTTAGATTAATATCATTAAGAAGCTTTCTCTTTTTTTGTGTCTTACAAATTGAAAAATATACTATTTTTTAATTTGAATTCATTCTCAGGAAGGCTCTCTTCATATGGCCACAAAGCTGTCCTTAACCACGTCATCTTAAATGGTTCTTAGCCTCTATAATCCTATAAAAGGGACTACTTCTTTACCAGTAGTTCAGAAGAAGTTCCATGGAGGGCTCTGATTAGTCTGACATGGGTCATCTGATCATCTCTGAACCATCTTTTTTTTTTTACATCTTTATTGGAGTATAATTGCTTTACGATAGTGTGTTACTTTCTGCTTCATAACAAAGTGAATCAGTTATACATATACATATGTTCCCATATCTCTTCCCTCTTGCATGTCCCTCCCTCCCACCCTCCATATCCCACCCCTCCAGGCGGTCACAAAGCACCGAGCTGATCTCCCTGTGCTATGCGGATGTTTCCCACTAGCTATCTACCTTACGTTTGGTAGTGTATATATGTCCATGCCTCTCTCTTGCTTTGTCACAGCTACCCTTCCCGCTCCCCATATCCTCAAGTCCATTCTCTAGTAGGTCTGTGTCTTTATTCCTGTCTTACCCCTAGGTTCTTCATGACATTTTTTTCCCTTAAATTCCATATATATGTGTTAGCATACGGTATTTGTCTTTCTCTTTCTGACTTACTTCACTCTGTATGACAGACTCTAGGTCTATCCACCTCATTACAAATAGCTCAATTTCGTTTCTTTCTATGGCTGAGTAATATTCCATTGTATATATGTGCCACATCTTCTTTATCCATGCATCCGATGATGGACACTTAGGTTGTTTTCATCTCCGGGCTATTGTAAATAGAGCTGCAATGAACATTTTGGTACATGACTCTTTTAGAATTATGGTTTTCTCAGGGTATATGCCCAATACTGGGATTGCTGGTTCATATGGTAGTTCTATGTGTAGTTTTTTTTTTTTTTTATGGTACATTTCTTTTCTTTTTTTTTTTTAACATCTTTATTGGGGTATAATTGCTTTATAATGGTGTGTTAGTTTCTGCTTTATAACAAAGTGAATCAGTTATATATAAACATATGTTCCCATATATCTTTCCTCTTGTGTCTCCCTCCCTCCCACCCTCCCTATCCCACCCCTCCAGGTGGTCACAAAGCACCGAGCTGATCTCCCTGTGCTATGCGGCTGCTTCCCACTAGCTATCTACCTTACATTTGTTAGTGTGTATATGTTCATGGCTCTCTCTCGCTTTGTCACAGCTCACCCTTCCCCCACCCCATATCCTCAAGTCCGTTCTCCAGTAGGTCTGTGTCTTTATTCCTGTCTTACCCCTAGGTTCTTCATGACATTTTTTTTTCTTAAATTCCATATATATGTGTTAGCATACGGTATTTGTCTTTCTCTTTCTGACTTACTTCACTAAGTATGACAGACTCTAGGTCTATCCACCTCATTACAAATAGCTCAATTTCGTTTCTTTTTATGGCTGAGTAATATTCCATTGTATATATGTGCCACATCTGCTTTATCCATTCATCCGATGATGGACACTTAGGTTGTTTCCATCTCCGGGCTATTGTAAATAGAGCTGCAATGAACATTTTGGTACATGACTCTTTGAATTTTGGTTTTCTCAGGGTATATGCCCAGTAGTGGGATTGCTGGGTAGTATGGTAGTTCTATTTGTAGTTTATAAGGAACCTCCATACTGTTCTCCATAGTGGCTGAACCAATTCACATTCCCACCAGCAGTGCAAGAGTGTTCCCTTTTCTCCACACCCTCTCCAGCCTTTATTGTTTCTATATTTTTTGATGACGGCCATTATGACTGGTGTGAGATGATATCTCATTGTAGTTTTTATTTGCATTTCTCTAATGATTAATGATGTTGAGCATTCTTTCATGTGCTTGTTGGCAGTCTGTATATCTTCTTTGGAGAAATGTCTATTTAGGTCTTCTGCCCATTTTTGGATTGGGTTGTTTGTTTTTTGTTATTGAGCTGCATGAGCTGCTTGTAAAGTTTGGAGATTAATCCTTTGTCAGTTGCTTCATTTGCAAATATTTTCTCCCATTCTCAGGGTTGTCTTTTGGTCTTGTTTATGGTTTCCTTTGCTGTGCAAAAGCTTTGAAGTTTTATTAGGTCCCATTTGTTTATTTTTGTTTTTATTTCCATTTCTCTAGGAGGTGGGTCAAAAAGGATCTTGCTGTGATTTATGTCATAGAGTGTCCTACCTGTGTTTTCCTGTAAGAGTTTGATAGTTTCTGGCCTTACATTTAGGTCTTTAATCCATTTTGAGCTTATTTTTGTGTATGGTGTTAGGGAGTGCTCTAATCTCATACTTTTACATGTACCTGTCCAGTTTTCCCAGCACCACTTATTGAAGAGGCTGTCCTTTCTCCACTGTACATTCCTGCCTCCTTTATCAAAGATAAGGTGACCATATGTGCGTGGGTTTATCTCTGGGCTTTCTATCCTGTTCCACTGATCTATATTTCTGTTTTTGTGCCAGTACCATACTGTCTTGATTACTGTAGCTTTGTACTATAGTCTGAACTCAGGAAGCCTGATTCCTCCAGCTCCGTTTTTCATTCTCAAGATTGCTTTGGCTATTCAGGCTCTTTTGTATTTCCATACAGATTGTGAAATTTTTTGTTCTAGTTCTGTGAAAAATGCCAGTGGTAGTTTGATAGGGATTGCATTGAATCTGTAGATTGCTCTGGGTAGTAGAGTCATTTTCGCAATGTTGACTCTTCCAATCCAAGAACATGGTATATCTCTCCATCTATTTGTATCATCTTTAATTTCTTTCATCAGTGTCTTATAGTTTTCTGCATACAGGTCTTTTTTCTCCTTAGGTAGGTTTATTCCTTGATATTTTATTCTTTTTGTTGCAATGGTAAATGGGAGTGTTTTCTTGATTTCACTTTTAGATTTTTTATCATTAGTGTATAGGAATGCCAGAGATTTCTGTGCATTAATTTTGTATCCTGCAACTTGACCAAATTCATTGATTAGCTCTAGCAGTTTTCTGGTAGCATCTTTAGGATTCTCTATATATAGTATCATGTCATCTGCAAACAGTGACAGCTTTACTTCTTCTTTTCCGATTTGGATTCCTTTTATTTCCTTTTCTTCTCTGACTGCTGTGGCTAAAACTTCCAAAACTATGTTGAATAGAGTGGTGAGAGTGGGCAACCTTGTATTGTTCCTGATCTTAGTGGAAATGCTTTCAGTTTTTCACCATTGAGGAGGATGTTGGCTGTGGGTTTGTCATATATGGCCTTTATTATGTTTAGGAAAGTTCCCTCTATGCCTACTTTCTGCAGGGTTTTTATCATAAATGGGTATTGAATTTTGTCAAAAGCTTTCTCTGCATCTATTGTAATGATCATATGGTTTTTTTCCTTCAGTTTGTTAGTATGGTTTATCACATTGATTGATTTGTGTATATTGAAGAATCCTTGCATTCCTGGAATAAACCCCACTTGATCATGGTGTATGATCCTTTTAATGTGCTGTTGGATTCTGTTTGCTAGTATTTTGTTGAGGATTTTTGCATCTATGTTCATCAGTGATATTGGCCTGTAGTTTTCTTTCTTTGTGACATCCTTGTCTGGTTTTGGTATCAGGGTGATGGTGGCCTCGTAGAATGAGTTTGGGCGTGTTCCTCCCTCTGCTATATTTTGGAAGAGTTTGAGAAGGATAGGTGTTACCTCTTCTCTAAATGTTTGATAGAATTTGCCTGTGAAGTCATCTGGTCCTGGGCTTTTGTTTGTTGGAAGATTTTAAATCACAGTTTCAATTTCAGTGCTTGTGATTGGTCTGTTCATATTTTCTATCTCTTCCTGATTCAGTCTTGGCAGGTTGTGCATTTCTAAGAATTTGTTCATTTCTTCCAGGTTGTCCATTTTATTGGCATTGGGTTGCTTGTAGTAATCTCTCATGATCTTTTGTATTTCTGCAGTGTCAGTTGTTACTTCTCCTTTTTCATTTCTAATTCTATTGATTTGAGTCTTCTCCCTTTTTTTCTTGATGAGTCTGGCTAATGGTTTCTCAATTTTGTTTATCTTCTCAAAGAACCAGCTTTTAGTTTTATTGATCTTTGCTATCGTTTCCTTCATTTCTTTTTCATTTTTTTCTGATCTGATCTTTATGATTTCTTTCCTTCTGCTGACTTTGGGGTTTCTTTGTTCTTCTTTCTCTAATTGCTTTAGGTGCAGGGTTAGGTTGTTAATCAAGGTGTTTCCTGTTTCTTAAGGTGGCCTTGTATTGCTATAAACTTCCCTCTTAGAACTGCTTTTGCTGCATCCAATAGGTTTTGGGTCGTCGTGTCTCCATTGTCATTTGTTTCTAGGTATTTTTTGATTTTCTCTTTGATTTCTTCAGTGATCACTTCGTTATTAAGTAGTGTATTGTTTAGCCTCCTTGTGTTTGTATTTTTTACAGATCTTTTCCTGTAATTGATATCTAGTCTCATAGCATTGTGGTCGGAAAAGATACTTGATACGATTTCAATTTTCTTAACTTAACCTAGGCTTGATTTGTGACCCAAGATATGATGTATCCTGAAGAATGTTCCATGAGCACTTGAGAAAAATGTGTATTGTGTTGTTTTTGGAGGGAGTGTCCTATAAATATCAATTAAGTCCATCTTGTTTAATGAATCATTTAAAGCTTGTGTTTCCTTATTTATTTTCATTTTGGATGATGTGTCCATTGGTGAAAGTGGGGTGTTAAAGTCCCCTACTATGAGTGTGTTACTGTCGATTTCCCCTTTTATGGCTGTTAGTATTTGCCTTATGTAATCTTGGTTGTAGGTTTTTCTCCTTCATCACTTTAAATATGTCCTACCACTCCCTTCTGGCTTGTAGAGTTTCTGCTGAAAGATCAGCTGTTAACCTTATGGGGATTCCCTTGTGTGTTATTTGTTGTTTGTCCCTTGCTGCTTTTAATATGTTTTCTTTGTATTTAATTTTTGACAGTTTGATTAATATGTGTCCTGGCGTATTTCTCCTTGGATTTTTCATGTATGGGACTCTCTGTGCTTCCTGGACTTGATTAACTATTTCCTTTCCCATATTAGGGAAGTTTTCAACTATAATCTCTTCAAATATTTTCTCAGTCCCTTTCTTTTTCTCTTCTTCATTTGGAACCCCTATAATTTGAATGTTGGTGCGTTTAATGTTGTCCCAGAGGTCTCTGAGACTGTCCTCAGTTCTTTTCATTCTTTTTTCTTTATTCTGCTCTGCACTAGTTATTTCCACTAATTTATCTTCCAAGTCACTTATCCGTCCTTCTGCCTCAGTTATTCTGCTATTGAGCCAATCTAGAGTATTTTTAATTTCATTTATTTTGTTGTTCATCGTTGCTTGTTTCATCTTTAGTTCTAGGTCCTTGTTAAATGTGTCTTGCATTTTGTCTATTCTATTTCCAAGATTTTGGATCATCTTTACTATCATTATTCTGAATTCTTTTTCAGGTAGACTGCCTATTTCCTCTTCATTTGTTAGGTCTGGTGTGTTTTTATGTTGCTCCTTCAACTGCTGTTTGTTTTTCTGTCTTCTCATTTTGCTTATCTTACTGTGTTTGGGTCTCCTTTTTGCAGGCTGCATGTTCGTAGTTCTCATTGTTTTTGGTGTCTGTCCCCAGTGGCTAAGGTTGGTTCAGTGGGTTGTGTAGGCTTCCTGGTGGAGGGGACTAGTGCTTGTGTTCTGGTGGATGAGGCTGGATCTTTTCTTTCTGGTGGGCAAGTCCACGTCTGTTGGTGTGTTTTGGGGTGTCTGTGGACTTATGATTTTAGGCAGGCTCTCTGCTAATAGGTGGGGTTGTGTTCCTGTCTTGCTAGTTGTTTGGCCTAGGGTGTCCAGCACTGTAGATTGCTGGTCGTTGAGTGAAGCTGGCTGCTGGTGTTGATATGGAGATCTCTGAGAGATTTTTGCTGTTTCATATTATGTGTAGCTGGGAGGTCTCTTGTGGACCAGTGTCCTGAAGTTGGCTCTCCCACCTCAGAGGCACAGCACTGACTCCTGGCTGGAGCACCAAGAGCCTTTCATCCACACGGCTCAGAATAAAAGGGAGAAAAAGTAGAAAGAAAGAATTAGTAGAAGTAGAAAGAAAGAAAGGAGGGAGGGAGAGAGGGAGGAAGGAAGGAGGGAAGGAAGGAAAAAAAGAAAAAGTAAAGTAAAATAAAATAAAAAGATAAAATAAAGTTATTAAAATAAAAAATAATTATTAAGAAAAAAATTAAAAAAAACAACAACCAAAAAAAAGGACAGATAGAACCCTAGGACAAATGGTGGAAGCAAAGCTATACAGACAAAAATCTCACACAGAAGCATACACATACTAACAAAAAGAGGAAAAGGGGGAAAAATCATAAAAAATCATAAATCTTGCTCTCAAAGTCCACCTCCTCAATTTGGGGTGATTTGTTTATTCATGTATTCCACAGATGCAGGGTACATCAGTTTGATTGTGGAGCTTCAATCTGCTGCTGCTGATGCTGCTGGGAGGGATTTCTCTTTCTTTTTTTTGTTCTCACAGCTCCTGGGGCTCAGCTTTGGATTTGGCCCCACCTTTGCATGTAGGTCGCCAGGGGGGCATCTGTTCTTCGCTCAGACAGGACGGGGTTAAAGGAGCAGCTGCTCACTTAGGCTGGGGGGGAGGGAGGGGCACGGAGTGCAGGGCGAGCTTACAAAGGCAGAGGCCAGCGGGACGTTGCACCAGCCTGAGGCGCGCCCTGCATTCTCCCGGGGAAGTTGTTCCTGGATCCCGGGACCCTGGCAGTGGCGGGCTGCACAGGCTCCCCGGAAGGGGGTGTGGATAGTGACCTGTGCTCGCACCCAGGCTTCTTGTTGGCGGCCGCAACAGCCTTAGCATCTCATGCCTGTCTCTGGGGTCCGAGCTTATAGCCGCGGTTCATGCCCATCTCTGGAGCTCCTTTAAGCAGCGCTCTTAATCCTCTCTTCTCGCACACCAGGAAACAAAGAGGCAAGAAAAAGTCTCTTGCCTCTTTGGCAGGTCCAAACTTTTCCCCGGACTCCCTCCTGGCTAGCCGTGGTGCACTAACCCCTTCAGGCTGTGTTCACACTGCCAACCCCAGTCCTCTCCCTGCTCGGACCAAAGCCCGAGTCTCAGCTCCCAGCCCCGCCCGCCCCAGCGGGTTAGCAGACAAGCCTGTCAGGCTGGTGAGTGCTGGGTCGGCACTGATCCTCTGTGCGGGAATCTCTCCGCTTTGCCCTCCGCACCCCTGTAGCTGTGCTCTCCTCTGCGGCTCCGAAGCTTACCCCCTCCGCCACCCGCAGTCTCCGCCCATGAAGGGGCTTCTCGTGTGTGGGAACCTTTCCTCCTTCACAGCTCCCTCCCACTGGTGCAGGTCCCGTCCCTGTCCTTTTGTCTCTGTTTATTGTTTTTTCTTTTGCCCTACCCAGGTACATGGGCAGTCTCTTGCCTTTTGGGAGGTCTGAGGTCTTCTGCCAGTGTTCAGTAGGTGTTCTGTAGGAGTTGTTCCAGGTGTAGATGTATTTCTGGTGTATCTGTGGGGAGGAAGGTGATCTCTGTGTCTTACTGTTCTGCCATCTTCCTGGAACCCATCTTTGAAGTAAACTGGAAGGATGGACGCTGAGATTGACTAGCCTCGGTCACGTGCTCACCTCTGAAAAGAGATGGTAGAGGCCACCCTCCTCAAACTACACAGACTGAGAGTATGGGAGAGGTGTTTCTTAAAATGAAAAATGTGTTTCTGATAGCAGCTAACTAAACAGATGGTCACTACTTTTGTGTGTGTCAGTGTGTTTGTTGTGTTGTGTTGTGTTGTTTAAGGCCAAACCCTAGCCAAAGTTCATCAGTGACATTATGAGATTTGATTCAAATACCATTTATAACTTTGTAATCGTTTGTTAGTTTAGAAAGTTTATGCTTAGCTACAGTTCCAATGTAAGAGATGAGTGACTGATCTTGGATTGCTGCTAAGAAGTGCTAGAAATGAAATTCAAATGTCATTTTGAATTCATATATACCAGCTAGTATTCAAGTAAATTATTCACTTTTTTATACAGATAACTTAAAGTATAATAAAATAGTTAACTTTGGTAATATTAACATAACATTTAGATGTTCAGTATATTTCAATAAATATTTGTTGACTTCTGAATGAACACATAAACAAAATCCTAGTTAGTTTTTCTCTATTGTCTCATGCTCTTAAAAGAATTTGAAACCAGAGGGCAGACAGCAGAAGGAAGAAGAACTACAATCCTGCAGCCTGTGGAACAAATACCACATTCACAGTAAGATAGACAAGATGAAAACGCAGAGGGCTATGTACCAGATGAAGGAACAAGATAAAACCCCAGAAAAACAACTAAATGAAATGGAGATAGGCAATCTTCCAGAAAAAGACCTCAGAGTAATGATAGTGAAGATGATCCAGGACCTCGCAAAAAGAATGGAGGCAAAGATCGAGAAGATGCAAGAAATGTTTCACAAAGACCTAGAAGAATTAAGAACAAACAGAGATGAACAATACAATAACTGAAATGAAAACTACACTAGAAGGAATCAATAGCAAAATAACTGAGGCAGAAGAACGGATAAGTGACCTGGAAGACAGAATAGTGGAATTCACTGCAGCGGAACTGAATAAAGAAAAAAGAATGAAAAGAAATGAAGACAGTCTAAGAGACCTCTGGGACAACATTAAACACAACAACATTCATGTTATAGCGGTCCCAGAAGGAGAAGAGAGAGAGAAAGGACCTGAGAAAATATTTGAAGAGATTATAGGCGAAAACTTCCCTAACACGGAAAAGGAAATAGCCACCCAAGTCCAGGAAGCACAGAGAGTCCCATACAGGATAAACCCAAGGAGAAACACATAGAGACACATAGTAATCAAATTGACAAAAATTAAAGACAAAGAAAAATTATTGAAAGCAGCAAGGAAAAAACGAAAAATAACATACAAGGGAACTTCCATAAGGTTAACAGCTGATTTCTCAGCAGAAATTCTACAAGCCAGAAGGGAGTGGCATGATATACTTAAAGTGATGAAAGGGAAGAACCTACAACCAAGATTACTCTACCTGAAAAGGATCTCATACAGATTCGATGGAGAAATCAAAAGCTTTACAGACAAGCAAAAGTTAAGAGAATTCAGCACCACCAAACCAGCTCTACAACAAATGCTAAAGGTACTTCTCTAAGTGGGAAACACAAGAAAAGGAAAGGACCTACAAAAACAAACCCAAAACAATTAGGAAACTGGTAATAGGAACATACATATTGATAATTACCTTAAACGTGAATGGATTAAATGCTCCAACCAAAAGATACAGGCTCACTGAATGGATACAAAAACAAGACCCATACATATGCTGTCTACAAGAGACCCACTTCAGACCTAGGGGCACATACAGACTGAAAGTGAGGGGTGGAAAAACATATTCCATGAAAATGGAAATCAAAAGAAAGCTGGAGTAGCAATACTCATATCAGGTAAAATAGACTTTAAAATAAAGAATGTTACAAGAGACAAGGAAGGCCATTATGTAATGATCAAGGGATCATTCCAAGAAGAAGATATAACAATTATAAATATATATGCACCCAACATAGGAGCACCTCAATACATAAGGCAACTGCTAACATGTCTAAAAGAGGAAATCGACAGTAACACAATAACAGTAGGGGACTTTAACACCTCACTTACATCAACAGACAGATCATCCAAACAGAAAATTAATAAGGAAACACAAACTTTAAATGACACAATAGACCAGATAAATTTAATTGATATTTATAGGACATTCCATCCCAAAACAGCAGGTTACACTTTCTTCTCAAGTGTGCATGGAACATTCTCCAGGATAGATCATGTCTTGGGTCACAAATCAAGCCTCAGTAAATTTAAGAAAATTGGAATCATATCAAGCATCTTTTCTGACCAGAATGCTATGAGATTAGAAATGAATTACAGGGGAAAAAAATGTAAAAAACACAAGCACATGGAGGCTAAACAATATGTTACTAAATAACCAAGAGATCATGAAAGAAATCAAAAAGGAAATCAAAGAATACCTAGAGACAAATGACAATGAAAACACAATGATCCAAAACCTATGGGATGCAGCAAAAGCAGTTCTAAGAGGGAAGTTTATAGCTATACAAGCCTACCTGAAGAAACAAGAAAAATCTCAAATACACCTAAAGAAAGAACTAGAGAAAGAACAAACAAAACCCAAAGTTAGCAGAAGGAAAAAAATCATAAAGATCAGATCAGAAATAAATGAAAACGAAATGAAGGAAACAGTAGCAAAGATCAACAAAACTGAAAGCTGGTCCTTTGAGAAGATAAACAAAATTTAGAAACCATTAGCCAGACTCATCAAGAAAAAGAGGGAGAGGACTCAAATCAATAAAAATGAAAAAGGAAAAGTTACAACAGACACCGCAGAAATACAAAGCATCCTAAGAGACTACTACAAGCAACTCTATGCGAATAAAATGGACAACCTGGAAGAATTGGACAAATTCTTGGAAAGGTGTAATCTTCCAAGACTGAACCAGGAAGAAATAGAAAATATGAACAGACCAATCACAAGTGATGAAAATGAAACTGTGCTTAAAAATCTAACAAAGTCCAGGACCAGATGGCTTCACAGGTGAATTCTGTCAAACATTTAGAGAAGAGGTAACACCCATCCTTCTCAGACTCTTCCAAAAAATTGCAGAGGAAGGAAAAATCCCAAACTCGTTCTATGAAACCACCATCACCCTGATACCAAAACCAAAGATACTACAAAAAAAGAAAATTACAGACCAATATCACTGATGAATATCGATGCAAAACTCCTCAACAAAATACTAGCAAACAGAATCCAGCAACACATTAAAAGGATCATACACTGTGATCAAGTGGGGTTTATCCCAGAGATGCAAGGATTCTTCAATATACGTAAATTAATCAATGTGATACACCATATTAACAAATTGAAAAATAAAAACCATATGATCATCTCAATAGACGCAGAAAAAGCTTTTGACAAAGTTCAACACCCATTTGTGATAAAAACTCTCCAGAAAGTGGGTATAGAGGGAATCTACGTCAACATAATAAAGGCCATATATATTTTTTAAAAAAAGAATTTGATTTATTTTGTAAAATATTCCAGATGTTTGCCAGTGTGAAATAAAACTAGGCTAATGATCACTAGATACTGTTTATTTTATTTGACTCCCATCATTTTTCGGTTGTTGAGCTCATGAGAAGAAAGACTGCTTTTCCAAACAAGAAAAGAATTCTTGGTGGATAGAATTAGGATTCACTTAATCATAAAATATGAGCAAAGGTAACTGATGGTGATCAAGATGTCTAATTTTCTTTGAACAAGGAATTATTTTGTGGCATTCTTCAAATTAAATCCATAAAATTTCATGCTAATTATGCTTGAAATGTGAATTTTGATGTGATTTTAGGAGCTACTACAGCTTTATTCTGTAACATGTTTCTTTCAAATGGCAATCATAAAACGTTAGAGATTTTCAATATAGGATCTTATTTCAGAAATCAACAGCATCCAGAACGATGGCTCATTGGAAAAGAAAATTCATATTATTCTGTGATTTAGATTATTGAATTGGAATGAAATAATGTTCACTTCTCTTAAATATACTATTTTTTAGTTAAAGAAAATAGCTAGAGTTTCAGAGTGCACAGCCATAGAATTATGTCTTTTAAAATTTGTTTGTAACTATCCCTATTAAAAGATCATACCACTATGACCTTCTGCACTCCTTTCTATTTATTGCTTTTGAATGCTGTTCTCAAATTATCCTATGATGTATAGTGAGATGAAGTTGCTAGTGTGTAAATTTGGTATCCCAAATGGTAAGTAAGCTGATAAAGTAGGGGTATCTTCCAGAAGGTGGATTATATTTTTCCCCTCAGGCAGCATTCCATAGGAGCACCACATGACTATTTTATTTAGGCACCTCCAAAGGCTGTCAACAGTATCCTGTCTACCTTGACCCTAGGCTGTCATCACACTTGTATATAGAAAATCTCAAAAAAACAGTCAGGGCCTCCCAGTTCTTTACATGGGGAATGCTCTGGAATGCCTCCTTGGTTCCTGCCTCTGCTCCTTTCTAGCTGCTCTATGAGCTGATTCAGCCACTAGCCTTTTGGCCTGTTTTTCACTTTCAGCTCCATCAGCCCTTGGATCTAATTGCACAGTTGCCTCTTTGATTCCATTCTCTTCATTCTTTTCAGTGCCTTGTGGCATGCCACTAAAACTGTCCTTGGTAGACAGCAGTCTTTGAAGTTTATTAACAACTTTGGGTATTAACTATTTTCATCTTAAGGCTAGTCGAAGGCAGAGAGTTCAAGGGGCAAAATCTAGAGATACTAAAAACTCAAAATCAAGAGCTGATAAGAAATGAAGCGGCAGTGGAAGGAGAGGAAGTTTGCATCACAAACCAGGTTTTACAGTCAGAGAAGTATTAATTCTATGGAGACTCTGGCGGCATGGGCAGAATCTGAGAGGGCAGTTCAATTAGCAAGCTGTGCTGAAAGCTGATGTCAGGAATTAGGAGAACAAATGTGATGGGGATCCCATTGGAGCGGTGCCACAGGCCATCAGAGTCCGGATGGACTTGCTCAGAGAGCCAGCCAGGTTAGTGTTGGAACTAGGACTTCATCCCACATGTTTTTAAAATCTGCATTGCATCCACATGTGGTGCAGCCCTTTCTGCCCTCAATTCTCAAGAGAATGAGTAGGTGTTCTTTGACAGTGTGATAATTCAGCCAGTAACTAATGCATCCAGTTGCAATGGAAACCAAGTAATATTTCTCTGTTCTGTTTGCAGGGATATTAGGAGAGTCTTCATCAAATGCTCTGCTTATCTCCAGATAGTTTATGCCTCACATTTCCCTAACCTACCCAACCTATTTACTGGTCAGGATGACATTTTTTCTGGAGAACTGATGTTTGTCGCTAGTGATCACAGTTAGCAGTTTTACATTGTGATGTTCTTCATTGAATATTGTAATTATATTTGTTCCACCTCCTATGTCCTGGAACGTTTTCATTCTGTGACTCATCAAAGATTACTGAAATTACCTGATTATCTAATTCAGTATCCATGAATATTGTATATCCAGGCTAGGAGACGTAGAGTAGTATAAAGCAATTGATGTTTCCTTATGGTTAATTTATCTGATTTTATTCATGTTAAAAATTGGCCCAAGAAGACAAATGGAATATAGGAGCTAAGAAGTTCTGATTTTTAAAAAACGTCATCCAACATCATTGTACCACTGACCACATACTGAGTCTATCACTGCTTTCATGTTTGTACTAAAGAAAAAAAAGTGAAGGAGAGAACCAGACCCTTTGTTGAGCTTGTCTTCTTTTCACGTGTCATCAGGTCATGGGTCTTTAGTTTCCTAGGAAATAGTTTTGCATATCTGAGCTGCCTTAAAGATGAGTATCACTGTAAGGAGTGACTGGAAGACAGTGAGAATTGCCCTAACATCAAAGATATTTTGCTGAACTATCACATGTAAGCTTCATTTCTGGAAAAAATGTGAAAATTTATAAATCCTACTAAATTTAAAACGTTAATTAATAAAGTAATTTTTGTTTTGAACAATACAGGTTCCCTAGCCCCATCTCTTTCCATTGTAAGGTAACTAGAAAATCAGAACCCTTGGACATGTAATCAGTTACATTAAAAATATTATATTTTGTAGAGGCACTGAGACCATTATTGGTACTTCAAATATATATACTTTTTTAAAAACATCTTTATTGGAGTATAATTGCTTTACAATGGTATGTTAGTTTCTGCTGTATAACAAAGTGAATCAGCTATACATATGCATACATCCCCATATCTCCTCCCTCTTGCATCTCCCTCCCACCCTCCCTATCACACTCCTCTAGGTGGACATAAAGCACCGGGCTGATCTCCCTATGCTATGCGGCTGCTTCTCACTAGCTATCTATTTAACATTTGGTAGTGTATATATGTCCATGCTACTCTCTCACTTCGTCCCAGCTTACCCTTCCCCCTCCCCATGTCCTCAAGTCCATTCTCTATGTTTGTGTCTTTATTCCTGTCTGGCCTCTAGGTTCTTCAGAACCTTTTTTTTTTTTTTTTACATTCCGTATATGTGTTAGTATATGGTATTTGTTTTTCTCTTTCTGACTTACTTCACTCTGTATGACAGGCTCTATGTCCATCCACCTCACTACAAATAACTCAATTTTGTTTCTTTTATGACTGAGTAATATTCTGTTGTATATATGTGCCACATCTTCTTTATCCATTCATCTGTTGATGGACACTTAGGTTGCTTCCATGTCCTGGCTATTGTAAATAGAGCTGCAATTAATATTTTGGTACATGACTCTCTTTGAATTATGGTTTTCTCAGGGTATATGCCCAGTAGTGGGATTGCTGGGTCATATGGTAGTTCTATTTTTAGTTTTTTAAGGAACCTCCATACGGTTCTCCATAGTGGCTGAATCAATTTACATTCCCACCAACAGTGCAAGAGGGTTCCCTTTTCTCCACACCCTCTCCAGCATTTATTGTTTCTAGGTTTTTTGATGATGGTCATTCTGACTGGTGTGAGGTGATACCTCATTGTAGTTTTGATTTGCATTTCTCTAATGATTAGTGATGTTGAGCATCCTTTCATGTGTTTGTTGGCAATCTTTGTATCTCCTTTGGAGGAATGTCTACTTAGGTCTTCTGCCCATTTTTGGATTGGGTTGTTTGTTTTTTTGATATTGGGCTGCATGAGCTGCTTGTATATTTTGGAGATTACTCCTTTGTCAGTTGCTTCGTTTGCAAATATTTTTTCCCATTCTGAGGGTTGTCTTTTGGTCTGTTTATGGTTTCCTTTGCTGTGCAAAAGCTTTTAAGCTTCATTAGGTCCCATTTGTTTATTTTTGTTTTTATTTCCATTTCTCTAGGAGGTGGGTCAAAAAGGATCTTGCAGTGATTTATGTCATAGAGTGTTCTGCCTATGTTTTCCTCTAAGAATTCAAGAGTGTCTGGCCTTACATTTATGTCTTTAATCCATTTTGAGTTTATTTATGTATATGGTGTTAGGGAGTGTTCTAATTTCATAGTTTTACATGTAGCTGTCCAGTTTTCCCAGTACCACTTATTGAAGAGGCTGTCTTTTCTCCATTGTATATTCTTGCCTCCTTTATCAGAGATAAGGTGACTGTATGTGCATGGGTTTATCTCTGGGCTTTCTATCCTGTTCCATTGATCTATATTTCTGTTTTTGTGTCAGTACCATACTGTCTTGATTACTGTAGCTTTGTAGTATAGTCTGAAGTCTGGGAGTTTGATTCCTCCAGCTCCGTTTTTCTTTCTCAAGATTGCTTTGGCTATTCAGGGTCTTTTGTGTTTCCATACAAATTTTGAATTTTTTTGTTCTAGTTCTGCGAAAAATGCCATTGGTAGTTTGATACGGATTGCGTTGAATCTGTAGATTGCCCTGGGTAGTATAGTCATTTTCACAATGTTGACTCTTCCAATCCAAGAATATGGTATATCTCCATCTGTTTGTATCATCTTTAATTTCTTTCATCAGTGTCTTACAGTTTTCTGTGTACAGGTCTTTTGTCTCTTTATGTAGGTTTGTTCCTAGGTATTTTATTCTTTTTGTTGCAGTGGTAAATTGGAGTGTTTGCTTAATTTCTCTTTCAGATTTTTCATCATTAGTGTATAGGAATGCAAGAGATTTCTGTGCATTAATTTTATATCCTGCTACTTTACCAAATTCATTGATTAGCTCTAGTAGATTTCTGGTAGCATCTTTAGGATTCTCTATGTATAGTATCATGTCATCTGCAAACAGTGACAGCTTTACTTTGTCTTTTCTGATTTGGATTCTTTTTATTTCTTTTTCTTCTATGATTGCTGTGGTTGAAACCTCCAAAACTATGTTGAAAAATAGTGGTGAGAATGGACAACCTTGTCTTGTTCCTGATCTAAGAGGAAATGTTTCAGTTTTTCACTTGAGAACGATGTTGGCTGTGCGTTTGTCACATATGGGCTTTATTATGTTAGGTAAGTTCCCTCTGTGCCTACTTTCTGGAGTGTTTTTTATCATAAATGGTGTTGAATTTTGTTGAAAGCTTTTTCTGTGTCTATTGAGATGATCATATGCTTTTTCTCCTACAATTTGTTAATATGGTGTATCACATTGATTGATTTGCATATATTGAAGAGTCCTTGCATTCCTGGGATAAACCCCACTTGATCATGGTGTATAATCCTTGTAATATGCTGTTGGATTCTGTTTGCTAGTATTTTGTTGAGGATTTTTTTCATCTATGTTCATCAGTGATACTGGCCTGTAGTTTTCTTTCTTTGTGACACCTTTGGTTTTGGTATCAGGGTGATGGTGGCCTCATAGAATGTGTATGGGAGTGTTCCTCCCTCTGCTGTATTTTGGAAGAGTTTGAGAAGGATAGGTGTTAGCTCCTTTCTAAATGTTTGATAGAATTTGCCTGTGAAGTCATCTGGTCTTGAGGTTTTGTTTGTTAGAAGATTTTTAATCACAGTCTCAATTTCAGTGCTTGTGATTGGTCTGTTTATATTTTGTATTTCTTTGGTTCAGTCTCGGAAGGTTGTGCTTTCCTAAGAATGTGTCCATTTCTTCCAGGTTGTCCATTTAATTGGCCTATAGTTGCTTGTAGTAATCTCTCATGATCCTTTGTATTTCTGCAGTGTCAGTTGTTATTCTCCTTTTTCATTTCTAATTCTATTGATTTGAGTCTTCTCCCTTTTTTTTCTTGATGAGTCTGGCTAATGGTTTCTCAATTTTGTTTATCTTCTCAAAGAACCAGCTTTTAGTTTTATTGGTCTTTGCTATCGTTTCCTTAATTTCTTTTGCATTTATTTCTGATCTGATCGTTATGATTTCTTTCCATCTGCTAACTTTGGGGGTTTTTTGTTCTTCGTTCTCTAATTGCTTTAGGTGTAAGGTTAGGTTGTTTATTTGAAATTTTTCTTGTTTCTTTTTTGTGTGTGTGTGTGTGGTATGCGGGCCTCTCACTGTTGTGGCCTCTCCCGTTGTGGAGCACAGGGTCCAGATGCGCAGGCTCAGCGGTCATGGCTCACGGGCCTAGCCACTCCGTGGCATGTGGGATCTTCCCGACCGGGGCACGAACCCATGTTCCCTGCATCGGCAGGTGGACTCTCAACCACTGCGCCACCAGGGAAGCCCTCTTGTTTCTTGAGGTAAGATTGTATTGCTGTAAACTTCCCTCTTAGAACTGCTTTTGCTGCATCCCATAGGCTTTGGGTCATTGTGTTTTCATTGTCATTTGTTTCTAGGTATTTTTTTGATTTCCTCTTTGATTTCTTCAGTGATCTGTTGGTTATTAAGTAGTGTATTGTTTAGCCTCCATGTGTTTGTATTTTTTACAGATTTTTTCCTGTAATTGATATCTAGTCTCATAGCATTGTAGTTGGAAAAAATACTTGATACAATTTCAATTTTCTTAAATTTATGAAGGCTTGATTTGTGACCCAAGAGACGATCTATCCTGGAGAATGTTCTGTGAGCACTTGAGAAGAAAGTGTATTCTGTTGTTTTTGGATGGAATATCCTATAAATATCAATTAAGTTCATCATGTTTAATGTGTCATTTAAAGCTTGTGTTTCCTTATTTATTTTCATTTTGTATGATTTGTCTATTGGTGAAAGTGGGATGTTAACGTCCCCTACTATGATTTTGTTACTGTCGATTTCCCCTTTTATGGCTGTTAGCATTTGCCTTATGTACTGAGGTGCTCCTATGTTGGGTGCATAAATATTTACAATTGTTATATCTTTTTCTTGGATTGATCCCTTGATCATTATGTAGTGTCTTTCTTTGTCTCTTGTAATAGTCTTTATTTTAAAGTCTATTTTCTCTGATATGAGAATTGCTACTCCAGCTTTCTTTTGATTTCCATTTGCCTGGAATATCTTTTTCCATCTCCTCACTTTCAGTCTGTATGTATCCCTAGGTCTGAAGTGGATCTGTTGTAGACAGCATATGTATGGGTCTTGTTTTTGTATCCATTCAGCCAGTCTATGTCTTTTGGTTGGAGCATTTAATCCATTTACATTTAAGGTAGTTATCAATATGTATGTTCCTATTACCGTTTTCTTAATTGTTTTTCGTTTGTTATTGTAAGTCTTTTCCTTCTCTTGTGTTTCCTGCCTAGAGAAGTTCCTTTACCATTTGTTGTAGAGCTAGTTTTGTCATACTGAATTCTCTTAGCTTTTGCTTGTCTGTAAACGTTTAATATCTCTGAATGAGATCCTTGCTGGGTAGAGGAATCTTGGTGGTAGGTTTTTCCTTTCATCACTTTAAATGGGTCCTGCACTCCCTTCTGGCTTCATATATATTATTAATGATTTTTTATTTCTTAACCATAAGTGGTTATTCACCAAGGGTCAATCAAGTCTAATTTTGGGAAAAAACCTCAAATAAGTTGGATATCTGTGTCTGTATGACAGGTTTAAAAACTTCTGGAAAACAGATATATAAGGTAAAAAGTGTTAAAGGGTAATCTGAAGCAGGTTTATACCAATTTAAAACAAATCCTTAGCTAGTTTCAAAATTCAGGGAGTCAGAACATTCTAGAAAATATGGTCAAAAGAAACTCATACTACCAGAGGTACTAAGTTCTCTTCTCTGTTTATAGGGTAAAATATATATGGAAATTACAATATGACATGGAAAAGGTTTGTTTCCTGTTTGTGGAGCACCAGCTTCTGAGATCACCCTGCCATGTGTTCTCCCAGCTTCCGGGAGTGTACTGAGCTGATGGCACACAGCTATTCCTCCCCGGGAGCTGCTTCAGTCAAAGAGAGCTATCTTTCCCAAGGTTATGCCCTCACTGGGGCAGCCCACATCCAATAAAAGGTCATGTGGAGTTACAAGGCCTGCCCCTTGCCTCATTTTCAGACAACTTTGAAGGGCCATCCTCTCTCCAGAGTTCCCTGTGGGGTTAGTGGAGGTCTCTGCTACAACTGTGCTACAACTGTGCATTTTGCATCACAGTTCAGCTTCTCCTGCTACCTAGTCCTCACAGGTGTCATTCAGGAAATCCCTCTCCAATAAACCTCCTACGTGCAATTCTTCACTCCAGAGTGTCAGGTAACCAAACCTATGGTGGTATAAGAAATGGTTTTAGGGAGCTCTCTGTATAATGCAGTTCTGGAGATGGATGACTCATAACCCATGATGGGTAGAGTACCAGTAACCTCTGGCAGGCTGGTATCCTGCCATTGTTCAAATTTTCACTGCTGGTAAAATGGGATGAGATAATATGGGAAGGGAATGCATTAGCTGGTGCAATATGTCAGGCATTGAGAGTTGTGGGAGAAATAATTATTAAAGGAATTATGAAATTGAATGTCTATTGCTGGGTAATATTGATGCATTAGAGAAGACAATGAAAGGCTGTAGGTTGATCTAGACAAAATAAGAATATCAGAGGGCCTCCCTGGCAGTATATAAAGAGACTCTTTTTCTTGTAGCTGGAAGGGCAGAGAATTCTGGGAATCAGATCTAAGACTTAATTATAAGAGTAGCAGGACTCCAGAGAGATTTGAATTATCTACTCTAACAAGTTGGCTATGCCAAAGTCAGGGATCTGATCGAAAAGTTGTGGGACTCTGAGATTTGGAATGAGGACATATGGATTACTGTACTCCGTAAATTTGAAACCTCAGATCCCACTGCACCTTGTGGGCCTGCATAAGCGACCCCTCCTTTCTGTTAATGGCAATAATCATTCTTGCTTAAAGACAAAGTAGAGACCTCTGGGCTTCCCTGGTGGCACAGTGGTTGGGAGTCCGCCTGCCGATGCAGGGGACACGGGTTCGTGCCCCGGTCCGGGAAGATCCCACATGCCGCGGAGCGGCTGGGCCCGTGAGCCATGGCCACTGGGCCTGCGCGTCCGGAGCCTGTGCTCCACAACGGGAGAGGCCACAACAGTGAGAGGCCCGCGTACAGCAAAAAACAACAAAAAAAAGTAGAGGCCTTTGCTTGGCAGGTCAGTACATGTCCCTATAAGGACATATCCTCTACTCCCCCTCCTGGCCACTGGACCCATGGCTAGGCCCAAATCTCAGCTCTCAAGTGGGGAGTGCCTGGGAAGGAAGAAAAGGGACCAAATGCTAAATAAAAAAGGAGTTGCAAGCTCTAGACAAAATGTATCAGGGCATCTAGATAAAACTTATTAATTAAAATATTCAGCTTTATATCTTTACTTATTTTTTATTCACTGGATCTATAGAAAGCTTTCACTAGTGTCTTTTTTGTCAATTTTCAATACATTTCCAACAGATTTTCCTTTAAAAATATTTTGAGGCAGCACTGTTTGGCACATAAAGTTTTATTATGGATATATAATTTTCTCCTTGTATCAGCAGCTTGGAGAATTTGTACCTGACCAGCATAGCTCTTCTTTATTTAGATAAGTAGTGAAATCAGCTTTGTGATTTTTATTTCAGGTATTGAGTCATGATCTCACCCTTTAATAATACTTACCTTAACTCATTGGGTTATTGTGGAGGTTAAAGTGAAAGTAGTAAACACTCAAGTATTAGCTATTATTTTTTTTTAATTGGGGTATAGTTGCTTTACACTGCTATATCAGTTTCTGCTGTACAGCAAAGTGAATCAGCCATACATATACATATATCCCCTCTTTTTTGGATTTCCTTCGCATTTAGGTCACCACAGAGCACCAAGTTCCCTGTGCTGTACAGCAGGTTCTCATTAGTTGTCTATTTTATACATAGTAGTGTATATATGTCAATCCCAATCTCCCAATTCATCCCACCCCTCCCCTTCCCCCTTGGTATCCATATGTTTGTTCTCTACATCTGTGTCTCTATTTCTGCTTTGCAAATAAGATCATCGATACCATTTTTCTAGATTCCACGTATATGTGTTAATATACAATGTTTGTTTTTCTCTTTCTGACTTATTTCACTCCGTATGACAGTCTCTAGGTCCATCCATGTCTGTGAAAATGGCACAGCTTCGTTCTTTTTATGGCTGAGTAATATTCCATTGTATATATGTACCACATCTTCTTTATCCATTCCTCTGTTGATGGACATTTAGGTTGCGCCCATGTCCTGGCTATTGTAAATAGTGCAGCAGTGAACCTTGGCGTGCATGTATCTTTTTGAATTACGGTTTTCTCTGGGTATATGCCCAGTAGTGGGATTGCTGGGTCATGTGGTAGTTCTATTTTTAGTTTGTTTGTTTGTTTGTTTGGCGGTACGTGGGCCTCTCACTGTTGCGGCCTCTCCCGTTGCGGAGCACAGGCTCCAGACGCGCAGGCTCAGTGGCCATGGCTCACGGGCCCAGCCGCTCCGCGGCATGTGGGATCTTCCCGGACCGGGGCACGAACCCGCGTCCCCTGCATCGGCAGGCGGACTCTCAACCACTGCGCCACCAGGGAAGCCCCTATTTTTAGTTTTTTAAGGAACCTCCATACAGCTATTATTTATTCCATGCTATGTTACTTAATACATAAATGTTTAACATAGCTTGAATCTTTTTATCAATACAAGATAGCCATTTTTGCCCTTCAGGGCTTTTAATTGCATTTTTGTCTTATGCTAGTATTTCAACCCTTCCCTCTTTCCTTCTTTCCTTTCTGAAATTGCCTGAGAAGGTTTTGAGCTTTGCCAATTTGCTTGCCTTTAATCCTTTTGCTTTTCTTATTTTTGTTTACAAGAATCTTTGAGGCAGAGAGTCAACTTAATAATTAATATCTTATTTTAATTGAATATTTTGTTACCACTAGAGTTACTTATTGTGTTCATGCCTAACTTCAGGTCCTTCTAGGGAGTTAATTCAGTTCACACCATTATTAAAAATCTTCTAAATCTTCAAAGCCAGGACATCAGTATTTTAATTTAGATATTTAAAATAGGAAACGGAAATGGTGAGGTGAGAAGTTGACAGTGACTGCAGTAGGAAGAAGGTGAGGGCTGGTGTAGATTCTATAATTATGTGTCTGGACTGTAATGTTCTACAGACCTGGGACCTCACTGACCAGAGTTTGGGGATTACCTACATTTGGTTTGAGACCAAATGGGAGTACTTTCATTCTCTTATTACCTGAAAGCCAAATAGACCACCCATCCCATGGTTTTTGATGCTCAGCAAATGGAGCCTTTTCTCTGTGAAATAATATTGTGTATGAAACCAAACAGAGGTCTGTTAATTACTTGGTAAGTACACAGACTGTGAAATGAATTAAATATGCAGGTTGAGACCTGTATAAGTCTATAGTAATGGTGCAGCTGGACACAGTCCTTTCATTCTTGCTTGTATTGATGGCATACCTTCTAAGATTCTCTCCCCAGTTTTCAGTATTTGAAAGTAATCTCTGTTTTTCCTGAGTGACATCAAATGACTCCCTCTGTCATTAGGTGAGCCTTATGTGCCCCAAGTGCCTTATGTGAGCTCCTATTTTATTTCAGTAGAGTATCTTTATTTCATAATATATATTTGATAGCCCTTTTTACAAAAAAATATAGGCTAGATCAGGGTTTCTCAACCTCCACATTCTTGACAGATTGGGCCAGAGAAGTCTTTGTTGTTAGGGCTGTGGCTCCAACACTTTAATGGCAGATGTGATCTTATCTTTTTCTAGCATCTCCCCCAATTTACGAGGAAAGGTGCATTCACTGATTATGTCATACGAATAAGTGTCAGAGATGACAGGAGCCGTCACAGTGCTTCGAACCCGTAGGGAAAGTACAGGGGTCAAAGATACCAAACCTTGGTTTTAACTCCAGTTTTGCTGTGTGATGTTGGACCAGTGGTTGGATTCTTGGTTCTTTCAGTTTATCATCTGTCATATGGTTGATCGCTAAAGTTGCCTCTAGTGATGTGAATTGTACACCTTTAGGTCCCCAGTACCTCCTATGCTGTCCGGTGCATAGTAGGCACTTGATGAGGTTTATTGAATGAATGTTTTGTGAGTCTAAGATTGTGTTTTCACTAGCATTCAAAATTATAATATGTATATACTTATCTTATTCACCACTGTATCCCCAGAATCTACCACAATGAGAGTGTAGGTACTTGGTAAATATTTATTTGATAAAAGCATGAAAAAATATCATAGAATTCTTAGATTAAATTATCACTAACAACAATATGAATCCCAAAACTTTATCATATTACTTTTATTCAAACATCTCTCAGTGAAGGACATCTGCAACAAGATATACATGTATTTCCACTCACGTCATTGTATTATTCCCACACAAGCCATGGTATTATAATACATGTTTGTCCACAAAGTGAGCTTTAAATTTTACCTTGTCTAGGCAAATTCCACCTCCTACAGCAAGCTATATAGTTGCTCAAAGACACTTTCCTTGGTCTTGGGGAGAGCCTCTGTTAGAAGCTAGCCAAATTTTGGTCCCGTAAGTCAAGATGACACAGAAAGATATAAGCGGAAAATTCCCGGACTTTAGCATTAGAAGGACTACGGTTTCAGATTCATTTCTTCTGCCTGCTAGGGATGTGTGTTTCAGGAATTTATTGTCCAGTGTGAGCCTTAGTTTTTTCATCTGTTAACTAGGGATCAGCAGTACTTGCTTCATTGACTTGTCAAGGTACATGAAAGAAAACAATAGCATTAATATCCATTCCTTTTTAAATAAGCCTACTGTTTTACTTTGTAGTACCTAATGGATGTGTTCCAAAAATTGCCGTGTGTACCCAATCAGTTTTCTGGGAATTGTATTTAATTTGTTGGGAAACAGAGAAATTTTCCTTATAAAAGTATCCTGCTGCAACACCTTTTGAAATGGGAGTAGGATGCCCCTAGTTGGTTTTGTTTGAGATTTCAAGTTTGGGTATAAATAGTTTTACAGCATAAATTCTCAGTGTTCTCCACTAGCAAATAATCCTTTTAGATTTGTATTCACTGTAGATTGAAATAAATTTGGCTTCTTGGCCTCCAGTGAATTCTGGTCCCCAGACCTTTCGTTGTACATATCAAAACAAGTCAGTATATCATAGTGATTAAGATCACTGGAAGCAGACTCCCTGGGCTCTTGCCCAGCTCTGGTCTTTGTGGCATTGGGAAACTATTAACCTTGTTGTATCTCAGTTTCCTAATGTGCAAAGCGGAGATAAAAATATTACCGACCTTATGTTATTATTGTAAGTTTTACAATGCCTGTGTCTTGTGTATGGTAAGTGGTAAAAATATTTAATTAATTAATCTCTAAAATCTATCCTGGAATTGATATGCTTGTAGATTGTACAGGTGGAATTAGCAGACGGCATCCAAAGCCTGGGTTAATTTTTTCAATTTACTCAGAACACTATTCACAAAGCAGTTGTTTAAAATGGGGCTCTCCATAGTGTTTTTGAGGTTCTCTGGTGTATATTTAATTTACTGCTCTTCCTAAGTGCTTCCAATGCACTTAGATGGCTTCACAGTTGAATTTTTCTCTCATCTGTTGTGGAATTCACTAAAGATAGTATATAACTATAAATAAGCCTACCCATGCAATTGTAACCATGGCAACCACCAGCCTTCAAATGGGGAGAGTGGGGCTCACAAGGCTGGTCTCAACTTCACAACAGCCTGATATGTCCCCTTTCAAATTAGACAGCTCAGAATTGTGCTTTGCACACAACACAGCCATTCATTGCTCTCTATTGAGTGTCCATCATTTACTTCAATCTAATGCAATTCATTTTTGACTCTTACACATTCTTTGAAAGCACTGTACTAGGTTCTGGGGGGATAAAAAAAATGACTTAAGCTAAGTCTTTCCACCCACATACAGTGTCATCTTCCTAACATTTATATATCTTAGGTTACTCCCTCACTAAAACCTCTTCAATGGCTCCCTGGTGGATATAGAATTTGGCCCTTGCTTACTTTTTAGCTTCATTTCTCACTCTCTTTCCCATAGCACCTTAAACTTCAGGCTTTGTCTGAAAATTCTATGCTCTCCAATGCTATTCTCTCTCTCTCTCTGAAATTTTCTCCCAACTCTCTTATTTGCCTTTCAATTTTTTACTTTTTTTCCCATCTCAGCTCAAGTGCTTCCCCTTGTAAAATTTTCTGTTATGATGTGCTCTTAAGATTAATTTACGTAGGGCTTCCCTGGTGACGCAGTGGTTGAGAATCTGCCTGCCAATGCAGCGGACACGGGTTCGAGCCCTGGTCTGGGAAGATCCCACATGCCGCAGAGCAACTAGGCTCGTGAGCCACAACTACTGAGCCTGCGCGTCTGGAGCTTGTGCTCCACAACAAGAGAGGCCGCGACAGTGAGAGGCCCGCGCACCGCGATGAAGAGTGGCCCCCGCTCGCCGCAACTAGAGAAAGCCCTCGCACAGAAACGAAGACCCAACACAGCCAAAAATAAATAAAATTAAAACAAAAAAGATTAATTTACATAGAAGTCAATTAATTCTCCCTTGCTCACCTGAATGAGTCAATGGGATCAAGCACTTACCTTACTAGGTACCAGTAAATAAAAAACAAAAACAAAACAACAAAAAATTCAAAACCTCTTTTATCAAAAAGAATGGAGGGCTTCCCTGGTGGCGCAGTGGTTGAGAGTCCGCCTGCCGATGCAGGGGACACGGGTTCGTGCCCTGGTCCGGGAAGATCCCACATGCCGCTCCTGGCCGCTGAGCCTGCGCGTCCGGAGCCTGTGCTCCGCAACGGGAGAGGCCACCACAGGGAGAGGCCTGCGTACCGCAAAAAAAAAAAAAAAAAAAACACAAAAAAACCCAAAAACAAAACAAAACAAAAAAAACATAAAAAAAAAAAAGAATGGAAATGGCAAATGTTACTTAGGCTAGTCTCAGCATATAAGATGTTCCCGATCCGATATTCTTCTTTAAATTGATATGGCTGGTGAGAGTTGTGAATGCAGGTATTTGGTGAAAGTCGTTGGGTGGGCATTGGTGATAGATGCTCAAAAAAAAAGGAATTCATAGAATTTGACTGATTATAAATGAGAGGTTAGAAAAAGAGGGAAGTAAGATAATTGTAAGGTTCAGGTGACTAAGAATAATGATGCCATTATTATAATACTTATTTATAGTTATATATTATAATAATAATGCTGTCTCACATTATTGGGACAGGAAGCAGAGGAAGAATATATTGGGTTGGCCAAAAGGTTTGTTTGGATTTTTCCATAAGATGTTATGGAAAGAACTTTTTGGCCAGTGCAATATTTGGGGGTGGAGTTACATTTGATTTTTGACCCATTGCATTTGAGATATCATTAGAACATAACATGTCTAGTACAAGATTGGAAATTACTGCTTAGACCTCAGGAGCACGTCAGAACTAGAGATGTAGATTAGAAAATCATCAAAATATAGATGGAAGTTTAAGGCAGTGGCATGAACAAAACAGCTGAAGGAGAGTGTAGATTGAGAGGAGACACCTACATTCAAGAAGGAGACAGAAGGAATCACTAAGAGAGAGACAATCGAAGGGGCAAGGGGCCAGGCCAGGTGAGTAGGAGGAAGCAGTCTGCCTTTGAGCCAGGTGGGAAGGAGCGGAATTACATGGTAGTACAAACATTTTCCTCTCTCCTCTCTGAACAAAGTAGGAGTCAAAGCATCTGTGGAGCGTGAAGGATGTGGGAGCAGGTCCGTCACCTCGATAAGAATAGAGAATTGGAAGTTCGGCTGTGGGAAATGACTTAAGAAAGGAAGAAAATAACTAGGTGGATTAAAGCAGCTGAGATTCGATAATTTATCTCTGAGTAGAGACCATCAATTTATATGATTTCTTTCACTGGGATTTAATAGCTTGGGAGTGAGAATGAAAATGAATAAGAATGAGGAGATGACCTTCTCTCCTACTACTTGATCTCTCACTTGCTCCATTCCAGCCACCTTGACCTCCTTCCTGCTCCTTGAACACACCTGGTACACCATCTGTTTCCTCTGCAGGAATGCTGTTTTGCACATAAGCTAACCGCTTGGCTTCTTCTCTCCTGTCTTTCCTCTTGTTGGGCCTTCTCAGTGATGTCTACCCTGACCATCCTGTTTAATATTGTAACGGCAACCCTCTGCATCTGTGATCTCTCATCCCTCCTGTCCTTCTTTTGGCCAAAGCACTTACCTCCTAACATATTAAATAATTTACTCATTTACTATGTTTACTATTTTTGTCTGTCACCCTCCATTTTTTTTTGTCTATCTCCCTACTCACTGGTATTGAGTCCCCTGAGGACAGGGATCTTTGTTCTGTTGTGATGTATCCTAAATGACGAGAACAGTGCTTGTTGGCACATAGCAGTAGCTCAATAAATATTTGTTAAATAAAATTAAGGTGACTTAAGAGGTGTGGGTCTCAGCGAAGACATATAATGGGTGTTAGTTTTTACTGAACCAGAAGCAGAAAACCCATAAGAAAACTATACTTTTCATGGTTACTTTTTGGATTTAATTTGTAACAAATTTCTTAGGTTATGAAATTAAATTATCCCCCCTCCTTCTTCAGGCACCCACTTCTCTTATCTCCTTCCATATACAGTTGTAGTTCTAACCTACTCTGATAGATCATTCACTCACATCTGGAATAAAATCCTCTCAATATATTTAAATCTCATATAGGCATTTTACATTTTAAATTTCTGTTTCTCTCATTTATTGATTTAATTAAGAGAGCTGGGTTAGTTCCAGATGTCTAGAAAGTCTCTGAAAGTTGGAGGAGATATATTTTTTGGTAGTAGTCAAGGAAGGACCATGATTGTGGCATAACTAAGAACTGCCTCTTCTGCCTCAAGGTGAAATGGCTCAGTTTTCCACCACGCTTCTTTTTTTTTTTTTTAAACATCTTTATTGGAGTAGAATTGCTTTACAATGGTGTGTTAGTTTCTGCTGTATAACAAAGTGAATCAGCTATACATATACATACATCCCCATATCTCCTCCCTCTTACGTCTCCCTCCCACCCCTATCCCAGCCCTCTAGGTGGACACAAAGCACCGAGCTGATCTCCCTGTGCTATGCGGCTGCTTCCCACTAGCTATCTATTTTACATTTGTCTACCACACTTCTGTATGGAGTGCTGATACTTACCTTAGAAAAAGATTCTCAGTTTTTCCCAAAGAATTTTGGGTAACCAGGTATCTCAACTCAATTGCAAGAATCAGTGAACTACTTTCATGTTTTATAGAGTTATTCTATACATTTACCTAAAAAGTAGCTTTGAGATTGTTAGATAATATAATTTACCTTTCCCCATATTTGAGAATCTTGTGAAAGTGATCAAGACAACTTTAGACCAAAGCTGGTTTCTTACAACTTAAAAAGAGCAGTGACTTTAGATTGAGAGATGGGGACTCTGCTCAGTCGAGCACAGTAAGCTTTCCTGCTCTCTTGCAGCAGCAGAAGACTCTGCCTCTTACTCATGAAGCTTCTGGATCAATGGAGATTTGCTCTCATTCTCTTCTTTACCCTCACACTTAGGTATGTCTTTACCACAGAGGTGATCTCTTTGAACTCTCCTCTCCTGCCTCTAATCTTTTTCATAAACATTCCATGGAGATCAGGGGAAACGAGTTTGTGGGTGAATGCAGACTTCCCTCTCATCTGGGACTCCCAGACATTCTAAACCATCTCACCAGCCCAAACCTGTCCCTTAACATTTAATTAAAATCTCAGACGTTTTCTTGCCCATTTGTGTCGTGGCTTCCTACTATCTCTACTGCTCTGCCAAAGACAAAACAATCGTGGGATTCATTTCTCCTTGGAGAGCATTGCCATCGTTTTGGGTTTTAGTTCAGTAGCTCACATTGTGACCTCAGCTCTGTGAGGGGCTCAGACATGACTTTTATAGGCGATCTGACCTGTTCCCATTGTTAGGGTAGGAGCTACTTTCTCTGCTTAATTTCTGTATCCTAGGTGGAAGATATTTTTAATATCTGGAAGGATTATTTGGTTCTTTCCCCAGTCCCTTTGGTTATTTCTAAATCTCTTGGTTTCCTACTCACATTCTCAAGCTTTTTTTTTTATTCTTTAAACATATCAGACACAGTCATTTTATATCTTGTGCCTAGTAATACCATTATCTGGAATCTGTGCAGATCTGATTCTGATGTCTTACTGTTTTTGGTGTCTCTCAGTGATTGTTCTTTGTGCTCTTGTATGTTTTGGTATTTTAGACGGTGAGCTCATATATTTTTTGAATGTTATCTGTGGGAATTCTTTGAAACCTGGATTGAAGGTGAATTCCTTTAGAGAGGATTCATGTTTACTTCTGCATGGAGCCTAGCCAACCATTTTATATTAAATTATTTGATTGAGGTTTTTCATACTACACTGGTAGCATGAGAGGTAATTTGTGTTTATGTATTCTCAGGGAGGGTATCTTTTTTTCCTTTACCCAGCACCAAAGCCGAGACAATTTGATTTCTTTATCATGCCATTTTGGAAGGTGGATTTACTTTTCGTTCACTATTTTACATACAACACAGCTCTTAGAGGTCCCAGCTTTATTTGGGGTGGAGTTTAGCCTAAAAGAGCTTAGCCTAAAACCTGCCATAATAAATATTAGCCACTATCAATAGGCAAATTAGTTGTTGCCTTTGGGTTCTGACATTTATTATTTTTTAAATTAAAATTTAACTTAGTTATAATCTTTATCACACTGTGCTATGGTTCTCAAAGGTACTTGTGTATTCCTCCATCCATAGATTGGATCATCCTTGGGAGCAGCCTGGTCCTAGCACTCCCTGCCCCTAGCATCCTATTCCATTAGAGTTATCTCCTGTTCACATTATCTCTTGGACAAAACATAGTTGAAGAACTCAGTCTGTCTTTGGAGGAAAATTGCAGAAACCTCTTAACTAATCTCCCTTTACCCAGGGTCTTCCCTGTCAACTGTCTCAAGCAACAATTTCTCACTTTTTTCTCTGTTGCTAGAGACACTGCAAAAACTTGTTATGAAATGATTCTTTATTTACAAGTTCAGCTCGATTTTAGACTATGAACTCTTTTGAGGGCAAGGTCTGTGTCTCATTTCATTTGCACATCTGGCTTCTTTCAGTGTCTGGGAACATAGTAGGTGCTCAGTTTGTAGGGAGGAACAAAAAGGAAGAAAGGAAGAAAGAAATTTGGAGAGAATTAGATGGTATTTTTGAGGCTGTTTTAAAAGTGTGATTGAAAGCGGCCTCCAGTTTCAAGAACCGTTGCAGAGCACAGGCTCCAGGCCCTCAGGCTCAGTGGCCATGGCTCACGGGCCCAGCCGCTCCGCGGCATGTGGGATCTTCCCGGACCGAGGCACGAACCCGTGGCCCCTGCATCGGCAGGCGGACTCTCAACCACTGTGCCACCAGGGAAGCCCACAAGAATTTTGATAGAACAGAAGGCAGATACGAATATTCAGAAAATTTCAGACAACATAAATTTATAAATCATGTTACAGCTGTTAGAGACTAAACTGGAGGAGTGTTTGAAGCTTCAGTATTAATACTCTAATAATTTCTTAAGTTCTCAATAAAACTTTCTAATTTCTTCCCATTACTTCTCCTTTCCAACTCCTTCCATATTTGCTATTTCCCTAAGCAACTTTTATGTCATGCCTCAAGGTTGGAGCACCATAATTGGGTTAATTTCTTACACACAGAATGTTGGTCACAGTGTTCCTTGGAAAATAGAAATTTGAGAAGATAAAGAGAGATGTTAAATTCTCTTTGCCAGAGTGTGTTGAAGAATGTTTCTAGGGATATAATAATAATGCTGAAAAGAGATATGACTGTACAAAGATGCTGAAAAGAAGTCTGAATTTAATCTGTGCATTCTTTATGATTAAATGGAAAATTAAAACCAGCTTAATAGTCATGCTGTTCAGGTGTTTTGTGACGTTTTAATAGCATATTTAAAATTTTAGTACTAAACTCATTATAAAATATTTCAAATATCTACATTTTACCATAACTACAAGATCATTAGAATGTATACACCACTTCTTACTTATTAGCCTGGGGGGCATGTTTCAGAGTACTTAGTACTACTATTTATCATCCAAAGGAGATAAAATAAAAATGAACTACAGTCTCTGCTACTTGTAAAATTTAGATAATGTTGTAAGGTACTTTTTATTTCTACTTCTTCTTCTCTTTTAAAAGAAACAACATCTATCTTGTTTCTGTTTAGAGAAGTAATGTAGGCTAATTACTTAACACTTTGAAAGCGAATAAGAACAAAACAAAGTAAATGAAAATCTCTCATAAGCTCATTACCCAGTGATGATGACCAGTGACATTCTGTTATTTTATACTTTATTTCAGCCCTTTTTTCTGTGTGAAAATATATTAAAGGAAGTATCTTACAGATATTGTTACATACCTGCAAGTTGAAATTTTAAAAATGTTTCTGCAGCTTAATTTTTATGTTCATTGGTTACTTCAGTGGAAGTTGGGGGAAAAGGTATAAGACATATATTATCCTAGCACCATCTCATTCAGAAATCTTCCATAACAGCTTTTGAACAAATGAATTGAGAATGAGAAGGAACCAGAATCTGGCTGCCACATGAAAGCTAGGAATACAGGGGGAGATGGGGGGGTCAATTTGGCTAATGTGAGAAACAGTGGAATCAGAAGCAGGAAGAAAGGTGAGACCCATAGGTCGGAACAGGCAGGGCCAGAGAGGCAGATCCCAGATAGAAGAGGGAATCTGAGGATCCTACATCTTTTTTAAAATTCTGTCCTATTTGACATTAACTCCAAGAAGAGAGTACGAGAGACAAACTGTCATTCTCTTTCTCTGTGTAGATTAAAGTGCAAATACTCTAATCACTCACTCCTCATCTCTACAGTGTCTTTATTTCTGAAGGCAAAGTTTCATTGTTTTGACCTCCAAGGAAATAAGGGGCTTGGGCGTGGGAGGGTCAAATGTCCAGTCAGGATTAGGTGGAGGTGTGAGCTCCACTGGGGTAACTGATACTTGATGCTTTTGCAGCTCTTGGGCAAAACTGTTGCCTGTTTCTTCCTCTGTATTAATATCTCATCTAATTAACTAGAAATCCCATGAGAGAGCTATCATGGGCCTCATTTACATCCAAGGAAATGGATGTTCAGAGAAGTTAAATTGTTTGTTCAAGTTAATACATATAATGATTTAAATTCAGGTCCATTGACCATGAAGGATGGTGTATGATTTTTAAAAATCTTTGAAATCATTGAGAGGAATTCTGGAAGAGTAAAATCATGGGAACTCTGTAAGCTTTAAGGGTGTGAACAAAATCCCTGAATGGGAAGAACAACTTCAAATCATATATGTGGAACTCATTTCCTCTAGACATAATATTATCTAAGAAGATCAATCTGTTCAAGAAAGATTTTCAGAAATTTGCCATAGGAAAATTATAGATGTTTGGATACATTTCCAACTTCTAAGGCTTTGTGTTCTCGGCAGTGAAAAAAAGGCTTTGTCCTCTCACAAAATTCTCTGTGAGACAGTAAGGTACACCAGAAAAAATGTGAACCTTGGAGACAAATGGACTGAGGTCCAAATTTCAATAGCACTCAATACCTAATTATTTTTAGGTATTGAGCACATTAATGTTTCTGAGTCTGTTTTAATTTCTACATTTGTATAAGGGAATAATAATTACTTTCTCATAAACTTGCTATACTGATTAAATGAGATTTTAGATTATGAAAAGCTGTTGGCTGTAAACAGCTATTACTATACAGTGAAAAAAATCATTCTTCCAAAAAATGCCAGATGTTATTCTTGGTTGTGTTTCAAAGAGCACCAAATGTGATTGCATCCTTGGGTGATTGCTTTGTAAGCCAGGTGTGAAAAGGAGGCACTTTACTAGAGAGTTTCAATAGTCATACCAGCCAGCTCACGTAATTCTAGACCAACTCAAGATACCATGTGGACCTGGTATCCATCTGTTGTTTGAGAATCATCATCTCAGATGATCATCTAATTTCTATTTGCAGTTAAACAAAATAGACCAGAGCATCTACCATTGCTTATTCATTGACAGTTTGTCTGCTCCCTGTATGATTATAACATCTCAGTTGATTGTCTCTAAATCTCAGCTTGGAATAGCCCGAAATGAATTTCTTTAACCTTGGCCAAATATTGAAGGAGTTAATAGAAAATGCAGATCTACTTTTACCTAGACACTCAAGTAACCTTGTATTATATCTGCCTGACCTTCACCTTCCCAAAATATTCTTTTTTTTTTTGCGGTACGCGGGCCTCTCACTGTTGTGGCCTCTCCCGTTGTGGAGCACAGGCTCTGGACGCGCAGGCTCAGCAGCCATGGCTCACGGGCCCAGCCGCTCCATGGCATGTGGGATCTTCCCAGACCGGGGAACAAACCCGTGTCCCCTGCATCGGCAGGTGGACTCTCAACCACTGCGCCACCAGGGAAGCCCCCAAAATATTCTTGACCCACAGAATAACATCGAAGCTCCTCAACGGTGTACATAAAGGCATTCACAGATTAATCTGTGCTGTTTCTGCGCCATATTCCCTCCTCTTCTCTCCATGCTTTCTACTTTCTAGTCACAATAACTTCTCAGAGTCCCCAGCTGCCTCCTGCTTTCTCTTTCTTGGTTGTCACACCACCTGCAACAGGTCATCCCCTTACTTTCAAACTTGGATGAACTTCACACCCCAGTGTGGGATCTGGATTCTTGATCAGCTGTCAAGGGGCCAGCTGACCCACTGTGGGGGGACCTCGACTGTTGGGAAAACTGACAGATAAATTTTTTTCCTTTCCCTTATTTGTGAACTACTCCCAGGCGTGGTTCATCTGGAGAGGTACTGAGGGAACATGTTTGCTGAGTGACATGCTCCGTGTCTTTGCTGTAGCTATTGTAACTCATAACGTCCCCTTGTATTGTATCATCCCTTGTCTCCTTTCTTTTTCTGTGTGTTACTTTTATGGTCTTGGGCTTGTACTTCCCAAATGAAGTATTAACTCCTTAATTCTCATTTTAGGTTCTACTTGCTAGGGGACCCAGGCTAAAACACTATCATTCCTCAATCCACCACACTCTTCCACATTTCCATGTTTTGTGCATAATCTGCTTGGAGTGTTCCTCCACTCTCTGTTATTCTTAAAGATCCGGTTCAGTGGCCGACATCTCTGTGCTCCCAGGGTACCTGGCACCTCTACTACTGCTAAAGCACGTGTCATGCTGTTTTGTATATATGTAATGGTGGACCTGTTTCCCTTAACAGACTGTAATCTCCTTGAGGACAGAAGATTGTCTTATTTTTCTGTGTACTTCTTGCATTTAGAATAGTGCCTGTCACCTATGCGATGCTCCATAAAGCTGTTTAAGGAATGAATTGGACCAATTCAGTTCTGTGTTTGCTTTGGGTTCTCTTGAGCATGATGGTTTAATGCTAAGATGTTTTAATACCTTAAGGCATTTAACTTAAGGTAAAATAACCTTGAAGGATTTAACTATTTTAATCTAGTTTCTTTGGGACAAATTGGTGAAAATGATCAGTGCATCTCTAGGTGGTGTTACCATAAAATCCTTTGTGTTGTGTGCAGTCTTCTGGGATGCCTGACTTACTAGGAATCCATAGCTAATCTAAGGACAAAACATGGCATTGTTAGAACAGTAGCAATTCAAATGGGTTTATGTGATGGATCTGGAGGATAGAAATTTAAGAAGGCTTCAGTGGGGTTGGGAAAGTATTTTATATTATTTAGATAAGCATTATGGGTCTGGAATTATAGAAGCTCTAGAATTGGGTAAAGCCTACCGTCTTGAATTTCCTTATCTAATATGCAATGTTCTCTGATGATACCTCCTGCTTCTCTGCCTTTCCCTACGTTGATATGTAGGATATATGAAATTAGGGTATTTTCCTGTTGATCCAAAGATGCTGGACAAGAGAGAAGGACCCACAACCAACATGCTCTAGTAAATGTCTTTATGAACAGATGCTAAAGACCATGAAATGCCAATAAATAATGGAAAAATATGGACACAGATCTCTTAAGACAAAGGATAAGGGTCCATCTCTTCTCTCTCTAATATATTCCCTCCGTAGTCCCTCCTCTTCCCCTTGCTGTCTCCTTTTGTCTGCTTCATGTTGTCTTGGAGGGTTTGATTGCAAAATTCATGTGAAAATCTTTTACTTTGAGTTAAGCTAGTACAGGGGCATTCCTTAACTCCTCTAGTGTAAGGTACAGCGGGTATCAAAAAAACTTCCTAAGATTTTCCCAGCCCAATAGTGTGGACCATTTATAGTTTTGTATATGATCCCATGACCCCTCAAGGAGCATGGATACACAGAGAAGTGGATTCTGGTAATTGTTGGGGCAGGGTTTACAGGAGGAGATCATGAGTCAGAACCAGGAGGGAGGTACTAACATTTATTGAATGCCTAAGTACTATTCTAGGTGTTTTATATATGTAATTTTCCCAGTAGCAATATTGTAAAGTAGGCATTATCTCTTCATTTTACATATGAGGAAACTGAGAACCCAGAAGGTTTTAGTAACTTGACCAGTGCTGCACAGCCAAGAAAGTACTGAATATTAAAGATTGTCATTTGCATACCTGCTGGCATCACCCTTTTCATATGTGGTGTGGCGAGGGCTCTCAGGAAGAGAGCAGTTTTACTCTTTAGATGAATTTGCACCCTTTGCTGCCATCTGTTTCCACTTTTGTAGAAGTACTCATTCTGTATTAAACTATTTCAGGCACAAGACAACTTCCTGCAAAGGGAGCCATTTCTCATATAACTCTTCTGGGTGGCTAAGACCATGAAGGTTTAACAGTGGTAGTTGAGACAGGCAATTCAACAGTTAATGCCTGGTGGCATAAAGCATCCCATGGAGATGAACAACGGAGTGAGAATTTCAGCATATTGGACTTCGGCAGGCATAGAGTGCAGCAAATGAGCCTCTTGGCATATGAAGGCATCCTATTTGATTTGACATCAATTGAAAAGCCTAAAGAATGTTCTAAACCTTTCCAGTCTCTTCTCCTGCAGAGATAATATCACATCATTTCTGAGGAGAGCAGAAAGTTTATTTTGTGCACTTTTTAAATTTAAGAACTCACACACAAATTTTTATAATTTTAATGGTTCAACAGAATGTTCAGATGAAAGGTTGTGAAAACTTTTTTACCCCCGTTGTCTTTTAGTTATTACTGTTGAGAAGCCACTTTAAGAGAAAGACCTTTCTTTTCTCTTTTCAAGATAAGACTCAAGCCCCCAAAATCCACCAAAATAAATTATTTCACATAACGATTTATTCAGAAAAGAAGCACATGTGAATGTTTCTTAATCTTTCACAAAGCTCTCCTACTTCCATAAAAAAGGAAGTATTAAAATGAAATAATAAAGAGTTAGAGCCCAACAAATTATGGTTGTTGAGAGAAAAATATAAAAGCAGAGGTTTTCTCCAGGTGGTTCCATTTCAGAGCTCTCTTTTAATGGCATTGTTTTTCATGTCTATTCGCATGTATTCAAGAGAAGCCTTTCTCCTTATCTACTGTCTGTCCGCCATGTTTTGCTTTCTTTTAAAATTTAACATGACTGAAGTGGACTGCATCTACCTTATCTGAAAGCCCACTTTAACTCATGACCCCCCACCTATTTTTAAAGGAATGGTCTTTTTTTTTTTTTAAACATCTTTATTGGGGTATAATTGCTTTACAATGGTGTGTTAGTTTCTGCTTTATAACAAAGTGAATCAGTTATACATATACATATGTTCCCATATATCTTCCCTCTTGCGTCTCCCTCCCTCCCACCCTCCCTATCCCACCCCTCCAGGCGGTCACAAAGCACCGAGCTGATATCCCTGTGCTATGCAACTGCTTCCCACTAGCTATCTATCTTACTACGTTTGTTAGTGTGTATATGTCCATGACTCTCTCTCGCCCTGTCACAGCTCACCCTTCCCCCCCCATATCCTCAAGTCCGTTCTCCAGTAGGTCTGTGTCTTTATTCCTGTCTTACCCCTAGGTTCTTCATGACATTTTTTTTTTCTTCTTAAATTCCATATATATGTGTTAGCATACGGTATTTGTCTTTTTCTTTCTGACTTACTTCACTCTGTATGACAGACTCTAGGTCTATCCACCTCATTACAAATAGCTCAATTTCATTTCTTTCTATGGCTGAGTAATATTCCATTGTATATATGTCCCACATCTTCTTTATCCATTCATCCGATGATGGGCACTTAGTAAAGGAATGGTCTTATCCTCATGCAATTCAGGAAGCCATCTTGAAGTCCCCTTCTCTGTGAGATTGCCTCTCCAAATCATCACCCTTCTTAATAGCCATTGTACTCTCATGAGCTTTTGCCTTCCCATTCTCTAAGCCATCATGCTCTTTCAGGCCATTCTCACTTCACACATAAATCACTGCCACGGTCTCTTAGTTGAGTTCCCCTCATCTGTTCCAACCTTCACTGCTTCTCATGGCTTCTAGTAGATGATCCTAAACTCTAATTTTCATTAACTAACCCTACTGCCTATGGGACTTCATGATCCCTCATTTCTAGCCAGGCAGTTTCATTCATGGTTTTCCCAAAGCATAATGATTTCCCAGGCACTATTTTAAGCACTTTTCACATACCATCTAATTCAGTTCTCACAAATGTATAGTGAACAAGAGTGCTGGTTGGTTGCATTGGGCCTTGAACTTGGGCAGGTAATATAATCCATTGTATGAACTTGGGCAGGTAATGTAACTGCACCATGTGTGTGCTTCCTCATCTGTAGAATGAGGATAATACTAACACCTACCTTACTGAGTTATTGTAAGGATTTAATGCAGACACATATTAAGAGTGCCTAGCCTACAAAGCATGTTCAGTAGACGTTGGCTGTTAGTATCATATCATACAGAAGGAGACACAGACAGATTAAGGCACAGACAGATTAAGCTATTGTCAATGTGCTGTAACTGTTAGTGAAGTTGGAGTTTGAACAAATCTGACTTCAGAATGCACGTAAACATTACGCTATGCAGCTTCTCTTCATACCATTTATACCCACAGTCCCTCCTCAATCTCTTTCCTTTAAGGAATAGCTGAGACCTCCAGGACCATTAGTAGCTGCCTCTACTCTGAGATGCCATGGAAGCCATGGAGAGGGAGCAGGTGGCTCTGTGTGTGCCTCTAGCCACTTCATCTTGACTCCCGGCCAGGAAGCTGTGATTGCCATCTGCTGATCCCTCTTGTACTCTGAACACTTTGAGTGAAAATGCCTGGTTTGGGCGGAAAGTGTAAGTCTCTCGGGAGTAAGATGCTGGATTGAGACCCTCATTGAGGGAAGCAGATCATTGCATTATTTTCATATCACAGGAAAGACTTCTAAAGAGGTACAACCTGTACTTTAGGATGCTAGAACTGGCTGAGAGACCCGGTGCCCACCTAAGGATCATCCTCTGGTGAAGAGAGTCCTTTTCAGTGCATAGGTCATGTTTATGGCTTGAAGATCTCTATTATACACCTAACTAGTCAATTCCCAAACAGGAAAAAAACTCTTGAGATTCATAATTATTAATGTAGGACCAGGTTAGGTGGTTTAGGCAGAGAAAGATCCCTAGAGTGCTAGAGGAAAGAAAAGAAAGGATGAAACTAATATTTTATTATATGAGGATCTCTTCTGTGCCAGCCACTATTCCATACATTGTCATATATTCAAGAAATCAGTTTATAAAATTTTAATGAGCACTTTTTATGCGTCAGGGAGGCACATGATACTTCCTGGGGCTCTGAGGTTAATACGGCAGACATGCTCCTTGCCCTCATGGAGCTTACAGTCCAGCAGAGGGAAAGATGTAGATCAAACATTTATTTATTCTCTTCTTCAACTCCTGAGAAGCAGGCATGTATTTCCATTTATAAATGTGGAAACTGAGGCTCAGAGATGTGATTCATCTTGCTTAATATTGCAGTTCCATTAAGTTAAGAGGGGGAGTTTCATACCCAGTTCTTTCTAGACATTAATTTTGATATCCTCCCATTTGCCACAGAATCTCTTCTACCATTAACTTTATGGTTAGCTTTGTAGCTAACATTAGGTTAAACAATAAATTTCAGAGGCAAGCTTGTGAGATTTTGACTTATATTGGATTGTTCTTCAGGAGATAAGCCAAATCCTTTTGTTCAGCCTACAAAAAATTCTCAGCATCAGAGTTTTGACTATTGACTCTTTTGCTTAAGCACTGGGTATATTAGACATAATTATTTCTGAATAACTCAATAACAATAAAAAACTTTCTACCTAATCCCTTAAAAGGTATATATTGATTGCAAATAAAATTAGGTCCAGGTTAAAAAGTGGCTCGAATGGTAGTATTAAATCCTCCTCCTCTCAGCCCCAGCCAATAGATTCCCACTGAAATGCCCAAAAAGATGTAAAAATAGAGAACATTTTATATCTACCCTGGGAAACAGGAAAGGATGTGTGATAATCAGAATAAGTTTGAGAAGGCTTCTCTCATGCTTGTCTGAATGTCTGTCATAGCAAAGGTTTATTCCTCAATCCTCCTCTTTTCACATCTTTATTTGAATATTACCTTTCCAGTGAGATCATATATGCAAATTTTCATAGCCCCTCTTCCTCTGATGCTACATTTTTTCTTCCCTGTTTTATTTTTCTCCATAGCTTAAAATAATCACCTGCCATACTATAAATTTAGCTTTTAAATTTTATTGTATGTCTTCCTGTTTTGTACAACTAGAACATAACCTCTATGAAGGAAGAGTTTCCTCATTTTCCATTGCTATGTCCCTATTGCCTAAGATCCTGGTACACAGTAGGCACTCAATATTTCTTAAATGAAGGAATCCCTGTTTTACTGATGAGAAAACTGAAGTTAGAGAATACTATCTTTCTGCTTCATTTCATGTTCATCATTATGTTTCTGAGATTTCTCCATGTTGACATACATAAATCTAATTAATTCTTCTTGGCACAGTATTACAGAATTCGGATGGGTCAATCTTAGTTTTCTCTTCCCCCATGGATGGGCGTTTATGCTGTTTCCAATACTAATATAACAGCTTGGTGATAGGTGTTGAGCTGGGTGTTTCCAGTTGGCTCAGAAATGCAGAAATCAGTAAAGGTCTAAAGCTAAGGACAAAAGGAACTAAGTCCTCCATATTCTATGTGGACAGAACTGTCAGTCACAGGTGCCGCCTCCCCCTCTGCAGGGCTTGCCTCTCCCAACTGGATATAAGAAGAGGTGTGCGAGGGGGCGGTGGCCTCTTGGTGAGTACTGTGTTCACCGAGAAGCTCTCTCCTCACCTACCCGTGTGTGTGGGGGGTGGGGGGCAGGGGGCATGTGTCCCTTTCCTGAATCCCAAGGAAGGAGTTCCAGGGTGCCCAAACTCTCTGCCCTAAACTGCAGTTTTGAGCTCAGGAACTTCTCTTCTGAGAGTTGCTAATGCCGTGAGGTGTTGGAGAAAGGGGCAGGAGAACGAAGACAGCTCCAAGAGAAGGAACGCCAGGAAAGCCACCTGAATCTCTTTTACTTGGCGAGGCAAAACTGTGTGCTTTTTCTGTCTTTTAGGTGATGGGGACATTTCTTTGAAAGATTTGAGTTGAAATTTGGTACATTCACTGTTGGTCTTTCATCTCTCATCATTGACATGAAAGTTGTTTTCTCTCTTCTTATTTTAACTATATTCTCCTAAAGGCCCAATGTTTCAAACAAAAGCGCTGCTGTTAAACGACTTCATGTGTGGTTGTGTAGCTCTTACTGTGAAGACACAATGCCTTTAAATATAAAATGAGGAAAGTCGTGCTGTATTCGGGAGTTCCAATGGGACAGAAATAATTTTTGGTTGTGCATAACAGAATAGTACTACTTGAGGGCTTGAATGACTTAGAGTAGATGCCTAAATAGATTTGATCATACCTTCTACCCAAGGTCCCTCCATGTAGAATATCTTGTCATCATTATGTTTTCCTCTAGTGCTGGGACAGTTAATGTTTGTTAAAAGACTGATAGTTTTTATTCAAGTTATACTGAACTGAAATCATGCATTTAAAGACTGACTATTCACGCTGTGGTTTCTTCTCATACTTTTCCAAATCTGCTTAGTGCATATTGTGTTTGAATTGGTTTTCATTGCCAAAGTTTTGATTAAGTAAATGCCATCACTAGAAATTAAATTAGAAGCACTTATCAAATTGCAGCCAAGTGATATCGATCTCTGAGTGTAACCTATATCTTCAATGCAGCGGGCAGGGCGTGGGCTTGCTCTCTGTGAAATGAACTGTAGTAATAAATTGGGTACACTACATTCCTCATCATGCTTTTAGCATCCATTAACCAATTACTAAAAAGTGGGAGGGGGATGGGTGGAGAAAGAGGATGTGAATGCTGCAGATTTTTAAATGTATAGTACCAGCAGTGAGGAGAGGGCTTTGCACTATTCACGTCTTCATGGTTCCTTCTGAGGAATTCTTTCCTAAAGGGTTTCTTTACTGCCCATCATCAGATTGTTGGGTATCTCTAACTTACTGTATGCACTCAGGGTGGTTCTTCTCTGGAGAAATGCAACTACAGGCAGAACTTCTTTCACACTACAGCTCCTTGGGAGATTCTGTCCACTCACAAGGCATTAGCAGAGCTGCTGCCAGTATTCCTCCACCAACCCCTTGCCTATCACCTTCAATTAGGGAGAACAGGTGTCCCAACAGACAGCTGTAACTGCTGAGGGGGCCTCTGCAGCTGCCAGGTCAGTGGCAAGATTCTGCAAATGAATGGCCAGATTGCTGCCTGAGGGTGTGGAGATCTAGGATTTCCTCTGCAGGGGCAATTACCTCCAACTCAGAGGTGAAAAGAACTTCTGTTGAGGCTTTCTCCCTTAAGGGAAGGGATGCCAGCACACAGTGAAGCCCTGAATTAATTGGATGTCAGCCCTGACTTTGCTGTCGGGAGGACTGTGATAACTGGGTCATTCTTATTTTAATCCCAGCTAAGGAAATTGCGGGATTAAAATAATTGCATGGATATTTCTAGGGCAAACTAGAGTAGCAACTGAGGTTCATGGATAAGCTGATCTCGTGCCTAAGTCTCATCTTATTCTCACTTCATTCTCTTTCTCTCTCCTCCTTACCTCCCCAGCCCCACCCTTTGCTCCTTTACTTACCTGCAATTTTGGATGGTAGTGAAAAGAGCTTTGGAGTTAGATTTGGATAACATTCCCAATTTTCTGCTTATTAGCCAGTGTGACTTTAGACAAAATGCTTTATTTGTTGTTCCTCCATTTTCTCATCTACCAAATGGGTTGCTGTGAGAATTAAATACTGAGTTAAATGATGCAAACAGTCTTGCACCTGGTACATCATTGGCACATCACTGAGGACTAACTCCTTTATTTTCCCCCAATATTATTTCTCCATTTTGTTCATACTGGGGATTCACAGCTGTAGTCTACAAAGCTTTAAAGCTTTTCCTGATGCTCTGAGAACATCTTGGACTGTTAAAATAATAATCCACATCAAGTACTGTTTAATTCCAGGTCAAATTAACTCCATGGCTGTCATGTCGCTCGTTGACTAATTGGTTGATTGATTGATTCATTGAAAACTTGTCTCATAAGCAACACTGTATTCCGGATGATGGCTGTACCAGGAGGTGGGGAAGAGGAAGTCTTTTCAAGGAGATAAATGAGAGTTAAGTCTGGGAAGGTAGAAAATTTTCTCATAAAAAAGAGAAATGTGTTATGCACATATGGTACTTTATTTAAGACTAACTTTCTGTGAAATAACAATAATAAAATCCTACCCCAAATTTGGTAATTTTATATTTTCTTGTCTTTCTCAAGGTGGGTATCTACCTTCATGCAGGGTGTAGAGGTTATGGGCACAGACACATAGACTGTAGTCTAGAACTAGACTTGCTGGTTTTACAATTCAGGCTCAGTCACTTACTGGTTACATGACCATGGGCAAGTAACTTAGCCTCTCCCTGCTTCAGTTTCCTCATTTGTAAAATGGGGTCTATAACAGATAATTACCTGATAGGGTTGTTGTGAGGATTAAATGGGCTAGTATTTGTAAAGCATTCAGAATGGTGCCGGGTACACAGCCCTAGAGTATTGATAGCCTAGAGTTACCCCTAGAGTATTAAGAGCAGTGTAGAGCAGTGTTTTTAATCCATGGTTACACTGCATCTTTTCTGTATTCTCACTAGTCCAGAAGATTTTGTCCAGATTTGCTTTCCTTAATTTGTATTATAAAACAAGAGGATATGGAATACTCTCTTCTAAATTACACACCTGACCTTAAGATTCCTATATACCTTCTCTACCCCTTTCTCTAGCTGTCCTCTATTAGGAATCACAGAATAAAATCAGTCAATAGATAATAAATGTTGGGTATTTGATGGGCTGTGGAGGGTGGTTAGTGATATATCTAAAAGCCAAAATGATGGAGTGAAATTGGCTGGATTATTCCTGTAAGAACTTTCCCAGCATTAATGAAATGCAGTGGACCCATTTCCCTCTATAGAACACATCTGGTGTAATTTCCCCTTTGGCCGTAAATTTCTGCAGCCACAGACATCTGAGCAATAAATTCTTTGTTTAATTTCTCACAGCCGCCTGTTGGGAAGGGGTTCCTTCACATGATTATACTTGATGTGAAAAAGAAATGACAATGTTCCTATTCGGTTTTAATCAGTTTGTTTCTCTCTGTGTTATATATAATGCTTAGGTTATTTTTATGCACTTAAGCATAATGGGATAATTAAATAGAGTTCTAATGGTTTTAATTCTCCCTGTCTTTATAAAATTGTATTTCTTTTAATAGTATTGAGTTTGAGAAAATGAAGGCATATATTTTATGTAGTTATCTACTTTTGTGATCTGTATTTATGACATTAGGTAGCCCTTAATACTCATTAACCGTATTTTCAGGTGTAATATTGCTCAGGGTCAGGGAAGGATTTAACTCCTGTGTCTTAGGCTGTCATATGCTCTCCCTGGAAGATGGTCCACTTAGGCTGTCATGTGCTCTCCCTGGAAGATGGTCCACAGCAACGGGTTAGAGCTGATGGAGTTAATGTCATTCTCCCAGTTCTCTCTCTTCCTTTATGTGGAGTTTCCACTCTAATCATTCTTCATGAATTTTATTTGGTTTTAATAAGTTGAATCTACAGTGCCTTAATTTTCATAACTTCCAAGTTTCATTTAGAATCCTTTACAGTAAGCATTGTACGGTAGTGCACCAGTACATGGATCTCTGGGGGGAAATGCCTTGGTTTGTAGCGCATGTCCCCGTGATATAAATACTCCCATCATGGCTGATTTCAAGATGCTGACATGACATCACTGAATGTAAAGATGGGAAGAGATGTGTACACTTGTGGCTTGAGAGCCAATGAGGCAGCTCCAGTACACCACAGCCTCTATAATTAACAGCATATTTTAACCAACAAAATGAATCAGTATTCCAAAATTATTCTACACTATTTGAAAGACATTATATATACATATGTATAAATGTATGTGTGTATATGTATATGGGCGTGCATATATATGTGTATATATATGTATATATGTATACAGGATATATTTTATATCTCTATATATCTAAATATCAAAATCTCCTTTTCTTTTGTAGCCAGAATTTTAGGCATTTTGATTTCCTTGGCAACCGGGTATCATGTGACTGCAAGTGAAATCCAGCATAACAGCTTTACTCCTTTGGATAAAGCCTAAATGAATAAGGATATTAGGTATAAAAACTCTCCAAAATTGGAGAGATGCCTTCTTCTCAGGTTGCTTTTCTAACAAGCCAGGTGTTCTTAGACTAAAAAAAAAAAAGAAGACAGAGCATTGTTCTGTTAACCTGGTTTTTAGTTTAACTCTATTTAAACGAATAAAAGGTCTAATCAAAGAGGCATCTCCCTTTACACTTACTGAAAACAGACCCAGATTGCTGTAAATTGTGAATTTTTTTTTTTGATCATTCAAGTACTGCTCCCCAGGGAACTTCTCTTAGGCTGACTGAGGTTACACCTGGGATGGGCACAGCTTGGGAAGCTCTCAAGTGCCTTGAGAATTCTGTCTTTATTATCCTGAATGCACTGGAGTTTAGTAAAGGAGTTGTGCATGGTGCCTAGTAATATTCAGCTGGCTGTGGTTGTGTGTCCGACCATAACCTCCCAGTGTAATGGTCCCTTGGACTTCTCTGAAATTCGGTTTACCACGTATGCAGTCCTAGGTGTGATGGTTGGAAGAGATAAACTGGCTTTGCTGCACTGAAAAACTAGACCTGATAAAACACTGAGGCTCATTCTTGTTGTCAGTAGGGTTTATAATGTCAGCAGGGCTGGCTACCTGATTTACAGGGCCTAGTACAAAATGAAAGGGTGGGGCCCTTTGTGAAAATTGTTAATAATTTTGAGGCAGTGACAGCAGAGCATTAAGGCAAGTGTGAGGCTCTTCCAAGTGTGGGCGAGTGACTGCACTGGTCATATGTCCATGAAACCAACCCTGGATGTCAACATGGTTCCTCCACATCTTCTTTCCACCATCCCATGGAGTCCCTGTGATGATGGAGCTGGACAGTTTCAGGAGGGACAATATGTACCTGGGTTATGGGAGGCCTCCATCAACATGGACAAGAAAGTTTCCAGCCTTTAAATGAAAAATGGGAGTCAGCATTTCCTTCCGAAGACAGCCTGGGCAGAGAACTACGATATACAGCAGCGGAATCATCAGTCAGTAGAATTTCAATAAAAAGGGAATTGTGGGCTTCCCTGATGGCGCAGTGGTTGAGAGTCCGCCTGCCAGTGCAGGGGACACGGGTTCGTGCGCCGGTCCGGGAAGATCCCACATGCCGCGGAGCGGCTAGGCCCATGAGCCATGGCCACTGAGCCTGCGCGTCCGGAGCCTGTGCTCCGCAACGGGAGAGGCCATAACAGTGAGAGGCCCGCGTAATGAAAAAAAAAAAAGTGTAAAGAGTTGACAGTTCTTATTCTTCTACCTTGATATAAATGACAGTTGGGGACAGCACTAGAAAATGTAGAGGCAGGAGACTGTAGCTAGCTGAGTCAGAGTCTGGTTATTAGGGGAGATAAAGTGTGATGAAGCTTGTCCAGAGTTGAATAGGGTGTTAAGAAATAATCAGGTCTATTGCAGGTTCGCAGACTTGTTAACAGATAAACTGAGGCATATTAAAATTTTTAACAGTTCATTTAAGCAAAAATCAATTGGAATCAGGCAGTGCCAAACTAGAAGTGGTTAGGAGCATGCGGCTGATAGGAGCCAGGAGAAAGGCTTATAAAGAGAAATTGTGGAGGGAAAGAAAGGAAATATTTGATTGGCTATAGCCTAAAGCCTATTGGCTGTGTGTGAGTGGTTGTCCTCAGTGTTTTGATTTTGTAACCTTGAGGCATTTATGGGCTTAGATTTTTTTTAATATCTTTATTGAGGTATAATTGCTATACAATGGTGTGTTAGCTTCTGCTTTATAACAAAGGGAATCAGCTATACATATATATATATATCCCCTTATCTCCTCCCTCTTGGTCTCCCTCCCACCCCTCTAGGTGGTCACAGAGCACCGAGCTGATCTCCCTGTGCTATGCGGCTGCTTCCCACTAGCTATCGATTTTACATTTGGTAGTGTATATATGTCCATGCCACTCTCTCACTTCGTCCCAGCTTACCCTTCCCCCTCCCCGTGTCCTAGACCACCACCACAAGTGCCATGTCAGTCTAATGGCCTCCCTGTTTAATTACTTTAAGACTGTATTTCTTGCACTACACAGCCTAGAGGATGTGGTTTTCTTCCATGGCTTCAGCAAGGTCCTTGAGGCTGAGGACTTGCAAAGGTCTGGCTCTAGCCTGTAGCTCTTTTCTGAGCTGCAGACTCAGACCTCATCCCCCACCACGTTCCCAGGGACACTGAACTTGTGGGACTTACACGGTGCCTTTCCCCTTGCTGTGCCCTCTGCCTGTCATTCCATCTCGGACATTCACCACCAACATCCCCACCATACTGTCTTTCTAACTTGCTGATTCCTTCACATTCTTCTAGACTCAGTTCAAATGTAGTTCTTCCTGGAAGCCTCCCTCACTTCTCTTTCTGATTTTTATGTCCTTCCTCCAGCATCCTTCGGCACTTCTTTCTTACCTACAATGCTTATGGCAAATTTTGGGTTAATTAATTTGTCTCCTTTCCCAGAACTAAAGCTCCTCAAAGGGCCAGGACCAATCACATCATGTTCTTTTTATATTTTCAGTTCCTTAGTCCAGTGCCTGAAGCAAAGTGTGTGTGCAATAATTACATGTTGGATGAATGAATGAATGAATGAATGAATAAACAAATAAATAGACATTGTAATTCCAGAGGGGCAAGTGAAGAAGTGGTTTCTACATTCTGGGCCCTTTGTCTCAGAAAAATTGTTCAGGAGTGGTTAGTGGAGAGGTAGGAAATGTAAGCGTTGTTTACGTGTAGCTTAAGTAGTAGGTTGCTACTGAGAACACGCTTAGGTAGAGTAAACCTGGAGCTTGTTTCCTCACTGCTTCTGTAAGGGGTGATGGGGAGAACTGTTTCACATTCCTGTGCTGGCTATATATCAATGTGGCCTTTAGTTGTGACTCTCTGTTCTGGCCAGGCGTTCAGGGTATGTACTCACAGCTGGGGCCTTCGTATTCATTCACTCCCTTGCTCCTTCAAAAGTGTTTCTCTCTGCACCACTTTTGACTATATTCATGAAATTGCTATGATGGCTGAAGGGGATGGAATGGGTTCCTGCTGTGTGCTCTCACTGCTCCCAGGGCCATGACGGGGCTCTGGGAAGCAGTGCGGTTGGTGCTTGGTTGGCTGCTGCCCGATCTCATCTCACCTTCCCTGCTTGACACTGACTTTTGCCACTCAAGTTTTTTGGGGACAGCCAAGTCCTCGGTGCTGGGTTTGCTCCCTGCTGAAACAGCCCCAGAAAAATGGGACCACCTGCCTCAACTGTGCAGTTGCCCTGAAAGGCTAGACCAAGAGACCAAGTGGCAGATAAATGAGAAAGTGATGGAGTGAGTTAATTTAAATGACCCAGGAGACCCACAGGGTCAGGGTCACCTCCTGTGGGAACTCCTGCTTCTTGGTTTCAGCACTTGCACAAGAATCTTGGCAGTGGACATACAGGTGATTGACAGGCAAGCATTTCTAATTTTCTTGTGTTCTCCCCACAGTGTGTTAGAAAGAAATATACTTAAAAGGAAATAAATTTGTAAATCCTGCAAGTTATGAAAGAGGTAGCTCTTGAAAGTCCTGCTTTGTAGACCCACCCGATAGCACCAAAGACTGTTAGGATGAGAAGGAAATTTGAAGAAAATCCAACCCCTTGATTTCTTAGGTAATCATAATAATTAGCATTCCTTGAGAATTTACTGTATACCAGCATAAGTATCATCATTCTGTTATCTCATTTAATCCTCAAAATAACTCTGGGAGGTAGGTCTTATTATTTTCATTTTAAAGATGAAGAAATTGATGTTCAGAGAAGTGAAATAAATTACTTGATATCATGTAACTAGTGGGCAGTGGAGCCAGAGTTAGGACCCATAAGACCCTTAATTTTACATCTATAATATTAGCTGCTATTTATTTTTTAGTGTACTAGACACTGGGATGAGCTCTTTACAAAATCATTATATCTTCATGAGTGTGAGAGACATATGTTGTTATGTCCACTAGACAGACTAGGAAACTGAGATTCCAGGAGGTTAGGGGGTCTATTAAAGGTCAAGCAGGAGAAATGGACTAGAAATCAGGCCTTCTTTCAGGGAAGTGTTCCTTTAATTCTTTCAGGTTATGTCGATGTCTTAAAGTTTAGAAGGAATTTTTGACAATATTCTTTTCAGATCCTAGGATGGAAGGTGGGGGAAAGTTAATGTGCCAGATTGCCTATTGGTATTTAGCATTTTTCCTGCCCACCTATGTTCTCTCCCAGGTATCAGAGGGGTTGGAAGTCTGAAACTACATTTCCCAGAATCCTTTGCCAGCAAAGTTCTACTACTTTAGATTCCACAGATGAAAGGAATTTGCAGATTTGGGGAAGGAAGAGAAGCAGCAGTCATTATCCCACTTCATGTCCCATCTCCTACTACTTCCTGTCCCCTCATTTACTCCACTCTAGCCCTCTCATCCTCTTTGCTGTTTCTCAGATAACTCCAAGAATACTACACTGTCAGGGATTTTGCGCTTGACTATCCTTCCACCTGACTGTTCTTTCCTAAGATATCCACATGGCTTTCTCCATCACCTCTTTCAGGTCTTTGTTCAAATGTCCCCTACTTACTGAAATCTTCTCTGAGCACCTCATTTAAAATTGGAAAATGCTATCCCTCATTCCTTGCTTCAGTTTTACTCCTTAGCATTTATCGTCATCTGATATTTATTTTACTTTTAAATTTATTTCAATCAATTTCCACTAGAAGGTAAGCTCCACAAAGGCAATTATTCATGTCTGTTAATTACTGATTTCCTAGACTGGGAACATATCTGACTCAGATTAGGCACTCTATAAATATTTTGCAAATGAATGAGAATAAATACTGCCACTGACAGGTGACCACAGGTGGTGACTCTATGCATGGGGCACTGACGCGATCCTGACGCCAACTGTCGGAGTCTCATTTGTTGTTTTGATCCAGAGCCTGCCCTTACCTTTGCCTTTACTTTTGCTCTTTCTTGCTACTCTGATCTGTGAGGGCATCTGTGTTGGATAAAAGATCCAATTTTCCATAAAAAATGCAGATGGCATTATTAGGAAGGCTGTGCACAGCAGGGAGCTTCACCCTGCCAAGCATTTGTAAGGTCTTTACTGTGGCAGTCAGTGATGCACCAAAGGGGAGGCAGGAAGGCTGTTTGCCCTGATGGGGAGGGTATTTCGTCACTGACATTGTTTAGAATTGCCAATGCATGGTGATAATAGAAAGCTGACTTTTAGTTGGCTTTATTTATAGTCTTTTACAGAAAAAGTACCCTGTTACTGCCTTCACAGGAAGTGGACCACTCCCACTGCCCTACCCTTGGTACACTACAGATAGCAGCATAAAGGTGGCTGAGGGTCTGAAGCTGACCTCTAGCTTGTATGCCCACAATGATTGGGAGCTCACTGTGGTAACACCTCTACTACTGAACACACTGTTCATTTGCAAGGAAGGTTAATGTGGGCACTAATACACATCTTGAATTTGTTCAATTTGTTCACTGCTTCCTGATAGCCCATTCTTATTTCCAAGTCCCGAATTTCCATATTGGGGGAGGTTTCTAGGTGTATTATCTATTGCTTTGTAACAAATCACTCTAAAACTTAATGGCTTAAAACAACATTAATTATCTCAGAGTTTCTGAGTGCTTGGAATCCAGGCAGTTTAACTGGGTCTTCTGTTTCAGGGTCTCTCTGTGGGTGACAGGCCTTTCTGGGATCTTAATTGTTAGAGCCTTGTTAGTATCATACTTGGCTATCAGGAAATGGAGATAAGTTATGAGTTACTGAGACCAAATATGTTAATAGAATCAGATTACACTACTAGGCTGTGATCAAGGTGTAGGCAGGGGTTGCAGTGTTATCTCAAGGTTCAACTGGGGAAGCATTTACTTCCAAGCTCACTCACATGGTTGTTGGAAGACCTCGGGCCTCAGTTCCTCAATGGCTATTGGCCAGAGGTTGCCCTCAGTTCCTTGTCATGTGGGCCTCTTCATAGAGCATCTCACAACATGGCAGAGTAAGCAAGTTAGAAGGTAAGAAAGAGCACCAGCGGGAAGGAGAGGACTAGCAAGACAGAAATCACAATTTTATAACCTAATCTTGGAAGTGATATCCCATCATTTTTATTGTATTCTATTAGAAGCAAGTCACTAGGTCTGGCACACATACATACATGGGAGGGAATTCCACAAGGGTGTGACTATCAAAAAGCAGGGATTATTGGGAGTCATTTCAGATGCTGCCCACCACACTGGATTTCTTTTTCAGCAGTTACTCCATATATTTTAAGTGTTCAATCACTGGACCTTGGGAGTAGTATTTTCTTAAGCCAGGCCCTATTATTGCTGTATCTTGTAGAAATTCCTTGAAGTATCTGGCTGATTAGTGGGTTTATTTTCTGGGTTACACTGAGGATGAAAATTTTTTCTGCTTTGAAATTTCAAAGGGATCAAATATTTTTATTATTATTATGTTTTGCGGTACGCGGGCCTCCCACCGCTGTGGCCTCTCCCGCTGTGGAGCACAGGCTCCAGACGCGCAGGCCCAGCGGCCATGGCTCACGGGCCCCCAGCCGCTCCGCGGCACGTGGGATCCTCCCGGACCGGGGCACGGACCCGCGTCCCCTGTATCGGCAGGCGGACTCTCAACCACTGCGCCACCAGGGAAGCCCCAAATATTATTTTTATGTGGAAATTTTTTACTATTCTTTAAGAAAAGATAGGTGCATGGGCAGTACAGTTTTTGAGGTCTTGCATGGGAAGATATCTTGCCGTTAAACGTTTATCCATAAAAGAGTTGTGTGGATATCAAATACAGCTGTCCCTCAGCATCCACAGGGGATTTGTTCCAGGACCTCTCGCGGTTACCGAAAACCACAGATGCCGAAGTCCATTATGTAAAATGGCATAGTATTTGCGTATAACATACACACATCTTCCTGTATACTTTAAACATCTCTAGATTACTTACAATATCTAATATAATGTAAATTCTATGTAAATAGTTGCTCTCGTGTGGCAAATTTAAGTTTTGTTTTTTGGAACTTGCTGGAATTTTTTTTTCAAATATTTTTTATCTTCAGTTGGTTGAATCCGCAGATACAGAACCCATGCATGTGGAGGGCCAACTGTATTGATACATATTCATTTCTCCTCAAGACTTTGCTGACAGTAAGTCACTACCTTCTATCATTTTTGTTATTGTCATTGTGTATCTTTGGTCATTATTAGTAGGTGATTTCAGTGCCATCCTCACATCACCTAAGTATTCACCATTTTAGTTTGTGCCAATGGTGTCCTACTACAATCATCTGTGACTCTCTGTCTGAGGACTTTGCCCAGCAAATGGGCTGAAGATGGATGGCAGTTCAGGATAACTATCCCAGCTTCCTGGCTCCTTAGGTGGATAATACTGAGGTGTGCTCTATATTCCTAGATTTCTCCATTAGGACTGAGCCCCTGTTGGCCATATCTGTAACCAGCTCAATAAAGATCCCTTTGAGGATTCCTTTCTCTGCCTTGTCTCGTGTTCCATGCCCCTACAAGTGCTTCCTGGGATCACCAAACCCCTGTTTTAGCATGTGCTTTTGGGGGAACTCACTGGAAGACAGATCTTTATAGATGAGTTTGTTCAGGTATGGGTAACCTTGTTCAGATGTTTAAAAGATTTTTAAATTTGTATTTATCTTGATTACTCAAAATTTTGTCAGGTTTGGAGGCTGTGTTCCTTTAACTCATTTTTCCTGGATTTAGGAGCCCTTTTTAAATTTTTTTTTACTTTGTTAAAATTTTATTTATTTTTTTGGCTGCGTTGGGTCTTCATTGCTGTGAGTGGGCTCTCTCTAGTTACGGAGAGTGGGGGCTACTCTTCGTTTTGGTGCACGGGCTCCTCATTGCGGTGGCTTCTCTTGTTGCAGAGCACAGGCTCTAGGCGTGTGGGCTCAGTAGTTGTGGCTCGCGGGCTCTAGATCACAGGCTCAGTAGTTGTGGCGCATGGGCTTAGTTGCTCCGCGGCACGTGGGATCTTCCTGGACCAGGGCTCAAACCCATGTCCCCTGCATTAGCAGGTGGATTCTTAACCACTGTGCCACTCGGGAAGTCCCTGGGAGCCCTTTAAAAAGTATAGGCACTGGTCTTTCCTCAGCTCAAAGGTTTGATTAAGCTCTAGCTTGGATGTTTTTTTCTTTTTCAATTTATTCTGATTTAATCTTTATGAAGTTCAATTTGTTCTGGTCACTCCTCTACTATCACTAAACATCACTAAACATCTGGATATTCTTTCTCCTTTTTCTTCTTCCATATCTATAGTCGTCTTTCTCATTACTTGCCTATATTTGTTCTTATCCCCTGCATTCTAAGAAAGCTTTTCAAATTTGTTAACCACATCATTCCTTCAGTTTTCTGCAGCATAAGTTCTGCTCTTTACTCCCTCAGTGTGCTCTTAAATTCTGCTTCTGTGTTTTTCCAGTTCCTCATTATCTCGTCCATATCCCCCTTTCATCTCATCTCAACTTTTAAAATGACTTGTTTTGTTTCATATGTGACATAACTTTTACACTTTACTAAAATTTTCTTTTAGATCATACATTTAATGATATTTAGAGCTATGCTCCCCTCTAGGTCTTCTGGGTGCTATTTTCCCCTCTTGTTCTGTAGTTTGTATTGAGTTTTGTTTCATATTGACATTTATTCTCAACCTTGGTAAAAATAACATCTATCTAGATTTAGTGTTTACCAACAAATAGGGAGATTACTTTGGCCTACGTGCTTCTTTGTGCAGAGTTCAAATCCCTTTCTCAGATCCCTGTTGGAAGAGGGAAGGTTCATATCCACAGGACCTAGAGAAATTTCTATTTTTCTAGCAAGCATGAATCCAGTGAGGGCTTCTCCTTTATTGCCTAATTTTCTGGAGTGTTAAAAAGCGTAATTAAATTTCCTAGGATGCTCCATGCCATTTCTAATTGTGCCCACTCTTAACCCCTCCCCCTATTTCCTGCCCCGTTATTTTCTAGGAGTTACAGACCCTGCAAGGATATAGCAGAATACCAGTGGAGGTGGGAAGGAGTAGTTTCGGGAGTTCAGAGATCTCCACACTGCACCATACAGTGTTCTAAGCATTATAGAGGGATGATTTCTCAAAGCAAACCTTACATGTCTGTTTAAGAAGCATGTTATATTGCGAGGTTATAGTAGACTTTTCCTACCTTATTTTACGTGGTCCTTTTTTCATAAAGCAAAGCTGGTTAGTGCCATGTCCATATTTCATATAATTGTTACTAGTTTATCTCAGATCTTGGCATTAGATTGTATGACAGCCTTCATTTCTAATGGCCTTATGAATTATCTTCTTTTCATGTGTTATCATTAATATTTCTGTGTAAGACTGGGAGATACTGGTTAAGTATTAGCTAGACACTTTGTTTTTTAAACATTTAATTGGCATATGTATATAGGATTTTGCTAATTAAAACTAAAGTTTTAATTAGCTTTATTTATTTATTTTTGGCTGAGTTGGGTCTTTGTTGCTGGACGTGGGCTTTCTCTAGTTGCAGCAGGCGGGGGGTTACTCATCGCTGCGGTACACGGGCTTCTCATTGCAGTGGCTTCTCTTGTTGCGAAGCATGGGCTCCAGGCATGCGAGCTTCAGCAGTTGTGGCTTGCAGACTCTAGAGCGCAGGCTCAGCAGCTGTGGCACACGGGCCCAGCTGCTCTGCGGCATGTGGGATCTTCCTGGACCAGGGATTGAACCCGTGTTCCCTGCATTGGCAGGTGGACTCTTAACCACCGCACCACCAGGGAAGCCCTAGACACTTTTTTGAATGAGAACTCTCACTTTCATGTATGTTACAGTAAGTGCATAATAGATTTTGTCTAACTAGTTGAACATGATGTATAACAATAAGGCTTTGTGACTCTTGTGTTTTAAACGTTACTTATAAGAAACATTGTTTTTCTATGATGGGATTAAAATATCACCTATGACAAATATCTCTATAAGCCTGCTTTGTATAGCCTATAAATGTCTACCTTAAAATTATTTTTGAGGTAACCACCACAACTTTAATCTATCTGCCAATCTTGAGGAATATTGCTATCAAATCTTATGACCAGGTACCCCAAAGTGTACATATTCATGGCTGTTGCTTCATGTCTGTCCTCAGAATTCATGATTACATCTAACACAGTGACAGAAACTCAGGGGAAGAGATCCAAGAAAGCAAAGTATAAGCCATGCAGAGTACGTTCCCCATCTTTATCAGCTGTTAAAAACATCAGCCTAAGAGTGACTGATGAGCAGGAGGATATCATAAAAGTGCAAGCTTTTGAAGGCGTTTTCTGATACGCTGCAAATCAAAAAAGTGGAAAGCCAGACTTCAGAATTCATGTGCTTGTTCATCTGAAGTTTAAACTTTAGCCCTGGCCACCTTTGATTAAGGTTAACCATAGAACTGCAAGACTTTTTATGGTATAAGTAAACACACCTGTGGACCAGAGCTCACATGTTGCTCAATCTATTGATAAGTAGAAAAACCTGCACATTTATTTATTTTTAGGAGTGTGCTGGAACAGCTTTTATGATTCCTGAGAACCAATTGTGTGGGTCTCTTCCGAACTCTGCATTCAGTGACATCACAATGGGAGCCTGAAACTGACCATGTTAGGAGCATTTATGTCATACAGATTGGCAAATGCTATAATTGGGGCTTTTTTTCCTCCAGAGAGCCAGTTGTTAAACATTTATTAGCACACCACTATTATTAGGGCCCTTTTTATATTTTCTTTCCTTGTGATTACATGATTATATTTAGTTATTTATATTAAACCTGTCAGCCTTCATTATAGCAGTTGAGTCAGCAATGATATTGAATTTGAATTTTCATAAATTTGCTTTTATACAAGAGCAGAAACGCATATCCAAGCAGTGGTTCTGTACCTTTTTCATAAGGAATTGTTGGTTGTGGCTAAGAATTACAAAAAGGCAACAACTGTAAGCTAGGTCCTCTTTGATTTTTTTTTTATCATTAATCTTTCCAAACTAAAAGATGCACTTCTATTTCAGTTTTACTTAAGCTTTAATATCAATTAGAGGTTGAATACCTCCAGTTATATTAATAAGGGACTTAATTTCATTTTCCCTAGAGTGTGTTTCATAGATGAGTGCTCCTAGCTTAGGGTCCTGCTTCCATTTCTACTCCATCACCTGGAGCATGGAGGCCCTATCACCCTGGAGTACGGGGGCAGGTTGTCTGAGAGGAGCATCCTAAGAAGTAAGGAAGCAGGGGTTCCAGGAAACTGCTGGCCTGGGCACTGCTGTCCCCTCCATTTCTCTTGACTGCCTCTATATTTCTTTCTTTCTCAACCTTTCCAGTCTCTTTTCATCATGATCTAATTGATCGTTCATTGTACTTATTAGGTTGCATTTATATCTCTGACTTTAATTTAAAAAAAGAAACAGTTGATGGGAAAGACAGCTTGTACAGTCATGTGGGTAACCTGGGTGAGAAAGCAATCTGTCATCTCTTTAAATAGATATTTTAAAAAATGCATGTTTAATATTAATTTGAGGACGAGGGAATGTCAGCACCTGTTAAGAATCCTTTGTTGTTTCAACATGAAATCACTATTCTTGTCTCTTCTACAGGACCAATTTACATGTGGTTAGCTGTGAAAGGATCTGAGGACACAGGGTTGAGTTAACTGGCACCTTATTTAAAGTTAATTCAGTAGTATTTTAATGTTCCTTAGAGAAATACTTCTCAAGTTATCATGTGCATATCTATCACCTGGGAATCTTATTAAGAGCAGATTCAGGGAATTCTGATTCAGTCAGTCTGAGGCAGGGCCTGAGATTCTGCATTCCTAACAAGTTCCCACATGATGCTGATACTGCTGGTCCAGGAGCCACACTTTTGCAGGGGTGGGTGCGAGGGTATGTGTCACATCCCCTTTGGCTCAAATGGAAGGGTCAGTATTTCTATATGAAAAGTGGGTGGGGGGGAACGTTAAGCTAGTTTTCTTTTTTTAAACTAGTTTTATTTATTTTTACTTATGAATCCTTAAAACATTTTTTTGGGGGTGAGTGGTTTACCGGCCCCTCCCATTAAAGAAATTCCTAGCTTATTTTAGATAATCTTGCCAAAAACAGAGGTTTATCCTCTTAGGAGAGAATTATATGATTCTGTGATTTTAGAATTACATTTCAAAGTTCCTGCTTAGAACATGAGATATGAAAGCTCTGATAGGCCTATACTTGTGACTGTTTTAAAAATGACAAAATTTTGATCTACTCAGTGGGAATCGTTGTGAAAAAATTCTTTTAAAAGGAGTAATAAAGGGCATTGAGACTGAAAAACATGAAACATAAAGCCCACCCTTTGTGTGATGATTTAAAGTGAACACCGAGTTATCTAAATGGTGATATTTCCATAAGAATTTGTTATGATGAGCATGTAAATTTACATCTTCATGTACTAGGGCATTCTGACTTATGACTGTGGGGATATGAAGTTGCCATATATCAAGCATATTCCCCACCCCACATGCAGATTTCAAGTCTATAAATCTGAGAAAACCACAAACCATATTAGATGCCACAAGCGTCTAATATGTGTCCTTGCCAGGTACATATTAGATGCTCAATAAATACTTGTTGGATGAATTGAATCCAAAGGAAACTTACATGCGTAACTTGCTTACCAGCCTGCACAATTTAAACAATACCTGCCACAAGCAAGTGCTTCAGAAATGAATCCTCCCATACTAACCTCTTCAGACCTGGAAGATGAGCAACATTCTTTTGTTGGTCTTTGTGATCTGGTGCTACCTGTATCTACAAAGCTCCCCTCAATCACTTCAGCCAACACTGAGTTTTTCTCATGCAAACACCCACAGCACTTAACCTAGTTCATATTTCTGCCATTTGTACTTTGAAAATATTGCATCTCCAAAAACACTGTGAAATTCTTAAAAGCAGAGATAATGTCCCGTTATTCTTGTGGGTTCCATTGTACGTATCACAGAGCAGGGATTCAATAAAAAAATTATTAAATTGATTTTCCTGCTTTGATAGGTGATTGTTGATAACAGTTTATTTGTTAAATATTTCTGTCACATATTTCAGGCAAGGCTGAAACCTTCCAGACTCAGCCAAACAAAATATGTCATTGCTTTAAGAAATTTTCTTATGACAGCATTTGAAACCCCCATAATACATCTCTTGATAAAAAAGGCATAGGCATGTTTCTCCAAGGCTCAGCTAGGCATGGTTGTCACTGTATTTCCCCAAGGTAGAGGTGAGAATAGCTTTTGTTATAGTTCCATCAGGTACTTCTGGTTGATATTTTTTCTCTATTTTTTTAAGGGTCAACTGAGCATGATTTTGGCATGATTATTTCAACCAATCAGTACCCTGAGAACAACCCTTCTAAATCATGAGGAGACGTAAGTATTTTTAAATGCATTTAATAGCTGATATTCCTGGAAGTTTAATCTAGATCATATCCTCTTCTAGGTGCTTCAGTGAAAGAGTTTATTTTATCTTTGCAGCAGCACTGTGAGCTAAGTAATGTATTACTTATAGCGAGAAACTGAGGCTCGGAGAATTAAAGTCACTTTCCCAATGTCATGGGGCCAGGAAATGCAGAGCTGGGACTTGGACCCAGAGTGTCTCTAAAACTATGCTAATACAATAGCCACTGGCTATATGTGACTACTTAAGTTGATTAAATTACAAAAAATAAAAAATTCAGTTTCTCAGTCACACTAACCACATTGCAAATGCTCAGTAGCCACGTTTGACTAATGGCTGCCGTATTGGACAAAGCAGATATAGAACATTTCCACCATTGCAAAAGTTCTATTGGACAGCACTGCTGTAGTGCCGATACCTGCTGGTGGCTTGCTGGCCTTGTGCCTCTTGAGGACCTCACCATAGAAGGGCCTGGAAGCTGGAGAGGGCAACTTTTGGACAGGTGTGTGTGTGTGTGTGTGTGTGTGTGTGTGTGTGTGTGTGCGTGCAGTAGAGTGGGTGAGGAAAGGAAGAGCTCTAGTACACCCTGGACCTAGGTTGGTGTCCTCAGTAGGGACTGAGGTCTCCCTGGAATAGACCGTGGAACAGCTGCAGTGGGGGAGGATCTTCCCGTCTCCCCACCAGAGAGGTAGGGTAGTTTAAAGGCTAAGTGGCTGGGCTGGAGAGAGGAAGGAAAAAAGAAGAAAGCTGTACATCAGACAGCAATAACCATCCACCCCCACCTGGACTATGTCTGTCCTAAGGTCCCGCTCCCCTGGAGAAACACGATTTCACCCAGGCCCCTGGGAGGGCGCTGGAGAAGTGTTCGAGCACAGCATATACTTGACAGCCTTTGACTGACTGGCCTCCTTGGGTCCACTGGGGCTTGGATGGCCTGACCACTGCAGAGCCACTATCTGAATTCCTGACAGACTCTCAGGACTGCTATTCTGATTGCTTTACACATGCTGACTAGCATCCCAGTACAGACCGACCGTCTCAGACACAGTGACCACTCCAGATATGCACTGGAATAAAAATGACAACTGTGGCTTACACTCAATACATTCCAGATACTATGTCTAGGTATTGTAAGGTAGTAAGTATAAGCTGTAGTTATCAGTTTTATTTATTTATATTTTATTCATATATATTCTTTGAATTTCCAAAGAATTTTATTGTTATCATCATACTTATTTTATACATGAGGAAACAGGCACAGTGACTTGATAACACAGCTACCAAGGGGCAAAGTGGCAGGTGAGCCTGGTCAGCCTAGGCCCTTGGTCCATATTCTTAACCACTACGCTGAGCTGCTTTGCTGGCCCAGCGTGGATACCACTCCAAGTTGCAATCCTCTATGTGCTTTATCTGTAAAACACTGGGTATTCAGTGTGGCATGGTTTTTGTGTGATTACTCCAGCTACAGACAGGTATCCACTGAGCTTCTAGAAACTGCTTATTTTGATTTAAAAATACCAACAGTGGTGACAAGCATTTAGTAATTGGCAGAATTTTCATCTCTATTTTATATCAGACTAAGAAGTTCTACCCTGTCCGGTGGTAAGTAATTTTTTACTTATTTTGAATTTTGTATAGTGCTTTAAATAAGTATTTATAAATGTATATATATTTTGAGTTTGTCTCAGGGGCAAGAGTTTGATTTCAATTGTTTATCTCTCCTGATAGCTGTTTTTAGTCACCAACAACTGGGTGCTATTCTCTCAACAGCATAATCATTAAGTCCAGGAAGCATTATCTGAGAATAATACAAGTAGTAATTAAAAAAGTAGAGTGCAACCATTAATATTCCATTAATTGTTATTAATGTAGGCCTTGCCAGTACTGCTAATATAAAACACAAAGGGCTAATTTTTAGAAGATTAGTACTACAGTGTCATGAACATAAACAAACTGGAAAAACAAAAACCCAGAGGCTTCTTTAGATTGGTTGAGACAGCTGAAAGCTATCAGTTAATTCTACTACGTAAGTAACACTCTTGTCAGCAATGTGTTGAAGACCAAACAATTTGGAAAATGATTAAAAATTGAAGAATGTTCTCTGAGCGTATGGTAGATGTGGCATCAAACTCAACGCCAAACACAAGTCTGTCAAGTAGGGGCAATTTCTTACGTATGAGGTGATTGGGAAACTTAGACCAACTCCAGGTTGCCACATTGGGGGCTTTTGAGTCATTTCATCAACCTAAATAAGAGGCCAAAACTAAACTGCAGTTTTGGGAAAGTCTATCAGGACCGCAAGGATGCAGCACAGTTGAACAAGGCCATGGGTGGAGAACAGATTGCAGCAGTGATAAACCAGTTTGTACTGCATGGGCTCAGATGGGGCTAACCCAAGAGCAAGGACAAGACAAACTTATAAGACCAGCTAAGCTATAGCTTCAAACAAGGCCGCTTTGTGTAAGTATGACTGGGAGAATTCAAAGGCTGAGGGAAGCCTCTGAAAACAGCTCTGGTGTTCACAAAACAAATGCCGTCTTCAGCGGTGGTGATGAATCATGTGTGACAGCCACACCCGCACGAGCCCTCAGCCTCATTCCTCAAAGGAGGGTGAATGAGCTAAAGATGTATAATGACTCGTTTCAACTTTAAGCATGTGTAACATTTAATAAGGCTGATGGGGGTTATACCTGCAGAACATTAGTCTTTTAAATGTGTCTTTTGAGCTCTAAGAAACCTAAATATCTTGGAGGTTGGTTTGTTTGGTGTTTGTTTATTAAGAATCTGGAGAGGCTTAAAACAAGAATGTAAATAAATCATGGTAAAATTTAAATAAAGAATATAGGAAGGCAAGAGCAGGATAAATACAGGTATGCTTGGAAAAACAAGTGAGATTTTCTCTAGGCTGATCTATTTGTTCCTGTAGTCCTCATTACAGTGTAGGCCCCTGCCCAGTAAAGCCTGTTTGACAAGCGACAAAGGGTGGTTGGAATGAGCAGGTCATGTGGATTGCCATATTTGGCTTGAAATCCAGAAATTTAAACAATGCCACTCACAGAAGGCAATAACCAACACTCAGCCGCCACACATTTATTTCTTCATGTAATAGATGTATTTATCATATAGCATAGAACAGTCTGAAAAGTTACACTCTGTCATGTGACTGATTTTATACATGGTAGAAAAAAGTGCCCTTTGAGCCAAAATTTAATAGATATTAATTATATAGCAAGTAATGATTTTAAGAAAAATGTCCACAATTAAAAATTAAATTGGGTTTTGTTCATTTCTGGTTCTGCATGTAAGAGCTTAGAAGTCACCACACTGTCCTAACGACAAGTGAAAAGCTGAACAGACTGAAAAAAATCGACTTTTCTTGAGTCCATAAGAGAGGAGAGGACACAGGGCTAACCACTGCCCCAAAGATTGGAGAGACAGACCTGCGAATGCTGGTCGTTAGGGCTTCCCCCAGCAGAGACTCAGGAGTGGAAATGGCCAGGGGAACCAGTGCTGCTGGGGTAGGAAAACCTGAACTGTAGTTGACGAAATGCTGGCTGTTCAGTGCAGCAACTCTGAGAGTGAAAAACTCTGGGAGGACCCAGTCGCGGGGCCCGGGAGGACCATTTTGTGAGATTCACCTCTGGGAGTTTGACCAGGTTCTCACAGTAAAAATGAGGAAAATCCCCTCTTGTTTGCAGCAGGGGGTGGGAAAGGAAGCATTCTGAAATCCACCAGTTCTTAAGGAGGCCGGCCCTCAGGAGAAACTAGTTAACTAGAGCCAACTTGCTGGGGCATTCTCAGAGAGTAACCCCCCAAGGGGAAGGGAAATCCCCAACTCCAGCCCACTCTAGCCATCCTGCGCCACCTGAGGGAGGAGGAGAATACTGAGAAACACTTGAGGGAAGTTTGCAGTACAGAGGCCTAGTCTCACTAAAAGGACCTAAAACTGCTGTTAAAAAAATCAAGTATAAAAAAAAATCAAGTGAGTTGCTCTTTGCCCAAACCAGAATCCAACTGTCTTTTTTCCTTCAAAAGGTAATTAAAAATCCTATGGGCAATAGTCTCTTAAGCCCAGGGAATCAATGATTTTTCAAAGGAAGGCTTTTGAATCTGAACAATATTTGAATAAATAAAGAAGAGGGGGAAAAATTATGTTCTTTCTTTTTTTAATAATATAAATGCATTTATTCTACATCTACTACTATTCTGAAGGGAAATGCAAGACAAGACTTTGCATAAATGAGTCTACCTACTTCCTTGAAAACTCTTAGGGTAGTCGTGCTCTGGATTTTCCCCTAGCAGAGAAATTGGCTGACAGTGTTTTCACAAGGCTGCGGCCTAGCCAGATAATGACTGCTATCAAGGAAGAGGGAGTCTGGGAGACATAAATGACAGAAGTTGAAAAATTAAATTACATTAAAAATAAATATAGTCAATTTGAGTTTTGTAAATAATTCAGTTCATGGATTTGATTTACTTTGACGAGCGATCTATTTACTTAGTTTTTAAGAAATGAAGGGTTTTTTTTTCATTTCCAAATTATAGCTCTAGAAATCAAGGGTTGGTTACATTACTCAGCCTTCTGGAAAGTGGTGAATGGTATCAACCATGATGTTTTTAAAATGGAAAAGAAATCAAAAATTCTTTCTTCCTTCCCTCTCTTGCTCTCTCCCTTCCTTCGTTCATTTCTTCCTTTGTTCCTTTTATTAAATCAGTTTATTTTGATGAATTTATAACTACTGATCTCTGGTTAGAAAAACTGATTTGTGAAATACACGGTTGGTTTAATACACAGTTGGGAAAATGGTCTACTCTGATGTCCTACTTAGTTTTTTACTCATACTCTCAACTGTTGGTCTACAGTTTCATCATGTCTGTAGGGTGCAGGGGTGCAGGTCCCTGGGGAGAGGCCAGAGAGTGGGGCAACTGGATGTAGCCTGGGAAGCTGAAGGAGACTGACTAGTCTTTCTACTCCAGGGCCTTCCAACAGCAGGCTGATGGATGAAGTTGGATTAACAGAATGACAGAGAACACTTCCCTGTTTGGTCTGCTCACCATTTGTAGTTTTGCATTTGACTGTCCCAAAGTGGAAAATCTAATGAAAACATTTGGAGAGAAATTTGAGGTGCATTGTTCCCCCCGACACCCTTTCTTACACCACCTGTGCTCCCCGAAGTATTCTAAAGGGATAAATGGGTTGAGATTGGTCTTGGCAGCATGTCCTCATGCTTATATCTCTTCTGGGTTAACGTGTTATGGGAGAAAAGATGGCTTCTTTTAACATGTGACTCAGTGGGGATCTATTTTCATTTTAGGGTCTTTGCATATCTAAAAATCTCTAATGTTGAAGGCCATTGCTTGGGCTGAAAGTGATTGGAGTGCCAGAACATACCAAAATCTGAAAGTAGCTCATTCATTAATTTATTTATTCATTCAACATATATATATATGCCCATTCTATGACAACCACTGTTATAGGCAAACTATTAAAAGAAGAAGCCTTCTACCCAGAGAGTAGAAGATGAGTCCATTGTCCAATGGGTTGTCCACCTAGGTGATATTCAGTTATATACCTAGATCCCAGACTTCCAGTCTCGGATTTGGCAAGTCCTAGGTATGGTTCGTTATCTTCAAGGGTGCACAGGAACCATGGTTATGAACTATCAGATGATTTCTTCCTTGAAGTTTTACACCTTTTCCCTTCGTTTATCGTTATCAAATTTCTTGAACAATGTGTTTTCAGACAAGGGGTCCTACCTTAGAATTTTAGCCAAATCCAACATTAACACATATGCAGTATAACTTTAACAACACAGAACAGTATTTAAAATAATCTAACAAACACTCCTTACTTGTAGCTTTACTGAGAAGTCCCATGTATCTAATTTCAGTTAGAGACTCTGCTACAAAACCTTAGTACCACCCACTGGGGCTGAATTGAGAAACAGATCTGAAGGCCCAGACCAGGAGGTTAGGAAGAATATACAGCTTTCTTTACGTAATAATGGTAACAAGGAAAGATATCATGTACTGAGTATATACTAAGTGCCATATGTGAATTATGATCTTGTCCATCTTTCAAGTTTGGAGAGGAAAAAAAGAGCCATTCTAGAAGCCAGGAAGGTGTGCTTGTTTGTCTTTCTGAGTATAAATTTGTTTGATGGTTACATGTAGGTCTACTGAAGCAATGTTGTACTTGGACAAGTAATAGCCCAAATATCTCAAGATATGCAACTAAATACAGCTCTGCTTCCACTGATCAGGAATTGAAAAAGCTGCATTTATTTTCAGTCAGTTGTTGTTGTTGCTGGTTTTCTGTTTAAACTACAAGAACAAAAGGAGGATCTCAAATAAAGATTGTTGGGTTCAGCTCTCAAATCCCGAAGAGCTGACGAAAACTAGAATCCCTAGATTCAACCATACCTGCTAATAGGAATACAAACCAAGAGCTTGTGGGGCTCCCACAAGGACTCCTTGGAGAGTATATCAAGAGTTTGTGCATGCACAAGTCCTTGAATCTGTAGACTGAGGATTAGAAATGTCCTTATTTATTCGTTCAACAGTATCAGCAAAGTAATCCTTAGAGTATATTGCTATAATAGTACCAAGGCAGGTGTAAAAAAATCACATCAAGATGAAGTGTAGTGTATCTTACCTTCACAGACAAACCTAAGTGTTTGGCTTAAATAATTGCAAGACTTTCTAACTCCTTTGACTTGAGGAAAGGAAAAATTAAGTATCAAGTGATCCTTGTCACAGAGGAGGGATATGCTACTGTAAAACACAGAAACAAAGAACTTTCTGGCTTTTGTTTCCAAAAACCTAAAATTTTAGGAATCTGTAGAGGCCTAGACAAAATCTGTAGGCATAGACAAAATATTTGAGAGTTTTGAGAGCGAGGGTTCCCTTCCTCCATCTCCCAAACCAGACTAGAAAATGTTTCTTTAGAAGAGTAGGGGGTGTGGGGGAGTAATGGAGGGGAAATGAAAGAGTAGAAGTGTTGAGGGTTTGCAGAGAGTGGGCTTGTATCCTGCTCCCAAGGCAGATCCTGAAGCTGGGACATGCAGTGATTTCCATCTCCTTGTCCACTTGGTTCTGCAGTGACAAATCAGAGTGAATCTCGAGACTCCTGTGAGTAACTCTGGAACGAAGGCTCATTCTCTCCCTTTGGAGAGTGTGATGAACCATTTTCGTCAGCATGAGGGAAGCTGCCTTCAACCCAGAGCTGACTCACAAATGAGAGAAAAAGCAAGGCAAGTTCAGCACACTATTGGAGCCCCGATCGATATCAAGAACTGATGTGTTAAATTGCATGTGAAGCCCGCTCTGTCTTACCATTTTTCACCTACGTAATATAGCTCCCTTATTATTAATTAAGCCAATCTGAATTAGGTATTCGGTTACTTGGAATCAATAGTATCTAACCTGGAAAGCCAAGTACTATTTTTTATGTACTTTGTGTGTGTGTCCAAAGCTTTAAACATAAACTCAATCTCCATGCCACCCTGGGAAGTGAACATCATTAGCTCCATTTTACAAATCAGAAAAGCTAAGACTCAGGATCGTTGCTTAAGGTAGCAGAGCAGGGGCTTGGATCTGGCTCCATCAAGACCAAAAGCCTAGACTCTTTCCTCTCTTGTCATATTATATCCCAACTATGGATCCCAGATCACCTGCAGATGTTTCATTAAAGTTCTGTGTTCATTGTGTTACATGCCTTTTCTGACTTCTCTCTGGAACGACTTCCAACAACCAATGCTTTTGAGGTACAGGGCACACAAAAGCACTTTTTTTTTTTTTTTTTACTACCAAACCCCCGAGGAGATTCAGGAAATACAAATCAAAGTTGTAATAACGGATTAGAATCTATTTTGAAATAGACTCAAGTATTCAGGGAGCAGAATTGAATGCACTTCTTTTAAAGCCTGCCTGAAATGGCAACAGGAAGTAGCAGAAAGGGTGGGCGTTTGGAGTTAGATAGACACGGGTAAAAATTCCAGCTTTAGGACATATGTGTTTACAGGTGGCAGATTAGGTGTGCCTAACAGATATGCCATCAAAATCCCGTTGAAAGTCCAAAAGAATATGAAAAAATAGCAAAATTAACAATAGCAATGACAATTAAAGAAGAGAATATTGTTCAAACTCTGGCCTGCCTTTTCTTAACTGCATCATTGAAGGTGAAGGATTGAGAAGCACTTTCCTAGAAGACATACCATGTGCTCTACATAAAATAGTCCCTCCAGAAGGTATTGAAAAACTCGAATCGATCCTCCCTCTATACACCTACTCCAGGATAATGAAGGGTCACACAGTCAGAAAAACTCAGAGCCATTATACAGTTATGCATGGAATGTCTTCTAAGCCAGACTAAGCAGGCTGCTAGGCTCTTCCCCACTCTGACAGTTTCCCAGCCTGTCAGCCTTCAAATGGTGAGTCCCTGTCTAATCCACGTAGTGTGTACAACTCCAAAGGCACCATATTGCAGGAGGGAGAGAAGCCTGGAGAAAAGTGCATTGTATGATGCACTATGAGAGTAGTCTCTTGTGTGGATGTTTCTTTCAGCCAAAGAAATGAAAACAGAGGTGGAGACAGAGTAGTGAATACAGGGCGCTGAGAGAAACTACCGGATTAAGGAAGGAGAGATCCAACCTCAACCTAGTGGACCATCACTAGATGAATATCTGCTAGGAATCATACATGAAGCTGTGGGCTATGTGCAAACCTTCAAGCCCTCTGTTTAGATGTGTGAAGGAAAGTGGCTGCGTCTGGATGTGTGTGTAGTAAGGGGAAGGAGTGACAATCGGGCAAAGCTGTCTCATGACAAACATTGGTTTTGGATTGAAAGATGAGTAAACAGAAAAACAAAACACACAAACTACAGGAGGCAATTTAAAAAATGTTGACAAGGGATGGATATTCAATAAATGTGAGTGTGGTGAAATAACATTTTGAGATATTAACCTATTTTTTTTCCCCCTGATACTTCACTTTTTCCTGTACCTTCCACCGCTACCCCATTCAAGGAGCTGGCAGTTCTGTGCTCTTTGCTCAGGGCACGGATGGGACAGGGCAGAAGACAGAAACAAGGGAGTATTATACCTCTGTCTCCAAGAGCCTAGGCCCTTAGGGGACTGGAGAAGACTTTAGGCATGGCCGAAACGTTAGGGTTAAAGAGAAAGAGGTCTACCTTTCCACCCCAACTACAGGAAGGGAGATGGATTGTCTCAGGGAGATGGACCCTCTATCCTGCTTTCTGGAGGAAGCCTAGGGTTCAGAGAGAAAATAGGTGTGGTAAATTTAGGGGGAATGGGTCTTGGCCAGTTGGGTACAGATTTTGGTGTCCTAACGTGATAGGGAAAGATTCAAATATATTTTGTGCCTGTAAACTGAAGGGAAATAGGAGAGAGAGCCGTTAGACCTGAAGGGGGCAGGTGGGGAGAAGCTCGTGATATTTCAGTGGTGACCTGTGCAGATTAATGACAGAGAACCAGAAGAGGTAATAGCTACCTCAGAAGAAATCTGCATGGACATAGGACATTGAATACCAGATTAGAGTACCACCCCTTTCATCAAATGCCATGGCACTGTGTAAGTCACTTATAACTTAGACACACACACACACACACAAAACTTAGACACAACTCTAAAGCAGGGGAAGGGAACCCCAAATTATCTGAGATGAAGTTTCTGCCATCTTGGTGGAATGGGAAATAGGCATTAGGTCAAGTTTTTAATAATTATTATAAAGTTATATTTATTTTCACATCTGAGATATAAACTGAGATACTTATTAACTACCTTGGCTATAATATTACTTTTATATCACAGCCTTCACGTGAGTGCATTCTTTGCTCAATAAAGGCAGTCTTTTAAAATAAGGTAAATAAAAACAAATTTTATTGATAATATTATGCCACTTTTTGAGGTAACTGGAGATTTAAACTTAGGTTGTAATTTGCTACATAATAAAGACTTCAGACTTAATCTAGAGACTTAATTCAGGTGGTTCAGCAGTTTATTGAACCAAGAGTCAGTAAAAAATGTAAGTGCAAACTTGACTTCATCATTTCTCACTCTTGTGAATCAAGTATATATATACCTAATGGTGTAAAATCGGAATTCCTCTTAATGTAATACATTTGCGTGCCAGTTCCCTGACCTTGGGCTAAACGAGAGCAGTAGAAAGCTCATTTATATAACTGAAAACCATCTGTAAAAGCAGCCAGCTTTTAAGCTGCCTTTAGATCAAAGTGGATATTTGGAGAGAAGCTGCTTATAGGTCCATAGAACACTGATGTTGGTCGTTTTCTCCTTGAGATTGGAGCTAGCCAGCCTCTGAAACCCCATCCCAGCATCTCTACTGTTTAACTGGCAGGTAAACTTTTCAAGTAACCTTGTGAGACAAATGATTCATATGGTGACGTGTCACATTTTATTACTGTCTTCCAAAAATAAAAGATAGAGAAGTATATTTGCTGCCACAATTTCCAAATAACAGAAAAAGAATATAATCTGTTTCTGATTTTTATTCCATTGTGCTAAAAGCTTCAGAAGAACTGTGTGCTGATCTTCTAAGTTGTCTGTATAGTGTCATTTTGTGTACTTTGGATAGCTTTTCTCATTCCTATTTTTCTTTATAAATCCTCACAAATATTTCACTTGGAAATGTTCTACTCAGTTGCTTTTTTCACTTTATAATTCTAAGTGCTTCCTATGTGCTAACCACTGTGCTTTATGCTGACTTTGTGGAAATAAATAAGACAGTCTTTTCCTCCCTCAAGGAGGAAAGAGGTTCTTGGGGGACGCAACGGGTGCACACATCATTACAATTCCATGATGTAAGAATTTTGATAAGGACTTGGAGTCAGCACACTTTGTGTGTGGAAGGGCTAAATGGGAAAAATCTCAAACCATCAGTGTTGGTGAGGTTGTGTTATGACAGGCAGACCATGGGAAGAGCCGGGCTCAGCTGCCTGTGCCCATTTGTAGCTCTGAGTCCTATCAGAGAGTTACTTTTCTCTCCAAAGGAGCTACCTTTCTCACCTCTCCCATCCCAGTAGGGCTGGTAAAAGTGTGTGCAGTATGCCCAGGGGCAGAATTCAGGACTCAGAGGTTCTCATATGGGAGAAGACAGGCAGAGTCCCAGACAGTGCCAGGCAGCAGAGTGAGAGAAGTCATTACCAGAATCAGGGAGGTTACTGAGAATTTAACAAGCAGGGGAACGCACTGGGAAATTACCTTGTGTTTTGTTTTTCATTGCTGTGGCCTCATCAGCAAGAATTGAAAGTCCTGTGGATTACCACCTTAAGAGGTTAATGAAGGCATAGCATGCGTAAGGCCCTGGCTCTCCTTACTTCTAGAAAAGACAAAAAAGCTTTTAGGTAGTCCTAAATCCTGCTGGCCACATCAAGATGTTTCTGGCGATAATCAGGGGCTGTTATGGGAGAACAAGAGGTAAGGACAAACCCGTTGTGTTTCAGACCACTGGTACCATGTGGCCACGAGGAGGGACATCAAGTAACCACAGACTGAGAGGCAGGGCTCCCTACCCCAAACTGGAAGTCTCGTGGATCTCTCTTCAGGCTCATGTAAAAAGGGAAGAGAGGGAAGGGGGAGAGAGTCCCTGGGTGACCAATATCAGACTTTTCATGAATCTTGACAGGTGACTCTCTGAGTTGGTTATAAATCAGACTTAGCCTTGGAACTACTGACATTTTGGATGAGATAATTACTTTTTGTGGGCACTATTCTGTGCATTACAGGATGTTGAACAACATCTATGACCTTTACCTGTGGGATGTCAGTAGCACGCACCCCACCAGTGTGATCACCAGACAATGCCAAATGTCTCTTGGGGTTCTTCAGTTGAGAATCATTAAATAAATATGACAAAATGGGAAAAAGACATTATTTGAACATGAGCCCTGTAGAACAGGTCAGATCCATTACACCTGAGTAAAAAGTAACGCGTGGCAGGCATTTTGTATACTTACTGGCATAAGCAAACTTCTTTAGCAGTGATAGAAGAGGACATTAAGAGACCCCAAACAAACAGAGACATCTCAGTGCAGGCAGGGTTGGATTTGGGGAAAGAAACCAACAACACATATACAGTGAGAAAAAATTAACCAAACCAGAAGAGAGCAGAAGCCTTTAGTTAATCGGTGAAGCCTTTTTACCAGGTACCTAATGAGGAAGAGTTCAACATTTATATCAATTTCCAAATAAATATTCTTTACAATTTTTAAATAGAAGTTACCCATAAACCATGTGTGCAGAGTTTTTATTCCAGAACACCTGCATTATCAAGAACACCTCTTGTTTTCCTTATATCGTCCTTGATCAAAGAGTAAATTAGCTAGTTTTGAATCCTGGGTAAGCCCTAACTGAATACTAGAGTCAGGTATCTGGTGCTTAGGCTTGTTGGGGCAAAGCTAGGTGAGCTGGGAGAGCCTTTTAGAGGGCGTTGCTTCTACCTTGCTTCTCTGAGTCAAGAAGGAAGGAGTCAACACATCCAATTCCTCATCCAGACATTCCTCAAGCCTCCCTTTTGTGACTTGTTTCCTTTTTTCAAGCTGCCTTTGGTGTTTATTAGAGAATCTCAATGGGGCCCAAAGTGGGTGGGATCCGTAGGATTTGGGGCCCCACTGTGAGGCCCTCCCTGGGCTCTCTCTGAGCTGTGGCACCTGATTCTCTCATGATGTCCTTTCTGAGATTCATTCTCCTGAGCCCATCTTTATCTCATCCAGGATATATACTTTTTATCTCCACTGTCATTTATTGCTTCTGAATTATTATCACAGAATTTGAGGATGGGAATTAACCTGAAAAATTATCTAGTTCAATATCTTTTTCCCTTCACGTATGTGTAAACTGAGGACCAGAAAGGCAGTCTAGATTAAGGAGAGTATACAGGAAAGAGGGGTGAAACATCAGGAACACCAACATTTAAAGGACAAGAAGGCAAAGCAAGCTAAGGAGAGTCACACGTTGAAGGAAATCCAGGCTTGAGAAGTGATGCAGAAGCCGAGGGAGGAGTGCAGGTCAGGAAGAAGGGAGGGGCTGAGAGCCCAGTGCTGTGAGAGGGGAAAGCATGCTTTGGACAGGACCTTATGTGGGGAAAGCCAGGTTGCAGGGATTGAAGAAAGGTCAGAAGGAAACTCAGGAGTTGAAGTAACTTTGTCTTGGAAAGGAGGGAGGATTTCACTCTCCACTTACCTGTCAGAATGCTCTTGAACACCTGGAGCATTTGGTGGGCTTCACGGCAGTGTAAACAGCAGGAAAAACTGACTAGCGAGACTGTGAACGGCTAGCCTTGACTGCAAACCCTCCTTGGGAACTATAGGATTCTTGTGGGGTAGAGGAACGGACTGTGGAGAGCAGGGGGGCAAAGCAGAAAGTCAACTTTCATACTTTTAGGTCATTGTTTTTTTAGTGGAGCACAATAGACTCAACTCTTTTAGGGAAATTGATGCTTTTGCAATATAATTTAATGGTTTTTTTCAAATTTCTGTAGCTTTCATTTGAGTAGTTGATGAAACAGACTACCTGCTGGTTACATGTTGCAGGGTTATTTTTCTGCCTGGGGGTGATTTTATTCTTAGGGGAAAAGGATGCTATTTCCATAAATCTCAGACATTACATGCATCAGAGAACTCAAGGAAAAAGCTTTTATTCTCTTGAGACAGACACAAATAGCTCCAGTTTCTTCTACCTCTTGTTTGAAGCCACCTCATAAAGTGCTATCACAAACAAGCTCCAAGGATGAATTGTTTAGTGCTATAAAGTTTATTTGTGTGCAAACACACACACGTATCGCATTTATACTCCACATGTAGTTATACTCTCTAAGAGCACTTTAGAAGACTCAATATAGATTTTATTCCATGGAAAATAATAAATACAGACAAATAAGAAACCCACATGTTAAGATGTAAACAAATGATGGATATAAAAATTTCAAAAGTTTCTACTGAAATCTAGCCATTTGGTAATGGAATGTTGATTTCCTACTCGTGATATTTTCCCTCTTTAAACCAGATGGTATTTCTCAAAATTCAGGTTATAAAGGCATAGCACAACTTGCATTTTTTTCCTTTTTATGTTAAATGGTAAATTTCACATTGGCAGAGTGACACCTCTGATGGCCTTCTTATGGGAGAGACTTCTCATTCAGTACATGTGACCATAATCTCTTACACAAGGGAATTAGGTCACCTCATTCCATCTCCACTTCAAATACCTTTTGTTAAAAGTCTTCCACCAAAGTGAACCTCGTTTTTTTCCTTCATATTTTCTACATAGTCTTCCTTGTGAAAATTCTTCAGCTGGGAGTTAGGATTCCATCAATATCCCCAAGGTGGGTGGGGATAAGAGTGAGCTTAGGAGATAGGCCCACAAGACCCAAACCGATCAGGCAACTTCAAAACTAAGACACTGTCTATTTTGCACATTCAGAATCAAACCTCACATGTAATTTTAATTCCAGGTATTGTCTTATTTTTCCTGCTTTATTTCTAGGCCCTAGCAGAGTATCTGGCAGATAGTAGACTTTCACTAAATAGTTCTTGAATAAATAGATGAAAGATAATTCTTCTGCCTCCAAGAAACAAACATTTGCAAAGAAATGAACATATTCAATTGAGTCTAAGTGGCTGATTTTGTCAATTTTGTTCCCATTCCAAAGCAAAACATTCCATTATTTGGCCCAAAAAGAAAATACACACACACACACACACACACACACACACACACACACACACACACACACACACACGGAGAACAATACACAGGTATTCAGAGCTAATAGCCATAATATAGGTGTGTGGACGATTGGGTAGCAATACGCCTTACTGTGTTTAGGAGTAGGGCTTATCCAGCTGATGTCAAGAAATTGGGGTGCCAAAGTGAGTCACTCAGTCTTCCTGAGGTCACAAGGTTTTCTTTTTTTCACAGATTTAGGTATACATGGTTATGTTCTAGCCTGTTCTATCAAAGCAGTAGATGAAACAGTGGAAAAATTGCTGCATGTATGTGTAGATGACCTGGGGTTTGATCTCACTTCAATTGCTAAATTCCTCCTGCTATCTCCTCTGCCATCCATGAAAACTAAGGGAGAATCTAATGTTTCACAATCGTAAAACCTCTTACGGGGTAGAGAGTCCCCATGTTGGAAAGTGTCTTTTGCAAAGACAGAATCATAACTGCCTGAATTGTAACAGATGTGAGAATGTATGTAGTCAGTACAGAATTTACAGCCTGGAGTACCCAGCATTGGCGTGGTCACAAAAATAAATAAACCCCCCCAAATCAATTCTTACGTGAGCCAGTGATTTAACGTTCTTTCAATCATTCTCAAAGCTATGGGTTAAATAATATGAAGACCTGCTCCTTCAGTGAATTGTTTAGTGTCTTTTAGGAGAAAAATAGTAATCCAGCAACAACGAAAGTATAATAACAAAGCATTGTCCACCAGAGTTGTCAAATAATTACCCCAATTATCTACTTCATTTGTCAGTGGACATTTAAAATAGCCTTACAAATGATTGGCAGTGTTCCATGATATGAAGAAATTACCAGCCAGCATAAAATTTGTAGATTAAATTTTGATTCAACAACTAGTTCAAATGCCTGCTTTGAGGTAACCATTGTGCTCTCAAGAATGACACAACAGATCCTATAATAATGTACTTGTTATAGAACTTACTTGGCCATGTAGCTACGTGGGGAGTCCCTCGGCTTGTAAAACCCTGCTCAGCAGCAGCGCTGAGGCTGTTTGGACATTCTCAAAGTCTCTTGTAAACTGTAACTAAAGTAAGGTCAGTGGTGGCACTGAGGCAATGTAGCCGACTGCGTTGCATCAGGGCCCCTTGGGCTATGAGTAACCTTTGTGACTTGACAAGTTTCAAATGGTAATGAATGTGGCTATTGAATAGTCTGTCTGGCTTATTCCCGTTTTATCCCTGAATCTAACACACTGCCTAGCTTGTAGTTGCTGCATATATTTAGCATACATTTGTTGAGTTAATGTATTCAGAGCTAAGCAAATTGCGGCAAGGAACATGCAGAAAAGAAGAAAAAGATCATCCTCTGCCCAAATAAGTTTGTTTGTTAAATATTCAATAAAGTTAACAAACTTCTTTTTCACTCTGGAGCAACAAATCTTTAGTTTGTATTGTGAATCTTCAGGAGAAGGATTTATTTAGCAAAGCAATTTCTGAAGCTTTTTTTCTTTTTTTTTTTTGAGTGTAAAAGTTCTCAAAGTACTGATTAGCCTCTCTCTACAGTACTTGGACTAATGCATTTATAAATCAGTATGATATAGTAAGAAAAAAAAAGAGCTTCAACTGAATTTTGTTTGCTACTTTTAGAAGAACTATGTGTGTGTGTGTGTGTGTGTGTGTGTGTGTGTGCGCGTGTGCGTGCTGGGCCTCCATGACAGTAGAATACGTAATTTCTCTAAATATTTGAATGTATCTATGACACCTATAATGTATTCTGATAATGATTGGAGTAATAAATTATTCTGTGAGCTCTGAAGTAACATAAGTCCTGATTTAATCTGCTCTACACTTGAAAAACCAAATTATGTTATACTGAAGATTACATAAGCACTGGGTAGGGAGGTGGTGGTCCGGTGTGCGTCTACATCCAAAACACTAGGGGGATTTGTTAATTGTTAAAGATCACGATGCCCCATTTCCCCTCCAGAGTTTCTGGAGACAGACATAGGGAGGCCTAGGAACCTGCATTTAAAAGGATCCTAAATGATTCTAAAGCAGTAAGTCAATGGACAACAGTCTGAGTAATACTTATATAAACATCACAATATACCATTATGCTGGTCAAATGTATTGCTTTCCTAATCCAGGGTTTCCCTCTTTTGCTGGTTCATACCTTTTAAACACTTATATGTCCTCTGGTTTTGGAACAAATTATAGGACCCCTAGATTATGATACAGAGATTTATGTCCTTAGAGAGAGAAGGAAAGTCTAACTCAGACTTTTCTTTGAGACTTATTTTTACTAGTTATACTTATTTGTAAGAGCTTGTTTTAGCAAGGATTGGTCTTATAGCTTGAGTTGGAAGCTATAGGAATGGTGGGGAGGGGAGGAATGCCATCTAAGCAATGGAGATGGGGCAAATCCCCTTCAAGATCAGACTCCCTCATGCCTGTCAAGTTTACAAAATGGCAGAGTTACGGTTTCTGTAAATGATATAGCCCCATACCTGGCATATAGTAAGCAGTTAATATTAGCAGCTATTATCTTGAGTGGCAGTGGTCTATAGCTCCTCCATTATAATATTTGCCATCTTAATTGAATCCTGAATGATGCTGTCATTAAAAATAAAACAAAACTATATAATCTTACATGGAGTATACAGCCTTGGATCTCAATAACTTCGGGATTGAATATTAGCTCCATCCCTCAAATTTACAAGTTTTATGAACTTGGGGAAATTATTTAACTTGTGTTAACCTGTTTCCTCACCAGTAAATAGGGATAGAGTACCTAAGGATAAATGATGCTGTCATCATTGCCATTAACTCTGAGTTACTTAAGTACTTGGCAATTCAGTGTCTTCATGAGATCAATGTAAGTGTTCCTGAATTTTTCTAAACTTCATTTCACTACATTGAGTTCATTGAGAAGATTCCTTGACTTTCCCAACAGAAGTAAGAGAATGCCCAGGGCTCAGGGCCAGCTGGATTTCAAGGATCCACTCCAGTCAGGGAATGAGTGAGAATAGCAGGCATCTGTGAGGTGTGGGATGAAGAGGAACCTGATTCTAATCCAAGGCAAGGATGAGCTCAAGTAGAAAGAGAAGGTCCAAAGTGTCAAGATCAAGGTGGGACTGAGGAGAGAAAGCAATGCATTGAAGCAAAAGTTTGGAAACAGTGGTTAGGCAAGGCAAACTGAGTGTGTCCCAGAGGAAATATCTGGAAATATTCCCCCAGGCAACTCGCCAGCATGGGAGGAGCCTTTCAAGAAAGTGCTAGATGCAGCCCTTGGTAGATAACGAAACTGTTAAGGGAACCATGGCAGTTTGGACAATGCCAAGTAGTATATAAGTTATCATTACTCTTACTTTCCGTGTTATACTGTGAGCTCCTTGAGACCAGGACCTGTGTCTAATCCCATTTTGAACCCCTGAATTGCTAGAAGTCAGAGAGTAAATGTTTAATATAAATTGGTTCAAAGAGATCAAGGGTTAGCCTTATATATCCCATTTCCTTCAACGTCTAGGCCACTTTTTAAATATCTAGGACTCCTTAAGCTTGATTATAGGTTTTGAGAACGTTTTTCATATTTTAATCAGTACAATATTCTTTGTAATAAGAACACAAATTTATTTTATGTATCTAGAATAGTTATTGGGCCAGAATATATTTCCTATTTAGTAATAGTGTGTATATTGTAACAGCAAGGGAAATCTAGGAGCATTTTGGAAGCTTCAGTGTTTTCCATAACTTTTTTGTGTTACAAAGGCTTATAAAGATATATGAAAATAACAATGGAAAAAGTAATTATTACTTTTCCTGATAAAATCTGTATTATTAGTTTGATGTGAACTTGATAAATTTAAAACTTGGCCCAAATGAGGAAGTACAATTTTGGATTGCAGTGACCATGTTCAAGGATTTCTTATAAGTCAACAGGTGTGCAATAGAGAGGCATATATTTGTGATATCACTGATGGAAAATGGGAAAATGGGTGGTACTTAAAAATAAAGATGTTTGGGCTTCCCTGGTGGCGCAGTGGTTGAGAGTCCGCCTGCCGATGCAGGGGACACGGGTTCCTGCCCCGGTCTGGGAAGATCCCACATGCCGCGGAGCGGCTGGGCCCGTGAGCCATGGCCGCTGAGCCTATGCGTCCGGAGCCTGTGCTCCGCGACGGGAGAGGCCACAGCAGTGACAGGCCCACGTGCTGAAAAAAAAAAATAAATAAATAAAAATTAAAAAAATAAAGATTTTTTTTAAAAAAAAGGAAAGGAGATTAGGAGACATTTCGTACAAATCTCATCATTGTCTCTTAATTTTCAAAGAAAGTAATCAGGAAAATTTAGGAATATTTACATAAAGTTTTAAAGAACTGGATTATATTATAATATCTTTTCAAACATCAACATACTTCACAACCTGCAATATCCTTAATCAGAGAAGATTTCTTTTTCATTCTCTTGGTTGGGAGCAGCACTTAGATGCAGAGGTTTAATTCTTGATAAAGATTCTTGGTAAAGCAGGCACTCAAAGATAGAGTCTGTGATTAGGAGCTGTCTGCTTCTCGATTCTGAAGGTGGGTTGCTCTGGACCCTCCAGATTGTAACTGAGGATGGAGAGTGTACTTGGCTTTCTGGTGTGTGTTTAAATTGGAAAGAACTCTTGCCGTGATAGTTGCCAGAATAAAGATGGTTAAAGTTAATTAATGTTCAATTCTGATGTAGGAAGGATTGCATCTTTCTTTTACTCTTTTTGTCTTACATCCTTTAGCTCTTCTCTATTTTAGAGTACATCATGACCATTATCCTTAAACTCACTAAAAATAGAACCTGTCATGTACTGAATTTCTACAGTAGTTTGCCCTCAATTTTGGTTCTGCTTTTCTTTGCCATTAACTGTAATAATAATTTTTTAAAATATTTATTTATTTATTATTGGCTGTGTTGGGTCTTCGTTGCCGTGCGTGGGCTTTCTCTAGTTGTGGTGAGCAGGGGTTACTCTTCGTTGCGGTGTGCAGCCTTCTCGTTGCAGTGGCTTCCCTTGTTGTGGAGCACAGGCTCTAGGCACACGGGCTTCAGTAGCTGTGACATGCAAGCTCAGTAGTTGTGGCTCACGGCCTCTAGAGAGCAGGCTCAGTAGTTGTGGCTCATTGGCTTAGTTGCTCCGTGGCATGTGGGATCTTCCCGGCCCGGCCAATGTCCGCTGCATTGGCAGGTGGATTCTTAACCACTGCGCCACCAGGGAAGCCCAAATGTAATAATAATTTTTTTTTTAAATGACAGCTATTGCTTATTGCATATTTACTCTGTTCCCAGCATGGTGTTAGTAGCACATACATATTCACCATTACAATCACCTCTCTTGTAGTCATTCTAAATGTAAATGATTACTAACTACACTGAAACTACGAGAAGACTTAGTCCTTGTTTCTGACTCAGGAATCTTATGATTTTTCAAGGCCTTTTTCCCCTTGTGTTTACTGCTTTGTAGTGGTGGTTACTGAGACCCCTGATAATGCTGCAGTCAGTTCTCTAAGCCTTTGGTGGTTCTTGTCACCTACAGTTTTCCTTCTTATGGTTTTCTCAAGGAGCAGGATGTCTCTCTGGATCTCATTCAGCTTTGGATTCTACTATATTTTTCTCCTTTTAATATTGTTGGTATAATTTTGTGTTTCTTAGTTAAAGTTACAGTTGAAGCAAAAAAATCATCATCATTTTCAGACTACCCAAACTTCTTTATCTCTACAAGCAGGTTATTTTGTCTTACATAAATGTCAACTTTTCATCTATAGTTATTAGGTAAGAATATTAATAGTTCTGGGCAGATATAAAACTAGTTGAACTTCCATGAACATGATTCTATTTAAAGTTTGATTGAATTTTGTGTCAGGCAGTTCTTTTTCGTGCCAGTGTTCCCACTGCCATCAGAGCCATGGCTGAGCACTGGGCGCTTGGCTTTCAGTTCATTTTCTTCTACCACTACAAGTTTTCTCATTTAATATTTACAAAGTGCTTTAAAGTCACAAAATACCCTATAAAAACCAAGACTTTATCAGGAGACTTGCTTTATGAATGAAGGAGGGAGAGCTGCACATCCAAGGGAGCACTGATGTCTTCCGATTCAGAGGCAATGGACACAGCACCAGGTACAGTAGTTTGTCCAGTTCATCACCCTGGCCGAGGGAGCAGGTGACCAGGGACCTCTGTGAAGCTGCCTTTGAACATTGAGATACAGAAGTCACAACTGTGCCTGCAGATCTCAGCTGCCTTTGGAACGCATTGTGACTGTTAACACAAATGAGCGCGTTTCTGTTCAGTGTGGCAGCACTTGTGCAGCTGAGCTGCAAAAACACATGAGGTGACTGGCCTTAGGCTGGGATGATCATGTCTTCTAATCAACGTCAATAATCTTTGCTCCAATTTTAGACAGACTCCCCTGACCCCTTCTTGCCCAGGAGGAATGGACACCTCTGGTTTCATTTCAGCAGGCAGTGCTCCAGGTCCTAGGAAAGGAACCCATGTATTATTACATATATACATACCACTAAATATATGGTATATTTGTAAATGCATTGAAAAATGTCTGGAATTTTATCCAAGAAGATCTTAAGACTGGTAGTATACATACATATAAAACCACACTCATATAATCTTTGTGTCATTGAACCATGAAATGCACACTCCTTTGAATGCCCTGCAAGAGAGCTCCTGTACAGTTACCTAGTGCTTACTCTGGGAAGAATGTAAGTCCTATCAATCCTGTCCATCTCTTTAGCCTCACACAATCCCAAATGCCCATTTCTACAACCTTCCAACATTCTTCCATGGAAGATGGGGAGGTAAAGGTGATAGGACTTTGAGCCAATAGCAAGAAGTTTAAGGTATTTAAGAAATGGCCCTTGTGATTTTTAAAAATCTGAGACTAAATCTATTATTATTTAGTCAAAAACTAAAATTTTACAAATCATTTAAAGATACACAATAAATCAGTTGTGTGTTGTAATGGAACCAAGTAGCTTGGGGACAAAAGTATGGGGACTTTTCATGTACACGTTTTCAAATCTTTTGAATTTTGAATTATGTGAATATACTATCTACTTTTAACGCTAATGAAAATTTAAAATCTTTCCAAAATCTTTTCTGCCAATTATTTTACATTCCCCTGCCAAAAAATCAGTGTGTGGGGTGCTGTGCAGCGGGGCCTCCAAAGATGGGATTCAGGGTCAGAACAAAAGTTTGAAAACAGTTCTGTTACTATTTCGACTGAATTTTTGAGGGACACCCCCAAAATAAAAGATTAAGTGACAATAAAGAGAAGGAAATTTGTGAAAGATGGTCCAAGAGTTCTCTCCTCTGGGCCCAGATTTTTTTACAACTGAGTTTTAGCCAACCTTTTAAATGGGTTATTTCTATGCTAGTTAAACTGTTTCTGTTTATGGAAAAAGGTGTTCTTCAATCCATTTTAAAGGATAACTCTGACATCAAAACCTGATGAAGACAGCGTAAAAAAAGAAAAATACCTGACAATTTCCCCTTTTTACGAACAGCACAAGTTTTTCATAGCTTCACTGTCCTGCTGTATGATCGCCCACCATTGAGAATGAAATTTAGAAGGGTCTTTCAGAGATGCTGTGTGTTCCTGTCTACATTTTTTTTAACATCTCTATTGGAGTATAATTGCTTTACAATGGTGAGTTAGTTTCTGCTGTATAACAAAGTGAATCAGTTATACATATACATATGTTCCCATAACTCTTCCCTCTTTCGTCTCCCTCCCTCCCACCCTCCCTATCCTACCCCTCAAGGTAGTCACAAACCACCGAGCTAATCTCCCTGTGCTATGCGGCTGCTTCCCACTAGCTACCTACTTTACGTTTGGTAGTGTATAGGTGTCCATGCCATTCTCTCACTTTGTCACAGCTTACCCTTCCCCCCCCCCATATCCTCAAGTCCATTCTCTAGTAGGTCTGTGTCTTTATTCCCATCTTACCCCCAGGTTCTTCATGACCTTTTTTTTCACCTTAGATTCCATATATATGTGTTAGCATACGGTATTTGTTTTTCTCTTTCTGACTTACTTCACTCTGAAAGACAGACTCTAGGTCCATCCACCTCACTACAAATAACTCAATTTCGTTTCTTTTTATGGCTGAGTAATATTCCATTGTAAATATGTGCCACATCTTCTTTATCCATTCATCTGTTCATGGAACTTAGGTTGCTTCCATGTCCTGGCTGTTGTAAATAGAGCTGCAATGAACATTTTGGTCATGACTCTTTTTGAATTATGGTTTTCTCAGGGTATATGAGCAGTAGTGGGAATGCTGGGTCATATAGTAGTTCTGTTTTTAGTTTTTTAAGGAACCTCCATACTGTTCTCCATAGTGGCTGTATCAATTTACATTCCCACCAACAGTGCAAGAGGTTTCCCTTTCCTCCACACCCTCTCCAGCATTTACTGTTCCTAGATTTTTTTTTTTTTTTTTTTTTGCAGTATGCGGGCCTCTCACTGTTGTGGCCTCTCCCGTTGCGGAGCGCAGGCTCAGCGGCTATGGCTCATGGACCTAGCCGCTCCGCGGCATGTGGGATCTTCCCAGACCCGGGCACGAACCCGTGTCCCCTTCATCGGCAGGCGGACGCTCAAACACTGTGCCACCAGGGAAGCCCCTGTTTTTAGATTTTTTGATGATGGCCATTCTGACTGGTGTGAGATGATATCTCACTGTAGTTTTGATTTGCATTTCTCTAATGATTAATGATGTTGAGCATTCTTTCATGTGTTTGGTGGCAATCTGTGTATCTTCTTTGGAGAAATGTCTATTTAGGTCTTCTGCCCATTTTTGGATTGGGTTGTTTGTTTTTTTGTTATTGAGCTGCATGAGCTGCTTGTAAATTTTGGAGATTAATACTTTGTCAGTTGCTTGATTTGCAAATATTTTCTCCCATTCTGAGGGCTGTCTTTTGGTCTTATTTATGGCTTTATTTGCTGTGAAAGAGCTTTTATGTTTCATTAGATCCCATTTGTTTATTTTTGTTTTTATTTCCATTTCTCTAGGAGGTGGGTCAAAAAGGATCTTGCTGTGATTTATGTCATAGAGTGTTCTGCCTATGTTTTCCTAAGAGGTTGATAGAGTCTGGCCTTACATTTAGGTCTTTAATCCATTTTGAGTTTATTTTTGTGTATGGTGTTAGGGAGTGTTCTAATTTCATAATTTTACATGTAGCTGTCCAGTTTTCCCAGCACCACTTATTGAAGAGGCTGTCTTTTCTCCACTGTATATTCTTGCCTCCTTTATCAAAGAAAAGGCGACTATTAGGTGCATGGGTTTATCTTGGGGTTTTCCACCCTGTTCCATTGATCTATATTTCTGCTTTTGTGCCAGTACCATACTGTCTTGATTACTGTAGCTTTGTAGTATAGTCAGAAGTCAGGGGACCTGATTTCTCCATCTCCATTTTTCTCAAGATTGCTTTGGCTATTCGGGGTATTTTGTGTTTCCATACAAATTGTGAAATTTTTTGTTCTAGTTCTGTGAAAAATGCCAGTGGTAGTTTGATAGGGATTGCATTGAATCTGTAGATTGCTTTGGGTAGTAGAGTCATTTTCACAATGTCAATCTTCCAATCCAAGAACGTGGTATATCTCTCCATCTGTTGGTATCATCTTTAATTTCTTTCATCAGTGTCTTATAATTTTCTGCATACATGTCTTTTGTCTCCTTAGGTAGGTTTATTCCTAGATATTTTATTCTTTTTGTTGCAATGGTAAATGGGAGTGTTTTCTTAATTTCACTTTCAGATTTTTCATCATTAGTATTAAGGAATGCAAGAGACTTCTGTGCATTAATTTTGTATCCTGCTATTTTACCAAATTCATTGATTAGCTCTAGTAGTTTTCTTGTAGCATCTTTCGGATTCTCTATGTATAGTATCATGTCATCTGCAAACAGTGACAGCTTTACTTTTCTTTTCTGATTTGGATTCCTTTTATTTCTTTTTCTTCTCTGATGCTGTGGCTAAAACTTCCAAAACTATGTTGAATAAGAGTGGTGAGAGTGGGCAACCTTGTCTTGTTCCTGATCTTAGTGGAAATGGTTTCAGTTTTTCACCATTGAGGACGATGTTGGCTGTGGGTTTGTCATATATGGCCTTTATTATGTTGAGGAAAGTTCCCTCTATGCCTACTCTCTGCAGGGTTTTTATCATAAATGGGTGTTGAATTTTGTCGAAAGGTTTCTCTGCATCTATTGAGATGATCATATGGGTTTTCTCCTTTAATTTGTTAATATGGTGTATCACGTTGATTGATTTGCATATATTGAAGAATCCTTGCATTCCTGGAATAAACCCCACTTGTCATGGTGTATGATCCTTTTAATACGCTGTTGGATTCTGTTTGCTAGTGTTTTGTTGAGGATTTTTGCATCTATGTTCATCAGTGATATTGGCCTGTAGTTTTCTTTCTTTGTGACATCTCTGTCTGGTTTTGGTATCAGGGTGATGGTGGCCTCATAGAATGAGTTTGGGAGTGTTCCACCCTCTGCTATGTTTTAGAAGAGTTTGAGAAGGATAGGTGTTAGCTCTTCTCTAAATGTTTGATAGAATTCGCCTGTGAAGCCATCTGGTCCTGGGCTTTTGTTTGTTGGAAGAGTTTTAATCACAGTTTCAATTTCAGTGCTTGTGATTGGTCTGTTCATATTTCTCTTTCTTCCTGGTTCAGTCTCAGCAGGTTGTGCATTTCTAAGAATTTTTCCATTTTTTCCAGGTTGTCCATTTTATTGGCATTGGGTTGCTTGTAGTAATCTCTCAAGATTCTTTGTATTTCTGCAGTGTCAGTTGTTACTTCTGCTTTTTCATTTCTAATTCTATTGATTTGAGTCTTCTCCCTTTTTTTCTTGATGAGTCTGGCTAATGGTTTATCAATTTTATTTAACTTCTCAAAGAACCAGCTTTTAGTTTTATTGATCTTTGCTCTTGTTTCCTTCATTTCTTTTTCATTTATTTCTGATCTGATCTTTATGATTTCTTTCCTTCTGCTAACTTTGGGGTTTTCTTGTTCTTCTTTCTCTAATTGCTTTGGTGCAAGGTTAGGTTGTTTATTTGAGATGTTTCCTGTTTCTTAAGGTAGGATTGTATTGCTATAAACTTCCCTCTTAGAACTGCTTTTGCTGCATCCCATAGGTTTTGGGTCATTCTGTCTCCATTGTCATTTGTTTCTAGGTATTTCTTTATTTCCTCTTTGATTTCTTCAGCAAGCGCTTGGTTATTAAGTAGTGTATTGTTTAGCCTCTATGTGTTTGTATTTTTTACAGATCTTTTCCTGTAATTGATATCTAGTCTCATAGTGTGGTCGGGAAAGATACTTGATACGATTTCAATTTTCTTAAATTTACCAAGGCTGATTTGTGGCCCAAGATATGATCTATCCTGGAGAATGTTCCATGAGCACTTGAGAAAAATGTGTATTCTGTTGTTTTTGGATGGAATGTCCTATAAATATCAATTAAGTCCATCTTGTTTAATGTATCATTTAAAGCTTGTGTTTCCTTATTTATTTTCATTTTGGATGATCTATCCATTGGTGAAAGTGGGATGTTAAAGTCCCCTACTATGATTTTGTTACTGTCGATTTCCCCTTTTATGGCTGTTAGTATTTGTCTTATATATTGAGGTGCTCCTATGTTGGGTGCCTAAGTATTTACAACTGTTATATCTTCTTCTTGGATCGATCCCTTGATCATTATGTAGTGTCCTTCTTTGTCTCTTATAATAGTCTTTATTTTAAAGTCTATTTTGTCTGATATAAGAATTGCTACTCCAGCTTTCTTTTGATTTCCATTTGCATGGAATATGTTTTTCCATCCCCTCACTTTCAGTCTGTATGTGTCCCTAGGTCTGAAGTGGGACTCTTGTAGACAGCATATATACAGGTCTTGTTTTTGTATCCATTCAGCCAGTCTATGTCTTTTGGTGGCAGCATTTAATCCACTTACATTTAAGGTAATTATTGATATGTATGTTCCTATTCCCATTTCTTTAATTGTTTTGGGTTTGTTATTGTAGGTCTTTTCCTTCTCTTGTGTTTCTTGCCTAGAGAAGTTCCTTTATCATTTGCTGTAAAGCTGGTTTGGTGGTGCTGAACTCTCTCAGCTTTTGCTTATCTGTAACGGTTTTAATTTCTCCTTCAAATGTGAATGAGATCCTTGCTGGGCAGAGTAATCTTGGTTGTAGGTTTTTCTCCTTCATCACTTTAAATATGTCCTGCCACTCCCTTCTGGCTTGCAGAATTTCTGCTGAAAGACCAGCTGTTAACCTTATGGGGATTCCCTTGTGTGTTATTTGTTCTTTTTTCCTTGCTGCTTTTAATATGTTTTCTTTGTATTTAATTTTTGATAGTTTGATTAATATGTGTCTTGGCATGTTTCTCCTTGGATTTATCCTGTATGGGACTCTCTGTGCTTCCTGGAGTTGATTGACAATTTCCTTTCCCATATTAGGGGAGTTTTCAACTATAATCTCTTCAAATATTTTCTCAGTCCCTTTCTTTTCCTCTTCTTCTTCTGGGACCCCTATAATTCGAATGTTGGTGCATTTACTTTTGTCCCAGAGGTCTCTGAAACTGTCCTCAGTTCTTTTCACTCTTTTTTCTTTTTTCTGCTCTGCAATAATTTCCACTATTTTATCTTCCAGGTCACTTATCCGTTCTTCTGCCTCAGTTTTTCTGTTAATCATCCCTTCTAGAGTATTTTTAATTACATTTATTGTGTTGTTCATCATTCTTGTTTCATCTTTAGTTCTTCTAGGTCCTTGTTAAACGTTTCTTGCATTTTCTCTATTCTATTTTCAAGATTTTGGATCATCTTTACTATCATTATTCTGAATTCTTTTTCAGGTAGACTGCCTATTTCCTCTTCATTTGTTAGGTCTGGTGTGTTTTTATCTTGCTCCTTCAACTGCTGTATGTTTTTCTGTCTTCTAATTTTGCTTATCTTACTGTGTTTGGGGTCTCCTTTTCACAGGCTGCAGGTTCATAGTTCCCGTTGTTTTTGTTGTGTGTCCTCAGTGGCTAAGGTTGGTTTAGTGGGTTGTGTAGGCTTCCTGGTGCAAGGGACTAGTGCCTGTGTTCTGGTGAATGAGGCTGGATCTTGTCTTTCTGGTGGGCAGGTCCACATCTGGTGGTGTGTTTTGTGGTGTCTGTGGCGTTATTATGATTTTAGCCAGCCTCTCTGCTAATGGATGTTGCAGTGTTCCTGTCTTGCTAGTTGTTTAGCATATGTTGTCCAGCAGTGTAGCTTGCTGGTCATTGAGTGAAGCTGGCTGCTGGTGTTGAGATGGAGATCTCTGGGAGATTTTCGCCGTTTGATATTACGTGGAGCCAGGAGGTCTCTTGTGAACTAGTGTCCTGAAGTTGGCTCTCTCACCTCAGAGGCACTGCACTGACTCCTGGCTGGAGTACCAAGAGACTGTCCTCCACACGGCTCAGAATAAAAGGGAGAAAAAATAGAAAGAAAGAAAAGAAAGAAAGAAAGGAAGGAAGGAAAAGGTTAAAATAAAATATAAAATAATAAAGTTATTAAAATAAATAATAATTTTTAAGAAAAAAATTTTAAGTAAAAAAAAAAGAAAAAAACGGACGGACAGAACCCTAGGACAAATGGTGAAAGTAAAGATATACAGACAAAATCTCCCACAGAAGCATACAAATATACACTCACAAAAAGAGGAAAAGGCGAAAAAAATAATATATCTTGCGACCAAAGTCCACCTCCTCAATTTGGGATGATTCGTTGTCTATTCAGGTATTCCACAGATGCAGGGTGCATCAAGTTGATTGTGAAGATTTAATCTGCTGCTCCTGAGGCTGCTGGGAGAGATTTCCCTTTCTCTTCTTTGTTTGCACAGCTCCTGGGGTTCAGCTTTGGATTTGGCCCCGCCTCTGCGTGTAGGTCGCCTGAAGGCGCCTGTTCTTTGTTCAGACAGGACGGGGTTAAAGGATCAGCTGATTTGGAGGCTCTGGCTCACTCAGGCCGGGGGTGGGAGGGAGGGGTACGGATGCTGGGCGAGCCTGCGGCGGCAGAGGCCGGCGTGACATTTCAGCAGCCTGAGGCGCGCCGTGTGTTCTCCCGGGGAAGTTGTCCCTGGATCCCGGGACCCTGGCAGCGGCAGGTTGCACAGGCTCCTGGGAGGGGAGGTGTGGATAGTGACCTGTGCTCGCACACAGGCTTCTTGGTGGCGGCAGCAGCAGCCTTAGCGTCTCATGCCTGTCTCGGGTCCGCGCTGATATCCGCGGCTCACGCCCGTCTCTGGAGCTCCTTTAAGCGGCGCTTTTAATCCCCTCTCCTCACGCACCAGGAAACAAAGAGGGAAGAAAATGTCTCTTGCCTCTTTGGCAGTTCCAGACTTTTCCCCGGACTCCCTCCCGGCTAGCCGTGGTGCACTAGCCCCCTTCAGGCTGTGTTCACGCCGCCAACCCCACTCCTCTCCTGGCGCTCCACCGAAGCCCGAGCCTCAGCTCCCAGCCCCCGCCCGCGCCGGCGGGTGAGCAGGCAGGCCTCTCGGGCTGGTGAGTGCCGGTCGGCACCGATCCTCTGTGCAGGAATCTCTCTGCTTTGCCCTCTGCACCCCTGTTGCTGTGCTCTCCTCTGTGGCTCTGAAGCTTCCCCCTCCGCCACACCCCCGTCTCAGCCCGCAAAGGGGCTTCTAGTGTGTGGAAACCTTTCCTCCTTCACAGCTCCCTCCCACTGGTGAAGGTCCCGTCCCTACCTTTTTTTTTTTTTTTTTTTTTGCTGTACGCGGGCCCCTCACTGTTGTGGCCTCTCCCACTGTGGAGCACAGGCTCCGGACGCGCAGGCTCAGCAGCCATGGCTCACGGACCCAGCCGCTCCGCGGCATGTGGGATCTTCCTGTACCAGGGCACGAACCCGTGTGCCCTGCATTTGCAGGCGGACTCTCAACCACTGCGCCACCAGGGAAGCCCCCGTCCCTATTCTTTTGTCTCTGTTATTTTTTTCTTTTGCCCTACCCAGGTACGTGGGGAGCTTCTTGCCTTTTGGGAGGTCTGAGGTCTTCTGCCAGCGTCCAGTGGGTGTTCTATAGGAGCAGTTCCACGTGTAGATGTATTTCTGATGTATCTGTGGGGAGGAAGGTGATCTCCGCGTCTTACTCTTCCGCCATCTTCCTCTGCTTCTGTCTATATTTTTTACAGATGCAACTTTAGATGCCGATAGGAAGGAAGAACAAAGGGTGTGGGGGGAAATAGATCATCACCTCTAGCGAAAGAGTAGACTTCCGTTTTTTTTTTTATTACTGTTACAAACTAGATTCCAGTGGAAATCTTCCCTGCAATACACACATGAGTGCACACACACGCCATACATACATCACACCACATGCAAAACCCACTTCTCTATTTGTTTTATTCATTTCTGCTTGTCCACATCTCTGTAGTGGTCTTCGGTATTGGATCCGTGGCTGCCAGTCCACAAAATGCTTCTCTTGGTGCATTTCCCACCAACTCCTCAGTCTACCCTTGTCCTCAAACTCTTACCCTCCAATCTGGGAGCTTTCTCTCATTTGCTTTCCAGGTATGCTACTTCTCAGTAACCCAGCTCATGTCAGTTTTCAATAGGTTCCATTAATCTCGTTCATTCAGTACTATTCTCTCAGGGATCCATTCCCATTTTCTTATGTGTGGATCCTTTTTGTACATCTTCTTGGGAATTTGGGGAAAGGCAGCCCTTGCTACCATCTTGTCTGGAAGTATCTTTACAGCACTTAATTAAATAACGTACCTGTACATTTTACTGAAACTGATTCTTAGATTCTCTGTCTGAAGCATCCCTCTTATCATGAAATGAGAAAATGAGGGCATGCTTTTTATCTTTTCATAGTACTTTTTATTGTGAGAGCAATTTGATTTTACTTTGAATGGAATTTCCTTCTTATAGGATTAAAAATAAAGAAAAAAATGTATTTCGTCTATTTCTCGCTTATGTGTCTTGAGTAATGCTGTCTCATATTTGTCTTCTTCTTGCATATCAGGCAGAACAATTAGCTGTCTCTGTACAATTATTCTTGCTCCTGTATAAAGAATTAGCAGTGGTACCCATGCATTTTTGGAATTCTATTTCTTATCTTTTATACCACACTACTCTCTCATAACCAGTTCTAGCTGCAAATCTATTATGAATTATTTTACGGGCAATTTATTCTTTTCTTTCCACAGTCTAAGTATGACTTTTTTCCCATTACAATGATGTGACAAGTGTTTCAATTTATAATTTCCCAGGAATTCCTTTAATGTCCAAAGTATCTGATAAAATACACATGGGCTCTCAAGCTTCCATTTCCTTCAGTATATTTTCAGTTATAGATAGTGAAGCGCTTGGACTTCCTGAGCTCCCATATATAATCTCCCATAACTGCTGCAGATCTCCAGCTGCTTCCTTCATCACTCACACCGGGGGTCTCAGGTGGGTCGGTGTGCAGGGTAGTCCACGTGGGATTTTAAACTGCGTTTGTTTAGAATTACAGATTGATGCTTGCCACCACTGCCTCTCGAACACATTCAGAAAGAATAATAAAAGCTCTAGCAGCCTGGTTTATTTTCCCATCCACCCCGCCATAACTACTGGAGAGGAATCATCATGGTGAAGTGGAAAAATTACAAACTCAGAGTCAACAGAACTGGACTGAATGAGGCTTTACCACTTATTACATGCATGACTTCAGACAAGGCACTTGACTTTCCTGAGCCTCAGTAAAATGGGGTTGATATTAGAAGCTCCCTCAGAGCCAGGGCTCTTCTGAAGATTGAAAAGATAATGAAGGAGCTTATAAATGAGAGCTTTTTTTTTTACTCTACAGTTGACATTTTATTTATTTATTTATTTATTTTAACATCTTTATTGGAGTATAATTGCTTTACAATGGTGTGTGAGTTTCTGCTTTATAACAAAGGGAGGCGATATGGGGATATATGTATATGTATAGCTTTGTTATAAATGAGAGCTTTTGAAATAGGGTGAAGTGCAGCAATGCTCTGACTTGTGTTGAAGCTTAAATAATCAAGATCCATAGGCCCAGGTTTTAAAGGCTGGTGGTGAGAGCAGCTCTCTCCCTCTTCCCCAATTCTGACTCCCATCAGTCGCTGTCACTTTGCTCTGCCAGCAGCTTATTGGCTCATGCTTGAGGACAGGTTTCTCCTGAAACAGAAAATGCATCAGAGTGCCTAGGCTGAGTCCAGGGGTGGGCTCACCCTTAGCACTGCTCTGCTTGGGTCATGTTAATTTCCAAGTAGAGGAGTCCATTGGGCAGTTAGATTTAGAAACAGGGAGCATATGACCCAGCAATCCCACTACTGGGCATATACCCTGAGAAAACCATAATTCAAAAAGAGTCATGTACCAAAATGTTCATTGCAGCTCTATTTACAATAGCCAGGACATGGAAGCAACCTAAGTGTCCATCAACAGAAGAATGGATAAAGAAGATGTGGCACATATATACAATGGAATATTACTCAGCCATAAAAAGAAACGAAATTGAGTTATTTGTAGTGAGGTGGATGGACCTAGAGTCTGTCATACAGAGTGAAGTAAGTCAGAAAGAGAAAAACAAATACTGTATGCTAACACATATATACGGAATCTAAGGAAAAAAAAAAAGGTCGTGAAGAACCTAGGGGCAAGATAGGAATAAAGACACAGACCTACTAGATAATGGACTTGAGGATATGGGGAGGGGGAAGGGTAAGCTGGGACAAAGTGAGAGAGTGGCATGGACATATATACACTAGCAAACATAAAATAGATAGCTAGTGGGAAGCAGCTGCATAGCACAGGGAGATCAGCTCGGTGGTTTGTGACCACCTAGAGGGGATAGGGATAGGGAGGGTGGGAGGGAGGGAGATGCAAGAGGGAAGAGATATGGGAACATATGTATATGTATAACTGATTCACTTTGTTATAAAGCAGAAACTAACACACCATTGTAAAGCAATTGTGCTCCAATAAAGATGTTAAAAAAAAAAAAAGTCAACAGTGAGGACTGAACCAAGGAAATAATCCCCCAAAGAAAATAAGCCTTTTGCATTAGTATACCTGTATAGTATTCTTTACAAAAGAAGGAAACAATTAGAGCCCACCCAAACATCCTGTAATAGAGGATTAAGTACACTGAAAAAAAATCACTTGGTGATACTATATACAATTTTAATGGTTATATTTATGGATACTTTAGGCAATTCAGAAACTATCTAGGTGGTAGTGCCTAATAACAAACCAAAATGAAAAACTAAATATACAGTTTGATCTCAGCTATGTAAAAAGTAAATTGTAAAAAACTATTTCACATGAAATACACCAATGTGTTAATAGTGATTGTCTCTGGATTGTGAGTTTAAGGTGATTTCGATTTTCTGAATAATTTTCTATCATTTTAGGTCTCTAGTCATGGCCATATGTTGTAGGCAGAAAGGGCGGTTTTGCTAGAACAGTGGCTGGGATTTTATGAGGGGCATTGTCTTAGAGAGTTTGCCTGGCCCGGGTCAGCCCCTCAGGCTGTCACCTTCCAGTGTTATCAGAAGGTCGCTAGCAAATGAAGGTGGCTAGTTGAGAGATATTTTATCATGGTTAAAGGGAAAGGCAATAAATCACCCCTGCCCACAGCGGAAATCACCTCCCCAGTGAGGGAAGCTTGGGCTCCTCGGCCTGAACAGTGGTGAACAAAGCACAGGCAACTTCTGGCTCTTGGCATTTCCCTTTTCATGCATTATGCTGACCCTCCTCTTCGCATGTAATTAATTAGACTTCCCCTTACCGCGTAGTATCACAGTCCAGGTCTGCGTCCCCGTGTTTACTCCCAAGTCACATCTGTGTCTTTCACAGGCATTCTTCTGGCTCACTTCCATCATTGATTATTCACCATTGTGTGTGGATTTCATTTCTAAATTCTTAAAAAACACTTTAGCATCATCCTAATTTACTAATAATGGCATACGTTCATTTCCACAACTGGAAAATCACTTTTGAAAAGGTGCAGAGACTGGTTTCTTTGTTTGATTGTTTTTTAAACACTCCCATGAATGCACCTGGTTGTGTGTTTTTAAAGTAATCATTCTGGGGGGCAAATGCTATTGTCATTGCCAAAAGCATTCCTGAGTTTGTCCCTCTAGCTTGATCATCTGCCAAATTGTCCAAATTCAAAAATCATTTTTGACAGTTTCCAAATTACTAATTGACCCTCAGAGGGCGTAGAAGCTGTCCTGAAAAATCTACAAGAGTCTCTGGAGGCAAGATCCACAGAGGAGACCCAGAGATTACTTGTGCTGGGTTGTGACAGTTTCTCTGGATCGTGTGTCCACTTGGAAGAGTAAGACTTTCAGGATCCACAAGCCCCAGAAAGTCAGCCGAAATATCAGTTGGTAACTTAAGAGGCAAATCTCATTATCACTCAGAGCTTGACGTAACCCCAGCTTCAGGGGAAACTAGAAGTCGCCGACTCCTGGGTTCACTTCTAGTGTATAGCAAATGAAATTCTTCTATGGCCTGTAAGAAGGTTTTTATCACCCTCAATCCCATAGTTCCAGAAAGTTAAGAGGAAGAAGGCTAGGATTTGATGGGTACCATTTGATGAGCAGCACCTACCATAGACAAGATATAATGATATATGTATTTGTCAATATGTAATGTTTTAATTTTCACAGCAACCATCAAAAATATATTAACATCCATATTTTACAGAAGAGATAGAGGTTTGTCAAAGGTTATTTTTAGAAAATGGTTGTGCTAGAAATTGAATCTAGTTTTCTACAGCCCAAACTTGCTCTACTACCCCATAGAGTAGAATTCTCCCAAGATTTATTCTTGCTCTTTGGGAAAGGGCTTTATTTTCCATTTTGGGAATCTGAAAATTAGTGCATTATACAAAGGAAATTTGTCAGAATAAAATTGGTCCCTCTGGTTCTGTGGGAGTTACAGGCCTGCAGCACCAAAGAGATAGTCCAATGTTAATAGGGTGACCTTTATGAGATTCTTGGGAAGCAAGGAGGTACTCTTCCCAAGTGCAGATTTCTACTTGACACTTTAAGAAAAGTGCAGACAGCAACAATAATGATAATAATAGCTTACACTTATTGAGGGTTTTCTCTGCACCAGGCCCTGTGCCTAGAACTGCACATGCAATGGTGGTTAAATGTGGGCTTTCCTCAGCCAGAAATATATCTTCCCAAGGGACAAAGTATCAAATGTGTCTCTTGAGGGCTTGCTTAAGAACAATATTTAATTATGGAAAATAGCACTTTAAATAATTTATATATATGGGTGTTTTATATGTATATGGAAAATAGCACTGTAAATATTTTATATATGTGTTTTATATGTATATGGAAAATAGCACTGTAAATATTTTATATATATGAATATTTTTACAGTATATTTATGTATAATTGGAGACTGGGGCATATGCCTCTCTCAAGACAGTGTTAAGGAATCACTAACAGTTTCTCCAGGAACATTTAACTGCTCTTTAACTTAGCTAGTTATGCTCTGAGAAGTGAATGAAAGCTGTTGGAAAGAGAGTGCAAATTATACAGATTCAGTCCACTTGTAGTGATAAGCATAATGGATCTGGCAATAATGAGTGCAAATTGCATGAAAATGTAAATTCTTATGAATTAGAAAATGATGCAGAATTAGGCTATGAAGGTGAAGATTTCTCTTTGTTTCTGTGGGTTTTTTTCTTTTTGTGAGCTAAGGCTAATGTTTCCCCAAAGCATCGTGGCTCCCACCCATTCCTTTCTCATATTGGCAGCATTTAGCATCGATACGTATATACATATACTTGTGGGCCATATAAACAGCACACGACTCAGATAAGCAGTAATAGTTTATCACTTTTCTGTCATGCTAGATTTAACAGTGAAGAATCTCCTCTAATTTTAAGGGACTTCACTCCCATAAAGGTTCTCTCGTGTTTTCTGGGGCATAATTCTTCTACGCAGTCTACATTTTCTGTTCTCTGTGACCCCAATGCTACATTCTTTCCTCAGGCATATGTCTTATTGATCGTACTCAGGGTTTTGCTTAATCAGGGAGGCCAGGGTAGCCCCTGGGAGTGTGAAATCAGTGTATTCACAGTTCTTGTGTCTCACTGTGACTCTATTAGACCACCCCTTTAGAGTCTTAATTAAGTAAATCTATGATTCTGGGTAAACCATGCTAGTGAGAAAAAAGTTACTATATACACTGTCAAGACACTGGGACCTGTTGATTCTAATATTAACAAAGTACAATGATTTTCCAAATTATTTTTATTATAACTTCAAAGACTTCTATTTTTATAGTTCCATAGATTGTACAAAATACTTTTGCATATGTGATGTCATTTAATCTTTGCCACCACATGAGTTATTGTTATGCTTATTTGGCTAGTGAGAAAATTTAAACTCACGAACGTTATAATTTATTTGTCATCACAGAACCATTAAGAGGCAGAGTCAGAAGTACAACTTGGATCTTTTTTTTTTAACATCTTTGTTGGAGTATAATTGCTTTACAATGGTGTGTTAGTTTCTGCTTTATAACAAATTGAATCAGCTACACATATACATATATCCCCATATCTCCTCCCTCTTGCGTCTCCCTCCCACCCTCCCTATCCCACCCCTCTAGGTGGTCACAAAGCACCGAGCTAATCTCCCTGTGTTATGCGGCTGCTTCCCACTAGCTATCGATTTTACATTTGGTAGTGTATATATGTCCATGCCACCGCCTCACTTTGTCCCAGCTTACCTTTCCCCCTCCCCATATCCTCAAGTTCATTCTCTAGTAGGTCTGCGTCTTTATTGCTGTCTTGCTCCTAGGTTCTTCATGACCTTTTTTTTTTTTTTCTTAGATTCCATATATATGTGTTAGCATACGGTATTTGTTTTTCTCTTTCTGACTTACTTCACTCTGTATGACAGATTCTAGGTCCATCCACCTCACTACAAATAACTCAATTTCGTTTTTTTATATGGCTGAGTAATATTCCATTGTATATATGTGCCACATCTTCTTTATCCATTCATCTGTTGATGGACAATTAGGTTGCTTCCACGTCCTGCCTATTGCAAATACGGCTGCAGTGAATATTATGGTACATGATTCTTTTTGAATTATGGTTTTCTCAGGGTATATGCCCAGTAGTGGGATTGCTGGGTCGTATGGTACTTCTATTTTTAGTTTTTAAAGAAACCTCCATACTGTTCTCCATAGTGGCTATATCAATTTACATTCCCACCAACAGTGCAAGAGGGTTCCCTTTTCTCCACACCCTCTCCAGCATTTATTGTTTGTAGATTTTTTGACGATGGCCATTCTGACCAGTGTCAGGTGATACCTCATTGTAGTTTTGACTTGCATTTCTCTAATGATTAGTGATGTTGAGCATCCTTTCATGTGTTTGGTGGCAATCTGTATATCTTCTTTGGAGAAATGTCTATTTAGGTCTTCTGCCCATTATTGGATTGGGTTGATTGTTTTTTTTTGATATTGAGCAGCATGAGCTACTTGTAAATTTTGGAGATTAAATCTTTGTTGGTTGCTTCATTTGCAAATATTTTCTCCCATTCTGAGGGTTGTCTTTTCGTCTTGTTGATGGTTTCCTTTGCTGTGCAAAAGCTTTTAGGTTTCATTAGGTCCCAGTTGTTTATTTTTGTCTTTATTTCCATTTCTCTAGGAGGTGGGTCAAAAAGGATCTTGCTGTGATTTATGTCATAGTGTTCTGCCTATGTTTTCCTCTAAGAGTTTAATAGTGTCTGATCTTACATTTAGATCTTTAATCCATTTTGAGTTTACTTTTGTGTATGGTGTTAGGGTGTGTCTAATTTCATAGTTTTACATGTAGCTGTCCATTTTCCCAGCACCACTTATTGAAGAGACTGTCTTTTCTCCACTGTATGTTCTTGCCTCCTTTATCAAAGATAAGGTGACCATATGTGCGTGGGTTTATTTCTGGGCTTTATTTCCTGTTCCATTGATCTATATTTCTGTTTTTGTGCCACTACCATACTGTCTTGATTACTGTAGCTTTGTAGTATAATCAGAAGTCAGAGAGCCTGATTCCTCCAGCTCTGTTTTTCTTTCTCATGATTATTTTGGCTATTCACAGTCTTTTGTGTCTCCATACATATCGTGAGAATTTTTGTTCTAGTTCTGTGAAATATGCCAGTGGTAGTTTGCTAGGGATTGCATTGAATCTGTAGATTGCTTTTGGTAGTTTAGTCATTTTCATAATGTGGATTCTTCCAATCCAAGAACATGGTATATCTCTCCATCTATTTGTATCATCTTTAATGTCTTTCATCAGTGTCTTATAATTTTCTGCATACAGGTCTTTTGTCTCCTTAGGTATGTTTATTCCTTGATATTTTATTCTTTTTGTTGCAGTGGTAAATGGGAGTGTTTTCTTAATTTCACTTTCAGGTTTTTCATCATTAGTGTATACGAATGCAAGAGATTTCTGTGCATTAATTTTGTATCCTGCTACTTTACCAAATTCATTGAATAGCTCTAATAGTTTTCTGGTAGCATCTTTAGGATTCTCTATGTATAGTATCATGTCATCTGCAAGCAGTGACAGCTTTACTTCTTCTTTTCCAATTTGGATTTCTTTTATTTCTTTTTCTTCTCTGATTGCCATGGCTAAAACTTCCAAAACTATTTTGAATAATAGTGGTGAAGGTGGGCAACCTTGTCTTGTTCCTGATCTTAGTGGAAATGGTTTCAGTTGTTCACTATTGAGGAGGATGTTGGCTGAGGGTTTGTCATATATGGGCTTTATTATGGTGAGGTAAGTTCCTTCTATGCCTACTTTCTGCAGGGTTTTTATCATAAATGGGTGTTGAATTTTGTTGAAAGCTTTCTCTGAATCTCTTGAGATGATCATATGGGTTTTCTCCTTCAATTTGTTAATATGGTGTATCACATTGATTTGCGTATATTGAAGAATCCTTGCATTCCTGGGATAAACCCCATTTAATCATGGTGTATGATCCATTTAATGTGCTGTTGGATTCTGTTTGCTAGTATTTTGTTGAGGATTTTTGCATCTATGTTCATCAGTGATATTGGCCTGTAGTTTTCTTTCTTTGTGACATCTTTGTCTGGTTTTGGTATCAGGGTGATGGTGGCCTCCTAGAATGAGTTTGGTAGTGTTCCTCCCTCTGCTATATTTTAGAAGAGTTTGAGAAGGATAGGTGTTAGCTCTTCTCTAAATGTTTGATAGAATATGGCTGTGTAGCCATCTGCTCCTGGGCTTTTGTTTGTTGGAAGATTTTTAATCACAATTTCAGTTTCAGTGCTTGTGATTGGTCTGTTCATATTTCTCTTTCTTCCTGGTTCAGTCTCAGAAGGTTGTGCTTTTCTAAGAAGTTGTCCATTTCTTCCAGGTTGTCCATTTTATTGGCATAGAGTTGCTTGTAGTAATCTCTCATGATCTTTTGTATTTCTGCAGTGTCAGTTGTTAGTTCTCCTTTTTTATTTCTAATTCTATTGATTTGAGTCTTCTCCCTTTTTTTCTTGATGAGTCTGGCTAATGGTTTATCAATTTTATTTATCTTCTCAAAGAACCAGCTTTTAGTTTTATTGATCTTTGCTCTTGTTTCCTTCATTTCTTTTTCATTTATTTCTGATCTGATCTTTATGATTTTTTTCCGTCTGCTAACTTTGGGGTTTTTTTGTTCTTCTTTATCTAATTGCTTTAGGTGTAAGGTTATATTGTTTATTTGAGATGTTTCTTGTTTCTTAAGATAGTATCATATTGCTATAAACTTCCCTCTTAGAACTTCTTTTGCTGCATCCAGTAGGTTTTGGGTTGTCGTGTTTTCATTGCCATTTGTTTCTAGGTATCTTTTGATTTCCTCTTTGATTTCTTCAGTGATCACTTGGTTATTAAGTAGTGTATTGTTTAGCCTCCATGTGTTTGTATTTTTTACAGATCTTTTCCTGTAATTGATATGTAGTCTCAGAGTGTTGTCATCAGAATAGATACTTGATACGATTTCAATTTTCTTAAATTTATGAAGGCTTGGTTTTTGACCCCAAATACGATCTATCCTGGAGAATGTTCCATGAGAACTTGAGAAGAAAGTGTATTCTGTTGTTTTTAGATGGAATGTCCTATAAATATCAATTAAGTCCATTTTGTTTAATGTGTCATTTAAAGCTTGTGTTTCCTTATTGATTTTCATTTTGGATGATCTGTCTTTTGGGGAAAGTGAGCTGTTAATGTCCCCTGGCATGATTGTGTTACTGTCGATTTCCCCTTTTATGGCTGTTAGTATTTGCCTTATGTATTGAGGTGCTCCTATGTTGGGTGCATAAATATTTACAATTGTTATATCTTATTCTTGATCGTATCTTCATAATGATCCGTTGATCATTATGTAGTGTCCTTCTTTGTCTCTTGTAATAGTCTTTGTTTTAAAGTGTATTTTGTCTGATATGAAAATTGCTACTCCAAGTTTCTTTGGATTTCCATTTGCATGGAGTATCTTTTTCCATCCGCTCGCTTTCAGTCTTTAAGTGTCCCTAGGTCTGAAATGGGTCTCTTGTAGACAGCATATATACGGGTCTGTTTTTGTATCCATTCAGCCAGTCTATGTCTTTTGGCTGTAGCATTTAATCCATTTACATTTAAGGTAATTATCAATATGTATGTTCCGATTACCATTTTATTAATTGTTTTGGGTTTGTTGTAGATCTTTTCCTTCTCTTGTGTTTCCTGCCTAGAGAAGTTCCTTTATCATTTGTTGTACAGCTGGTTTGGTGGTGCTGAATTGTCTTAGCTTTTGCTTGTCTGTAAAGGTTTTAATTTCTCCATCAAATCTGAATGAGATACTTGCTGGATAGAGTATTCTTAGCTGTAGGTTTTTCCCCTTCATCACTTTACATATGTCCTGCCACTCCCTTCTGGCTTGCAGAGTTTCTGCTGAAATATCAGCTGTTCACCTTATGGGGATTCACTTGTATGTTATTTGTTAATTTTCCCTTTCTGCTTTTAATATTTTTTGTTTGTATTTAATTTTTTTTTTTTTCGGTACGTGGGCCTGTCACAGTTGTGGCCTCTCCTGTTGCGGAGCACAGGCTCCGGACGCACAGGCTCAGCAGCCATGGCTCACGGGCCCAGCTGCTCCACGGCATGTGGGATCTTCCCGGACCAGGGCAGAAACCTGTGTCCCCTGAATCGGCAGGCGGACTCTCAACCACTGCACCACCAGGGAAGCCCTGTTTGTATTTAATTTTTGATAGTTTGATTAGTATGTGTCTTGGCGTGTTTCTCCTTGTACTTATCCTGTATGGGACTCTCTGTGCTTCCTGGAGTTGACTATTTCCTTTCCCATGTTAGGGAAGTTTTCAACTATAATCTCTTCAAATATTTTCTCAGTCCCTTTCTTTTCCTCTTCTTCTCTGGGACCCCTATAATTTGAATGTTGGTGTGTTTAATGTTGTCCCAGTGGTCTCTGAGACTGTCCTCAATTCTTTTCATTTTTTTTTCTTTGTTCTGCTCTGCAGTAGTTATTTCCACTATTTTATCTTCCAGGTCACTTATCCGTTCTTCTGCCTCAGTTATTCTGCTATTGATCCCTTCTAGAGAATTTTTAATTTCATTTATTGTGTTGTTCATCACTGTTTGTTTGCTCTTTAGTTCTTCTAGGTCCTTGTTAAACGTTTCCTGTATTTCCTCCATTCTATTTCCAAGATTTTGGATCATCTTTACTGTCATTATTCTGAATTCTTTTTCAGGTAGACTGCCTATTTCCTCTTCATTTGTTAGGTCTGGTGGGTTTTTACCTTGCTCCTTCATCTGGTGTGTGTTTCTCTGTCTTCTCATTTTGCTTAACTTACTGTGTTTGGGGTCTCCTTTTCGCAGGCTGCAGGTTCGTAGTTTCCATTTCTTTTGTTGTCTGCCCCCAGTGGCTAAGGTTGGTTCAGAGGGCTGTGTAGGCTTCCTGGTGGAGGGGACTAGTGCCTGTGTTCTGGTGGATGAGGCTGGATGTTGTCTTTCTGGTGGGCAGGTCCACGTCTTGTGTTGTGTTTTGGGGTGTCTGTGGCCTTATTATGATTTTAGGCAGCCTCTCTGCTAATGGATGGGGTTGTGTTCCTGTCTTGCTAGTTGTTTGGCATAGGGTGTCCAGCACTGGAGCTTGCTGGTCGTTGAGTGGAGCTGGGTCTTGGCGTTGAGATGGAGATCTCCGGGAGATTTTCACCGTTTGATATTACATGGAGTTGGGAGGTCTCTTGTGGACCAGTGTCCTGAGCTTGGCTCTCCTACCTCAGAGGCACAGCCCTTATGTGTGGCTGGAGCACCAAGAGCCTGTCATCCACACGGTCTAGAATAAAAAGGAGATAAAAAAAGAAAGAACAAGAGAAGAAGATAAAATAAAATAAAGTTATTAAAAGAAAAATAATTATTAAAAAATTTTTTTAAGTAATATAAAAAAAGGAAGAAGAAAGCAACCACACCAAAAAACAAATCCACCAATGATAATAAGAGCTAAAAACTATACTAAAAAAAAAACAAAAACAAAAACGGACAGACAGAACCCTAGGACAAATGGTAAAAGCAACGCTATACAGACAAAATCACACACAGAAGCATAGACATACACACTCACAAAAAAAGAAGAAGGGAAGAAATATATATATATCGTTGCTCCCAAAGTCCACCTCCTCAATTTGGGATGATTCGTTGTCTATTCAGGTATTCCTCAGATTCAGGGTACATCAAGTTGATTGTGGAGATTTAATCCGCTGCTCCTGAGGCTGCTGGGAGAAAGTTCCGTTTCTCTTCTTTGTTCACACAGCTACTGGCATTCAGCTTTGGATGTGGCCCCACCTCTGCGTGTAGGTTGCCTGAGGGCGTCTGTTCTTTGCTCAGACAGGACGGGGTTAAAGGAGCAGCTGATTCGGGGTCTCTGGCTCACTCAGGCCGGGGGAGGGTGGGGCACGGATGCGGGGCGAGCCTGCGGCGGCAGAGGCCAGCATGACGTTGCAGCATCCTGAGTGTGTTTTCCCGGGGAAGTTGTCCCTGGATCACGGGACCCTGGCAGTGGCAGGCTGCACAGGCTCCTGGGAGTGGAGCTGTGGATAGTGACCTGTGCTCGCACACAGGCTTCTTGGTGGCGGCAGCAGCAGCCTTAGCATCTCATGCCCATCTCTGGGGTCCGCGCTTTTAGCCGCGGCTCGCACCCGTCTCTGGAGCTCCTTTAAACGGCGCTCTTAATCCCCTCTCCTCTTGCACCAGAAAACAAAGAGGCAAGAAAAAGTCTCTTGCCTCTTCGGCAGTTCCGGACCTTTTCCTGGACTCCCTTCTGGCTAGCCGTGGCGCACTAGCCCCTTTCAGGCTGTGTTCACGCTGCCAACCCCAGTCCTCTCCCTGGGATCGGACCTCCAAAACCAAGCCTCAGCTCCCAGCCCCGCCCGCACCGGCGGGTGAGCAGGCAAGCCTCTCACGCTGGTGAGTGCTGGTCGGCACCGGTCCTCTGTGCGGGAATCTCTCCGCTTTGCCCTCCGCACCCCTGTGGCTGTGCTCTCCTCCGTGGGTCCGAAGCTTACCCCCTACCACGCCCCTGTCTCCGCCAGTGAAGGGGCTTCCTAGTGTGTGGAAACCTTTCCTTCTTCACAGCTCCCTCCCACTGGTTCAGGTCCAGTCCCTATTCTTTTGTCTCTGTTTTTTCTTTTGCCCTGCCCAGGTACGTTTGGAGTCTCTTCCCTTTTGGGAGGTCTGAGGTCTTCTGCTAGCGTTCAGTAGGTGTTCTGTAGGGCTTGTTCCACATGTAGATGTATTTCTGATGTATTTGTGGGGAGGAAGGTGATCTCCACGTCCTACTCCTCCGCCATCTTGAAGCTCCTCCCTATTTTTAGTTTTTTAAGGAACCTTCATACTGTTCTCCATAGTGGCTGTACCAATTTACATTCCCACCAACAGTGCAAGAGGGTTCTTTTCTCCACACCCTCTCCAGCATTTGTTTGTAGATTTTTTGTTGATGGCCATTCTGACCAGTGTGACGTGATACCTCCTGTAGTTTTGATTTGCATTTCTCTAATGATTAGTGATGTTGAGCATTCTTTCATGTGTTTGTTGGCAGTCTGTATATCTTCTTTGGAGAAATGTCTATTTAGGTCTTCTGCCCATTTTTGGATCGGGTTGTTTGTTTTTTTGTTATTGAGCTGCATGAGCTGCTTGTAAATTTTGAAGATTAATCCTTTGTCAGTTGCTTCATTTGCAAATATTTTCTCCCATTCTGAGGGTTGCCTTTTCGTCTTATTTATGGTTTCCTTTGCTGTGCAAAAGCTTTTAAGTTTCATTAGATCCCATTTGTTTATTTTTGTTTTTATTTCCATTTCTCTAGGAGGTGGGTCAAAAAGGATCTTGCTGTGGTTTATGTCATAGAGTAGAACTTGGATCTTATGCACCCAAATCCTGTGCTTTTCCTAAAGATCACACTGGCTCTTTTGCAAAAAGGCTTTAAATTCAAGTAGACCTGCTGATTTTTTCCAGGACGTTTTGAATTAGGCAATAAAATAATAAAATAATAAATTAGTAAGTGCAGTATGCATATTGCCAAGGAGAGAAAAAAGCTAGTTTGATTGATATTCTGTGAGATTAGCCGTTGTTATTTATAGGGCTTCAAGAAAACATTCAGAGGTTTAACCTTATAGACTGTTTATTAGAAACTTCTGGTTGGCTTCTTTGAATGCAGCTAAATGGGTGGTTGTAGAGCCAATAATCAGGGGCTGCTTTGACCCCTCACGTCATGCTTGTATTTATTGAACACTGACTATGTGCCAGGCCCTGTGCTGGCTGTTGGGAGGAAAGCCGTTGAAGAGAAATGGTCTCTCTGCTTCTGGCTTTTTCTCTCCCTTTCCTCAATCCGGTTTATTCTCCACAAGTTCCACAGAGATCCAGAGCCATCTTCTTTTTTTTAAAATTTATTTATTTTATGTATTTATTTTTGACTGTGTTGGGTCTTTGTTGCTGTGTGCAGGCTTTCTCTAGTTGCTGCAAGTGGGGGCTACTCTTTGTTGCGGTGTGCAGGCTTCTCATTGCGGTGGCTTCTCTTGTTGTGGAGTACAGGCTCTAGGCATGTGGGCTTCCGCAGCACGTGGGCTCAATAGTTGTGGCTCATGGGCTCTAGAGCGCAGGCTCAGTAGTTGTGGCGCCCAGGCTTCCTTGCTCTGCGGCATGTGGGATCTTCCCAGACTGGGGCTCAAACCCGTGTCCCCTGCATTGGCAGGCAGATTCTTAACCACTGCACGGCCAGGGAAGTCCCCAGAGCGATCTTCTTAAAATGTAATCCTGACCGTGTCCTGTTAGTGTCACCGGGCTGTACAGCGACAAGGGGTCACATCTATCTTATGTACCATTATATCCTCATTGTACACGTGGTGGATTAAGTCCAAGGACCTGCACAACTCGGCTCCAGCATCCCTCTTGCAGGCCCATCTCTTTTTCCTCACCTTTTACTCTGCACTCCAGCCACACTGAATTGCTGTAGGTGGACCAAGGAATGTGCCATGTTCTCTCTCTTCTCAGTGATGCAGTGCTACTCCCTTTGCTTTGAGGCCTCGGGCCACAGTCTCTCACCCTGCTCTTTCCCCTTCTTCTCCAGGTAACTTCTACGCATCCTTCTGCCTCAGTTCAAAACTCACCCCCACTAGAAAACTTTTCAGAACTGCCCCAATTCTCTCCTTTTCGTTCTGCTCTTACGCCAACATAGCATGTACCATATGGTACATGACCTGGTACGTAATCTATAAAATTATATACCAGTTCCTTAAACAAAATTTTTAAAATATAATATAGTTTCTAAAGGAAAGGACACATTCCTCAAAAGGGGAGGATTTCAGCCAACATCCATGTTCTTTGATAAGTTCTAAGATCTTCAGCATATAGGGCACTATATTATTTTCAGAGCGTTAGCTGAGAATAATTCATAAGCATGGTGTTTTGCATCACAATCCTTATTTTTACACTGGTATTTCCGTTATCTACATGCTTCTTTACTTGATCAGAATCCTACCCTACTGATGACTAATGGTACCACAGAGGCAGAAGATGGAGACATTGAAGGAGCATGTATACATTTTATAGCTATAAAATTTTCACTGGAAAGTTGAATGCTTGAAATAGAGCACAAATATAATTGAAAGCTTAAAACAGAACACAACAAAAATTAGTGCTAGAGTGGGTTTGGTTTCCAAAAAATATAAAAATTTTTTAGTTTAAAATGTTTGGGATAGAAATATTAATTCTAGGTTGCGATTTAAGAATGCATTTAAAAGATGCATACTTAGAGAAAGGACTTGAGGACACGGGGAGGGGGAAGGGTAAGCTGGGACAAAATGAGAGAGTGGCATGGACATATATACACTACCAAATGTAAAATAGATAGCTAGTGGGAAGCAGCCGCATAGCACAGGGAGATCAGTTTGGTGCTTTGTGACCATCTAGAGGGGTGGGATAGGGAGGGTAGGAGGGAGATGCAAGAGGGAGGAGATATGGGAATATATGTATATGTGTAGCTGATTCACTTAGCTATACAGCAGAAACTAACACACCATTGTAAAGCAATTATACTCCAATAAAGATGTAAAAAAAAAGAATGCATTTAATAAGAATTGAACAGCTAGAAGTATAGTTCAGATAAGGTATAAATGTTCTATATGTGAATCGAAAGCAAGTTGTGTTGATAATGTTTAAAATTCATGCTATAATTAAAATTAATCAAGAAATTTATCACATTCTTTTATAAAACACATTAATTAATGGGATTTAAAAATTAAGTTGACGGACTTCCCTGGTTGTCCAGTGGTAGAGAATCTGTCTTCTAATGCAGGGGACACAGGTTCAATCCCTGCTCAGGGAACTAAGATCCCACATGCTGCAAGGCAACTAAGCCCTCACGCCACAACTACTGAGCTCGCATGCCTCAAAGAGAGAGCATGCATGCTGCAAACTACAGAGCCCATGAGCCCTGGAGCCCACACGCCACAATTAGAGAAAGAAAAACCCGCATGCCACAACTAGAGAGAGGCCCACGTGCCGCAGCTAAGACCTGACGCAGACAAAAAAAAAAAAAAAAATTAAGTAGAGTTTAATGGCAAAATGTAATAATAATTGTAATTGTGAGTAGGACTCAGAATATGAAAAGGAATATATTTGCTGGACATAAACCTATATTAATTTTGAGCTGCCTGAACTGTACTAATGTTTTCCCATGTGAACAGCAGCTTGTATTCTAATTTAATAATTTGAAAAAAGAAAATTACTGGTTGGCCTTAAACAGGTATGAGGCTTCAAATTTAGCAAATTTGGATCATTAGTTTTAAAAAGTTACTTTATATCTCACAGTCTAGTGAACAAATAATTGTTCTAGATAAATAGATCAGTGGAACAGAGAGCCCAGAAATAGACACACATAAATATAGCCAACTGACCTTTGACAAAGTAGAAGAGGCAGTACAATGGAGCAAAGATAGTATTTTCAATAAATGGTACTAGAACATTTGGACATACACACACACACACACACACACACACACAAATCAATCTAGACACAGACCTTATACCCTTCACAAAAATTAACTCAAAATGGACCACAGACCTAAATGTAAAATGCAAAACTATAAAACCACCAAAAGATAGCATAGGAGAAAACTTAGATGGCCTTGGTTATGGTGATGACTTTTTTAGATACAACACCAAAGGCATGATCCGTGAAAGAAATAATTGATAAATAAGCTAGACGTCATTAAAATTAAAAACTTCTGCTCTGTGAAAGACAATGTCAAGAGAATGAGAAGACAAGCCACAGCCTGAGAGAAAATATTTGCAAAAGACACATCTGATCAAGGACTGTTATCCAAAATATACAAAGAACTTTTAAAACTCCACAATAAGAAAACTAAAAAAATGGGCCAAAGATCTTAACAGACACCAAAGAAGATTTACAGATGGCAAATGAGCAAATGAAAAGATGCTTAACATTATATGTTATCAGGGTAATGCAAATTAAAACAAGATATCACTACACACCCATTAGAATGGCCAAAACCTGGAACACTGACCAAATGCTGGTGAAAATGTGGAGCAATGGAAACTCATTCATTGCTTGTGGGAATGGAAAATGGTGCAGCCTTTTTGGAAGACAGTTTGGTGGTTTCTTACAAAACTAAAAATATTCTTACTGTACGATCCAGCAATTGTGCTCCTTGGTTTTTATTCCAAGGAGTTGAAAATTTATGTCCACACAAAAACCTGCACATGGATGTTTATAGCAACTTTATTCATAATTGCCAAAACTTGGACGCAACAAAGATGGTTTTCATTAGGTGAAATGTATAAACAAACTGGTACATCCAGACAATGGAATATTATTCAGTGCTAAAAAGAAATAAACTATCATGCCATGAAAAGACATGGAGGAATCTTAAATGCATATTGCTAAGTGAAAGAAACCAATCTGAAAAGGCTACATAATGTGTATTTCCAGCTCTATGACATTCTGGAAAATGCAACACTATGGAGACGATAAAAAGATCAGTGGTTTCCAGGGGCTGGGGGTTGGGGAGGGATGAAAAGGTAGAGCACAGAAGACTTTCAGGGCAGTGAAAATACTCTGTATGATGCTATAATGATGGATTTATGTCATTATATATTTGTCCAAACTCATAGAATGCACAACACCAAGAGTGAACCCTAAGGTAAACTATGGTCTTTGGGAGATCATGGTGTGTCAATGTTGGTTCATCAGTTGTAGCAAATGTACCATTCTGGTGGGGGATATTGACAATGGGGGTGAGCTATGGAAGTGTGGGGCCAGGTGGTATAAGGGAAATCTTTGTACCTTCCTCTTGATTTTGCTGTGAACCTAAAACTTCTCTAAAAAATAATGTCTTAAAAAAATCATAGTGGGGGCATGTGTGTATGTGTGACTGATTCACTTTGTTGTAGGGAAGAAGCTAGTGCACCGTTGTGGAGCGATTATACTCCGGTTAAGATGTAAAAAAAAAAACATAATCTTTTTTTTTTTTCGCGGTACGCGGGCCTCTCACTGTTGTGGCCTCTCCCGTTGCGGAGCAACAGGCTCCAGACGCGCAGGCCCAGCGGCTATGGCTCACGGGCCCAGCCGCTCCGCGGCATGTGGGATCTTCCCGGACCGGGGCACGAACCCGTGTCCCCTGCATCGGCAGGCGGACTCTCAACCACTGCGCCACCAGGGAAGCCCCATAATCTTATTCCTGTTCTCATCCCCATGTTCTGGTTTCCTGCTTCCCATTACCCTCAGTTCATATCCTTCCTATGCAATAAAATTATTGCTTTCTCTTAAAGTTAAGAGTAATTTTTTCTATAAGATGCTCTATATTATAGCATAACTGAAAATATGTTCTTCAGTTGTCTTGTGGCTAGTTCATAAGATTTTTTAATATCAAATTTGCAGCATAAAAAGGTAAGAATGTCCTGAAATTTTTGTATGTGATTAGATATTTACCCCCATGGATTTTCCTGAAGTCAGAAGAGTGCGTCACAGTCATCCTCAGATCTGAAGTAGTATCTCACACACATACACTGAGTAATGTGACACACTGAGAAATAGAGGATCTGATCAGTAATGCATCAGATCAGTAATAATGATAGTAATAATAACTGTGTTCAGCATGTCAAGATACCACTCTAAGTAGCTTACATCTGCTGAGTCATTTAGTCCTCAGAAGAACATGATGGGGAAGACAGTGTCACAGTTCTCTCCCTGTCTATTTCAAAGGTGAGGAAAGAGGGGCCCAGGGAAGTTAAGTAAATGTCCCAGGGTCACAAAACTACCAAGAGCAGTGCTCAGAATTCTAAACTGGAGGTAGTCTAGAATCCGAGTCTTACAGTTCTCACAGGGTCTTAACCTGCACGGTGACCTGCACCCCAGGACTTAGTCAACGGCAATCACTGGAGGTGGGTGGGCATCTGTATTGTTAAGCAGCTCTATAACTGATCATGATGTATTGGTATATTTTTGAGCTGGATAAACTAGGGCTTGAATTCTGACTTCCACATTTACTGGCTCTATGAAATTGTGCAAGTTATTTAATCTTTTGGAGTCTCGATTTTCTTGTAACTAAAATGGGAGGATATTTACTTTAGTGTTGTGATAAATGAGTTATCATATGTGAAGCACTGGTATAGAGTACCTGTTTAATAAAGAGAAGTTATGGTTATTATTCTAGAGAGTTTCCCAAATCTTTTTATGCTCAAGTAACACTCTTTGAGAAGCATTCTTTGGAGGCTGTGTGTGGCGGGGGAGAGGTGTCATTATGTCTGTAGCTTTTTGTTTGGGGTCTGCTTTGGAATTAGGCTTTTTCATTAATTCAGGAAGAAATACATGTATAGTCTATGTTTTATTATGACTTCCAATAAATGCCTTGACATGATTACAGAAAAACTCTTAAAACAGTACCTCACAGAAATATATTGCTTAATGTAACACATTGTATAATAGAGAAAATGCCAGTGAGTCCTGGCTCTCTCCTGGTCCCCTTCCGAATGGGAAGAAACAGCTTAGCCTGTGAGCAAGTCCTTGAGCAGAAGAGACGAAAATCAGAAGGCTATCACCTCATTCTGGGCCTCCTGCCTATTAGAAAAGACTCCAGAGAGCACTGACTAATGTCAGGAGATAATATATTGCAATATGCCAGTGCACTCATATCCTGTATATATCACCTTTCCCTAGTTCTGCTGAGACACTCATTACTTTGAGAATGGTTGGATTATTATGAAAGAGAAACTGTTTAATTTTTATCTTCCAAATTTGGCTTTTGCAGTCCAATGCAGAGAAACAGTTGTGAAAGGTGAAGCCATTGATGTGTAAGACCTCCTCTCTTTGAGAGGAGAAAAGCATTTCAAAAATCCAAAGGGAAATCCCGGAAGGAGCAGTGCCTAAAGTTAATCCGTCCACAGTAGAAATGAAGAAGAGGATAGATGACTAGTCACAAGTCCCCACCCTGGGGGATAAAGGGAGCGCAGGGCTGGGGGAAGCCCACAGAGTGAAGAGAGGAGAGAGACTGGGGAGGAGGCCAGTGGACTCCACGTTTGGAGCGTCCTCATGGAGGGGCGGGGTCAACCTGACAAAACGCCCATTCTCTGCCCGAGTGAGACTTTGCATGGCCAGAACCATGAGGCTGCAGGGCGTGAGTCTCACCGGCAGACTTTCCATCACAGTTTAATGGCTGCTGCTGAGGTGCTGTGTTAGCTCCCTTATTATTTCTATGAGGGCTCCCTACAGAGATGGCCTTCGACCCACTGGCAGGAGTGATGCTGTCTGCCTTGACACTTCACCTGACCCATCTAGAGTAAGCTGTGTGGCCAGTCCTCCACTTTACAGCACAGGACACTCAACGGCAGCCCCTGAACAAAAGAATGGGGTCCTGAACTTACCACTGGGCGTGCTGGCCCCAAGCCCCAACATCTGGACCTAAGAGGTTGAACAGAAAAGGCTTTATTTTTCGCAATGGGAGAAATAGCCAAACATACTGCCAGTTTATTTTATATAGATACAAATTGTAGCCATAACTCTCTGTGAAGAATAAACATAATATACTTTGTAAGAATGATATATGTCCTGTTTTTCACATTAAAGTTGGTCACTTTGTTAGTGTATGAGTAAATAGTAGGAAAACTATTGAACAGCAGAGACTGTGTTTAGTAAGAGGCAGCTGAGTCTTCAGTGGGAGGAAAAGCAGAGGTAATAAAAGGTGAGTTGTTTGATTTTCCATTCCAGAAATCATTTTGAGACAAATGCTGCTTGCAAGGAGATCGTCCTTCCTATTTAACTTGTAGCATGTTACTTAGGAAGTTTGCTGGACCTGGCTGTATGGATCGTTCAGCTTCAAAGTACCTTCATAGGTATTATTCCATTTGCTCCTTTTTACCCTCATGAAGAAGGAAAGCAGATATTAGTAAATCCTATTTTACAAAGAACAAAGTAGGGTTTGTAGGGTAGGGGAATTGAGAAACAAAGGAACTAAGTGATCTTGGAAAAAGCTATTGCCATGGATCCCTTTTGACACCGACAAGGTGGTGTTGACAATCATTTGGTAAATGCATGTATGAAGAAAATGTATATTGTTCTGAAATGAATGTTTTCAAATCTTCCGGGAGCGTTGCCGAATCTGAATTTCTCCAGGAAATCGTATATACTATTCCCATGCAATTTAGGGACTTTGGAAGGAGAACAGCAGCTTTGATTTTATAATAATACTGTTAGTTCCTTATTTTTTTTAAGGGGTTTCAGGTGGAATTTGAAGGGCTCTTCCTGACCAAATCAAAGCTATTTTGGTAAATAATTCTTCCCTAATACTTCCCAGCAGTAGTCACTACATCAATTCTTTATGTCTTAGAATATTTTATCTTCACCTTCCTTGGCATAGACACGTAGGATTTAATTAACTTTCTATTTGTCTGATTTGCAAATGCTGGATACTTGGAAGGATGCTGGTGCCAAAAGGCAACGAAAGCCAGAATCCCTCTGGAGACCTTAACATACTCTCTGCCACAAGAGACTGATGAATGAAGAAGGTAGGACACTTGTCAGGACAAACATCTCTGATTTGGGAGTGATGGTTTTCGTTGGTAGATTCATTCCTCCAATGTTAACCCTGCTGTTTATCACAGGGTGTAATTATGGTGATGTTGGTAGAGGTCAATGGCAGTGTGAAAACTAGACTGAAAAGGATTTTAATGGCTGATGTGGGTTTTTTGACACATATAAGCCTAAGTTTTTTTTTTAAAAAAGCACCCATTGCATCTCATCAAAATCTATGGAAAAGGTAAGGAAGGTATTATTATCTCTATTTTATGAATGAAGAAACTGTGGCTCAGGAAGGTAAAATGACTTGCTCAATGCCATATACTCAACCATCCATATGTCTCCCTGTTGCAGAAAATATAACATTGGATTCAACGCGAGAATTCCCGAAGAGATAGTAGAAGGTTTTGGTAATACTTACCTGTAACTCAGTTTCATTGCATGATTATGGGGGAGGCAACACTTGAGGCTTACTTTACTTGCTGGGGCAATGGAGTCTCCAGTGATCTTTTGGATTGTGAGTGTAAGTAGGAAGGAACCTCAAACTCAAGGTTAAAGACCACTGTTGTAATCTAACCTTAACAGTAAATGGCCTGGGAAGGAGAACTCAGCTGGTGCATTTTAACATCAGCACAAACACCTGGAACAGACACACTGAATCAGCTGAGGTCCAAGAGAAGTGGGGCTCACTTACCTCAGCAATCTCTGAGATGTGAGAGAAAAATGGACTCAGCAGGATTTCAGGCAGAATTAAGCAAAGGAAGTCCTCAGGTCTTTGGTTCATTTTACGTCCCTCACCTACCTGAGCTGCCAAAGCACTTCTTTTGCAAACTCTACTGAAAAGATTTCTGCCGCATTTGCCATTATAGTGACTCCCCTGGATTTTAGGAGAGACTCTAAACCTGAAGTTGGCAAACGCTGGGCCATGGGCCATATCTAGCCCGCTGCCTACCATTGTAAATGCAGTTTTATTGGAACACGATCACCCCCATTTGTTTGCACATTGTCTGTGGTTGCTTCTGTACTACAAATGCAGAGTTGAGTAGCTGCAACAGAGACCATATGGCACACAAAATAAAAAATATTTACTCTCTAGCTCTTTACAGAAAATGTTTTCTGATCTTTGTCCTGGACTATTAATGGCAAAAAGCTTTAATCTTGATGCCAGCTCTAATTAGTTAGGAGTTATTGCCTGGACTACTGTGTTGTTGAAAACTCTGAGATTATGTCACTGATCAATGAGAAAGAGTGCTGAGCTCAATTAGCAATGTCTGCTATTGACACAGAAGCCAGGATTGGTGGCACTTGTGCCACGTATTATTTGTCATTCCCTACTACAAGCTTTTGTTTCCCCACACTGCTGTGATACCACCCCAAGCCAAGAGATTCCCTGATGCCTTGAGGACTGTCCTTAATAGAAGGCAGAGCAGATGACTTTAAATATAAGGCAAACCCAGCACCTTCCTGAATACATCAATTAAAATAACCAGTCATAGATATGACTTGAATGCCATAACTTTGCTCTGTGCTTTACAAATGCTTAGTTGTCCCTACAAATCTGGTGGAAGGTAGATATTTGTCTTTATTTTGTGTCTGAGGAAATTAAAATACAGGGAGATTCAGTAATGTTTAGTGTTGAAGCCAAATATGGTCCAAAATAGTAATTTCATATATCTGTTATGTTGAGTTAAATTTGAAAGAGATCACAATATCATTATCAGCCTTGCCTGCTGCATAAAATTCAACAACTAGAAATTAGAGCTGTATTTCTAAGGGAAATATCCCTAATATCTAAGAGGCTTAAGCTATAGAGCATTTACACTTTAACGTGTAATAGCTCAATAAGACCACATTACCTCTTAAAAAAAAAACTGTAACTTTGAACATTGTATAAAGGTAATAGGAAGTTGTTTATTGGTGTTTTTTGCTTGCTTGTTTGTTTAGCAAAGAAAGTGAAGTAATGCTGGAGCATGAGGGAAGCCAGAATATTCAGAGATCTAATGTTCACAAAGGGCTGTTTGAGTCATAGCTGAAGTCCAGTGGGTAGGTATGAGATAAATTATCTCTGGCTAGTGTTTTAGTCAATGTTTTGATTGCAAGTAGTGGAGACTTTTCAGAACTAATTTATGTGAAGGGGTATTCGTATGTTTTCTCATGGAATTTAAGGGCAGAAAAGTATAGCTGGTCTTCAAAAGGAACTTTATCTACTGGATTCTCTCTCTCTCTCTTTCTCTCTGTCTCTCTCATTCTCCCCTCCCAAATCCCTCCGCACCCTACCCCCCTCCACTGCCTGCTTCATTCTTCATTTTCTCTATGTTTGTGGTAGAAAAATAACTGTCTCAGATAGGGACAGCATTACCTTTCAGACTTTATCATGGATCCAGTGTGGGGAATTAGATGCTAGGTCAGGACCTTAATTCTCAAAACATGACCAAAGATGAAAGGACCAGCAAAGTTATTTAGGGCAAAGTTTCAAATAGTCCCGAAGAGGGGACAATTTCCATGGAACCCTGAAGAGAGACTAAAATTATATACATGCATATATATATATACACACATATATATATACACATATGTATATATACACACACACATATATTTAAAAAAACAACTTTCTGAAGCTCAACATTTTGAAAGTGAGTTCAGTGGTTCAGTGTCTTGGGGTTGGTGAGGAAATGAGGATGAGTGTGGCAAGGTGCAACCTTTTCACAGATCCATCTTATCATATCCTGTTGGCTCTTCTTGATTAGGAGGTAGAAATTTCATGCATTACCAATCCTTGGAGACACTAGGAATGAGGCTTCTCAGGGTTAGTTTCCCTTGCTAGATCAAAGCTTCTTCAAGACTCAAGAATCTACTTCTAATTATTCTCTTTCTGCTTCACACCATTCTGGGATTCAAGGGCAACATCGTAATAGCTGTTATATCAGCCATTAAGTCAAGTTCCCCAGGATGAACAATATTAAAGAGAAAAAAAAGAAGGCAGACTCACCCATGACTTGTTCGTTCAAACATTTCTACTTTTTGTTTTAAGCTTCTTTTGCACAGCCTTCTCCTGGCATCTCCTAATTCAACCAGTGATCAACCACACCATTGCCATTTTCTCTCCTTTTCACCCTCATTCTTTCTATCCTCAACATGTACAATGAAATATTGAAATCTGACAAGATAATAACAAATAATATTTATAGATATTCAAGAAAATAAGACCACACATAAATTTAATTGCTTAAGGAAAGAAATTGAAGAAAAACTTCTATACTTAAGGAAAAAATTCTAAAATTTACATGATATACTTCTAAAAAAGTATTTATAGACTGTTTAACTTATGAGTTCTCTCAAATTATGAAGCAACAAATAATTCCCATCATATATAAACTGTTTCATATGTGAAATAGATGGAAAATTTTATTTAATCCATAACAATATTACAAAAACAAAGCAGATTGCAACAATGAAAAAAATTATAGATTAAACTTCTCTGACTGCAGAGACAAAAATTCTTTTTTTTTATTTTTATTTGAGACAAAAATTCTTAATAAAATACTAGAAGGTTGAATTCAGCAGTGTATTTGAAGTCCATCCATAATTAATAGGATTCATGTGATAATTTCAAGAATAATTTAGTATCAGGCAATCTATTTATATAATAATTTAAATAAATAGGTTCAATTAGAATAAATAAATTTGAGACTATGTATATTATAATTTTAATGCAATCCAAAAATGCATTTGATAACACACAGCATCCATTCTCATAAAACAGTCCCAAAACTAGGAGTATTTATTAATATAATAAAGATATATATGAAACCGATAATCAAAATTTTACTTTATATGAAACACTGAAGACCATACAAGAAACTATATAACATGCTTGGGTTTACAGAGGGGAGCAAAACAGACATCAGCCCTTCTCCATATCACAGTACAGCACTCCAGTAGAGCATATACAAGAAGTAGGGAATTATACAATTTTCATTTTGCATATGTACCATTTTCATTATGAGAAGTACTATAAACAAAATTAGCAGGATGATAGGATAAACTTAATGGGAGGTGTGTAGGATGCTACATAGAGATTTAGTCGGAGATTCTCGCTGAAGAGGTTACATTTACACTAAGATTGGAAGGATGGGAAAGCAGGTCTATTTACTATTTTTTTTTATGATGGCCATTAACCATAGCTCTTGAATTTAAGGGGAGAAATAGATTTAAAAGTTACAACCCTTTAAAGGAAGAGATAAAATTGTTATTACTTGTAGATAATATGGCTATATATGCACAGATATAGGAAGAAAATTACCTAATTATTAGCATCAATAAATATAATTCAGTGAAGTAATCAGACATAAAATAAGCTTTTTGAAAAAAACTGGCTTTCCTATATACAAAAAATAAGCAATTAGAAGATCAATGGGGATAAAGTTTCTCATTATCAATAGTGATACAAATCAGAAAATATTTAGTAATTATTTTTACAAAAAAAGTGTATATAAAGAAAACTATAAATCTTTACATGAAGGTATACAGAAATACTTGAATTAGTGGGGAGTTATACCTATTTCAGAAGAGAAGACAAAGTATCTTAAGTGTATCATTTCTTCCCTAATTAATTTATAGACTTACAGTCATTCTAATTAAATGTAATTGTTTATAACATGAAAAATAATTCAAAAATCAAGATTAAAAATATGGGTAAAAAGGGAAGAACTTACTCTACCCATTATTAAAGTGTATTATAAAATTATAGAGGTTACAATAGTGTGGGGTTTGTGTGAGAAATACCTGTCTCATCAATAGAGTTAGTCCTGAAAGAAATCTCACTGTAGATAAAAATGTAATATATTATATGGTAAATATTACAAAACAATGAAGAACAAATTATTCAACAAAAGGTATTGAAAACAGTTTGATTTTAACTTCATACTATATAGATTTAAGTATCTAAAAATAAAACCCAAAACAATTAGGTGTTTTTATATATAAGTATTGAGCTGAGATATAAAACTACATATTATGTACAAAAACAGTAGAAAATATTAACTATATAAAGTTATGTGCTTAAAGTAAACAAATATAAAATACTCTTGGCAAATTGGGAAAAGATTTTTAGGAAATAATACAGATATATTTTTAAAATCCCTACATCTGTGAAGCCCAGAAAAAGAACAGGACGATAGCAAGCAATAGACAAAATGGGCAAGGAAGATGAACAGACATTCTAAAAGATACTACATACCCAGAAAAAGCTTATCATTATTAATAATTCAGGAGTACATATTAAAATAATAACATGCCCTTTTCACTTATCAATTAATAAATGCATACTTTTTAAAGGTTTAAACTAAATGCAGTAGCAGATATAATTTAAAAAGTATTCTAATATCCTGTTGTAGAAATGAAAATTAGTATGACCTTTCTGCAACATAATTTGGTCATATGAATTAAGATTTTTTTAAAAGTTCATATCTTTTGGTTTAATAATTACAGTTCTAGAAAACTTAGAATAAGTTAATCAAAGATGGTAACAATGATTTAGGTACATGGATGCTAGTTATAGCATTATTTATAACCAGAAAAGCTTGAAAACAACTAAAATGTGCAACAATAGAGGATTGATTCGATACTATATTTATATGAGAAGTGCTTCTCATAAATTAAATGTATTTTTGAATAATAATTACATGAATAACATTCATGACATTTTAAGTATGAAGGAAGATAAAACAGTATACAATATCACCAAATTTTGGAAAAACATGGTGTGTGTGTGTATGGATATAGATATAAGGTGTGCATAAGAAAAATATTAATTAAACAACGATTATTTCCAGATAATAAGATTATGAATATTTTTTCTTTGTTATATTCTTCTGTACTTTGTAATTATTTAAATCTTTATCGTGTATTTTTTGATGTTCAGGCAAGTCATCCAGTAACAAATAACATTAAAAATAAGAATGGATAACAATAAAGATTTTGCAACAGTAGTCATTTTATTTGTAGGCTCAAATGAGTATTCCATGTGTACATGATGAAATTTAAGAGGAAATAGAGGAATCAGAAGTTTTTATTGCTAATTTTATTAACCATAACACTTCAGCTAAGCAAGTTTACAACCACAAATGCTAATAAAAACTGAGTAAATATTTACAAACCTTTTTCTAAAGACAATTTCTCAAATTTTTTTGACAGAATGGGGTTATGCCAGATTTTCAAAAAGCATATTATAAATGAATTCATATTTAAAAATACCAACCAGCTTACTATGAATTTCACAATGTTATTACAAGAAATCGATACAATGCCCTTCAGTTTTGATGCTATCAGTACAACAGAAGTTCTTTCAGGATTACCCTCCCTCCTTTTTCTGTGTATGTAAATTATCGAAGTCTTGCTCCTGGGTTAGTGATATTTCCTTCTGAAACACAGACAGAAAAATCCTTAATTCTAGTGAGTAGTCTTCCACTGCAGTCTTTTCTTCTGCTGTTTTAACAAGGAACTGCATTTTCAGGGTTGAGTCTTTTCCATTAGCAGTAAGAATGTATATTTGTAATCTTCTGTAGGAAAAAAAAGAAGGAAGGGAAGGGAAGGAAAGGGAAGGAAAGGGAGGAAAAGAAGGAGGGGAGGAGGGAGGGAGGGGAGGAGGGAGGGAGGGAGGGAAGGAGGAATCCCTAACATATCATGATGCCTAGCATGAAATTCCTTTGAATGCAATTGAAGGCAAAAATCTGAAATTGATTTCTTATGGTATAGCTCTTAGTATTTTTTGTTTGTGTTTTGTTTTTGTTTTTAACCCTAATGTCTTGGTCTGAGCTTTCCCCAAGTTGCTCGAAGATTCAGGGAATGGATCTGAGGCACCTGAAGCTGAGAAATGTGCTCGTATTTGATTTCTGACATGTCTCTAGGAGATGGGAGGATGCATTTACCTTTAAAGTTTAAACTAGCTTCACCACTCATAGGCAGTTCTCTTTACCCTGGAACACTCTTGTCATCATATAGAGAATAAATATTATAGATTCTCTATGTCATTTCTGGAATGAATGGATAATTAGAGATTAATATGAATATTTATCATTCAAATTTAACCTTGTCAAAGACTAGTTCTCAGTTTTCATTCTGAAATAGTTTAAAAAATGAATATAATTTAAAACAAGGCTTAATAATTTACAAATTTCTTCCACATGTCATATCAATTCATTTTCTTACTGAACAAGTGACGTAGGTAAAGTTGTATCATGATCATCATTCTCATTTTATGGAAGAGAAAAGAGAGGTTCATTGCGTTGCTCAAAGTCACATAGTTGAAACCTACAAGAAAGTATTCAAATCCAGGCCTTCTGACGCTTTCCACTGTACAACATTGTTTATTTATTGGACACCAAAACATCCAAATGTAATTGCCCAGGTAGAAAATATTCACTGTGGCTCCTTTTGTAACTCACTAATACTTCTTGTAGAAGAAGAAGAAATCCTTGACTGTACAAAATCCCTGGATACCACATCACAAATCAGTAATTTTTAAGAAAAAGCTTAATTTATGCCAAGTATTTATATTGATGCCAATTTGCATTTTTGTGACTCATTTCACAAACCATGTCATCCCTTTGAATCTGGAAAGCCTAAGAAGAATATTTAGGAAAGGCATTTAGCTGCATGGAATCAAGGGAATGACCCAGTCCCCGGATAACTGCAGGATTCAATTCTACAGAACTGTTACTGGTAGTAGACTCTGACCTTTAATTCACTGTTCCTAAATAGAGTCCCAAAATGGGAATATAAATATAAAAAATAAGTTCCAAGGTACTATAGAAAACTAGATTAATGGGAGAATATAATGCAAGAATATGAGAGAAATTTCCACCAAGACAGAGCAGGATTGAGAAACAACCTATTCAGTCTTCACCTTTTGAAAGAGACCCAATCTAAGAAGTTAAGAAGAAACTTTGTACTTCTTCCTTCTGTCTCCTGAACTAGGGAACCAGCAGCTAGGCCAATGAGTCAGAAAACCTACCATTGTCCCTGATTATAGGTGCTTCTCTGTGAGATGGCTAAAATACTATACCTCACTGTTGTATATTTACTTAGAAAAAGTAAAAAGTGAGAGATGTAAGAACTTTAATTGCAGTAAGTGCTTTGAAAGGGATTTTTAAATTCTAAATTTAAATTCTTTCAGTTCAGAATCAGAAAGAATGAAGCAGTTGGGATAGGATATTTCATATAAGTAGAGCAAAGATGCACCGGAAGATGGAAGAAACCGCTGGAAAATTTGACTTGGAATGCAAACTATGCCACATTGGGCCCTCTAGTTGAGCATAAATCTGGTTAGCAGGTTTGTTGTTTTTTTGAGAAGCGGGGCTAAAAACAACCAGTTTATCAAGTCTGGATAGACTTTACCTAGTTGGAAGATAGAGACAGAAACAAAACTAAATAAATAGGGGCTGTAGTAAATTAATAGAAAACAAGGGGAAAGAAATTTTATTCTGAGGGGTCAAGGATAAGTTTGTCTGAGGCTATACTTAACTGTAGGATTCAGAAGAATATTTCATAAAACCCATCTTCTTCATTAGAAAGCAAGAGAGCATAGTCCCTAAGAGACAGAGTACTATGAAGAAAGCTGTAAAGAAGCTATGAGTGATAAGGAAACCATAAGGTCAACACAAAAGAAGACAGAACAGGATATAAAGGAATATGGATAATAAGAATTTGGAGGCAACAAAAATTCAATAACAGCACTAAAAATATGCTTCTGGTCCTAGTGGACCAGATTGCTTGGATCAGTCTTCTTGCTGAGAACAACTGGAAAAGCTAGATGAAATATAAACAGTATTTGTTTGAAGGCATTAGAGAGCTACCGAAATAGGTATTTTCAGGAAACAAGATCTGGGCAAGAAGCAAATTGCTTTTCTCATCAAGAAACTTGCTGATTCTGAAGGTGTTAGTCTAGAGGTTGAGAAATTGATCAGAGTTTATGGCAGATTAACAGGGCTGGTGGTATGGAAAATGAAGTTCAGAGTCCACCCAAGCCGGGAGGACCTGGTCCACATACTTGGCTTTCAGGAAGGATCATGAAAGGCTACAATCTAGGTGTAAGAATAAATCAGAGAGAGAAAGAGGGCAGCCTTCTATATTGGGATCAGCGAACGTTTTTTTCTCAGGGCCAGATGATAAATATTTTAGACTTTGGGGGCCATACAGTCTCTGCTGTAACTCCTCAACTCTGCTGTTGTAGCATGAAAGCAAACAGAAACAATATGTAAATGAACGGGCATGACTGTGTTCCAATAACATTATATTTACAAAAACAGGCATAGAACTCTGTTCTTCATTAACACCTGGAATCATGGAGTAAATACTGGCCACGATGCCAGGATCAAACAAGCAGCTGGAGTTGGACACCTGCTTCCTGAGTGGGAGGAGAAGACAAGGGAGGATTCAGGTAACCTCTGTAGCAGTGTGGGATTACTCCTTGTGTAGTAGGCAGAATAATGCCCTGACCAAAGAGGTCCTGGATCTAATCCTCAGAACCTATGAATATGCCTTTTTACTGGCAAAGGGGAATTAAGTTTGCAGATGGAACTGAGATTGCTCACCAGCTGACCTGAAGATAAGGAGAGTACCTTGAATCAGTCAGATGGGTCCGGTGTAATCACAAGGGTCTTTCAAAGTAGAAAAGGAAGGCAGAAGAGTCAGTCAAAGTCAGAGAAGGAGATGTGACTATGGAAGCAGAAATTGGGGTTGTGCAATGTGAGAAAGACTTGATTGACCGTTCTAGCTTTGAATATGGAAGGGGGCCACAAGGCAAGGAATGCTGGCAGCCTCCAGAAGTTGGAAGATGCAAGAAAATGGATCCTCTCTTAGGTCCTCCCAAAAGGAATGCGGCCTTGATTTTATCCAGTGAGATTTACCCATTTCAGATTTCTGACCTCCAGATTTATGAAAGAACATATGTGTGTTGTTTTAAGCCACTAAGTTTGTGGCAATTTGTTACAGCAACAATAAGAAATGAATACACTTCTCATACCTGGGAGTCGGGCTGACAGTGCAAGTTGGGTGCAAGGAGTCCCATGTATCAGGAGAAGGAGGAATGCAGAGATGGTGAAGGAGGCTGAGACCAGCATAGCTCACTTCCTTTGCAACTGAATTATGCAAACTAACAAGATGTCCATTCTCCAAGCTCTATATTCTAGGAATTAAGATCAGGAGAATTACTCAGCTATTTGTAATCCTTCATAATTTAATGTTTCTTTAAAGTGAGCAAGTCCATAATTAACTCAGTTATTTATTTATCTAGCTCCAGTTATTTCCACCCTGCTGTTTGTTTGATTAGAACACAACTGATGAGATTGTGACTTATAAAATTCACAAATCAGTATTGCTTCTATAAAAAAGTCTGTATGTTGACCTGAAGCTGGATAAGCATTATTACATATAAGTTCAAAAATGGGCAATAGTGGCAGGATTTTAGCTTTGTAGGCACCAGATGGTGACTGAAGGACAAGAGGGAGAAACATGAAGGTTACCTTGTAAAACTCCTTCAATTAAGAAAAAAGGATATTAACATGGGATGCATCCTCTCTAGCTTTTGATCAAGGCATAAAGACAGTAGATAGTACGTTCCAAGGTGACTGGTTTTATAGAACTAAACAACTCACACATATTGAGACTATAAGAGGGGAATGTTATTGAAGGCTGCAGAAAATTTTGTTGAAATTTCTTTGTATAGACCTGATACTTAACTCAACCGAAGGGGTGGGGATGCATGGGAGGACTGTATTTCTCTTGCCTCAGGTCTAATGAAGGGGAAGATTCGTTCCTGCATTTTGACACTGTGGACTGATGTCTGATCCATGCGTGAGAATACCAAAGAAAGATGATGTCTGAAGCTACTTTCTTGTAGTGGGAGGCATAATAGAGGCTGCATCTGGAAAGCAATGCATTTCCCTTCAGTAGTAGGCCAAAGGTGCCGAGATCCTGAGGAAAAGGAAGGACTCATGTCCGTCATAAGAATGTTGGCCTGGGATCATTTAAAAAGACATTCTGCCCAAAAGTGTGTCTGCCAGAATACAAGATGGATCTCCGCAGATAGAAGTTGAGGCTGAACCCCTGGGTACAGAAGTTGAAGGGTATTTGTGATGGCCAGCTGATGGAGAGCCCCTGCCAGGTCAGGAAGGTCCAGCAGGAAGTCATCAACAGATCAGAAAAGCACCCCAAGAGCTGGAGTCATTTTTGAACATCTGCCAGCTCCAGTGAAGGCTTTGTGTCCCCCACACATCACCCCCTGACTGCTTCTTTTGCCTCTCACTGCTCTGAACTCGGAGGGCCAGGAAAGGAGTAGTAGCTGCCCCTTCAATCTGGTGAGAGAGTCTTCAGAGGGACGCTCAGAGAGCCCGATATGGCTAGAGGCTATGGTTACTGGCCTGAAGCAGAATAGAGGGAAAGGGAGAGGATAAAAGGCTAGCCCGGAGTTGGAGCTGTACATTTGAAGGTCATGGGACATAGCTGAGTGCATGGGACTGTGCAAGATTCCCCAGGGAACCTTCTCCCTCCCCTCAAAATAGGAATATGGAGAATGAATCTGTGAGAAACACCACCAATTAAATGGTGGGAAGTAGAGGGGATTGTTTTAAATACTAAGAACAGCTCCTCATCAAGCCCTTTCGGTCAAAGGCCCCCATTTATGACACCTCTTCCTGACATCAAGGCTTCTGTCCGTGATATAAGAGGTCGTGGGTAAAAGGTCACCTAGGAATTAAATCTGTAAGCTTGATGTTTGTTCAGTCTGTAGAACTAATCAATGGAGCCATTTAGTCAGAGATGTAAAGGAGAATAGAGCTACTATGAAATGAACTTAGGGTTATTTATTAGACCTTTAATCACACTCATATTTGCTCTTATATATGAATAGTAATACTGCTAGAAGTGTCTTCTAGATTGCAAGGAAATGATAATAACTTTTGTAGCAATAACTACGATTTACTGGGCTACACTTTTCCAGGCCCTTTTTTGCACAATGTTGTTAATCTTCCCTGGAACAAAGAAGGGAAAATGTATTGGCCAAGGACACAAATTAGGTCATGGCAGAGAATTCTTATTTCCCATGCATAGCATCAGTGGATGATTTGCTCCAGCCTGTTAATTATTTAAATAGTTATTATCTGTGTTTGTCCTTCTTTGAAGTGAAAACTGCTGATCTAAGCTTATCCACATAACGTCTTGTAGTAATACTGGGAGTGTGTATAGGATTGTTTTTAGCAGAGAAGAAAGAGGAGGGTGAATGTTACTATGGGCTGGGCAGCATGCCAGTCATTTTCACATACATTATCTCATTTAATTATGACCACAAACTTGTAAAGTAGGTATCGTACCTTTTTTTTTTTTTTTAATAAATGCAAAGACCAATATCCCTAAGTTAATCAGTGGCAGGGCTCAGGATATGAGCCCAGTGTCTGATTCCAGACCTTAGAGTGTAGAATTAGGCCCTGTATTCTTTCCATGATAACATTCTGAAAGTGCTTTATATGTCATATCTCATTTTATTTCTCCACATACCCATGAAGTAGGCAAGAATTAATGATATGATGCTGATTTTACAGACTGAGTTTTTGTAGAACTAAGCATAAGAGCCAGCATAGGGAATCCAATGAGTCAATGGATCTTATTTTATTAAAATTGTTTTTTGATTGAACGATTTATTTTATTGTAAAATAACAAAATGGTGATTATCTAATTCTAAATTTCCTTCCACTTTTTAAAAATATCTTTATTGGAGTATAATTGCTTTACAATGTTGTGTTAGTTTCTGCTGTACCACAAAGTGAATCAGCTATGGGTATACATATATCCCCATATCCCCTCCCTCTTGAGCGTCCCTCCCACCCTCCATATTCCACCCCTCTAGGTCATTACAAAGCATCGACCTGATTTCCCTGTGCTATGCAGCAGCTTCCCACTAGCCATCCATTTTACATTTGGTAGTGTATATATGTCAGTGCTACTCTTTCACTTCGTCCCAGCTTCCCCTTCTCCCCTTGTGTCCTCAAGTCCGTTCTCTACATCTGCATCTTTATTCCTGTCCTGCCACTGGGTTCATCAGTACCGCTTTTTTAGATTCCATATATGTGTGTTAGCATTTGTTTTTCTCTTTCTGACTTACTTCACTCTGTATGACAAGACTCTAGATCCATCTGCCTCATTACAAATAACTCAATTTCATTTTATGGCTGAGTAATATTCATTGTATATATGTGCCACATCTTCTTTATCTATTCATCTGTTGATGGATATTTAGGTTGCTTCCATGACCTGGCTATTGTAAATAGTGCTGCAATGAACATTGCGGTGCATGTGTATTTTTGAATTATGGTTTTCTCAGAGTATGTGCCCAGTAGTGGGATTGCTGGGTCATATGGTAGTTCTATTTTTAGTTATTTAAGGAACCTCCATACTGTTCTCCATAGTGGCTGTATCAATGTACATTCCCACCAACAGTGCAAGAGGGTACCCTTTTCTCCACACCCTCTCCAGCATTTGTTGTTTGTAGATTTTCTGATGATGCCCATTCTGACCAGCGTGAGGTGATACCCCATTGTAGTTTTGATTTGCATCTCTAATAATTAGTGATGTTGAGCAGCTTTTCATGTGCTTCTTGGCCATCTGTATGTCTTCTTTGGAGAGATGTCTATTTAGGTCTTCTGCCCATTTTTTGATTGGGTTGTTTGTTTTTTTGATACTGAGCTGCATGAGCTATTTTTATATTTTGGAGATTAATCCTTTGTCCACTGATTCATTTGCAAATATTTTCTCCCATTCTGAGGGTTGTCTTTTTGCCTTGTTTATAGTCTCCTTTGCTGTGCAAAAGCTCTTAAGTTTCATTAGGTCCCATTTGTTTATTTTTGTTTTTATTTCCATTTCTCTAGGAAGTGGGTCAAAAAAGATCTTGCTGTGATTTATGTCAAAGAGTCTTCTGCCTATGTTTTCCTCTAAGAGTTTTATAGTATCTAGTATTACATTTATGTCTTTAATCCATTTTGAGTTTATTTTTGTGTATGGTGTTAGGGAGTGTTCTAATTTCATTCTTTCACATGTGGCTATCCAGTTTTCCCAGAACCACTTATCGAAGAGACTGTCTTTTCTCTGTTGTAGATCCTTGCCTCCTTTGTCATAGATTAGTTGACCATAGGTGTGTGGGTTTATCTCTGGGCTTTCTATCCTTTTCCATTGGTCTGTATTTCTGTTGTTGTGCCAGTACCATATTGTCTTGATTACTGGACCTTGTAGTATAGTCTGAAGTCTGGGAGCCTGATTCCTCCAGCTCCACATTTTTCCCTCAAGATTGCTTTGGCTGTTTGGGGTCTTTTGTGTCTGCATACAAATTTGAAGATTTTTTGTTCTATTTTTGTAAAAAATGCCACTGATAATTTGATAGGGATTGCATTGAATCTGTAGATTGCTTTGGGTAGTAGAGTCATTTTCACAGTATTGATTCTTCCAGTCCAAGAAGATGGTATATCTATCCATCTGTTTGTGTCATCTTTGATTTCTTTCATCAGTGTCTTATAGTTTTCTGAGTACAGGTCTTTTACCTCCTTAGGTAGGTTTATTCCTAGGTATTTTGTTCTCTTTGTTGCAATGGTGAATGGGATGTTTCCTTAATTTCTCTTTCTGATGTTTCATTGTTAGTGTATAGGAATGCAAGAGGTTTCTGTGCATTAATTTTGTAACCATAACTGAGGAAGAAAAACAGATAAGTGATGTGGAAGACAGAATGGTGGAATTCTTGCTGCAGAACATAATAAAGAAAAAAGAGTGAAAAGAAATGAAGACAGCCTAAGAGACCTCTGGGACAACATTAAGCACATCAACATTCACATTATAGGGGTCCCAGAAGGAGAAGAGAGAGAGAAAGGAGCCGAGAAAATATTTGAAGAGATCATAGTTGAAAACTTCCCTAACATGGGAAAGGAAATAGCCACCCAGGTCCAGGAATCACTGAGAGTCCCAGGAAGGAGAAACCCAAGGAGAAACATGCCAAGACACGTAGTAATCAAACTGACAAAAATTAAAGACAAAGAAATTTATTAAATACAACAAGGGAAAAACAACAGTAACATACAAGGGAACTCCCGTAAGGTGAACAGTTGATTTCTCAGCAGAAATTCTACAAGCCAGAAGGGAGAGGCACGATATACTTAAAGTGATGAAAGGGAAGAACCTACAATGAAGATTACTCTACCCAGCAAGGATCTCATTCAGATTCAATGGAGAAATCAAAAGCTTTACAGACAAGCAAAAGCTGAGAGAATTCAGCACGACCAAACCAGCTCTACAACAAATGCTAAAGGAACTTCTCTAAGTGGGAAACACAAGACAAGAAAAGGACCTACAAAAACAAACCCAAAACAATTAAGAAAATGGTAATAGGAACATAAATATTGATAATTACCTTAAATATGAGTGGATTAAATGCTCCAACCAAAAGACACAGGCTCGCTGAATGGATACAAAAACAAGACCCATATATACGCTGTCTACAAGAGACCCACTTCAGACCTAGAGACACATACAGACTGAAAGTGAGGGGATGGAAAACGATATTCCATGCAAATGGAAATCAAAAGAAACCTGGAATAGCAATACTCATATCAGATAAAATAGACTTTAAAATAAAGAATGTTATAAGAGACAAGGAAGGACACTACATAATGATCAAGGAATTAATCCAAGAAGAAGATACAACAATTATAAATATATATGCACACAATATAGGAGTATCTCAATACATAAGGCAAATCCTAAGAGCTATAAAAGAGGAAATTGACAGTAACACAATAATAGTGGGGGACTTTAACACCAATGGACAGATCATTCAGACAGAAGATTAATAAGGAAACACAAGCTTTAAATTACACAATAGACCAGATATATTTAATTGATATTTATAGGACATTCCATATGAAAACAGCAGATTATACTTTCTTCTCAAGTTCACATGGAACATTCTCCAGGATAGATCACATCTTGGGTCACAAATCAAGCCTCGGTAAATTTAAGAAAATTGAAATCGTATCAAGCATCTTTTCTGATCACAACGCTATGAGATTAGAAATCAATTACAGGGGAAAAAAAAACATTAAAAAGTCAAACACATGGAAGCTGAACAATATGTTACTAAATAACCAAGACTTCACTGAAGAAATCAAAGAGGAAATCAAAAATATACCTAGAGACAAATGACAATGAAAACATGACAATGGAAAACCTATGGGTTGCAGCAAAAGCAGTTCTAAGAGGCAAGTTTATAGCAATATAGTCCTACCTGAAGAAACAAGAAAAATCTCAAACAACCTAACCCTACACCTAAACGAACTAGAGAAAGAAAAACAAAACCCAAAGTTAGTAGAAGGAAAGAAATCATAAAAATCAGAGTAGAAATAAATGAAATAGAAAAAAAGAAAACAATAGCAAAGATCAGTAAAACTAAAAGCTGATTCTTTGAAATGATAAACAAAATTGATGAAACTTTAGCCAGACTCATCAAGAAAAAGAGGGAGAGGACTCAAATCAATAAAATTAGAAATGAAAAAGGAGAAGTTACAGTGGACACCACAGAAATACAAGGCATCAGAAGAGACTACTACAAGCAACTCTATGCCAATAGAATGGACAACCTGGAAGAAATGGACAAGTTCTTAGGAAGGTATAACCTTCCAAGACTGAAGCGGGAAGAAAGAGAAAATACAAACAGACCAATCACAAGTAATGAAATTGAGACTGTGATTAAAAATCTTCCAACAAACAAAAGCCCAGGACCAGCTGGCTTCACAGGTGAATTCTACTCAACATTTAGAGAAGAGTTAACACCCATCCTTCTCAAACTCTTCCAAAAAATTGCAGAGGAATGAACACTCCCAAACTCATTCTACAAGGCCACCATCACCCTGATACAAAAGCCACACAAAGATACTACAAGAAAAGAAAATTACAGACCACTATCACTGATGAATATAGATGCAAAAATCGTCAACAAAATACTAGAAAACAGAATCCAACAGCACATTAAAGGGATCATACCCCATGATCAAGTGAGATTTATCCCAGGGATGCAAGGATTCTTCAGTATACACAAATCAATCAATGTGATACACCATATTAACAAATTGAAGGAGAAAATCTATATGATCATCTCAATAGATGCAGAGAAACCTTTTGACAAAATTCAACACCCATTTATGATAAAAACACTGCAGAAAGTAGGCATAGAGGGAACTTACCTCAACATAATAAAGGCCATATATGACAAACCCACAGCCAACATCATCCTCAATGGTGAAAAACTGAAAGCATTTCCACTAAGATCAGAAGCAAGACAAGGTTGTCCACTCTCACCACTAGTATTCAATATAGTTTTGGAAGTTTTAGCCACAGCCATCAGAGAAGAAAAAGAAATAAAGGGAATCCAAATCAGAAAAGAAAAAGTAAAGCTGTCACTGTTTGCAGATGACATGACACTATTCATAGAGAATCCTAAAGATGCTACCAGAAAATTACTAGAGCTAATCAATGAATTTGGGAGGTTGATAATATCTACTAAATAGAATTGTTTGCATAATTAAATGAGATAATGCAATAATAATGTAAAGTACTTGGCACAACAGTTGGCACATGCTAAACATTCAGTAAATGCTAATAATAAGAAAAAGAATAAGAGCCTAAGGGATATGCAGAAAAATATAGAAAGTAATAAAGTTATCTTGCTCTGTTATAGGTCTAAGAAAAAAGTTATAGGAAAAGGCATAAAAAGAAAATTAATAAGGAATGACTTTTCTGAATCCCTATTTAGATGATTTTGAGTTTTCTAAATTAACATTTCTCAAGAATATAGATGAAAAAATTGTAAACAAAATAATAGCAAATTCAGTCAAGAAATATTAAAAAAAAATAATACATCATGAGATTGTGGTGCTTCTTCCAGTAATACAGAATTGGTTTTATATTAAAAATTCAACCAATGTAATATACCAAATTAAAAGAAAAAAAGATAAATTTTCTTTCTTCCTCCCTTTCTTTCTTTCTTTCTCTCTCTGTCTCTCTCATTCTTTCTTTTTTCATCTTCCTTCCTTCCTTCTTCCTCCCTCCCTCCCTCCTTTCTTTCTTTCTTTCTATTGAGGTATAATTGATTTACAATTTGTGTTAGTTTCTGCTCTATAGCAAAGTGATTTGGTTATACATATATACATATTCTTTTTCATATTATTTTCCATTATGGTTTATTATAGGATATTGAATACAGTTTACTGTGCTATGCAGTAGGACCTTGTTGTTTATCTATTTTTTATATACTAGTTTATATCTGCTAGTCTCAAGCTACTAATTTATCCCTCCCCTACCCCCTTTCCCCTATGGTAACCGTAAGTTTGTTTTCTATATCTGTGAGTCTGTTTCTATTTCGTGAGAAGGTTAATTTGTGTCATATTTTAGATTCCACATATAAGTGATATCATATAGTATTTGTCTTTCTCTTTCTGACTTACTTCACTTAGCATGATAATCTCTAGGTGCATCCATGTTGAGGCAAATGGCATTACTTCATTTTTTATGGCTAATTATTATTCCACCATGTATATATACCACATCTTCTTTCATCTGTTGGTGGACATTTAGGTTGCTCCCATGTCTTGGCTATTTTAAATAGTGCTGTTGTGAACATTGGGGTGCAAGTATCTTATTTTTTTTTAATTTTCATTTTCTTATAATTTATTTTTTACTTCTTTATTGGAGTATAATTGCTTCACAATGGTATGTTAGTTTCTGCTTTATAACAAAGTGAATCAGCTATACATATGCATATATCCCCATATCTCCTCCCTCTTGCATCTGCCTCCCACCCTCCCTATCCCACCCCTCTAGGTGGTCACAAAGCATCAAACTGATCTTTCTGTGCTATGTGGTGGCTTCCCACTAGCTATCTATTTTACATTTGGTAGTATCCATAAGTCCATGCCACTCTCTCACTTCGTCCCAGCTTACCCTTCCCCCTCCCCATGTCCTCAAGTCCATTCTCTACGTCTGCATCTTAATTCCTGTTCTGCCCCTAGTTTCTTCAGAACCCTTTTTTTTTAGATTCCATATATATGTGTTAGCATAAGGTATTTGTTTTTCTCTTTCTGACTTCACTCTGTATGACAGACTCTAGGTCCATCCACCTTGCTAAAAATAACTCAATTTCTTTTCTTATTATGGCTGAGTAATATTCCATTGTATATATGTGCCACATCTTCTTTATCCATTCATCTGTTGATGGACATCTAGGTTGCTTCCATGTCCTGACTATTGTAAATAGACCTGAAATGAACATTGTGGTACATGACTGTTTTTGAATTATGGTTTTCTCAGGGTATATGCCCAGTAGTGGGATTGATGGGTTGTATGGTAGTTCTATTTTTAGTTTTTTGAAGGAACCTCCATTCTGTTCTCCATAGTGTCTGTATCAATTTACATTCCCACCAACAGTGCAAGAGGGTTCCCCTTTCTCCACACCCTCTCCAACATTTATTGTTTGCAGATTTTTTGGTGATGGCCATTCTGACTGGTGTGAGGTGATACCTCATTGTAGTTTTTTTTTTTTTTTTTCTTGGTACGCGGGCCTCTCACTGTTGTGGCCTCTCCCGTTGCGGAGCACAGGCTCCGGACGCGCAGGCTCAGCGGCCATGGCTCACGGGCCCAGCTGCTCCACGGCATGTGGGATCTTCCCGGACCGGGGCACGAAACCGTGTCCCCTGCATCAGCAGGCGGACTCTCAACCACTGCGCCACCAGGGAAGCCCTCTCATTGTAGTTTTGACTTGCATTTCTCTAATGATTAGTGATGTTGAGCATCCTTTCATGTGTTTGTTGGCAATCTGTATATCTTCTTTGAGGAAATGTCTATTTAGGTCTTCTGCCCATTTTTGGATTGGGTTGTTTGTTTTCTTGATACTGAGCTGCATGAGCTGCTTGTAAATTTTGGAGATTAATCCTTTGCCAGTTGCTTCATTTGTGAATGTTTTCTCCATTTCTGAGGGTTGTCTTTTCATCTTGCTTATGGTTTACTTTGTTGTGCAAAAGCTTTTAAGTTTCATTAGGTCCCATTTGTTTATTTTTGTTTTTATTTCCATTTCTCTAGGAGATGGGTCTAAAAGGATCTTACTGTGATTTATGTCAAAGAGTCTTCTGCCTATGTTTTCCTCTAAGAGTTTTATAGTGCCTGGCCTTACATTTAGGTCTTTAATCCATTTTATTTTTGTGTATGGTGTTAGGGAATTTCTAATTTCATTCTTTTACATGTAGCGGTCCAGTTTTCCCATCACCACTTATTGAAGAGGCTGTCTTTTCTCCATTGTATGTTCTTGCCTCCTTTATCAAAAATAAGGTGACCATAGGTGCATGGGTTTATCTCTGGGCTTTCTATTCTGTTCCATTGATCTATATTTCTGTTTTTGTGCCAGTACCATAGTGTCTTCATTCCTGTAACTTTGTAGTATAGTCTGATGTCTGGAAGCCTGATTCCTCGAGCTCCGTTTTTCTTTCTCAAGATTGCTTTGGCTATTCAGGGTTTTTTGTATTTCCATACAAATTGTGAAATTTTTTGTTCTAGTTCTGTGAAAAATGCCATTGGTATTTTGATAGGGATTGCATTGAATCTGTAGATTGCTTTGGATAGTATTGTCATTTTCACAGTGTTGATTCTTCCAATCCAAGAACACGGTATAGCTCTCCTACTGTTTGTATCATCTTTAATTTCTTTCATCAGTGTCTTATAGTTTTCCGAGTACAGGTCTTTTGTCTCCTTAGGTAGGCTTCTTCCTAGGTATTTTATTCTGCTTGTTGCAATGATAAATGGGAGTGTGTCCTTAATTTTTCTCTCAGATTTTTCGTCATTAGTGTATAAGAATGCAAGAGATTTCTGTGCATTAATTTTGTATCCTGCTACTTTACCAGATTCATTGATTAGCTCTAGTAGTTTTCTGTTAACATCTTTAGGATTCTCTATGTATAGTATCATGTCATCTGCAAGCAGTGACAGCTTTACTTCTTCATTTCTGTTTTGGATTTCTTTTATTTCCTTTTCTTCCCTGATTGCTGTGGCTAAAATTTGCAAAACTATATTGAATACTAGTGGTGAGAGTGGACACCTTGTCTTCTTCCTCATCTTAGATGAAATGGTTTCAGTTGTTCACCATTGAGAACGATGTTGGCTGTGAGTTTGTTATGTATTGCCCTTATTATATTGAGGTAAGTTCCCTCTATGCCTACTTTCTGCAGGGTTTTTATCATAAATGGGAGTTGAATTTTGTTGAAAGCTTTTTCGGCATCTATTGAGATGATCATATGGTTTTTATCCTTCACTTTGTTAGTAGGGTTTATCACATTGATTAGTGTATATTGAAGAATCCTTGCAATCCTGGGATAAACCCCACTTGATCATGGTGAATGATCCTTTCAATGTGCTGTTGGATTCTGTTTTCTAGTATTTTGTTGAGGATTTTTGCATCTATGTTCATCAGTGATATTGGCCTATAATTTTCTTTCTTTGTGACACCTTTGTCTGGTTTTGGTTTCATGGTGATGGCGGCCTTGTAGAATGAGTTTGGGAGTGTTCCTCCCTCTGCTATGTTTTGGAAGAGTTTGATTAGAATAGGTGTTAACTCTTTTCTAAATGTTTGATAGAATTCACCTATGAAGGCATCTGGTCCTGGGCTTTTTTTGGTTGGAAGATTTTTAATCACAGTCTCAATTGCAGTGCTTGTGATTGTTCTGTTTATATTTTCTATTTCTTCCTGTTCCATCTCAGAAGGTTGTGCATTTCTAAGAATGTGTCCATTTCTTCCAGGTTGTCCATTTTATTGGCATAGAGTTGCTTGTAGTAATCTCTCATGATCCTTTGTATTTCTGCAATGTCAGTTGTTACTTCTCCTTTTTCATTTCTAATTCTATTGATTTGAGTCTTCTCCCTTTTTTTCTTGATGAGTCTGGCTAATGGTTTATCAATTTTGTTTAACTTCTCAAAGAACCAGCTTTTAGTTTTATTGATCTTTGCTATTGTTTCCTTCATTTCTTTTTCATTTATTTCTGATCTGATCTTTATGATTTCTTTCCTTCCCCTAACTTTGGGGCTTTTTTGTTCTTCTTCCTCTAATTGCTTTAAGTGTAAGGTTAGGTTGTTTATTTGAGATGTTTCTTGTTTCTTGAGGAAGGATTGTATTGCGATAAACTTCCCTCTTAGAACTTCTTTTGCTGCATCCCATAGGTTTTGGGTCATCGTGTTTTCAGTGGCATTTGTTTCTAGGTATTTTTTGATTTCCTCTTTGATTTCTTCAGTGATCTCTTGGTTATTAAGTAGTGTATTGTTTAACCTCCATGTGTTTGTATTTTTTACAGGTTTTTTCCTGTAATTGATATCTGGTCTCATAGCATTGTGGTCAGAAAAGACACTTGATATGATTTCAGTTTTCTTAAATTTATGAAAGCTTGATTTTTGACCCAAGATATGATCTATCCTGGAGAATGTTCCATGAGAACTTGAGAAGAAAGTGTATTCTGTTGTTTTTGGTTGGAATGTCCTATAAGTATCAATTGAGTCCATGTTATTTAATGTATCATTTAAAGCTTTGTTTATTTATTTATTTTCATTTTGGATGATCTGTCCATTGGTGAAAGTGGGGTGTTAAAATCCCCTACTATGATTGTGTTACTGTCGATTTCCCCTTTATGGCTGTTAGCATTTGCCTTATTTATTGGGGTGCTCCTATGTTGGGTGCATAAATATTTACAATTGTTATATCTTCTTCTTGGATTGACCCCTTAATCATTATGCAGTGTCTTTCTTTGTCTCTTGTAATAGTCTTTATTTTAAAGTCTATTTTGTCTGATAGGAGAACTGCTACTCCAGCTTTCTTTCGATTTCCATTTGCATGGAATATCTTTTTCCATCCCCTCACTTTCCGTCTGTATGTGTGCATAGGTCTGAAGTCGGTCTCTTGTAGACAGCATATATACAGGTCTTGTTTTTGTATCCATTCAGCCAGTCTATGTCTTTTGTTTGGAGCATTTAATCCATGTACATTTAAGGTAGTTATTGATATGTATGTTCCTATTACCATTTTCTTAATTGTTTTGGGTTTGTTATTGTAGGTCTTTACCCTCCCTTTATTTCCTGCCTAGAGAAGTTCCTTTAGCATTTGTTGTAAAGCTGGTTTGGTGGTGCTGAACTCTCTCAGCTTTTGCTTGTCTGTAAAGGTTTTAATTTCTCTGTCGAATCTGAATGAGATCCTTGCCCAGTAAAGTAAATTGGCTGTAGGTTTTTCCGTTTCATCACTTTAAATATGTACTGCCACTCCCTTCTGGCTTGCAGCATTTCTGCTGAAAGATCAATTGTTCACCTTATGGGGACTCCTTTGTATGTTATTTGTTGTTTTTCCCTTGCTGCTTTTAATATTTTTTCTTTGTTTTTAATTTTTGATAGTTTGATTATTATGTGTGTTGGCGTGTTTCTCCTTGGATTTATCCTGTATGGGACTCTAGCACTTCCTGGAGTTGATTATTTCCTTTCCCATATTAGGGAAGTTTTCAGCTATAATCTCTTCAACTATTTTCTCAGTCCCTTTCTTTTTCTCTTCCTCCTCTGGGACCCCTATAATTCAAATGTTGATGTGTTTAATGTTGTCCAGATGTCTCTAAGACTGTCCTCAATTCTTTTCACTCTTTTTTCTTTATTCTGTTCTGCAGTAGTTATTTCCACTATTTCCACTATTTTATCTTCCGGGTCACTTGCCTCAGTTATTCTGCTATTGATTCCTTCTAGAGAATTTTTAATTTCATTTATTGTGTTATTCATCATTGTTTGTTTTCTCTTTAGTTCTTCTAGGTTCTTGTTAAATGTTTCTTGTATTTTCTCCATTCTATTTCCAAGATTTTGGATCATCTTTACTAACACTACTCTGAATTCTTCTTTAGGTAGACTGACTATTTCCTCTTCATTTGTCTGGTCTGGTTGTTTTTTACCTTGCTCCTTCATGTGCTTTGTGTTTCTCTGTCATCTCATTTTGCTTAACTTACTGTGTTTGGCATCTCCTTTTCGCAGGCTGTACGTTCATAATTCCCATTGTTTTTGGTGTCTGCCCCCAGTGGCTAAGGTTGATTCAGTGGGTCATGTAGGCTTCCTGGTAGAGGGGACTAGTGCCTGTGTCCTGGTGGATGAGCCTGGATCTTGTCTTTCTGGTGGGCAGGACCGTGTCCAGTGGTATATTTTGGGATGTCTGTGAACTTATTATGATATTAGGCAGCCTCTCTGCTAATTTGTGGTGTTGTGTTTCTGTCTTGCTAGTTGTTTGGCATAGGGTGTCCAGCACTGTAGCTTGCTGGTCCTTGAGTGGAGCTGAGTCTTAGCGTTGAGATGGAGATATCTGGGAGAGTTTTCGCCATTTGATATTATGTGGAGCCGGGAGGTCCCTGGTGGACCAATGTCCTGAGCTCAGCTCTCCCACCTCAGAGGTACAGGCCTGACACCCAGCCGGAGCACCAAGACCCTGTCAGCCAAATGACTTCAGGGTCTTTTTCATTCGCCCTCCTTTCAGCTTCCCTGGGGTGCATGTATCTTTTTGAATTATAAATTTCTCTGGATATATGCCCAGGAATGGGGTTGTTGGATCATATGGTAACTCTGTTTTTAGTTTTTTAAGGAACCTCCATACTGTTCTCCATAGTGGCTGCACCAACTTACATTCCTACCAACAGTGTAGGAGTATTCCATTTTCTCCACACCCTCTCCAGCATATGTTATTTGTAGATAAAAGATAAATTTTTAAAAGATATATAAAAAGGGCAGGGGGAAGGGTAAGCTGGGGTGAAGTGAGAGCGGTGTGGACATATATACACTACCAAATGTGAAATGGATAGCTAGTGGGAAGCAGCCACATAGCACAGGGAGATCAGCTTGGTGCTTTGTGACCACCTAGAGGGGTGGGATAGGGAGGGTGGGAGGGAGATGCAAGAGGGAGGGGATATGGGGATATATGTATACATATAGATGATTCACTTTGTTATAAAGCAGAAACTACACACCATTTTAAAGCAATTATACTCCAATAAAGATGTTTAAGAAAAAAGTAGCCTTAAAATTATCTCAGTAGTTACAATAGAAAAACTATTTGACAAAATTTAATACCCTTCATGATAAAATTCTTAGCAAACTAGAAATAGAAGAAATCCTCAAACTGATAAAGAGCTCTTTTGAACATCTACAGATGATATTGTACTTAATTGTGAAACATTAAACCCTTCTTTCCTCTAAAATTTGAAATAAGAAAAGGATGTCTTCTCTAATCACTTCTATTCAGCATTGTACTAGAGGTCCTATCCAATGCAATAAGGCAATTAAATTAAATGAATGGCATAAATATTAAAAAGAAGAAATTAAAGTGTTGTTTGCAGAAAAACAACTAACTAAAACTAAAAAATTTAACAGGGTTGCAGAATACAATGTCAGTATGAAAAAAGGTGTATTTTTATATAACAGAAGTGAAAAACTGGAGACATACTATTTTACTTTAAGACTTACTATAAAGTGTGAGTAATTAAGACAATGTGATATTAGTGTAAGGAGACTTAGAGTCTAAAAATAAACTTACATATAAATATTTCATTGATTTCTTTTTGACCAAGGTGCCAGGTCAATTCAATGGAGCTAGAAAATTCTTTTAACAAATGTTGTTGGGATACCTGGATATCCATATGAAAGAAAGAGTCTCAGTCCCTCTCACATCATATCAAAAATTAATTTGCAATAATAATAGACCTAAAAATAAAACCCAAACTCTTAAACTTCTGAAAGAAAGCCCAAGAGAGTATCTTTACGCTCAAGGTGGCAAAATTTTTTTTTGGAAAAAACACAGAAGCAATTATATAAAAGAAAAAAATTGATAAATTTGATTTAGCCTAATGAAAAATTTCTGTTCGCCAAAAGATACCATTAAGGACATAAATATACAAACCACTAAGTGGGAAAAAATATAGCATATAAATCTAACGAATGGCTTATAAGCATATGTAAAAAAGCCCTATATATCAACAATAATTAGATGAACAACCCAATCAAAAAAATGGGCAATAGCCTTGATCAGATACTTTACAAAAGAAGATATATGAACGACCAATAATCACATGAAGAAAGGACCTTCATATCATTAGTCACCAGGAAAATGCAAATTAAAACTACAGTAAGGTATCATTAGTACCCAGTAGAATGGCTAAAATAAGAAAGCTTGACAACTTTGAATGTTGGTGATAATATGGAGCAACTGGAATATTTACTAGTAAGAGTGTAAACAGGTATAACAATTTAGGAGAATTGTTTGCCAATGTCTAATGAAGTTAAACGTCTATATCTATATCTACCTATCCATATATCTATATTTATATTTATATCTATCTATCCTAGGATTCAGCGACTTCACTCCTAGTTATTTACTCAAAAGAAATGAAAATATATGTCTACAAAAGACTTGTACCAGATTGTTCACAGCAATTCTTTTTTTCTTAATATCTCCAAACCAGACACAACCCAGTTGTCCATCAATAAGAAAATGGATAAACACAGTACAATATATTCATTCAATTGAATAATATTCAGCAATTAAAAATAAACTACAAGACACACATAATTTAGATAAATATCAAAATCATCATATTATGCAAAAAGAGTCATAAATAATGATTCTAATGATTTGAGAATGGGTGAAACTAATCTATAAAGGTGGGGTGGGAGCTTGAGGTTGATTGCAAAGGAGCTCAAGGAACTTTCTGAGGATTACGGAAACATATATCTGATTTGGGGTGATGGTTATGTGGGTGTATACAGCTGTCAAAATTCATTGAACTAAACCCTTAATATCGGTGCATTTTAGTTTTAATTATACCTCCTTAAGAATGTAAAAACCAAATATTTACTGGCGTCAGTCTTTTAAAAATCTCACAGAAATACAGTGATTCCTACTTTGCTATGCTTCTGCAAAGAAATGTGTGAAATAAGCAACACATATCGAAACACACAAATTCTTTTCCTTTTTATAATAGAAATTAGTCTTTGCATATGTTGCTGTAGTTTGAAGGGACCGTTCAAGAACAATGTATTAAAATTAATGTGAATGCTTTATTTCTCTTAGATGTTGGAACTTTCATTTGCCATTATTCCATTGTTGCTCCACTGTGAGGGTAGAACAGTCAGGATCACTAAAAGATATGTTTCTGGGGAGCTGGACCATGACACTAGACTAAGCTCAGACATAGGTATGGATTTCCTACCCAAATCCATAGAATAATTGAAATACTATATGAAAACTAATAAATATATAGAATTCTGGCAAACAGGAAAATGTGTCACTAGACTAGAGATAATTAAATAGATAAGAAAATATGGCTCTGAATTGATGGAGAAAACTGCAGCTCAAAACACACAAGAGGAAGAAGACTTGTTTCTGGGGGTACTCCAAGATTAGAAAAATGGGCAAAAGAATTGGAGGAGTTCTGGGTGCTTGGGGAAGAGCATTCAGAGCTACCTAACAGGTTGATTCCTGTCCCATCACCAACTTAGGTTGAGTAAGACGTATTTATCCACGGGCTCGAGCAGGAAATGTGGATAGCTGGGCTAGAGAGACATAGCATCACCCCAGTAGCCAGGGAAACACAAAAGGAATGTTATTGACATACTGCATCCTGAAGTATATCCTTCTTCTTTAACATTATCACAAGAAGCAGGCACTATATGCCAAGGGTATCCATAGATGAATGAGTAAAGATGATCAATTATATATGAATGAATAAAGATGATCAATTATATATGAAAATGAATGAATAGATGATCAATTATATATGAAGACAATCAAAAATCATCAATCATTTGAGGAAAAAACATTACCCTGAAAGTTAGGCACTAAACTCAACCGAAAGAAGAACTAATACCAAAGAAAAAACAATGGAGAAAATACTTCTACATATGTATAATTAATATTTTTATAGAGATACAGGCACAAGTAATTATGAAAAGAGTCCAGTGAGAGATCTTAAAAATTAGTGACATATCAAAATTTTAAGTTAAATCAATCAAAAGTAAAATCAATAGACTGACTGGAAGAATGGATTTAGCTAGAGTGAATTATAGAACTGAAAGAGCTGAGAAATTCTAGAATTTATTATCAAAAAATAGCATAAGAAATTTAAGCAAAATGGAATATTATATAGAATTTCTAAAATGTACTTATATGAGATCAGTCAATCAAAGATAAAAGAGCATTTTATATAGCTGAATAAAAACACAGACTTTTAAGTAGAAAGGTCTCCCCAAGAGACAAGTGGTATTAAAAAAAAAAAGGAACCATAGCTTGTTTTCTATGTCTGTGAGTTACAGACATAGAAAACAAACTTATGGTTACCAGAGGGGAACGGTAAATTAGGAGTATGGGATTAACCGATACAAACTACTATACATAAAATAGGTAAGCAACAAGGATTTACTGTATAACACAGGGAACTACATTCAGTATCTTCCAATAACCTAGAAAGGAAAATAATCTGAAAAAAATACATACATATACACATAACTGAATCACTTTGCTATACACCTGAAACTAACACAATATTGTAAGTCTACTACACTTCAATAATTAAAAAAAATAGACCCATAGCAAGTTCCAGGGCAACAATTTAAAGAAAATACCAATTTCTTTTTTTTAAAAAAAACCTATGAAGTATTATTATTATTTAATTAATTTATTTATTTATTTTTGGCTGTGTTGGGTCTTCATTTCCGTGCAAGGGCCTTCTCTAGTTGCGGCGAGTGGGGGCCACTCTTCATCGTGGTGCGTGGGCCTCTCACTGTCGCGGCCTCTCTTGTTGCGGAGCACAAGCTCCAGATGCGCAGGCTCAGTAGTTGTGGCTCACAGGCCCAGTTGCTCCGCAGCATGTGGGATCCTCCCAGACCAGGGCTTGAACCCGTGTCCCCTGCACTGGCAGGCAGACTTTCAACCACTGCGCCACCAGGGAAGCCCACCAATTTCTTTTTAATTGCAGGGAAATATATTTCCTACAAAGGAACAGAAACTGGGTCTATAGCATACTTTTGAGATTCCAGAAGCCAATGGAGTAATGCCTTTAAAATTCTTAGGAAAAATGATTTTGAACCCTTAAATAAGATAGTGTGGACAGTTTTATGTCAATAAATTTGAAATGTCAGTGAATTGAAATTTCACTATAAAAATTCAGCTTACTAAAATTGACAAGATAAGAAGTAGAAAGTCTGAACTGTCCTTTTATTGGTTTCTTTAGCAGTAATGTTTGTTTTAGAAATGAATTACATTATCCTGTCTATGCACATAGCAGCTACACAGAGGCGACTATTCCTATGGAACCAAGTATGGTCCTATATGGTGAAAAATTCAAGGTCTTCTCCCTTACATTTCCTTTCAGACTGTGTTTAAGAAACTTCCCCATTATGCTATAAAACCTGTGCATAAAGTGGTCATTAACCCCATCCTGCCCCCTCTCCTGCATAAATACATGCTGATTGCAATGTGGGCCCAGGCACAGTTATATAAACCTTGGCGGGAACAAGAGAGAGGAAGCATTCATCCAAATAAATACTCAGATGAGGTCTTATTCTTCCCATTTTCCACAGATTGACACTAAGGCAAAGTGGTGACTTTTAAAACATTATTACATAAAGAGATCATAGTGATATTTTGTTTAAAACGAAGTAATTTATCATGCTCTATACTAACACTGTGTGTAAAATGTATTTTGCCTACATTTTTTAGACATTTGTAAGAATACTCCTTATTAAATTAATCAATATAATATTGTTGAAACTGAACAGGCAACTTACATACCCAACTTAGCAGGGCATGGGCTATAAAAGTTTACTGAGAAATAGCTAAGTCAGCAGAAGGTCATCCTGGGGTATATGTAATCCACGTTGGATGGCATGAGCCATGCTTCCCACTCTAAGTAGAAACTACTGTTTGGCCCTTTATTTTAGTGCTCATCTAACCACTATAGTCATACAAGTAATAGTAATAAATTACAAAATAATAAAGTATCAGCCAAAGCTTTGTATCTCTGAGAAACTGGTAGGCTTCCTATCTTTTCTATGGTGTGATCTTTCCATGTTTTGTTTTTCACTCAGGCAATCAGGAAACATTCAGAAAAGTTTGAGTCTCAGTTCCAGAAATTTTACTAATCCTTGTATCTAATATACGTCCTTCCTTCTATCTTCTATGATATTGGTGTTCTCTTTTCATTCGCATTTTGTTAACTTTTTTTTCCACAATAACTGTTCTTCGTTGGAAGGTGCCTCAACATGAATGCATAAATGTGTAACAAAATAATACAAATTGTGGCATTATGGGAGAAAATTTACAGTAAGATTCAACTAATTCCTTTTATTTATCCAGATTCTCCATTATATCCCATTGACCAAAACCCAATTTATTATTTTATAGGACTGCCATAACAAAGTACCATAAACTGAATGGCTTAGAACAACAGAAATTTATTGTCTCACAGTTCTGAGGCCAGAAGTCCGAAATCAAGGTTTCAGAACAGCCATAATACATTACCTCTGAAGGCACTAGGGAAGGATCTGTTTCAGGCTTCTCTCCTAACTCTGGTGGTTCCTTGGCTTATGGCAGCACATTTCCTGCCCTAAGAGAACACATGGTGTTCTCTCTGTGTGAGTGTCTCTGTGTCAAAATTTCCCCTTTGTATAAGGACATCAGTCATATTTAATTAGGGGCCCACCCTATTCTAGTATGACCTTATCTTAATTAATTATACCTGAAAGGATGCTATTTCCAAATAAGGTCGCATTCTGAGGTACTGGGGTTTGGGATTTCTACATATGAATTTTGGGCAACACAATTCAACACATAACAATAGGTTTCCACCTATTCTCCAAAAGAAGCATTCCATTAATATGTTAAATTGGAGCTTGTAGCCTCTAGAATGGAAAGCATAAATTTCAATATTTATTAAAACATAGGTAGGAAGAAATCTATTATTTCTCACAAAATAATACCCTGTCTTCTCATTGGCAACTCCTATAGTTCGTAGCGCAATCATTCAGGTGTCTGAAGAGAGGCCATAAGAAGTGGACACCACATCCATTGTTGCCTGTTGGGCTAGTTTGTTCCCCTTGAAGAATACACATGGCTGGTGGCCAGTAAGGAATTGTCTGTTGTTTTAATCTTTTATTTGCAGACATTTATGATAGATCATCCATGAACCAGTCATTCAAGTAGACTGGCCTTGAAGACTGACAGGAAGTACGAGTACACACACATTGAAATTGACAGGCAGACAGGCTGACAAATTCAGAACTGCCCCTATACAGCCTCCATCTATTCCACTGGAGCTGATCAGACTCCAGACTCACATCAGACTCCTTTGCAAAATGTCATTAAGTGTTTCTTCATTTTTATAAAGATCTTGCACAGGCAGTAGGGAAGTGAAATATGTCAGATACCTTAAAAGTGGTGATAGTCTCATTTTTCTGCTGAATTTCCCACTATGGAAAGGACTCAATTTATTGACAAAGAGCACTCTACTGAGGAGGTGCCCTGCTGCCCCTCACCCCCACCCCAATGAAGAATTCTAATGAGAGAAGCTGCAGGAGGCAGCAGTGCAACTGAATTTTCCAAACCAGTCCTCTCAAGCTAATACCAGTGGCCCTTTCTTCATTAGCAATCTGCAAACACATGGGGCCAACCCACCGCAGATGACTTTCGTGAGGATCCAACACTGAGTCTGTTAGATGCTATGAAATGTGTGTGAAAGGGAAAGTCTATGCCTGCATGGGGCTTAACTTCAATAATAGTAATAATAGAATATACTATTTGCTAGACACTATGCTAGGTGCCAAACATAGCTTATTGTATCCTTTCAACAGTCTTACAAAGAAAGCACTATTTTTATCACCATGTACAGATGAGCAAACCAAGCTAGGTGAATTGCAGTTATTAAGGAGTCTATGTTTTCTAGCACAATGCTCTTTCCATTCATCTACAGTACTTTATTGAGTTGGCTGCATTTGTTTCTACCTATGTAATGCCATCCACACTTAGGCTTGTGTGTGTGTGTATACATGCACAAGTGCTTCTAAGCTCTTTGGTCTGCATAGGAAAGCCTTCATTCACCCCCTCATTCACCTTACTGCCCCTGCTTCACAAGAGACGGTATCCCAAGGTATTACTGCTCATTTCTTATAGGTCCTAATGCCCCTCATATTTTCCTGGTGACTATAACATCATCCAGCTATCCACATGCACTAGCATGTGCCTTTGTGTGGTCTATGACCCCACATAAAGTTAGAGATCTCTGAGGAGTGACAGAGAAGCTCCACGTTAGAAGAGGCTGCCTAGAGGTTGAATCCTGCTTGCAGATGTGATTTCTTGGCCAACACAGTGTTTCTTTGTTTGCATTTTCAAAAAAGTTTTATTCAACTTAAAAAAAATCAGAGATTCCATGCAGAAACCTGATTAGTAGCTTCTCTTGAAAAATAAAGAACCATAATATTTTGCCCCTTTCCTGCATGACAGCCATCAGCTGCCTCCTGTGGAAGGGCACACACTCTCTGGTCTACTCCAGACCCTTTCACTTAAAGGTCTGTATCCGCATCTGTACCCAGAATAGATTCTCAATGATTCTCATTGCCTACCTGACAGATGTTTTGAGTTTGCCCATTCCTGCTTTACTTGAATCATGACTACCATCATCTGGGGTGCTACTAGCAAGGCATCTGTTGAGAACTAAAACAGCCCTTTTCCATTCCTTTTGGGTGGTGAGGCTGCGAGTGACTTTTATTGGTAGCTTGGCAGTAGTGACTGCCCCCATCACTCACAACCAGCAAAACCCTGTGCTGCTAGCAGTCAAGGCAGAATCCAGCTCACCACTCCCTGTGGCTTCTTCACCCCTCAACTTCCTCAGGGTGTATATAACACAGAACTTTATGGGACTGTGGGAATCTGTGGGGACACCAGGAAATGTGATTGCTGCTTCAGAACCTTGAGGCATCTTTTTCGCTAGAATAAAGACTCAGGTCCTGTATATTTTTTCCACCCAGCTGCAAACCATCTAGTGAATGTCAACCCTTTCCCCCAAACTGAGGAGAGTCATGTGGAGAAAATAAGGGTTTATCCGTTTATCCTGGCAACATTTCAGTTCTGTGTACGAAGCTAGAGATCTTCCTCTTATATTTTGATTCAATAGATATTTATTGAATACCTTCCATGGATAAAGCACCGTGCTGTGCAGAGTAGCTGCTGCTCACGCTGCACGTTTGCAGAGCGCTGCTATGCATGATCTTATCTAATTCATGTATTAATCCAATAAGGTGTGTCTTTATTGTGCCTGTTTTACAATGACCCTGAGGCTGAGAAGGAAATTACTCAATATCAGTGAGAAATAAAGAGCACAACCAAAATTTGAACTCAAGGTTTTGGGCTCTATTTCAACACAGTCCCTAGATTTGCTAATGTTATCTTAGGCCATACTAACTTAGAGAAAATGGTCTCACTGAAAAAAACCAACAGTGTTCCTTCGACTTCTTCAGTTTGTAATGGTGCATCAAATGCGATCACAAGTATAAATGAAAAGACCTTCTTCTCTACCACATAGAGACAACCATTTTCCTATTTAATTCCGGCTGCTGGCCAGGGAAAATCATTACACTGGAAGAGGGAGACTCGACATCACAACTGCTGCTGCTGACCACCATCATTGGCACAGATGCTGATCTCTGTGACAAAACTGGTACATTGAGCCGGCATTGCAGGTGCCACTGAAGTCCACTGCCCTCAATGCTGCTGACACTCATTAATGTAGGCATGAGGTGGCACAGCAGCCACTTGCCATGTGGGGGGAACTGGGACCACTGATGTGCCAAAGCAGGGCTACGTTTCCTGGTGCTCTGTGCACAGCCATGATATGCTGCTGTCTGGGGAGTGGGCACAGAGCTAAAAGTGATTTAGTTCAGTGAAGGTGGTGACGGGATGCTCCAGAGGCAAGAGTTCTTTTCTATTAGACCTAGTAACAAGCGGAGAAAAACAGTGGCAAGAGTCCTCCTGCTTCTCCTATGTCCAGACCAGCACAATCCACATTTACTCTGAATCAGGCACTCCTATGGATGAGCAGGAGAAGACAGTAACATTTTTCTCCTGAGATGAGATACCCCTTAAGAATCAGGCATTTGCTGTCACATTTGATGACCTAATTCTAATAGGGAAGCACAGGTATTCATATGCCATTTATTCACCCAACAAACGTAAGCTAAGCATCTAATCAATACCAGGTAAAAAACATAACTCCTGTCTTCAGTTTGCTCACAGGTTATAAAGGGAGTCACAAATATGAATGTGTAATTACAATATAGTTTGAGAAGTGCTGGGCTAGAGGTAAAGTCAGGGTGCTCTGAGAACCCGTAGGAGGAGCATTTTACTTCCTCCCTCCTACCCTGGGGGATTCGGAGGAGTTTTCTGGATGAGACAGTGTCTGAGCTGACACTTGAAGGACAAATTAGAGTTAGGCAGACACAACCATGACGGGGAAAGTCAGAACAGTATGTAAGAGGTACTGGGGGGGAGACACCTGACACACTTGGAAGGGTGGGGTGCTGGGAAGATTTGGGGGTGTTGTGAGTAATAAGATTTGGGGCTGATATGTATGAAGTCTTTGTCAAGATCATGAAGGACCTTGAATATCAGGCCAGGGAAAGCCATTGAGGAGTTAAACCAGTGAGTGACATGGTCAGATTGCCTTTTAGATCACTTCTGGATGCAGATTAAAAGGTGAACCTGGGGCAAGGGACAAACAAGAACATTCCTCTTTCTCTGGGAAGTTGATGCTTGTCAACTGAACAACTTTGGGAGCTGTGGGGAAGGAGGGAACTCCCACCAAGCCAGTCAGATCGGCCTGGCAGTCAGAGGGGTGACAGCTGTTCCACCTTCTTTCCCTGACTACCCCTGCAGCGCAGGAGCCTCTGGGATAGCAGGCAGCTTCATCCTGCCTTAGTGCCAAGGGACACCTGTCCGACCACGCAAAGCTGTGATTGGCATATGTAACCATCAGACCTGGGAGGAGCGAGGAGTCTCCAACACGACTGTCATCTTCTGGAAGCTAGAGAAGCTGACAGTAAGGAGAGCTCAGAGCAGCCTTAGCTCGATATTGACAGCAGCGGTGGTTGTAGAGTAGGGCTGGGCCTGAGGCCAAATGAGTTGGCAGAGTCTGCCTGGCCTCTGCCTTACCCCACTCAGCTCCATCTGTCTAACAGTGGATGTCAGCCTCGAAGAGTGCCAGCCTTGGAATCTGGTGACTCAGAAAAGGGGAAGAGGACACACAAGATATACGTTCATGGGTGGAAGGCTACCTAAAATGTTCAGAGCTAAAAGTCAGTCACAGTGTGGCCTGATATCCTTTAAACACTGTTCCCATCTTTTGCTTGCTTTCCCTCTTGTTTGTCATTATTACTTAAAGAGATGCCATAATTCTTGTATCCATAAAGACATTTTCAGTGGGGCCAGGGAATGAAAATCTAATTTAAAATGCCTTAAACAAAAATGAATTATTGATTAAGTAACTGAAAAGTCCAGTGATACTTTAAGGCATGGCTAGGTTTAAGGATTCAAAAATGTGTAAAGGTCTCTCTCCTGGCATTGCTAGGCTTAAAAGTTTTTAAATGCTTAGAATCCCCAGTAAAAGGAGACATTTTCTTTCTTTCCTTTTTTAAGTCTTTATTGAATTTGTTACAATATTGTTTCTATTTTATGCTTTGCTTTTTGGCCGTGAGGCATGTGGGATCTTAGCTCTACAACCAGGGATCGAACCCATACCCCCTGCATTGGAAGACAGAGTCTTAACCACTGGACCACCAGGGAAGTCCCGAGACATTTTCTTTCCTGTCAGCAAAAGTCCTGGATTTTAACCTAATTCTCCTGGTATGGACACCACAAGGCTAGGGCAATGGGAGATTCTGATTTAACTAGGTCGGGATTCTATGCCCATGCTTGGAAGTGGGGGAGGTTTTTCAACCCCAAACTCCACATGGATTAGTAATTGAAGAATGGTGGTTTCTTGGAAGAAATATGGATAGCATTGCTGGTCAAAGGGGGCATACTGCAAGGCAAAATAACAGATAGCCAACCTCATTGAATCTTTGGTTTACCAAGCAATGTAGACTAAAGGTGACTAATTCCGATGACGATTATCTGCAGATGCTATCGATGGTGATGTTAATTATCATTGGCATTTTGTGAAGATATTTGTATAGTGTGGTATATAGTTCAGTAATCTTCCCGAGTTTTCCTAGTCAGAAGAGTGGTTTAGGTACTTTGTTGGGTTAATGTATTGTTTACCAATTATGAGGGCTATAGGATGATCCAAGGACTAGGAGACATATTCTTCAAAAGTTTCATCAAGTGACTTTATGTCATGACTCATGTCTACATCAAAGTTAGATGGTTAAAATAAAATTTTCATGTGATTGTACTGTATTATTCCAGTAACACCTTAAGATTGTTTTGAACTAAGTCCTCAAGGCATTTCCTTTATTCCTTTCATGGAATTGTTATTTAACAAATACATTTGTAATTTAAAAGTAACATAAATACACAGTCAGAATATTAGGTATAATTTCCTCAGAGTACCATCTGGAATTCTTGACATCAAATTCTCTGATTATACTGGCACCAAATATTTAATTCATATTGGTTAAATAAAAGTAAGAGTGAATAAATGACTCTTACCTGATATGTTACCCAGGTATACATCCAGGATGACATACCCAGGTATATACCCAAAAATGGAATTGCTGGACCATATGGTAATTGATATTTTTAATTTTATGAGGACTTGTCATACTATTTTCCATAGTGACTGCACCATTTTATATTCCCACCAATAGTGCACAAGAGTTCCAATTTCTCCACATCCTTACCAATATTTTCTGGTTTTTTTTTCTTTTTTATATAGCCATTTTCGTGGGTGTGATGTGTTATTGTGTTTTGTTTTGTTTTGTTTTTTTCTTTTCCATGAAAATCACATTTTATTATCTGTTACTTCTTGTAAGCATTATTTTTATCATTGTGGTTTTGATTTGCATTGCCCAAATAATTAGTAATGTTGAGCATCTTTTCATGTGCATATTGGCATATGAAATATTGGCACATGGGATGTTATATATCTTTCTTGGAGAAATGTCTATTCAAGTCCTTTGCCCATTTTTGAATTGGGTTGTTTTGTTGTTGTTGTTGAACTGTAGGAGTTCTTTATATGTCCTGAATATTAACCTCTTATCAGATATATGATTTGTAAATATTTTCTCCCATTTCACGGATTGCCCTTTGATTCTGTTGATAGTGTCCTTTGATGTACAGATTTTGTTTGCTGTAGTGCAGTTTACTACTTTTTCTTTCGTTGCTTGTGCTTTTGGTGTCATATCCAAGAAATCATTGCTAAATCCAGTGTCTTGAAACTTTTCCTCTTTGCTTTCTGCTAAGAGTTTTATAATTTTAGATCTTATGTTTAAGTCTTTGATTCATTTTGAATTTATTTTATACATGGTATTAGGTAAGGGTCCAACCTTTGCATACGGCTATCCAGCTTTCCCAACACTATTTGTTGAAAAGACTCCCCTTCCCCAAGTAGTCTTGGTATCCTTGTTGAAAATCATTTGACCATACATGTGAGGATTTCTGGGCTCACTATTCTGTTCCATTAGCAATATGTCTGTCTTTATGCCAGTACCACACTGTTTTGATTACTATAGCTTGTAGTAGGTTTTGAAATCAGTAAGTATGGGACCTACAACTTTGTTCTTTTTCAAGGTTATTTTGGCTATTTCATGTCCCTTGAGACTCCATATGAATTTTAGGATGGATTTTTCTATATCTACAAAAGACCACTGGGATTTTGATAGTGTTATGGCCTATATTGTGTCACCTAAAAATTCACATGTTGAAATCCTGACCCCCAGTACCTCAGAATGTGACTGTATTTGGAGACTGGAGCTTAAAGGAGAAATTAAGTTAAAATGAGGTCATTAGGGTGGGCCCTAATCCAATACGACAGTTGTCCTTATAAGAAGAGGAAATTTGGACACAGACATGTACAGAGGGAAGACAATGTGAAGCCAAGGAGAAGATGGCCATCTACAAGCCAAGGAAAACGGTATCTGAAGAAATAAACCCTGCCAACACCTTGATTTCCAAAACTGTGAGAAAAGAAATTTCTGTTGTTTTAACCACCCAGTCTGTGGCCCAATCAAACAGATAGGGATTGCACTGAACCTGTAGATTGCTTTGGGGGGGGGGTGAAATTTTTAGATAGGCTGAATTTTATAAGTTTGGGCTGACTGTGTGAAAATGCTCAGCCAGTGGCCAAATTTGTATAAGTTCAACTCGGTAGAGGCATTGCTCCTACACGGGGACCTGCATAAGAAGGTATTCTGTTTTATTGGGGTTGAGTTTATTGATCTTGGAGAGGCAGTTTTCTTAAGGTGCTAGTCATAATTAGAATATATTTACCTGCCCTATTTTCACAGGCAGGAATATTGTGCTCACACTATTATTTTTTTCCCCATTTTTCTTTAAAATATTCCTCTCATTAAGTTTCTAGGGCTGCACGAGTCAGCTTTAGGCTAAAAATAGTATCGTTGCTGTTGCTGCCACTGTTCCATGTGGAAAACATAGCGAACTGCTTTACAGAAAAGGAAAAAAATAATTTTCTAGCGTATTCTTAAGATAGCATAAAAGCCACACTGACAAGGAGCCCCTAAATTGCCAGCAGACTAAGGTTTCCTGCACCAATTTCATGGCTTTTATTATTTTCCTACTGGCAGAACAGAAAGTAGGATTCTTCAGGTTCCTTCTACCCAACACATTGCTTGTGAAGGGCAGAAAATGAAGAATTAGCCTCAAGGTTGGCAAACTATAGATTGTGGGCCAAATCAGCACACCACCTGTTTTGTAGAAAAAAGAAAAAAATTGGAATGCAGCCATTCTCATTCTCAGCACTGTCTATGGCTGCAGAGTTGAGTAGTGGCGACAGAGATATGGTCTGCAAAGCCTAAAATATATACTATCTGGTTCTTTACAGAATAAGTTTGTTGGCCCCTGAACTAGACTATGAATAAGTGATGACTGAGTAATTTATTCAGACCTGTCATTTTAAAGATGAGAAAAATGAAGACGCTAATATTATTGAGAGCAAAGGATTCCATGTTGGCAGCTTAGGACAGACTGAAGAAGAGAAACTGATGGACTCTGGCAGACTCACCTCTCCTGGATTGGGCCAGGGTCAGCAGACAGGAATTGCCAACAGTGGAATATCTACAATATGTGAAGTACAAGGGAGGTAGAGTCATGATTCTAACAACTTCTGATGTGGGGGAGATAACAAGGATGGCACCAGGGGTAGAACCAGAGAGTAGGGGGATCAGTGATAAGTACCTGAGTCCCACCTGTGAGGACATGGAGAACTAGGTAGAATTTCCGGCAACAAAGGTACATAGATCCTGGGGGCTGAGCCATATGAGGTAGTAACTCAGAAGACAAATCATGGTATATAGGGGAATCCAGAAATCAGAGCTGATGAAGTAGTAACAAGCATTAGGTTCAATGTGGGTGAGATGAGTCCATAAATAAGAAAGGAAGTTCTTGAAATCTGTATCAGTCAGGGTCCCAGCGAGAAACATAGGGCACCCTCAAATAAAGATAATCTGAGGAGAGTAGCAGGACTAGTCTGTGTGACGGATAGAATGCGGCAGAAGTGATGGTGTGTTGCTTCTGAGGCAGGGTTGTCAGGGACTGCGGCTTATGTCTTGGGATCTTTCTCTCTCCCTGAGCACATTCTCAAGAAACTCTTACTGGGTTCATGAATGCAAGAGAAAGGATCACTCTGATACCAATCACCTGGTGCCCCCATTCTTCTACATCTGGCTCAGGGAGTTGTGATCAGAGCTGAGACCATTTCCAATTTAGTCTCCCCCCTCCCCAGCCACTCCCTGCCCCTAGATTCCCATCCGTGAAAACAGAACCGACTTCTTATTGGTTCCGTTCACTCAAGACAATAATGACAGGAGTGCTGGGGGTGAGATCCTGGGGGTGGTCCTTTTCACATTTTGAATGATTTCTTTTGAAGAGAAAGAGTTCTAAGCACTATTGCCTCAACTATTTCATCCTACTTAGGGCGAAAGTTAAATAAATTAGAACATTATTCTGGCTGGATTAAGTTGGCCAGAACGAAGCTATCCTTTGAATAATAATACACTTTGAGCCAAAATGCATTCTCTTTCTGAACCAGAAAAACTAGGATGGGCTTGATGTATATGTTTCCAAGGGGATAAAAACTATCTCCAGAAAGCTGTTTTGCCTTTCTCATCCAACTTCCATTTTTTGATAATCACATACACAAAACCTTAAAAAACTGTGTCTTTTGACTTCATCATCTATGAAGAGTACCAAGTGTCACAGAACTTGGAAGTCTTTTTGCAAAGTCAACATTTTAGGCACAGAAATTTATTTTGGGCTGTGTATTTATTCATTCACTCCTTAAACATTTACTGAAGGTATACCACTTGCTTCCTTTCTTGAGGCATCAGGGGCATAAAAAAGAGTAAACCCCTGCCCTTGAATGGCTCAAACCAACCTAGGTGGTGGCAAGTCAGACATAAAAAAGGACTTGATGTGTTAAGAATGACAATAAGAGTACTTGGAAAGGGTTATGGGGATAGTTTTATGACAGTTTTTGATATTCCTGGACACATTTTGATTCTTATAATAATCACTAGTTTAGCCCTTACAGTTGTGGCTTAACATTTTTAGTGAACCATATATGGAATTTTTACAAGAAGAAAAATTATAAATCTGTTTGTCTCAGCGTGGTATTTGAAAATGACCAAAATTATAGTTAGAATGCAATTCAAACACTGTGTCTTGTAATTATGAGACAATATTCAGAGCACAACTTATGCACATACTGCAACACCATAGAGTTATTATATTATTTCAGCAATACCTAACCTAATGGAATTACTTTCATATGATTTTATAAGAACTGAGATATCACTATAGCATTCATAGTTTGGGAGAGTTTTAGGTTCAAACATTATATCTATTACTGGGTTTTATTAATTTTGAATTTTTTGTATTGATACTGTATTCTGAACAGCTAGTTCTCTTAAAAATTTAATAGCTAGCTCTCTAAAAAATTTCATACATAGCCAGGCCACAATACTAGGTTATTTTGCTGATATAGGAGGTGAGGCCATTAGACCTGTTTGTTTGTTGGTAGAGAGAGGTGCAAAGTTTAGGAGTTGTCCACTAGGTAGGGGGATGAATGCTAAGTCTGAAATCTGAACTTAAGGAGCATTGAAAATACCTGCAGCCTTTGATATTCTTACCATTAATTTCTTTCAAAACCATCTGAGCCACAACTACTGAGCCCATGTGCCACAACTACTGAAGCCTGCATGCCTAGAGCCCATGCTCCGCAACAAGAGAAGCCACCACAATGAGAAGCCCGCGCACCGCAACGAAGAGTAGCCCCCACTCACCACAACTAGAGAAAGCCCACACGCATCAACGAAGACCCAATGCAGCCAAAAATAAATAAATAAAATTTAAAAACAAAACAAAACCATCTGCAGATGTGTGCATATTAACTGGCTCCGGGCATTCTATTACCTAGGAGGAGTAACACATTAGATGGCTAAAATTAGAAGGAAAGCAAAAAAAAAAAAAAAAGTGAAAACACACAGCCTGGTGAGCCAATGTCCCTGGGGCTTTATAGCAAGAGACGCTGAGTGCCAGGCAGGAGGGGTCCTTAATCCCTGTGAGGTGTGAGTGGCAAAAAGTGCTGGGGGGGGGCGTGTGTTACTGCAAACACTTGCCGTCTCCCACTTGCCTCTGGTCCTGAGTGTGGAGGGTGAGAGTTGGGGTTATTCACCATTCACACTGCCACACAGCTTTATAGCATGCTTTTCATTTCATGGATTTGAATACATCAGTGATCAGGGTGATGTGTGAGGGGCCATGGAGGAAGCCACAAGGAAAATTGGAAGGCATCTGAGTTTCATCTGTTTTATTTGTTTAAGCTTAGGAAAAAGGGGAAAAGATCGTAATAATGAAAATGTTAACCAAATTAATAAAAGTTACAGACAGTTGCTATGCAATAGGCACTGTGATAAGTGTTTTATGTACATCATCTTATTTAGTGTCCCTGGTGCTTCCCCCACTCTCCACAAGCAGTAAAAATCGCTTCCTGAAGTGCAGTTCACCCTCTTATAGCGGCACCATAAAGGGATTCCACCTAATTTGCAATTCCAAATTTATAAAGTCTCCTTGACCTTGTTGGTGATGATAGTGTCCCTGGGCATCGAGGGGAGTGGCGTGCCCTTCCTCCTTACCCAAGGCCGGGCTCAGACAGAGGAGAAAGTGCTTCTTGGCCAGGTAGCCCTGGACAGTTACCGTTGTTGGAGGAAGAGCCTCAGTACTGTCTTACTGACAGAGCCACAGAGTTGAGACCTGCACTCACCCCCACCCCACCTCTCTGTTCCAGGTCCACCACTTCTTGGATTCAGAGCCCTCGCTCATCTCGGGCTTACACAATGCCAGGGCAGGGAGAATGGCTTTCTGCCTCAAGGCCCTGCCTACACCAACACCCTGAAATTCCAGTGAATGCTATTCACTGTTCTGAAGGGAAAGTGGTAACAAGCAGATCTGTCTTGGATGCCTTCCAAGAAGCTTGGTGCCCAAGGGAAGGCCTGAGATAAAAACAGGCATGGAAGTAGGAGCCCCAAGAACTGTGAGTGCTTCACTCTAGGGACGCTGCTGTTTTTCAGAAGAACCTGATCTCCCCTACCTGGTAGACACTCAGACTCACTGTTCTTCAAGCAAAGAGATGCTGCAATTCTACTCCTTTCAAGGAGCTGTGGAGAGAAGGAACCAACCACTAACACTCAGGGCACTTGCACTTTTTAAACCTTCCCCTTTCTCATCCTTATTTTCCTTCCTTTTTCTATGTCTTTTCTCCTAAACTTTGCTTTTGTTGGTGGTATTTAGACACACTGTTTTCTCTCCTCTGGGTGTGCTCTAGGGTTTTATCTAATTGTCCTGCTGTTCTAGTGTCACTTGGCATTATTATTGGGAAGATGAATGGGATAGGAGTCAGAGTTCAGCAGGAAGGCATCTGCTCATCTGCAGTACATAGTGGAAATGCTCAGAGGTGAACTTTAATGAAAGCTTGGAAAAGATTTGCACAGAGTAGGCTGTCTTATATCCCACCAATGCTGGGGTGACCAAAAGGTAGTCCTTTTCTGGAGGGACCAAAACTGAACAAACAGGAGGTATTATATCTTTACAGGGAGTTCCCTGCTTGGGATGGCTTTTCTTCTGTAGGAGAGAAAATGGGGTGGGGGGGAAGACAGGGTGGTCAAACACGGAGGAGGTTGAAAACGGAAGCTCTTGAATGTGTCCTAACCACTGGCTTGTTTTTTGCTCATAGAACAATCTCACCAAAAAGAGTTTCCACTTCACTCGCAAAGCCTCTCACCCAGCAAAGCCTCTCAGGCAGCATCTCCCCTGGCCTCAGGTTACTGCGCCATCGCCATAGCGGGCTCAGGTTCTCTTACTGGACTTTCTTCGCCTTGACAGTTCTTCCACTTTACCAAGTAGCCAGAATCCCCACTTGCGAACGATTGCTTTGGCGCTTTGGCATTCGAGGCAAGGGGGACAATGGCTCTATTGTTCTTTTGGCCTTCTTGACTAGAGCAAATGTCTCTTCCATCTAACCCTGTCACCAAAGGAGACTGAGTATGGAGCCCTCCAAGATTCACCTTCCTTCCACTTCCGCTTTGTTCTTGGAAGAGGGTTTCGTGGGCCCCTCCCCACCCTCGCCCCAGCAAACCTGTTTTGGGACCCGAGGAGACAGTTGCCTCTTTCTGCTCTTCACAGAGTGGAAGTTGGGAGAGGGAAAAAAGAAGCGCGGATCAGGAAACTGGTTTTAGTTCAGATTCGACCTGCTGCCTGTGGTTCCTCCTGGACTACTAGGGACACGCACCCGGGTGCCCCGCAGCGCAGAGGCCACAGAGCGGTCCACGGGAGCCCCGGCCAAGCACTAAAAATTCACGGAGAAGGAGAGCCAGGCGTTGCGAGGGCTCGGAGCTGAAACTGTCTCCAAGGATGGGTCGGGATCCCGCCACCGGCTTCCGGCACCGCGGGCGCCAGGGAGTCCCCACGCAGGGCGCACCTTTGCGGTTGGGTTTCCCAGCTGCCTTCCGGGAACCCCGCCGAGCCCCCTGCGGCTCCGGGGGGCAGAGCCTAGCTCGCCTTCAACCGAAGCTCTCACTCTGCCTGCGCTCGGGAGTGAGCGCTCAGGGTCCCCCTCTGAGCATGCGCAGCCCGGCGCCCTCCCCCTCCTCTCTCGCGCCCCCCTCCGCCCCCCTCGCCCGCCAGCCTTTTGCTCCTTCCTTTCATTAAACAAACAGGAGATCCTGAAACCTGGACCCTGTGCTAGCTGCAGCTCAAGGAGGAGGCGGAGGAGGAGGCAGAGAGCGGGATGGGCGCTGAGGGGGATCCGTGATCCCGCGCTCCCCGCCCCACGCGCGCGCGCGCGCGCACACACACACACACACACACACACTCTCACACACACACACACACACACACACACACTCGCACAAACACACGCGTACACGCCCGCGCCGCGCGCTCGCCGGTTGGATCTCCCACGCAGGCGGAATGCAGCAGAGCCCGGGGAGCGGGTCTCCGACCGCTGCTTGAATGCACCTCGCTGCCGGGAGCCGGACGGCCCAGTAGGGCGCACGGGAGGAGGGTCCGCCGAGAGAGGTGAGTGGGGCGCCCGCAACCGCGGGCAGCTCCGGGACGCTGGGGCGGCCGGGTCAGGTTCCCCGCTGGAAGCTGCGGCGCAGGTGGCTCAAACCCAGCTTGCGGGCATTAAGGTGCAGATGAAGGCGGCGCAGGGGCGGTGCAGGGGAAGAGGGCGATCCCAGTAAGGGTCGTCTCCTGCGAGGTGTCAGATTGACCCAGCGGAAAGCTACACCCTCCCTGCTCGTAAACTTTCCTCCCCTGTCATTTGGGAAACGTGGAGACAAAGGGGGCGTGGAAGCTCCCTCCGTCCCGTTCCACTCTCCTGGCTGCGTTACAGGCTGCGCCGGGAGCCGGCGTGCGGGCGGGGGCGCCCTGCAGGTGGCTGGGGCCAAGTCCTCCCGCCCGGGCGGGGGTAGGGATTTCTCAGCCCTGGCTGTAAGCGTGGCCTTTGATTTTCCCTCAGGCGTGGGCACCTGTCATCCTTTCCTCCTCCCCCACCCCGCAGCCTAGGCGCCTCGTAGTTTGTGGGGGGTGGCGGGTGTCGCCTGGAGAATTGGAGGGGCAGCCTCTGGCTTTCCCATTCAGCACCAGTGCCACGGGAGCCGGGGGGAGGCTCGGGCCAGTGCGGGGATGAGTGATGAGTTACTAAAATTTGCCATAATCACCTTCTGGAAACGCTGGGCGCCGGGTTCTCTCCTCCCTCGGGAAGGTGCTGTCTTCACGCACACCTAGGTGGCAGCCTTGGGAGCTGGGCTGGGCTGCTGTGGCGTGGCTGGGGCTTTATTTTTGCCCCGGGGTTTTATGACACAAACATGTGGAATATGTGGAGGATTCTGGGTTATTTTTCTTTGTGGGGATACCGTATTCCCTTTTAACCTCTTTCGTGGGAGAGATTCTCTGCAGCCTGGTATCTAGCTGGTGGACAGGCACCGTTCTGAATCTCTCTTCGGTCCCAGGGAAGAGGTCCCGAGAAAAGGATTCCCTAAAATGCCAGTTGCATTGGGGTGGGGTCTCAGAGTGCGGAGCGCCTGCTGGCACCTGGGAACCGCCTCAAATCTAATCGTCCTTTGAAACAGCAGAGCCTGGTCAGTGTGTGAGGAGTCCAGGACTGGGACAAAGGGGATTGGAAGAGGGCCAGATGATGGCTGTTTAGGAGAGGAGCCACTAGAGGCCAATTGAGGCGAGAAGAGGTCGAGCGGGAAGCAAGGTACCCTTGCAACCTTCACTGAATTCCTCTACCCCTTCTCTTACTTCTCTTGTGTTTGGTGGCTTTTATTCATCGGGTGGGACTCTAATTTGGAGATTTCTGGAACGTCACATCTGGAGAATAGAAGACTTGACTATTTCTGAGCTAACCTTGAGCAAATTAGTTCTGTAAGTCTAGGAAATACCATGTTCAATTCTGTTTTGGCGTTTTATTCACACCTGGAAGGTGGGGTAGGCAGACAGGTATATTTGGGGGGGTGGGTGGGTTCTGTATCTTAGGAGGCTTGAATTTGTAAGAGACGTGTGTGTGGGGAGCCTGGAAGCCAAGTTGATGCTGACAGAAGGAAACACTAGAAGCTCAGATCCAGTACTTGTGACTATGGGTTGCCAGAGAGTATTCTCTTCACTTTAAGATGACTTGCAGAGTCCATCTCACTGCTGCTCTGGGGACCTTTTTTAATTTTAAACATTTTGTAACTTCTTTTAAGTGGGAGAAAGCATGATATACATGAGGTTAATTAAGAAAGTTCACTTATGAGAGAGACCTTGACTCGTAAGTCAACATTGCCAAAGGTGAAGAAGTTATTGAGAAAAGAAAAAAAAAAAAAAAAAAGAGGGGAATTGGAAAGGGTTGCATATTATTAAAACAGCTTCACTTTTATAAATTTTAAAAAGCATTCAGTAAGATGGAAATCTGAAGTTTTTTTTTTTCTTTTTTCAAACAACTGGTGAAGTAAAGACCTTTCCAGAAATATTTTCAAGTTGAAATTGGCCTAGTGGGGGTTTAAATATAATTGTCAGCATATGTCCCTTTTTATTGCATGGTGAATATTCACATCATTTTCAATGCAAATCTTGGCAAGAAAAGATTAAGATTTTTTTTTTTTGCTTTTTACTAGAGCTCTATTTTCTTTCTTTATGATGTATTTCCTCTTCCTACATCTGCAAGTTCAATTCATTTTGATTATATTCAGAGTCTATTTTCAAGTTTTTATTGACCACCTATCCCATATTTAGCATTGAAGTTCATATAATAATGTATAACATCGTTCTGGCCCCTAAAGTGTTTATAATCTAGATGTCAATACAGAATTAACACATATGAAATAACTAGAGAGTAAGATAGGTTTGTACTGTCCTGTGAGCTCTTAACATGCATGGCATATACTCCATTCTCCCTCCTGGCCTTTTCTCAACATTCAGAAAACACACATCAGCACTTACTATGTGCTGGAGTCTGGAGAAAGAAAAACACGAGGAAGTAAAAAATAGTCCGAGCTTTCAAGGATGAGGAAACAGGTATTTAGCTAACTATGATGCAATCTGATTAACTGTTATAGTTGTAGGGTAAATCAAGTGCAAATAGTAGACATGCAAGTGATTTTTTTTCTTCCCCTATGGGATTTGACCAGACGGTCTTTGAGATATTTTTGAAAAATGAATAGTTTTTACCAGGTAGGGAAGGATAGAAAGGACATTCCAACAGAGGAAACGTGAGTGTGCCTAATGAGTTAGGGTAACTATGAGCCGTCCCATGTGGCTAGAGCACAGGGTACTAGAGTGTGGATACAGAAATGAACAGCAGCTAGGTGACACTAATTAACAACTAATGCTGTGGAGTGTTTGGATAGGGATATGCCCAAGATGCTATGGAAGCACAAAGGGAGGGCATCCACCTAAAGGAGATTAAGAAGATCAAGAAGGTTTCTTAGGGTGGTTGAGGTGACCTAAGTCTTGAAAGACAAGAAGAGAAGGGCTTTCCAGGCAGAAAAAAAGCTATCTGAGAACTGGAAGTTGTTCTGTGTGGCTGAAGTGAGAGATGTGAGTTCTTAGCTCTGTGGAGTAGCAAACCATCAGGCCAGAGAAATAAGCAGAGATCAACTGTGAATGGAAATATCCCAAGCAAAGGTGCTTCAGTTTTATCTGAAAGGCTGGGAAAGAGTTTGCAGGTTGGGAGAGTTTGAGACATAATCAGATTTGCATCAGAGAAAGATAGCTGTGACCACAGTGTGGAGGATGGATTGGAGGCGGTGAGACTGGAGGCAAGGAGCTTATTGTGGAAATACAGGCGTGAAATGATGAGGATGGTGGCAGTGGGGGTGGAGAGGAGAAGATATGTCCGGGAAACAAGTGAGAAAGTCAACCTTGCTAATCTAAGAGGCCTCCTCTGTGTGTTCCCATACTACCCTCTGCTTTTCTAGAATTCACTTGCGTAGCTCTCTTTCCTGTGTTTGGAAGGAAAGACATTCACAGCTGCATCTCCAGCATTCATTACAGGCTTGGTACAGAATAGGGACTCAATAAATATTTGTGGAATGAATGATTAAATTAATGAACGAGGAAACCCAGTCATGAAGCAATGATTCCTGCATTAGAACAGTAGAAGCTAAATCATGGCTTCCATTTCTCCAAGGTGATCAGCATTTGGGAGATCAGTGACAAAATGACCCAGGAAAACTGCCTTTATGAAAAACTGTCCTGTGAAGTGCCAATAAGAAAGCAACATTGTGACATCACATTTTTTATATCTAAACATTATATTATTGGCTCATCTTGGTAGCAACAGCATTTAGCACAGTTCCTGATTCATAGTAAGCTGGAAGTAAATGTGAATTCTCTTTTTCTCCCCCTTTACTTGTCAGAATGTCCTGATTTTATGTGCTTTGCTCAAACTTTTAAGATAATCTGGGACCCGGGAGTTTGGAAGCCACAGTGTCTCATTTAAAGAGCTCGTAGCATCTTGGCATCCTGGGATAAGGGCCAGACCACCCGTGTTCCCATCTTTAAACACACAGCCCTAGGAACTGGGTCCCTTACTGAGCCAAACCTGAGTGTATTGAGTTCCAATCTTTTTTTTTTTTTTTTGTCAGTGCAAAAAATAAATTTTTTGTTGTTTCTTAATTTTTTTGGAAGTGGAAAATCTTAAATGTACAGCTTCAGCTTGTTGAGTTGCCATCTTAAAATCCCAATAAGAGATTTCAGAATGGATAAAACATGAGAATTTGTTTCAGGTTGACTCCAGGGGTGAAAGAGGGGTACCAAAGGTAGCACTTTGGGTTTGAACTTTGGTAGCTGGATGAAGGGTGGCAGAGGAGTGAGGAGAGAGGTTAGCTCAGAAAAGTGAAAGGCTCAATGCTGTTTTGTGGGGAACTGATTTTGGGGTAACACTGGAACATCCTGGAAAGCACATAGTACAGATTCCAGCATGTACTGATTTCACAGTAAATACCAACTACTGTTTTGATTAAGGGAGAGGATGGGGAGCAGGGGACCATAGAGCCAAAGACTAAATCTCAGCATTTAGCAAAATATAGGGGTTCAGGAGAGAAACAGGTACCGCAGAATACTCAGGCAATATGGGAAGGAACTGGAGTGGAAGTAAAGGCCTCAGAGAATCATGAGAAGGAGTGGTCAGACTTCACAGAAGCAGTCCTACCTATGTGCCAGGCCTTGTGTGAGTGCCTACATGTGGAATCTCATTTTATCCCCACACCACCTGCAGTTCTCTTCTCCATTTGACAGCTAAGGCAGCCCAGACAGAGAGATTCCAATAGCTTGTCCAAAATTACCAGACCGGGAAGTGGCAGAACCAGGTCACCAAGCCCATTTTAATAATCTTACAAACTCCTTCTCCATATCCAAGGTATAAATTACCAGGATTATTTTAAGTGCAGAGAGGTTGAAAGATTGAAAGTAGGGAACTGGAAAAAAAAAGGCAATGAAAAGGAGTTTCCTGGTGACCATCGAGAAAGCAGTTTTAGTACAGCACATGCTCAGAAGCCGTATCTCAGGGAATTCAGTGGGGAACGGGAGGTACGAAGATCCAGGCAAGATGTACCTGTCAGTCATTTATGAAGTCGGGTGGGGGAAGGAGTTAGGATACCATAGGGGGAAGGAACAGCGAGCCTCAAATGCAGTTTTTATCAATGGGGAGCAGATGGGTAGAGCTGGTGTCTGAGGAGAAAACGTGTGGGAAATGAGAGCAGGAGAGAAGAGATGGAGGAGAAAGGATGCCTCTCTCCAAGAGCATGGAAAGATGGATTCATGCTCTTCTCCTCCAGAACTAAATGACGGAGGTGCTTACCAAAGCACAGAGAGTTCAGATCTTTGAGAGTCCTGGAAACATAAGGAGCCTCTGAGTGCCGCGCGCTAAGGTGTCACTGGGACGTGTAGATGATGAACCTTGTTTATGTAGCACAGTGGCCAAGGGTGCAGACTCTGGGGCTAGATAGGTTCTATTTGAATTTTGGCTCTGCTGCTTATCAACTATGCAACTTTGGGCACACAGTTTACTTCTCTGTGCCTCAAATTACTCTTGCTCTTAAGACAGAGATAACCATGTTAACACATCACATAGAATTGTGGGGATTATATGAGTTAACATTTGTAAATCTTGGCACAGAGTAAGTGCTCAATAAATGGTAGGTATTATGTGTGACAACAGTCAGGTTAAAAATAAAATTTTGACTTTATTTTCAGGACTCTAGAGATTGTGTGCCTCAGTGTTTGTTTAAAAAATTATTTTGGTTGGTTAATAAATAGCTGGCTCTAATCCTGTTTTCCTAAGTGCAGGAATTAAATCAACCGACACAAACATGGCAGGGGCAGACCAACTCCACCGTCATAAGCCTAGGTGTGTCTGCCTATAACATTTGCCTAGTTGCCTCCTCCTTGTGCCTGTCTGGGAAGATGAAAGTTTGCTTGCCTTAGGCTGGTCCTCTCATTCTTCAGCCTCAGTTCATCACACAACAGGTGCTTAGCTGTTTAGCAAGTTGTGTTCAGGGAAGTGACTACATGTATTAATTACAGCACTGCTTTGGTACTGGGGGATGTAAACTCTAAATATCTCAAATGTGAGGTTTGCATCATTCTTTGGGAGTTAAAATCCTTTCTCCTTCTTAGAAAAGTTTGTACTGTGTTCTAAAATAGAATCCCCAGTGGATATGGAAGCCCCATCATCTAGCTAGTTGGCAACAGGTCAGTGACTAGAGCTTAGGTTTGAACATAACCCAGTGCTTTTTGCATTACACTCTGCCGAATACTTTTATTATTGCTCTGTAATCAAAGACTGATTTTTGTTTGCTTGTTTCATCCATCCTATTTATGTTTCAGACAGATTAAATTTATTACATTTCCCCAACTGAGATTTTTCTTTCTCACCTTTTGGTCTTTGGCCATGCTATTCTCTCTTTCTGGAATTTCCTCCTTGCCTTCCCCTGCCTAACTCCTTTGGTCCTTTAGGTCAAAGTCACTTCCTAGGGAACGCAGTCCTGACCTTTGGGCAGTAAGTAGGGTTGGCTTCCCTTTCTATGTATTTCTATTGTCCTCAACTTTGTATTTTCAGCACCTTTCATAGTGCTTGTCACATAGCAATTGATTGGATGGATTGTAATTCATTTTTGGATTGAATGACTGACAGTGAATGAATCTTGTCCTCTTGAGTCATTGCTGATGCCCCAGTCATGCAGCTTCACGTTATAGAAAATCATAGAATTTTCAAGTTCACTGGAAATTTTTTAATCAGACTTTTAAGTGAAACAAGATGAGGAGACTGAGAACCAGAGAGGTTCAGTGACTCGCCTAAGCTAAGTAGTGTGAGAACCAAGACCAGAACCCCAGCTCCTGATTTCAGATGCAGCGTCTACCCAGGGCCTAGATCAGGGTGAGCTGAGGGAGGCAGAGTCATGTAATTGCAGAGTTGGTTTCCGTCTTTATTTAAAATTTTGAGGTTTTATTCATCATGGATTTTTTGCATTAATTTAATTTCTTAAAATATTGCATTAAAATATTGTTTATCTTGATTACTGAGTTTTTGGTCACCCCTTTAAATTTTGTGCCCAATGTAAGTACCCTTCTGGCCTCACCTTAGTCCTGGCTCCATTATTTCCACTTCCTAGCCTTCATCATTGGTGTAAGAATGCAGTTACACTGTGGAAGGCAAGGGCCCTAACTGAAAATATCAAAGGAAACAACATTTAACATGGTGGTATGAGCTGTTAAGAAACATTTCATGACCTGGCTGATCTGCTAATTAGTAAATGTTACATTCACAACATAAAAGCAAGACCAAAAGGAAAAAATAAAAGTTGGAAGCTCTTGAAAGAAGCTCTATCATCTATCTATCTATCTATCTATCTATCTATCTACCTCAAGACCAAGGGACAATGTAGAGATTGTCTTCATTTATAAGTTTATATATGTGGTTGTTTATATATGTCTATATTTTTGATTTTTTTGAAGACACAAAATGGAAAAAGGAGAAAATTATTCTACTCATCAACTTGGTGGGTCTTGGCTTGTGGCACTGCTGTCCTATTTTGAAGATTTGAAGTCAGACGGTAAAAAAAATTGGCCATTTCTGCCCCAAAACTAAGAAAGGAAGGAAAAGAAACATTAATGGAAAGGAGAAAAAGAGAGGAAATTTTGAGGGAATATCTACTAAGTACCATCCAAGGCACTGCTCTCAAGTCTAGAATGGGCTTTACATATATTACTTCATTAATTTCTACAGCATGCTAGAATAGGTGTTCATCTTTCCATTTGACAGCTGAGCAAAGCAAGTCTCAGAAAGGTGAGTTAGTTTACCCAAGCTCTCACAGCTGGAACTGGATTCTCTAGTTGCAGCGAGCAGGGGTTACTCTTCGTTGTGGTGCGTGGGCTTCTCATTGTGGTGGCTTCTCTTGTTGCAGAGCGTGGGCTGTAGGCATGCAGGCTTTAGTAGTTGTGGCACTCGGGCTCAGTAGTTGTGGCTTGTGGGCTCTAGAGTGCAGGCTCAGTAGTTGTGGCGCATGGGCTTAGTTGCTCCGCAGCATGTGGGATCTTCCCGGACCCGGGCTTGAACCCATGTCCCCTGTGTTGGCAGGCGGATTCTTAACCACTGCGCCACCAGGGAAGCCCTGGGGTGCTTTTTTTATTGACGTTTCTGATGAGTAGCATGGAGCCCTGACCCCCACGCCGAACATGTTAAATTCAATGAAATCAGCAGTCAAGTGGAATCAGATATAATTAACAAGAAATAAAATCTCGTTGAGAGTAATGCTGTTCAGCTCAGAGCTCTACAAGCTGAGCATGCTTTATCATTATTCCCATCTCCCAGTCTTTGCTAGCGGTCACTTCCAGGCAAACCCACACACTCAAATGCCCTAATAATCAGCCCACAGCCTTCTCTCCTGGGGGTCATAGGAACTGAAAAAAATGTAAGATCTTTTCATTCACACTTGTATTAACTGGAAAAAAACATTATCTGTCTTTTTTTCCCCTCATTGTAAATGTAAGGCAATATCTCTAGGTTTGAGAAAATCTTTTGGGTTTAGTGTTTTACATGGGCTGACTTGTAACATGTGACACAATTCCTAGCTGGGCTAGTTTGGAGCAATTAGAGTATTTTAGGAATCAAAGAACCAAACCAATTATAATTGTACTGCAGTGTTATACAAAATGCAGATATAATGAAGTGCATGGTGTAGAAAGTAAAAATCAGTCATATTTCTGCCCCAGCCTCTTCCCCAGAAAACCACTGTCAGTTGTTTAATGTATGTTCCTCCATTCTTGGTCCATTAACATTTACATGTGCTATTCTTTTTTCTTTAAAGGTGGGGTTATACTTTACATATTATTTTATCATTTACTTTTAGTTACAATTTCAAATGCAAACAATTTCTTTAGATTAATAAGCATTTGGTAAATATTACTGTTGTATGAATAGGATGAATGCTGCTTTCCATCCTAAAATAGAGCTCAGCTGACATATCCTAGGGTCCTTTGGCCATCTGTCCTCATATATATTTTGTAGATACAGTCAATGAGGAATATTCTGAGCTCTTTCTAGGAGCCACCAACTATACCATGTGCTTTTCTGGAGCTCACCGTCTATCTAGCAAGAGATAAAATAATGAGGGGACTTAATTTGAACTTAATAAACGGCAACAGCTGTAAATTCTCCTTGATTCACGGAATTGCTGGAAGGGCTAGTCTATTTCAATTGTTTTTATTTTTCTAGATGAGAAAATTGAGGTCCATCGAGGTTAAGTGACTTGTCCAAGGTCCCATAGCTGGTGATTGGAGAGGCTGGGAGGACAGGCTGGTTTCCAACCTATTAAGCCAGTGCTGATTCCATCACACCTGACTACAAAACAGCCCTCACATCCAGAATAGGGAACAAGGGAACTCACTTCACACACACTAGCTTGACTCTCTAGCAAATTGAAACTCATGCTTTATGTAAATATGGTCACCCTCAAGCTGCTGCGGGTACTGCCTCCCCACCCTCATCCTCCCTGCCTGTCTAACCCCTGCCCGAGCTCCATCTTTGCCTCCTGCATGGCCTGATAATCTCCCATTTCAGTAACACTTTGAAGTTAGGCAACAATCTGACCATGTTGAGATGGGATGGTGGCCACATTACCTAAAGAGAGTGTTCTTCTATAGACATATTAGCAGAGATTTAATTTTCAGTTTTGCTTCTTGCCATCTTGAACTTTAAGGAATGAGTTCCAAAATAAGTGCATTTTACCTTCCAAGTTTAATCAAGGCATGAACTCTTCCTTATATTAACTGATGATTTTTCTCCATGATGGGGGCATGAATACTCTAATTATCCTTCACTGCTATGGTGGCAGGGTCACGTGGTGGGTTAACAGCTTGGACTATGGGGTCAGATGGACCTGGGTTCTAATTCCAGCTCTGCCATTCACTTAAATTGTGATGTCAGGCCAATCCCTTGGTCTCTCTTAAGTCTCAGATCTCTCATCTGTGAAATGGAGATAGTAAAAGTGCTCCGGCCCCAAAAGAGATTTTGTAAGGAATATATGAATTACTTGCTTTAACATAGAGTTTAGGACATAATAAGGACTAAGGAAATTGTAGCTACTATTATTCGTTATTTATGATATACAAGATGTATAACAGATATAGCCTTCAGAACCACTTAGATGTCAAGCTTTACTGGGTTGTCACATTTTCTTTCATAACACTCTAACCTTCTTTTTAAACAATAAGACTTAAACCAAACATCTGAAAATATGACTCATTATGCCGGTAACTCCCAAACTTTGTCAAGTCTTTGTCATAATATCACCTTCAGAGGTGAACCATGGAATTCTGGAGAATAGCAAGAGGTGGGAAAATGGAGGGGTTTGGTCAATACATTGAAGCCCTGCTTTAAATAATAAGTGTTAGCCCTCTTTCTTTGCATTATTCTACTTTCATGGAAATGCTTGGGAATTGATGAAAATGTGTGCCTTTTTGAAACATGAAGACAGCATTATTAATCACTCCTAGTTAAATACATGCTTTAAGTCTCACTTTCCTCAGCAGTACTGGTAGATTATCTAGATGTAGACATATATGTATGCTTGCATAGACTCATAGAACCTGAAGTGTGGATGGCAAGAATCCAGTCACTCACTCAGTGCTGGAGTCTCCCCTTTCACACCATATAACAAGAAGCTGTCCAGCCTCTCCTTTTCAGCACCAGGGCCCCATTCCTTCCTCTTGTTGGTGACCATAATAGATGTACCCAAGATAGAAGCTGATTGGATCTGAGCTGTGGTTGGCCAGGATCATGAGAGCTGAGGCAGAGAAGGTAACCTTGGTGCGTATCAAGCACTCAGATGTACATTCATCTCAGGACCTTTGCACCAGCTGTTAGCTCAGTCTGGAATGCCTGCTTTGCAAATATCTACATATCTCTCTTTCTCTCTACTTCATACACCTGCTCACATGTCATCACATAAGCCTTCCCTGGTCGCTTTGTCTAAAATACCCAGCCCATTCATCTTTAACTCTTTATTCTGCTTTAAATTTCTTCATTAGTATTGATTACCACCGTGCTGGGTTTTAACCACCTTGCTTTTTAGTATATGTTTACTTGTTTCTCTGTTTGTAGTCTGTCTCCTACTAGAATGGAAGTATCACAAGATGAGGGATTCTGCATGTTTTGTCCATTTTTATATCCCCAAGACTTAGAAGAGTGCCTGTCACACTCTATAAAGTTAATTCAAATTTACTGAATAAATGAATTAAAATGTAAAGAATAATTAGCACCTTGAGGGTAGATCTAAGAAACCAGTAGAAATCAAGTCCAAACCAAGTCCAAAAGACAGGAGAGTGAGAAAACATCTAAAAATGTGAGATAGTTCCAGAGACCCAGAGCTGGGCAGATCTGGGAATGTACGCTGGGAAACGAGGCCCAAGGTAGGGAGTGGTCGAAGAGGATTGCTCTGAATGAGGCAGAGGTGTCTCAGTTGCAACCACTGGCTCTCAGACACAGGGGGCTCTGGTGGGCGGGGCACATGCCATTGAGCTTACTTCTGCAGGAAAGAGATCATTTCATTGCAGACAACTTGAAACATTAAACAGATTGAGTTAAATTCTGCCTCCCTTTAGCTATGTGGGGCCAGTTGGCCAGGCTACGGGGTACAGCTCATGTGGAAGAAGACGAAATTAAGTGATGCCCAAGAAATCTAGCTTCATTTTATATAGAGACTCGTTTGTATAGCGCTACAACAAAATGAGCAGATTGGACGCAGACTGTGTACTTATAAGGAAAATAAGATTGGAAAACTAAAAGTATTTAGCATATGCACCTTCTTACCTCTATATGTGACCCACTACTGAAGCAATGTACATTTGTATAGGAAATCTTGTTATCTTGGGATCTTTAAATGTGAAGTTACTTCTGATTACTAGGTTCGGTACTGAGTACAATGCTGACAAGTGTTCTGTGTGGTTTGTTGCATTTGTGTGATCTGGGGCACAGCAGCCAGAGGCAGCTCTGTGGAGGACAGGATTGCCCTGAAGTTGTCCCGGAGTTTCTCCTGGAGAAGCTGTAAAAGGTGTGGGGGTATTGCCTGAACACCCAAGGCCAGGTCTTGATCTCTGTGGATTTCCTTGGAGAACAATTATTGGATTTTTTATAGTTCTTTTGCTTTGAGCAGAAGTTTTCACTCACGTAATTTCACTCATGTAAATATCAACTATGTAGAAGAAACTTACCAAAACTAATTGAAAGGAAATGTAAAATTCTTGGAAAGTTTAACTAGGTAAAAGAGAGTCTGCCAGTTAAAGGATGTCGTTCTGTGTGTCTTCAGGACAAGCCAGCCTTGAGGCAAGTGATAAAAACCTAAACTCTGTACCTTTATACATGGAGAAAATAGAATTTATAGGAAAAGAACTGAAAGAAGAGAAATCTAAACATTCAGAACTGAGTGAACTGATTGTCTGGTGTTACAAGAAGGGTAAAGTCGCTAGAGAATAAATCGGAATTTATCGTATCACTAGTACCTTTTCTAACAGGGCATCTGGCAGAGAAAATTCCCCATAGTCTTTCACCAAGAGGGGATCTTTCCCCTCTCTTCCTCTCAGATCTCACTTTTGCTATAAATCTTTGTTCCTCTACCTTTTCCTTGAATTCAAGATTCTCTGTTTTTAGTGGATCCAAGGGGAAGATTCATGAGACTAGGGCTTATTTTTCCTCTTGTTCTCGCGGAAAGCATGTAGGGCCACCCCAGGGAAACTTTCTGTCAAGGAATTTTTCTGCACTGTCACATCCTTCAATAGCAAAGAAAATATCTACCCACCAAGTTTTCCTCATTTTTCTCTCCCTGGTGTTAGATCCACTCCACCTCCATCCTAAAAATAATGATGTTACCTTTAAGGTAGATTCAGCTTTCAAGTAAACTTGCTCCTGAACATCCAGAAGGAAGAAATGAGAACTTTTCTTTTTCTTCAAATCGAGAATTATTTCTCAATTTGTGTTTAGGAAATGGCTGTAACTTCAGTGATTATACTTTTGACCAAAAAGAAGTTTTATCAAATTACAATTCCTTGGGTAATATTTTATAAATCAAGGTGATTTAAATATTGTTAAAACATGGGTTAAAAAGAATAATTGTTCCATTATTATAGGAGATGAAACATAAACTTCCCCTTAACAGTTATTCCATGTGGACTTCAGCTTGGAGTTTCTCCTCTGACAGCTTCCCAGGCTTCAACCCCTTTTCTCCAGACCTACCTTTCCATTGCAGTTGTCTTTGTCTGCCATCTTTCCCATTTTAGACAGTTCTTGCTGCGGTCTTTACCACCCAACTCCACCCCCTCCCCCCAGACAACTTTGCAGCCCATTCCCACCCCCAGCTCCTGAGAGAGAACATAAAGATCATTTGGAAACGGTGGAATGTAGTGGAAAGTATGAGATTTCAATCAAAAGGTCTGAGTTTTAGCCTTGACTACATCACTTACAGTGTGACCTGAGAGTTTTCTTAATCTCTCTAGATTTAATTGTTTGTTTGTAAAATGAAGACAAGGGTAACTCATAAAGAATTGTTCTGAGATAATTTGTGAGAGGGTGAACTCTAAAACTCTGCAAAAGTGTCTTATTAGTATATTATTTCTAATTCAGCGCCATCAGCCATCATTTTATAGAAAATGAAGGGAGATGAAGTAATTCTTCCAGGGATGCAGGGCTCAATTTTTTACTATTCATTTGGCAATTGAAGAACAAAGCATGTAGTATCAATCAGATGGAAATACACGTGCTGGCTGAGGATGTAAATCACCCAATGTGATTCACCCAGATGTGTTTCTCTTTGGGATGACTCTGAAGTGTTCTATTGTAAACAGAGTCCACGTTTGGCATTCATACAGGGAATCACTTTACCTCGTTTGCCCCAAATTGCTTACCTAAAGCTATTAAGCTTTATGCTTTCTATGTTCCCATTTTAATATGTAGTGTGTCTGAGATTATCCAGAGGAGTTGAGAAGGTTCTCATTCTTGATTTTTAAGAAGTAGGTGGGTAGAGGGAGGGGCTGCTTGCAGAAAAGGAAAATGGAGAGGACAACTGAATAAGGGGTCTGAGCTGATCCAGAAGGAATCGGCTGTTTCTCATGAACCTAAAATAGAAGGAGAAGCTTTGCCAGATAGGGCTGTGTGGTTTGAAATCATCAAATTCAATAACAAAGTAAGGGTGTCATGCCCTTTATACCTCTGTACAGTTAGAGAAACCAAAACCATTTTGATGGAAATCACCAGGAAAATTCAACTGGATGAATAGGCAAGACCTGGACAGGCTGATTGAGGTCTTAATGACTGTTAGGCAACAGCTGAAACTAGACACATTCCTTTTCTTTAATAATTAGACATGTTTCAGTATACAGGAAATATTTGTTGAAGGGGTGAATAAATGGAAGAGTAAGTGAATGAGTAAGTGAACCAAAAGAGTCATGAGTGAATGGGATTACCCTGAGCTGAGAGCTGGAAGCTGTTGTCTAATGGAGCAACCTAGTTGGACATTGGAAGCAAGAGGATGAGCCAAAAATGTGCTGGGTTAGAGATTCCAAATGATTGCTCTTAAGAAGCATATTTTAGCAAGACAGGGTCAGATAAAAGGCTTGCCCCAAAGGATTATGCCACTTGATGCTTAAAGAATATGATATCCTGGTACTGCCCCAGAGACGTAGTCTAGAATAATAAGCTGAGCATGGGCTCTGGGGTCCGGCAGATGATTTTCAGTTCTGCTCTACTAGCTTTGACATGGGCAAAATACTTAATCTCTCTCACCTTCGATTTTCTTCTCTGAAAATGGGCTAATAACACCTCCTTCGTATGATTATTGTAAGAAGTATCTGCGCTGTCTGTAAATCTCCTGGCATATTGTTTATTCTCAGTAAATGTCAGTTGCCTTCTCTTTTCCTTACTCTCGGACAAAGTATCAGCACTGCCCATCAGAGGCAGACATGTTAAAAACGAACAGAGAATCATAGCTCTTCCAACACTGGTTACTTCTACAAAACCCAATGTATACATTCTTAAGCGTGTCTCCAAATACATCTATGCTGGAGTTTGTCTTGAATGTTGTCGTACCTTGGAGCAGCCCTGCCACTTCTTTTTCTTCTCACTGCTTTTGATTACTCTGTGTTTCTTTTTCTGAGACTACTGATTTTGACTAAGATGTTACTGAGATCTTTAGGAACTGAATCTTTATTGTTGAGGGAGGTCCTTTAGCTTAGGGGACTCTTGTGATTCTCCTCAAATTGTACCGTCTTGGTAGGTAGGCACCTAGGCTGTTCCATAGAGGAGACTCAGTTAATATTTGTTGATTAACTGAGTGAACCACCTGCCCCTTCATCTTATTTGCCATGCTCGGGAAGCCGTTTGGCCCAGTTTCACTCATTCTTTTTCTGTTTCTTGAGAACTGTGTCAAGAGAAATGTGCCAGAGAAACAGGTCCATAAATAGATCATTACTCACAGGGAGAAATGCCAAATAACCTTGTTCTGTGTCCAGGAAGACATCGGGGCTCCTGAAAAGCAAACTGAAAAATGACAACTGAGCTTACCATTTTCATTGGAAAGACAAAAGATATAGACATGAGATAGCATAGTCCTTGATCTAGTGAGTGTTTGAGGTAAGATACACCTGGCATATCTCGAGCTAATTGAAAACTACAGGGATCCTAGAGCCTTTGAGGTACACACTTCTTACTGAGTCTAATATATTTCTATAAGGTATCAGAGAACACAATGCTTTGGGATACAAGGCTGTCCTGGAGAAATGGGACTCATGATGAGATAGTGAATGAACCAGATATCCCTTTTCAGGAAAAGGTTTATTCTTCTTAAGGTAAAGAATGAAGATTGATGTGGTGCTGTCTCATTTCAGGGAGATTCTTAGAAGCATTGATTTTATAATAGGAAACATGCATATCTCCTAATGCATTGGCACTGAATGCTCATACATCAATAGCCACAAATCCTCAGAGGCCAGGAAAGATTTTGATTCAGAGCCACTGTCTAAAGAGTCACTGTTCATTAGTACATGGATAATAAAGCCTTGAAGGATAGGAAAATACTAGGAGCACAAATGGCATACAGTGGGTTAATAGACATACTATTAAAGAGCACTACAAAATGATAAGAAATAGACAATAGTAAAATGAGCAAAGGGTGAAAGAAGAAACTCATAAAAGGTAAAATGCAAATGGCCAATAACTATATCAAGGGAAGTTCAATTTCATTAGTAGATGGAGAAAAGCAGGTAAAAAGCAAGATACCATTTTGAAACCATCAGACTGGTAAAATGTTTAAATATTGTTTTTATTCAGTGGTGGCAAGTGTGTGTGTGTATGTGTGAAAACACTTTGTACACTGCCGATGGTTGTGTGAATGATTACAACAGTTTTAGGACTTAATAGGTAAATATTCTCAAAACTAAAAATGCACACTCCTTGTCACTCAGTAATCTGACTTTGGAGAAGATATCCTAAGGAAATGAGGGCATGCATTTTTAAGGATATATATATCCAAAAATACAGCATTTAGTAGCTAAAACATAGAAACGCATCTGAATACTTATCAATAGGGCATTGAATAAATTATGGAACACTAAATAAATTGGAATGTGCCACTTTGCCATTTTGAAAAATATGTGTTTATGTTTATTCACCTGGAGTGATATCCTTTATCCTTTTGCAAGTGGAAAAAGAAAATTAATAATATTAGCTAAAACATATATATTGTTTACCATGTGCCAAGTATTATTCCGAGTTGCATGTGTTATTTCATTCAAATATCACAGTATCAATTCACAGTTGAGAAAATAAAACAGAGAGAGGCTAAATGACTTCCAAGGCACATAAATACTCAGTGTTAGAACTAAGATTTAAACTTTTGTGAGTTGGCTCCAGAGTTGGCAGTCTTAATGACCATGGGGTAATTTTTCTCAAGTGATGGGTATTATAAAATCCAATCTTTGTATTAAAAAAGAAACAGAAATAACCATATGTATATGTATATATGTACATATCGATGCATATACATTTAAAGGTGATGCTTCTAATAAGAGGCTTAATTATTTTAAGAAACAAGATAGTGAGATCCGTTTGCCTTTGAGTTTATCACACCCAAACAAACAAAATAAAACCTTCCTTAAATATTCCAGGAAATTCCAGAAGTTCTGTGATTGCCAAATTGATTTGAATCCTTCTCAGTATCTTTTTTGGCAAAAGACTTATGTACTGAGAGAATTTATGTCTACTCTGAGAGGTGGAGGAAAGTTACAGATCAGGTTGTATTTTAAACATATAGTCATGAATTTTTAAGACAGAAAAGCAATGAAACTAAGTGTATTTGAGCTCTCCAAGTAAGGCTTGGGTTTAATTTTTGATATCCTGATATGTATGAGGAAGATATCCTAAATGATTAAGTGCTGTGTTTTCTGGAAAGTCCTGGAAGAAACAAGTGTGGAGGGATAGCGTCAGAGATGGAGGATATCGTAAGAATACTTTGAAGTATTGTGGAGTAGGATAGAAGAAGGATCCCAGAAGATGAAGAGAGATCACGCAGTGGATCTTGTCTCTCTATTGGTAGTGCTAAATCGATAAAAACATATTTATGAGTCAAAATTGGTCCAAGTCGACGCTTATTAATGATGGTATTGATTCTAGACAAACTAGAACTATTGCACTTCTAAAACATGAAATTATGAAACAGCCATGTGACCACAACCTCAGCCTTTCATTTCACTGTCTTTGCGCTTGTCCATCCATCCGTCACCTTTTTCCTGGACTCCTTAGCCTTCTCTTTATCAATAGAAGGTTTCACTCAAACTACTGTCACTCCAGATTCACTTTGTCTCCTCCCATGGCTTCCTTGACATGGTCCTTTCCTAGTTTTTCCTTTTGTCTCCATGGCTTCTTATTTTCAGTCTGCTTTTCTAGCTTTCTTATTCTGTCTTCCTGATGTTGATGAACTTCTGTCCTCTGCTTTACACAATGCTCTTAGCATTGTTTCTGTTTTTGCTGTTGTCCTAATTAGAGCTGTCATTATTTTTGCCTATACGTTTTCACTCATATCTTAATTGGCCTCTTATCTCCACTCCCTCCAATCCATTGTAACTACTATTCGTGTCTGATCTATTTATATAAAATTCATCTCTAGTCATATCACCCCATTCCTCAACAATTTTCAGTAGCTCACCATGAAACTCAGCTTCTTCATTCTGGAACTCAGTATCCTTCAATATTGGGCCCCAGACTGTCTTCCTTATCTTGTCTCCTACCTGCTCAAGCTGTATAAGACTTCCTGCCTTTCCACAAGCATGCCTTGCATATTCCTCCTCCATGTCTTAAACCTTCTTATCCCATGTGTACCACTCAAAATTTTAGCTATCCTTCAGAACCTTCTAAAATCTTCCCCCATCTTCTCAGATGCTCCTAGTCAGAAATAATCATTCTCCACTTAACGTTCATGTTTTAGTCTGTTCTTCTATTAGTGCTCGTTTCATTTTTGTTCTTGCTTTATAGCTATTATGTACATGTGTTAGTCTCTTCCATTCACTATGCACCTCCTTGAAGAGAGGTAGATGTTTATTTTTTAATTTAGAGATACAGAAAGAGTATAAGGAATTCCAACACCCAGACGGTGATAACCATGATTAACATTTTGGTGTATACCCTTGCAGGCTTTCTTTATGCCTACATACAGTGCTCCTTATTCTAAAGAGTAAAACAATATCACAGTACACATATTCTTTTATAACCTGTTTTACTATCTAATGAGAAGTCAGAATTGAATCGCTTGCCTCCAAAAGGTAGTTAAGGAGTTGTACCAAGAAGAGACTGCCTGAGTTAAATCCCTGCTTCACTACTTACTAGCTGGGTGAACATAGGCATAATAGTTAACCTTTCTTTACTTCAATTCCCTAATCTGTAAAATATAGATATTAATAACACCTACTTCTTATGCCTATGGGAAGGATTAAATGTCACAATCCACGTAAAATATTTACCCTAGTACGTATGACATAATAAGCATATAATAAATGTTGCTTGCTGTTATTATAGAAACGATATCTTGAATATATCCATATGACAATAAGGAAGTATAGTCTAGAATTCCTGCTGAACACCTTGCAGCATACACAGGACAGCCCTGCACAACAGTGAATGACCTGAGCCCAGATGTCAGTAGTGGGAAGGTGGAGAGTCCACAGCCCAGGGTGTCCAGGGCCTCAGCTGGCATAGCTGAGATGGCTGAGGGGACCAGGTGCCTGAGGCTTCTCTCTACATTGTCGTTCTTCCTGCAGGAAACTAGCCTGAGCTTGTTCACGTGGTGGTGGAAGGTTTCCCACCAGTGAGAGGGTAAACCCCAATGTAGTACTGAAAATACTTTTCAATCTCTGTGTCATGTTTTCTAAAGTCCCATTGGCCAAAGCAAGTTCTGTGGCCAATTCCAGACTCAAGAGGTAGAGAAACAGACTGCTTTTTTTTTTTTTTTTTTTTTTTTGCGGTACGCGGGCCTCTCACTGTTGTGGCCTCTCCCGTTGCGGAGCACAGGCTCCGGACGCGCAGGCTCAGCGGCCATGGCTCACGGGCCCAGCCGCTCCGCGGCATGTGGGATCTTCCCAGACCGGGGCACAAACCCGTGTCCCCTGCATCGGCAGGCGGACTCTCAACCACTGCGCCACCAGGGAAGCCCCTCCAGACTACTTTTTGCTGGGAGGAGTTGCAAACCATTCTGGCTTTAAAAAAATCTACTACATGGGTGGACACACTTAACTGAGACTCATTCTGCCCAGCGGCCCTCCAGGAAGGCTGTACCAATTTACTCACCCAACAGTTGTCTATATTTCATTATCTCACAAACACTCCTAAGTTGGTGTTGAGGAGTCTTTGATCATTCAGGTGAAAGTAAAAGGGCAGGATAGAAACAGAACAAAATAAAAACTTTCTATTAATTCATTTTTGATGTTTCAGCTCAGAAGAGCCCAGATTCATGTGTTAAACAGCCTGGTGGCATCTCAGCTTGGATGTCACATGGTATCTAAACTGGAAGGCGTAAAATGGTTTATTTTCTCCCACAAACCTGCTTTTCCTACACTTCCCATTTCAGTTAATGGCACCACCATTATCCAATCACTTGACCCAGGTCTCCTCTTGGAACCTCCCTCTCCCTCAATTCCCTGACTTTTTTAATCAGTCACCTAGCCCTCCATTAATTTACCGCCTATATGTCTCTCATATTGATTCCGTGTTTCCCATTCCCATCACCATAGGGTGATTGGTTAATTTATACTCTTGTTATCCCTTACTTGGATCGTTACAATAGCCTCTGTGTCCACTATCACTTCCCCTACCACACCTTACCCACTCTAATGCCTCCAGAGTTATCTTTCCAAAGTAAAAATCAGACCAAGTCAATTCCATGACAAAAATCCCTAGAATTTTTGTGTACTTTGTGGACTCTCCATGTCCTTCAGGAATTAAGTTCAAATGCCTTAGCAGAGCATTCACATGCCTGCTCTAGGAGAAATGATAAGACTTCACCTGTCTTACAAGCTTGTTTAGATAAATAAAGGAGATGCTGTGTGTGTATACTGAATAAATGAATGAGTGTATGAATCAATAAGTGAATCAATGAATGCAAAAGAAGTCCTTCTGTCTGGCTGGAGTAAATGATTTGGAAGTTGTAGCGAAAAGATGCAGCTTGAAGGGTAATCAGGGACTTGATTATAAATGGCCTTGTGTATCAGGCTGAGAAGACAGGATTTAATTCTAGAAGGAACCAGGAACATATGATAGCAGCTGCTACTTCAGATAACCTCTAGAAAGGGAAGTATCTAACCCTATTTACATTATATTTCAACGTCCAAAAATGATTAGTTTGAACGTTCTGGTCCATGTTGAATAACAATTTCCTGATGAAACTTAATCCTCCTAAGTAGCCTGAATTCTATGACCTGACTTTCACTAAGTCTTCAAATTCACAAGGTAATTTCTGGAGCCCCTTTCATGCATTCATTTCTTTGGACATAACCTTTGACCTCTATTAGAAAATGGTCCCAACAACACTTCTGAAGCATGTTGATGACACAGTCAATTGGAACAGGATCCAAAATGGTTTCAGTTTACTGGAGTCGAGGTGTAATATTCCTATTAGGCCTTCCCACCTGTCTTCAGCTGTGCTCTGCACAAACCCAGTAGCCCTCTTTCAGGCAGGATTTGTTCTTCACAAAGACTTATTGCTTATTATCCAGTGCGCTGTGATCTCTGAGGTTATTGAAAATTGATTTCTTCCAGTGCCTTTCCCTGGTGCGAGCCACTGAAATCCTTGACCATCGACGGATGGAGAGAATTACAAACAAGCCAATAAATAAATAACAGGAGCCTTCTTTGTTTCAAGTCTCTGACTTCTGCTATGCTGCAAACCTCTTCGTGTGCATTTGCTGTGTCAGCTCCAAGTGAAGCAGACAGAATGGGCATTGAGGAAGGCCACTGGGAGGTGAAGCAGCAGGAGCCTGATAAGGAGAGGCCCTGGCCCTGCTGTGATAGTCTGCGGCAGGAGTTGAGCAGGGGCACTTGTTTCTCTGCTCCTGGGAAACAGCATGGCCACTTCATAAACAAAAGGCTCCATGTGGACTGCTTAACCTGCGCTCATCAGTTCAGTCTGGGATTGGGAATTCCTTTTAGTGGGAACCAACAACTGGATAAAGAGGTTATTATTGGAATGGGGTTTTTCACACTCTGAATAAGATCAATTTCAATTTTTCCTTGACGGATCTGCATTCTGTACAGGATCATCTTAACATTAGTTTGCTTTTGAGTTTTTATGCTAACAATGAAAAGATCTAAATTTATTAGTTCTTTCTCTCTTATGCTAATCCAGGAAGCATCCTTTTGATACCCAGCTAATAAAGACAATCTCTGAAACCAAATAATAGGCTGAAATATGTTATAAGTTCTTATTTCATTCAAGACAGGGGTTACCTTTAATTCTCCAGTTGAGACAGTTGTGTTTGTCTTTCTGAAAGCAGTTTGGTCAAGTGTCTCAAGTAAATCAAAGGATTAGCTAATTAATTCCTTATAGAATTGGGTTAGATCCTCTCATTTCAAATGGCAGCTTTATGCTTACTCATTGTCTTGAGCAGCCTTAAATATTGTTGCTATCTTCCTGCTCCATTATTTATGTAATCACTAGCCCTTGGTCTTCTGCTTCAGGTCATATAAAATCACTTACAGATACTTTCAACATGCACACAGAGGCCCTTTATGTCATAATCCAATTTAATGGGTTTTTTTTTCCTCTGCATTACGTCATGTGGGAATTCTTGTTTAAACTTTATTGATCTGTCTGGTTTATTGTGCTGGGCTATACAATTCCACATCACATGGGCAGGATGGAGAGGTACAGTGAACAGACTTACACTTTTTGAGTCTTCTCTTACCAGTGCACACAATTACTTCCTCTCTTTTGAACTGTCAGAGTCATTGTTTGCTAGCAATACATTTGCTTAGAAATAGACATTGTTTACACGATGTAAAAGCTATCTGTGTCCTCTATCTGTAGTTGGCAACTTCTGCTTTACACCAGTCATTAATACAAAAGCAGTAATAGTAACAGCTTTCATTTATTGAGTCCTCTTACAGTGTCATTCTGTAAGTGCCTTATATACATTATCTCATTAATCCTTCAGTATTCCAGGAAAGTCTGCACTATTATCCATAACCTTCAGATGAGAAAGGAGAGGCCCCCCAAAAGTTGAGTAACACAGCTAGTACATGTTAGACGTTAGGATTCAAATCCATGGTTTTCTGACCCTCAAAACTATGCTCTTAATCATATTATTATATATGCTCCAAAGGTAACCTGTTCCATTTTTCAGTTGTTGAAACATTTTATCTTAAATGTCTGAAATCTGTCTATAGCTTTTACTCACTGGTCTTATTTTGACAATTTTGGCTAGGTGAAGTGGCTTTCAGTTCTCTCTCTGGATTATTTTTAACAGGCAAAACATTTCTAATTCTTTCTGGAAGTATGTACTGGGCACTTGACCCATAGGGTTATATATTCCCATGAAAGAGTTTTTCATTCCTCAGAAACATGTAACTTTTTATAGAGACTGTTTTTAATGTCTCTCCTTCATCCTGGTATTTCAAAAACACTGTCTTGGGTTATTTCTGTCCATAATTCTTTCTGTTCACGTGTGTCTGTCAGATCTGGACCAGGCTGCACCCACAGCATCCTCTGTGTCTAAGACAAAGGCACCTTCAAGTGGCAGCCATTCCCAGGTCATCTGCAGATTCTGAGGTCAACTTACGGAGTCAGGACAGCTTGTTGGAGGGCCAAGGGATCCAGTTTGATTTGGGAGATGAGGTTCCCTCATTGCCAAGTAGAGCCAAGATCTTGTACCTACCCATATGTGCCTGAACTTCCCAACTAGGATTAAATTAACAAGTCAGAATTTCTGTCCTTGACCCTAAGGACTACCTGAAGTAGATCTAGGATAGATCCTTATAATACCCTAGCCTCGTTTTGATTTTGAAGATTTCTAAGGCTGGTAAAATTTTGTTTTGACAGAAGCCTCAGGGTCATTGAAGATCTCTTAATCCCGTCTCTGAGGGGTCATGCAGCTCTTGGTTATACGACTCAGTGCTGAGCTGCAGAATGGTGGCCCCTGTTGCTTCTGGGCTCAGTTAAGAAGAAACAGCTTCTGGTAAATGTTATACCAGACAGGGTCAAAGGGCTTTTGCACTTAGTCTCTTGTGCTCACATTATCCCAGAGAGAAATGTCCAGTTTAATCCCTTCTTCCTTTTCCTCCCTGGTCACTTGTCAGGACATCTAGAAAGAAATTTGAAGGTCCCAGATCTCAAGTTCCCTCTTTGTTTTCCTTTGGGCCATATGCACCGTTGCCCATTTAACTGAGGAAGAAAGGAAAGAGAAGAAGCAGAATTACTTAGCCAGAATAAGAAAAAGAAGAAAGATTCTAGATACATTAAAAAGAAACTGCAGAGCAATAATGACCCCACCTATCAATATTACAGTACAAAAGCCTGAACCACTTTACCTCTCCAGGTTATAACCCTCTCCTCCATCTAGCCAGAGTCCCCAGGCCCTGGGGGGAGAGAAGGCAGGGAATGTTTCTTACTTTCTCAACACCATTTTTGTTTAATATTCCACAAATATTTTGTGATGAAGAGGGCCGGAGAGAAGCAAGGAGAGCTTTGCTGAGGATTGGACCTGAGGAAGGGCTCTGCACCTTACTCGCCCAAGCAGAGACTGGATGGGGCATGATAAAGAAAAGATAGGTTTGGGGATACAGAGCAGAGGTGACTCACCTCTCTTTTTTTAGTTAGAACCTGGGAAAGAGCTCGATTTCAGAATTCCTCCATGGTGCACAAGGCTGCCAGGAATTGGTTCAGGCCTTGGTGAAAACATTTTTGGGGTCCCCCCAGCAAGGGTGAGATTGTGTTGGCATCCAGCATAGTTGGACTCTGGACTCCCTGCTGGACCACTAGCCCTGGTCATTTGTATTGGCTTCCCCTGTCCTCACCAGCCTGATTGTTGCAGGAGAGCTGGGTAGGAGAGGAAGAACCCAACAAGGGCCACGTGATGCCAGGAGCTAAAAGAGACATGGTGAGCACACATGAGATACCTTGTGGGGACCATCAGACACATACCTGAGTGAGACTCTGAGGGTATGGGGAGTGGGGCTGCTTTCAGTCCCACCCGAAGAGACAGGGCAGGAACCACTGAAATTTGATTTAGTCTATCAACCATGACCCCATCTTCTGGGGAAGCCTGGAGAAACACAACCACCTCAGATTGAAGTTACCAAACCCCTACTGCTACCAGAGGAGATGCAAGCACTCGTTCAGTCTGTAATGGCATGGAGAATAAGGCATTTTATTTTTCTTTGTAATGCAGACAAAATAGCATTTTGTATGTCACAATATCCAGCATTGCCTAGCATTGAAACGTCCCTTAAACTTTCTACATCATCTCATTTACTTCTCACTGATCAACTAGGTTAACAGTCCTGTTTTATAGGAGAGAAAACTGATGCACAAGAAGAAAAGATACTCAATTTGATCATCATATTAATAACAACTAATGGTCTCAGGTATACTATGCTAAGAAAGTTACATGCACTCTTTTATTTAATTCTTAAAATTACTTTGTGAAATGAACATTGCTATTATTTCCATATTACTGATGAATAAATTAAGGCTCAAAAGACCTTAATTAACCTGCTCAAGGTCACACAGCTAACAAACAACTGAGTCAGGGTTTAAATCTGTATCTTCCCCACCTAAAAGTCCAGGCTTCTAGCCACTTGCTGTTCTGGGACTGGCAAAACTAGAACTCAGATGTGATTAACTGTAAAATAACCGTTCTGTTTTACCTGCAGGGAGTTTCTCACTGCGTGTGAGACAGATAGCTTCTCAGATAACTTTTTTTGTGTGTGAGCATTTCATTAACATGCATCAAATAGATTTTCAGATGGATTCATTTCTCATTTCCACTGTTTTCATTAATTTGAATATCAAAGCATTTGCTTGTTTATACACACTGAAGAATGAGCACTCTAAAAAGAGACAAAAGGAACTCTCTGAAAAGGTTTTGGCATGTTTTTATGAGTGAAAAATAGTTTGTGTGAGTCATTCAGGGTTTGTGTGTATTACACACGATAAACCAAATGAGTGTAACAAGTTAAATTTATGAATTAAAGATCTGGTAATTCATCAGCCACCTGTCTGCAAAAGACGAGTTCAGTGTGTATAAAATGCTTCCTCTAATCGCATGGAGGGAATATGCAGTATGGCTATAAAGTAATAAGATTTAAAATATACAAGAATTTAGACAACCCTTATCACATATTATTTTATTTAAAATGCATTAAAAATTGTGTATTGAGTATAAGCTGTCCACTCTACAGCAAGCTTGGAGGGACTTTACATATCTTACTGTGTGTCCTCCTCTGTAAAGTAGTCATTTTAGAGTCTATATATATTTATTCCAATAATACTGTGATTTCTTAAAACATTTGGAAAACTTCCCTGAGTAAATTTCCCCCAGAGTCAGTTTATAAGGTGTATGAAAGTAATTTTCATTAATTTATAACCACCCTCCCTTCGTTAACAAAACGTGGTGATTCTCCATCCTATAATCTATCTGATTTACCAAACCGGGCTCTGAACTGCTTTTGACTATTTCTCAAAACCAAGCCCTGTGTCTCAGTGTCACCACTGAAGAGATCCAAAGGACTGTGGAGGAAGTTCCCAAAATGTTGGGAATAATGTGGTAACTTCCCAAGACAGGTAATACCCTGATTGGGCCTACATGCCTTTGAATGGACACATTCAGGTCTCCGCTTAAAAAATAGAGTGTTACTCTGTGGCCTCACATATATAACTCTGTGGCCTCACATATATAACTCTGTGGCCTCACATATATAACTCTGTGGCCTCACATATATAACTCTGTGGCCTCACATATATAACTGTGGCCTCACATATATAACTCTGTGGCCTCACATATATAACTCTGTGGCCTCACATATATAACTCTGTGGCCTCACATATATAACTCTGTGGCCTCACATATATAACTCTGTGGCCTCACATATATAACTCTGTGGCCTCACATATATAACTCTGTGGCCTCACATATATAACTCTGTGGCCTCACATATATAACTCTGTGGCCTCACATATATAACTCTGTGGCCTCACATATATAACTGTGGCCTCACATATATAACTCTGTGGCCTCACATATATAACTCTGTGGCCTCACATATATAACTCTGTGGCCTCACATATATAACTCTGTGGCCTCACATATATAACTCTGTGGCCTCACATATATAACTCTGTGGCCTCACATATATAACTCTGTGGCCTCACATATATAACTCTGTGGCCTCACATATATAACTCTGTGGCCTCATTTTGCCATTCTAGTATCTTGATTCTTCAATGAAACCAGAAGCAGATTTCTAGCCAGTGTGAGGTGTTCTTTTGAGCTCTTCATCCTATTAAATTTCAATCAAGACATCTTTTAAAAAATAACATTTTAACTAAGGTATAACTTGCAGCGCATGTTACATTTTTTTTCTGAGGGGGGCTTTCAGTCATTGGAGAATTTGGCTGCAGGATATACTTCTGACACCTGATTAAGAAACAGCTCAGCCAGACATCTTGATTATGGAGCACAGGTCACATTTGAAACAGTTGATGCATATATTATGTTGAGTTCCTCTTTTGGAGTTGCAGTAATTCACACAGGCTGGTATGAAGTTTCTTTTTGTATTCTCTCAACTAAAAAGTAAAAAGGAGGGGGAGAAAGAGAGAGAGAGAGAGAGAGAGTGTGTGTGTGTGTACCTTTTTGTGTGACTGCAGTAGCTATAATAACTTAGGTAAAGGAGCAGTTTGTTTTATGGGTTTTGAAACAAGGCATCAACCTAAATAAAAATAATGAAGTAGGTGAATTTCATCATTGATGTCTTCCTCTTGAAACTACAGAAACCCTCTCCTACCTCCTGGAGCCCCTGACATTCCAAGAGTCTAATTCCCACAGTGCATTGTTCTCATCTCATCTTCACCACCGCATTAGAGGTTATTGTGCCGGAAGCATTTATAAACAAGTTAATTTCAAAGCAGTAGGTTTGTGTTGGTGGTATTTCAGGCACTGATAATATATAGTAATTGGGGACAGAATCACTTTCCACAAAACCACAAACCCAAACACATTGATGACTGAACCCCAGAGCTAGCTAGACAGTGGAGGCTAACTTTACAAAAAAAAATCATTAAAGGTGGGACCTTTATTGGTAATGAAACTTCCCCTCGCTGCTCCTTTTTTACCCCCATTCTCCTGAATTCTCTGGAACCTCTTTTCAGTTAGCGGTAAATATTTATTTTCCATCTTTTCACAGAAATATTCCTTCTACCTTCTTGCCTGAGATATATTTACACATTGCCCCAGCCCTGTGTTAAAATTGCAACCCTGCCCTGTCTCAGTGGAGGCTCCTAGGCCCTCTGATCTCCTGCACCTGGATTTCCACCTGGGTTCTCACTATTACTTCGGACCATTGTTTAATCATCTTCTTTTACCAGCGTAACTTTATTTGAAATCACTGTCTCTTCCAGACTCTGTGCCTCCTCTAATGCTGTTACTATGGTGATACCTGATGGCTGGATTCATAGCTCCTCCTTCAGTCTTAGGTTTGTTTCACCTTTCTGCATTGTTGAACATCATTAGTCAAGCTCTCCTTGAAACTCTCTCTTCTCCAAATTCTCTTACCTGTCAACCTGTCCTTCAGTCTTTTCAATTCCTCTTCTTTCTCCAGTCTTTAACAACTCTTGTGACCCCATGCTTTGCTCTTTCTCCCGCGACATTCTCCTCAGAAATGATCTAATCAACATTTAATTCCCCAAACTCTCTTCAGTGTGACTCTTCTTTATTTCTGTTATCGTTGCCCTAACTCTGGCACCTGCCCCAATGGAAAAAACTCCTAAAATATGTCTCCTTATCTTAATGTCTCCCAAATTCCTACTGAGTCTCCATTATGTCTCCAGCATCCTCTTTCTGAAACATAGATCCAATCAAAGCATTCCATTCTTCAGAAATTGTTAATGAATCCTGTTACCTCCAAAAAAAGGGCACCGGCTGCTACAGGCTTATGAGAGAAAAGGGAGATGAGGAAGAAAGGAAGGAGCAGCAGTATTAAGAAGATGTGTGATGCTCTGGCCGCTGCCTCACAAGAAGCCAGGAAGAGATAGCCGGTTGAATGGCATGCCTGTCTACCTGGTCGCACGGGTTATCTTTGGAACAGCTCATTCATAGGTCTTACACCTCAGAGCGGGCTGTGGAAAGGAGGGGGTGGCTGAAATTTATCTTCCTGGATCCCCAGCCTCCCCTGGTTCTCTGCTGTCCATAGTTAGTCTGAGGAAGCTTAACTCCTCTGTGTGGTGACATTCAGCTCTTTCAGTAGTCACTCAGACGGATCCTCTGCCCGTGGTGTAGTGTTTCACTTCCCTGCAAGTGTCAGGAGGAGTCAGAGAGCTGGCTGGCCCGACTACATGTTGGTGGGCCAAGAGGGAGTCCTGTATTCCTGAGCAAACTGCTGGGTTCTGGAAAAGCCGTGACTCCGGGCGTGTGAGGTGCCTTGGTTGCTGCTACAGCAGAAGCAGAGTGAGCAATCAAGAGCCTAGGAAGCCAGCGAGGTCAAGAGATGAGGGACACAGATAAGGTGTGTCCCATATAATACTCAGACTCACTACTCATCAGGGAATCAATAATGAGATTCCGTTTTTCACCTGTCAGCTTGGTAGAAGCCAAATTGATCGTTTCTAGGGCTGGCAGGTTGTGGAAAAATTGGTGCTCCCCCAGAGAGCAGCTGGGTACCCACTCTGGAGAGTAGGAAGTGTACTCATACAGAGGAATGCAGAGAGCATTGAAGGGCATGGTCTAGTGTTTATACATCAATACACTGCATTAAAAAAATACTAGTAATGGAAAAGAGCAAGTTGCAGAAGAATACACGTAGCATTTGAATTCAAATAAAACATAAGGAAATGGAGAGAACGTAAAGGCAATGGGTGTCAAGTGTGGTCACTGCTGCTGAGAATGAGCCCTATGGAGAAAGAGATCATGGGCAGAAGCTTTAAGCTGCTTAGAGGACTGGAAAACCAAGTATGGCACTGGATATGAGAGTGGCACGTCCTCTGCTCGGTGTCACGGCAACAGTGACGTGCCCTTGCCTATCAATGACAGAGCGTGAGGGAGGCTGTGATGACCAGTGGATGTAGAGGCCCAGTGGGAAAATGGAAAGATTATATGCAATGCCCCCTAGAGGCTCTGTGAAGTATTAAGGGAAGGCTTTCCTCAAGACTGGGGTCTCGGAGGGAACATACTCCAAGCAAAATACGAGAATTCATGTTAAGATGAATTCATTTGACTACTGAAGCCTGAGGTCATTCAGGCAGAGTTAATTGTCCCTTGTCTATGTTCCCCAAACATATATTGCATTATCTTAGAGACTGTTCTGTTCTCAAGGGTAAGGATAATGTCATATTTATGTAGGGTCCTCAATATATAGTATCATAACTAGTACATAGTGAAGACTCATTAATGTTTGTGGATTGGATGAACAAATGATTGGTCAGGGTCTCTGGAAATCAGTTTGAGCTATGATAGCTCCTTTCAAATCTGAATGAAATCTTCAGGTGAGAAAAATCAAGAAATACTGTGTGGCTGGCTTGAGTCTAGACTCATCAGGAGAGACAAGAACTGTCATGCCACTTTGGAATCACTTTGAATATTTGTGAACAGCTGCATATTTGTCCTTCAGGTTCATGCAATTTCATGGGTCAAAGCCAAAGAATGAGTAAAAGCCAAAAATTGTTAATGTATACAGTTTCTAGCTGTCAATCAAATATCAAATTCTGGAGCACTCACAGTTATGACAAGGTTTGATGTGTGTGTGTGTGTTGTGTAGTTTCCTTCATGAAACCTGAGGATTTCATGCAGATCTCAAAGACCACGTTAAAACATTAACCACACAATATAACAACAAAAGTCCCATCAAACTGATAGATATTCTCTGAAAGAAGATAATTTAAATATACATATATATTTTTTCAGATAATAAATGTGTAAATTGGACTCGCTGATGCCTGGATTTATTTCAGTTTAATACTTTTGAGGGCTTATATAGGCTTAAATTCCTTTAATATTGGTAGCCGAGAGTTTTTCTGAGTAAGAAGCCTTTTGATAGACTTTACATTTAAAATTTAATCATAGGGGCTTCCCTGGTGGCTCAGTGGTTAAGAATCCACCTGCCAAGGCAGGGGACACGTGTTCGAGCCCTGGTCCGGGAAGATCCCACATGCTGCAGAGCAACTAAGCCCGTGCGCCACAACTACTGAGCCTGTGCTCTAGAGCCTGTGAGCCACGACTACTGAGCCTGTGCACCACAACTACTGAAGCCCGCATGCCTAGAGCCCATGCTCCGCAACAAGAGAAGCCACCGCAATGAGAAGCCCGTGCACTGCAACGAAAAGTAGCCCTGGCTCACCGCAACTAAAGAAAGCCCACGTGCAGCAACGAAGACCCAACACAGCCAAAAAACTTAATTAATTAATTAAAAAAATTTTAAGCATGAAAAAGCAATAAATACTCTGCTAGATTATAGGCATAGTATATTTTACATATTTTAGACTATAGTTTCAGACTGATTTAACCCATTCCATTTGGAGGAACATGTTTAGAATATCTTTTGACAAATTATAACAGTGCATTGAAAGCATTAACTCACGAAACATAACTAAAATCATCTGAACGTTGTATTTGGCCAAAGATTCTCAGAAAAGACTCTAATGAAAGATCCAGTAGACAGCAGTTGTAAGAGCAGGCAAAAAATAATAGATCCTGTATTATCATACGACATTATGCTTCTTTGCCTGGATAAACTTGTACTCAAACTCTTGGTCCTCTGACTCTGCCCCCTTGTCCCATTACACACCCTCCCAGCCAACTAGGGTGCTCTGTCTTCTCTGTTCCCACTGGGCTTGTGTTAGGAAGTATCCTTTACTTGAATTATTTATTCATCATCGTGTCTACCAGCTTTTTTCAGTCCTCATAGTGATGGCATCTTAATTTGCTATAGAGTCTCAGGTCATGCTCAGAGTTTGATTTTAGGAGCAGCAACGTATGGTTTGCCTTGATACAGATCACACTGTCTTTGTGTGGCCTCAGTTAATTGTTTTACACATATCTCAAGCGGTGAGGAGCCTGATATAAACTTCCCTTAACAGGAAAGATGGTATTGAGTAGACTATGTTTTCCAAAACATATGTTTATTAAGAGTTCCAGAACGGGCTTCCCTGGTGGCGCAGTGGTTGAGAGTCCGCCTGCCGATGCAGGGGACACGGGTTCGTGCCCCGGTCTGGGAAGATCCCACATGCCGCGGAGTGGCTGGGCCCATGAGCCATGGCTGCTGAGCCTGCGCATCCGGAGCCTGTGCTCCGCGGTGGGAGAGGCCACAGCGGTGAGAGGCCCGCGTACCGCAAAAAAAAAAAAGAGTTCCAGAAAATCTAAAAGCTGCTAGATCATGTACAAATCACCCTCTTGAACTGGATGATTATTCCTTTTCATTTAAAAGAAATTCTCATTCTTCTGGACCGAGCTGAGAGTTCTCAGTTGACAGAACATGGGGCTTCCATGTCTTTACTTCACATTGAACCTTCGTAATAAGCCACCACAGTAGTTTTACTCTTTTGCCTTCTAATCCAATGTTCACAGAGACTAGAATGATCTTAAAACATAAATCAGGTCATCTCATTTCCCTGTATACAATAATGGGTTCTCAGTGCTCTTAGAGGAAAAATCCAATTCCTCACCATGTGATCCAACCTCTCATGATGACTTCCAGCTGAATCTTGTCTCACTCTCCCTTATGTCAGTTAAGATAATACTAACTGCCCTACAAGCTCAACCCTGAGCTCTCAAGCTTAATAGCAGCAGAGGTGCATTTACTCGTGTAAATCCGGTGGGTAGAAAGAGGAAGAGAGGATGGGCCTTTGCTCCATGCAGTCATTCAGGGGCTCAGATTGACAGGCATATGGCAGCTTTACATTTGGTTCTCTGACACTCTGGGTATTAACGTCCAACTGGCACTTAAGCAAAGAGAGTGGAGGGTTTGTACGGGCCACATCTAGTTGTGGCAGTCCCATCTAAATTCTTTTGACCAGGGATCAGTCACATGGCTATGCTTGTGTGCAAGGGGGTAAGGTTGAGAAATAAAATCTTACTGGAAAGCCACTCCCTCCAGACAACCCTACAACACAGAGGGGCATTCTCTGGTGAAACGCTGGCTGTCTCTTCCACACTCCTCTTACACATTAAGCTCCAGCCACCCTGACTTTACTCTGGTCCTGGCATATTTCTACCCCAGGGCCTTTGCCCATATTGTTCCTCTTCTAGGAATATTTCTACTGCTCTTAACATGACTGGTTATTTCTTTACTTTTAGTTCTTATCTTCAATGCCATTTCATCAGAGAGACTTTTCTTTCTTTTTTTTATTTTTAACATCTTTATTGGAGTATAATTGCTTTACAATGGTGTGTTAGTTTCTGCTGTATAACAAAGTGAATCAGCTATACATTTACATATATCTCCTCCCTCTTGCATCTCCCTCCCACCCTCCCTATCCCACCCCTCTAGGTGGACACAAAGCACCGAGCTGATCTCCCTGTGCTATGTGGCTGCTTCCCACTAGCTATCTATTTTACGTTTGGTAGTGTATATATATCCGTGCCACTCTCCCACTTCGTCCCAGCCTACCCTTCCCCCTCCCTGTGTCTTCAAGTCCATTTTCTACATCTGCATCTTTATTCCTGTCCTGCCCCTAGGTTCTTCATAACCAAATTTTTTTTTTTTTAGATTCCATATATATGTGTTAGCATACGGTATTTGTTTTTCTCTTTCTGACTTCCTTCACTCTGTATGACAGACTCTAGGTCCATCCACCTCACTACAAATAACAGAGAGACTTTTCTTAACCGCCTGTCAAAAGTAGGATTTTCCCAAGCACCTTGCTGGTTTCCTTTATAGTACTTAACATAATTGGTAATCATTAGTTCCTTTACTTGTTTTTGTTTGTTTCTCCCACTAGAGTGCAAGCTCCAGGAAACTATGTATATGTCTTTTACATCACTGAATTCCTAATGTCTGTCATTGTGCCTCACACATAGTATATGCTTAATAAATATTTTCTAAATTAAGGCAGAGGCTCTGGGTAATAAGTAAATCATTACATATTGAACTAAAACACATTACTTATCATTAATATAGATTTATGTATTTATGATTCTATGGCCAGGTTTCACACAACACAGTCAATGAATCATGATTACCCTACACTGACACTTTATGTTATCCCAACTCTTTCTTGAACAGTCATAAACAAACGATTCCAGTTAGCTATTGCTGCATAATACATTAGCTCAGAATTTAGAGAATTAAAACAGCAACAATCATTTTATCATCTTTCACACATTTTTGTGGGTCAAGAATTCAGGAAATATTTGACTAAATTATCCTGGTTCAAAGTTTCTCATATGGTTATGGTCAAACAGTGGGTGAAGCTAGAATGACAGTGGGACCAGAGCAGACCTAGAGGCTGAAGGTTTCCAGATAAAGTGTTCCTGTGAGCAAAGCAGAAGCACTTTTGTGTTTATGATCTAACTTTGGAAGCATTGCATCCTTTCCGCTGTGTGCTATTGTTGGAAGCATACAGTTTCAAGCTTAGAGGACATAGACCCCATCTCTGGATAGGAGGAGTGCCAGTGAATTTGTGGATGTATTTTTAAACTATCACACTGACCAGGAAGGAATGAATAGAATCCTTGAACTTTGCAGAGTATTTTAAGGCATTGTTATTACCAGGCTTTCTCTTTCATCCTATTTTTCACACGGGCCACCAAGGAATTCCATGGCACTTAATTTTCTTCCTGCACGGACCTCTTTAAGATATATATATATTCAGGACCTCCAATTTGAAAAGTGCTTTCTCTGCTCATGTAATGAGAGCACTGACATTGAATTGAGTACCTGCTTCTTTTTATACCATTGGAATTAGACTGCATTGATCCTTAACGTTGCTTTGGCACATTTGTGGAAAAGAGCTTTTCTCACAGTAATTGGTCTTGGATTCCCAGCCTTCATATCCTACATAACACATTCTCTGTTTTCATTAAAAAAAATTTTTTTTAAACAGTAAGTCAAATATTCTTTACTCTGGTCAGAATTCCAGAGGAAGGAATTACCATGAGTTCTAGGATCCTGCTTTATAACCATCTCTCTAAACTTACTTAATGGGATGTTTTAGAAGGTGGATAATTTGGATTAGAAAACACACAAACTGCTAGATTGGGCCGAGCTCCAAAGTGCACATTAATCAACGTAATCCTTCTACTATGAAAACTTACTTATAGTTAGAAAAATTATATTGTTCCAAGTATAACCTTGAACAAGGGTTCATTGACTTTTAAAAAGTAAATGTTTTATTTAAAGAAGAATTTTATATTTACAGAAAAGTTGCAAGAATATTATAGAGAGTTATTGTATAACTCATACCCAGTTGCCCTTATTGTTAACGTTACTTTGGTTCATTTGTCACAACTGAGGAATCAATACTGATACATTATTATTCACTAAAGTCCATTCTTGATTTCGATTTCTTTAGTTTTTACCTAATGTCTGTTTTCTGTGCCAGAATCACACATTGCATTTACTTGTCATGTCTCCTTAGACTCTTCTAGACTGTTACAGTTTTCCACACTTTCCTTGTTTCAGATGAGCTTGACAGTTTTGGGTTGAGAACAGCAAAAATGCACAAGGAAGACCAAGCACTGTTCTATTAGGAAGTTGAGCATTGTGACTAAGAGAACAAACTCAGGGATGGAATAGCCATGTGTGTGAATCCTAGCCCTGGCACGTACCAGCTGTATGCCTTTAAGTTCCTTAACCTACCTGAGCTTCAGTTTCTTTACTGTCTAAGTGAGGAGTAATAGTACCATCTTTCTAGGGCTGCTGGGAGAATTAACTGAGGTAAAGCATACAAAGCATAATGCTCAATGCTTAGAAGGTGCGAGATTGCTCTTTAAACGTATCTAAAATAGAGGTCAGCCCACAAAAGCCTTTTCGAAGTATAACATAGCTGACCTATTTTTATGGCAATAGTTATAGTTACATCAATGCCAAACAGGTATTGCGCACATACCATGTATATACAAGTCACTATTCTAAGCACTTAACATACATCAACTGAATTAATCGTACTATTAATATTACTAAGTCCAACCATTTTAATAATATTATTTCTAGGGAAAACACTTCTCACATTTTAGATGTGGGAGAGAATAAAGAGAACATTCCAACGTGAGTAAAGTCATGACAGTCGATATGTGTACGTCAGTATATGGATGGAAGCTGAGGAAAGTGAACCGAGCAGACAGGTCTGGGTGTGGGTGTCTTAAACAGGGGTGTATTGGAACAGGATGTTAAACCATTATTGAAGGGTTTTGACAGACCTGAATTTATGGTAAATTTTTCCATATCTTCTTTCTCAAGACTTGCTAGCTGGGCTGGTGGGGGGGGCAGGGGCAGAATTTGAGGACTGCCCTTACGTTCAGACATTTGGTACGGATGAGATTTATCAACAGAAAGGAGGGAAAATGCTCTCACTTCTCAGGGTGCCCACGGCTTAGAATAAATGGAAACCTGGCCTCACTGTCTCCATGATCCCTTCCCCAAAAACCAAGAGACAAATGTGCTCACGACTTACTAATTAGGTGGAACCACTGTAATGATTTCATTGCTGTTGCAGCTTCCACCAAGAGGGTGTTTGATTCATGTAAGGCAATCAGAACTGTAATCCACTGCTAGCAGGAGAAAACAGACAAGAACGTTATTCCTAGTGAATGTTTGCTTACTATCAACAAGGGTGACAGGGGATAGGAAAAAAGGGTCTGTGTGCCAAAAGCATGCTTAGAATTCCCATCTGTTATCATGGGCAAGTGTTTCATAAAGTAAAACAGTGGTTTCCTCTCAGAATAGCGTTGGGAGCTGAGGACAGAGGAGGAAATTAACTACTGAAAAGTGTTCCCCTGATGACACTTAAGCTGATCCCGGCTTCCCTAGTGGCTGTTGTTATTTTCCACGTGGATGCTCTTCAGGAGGAAAAGCAAGAAGACAACTAGCATCTTTGTTTAAAAAAACCCACAAAAACCTGCAGTGCTGCAAAATCTCATGTTTAATATCAACAGCAGTCTCAAATTACTGGCACCTGCAAAGTGCTGGCGTAAGCACCTTTTTAAATCCTTCCCTAGTCCAACACGTTAGATATAGTGACTTTCATTTTAGAGATGAAGACATTGAGGTTGAGAGAGGTAAAGCACCTTGCCCAAGGTCAAATAACAGAGCTGGGACATGAACCCACACCTGTCATTTCTAGAGCTCGTGATCAAAACCACAGTACTACAGACCTGTGTCTAGAATGGCAACGTCTGTGTCTTGCCCAAGCAGTGTCAGTGATGCCCGGTCTGGAAAGGTCTAGCCAACCCAGTGGTAGGTTTCTGAGTTAGAAGAGACTTTAGAGACACCACAGGTTCTCAACCTGCCTGCACATTGGAATCACCCGGACACTTGAAAACATACTGATTCCTGAATCCCAGTCTCACACCCTCTGATCTGATTGGTGTGATGTGGCATTGTTGTGCAGGGGGAGGGATTGAAGAGTTCTCCAGGTGCTTCCGATATGATCCAAGGCTGAGAACCACCGACCTAGACCAACTCTCCATGACTGGCTGCTCCTGTGGCCCAGGGACCATCAGCATCAGTACCACCCGGGAGTTTGTTAGCAATGCTGACTGCCAGGCTCCGCATCAGGTGATTTGTATGCACACTGAGGTTTAAAAGAGTGGCAGTGCCCAGATAACCGCTAAAGGATGAGGAAGAGTTACATAAAGAAGGAAAGGAAGCGCATTCTAGACAGACGGATTCATATGCACAGAAGAGGGAGAATGGCGCATTCAGGAACTAGAAGTTGGTTATAAGATCACGCTTTTCATACAGGCTTCTGCCCCAGGGCTTGGCACTGGTCACCTCCTCTATCTGCATGGTTCTTTCACCTCAAATGATCCCAGTAAGGGTCTTCTCAGTACCTTCTCAGTAAGGACCTACCACGAGCACCTCATTTAAATTGTAATCCTTCTTCCAAATCTACACTCCCAGATGCCATTATTTGCTCTATTTTTTTCATAAAACTTGTAACCGTCTAACATGCTAAATGATACACTTACTTTTTGTCTTTATTTACTGCCTGTCTCCACACTAGAATGCAAGCTCAGTGAGTGCCCAGATTTTGTTTGGTGTCTACCAGTGCATCCTTCAGCACCGAAAACAGCTGGCACTTAGAAAAGCTGCTTTCTCTATATATGTTGAGTTAACGCATTAATCAAGCTGTGAAGGGCTGAGTAGGTCGTGCTTACTTTACCTGGAACTTCATTGTAAAATTCACCGAGAGCCTTTTCAGGACTTTAAGTGGGTAAAGGACAAAATCAGATTTTCACTTGATTCTAGAAAGACCACCCGGCTGCTGTTTAGCTAGTGAACTTTGGGTACAGGGAAGTGGAAGGCTAGTTTGGTGACAGTGGCACCCTGCACTAAGGGAATAGGGGCTGGAGAAGATGGGATGCATTCCAGGCCGGCTTAGGAAGTAGCATCAGCAGGGATGGCTAAGGGGGTGAGGGAGAGAGAAAAGTCATCCTAGGTTTCTGGTTTAGGCAAGGAGAGGGATGAAAAGCCATCAGAGAGTGCTGAGGAAGAACCGACATTTGGAGGGAAAGAGTAAAGCTATTGCGAAGTATTGAACCCTAGACTGGTAACTCGGAGGAAATTTGAATTGTACATTCACTAAACAGTGATATATATTTAACATTGGCACTATGCTAAGCCCCTGTGTGTAAGTGATATTCATTCAAAAAAGTACCTACTGTGTGTCAGGCATGGTGCTGGCTCCAGGGGATACAGTGATGAGTAAGGCAGATGTGGAATTTATAAACAGAAATAGATCAAGTGGTATGGGAGTTAGAGGACGGATGTAAAAGAGAAGGGGAGAGAGAGAGAGACCTAAAGAGAGATTCCTTTGATCTGGGAATTCAAGGAGATGAACTTTCTGGGATTGTTAGCATTTACACTAGAGCTGAAAGTAAATGTAACATTTAGAAAGAGAGGACAAAGGAATCAAAGGCATGGAGGCCAAAAAAAAAAATTCTAAACCATGTCAGGAATAGCAAATAGTTTAGATTGTTAGGAATTTAGAGACAAGGGTTGGGGGGTGGTATAATGAGAGGCAAACTTGTAAACACAGGTAGAGATCCCTGAAAGCCAGGTGAAAGATTTTCAACTGTAAGATTCTATAAGAAATTAGCCTGAAACATCATAGGAGCTCAGCGTGTGTCTATTCAGTACATGTGTGAATCATTTTTTTAAGGGAGGTGATGGTTACAAAGTGCTGTTTGGGGCAGATAAGCATGATTTCAGCACAGATGTTGGGTTATAAGGGGAGAAGCTGGGAAACGAGGCTATTTTAGTTGTGCATTAGATAGGCTATTTACTGTCAGATAATCCCCATGTTTTAGTGTCAGCACAATGAAAGTTTGTATCTGGTTTTTGTGAGAGTCCACTGCAGGAGTTCCTGGTTAGGTGGCTCATATAGACAGATGGCTCTCCTCTAAATTGTAACTCAAGCCCCCAGCCTCCTTGTATGTTGTAGTTTCGCCATCCTCTAGGCCATTGGAGTCTCCTCCATTCAACTCATGGATTGCAAAAGAGAAAGAAAGATACTCTTGAGAGGAGTCTATGGGTCATCCAGAAGGAGCAGACAACACTTCCATTAGCCAGAATGCAATCCCATGGCGTCAGCTAACTGTGAGAGAGGCTGGGAAGTAGGCTAGCTGTGTGTCCAGAGAAAAAGGGCTCCACCACAGTAATGAAGGTGAGAGATAATAAAGGCTAACTGAGGGAATAGAGAGGGAGATACGCATTCAGTAGATACTGGGAAAGTAGAATTGATGGTAAATTGCTACTGATTGGGCACAGGATGGCAAAGGGTACATTCTCCAAATGTAATTGCCACGAGTAAAAAGATGTTTCCATCGCAGGCCTTTGAATTATACATTAACTTGTCCCAGATGCTTTCTATTTGAAGAGACAATGTAGCAACTCAGGAGAAGATTCACAGAGAAGAAGCTCTTGCTTCAGTATGAAAGCTTTTTATTCTCTGTTTTATTAAAGAAAATAAGTTCACCATGAATGTGTACTGTTAGTTAAAAGTTTAAGAAAGCATGCATCCAAATCGCTGAGTTTTAGGCATGCTTGCTGGTTCACTAAAGGATAAACAATGCATAAACGCAGTGGGGAAAACCTTTTGTTTACATGTCTCTACCTTGACAGATTGTTCTGAGGATTGTAGAGAAAATATAGGTAATGAACCCAGTACAGTGTTTAGCTCCTAGAAATAAAAGGTAGCTGCTATTATGTGGATATAACAGAAAGACAATTACGGAGGGATGGGTCTAGGTCAGGTGAACTAGGCAGCAAGTAATAAATCCTGGCGTGCTCGTATAGCGTGGTGATACTTTACAAGTCTAATTGTGCTGGGTTATTTCTCAAAGGAACTTCCAATTCAATAGCAGCTCACCAGTGTAGGAGTCTCAGCTGAAATTTGCTTTGCAGCCGATCTATTGCACAAATTGAGGCAGCTGTGCACAGCATGCTTTTCATTTCAATGACTCTATCTTGAAGGGTGTTATGCAAAAGGCCACTAATCAGGGAAAAGGCTCTCTTCAATCGGCAACTTCTCAGGGCCTCATGCAAAGGAAAATTTGCCTGTTTCATTAAGAATGAACCAACCTATTGGTTTGTGTACAACCTGGGTCATTTACATTTTCGGTTAAAAAAAAATGCTTAGATGTTATTTCCAGTCCCGTGTCTTCCCTCTCAGTTCATTAGCCTGAATAAACTAAGTTCCCTTAGTGGAGAAATTGATTGTAGAACCGTAGGTTTCTTGGGGCTGGTTGTTGCAGCATACCCAGATAACCTTAATAAGATTAGCCTTGTCTTTTCCTATGGGCTTTGATGATGGAAATCTACCAGTCTCCAGTTAAAATCCTTGTCACATTTGACTTTTGTTTTGCTTAATTTTTACAATGTATTCAGCTTGAAGAGTAAAAGTAGATTGATCTGTTTCACTCCTAAGTTGTTCCTTACACGGATTTCCATGCCCTGGTTCATGTTTTGTGGGTCTGCAGTCAGTGTATGAAGCAGACGGTGCTAATCTATATAATCTGATTTATGGAGAAAGAAGATGAGACCATGAATATTAATATCCTATTTTCGTGTGATGGTATTCTAAACATATACACTATAAAAAATTCTCAAAATATGAAAGGAAATGATCCCGGGGTCACCTGTATAATTTCTATCCCAAAGAAATGAAGCTGGGAAAGAGCACGTAAACAAAGTATGATTCCGGGCCTTGCCATGGAACAAACTACGGCTCTGAGGCTTCAAGTCTCTGTTCAGTTGTGAAGTACTAGGTGGTGTATTGATGTATCGGGGAAACTGAACACAGCCTCCAGTGTCTTTGTGGATCAATTAAGTGCAAGACATTAGCTTGATGGTTTGTGAATGCTCATATTTCAGTTTAGGTGATTAGCTGTTACAGAAATCAAGTATGATATTGGGATGTAGCATTTTTCCTTTTTCCTGGAGTTATTGGAAATGGATCTAGTATTTGAACATTGGATTTTGGATCTCATAATCGTCTTAACTCCCTAATTTTCCCCAAAAGAAAAGTGAGGTCCAGAGAGATGAAGCAGCTTGCCCAAGATAACCCAGCAAATTAATGATTACATTGCCATATCATATGATAGCCCATTGGCGGTAACAGGTGTCCACAAATGTTCCTTTCTTTGAATAAACATCAAGGCTCTGTCTATTCTTAAAGAAAATATTTTCTCTGAGATCATGATCATGGTAAAAACAGGTTTCCTTTCTCTAAGTATGACTTTATGCTCCTTTTCTCTTTGTTTGCTATATTGGTTATTCATTCATTAAGTAGCCACTGAATATTGTCATGTGGTTGGTATTCTGCAAGGTTCAGCAGGACAGCAAGAGAAGAGTGAGTATGCTTATATACTGAGTGGAGACAAGTACTGGGCTAATTATCAAGTAATTAACCAGAAAAAAAGTCCACATAATAGAAATGCACTTGTTACAATGACTATGAGAGTGGAAGATTACAGATAGAAGTTTATGAAGTACCATTAAAAACCCTCAGCAGTGATCTGATTCTAAAGTGCAGTGTTTTACTTCTCTTCCCAAAGAAAAGATATTAAGGGAGATCACTTAACTGTGAGCCGCTGAATTTGAACCAAACGTTACACATCTCCTAGAGATAAATTTTCATGGCCAACAATTGGGAGAAACCACTCAAATGATGTAAAAATTAAGATTTTTGTAAGAGCCGAGGGAACAGACAGTTGTTAAATAATCTAGTGTCTAAGAGAAGTGATGTTTTAGTTTAGTTTGAAAACTGAATTACTCAAATGGCTCTAAAAAATTTTTTTTAACCTTGAAAATCATCATTTCCTTTTACAGATTTGCAGTTCTGGTGATTTGTCAAGGGTTATATGCCTGGGATCACAGATTTAGCTTCACGTCAAAATCAATTTCAGTTTTGCTTCATGTTAAAATGTGTAGTTTGCTTCTAATACCTTTCCTCTTTTTATAAAATAGCTTGATTTTTTTTTCGTTAGACTAGGGCTAATTTTATTGTATCCCTGCTTAGCAGAACTGACATTCCACCAGCTTTGTGCTAACCTCCTGGTCCAATTTTCTAATTACAAATGACATGTGGAATAAATTTTCTAATTACAGATGACTTGGGGGAACAAAAGGTTCTTGGATGAGAGTGATGGAAAGATACCAACTGATGGAGCATTGTTAGGTGTCTGGCTAGTGAGGAAAGTCTTCCTATGACTAGAACTCTCAAACCACAGATCTTATCTGTTCCATAGATTTACTTGTTCATCTAAACATTTATTTATCGTTTGCCTCCAAGTGCTACAGATAAACCAGAAAGCCAGAGAGGTCCCTGCCCACATGGAGCTTCCTCTGTGTAGAGAAGACAGATAACGAGCAAATAATTATCACATACCTTCAGATAGAGATAAGTGCCAGTGACAAGAAAATGAAATAGGACAGTGGTGTAGATGGAGAGTGGTGAAGAGTTCCGTTAGCTAGGGTGGTTAAGAAGGCCCTTCTAAGAAGATGAAGATCACGGAGAGATCAAGGAGGAACGAATTTAGGCAGAGGGAGCCATAAGTGCAGAGACCTTGATCTGGAACCAGCATGAAGTGTTGAGGGTCAGAAAGGCTGGAGTGGCTGAAGTATAATGTCCGAGAAGGAGAGTGGTATTAAGAGATGGAGCTAGAGATTTGACAGGTACGTGGGCAGGGAGAGCAATAGTTCTCGAAGTGTGGTCCCCAGACCAGCAGCAGCAGCATCGCCAGGAATCTGTGAGTAATGCACATTCTCAGGCCCCATCCCAGACCTACTGCATCAGAGCCTCGGGGGCAGAGCCTGGCATTCTGAGTTTTTACCAGTCCTCCCAGGGATGCGTGCTCAAACCCAGGACCTGCTGATCAAGAGCATTGTTTTCCAGGATAAGGAATTTGTGTTTTATTCTCCACTGGATGGTTTTAAGCAGAAGAGGGAAATAATGTGATTTAGGCTTTGAGTAGATAACTTTGGCCTTTGTGAGAAGAATGGACAGATTGGTACTCTTGTAAGTATCTGTTCTGACTAAAAATTGTAGCTCAGCAGGAAAGAACAATTAGCAGATTCATGCTGAGCTCTGTTTACTTTTATTGTGAAGGATAATTGTGTTCAATCTTATGCCTGAATTCCAGATGTCAGATACCTGAAAATGCAGTTAGTAATTCCCTACTGTGAGATGTCAGGGCACTGAAATTCAAACACAGTTGTGGAAACGCAAACCCATTATCAATTGTCTTCGGATACTAATGTCTTAAGTAGGGCAGATTTTCTAGTTGAAAACACCAATTGGCTTTTGCAATGAAGTATAATTAGGACAGTTGTAAATTAATACGCTGTCTGTTTTACTCTGGATACCAGCCCAGATTTGGTAGGGTGTGTGTGTGTGTGTGTGTGTGTGTGTGTGTGTGTGTGTAAAACATGCTTCCTATGTGGGGACTTAACCTCCATACCATAAAATCCCTCTAGATATTTATGGAGTCTTCAAGGGATGATCCAAGACTGTTCTAGAACAAATCTTTTCAACCACCATTTAAATCTGCCATTGTCTCTTCTCTCTTGTTCTACTTTACTTTCTTTCTGAGATATGCTCAGTAAAGTCATATGACGTTATTTGTACCGCAACTACCACAGGTATATCTATACCATCTCCCATTGCTAGAGATGTTGCCTTTTGTAATATGCCCTCTTGGCTCTGTCAGCCTCCCAGTTAGGCTAGTGCTAAAGCTGCTCCGTCGAAGGGGCAAATCTCACACACGCTGTTGTTGCCACTGTCAGACAGACTAAGCCCCAGGAAGTGCTGCCTCCAGATCTCACAGGTGTTGTGAGAGAAAGCCACTCTTTCCATTCCTGCTTACGTTTCCTCTCTCCTTGGGACTCAGACAGAATGCTGGCCACCTCTACCTCCCCAAGGGCATCCACTTTCTGTGTTTTGGAATAAATTTCCTCCTGGCACTTCCTTTCTGGTTAGGCAAGATTTCCATCTTACATTCTTGCAGAAATCTTTCCTGGAGTCTTCTGACCTACCCCAGTCTGGTCTGGTGACTCTAGGCAAGCAGCACACTTTCATCACTGCCATCACTCTTGACTGTCATCCTCAGCATTCACTTCTCTGCTTTCCCGTATAGGATCCTGTTTCCTGAATTTCATGATTTCCTCTTTCTTATTTCTTTGTTTTGGAGGAGCACATCCCTCACTTCCTAAGAAAGGGTGCACTAGAGGTGAAGTTTTTGGTTTTTTTTAGAATTTTCATGTCTGAAATTGTCTTTTATCCTCACACAAGATAGTGATAGTTGGACGTATGAAGATTTCCAGATTAAAAATCACCATTTCCTTAGCACTTTAAAGGGATTGTACCATTGTCTTCTCATTTCCAGTGACATTCAGATTGTTCATTCTTTGTATGAAAACTTTTTTTTCTCAAGATTCTTTTCTTTCCCCTAGAATTCTGAAATTTCACTGTGAAATGCCTTGGTGTGGGTGTATTTTCACCTATTATGCTGGTCAGAACTTTAAATCGAGGTTCATATCTTTCACATGTAGGGAATTTTCTTGAATTATTTCACTGGTGATTTCTTCTCCATTTTCTCCATTCTATCTGGTGGTTTGATTTGATTTTAACGTGAAGCTGTTTGGAAGCTCTGGGCACTAGAAGAGGTTTGTTGAATCTGGTCTTCACTGTAGGGTAACTGGATGGACTCCTTTCTTTGGGAACTTCCGATGTCAATATCTTTAGAGTTTTCTCTTTGGTTACAATCCCCAGGGAAGACTCTTCCAATCCCCTGCCTGGCTGCCAACCTCTGGGAGTTGAGTAGATGTGAAAAAGGGCTGAGGTCTGAACATTCAGTAAGTCAGTGCTCTGTCATTGCATTGTTTTCAGTACGGTGCCCAAGTCTCAACTGGTGCCCCCCAGTTCAGAGAAACTCTGTTCCCTTTCCTGAGAACAAAGCTCCAGGATTCTACCAGGATGGAGGAAGAATTGGAAAAGCCTTTGGGGAGCCAAATGCTTCTTAAACATTCTTTTAACAAGTCTTCCTGTTGCTGGCCTCATCTTCTCTACCCCTTCCAGAAGTATTTGGTGCATTGATTCCTGAGCCCATTGGGAGTTCTGCAGTGTAAAGCAGACTGTTCTTGCCTCTCCTTGCTGCTGATTTAGAACTTTGCTTTTTTGAGTCTAAGGCGGTTTCTACCCATTCATCTACTTTCTAGCCCTTAACATTTTGTTTTATTGTCTCCTCTCCCATTTTCCTTTGTGAGTTCATACATTAAAAAAATTCTTGGGTTTCCCTGGTGGCGCAGTGGTTGAGAGTCCGCCGGCCGATGCAGGGGGCGCCGGTTCATGCCCCGGTCCGGGAAGATCCCACATGCCGCGGAGCGGCTGGGCCCGTGAGCCATGGCCGCTGAGCCTGCGCATCCGGAGCCTGTGCTCCGCAACGGGAGAGGCCACAACAGTGAGAGGCCCGCGTACCGCAAAAAAAAAAAAAAAAAAAAATTCTTTACTTGAGATTTTATGGGATTTGAGAGGGGAGCAGAATTAAATGCATGTGTTTAATTCACCATTTAAAATCAGAAGTGCTTTCAAACTTATTTCCTCCCCTCTAGTCTCTGAACTGGATTGGGAGGAGTGGAGAGTTATATGAATTATGGCACTTTTATCCCCACACTCCCCAGTTAGAAAGCAGAAATAGATACAATGGATTTAGATTAAAAAGTTTTTTTCCCTCTGTGTTACCTATGGACATGGTCCAATTCTATTTCTGCTTAAGATAAGATGAGCAGGGATGTATTTAAATTTCAGAAAGAGGAATGGAGATTAGATAATAAAATCTCCTGACTGTGTGGGATGTTGAAGTCGGTTATCAGGGGAATCCTCTGAAGCTTGTGAGTAGCTGAGTTGACAAAGAACTAGGAGCAAAAGCATGGCTCTTAACTTGGCTGGCATTCCTTTGTGAGGCACAGCGATTAGCACAGAAGCAAGCATGCTCTTCTCTTTGTCTGGATTAAGAAATATCTGCAATTTTAACCAAATACAATGTTCTTATTGATGCATGTTTGGATATTGCAGAGTTGTCCCTGAGATCAAGTTACTTACATCCAATTAGTGCCTGGGCATCATTTTTGAGAGTGGTGGGCATAGCTGCTGCCAGATGGGCAGTGACTTAGTGAGGATGGTAGAGGGGAGGAGGGGGATGTAGCAGCTGCTATGAAAAATGCCACATACGACCTGCTCATTAATAATATATTCTCCAGTTTATTGTTTGAGAAGTGATAGCTGATTACCTCTCTACTTTCGCAGAGTCTTTCGGTTTACCTGCTCTGCCTTTTATTTTTCTTTTCTGTTATCCTTCATGTTACTTACAGACATAATTTCATCGAGATATTTTCTGGTGATTTTTTTTCTGTTTTACTTTGAGGGTTGGGGTGTCACCGTGAGCAGGAAAGCTTTCGTTTTTTCAAGAAAGGGATTACGGAGCATGGTTCACCCATGTGAAGTTCCCTTTAGGTGCGTGTGTCACTGTATAGTGTGAAACCAATGCTGCAGGGAGAAAGCTATCCTAGCCCTGCCATGAAATTGGGTTGGATTTATGTTTGACTGCAGAGTCAAAATAAAGAAAATAAAGGTGTCATTTACTACGTTGTACTGGAAGCTTGGCCACTCCTTGCCTTTTCTGGGTTTTGAATTTGCGGGACAACACTGATACAATGCTTATTTATTTGACCAGGATTTTCTAATCCCACGTTTCTAAAGGCAGTGTTGCACAGGAGTAGGGTATGGGTTTTGGAGTGAGACAGACCTGGGTCCAGATGTGTGTGAGTGACTTTGACCAAGCTAGTTAGTCTCTCTAAACCCCAGCCTCCTTATTTGTAAAATAAGAATGATGTCTGTGCTCTTCCAAGGACTGCTGTGAAGATTAAATGAGCAAATATAAGTAAACAGCTCCTGTCATTGCCATGATTATTATTGCTGTTATTTCAAAGAAAGACTGGAATCATCATTAGGGGAAAAGTGGGAAAAGGCATTTTAGAAGTGACTTGGGGGTGAGCAAAGGCCAGTGAGCTCAGCCTACTCCTCCTGCAGAATCTAGTGGAAGATCTGCATAAATGTGGGTCCACAGCACAGATTAGAAAATCAATCTTGCTTTATCGAATGTCCACTAGTTCTACCTAGAATTTATCTTATCACACACCAGACATCCTTGTTAGGCCCCAGGAAAAAGCTCAGTAAATCATACTATTTCAAAGTCCCATTTACAAGAACGCTTCTTCCTTACCTGTGTCCAACTTCAACAGGCAGTTAACATTGATACTGTTGAGAGAATCCCAGTAGAGCAATAAAAAGCCTTAAATATATTGTTTTTAACTAAAAATTTTTTAAATTAATTAATTAATTAATTTTTGGCTACGTTGGGTCTTTTTTGCTGCGTGCGGGCTTTCTCTAGGTGCGGGGAGTGGGGGCCACTCTTCATTGTGGTGTGCAGGCTTCTCATTGCGGTGGCTACTCTTGTTGTGGAGCACGGGCTCTAGGCACGCGGGCTTCAGTAGTTATGGCACGCAGGCTCAGTAGTTGTGGCTTGTAGGCTCTAGAGTGCAGGCTCAGTAGCTGTGGCACACGGGCTTAGTTGCTCCATGGCATGTGTGATGTTCCCCGACCAGGGCTCGAACCCGTGTCCCCTGAACTGGCAGGTGGATTCTTTTTTTTTTGCGGTACGCGGGCCTCTCACTGTTGTGGCCTCTCCCGTTGCGGAGCACAGGCTCCGGACGCGCAGGCTCAGCGGCCATGGCTCACAGGCCCAGCCGCTCCGCGGCATGTGGGATCCTCCCGGACCAGGGCACGAACCCGTGTCCCCTGCATCGGCAGGCGGACTCTCAACCACTGCACCACCAGGGAAGTCCCTAACTAAAATATTTTAAAATGTCCAAATATTCATATGAGTAGTTGTACAAAGTAGTAAATGTGGAAAATTATCCGAACCTTCTAGCTGATACATTTTCGGAGTTGGAGAGAGTATTAAAAAACAAAAAAAGTGAGCTTGAAAAATAAACAGGATTCAAAGGATCCGTGATTCAGAACTGGGTTTCCTGCATTAAAATACTTAAAGTTATGCAAAATCGACTGTGGAAAGAATAACACTTAGTAAATGAAGGCTTTTCTTTTTCCTGTGTATCAAATCAAATGCATTTCATAAAGGAGCAGGAACCTCTTAAAATAAATACAGTGAAGCCTTCTTTAAGCATTCACTCTAGGGACTAACAAAAATCAATTGCCTCCTCAAGTTAGATCTTTAATAAAAGATGGACTCAAAATGGTATTGGAAGCTGCGTCCACATTCTGAAGAAGTGGCCCCTTAAGACGGCTGATTGCCCACCAGGCAGCATCTTAATACAGATTCTGTTGTCTTTTTTAAAGGAGATGGTTTGATTGAGGAATGCCCTATTGAATACAATGTCTAGTCCTTGCCATATTGAATATAAGCTTTAGCCCTTCATCTGTTTACTTATTAATGATCAGATTCATTATCTTAAATAACAGAGAGAAAAAATATCTCCAAACCTCATAATAGCAAGAGGGAGTACATTTATTTGTACTTCTCAAGAGAACTCCGCTTGGCTGATATCACCTAATTAATCTTTCCAGTTGGTCCGTAAGGAGGATGCAGTTTTACTGTCCCTCAATCTGTAGATCTAATAACTGTGGAACATAGAAGATAAATTGTATTTGCCCTGAATGGCGGTTTTAAAGGAGTCTCTACAGTGCCAATAATGAAGCCCATTCTAAGCTTTGTACACAAGGGGACTTTGACTCAGAGCTTCCTGTATGGGATGCCTGGAGACTGTTGAAACAGCGAAAATCTGTTAGAAATGTTCAGGTGGTTCCAGTTCTTGGAGTAACGCAGTCTGTGCTATGCCTTTGGGACTTACTAGGGCCTCTTCTCTTTCCTAAATTTTGGGATCTGGGTGGGTTGGGATGCTGTGTGCAGTAAAGTACACAGTGACAATTCCTACCATGGGAGAGAAGGATTAAAACGTTGTCATATGTCACTTGATCCACGTGGATGGGGCAGTGAAACAGTGAAAGCGGAATGGCTGTAATGACGACGATGATGAAAATAAGGAGAGTGTTAATGACTTATTTTATTAAATGCTACCCTGTGCAGGCCCAGAACCAAACATTCTACTTACTTTATTTTCTTTAATCAACACAATACTCTATGAGGTTGGTATTATTATCATACCAAGTTTACAGGGAAGAAAATAAAGTGTCTGACTTTTGTTAATAAAGAAAAATGTGGAAAATCAGAGCTTCACAGGAGTCATTTTTTTAAATTGAAATATAGTTGATTTACAATATTATATTAGTTTCAGGTGTACAGCATGGCGATTCAGTATTTTTACAGGTTATATGCCATTAAAAGTTATTACAACATGATGGCTGTAATTCCCTGTGCTGTCCAATATATCCTTGTTGCTTATCTATCTTATACATAGTAGTTTGTATCTCTTAATCCCATACCCCATCTCCCTCCTCCCCCCTTCCCTCTCCCCACTGGTAACCACTAGTTTGTTTCCTATATCTGTGAGTCTGTTTCTTTTTGCTATCTACATTCATTTGTTTTGTTTTTTAGATTCCACATATAAGTGATACCATATGGCACTTATCTTTTTCTGTCTGACTTACTTCACTAAGCATAATATTCTCTAGGTCCATCCACCTTGCTGCATGTGGCAGAATTTCATTCTTTTCTATGGCCGAGCAATGTTCCATTGATACGTATGCCACATCTTCTTTGGCCATTTGTCTGTTGTTGGATCCTTGGGTTGCTTCCATATGGTCCAGTTAGTTTTCAGTGAGAATTGTTCCACATGTAGATGTATTTTTGATGTGTTCACGGGAGGACATGAGCTATACGTTTTCTTACTCTGCCATCTTGATTATCTCCCTGAGGGAGTCATTTTTTCCTGATGCAAAAGATGGCAGTTCACTTTGCAATGCTCCTCTATACAATTCAGCTCAATTTTTGATTTGAGGATTTCTTTGGGATACTGTGTGCAGGGTTTGGGCTGGGGACTGAGCATAGGGAAATGAAAATGGCACAATGTTTGTCCTTAAGAAGTTCAGCCCAAACTCAGCTACAAACTCAAATTCTTTCAGGGGCAGCCATGCAGCATGACACCAATGAGTATGGCAAGGACTGAGGCCAACTGGAGATGTGGCAATTAGACGGCATTAACAACAAAAATTCCTGCCATGTGACCAGAACCTCTCTCTGGGCTGGATTAAGTCTGGCATTATTTTGCAACTCATGGACTAGCTATATTCTAATTTCTTGACCAAGATCATATTTTCTCTGTGATTTTTCATATTAAAGTTAAAACATAAGACCTTTACCTCTGTGATATGGAAATTTTGATATGGAGGTTTAGGAACTACTGACGGCCATGCTGGGCTTTGAAGGATGCCACTGTAGTGAGAATGGAGTAGGCTTGCAGAGAGAAGCAGAGACAAGAGATGAGGTAATGGAAAGTCCAGATGGCATTCATATCCCCAGTTCCAGTTACCCTAAGGCCCAGTGGTACCTTTCCTGTGATTTGTTCAATGATTTCTTCAGTTATAGAAAATGATACTCTAGAATATCCTTCCAAGATATTTCTCTTTCTCTTTTAGCCAGACCTAGTTTAAGGGGTTTCTGCCACTTGTAACTAAAAGTGACTTGATTAATTCACAGGGCTGCCTGTGAACCCAGTAAGGGAGACGAAGGAGGTAGAAAGTCAAAGATGAGAGTATTGCATCCATCCAGAGAGCACACAGCCAGCTGGGGCCATCTATACTCATAAGCCTAAACATAGAGACACGGGTACTCAAAACCAAACAGCTGGAGTCAAAATTAGAAGACAAAAGGATACTAAGGGAATTGGGGGAAATAATTTGATAAGAAAAAATTCAGTTCCTATTTGGAACTGAAGCCGAAGCCATAATTAATGAGCTTTCGCCTGAAAGCTGTTGGAAAATGGATTCTGGTATTTCTCAGTAGGTCAAAGACAGGGCTTTTAAAGGAGGGGAAGCTGGGACTAGTTTTCAAAAGGAGGAGGTGAAGCTGGAGGTACTGGGGCAGTCTGTAAAGTGGACTCACTTCTTTAGATTGTCTCAGAACTTACCCTGGCTTCTTAGGGGACCTCTGCTCTCATTGGAGGTGGACCAGGATGGCTATACTGGCTTCATCTTCATCTGGATCTGAACTCTAAGGGTATTGCTACCTTCTTAGTATCAGGGAACATATAACACATCCTGAACATATTCTGTGAACATCTTCCATGCTTTCTCTTGCCAGCTATGTTTAAAAAAACAAACAAACAAAACAGCTTTATTGAGATGTAATTCATGTGTTAAACAATTCACCATTGAAGGTATATAATTCAATGGCTTCTAGTGTATTCACAGAGTTGTGCAGCCACAATGACAATATATTGTAGAACATTATCTCCAACCCCAAAAGAAATCCTGTCCCCATTAGCAGTTACTCCTCATTTCTCTCTCAACGGTCCCACTCCCAGCCCTAGGAAACCACTAATCTGGTTTCTGTCTCATTAGATTTGCCTATTCTGGACATTGCACATAAATGGATTCATATAATATGTGCCTTTTGTGATTGGCTTCTTCCACTTGGCATAGTGTTTTCAAGGACCATCTATGTTGTAGATATATGAATAATTCGTGTCTTTATTGCCAAATAATAGCCCATTGTAGGGATATACCACATTTTATTTTTCCATTCATCAGCTGATGGACATTTGAATTGTTTCCACTTTTTGGCTATTTTATGAATAACAGTGCTGTGAATATTCATGTACAACTTCTTGTGTAGATGTATGTTTTCATTTCTCTTGCATATATACCTAAGAATGGAATTGTTGGGTCATGTGGAAACTTTATATTTAACATGTTGGGGAAATGCAAACTGTTATACAAAGTAGCCACACCATATTACATGCCCACTGGCAAAGTATAAAGGTTCCAGTTTTGCTGTATCCTCACGAACACTTGTTTTATTAAATGTTTTTTGACTGTACATATCCTAATGGTTATGAAGATATATCTCATTGTGGTTTTTATTTGTATTTCCCTCATGGCTAATAACGTTGAGCGTCTTTTTATGTGCTTATTGGCCATTTATATATCTTCTTTGTAAAGATATCTATTTAGATTCTTTGTCCATTTTTTTTTTTCCAGTACGTGGGCCTCTCAGTGTTGTGGCCTCTCCCGTTGCAGAGCACAGGCTCTGGACGCGTAGGCTCAGCGGCCATGGCTCACGGGCCCAACCACTCCGCGGCATGTGGGATCTCCCCGGACCGGGGCACAAACCCGTGTCCCCTGCATCGGCAGGCAGACTCTCAACCACTGCACCACCAGGGAAGCCCTGTCCACTTTTTTTTAAACATCTTTATTGGAGTATAATTGCTTTACAATGGTGTGTTAGTTTCTGCTATATAACAAAGTGAATCAGCAATACATATACTTATACCCATATCTCCTCCCTCTTGCGTCTCCCTCCCACCCTCCCTATGCCACCCCTCTAGGTGGTCACAAAGCACCGAGGAGCTGATCTCCCTGTGCTATGCAGCTGCTTCCCACTAGCTATCTAGTTAACAGTTGGTAGTGTATATATATCCATGCCACTCTCTCACTTCGTCCCAGCTTACCCTTCCCACTCCCCATGCCCTCAAGTCCATTCTCTACATCTGTGTCTTTATTCCTGTCCTGCTCCTAGGTTCATCAGAACCTTTTTTTTTTAGATTCCATATATATGTGTTAGCATATGGCATTTGTTTTTCTCTTTCTGACTTACTTTACTCTGTATGCCAGACTCTAGGTCCATCCACCTCACTACAAATAACTCAAATTCCTTTCTTTTTATGGCTGAGTAATATTCCATTGTATATATGTGCCACATCTTCTTTATCCATTCATCTGTCAATGGACACTTAGGTTGCTTCCGTGTCCTGCCTATTGTCAGTAGAGCTGCAATGAACATTGTGGTACGTGACTCTTTTTGAATTATGGTTTTCTCAGGGTATATGCCCAGTAGTGGGATTGCTGGGTCATATGGTTGTTCTATTTTTAGTTATTTAAGGAACCTCCATACTGTTCTCCATAGTGGCTGTACCAATTCACATTCCCACCAGCAGTGCAAGAGTGTTCTCTTTTCTCCACACCCTCTCCAGCATTTATTGTTTCTAGATTTTTTGATGATGGCCATTCTGACTGGTGTGAGATGATACCTCATTGTAGTTTTGATTTGCATTTCTCTAATGATTAATGATGTTGAGCATTCTTTCATGTGTTTGTTAGCAATCTGTATATCTTCTTTGGAGAAATGTCTACTTAGGTCTTCTGCCCATGTTTGGATTGGGTTGTTTGTTTTTTTGTTATTGAGCTGCATGAGCTGCTTGTAAATTTTGGAGATTAATCCTTTGTCAGTTGCTTCATTTGAAACTATTTTCTCCCATTCTGAGGGCTAGCTTTTTGTCTTGTTTATGGTTTCCTTTGCTGTGCAAAAGCTTTTAAGTTTCATTAGGTCCCATTTGTTTATTATTGTTTTTATTTCCATTTCTCTAGGAGGTGGGTCAAAAAGGATCTTGCTGTGATTTATGTCAAAGAGTGTTCTGACTATGTTTTCCTCTGAGAGTTTTATAGTGTCTGGCCTTACATTTAGGTCTTTAATCCATTTTGAGTTTATTTTTGTGTATGGTGTTTAGGGAGTTTTCTAATTTCATAGTCTTACATGTAGCTATCCAGTTTTCCCAGCACCACTTATTGAAGAGGCTGTCTTTTCTCCATTGTATATTCTTGCCTCCTTTATCAAAAATAAGGTGACCATATGTGCGTGGGTTTCTCTCTGGGCTTTCTATCCTGTTCCATTGATCTATATTTCTGTTTTTGTGCCAGTACCATACTGTCTTGATTACTGTAGCTTTGTAGTATAGTCTGAAGTCAGGGAGCCTGATTCCTCCAGCTCCGTTTTTCTTTCTCAAGATTGCTTTGGCTATTCAGGGTCTTTTGTGTTTCCATACAAATTGTGAAATTTTTGTTCTAGTTCCGTGAAAAATGCCATTGGTAGTTTGATAGGGATTGCATTGAATCCGTAGATTGCTTTGGGTAGTATAGTCATTTTCACAACATTGATTCTTCCAATCCAAGAACATGGTATATCTCTCCATCTATTTGTATCATCTTTAATTTCTTTCATCAGTGTGTTATAATTTTCTGCATACAGGTCCATTTCTTCTTCCTCTTCCTTTTTTAAAAAAAGTTTGCTCTCTCTCCCTAGATGATCACCTGTACTTGGCAGGTAAGTTACCACATATGTTAATGACTCTAAAATCTGTATCTCTAATCTAGAACTCTTTTTTGATTCTCCAGACTGACACATTTACCTGGCATCAGTATTGCAGAAACCCCACAATCAGTGTGTTCAAAAGTGAATCAACATTTATCTCCTTAACCTCTTCCTCCTCTTCCTATGTTCCCTAGTGGAAGCACCATTCCACAATGTTGTAAAGACAGAATCTTGGCATCATCCTGGATCTTTCCTCTCTGTCACTGTGTTAGTTTCATATTGCTGCTATAATAAATTACCACAAATTTAGTGCTTAAATCATACAAATTTAGTATCTTACAGTTCTGGAGGTCAGAAGACCAAAATGACTCTCACTGAGCTAAAATCAAGATGTCGGCAGGCCAGCATTTCTTCTGAAGACTCTGTGGGAGAATCTATTTCCTTGCTTTTTCCAGCATCTAGAGGCTACCACTATTTTTTGGCTCGTGGCCTCCTTCCTCCATCTTCAAAGCCAGCAAGGTCAGTCCTCACACTGCCATCTCTGGTTCTCTTTCTTCTGCCCCCTCTTCCACTTTAAGGACCCTTGTGATTCCACTGGACCTACCAGGATAATCTAGGATAATCTCCAAGTTTAAGGTCATCTGATTAGCAGCCTCATTCTATCTGCAACCTCAATTCCCCTTTGCCATATAGCCTAACATATTCATAGGTTCCAGGGACATCTTTGGGGGGCTGTGATACTGCCTACCACACCTTACTTAGATAATCAAACACTAGGTCTAATAACTTCTGCCTCCTAAATATGTCTCAATCCCATCCAATTCCCTTTTCCTCATTTGTCTCCAAAATAATTCAGATCTCATCAACTGTCACCTCAATTATGCTAATAGTTTCCTAACTGGCCTCCCAGTGTTTGGCTTTCTCTTTCCCAATCCATTCTACACGACCCTTTCCCTCAGGATGTGGGCTATACTTCTTAACATGGAGTATGGGTCCCTTCACGATATATCCCTTGCTTACAACCTCACCACCATCTCTTGCTAGTATCTCCTTGTACCTTTTATTTTAGCTACTTCTGAACTTCTGTCATGTTCTTCCAACGCAAGGTACTCTCTCTTACCTCCAGGCCTGCATACCTGCTCCTTAAAACTGCAATAAGTTGTGTTTCAGTTTTCACTTTGCTAAAGTCTACTTTATTTCTCTTTCAGGACTCACTTAAAATATCCCTTCCTTTAGGAAGTCTTTTGCTATTCCCCATCCTCCGGAAGTTATGTGTCCCTACTTCCCTATATCAGCACTTACTATTTTTGCATTGTAAGCATCATATCTGTCTTGCTTATCATCCCTGGTGTATTTTTAGTGCCTAGCTGGTGCCTGACATATATTAAATTCTCAATATAAATTTGTTGAGTTAGAGAAAAAAATCAGTATGGTCCTTTATCAAATAAAGTGGCCTTGCTTGGTTCAGCCCTGCCTACCTCTTGAAATTCATCCTGCCTGTCTCTCACTCTTCCTTTCTGTGATCCATGCACACTGGCCTCTCAGTGCTGCCAAGGGCGCCTGCTCCATCATGCTGTAGGAACATTGCCTATGTTGTACCTTCTCCGTGGAATGAATTCCTGTGCCCATACCTCTCCTGCAGATCTCAGCCCAGGGATCACTTCTTCAGGGAAATTTTTCTTGACTGTCCCCTTTTATAGACTAAATGTTTGTGCAGCCTCCCCATTCGTATGTTGAAACATTAAACTGTGGAGATCGGGCCTTTGGGCGGTAATTAGATTTTGATGAGGTCATAAGCGTGGGCCCCATGATGGGATTAGTGTCCTTATGAGAAGAGGAAGAGACTAGAGCTGTCTTTCTCTCTTCATATGAAGACACAGTGAGAAGGCAGCCATCTGCACCCAGGAAGAGGCTCTTCATCAGACGCTGAATTGGCTGGTACTTTGATCTTGGACTCCCAGCCTCCAGAACTGTGAGAAAATGTCTGTTGTCTATGGTATTAAGCCCCACAGTCTATGGTATTTTGTTATGGTTTACAGCAGTCTGAGCTGACTAAGACACACCCCATCCCCTTTCCCAGTCAAGCTCTCTTGTTATATATTCTTCAAAAACACTTATGTTAGAGCAATTATCTCAGTATTTATGCATTCATTAGAGGGGATATTTAATTAATGTTCGTCTCACTAACAGACTAGGTTCCATAAGAACAGGAACTATCTATTTTGACTTACCATTTTATTCCCATTCAGCCACCAATAAATATTTGTTGGATAAAAAAAAAGCAATGAATGAATCCTTTTATCCTCTGAGTTTCTCCCTTTTTCTCTCCCTTACTCCTTTTCTCTACTCTTCACTGTGCTAGCTAGGGCAACTTATCATAAACACGTGAGCACAAAGTGTTTCTTTGTCTACATTAGAATAGCTATATAAGACTCGTGAGGTTGTCTGGACCAATCTCCATACCAGGCAGAAGTTCATTCCCCCAGCCTGAGGCTTGGGCTGATAACTTATGAACTTTCTCCGTTGCTGGCAGCTCATGACATTTCAATTTGTTATATTTTTCAACAGTTCTGATTGTTTGAAAACTCTCCATTTACCAAACCAACAACCATCTTCTTAAATTCCTCCCATTTATCCCATTTCAGCCCTCTGCAGCAATAAATGATAAAGTTATTCTCTCTTCTACGTGACTCCCTTCATATTTTTAAAGGCAGGTATTAGGGACTCTCTTCCGTTGCCCAAGACTCTTGTCTAGGTTCTATTCCTTTCAACCATTGCCATTCTGTTCGTGTTTGGTGGCTCTTCTCTTACTTCTTTCCCTACCTCCTTCCTTCTCCCACCCTTACTTCCTTCTTCCCATTTTTCCTTTCCTCTTCCCTTGCTCCCCATTCCCTCCTCTCCTTTTCTATTTTCTTTCTTTCCTTCCTTTCTCCTGTTTCCTCTTCTCCTTGTCCTTTTGTTTCCCTCTGCACTTCCCTTCCCTCCTCCCTTTCCCTACTTCATTTCTCAAATAATATAAAGCAACAAGGTGATCTCTAGTTCTCATTTTTCTCTTAAAGATCAGACCTACCCTGATCATCACAGTGGACAGGGAAGGAAGGAGAGAGGGACATCCCCAGCTGTGGGTTATTTTGATAAGAGTGACAGTTGTGCTTTCATCCAAACTGTGGATGAAAATGTTGAACAGGATTGAGCTATGTACAGAAACCTGGGAATCCTACTAAAACTTCCCTTCAAGTTAATCCTGATCCATTAATTAACACTCTCAGTTATTAATATGCTGTCACCAAAGCCATGTGGAAAATGTGACTGATAATGTAATCACCAGGAAATCTTGAAAGCTAGATTTAATATGTCAGAGAAATCCATTCATTCATTTATTCACTCAATTGAGTGCCCACTTCATATGTAGCCCTGACATTTTAAACTGAATATTTTGGTAATGGCAACTATAATAGAGCTTTGAAATTTCAGAATGTCAAGCTTCTGTCCACCCAGAAGTCATGTAATGAGTTTCTTGTCTGTTTGGATACATTCAGAAAATATACCATAGTCACTGATCAATTTTGTATTTGATCCTGGGTCCTTCTGCTTTAACTTTAGAATTTCCATTCATCGACTCATCTGACATGTACGTGCATTGCTGTGGTGGGTGCTTCCATCTTCTTGGCTAACTGAAATGGGTCTTGTGACTGTCTCTTTTCATTAGGTCAGCTATGCCGCTTTAGCATCCCAGAAGAAGCAGTCAGGGCTCTAGAGTGCATGAATGATTGGAATCTGTGAATCATTGTCAGGGTTCCTAGATCTTTTACCGAGGGGGTGGCCCTGAACAAGTGCCAGATATCAGCGCAGATCAGTTCCCAGCTGCACTGGGATACTTTACTTAAAACTACGGTTTTTCCGTAAGTGTGATAAGGACATGTTTCCTTTCTTTCCAGCCCCCTGTTCAAGTGATCATCAAATCTTGTCATTTTTTTCCCTACCTCTTAACTCTCTTTGGTGTTTGTCCTCCCATCTCCATCCTTCTTGCTACTACTTTATCCAGATCATCATCATCTTCCATCTGAATTGCAGCCAGAATATTCTAGCAGGGCTCCCTTCTTCCTGCCTTGCCTTCCTCCTGATAGCGTTCACACTGTAGCAAGAGCGATGTTTCTAAAACATAAATCAACTCAAGTCATTCTCCTGCTCAAAAACCTTCAGGGGCCTCCCCGGTGGCGCAGTGGTTGAGAGTCCGCCTAATGATGCAGGGGACACGGGTTCGTGCCCCGGTCCGGGAAGATCCCACATGCCGCGGAGTGGCTGGGCCCGTGAGCCATGGCCGCTGAGCCTGCGCGTTCGGAGCCTGTGCTCCGCAACGGGAGAGGCCACAACAGTGAGAGGCCCGCATACCACCAAAAAAAAAAAAAAAAAAACCTTCAGTAGCTCCCTACTGCCTACAGATTTAGGCCTAATCTCTTATCAAGACATTCAAGGCCATTTGTGATTTGGTTCTAACCTTCCTCTGTTGCCTGACCTTTCCCCATTCTCTGTATAGTTCCTTTGGCTCCCTCCATTTCCTTGAATGTATTACCTTTGCACTTGCTGGTGTTCTGTCTGAATACCCTACTTTCTCCGTCTTCTTGCTGACTACCCAAGAGTCCATGCAAACACATCAGAGATGCTCCCTGCGAAACCCCTGCCTCACCAGACCCAGGCAGAATTGGACATTCCTTCCTTTTGTTTCTATGTTTCTTTAAATTAGGTTATTAACAGATTATTTCTCTCTTGAGGTAAGGGGTTATGGTTTTATTTTGTCTATCCCTAACAACTGAAACATAGCAGGTGCATACTGTATATTTGTTGAGTTAATTCATAAATACCATCACACTAGAAAACACTTATGTGGTCCTTATTCTGGATCAGGCACTGTTCTAAGCACTCTGTACATGTTACCTATTTAAGGAGTGAATGTGTACAGCCTGGCGGCCTTTTTGGTTAATATGCACTGCCTTATGACTTAAATGTCACAGAAATGTGAAACCCACGCTAGCAGCCCTTCTGTCACCAATTTGGACCCCCATTTCCTTGCTTCTACTTTTCTCAGCTCACTAGTGACATCCCTGCATGCTTCAGTCTATCTCAGTTCTAGAAACAATCTGCTCTTAAGGCAGGAAGCTTCAAGAAGCCCCAGTCCTCCTCCCCAACGAGTGGTAGTGTCAGGCCCAAGCAGTGACTACAAGTTCCAAGCCATGCTGTCAGTGGCTTTGCAGCTCATCTGACTCAGAGTGTGGTATCTGAACAGTGACCCTATAATCCGTGTTTATCAAGCTCTCTATTCCTTTCTCAGACCTTGAAACTGTCCATCCTAGAATTGTCCCCTTGTACCCAGTTTTCTAACTTCAATATTCCCTCGTCCTCTATTCCTCAGGTGCCTCAATCAGTGGGACTAAACTTCTGACTTAGTCACTATTCCAAGGGACTTAGTCATTAAATGACTTTCTCAAGATCACGTAGCCAGTAAGTGGTAGAACCAAGATTCAAATTAGTAACATTCTGATTCCAAACATAAAATAGCCTTTTCTCTGTAAATTGGAGGAAGAAACACTTGGGACAAGCACAGAAGTGTTTCTGGGCCACTAAAGGAGGTTGAGTTCATGCTAAGTGCTCAATGAATACTCCCTGTTTTGGATGTTGATCTAGTGTCACTGCATAAGCCTCTCTTATTGATTGCGGCCAAGGCAATGATAAAATTATGAAGTGGAACCAATCAAAAGCTTCTCTGAACTCGGAAAGCCCTGTAGGTATATAACTGGGGGTTGCCAAAGGTGACAGAAGATGTGGTTAAAAGCACATTCAAACCCAGTGAAAGGCTGACAGTTGCTGGAGCAACTTTCCCCAAGTAGGTGAGGGTATTTGAGTGTGGGGAACAGGTATGAATTCCGTGTTAGCAATGGTGAGCTTGAGCTACCCTGAGATCACAGAAACTGTGAGGAAGCTGATGAGCCAGGAGAGTCTACAAAGGGAGAGACACAGCAACAGCGTCAGGAGAGGGGGCAGGTGCCACAGGAGACCAAGGCAAGGGGAACCTTTCTAAAGAAGATACCATCCTCAAGATGGGAAATGGCCAGAGCAGAATATAACCCTTCATCTGTAGCAGGGGTTGGTTAGCAGTGCATACGGGCTGGGCAAGGCAGTTTCTGAATGAGTGAGCATACAACTGAATGGTCCCATGGACGTGAAAGTGAGCACGTGTGATCTGAATAAGCCCCTTTAATATCAGAATGGGCTTGTGAAACATCTGTGTGCGTTGTGAAACATGTATGAACATGTGTAAGGTCTGAGTGAACATGTATTGATGTATTATCTGAAAAAGGGTAGGTGGCATCTAAATAAACACGTGAGTGTGGAAGATCAAAGTGAATAGTTTAACATATGTAAGATTTAGGTAAGCATTTTTAACAACACAGCAAACGTGTATCATCTCAGTGAGCATGTGTAGTGTCTGATGAGGGTTTGTGATGTCTCAGGTGTGACTTTCTGAATAAGCATGAGCACGATCTGAATATCAGTGTGTAATGTTTGAGCTATTTACTATCTAAATGAATCTGTTTTTAAAACAACTAACGTGTAACATTTTAGTGAACGTGTGTGTCACCTGTGTTAGTAGAACATATGAATGAGGATGTGTAACATCTCAGTTGGTGGGTCTCAAACTTGAGCGTGTGCCAGAATCACCTACAGGACTTGTTAAGCACACATTGCTGGGAACTCTTCCCCAGAGTTTCTGAATCAGAAGGTCTGGGGTTGGGCCCAAGAATATGCGTTCAGATGATCCTGGTGCTGCTGGTCTGGGAACCACATTTTGAGAACTACTGTTTCAAGTATGAGTGATACCTATGTGTGGCATTTCAGTGAGCTGATTAACAGCTACATGGGCACATGGCAGATCTAAGTGAACACAGGTAACGTTTAAGGGACATATGTATCACCTGAGCAAACACTGTGAAAGCTATACAAGCCCATGTAACATTGGAATGATGTGTGAGGAACATAAGTGAACCTCCGTATGTTTGCAAAAACATCTGAATAAGCATGTATAAATATGAGGACACATGGAATATCTGAATGAGTTTGAGTACCATCCGAGTAGATATATCTAGATGGTGTGTATGTGTTTTACATCTGAAGGCACTCATTGTCTATATGACTAGACAGACATCTGTACAAATAATTACCATGCATCCTGGAAAATGCAGCAATGAGTGTCCAGGGAATAAAGATGCGCAAGAAACAATAGCTACACTAGGAGCAGAAGCTACTAGAGGAGAACGGAGGTGGAAGATGACCTGTGAGGTCTGTTTTAAACGCTGATTAGGTCTATAGCTATACCACCCTGAATGTGCTGCTTCTCATCTGATCTTAGAAGCTAAGCAGGGTCGGGCTTGGCTAGTATTTGGATAGGAGACCAACTGGGAATACCCAGTGCTGTAAGCTTTTTTTTTTTTTTTTTTAAAGCTGGTTAGGAATTCTCTAGAATGACAGGAGGAGGTAGGTGGGGAAAGTCTTTCTGTAAGAGAGCACAGCATAAGCAAAGGCATAACACAGAATAGCTTGGTGTGTTTGGGGAACCAAAAGTGGTTTGGGATTTTGAGAATAAAATATGATGTGGGAGCAGGGGCTGAGGCTAGAGGGTTCCCAATGGATCAGATCATGGAGATCCTTGTGAGCCATGATATAGAATATGGTGTTTTTTCCCCCCAGTAAATGATACAAAATCAATGAATTGGTTTTAGGCAGGGGATTAGTGTGATGGGTTTATGTTCAGAAATATCACTCTGGAGTGTGAATGGAAGATAGATTGGGAATGGAGCAGGAAGTCTACTGCAACATCTGTTATATTTATGACAGATGATGAGGTCTTAAGCTATAAAAAATGCAGTGGAAAATAAGGGACAAAATTAGGATCTATTTTAGGAGATAAAAGTCCACAGGACTTGTGGACCTGGTGGGTCACAAAATTAGGATCTATTTTAGGAGGTAAAAGTCCACAGGACTTGTGGACCTGGTGGGTCATGAGTCTCAGGTGGAAAGAATGGGAGAGACAGGGAATATGGGAGAATGGATTGGAGAGAATCATATATTTAGTATTAGATACCGTCAATTTAGGTGCTTCTTCGACATTCAGAAAGGGATGTTGTACACTTGGGTCTGGAGCTCAGGGGACAGTCCAGGCCAAAGACAGAAATTTGGAAATGATTAGTTAGTGATAACTACACTCATGGGAATGGCCAGACGTTGGTGAGAAGAGTAAAGAGCAAAGAGGCCAAAGATGGGGAAACCTAGGATCATCAACATTTGAGGGGTAGGCAAATGAAGACTCAAGTAAAAGGAAATTAGGTGGAATGTTAGAAAGATAGAGGCATGCAGAATCATGTGACCTCGTGAAACATTGAGTTCCTTTAAAAGTTGGGGGAAATCCATTTTCATTTAAATGATTTGCAGATGGTTCTGGATTGAGAGTTGGCGGTTCAAGAGGGAGTCCCGCGTTCCATCCTGGCTGTGCTACTAGGTACTTTTGTGGCCTTGGTTCATTAATTTGAGTCTCTGGGCCTCAGTTTTAAAATATGAAAAATGATAAGGCAATCTTGACTGTGAGAGAACAAGAGCTTGGTAGTTTCTGTTTTGCCTGTGAACGAGAGTTTAAAGACTGTCCTTGGAACTCTTGTTAACAAGGGCAAGTTCTGGAGTTGTTCAGTCCTGGGTTAAAATCCTGAAGGCATTCATTTCCCAGTTCTTTGACCCTGGGTAAATTACTTAATCCCTCTAAGCCTCAATTTCCTATACAATAAGTCAAACAGTAGTGGGTTGTTTTTGTGTGAGTATTTAAAGAGACAAGCCACATAAACTGCTTAGCACAATGCCTGGTACAGAGTGAGTGATCAAACAAACAAACCCATCAACAGCAGCAACAAAACCCACGAATTCATGATGATGGAGGAAGTTAAATTAGATCATCCTGAAGTCTTTTCCAGCCCAACACTCTTGTGCTTGTTTCTCTTTTTGTCTGTGATCCTGGGGTGAGACACTCAGTAGACATTTATGACCTAAATATTGACTAGGAAGAAGGATTTGGTTTCTGATTTCTGACATATATTACACAGTCAAGAAAAAATAATTCCGATGGAAAAAAAACTAACATAAAATGCAAATACACTAAAAAAAAAAAAATATGGCTCGCCAGACAGTGCCCCTCCTCCTCTCCCCATCAGAGATCTGAGGATCCTGTGCTACACTGAGTCCAAAGAGCATCTTCCACTAATGACCCGTAATAAATTGTTTCCTTGATGCATTCACTGGGACGGGTGATTATTTGTTTCTCAAAATATAGCAGTAAAATAAGAAGGAGTCATGGGCTTGGGGAAAATGTGGTGGCTAATTTATCCTCTTCCTTTTTTTTTTTTTAACATCTTTATTGGAGTATAATTGCTTTACATTGTTGTGTTAGTTTGTGCTGTATAACAAAGTGAATCAGCTGTATGTATACATATATCCCCATATCCCCACCCTCTTGTGTCTCCCTCCCACTCTCCCTATCCCACCCCTCTAGGTGGTCACAAAGCACCGAGCTGATCTCCCTGTACTATGCAGCTGCTTCCCACTAGCTATCTATTTTACATTTGGTAGTGTATATATATCCATGCCACTCTCTCACTTCGTCCCAGCTAACCCTTCCCCCTCGCCGTGTCCTCAAGTCCATTCTCTACATCTGCGTCTTTATTCCTGTCCTGCCCCTAGGTTCATCAGAACCATTTTTTAAATTAGATTCCATATATATGTGTTTTTATTTTTCTCTTTCTGACTTACTTCACTCTGTATGACAGACTCTAGGTCCATCCACCTCACTACAAATAACTCAATTTCGTTTCTTCTTATGGCTGAGTAATATTCCATTGTGTATATGTGCCACATCTTCTTTATCCATTCATCTGTGGATGGACATCTAGGTTGCTTCCATGTCCTGGCTATTGTAAATAGTGCTGCAGTGAACATTGTGGTACATGACTCTTTGAATTATGGTTTTCTCAGGCTGTATGCCCAGTAGTGGGATTGCTGGGTCATATGGTAGTTCTATTTTTAGTCTTTTAAGGAACCTCCATACTGTTCTCCATAGTGGCTGTATCAATTTACATTCCCACCAACAGTGCAAGAGGGTTCCCTTTTCTCCACACCCTCTCCAGCATTTATTGTTTCTAGATTTTTTGATGATGGCCATTCTGACCCGTGTGAAGTGGTACCTCATTGTAGTTTTGACTTGCATTTCTCTAATAATTAGTGATGTTGAGCATCCTTTCCTGTGTTTGTTGGCAATCTGTATATCTGCTTTGGAGAAATGTCTATTTAGGTCTTCTGCCCATTTTTGGATCGGGTTGTTTGTTTTCTTGATATTAAGCTGCACGAGCTGCTTGTAAATTTTGAAGATTAATCCTCTGTCAGTTGCTTCATTTGCAAATGTTTTCTCCCATTCTGAGGGTTGTCTTTTTATCTTGTGTATGGTTTCCTTTGCTGTGCAAAAGCTTCTAAGTTACATTAGGTCCCATTTATTTGTTTTTATTTCCATTTCTCTAGGATGTGGGTCAAAAAGGATCTTGCTGTGATTTATGTCAAAGAGTGTTCTGACTATGTTTTCCTCTGAGAGTTTTATAGTGTCCGGTCTTACATTTAGGTCTTTAATCCATTTTGAATTATTTTAGTGTATGGTGTTAGGAAGTGTTCTAATTTCATTCTTTTCCATGTAGCTGTCCAGTTTTCCCAGCATCACTTATTGAACAGGCTATCTTTTCTCCATTGTATATTCTTGCCTCCTTTATCAAAGATAAGGTAACCATATGTGTGTGGGTTTATCTCTGGACTTTCTATCCTGTTCCATTGATCTATATTTCTGTTTTTGTACCAGTACCATACTGTCTTGATTACTGTAGCTTTGTAGTACAGTCTGAAGTCCAGGAGCTTTATTCCTCCAGCTCCGTTTTTCTTTCTCAAGGTTGCTTTGGCTATTTGGAGTTTTTAGTGTTTCCATACAAATTGTGAAATTTTTTGTTCTACTTATGTGAAAAATGCCATTGGTATTTTGATAGGGATTGCATTGAATCTGTAGATTGCTTTGGGTAGTAGAGTCATTTTCACAATGTTGATTCTTCCAATCCAAGAACATGGTATATCTCTCCATCTGTTTGTATCATCTTTAATTTCTTTCATCAGTGTCTTATAGTTTTTTGAGTACAGGTCTTTTATCTCCTTAGGTAGGTTTATTCCTAGGTGTTTTATTCTTTTTGTTGCAGTGGTAAATGGGAGTGTTTCCTCAATTTCTCTTTCAGGATTTTCATCATTAGTGTATAGGAATGCAAGAGATGTCTGTGCATTAATTTTGTATCCTGCTATTTTACCAAATTCATTGACTAACTCTAGTAGTTTTCTGGTAGCATCTTTAGGATTCTCTATGAATAGTATCATGTCATCTGCAAACAGTGACAGCTTTACTTCTTCTTTTCCATTTTGGATTCCTTTTATTTCTTTTTCTTCTCTGATTTCTGTGGCTAAAAATTCCAAAACTATGTTGAATAATAGTGGTGAGAATAGTCATCCTTGTCTTGTTCCTGATTTTAGAGGAAATGGTTTCAGTTTTTCACCATTAAGAATGATGTTGGCTGTGGCTTTGTCATATATGGTCTTTATTATGTTGAGGTAGGTCCCCTCTATGCCTACTTTCTGGAGGTTTTTTATCATAAATCGGTGTTGAATTTTGTTGAAAGCTTTTTCTGCATCTATTGAGATGATCATATGGTTTTTATTCTTCAATTTGTTAATATTGTGTATCGCATTGATTGATTTGCATATATTGAAGAATCCTTGCATTCCTGGGATAAGCCCCACTTGATCATGTATGATCCTTTTAATGTGCTGTTGGATTCTGTTTGCTAGTATTGTGTTGTATTCCTCTTCCTTTTATCACACCTGGTCAGAGTGTCTCATTACTTCCTTTATGAGAGTCACATGGTTGGCATTTTTTCGTATGTACATTATCTAGAAAAATGTGAGATGGACAAAAAATGGGTTATTAACATGGATCCCCGACTAAATTTAGGACCCAGCAAGGTGGAAAGATAAAGAAGTCTGACTCAAAGTCTGTGGCGCAGGGAAATTGAGAAGATGAGATCTCACCTTTGTGGTGACAGTGTCTATTTTGCAATGCAAAACCATCCTCACCTCCATGAAAAGGGAGGCTAAAGTGACCAAGTGGATTAAAGGCTGCACCCAGGAAAGAAGTAAGAGTTGGGTTTTACCTTCTGCTCATTTTATTTTTCTTTGTAAAAAAACCTAGAATTTCATTTCAAGGTATTATTTGAGTTGCTTGCCTCTGTCTACGTCCTCCACCCTAATTCCTCACACTTTGCCCTGCTTACCTGCTTGAAATACAACCTCATTGCTCTCAAACCCTGAAAACACTATAATTATTATGTAAATGTATTTTAGAACACACATTTTTATATGCTAGCATTTAGGAAATTTTAAGGAACTATAGTCTGATAATATATGGGATAGACTTAAAGACAGTTTGTCAGAGGTAATTTACTCTTTGTTCTGTCTGTGTGTGTGTGTGTGTGTGTGTGTCTGTGTGTGTCTGTGTGTGTGTGTGTCTGCGTTTAGTTTTGATCATAGTTCACATTTATTGAGCATTTTGAATCCCGGTGCTTTTCCAAGTTCTTTATCATTTAATCCTCACAGTTAGGACCCACTATTTTTTTTACATCTTTATTGGAGTATAATTGCTTTACAATGTTGTGTTAGTTTCTGCTGTATAACAAAGTGAATCAGCCGTATGTGTATATATATCCCCATATCCCCTCCCTCTTGCACCTCCCTCCCACCCTTCCTATCCCACCCTAGTTCTTAGGTGGTCACAAAGCACCGAGCTGATCGCCCTGTGCTATGCGGCTGCTTCCCACTAGCTATCTATTTTATGTTTGGTAGTGTATATGTGTCCATGCCACTCTCTCACTTTGTCCCAGCTTACCCTTCCCCTGCCCCCGTGTCCTCAAGTCCATTCTCTATGTAGGACCCCATTCTTAAGACTCCTTGGATAATGTTAGAGCCCACAATTAGGACAATTATTTCCCCCATTCTGTAGTTGAGAGAACTGAGGTTAGTGATGCAAAGTTATTCACCCAAAGTCACAGAGCTAGATAGCGGTGGAGTAGGATTTGAACACAGGTCTGCCTGATTCCCAAACCCACTCTTTGAGCCACTGCACAGTACTTGTGTTTACACAAAAGCATATGCAAGTAAATTAAACCTTAAGAAATGTACATTCTTTTACCCATTGCTGCTTGTGTTTTGCTTAGCTTGCTGCAGCCACTTTGTACATTCCTTTATTATAATACTTACTGCTTTATATTATAATTAGTTTATGTTTCTTTCATTCTTTACTGGTGGTTCTTGACTTTTCTTGTGTGGTAAGAGATGGTAGTGGCAGTCATGAACCCCTTTGAGGACTTATCAACGTTAGGAACTCTCTCAAGTAAAATGTGTGTGCATTTAGACTGGGTTAATGCTCTAGTGATTACTTATGTAACATTATATATTTCCCCCATCAAAATATAATTTGAATGTTCTTAGATTTTCCAGACCTATGAGATCACTCTTTTATTTAGTATCTCAATACTAAATACTTCATAAAGGAAATCTAGTCCCCTTCTGAAAACATCTGAGTGTTTGCTGTAAATGCTTCTGAGTTTTTGTTGTCATATGTCACCTCTGGGTCCAGCTGCATGGAGCTCCAGAACCAGCTTTGGAGAATGGTTGACACGCTTAGTAAGGACCTGAGGATAGCTTGAGGTAATTTAAGAAGGGACAAAAAGGGAAAACTAATAGTTGGGCATCAGACACAACTCTTCCTCAAATTTCTTATTGGCTACTTTACCTGATATATGGCCATCTTGTTGAGTAAACAGTATAAACGGATGAATGAAAGAATAAATCTATAGACCCTTTAGATGTTAATGAACTGGGTAGTTCCAACAAACCCTTACACAAGACTGTAAGGTCCTTAAGGGCAAAGATTTTTTCTACATTCTTCACCACTTTATACCCATAAACTGATGCTCAAAAACTATTTGTTAAATATATTAATAGAATAAATTCACGAACCCACATACACTGGTACACTAAAGAGAAGATTAGCTCCTCTTTTTTAAACTTCTTCCTTTAAAACCAGGCTAGAAGCCCTTAAAAGAATGTTTCCAAATACAAGAGCATTATTCCTCCCAAAGAGAATTCTGCCATCACCTCTTTAATGCTGTTTATAGAATACCACTCTTTCCCACTTACCACATTTCTAGTTATTCTATCTTTTCCATAGACTATAAACTTATAAACTTGATGAGGGTAGGAACCACTTTTATCTGTATACCATTGTATTTCCAGGTTTTAGATGGAGATAATAAATATTTGTTGAGGGAGACTTATTGCATCAATGAATGGATGATTAAATCAACCAGTTGATCCGTCCATGAACCATGGGTTTGCTTAGATTGTAAACATCTTGCAAAGGTTTATTCCATTTTGTATTCCTGACCTATACCATAGAATCTGGCACAGAGTAAGTGTTCGATAGATGCTTGTTGAATGAAATAAACACATGCATAAATGACAGTCTTGGATAAGTAGTGTGATTTGATAATTTATTGTCCAACTTGGGACTCTTTGTTCCTGAAGGCGGGCACCATTTGTAGTTATGCCAGGATATCAGGCATAGACCAGAACTTCCCAGACACACTGGGAAATTTGGTCACCCTATGGATCAAGATGATACAAACAAAGTAGATTTTTGTTTAGGGAAAATAAAAGCCAATTCATTGCAATGCAGTTCCCCTGAACATTTTTTAAATACCACCCCACGCCATAAATTAACTCTAAATAATTAAGCTACACACATTATTTACTTTGGAAGTCCCAAGATCCTTCCTAACTCCAAGAGGTCCTAAAAACTGGAGGGCAGGCTCAAAACATCCCAGAGAGCAATTGGGCATTTGCCTGCCGGCTGGAGGGGTAAATTGTTGTAATGATTTGCATTTTTGCTTTTTTAACCTATGGAAAGAGAATAAACATTTCCCTGGGAATACTGCTCTCCTAACCCTCTTGCTTACCGCAAATGTTCCCAGCCTGCTTTGGTCTGAAGTTTCTTCCTAAGGCATCTCTGGATCGTAGTGCAGCCTTCACTTCTATCCACTTTAGATTAGATCCATTTAGGTAGCTCAGGCTAGAACTAGCTAGTCTCCAGAGCCTGTGGTGTTGGGAATGAACTGGGGCTACAATTGCATTTATGGGCTTCATCTCCTGTTTGTGGATTGCAGAATCCTCTGGTCAAACTAACTTTCAGGCAGCGTGAAAGAGTGACTTTAGAGTTAGAAGAAAAGGCTGTGGGCTAAAGTCATACTCTGCTCTTCAGATGTCTGTGTGAACCTGAGGAATTCATATAACCTTTCTGAGCCACTTTTTACTCATATGAAAAGAGGTTATGTTGTGAAGGTTACAATATTAAGGGAACCTTAATGTGAAGGTGCTTTATAAACTGTAAGGGACAGTACAGAAACTGTGAAGGCCTAAACAGATAAACATCTTGTAGCTGCTCTGGACATCATCAGTGATAACATTAGGATGCTGCCAGGTTCTACACTACTGTTTGTCCTTCTCTTTAGAAAACAGTTAATAATGTCAGTGAAGTCCGATAAGTTAATTTTGCCTATTTTTTAACTTGACATTAATGAAATTATATTGTACATATTCTTGGATTTTATTTCTTCTTACTGTAATATTCCTGTAATTTAATTATATTTCATATTGCTCTGTATGGCCAAAATTCACCCATCTTCATACTATTAAGTATTTCATGGCTTTGTTTTCTTTTTTGTTATTGTTATTACACACAGTAGTCCTATGAACATTCTTTTACTTGTGTCCTTGTGTGAAAGTGCAAGAATTTAAGGGAAAATTTTGAGTTATAAATAATTCACATCTTTAGTTTTACTAGGTTATGTCTAATTATTTTCTTCATGGGTAAAATAAACTGAAATACCACTAGGAGCATGTGAATTTTCTAATTCCTACATATCCTAGCCAACAATTGATATTGTTCAACTTTTAAATATTTGCTAATCTGGTGGTTATAAATGGTACTGTATTATGGTTTCAATTTATATTTTCCTGATTACAAAGAGTGTAATTATTATTTAATGCATTTATCCACTATTTGGATTCCCTACTCTGAAGTACCTAGTCACATCTTCTGCCTATTTTTCTACTTGATTGTCTTTTTGTTATTGATTTGTTGGTATTCTTTATATATTGGGGGCACTAATGAATTGTTAGTTATATGTGTGGCAAATATCTTCTCTCAACTTGTGGTTTGAGTTTCAGCGCATTTTTAAAAAATTTTTATGTTGGAAGAAGTTTTTTTTTCCCCTCCGTGTGATCAGAGTTAACTATTTCTTTTAATTGTCAACCCATTTGTGTCATATTTAAGAAAACATATACTGCCTTGGCTCATAAAATAGTCTCCTGTATTGTCCTCTAAAAGCTGTAGAATTTTGCCTTTTGCATTTAAGTCTTAAATCTACTTGGAATTAATTATGGTGTATGATATGAGATGGGACAAATTTAATTTAATTTTTCCTATGGATAACTAGTCCAAATGCCTGTTTTATGGAAAGGCCATTCTTTTCTATAGATTTTCAGTGCAGGCTCAGATTTCCATGTATCTGTGGGTCTGTATTTCCAAATACCATTTTAAAAAGAGAAACAGAATCATCCTCATTGAAGCTCTCATTTACTGAGAGCTTAGTTTGGGCTAGCAACTCTGCTAAAAGCTGTTTATATGCATTGTTTTCTTTGCCCTTCAAATAATCCTGTTGCTATTGGTGGGCACTATTCGTTTTATCCCCATTTTACTGATGAGTAAACTGAATATCATACATGAATTATATAAATTAAGTAATCAGCTTTTCCTGCTAAGGAGTAGAGACTAGCAATGAACCTATATTAAAGACTTGTTTATTTTGCAAGGCACCATTTTGGTTTGAGAAACCAGAATGTATCCTTAAAACCCTGAGTTTTCATTTGTTATCTATTGAGAACCTACTGTATAGTGCAGGCAACTCTACTCAGTGCTCTGTGGTGACCTAAATGAGAAGGAAATCCAAAAAAGAGCGGATATATGTATACGTATAGATGATTCACTTTGCTGTACAGTATAAACTAACACAATATTGTAAAGCAACTATACTCCCAAAAGAAAAACAAAAACCCTGAGTTTTTAAAATGCCTTTTTGAAGCTTTAAATTTTATTTCAAATACAGTTGGGAAAATGATGATAAGCACACTTCCAGCTCACCTCTGCTCCTGCCATGCCATCTCAAAAAGCTTTTTATGGAGTCTTTTGCCAGAATCTACTCCTTTTATAAGGGTTAATGCATTCACTCAACTGTGCAAACAGACCATTCTCTGATGTAAATTCATGTAAGGAATGAAGAAAAATTATTTATTGTTAATCACATTTACATTAAATGAATGTGCTTCTTAATGCCTGCAATCGGGTGATCCAGTCAGCTTTATAGGGCTTTACTATTATTTTTAACATAGGTGATGATTAAAAATGTATTTAATGTATTCATTTCAACCTAAGGCTGGTATATTCAATGTAACATATGTCTAAAAACCGCACTGGACACCAGAATTCCTTTATTATAGAAATTCCCCCTGTAGAGGAAATGCCTGATCACTAGGATTGTTTTCTATTTAGAGAGATCTCATCTGTTTATGAAATGACTAAAGTGTGCCCTATTAATAAAATCTGAATGTTCGTATACTTGTGTGCACACACACACACACACACACACACACACAGAGAATTCCTGCCTCTGGTTACGTTATCATGGCTAAGTAACATTTTTTGTACCTTTTATACACCTTACCCCACCCACAAAAACATATAGAATAAAATAAAATCTTAATTGGCCTTTAAATTGGAGATTTGTAATATATGTATAACCTTCCTTTTCAGGAAGGTCAGTTGAATTTTGGGAGAGAGCAAATTCCAGAAGACAAAAGCTTAGAGAAAAATTTCCTGGTTTTGGTATGTTTTTCCTGTTAGATCTTAGTTTGCTGCAGTTTTTTTCTATATTTTTCATTCTGGCATTTTTTAAGTGGGGAGAATCACACAGTCATAACATGTCGGAACTGAATGAGACCTTAGAAATCTTCTCATTCAGAGATCCTCAAAGTATAATTCGTGGATCCACAAGACCTTTGCAAGGGGTCCACGAGGTAAAAATTATTTTCGTAATAATACCAAGATGCTACCTGCATCTTCACTCTCACTAGTGTAAAGTGAGTTTCCCAGAGGCTACGTGGTATGTGTTATCACAACAGATGGAATGTAGACATAGACAAGAGAATCTAGCTGTCTGCCACTTACTAAACATAAAGAAGATTTGCAGCATTGTAGGAGAGCTGCTCTTATAGTTGTTTTCTGTTTTGGAAAATCTAGTTATTTTTCAATAATATGTTTTTATGTTAACCTGCATTGGGTTTATTAATGTTACCCTTGAATTAATAAATAGTTTAAAATTTTCTCAGTTTTAATTACCAACATAGTAAAATTGATTGAAATAACCCACAAAACAAAAGCTCTTTTGGGTCCTTAATAATTTTTAAGAGTGTAATGGGATCCTGAGACAAAAAAAAAAAAGGAAGAAACTTTCATCTACTTTAGCTTAATGCCATCATTTCGCAGTAAAGAAATGGAGACCTAGACTTCCTCAAGGGTGTAGTTGTTGCATTTAAATCAGCATTTTTTCTCATCTCTCTTTTGACATTGCTAATCATTTCTCTTGCAGATATGTATCTGTGGCACTGCCATATGTACTTCTGGTCTGGAGCACAATTATAGCTTCACAGAAAGTATTCAGATATACTCATTGAATCAATGGTTATAATGAACTTTTAGAAATCCTTCTAGTATGTTCTACAAGGGGTATAGGTAGGAGGTTCCTACCCAGAGCACTTGGTGTTGATGTTTTAGCATTTCCACAGAAAGATTAAGTAGTAATCTGCAATCCTACTACCCAGGCATAATCACTGTGAACATTTTTGAGTAATTCTTATTTTTTTAGGTGTGGTTTTGAGAATTTGACTACTACCCTATATTTTAATGAGTTTTAATCATAATTAACTAGCCATATATAATATATATGGTGGTTTATTCGTGACAGCACTTTCAAAGTTACTTTGAAATCTTGGCACACGCAAAAGGCCATTATGTGGAGCTGAGTGACTCTGCTTTGGGGTGGGAAAAGTGGGAAGACTTTGTGTTAAATGATTCTCCCAGCAAAGTATCCCAAACATGTAAACAGTTTGGCCATTGTTAACAGTGCCAAGACACAATAGTTTTTGTTATTGTTTTAAGTTATCATATATAAAAGCAGGAGAATATGAATGTGAAGTGAAGGATATAAATCACAATACAGTTTTTTAGCTAGTTGAAGAACGGCAGGGGCAAGATTTTCCCCAGTCTTCAGAATCCATATGATGATTCACTTGGAATTTAGAATTTGAGGTCCAGATTGAATAAGTGATTGATCTCACTCATAATTAAAGAAATACAAATGAAAATACAACATAAATAATGCAGGATCTTATCTTTCAGGGTAGCAAGGATTAAAAGATTGCATAATAGTGTTGCTAAGAAATGTAAATAAAATAACCATTTAGAAAAGGCAATATGATGATGTCTAGAAAAATTAAAAGACATATATCCATTTACTTAACAAATTCCCTCTATACCGAAACATCTATGTAAGTTTGCAAAATACACGTACAAGGATGGTATATCATTGTTTGTAATGGCAAAAATTAAATGATGGAAATATGCATCAATGGGGACCATTTTTTTAGTAAGTTCTGATATATTCAGGCAACCAAATCTAATGAAATCATTAAAAGGACTGAGGTAGAGATATAGACACTGATCTCCAAGATATCTTGCTAAGATATAGCATGCTTCCATTTGTGTAATGGTGCATTTGTGTAATATGTATAAATTGCATATATCTCTGTGTATGAATATAAAATTTCTGGGAGAATAAATAAGAAATTGTTTGCAGTAGTTACATCTGAAGGGTGGACTGTAGGTCGGGGTCAGGGAAGAAGGTAAAAGAGACTTTTGCTTTTTGATAGATTATGTTCAAGTGTTACTTCTATAATTAAAAACATTTTAATAAAAAGCCTTAAAATTCTTATCTTTTTTGATCCAGCAATACAAATTTAAGGAATTAATCTTATAGAAATAATTATGTATGTATGCAGAGCCCAGGTCCTAAGATGGTCTTTTGGCATTGTTAATAAGTAAAGGACTCGAAGCAATATGTGACCAGTCACAGAAAATGGGTTACATGAATTATAGTGTGTTACTAAAAATGATATTGTGAGAGAATATTTATACTATATTGTTAGATGGGGCCCCTTAAAGTATGTGCAGTATAACTCAGATATCTGGGGTGAGATGTATCAAAACATGACTAGTGCTGGAATAATGATTGATTTTTATTTTCTTTTTTTTAAAAAGAAATCTGTATTTTCTAAGTGCTTAAAAAAAAAACACAACCCAGGTCATTTTAAGAAAATAAAAATAAAGGCTAAGACATTTAGATATTCCTGCTAAGAGTAAATTAATCTCCTCTTAGCATTGTTAGAACATGTGATTCCATATTTTCATAACCCAACTATTTTCTTAGTTTAGTAATGCTACTTACTGCTTGGCTTACATGCAGTGGAATTCCCATATAACTGATGCATTTATAAGACCTGTCTATTCAGCAGTCGGTTCCTTTCATAAAAGTATGTTGGAGTTTGTGTAGTGAAATATTTGAGGGACAGTATTTTCCTGTTGTACCTGTATTTGTGTACCTAAGCTATATTAAATGAGCAATGAGATTCGATATGGTTTGTCAATATTCTGTTGATGATACTCTGGCATTTTATAAATAGATTTTATTATTTTTTTTTTGGTTAGATAGAAAAACTATGAAGCACTGTCATTTACTTTGTGAAAATTCAGATACTAGGTGGTAAACCCTTAATCGCACAGTTAAAAAACTGTACCTTATGACTTTCAGAGTCTCCCTGACCACAGAGTATTGCCAATGCATGAGCTGCTCTCTGCTTGGCTGAACTGAACTGTATCATTTTAAGGCATCTGCCAACCCAACCCACCACTGATAAAGATACATTTAAAGTGCACCTAAATATTAGAAAGTCTTTGTAGTAGAAGAAATGAATAGAATTTATTCTCTCAAGTAATCTTTTAAAATACATACAGCTTTGCTTCAACCTCAGCTCCTCCCTCCCAACTTCATAAAGGTGCTTTATTTTTTATTATTATTATTATTTTGCGGTACGCGGGCCTCTCACTGTTGTGGCCTCTCCCGTTGCGGAGCACAGGCTCCGGACGCGCAGGCTCAGCGGCCATGGCTCACGGGCCCAGCCGCTCTGCGGCATGTGGGATCTTCCCGGACCGGGGCACAAACCCGTGTTCCCTGCATCGGCAGGCGGACTCTCAACCACTGCGCCACCAGGGAAGCCCTTAGCATAGTTTTGATTTGAGTAAATCAGAACCAATACTGAGGGTTCTGAGGGGGGTGGGCAGCAGGGGAGGGAGTAAGATGACAGACAATAGGGGCAGTTTGGGCGGCACCACAGGAGATCGAGTAAGGCATCATGGACGTGTCCTGAAAAGTGGACAGGAGCCTGAAATCAGTACTGTTGACAAAATCAGCAAAGCAAACAGCAGCATCAAGAGCAAGGGTTGAGCGTCTAGCAATGGCTTCCCATTGCCCATGGGAAAAAAAATCCAGTCTTTACCAGGCCTGAAAAGTCCTACAAAATCCGGTTCTCACTTTCCCCTCAAGCCCCATCTTTCTCTCCACTCCCCTGTTGCTTGCTGTGCTCCAGCAAATTCACCTGCCTGTGGTTCTTCCAACATTTCAAGCTTTTTCCCTACTCAAGGCCTCTCCACATGCTCTTTCCTCTGCCTGGAATCCTGTTTGCCCCCATACTTCCCATCCACTGTCCTCAACTTGGCTGACTCCTATTTCTTCAAGTTTCTGCTTCAGTGTAACCTCCTTCAGAGAGGTCTTTCCTGACTTTCTAATTTATAGGACCCTTGCCAGTTACACCATGACTGGAGCCCTCTACCTGTCACCTGTGTGACCGAGGTCCTACCATCCTCCCCAACATAAATGGCTACCTGAGGACCAGAGAGGTCGAGTAAGTTGCCCAAACTATTGACACATACTAGCAAAGGGTATATCAGCCAGGATCCCAGCAAGGGAGAGACAGTACACTTGGATTTGCCTGATTTAAGGAGCCCTTAAACTTAAAGATCCAGGAAACAGATAGGGCTGTGTGGAAGGGATCATCTGTAAAAGACTGAGACATAGGTGGGGAATGTAGCAGAGAGGGAGGCAGGAGGGGAGGAAACCATACCACACTCTCCTTTCTCCCTTATCTCCTGCTATAGTGCTCCCTGCTGGGAAGCAGGAAGGCAAGGGAGCCAGTGATGTGATCCGCATAGATCAGCCCTTAGGGACACAGAACAGGATAAGAAAGGTCCATGTGGAGGCAAGCAGCAATGGAACAGGGATTTGAACTTAATCTGGTTCTGTAACAGATGCTCTTAACAATGACACATGTTTGTGTCTCTGGTACATAGTGCTTAATCAGGGCTGGTCCTGATGTAATGAAGACCTGAAGGATCAGCGAGAGGTTGCTGTTTTTCCTGCACTCATTGAAAAGCAGAGTAGGTAGATGTTGCTGAACATCCTTCTCCATAGGGGAGAGCTAAGGACCATTTATTAATTAACCTAGTGCTTTTCAGAGGTGGAGGAGAGGTCTCCTTTTTATTTTGCTACCTCTTGTAGTTAATTATGTTTCTTAGAATAGTCTGAGGCTTGCAGCTGCTGGAGATGACTCTCCAGGTAATTTCAGCATCACACTCTGGGGCCAGCCTGTGTTTGATTCTGCTGCCTCATCACGTTCTGTCCAATCCCCGCAGAACAGGAAGGACATTCATTTAGGAGACCTCATTCCATTCTCCCAACAGAGCCCCAGTGAGAAAAAGTGCCCAGTTCACTCCTAGAAGGTCTTTTTCTTCCTTCCAAAGGGAGCTTCAGGAACATATGGGAAAAGAGGCAGCGTAAACATTTGCATATATCTGTGCTCCAAGGCTGATTCACATAGAGGATCAGCAACCTGCATAAATTTAGCCGACGAGGGCAGCTGTGATAGTTGTGGGAATGAACGGTGACTGATCTCAATTATGCAATTATTTATCAAGTGCTTACCAGGGGACAAACACTTGGGGCTACTATGATGAACAAAACAGGCATGGTGTCATCGTACTTTCAGAATTTCACTTTTAAAAATACAAATTACCAGTTGAGATTGAAGGATGTGTCTTTCCCTCCCTTAGGGAATATAAGAGACGGCAAAGAATAGAGCTTAAAAAATCATGGATGTGAGAGACATAAAAAACCATATTGCATAATAGCCTTTTAAACAACCATTACATAAAACCTGATGGTAAGATATGCATATATTCCATATGGCATGTGTGCATTATGTTTTTTATCCTACAACTTGAATGTACACTTAGCTGCATCCCATCTTAATGAGAGGGATTTCTTGCTTTCTTTGTACTCATAGAATTCCCTCAGGTTTAGCTAGGAGAGCTAATAATAGCAACAGTAAGTCACCTCATTAAGGACAATCACTTTTTGCTGAGTTTCGCATCATTCTCATTACTTAGCAGTGGCTCTTGGAATTTACTCAAGTCCTCCCAGTTTTCCAGAAAATGAAAAGGAAGCTTCTGTAGAAACACAAAACTTTGAAGATTCTCTAGGAATGACCACAAATCTCATTGTGGCTCTGTGGCCAAATGCCAATGTCATCTAGACAGTCTAATAAACAGCTATGGAGTGCTTACTATCTGTAAGGCAGGGAACCAGGAAAAAAACATGTGGTTAAGAGTGCAGGCTCTGAAATCAGATGTGTCAAAACCTTAGGGAGGTTATTTAATCTCCGAAGTCTCAGTTTCCTTCTCTTTAAATGGAGATAATAAGAACATCTTCAAAATTTAGTTGTGAGGATGAAATGACATACCTCGTATGGCGCCTAGCACAGGTGAGCACTCAGTAGACATCACCTAATCCTACCAGTATTCTCATCATTACTTTCGTTATATCTGATTCCCTCTTCTTAAATAAGTAGGGCTCCAGGATATTGGGAATTTCCTACCCAAGGGCTGCTTTGTCAGATGCCATCAACAGAGACAAATTTTCTATCAGCAGTGGTTTCAAGGGGGAAAGCATAAAGGAACAATCCAGAGGGCAGCCAATGGAGGAAAAAAACAGATAAGATCAAGTGTTCAGAGGAGAAGTTAGAGGCTGAGTCCAGAGAAATTACCTAAGACAGTGCAGCTGTATCAGTTTTGATTCATTACTAACATCCTAGGACATGGATGGGCAAGAAGCCAATAGAAGCGAGCATGACCTGCCCTGGGCAGTAATAGTCAAGAATCTTAAATTTCACCTCACAGACAGGACACAGGTGCTGCTTGCTGGGGTTCTGGGGAATATAGGAGGGAGACAAAGAACATTACTGCCCAAGAGTGAATGTGTCTGGACTCACATGTTAGAGACTAAATTTGCTTTCTGGGAAACAGGGTCTAAAAGAGAGAGCTGAATGGAACATGAGACGAAGTGAAGTTGAGGAGGAGTGAAGCACAGAGGATCTAGGACTTGTCCCATGAACTGCAAGGGGACGCCTGGCACTCTCTCTGGATTCCAGCTTCGAGCGGTTTGAGGTAAAGATGCGACTTCAGCTGGAGCAGCAGATGTTAGAGAGTGATGAGAGAGGCTCTAGGGCAGGTAGGGGGAAGATTAGGAAGCCTACTCTAGACATTCCCAGGGAGTTCAGTCTGAGCCTATGGACAATGGAGAGTCATCAAATTCCTTTCTTATTTTCTCTTGCTTTTTAAACAAGCAGGTGGAGTGATGAGATTTCTGTTTTAGGAAGGCCACGGTCTTCTTATACCCACAGTCCTAATTGCCGCTTCCTCCTCACTCCCACGCAGCTTGGCTTTTGCCACATCATGATTTATGTTATAGTTATTTTTTTCCATGACTGTCTTCCTCCCAGTTGTGAAATTCCTTGAAGACCTGTGTCTTAGATTTTGATCCCTTCAAAAAGAAAAAGGGACGAGGACACAAGGATAAAGTGCAGATCTGGATGACATCCCATGAGAAGTTTGTTTCCAGAAACTCCTGAAGGCCTTGGGCTTGGGACTCAGGTAGTGAGTTACCACCTCCTGCACTAGATTTGGGCCCCTGGGAATGGGCAAGCTGTAATTGGGCCTGTAGCACTGGAAGCTTCCCGAGAGTCCTTTTTTCTCTTTTTTGTGTCTTCTCAGTCTTACCATATGCTCAGCACACAGCCCTCAACATGTGTTTAATAGGTGAAAGACTGGTACCTCTTCTTTGAAGGATAGCCACAGATGGGGACTTCAGAGTGGTGCTTTCCCCAGTGTTATGGTATCCTTGGTGGTGTGCTGCTTTGGCAATGTGGCAGCCCTCCTGGTCTTCTGGCGGATGCTTGGAGTAAAACCACTTCACATTGTACTGCCCGGAGCTGAGGCACAAACCCTGGCCGTCAAGTGTGGCCGGTGGAGGGCGCTTCTCAAGGGAACTTCCCTCTAGAGTCCACTGAACCACCAGATGTCTTTGGGCAGGGGCACTGAGAGTGCACAGGTGACAGGGAAGGGCTCATACACAACCAAGAGGAAGAGTCAATAGCACCTTGGGAGCAAGCTTGGGCTGTAGGGAAACTGAGAAGCTGCCCCTTGAAAGCCTTGAGCTAGGCTGGGGACTACCAATGGGAAACTAAAAACCTTAGCTGAGCACGTGGAGAACGGCACAGCTAGCACCACTGTACAATCCCTTTGTGTTCTGCACACCACCAGAGTCCTTGGTGAGCTGGATGAGACACATTTTCCAGAGGACCTCAAAGAGAACCGCAGATGACCTCTAGGCCCTTTACTTCCTTGGAGAATGCAGTGGCTCTGGAAAAATTCCCTCCCAATACTCTTTTCCACATCCCTACATCCCCCACATCCACCTAAACCACTCATTTCTGTCTCGTGTGTTTCTTTAGCTGGCCGAGGAGGCTGGTCCTACACTGAAGGGAAAACCTGGGTTTTCCTTGGCATCTCTACAGCCTCACTAGGGGCAGTCTGCCTCAGTTTACTACCATGACTAGCAGAATTTAGGAGCTGTTCTTCCCTTCTTTTAGCCTGTGCTTTACTGAGTTTCTGCTTACTGGCTAGGCAAGATCTCCGGGTTCTTTCTGGTGGCCGATTTACCCACATTTTCACACCTAACGTAGTGTTCCAGCCTCCTCCTACTAAGGCTTCCCAGGAGAAAAAATGTCTTTACACACACAAGAATAAAAATAATCATCCACAAAGTGTGAGAAAAGAGATACGGAATGAGGTGTACTCACTCTCTCGAAATTCCTCTTTTCCTTTTTTTTTCTTTTACCCTACCCACCTAACAGCCAATGGAACCAATTGTGAATTCCTTTTGTTAGTTTTGATGGTTAGAATTACTGACTGTAGGCTTTGTGACTTATTTAGAAGAGATAATGTTTGAATGTTCCATTTACTTTTTTCCAAGTTTATTGGCCAATGTATCTTATCAATGTCTTTGTGGGGTTTTTTGTTTTTGTGTTTTTTGGTACGTGGGCCTCTCACTGTTGTGGCCTCTCCCGTTGCGGAGCACAGGCTCCGGATGTGCAGCCTCAGCGGCCATGGCTCACGGGCCCAGCAGCTCCGCGGCATGTGGGATCTTCCCGGACCGGGGCACGAACCCATGTCCCCTGCATCAGCAGGCGGACTCTCAACCACTGTGCCACCAGGGAAGCCCTGTCTTTGTGTTTTTATCATCTAAATTTATTGTTCCTCAAAGAAGCATCATAAATATCCTTACTGGCTCGAACTTCATTCATTGCCTGGTATCTTTCTAAGTGACTTACTCATGCTCTTCTTTACATAGTCACTTAACACGTGCTATTCAGTTAGCAATAGGTGCTACTGAATGAATCGTTGGGTGAGTGCCTATTATATGCTAAGTACCATCCCCTTATTTTATCCTAGGACCATTCTGTTTTTTAAGCTGAACAAAGGAAATAGTTACTTACGGTCATATTCTTCCCTCTTTAAATAGATATGTGTAGGGTCATCACCAAAGGAAAAGTTTGAGAATCAGTTAGCTCAGCCACCAATCTCTCTTGGCTTCAGAATCTCTGTACCTTGGGAAAGAATATGACCCTGTGAGGCCTTTCCCGCTCTCTTAGTTCCAGCATTTAGTGGCCCTTCCCTCTCATCACCACAATCACATCCCTGGCATTGGAGTTACTGCAATTATTCTTGATGGCTTAGAAGACAGAATCAAAATCCATCACTGGGTGATTATTGCAGATAAACAAATATGGGCTCAATTTAAATAAGCATTTTCTAACAGCTGAATCTCCCAAAGACAAATGAAGCTGATTCACAAGGGGATGAACACCAGTCACTGGTGTTCTAGGCAGAGGGTGGAAGGCCACTTGTTAACACCGGTTCTCTCTCATGTTCAGATTGTTTGTAGCCTTCAGGACACATAATGATCATGGCCTTCTAGAATGGGTTTCTTACAAGTTCCTATTGATGCCTGAATCTTAACCAGTGGAACAGTGCAGTGCTTCTTAGAAACAGTATCTAGCTTCTTTTTAGCAGACGAACAATACATTTGCATTCATTGAGTTACTGTATACTGTCAAGCACTTTTCTTTTTATTCTTTTCATTCCACAGTTAAGGAAACTGAGACTCAGAGGGTTTAAGTCACTTGATCAAGTTCACATCATAGCAGAGCCCAGATCTGGAGCCAGGTCTGTCTGAAGGTCTGTCTTTTCAGTACACCAGGCCACCTTTAATAAAGAATTGAAAGCTACGCTTGCCAAGGCTCTGTCCTTCTGAGTCTACCATGCATTTTAGTCACAAGTAACAACATTTACAACAGTAATTTATGATCAAGGAGCAGTTTGTAATTTTTTATAAGTGACTGCAGGGTAAACATAGCTCAGCTTCATTCTGCATTCACCTCACAGCATGTACACAGTCGGTTTGTTCTCACATTTCATTTCAGCAAGTGCAGGGGTTGTGGTGCTCAAGGAAGGTGAAAAATGATTGAAGGCCTTAGATTGACAGGAGTCGCAAGATTTTTATAACTGGTTATGCTGTGAGAATTGTGAGTGTGGGCAGGTGAGAACAGTGAATTCTTCCAGAGGGTAGCAGCTTTTCCCCTTGCTGTTATACCGGCTGAGTCCATCTCCTCTTTTTTAGCTATAGGACGTGCACTCAGCTAGCTGCTTGAGGGCTGATCACAAATGTGACCATGACAGTACGGTTGAGTCCATTAATTCGTGGTTTGTAGAACTAAGACCAGAGTCACCCCCAGGAACATGGCTGGAGCATTTCCCAATGCTCTGGAAGGCTGGAGCCATCCACACAGTCAGCCTTTTGGTATTTATTTCCTTCATATAAAAACAGACATTGAACTTGCTTTGTATTCATTTGTTTTCCAGGTTTGCTCTTGCAATTCTCTTTGAATGTGCAGAGAGGGATTTTTCAGAGGTAGCATCTGAACCATAACAAGGAATCTTATCTGGCAGTCTTCCCTGATCTGTCACTGAAAGCTAATCTCACTATAGGAACACTGTCATACATCATAAAGATATATACCCTTTTCCAGGCATTTAAAAACTTGTTCATCTTCCCATTGTTGTACAAACACTGCCATTGTCGACAACTGTTGGTTTTCATAATACTACTAGCAAACACTTAATTGCACTTGCTATGTGCCCAGCACTGTTTTAAGAGCTTTTTATCTTACAGCAACTTTGTGATGATTCTCATCTTACAGAGATAGAAACTACATCCAGCTTTTTTTTTTCCTTAATAGACTAGGAAAAAAATAAAAAGTTGAAATAAGAATCCCTGCTAGCTTTAAAGTAGATATTCAATTTAAAACTAAACAAAACAATCAATTTCAAAGATGTGTATTCTAGAAGTTATTTGTAGAGTCATACTTTTTACTGTTCAATCTTGTTTAATAATTTCTGTAGTTAATAAGAGTCAATAGCTCTACTTAATTAAATATATTTGAGACAGTTGGTATCCCTGTGAAAAAATAGCCTTTCTGAAAACAGACCCAGGGTAAACTCTGAATTGGAGTTGGTGCCTTTTGTATACTACTTCCATCGCTGCCAACCCCTAAACCGTATTCCTTCTAGTACCTAGTCAGCACCTGGTTACTCTCAGAGACTGCTGGCTTTCAGGTCTGTCCGTAGAAGTTAGGTCAGGATTCTTCTATATCTGTTTCCACAATTGCAAAGTAACATTGAATATAAATGGCTTTATCTTAAGTGCAATGGTTAAGGGCCTCATAACAGCATTCTTTCCCTTCGACCTGAATTTAGTTCAGTACAGTAGATTCACCTGGGCTTATGCCCAATAACTGGTGTTCCTGAAGTTCCTCCAAGAATTTGTTGTGGATGGTCCCCTGTAAGCAAATCAATGTATCTATATATTTCTAAATCCCTAAATTAGGGGTCCAGACTCTAAAATGGAGACCAAACATTATAAATCTGAAAGTCCCCCAAATTAGAAATGTTGAATAGCTCTACCTTTAAGTCCATCACAAGGCTTTTGAGACACTAAGAAATAGAGCATCTTCACAGTGAGGCCTCCAAGTTTTGAAATCAGACAGCTTGGGTCTGGTCCCACCAGTAAGGGCAAATGCGGGTACCATAAATGTAACGTGTCTGGTGATGGCTGGTGCACGTGAGGGGCGGGGTGGGGTATAAGTGGAGTGAGACCAAGTAGGTAGTTGGAGTATCATTTCAAGAGAATCACTTAGGGAGGGAGAGGAGGAAGAATTAAATCACATCAGGCAATGTAGGGGATATTGGGCTGGGATGTGGGTGGAGATAAAGGTTGACAGAATTCCTAGAAAGAGTAGTTCAGAGAATCTAGAAAAGAATAGGTACTTTGGGATAGTGGGAAGTTTCTTTGAGAACCTGGGTGCTATGTCTGGAGATACATTAAAGGAAACCCTGGGACCTCTATTATTGAAGAACCAAGAGGTCTGCAGCTCACATGGTACAACCATCAAAACATCCAGTTGTAAAGAAATTCCAAGGAAGAAAATCCCCACTGGAATCATGATTCATCCCAACCTACCATTATAGCCTTTTGTTTAAATTCTGAGAAGTTGTTTCCTTAAAAGAATGAATGCTTTTTTTTTCTAAGTGAAGAAATCAGTTTTCCTTTGAGATGTGATGATGATCTTATTTACTCCTGCCAAATCTTTATATTATTTGAGTCAGTCTGTGGTAGACAATTTACTGAGTGCCAAATTCAGTTTCCATGGAAAACCCACACTCCTTCAAAGCAGTGACTGGATAGTTTTTGGCACGCAGTACAGCACAAGTTTAATGTGATGGGAGGGTGGCATTTTTTTCTGTTGACGTGCCCAAGTTAATCAGTGCTATCTCTCAAAATATGTAGGTAATTATTCATTTCTTTGCCTGAGCCCATGTAATGTGCAGGGTTGACACACTTCTTTGATGAGAACTTTGGAAGGAGATGATTTCATAGTCCTTTGTCTTGTGGTTTAATTTGGGTCTTTTGCATGATAACCCCCTGTTATGAGGAACAGAGAAGTTAAATAAGTGACCCATGTTAGCCTGTCAATAGAGGATTCTGAAACACCATCTTTTTCTTCTAACAGTATAAGTCCTGTGGTTCTCTCAAGGTTGATACAAAAGTTATCTTTTACCAGAAGCAACACCTGACCAACTATACGTAATAATGTTATGCTCTTATTTTATATTCCCGTTTGAATACTTTTAATCATGTTTAGATATCCTATCCTATCATATTAATCCTTCTTATTAGATAGCTAGCTAGCTAGCTAGCTAGATATGCAATTATAGTAATCGTGCTCTAACTACTTCATTGTCTCCCCAGATAGACTTTGAGCTCTATGAGATAGAGTCGCTAGTCCTCTAATTCCTCAAGCCCCCATGCCCTCTTGCACAGTGCAGAAAACGCTCTAGGGACCCAATAATTCCTTGTTGAAAATATAGAAGACTGACTATACCAAATGTTGGCAAAGGTATGGAGCAACTGTAACTCTCATTCACTACTGGTGAGAATATAAGGTAGTACAACCACTTTAGAAGAGAGTCTGGAAGGTTTTTTTTTAAGTTAAACATACATCTACCATATGACCTAACCATTCCATTCCTAATTGTTTATTCAAGAGAAATGAAAGCATACATCCACACAAAAATTTGTACAAAAATACTCATAGCAGCTTTATTTGTAATAGCCCCAAACTTGAAACAACCAAAATGTATGTCCATTAGATGAAAAATGCAATGGAAAAGCAAATTGTGGTATATCCACACAATGGAGTACTACTTAGCAATAAAAAGGAACAAACTATTGATATATACAACATGGCTAAATTTGAAAATAATTATACTGAATGCAAAAAGCCTCACCAAAAAAAGAGTACATACTGTATGATTCCACTTATATAAAATTCTAGGAAGTGCAAAGTAATGTATAATGACAGCATATCATGTTGTTGCCTGGGGATGGGAGAGCAGGGTGTGGAGATTATAAAGGCAATGAGGAAACTTTTGGGTGTGATGAATATACTCATTATCTTGATTATGGTGATGGTTTAATAGATATATACATATGTCAAAAGTCATCAAATTTACATTCTAAATATGCCTGGTTTATTGTCAGTTATGCCTCAGGAAGCTAAAAAAGTACTGAAATTACCAAAATTATTCTACATGCATCATTTTCCCTTCAGTATCTTGCTGCTGTGTTTCCATGGCAGGAAGCTTCCTCTTTGAGACCAGCATGCAAGATGACATGAAGCAAATCGGGGCATTTAGGTCAGACAGAGCTGGTGTGATCCAAGGTGTGCCTCTTACCAGCCGTATAACCCTGGGCAAGCTACTCAGTGTCCTTAGACCTCATTTTCTTCCTCTTCTAGAAAATGGAACGAATAATATACCAACCTCAGAGGAATGTTATAAAAATTAAAATAGATAAAAGGCCTGGCACTTCATAAGTGGTAGCTACTATTTATTATATATTGTTAAGAACATTTTTTTTTTTACAAGACTGGCACACATTTATTGAGACCTTTCTCAGCTTGATTTAATTCTTGTTGATGCCTAACCAATTACTAAGAATAAAGCAACTGACAAAGAGAGAGCAGATTATGCTTGAAAATATAAATAATACAGAATCACTTCTGGGCACCTGTCTACTTAATCCTCCATCATTTGTGCTAAGCTGAATTACTAGCACATGTGTAAGTGTGTTCAGATGTTCTAAGTGGAGAATAGGATAATTCAGAAAATGTGTATCAGGGGCAAAGTAGGAATTGATAAACTGAACAGCATGGAGAGGTACTTGAAAGACTGGGTTTTGGTTTACACAGTCTGACTTTAAATGTGAGCTCAGCCACTTACTGTTTATATGTGAAGCCGTGGATAGGTTACTAAACTTCCGTGATCCTCAGTTTATTCATTTGCAAAATGTAGATAAACAGTTCACACATCACGAATTTGTAGTGACAATATTTATACTGATAATCAGAAATAACTTCAGGAATAAATATATGTGTGATGGTCCCTATTCCCCTTCTCATTCTGGATAAGGCCAACTGTGTGTACTAATGATAAACAAGTGATATAACCTGGCCTTAATGGTATTTTAAAAACAATACCTATTAAAAGTCCTTTGTAAACTCATTCTGGGATAATTGTGTGTGTGTAAATGTGATTACCTGATCACTTGAATCCTTCCATTAATATTGCTTTTAAGGAGAAAATTTTATCACATTAAAACCGTCTAAGTGCAGGAAGGCAACTAAAGCAGTATTTTTGGTTCAAAGCAGTGAAGGCAGGTGCCCACGCCAAGCCTCTAATTCCCAAGGCTTGCCCACGTTCCGTGGCCCAGGTGTATCTGCATGGCGCCATCAGGTTTAAAGAGACCACCTGAGAAGGAGCAGCCCTCAGAAGCTCAGTTGGGAAGGTGGAAGCAGAAGGGAGACCGGAGGAGCAGGGGTGTGGACTCTCCTCGGGCGGGAAGCCCTGTGACCTACTCTGTGAGTGTTCTCCCTCAGACACCAGCGTCTGCTCCTGGGTATGAAAGGTTCATCACCACTTACCTTCTGTTTCTTAGCTCACTTTCCATGGGGTCTTGAAAGTTTGAGAAAGGTACACATTTTAATCTAATTTTGCAAATGGGGAGCCAAGTCCTAGAGAAACAAGTAGTGAAGAACTTTGCTTCGAAAGAAATTTTTAGCCAAGAGATTGAAACTATAGACTCTGTACTCAGGTTACCTGGGCTTAACTTTTATCTCGGCTACTTACTAGCTGTGTGATCTGGGACACGTTACTTAACCTCACGTTGTCTTGGTTTCCCTATGTGTAAAATGAATAGTAATCGTACCTACTTCATAGGGTTGTTGATCGAATGAGTCAAAGCAAAGTGCTCAGAGCAGTACCTGGCTTATAGGAAGTGCTGCATCGATGTTGATTATTGTTTTTTGAACCATTGCTTAGTCGGTTTCATAAGAAAAGATTTGGTGTAGTGGGATTGTTCTGGCTTTCCATACTCTATTCCTCCTAGACTGGTTGGCCAGTAGCATCTTAAGACACTGCAGCTTTTTAAACAGAGTTTTGAAAACAGAGATAGTTTGGAAACTGAGGGGGCTGTACACAGACAACTCCTGAAAGTCTTAAGAGGAGATTAAGCTCCATCAGCACCACTAAATCCCTAGAAATGAGCGGGGCACAGGCCCTAAAGAAGGAAAAATGCAATGGGGAATTCTAGCACTTAGGTGGCTTTTTTTCACTCTTTTTCCATCAGTCTCTGGAACGTTTTCTTGTCTTGAATGATTAACCAAGGATTATGGTTCGTGTTATTTCGCGTCTAAGTTTGACCACTGGATAGATGCAATCATGCTATAAAACCATGTAACTGAACTAGTGTTTAGCTGTGGTATAAATCCCTTGGGATCAAGCTTCAGTTAGGAAACTTACAGAAAGATAAGCTTGAGTAACAGTCTTAGAAATAACAAAAGTGTTCCTTTATTTTCATCTATATGGATTGTCTCCACCAATACCCTTTACTGCACATGGCACCTGTCTCCTTATATAACACATGCTTTTGAAAACTAGCTTATACTTTATACCATTACCTTTAAGAAGTGTAGGGTTTACTGCCAGGTGGAATGGATTTAACTCTTTTCCCCTGATTTTATGTTCATTAAGAAGGAACACTTGTGTTACATCATAGAGGCACTATAATAGATAATACAAGAAAGCAGGATAGTTTACAGGTTGAGTTTGGCCTCTAGTATCAAAAGGGACTGAGTTTGAATTCTAATTTTACCATCTAAAAACTTTTGACTTTGGATAAATTATTGAACTTAAGCTTCAATTACTTTATCTGTTTTTTAAAAAAGGAATCATTTGTATCTACTATACATGATATTTACATATTAGCCTTAGGCAATCAGGATTAAATAATATGACATATGTGAATGCTTGTACTGGTGTCTGGCACTGAGTGAGCAGCAAATTGTAAATCACTGTTATTCAATGTTTTCAGCTTAAATAATAGGAAAGTTTCATACTCGAAGAAGGATGACTATTTTATGCCTACTATTCTCAAGTTTATCCCTGTAAGGAAGTGAAGGAAACTACAGCAAAGCAAAATCATACTGAAGCCATACAGTAGTATTGTATGGTGGTTATAAACCAGGCTCTGAATTTAGACAAGCTGGGCTCAAGCCCCAGCTCTACCCTTTATTTCTCTGTGGGTTTGGGCAAGCTGCTTAACCTTGCTGGTGCTTCATTTTCTCCATCTACAAAAATGGATCAATAATATACTACTTTACTGGGTGGCTGTGAGAATTAAGTGAGATGATATATATAAGGCATTTAGAATATAGAAAACGTTCAAAATATTTGAATTACTAATATTCAAGAATAGTCGAGGAAACTGCGGAGTGTAAACAACAACGAAAGTCAAGTTTAGGTCTGGAGTTCTAGGAAATGTGCAGTTTTGTCCTACTCTATGAAAATGAGGTTGGTATCCATTCAGAGTTTCTACTTGTGTCAAGCTAGGTAGACAATATCTCTCTATTAAGCCTTATTGACTAGTTTTGTACCATAAAGAATATAGAAGTTGAAGAATTAAGGAATTTGATATATTGTTAAAGAGACAAGCCTAAGTCATAGAAAATAATTTGAGGACAGCATCAGATAATAAAATCAAGAGCTAAGCGATATGTTGTGGTCTGTAAGAAGAGGAAAATTGCAAAGAATGACAGGTATCAGAGGAGCTGGGAATAACTTACTCTTATGGTAGAGTTTGGAAGGGAGTAGGGATGGATTCAAGTTCTAGTTCAAGAGAACAGCAAAAGCAAAGGGGAGGTGGTGGGACTGGGCATGGCATTTGTGGAGGGGAGAAGCAGAGGAATGAAAACCCCAGAGGGTGTCTATGAGCAAACAGTGAGAACTGAGCATGGCACGCCGGGTAACAAGACCGCTAACGAGTCAAGTTTATGGTTTAACTTGCACCCCTCGTTTTATAGATGAGGTGACTGAGGTATAAAGAACACCCAGTTACGCTTACTAGTTTGTGTGAGACCCCATCAGCCCTGACTCCTTGGCTGGTGAACTTGCAACTGCATCACTCTGCAGGGTCAGATGACAGAGATCCTTAAAAGGACTGAAAAATTCCCTAGATGCTCCCCACATGGTCACAATTCTAATTTTGTAGATTAATTGATGCCCTTTTTTCTGTCCATTTTTCCTAGAGTGAAAAAAGCAAATATTAGTTCACAGGCCACCGAAACGAGGGCTTCAGCAGTTTCCACTTGAACACCCACCCTAAATAGGTAATTTGATTATGGAAGCGTTGTCTTAGAACCCAGATCCGATTCCCAGGGCAGAGTGCTTTCCGCTGTATCCCACCACTTGTACTCATTTACTATGATTTCAAACCCTTCTCTTAAGGATCTCCTTATTTCGATCCCTGCCAGGCTAAATGACTCAGGTTTTTGTTTTTGTTCTTTTCCTCTGCAGAGTGTGATTCATTTTCTCACTTTTACCAACCCCCTTAAGATCAATGAAGTGTTATCATCTGCCTAAATGGAGCCTCTAGGATTGCTCTGCCTGTTGCTCCTGAGATCTGCTGAGCTGGAGTCTATATTCTGTCATTGTGTTCCTGAATCTTGTAGGTTAGATTAGAATGATGTTTTCCTCCTCCTCTGAGTTATCTCTGGCTTGAAGGTTGCAGGTCCTATTGCTGCGGGAGTCCTTTCTTGATAAAAACCAACACATACATCCTCGGGAGATCCCTGTTTGCCATTATATGCTGGTGCAGTTGTTGGTTTTTTTTTTTTCTTAACATCTTTATTGGAGTATAATTGCTTTACAATGGTGTGTTAGTTTCTGCTGTTTAACAAGGTGAATCAGCTATACATACACATCTATCCCCATATCTCCTCCTTCTTCTGTCTCCCTCCCACCCTCCCTATCCCACCCCTCTAGGTGGTCACAAAGCACTGAGCTGATCTCCCTGTGCCATGCGGCTGCTTCCCACTAGCTATCTACCTTACATTTGGTAGTGTATATAAGTCCATGCTACTCTCTCACTTCGTCCCAGCTTACCCTTTCCCCTCCCCGTGTCCTCAAGGCCATTCTCTACGTCTGGTGCAGTTGTTTTCACCTTCCCATTTTTCCCCTCCTGCCACTGTGTGCCCAGCAGGCTGTCAATGAGGAAAGGAGCAGCAGGAGAGTCAAGTCAATCATGTACGTTAACACAGCCGTGGTTTATTTCAGATGGCTGTTCGGGGAAGAGGAGACAGGCCAGAAACTCTGCACATAAAATACAAAGTAGATAGTATGTGCTGTGACTGAGGTTGCAGGGATTTAGGGAAGTTTCTCTGCTATTTTTTTAATCAGCTTCAATTCCTCCCCTTCACCTCTGAGTGGGTGTAAATTACTTCAGAGTTCTTTTCCCACCCTCACCTCCTCCTCCTCTTCCCCTTCCCTCTATTTCCTTTCACAGCCCTTAGTGGCAGGTGAATCAGAATTAGTGGGGGAATAATTATGTTCTCTATCAGCATTTATCACCAGCCCACTTCCCTTTAAAACCTGAGATACTGCTTGCAGGTTGCAAAGTACCCAGAGCGCCCTGAAGAAACATGATGTTTATAGGAACAGCTTTTACTGCCAGCATTAGAGTTGAGAGAATATGTGCAGGTCTGTACATCAAATCGGAGACCTATCTCACTGGATGAGTTAAAATCCGGGAACAAAAATAGTCTTCTGGGTTCTCCTTTGCTGATCGTATTTGACGCCATTCAACACGTGCTTTGCATGACGATGTTCTCTTTTCCTCTGACATTAAGCTGCTTTTATTGTCTAGTGAAGGTTCCAGTTTCTCTACATTTACTTATTACTGTTGAATCGTTCACTCATAAATCCCTTCCTCCCTGTTCAGTTTTTTTTTAATATATATATTTATTTATTTTTGGCTGCGTGGCATCTTCGTTGCTGCGTGCAGGCTTTCTCTAGTTGCGGCAAGCAGGGGCTCCTCTTGGTTGCGGTGCATGGGCTATAGGTGTGCGGGCTTCAGAAGTTGTGGCTCGCGGGCTCTAGAGCACAGGCTCAGTAGTTGTGGGGCACGGGCTTACTTGCTCCGCTGCATGTGGGATCTTCCTGGCCCAGGGCTCGAACCTGTGTGCCCTGCATTGGCAGGCGGATTCTTACCCACTGCGCCACCATGGAAGCCCCCCCACCCACTCAGTTTTTAGTCACTTAGGTGTACTTGTCTTTCTTTATGAATTGTATTTATTCTGTTATATTTGCTTTTAAGAGCTTTATGTACTTCTATGTGTGAAAATGGGTTGTGTGGTTACTTTTATGTCACAATTGCATGGTGAGGATTTGAATGTGGTTACTGGGTTTCTTAGTGACAGTGCCTGGCTCTCCTCATAGCACCCGTTCCTTTAGGCCTGAAGGGCAGTCCAAGAGGTGACATTTTTTGGCAGACTGGGTGGCAGATGGGATGGAGGGATGTTCTGCACATCGGGCTTGGTAAATACATACAGGCAAGAAAAGTGACTGGCAGGGAGAAGTGCCGTGTTGGTTTAAACAAGCTGTTGGAAGGACTTCCAGGTGAGAAAAAAAGTCAGGGAGAAGAGAGACGAGCACAGGCCAGAAGGAATGGAAGTTGGAGGGATAAGAAAATAAGAATTATTTGGACAGAAGTAGATGGAAGATAGTTAAAGGAGAAGAGAGTTTAAGCAAGGACACTGCTAGCCCATAACTCTGCCTTGGGGCAACATTAGAAGAAGGTGCTGGTTCCTCTGGGTAAAAGTGGTCCAGTATTTGGGTGCATGGCTTGCCAAACAGAGAGTAGGCTGAATTTTAGTCACTGTTCGCCTCCTTGGTTCAGTGCCCTTGGGCAAGGCACAGCCTGCATACTGTCCATGGCAACTCTGAGTGTAGATCGAGAATATCCTCTAAAAAGCAGTGGTACAACTTTTAGTATGTATTACCTCTGAAGAGAAAACAGTCTGCTCTGAAATGGTCATATTCTAATATTCCTTTCAATAATGTAGTAGGATTTACAAAGTTCCTGAATCTCCCTGCCTCATTTGATCCCTCACGTAGCCCTGAGTATCCTGTTATCCCCACTGTGTAGATGGACAGGTTTAAAGAGATCAAGTTGCTCACAGAGGATACATGACATCAAGTAAGTGGCAGAGTCATGATTTAAATCAAACCCTCTGACTGTAAATGCTGAGCTTTGCTGCAGTGTCAGGCTACCCACATTGACTGCATACAGAATAAATGAGGCTGCGTTTGTGAATGACCATGACCACTCCTCACGCATATGCAGTAATTAAGACAACTGTGTCATCTTGTCTGTACCAGTAGAGCTGGTAGATTCTTGCCACCAAGGTAACTTGGAGAAATGAATTCCTGTGCCTCAGTTTCCTCACATGTAAACTGAGGCCAGTAATATCTACCCCATAACTCACTAGGTTGTTAAGAATCATAATTATGAATGTTGAATACCACAAAACAGGGCTTCTGTCTATTTCATATACCACTGTGTCTCCAAAGACAAAAACAATACCTGGCACAAATAGCTGTCCAATGTATATTTTTTGAAGGAATTAATGGATATTACAGTTTACTGAATGTTGGGTCCTAGGCTGGGCTGAGTGCTTTGTAAACATTACTTATTCCTCACCACAGAGCTGCAGGCCGGGTGTGATGACATCCATTTTACAGGTGAGGAAATCAAGGCACAGAGAGTGAAGTAACTCATGAGAGGTCACACAGCAGAGCTGGGATTCAAACACAGGATTGTCTGATCCTAAAGCTTATGCTCACAGCTACTAGAATTGTTGTAAGAAGTAAACTATCATTTAAAAGTCAGGGCAAATAATAATATGAAAAGTCTAAGAGTTGAACACCAATAATCTTTCTGAAAAAATACAAAATAATGTACTATAACTAAAAACAGAATTTAAGAAAGAGGCTCATATAAGGAAAAACTGTGAGCAAATAAAAGATAAAGCCTGCAGTTAAGTTCAAGTAGCAATTGACAATTGACTTTAAAGTTAATTCAATTGCCAAGAAATGATTCATCAGCAATCGGAAACACAATGATAGAAGAGGATGCAAATACACCCAAATCAATCCAAAAGGATTCCAAAAACTCTTCAAATGTAAATTGGTGATGCAGTGCATTGTTAAAGAGAAAGTAAGCTAAGGATTTGTCTGCTCTGGGAGATAGAAGAGATTCAGATTCTGATTAATTCTTCGTGTTAATAGAAAAGTTGGTATCAGTATGTAATTATATATGCATCAATAAAAGTGTTTTTAAATTTAAAAAAAAGAATTGTTGTAAGGACTAAATAAAAGTAGGTACTGGACCTAGCACAGTATGTAACACAGATGCTTGATCAATGAGAATTTCCTCTTCCAATTGAAAATCCAAAATTCATGACCACTTTTAAAATGCCTCAAGAATAAATATCATATAAAGGTTTCAGTTGATAAATAACTGGAAGCCTAATTTCTGAAGACTGACTAGCCAGCTTCTTTCCCCCATCATGCTTTCAGTGATGACAATTTCTTAGGGCACCAATAGATGATTTTTTTCTCCTTTAAACATAACCCTCGGGCTTCCCTGGTGGCGCAGTGCTTGAGGGTCCGCCTGCCGATGCAGGGAACACGGGTTCGTGCCCCGGTCCGGGAAGGTCCCATATGCCGCGGAGCGGCTGGGCCCGTGAGCTGTGGCCGCTGGGCCTGTGCGTCCAGAGCCTGTGCTTCGCAACGGGAGAGGCCACAGCGGTGAGTGGCCCGCGTACCGCAAAAAAAAAAAACCAAAACACAAACATACCCCTTATTAGATCTGGCGATGCATGTTCTCACAGGTCTCACAGCACGAGAGACATTGATGCTGGCTTCTTTCCAAGGATGTAGAAGAGCAGCCAGAAGTGACTAACATCCCATATGGTGGTGAACACAGTTCTGTCTTTATGATGTAGTCATCCCAAAAGGCCTCATGGTAAAGCAATTAATATTGCAATGGGTAGGGGTTTTTTCTCTATTTGTTGTGAAAGCTATATTGCTTCACCTTTCAGAAACAGGAAAAATATTTAGAAAACAGTAAATAGTTATAATGAGTTCTAATAAAAATAGAGTTGCTGGAGGCCCGCCCCCACCACCCCTGCTTAATATGAAATGCAGGTGACTGGGTGCCAGCAATAGAATAGGCACCCAGATATAGTCACAGTTGATAGAGGCAGCTCCAGTCCTACCAAACCCCACTACAGAGATAGCCTTCAAAATGTGAACTTTGAAATAAAAATAAATACACGGGTTCAGATCCTAGCTCTGCCACTTCCTAGCTTTCTTGTCCTAGGTGAGGTGTTATCTTCACTGAGCCGTGGCCTTGCTCTCACAGGAGGATGAGAACTCCTGCTTCGCAGGCACTCCGTGAGGACGAAAGGAGACCGCAGATGGAGCAGACCTAGCAGAGTGCCTGGCACGCATGGGAGCTCCTCCAAGATGAGTTCTTCTTCCCTCTCAGGGCTAACAGTGCAGCGAAGGGGTTAGTCGGAGAACATGCGGGAGGTGACTGCAGAGTGAAGACAGTGTGTTGTACTCGCATTAGAAGTGGCATCGTTATATTAATTTTTGTAGGCATGGAAATGTAAACTAAAGATTATAATATAATTAGGGTTGGTTAATAAAATGGCTATTTTGAAGTAAAATAGGTGGGTGTCAGGCCAGAATCAAGGGCTGAGGAACTGGAATCTAGATCCAGATCTGTATCGGCTGGAGAGCTTTCCCCTGCCGTGTGCCTCAACTGCTCCCCTAACAAATGGAGTAAACATCTACCACACATAGGCTGCTTAATAGAATGAATGAGGCAAAACCTGTGAAGTTGCTGTATCCCAAATGAGAGGGATAATGTGAGTACAGAAGGAGTTAGAAGGGGGTCATTGCCCCCTCCTTTTTTACCCTAAAGGGCTAAGACTGTATACATTCTCCTAAAAATTACTTTTGCTGAATGGGTTTGGCTTTTCCTAGAGACACAAAAACAAGGTTAAAGATAGGAAAGAAATAGATTCCCCATATGGATTAAAGCTAAGTTTAAGTTTCATTCATTCAAGTGTTTGAGGTCTACTGTATACCAGAATCTTCACTTAGTACTGCACATAGGAGAAACAGGTATTTTAAACACCAGCAAAAACAAAACAGCATTGACCCTGTTAGCACAGAAATCACTGGGTGTGTAAAATGTTCTTTGCATTCTACGCGCATTGGCAAGTGCTTAAAAGTCAGAAGGAGGGTACCTTATATATTTACAGACCAGCCCCTTTCTTCAGGGACTTCCCCTCATTTAAATAGCTCCCCAACCTCATCTGCTGTGGGATAAATGGCTCCTTCTAGAGGGTACAGTATGACAGCTGTTTAATGACATATGACATAACAGAAGAAACCAACAAGATTGTCATACCCCTTAGAGACAGTGAGGGAAAACGGGTCAGAAGATAGCAGCCGGTTACCTACAGTAGAATTTGGCCCAAGTGTTGTAGGGAAGATTGTCTTGGTGGACTGTGTAATAAGACATACTGAACCCCACAATTTGATATGTGTGTCCTCTTGCTAGCCAAACAGCAGGAATAACTCAGTACTAGGATGAGAGAATAAAATAAGCAGCAACACAAGACCCAGGCAAACGTAAGAAGAGGTGGAGAGTGTGCTCCACAGGTGAGTGACCTCAAAGCCTGTCAGTAGGTAATATTCTGTTTAGAGGTGTCACAGGGATGACACCTGGTAGGAATCCCATGAGAAAATGATCCAACTATGGAAGTTTCTGTCTGGAAGAAAATGGCACTCCTATATCCCTGTGTAGGAGTGTCATAACGAATAAGGATTCTTTGAATAGAAAAAAAGCATTAATTTCCAACCACAAAGGACATGGCGTCCTCTTAGACACTGGGAGGACAGATGGGTCTCCTAGGAGAACCTATGGGAATCTCCTCTGGCAACAGGGAAGATTCTAGTCGGTGAAAGTATTAGCTGTACTGTCTCATTTTATTTAATCATTAACATCGTAAGTGCTTAGGCACTATGGGAGTTGATATAGCAAATATAGCCATACTTTATTGAGCATCTACTCTGTGCCTATCACTTGGGGGAGGTGAGCGGGGGTAAGCCTTTTGTGTGAATTACTTTATTTAATTCTCATGATGATTTATGAAGTAGATAGTGTCCTTGCCAGTTTTCAGATTAGAAACTTGATTAGAGAGATTAAGTACATTGCCAAAAAAATCACACTTTACGTGGAAAATCTCACTACTCCTATTAGATGGAATTGAACTCAGGTCAAAGCCCAAGTTCTTAACAATATCTTGATGGATTTTTCCTAGCACAGAATGAGCAAGAGGATTCTTGGTTGTATTTGGATGAACAATTTTAAAACATATATTTACTGAACGAGGATTTTAAAAGAATGTAACCCATGATTTCATTGTTCTTGTTCTTAGAATGAGACTAAGTAAAAATGGTAGACTTTAAGGTAATTTTCTAGCAATAGGATGGACATGGGAAAGACATGAATAAGTATGTAAGTAACTGAAATTGGGAAACTGCATTAGAACACGTATCCTTACCCGGTTCTTGAACGTCCATCACCAACATCCTTTATCCCTATGTGCTCTGGAATTTCAGTTCCTCTACCTACTCCGTGATTCCCCACGTCAGATCAACTTCATTGCTGACTTTCTCTGCTCCTGTTCCTTTGATACCTAACAGTACAGGTGGAAAAAAAGCATAACCCTGCTAATGGCCCCATCACTGCATATTTATCATTCGCAGCCCCGACTTGTTTCTCCCGATTGGTCAGCAGTTCTGTTCTTTGTCCTGCAGTGGCTCTTCCAAACCTTTACCACATTTCTCAGTCGAACTCTATCTGAACATCCCTCTCACTAGATGATCCAAGCTTCCTCCTTCACCAAGAAAATACCTCGTAGAGTTTCTTACATAGAAGTAAAGGCACAGGAAGCTTAAGTAACTTGCCCCCAAGTCTCACTGCTAGTGATGGCAGTTCTCAGTTTCAAACCTTCTCAGTCTGGCTATAGACTTTGCCCTATTAACCACTATGCCATATTGCCTCTCTGGTCATGTATTTTGGATGAGTCAATTAATCAACGAATGGATGGATTCAAGACCAGAATTTGAAACTTGGCCTGCTCCTGGCCCATAGTAGCCAGACCATCTCTGCTTGTACTTCTGAAGCTTACTGATAAGGTTAACTTTTGTATTGGGACCCCCTAAATGGAGGCCACCTTAGTAGCCTGGTCCATGTCACAAAAGTAAACCTAAGCCAGCCTGCACTTACAGGGAACGCCTGTCAAGGAAACCTGACATACACCAATCACAATCCTCCAACTTGGCTTTAGCTAGCTCACCTTGCCCTAGAAAATAGGACCTACCGGCCTTGTAAGGAAATCCCTGACTTCCTAGCCACTCATGCCCTGTTTCCACATTGCCTCTTCTAATGCTCTATAAACTCACTCTTGCCCAAAATCCCTTGGGAAGAATGCTCCACTGCTTCTGAGGCACTGCACTCCCCCAGTCCATGGAGTATTTTCTCTTGAATAAAGGACATCGGACTCCTAACTTGTTTTAGTTTTGTCACTTGACGTTAGGCTTGTTCTAAACGTGGCCTGACTCCACATGCCTTTGGACTTGCTTTTACTGGGCTGGTTCTTCCCCCGAGACCACAGGCACTCCTACCAGGAACTTCCTCCATGACTTAGTTTCCCCTTTGCCCCAGCATCCTACGTGGCCAGAGTGGCTGCTCCACTGACTCTTTCATGGCCTCAGCTAGCTCTTCTCCTGTATTCCCTGTTGCCCTTAAGGACAGCCTTCCAGATGGAATCCAGGAATAGCCTAGAATCCTTCCCATACTCTCCTAAAACTTTACCTCTTGACTCTGTCTCCTCTCATTTTCTGTTGTCACTTCTTTAATTCCTTCATGTAGCCCATTTTTTGGCATTAAGATTTCAGTGAGGAACACGACTTACAAGGCTCCAACCTCAAGAAGTTCTCATTGTAGGGAAAGAGATTCTAACCAAAATCCAGATTGTGATAAATGAAAAGAATCAAACTTGGGGGTAGAGAGCATAGTGGGGTGGTCTGATGGTATCTAAAGCGTCTGTGAAGTTGGTGCTCATGAATCTATTGTGAAACCAGTGATCCCAGTTGGGTATTTTTTTTTCTCCTGTAACTTGCCTGCTTGGATGAGGCATGGGCAAGGTGGATGGATGACTTTCTTCACTTCTTCCTCATCTCTTATGCAGGTCACTGCAAAAGCCTGCTGAGTGGTTCCCCTTACCTCCAGTTCTCACCTCTCCCCAGCTCCATATTGATGCTAGCATGTTCTCTGTAAACATAGGGGTGCTATACTGTTGCTCTGACTAGAGATCTCTGATGCCCCCTCTGCCTAACAGTGATTCTCAATCCTTAATGTATGACAGTCACCTGGAGAGTTAACCACACTGACTGCCGTCTCCTCCCTCACGCTCATCACCTCCCTACCAAAGTTTCTGATGCCATAGGTCTGGAGATAGGTCTGGGGTGGGGTCTGAGAATTTGCATTTCTAACAAGTTTTCAGTTTATGCTGATGGTCTGGAGACCACACTTTGAAAACCACTGGCCTGAAGAACAGATTGCTAACTCCTTCATAAAGTAAGCCAGCCTATTTCCAACTTCACTTCTCCACTCTCTCATTCATTTAGATAGTGTTCTAGCCAGACTGTTTGCAGCACTTTCAACATGCCAAGTGCTTCATCATCTGTTACCTCTGCTCGTGCTCTTTCTCTTGCCTTGAACGCTCTTTCTTTTCTCTCCTTGGTGAAATCCTCATCCTTCGAGTCCCCGCCTAAACACAACCACAGCTGGGAATCCTTCCCTTATCCCATCATTTGAGTAAAACTAATGACTGCTTCCTCTGGGCTTCCATAGCACGTTCATGATATCTCTTTCTTTTCTTTCTTTTTTTTTTTTTACATCTTTATTGGAGCATTATTGCTTTACAATGATATGTTAGTTTCTGCTTTATAACAAACTGGATCAGTTATACATATGTTCCCATATCTCCTCCCTTTTGTGTCTCCCTCCCTCCCACCTTCCCTATCCCACCCCTCCAGGCGGTCACAAAGCACTGAGCTGATATCCCTGTGCTATGCGACTGCTTCCCACTAGCTATCTACCTTACGTTTGTTAGTGTATATATGTCCATGCCTCTCTCTCACTTTGTCACAGCTCATCCTTCCCCCTCCTCATATCCTCAGGTCCATTCTCCAGTTGGTCTGTGTCTTTATTCCTGTCTTACCCCTAGGTTCTTCATGACATTTTTTTTTCTTAACTTCCATATATATGTGTTAGCATGCGGTATTTGTCTTTCTCTTTCTGACTTACTTCACTCTGTATAACAGACTCTAGGTCTATCCACCTCATTACAAATAGCTCAATTTCGTTTCTTTTTATGGCTGAGTAATATTCCATTGTATATATGTGCCACATCTACTCTATCCATTCATCCGATGATGGGCACTTAGGTTGTTTCCATCGCCGGGCTATGGTAAATAGAGCTGCAATAAACATTTTGGTACATGACTCTTTTTGAATTTTGGTTTTCTCAGGGTATATGCCCAGTAGTGGGATTGCTGGGTCATATGGTAGTTCTATTTGTAGTTTTTTAGGGAACCTCCATACTGTTCTCCATAGTGGCTGAACCAATTCACATTCCCACCAGCAGTGCAAGAGTGTTCCCTTTTCTCCACACCCTCTCCAGCATTTATTGTTTCTAGATTTTTTGATGATGGCCATTCTGACCGGTGTGAGATGATATCTCACTGTAGTTTTTGGGGGGTATTCTTTTTTTTTTTTGCAGTACGCGGGCCTCTCACTGTTGTGGCCTTTCCTGTTGCAGAGCACAGGCTCCAGATACACAGGCTCAGCGGCCATGGCTCACGGACCCAGCCGCTCTGCGGCATATGGGATCTTCCCGGACCGGGGCACGAACCCATGTCCCCTGCATCGGCAGGCAGACTTTCAACCACTGCGCCACCAGGGAAGCCCCACATCGTAGTTTTGATTTGCATTTCTCTAATGATTAATGATGTTGAGCATTCTTTCATGTGTTTGTTGGCAATCTGTATATCTTCTTTGGAGAAATGTCTACTTAGGTCTTCTGCCCATTTTGGGATTTGTTTTTTTGTTATTGAGCTGCATGAGCTGCTTATAAATTTTGGAGATTAATCCTTTGTCAGTTGCATCATTTGCAAGTATTTTCTCCGATTCCAAGGGTTGTTTTTTGGTCTTGTTTCTGGTTTCCTTTGCTGTGCAAAAGCTTTTAAGATTCATTAGGTCCCATTTGTTTATTTTTGTTTTTATTTCCATTTCTCTAGGAGGTGGGTCAAAAAGGATCTTGCTGTGATTTATGTCATAGAGTGTTCTGCCTATGCTTTCCTCTAAGAGTTTGATAGTGTCTGGCCTTACATTTAGGTCTTTAATCATTTTGAGCTTATTTTTGTGAATGGTGTTAGGGAGTGTTCTAATCTCATACTTTTACATGTGCCTGTCCAGTTTTTCCAGCACCGCTTATTGAAGAGGTTGTCCTTTCTCAACTACATTCTTGCCTCCTTTATCAAAGATAAGGTGACCATATGTGCGTGGGTTTCTCTCTGGGCTTTCTATCCTGTTCCATTGATCTATATTTCTGTTCTTGTGCCAGTACCATGCAGTCTTGATTACTGTAGCTTTGCAGTATAGTGTGAAGTCAGGGAGCCTGATTCCTCCAGCTCCGTTTTTCATTCTCAAGTTTGCTTTGGCTATTCGGGGTCTTTTGTGTTTCCATACAAATTGTGAAATTTTTTGTTCTATTTCTGTGAAAAATGCCAGTGGTAGTTTGATAGAGATTGCATTGAATCTGTAGATTGCTTTGGGTAGTAGAGTCATTTTCACAATGTTGATTCTTCCAATCCAAGAACATGGTATATCTCTCCATCTATTTGTATCATCTTAATTTCTTTCATCAGTGTCTTATAATTTTCTGCATACGGGTCTTTTGTCTCCTTAGGTAGGTTTATTCCTAGATATTTTATTCTTTTCATTGCAACGATAAGTGGGAGAGTTTTCTTACTTTCACTTTCAGATTTTTCATCATTAGTGTATAGGAATGCAAGAGACTTCTGTGCATTAATTTTGTATCCCTATACTCTACCAAACTAGCTCTAGAAGTTTTCTGGTTGCATCTTTAGGATTCTCTATGTATAGTATCATGTCATCTGCAAACAGTGACAGCTTTACTTCATCTTTTCCGATTTGGATTCCTTTTATTTCCTTTTCTTCTCTGATTGCTGTGGCTAAAACTTCCAAAACTATGTTGAATAAGAGTGGTGAGAGTGGGCAACCTTGTCTTGTTCCCGATCTTAGTGGAAATGGTTTCAGTTTTTCACCATTGAGGACGATATTGGCTGTGGGTTTGTCATATATGGCCTTTATTATGTTGAGGAAAGTTCCCTCTGTGCCTACTTTCTGCAGGGTTTTTATCAAATCGGCATTGAATTTTGTTGGAAGCTTTCTCTGCATCTCTTGATATATTTTTTTTCTCCTTCAATTTGTTAATATGGTGTATCACGTTGATTGATTTGCGTATATTGAAGAATCCTTGCATTCCTGGAATAAACCCCACTTGATCATGGTGTATGATCCTTTTAACATGCTATTGGATTCTGTTTACTAGCATTTTGTTGAGGATTTTTGCAACTATGTTCATCAGTGATATTGGCCTGTAGTTTTCTTTCTCTGTGACATCCTTGTCTGGTTTTGGTATCAGGGTGATGGTGGCCTTGTATAATGAGTTTGGGAGTGTTCCTCCCTCTGCTATATTTTGGAAGAGTTTGAGAAGGATAGGTGTTAGCTCTTCTCTAAATATTTGATAGAATTCGCCTGTGAAGCCATCTGGCCCTGGGCTTTTGTTTGTTGGAAGATTTTTAATCACAGTTTCAATTTCAGTGCTTGTGATTGGTCTGTTCATATTTTCTATCTCTTCCTGATTCAGTCTTGGCAGGTTGTGCATTTCTAAGAATTTGTCCATTTCTTCCAGGTTGTCCATTTTATTGGCATAGAGTTGCTTGTAGTAATCTCTCATGAACTTTTGTATTTCTGCAGTGTCAGTTGTTACTTCTCCTTTTTCATTTCTAATTCTATTGATCTGAGTCTTCTCCCTTTTTTTCTTGATGAGTCTGGCTAATGGTTTATCAATTTTGTTTATCTTCTCAAAGAACCAGCTCTTAGTTTTATTGATCTTTGCTATCGTTTCCGTCATTTCTTTTTCATTTATTTCTGATCTGATCGTTATGATTTCTTTCCATCTGCTAACTTTGGGGTTTTTTTGTTCTTCTTTCTCTAATTGCTTTAGTTGCAAGGTTAGGTTGTTTATCTGAGATGTTTCCTGTTTCTTAAGGTAGGATCATATTGCTATAAACTTCCCTGTTAGAACTGCTTTTGCTGTATCCTGTAGATTTGGGGTCATCGTGTTTTCATTGTCATTTGTTTCTAGGTATTTTTTGATTTCCTCTTTGATTTTTTCAGTGATCTTTTGGTTATTTAGTAGTGTATTATCTAGTCTCCATGTGTTTGTATTTTTTACAGATTTTTTCCTGTAATTGATATCTAGTCTCATAGCGTTGTGGTTGGAAAAGATACTTGATACGAATTCAGTTTTCTTAAATTTACCAAAGCTTGGTTTGTGACCCAAGATATGATCTATCCTGGAGAATGTTCCATGAGCACTTGAAAAGAAGGTGTATTCTGTTGTTTTTGGAATGAATATCCTATAAATATCAATTAAGTCCATCTTGTTTAACGTGTCATTTAAAGCTTGTGTTTCCTGATTTATTTTCTTTTTGGATGATCTGTCCATTGGTGAAAGTGAGATGTTAAAGTCCCCTACTATGATTGTGTTACTGTTGATTTCCCCTTTTATGGCTGTTAGCATTTGCCTTATGTATTGAGGTGCTCCGATGGAGGGTGCATAAATAATTACAACTGTTATATCTTCTTCTTGGTTCGATCCCTTGATCATTATGTAGTGTCCTTCTTTGTCTCTTCCAATATTCTTTATATTTTAAAGTCTATTTTGTCTCATATGAGAATTGCTACTACAGCTTTCTTTTGGTTTCCATTTGCATGGAATATCTTTTTGCATCCCCTCACTTTCAGTCTGGATGTGTCCCTAGGTCTGAAGTGGGACTCTTGTAGACAGCATATATACAGGTCTTTTTTTTGTATCCATTCAGCCAGCCTGTGTCTTTTGGTTGGAGCATTTAATCCATTTACATGTAAGGTAGCTATTGATATGTATGTTCCTATTTCCATTTTCTTAATTGTTTTGGGTTTGTTATTGTAGGTCTTTTCCTTCTCTTGTGTTTCTTGCCTAGAGAAGTTCCTTTAGCATTTGTTGTAAAACTGGTTTGGTGGTGCTGAACTCTCTCAGCTTTTGCTTGTCTGTAAAGGTTTTATTTTCTCCATCAAATCTAAATGAGATCCTCGCTGGGTAGAGTAATCTTGGTTGTAGGTTTTTCTCCTTCATCACTTTAAATATGTCCTGCCACTCCCTTCTGGCTTGTACAGTTTCTGCTAAAAGGTCAGCTTTTAACCTTATGGGGATTCCCTTGTGTGTTATTTGTTGTTGTTCCCTTGCTGCTTTTAATATGTTTTCTTTGTATTTAATTTTTGACAGTTTGATTAATTTGTGTCTTGGTGTGTCTCCTTGGATTTATCCTGTATGGGACTCTCTGTGCTTCCTGGACTTGATTAGCTATTTCCTTTCCCATATTAGGGGAGTTTTCAACTATAATCTCTTCAAATATTTTCTCAGTCCCTTTCTTTTTCTCTTCTTCTTCTGGGACCCCTATAATTCGAATCTTGGTGCATTTAATGTTGTCCCAGAGGTTTCTGAGCCTGTCCTCAGTTCTTTTCATGCTTTTTTCTTTTTTTTTTCTTTTTTTGTGGTACGCAGGTCTCTCACTGTTGTGCCCTCTCCTGTTGCGGAGCACAGGCTCCAGATGCACTGGCTCAGCGGCCATGGCTTACAGGCCCAGCTGCTCCACGGCATGTGGGATCTTCCTGGACCGGGGCACGAACCCGTGTCCCCTGCATCGGTAGGCAGAATCTCAACCACTGCGCCACCAGGGAAGCCCTCATTCTTTTTTCTTTATTCTGCTCTGCAGTAGTTATTTCCACTGTTTTATCTTCCAGGTCACTTATCCGTTCTTCTGCCTCAGTTATTCTGCTATTGATCCCTTCTAGAGTATTTTCAGTTTAATTTATTGTGTTGTTCATCGTTGCTTGTTTCCTCTTTAGTTCTTCTAGGTCCTTGTTAAATGTTTCTTGCATTTTCTCTTTTCTATTTACAAGATTTGAATCATCTTTACTATCATTATTCTGAATTCTTTTTCAGGTAGACTGCCTATTTCCTCTTCATTTGTTAGGTCTGGTGGGTTTTTATCTTGCTCCTTCATCTGCTGTGTGTTTTTCTGTCTTCTCATTTTGCTTATCTTACTGTGTTTGGGGTCTCCTTTTTGCAGGCTGCAGCTTCGTAGTTCCCGTTGTTTTTGGTGTCTGTCCCCAGTGGCTAAAGTTCATTCAGTGGGTTGTATAGGCTTCCTGTTGGAGGGGACTAGTGCGTGTGTTCTGGTGGATGAGGCTGGATCTTGTCTTTCTGGTGGGAAGGTCCACGTCTGGTGTGTTTTGGGGTGTCTGTGGCCTTATTATGATTTTAGGCAGCCTCTCTGCTAATGGGTGGGGTTGTGTTCCTGTCTTGCTAGTTGTTTGGCATAGGGTGTCCAGCACTATAGCTTGCTGGTCGTTGAGTGAAGCTGGGTGTTGGTGTTGAAATGGATGTCTCTGTGAGTTTTTTGCCGTTTAGTATTATGTGGAGCTGGGAGGTCTCTTGTGGACCAGTGTCCTGAAGTTGGCTCTCCCACCTCAGAGGCACAGCACTGACTCCTGGCGGCAGCACCAAGAGCCTTTCATCCACACGGCTCAGAATCAAAGGGAGAAAAAGTAGAAAGAAAGGAAGGAAGAAAGGAAGGGGAGAAAATAAAATAAAGTAAGATAAAATAAAATAAAGTTATTAAAATAAAAAATAAAAAAATTATTCAGAAAAAAATGTCTTTAAAAAGTAAAAAAAAAAAGGACGGACAGAACCCTAGGGCAAATAGTGAAAGCAAAGCTATACAGATAAAATCTCACACAGAAGCATACACATACACACTCATAAAAAGAGGAAAAGGGGAAAAAAATAATAAATCGTGCTCTCAAAGTCCACCTCCTCAGTTTGGGATGATTGGTTGTCTACTCAGGTATTCCAGAGATGCAGGTACATCAAGTTGATTGTGGAGATTTAATCCGCTGCTGGGAGAGATTTCCATTTCTCTTCTTTGTTCGCACAGCTCCCGGGGTTCAGCTTTGGATTTGGCCCTGCCTCTGCGTGTAGGTCGCCTGAGGGCGTCTGTTCTTTGCTCAGACAGGACGGGGTTAAAGGAGCCGCTGATTCGGGGGCTCTGGCTCACTCAGGCCGGGGGGAGGGAGGGGTACGGATGCGGGGCGGGCCTGCGGCGGCAGAAGCCGGCGTGACGTTACTCTAGCCTCAGGTGCGCCGTGCGTTCTCCCGGGGAAGTTGTCCCTGGATCCCGGGACCCTGGCAGTGGCGGGCTGCACAGGCTCCCCGGAAGGGAGGTGTGGATAGTGACCTGTGTTTGCACACAGGCTTCTTGGTGGCGGCAGCAGCAGCCTTAGCGTCTCATGCCCGTCTCTGGGGTCCGCGCTGTTAGCCGAGGCTCGCGCCCGTCTCTGGAGCTCCATTAAGCAGCGCTCTTAATCCCCTCTCCTCGCGCACCAGGAAACAAAGAGGCAAGAAAAAGTCTCTTGCCTCTTCGGCAGGTCCAGACTTTTCCCCGGACTCCCTCCCGGCTAGCTGTGGCGCACTAGCCCCCTTCAGGCTGTGTTCACGCCGCCAACCCCAGTCCTCTCCCTGCGCTCCGACCGAAGCCCGAGCCTCAGCTCCCAGCCCCCTTCCGCCCCGGCGGGTGAGCAGACAAGCCTCTCGGGCTGGTGAGTGCGAGTCGGCACCGATCCTCTGTGCGGGAGTCTCTCCGCTTTGCCCTCCGCACCCCTGTTGCTGCGCTCTCCTCCGCGGCTCTGAAGCTCCCCTGCTCCGCCACCCGCAGTCTCCGCCCGTGAAGGGGCTTCTCGTGTGTGGGAACGTTTCCTCCTTCACAGCTCCCTCCCACTGGTGCAGGTCCCGTCCCTATCCTTTTGTCTCTGTTTATTCATTTTTCTTGTGCCCTACCCAGGTACGTGGGGAGTTTCTTGCCTCTTGGGAGGTGTGAGGTCTGCCAGCGTTCAGTGGGTGTTCTGTAGGAGTTGTTCCACGTGTAGATATATTTCTGATGTATCTGTGGGGAGGAAGGTGATCTCTGTGTCTTACTCTTCCGCCATCTTCCCACAATTTTCTCTCTTTCTCATAGCATAACATGACTCTTTATATGTCTCTTGCTTTGAGAAACCACAGTTTATTTATCTCTGTACCCCCAGTGACAGCACAGGTCCTGGCACATAGCAGATGCTCAAGAATCATTTGCTGGCAAATGACTGGTTAGGTAGGTGGATGCTTACGGTGGTCAGAGAAGATCCCTCAGAGCAGTCTTGAATAAAAGTAAGAAGAATATCTGATAATGTGCCAATGTTAAGCCTTGCTGGACAGGAGCCTGTGAGGCAGAAAATGAAGGTCCCTCAGAAGCCCCCACCGGTTAGCCCACCCAGCCAGCCAGGCCAATTAAAGAGAAGAGATCTATTGATTATGCAGGAAGAAATGTTTGAAAATCCAAGCTTGAATTGCCTAGACATTACATCAACAGAAACCAGGGAAACATCACCCGTGAAGGTACCGCTGAATAACCTGGGGAAACAGTTTCTGAGCCTGAGGCCTCAAAGGAGTGAATTCCCTTCCTCCCCAGCAGAGGAAGGAAGGATCTCTTCCTAAACCTCCCCTCCCCCAAACTAGGACAAAACCCATTGTAAGCTCTGAGCTCACAGTGATGACAGACCCTTATCCTAGGGCCAGCAGGCAAGGTCTGCGCCTTCAAGAAACTTAAAATGCTGCCCAGAACGCTTGGCATTAACGCATAGAGGAGACAGATGATTTGTTAAAACTGATACTTTGCGATTTTCAAGCCCTGTTTCAATTCCACGCGGCATTAAGAATTGAAAGAGGCTTCTGTTTCTGGTTTATCTTGCTTAATAGGAAAGGACTAGGATATTGTAAGATCACGTTGTTGGGCAAAAGGGCACTTCAGCAGTTCTGACAGTGTGGTCACAGTCCAGCCACCTGATAACTTTAGAACTAAGTAGGAGCCGCGTGTGTGGCTCAGAGTGGCTCCCATCTTCACCCCACAGAATAGGTGCTGTGCCTGGAATTACCTTTTGGTTGGTTCAACGGCCTCATGTGAACTTCACTCAAACATAGCTCTGCGGCTCAGAGCAGAATCCTACCCAGTGCCTAGTGGTCTAGTATATTTCCCATGTCTGCATATTTATAATTTGTGAGGAATGTCTTGTATTCATCCACAGTAAGGCTTTCTGTGGGAATTACCACAGTTTTGTGTCTTTGGGTGGGCTTTTGAAAAACAGTCACTCTCTGTCTCTGAAAGACGCCCATTTCTTCCTAATACTAGGGTATGATATTCACAACTGCTCTGCAAATCAAGAAGGAGATGAGTTTTTGTACTAAGTGCCTTTGGGGCTCCTCCTGAGTCAGTCGTAACCTCTTAGGAGGGAGGAGAATAGCAAAAAGCATAAAGGGACAGATACTCAAATTAAGAATAAAGAAGAGCAAGACTTAGGAGGAGGAAGAGAGACCGAATTCCTAGGAAACAGGACAGAGAGAAAAGTGTCCCAGGGAAGGAGAAGGGAGAGTGGAGGACGTACAGGAAGAAGATAGAAGATGCCGCTTCAGGAACTGGAGGTGACTTTGCAGAAAACCAGCAGCTGATGTGGCAGGTACACTGGGAAGCATGGGGTGAGGGGTACAGGGCGCGCTCATCTGCTAAGTGTTGAAACGTCTCAGGCTCTTTGCTGTCCACTTTTATTATCTTGTGACATCCCCATAAGAACCCTGTGAGGTGTTACTATCCAAGCTAGCTCAGTGAAGTTACATCACTTGCCTAATGTCACTAAGTGGCAGAAAGGGAATTTAAGCCCAGGTGTGTTTTGCCCCCAGAGCCCATTCCTAATGGTCCCAAATCTGAGGCACCATCTTCTTCCAGGCTCAGGGCGCTCTGCAAACCATGGTCATAAAGGCAGTCAGATTTGGATGCCCACTCACCTGAGAGTGGGTGTTGGGAGAGGGTCCTCTACATGTGCAGCTGGGCTGGCACCAAGCTGCCTCACAGTCTCCAGGTGACCTCTGCTTGGAGTGGACTGACAGAGTCCCAGGTGCCCAGGCTCCCTCCCTTGGTGTAACTGCGAAGCGGGTAGTGTCTTCCATTCTCTCTCCTCAGGGGCCCTCATAGAGTAAATGCCCAGATCTTTTCTCCGGTCTTGTATTTCATTGCCTCTGGATTAGGAGAGTCTCAGGTGCTCCTGATCTGACTATAAACCCTGCCATGGGCTCATTTGCCTCGCGAGGAAACTGCTATCAGCTCCCAAGTAACCACTTGAGGTTTGGGTTCTGCCCCTCCTTTCTCTCATCTGGCATTTTCATTTTCAGCCCTTTGCCCAACTTGGTTCTCTGCTGCTTCACCCCCAGAATGAATCTCTAATGTTCTCTCCAGCACTGTGTTCCTACTTCCACTGTGTCAGGCCAAGTCCTCCCAATCTTTTGCTAAACCCTCCTTTAGCCCTGTAAATGGCCCCCCGCCTGTGTTCTCTCTATTCATTTTATAGATTTTCTGCCAGATTAATCGTCCCTAAATGCAATGTTGGTTTTGCTCTATGTTGACTCAGTAGCACCTCACTGATCACAGGATGAAACTCCAACGCCATGGTCTGGCCTTCATGGCCCTCTACTGGGTCCCACAGAGACTCATCCCACCTTACTTTCTAGGGTCCCCACCCAACATTCTCAATTCCAGAACACATCCAGAACTTTTCCCACTTCTGTGCCTTCATTCCCACAATCCCCCTACTTGGAAGTCATTCTCCCTTATCCCCAAAGGTCAAAATCCATCTGTAATTTAAAGCCTGGTTCAAGTACCAGTTACCACAAAAACCTTCTGTTAAAGCCCTCCTCCCCCTTTCTGCCTGAGATGACTATCTCCCATCACTGAACTCCCATCACAGAGTATTAAACCGTTTTAGGGGTCTTTACATTTAAAATTTTGTATTAGAAATATTTAGGTAATAAGTACCTGTGTTATGTACCCTTCTAGGAATTTGCTTCATAGAATTGACCAGTTGACATATGCTTCCCATGTTCCCTCCACAGTTCTCAGATAATGGGGAGACACTCACCAGAGTTATGGTTAAAAGACGTGATTGCTATGAAGGACTACTAATCACATACTTAAAATAAAGCATGTAGGGTATAGACACTGGAGTATAACAGGGACTTGATGAATATTTGTTGGATAAATGAATGGCTAAAATAGGCAAATTAAAATTTCTTAAGCTCAGCTTTTAAGTAGGAAAAAACCCTGACTCTACTCGTGACCGTTACCACTTCATACACTTCTTGGGCTTATCTGTGAGTCCTCAGAATTCTAGAAGGCCACACAGTCTTCCAGTTATCTGGGGTTACCTCTTTGTGTATACAGTCTTGGACCCACAGTGAGTTCCTATGGCTTGTCCTAGAGGCAGTTAGGAAAACAAGAACAGTTTGTCTGGTTATGAAATTCTTAGGTCACATTTACTTTAGAATTTTGTCCATATCATTTCACTATTCCATATTTAATGTTGTTAGAAAGAAGTCAGAGGCAACATAATTTTTTATGCTGTTTTTCACAGCTGGATATCTATAGAATTTTTTTTTATCTTTGGAGTTCAGCAGCTTCCCTAGTACTTGATCAGGTTTTCTTAGGAAATGGTATGTCTTTTTATCTGCAGCTTCAAATCTTTAATCCAGGATTGCTTTCTTCTTTAATATCTTTGTTTTTATTCCATTTTTTTTTCTGTACTCTTTTTCAGCAACACCAGTTTTAGGGATGTCATATTTCCTTTGCCTTCTAATCCATCATTTTCCTTATAATCATGTTAATATCTGTGTTCTTGTCTTATGTCATTTGAAGCCTCTCCACTGTATCCCTAGCTCTGTTTTCAGTTGTTCATTTTATATTTGTCCTTTTAATGAGGCTTTCATTTGTCAAGCTTTTACTTTACTTTTGCATTTTTTTTTTATTTTTTATTTTTTATTTATTTATTTTTGGCTGTGTTGGGCCTTCTTTGCTGCACGCCAGCTTTCTCTAGTTGTGGAGAGCGGGGGCTACTCTTTCTTGCAGTGTGCAGGCTTCTCGTTGCAGTGGCTTCTCTTGTTGCAGAGCACGGGCTCTAGGCACGTGGGCTTCAGTAGCTGTGGCACGCAGGCTCAGTAGTTGTGGCTCGTGGGCTCCAGAGCGCAGGCTCAGTAGCTGTGGCGCATGGGCTTAGCTGCTTGTGGCATGTGGGATCTTCCCAGAGCAGGGATTGAACCCGTGTCCCCTGCATTGGCAGGCGGATTCTTAACCACTGCGCCACCAGGGAAGTCCCCTGCATTTCTTTCTTGAGCACTGCCAACTTTTAAAGTGTTCTATAATCTCAATAATAATTGCCTACTTAAAATCCTGTATCTCTTCTTTGAGCTCTTTCTACAGCTCTCTAATATTTTTGTGTCTACTGAGATTCATTGGTCTAAACATTTTGTTGGTTTCTTTTTCTGTAAAGTGGTCTTAATCTCATTTTTCCCTCTCTTCCTGTTGTGGGGTTTTAGTGTTTAATTGCTTACTTTAGTTTTGTAGCTTTTATGCATAGGTCTCCTTTCTGATTATTATCTTTGATTTGGGCTACTAGTTTCAGAAGAATATTTCAGAGTGGAGTGAAAGAGAGCTTTTAAGTTGGAGCATTGTACAATTTTGGTTGAGACTTGTCTCAAATACCTTTTCACAACATCTGTTATGCTTTATGCTTGTTTATCTTACACTCAGGGCCCTGACTAAGTTTTTGTCATTCAGAAAGCTGGTGTCATTTTTAGCGAAACCTCTTGACAGGCTGTCAGTGTCATGATCCGAGGACTGCTGCCTCTTATCCATCCACCACCCTGTTCGTCTCTGATGGTCCCTATCAACTAGATGGTGATACTGTGGACTGTAGAAAGAGCCACTCAGGTTTGGTTCCTCTTCAGATTCCCTTCCTTGCAGATCTGCAGTGATTTGGCCTGCCTGGGCTCCCAAATCTCATTGCTTCAACAAAATGACTTTTCAAGGAGTCTTTATGGCCATGCCTCCTGCTCTTGGTGAAATCCACTTCCCGCTTGCATTTTGAGGAGGTGTATTCATTCTCACACATACAGATTTCACAGTATTGGGTCAGATATGCTTTATAGTTGGGACAGCATTGCCATTTCCAAATAAATGGAATTTTTTTCCTCGATAGCTTGTGTGTGTGTGTGTGTGTGTGTGTGTGTGTGTGTGTAGTATTTGAGAGAATAGAGTCAAATGGAAACACTTCTACATCTTTAAGCAAAGGTCCAGATAATGTCTTTAAAGACCAAATCAGATGAAAAGAAAGCCGTGTGTGGCTAGTAAAAAATATTCTATTAATTAGATAACACCAAAGTAATGGGTGTTTGCTGCCATTATGAGTTGGCTGTGTAATTCCTTGGAACCCTTGTCAGATGAAATAATGGATGGGAAACAACTTTAAAAATATTAGACAGTGTTTAAGTGTAAGGTAATATTCATTATAGAACAGAGTTTATACAAATCTGGGTCATTTTAAGAAATTTACTGGTTGGGATACCTTAAGGCCTTTTTATTGATTTGGCATCAAATATTTGTATTTATTTTAAAAGGAAACTATGTTAGTGTTCTTTAAGCAGGGGAAGGCATGAGTTCTTGCAGAAGTAAGAGGTAAGGACTTGTTGCTTTAAAATATTATTCAATCAGACCACATAGCACAGCAACATGTTAATAAGTAATGAGTTAATTGTCAGGTTCTCTGACATTCTGGATGAATGCTTGAGCATGTACAGGGAAGCCTTTTGTGTGGCTGTATTATTGTTACCCCTTCTTTGGTTTATAAAGAGATGGCAACTATATAGCACACATGCTGCTGCTCCCCTCTTGCTGAGCCCCTGACTGAGTGCTAACTTACCATTTTACACCTTACACTGAGATCAAACATGGCATCAATCCTTCCCATCACAAAAGCATCTACTATGAATTTATTCAAGATGGCAAGACAGAAGCAGTCTGCCTACCACCCCTGCTCTAACTCACCGCTGGTCTTCTCGATTTGATGGTATTCCCAAAATAATGAGCAGGCAGAAATGTGAAATTATGCGAAGAAAATGAAATTTCCTACCTATCAGAAAACATTCCATATGCTTGTTTTCCATGATGCTTGGATAGGGTGACTGAAATTCAGTTCAAAAACTTACTGATGCCTACTCTGGGTGCTATTTGAACTGGGGTGAGATGAATAAAATTTAGGCCCTGTCTTCAAGAAGTTAGCCAGTTAGTCCAAATATTTATTAAACGCTTCCTTTGGCAGATGCAATGCCTGGTGCTAGGGTTACAGCAGTGAACAAAACAAACCCTGACCTTGCCCTCATGGAACACATAGTCTAGAAGGGAAGATGGGAAATCAAAACACGTAATGGTTAGCTAATTACAAGTACATAAAGCGCCTCAGAGTTGTAGAAGGGCACTGCTCTTAGTGTTTGATGGGGGCTCTGAGTTTGTCGTGGGTGAAGGGGTTTGCCATCTAGTAATAGAAATAGCCACAGAAGCAAACAAGTAGAACTTGATGTGACACGAACAATAGAATAGTTGCGTGCGAGGAATAGAAGCTGTGCTAAGGACAGAATGATTAATTCCATTTTGTGGAGTCAGGGACGAACACATAGGGAATACCCAAGGGAGGCTGTAATGGATTGAATAGGGTTTCAGTGGGCAGGTACACACAGAGAGGGAGGCTTGCCAGATGGAAGAAATAGCCAGAATTCGAAAGCAAAGGAGAGCCGCTGCCTAGTGTTTGCAGAGAGCTATAAGTGATTCTGAGTGGCAAGTGATAGCCTTTAACACAATAAAGATCCCTCTATGACATATAAAGAAGCTTAAACTTTGTTATTGTTTTTTGTACTGATTAGACCGACATTGACATGGTCCCACTTGTTACCGAAAGATCATTTCGTGGCAGTATTGAGGATGGATTGATGGGTGAAGTAAAGCCTGGAGCTAAGGAACACAAATAGGTTATGATACCGTGTGAGGGAGCTAATGAGGAATATTATAATGACAAATTCGAAATGCCCAAATCCAAATACCTAATCCATTTTACACTTTTTGTTTCCACTTTACTTTTTGTGTGATAATGGAGAAGAAAAAGGGAGAACACATATGAGAAATATTTAGGAGGTAAAATTCACAGGACTTGTTAATTTTTAGGTCATGATCCCTGGGAGAGAAGACAGGTGATTGAGCTTATGGAGGTTTTACTGAGTAAGATGCATATTGTAGGAGGTTTGGGCTAAAAAACTGATGAACTCAGTGTTGGATGTATGAAATCTAGATGCCTGTGAACATTCAGTAAATATGTCCAAAGGGATATATGGATCTAAATTCAAGAGAGTTGTCAATCGTAAAAAGTACGGATTTCAGCATTGTTGGCATATTATGATGGTTAAAACCAGGGGGATAAATGAAATTACCCAGAAAGAGCATGTGTGGTAAAAAGAGAACCTGAGAAGAGAGCCCTGGGGAGCATCAACACTCAGTTTGCAGAAGAATAGAACCCAAAGCAGTCTGCAAAGGAGTAGTCACATATAAGAGAAAAATCAAGAGCGTGAGGCCACAAAAGTCAAGGTTAATGAAATTTAAAGAGGATGGTTTCTTTTTTAAAAATTAATTGATTTATTTTTGGCTGTGTTCGGTTTTCGTTGCTGTGCGTGGGCTTTCTCTAGTCGAGGTGAGCAGGGGCTACTCTTCAATGTGGTGCGTGGGCTTCTCATTGTGGTGGCTTCTCTTTGTTGCAGAACACAGGCTCTAGGCACACTGGCTTCAGTAGTTGTGGCACGCGGGCTCAGTAGTTGTGGTTCACGGGCTTAGTTGCTGCACGGCATGTGGGATCTTCCTGGACCAGGGCTCGAACCCGTGTCCCCTGCATTGGCAGGCGGATTCTTAACCACTGCGCCACCAGGGAAGTCCAGAAGATGGTTTTTGTAATGTAGGGAAGTGAAGTGGGGACATAAAAGTGTTAGGTTTGGCATTTATAAGGTCACTGCTGACATTTGGTGAAAAGAGCTTCAATAGAGATGGATAAAGAAGTCAGACTGCAGTTGGTGAAGATGAGAAAGTTACAACATACAGGGCACTCTTTAGATCGGATGAAAAAGAAAGGGGGGTGGAAATTAGGATAACAACCAGAAGGGGATGCAAGAGGGTTTCTTCATAGAGTGAGAGAAAATCGGCTCCTAGGAAGAAGAGGAAGTCAATGGAGCACAGAGTAAGATGGGAAACGATAGGAACAGAATTCAAGTGAAGGAGCTGGCATTCATCTTAGTTTGGATCTCTCTAGAAACATGCTGAGACAAGAGGGCAAGGGCAAGTAGTTTCTTCAAGGGTTCAGGAAATAACAGTAGGAAGGTAGAAAAGTGGGACAGGGAAGGAAGACAGCCAATAAAGGATAAACTCTCAAACCAGCTACCACTGTGGGTGACTGGAGCTTAACCCCATGGAGAAAGTCTAGGAAACAGGGAGAAGTGCGTGCCACAGAGTTTTCTCATCCTAATGATGGGGGAATCTTGGGCATTTTACTCTGACTACCATCAGACATTGGTTGAGGAATTGCTGCTTCCAGGAGTTTTAATTCCCTGGCACTTCCAGCCTGCATTGCAGGTGGCTGAGCAGTTATCTTCTACTTCTGATAAAATATCCCCAGCTGAAGAGATGTTGTAGGTGCTGCAGGTTGTGAGTTGGGCCAGGTCAACTGAAATAGTAATACTCAGGAGGTATGTGCTGGGCAACAACAGCTTCTCCTACAGCTTGGAAGATTGACTCTTTGCTGAGTAAATGAAGGCATGGGATTGAGTGGATTCTCCATTACATTTCATGTAATTGGTGTGTGTATGCTAAATTTAGCTAGTGTCTTCATCATATAGCAATTTTAAGAGTTAAAATTATGTTTGAATAGTAATCTGTAAGGTAAAAACCTTTTCCCCCATCTTATATAGATAATTAAAAATCTTGATGTAAGACTTCATTCTCAATCCATATAAGATGTTATTTGATTTATTGTAACTGATCTTGCAAGAGCACCTGGAAACGGAATTTTACTGTGAAACATCAAGTTTGTGACTAAGTACATAGAAATTCAAAATCATCAATGAGGTGGGCTAAGTATTTAAGGAGGGGGTTGAAGGTGCAAAAGACCCCACAGACTTCATAACCTTAAGATAAGTCATATAATATTTGGGCTCTCTTATAGGGACAGACATAGGCATTGACCTCAGATTTATTTTATTTTGAGTTGTCTTGCTGTGAAAGATATGAGTGGTAGTTTAGGCTGTGGTGATATGTTTATTCTAGACTTCTCTTAGATTTTGATCAAACTGAAAATGATTTTTCCCATACATAATGATACTAATCACTTTATTTTCCCTTTAATGTGTGAATCTAGTCACTAAATATGAGAAGAAACAACTAAAATGTTTCAAAGTAATTGCCTCTCAAGGATGGGACATCAGGGCGAAGAAAGGCAAAATGGGAGACTGCTAATGGGGTCATAAATTGCTAGTTTTACTTGACCTTTTAAACTTGGCACATACATTTATTTTTTCATAGAAACTTTTAAAAATGTTTTGTGGAACAAAGAGGCTAAAAGAGATAAATGGAAAGAGGTGGTGTACCAGAACTGTAGTGCAGAAGAACAAAGTTCTGGGAGGTGAGGATGATAAAGTGGCCGCTTCCACACACAAGCACAAAGGAGCATCATGTGAAACACATCCACAGAGGGGAAGAGGGCATTCGTGGGGACTGAGCTGGTTAAAATGAACAGGCCTCATGTTCCAAGCTGTGTGTTGATATTATAGCCTTTACATCTCACTTTTCAGACTGTAACTTAAGATTCTTCCTCAAAAAGGTATTATTTTGCTTCTTGTAACATGATGGTACCCAAACAAAATGCAAGTCTTTTCTGGGCCAAGAAAAATGTGGTGGCGGTGAGAGCATTACCCTTAAGGGATAGGATGTTGGAGCGAGGGTGCTAAGCATCAATGAAAAGGCCTCCTGAGAACCTGTTGAGAGATTCCTAAAGTGTATGCCTGGGGAGAGCATGAGCCTTCTAGAAATGGGCAGAACAAGGACAGAACCATCTATTCCCTTCTGGGTAGTTGTGAGCTGCCTTTCTCTGTAACTATAAAGCAATGGTGTTGCATCTGAGGACTGGCTCGAGAACTGTTTCTGCTTAGTTGCTACATGATACTGAATAGGTTACTCAGCCTTTCTACTCCTTTGTTTCTTTCATAGTAAAATAGAATGGTAAACTCCACTTCCAGGGGTGGTTGTGGGGAATCACATGAAGTCATCTATGCAAAAGGCTGCCTGGCTGATGGTATCAAGTGCTGATTTGTGCTTTTTGCTCTTTTTTGGGGGGGGCAGTTGGTACTTTATTACTCTTTGATCAGAATGAATGCTTTCACATGAGAAATCCATTTTATCATGGTATTTGGGTCTTCAAATGTTTGTCTAAAAATAAGGATTATAAATTTCATGATGTAGGATGCATAACAAATGTGAGAATTTAAAATATAGCCTTTAAGGATGTTAAAAACAATTGCTTATTTAACATGGACAAAACCAAGATCAGCAAAGAGCTCGGGTTTCATGGAGAGCATAAAATTGGACAAATTCCTAGATAAAAAGCTTATAATCCAATTAAGCTGTCAGGAGTCCATAAGTGTTTATGCAAAAATCATAGGACTGGAGAGATTTTCAAGCTAAATGCAAATGTGATTTCTAAAAAAGTCCTTAACTTCCTTGTTCATTCTAACCTCTTATGTGCATTCAAAATGTCATTGAAATACTAAAAAAAAAAAAATTTAACCACTTTGGTGTGACAAGTTGTCTGTAGCTGGATGGTTGACTAGATATAAAACATTATTCCCCTTCAGCTATTAAAGCTGTTCTTGAAAAAGAATCTCTCTCAATTTCCTTCAAGATCACTTGTGCTTCAATGAATAGTATTAAACCTCTTTGCTTTGGTAATGTCACTTCATCAGCATGATTTTTTGCCCTTGACCCAATGAGAGATACAAGTGAGAGGTTCCTAACTGAATTGTATTGTCAGCTGAATATAAGTATGATTTTCTGATCATCAGAGCTGCTCATAGATGGGACAAGCTATAAGTGTTTTTGTTCACTGGAGATGTTCAAATACAGGCTCAGTAAGTGGTAGGTAACATGTTAGCTCAGTTACCCCAAGATGTTTTGACCCTAGGAAACCAGAGAGAAGTATTTGGACATGCCTTAGATGGAAGAAAGTATTGGGTTATTCGCCACCTGTCCACAAACTTGCAAATAAGCACAACTGTCTACTGATATCAAGCTAGAGAATAGTAACAAGTCATTAGGTTTACTTCTGTATGTCAGTGTGTGTCTCCACATACCTTGAAGACCACGTGAATAAACTAGGTTTGTATCCTTGTAGTAAGGCTTACTTGTTGTGCGACAAGTTATGCTACGGTTCTAAACCTGTTTCCTTATCTGTAAAATGGGGATATCAATGATACACTGCTTTATAAGATCATTGTGGGGATTCTGAAGGCAGTGTTGGAGCTTAGCGCAGCCTAGCACATGGGAGACATTCAAAATATATTATTTATTAAAAGGAGGAGAAAAGAGTGTCTCATAAGGGGATTTTCCCAAACCCCAAGACTACTCATCTCTCTGGAAAGTTACTACCTTATTTCAAACTATGTAAAAGTCCTCTTCTGAAATTCTAAGCATAGGATGGGTTCTTGGACTAGATGACTCATGAGGTAGCTTCCTACTCTGAGACTCTGTTATTTTGAATATTTGATTCATAGTATTCACTGAGGGTAAACATTTCAATATTTATTTTCGCCAAATATCGAGAGCCTGGCTATCCTGGGTAAGCATTGTGTAGGATGAGGAACTAGCGTGGTGGAGTGGAATTCAGTGGACTTTGGAGCCCTGTGGACCTAGTTTAAATCCTAGCTTCCAATACCTGTTAGCTGGTAACCACCTGAGGCAAGTTCCTTAACCTCTCTGAGCCTCAATATCCACAACTGTAAAATGAGGATAAAATAATATCCAGAATATCTGGAATGAAGATGTAATGAATTAGTCCATGTTATATCGTATACTACTGGGTGTCCAGGAAACGATTTTTCTGCTGACTACAATTTTCACTTTTTAGCCAGGTGTGCCTGCATGATTAAACACAGCCTGACAGTGTTTTATTCCCACTCTCTAAACAGTAGGAATATCTTCTACCTTGCCCAAATGTTAGGATGTAAGATTTTGAGATTGTACCCAGTTTGTGTTAATAGAAAGGCCTTAAATAAAATGCTTTGGTTAGAAGCAGTTTTGGCTCGTCCACAAACCAGCGACAAAAGTGCCTGGCATCCCAAGGGCAAAACAAATGATTATGTGACTGGCTTTATTTGCTTAGGGAAGAACTTGTGAAATTTTCTGCCAGCAGCTTAAGTACATGTTTCTGTGGCTTTCGCTTCCCGTTTTGTAGAGCTGTGGTGGCAAGGTTTTCTTAGCACGATGTGCTGAATTTGAAGAACTGGATGTATTAGTTCATGAAGTTGAGCGCATCCTAGCTTCAGCCTCACCACTGCTCTTGCTTTGGGAGTTTCGGGGGCTTCTATTATGTTCAGGGTTTAACCTACCACTTTGCCAGCATTGACCCGTCACTGAGCTCTACATGCTGTGTTTTTATTTCCTGGGTTGCCCAGATGGGTTTGCTCTGTGTTGTGGAGAATGTGGTTAATTAAGAGCTTCAGGCACAACCTGCAGGTGCTTTTTAATTTTTCTTGCTGTTTGGTTCATCGCTTCCTTTTTTTTTTCACATCTTTATTGGAGTATAATTGCTTTAAAATGGTGTGTTAGTTTCTGCTGTATAACAAAGTGAATCAGCTATACATATACACATATCTCCATATCTCCTCCCTCTTGCATCTTCCTCCCACCCTCCCTATTCCACCCCTCTAGGTGGACAAAAAGCATTGAGCTGATCTCCCTGTGCAATGTGGCTGCTTCCCACTAATTATCTATTTTACATTTGCTAGTGTATATATGTCCATGCCACTCTCACACTTCATCCCAGGTTACCTTTCCCCCTCCCTGTGTCCTTAAGTCCATTCTCTATGTCTGTGTCTTTATTCCCGTCCTGCCCCTAGGTTCTTCAGAACCATTTTTTTTTATTCCATGTGTATGTCTTAACATGTGGTATTTGTTTTTCACTTTCTGACTTCACTCTGTATGACAGACTCTAGGTCCATCCACCTCGCTAAAAATAACTCAATTTCATTTCTTTTTATGGCTGAGTAATATTCCATTGTATATATGTGCCACATCTTCTTTATCCATTCATCTGTTGATAAACACTTAAGTTGCTTCCATGTCCTGGCTATTGTAAATAGAGCTGCCATGAACATTGTGGTACACGACTCTTTTTAAATTATGGTTTTCTCAGGGTATATGCCCAGTAGTGGGATCTCTGGGTCATATGGTAGTTCTATTTTTAGTTTTTTAAGAAACCTCCAAGTGGCTGTATCAATTTACATTCCCACCAAGTGCAAGAGGGTTCCCCTTTCTCCACACCCTCTCCAGCATTTATTGTTTGTAGATTTTTTGATGATGGCCATTCTGACTGGTGTGAGGTGATACCTCATTGTAATTTTGATTTGCATTTCTCTAATGATTAGTGATGTTGAGCATCCTTTCATGTGTTTGTTGGCAATCTGTATATGTTCTTTGGAGGAGTGTCTATTTAGGTCTTCTGCCCATTTTTGGATTGGGTTGTTTGTTTTTTTGATATTGAGCTGCATGAGCTGCTTGTATATTTTGGAGATTAATCCTTTATCAGTTGCTTCATATGAAAATATTTTCTCCCATTCTGAAGGTTGTCTTTCTGTCTTGTTTATGGTTTCCTTTGCTGTGCAAAAGCTTTTCAGTTTCATTAGGTCCCATTTGTTTATTTTTGTTTTTATTTCCATTTCTCTAGAAGGTGGGTCAAAAAGGATCTTGCTGTGATTTATGTCATAGACTGTTCTGCCTATGTTTTCCTCTGAGAGTTTTATAGTGTCTGGTATTACATTTAGGTCTTTAATCCATTTTGAGTTTATTTTTTGTATGATGTTAGGCAGTGTTCTAATTTCATTCTTTTACATGTAGTTGTCCAGTTTTCCCAGCACCACTTATTGAAGAGGCTGTCTTTTCTCCATTGTATATTCATGCCTCCTTTATCAAAAATAAGGTGACCATAGGTGTGTGGGTTTATTTCTGGGCTATCTATCCTGTTCCATTGATCTATATTTCTGTTTTTGTGCCTGTACCATACTGTCTTGATTGCTGTAGCTTTGTAGTATAGTCTGAAGTCTGGGAGCCTGATTCTACCAGCTCCGTTTTTCTTTCTCAAGGTTGCTTTGGCTATTCGGGGTCTTTTGTGTTTCCATACAAATTGTGAAATTTTTTGTTTCAGTTCTGTGAAAAATACCATTGGTAGTTTGATAGAGATTGCATTGATTCTGTAGATTGCTTTGGGTAGTATAGTCATTTTCACAATGTTGATTCTTCCAATCCAAAAACATGGTATATCTCTCCATCTGTTTGTATCGTCTTTAATTTCTTTCATCAGTGTCTCATAGTTTTCTGCATACAGGTCTTTTGTCTCCCTAGGTAGGTTTATTCCTAGGTATTTTATTCTTTTTGTTGCAGTGGTAAATGGGAGTGTTTCCTTAATTTCTCTGACAGATTTTTATCATTAGTATATAGGAAGGTAAGAGATTTCTGTGCATTAATTCTGTATCTTGCTACTTTACCAAATTCATTGATTAGCTCTAGCAGTTTTCTGGTAGCATCTTTAGGATTCTCTGTATATAGTATCATGTCATCTGCAAACAGTGACAGCTTTACTTCTTCTTTTCCGATTTGGATTCTTTTTATTTATTTTTCACCTATGATTGCTGTGGCTAAAGCTTCCAAAACTATGTTGAATAATAGTGGTGAGAGTGGGCAACCTTGTCTTGTTCCTGATCTTAGTGGAAATGGTTTCACTTTTTCACCATTGTGAACGATATTGGCTGTGGGTGTGTCATATATGGCCTTTATTATGTTGAGGTTAATTCCCTCTATGCCTACTTTTTGGAGGGTTTTTTATCATAAATGGGTGCTGAATTTTTTGAAAGCTTTTTCTGCATCTATTGAGGTGATCATATGGTTTTTCTCCTTCAATTTGTTAATATGGTGTATCACGTTGATTGACTTGCGTGTATTGAAGAATCCTTGTATTCCTGGGATAAACCCCACTTGATCATGGTGTATGATCCTTTTAACGTGCTGTTGGATTCTGTTTACTAGTATTTTGTTGAGGATTTTTGCATCTATGTTCATCAGTGATGTGGCCTGTAGTTTTCTTTCTTTGTGACATCTTTTTCTGGTTTTGATATCAGGGTGATGGTGGCCTTGTATAATGAGTTTGGGCGTGTTCCTCCCTCTGCTATATTTTGGAAGAGTTTGAGAAGGATGGGTGTTAGCTCTTCTCTAAATGTTTGATAGAATTCGCCTGTGAAGCCATCTGGTCCTGGGCTTTTGTTTGTTGGAAGATTTTTAATCACAGTCTCAATTTCAGTGCTTGTGATTGGTCTGCTTATATTTTCTGTTTCTTCCTGGTTCGGTCTCAGAAGGTTGTGCTTTTCTAAGAATGTGTCCATTTCTTCCAGGTTGTCCATTTTATTGGCCTATAGTTGCTTGTAGTACTCTCTCATGATCCTTTGAATTCTGCAGTGTCAGTTGTTACTTCTCCTTTTTCATTTCTAATTCTATTGATTTGAGTCTTCTCCCTTTTTTTCTTGATGAGTCTGGCTAATGGTTTATCAATTTTGTTTATCTTCTCAGAGAACCAACTTTTAGTTTTATTGATATTTGTTATTGTTTCCTTTATTTGTTTTGCATTTATTTCTGATCTGATCTTTATGATTTCTTTCCTTCTGCTAACTTTGGGGTTTTTTTGTTCTTCTTCCTCTAATTGCTTTAGCTGTAACGATAGGTTGTTTATTTGAGATATTTCTTGTTTCTTGAGGTAGGATCATATTGCTATAAACTACCCTGTTAGAACTGCTTTTGCTGTATCCCATAGATTTTGGGTCATCGTGTTTTCATTGTCATTTGTTTCTAGGTATTTTTTGATTTCCTCTTTGAGTTTTTCAGTGATCTCTTGGTTATTTAGTAGTGTATTATTTCGCCCCCTTGTGCTTGTATTTTTTACAGATTTTTTCCTGTAATTGATATCTAGTCTCATAGTGTTGTGGTTGGAAGATACGAATTCAGTTTTCTTAAATTTACCAAAGCTTGATTTGTGACCCAAGATATGATCTATCCTGGAGAATGTTCCATGAGCACTTGAGAAGAAAGTGTATTCTGTTGTTTTTGGAATGAATGTCAATTCATTTATCATATAATCAATGTCAAATATCAATTAAGTCCATCTTGTTTAATGTGTCATTTAAAGCTTGTGTTTCCTTATTTATTTTCTTTTTGGATGATCTGTCCATTGGTGAAAGTGAGATGTTAAAGTCCCCTACTATGATTGAGTTACTGTCGATCCCCCCCTTTTGGCTGTTAGCAATTGCCCTATGTATTGAGGTGCTCCTATGTAGGGTGCATAAATATTTACAATTGATATATCTTCTTCTTGGATGGATCCCTTGATCATTATGTAGTATCCTTCTTTGTCTCTTGTAATAGTCTTTATTTTAACGTCTATTTTGTCTGATATGAGAACTGCTACTCCAGCTTTCTTTTGATTTCCATTTGTATGGAATATCTTTTTCCATCCCCTCACTTTCAGTCTGTATGTGTCCCTAGGTCTGAAGTGGGTCTCTTGTAGACCGCATATATACAGGTCTTGTTTTTGTATCGATTCAGCCAGCCTGTGTCTTTTGGTTGGAGCATTTAATCCATTTACATGTAAGGTAGTTATTGATATGTATGTTTCTATTCCCATTTTCTTAATTGTTTTGGGTTTGTTATTGTAGGTCTTTTCCTTCTCTTGTGTTTCCTGCCTAGAGAAGTCCCTTTAGCATTTGTTGTAAAGCTGGATTGGTGGTGCTGAATTCTCTTAGCTTTTGCTTGTCTGTGAAGGTTTTAATTTCTCCGTCGAATCTGAATGAGATCCTTGCTGGGTAGAGTAATCTTGGTTTTAGATTCTTCCCTTTCATCATTTGAAATATGTCCTGCCACTCCCTTCTGGCTTGCAGAGTTTCTGCTGAAGTATCAGCTGTTCACCTTATGGGGATTCCCTTGTGTGTTATTTGTTGTTGTTCCCTTGCTGCTTTTAATATTTTTTCCTTCTCTTTAATTTTTGAGAGTTTGATTAATATGTGTCTTGGCGTGTTTTTCCTTGGATTTATCCTGTATGGGACAGTTGCACTTCCTGGACTTGATTGACTATTTCCTTTCCCCTATTAGGGAAGTTTTCAACTGTAATCTCTTCAAATATTGTCTCAGCCCCTTTCTTTTTCTCTTCTTCTTCTGGCACCCCTATAATTAGAATGTTGGTGCATTTAATGTTTTCCCAGAGGTCTCTGAGTCTGTCCTCAATTCCTTCCATTCTGTTTTCTTTATTCTGCTCTGCGGTAGTTATTTCCACTCTTTTAGCTTCCAGGTCACTTTCCCATTCTTCTGTGTCAGTTATTCTGCTATTGGTTCCTTCTAGAGAATTTTAAATTTCATTTATTGTGTTGTTCATCATTGTTTTTTTGCTCTTTAATTCTTCTAGGTCCTTGTTAAATGTTTCTTGTATTTTCTCCATTCTATTTCCAAAATTTTGGATCATCTTTACTATCATTACTCTGAATTCTTATACAGGTAGACTGCCTATTTCCTCTTCATTTGTTTGGTCTGGTGGGTTTTTACCTTGCTCCTTCATCTGCTGTGTGTTCCTCTGTCTTCTCATTTTGCTTAACTTCCTGTGTTTGGGGTCTCCTTTTCACAGGCTGCAGGTTTGTAGTTCCCATTATTTTTGGTGTCTGTCCCTAGTGGGTAAGGTTGTTTCAGTGGGTTTGTGTAGGCTTCCTGGTGGAGGGGACTAGTGCCTGTGTTCTGGTGGATGAGGCTGGATGTTGTCTTTCTGGTGGGCAGGTCCACATCTTGTGTTGTGTTTTGGGGTGTCTGTGGCCTTATTATGATTTTAGGCAGCCTCTGTGCTAATGGATGGGATTGTGTTCCTGTCTTGCTAGTTGTTTGGCATAGGGTGTCCAGCATTGTAACTTGTCGTAGAGTGAAGCTGGGTCTTGTCGTTGAGATGGAGGTCTCTGGGAGATTTTCGCCATTTGATAGTACATGGAGCTGGGAGGTCTCTTGTGGACCAGTGTCCTGAGCTTGGCTCTCCCACCTCAGAGGCACAGCTCTGATGCCTGGCTGGAGCACCAAGAGCCTTTCATCCACACAGCTCAGAATAAAAGGGAGAAAAGGAAGGAAGGAAGGAAGGAAGAAAGAAAGAAAGAAAGAAAGAAGATAAAATAAAGTAAAATAAAGTTATTAAAATAAAAAATAATTCTTAAGAAAAATTTTTTAAGAAGTAAAAAAAAAAAAAAAACGGACAGACAGAACCCTAGGACAAATGGTAAAAGCAAAGCTATACAGACAAAATCACACAGAGAAGCATAGACATACACACTCACAAAAGGAGAAAAAGGGAAATATATCTTTGCTCCCAAAGTCCACCTCCTCAATTTGGGATGATTCGTTGTCTATTCAGGTATTCCACAGATGCAGGGTACATCAAGTTGATTGTGGAGATTTAATCTGATGCTCCTGAGGCTGCTGGGAGAAATTTCCCTTTCTCTTCTTTGTTTGCTCAGATCCCGGGGTTCAGCTTTGGATTTGTCCCCGCCTGTGCATGTAGGTCACCTGAGTGTGTCTGTTCTTCGCTCAGACAGGACAGGGTTAAAGGAGCAGCTGATTCGGGGGCTCTGGCTCACTCAGGCCAGTGGGGAGGGAGGGGTACAGATGCGGGGCGAACCTGCGGCGGCAGAGGCCGGCGTGACGTTGCACCAGCCTGAGGGGCGCCGTGCATTCTCCCGGGGAAGTTGTCCCTGGATCCCGGGACCCTGGCAGTGGTGGGCTGCACAGGCTCCTGGGAGGGGACGTGGGGATAGTGACCCGTGCTCGAACATAGGGTTCTTGGTGGCGGCAGCAGCAGCCTTAGCGTCTCATGCCCGTCTCTGGGGTCCGCGCTGATAGCCGCGGCTCATTCTCATCTCTGGAGCTTGTTTAGGCGGTGCTCTGAGTCCCCTCTCCTCGCGCACCCCGAAACAATGGTCTCTTGCCTCTTCGGCAGCTCCAGACTTTTCCCCAGACTCCCTCCCGGCTAGCTGTGGCGCACTAGCCCCCTTCAGACTGTGTTCACGCCGCCAACCTCAGTCCTCTCCCTGGGATCCGACCTCCGAAGCCTGAGCCTCAGCTCCCAGCCCCTGCCCATCCCAGCGGGAGAGCAGACAAGCCTCTCGGGCTGGTGGGTGCCGGTCTGCACCCATCCTCCGTGCGGAATCTCTCTGCTTTGCCCTCCACACCCCTGTTGCTGTGCTCTCCTCCGTGTCTCCGAAGCTCCCCCCTCTGCCACCCGCAGTGTCCGCCCGCGAAGGGGCTTCCTAGTGTGTGGAAACCTTTCCTCCTTCACAGCTCCCTCCCACTGGTGCAGGTCCAGTCCCTATTCTTTTTTTTTTTTTTTTTTCTTTTGCCCTACCCAGGTACGTGAGGAGTTTCTTGCCTTTTGGGAAGTCTGAGGTCTTCTGCCAGCATTCAGTATGTGTTCTGTAGGAGTTGTTCCACATGTAGATGTATTTCTGATGTATTTGTGGGGAGGAAGGTGATCTCCATGTCTTACTCCTCTGCCATCTTGAAGGTCTCCTCCCATCGCTTCCCTTCTCTCATTACCCACCTTTCTCCTCCAATCTCAAGAATGAATTTCCTCCTTATAAAGCCCCACTGGCTGAGATGTAGCCTGCGTACTGCTACCTGCTTGCCTGCCCTGTGGTTTGTCTATGAGGGCAAAGAAAAATAGTGAAATTAACTCATTCAAATCTGAAGGTTTTCTGAAAATAGATGTTTTCACCTTATGGGGATTCCCTTGTGTGTTATTTGTTGTTGTTCCCTTGCTGCTTTTAATATATTTTCCTTCTATACACAAATTAGGTGTCCTAGGAATTAGCCAAAGCTCAGTAATTAATAATCTTTTTATCTGGGTGAATAAGGAGAATGTTTAATGAGTATGGCTAACGTTGTCTACAAACAGTCCTTTCTCATTAAGCGGAACAGTATAGCAGTGTTTCCCTCATTGGTGATGTCTGGCACTGAAGGACAAGAGTAGAAAAGTGACTATGAGTGAGGGGTGTAGCGAGCTTTCATTCAACCAATGTTACAGAACACCTGGCATATGCTAACCACTGCACACATCATGTCATTACCCCTCACAACAATTACCCCAGGGCAGCCACAACAGTACCGAGGCATAGAAAACACGGCAAGCCACAGGGACTTAACCTAATTTACTTACTTTGGTTCCTTGTGACCTGGGTCCAGAGCCACACCCATCAGACTCTAAAGCTAGTGCTCAAGGCCATGGAACCGGGGCTTTTTCATCTAGATGCAGAGTTCCTTTTACTCATGTGATGATGGTCGGTGCTGTCCCAGGAAGGAAATCCCTGTTCTGGTGGCATTCTACTGGGGAGGTTGGTAATGAACCTGCCCAGGTTTCACTCTGTAGGTTACATGCCAGCAAAGTGCAGAGAGAAAGGAGGACACTTGGTGAGAACACTGGAACAGGTGTTCACTTCATCCCAAAGCTTGTTTATAGATACTGAATGTTTCATCAGCAAACAGGTGCCTTTGAGGGGCTAACGTTTACTCTTAGGAAACTTTAGATTGGGCCACAAAGTAACACCAAGTCCCTGGAATAATTTTACGATCCTCTGAAGTGTGGCATTTCAGTGAGACAGAAAAGAACGAGAGGTCTCCTAAGTACAGTCATTGAAGGTATCTTGGTCCACAACTTGCGGAAGTTCATTTAAAGTTAGGGATAACTTGGGAATCACAGGGAATCACATCAGGGAATCACAATCCTTGGATGTTTATTGGACGCTAAAAAGAACCAGTGCATCAGAGAGCAAACTGACCATTAGCTAGCAGGCTGGGACCAGGGGTTTAGATTAAGCCCTTTGCTTCCTTTTTCATTTTTCTGGAGAAGAAAGTGATGCAGTGACTGAGTACAAAAACTTTAGGGTCAGGTGCCTAGGTTATAAATCCCAGCTTGGACACTCACCACCTATGGGATCCTGGGCGCTCTGCTTAAATTCTCTGTCTGTTTTCTCCCCAAAATACAATGCATAGTTGGATCTAAATATTTCATAGGATGTATGACTGTTAAGTAAATGCTGTATACATTTTGCTATTGCCTTCATCCCTTTGATCCTGGCCTTTTGACACCTTTATAAATGTTTCCACTAAAAATAGAAAGGGAAAAAGGAAGGAAAACTAAAAGTACTTAGTGTTTTGTGTTTTTAAGTAATTTTAGCAAAAGGACAGGTGAGTCTATTGATCTGAAATTAGATCAGTAGCTTGAGTTCATTCATTTCGCTTCTAATATGAACATTCATGAATTGACTCTGCTTTAATCATCTAGTCCTCACAGAAGCTCTGACAGTGTTATTACAGCCAGCATGTGCTGCCTGCCCACTCGATGCCCAGCTGGGCATTATTGTAGAGGTCCGGGATGTGAGAGGAGAGATAGCTGGAGCTAAGTAGTAGTCATCTCCTGCACAATTCTCTTTGAAATAACCATAAATACTTTCCATATATTGTCATTTAGCACTGGGCTAGATGCTGTGAGGGACACAAAGACTTAAAAGTCAGATCACTCTTGTAGTTTATAATCCGTTATAAACAGATTATAACAGATTATAATCTGTTTGGACATGTTTGGACAATGTAACCCATTTGCCCATAGACAGTTAACTAAGAACTTTGGAGTTTGAAAGATGAAAATGAGAATACAAAAGGGAACCGTGGGCTGGGAAGGGTCTAAGACATCGCCTTACCCTATCCTACCATCGATGTCCTAATGTTGCCTGTGACTAAACACTAAATCAATGGCTCGGATAGTCAGCGTACACAGCCTATGGGCAGATCAAAGCAGATTGTTGTGAATGACTGACTAAACTAAGGCAGTTTCCTGGCAGAGGCAGAAATTGAATTGTGTTCTGAAGGATACGTAGGAATTGGAAAGGCAAAAAAAGAAAATAAGGAAGGGTATTTGTGTATGTTAAAGGATCCCAACTTACTTGAGGAATGAATTTACAATAAGATACTGGTTTTGTTGTTTTTCTTTAAACACAGCATTTCAAAAGGAGCTATTGTGAGGTGATTCTCAAGAATAGTCTGTTCCATGCTGTGCCTAATTCTGGGCCAGTTGAAGGATGAGAGGACATGGTTGGGATTCATGAGGAAAGATTAAAGGGGAGGCTGCAAGTGATTTAACAGGAGAGTAAACAGAAAGCTATTCATCACTACTGGAGACAGCACAAGTAAGATACACGGTTTAGTTTGAGGGATTTAAATAAATAAGAAAAGACATTTTAATATTCCCCCCACTCCTACTTTAATCAATTACTGAATATTATTTGCTCTTCTAATCTTTTGAATTCACTGACCTGTCTGTCTCTATTGCCTTAGCCTTAACCCAAGCCACCTTCTCCTCTTGCCTAGATGATAGCAAGACCCTTCAACTGGCCACCTCACCATATTCATTCTTGTCCCACTCTCCCAAACCACTCTCTATATCCTGAACAATCTTTAGTAAAAGCAAATCAGGGCGTGTCAGGTTTGTTCCTTAAAGCCTTTCAGTAGGTTACTATTGTTCTTAGAACTAATCGCAAACTTTTTAACGTGGCCCACCTGGCCCTGCATTGTAAGCCCTCTCTTCCCAGGCCTCAATATGTGTCTATTGCCCGTGCTCTGTATGTTGCAGCCATATGTGTTACTGCTTTCTCTCATTTCAGGAACTTCCCATGTGCTCTTCCTTTTGACACGAATACAGTTCCCCTCTCTTTTATGTAGCCAAAGATTGCTTCCTCAGGGAAGACTTTCCTGGCCCCCTAGACAAGGTTAGGTCCCCCATTAGGTCCCAGAGAGACATTATTTTTATCTCACTTGTAATTATTTGATGTCATCTTTCCAAGAGACACTTGGGGTACAACTGGTGAACACAATAGGCAAGGCTCATGACACTTACATTCTGGCCGTTGGAGGAAGATAATAAGCACAATAAATAAATCATAGTATGCGGGATGGTAAGTGGTATAGATAAAAGAGAAAGTAGACTAGAGTAAGGAGGATCAGGAATGCTGGGTGAGGGAAGCAGCCTGCAATACTGAAAAGACTGGTCGGCATATCTCCATACCATATGCAGGTTAACTCAAGAAATATTATAGTGTTAAATGTAAAAACTAAAACCATAGCCCTGTGTAAAGCCTGGCATGGGAAAGTCCTCAATACATATTTATCAAGGTGACTAGTGGACAATGTTATCATTATTATTACACGCATGCAGAATTCTAAGTTTGGGTCAGTCACAGAATACACGCAGTCCTCCCTTGGGTGCACAGCAGGCAGACCAAGGCCAACGCCAGGGTTGTCTAATCCTTCTCTGAAATCTCCTGTGGTGAAAGGGAATTCCTTTCACTGTCTTTTCCTGTCTCCTGTGAGACTCTAGCAGGGTCCAACAGAGCTAATTAATTACCCTGTCATGAGGGCATAGGGACTTCCTGGCTGTGATTTCTGAGGGCGCCCGAGGATTGAGGATCTAATGACAAAAACAGAATCACTCTGTTCCAGAGAGTTGATATGAGGAGAGATTTGGTATCTCAACTCTTGGATGTTTCTGTCTGTGTCTGTCTCTCACACACACACACACACACACACACACACACACACACACACACACACACAGACACTCTCTCCCCTCCCCTCCCCTCCCCTCCCCTCCCCTCCCCTCCCCTCCCCTCCCCTCCCCTCCCCTCCCCTCCCCTCCCCTCCCCTCTCCTCTCCTCTCCTCTCCTCTCCTCTCCTCTCCTCTCCTTGTCTTCTGGAAAACAAACCGCTTGGCTCCTGGGCAGCTTAGCTTTAAATTGGAAAATGCAGCCTTGCTTGGCCAAACAACAGTATCACAGCCTCCCCACTGCTCAGAACAGCTTGTGACATACACCCCTGCAGGCAAGACCATAAAGGGCTGTCTAACATCCTGGAACCACCAGTCCCCAAAAGGACTTCCCTGTGCAACTTCTTTAGAATTCTAGACTGTGGGACCTATCTTCTCTTCTCCGGCAGTTTCTCACCCTGGACTTGAACTTTTGCTTCGTTTCTCTCCATTTAATTAGTGACCCCATCTCTTAGAAGAGATCATTAGAAACCCACGGTGGCCCTGGAGATGCGAATCAGAACAGAATTCAAAGGGAAATAGAGGGACCAATGACTTGGAAGTCTGAAAGAACACTCTAGTCCCTCTGACCTTCATAACATAACAAGTTCCCTTCTAGGCCACTTTACAGAGGCCCCAATTCAAACAGGTGCTCCTATTTACCTCTTCTCCCTGTTCATCTCAAATTAAAAAAAAACTAGATTGAAGCCAGTTCTTGCATGGTTCTGATTATGTCTCACCTAGATGATGGTGGCCCCTCGTAAGTCTTGCTAACTCTGGTTTCACCCACCCACACCCCTCTTACATTCTGTAAGCCAAACCAAATGGAGAGAATCTAATATCCTTAGCTTGCATTCAACAACCCAGCCCCAGTCCTCTAGCGATACCCAATGCTATTTTCATCTCCTACATGCTGGCCAAACTTGCCTAACCGTAATTCCAGACCATAGGTATGGTCGGGGCTGTTCTACTCCATACTTTGCTCATTCCAGTCCTAATGCCTAGAAATCCATCCTGGGCGTGTTGATCACTTACCTGTCCTCACTGGTCCACCTCAGATATCATCAATGGAAACAGCCTCTCCTTCCTATGAATTCTCATCAATTATATCATTTTATAAATAGACTGCATTTGACTGCATTTGCATTCGTACTAGGTTGTAAGCTACTGGCTGTCAATGACTGACTTGTATTTGCATCACTCAAAGCCTACGGCTTTGCACTTAGTATTAAATAAAACCTCATTGATGGGTGAATGGACAAAATGGCACCTCTTCTCAATGCCTGTCTTCAAAATAGTTTAGTAAAAAGGCATTACGGTACTAGGTACATCAGAGCCTTTCCAAAATGCGGCTCATTTTAGAACAGACTTTAACATAGTACAAGTTTACCTTAAATCTTATCAATGGGCATTTTTCATTGGAACGGTGTGAAAGACCATAATAAAACAATCTTTACCTTTAATATAGTCAGTCCTATAACACAGATCATAACATCATTATAAATTTTGTTAACTGCAATTACTTTTGAAATTATAGTTGAAATTTTATAACCAGAGCCAGATACAGGAGAAACACTCAGTCCCCAACTTAATATGGTTGGACTTAAGATTTTTCGACTTTACAATGGTGTGAAAGCCATTCAGCAGAAACCGTACTTCGAATTGTGATCTTTTCCTGGGCTAACATATGAGGTATAGCACTCTTGTGATACTGGGCAGGGTACTGAGCTGCAGCTCGCAGAGGGCTGCGTGATCGCAAGGGTAAACAACTGATACACTTATAACCATTTTGTACCCATACAACCATTCTGTTTTTCACAGTCAGTACAGTATTAAATAAATTACCTGAGATAGTCAACACTTTATTATAAAATAGGCTTTGTGTTAAGTGACTTTGCCCAACTGTAGGCTAATTGTAAGTGTTCTGAGCATGTTTAAGGTAGGCTAAGCTAAGCTACAATGTTCAGTAGGTTAGGTAAATTAAATGCATTTTTGACAGGATATTTTCAGTTTATGATGAGTTTATCAGGATGGAATTCTACCAGGATATTTTCAGTTTACGATGGGTTTATCAGGATGGAATTCTACCATAAAGCAAGGAAGACCTGTACTTAATTATATTTAAGATCACATTCACTACTTTTTAATTAAGAGCAATTCAGCATGTTCTCTGCCTATTTTCTCCCCAGACTTTAAGCTGAGCACAACACTGCCTGAGGGGCAACGTTTACTACCTTTAAGCATTTCTGAGGGGGAGGGGTGTGTGTGTGTGTGTGTGTGTGTGTGTGCGCGTGCGTGCACACGTATACTTCTGGTTCTTGCTCCGATGCTTCAAGGTTTCAGTTTCATGGAGCATCAAAACCTCATTTCCTTCTAGCCTTTGATTTTATTGAAAGAAACATTAACTCACTGCTTCATAATTAAGAAAAGCTCTTTGTGCCTGCTACTTCCCGCTTTGTTTTTTTCTTTTTCCTGGTATAAAATTAGGGGTCAACAATATCAACAATTGAAAAAGAAATTAGGGAAACACCCTGCTGGTTTGGGCGCTGTCTTCCTATTAAGTAGTTCTCCTGGTGGTGGCCCATCCGATGGTCCTAGGTACTCCTTCCCATCAGCTATTTCGACATTCATATGCTTTCTGCTTTCTTCCAACTGTCTCAGGTCACCTGCTGAGCTTTGCAGTCTGCATCATCCTTGTGCTCTTTGTTTATAGAAGATCAGTCTCTAACAGAGACAGCTTACTTTTAGGTAGACTTGGACTCTTTTTTTCCAACTTAAACTTTTAACTTTAAGGCATATACCTTTTAAAGCAACAATCTAAAGCAATTTTTTTTTAACAGTCAAAAGACCCCAGAGGTAGAATCCAGCTGAATAATTTCCCCTTTCAGTTTTACATTTTGAAATGTGTTCTGGCTTACATTTTGATTTCTAGGACTTTCAGACACTTCACTTTTCATTGGTCTTTGGGTCCAAGGTATAGAGGGTCTTAACTGGTTGGGGTGGGCAGAAGGGCTTGACCCAAGACCTACATTAGTACCATATTGTTCAGTTCATGCACGACCTGGAAAGGATTGACCAAGACCTAGATTAGGACTGCGTCAGAAGTAAGGAATGGACCCAGAGCAAATGTGAAATCAAACGATGGAGCTGAATGGCTGAGGCACACTGTTAGTGTCAGCATTTACTGTGTACCTGCTATGTGCTTGGCACTGTGCAAAGTACAAAAGTTGCAGTGCTGAGCAAGACAGACAAACATTCCTAGAAAAGGAATAGATATTAAACAATTACACAATAAATACGCTGAAGGAGCATGATAGTGTGTAATAGAACTGAACCAGTCAGGGCAATTAAGGAAACTTACCCATTGAAAATGGCATTTAACTGCAGATCTGAAGGAAGAGCAAATAATGGAGGAGGAAAGAGTTCTCCAAGATGTAGTACATGAGAGGTGAGAAAGAGCTTGGCATGTTGCAGAAACTGAGTGAGTGGCTGGAGTGCCAAGAGGCTGGGGATGGGCATGGGGTGGAGATGGTTGCAAAATGGGACTGGAACAGTCTAAAAGTTATAACAAGCTCAGACATTAGCCAGGCAATCTTGTGCCTTAGCTGTGAGAGGTCCAGCAACAGGGATCCTAGATGCAAGGGGACATGGCTGTCTGCAGACTATCCATTCAGGCTTAGGGCTGAAGTATGAACCAGGCATACTTGTAGGTTCAAAGGACTCACCTAGATAAATGAGCATCTATCTGAGTCCTAGTTACTGAGTGCAGTCCACATAGGACTGCAGGCTTGGAAAGAGACTGAGGTATGAGAGTGAGTCATCAGATTTAAGCAGTAGGAACAAAGCCAATGGCTGGTCATAGAGACCAGGCCAATGTAATACGGGAGCCCAGAGGGAACCTGGAACTATCCCCGGCTCTGAAAAGCCACTCAAGAACAATGTGGGGCCCTGGTACCTTCACAGGGCCCCAGAGTCTTTATTTTGTAAAGATTTAACTGAACTCTAGATTTTCCTGGATCGTGGGTCTCACGCTCTTTGTATCTCTCTGCCTTATTCTGGGCTGACTCAAGGGCTGAGCCGTGGATCTAGCTGTGAGACACTGTGGAAGGGAGAGACTGGACCAAAAGGTGGGGGGGTGTCAATGCTACTCTCCTATAATGTGGGGCTTTCACACTGTCATTCTTTACAAGCTTTGAAAAGCATCTTTATAAGCTTTGAAAAGCATCTCTGAAATGGAACAGAGTAAAGCATTTCTCTTGAAAGCCTGAGTAGTACTGTCCTAAATCCCACACCATCTTGTGATGAAATCTCTTTTGCCCTCATCTACAATCTCTTTCGATTTTTTCCTATCTCTTAATGTTTTAGTTGCTTTTTAAAAAAAATACATAGTTAGGTTTCCCAGCTTTGGGAAATTAAATGCACACTGTGATCCTGGTTGGAGGTAATGCACTGAATAGAAATGATCCAGAACAGTGAGGGGTAGGTTAGTGCCACCAAGGAAGTTAATGCCTATTTAACACGTGTTAAAGATGAGCTGGATTTGGGGATTACGGCTCACCCTGAGTACTGGGGAACAAAATGAAGTGTAACTCTCACAACTCATTTTTCGCCTTTTAATTTTCCCTTTTCTACTCCAATCCCCACCCCCCTTACCTCCAATTAAGATGTAGATCACATAGAAATAAGCCCTATTTTTCCCCTTGCTAGACATAATCTCATTTCAATCTTACACCAACCCAATTTTGAGGAAATCCTAGAAAGTTCGTGTTGTAGAACTCATGTCAGAGGTGCCTTTGATGCGCCCTGGGTCGTGGATTATGCAACATATTCTTGCTTCTGGGGCCGCGAGACACCAGGGAAAAGCACATCACTCAGTGGCCCAGAATCTCAATAAATACTCGGTATCCTGCAACCGACAAAGGAAAAACAACTCTCTAGGGATACTTTTGGTCCCTGGATGAGAAATGTTTTAATATTGGAGTTATTAGTTAACCCAAACTAAAGTCTTCTGCCTGCTATCTGGTGAGTTAGGTGTCTTTTAACTTGGGTTGGTGGGAACAGAAAGTATTCTTAGTCTCCTGTGAGCCCTGATGATGATTTTTCTCTAATCCTTTTGGATGGTTTCACTCCCGGCCTTAGCTAGTTTCTCCCATGCTCATCAGTACTCTGCTGAAGACTCGAGGGGACTCTCTGCAGGGCAACCCAACTCCATCTGTGCAGAATTCTCTCTGGTTCTCTGCCTTGTGAACTCCAGTCCCTTGGGCCTCCCCACATTCCCATCTCTGTCTATTCAACTCAGGGAGGTCACGGGCCATTCTTCTGGGTTCCCCTCTCTGTGCCGTGTACTGGAGACTCTCTCCAGGCAGTAAGCTAGGGCAATTGTAGGGCTTTCCTCTGTTTGTTCCCATCTTTCAGGGATCACTGCCCTTTATTGCCTCACATCCAGTGCCTTGAATACCATCGGCTCATTTATTTTGTCTGTATCTTTTAGTTGTGCCAGGCATGAAATCCAGTCTTAGTTACTTTCACTTGGCTGAAAGCAAAATCCCTCCAGGGTTATTTTAAGGTTGTTTAACCTTGTTTTTGACACTCACTTTTTGAGGCCCCACTCCATATGAAGATAAACACATAATGAGTGATCTGACAGTAAATCTTTATTTTGCATGAAAAGATTTTTACGGCTTTTCTTTTGAAACTATTAATTTACAATTATTTAACGTTTCTTAGCAAAGGAATTTTTAGAATTAAGAATTTCACCTACAAATCACTTTCAAATTAATTGTTAACACTAAATTGAGTAATGAAATTGCAAGAATTTTACATTTTTAGGTATACACTTACATAGTTATTCATTTGGTTTTACATAGTTTTGCTGCCTTTTTAAAATTTCTTATATATTTTCAGGGGCTGTTAAATAGCTCACAGGCCCTAGGAATTGGGCCTATAGTCCCCAGTGGGTGAAACAGCCCTGTTTTCTTTTGAGATTCAAAGTGGTAGTAACTACCACTTATAGTACCTTTGTTTCCCCAAATGCCAGTAAGGCATCTCACAATTTCCATATTTTCCTCTGTTAGGTACTAGGCAGGAATAGGCTTGTCCCCTTGGGCAAAACTGTGGCCTTTATCCCTGGTGAAGCAAGTTCTTCACCTGCTCAAAAATTCTCATGTCCTAGGGCCTCTGATTTCAATCCTTTGAAATTAGTGGTTCTCCCGCAAGGCTATCTCCACCCCCTGCTCCTTCCCACCTTGACGGGGAGTATCTGGCGATGTCTGGAGACATTTTTAGTTGTCACAATATTGGGGGAGGAGTGTTGCTGCTATTGGTGTCTTGTGGGTAGAGGCCAGCGATGTAACTAAACACCAGCGGTACTCAAGACAGCCCCTCACAAGAAAGCATTTTCCAGCCCACAATATCTACAGTGATGGGGTTGAGAAACACTGTCCTAAATCAATGTGGCCTCAGAATGCAGAACTGGGGCTTACTCAGAAAAGCACCATTTCTGCTGGCCTTGTTGCCTATTTGTTTTTTAGATTTTTGTCTTAGTGAACTCGATTAATTCATATCATTCTAACTTTGAAGGGAATCACCATGGTATTTTTAGCAAAATTAGCTCAAAATATTCTATAGAAAGAGCAAGCTCTAGCTTCCCTAAAATCATAGACTCTGGGCCCCTGAGGAGGGCCACAGGCTGTGACTTTGGCCACTGGAAATACTAGATTCACACCAAGGCTGGGCAGAAGGTCCACTGAAACATTCTGACTCTTTCTCAAGGGCATTTTTGTTCCTTGCTACTTCATTGACTGCTCAGCTAGAGCCAACTTTGCATAACTTAGAAATCAATGCATTTGTCCCCATCTAGCTATGACCATGCTCCATCACCATCCATTTCCAGTCTCACTAAAACAGATACTTTATAATCAGCAATTATTTTTGTATTTGTTCTGGGGTGAGTAGGAATTGTTACACTTCTTATGAACAAGAGGGAATTACATGGAAAATCCAATGGAAATACATGAGATGTCATTGACTCCTTTATTAGCTGGGTCTGATTTATAATATACTTACCTGCCTAGAAATGAAGAGCTCTGTCTGAGTTAATTACTAGGAAACAGTACTGTCTGTCAATATTCTCTTTTTTTCCTATGTTCTTATCTGATACGGAAATGAACCAACCTTGTATTTCTTATCCTTGAGGTGTTCTGCTTCTGAGTTTGTGTATAAAACGCTATGTGTATTATACATAAATTTTGGTAACGTCTATACTTATCCTCGAATGTTTTCATTTGAGCTGGTAGTGATTTTAGTTTCCCAAACATATGTTAGGCCAGCTTATATCTTTGGAACCTTAGCTCTTGCTGTTCCCTTTAGCTGAAATGCTTCTCTTGTCCTCCTCTTATAGGGGAGCAGCTACCTTTATTTTAATCAACTTAAACAGCTATCTCCTCTAAGAAACTTTTCCTTAACTTTCTCCCAGCTAGGACTGTCTTATTACTTTTGTAGACTTTAAGAAATTTTGCCTTTGTGGACCCTTTTCTCTATTAAAGTTAAAATTTATATTTTATAGTTGAATTAGTATAAAACTGAATTTAATAATATATTAAAATATTTTTGTACCTAACCTAAAAATTTATTATTTAAAAAAAATTTTTAATGTTTTCAAAGGCCCCTAAAAGTATTATGGGTCCTAGACAGTGTATCTACTATGCCAGTTGGATAAGAGATCCCTGACCTCAAGAGTTAGAATTGGTCATTTGTGCTGCTGTTGAAAAACAAATATACAAACAAGTATAGCAATCTATTCTTAATGACTATTAGTCCCTTAAACACAGGGTATTTGGCTAATTCATTGCTTCTAGTTGTGTCTAATGGGGGATACCTGGCATGAATTAGGGACTCACAAATGAACAAACAAATAATGCTATTCTGGTATTTTGAAACCTTGGGCACCAAAAGACTCAAATTCATGAGAACACAGCGGGGCTAGCCTATACGACAACCTTGGTCACTGCCATTTGGTACTCTTTTAAAAAGACTTCTGGAGGCTTTTGCTTCTGAGAGGATGGAGTAAGATGTACGTTCCCCATCCCTCCCACTACATCAACCCAAAATCTTGGACGTTACATGTAGACAAAGCTCAGACAAAGAAAAGGTGGCCTGGCTGGGGACTTCACATAACAGCCAACACAATATTGAGTTCCCAGGATTACTTTTTACCTCATATCTCAGACTGGATATTGGAGAAGCTGGCAACCTGGGTTATTGATACTTGCAGACAAAACAGCCCCAAGAAAGCCTGCCACCTCTCTAGCCAAAGGGCCTGGAAAAGGGCAGCCTAGCAATGCAGCAAACTTTTAGAAAATAACCCTTTGACTATATCCAAAAACCACAGAAAAACTTCAGTCCTATCTCTGTCTCTGTCAGCAAAGACCAAGTGGGGACCCTGGACTTCTACCCTTGCCACGCTATAAGGAGGCTCCCCTAGTCTCCTGCTGGGGTCATATCAGAGAAGGCCGAGTAGGGAACCAGGACTTTAGTTCATGCTGGGCAGTAATGAGTAGGCCTCCATCCCTGCTCTACAGTATCAGGGGAAAACATGGGGAGGAGCCTAGACTTTTACCTGCTTTAGGCAGTAATGAGGCATCCCGACTTCCTCCTCCCTGGAGTGGTATCAGAGGGGGACTAGTGGAAATTCAGTTTTATTATTACACAACAATAGCAAGGCCATAGTGTCAGTGGAGGCCATGTGGGGAGCCGCAAAGAAGTACCTAACCCCCTCCCCAACCAGGGTGGTATCAATGGGGCCCTATTGAGGAGCCTGAACTCTACTGCTGCCCAGCAAAAGGGGTCCCTCCCCAACTAGCTGTCATAGGAAGCCAAGTGGAGAACCCGGACTTCTACCTTCACATGGCACTAACAAGGTGACATTCCGCATACCTACCCAGAGGAGTGTCAGAGGAACTATGATAAAACATAAGCTTTAAACAGGATCCTGAGTCTTGTAACAACCCAAGGTCAGTCAAAAATCACTCTTCATACCAAGAACCAGGAAGATCGCAAACTGAATAAGAAAAGACCATCAACAGACACCAAAACCAAGATGATATAAAACTACCTGACAATAATTTAAGTGGCCATCATAAAAGTACTTTAATAAATACTTACAGACATGCTTGAAACATGAAAAAATAGTCTCAGCAAAGAAATAGAGTTTCAGCAAAGAAATAGAAAATATAAAGAAAAAGCAAATATAAATTTTAGAACTAAGAAATATAACAACTAACATAAACTCAGTGGATGGACTTGGCTCAACACCATAATGGGGATGATAGAGGAAAGAGTCAGTGAACTTGAGGATAGAATAATAGAAAATATCCAATCTGAACAACAGAGAGAAAATAGACTTGGGGAGGGGTGATTAAGAGTGTCAGGGACATGATGGACTATAACAGAAGATCTAATATTCATGTCACGGGAGTCCCAGAAAGAGATGAGAGAGTGGGTTAAAAAGTTTTCCAGGAATAATGGCTGAACATTTTCCCAAATTTGGGAAAAAAACATAAACCCATAGATTCAAGTAGGAAGAAATCTCTAAGCAGCATAAACCTAAAGGAATCCACACCAAGGCACATTAATCGTCAAAAGACAAAATATACATCTGATAAGGGACTTTGTATTATCCAGAATAATATAAATAACACTTATATCTTGAAAATATCCAAATCTTTTGTTTTTTTTTTATTTATTTCACAAAAGAAGATAGAATAATGGGCAATAAGCACCTGAAAGGATGCTCGATATCATTTGTTATTTACAAAATGAAAACTACAATGAGATATTATCTCACACCCACTCGAATGACTATAATAAAAAAGATAGGCAATAAAAATGTTAGGATGTGGAGAAAGGAGAACCCTTATTGTTGCTGGCGGCAGTGTAAAATGACACAACCACTTTGGAGAACACTTCTGCAGTTTCCTTTAAAAAATTAAACAATTTAGCATATGGCCCAGTAATTCCACTCTTAGGTATACATCTACAATAAAAGTATACAGATGTTCTTAGCATCATTATCCATAATACTGGATACAACCTAATATTGGATACAGCAAAAATTAGAAACTACCTACATTGCCACCAATTGGTAAAGGTTCTATAGCCATACGATGAAATACATTCAGTAATAAAAAGGAAAAATTACTGATATGTGCACTATGACATGAATAAACTTCAAAAACATTATGCTAAGAATCCAGGTCAAAAGACCACATATTGTATGATTATATTTATTTGAAATATCCAAAAAAAGCAAATCTGTAGAGACATAGAGAATAGTGACTAGCTGGGCTGGAGAGGTGGTGAGGGAGGTGATGGTGGGGATGACATTTTGGGGGGTGAAGGAAGAAGTGCTAAAATTGTTTTATGATCATTGTACAACTTGGTAAATTTACTAAAAGATCATTGAATTGTACACTTGAAATGGGTGAATTATATGTGAAATATACCTTACTATAGTTACTGATTATGTATAATACACATACATAGATACATATATGTGTATATATATGCATATATGTAGTCTCCATACACACATAAAAAGCTAGTTTGTATTTTGAACCAGAAGAGTGAATAGAAAGGAGAATTTTATATGATATCCAAAGCCTGTCTTGTATTCTCCATTTCATTGCTATTTTTTATTAATTGTATGGAGAAGCCATCGAAAATACTAGGTATGTCTGATGCCTTTGTTTTTTCTGGTGCCCCTACCTACTTCAAGGTGATTAAAAATTTAATTTTCTTTTCAGATGTGTGGTTCTGTGTTTAGTTGATGCTAACAGTAGGACTCATCTAAATCATAAATACTGATAAGTGAATTCTAAGATACTTGGATTAAGTAAGGATAAAATGAAACCAATACATGGTTGCCAAATCAACTCAATGTGTGTTCTATGGATGGGTTCCTTTCTAATTGTAAACAAATATTATTGATTCCTAAATCATGAAATAGATGGTGAAATCACAGATATATTATGAGTATAACAGATAATATCCAATTTTAATTGAAAAAATTAAGTTGCCTAAAAATTAAATAATGTAAACACTATGATTGGCATGGACTTAATACTACACATAATGTTACATTTGATCAGGGAAAGTTTTAGTCGACACGTGAGAAGCTGGCATTTCAAAAAGAGAAGGAAATGTATTTTAAAGTTTTATTTTGGAAAAACATAAGGACGGACTTAAAGACAGAATTAAGTTAAAAACATTAATTCATGACCTTTAAGAAAAAATGCGGTTGGCCAGTTGCATAGACTAGCAGTCCCCATTGCCAGTCTTCGTATCACAATCCGTAAGAACTATTGGGAAATCTGACACAGAAACAGAACAAACAAAAAATAATGACTCTAGAAAGCAGATACCTGAAACATGTCAAGTATTGCTTTGGATAGAGAATAAAAGGTATAGTGGAAAATTCTTTTTACTGGGCTGTGGAAGTTTCAGAAAAGTCTAAAATCTCTATTTGTTGTTGTTATTGTTTTAAGAAGAACCAAAATTAACTGATCTTTTAATACAAGAATATTCTCAGTTCAAAGTAGGACAGAAGAGTTCTAACAAATATTTAAAATACTCTGCTATAGGCCAGCTACTCCATTCTTATAGTCAATGTTTTGTGTTTGGAAACACACACACACACACACACACACACACACACACACACACACACACACACACACACACACACACACACACACACACACACACACACACGGCTGAGGGAACCCAGTGAGAGGGATCAGTGATGTATTAATCCAGAGTAGTTAATAGCCCTGCAGTCAAGGGAGCAAGGGCAGAGTGGTCACGGAAGGAAGTCAGGGATTAGTGCCTCAGTGCTAAATGTCAGCTCCAAAGGGAGAGGCGAAGGCAGAAATAAACGTGTCCCTAGATGGCAAACTGCAAGGATCAGGCACAGAAAGGGGAGATTCATACAGAATGGACAATAACAAATGTTTTGTCGCAAAAACTGCGTTCATGGCATGAGCACAGTCTACTGGGTTAAGGCACTGTGCAGCACCAGGCGATTAGAATTCTGTTCACTATAACTGTGTGCACAGGAGCTCCCTACCTGGTCATTTAGGCTCAAAGACTGTTCATGGCTAGTATACATTATTTTCTCTTCTCTGGACTGATTATTAGTCTGACTTGACTGTGTTGTAGATTAGTATTTTGCATTGTTTGTACACAGCTTGCTTATCTAGAGGGTAGCTGATATTTTTATGTAAATACCTAAAGGACTGCTAAACATATGGTTCTTAACACCATGCTATCTATTTCTATTTCAGCCTGGACAGTTTAAGACGGTGCAGCCTTGCTACATGTTGTAAGAAATGGCTGTAGGAAACAACACTCAACGAAGTTATTCCATCATCCCGTGTTTTATATTTGTTGAGGTAGGTGTATTTATTTGCCTTTACAGACAAATTGGAATAATTGTAGCAGTTTTTATGCTGAGAACTTGGATTATTTTGTAAAATTATTTAATCTTATGATAATGAAATTTTGATAGCACACATATTGGTAAAGAATTAATGAGATATGCCAAGTGTTTCTTGAATAGGAAGCCATAGAACAAGGTTCATGTATGGGGTGCAAAATGTGTTTTATTAGATTTCTTTTATTTTCAGTGGTGACTTGAATATATTATTAATTATGAATGCAGCATTTTGATTAAATTATTTTTAAAAAAATCAATAACATGTTTTAGGAATTCAATAAATGAGGTTTACAGATGATGTTAGTTGATGGCCTTTTGCCTTGGAGCCCATATAGAGAAAAAGAAATCTTAGAGTTGACTCTCTCCACTGGGCAGTTTTCTTTAGTGGGATATTGAGAACTTGTATAGTGTGCAACTTCTTTTGTTCATAAATGATTTTGTTGAGTTGCTCCAACTTTGTACCAGCAAACAATTTCTCCAGCATCTTTTGGGTTAAACTTCCTGCACCCTTTCCCCACTGTACCTCCCTTTCTATAATGTTTGCTATGGAAGAGACAAAGACTTGGAAATTTTAGGAAATTTGGAATAATAGGATGGAAAAAAAAGCTACTCCAGGTTATCTCAAAATAAGATGTTTATTTGCCAGAGACGATATTATATCTGCCTTCTCCAAGAGATAGAGCATCTACTCCAAGAGATAGAGCATCTAACAGATTGGTTTTTAATCCTGAAAATTGTGTTTAAAATATGACGATATAAAGAGCTAAAAAGTAAATGTCCTAAGTTTCCTTTCTGGGTAACTGCCCCTATAGTCTCTCCATCCCAAGGATCAGCTGTAGCTTGTTCTTATGTTACGGGGCAGGGGATCTTTTCGGCTGAGTATGGGAGGACTAGGCACATTGATCCATTTTATTCCCTGTGTGAAAACAGACACTTGAATTAAACCACTACTGATATTAGCAAAAATGTACTTTCAGTACATATGTTATTTAAACACAGCCTATGAATCAATGAAACAAGTTTGGGTTTTGTTTTGTTTTGTTTTTATCTTCTAGCTCTTGAAATAACTTTAGCTGTTTACATAGTCAGTTGGATAATTTTGAGCATTCCGATTTTGGGGCCAAATATGTATGTTTGGCCGATCCTTGAGTTTCACCTTATAGATATCCCTTGGTAGTTTAGATGAACAAATATTACTAGATGATTTATTTTCTGGTGATATTTGTGAACCTGTTTGTATTGCAGAACCAGGTGGAAATATAGGAGATTAGGTTGGGACAGAGGTGTTGATAGAAGTTAAGATACTCAGACTCAAGCTATATCTCTGAAAGGGTAAACAAAGAACTCATCTCTCAACATAAACACATATTCTTAATACTCTTATCTTGCTGTACAAGACCAAGAATAACTCCTTTCAGACAGTAACTATACATTATATATATTGTGGGTTCTACTTACTGTTGTTCATATTGAAATTGTAATGTAGAAAAAGGAGTCCTTTCTCCCACTGCTCATGGGGGAAATGGTAGAAGGCTGTAACACTATATTTTTCAATGTTAAAACCCTTTCTCTTTTGTCATAAGAAAAATAAAATTTTAAAGTAAACTAGGGGAAATTTAGAATAAGTCACCTGTCATCATCCTTACCCTCATGGTAGCAATTTTATTTTAAATTTTCTTAAAAATAGAACAGGAAACAAACCTTAAAGTAAGAGATTTAATTTATTTCTGGAAGCTCTATCTCTAAAGATTTTCAGCCCTCTAATGTGTGAACGATGAGCTTGATGGGTAGAGCAAACAACAAAAGACATAAATTAGTCTTTGTATGCCTTAACCTGACACAGACATAAATATAAGAAAAATCTTGGAGAGGAAAGATAGCTTATTCTTTTTCTTGCTGTATTGTCATTCTTACTTTGCATAGAGGTTTAAGACATATCACTGACTTATCTGAAACAATCAGGAGAAAGAAAGAGAGGAAGTGAAGTAGAATAAAGTAGAAACTGAGAAGGGAAGAGGTGACTCTCAAAGTGGCTTTCATGATTCTCATGCATTTCATTCATCAAATGCTTATTGTTATACGTACCCCATGTTCATTGCTGCACTATTTGCAATAGCCAAGATATAGAAACAACCTAGGTGTCCGACAATAGATGAATGGATAATGCAATTGTGGTGTATATATACGGTGGAATATTATTCAGCCATCAAAAAGAAGTGAAATACTGCCATTTGTGACATGTATGGTTCTCAAGGGCATTACACTAAGTGAAACAAGTCAGTCAAAGAAAGACAAATACTGTACGATTGTGAAATATAAATATGTGGAATACATATGTGGAATCTGAAAAGGAAAAAAAACAAGCTCATAGACACAGAGAACAGATTTGTGGCTGCCAGAGGTGGGGGAACAGTGAAGAGGACAGAAGTGGGTAAAGGGGGTCAAAAGGTTAAAAAAAATTGTTAAAGTCTCTTCTGAGATTGTGCAACAAAACTTCGAGTAAGATCCAATGGGAACAAAACAAAAGAAAATACTTATTATTTACCTGCATTATAACAGGAATATCAGAAAACTTGATCAAAAATAACTTGGTTAAAATGTCAATATGATCAATAAATATCTCTTCACATTGCTTTTTAATTATGAAAAGATTCAAACAGAGAAAATAATATAACAGACATCATTGCACCTACCATCAAGACCAAATCTTAAAATTATGCCATATGTGCTTCAAATATTTTTTCAAGGAATATAAAATATTACAGCTATGGCTGAAGTCCTATTATCCTAGACCCGGAAGTAACTACAATTGACCCTTGAACAATGTTGATTTGAACTGCACGATTCCACTTATATGGAGATGTTTTTCAATAGTAAACACTACAGTGCTACACAGTCCATGGTTGGTTGAATCCGTGGATGTGGAGGAACCATGGATCTGGAGTTCTGACTATAAGTTACATGTGGATTAACCCTCGCATAGTTCAAGGGTCAGTTGTATGTATGTGAAGTTAGAGGCTTCATTCCCTTGCATGATTCTTACGCATATTTTCATATTTTCCCTACATGTCCATATATTCATAAATTATATTTTAGGGAGATTTTACATAAATGATACCATAATGAACTTTCTTTTTGCAACTTACCTTTTCATTCAACATTATGTTTCTGAGATTTGTCCAGATTGGCAATTCATTCTTTTTAATTGTTGCATTTTATCCCATTGTGTGACTATACCTACTGAGGGATGGTTTGGTTGATTCTTTGTTGTTTATTTTTTTTAAGTTTTATACTCTTACAGCTTTTTTATTTTTTCTTTTTCTGCAGGAAATATTCTTATTTCTGTCTCTATGCACATGTGTGCAAGGGCTTTCCTTGGATTGCCTAGTGGTGGAATTGTGGGGAGATGATTACATTTTCCAGTTGTTTGTTGCTTCATTATAGAAACAATATTAATATTTTAAATCAGTTTTCTTGAAAAAACTTTGTTAAACTTGATTATTGGTTTTACTAGTATCTGTATATTTCTTAGATTTTTTTTCAGTTATATAATCTGCAAGTAGTAGCAGATCTGTTTTTTCTTTTCTGATTGTTACAATTAATTTGTTTTTCTTATTGCTTTGGCTAAGGCCCCCAGTGTAATACTGGATAAAGACAGTGGTAGAGGACATCCTTACCTTGTTGCTGATTTTAAAGGAAATACTTCAAGTGTTTCAATATTAAATTATAAATAAGCATGGACTTAGTTTTTCTGTTCTGCCTTCTAAATTAGATTCCTTGTTTGAATCCCCCTTTATGTTACAAATTATAGATTTTATTTCTATTCTTTTAAAGCTTAGTCCTAAATTTTAAATATATAAACAACAAAAATTGAGGTTAATCAATAGCTCTATGCTTCTTTTAATGCTATTTTTAGGTCACTTCAGGACCTGGAGTGTCATTCATGATTTTTATATCTTCCTTAAATTTTTCATTAATTTTTCAGTCAGGGCTTCAGTGACTTACCCACATATTCATCAGTTTGGAGGTTTTTTTCTTACCATTCCTCCTTTTATTCTTCTCCTTCAGGATTTAATTTCCTCATGAAATTTATCCCTTAGTAGTTGTTTCAGGAAGGATCTAGTGAATTGTAAAACTTCTTAATATTTATCTGAAGTCATCTTTACATTACAATTAATCTGGAATGGTGATCTCTCTTGGCATTGAATTCTAGATTGACTAGTTTATTTTCTACTCTCAGAACTTTCATAATGTTAATCCATTTCACTCTCCTTCCATCCCATGTCTTTATTGTTGCTATAAAAACTCTTTTCTCTTATTACTGTTCTTAATAGGTAATCCACTTTTTCTCTCCAGTTGCTTTTACATTTTTCTTTGGTGTCCTGAAATTCAGTATAACATGTCTAAGTGTGTATTTATACTGGCTAGGACTTGTTTTACATCTTGAATATGAAGCCATGTTTATACCAATTCTATAAAACTCTCAGACATCACATCTTCAAATATTCTCTTCCTCCATTCTCTGTTCTCTTTTTCTATTTGATGTATGTTGGATCTTCTCATTCTTTCTATAGTCCATGTCTCTTAACCCATCTTCTTTTAATATCTAGAAGTTCTATGTGTATTTAAAAAAATCTGTTTTTATAGTATTTCTATGCTTATGGTTTTTATTTTTTATTCTTTCAGATTATTCTCTTTTCTGAAATTCCTGATATTGTGATCCTCCTGTATGTTGTGTCCATTGTCTCTAGCTCATGGTGGATTGTTTATTTATATTTTTAATTATTCTTAGCTCATTTTCGGCAGAGCTTGCTTCCTCCGTAGAATGCTTCTGGGCCTTAGGTTTTAAGAGTATTTCTTTGGAAAGTTTTTACATGCATGTGTCTCTTGGGTTTACACTACTATATTCGTAAGTCAAATTTGCACAATCCCAAAGTATAATTAATCAAAGTTCATCTTCCTTGTAGTCCTCCTGTGCCAGCAGGTGGATTTACATAGAACAGTTCTTCTCTGAAGTGAAAAGCAAGCTTTCAGGAATTCTGGGTTTTACCTAGGAGTCTCAGTTCCAACTCAAGTCCTCAGGATGTCCTATCCTCATGGACATTAAAACCCAAACCTTGTTACTAAGATTGACATGTACCCCTTTCTCTAGTCCCACTTAGGTTCACCTATCATCAGTTTACTCAGTTACCACTCTTATTTTCGGTATGCTTTTTGATTGAGCTCACCTGTGAATTAAAAAAGAAAGAAAAACGCTAACCATTGCTTGTAGATGTTTGCATTAGAATGTTTTCATGCCATCTTTGTTCCATGAATGCATTCATTCATTCAACACTCACTTTTTTAGAACTTATTTTTCTCTCCCAAGTCATTAAGTGTTTTGCTCTTTTTGCATACTTTACATACTAACTAGGTTTCTGTAACTTGGATCTCACCAAGTTTTTTGCAGGTCCATGGCTGTTGGGCCATGTTTAACATGTGTGGGAGACGGAGGGTGGGGATGAGAGACACAAAGTGCCCACAGGTGGAGCACTGATGTGTATTTTCTTGGTGATTTCAACTATATGAGCACAAAATTTTGACTGGGGGCCGGGGGTGTGTGTTTTATTTGTGGCAATTGGTGAGGAGAATAGATGCCAACCAGTCTCTAAAATTCAAATGTGCTGACAAAGCAGGAGCCTGCCTTCTGGGTGAATTTTTCACTTAGAAGGCTGAAACAGTGCTAGAGAGGCTATCTGACAAAGCAGCATGCAGCAGGAAAGCTCTCATGACGGTAACAAGTCAGGAGAGCATTGCTCTAGGTAATCCTTGAATGTCACAAACCAAAATAAGGGTTACGATGTCATTGGAGAGAGAGCAAAGTTTGTAGATTAAGAGAGTACATACAGAAGGTAATGGGCTGAAATGAGGGGATTAACAGTGGGAGGACAGCAGAACAGATTGAGAAGTATGATATGCAATGGGTAATGCAGGTGCTTCCAGAAACCAAGCCCTGGAATGTTAGATATTCAGAAAAACGTCTCGTATACATCTCCCAGTGTCAGCTAATCCTTAAAATGTACCTTTCCGGGCTTCCCTGGTGGCTCAGTGGTTGAGAGTCCGCCTGCCGATGCAGGGGACACGGGTTCGTGCCCCGGTCCGGGAAGATCCCACATGCCGCGGAGCGGCTGGGCCCGTGAGTCACGGCCGCTGAGCATGCGCGTCCGGAGCCTGTGCTCCGCAACGGGAGAGGCCACAACAGTGAGAGGCCCGCGTACCGCAAAATAAAAAAAAAAATGTACCTTTCCATGCTGGCTTAAGCCTCTTAAATGGAAGGCCCTTGACAAGAGAATAATGACTTTAAGGGCCGGAATATAAACTTTTCTATCACTAATGAGAGGGAACTTCAGAATCACTAAAATTCCGATATGGCGCACAACAGTATTTCTGGCCAGCTTTCATCTCTTCACTGATCTGGTTCTACTAGAGCAAGTAAAAAAGAGCAAATGCTGAACTAGACAAAAGCTAGAAAAGTCAGAGGGTGTAGGTAAAGTGGTAGAAAGTTACCAACCTATAAATGAACATGAGGACATCAACTTCCTCATCCTCATTTTTACTCCTTGAAATCAATAATATTAATTTTGGGTGAGGATACATGTACAACAAAGTATCTTCAAAAAAGTGATCAAAATAATCAAATATTCTTTGTGGTTTTCGTCCTTAGTCCATTTTTCTCTTTCTCTCCCTCTGCCTTCCCTACCTCTGTCTCTCCCTTTTACTATATTTCTGATCCCCCTCCCTCTCTCCATGCTTTCCTTCTCTCTCTCCTTTTCTCTGTCATTTCAACAATACCTCTCATGCTTGAAGATCTACAAACGGAGAATTTCCCTGAGGGAAAACACACTCAAACTGGTCATTGAAGTATAATTTTTTTCCCTAAAAATAAGAATACAAGCTGTTTGAGATCTCACATGTCCCCAAAATCAATACTGGTGTACTTTTGCAAAATACTTAAGGCTGAGATATCCCTTTTGACAAATCTTCCCCAGATATCAGTGGATTACTCTCAAGACAATTTCACTGCATTCTCTGTAAAATCATGAAAAACTCAGTCAAGTCTCTTTCAAATATATTTGTGCTAACAGCAAAACTCTAAATGGAGCTTAGCTTCCTTGGCAGACAGTATTAAGTACCAGGAGTTGTACATAATGAATGCAACTGTTGCTTGATATGTATAGATGTGACAGTTTTATCATTTTGACAGTTGCTTGTACTTGCAATTGTCGTTGCCTTTTTTGACAACTCATTTTTCTCAGCTGTAACCTACAAGGTGATTGCTATAAATCCCAGCCTGAAGGTAAATAATCTCACGATGTTCTGCAAGAACTCGGTGATTCTGAGTGTGTTTCTCCAGGGCCAGAAGTTAAGGAATTCCGCCTCATCATTTTTGGACAATGAGCGCCATTTCAGTATCTTTGTTTCATGCGCCTCAAATTTTAAAAGAAGAGTTGCTTGGCCTTGCTTTCTGCTCTTTACTTGCAGCTGCTAAGATTTAGCAGCTCTGATTGCCTTGTTTCTGAGACTTAGATTGCATTTATATTTAAGTCACATTGAGATCTTTTTCTCCTTTTAAAAGAAAAAAAAAAACTCTGCTGGTTCTTGCAAGGAGAAAGTATCAAAATCTTATCCTCATACATAGTAGAGTAGAATGAGAAAATAACTTGATGTCAGAAGCACTGGGTTTGAGTCCTGGCTCTGCCATTTACTGCTGCTAGAAACTTGCGCACCTTCTTTGAACCTCAGTTGCTTCATCTGTGAAGTGGAAATAGAAACAGCTTCTTCCTGAGCACTTTTGAGAAATGAGGTAATGCGCCTGAAAGTGCTTGTTAAGTAATAAGTGGTTAATAAATGTTAGCATAAAAATAATTTAAAATAACAGATTCTACCCAATATAAAACAAAATCAACAAAGATGAAAAATAAACCTAACCAAACACATACTCACACACACATATACATGGACACCAAACCCCTGACAATTAGAGAGGAACTCTGGCAGATTAATCCTCAGATATGCAACATTCCTGGTCTTAGGGGGATAATGTTTTTGGAATATATTGAGATGTTATCGGGTAAGGTTTCAAAGAAAGTAATGAAAAATCTGTGGTCTTTTAAAACTTGCAATGACAAATGCACATTGTAAAGTACTTTCCCATGCATTTCCTTATTTAATCATCATTTTGACTACTCTTTGCAGTACTGGGGCAAAAGGACGATGCCAATATTTAGGTATCTATTTTTCATATTATCAAGATTTATTATCAAATATTATCAAATATTATCAAATATTATCAATATTATCAAATATTGAGAACCATCCACACCCAAGTGCCGTTTCCCAGGTTCTACCCAAGAATGCTTTCCTTAACTCAGCCACCTACTTGGTGTCGTTTTCCAGACCACCTTATTCCCATGCTGTATACAATGTGGTAGCATGCCTCCTATCAGTTTCCCTAATAATTGACAAAGCACCTTAAACCAAGCATTCTTCATGATGTTGCATGAATGCACCAATACTCTGATCCTCATAGAATTTTACATTCTACCCTATGGGTCACGAGCCCAGACAGTCATGCCAAAATAATGACAGACTCTGGACTGAACAGTTATATTCTTCAAGAGCTATAAAAACATCGTGTCCCTACTGCAGTATATTATTTTGCACAGGCTGCAGGTGAATTCATTCTTTGCTTTGTGATGCATTTTTCTTATAAAATTTATCCTTTAAATATAATATGAAGCTGTCTACATTGTCACCGATATGTGTGGCTGGCCAAACTCTTTGTATTTCTCTTGATGTAATCTTGGAATTAGGATTCAAGCCTAATTTTTAAACCAATGCAATGTTACGATCATTTATTCTAAAACAACAACAACAAAAAAAAACCCCTCGAATTCAAATCTATCTCATAGCATATAAAAATTATAATTTATAGGAATGTTGAAATAGCAAACTGTAGGGAGAAGCAGCTTGGCACTGTGTCCTAAAATCTTCAAGACTTTATACTCCCCTTTTGACCCCAAAAGCACACTTTTTTAATTGAAGCATAGTTGATTTACAATGTTCTGTAATTTCTGCTGTACAGAAAAGTGATTCAGTTATACATATATATACATTCCTTTTGATGTTCTTTTCCATTATGGTTTATCACGGGATATTGAATATCGCTCCCTGTACTATACAGTAGGACCTTGTTGTTTATCCATCGTATATATACTAGTTCGCATCTGCTAATCCCAAAATCTCAATCCTTCCCTCCCCCTTGGCAACCGCAAGTCTGTTCTCTACGGTCTGTTGCTCACACCTGCTCATGGAGGATTCCAGAAGCTCTCCAGTCTTCCCTGGTTAAGCCTGGGATTGATACCAATGCTCATGAAGCAGTGTCTGGGCTCTTGTTACCCAGAGAATTAGAGAATTTTGTTCATCAGCTCCAGCCATGCATATCCATTTTCTCAAGCAAAGAAGCCACATAAAGGTGCCTCATCCCGGCCTTCCCTGGTGGCGCAGTGGTTGAGAGTCTGCCTGCTAATGCAGCGGACACGGGTTCGAACCCTGGTCTGGGAGGATCCCACATGCTGCGGAGCAACTAGGCCCATGAGCCACAACTACTTACTGAGCCTGCGCGTCTGGAGCCTGTGCTCTGCAACAAGAGAGGCCGCGATAGTGAGAGGCCCGCGCACCGCGATGAAGAGTGGCCCCCGCTTGCCACAACTAGAGAAAGCCCTCGCACAGAAACGAAGACCCAACACAGCAAAAATAATAAATAAATTAATTAATAATCTCCTACCCCCAACATCTAAAAAAAAAAAAGGTGCCTCATCCCTACCACTGCTGGCTTTGCTCCCATGGGGGATGCTAATATCTCAGCCACTGGTACTTGTCTACACAGAGGATAGGAGAAAACCCTGCTCCCAACTTGATGTTTCACTTGGTCACCTGAACATCAGGGGGAGCTGCTGTGTCTCTACAGCCTTCTGTTCACAGGACTCAGACCTGACTGAATCCACGTACTCGTGGAAGAACCAAAACCTAAGGCAGACACACTTGTCTCCTCTATTCGTGTTTTTCCTTCCCCTTTTTCCATGCAGATTAGTTCATGGAAAATGTTGTTTTGTGGACCATCAGCTGCATTGACTTCTCAGACATGCCAGGTGTGTTCGGGTCATGGCAGTAGATATTGTAGCCTCCAAGCCAGATAACCTCTCCATTCAAATGCTGCAGCACAGCTGTAAAACGTGATGCCATTTTGGAAATATGCATATGTGGCTATATAACTGCCTAGAAAGAAAAGGTATGTGCAAAGATCAGTGTTCGTCTCTGGGTGTTGGGATTAGAAGTACATGTTTTGCATAGAACTTGATTACTTTTTCTATCAGAGAAAAAATAACTCCCTTTTAAGATTACACGAAGTTATTGATGTGTATAGTATGAAATATGAAAATACCTTTGTACAAAGATAGAAACAGACTACTTCTTCTGTAACTTAAACTCATTCACAAAAAATCTGCAGTCTCATATCATTTCTCAGTGTAGAATTAATTGAAACAATAGTGAGGGTTGCTCTTTCTAACACTGGCTTATTTTTTTACAGCACATACTACATGTTTGTCACCAACAGAAACCTTGGGGGCATTACTATAAATATTTATAGTCATGCTTCGATTGTCAGTCTTGTTTAGAAAAACATATTTAGGAAAATATATTTGAGTGCCCTGGATTTTTCTCTGGTTATAGGGTGGTATATTAGATTGTTCATCATATAAAATAATGATTGTTCTTATTTTCAGTTTTAGAACTACTGTCTTTTCTACACATATTTGTGGAACTGTCTTTTTCTACTCAACTGGCAGCTCTGGCCAGAGTGCCTACCAGTGGCTGTATCTCCTTGTTGCCTGTTATGTCAGTGGAGTAAAGAATCCTTGTCCCACTCCTACCCCCAGACATTTAGCAGCACCAAAAATATCTCTCCTCATAGTTAAGAATAAAGGCTCTTAGTGCTAAATGGGGGCCTAGATCACTTTGCAAATCTCTCTTGTTTCAGATCAGATAATTGAGATTCAGAGAGGTTTAGTGACTTGTCTAAGGTCACACAGCTGGTTATTAACTGAGTTAGCAACCAAACCTGTAACTCTTGACCCTGTCATAATCAATAGCAAATTAAATTATTCATAGCCAAATAATTTCAAAAGCAGAAATATAAAAATCATCTCCTAATATTTATAGCAAGAACAATTATGTATAATGTATTATATCTGAATCTACTTCAATGTGATGTGAGGAGGAGCCTTCAAAAGTGTTAGATCCCAAAGCCTACAAAGATTCCTATAACAGCTCTGACTCACCTTCCAAAGGGGCCGGGGAAGCATCCCAGAGAAAGTTCATTTAGAGCGATACCTGAAGACTAGTGAGTGTTCACTCAACTGAAGGAAAAGGAGGAGGGGGGAGTCTTCTAGGAGGAAGAGACAGCTTGGCATGAGCCAAGAACTAAGGATCTACAGAGAATTGAAAAGCTGGAAGAGTTTTAATAAGGCTGGAGCTTAAAGGATAAGACAGGGATTAGTGACAGAGGAGACTGGCAAGGCAGACAGAGGCCAGGTCATGAAGTACCTTGCAGGCCATATTAAGCAATGTATGTATCCGAAAGGCTTTGGGAAACCAGGATACTTCTGGATATTTTAAGTTTATACCTTATCTGATAACAGGAAATGTCAGAGAGAAGTGATGATGAGAACCTGGAACCAAGGAGAGGAAACATGAGCTCAGATCTGCACTATTTACAATAGATACCATCTCTCTCCAGACTGTAGAACATCATTCTTAGAGAGACGAACAAGTGTCATGGCCCTAGGGCCCTCATTGCCCTCTCTCCATAATATGTATCAGACAGATGAGAAGAATGTGAAAGGAACAATACGTCATCAAAAAAATTCTGAGCATAGCCAATTGCTTTTAGAAGTACCATGTCACCTTTTATCATAACCCAGGAAACTTTGAAAAAGATGGTTTCAACAGTTGGTCTGGCTTTGATGCTTCCCAAAGCTGCACTGGTTTATATGCAAGCTCCCTGTAACAAAGACTTGAAGATATTTTTTTCCTAAGAATCCTGACCAACACATGTAGGTACAATGACTTCATTTTCTGTTTCAATGTCAACTCTTCTTATTTTCCCCCTATACTCACTCCTACTCATCACACCATCTTGTTGGAAAAGCATGGTCACTCCACCGTAAGGGTATCTGGTAATTTTGCCCCTGACCCATGATCAGTTGGCTGCATCTATATTTAAAGTGATTTTCCAGAATTAGACTTCCAACGTGCTAACCATCCACATACTCTCATTATATTCCCCTTACAAGCAACAGCTTATATTTGAAAAAATGGGACATAGGGAAGTAAGATCCATCTGTGGCCAATTTAGAGATTTTTCTCTCCCAGACACTGGTTAACACACATGGGATGAATTTATGGTCTTTGTCGACACTAGGACAGTATTTTCACACAGTGGCCCAGGGACCCCTTGCTTTGGAACAATTGGGTGCTTGTTAAAATTCAGGTTCCTGAACCCAACTACTGATCTTAATCAGAATGGGGGCAGGGGGCTAGAGATATGTATTTTTCTATGTCTTTCAGGTCAGTATGTCCAGTAAAGTTGAAAACTAAGTCGATCAATAAAGCAATTCATTGTGGACAGACACAGTGCAGCAAATGCGGGCAGCACCCTGCCCATTTTTCCTTGACCCAGGGCACTTGCAAACAGTCCTGAACAGACATACAGGTTTCTCTGTCCTCTGTCTAGAGGCCATTCTCTAGCTGTAGAAACATGCTAGGCCTAACAAGTTAAGGAGGCCATGATTGCTGGGGGGGTTACCTTCAGTTCCCCTTGACCAGTGAAGAAGGCCATGATGGTGGATAAACTGTCTACCTTCCTCACTCCTCAGCAGGACTATTCTGAAGGGAGTTTCATATAGTCTCTGAGAGGTTCCCAGCGAGGTAGAATGCCAGTTACCCCTAGTGGTAACCTATTCACTAATGCACCTTCACTGGCTCTCCTCCCTTCCTTGTCTCCCTTCCCCCTCCTTCAGGTGCTTCCTGGGTCACTTCACAAATAAACTCCTTGCACCCCCATCACTGTCTCAAGGTCCACTTTGGTGGGGGGAAGCGGATCCCAAACTAAGGCAGAGAATATACTGTATGTGGAGTAGAACAACTTTATTCCAGCGAAATTAGGGGATAAGATTTGAAGAATGGAGGGTGAAAAAAAATTTTTAAGAGATTTGATAAAGGAAATTTAATTAAATCCACCTAATTAAAATTGAGTCAATAACTGCCCGGGCCGCAGAAACCATGCTGCAAGCCCACCTGGGTGCTGACTGCCTCTTGACACTTTTAAAAATGGGCATCGCGGTGGTGGTGCGGATCCCGTCAATTAAGTGGAGAATGGGGAAACAAAGGTTTTTCCCCCAAACCTTTAAGGTAGGTTTTTGTTTGGGGTGGGGTTTTTTTTTTTTTCTCCTGCCCTCTGGATTTTTACTTTTAAATCTTAAGTGATATACTGCAGGCCTCAGGCATGACAGGCAATGAGCAGGTGAAGAACCAGTGGAAAAGTGTTCAAAAACTCCTGTGTTAGCTAACAGGCTTCTGAATGTATCGCTCTGGTCCACAGGGAAGGCTGGAGAAGGTAGCAAGGAGATGCTGTATCAGCTACTGCAGCCTTAAAACAAAGTTGGTGTCTCTTTGGACTTTAAAATTGTTCCTATGCAGCTTATTTTATTTTTGTTTAATCAAATAAACGAGGGTTTTTCCATGGGAAAAAAAAAATTGAGTCAATTCAGGCAATTTTATTTTTCACACTGTTTGCTATTATTTTTGTGTGGGTGTGCATCCCCTTATGAAGTTTAATGTGCTCACCATCCTTCCGAAAGTATCCTAATCACTTGATATTAAATCCTGCAGCTTTTTCTTGAAAATCTTCAGATTTTTCTGGAGATAAATATTAATTCTGTGTATACTACATGTAATTTAGATAACTGAGGAATTAATTTTCTTTTGATAGTAGACAAAAGAATGCTTAGCCAACAGAAACAACAAAAAAAATTTTAAACACTCATTTTCACTGGAACTACATGTTATTTGACCAAACAGTTGAGGGCTCAATTGTTCAAACTTACCTTTGGCATGTCCTAAGACAAGACACTGTGAAGCTGAAATTTGGTGTGCTTTCTTTCCAGCCCTAAATCATGAAATTTGGGAGAAGTTTGAATTTGAGGGTCTGACAAAACAGCTGTCAGACCTTACTAAGCATCTCCAAGTTGCAGTTTTCTCATTTGTTAAAGGGTAATAATAATAATACTAATAATACCTGGTTCATTAGATTGTTTTAAGGCTGAAATAGTGTTTTTAAGGTGCCTGGCACATGGCAGGTAGATGCTTTACTACTCATTAGCTCACAAGACAGCCCAGCTAGAACCACACACCATGAAACAGCCAGCATTTATCAGCTCAGGAATGCCCTAAGGTTTCTTATCTACTTTTATTCAACTCGCTCTGTTCTGTCATTTTTACTCAGTAACTGTCTTGGGCTGAAGGAGAGGTATTTATAGGAGGCTGTGTAGCTGGTGTCTGCAATCTGCAAACGTTTGGCTGACCTTGGCATAGTCTCTAGCTCAAGTGAAAACCCAAATGGCTGACTTTCAGCCTAGTGACATACACAAAATTTAACTGTTTGCCTTCCACGGAAATTAGTCTATTTTGACAGAACTGAAGGAGAAGACAGTTCTGACACTCTTCAGGCACAAGATGCAAAATAGCCAATTGATCTTGTCCAGCCAGTTTAGGGCTTTATGTACCTGCCCTTGCCACTAAAAAACAACCCTGGGGGGCTTCTCTGGTGGCGCAGTGGTTGAGAGTCCGCCTGCCGATGCAGGGGACACGGGTTCGTGCCCCGATCCAGGAAGATCCCACATGCCGCGGAGCGGCTGGGCCCATGAGCCATGGCCGCTGAGCCTGCGCTCTGCAACGGGAGAGGCCACAATAGTGGGATGCCCGCGTACCGCAAACAAATAAACAAACAAAAAAAAACAACCCTGGGTTGTATAAAATCTTTCCTTTTAGATTGATCATTCAAGCTTGCGTTGTAAGTAATGACAAATCCTCCAACACATATTTCCAAGTGAAATCAGCACCTTGGTTTTTTCTTTGATGTGTGTAACGTTACTACTTAGGTTGTTTGATGCCTTCCTGGTGTAGAGAATTTCGTGCTGATTCCTTAACGGCAAATTCCACTTTTTATTGTGAGAGTCTTTCATTAGTGAACATATTTTTGTTGTATTATATATATCCCCAGTCTTCTCCCAAAGTACTCTGTGTACTCTGTCTTCTCTTGTCTTACCTTTGTGGTTACATTCCTAGAGGTCTTATCTTTTGAGGGCTAGGGTGGTATATTTTTCCTCTTCAGATCTCTGATACCTATTATAGAAAAGTAATTTGTACAGAGCATATATGCTTGTCTTAGGTTGGATTCCTCCAGAACAGACCCTAAAACAAAGATTTGAGTGCAAGTAGTTTGAAAGTACCTGTTAGAAATGGGAAAGGAATGAAGCTAAGACATGGTGAGAGCAGGTTCCCAGGGTGAAGCACTGGGCTCAGTGCATGCTGGAGACTCCTAAGAGGCCGCCTAGGAGACGCCTCAGAGTGATCTCAATTGAGGCATGAGGAAGCTGGAGTATTTATCATATGGTAGCTGCACCATTGTTTGAGGTTTACTCCAAGGGACATTGATTCCTGGGTGCTCTGGCCAGCCCTGCACGCATCCAGCACACTCCCACATCTCAGGAAGCCCTCAGGCAGAGGATCACTGTGAGAAAACAGTGAGTGCCAAGGGACTGTGGGCAGGGCACCGGCTACCTCTGATGTAAGGCTCAGTAAACTCTTATTGTACAGAACTGAATGGAATTTGCCAAGAGCTATAAGAAATGTCAAATGACTCTAAGATCAGAAATCATTGATTTTTACTCACCTCCTGCAGATGCGTGTTTTCAACAGTATCAATTTTGTCAGGGCTGAATGATGTGGGGGCAGTGCCATCTCTAGAAGCAGCAGGAGGGCAGTGTTTATTCTAACTCGATCACACTGTTGGGATGTCTTCCATACCCAGGCTGTGTTACAGATGGAGCAATAAAAGTACTTTTTATGCTTTTTTACATTCCTTTTTCTTATATACTTTTTTTAACATCTTTATTGGAGTATAATTGCTTTACAATGTTGTGTTAGTTTCTGCTGTATAACGAAGTGGATCAGCTGTATGTGTACATATATCCCCATATCCCCTCTCTCTTGTGTCTCCCTCCCACCCACCCTATCCCACCCCTCTAGGTGGTCACAAAGCACTGAGCTGATCTCCCTGTGCTATGCGGCTGCTTCCCACTAGCTATTTATTTTACATTTGATAGTGCATATAAGTCAATGCTACTCTCTCACTTCATTTCAGCTTACCCTTACCCTTCCCTGTGTCCTCAAGTCCATTCTCTACGTCTGCATCTTTATTCCTGTCCTGCCCCTGTGTTCTTCAGATCCTTTTTTTTTTTTTAGATTACATATATATGTGTTAGCATACAGTATTTGTTTTTCTCTTTCTGACTTACTTCATTCTGTATGACAGACTCTAGGTCCATCCACCTCACTTACAAATAACTCAATTTCGTTTCTTTTTATGGCTGAGTAATATTCCATTGTATATATGTGCCACATCTTCTTTATCCATTCATCTGTTGATGGACATTTAGGTTGCTTCCACGTCCTGGCTATTGTAAATAGAGCTGCAATGAGCATTGTGGTACATGACTCTCTCTGAATTACGGTTTTCTCAGGGTGTATGCCCAGTAGTGGGATTGCTGGGTCATATGGTAGTTCTATTTTTAGTTTTTTAAGGAACCTCCCTACTGTTCTCCATGGTGGCTGTATCAATTTACATTCCTACCAACAGTGCAGGAGGGTTCCCTTTTCTCCACACCCTCTCCAGCATTTATTGTTTGTAGATTTTTTGATGATGGCCATTCTGACTGGTACAGTATGGGATCTTAGTAGAGACCCTAGGGAAGAAAGACTCTATGGTCCTTTGGAAACAGTACTGGGCCAGGAGTTGGGGAGTTTAAGCTTTTATATTCTTTCTTGCATGACCTTATAGGCATGTGGCCTTGCAGAAATCACATTGAACCTTCTAGCCTCATTTGCTGACCTGTGAAATGGATAGATTGAACACTAAGGTTTCTTCCGGCTTCAAGTATGATTGTCCTATGAAATAAGGCAATGGGACTTGTATATATTATATGTGTATATATATTGTATATATTATATGTACATATGTGGATGAAGTAGAGATTGGGAGACAAAAATACAGACTTACACATATGTGCAAATTACACATATTTATTTCTGTAACATGTGTGTCTTTATTCTGTAGTTATTTTTATTCCAAAAATGAGAGAACAAATTGTTATGGCATTCAGCATATATCCTATTCTAATAATTCTTTCCTCTGAAAGCAAATGGTTTCTTCTCCCACTTACAAATGAGAATATATTTTCCATGTAGGATCACAACAGGAAAGGGAATTTGAGAATGAGAATTCTATCTTTGTTTTCTTGTGACTGACATGATTAAGTGGTCTACAGAGATGAATGTTGGTTGCAAACTGTGTTAAAATAACCTTAGGTTGCTTCTCCAGGTAATGTAAGTTTCTCTTAATTTCCCATCTGTCTTCATAAACTCAGCAGGATTATACCAGTAGAAAAGGATTCCCTATTTCTAGATGTTGAAAAAAACAAACCCAACCTTGCAGTTTTTGTATTTGTTTTGCTAATTTAGCGTAAGTGTTGGTTTTGTACCCTAATAAATGTAGGGTTTTATCCTATTTGTTCCCAAGAGATACAGAGTGGTGTGTGAAGGGGTGGGAGCAACCAGTTCAAACCCACTGGCAGAGCTCACGTACCCCAACCCCTATCTCTTCGAGGACTTCACATCATACTATGAATAGGGAAATCCAGCATTTCGAGATAAAGATGAACATTATGTCGTGATGGAGATGTTGAAGAGAAGGAAGTTCACGTCCTATGCTAGCACCACAGCTAATCACCCCCGATTCTGACCTTCCCATTTGGGTCCTTTAAGGGAGTGTGCCTGGGCTGGTGATCAGCTGAGGATGCAGAATGTGATTCACTCCGGTTTTGAGGTCCAGCCACGTTTATGGACACACTGCAGCTGCTGCCCCCGTGTATTGGGAGAGCAAAGCCACAGCCAGGCCCTTCTGTTAGTGCTTTGCCACTGTGCATGCCTGTTCATTTCCCTGGAGACCAACCCCACTCCAGACTGGGTCCTCAGAGCCCTGGAAGTACAGAATGGGTTTCTGAGATTCTCTAGCTTCTCTAGTAGGGCTGATATTTTCTTACTGGGCTAATCAGTATGTCTGAGTTCCCAACAGACCTTTGAGTCAAATTCAACTTTGGAACTGTTTAACAGCTGGGGACAATGTAGGAGCCCGTGCTCACCCCAGTTCAGTCTAGTCTAGCACAAACCTTAGAGTGGGTAATGGTTATGTTTCAGTGCCCATCGAAAGAAAAATGGAGTCATTAATGCTTGCAAAATCCTTCTGTATCTACAAAGAGGCTTCATAAGTTCAATGCATTTTTTTGTTTCTTTTTGGAAATTATCTTTCTCTACCCTCAAGGTCTTAGTGCAGTTGTTCTAAAACTTCAAAATGTATGAGAATCAATAGAAGGGTTAGAAATGTAGATTCCTGACTCCTCAGAGATTAGATTCAGATAAGATGGTTGATTAGGAATCTGCATTTTAAACAATTACTCCATATAATGCTAAATGCAATTGGCAGGTGGACCTTACTTTAAGAAAAACTCTTTTAGAGACGCTCATATGATAAGTGTTTTTGAAAACTCTCTTTTCCAAGAAGAGGTCTTGTCATTGCCAGAAACTGGGTGTTTCTAAACAGAAGTAAATCATGGATAAGTAGTGCTTTGTCATCTATAGGAAAATAGCCAATGGGTATGAATGCACACCCGAAAGTCATTATTGTTATTGGGGGCATATATGCATTTAAGCATTTTGTTTTATATTTTCACCTATTTTTTGATGTTTATTGAGTTCTCATTGAAAATTCGCTTTGAACATGACAAATATAGCCACTTAAAAGATCTATCATATCATGGACTAGTCTCTGACCTTAAAAATATTCAATCAAATGATTTACTTAACATTTATTACATACATATTTATTGTAAGTTTTCTTGGTGCTGGGCCCTATGCTGGCACTGAAGTGAGGCCACATTTGAACTCTCCCGTGAATGTTATATGACTGTCATACAAATCTGGGGCTTGTGTACAATACACAGGCTCAGTCAAACGTAAGTTTTGTTTAAGCTTACTTAGTGCCGCTTACTTAGTTTTGCTCAGTTTAGGAATCATAACCTTTCCTGTAATTGTGAGAAAGACATAGAGGAGTGCTCTGTGTATCCTTATAGAGAACCTCGGCTGTTGGTTGGAAGAGGGTAAGATGGTCATGCGCGTGGGGGCTGGAGTGTGATCACAAATTACACCAACGTATTTCCTCAGGGATTGGGCAAATGTGAGAATTAAAGTCACAGTGACCAAACGATTTATAGGAGCTAGACTATTTCTCAAAAGTGAGGCTGAAAAAGGTTTAAAAACTATGATTGCCTGGAAGCCTTTTTCACTTAAGACTTTGTCAGTACAACAAAAGACTGAATGTCTGAATCCATCCTCTGGAAAGGAAGATAGTAGAACAGACTTGGCCACACACACACAATAAACACATGCGATGTCCAGGCGCACACCCTTAGCCTTCTCATTAACTTTCTGGAAGCCCACTCTGAGTGTAGACATTATCCAGTGGTTCTCAAGGTAGTATATCTGGGGATGTTTAGTAAATGCCCGCTGCTTTGACATACCAACCCGAGACTCCGTCGCTCCAGTCTGCAGCCTGCGCTTTCTCCCAGGGTCTGAGCTCTCTGCATAGAACAGAACAACCTTTCTTCTTCTGTCCTTTTGTGTTACAAGCACACAGGGTTCTCTTGCTCTACAGCAAGGTGGGCAGAGGTGGGTACAGGAAGAGAGAAGGTTTAAACTTGGATCCTTTGTCAGCAGATTATCTTCTTGAAACGTGTTGGAAGTGAACATTGATTCAGCTTCCAGCTAGGACACCCAGGTTTTCCTGCTAAACTGCTGAGTATATGACTTTCTGTGGGATAATTATATTTTCTCTGGAACTTCCACCGGCACCTGGAGTCCCTCTTTCCTCCAGAAACTCAGAGCTGCTCCAGGAACCCACCAGCGGAGAAGTGGGTCCCAGCATCACTAGGTCTGCAGGGCCTTGGGGTTTGACATCCCCTGTAAGAGCATAAAGTAGACCACCAGAGTAACCCCACCATTGCCTGCCCAGGACTTAGAGCGAACATAACCCTTCCCTGTTGGAATCCCTCCAAAAAAGGACATCACCTACCTGCTCCTACCCTAGGTAGGGAGTATGGACACACAAAATATACATGTGAGCTAAATGTGATTGTTTGCATTATCTTGATTATTTGCTAGATTACACTTTTTACAATCTGTAAGTTGTTTGCTTTTTTGTGTGTGATTTTTAAAATTTGCTTTTTTATTCTGTGTCTCATTCAGTAGACTGTAAGCTCCATGCATAACAAATGAAGGTAATAAATATTGGTTCAGTGAATAGACAGGTAAATAAACCCTCAAGAAAAATATATCCAACCCCCTTCCTTTCCCCTCACTTGTTCCTTTTCCAAGAAATGAAGAGGAATGAGATAGAGAAGGAACTAGAAGCATTAGACCACACTGACCTGCAGGATTAGTACAAGCGCTGCTGTCTATCTTTTAATTGCACCTGGCCTGGAAGAATTAAGCAGAGTTGTCTTCAAACCTTCTAATTCTTTGATTCAGTTTTGGTTTTTTTTCCCAGTACCCTGGTTTTCTCCAGCTGTGGTTTGATAGTCTTCATACTCTAAGTAATTAGGTAAAGTGCTTTCTTTCTTGGAGCCTACATGCATTTTCAGAATATTGTTCCAGCAGCCTGAGATGGAATGATGGGGGTGAGGAGAAAGTGAGGGGAAGCAAGGGCAATAGAACCCAAGCTTCTACCCCTTAAGTCAGCTTCAGGCTATGTGACATCAGGCCACCCCCACTCACCACCAATGGCGAATACATCAGTAATGGACAGTATCTTAACATATGAAGTGATCAAAGAATTTCTGATGGAACCATGATCTACCTCTTGTCTTTCAGGAATTAGGGGAAGAATTCTGAGCCTATGAGAGAGTTTGAAAATGGAAGGAGTGCTCTTCAGGGAGGGGACAGAATACATATCCAGAAGTAAGCAGTGACATAACTAGGGAAACAGGGCTTCCTATAGTCTAAGGAGAGGTCCTGAATGGAACGATGGCAGCCTCATCCTACCTGCAAACATATTTTGTTTGGGTCACACAGTATTTTAACAGGAAACTTTACATGAAATTCCAAGTTCTGATCCCTCTTGGAAAATTGGGAGATCTGGTAACACTGGGATCACACCCTATAATGCAGCAATCTCCTGGAGCTGGAAAAGAGCATCCCCTTTAAATAGAACATAGAGTTTTTGGTTAACCAAGACCCATTACTACCTATTACCTTATATTCTCTCAATTTCACTCATTTATATTGGTCCCTGTAGGCTGCGAGATTTCAACTCTGGTCTGTGGGGTAGATTTTAGAATTTTCAAAGGGACAGTACACACTGGATATTTCATTGGCAGAATGGAAGTGAATGGCAGTCACTGCCTGACTCCACCGGAGAGAACCAAAGGCCCTGAACAGGTGTGTTTCTTGCTTATACATCCTTAGGAGACACATGTATGGAGAACATCTCTTGAACCTGAGCATCTGTTGGTGGTTGAAGACTTCTTGGTAGTGGTGGTGGTGGGCTTTCTGACCCCTTGTGACAGTTTTCTTTGTCAGCACAAATTTTAGCTTTGCATTTTAGTCAATTTGTGCTGCTCTGTAAACACTTGCTAGTACCTCTTTTGGACATTACAGCCATTCTTTAATCTTTATACCTCAACCTTCATTTGTTCTAAATGGCTAAGTATCTCTCTACTGGAAAATTTGCCTAGTCTTAGTAAATGTGTGTCTGTTATTCAGATTAGTTGTGCCAAATCACTGAATATAATATCCTCAGGGTAGAATAAATTAATACACTTGTAAAGGTAATTCCATTAAGTACTTTTGCCACAGCAGTCAGAAAAAAGGATACAGAAAATTTCTAATGAATCCTTTGGAGTGGTTTTGTAAAACACTCATACAAATTCTAATTAGTCATAAACTGTAATTTGGTACCTTTCACATTTACAATGACAGATCTCCCTGGCCACTGCCATCCTCCTTAATAGTTCCCCACTTTGGCCTGGCTAAACAAAGAGAAACATCCAATTTGGGCCTGCCATTTCGTCTCTCTGTGCTTCCTTATTCACTCCCTAACAATCGTTTATTGAGCAAACCCATTAAGACCTCGGGTTAGGAAAGAGGCCTGCCCTCAGAGAACTCAGAAACTAATAATCGAGTGAAGAATTAGACCTGTGGGTCTCAAGGGGCAGGCCCCAACGTGTAGCCTCAGCGTCCTTGCAACTTGTTAGAAATGCAAATTCAGAACTCCCACTCCAGATGTAATGAACCAGAAAGTCGAGGAGTTGGCCCCCTAATCAATGTGTTAACAAGCCCTCAAGGTGATTCTGACATACATAAACCTTTGAGAACCCAAGTGTCTTGTGTTCCATTCACATAAATTATACTCCAAGTTTCTTCACAAAGCTTCCTCAGAAGTGAAACAGATAAGCTAAGGCATGAGGTCCATGGTATCCAAAGAGGCAGAATTTTTTCCTCTGTGAGTTTTTCCTGTCTAGTGGAGCTGTGTGCTGTGTGGCTATTTCAGCATAGATATGGTATAGACAGGATCAACCTTTAAGGTAATTGTGGAGTGAATGAATCATCTGCTCCTTGTCTGTCTCTCTGTTTAGGGTCCTTTCTCAGATTTCCTGGGCATCTTCAGCCCACCAGCACCTCCACAGCCCAATAATCAGTGCTTCTTCCCTTTCCACAGTCTCCTTTCCACTGTCTATTGATCAGACATAGAATCGAAGGTTCACAAAGAGGGACTTATGTTTGGTGTAAACCATGAAGATGCATAGGGTAAAATCAGCAACATATTTTGAGCAGTTTTTGACAGTGCAGTTTTCTTTCTAGCCAAAGTATTTGATTTCCACATCAAATGAACGTGAAGGAATCTGACCATTCCAGGTTTGTCCATTTTTCAGCTACTGAGATAGTCCCTCCTTATAAGGAATTTCTGCAAATGTGGATTATTTTTACTAGTGAGAAGTTTTTTTTGTTGTTTTCTTTGTGGTACGCGGGCCTCTCACTGTTGTGGCCTCTCCCGTTGCGGAGCACAGGCTCTGGACGCGCAGGCTCAGCGACCGTGGCTCACGGGCCCAGCCGCTCTGCGGCACGTGGGATCTTCCCGGACCGGGACACGAACCCGTGTCCCCTGCATCGGCAGGCGGACTCTCAACCACTGCGCCACCAGGGAAGCCCAAGTTTTTGTTTTTTAATTTTATTGGGGTATAGTTGATTTATACCAGTGACAGGTTTTAAAAATAGCACATCAGCTATCTTCTGCATCATAGACTCACTGATCTAATCATTTGTGCTGTTCTCAAGGTGAACACTGATTCTTGCAGGCAGGTTGCGCAGTGACTGTTAATCTGGGTTTGAGCTCAGGAATAATGGAGACTTAGATGTGAAAAATGAGCAGTACTTCCTAGAAGTATAGGGATTAGTTTCATAATCACTTACATTTCCATCAGGTATAGAATTATTTTTAGAATTATAAAACCAAATGTTATGTACAATTGCTATGTCCTGACAATTGCTTTAAGCTGCATTCATCACCTGTGCTTGCTAACACTGCAAACAATGGTTAGTGCCGCAATCCCATATACTATGGCATTCATAGGCAAAAATACTGCTGACTTTGAGGTAGTGAGATAAGAATTGTATGCACCTCACAGAAATTAATGTGACCTGTGGTACTTCTTCAGAGCACTGCAGGGTCATCTGGGAGAAGATAAAGACATGTGTAGGTTATGACACAAGTAGCTTGGAGGCCTCCAGATTCCAATTCCAGGGCACAGGGGCTCCCTGGGCCCTGTGAGGTTCGTGTGGGTAGTGACCAGTGGTTAGGAACAGACAGGGAAGGAGTCTGTGCACTCATCCCCACCCCTTTCTCCGGAGGCCTCTACAGGGGGTACTTGACTTGCCATCTTTCTTCCTCTCGTTCTTTATAATGGGCTTAGAGTATAAGAGAATTCATAGTCTCCCATCAATTTTTTCCCAAATTTGGCCTTGTATCCTATGAATATGATGAAATTTACACATTACTGTTGGCCAGTTTTACTTGTAAAAATAGACATTTAAAACCTAGAATTTAAAAGAAGAATGTGGGCTTCCCTGGTGGTGCAGTGGTTGAGAGTCTGCCTGCCGATGCAGGGGACACGGGTTCGTGCCCCGGTCCGGGAGGATCCCACGTGCCGCGGAGCGGCTGGGCCCATGACCCATGGCCGCTGGGCCTGCGTGTCCGGAGCCTGTGCTCCGCAACGGGAGAGGCCACAGCAGTGAGAGGCCCACGTACTTAAAAAAACAAAACAAAACAAAACAAAAAGAAGAATGCAATTTTCTTCTTTATTTATCCTCACAATTGAGTTGGGCATCCTTCCATTTTTAATCTTAATTAAATTTAATTTTATATTCATGCTATAATCATAATTATGGTTTTATGAGCCCCTGGTTAATTTCAGGGTTCAGATGTCGCTGCTGGAAGTAATAATTGCACAGACAGGACTGGAGATTTCACAAGGGGTCATCCACACCAGTCAGAAATGAGCTTCATTAAGATAGTGAGAAAGAGAAAAGAACCCTGACACCCATGAGCTGGCAGAGTGCTTTCAGTGAGGTTTTGGCATTCTCCTCCTGCATACAGACAATTTCATGGACATCAACATCGGACAAGGCTATTCTGTGAGTATGATGGATCAAGACGAAAACAAGACCACTCTGAATTCACATCTGAATACATACAAAACACCAACAATCCTCCCTCTCAGCTAGTAGGAGTGACTGCTGTTTCCCTATCAATTATAGGTTTAGTCTGCCCTGCCCTCAGATAAGATTCATTAAGTAATTAAAAACTTATCCCTGCTTTCTGAAAGTACCCAACAGAGACAGAAGCCCACTTCCTTGGACCCTCCTCAAAACTCTCAAAGTCCCAATCCTAAACCTTGCTAACACCCTTTTGTTTTGTTTTTACAGTTTAAAAAAAATTTTATTGAAGTATAATTGATTTATAATGTGTTAATTTCTGCTGTACAACAGTGATTCAGTTATACATATATATTCTTTTTCATCTTCTTATATTATTATTATTACTATTATGCTATGGGGATTTAAAGTAGACCTGCTTAGATATAAACCATATAAGAAAATCTATAGTCAGTATTCTTTTTTTAATTAATTTTTATTGGGATAGAGTTGATTTACAATATTGTTAGTTTCTGCTGTCCAGCAAAGTGAATCAGTTATATATATACATATATCTACTCCTTTTTTTGGATTGTTTTCCCATATAAGTCATTACAGAGATTATTGAATATAGTTCCCTGTGCTATGCAGTAGGTCCTAGTTGCTCATCTTTTTTATATATAGTAGTGTGTATATGTCAATCCCAATCTCCCAGTTTATCCCTCCCCCCCTCTTTTCCCCTTGGTAACCACAAGTTTGTTTTGACTCTATTTCTGTCTGTGACTCTATTTCTGTCTTGTAAATAAGTTCATTTGTACCATTTTTTAGATTTCATGTATAAGTGATATCATATGATATTTGTCTTTCTCTGTCTGACTTACTTCATTCAGTATGACAATCTCTAGGTCCACCATGTCGCTGTAAATGGCATTATTTTGCTCTTTTTTGTGGCTAATATTCCGTTGTATATATGTACCACATCTTCTTTATCCATTGATCCACTGATGAACATTTTAGGTTGCTTCCATGTGCTGGCTATTGAAAATAATGCTACAGTGAACTTTGGGGTGCACATATCTTTTCGAATTATGGTTTTCTCCAGATATATGCCCAGGGTTGGGATTGCTGGATCGTATGGTAGCTCTATTTTTAGTTTAAGGGACCTCCATACTGTTCCCCATAGTGGCTGTACCAGTTTACATTCCCACCAACAGTGTAGGAGGGTTCCCTTTTCTCCACACCCTCTCCAGCATTTATTGTTTGTAGATTTTTTGATGATGGCTATTCTAACTTGTGTGAGGTGGTACCTCATTGCAGTTTTGATTTGCATTTCTCTAATAATTAGTGATGTTGAGCATCTTTTCATGTGCCTCTTGGCCATCTGTATGTCTTCTTTGGAGAAATGTCTATTTAGATCTTCTGCCCACTTTTTGATTGGGGTGTTTGTTTTTTGGATATTGAGCTGCATGAGCAGTTTGTATAATTTGGAGATTAATCCCTTGTCAGTTGCTTCGTTTGCAAATATTTTATCCCATTCTGTGGGTTGTCTTTTTGTTTATGGTTTCCTTTGATGTGAAGAAGCTTTTAAGTTTAAGTAGGTCCCATTTGTTTATTTTTTTTTATTTTCATTACTCTAGGAGCTAGGTCAAGAAAGACCTTGCTGCAATTTTTGTCAGAGAGTGTTCTGCGTATGTCTTCCTCTAAGAGTTTTATAGTATCCGGTCTTACATTTAGGTCTTTAACACATTGTGAGTGTATTTTTGTGTATGTTGTAAGAAAATGTTCTAATTTCATTCTTTTACATGTAGCTATCCAGTCTTCCCAGCACCACTTATTGAAGAGACTGTCTTTTCTCCACTCTATACTTTTGCCTCCTTTGCCATAGATTAGATGACCATAGGTGTGTGGGTTTATCTCTGGACTTTCCTGTTCCATTGATCTATATTTCTGTTTTTGTGCCAGTACCATACTGTTTTGATCACTGTAGCTCTGTAATATAGTCTGAATTCAGGGCGCCTGATTCCTCCAGCTCCGTTTTTCTTTCTCTAGATTGCTTTGGCTAATCAGGGTCTTTTGTGTTTCCATACAAATTGTAAAAATTTTTGTTCTAATTCTGTGAAAAATGCTATTGGTAATTTGATAGGAATTGCACTGAGTCTGTAGATTACTTTGCATAGTATACTCATTTTGACAATGCTGATCCTTCCAATCCAAGAACATGGTATATCTCTCCACCTGTGTCATCTTTGATTTCATTCATTGGTATCTTATAGTTTGCTGAACACAGGTCTTTTGCCTCCTTAGGTGAGTTTATTCCTAGGTATTTTATTCTTTTTGTTGCAGTGGTAAATGGGATTGTTTCCTTTCTTTCTTTCTTTTGTTGTTAGCGTATAGGAATGCAAGATATTTCTGTGTATTAATTTTGTATCCTAAAATGTTAGCAAATTCATTGATTAGCTCTAGTAGTCTTCTTGTGGCATCTTTAGGATTTTCTATGTATAGTACCATGTCATCTGCAAACAGTGACAGTTTTACTTCTTCTTGTCTGATCTGGATTCTTTTTACTTCTTTTTCTTCTCTGATTGCCATAGCTAGGACTTCCAAAACTCTGTTGAATAATAGCGGCGAGAGTGGACATCCTTGTCTTTTTTCCTGATCTTAGAGGAAATCCTTTCATTTTTTCACTGTTGAGAATGATGTTTGCTGTGGGCTTGTTGTATATGGCCTTTATTATGTTGAAGTAGCTTCCCTCTATGCCCCCTTTCTGGAGAGTTTTTATCATCAATGTAACAGCCTCTTTCTGAGACAACCCATGATTACCCATGGTGTGCAGTCTCTCACTGCAGTGAGTAACAAACCCAACTTGTTCAACCACAGGTGTGTTCCTGGTAGTCTTTGGCCAGAGAATATTCTATAAGTTGGTTGATTATTTTCTTATGTCCATTCTGGACAATAAATCTGAATTGTACCTCCTTAACTCTGGGCATGGCTCACCAATGCAGCAGCTCTGTCCTTCTCTGACTTCAGTTCTTTTCGGAGATTCATTCTTAATGTGTTCATAGGCTGAAAAGATTTTAGTCCTTTGAACAGAAAGAGTCACCTTAGAATCTAAAGTGAAAATGTGTATTAGGGTTCTCTAGAGAAACAGAACCAGTTGGATGGCTGGATGGGGTACATATTATTATATTAAACATCTAATATTTACTGCATGTTAGGAACTGTGTTAAGTGCTTTACATAAATTAGCTTGTTTTAATCCTGAGACAAGCCTGTGAGGTGGATGCCATTATTACCCCATTTTATAGATGAGCAAACTGAAACACAGGTGAATTAACTTGCCCAAGATTACACTTTTAAGGTTCAAATTTAAGTTGTCTAACTCCCCACTCTTTGCTTTAACTTTTACATTTTACTGCCTTTGAGATACCTCCTCTATTTCCCAGAATCTAGACAGTAGTAATTCAGAATGCTATTACCTGGAGTAACATATGTAATTCTAGGAAGGCAAAATAATAGTTATTAAAATGTTGGCATACTTTCTTTTATAGTAAGTGTAATTACCAGCCTCATTCTTCTCAGTTACAATAGTTAATGAGTCCAGTGATCAAATTCTTGAGAGTCAGATACTATCATCATATATAACTACAGGTTTCAGAATGTATGAGCAAATATTGTTAAAAGTGTATTCCTCTGTGTTATCGAGGGTCATTGTAAAGAATCGATATATAGGAAACTGTCTTCTTTGAATAAGATAGACAGAAGGAATGAGAAATATGTGTAACGTGAGTACTGAGCACAGGTATATTATGGTGGTGTCAATTGTAATGCGTGTTTCCCAGTGTTTCCTTGTTGGTAGCAGCTTTTGGGGTATTTATATTGAGAGGTGCTACTTGATTTGCTGTAGGGTGTTTCACCTCTTCTTTTTTCCAACCATTATTTTCAGTCTCCTATGTTTTCTGTCCATCTTAGTCATGAGGGATTTTATTACTCTCATAGTTTACTCGATCACTCCTTTAATGCTAACTTACCATTTCTTCTACCACTTGTCAGAATTTTTATAATAGTTTAGCCATTTTTACAACTCTTCAAACCTTTAAGTCTTCTATTAATGTTAGGTAATAAATCAAGAGCTTATTTGAATATCCAAAAATGCATAAAATATTTTGAGTAAGCACTCAGAAAAAGGTATAATCCTTACAAATACTTTTAATAAGCACTATATTCAAAATAAAGCATATGTTTAACATCATTGATACACTGTAGAAATTCTAAGGTTAATATTAAAATAGTAAATATGCAGAAATGTAAAATTTATAAACAGATATTACCTTCCTGTCCCTTAATGTCAACTTTATTAAAGTCGTGGTTTAGACATGATTATAGTATGCTTTTCTGTTTTCTGGAGCAATCATGGGAAAACCTATGACCTCCTGAGCCTTGGGGAAATATTTCTCAGCATTTTGTATGTAGAACGTTCATCAGTTCCTACCTAATATCATTAGGGTTGCAATTCATTTTCACAATCCTTCCATTCCTCCTTATTGCCAAACAGATTCTAAGTCTAATGCTCTGTACCTAAGAAGGGAAGCATATTGTGAAAAAGTGAAGGAAAAAGTTTAGTCATAAGCACCTCAGATGCAAATGTACTATTCTTTTTATAGTATTCACAGAAGGTTAAATACGGACAGAAAAAAAGTATGTGATAATTTAATTAAATAATTCATTTCCTCAGTATTGTATCTCTTCTTCTAAACATCTATGACTCTATATATTCATAGAGAAAATTACAAATGTAGGTCGGTTTGGAGAGATGTGTTTGTCTACAGTTTTGACCTGTGAAGAGAATGTAGAGCTGAGTCACTCTTGACTATTCTGTGAGGCCTCCAGAAAAATCTGTGAAGAGATGGATGAGGTGACAAAACAGATCCTGGTAAAGAAGGGTTTAGGGATTGCTATCACTGAAGCACTAAAGATTAGGTCAGAAATATTTTTGTTCAAGTTCATTCAAGAATCTATCATTTTATTCTGCAGGGGTGCTGGGGGAAATTACAATTTGACCTGCTGCAGAGGAATCTTTTACCCTTGATGGCCTCTGAATAGCTCCTTGTTCTTCAAGGAGCTTAAGCACATCATTGAACTGCCAACATATCCAGACCCAGCTAGCACAGCAGTACTTTGCCGTGTCACATTAATATTTTTAGAGGTCTATTATGTGTGTATATGTGCATATATGTATGCGTGTATATGTACACCTACACACACATACATACATACCCATATACTTACTATGTAATAAAATCAAAAGACCAGTAATAACTACTTTCGAACACAGATCTGTAGCTTAAATTTTTCATATAGAGGATCGTTGTAAGTTGTTTGTTTATTTTTGGCTGCATTGGGTCTTCATTGCTGTGCACGGGCTTTCTCTAGTTGCGTCGAGCAGGGGCTACTCTTTGTTGTGGTGCACGGGCTTCTCATTGCGGTGGCTTCTCGTTGTGGAGCATGGGCTCTAGGCGCGAGGGCCTCCGTAGTTGTGGCACATGGGCTTAGTTGCTCCGCAGCATGTGAGATCTTCCCAGACCAGGGCTCGAACCTGTGTCCCCTGCATTGGCAGGAGGATTCTTAACCACTGCGCCACCAGGGAAGTCCCATAAGCTGTTTAAACATTTATCATTTTAAGTTTAAGTCAAGAATATTTACTTACTTCTGAAATTTTACATTTTTATTTCTATCAACATAATTTATTAAAATTAGTTTGGAAGTCCAAGCCTATGCTATATGAACCAAACAAAAATAAGCATTGGAAAGAATCTACAAATTATATTACTTTATGGCTTGAAAATTGAAACAAACCAGGCAAACTGTACTCAAATTATGAGTTTTAGTAAAATTGTTTGAAATAAAAAGTAGTATCCAGAAATAGCCATTTAATAACAAAGAGGTCCCATTTCAGAGCAAGAAATTTGTAAAATACTTAGGAATAAACCTGAGAGATGTTTATGACAAAGTAAGAAAGCTAGAAAGTTTGACTGGAAATTTTACTTGGTAAAGACTTACTTACAAACCAGAGCTATAATAGGAGGCTGATTGGTTAGGAATATAAGTTAATTTGTAGCACTAGTTCAATTCTGGCCAAAATCTGAAAAGAATTTTCTTTTTCCTTGACAGAGGCTATTCTAAAATTCATTTGTAAAAATAAGCAATCAGGAAGACCAATTGATATTTTGAAAAGAAGCAGAAATGAAGCATGTCACTATAAAGTACAAAGCTAAAGTAGGGTTTCTCAATCGTACTGATACTTGGGCCAGGTAATTCTTTGTTATGGGGACTGTCCTGAAATTTTAAGATGGTTAGCAGCACCCCTGGCCTCTACTCATTAGATGAGTAGTACCTCCTCCTTCAGTTATGATAACCGAAAACATCTCTGGATACTGACCGATATCCCCTGGGGGGCAAAATCATTCCTGGTTGAGAACCACTGAGCTAAAGAACAAAAAATACAATCAGAAATTAATGAAACAGATTTAAAAGTTCAAAAATTGTCCAATTATAAATTTATTTATGATAAAGTAGGCATCACTAGGCAATGAATAAGAAAAATGTTTATGATTGGAATTGTGAGTAACAATTTTAAAATAGATTTGCACAATCAGATTTCATACTACACATTAAAATTAACATTGTGAATAGAATTAACTATGTATCTGATCTCCGGGGCAGTGGTTGTTGAAGGAAACCATCTAAAAAGTCTATCATATATAAAAACAAACATCAGTGTTTTGACACAAGTGGCATAATTTAGAAAAAACAAAATTACAGACACAGAAAAACATTTAAACACATTATAACAGATTTAAGATTAGTATGTATACCAGGGATCAGCAAAGGGCTAGATAATAAATATTTCTGACTTCGTGGGCAGGGCCAGCTTCATGGGCATATGACCTTCACTTGACTTAATGCTCTGTCATTGCCATTTTGAAATTCTTAATAATCTTTTAACAACGGGCTCCACACATTTTCATTTTTTTACCCTTCAAATTATGTAGCCAGTTCTATTTGCAGGCCACATGTTCTCTGTTGAAACTACTCAACTCTGCAGTTGTAGCATAAAAGCAGTCATAGACAGTACATGAATGAATGTGGTCATACTTGAATAAAACTTTATTTATAAAAACAGGCAGTGGGCCAGATTTGGCCCCTGAGCCATAGTTTGCCCTTGTCTATACTATACATAAAGTATATAGAAATTGAAAAAAAGAAGCATAAATGAATGTCCTACTTCAGTAATTTTCAAAGAAATGATTATTAACAAAAGACAACTGCTGAATTAATACAAACTTAAAATAATGATGAATTTCCATACTGATGAAATCATGGTAAACCTGGTAGCCTCAAAAAGCACTCACAGGGGCATAACTCAGAAAACTTTTTGAAGAATATGTTTGAAGAATTATAAAAAGGCACGTAGCCTTTGCCTCAGTACCTTCACTCCTAGGAATTTATCCCAAGAAATAAGTCAAAATTAGAAAATACTGCATGCATGAAGATGTTTACTAGAGATTTATTGTAAAAAGGTGAAAAACTGAAAACAATATAGATATGCTACAATGGAAGCATGCTTAGGTCAAGTATGATGTATTGATTTTTTGAAATAATATATGCACTATCAATCAATATGAGACAGCTACTTGGAAAATGTTTTTAGTATTCTGCTAAGTGAAAAGAGCAGACAAAGTCAGTCAATGCTATGTTTGCAGAAATGTAAAAATTATGCATGGATAATGATAAATTCTGGAAGGAACCAACGAGAGAGCAACTAGAACACAGTCTTTGAGTTCCAACTCAGGCTAGTGCTGAGCTGGAGTCCTGGGCCTGTGGTGTTCAGCAGGGCCCCATTTGGCATGACTGTGGACAAGTTACTTAACTTCTCTAAGACAATTTCCTTTTCTTCAAAATAGATGTAATAACATTATACTATCTCATGAGGATGTTGCGAGACTTAAGTGAAAAGATACATATGGTATATAGCACGGTACTTTGCACATGGGAAGCTTTCAAATGTTAGCTATTATGACTATTAGCAAAGCATGGGAAATTAAAACAGTTTATTTCATTTTTAGTTCAGTTGTTATGGTGTTATTTGTGCAGTTAAAGGAACTTCTAACAGCTGTCTTTTAAAATGTAATGATTAAGACTACAGCAATCTCAGCAGGTAGCAAACTAAAACTATTAAAGCAGGGACAATAAAAAGACTATTTTAAAGATTTCACCAATAGAAAAGAGACAAGAATTGCTGAAACTGCTTAGCAACTTATGTAAGACAAGTCACAAAGACAATTGGAATGAGCACAGGGAAGGATAACGAGTGGCGATAATTAAAGCTGCCACCAGATACACACACACACATGCAAACTCACACACATCCCTGTGTCCTTTAGGGAAGCTGATTAAGTCAACAGAGGAGCAGAGAAAGGGGTAATTATTAAACCAGTCATGTGATGAACACTCTCCTCCACCCAGCTTCTCCCTCATGGTGAGAGAGCAAGGGAAGTCACATCATCACATTACTGCCGGGAAGCTTTGCTGTTCACACCTGGTCCGTGACCCTGTCCTCACCTCTCACTGTAGATGAACGGGGCTTCAAGACACCATGTATGTAGCTGGATGGTCTGGGGGAGTTCCCAGTTGGGTTACTCTCGGCAACTCTGCCCCAGGTCTTGGGGTTGGCATGACACTGAATTTACTCTAGCCACTTGGTGCCAAGAAGCTTCGTGAGAAATGAAGCATTTAACACAGTAAATCTGGACTTCTTATTCTTCAACCTTGTGATGATTATCATTGCCCCAAAGGGCCAGGTTATGACTTATAGGACTTCCCCACCTTTCATCTCTCTGTCATGCCTGGGAATATCTGTTAGACTGAACCAGGCAGTGTTCTGTTTCCTCACCATGCCAGGATTTGCAAACATCCTCAGCGTGTATACACATATATAATGTAATCTAATATGTTTAAGGAGTATAAAACAATACATAACCTAGAGAAGGTCGGTAGCTGGTTAATGAAAGTAAGATGGCCTATTCCTCCTAACTCCAAGTTCTCAGCGTTTTAACTGTGCTTCACCTCACCGCACTTACAGATGCAGGGAGCACTCTGGTCTAGAGCTTTGCCATGCCCCTACCCACAGGGACGACATTCATCCTCTTGCTGTGGCACTGTCATGAGCCCTAGGCTGGGCACTCCAGTTTGCACTCTCCCGTGCTCCATAACCTCTATGTTTCCTCAGCTGGGCCCTGAGCTCCCTCGTTTACTCTGAAACCCATCAGTCACATGCAGAACTCCCCCAGCCTTGGCACAGGGGCAGGGAATCCCTCTGTTTTCACTCCCAGTGCTACTACCTCACGTACTCACTCTTTTTTCCTCCTTCATTTCCCCAAAGTGTTTTGGCAGAAATAATGCAAATCCGGGCCCAATCTGAGCACTCCCCTGACACCAGTAGACCTTATTTTCTAGATCTGAGTTTCTTAACCTTGGCACTCGTGACATTTTTGACTGGCTGGTTCTTTGTTGTGGGGTCTGTGCTGTGAATTGTGAGATGTTCAGCAGCATCCCCGGTCTCTACCTACCAAGTGCCAGCAGCTCCCCTCCAGCTGTGGCAACCGGAAATACTTGTAGAGTTTGCCAAATGTCCGCTGGGGTGTGTGTGTGAAATAGCTCCTAGTTAAAAGCCACTCTTCTAGATGGTACTTCTGTATGACCTCCTGATCACTCTTACGTACAAATTCCACTTAAACGACCACAGTGATTTAAATATCATTATTCATCACCTATAATTTAAAAGGGAATTATTAAACCCATTTTTCAGGTGAGGAAATTGAGGTTCTATTTGCCAAATATTAACACAGCTAATAAGTGGTACTATCTGGATTTGAACAATTCTAACTACAACTCTCATGTTCTTTCGACTACTTAACAGTGCAAACCAGAGTATTATTTAACTATATATGTATATCTTAGTTTGGGCCACCTTGACAACACACAGAGTGGGTGGCTTAAACAACAAAAATTTATTTTTCTTAGTTCTAGACGTTGGGAAGTCAAGGCACTGGCAGATTTGGTGTCTGGTGGGGTCCTACTTCCTGGTTCATAGATAGCTTGTATTCTGCCTTTGTCCTCACATGGCAGAAGGAGCAAGAAAGCTCTGTGGGGTCTCTTTTATAAGGGCACTAATCCTATTCATGAGGGCTCCACCCTCATGACCTAATCACCTCCCAAACACCCCACCTCCAAGTACTATCATAGTGGGGTTTAGGATTTCAACATATGAATTTGGGAGGGACACAGACCTTCAGTTCATAACAATATACATATAACCCATGGAGCAGTAAAGTAACAAAGAAAAACATCAAAGATCTACATCAGTTCAGCTGTTATTACATTATTAAAATGCCAAATATCTTTTAGAGTAAATAATTTTCATATAATTCTGCCTTCTAGTTAAATGGAAAGTAATTTATCTTTGAGGGTAATTAGATTCACAGAAGTTTTCTTTTCCCAACATATTGGGTCTCTCAGTTGAAGCTTTACATTACAGATTTCAAACTGATTGGTTCACATAACTGAAAAATCCAGATATTATACTGACCTCAGGTAAGGCTTGATCCGGGTTTCAAACACTTTCACCAAAGACATTTTCCTCTCCATCTTTCAGCTGCTTTTCTTAATGCCAACTTCATTCTCAGCTTCTACACAGGAGAGCAAGGCTCTCCCTTCATGGTAGTAGTTCAGGCTTCACAGCTTCATTTTACACCATCCAAAAAGAAGAGAGATTCTTTTGTGGTAGCCCAAGAGAAAAGGGAAAAAGGAATGGATTCTCTAAGCCCCAGAAAATATTTGGCTCTCACTGCCTCATATGCCCACCCCTGAACCAGTCGGTGCAGCCAGAAGGTTGGATGTGTAATTTGCTTTAGCTCCTCAAGGCTCAACTCTGGACTAGTTGTGGGGTCCATTCCCTTTAAATTAGTAGAGCCAAAATTGAGAACCGGTGGTTCCTCAAGGAAAGTTAGGAATTTGTTTCCAGAAGATGGGGAAATGGTTGCTAGGGAGGACCAAGTGATATGCGTCTACACCAATTCTGTTAACATGCCTGCTACAGTTAGTAGTTTTCATTATTTCACAACCCCCATCCCACCCAGTTCTATCACAGAGCTTTTACCATAGACATGTTTCCTTTACCTGGCATTGTTGGAAACTCCTTGACAAGTGCCCAGGTACCGTAAGTCTACAGTCTGGTGAACTGACACCCACAGAGCAGGTCTTAGCCTAGGACAGGGCCAGATCAGGGCTCTTGCTTCTTGGCGAGGCCTCCCAGCCAGTCCCTATCATTCAATCACAGCTTCTCTCGATCATGGGGACTCCAGGGCAAGACTGCTCTCACTGCAAGTAGGATAGCACTTCATTCCTCAAGCAAAGGAAAGGGACCTACTGTTTTTGAGCGCCAACTGTGTACTAAGCAAGTGCCACATGCTGTATCATGTCTTCCTACAGCCACCCTGTGAGGTAGGTGTTAGTATCCCACTTTAAAGATGAGGAAGCAGAAGCTCGGGGAGGTGAAGCAGCTTGTCCAAAGTCACACCCCCTGTAAGAGGCAGAAAGTGGATTCACTGATACGTCTTTCATCCCAAAGCCTGTGCTTTTCATGAACCCTCAAGAAAATCAGTGAATATGTATTTATTTAAAATCTATTGTTTAGCAAGAAATATGCTCAACATTACTTACGTATGAGTAAATATAAAGCATTTCCCCTTTTCCCCAGGAATGAATGAATGGAAGCGGGAAAGAGAGAAAATAGGAAAGATCAAACCCTTGTGTAATGAGAAGATCCTTAGCCATCCCAGTGGTACACACAGTGCCTAGAAAACCAGCAACCAATGTGTAATAACAAGAGCATCTGAAGCAATGGTGAGGCAATTTCTTCAGCAGAAGCGCAGGGTGAGACTTCTTTAGGCAGTGACACGAGTCCCCAGAGAAATTAGCAGTGGCTGGGGCAGCCCTGCAGCAATGTGGGAATCAAAGCAGCATTTGAGAAAGAGGGCAAGTGGGCAGTATGGACGCCAGTCCCATCATAAAGTCTTTCAGCTCTGCCCCTAGATTGGTGTGCCCTAAGGGAATTCCTGCTAGAGAAAGGTGGTACAGCAATACGCAGGAAACATGGGTTTTGCTAAAATTCAAACTCTGCAGTCTGGAATAGAACAAACAGGAAGAGCAGTTGCTCATTCCTGGCTTAGCTTGAAAAGCTAACGTAGCTATAACATTTGTGTGTACTCTCCACCTGATAGGGTATCATGTGGATTTCTTTCAGCTCTGACAAGAATATCGCTTTTAGCCGCATCAAAATGCAACAAACTTTCTACCCAACTCAGTCTCTGTGTACCTTATACCTGTCATCCTAAACCCATGTAAAACTTGGACAGGTTGTGAGTTAAACTCATTCCTTTGCCCATGATTTGTAATACACAGCAGGATGACACAAAAACAGATAGTCATGTTTCTCCATTATGTGTCTTAAGATTACGGGCAATTGTATATGACTTGGCTTGTGCTGCAGATAGCCTAGAGCAGGGGCCCTCAGATTGGGTTCTGTGGAGAACTAGGCCTCTGAGAGGGGGTCTCAAAGATGGCAAGGGGTGGGACCAGGGGGAAGCCTGTGTGCTTCCTCCCTCCACCCCTTCCCCCGGGCACCTCCACTGCACCTGCTTCTAATATTGGAGCTCTACGTGAGATTGTGTCTGCGAATATTTCACAACTAACAAAGGTTTACAAGCCACAGTCCTGGAAGGAAACACCACATTTCTGCCTCTGAAATGTCTGAGTTATTCTCAGAATGGCAGCTCCTAAAACAATATGGAAGTCAACAGCTCTGGAGGACGCCAGCTATTGGGGGCAAGTGTCTCCTGAATTTGCATGGGAACAAGCGGTTGGTATATAATAGTGCTGGGCATGACATCCAGAAAATAGCATTTCCAGAAATTTGGGAAGGCCATCATCCATCATAGTCTGAGACACCTCCTTCCCCAATTATTAAATCCTTTTACTAATTCACCTTCGCCCAACAAGAACCTATAGTGAGTTCTAAGTAAAGCATCAGGGCCTTAAGCCTTTGAATTGTCCATCCCAACTGGTGGGGCAGTGAAAGGAGGCTACAGCCTATTTTCCACCTGACCTGCCACCTAGGAGTATTGGGAAATGCATTTAAGACACAGAGTGGGAAAATTCTGCAGTATTTTCTCAGCTCCTCTGAGAAATCACATGACGATTCTAAATTTTACTGGGTGTAAAATGAAACACCCAGTTCTGTCCATTTAAAGAAAATTATATATGAATATACGTGAAACATATACGTATAATATCTAAATGTATATAACCAGTCCAGTACTTCATCATTGCAGAAAAACAGGTAGTCAGTTTTTAGTTTGTATTTTTAAATTTTTTCAACAACTTACATAAGAAGATGAAACCCCTCCCCGAATTCCTCTCCTGTTCCTCTTAACGTGTTGGAACCTGCAGCTTGGTATCTGGGTCTAAATCTCCCTCTGTCTTATGAGGATGAAATCACAAAGCCTCTCACCTCCTTAGAAGAGCTATTTTGAGGAATAATAAAAAGTTGCCATTGTGCTTTTAGCCTCTGACAATTGACAAACGTAAGAGGCTGGATAAAGGAGAAAGACTCTGCAAAAAGAATTTTCTCTCCAAATCAGGTGGTAAATGTCTCTGCTATTGTTAACGGTTACACACTAACAAGGGTTAAAAGTGTTCTGCTAGGAAAATAGTGAGGATTCCAGCGCCATATCCAGGAAGATACAATCCACTGTTGAATTTTGAGCATTTATTTTCGTTCGTGGAGGGAAACATAATTAAAAGCTTCCATTTTGATGACTGAATTTTTTTTCCTTTCTCACTGAACCCAGAGTTACTGATGTTCAGGCCTCCGTCACTGAGTCTTTGAGGCAGTGTTTTACTTCTTCTTTACAAAGAGGGCATTCTGGTGGCAGTTTTACTTGGGAGAGAAAATACACTGTGGGCTTTTTCCAAGGGCCTGTAGACAGCCTAGGGCGGGCGTTTACAGACTCCGTGGAGAAGATCTGTGGGTGTAAAAGACTGTGTTAGCACATTGGGCCTGAATTTGTGCCTGTTGAAGAATCTGTCTTTTGGAGTCATTTGAGGAATGAATTTTACCAGCAATTCCTTCTTAAGTGAAAAGAATCATTGTCAGTTCCTTTCGAGCACATGACATCTTTCATGTTTCTTTTGGGCCATTTGTGGAGTGAAATATTATCACTGCTCACATTGCTGCTTCCAAAAATAGAGGGCCCTGCAGACAGATATAACAAGGACCATGCCTCACCTGGCTGCGCAGCACTGATTGGCTCGTTCTGACCCCACACAGCCCACCCAAAGAAAGAGCCAGACCACAACCACACAAGGATTCACCCACAAACTCCCAGATTTCCAGAACTTCTCATCCCAATGGCAAAATTTGCCTGTGCAGCTGAACCTAAAGAGATGCAGACAGCTAGAAGGGAGCAGTAATAGAAAGGCTCACAGCATCAGTGGGAGTGAGATGCTTCTGGCACGACCTGTCACACCCTGTGCTTGTTCACATGCTACAGTCACCTTTGGACGCTTCATACAGCCCCACTTAACATGGTCCCCTCATTGTCCCCTGTACCTGTCTAGCCAAACCACATAACTTAAAAGTGCCAAATAGTATAGATGATGATTATTAAGATGCTTTTATAAACATGATAGACCCACTCCTGTTACACCAAACCAGATGCAAATCTCAGGGCTTGGAGGGTGTTTAGGATCAACGCATTTTTTGTAGCTGGGAAAGCTGAGGCCCAGAGGGAGAAAGACACTTGTCCAGGGTCACACAGTAAGTTTAGTGGGAGAAGTGAGACCCAAACCCAATGGCGCCTACTCTCAGTTTAGTGTTCTTCCTCCAGGACCAAAGAGACCACAGCTGCTTTTCATCTCTTACAATCTCACTTCCCAAGTTTACTCTCTGACCTGATGGGTCAAATGTTTGTACTACTGGGCAGGTGGCATGGTAGCTTTTTCTGAAAGTGAATTTCTTGGGAAAATTGTTGCTCACATGGTAGAGCAATGTATTGGGATGCTTACCCTACACACACATATAGCCCTCCTCACCCCATTGCATTGTTCCAACACCAAGCGAGCAGCCAGGGGCTCCGTGTTCTTTGTTAATCGCAGAGGTATATGCCAGGGAAAAAGAGCTGAAGCTACTTAAACTTACTGACTTCTCTTATCTTTTATCAAAGCTTATACTCCTTAAAGCGATTATGCTAGGAGACCTGGAGGGACTGGGAAGAAGGTGGGTCTTTGAGGGCCAGCAGACAGAGGGAGGAAGAGGATATTCCCCAAGACTAGAAAAGAGGAACAAAATGGATGGGTCTTTCAACTAATAGGACATATATCTTGCTGGGTGGCAGAACTTCTGTGAGTTGGCAAGACCTCACAGGTGATGACCACTTGGGACACCAAAGGAGGCTGGACCTTGGGCCCGGGGGTTCCGAGCCCAGCAGAGATGCCTGTGCCCCAACTGTGACACAGAAGCAGCAGAGCCCCTGGAGCTTAAAGGAACTATGTGAGCTGGATATTGTGAGCCTTCAGGGCTACCCAGTATAGACCATCATCCCAAGGGCCTATCTGATACACTAAGATCCTGTAGGGGAGTCCTAGGAGTTACAACAAATAAATTTCCTGTGGCCCAGTGTGATGGTGGCTCAAACTCAGATATTGACTTTTAAAAAAAAAGATGGAATTCTTTTTTTTAACACCTTAGTTTATAGCCAAGATTTTTACCTCTACATTTGCATTTAAAATCTTATCAAAGCATGGGTATTACATTTGCCTCAACAACTGGAATCCTGGCAACATTATTTTCAGTGTGTGAAAAGACCCAACTTCAAAAGTAATGATTTGGGGCTTCCCTGGTGGCGCAGTGGTTGAGAGTCCGCCTGCCGATGCAGGGGACACGGGTTCGTGCCCCGGTCCGGGAAGATCCCACGTGCCGCGGAGCGGCTGGGCCCGTGAGCCATGGCCACTGAGCCTGCGTGTCCGGAGCCTGTGCTCCACAACAGGAGAGGCCACAACAGTGAGAGGCCTGCGTACCAAAAAAAAAAAACAGGTAATGATTTGCCCCTGGAAAGGTTTATGGTGTGGTGGAGGTTTTGTCTGCCCTGTGAAGCCTTTCCTGACCAGACACACCCTTCTCTGGGCTACGACTACTGTATCTTGTAAATGCACCTCTAACTGCACTTGACCCTCTGTGTGTGATTACTTGTGTATAGGACTATGTGTCCCTTCAAACCAGCACAAGTGCAGGCATGTAAGAGAACATCAGTAAATCTATATTATGCTGCAGTCAGAGCTGTGGCTTTCCTATAGCGTTTTCCCTCAAAAGAGTTTCAGAGTAAATTATGGGTCAGTAGCTCAGGCAACACATAATTTCATTTTGAGATTAAAAACAAAACACCCCAAACCCGTGCATTTTTCATTTGACCGAATGGAAACAGGAGAGCCCAAATTTATTTAGAAGGTGTGAGGTTTCTAGCTTTTCAGTCTTGGTGCTGTTTCAACTTGGGTCGATTCAACAAACTCAAGGGGAGTACCTAGTATGTTCGGAGCACTTTGTTCCATGAGGAAGTCACACACGCGCGTGCACACACACTCCAGCTCCCAGCCTACTGGAGAGTGCAGGCAAAACCAATGTAACTGGTGAAAAAAAATCATGTTGCTAATTCCCTTTCCTTCATACCCGCTGTAGGACCCTCTTCCAGGCCTAACATAAGCCCATCTGACTGAAGCTCTGGTACAAATGCCAATCCAGGCCAGTCGCACGCAGTTAGGGGGCAGTCATACGACCGCTGGATTTTGAAAGCAAGGAGTTAGGTTCTAATCCCTTACTTGGATCTTAGTTTCTTCAATTTTTTCATCTGTAAGTAGATGTAGTATTTACCTCAGAGGCTGGTGACAATATGCTTAAAAGTGCAGTGTAAAAAAAAGTATTTTTTTGTTTGTTTGTTTGTTTTGCGGTACGCGGGCCTCTCACTGTTGTGGCCTCTCCCGTTGCGGAGCACAGGCTCCGGATGCACAGGCTCAGCGGCCATGGCTCACGGGCCCAGCTGCTCCGCGGCATGTGGGATCTTCCCGGACTGGGTCACGAACCCGTGTCCCCTGCATCGGCAGGCGGACTCTCAACCACTGCGCCACCCTGCGCCACAGGGAAGCCCAAAAAAAGTTTTATAAGGAAGTAGAAAGGGTAAATAAAGCCTAGTTAATCAACAAATTTAAACACAAAAGAAGAGAAACTGGACAGAGGTTGACAGTTTACTGACAGTAAACTTATTAAATTTAAATTTATTCCTCATTTAAATTTACTAAATTACAGTGGGACTACTGGTGACATGATATATTCAGGAGATTATTTAAAAGCAGAACCAATTAAGTTTATCATAGATGCCAGCCAGAAAATGGGCAAGTCATCATCTAAAAGAATAAAATAGTAAATTCAGTGTAGAGGTAGAAGGTGATTGGACAGGGTTGCAGCTAAATCTTTGGGAGAGTGAGTTAGCTGGGGAGGAAAAATAGGAAGTTAATGGAAAATTTCAGGGGAGAAGTACAAAATAAGTGAGCTGAAAGAATCAAATGAGGAAAAATCCCTCCTTCTCCCGCAAGTCACTATATTATTTACCTAGGAATCAGTATAAGGTGTTTTGAGCTGCAGCCTCCAAGGAGATTCATGTGACCAAATAGGCCATTTCCATGACCCGCCCTGTCAAAGTCAGCCAGTTCTTAACAGAATGAAAAAATGATTAGGTCTGCTTCAAGAAGTTTGTCTTGTTTGTTATTGGGCCAGAGGTTTGATATTGGATCAAAGCCACTATTACACATTGATTCTTAAGCATAATTTTCTATTGAAATGAAAATAAAGTCTATCGGCAATCATTCAGTCATAAAACAGTACAGTGTAAGAATCAATCAATCTATTATTTTCCAGTTCATCAAATTTGCCACCCCCAAGATCTTAGAAACAAAAGCTGGTTCTCCCAAGTATCTTATGGCTAATTTGGGGGCACTGATTTAGCTCTTCCATGAGAACAAGCAGACTTTTAGTAATTAAAAGCTATTTTCTTCCGTTTATAAAAGCAATGCATACAAAATACAGGAAAGAAAAAGGAGAAAAGAATCATCCATTGTTCAATCATTCAAAGCAACCTACTGCTAATAATGTGATGTATGTCCTTCCAGTATTTTCCATGCATATTTTATTTCATAGTTGGGATCATACTCTATTTCATATATGGCTTCATTTACTTATCTTAATAAGAAAGAGGGCATTTAAAAATGCTTTTTAAAAATAAGATGCCTAAATCTAAAATGCTATGCATTTGAAAGTTTTCATCTCTCAGTTTCTGCAGTAAGATTTTAACAAAATCTTTAACAGGAAGTAAAATTCAGCATCAAATCTGAATGTAAATTTAGAGAACCTATTTGGAGGGTCACAGCCAGCAAAGTCAGCAGATTCTAAAGCCTCTCCAGTTTCTGTGCCTTGCCAAGTGACTGAAGTGGAGAGGCAATTTGACTATTGTCTTCTGACTTTAATTAATGTTTAATATTGAGCAGCAAAAGTGAGCTTCCTCTTGTAAATTTTCATTAAGTTCCTTTTGAATGAATTAACACCCTGTTTATAAAGATGTGGATATTTTCTCTAATTACTGTAATTTTGGTGACTGCTGTAAAAATCAGTGCTCCGTGTCACGCTGTCAGAGATCATTACAGATGCGAGCGTACTTCTCCCCTCCCTCCCCTGCTAAGGATCCAGTTATCTCTGGAAATTAAATGCCTTAAAAGGTTCAATAAAGGAAAGGAAAATCCAGACATAGCATGTCTCATTTCAAGCCATTCCAGAATAAAACCAAGATGTATTCATCAGGGTGATGAAATGTGGTCTGTTGAAAGATTAAGGATATGGATGCAGAGTTCTGTTACTTATAATAAATTTCATTATTGTAAAATCCAATTCATCCTGCCAAACGGGAATGAATTGAGATGATTTATGCTCTCAGAAGCATATTCCCCACTCCTGGTACTTCCTGTTGTGTGGAGAGATATTTATAAGGGTATAACGTCTGGCCCCTCTCTCTCTCCCCCTTCAATTGCCCCTCCCCTGGGGTGGAAGTTTCACTGTTGGTGGGTTTGGAAGAAGACCTGGGCATGCGTAGCTCAGCTGCTTCTTCCTTCCCCGTGGGAGCCAGGTACCACAGGAAACATGCGTTCTAGTCTGTTCCTACTATGTGGGGAAGGACGGTGGTTTTCTAGCTCTCTGTGACTGAGTAGGTCAGTCCACCTAAGGCTGTGGCTCAGTATTAGGAGATTCAGTTAAGCCACATCCTCTAACCCAACCGTCAGAAGTAACAAGGGACTGTCTTGATCTGACACCTTCTCTCTCTCTTAATGGATCAGAACACTTGCAGGGCTAAAACAGGTGCTATTTACGAAACACAAAAGCTGCTGATTCAAAAACAAAAGCGAAGCAAAAACACCACTCTCTTTTAGAGTTGTGCTGTTTTCCTTTCTGTTACTGTAGGCAGCATCGGGAAGAAATGCTATAAGGGTTTATTAAATTGAGAAAAATATGCCCAACTAGAAACGCATGTTCCAGGAGTTCAGAGTATGGCCCCAGAGATCAAGGCAAGTTTTATAGAGGAGTACCTAGCCAGTGCTGCCATATACCTAGAAGGGGTTGCATGAAGGTAAAATGCTGGATGAGCGTTAAGGGTGGGTGGGAATTAGGCAGTCTTCCCCTGCTTGAAATAGAATTGAATTAGAGAAAGCTATAGATATGTATATGTGTATTTTGATGTAGCCTTCCTTTGTGTTATTCCTTAAGATCTCAAATTTGAAGTCCCAGAATTCTAAGATACAAAGCTAAAAGAATTTTGAGGATAGAGGGGCCAGAAAGACGGGATATGAAAATTTTCTAGAAAGTGTAATAATTCCTAAGTAATTATATCTGCCATCTAGCATTTATGTTATGGTAGATGTGGAAATTTTGCATTTATTTTTATTGTTGTTTAATAATCTTTCTATCCGTGACCAAATGTGGGGCTTGTGTATGTGTTAAAGAAAGACAGCTCTTTATCTCATATACTGTGCATTCCAAATCTAAGTATTTTCCTTTCCCCCAATTCCTTTCATAATTACGTGCTTTTGCCTGTGCCAGTAAAAGGGGAGAGAGAAAAACAGACCAGTATTTGTTGTATTAGAGAAGTTTCTAACACAGAAAGAACTGTTTAATTTCAGTCTCATTACAGCTAAATGAGAGCTGTAAGCACTCGTGATACTAGTTTACCATGATGGCAATTCATCTGTCTTCCCAATTCCTAGGACTTGGAAATGCTGAATCTGCAGCTGCTGGGATATTTTTTTCACTCTCAAAAAAAAAAAAAAAAAAAAAATTTTAAGGCCTCCAGCATCTTTCATTTATATTGGAAAAACCAAATATGTACATGCTGTTCATTTAGAACAGATGACATTTCTATGTGGATTTTTCTAAGAAAAATAGTTTCCCTCTCTGCTTTGATTTGTGATCATTATAAAATGCTCAGAATTACCAAGAGCACTTATTCTCTGAGTCAAGGTCTCCTGCTGATAGAACACCAGTGCCCCCTACTGGTAAATTTCCCAAAACCTTCCTTTGGAGAATGAGAACAGAAACCCCTCGCTTACAACAGGCATGCTGTTCACTGGCCTTGTCTGAAAAGGAGGAGTACTTCTGGGGTCATCTCAGTCTGCTTTCTTAGCCTCTCATTAGTGTAATTTCCTCTAATTAGTCTTTACTAAAGCAGCTAGAAGTTATTTCATGCTTGGCTGACTTTATTAGAAAAACAATTTTAAAGGTATCAGCAGAGCTTTATACCTGACAAAATGCAAACCAGAACTAACATTTGATTATGGTAATGTAATTCCTGTTACATTATGTTTATATTTAATTGGGGAAGTCACTCCAAATAGCTTCATATTTGTCTTCCTGTATCTTCAGTATTTATAGAACTCAGGCATAGAAAGACTTTAATACCTACTGTTCCAGATTTACTGGAATCCCTTCTAATGTCATCTCCATCAAGTAACTGCTTGGTTTCCCCTAGTGACAGAGAACACACCACCTATCGAAGCAACCCGTTGCATCTTTGAACAATTCTGACAGAAAGTTCATGGAGGGCTTCCCTGGTGGCACAGTGGTTGAGAGTCCACCTGCCGATGCAGGGGACACGGGTTCGTGCCCCTGTCCGGGAAGATCCCACATGCCACGGAGCAGCTAGGCCCGTGAGCCATGGTCGCTGAGCCTGCGCATCCAGAGCCTGTGCTCCGCAACGGGAGAGGCCACAACAGTGAGAGGCCTGCGTACCGCAAATAAATAAATAAATATTGGGGAATTTCTACCCTTTGATTGCTATATAACAACTATAATTCCTCTTAATTCTTCAATATTTGAACAGAAAGATCATGCTGTTCCCCTGACATTCTTCTTTTCCCCAGGAAGAGTAATGTCAACTGTTAGAGAAAAGGCAAATATTTCTATAAATGTGAGATCAAAGGGGCAAAGATTTAGGACAGAATGCCAGTAGAGTAAAAAATTCCTGTTTTCAAATGTTGTACTAATTGTTACTTTCTCTCTCACACACACACACATCTCACGGTTACCATAATATACTTTAAAAATGGTCATCTTTGAACTTGGTAAAGGAAGCAGGAGAACAATCCGGCTTCTGTGATAGTGTGATTTGAAGGTTTCTAAGAAGATCCAATCTCAAGGCTACCTTCATAAATGCCTGGAAATTGTTAGACGTCCCTGCTCAGTCCACATATACTTAAATTAAGCAAGCAGTGTTACACGAGGGTTTCCAACAAGGTTTGAAACTTAGACTGAGGTTTTTTAAGTAGCAAATATCTCGCAAGACCACTGGATCTTTTCAAGATGTTTGTCATCCCACTGAGTTCTGCCCCTTCTCTTCAGGCAGATACATAATCAAGATGCCTGGTGCTCTCAGTATAACTCACTCCTCCCCTCCTTTTACCTGCAGCCTTAATTTTGCTGTCCAGGTAGCCAGTCATCAAGGGTATTGCTATGTTTTACTTAATCATAAAACGAGCGATGACCTTAAGCCCAGAACCACTGCCACATTGGTATCGCTGGGCTTGTTCTGCCACTGAGTCCTAATGAGTTGCTCTTTGTTGTTATTTTCCTAAGAGAATGCAAGATGGTTGTGTATGTTATATTCTCTAGGAAGCAGACACTAAGATGGAAGAGGCATGAGAAAAGTTCATGGGGGTGTAAGACCTGTGGAAAGGCGGGCGCAGTACTGGGCAAGTGGAGGCATCATCCCACGGGGCAGACCAGAGGAGGTCTCTGCCAGCCCAGGGGGAAGCGCGAGAGCAAAGGTTGCTCGTTTGAGGAGGCCCCACAGTCGGACAGAAGCAGCTAGGCCTTTGTACCACATCTCGTTCAGCCATTGACTGGGAACACTCCAAGAACACGGCTTTGGCTACAACTGCCTTGCCCAGTCACTGGCTGGGGCCTGTCCTGAAAAGAGCACGCCCACAGCTCTGAATATGAGGTAGGCCCTGAGGGAGCTCACTGCTGGAGGCTGCCGGCCAATCGCGTTCCTCGAGGCTGGGCAGCACGTGCTTCTGGCAGGGGGAGAGCTGAACGACGCGTCTCCATTTTTGCCACAGTGGTTTATGGCTTGTTACCAGATCACTCTTCAGTCAGTCAACATCTGTAGTTGTTGTTTTAGGTACAGAGTGGCTGTTGTACAGCAATACGTATTTTAACGGTTTAAAACTCCAAATTCAGTGCTTAAAATTTTTTAATTCGTGAATCAGAAATTTGAAAAGGGTCTTTCTTGCTTAAGTGTCTTATGTGGTTGCAGTTAGATGTTGGTGGGGGCTGCAGTTCTCTGAAGGCTCATTTGGGTCGGTGTCCAGCATGCTTCACTCACTGATGGCAGTCGCCGCCGGCTGTCAGCCAGGAGTTCTCCTGGCACCACCAGCACCTTCATGTGGCCTGTTTGTGCCTTGGGCGTCTTGATTCTGGAGTGGAAACACCCCAAGAAGAAACATTACAAGAGACCAAGGCAGAAACTGCAAGGTTTCTTCTGACCTAACTGACCTCCCCCTTCATCACGCTTCTTCCCTGAAACAGGCCAAGAAATGCTCGTGTGAGAGGTGCTCTCCCTACACCCAGAGAAAAGGAACATCCTTATCTCTGAAGACGAAGGGATGCTAAGAATCTTAACATGTCTTGCTAAGTTTCCCCCAGTTTACTGCAATTTCCTCATACTCCTTAATCTATCAGATTCCTCCACTGCTGTGCACCTCACCAAGCCTAGCATAAAATACTCAGATCTGTTTCTTTGGGTCTTCATTTCCTTATGAAGGCTCTCATATTTGTATTTAATATTTGTATTTAATATAAAACTTATATTAAATATATTTGTGTCCCTTTCTTTCATTCTGTTGGTCAAGCAAACCACCTTCAAGGGTAGGATAATTCGACTCCACTTCTTAGTGAGAAAAGCAGCAAACAATCTGTCATCATATTTAATCTGCCAAAGTTGTATTTTATTAGAAAAGGAGTGGCTTGAGGGGGTGGGAGTGGGCAAAATGAGTGAAGGGGGTAAGTACAACTTCCAGCTGTAAAATAAATAAGTCCTGGGAGGGACTTCCCTGGTGGCACAGTGGCTAAAATTCCACCTGCCAATGCAGGAGACCCTGATTCAGGCCCAGGTCTGAGAGGATCCCACATGCCTCGGAGCAACTAAGCCTGTGCACCACAACCACTGAGCCTGCTCTCTAGAGCCCACGAGCCACAACTACTGAAGCCGGGGCACCTAGAGCCTGTGCTCCGCAATAAGAGAAGCCACCGCAATGAAAAGCCCGTGCACCTCAATGAAGAGTAGCCCCCGCTCACCACAACTAGAGAAAAGCCCATGTGCAGCAACGAAGACCCAATGCAGCCAAAAATAAATATTAAAAGAAAAAAAATGTCCTGGGGATGTAATGTACAGCATGGTGAACAATACTGAAAGTATTATAATATTTGAAAGTCACTAAAAGAGTAAATCTTAAAAGTCCTTATCACAAGAAAAAAATTTGTAACTACATATAGTGTCAGCTGTGATCGTTTCAGTGCATACAAATATTGAATCATTATACTGTACACCTGAAACTAATATGTCATCTGTCGATTATACCTCAATTTTTTTTAAAAAAGCACCTTGCTTTCAATCACCTACTATTGCAATAGGTACTGTTAATTTTCTTTTTGTGGTGCCTCACACAAATATTTCCCATTTCTTCAATCATTGCCCCTTTGACATGGTGTTAGATTTCTTATTGTACTTCTTTAATGTTTTTTAGTTTATTGCTGCCTCAGTGTAAGTGCAGCATCACATCAAAGCAAAATATTCTAAATGTGCACCCAGAGAAAAGCAGCACTATCACTGTCTCTAAGTTCTAGAACTGTTAACAGCCAGGAGAGAACAAATTTGTGGAAGTGACACTGTAGTATTCACACACATTGGGTTAATCTATTTCATAAACATGAATGAAGTGTTCACTGTGTACCAGAAACTATGCTAAGTGCTGGGGCTACAAAGATAGGCACTTCCTTGAGGAGCTCACCGTTTAGTGGTGAAGATTGTCATGCAAAACAAGTAATTACTGCTCTGTGTTTTGCACTATAATAGGAAAATGAGGCTCTATGGGAATACAGAAGAGAAAGTTTCAAACGCTGCCTAGAGAAAACAAGGAATTATGCCTCAAAGAATTTCATCAGGCAAAAAAAAAAAAAAAAAATGGAAGAAGGAATAATTGAAGCAAAGGGAAAAGCATACGAATAGGCACAAAAGTATAACACAGAAGCAAGACATACGTAGGTAACCTTACTTTTAGTAGAAATGGATGGTTAGTCTATTGGATACTTTCAGGGAAGAACTATGAGATGGGATTGGAAAGGTAGGGAGAGGACCCAGCTCATCAGATCCTGGGTGACATGCTAAGAAGTTGGGATTTTTATCCTCCAGAAAAGGAAATAAATAGACTTGAGTTTAAGAAAAAGTGCTCTAGTGGCAGTGGGATATTAATGAAATAGAATCGACCAGACTTGGAGTCTGCCTGAACGTAGAGGGGAAAAAAAAGGAAGAGGAAGAATCAGGCACAATGCTTCATTTTCTGGCTTGTATGGGGGGTGGTGTGATTTTTTAGAGAAGGAAATACTGCAAGAAGAGGTTTTAGGAGGTGGAGGGAGGAGGACAGATATGATTCAGATTGAAAATCTTGAGTGTAAGATGTCTAAGAAACATCTAGAGGAAGGTGTTGAGTATGGATATAGAAATAAGGGTTTAGAGTTCAAGAGAGAGGTCTGGGTTAGAGTTTCTGTGAATAATCAAAGTATAGGTGGTGATTGAAGCCATTAGAGAAGTTGAGGAGAAAGTAAAGTCTAGAACTCAAGAAAGGGGTTATGTAAGAAATAAAGATCTCAGCATATGAGGCAGTTGAAACCCTGGGAGTACGAGATCCCCCAGCAACAAACAATGAGAAGGAAGTACAGAGCCAGTGGTAGAATGAGGTGTGCACTTGAAGAGAGTGGCAAAAGGGACTTGAAATGGAATTATGAGACCAGGAAAGTAACCACAAAAGAAAGGAGACTAAGGGAAGAGAGAAATTCAAGAATAAAAAAAGTGACCGGGAGTGTCAAATGCTGCAGAGGCATCAATCAAATAAGCTTAGGAGTGAAGAGTGTTTTGAGTTTTTCAATGAGGATGTCATTGATGACTTAAGTGAGGCCAATTTGAGAAGACCGGCCAGAGCAAGTGAAGTTAACCCCTGAGTAGCTTTGCCCTGTAGAAAAGTTAAAAGAGTGTCTGGTAACTAAAGGCAGTAATAAAATCAAGGGAGAGTTTTATTTTTTGTTCTGTGTTATGTTTTATTTTGTTTTTAATGTTTAAGATGTGCTCAAAAGCAGTGAGGATGGAGAGGTTCGAGATGCAGAAAGAAGAAAACTAATGGGAGCAGTGTTTTCAAGAAAGACAAATTAGTTAACAGCCGAGGGGAAAGGTTTTTTAAAGCTTTTTTCCTCAGTCTTGTTTCTTTATTGCTGTTCCGTTAAGTTACATTTATGCCCCTCTCATATCCACCACCCAATATTTCAGCAATAGATTATTTTAGACCCGAGTGTTAGGCCTTCTGTTTTCTATCTCTATGAAATTTCTTTGAGTTAACTTCAGTTTCTCATTCCAGGCTGCTGAGGACTTTCTGGATTCTGATTTTTTTCTTTTGGTATAGATGCTATCCCTTCAAAGTTCACATTCATCATTCACAGATTTGGTAAGGCTGACTTCTAACTCATTGACATAAGACTGAGAAATGCACACAACCTAGATTCTTCCATTAGTATTACTACTGACTCATTAATAAACTCATGTTGAGTTCATCCAATCTTCAATATACATGTCATCCAGTTCACATTCCTATCTTGTCCATCAGGTTTCTCAAGGCCAACTTTTGCCAGATTCTTGGATGTAGCCAAGATAGACCACAAATAACTCATATCCCTCCTATGCCAATTGAGTAGTTCTGTTAAAGAATGAAATAAGATCAGCCTAAGATGACCTGACTCACGCTTAGTGAACCCATCCTGGCTCAGAGAGATCAGTGCTTCCTCCTCTAAGAGCGAAGAAAGTTGCCCTGTAACATTCTACAGTCATGCCCCGGATAACTGTAAAATTCAGTCATCATCATTAGCAATGCTTTTAAGTCTGTATACTTCATTTTTTGAAATTTGGAAATAATGTTTGCCCATATCTAACCTTCCTGCTTCTCTTTTACTCTCAGCAATTTCTTAAAACTCTCATTTGCAAGTTTCTCAGTGTCCTGAATGTGATTTCTGTTGTAAAGCATGTTTAAACTCATTTAAAGCAACTTTGTTCTTTCTTCGATCACTCCCTACATTTGGGACCAATGCCATTCTCACCTTTTAAATCTAAAGATGTTTTCTCTAGACAGGGAAGACAGACAAATAAATATTAAATAATGCATCTTTCTCATCCATCCATCAATATCATCTATCAATATCACATCATCATTCTGTCTTGTTACATCAAATTTAATTGTAGCGTTTTTGTTAACCACTGTTTACACTCTGGATTTTAGACACCTGAACACACTATAAAAGAGAACCCCTGTCTTATGTTGGTCTCAGTTGGCTGTCTCTTTCCTTTCATCTTATATACATCCAGTTGCCAAGTCTGGCCTCATCATAGAGCTCCCCATACAGCCCAGAGAGTTTCTTTCAGTTGTTTCTCCTTTTCTTTCTCATTAGAACTTCATTTGTGAGAATTTTAATGATCTAGACCGATTTCTCTTTTAGGTTCTCATGTCTTAGACCCGTGTCTGCTTCATCTTGAGATCTTTTAATTTTTTTTTTCATGAGTTCACGAGTCTGACCAAACTCAACCTTTCCTTTCTTAGATACACTGAACTCCTAAGTTACATGGGCAGGGTTTTCCTACTACATCCACTTCAGGCAATTTATTTTTGATTTAATTATTTTTCATGGATTAGAGCATATTGATCTGATAAGTTACCTATAAATAATCCACTGCCTTATTTTATAAGAATATCAAAATTAACTGCAAATTTGATAAATATTGCATGTGAACTGTGGGGCAAATGGAAAATAAAAGTTATGTGGCATAATAGGTACACAAAATTATATTTCTCAACTACCAATGTGGCTTGAATTAATTATCAGAAAGAGGTTATAACTGATGAAGTAATTGCTTTAGCTTATTTTTGATATATGATTGACTAGGACAAACATTTGTACATATCAAATCCCTCTAATTTGGAGACAATCTGTTTTGTATGTTGACATACAATAGAATACACCTTTGATGTAGTTAAAATCCATACTAAAGAAAATGCTAAAACCAAGAAGTTGTCTTCATCAAAAGATGTCTTTAAAAAAGTAAAAAGATAAATTAATGTGTGAGAATATTTGTTACCTGTGTATCTGATAAGATTAGTGTCCAGAGTTTATTAAAAATTACTTCAAGTCAGTTAAGACAGCGCAAAAAAGGCATAAGTAGGCTGTGTATGTGTGTGTGTATACACACACTCACACATACATACATACATGTATTTCTTTATTTTATGGGACACATACAAACGTGCAAGGAAATGAAGAATATAAAATTCAGGAAAATGGTGGCCTCTTTGGGAGATGCCTTAGGTTGGGGTTGCTATAGGATCCAGTAGGTTGAGATTAGAGCACATGCAGTTAACTCTTGAGCAATGCAGGGGTTGGAGGTGCCAACTCTCCAAATGGTTGAAAATTCTAAATGATAAAAGTATAGTATAAATTATAGTAGGCACTCTGCATCAGTGCTTCCTCTCTATCTGCAGTTCCAATTCTGAGGATTCAACCAACCAATGGATTGTGTAATGACAAAAATTTGGATTTAAGTGGACCCATGTATTTAGTTCAAACCCAGGTTGTTCAAGGGTCAGCTGTATACAGGAAGTGTCTATGGCATGAGGTGATATGTTCAGGTACTTACTATGTATCTAATTTAAACTATAATTCAATAAATATAGATATATATATAGTGAATTTACAATGTTGTGTTAGTTTCAGGTATACAACAAAGTGATTCAATTATACATTTTTTTTTCCGATTCTTTTCCATTATAGGTTATTACAAGATTGAATATAGTTCCCTGTGCTATACAGTAGGTCCTTGTTGTTTATCTGTTTTATATAGTACTGTGTATTTTATATATAGTTGTGTGTATATGTTAATCCCAAACTCTTAATTTCACACATATCAAATACTGAACAATAAAAAACAATAAGAACCCACTGGACTTGGGAGAGCACTATATTCTGATCCAGGGTCTTTGGCTAAATTATTCTGGTACCTCAAACAAGGGACTTAGCTTGTCTGAGCCTCAGTTCCCTCATCAGTAAAGAGACTGGCTAATCTGCAAAGTGCCTTCCAATTCCCACAGTCTCTAATCCCGTGATCCAGAGAAATAACACAGTATGTAAACAAAGGAACTTCCCCAGTTAGCTTTCAGTTTACACACGTTGACACAGACTCGAAATATGAGGAAAGGGACAAAGAATATTAGTCTGCTAACTTATTATAAATAAATGAAAAATTCAAACAAGGAAAGACTAAATAAACAAGATTGCATTCGATTATTTGAAACTATACTGTCTTACCTCTGGATCAAATAGCTACTGTGCACAAGCCTCCAGTCACCCTTCCCATATCCCTTTCAAGATTTTCAAAGCAAGGAAAAGTTTGTAGAAACACTGAAATCTAGAGGAAAATGACATTCAATGACAAAAATCTCAATACATATCCACAGATGTGGTACAGATTGACTCAGAAGAAGGGAAGAGAAACTGCGGCCAACTTATAAAACCTCTTGACCATCCAGAGAAACCAGCAGCGTCATGTAAAGCAAAATAAAAATAATAATAATTGGAAAAATCCCACTGACATTCCTTAATTAGGACAGGAGCAGGCTTTCAGACCTGCAGGATCAAACTATTTGGTTCTCTTTTCACCAATGCAAATCAACATAGTAGCAAATGATAATAGCACATTTATAGTGCTTACTATATGCCAGCATATATAATTAGTTCACTTAATCTTCACATCAGCCCCTGTTGGCAAATACTATTGTCTCCATTTTACAGGTGAAGAAACAGGTATAGAAAGTTTAAGCGACTGACCCCAGGGTCAGTGAGTGGCTGAGGCAGGATTTAAATCTGACCTCTTGGCTTCTAGAGTCTGGTCCACTTATCACTGAACTATACTGCTCCTCAACAGTAAAAAAAAAAAAAAAAAAAAAAAAAAAGTAGCTGTGCCTGATGTCTATTGCATGATGCATTAAAAACGACTTCAAAATTCCGTGGAATAGAACAGTGGGTATTATTTAGCTTACGAGTTCATGGGATGCTGCCTAGACCTTACTGGGCGGTTCTGGTCTTGGCTGGGCCCACTCATAGGTCTGAGAGCTGACCAGCTATTGTCAGGGGCTCACACATCCTGGGGTTAGTTGGCTGTCATCTGGGGTGACTTGGCCCTCTTCCATGTAGTTTAGGCATCCCTCCAGCAACCTAACCCAGGCATGTTCTCCTGGCAGAGGCAGAGGTGCAAGAGCAAATGGGGACATACAAGTGCTTTTCACAACTCTGCTTGTAGTCACATCTGCACACATCCCCTTGGCCAAAGTAAGTCACTGCTCTTCAGTAAGAGGAACAACAAGAAAGGATGTGGACACAGGGAGAGGAGAAGAATTGGGGCCATTCACTTACCACAGTATCTGCTGAGAGGTACCAAAAAAGAAGCTTTTGCTGCAATGACAAGGCCTCTCCACTTGTGTCAGGGTTCTTCCCTGAGGCCATGGGCAGCGGCTCCCAAAAGGAGGGAGGTCCCAACAACATGTCATCTGGAGCCAAGCCCTTCAGACAACTGCCTTCAGAAATCTGACCTCCAGGGAAGATTCTCCAACAAGAGAGAGAAAACTCAAAGAAGGAACACAAAGTCAACTCCAACTCCCTCTCATTCCTCCCCTCTCAGGCTTCTAGATGACCTAACTGGGTACTTATATCAACCTGTCCTTCACTGTAACGTCTGAGAGGAGGATTTTTACAGCTGTCACAGGGAGAAGAAGGGAATCTAAAGAGATATTTATGCGGGAAAGTGTTTTCAGTTTCTACTAGGGTTTAGATTTACTACGTGGCAATTTCCAGGGCACTGCTTGTTGCTAATAGTTGCCTTGAGGCACCTGAGAGAACGTGGACTGTAGGTACGGTCATCTGTGGACCGGCACCCATCTGGCTGGCATCTGGGTCTCACGACTGTCCTCTGGTTTTCATTCATTTATTGAACAAGGACGCGTGGAGCACCTACACTAGGCTCTGGGAACACAACAGCTGTTCTGTGTTCACAATCCCTGGGGACCTCTTAGCCTGCTGCACTGATTTTTCACGGTCTCCCAGGTGGAAGGATGTTTCTTCCAGACCCAGAGTGCCCATTGGACTACCTTTAGGAATTAAAGTAGCAGGATTATTACTATTCTGTCTCCCACACCTCTCTGTCTTTAAGAGTGAATATAACCTCCTCTTCAATACATCCAGCGAAAAATACTTTTCCTGATCCCTAGAGAACAGAGATCCTATCCTACTTCATAGAAAGCAGAGAGCCTGTGCCTAGGAAGGGGTGGGGCTAAGCCTGAGTTAGCTCGTACAGTGGTACTGACAGTTTTCAGAAGCTACTTTTGGACACAGTAAGAGGCGGATGATGTGAGGTGAGGTGTGAGGTGTCAGTTGGTAGGGCTCAAACCAGCACCCTGACCGCACACTCTAGTTATAACCGTTCTGACCTCAAAGATGATGTGAAGATGCCATTGAAATGTTCTTTCATATACTAGATTCCCTACCTTCTCCTGGCTATTTTGTGAGGTCAGAAGCAGAGGCAGCAGTCAAGAATGAAAAGATAGCTTATGACGGACAATTATTAACTACTTAAGAATATAACTAACTTCCTGAATGTTTTCAGCTCAACATGCCTGGCTCAAATCAAATGCTCTAAATGTGGACTTCCCTGGTGGCGCAGTGGTTAAGAATCCACCTGCCAATGCAGAGGACAGGGGTTCGAGCCCTGCTCTGGAAGATCCCACATGCCACGGAGCAACTAAGCCCATGTGCCACAACTACTGAGCCGGCACTCTAAAGTCCGCGAGCCACAACTGCTGAGCCCACATGCCACAACTACTGAAGCCCGTGCGCCTAGAGCCCGTGTTCCACAGCAAGAGAAGCCACGGCAATGAGAAGCCCGTGCACCTCAACCAAGAGCAGCCCCCGCTCGCCTCAACTAGAGAAAGCCTGCACGCAGCAATGAAGACCCAATGCAACCAATAACTAAATAAGTAAAAAGAAGTGTTCCCTCCTCTTAAAAAATGCTCTAAATGTGTCTTCTAAAGTAATTTCACATCTCAGTGAATAAATTTCCATCGAAAAGGCATGCTCAGTCATAAGTACCCTAGTATAATGGCAGAGTATTTAGAGGCTAAATGATACAGATTATGCATTGTGCCATGTTCAGAAAGTTTTAAAATGGAACAATCATTTTCAAGGAACAAAAATCAACCCAAGAGGATAAAAGTGAGAAAAGGGGGCTTAGATTGCTGTGCAGAACCTCCAGTCAGGCAAAGAATGACAGTTTTTCATAAGGATCTGGAGATTAAAGGCTCTGAAAGCCTTTCTCCTATCGTGTATTAAAATAATTGTTTCTCTGATTCAAATCTCTAAGCAGCTTAATGCCTGTTCTTATCTTAGTTCAATTTAGAGAGAACATAAGAACAAAAATGATGTATCTGTTCAGTGTCTGCTTCTCCAAGTGAAATTGTTTAGGGACTTCCCTGGTGGCACAGTGGTTAAGAATCCGCCTGCCAATGCAAGGGACACAGGTCAAGCCCTGGTCCGGGAAGATCTCACATGCTGTGGAGCAACTAAGCCCATGCACCACAACTAGTGAGCCTGTGCGCCACAACTACTGAGCCCACCTGCCACAACTACTGAAGCCCATGAGCCTAGAGCCCGTGCTCCGCAACAAGAGAAGCCACTGCAATGAGAAGCCAGCGCACCGCAACGAAGAGTAGCCCCCGCTTGCTGCAACTAGAGGAAGCCTGTGCGCAGCAATGAAGATCCAATACAGCCAAAATAAATAAATTAATTAATTAATTTTAAAAAATATTTAAGTAACCCCAAAGCTCTGGGCTTATGTGATTGACAACATAGCTGGACATTCTTTCCAAAGACATGGGGAAGAAAGCCTCTCAGGCTAAGAATCAAATTGAGCAGTGGTGCTAGGATTGCTAGAGGGTATAATAAGCTCTTCCTAATGAAATATGTTTGGGGACAACTTAACCTAATATTAGAGGGAAGAAAAAATCTTTGTCCCATTTAATGCTCTGAATTTAACTGAATCACATGATTTCATCAGTCAGCATTCTCAGCTGACAGAATTGGGGTTCTTACCTAGGGCAAGAGGTAACCATCTTTACAGAAGTTACTGGCTTCCTCCAAAATTGAAAGAAACCATTGGTGAGCAAATGTCTGGCAATACCCCATGCTGGATTGTCTGTCGTGTGCCTCTCCTCTGGAGAGGAAGCTCTGGAACCAGAGTTTCCTTGTCTCAGGAATGTGGAGTACTTTGAAGGAGCACAGGAACCCTTCAAGCATGTACTGAAAACCTCATGGCAACCTAACCTGTTTCAGGACCCATGTCATGCATCTGAAAAGGCGGTACCCCTTATGTCATCAGGGGTGGCCTGCTTCTAATCGATTGGTAATGACTGTCTGAAGTGCCGTGTGGAAAGTGATTTGAAGACCCAACTCTGACAACTGGTGCTGTCAGTCATAATTATGGCGCATGTGGCATGATTTTGTCATTTCTAGTTCTGTTGACTTCAAACTACTGTTTTTCCTTGCATTTTCTCATTTCTTTAAAAACACAGGGGAAAGGAAACCTGGTTGGGGGTGGGAGCGTGGGTTTAGGTCCTCTGCAGTTTGAACAATGAAGATGGTCCTATATTTGTGTCATTCTCTGACAGTTTGTTAGATGCTTATTATAAAATGGTATGAGCATTTCTGAACCACAGTCTCCAGCATGGGAGTACTTGGAGAAGTGGACCACTGGCCCTTTCTCTTCTGGAGACAGGGAGGGAAATGCACCTCCTGGAATCCCAAAGAGCAAGAAAAGGTTTTGAAACCGCCAGGTCTCTTCTTATCACCTGCTAGACAACAGGCGCAGCTGCATCTGAGGACTGACGTTTCCTGGAGATGGCTGCTTTCCCTTCTCTCCATCCTTTTCCATGCCTGGTACCATAGTGGACATTCAACATGTTATTTGTTGAGATAAGTGTGGAATCCATGCTGCCTAGAGATGCCTAAAGATGTGCGAAACTGCCACAACTTAGGAAACATTTTTTAAATGGTCACATTCCTGGATTAGCACACACAGGCTTTTTTTTTTTTTTAACTCACAACACAATGCAGAGGAGCTTTCTCTGTCTCTTCCTGCCTTCTCAGTACATCCCCACTAATCTGCCTCAGAGAACATCGGGGCTAATTCTGTCCTGCCCTTCGTTCCTGTCTCTTAACCACAATTAGAAAACAAGGACTCCACATCACCTCTCACCCTGTGGTCTCTCATGCCCACACAGCTCCATGCATCTCTAATTGATCCCATCACCCACCTTCCTCAGCCCCTACGTTGCTGCCCTACAAACTCCAAAACTCACAGGTCTGTCATCAGTAAAGCCCCTTATCTTCTTAACCTTGTCTGAACAATTCCTTCTTCTTCTTACCGTGAACTTGGCTTTCTTAATTATATTGCTTCCCTGAAGCCCTCCCAACTGGCCATGTTTTATTTCCTATACCCCTTGTGCTACTGGACTTAGAGACAGGGTGGGTGTTTTCCTTGCTCCTCATTGCCTCTTGTAGACTCTCCTTAAAAGTCACTCAGCTTGGGCTTCCCTGGTGGCGCAGTGGTTGAGAGTCCGCCTGCCAATGCAGGGAACACGGGTTTGTGCCCCGGTCCGGGAAGATCCCACATGCCGCAGAGCGGCTGGGCCCGTGAGCCATGGCTGCTGAGCCTGTGCGTCCGGAGCCTGTGCTCCACAACGGGAGAGGCCACAACAGTGAGAGGCTCATGTACCGCAAAAAAAAAAAAAAAAAAAAAAGTCACTCAGCTTGTAGTTATAAGAGAAATGCAAATCAGAACTACAATGAGGTACCACCTTGCACTGGTCAGAATGGCCATCATAAAAAAGTCTACAAATAACAAATGCTGGAGAAGGTGTGGAGAAAAGGGAACCCTCCTACACTGTTGGTGGGAATGTAAATTGGTGCAGCCACTATCGAGAACAGTATGGAGGTTCCTCAAAAAACTAAAACTAGAACTACAATATGATCCAGCAATCCCACTACTGGGCATATACCCAGACAAAACTATAATTCAAAAAGATACATGCCCCTCTATGTTCACAGCAGCTCTATTTACGATAGCCAAGGCATGGCAACAACCTAAATGTCCATCAACACATGAAGGGTTAAAGTAGATGTGGTACATATATAAAATGGAATATTATTCAACCATAAAAAAGAATAAAATAATGCCATTTGCAGCTACATGAATGGACCTAGAGATTATCATACTAAGCAAAGTAATTCAGAAAGAGAAAGACAAATACCATATGATATCACTTATATGTGGAATCTAAAATATGACACAAATGAACCTATCTATGAAACAGAAACAGAATCAGGGACATAGAGAATAGACTGGTGGTTGCCAAGGGGGAGGAAGGTGGCGGGGGGAAAGACTGGGAGTTTAGGATTAGCAGATGCAAACTAGCATATGTAGAATGGATAAACAACAAGATCCTACTGTATAGCACAGGGAACTATATTCAATATCCTGTGATAAACCATAATGGAAAAAATATGAAAAATAATGTATATATATATGTATGTATATATATATGTATACATAACTAAATCACTTTGCTGTATACCAGAAACTAACACAATATTGTAAATCAACTATACTTCAATTAAAAAAAAAAGTCACGTAGCTTGAAGACTCACACCGTCAGTCAGTACCACTCACTCTGCCTCCTTGGTGCCCTTATATGAAGTCTTGGACCACCCCATCTCCCATCTTTGGAGATTCTTGTTCTTGGCTCACTGTTGCTTTCCCACCAACCCTAATCTTGTCACCAGCTTCTTCATTCGCCTTTGCTCATTCGTCACATCTCCTGGACTCCCCTTTCCTCTGTGTATGCTTGCTAACTAGGCGATCACATACTCTGATGACTCCCCAAATATGTCTCCAACTTACATACACCACTGCCTCCTTGACATTTCTGTTGAATGTCTAATAGGCATCTCAAAATTTATATGTTCGAAATTAAACTTATTTTCCCCAGCCCCCAAATCTACTCTTTTCTGTTGCCTCCCCCATGTGGACAGAGACTTTATTTTGTGCACTGCTAATGCCTATCATGTAGTAGTTTATCAATAAAAGTTTAATGAATGCATTACTTTATATCTTCACAATGGTAGTTGAAAACTAAATGTACAACAGACAATATTTTACTCCTACTCCATTGTGAGGGAGAAAGCTAAATAGGATTTCCTGAGCTTGCTCTGGAAATGTGATAGCACTGCACTATTACTGGTATTCGAGTACCTGGTAACTGACCTGTAAACTAACCTTTGTACAATACCAACTCTGATTTCTCTGCTTAGGGTCTCTGCTCCAGTCTAATACAGATTCCTATCAAGGTCACCCTCTTTGATGACAGGTTTGATGGTGCCACTTTTCTGCTCAAAATCCTTCAGTTATTTCCTTTTGAGTATATGATAAAAGGTTGATTTCCTCTGCCTGCCACGCAGAGCTCTCCTCTTTCGAGTTTGCACCTACCTATCCTCTTTTATTCTGGTTCCTGAATACACCTGTGTCAATGGGAACCTATTATCTCATATAACTGTAAAGATCTCTATGTACTAACATAGAAAGATGGTCAAAATATGTCAGGAGAAATACAAGCTGTGGAACAGCATGTACAGTGTGATTCTACTTTATGTACTTTAAAGTCTAGAAAAATAAAGACATACCACATATTAATTCCAATGATAAAGATTTTCAGTTTATACCAATATGTATTAGTGTTTTATTTTTGAAAAGGTTCACAAACTCATAGAGAAAGAGATCAGAGTTGTGGCTACCAGAGGTGGGAGCAGGGAGAATAGAACAGAACAGAATAGAATAGAAAGAATAGAAAGCCCAGAAATAAACCCATGCACCTATGGTCAATTAGTCTATGACAAAGGAGGCAAGAATATACAATGGAGAAAAGACAGTCTTTTCAGTAAGTGGTGCTGGAAAAACTGGACCGCTCTCAATACATGTAAAAGAATGAAAATAGAACATTCTTTAATACCATACACAAAAATAAACTCAAAATGGGTTGAAGATCTAAATGTAAGACTGGATACTATAAAACTCCTACAGGAAAACATAGGCAGAGCACTTTTAGACATAAATGGAAGCAGTATCTTTTTTGGTCCACCTCCTAGAGTAATGAAAATAAAAACAAAAACAAACAAATGGGACCTAATTAAACTTAAAATCTTCTGCACAGCAAAGGAAACCATAAACAAAATGAAAGACAACCCACAGAATGGGAGAAAATATTTGCAAATGAAGCGACTAACAAGGGATTAATCTCCAAAACATACAAACAGCTCATGCAGCTCTATGTCAAAAAAACAAACAACCCAATCAAAAAATGGGCAGATCTAAATAGACATTTCTCCAAAGAAGACATACAGATGGCCAAGAGGCACACAAAAAGATGCTCAACATTGCTGATTATTAGAGAAATGCAAATCAAAACTACAATGAGATATCACCTTACACCAGTCAGAATGACCATCATCAAAAAATCTACAAACAATAAATGCTGGAGAGGGTGTGGAGAAAAGGGAACCCTCCTAACACTGTTGGTGGGAATGTAAATTGGTACAGCCACTATGGAGAACAGTATGGAGGTTCCTGAGAAAACTAAAAATAGAACTACCATATGATCCAGTAATCCCACTCCTGGGCATATATCTGGAGAAGACCATAATCTGAAAAGATACATGCACCCCAATGTTCATTGCAACACTATTTACAATAGCCAAGACAATAGAAGCAACCTAAATGGCCATCGACAGATGAATGGATAAAGAAGATGTGGTACATATATACAATGGAATATTACTCAGGCATAAAAAAGAATGAGATAATGCCATTGCAGCAACATGGATGGACCTAGAGATTATCATACTAAGTGAAATAAGTTGGACAGAGAAAGACAAATATCATATGATATCACTCATATGTGGAATCTGATTTTAAAAAATGATACAAATGAACTTATTTACAAAACAGAAACAGAATTACAGGTATCGAAAACAAACTTATGGTTACCAAAGGGGAAATGTGTTGGGGAGGGATAAATCAGGAGCTTGGAATGAACATACACACACTACTATGTATAAGATAGATAACCAACAAGGACCTGCTGTGTAGCACAAGGAACTCTACTCAGTGTTCTGTGATAACTTATATGAGAAAAGAATTTGAAAAAGAATGAATATATGTATAACTGAATCACTGTGCTGTACACCTGAAGCTAACACAACACTGTAAGTCAACTATACTCCAATAAAATTAAAATAAAAAATAATAAATTTTTTAAAAAACACCGATCATTTGGTCACTTGCTCATATCCTTGAAAAGCTAAGAACTCCTTCATCTTTAAGTTCCTACCAACTAGCTGAAGGATTTGGCACATAGTTGGTGTTCATAGTAGTTTGCTGACTTCTAATGATTCTGCTGAGAAACCTTAGATTATCACCCAAATCAACTTAGTTTGTTAACAAAAAGCTAGTAGGTGGGACTTCCCTGGTGGCACAGTGGATAAGGCTCTGCGCTCCCAATGCAGGGGGCCCAGGTTCGATCCCTGGTCAGGGAACTAGATCCCGCATGCATGTTGCAACTAAGAGTTCACATGCCGCAACTAAGGAGCCCACATGCTGCAACTAAGGAGCTGGCGAGCTGCAACTAAGACCTGGTACACCAGATAATTTTTTTTTTTTAAAAGGTAGTAGGACTGCAGCCATTTAGACCATAGGGATCATTTGCAAAACTGCTTCCGTCCACCTCCCTTACTAAGTAAGTAAATAAAATGTGCATCAACGTCATCCAGGACTTGCTTTTCAAAGACTTCTCTTGACTCCTCATCTCATCACTCTCATTTTCCCACACATGTAACATCTACTGAGCTCTGACCGTCCCGGTCTCTGAGTCTGAAGCATCCCTGAGGAAGGGCAGGGTCAGTGAAGGCCAAGGCTGGTGAGCCTCTGAGGTCAGAGTTCTAGGCTTTCCGCTCTACCAGCCCCTGAAGTTAAGGAATAGCAAAGCCTTGTTGTAGGACTTTACAAGCAAAGCCTTGTTGTAGGACTTTACATTTGTCCCCAAGCAATGTTCTCAAACATCAAAATCATTTTGAACTTTTTTCTGCTTTCTCTAATATTAGCTATACCTGCCAGTTTTGTGTCACTATACATTTAACATTCCTTATATGTATTCATCTGTGTCTATGAATTAAAAATATACATATCCCTAACGGCAGAGTATCAAAGAGAAAATTTTGTGGCCCAATTTAGCTTGACATACATCCAATAATAATCCCTTCCTCAGTGTAGCTGTAAATCTACCTGAAAATATTATCATACACTCTACATTTCTTCATATCATTCACTAATAACCAACAGGATGCTGGAGGATGGAAACACACACACGCAAAGACAAGGTTATGGTATTTGCATTTGTTCTTTAAGGAGTGGCCAAATAGGGAGGTGTAGTCAGCCCAGGCTGAGAGGTAGACCTGTGTATTTTCTGCTACCTGAGGAGCAATGCCTGATGGGGTTTCCTGGGTTGGTCTCTACTCAAATGGCAGGCTTCTCTCCATTATCAAAAACATGAGTGGAACAGAGCCCAGTGTGTTAAAATAGACAGAAAATTGCTTGATTTATCTGAAATACTTATCACTGAAGATTTTGGAGTAGAAAGACACAATCACAGCTGTGCCTTAGAATAACTCTTTAGTAGCAGGGTAACTAATGGCATAAAGGGGTTGAGATCTCAAAGGCAGCAGGAGCAGGTAGGACAAGATTTCAGTAGTGTAGATGAGAGAATATGGAGGCCTGCATAAGAACATGGTAGTTGGCATAAGAAAAATGAGATACACAGGATGGGCACTACAGTAAGAAGACATGGGAGCTGACCAGGTATGGGGTGGGAAGAACAAGAAAGCTGGAGGAAGTGTCTAAGATGATGTTGAGATTTCTAGCCTGGGTGACTGAGAAGATGTTGGTTGGATTTACCAGGACAGTGAACTCTAAAGAAGTTGCACATTGAGGGGAGAAGACATGCTGAATTTCATTTCAGACTTGTGGTATTTGGAGTGTCTGTGGAGCACAAGGTTGGTGGTCAGGAGAGTAAACAGGACCGAGAATGATAATATGAGGGTCAATGGAATCAATATAAGAGTGGAAGCCATAGAAAGATGAGATCTCCCAAGAAGAATACATGGCAAGAAAATGAAAAGAGGGGAAAGGATAGGTCCTAGGAGAGCACTACCATTTACAGACCAGGTAGAAGAAAAGGAAAAATGAAAGGAGCCAGTATGGTCAGAGGCAGGCAAAAGTAGTGCTCTTAAATACCAAGAAAGGAAAGTGATGGGGGTGGCGATCAGTGAACCCCCACTCCTACCCCAGAGCCATGTCAAGAAGCATTGAAAAGGACAAGTGAACAGAAATCAAAGAGTAAGAGAAAGGACTGAGCACTTACTAAGTAGGCATTAGGCTAAGCATTTTACAGGCACCATCTCTTAATGCTTAATTGACACCAGAGGTTCAAATCCTGGCTCCACCGTTCACTAGTTCTGTGAGCTTGGATAAACGTACTCTGCTTTAAATGAGGGTGACTCATCATCTCACAGGGTGGCATGAGGATCGTGTAACAGAGCATTTCAAGGTATGTAGTTGGTTATGGGGTCAATGAGAGTCATTATTATCATTCCCTTGGGTTTGCTTTTATGATATCTGTCTCCCCCACAGAAATCCCCATGAGCCCCAAAATCATGTGTTTTGTAAGTTTTATTTGTTATTCAATGACTGAAACTCCCCAGTGTCTGCAAGCAGTAGGCACTCAATAAATACTGGCTGAATAACTGAACAGTCTCATTTCATCTACATATCCTTGCCTATGGGTACACCTTTGGTTTTCTCCTTAAAGAAGGAATGAATTCTCATATACATGCACTGGTCCATGGTAGGTTTTTCAATTTTCACAGGAGGATGTCATTCTTAACCACACTTTAATTGCCTATTAGTTAAAAGATCCCGGACTGAGGGGGAAATGGAGAGTTACTAATCAATAGGCATGAGGTTTTAGTTAAGCAAAAGGAAGAAGCTCTATAAATCTGCTGTACATTGGACCTATAGTCAACAATAACATATGGTACTAAAATATTTGTTAAGAGGATAGATCTCATTTTAAGTGTTCTTACCACAATAAAATAATTTTTTAAAATCTTTCATAAAATACAAAAATATAACACAATCAGTGATCAAATACATTGATAAGGGACCGATTGCTTAATATTTTATTTTTATTCCCTCATATCTTGAGATAATATCATTTGCAAATAGCAAGACTAAGAATACTTTGACTCTTGAAAATTCATATTTGTGGAAATAAGATGCTTGTCAAGAAGCATCATTTTATAGATGGAAAAACTAGTTGATTATTCAGTCCTGGCTAATGCGATGACTTCATATTCTCTTATGTATTTTAGTGCATGTGGTATTGTTTGCTTATTCAGAAAAAAATATATATTCTACTTAAGTCTTAATAAAATAACAGCTAACAGTTATTGAGTGCCTGCTAAGTGGTTTTGATATACTTAATCATATAGTTCTCATACCACTCTCATGAGAACTCATTCACAGGTGAGGAAACTAAGGCATAGACAGGTTAAGTTCAAAGACATATAGTAGTAATTAGTGGATTTGAGATTTGAACCTACGTGCCTTAGGCACTAAAGTATAAGAAATTGCTTATGATGAGACAAGTATCTAATAAAATCACATTTTATTGAAGGATTTTTAAATACAACCCATAGTAAGAAATATATTTCACTTTGTATTATACATTCTCCCTCTGCCTATATGTTACATACTCAACAAAAGTTTCACATAAAAACACTTGTCCTTAGGATTGGGAGTTTGGGATTAGCAGATGCAAACTAGTATATACAGGATGAATAAACAACAAGGTCCTACTGTACAGCACAGGGAACTATATTCAATATCCTGTGATAAACCAAAATGGAAAAGAATATGAAAAAGAATATGTATATATGTATAACTGAGTCACTTTACTGTACAGCAGACATTAACACAACATTGCAAATCAACTGTACTTCAATAAAATTGAGAAGAAAACACTTGTCCTTACTATGTATAAAACTCTAATATATTCAATTCTATTCCATTCTTTTTCACTAAAAAATTCTAGTTGAACCCTACCTTGTATACATTTGTTTCACAATCAACTAATGGTTTGAGACCTGCAGTTTGGAAAACCACAATAAGGGACATATATAAGACACAGTAACACTAAATGAAGCTAATAATAACTAGGGATGTCATTTATTAAGCATCTACTATGTGCCAAAATAGTGTCATTGATATTTATGTGTAATAGCCTCAGTTCTCATTACAACCCTGAAAAGTAACTCAATCTTTTTTCACAGAAGAAACCAGGATGAGGAAAGGTTAAAAGATTTGTCCTACAGAGAGTAGCCTGAGCAAAGGTTCCTTCCGCTAGTCTACTCTAGTAATAGCATTGTAGTATTATTAAACAATGAAATCCATGTTTAAAACAAGATGCAGGTCTGTATTTCACTAGCAGGAAACTTATTAAAAGGCAGTATCTAATTCACTGCTACCCAGTAGTTTTTAAAAACCTAACCTTAGAGAAACTATAATTAGGAAGGAGTGAAGAATATATAGTCTACCCATTCTTTTAGAACATGCTTACTATTATGAGTCAGATACTGTTCTAAATACTACACAATCCTCATTTAATCCTCATGATGACCTGAAGAGGTAGGTGCTGTAGCATTATTAGCCCCACTTTACTAACAAAGAAACAGAGGCACGGGAATTTAAGTCACACACCTAGTAAAAGCAGCAGAGCAGGTTTCCAGCCTAGCAGTCTTAACCTTTCATTGTGCTGTATCTCTCAAGTTCAACCTAGACCGAATCATAATGCTGACCTCCTCCCTTCTATCTCACACTATTGTTTTTGTGCATTTAGCTTTGATGTGATGTCATTGGCCTATGTTGAGTTGATATGAGGTCCCATATAAAGAACAGCACCAACATACTCAGTATTGTCATTGTTTATCATGTCCCTTATGAGAACTCAGGATGAATTCCTATCCAGTCACTATATCAGAAAGATTCTACTCTTCAACCGCTGTTGGTTTTTATCATATAGCTACTGTGAAATGTGAAAATGACCAGTATTTCCTTATTGTGTTGACTATTAGACAACTTATACTCAAGGATGTAACTCCTGTCTCCATATTTCTTTCTTCTTCTGTTCCAACTGCTCTTGGAGGCTTGCTTACTTTATTTGGTGGAAGTTGGTATAACGTCTTTTTGGAACAAAATGAGAATACATAAACATGCCTCAGTGCATATTTATGAATTATTATTAACCTTCATACAGATGAAATTGATACTAGGAGACATTTGAATAAAGTACTCAAGTCTGTAGCACATAGTTTAGCCCTTAATATTATGCTGACGTATTTGTAAGCTGCTTTTTCCCAGGCTGCCCAAGTTTGTGTGGAGAAATACATCATAATTATAGTAATCATCCTAGGTTCACCCAAGTTGTGTGACCTTAATGCAATTCATGTCATCTCTCTGCGCCTGTTTCCTCTTCTATAAAATGGAAATAATATATGTACCACGTAGAAGGTGGCTGGGCAGAAGAAGAGTTAGTTTATGTCAAGCGCTTACAAAAGTTCCTGGGACACATGCATAACATAGGTCATCACCTGTACCGTCACCATCACGTCCCCCTCTATCTCCTACTCCTTCCTCTTCTCCTTGGATCTTGCTCATGTTGTTTTTGGAGAACTTTCAGCCCCTCTCAAAGTGTTATCCTTACTTCTAAGGGTTCCCAGTGAGGTCTCAGGTGTTTCCACTGTCAGTTTTCTCAGGTGTTTCCCCTCTAACTTACTACCTTGTTTCCCACTTCCACCAGTGCCACTTGAGGGTTGCCCAGCCCAGCCCTTTCGTGCAGCTACTGACCCTTGTGCCTAACATGCTTCCTCAATACTGAACAACATGCAAATCTTTAACGTGTACCATCCCCTGGAGTCCTAAGACTTTGCTTCTGCATCACAACCATGCCAAACCTTATCACCGAAGCTCTCTGATGCAGCGTTCCTTCTGCTGAGTTTCCTTTATCCCATCTTGCTATGGAATTGAACATATGTCCTTGAAGCTTAGTCAAAACCAATATCCTGAACACACGCCACGCTGCCCTCTCCATCCCCTTGCCCTCACTCCTCCTCCACGCAGGAGCCCCTTCCCTTGTTCTCCTTCTGCCAATACCCATCCCTCACCAAACCCATGCAGCCATGTATGAAACCCAGCTTGGGAGCAGCTGACACCCTCCTACAGATCACTGTCTGTTTCCTGTATTGGCGAGCACTCCCCACTTAGCTTGATCTCAAATTGCTTGAGGTTAGAGAGCACGTCTGAGAATTCCTCGCCTTCACAGCACTTAGTTCGGAACTGAACACAGAGGCGGTTTTCAGAAACAGTTGTTGGTTGACTGATTAATTGGCATTGGTCTTGATAGCTCCTGGCCAGACCAGAATAAGAAAGCTCTTTGGGGAGGGAAACATTGTCTCAGGTAGAGTGACCTAGCACCCCAGTTTGTTCAAGACTACCTCCATTTTAGCACTGAAAAGTCCCATGCCCCAGGAAACCCCTTGGTCCTGGGCAAACTGAGATGGTCACCTAGCTCCAGGAGTCCCCAGTTCAAACTACTCCCTTTACACTCCAGACCAGATACCAGTCCTCTCATTTCCACGTCATGTGTCTGCCCCTACATCCCTGGACACACATACATACTCACATGAGTCATAGCACCATTTATCTATCCCCTGCTCTCCCAGCTTGTATCCTGTCATATAAATTAGTGGTCCACAATTGCTTCAGACTACCGACCAAAGAAAAACGTACTTGTCATCTCAGCCTCTTCTCTCAGCTTTGTGACCTCCCCACTTAGCCCTCTGTGACATTCATTTTTCTCCAATCAGCAGAGAACCTGGGTAGAAACACAGTACTCTCAACTCTGAGAGGCTGGATTTCAGATATTGCTGGCTTCTGCCTTCTGAATCTTTGTGGAATGATCAGGATTTAATGCATTTTCATATATCGGGTTGTCATTCTTAGAAAGCAACAGCTGAGGAAAATCCCTGGTGCATGAGCTCCTTCCACCTCATTATCTCCCCACATCCACAATTGCTTTTTTCACACTAATACCGTCAACCCTTCCACCAGCACTTGGGTCCAGCACAGCCTCACCATCTGCTCATGTGACACCAACATTGTGGCCTCCCTCCATGCCTCCCTAAATGGGGCGGAGACGGCAAGTGTGCCAGCTGGCACGAGTGACACAAACGTAGACAGTGATGAATCATGGCCCAGGACAGGGCAGAGGAAGGGAGGACACCGACGGCTAATTGTGTGTCATCAGTGCTGCAAGGCAGAGCTCTCTGCTTGCGGAAGCAGAATCAACGTGCTGTTTCTGTTCCTGCAGTAAATGCATGAGCTTCTTTTTAATATATGGTCGCAAGAGAATGTTCAATAGAAAAGAAACCTAGAAATCAAGATCCAAATTGTTCTATATTTGCTTCTGTGCATCTCTAACTGGTATTTTATTGAGGACTCTCCAGGGAGCTTGAGGATGGCTTTAAAGTGACAGGAAGGGGTTTCTGGCTGCTCAGGGGAGGAACCAAGGCCAAGGTGACTCATGCTGATGGGCCAGTTCTGTCCCGTAGGCCGTGGAAGTTCCCATCTACCTCTACCACCCTGCGTCTCCAAGGTTCTCTGTTCTTTATGCCCTGCACTTGATTCATTCATTCATTCAGTTCTCTCTGAATGCTGTTTCCATAGTTAAATTGGCCAAGCAGCTCTTCAAGATTTTTTCTATGTATAGCAAATTTAGATACATTGACCTTGCTTTTTTATTGTTACTGTTGATTATGATGTATTTGATGTTAAGACAATTCTGTTTAAAAAGTTTCTATTCTTTATTTTTCTGAGTCGTCTTACATATATATACACATATATACGTATATATAATATATATACATATGGATCGTATATAGAGAGATCATACATATACATATATATACACACACACACACTATTTTGCTTTCATTTACTTCATTTTCACCTTTTTCTCTTTTCAATGGAAGAGGTAGCACAAATGTCCCTTGTAAAATATAATATTCTTCCTCAATAGAGGAAGCTAGATGCCATTTTTGTTTTTGTTTTATCCAAAAAGCCCCCATCGATCCTGCCTGTTCTCCAAGCTTATTTCTTCTAAGGGCTGATGAAGCTGAGAGAGAGAAATATGTTTCCTTCCACATGGATGAGATACAGAGAAATCAGATCAAGGCTGTGCAGGAGACAGAAACAGCCCCAGAGGCAGAGCCCCCAAACTGTTGGAATCCTAGCGTTAGCTCCAAAACATCCGGGTCAACTGGCTAGGTTCCCTCCTGTCGGGTTGACTCAATTGACTAGTGCAGCACAAAAGAAATAGAAACGTCATGGCCTTGACTTTATAAACTAGCTACTAGCAAGAGCACCAATCAGTGGGGCAGCTTGGGAGCACCTATCTCTCATTCCTATAGGAAACATCCTTATCCAAGTCTCTTCTCTGTTGCTGAAGAGATAAGAAATAAACAAAATGCTTGAAACAGTAGAGATGGCGGGCATGAGCATTGGCAATTTACACGTGCCAATAAACAACTTCAGGCACAGAGAAACACACGTGAATGTCTAGAGATTACTGGATGGTCAGAAGTTGTGCCAGGAGGTCCACTGGGGGAGAAGGGGTAGAACATGTCAGATAATGGAACAAAATCCTTGTAGAGCCAGAAACAAGCCATGTGTGAGAGAGAGTGATTGCAAAGTATGATTTGGAGCCTACCTGGAGATAAAGGTGGTGATGGATACAGCCAAAAGGTAAAGACCTTTATAACAGGATGGTTAGGCGTTTGTACTTTAGACACGTTAACACTGGAGATACTCGAGGCTTCTGAACCAAAGAGGAAAGGCTTCTAACCAAAGAGTTAGAGAAAATGGAAGGTTGAGGGAAGATTTTTTTTTTTTTTTGGTTGGGGGGTGCCGCACTGGGTCTTCGTCGCTGTGCACGGGCTTTCTCTGGTTGTGGCGAGTGGGGGCTACTCTTCTTTGCAGTGCGTGGGCTTCTCATTGTGGTGGCTTCTCCTGTTGCGGAGCACGGGCTCTAGGTGCGCTGGCTTCAGTAGTTGCAGCATGCGGGCTTGGTAGTTGTGGCTTGCGGGCTTAGTTGCTCCGCAGCACGTGGGATCTTCCTGGACCAAGGATTGAACCCATGTCCCCTGCATTGGCAGGTGGATTCTTAACCACTGTGCCACTAGGAAGTCCTGAGGGAAGATTCTTAATCCAAATGACCCTTAAAGAAAATGATGCCTTTTGCTAGAGTGAGGAGGAATTGCAGAGCTAAGGTACCAGAAGCAGGTGTGAGAGAGTGGGCAAAGTTCAAGGCTCTGCTTCAGTGTGGTGGCTAAAGAAATGGATATGAACGTGGATAAAGACGCCAAATGGTGCCTCTCTGCATTGGAGTTGAGCTACTTTGCCTCTCCCCATAACTCTCCACACTTTTGTGTATGATGCGATTTTGATGCTGTGACCCAGGTGTTTTGCCCCCTGGGGATCAGAAAATGTGGGATTCTAGTCCTGGGTCTAACACTAACTAGCTATGTGACCTTATGTTAGTCATTCCAGGGCTGGAATAAGAACTTGAGACTAAAACCTAAAAGATTATGGTTTCCCCCTCCCTGCCCCTTATGTACTTCCAAATAGAAACAATTTTTAAGCCATAAAGGATGTACAAAGATGCCCTACCAAGTTCTGATTCTTCTCCCAAAATGATTACTTTGATACTTTTAAACAAATCAACATTTTTAAAATATCTTTCCCCATTTTAGTTTCCCTGCTTTGCTGATTGTCAGTCTAAGGACATGTTTGGTTTCCTTGTTGGAAAATCCAGCTGTCGTCAGTTCTCCTTGCTGGGCCTCTGTTTTCTCATCTATGAAATAAAGATTTTAGATGGGAGGATCTCCAAGATCTTTTCCAGCTTAACTTTCTGTAATTTCGTAACCTCAAAGACCTCTTTTCTGTCTACCTTTATCACCGTCTCATCTTGCCATTTGGTGTTTCCTAATGGGAATGAGAAAAGTAATGGCATTTCCATACTCCCCCAACTCCTCATACCTATTAAAGGCTACATCTAAACCTCGGTGAGTATCTGGGACATTTCTGAATCAAATGAAAGGATAATTGTGTCCCTTTTTGTGTCCAAACCTTATGAAGGATATATGTCTATAATAAGATGTGATCATCAGTAAAGTCCTCTACTTACTGGTAGAAAGCATTTTGGAATAAAGGCAACATCTTTTCGGAAAAGGATAAAAGTTGTGACTGATATAGGATACCTGTACAGTGTTTTCATCCACACCGGTAGTTTAGGTTCTGAAGATTTCCCTTAACCTTTCTAGGCTTCAGCTTTCCTGTTTGTTCATTCATGCGTCATTTACCTGCCTCTAATACTCTATAATAAAGTAAGTCTATCTCTAACATTTTATGAAATTGCCCACGAACAGATTTCACCCTACATCTTGCCAATTCATATGCCACTATCCTTTGACTTTTCACCTCTGTCCTGAATGGCAGTATTGCCTTGGTTCCCACGCATCCCCTGAGAGGGGCGCAGCAGAACCTGGGTCTCTCTACAAGCCTTGCTGTGGTCTGCTTCTCAGGTGGGAGCTGTTCATTCTTTTCTGGAAGGTTTATGTAACAGATGTTACAAGGCAGACAAGTAAGCACACACTCCCTGAGCCCGGAGCCCAGGGAGCCAGGCACACACACCCTTGCCAATACCAATACAAGGAGAGCTGCTGGGTGATGGAGGGAGTGTGCTCTGAGGGGCGGGCGCTGCTCCGAAGCCCTGCTAATGTCTCTGTGTGGCCATGCTGTATTTTCAGCTTGTCATCATGGCTGGGACAGTGCTGCTTGCCTACTACTTCGAATGCACTGACACTTTTCAGGTGCATATCCAAGGATTCTTCTGTCAGGACGGAGACTTAATGAAGCCTTACCCGGGGACAGAGGAAGAAAGCTTCATCACCCCTCTGGTGCTCTATTGTGTGCTGGCTGCCACCCCAACTGCTATTGTAAGTACAGAAAAGGATTTCCTTCTCTACTGTTGGATCCTAAACAACATTTTCTGTCTGCTTTTTCTCCTCTTTCCTCTATTCCTGGGCGTTCACCAGCAGCCTTATCAGGCATGCCCTGTTTCAGCCCAAACAGAGTGAGTAGAGCTGTGCATAAAATCTCATTAAAACAGGTCTTGTCTTTTATAGGTGGCTTTTGCTTTTTGGTTCCTGAATTTAAATATATATACATATATATTTTTAAAAGAATGTCTGAATGTCATACGTATATATTTTTTAAATGAACAGGCCTGAGTGGCTGCCAGGTTAAGAACAGCTACTGTACTCTTGAAAAAATACGCTGTGCGTTGTGTGTATTCAGAAGAGGTCTTGAATGTAAATGCTGGCCTTGATACAAAGCCTCAATCAGAGTGGAATAGAATCCCCCAGGCCTGTATCTCTTGCTCTTCTGACTGAACTTCCAGAGAGGCCAGAGATGAAAGAAACCCCTTGACCTGAAGTTTGCTGTGAATTGTTCTGGGCGGCTCTGGCTCTGCTCACATTACATCACATGCAATTAAGTTGCAAATTTACCTTCATTGATTGCATTCTTCTCTCTCAAGAGGCAAAAAGAAAAGTGGCAGACAGGCCTCTTGGAAGACTATTTCAAAAGCGTAAAGCTCATAGATCCGTATTGTCTGGTAAAATGATTTCGCATTTAGACATCTTAATTTGATTTTAAAAAAATGACTTCGTGAGTGTTTTTACATAAACATTTCTGTGTCTGAACATGCTACAACGTCAGATTATTTGGGACGTAATTTCAGTTATTATTTCCTCCCTTTCTCTGCCAAAGCTGCCTCCCCCCCAACTCTCCCTCCTCCCCTCCCTGCCCTCTCCCACTCCCCTCTCCTTGGAGCAGTAATAAAAATACCGACTGGCACGCTGAGGAATGTACTGATTGCTCAGACATTTAGTTCGAGTATTGTTTTCTATGCAAATGTTTTATTTGCTTTAAGATGAGAAGTAGAATAGAATTGTGAGGAGGAAATAATATGGACATAATGAGTCGTAGTACTTTAAGTTCATTTTGATCGTTGATCCTAGACTTGACAAGTTCCCCCTTAAATAATAAGGCTACACCATAGGAATTACGGTCAGCAGTGATGAAACGTGATCTATCACAGTGGTTAAAAACACATGCTTTGCAGTCCGACCTTCCAGGGTTCACATCCTGTCTATATGACTTCAGGCAAGTCACTCTACTGTTCCCTCCCCCCAAAATGGGAATAACGTGACCGCCTATTTCACAGAGTTGTCAAGACTTAAATAAGATGCTTCATACAAATGACTTGGCACAGCGTCTGTCATGGACTAAATGGTTAGAAGTCGGGGAAACAAAGAACCTGGCTGGAAATCGATCTTTACCGTCTTCAGGATCACAGACCAACTTCCTCTCCCTGCAGAGAAGGAGATTCCACTGAAACCCTGGTATCACCTCCTCTTTAGAGTGATGGGGGATGTGCCCTCTCCCAGAGGAAGGCTGATCTCCGTGTTCCTCTTACCTTTCCCTTTTCCTTTCTCACCAGCCCAAGGACTAAGAGAAAGCATAAAAGACACCCTTCTAAGTACCTTAAAAGGTGACACACTTCACTCCTCAGAAAAAACCTGGAGGCCACATTGGGTTCTATCTGTAACCGTTTAATGGCAGCTCTACCTAGTCCTAGAATTAGTCTGGAATCAGGTCCTGGTTTCTTCCTGTCCCATAAACATATCATTTTCTCATGTACTCAGACATAAATCCCTGAGTGATCCATTGACTGACTAACATATTTTCCTCTCTTCTTCCCAGTCCCAGGAAACATCATTGCCTAGGTTCTCTTGCAATTACTTTTTGTAATTATAGTTTTTTCCCTTAAAAAAAAAAAACAAAAACACTTAAGGAAATCAAGGGAAACAGATCAATAAAAATTATGAAAAATCAGTGAATCAGAAAACAATAGGATAAATAAGTAAAATGTACAACCCCCTGGTTAGTCTAATATACGAAAGGCAAAAGTTAAAAAAAAAGAAAGAAAGAATATATAAGCAAAAATATATAAACCTTTAAAGTCTACACTGTAGTTTTATTTAAATTGTATATTCAATTCTATGCCAATACATGCTTACTTCTCAATAAAATTGATAATATTCTATGAAAAGATAACTTACTAACAACAATGCCTTTAAAAATGTAGAAAAGCTGAATAAATGAATACAAATTTTTAAACATGTCTAAAATTTATTGCACAAAATAGTACTGGGGACACATAACTATAGTACAAATTCCTTCAAACTTTCAAGGGATAGAAAACCCATAGCTGGGCTTCCCTGGTGGCGCAGTGGTTGAGAGTCCGCCTGCCAACGCAGGGGACACAGGTTCGAACCCTGGTCCGGGAAGATCCCACATGCCGCGGAGCAACTAAGCCCGTGTGCCACAACTACTGAGCCTGCACTCTAAAGCCCGCAACTACTGAGCCCTGTGCCACATCTACTGAAGCCCACGCGCCTAGAGCCCATGCTCCATAGCAAAAGAAGCTACCGCAATGAGAAGCCCGCGCACCCCAATGAAGAGTAGCCCCTGCTCGCCGCAGCTAGAGAAAGCCCGCGCGCAGCAACGAAGACCCCACGCAAATATAAAAACCCAGCCAAAAATAAATTAATAATAAAAAAAGAATAACTATTTAAACGGTTCCAGAGCCTTAAAATAAGTGGAAAGCTTTTCAATGCACATTATGAGGTGAGAAAAATATGGATTTCAAACACTTAGAAAGTCTACATACACACCCACAAAAGCATCCTCAATTAGGAATGTTGTTGCAGGCAGATAGAAAAGGATTGATAGATTTGTCTACCTGAAAATAAGCATTTCTACCAAAAGAAAAAGTAAATAAAGACTGCAAAACAATTTTGCAGCATGAGACTCCAATGTAAATATTTCTAATACTTAAAAAGATGAGCTTCCCAAAATAAAAATGAGAAAGGACAAAAATAGACAATTAACAACAATAAATTGACTGTATGCATATAAACATTTCTAAACTCATCAATTATCAAAGAAAAATTACTTTAAATACAGTATTTTTCCAAAATAAGTTTGGCAAATGTTTTAAAGTTTAACCCGTGTTGTTAAAGGTGCAGATACTTTCATACAATTCAAATGTAAACCGACATTTTCTTTCTGAAGAGCAGCTGGTCGAGATGTACTGAGAGTTTTATAAACTTCAGACCCAGTCATTAATTCCATGCCCTGAATTTATGTCAAGGAGATAACCAGAGTTTTATATAAATACAAAGATTTGTATATAGGGATGTTCATGTCAGTGATAGTTTTAAGAGTGGAAGGAAAACTTGGCTAAATACACAGCACTAGAGGATTGTCTAAACACATTTTGGGCAGCCATGTTTCTGAAAAACCTCTAATAGCAAAGAAACATGCTTGTGATTTAGTGAAATGATGTTTATGAAGGCTAAAAAATTGTATATAGTATTGCAGATAAAAGTTTTTCTCTTCTATAAGAGAATTTGAACTTCCCTTAGTTTTCTAGCTCTGTTTCCTTAGAAAAAGATATGTATCAGCTATGTTACTAGGCAAAATTAACCCCTGATTGGTGAACTGCATCTGGACTCAGAGAACTATAACTACCTGAAAAGGTGCCATGCTGTGACTTCCAAGTACAGTGACTCTGGACACTTGGCATGTCCAGTGTGGGAACTTGGAAGCTATGTCTATGGAGTTGCTATACCATATATTGACTCCTATGGGACATGATGAGTCTTTTAAGCTGGTGGCTCCTGCGTCCTCTGATATGTCTGCAGTCTCCTTGCAGCTGAACTGTACTGGACCACTGCAAGGGCATGTGCTAAAGAGCAGCATGTGATGCTGCCCTGTTGGCAAGCTATTGTTCCTCCCAAGTGGACCAGTGCCAGATGAAGCATGTGGTTGTCTGTGGGTCTGAATATTTAATAGACCCTAACAAGACAGCATGTGTGTTACAAGTATAATCCCAAATTTATAATTACACATAAAAGGCTAGTAAGAAATAAACTAAAAATGTATAGCTGTTATCTCTGAGTGCTAATGGTACAGTCTTTTTTTTTCTGTGTTATATACGTATGTTTAAATTCTACATCAATGCAGTATTTTCAAATTGAAAGATATATTTTTAAAACATTCCAGTTCTTCTGACATAATTATGAAATAACCAATCTTTAATAAGACTTGAAACTAGCAATTCTAATAAACAAAAACACACATGGCCAAAAAACAAAACAGAACTTTATGATGAATTTTCTTTTCTCTTTGGGTAAAAATGATAGATCTTTCATTCTAAGAGTTTCAGCAAAAACTCTTCTTCCGCCTACAAATTTTGATCACATATCTTCCACCAGTTCCTTTTCCCCAAAGGACACAAACTGACATGGGGTCAAATGCTCTGATGGGAAGCCATGGGGATATGGCCGATGGATAGTGAACTGAGTATTAAGGACCTATAGTTCTACTCTAGTTTTCAAGTATGGAACCCTGAGTCAGCCGTTCCATTCCTTTGCTTCTCTGGGTGAAAAATGTGACCAATAATGATGGCAGCCCTCCAAGATATGTGCTGAGGAATATTCCATAAATGATGATGGCAAGAATAACATCTTTTAATTTACTTGTATTCTGCAGTCCTTGCCTACTTTATCCTCACAGCATCCCAGTGAAATAGAAAAGAGACATCCCAAAGAACATAGAGAAAGTTTGTGGACCAATTCCCTTTTTTTTTTTGAGGTACGTGGGCCTCTCACTGTTGTGACTTCTCCCGTTGCGGAGCACAGGTTCTGGACGCGCAGGCCCAGCGGCCATGGCTTACGGGCCCAGCCCCTCTGCAGCACGCGGAATCCTCCCGGACCGGGGCACAAACCTATGTCCCCTGCATCGGCAGGCGGACTCCCAACCACTGTGCCACCAGGGAAGCCCCCAATTCCCTTCATTTTTGACTCTGAGTTCGTTCAGGGGGCCAGTTGTTAGCTACGTTACTTGTAACTTGAGACTTAGCTACACTAAATGATTTGCTGAAGGTCGCAGTTAGTTCTGTATGTAATCGGACAGGTACCCACCCATTTGGTTCTACTCTTATGTTCCTCCCGAATGAGGGGCATTGCTAGGAACCAGCGCTGATTACAGCTGATGGGTTAATGGCAGAGAGCTGAGTGACCTTGAAACCCTGCTGTGGCGCTTGATCTTCCCCCCAAGACCTGAAAATAAGTGAGCAACAGCGGGACAGAGAGCAGAACTCCCCGGATGCTCAGGGACGTCTCCTGGGAGCAAGGAGCCGTGTTTACTTCTGCCCCTTCCTGGAGAGATATGGGGTATCCTAAGCAGTCTTTTTTGGGCCACTTGAACACGGATCCCAAGTGCCGAGCTCAGCACACCCCCTGCCCCTGAGTGTGCATCCTTCATTATCCTCACACTGCAGTCATCCTGTCTCAGGCCTGATCTGTCAGGAAAGGGAGGAATCCCAGTTGTGGCTTTGCCCCCAGTAATTGTGTGACCTCTGCTAAGGCATGTTCCCTCTGTGGGTTCGATTTCTCATCCGCAAAAGGTGGGGCTGGGCTAAATGATCTCCAAGATCTTTCTGGTTCTAATATTCCTTGAGAGATGAAAAAAGAACCTTCTAATTGGAAGACTCCAAATGTCAGATTCCCAACTCCCTAGGCTCTCCTGACTTTCTTTCGGGAGTTCAATCTGTGCCTGGCCAGGCGTTTCACAGAATGGCAGAGTGTGTGTGTGTGTGTGTCTGTGTGTGTGTGTGTGTGTCTGTGTGTGTGTGTGTGTGTGTGTGTGTCTGTGTGTGTGTGTGTGTGTGTGTGTGTGTGTGTGTTCCTTCTTAAACCCATTTCCTATTTTCCCTGTAGTAGAAAGAAAGCAAGACTCCTCGGGGGTGACTTATGTGACACAAACTAATGGCAATTCTCATAAAAGGTAGTTCAACCTGGACTCGTCCTTGGGGCTCTGTGTATTCTCTAGCACAGGGGTCCCCAAACCCCAGGCCGCGGACAGTATCGGTTGTCAGCCTGTTAGGAACCGGGCCGCACAGGAGGAGGTAAGCGGAGGGCGAGCCAGCGAACCTTCCTCTGCCGCTCCCCATTGCTCACATTACCGCCTGAACTTCCCCCCCTCATCCGTGGAAAAACTGGCTTCCACAAAACTGGTCCCTGGTGCCAGAAATGTTGGGGACCACTGCTCTAGCACATTAACCACAGAAAAACCTACCACCCTAAACTGCCGTGTGTCTCCAAGAATGGGTGGTGCTTGCAGGGACACACAAGAGAGACATGAGGGAAGAGACTGCCGTGGGTTTGACCTGTCATTTCCTATTTCTCCTTTTGTGCTTCGCTGTCAGAAAGGATCAGCATCATGTTGAGGCAAGGCCACACAGGAGAAAGCTGTACAGGGACTTAGGAAAGGTTAGAGCTTGGGGGATTTATTGTGTCCGGAACGATTTAGCCAAAAGTGTTGGCCACACGTCCAAGAAACCGCAGGGTGCATTCTGACCAATGTGGAAACCCTGGCTAACAACTGCCTCCGGCCCCCTGAATAAACTCTCAGACTCAGAGTCAAAGGCAGAGAGCCTGTTTGGAGAAGAGGATTTAACCCGGTGGAGAATCTGATTGACCCTTATTTTATCTCAGCCCCAGCACCCCAGGCATGAGAAAATAGCTAGTAAACCTTTTTTTGGCCTCACAACAAAGTGATGGGAGTATTTAGAACTGAAGCAGCAGAACGTCTGACACCCAGCCTGAGAGAATAGACACAGCTCACAGTTTGTGTGCAAGTGTGCACGCGCACACACACAAGACTCATCTAGAATTTGCTGGGAAAGGAAGAGACAAGCATAATTTGATAGAAAGGCACAATCTGGAGGAAACTGCGACTCTTCACCTGGGGGTTTGTGGGCCATAAGCTCTGCAGTGAATACAAAAGCTCAGTGCACAGCGTGGATCAGAGAGTGGGCCCCGGGTAAATGCACATCTGCTGCCTGGCTGGCGAGGGACGCAGCTGCCAGAGCAAAGGAGACAGTGTGGGCGCCTGTACTGAACAACCTCATCTGTTGAAACCCCTTTTTAACACTTCATCATTCACATCTTTTTCCCTTTTGTACATTATCTCATGACTTTTTTTTTTTTTTTTTTTTACCGTGAACACATTTTCTTTGTTGCAAATGTACTTAGTCATTACAATTGACATTTTTTTCTGGGAAAGGGTTATAGATAGCCTCATTAATTGTTGTGGATTTCCTATTTACTATCCATGCGGCAGATGAGTGCTCCAAATTCCCTTACAGATTATTTTTTCCCTTAACATCGTCCCACGGAGAGACTTGCTTACCACCTTTGAGATGCCCCTTTTAAGGATTGGTGAATAGATGATTGTGTTAGGAGCTTTGAGAATTTGTTTCTTGAAAAGACTACTGTTTGCGTAAAATTGTGTGATGGTCAGTTTACTTGGGGATCACAATGCATTTTAGTTTTTACTAAGAGCAGTATTTTAGCTAACTCATTTTAAATTCCCATTTCTCTCGCATCCACCGTCCAGAAAGGAAAAAAAAAAAAAAAAAAAAGGCTCAAGAGAATACCCTGCTTTGGAAATGTAGCATCCCACCTTGGTGTTGCATTATACAGCAAGTGTCAACTTAAGAGCATTTTGAATAGGTAGATGCCACCCCTGGATTAAGACCAGTAATGACGCTCCAATCCACAAAACATTTATTATGTGAGTTGCTGAATGATTTCCAAAATGCCATCATCCACATGCTTGATTCTATTGAAGCGTTCAGCTTTGAAAGGCACAGAAGTGTCTAGAGCTGAATTCCTTTATTTACACTTAGCTGTGATAAAGCAGAAGTCAAGAGTTCTTGAACCAAGCACAGCTCAGCAGGTCAGAGGACCAGAACCTCTCTGCACATCTGGGTTGTCACCGGCACTCATCAGGAAAGATGAAAGCAGAGCATTTAGACGTCAGCAGCCAGGACTGGCAGCATAGTCTGGACATTTAAAATCCCCTGGGTCACTTTTAAACAAAATCTACGGCAAAAACCATGCCTGCCTTTCTTGGAAACGCTCACGAGTAAAGAATCTTCCCAAGGAGGATATTGGAAGCATCTAAAAATCCCTGGGACTGAAATCTCTGAAGCTACTTAGACATTAATATTGAGAAGTATGCAAAGAACCCTCTCCTCTTCCTCAGAGCATGACACACAGAAATCCAGGGAGGAGCTACTAGCCTCTGCTGTCCTTAGGCACACAGGTAACAGAGGTATCAGGCAATGTGACGACTCTGGAGCAGGCTGCGTCCACTTTGCTTTTAGGGAAGATTACTTGGTGAGGGCAAAGCCCCCTGGGATTTTAAAAGTGAATGAAGGCTGAAGGAAGAAGCATTGCAAGAAACTACACTGACCCTGGAGAGCTTAACCAACAGGAGAGAAATTAAAGCCCAATTACATGATTTCAGTTCCCTTAATCAGCCCTCTCTTGTCAGTTCCTATCATAAAGGCAAAGATGTTGGAGCTGGAAAAGCAACTTAAAGTTCTCCTAGTCCAACAGATAAGAAACCGACAGATGAGAAACTAAGCCCAGAGAGGTCAAGCAAGTGGTCCAAGATCGAACATCTGGTTAGGGGCAGAGCAGAGCTATGTTTTCTTAATCCAGGACAATTTTTCAAGCAATTTCAATACACATTCTTGCCTAGACCGACCAGTAAGTGACAGCAACAAACATTCTTTGAGCACCTGTAGATGTTTTGACATACATTTCCTAATACTCTCAATAATTTTCTGATATAGTTACTACCCTCATGTTCAAAGTCATGAACAAAAGAAAAGCAGAAGCTCAGAAAGGTTCAGTTACCTGCCCAAAGTCACATCAAGAAGGGAGGGAGCTGAGATTTCAACTCAACAGCCCACATTCAAGAAACAGCAATGACTCTGATATTGCCAAGTACCAGCGCTACAACTAGCATATGTGTGAACCCAAAACATATATTCCAGGAATTCTAGACACCTTTATGATGACAGCCACATAGAACATGCAGTGAGTCCCCCTTACAATATGAAATTATAATACATCTTCCAGTGACTTTTTCTGCAGATTTTATATTTTGAAATCTGAACACTATCCCCTAAATATTTTACATTTATATCACTTATTTATGACTTATCAGATCTCCTTTAAAGATTGTAAAGAAGTGAAGTCTGCAAGATAACACACCAAACTGATGTATTATATTCCAGGGTTATTTGCTTATTTGCCATTTGGGTTTCCATATTTGAAAGACAGATTTATCAAGTTATCCTCACTAAAAGTATATTTACTGTTATCTAAGTGTCTTAGGTCATGTCACTTGTGATTATAGCCAGCATAGCTGGGGGATGAGAGATGCACCAATGGAATTCACTTGCTGTTTGTTCATGGCCAGGTCTAGAGTTTGGCCTTGATCATTTCTCAGCAGAGGGTATGCTCATTTGCTATGAGTGATAGGATGCTTGTTAGCCAACAATTTGAAAGGCCATAATAGGCAGGACAGCCAGGGCCAAACACATGGAGAGTCCCACATGTCCCAGCTGCTCTCTGAAAAGAGTGGTAGATAAAGGCAGAGTGTGTGTGGCAAAGATACAGATGGAGGAACCCAACCATTGCCAGAACCAGAGTCATAAATCTGCCAGTGGGTAGACGGCTTCCAACATCGGCTGGGGCCAGGCAGGAAAGAAAAGAGACCCCTACCTTTATCAAGCAGAATCTTCCCTCTCTCTCTCCCTCTCTCTCCAAGCAGAATCAGGCCCTGTATGAGACTGTGGAACCCAGTGGATGGAGAAATAGCACCCTGAGTGTGATCAGAGAAACACAGTGAAATGAACATCCATGAAGCCCATTCACTGAGATCTAAGAGCTGGATTATTTTATCAGCAACTTTTATGTCCATCACAGTCTGAACTGGATGGACCAGGAATACTGTCCTACCTTGAAGTTATAAAATGACCCCCTTCCTTTCTTCCTTCCTTCCTTATGTAAACATTATTACTTAATATACTCAAAGTATTATGTCGGTAATTAGATATATAGGTTAGCATATATCCTTGCTCTGATTTTTTTCTTTTGTATTTCATACCTCAATTGTGACTTGAATATTGTTGACCAATAAGTATCAATTCTTGTTTTTGGTTTGTTTGTTGATTTTTGTTTTTTTTTTATTTGGCTGCGGGGATCTTTTAGTTGCGGCGTGTGGGATCTAGCTCCCTGACCAGGGATCAAACCCGGGCCCCCTGCATTGGGAGCATGGAGTCTTAACCACTGGACCACCAGGGAAGTCCCAATAGTATCAATTCTTATACTGCTTATCACCTTTGACATGAGAGTCTTAGGACATTTTACTTACGGATTTATTTGAGCCCCGTACCCTTTTCACATGACACGTTTTGTTTGGTGTGCCTTGGAGTGATTTTGTTTAGATCTGTGTGTATGTGTGCACATGTGTATTTTCTTTTTTTACATCTTTATTGGAGTATAATTGCTTTACAATGGTGTTAGTTTCTGCTTTATAACAAAGTGAATCAGTTATACATATACATATGTTCCCATATCTCTTCCCTCTTGCGTCTCCCTCCCCCCTACCCTCCCTATTCCACCCCTCCAGGCGGTCACAAAGCACCGAGCTGATCTCCCTGTGCTACATGGCTGCTTCCCACTAGCTATCTACCTTACGTTTGGTAGTGTGTATATGTCCATGCCACTCTCTCACTCTTTCCCAGCTTACCCTTCCCGCCCCCCATATCCTCAAGTCCATTCTCTAGTAGGTCTGTGTCTTTATTCCTGTCTTACCCCTAGGTTCTAACAAGAACATGTTTTGTGTAGATTTTCTCTCACATTTTCTTGCTTTTTTGCCTCTTGTGTGAGTAGTGACAACCTTCACTAAATGGAGAACTTCTAGAATTTTCTTCTCTCTTTCTTATAGAGTAAGGATGTTTTGGGCTTCTGAAATGGCTGAGGCAAGAATTGCTCATTTCTTTTCTTATCCCTACGTGTTTACCACTCTCCATCCCAGTTCCCTGCTTTACTTTTTAATCATGTCATTTCACAACATTACACGATATACTTACTGGTTTCTTTGTGCTCTCCCCCACTATTCTCTGTTCACAGCTACGTCTCCCATGCTAGAACAATTCCTGGCAGAATGGGTGCTGCCTCTCCAAAATTGTTGAATGCAAAATGAGTATATGAGTAAATTTAGTTTAAAAGAGATACTTTACTTTGTATTCGTTAATCCTTAATTTTTTACTATATTCCTAAGCAATACAGCAAAAATTGCATGCTTTCTGGTCCATATTGGGAATTTCCTGCAGAGAAATCTTCAGAGAAGTTAAGATCAGAGGGTTCTACCCATACATAGGTACTCTAAAGATTCAGTCTTTTATTCATTCAACAAATATTGATTGAATCTACTATATACCAGTCCCTGTTCTAGTTACCATGCAAGGAAGGGCAAAAGTCTTTCCCATAAGGACATCATAGTCAAATGAAAAGGGACATACAGACAATAATTGCAATTAATTGGGTAGATGTCAGGAGAGAGATCTGTGTAATATGTTGTGGGAACAATGACAAGGCAGGATCTCCCTTTTCCCGAGGGGACCTGGCAAAGTTTCTTTACAGTCTACCTCGTTAAACCTGTATTCCAAAACACCTGCATTAATCTGATACGCTTAATTCATTCAACACTGAATAACTACTATGTACCTTACACTGGGCTATGCCCTGGGGACATAACCGGAATAAGACATGTGGGATATCCCATAACAAGGAATGAACATGATAGCATGTAATCGTACTATCATTGTAATTTGTGATAGAAATGGAAAGGAGAAACACAAGGTAAGAGACTCACGTACAACATGAATGCCTAAGCTAGTCTGTGGGAGCAGAGAAAGCTCCCTCAGGGAAATACTATTTCCTGTACCCGACTATGCATGAATTTATCCCCATCTGTTCACTGAGATAAAGAACAGTAATGCAGTGCCGTCATTGCAGTGGGGACAAACAAAGCCCCTTGGCACCTTGCTTTGGCAGAGATAGGTCTAACGAGAAGAGAGGGAGGGCTGAGTTCTTGAAACTATTCAAATATTTTCACCTGACAGAGCATCAACTCATTGTTAATTCCAAGGGATGTCAGGCACAAAATATTCTTAGACATACATAGACAGCACCTGCCAAGGTGATCCATGCTGGCCCATCATTTGTCTGTCCGACCCTGAACTCAGTCATTTCCTGCCAACTTCCATCCCATTCTGGATTGCCCATAGTTCTATTTCCATTACACCATTCTATCTTGTACTTTAATATCATCTACATTTTTTAGTGTTTAAAGCATATTGCATTTGTTTTGTTTTCTATGTTGTCAACGTTAAACACAAATTCAACAAATATTTTACTGCATCACTGCTGAGTAAAAGTGTAGCAGTTAAGAGAAAGGACTCTGGAGCCAGGTTTTCCTGGCTTCAGAGCTAGGATTCGTGACGACCTTGTACAAATTATTTAACCCCTCTACGCCTCAGGTGTCTTATCTGTACAATGGGATAACAGTATTTATTTATAGACCACCTGCTAGAGCTGCTTCAGACACTGTCTGGCTGTGTGTGGCCAAGTCCCTGAGACTTTTGGGTTCCTCCCTCATAAAAGGAAGGGGAAAACATCTGTAGACGATTCCAGTTTTACTATTCTATAGCTTAACTTCCATCTCTCATGTGCCATTCATGACGGCATCTTGATCCATCTAAACAGATATTCTATAATGATAGGAAGAGTATAAGGCATAGGAATTCTTAAAACATTGATGAAGTTTATCTAAAACCACAAGCACACACATAGCAAAGAAGAACAATTATAAGATCACATTCTTCTGGGGAAATATTGAAATGAGGGTTCAGAAAATAAAAGTGGCATATGATGTGGTGGGAACTGTGGACTTTGGAACCCAGTTGTACTGAATACCAATCCCAGTGCCTCCACATGCCAGTTGTATGCTCTGGAGGGTAAGTTACTTAACTACACTGAACTTTCATTCTTCACCAGTAAAGCAAAGGTAATACTACCAACACTAGGGATTTTGTGACCATGAAAACTATTATGATAAAGTGCTTGACATCCAGTTTGCGATAGATGATGGTAATTATTAACTTTTTATTCACTGAAGGTTCTCAGTCTTCAGCCGCGGCAGTGTCAAAGTTGGTGACAACTTCCCTCATGCCAGATCCTTATTTTAAATGGGAATACAGTGCACTGGGTGCTATAAGCATAATGAAGAAATATAAGATATGGTCCCTGTCATCAGGAAGCTTACAATGTACACAAAGGCATTATGATTTAAATGGTAATATACACGTATTAGTTCAAGATAACAAGAGGTGCCAATCATAAAGGTGTGACAGTCAACCAGTTCAGAGTAGGAGAATATTGATCAGGCAAATGTGTTCAAATAAAGATGGTAGTATTGCCACGTAATGAAGTAATATCGCGATGGGTGCGTATAATGCCCTACTGGGCTGTCCCAGTCATTCCGCATCATTGCAATGCACACATTCAGTTAAAAATATTCAAGGGCTTCCCTGGTGGCGCAGTGGTTGAGAGTCCGCCTGCCGATGCAGGGGACACGGGTTCGTGCCCCGGTCCGGGAAGATCCCACATGCCGCGGAGCGGCTGGGCCCGTGAGCCATGGCCGCTGAGCTTGCGCGTCTGGAGCCTGTGCTCCTCAAAGAGAGAGGCCACAACAGTGAGAGGCCCACGTACCGCAAAAAAAAAAAAAAAAAAAAAAAATCAAATCCAGCCTGAGTGAGCCCTATCATAGATTCTATTATTCAATTTATTATTTCAACTTAGGTTTCATATGACTTTAGAATTTAATATTATAGCCTGAAATCTATCTGAAATTATCAATTATTGCTTTCTCTAATTCTTTTGAAGAGTTAACTGCAAATTACTATTTAACTCTCCATCCCTCCAACATGATATCTTCTAATATAATTGTGAAGCCTCAGAAGTTTTGAGTTTTTTCTTAAGCTAGTGGGTCTCTTTTATCAGACAGCTATCCAACTTGACAATTCTTCAACATTCCTTTTCCAGATTTTTATTGGTGAGCTATCCATGTATTTCATAAAGTCAACCAGAGAATCTCTGATTGCCCAAGAGAAAACAATTCTGACCGGAGAATGCTGTTACCTGAATCCCTTACTCCGAAGGATCGTAAGATTCATAGGTGAGTACAAGGACATGTTGGACTAAGCCCTCGCTTATAGGTAAAACTTACGAAACTTACTGAAGATGAACACACTTGATAAAATAACCTAAGCTATGGAAGCATCAACTTTAAAAGCAAGAGTTGTTTTGGGGATTTTCCAGGAAGTACAGAAATTGAGCCTGATCCTGGTGCCAAGTCAAATTTTTGATCCTTAAAGTGAAGCAATACTTATTAAATTGTTTTACAAATTATTTCAACTTTGATTTTTTCTTCCTACACAATACTTATCTGAGATTCCCTTGGGACATATATTTTAATATTGACTGGATATTGCCATATACCCTTAAGCTGAGTCAGGCAAGGGGGTACAGCATCAGGAGACACCAGTAAAATGAACTAGAAATAATCAACTTTCCTGACAAAACTTTCCTACCCAGTAACTTTGTTATGCAGGGAACTTTAAATCTAATCCATCAAGTCTTAAAAAGAATGCCTTTCCAAAGTTGGAAAACAAATAGTTTTATTAGTGTTCACGATGAGGAATAATTAAGACATTTTCTATAACCCTCCTTCTAGGACTTTTATAAAAATCCTGAGGGTATATGGATAATGATTATAAATATGGGAATGAATGTGTATGTGAGTAAAGGTAGGAATATAGATCTCTCAGAGTTCCTACACGGTGAGTACTCAGTAACTATTAGTGTTCTAATGAGATCCTACAAATACCTACTGGTCAGGTGTTCATGGGAGCCAGGATAAAACTCTGAAAGTATCAACATGGTGCTAAAACAAGCCATGATACCATTTAGAACATATGGAACTGACAACTGAGAAAGTGGGGGCCAGAACACAGCTCCTTTGGTTATTCTTAATCCTTTTCTTCCTGTTATAGAAAAGGGTCGAATTTCCTCAAGTCATGAGCAAATGATCATATCAAAATCAAATATGCAGTAACTTCACGCACCCCTATGTTCACAGCAGCACTATTTACAATAGCCAAGACATGAAAACAACCTATATGTTCATTAACAGATGAACGGATAAAGATGTGGTACATATATACAATGGAATATTACTCAGCCATTAAAAAGAATGAAATAATGCCATTTGCAGCAACATGGATGGACCTAGAGATTATCCTAAGCCAGAAAGAGAAAGACAAATACCATATGATATCACATATAAATGAAATCTAAAATATGACAGAAATGAACATATCTATGAAACAAAAACAGACTTACAGACATAGAGAACAGACTCATGGTTGTGGGGTGGGGGGCGGAGGGAAGGACTGGGAGTTTGGGGTTAGCAGATGCAAACTAGTATATATAGGATGGATAAACAACAAGGTCCTACTGTGTAGCGCAGGGAACTGTATTCAATATCCTGTGATAAACCGTAATGGAAAAGAATACGAAAAGAATATATATGTATAACTGGATCACTTTGCTGTACAGCAGAAATTAAACACAACATTGTAAATCAACTATACTTCAATAAAAATTTTAAAAAATATGCAGTAACTTCTAACATTGGCATGGGAGTTAGGGAAGTAGTAGAGTGGGAAGGCTAGGAAAACCTAAGTTAAAAGAAGTAACCCTTAACATTAAAATAGTCTTCGGCATTTACTGATGGTATTTGCAGAATGACCTGTGGGCGTCTGCAGTCGGCTCATTGGGTGTACCCTCATCCATATGATGTCACGTCTATCTAGTCTACTCATTCCAAACAATGGTGCCTTTCAAAGACATCCAGAGTTTGGTCACCTGCTACCAGAGTGGCTTCAAGGAAGACAAGAGGAGAGGCGAGAATATTTATTATACAGAACACTGGACTAGACACTTTATAATTTCGTTTGATCCACCCAACACCCTATAAGGTAGGTTATAGTTCTAACTGTGCAGATGAAGAATATGATATAAAATGGGATAAAGTAACTGTTCCCAAGGACTGTGAGTGTGTGGGTAAGGCTAATAATGCCTGTATTAGGGATCTTCTAAGCATGAAAAATACTATGATAAAGTGCCTGACACCCAGTTTTCAATAGATGATGGTAATTATTAACTTTTAAGTTTTCATTCCATGATTTTGCTTTCCGTGGTTTCAGTTACTCACAGTCAGCCAAAAATATTAAATGAAAAACTACAGAAATAAACAATTCATAAGTTTTAAATCATGCTCCATTCTGAGTATGATGAAATCTTGTGCCATCCTGCTCTGTCGTGAATTATCCCTTTGTCCAAATTATCCCACCCATCGGTCACTTAGAGGCCGTCTGGTTATCAAATCAACTGTCATGATATGGCAGAGCTTATGTTCAAGTAATCCTTAGTTTATGTAATAATGGCCCCAAAGCACAAGAGTAGTGATGCTGGCAATTTGGATATGCCAAAGAGAAGCCGTAAAGCACTTTCTTTAAGTGAAAAGGTAAAAGTTCTCAGTAAGGAAAGAAAAAAATCACATGCTGAGGTTGAACAGTAAGAACAAATCTTCTGTTTGTGAAATTGTAAAGAAGAAAAAAGTAATACATGCTAGTTCTGCTGTCACACCTCAAACTGCAAAAATTACAGCCACAGCCATGGTAAGTGCTTAGTTAAGATAGAAAAGGCATTAAATTTGTACAATAAGATATTTTGAGAGAGAGAGATTATATTCACCTTTAATTACAGTACATTGTTATAATTGTTCTATTTTGTTATTAGTTATTGTTGTTAATATCTTACTGTACTTAATTTATAAATTAAACCTTATTATAGGTATATATGTATTAGAAAAACATAGTATATGTAGGATTTAGTATGATCCACCGTTTCAGGCATCTACTGGGGGCGGGTCTTGGACCATACCCCCGTGGATAAGGGGGGACTACTGTAATTTATGATCCCTTGGAGAGCAGGGACTATATCTTTTTCACTTTGTATCAACAGCATATTGCAAAATGCCTGGCACATAGTAGGTTTTCCATAATTTTTTTGGAGGAGTAAAGAGCAAAAACTAAACTCTGTTAAATCATAGATTTGCCTAAAATTGCTTCCAAAAATGCTGATTCTTAAATATTCATTTGCCTCCTGTTTAATTAACTTTATTACATCTCTTCAGCTTAGTTCTAAAAGATTAGGGTACATAAATAAGGCAATTTCTAAGAGAAAGTCAAAAGTCTATTCTGACTTTTCATATAGGAGAGTTGAAGATGGGGGGAGGGGTCTATCTTGAGATGGGTAACTTAGTATGTGTGGATTAAATTTTTCCATAAGAGAAAAAAACATATTACTTGAAGTAAAGATCCTTATATGGAGATGTTTCCTTTGAAAAAATTAAAGTAAAATTTTTTTACTTTAATTTTACAATAACTTTACAATAATTTTACAAGAACGTAAAATTTTTTTACAATAATTTTACAATAATGTTATTGTAAAGGTCTTAACAGTCTTTTTATTCTAGCCCAGTAGCCACCAAAATACACACCATGCAGTTGGCATTAGAAAATAACAATGTTTCAGCTAACTATTCTAATTAAGCTGAAATGGCATGACTTTGCTCTTGCAGTTTATGTAATTATTCTAGAACCCATTATCAACAGTGTTACCCAACAAATACAATCAGCTTCGCATTGCAAAAATAGTCAGTGGACTAGCAAAATATTTTTTAAAAAAATAATGCTTTATGCTGTCAAGGATGAGAAAAAACTTGGGATTCTAGTACAATTCTAGTGAGACTAAGTTGATATACCCTTTCTGCACAGCAATTTGACAATATATTTCAGTAGCCTTAAAATAAGCCTCCTTTTTAACCCAAAATCCTACTTCAAATAATCTTTCCTAAGGAAATGATCAGAAATGTAAATTAATTTTTATGGACTAAAATTATTTTGTCATAACATAAATTAGAAATATCAATAATATAATTTTTACAAATAATGCTAACCATAAGGTACAATCTCAGAAAATGGTATTAAGAATTTTTCATGAAAGGGGAACTATTCATGTTATAACACTATGTGGAAAAAGTCAAGACACTAGGAACCTATGATTATTTCTAAATAAAAAGAATGCAACATGATACATATGTGTGTATATGTATCTGAACATGTATTTGTGTGTGTATGTATTTGTGTGTGTGTACACGTATCCCATAGAAAAGAGACTGAAGAAATGTAGAAGTTAACTGTTGTTATTCCTGAATTGTACGTTAATGGGTGAATAATTTTATTTTTTGCTTTTTATTCTATAATTTCCAATTTTTTAAATCATAAATATGTATAATTTTAAAATCAGTAAAGGAGCTAGACATTTTGGGAGGAGTGGCAAAAATAGAGGCTATCCCAAAGGATGGCCAAGTCCTTTAACACGGTGTTTGGCGTCGAAAGCAGAGCTGAAAGTGGCACCTTGGCTCTCGAATTCCCTGTCTTCTCTAGGCTGTGTGGCAGGGACTTGAACAGATAGCCCCTCACCCCACCCCACAGAGTCAAAGTAAATTTTAACTGAGAAAATGGCAATAGCCAAGTCAAAGGGAAAACATGCAAATTAAACCATCTCTTCCTGTAGACAAATGCTAATTGTGTTGACCTTGACAGAGAGGATTGAATTCCTCTGATTCACAAATCCAACAATAAATGTTTTCCCCAAGGTTCTCATCATTATAAGGAGGATGAAATAGACTCACAGACATAGAAAACAAACTTATGGCTACCAAAGGGGAAAGGGCAAGGGGGATAAATTAGGAGTTTGGGATTAACAGATACACACCACTACATATAAAATAAGCAACAAGGATTTACTGTATAGCACAGGGAACTGTATTCAACAACTTGTTATTACAATAACCTATAATGGAAAAGAATCTGAAAAATATATAGATATAAAAAACTGAATCACTTTGCTGTATACCTGAAACTAACACAATATTATAAATCAACTATACTTCCACAAATAAACAAACAAACAAACAAAAAGAGGATGCCTGGTCTCCCAGGCTTTAGCTATAAACCCTCATAGTTAACTTCTGTAACCATTTCTAAACTGTTGTATAATTTTTCACACTGTGTTACATGATGTGGGAAGGGAGGAAAGAAATTGCCTGAAGTAACAAATTTTACCAACGTTTTATCAAAACAAATGTGGTCAAATTAGTGACACATATTTAAGGCTTCTCCCTTTCCTCAGTTTTCCCTCTCCATTCCTTCCCTTCCTACATCAGTTCCTTTGGTATGCATTAAATTGAACAACAACCATACACAGATTTAAGTTCTCAAAAGAGATAAACCTGTACATTCTCTTTTCAGCAACAAAGACAAAATAAGGAAGTCATATTTAAATTCTTTTCATTCACAAATATACTTGAGTAATCATATTCTTGTAAATATTAACTTTTTAATTTAATACTGAAAGTATGAATAAAAAGCATTAGAATTCCATGAGGGTTTTTGGTTTGTTTGCCATCTTGAATAACTTTCTTTTGAGTTAAAGAAAAAACTGATCCAGATATACCAAGATTAGATTGTCTTTTGGCACGTAAAATAGCCTGTCATCCAGAAACTGCTTATTATGGGCTTTTCATGTGGGATCACACAGTTGCTCCATTATTACTTCCAATAAAAATTTAATTAAATACCAAGCAAGTCTTAGGCCATTTAGGTCAGGTCTAAGGATTAGGTAGCACTGGACAGAATAGAAAGTACCATGGTAAACGTTAATTCGTGTAACGCTAATTGCCATAAATTGTGATCTAAATGAAGCACGAATATTTTAAACGCAGCCTCAAAGGTCACAGTGTTTTATGGTTGTAAGAATTCATACCCTGAGACAAGCTCAGCCTTTTCAAGAACTAGAAACTCCTTCTCAATTTTGAAAGTCATTTAGATGTACTTTATCTGAAAGGAGACTCCATTTGATTCAGTCAGTCCATTTCTACTTGCATTCAGCATTTATAATTATAAATGGGGGGGGGACTGATCGTATTTTCAACCTTCAACAAGTAATTTTTTGGGCATGTACCATATGCAAAACACTGATTAAGGTGTTGAGGACATATTACTGAACCAAACAGATTTATTTGCTCTTATTGAATTTATATTCTAGTGGGGGAAGCCAGGCATTAAACTAAAAATCATAAATCATATATAAATCATAGTGTTTGTGAGAAGGTAAGTGTTACGGGGGAAAATGATGTAGAGAAAGGAAGTAGGGGGGTTGTGGAGGCAGATATGCAATTTTAAATGGGAAGGGAAAGGCTGCCCTACAATGAGAATTGTCTAGAGTTGGCAGTGACTTCATAGCAGGACAGTGACCATCCCAGGAAACTGGGCGCCCAGGGAACTAGGCCAGCTCCGTGTGCTGACTATGGAAGTTGACCTTGGCTGCATAGTCTAAAAATCAGTTGCAGTGCCCAGGCACCCGACTTTAGTTCCGAGTCCAGAGGCTGGACATTAAAGGAGAAATGTCAAAAGCAAGGCAGGGCATGGGCCTATAAGTTGATGGAGATATTTCTAGAACTCAGCAACAAGAACCAGATTTGAAGCCTAGATGGATCTTAGGGGATAAAGGGAACCTCAGTTTCTGGACCCCATGAGCAGCCAAGCCACCAGCCTTTGAGACGGAGATGTTTGGTGCTTCCCACTAGGGACCAGCAGTGGCTCTGGGTGCAGGGAGGGGAGGCATGCTGAGGCTGGGAGCCTCGGCTGACTTCAAAGTCACAACCAGGGGTCAAGCTCTGCTCAGGTCTCAAGAAGCTGTGATGAGGCTGCTTTTGGTTGCTCTGCTCAGTGCAGAGAACAAGTCTGCTCCTCTTTGAATGTCATCCTCAATGAACCAGAGCATTACAGACCCAAACAAGACTCCTGGCCCAGAACTCTGTAAGTTACTCTAATTGTCAAGAGGAAAGTTATTTAGTCATGAAACTCAAGTGACCCTTTTCTGAGGGCCCTTCCCAGCACCAGTGTTTAGAGGCTGGACTCAAATAAAAGGTATAACTGAGCTGCTTAGGACTAACTATAAGGACAAGTAAAGATTGATGCTTAAGGACTAACTAAAAGGACTAAAGATTGCTGCTTTCTCTAGCACTTTTTTGCTGTAAAGCAGAGTTTCTCTACCTCAGCCGTAAAGCAGAGTTTCTCTACCTCAGCACTATTGACATCTTGGGCCAGTTAATTCTTTTCTGTATGGAGGAGGGGACATCCTACATTGTAGGGTGTAGGATGCATAGTAGCATTCCTGGCCTTTACGTACCAGATGCCAGTAACACCCCCTCCTCCATTAGTAACAACCAAAAATGTCTCCAAACATTGCAAAATGTCCCCTGGGGACAGGATCACCCTCCGTCAAAATCCACTGCTGTGAAGGTTTAAAAAAGTACTTCAGGGCTTCCCTGGTGGCGCAGTGGTTGAGAGTCCGCCTGCCGATGCAGGGGACGCGGGTTCGTGCCCCGGTCCGGGAAGATCCCACATGCCGCGGAGCGGCTGGGCCCGTGAGCCATGGCCGCTGAGCCTGCGCGTCCGGAGCCTGTGCTCCGCAACGGGAGAGGCCATAACAGTGAGAGGCCCGCGTACCGCAAAAAAAAAACTCTTCCTCTTCCCTTACCACGATGCGTAGTTATAGTAATGACACAGTGTTCTTTAAACGCCATTGTATTGTAAAAAAGGTGCTTTATTAATACAAAAGATGAATAACACACAGAGTTGAATATATGTTTGAGGTTGTTAGAATTATAGGGTTCTTATCCCTTTCCTGTTTTCAAAATAATTTTATAATCAACTTATTTGAATTACTGAGGATATCCACATCCCTCAGTTATAAAAATGAGTCCCTAATATCTACATAGATCTCACAATTTACAAAATGTTTTTTACAACTATTTTCTACAATTTGCGTTAATAACCCAGTGATTTAGGTCTATTCAAAACCTCTTTTACAGATAAAGTAACTGAGGTTCAGATTGATTTTAATAAAATCTGTTCTTCAGATTAAAACCATGACATCCAGACAATAGACTGTCAGCCTTTGGTGTTTCTGTGACATACACAGGAAAGACAGACCCAAGAATCTTGTTCTGTGAACCCTTGAAATTAACTATCCAAGGAACTGATGTATTTAGTTCTGTCAGAAACTTCCTTTTGAAGCACAATATTTGATGTTTGTAGATCAATTTGCACTGATGGTGTTTGTATTATACTAGAAACAAAGTCAGATTCATTGCTAAATTGATGAGAAAAGTGCCTCATTCAATGATGACATATCTTAGGTATTCTATCATCTTCTTGTTGGAAAATTATTGGCTAAAATATTGAGGAATTCTTGTTCTGTTGTGACAAGGCAAACATTTCATCGGGAGCATGTTCTAAATCCTTGCCTCTTCTCAGTGCGTGGGTGAGAACTAAAGTGCTTTTTTTCATGGCCTGACAGCTACCCATATATTTTCTTAAGTACATGAAAATACAAGCTTAGAGGGTTGTGAATAAGAGTTTGGATTTAGAGCCATAACTATTTAGTGTCTAATCCCAGCTCTTCTACTTACTAGCTGTGTGAACTAGGTCAAGTTAATTGACCTCTCTGTGCCTCAATTTCCTCATCTGTGAAATGGAGATAATGGTGTCTACCTCAAAGAGTTGTGGTGAGAAGTAAATGAACTAATATTTCAAAGCATTTAGAATAATACCTAGTACATACTAAACACAGTGTATTGGCTACATTATTATCATCATTACCTAGTATCCATGGCGATCTTATTTAGACATCTCATCAGCTCAGTACACTTTGCTAGGAAATGGGATGAACATGGTAACTGCAGATAAAACATCTTCACTAGGAAACTTCTAGTTTGAATAAAACATGTTATGGAGGAAACATTTCACCATGTCTTCTTTTTCTAAAGAAATGGTTGTTTCCTGAAGGAAGGCTCTTCACAGCTGAATTGAGAGCACATTTGCAACAGCACAATTACTTTCTCCACTGAGATTTCCCACTAGGGAACTTGATGTGGCAAAAAGAAAAGCAAAAAGGAACTGTATTCATTTCTTTGTATCTTCTATTCCATTTGCAATGGTGCTTGGATCAAAGATGTGATCTAGAATTAAGACCTGGTGATTGAATCAGAATGTACTTTGAGGAAAGTGAACATAAGAATTCCTTAGATGTCTCCCCTTCTGCTGTCAAAATGGTGACCACATGCCACTTGCTTGTACTTGTTTGTGTGGGATAAGATCTTCATCAATTTTCCCACTAAAATAAAGGCCAGGAATTGAGTTGAGAGTGTGTTTCCATGTTTTTTGAACATCGTTGTAGAAGAACTACCACAAAAGATTCACAAAGCTGATTAACTTCTGAAAATGAGAAAACGTTCAACCATCCTTAATCTCACACAACACAGTTCTTGAAGTCTCTTTCATTGCACTGTTTTGCTAACATAGACAGGAGAGCAGTCCTTTTTCAGAAATGTTTGATAAGAGGTTGAGAACATATGCTGAGGAAGGAGTAAGATTCCCCTCCCCTTTTCAGAGAGTACTATTACCAACCTAACCCAGATAACTTGTTTTTATGTCTTTTCCACTATCCTTTTTTTTTTTTAATTCTGTGTGTTAGTTTCTCCACATGAAAAATATGTAGGAGCCATGCTTTCATGTACCCATGTGTTAATATTTAAACTGACAACCATTGCAACTTCTCGGAATCAAAAACGGGGCAATTTGTCCCAAAGATGTGCATGTCTATGTAAAACTGTACCCAGGTGCATCATGATTTCCAATTTCTTGTCCTTCACAAATGTCTACAGTAAGAAGTCTTTCCTGTATATATAGCATAGATCTTCAGACTCCAAATTAAGGTTCTTTTCTCATTCTTGCTGCATTGAAAATGGAGAATGCTTTGATTTCCAAATTATGATTTACAAGTTTTCTGACTCCTGAGACACTTATAAAGCCCCAGTTTTCAATTATCCTCTGTTTGCCAAGGCGCCTAGCACTCTGCAGGATTTTGTGACACTTATTAAAAAGAAAAATGGTCTCTACATCACACATGCCAAGTGGTTTCATGTCAAACCCATGTTCAACAGAATCAGGGATGTGAGACACCAACATGAGTTAGAAAATTTGGACAAGTTCTTATGCTCTTTTACCCTCTTCTTCTGTCAATCTTCTCTGAAGTTTCTTCAGCAATTGATTCATGATTCCACAAATATTTGTTTGCTATGGACCAGGTTTGATACTAGGTGCTTGGATACAGTGTTGAACAAAAATAGATGTGTTCCCTGCTCTTTGGAGCTTGCATATTCTACAATCCTAATGGGAGAGATGGACATTACTGAATAATCACACATATAAATTTCCTACTGAGATAAGAGGTACAAAAAAGAAGCATAACGGTACAATACTAGTTTAAAATAGGAGTATTTTTTCCTACGCACCTATGGTCAATTAATCTACAACAAAGGAGGCAAGAATATACAATGGAGAAAAGACAGTCTCTTCAATAAGTGGTGCTGGGAAAACTGGACAGCTACGTTTAAAAGAATGAAATTAGAACACTCCCTAACACCATACACAAAAATAAACTCAAAATGGATTAAAGACCTAAATGTAAGACCACACACACTCTAAAACTCTTAGAGGAACATGGGAAAAACACTCTTTGACATAAACCACAGCAACATCTTTTGTGATCCACCTCCTAGAGTAATGGAAATAAAAACAAAAATAAACAAATGGGACCAATTAAACTTAAAAGCTTTTGCACAGCAAAGGAAATCATAAACAAAACGAAGACAACCTAGAGAATGGGAGAAAATATTTGCAAATGATATGACCAACAAGAGATTAATCTCCAAAATATACAAAGAGCTCATACAGCTCAATATCAAAACAAACAACCCAATCAAAAAAATGGGCAGAGGGTTTCCCTTGTGGCACAATGGTTAAGAATCCACCTGCCAATGCAGGGGACATGGGTTTGAGCCCTGGTCCGGGAAGATCCCACATGCAGCAGAGCAACTAAGCCTGTGCGCCACAACTACTGAGCCTGCACTCTAGAGCCTGCGAGCCACAACTACTGAGCCCACGTGCCACAACTACTGAAACCCATGCACCTAGAGCCCATGATCCACAACAAGAGAAGCCACTGTAATGAGAAGCCTGTGCACTGCAACAAAGAGTAGCCCCCGCTCACCACAACTAGAGAAAGCCCGCACACAGCAACAAAGACCAAACGTGGCCAAAAATAAATAAATTTTAAAAAAAATTGGCAGAGTAATATTACACCTAGAGGGGTGGGATAGGGAGGGTGGGAGGGAGATGCAAGAGGAAGGAGATATGGGGATATAAGTATATGTATAGCTGATTCACTTTGTTATAAAGCAGAAAGTAACACACCATTGTAAAGCAATTATACTCCAATAAAGATGTTACTAAAATATAAGAAAATTTTAAAATGGGCAGAAGATATGTATAACTGCATCACTTTGCTGTATACCTGAAACTAACACAATACTGTAAATCAACTATACTCCAATATAAAATAAAAATTAAAAAATGGGCAGAAGATCTAAAGAAGATATACAGATGGCCAACAGGCACATAAAAAGATGCTCAACTGCTCATTATTAGAGAAATGCAAATCAAAACTACAATGAGGTGTCACCGCACACCGGTCAGAATGGCCATCATCAAAAAATCTACAAACAATAAATGCTGGAGAGGGTGTGGAGAAAAGGGAACCCTTGCACTGTTGGTGGGAATGTAAATTGATACAGCCACTATGGCGAACAGTATGGAGGTTCCTTAAACTAAAAATAGAACTACCACATGACCTAGGAATCCCACTACTGGGCATATACCCTGAGAAAACCATAATCCAAAAAGAGACATGTACCACAATGTTCACTGCAGCTCTATTTACAGTAGCCAGGACATGGAAGCAACCTAAGTGTCCATCGACAGATGAATGGGTAAAGAAGATGTGGCACATATATACAATGGGATACTACTCAGCCATAAAAAGAAACAAAATTGATTTATTTGTAGTGAGGTGAATGGACCTAGAGTCTGTCATACAGAGTGAAGTAAGTCAGAAAGAGGAAAACAAATACTGTATGCTAACACATATATATGGAATCTAAAAAAAAAATGGTTCTGGTGAAACTGGAGGCAGGACAGGAATAAAGATGCAGACGTAGAGAATGGACTTCAGAATGGGGACAGGGTGGGGTGTGGAGGAGAAGCTGTGACAAAGTGAGAGAGTGTCATGGACTTATATACACTACCAAATGTAAAATAGATAGCTAGTGGGAAGCAGCCACATAGCATAGGGAGATCAGCTCGGTGCTTTGTGACCACCTAGAGGGGTGGGATAGGGAGGGTGGGAAGGAGGGAGACACAAGAGGGAGGGAATATGGGGATATATATATATACATAGAGCTGATTCACTTTGTTATACAGCAGGAAGTAACAAAACATTGTAAAGCAATCATACGCCAATAAAGATGTTAAAAAAAAAAAAACTACAATGAGGTATCACCTCACACTGGTCAGAATGGCCATCATCAAAAAGTCTACACATAATAAATGCTGGAGAGGGTGTGGAGAAAAGGGAACTCTCCTACACTATTTGTGGGAATGTAAATTGGTACAGCCACTACGGAGAACAGTGTGGGGGTTCCTTAATAAACTAAAAATAGAACTACCATATGACCCAGCAATCCCACTACTGGGCATATACCCTGAGAAAACCATAATTTGAAAAGATACACGCACCCCAATGTTCATAGCAGCACTATTTACAGTAACAAAGATATGGCAGCAACCTAAATGTCCATCAATAGATGAATGGATAAAGAAGATGTGGTATATTTATACAATGGAATATTACTCAGCTGTAAAAAAGAATGCTATAATGCCATATGCAGCAACATGGATAGATCTAGAGACTATCATACTAAGTAAGCCAGACAGAGAAAGAAAAATATCATATGATATTGCTTATATGTAGAATCTAAAAAAAAAATGATGCAATGAACTTATTTACAAAACAGAAATAGACCCACAGACATAGAAAACAAATTTATGGTTACCAAAGGGGAAGTGGCGAGATAAATCAGGAGTCTGGGATTAACATATACATACTACTAATATATAAAATAGATAACCAACAAGGACCTACTATATAGCACAGGGAACTAGCCTCAATATTTTGTAATAACCTATAAGAGAAAAGAATTTGAAAATGTATATATGTGTAACTGAATCACTTTGCTGTAAACCTAGAACTAACACATTGTAAATCAACTATACTTCAATAAAAACAAAAACTTTATAAACTCAAAAGTGCTTTATATATATAGCAGTTATGAATTTGAGTCTATATCTCAAATATGCAAACATATCGTTTCTTTTATTTTTACTGAGCTGCAATTCACATACCACAAAATTCACCCTTTTTGGTCAGTTTGGTGGTTTTTAGTACATTCACAAAGTTCAGCAACCATCTTTCTTCTAAGTCCAGAAAATTTCTTCATACCCCCCAAAAAATCCAATGCTCATTAGCAGTCACTCACTATTTTCCCTTCTCCCCAGACCCTGATGTCCACTATTCTACTTTCTATCTGTGGATTTGCCTACTTTAGACACTCCATATAAATTGACCATACAATGTAAAAAACTAAAACTTAAACAGGAGTATTTTTTTTCCCCAAGACCCCATGTGATGTGTGATTATTTCTCCCTCTTCAGTCTTAAGTGGGGCAAGATCTATACACACTCAGTTTTCCTCAACAGAAGTTCTTGGCCCACTCTTCAGAGCTTAAGCTTAAGAGCAGGTTGGTGTGCACAGGGCTAAGTCCAATCCCAAATCAGCAAGCTTCCTACTGGAGTGCCTCAGCTCCAGTGAACTGGCATCTCCTCATACCGCCACTGCCATGACAGTGCGGTGCATGCAAAGCTATGGCGCCCAGCATGCATGTCTGTTCCTCTCAGGAGCAAGACACCAGCGCCGGTGCCCCTGCCACTTCCTGCCTAGTTGTTGTCCCACAGTGTGTCTCTAAATACATTTAGAAGAATAAGGGGGGAGAGGGGACAGTCCCAGGCAAATTCAAAGAGCAGAACTCATCCAGTGGAGTGACAGCATCCCTATTTTCTGAGCAGTCTAAATCCTGGATCTCTGATTCAGGGGGCAGACAGGAGAGAAAAGAAATCTCCCTAGGTTTTCTCCCATGATCTTTGTCTTCAGAGGAGAAGCTCAGGTTTTCCATGAGGTAAAACTGTGTGTGTGTGTGTGTGTGTGTGTGTGAGAGAGAGATAGAAATCCCTCACTGATTATCCCTTCAGGTTGGTACTATGAGTTTCCATCTTTTTTCACTGCCATTGTTTGTTTTAGTGGACAGTTGAGAGGTGCTGTATTAGAGGCTGTTAGCAAAGTGCCATTTTAAACTGGAAAATTATACACTTATAATTTAATATGGAATAATTGGCCTTCAGTTCAGAGGCTCCACCTAAAGTCACAGGTTCTTTGTGGCTAAAAGGAATTTATTCCTTTCTTTGCTCACCCCACCAGTCCCTGCTAATTATTACTCTGCAGCCTGGGTCTAGGCTTCCTAATGAAGGCCTCCTGTGTGGACTCAGCAACAAGCAGTCTGGCTTCTGTATTTTGACCAGTTCTTTGTTTGGGAGGCCTAAAGAGATCCTGATAGGAGCCCTATTATCATTTGCCAGTACACCAGTTATCTTTGGCTGAGAAGATCTTTGTCGTACGCATTTCCTGCGTACGTCACTGCTTTCCCCTACTACATTCTTGGTTGAGTAAAAGGATAGAACTCTGCACTGATTCCTTGGCAAGAAGCAGATCACAGAGTTTCACCTACATGTCCTAATTTACTAGTGATCAAAGATCCTAATTTGTCCAAAGACGTCCTGTCTGAGATTAGAGGGATCCTGGTAAAACCCTCAGAGGGGGGGAAAAAGGACTTTTTTTTTTTTAAAAAAAAAACACTTTCATCTCCTCTTTCTTCATCTTTTGACTTGCCTGATGGGTGTCAGATCCTTTGAGGCCACAAAGAAGAGGCACGCTCAGGTTACCTTAGCGATCTGTATCATCAAAACAGGGACCGCAGACAACACCGTCAACAGATGCCAGTCTCTGTCCTAATGCCACATTTTTCTAGCCTCCTGGTCCTCTCAGCATTCCAATGCCCCTCACCCCTTAGGGATGTGGGAATTCACAAGTGCTTAGCCCATTCCATGCCAGAATGTATGGGTCTTGGGAGGAACCCTAGGGCTCAAACAATTTGATCCTCCCTCCAACATTGCCAGTGCAGGCTCCTGTAGTTCTGATACTGTGCTGGATGTGGAACTTCTCTAAAAGTTGTCCAGGGCTCCTGAGCTACATCCCTGGGAGGCACAGGACATGCTTCAACTTGATTTCCAAAAATCATTCTGGAGGTTTCTATTGCCCTGCCCCTGGGGTTTGACAGCCAGCATGAGGCAAGGAGCATGGGATGCCCCTTCACTCCTTCACAGCCAGACCAGGCAGGGTTCTGTCTCCTTGGGAGACACCCTCAGCCTCATCTTCCCCATTCTAGGGTTTATTTTAGAAATTCAATGGTCTTATTCTATAGACCATGGCTCTTGGTTTTCCCGTCCAAGTCTTTTCAGAATTCCAAACAAAAACAGCAGTACGTGTCTCAAGCACATAGCTCTGGCAAGCCAAAAGAGCTTTACTTTTAGACTTTATGTCTGCTATAAATCCATTCAGAAATGTGATCAGCATACCTGAAACAAGGAACACCGTTGGGAGCAGAGCCATAAGATAAGTAGAACCAGCTAGGGAGGGTTACAGGAATGAAAAATGTATCTGTTAAAATTTCAAAAAGATTATCTCACTTAAAGAATTTTAGCCACCAAGGTAGGATATATAGACACTTTAAAAGCATCTCCTTCAAATCATATATTGCAGTACAGGAGACCATAAACAGTGTTCTGACTCTGAGGACAAAAGCAGCTCTGTTTGGCTTCTGAGGCTTGTAACATCCACACAAGGAGCTCAGGATTAACAGAGGAATAGCTGGAATTTCTTACAAAAGCCCCGTATGATCTGACATTGTCTGTGAATCACCGCTGCAGCTCCACTACACTTTGTTGGCATGGCCCATGCCAGGCAAGTGGAATCCCTGGGACTGCCCTTCTCAAGGTACATCAAATACACCAGAATGAAATGTTTGGAAAGCAAATGCTTGTTAAGCCATCAGGAGAAGCAGACAAAATCCAGGAGAGGCAAAGAGAAGAGGGGAAAGCAACTTTCAGCAATAACATCACATGGCAGCAAAGTGGAAATCTGCCCGTCACAGATTCACTGTGACCATGGACCTGGTACTTCAGACACCTATCCAAGGAGCCTAGAAATCCTCTATCTCAGAAAGAATTCGCCCTGATTGGAAGCATTTTGACAAATAAAATCCCAGAGGAAGATGCTGTCACTTTTCCCTTTTCAAATCACATGTTACCCTAGTTTCCTGGAAAAGTGTGTCTAGACAGACTTACTGCCCCTTGAAAAAGCCAGGGACCCGGTCTTTGAGAATCTTGCTTGAAGATGTAAAAAAAATTTCTAACCAGACTTTCAGAACCTGTGGGTGAAAATTACCACGAATGATCAGCGAATGCCTACTCTCAGAGGTCAGACGCTATGAGTGTGAGCCGGCTGAAGGTATTAAAAGAGCCAGTTCTCATTCTGATAAAGCACATACTGGCAAAGCCACAAAAAAGAAAATTATAACAATCAATACAGGTCAAAATGGAAACCGGATGAAGGTTTCAGCCAAACTTGTCTTTGCTTCTGCTCTAATGGATTGACTTTTAGCTGCTGAAGTCAGCACAATTTGCAGATTCAAGACATTGAATATGGAAGTCAAAATTGGATAGAAATTTAATTGAAAATATAGCAGATCCTTGACATTTGCAAGGGTTAACGCTGCCTCTCACACTTGCCAACTTCTCCCATAATTGAGTCGCACTTGAAAAGTCTTCTTTATCTCTTCAGATGACTTGTATGTACCTTGGCTCTGCACAGCTGCTCTTGATATAGTTAACAGAAAACAGTCCACAGGTAATCTATAGATGTATGTATAGGCTTTGAAAGGTCCACAGTGAAACTTCCTATAGGGAATTCTGCTTATTCATGTTCAAGCTTGTTGGGGGTAATCCTATATTCCTGTGGAATTTACCAGAGAACAGATAAAATCCAGGAAATATAGCCTACCCACGGGGTTCTTGGCCAAGCAGGCCAAGTCAGCATGGTGGGTAAAATAACGCCTTCCTCGCTCCGACATGTCTATGTCCTAACCCCTAGAAACTGTGGATACATTACTTTACATGACAAAAAGGAATTTATATGTGTGATTAGATTAAGGATTTTGAGATTATCCTGGGTTATTCGGGTAGACAATGTAACCTTATAAGAGAGAAGCAAGAGAGTGAGTCACGGAAAGAAACGTGACAATGGAAGCAGAGCTCGTATGACATGACTGCTGGGGAGGCAGGGGGAGAGCAGGGGCACAAGTCAAGAAATGAAGGCGAGAAGCTGGAAAAAGCAAGGAATGAATTCGACTCTGGAGCTTCCAGGAAGAACACGGCTCTGCCAACACTCTGATTTTAGCCCCGTGAAACCTATTTGGGACTTCTGACCTCCGGAACTGTAAAACAATACATTTGTGTTGGTTTAAGCCACTCCGTTTGTGGTAATTTGATACAGTCAACAACATTCATCTTTAACACTCTTCCTCCTCGTTTTCTGTTTCCAACATCCAATGAAACATCCAATTCAATCAAGGTTTCTAAAGTGATCTTTTTCTCTCTTTTAGGGACGACTCTCTAACAACCTCATTCTCTCACCTGCCATGATAACTCCTCCAAGGAGTATCTGCATTTCCAACAGGACCAGGGGGAAGATATTTTCTATAGAAGGAAAGAGAACTAATGTTGAGTAACTACTTAATGCCAGGCACGCAGTGGGTGTTTTGCACATATTTTATTTCATCTTTCCAACTCCTTTCTGAGGTATCACTCCCCCCAACCACTTTGTGATAAGGGTACCAAGATTCAGAGAAGGTCAGCAACTTACACCGTGAACGAGTCACCAGAGGTGGGTCTGGAGCCCAGCTCTACATGACTCCAAAATTCAAATTCTTTCCGTTAGCACATGCTGCTTCTAATTTACTTATACAAAATAATGAAATGCTAACAGCAGCGTGACTGCACCAATTTGGAAGAAACAGTGGTTTGGGAAGCAGGCACCAGTCCCTGGAAAGATAAAGGTGAGGGGACAATTTGACTCTAGGGAGGACCTTTCTGATAGGTTGTCATGGACTCTCACCGCTGTTTTTCTCTCAGGGACAAAACCAATCGATGGGGTATGTCACCTTTCCTAATTATTTTAAATCTCCTCATAGGGGTATTTGCTTTTGGGCTTTTTGCTACTGACATTTTTGTAAACGCTGGACAAGTGGTCACGGGGCACCTGACGCCGTACTTCCTGACAGTGTGCAAGCCCAACTACACCAGCGCAGACTGCCGGGCACACCACCAGTTCATCAACAACGGGAACATCTGTACTGGGGACCTGGAAGTGATAGAGAAGGCTAGGAGGTCCTTTCCCTCCAAACATGCTGCTCTGAGCATTTACTCCGCCTTATACGCCACGGTGAGTATGACCCACATGGAGTTGTGGCTGTGATGGGTCTCTCCGCCACGCTCCCCTCCATTCTTTCATTACTTCTGGTGACTTTTAAAGTCATGTTACAATATGTTTCTCCTTTATTATATCATGCTGTTGCCCCCACCCTCAACATCCCAATTTAAGACCTGCCAGAGGATGTTAATTCTGGCAAGACTGTTGATAATCACTTAGTCACATCCTCCCATTTTACAGATGCAGAGACTGAGGCCCAGAGAATAGCTAAGAACACAGAGTCAGAGCGGAGGCCCAGGCTCCTGGCACCGGGTATGGGGTTCTTTCACTGGCCAGAACAGCACTCTTTGCCAAAGCTTTGGTTTTTCTAGAACAGCACACATTTCTCACACTTGTCTACAAATTTGCAGGTGTGTGCCTCATGTGAACGCCTGCCCGGGCAGTGCGGCAAACCCGGATAAAGACATGGCTTTCCTCTGCTCCTCCTAATACTCTTCATCACTTTGCCAGGACAGATGGGTGATCCTAAAAGACCCCGAACACCCACAAGTTTACTTCTCACTGTTCCCTGAGTCACACAAGTTTTGACTGCCCCCACTGGGGTATAATATTCTAAACTTTTTGCTCTCATCACAGAGAAAGCCCAAAGTGTGTCTCACATCTTAAAATAAAAGAAATGATGGTGTCCATCTTTTTTTCCTGCTCTTTAATTGCATCCACTTTGGAAATGACTTCATTTCACCTTTTTCTGACCTCTGTTTCCTTAGAACCAAGCGTACAGAAGTAGAGGGATCAGTGCAAAGGTTCCACTCCTGGATATCATGTGTATTTACCTGTGGATGAGTGACTATTGCTGAAAACACCCCTTTTCCTTCAACTTATTTTATATTCAGGGTGTGACTAGTCTAGTGATTCTCAGTGAAAGGTGAGGTAGGAGGAGGCAGAGGAAAGACCCCTTTTCAAACTACACAGTCTTCCCAGAGACTCTGGGTGTGCCCTCGCCCCACCCCCAGGGAGCATGTCCCCTCTCATTCAACGACAGTCACTGCACTCCCTGAGTCTGCTTCTGATGGAAGTGTGTCCATGCCATCGCCCCAAATACATACATTCAGGGTGGAGTAAAGGTGACTGACTACAGGTCTGGTCCACTTAGTAGAGTTTGAAAGAAATTGCTGAATATTCTCTTTAAAACAATGGCGCTTTTTTGTCCAATTTATAGGATAACATCTGTAGGATCAATTTTCCAAAATAAGTCTAATTATTTCTTTTAGATCTACTCTTTAATGAATACATATCAAAAGTGATTTCAGCTACCCCCATATTAAGGAAACATGAACATAAATAATACATAAGTCTGATTTACAAACAGACCAGTTTAGCTCAGTGAGATTTCTTGGCTTTACTGCCCACCCCCCAAAGAAATCTACACCAGGTATTTTTTAAACAAAGTCTTTTCAGGCATTTGGCATAGTTTCCAGTTTTCAAAATAATCGCTTTGTATCTTAGATTATCTAGGACCTAAGTCATATGAAGCAATGTACTCTTGCACCTTTTTCTGTATTTTTATCAAACTCAAGTCATTGTTGTATGAAATCAATTTTTACAACACCATTATAAAAATAAATCTGTTACTCATCAAAAAATACTGTCTTGTCAAGTGAGATATAAATTTCTCTTGGGAAGAAAGAAGTTATCTTACTCAGAATAGATGCTTATATAGCACGTTTTCAAGGATTCAGATATAATCCAATTCAAATCATGCCCCACAGACAGACTATAATCAGAAACCCTGATACAAGATTCCAATTGTGTAAACATTTTTCCGAGCCCCTATTATGTGTGCTTTCAGAAATTACTCAACAAGGATTTCCTAAGTACTAGTTAATGCTGTGAAGAATACTAACTAACCACAGGCCCATGTTATTAATAGTTTGTAATCTTGGGCTTCCCTGGTGGCGCAGTGGTTGAGAGTCCGCCTGCCGATGCAGGGGACACGGGTTCGTGCCCCGGTCCGGGAAGATCCCACATGCCGCGGAGCAGCTAGGCCCGTGAGCCATGGCCGCTGAGCCTGCGCGTCCGGAGCCTGTGCTCCGCAACGGGAGAGGCCACAGCAGTGAGAGGCCCGCGTACCACACACACAAAAAAAAGTTTGTAATCTTATAGGAAAGATTTATAAAGGCTTTAATTAAAAAACAATATAGAAGCATAAAAAACTAAATTTAAATATATCTAGTATAGATGTTAAGTGACATTTCCTACACAGCCTCAGAATGGTGTAATGATATGCTCTAATTTATGTAACTCTGATCTAACCACAGTTTTATAGGGTATCTATTACATGTAACAAAGAAAATCCCATCTTCCTGTATTCACACCAGCGCTGAAGGATCATTCTAGGAAATTAAGTTTCCACTATAATACTTTAAAATGCATCTGTGTGAACTTACATGTGCTCAGGCCATACAAGCACACCATAGATTGTAATTTAAGTATTGGCATACTAGTTTTCTGGGTTGCAAACTCATTTAGCACACTTGTTAAGAAGCGATGATAGATCAATTACGCCCTCTAGTGGTTTCTTGTAACCACCACCAAAGGTTGTGTAACAAAGTATTTACTTGTTTGAAAGAGGCACATCTTCCTAACTCTAAGCCACAAGGGACACATTTGGTAACTGAGCCTATGAAATAATTAGGAGTCTTACCCAGCTCCTCACAATGGAATAAGAACAACCTGCAACTCACATGTCATAAGTTGCATCATCCTTTACTTACATCAGGACTTCCCAACTTTTTATATGTCGTGACCCACATAAAAATTTTATCTTAAAACATGCTGGAGTAAATGAATGGATAGGGCTGATCAAGCTATCACAAGGATTGTGAGAATCAACTTCCCAGCACAACTGAAACGTATTTATGTGACACACTGGTTTGCAAGTTCTAATTCAGTCAATTAACTAATGCTTTTATATTCATTGAAAGTGTGAAGAATCCGCTAGGATTATGGAGGACACAAAAAGTGAAATGTATTGCCACTCACCTACCTGGTCTTCTCCATAAAATTAATTCTCATAGAAGATTTATTTGGCATCTGAGATTCTTATCTGGGTTTCCTAATACCCCAAGTGATTCTTTAGTTTGTTGCATAAAAACTGCATGCTCTGAACCTGATTATTATGCAGTCATTCATGTCACTGTAATTTCTGTTCCCATGCCCACCAGAATACAAAGCACCGAGACCCATGTACATTCATTCATCGTTCTTGCTTTGGTACAGGCCCGTTTGTGTGTGGTGTATGTCCGTGCATGTGTGTATATACACCGTATGCAGAGGCTGCCAGTCACTCCCTGGTCTCTGTCCTAACCTAGATGTACATCACAAGCACAATCAAGACGAAAAGCAGTCGACTGGCCAAGCCGGTGCTGTGCCTCGGGACCCTCTGCACAGCCTTCCTGATGGGCCTCAACCGGGTCTCCGAGTATCGGAACCACTGCTCCGATGTGATCGCGGGCTTCATCCTGGGCACTGCTGTAGCCCTGTTTCTGGTAGGTCAGCTTCCCTCTACTTTTTTCCCCGCTGGTACCCTCTGAAAGGCTGCCCAGGATCCTGGCAAGTCAGGCTCCCCAGACTCCAGTCTAAGTCCAAGGTCCTCTGGCCCCAACCTTGTGAGTTGCAGTTGCTCGCCAAGTATCCTGTGCCCTTTCTTTCAGAAATATGACTGCATATTCCCCCTGTGGGTCAGGAGTAGGATGGCTTCAGGAAGGACGGCTTGCTCCACTTGCTTCAGCCCTGGCCTTGGGGCTGGGCAGAAGCAATTTAGCATACCTTCAAACCATGATTCTCTAAATACTTGTTCAGAACGTACTGGGAGCATAAGCTAAGTGTTGTTTGGGGGAAGAACAGAGAACGAAATATTGACACAAGCAGGCAGCTCCTTCTCCAGCATTTCAAGAAACTCCACTCTGGCCCAGACTTGCATATCCCACTCAGAGATATGAAAACCCTCAGCTAACCACACCCAGACTTTTTAGGGGGACTCTTATCTGAACATGCCTCTTAGGCATCTTATTTCCACTGTAAGTGGCCTCTCAACGACATAATACTTCCTGGAGAAGGGTTCTGGTTAACTTATTGATTTTTTAAATTTTTACAGATTTGAGGTATGATAGGCATACAATAAATGGCATAGAAAGTGTATAATTTGACCAGTTTTGACCTACAGATACATCCTTCTCTCCCACCCTTCCTTTCCCTTCATTCCTAAGCAACCACTGATCTTCTGTATTAGATTACCCTAAGATTTAATATTAATGGAATCATACAGTATGTATTTTTTATCCTGGCATCCTTTGCCCAGCATAATTATTTTGAGATTTATCCATGTTGTAAGCATGTTATCAGTAATTCCTTTTTCTTGCTGTGTAGTATTCCATTGCATGGGCATACCATAGAGGTTCAGTTTTAAAAATTATCTTCCAGGATTTAAAATATACCCAGAAGGGATTTCCCTGGTGGCGCAGTGTTTAAGAATCTGCCTGCCTATGTAAGGGACATGGGTTTGAGCCCTGGTCCGGGAAGGTCCCACATGCTGTGGGGCAACTAAGCCCGTGTGCCACAACTACTGAGCCTGTGCTCTAGAGCCCACGAGCCACAACTACTGAGCCTGCATGCCACAACTACTGAGCCCGCATGTCTAGAGCCCGTGCTCCGCAACAAGAGAAGCCACCACAATGAGAAGCCCCGCACCGCAATGAAGAGTAGCCCCCCACTCGCTGCAAGTAGAGAAAGCCCGTGCACAGCAATGGAGACCCAATGCAGCCAAAAATAAATAAAATAAATTTATAAAATAAAATAAAATACACCCAGAAGGATTTACAGTAAATCACTAGGCCTGCAGATGTTGTGCATGAAATCAATCTCCTAATAACATTCAGCAGGCCTCCCCTAGGAGACAGAAGCCGTCACAGCCTGGATGTCCTTCCTCCCCTTCTGTCCTTTCTGGTCCAAGGCACCTGTTAAGACTAACATCTCACGCAGATAGATTTCACAGGCCTATGACCTAACTGCTCCTTGTCCTACCCCTTCCATACAGGGATTCTGTATGTATGTCCTCCCCAACATACAAAATGCACATATGCCTCTCCCAACCTCTAACTCAGAGTTTCCCAATATTTTTACCTGCTCAGATACACACAGAAAATGCTCGCATTCACTCAGAACATTAACTGGCAAGTTCCATTTGAATTCAAAATTATTTTTAATGGATCCAGTTTTTCTTTCTAAAGTAAAAGATGAGGGACTTAAATGCAAATTCTCTGGGTGAAGCAGCAGGAAGAGTGGTGCTGAGATGATCCTGAGATGTTGAACTCTCAGAAGATATTTCCCTGAGGGTGATTTTTAAAAGGGGGAGAGAATACAGGTGACTTCAAGAGAAGAGAGGATTTTACAAACAGAGATCAACAGTACATAAGTGAAGGCTTGAACTCCAAAGAAACACTTTTGCTGTCCTCATCGGTCCTGAATCCAGCTCAACCCCAGCTAAAGAGAAAAAGCGGTACTGACTGTTCCAAGCAATTTCATGGGGTCTTTATGGGATGAAATCCAAAAACTTTGTGTTTGCCGAGGCCCCATACACAAATTCTGCTTTAACATTAAACTTGTGTTCTCTCAGTAACTTGCAGCCCTCTTTCCTACCACTTGGTTACTGTTAAGTCTTGTATTGCCTTCCCAATTGATGATGAATGTCAAAATTTGTTTTCCACAAATGATCTTTATGTAAGACCCATACCTGCTGTTGAACGGGTCTGTTAGGAGGCAGGCCACACTGTCCCCCACTGTATCTGCATGTACACACCTCACATATACACTCGCCAAGCTGGGAAATGGGAGAAGCGGACCTTGTAGAAGAGAACAGAAGCGTTCCAAAGCAGAGACTTGGAGGAGGCCGAAAAAGGGGAGTCTGAACAGGAGCATATTTGTGGCCTGTGCTCATTATGGTTTTGTGTTTCTTATGAAGATGAAAGTGGGGGAAAGGGGAAGGAGGTTAGTTGAACAATTACTACATGCCCTACACTTTATATACACCAAATCATGTGCTCCCAGGACAACCCTTACAATGTTTTTTACTGAGGTAACTTTGGTTTATAATGTATGTTTCATGTGTACATTATAATTTGACATCTGTATACAGATGCTCACCCCCAAAAGTCTACTTTTCATCTGCCACCATAGAATTGACCCCCTTAACCTATTTTGCCCTCCCCCCGCCCCCCTTCCCCTCTGGTAACCACCAACCGGTTCTGTGTTTGTTTTGTTTATCTTGCCCTAACAGTATTCTTATCTTCATTTTATAAAAGAGGAAAGTGAGGCTCGCAGATAAGTAACTTGCCCAATGGCCACCCAGCCAGTAAGCCAGGAATCTGACCTGCTCTCTCCAACCCCAGAGCTCCTACACCCTCCACTTCTCCCATTTCCTGAATGGGGGAAGTTTAAGCAGAGCTGGAGAGTAAGGTAGAGGAGAGCCAGGTAGAGAATATTCATGTGAACGTTCTGTGGGGTTTGAGGAGCTACAGGAAAGATTCAGAGGCACTGGATATAGAAAAAACGATGCAGAACAATGGAAGAGAGTATGGAAAGAGACAAAAGACGGTTAGAACAGACTTAGTTATAAAGCGGCCTCAGTAGGAAATAAAGACAAGTGGGTAGTAATTTAGAGAGGGAGTTTTAATGGAAGCAATAAAAGTGCCACTAATAAATGATGTGAATATTTGCTAAGTAACTTAAGGGTAATCATCTTAGGTAAGAGTTAAAGACTAGCTAACATTGCATTTTTGCTGTATGTTTGGCACTTGTTAAGAGGCAAAATCCTATAGTGGTGGTGTGATTTAGAGGCTATGGAGTTTAAATCTGTGTAACCTTGGGCAAGTTACCTAAATTCTCTGTGCCTCCTTATCTAAGTTGGAGAGGATAATAGTACCTCCCTTATAAGATTGCTGAGCGGATTAGATGAAGTAAGGTAAACCCTCAGGACAGTACCAGACACATAAGTGGCCCTCAGTAAATGTTAGCTGTTATTATGAGGTGCCTTACATTCATCATGTCTTTTAATTGTTGTAAATCTATGAGGTAGGTATTATTCCCATTTTTACAGGTGAGGAAACAAGCTCAGTGGGGGTAGACTGAGCATCCCTGGCCATCTGGTGATCAAACAGATGCTTCCTCAGCACCTAGAATGTGCTCAGCAGCAGACAGCCTGAACCATGCCCCAGGTCTTTCCATGGTCCCTACCCACTGGCTCACAAGTCACTATGCAACGACATTCTAAGGGGGAAGGCCTGCCACCTGCAGAGATGGCCAGGCATTGACGGCCGCAGTCTGACCCCAATCTTTTTTCCCCTCATCCTGCAGGGAATGTGTGTGGTCCATAACTTTAAAGGAACACAAGGATCTCCTTCCAAACCCAAACCCGAGGACCCCCGTGGAGTACCCCTAATGGCTTTCCCAAGGATAGAAAGCCCTCTGGAAACCTTAAGTGCACAGGTACAGTAAAGTGGTTTTAGCAAACCAAACCCGGAGGCTCCAGGCCTGTTATCTTGGAGGTCAACTAATCCATTTCTCTACTGAAAACAGGACATAACTGAATCCACCCAGCAACAATAAAAATCTGACATAAAGGCCCTCAAGAACTTCACAGCTTCCCTCAATTAATCCTGTATTCCTTCCAGGGCTTGGCCCTTCCTCAGGAAGTTCTTAGTCATGTCTAACTTAAACCCCAACTGCTTCAGGATACCTTGACCTCCAATGTAGTAACACACTTGTGAAATTTACACCAACCCTTGTGGGAGGCCAATTTGATTTAGTAAGTAGGACAACATTTGGAAAGAAATGCTTTGTTACATCCAGTGATAGATGTAAACTGGCAGCACATTAAGAAAGGTAACTAAGTATCCTTTTGGATCTGTTTTGATGACCATCAAAAATTCAATGCAACAGTACTAACTGATCACTTATTTACACCAGGACCTTGCTTCATGCCAGAGATGAGTAACTAGCCACATAGTCCTGTGCTCAAGGAACTCACAGATGATCAGGAAAGGTGTATATAAATCAGTAATCATAACATGGCATGCTGAATCAGATACACGAAGTACTTTGTGAACACAGATGAAGAAGAAATTTATTCTAAGGCAGGGAAAGCCACGGAGAAGACTTGCCACCTGAAATGAGCCCTGAAACATGGTATAAAGCATTGACTTTTGCCTGAGACAGTTGCTAGGTGCTTTACAAATATATTTTTATTTGAACAAAAACTTACTGAATCAGTAGTATAATTCCCATTTCACAGATTGAGAGGAATATGAAAATAGCAACAGTAAATTTCTTCCCCAAGCCACATAGCCAGCAAGTGGGAAAACTGGGGTGAGTAGCTCTTTAAGCAGACAGAATGGGGATAACTAATAATAAAACAGGGTTTTTATATCATGACACGTTTTTCATGTAGCTGAGTCCTGCTAAAGTGTTTATTTTCTGTAATAGTCTATCTCGAAATCTTGTTGTATTTGGCATTTCCTTACTAAATCATTTTTACAGAGTGCAAGAGAAGCAAATCTCCTCCCACTGGAATTATCATGTACTTCCTATCAATATAGTATAAAATATTTCACTATTTAAAGAGTAACTGTCAGACATCTGAGAAACTATCCTACTTCTTTTCACATTTAATGAAGTCTAATTTTATTAATGAACCAGAAAAAAAAAGCTATTTCCACCTTGGGAAAAATATTTAGGGCTCTCCATTAAACCCAGTGCCAAGTATTTTGTTCGTTTTCCCTTCACCTGTATTAAGGTGAAAATTTTGACTTGGTCCAATTAGAAATAACATAGTGAAAATTTTACTACTGATTTATTTATATATAGCCAGTTAATGCAGGTTGAATGACGAATTAGCTAAATAACAAAACCTTGTAATGAAATGGTGAAATAGACTCTCCCTAGTTTTTCTTCCCTGATTATGTTCTTGTACCTGGTGAGGTCAGAGTGGTTCCCTCTATTTTTTGAGATGAAGCAACTAATGACAAAGGTGAATTCGAAAAGCAAGCTGAGATGTTTGCCAAGTCCCACAAACATATCAGTCTGTCCTTGTAAATGCTGTCGACTTTACCCTGAATGTCCTGGTCAAAGAGCACCCTGTTTCTGCCCCATCCTTTTACCCAGCACTGCTCAAGCATCACCTTCTGTCTGAAGCCTTCTCCAGACTTCTCTCTTCTCCCTCAGGACCAGTAGTAGTTGACCAGGCCAAGAGACATCCAGGCCATGTTTTGGGGGATTCTACTTACATTGAAAAATGAGGTGCCAACCTGATTTCAAAACCTGCTATTCGCAATATAGATTTTAAAAATTCTTTAAAAATATGCATTAGTTTATTATTCACTACAGGCAGTAGTTGAACTTTTCAAATCTGTCCATGTATGTTTATTTCCATGTATATCCCCTCATCTGGGCACAATTTGAGGCCTTTTGTGAATACCAGGCTTAGGTCAAAGAGACCTCAGGGCCCCAGGTGTGACTGCCCCTCACAATTAATGTCAGTAATCCCCTCATATCTGCCTCCCACAAGGACTGAGAGATTAAGTATATGAACCAGGTCTTTCTTACCCTCTATATTTCCTGGCATTCACTAGGGGTGAAATAAATATGTGATAGATGGACAGATGCAAGCCAGAACCAAAACCTGAACTAGACCCTCTAGTCAAAACTGAGAACCTAAAACTGGGCTCTAGTCAATATCTGAAACTCCATGGTAAATAGAAGTTTATGAGTAATGATGAACAGGACTTCTGCAGGCTAGTCAAAATAAAGCTACAGGAAGCCGGATGGAAAGTATTGCCTCTTAAGTGATGCCTTCCATTACTAGTTGTACAATATTCAAGTAACGAAGCATCTGCTTTCCACATGGGTAGTTAGGAGGATATACCCTTTATTTGTGGGTCAAGAAGAGAAAATGAGCATTTATTGCAAGCCCTCACATTCAGTCCTTACAATAATCCTGCAATTTGCATTATCATTCGACTTTTTAGATGAAGTAAGGCAAAAAGAGTTTAACTAACATGCTGAAGGTCACCCAGTCAAGATTAAGACCCAGGCCCATCTAATTCTAAAGGCCCTAAAAAAAAAAAAAAAAAAAAAAGACCCTGCTTGCTCTTGTACACCACACGGCGTGACGTTTAAGGAAAATTCCATTTTGAAATCTACAACTCTCAGCATTGAATATGGAAACACGCTCTAGGGGACAGTGTGTGTGAGCTGAGCTGCACAGGGCTGGCAGAGTTTACACTGAGCTACACCTCTTCCAAAATAAATATGCCCTGTGTTTTCCCCTGTGGGCGAGGGCTTCCTGTGCAACAGCAGCAGCCATGGCTTCTACTAGAAGCTGCTCCTTTGTAATTTCTGGGATAGAACCATCTTCCCGGGAGGGGGATCTGAGAGAAGATATGAACCTGTCTTTAAAGCACACATTCTGACATGTGAAGTCCATCCAGCTGTTTAGAGCGCCTCAAGGAGAAGACTGTCTAGCTGGGGAGGGAACGCCCTCACCCTCCCTTCCCTTCTTCCAGAGACATCCTTTCCCCTTTGCCACACGGAGCCCCAGAGCTGCAGTGTTCTTTCCTCCTCTCCAAAAGACCAACTCAAATTTGAGTATTTGCCTTCTGTAGTTGAGACGGTACATTTTCTAAAATCTTTCCCCAAACTAAAGAGAAACCAGAAAGTAAAAAATTACAGAATCCAAACGGAACAAAAATGGTCGAGTTTCCAAAGCATTATTTTGTGATGCAACAGAGCTGTTGTGTCCTAGAGAGACCAGCTCCGAGCTATCCTCGTCCTGTGGCCTCATACCCACTTTCACCTGCGTAATCAAGCTTAGCGTTGAGCAACTGTCTTTGTTGAACACAGTTTATATTAACAGAGAAATGAGAGATGAGCCAGTGTGTTAACTCACTGTGTGTGGTATAAAGTCTCCCATGTCTCCTGATGGGGGCGGGGCGATATAGGGGGGAGATGATATTTTTTTCTTTAACAAAAAAGAAGGATCCAATCTATCTCAAGACTCAGATGCCTATGACCTGATTCCAGAAGATTCTGATTCAGCCATTCTGGGGTGCAAAGCCATATAAGAAAATAGTCCCAGAGGAATTCTAATGCTCGCCACCCCTTGATTTAGAACTAGTGATATTATAGACTTCAAATTATAAATAGAAAAAAGAAAAGGCTCGGAGAGTTAAAGAAATCTGCCCGAAGTCACCCAGTTAGTTATCTTAGGCTGTTAAACTACTTTATCTTTACCACCCACTTTTAAATGGACTCTTATAAACATATAAATGACCAAATTATTGACCAAAAGTTTAAAAAAGAAAGCATATTATAAAAGTAAAAACAAATTTTTCACATTATGGCAAGAAATATAAAAACCTCAATTTTCACAAATATAGGAGACAAAAGTACCTTGAAAAATATGGGATATTCAGTTTCTAAAATTCATAGTTGAACTCTCAAGAATATACATCTCTAGTGTCCTAAAAACAAACAGGAATCTGGAAACCCATAATGAATTAGATCTAAAGCCACCATTTCTTAAGGTATTTACCAATCCCATGGACTGGAAGTTTTAAGTTCAAACAAAAGAGAAAGACTTGGGCCTGAAAAAAGGTGGGATTATATAAGTTATATAAAACCAAAGAGATAAGGGTTATTATGAACAAACCATATAAACAAAAATTAATGGAACTACAAGGAAAAGTGGACGAAGCTACAATCATAGATTTTAACACTTCTCTCAGTAATAAGCAAATGAAATATAGTAAAAGACAGATGATTAATAAAGTTGATCTAAGGCACGTATATAATCCTTCTCAAAACACACAAAACATTTAAAATAGACCACATGCAAGGCTATAAAGCAAATCAAGAAACTTCAAAAGCATCTAGATCACATTCTCCGGAAATTCAAAGATACCTCAAACCAAAAACCCCTGTGCATCCGAAAATATTAAACTCATTGCTCTGGAACTCATGACTCGGAATATATCATATAGAAATTTTTCAAAGATTAGAACTGTTCAAAATTAAAGCCACAATGTTAAAAAAAAAAAGATGTGGGGTGAAGCTAAAGTTACTTTTAGATCTTCAAATGTTTCATAGAATATAGTTAAGTATGATATAAGACATGGTCTTATTTGGGTTGAAAATCAGGGAAGTTTTAATAGAAGAGGTAACAATTCGAGGGTCCTTGGAAGAGCATGTCAGGGAGCGGGAGCAGAATGAACTTGAGACAGAAAAGCAAGAGGATATTCTGGGGAGAATGTGTGCATGAGTCAACTAAGGTTTTATCTGCTTGTGTTCGCAGAATCACTCTGCCTCTATGACCGAAGTTACCTGAAACGGCTGATGTGTCACAAGCTGCTTTTTTTTTTTTTTTTAAATCACCCTCCAATTCGATACTTCAAGGCACACAGTTACTTGATGTCAAACTGTGAAGACAAGTATTATGTTTATCTAGTTAGAGGCTAATGTTTTGTACATTTTTTGTATGAGGAAGTGATGTAGCTTGCCCTGATTTTTTCTTTTTTTTTTTAGTCAGCTTTAATATATTTATGCCAGAATTTTAAAAAAATTTTCTTCTTCAGGTGTGCATTGAAGAACCACATTTATTCAATGGTTGATGTTGTTTTGTGATATTTGTACACAAACCTTCTTTTCTCAGTTTTATAGACACTGAAATGAAATAATTCACTTTAATCTTTTATTATCACAGTTGCTGCCTCCTCCAGAATTTTTGAATTTAAAAATAAAAAAAACTTCTGAGTTGCAGGGAAGACAATGTTGGTTTATGGTAAATTGCAAAATCAATTGTGTAGAAAGAAGTATTGCTTTGAAAAAGAACTTTTTCTGATTCCTTAACATGTGATTGCATTCGAAGTTAAAGTAACATATTAATAAAATCACCTAAGTTACATAAACAATGGCAGGAAATCCTGGATTTGAGGAATGTTGGGTATGATTCTTAGGTAATGGCCTCTCCTGGTTAAGAAATTCAAGATCTTTTTGCAATTATGTCTTTGGGCTGGCAGGTGACACTGCAGCCTTCTTTCCCAAGAAACTGCCGGTACCAGCGTCCCCTGTCAACTCAGTTTTGTAGGTCATATTGTATGGACTTTATATGAAAATGAATATTTTACAGTTTGCACAGTATTATTTTGCAGAAAGGGTATCAGAGCATCTACAACCTAGAGCCCCAGAGCAACAGCTTGACTTTGTGGCTTTTAATTGTTCTAGAATTTTAACTGCATCACATTTTTCTAGCATGGTAATAACTAATGTGTAACTTCCTTGAGAGCGGGAGCTCCCTTGTCTGTATCTATCAGAATGTTTTCTCGACACTTCCACGTTGGTTCTTCTTAGCTTTTTTTGTACATGTTTTTTTTCTAAAGAAAAAAGTTATCACAAAATGTATCTTGGCTCGTGTCCTTTGTTTGAAACTTCATCCACTGGGCAAAGGTATTTGAAGAGTCACAATGACGTGACCTCAATAAGTGTTCATCCTCCTCAGTTCCAGGCCTATGGGATCAATCCTAATAGAGGCATGACTGATATGTCCTTTCATGAAGGAGTGTGTGTTTAGACAAAAGAATTCTTGAAATTAAGACACTCAGAGGCACATTCTGGATGCCTAGCAAGCCACCTTTGTCTTCAGCTTGCCCATAGATACTCCTAAGGTGTCAGTAAAAAGTCAGAATCATTTTTAGGAAAAGTTACCTCTGCTAAAACTCATCCCCCATCTCATTCAGGCCTAAACTTATTTGCACTTACATGTATATACACTCACACACATCTTTTGAGTGAAGTCTGACTAAAAGTTGGGAAAGTGGGCAAGAAAGGAAAGTGTTGAAAGCCCTACTCATCCCCGATGCTACGTCACAACCATAATCTGGTTGTTCAAAACAAGGAACCCAGAGAAGCTGTGATGACCCCAAGGCGGTGCTATACACGTCAGCATTGATATTAGAATCCAGGTCTGCCCAACTCCAAATTCCATTCTTTCCACTACACCAAAATGTCTGCAAACCAAGTCCACATCTTTTCAGAGGTTTTTCAATGTCATCTACCTACTTAGGTATTAGAGTATAATTAGATGCTGTAGCTGACCAAAGCACATCATGAGAAAGATGCATTCTAGTTATGAGAAGGAATAATTTGTAAGCTCTGAGGCTTCCAATCTTGTATAAACTACCTAAGTATAATGTTGCCCAACTTCAGAGCGATTCATCTTCTAAATATATAATTATTTAATAACGGCAATGAGAGCTCAGTTTCATTGATCATAAGACATTCTGAAAAATACTGGCAGACTCTATTGATTTTACATTGCCCATCTCTTATCACAATGGGAGACCATCTAAATATCTGACTACCAGATATGGCATTTCCAAGAACATAAGTTGACCAAGTGAGGGTTACCCTTCTCCTCTTTTCTCTGGTTTCGATCTGGAAGAACCAATTAGAAGTGTTCTGAGATCTCTGGCCACAGACTCCAGTTTCCTGGCCTTGATATGTTATTGATGACTTCAGTGAGGGATGCTCCACAGGACACGACACTGGGGCACTTGGAACTAAGGACCATCTCTGGGCTCACATCCCTGGGATCACGGAGCCAGTCTGATTCCTCCCATTATGACAAGGCAACCTTAGTGTTACCCCTGATTTAGCCCCAAGTCATTTCACTGGCTTCACATTGATCTTGGAAGCCTGCCATTTGAGATTCATTTCATAAGGCTAGAGACCCCCCACATGGGCCTTTTACCCAGGACAAAGCCCTCTGTGTAAGTAGGAGGAGTGGTCACTATCACCTCAGGATGAACTCTGCAATGAGCTTTTCTTCCTCTTTTTAAAGAAAGCCCAGAGGAGCCCGAGAAGTCTGACTCACTGTGAGAGGGAAGCAGGACGAAACAAAAGAAAGGCTGATATAGTGTGTGGACATAAGCAACCTCATGAGACTATTAGCCCCTGAGGATATTTATGACATCTTTCAGTTCTTTGATTCTGCACCCAGAATAGGATCTGACAGAGCCAAGTTTGTCAAATAGACAGGTTCCAGGGTTCCACTTAATTTGTCTGAAGGAGACTGTGACTCACTTGGAAATAAACAGAATTTGCATGGGGCCTGAAGGTAAATGAAAGATAAATGTATTTAGATACAGAAATAAGGGTGAGGAAACTGCACTCAGCAGTTATGAAGATGTGGGTGCCTCTCTTGGTAAATTCTAGAGCTCTCTCTAATTAGACTATAGTAGACAGAAGGACTGTATGTAGCTCCAGTGAATCAGAAATGCAAGCAGGCATAATGCCATATACAGGAGGAGGAGCAGACATTATTGGTATGATTTAAAGAGCAGAAGAGACAGGAATAGCATTTTTGTTTCCAATAAATTGCCTTGACTTCCCTATTATATGCAACTACCAGAACTTCGAGGGTGTTTAAGTGTCTTGGAGGCAGACACAAATACCAGATTGCCCCAGTTCGTTGTAAGGAGGTTGCCTTAAGTCTGTTGCACTATTCTTGCCCTGCTGAACTCAAGATGTGTACTAGAACGTGTCTGTTATTTACTGTCATCCCTTCTACTATCACGGGAATTTTGGAATGAACATCAAATCTCTTGCTTGCATCCTAGTTCTTGGTCCAAATATCCCAGGATTGAGTGATACAATCATTCAACAGGTATTTAATGAGCATCTATTATGTGTCAAGAGTCATGCCAAGAACTGGGAATATGCAACAAAATTGACCTACTTCTCACCCTTATGGAATTTTGGGTCAAGTGGAAGAAAAGGAGGACCACAAAACATTTAGTGCTTTGAAGGGAGACCTAATTTAGATAGGGCAAGTGTTATGTCTTCTTTAAAGTGACATACACATTACAATGAGTTGGAGATGAATAGACAGAAAGTAGCCAAGAGAGCAGCATGTACAAACGTCCTGGGGCAAAAACGAGTTTTACACATGTGAAGAACTGAAAGAAAGCCAGAGTGACACCCACTATCGGGTACCATTCCAGGGGAAGTTTAGGGCCTGGGGCCCCCTACCTTTTGCCGAGTCCTTTGTGGGGGTCCAGCTCTTCTCTGTGTTAAGGCAGCCGCCAGCAGAGTGGCCTGTTGTTTCATTCTCCATTGTTCCTTTTCCCTAAACATGGTCCCTGCCATTAAAAATTTTAAAGGCAATTTCAGCAAGCTAAGACATAGGCATTCCTAAAGCCCCTTCCACCTTCTGCATTTTCCTTTGTGTATTAGAGGCCCTCTGACCAACAAGTCACATTAACCATCTTTAAATTCTCTGGGCCTCAGGGGCTGTATCTGTATACGCCCATAGGCTTTAAAGATCCTCTCTAGAAATTCTGAAGGCTCCTCATTCCGTTTCTGCATTCCCTCCTGTGCTTCATTAAGGCTTCTTTGTTTCGGCCCCCTCTTCACAATCCTGCAAGAATGCAGTCTCGATAATGTCCAAGTTTGGGCCTATCCCCAGCATCACATCCCAGTTAGGATGCACTGCTGGTTCAGCTGTGCTGGCAGCAGCCTGTATCGGGCCACCAGGGGTTTCTTTCTGAATGAAGCTCACCTGCCTCCTCCCCAGCTCTACCCAGCACCATTCTACATGCTCCTGAAATGAGGAGGGTGGTTAATAAATTTTGAACACTGGCCCAGGTCGGGTTGTGGGTTGCAAGAAATCGATGAAAGAAAGTTTTCCATTGTCTTTGGGGCATCTCTATAAGTTGACATACTGTTTAATGCCAATTAAATCTGAAGTTGAAAAAGGAGAATGGGCCCAGGTCAATCCCATTGGCTGCCCCATTTCAGCAATCACACCTCCAGTGGGGACTTGCCTTAAGGGATTTTGCCCCACCTGACAAGATCAAAAAACAAAATCCCGGGCCTTTAACCCAGGTAACTCAACGGCTGTAACCTTTTATATTGTCTGCCCACACCCCACCAGGTGGGTCTCCAACCCACGACAGGGTCAGGATCGCACAAACCACCTGGGCATAGGTGTGTTTCTTTAACGAGGTTACCCAAAAGACATCTTCCAAACCCAAACACCCAAAACCATTTTTTTTAAATTTAATTTTATTATTTTTTTTGAGGTACACGGGCCTCTCACTGTTGTGGCCTCTCCCGTTGTGGAGCACAGGCTCCAGACGTGCAGGCTCAGCGGCCATGGCTCACGGGCCCAGCCGCTCCGCGGCATGTGGGATCTTCCCGGACCGGGGCACGAACCCGTGTCCCCTGCATCGGCAGGCGGACTCTCAACCACTGCGCCACCAGGGAACCCCCCGAAACCATTTTTTCACTGCAAAACGAAACTAAGTGCTGAAGGTTGGTGGCACCTCCCCAGAGAAATCCCAAGGACGGTCCTATTACAAATGGACCAGGCAGCTGCTTGGATTCGTGTACAGGCTCTCAGCACCAGCAAGAGGCCAACAAACCAACAGGCAAAATTCCCATCTGAACTTACCTCCTGGTTGACCCACCAAATCTGTTACTGAGCCAGGTTCATTTTTCAAGAGGCACAGCAAGCCAAAACGCTGAGTCACCAAGGCTCGAAGCAGAGGTTTTACTCCCAAGGCAGCCAAGAGAAGAAACCGGAGAACGAACCTCAAATCCACCCCGCAGAAAACAAGGGGCTGGGTTATTTATGGAATGACCAATAAAGAAGCAGGGAAGGCTGAGGCGTGGGGGAGTGGGGAAAGGTGATTGGGAAAGGGTGCGCGATGATCGTGGTCCTGCACAGGTGTAGCTAAGCTACAGGCCTCTCTACATTCAAAAGGTCACCCAGCGGACACTAGCACCTGCCCAGCTGGAGGGTCGATGGTGCTACCCTTAACTAGCTCAACTTGAACTATACACAGCTGAGACTCCAAGGTCCTGGAAAATAACTTAGGCAACCATCTTGTTTAGGCTAGGAGCTGCTTGGAGGACATGCAAGTGTTAAAACGACCTTGATTAACGAAGGCAAGTGAAATGGATTTGACTAATCATTACTCAGTTTCAGATAGAACCAGGGGAAAAATAAAAGCAAGGAAATGTGATGAGAAAAGCGTGTAAATACATTTTCGAATATTATCTTTATCACACCACATATAAGCTCAGAAAAACATTTATTAATTGATGGTGGAATCATCACTAATTTGTGTCCAGAATTTGACATCCCCTACCCATACCCCATCTTGTAATCAGGGTGTCTAGAAAACCATTTTATTAGTTAAAATGTTGCTTGGTTAGCATGAAAAAAAAATTCTTTTAAAGGTGAATAGTGTATACAGATCATTGAATAAGCCATGGGAAAGGCCTGCTGCACAGTCCTGGTCCCATGGCTAAGATAACTTTTCTATTGTTGACCCATCTATATTTCCTCTATTGGTGGATTTTCTTCTCTGACCCAGTTTTTCTCATTCAGGGCAGTGATGGATATTCACTAAATCTTTCTCCCTGAGGCCAGAACACACCTCTGGTTGGTCTGAATTTTTCTTTCTTTATGTGTGGTATTATCAGTTAAAGTATTGTAAGGCTCTCTGTCTTTGAACTAGTCTGTCTTTTAATATTATGTGTTGAGCTAACCAAACTAAAAAATTATAAAGACACCATACCCAACCTAAATTCTAGTGGAAGCCATAATATAACAGACAAGAGAAGATTGGATTATTTCATCCCTAGCTACTGCGACCTGGGTAGATACTGCTGTCAGGCAGGTGAAATAATAGTTACATGAGTTCTGGAGGAAGACTATAAACTCAATCCCATTGTAAAGTCATCTGTACTTGTGTGGGCTTAGGTATGTTAAAACTCCTCAAGGCTTAGTTTACTCACCTGTAAAATGGAAATAATTTAGTGACTACCTATCCTGTGATGGTTAATTTTATGTATCAACTTGACTGAGCCATAGGGATCCCAGTTATTTGGTCAAACGTTATTCTGCATATGTCTGTGAGGGTGTTTTTGGATGAGATTAACATTAAATTCAACAGACTGAGTAAAATAGATTGCCCTCCCTAATATGGGTGGCCCTCACCCAATCAATGGAAAGCTGAATAGAACAAAAAGTCCGACCTTCCTTTAAAAAGAGGGAACTCCTCCTGCCTAGCTGTTTGAGCTAAGACGTCTGTCTTTTCCTGCCTTCAGTCTCATACTGAAACATCGGCTCTCCTTGGATCTCGAGTCTGCCCGCTTTCGGACTGTAATTTACACTATTAACTATTGTGGATCTCAGGACTTCAGACTCAGACTACAATTACAGCATCAGCTCTCCTGGGTCTCCAGATTGCAGGTTGCAGATCTGGGGACTCAGCCTCCATAACCGCCTGAGCCAATTCCTTATAATAAATTTCTTTCTCTCTCTGTATATTTATCTTGTTGCTTCTATTTTTCTAGAGAACCCTGACTGAGATTTTGGTACTGAGAGTGCTTCTAAAGAAACAGTTTTAAGGATGAATTTTCTGAATTGGTTCTGGCGTTTCTGGAACTGGCTCTTCAACCTGATTAGATTTAAAGTTGCTAATAACTCTATTTCAAGTAGTAAGGAGAATACTGATAGTCTATGGCATGACCTGGAAATGAAGATATGAAAAATATCACCACTGGATACTCCTCATCAACCTCTTATAAGAAGCAAAGGGGGACTTCCCTGGTGGCGCAGTGGTTAAAAATCTACCTGCCAATGCAGGGGACATGGGTTCAAGTCCTGGTCCGGGAAGATCCCACACACTGCAGAGCGAATAAGCCCATGCGCCACAACTACTGATCCTGTGCTCTAGAGCCCGCAAGCCACAACCACTGAGCCCGCATGCCACAACTACTGAAGCTCACGCACCTAGAGCCTGTGTTCCGCAACAAGAGAAGCCACTGCAATGAGAAGCCCGGTCACTGAAACGAAGAGTACTCCCTGCTCGCCACAACCAGAGAAAGCCCGCGCACAACAATGAAGACCCAATGCAGCCAAAAATAAATAAATTAAATAAATTTAAAAAAAAAACTAAAAATAGAGCTACTATATGACCCAGCAATTCCACTCCTAGATGTATATCTGGAGAAAACCATAATTCAAAAGGATGCATGCACCCCAATGTTCATTGCAGCACTATTCACAATAGCCAGGACCTGAAAGCAACCTAAATGTCCATCAACAGAGGAATGGATAAAGAAGATGTGGTACATGTATACAATGGAATATTACTCAGCCATATAAAGGAACGAAATAGTGCCATTTGCAGAGACATGGATGGACCTAGAGATTGTCATACAGAGTGAAACAAGTCAAAGAGAAAAACAAATGTATAATATCACTTATATGTGGAATATAGAAAAATGGTACAGATGAACTTATTTGCAAAGCAGAAATAGAGTCACAGATGTAGAGAACAAACTTATGGTTACCAAGGGTGGGATGAACTGGGAGATTGGGATTGACATTTATACACTACTATGTATAAAACAGATAACTAATGAGAACCAAATGTATAGCACCGGGAACTCTACTCTATGCTCTGTGGTGACCTAAATGGGAAGGAAATCTTAAAAAGAGTGGATATATGTATACGAATGACTGATTCACTTTACTGCACAGCAGAAACTAACACAACATTGTAAAGTAACTATACTCCAATCAAAATTAATTTAAAAATAATAATTATTGGTTCCAAAAAAATTAATATGAAATTAATAGGGTTGTTATGGAGAAAAGATGTAATGCATGCTAAAGTTCTTGTCTGTTGGGGCAGAAAAGTAAATATACCGATTATATCTCTTACTTTTTTATTATGAAAAATTTGCAAGCATACATAAAAGTAGAGAAAACAAACTTCACTATACCGATCATCTGGATATAATAACTTTTCACATTTGCCAGATTCCTGTAGTATTTTAAAACAATCCCCAGATACTGCAATGCTTCACCTCTAAATATGTCAGTATGCATCTCTAAAAAGTTACTTTTTTATATAACCCCAATACCATTTTGACCCCTAACAAGACAACAATTTCATAGTATCGTTTAATATCCAGTCATATTCAGAGTTCTCTAATCATCCCCCAAATGTCTTTTTACAGTTACTTTGTTCAAACCAGGCCCACACATAGCATTTGGTTGATATGCCTCTTAAGTCCCTTTTAATTTTGAACAATCCCCCAGCTCACTCCAATGCAAAAAGGAAAGCAAAATCCCACAAAGTGAAAAATTCCAAATTTTTTCATGCAATTAACTTGTGAAAAGAGACAAGGTCAGTTGGTAATTAACTTGTGAAGAGACCAGGTCATAGAATGATGGACAATCTATGTTTGTCTCCTTGTAGTACCATTTAAGTTGTTCACTGACTACCACATTAGTAAGAAGTTTGATCTAAGGGCTTGATTAGCTTCAAGTTGAACAGTGTTGTTAGAAATAGTTCTAAGCAGTGCTGGGCACTCCACATTACATCTTGTCATGAAACACAACAAGTCAAATTGACCATTTTTAGAGATGCTAAATTTGATCAGTGGGTTCAGGTGGAGACAATCTGACCCCTCCATTGCAAAGTGAGGTCCTTATAACCAGCAAGTTATCTACAGGATGATACTTTGTACTTTGGTAAAATTACTCTTGGGTTTAAGGGTGGGGGGAGGGAGGAAGCAAATCAGAAACTATTTAGACATTAACAAAATGAGAACACTGCATATCAAAAAGCCAGGAAAACACAAATATGGCAGAAGGAATGAACTTATTTCAAAGAAGCATACACTGATGAATCAGGAAAAATTAGATTTGACCAATAAACAACCCAAAAGCTATTCTAAGAAAAGGTTAATAAAATAGACAAATATTTAGCAAGTCAGACTGAAAGGAAAAGGAGAAAGCATGCAAATAAACAACAGGGGATATGTAAAAAATTGTAAGAGAAAAATGTGTTCCAGAAAATGGGGGTGAAATTCTGAGAAAATATAAATGACTAGGTTGGCTTCAAAAGAAATTTTAAAGCCCAAACCAGTCAATATGAGAAACTGATCTAGTAGCATTAGATGAATAAGCAAAATTAGTCCATTAATGAATGCAATTCACCACATTAACAGATTATAGGAGAAAAGCATCATGAAAATGATAATAGCTAACTCTGATATAGAAATTGCTATGTGCCCGGCTCTCTTCTAATCACTTTAAATATAGCTCATTTAATTTCACTAAATGCTCCAAAGGCACTTGAGCATTTAGCCCCACTCCTGATTAAAATTATAAAAAAGAAGTATATTTTAGGAATAAAAAGAAGCGTCACTATTCTAAAAAAGAATTAACGTATCTACTGGAAATCTCTAGCAAGGATTACCCTTGATGGTGGCATCAGGAACTTTTCATATCAAATGTCAAATTCAACCCACAATGGTTTAAACAGAAAATGATTTCACAAGTGACTTCAAAGTTCCAGAACATTCATCTAGATTGGCAATACCTGGATCCAAGGTTTCCCTTACCGGGGTACAAAAGGTTATTCAATTTGCAAGGGTATCACAATTTTGAAATAGCAACGTACCTGGTGCATATAAACCAAGATTCAATTTACAAAAATTCAAAGCACATACAATTTTGTCAGAAATATTTCAGATGCACCTGATTCTTTGACTTTGTCCAACTTCCTTCCAGTTGATTCAAGATGACTGTGAATCTAGAGAAATCAAGAGTCCCCTCTCCCACCCACATCCCTGCCTTATCCAATTTTTTTGTTTCTCCTCCCCTATCATCACCCTTAGAGTGTGCTTCTGCTCTGAACAAGGTGTTGCCTGAAGAATTTCTGGATCTCTCCCCAGGCGTGCTCCTGGGCTGCCGCGTGGCCCACAGGTTCCCCCCCCCAAAGCAGGGGGCAGAAGAGGCCGCGGCTCCAGGACGCATAGCACAGGGGCAAATAGGGCGGCTCTATGAGGTGGCCCGCCCCGGGGTAGAGCAGCATCCTTCCGTTGCTTCTGCCGTGCCTCCGCAGCTGGTCCAGGGCTTGCTCAGCGTATTCTCTGCTATTGAAGCATTCGTCATCCTCCCCTATAACGAAGAGGATCGGACCCTGGGCCTTTTCAATAGGAAGCACACTGTGTTGATTCAGTGCATCTCGGGGGTTCCCCTTGTAGTGACGGAGGCACAAAGCGCCCATGATGTTGAACTCCATGCGCTCCGGCAACGAGGGGATGGGTGTTATAACCAGATCCCGGTACTTGAGCGGAAATTCAAAGATGGCATTGCACCCATTGATGCAGACAGTGGCTGCCACCTCCTTCAGGTAGCAGGCCATGGCCAGCCCGATCTCTGCACCTTTGCTCACAGAGATCACTCCAATTCCTGGCTTTTGGATCTGAAGGAGAAAATAAAGGAAACCCATTACAGGACATTCTCTGAGAAGGAGCTGTCCTACAGGCCAGTAAGCTAGTATGATGGGAAGAGTTTGAAAATGTGGGGTGGGAGTCCTGGCACTAAGGTTTACCGGCTTTGCGACTGAGAGAGAATACTACCTACTTACCCTCCCTAAGCCTTACTGTCTTATGGGGGTGATAATATTACCTACCTTGTAGGACAGTTATGAAGATTAAGTGAAAAAATAGAAATTAAAACTCTTCACCCAAAGCAGAGCTCTATAAAGGCAAAAAGGGTCTAATACACCAGCAACATTAGACATCACAAGAGCAGAGGCAGGTAAGATTTTTGAAGAATCGAATTCTTCTCTCCAGCTAGTAAAAGAGGTGTCCCAGTTTCTTTCAAATATTAGGTAAGTGTAATTCATACTTAAATAGCATTTTACAGCTACAAAGGATTTGCATATTTGTTAAAACAAAGGCTAATCCTGGAAGGATTGGGAGTGTAAAGATGAAAGACTTAGATTCTGTAAAAAATTGAATGTCAGTTCCCAGTCCACTAGGAAAAGTAGTAGGTCACAGGAGGGAGTCCTTAACTTTGGGGTGGGCCCAGGGACCAGAGGGAAGGGAAGAAGTCTGAGGGATGAATGAGGAGAGGAAGGGCATTCTGGACAAACAATAGCAAATACATAGTGACCCTGTGTGTTAACTTTGCTCACAGTTGTATCCCCAGCACCTTTCTATCATCAGAATCAGCTGAAAAAAAAACTTTTAAAACTTGAGTTTTCTGAGATCCAGTTTTTTTGTTTGTTTGGTTTTGTTTTGTTTTGTGGTACACGGGCCTCTCACTGTTGTGGCCTCTCCCATTGCGGAGCACAGGCTCTGGACGCGCAGGCCCAGCGAGGCACGAACCCGCGTCCCCTGCATTGGCAGGCAGATGCTTAACCACTGCGCCACCACGGAAGCCCCTAAGATCCAGTTTTTTGAGAGCTACTTCAGTAGGTCTGAGTGGGCCCAAGAATCTGATACTATAAAATATCCCCAAGGAAATCCAGTGTGCCTCCACATCTGGGAACCATCCACGTGAGGAGTGGATTGGGAAGTGAGGGAGGAGGGCTGTAAATGGAGACGGGAAATTGATTAATGCACTATTGCAGCATCACAGCTGAGCAATGATGAGGGACTAAAACAGCGGCAGGGAGGGTGAAGAGGGTGTGATGTACTGAGAAAGAACCTAAAACACTTTGGGATGGGTTGAGGGTGTGGGGAAAGGAAGAGGGAAGAAACCAGATGGGCACAGGTGACAAGGTGGATTTATTGAGCGTTTACTATATGCTCGGCCCTCCAACAAGAAAACGGGGATTCAGGAAGTGTAAGTCTCGCTCAAGGTTACAACAGTATCAAGGGGGCAGAGGTGGGAATTGAACCTCTTCTGTGGAATCTGACTACAAATTGAATTTTGGCAATTGCCCTTTCTCCTCATACAATGTCACAAATAGTTAAATTTGAAGTGAAAAAAAAATTAACTTGAAAACATTTTACCTGGGATTTAATTCCTTCTAGGCAATCCTTTAAACAGAGCCAAATATGCTTAGGAAAATCACGTGTATATTTGATTATGATGATGATAACACTGAAGATGAGGATACCGGTGATGCTCCAATAGCAAACATATCCTATCTCTTCTTGAGAAGAGTCAAGGCTCCAGGAGAGAACGATGTAAGTTGGGGAGTCAGGATGACTTAACGGTTTGGAGCAAAGACATTGCCCCAAGGGCTCTGTCACTTACTGGCTGTGGAGTGTTGGCCTCTTACTTAACTGAGATGGGTATGCCTTCTCATCTGAAAAATGAGGACCATGTCAAAAGTACTAACTTCGCACAGTAATTATAAGCATTAAATGAGATAGTCCATATAAAGTATTTAGCATAGAGTCTAACAAATAGTCACTTAATAGAAACATTAGGTGATACGGTTGTTTTACCCTGTCAGGTTGAACTGTAAGAAATACCGGATATTTGAACATTTCTGAACTAGCAAATGAAGAGAATCATCATATACCCACCATTTATTGTCTTCTTTGTGCCAGTAAGCACTAAGCTGATCCTAACCAACTCAACAATCCTACGAGGTACGTATTATTATCTGCATTTTCACTCAACTGTGTGTGCCCAAGTCTAAACAGACTGGTGATATAGGCAGAACGGACATTTGTGATTTTTGATTTTTTTGGCTATAATGTTGCCAGGTAAAATGAAAAGTATTTTAAATACCTTGGGATGAGCTAGTAGCAAGTTGGCAGCTTCCTCAAAATATTCCAGGTCCACCTCCTGCAACTGCTTGGGCAGGTCTGCGTAGGCAAAATATGCTAAGGCCAGCACTGCAAAGCCGTGGGCAGCCAGAAGACTGGCCCGATACTCAACTAGACCCCCGATGCCCCCAAACAAATCAATGAGTCCTAGGAAAGGGCCTGCCCCTAAGAGCAAGAAAAAAGAGAAGAGAATGAGATCACAAAGAGCAACAAGAGGGTCGAGTAGGTGCCAGCGAAAGTACAGGCTGAGCAGAATGAGTTCCACCGTCACACACACAACGAAACGGCTTATTACTTTTAAAATATTGTGGGAAATACTAGTTTGCCAACAGTTTGATGCCCTTTGTTTTTGTTTTTATTTCCATGAACCATGTCTTCTAGATCATGAAAGATTAGTCTCACCTGGAGGGAGGAAAAGGGCTCCTCGCACACGACCTTCTTGGACCTGCACCCGCTGCATCTGAGGGCTGGAGAACCAACGCTGCACCACCTGGCTGGTCCTGGGCTGAACCTCCCCTGACTTTTGTAAATAAACGGAGTCATATAGCTCCAGAGTGATCCAAAAGGGGCTGTTCATCACATCTTTCTTAATCTGCCTCTCAAAAGCCTTCTCAGGCTTCAGAGACCAGAAGAGGCCCATAGGGTGGACCCCCACGTAGTGGCCGCCCAAGGCAGGAGCCTGCTTCAGGTCCAGCTCACCAGCCTTGCTGGCCCTGTAGAAGGCTCTGGACTGGTACAGATTCCCCTTCTCATCCTTCATAGATGCCATGAGTGTCACCGTCTGCAGTGGGGGCAGGCCTGTCACTCGGATGTGCACGGGCTCATCCGCGAGGGCACTTGCTGGGGTGGCTGTCAGCTGGAACATTGGCAACCGGCAAAGGGACCAAGTGGTATTTCCTACCCTGCAGTGAAAGAGAAAACTCTGAGTTGGAGACTTCAGTTCCAAGGAAGAGGCCCAGACAAGGCTTATATTAGGTCTGGCCAAGGCAGATTTCTGGATTCTAGTGCAAAATACACAGGACATTTGGAGGAGGGAAAATAGGGTGTTGCAGACAGTACTCATTATTCTCATTTTACATATGAGGAAACAGGTTAAGTGACATGCTCAAAGTCTTGTAAATAATTAATAGTAGAACCTGAAATTCAAGCTAGGTCTGACACTACAGCCTCCTGTCTTATCCATTACAACACTGTAGGAAATCTTAGTTTTGTGGTTTTGAGTAAGTTGAGCTTCATATCTTCAGTTGAGATCATTCCCAGGTGACCTATTTCACTGGTGTTTGTTAGGATCCGAGGGGGTAATGCATGATTAAGGGTTTATTGGAAGGATCAGTGCTGCTTTTCAACTCCCATACCTACATAAACAAGAAACATGTTATGCTGTTGTTTCTTTCTTTCTTTTCTCTTTTTTTAGTTTCCAATCCTTCCCTGCCATTGTAAGACGGACTGCCAGCTCTTTTCAGAGTTCCCATTATTTGTTCTTTTTAAGGGAAAATAAAACTTCATGATCTGCTTTTGTGGCTTTCCAACAGAGTGATAAACATAAAATATTGTTTGTAGCAAAGAGAATGAAATATACATTTGATCAGCTATTTCATACTCTCCTCATTTTATGAGCAAAATTTGGGGTACTCTCTCCCTCCTTCCTCCCTCTGTACATTCCTTCTTTCTTTACTTTCCCTCCTTTCTTCTATACCTCATTCCACAAAGGATTTGAACCTGCTTATAGATAAAGGAGGCATAAACAAATTAAAATAAAATAGGATCTGGGAAAATATGAACTAGCATCAGAGACACTGAATGAATGACAGCCAAAGGAAAAAAGGCAATCTCTCAGTTGTGTTGTTCTAATTAGTCTCATAGAAAGGGTTACCAGTTTCTCAAAGGAAAGGAAAAAGTGAGGCCTTTCCAGTATTTTCCTAAAAGAAATTTCTCATATGAAACTTTGACATAGGTATGCATCATTTTTCCAACAATATCTTCACACAAATGGTAGTAACAGGTGTTCTCTCAGAAAGCTTGATCCTCCAAGGGATCCTTGATTTTATTTTACAGAGGAATGCAAAGTGAAGGCTTTGGGGTTTAGATTTGTGAGCAGAAAAGATTCTGGAGAAAATAAACAGGCTCTGGCAGTGCAGGGGCAGAAGAGGGGTTTTAATGCCCAGTTCTTCACTGTTGAAAGCGGGTCTTTGGAGGAAAGAGAGGGTCAAGGAAAAATGCATTTTGTGCTTCTTTTAAGAAAGTGATTTTCTGCAAAGGACGCACTCCCTCCCACCTGACCCCCATCAACAACCAGCATTACTGACCATTTCAAAACTCATGGTCAATAGAATAATTTGGAATAAATAGAATGATTGTGAATGTTTTCCCTCAATACCAGCAGAGTTCTTGGCAGAAGAAGGTGGCATCAATTCAAACTTCCTGGGTCTTTCATATGTATCAGGGAAATGGGACCTGTAATATGAATAAGAACACCCCACGTCCCATGTGACATTTCAGTGCTCCCTTGGTATTTTCTGATCTGGTCCTTCCTATAACTCTCTGTATCTGCTCTTTCCTTCTTCCCAAAAAGAGACCATTAAGAAGGGGTACTTGCGTGCCCTATTCCACAAATTCTTCTTCCTTCTCAAAACTTCTATATAATTTATTGACTCGATATAGATTTGATTTTCAAATTGAATTAATTTGAATTAATTAACATAAGTACTCTCCTGCATTCCTGCGTGCATCCCGCATCTGGTCTTATTCTTCCAGGTGGACTGCAAATTCTTCAAGGGCAGCAACTATGTGTTAAAACTTTAGGAACCCTATTGATACTCATATAGTAAATTATACAATGTGCATGCTTCAGAGTTATGAAATTCATAACAGGGGCAGGAAAAAATAGCACCAAAAATGTAATTAAAATATTTTACTTACATAGTGCTTTTGTAATATAAAATATTAGACTCTCTTCCCAAGTCAGGGTCCCTCTTTATCTGAGAACTGCTCCCTAAAGCCCAGAGATGGACCCTCAGCAGCTATGTTTATACCATGTGACCTCCACCCCGGGGGGCCGTTGCTGACAGGATCAGGACTGGATACCTGATTCAAGGTGTGCCAGGGATGTTCCCCCCTTGCCAGTTTGGAATGGAGACCCAGAGTCACCAGTCACTCTATCAAGGTAAGGGCTAAAGGTGTAGCAAGAAGGCACCTAGGTAGCAAAATTTACTTGCATGACCAAGTCCCTGAAGTCCTGAAACTTTGCACTCTAGGTGCCCTCTTGCCTCAGCCTAGTCTTAGCCTTGGACTCTTTTTACATGGCTGTATCCATAAAATTCAGAAGCTGTAACCAGATAATCACAGAAAGACAGTCTTGCAGTAGAGTATGGGAGTTTGAGGAAAGAGAGAAAGATACAGGGACAAAGAGAAATTAGATTGCTCCTATCCTGAGAAACCCCTGAAGAAAGAAAGGGTAGGTCATTTAGAAGGTCTGTGGTTATATAAATAAGTGTCAGAGAAAAGAGAGATGGAAGAAGATAGGTTTCAGAAGACTTCAGTCTTTGAAAGGAATCTATCTTAGAGCTAGAATTTTATTTTGGGGTCTCAGCACTTAGCTGACTATGCTTACTGTTTTGTCTCCTAATTTTTCTGGAGCTCCTGTTAAATGTGTTAAGTTATTGATTCTGACTTCTCAGAAATTCCCCATAATGGTCATTAGTATTCTATGTCTAGATTTTTGCCATTTGCACCAAGGTATATGCAAGGGGTTAGATTATAATGAAACTTCCTATAAGAAGCAGGCGTTCTCCCAAGAGCACGTGAAACAAAGAGAGAAAGAGAGAGAGAGGTCACTTGATAAGTCAACAGTGTGTGCTTGTGAATGGTGTGTCAGGTTTCCTGACCAAAGACTAGGAAGCAGCCACATGATCAGCAATCCCACAGTCACTGCCTTTGGAACATGGGCTAAACAAAGTCACTTTTCACAGGCTGACAAGATAGGGTGTGCCCACATGAAGATCTGGTAGGGATCCAAGGCACAGTTTGACAGATTACCTCTTCAGAAGCTGGTTGTAAGTCTATCAGACCTCAGACTTATTCAAGCCTTGTGCCATCTGTTCTTTATATAACACCCCCTTATATATTCAAGAAACAAAAAAAATCCAGGATTTAAATACATACACATGGGGACTTCCCTGATGGTCTAGTGGTAAAGAATCCGCCTTCCAATGCAGGGGACACGGGTTCAATCCCTGGTTGGGGAACTAAGATCCCACATGCCACGGGGCAACTAAGCCCACACGCTACAACTTCTGAGCCCGGGAGACTCAACTAGAGAGCCTGCGTGCTGCAAACTACAGAGCCTATACACCACAGCTAGAGAAGAGAAAAACCCGCATACCACAACTAGAGAGAAGCCTGAGCGCTGCAACAAAAGATCCCACCTGCTGCAACTAAGACCTAACGCAGCCAAAAATAAATAATACATACATACACTTGTACACACACACACATACATGAAAGAAGATTTGATACCTATACACCAGGGATTCTCAACTGGGTTTCTGAGGAACTCCGAGGCTCTGCAAAATGTCACTAGGGTTTCCACAAGAGCTCTTAATTGGAAGAAAGAGAAACAGTTTTTGAACTTCAAGTGTGATGTGATGATAGTGCATGCAATGATGGAGGGAGACAGTCACTGAGCTGTTCCTTTACATGTTGTTCAGCCCCATAGGGTGGTGTGTGAAAGGACCACGTACAATTGGCTGAGACCATTCTCAGTTTGGGATGCAAGATTAGGGGAGGCTGTTGATGGCTAGTGGCGAGCTCGATGTGGAGAAGAGCATGGTGGGCTGATGTGTGCCTCTCCTTCCTGAATTACCTCCTCCAAACTCCCCTTATGCTCCGTGGACTGAGTTAAAGGAGTGAACAAACTCTATTGGTGTAATATGGAAGGGAAGTTGCATTCCGAAAAATGAATTTTTACACACTGTAGTCAGCTGCACCCTGACACTTTGTTATTATTTGTAAACATTGTGAAGTGTGGATAGTGTAAGAAGAGAATTTTCATACGGAATTTTTTTTAGGGAATTTTTCTCATTTTGTTACTTATTATGAAACTCTTTTATATTTCAGTAAGCATTCCAAATATGTCTGATGGTCCAATGGAGTGATAAATTTGAGGGTAAATTTAAAATGGGAAGAAGGGAATTGAAGGACTAGGGACAAAACTCAGAAGATTAGTGATGGAGAACTGCCATTTTCTGAGTCATTTGACAAGAGGCCACACACTGAAACACTCTGTCTTTACAGTGAAGCTACTTATCAGTGGAATTTACATCAGCTGGTAATACAAGATGTCCTGTTGCATTGGGTATGGTCTTTAACAAAAAACTAAAAAATGCAGCAATGGCTCCAGGAAAATGGAAAAGACAAATAAAATATCACAATTATTTGACAAGTAAAGGGGCTGGTAATTTTAAGTGGCCTTTGGAATTCAGCTCTCCCCTCATTTCCCTTTTTTCTGTAACAGCAAACAACTATTGAGCACTTACTAATGGCTAGTCACTGGGTAATATGAATCCACATAGTAAGGCTTTTCACTTTTCAGTACCCTTTTATGACCATTATTTCTCTTGACCCTTGCAAAAAACCTGTGGGAATAAAAAATTATTATTATCCTTACATTGTAAATTAGGAAATTGAGCTCAGCTAGTTAAATGACTTACCCAAGCTTGCCTATGTTGTTAATGATGAAGCAAGAATTTTAACCAGTACCGTCTGACCCTACATATAAACCTTACTTATCTTCCCCAGATGAGGGTAGACATATGAGAGCTCATTCTTTTCCCAGCCTCCCCCTCTTGTTTTTCTTTCCTACTTCTTCTTTGACCTTAACTTCATCTTTCCCTTTCCCTAACTCTGAAGCTTTTAGTTAAATACATACCCTGGTGTACAGGGTGGCAGGACTAGTAATGGAATAGTAGGAGTAAACTTTAGTCCACAAACCCACACGTGCATGAGATGTAATTTTTTTTCTATTTTTCTAAATTCACAGTAATTTCTATTTTGAGTCCTTGTTCCCCCAGATGGCAGAGATATAATCACAGAATTCAGAGCATCCTGCTTTTCCTGGGAGCTCAAGGAAGCTCCCTGTGACTGTGGCAGTGCTCAAAGACTTGGGGTTGGGAGACCCTATTCATGTAACTATGCATTCTTCTAAACCTGTTTTACGATGGATACCAGTGGTTCCAAATTCGGATACCTATAGGGGCCAGGCAGGTAATATAAATTTGTAGATAAAGGACAGAGATGAACAAAATGTAAGACTGCAGTGAACCTAAGACTACCTGCCCATCTAATGCATTCAAATGTATTCTATTAAAAAAATGCACACACACAAAACTACCCAACAACAACAACCAACCAACCAAAGGAAAAAACAACCCAAGGCATGGACCAAACGAAATACACCAAATGAAATACACCCATTTGTGACTTCTGAAATTCACATCATCTATTAGGCTTTTTGCAACATAAAGGCCAGGAAAAAATTTTTGTTTTTCTCTTTCCTGAAGCAATAAGTATCAACTGATCTCCCTCTGGAGGAAGAAGGAAAACAAGGTCAAATAAAAATACAAGAATGTGGGGATGGGAAGTGGGAGTGAGGACTCAGCCATTAATATTTCCAGTGGTATATGGCAAGTTAACCCTGCCCTCAAACCTTCTCCTTGTCACCTCTCACCATGCTGAATCTTTACGATTTTTTCCTGCTTTCCCTGTATTCCATTTCTATTGTCTTATTCTAATTGGATCCCAACTAATCCACATACTGCCATAGGGATTAATATCTTTGTTAGTTGTTAAGGCTTATTGCCTGCCAGGGCCCGTCCCTCACAGATTTTCAAAATAAGTTGTAAGAAGACTTAAAACTTATCCTGTTCAACACTCAATTGTCATCATCATCAATGAAGCACCTACACTGCGGGGACACCCAGATGAAGAGGGCTGTCCCTCCTCTGGGCTCTCTCTCTACCATGTCTCCCAGAGCACTTAATTCTTGAACTTAATATTAATGAGTAATGTATGCTGTGTGTACTCTCTCCTGTTACTTTGTAAATTTCTTGAAGGCAGGATCCTGTCGATGTGTCTTTGTCGCTTTCACTGCACAGGAGCCCTTCACATCCCATGTATTCATTAAATGATTGTGCATTTTCCTCTCCATTCCCATAAACTCTCATCCTTTTACCCAATTATTTCTCTCTCTTTACAGTTGCTTTTGCTCCCCAGTCTAATCTCGACAATGTTGTCAGACAGATCTTTATAAAACTCAAAAATAATCAATTTTCTCATCTGCTTTAAACTTCCAGTGGCAGCCAGATTCATTTGAGGATAAAGTCTAAATCTTTTGTCCTAGCACTTAAGACTCTTTGCAGGGGAATGGCTCTACCATAGCACCCTCGAGACCTTCCATGTTTCCACAGGAACAGCTTGAACCACCATATGACCTAAATCTGGGTGGAATGCCTTGTGATCCTCCCAGGAGCATGGCATGAGAAGCAGTCTTTACAAGAGGCTTCACAAGACAGTTTTCCCATCTGTCTCTCCCTATCTTGTGGGAGGCTGCCATGAGGCAGCTTTCCCATCCACCTCCCTGGTTCCAGAGAGGCATGGGACTCTCCATCTCATACTTACACCCCTTTAGGGCAGAGCTGCAGGCTCTAGGACCACTGAGTTGCAGTCTAGGATCAGCTCCTCAGCCACTGAATATCTCACAACTCTGTTGAAGACGTCTGGTTCCTTTTGCTTCAGTTCCATCCTTTTGGTGGGTGAGACAAGGACCCAGAGAGCTGCACCCTTGGCACCTCTTGCCTTCACTGCCTATATAAGTAATAAACTGTCTGAATCTAAAAGGGGCTCCTTATTTCTTTTCCAGCTGAACCTGTCAGTCTTGGACTTGGACTTCCCTTTGTGTTTGACACGCTTTATCATCTAATTCAATCAAAGCCTTTCACCACCACCCCCCAATCTATTTACTAGTCTAAGCAACCATCTCATTACAAACTAGCATAGGATATTGTCAAAATCTGCTTCTTTATCTGTCTCTCCCTTTTCTGCTCTATCCAATATAGTACCCACTAGCCATGTACAGCTATTTAAATTTCAATTCACTTAAAAATGCATGAAATTGACATTTAAAATTTAGCTTCTCATTCACACTAACCACATTTTAATTGCTCAGTAGCCACATGTTACTAGTGGCTACTGTATTGGACCATGTAGCTATAGAATATTCCCATCACCACAGAATATCCTACTGGACAGCACTACTCTGGATTGTAAAGTATTCCTCACGGGCAAGAATTATACCTTGTTCAACACTCTACTTCTCAGTTCCTAGAATAGTGCCAGTACATAGTGATCGCTCAGTAAATGTTTGAGGAATGAAGTGAAAGAATAAATGATAGATAAAAAAGCACGCAAAAAAAAGTTGAGTGACATATCTCAGAGAGAGTGTGAAGACAGAACAGAAGCCCAGTTGAATATTTATAGGCTACTTCTGAAGATGGAAAATTCCTCAAAATCCAATGGGATACAATTTCCAGGGTTCCTCACTTCTTTGCAGCAGAAGGCAGGACTGTCCATGAAACAGTTAATGTACACTGCAGACTGTCAGTGAAACCAAAGATAGAAAGCAGCCAGAGGGCAAGAAACAAGAACTCAGCTGCCTCTCACAGGCATAGCCTCCTGGTGGCTGGAGAGGGAGCCCTCAGCAAAATGGAAGCAATCTGATAGGGTCTGATAGCTGATAGCTGCATTGTTGAGCACGTTTCAGACCCCCCCCAGAGTCCCAGGGGGAAGGACGGGGATCACGCCTGCACCACTGGGAGACCTTGACCTGTTAGAGGAAGGGCAGTCAAGAACTGGCGGGACATCAACACATCAGAAGGCAGGAAACAAAGAATAAAAGAGAGCGAAAGGTCCCGTGGAAGTTAAAATTACCATATTACCAATCAAGAAACAAAAATTCCATTTCCTTTAGGATCCTGTTGCTTTTCTTCCTTCATCACAGCACTTCCTCCTCCCAATAAAGCCCAGAGAAAAATTCTTTGAGTCAAGAAACATCTCTCCAGGGACTTCCCTGGTGACGCAGTGGTTAAGAATCCGCCTGCCAGTGCAGGGGACACGGGTTCAAGCCCTGGTCCAGGAAGATCCCACATGCCACAAAGCAACTAAGCCCATGCGCCATAACTACTGAGCCTGCGCTCTAGAGCCCGTAAGCCACTACTGAGCCCACGCACCTAGAGCCCGTGCTCCGCAACAAGAGAAGCCACTGCAATGAGAAGCCCGCGCACCACAACGAAGAGCAGCCCCTGCTCACCGCAACTAGAGAAAGCCTGCACACAGCAACGAAGACCCAAAGCAGCCAAAAATTAATTAATTAATTTATTAAATGTAAATAAAAAACAATCTCTCCATTGGTCACATTAGGCTGGACCCTGACTTCTGCAGCCAAGTGTGCATTTCACCTCCAAAATAGTCTCTAAACAGTCTTCTGGTTAGGTTTATGCATCTGACATAAATCAGCGTTTGAACAATAAACTACCTGGGATAGTAATTTCTGGTTCTTCAGAGAACTGTGCTACCCACTGAGGTGAGCGAAACATACACAGAAAGACAAAGCAGCCTTCCCCGGTTCCCTGCTGCTGAAATCAGAAAGCAGACCTTTTCTACTTGGCCACGACAGCCCTGACTCACCCTGAATTCGGCTGCAGGAAGCAGTCTGGAGCGGGATGGCTTACTGAGCCGGCTAGAAGCACTGGACACTTGCCTATTGCTTGCTAATTTAGATCGTTCAAAATACCCCAGCCTACTGTTCAAAGTTGAGATTGTCTCCATAGAAACCATCAGCTGCTCCTTTTTTTTTTTTTTTTTAAGTTCCCAGGGACAGGGCTACGAGCACGTGCTGCCACAGGGTCTGGGCAGAGGCTCTGTTTAGCTGGTGTGCCTTTCAATCCAGGTGTTTCATAAAGGAATGTTTTATTTCATCACATAGGTCTGGTTTCTACACCTCTTCCCTGGACTCCTCTCAACTCCTGGCTCTCTTCTCCTTTGCTTCAATTCCGTCTCTATCTCCTCCTCTAAGTCAGTGGTCTCTTAGGCAGCTGCCTTTTTAGTGGTTTCTAAGATGAGTCCCAAATATCCATCTTCAGAGTGGTGCGGGTTTCAGACTCATCTGACAAGTCTGTTAAATAAAGATTCCCAGGCCCCTCAGCTGGAGATTCTGACTTGATAAGTTTGGGGTAAGTTTCTGGGATCTGTACTTTTAAAAGCAGATTCTAAAGCATAGCCCAGTTTGCAAACCACTCTTCAAAGGGACAGCAAAAGCCCTCCCCATGCAAAAATGCCTCCTCAGGACCAGAACCCCTGAAATCTGTCCTATTGTTAATCCCATCAGTCAAGCCCATTGTCAAAATATACAAGTGATCCAAGCTACAAATTGCAGACTGTGCGTCCAGGTTGTGAACTCCTGGAGGGAAGGTACCATGTCTTTTAATTTTTGCATCTCTTGCAGCCAGTGGGGTGTAGCTGGCCTCTGGAATCAGAAAGACTTAGATTGGAACCCTGATTCCTTTACATCTGTCATTGTGACTGACCTCAAGCAAATTACTTACCTTTCCTTAGGCTTCTGCTTTCTAACTTGTGAAATGGGAATGGTACAATAAAATGTATTAAAAGTGAAGTATAAGCCTTGAGGAGAAGGGGCCAATATTGGAAGTCATGGGCAGATTGGAATGTCTGGGAGAAGAGGAGGCTGTTTTAGCACACAGCTCTTACACAGGATGAGAGGTACCTTGGCAGGCTAGCAAGGCTCCCAGCTTAGTGACTAATTCCTAGGACTTGATCCAAGGATGGGAGGTGGGCTGGGGAGGAACGCAGCAGAAATAGTGTTGTTTTTACTAAGACTCTAAGAGAAGCACAGGAAAGGGTGCTCCAGCATCCAGGCAATAAAGTGAGATGCATGCTAAGCTGGCACAGAGTCAGACCTTCTTCAGTCTGCTGCCTAGAACAGAAGACACCAGGGACCTGGCACTCCATGGACCCTCAAAGAATGTAGCAAATTAAGAGCGGGGACATTGGTGGGAGCACTGGACAGTAAGGTGCTAACCATGTACAAGGGAGGCATTAGCAGTTGTCAGTAGCAGGTGTGAACCATGCAGAAAAGATTGAATTCCTCTGAGGAAGAAGGAATCTACCTCCAGCCTGCCTTCAGACCCAAGACTGTAACATCAACTCTTCCCTGGGTCTCCAGCTTGCTGACCCACCCTGCAGATTTCCAGTCCCCACAATCGCATGAGTCAAATCCTTAAAATATCTGTCCCTCTGTCTCTGTCTCTCTTTCTCTCTCTCTCCCTCTGTGTCTCTGTCTCTACGATTATATCAATATATAATTTTAGGATAGAATTTAACTGACATAAGGCAGATTAACAGGAGAAAAGCATACACATTTATTTAGTGTAAGCTTTATGTGACACAGGAGCCCTCACAAGGAAGACCCAAAGCAATGGCAAAACCTACCTGTTTTATATTAGATTGAACAAAGAGAGGCAATTGTGGAAAAGTAATTATACTATGTGGGGAGCCTAAAGGAAGATAAGAATTGTTTTTAACAAGGTCTATTTGTATAGAATTATCTCAGTCTCAATTTCTTGTCCTTGATGATAAGAATGTTACTTTCCTTCTGGTGTAGGGAGGACACCTTCCATCTGGGAGTTTTATCTCCTGCTTTTAGGAAGAAAAGGGGGAGGGTCAGAGGGGCTCTCTTGCAGCTGCTGTTTTTCTAAAGTGCTAGTATTTTTATGGCAAAGAGGCCTATTTTAGGATGATATATTCTGGTCTCCTTAGAAGGAGAGGAAAGAAAAGCAGCAAAAATAAGTGATTATGGAATGAAGACTATTCTGGTGGGTGAAAGTCACCAGGTGTACTTAAGGGATTTCATTGAACTTCCACAGAGCTGCAGCACAATCAGTGGAAAACTGTGACTCCCTTTCAGTGACAGACCTAACAGTATTTCTAATCATCATTAGAACCTAAAAAAATGTACTCCCTAAATAGGAGTAAATATAGAAATGGAAGTGTTTCTAGCTCTCCGGAGACAAAAACAGTGCTAGTGAATACAGCAAAACGTATTTCAAATTTCCTTAGAATTTAACAGCCTATGGGAAAAAAAATCTCAACATAGTGTAACAGAGAAAATTTAGGGCTACATCCCCAGGTTCTGATCCCAGCACTGCTCTTAATTCATTGTAAAAATTTCTCCAAGACTCTATTACTTAGCTGTAACATGAGAAGGCTAACTACTGATGCATTCCAAATACTGATGTATTCCAAAATATTTCAGTCATTAAGTAGCATCTGCATAAGTTCAGCTGTATCTGTGTACACCCTGACTTATTACTTACAAGGAAAAATCTTTACTAATACCTCCCAATTTGTTTATATTCTCAGTAATTGTTTTGTTCTTCCTCTGACGCTTTATTACATTAAGGCTAGACCCTGGACCTGTTGTGCTAGGGGAGAAGGCATCCCTGCCTAGAAAAAAGGTCTAGGCCTTGACCAAAAGTGGGAATGAATTACAAGAAAGTGGAAACCCCAGAGGAAGATTTTGCCTGCTTCCTGTTTGGAGTTCTGGAAAGTAGAGTAAAACAGGATGTTGTGTGTTTAAGCAGAGAGAGATGCAAAGACAGCACACATAAGTTTCTCTTTGCACTCCTGTTGTGTGAAAGGGTTCAGGAAGTCCCCATATTCTCACAATGATGGGCATGGAAAGCAGCTAAGAGTTGAAGGCCAGCAAACCTCCCTGGGGACCATTATGACAATGTGTGAGGTGACTCTTTAGCACAGGGTATGGGGTATGTAGCTCTACCAGGGATCTATAAAGGACACAGGTGACACTCAGGGAATTTTGAAGGACAATGAAGGACAAGTGGGGCAAACCCAGAGGATTTGAGTAGTTTCACCACCTGAGCCAGAGGGTGAGAGTGAGTTTGCCACCTGGCCTTGACCATTCTGAGAGAACAACCATGAGTTATGAATGCATACACACAAAAGGTCAATGCCTGGAGACCAGATGAGTTACACTTCCACCAGGTTAGAGAAGCTGGCCAAGAATAGTTATTTGATCTAGCGTTCCTGCCACACACCCTTGCCCTGAGATTATACAAGCCCTCTTGCACCCAGATTTGGAAAAGAGGGTACAGGGTATCTTTGAAGGAAATAGAAACATTTCTGCTAATATCTGAACTTCAAATTAATTATTTACCTGAACATGGGCTGTATGAAACAAGAAAAGATTAAGATACCTTTAATGAGCTGGTTTATGTTTTCTTTCCCTTCCATCATCATTGGAAACAGGTGTTTGAAAGGAAGCCTGATTCTATTACAGAAAATTAAAGAGAAGGCAGGATCAGTGGTGGCATAGGAAAACCCTAGCTCACCTACAAAACTACAACTACATGTAGAACAACTCTCTCCAAAAATGACCTGAAGCCCAGTAGAATAGCTCTTCTACAACTGAGGATATAAAGACAACAACCACACTGAGACTGGCAGGAGAAGAGAAGCAATCTACTCAGGACCCATACCACCAGTGGGCAACTCAGAAGAGGAGGGGGAAACCACAAACTTGGGAATCCTGCCTAAGGAGCAAGGGGTTCAAGCCCCACATTGGGGTCTAGCACTGAGACAGCAATCCTCCTTGTCTGGTTTTGAAAACCAGTGAGGCTTTTTGAAGGGCTGTAGGAAACCAAGACTGCTTTTAAAGGGCATGTACACAGACTTGCTTGCTCCCAATCCCAGCACAGAAGCAGCACATTGAAAAGTGCCTGGTGCTCTGGCTGGCCTGCCAAGACAGCCCCAGTCTCCAGCTCCAGCCCCTCCAATTCCTGTCCTGCCCCCCGTCGAGTTGATGGCCACCAGCACACCCCAGGAGATGCTGCAGCTTGCACTGGGCTCTAGCTCTAGCTGCCCCCTGGCTCCAGTCCACCCTGGCCAAGGTGGCAGCCACCAGTGCAACTCAGGAGAAGCCCTGGCCCATGCCAGGCTCCAGCTCTACCCCCCATCCCCCAGGCTCCAGCCCACCCCCACCAAGGTGATGGATTCAGTGTGCCCCAGAAAAAGCTCTGGCCCATGCTTGCTTCAGATCAAGCTCTCCCACCAAAGTCACTGGGCACATACAGACTGCATAGAGATGCTCCCACACAAGAACACACCTTCAAGACCAAGAGAGGTATCTGTTTCACCTAATTTCATAGAGACAAATAGAGAAATTCAAACAAAATGAGAAAACAGAAGAATATGTTCCAAACCAAAGAACACAATAAAATCCAGGGGGGAAAAGAAAATCCTAATGAAACGGAGAAAAGTAATTTACCTGATTAAATCAAAACAATAGTCATGGGGGCTTCCCTGGTGGCGCGGTGGTTGAGAGTCCGCCTGCCGATGCAGGGGACACGGGTTCGTGCCCCAGTCCGGGAAGATCCCACATGCCGCGGAGCGGCTGGGCCCGTGAGCCATGGCCGCTGAGCCTGCGCGAATGGAGCATGTGCTCCGCAACGGGAGAGGCCACAACAGTGAAAGGGACCCGCGTACCATAAAAAAAAAAATATATATATAGTCATAAAAATGCTCACCAAACTCGAGAAAAGAATAGAAGAACACAATGAGAACTTCAACAAAGAACTAAAAATATTATAAAGAGCCAACCAGAACTGAAGAATACAATAAATGAAATGAAAAATACACTAGAGGAAATTAACAGCAGATTAGGTGTTAACAGAAGAATGCAAAAGTGACCTGGAAGACAGAATAATGGAAATCACCCAATCAGAAAAGAAAAAAGAAAAATTGTTTTTAATGAGGATACATTAAGGGACCTCTGGGACAACATCAAACATGCTAATGTTTGCATTATAGAGATCCCAGAAAAAGAAGAAACAAAGGGCAGAAAATGTAATTTATGAAATATTGGCTAAAAACTTTTCTAACTTGAAGAAGGAAACAGGTATCAAGTTCCAAGATCACAGAAAGTCCCAAACAAGATAAGCCCAAAGAAACCCACATCAAGGCATATCACAATCAAAACGGCAAAAATTAATGATAAAGGTAGAACTCCCAAGGCAGCAAGAGAAAAACAAAGGGCCACATACTAAGAGAATCCCCATAAGGCTGTCAGCTGACTTTTCAGCAGAAACTGTGCTGGCCAGAAAGGAGTGGCTGATATATTTAAAGTGCTGAAACGAAAAAACTTAAAACCAAGGATATTCTACCTGGCAAGGTTATCATTCAGAATTGAAGGAGAGATAGAGTTTTCCAGACAAGCAAAAACTAAGAGTTCATCACCACTAAACCAGCCTTAAAAGCAAGGTTAAAGGGTCTTCCTTAAGTGGGGGGGGGGGGGGGGCACACAGGGAAAGCCATAACAAGAAATAAGAAAATATATGAAGGAAAAAATCTCTCTGGTAAAGGTAAATATAAAATAAAGACATCAGATCAACCACTTTAAAGATATAGGACAAAGGTTAGAAGACAAAATTGTAAAATCAACTATAACTAAGAGAAGCAATTAAGGGATTCATATAAATATGTAAAATATGAAATCAAAAACATAAAACATGGTGTTGAGGAGTAAAAATATAGAGATTTTAGAATGTGTTTGAACTTAATGACTATCAGTTTAATACACACACACACACACACACGTCTCATGGTAACCACACAACAAAAACCAGTAATAGTTACAAAAACAAAAAGAAACCACAAACAAAACACTAAAGAAAATCAAACCACAAGGGAAGAGACTAGAAGTAATGAACTACAAATACAACCATAAAACAAGTAATAAAATGACAATAAGTACATACCTATCAAAAATCACTTTAAATGTAAATGGACTAAATGCTCCAATCAAAAGATTTAGGGTAGCTAAATGGATTAAAAAAATAAAACCCATTTATATGCTGTCTACAAGAGACTCACTTCAGAGATGAAGGCACACACAGACTGAAAGTTAAAGGATGGGAAAAAAATACTCCATGCAAATGAAAACGAAAATAAATCTCCAGTAGCAATACTCCTATCAGACAAAACAGACTTTAAAATAAAGTATATAACAAAAGACAAAAAAGGCCGTTATATAATGATAAAAGGGTCAATCCAAGAAGAGGATATAACATTCATAAACATAGATGTATCTAAGATAGGAGCACCTAAATATATAAAGCAAATATTAACAGACATAAAGGGAAAAACTGACAATAATACAATAATAGTAGGGGACTTTAATACCCCACTTACATCAATGGATAGATCATCCAGACAGAAGGGAAATAATGGTCTTAAATGACACATTAGACCAGATGGACTCAATAGATATCTACAAAACATTCTATCCAAAAACAGCAGAGTACACATTCTTTTCAAGTGCACATTCTCTAGGCTAGATCACATGCTAGGCAGCAAAATAAGTCTCAGTACATTTAAAAAGATTAGGATTTCCCTGGTGGTCCAGTGATAAAGAATCCACTTTACAATGCAGGGGATGTGGGTTTGATCCCTGGTCAGGGAACTAAGATCCCACATGCCATACAGCAATGAAAACAGCACAACACAACTATTGAGCTTGCATGCCTCAACTAGAGAGCCTGCATACCACAAATTACAGAGCCCACGTGCTCTGGAGTCCATGTGCCACAACTACAGAGCCCATGTGCCCTGGAGCCTGCGTGCCACAAATAGAGAAGAGAAAACCCACATGCCACAACTAGAGAGAAGCCCACACGCTGCAATGAAAGATCCTGCATGACTCAACAAAGATCCTGTGTGCCGCAACTAAGACCCGACGTAGTCAAAAATAATAAATAAATAAATAAATTTAAGAAGATTGAAATCATATCAAGCATTTTTTTCTGACCACAATGGTATGAAACTACATATCAATTACAGGAAGAAAACTGGAAAAAACACAAACACATGGACACTAAACAACATGTTACTAAAAAATCACTGGGTCCATGAAGAAATCAAAGAGGAAATAAAAAAACACCTTGAGACAAATGCAAATAGAAACATGATGCTTCAAAATCTATGGAACATAGCAAAAAGCAGTTCTAAAAGGGAAATTAAGAATGATACAGGCTTACCTCAGGAAATTAAAAAAATCTCAAATAAACCTAACTTTCTACCTAGAGGAATAAAAAAAAGAAGAACAAAGAAAGCCCAAAGTTAGCACAAGGAAGGAAATAATAACTATCAGAGCAGAACTAAATAAAATAGAGATAAAAACAAACAATAGAGAAGATCAATGAAAATAAGAGCTAGTTTTTTGAAAGGATAAACAAAATGGATAAACTTAGCCAGACTGATTTAAAAAAAAAGAGAGAAAGAGCACCCAATAAATAAAATTACAAATGAAAGAGAAGTTACAACTGATATCACAAAAATACAATCATAAGAGAATATTATAAACAGTTATACAGCAATGGATTGGACAACCTAGCGGAAACAAATGAATTCCTAGAAACATGAAATCTTCCAAGTCTGAATGAGGGAGAAATAGAAAATCTGAACATACTGACTACAGTAGTGAAATTGAATCAGTAATTCAAAAACTCCCAATAAGCCTATATGGGAAAAAAATTGACAAATGAGTGGATATATGTATATGTATAATTGATTCACTTTGCTGTACACCTGAAACTAACACAACATTGTACCTCAACTATACTCCAATAAAAATTAAAAAAAAAACCTCCCAACAAACAAAATTTTTTTTAAATTTAAGAATAGACAGCTTCACAAGGGAATTCTATGAAACATTTAAAGAAGACTTAATGCCTTCTCTTCTCAAACTATTCCAAAAAATTGAAGAGGAAGGAACACTTCCAAATTCATTCTACAAGGCCAACATTGCCCTGATACCAAAACCAGACAAAGACACTACAAAAAATAAAATAAAATTACAGGCCAATATCCCTGAACATAGATGCAAAAATCCTCAACAAAATATTAGCAAACCGAATTCAACAATACTTTAAAAGAATTAAATATTATGATCAAGTGGGATTTGCTACAGGGATGCAAGGATGGTTCAAATTCTGCAAGTCAATCAATGTGATACACCACGTTAAAAAAAATGAAGGATAAAAATCACATTATCGGGCTTCCCTGGTGGCGCAGTGTTTGAGAGTCCGCCTGCCAATGCAGGGGACACAGGTTCGTGCCCCGGTCTGGGAAGATCCCACATGCTGTGGAGCGAGCCATGGCTGCTGAGCCTGCGCGTCCGGAGCCTGTGCTCCGCAACGGGAGAGGCCACAACAGTGAGAGGCCCACGTACTGAAAAAAAAAAAAATCACATTATCTTCTCAATAGATGCAGAAAAAGCATTTGACAAAATTCAACAGCCATACATGATAAAAACTCTCAACAAAGTTGGTGTACAGGAAACATACCTCAACATAATAAAAGTCATTCATGACAAATCCAGTTAATAAAAGTTAAATAAAAGTTAAAGCTTTTCCTCTAAGATCAAGAATAAGATAAGTATGCCCACTCTTGCCACTTTATTTAACATAGTATTGGAAGTCCTAGTCACAGCAATCAAACAAGAAAAAGAAACAAATGTCATCCAAATTGTAAGGGAAGAAGTAAAACTATCACTATTTGTTTGCAGACAACATGATGCTATATATAGAAAACCCTAAAGATTCCACCAAAAAACTATTAGAACTAATAGATGAATTCAGTAAAGTTGCAGTATACAAAATTAATATACAGAAATCTTTTGCATTTCTATACATTAATAGTGAACTATAAAGAAGGTAATATCAAGAAAACAATCCCATTTATGATTACATCAAAAATAATAAGATACCTAGGAATAAATTTAGCCAAAGAGGTGAAAGACCTCTACTCTGAAAACTATAAGACATTGATGAAAGAAACTGAACATTTATACAAATAAATGGAAAGATATTCAATGTTCAGGGATTGAAAGAATTATTATTGTTCAAATGTTCATACTATCCAAAGAAATCTACAGGTTCAAGGCAATCCCTATCAAAATATTAGTGACATTTTTCACATCTAGAAAAAATAATTCTAAAATTTGTATGGAACCACAAAAGACTCTAAATAGCCAAAACAGTTTGGAGAAAGAAGAACAAAGCTGGAGTTATCATGCTTCCTGACTTCAGACTATATTGCAAGGCTATAATAATCAAAACAGTATGGTACTGGCACAAAAAACAGAACACATGGATCTTCTGCCCATTTTTTGATTGGGTTGTTTGTTTTTTTGATATTGAGCTGTATGAGCTGTTTATATATTTTGGAGACTAATCCCTTGTTGGTCACATTGTTTGCAAATATTTTCTCCCATTCTGTAGGTTGTCTTTTTGTTTTGTTTATGATTTCCTTTGCTGGGCAAAAGCTTTTAATTAGGTCCTATTTGTTTATTTTTGTTTTTATTTCCATTATCCTAGGAGACAGATTGAAAAAGATATTGCTGCAATTTATGTCAAATAATATTCTGCCTATGTTTTCCTCTAGGAGTGTTATAGTATCTGGTCTTACATTTAGGTCTTTAATTCATTTTGAGTGTTTTTGTATGGTGTAGGTTTTACATGTAGCTGTCCAGTTTTCCCAGCACCACTTATTGAAGCTGTCATTTCTCCATTGTATATTCTTCTCTCCTTTGTCATAGATTAATTGACCATATGTGCATGGGTTTATTTCAGGGCTTTCTAAAGACATTACTCCAAAGAAGACATATAGATGGCCAAAAGGCACATGAAAAGATGCTCAACATCGCTAGTTATTATAGAAATGCAAATCAAAACTACAATGAGGCACCACCTCACACCAGCCAGAATGGCCAACATCAAAAAGTCTACAAATAATTAATGCTGGAGAGGATGTGGAGAAAAACGAACCTTCCTACACTGTTGGTGGGAATGTAAATTGGTACAGCCACAATGGAGAACAGTAATGAGGTTCCTTAAAAAACTAAAACTAGAGCTACCATATGATCCTGCAATCCCACTCTTGGGCATATATCCAGAGAAAAAACATAATTCAAAAAGATACATGTACCCCCTATGTTCATTGCAGCACTATTTACAATAGCCAAGACATGGAAGCAACCTAAATATCCATCAACAGATGAATGGATAAAGATATAATATATATATATATATGTGTATATATATAAACTTAGTATAAGATACACACACACACACACACACACACACACACACATATACTGGAATATTACTCAGCCATAAAAAAGAATGAAATAATGCCATTTGTAGCAATATGCATGGACTTAGAGATTATCACACTAAGTGAAGGAAGACAAAGACAAATATTATATGATATCACTTATATGTAGAATCTAAAAAAATGATATAAATGAACTTATTTGCAAAACAGAAACAGACTCACAGACATAGAATACAAACTTATGGTTACCAAAGAGGAGGGGGGCAGGGATAAATTAGGAGTTTGGGATTAAAATATACACACTACTATATATAAAATAGAAAATGAACAATGACCTACTGTATTGCACAGGGAACTATACTCAATATCTTGTAATAACCTACAATGGAAGAGAATATAAAAAAAGAATATATATATGTATGTATCACTGAATCACTCTGCACACCTGAAACTAACACAATATTGTAAATGAACTATATTTAAATAAAGTTTTTTTTAATATAAAAGAATAAAATAAAATATACCCCAAAAAAGGAAATAGTAGAACTAAAAAAAAGTTAAATATTTGGGGGAAAAACATAAGATGGGTTTAATAGAAGACTGGAGTTAGAAAAAAAGGGTCAAAAACTTGAGAACTCACCAATAGAAATTAACCAACCTGAAGGACAGAAAAAAAATTGAAAAGAAAACGGGTAAAGAAAAGTCTTAGGGATTTCTGGGAAATATCCAGAGAAAAGTTTAAAGTGCAAGTGTTCATTCACATTCCTAGAAGAAGAAAAGAGAATAAAGCAGAGAAATTATTTGAAAAAATAATATCTGAAATTCCCCAATATTTGGGGAAAGATCTAATTCATAGATCTCAAGAAGTGAACCCCAAGCAAGACAGGTTCAGAGAAAATCACACCTAGGAAGATCATATTCTAAATACCAAAACATAGATAAACAGAAAATTTTGAAAGCAGTCAGAGAAAAATGACACATTACATGTGGATGAACAACATTCTGATGGCTAGCTTCTAATCAGAAACGGAAGTAAGGTGACAAAGACAGTAGAATTACATCTTTAAAAGTAATGTCAACCCAGAATTCTTTATCTAGTGAAAATGTCACTCAAGAATGAAGACACTTTCAGATGAAAGTAACTGAGAATTTATTGCCAGCAGAATTGTTAAATGAAGTTCTTCGGCAAACAGAAAGTCAAATATTCAGGCAGTAATAAAGTACACTAGAAAAATAAAAATATGGGTAAATATAAAAGACCATTTTTCTCTTTAGTTTTCTTTAAAATGCATCAGATTCCTTAAAGCAAAAATTAAAATATTGCATTGTGGGGTTTAAGGAAGAATGTTTAGTGAGCATCTGCTCAATATGATTTTATGTACACACAACCCCACCATTGCTGAAAGCTAAAAGGAGGTATGTTTCTTTTTCTTGGCATTATAACTTTGACTCTTGATTCTAGAAGTAAAACGTAAGCCTCTAGTAAATATAGAGTGGACAATATGGCAAGGATCACTTGAAATAACATACAAGTACGTTATTTCCCAAAGTATTAGAAAAAATTTGGATGAATGTTTTTCATATAATGTCATTTATATACATGTGAAATTGAAATCTAAATGACAAATACAATTTAGTTAATTTTTTAATGACAGAGCTTGATGTTTACACTTGGGTCAAATATCAGAAACTAGGGGATAGGACTTTGAGGTAATAAGTGTGTACTTTGGGGAATCTGGGTTTCTTCTGAACAGTACCTCAAGGCTAGTGCCAATCTCTGCAATAGTGAGAAAGGCTTTTTAAATTTCAGATGCTTCTAGCTCAAGCTTATACACATTAACACACCATCTCTTCTTTATTAATTTGTGATTCAGTTACCATTCCAAGATACCTCCAGGGCCGACAATATTAACTTAAAATTAATAACAAAAACAAAACATGTACCATAAACAAAACACAAATCATGAGCCAGTTTGTTTTGCCTGGGAGTTTTGCAACACATAATCTCTACCTCCTGTTTTCTAATTCACTCAGCCAACTGCTCTCTATTTTCTGTCCTATCCCAATAAAATAGCTCACCAAGAATTTTTTAATTTTCAAATCTCATGAAAGCTTTTTAGTCTTCCTCTTGAAGACTTCCTCCTGAATTTGGTTTCCTACACTGTACAGTAGTCATATCCAGCTTCTTATGACTTTCTTTCTTTAGTTTCTGTGAAATGATTCATATCTGGCATGTCTTCACCCTCTCCAACTAGCCCTCCTTAGCCCTCTCTGTAGGTTGCTGTTTCTTATCCTGTCCATTAAATTTTATTGTTTTCTCAGCAATCTCTCCTTGACACTCATCCCTCCTCATACTGCATGTTCTCCCTGGGTGATTTCCTATTTAACTGCTGAGCACTTCAGATTGATATCTCCAACTCAGGCATATCTCCTGTGACCAGATTCTATCTCCCCCTGAACATAAGACAAGTATCTCCAATTTAACATATCCAAAACCAAATTCTTCACCTTCTGAGACATTCTCTTTTATATACACTTTTTATCTCAATGAATGTTGTCCATCCGGCAAGTTTCCTGAGTCAAAACCTGGGAATCATGCTAGATTTCTCTTTCTTCTTCCAGCTACATCCAAATAATCCCAAAGACTTGAAGAAAACCCCGAAGATAATTATACGAATTTTCCTAACTTTCAGTTTCAATAAGAATATGGTGGCTGCTTAGTTCTAAATCTTCCCTTCTCCTGAAAATCAGTAAATTACAAATGGGAAACAACAACAAAAACAAACAAACACACTTTCAGTGACCTAAAAGACATATAAGTCTAACAAATTATGAATATTTACTCTCAGAAAGAGACAGCCCCACTAGAAGAGGGATGGCTTTGAGAAGGTTAAACTCCAGGTGAGGCAGAGAGGGAAATTTCAGAAATAGGGGGAACCCATATGTAACAACTCAGAAAGCCAATGCGGTGGACACAGTGATGCTGTGATCCTCCTACGGGAATAAAGGATTTACAATCCAGCTGCTGGAAGTACTGCTGGGACATAAATCTTACCTGTCAGTCTTCTTCAGGGATTACCTCAGCTGAATAAAGCCACCTCACTCAAGGTATACCCGGCCACAACGGGTACTTTCAAAACAACAGAAAATAACAAGTGTGGGTGAGGATGTGGAGATGTTGAAACAATTGTGCGTTGATAGTGGAAGCATAAAATGATGTGGTCACAGTGGAAAACAGTATGATGGTTCCTCAAAAAATTAAACATAGAATTACAATATGATCTAGCAGTTCCACTTATATACCCAAAAGAATTGAAAAAAGGGACTCACATATTTATACACCAACATTCATAGCAGCATTATTCACAATAGCCAAAATGTCACATGAACCCAAATGTCCATTGATGGATGAATGGATAAACAAAATTTTGGTATACATACATACAGTGGAATATTATTCAGTCTTAAAAAGGAAGAAAATTCTGACACATGGCTACAGTATAAATGAATCTTGAAGGTAAAACAAGCTGGGCACAAAAGGACACATATTGTGTGTTTCCACTTATATAAAGAGTAGTTAAATTCATAGAAACAAAAAACAGAAAGATGGTTACCAGAGATTGGGGCAGTGGGAAATGGGGACTTATTGTTTAACGGGCTTTGAGTTTCAATTAGGAAAAACTTCTGGAAATGGATAATTGTGATGGTAGCATAACAATATGAATGTACTTAAAACCACTGTATAATTCAGCATATATTCACCTAAAAATGGTTAAAGTGACAATTTTATGTTTTGTCTATTTGCCACAATAAAAAAAAAAAGCCAGAATGTTCTATAAAGTTTTGTTTGTATAATTTCAAAAATTAAATAAAATTAATGTGGAATTCATTTGTTTTAACTCTAGCAACATTAATATGCCAGAACTGGGATTTTTTCTTTTACTTTGTTATATTTTTTAGACTTTATCATATAGTTTAATTTAAATCTTAAATGTTTCTGATTTTTCTGATATATAAAATGCAAAAAAGTATATATACATATATAAAGAATTTATTTGGATTGAAAATATCCACTATAATAGAGAAAGATATAATATACTAAATATCAATAAAAATCCAGGTTGTCTTTTAAAAAAAATTGCCAGGAACAATGTAATACCCAGGATAGAGCAACTAGCTTTTAAAGAAGAGATAATTTCTGTCCTAATTAAACTACTATAGGAAAAAAGGAAAACTTTTTAATTCTTTTTATGAAACACGTACAACATTGATATAATACCTGACCAAAAACACCCCACAAAAAAAGTTTGATTTTATTTACTGTTAATTAACAATACATCATGACCAACTGAGTTTTAGTCTACAAATGTAAAGATGATTCAATACTAGAAAAATAATTCATCATATTAATAGATCTACAGAGAAAACCATATAATTTTTTCTAGCAATGCTGAAAAAACACTTAAAAAATCCCAAATCTTCCTGGTTTAAAAGAAAAATACATAAAATATAAATCAAGGATATATAGCAGGCCAAACACCAACATTCTTCCTAAAGTCCAAAACAGGAAACAAGAAAAATTATACTGATTATACTCATTACGATAACTATTATATTGCATATTGCATATATAACTAATATATATAGCATGTAACATATATAACTAATACATAGTAAAACTCATAGAGGGTATTAGCCATTGCAATTACATGATTATTATAATTAAAGGAGTGAGGTATTCTGATTGGCCAGGTCTCAGAAAAGTGAAAACTTCTGTGACTGAGAGAGGAGGGAGGCTAACAGCCCCACACATATTGAATGGAATAATTTTACTCTAAACAGAGAGGGTATCAGAAAGCAGATAAAATAATAAGAGTTTAGGCAGATAAAACTGAAGTGTCCTCATGTTGCTTCTATTACTCTATTTATTGGCTCCCCATCATACCTACAAAATGATTCAAAATACTTTTGTACTGCTTCATTTTCACCTTGATTATCCATCAATCTCCTCTACTTCGATCCATTGCAATTCAGTAGCTCAGGAATATCTGGCCTGTGACTTGCCCTTTAGAGAACATACCTCCAATTTGACCTTGGACAAAGTGATTGGCATTGCTCCATACCCATGGTCATCAGACTATGCCCTGCAAACCAAATCCAGCCTACAACCCTTTTTTCTGCTGCCCAGAACTAAGAATGATTTTTGTTTTTTTGTTTTGCGGTACGCGGTCCTCTCACTGTTGTGGCCTCTCCCGTTGCAGAGCACAGGCTCCGGACGCGCAGGCTCAGCGGCCATGGCTCACGGGCCCAGCCGCTCCGCGGCATGTGGGATCTTCCCGGACCGGGTCACGAACCCCTGTCCCCTGCAACGGCAGGCGGACTCTCAACCACTGCGCCACCAGGGAAGCCCCTAAGAATGGTTTTTACATTTGTAAACACTTAGAAAAAAATAGAAGATTATTTATGAACATTGGTGTTCATAAATAAAATTTAACTGGAACACAGACACCGTCACTCATTACATCCTATCTAAGGAATTCAGCTATTTGTAGTGAGGTAGATGGACCTAGAGTCTGTCATACAGAGTGAAATAAGTCAGAAAGAGAAAAACAAATACTGTATGCTAACACATATATATGGAATCTGGGGTGGACAGAAATAAACACGCAGACATAGAGAATGGACTTGAGGATATGGGGAGGGGGAAGGGTAAGCTGGGACGAAGTGAGAGAGTGGCATGGACATACATACACTACCAAATGTAAAATAGCTAGTGGGAAGCAGCTGCTTCACATGGGGAGACCAGCTCCATGCTTTGTGACCACCTAGAGGGGTGGGATAGGGAGGGTGGGAGGGAGACGCAAGAGGGAGGAGATATATGTATATGTATATGTATAGCTGATTCACTGTTGTACAGCAGAAACTCACCATTGTAAAGCAATTATACTCCAATAAAGATGATAAAAAAAAAGTGAATATACACACACACACAAAAAGAGTAGAAAACCATAAAAAAAAATAAAAAAGAATCCACCTGCCAACGCAGGGGACACATGTTCAAGCACTAATCCTGGAAGATTCCACATGCCGCAGAGCAACCAAGCCTGTGTGCCAGACTACTGAGCCTGTGCTATAGAGGTCGCGAGCCACAACTACTGAAGCCCACGTGCTTAGAGTCTGTGCCTGGCAGTGACAGAAGCCACCACAATGAGAGGCCAGCGCACCACCAAAAAGAGTAGCCTCTGCTCGCCACAACTACAGAAAACCCGCGCACAGCAACGAAGACCCAATGCAGCCAAAAATAAATAAAATAAAATAAATAAATTTAAAAATAAAGAAGAAATCACTCATCAGCACCTGATTCTATTCATGATTGTTTTACAAGCCAGGGGATTCTATGGTTCAATTTTGGTAATTTTTTTCCCTAAGAATTGCTGTAAATGTAAACTGAAATATTTTAGAACAGGCAGAGCTCTAAGTTTATATTTCTAAAAACATAAACGCCTCAGTTTATGATATTAGATTAAGAGGAAGCCATTTTTCCCTTTCCAAAGTCAAAGCATACCATTCGCAGTCCTCCTGCCTTCTCTTGCCATAACTTCCTTCTTACAAGAAGAGGTCAAAAGCATTGTTCCATGAAAATCAAGTGGAGGCTGGTAAAGCATCCTATTGCTTCTGTATTTCCAGAAATATTTGCTCTTCTCAGAGACAACTGGTCACAACTGGAATAAGGTGTTTCCCGAGAAACTTCTGGATCTCCTTCCAAGAACGTTCTTGTGCAGCTACATGTGGGATCACCTCTCCTCCCCAGTGCATGAAGAGGTGGAGATTGGAGATCCTCCAGGCACAGCACAGTGGGGAGTAGGGGGGCTCTATCAGGTGGCCTATCCCTGGGTAAGACAGCAGGGTCCAGTCGTTCTTCCCATGTCTCCTCAGCTGTTCTATGGCTTGCTCTGCATATACTTTGCTGTTGACATTCATATCTTCTTCTCCCACAATGAAGAGGAAATGTCCCTGGGACTTTTCAATGGGGAGAAAAAATGTCTCACTGGCTTCAGCTCTAGTATCCTCAAAAATGTGCTGTAACTCTACTAATCCTAAGGTACTGATGGATAGTGAATGAGGAGAGAATGGCCAGAGCTGATTTATGTGACCATGATATACCTGTGGAATGTCAAGAATAAAGTTGGGCCCGTTAATAAGCGCGGCAGCTGTGACTTGCTTTAGTGAATAGCCATGGAGAGTCCAGTCTCTGCTGTTTTGGACATGGAGACTACCCCAATACCCAGGCTAAGGACCTGTAAAAAACAAAAACCCCAATTAAATACAATCCGGAGACCAGAAGGGGGAGCTCTCACACCCTGAAACAACAGCAGAGCCCAAAAGGTAGAAAGACTGCTCTTCTTTCCAGGCAAGAACTCAGCCAGTGAAAAGCCTTGGGCTCTTTGTTTACCGTAAGCCCTCCCATCTTCCTTTTCCCCTCCAGAAAATCCTTCTCCTTCCCTTGCTGTGCAGGGACTTGCACATGCTTCACCATGGTTTCAGACCCCAAATTGCAATCTCAGCTGATCCTGAATAACTCCATCTTTGCTGGAGAAATATCTGGCATTCTATTTGTTTTAGGGCAACATTTGGTGGCTCATACAAGGACCAGAGGAGACCCCCAAAGGTTCTAGGGCTGGCGAGCAAAGAGTTGCAGTATCCATGGTTGAGCCTTTATTGCTCACTGCTTCTCTTGCTGACTCTGGAGTTTGAGGGTACATCTTCCTCCTGGATTCGAGTCCTTGTGGTCTGTAGAATAAGAATGCGGTCTGCCATATCAGTAAACAAAAGATGTTGTGGCCATCAAGCCACCAGTCATTTACAGCCGCACCTGCCCACCCCCAACCACCCATGGAGAGCCCTGAGGAAACTTGGGATGGAAACAAAGAGGATGCTCGCTTTAGATAGCTGAGGTGCATATCAAAGGAATGATTTCAGTGAGCCCAGACTCTTGCATCTTCCTGTACATAGAAAAGCACTAAATTCATTAACTTGAGATGTCTGGTTTTATTTAATTAATAGTAATCTTTTGATGTACCAGGTTTTTGTTGCAAAACTACTACATATCCTGGCTTCTCCCTTACCTCTTCAGAGCAGTCCCTCAGAGCTATCTGAGAGACTGCTCCTGGGCTTAAGCCCTCAGTTTGTCTGTCACAAAAACATAATTCTCAAATTTGAGGTTGTGTTTTTTTCTTATTTTCATTTTTTTTTTTTTCAGTTGACACCTCTTTGCATTTGAAGCTCTTCAGGCTGTGTGTGGGATCTATTTTAAAGTTTCATTGTTTCTGGTTAAAGCCTTGCTCTGTATGCAAGTACTCTTTTTTTTTTTTTTTTTGCGGTATGCGGGCCTCTCACTGTTGTGGCCTCTCCTGTTGCGGAGCACAGGCTCCGGACGCGCAGGCTCAGCGGCCACGGCTCAAGGGCCCAGCCGCTCCGCGGCACGTGGGATCTTCCCGGACAGGGGCACGAACCCGTGTCCCCTGCGTCGGCAGGCGGACTCTCAACCACTGCGCCACCAGGGAAGCCCTGCAAGTACTCTTTTGACACTTCAATCTGACTCTGAGATCAGAGAGTTTCAACTGAAACTGGCTGAGAAGCTGTCAGCTGAGTTCCTTCAGGTACAGGGGCTGTTTCACTGAAATGCAGTCAGTTCAGCCATCAGCCCTTCCTTTGGAATAGGAGCTGTTCCATGGGAACTAGCTGAGAAGCCTTTGGCCTGGCTCCTCCAGGACCAAGCTGTTCCCTTAGAACTGGCTGGTATTAGGCCTGCAGACACTGTGAATGCAAGCTGTTTGAATTGAGCTGTAAATTGTTTAAGCTGTTGGAAAATTATTCTTTTACTCTAGAGAAAAATCTCTGAGAAAAGGGATCCCAGTTATATAAATATTTTGAGAGCACACCCCCTCCCCCTCACTGAGACTCTAGCCAATTTTATATTTAAAAACCTTGGTTCTTCCTCATGCACATTTCTAATTAAATGGACTGACCTGACCACAGGCAATTTAGAATATCAATGGCCATTATGGGTAATTTTGAAATCCCTGAACTTAATTTTCTTAAAACCAAATTGGATTACAAGAGCTCAAAAATCTTCAGAACTGAATGGGATATCTTTTCTGACTGGTATTTTGAGGTGATGGAATAAAATTTACGTTTTGAGTCCAGACAAGAAAATTTAAGCATAACATAGTCCCTGTCTGTATTGGGCCCTCCCTATGTGCAATGTACACCTGATTATACATTAACCAAATTGCCTCAAAGCAGGAATGCCTGCTTGACCATAAAGATCAACATTTTCCCTTCTTCATACACCAGCAATGTAACTCCTTGAAAGACATTCTTTTTTTTTTTTTAATTTTTTAAACATCTTTATTGGAGTATAGTTGCTTTACAATGGTTAGTTTCTGCTTTATAACAAAGTGAATCAGCTATACATATACATATGTCCCCATATCTCCTCCCTCTTGCGTCTCCCTCCCACCCTCCCTATCCCACCCCTCTAGGTGGTCACAAAGCACAGAGCTGGTCTTCCCATGTGATGCAGCTGCTTCCCACTAGCTACCTATTTTACATTTGGTAGTATATATAAGTCCATGCCACTCTCTCACTTCGTCCCAGCTTACCTTCCCCCTCCCCATATCCTCAAGTCCATTCTCTATGTCTGAGTCTTTATTTCTGTCTACCCCTAGGTTCTTCAAAACCACTTTTTTTTTTTTTTAGATTCCATATATATGTGTTAGCATACAGTATTTGTTTTTCTCTTTATGACTTGCTTCACTCTGCATGACAGACCCTAGGTCCATCCACCTCATTACATATAGCTGAATTTTGTTTCTTTTTATGGCTGAGTAATATTCCATTGTATATATGTGACACATCTTCTTTATCCATTCATCTCTTGATGGACACTTAGGTTGCTTCCATGTCCTGGCTATTGTAAATAGCACTGCAATGAACACTGTGGTACATAACTCTTTGAATTACAGTTTTCTCAGGGTATATGCCCATAGTGGGATTGCTGTGTCATATGGTAGCTCTATTTTTAGTTTTTTAAGGAACCTCCATACTGTTCTCCATAGTGGCTGTATCAATTTACATTCCCACCAACAGTGCAAGGGTTCCTTTTCTCCACACACTCTCCAGCATTTATTGTTTCTAGATTTTTTGATGATGGACATTCTACTGGTGTGAGGTGATACCCCATTGTAGTTTTGATTTGCATTTCTCTAATGATTAGTGATGTTGAGCATCCTTTCATGTGTTTGTTGGCAATCAGTATATCTTCTCTGGAGAAATGTCTATTTAGGTCTTCTACCCATTTTTGGATTGGGTTGTTTGGTTTCTTGATATTGAGCTTCATGAGCTGCTTGTAAATTTTGGACATTAATCCTTTGTCAGTTGCTTCATTTGCAAATATTTCCTCCCATTCTGAGGGTCCTTTTCATCTTCTTTATGGTTTCCTTTGCTGTGCAAAAGCTTTTAAGATTCATTAGGTCCCATTTATTTTTGTTTCTATTTCCATTTCTCTAAGACGTGGGTCAAAAAGGATCTTGCTGTGATTTATGTCATAGAGTGTTCTACCTATGTTTTCCTCTAAGAGTTTTATAGTGTATGGCCTTACATTTAGGTCTTTAATCCATTTTGAGTTTATTTTTGTGTATGGTGTTAGGGAGTGTTCTAATTTCATAGTTTTACATGTACCTGTACAGTTTTCCCAGCACCACTTATTGAAGAGGCTGTCTTTTCTCCACTACATATTCTTGCCTCCTTTATCAAAGATAAGGTGACCATATGTGTGTGGGTTTATCTCTGGGCTTTCTATCCTGTTCCATTGATCTATATTTCTGCTTTTGTGCCAGTACCATACTGTCTTGATTACTGTAGCTTTGCAGTATAGTCTGAAGTCAGGGAGTCTGATTCCTCCAGCTCCACTTTTCTTTCTCAAGATTGCTTTGGCTATTCGGGGTCTTTTGTGTTTCCATACAAATTGTGAAATTTTTTGTTGTAGTTCTGTGAAAAAGGCCAGTGGTAGTTTCATAGGGATTGCATTGAATCTGTAGATTGCTTTGGGTAGTACAGTCATTTTCACAATGTTGATTCTTCCAATTCAAGAACATGGTATATCTCTCCATCTGTTGGTATCATCTTTAATTTCTTTCATCAGTGTCTTATAGTTTTCTGCATACAGGTCTTTTGTCTCCTTGGGCAGGTTTATTCCTAGGTATTTTATTGTTTTTGTTGCAGTGGTAAATGGGAGTGTTTCCTTAATTTCTCTTTCAGATTTTTCATCATTAGTGTATAAGAATGCAACAGATTTCTGTGCATTAATTTTGTATCCTGCAACTTTACCAAATTCATTGATTAGCTCTAGTAGTTTTCTGGTAGCATCTTTAGGATTCTCTATGAATAGTGTCACGTCATCTGCAAACAGTGACAGCTTTACTTCTTTTTTTCCGATTTGGATTCCCTTATTTCTTTTTCTTCTCTGATTGCTGTGGCTAAAACTTCCAAAACTATGTTGAATAATAGTGGTGAGAGTGGGCAACCTTGTCTTGTTTCTGATCTTAGTGGAAATGGTGTCAGTTTTTGGACTATGTATCTTTGGCGAACTTTACATAAAACATCAGTGTGCCATTTTGATGTATGATCCTTTGTCTTGAGAATGTATATAACTGTGCCTTTGACTTCTAAACAAGTGGAACAGTCCTCAAAAGGAACAGTCCTTTTCCTTTCTGAAAGACTGTCCCCTCTTTCCTCAGGTTGGCTTGAATAAAATTCTCTATTTCTCCTTAAGATCAACTGTTGATTAATTTTTCATCCATAGTGACTTCCTAACATTATCAGGAGTCTACAATTGCCTCTCTGCAAAATAAGGTTTTAAGATTAACTGAGGCAAATGAATGATTTAAAAAGATAAAATGGCTCCTGAAGCCTCAAACTCTTCTTTGGCTTCTTCATCTCAGCCTTTGCCTCTGATGCCGTCTTGTCTCCCTCCCTCACTCATGCCCAGACTCTGCCCCGGGCACCATTTTCCTCCTTCCCTTCAAAGCCACATACACCTCTTCTACACCCTCAATTTATTCATATGAATTCTCTTACCAAATACCCTTTTTCTCTGAAACTCTCCACATACCCTTTTTCTCTGAACTTATCAGAGCCAGTCCCTTTAAAACTAAGCCTTCTGAGGATGCAAAGCCTTTATTTTTTATATTTCCTGAACTAAAGCTGAACTGTGAGCCATAGTCAAAGATTTTCCCAAAGTAACCGAAGATCCTCACAGGTTTGGTAAGTAATTTAATATAGTCATTCAAACTTATAAACCTGGTTTTTCTAACGTATATCTACTAGTTCATATGCTTGTCGGTGAACGCCAAGCCCAGCATTAGATGAAAACTCCTAATTGGGAAAATCCTGAAAGTTCCCCCTGATGGAGAAAATTTTCACACATTGAGGTATGGAGAAGTCATCTCGGCTTATACATTGTTCAGCTTGAACTTTGTGTGAACTAAAACAGCCTGTCAAACACACACATCTGCTTTTTTTTTTTTTTTCAATTTAAGAAAATGTAATGGGATGTGGAGAATATAGTAGTAGTTGGAGGGGGGAGGGCTACTAGCTTGTCCTTTTTACAATGTGTACAACTGCATTAAGATTTTATAACAAGAGTGGCATTTATGCTTCTTAAAACTACCTTCTATAGTGGAGTATAATACAGAAAAAAGACACTTCAACAAGAGAAATATGGAATAAATCATAAATCCACTTGATGACAAAGGAAATCAAAATGCTTAAGGAAAACACAACTACATCAAATACTACCATGCACTAAAATTAATCTGACAAACTATGTACACTTCTAGTAATTTTTTTCAAACAATGGTAAAAGATGTGAAACTCTAATTCAGTAGGAACAGATCAATCTCTATTTTGCCTGAGTTTCAAACTTTCTGACAGCATCAACTATTCCACTATATTAGAAACAGCAAGCAGTCTTACGTACTGCATCCATACATCATGGACTTTCTTGCAATAAAATGTTTTTGTGTTTTTAACTTATCGTAAACAAACTCACAATCAGGAGGGGGAAAAAAAACAACACTTTTTCCAACTCCCATGTTCTGAATGGGGTTTTAGATAAAGAATCAATGTTTGCCAAAGAGAACAAGAATCTCTGTAAGCATTAAAGCTTCGATGATATAGAAGCCCTTTGTATACATCCCAGTTTTTATCACCAGGTTATTTTATTTTAGATGACCTACACTATGGCTCAGAAATATGTTAACTTTTAACAGGACTCATGACCTAACTCACTAATTACTTCTATCTGTTTAGTCACTTGAACAATCCATGTTTTCATCTTGGCTTCAACCAAGTCTTATAATTTTGTCGTTTTATTTTTACAGCAGTATTGAATGTCCTATAAGTACCTCTCCCAGTTCTATCTGGAAGCCAGTATTAGAGAACAAGCAACAACAAACTTACTGACTACATACCCCAGGCTTCTCCAATAATACTTAAACCCCTCAGCCAAGAATGTCTTTTTATGGCAGGTCTGGCCTGGGGAGATGGTGATGGACCTGTTCTCTAACAGTCCTATCAAAGCAAGGCCCTAAGGGACAACAGACATAAGGAAAGTCAAGTTAATTATTCTTACATCTGTCCACTCCCTCTTGGGTCATCGACGCTCAGGTTCTACAGGCACACTCAATAACCTAAGGTGTCAAAGGGAGTTCCCATGAGAACTAGCCCAACAGTTATCTGCCTTACTTGCCCGTAACTGACTAGGCTCTCCAGGTAATTATAAATGCAACAGTATTCTTAAGACACAAGAACTTCCTCTTTGACTCAGAAGAGTAAGGAAACATGTACAATGTAAGTGTGTAAAGCAATAAATTCTAATAAATGTTGCAAAAAATGCTGTTATTGTAACACCAATCAGCTCAAACCAACTTTCTAAAAACATTTTTTTTTAGGACAGGCTGGCTAACATTCAAAAATTGCCCATATAAGTTCTTAGCTTACATTCTATTTAAACATTTCTAGAGCAAGTAGTAACTAGAATAGACAAAAAAACAGACAATATATCTGGACCTAAACCTAAATGTGAAATTGGGTCCACAGGCACACTCTTAACCATTTTTCCAAAGAAATATGTTTAAACGGCTTTACCATGCAGAGCTATGGCTTCCCGGAAGGGTTGCAAATCAGTCTCTACAGATGAGCTAGTTTCCGTTGAAGTAGCTCGGTTAGGGGACACTACAGTCAGTCTTGGGGGAGCTCTAGAGTTTCGCGGTGGAGGAACTTTTCCACACAGGAAGCTGATCAAATCTTCTCTACGAATAGTTCTTCTGCGCTTTTTAACCCAAGCCAACACATCTTTATTGCGTCGCTGATAGCCAACCTGAATTCCAATATCAAAACTTCGCTGATGGGTATCCACGCTTTCTTTGTAAAGGTTGGTGACGGCAGTGGCTGCATTTTGGAAGGGAACCCAAAGAGAAAGTCCTGGCTGCTGACACACTCGGTCTTTGTAGAGCTGGGCCACGGCGGTGGCCGAGTTCTGGAAGAGGTGCCACAGCTTCTGCTGCTTGTGCTCGGGCTGTGCGGCCGCCGCCGCCTCCTCCTGCAGCTCAGGGGTCAACTGCTCGTCCTGCTCGACCTCGGCCAGGCACTGCCGCTCCCACTTGGAGAACCAGTGCTCGGGCCCGTGCTCCTGGATCTCGGCCTCGCCCTCCTCCTTCCGCTCCTCCATCCTCCGCGGCCTCCCGCGGCCTCGCAGCCACCGCAGCCGCGTCCTGCTCAGGCGGGGCCCCCGCGGGAGCGTCGTCATCGAGCGGCCCGGCGGCGGGGCCCAGCGGCCTGCGGCGGCTCCTCGCGGCGGCCCAGGCCTCCTGCACCCCGACGGCCTGCGAGCCCCGCCCCGCGGCCCCGCGCTGCCCGGAACGACCCCCGACCCGGTCCTCCCCACCCCCGGCCCCTGCCGAAGTGCGCTGCGGACCGGACGAACACCGCCGCCTCTCGCCTCGCTGGCCCGAGCACGTCTACCGCCCCACCATGGCGCCGCAGCCTCCCTAGGGCCACCGCCTACAGCTCCGCGTAGCCCTGCCGGCGCCACCGACCCTACCCCGAAGACTGAGGAACGTAGTCGTCGCTGACGCCGTCGTCGACGCCTCTGCGGTTGCTGGTCCCCGCCCACATGCTGACGAGAAAGCACCGCCCACCCGGCTCCCCTGCCCGGTTGGGGCGCGCCGGATCCGAGGGCTTCTATTGGTCCAATCCGACCAGTTCCGCTTGCCGGCCTCTAAACGCAGCGCCGTGATTGGCTCATCGGCGTGTCCGTCTGACGTAACCAAAGAGCGAGGGGAAGGGAGTGAAAGGAAGGGTGAAGACGGGGAAAGAGGGGGAGGAGCTGACAGTGGTTGCATCCGAGCCAACCTAAGGCGGGGGGTGGGGGTGGGGGGTGGGGTGGGGGGTGGGGTGGGGGGGTGGGGGGGTGGGGGGGTGGGGGGGTGGGGGGGTGGGGGGTGGAGCACAACACATCTGCTTCAACCATTAAAGTAAAGAATGTCTGTTTTGAAGATAAGGATAAAAAAACTCCCTTCTTACCACATCCATATTAACACTCCCTGAAAGAAAAGGTTCACTTCCCAGACACCAGGGTCCTGTTGTCTCACTCTCTATATACTAAATCTGTCTCTTTTGGACACTTGAAGAATATACCCCTGTCGTGTTTGATGTATGTTCTTTGCTCTGATAAGGTATATGACTATGCTAAAAACCATGCTTCAACTGAGCAGTTTCTTAGAGTTATCTGAGAGGCTGTCTCCTGGGCTACAGTCCTCAGTTTGGCAAATAAAATTCTTTTCTATTCCTATTACAGGTTGTTATTGATTATTTCCATCAACACCTAAGAGTAAAACACGGAGACCAACCTGCTAACTTACATATGATCAAGCTTGGGCAATTGCTAGGTGACTTTTTCAAAACCTGTTGATTGGAACAAAATTCAGGCTTTTACATGAAAACCTGATGAATCTGCTCATGACTATTACAATCGACTTCAGATTATTTTTAAAGAAAATTCTGATCTTCTTTTAGAGGTTGATTCCACTCAGATAGCTTTAAACTTTATATTTATTAATGGGCTGAACCAGGACCATTCCCTTCTAGTAAAAAGAACCAGGATGGGATGGGAAACTAGAGTTTTCCACTCCAGAGTCTAGTGAATCTGGCAAACCGGCTGTCTCTCACTCTAAATGAGTCACCTCAATGAAAAACCACTGAAATTCTTAATCTTCAACTCCAGCAAATGAAGGTCCCTAAATGAAACCAAACCCCCCCCAGTTTGCCACAAAGAGCTATTGTCACAAAGAGCCAGGATGTCAGAAAAAAGATTGTTACAAATTTAAGCATTTTAGGCACCTTCTGCCCTCTAAGCAGTCTTTCCAATGTCCTCTGAATTCTCAACAATGGGGTTCGGGTGGACTACAGGGGCTCTTCCTAATCTTCCCACTTAATAGAATTGGAGAAACATTTCTCCAGATTGGGGATGAATCTCTTCCAGTCCTAACTGACAATGGAACCACAATCTTGGTACTCAGTGCCACTACTACAAAGCAGTCCCTGCCTTGGAGTACTAAAACAGTTCAAAGAGTGGGATCTCTAATGAACCCCAAGAGCTTCCTATCTCTGAACCTATTCCCTTTTGTTTAGGCCCTTTGAGAGATACACACCCTTTTCTCCTTAGTTCCTCTGCCCTTATCCATTTATTAGGTCAAGACTTCTTAAAGAAGTATGCATGGCAGAGTTTCTTTATCCCAAAGGGGGGAAATAATTCTAGATTTGACAATAGTCATCAAAGTAACCAATCATGTAAATTAAATCACCCTTTGACATCTTTAATTGCTTCAGCTCTGACAGTCCTAGAGCTGATTCTGAAAACTCTGATTATTTGTCCCTATTGAATCAGCTACCACCCTCCTACAGACCAAATCTCCACCTGATATTGGCAAAATTTACAGCATGCCTCCCATCACGATTCAGATAAGTCCCTCAAAACCTCTTCCCAGAATTAATCAATACCCTATAAGTAAAGAAGCCCTTCAAGGCATGAAGCCCATAATAGAAGATTACAGGTCTCAAGACACTATTATCCCTGTACTAATCTTTCTAATACTTCTATTTAACCTGTGAGAAAACCTAAGGACCCAGGATGGAGGTTCATCCAGTACCTCCAAGTAATAAACAACACTGTTATCCCTCGACCCCCTGTTGTTCCCAACCCTCATATGTTACTAACATCCATTCTCACTGGAAGTGAATTCTTTACTGTAATTGATTTATGCAGTGCATTCACTAGTATTCCAGTTGACCAAGCCAGCCAATAACTTTTGCCTTCACTTGGGAAGAAAAACAATTCACTTGGACACTAATGCCTCAGGTTTAACTGATTCCTTATTTCTCAAATCCTGAAGGCTGATCTGGATGATATAAATTACCCTAGAGGTTCTATTTTGTTGCAATATGTGGATGATTTGCTTCTTTGTTCTACTTCTCCAGCCTCCTCATAGGAAGACAGCATCCACTTGCTAAAGCTTTTAGCCTCAAAGGGACATAAAATTACCAAAGAAAAACTGCAGTTTGTCCAAACCCAGGTTTAGGGCATCTGATATCAGAACAAGAACTACACTTATATCCAGATAAACTTTATAGTGTCCTAAGTTTCCCAAAACCCCAAACTAAACACTATCTGTGACTATTTCTTGGGTTAGTTGGTTATGCTGAAATGAGATCCCAAATTTCTCTCTTATGGCCAAACCTCTGTATGTTTTATTCAAGAAAAACAACCCCAGTGAAATTTAATGGGAAAAATCAGATGACGTAGATTTCAAGGCCTTAAAGGAGAGTTGGAAGAACCCACCTGCCCTGGGGCATCCCAGTTATCAGATTTCCTTTTTCCTTTTTGTATATGAAAAAGGAAATACCCTTGGGGTACTCATCCCATAACACAGGGACCACCATTGACCCATAGGGTATTATAGCCAGCAACTGGACCCTGTAATATGGGGATACCTGCCTTGCCTTAGAGTCATTAGGCCCCAGCTCTTTCAGTTAAAACCACTGAGAGAGACAGGAGAAGATGGCAGAAGAGTAGGACACGGAGATCACCTTCCTCCCCACAGATACATCAGAAATACATCTACATGTGGAACAGCTCCTACAGAACACCTAATGAACACTGGCAGAAGACCTCAGACCTCCCAAAAGGCAAGAAACTCTCCACGTACCTGGGTAGGGCAAAAGAAAAAGGAATAAACAGAGACAAAAGAATAGGGACAGGACCTGCACCAGTGGGAGGGAGCTGGGAAGGAGGAAAGATTTCCACACACTAGAAGCCCCTTCGCGGGTGGAGACTGCAGGGGATGGAGGGGGAAGCTTCAGAGCCACAGAGGAGAGCGCAGCAACAGGGGTGTGGAGGACCAGGCGGAGAGATTCCTGCACAGAGGATCGGTGCCGACCAGCACTCACCATCCCGAGAAGCTAGTCTGCTCACCTGCAGGGACGGGCAGCGGCTGGAAGCTGAGGCTCGGGCTTTGGAGCTTGGATCCCAGGGAGAGGACTAAGGTTGGCGGCGTGAACACAGACTGAAAGGGGCTAGTGCGCCACGGCTAGCCGGGAGAGAGTCCGGGAAAAAGTCTGGACCTGCCGAAGAGACAATACACTTTTTCTTGCCTCTTTGTTTCCCGGTGCGCGAGGAGAGAGGATTAAGAGCGCTGCTTAAAGGAGCTCCAGAGACAGGCGCGAGCCGCGGCTATCAGCGTGGACCCCAGAGACGGGCATGAGACGCTAAGGCTGCTGCGGCAGCCACCAAGAAGCCTGTGTGCGAGCACAGGTCACTATCCCCACCTCCCCTCCCGGGAGCCTGTGCAGCCCGCCACTGCCAGGGTCCCGGGATCCAGGGACAACTTCTCCGGGAGAACGCATGGCGCACCGGCTTCTGCCGCCGCAGGCTCACCCCGCATCCGTACCCTTCCCTCCCCCTGGCCTGAGTGAGCCAGAGCCCCCAAATCAGCAGCTCCTTTAACCCTGTCCCGTCTGAGCGAAGATCAGACGCCCTCAGGTGACCTACACGCAGAGGCGGGGCCAAATCCAAAGCTGAACCCCGGCAGGTGTTCGAACAGAGAAGAGAAAGGGAAATTTCTCCCAGCAGCCTCAGAAGCAGTGAATTAAAGCTCCACAATCAACTTGATGTACCCTGCATCTGTGGAATACCTGAATAGACAACGAATCATCCCAAACTGAGGAGATGGACTTTGGGAGCAAGATATATTATTTTTTCCCCTTTTCCTCTTTTTGTGAGTGTATATGTGCATGGTTCTGTGCGATATTTTGTCTGTATAGCTTTGCTTTCACCATTTGTCCCAGGGTATTGTCCGTCCGTTTTTTTTTTTTTCTCTTAACTTGGAAAATTTTTTTCCTTAATAATTGTTTTTTATTTTAATAACTTTATTTTATTTTATCTTACTTTATTTTAGTTTATCCTCTTCCTTTCTTTCTATTTTTTCTCCCTTTTATTCTGAGCCGTGTGGAGGACAGTCTCTTGGTGCTCCAGCCAGGCGTCAGGGCTGTGCCACTGAGGTGGGAGAGCCAACTGCAGGACACTGGTCCAGAAGAGACCTCCCAGCTCCACGTAATATCAAATGGCGAAAATCTCCCAGAGATCTCCATCTCAACACCAACACCCAGCTTCACTCAACGACCAGCAAGCTCCAGTGCTGGACACCCTATGACAAACAACTAGCAAGACAGGAACACAGTCCCATCCATTAGCAGAGAGGCTGCCTAAAATCATAGTAAGGCCAGACACCCCAAAACACACCACCAGACGTGGACCTACCCACTAGAAAAACAAGATCCAGCCTCATCCACCAGAACACAGGCACTAGTCCCATCCACCAGGAAACCTACACAACTCACTGAACCAACCTTAGCCACTGAGGACAGACACCAAAAACAACGGGAACTACGAACCTGCAGCCTGTGAAAAGGAGACCCCAAACACAGTAACATAAGCAAAATGAAAAGACAGAAAAACACACAGCAGATGAAGGAGCAAGGCAAAAACCCACCACACCTAAAAAATGAAGAGGAAACAGGCAGTCTACCTGAAAAAGAATTCAGAATAATGATAGTAAAGATGATCCAAAATCTTGGAAATAGAATAGAGAAAATGCAAGAAACGTTTAACAAGGACCTAGAAGAACTAAAGAGGAAACAAGCAATGATGAACAACACAATAAATGAAATTAAAAATACTCTAGAAGGGATCAATAGCAGAATAACTGAGGCAGAAGAACGGATAAGTGACCTGGAAGATAAAATAGTGGAAATAACTACTGTAGAGCAGAATAAAGAAAAAAGAATGAAAAGAACTGAGGACAGTCTCAGAGACCTCTGGGACAATTAAACGCACCAACATTCAAATTATAGGGGTCCCATAAGAAGAAGAGAAAAAGAAAGGGACTGAGAAAATATTTGAAGAGATTATAGTTGAAAACTTCCCTAAAATGGGAAAGGAAATAGTCAATCAACTCCAGGAAGCACAGAGAGTCCCATACAGGATAAATCCAAGGAGAAACATGCCAAGACACATATTAATCAAACTATCAAAAATTAAATACAAAGAAAACATATTAAAAGCAGCAAGGGAAAAACAACAAATAATGCATAAGGGAATCCCCATAAGGTTAACAGCTGATCTTTCAGCAGAAACTCTGCAAGCCACAAGGGAGGGCAGGACATATTTAAAGTGATGAAGGAGAAAAACCTACAACCAAGATAAGTCTACCCAGCAAGGATCTCATTCAGATTTGATGGAGAAATTAAAACCATTGCAGACAAGCAAAAGCTGAGAGAGTTCAGCACCACCAAACCAGCTTTACAACAAATGGTAAAGGAACTTCTCTAGGCAAGAAACACAAGAGAAGGAAAAGACCTACAATAACAAGCCCAAAACAATTAAGAAAATGGGAATGGGAACATACATATCGATAATTACCTTAAATGTAAATGGATTAAATGCTCCCACCAAAAGACACAGACTGGCTGAATGGATACAAAAACAAGACCCGTATATATGCTGTCTATAAGAGACCCATTTCGGACTTAGGGACACATACAGACTGAAAGTGAGGGGATGGAAAAAGATATTCCATGCAAATGGAAATCTAAAGGAAGCTGGAGTAGCAATTCTCATATCAGACAAAATAGACTTTAAAATAAAGACTATTATAAGAGACAAAGAAGGATACTACATAATGATCAAGGGATCAATCCAAGAAGAAGAGATAACAACTGTAAATATTTATGCACCCAACATAGGAGCACCTCAATACATAAGGCAATACTAACAGCCATAAAAGGGGAAATCGACAGTAACACAATCATAGTAGGGGACTTTAACAGCCCACTTTCACCAATGGACAGATCATCCAAAAGGAAAATAAATCAGGAAACACAAGCTTTAAATGATACATTAAACAAGATGGACTTAATTGATATTTATAGGACATTCCATCCAAAATCAACAGAATACACATTTTTCTCAAGTGCGCATGGAACATTCTCCAGGATAGATCGTATCTTGGGTCACAAATCAAGCCTTGGTAAATTTAAGAAATTTGAAATCTTATCAAGTATCTTTTTCGACCACAAAGCTATGAGACTAGAAATCAATTACAGGAAAAGATCTGTAAAAAATACAAACACATGGATGCTAAACAATACACTGCTTAATAACGAAGTGATCACTGCAGAAATCAAAGAGGAAATCAAAAAATTCCTAGAAACAAATGACAATGGAGATATGACGATCCAAAACCTATGGGATGCAGCAAAAGCAGTTCTAAGAGGGAAGTTTATAGCAATACAATCCTACCTTAAGAAACAGGAAACATCTCAAATAAACAACCTAACCTTGCACCTAACCAATTAGAGAAAGAAGAACAAAAAAAAACCCAAAGTTAGCAGAAGCAAGGAAATGATAAAGATCAGAAATAAATGAAAAAGAAATGAAGGAAACAATAGCAAAGATCAATAAACTAAAAGCTGGTTCTTTGAGAAGATAAAGAAAATTGAGAAACCATTAGCCAGACTCATCAAGAAAAAAAGGGAGAAGACTCAAATCAATAGAATTAGAAATAAAAAAGGAGAAGTAACAACTGACACTGCAGAAATACAAAGGATCATGAGAGATTACTACAAGCAACTCTATGCCAATAAAATGGACAACCTGGAAGAAACGGACAAATTCTTAGAAATGCACAACCTGCCGAGACTGAACCAGGAAGAAATAGAAAATATGAACAGACCAATCACAAGCACTCAAATTGAGACTGTGATTAAAAATCTTCCAACAAACAAAAGCCCAGGACCAGATGGCTTCACAGGCGAATTCTATCAAACACTTAGGGAAGAGCTAACACCTATCCTTCTCAAACTCTTCCAAAATATAGCAGAGGGAGGAACACTCACAAACTCATTCTACGAGGCCACCATCACCCTGATACCAAAACCAGACAAAGATGTCACAAAGAAAGAAAACTACAGGCCAATATCACTGATGAACATAGATGCAAAAATCCTCAACAAAATACTAGCAAACAGAATCCAACAGCACATTAAAAGGATCATACACCATGATCAAGTGGGGTTTATGCCAGGAATGCAAGGATTCTTCAATATACACAAATCAATCAACGTGATACACCATATTAACAAATTGGAATACAACCATATGATCATCTCAATAGATGCAGAGAAAACTTTCGACAAAATTCAACACTCATTTATGATTAAACCCCTCCAGAAAGCAGGCATAGAGGGAACTTTCCTCAACATAATAAAGGCCATATATGACAAACCCACAGCCAACATCATCCTCAATTGTGAAAAACTGAAACCATTTTCACTAAGGTCAGGAAGAACACAAGGTTGCCCACTCTCACCACTATTATTCAACATAGTTTTGGAAGTTTTAGCCACAGCAATCAGAGAAGAAAAAGAAATAAAAGGAATCCAAATCGGAAAAGAAGTAAAGCTGTCACTGTTTGCACATGACATGATACTATACATAGAGAATCCTAAAGATGCTACCAGAAAACTACTAGTGCTAATCAATGAATTTGGTAAAGTAGCAGGATACAAAATTAATGCACAGAAATCTCTGGCACTCCTCTACACTAATGATGAAAAATCTGAAAGTGAAATTAAGAAAACACTCCCATTTAGCACTGCAACAAAAAGAATAAAATATCTAGGAGTAAACCTACCTAAAGAGACAAAAGACCTGTATGCAGAAAATTATAAGACACTGATGAAAGAAATTAAAGATGATACAAACAGATGGAAAGATATACCATGTTCCTGAATTGGAAGAATTAACATTGTGAAAATGATTCTACTACCCAAAGCAATCTACAGATTCAATGCAATCCCTATCAAACTACCACTGGCATTTTTCACAGAAGTAGAACAAAAAATTTCACATTTGTATGGAAACACAAAAGACCCGAATAGCCAAAGCAATCCTGAGAACAAAAAATGGAGCTGAAGGAATAAGGCTCCCTGACTTCAGACTATACTACAAAGCTACAGTAATAAAGACAGTATGGTACTGGCACAAAAACAGAAATATAGATCAATGGAACAGGATAGAAAGCCCAGAGATAAACCCACGCATATATGGTCCTGTTATCTTTGATAAAGGAGGCAAGAATATACAGTGCAGAAAAGACAGCCTCTTCAATAAGTGGTGCTGCTAAAACAAGACAGGTACATGTAAAAGTATGAAATTAGAACACTCCCTAACACCATACATAAAAATAAACTCAAAATGGATTAAAGACCTAAATGTAAGGCCAAACACTATAAAACTCTTAGAGGAAAACATAGGCAGAATAATGTATGACATAAATCACAGCAAGATCCTTTTTGACCCACCTCCTAGAGAAATGGAAAGAAAAACAAAAATAAACAAATGGGACCTAATGAAACTTCAAAGCTTTTGCATAGCAAAGGAAACCATAAAGAAGATGAAAAGACAACCCTCAGAATGGGAGAATATATTTGCAAATGAAGCAACTGACAAAGGATTAATCTCCAAAATTTACAAGCAGCTCATGCAGCTCAATAACAAAGAAACAAACAACCCAATCCAAGAATGGGCAGAAGACCTAAATAGACATTTCTCCAAAGAAGATATACAGATTGCCAACAAACTAGTGAAAGAATGCTCAACATCATTAATCATTAGAGAAATGCAAATCAAAACTACAATGATATATCATCTCACACGGGTCAGAATCGCCATCATCAGAAAATCTAGAAACAATAAATGCTGGAGAGGGTGTGGAGAAAAGGGAACACTCTTGCACTGTTGGTGGGAATGTAAATTGATACAGCCACTATGGAGAACAGTATGGAGGTTCCTTAAAAAACTAGAAATAGAACTACTACATGACCCAGCAATCCCACTACTGGGCATATATCCTGAAAAAACCATAATTCAAAAAGAGTCATGTACCACAATGTTCATTGCAGCTCTATTTACAATAGCCAGGACATAGAAGCAACCTAAGTGTCCATCAAGAGATGAATGGATAAAGAAGATGTGTCACATATATACAATGGAATATTACTCAGCCTTAAAAAGAAACGAAATTGAGTTATTTGTAGTGAGGTGGATGGACCTAGAGTCTGTTATACAGAGTGAAGTAAGTCAGAAAGAGAAAAACAAATACTGTATGCTAACACATATATGTGGAATCTAAGGGGAAAAAAAGGTCATGAAGAACCTAGGGGTAAGACGGGAATAAAGACACAGACCTACTAGAGCACAGGCTTGAGGATATGCGGAGGGAGAAGGGTAAGCTGTGACAAAGTGAGAGAGTGGCATGGACATATATACACTACCAAACGTAAAATAGATAGCTAGTGGGAAGTAGCAGCGTAGCACAGGGAGATCAGCTAGGTGGTTTGTGACCACCTAGAGGGGTGGGATAGGGAGGGTGGGAGGGAGGGAGATGCAAGAGGGAAGAGATATGGGAACATAGGTATATGTATAACTGATTCACTTTGTTATAAAGCAGAAACTAACACACCATTGTAAGGCAATTATAATCCAATAAAGATGTTAAAAAAAAAAAAAACACTGAGAAAATCGTTGTGGGATCCCCTTTAACCTTTTTTGTACTTCATGCATTAGAAGCTTTCCTGAATTCTCATCACTCTCAACATTTCTCAGTCAGCCACTTCACCCCCATGAAGTCCTTCTGTTAACTGCCCCTCACATAACTCTTCTATATTGTATTAAGCTTAACCCTGCTACTCTTCTCTACATCACTGACAAAGTCCCTTTTGACAGCTTAACGTTGAGAGATCACCTCCTGACTGCTCATAATGATCTACAGGAAAATCTTTTGAGTAAATCTGACCTCTCATGGTTCACTGGTGGTTCTTATTTAAAAGGTGCTAGTGGCAAATATTGTGCTGGGTAAGCTACTTCAACTCCTTTGATGTTGTTGAGGATGAATCTTTACCTATGGCTACTTTGGCCAAACAGGCTGAATTATACACTCTTACATGGGCTTGTACTTTAGACAAGGAGAAAACTGGCAATATTTATACTGATAGCAGATATGCTTTCAGAGTAACTTATGATTTTGAAATGTTGTAGAAGCAACATGGCTTCTTTACTTCCAGCAGAAATAAAAATTTAAATGGCCCCTATGTTCAGAAATTTTTACCTGCTGCCTTAGCTATTATTAATACTTTGGGAGCATTCTAACCCTGACTCTCTGCAAGCTAAGGAAATCACCTTGCAGAAATCATTTCTGCAAAAAAAGTCTGGCCTTAAAGGGACCAGCAGCAGCCAAACCTTTGTCATGGTCTAAAGAGTTATTTCCCCAAGTGGTAACTTAAGAAAACTCGCTAGAGAAGTCCAAAAATTGGCCTCAGAAAAGGAAAAACAAGATTGGAAGTTCAACAATTGTTGGTTTGATAAAAAGAGAAAGCTCTGGTTTAGACCAAGTAACAACCCAGTCCTACCAGAGACTCTAAAATTCCCACTCCTCACCACTGCACATGCGTTAAACTATTGATCTACTGACAAAATGACAACATTCATGAATCAATATTGGGGAAACACTAACTAACCCATGAAAAGTACATAACTCACTTGTCCCACTTGTCCAAAATACAACCCAGGAAGCCTGTTCATACTGCTCCCAGACATTTTTAACTGCCTAATAGACCATTCGAGGTCTGACAAATGGGTTTCATACAACTTTCTCCACCTCATGGATATAAATATGTTTTAGTCATGGTCTGTATGTTTTCACAATGGACTGTTGCCTTCCCTTACAGACAGGCTACTGCCTCTTCTGTGGCTAAAGTCCTTTTGGAAAAGATTATCTGTACCTCTTCAATTTCATAGTGATCAAGGAACCCTTTTACTGACCAGGTACTTTGATAAGTCTGTGCTGTTTGGCTGGTTTTACACATTTCACTGTACTTTCTGCCCTCAAACCTTTGGCTTAGTCGAACACACCAGTGGCATTATTAAGACTCAGTTAGCAAAATTGGTACAGGCCCTCTAAGTACTTTGACCAAAAACATTGCCATTGGTCCTTCTAAATCTCAGATCCATACTTTTTGGAACCCATAAACTCTCACCCTTTGTGACAGTCAAATGACACCCAACGTTTTGGCTCTTGCTTCTTTTGACCCACAACTGATAAAAGAAGAGATACTCCAATATTGCAAAGGCCTAATTGCTTCTATTAAAAATAACTATGTTTTGGTAGAGCAATCTTTTCACAGTGTACTCTTGGGAGACAAGGACCTTATGATTCACATTCTGTAACCTGGAGATTTCATCTACTGGAAAAGACACTTCCATAAAAGCTCTCTTCAGCCTCACAGGAAAGGCCCTTATGCACCAAACTCCAAGGAATAGACTCTTGGATTCATGTGACACATCTAAAGAAAGCATCAAACCCTGAGTAGACCTGCACATCATCTAGTGACCTGAAAGTAAAGATTTCCCAGAATTGAAGCAGATGACATCTGATGAGACAACTTTCCCAAGATATTCAGACCAGGCCTATTGGAAGTTTGCCAACTTTTGATGATGACATAATGCTTTAGATGATCTTGATAACATATGGATTTTAGATTAAAAGTACCTGATAGTTGTCCCTCCCTGTTACTTGCATGGTACCTCGACTGGTTTCCAATCTATGCACTTGCCCTCCAGTGTGAGACACTACACCCAGGAAAGGTCCTTCCTGGCATTGAGGGACAAAAAGCTGCTGAAACTGGAAAACCTGACTCTTGATCAGTGATGTTTTCAGAGAAAGATCTTGATCTAAAGGGGGAAATGTAAAAAATTAATAAACTAGAAACCTCAATTAAATAGAGTTGGGAGACTAGAAGGGGGAGCTCTCACGCCCCACAACAAAGTCCAACTAGAAGAAGAAATACTCCTCTTCTTTCCTGGCAAGGATTCAGCCAATGAAAGGTCATAGAGTCTTTGTTTACTATAGCTCTTCCCCCGCCCACTTCCTTTTCCCCTCCATAAAAGTGCTCTCTTTCCCTTGCTGTGTTGGGACTTGCACGTGGCTCTCCATGGTTGAGACACCAAATTGCAGTTCTCTGCTGATCTCAAATAAACCCATCTTTGCTAGAGAAATATCTGGAGGTCTATTTGTTTTAGGTCAATAGTCCCGAAAATAATAGAAATGAGATGTTGATTCTATCCATCATTTAGCAAAACCCTACAATCTCAAACAACCAAAGAACTTCAATGGCCAGTGGGAACAAAGCATGTACTAATCCCACCCACACGCCCAGTTCTAGAGTTTTGGAATATGTAACTAATGTCCAAGGAAAATGCTCCTTCAAGAATATGTCAGGTTCTACTGACTGAATACTATGGATTTAACATTGCCAATAATGCTGGCATGTTGACTTAATGTCTGAAACTGCCACAGTCATCTTGTGACCTTGAGGAGAAGGCCAGGAAATTACAGAAATGTCAATCCAGTCTCCTCAATAAGAAACTCCACTGAGTTTCCAAACTAGAGCTAGAACCACTTATCTCCAGATCTGTTACATGAGAGAATAAAATGCCTTATGTTGATGTTGTTTAAGCCACACTCAGTGACTTTTCTGGAAACATAGCCAGAACATTCCTAATGGATTCACCATGGGAGGAACACGTGCTAAAACTCAGGAGCAGTGTGTTCAGGTAACCATAGTAGCTCTTCATTACTTGAGTTTAGAGTATCAGACGGGAAGTAGCAAAATAAGGCTGGAAAAGAAAACAGCAGCTTGACAGGGAATGACTTTGAAGAACATGCTAATAAGCAGCCTTTACTCTTTTCCAAACTACAGAAGAGAATCAGGACAGATTTTAAGGAGAGGCATAAGATAAGGCAGAAGTACGCAGAAGTCAGATTATGGAAAATTTTATCTAACATGCTAGGAAGCCTGACTAGGAAGCCTAGTAAATTGGGAGATGGTTAAGCAAGAGAGTAAAATAACTGTGCTCTAGAAAAACCAGTCTTATGACTCTGACTTGCAAAATTGGAGGCAGAAAAGCCAAGCTTATTGCAATGGTACAGGCAAGAAATAATGGTGCCCTGAGCTAAGCAGCACCAGCAGGGAAAAAAGGAAACAAGACAATGAGTTAGTTATGAGTGCAGAATATACAGCTCCTAGTTACCAATTTGGTATAGGAGAGCAAAGGAAAAGAAGGAGTTAAAGTTTTTGTTGTTGTTGTTGTTGTTTATGGTATGAAATGTTGTTTTTTATGGTACAAAATAAAGCTTTCATTCTCCTTGAGCACTGGCCCCATGCAAGGATAGTTTCAGAGAGTCACATCTCTTCTAAAGCCTTACTGATTCCCTAGATTTTCTTAGGAAAAAAAGACATTTTATTAAGTAATGTTTGGGGTTTTTTTCTTACTATTTAGAAAAATATGAATGAATGTACCACTTGTATCTAGCTGACACAAATGTGAGAAATTCTTATGGTAAAGGGGAAAAAAATGAAACAAATTGAGTCATATATACACTCCATTTTTCATCCTGCATATTAAGAGAAGTGGCTTGAATCACCCACCCCCCTGCCCTTTGGGTTAAAAGAAACTTTCAAGCTCTGAAATTCTATATCAAGTTAAAAGATATAGTCACAGTTATGGCAAGGAGAGATGAGAACTCAGAATGGATTTGGCCATGGAAGATAAAGCAAAAGCCAGTATAACATGGATGAACAGAAAAAAGGTGACTCAGATATATGCAGGCTTTATCTAATTTACTTCTGGCCTTTGGCAGAACACTAACTCTTATTACAACTTCTGCCACCAAATTTTCAATTGGGGAATTTAGAGTCCTTAGAAGACACTTCAAATCAACAGATGGAGAAATAAGACTTTCAAGGAATTGAAGTATCTGAGGTCTATCCTCCTGCAGAAGAGACAGTGTGAAGCAGGTTTAATGGAAATACTCAGAGCCTAGGAAAGAAATCAGGTTTCCAGGCCTGGCTTAGTCACTAACTAGTCATCTGTGTGATATTGGTAGAAAGAATGATAAAAAAGTCATGCAGCACCTACAAGGCGACCCAAGCTAAAAGAGTGAAAAGCAGAATCACATAACATTTTAATTTCTCATCTAAGCCAAGCAGAGGGCTAGCACAATGATAACAATGCCTATTTGATAGTTCAAGGACAATTCCATTATATGCATCAAAAATAGCTATTTAAAAATTCAGTGCATCAGTAGATTGTCAGCAATTGTTGCTCATCTTACAATTGCAATTCTCACAGTACTTTGGTGATTCTTATATGAGAAAGGATGCAGTACAGAGTCTTAATTACTTAGACTGCTTCTTATTAAGAAAAAAAAATTAGCAATAAATAAGGACTAACATGCATCAACCCTCTTACAACAGCAAAGCACATTTTAACATTTAAAGAAGGTATGTGGATTATAAAGTACTATAGCATTATGTTTAAGACCTGTCAAGTAACTAAAAATTCTGACCCACTCTTCAAAGAAATAGATCTACCTGGTTAAGTATGGTGATTTAATAATTATCAGAGAAGGTGATAATAATAACTGATCAGATTTATTGAGTATTTAGTGTTGCCTGTTACTCTAATAAGCACTTGGCTTCTAGTATTCCTTTCTTTTTTTTTTTTTTTGCAGTACGCGGGCCTCTCACTGTTGTGGCCTCTCCCGTTGCGGAGCACAGGCTCCGGACGCGCAGGCTCAGTGGCCATGGCTCACGGGCCCAGCTGCTCCGCGGCATGTGGGATCTTCCCGGACTGGAGCACGAACCCGTGTCCCCTGCATCGGCAGGCGGACTCTCAACCACTGCGCCACCAGGGAAGCCCTAGTATTCCTTTTAATTCTCACAATAACCTTATGAAGTAGTGTCACTACAATATTATTTAATAGAGGAAGAAACTGAGGATTAGGGGTTCTTAGTAACTTGCCCAGATTCCCACAACCAGATGGGATGGAGCCAGAAATGAAATCCATTTCTGTCTGAATCCAAAGCCAATGCCTTTGATTCCATGACAGACACAGGCTAACTATGCATTTCATCTTTCTGAGCAGAAGACACGGGATACAAAATAAATCATGTGTAAAATATAAATATGTAATAGAATTTCAAGTTCACTGAGGGAGAATCATACTTGGAAGTTAAAAGAAGTCACAGAATATCATGCTTATTGAAAAATAGGGCTTGAAACTGACTGAAAAGGTCAAATTTACCTTAGGATGTCTCAGGAGAAAGTTGGCATCTTCCTCAAAATATTCCAAATCTTTCTCTAGTTGGAAAGGGAGGTCTTCATAGTCACAGTAAGCCAAGGCCAAGACAGCAAAGCCATGACTGGCCAGAAGACTGGCTCGGATTTCAATCAGTCCACCAATACCACCAAACAAATCAATAACCACTGGGAAACGGCCCTCTCCTGAAAACAAAACCAAACAAAAAAAACTACAGAATTGAGTATGAAGGGAAGGTGAGAAGAAGAGAAGACAAATATGACAACATGAAGAAATGCATCACAAATTTTAGAATTAATGTATAAAATTTCAATAGAATTTCCACATTTTCAGCCTTTTTTTCTGGGGCAGAATTAAAGCTGATTGAGTATATAATGGAGCATAATATTCAGAAGTTTCACTGGACGCCATGTTCATTGACATGTTTAATCTCTACAGCCAAAGAGAATTCAGGATTCTTAATGAGTCATATCTATAGTGCTGGAGTAAAGAAAGCCAAAGAAATTAGGCAAGGGCTTCTTAACCTACACAAATAGGCTTCAGGAAATCAGCGAAGGTCCTGAAATTACATGCAAGACTATACATTCATATGTGCATTTTACTGATGAGAGCACCCACAGATTTATTTGGGTTCTCAAAGAAGTATATGGCTTTAAAAAAAAAAGTATTTAAATGATTATGTTAGCTAAAATCCTGACTTAACACTGCTCTGTTACACTCATCTGACTATACAGTGATGAAATTTTACACCAAAATAGGGATGGTCAGGGTATCATTCTACACTCACTGTGTAGGCAGCTTGCTTCCAAAATAAAGCAGAGCTCACATACTGAAAGTAATTTATCATACCCTTATTGGGGATATACTATTATTGTATAAGTGATTTTAGCTAAGAAAGCCTGATCCTATCCATATTTGAAAGGAGTGACTTGATTTAAAGGAGTACTGGGAATTGTCAAAACAAAATATTGCTATATTTTCTCACCTTGAGAAAAGGAAAAATAAAGTGATACTGAATACATCTTGGTTTAAAAGTACCACTTGAATACATGAATAGGGATGTTTTTGCGTATTCTGATTGACAGTACTTAAGAGTACTGAGCCTCTTATTCTGGAAAAATGTTGTTGTTGAGAACTTCTTTGAGACCTGACTCAACCGTTTTTGGCTCCACAGAACACAACACTTTTCTGTACCCCAACAGAATAAGCACCCAAATCAGGAGACCCAGCACACACAATGTCTAAGAGCGTTCACAAATAGCACACCCTAAACCAGCACATCATCCCAAGGTGAAAGGCCTGAACTAATATTCAGATTCTTATTTTAATAGATCTTTATTGGAGTATAATTACTTCACAATACTATGTTAGTTTCTGTTGTACAACAAAGTGAATCAGCTATATGCATACACATGTCCCCATATCCCCTCCCTCTTGAGCCTCCCTCCCATCCTCCCTATCCCACCGCTCTAGGTTATCACAAAGCACTGAGCCGAATATTCAGATTCTTAACTGAATATTAGCATCAAGGAGGTTTGTGCCACTTACTTCCTGACCCCTACACACAATAAAGTGGTCTATATGCTAAAGACTGGGGGTAAAAAATTTTCAAATTTACCCAAAAAGGTGCATGGGTCATGGTGAATTTGCAAAGGGAAGCTTTTTTTCCTTTTACGCCATCTAACACTCTATGTTGTCAGAAACCACCTCTAACACTTCAGGTTTCCTTAACTCACCTCAGTTCTAGAAGGTGACTATTTAAAAAAAAAAAAAAAAAAAGGCAGGGAAAGAGGGGGAATACATCCTGATGATGTGATGGCTGTGTCCCAAATCAAAGCACATGTCTGAATAAGGCAACCTCAGACACACCTGAAACCTGGACCTACTGAGGGCTACTTCTGGGAAATTAACTTTGCTTCATTCAGTCCCCACAATAAACTTTGAGAAATGTACCAATAGTGTTTTGAACCACTTTTTGGTATGTTGAGATCACTATGAGAAACGAATGTTCTGAAAAGTTTTATAGCCATTAGGGAGCATGTTATATTAGCTGCTGATTTATGGAATATCCTATAAATATGCAATATTTATGGAACTAGAGGGTATAAAGTTTCTTTGCATCCTCTATATTTCTTGCAATATTTCAATCCATTATATCATCAGCTTATTGTGACAATCATGCAATAACCTATGCCTAAATTAAAACTCAGACATGACAGAACCCCCAAAAGAAGCTGGGATACAGTTCCATATCAGGATGTGGGTCTTCAGATAGCTAGGCTTCAATGTGAATGAATTTCACATAAATCCAAAGCTATGGAAATCTCATAATGCAGGGACTCCATAAACTACTGTTACATCCTTAGGCTCCAGAATTGCTGAGATAAAACTTGAGTTGGAATGAAGTTATCACCACGTTCTTGTTCTGACCCAAAGTTAACTCTGATTCTGAGTCAGGAAAGGAATGCTCTCTATTTTATCCACATCCAAGTAAACTTCTAGGAGGATAAGGGATTTAAAAGAGGAAAAAAAAAAAGATGACAATAACCAGGGTAATTCCACTCACCTGGAGGGAGAAGGAGGGCTCCCCGAAGGCGGCTTTCTTTGACTTGGATTCGGGTGACACCAGGTGCTACATACCACCTCTCCAAAGTCAGGCTGACCTTTGGAGTAGTGATGGCGGTGTGGGTAACCATTACATCTGAATCATAAAGTTTTAATTGGAACTGCAAGGGGTTATTCATAACATCTCTTTTCAGCAGTTTAGTTAGTATCTTCTCAGATTTCAGGGACCAGAGGAGACCCATAGGGTGGACTCCTACATAATCACCTCCAAGAGAAGATGCATGCTCTAGGTCCACCTCACCAACTTCACTGGCCCTAGAGTAGGCTTGAGAATGAAACAGGATTCCCTTTTCATCTTCCAGTGATGTCCAAAGAAGCACTATCTGAAATGGAGTTAGGTCTTTAGCTATGCGCTGGCTCATCAACATGAGTGCACTTGCAGGGGTAGCTGTCAGCTGAATCCTTGTTACAGTGTGGCTCCTTGGATGATTCTTCACTAACGCCTTCAGTAAACCTCAACACAGAAAGAAATATGGGAGAATGAAATAAGGCAGTGATAAGGTTAAGGAAAAGTAAACTGGACCAGGAATCAGGCTGCTTGGGATTCAGCTCTAACTCTCCAGTTACTTAGCAAATATCCTGATATAATCTTCAAGTTCAAGATTCCTAGGAGTGTTCAACAAATTTCTAGAAGATATATAGCAAAGTGATAAGTTTCACAACAATAATGATCCAAGGCTGAGGAAGCAGCAGTCAAAATATGCATGAATGATATTAACACATCCAAGGAAAACATCACAATCTGCCATCTAGAGCCTTTGAAAAGTCAAGTACAATGGAGAATAGGAGTGAGAGGTGGGGTTGAAAGCAGGGGGACTTGATGAACGTCTCTATGTAAGAAACAGGTGACTCTACTACTAATGCCCTCCCTGAGTCCTGCAAATAGAATGCCTTGGCCTCTAAACTTTTACCTACAAGAGCATAAAAAATAGAATGATCTTTCAAAAGAATGAGAATAAAGTCTCTCGGGAGAACAAGGAGGCTGACATATTGCTCCCTAGGAAAAAAAATACTCATAGCTTTGTAGTTAGGATTTACCCAGTCCTAAGCAAAAGGAGAAACTGACAAGCCCTTCAGGTACACAGAAGTGTTTTTGTTTTGTTAAACTCATTAGATTGCCAAGAATGCAAAGAATCTAAATGAATTAAACTCTAGCAAGTGACAAGCTCCTCATAGAAGAGAAGAAATTTTCACTCCTACGTGGTGACTTTCAATTATGACGAAGCAACAATAACAACAAAAACCCATAGAGAAAAATAAAGAGAAATCCATAGAAAATTTAATGCACTTAAGATGCAGATCGTCAGACTAATAATTGAAAAAGCAAATTGCTGTTTTTTTAGAAAGGTATTGTCAAGATAAAAGACACAGACAGATTGAAAATAAAAGGGAAGAAAAATATAGGCAACACAGATACTGAACATAAGAAAGCTAGTGGGGCTATATGTATATCAACTTTATATCAACTTATATCAAGACTATATACAGGACTTCCCTGGTGGTCCAGTGGCTAAGACTCCGCACTCCCAGTGCAGGCGGCCTGGGTTTGATCCCTGGTCAGGGAACTAGATCCCACATGCTGCAACTAAGAAGTTCACATGCTGCAACTAAAGACCCCGCATGCCACAATGAAGATCCCACATGAAACAACGAAGATCCTGTGTGCTGCAACTGAGACACAACACAGCCAAATAAATAAATATATTTTTTAAAAGACTATATATATTTATATATATATTTATTTATAGCCACTTATGTCAAGACAAAGAGTATTACTAGAGATAAAGGGGAATATTTCATAATAATAAAGAAATCAAGTCATCAAGAAAATATATTTTTAAACGTATATACACTCTGTAATAACAGAGTTTCAAAATACATGAAGCAAAATTGAAAGAATTTTTAAAAATCCATGATCATAGTTGAGAATTTTAGCAACTGTCTCTCAGTAAATGACAGTTCAAGTCGATTTTAAAAATTCAGTAAGATACCAAAGATTTGGACAACACTCCCAACCAACTTGATCTCATTGACATTTATAAAACACTATACCTCAAAACTGAAATATATATATTCTTTCTAAAGAAACCAAGTACTGATTTCTGCTTAGAATGTAGGCAGCTAGAGTGTTGTTCCATCAATAATAACAAGAAAATGTGAATAATCTTGAAAATCATAACTTATATTGAATCTATCAAAGAGGTGAGGTTGCAGGGCCACTAACTAGCCTGAAATGTAAGAAAAGAAGGGTGCCTTCATGATGAAACAACCTGGTAAACCTGCAGCAGAGCACAAGATGGGGCCTCCATACAAGCAGATAACCGGAATTCAGCTGAATTTTCAGTGAATTGCTAAAGGCTGTGTGAGCTAGCATAAACACAGAAAACACCCAGAAGCTGCAGACACAAGAGAAGTTTGCACCCAATAACAGGCTCTTCTTTATGTACCTCACCAGATGGTTATGAGAAAGATTGGGGTAGGACAAGAAACTGGAAAAATGTTTCCTGACTTGGGCAGTCCTGGAGGAGGGTAGCAACCACCACTGCAAGAAAGGCACAAAGCCCCACCTGAACCTTTTTTCCCTGAGGAATAAAATCCTTAAGCCACTGGGAGAGAGGATGACCAACTGAGCCAGTTTCTTGGGACTGAAGCATTTCCCAAGATGCAGGACTTTCAGAGCTAAAACCGGGACAGTCCCAGAAAAATCAGGAGGAGTTGGTCACCCTACTGGAGAAAGAACACCAAGTCCTGTCACTCTCAAGGCACAGGAGACCTATTGTTGCTGGAGGCAGGAAAAAATGAATGGGGAAAAAACAAAAAGCAAACAAAAAAACCCTTACCCCTGGAGAAGGACAGGAAACCATCCTGGACTCAAATAATTAGAGGTCTCTCATCACTTGGAGAGGGCAGGATCACTGAGAAATCTCCACCCCCAGACAGCGGGGCACAGGGCCTGTCAAAGACTGAGGCTCATCTAGGATAACAGAAAACTATCATGACCTCCCCACCACCAGGCTAGTGAACACCAAGTAACAAGCAACAACAGTCTACCATTTAGAGTGTATAAAAACACGGAAAGAGACACTTTCTAATGTGCAGGCACACAGGGAAGGCCTAAAGTTGAGGGTGGAAAGTGAACATTGAGAAAAATCCTCTAGCAAACCTACCGCCTTCTAAACACAGTGTAACACCAAAAGATTTTGAAGTTGGTGATTATAGCCAATATAACCATAGCAAAAATGACAACAAAAAAAATGAGCTCAACTCTTGACTAGATTGACCCCACTAACAGACCAGCAGAAGAGGTATTTCTAGTTCAAGATGTAAATATTTATATTGATTTTTACTGTTCTATATACCATGTCTGACAATCAATTAAAAATTATGAGATGCAACTCAATTGCAAAAATAAACAATCTGATTAAAATATGGGCAGAGGATCTAAATAGATATTTTCTCAAAGAAGGCAAACAGATGGACAACACATACATGAAAATGTGCTCAACATCACTAATCACCAGGGAAATGCAAATCAAAATCACAACTGTTAGGACAGCTATTATCAAAAAGACAAGAAATAACAAGTGCTGGTGAGGATGTGGAGAAAAGAGAACACTTGTGCATCACTGACAGGAATGTAAATTGGTGCAGCCACTATGGAAAACAATATGGAGGCTCCTCAAAAAACTAAAAACAGAACTTCCTTATGATTCAGCAATTCCACTTCTGGGTATTTATCCAAAAGAAATGAAAACACTAATTCAAAAAGATACCTACAGCCCCAGGTTCATTGTAGCATTATTTATAATACCCAAGACATGGAAACAACTTAAGTGTCCACTGATGAATGAATGAATAAATAGTATATATATATATAATGAAGTATTATTCAGGCATAAAAATGAAGGAAATCCTGCCATTTGTGACAACATGGATGGACCTTGAGGGCATTATGCTAAGTTAAATAAATCAGACAGAGAAAGACAAATACTATATGATCTCACCTATATGTGGAATCTAATACAAAACAAAATACAAAAACAAAAAACCCCCACTGAACTCATAGATACAGAGAATAGGTTGGTGGTTTCCAGAAGCAGGGGGTAGAGGGTGGGCAAAAATGGGTGAAGGTTGTCAAAAGGTACAAACTTTCAGTAATAAAATAAAGTAAGTCCTGGGGATGTAATTTACAGTGTAGTGACTATAGTTAATAATACTATATTGTATATTTGAAAGTTACTAAGAGAGTAGATCTTAAAAGTTCTCATTGCAAGAAAAAAATTTTTTACCTACCGGTGGCAATGAATATTGGCTAACTTATTGTGGTAATCATTTTGCAATGTATGTATCATTGTGGTAATCATTTTGCAATGTATCAAATCATTATGTTGTCCACCTATAACTAATATAATGATATATGTCATTTATATTTCAATAAAAAAGAAAAATGCTGAAATTCAAGCACAGGATTTGATGGTAAAAGTAGCTAACAGCCAACAAATGTTCAACCAAGCCAGGTATGTTATGTCAAGTTTAGGACCAAACCTGGAAGATGAGATGGGGATATCTTATGGATGCCCCAAACAATTTTCACTCCCTAGAAGTTTCTGAACATTCTGTATTTGCTGAAGAGGCCCACCCTTTGCCCACTAAGAGCTAGAACTACCCTCTCTCCCTTTCTCCCACCCTAACATGAATAAAGACCATATACAGGTCTTCCCCCATAAGGCAACAGGTGCCTTTGGAAGCTGTCCCCATTCTGGCTACCAGGCCTATAATCAAAATTGAGTCACAGCATAACCTGGCTGGGGCTACGTAGGGCCTGATGGAGGAAAAAAAATGGACTATATACAAAAGTTGCTGCACAACCTAGCCAAAAATAAAAACTAAAAAATTGTCAGACACAAGAAAGCAAAGAAAAAAAAAATGGCAAAAGACAAAGCAATCAACAGAACTAGACCTGGAGAAAACCCAGGTAGAACAAGCAGAGAATTTAAAATAACTGTGAATAATATTAAATCTTGCTATAGACTGAATGTGTGTATCTCTCCAAAAATCCATATGTTGAAGCCTTAATCCATATTGTGATGATATTTAGAGGTGGGGCTTTGGGGAGGTAATGAGGTTTACATGAGGTCATGAGGGTGGAGCCCCTGTGATGGGATTGATGTTCTCATAAGAGGATGAGGAAGCCAGAGCTTGCTCGCTTGCTATCTCTCTGCCATGTGAGGATACAGCAAGAGGACTGTCTATAAACAAGAAAGAGAGTCCTCATCAGAACTCAGCTATGCTAGCACCCTGATCTCGGACTTCCAGTCTTCATAACTGTGAAAAATAAGTTTCTATTGTTTAAGTCACACAGTGCATGATAGTTTTTATAGCAGTCTGAACTAAGACAAAGCTCTAGTGAAATGGGTGGACAACATGCATGAATAAATAGATAATTTTAACAACAACAACAAAAAGGAAACCAAATGGGAATGCTATAAATAAAAACAAAAAATCTAAAAAACCCCACAGCAACAGAGATAAACAATGATTTCAATGGTCTCATCCACAGTACATAGCTTGGATAAAATCACCAAACTTAAAGATAGGTCTAACAAAGAGGGAAAGAAAAAAAAGCAAAAAGAAAAAAGGAACAGAGCACACAAGAATTGTGGGATGATAACAAATCATCTAATATACATGTACTTGGAAATTCAGAAGAGAGAGATGATGGAACAGAAGAAATATTTGAAGAGATAAAGGCCAAGAATTTTCTAAAAATTGTAAAAGACATCAATCACAGACAAAAGAATCTCAGAGCAGCCCAAGCTGCTCTCATTTTTTTTTTTTTTTTTTTACATTTTAAGGCAATCAGAGGAAGAAAAAAAACAAAAAACAAAAAACCCCACAACCCACATTACATACAGAGGAACAAAGAAAAGCTTAAGTATACTCCTTAACAGAAACTATGCAAGTCAGAAGAAAATGGAATGACAAATCTTGCAGAAAGAAAGGTTTAAAGAACATAAAACCAGAATTTTATATGCAGCAAAAATATCTCTCAAAAATGAAGGAGAGTGGGAGGGAGACACAAGAGGGAGGAGATATGGGGATATATATATACATATAGCTGATTCACTTTGTTATAAAGCAGAAACTAACACACCATTGTAAAGCTATTATACTCCAATAAAGATGTTTAAAAAAAAAATGAGGGGCTTCCCTCATGGCGCAGTGGTTGAGAGTCCGCCTGCCGATGCAGGGGACACGGGTTCGTGCCCTGGTCCGGGAAGATCCCACATGCTGCAGAGCGGCTGGGCCCGTGAGCCATGGCCACTGAGCCTGCGCGTCCAGAGCCTGTGCTCCGCAATGGGAGAGGCCACAACAGTGAGAGGCCCGCGTACCACAAAAAAAAAAAAAAAAAAAAAAGAAGGCGAATGCATACAGTTTTGCAACTTCCTGTGAACCTATAATTATTTCAAAATAAAAAGATTTTCGAGACTTCCTTGGCAGTCTGTGATTAAGACTCCACTCTCTCAATGCAGGGGACATGGTTTCAATCCCTGGTCAGGGAACTAAGATCCCACATGACACATGGCATGGCCTAAAAAATAAAAAAAAAAATTTAAATAAAACAAAATAAAAAGATTTTCAAAATAAGGGAGAAACAAACATTTATCATACTAAAACTAGTAGAATTCATTACTAGGAGACCTGAACTATAAAAAAAGTGTTAAGGGAAATTCTTCAGGTGGAAATAATATGACACTAGATAGAAAATTGGATGTACCTTGAAAGAAATGAACATCCCTGGAAATGGTTAAAATAAAAGCTAATATAAAATTTTTCCCTTTGATAATTGACTCTCTAAGACTCACCTGTCCAATAAAGTTCACACTAGTCACAGGGGGCTATTTCAAGGGAACACTTGAAATGAGTGCCCTACATAATTCACGGCATGGGATTTCCCTGGCGGTCCAGCGGTTAAATCTGCCTTCCAATGCAAGGGGACGTGGGTTTGATCCCTGGTCAGGGAACTAAGATCCCACATGCTGTGTGGCAACTGAGCCCACATGCCACAACTAGAGAGAAGCCCGCGTGCCACAACAAAGAGCCTGCATGCTGCAACGAAAGATCCCGCATACTGCAACGAAGATCCCCTGTGCCACAACCAAGACCTGATGCAGCTAAATAAATAAATAAATAATTCATGGGTCAAAGAAGTAATCATAAAGGAAACAGGAAGACATTTTTTATTAGAGGATATTGAAAACAAATTACCAAAATTTGTGTGAATTTAGTTTTTTGAGGGCAGTTACCAGCCTCATCTGCAGACACTCACACTATCAAAGTCAGGGGCAGAATGAACTATAAACTCATGCTTTGTGGGCTCCAGCTTATCCTTTCTCTGTTCTACACCCACCTGCTCTTCCTAACTGCCTGCCCTACAAACTTCAAGTTCTAAAGGTCCATCATTAGATGCAAGGACAACAACCCTTCAGAGGCAGTTAAACCAGTTCCCACAATGGTGTAAGGTCAAAGTCTTAAGAATTATACATCAGTGGAGCTGGAGAGGTTGAAGGAAAGATTATTTATTGTTAATTGATACTTCAAGCAAGTTAAGTTCTGAAACTGCTACTGGATATGCCACATGTTAATCCTTGGGCATTTTTATAGAGAGAACTTGGTGGTACAGCAGAACCTGGCACTACTGCAGTTGAGGAATGAATAGGACAGCTTAATTATTCAAGAATGAGGAGAGCAATACGCTGGTAGCTGAAAGAAGCGTCAAGGAGGAGTCTGCTTTGTGTCCTACTTTGGGTTCCTCCAGAAGCCTACTTTGAGGTAAGAACTCATGAGCAAGTAGTTTATTTTGAGGCGATTCTAGGAAGTGGAGTGGAGAAGAGCAATGAGAAATATCCAGTAAATGGTTGGTTGAGGGTTTCTCCTGGTAGTGGTAGGGGAAGGGTTGCGTTAATTTCCCACCACTTCTAACCTGCCACGTGGAGAGGTAAAGCTGAATCTGAATCCAAGTTTCGGATGTTGTGAGTCAGGCCTGTGCACTAACCACAAATGCAGGTAGGGGAAGGCAATGCCTTTGTATTTTGTTTTTAATGAGTGTGTATGTCTGTGTATTGAGAGAGAGAGAGAGAGAGAGAAGTAGATATGAGATGAGGCATGAATACATGCTGAGAATCAGCCTAGAGAGAGAGAAGCACTGAGAATCGGAATTTGATGGTGAATAAGACACTGTTCTCTGAAAAGCCTAAAAACAAGTGATTTTATAGCCCCAAAGTACAATATTTTACTTGTAAAAATATTCAAGAAATTGAGTACTTAAGGTCACACAGAAATACATGGCAGAGTCAGGAACGGAATTCATATCTCCAGCTCTGAGTTGTAATTGATTAGAAGTTCAACAAGAATTTATCAAGGGTCTATATGTGATAATCACTAGGAAATTAGTCTTTGCCCTAAATAAATCTAAAGATGTAGTATTCCTTCCACACATTATCAGTTAAGCTTCTCTTTAAGTATCACATGAATCAACCAGTGTATCCATACAGAAAGAAATGGAAAAGTCATTAACTTTAGTTCAATTTATACTTCTTTTCAAATGTTATCACTTTTTCCTTCATTCCTGAATTGCATAAATATGACATGTGATCAACCTTCAAGAAATATTTTCACAGAATGTAATTCTAATGTATCATTAGTCTCACATTAAAAGAAAATCATCCTTCAAACAAAATAAAAATAGGACCACAATTCAGCTAAGAGAGTTTCTTCTGTAATATTCTAGGAAACAGTCTTTAAAATAAGAGAGAAATATAAATGGGAATGGGGGATATAGAATAAAGAAAAGTTAATAATTTCAGATAGCCTTTCATTTTCCCTCAAATATAATTTCTGGCTTGATGTCTTCATAATCACAAGTCTCTACTGATATCCTTTCTAAACAAAATTCAACTGAAAAGATATACCCTTATCTAAACACTCTTGGAACTCCACAGCTCTCTGAGATTATAAAATGAGTAAAAAGACTATCTGTCCTCATGAACTGCTAAATTTCAAACATTGGAGTTAAAAATCAGATTTACTTCTCATTCAAGAGCTGATTTTAACCCACCTCCAATCAGACCAGAAGAGACAGCCCTGATTACAAGACAAAGTACCTGACTTTTTCTTCTTGAGCCCTTTTTTCTAGCAGTAAAAGGAAGAATGGCACTACCTAGAGCTGTCCTGGTCAAAATCTCAAATATGTCTTTTGAGTTTAACCAAGCTAATATAAGTGAAATAACAGATTACTGCCCACTTCTTGCTCTAGTTTCCTATTAACTTTTAAAACTTATAGATTCCAGTCCCCTCCATTTTTCTCTCTTTTCCTTCTCTATGCTCTCTAAATCTTCCCCTCTTAGGAAGAGCCCTTACATTTGCCCACATATTTTATTAATTATTTTAATTAACAAATTTGACCTCTATTGGGCATATCTTTCCTCTACAAATAAAGAAGAAGTCAAGGGCTTTGACCTGCTATCAAAGGGTTCTGAACTAGCCAAGAACTACAAATGTGGTCACAGTAACCGACAAAATACTTTTTCTTGGGCACAATTTCTACTTTCAGAATTTGGCCAACACCAAATCTCCCACCAATTCCCTTCCCCTCTCAACAAATAAACAGGGGTCCTTGAACTAGCTATAGAATGGAGCATTAGTGGGATTTTTCATGACAAGAAAATAAAAGCACTATCTCCATAAAACTATGAGCCCTTATTTATTTGAGGTGATGGACAAAGCATTTCAAAATTACAAACTTAAGGAAACTATTAGTAAATTTAACTTCCTTAGTTTTAAGGACTGCTGATCAGCCAAATACTCTATAAAAAACTTTCAAGCTCAAGCCACTAACTTGCAATAGACTTATGCTACACATAAAACTGATGAAGAATTATTAAAGAGAATACATAAAGAATTCCTTAAAAAATCAATTTATAAAAATCTCAGTTGAATGTAAGAAAAACACTTACACAGGAACTTTACAGAAGAGGAAACACAGTATAAGCATGTGGGAAAAAAAGGCTTAATCTCATTAGTCATCAGAAAAATGCAAATTAAAATCATGGGATATGTTTAGACCTACAAGATTGGCAAAAATTAAAAACTCTGAAAACAAGAAGGGTGGGTTAGGAAGTGGATCACCAAGACTCGAACTCTACTAGAGGAATGTAAATGGGTGCAACCACTTTAGAAAGCAATTTGGCACTATCTACTAAATGTGACAATACAAATAACTTTTGAATCTGCAATTTCATTTCTAGGGATATACCCAAAAGAAATGTGTGCATAAGTGCATCGAGAAATATGTACAAAAATATCTATAGCAGCATTTTTCAAGATATTAAAAAAGGAAACTAAATATCTATTAACAATAAAATGAATGAATAAATTTTGGCATATACAGTGGCATACTATAAAGCAATAAAAATAAATGAGTCACAGCTACATGTAAGAACCTGGATGAATCTCAACAAACTTAATACTGAGTGTTAGATGCCAGTCATAAATGAATACACATAAATAAATATACATAAATGAATCTTATAAATTTATATGTGCTAACGTAAAACTATAGAGCATACTTTTAGAGTAATTCTTCAAACAAAAGCAAGGAAGGGATTACCAAGCTTCAGGATTGTGGTTAAAAATTATTAGTGTAGTTCACATTGACAGACTGCAAGTAAATGGAGGAAAAATAACATACCATGAAACAGTAAGCAAAAGAAACCCAAAGTAGCTATAGTAATGTCAATAAAGTAGATTTCAAGACCAAGAGTACTATCCAAGATAAAAGGTAGTGAGACAAGATCATAAAAATCATAAATCCTAATAAAGGATTTCAAAATATATGGAGCAAAATTTGACATATTTAAAGGTAGGAATAGATAATTCCATAATCATGGTTGGAGATTTTAACATCCCTCTCTCAGCAATGGATAAAACAACTTAACTAAAATCAGTAAAGTCATAGATTTCAACAACACTATCTGTAACCTTGACCTAATTGCTATTTGTATAACACTAAACCCCACAACTTCAAGTGCACAAGGTATGTTCAGCAAGACAGGCCATAAACTGTGTCATAAAATTAATCTTAGTAAATGTAAAAATATTGAAATCGTAGATTTTCTTTTACCACAATGGAATTAAATTAGAAATTAATAACAATAGGATATCTAGAAAATCCCCAAATGTTTGAAAATTAAACACACTTCTAATAATTCGTGGGTCAAGGAAGAAACAACATCAGAAATAGAAAATACTTCAAACTGAATAATAATGGAAGTACAATATAAAAAATTTGAGGATAAAGTTAAAGCTAAAAAGGGAAGTTTATTATTTTAATAGTTATATTAGGAAAGCAGGTCTTAAATGGCCTAAGGCTTTACCTTAAGAAGCTAGGAAAAGAAGAAAGTAAACTCAAAGTAAGTAGAAGGAACTAATAACAGCACATACCAATGAAATAAACAATAGAAAAAAATTAACAAAGACAAAAATTGGTTCAACTTCAAGCTAGACTGGTCAAATTAAAAACAAGAGACAATACAAATAACAAATACCAAAAATGAAAGATGGCTTATCATTGCAGATCACAGCAGACATTAAAAGGAAAATGAGATTATAACAACTTTATGCCAACTAATCTGACAACTTAGATGACATGAATACATTCCTTACAAAATAAAATTTACTGAAAAATTGTTTCAAGTAAAGATTAAGTAGACATGATAACAAAATGTAAAGCATGAACCAGGAATAGATCCTGGATCAGGGGGTGAAATTGCTATGGAGCTCATTACTGGGACATTGTTGAAATATGAATATGAATAGTGTATTATTAGTGTTGCATCAGTGTTAAATATTTAGAACTTGATATTCCATGAGAGAAGGAAGCAGAAATTTGATGGCAGCTGCAGTCTGCTCCTGTACAACTAAGATTAACACTGGAATTCTATGGAATCAGAAGTTAACTTTACTGACTACTTCTGAATTCATAAACCATTCAAGTAAAACCTTTAGGACCTTTGCACTGTGAAACAACCTAATTAAAATGAAAGTAATTGTAGATAAGATTTATTTCATGCATGCAGATATGATTGAGTTAAAGGTACCTGTCACTTTATACTGTAGGATGCACAAAACACATAGTAATGGGATTACAAATCAAAGAAGCAGGACTAAGTTGGCCATTCCTAGGTTTAGGGTCAAGACATTTACAGTGGGAGGAGCTTCAAGACGGTGGAAGAGTAAGACGCGGAGATCACCTTCCTCTCCACAAAAACATCAGAAATACATCTACGTGTGGAACAGCTCCTACAGAACACCTACTGAATGCTGGCAGAAGACCTCAGACTTCCCAAAAGGCAAGAAACTCCCCACGTACCTGGGTAGGGGAAGAGAAAAAAGAAAAAACAGAGACAAAGGAATAGGGACGGGACCTGCACCAGTGGGAGGGAGCTGTGAAGGAGGAAAGGTTTCCACACACCAGGAAGCCCCTTCACGGGCGGAGACTGCAGGTGGCGGAGTGGGGAGCTTCGGAGCCACGGAGGAGAGCACAGCAACAGGGGTGTGAAAGGCAGAGTGCAGAGATTCCCGCACAGAGGATCTGTGCCGACCAGCACTCACCAGCCCGAGAGGCTAGTCTGCTCACCTGCCGGGACGGGTGGGGGCTGGGAGCTGAGGCTCCGGCTTAGGAGGTCAGATCCCAGGGAGAGGACTGGGGTTGGCTGCGTGAACACAGCCTGAAGAGGCAACTGCGCCACAGCTAGCTGGGAGGGAGTCCAGAAAAAGTCGGGTGCTGCCAAAGAGGAAACAGACTTTTCCTTGCCTCTTTGTTTCCCGATGCACCAGGAGACGGGATTCAGAGCACTGCTTAAAGGAGCTCCAGAGACAGGCGCGAGCCGTGGCTATCAGAGCGGACACCAGAGACGGGCATGAGACGCTAAGGGTGCTGCTGCCGCCACCAAGAAGCCTGTGCGCAAGCACAGATCACAATCCAGACCCCCCTCCCAGGAGCCTATGCAGCCCACCACTGCCAGGGTCCCGTGATCCAGGGACAACTTCTCCAGGAGAACACACGGCACGCCTCAGGCTGGTGCAACGTCACGCCAGCCTCTGCCGCCGCAGGCTCGCCCCGTACCCGGACCCCTCCCTTCCCCAGGCCTGAGTAAGCCAGAGCCTCCGAATCAGCTGCTCCTTTAACCCCGTCCTGTCTGAGCGAAGATCAGACGCCCGTAGGCGACCTACACGCAGAGGCGGGGCCAAGTCCAAAGCTGAACCCCGGGACTGTGCGAACAAAGAAGAGAAAGGGAAATCTCTCCCAGCAGCCTCAGGAGCAGCGGATTAGAAAGAGAAATTTCTCCCAGCACCCTCAGGAGCAGCGGATTAAATCTCCACAATCAACTTGATGTACTCTGCATCTGTGGCATACCTGAATAGACAACGAACCATCCCAAATTGAGGAGGTGGACTTTGGCAGCAAAGATATATATATATTTTCCATTTTTCTCCTTTTCTTAGTGTGTATCTGTATGCTTCTCTGTGTCATTTTGTCTGTATAGCTTTGCTTTTACCATTTGTCCTAGGGTTCTGTCTGTCCGTTTTTTTGTTTTGTTTTGTTTAATTTAAGAAAATTTTTCTTAATATTTATTTTAATAACTTTATTTTATTTTACTTTATTTTATTTCTTTTCTCCCTTTTATTCTGAGCCGTGTGGATGAAAGGATCTTGGTGCTCCAGCCAGGCATCAGGGCTATGCCTCTGAGGTGGCAGAGCCAAGCTCACGACACTGATCCACAACAGACTTCCCAGCTCCACGTACTATCAAACAGCGAAAATCTCCCAGAGATCTCCATCGCAACGTCAAGACCCAGCTTCACTCAATGACCAGCAAGCTACAGTGCTGGACACCCTATGCCAAACAACTAGCAAGACAGGAACACAATCCCATCCATTAGCACAGAGGCTGCCTAAAATCATAATAAGGCCACAGACACCCCAAAACACACCACCAGACGTGGACCTGTACAACAGAAAAACAAGATCCAGCCTCATCCACCAGAACACAGGCACTAGTCCCCTGCACCAGGAAGCCTACACAACACACTAAACCAACCTTACCCACTGGGGACAGACACCAAAAATAACAGGAACTACAAACCTGCAGCCTGCAAAAAGGAGACCCCAAACACAGTAAGTTAAGCAAAATGAGAAGACAGAAAAACACACAGCAGATGAAGGAGCAAGGTAAAAACCCACCAAACCTAACAAATGAAGAGGAAATAGGCAGTCTACCTGAAAAAGAATTCAGAATAATGATAGTATAGATGATCCAAAATCCTGGAAATACAATAAAACAAATACAAGAAACGTTCAACAAGGACCTAGAAGAACTAAAGAGGAAACAGTGATGAACAACACAATAAGTGAAATTAAAAATTCTCTAGAAGGGATCAATAGCAGAATAACTGAGGCAGAAGAATGGAGAAGTGACCTGGAAGATAAAATAGTGGAAATAACTACTGCAGAGCAGAATAAAGAAAAGAGAATGAAAAGAATTGAGGAGAGTCTCAGAGACCTCTGGGACTACATTAAATGCACCAACATTCGAATTATAGGGGTCCCATAAGAAGAAGAGAAAAAGAAAGGGACTGAGAAAATATTTGAAGAGATTATAGTTGAAAACTTCCCTAATATGGGAAAGAAAATAGTTAATCAAGTCCAGGAAGCACAGAGAGTCCCATACGGGATAAATCCAAGGAGAAACAAACCAAGGCACATATTAATCAAACTATCAAAAATTAAATACAAAGAAAACATATTAAATGCAGCAAGGGAAAAACAACAAATAACACACAAGGGAATCCCCATAAGGTTAAAAGCTGATCTTTCAGCAGAAACTCTGCAAGCCACAAGGGAGTGGCAGGACATATTTAAAGTGATGAAGGGGAAAAACCTACAACCAAGATTACCCTACCCAGCAGGATCTCATTCAGATTTGTTGGAGAAATTAAAACCTTTACAGACAAGCAAACGCTAAGAGAATTCAGCACCACCAAACCAGCTTTACAACAAATGCTAAAGGAACTTCTCTAGGAAGGAAACACAAGAGAAGGAAAAGACCTACAATAACAAACCCAAAACAATTAAGAAAATGGGAATAGGAACATACATATCAATAATTACCTTAAATGTAAATGAATTAAATGGTCCAACGAAAAGACAGACTGGCTGAAAGGATACAAAAACAAGACCCGTATATATGCTGTCTACAAGAGACCAACTTCAGACCTAGGGACACACACAGACTGAAAGTGAGGGGATGGAAAAAGATATTCCATGCAAATGGAAATCAAAAGAAAGCTGGAGTAGTGCCGGGGACCAGCCCCAGCTGAACAGGTTTCACCGAAAGGGGAGACGGAGTCGGCGTGGACAGAACACAAGACACCTCAGAGGATGCAAGGATCTGCCAAATTTATTTTCATAATTCCGAAGCTTTTATACTGTGAGGCAATCTCATTTTCAATCTTAACAATCTAGTTCCCTCGCCAAAAACCCCTTACAAGCCATAAAACAAAGATCAAAAACAAAGGTACAAAGCCATAAAACAAAGGTCATTTTCGTCAGCAGATTACATCAACAGGTTAAACAGGTTTTTATGGTCAAGTAGTCTTCTGATCTCTATAGTCTCTTTCATCCCCTGTGGTTAGGTACATCTTGGTCACATCTAGGTCAGGAACTTTATCTGCGGTTCCATTATTCTTCCCAGAAGTAAATGTTCTTATACCTGTATGTTCTGTTTAGTTAGCTGGTTACACAAAACACAAACTCAAACACATTACTCTTTTACAATCTATAAATGCCTTCAGGCCGTAACATTTTACCTTTAACATCAAAACAAGGTGCTATAAACGTACTAACCCTAGGGGGTCTTTGTGGAGGGCATTGTACCTTAAATCTGTCACCAAGGTCCTTTGTAAAATATTTACAAAATATAATTCGTCCCTTATATCTATTCTTATAAAAAGAGCAGTAAAGCTTATATATATTTGCCTTAAAGCTTACCCTAATTTCGCATATACCCATTGTAATAAAAACCTTCCCCGCCACCAAACCCAAGAATTTCCTAGTATATCTTTAACTCCCCAGGGAGGCCATAACTCATCCAATTTACTTTGTAAAGTAGGTTCTTGCCACAAAAACATTCCTGTCGTACTTCCCCGAGCCCAATGCCCTGGCCTGGGAGTGGGGATCTCAGGTGTAGTCATCAAGGGAGCCGGAGTGATTACAATCCTTCTTGGCTTTTCCCTCAGTTGGGATCTTTCCTTAAACCCTCCATCGGAACTGGGAATATTTCCCAACCCCAATAGCAATCCTACAAAATCACTTTAGGCAAAGGCAGGGGAAGACAAGGGGAACCACACAGAGCAAAGCCTTGCTACCACACAGAGGAAAGCTGTGGTCCACGGAGGAAATGGGAAACAAAGCCCTGCTGCGGCGGGAGGGCAGTTGCCATTGGCCAGGTCTCTTGTCTGCTACCTGGGTTCCCATCTGAGCTGGGCGTGGGAAGCGAAGCAGCCATGGGGACAGGGTTCAGGCTCCTGCAAAGTTGGGGGGTGAGGGTCTATGCCCCACCTCTGTTGGCCCCCAAGTTCTCTCCTGATGGCCCCTCTGCGACTGTGCCTGTCTTAGGTTGTTCCTTCCCTGAGGAATCTTACCCGTCTCTGGCTAACCAGCCATCCTCCGGGGCCAAGCAGGGAGATGTGAGGTGTGCGAGGTGCAGTGCCCCCAGAGAAGGTCAGTTCTCTGTCACCTTGGTAGCCTATGCCCCCGTGGCCTCCACGCCCAGCACCTGCCCTGGGATTCCCTCGCCAACTGGCGGGGCCCCGGCTCTGGTCACATGTCTTCGGGAACCCAAGTTTCTCCTCCAGAGAGGGCCCAGCTTACAACACTGGGCAAGAGAGACCGATTGCAAGGCACCAGCCACCAGGAGGCCTCAACAGGGTAGGGGGAGTGTAAAAAACCCTATGTTCAGGAAGCTTTGCTTTTCCATATTTATGTCTGACAGCATCAGCTTTGCAGAGGAGAACTTTGCCTCTCCATATTTGTACCCGATAGCATCAACTTTGCTTGACACTACGGGTCTCGTCTGTGCTGTAACTCAAAGGCACTTCCTATGTGGCTCCCGACAGAGTAGCAATTCTCATATCAGACAAAATAGACTTTAAAATAAAGACTATTACAAGAGACAAACAAGGACACTACATAATGATCAACAGATCGATCCAAGAAGAAGAGATAACAATTGTAAATATTTATGCACCCAACATAGGAGCACTTCAATACATATGGCAAATACTAAAAGCCATAAAAGGGGAAATCGACAGTATCACAATCATAGTAGGGGACTCTAACACCCCACTTCCACCAATGGACAGATCAACCAAAATGAAAATAAATAAGGAAACACAAGCTTTAAATGATACATTAAACAAGATGGACTTAATTGATATTTATATGACATTCCATCCAAAAACAACAGAATACACATTCTTCTCAAGTGCTCATGGAACATTCTCCAGGATAGATCATATCTTGGGTCACAAATCAAGCCTTGGTAATTTTAAGAAAACTGAAATCGTATCACGTATCTTTTCCGACCACAACACTACGAGACTAGGTATCAATTACAGCAAAAAAACTGTAAAAAATACAAACACATGGAGGCTAAACAATACACTACTTAATAACTAACAGATCACTGAAGAAATCAAAGAGGAAATCAAAAAATTCCTAGAAACAAATGACAATGAAAACACAATAACCCAAAACCTATGAGATGCAGCAAAAGCAGTTCTAAGAGGGAAGTTTATAGCAATACAATCCTACCTTAAGAAACAAGAAACATCTCAAATAAACAATCTAACCTTACACCTAAAGCAATCAGAGAAAGAAGAACAAAAAAAACCCAAAGTTAGCAGAAACAAGGAAATGATAAAGATCAGATCAGAAATAAATGAAAAACAAATGAAGGAAACAATAGCAAAGATCAATAAAACTAAAAGCTGGTTCTTTGAGAAGATAAACAAAATTGATAAACCACTAGCCAGACTCATCAAGAAAAAAAGGGGAAGATTCAAATCAAAAGAAGTAGAAGTGAAAAAGGAGAAGTAACAACTGACACTGCAAAAATACAAAGGATCATGAGAGATTACTACAAGCAACTCTATGCCAATAAAATGGACAACCTGGAAGAAATGGACAAAATCTTAGAAATGCACAATCTTCTGAGACTAAACGAGGAAGAAATAGAAAATATGAAAGACCAATCACAAGCACTCACATTGAAACTGTGATTAAAAATCTTCCAACAAACAAAAGCCCAGGACCAGATGGCTTCACAAGCGAATTCTATCAAACATTTATAGAAGAGCTAACACCTATTCTTCTCACTGTTCCAAAATATAGCAGAGGGAGGAACACTCCCAAACTCATTCTACGAGGCCACCATCACCCTGATACCAAAACCAGACAAAGATGTCACAGAGAAAGAAAACTACAGGCCAATATCACTGATGAACATAGATGTAAAAATCCTCAACAAAATACTAGCAAACAGAATCCAACAGCACATTAAAAGGATCATACACCATGATCAAGTGGGGTTTATGCCAGGAATGCAAGGATTCTTCAATATACGCAAATCAATCAATGTGATACACCATATTAACAAACTGAAGGAGAAAAACCATATGATCGTCTCAATAGATGCAGAGAAACCTTTCGACAAAATTCAACACCCATTTATGATTAAAACCCTCCAGAAAGCAGGCATAGAGGGAACTTTCCTCAACATAATAAAGGCCATATATGACAAACCCACAGCCAACATCATCCTCAATGGTGAAAAACTGAAACCATTTCCACTAAGATCAGGAACAAGACAAGGCTGCCCACTCTCACCACTATTATTCAACATAGTTTTGGAAGTTTTAGCCACAGCAATCAGAGAAGAAAAATAAATAAAAGGAATCTAAATTGGAAAAGAAGTAAAGCTGCCACTGTTTGCAGATGACATGACACTATTCATAGAGAATCCTAAAGGTGCTACCAGAAAACTACTAGAGCTAATCAATGAATTTGGTAAAGTAGCAGGATACAAAATTAATGCACAGAAATCTCTAGCGTTCCTATACACTAATGATGAAAAATCTGAAAGTGAAATTAACACTCCCATTTACGATTGCATCAAAGAGAATATAATATCTAGGAATAAACCTACCTAAGGAGACAAAAGACTTGTATGCAGAAAATTATAAGACACTGATGAAAGAAATTAAGGATGATACAAATAGATGGAGAGATATACCATGTTCTTGAATTGGAATAATCAACATTGTAAAAATGACTCTACTATCCAAAGCAATCTACAGATTCAATGCAATCCCTATAAAACTACCACTGGCATTTTTCACAGAACTAGAACAAAAAATTTCACCATTTGTACGGAAACACAAAAGGCCCCCAAATAGCCAAAGGAATCTTGAGAAAGAAAAATGGAGCTGGAGGAATCACGCGCATTGACTTCAGACTATACTACAAAGCTACAGTAATCAAGACAGTATGGTAGTGGCACAAAAACAGAAATATAGATCAATGGAACAGGATAGAAAGCCCAGAGAGAAACCCACGCATATATGGTCCCCTTATCTTTGATAAAGGAGGCAAGAATATACAGTGCAGAAAAGACAGCCTCTTCAATAAGTGGTGCTGCTAAAACTGGACAGGTACATGTAAAAGTATGAAATTAGAACACTCCCTAACACCGTACATAAAAATAAACTCAAAATGGATTAAAGACCTATATGTAAGGCCAGACACTATCAAACTCTTAGAGGAAAACATAGGCAGAACACTCTGTGACATAAACCACAGCAAGATCCTTTTTTACCCACCTCCTAGAGAAATGGAAAGAAAAATAAACAAATGGGACCTAATGAAACTTCAAAGCTTTTGCACAGCAAAGGAAACCATAAACAAGACAAAAAGACAACCCTCAGAATGAGAGAAAATATTTGCAAATGAAGCAACTGACAAAGGATTAATCTCCAAAATTTACAAGCAGCTCATGAAGCTCAATATCAAGAAAACAAAGAACCCAACTCAAAAATGGGCAGAAGACCTAAATAGACATTTCTCCAAAGAAGATATACAGTCTGCCAACAAACACATGAAAGAATGGTCAACATCATTAATCATTAGAGAAATGCAAATCAAAACTACAATGAGATATCATCTCACACCGGTCAGAATAGCCATCATCAAAAAATCTACAAACAATAAATGCTGGAGAGGGTGTGGAGGAAAGGGAACCCTCTTGCACTGTTAGTGGGAATGTAAATTGATACAGCCACTAAGGAGAACAGTATGGAGGTTCCTTAAAAAACTAAAAATAGAACTGCCATATGACACAGCAATCTCACTACTGGGCATATACTCTGAGAAAACTGTAATTCAAAAAAGTCATGTACCAAAATGTTTACTGCAGCTCTATTTACAATAGCCAGGACATGGAAGCAACCTAAGTGTCCATCAACAGATGAATGGATAAAGATGTGGCACATATATACAATGGAATATTACTCAGCCATAAAAAGAAATGAAATTGAGTTATCTGTAGTGAGATGGATGGACCTAGAGTCTGTCATACAGAGTGAAGTAAGTCAGAAAGAGAAAAATACCGTATGCTAACACATATATATGGAATCTAAAAAAAAAAAAAAAAAAAAAAAAAGTCATGAAGAACCTACAGGCAAGACGGGAATAAAAACACAGATCTACTGGAGAATGTACTTGAGGATATGGGGAGTGGAAAGGGTAAGCTGTGACAAAGTGAGAGAGTGTCATGGACATATATACACTACCAAATGTAAAATAGCTAGCTAGTGGGAAGCAGCTGCATAGCACAAGATCAGCTCAGTGCTTTGTGACCACCTAGAGGGGTGGGATAAGGAGGGTGGGAGGGAGGGAGACGGAAGAGGGAAGAGATATGGCAACATACGTATAACTGATTCACTTTGTTATAAAGCAGAAACTAACACACCATTGTAAAGCAATTATACTCCAATAAAGATGTTAAAAAAAAAAGTATATGTACAAGGTGGGGTTCACTGGAGTATTGTTTATATGTGCAAAACATAGAACCAATCTGTATGTTCAGGATGAATTAAATAGCATGTATCTTTCAATGAAGAATCAAGCAGTAATTCAAAATGACTCTGGAGAAATATACTTATTAACAAAACAAATACATATTTTAAGAGAGAAGTAATAAACCAATATGTATTGTATTATACAAAACCACTTTTGTAAAAATACATATTTTAGGTGTCAATAATTATCATCACCATGTGAAAGTTTTTTTAAATTTTGGTTATCTGTGTTTTCTAATGTTTCTACAATTAACTTCTACGTTGTATGTGTGTAATTAAAAACAAGTGTAACAAGAAAAAAAATTAATTTTTAAAAAAAGACAGAGTGGAATGACTTCTGAGTAGGAAGGCGTTTTATGGCACACACTCAAAAAACTAGAAAAGCCAAATTAAAAATAACATAAAAGCAAAAAACTGGCAACAATTTAAAATCCAGTAATATTGGTTGAATAATTATGTAACATGCATTTATGGAATAATATGCTATTAATCAAATCTATTATTCTTAAGACTATTTAAAGATGAATAGAAATACTCATGGTGTGAAGGGGTCACAGGACAGGATGTCATAGCAAATTTTAAAATACAGGAAAAAAGGGTTTTTTCACTTGTTAATATACAAGAATGTTAGGTGATTATCTGGTGGATGGAAAAGGTATTTTTTTCTCTTTCCCAATTTTCTAAAAAAAAGTGCTACTTTTATAAATGACACGTTAAAATTAAAAAGAGAGGGAGAAGTTTCTTTTATGCTGCTTGAAATATATACTGTTGTTAAAAAGGAGACAAACCCAAAATGAAGTCATTTGTGCTAAGCCACAGGGCAGCAAACCCAGACAATATCTAACCTCATCATAGACTCGACCTTCCCCAGGAGTGTGACCTTTAATCAGCCAATCTGGAATTTCCTGGTCAGCGCTAGGAGGTAATCCAGATAGACCCTATCCATTCCCCTTAAAGAGGGTGATCTTGCCTAAAACAATGCATTTTTGCTAGTAATTTCCTTTTTTCTGCTTCCTCTCTGCCTTTAAAAACCTTTCCTTTTCTGAAGCTCAACAGAGCAGCTCTCTATTGCTGGAGGGGATGCTGCCTGATTCATGAATCATTTAATAAAGCCAATTAGAATCTTCTAATTAATCAGTTGAATCTTTGTTATTTAGCACTGTTTGTGTAAGACCATCCATTCTACTAACATGAATCTCTATTTTATTAGTTTTTATGTAAGCATACACACTGAGTTCAACGGCCCAACAGAGTAAAACTGCTAACACTTTTAATATAGTAATCATTTAATTTTTTAAAAAGTAAACCTTTTATATGTTTTTAGTTATCTCAGGAAACAAGTTAGCAAACCTAATTTAATCTTTCCAGGAAAACTATAGGTCATTATTCTGATATATTATATTGGGCTGTAAACCAGTGATGCCCTCTAGAGTTATTGATGAATGTGCAGTTTACCTTCCCTACCAGCTAAACGTTCCAGGACTGCGGTTGCAGGGGGCAGTACTTGTCTCCCACCTCAATACTAGCTTCTAGGGTCATGGTACTCAAAACATCATCAGAATAACCTAGGGGCTTTATAGACAATTTCAGGACCCACTTTTGACCTACAGAATCAGAATCTGCATTTAAAAAAGATCCCAAGTGATTCATAAGCACATTAAATTTTGAGAAACTGCTCCAAGTTATGAAGGAGTAATTTCTTTGGCCCTAACATTTACATGAATGCTGGCTTTGCAGCTCTCCACATGAAACCAAGTGCTTTTGCACACTGCCCTCACCATCTCTTACTTCCACCTTGCCCTTTGCACATTTTTCTGTGTCTCCAGATTAGAAGTAAAAGTTGTGTGGGAAACGAGATAATCAAATCCTGTATATAAAATTCAAATGTTTCCACGCTGAACCCATTTCACATAGAAGCAGAAGGGATAAACAGCTCTAATGTTTAAGTTCCAGGGCTCCAAACACTTTGACATTCCAGGTACTTCTGAAGATCTTCAATGTAGAGGTTATTGAAAATCTAATTGTCCACTGATGACATTTATAGGGCATGACCATACTGTAACTTATTTTTCTAATAAACATACCAGAATTTATATATCCAACTAATTTCTTCCCTCTTCAAAGGAGTCACCCTAGAAAAGAAAATAAATACAATTTCCTTTGTTTAAAACCTATCACTTTTCTTTCAGAATTATCTGTAGTCAAGATAAAATATAAGCAATTCCTTCTTCTTGTGTCATTACTCTCTAGCCATATCTAAAGTCTGAAAAAGAATAATTCCTAATTTTATCACTTTCTCATTTTTTATCATTCAGAATCATCTGGTTAGCTCACTATTTTGAGTAATTTCCACAAATTAGGTACATGAAAGTCTGCAGACTTATCACCCTAGTGGATACTCATAAGTACTCAAGGCCACTTTTTAAAAGTTACAGAAAAGAAAAAGGGTTTGAAATAAACACCATCTCCTTTGAAGAGAATATTCATTTAGGTATAGAATCTGTTCTATCTTTTACCAAAATAACACATATTCTAACTTTTTCATTTATAATACTTAAATTAAGAAAATGACAAGGCAGAAAAGCAAATTTCACATTAAAAAATTACAAACACACTTTAAGAAATCTACTTTAATTCCAAGAGATTAATCTAGATTGAACAGTATTATTTCCTACTATTTCTACTTATACAGTAAAGCGAATACTGAAACAACTTTCATAATACACGACACAGATTTGTTTCTTTTATAAATGTTACCTTATTTGTTATGTAATATATATTTTCATAAATTATTAATGACCTGGTTCCATTAAAAAAAAGTTTCAGCAAATGTGAAAAGAAAATATTTGTCGATTCATGATGATTAAAAAAAAGGGAGACGATACATCCTTCCACAGGAAAAAGTGGATTTACAGACCAGTTCTGACAGCATTTCACATGGTAAAGTATCAAAATGTCTGATAAGCAGCCCCCTTCTCAAGTGGAAAAAAAATTATTTCAACGTGTTCCTCCTTTAAACTGCTCAGTAACCCCAAGTGATTTTTAAATTGGGAGGCAGATTACTGGCAATAAGTTCGTCAAATTTAGATCTATCCTGAACAGGCACATTATAGAAATCAAGAACATCTCTGACCCTGCACATCTGGTGAAGCCTGGAGTTAGGCACTGCATGGCCCAAGTCATCAGCTAAACGTGCCAAGAAGCTGAACTTCAGATGAACATCTTCCAGGGAGATGTCCTGCCAATTGTTAGGAACAGATGAACCAAAAACTTCTTTGACATGAGATTCCAAACGACTGTGGAGATCTTCGGGTGGTATGTATGTTCGGCTTCGTAAGGGTGGACACACCAGAATAGGTTCTTTCTTCACCTCTTCTACTGTCTCAGCCACCACTGGCTGTTTCTCTTTTCTGGAATGATCAAAAACAAATACGTGAATCTTTAGTTCACTGCATTAAAGAAGCTGACCAACAGAAGACCTAATTTTGCCCATCAATCTAAATCAATATACTGCACACTTACTACTCTTCTGGGCAGTGTTGAGAGAAGAGTCAGATAGGCCCCTGCCCTTGGAAGTTTATAGTTGAACTAAACTGCCACAAAGAGAAAACAAAAACTAATTTCAGATTTTACATGCTATAAGAATTCCCAAGAATGGGTGAAGAAGGTAAATCCTCTGGGATTTCCGGTCCTCCCAGATCCAAACCCAATCTACCTCTCTAACCTCATCTCCCACTAATCTCCTATATACATTCTATGCCTTACCCAAACTAAACTACTTTCTGTTTCCCACTTTCCTGATATCACATGTTAGCTCAAGTTATATCCTATCTGAAATAACTATCTTTCATCTCCACTTATAGAAATCTTATTTATCCTTTAAGTCCTGGGACAACACTCTTCTCTAGCAAGCTTTACTCGAGTTCCCCAATCAAGTATAACTGTAAGCTTCTCTGATCTCTCATAGTACTTTTTTTAAATTGAAGTATGATTGATTTACAACGTCATGTTAGTTTCAAGTGTACAGTACAGTGATTTTTTATATATATATTCTCTTTCAGATTCTTTTCCTTATAGGTTGTTACAAAATAGAATTCCCTGTGCTATACATTACATCCTTGTTAGTTACCTATTTTATATATAGTAGTGTGTATATGTTAATCCCAACCTCCTAATTTATCCCTCTCCCTCACTTTCCCCTTCGGTAACCATAAGTTTGTTTTCTATGTCTGTAGGTCTATTTCTGCTTTGTAAGTAAGTTCATCTGTATCCTTCTTTTTTTAAGATTCCACATATATCAGAGCACTATATATTGCTCTCAGAGCATACTGCATCATACCTGAGTTTTAATTTTATTTACATTCTACTTCTCTTACTAGATCAGGGTTTCTCAGCCCAAACATTATTGACATTTTGGACAATTCTTTGTTGTGGGAAGCTATCCTGTTCACTGCAGTTGCTCAGCAGCATCCCTGGCCTCTACCCACTAAATGCCAGTAGCATTCCTGTCCTCCAGTCATAATAACCAAAAGACATGGTCAAATGTCCCCTGGTGGGCAAAACTGTCCCCAGTTAAGAACCACTGTGCCAGATTATAAACTCCTGAAAACAGAGATCTGTTTATTGATTTCGGGGTCCTTTAAAACTGCTTGTGTAACTAGTACTGAGTAAATGGGCCAATGTGAAGGAATCTGTCTTGACACATTATTTCAGTGCTTATATGTTCATAAACTAACTCCTGTCTTCTATGGAGTTGGCATCTGATTGGGATTGATCATCCCTACAGAAATTGGAGGGTACCAGAAATGAACAATGTCTAGTCAAGAAAATCGTTTGTAACACTATTCCTCTGTGCCTACTCAAAGACTCTTCCAGCTATTTATCCCTCTTTCTGCATCAATTCTTTACCAATTTCTCCCTATCTACTAGAGTATCCCCATGACACACAAATATGCTGTAGGATCTCCCATCTTTAAAGGAAATTCTCCCCAGATTGCATGTTCCACTCCAGCTTCCTTTATAACAAAACTTCCCAAAAGAGTTGACTATGCTTATAGTCTCTACTTCCTCACCTCCCATTTTCTCCTCAAACTACTCCAGTCACATCTCATCATAATGAAACGTAATCTATTCCTTTCATCTCAGTAATCTCTTATACCGCATACCTCATCTTATTGCACTTCGCAAATATTGTGTTTTTTTAAAAGCTTAAGGTCTGTGGCAACCCTGCATCAATCAAGTCTACAGGCGCCATTTTTCCAACAGCATTTGCTCACTTCGTGTCTGTCACATTTTGGGAATTCATGCAATACTTCAAACTTTTTTGTTATTATTATATTTGTTATGGTGATGACCAATGATCTTTGACTTACTATTGTAACTGTTTTGGGGTGTCACAAACCATGCTGATACAGACAACAAACTTGATTGATAAATGCTGTGTGTGTCCTGACTGCTCCACCAACTGGTTGTTACCTGGTCTCTCTCCCTCTCCTTGACCTCCCTATTCTGAGTCACAACAATACTGAAATTCCGCCAATTAGTAACGCTTCATCAGCCTATAAGTGTCCAAGTGAAAGGAATAGTTGCACATCTTTTACTTTAAATCAAAAGCTAGAATGATTAAGCTGAGTGAGGAAGGCATGTTGAAAGCCAAGATAGGCTGAAAGCTAGGCCTCTTGGCCAAACAGTTAGCCAAATTGTGAATGCAATGAAAAAGTTCTTGAAGGAAATTAAAAGTGTTACTCTAGTGAACACACAAATGTTAAAAAAGCAAAACAGCCTTATTGCTGATGTGGAGAAAGTTTTAGAAGTCTGGATAGAAGATCAAACCAGCCACAATAGTCCCTTAAGTCAAAGCCTAATCCAGAGCAAGGCCCCAACTCTATTCAATTCTATGAAGGCTGAGAAAGGTGAGGAAGCTGCAGAAGAAAAGTCTGACACTAGCAGAGTCTGGTTCATGAGGCTTAAGGAAAGAAGCTGTCCCCATAACATAAAAGTGCAGGGTGAAGCAGCAAGTAGAAGTTGCAGCAAGTTATCCAGAAAATCTAGCTAAGATAATGAAGGTGGCTACACTAAACGACTGATTTTCCATGTAGACAAAACAGCCTTCTTTCAGAAAATGTCATCTAGGACTTTCATAGCTAGAGAGGAGAAGTCAATGCCTGGCTTCAAAGCTTCAAAGGACAGGCTGACTCTTGCTAGAGACTCATGTAGCTGGTGACCTGAAGTTAAAACCAATGCTCATTTACCATTCTGAAAATGCTAGGGCCCTTAAGAATTATGCTAAATCTACTCTGCTTGTGCTCTATAAAAGGAACAACAAAGCCTGGAAGACAGTACATCTGTTTACAACATGGTTTACTGTATATTTGAAGCCCACCGTTGAGACCTACTGCTCAGAAAAAAAGATTCCTTTCAAAATATTACTGCTCACTGACAATGCAACTGGTCACCCAAGAGCTCCCTGATGGAGACGTACGAGATTAATGCTGTTTTCATGTGTGCTAACACAACATCCATTCTGCAGTCCACGGAGCAAGGAGTAATTTTTACTTTCAAGACTTATTATTTCAGAAATACATTCTGTAAGGCTACAGCTGCCATAGATAACGATTCCTCTGATGGATCTGGTCAAAGTCATTTGAAGACCTTCTGGAAATAATTCATCATTCTAGAAGCCGTTAATATTCGTTAAAAAAAAAAAGAATATTCGTGATTCATGGGAAGAGGTAAAATATCAACATAAACAGGAGTTTGGAAGTTTCTAACCCTCACAGATGACTTTCAGGGGTTTAAGACATCAGTGAAGAAGTAATTGCAAATGTAGTAGAAATAGCAAGAGAACTAGAATTAGAAGTGGACCCTAAAGATGTAACTGAATTGCTGAAATCTCATGATAAAACCCCATCATCGAAGAGTTGCTTCTTATGGATAAGCAAAGAAAATAGTTTCTTGGGATGGAATCTACTCGGGCTAAAGATACTGTGACGATTGTTGAAAAGACAACAAAGGATTTAGAACGTTACAAAAACTTAGTTGATAAAGAAGGCGTAGAGTTTGAGAGAATTGATTCCAATATTGAAAGACGTTCTACTGTGGGTAAGATGCTATCAAACAGAATTGCATGCTACAGAAAAATCATCATTCAAGGAAGAGTCAACCAATGCCGCCAACTTTGCTGTCTTATACTAAGAAATTGCAAGACACCCCAACCTTCAGCAACCACCACCCTGAACTATCATCAGCCATCAACATCAAGGCAAGACCCTCCACCAGCAAGAAGATTATGACTCTCTGAAGGCTCAGATGATGGTTAGCATTTTTAGCAATAAAGTATTTTTTTTAACTAAGGCATGTATATTGTTTTCTTAGACATAATGCTATTGCGCATTAAACACACTACAGTACAGTGTAAGCATAACTTTATGTGCACTGGGAAACCAAAAAATTTGTATAACATGCTTTGAGAGCCTCACTTTATTACCGTGGTCTGAAAACAAACCGCAGTACCTCCAAGATACACGCCTGTGCTCTAGTTTTCTTCATAATTTACCACTTTCTGAAATTATATTTGTGCATTTTTTCCTCCACCATTACATATGCTCTATGAAGACAAAGATTTAGTCTGTCTTATTAACAACTGTATCCCTCACACCTAGATGCCCAGCATATAGTAGACACTCTAGAAATACTTGTTGAATGAGCGAACGAAACAAACTTGAAGGAGATTTGAGAGATAATAATAAATATTAACCAAAATAGAGTGGAAGCTAATAAATGCATAAGCTGATGATAAAAACCCTTTTGCATTGAAGGAGTTTTTGTTTGAAATCTAAGAGGGCATATATCGGAACCCTAAGGTTCCTACAAATTTTGATGTCCTAACACTGAGTCAAATAGACTTACCTTTACAAAACTTCATATGGTATTGTGGGAAAAGCAGTAGATGGGGAGTTAAGAGGCCTGGGTTCCAGATCCAGCTCTGTCATAAACTTACTTTCTGACTTTTAGCAAAATACTCCCTTTCTGTGCGGCCTCAGTTTTCTCTTGCCCAGAGTACTTACGCTTTGAGAAGGGATTTTGTTTCCGCTGCTGTATCCTACTTAGAGAAATACTGGGCCAGGACACCTGTCTAAAAACCATTTGCTGAGTAAATCAATGAACGAACAAAATGAGGAGATTGCACTTCATCTCTGAATCTTGCTTGTGAAGAAATATACCCCGCAAATGAATTTAGTTCATCGAGTACTTTTCACATTCATGTTCCTGGGCTGCTCGTCCCAAATGAGTCACTTGTTTCCCGACACCATACTACACTCTGCAACACACGGCAGTACGGTTTACTCAATAAATTAACGAGTGAAGTGGAAGGGTAAGGGGGTGGTATTTCGGTTCTAAGATGAGTAAACTGACACCAAAAGAAGTGACGGGACCCCACCGCTCGCGGAAACCGGCGCTGAAGCTTCTGAGCTCAGAACCCTAACTCACTTTCCTGCCCCTTCCCTGGTGGCGCAGGACCAGGGTCCCGTCTTAGTTCATCCTTCTCAGTTTCTCTCCTTACTTTCCGTTAGCATGACCCACGGTCTAACCTTCCACTTTACCTGAATCGAGACCAAAAACCTCTGCGTGGCGCCCCTGAGACTATCCACGTGAAGCTTCTTCTGGCAACGCCGCACACCCAGAGACCCGCCATGTTCCATGAGAGCTTCAGGACAGAGCTCCGCCCCCAGCCGGCTGTGACGCCGCAAGATCAGCCAATCAAATGTAAGCTTAGTGGCAAGTGTTCCCTTTTTTCCTCGGTTAAGACTCACGAGCGGCTCCCTCACCCTTTGCACTCAGGGAAGTGTAGTTCGGTAGCCATTGCCGGGGGAGGCTGGACCCAGGAACTCTCTCGTAGCATGACGGGAGTTGTAGTTGAGGGGCGCCCCGGGAACGTTCCGGGTGACGCCTTCTGGTCCGGGGGCGGGCGAGCATAGCGTTCTTTGGCTGAAAGCAGCAGGAACTGGCAACCGGGAGGAGGCTCTAGCGAGGCCTGAAAGCGGCGCAGCCAGGCAGGGGAAGGGTTTCGGGGTGGGGGCGGCCAAGTAGCGCATCTGACATGCTGCTGGGGTCGTGACCGCTCGGGGTCCGAGGCAGGACCTGGCCAGATCCAGCCTGGAGGCCTCGCCTTCTTCGGGCCTAATCTTCAGCGGCCGGGTAGGCCTTGCCGGAGGCTCCTTTTCGTGCGGCCACCCCGGATTCCTGCCCTGATTTTCTGTCCGAGAGATGGCCACGCCTAGCCCCCCGCCAGAGCCAAAGGTTAGTCGCCCCTCCGGGTATCCCCGTTCTCTCGCCGTTCCCGAGCTAGGCCGCGCCACCGCCCCCCCATCTCTCGGGTCGCGGTCTTGAGGGCCAGCGCGCTGCAGTGAAGTACCCCCTGATACACTGGGGCGCCGTTCGCGATCAAACTGACCACTGGCTCCGTTTTTCAAAAGTGACTTGATAAATCAGCTGAAGAAAATTGGTAATGCTCCAAACTATCGTTTTCATTTACGAGTGTTTCCAGGTGAGGTATCTTTTTTGATCCTCCCCTGTGTCTCCTACACCTGCCGAGATGCCTGGACCCAAAGTAGACGCTTGGAGAAATCTGAATTGAAACGGGTCTCAAGGCAGTGCTTGTAGAGAATCGAGTGGGGCAATAAGGTGCAGGAAAGTTGGGAAGGCCTTGGGGCAGCTTACTAAAATTCAAATACTAGGGCATAATGAGTAAATCAGAAAGCCTTATCCTTAGGTTCCTCAATACAGAGGACAAAGATCCAGTTCAGTTATCCTCTAATTTGATGTGCTTGTCTGAATTCTGTCGGTTCGCAGAATTGGGCCCCATTTGGAACTCTTAGTATCATGTTCCTCCTAGCCTACCGGGCCCTGACAAGTGATTGTTTCTGCTACTTTCAGTGGTAGAATTGTCCTTGAGACAAGAACTGACTACAGAAATCATACTGTTTCAGGGGTTGCTGACATTTGAGGATGTGGCTGTGTTTTTTACCCAGGAGGAGTGGGATTATCTGGATCCAGCTCAGAGAAGCCTGTATAAAGATGTCATGATGGAGAATTATGGAAACCTGGTCTCACTGGGTAAGAATCTGCTGTTTCTCTGATGAAAATATCTAAGAAACTATAAGAAATCAGAACACTTGAACTAGCACCGTACCAAACTGATTTGTTCCAAAGTTCTGATTCAAACCTTTCAGCCATGAATTGTTTCCATGACTCTCATCCCTACCGTTCTTGCAATGACCAAAATACAAGCTTTTCTGGCTTCCTATCTTCGTAATCTCATTCCCATATTGCTCTGTACTTTCCCTCCTGGCTCATCCTCCCACTGCTTTCCTCCCACCCCTTTTCACTCTGCCTTCTGGAGCCCCTGTTCCTCCTCACATAATGTTCCCTACCCCTCCTGGCCTTAACTGAAACCTGGCACTTTCCCAAGGACACCACTTCTCTGGCAGGGGCTGCTTATTCTCCTACATCCTCTTCCTTCCTCTCATCCTTTGTATCAAGGCTGAAAGGGAAAAATAATTGTTCTCCTAACTTTTCAGTGCTGTTCCCAAAGCATTCGTCTTCCACCTTCAAACACAGTTTCTCTCTTTTGAGGTCTCAGCTGTCTTGCCCTACCCTCTCAATTCCTTTTCACTGTCATCTGTCAGCTTTTTTTGGTTCCTCACATAGATTTTGTCACATTTCAGAATCTTCTCTTTGCTAACCCATACCATCGATCATGCTGTCATTACTTCAGCCTCACTGTATCCTGACCATATTGTCTTCAGGGACCCTGCTTTCCATTTTTATTCAGCACTTCACATCAATGATCCTACCCTCAATTTTGTCATTACAGGCAAATCTTAAACCCCAATATCTTATACTTTGACCAATATCTTGTTTTTATTCAGGCAGTAGATGTTTATCGACTATAACTAAACAGGGGTTACCAAAACAGACATGATCTCTGCCCACGTGGAGCTTACTGTAAATTCTTACCTGTCTACTTTTCCTACCAAACCTATTCTTTTTTTTCCTTTAATAATTTATTTATTTATTTTTGTTTGCATTGGGTCTTCGTTGCTGTGGGTGGGCTTTCTCTAGTTGCGGTGAGCAGGGACTCCTCTGTTGCAGTGCGTGGGCTTCTCATTGCGGTGGCTTCTCTTGTTGCGGAGCACGGGCTCTAGGTGTGTGGGCTTCAGTCGTTGTTGCACACGGGTTCAGTCGTTGTGGCTCGTGGGCTCTAGATCACAGGCTCAGCAGTTGTGGCACATGGGCTTAGTTGCTCCGTGGCATGTGGGATCTTCCTGGATCAGCGATCGAACCCGTGTCCCCTGCATTGGCAGGCGGAGTCTTAACCACTGCACCACCAGGGAAGTCCAAACCTATTTATTCTTAATCTTTCCTGTTCCTTGACTTCTTTTTTCCCCCAGGCTCTCGACTGCCTCCTGACTTCACCTCCTTATCTAATCCATGGACCTATATATAAAATGATCACCAGCATGCTCTCTTGCCACCTTGTCATTATGTTCTACCCATTCTGCAAACTTCAAATCCTGTACTGATTATAAAATCTGCCTTTTCTTTTCTTGTACCTGAGTTGCTAAACACAGCAAGAGAAATTTTTTATCCAAACGGATTGGTGCCCTGTATATATACATGGCTTTTCTTTCTTCTAGTCTCCACTGGGTTTTTACATTTCAGCAAATTTTTTATCATTGATTTGCTCATGCCCCTGTTCCTTTTAGTGACTATTCCAAAAACTTGAGTTTTCCTTGGGTCCATCACTCAGTGGTGGACCTCACCTTCTGTTTCACAGAGAAGATAGTGGCCACTACACATGAACTCTCAAGTTTTCTGCCCCTCATTGCACACTTAAGGTTGCCTGTCTTCTCACATTCTCCAAGAATTTATCAGTCTTTTTTTTTCTTATAGTTTCAGTCTCTATTCTTTCTCCCCTGGTACCTTTATTCTGATGACAGATATGTTCGTGGCTCTAGAACTCTCCTTTGAGCCACAGTCTCTCTTGCTGCTCCCTGTAACCTACTACTTGTTTGCTTCACAGCCAGATTTTTGTAAGAGTAGTTAAGGTGTGTTCTCTACTTCTTTACCTCCCATTATCTCTAATCCCCTTTTAGTGCCTCTACACCTTGCTCAGTTGTTTAACATTGGTGTGTAATAATCCAATTATCAAATGCAGTAGACTCTTTTTGGACTGTATTTAATTCTCTATAGATATTTGAAACTTTTTATTGCTTCCTTCTATTGCCTTGCATTCTCAGACTTCCTCTCAGACTATATACCTTCTTTGGCAGACCTTATTTACACTCAGGTCATCAGCTACTGCTATGTGATGGTATGTCCCAAATCTTAATCTCTACTTAAGAGAGGCAGTATGGAGCCTAACTGTCCAAGTAAAAAATCCTGATTCCACCACTTACTAGCCTTGTGACTTAACCTTTCTGTGCCTGTTTCTTTTTTTTTAATATAAAATGTAAATAATAATAGCACTTACCTCTTAGGATTATTATGAGCATTAACTCAGTTAATATATGTAAAGCATTTAGGACACTGACCAGCATGTAGTAAGTACAATATAAATGTCAACTGTTATCTTCATCATCATTGTCATTATCTTCTCTGTTGAACTCCAACTTCTTAGTCATCTCCTTTTGAAGACCACATAAATAACTCAGATAATCCGCTAAGATCTCAAGGGCCTCCTCTTCAGAATTAAGTACTCCTTTCTCTGTGGTATCTTGTATACGCTTCCATTGTTGAATTTATTTCAGTGTACTATAATCATTATGTTATTTCTCTAAACAGACTGATCTTCAAGAGGACAGTAACTGTATTTTTTTTTCATTTGATTCCTCCAGCACTTAGCACAGAGCCAGGCATGTATTAGATGCTTCTTAAATATTTGGGTGACTGAGTGAATATAATTTAAGACTCAATATCTTTTGACAAAATTATTGCATTAGCCTGTAAACTAGCCCTGTGCTTCCAGTCTCCCTTTATTCTAATATGTTCTCTTTACTGCCACCAAAGTGATTTTGTGTTATTAACTGCTTATGACTTTTGGTGATTTCTGACAGCTTAAAGGATAAAAATCTTAATTTTTCGTCCTACATACTAGCACCTCGTTATACAGCCCCTGCCTAGCTTTCTAGCCTCATCTGTTATTTCCAGGATACCACTTCAGTCTCCAGCCATGTCAGGCTAGGTATTTTTTTCCATTTAGCTATGGTATCTCTGAGTCACTGACAGCTTTTTCCACCCATATGGTGCCCTGGTTGATAATACCAGGCAAATGCCCAGCCTTGCCTGTGCCTAGTACTGTAAAATGGCAGTGAGCCCATCTGTGATCTCCTACTTTTAGGCTGTCTTCTTTATTGTAGCTGAAATACAGCTTTTCATCGGTTATTATTTCTCCCCTCACAGCCTGTTCGTCCTCCTCTGTAAACTCTATATCCATCCCCTTGATGAGTGCTCCCTTGATGAGAGATTACAATTATTAAAAACTATTCCATTATAGTGTTTTCCTCCACTTCATCCTGTTGCTCTACTTAACACAACTCATCTAGCTTTGTAATTTTGCCTCTTCAGTCATACCTATCCTTTCTATTTTTCTTTAAAAACTTTAGGAACTATGTTCATGATACAGCTGACAGCTTGATCTCTTAGTTCTTGATCTTTCAATTCTTTCAGCTGAAATAGACTTCTTTGGTTTTAATGACTTATCTCCAGACAACTTGAGCCAGATTGGACCTTGACAGAATTGGGAATTGCTGTACCTGTAAGACCTTAAATTCACTGTTTTCCTCCTTTAATTACAGGCTCTTTCCAATTATTTGTTCAACTACTCATTCATTCGATAAATAACTATAAAGCACTGTGCTAGGCCTAGGAATGCAAGTCCTTCCCTATTCTCTCATTCTTTTACCTAGAAAACTGAGAGGCAACTGTGTACTCTAGAAAAATTAGCTATGACCAGAGGATGGGAACACACAAGCACGGCAGATACCTCAGAAGGTGGTTATAGCTACCAAGCCCAGGTCTAATGGCTAGTCATTTCTAAGCTGCCATGTGTGGAAGCCTAGACTCACTTATTTTACCTGTCTTTCTGTTTGACCTATTTGTTTTCATGCTTGTGCCTCTCTGTTATATTTACTTCAGCAATACATTATATTTCATGTCTGGTAAGATTAAGTCACTCATATTCTCTTTCAGGGTATACAGTTGACCTTTGAACAACACGGATTTGAAATGCTTGAGTTCTCTTATACATTTTTTTTTTTCACTAAATACGTAGTACAGTACTACACAGTCTGTGGTTGGTTGAATCCGCGGGTACAGAACCATGGATATGGAGGGCCAACTGTAAAGTTATATATGGATTTTCAACAGTGTGGAGGGTCAGTGCCCCTAACCCTCGTGTTGTTCAAGGGTCAACTGTACTTAACTAGTTTTCTGCATTCTTCTGGTTGAAATTTAGATTACTTGGGGTTTTTTAACTGGCTCGTGGGATTTTTGTTGGAATACAGTTAGGTTTGTTGGTTGGTTTGGGAAGAAATAAGATCCTTATAATGTTGACTCTCTTTAGCAATTTGGTTGACTCTATTTAATTGTCTATGTCCTTTAGAAAAATTGTATGGATTATTTTTATGAATCTTGCACTTCTTGTAGATACATTCCTAGGTTTTATGGGTTTTATTATCATGAAAAGCATATTTTATTTTTCTATAATATTTACTAACTGGTTATTCTTGGTAGTAAGAACCAGTATTTGTTTTATATGTCAGTCCTATTATCACTATTATATTTCATTTAATTCTTTTAGGAATTTTGGGTAGGCATTCATATCATCTGTGAATAATGTAATTTTGTATTATTCCTTTGAGTAAAACCCTGGAACAATATCCACTGGGTAAGCATTATGAAGAAACTTTACCTTCTCAAAAAGAACTTACAATCCAATGGAAAAGACAAAGTTAAAAGTACAGTGTAATAATACTATAATGCAGTCATGGACAAGGGCTGGTGATCAAAAACAGAGCGCTTAAATCATCTATTGGACTAAGTGAAGGCCTTATAGTTGCTTTGCACTGAATCTTAAAGAGAAACCAAGAGTTTCCCAAGTAAACAATGTTAGTGGACATTTCATAAATGAGATATGCCAAGAAATGGCATAAAAGACTAAAGCACAAGCAATTTGCCCACTTGAAGTGTGAGAGCATGGGTAGGAGGGTGAATTAAAGCTTAAGAGACCTCATGAAGTGCTGAGCATCATTGTGTAAAGGAATTTGATTTGATTTTAGAGATAATGGAGTGCTAGTGAATCTATAGGTGGTGACATGATTAGAATTCCATTTTATGAAGATCTCTCTGGATTCAGTGAAATAGATACAGCCTAAAGACAAGAGCCAAGGATTATTAGATGGCTTTTGCAATAATCCAAGGAAAACAGAGAGAGAAGGCAAATGCTAAAGAGCAGAATCATTGATTTTGGTGATTGATTAATGGTAAGAAAAAGGGAGAAATCTAGGATGATTTCCTGCTTTGGGACTTTAGTGTGATGGATGGTGATGCCTCTCAAGGGAAGATGATTAGAGGTGGAGACAGACATGACAGCAAATGATGATGGTCATGTTAATTGTGAGCTCTTTTTGAGACATTTAAGTGGCAGTATTCAGAGGATGTGTATATCGAGCAAGATAAGGATGTAAACATGGGTAACAATAACCTTAAACAGTTGACAAAGGAAGAAAAATACATGAGGGAAATGTATTAGAAAAGGACAAAGAAAAGAAGTAGGGAGGGACCTAGAATATAATAGCACAGGAACAAAAACTGTGTCAAGAAACAGGAATAGTCCACAGTATCAGATGCTGCTGAGTAAAATAAGGACTAAAAAATGCCCATTGTATTTGTTATTTGAAAGTCATTGGTGATTTAATGAGAAGTTTCTCTAGATTCTGGAAACAGAAATCAGATTTTATAGTAGGTTGTAGAATAGATTGAATGGGAAGAGGTTGGTCATTGAAAACATAGGAAACGGAGAGGTACAGTGTTAAGATTTTTTTCAAAGCTTGGATTTCACCTAGAAAAGGATTTCAGGTTTCAGGATAAAGTTGTATATATTTGTATGTTGGTAGGAAGGTGTCAATGGAGAATACAGATTGAAGAAAGAGGAAGAAATGGTAATAACTGAACAAGTGCCCAGAGGCAAGTGGGATCAAGAGAGAGTAGATGAATTAGCCTTGGATAAGAATGGGATATATCTTCATGTACCACTGAAGGTAATTTTATAGGTAGGAGGTAGAATGGTGAGGGAGTTCTCTCATACTTTTTCATTGAGTGAAAGAAAACACAGTGTACTGAAAGTGAATTTGAGAGAGAGGACTGTAAGTAGACTTAGGCAGAAATAAAGTTTCTTAGGGAAATAAGAAGTTTTTTTGGAATAAAATAATGACTGAAGTAAGTGAAAAGAAACTTCAAAGATGACTCCACAGTTAGAAGACTAGAAAATTGAAAGAAAAGAGGAAGTCTAAAAAGGGAAATTGTTTAGGGCCAAATATAAATTTGGTGGTGATACAATCTTCTCATGGAGTCATCCAACAGGCAGCAAGAGACAGAAAATCAGGAAAGAAGTCAGAGGCAGACTTAAGTGTCCTCTACGCTGCTTTGTTATATCATTGACCATTATGTTATCTTTCTTCCAACGCATGCAAGATTATCATTTCTCAGATGTCATGCAGACTCTCAGTTGGAAATAGATGGTTCCAACTTGTGCCTTATATCTTTAAAGCCATGAGAATTATGTATACTTGAAGATTGTAGTATTTGTGGTAGGTGAAGTCATAAGCTACCACAGACTGTTCTTTTTCTTAGTTTCTTCCATTAGCTCTAACCATGTTTCTTTTGTTTTTTTTCCTGTTTTTCTATATCATAGAGTCCATGTCACTTCAACCCAGTTTTTTAAAAGCCATTTGTCTCTTGATGTAGGAGCTATTTTACTTAATATTTTCTTTACCATATTATATTCTTTCCCCATTTGTACTTGTCACCCATTCCATTTGGTAGGGGGCTTCTTGCCTTATCTCTAAATCCTAACTCATTATACAATGCCTGGAATGCTTTTGATCACAATAAATAAATTCTTATTAATGAGTGAATTGTTGTTTCCCCTGGTTTTTGTCTTTTATCCTTCTCAGCATCATTTTATGTTTCTTTTCTGTCAGTTATTTGGTTTATTCACATTCCCATAACGCTACCTCATCCTAAATTTTCCTGAACCGACTGTTTTCTTCCCATGTTATCCTTTCTTCCTTGATAGGCTAGTTTATCCTGCCACTACTTGTTTTACTTCTTTGTTTGCCCATCTTACCTTGCATAATTCGCTGTTGATTTATCAGCCCTTCCTCCTTTCTCCTGCTGATGCATTTTGTGCCTCGTAAACACTCTTTTCATACGCTTTCTCCAAGAAAAACATTTCATCAGATAACTAATACTAAATATTTATATAGCTTGTACTGTTTGCCAGGTAGTTCTAAATGCTTTATATATATGAACTAATGTAACCATCACAAGGATGCTGTGATGTAGCAAACTACATTTTATGCACATAGTAGATCATTTATCTTAATTATCTTATTTTTCTGACAGTTTCTCCTTGCTGGCAAGAGCTAGGCTGATGTTTCTATTTTCCATTTATCATTCCAGATGTTTTGAACAGAGATAAGGATGAGGAGCCAACTGTGAAACAAGAAATTGAGGAAATTGAGGAAGAAGTGGAACCACAGGGTGTAATAGTTACAAGAATCAAAAGTGAAATTGACCAGGATCCTATGGGTAGAGAAACCTTTGAACTTGTTGGTAGGTTAGATAAACAGAGAGGAATCTTCTTATGGGAAATACCAAGGGAATCTTTGACCCAGGAACAAAGAATGTTCAGAGGAAACACTAGCATTATCCGTAAAAGACCAAATTCAGAAGAGAAATGTCATAAATGTGAAGAATGTGGAAAGGGTTTTGTCCGCAAGGCTCATTTCATTCAACATCAAAGGGTCCATACGGGAGAAAAACCTTTTCAATGTAATGAATGTGGGAAAAGTTTCAGTCGCAGTTCATTTGTTATTGAACATCAGAGAATCCACACTGGGGAAAGGCCCTATGAGTGTAATTACTGTGGAAAAACCTTTAGTGTGAGCTCAACCCTTATTAGACATCAGAGAATCCACACTGGAGAGAGACCCTATCAGTGTAACCAATGTAAACAGAGCTTCAGCCAGAGAAGAAGCCTTGTTAAACATCAAAGGATTCACACAGGTGAGAAACCCCATAAATGTAGTGACTGTGGGAAAGCCTTCAGTTGGAAATCACACCTGATTGAACATCAGAGAACTCACACTGGTGAGAAACCCTATCACTGTACCAAATGTAAGAAAAGCTTTAGTCGAAATTCATTACTTGTTGAACATCAGAGAATTCACACTGGGGAAAGACCCCATAAATGTGGTGAATGTGGGAAAGCCTTTAGATTAAGTACATACCTTATACAACACCAAAAAATCCACACTGGTGAGAAGCCTTTTCTTTGTATTGAATGTGGAAAAAGCTTCAGTCGGAGCTCATTCCTTATTGAACATCAGAGGATCCATACAGGTGAAAGACCTTATCAGTGCAAAGAGTGTGGGAAAAGCTTCAGTCAACTTTGCAACCTTACTCGTCATCAGAGAATTCACACAGGGGACAAACCCCATAAATGTGAGGAATGTGGAAAAGCCTTTAGTAGAAGCTCAGGTCTTATTCAGCATCAGAGAATCCACACCAGAGAGAAGACTTATTCATACAATGAAACCAAGGAAAGTTTTGATCCAAATTGCAATCTTATTATACAGCAGGAAGTCTACCCTAAGGAAAAATCTTATAAATGTGATGAATGTGGGAAAACTTTTAGTGTCAGTGCTCATCTAGTACAACATCAAAGAATCCACACTGGTGAAAAGCCCTACCTATGTACTGTATGTGGGAAAAGCTTCAGTCGGAGCTCATTTCTTATTGAACACCAGAGAATCCACACTGGTGAGAGACCCTATTTGTGCAGACAGTGTGGCAAAAGTTTTAGTCAACTCTGTAATCTAATTCGACATCAGGGTGTTCACACAGGTAATAAACCCCATAAATGTGATGAATGTGGGAAGGCCTTTAGCCGGAACTCAGGCCTTATTCAGCATCAGAGAATACATACAGGAGAAAAACCTTATAAGTGTGAGAAGTGCGACAAAAGTTTCAGTCAACAGCGCAGCCTTGTCAACCATCAGAAGATCCATGCAGAGGTGAAAATTCAAGAAACCCACGAATGTGATGCTTGTGGGGAAGCCTTCAATTGCCATATATCTCTTATTCAGCATCAAAAATTGCACACTACATGGATGCAGTAAACATAGAGAAATACTTAAGCTTGGTTTGACTTGAGACCAGCTACCCAAGTGCAGTTTCAGTATGGCTCAACGTGAGTCAAGATTTAGTGATAAAGCAGGTTCTCTTTGGCCTCAGGCAAATGGTTTCTAAAGGTTCTGTGAATAATAGACAGCTGCCCACAGGCAGTTGAAGATTTCCATTACTCTTTGTTTTGACGATCATAGAGAAGGACTCAATAATTTAAGCATCTTTCTTTTACAAATCTTTCAGCAGAGAGGTTAAACCCAGGTTCAGAGCACTTAGTTATAATTAATAAAGGGAGAAGAACAAAGTTACATTGGCATAAGGGAGTTGGAAGCAGCTGATGTTAGAAAACTAGCCTAATTGCTCAGAGTCCTCTGGCACCATAATATATGGTGGTTCTTTCAGTTCCATGACATGTTTGGCTATGCATGCCAAGTCCAATAATTAAGCATATGCTTAAGTTTTCAAGGAAACAAACCCCCCATTTTTTAAAAAACTGGCATCCAAAGCTTTTGTCATTGTCTAATCCAGTTGTTTGGCATGTGGGTTAAAGGCAGTTCCAATGCCATGTGGTTCCCAGATCTGTGAAATGAGTGGACCATTAATTTTACATATAAAGTAAATGTACAGATTATGTAATTAACAAACCTAGCAAAGGTGTTACCAAGGAGCCTTTGGGAGTGCCTTTTCTTTTTTCCCAAGATGGGCCCAAAAAGGTGGAGGAAGGCACTGTTCTTTTTGTGCCCTCCAATCTGTGAAAGATATTTGTAGTCCTAGACAAATTAAATCTTATTCCTCCATTACCAGTAGCATGTGAAAGTGTAAATATTTTGATTACCAAGAGTTGGAAATAAAAAGACCTGGAGTCTATGCTAGGAAGCTGAGATATTTTGGTATTGCTTTGATTTTTATGGTAACTAGACTTTGCATGCAATTTTAAAATCTTTATTTCTGGTTCTAGGGCTTCCTTAGTTAATGGTTATTATAAACCTATTCATCTCTTCTAATCATTAAACCTGTTTTGTTTTTTGCTTTGTGTAAGAGTTATTTGTTACTCTAGTGTAAAATCTATCCTGTCAAATATATTACAGCATTTAAAAGTTAGAATCAAGGATTTAAAGGAAACTGCTCTCACTTGTTCTACCTCTGACTTGTTACCTTTTCTGGGATAGTTCAATTAAGGTTAAATCCAGGTTCTTTAGTTCCTGAGTATATAATTCCAAATCACCAGGACTCGGTAATTCTAATTTCCTAATAGTTTAAGCAAAAGACCTCACTTTCAACTATAACCTAGACATTCTAAACATCACCTCCAAACTTTCATCTTCCCATCTCTGAGTATGTGCGTATGTGTGTGTGCATGCACACGTAAATGTGAATGTTACGGTATGTGTAGAAATACACCTCTCTGTACACTTCCTTATTCAAATTAAGTACTCATAGTTACCATACAGTTAACTTTTCAAAACAGAGTTTGTAACTCAGTGAATAGTACAAAAGGTAGCTGATAATGCACTTAATTTTTCAATAAAATTATCCTCCTGCCTTAAATCTCCCTGTTTTACTTGTTCTGCACCAGTGGTTCCCCAGCCCAGAGTCACAACTAATAATGAGGTTCTTAGAAATGCAGAGATGGAATCCTGTGTTCTGAAAAACACAAAGTGTATGTTTTCACTGCATGCACACGAAAACATTTCTCTGCTTTTTGCTGAAATTGCATTGTATCATATGATTGTCTTGCTGAGCAGAAGTTCTGGCTGTTGACCTCACTGTAATTTGGGGCCATGGTCATTTGAGATATTCCTAAAAGTACGTAATTTTTAACATCCTTGAATGTGAATCTGGAGTGACAGCTCCAAACTCCTGTAACAGCGAAACAGTTCTTGCTTATGTATACAATTCATTGGCTGTAAAAATCATAGCCAAAAAAGATGATTTTTTTTTTTTTAAAGCAAGTACACTGCAGTATACACTGCTGTTTTACAACAAAAAGATAGAAATGTGCAGAGGACTTTAGAGAGGGATATGAAGTGCCAGAAGATGAGGGAAGGAGAAAGTTAAATCTTTCAAGAGGAAATAATGCCTAAGATGAGGCTAAAAGACAAGTACCAGGAAAGATGAATACTGTCTGAAGACGAAGTTGTGAGAGGATCTGGTAGCTACAGAGTGAACTGATTGCTTGGTGATGGGAATGTGGCAGGAGGTAAGGTGCCCATAAACAAGAGTTATAGTGCTAAAGAGATAGGACTTGATTTCTCCTGAAATCCTGTGGTAATGTTTTCCTTGTAGGTAAGTATGGTGTGTATAAGAAAAGGATGCATTTTAAGAATATAGCTCTGGATTTTCACAACTAAACCTCTATATAACTGGCACCCAGCTTAAATATTACTGGTATCCCAGATTCTTCCCTTGTGTACCTTTCCAAATACTACACAACACACATCTTGTGGTGCCTCCACTTTAACTCAGGAAACAATGTGGAAGTGAATAGGAGGGAAAAAATTGGCTCTTGACCTTTTTAAGATCTGGGGATCTTATCCTCAGGAAGTTCCACAAAGTAAGCATTCAAGGGCCTGTGGTTTCCGTGTTAACTTCAAGAGTCTCAGAGTAGTACTACTGAGAGATTGTGGTGTCTTTAAGGCAGTGGGAATGAAAGGAGATGAACTTGAGAAATACAGAGTAAAACCTGATTGCTAATTGGATGAGGAAGGTGAGAAAGAGTAAAGATGCAAGGTGGGTTTGGGTGGTTGGTATTCTTACTAAAAGGGTCGGGGAGGACAGTGCACCTGGTATGGAGTAAGGAATTAATTACTAAAGTTTTTGAGCGTGTAATGTTTGGCTTATCTGTGAGACAGACATGTCTGAAAATAATTGGAGATGTGGACATGGTGCACAGGGAAGATCTAGGTTAGAAATTGATTTAGGAATTCACGTGTTTAGACACAGAACTGAATTAAGTAAGATTTAAGGAAAAAATAAAGCAAGAAAAGAAATCCAGAGATGGAATCCTGAGGCCCACTCTTGTTTAGTGGATGGGCAAGATTCAAAGGAGACAGAGAGGAACAGCCAGAAGTATCAAAAACCCAGTACATAGTGATAACTAGGAAAGTGACCTAGAAGAGTGCTGCAGAGACATCAAAGAAAGGTTGAAGAGTGTCCTTTAGATTGGATTATTAGAAAGTCATTAATGAGTACTATAAGAACAGCTTCTGAAATTGGGAAGGGCCAGTTTTCAGAGGCTTAAATAGTGTCTGAAGAGTGTAGATCATCAATTCTCAAATACTATCAATTCATGGTGAAAAGTTTACTATTCTACATTCAAATGGTAAAAACAAGGACAATAGAGTAGCTTTGTAAAAAAGCTAAATTGAGGGCTTCCCTGGTGGCGCAGTGGTTGGGAATCCGCCTGCCAATGCAGGGGACATGGGTTTGTGCCCCGGTCTGGGAAGATCCCACATGCCGCGGAGCGGCTAGGCCCCTGAGCCATGGCGGCTGAGCCTGCGCGTCTGGAGCCTAGGCCCGCATACCGCAAAAAAAAAAAAAAAAAAAGCTAAGTTGATTCAAGAACTTAATCTTTTTCTGAAATAATGCCCCCCTTTTAAAATAAAAAAGTCCTTTCATGAAATAATAGTAATTTTGGCCTGTTGAATGTATGTCTTTAGTTAAAAAAAATGGCAATCCTTTTTTGATTATTCGTCTTACTTAATTTTACTGGTCTGTAAAAGGGAATAAAAAGTAGATTGTGAACATGAGGAGGGATATAGATCAAGATTAAAGAAAAAAAGTATTTTTCCATTCTGAATAGATAGCCAGTTGAGGGAGAAGTTGAAGATAAAGGAGAGCAAATGGAAATTGAGTTATTAGATAAGCAAAAATGAATTTTAGCACTAATGGAAGGATTTACTATGGAGGCTTTCTTCCTCCCATTTGGGAGAAAAGGAAAGAGGACAGATTTAGTGTCTGGGGGAAGGGGAAGAAATAGAATACACCTGAGATGACCCAATTCCAAAAAATAGTCAAATTCATGTTTTGAGAGTCAGAGAAGGAGAGGGGTGGCCACCATGAGGGGTAGAGTTGGGAGCCTTGTCAATAGTAAAATTTGGAGTAGCAATTAGGGACAATGGAAGAGAGAACCAAACAAAAACTTGAGGAGGGCTTGTGGGGTTTTGTTTAGGGCCCCACTAAAGTAAAAGACTGAACTTTAAATGGCATTACTCAAATTCCTTATGTGAATTAACACATGGAACAATTTTGAAAGAAAATTAAGGTTAAAGTAGATGAAGCAAAAAAATATTAATTAGTATATCTTTTGGGATTCTCCAGAGAAGCAGAACCAATAAACCAATAGGATGGATGGATAGATAGATAGATAGATAATAAGAATTGGCTCATGTGATTATGGAGTACAAGAAGTCCCATGGTATGCTGTTCATAAGCTGGAAAACTGAAAGCCAATGATGTAATTCACTCTGAGTCCAAAGGAGCTTAAGAACCAGGAGCGTTGATGTCCAAGGACAGAAGATGCATACCCCACTTGGGCAGAGAACAAATCTGACCTCATTCATTTTTGATTCAGACCCTCAACAAATTGGATAATGCAAATCAGCATGGTTGAGGGCAATCTTCTTTACTCAGTCTAAGGACTTAAATACAAATCTCTTTCAGAAACACCCTCAACAGACACACCCAAAGACAATGTTTCACCGACATCCCTTAGTCTAGTAGAGTTGAAACATAAAATTAGCCATCACAGTAGGTAACAGTTAAAAATGAGGTGGAGAGGGTGTGGAGAAAAGGGAACCCTCTTGCACTGCTGGTGGGAATGTAAATTGAAACAGCCACTGTGGAGAACAGTATGGAGGTTCCTTAAAAAGCTAAAAATAGAACTACCATATGACCCAGCAATCCCACTACTGGGCATATACCCTGAGAAAACCATAATTCAAAAGGACACATGTACCCCAATGTTCATTGCAGCACTATTTATAATAGCCAGGACATGGAAACAACCTAAATGTCCAACAACAGATGAATGGCTAAAGAAGATGTACATATATACAACGTAACATTACTCAACCATAAAAAGGAATGAAACTGGGTCATTTGTAGAGATATGGATGGGCCTAGAGTCTGTCATACAGAGTGAAGTAAGCCAGAAAGAGAAAAACAAACATCATATATTAACACATTTATGTGGAATCTAGAAAAATTGTACAGATGAACCTATTTGCAGGGCAGGAATAGAGATGTAGACATAGAGAACGGACATGTGGACACGGGGGGAAAGGAAGGGTGGGATGAAATGGGAGATTAGGACTGACCTATCTGCACTACCATGCATAAAATAAATAGCTAGTGGAAACACGCTATAAAGCACAGGAAGCTCAGCATGGTGCTCTGTGACGACCTAGATGGGTGGGATGTGGAGTGGGGGGTGGGAGGGAGGTCCAAGAGGGAGGGGATATAGGTATACATATAGCTGATTCACTTCATTGTATGGCAGAAACTAACACAGCACTGTAAAGCAATTATACTCCAATAAAAGAAAAATAAATAAAATGAGCAGGTGAGGGAATTCCCTGGTGGTCCAGTGGTTAGGACTCGGTGCTTTTACTGCTGTGGGACTGGGTTCAATCCCTGGTTGGGGAACTAAGATCCTGCAAGCCACACAGCACGGCCAAAGTAAATAAATAAATAAAATGAACAAGTGAAAGGAGTCTTTGGTGGCAAGAAAAAGAAATTACTGTAATACTCCATTTCTCTGTAATTTTGATGAGTGAGGCCTTTCACTTTCATCTGTCTTCCTAAAGGAGGATGTCATCAGCAAATCTAGGGGCATACACAGCATACCCAATTGAGAATATTTTCTTGCAGAGTACATTTCAACTTAAAAATCTAGTTCAGATATTCCAATCATTTTTTGAAGTTACTGTTCCTAATTTGTATTGGTTATCCTTCCTTCTCCACCTCCTTCAAAAATGTTTTGTGGCCTTGGGTATGGTAGGGGTGAGCTGATTGGTTTTTTCCGTTTTTTTTTTTTTTTTTTTTTTTTTGGCTGTGTTGTGTCTGTTGCTGCACGTGGGCTTTCTCTAGTTGCGGCGAGCGGGGGCTACTCTTCGTTGTGGTGCGCGGGCTTCTCATTGCAGTGGCTTCTCTTGTTGCGGAGCACGGGCTCTAGGCACATGGGCTTCAGTAGTTGTGGCTCACAGGCTTAGTTGCTCTGAGGCATGTGGAATCTTCCCGGACCAGGGATTGAAACTGTGTCCCCTGCACTGGCAGGCGGATTGTTAACCACTGTGCCACCAGGGAAGTCTGCGGGTTTCTTTTTAATTAAGGCCATCTCTATAACCTTGACGCACGGACAAAGAGAAAAAGGCCAGATACATTTACTTTACTGCACAAATGGTACAAGTCCAATTAACATGTATTTTTTAAAATATCTGCCAGGTACTATGTTAATAGTATAGGTATTATTAGTTGCATAGTGGCATTCAGCAGTCCTTTATTCTCTTCACTGGGGAGTAAATAGCAAGTCATATGTATTCCATAGCATAAAGAATGGGTGTAAAAAAATCACCCAGCTTTCCAAGACACATAGTTTAGATACATTTTGTACAAATAAAACATAGTTCATATCTTTGCCTGTGCTATTTCCAGTCCAGGAGCCATGTTCTCAAGAACATACTTCTGATGTCAGTCCAATGACTAAGATAAACCTCTATATCACATTGACAGTCATTGTATCCCTGGATCCAAGAACTGCACTCTGACTTCTTTGGCCTGTAAATTCCCCCAGGGTAAAACCAGGGCAGGACAAGGAAAAGTTGCAAGTGGCTGCATAAGAATGTCTTGACCTTGGATATCGTAAGAGAGAAGGGTAGAATTCTCTGACACATGAGACCTCGGGCTACAGCTTAACCCTGGTTGTTGTGAACTGCTGGAAGAATTGGTGCTATGGTTAGAATATGCTCTATATTTCACTGTGCCAGCATACTCAAAGGGCTGAGTCTATGCATGTATGTAAGCCTCTTTTCGAGAATTAGATGTAAAAGAATTTTGAATTTTCATTTGTCTCAGTGCTTGCCTCTCAAGTTCCAGTATAACAGAGACTTATTAGAATGCTAAATAGCTATGCTACGCAAGGAGAGTTTAGGGGTGTTGTTTTCCCCAATCTAAAGATGTCACATCCACTCACTGGCTTCCACCACCAAGAGGCTAGGCCCTATGTTGAATTGTTATGATGCACACTTAGCTGGCTTCCAGTTTCCTCCCAATCTTCTACATTCTAAAAACTAATTTTCAGCAATACCCTCTATTATGTTATTCCCTGCTCAAAATTATTCACAGGTCCCTATTTCTCATTACTTCAAGGCAAAACTTTTCATAAAATCCCTGTCCTATCTACCCTCCCACTCTACTGTGCCACTCCACTTGGCCTCACCATTTTAACCTAATTTCCCATAATTTCCCCAAAATACACAATCTGAACTCTAGTCAGGACACAGTTTTCATCTTCACTTCCACTCAAATGCCTGTGCCATTCTTCAAGAGCCAACTGACAGAGAAAAATATATTTATTCATGACTTATATATCTGGCACTTTGCATAAAATATTGCTAACCTCACAGCAACGCTATTTTATAGATGGGAAAACTGAGACTCAAGATCCCAAGATCATATAACTAGCAATAAACTGTCTGCAATTCATCCCACCTCCTTTGATTTCGGCACCTTGCCTATGCCACTGTAATTTAGCACATTACTGTATACGATTTTGTTTCTTAACTGTATCCTTGCCTTCCTCAACACAGTGGTAAGCATACAAGGACCATGTAGTATCTTTACAGCACCAAGCATACAGTAGTGCTAAATCAATACTTGCCGACTGATTTTATATATGTCTACATATACTGACACCCAGTACTGAGTGTTAGACTATTTCAGGAGCCTTAGGACCGAGTATGTTACAGCTAGAAAACCATATATGAGTAATGAAAAAAGAGCTGTAACTGACTGTGTCGAGCTTTGCCATTACTCCTGTCTCAATTCATCCTCTCTAGAAAATAGGCTTAGAGAATTGGTAGCATTACATGAGCCCTCAGGGCTCTACTGAGCATGGATAGTTCATCTGTTACTCTAGAAGCATGGCAGATATTGTTCTAAGGACAGGTTCACAATTTTTTTTTTAATTTTTAATTTATTTTTTTATATAGCAGGTGGTTTAAATTCTTTATCCAAGAGCTTTGAGGATATAAGTGTTTTGGAAATCTGTATCTTTCATATTTTAGAGAGCAAATATATGTTTATGCTATACATTGTATAACTCCCTCTATAGGATCTGAGTCAGCATCTAAGATCAGACACATCTCTGCTTCCCATCAAGTGGAATCAAGATGACAGCCTTGAGTCAGGGTTTGCCACCAAATAATTTCCTGCAAACTTTTGAGAAAATTTTTGGTTTTTACAGCTTTTTGGATTTCAGAATTGTGGACAAGGGATTTTGAACATGTAATTGAGATGTACTGATTCATTTAATCTCTCAATAACTTGCAATACTATTATTTTGGAGCTGAAGAAACTGAACCACAGAAAGGTTGTATAAGGTGTCCAAGGTCACATGGCTAGGAAGCAGCAGAGCCAGCGTTTGAACCTAGACTGTCTGACTCCAAAACCTGTGCTTTTCACCACCAAGAGTACTGCCTCCCCAGAGGACTTTGCAAATCACACTAGCCTAAGGCTCACCTACTGTTTATGTGACCTTGAACAACTGTCCTAGCACAATGAATGCCAGTTTCCTCCATTGCTGCTGTGAGTGAAATGTAGATGTCAGCTGGAGTCTTTTACCCCAGGACAGCTAGACCAGATAGTCTCGAAGTTCCATTCCTGATTTGCCTAAAGCCTGCTCCAAGATTTCTGCAAGTTTTAGAGGCTTATATTCTCATTGTCACAGTTGGCTTCTGCTTCTGCTAAATCAATTCACATTATGAACCATTATGAGTCATCTCAGCATCTTGTTTTTGTAAAGGACGATGTGGACTCATATGTGGAACTCAGCTCTCCCTCTCAAGAAGACAAATATGTTTATACGGTTGATATTTCTCCCGTTCTCAAAAGTCTTTTAGTCACTTCCCCACAATTCCACATTGCCCTAGCTTCTCCCTGCCTTTTCTCTTTCCCCTCCTTTCTCATTTCTTCCTTTCTCCTCACTCATTTTCCTGCCCCTTCCCTCCCTTCTCTCCCTCTTCCTTTGCAGAGCAAAACCAAATTCCTCTTTTATTTCTCCCAGCATTTAGTAATTTTTTCTTGGCCTCGGCTTTTGCTCCTTGTGCCTTCAAGGTATCGTCTTCTCCCAGTGAATTATCGAAGTGTTTTCTCACATGAAGGCAGTTCCTTTTCTAAGAGTTCCTTCCCTTTTGTCACCCTGTGATGTCCAACCTAAATGTCACCTTCTCCCTTTCTGCAGCCAGCCATACTGACAGACTCTCCTCTACACTTCCCAACCCCCAGTCAATGGCATTTGTGTTTCTGGCTTAGCCACTCAAACTTAATTGTCTGGTATGCAAATACCATGGCTACCCTAAAGCTGAAACTTCTTTTAATTACTCTCAGTGCCTACTACCAGGTTTTATTTTTAGTAGGTGTTCAATAACTACTAGAATAAATCTGACAGTGTACCAAAAGCTAGGACGTAACTAATATATTCACTCAGTGATCACACAGTTAATAGGAACTGCAGTCTGTAACACTTGTCTTCATATTACCATGAGTGAAGGAAATTACTGGGGTTGAGGTTTCAAAGACAACTGTAGTGCTTTAGTCAGGAAAATATATCAGATGATAGCCAGGGAAAATGCATTATATAAATCCTCATGCTGAGTGAAATGTAATTCAGCCTTGACCAAAAAACATAAATAGCTCAGCCTTGATTATAAATTCATACCCAACCCATAAATGAGAATCTGAAAGGTTTCTTTACAACTTAGGGTCAGTGATGCTGAATAAGCTCTAGATAAAAATTTTCTGGCAGAAAAGCTTTGTCACACCAGGTGTTACCAGCATTTAGGACAGCTTAGCACATCAACTACTTGCTGACTGAGTGGATGAATACAAAAAGAAATGTAAAAGACCTATAGCACTGGTGGCAGAGGTATTGAACACTGCCTGTTGCCCTGCCCTTACCTTCCTCCATGGCCATGTGTCCATTACAGGAGAAAGAGACCGGAATTCTAATCTCTCAACTCTATCCTAAACCCCTAAATATATGACCATCAGCAATTAATTTTATTTTTCTATGCTTGGTTTTATCATCTGTAAAATGAAAGCCTTGGGTTAAATGACCTCTAAGGTAGGTCTGAATTGCTTATATATATATATATATATATATATATATATATATATATATATAGTAGTTGTTTTTAGACAATACAGATATGTGGAAATAAAACACTCAAACATTGTAAGAGCATGTATGTAAAAATCTTCCCTGGGCCCCATTTCCAGGTCTTTTTCCTCAGAAGTCCTTTTGAACGAATTCTGCTTTATTATTCTAAATCATATGCTTATGCCTCTATTTCCTAATTTATTTACTCTAAATAATACCATTTATCTTTGTACTCTTCAAGACAAAGAATTTACTACCTTCTCCTATATCTTAATTATAGGTATGAATATTTTAATGATTTATATCCATTTCCCTTGTTACTTTAATAGACTTAAAGCACTGTTTTTTTTTTCAAAGCACTATTTCTTAATCCATCAATTTCAAGTAGTATCCTGACTCCCCACTAAGTAAATTAGTGCTCCCTTTGCTTTCCTTCACTTCTCCTCCCCCTGAATTTCCCACCTCCTGTCATTTACTTTTTTTTCCACCAAAATCATTACTTTTATATTGTCCAAAGTTATAATGTTTAAATTCTCTCTTGTAACTATGGTGGTCTTTAATGCTTTTTCTATAGGTTAATTCTGAAAACTGGAAGTCAATAAGGTATAATTATGTGAATATTTCTTACTGCAAAACTAGGCAGTGTGCTTGGATATGCAGAGGAAGATGCAGTCCTATGTCACCAACCTGGGCCACTTGAAGAGGAAATGCTCCAAGCATCAGAGTCACAGTGATTCTTTTATTACACTCCATATGTTGCTTGAAATCATTTGACATTGTAGCTTGCTTCACATTATGAATAGCTTTCATTTCTAAATACCCTCAAACTTGAAATCTAGCTTGGTAGTTCTCAAACTTGGCTGGAGCGTGGCCTGAGTATCTGGGTTTTTAAATTTTGGTTATTCCAATGAGTAGCCAAAGTCGAGGATCCTGACCACTAACATCAGTCGCGTCTGTGGAGTCTAAGGTAATGAAACATATTGAGCCCTTTGAAAGCAAGAGCAGAAAGTAAAACCTGATACAAACTGAAGGTTTGTAGAACATTTTATTTCTTTTTTGGTTGTAGCTGTCTCCTTCATAACCTACCACTGCTAGGACTGTTTAATAAGACACAATTCTCTGCACTCAGCTTATGAGGTGTTTCATTTGGTTATGTGGATGGACAGTTGATACTGTTTTAAAGTTTATTCTTTTCTTAGATGGATACTGTGGGCCATGGGGAGCTGGAAGTGTTGTAAGGAAATCACTGTGTGAAATTTCATCAGATCCTTGATATTCAGACTTAGGTTTCAATAACTGATTTTTTTCCTTGTGTCTAAGAACTTAACATGCATTGTGTTTCCAGTAGTTCCAACCTAATTTTGTCTAATTTCCAGGGTCAGTCGAAAGGTCGTTGTTTCCTTTCTGCCCTCCTACCAAGACACCTAGAAGCGCCAGAGCCTGGCTGGTCGGCCTCAGATTCTAGTAGGTATAGCAGGCTGTGAAGAGCGACTGGGTAGAAGCAGCACCAGAAGAGCCCGTGTGAACATACTGTCCTTTGGCTGCCTGGCAGTTAGCCTAAAAAACAAGTGTGATAGAGGAGACCGAGTTAGAGCAACCCTCTGCTTGACCCTCTTTGCTTCTCATTTGAAATCAGCTTCACCTTCATGTGAGTTTTCTCTGTACAGTGATTTTGCTAAATATTGCTGCTGATACCATTCCTTTCCTTCTATAATGTTACTTCCTTTTTTTATCCCAGTTTTCTGAGCATTTCTCAGGCAAGCCTGAGGTTTGTGTTACTGAGAAGGTTTCTTTTTATACTAACAATATTGCAACAACAGTACTAGAAATTCAAGTTAAGAAACTTCTCACTCATATAGTGATAAGGAAACGGAAATTTCAGTCCCAATTTGGGAACCTTGGAATAGTTGAAATAGTCTGCTAGAAAACTGACCAGACATAAGGTCAAGCATCAAGCAGATGCAGCTACAGCTTTACTATAGCAAAAAAAATTTTTTTAATACATTTTCCATTTTCTACCTATATTTGTCCATAAGGATATGTAATTTTTATGTAGTTGTTATCATAGTATCATTTGATACCCTGTGTAAATTCCAATTGAAGGTGAGTTAAGAATTATGAAACCTGTAATAATACTCAAATGCCACTTAGCAGTACCCCGTCTTCAAGTCTCTGTTGCTATTGTCCAATCTCTCCAGGACTTATTTCTACATCTACAGTGATTTTCAAAGTTAGGTTTCATGGACTTAAGCACTTGTTAGAAATGGAAATTCTCTAGCTTGACCCCAGAGCTTCTGAATCAGAAACTCTGTCGCTGGGTCCAGCCACCTGCGTTTTAACACGCCCTTCAGGTGATTCGGATGCATGCTCAAGCTTGAGAACCGCAGCTCTAGATGATAAACTCAGCATCCCTTCTTCTGTGTGGATGACCCTTCTGAGCCTTACTTTCATAATCCCTCCATCCTATTAGCTGTATTAGCTTCCCCCTCATCAGCCACACACCAGCCCAGCCATATCCATCATCATAAGATAAAGCACTACTGTAAAATCTCACACCTCTTTATGCCCCTGAGATGATTTTTTTAGCTTCTCTGTACCCTTCCTTTCCTTTAGTGCCTCATCATCAAACTTCTGGCTACACCTGATTCCTTGCCCAGTCTCCTCTGTCATAAGCAAGCCGAATAAAGCTGTCAATCAAATTTTGGTACTGTTTCATCTCCCTGTTAAACTTGGATTCTTCAACCCTGCTCTTTCCCATTTAGGTTGATATGAATCTTGCTACATGCATAAGAGAGCTATTAGGAACGTTCAGGATCTAAGTTAATGTACCACAAACTCTCATTTCAGCTGCATCTTGCTTGATGCTTGGCCATAACCTCTGGTCAATTTCCTAGCAACTACTTCAACAGCTATTCCAAGTTCCCCACTGTAAAGACTGAAATCTCCATATCCTTATCATTCTCAACAGATGGCCTCACCTGTAATCAGTGATCAACCATTGCATCTCTCCACCTCTACAGACCTGATTCCAAACCAATTCTGTCTCTTCTTTCCTATCTCTCCCTCCTTTCTAAGACCTACTCTGCCACCCATATTTAACATTTAGTCTCATGCAGTACTGTTTCCTCTAAGTCCTTGTCCTCTTCTAATCTTTAATCTCTCCTCTGACTCCTTCTGCTTTACAGTTAAACGTGACAATCTCTCCTATCTGGCTAAACTCTAAGCTCCCTGAAGGCGGTGGCTGTGTCTGCTTTGTTCACCCCAGTGCTTGGCTCCTAGTAGGTATTCAAAAAGCAATTTTAGTAGCTAAATAATACCATCTTTTGTCCTCATTGTTCCTGGTAACCTTTCTGTGTCTTTTCCTGACAAGCGTCTTGAATGGGCACCTTTCCTTTACTGACCCTGTTTTGTTGAGGGTCACTGATATGCCCCTCAATGACAGTATCAGCCTTTTCTCTGCCTTAATTTTTAATCTCTTTGTAGCGCATTGTTGTTGACCTCTTGAAACTTCATTCATTTGTTCCCAGAATCCTTGGTTCATCTTAATGTATTATTGCTGCTTGTCTTGGTGGCTTCTCCTCTTCATCTTCCCAAAATAAAACGTGCCCCAGGTTCACTCCTTGGCCCTCTCATCTTCCCTCTAAAGTGTCTCTGTGGAAACTGTCCTTCAATCTACCATCATCAACTGTACTACCAGTGCAGATAATTCAAAACTCTGCAGCCTTAACCGTCCTACTCAGCTCTAATGCCACATTTGAAAATGCATGGTAGACAACTCCCTGGAAATACCTTCATGGCCTGAAGAAAGCAATGCAAGCAGGCCCCAAGTATCCATTTGATCAAGTAGATAAGAGGTAGTAGCATCTTACCAGGGCCCGCTTCATAAAAGCCTCCTGGGTTGCCTTCTTGTTTGCAGCCTTGCCACTCCAGGCAGCCAGTGCACTGGCCTGCAGGGCCCGTCCATAAGAGAAACTTAGTTTCCAGGGCCTTGGTAGAGGGCAAAGGTTGATAGCATTGAGGTTGAGAGTAGCATCCTCTTCACTCATGCCACCAGACAAAAAGCAGATGCCTGGAAGGAGAGAAGCCATTCCACTCCACTAGTCCCAGTATGTACCCTGCTTGAAAAAGCAAGGAAGGAGCCTGAAAGAAATGTAATGTCTCAATCTTTCCTCCAATTGATTTGCATGGGACTAGGTTGGAGAAATTAGTTTGCCTTTGTTGAAGCTAGTTGGACTAAGGAGAGAAGGGCTTTAGTAAATAAGAGGGCAGTGAAATGTTGAGGAAATCAATGGATTGTGTGCATTTGGACAGACTCAGCATAGGTGGTATCACGGAGTTCAAGAGGGAAGTGCTGGCTGCATGTGAGATATCAGAGGTCTATTTCATGGCTAGAAGCAGACTACTCCTGGACAAATGCAAATGCTTATGGCACTCCTTCAAAGAATAAGGACTAAGACCTCAAGTCAGAGAAGAAAGAAAACCTTACCAGGAACAGCTGCAGGAACAGTACGGTAGAGAGCTGTGACAGTAGCCATTGCCACCTGCTCTGGAGTATACTTCTTGATGGAGGCATGTCCAGCAGTCACCATGTTGGGCTTCAACAGGGTGCCCTCCAAGTAAACATGATGGTCATTCAGGGCCTTGTAGACAGCAGCCAGGACCTGAAGGACAAGAGGCCCAAATAGGTGAAACCTAGAACCAGCCGTAGAGTTACCTGACCTTGACACTTCTACACTGCAGGGACGCAGGATGAAGGAATTCCCATACGTTACTTGGCCAAAGCTTCCCAACCAGCCCCTAGGCTCAGTCAGGGTAATGCCTGCAAACCATAGCCATTGAGCACAGCCAAGTTGGCCTGTCCCTGCTGCCCCTCCCCTAACTGCTCACCGCATGGACTACCAGCATGGCTCTGCTTCCTAGAGGCCCTTCACTCCTTCCTTCCCATTACTCCCTTTGGTCAGTTAAACCTGCCTTAATTTAGTTAGTTGGGGACATGTAAACTGGCCTCCATTCTCCATCCCCATAGAAGCTGAGTGATCATAAAAATAAACATTTTAGAGACAGAAGTGCTTTCAGATCTCATTTCAGTCCACCTCATTTTGCAAGAAGAGAAACTGAGGACTCTCTTACTCTCTTACAGATATATTGTGGCTAATTTAAAGTAACATGTGAAAAAATTACTTTCTAATTATATTTTCTCATGGGAGCCTCAGCTTATTTTAAAGTTTCTTAGTTTAAACATAATGGAACTGAGGTCCAAAAAGGTAGTATGACTTGCCCCAGGTCCCACAGCCGGGACCATGGATGCTCAAACCCTAATCTTGGTAATGCAGTTCCTGTGCTTTTTCATAAGGAGTGTACCATGTGCCCAAAAAAGTACAAGGTTTGCTAATACCTCTTTACCTTCTCAATGCTACACAATGATTCTAACTGTAGAATACCTCATATATAACAGCTGATATATGTTAAGTAACAACGGTTGTTTAAAACAGATTTTTCAACTGGCATTGGGACCTTTATATATAAGACTTACCTTCTCAGTAACATACTGGCAATGTTCCATATCATGGTCTCCATCAGCAATTACCTCTGGTTCAACAATGGGTACTAGCCCATTCTAAAAAGGAAAATGGAGTGGACAGAATGAAGCTCTGTTCACTAGGATCCTTTATTTAAGAAGATATTTAACAGTTGTAATTGGTACAAGGTTGACGCTCTTATGGAGATATACATATAGGTGACTTAAAGGCAATGAAATTTAATGGGATGTCTAGTAAGCATTTGTGGCTTAGCCAAAAAAGAACAGTGAGGGAAAAAAAGTTTTCCTGGAAATGGGGTAAAATAAATTCAATTTATTTTCTTAATTTCTATATCTTATTCTAGAGACTAATCTAGCTAAATCAGAACCTAGCTGTCACCCTTTTAGGGCTGTCAAGCTTAAATCACCAATAAAGATGCCTCTCATATGAATTAACTAAGGAATTCAAGCAGAGTTTACAATTCTGACTGGGAAGCTCCAAGTACCCAGAACTCAGGTGACCTCAGCATAGCACCTGCACAAGCAAATCAGACTTAACCTGGATCCCAGAGACACTTCAACATATGTTGGAAACTTTAGCATCAAGCTACCATCCTCCAAGAAATTATATGAATTGGAACCAGATCAAAGCTGTCACCCTTGAGCTGGGGACTTAAGAGGATCATGTCCTTGGACGCGGTGGAGCATAGACAAGCAGATGCCCTGCCCTCAAGAGCCTATGCTTTTAAGACTCAGTTTACAGTGCTTTGGTAGAGGGCTACACTTGATGGCATTTGCCTTTTGGACTCATAGTTGACTTGTGGAACCAAATCTTACCCTACTACACCTAGTAAAAGCAGTGAAAAATGCCATCAGGATATACTGGTGAGAGAAAAGGAGGGGGATCATGTGTGGTTACAGTAAAATTAGGAAGATGGGCTTTGAAGAAAGCTTTCGCTTCCTGTATTTTAGCCCAAAGGGAAGGAAAAGCACCTGCTGACAGATGCTGGCATAGCGGGCCAGGGTGTTGGCATTTTCCTGGATAGCAAGGTGGGATGGACACTGGTTGTCAATCTTCAGCACAGCACGCCACTTCCCAAAGTTAGCACCATCTTTCTTATACTGAGCACAGCGTTGAGAAAGGCCATCAAGCCCTGCAAGTCACGAGAGAGAAAGGCTTCTTTGCACCCCTGACCGCTGGGGCTGCTGATAAAGTGAAGTTCACCCTTGGCTTAGCTTTCAGTCATACAGCTTGAGGACCCAAGACATCCAGGCAAAGAAATATTACATCCAGCAAAGAAATGAACATCCCAGTACTGAGCCAAAAGACCTGGGTTAATAAATATGGTTTTGATATATAATACATATTGGATAAGAAGAATAAAGGGAACTAATATTTATTTAGTACTTACTTTGCTCCAAGGCATGATTCTAGGCATTTTGCACACCTTATCTCATTTAATAATCATAACAAACCTAATAGCTGTTATACTGTTATGACCTAATAGTCATATTACACAACCTTCACAGTTGTATATTCATTTTGCAGATTTGGAAACTGAGGCTCTGAGAGGTAAAGTAACTTCACCAAGTTTGACAGAGCTGGGATTCAAATTCTGCTTAGATAATCCAATGCTATGGTTCATACTTGTCTACTTGGGCAGTGATGTACCTTGCAAAATTATATAAGCAGTAAGTGATGGAAGCAGCATTCAAACCCAAGTGTGTCTGATCCCACAGCTTGGACTCTTTCCTCTCTACTGATGCTAGATTTTTCTAAAATAATATTCCCAAGTATAAAATATCTTCTCTGTGCAAGACACTGTGATAAGCACTCTATGTGCATTGTCTAATTTAATCCCCACAACTATTCTGCAAAGTAGATATTGTTATCCCATTTTAACTGAGACTCAGAACATTTAAGTGACTAGCCTGAGGGCACACAGTTACTAAATAGAGGAGCTGGGGCTGAAGAACAGGTGTGTGGCTCTAAAACCAGTGTGATAATTCATATTTTGTCTTCCCTCAATCACTTCTTTGTTTCCTTCATTTCTGGCATACACTGGCATGATTCATATCAGTGGGCAATGTCCTTACCTTGAATGGTGGTTTCCTTGTTTGTTCCTGCAAGGGGAGCACCTCCTTGGTCTAACTGTGAATATAAATAATTAACAAGTTATTAGCAGGTGTCAGGTATCTCAGTAAAACACAAGCAGAGCCTCTGGTGCTAGATATTAGTTCTCATCTTTCACAAACCAAGGAGTTGAATTAGGAAGGTATTGTATATTAGGCATTCAGGGGACACAACTCAGTCCATAGCAGAAGGGAAGTTACCTGGAAAGAACAATATAAGACTGTCAACCCTAAGAGGAGGGAAAGTATAGAAAGCACAGGGCTGGAGCTTGGAAAGTAAGAAGTAATCTCTTAGTACCTGGGATGCAGAGGTGCCATGTAAGAGCCACTTCCTTTAAATTATTCATTCATTTATTCAAGAGACATTTATTGAGCACTGCACATGCCAAGCCCTATGCTATTACAGGAGATAAGAAGAATAAGGATGCAGCCTCTACTCTCAGCATAACAGAGGCTAAGGTCATGAGCCCAAGAGGTAGACAGTCTGGGCCTGAACTGGCTCCAATTTTGCCTTGCTGTGGGCAAATTACACTAGTTGTAATTCTGTTTTCTATCCTCATCTCTAAAATAGGGATAATAACTGAGTTTACCTCCAGAGGTTGTGAGGAGGAGTAAATGAGTGCTTGGAGTTGTAAGCACTTGACAAATACTAATGATCACTCGAGAAGTTCACGTAGTTTTGGAAGACCCAGTTACAATAGAACAGTAAGTGTTTTAACAATAACAGCTATCATGAACTAAATAATAAGGGTGTGACAGGAACTGTTTTACAAACTCATTTCATCCTTATAAGAACCTGATGAGGAAGGTACTATTATTCCCATTTTAGAAATGAAAAAATTGAGACACAAAGAGATTAAGTACCTCGTAGAAAAATGGTTGAAGGAAGAGGGTACTGGAAAGGTCTAGAAGAGGATCTGGTTTTCAGTGGGAAGGTGATGATGGAAAGGAGTGAGAAGAGCAATTAGATGATGAGAGTGGTCCTCGTGTTGGCCGTGACTCAGCCACTGTGTTGGGAGTGGGCCTGTGGTGAGGTGGGAGCGAGATGCATTCACCTTGATTCCCACCACGATCCCTTTTTCCTTGAGGATGTCTCTGAACAGCCTTCCTTGGCTGTCCTTCTGGTAGAGGGTCTCATGGAAAAGGATCACGCCCCCAATGCTCTGGCTGATAGAATCATCCACGGTGAAGAGGATTTCGCGGAACTGCCGGCGGTTCTCTTCAGTGTTCTCCACCTTGATCCTCTGCAGGCGGCTCCCCATGGTGCCTATGTGGGTGAGTAAAGGCAGCATAAGGAGCAAGCCAGGGGCTCCCCTGCCGTCCTCCTCCATGCCAACTAGTGACCCTCACCAGGATGGACAGCAATACCGTCTTTTTTATTCAGATCATCAGAGCTCCTGCCTCGTTTTCTGTCTCCCCAGGGAAAGACTGTTGTTGCTGTCAGGATGCTGATGAGGAAGTGCATGGTCTGGTCGTGTCAGGGTCAGGGTGGAAGCCACCATAGGGTCCAAGTGGGGCTGCACGGCCCTCAGGCCTCTCTGGTCCAGCCCTGATCTGACTGGATATACAGACAGTGGAAGGAGGGGTAGGGCAGGCTCTTGACCTCTCTGGCTTCCATAATTTTATGGTGGGCCATGCAGGCCACCGCAGCTCTCCCATGTGCCATCCTGAGCTGCTCTCAGTCACAAGCGCTGCCCTGTTCCTGATGTGGACGTTTCCCTGCTCTCAGTGCCCTTCCTTGGCTGACTTTACACTGACTTGTCATTAGCGGCAGAGGTCTCATCCTGCTTACTGAGTTCCTGGCCTCGCTACAGCTTGGATTCAAATGATCCCTGGCAAGGGGGTCTTAAAATGGAGGGCTTGAGCCTGTTTGCTTGGTGTTCGGAAATGTGCCTTCTGGAATGACAAGACTCAAAAGGTCTATGCTTACTGAGTCTTCCGCTCCCACTCCTGTGCATATAAACCTTTACTTCCTCTGAGAGGAAAGAGAATATGATTATCAAGTTGCCTTTGCTAAGTGTAGAATCAAGAGTATGGTTGTTGTGTGATGTTTCTTGCACTCACCTACAGACTCATCTGCAGCCAGGATCCCCTTCCCACTGGCAACAATGCACTGGGCAATTTCTGAGAGCTCCTTCTTCTGTTCTGAAGTGAGGGCCGGAAATTGGTAGGCCATGGTGACAGGTCTGGAAAAGAGTGCAGGAGAGTTAGCTGTGAACAGAACTGTGGGTCGCTCAAATGGACTCATGACCAAGACAGCAGGTGTGCAGAAGAGCTCCATAGGCCCCTCTGACATTTCTGGTCCATTTCCACAACTGGCTAAATAAATGAGGTCTGTTCTGTTTTGGGTTTTTCCCCCTTAAGCCTAAGTAGCTGCGATTAGCCATAATGGATGAAGGTGGGATGACAAATTTCATGGTGATCCTGAAAAGAATGCCTTTCAGGAAACTTTTGGGATCACTGATCCTGAGACCGAACCAGCTAATGAGTATCCACTTAAATCTGACAAATAGAGGGCATGGCAGTAATTGACTATCTCTTTATTCTATGGATTCCTGGTACCATCAGGGGTTGGATGGCTTGAGGCCAGGACAGTGAGGCTTTCAGCCTCTGCGGCCATTCCTCACTTTGCTCTGTTAGCCTGTAGTCCCCCCAGAGTATTCTCTAGGCAGCAAGCTTGAGAGGAGAAACCACTATTTGCCCTTGAATTTAACCTCCCTTCAACTTTGAGACATAGAGGGTGGGGTGTGTCTCCTTTTTCTTATATTCAACCACCTATGAGACCGTTTGGGGCAGATGCAGAGGATTTTCCCTAAGCATTTCTGGGCTGGAGATTCCCGTTAGCTCTAAGGATGCTGACATCATATGTTGATTCCTGCTCCAGTAATTCGCAGCTTCACTGCTTTAGCAAGGAGAGACTGGCTCAAAGATCCCCTACCCAAGCAAGTTCTTAGCAGTGGTCATTTGAAGGGGATCATTGCCCGTGTTCGGCCGCCACTGTGGGCTAGTCTTGAAGATGCAAGCTCACAGGACTCTTATCTTGGATGTAGAAAGAATGGTTTTGCATAGGTTGGATTATCAAAGAATAAAAATGGTAGTAAAGATTATCTGGAGCGATTTCCTATCCAACCCTGTGGCCTCCTCCTTTCCCCAGTCTCCTCTCCCCTCATACACTCATACACAGGGTAGATGCCCTGTGTCTGCTTTCTACTTTCTGGAAGCCAAGGGACACCTCAGTTCTCTTTTGATCCATTCGACAATGAGGTAACCAGGGCAGGTATTATCTTCATTAATTAATGAACAAGCTAAGATTCCGAGAAGTTAACTGACTTGTCCAAGGTCCCAGCTAGGATGAGGCAGAGTCCCCCACCCAGTTCTCCTTCTCATGGCAAATTGATTTCTTCACATTTTCTGTATCCCTTCAAGGTAGGCTCTCAGAACTCTGTCCCTTGATATGAGAAGTCAATGGCTACTGAACTAATTCCTGAGACGGTATAACTAATGGCGCTCTTACTGTGGCTACTCTCACTTCAATACTTAACCCCAAGGAATGGAACCACGATGCTGTCATTGGGGCACCAGGACAGGTTAGTGGGCAATGATTTCTAAAGATGATTTTCCAAGGCCCTTCACATCCCAGCCAACTGAAGATAGTATTTCTTCTGTTTATATATTAATTTCTAAATTGTAGTCAGGGACTGTTAGCTTTGGACCTGGCTACCAGATCTTCATGGCAGATAAAAGCCAACCTGAGGTTGGTAACCTTCAGGCCAAAGTACAAATTTTCTCTCAGTTTAGATATCTGCACAAAGGAATTGACAACTACCAAAAAAATAATGATGTTTCCTTAATGAAACAAAAGGAAAACATAGCCCAATAATAGCAAATGATCATTTATTGCCAAGCACTCTGCTAATCGCTTTACATGCACTATAAAATTTATTCCTCACAATAATCTCAAAAGGTAGTCAGACTTCCCCCTTCTCCCACCCTCTGCCATGTAATAGATAAGGAAAGAATATAAGACAGTTTAATTATTTGTCCAAGGACAAATAGCTAATAAGGCACAAAGCTGGGATAAAAGGCAGTACTAGTACTCCCTCTTTCAAGTAAAGAGTGAGACTGGTGAAAGGAATTGGCCTTTGGATGACTCTAATGTCCTTGATGACACCCCCAGAGTACCCAAAATCATTGGGCTGTGGATCATTACCCCCACATCACATTACCAATTCATAAATATCTGACACGTTCACATGGAAGTAGATCAGACAGACCTGGGCTCAAGGACCAGCTCTGCCTCCTCTTCACCGGGACCATGGGCAAGGTGGTAACTTCTCTGAGTCTTAGCTTACTATGGATTAAATGGCTATAGTATCTGCTCTGGTTGTCTCACTGCCAAATGGATCACATGTAACCTGTGAGCACCCTGCTCATTGTAGTTGCTCAGAATATATTTGTTGAATCGCATGATAAACATGAAGATGCTTTATAATGCATTATGAAAATGTCAGGTATCAGTATTTCTCTCTTTTTTAATTTAAAAAAGTAATTGCCTAAGGGACTTCCATATTTCTGTTTACTACCAAGCTATTTTCTTCAGTCTGAGTGTGCTGACTCAACCAGAAAAGAAAAACAGAGAAAAGGTCAAATTGAACAAATACTGTTTATGAGAAGTTAAACTTCTACAGAGGGATTAAAGTTCTGTACCACATCAGCACAAATGTTGCTTTCCTGTTAATCATAAAACAGGGTCACAGGCCACTGTTCACCACTGGAAGAGAGAAGGCCAGCTGGAAATGGGCAATGATAGAGAATGATTTCTGTGCCCCTAAGCCTCTGCTTACTGAGGTCTCAAGCCAACTTTTTAAAAAGTGTGACAGGAAGTTGTTCGCATTATATGATTAAGTAAAAAAATAAAGCAAGTTTCAGAAAAGTATGCAATACATAATATCACCCTTTTTAAATTAAAAAAATGGTATACACACATACTGTTCATGGGTCTATATAAGCAGATAATAACCACACTGAGGTTACTCCTGGGGAATGAAACAGGGTGGGGTGACTCACAGTTCACTTTATGGATTCTTTGTAATGTTTGATTTCTCAGTAAGTTTATATATTACATTATTTACTATACATAATATATTAACAGGTAATATTGATATATATGCAAATCTGGGAGAAGGTTGTGAGTACAAACATATATGAATAGAGGGCAACCACAGAAAAACAGAGCTACAGGTGATCTCAGAGATATCTGTATCAACCCTGCTAACTTTAGAGATGAAGAAATTGAGGCCCAGGAAGAATATGTCTGATGCCCCGTCTAAGTTGTGATGTTTCAGGACTGTAAATCACATGCTACTGGCTTATGACTCGGAATTCTTTTCCCAATCCTTCTTTAGCAGAATAACAGATGAAATCCTATAGTATAATTCTTTCTGCCTTCTTTGAAGAGGTTCTGTGAAAATATAATAATTTGTAAAATACCAATATTTAACTCCTGGAGAAATATAAGGGAGTAGAAAATCCATTTGCTTCTCCATGTACAAGGCAGATAGATTTTCAAGAAGATGTACATGAAGGGCTTATTCACTGAAAGCCCATGATTGTCAGGCACTGCATGCAGCACTTTTTTATAGACAGATGCAGGAAGATGCCCACAGCTTCGTTACATATCTGATGCCACAGTGGTAAGTACAGTGAGATGCTCTAGAACAGCCTGATCCTTGGAGCCTTTGAACACACATGGAGCAGCTCAGAAAGAGACCTGAATGCTGCTCTTTCCTCTAAATTGGCACCTAAGCCAAAGGAACTCCTAGGTTTACAGCAACTACACTCCATTCCCTGCCCCAGCACCTCAGGTCTAGTCTGGGCCTGGGCTGTCTGCAGATGAGCCTTGGCTAAAGTGATGGTGGCAGCAGCGCTAGAGTCCCTGCTGGATCCACATTAGCTAACGGAACCCTAGGTAACTATGTAAAGAGAAGTTTATTTTAAAAGGCAACATATCCTCACCTATTCTTCAGATAGTAGAACAAATGTACCAAAATACACCAGCAGCTTTTGATTCCAAATATCTGAAGCTGTAGGATCTTCGGAGTAGGAAATGTTACAGAAAGTATCAAACAAGGGAAAGTTTTGACAATTCATAATCAAAGGACGACTATACTCTGTGATGCCTGTTCCATTTTCTCGTTTGAGCAGTGGGTGAAGACGAAGGACAAAACAGGCCAAGAGTTCATTTCTGTGACAAAGAAACTTCAGTGCTAGTACTAGTAGGTGTGGGAAGAGAATGAAGAAAATGACATAAGGCGATAGATAGTAAATAAATCATCGGAATAAGCAGTTCTTATGGAGGGAATAGAAATGAACAGGAATCTCAAACACTGAGTAGAACCCAACCAAACAGGAGTATTCAAGATGTTTTTCCTTCGCCAAAGCCTCAGAAGAGCCCTCCTACAGGTAACACTGGTAGCTGGCATCAATCCTGAGCATTTGCCACCACTCAAAGAGCCAGGGGAGGTAGGGAGAAAAACAATCATTTCAGCAGATCACCACGTTTTCAGCCACCATCACATTTTTCCTGAAAACAAAAGCAAACAAACTTTCCCCTCGCCAGGCTTAGTGCTATCATTAACCCCTGACTCCCTGGTGCAGTCCTGAGAGACAAAGGAAGTTCTTTTACTTACAGTCTGAGAGAGGAGAGTGCTCTTAGATCTATCAGAAGCTGTGGATGAGGCAGCAGCTGCCAAACAGGAGGAATCTTCAGGAACACACAGTTTTTATAGACTTCTCACCCAAGGGTTTTTTTTGTTTGTTTTGTTTTTTGTTTTAACTTTTACCCTCCCCTTCCCACCTTGGCCTGGTAGAGAGGTGTTTAACCAATAACTCTGATTGGCTCATAAACAGCCAATCCTTCTAATCATGCTCACACACTCTCTGTACTCACAGAATGTTAAAGCTATAAGGGACACCTGGAGACCTTGTAGTTCTCAATCCAGACTCTTCATTTTACAGGTGAGGAAACGGAGACACAGAGGATTAGGATCGATAACGCAGTGAGTGGGGGACTGGGCTCTGGAGTCCACCAAGGAGAACTGGGAAGTACGTTAGCTTAGCTCCAGCACTTACTACACACATTACCTTGGTCAAGTTTTTTTCACTTCTCTGAGCCTGAGTTTCCTCCTCTCTAAAGTGGGATCTGAATTTCACAAGAGCATTAAGTGAATTTATAAAGTACCTGCATATAGGAGGCATTCAAAGATCCTTCCCAGTTCCCCCAAACCAAGCTGGGCTCCCTGATGTTTTTAATGTCAGAACACAATATCTTTTACTCTATTCTCATTCTCTCTCAACCTGTACATTTTTGTCTTTAAAGGTGCTAAAAACTAGAATACAACTTAAAGTGACTGATGCAAGCCATCAGCTCCCCTAGTTACAGCACTGTCTAGGTACAAGTTCATTCTACAGGGTTTTTTCTCTGAGCATTAAACCAAAATCTAATTCAAGAAAAGGCAAATAAAAATAGTGTATGCTTCCTGAAGCAAATAATCAAATAAAAGTAGTGGAGGAATCTAAGAATAATGGAATGACCATGATCACAGGAAAGTATACATTCTCAGGAACACATTCCTTTGGAATAACTCATAAAATAGGAGAAAAGACCCTAAAAAACCAAAGTGCTCTATGGTATAAAGTGTAACACTATAATGAGTGAAGTATCAATGAAATGAAGGAAAAAGAAGCAGGGAGCTGGGTTGTCTAAATAGAGCTGAAGCTCAGACAGCTTCTATAAGTGAAGAGTGTTAGACACTGAAGGTGATTATTGAAGGAAACTGAAATGTTTGGAGCACAAAACTGAGGCTCATTTGTCTGGGGAAGTTTGGCCAAGGCCTGTCCTAAGGGTAACCGAGCGTTAGACCAGCTGAAGTTCCCGTCAGCTCTCTTGACTCCACCTGCCTCCCCAAGGCACACGTTTTGGTTTCCCCATCTCCACCTGGTGCTTGATTCATCAGACCAAGATGATTGATCTGGGGACATGTGAGATCTCATCAAATTTGATTTTTGTTAAAGGAGAAAGGAGGAATAAGAGGAGGATGCTGATGAAAGAATGGAGACTGGGGTTAGTGATCATTGTTGGGGGCCAGGGCTAGGGTGGTCAGAACCATAACTGAAACATTTTACCTGCTGAGAAATGTATGGTAGAAATAATTTTCCTTAGGCTACTAGTACTAATTATTCTTGTTACAACAATGACAACAATAATAATAGCTCTTCTTTGAAGTTCTGTGATGCACCTGGTTCTTTTTATATATGATCTCTAATCTTAGCACCTCTCTGAGGAAAGGTTTATTAGCCCCACTTTCTGGATAAGGAAACTTTGGTTCAGAGAGGTCAAGTAGACTCGCCTAGAGTCACAGGACAGGTAGAGGGAGTGCCTGTCTCACTGCAAGTCAGTGGTCTAAAGCAGAGCTGCTTACGTTTTGGTGACCTCAGACTGCAGAGATTAGTTCTTTCCCTCTCCACCTCCCAGCAGCTTATAACCTTGGACGTTAAAACTATATTAATCAGGGAAGAATGACTTGCATCAGCAGACCTAGAGGGCCCTGATCTGCTGAGCATCGCTGCACGTGAACAGCAGACTGGCCAGGCATGTCCGAGGAGCATAAGTACACCTGTCCCTGAGTGGTGCCGCCTGCTGCTGCTCCCATGGCATCAGCATTTGGCCACTTCCAGGGTCTGATGTGCAGCTGAAACTCAAAGTTCAGTAAAGCAAGGATAAGGCTTAATGGACCTTAGAGAAACAGCAACTCCTGAGGAACACAGACTGCTTGCAGTTTTGGGTGTTTTTTTGGTTTTTTTTTTTGCGGTATGCGGGTCTCTCACTGTTGTGGCCTATCCCACTGCGGAGCACAGGCTCCGGACGTGCAGGCTCAGCAGCCACGGCTCACGGGCCTAGCCGCTCCGCAGCATGTGGGATCCTCCCGGACCAGGGCATGAACCCGTGTCCCCTGCATCAGCAGGCGGAATCCCAACCACTGCGCCACCAGGGAAGCCCTACTTGCAGTTTTTTAAGTCTCTTAACTCAGTAAAATGTTCAAAATTGATATATCATGATATGTGGACTTGGAGGCTGTGAAACATTGTGGAATCCCCCAACCTCTTTAGTCCTCAGTTTCACCATCTGTAAAATGGGCTAGTAATGCCTCCATCAGAAACTGATTAAGAAGGTGAATGAAACAACACAGGACTAGGGATTTAGTACAGTTATTTCATTAAATAACTGGATCTGAACGTATAATTCTGATTTAGAGGCCTCCGAATGCAGACTCTTCTCACAGGCAATAATAAGATGGTATCATTCAGGATCATTACTTTCAAAACCTCCAACAACTGCCTCATTTATTCTCCACTGTCTGCCCCACTCTAGATACTTCCAATTTGAATATGATTTTTACATGAGTTAAATGTATTCATGCACAGTATGAGGTCTGAGTCCACAAACTTGCACGTGCAAATAAATCTCATGTTTCATAGAGTTATACTCACTGTAGTATTAGTAACATTATAGACAAAGAACTTTCATAAAAATGGGCTACATCTACACAATGCAAGGAAGAACCATGGATGGATCAACATGACATTTAAAAACATCATTTCTAATTTGTGGGACAGACATTTTCTTACTGTACTGCAACCTGCTTTGGTGGCTAGGATGGTTTCAGGACCCTGAAACCAGCAGTCACTATCTGGGTCACAGAGGTAGGGCTAGTTGTTATCTCAGCATATTTCACAAAATTGTTATTGAGGTTCTGTGTGTACGGCACTTTGTTAGCTACAGGGACCTTTTGTAGAGAATAGAAGATGAATAAGACTGGCCTGTTCTCAAGAAACTTATAAGAGATGGGAGGAGAGGGTTGAGGTCAGAATCAAATTAAACCAAACCAAGTAAGAGAACGTACATGAAAGTATCAAGAGACAGTTGTGGCAGTGGTTGTTATTGCAGTGTTCATGGAAGACTCTATGAGATACATGACTGAAAAGTCTAGATAGTCTGGATTTTTACAAGTCTAGGTCATCTTCCATATCAACTGATTCAGCCCATCAGACTATAGAACCTACGTGGGTCTCCCCAGCATCCGGCACCATGCCTAAAGCACAGTAGTCACACAATCAATTTTTGTGAATAAATGAATCAATAAATATATGAATGCTTTCTCATCAATCTCAGAAAAGTCTGGAGTAACTGTCTTATAATTCTTATCCCAGAGAACTTTGAAATAATTAAGAGGTAGAATATGACCATTACTTTTTTCTAAAACTATACTAGGTCTGAAAGCTCTTCTATCACTGTTTATTTGGAATTTCACAGACATCCAGGCTGCAGCTCCCCTGAAATGGTACACATGAACCACGGCCCCCTCTTCCCTTCTAAAAAAAATTATGGTAAAATACACATAATATATAATGTACCACCTTAACCATTTTTAAGTGTTCAGTAGTGTTCATTACATTTACACTGTTGTGCAACCAATCTCCAGAACACTTTCCATATTGCAAAACTAACACCTTATATCCATTAGACAACAACTCTCCACTTCCCCCTCTACCAGCCCCTGGAGACTATCTTTCTACTTTCTCTCTGAATTTGACTTCTCTACGTATCTCATGTAAGTGGAATGATACAGTTTTGTATTTCTGTGACTGGCTTATTCACTTAGCATAATACCCTCAAGTTTCATCCATGTTGCACCACATGTCAGATTTTCCTTCTTTTTAAAGGCTGCATAATATTCCAGTGTGTGTGTATACATATCATATATATATATATCACATTTATAGGATATAGAGATAGAGATATAGATATCACATTCTGCCTATCTCTTCATTGGTCTGTGGACACTTGGGCTGCTTCCACCTTTTGGCTATTGTGTATAATGCTGCTATAAACATGGGTGTACACTTATCTCTTCAAGACTGTGCTTTCAATTCTTTTATGGTCCCTTTATTAATTTAGCAGCTTGATTGAAGAAGAAGTCACATACTATACAATTCACCTATTTAAAGTGTACAATCCAATGATATTTGGTATATTCACAGAGTATTAAATGTCAGTTTGTAAGAGAAATGTGGTAGGTTTTTTAAAAGCTCAGAATCTGAGGGTGTAAATTTAAAGCATCAGAATGAAGCCCAGGGGCAAGAGCCATCTGGGTGCAGCAGACATGGGGATGGAAGAGTCAGGGATCACCTGCATTGCCTCATGGTGATTTTTTTCTATATCACTGTGAAGTCTGAATTCCGTGTATTCTAGGAAGACTAGAGTGCCTGTGTATGCTTATGTATCTCAGGTAAGTAACTTTAAAGTTATCCAAACTCTAGGGTTTAGAATACCACCCCCTTGAGACTAGAGAGAAAACTGAAACTTGAAATGTGATAAAGAACTTGAGGTTTTCCTTGCCTGAGGAAATGTGTATGTGCAGTTAGGATGCTGCAGAGGCAGAGTGAATTGGAAAGAATGGGCTGGAGAATTTCAGAATTGCTGAGTGAGCAGTACTTATCTGACAGGAAAGAGTTACACTGTTGTCAGCTGTGGCCACCACTGTCATTTTCCCCTAGTCCCTCATGGTGGGTTGTTTACTGCTTTGTCAGTGTTTTCTCTCGGTCTTTTGCTCAATCATCTCAAAGTCCATTTTTTCTCTCACTATCTAATCAGGACTGTCAGGTACTTATGTCATTTATGACCTCCAGCATAACATTTCTTTCACTCTTCCTTATCTCTTTGGTGAAACTGCCTGGTGGTCTAGTTGTACCCCTGACTAGCCATGGGACTGAAGGAAACTGCCTTCTCCCAGTCTCCCTTTTCTGATGTGTAAAGTGGACCTAGTGATACCATTCCTGTCTAACTCTACCACGTTGTTGCTCTGATTGAACAATATCATCTAAATGATTGCTATAGAATTACAAAGTGTAATAAACCATGTTACTTCATGGAAGCAGACATTATACTGCTCTGCAGCATGTACACACACACACACACACACACACACACACACGTTGGAGAATCAGAAAACAAGGTCCTGGCCTTAGCTCTACCCTGAATAGCTGGATGACATGGCCCAAGGAAGGGCGCTGCCATTTGTTGAGCGGTTACTTCTTACAGGGCCTTTTCTAGGCACCTCAGGAAGAAAACTTCATTTAATCCCCACTACATCCATCACCAGGGTAGGTACCGTTTTGGAGAGGAGGGAGTTGATCCTATCTCTGGCTGACGAGATATTTCACCATTAGTAAGCAGCAGGGCAGGGACTGAAATACAGATCTGTGACTCTAAAGCCAGTCTGGGACCTTGAACTCATCATCTGCATAGTGAAGGCGGGGGTCCCTTCTAGCTGCGATATTCTGTGGTCTTTTCCCCCAAAACTGCATGTTTTTTACATACACAGTTGTCCCAAAACAATGGAAATGGTTTTAAACAACAATATAAGAAACTTAAATTAGACCATAAAAAGTTTTCTTTGGGGAAGTACTGTTGAAATGGGTTATTTATTGACTAGAATTACTCAAAATGTATGAAAGAAACTGGTTGGTTCTAACTCCTTGTCTCTTATTCCCCTGCTCTTTGGGTTTATTACACCTCAGCACTCTTTAGGAAGGAAGAGTGCCAGGCTGACCAGATCCAGAATTACACTTTCCTGGAAAGCTGGACTAAAGGCGCAGACACTGAGGGGCAGGCAGCCAACCAGTATAAGCAGATGGCAGGCCAGTCAATTGCTGAGTGACCACCTCAGTGTCACCTACCCTCTCACAAAAGGAGGAACAGGGTCATTCAGCCTCCCAGGTAATTAATCCAGTCACCTACAAGCTCAACTTTCTGCCTTTCTGAAGGTCCAGCCATAAATTTTTTTGGCGAATCAATACAATTTAGTCATTAAGGATTTGGACTTTGAAGCCAGCTAGAACTTGCTCCCAATTCCAGCTCAGAGCTTCCTGGCTGTGTTACTTTGGGCAAATTCTCTAACTTTGTTGAGCCTCAGTTTCCTCAGCAGAAAAAGAATAATAATAAAACTTAACATTTTGTTGGAGGATTGGACTGAATAATGAACAAAAAGAGTTAAGTATAATGACTGGCAAAAATAAAGTACTGGATAAACAGCAACTCTTGTACTGCCTACATCATCATCATTCTTTTCTCCTCTCCACATTCTCCAAATTCCCTTCTCTCTTTCTGTTACCAGAGGAGTTGTTCCAAAATTTTTGCTTCCACAGCACCCAACCTCATCATCTCCTGTGCCTTCATCCTGGATCCTACTCTCAAAAGCTTTCTCCATTTAATATGCAGAAAAATTAAGCTGGATGCTGAGTGCATCTCAAAAGTTGCATACCGGGCTTCCCTGGTGGCACAGTGGTTGAGAATCTGCCTGCTAATGCAGGGGACACGGGTTCGAGCCCTGGTCTGGGAGGATCCCACATGCCGCAGAGCAACTGGGCCCGTGTGCCACAACTACTGAGCCTGTGCGTCTGGAGCCTGTGCTCCGCAACAAGAGAGGCCGCCATAGTGAGAAGCCCGCGCACCGCAATGAAGAGTGGCCCCCGCTTGCCACAACTAGAGAAAGCCCTCGCACAGAAACGAAGACGCAACACAGCAAAAATAAATAAATTAATTAATAAACTCCTACCCGCAACATCTTCTTTAAAAAAAAAAAAAAAGTTGCATACCTATACCCAAGAAGAGGTACCTTCCCCCTTAGAAGGTGGTGGAGCGCTGTGGATGGGGAACAGCATTTTTCACCCAGTATGTGAACCAGAGAAAAATATGACTTACCCACCGAAAGAGATGAAGAGAGGTTGAAACAGGTTTGAGGACACTGAAGAAAATGGCAACATTATTTGTGGAAAACATAAAGGGGAATGAAGGAGACGAGATGAATAAAGAGAGAAGGCCATGCACCCAGGCTTCCGGGGTTAGAAGCAGATTGAGTGGCAGGAAGCGTCACCCTGCCAGGCAGGCAGACAAGCTGACGTCATTAGCACCCCTGTGCCGTACCATTCACGATGCATGACTGGCCTGCCCCATGGCCACTGAATGCCTGTCCTCTGTGGCACAGCTGACTCCTAGGCATGCTAGGTCCTGCTGGGCTGCCAGATGGAGGTGTAAATGATAGGCTGGAACAAATTATCTCTGTGGCAGAGAGCCTAGAGAGGTCCTCATCCAATCACCGGCACCCCAGCAGAGGAGGCTGCATGCCGAATGGTCGTGACCAGGCAGCAGATGCCCTGGCTCCCCTGTAGTGGGGGATAAGGGGAGCATTCACCCTTTTTTAATCTGCTTCCTGCCCGAGGCCTACCCTCTTCTCCCTCTCATTTTTTTGGCCCCCCTCTGGCCATTTGCCAAGTGAGAACAGAGACCTTTCATCCCAGGGAGGAATGTAAAAACTGTCACTTAAAAAACTGGGAAGAGAAAAGGCAGTCACTTATTAAAAATAATTATATTCTAGAACGCAACAGTCAGAGAAAACAAGAGTTACCTCTTGCTAGAGCTCTTGCTCACATGTGTGCAGGTAAACTTGCCAGTCATTTTCTTCCATGTCTTCTCCTCTCCCCCACCCACAAAGGCATGTCTCTAGGGTCCTTTCCCTCATAACTTCTCCCACATCCAGCCCAGACCTATGAGGTTAGCTGCCTATAGCAGTTCTGCAAAACTGAAGGTCCCTTTTGGGTCTAGTAGGAAAGAGTACGGAAGACCACAAATAAGTATATATAACTGAGATCTCAGCTCTGCTCTCCTTGCCTTTTTAGATCCACATACAGTTGGCTCAAACCTCCATTCTATAACCCACAGAAAGCCCAATGCTTTCCCCCAATTCGAGGTAATTTCCCAAGGGGGCTCTGGGAATTTATGAAGGTCACGCTGGCTCAGAGCTTCTCCTTTCACTAACAGTTCAGTCAAGCATACGGATCATCCCTCCAGCCCCAGTGCACCAGCCCTGTCCAAGCCTTGGTGACCTAGACGGGGAGCTCCACTCCTTCATTAGACTTCCATAAAAAGGCAAAAACAGACAAAAAGTTCACTTGCACAAAGCCCTTCAGTAGTGTTAAAAGATAAACTGAGGAAGATTAAAAATTTAAGAATTTATCTGAGCAATGCCAGGTGGTTAGAAGCGCCCTGCAGAAGGGAGCTGGGGGAAAACTTTTATAGAGAAAGTGTGGAAGCCAAGTAAGGAATTTATTGACGGCCTATAGCTTAAAGCCTAGTTGGTTGGTTGTGACTGGTTGTCCTTAGGTTTCGATTTCCTAACCTTGAGGCACTTACAGGTTTAGATTCTGGCTTGCTTACACACGTGCTACGGCATTAGAGCCAGCTCTGTCTCATGGCCTCCTTGCTTAACTCATTTAACAGCAGACATACCTAAAGGTTTGCAGAGAGGAAGGGTAATTACACGGCGGCCACAGGACAATTTAAATTGAGCATGAGTCACCCCTAATCCCAAGTCCTCTGAAACTCCCACCAGAGGTCAGATGCCGCAGTTTCCATTCCTCTCCTCCCGCATTGCTCCCCCTCATTTCTTCCCTTACAGTTTGCCCCTTGGAAGTCTGAATTATTCTTACTCTACCAGTTGAGGCAGCACCCCCGCCCCCGAGCTCACCTCGACACCTTCGTATCTCCAAACAAATCCACTTGCTCGGCTATCGACAGGGCCGTCTCCTCTGCTAGTGACTGCGCGCTCCGAAACCCCGAGACTTCCCCTATCATGTTCCCCCTTCCTTAAATGGCGCTTTTGATGTTACGTCACAATTTTCGTTTCTCATTTCAGGATACTCCAAGGTTGTGTAGCGCGGGCCACGAGAGCGGCAAGCCTCTTCCCAGCCAGTTAAAACGAACGTAGTCTCTCCGAGGGAAAACCGGAAATGCGGATGCACTCACCGGAGGTGGGTCTGTGGCAAGTTTCCCGCTCTGACACAGAACTTCCGGTGCGTGTTGTTGGCGCGGAACCAAGGTGGGCGACGGGCTGCGAGGACTGGCAACCCTTACGTGGGCCTGTTTCCCCCCGCCCACTGCCCTTCTTCTTTGTGACTGAGAGTGAAACAGAACCAGAAAACACCAGAGGAGAATTAACAAAGGACAAGTATTCCTTTATACCAGATGATGTAATTTCATTTTCTTGAGCTAGGCATGACCAGGACAGATGGTGGCCCTGTTTAGCTAATCCTGCCAGGAAGAAAGGCAAGGGAAGAAATGGACAATTCTGAACCTTAGGTTATTTTTTATTTTTATTTTTTTTGCGGTACGCGGGCCTCTCACTGCTGTGGCTTCTCCCGTTGTGGAGCACAGGCTCCGGACGCGCAGGCTCAGCGGCCATGGCTCACGGGCCCAGCTGCTCCGCAGCACGTGGGATCCTCCGGACCGGGGCACGAACCCGTGTACCCTGCATCAGCAGGCGGACTCTCAACCACTGCGCCACCAGGGAAGCCCCTTAGGTTATTTTTTTATAGACTTCCACCTCCTTTAAACTGGGTTGTAAAAATCCAGCCCACACAGGAGTGACCTTTCTACATGTTTGCCTGTGAAAGCCAGGAATAGCATTGTTTTAATTTAGGTAAGTATCAAGGAGATTTTTCTCTTGGCCAAGGAGGGAGTCTAGCCAAAGTTAGAACTATGTGGCCATTAACGTACAGACTGCTCGTTTTTTGGCATTTCAGGCACCCATTTAACATGAATAAAACAATTTTTGTATTGGCTTCCACACCTGTGGTTCTCTGCTGAGGAAAGGCTGGTCTCCTATTTAGGCTCATCCCGACAGATTCCTCAACTTTCACCAGGACCAGTGCCAGAGGCCAGGAGGGGCTGAGCTTCACATTCAAGAAAGACCTCAGATTCCCTTTAGATGTTATTGCCAAATGAGTTAGACACACAATTATTTCTTTGTGTACGTGTTCAAAACATTAATTTACTAAATGTATGCATTCAAATTATACAACAGATTTGGTAACTCTGGCTTTGCCATTTCTTCATTTTCAATATATTTACTGGAAGTTTAAAATTACAGAAGTAGCCTGGATCTCTCGTGGCCTCTGAGAGGCTGTGTCCCACACCTACCTTGATTGTTTATATATACAGAGAGATCTTTATACCACAAAAAAGGAGTATAAACTTGGGCTCCAGTCCCCTGATTATTTATCAAAAGATCACCTGAAAGAAATATTAGGAAGGGATTCTTTGAAGAATATGTAGTCCATCCAGTTTGATGATATCAAAGGTACAGAGAATGGGCACATTGCCTACCCAGTCCTACACCTTTGCTGCTGGAATTGTTCTGGGTAAATAGCACTAGTGTGCTTTCAGTGTGAGACCATCTGACTTGCCTGAGGGCCATCATCAAAAATAGTTGTGTGCCCAGAGATAAACCCATGCACATATGGTCACCTTATCTTTGATAAAGGAGGCAGGAATGTACAGTGGAGAAAGGACAGCCTTTTCAATAAGTGGTGCTGGGAAAACTGGACAGGTACATGTAAAAGTATGAGATTAGATCACTCCCTAACACCATACACAAAAATAAGCTCAAAATGGATTAAAGACCTAAATGTAAGGCCAGACACTATCAAACTCTTAGAGGAAAACATAGGCAGAACACTCTATGACATAAATCACAGCAAGATCCTTTTTGACCCACCTCCTAGAGAAATGGAAATAAAAACAAAAATAAGCAAATGGGACCTAATGAAACTTCAAAGCTTTTGCACAGCAAAGGAAACCATAAACAAGACAAAAAGACAACCCTCAGAATGGGAGAAAATATTTGCAAATGAAGCAACTGACAAAGGATTAATGTCCAAAATTTATAAGCAGCTCATGCAGCTCAATAACAAAAAAACAAACAACCCCATCCAAAAATGGGCAGAAGACCTAAATAGACATTTCTCCAAAGAAGATATACAGACTGCTAACAAACTAATGAAAGAATGCTCAACTTCATTAATCATTAGAGAAATGCAAATCAAAACTACAGGAAGATATCATCTCACACCAGTCAGAATGGCCATCATCAAAAAATCTAGAAACAATAAATGCTGGAGAGGGTGTGGAGAAAAGGGAACCCTCTTGCACTGTTGGTGGGAATATAAATTGATACAGCCACTGTGGAGAACAGTATGGAGGTTCCTTAAAAAACTACAAGTAGAACTACCATATGACCCAGCAATCCCACTACTGGGCATATACCCTGAGAAAACCATAATTCAAAAAGAGTCATGTACCAAAATGTTCATTGCAGCTCTATTTACAATAGCCCGGAGATGGAAACAACCTAAGTGTCCATCATTGGATGAATGGATAAAGAAGATGTGGCACATATATACAATGGAATATTACTCAGCCATAAAAAGAAACGAAGTTGAGCTATTTGTAATGAGGTGGATAGACCTAGAGTCTGTCATACAGAGTGAAGTAAGTCAGAAAGAAAAAGACAAATACCGTATGCGAACACATATATATGGAATTTAAGAAAAAGAAATGTCATGAAGAACCTAGGGGTAAGACAGGAATAAAGACACAGACCTACTGGAGAATGGACTTGAGGATATGGGGAGGGGGAAGGGTGAGCTGTGACAAAGCTAGAGAGAGGCATGGACATATATACACTACCAAACGTAAGGTAGATAGCTAGTGGGAAGCAGCTGCATAGCACAGGGAGATCAGCTCGGTGCTCTGTGACCGCCTGGAGGAGTGGGATAGGGAGGGTGGGAGGGAGGGAGACGCAAGAGGGAAGAGATATGGGAACATATGTATATGTATAACTGATTCACTTTGTTATAAAGCAGAAACTAACACACCATTGTAAAGCAATTATACTCCAATAAAGATGTAAAAAAAAAAAAAAGTTTCCACGTATAAGTGATACCAGAGGTATTTGTCTTTTTCTGCCTGGCTTATTTCACTTAGCATAATGCCCTCCAGGTTCATCCATGTTGTCACAAATTACAGGATTTCTTCCTTTTTCTTAAACATTTTGTACTCTTTATATTCCTTTCTCTCCTTGCTAATAGTCTTCAGTTAATATGTCTTGTCTCTTTCACTTTGGTGTGGTTTTTCTTATTCTCCTTTTTTTTAAGCCTATAATCTACAAAATGTTTACCTATATTGATTTTTGTTTTTCTTCCAACTCAAATATCCCTTACCTTATGTTCATTATTGTTGCATTTGGTCACCTTTCTTACTTTAAATTATCATAATTCCAAAGTTTTTCTGTTCTATTCACTGTTTATATCATTATTTTTGTTGCTTTTTCTTACCTTCTTTTTTCTAACAATTCATTCCTGTGGGGATAGGCTAACTCAGACCAGAGATATTTCTACCTTGATTGAAATCAGTCAATAAAGTCCATGGAATAATAAAAATGTTAAAAAAATCAGTTGTGTGCAACTCACTCCCTGGTCATTGTCCAATAAAATACCATCACAGACTGTTTTCATTATGAAGTGCTCAGACAGAAATTCTTGTCTGATCTGAGAACTAAGAATACTTAGTTCTTCTCCTGAGTAACCAGTTTAATTTTATCTTATAATGTTGTGAAATTGCCTAACTGGCCAGGTTTCCATTTCTCTTTGCCTGCTGGTTCATTCAGAGACACATTTGTGATCTACCCATACCAAGTAGTGGACCACTGTGGTTATTTAGTTAATTGTAATTAGTTTGACTACTTCTTTTCAGGTTTATCTCTGGGCTTTTGTTTTTGGCGTTTTAGTATATGTTTGTTTTTTATTTTATTTTGGTTTTTAATATTTTGGTCTAATCCAGATGTATTTTATTTTTGTGAATGGTATGAGGCAGGAATGTAAATGTGTTTTTTCCCCAAATAGTAAATTGAAAGTCGTGCATGTTCTTAAATTGCAAATAACAGACTCTACTTGTCTTAGCTTGGGTTGCTATAACAAATAGCATAGATTGAGTGGCTTAAACAACAACAAACATTTTTCTCACAGTTCTAGAGGCTGAGAAGTCCAAGATCGAGGTAGATCCAGGCAGGTTCAGGTTCTGATGAGGACTCACTTCCTGGTTTGCAGATGACTATCTTCTCATTGCATTCTGAAATGGCAGGGAGGAGAGAGAGGAAACAGGCTCTCTCCTGTCTCTTACAAGATCACTAATCCTATTCATGAAGGCTCCACCCCTATGACCTAATCACGTCCCAGGGCCCCCACCTCCTAAGACCATCACACTGAGGGTTAGGATTTCAACATATGGATTTTGGGTAATTCACAGACTTCTGAGAGAGCCAGAGAACTAGACTTTGTAGGCTATACAGCCAAGAACAAGACAGGCATGGTCTACATATCCAGAAGAAATACCGGAAGAAATACCTGACCACACCACAGGATAGTTCCAGTAAAAAAAAAAAAAAAACAAACTTAAAAAAAATAAAACTGATTCAGTGGGACACTTGCAACTCTGACATGGCTGCTCCAAAGGAGCAAACACTTTTGACACCACACTTGACAGACGAGTCTCTCTGACTATGCCCCCTACATGGCTCCCTTCCACATCAGATGTCGATGGTGGGGGGAGATATAGACTCTAAGTCATATGCCTGGTTTATGGATTCTCTTGGGAAAGCAGGACTTGCTTACACAGTGAGACATAATTAGAATGTCAGGAGGGTATTCAAAAGATGTTGGACAGCCATAATGCAGAGTTCCACTACATTAATCAGTTATCTCAATACTCCTTCTAAAACAATTCAGCATTCTTTTGAAATGCTGCCCATAAAATATTGATTAATACATAAATTGTAGATGCATGCATAGCATGAACACACACACACACAAATGTATTGCTTTCTATTTTTCCATTGATGCATTTTTGTTTATCCTTATACTACCCAACACTTTTATTGTAGCTTTATGATACATTTAAATATCTAAAAAAATATGTCCCTACAATCTTCAAAGATTTCTTGGCTCTTCTTACATTTTAATTTTCCAAACAAACTTTAGACTGGTTTCATGAAATTCTCAATCTGGCATTCTGACTGAAATTATACTAAACTTATAAACAAATAAGGACGTAATTGATGTGTTATTAAAGTTTACCATCAAGAAAAATAATATGCCACTCCATTTACATCTTAATTTTTGTAATTCACTAAATTTTTATAGTTCTTTTGCTAATTAACCCTTTGCATTTCTTGTTCAGTTTATCCTAGGAAATTTGGTTGTTGCTGTTGTTTCTATGATAAGTGGAACATTTTTCATTATATTTTAACTTATAAATGCTGTTAGAAATCTATATATTATAGAAAAGTTTTCTTTAGTAACTCACCTCCTTTTTGCATCCATAACTAGTTCTAATTGTTTTTCAGTTGATTATCTTGCATTGGAAAAAAAGTTTAATCTAAGACAAATGATACCGGGTAGAAATAATGAACAATTATCATCCTTTTCAATCCCTTCTTACTTATACATTGGTTGTGACTTACAAAAAAAGGCTAAAATTTTCTGATAATAGTGTGCTTATTTTTTTCATGATAATGTTATCAGGGTTTCATTAAGTGTAATATTGCTTTTTAGTTTGAGACATGAGATATTCGTTCTTTTAGAAAATTATCTATCTTCATTCACATTAAATAAGAAAGAAAGAAAAAAAACATTGAAGCAGATGCTTTGGCTGGCCAGAGGCCGCGGGGTGCTGCAGGAGGTGCTGGGTCCGATTGTCGGAGGCAACTCTGCCCCAGCTGGGCATGGGGTGCGGGGTCGAGGCAGAGACCCTGTCCGGCCAGGTTGCAATCTTGTGATGGCAGAGGCTGTCGCTGGGCCTGGCGGAGCTGGGGCGCAGCAGCAGTGAGAAGGAGCGAAGTGCCCAGGGATTCTGAAGGGAATGTGCTGACAATTTGCCTGTCCCCGGAGCCCGCTCTAAGCAGGCCGAGAGGCCACTAGGCAGCGCATGAGGGTGCCGTGGCCCAGGCAGCGGCCCAGTATGCAGAGTTAGAGTCCAGAGGCCGCAAGCGCCAGCACTTGCAGGACATCAGAAAGCAGAACCACCTGAGTATTTGGCCTTGGAATCTAACGTATGTGACCTTCCCAGAGCAGGAACTGTTTTCCTGATCAAATATCAGACGGATGTGCAAGAAAAGAGGATGAGTAATCATATAAACCACATGTATCCAGGCAGCTTACTAAAAAGTATAGTTCATCAGTAACCAGAATTCTAGGTGCCAGTACAGTCAGCTGAATTAACCTTAGAAGTATGATACAATGTGTGACCGCAGCAGTATACTGCAAGTAAAGAAGAGAAGCTGGGAGAGATCCCTAGATATAGATATAAACATAGATAAGGATATAGATATGTATCATCTTCTCACACTTCCAAAAGAAAAGGAAGCTATGCAAGCACTTGTGAGTAATAGGAGAGTAATGGAATATGCATGCAATCAATTACTTAATAAGACATTAACAAAGGAAATGGAAAAGCTGTTTGTACAAGTAAGATACAGCTTTGAACTGCCTCTGCAACCCCGCCCACACCGTCTGATAAAAGGAAATTAAAAATCCTTTCCTGGAGAGGGCAGACAGCAGAAGCAAGAAGAACTACAATCCTGCAGCCTGTGGAACAAAAACCACATTCACAGAAAGATAGACAAGATGAAAAGGCAGAGGGCTATGTGCCAGATGAAGGAACAAGATAAAACCCCAGAAAAACAACTAAATGAAGTGGAGATAGGCAACCTTCCAGAAAAAGAATTCAGAATAATGATAGTGAAGATGATCCAGGACCTCGGAAAAACAATGGAGGCAAAGATCGAGAAGATGCAAGAAATGTTTAACAAAGACCTAGAAAAATTAAAGAACAAACAAACAGAGATGAACAATCCAATAACTGAAATGAAAACTACACTAGAAGGAATCAATACCAGAATAACTGAGGCAGAAGAACAGATAAGTGACCTGGAAGACAGAATGGTGGAATTCACTGCTGCAGAACAGAATAAAGAAAAAAGAATGAAAAGAAATGAAGACAGCCTAAGAGACCTCTGGGACAACATTAACCGCAACAACATTCGCGTTATAGGGGTCCCAGAAGGAGAAGAGAGAGAGAAAGGACCCGAGAAAATATTTGAAGAGATTATAGTTGAAAACTTCCCTAACATGGGAAAGGAAATAGCCACCCAAGTCCAGGAAGCGCAGCGAGTCCCATACAGGATAAATCCAAGGAGAAACATGCCGAGACACATAGTAATCAAATTGGCAAAAGTTAAAGACAAAGAAAAATTATTGAAAGGGAAAAACGAAAAATAACATACAAGGGAACTCCCATGAGGTTAACAGCTGATTTCTCAGCAGAAACTCTACAAGCCAGAAGGGAGTGGCATGATATACTTAAAATGATGAAAGGGAAGAACCTACAACCAAGATTACTCTAGCTGGCAACGATCTCATTCAGATTCGGTGGAGAAATGAAAAGCTTTACAGACAAGCAAAAGCTAAGAGAATTCAGCACCACCAAACCAGCTCTGCAACAAATGCTAAAGGAACTTCTCTAAGTGGGAAACACAAGAGAAGAAAAAGACCTACAAAAACAAACCCAAAACAATTAAGAAAATGGTCATAGGAACATACATATCGATAATTACCTTAAACGTGAATGGATTATATGCTCCAACCAAAACACATAGGCTTGCTGCATGGATACAAAAACAAGACCCATATATATGCTATCTACAAGAGACCCACTTCAGACCTAGGGACACATATAGACTGAAAGTGAGGGGATGGAAAAAGATATTCCATGCAAATGGAAATCAAAAGAAAGCTGGAGTAGCAATACTCATATCAGATAAAATAGACTTTAAAATAAAGAATGTTACAAGAGACAAGGAAGGACACTGCGTAATGATCAAGGGATCAATCCAAGAAGAAGATATAACAATTATAAGTATATATGCACCCAACATAGGAGCACCACAATACATAAGACAACTGCTAACAGCTATAAAGGAGGAAATCGACAGTAACACAGTAATAGTGGAGGATTTTAACACCTCACTTACACCAACGGACAGATCACCCAAAATAAAAATAAATAAGGAAACAGAAGCTTTAAATGACATAATAGACCAGATAGATTTAATTGATATTTATAGGACATTCCATCCAAAAACAGATTACACTTTCTTCTCAAGTGTGCACAGAACATTCTCCAGGATAGATCACGTCTTGGGTCACAAATCAAGGCTCAGTAAATTTAAGAAAATTGAAATCATATCAAGCATCTTTTCTGAACACAATGCTATGAAATTAGAAATCAATCACAGGGAAACAAACACAGACACATGGAGGCTAAACATACATTACTAAATAACCAAGAGATCACTGAAGGAATCAAAGAGGAAATACAAAATACCTAGAGTCAAATGACAATGAAAACACGATGATCCAAAACCTACGGGATGCAGCAAAAGCAGTTCTAAGAAGGAAGTTTATAGCTACACAAGCCTACCTCAAGAAACAAGAAAAATCTCAAATAAACAATCAAAACTTACACCTAAAGGAACTACAGAAAGAAAAACAAACAAAACCCAAAGTTAGTAGAAGCAAAGAAATCATAAAGATCAGAGCAAAAATAAATGAAATAGAAACAAAGAAAACAATAGAAAAGATCAATAAAACTAAAAGCTGGTTTTTTGAGAAGATAAACAAAATTGATAAACCATTAGCCAGACTCATCAAGAGAAAGAGGGGGGCTTCCCTGGTGGCGCAGTGGTTGAGAGTCCGCCTGTCGATGCAGGGGACACAGGTTCATGCCCCGGTCCGGGAGGGTCCCACATGCCGTGGAGTGGCTGGGCCCGTGAGCCACGGCTGCTGAGCCTGTGCATCTGGAGCCTGTGCTCCGCAACGGGAGAGGCCACAACAGTGAGAGGCCTGCATACCGCAGGAAAAAAAAAGAAAAAGAGGGAGAGGGAGAGGACTCAAATCAATAAAATTAGAAATGAAAAAGGAGAAGTTACAACAGACACTGCAGAAATACAAAGTATCCTAAGAGATTACTACAAGCAACTCTATGCCAATAAAATGGACAACCTGGAAGAAATGGACAAATTCTTAGAAAGGTATAACCTTCCAAGACTGAACCAGGAAGAAATAGAAAATATGAACAGACCAATCACAAGTAATGAAATTGAAACTGTAATTAAAAATCTTCCAACAAACAAAAGCCCAGGACCAGATGGCTTCACAGGTGAATTCTATCAAACATCTAGAGAAGAGCTAACACCCATCCTTCTCAAACTCTTCCAAAAAATTGCAGAGGAAGGAACACTCCCAAACTCATTCTATGAGGCCACCATCACCCTGATACCAAAACCAAAGATACTACAAAAAAAGAAAATTACAGACCAATATCACTGATGAATATAGATGAAAAACTCCTCAACAAAATACTAGCAAAAAGAATCCAACAACACATTAAAAGGATCATACACCATGATCAAGTGGGATTTATCCCAGGGATGCAAGGATTCTTCAATATATGCAAATCAATCAATGTGATACACCATATTAACAATTTGAAGGAGAAAAATCATATGATCATCTCAATAGACGCAGAAAAAGCTTTTGACAAAATTCAACACCATTTATGATAAAAACTCTCCAGAAAGTGGGCATAGAAGGAACCTACCTAAACATAATAAAGGTCATATACGACAAACCCACAGCAAACATCATTCTCAATGGTGAAAAACTGAAAGCATTTCCTCTAAGATCAGGAACAAGACACGGATGTCCACTCTCACCACTATTATTCAACATAGTTTTGGAAGTCCTAGCCACGGAAATCAGAGAAGAAAAAGAAATAAAAGGAATTCAAATTGGAAAAGAAGAAGTAAAACTGTCACTGTTTGCAGATGACATGATACTATACATAGAGAATCCTAAAGATGCCACCAGAAAACTACTAGAGCTAATCAATGAATTTGGTAAAGTTGCAGGATACAAAATTAATGCACAGAAATCTCTCGCATTCCTATACACTAATGATAAAAAATCTGAAAGATAAATTAAGGAAACACTCCCATTTACCATTGCAACAAAAAGAATAAAATACCTAGGAATAAACCTACCTAGGGAGACCAAAGACCTGTATGCAGAAAACTATAAGACACTGATGAAAGAAATTAAAGATGATACCAACAGATGGAGAGATATACCATGTTCTTGGATTGGAAGAATCAATATTGTGAAAATGACTATACTACCGAAAGCAATCTACAGATTCAGTGCAATCCCTATCAAATTACCAATGGTATTTTTTATGGAACTAGAACAAAAAAATCTTAAAATTTGTATGGAGACACAAAAGACCCTGTATAGCCAAAGCAGTCTTGAGGGAAAAAAATGGAGCTGGAGCTGGCTCCCTGACTTCAGACTATACTACAAAGCTACAGTAATCAAGACAATATGGTACTGGCACAAAAACAGAAACATAGATCAATGGAACAAGATAGAAAGTCCAGAGATAAACCCACACACCTCTCGTCAACTAATCTATGACAAAGGAGGCAAGGATATACAATGGAGAAAAGACAGTCTCTTCAATAAGTGGTGCTGGGAAAACTGGACAGCTACATGTAAAAGAATGAAATTAGAACACTCCCTAACACCAGACACAAAAATAAACTCAAAATGGCTAAGAGACCTAAATGTAAGACCAGACAGTATAGAAGTCTTAGAGTAAAACATAGGAAGAACACTCTTTGACATACATCACAGCAAGATCTTTTTTTGATCTACCTCCTAGAGTAATGGAAGTCATAACAAAAATAAACAAATGGGACCTAATGAAACTTAAAAGCTTTTGCACAGCAAATGAAACCATAAACAAGACGAAAAGACAACCCTCAGAATGGGAGAAAATATTTCCAATGAATCAATGGACAAAGGATTAATCTCCGAAATGTATAAACAGCTCATGCATCTCAATATTAAAGAAACAAACAACTCAATCCAAAAATGGGCAGAAGACCTAAATAGACATTTCTCCAAAGAACACATACAGATGGCCAAGAAGCACATGAAAAACTTCTCAACATCACTAATTATTAGAGAAATGTAAATCAAAACTACAATGAGCTATCACCTCACACCAGTTAGAATGGGCATCATCAGAAAATCCACAAACAACAAATGCTGGAGAGGGTGTGCAGAAAAGGGAACCCTCTTGCACTGTTGGTGGGAATGTAAATTGATACAGCCACTATGGAGAACGGTATGAAGGTTCCTTAAAAAACTAAAAATAGAATTACCATATAACCCAGCAATCCCACTACTGAGCATATACCCACAGAAAACCATACTTCAAAAAGACACATGCACCCCAATGTTCATTGCAGCACTATTTACAATAGCCAGGTCATGGAAGCAACCGAAATGCCCATCGACAGACGAATGCATAAAGAAGATGTGGTACATATATACAATGGAATATTACTCAGCCATAAAAAGGAATGAAATTGGGTCATTTGTTGAGACGTGGATGGATCTAGAGACTGTCATACAGGGTGAAGTAAGTCAGAAAGAGAGAAACAAATATCGTATATTAACGCATGTATGTGGAACCTAGGAAAATGGTACAGATGAACCAGTTTGCAGGGCAGAAGTTGAGACACAGATGTAGAGAATAAACGTATGGACACCAAGGGGGGAAAGCCACGGGGGGTTGGGGATGGTGGTGTGATGAATTGGGCAATTGGGATTGACATGTATACACTGATGTGTATAAAATTGATAACTAATAAGAACCTGCTGTATAAAAAATAAAATTAAATTAAAAAAAATTTTTTTAATTCGTTTCCTGAAAGAAGATAACTTTGTTTTGGCCCCAAGTTATTTCTACACATTAGCTTTCAAATACAGTATCTAACACACCTTAAAATATAAGCAGACAAGTGAACTGAAAAACATAACTGAAATCAGGAACTTGATGGATAAGTTTAACAGCAGGTTAGGCATAGATGAAGAGAGAATGGAAATTAATGAACTGGATTTAATCATCAGTAGAGATATCTAGCACAAAGCAGAGAGAGAGAAAGAGAATAAAAATATATAGGAGTGTGTTAAAGACATAGGGAATCAGTGAGAAGTTCTACCCTACATATAAATAGATTAGCAGAAGGAGAGAAAAAATGAGGCAGAAGTAGTATTTGAAAAGAGTATGGCTGAAAAATTTCCAAACTGGTGAACCATCGATTCACAGATTTAAGAAACCCAGTGAATTCCAAGCAGGACAAATATTTTTCAGAAAGTACATCTAAATTATTTATAGTAAAACTGTAAAACAACAAAAAGGAGAAAAATCTTAAAAGCAACCAGAGAAAACATAACTTTCAAAGGAACCACAGTCAGACTTACAGCTGACATCTCAACAACAACAGCAGAAGCCAGAAGAAAGTGAAATGTTATCAATGAGATAAAAGAAAATAACTGCTAATACTCAGTGAAAAAATGCTTCAAGAATGAAGGGGAAAAGATGTATTCTACCCAAAAGAAGGTACGAAAGGACAGAAAGAGAAACAAAAAAAGGAAGAGATAGTGCAAAATAACATAGTAGAAATAAATACAAAAATCTCAATTGTGATAAATGTAAATAGATTAAGGTCTCTGATGAATATATCCTTATACTAGGTTTTTAAAAATATCAATATATTCTGTTTAAAGCAACACAGCTAAAATGTAGAGTCATAAAAGTTCAAAGTAAAAGAATGAAAAAAGTTATGGCAGGCAAATAACTGATGTAACTATATTAAATTTGAAGTAGTCTTTAAGGCAAAAAGCATTAATAGAGAGGCTTACTACATAATGATAAAAGGATTTATTTACCAGGAACAAGTAATTTTTATCTTATAATTAATGCAACTAATAATAGAACCTCAATCTACAAGAAAAAAGCAACTATATGGACAAACAGATGAATCCTAGGACCATGGGGAGATTCTATTTACACTTTTCTTAGTAGTTTTTAAGGATGTAAAAGTTTGAACAGCATAATTAACAAGTTTGACCTAATAGAGCACTGCATCTAATAACTGCAGAACATACATTATTTTTAAGGACGTTTAGAACGTTTACAAAAATGGACCACATCCCAGGCCATAAAACATGTCTTAGGAAATTCCACAGGCTTACTATGTTATATAAACCTTAATATGAGTAAATTAGAAATTAGTATCAAAAATAACTAGAGGGCTTCCCTGGTGGCGCAGTGGTTGAGAGTCCGCCTGCCGATGCAGGGGACACGGGTTCGTGGCCCGGTCCGGGAAGATCCCACATGCCACGGAGAGGCTAGGCCCGTGACCCATGGCCGCTGAGCCTGAGCATCCGGAGCCCGTGCTCTGCAACGGGAGGGGCCGCGACGGTGAGAGGCCCGCGTACTACAAAAAAAAAAAAAAACACAAAACTAGAAAAAAATCCATGTGTTTGGGAATAAACATATTTCTGATTAATCCATAGGCCAAAGAAAAAAAATCATAATGGAAATTAGAAAATATTTGGAATTAAATAATGAAAATAATTTGTATTAAAGATTTTGGGATGCAGCAAAAGTAGCGCTTGTTTTTTTTTTTGGCCTTAAGTACTTCTATTAGAATAGCAGAAAGACTGAAAATTGAGCTATGCATGCTACTTAAGTTCAAAAAACAGAATAAATCTAAAGATAGGATATGAGTAGAAACAAATGAAACAAGATAAAAGTTGACAAACCCTCTGCCAAGATTATTTATTTTGCCTTCTTCTTGTCTTCATCAACGTTAAGAATTTTAAAAAGGGCTTTAAAAAGGCAACAAGGATATCAAGAAATTTGTTGCCCACATATTTGAAAACCTAACTAAAATGGACAATTACTGGAATAATATAACTAACAAAATTGACTCAAGAAGAAATAGAATAACCATTGAAGAAATAGAAACTTAAGTTGCTCTTACCACAAGGAAAAAATTGTATGGCCACAGTTTTATTGGTTTGTTTTAACCATAGAACAAATGCTTCTGATTTTACTCAATAATATTCCAGTGTGCAGAAAAAGGGGACACTTCCCAACATATTTATGAGACTCACAAGAACCTGAAAGTAAAACTTGAAAAGATGGTATGAAAGAGAAAAATTACAGCCAATCTCTTTAGTGAACATAGATGGAAAAATTCTAAAGAATATCTTAGCCAATTGACAATAAATCGTAAAAGTGACCACGACGTGGATTTATCTCAGGGTTGCAAACGTACATTATCATGAGAAGATAAAATAATATAAGTAATGATATTATCAGATTACAGGGGGGAAAATAATCATCTCGTAGTGAAAAGAAAAAACTCATGATTCAAGGCTTGTTATCAACAGAAGGAACTGTCCTTAATCTAATAAAAGGATCTATGAAAAACCTGTAGCAAGCATCCTAGTTAATGGTGAAATATTAGAAGCATATTGTTTAGGATAAGGAATAAAACAAGGGTACCCAATATCACTACTTCTGTTCAACATTATCCTAGCCAATGAATTAAATGAATTAAGACAAGAAAGAGAATAGAAAGTATAAAGTTTAGAAATGAAGAAGCAAAATTGTTCATTATTTGTAGGTGATAAGATTGTCTACCTGAATGGAATAATTATTAGAATTAATCATAGTTTAGCAAGGTTATAGGATACAAAATCAGTATATGAAGATCAATTATCCTTACATTGCAAACAGAAAATGTATCTTTTATAAAATAATTTTCAAAAGCATCAAACACATAAAATAGTTAGAAATAAGCCTAACAAATAGGTAAGATCTCTATGGGAAAATTAAAAAAACTTTTTAAATTTAAATTTTAAAACTTAAATATAATTAAAAGTTAGGTTTTTAGTTAATCTAGTCTCATTTCGAGTGCCACGTATGACTAGTGGCTACAGTATTGGGCAGGTAGACTTAAGCTTTATGGTTACAGAAAACTAAGCAAGTTTTTTTAGTTTGTTGCAGAGAAGTATGATATAGTGATCAATATGACTTTCAAGCCTAGAAATATATTGTATATAATTCTATTTAGATAGAATTCTGTGAGGGAAGTGGAAAAGGACAATATACATGTTCTGAATTACTACGTGTATTTTTCTTTAAAGGATGATAGTGAATATTTAATCACTGTAATATTTGTATGTATTTAAAATAGTGACCGATAGTAAAACATTGGATATTACGTCATTTGGAACTCTTTAAATTTAGTTGGAAATTGTATATGTTAATTTAAAGTGCAAAGGTACATAGTTCCTCAAAATTATTTGTGGAAACACATGGGCACAGTTTGAAGACAATATCTTAAGAGTACCGGCTTAAGAATTTTTCTTCAATGGATACATATATTAAATCTTCTCATCTTTCAAAAAATAAAAACAAATGTTGAATATTATCAAAGTCTGTTGTCTTTTTTTAAATGATTTTTTTACCTGTTGATATAATGTAGATTTTAAGATCATTAATTACTTTTGTATTTTGTGTATCCCTGGAATATTACTCCAGGGTCCCTTCAAGGTCACATAACCAAAAGCAATTAAAAAGTAATTCAGATTTATTCATATTTCTCAAGGAACATTAATGAAAGTCAAGCTTATAACTAAAGCAACACTTATTTAAATCTCCTTTTGTTTTTATCTTATATCCCATGAGCTTCAGAGTCACTATCTCAAACTCTCCATCTCCACTCTCCTCCAAAGCTCTCCGGACACACCTCTCCAGATAGAATCTTCTCCATCCCCCTTCATGTTTCTTGTGCCCCTCCACATTTCTTCCCAACAGGAAATGGAAGTCAAAACTTTTGTTCCTGATCATCAGCTATAGGACTCTTGAAAATGGCTGAAGGACATATGGGCTCTATGCCTCTGTTTCTCAGTAATCCTTTACAGAAAGACATTTAGAGTCCTCTGAAAAATGTGGTTGTTTTCACACTCTGGCTGCTTTTCTCGAAAAATCCTCATGGAGAATTCTTTAAGAATAAGTGCTTGACTTTGTTACTGGACTGAAATTTGTTTGGCTGTGTTGTAGTATCATCGAATATAATGATACAGTATTTTATACTATATTGCCCCCAGGCAGGGCACTGGCACTTAGTATGGGACTGAGGAAGGGCACTGCATATATATAATATACATATAGTATACACATTATATATATATATATATATATATATATATATAAATAATATATATATGCAGTTCATGTCATTATTATATGTCCTCATAAATGAATAAACTTGCCTTCATGATGTATGTATTTATGTTATGATTCTGGTTAAAATGTCTCATTCTGAGAGACAAATCTGTTCTGAGTCTGTAAACAAAATCTAGTTTCTGATCCTGCAGGGCTGTAGTTCGAATATATGCTCTGAGAAATTTACTCTTTGAGGGCTGTAGTCTTGTTCCCTTGATCCCTGTGATAAACCCAGACATACCCATTTAGCTGAAAAAGTGCTTCTAAAAGGTATTATATGCAGAGTTTTACATTCGGCTTTTCTCATGTACCATTACATCTTGAGCATTTTCCTATACCAATGAATATTCTTTGAGAACATAATCTTAATGGGTCTATAATTTTCCAGAATATAGGTATGCATTTATTTATTTAACCAATTTCTGTTTTGGAAATGCAGGTTGTTTCTAATTTATTTTCTGTAATTATAAAAAGAGATGCAGTGAGTATCCTTATACTTAAAACTTTTTATACATTTCTGTTATTTTCTTAAGCTAAATTCCTAGGACTGGAAATACTAGATCCAATTGAATGAATACTGTGGCCAACTGCATGTTGTTCCCAATACCTATTTTCCCCTTCTAAAGTAAAAGCATTTTAGCTGAGTATATAGCTGCTTGGCTAAAGATAGTTCCCAGCCGGCCTCAAAGCTAGATGTGGCTGTGTGACTAAGTTTTGGCTGATGGGATTTGAGTTTAGTGATGGGGGCCCATAAAGGAATTCTTCAATTCCTTGGTCTTTCTCCAGCTCTTCACTGGCTGGAGGATGACAGAAGCTGAAGCAGTCAAATTGAACCCACAAGTGGAAGTCACATTTTGCAGATAGCAGCAGGGCCAGCTACAATTTGTGAGGCCCATTGCAAAATGAAACTGCAGGGCCTCTTGTTCGAAAAGGAGAGGAAAATTGCCATTAAAGGTAGTAAAATTTAAAGTTTTCTCTTCTCTCCATGCTCTTTCTTTTGATTTTTCATGGTATTTTTTTGTTGCTATTTAGTGTTGCTCTAAGTAAACTTAAAACCTAGATCATTAACATGAATTTTACCATTCATTATATTGTGCGATGCCAGTCTATAAATGCAAATATAAGAGCATTTAACTCATATGCAGAATCACCAAAATTACATGATGTGTGTTTTGTAGTTCCTACATGTATATGTATTTCATTCTCATCAGAAGATTTTAAATGCAGCACAAAACTAACTCAAATGTTTTTGTTTCACTTCTTCATACACACATATTGAGTAAGGAAAGATTGAAAGGAAAAGAAGACTATAGGTTTCCCTTTCTTTCTATGTTATCATTTGCAGTGTAAGTGGCTTGTTAATACAGGGAAGTAACACAAGTAAGAAAGGATGTGATAAGATTCCTTAGTTGTTCGTGTTTCTTAGAGTATCAGTCTTCTTTCTGGATTAGAAGCAAGTTCTAGTTCAAATGGAGCATGGCCTCCCAGGACTGCCAGGACTGTCAGTGCCCTCCCTCAGACCCTTCCTTAGTCATCAACATAACACACTTTTACTCACTTTGAGTTTCTCTGAACTTCCATGCATTGTGGGTCCACTGGAATTCTTCACTCATGGAGCATTCCCAACATGATATGCAAATAGAGTGCAGGAATGACAGACAGGTATTGTGTATTCCTCTGCTCACATGCATGTTCCATTGTCCCAAGGGACTTTGCTTTTAAAACACAAGTTCAAACATAAGATTATTAAGAATTTCAAGGTTGCAACAGCAGCACATTAAACCAAGCTCTGGGCTCTTCTGAGTGTGGGGCTCTGTGGAACTGCACAGGTCAAACACCCATTAAGCCCGTCCCGGACTGCCTACCTGCTGGGTGTTAAGTGAGATCGAAACACACTTCTACGCAGTTTAAGCTGTTGTATTTTGGGGTCTCTTTGTTACACTTTGTACCCTGACTAATGCGAACACTTTTAGTTCTCAAAACATCCCTTTCTACAACCTGGGGACCTTGTGCTACAATGAGTACTCTAAGTCATACTTTTAATACTTTTGAAACAGGAGTGAATCTTATAATAAGTGTACTTTTAATATATTGCTTTTACTTTTTTTCGCCCTAAAAAGCCATTAAAAGCTAGAGATTTAGTGTGCCTTTTATAATTGAGGGCATCTTCAAGTCAAAGAGAGAGTATATTTACAGAACTTTAGATTCATAAAATGTTTTAGCTAGTAGGCATTAAAGATTAGATGATCCAGCAGATTTTAAAGACTTTTTTATTTTTTTCTTAAACATGGCCTTTTTTGAAATAAATCTTTAGAGAAACTATGTACACACCAACAGATAAAAGCACTGTGGGGTGATAGGTAACCAAGAATACCCACCCCTCCTCTCTGCTGACCTACACTCTAAAAGGAACATTTAGAGAGCAGTTTGAAACATAACGAAAAGATGCAAGCCAGTTCTTTCATCTTTGGCTGGTGCAAACCACTAAGCATCTTTTTAAAATAACAACTTTATTGAGATATAATTGACTTATAATAAACTGCACATTTGTGAAGTATAACATTTGATGTCCTGACATATCTATACATCCATGAAACCATCACTGCAATCAAGATATTGATCATATCCATCACCCCTAAAAGTTTATTTATGTACCTTTATAAACCTTTCCTCCCTACCTCACCCTACCCCATCTCCAGGCAATACTGATTTGCTTCCTGTCACTATAGAGATTAGTCTGCATTTTCTAGAGTTTTACATAAATGGTATCATTCAATATATACTCTTGTTTTGGTCTGGCTTCTTTCACTCAGCATAAGTATTTTGAAATTCATCCATATTCATCCTTTTCATTGCTGAGTAGTATTCCATGATATGGATATTCTTCACTGTATTTATCCATTTGCTGCTGATGGACATTTGAGTGGTTTCCAGTTTTTAACTATGACAAATAAAGCTCTGTAAATATTCATGTATAGGTCTTAATGTAGATGTATCTTTTCATTTTTCTTGGGATAAGTACCTTGGAGTGGAATGGCTGGATCTGATCAAATGGTATGTGTATATTTAAATTTTCAGGAAACTTCCCACTTGTTTTTCAAAGTGACTGTACCATTTTATATTCCCAACAGGAGTATATGAGAGTCTAGTTGCTCTGCATCCTCACCAACACTTGGTATAGTCAGTTTAAGAAATTTTTAGCCATTCTACTGGGTGTGTGATAGTATCTCATTGTGGTTTTAATTTGTATTTCCATAATGACTAATAATGCTGAGCATCTTTTGGTGTGCTTATTTGCCATCTTCTGTGGTAGAGTGTCTGTACCACTACTTATAAGTCTTTTAACTCTTTAGGTTTTTTTTCCTTGTAAAGTTTCTGCAGTAATGAGAATGCTTTGAGGCATTTTACACTCTATTTGTCTATTCTAAAATTTTGTTGACAGAACTATTAGATAAACAGCATTATTAGTTGGAAACAAAGAAGATCTGTGTTAACAGAGAACTATCCAAATCGGCTGATATTTATGGCAAAGCCAGAGACTATTCACACTCATTCAAGCTTGCAGAAGTAAAGGTGAGTGGGGAAATAATGGCATATAATTGGGAGACAGTGGGAGAAGTTGAGAGAAAGAAGCTAGCCAGGGCAATATTGATTTCGCACCATCCAAAGCTCTCCTCCCACACTGTCTATATCATGGCCAACCCTTCATAGTCTTGTTTTCCCCCATTTTTGTTTTCATTATTATGGATGAACGTTTTGTAATTTTATAGCAAATATGTTAAGTAGATGGGAACCCTAGTTCAGCAGAGGAAACTAGCTATGGGCTATTCTTTGTGGTAAGATTGCCAAGAATTTTCAATAGTGGGCCACTTGATCAGAAATCCATGTGTACACAGAAGAAAGTTTATCCATATGCCAGTGTTAATGTATAGCAAGTTTTGTATTTTGAAAAATGATTTTATACAAAAGTGCAGTAATAAGCCTAGAGTTTGACCTTGTCTCTCTAGAAAGCAGGTGGAGTGAGGACACTGATCTAGATCGGAGACAGTTTGTCATGGAGTGGAATGGGTGTGAGCAGGGTGAAGTACAGAAAGGCCTGGGCAAGGGCAGAAGTGAAGATAACATTTAAAGTGAAGAGGAGAGAAGAGCTAGTCATGTAAGAGAGGAAGAGAAGATAGACAACTTTCAGCCAGCTCTCCTTCCATTTCCGCCTTGGCCTGTAGGAGAGAGGGCATTTCTGCTGCTCCCACACCCTCTGTCTACCCTTCTGACTAGCTTCTTTCTGAGGGAGGAAGAATTACTCAAGTGCTCAAAGCACAGGGTAATTACTAAACACATTTAACTAGAGAATGGAGTCTCTAAGCTGATGTTCCCTCTTTTGCGATTACAGTCCCCTATTTCAGTTCACTGGGTCAGGGCCTGACCATTCTTTCTTCTACATATGTGCTCTGCATAAACTGTCTCTGGTCTGTTCCACACCTTTCCATCACCCCTGAGTGATGGAAACAATGGAAGGTTCTTTAGGATTCCAGACCTAAACAGCATAATCTGATTTGGCTTGACAAAGATCTCTGCACTGGGAGACAATTGGGTGCCTATCAGTTAATAAAAAGGTATTTTATTTTCCATTTGGTTATTGTTTTCATGCACACATTCCTCAGTCAGGAATCACTGAAGAGGTTTGAGTGGTAGGATTTCAGCCCCTAAACTGAAACTCTGACATTTCCATAATTAATCCTAAACAAGGTCCCAATCCAAATGGAGCCCAAAAGAGGCAAAAGTAGTATCTAAGATAGAAGGGCCAAAACTAGGGTCAAGGTGACAGGAGAAGTTCAGAGGGTAAATAGAAAGTGGAAACAGGCTCCCTTTGAGCTTCATCTGTGGGTAGAGGAAACCATCATTCATCCATCCATCTATTCATCCATCCATTCATCCACTCATCAACACATTTCTGAGTTCCAGGCACTGGGCTGTGACTTTTATGAAACAGTAGTGAACAAATCGGACACTGTCTGAGGGAGGAATGGGAGAAAACTGGGGGTGTATGTGAATTTGTCAGGAAAAAGAAAAAAAAATCAGAGAGAATGAGAGATGGCACAGCATTTTCCCCCAATCTTGGACTTGTTGAAACTCCTATAGAAAGAGAGATTAGAACTAAACAAGGGAGCTTACTCATGAGCAAGTCTGGGGGACTCTGGGCATAAGCAGTACTGATTTGAGGATCAGGTGACGAAACAGAGCACAGAGTTGGAGAAGGGTTATTGTTTCCATTTTTTCCAAGAACCCAGCACTTACCTGTAAAGTAGATATTATTAGCATTCACCAAAATCTGTTCTCTTCGCCTTTATATATATGGAAGACCTCTCTGCACTTTTCGGGCCTCTTGCAGTTGAGTGGGCCCGTGGCGCTGGCTACGTGCAGTCTAAAGCAGAGAAGAGCTGGTGAGGAGCCGGTAAGCCCCTTATCTGGTGAGTATCCCTGTAAGCCTGCTTGGTTGACCAGGGAGGTTTCCTGCTCCCAACGGGGCAACTACAGGACACTGCCACAGAATCTAATAAAGATCTGGGCACCCTTTAGGGCAACTATTTCATGTATAGCATCACTTATAAGTGAAATAGCTGCCCTAAAGCGTGCCCAACTCTTTATTAGATTTTGTGGCAGTGAGAAATAAACATTTGTCATGGCAAGCCACTGACTGAGACACTGGCTTTTGTTCTTGCTGTGCTAGTTTAGCCTAGCCTGGAGAACTGAGTTTGTTATGCATTAAAAAATAGTAACCTTAGCAGAGGCATTGATGTTCCCAAAATGGTTATCATGAGCAGAGGCAAGAGAGACGCCCTTTAGAGTTACTTTAGAGTAACTAGGCAATGTAGAGCCATTGGAGAGGAAAGACAAGATGGTAGATGCTGTATGATGATTGTGGCTAGCAAACTGCTATGAGAGAACATAGATGTAAGCTTTCTCTCTGGAGATTCCCAGAAATATTTGAATGAGACTTTTAGTGGGTGGGGAAGAGTGTGTCAATGAAGGAAACTATGCATTATTTTTTTTTGCGGTACGCGGGCCTCTCACTGTTGCGGTCTCTCCCATTGCGGAGCACAGGCTCCGGATGCGCAGGCTCAGCAGCCATGGCTCACGGGCCCAACCGCTCCGCGGCATGTAGGATCCTCCCGGACCGGGGCACGAACCCACGTTCCCTGCACTGGCAGGCAGACTCCCAACCACTGCGCCACCAGGGAAGCCCGCATTCTTTGACATGAACATGACTTCATTTGTGTCCACAGTCTAGTGAGACCTGGTGTCCCTAGGTATTAATTGACTGAGTTGTGGGATACCTTTTGTTGGGGAGAGCTTGCAATTCCAATTCTAGCTGGCAGAGCTGATTGTAGTTCTTCTCTTCATCCTTATTCCTTTCTTGAAGAGTAAACTGCCAGATACTTTTCCTATCGCTGGAAATTTTGGGATCTCCCTAGGATAGATGTTGGACTCACCTCTAAACGTCCAGGGATTATGAGTTCTCTGGGTGAACATAATTTGATTTCAATTTCATTGTTTTCTCTTGAAACTGAATACAGACAGGAAAATACTTTCAAATGCAGACACATTAAGGTTTGCCTGCCAAAGAGTTTCAGAAATTACAACATGGCTCATACTGTGCATCAGAATTCATGTGACCACTTTACAAAACTGTGAATTTGGGGGAAAAAAAAAAAGCTCTTCATGTGCCCCAAATCAATAATTCAGGACAGTTGAACAATAGGTAGAAAGCATAGTTTTCCGTTGTCAACTGGTCAATCCTCATATCTAATTTGAGTTTGAATATCTGTACTTCCTTGAAACTAGCAACAACAATTTTGTTCCCATGATGTTTCACATTCAGTTGCTCAGATGCCCTATCATACCAGAAAGAAAATGCAATCTTATGGGCCTCTAGGAATCTGAGAAGCTAAGCTTCTCACAAGCTAAGCTTCTCACGCAAGCCACAAGGGAATGAGTTGTGGTTGGGCTTTTCCCATTTCCCTTTGCCTCTGATTGGTCTAGGAATGGGCCTGTGGCCCATATCTGGCAGATGAGACAAAAGGAGAGGTCTGTTGGGAGGCTTCCTGAAATTGTTTTCCTGGAAAAAAAACCACAGAACTTCACAAGAAGAAAGGACTTTACTCAGCCTTTTCATTCTTGTTTTGAATGCAGCCCTGTGAGGACCTGATATTTGAAGCTGCAATAGCCATGAAGCGGCAAAAGATGGCAGAACAGGACAGACAGAGTCTGGGTCCTTGATGACATCGTTGCACTGCCAGAGACTGCTTTCTCCAGACTTCTTGTTAGGTGAGAAAATTAAACATCATTATTGCTTAAGGCCCTGGGAGACTGGATTCTGTCATTTGCAGCTGAATGCATCCTAATGCTACAATCATCCCGTGCTGAAACCAACCTGCAAAATTCACAACACACTCTCCTGACGTATGTAAAAAAGCACTCTAAACATCTCTTTTAGAGAAGTAGATTGATAACAGCATAGTTTTCTTTTCGTTTGAGATGTCTGATCTTTGGCAAATGAAATCAGAATTTTCATAGGTAAACCTAACTTACTGGCACATAGTTAGAAATGATTAGTGAATGCTTCCTAACTAGTTAAGAATTACATTTGCTGAAAACACAGGTCTTTCTCTTATTGTTTTGTGTTATTCTGCTTAGTTCATTCATATGTGGGAATCCTTGAAGGTAAGGATTAGAGTAGTTGAAGAGTTATGAACAATGGCTGTGAATTAAGAAATATTCCACTGTTTGTGGAGCAGCAACTTGACCAGCTAGCCTTAGAGCCAGACTGACAACTTTGGCCAATACTGTTTCAATGTGAATTGATAGAAAATAATAATTTTTAAAAGGAATGAGTGTCTTCAAGCTTGCAGATCCATATGGAAACTGATGAAGGCAAGCAGAAGAAATTTGTGGCCCTCAGTTAAACATTCTTCATAGTTCAAAGAAGGGCGCTCACTCACAACTTGTGGTGCCTGAGGAAGTCATCAGAAAGCTCCAGGAGACTGGATCTAGCTTGCAGTCAGCCGTGGAGACTACAAGCCTTGGAAAGAACAGACTTTACACAAGACACCCAAAGGCCACAAGCCTGGGCAAGGGCAATGACCTGGCAGGAAAGCATCAGTTTTCACCTTAAAAGAGTGAGGAGAACTGTGACCCTCACAGCCCTCTCTCCATTTGAGGATCAGCACGCTTTTGTCAGCAAGATGAGATGGACAGTAAGACATTTGGAGTGAGGTTTTCTTGATTCTTTTTTGAGGTACGGCAAGGTGCTGCAACAAGGTGTGTCACCCCTGGGCAAGCAAAGTTCTTTGGAAGTCAATTTTATTCACTTTCAGAAAAAGATGTCACATGAATTTGGATTAGAAAATAGGATATTAAGAGGCTTGTTTTTCCGGAAATGCAAGGAAAAGAAATAACCCTTCAATGATAATTTTCTGGATCTTCCTCTTACAGCAAAAGATACATATCTTCTCCCGACAGCACCTTCTCCAGGAGTTAACTCACCCTCCTTATCTCCCTCTAGCTGGGACAAGTTCATTCCCCTTCACCCACACCTCTCATTTTTTCCTGTAAATAAATGTTTATGTAAAAAATTTCTTTTGTTAGTTGGAGACTTCTTTGGTGGACCATGTTGTCCTCGGCAAAAGTGGTTGCAGAAGAGTTGAAGAAGTTGGGGTACCTTAGACTCCTGGCACTTTGGGGTAAGTTACAGACCGCATCCTGTGACCCCACCAACCCAGGACTCACCTTCCTGTACTAGCTGCCCCCTTGGATGCCAGGGTCCTGAAAGGAAGAAACCATGTCTTATTCACTCAGCCTTGTGTCTGCAGCATTCAGCACTGTCCCCTGTTACCTCAAATGTAAATTAATATGTGAGACATGACACCTGGTGCCTTTTACAAAACAAAAATTCTTTGTCTTAAAGGCCTCCCGAGTTGCAATTCAGAATTTTAATGTGTGTCTGCTTTAGTGTGAGGACTAATGTTTAAGTGTGACAATAAGGTGTTAATTTGGCTGAAACAGTTCTTTTCTTCCTTTGGTGTTAACGGGTAAATGAAAAATAATGTGATTCTAACCTCTTCAAAGCCTTTTCTGTTTCAAATACAGGAATGTGTTTCTGCAGATTGGGGCATTTCAGCTAATAGTTCAGCTGGATTAAAAAAGAAAAAAAGCTTGAGTTATCTGAATGTTGCCAATATGATTTAGGCATTTATTAAGTTGGGGATAAACAGCTAAATTTAGATTTAGTTATGATTAATTTGTTGATGTAGTTCCTTGCAGAATAATACATGAACTACAATTTGGAATGTGACAGATACATACTATTTTTTAATAACTTTTAAAATATGATTGCTTCCTGTGCACATTGCAGGAAGAAGATGTAATCCTACCTCTCCTTTATCATAAACCTCATTGGAGGGGAGCTAGATGGAAGCCAAGCTACTTTTGCTGAACCCCAGCTAGTTATGGATTCTGGATCTGTATGTACTGGGGCTGGAAAGGGGTTTGGTTGAAGACAAGAGTAATTGCCCAAACATGTTGCTAGAAAGAAATCTACAAACACTGGTTTGACTTGTGTTTCAAAAGTATGAGCTGCTGGCCTGTACAAGCAACCAAAGTTTTAGGTCCTCAGTCACAGCAATGCCAGGGTTTACATTTTTTCTGGATAAAAACAAATTGGGGTGGGGTGCATTCTTTGTCTAACATGTGGCCAGTGCATGAATTTTGCGGAGGACTCAGCTTGCTCACATTTAAACAAAGCTACGCTAACAGAACCTAAAGGACACACAAGTAATGCACCAGAAAAATGATCCTTATAAGAGTTTCCTGTCCCTCCCATCCTCTGGGAAGGTTTACCTCTCTATTCTTGGTTTGTGTTAAGTCATAATGTTTTGGAAAGCCTACCGCTATCACCCAGAGCTACATGGTAAGACTTAAACCATCTCTCCACTTACTGATAGAACTTGAGAAGAGTTCATTGGTGCCAGGTGGTGATCTTTCCTTCATTCCCTTTCCAGCCTCTTGACTAAAAGTCCTAGGATAGGCTGTGGAGCCACCAAGGGTGGTGGTCACGTCTAGATGATTCCCATTGGTAATACTAGGAAGATGCAGCAGTTGAAGCCTGAAGGAGAAAACCCAGCCCTCCCCTTAGAATAACACACAGGGACCCCCCCCACCCCACCAAAAACACACACAACCCCGACACACACACCTGAAAACAAAACCCTAATAACAACAGAGAAAAAAGTAGCTGTGTGGTGGTGTAAAAAGTTCCTTTTTGCATTTGTCACTCCCTTTGCCTGGAAAACACATAAAAAACTTCTTTTTACAGGTGTCAAAATTGTACATCATAACCAGCCCTCACTACCTGGATCCCTCTTTGTTCCTCTTTTTCTAATTTTCTTCCCTAGTCCCATTTCTTTTCTTCCAGTATTTTTTTCTGGAGGCAGTTCCACTGTGGATCCCTTTGCTCTTTTTCTCCCTTCCTTTCTTTCTCCCTCTACTACCACCATCTCTCTCTCTCTCATTCATTTCCTACTATGTCTCAGGTATTGTTCTAGGTTCTAGGGATAGAGCAGTGAATGAAGCCTAGAAGACCCCTGATATTCTGGAACTTATATTCTGGGGGGGTGTAGAATAGAGGAAAAAAACAAAAATAATACATTTCAGGTAATAAGAGCTTTGAAGGGAATCAAACTGCATAACGTGATAGATGACCTGGTGGTTGGGAAGGGGAAAGACTGCTTTAGATGGGACAGAAAGTCTGTTGGGGGAAGAGGAATTAAAATTTAATTGATACCTATATTACAGGAAAGATTCAGCTAAGAGAAAAGCATTCCAGACAGAGAGAATAGCAGTGAAAATTCCTTTTGTAGTAAGAACTGCTGTAACAAGTCCGAGGAAGTTAAAGACAGCAGGTGTGGCTAGAGCTTGGAGAAAAAGGATGGAAGTGGTTAAGAAATGAAGTTTTGCAGGGGCAGGTCACATCTGGCCTGGGAGGTAATGTAGAGGTTTGTATTTTATTCTAAATGCAATAGGAAGCCAGGTCCTAGCAAAGGGATGAATTATTTATCCAGAACACTGACTATCCATTGTTTCATTCCTTTGTATTCTCCATAGGCTGGTCCTATAAAGATTTCATGACAGTGGGGCAGACATAAAGGATTTATTACATACGGGAGTTTGGGACACACAAAAGGTGACAAATGTGAGACTCTCTGCTTCACTCTACATCTTTGTCTACTTCCCCCATCTCTCTGAGCTACACATTCCTACATACTTATGCCATCTGGTCCTTGTTTCTTTTTGATAAATTCATCATTTGCCTTTATATTTTCATCTGTTTTTACCCCCAAATGATTAACATAGATGCTTTTTTTTTTTAAATCACTCATCCATGTTTCTGCATAGGTTTTTAGGGAAAAGATCAAGAAAATTTGTTAAATTTTAACCCCCAAATCCCCATTCATTGCAGAGTGATGACTCACAACAATGTTGTAATCCAAGCACTGTAATGACCTGGAAGCCACAGCACATCTCCACTGCAGTTATATTAAGTACTTTAAAACTACATTTGCAATCATCTTTGATGTAGTTCCAGGGTTTTTTTTCCAAACAAAATCCAACCTAAATAAAACAGTGCCAGTTAATGAGCATTTCTCAGCAAACTCATTGTAGCTGGGATAAAAATATCCAAATGGATCATGTGACTTAAAATTACCCAATTTTATATTGTGTTACAGTAATTCACAATGCATCATAGTGTATATAAAAATCCCACAGTAATCAAATCCAAAGAGAATGCCTCTTTACCTAAATTAAGTTACCAATTAAATAAATTCCCCCAAATGAGGACTGTATCCAAGGTAAAATAAATTAATCCTATCATTATATTCATCCTGCTTGTATTCTCCAGTTGCACTATAGTATTCTCACCACTTTTTTTGTAAAAAAAAGAAAGCACAATTCAAATGCTTCCATTTAAGAAATACAAGATTCACTTACGAATTTTTAAGCAAACAGCCCATACTTTTGAATGGCTCACACCCCACAATAGCGTGAGTGTGTGTGTGTGTTCGATACTATTCACCACATCAGAAAAACTCATCTGTAGAAACAAGAGAACAACCAGTTTTCTCAGGATGACTTGGTGAAACGGGTGCATTTATTTGAACTGATAAGTCTATGCAAATACAGTCAGTCACAATAGGGCTTCTTAGGCCTGACAATAATTTAACTTCTGAAAAGTATGCAGGACTGTTAGAGGCCTTTACCCTCCTGGTAAACTATGTCCCTTGATATTGGAAGGGGACTTCAGTTCTCCCCTAGCCCTCTGCTTAGGATTAAATGAGAGACTTCAGCTTTAATTAAATGAGAGACAGCTGTCAGCTGTCCTAATCCAGGACAATACACACAATTTGGACTCTAGGAATGAGAGACAAAAGGAAGGGTGATCTAGAAAGTGGGTAGGGATAAAAGTGGGTAGCATGTTTGCTTCTGCAGAAAATGTCCAAGGATGGCAGACTCTAGTTAAGATCAATGGGGGAAGATGTCTTAGTGTGTAGGTAGAGAAATAAGACAAGGCAAAGATGACTTTAGCCATCGAGAATGAAGGAGTCAGGGGAAGGAATGTCTGCGTGTGGTAGACAACTGAATTAGAAAGAGCAGAAATGGAAACCAGCAATGATTCTGATCTAGGGCTTGGCCAGCTTACATGTTTTGTCATTGGACACAAATTTTCATGAGGAGATCCAATCACTAATGCAACAAACTCAAATGAACTCTAGGTTGAGGGTGGTTCTCTTCTCAAACATGGGGCTGAACCAGTTACTGGGCAAGGAGAGATGAAGGGGTGGAATCTGAGAATCTCAATAAGTAATCTAGTAGCTCTAGTCACTTTGTACATTCCTGGGGGATACATAACAGCTCACTATAATAACACAACACATGTTGATACCTGTTTGTTCCCCAAGACCAACACCACAGTGAGGTTTTACTACCTTAGCTTACAGAGACATTATTTAGTCCAGGTTACAATCAGATTTCACAAAAGAGAATTTGACTACATAGATATTTATAAAATGAATGCAGTTAAGAAAAAAGTACTGGGGCTGGAAGTCAGAAAATCTACTACATTCCAGTCCTCTCTGTTGCTGTTCAGCTGTGTGAACCTGAAGAAATCCTTTAATATTTCGGGGCCTGTTTGTTCATCTATAAAGTGTGGTGATGAACCCCTGTTACTCTCTCAGTGTTCTCGAGCAGATCCCAAGATGTTAGCTCACTGTGGAAACTTAAAAGCAAAGGGAAGATGTGGCACTGAAACAAACTGGACAGCTGCTTGCACTCTAATATAATCATCCATCCCCACAAAGGGACAGTTGGCCACTGGTGTGATAAGTATTGTCAAATGAAATTTACTTGTAACTTTTGAGAAGAGTAGTTTTCAGATGCTAGTCTTGGAATAAGCTCAAGAGGAGTCTCAGATCACTGCCAGTTGAATGAACAATTCTTATCTTGAGCTGCATATCCTTCCGAAGTCACAAGGAAAAGTCAGCCTTTATCCTAGCAGTGTTTGGTCTGGAACAACTGCTCCATAGGTGTCAGCCCTATGCCCCATATCATACTTTAAATAACATCATTAATACCTTTATCCAAAATACACTTGAGTTTCATATGCTTATTATAGGAGAGAGAAGAACTAATATTCACCAAGTGCCCTCTGTGAGATAAGCACTTGCTAGTGTTCTACATACATTTTGTCATTTAATCCTCAAGGCAACGTAAAAAAGTAGATATCACTGTCCCCATTTTACAGGTAACAAACCTGAGATGCAGAGTGCTTATGACTTGCCCAAGTTCACACCACTGGGATCTAACAGAGATCTGAAATAAAAATTCAGGTCTTCTGACTTCAGTCCATGCTTTTTCTTCTATAACATCATGCTACATAGAAGAAAAAGAAGTGAAGGTGAATGATTAGCCAGCGAAGTTAGGGAAAAGGATATGCTATTAGTAAAAAGCTCACCCATTCTATATCATTCTGCAATGTCCAACTTTCAAAGAATCAGATTATGATAGAAATCTTCAATATTAAATCACTACTAAACATAAGCAATCTGACTTTGAGGATCCAGAAGGTGATTTCAGATCTTGCTGTGCCTTAAAGTTCTCACAGACAACATTGATTATCAGTGCACTACAGATGTGTGGAAAAGAAAACGCCAGGTAACAAAAGCCGGGTCACCTGCCTCCAAGATGCCGGGCCCTGGGCGGCTTTTATTACTCCAGGTCAAGGAAACAAATAGAATCTATCAACGTGGTCCTGCCTCTTGGGACATATATTCTAAACATACATCCATTCTTATTCCCAATGAGAAAGAAATCATTGCAAAAGAATCTCACCTTTCACCAAATTCTACGCTTAAAATCCTAAACTGGTCATATCACTGTGTACAATATTTTTGGCAGTCACAAACTCTGTCGTGAAGCAGAGTGAAAAACAACTGGAGAATATAAGTGGTGTTTAAATGCCCTTCTTTGGGTGGGTCAGACTGCATGAGGCAGTGTGGCTGTGTGGAGGGCGAGAGGTCTGGACCCACGGTGAACAGCTTGCTCCTGCCAGAGAGTTACCAAAGCCAAGGTTCTGGACTTGTATGTTCCTCAGCCATCCCAGTGTCTATATCCCTAGCAACCCTAAAACAATGAAATATCGGCAAGCAACCATGTCCAAATAAAGAGCTCAATAGTTGAATCTCCAAGAAGTGGCCAATTTCAGAAAGGCATTTCTTGGCAGGCTAGAGCAGACTTGGGTGAAAGTTGTACCGAAGGCTGGAGAAGAGCCCGATGTGTTTCACGAGATTGGGCTCCACCACATAGGCCCGCTCCCCCTTGGCCCTCAACAGTGAGTACAGTGCCATGTCCTTGCCGAAGCCCTTGTGGCAGTACACCTGGGACAGGTAGGTGAGGGTCCGCCGGGCCGCCGGGGCAGGGAAGAGCATGGCCGGGGTGCAACACTGTGAAGCAGGGACCACATTGTACAGGGAAGGACTCAGCCGCCGCAGCTCCAGGAAATAGTGCCGGCCCACCAGCTCCACCAGCCCCATGCTATACAGGGAGAAGAAGAGCATGATGGGCCAGCTAAACCCCGGCCGGCTGGCAAACCGCATGTATATCCAGGTTAGTAAGGGCCCCAGCAACATGCCGACACCGACCCACTCCAGGATCCTCATGGGCTCTGGGTTGATGTAGTGCTGGAGCCTCTCGGGGTGATAGAGCTTTAGATAAAGGGCATCTCTGAGGTGCGGCTCGGAGAAACGAGCCCGCAGAAGGTGCTCCAAGACTGGGAAGATCTGCTCTTCTGGAACAGCGTCGTCTTCCACCATCAGGACGTAGTCTGGGTTGTAGGTCTGCAGGGAGGATTCCAGGCAATAGACGTAGTCCTGCTTCTCTTTCTCAAACGAGTTGGTCGAAGGGTCGTCGCCGTAGTCATCTTCAGTGCCCTCATAGCGGTTGGCCACAGGGACGTACTTGGACAGCAGCTTGGCATCGAAATGGCTCACACTCCGCTCCACGTTGCACAGGAAGAGTTGGTGCCCCTCACACTGGGGGCCGCATTGTTGAAGGAGCCGGTGGAACTGGGACACCACCTGCAGGACGTAGTGGAAGCCAGGTTGCCTGTCCACAGTGATGATGGTGATGACCAGCCAGGGGCGGGGAGTGGCCTGCCAGACAATGGGCACCGAGCCATTGGCAGAGGGCAGCTCCTCAAAGTAGTGGAGGGCAGCTTCACCCTCTTTCAAGCTTTGCTGCAGGAACTCTTGGCTCATTTGGTTCAGATGCCAGTGGCGCAGGAAGAAGTAAGAATGCAGAAGCCGGTGACAGGCCAGGGGGGCCAGCAGACCAAAGGTCACCACCGTTAAGATGAAGAGCTGGACAGCAGTGCTGCCCCAGGAGAGCCGCCTCAGCCTCCGGAGGAGCATGGCAGCTGGAGAGCTTGAAGTGCTCATGAGGTCGACTTCTGGTCAGGTCTGGTCCCAAGAACAAACCATCCTGGACCTCAGGCCAAAATCAGTGCAAGGCAAACCTAAAGAGAGAAAAGTAAAGAATGGTACAGGGCTTTAAAAAATCCAGGGATGGAACTCAGCACATGTCAAACCAGAAATTCTAATTCTAGGCTCTGTAGCTACTAGAGACTTAAGTATTTTCTCCAGTATACTCTTCTTTGGTTGTATCTGTTAATGATCTCTGGGATTCTTTGATCATTTCTATGAGTAATGAAACCTTGGTACATCCAACCAAGTCTTCACACCTACAGATGCTTAGTTAAGGTTTACAGTGTCCCAGAACGTCACCAGATAGGCTAGCAAAATCATTATTTCAATTCAGCAGCTACATAGCCACAGGTTCTTAAAACAGACGCAAAAAAGAAAGGCACAAAGGAAAGACGCATTTAAAGTAAGTTCCAAGGTAAGTACATTGTAAGTACTTGTGGACTAACGGTGCATAGTAGTTTCTGAAAACTTTTTTGTACATCCCAAACAAGAAAAGGACTATTTAGGATTCCCTGAAATGTCTTTATCAAGATCTTCCATTCCTATCTCTCTATCCTCATGCAACTATACTTAAAATTACATGTTAATTTAATCCTGATTGTTCTTCCGTTTTATAATTTACAGAATTGCCATGGGAACCAGTGAGAGAAAGGATCTCTCCCCCATATTCAAAAGAACTCTAGAGCCCCAGACTTTGGGAGGGGAGGAAATATCTGAAGGAAGATCTATAAGCAGCGTTTCAGTGAGGTAGGGAGAGGGTAGCAGAGATGAAGATGAAACAGAAAGTTGCTGCAAGCCTGGTCCAGGAAGGAATGTAGTGTGACATCATCTCTCAGAGTACAAGCCTGAGGTGAGGCACATGCTGGAGTGAATACCAGCTCAGCCAGTCGGTGAAAGGTCACTTCACCGCTCCACAGCTTGGATTCCTTACCTCTAAAATGGAGGTAATAATAATACCTATCTCACAGGGTTACTGTGAAGATTAAATGTGTTACAGAGCAAAATCATACAGAATAAAAATGCCATTAAAATATATCCATAGCTGGACTTCCCTGGCAGTCCAGTGGTTAAGACTCTGCGCTTCCACTGCAGGGGGTGCGGGTTCGATCCCTGGTTGGGGAATTAAGATCCCACATGCCACACGGCACAGCCAAAAAAAAAAAGTATATATATATATATATATAAATATAAAATCTCCCTATATGTACAAGCTTAGTAATATTTTAGGAGTAAGTAGGTCTAATAATCTGAGGGAAAACAGACTTGCACCCAAAAACAGAACTAAAAGGACAAAGTCAGTATAACTCCAGTAAGGTCAATGCCAAACTAAACGGTGTCTATAGAATAAAAGGTAAACCTCTTACCTCAGAAGCATAATAAAGTTTGCACATATTGGGAAGGAAATGGCCTAGCTTGTGAGCTATCTTGAAGAAGGACTGCCCAGGTACCATACAAGGTTGTTGTGGTGCAGTCTAGTGCTCTCTTACATTCTCCCCTTCTTGGGCACACAGAAAGACCGCATCTCCTAGCCTGCTTTCTTCCAGGTGGGGTCATGTGACTAGGGCTTGCCAGTAAAATGTGAGCAACATGACAGTTATGGCTTCTGGAACAACGTGGTTGAGAGCAGATGTGCCTTCTTGACTCTCTTTCTCCATCTGCTGGCTGGACAGCCTTGGTGGATCTAGAGGAGGGAGGAGCCACCACAAGGCAGGAGCCTGGGTCCTTGAATGACTGCCTGGAACAGAAGTCCCTCCTACAGCTCACCTCCCAGCACCCGCCCAACCTAGAGTGGGCTGTGTTGTGAGTAATACACAAACCGTTGTTTCTAGCCACTAATGATTTTTTGACTTGCTTATTATTACAGCAGTTAGCCTACCTTGCCATTAGAGTTGTGTAGAATACCAAACTTCTCTCTACGGCATGATGACATAGTAACTTAAGGAAGTAGAGAGATAAGTCTCATTTCAGCAACAGCAGCAGATTATATTGTGGGACCCCAGAGGTGAGACTAGCCCAGTACTAGTAAGAGATCTGGATAGTATTAAAGAGGGAAATAAGCAGGGAGAGGTTTGAGTAGTATGAGACCCCAGGTTTGCTGTTATGCGGACTTCCAAAGACCTGCAGACTTGCTGCATCGCCCTGTGATGTTCAAGCCAATGGAGTTAATAAATCATGTGTCTGCACATCCCCATGGCCTCGCCAGTTCCACATCACTTCCAGTGGCAGCCAAGGGCTGAAACTGGGTTGAGCTCACACGCTACCTTAGTTGATCTTGGGAATGGAGTCATTTAGGTGGCTTCCTGCTCACACTGTTCTCCCTACCCTTGCTATTACCCAAGAGAGCTGTAACCACTTAAAGAAGGAACAAAATACAGTCAATAAGATAAGGCACACAGCTCAGAAAATGCCAGGCACATATTAAGTGCTAAGATGACAATGAGATTATGGTGGAAATGCAGAGTTCAGTGTTTGGTTTAAAACTACCATCCAACTTCCTTCAATACCCTATTCTAGTGAGTTTTTGGTAAAGCGAGAATGTGACACATGCACACACGTAGACAATTATCATTTAAGAATATAAATCTGATCATGTCACTCTCCTGCTTAAAACCCTTCTTTACCTTTCCATTGCTCTTTTAATAAAATCTAAACATCGTATCGTGATACAAAAGGCCCTTTATGATCTGGACGCTGCCTTCCCCTGGCATCTTGTTCTACTGCCCTCTTTTCTCTGTATGTTCTAGACTAGCAAAGGGCTAGATAGTAAATATTTTAGACTTTGTGGGCTACACACTGTCTCTGTCACATATTCCTCTTAGACTATTTCTTTTTTTTAACTCTTTCAAAAAATGTAAAATCTATTTTTTAGTGCTCCAGCCACATCAAAACAGGCTGTAGGAAAACAAACAAACAAACAGGCTGTAGACCAAATCTGGCCTGCAGCCCATAGTTTATCAACCCCTGCTCTAGACTAGCACTGTCCAATAGAAATATAATGCAAGCCACATATGTAATTTAACATTTTCTAGCAGCCACAATAAAAAAGTAAAAAGAAACAGATGAAATGAATTTTAATAATATATTTTACTACAACACATCAAAACTATTATTTCAACGTGAAACCAATATAAAAAATTATTAATAAGGTATTCTGCATTCTTTTTTCCATACTAAGTCTTTGAAATCCAGCGTGTACTTTACATTTACAGCATATGTCAATTCACACAAACCACACTTTAAGTGCTTAATAGCCACATGCGGCCAGTGAGCAGGGCAGCTCTAGACATGCTGACCTTCTTTTCGAACATCAACTATGCTAAGCTCTTGCCCATCTCCTGGTCTTTGCTCATGCAACTCCCTTACCCTGGAACATTTTTATTCCCACACCTTCCTTGTCTCTTCACATAGATAGCTTTTTCTCATCCTGTAATACAATCTCCTAGAGGGGCCAACCCTGGCCTGTGTTATCTTAGGACCTACTAAACAAGGACTCAAGTATTTTGCATTAGCAAAGTCAGAGTATAAATTGGCACAACCTCTGTAGAATTAATTTAGAAATATCTAACAAAACACACTAATGCTCAGCAATTCCATTTCTAGCATTCTTTCCTAGATATATATTCTCATGTGTGAGAAATGACTTGTAGCATCATTTGTAAGAGCAAAATATTGCCAAGTGCCCATCAGTTGCGAGTGAGTCAAATAAACTATGGTACCTCCAAAGAATGGAATACTAAGTACCCATTAAACGTAAGCAAACTCACAAAGTAACTGCCTTATAGTTTGAGGCTACTAATTCTATTTTTTTTAACTAGTTCACACTTTATTTAGATTTCTTTAGTTTTTAGCTAATGTCCTTTTCCTACGCTAGGATCCCATCCAGGTGGTATACATTCTTTATGGTGAAGTGTTAACATACCAAATTATTCATTTGGGAAAACCAGTATATTTTCTGTATTTAATTATAGAAAATTCATGTTGTTTTTTGAAATATATCTGCCTCCCCCCCAAAAAAATCCTCCTAAGGGTCTCAATCTGGTTTACTTTTTTTTTTTAATTGCAATGTTAGGTCTACGTGCAAAAATATAAACTATTGGGTTGGCCAAAAGGTTCGTTCGGTTTTTTCCATAAGATGGGTCTAGTAGCATTTTGTCTTTAGCTTCATTCGAAACAATGTTGTTAGATCGTGTGTGACAGCTGTCATATATGTGTGCATTTAAAAAAAGACTTATCAAAATTGGTGAATTTTTGTGTAGCCATTTTAATACCGAAGGTGGAAGAAAAAAAGCTACATTTTCGGCATATTATGCTTTATTATTTCAAGAAAGGTAAAAGCGCAGCTGAAACGCAAAAAAAGGTTAGTGCAGTTTATGGAGAATGTACTGTGACTGATGGAACGTGTCAAAAGTGGTTTGCGAAGTTCAGTGCTGGAGATTTCTCACTGGACGATGCTCCACGGTCGGGTAGACCAGTTGAAGTTGGTAGCGATCAAATCAAGACATTCATTGAGAACAATCAACATTATACCACGCAGGTGATAGCCGACATACTCAAAATATCCTAATCAGGCGTTGAAAACCATTTGCACCAGCTTGGTTACGTTAATCGCTTTGATGTTTGGCTTTCATGTAAGTTAAGTGAAAATAACCTTCTTGACCGTATTTCCGCATGTGATTCTCTACTGAAATGTAAGGGAAACGTTCCGTTTTTAAAACAAATTGTGATGGGCGATGAAAAGTGGATACTGTACAATAATGTGGAACAGATCGTGGGGCAGATGAAATGAACCGCCACCAACCACACCAAAGGCCGGTCTTCATCCAAAGAAGGTGATGTTGGGTATATGGTGGGATTGGAAGGGAGTCCTCTATTATGAGCTCCTTCCGGAAAACCAAACAATTAATTCCAACAAGTACTGCTCCCAGTTAGACCAACTGAAAGCAGCACTCGACAAAAAGTGTCCAGAATTAGTCAACAGACAACACATAATCTTCCATCAGGATAATGCAAGACTGCATGTTTCTTTGAAGGCTAGACAAAAACAGTTACAGCTTGGCTGGGAAGTTCTGTTTCATCCACCGTATTCATCAGACATTGCACCTTCGGATTTCCATTTATTTAGGTCTCTACAAAATTCTCTTAAGAGAAAAAATTTCAATTCCCTGGAAGACTGTAAAAGGTACCTAGAACAGTTCTTTGCTCAAAAAGATAAAAGGTTTTGGGAAGATGGAATTATGAAGTTGCCTGACAAATGGTAGAAGGTAGTGGAACAAAAGAGTGAACACGTTGTTCAATAACATTCTTGGTGAAAACAAAAAATGTGTCTTATTTTTACTTAAAAACTGAAGGCACTTTTTGGTCAACCCAATACATAGTGATTGTAGGTTAACAGTTGCATGGTTAAAATGTATTTTGCCTATATGTTTTTACTGAATGTTTATTTCCTATTCCAAGGCAAGTATGAATATGCGGCAAGATCACACACACACACACACACACACACACACACACACACACGCAAAGAGTAAGCAAACTCAGGGAGAGACCAAGATGGCGACATTGAAGCCTCCTTATCTTCCTTCCTCCCATGGACACATCGAATGTACATGAGGAGAAATTCCTTCTGAGAGAAATCCAGAAACTAGCTGAGTGACATCAGGCGAATGAGAAAATACCCATGTCAAAACAGTCAGGAAAGGCTAAGACATGCTCTTTCCATAAACCCCACCCCTGGCACAGTGCCAGACAATTGGGACCAACCTCCCAACAACCAGCTGCTCCCTGAGGAGTGAAGGGTATATCCAGAGCCCCAACTTTTAAGACTCCCACCTGAGGGACAGGCCCCCAAACACGTAACTCTGAAAACCAATGCGGCAATACATCCATAAGACCAACAGGACTAGCAAGGAAGCTGCTCTTATTGGGTACGTGAGCACTCTCCATTGCTGAAGCCCCAGGGCTCAGTGCTGAGGGAAAAGGCAAAACCCGCCCACCCCGGTAGGGTTGTTTTTTTTTTTTTAATTTATTTTTACATCTTTATTGGGGTATAATTGCTTTACAATGGTGTGTTAGTTTCTGCTTTATAACACAGTGAATCAGTTATACATATACATATGTTCCCACATCTCTTCCCTCTTGCGTCTCCCTCCCTCCCACCCTCCCTATCCACCCCTCCAGGCGGTCACATGGCACCGAGCTGATCTCCCTGTGCTATGCGGCTGCTTCCCACTAGCTATCTGTTTGACTGAATACTTTACAAGCCACTCCCTGAGGGCCTGGCTTAGTTGCAAACAGCCAGGACATCAGAAAAGAGATTGTTACAAATTTAAGCATTTTCAGCACCTCTGCCCTCTAACCAGTCTTTCCAATGTCCTCTGAATTCTCAACAATGGGGCTGGGGGCGGGGACTACAGGGTCTCTTCCCAATCTTCCCACTTAATAGAATTGGAGAAACATTTCTCCAGATTGGGGATGAATCTCTTCCAGTCCTAATTGACAATGGAACCACAATCTTGGTGCTCACTCTCAACATTTCTCAGTTAGCCGCCTCACCTCCTATAAAGTCCTTTTGTTAACTGCTTCTCACGTAACTCTTTTACACTGTAATAACCTTAACCCTGCTACTCTTCTCCCCCCACATCAATGATGAAGTCCCTCACGACCGCTTACCACTGACAAATCACCTCCTGACCCCTGATGATGATCTGCAGGAAAATCCTTTTTGTAACACTGACGTCTTGTGGTTCACTGATGGTTCTTATTTAAAAAGTGACAATGGCAAATATTATGCTGTGTATGCTACTGCAACTCCTTTTGATGTTGTTGAGGCAGCATCTTCACCTATGGCTACTTCAGTCCAACAAACTGAATTATATGCTCTTAAAAGGGCTTGTACTTCTAGCCAAGAACAAAGCTGCCAAAGATTTATACTGATGGCAGATATACTTTCAGAGTAGTTCATGGTTTTGCAATGTTGTGGAAGAAACGTGGTTTCCTTACTTCAAGCAGAAATAAAATTTAAAATGGCTCCTATGTTTAGAAATTTTTGGGTGCAATACGTTTACCTGGCATGTTAGCTATTAAGATTCTGAGGCGTTCTAAACTTGACTCTCTGGAAGCTAAGGGAAATCACCTTGCTGACATTTCTACAAAAAAAGGCTGCCCTTAAAGAAACCCTCAGCAGCCAAACCTCTATCATGGTCCAAAGGCTCCCCAAATGGTAACTTAGAAAAACTGGCTAGAGAAGCCCAACAACTGGCTTCTGAAAAGGAAAAACAAGTTTAGAAATTCAACAACTGTTGATTTGATAAAAAGAGAAATCTCTGGTTAGGACCAAAGAATAACCCAATCCTACCAGAGACACTGAAATTCCCACCCCTCACTACTGTACATGCATTAAGCCATAGGTCTACTGACAAAATGATAACATTCATGAATCAGTATTGGTGGGGAAACATTAACAAGGCTACAAAAAGTGCCTGCACCTCACTGTACCACTTGTTGAAGTACAAGTGGGAAGTACTAGGAAGTCTGTTCGTAATGCTCCTGGACAGTTTAAACTGTCTAACAGATGATTAGATGTCTAGCAAATGGATTTCATACAACTTCCTCTATTTTGTGGATATAAATATGTTTGAGACATGGTCTGTATATTTTCATACTGAACTGAAGCCTTCCCTTGCAGACGGGCTGCTGCCTCTTCTCTGGCTAATGTCTTTTGGGAAAAGATTATCCCTACTTAGGGAACTCCTCTTGAACGTCATAATGATTGAGGAAGCTATTTTACTGGTCAGGTACTTTGACAATTCTGCACTGTTTGGCCAGTTTTACACTTTCACTGTGCTTACCACCCTCAATCCTCTGGTTTAGTCAAATGCACTAATGTCATTAAGATTCAATTGGAGGGACTTCCCTGGTGGTCCAGTGGGTAAGAGCCACTTCTTTTATAACTCAAAAACTCTTACACTTTGAGACAGTCCCAGGACACCCAATGAACTTGGCTCCTGCTTCCTTTGACTCACAACTGATAAAAGGAGAGCTACTGCAATAGTGTAGAGGCCTATTGCTCGTATTAAAAATATCCATGTGCGGTAAAGCAATCTTTTCACAGTGCACTCTAGGGAGATGAAAACCTTAAGCATCATGTCTTGCAACCTGGAGATTTTGTCTATTGAAAAAGTCACCTCCAGAAAGACTCTCTCTTCAACCTCACTGGAAATGTCCCTATCAGGTAAACCGACCCTTGTGCTGCCAAACTCCAAGGAATAGACTCTTGGATACATGTGACACACCTAAAGAGAGCATAAAACCCTGAATGGACCTGCACATCATCTGGTGACCTGAAAGTAAAGATTTCCCAGAACTGAAGCATCTGATGAGACAGCTTTCTCAAGATATCCAGACCAGGCCTGTTGGAAGTTTGTTACCAAATCACTGAAAATGACAACACTTCAAGTAATCTCTAATGTCTATGATCTTGATAACATATAGACTTTTTATGAAAAGTGCCTGAGAGTTCTCCCTCCTACCCCTCCTTGTTACTTACATGTGACCTCAATAGATTCCTAATCTATTCCCTCCGATATGAGACACTGTACCCAGGAAAGGTATTTCCTGACATTGAGGGACAAAAAGCCTCTGAAAGTAGAAAACCTGACACTTGATCAGCAGTGCTTTCAGAGAAAGATCTTCATCAAAAGGAGGAAATGTAAAAAATTATTAAACAGAAAATTCAATTAAATAGAGTGTGGAGACCAGAAAGGGGAGCTCTCTTGTCCTGTGATGACAGCAGAGCCCAAGAAGAAGAAAAAGATTCTTCTTTCCTGGCAAGGACTCAGGCAACAAAAAGCCATGGCTGTTTATTTACTATTGCCCTCCAACTTTCTTTTCCCCTCCATAAAAGCACTCGCCTTCCCTTGCTGTGCAGGGACTTGCACATGACTCACCACGGTTGCAGACCCTGAATTGCACTTCTCTGCTATCCCAAATAAACCCATCTTTGCTGGAGAAATAATTGCCAGTCTATTTGTTTTAGGTAAACACTCCCAACCAGAAATAATGTCTCTTTTTCCTCAAGTGCTAAGGCCCTTTACATGAACTTTCATCCAAGGACATTCATTTGTCACTTTCTACTTTAGACTGTATCTATTTATAGTTACCACTTATTAAGCTCCTACTACATAACCAAGTTCTGTACTGGACTCTTAGGTATATTTCTTGTGACCAAAAGAGCAACTCTCAAATAGTAATGGAACTAATCTCATTTCAATGAAAAAAAAAAAAAAGCTACCATGTTGAAAGCAGGAAATTCAAACACAGGAAAAATTTCAAAGCCTATGCTATTTTCATGATACCTGCTGCCTTACATGGCTTTTTTCATGGCCCTTGATTTACAACCCAATTGGCCTTATAAATCCCTCATTAGTGGATTCAGTCTAATTTACCTTTGATACCCCTCACAGACCCAGCACAGTATTCTATACATAGAAAAGGTTTCATGTTTGTTAAGCAAATAAATGACCTCTATGGGTCTCAATTCCTCAGCTATAAAATTGGGAGTATCAAAGACTCCCAGTTTAATGTGCAGAGATCAACTTACTTGGAAGTGCTTGCTGAGCACTTCTTATCTGCTGGGCACTGTTCTAAGCATCTCATTCATCCTTATAAGAAGCCTATGAGAAGTACTATTATTAAGTCCATTTTATACCTGAAAAAAATTAAGGCACAATTAACTTGTACCCTAGGTTAACAAAGCTTTAAATGGGTAGCAAAACTTGAAATCCAGGCAGACTGTTTCCAGAACTCATGTTCTCAACCAATACGCAATATTGTCTCTGCATGGATTGGGAACCCAAGAAAATCAGCTGAAAAACCATTAGAAATGGTAACAGACTTTCAGAATGTGTTCAGTAACAGAATTAATATGCAAAAATAATATATAATGTTATACACACACTACATATATACACTGATTGCCTTCAGCTAATCAGACAATTACTAAATTAATCAATGGGATAAAATATCTCAGTCAAAATGAAAATATAAAGAAACCAAAAATATCTACAATAAATTTTTTAAATATGCAGAATATACACACCTATAAAATTCTACTGAAGGACATTCTAAAGTGTAATAAATGGATAAAAATAACATTTTCCCAGCTGAGAAGTCTCACTAATGAAAGAAGAGATGGAGGTCTCTTTCTCCAAAATTAATCTCTATATTTAACATAATGTCAATCCAATTTACTTCAAGAGGGAGTGGGCCAGTACAGTAAATGGGCGCTTTCATATAAATTGCTGGAACCTTTGGAGGGAAAGTTGGGAAGGTATCTACAAAAATTTTATATGTGCATCTCCTTTGACACAGAAATTCTACTTCTAGGAATCTACCCTGCAGAAGTGCCAACACATGCTACCAAACATAGACAAGGAATGTTCACAGCAATTTTGTTTGTAAGTAAGAAAGAGAGGCAGAAAGAGGCGGAGAGGAATAGAGGACAGGGCAGGGAGAAGGATAGACAAACTACAGGGAAAGGAAATGGCCAGCAATAGGGAACAGATGTTTAGATAATTACACATGGAGATGATATGGAGACATTAAAAGGAAAATGAAAGGTTTAAATATACTGACATTTAAAAAGTCTTAGCTAAACCTCTGCTGTGGACTGAATGTTTGTGTTCCCCCCAAATTCATATATCAAAATCCGAATCCCCAATGTGATGATATTTGGAGATGGGGTATTTAGGAGATATTTAGGTCATGTTTGTGGAACTCTTTTGCTGGGATTAGTGCCCCTATAAGAGACAGAAGAGAGCTTGCTTCCTCTCTCTCCTCTGCCAGTGAGAACATATCAAGAAGGTGGCCACCCATAAACCAGGAAGAGGGCCCCTTATCAGAACCCAACTGTGCTGGTACCCTGATCGCAGCCTTCCAGACTCCAGAACTGTGAGAAATAAATGTTTCTGCTGATTAAGGCACCCAGTTTATGGTAATTCGTTATATCGAACCAGGCAGTTTGAAAAAGTCTCTAAGGGAAAAATGCAAACTCTGTCAACACAAATTGTAGAAAAGTGTACATAGTATGATCATTTTATTTTTAACATGGAGTATAATTTAGTGAAGGAGAGATGAAGGTATGCAGGATGGAGGTTTCCTGTTTTGCCCTCTACACTTCTCAAAGAGCATATATTACTTTTATGATCATTGTTAAAAGTTTAATTCAACAAATACTGAGTCTTGTACCAGGCACTGGAATAGTGAACGTGACACACACAGGGGTTCTACTCTCAGGACCTTAATTATCAAAAATCCTATAGAAATCCAAACATGATTTGTTTCTTTTGGTGGAACAGGAGGAGGCTGGTTAATTTGACCAAAGTATTCTAAAGATAACCTGGAATTAGTACTAATAAAAACTGCTAGGAAATGCTCGCTTTGCTGGGACATATACTAAAACTGGAATGATATATTGAAGATTAGCATGGCCCCTGTGCAAGGATGACATTAAGTTTATGTAGTGCTCCATAATTTTTTATTGTGATGGTCGTTATATTTGACAAAATTCATCAAAATATACATTTAAATGGTGCATTTTACTGCATGGAAACTATACCTTAATAACACTGATTTTTTAAAAAGCCAGGAAGGTGATACTGGGTAATATGATATTAAACTTGTTATAAAACTTCAGTAATTAAAATAACATGGCACTGGCACCAAAATATACTGATAGACACATGCAAAAATCTACAAACAGATATAAATATATAATAATTTAATATACCATAATTGTAGCAGTCTAAATCAGGGGTAAAAAATGAACTTAATAGCTTTGTAGCAACTGGCTAACCATTTAGGAAAAGTAATTAGCTCTCCACTTTACAACTTAAACTAGAATAAATTACACATTAAAAATTTTAAACCAAAGCTTAAAAGTACATGAAGAAAATACAGGAGAATATACAAACTTGGGTTAGTAAAGGCCTTTCTCAGCAAAATACTCTAGCAGAAACCATAAAGAAAAAAGAAGAATAGAGCTGAACGGCCAAAGATGAAAAACTGACAAAAACATTAAGTAAATTGGTAAAGACTGTGCAACATAGATAACAGAATTACTAACTTAATGTGTAATATATAAAGAGCGCTTAAAAATCAGGAACAGAAAGACACTCCAACTGAAAAAGGGGCAAAAGTATTAATAGTCAATTCACACACACAAATGCAAAAGGCCAATACATAGAGGAAAAAGATTTGCTTCCCCCTGGGTAATCAGACGTACAAACTGAAACAATATGTTTTGCCCACGTTACTGGATTAAATGTGTATGCAGAGAAAATTTTAATATATCTAGGAAATCTCAACAATCTAGGAGATGAAGTTTTAAGTTATCTTTAGTTTCTCCTTTACATTTTTCTGTTTCCTGAATGTTTTGTAATAAGCTTATCCTTTTAAAAAATTCTAATTTTAATAATGTTAGACAAACATGGTTTTCTCTTCTCACCTCCTAAAATACCTGGTGCAGTGCACTCTAGAAATGCATCCCTAAAAGCCAATCCGCCTTACGAGGTTTAGTTCTCTAGGGGAAACGCGCACACACGCGCGCGCGCGCACACACACACACACACACACACACACGCAGGTTTTGCTAATGATCGGCATAGTGAGATTATCATTGGATCCGCCCTTGTGTCCCCTCACCTAGGGTAGAAAAAGGGACAAGCAGGGGATGCCGGGGTTACACCCACTCTCCAATACTGCGAGCGCAGTGCGGCACTGGCAACGCCCGCACCCAGAGGCCAGGAAGAGGGCGAGCCGAGCCGGGGTGGTCCTAACTATCCCTCATGGAACGAGAATGTTAGCGGAGGACCAGAGTGGATCTAGTGTCTGCCACTGACCTTGGGGTGTCCCCACCGCGCTCGGGTCTGTTTCCCCACCCGTAGGAAGAAACTAACAGTCTGAATCGCCGGGTTGACTCCCTCGGTCCGATCTTTCCGGGAGCTGGGAAGGACGCCTTCTCTGCCCGGTTGCCCTTCCTCGGTCTAGGGGCTGCGAGGTCGCCCGCAGAAACCCAACGCCGCAGCAGCGCGCGTGTCGGTGCGCGGGGCTGGCCCGAGGGGCCGACGCGCGGCAGAGGCAGCCACGAGCGGGCGGCCATTAGGCGATCCTCCCTTAGGCTGCTCGGCCGGACCACGCTGGGCAGGAGCTGGGTCTTACCTGGACTCGCACACGCCCGGCTCCAGCCTTTCTGTCGGCCTCGCGGCGCCACGGAAGCGGACAAGGGGTAGGGAGGCAAGCTCGCTGCAACACTGTCATCCCTGCGCAGATCCCGGCCCTGGCCGCGCGGGGGACGCCCTTTTGGGGTCCCCGCAGTCCTCCGGCAGGAAGCAGCCACCGCCACGAGCGGGGCCGCAGCGAAGCCCGCCCGCCCAGAGAACACCGCCGGGGTCGCAGGCCCTCCCAGGCTGCGCCAGACCCTGCAATTGCTCTCCGCGTGCCAGCTGCAGCAACCCTAATTCTTTTTCCCTCGCTCTGGAGACGTCTCCGGGGTGGGCGCTCCAGTCATGATGCCAAGGGGGCTGAGCAGATCGTGCGCAGCGGAAACCTACCCGGTGGGGGCGGTCAGCTCCGTCCCCTGCGCACGCTGAAGGCCGCTGCTGGTGTCGCCTCGTCTATCTGGCCCATGCCCATGGAGGAGCCATCGCCGGACCCTGAGGCCTCGGAAGAGCGGGCGCAGCCGGGTGCGCGCGGAAACCTCACCTCCTGCGGCGCAGCTCCGGCGCGGAGTCCCCTCGCTCTGGCAGGCCATGTGACCTGAGAGCTGGGGAGCGACTGCAGCCCCCAGAAGCCAGCTTGGGGAAAAAAGGACAGCAAAAGGCGCCAACTGATGGGCATAAAGGGAAAAGCAGGCTCAGGGCAAAGGAAGTTGAAACGCTGGAAGGATTAGGTATCTGCAGTGTTCACAGCCCCAGCTGGCCATCAAGCGTGTTCTCTTAATCGTGGGAGGAGATTTGGGTTTTTTTTTTAATGTGCATTCTTATTTTTTATTATTATTTATTTAACATCTTTATTGGAGTATAATTGCTTTACAATGTTGTGTTAGTTTCTGCTGTATAACAAAGTGAATCAGCTATACATTTACATATATCCCCATATCTCCTCCCTCGGCGTCTCCCTCCCACCCTCCCTATCCCACCCCTTTAGGTGGTCACAAAGCACCGAGCTGATCTCCCTGTGCTATGCGGCTGCTTCCCACTTGGTAGTATATATATGTCAACGATACTCTCTCACTTCGTCCCAGCTAAACCTTCCGCCTCCCCGTGTCCTCAGGTCCATTAGATTTGTTTTTGCCAATAATAAAAATAATAGCGGACACCACTTCCACCCCTAATCCCCACTGTACCCCGCATTATGCCAGATACCGTATGAAAATTCCTCACTTTACTTCTGTACATTAGAGACTGTCATCCCCAATTTGTAAATGAGGAAAAAATATTTGAGAAGGTAATTTGCCAAGTGCAATACTCCAAAAGCCAGAATTTAAAAACAAACAAACAGAAAGGTTTGCTCTAATCAAATTACCTAGCCACGCATGGGAAGTAGGTCTGTGGCTCTTTCCACTCACCTGTCAGTCTCTCCCAGAAGTGGCTTTGGTGGTTCATTTGAGTCCAAAGCACCCTCAACACTTAATTTTGGCAGATAGATAGTCATACTCATCTTACAGATGGAAAAATTGAGGTTTGGCCAAAGGAATGATCTTGTTCAAGTGCCAGAGCTGGTCAGCCTAGCTTAATACTTAATAATGAAGTGGTTATTTGCTGGCACTGTGCAAAACACATAATTCACATTATTTTAGTGCTCACAACACTCTTATAAGGAAGCTACTATTTTCATTCCGAGTGAAGAAAACTGAGGCTCAGAGGGATTATGAGTTTGTATAAGTTACACAGCTAGTAAGTGGCAGAGTTTGGATTTAAATCTAGGTCTTTTTGTCTACGGATGCTTCAAGTCTCCAAAACCATTCTTCCCCTACACTATGCAGCTTCTTGCTCCTTCCATTACTTTTAGATTTTGCCAGAGAGGAGTGGAGTACCTAACTTTTATCCAGAGGCTCAGGACATAGTAACAGCATCTAGCCTAGTACTGAGCTCATTTGCCAAGGCATCTTCTGGATGACGTGCACAGCACTTAATAAATTGAAGTATTTGTTAGTCAGTGGCTGGCTTTCTGTGTATAGGGCCCAGGCTGTACTATTATGGATTCTGATGCTTTTCCTGAAGAGCACCAGACATAATTTCTAGGGGCAGATCAGAGTTGGGTGTATTTCACTCATAACAAAAGCCAAAGTTCTTACAATGGCCAGCAAGATCCTGCAGGATGTGGCTGGTGGCTCCTGTCTGGCTTCCTATCCAACCACCCTCCCCTTCTGTCCTCTAGCTACACAGGCCCTGCTGTTCCTCCAATGCATCAAACACACTCTCACCTTAAGGCCTTTGCACTTGCTGTTCCCCCTGCTTAGAATATTCTTCCTCTAGATTTCCATGTGGCTTGCTCCCTGCTGTCCTTGATCATCTCGCATATCCCTATTCCCACCCCAGCACTCCCATCCCTTGTATTCCTCCCTTAATTCTTCTCCACAATGAATGACAAATGAATGATTATGAACTCCTGGTTCTACCCTTTAATTCTAACATATTGCACAGAACATGTAGGAGAGAAAACTGTGCAAAAGTAGAAGAGAATCATAAAGGAAATACCTGAAAAGTGTCTGTAATTACTAATGAAGGGCTTTCATGCATTGAGAGAGATCATTGCTGAGCTTCACCTCTCAAAAATCATTTATTTCATAGGCCACAGTGGTTTAATAAAAGATCCTATACATAACTAGGTGATAGCTGAGCAAGATAACTTAGTGTTTACTGTGAAGTCATTAAGTATTCACTAAGTATATTATAAATGCTAATTTAAATGGTAGTTGAAGATGTGATCTATCATAATTTGTAACTTTTATTTCATTCACATATCATGAATGAAATGACCAAAAATCTAGGCACTTCTTAAAAGAGCAGTGAGGTCTCAAGCCAACTCCATATCCAAATGAGCACTGCAGAATATCCTCCCCTCCTCCCCAAAGGGGAAATGCACAGATGGACCTAGGAGAAGATTTAAGAGCCTGACTAAAGTTTTGTTGAGTGAAGAATGTTTGTTAGTGTCATCTGAGAAAAAAGAGGCAGGCTATAAAACAAAGAAACCTGTGTTTCAGGAATCTTAGGATCATAATTTGGGTAGCACAGATTCCAGCAGTAACCAGAACAGTGTCCCATCTGGGGAACAAAAAGCAAGGGATTTTAAAGGAAAATGGAAAAGTGTATTTGTTTTACATAATTTGTTTGCCAAGAGATATGATTGGAATGTATATATATTTTTTTCTGTTACAATTTATTGGCTTGTCAATGATGTCTCATTTGTTATTAGTTAAGGCACATTTTTGCACAATTCTTAGGGATTCCTTTCTGAGCAAATAATTTTTTTCCCAGCAGGGTAAACACAATTCACAGTCTAACAAAATGGAGTCCTAAAGTACAAAGTGGAGTTATTACTGACAACTCCTTCCACATTTCCCCCTTTGGCTCATGATTTTTCCTGACAAAATGTCAACAGAGCACCATTAGATGCTCACGGCCAGAGTGGTTTGATTACCTGCTCCGGTTCCATCTAGTTCCTCAGTTGTGGGGGGGGAAGGGTCTTGTGAAGGCATTAGCAATAATTTCTTCCAAGTCTTCTGATTCATAAAGTCTGTCTCAATGAAGAACATCTAACATAGTCAACTGTGCAAACATAACCTGGGTAGTTAAGCAAGTTACAACAGAGGTTATAATTTTTAGCAAGCATTTGGTTAATATAACAATGCATATTATTAAGATAAACAATAATAATCCAGTTTGTAATACTGTTCTTAACCATGACCCTATTCCTGATGGTAACCAACTAGAGAGATCTAGATAATCCTCAGGTTTTGGTGTGTATCCTATTTCAGCCAGCAGATTGATATTACCTTTTATTACCTTTAGTTCTTGTGTTACTTTGCCAGACTGACTGATATAAAGCAACATTCTTCCCCTAGTAATATACAGGTGCCTCCTGTTGAACTGTCAAGATATTAAGTGCCCTTCTATTTCGTAGCACAGCTTCTGCCAGGCTATCAGTTTGAGTTTCATGATATTCAAATGCTTAGACAGAAGCATTGAAGGGGTTGGTCATAACTTTGGATAATTGTGTATTGCTTTTTCTACCCCAAACCAAGGGAGGAAGGCCCTGGCAAAAGCATGACCAAACCCTTTCTGTCTACAATTGGGTTATTAGTTGGCATATATTCAAAATTATAACCTTCTCAGCTTCTCCGAGATCTTTTTAACCGATATGAGAAAGACCTTAAGTTTGGTATGTGAGCAGTAGAGGGAAGGGTCTTTCTAACAGTGACGTCAAGGGCAAGAGCAATGATTCCACAACACGCTTTCCATTTAGTAGGAAAAGTTGAGTAAATATTTGTGCTACACATACAAAATGCCCAGAACCTTCTAGGGACAAAGAATAAGTAGGTTCTTGAACTGAAATTCTTTTATCAGTTTCAAAAGAAGAAATTTCATGGTCAAAAAAATTCATCTTCACTGAGTACATGATAATCTGGTTGACTGGAATTGTGTAAGTGGCTGTAAGAACATCTTATATTTCTATATGCCTGGAGTAATAAATGAGTTTATTATGGATCAAAATTTTGCCTAAGATTTGGGGAGTCTCCAGAGAAGAGGTAGGTGGAATTAACTTCCCACCATTTTACAGATTTGTGATAAATTCCCCACATTGTCCTATTAAGGGGGAGTACCTCCGTGTCCCAATATCCAGTTCTGTTATAGATTTCATTGCGCTACCACAAGGATTCATTGTGAGAAGTTACATTTTAGTCATGTAGACTCTAAGGAGGAGTGAACTCAGGATCATCTGAATCATACGAGTGTATAGGCACAGACATGCAATGGAAGGTAATATAATGTTTTACCAGTACCATTTATATTTTCAAAACATAGGGAAGTATTATGAGTCAACATCCAGATTCGAGTAAGAAGTATTCCTTTATGAGCAGTGGAAACCCAATGGAAAGTAGTAATATCTGGGACATGTCTCCCAGAGGGAAGGTGATGAGTGCTTGCTTTCAAAGATACCAAAACAGAACGCTACATTTTTGTTTGTTAGGGCCTTCCATTCCCCTGAGGACAGAGGTCAATCCACTAATTCTGGAGCATCATGAGTGTGGTTTGCGCTAGCACAAATCCAACAGTCAATAAGATTTGCAAAATCAGAAAGTTTCTGCAGGGTAGAAACAAAAGAGTGCAGTAAAGCATCATTATCAGCAATGAGGGTCACAAGAGAAGATAAAAGGCCGAACCAAGAGTTAAAATTATTCCTAACAACAAAAGTCATTATAAGGAGAATCTAAAGAGGGGTGGTTCAGTATGTTGGCCAGTATATGAGTACCAGGAAAAAACAGTCATAAAGGCAGCAAGTTCCTCTGATTTCATGGGGTTTTACCACCAACTGAGAATTCCTATTGTGTGTAGTAAGGCAAAAACCATTAGAATACCTATTAAGATAAACAGCAGTCCAAATACTTCAATCCAACAATGCTTCATGTCCAGTTTTCCAAAGCATTTGTGAGATGCTCTTTAAATTAAATATCAAGCATAAGCCTTCACTATGTGCAAGGAGGTCCATAAGAAAGAATACAAGAATACAGGTTATAAATGGTAACGTGTTTATAATATATAGAAAATTCTCCTAGAAGAATAATTAGAAAGGCAATAGCAAATCAACAAATTGTTCTGAAAAAAAAATACAGACCTGGTCCAGTCTTGGGAAAGCTATTCATTCAGATGTCATCTTCTTCAATTCCAGGTCAACTTGAGTTTAAAATTTCCAGTTGGTTCCACTGTCCACTGGGGGACAGAAGCCTTCTTTAAATGAGAAACATGGGTCAACACCCTTATGTTTAGTAGCACATAGATACTTGAGATAGATATCAAATTCATTAAAACAATGGGCAGAAATTGTGATCTAGAGAGGCTAAAAATTTCTACATATTTAGCATCGTGTTTTAATAATACCATTTGTCCTCTCAACCAACCCAGAACAGAGGGTGATAAGCACAACTGAAATGTTGTGGAATTGGCCAAGTATCACAGACTGCACTAAGAATTTGACCAGCGAAATGGGTTCCTCTATCACTAGGTAATTCCAGTGGAATTCTTCACATGGGAATTATTTTTTCCAATAGAATTTTGGCCATGGCAAGAGCACTAGCCCTTTGACAAGAAAAGCTTCCACCCAATGAGAATACATACAAACCATTACCAAAACAGTTACAACTTTGTGAAGGAGGTAATTGAGTAAAATCTAATTGCCATAACTTGAAAGAGCCTTTGGGTAAAGGGAAATGGCTCACTGATGTGTGTACAAGCTTGCCTGGATTATGTTTTGGGCAAACAAGACACCTTTGAAATAACTCAGAGGCAACTCTGGGAGAAGGGTTCCAAAACTGTTGTCATCCCCAATCTAACATTTTGTCTGTACCTCAATGTATCATTTCATGTGTCAATTTTAATATTATTTGTTTCTTGTGTGACATTGGATAGGGCCAGACGATGTCTAGCCTATCCCATAACTTAGACTCAGGATTATAGATGCATTTAGCATCTTTCCATTTTTGCTTTTCTTTAGCAGTAGCATGCTGTTCCCATATCTAATTACCTCCTTCAAATCTCTAGTGTCATTCACAATGGGGGAAATCATAAGTAAACAAGAAGAGTTTGGGAGAGCAGCTCTTTTAGCTGCCTCATAGGTCTGATGGTTTCCATGACCTTCATCAATATCAAACTTTAAATGACCAGGCACCTTAATAATTGCTAATTGTTTTGGCAGTAAGATGGCATCTAACAAGGCAATAACATAGGAGCTATTTAGGAGAATTAATGATTGAAAGGATGTGAACATGTAGTGACAAAAATAGCAGTTGAGCTAGGAGAAATAGTAAGAATGTAAACAGTTGATCAGCCATATGGCAGTCTTTAGTTCCTCCCTAAAGTACCTAGATAACAGTATTTGATGCACATTTCCTGAGTTGTTTTACAGATGTTAAAACCTCCACCAAATGGAGGAAGTTAACTACTCGATGACCATGAGCACATAGCTCCCAGACCTACTGGAGCCTGAGGATTGATAATGTTAACCCCTGTGACACTGCCCTGTTACTTCACCATCAATCGATCAGAGAATTTTGCACGAACTGATCACACACCCTGTGACTTCCCTCCTACACCTTGCCTTTAAAAATGCTTACCTGAAACCCATCAGGGAGTTTTGAGTATTGGCTGCCCTGGACCCCTTGTATGGTGTCTACAAAAAATGCTGCACTTTCCTTCACCACAATCTGGTGTCAGTAGATTGGCTTTACTTCATGTGAGTGAGCGGACCCAAGTTTGGTTTGGTAACACAGGGACAGAAGGGACCTGTGGATGAGAAGGAACCACCGCAGTCTTGGCTGCTGTCTTACCTGTAGTGCTGTCCTCTTGACCCCTATACTAGGCAATATTGGCTGCACCAGGGCTTTCTGCCCTCCTCACTGACCTCCTGGGGTCAACAGTAGCATTCTCCATAGTCACTTTCAGTTTGGTAAAGGAAAGTGGTCAGCCCCATGTGCCAAGAGGCAAGACCAGTAAAAGGCCCAGTAATGAGGACCACCTGACAGAACAGAAAGAGGATGCTCAATCCGAATTCAGGAAAGGACACCAGGGATGCCCGAGTGGGAAAAGGTCTTGCGGTAGGTACTCGACCAGTGACTTGACCTCTTCTGGTCAGTGTCAGTTTCTCCTGTAAGCTGTTTGCAAGACCAGAAACCCCACTATCAGGATGCCCTGTGAGCTGCTGGTGAGAAAGGAAACACCCACCACCCAACCTCTCTTCCCCTAACTGCTTGTGAAGTGAACCTTGGATTCCTTATCGACCAAGATTCTAGGGCTCTCCTCCCAGTACCAGCACAGAATGCCAGTTGCCCCAGAGGTCTGGTAAGTACCCCATGGGAATCCCTCCTGCTTTTAGCCCTCACTCAGAAGTCCAAAAACTCCTCCTTTTTCAGCTGAAAGGAGGAAAGAAACCCCCGCCTCAGACAGCCGTGCCACTCCCTAACAGACCAAGCCGGTCAGGAACTAAGGCGGCTAAGCTGCTCTGGCCCAGAGGCAGTCTTACCTCCTGTGAGATATTCCAACTGAGGAGGGACTTACTATCTCAAGCATGGATCATTATAAATTCAAGGGGGACCCTCAGTTATATCAGAATCCATGCCAATTTGACACCTCCTGTTTTGGTTTTTTGAGGAATCCATGAACAGTTTGGTACTGGTTCCAAGTTTCCTGAACCATAAACCTTATTTGGGTCAAATATGGTGGTATTTGTCTGCCAACAAATCACTCCAACCGCCCCCCCAACCCCCCGCCCCCGACCGTGGGTAGTTGGAAACAAATCCAAAACAGAACATCTAAGGTATAAGGAACAAAACATCCACCATACTAAACCATAGCCCGTTAGGGTGTACCCCACAGAACTGGAAGTTTTTGGGGTATCACCCCCTGACCGCAAAACATTTAATCTTCCAATGTAATACAGCCTGGCCCCAATATTGGCTGGGAGATGGGGAGAGTTGGCCCGTCAATGGGTCCCTATATTACAACACCATTTTACAGTTGCACCTGCTATGCCAGAGACAAAAGAAATGGGATGGACTTCCCTGGTGGTCCATCGGTTAAGCCTCCATGCTTCCACTGCAGGAGGCACGGGTTTGATCCTTGGTCTGGGAAGCTCTGCATGCCATGCGGTGTGGCCAAAAAAATGTAAAAAAAAAAAAAAAGAAATGGGATGAAATTCCCTATGTCCAGTTTTTAAATAGCCTTATATCAGAACAAAGGCCTTCAAAGGGGATGTGGGCTCTCCTCCACTGAGGTAATACCAGTTCTTGACCCTCCCCCTGAGGACATTCTTGATCTCTTCCCTACCCTCCTCCAGTATGTAGACAACATTCTCAATGCCAGCCCTACTAAGGAGGCCTCTGACAAGAATACTGTAACCACTCTGAACCACCTAGCCAATAAAGGATGTAACGTGCCCCCAAAAAAAGGCTCAAATATCACAAACTAGGGTGACCCACCTAGGCTTCTTTCTCACAGAAGGTCAGAGAAGCCTACGCAGGAAGGAAAGAAGCCATTTGAAGCCTCACTCTTTCTAAAACTGGAAGACAGCTTAGGGGTTTTTCCTGGGGATGGTCAGGTTTTGCTGCACTCTGGATCCCTAACTATGGTCTAATAGTTAGGCCTCTACATGAAAAGTTGAAAGGAAAGAATGATGATCTTTTTGAATGGAATTCAGAACGCAAAAGAGTCTTTCAAGAATTGAAAGAGCAATTACTTCAGGCCCTTACGTCCCTTTCAGATTTAGCTAAACCTTTTGACCTCTACATTAATGAGAGAAGGGGAATCGGTCTTGGGGTATTAGCTCAAAAACTGGGACCCCTTACTCGGGTGGTTGCTTATTTCTCTAAACAATTAGATCAAAATGTTAAGGGATGGCCTCCTTGCCTACAGGCAGTAGCAGCTACTACAGCCTTGCTAAAGGCGGTTGAAAAGTTAACATTTGGTCAGCCAATCACCATGTGGACTTCATACCAGTTTCAGGGTTTAGTAAGTTCGAAGGAAACAAAATACCTATCTCCCAAAAGGTCGATTCAAGTTCAGGCTATGTTTTTAGACAAGCCAGTGGCTACCATAAAAATCTGTCACTCACTAAATGCTTCCACCCTGCTATGCACAGAAATGGGGCCCCTGGAGCATGATTGTATAGCAATCATAGAGATGATCTTTTCCATTCATCCCGACCTAGGAAGTGAGCCTCTCCCAAACGCCAAAAAGGAATGGTTCACAGATGGGAGCAGTGTTATGAGGGAGGGAAAAGGGCTGGGGGGATATGCAGTGACCTCCCACACCTAAGTCATAGAAGCAAGAAGCCTACCCCCAGGGACTTCTGTCCAAAAGGCAGAGCTGATAGCCCTCACCCAAGCCTTAGAGCTCAGGACAGAGAAGACTTTAAATAGTTTACACAGACTCTTGGTATGTGTATGCCATCCTACACGCCCCTGGGGCTATTTGGAAGGAAAGAATTATGCTTATTGTGGAGAATAAGCAGGTGAAACATGGCTTAAACATATTGAGACTCCTAGGAGCAGTGCAGCTTCCTAAAAAAGTGACAGTGATTCACTGTAGGGGTCACCAAAAGGGGATGCAGAGGTAATAACGGGAAACAGTAGGCAGAGGTAACTGCCAAAAGGATGGCCCTAGAACTACTAACTTGGCAATGACCACTCATACCTAAGAGGCCAGATCCATCCAATTACTCCCCAGTCTATACAAAGGAAGAATTAGACACAGCCCCCAAATGGGGCTTCAGTAGAGATCTAGGAGGCCCTGGGTGGCTAGTTAATGACCATGGGCAATACTTCTTTCCCCAAACTGCAGCTTGTCAAGCCATCAGGGAGGATCATCAAGAAACTCACTATGGAAGGGAATTCTTATATAATTGGTTAGTTGGGGTCGTGATAACTTCTGGCATGAAAAATACAATCGGGCAGATAGTTGAGACATGCCTCACCTGCACAATGAACAACCCCAAAACCAGACCTCCCAGAGACCCCTAGATAAGGCCAATTCAGACCAGAGGGACATATCCTGGAGAAGACTGGCAGATTTATTTCACTGTCATGCCAAGAGTACCAGGCAACTTCAGCTATCTTTTGGTGCTAGCAAGACACATTTTCCGGGTGGAAAGAAGCATTCTCTGCTAGAACTGGAACCACAGCTGAGGTGGCTAAGGCATTACTAAAAGAAATAATCCCCAGGTTTGGGCTCCTAGGATCCCTACAAAGTGATGGTGGTCCAGCAATTGTGTCTCAAGTGACAAAGGGGATGACAAGTGCCCTGGGCATAAAATGGATCTTGCACTCAGCCTGGAGACCCCAATCACCAGTGAAAGTAGAGAGATCCAATCAGACCTTGAGATGGGCCTTAGCCAAGCTATGTTAGGAAACTTAAGAAAATTGGATTAAGTTGCTTCCGATTGCCCTGCTCGGCATGCAGTCAGCCCCAAGGGATAAGTTAAAGTTAAGTTCATTTGAACTCATGTATGGTAGACCCAAGACTGAGAGAAGGGACACCTTAACCCTCTTGAAATGGAACAACTCAAGTATGCCCTCCAGGTAGGAGAAACCATGAAAGCTGTCATGGAACATGGTAACCAAATGCTGCCCACACCCACCGAATTGGCCCTCTACCCGCTGAAGCCAGGAGACTGGGTGCACCTAAAAACCTGAGAAACCGGTAGCTTGCAAGGTCAGTTCACTCCTAAGGGGAATGGACCCCACCTGGTGATCCTAAACACCCACTCTCTCCTGAAGTAGCAGAGAATCACTCTGTGGGGACATTACACTCAAGTGTAGAGGGTCCCTGAGCCCCAACCTCCAGAGAGACAACCTGGGGCAACAGACCCCCTTGACTATTTGAGAGTGAACCTCTCTGACCTGAAGCTTCTCTTTCAAAAAACTACAAAAGTGTAACCAGAGAGATTCAGGCCACGGCAGTGAGCCTGCACATGAGGGCACACTTTTGCCTACAGGCAAAAGACCTAGATACCTTCATGCTTAGGAAAATATGACATGTGACAATTATTCTCTTGCTAATATTTGGGCCATATATCTTAAATTGTCTGGTGTTCTTTGTCTCTAAAAGGTTAGACAAAAGGGGGTTGCTCAGGGGTACAAATGCTTAGGGCTGAGCCCTGGCAACAATCAAACACATCTAAAGGTGGTTGGGGAAAAGTCCTGCTCCTCTCCCCGGGGTTATACCTACATCCCAATTCAACAGGAAGCAGTTACAGAAGACAGACCTGCGCCTCTCAGCACCCCTCAAGAATGAGGAGCGGAACTAGCGATGGAGGCAGGATTTGTCATCAGCAAAGCCCATTAACAATTCCCAGGAAGTAAAAATAGAATCTGGGTAATTAAATAAAATCTAACCTTTTTTTTCTTTTCCTTTGTGCTTAGTCTAGTTTCCCTTGCTCATAAGGTGCTGCGTGTAGAGGCCTCACACCCAGCACTTCAGACCACAGTTCCGAGTGAGAAATGGCTGCCCAACACTTCAGCTCAGGACCATGTGCAGCAGCTGCGCACGACACTCAATTCAAGATGGCGGCGGCAGGTGGTGTGCAGAGATGCTCCTTGCGCTGTGAAGTGGAGCATGAGCAGAGCAGCTTCACGGGACAGGTGAGGACTCCACTTCCGCCCCGCTGTTGGGAACCCAGTAAAGCAGCTCTGTCCATGGCTTGTGGAGATGGGGGAGAGTCTGTGCTCTAGAGCACAAGCTCACACCCTCCATTCTTTGATCAGATTCAAGCTTTCCTTGGTCTTGTTCAATTGCCGGCCGGAGAACACCTGTTGGGACCTGACTCAAAGGGGTCAGTAACAAAATCTCCTAAGATGTGCATCTACTAGCAGAAAGATGTTGAGTGTGTGAAAGTTTAAAAGTGTTTCTACTGACTACTGTACATAAAATTGATAAGTGGCAAGCATTTAATGTGTAGCACAGGGAACTTTATTCAGTATCTTGTAATAACCTACAATGGAAAATAATCTGAAAAAAAAAATATATATATATAACTGAATCACTTTGGTGTACACCTTTAACTAACACAATATTGTAAATCAACTATACTTCAATATTTTAAAAAGTGCTTCTACTGAATGTGGCACGTAGATTCTTAAAGGGGAACCCATGGCAATTTCTTTGGTTGCTTTGAGTTGGAGGGCAGTAGCAGAGAAAGCTCGTAAAGGGGGAGTTCTCTAGCAACAGGGTCTAGTTGGCTATGGTATCCAATTGGTCTTCTATGGTCCCCCTATTAATGGACTAGGATGCCCAAGGCATGTCCTTCTCATTCACAGATGAAAAGGGAAGGGGAGGGCTTCCCTGGTGGCGCAGTGGTTGAGAGTCCGCCTGCCGATGCAGTGGGACACGGGTTTGTGCCCCGGTTCGGGAAGATCCCACGTGCCACGGAGCAGCTAGGCCCGTGAGCCATGGCAACTGGGCCTGCGCGTCCGAAGCCTGTGCTCCACAACAGAAGAGGCCACAACAGTGAGAGGCCCACGTACCGCAAAAAAAAAAAAAAAAAAAAAAAAAGAATACATGATAAGGGCCTTCCCATCTATGCTGGAGAGAGTCCTTTAAATGATGTCTTTTCCAGTATATATAATCTTCTGGTTGTAGGTTATGGGGTATCTGATCTTCATCCAAAGGTATTTCTCTCTTTGATAAACTTCAGAAACAGACCTATAATGTCCTTTTAATAATTCAGTTAAACTTTGCTATAATGCAATACAGCGATAAGGAGCCATCTAGGAAGTGAGTTTAGGCTGTAATTACCTAACCTGAAATACAATTACAGCACTAGACCTTAATATCCACTAAAACATACTTTTTTCTCTAAAATTACTTTAATTCCCACCAAACATAGACAAATTAAGACTAATTTATTTGCAAAATAAGTTTGGTTTCAGTAAGTTTGACCTGATTATTTACATAAGTGTAACAAGAATGGCAATTGATCATGTAGGCTTCTGTAAATTTACTTCAATAGAACTTTTTATAAGGAATCTCAGATTGACTGTTGAAAGACTCCTGAAGCCAGGAACGTCATTCCAAGGACTCACCATGAGATTTGACTGTAATACTTATAGAGTTGGGTGAATTCCTTTCTTCTCAAGGCCCCCAAAATATCTTTAGGTTCTTACACCTGCCAGGAAGTGACCTTTCTTAGTCACCTGGTAAGGTTGCTGGGAACTCTGTAAGCAAGGTATCAGACTGTTTTTTTCCTAAGGAAATGGCTCCATAAAGTCCATCTTAGTTCTTTAAAGCTGTCTGGTTATATCTGATTCTATGTAATTCTCAAACATGACATTCCAGTCAAAGCCTTGGTAATATAACCAATGTTCCCATTTGTGTCCTGTTATAAGAAGAACACATTTTTATTGAACTTATGCAAATAACTATACTGCCATAAAAATAAGTATACTCACTAATAATTTCAAATTCTGGAGAGATGTTACAGAGAAAAAGACAAATGTTTCAATTCTGCTTACAAAGGTGTAATTTACCAAACTGCTCCAAGTTATAGTTAGCTTAAGCGGGGAATTTTCCTTATATCTGGAAAAGGAAGATTAAAAGACAGTAGTATTTCAGACAGAAAGTCATAAAAATGATCATTCAGCCCTTTGTAACTAATTCTTGTTGATCATGATTTCCGTTAACAGTTTATGAAGTCATAAAGTTTTTCTATTAGTGTTCTGGAATTTCTTACCCAGTTCAGTGGTATTATCTAAAAGTTATCAGAAACCTGCTCTTGTCAAAAAGTCCTTTTTATTAATCTTCTTGAAGAGTTTCATCTTTGTAAAGACATCAGAGTAAAACAATAACTGTCTGTAAATGACAAAAGACTTTGAATGGCATGGTTAAAGACGACTACAACGCAATTGAAAAGGAAATTTTGATATTTCTGTGACATACAAAATTTTAAGATAATAACCAGAATTATGACTGACAACATACCAACACATATCTGATTTTTAGGAATTTCATATAACTTCTAGAACATTTATATTAATAATATTTGCCCATACAATATAATCTAAGAAAATTTATCATCACTCATTTGACAATGCTTCCGACATAATTCAACATACCAAAATAAGCCTCATTAGTTTAATACCTCTCTTTGAGATGTTTCAGGGAACCTCTGAAACACCCCAAAGTTAGCTAGAGGTCAAAAGGACTTCATTCAGAATTGATTTGGGGGGTTTGTCAAAGATATCAAAAGGTTTTAAAACACTTGGAAACACTTGGTCAAACAGAATCACAGTCACTGTGAAACAATACTCAGTTAATTATTTAACCAAAGTGACACTAAAAGATTTCAAAGGTAAACTACAGAAAGTTATGAAAGGGAACTTAAAAGGTAAAGAAACTTTACAATCTATTATCAAAAGCAGATCAATACTGCAAGAAAACTTTGTCCTATTAACAGAGAGAAAACCAGACTCTACTTTTGTACCAGCTTACTTTTAATATTAAAACTTATTCACTCAATTAAATTTATTCCAGTGTTAGCCAGTCCTGATCACATACAAAACTCTTTTCTCAGGGATTCTGTTCCACAAACCTGTAACTTCCTTTTTTACCTTCAGATTTTGTCCCATGCTTTCCCCTTTTCTCTATTTTTTAACTTCTCTTAGGACAAAATTACTTTCTTTTCCCTTAAGAAAATGCATTTACGATCCTTAAACTCTTTTTTTCTGTTGCATATGAAGATGTTTTCCTTATTAATTTTAGTAGTCCCAATTATATGTATTAATTGTATTCTTAAAACCCTTAATCTCTAGAGAAAACCAAGAAGCAAGCAATTGTGAACTGTCATACTAGCATTTCCTGATTGGAAAACTTATGAACATACTCCACAACCTCTAGAAACACAGATTTTCTCATAGCATAATTTCTCTCCTTAATGTGGTACAAGATGTATGGGATAAACCCAAACATCTTTGGCTTCTTAATCTTATAAGAAGATAAAAGTAGTTAAACTTAGACATGCTCAACAATTAATTAACTATGCTTAACTTAGACATGCTCAACAATTAATTATTCTATCTTATTTGGAAATGATCTGGATATTCAATAAACTTCCATCATTTAGCTTACTTTAGAAATACTCTAAAGTTTTAAATTACCAAAAAGATTTGGAGAAACTACATAGACATGTCATCAAACATAATTTATTTTTTTAAAGACCTCAGAAAGATTTTTTAAAATTGAACATTGGTTTATAACATAATAGAAGTTTTATGTGTACAACATTATGTTTCAACTTTTGTATACACTTACAGTGCACCTACCACCAAAAGTTTTCTTTCCATCCATCACCATACAGTTGGTCCCCTTTACCCATTTCACTCTCCCTCTGGTGACCAGTACTTTGGCCTCGTTATCTATGAGTTTGTTTTTGTTTGGTTTGGTTTTATATTACTTTTTAAATATTCCACATATGAGTGAAATCATACGGTATTTGTTGTTCTCTGTCTGATTTATTTCACTTAGCCTAATATCCTCAAGGTCTATCCATGTCATAGCAAATGGCAAGATCTCATCTTTTTATAGCTGAGTAGTATTCCATTGTAAATATATATATATATATATATATATATATATATATACACAAAACATCTTTTTTCTCATGAATGCTGTAATTTTTATTGAGATATAACTCACATGCCATAAAATTCACCCTTTTAAAGTGTACATTTCAGTGGTTTTTCACAGAGGTGTACAATCATCACCACTAGTTCTATCACCCCAAGAAGAAACCCTGTATCCATTAGCAATTGCTTTCCATTTCCCACTCAGTCCCTGGCAACTGCTAATGAGCTTTCTATGGATATGCCTATTCTGGATATTTCATACAAATGGAATAATTACAATATGTCTGGGTGCCAGTAGTTTTTACTTTTAAAAAGGCTTCTTTCCCTCCTTTTTTTCCTCCCTTTAGATTTCAGGTTCTACCTGATTGAGTTAACTAGGCTCAGTCTCAGGCCATTTTGGGCTGTGTTTATATTTCTGATCTTGCAAATACTTGCAAGACAAAGACAGTTGCTTTCAATTTCCCAAAGAACTGGGGTGCTGCCTAAACGATATCAAAAGATTGACTTGCCCAAATCTTACCGAGTCCAAGCTCATACTGCTCACCACATGACAGACCAATCAGTTGAGAGACGAGATGTTCGGGCAAAGAATAGCAACATTATTTGGAAAACTGGTAGACTAAGAAGATGGTAGACTCATGTCCCAAAGAACCATCTTGCCATAATTAGAATTCAGGCTTCTTTTACACTAAAAGGGGAGGCAGTAAAGTCAAACAGCTTCCAGAGGGGATGTGTTAATTTCTTCCTTCCTGCAGTCATTCACAGGTGGGCCTGGTCAGGATGTTTCCTGTGAACTAAACAAAGGTATTTTAGCTTAATGCTCATTACCTGGGAAGCAGGGTTCCCAGAGATGTTCCATTATGTATAATTTAACTTATAGGCAACATCCCTTTAGTGATTAACTTGTAATAGATTACAAAGGTTCTTCCCTATTACACAACTATATTTAAAAAATTTTTGCTTCCTTATATCCATGAGAAGATTTCCCACTAAACTGGAAATCAAAAGAGTTCCATGTTCTGGAACTCTAAGGTTCAATGTATCATGCTTTCAAAAGTTTGCACAAGGCATTCAACAAAGGCCCTCTTCCAAGGGACACAAGTCAAACCCAGACCAATTAACCCTAGAGGCAAAAGAGTCTCCATTACTGTTTTTATTAGCCCTGAATATTAGCCCCAGTTTTTACCTCATACTGTGTGGGCTCCAGTAACCCTACTGGTTCCCCTTTATTATGTTAAATTAACATTGCCTGGGGGGCAGATTTATATGCCCTGTTTTATCATAGCAGGTGGGGAGAGCATTCAACAGTTGAGACATAATGTCTATCTCCACAATATAATCAACCAAAAGAGGTGCACCCGTCTTATATAAAACCATTCAAATAAACCAACTTTCTTATAAACTTCATCTCAATTCTATTAACTCTTACCCCCTTAACCTTAGCATCCATTAGGACCCCATTAACAAAGTCTTGGTCTCACAAGGAGCCCCGGAAACTTTTTCATCCCCTGGCAATTTTATCTATTCCTATAAAAAGGAATATATATTCCTATAAAAAGGAATCTATTCCTATAAAAAGGAATCTATTCTATAAAAAGGAATCTATTCTATAAAAAGGCTCTGGGGGGCTTCCCTGGTGGCGCAGTGGTTGAGAGTCCGCCTGCTGATGCAGGGGACACGGGTTCGTGCCCCGGTCCCGGAAGATCCCACATGCCGCGGAGCGGCTGCGCCCGTGAGCCACGGCCGCTGGGCCTGCGTGTAAAGGCTCTGCGGTCTCTGGTGAGGGGTGGAGCCAAGGGACCCAGGCCTATTTGTCAATCTTTAACTTCATTAATTGGCCTAACTGTTGCCCCAAGCAATTGCTGGTCAGGTTTCTCAGTGTAATTTTATCTTCCAGCATTTTAAATTTTTCTAAAGTGAAACAGTAGACTTGTATCAACAACAACGACAAAATTAATCAGTTGATCTAAGAAAATAAATGGAAAATTTTATTCAAGCCAAATTGGTGATTATAACCTGAGAACAGTTCTCAGAAAGCTCAAAGCATAGTTACATAAGTGTTTGAGACAGAGGGTTGTACATTAAATGATGTATTATTGACAGTTTACACAATCCAGATCGAAAGAAAGTACAAAGCAAGGAGTGGGTCATGGGTCATCAAGCCCTTTACAAGATTAAGAAGGAAAATTATCTCCTAAAGAATTGTGAGCTTTGATGAAATTAAGAAGAAATGTTATCTCCTCAGGAAGTCTGGTTAAAGCAGATGCACAACACACACTAAAGGGGAAGGAGGCCCAAATGGGCAAAGAAAAATTCTTTGTTTAATTTTTTCTTGTCTTGCCAGAAAATAAGAATTTTATTTCATCAATTGTTTGGGGCCCTTTAATGTTGGAGGACCAAAGGGGGTCCTTTTGGCTCATCCAACTTTAGGCAGTGCTGTATTCCAACCTTTGTTTTAATCCCATCAACTTCTTAATGGCCATCTAAAGACTTCCATTCTGCTGGGACAAGTCCTTTTAAAATTTTCCACCTTGTTGGGAAGAGTCTCTTGACTTTCCTCTCAGCTTTTTATTCCCTTGTTAACTAACCTAATTAGCATTAACTTAATCTTTTTATTAACATATGTAAGACCCATTGAGGGGAAGGTGAGATCACAATTTCAATAAGTCTTCCCAAACCATTTTGTTTGTTTAAAATAAGGGAGTTCCTAAGGTTAGCCATTTTGTCTTTGTATCCACCTTTTAATTTGGTCTTAACATAGGTACCAATAAACAGTTATTTATGATGAGAGCTCTCTAAAAATTTTCCAGTTTAGAAGTTTATTACAATTTAAAGCATCCCTCATCTAGAGGATCTTAATAGCAACTCAGATCAACAACACACAAGAGGTGTCCCCACAAGAGAGTGCAAAGGATGTAGCCCTTACAAGATCTAGAAAGTTTACTCCCCTTCAAAAAAAGTCTGGAAAGTAAAAGGTCTTTGTTGTACAGGTGGATGCAATGAAGACTGAAATGACAAAGGGTCCCTTGTGGACTGGGACCCCTTATGACAAATTTTCCTGAGAGCTGGCATGGCCAAAGAGACTGTCTGGAACCCCAGTGTATTTGATTGGCTGCCAAATGTACACCATATGCATACCTTTCAGATGGCAGAGACCAAAGAGAATTCTCTCACTGGTCAACAAACCAAAGAGGGTACCTCTTTCCTGAACAGCCTAAAGTTCAAGGAAACCCTACTCCTTACAGCAAGGAGTTTATCAACCACCAGATAAAACTCAGGATTATCAACCAATATGGGAGGTCTGAGACCCAGGAGAGATATACCCAGGTGTCTGGACTCCCTGAGGAGGTAGATGGGTACAAGGGGCCCTTGCTGGTACCAAGGCTCTGGATCCTCATAGAGCTCAGCTGAAGAAGAGAATCTGCTCAGTTCCCTTCATGGTCACCCGAACTGTCCACTGAAAGAAAAACAGACAATCTACAAGTTGTTTCAGTTTTACTGAGGGAACTTGCTGAGGATGAGAGGCTGGGCAGCAGCTCTGAGGAACGGCTCCAAAGAGGTAGGGGAGGAGCCAGCATATATATAAATTTTGGGGGCTAGGAAATACATGTAGTCAAGCACATATCTTTGTAAAAGATTACTGCTAATCACAAAGAAAAGATATCTCAAGTTAATGAATTTAGTGCTTTTCTGTGTATGGGAAGATGCAAGAACCCGGGATGCTTGAAATTCTTCCTCAGATACGTATCTTAACTATCTTAACTATCTTAACTTAACGATCTAGGGACCCATTCCAAAGCACAAAATGCTTCATCCTGTTTTTCCATCTTGATTCCCTTCAGGGTGCACTGTTGTTGGGCAACTGCAGTGGGTTTTGACTTAACCCTTTGTATAACTGGATGATAAGTGACACCCTTTGTTCTTTCTTTGTTCACAGAGGTTTTAGTTCAATAAGTAAGGCATAACAGCTTAATCCATATGAAGGGGAAAGGTTACCTACCAGACTATGCTTGGGAGGAAGAATAGGGAAGGGATGTCATCTGAACTCTCTCCCACCTGCTCCAAATAAGATCATGTGTCTACTGCTTTATAAATGTCTCCAACAGGAAATATTATCATCATCCCACAGTAAAGATCAAGCAAACTGCAAATGTGAATGAGTCACTTGTGACAGGTAACACATCAGCTTAAATTCACTATAGTCAGTATGTGCATGTACAAGGTCAGAGTGTTTCCTGATGTTCTGAGAAGGAGAAGAGAGAAGAGAGTTGGCTGAGGTATCACGGAGGTGACGGGAGTAGGAACACAGCTTTGAGGACTTTACAAGAGCTGGGATGCTGGAGGGAGTCTTAGCTAACTTCACAACTCTGGAGTAACTGTAACGGAGTTAGTCATCAGTGTTGTCAGCCTTATTCTTCCTCTGAGGTGGAGAAGGAGTGCCAATAAGGCAAGATTCTAAACATCCATGGGGTCCTGGCCATATATTGATAATACTACTATAAGATCTCCTTTCAGCTAAGTTTGGCCACATGACTTCAAGCCCCAGAAATTCGTAACTGAATATATCCAAATGAATGTGAGTAACATCTTAATACATGTAGTTTGTTAGAATCAATGAATATTTAAATTGATATACTATGCCAGTTATATTGGTATCAATTCTCCTTTATTGATCTCAGAATCATTTAAAAGATAATGAAAAAGACTAGAAATAAGTAATAATCATGAACCACACAAGACGTATATATACAATTAAATAATAAATAGTATTTTTCAAACTTAAGTGATGTACAGATTCCTGTCTAAAGGAAAATAAGCTTCTCATGGACCACCTAATGCTTACATAAATTATTTTTATTATAATGTTTGGTAAAAATATATCAACGTAATCTTGGTATAAATGCCTTATGCTTAAGGTATAAAACCAAAACATGTTTACAAATTCAATATAAATAAAGTCAAATAAGCTTCACCTGAGCAACATTTGATGTGACACATGATGTTGTTTTGCTGAAATTAAGATCCTACCCAAAATGTGAATATGGTATGATACAGACTCTTTGGAGTTCAACGATCCATCTCATAACTCTTGACTGTGCTTTGGGGAAGATGCCTGACCTCTGTCCATGTGGGTTCTCTTGAGCCTCCTATACACTCCAAGGGCGGGGACGGGGAGTTGTGCCTGGAAACCTGACTGCCCCAAATTTGTGCTTAGAGGGGTTGAACTGAACAAGCAAGCACAATTACCCTGGGCTGGGATAATGATTATTGCGTTATAAAAAAAATTTTTTGGGGGCTGGTGAGAACATTTAAGTTCTACTCTTTTAGTAAATTTTAATTATAAATATGGTTTAATTTTTTTTCATGAAAATGAGAGCATACTATTCATATTGTCATGGTGTTTCATATTAGCACTATAAATTTAGATATGTTTTCCATTGTGAAGCTGTATCATTATTTAGCCAACCATTCTTGATATGTACTGTAAAAATAATACATCTAATCCTGCTTGTTTTCATTCCAGGTTCACAAAGTAGCCTTCTGATTATCTATAAATGTGGCTTCAAGCACACACCAGCTACAAGAAGAGAAATTAATAGCCAGAGAATGAAAATTCTTGTCTTGTTGAAATAATTAACAAAAGGACATTTTTGTTAGAACATTACATAGAAGTTTGGATGAGTGTTTTCTTTACTCCCTGATCACCTTTGGGGGTCCTAAAACTCTAATCAGTTTTGTGTTTGCCCCAGAATAGGAAATAAGGTGACTTCACCTACATACCACCTGGAGAGATATCTTTATGCTAACCAGCCAGCCTTCCTTAGGGGATGCCTCCTTCTTGCATTGCATTTCAAGTTTTAACACTACCTTCATTGTCAGAGTTGGTGAGTTTCGGCAGCAAGAGTCTGGGACATGATCTGGAAAGTCTTAATCAAAGGAATAGAGATTTGAATTGGGCCTTAAAAGACAGATATGATTTAGATGGGTGACCCAGATGGGGCATGTTGATTAATAAATGAGGGTCACGTCACACAAGCAAATTCAGCTGTCAACTTCTGAAAGACAGTATATAAGGTGATTGGCATGGACTGAAAACAAACATGGTGGGAAAATATATGTGGTGGGGAAAAAAAACATGAGGGAGGGAATCTTCAGTATCATCATTCTCTTCAAAACATAATGAGATAAGAAAAGGGATAAAAGGAGTATACATATTGAAAAGGAAGTAAGACAACTATTATTATTTGCAGATTATATGGCTGTTCTCCACCCAAAAAAAGGAAAAGGAATCCAAGAGAATCAACAAGAGAGTTTTGTAAGATAATAAGTCAAAAGCTATATATACGTATATATATATGTGTGTGTGTATATATATATATATATATGCATACGCACACACACGTATACATATATAATATAGCACTGTCCTATACAGCACTTATAAACAATCGGAAAATATAATTTAAAAAGTCTTATTCTCAATAGTAGCAAAGCCTATGGACTACCTAGATATAAACCTAATAAGTAATGTGAAAGAGTTATAAGAAGAAAACCATGAAATTTTACTGAAACATAAAGGAAGACTTGAGAAAATGGAGAGATATGATATGTTCCTGGTTGAAAAGAATAAATACTAGAAAATGTTCATTTCTCCCTAAATTAGTCTATAAATGTAATGCATTATATCAAAATCTCAATGGAATTTTGTTTGTAAAGTTTACAGATGGTTTTGATTCCCTGCTCCTGCCGTAGGCCCCATCTCCAAATACCATCACACTGGGGAACACATACCATCACACTAGGAGTTTGAGGGGTGCACAATTCAGTCCATAGCACTGGGTTATTGGAAGTGTTGGGAAATGCGCTCTTCTTCCATTTTTATCTCTGCAGGAATAAAAACAGAGCCATAATTTCAGAGTAAAATATAATAATCTCCACACAAAGCATCATCTGCTGGGATCAAGGAAGTACCTATATGCTAGGAGTTAGACCACTTTTCAGCAAAGACACCACACTTTCTTTTGCAGAAAGACTTGCAGAAGTCAAGTGGGAGACCCCAACCTCTGTGTCTCTTAGAAGACTAAAGTGACATTCTTTCAACTCTCATAGCTCTAGGACCTCCAGCACTGATTACCCCATCCTTTGCTCAACCAGTGGATGCCATGGTGTGCTGCCAACATCTTCGCCACCCTTCTTTAGAACTGAAGAACTCATTTTCCCCAGCTGCTGGGAATGTTGGACGTTGACAGCAGTGAGTTGAGTTCCCCTCCAGAGTTTGCCCTTGGCTGAAGGAAGCCACCTCGTTCAAGCTCCTGCCCCCTTCCCCAGGCCACCCAATATCCACATCCGATGACTGACTGATGTAGGGGTATAAAACCCTGGCCTCCTTGCCTCAATTCAGGGCAACTCTGAAAGGCTTTCCCAGTTCTAGAGCTACCCATCCTACCAGTAGAGGCCTTTGTTGTGAAAGCAACACAGTCCAACTTCTCCTTCTCCCCAGTCCTGCTTCCTTTACTTCCCTTAGGTATTAAACCTCTTGCACACACAAATCTCCATCTTAGAGTCTATTTCCTGAAGACTCTGATAAGGAACAATCTCTTGTTCCTATCTGGCTTTGCCCATGGCCTTTTTGTATCCTTCCTTCACCCCTCTGCATTCTTTGAAATTCTGAGTGCCTTCTGGAATTCCTGATCAATCAACAAAAATCTTTATATGAAGGTTTGAGACAGACAATTTTCTTTCAGTCCCTTGGATGTTAGAAGAGTTATATCTAGTTTACTCTTTTGGGGAGGGGCCTGTAATAGGCACCCAACCTTGATAGTTCCTGGGCTTTGTCTCCTGCCCCACCTTGCCCTTCCAGGCCATGAAAACCTAAGTTCATATTTGCCCAGTGTGACAAATACTGTGCTGCTGGAAATGAAAATTCCAAAACTCACCTTTGTAATTATGCTCTGTACCCCCACCCTGATGTAAGTACAGTACTCTCTGCAAGCAAAGTTTTACAAGAGGAACTGGGGGTGGAAGCATGTTGCCTGCTGCCACCTGGTGCAGAACTGTATATTTAACGAAGACAGGCAGCAAGTCTAAGACTTGGGTCCTTTGAGAAATATTCATCAACTAGGAAAAATCACTTGCAATCGTTATGACTCTGTTTGCTCCTTTAAAAAAAGGACTATTACCATATTACTTAAATTATAATGTTGTTGATACAAGCAATTAGAACTTTCGAAGACAAGTGGTATAAAATAGCAAGTATTCTTATAGCACAGCAAACGTTCTGCCATTTAGTAGTAAGGGCCAAAATTATTTTTCCAGGGTTATTCTTTTTTTCTCTTGATTACGATCATGAACATGTGGTAGCTGATCAGAAACTGGAAGCATGGTCAATGAAAGAGGTCTCTGCCATCCTCCATTTCTTCTATTCCATTTTCCCAAATCTCTAGGGTTATGCTATCTCTTTGGATCAGGACAGGCTATTGGGAAGGTGTCAGATGACTGTGGCTTTTGGAAAAGATAGATCTCACCAGTAGCTGGAGAATCTGGTTATCTACATGGTGAGAATTGAAAGGTTCTACAAAGGTCTGCTTTCTTCTCAATATCTTCTCCAGCACTCTGAAGTGTGGGTGGAGTAGGGGTGTCCTAGCTGAGTTGATCTGGTGCCTATTCCCTGTTAAAAAAGAAATAACAGGCCCAAGATGGAGTCACCTGTGCTAAAAGGAACACTTAATACCTGACCTTACTGCAGTTACAACCTTCTCCAAGAATGTAATCCTAACTGGTCAGTGTGGAATTTTCCAGTCAGTACCATGGAGGAGGTAATCCTTTCCATCCTCCAAAAGGAAGATGAGGTAACCTGGCACATAGATCCCCTTCATCCCATATAGATCGATTATCTAAGCCTGAAATAATCTTTATGTTTTGTTTTGTTTTTGCCTTCCTTGTCTTACCTTTAAAAACCTCTCCCTTTCTATAGCCTTTCAGAGCTCCCCTCTACTTGCTAAGTGGGATGCTGCCCAATTCATGAATCATTCAATAAGCTAATTAGATCTTTAATATTTACTCAGAGTTTTGTTATTTAACATCCCTGAGATTCACTTTCATCTCTGTGTTGGTTTCATTATCAAGCTGGGTAGCAAGAAGGCTCCAACAGTTTCAGGCCTCACAAGAAATTCAGAAGATAAGTAAACTGCTTCAGCCTTAGTATTCCAAGCAATTCACCCTGATTAAACTATCCACTGTTTAGACTAGGACTTTGGCTTGGGGAATGGGACTTACTATTTAAATTAAGACAATCCTTGGAGATGGAAGTGAAGTCAGCTTCTTTCAAGACATATAGAATGAAGGGGTCTAAATGGATATAACTAATCATATGAATAAAATCCTGGTTGTGTTCTATTAAGAAGGTGAGAGGGGAAATGGATGCTGAGTAGGCAATCAACAACGTTCACTTAGTATCAGGGATTGACTTAGCACAATACAACACACAGGTGATAATGTTCAAATGAAATTCAACTAGTGTCAGGGAATCGATAATGAATAGTGGTGATCACAGCAAACAGGAATAAAAGATCAACCCAATTCTAGGCAATGTGGCCATGCAAGAATATAAACCCAGTGTTACTAGATCTTCAACGTTTTCAAGAGAAGTTGGTAATCTGGATTTTTATGTAAAATATCTTATTTTAAATGTTGGCAACTAAGTCAGTTTTTGTTTTTAACCATAGAAGGCAGCCGATACCGTCCAAAATAAGCAAAGCATACCTGTTGGCCACATACAGCCTGTGAACCTCAAGTTTACAAACGTTGGGGCTAGAATCATTGCTTGCCATTCAGTGGCTCTGTGGATGCAAGGGCTGCCGAGAGCAGAGCAGAGCAGCCAAAGGAGGGAAGTCAGAGAGTGTCATTATTTCATACAATGCTTTTCCGTGGTGGGTCCCCAAACACGGTTCTCAGGCTTCTGCTTCACCTAACAAAACGTAAAGTCCATTTGGAGCCGGTTACTTCTTTCTAGGCTAGGCAAAGTGTGATAGTACCAGGAACAGTGAACACTTGTATCCCATTGTTTACGTTCCGACGTTATTAGGTAGTTTTTCATAGCTCTGCGAGGCATACAGCTTTTTATCAATACATTAGATTGATTACCTTCCTATCATTAAAACACATTTAGTTTAATTGAGCGGGAAATAGCAGTTTGTTATTAACTATAAAAATCAATGCTTAATTAGCTTAAAATAGGCTAATGTTGAGATCAGAAACTACTTATTGATTTACGTTTATCTTTTCCCTGCTCAATTTCTGCTTCAAAAGAAGCACAAAAGCAACTGTCAATCCCGTTTGCACATTAGAATCTTGTGCGGGTGCGGGAGGGCTGGGGAAATGCTTTTTTAAAAAGTGTGGATGCTCAGGCCCTATCCTAGAGGGTACAGAACTCCCCGAGTGACTCTTATGTGTAGACAGAGCTTTTATACATTTCCCTGTAAGAAAAGTCTACAAGCTCCGAAACCTACCTAATCTCTTGGGTTTTCTCCAGAACCCTTCATTTCAGCAAGAAGGGGCTAGAAGTAATACTTTCCCCAGGTGTCTGAAAACTAGTTCTTTCCCCTGGAGATTGACGGGGCCATCAGCCAATCGGCAGTCTAAGGAGAACCAATTGAGACTCGGTAGAACCAATAATAGGCAACAAAAAAATAGGCACTTTAACAGGCACTTCGTCTCAGTAGAAAAAGCAGGTCTTAGTAGCAATGGCCAACAAACGGAAAAAAGCAGGGGCACCCTCTCCGGCGTCAGCGAGGCCTCGGGACACCTGGAGATCTGAGCTGCCGCCGGGTCCCCAAGCGTTGCTAAAGAGACGGCGCTTACTTCTGTGCCGGGGCGCCCTGGAAGTGCGTCACTTCCGCCCGGTTGGGTCTTGTGGTCCACTGCGCCAGGTTGAAGCGACTTCCTCTTTCCTTTCCCTTCTTCCTCTCCCTGGCCCCGCCTCCCGGGAGCCTCGCTTGGGCTTCGCTTGCGGGTAAGGGGTGAGAGGTGGGAGTGCTACGCGGACCTTGGTGAATAACTGCCCAGAGTTCTGCTCCTGGGCGGCGCAAGTTGGAAGAACTCAGGTTAGATCTCTGACAAGGGTGGGAGGGACTCTGCAGGCACCGGGATCTCCACCCTCTCCCGCTCCCAGGCCTCCCTCTCCGGGGCCTGCAGTTGGCCCATCCGGATGCTGGGGTCCTTGGCCCTTCTCGAGTAGGATTGAGGCCCTTGTCCTGCTCCTCTCTCTCCAGGCGAGGTCCCACTCAGGTTGCTGCCACCGATACCCTTCTCCTGGAGCTTGAATTGGAAGCAGAGTAGTGTGTAGTCTCGTTGATGGAAGTAGTAAAGTGCTTTAGCATCTATTCCGCCTCCTATGAGCTCTGAAACCTTGGGAGGCAAGTAGGGCAGACAGAATATCTGTTCTCTTGCATTGTGCATATAGAGAACTCACTCTTCCAAGGCAGCATGGCTCCCTAAAAGTTAGAACTGGGATTCACACCCAGGTCTAGCTTCCACAGGGTTGCACAAACTCGTGGGGAGAGCGTTTGGATATAGAGAAAAAACTGCAAATATATAAAGGAGAGCTAGCATTTCTGAGTGCATACTTCATGCTAGGCATTATGCAGAATTCTTTCTGTACTTACTTATTCCTTATAAGGAGCATAGGAAGCTTATATTGTTGTTATTTCTGGTTTAGGAACTTGAGGCTCAGAGATGATAAATGACTTGTCCAGTATTAATAATTTAGTAGACATCTCCCAGGTCTCTTTCAGCTCTCTGATTCTCCCAACACTATAGAATTAACTTCTTTTCTAATCAAACTGAACTTTTCAGATGTTGACATTTCAGGAAATGAGATTCCTGAAATTTTTCTTGGTCTCTTCACCCTTTGCCCATTGGCTTATTTCTTAGCAGCATCCTATTTAGAAATTTGTAGTTCCGTAAATTCAGCTGTGACTCTTACCACAATTTTTCTCTTTCCAAGAGAAACTTAAGGATCATGTTGCTGAGTGTGGAATTGATGGATCCAGGTTAAAGGACTGGCCAGAAAAACTGCTAGTTTTTACATCATAGGTGGACCCTCTTTAGTTCTCTTTGCAAAACTTACCTAAGTTTCTGTCTTTTTTTTCTCTCCAGGAAAACAGCTATCATCTTGTGCCAAGATGTCAGGAATTGGAAATAAAAGAGTAGCTGGAGAGCCTGGCACATCTGTGCCTCCGGAGAAGAAGACAGCTGTTGAAGACTCAGGGACCACGGTGGAAACAATTAAGCTCGGGAGTGTCTCTTCAACGGTATGTGGAAACAATGCTGTGAGAGTGTGTTTTTCTTCTGTCCGTGGCAACCTGAAAGTAATAATTTACGGAAGCCTTCTGGAGTAAGGGAAATTGATTTGAAAAGAAGAGGGAAATGAAACAGCCAGAAGTAGATGAAATGATGCATTGCTCATTTCTGAAGAAGAAATATATTGACATTTGATCTTTATTTTTAAAGGTATGTTTATATTCTCTGAAGATTCTGGTCCCTGATACAGCATTGAGGTATTCAGCATTATAGGTATTTAGTGAGGGAGCTATACACTGATTTTTCATTCATTGAAAACTTAGGTGCCAGGTACTAAGAAGCAATGTAGAAAATCACCGAGAGAGTGTCTTCTTATTTCCTTGTCTATAAAATGTAATTATAGTACCTAACTCACTGGGTTTTTGAGAGGATGAAATGAAAGAGTTCCTGCTAAGGAATATTACCTTTAACATGGTAATGTACTATTAATAGTTTTTATTGGGCTAGACATTGTGGCTATAGTGGTGAATAAAATAGATATTGTCCTTGCTGTTATGGAGTTGACAGTTTTATTAGACTGTTATACACCAACAGCTTATAGTAATGTTATATGTCCATTAGACATCAGAAGCTCACTATAATAGGTCAGGAGTCTGTATTTTGGAGCTCAGCCATGGTGATATGGTGTAAAAATGCTTCACATTTGTATAGCCTACAAAACCACATCTACTCTTTGAAATTGAGGATCAGAGAGAATAATAGGAACATTCAGAGTAAATTGTTGATAAGTATCATTTCTGAAGTTGTCTGGGGTTCATCAGCCTCCTGTTGCCAGGAGGTGATTTTTGTCTTGGCACTGTCTCACGTCATGCATCCCAAGGACATTTATTCATTCAATAATAAATATTTGTTGAGAATCTGTTATTTGCCAGACACTGTGCTTTACCCTAAGGACAGCCCCTGGACTTCAGCTTGTAGGTTGGCACTGAGCAGGGAACAGACTGTCATAATAGAGTGGGAAACGTGCTCTTCACAGGGATAACTACATGTGCTAAGGGAAGCACCGAACACACGTCCCATTTTGGACTTTATCCAGAAGGCCGTGAGGAGCTACTGGAAGGTTTTAAGCAGGGGAGTACCATGCTCTGACTTAGGTTTGGAGAATAGACTGTAGGGGAGCAAGGGTTGTAAGCAGGAGTTCAGTTAGCAAAATTGTTTCCTCATTCCTTCTCCCTCTCCTCCCTCCCACTCTCCCTCTCTAAGGGTGGGGAGCTGGTGCATGTATCCACTGATCCCTGCCCCAGTTGGTTGAAGGTTGCCCTTGAAGGCAGTAACTCCTCCTTTGCACTTTGAGGTTGCTGTAGTAAACAAACTGAGGTTGTGGAGCAAAAAACTTTGAGACTGCAAGGTATGCTTGAAGTGGGACACTGGTAGGGTGACTGGAGCTGTTCACCGGAGGTGTGCTGAAGTCTGGAAGGCTGACAGATCGTGGCATGGGGCGCAAAAGTGTCTGCTACATGTAGGAGGCTGTTGCCGTAATCTTGAGGGATCACGGTGGCTTGGGCCACTGTGGAGGTAGTGTCGACAAGATTTGCTTGTGGATTGGGTGAAGTATATGAGAGGAAGGAGGCACGATGACCCCAGGATTTTGGAAGTATGCAGTTTTCACTAACTGAGCTAGGGAAGGGTATGAGAGGAGCAGATTTCTGGGAGCTGTGGGGATGAATCATGAGTTTGAAACTGGACATGTAAGTTTGAGGTATTTATTAGACCTGTGAGTGGATAGGTAGTTGGATGAGGTGATCTGCAGTCTGTGGAGAGATCTGGGCTAAAGCTGTACATTTGATAATCATTATTTTTTTAAATGGTATTTAAATCCATGAGACTATAGACTCTCCCATAAGGAATGAGCATAGATAAAGAAGTCTGAGAACAGGGCCCTGGAGCACTGCAACCCTTCACGTCAAGGAGATGAGAAGAGACTAATTGAAGAGGGGCCATTGAAGTAGGAGGAGAATAAGAGAGAGTGGGGTCCCGGAAGTCAAAAGAAGAAAATGTTTCAGGAAGAGGTTGATCAGGTGCTCCTGATGGGTTGAGCAAGGGGAGGACTGAGACTTAGATTTAGCCTTAGAAATTTCACTGGAGACTTGACAAGAACTGTGTTGGTGGAGTGGCGGCAATGGCAGCCTGACTGCAGTGAACTTAAGAGAATATGAGAGGAGGGAAAAGAGGGCAGAGGTGTTGCTTTGGAGGAGTATTGATGTAAAGTAGAACCAAGAAAATGGGGCCTTAGCCAGAGGGAAATGTGGGGTTGAGGGAAGGTTTTCTTAATTTGTTTTTTAAAGTAGGAGATATTACAGCATTTTTATTTATTGATGAAATGATTTGCTAGAGAGGGTAAAGTTGATGATGTAGCAGAAAAAGAAGACAGTTACTGGTGTGATGTCCTTGAATAGAAGAAAGAATGTAATACGATGCACAAGTGGGAGAATGGGCCTTAACTAGGAGAGGGATGGTTTATCGACAAGAAGGAAGGCAAGGGATGTGGGTTCAGATGTAAGCAGGGCAGTAGTGAGGGTTGTGGGAGATGGAGGTGGACATGCTCTTCTGATTGCTTCTGTTTTTTTTCAGTGAAATCAGAAGCAAGACTCATCTGAGAGTGAGGATGGGGGAGGAAGTTTTGGAGGTACGAAGAGACAGGAGAAGGTAGGAAGTAGTCACCTTGAAGAGAGAACGGACTAGAGAGAGGGAGTAGGGCTGCTGGGCAGCACTGAGGACCTACCTGAGTCTGTGAGCATGAGTTTAAAGTGAGACCAGTCAGCATGGTGCTTTATTTTTTCTAGTCACATTTAGCTTCATGGATGTAGGTGGAGAGTTGGATGTTACCAGGATTGGGGTTTTCAGCAGGCAAATATGGAGCAAGGGAGGAGAAGGTTATAAAACAGTGTGACTGGTCGTGGAATTTATGTTTGATAAGGAAGTGAGGAAGTGAGAGGAGTGAAAGACATAGGTACAGGACGAAGGTATAGGACCAGTGGATTGTATAATAGATCCTGGAGGAGTTGAAGAATTGTTGGAGTTGATAAACTATAGAGAGTGAGCTGGAAAAACAGGTGGTAACTGTAGAGAATGGGTTGTTTGAAATTGAGTTTATAGAGAACATCCAGGTACAGCTAAGACCACGAATAGGAATAACTGGGAGTTTGGTGACTGAAGGAGGTAAAGGACAAGATCATTGGAGGAGAGGAGGTCAGGATACAGGATCTGAGATACAGGAACGATCATCTATATGGGAATTGAAATCAGTAAGAAGTACAACATGAGTAGTATTGGAGAGAGTGATGACAAGCCAGGTGCTAAATCTTCAGGAAATGTGGGGAAGTGACCTGGGCATTTATAGGTGAGTGCAGCAAGGCAGGGTGGCAGGTGGTCCAGACCAATGGCATGAGCTGCAAAGCTAGGAGGTTTTAGGGAGCAAAGTGGATAATGGCTTAGTGGCAGTGGAGAGCAAGGAGGACACCCACCTGCCTCCAGGCACAGGGCTTCAAAGCATGTGGGAGAGAAACAGCCATCACTGGAGAAGCCTGCAGGGAAACAGTGTTCTTATCCAGGTTTCAGGTGGAGCAAAGAAGGGGAAGGTGATGCTCAGAAAAGAGGTTAAAGATATAGTTTATTAATAGTATTCATAAACTGGTACAGTTGGGAAGCTGTTGACAGTTTTGGTGTATCGAGACTGTTTAACCAAATGGAAGAGAGGAAAGTAAAAGTGAAACGAGAAATTGGTGCTCTAATAAACGGTTCTTACTTTAAAATATTCATTAATTTCTCAGTAAAGTAAAAATGTAATCATTTCGACATGCTGTTTCTTTGTCTGAAGTTCTCCCTCCCCCCCATCCCCCCACCAGCTTTTCTTAGAGAGAGGTTAAAGATACTGAGAGGGGTACACAATTACTGATGGAGTGACATTTTTGCAGAAACAGAAGAGAATGGGATCCTCAGCACAAGTTGAGGTTTTAAGAATATGGGCATAAGTTGGTGAGTTGTGTGGATGGGTTTAGGAGATAGGAAATTGAAGAACTTTCCATCTGATGGTTTCTGTTTTCTCTTTAAAACGGAGGCCAAGTCACCTGCTTAGTGTGATGTGAGAGGAGACAGGGTTTGGTAGTTTGACGTTGCCTCAGTGTAGAATAGGAGCTAGATCACTTGATCCAGAAAGAAACATTTCCAGACAAATGATAAGATCTGCTCAGGTTAGAATTCATTTTATAAAGGCACCAGTCTCCCTGGTTTAATGACCTTATCTAGAAGTCTCAGCATACTGGGTATAGGAATGGAATAGTCTAATACGTGGACTAATTCAGATTGGGGTTTGTTCGCAGAGGTAGAATAAAAAGATTAAAGGCAGAGAACTTGAGGAGCCTGATAGGCAGGAGTTTGAAGGAATGTATTATAGGGTATAGTCAAGATATGGAAGATAGTGGAGACAGAGGAGAAAGGAGAAAGTTCAAAATTTTGGAAATCCAGATGAAGACTGGTATATTGAGATAAGAGCATGAGCTATCTGGAAAGATGGTTTTATTCAGAGAATGGAAAGTTGGAATTTAAGATTTCAGATGTGACACAGTTCCAGATAATGACAAAAGTCTAGGATGTGGCTTTTGAAATGTCTGGCTGAAGCACAGTGAAGGAAGTAATCATTGGAGTTAAGGAATTCAAAATGCTGACAGTGTAGATGCTAGAGGATTGGATGGTTTGTCCACACAGGTACATGTCCACATGTATATTGAAGTCACCAGATGTGTTGACGGGGACTGGGATACAGAAGGACCTGGTTGTCAAAGTCTTGAATAAATGACGGGCAGTGGTTAGGAGATAGCTGATTGATTGGGGAAGAGGGTGATCTAGCTGGATGGTGGAGCCTCACAGTAGCAGTATTTTGTGGATGTACATGTGACTAGAACAGTGAGCTGGGTGAAGTCAAGGTTCTAGTGTATATGTGTGTGTCACTCTTTGCTCCCATCATCACAGACCTTTACCTTTATTTATTTCTTCTGCTTCTACTTCTTATCCCATTATTTGCTGTAAGATTTTGTTAATAAATATCTTTTTTCATAGGAACTAAGTAATGCACATATTAGCCCCTGTTGAGTTTAACCACTGATTTGTCTAATTTCTTTATGGAGATTAATAAGACTGGTTTCCTGGGGCAGGAGGAGTTAGACATTCGAACACTGCAAGCCAAAAATCGCAAACTGGCAGAAATGCTGGATCAACGGCAAGCCATTGAAGATGAACTCCGTGAGCACATTGAAAAACTGGAACGAAGACAGGCCACCGATGATGCCTCACTATTGATCGTCAACCGGTACTGGAGTCAGGTAGCTAGCTTGTTTTTATCTGAGCATTGTAGTTCTCCTTAGCAGACTCTTTATTTCCAAAGTTGTTTCCTTTTGTATTTTCGTAACTGTACCTTCCCTCCTCCAGTTTGATGAAAACATCCGTATCATCCTTAAACGTTATGATCTGGAGCAGGGTTTGGGAGACCTACTCACAGAAAGAAAAGCCCTTGTTGTGCCTGAGCCGGAACCAGACTCTGATAGCAATCAGGAACGGAAAGATGACCGAGAGAGAGGTGAGTGTTGGTGGTGGATTTGCCACTTCATGCTTTCTGGGTGTTTGAAGTAGAGTTTCGCTTTGAGGCTCTCCATTTGAGGGGAAAAAATAGATTTTGATATTTCCAGTTTTATAATATTAGGGGCTTCTTTTTTCTCCCTGTGTCCTCAGGGGAAGGGCAAGAGCCAGCTTTCTCTTTCCTTGCTACTTTGGCCAGCAGTTCCAGTGAAGAGATGGAATCTCAGCTGCAGGAGCGTGTGGAGTCCTCCCGCCGAGCTGTGTCGCAGATTGTGACTGTCTATGATAAACTGCAAGAAAAAGTGGAGCTCTTATCACGGAAGCTGAACAGTGGAGGTGAGGCAAAAACCAGGAGCCTGGAAGCAGAGGGGGAGAAATAGGAACTCACCTTTGTATGCTAGTTTGTAGTTTTCAGACTTACATATTTATTTTTAATTAAATTTCTTGGAGTCAGTTTTAATATGTCCTTGTTTTTTGTTTTTCTGTTATCTGTAATATTTTCAAAAGTTGACTCAGGCTTTAGAATTGTTAGATTTTAGTGTTTAAAAAGATAAAACAAAATATTATAGGGATGGAAAAGTGTCTATTTGAAATAAAAGTATTATTTTATGTTAACTAATTAGATTTAATGCAAAAACTTATATTCAGTGTAGTTAAGTATTTGTGTAGTTAGGTTGCATCTTCTTTTTTGAATTTATTTATTTTTGACCGTGTTGGGTCTTCGTTGCTGCGTGCGGGCTTTCTCTAGTTGCGGCGAGCAGGGGCTACTCTTCATTGCGGTACGCGGACTTCTCATTACGGTGGCTTCTCTTGTTGCGGAGCACAAGCTCTGGATGCACGGGCTTTAGTAGTTGTGGCACGCAGGCTCAGTAGTTGTGACGCATGGGCTCTAGAGTGCAGGCTCAGTTGTTGTGGTGCACGGGCTTAGTTACTCTGTGGCACGTGGGATCTTCCTGGAACAGGGCTCGAACCCACGTCCCCTGCATTGGCAGGCGGATTCTTAACCACTGCACCACCAGGGAAGTCCAGGTTGCATCTTCTTGTTTTTTTTTTTGTTTTTTTTTGTTTTTTGTGGTACGCGGGCCTCTCACTGCTGTGGCCTCTCCCGTTGCGGAGCACAGGCTCCGGACGCGCAGGCTCAGCGGCCATGGCTCACGGGCCCAGCCGCTCCGTGGCATGTGGGATCCTCCCAGGCCGGGGCACGAACCCATGTCCCCTGCATCGGCAGGCGGACTCTCAACCATTGCGCCACCAGGGAAGCCCCAGGTTGCATCTTCTTAAGTGCCCTGATTTCATGCTTTAAATAATAATCCTGGTCTAGTTGTAATATATTAATTTCTCTGATTGTCATTAAGATGTTTAACCTTTCATTTCTGAAAGAAATATGTCAAATGCAATGGAGGTTGAACCATTGGCTGGGAAAATAAGAATTTTCTTACTCTGTAGTTTTGTTTTTTAAGATACTTGGGCTAAATTATCAATAGAATTAAAAGAAGAGGCATATTAAAGACCTGTGAATATTTTGTGGGCAAAAGTTTCCTTTGCTTTTCCAATAGGGTGTTTGTGTATTTCTGTATTTTATTATTTGGATAACAGATACTTGTTTTAAGATATACAAATCAGAAATCACATAAAGTACACTACACAAGTCCTTCCATCTTACTTTCCAAAGACAGCCATTGTAAACAATATTATTCGTGTCCTCCCAGGCTTTTGTGTTCATATATTGCATCTACTTGTGTGTTCCCAGCTCAGCTATGTCTCTTGGTGCAGTGTCTTGCCTCACTCTTCTTTGTTACTCCATTTTCTAGCACTGTTTCTGGTGTCTAGTGGGTGCTTACATAATGGTGAATGAATGGCTATAAATCTTCCCTGTCACCTAATGTAAACCGAGCTGTATGTTACTCCTTTCTCCCTTGGCTCCACTTGAATAGTTAGAAGGTATTATTAAACATTAGTAATATGCCACACGGATATACCATACGCATTATGGTTTATACAGTATGCATGGTGTACCAGATAATATGCTATATGCAGAGGCTATGTCGTTATGAAACTTGATTTTATAAATGAATATCAAGTAAAGGAATTGCTGTATTTAAAAAGGAACTAAAATGAGTAACACATTAAACAGTACTTTAAAATTATTCTTTTTTTTTTTTTTTTTTTTTTTTGTGGTACACGGGCCTCTCACTGTTGTGGCCTCTCCCGTTACGGAGCACAGGCTCCGGACGTGCAGGCTCAGCGGCCATGGCTCATGGGCCCAGCCGCTCCGCGGCATGTGGGATCCTCCCGGACCGGGGCACAAACCCGTGTCCCCTGCATCGGCAGGTGGACTCTCAACCACTGCGCCACCGGGGAAGCCCTAAAATTATTCTTTTTGATGGCATGCATTTTAAGGTAGGATTTAAGTTAAAAAATAACAACATTCATTACAAGTTACAAACTGCTAAGCTATTATTTATAACATAAAAGGCAATTGCCATTGATAAGCTGAACGTTCTAAGAGATAAAGGTTATAAAGTATGAATTGTAGCATCAACTGTAACTTTTGGCGGTTCATTTTTTTCCTCATGTTTATTTGGTCCTTGATTCAAAAGAATTACATTTATCAGCTTGTTTATTAATTCACTAAATATTTATTGAGCTCTTACTGTATTCTGGGCCTTATTCTCAATATTTTAAGATATTAAGAGGACTAAAATTCAGCCCCTAGTTCTTAGCTTGGGTTATGAATCAGAATCATTTTGAGAGTTTTCGGAGCATACTCTTTTTTGGCCCTGCCCATGTTTATTCTTATTTAATAGGTATAGGATGGGTCCTAGGTATCTAATTTTAGACGTTCCACAAGTGATTCTGATGGGTAATCTTGGTTGAAAACCATAAAAGCCACCGCATGACCAACCTGTATTATGTTTCTAAGAGTGGTGCCAATTTTACTTCCTGATAACTGTCTCTAGGGGCAGTATATAACCCGAGAGTATGTGGTTTCATTTACTAACATTTGGATTTCAGCTATAGTATCTGTGACTGATTTTAAACATACTAATTTGGTATGGTAAGTTCTGTAGATTTACTACCTTCTTTGTAAATAATACTGCACACTTTGGTTTTTTTTTGTTTTTTTTTTAACATCTTTATTGGAGTATAATCGCTTTACAATGGTGTGTTAGTTTCTGCTTTATAACAAAGTGAATCAGTTATACATATACATATGTACCCATATCTCTTCCCTCTTGCGTCTCCCTCCCTCCCTCCCTATCCCACCCCTCTAGGTGGTCACAAAGCACCAAGCTGATCTCCCTGTGCTTGTGGCTGCTTCCCACTAGCTATCTCTTTTACATTTGGTAGTGTATATATGTCCATGCCACTCTCTCACTCTTTCCCAGCCTACCCTTCCCCCTCCCCATATCCTCAAGTCCATTCTCTAGTAGGTCTGTGTCTTTATTCCCATCTTGCCCCTAGGTTCTTCATGACCATTTTTTTATTTTTCACACTTTGGTTTTTGAGCCTCAGGAGTGCCTCTGGCATAGTATACCAGAATATGATAAGTAATTCTATGCTCTTATCTTTATTCTTCATGATTTTTTAGGTGCTCATTTGAACAAGGAAATTACTGCTCCCTGCCCTTCCCTTCCCTTCTTTCCCAACAGGGAGATGCTTCACGTTGGTGTTAGTGAATAATAGGAATTTGTGACAGCCTTAGAAAATAGAATTTTATTGCTATTAAGTCTGACATTGATTAGAGATACTTCTGTCTTGTCTACAATTCTAAAATGCAGGTTTTTTTGGTGATTGTGCCTTATCTGAATAAAGTTATAGGACCTCTCCTTTTCTTTTCTCAAGGCATTTTAATTTTATAGAAAGGGATGGGCGTTAGGTGACCTTGCCTCTGTGTCTACCTCTACAGAAGCACAAAGTTGACTAATTTCCTTAAGCAAGTGCTTTAATGAAGGACTAAGTCCTCTATGCAAGCCTGGGTTCTTAATATGTCATGTGAAGATAATAAAAACCAGCCTACTTCTTGAAATTTTCAGGAAAATAAAGTGAGATAGCATGTTAATGCTTTGGTGGGATACACAGTTGTAAAATCTGACACTATAGATGCTAACTAAACTAAAGTACAGTTCTTCTCCCTCAGATAATCTGATAGTGGAGGAAGCAGTGCAGGAGCTGAATTCCTTCCTTGCACAAGAGGACATGAGGCTACAAGAATTGACAGACATCCTTCAGGAGAAGCATTGCACCATGTCTCAGGAGGTACTTGACCGGAAAGGAGATGGCAGTTTCCAGTGGCCTGTGGCAGACATTGACTCAGATACTAAGTGCTTCAAACATCATCTTACTCTAGAAAGCCTGTTTTTATACTGAAGAGCATGCAGGGCAGGTTAAAGCAACCAGCTCTGAGAAATCAAAATCCGAGTAAAGGTTAAGGGAAGGAAATAATTGAACATTTCTCCTTGACTCTGCCTCTGTTTAAGTGGAAATTTTGGGATCTTAGTTTTTAGGAAGAATTACCATCATGGAGATTTGCAAAACAACACACCAAACCCCCAAATATTAAATTACTCCAAATATAAAAGACCATGTACAGTGTTACTGAGGAATAGGTTGGTAGAAATTTATCTGAGAATGGAGCAGTAGGAAATACTGCATTTATGATGACCTATGAACTTGAGGAATGTGGGTTTTCAATCCAAACTTGGACACACATAGTGCCACGACCAAACTATGTCAAGATTTGGGTGTTTGTTTATTGTATAAAATGATTGAGACAATGTGGTGATAAGCCTTCTGCTGAAATTTGACCTACCTTAGCTTGGCCACCCAACTCTTATGCTTATTGGTAAGTTAATAGTTAACCGTTTACTTAGTGCCTAGCACTTAAGTACTTTACGAATATTATCTCTCATGGTCAAATAACTCTCATTTTACTGCTAAGGAAACAAATTCAAAGAAACTGATGACTGGTCTGAGGGCACGCAGCCAGAAAGTGATTGAACTGTGATTTGGATGTAGGTCTGTTCAACTTCAAAGCCTATGTTCTTCATTATGTCCTCTTTCCTAAACTCCAGTGCCAAGGTTCATGCTGGGCTGGTTGCCTGGGAATCATTTGGGAAGTTTATTAATACTTCTCATCAACCTTCAAAGGGGTTAGAGTATAGTGGTGCTTATGAAGAAATTGGAGTGTCGTAAAAAAATCAGTATAACTTTCTGTCATGTTTTAAGGCATAAGCTAGGTGCTACCAAGATGAAAAGGTCTTCCTTTACCAGCCCTTTCCCAAATCTCATTTAGCATTACTAAGTTGGAGAGACACATTGCTCTGCTCAGCTGAGCTGATATCCAAGATGGCTCTCACGGCTGGTTGTTTTTTTTGTTTTGTTTTCTCTTGTTTTTTGGGTTTTTTTTGGCCATGGCACGTGGCTTGTGGGATCTCAGTTCCTTGACCAGGGATTGAACCTGGGCCACGGCAGTGAAAGCACTGAATCCTAACCACTGGGCCACTAGGGAACTCCCGACTCGTGGGTGGCTGTTGACGCTGCCTGTCAGCTAAGAGCTCATCTTAGTTGTCCACTGGAGTGTCGCCTCTCCAACATGGAAGTTTCAGGGTAGTTGGACTTCTTACATGGCAGCTGACTTCTTCCAGAGAATGAGTGTTTCAAGAATATCAGGCAGAACCTGCATGGCCTTTCAGACATAGCCTTGAAGTTATGTTAACATCATTTCCACTGGGTCACCAAAGTTGACCCAGATTTAAGAGGAGGGGACAGTGACCTCACCTTTTGTTGGGAGGACTGTCAAAGAATTGGGGGGCCATATTTTAAAACCAACACAAAAGATATGTGTAGATTAATGTGGACATGTAACAGTTTTATAATTAAAGTATTATATAGCATTAGCTATGTACATCTCCTAAATAAGTAAAGAACAACATAGATTTTTGTATCTTTATAGCATCTGATTCTAGACAGCCCTGGGCTCAGCTTGAAAAAGAGAATGGAAGTTTTCCTTCCATTCTCTTTGGATTATCATTTGTTGGAATATGGGAAGGGAAAGTAGAGGGTAAAGATAGCTGTCTTTTCTAAATAAATATTTGAATTTTTATCTCCTAAAATATTTGTCTGGTAAAATCAAGGATGTTATCTTTTGTCTCTTAAAAAACATATTTTCTGATGGGTTTGTGGTCTATATAGGGAAATGGTGCTTCTCAGAGGCAGAAAAATTATTGAATCTTAAGTAGTCTTTTCTTTGTGAGAGTTCTTATAGACTTGTACAGTTTTCATGATTGTGACTTACCCAAACTGTTAAACCTGTGATTTCAGTTTTATACTCATGTGTTGGGAAGAGGGTGAAATAGCTTTTACTTAAACCTTTTCTTTAATGACACATAAGCATGGGTTAATTTTGTGGGATTTGGGATATAAGGCATTCCTTTTCTAACCTGGTCTTTTTTTTTGCTGTATTTTTCTGAACACCTGTGTTTGGGATGTAGTTCGCCAAGTTGCAGAGTAAAGTGGAGACAGCTGAGTCACGAGTATCTGTCCTGGAGTCCATGATTGATGACCTGCAGTGGGATATTGACAAAATTCGAAAGAGGGAACAGCGACTCAATCGACACTTAGTAGAAGTCCTAGAACGGGCAAGTGCTGTTTTATTCATAGTTTGAAGACTAGAATCATTTTAAGGAGTCTACTCAGAAAGGATGGACTTGGGTAGTAGTACTTGGAGAAAAAATGGACTTCTTTGAAAGTAACTTTGGTTATCAGACTAAAATTTTAGGGCCTCTCACTGAAGAATCTTTGTCTTCTCCATAGGTGAATTCAAAAGGTTATAAAGTATACGGTGCAGGGAGCAGTCTCTATGGCGGCACAATCACTATCAATGCCCGGAAGGTAAAATCGCGACTCCCCGAGGGTTTGTTTTTTTGACCTGGTGTCAGGTATTGTGTTAGGTACTTACGATTGTGTTCACAAGTTCACAAGTGACAACGTGGGGTTTTGCTAGAAGAGTGGATCAGTGGAGGTGGAAGCTTAGGAATGGGAATGATTTAGAAATTCCTTTTCTTTACTCTCATTTTGCTATTTCCTCCTTTTCTCCAGTTTGAGGAAATGAACGCAGAACTTGAGGAGAACAAAGAGTTGGCTCAGAACCGTCACTGTGAGCTGGAGAAACTTCGGCAAGACTTTGAGGAGGTCACTACGCAAAATGAAAAGCTGAAGGTAGGAGACACAACTCTGAGGGGCAGTAAAATGAAACTTTTTGCTGATAACTCACATATGTGTTGTGAACCGTCATAATTTATTACGGGAAAGAAAAATGTAAGTTTTGTTGCTATATCCATTTATTTAGTTATATATATACTTAATATTGGTACCCTGCCTTTTCTGAAAAAGATTTAAAGCAACCTACAAAAATACATTGGCTGAATCAAAGTGCACTAACTTAAGAATTGTTGAGAAGAAATGAGGAGTAGGGTGAACTAGGGTGAGGATCCAAAGTGGGTTTTAAAAATGGGGCTTGTATACAAGATACATGCAAGAAGCGTGTAGCTACAGTACGTAGGCCACTCCCATGTCAGTAACTGCCAAAGGTGGGCCACAGAATCTGCCTCTGCAGCTTCTAACTGCCAAAGCAGAGAAGGAAACATGGTCAGTGATCCTGTTGGTTTTCAAACCTGCCCATTAGAATTTTCTCTCCCTGGTTCTTGGGGGGGGAAGAAAGTAGATTCCGAAAGTCTTCCCACCCCTCTTTCAGTCACAACCACCTATCTTTTATAATTTTATTTGTTTCTAGGTAAATATATGAATAAAGATGTTTGAATTGAAAAAAAAAAAAAAAGAACAAAAACAACCTGAGTTGAATCAGTTGATGTGTTTGGGTAATTAAAGTAAACAGTTACTTAGGAGAAGCATAAGTTTTTTTTTTTTTTTTTTTTTTGCGGTACGCGGGCCTCTCACTGTTGTGGCCTCTCCCGTTGTGGAGCACAGGCTCCGGACGCGCAGGCTCAGAGGCCATGGCTCACGGGCCCAGCCGCTCTGCGGCATGTGGGATCTTCCCGGACCGGGGCACGAACCCGTGTCCCCTGCATCGGCAGGCAGACTCTCAACCACTGCACCACCAGGGAAGCCCCATAAGTATTTTTGATACAATAACAAAAATATTTTTCTCTGTGACTGTCAATAAAGAGAACAAGTTAGTGGCTAGGGTCCTCAACTATGTTCTTAAAATAAGTATCCTGACAAATTTCATAGTGCTCTTCTCTGTCCCTAGATCTGACAGATTTCATAGGGCTTTTCTAGTGTCCTTGGATCTAGGTTGACACATAATGTAAAACATGTATCAATTAAAACAATCCTTGGGTGGAAGAATACAGGTACCATATACCACCTCTTGGAGGGTCTAATTTAAGTTAGGATAGATTTTATGTAACTAGAGGAATAGGTAGATAGATTTCATAAAGTTTGTCTCAGTTGCACAAGACGTCAGAGAGTTTAAGATTTTATTTCCAGGCTAGCATCCTAGATTCTGCTTCTGACTTTTCTTTTCTTTGGGCCCTCCTAAGGTGGAATTGCGGAGTGCTGTGGAGGAAGTGGTCAAGGAGACTCCAGAATATCGCTGCATGCAGTCACAGTTCTCTGTCCTGTACAACGAGAGCCTGCAGTTGAAAGCCCACTTGGATGAGGCTCGGACCCTACTTCATGGCACCAGGGGTACCCACCAACGCCAAGTTGAGCTCATTGAGGTAACAGCCTAGCTTTGTCTTCTGTATATAAGCTTCCTCCCTCATAAATTTTATAATTTTACTCTCTTATGCTCAATCTTTTATTCATTCAGAAAACATTTATGGAGTGGCTGTAGGTCTTTACTCTGCTAGATGGTGGGCATCCTGCCATCAGAGATCTTAGAGTCTAGTGGGGAGAACAGTATCCAGTAGAATGCAGTATGTTGCAATAGAGTATATCCAAAAGGTGCAGTGATAAAGGAGACAGAACATCTGATTTGACTGTGGAGCCATCCTGATTCCACTTGCCAAAGTGCAGTATGACTCTTAAGGATAAATATGAGTTTACTGGTAGATAAAAATAGGAGAAGGGCATTCCCAGCAGTGAGAACAGCAGATGTAAAAAAAATAGTTTAGTATGGCTGGAGTCTTATGTGCATTGGGGAGAATAGTGTATAGAAGCTGTATCACTGCTTACAAGCCATTATATCATATAATGGCATATGTAAATAATTTTTTTAAGGCAGAAACTTTCATTCATGTGTTCACTTCTGTATTTTCCATTGCCTTTAAGGTTATGTTTATAGTAGTTTGTCTTTTACTCTGTGTCTGCCAAAGAGTTGAGTATATCTTACTTTACTGTTTATATACTGTTTTCTTCTTTAGTTCTCCAACCAGATTGTAATATTCTCAGTTAGGAGCCATTTCCTATATTTCTTGAGTCTCCTGCTAGTTCTCAGATGAGTGTTTTGTAGCTTTCTGGTGCTCATTAAGTATTGATTGAATTGGAACTTTTCAGAGTAATCCCTCTTTTCTTGATGTTTTCTCTTTTTCTTCTTAGATCCTTATAGATCAAAGATCTATATACGTAGATAAGGATCTTGATCCTTATAGATCAAATTTAGGAAACAGTAATAGAATATGATGACATGTCCACATTTTGATAAGAATTTTTGATTGGTTCCTTTTTCTGTGTGTAGCGAGATGAGGTTAGTCTTCATAAGAAGCTGAGGACCGAAGTGATCCAGCTAGAAGATACACTGGCCCAGGTCCGCAAGGAGTATGAAATGCTGAGGATAGAATTTGAGCAGACCCTTGCTGCCAATGAACAAGCAGGTACAGTTACTCTGGCTCCACCCTGTAGTTCGTCTGCTGCACATGCATTCCTTGAAAGACACAGCGTGGTCACCAGGGTTTGTTATGGAGCTCAGAAGTCCTAAAGAACCTTCATTCAAATCCTGTCATGCATTTTGGTTTACAGCCTGGGTGCTTGTTTTTTAACTCAGATTGGCCAGTTTTGTTTTCATCTTCTGAGAAGGAATCTTCCTTTTGTCAATTCTCCCTGTTTCTCAGAGGTCCCTCATGTGTTCTACACTTTCTCTCCTTGTGCCTTTGCCCTTGTCACCCTTCTTCCTGACATTGCTATTGCTGTATTTAAGGCCCCATAAACCGGGAGATGCGCCACCTAATCAGTAGCCTCCAGAATCACAATCACCAGCTGAAGGGGGAGGTCCTGAGGTATAAGCGGAAACTGAGAGAAGCCCAGTCTGACCTGAACAAGGTAACCGGGAGGAGGAGAATAAGTATTATTTTCTGTTAAGTTTGCAAAGCTGTCTTGGGGTGAGGAGAGTGGTGTGGTCACCGTAAGTGTGGGTGCTGCTTTCCTTTCTCTGCCCTCCCAGACACGGCTGCGCAGTGGGAGTGCCCTCCTGCAGTCTCAGTCCAGTACTGAGGACCCTAAGGACGAGCCTGCAGAGCTAAAACAAGATCCTGAGGACTTGTCTGCCCAGTCCACCGCATCGAAGGCATCTCAGGAGGAAGTCAACGAAATTAAGTCCAAACGCGATGAGGAAGAGCGAGAACGAGAACGGAGGGAGAAAGAGAGGGAGCGAGAAAGAGAGCGGGAGAAAGAAAAGGAGAGAGAACGAGAGAAACAGAAACTGAAAGAGTCAGAAAAAGAGAGAGATTCTGCTAAGGATAAAGAGAAAGGGAAACATGATGATGGAAGGAAGAAGGAAGCAGAAATTATCAAACAATTGAAGATTGAACTCAAGTAAGAGCAATGTTTAGAGTAACTGTTTCTGACTCAAAAGCTAAGGTTAGGACATCGTGCATGAAATGTTTGAATGATGGCATCGCTTATTCAATAATTGTAATGTATCAGGTGTAACTAAATGTACAATTAACGTGGTCTCAATTCTTGATCAAGTGTACGACTTCAGTGGCCTGTGTGGCTATTGTATACTCTGGTTCAGTGATCAGGTCTCAGTAAACCCCATTGTTGTAGCCTTATTCTTCATGAATCCAAATTAAGGAAAAGGATGTCATGATTGAGGTAACACTCGTGAGAATTATTGGAAGTAAATACTGCTGTTTACTAGATTTGGGCAAATTGTTGGCATTAATTATAATTTAAATTATAGTAGGTAGAATATGTATTGCTATAACTTGAACAGTATTGATCTCTTTGCCTGACAGTTAAGTAGTCTGTGTGTATATCAGATCGTTTTCAGAGATTTCTAGGATGTTTACTCCTACAGGCATTGAAACGGTAAGACAGACCTTTAAGTCAAGAAACACTGCCGTAATCTCACATATCGCTGCTTCTCATCCTGCTCAGCCATACCTTTTCTGATAGAACCGGTTCCTTCTTGCTCCCCGTTTGTCATGGTTGAGCCTTTATTGGTGTTTGGATTTAAGGGACTACTGAGCTCAAAACATTTGAACTTCTTTGGTATATAAAAGGATAATTAAGAGGTTTGAAAATTTAGTAAGATAAGGTTTTAGCCTTTAGCCGATGGTTAATCACTCAATTGTCAAATCTAGGAATAGCAGTATATTTTAAACTTTGAATTTGCTCCCTTTTTTTCTCTCTTCCTCTTGCTCTCTTTAAGGCAATTTTTTTTTCCTCCAAGTGCGGTATCAGAATTATTTGGGTGACTTGCTTAAAGCACATTCCTGGACTCCATCCCAGACCTACAGAGTCTCAGTTTCTACGAGTGGTGCCCCAGAACTTTGCCTATTTAACAAGTGCCATAAGTGTTTATTTTATAACTATGTTGGAGAAGTTGGTCTGACGGGAGAAATGAGTCTTTTTTGCAAACTTACTTTTCTATATTTTCTGAGTGTATCCAGAAATCTCTTGATAGTCTGTGCAAAAGTTTTGTCTTTTAGATGTGTTATATAAAGTGTAAAATAGAACTGTTGTAAAATATTTTGCATAATTCAAAATTCCTTTGCTCTGATGCCCTTTGTTTTCTCATTACACCATTCCCCTCTACCACCCTCATCATAGGAAGGCACAGGAGAGCCAAAAGGAGATGAAACTATTGCTAGATATGTACCGCTCTGCCCCAAAGGAACAGAGAGACAAGGTTCAGCTAATGGCAGCTGAAAAGAAGTCTAAGGGAGAGGTAATCTAATCTGCCATTACCTGTCATTCTGGTCAAAATCTTCCATTTGTGGGATTCTCCTTCACACTTCTGAAGGCTGTAGTTTCTTTAAAGTTAGATTTAAGACTTAGCAACATTTTCTTCCCTTTCAAAGACCATCTAATATAGAGACTTCCAGATTTTCCACTAGGTGGTAAGGTATCTCAGAATTACGGGGAATAGGAGTAACCTTTTCAAACTTTTTGTTCCCCTTTGTGCCATATAAATCATTGTCATACTGATTTGCTTTTTCTGGTTACTTTTGGGAAGAATGCCTTATTCTTTTAAAATTGGGAGCCTAGGAAAAAAAAGAGTGAGAACTATTCTAAAGAAAAGTACATTTGCACTCCTCAAAAATGCCGCTTGCAGGGCTTCCCTGGTGGCGCAGTGGTTGAGAGTCTGCCTGCCGATGCAGGGGACACGGGTTCGTGACCCGGTCCGGGAAGATCCCACATGCCAGGGAGCGGCTGGGCCCGTGAGCCATGGCCGCTGAGCCTGCGCGTCCGGAGCCTGTGCTCCGCAAAGGGAGAGGCCACAGCAGTGAGAGGCCCGCATTCCGCAAAAAAAAAAAAAAAAAAAAAGGCCACTTGCAGAAGCGTGTGATGTTGGAATGGAGTGATGTTAAAGCAGGGTTGTGATGTGGTGCACTAGTGTATCATTTGTCTCCTTCCATAATCCTATAAAGGTTCTTTTGGTGTTATGGGCCCTCCATCTGTGCACAGTATTAATTGATTTTTGAAATTGTATTATAGCTTTTTTGTTTTTCTTTTGTGTGATTTCTTTCCTCCTATAGTTGGAAGATTTAAGGCAAAGACTCAAAGATCTGGAGGATAAGGAGAAAAAAGAGAACAAGAAAATGGCTGATGAAGATGCCCTGAGGAAGATCCGGGCAGTAGAGGAGCAGATAGAATACCTGCAGAAGAAGCTGGCCATGGCCAAGCAGGTGGGCATACTTTCTTTATTTAATGAGCTTTTTAAGTAAATTTTACTTGATAAGTAAGTTATTGACAGTGAAATTTGCCCTGTCATTCCAGTCTTTTTTTTTGGTTAATATTTTTTTCTCCTGTATGTTTGTTTTTACATTGAAGTCTCTCATCCTTCAGTTACTTTGTTTTGTGTATTTGTGAGGAAGGAAACTTACTTCTATTTTCAGATGGATAGCCAGTTATTCAAAAACTGTTTCTTGAGGGATGTATCGTTTCTCTGCTGATCTGCAATCAGGGGATGTAATGAATATAAAATTTTATAAAAAGATATAAAATTTTATAAACATTATGATTATAAATACATGAAACCAAGAAAAACATGTTCCGCAAATAGGTTACAAATAAATAACCAATATGTCAACTGTAGTGGTTTCTGGATCATAGAACTATAGAGACTTGTCCCCTTCTCATAAGGAACTTATATTTCTTTATTTTTAAGTCCCAATGGATTTTATTAACTTTCGATAATAAAGATACCAAAAATGGTTGGAAAAACCATATAGGTACATAAATAAATCAAAGTACACATGGGTATTTAATATGTGCAAAAGATATAGTTTTAAATCAGCAAGTAAAAGGAAGACGATTAAATGTGGTGGGCAAAAACAAAATAATTTTGGAAAAAAGTTGGAGATATATTTAAACACTCTACACTAAGATAATTTCCAAATGGAACATATATATAATGTTAAAGAAATCCATAAAAGAACCAGAAGAAAACAGATAAATTTCTTTTTAAATTTGAAGTGGAGAAGACCTTTCTAACTATTAGTAAAAGTCTAAAAAATATGAAAGATAAGATTGATAATTTTGACTTATACAAAAGACCACACAAAACCTCTTCTACATGGCAGCAAAGCCAAAGAGTAAATGAGAAACCTGGAAAAAATATTTCTAACTCTTATCATGAAAGGGCTTATCTTTCTAATATATATTAAAAAATCCCCAAAAAATGATAGGGAAGAAAACTCAAAAGCCCAATAGAAGAACAGACGAAAGATATTAATAATTCATAGAAAAACAAATGGCTCTTAAACGTATGAAAAGATGCTCTGTAATTTATAATAAGACAAATGTAAATTAAAACTATTTTTACGTTCAGTTTTTCACCTATCAGATTGTTATGAAACAGATGTTTTCAGAGTTGAAAAGTCTGTAGATTCAAGTCAGTATTATAATTGTGGAAAAGTATGAGAAAACGTGAGGTTTTATGATAGAAATTTTCTTAACCAACTCCTGCTTGATCAGTTTGCTAGATTATGGTGTGTATAATTTTAGTCTGCTTCAGCTGACCTCAAATACGGCCCAGTTAATGAGCATCAGACCAACAATCAATGCCAATGGCTTCAGATTCCTAGGGCTAACCTAGTGACAAAACTAAGCTTCTTAAAACTGTCTTCTCTGTCACTAGGTTATTTCCATAACAACAGTAGGAAAGTTTAGTTTCCTGTGTGCATTTCTTTGGAGTTAGAAGATTCCATTAAAATGAAGTTTCTTCTTTCTTATTTTAGGAGGAAGAAGCTCTCCTCTCTGAGATGGACGTCACAGGCCAGGCCTTTGAAGACATGCAGGAGCAAAATATCCGTTTGATGCAGCAGTTGAGGGAGAAGGATGATGCAAATTTCAAGCTCATGTCAGAACGTATCAAGTCCAATCAGATCCATAAGCTGCTGAAAGAAGAGAAGGAGGAGCTGGCAGACCAGGTTTTGACTCTGAAGACTCAGGTAACTAGAATGAAAAAAGCTTTCCAGAATCCTGTTGAAATAGGGTGCTTTCTACACGAAGATACAAGTAAAGAAAATGATTATTGTGGCATTTTTTGTAATAGGAAAAACTCCCCAAAACTAATGTACATGATTTGGGTACTGGTAAATAAATTATACATCCCTACAGAGGAGTACAGTGCAGCTGTTTAAACAAAAGTGGATCTGCTAATAAGGAAAAATGTTTAAATATATCATTAAGGGATTCATCTATTTATCCCTTTTGTGTTAAAAATGTGTATGTCTTTGTGTGCACGTGCTGTGTATCTTAAAAATTTCTGTAAGGCTGCATGAGAAGCTGTAAGAGTGGTTACCTGATTACATCTGAACGTTGGGATGAGAGAATTACCATAGTCTTGCATGTAATTTGAAAGGTTCATGGATTAAAATCAGTAATAGTTCGAGTTTTCTAACAGATTCTCTTTTGTGGGCCTGTGGATTAACAGAGCCTAGTCAATTTTTTGTGTTTTTCCTTCCTGTTTGTGTTAAAATGTGATTTTCTTTTTCTAAGGTTGATGCCCAGTTACAGGTAGTGAGGAAACTGGAAGAGAAGGAGCATCTGTTACAAAGCAACATTGGCACAGGGGAGAAGGAGCTGGGTCTTAGGACCCAAGCCTTAGAGATGAATAAACGCAAGGTATGATCGATTACTCTGTGGTCTAAAGTGACAGTTAGTCTTCAGAGGAACAGATAAGTTTAACACTGATAAAATTACAGGTTCACTTTATTCCTTGGGCTTGGTAACATTTTGTCTCACTGGAAATAAGTGGTGATAAGTTAATGTTGTTCATACATCCCTCATAGGCAATGGAGGCAGCCCAGCTTGCAGATGACCTCAAAGCACAGTTGGAGTTGGCTCAGAAGAAGCTACATGATTTTCAGGATGAGATTGTGGAGAACAGTGTCACCAAAGAAAAAGATATGTTCAATTTCAAACGGGCCCAGGTCAGTTGTTTTTTCTTCACTTTTTGCCTTTTAGGTATTTTCTGAGCTCTAAGATGACCTATGTTACAAAAGAGTCATTGGTCTATCGTATCAATATGTCATTTCCTATTTAACTGTAAGTTCCTTGAGTGAAGAGATGGAGTCTGTTTTCTTCACTGAAAGCTATCCCCGAAGCCTATCATGGTGCCTGCCACCTAATGGGCATGAAATAAATACTTATTTATTTAAATGAATGAGTTAGTGAAATCGTAAAGAAGTAGCAGCAAAAAAAACACTAGAGAATTTTAAAGTTCTTCTTTAAATTCTTCTACAATTTTTTCTATTTTTTGCATGCCAGCTGTTTCTCATGCTGCCTTTCTATAGTTATCTATAAGTCTGTAAATTCTGATCCAATCTGTCTTCAGCCTAAAAACTAATTGCCTTAAAATAAGGTGGCCTATCAAGTTTTCCTCTTTTTTTCTTTTTTTAAAATTTAATCCCTCTAAACTTAGACTGGAGTTTCGCAGAACTGAACTGACAGTAGTTAGATGCAACTGAAGTTTCGTGATATGATTGTGGTTGCCTGTTCCGAAAAAAAAGAAAGTAGCTTGTCATTTGCAATTCTCTACATTCCTAAAATATAGTTAGGCATGAAAGGACAGAAAGTCCTTTCTTTCTGCAACAGAAAGTTCAGGTTGGAGCAATTAATTTTTCTCAAAAATGACAGATCTGGGGGAGTGTGTAATGGGTATGCTATCCCACCACAGGAGGACATCTCTAGACTTCGAAGGAAGCTGGAGACCACAAAGAAACCAGACAATGTACCCAAATGTGATGAGATTCTGATGGAGGAGATTAAGGATTACAAGGTTAGAAAAACTGCCTCAGTGATTTGTGTGTGTTTTTTTGTTTTGGCCTACAGTGGCCTACTAACAGATTAGGGTAATAAATATTGAACTCCTTTACTTGAAGGTAACAGAGAATGCTTTATCATGTGTGTGTGGTGGGGGTGTGCGGTGCTATTACTGCCTTAGTGCTTAGTGGATTTTTTGCTTATATATCAGAGCCATTTGGGTCCTAAACCTTTATGGTTGCTCTGACTCTGATTTCTTTTTTTTTCTAGGCACGCCTGACCTGTCCGTGTTGCAACATGCGTAAAAAGGATGCTGTACTTACCAAGTGTTTTCATGTTTTCTGCTTTGAGTGTGTGAAGACCCGCTATGACACCCGCCAGCGCAAATGTCCCAAGTGTAATGCTGCTTTTGGTGCCAATGATTTCCATCGCATCTACATTGGTTGATCCAAGCCAAGAGAAGAAGAGGGGCAGGCTGGACGGGCACTTAGTCATTAACCATCAAACCTCTACCTCTTCTCTCCTTGACTGTCACCCACAGGGCAGTTTGTCCGTCAACTCCCTTTCCTTCACAGACTTTACGTCCGGGTTCTCCTCACTAATACCTAGGTGACTTCGGGAGGAAAGGACTGGTAATGCAAGTCTTGGGTTTTAGAATGAATTAGAAACAACTTTTATTTGTCTTCCCTACCAGCTTTGTGTATTTCCTGCCTTTAGACTTTTCAACATCTTCAGGCTTTTACTGTATAATCTTGGATTGTCCATTCCTCCTGAAGAAGTCAAATTGGTATTTTTGACACAGAGAAAGAAACAAGAGTAGAGACACATGGCTACTTGCAGTGGGCGGTGATCTTTTAGAAATAAGCTGTCTGCAGGCATAAACAGTACTTGATTTGGGCAGTAAACTTTTTGTAAACTTGGATTATAAAATGGTATCATCATGCTACTTATTCCTGGATAGTTTGAAGCCTTAATGAAATTTATGTCCAGGATGATTCAATCCATTTCCTGTTCACTAGCCAAGTAATTTGTTAAGGTCAGCTGGCCTCCTTGTTACAGTTACTTAAGTTTTGAATGTTCTACTCATTGATGCCTTTAAATTTCTCGAGGCCAGAATAATTTCAAATACTATAGCCCCTTTTATCTTATAATGAAATCAAGATTGGAGAGGATGGGGCACAGGGCTGCGATGGTGAAGAGACCTTCTGGGTACCCTGGGGTCTCGATACAGGGAGGCCTTGGTGAACTATGAATTACTCTCATATGCCTCTCCACAGGGGTTGTCGTCACTCCTGTTTTCCAGAAGATTCTCTGTAATGTTTCTGTAGGACTTTATACTCCACAAGCTTCAATTAAAGCAGGATTCAGTTTGCTTTTGTGTTCATGTTTTCCTTTGAAATTTTTCTATTTGTCAGTATTAGTTGATTTTATACCTGCTGTTTTAGAATTGAATTCTCTTGAACAGAAATAATCAACTTAGATTAAGGGGCTAGCTCTGTTTAAAGTATTTATTTCTCTGATTAATTGAAGCACTTTTCTCCCAGTTGTTTTATTGAATCTGTTCTGCAGAGTGATTATGCCTAAAATATAATGGTTTATTTGACTATTTATTTCTCTCTCATAGTTCGCTATGGGGGTAAGAGATTGTGATTTGTTTTCCAGAGGGTATCAGACTGCCTGGCACTTTAGTTTTAGAGTTCTTGAGGTATAAGATTTATAGTAACCAGAAAACCAGAGGTTTTCTATATCTCTGGTAAGGGGTTGTGTAAAATGGATCCCTTCTTGATTACTACCTGTCCTAGAAGAATGGGTAAGGACAAATTGCATGTCCTTTTGTGGTCACTACCTGTAATTGGAAGGACTTGTGATGGGTTCTACAGAGTTATGTGGAATGGGTTAATAAATGAGTCTAACTGAGAAACCTTACAGTGTCATCAAAGAGGTCACGGGCCTCTCGATCCCCTCACCCCCCTACCCAACACACACACACAGCCATAAGGGGGTCTGGCCCTGCTTCAGGGTACACGGTGCCTTTGCATTCATTAATAGGGCACTTTCCCCTTACTGTTCTCATCTTATAAGGAAACTTGTGAGGGCAAACAGACTATTTGGGCAGCTAGTGGTTTGGGTTTGGATATTAATTGTTTATGACACTTGGCTAGGAAAGCCAGCTGCCCAGCATCAGGGGACCCTGGAGCCTGTGGAATGTTGTGGAAGGAACCAGGAGTCCAATGGGAAGCTGGATTTAGGGGAAGTTCCTCTAGCTGGAGAGAGCAGGGAGCCCCTAGTCCCAACTAGCTTCAGGTCCAGGCAATACAGGAGGAGCTCTTAAAGTCATTTTTAGATAACGACCAAAAACGGTGGTGACTTGGTGCACTCCGGCTTCTCATTAGAGAAGAGGTCAATGAATGGGCTTCAGGAATACCCACAAATGGTATATGAAATTTTGTTTGTGTGTGTGTACATTAGTCATAGCTTTTTTCAGATCCTTAAAGAATCAAAATTTCTTAAAGGAATTTTGAAACTTAACAAATACCAAAAAAGTTAAGAATCACTGCCCTAGATCCATAAGAGATTTTTTTGAGGATTTCTTTAAAGTAATGCCTATAAATGCCAGTTTCAAAGATTATTGTAGAAGTACTAGAGTCTCTCTCTCTCTTTTTTTTTTTTTTTAACATTTCAGGTCTTGTAGAGATGGTCTCTTATTCTTTTTTCTTTAGTTGTTACCTTGGAAATTATCTTGGCCATTTGGACCACAATCAGGGTTGATGTGCTCTAAGGCATATATCTTAACTGCATGGCTCAGCTCTTACCTTCTTACCTACTCTAGGGATCTTTTTCAAAGGTCTTTGGCTGTTTCTGCTAGCGATTGCATTCTCATATGAATTTACAGTGGGATTTCTTGGTTTGTTCTTTTTTTTAAAAAAAAATTATTTATTTATTTATTTGGCTGTGTCGGGTCTTAGTTGTGGCATGAGGGTTCTTGGTTGCGGCATACATGTGGGATCTAGTTCCCTGACCAGGAATCAAACCCGGGTCCCCTGCATTGGGAGCATAGAGTCTTATCCACTGCACCACCAGGGAAGTCCCTAGGACTACGTTTTATTCCCTTGTTTAATGAGAGTTCCCATAGCGTTTTGTTCTAGCGTAGAATTGAACCAAAAGGATCTTAGATTTCTCCTTGCTCACCCAACCCGTTTATGCATTTGTGGAGTGCTTATTGTGATTCCAGGCACTATGCTAAACCTATTTCTCATGAAGTCAGACTTGGGTGAGTATGGCCCAGCTGCTTAGCAAGTTACTTCAGCTCTCTCTGTTTCAGATTCTTCATCTATAAAATAATAAATACTTTGTAGGATTGTTTTGAGGATGAATTGAGACAATATAAACAAAACATTTAGCCCAGTGCTTACACCTAGTAAATGCTCAAGACAGCATTTTGCAAATAAAGAAATTGAGAGGTCAATTTTTCTTTCTTCTACATTTTCTTTCTAGGAAAAACAAGACTGACATTTTCTTTGGAATCTAGGCCATGTGTGTTTATCTGTGTCTGTCTGTCTCTAAGTCCACCTGTCCCTGTTAAATGATGCCACGGCCAAGTCATTCCAGAACATCAAAAGGTTAACTTCATTTGCTCACTGCCCTACAAACAAATGCATGTGAATGACAGCCAGGTCCACCTAGTGGTGAGGATCCCGATCTTTTCACAAATCCATTTTCAGCTTAAAATCCTTGAATGGTTCCTGTAGTCTTTGGGATACAAATCCAATTTAGCACAGTGATCTTGTCTCTGCTTTTCTCTTTCCAGGCCTGATAGCTTGCTACCCACCTTGTGCTTTATGTTTCTGTCATATTGTACTATTTGATGTTCCTAAGTGCCTTGATTGCCATAGTTTCCCAACTCCAGAACTGCACGTGCTGGTTTTTTAGTGTCTTCTTTGCTCCCGTAGTACCTGATGTGCATTTCTTTATCAGAGTACACGCCACATTTTTTTTCCCAGTTTGTGTCTCCCCACTAGACTGAGCTCCATGGGATCAGAATCTGCTTTATGTCTTTCTATCTCCAGCAGCCAGCCCAATGCCTGGCTCAGAATAAGCATCTAAAAAATGAATGACTTAATGATGCTCAACAGACTTTGGTAAGTTGGTGGTTGAACTAGGTTATATAGTAGGTCTATATTTTTGTAGTATTTGATTTGGGTATATGCCAAAAGATTGTGTGGGAAGAATGCATCCATCCAGCTAGCAGATTCATGACAGCAAATTTTCCAGCAGCTAATTGCAAAACGCCTGAGACTGCAGGACTGCTGAGTGATTTGCAGCTGTGTTTGCACCAGTTCTTGGTTGGACTAGAAAGCAAAAAGATGCCTGAAACAGTATTTCTGTGCTACTCAAGGGCTGCAGTGTGGAGTTCAGTGGACCATGGCAGGTGCAGTTACCACGTGAGCTTTCTGTGGAGCTGGGGACCAGGCTGAGGCATGGGCAGGAGGCAGTATGGCAGAAAGACTAGAGAGGGGAAGGGTTAGAGGAAGAAGGGGAAGTTGTAAGGAAATCAGTATTCTGACAACATAGTATGGTTGTTCTGGAATTGCACTGCTTGCGTATGAATCTCTGCCACTACTCTTATTAGCTGTGGGACTGTGGGCAGCTCACATAATTCCCTGACCCTTAGTCTTTCCATCTATAAACTAGAGGTCCAGCTTATCTACTCTAGACTAGGTCTAGAGTACCAATCTCACAGAATTTTAATGGAGATTAAATGAGATCACAGTTACTAAAATAGGTGCTCAATAAGTGTCAGCTATTATATATAGTAGTATCAGTTCACAGGTTGTGAAAAGGACAGACGAGAAGGTCCTTGAGGTTAAAGACCATGCCCATCTTATGATGGTCTCCAGCACTTGGCACATAAATATAAATTCTTTAACAAATGTTTGTTGAATTACTAAATGAGGTGATTGGAGCAGAGTTTTTTAGAGATCTCTCAATAGTGTGGCTTTTCCTAGAATGTCTCAGACGAAGCTATTTCAGTTTAACTGCATGATGCCAGGGCTCTGAGTTTGCTCAGCACGTTTTGTGTCGCTTTTGGACTATACCAAAGAAGTAAGCATAAGTCACAGCATCACTGGGTCTCCTGTTAGGAAGGGGCTGGTATCATGTCAACATTTGAGTCCCCAAAGACAATGCCAGCAGTACACCTGGAAGTGAAGTTTTTATCTCAACATTTATTCCACAGTCATAGAAACTGAAAATGGAAAAGGCCTGAGGACATCTAGTCCATCACGTGGTTGTACAAGAAAAGTGGCTGGAGCAAAACAGCCTGTTCACCTCATGCTCACAAGACAGCGTTTCAGTTCTTCCTGGAACGGAGCAATTGCAAACACATTAAAGTGAAGACACAATGCAAACACTTTACAAACCTTAAGAAAATACTTACAGGTACGTTATTTTCATAAAATGATTAGGAACTAAACTTAAAGAATGAGGGAATCCTGGATTAGATGGGTGTGGGTGGGTGAAGAAAGGAATAAGTGAACACTGCAGAGTGAAGTGGATTTGATGACTAGAAAGCAGTTCCTTCTGAAGACTGGATGGATTTTCTGGTTTGCCTATCAAATATATGAGTTGGGAGGAAGAGAGGCTAATGGTTTCTTTCCCCTTAAGTCTTTATCCATACCGAGGAAGTGGTCACTAGCTCCAAGGCTCTAACAGACCCAGCACCATCACTGAGAAGTCTGTTGCCCAGATGACAGCTCTGTCCTGCTCAGCAGCTGCTCCACTTACGGCTTATCTGGTTGGCACAGAAGCAGCAGCTCCCATATAAGGTTTGTGCAACAGCAAGATCCGTGGATAATGGAAAGTCACCTCCAGGCACCTTAAAGACCTCAAATGATTGTGGCTTCTCACTTGTCTGTCCCAGTCATTCTTCCAGCTTGTCTTCAATTGTTGGAGGGATCCCCCTGCTCCTCCACCTTGGGCATCCACACTCTGGGGCCCTTATTTTCATTATTTACACGAACCAATAGCCCTATCTGTTCCAACTTGCCCAGTCCTACTTTATTATATGCTTCCTGTGCCAGGAATTCCCCCTTGGAAAACAGGGTTGGGGAGTGTGATAGTGGACTTGTCGTGCACCTCATTTCCTAGCATCAGAGCTTGGAAAAAAATGGAGGTCTTTTTTCAGCACTGTGGCTCAGTGGTTAAGAATCCGCCTGCTAATGCAGGGGACATGGGTTCGAGCCCGGGTCCAGGAAGATCCCACATCCCGCGGAGCAACTAAGCCCGTGCGCCACAACTACTGAGCCTGCGCTCTAGAGCCCACGAGCCACAAATACTGAGCCCATGAGCCACAACTACTGAAGTCCGTGCGCCTAGAGCCCGTGCTCCACAACAAGAGAAGCCACCACAATGACAAGCCGGTGCACCGCAACGAAGGGTAGCTCCCACTCGCCGCAACTAGAGAAAGCCCACGCACAGCAATGAAGACCCAACACAGCCAAAAATAAAAATAATAATAAAAAAAAATGGAGGTCTTCCTGATCTCATGAGAAGCCCACAATAGGAGGCAAGATAGCATCGCTTATCTCCTTCTTTACCAGAAAACCACCCTCCACCTGAAGACTTCTCTGATCCTTGTGTTTCTTGAGCCTGAGGGGAGTTGAGAGAACAGAGGTGGAGCAGAACAGGAAAGAAGGTTTTCAAAGGACCCACCATTTCATGAAATCTTTTTACAAAACACAACACACTGTTTCACAAATTGCAAAACACTGTTCAATTACCATTCCTACTTAACATGAAGACTGCATCATTTCAACACAAGCGATTATGCTTTGTTTTTCTTTGTCCAGAACATGGCATTTCAAGCAATGCTGACGGCAGTAAGCCTGCTTTCAGCTCCTGCTGCTTCTGGCCACCTCCTGGCCGCAGTTTTGGCCAAGTAGTTCCTCAGAAGATATTCGAGGAGCCATGCCCTGGTCATCTACATGTTTGTGGATAGGCAGGGTGATCTGGCATGTTACCACCACTGCTCAGAATGCCTCAGTAGAGAAGCTTAAGGTAAACCTGATATACAAAAATCCAAACTTACAAAACAAATACATTACGGGATAATTAATTGCATTACAAAAGGATTCTTTACAAAAGAATTCACCTCTGGGTTCCTTTAAATAGCCAACTTCTCAAGTACAGTCAGAATCTGAGCTGAGTTATAAAAAATGTCCAGGTACAGCATTAGGAGCATGGCTGTTACGTGAGTTGAGGTACACCTATACGTCAGCCTTCCAGGCTGCGCAGAGGTTAGGGGTGCAGAGCATGATGGCAGAGTCTCTAGAGCATCCTTAGTTGTTGCAGATGGGTGGGGATGGCTAAGGGGCATAATCTTCCAAAGGCAGTTGCAAACCTACTTTTTTGTCTGGGGTGAGAACATGGGAGGATGGGCATTTCAAAGCAGAGCTGTCCTTTCTGTTTCCAGGGATCACTGTTCCCTCATTATTGAACTGTTTCATCTGTGAGGTTGATGAAGTCTAACTTTAGAACCCGTCCACCTCCCTCATCAGAATCTCTAAGCCTGTATCCACCCCAGGGTTTTCTCAGACAGCTAATTGCTGGAGTCTTATCTAATTGCAGCTTAAAGTGTTATCTTTCCTTGGGGGACTGGGCAGCTCTTGGTGGAAATGCAGGGACTGCATCCAAAAGTAGGGGAAGAAATTTTGTGATTGAGGAGCCTTCCCAATGATCTGCAGCTTACAGAGCACGGTGCTTGGCACGGTGCTGAGAACTCTTTGTAGGCCTTCAAACTGACTGGGGTGGAGCAAAGATGATAAGCAACTGAGAAGATAAAGCAAGTAATTGATAGACAAGGAAGTCTAGTCCTACATGGTGTCCTGGGGTGGGCGTGGCTGTGTGGACCGTGAATCATCAGGTGTGTGCTGAAGCCTTTTGAGAAACTCTCAAAAAGGCTCTTCTCAATTCTCCCCATGCCTGGAGCAGCCAAATTTCTAGAACAATGTTTCTTGAAGAGTAATTTTTAGGCCGCATGTCAGTCACCTGGGAGTGTTGGTAACAGGTTTCTGAGCCCACATCCACCCCCTTTCCCATCTCATGCAGTCAGCATCCTAATGAGTTCCTAGGTGACTGAGAACTGAAGTTCTATAGTTCACGTATTCCTTTCCCTTTCTGCGTGTCCAAGCCTTTGCACACTGGAAAAGGGATGCCTAGGCAGAGGGGAAACAGCTTACTCATATCAATCTCTTGGGGGCATTAGATGGGGTTTGGGGGAGAATCAGAGGGACCAGTGCCTGTTCACAGTTTCTCACAGATGAGGGGGTGTGAGGCTGCAAGACTGACTTGCTAGTGATCCATAGAGATATGAAAAGCACAGGGCACATTCCTGAATGTTTAAGCTTGTGGTGTTCACAGGCTTGAAGTTCACTTCTGGGATTCCTATAGCTAAGACACAGGTGCCTGCTGATCTGAAAATAGCCAAATATATGGATTGCAGAACATCTTCCCTTAACTCACAGTGCCAGCTCACATGTCCTGTGCAGGCAATTAGCAGGAATATCCCAGTTTCATCCTAAGGCCACATCCTTGCCTTGCTTTTCTCACTTTCCTTTCTGAAAGGCACACACTATAGTGGAGATGCTTAATTAGATTAGAAGTACGGGCCTATTCATTCCTTAGCGAAATTGCTTTTCTGGCCCAGAGCTTTTGTTTGAAAAGCATGGTATACATTTTAATGCCTCTTCTGCCTGTGCTCTTTCCGCTCACCACATCCCTGTTCCCTTTCATAGTGGCGTGTAAACATGTTTCTACCAAATGTTAGTCAGGATGATGTTGGAGATCCAGGACCCTTTCAAAAACATGGCTCTTGCCTGATCCAATCAATCCTTGGCCTGCTATGATGTGAATGAGTTCAGTTAAGTTTTCTAAGTACCCACCTTCCTGTCCTAAGTTTCTCTAGCTCTTCCCTGGCTCCCCATTCAAACTGTGGAACAAATCTACACTGGGGAGTTATAGCAAAAGTCACAACCCTGAATAATCCCGCTCTATACTAAGATTAAAACCAACAACCCAGTAAGACACAGGTATGAGTAACAATTTTATCTCTTGTTGATAGTGCAGAGAAAGGGCTAAAAACCAGAAATGTTACTGTGGCACCAGGTGAAAAGATTAACAGGAGCTGGGGTTGTCTGGTTATTCACAGATCCCTCACACGGTGTTTACTTGTGACTAATGTAAGATTCCTGCTCTGAGGAAGACTCCTACCCTGGAGACCTAGGAATGAGCTTGAGAAGGCTGGCTGCTGCTTTGCAGGCTAGGGAGAGCAGACTTGACCTCTAAGAAGACCCAGACCTCAGCTTCCCCCCACCTTGGTCAGTAGTTACAAAAGAGCATTACAAAGTGTCTTAAGGGCTCAGAAGAAGGCCAGGAACTGAGAAAAGAGCAGCGTGGCCACTTAGGGCTCACAAGTCCGATTTGTCCTTTGGTACTCTTCCAGCTCCGTTTTCCTGCTCACAGCCAGCTGCAGCTCTTGCTGGATCACCTGAATCTGCTTCTCCAGCTCTGAGAGCTCCTGCATCACTGAGTTCCGAGCCCCATTTAGGGAGTCTGCTTTCCCATTAGTGGTCAGCGAGGCAGGAAGCTCTCCTCTTCTTGGTGGGAGAGGGATGTCTTGGTGGGTCCGGAGGCTCAGCTGGTTTTGTCCCCCCTCATCACTGAAGATGTATTTTCGTCGATTGTCATGACGCAGATTGGACGTATTCCACACAGTGAGCTGACAGGGTCCCACATTGGACCTAGGAAACCAAGAGACACTTTAGATTGACTTTCTACTCTGCAGCTCTCCCCATCTTTTAGCTACTTCCTTGTGAGTAATACGGACCTGGGTACGCAGATAGAGATGGAGTCACAAAACCATGGACAGACTGCCTGCTGGAGTGTCAGGGGAATAAAAGGAGCCAATGTAATTCTTTTCAACTGATGTTCAGTGATTCATCAAGTCTCATGCTGTCCTGAAACCGGAATGGGTGTTGCACCTGGAGGGCTGATGGGCCAGGGTATGGCACATTCTTTTATGAAGAACCTTAGATGCTTTTCTATTCTCTTCCTGCCAGTGAGGCTCAGAAAGCCGCACTGACTTGAAACAGTTCATGGCTACGAAGATGATGCTTCAGTAGAAATGAGATTCTGTTTATTCAGCTGCTGGACTCTAAGCATGGTCCTGCTGGTAGATACTCTAATATGACTCATCCCTAGCCCCGCAGGACAACCCTGATGTTTACTAGTTGAGTTTGAGGAGAATAAAAGCATACAAGCTGCAGGTTTCAGCCCAAAGTGTCCCAGTATAGGGATGACTTTGTGAGTTGAGAATGACAGTTGAGGTCTGAAGCTTAAAAAAAAAAAAAAGACCCAAGAGAGCCTCAAGTTCTTGCTGGAATAATGAAAGTCAAATTGAAATAGATCCTCTTTCAGGATCCTCTTTCAGGCTCGTGTCGAGCCACCTACCACCATCCTTGAGATGGCTGTAGACAGCAAGAGTTATTGCTGACCAGGCACAGAAAGAGGGGGTCTGGTTTCTGAAATGCACTTTGACAGATGCAATGAGAAGAGCTTCTTGCTATAAGAACAGATTAGAGCCCTAAGCACATGGCTGCTAATTTCTTCTAGCCTTGTTGAAGGAGAAGGAGGAAGAGGAGGCAGAGGAGGATTATGACCACTTTTGCAATCTACCACAGGGCAAAACAAAATAGAAACACTCTATTAAGTCCTTGTGTCTTTGTTCCCATCCATGTAACTGAATCAAGAATCTATTCCTGGACGCTTACTAACCAGGAGGAGAAGGGAAGGACCTGCAGGGGAGGGGAAGAGGGAGACATAATTAAGTGTTGATTCAGTTACATGGATAAGAACAAAAACACAAGGACTTAACTAGGGTGATCCTGTTTCATTTTGTCCTGTGTGCATTGCAAAAGTGGTCCTAATCCTTCGTTCTTCCTTTCATCCATATCCCTCTGCAGTGTGACTTAGCAACTCACCCTTATCAAGGGGGATTCCAGGGGAAAGTCTTCTTTCCCTCCCCCTTGAATTTGGCCTGGTCTCATGACTTGTTCTGGCCGATAGAAAGTGGCAGAAGTGGCAGGTGGTGGTTCCAAGTCTTGCACACTTCCACTGCCTCTCTCAGAACCCTACAGTGGAACCAGTCCAGACTAGTCGGGTGGTTGATAACAGACCATCGGAGAGAGTCCCCAGTCTTCCCGGTTGACCAGCTGAGGCCATCCTAGACCAGCCAGCCCTCTGCTTCTCCCTCCTTTCTCCAAGCTGGCTGTAGACACAGGAGCAAATGTGACCACGATCAGCCAAGTTTGGCCCAAATCAGTAGCCTGCACAGCTGACACATAGATTCATAAGCAACTAGCTGTTGTTTAAAACATTATGAACTGAGATGATTTCTCACACAGCAAAAACTGATTGATACGTGCTCCGAGCCATTAAAACACACAAACACATTCCAAACCACTCTGCAGTTCTTTAACATTTCTCATGGTTTAAGGCCCATATAAATGAGCAGGGAGTACCACAGCCCAGCTTTCCTGTGCCCTGGGCTGGGTAAAAGTTCTATAATGAGCTCACTTACAGCTCCATTGTCTTTACACTGGGTCAAAGGTGTGGATATAATTTTCCTTCTAGCCTTACAGTTCCCTTTAATTCTTCCTTCAAATCTTTTACTATTGAGTTTGAATAATTTCAAAACAATCTTGTTTGTGGCATGTGTTATTTGTATATATATATATGGTTTACAATTTTTGTATATCTTGAGGTGAGAGGAAAGAGAAAAGAGGAGGTGTATTGGAAACCCAGTGGAGTGAAGGACAGACCAAAATTTACATGAAATCACATGTTGAATAAACTAAGGACTATATATATAGTCTTTTGCAATATCTACCTTTTTCCTCTGATTTAAAGGAAAAAGGAGCAAAATCTTTTCATACCATGGCCCATAATTTGCCCAGGCCTTTCCTCAAACCCATATGTTAGTAATTCATTCATTTATCTATTATTTTATTCACTCAATAAATAAGAAACATAGGGGAGGGATGTCAAGTTGCGGCAGATAAAGGTATTTGCATAGATATTCTTCCAAAGAAAAAAGAGGGAGAGAGTTTTGAGCCAACGGACCTAACTCTAGGATCATGGAATGATTCATAGTGGGGAAAACCTGGGAGTTAGGCATCAACACATTTTCCTAGAATGTCCAGGCAACCTCAGAAATCAGGCAAATAGAATTAGCCAATCTGGTTTTCTCCAGAGCTTTGTACATATATCTGGGAATATAATATAGAAGAATAAGCAAAAGCTGGCTTCCATGACATACTCTAGGTGGCAGCATCACAAGTGCTCTGATGATTGACATGCGGCTCTGAGCCACCTATGAATGCAAGGTGATAGGTGCTGAATGCCAGATATGGTGTCTAATTGGAAGAAATGAACGTGTTATATTGTTGGCCTCTAGAGTGTTTTGATTGTGGTTTGCAAGCTTTCCTCAGCCTTAGAGTGTAAGGCGACCAGTGAGTTAACTGAATTTAACACGAAAAAGCTTTCAAATGACAATTTTGTAATGCTGAGGTTCAATACTCCACTAGACCATTCAGAAGAGTTGTGACAGCTGTGAGCCCTCAAACACTCACTGCGTTTGAAAGGTTATAGGTGGGTGTTGGGTTGTAGGGAGGTACCACAGGTAACATGGGCCCAATAAGCCATGAGGGTGTGTTGCCTTAGCTCCTTCTCAAAATAAGGGATTTCAGAAGGGAATCTGCCAACAAAAATGGATAAGCTGAGGGAAAGATGCATTTGGTTCTGAATTTAGGTGAGAGAAATGCGAATAGGAGTCATCTCACAGTTGGAAATGGGATCACTGGAAGCTCCCTGTTTCTATTATGGCTGGAAAACAAATGCTTTGTTATTATGAGATGGTGTCTTTGCTGCTATGTCTTCTTGTGTTCCTCTCTCGTTAAAAATTTATGTTAAAAATAATTATAGAAAAAAATATATGTAACACGACATAGAACAGCTGTGACCTGATTGGTCAGCAGCTTGTTGCTGATGGGGCCGCAGTGTGATACAGGAACACAACAGACCCTGAGGGAGAGGGGGGTGTGCTCGCTGCCTGGAAAGAGAGGCTTTAAACAGAAATGATTCTGACAAGCTTGATGCAAATCGCAGAGAAGGGGACTGCAGCAGTCCCCAAGGAGGTAAAAACAATGAAAAAGAATCATGTTTTCCACCCCCTTTCCCTTGTCCTCTATTGTGAATAAGAAGTGTGAGTGTCAGGTTTTAAAATTACCCAGAAAGCCAAGCTTGGAGCTGAGGATCTGCCATAGATGACAGAGTTGCTTGGAGGAAATGCTGTAAACTGAGGCCTCTGGACATAAGAAAGAACCAGGAGGCTGTCTTAGGCAGCATGAAACAGAGGCCAGCCAGGTACTAGACCCAAATACTTCTAACATCTTTAGCCACCATGAATGAGGCAACAGTCTTCCACAGGCTGGATGTGGGGAAGATGCAGAGTTTCAATTTTCAAATGTCAACTGTGCATTTAATGCTTGTTGCTTCCTATTAATGAGATGCTCTTTTCTGGGGAGTTTGTAGTAACAGTGCCAGGAAATGGGTTAAACAGAACACGTCTGTTGCATATTTCAAATATTCCTAGAAGTGCTGGAAAGGAGTGGGGAGTGGAAACATGCCAAAGGGGCAATATTGCATGAAACTGCCTGTGGTACTTATGAATTAAGTCTAACTTGTATTTTGTATACAATAATAGCTAAAATAGCTTTGTTTTCAGGGCTTTAGATGTGTTATCTCATTGAATTCTTATAGCATCTCTAGAAAGTAGGTACTCTATTTATCTAATTTTCACGAGTGAGGAAATTGGGGCATAGTGAAGTTAAATAAAGGACTCGCCCAAGACCACACATATTGTAAGTGTCAGAGTCAGTATTTGGATCCGGATGCTTGACCTTAGAGATCACACCAGCACTTAAACCACAACATATATTGCCTCTACTGCATTTCAGTGTCCATCTATGTACAGATATGTTTTTTATTTTGTCTGTGCTACTTCTATTTGAGACCACGTATTTTTACTGATGGTGTTTATCAACAACTTGGTCCCGATTTGATTCATTATACATAATTTCCCTTTTGAGCATAAAGTCTCAGTTACATCTCTAAACTTTTAACAAACATAAATGACACCTGGAACCGGCCTCTTCTTACCTCTTTTCCACACGCTTAGTCTTGAAACGCTGCCGCTTTTCCTCCACGAATGATGTGTTTAGTGCTCTATGTAATCTCTGGCAGAAAGAACAGATGCATACACAGAGACTGTTAGAAACACGCAACCAGGGGACAAAGTACCCCCTGAGATTTAATCTCTTCACTACAAACCTAGACCTCTTTAAACAACTTAACAATGATGCCGGAAAAAAGATCAATATTCAGTCCCAAATCTCAAGAGAGCAAAAATTCTAATTATAAGTTATTATTCTACCTGGAGTAAAGAAAAGTAATTTGATGGGAAGCTTAGAAATACTCTGAGTTGTAAAAAGGTATGTGATATTAAGAAGAGTTATCATAACCAACACGTGGCAAAGGGCCTGGCACAATTGCTAAAGGTGAGTCAAAAACTTAAGTCTGACTTCTTAACAGCCAAAACAAAGAAGGTAAGAACTCCTGATTAATTAAATTAATCATGCTAACATACAATGGAGAGGATCAGTTGTCTGCAGAATCCTCCTTAGGAGACCAAATAGGTCCTAGGATGAAAGTAGGAACAACAGGGTTCACATGTAACCAAACCAATGATAGTGACCTATCTAGAAAAAAAGTACTGTGTTAACAAAGCAGCGAGTCCGCATAACAATGCAGGGGGCAAAGGTGGCAGAACTGGCAGCCTCACTACTGAGAAGCTGAGATAGTGCACTGGGAAGTAGGAGGGAGTCGTCGGGAGGTCAGGATGGCTCCTCCGGCCTCGCTGGACAATGCGCTGGGGGGCGGGGTCCGGGGGGAACTGCTGCCTTTGCTAGAGCTCCTTCATCAGTAAAAGCCTTCGGAGTACATTTTGGTTCTCAGTGCCAGTTTCCATCAGGGTGAGATGTGCAAAGGAATACGCTTGAATGGTGGTCTGCCTGACATTTTCAGTTCTCTCTGTAAGTGAGTGTGTAGGTGTCTGGATTACATGAAGGAACTTTGATCCTATGAGCTTGGCCTTGGCACCAGTGGACTTCAAAGCTCTGGACCATTGAAATGCAGTGAGAACAGGGGCTGGTAGTTTCATCTAAAGGGAAGTGGACTTCGAGTTCATTTAATGGGTTTCAATTTTGGCAAGAAAATAGTCTATAGGAAACAAATCTTTCACACCATCTCTTCAGACTGTCACTAAGAGAAGCCAGGTTAAAAGCGATGCTATTGCTTCCACTGTGAGCAACAGTGGACAGTTATATGAAAGGCACGAGCATTATGGGATAGCTTAATTTAAGGGGCAAGTGAATTAATGGGATAGAGGGAACTCCATCTTGTACATTGAGAGTGTCTACACAACCCTGGTTCTCTTGGTAGCCTGTCATTTGTCAGTCTGACTTGGGGCCCTGGATTCTCCCATTACTGGGAATTCTGACGTTTAGGAATATTGGAGGAAGATGCCTGTGGCACTCACCTGACTGGTGTGGAGCCAGTAGTGCAGCCTAGATTTGTTCTTGATGCGTGGGAGCAGCAGCCTGTACACTATGTGCTCACCAATGGTGGTCAAGATGGAGAGACCAAATCCAATGCACAGCAGCACGAAGAGTCCAGAGAAGTGTTTGATGCCCATTTGCAAAGTCTGTGGCAGAACAGGAAAGGAAAGGCCATGAATGTGATGCTTCATCTGGTCCCACGATTGTTCACTCTTAGATGCAGATTCTTTTTTGCGGGACCCAAGGAAAGCTGGAGACTGTTCCTCTGCATGCTCCGCAGACATCACTAAACTACACTGTGAAGGGAATCCATCCAGGACTGAGGGCTGCTGCAGGGCACAATTCCCGGGGTGCTACTCACATACAGTCCTACTGTATGAATGGTTTCTGGAGTCGTGCAGAGGCCCTGCATCTGGACTACCCTATGGTCTCAAGAGAGACACAGAGAGATAGACATTGAGAGAGACTGAAAACTGAAACAATTTAATATATCAAAACATTAAATAGTTATCAAGGAAAGAACCTCTCTCAGGGACAGAGAATGAGTAGATTTAAGGGGAAAAGATGATGAGTTCAATAATTTTGACATTTAGATCTGCCAGGGAACATGGAGATCATCTAGTTGAATGTCCTCATTTTCAAGATGAGTAACCTGGGCCAGAGAAGTGAAGGGAATTGAGCCAGGTCACAAAATTAGACAGCCACAGAGGAGAAAGAGAAGGGACCTATTTGTTGATTGCTTACTTTTTATTTTTGCGCCGAGATAGGTATGATAACTGCAATTTATAGTTGAGGAAACTGAAGTTCCTGCAGCATTTAAGTGACAAAGCTGGTCTATAAGTCAATGTTTGTTTAGTAGCTCCAAAGCCTGGGCTCTTTCTACTCTACAACAAAAGAGCAACAACAGCCATAAATATAATAACTTTAACACCTGTGACAGGCACTTTGCTAAATGATTTACACGAAGTCCTTATGAAATACGTATCATCCAGTCTACGACATTGATGACCAGTCAGTCCTGCAGAAAGAAAGACATTTGATACCTTGAGTGCCTACTATGTGCCAGGCACTCTCCCAAGTACTGGGGGGTGAAGTTAGGAGGGTTGTTTCCCTGCCTTCAATCAGCTTGAATCTGGGGAGGAAGCAAACATTTATACCCCATGATAAATTGATCCACGCCTCCTGGGTTTTGCAGAGAAGCTGGCTCATGAGATAAGACTTAAAGTAAGGGAGGTAGAATGTGGAGGCTCGGGTGGGAAAGTTGCACTCTAAGCTGAGGGAAGCAGAAACAAAGAATGTAACAAAGACATGAACTTCCAGCACAGTGATCTGGGGGCTTGTGAAATAGAGAGCTGTGTTCAGGGGTAGGGTGCAGGAGGCCTGTGTCCTGAGGGAGAAACAGGCCCGCACTAGGCAAGCCTAGATTAAGCACCTCACCCAAGATCACACAAACCAATGCTAAGGAGCCTAGGTGTCATTCCTTTGCTGGAGGCTTTTGGTCACCATCATCATCAACAATTATTTAGCACTTAACATGTGGAAGGCACAGTTCTGAGCTCTTTATCAATGTAGCAATTTTCTTAATCTTCCTAAGGACCTATGAGAGAGGTACTGTTACTACCTCCATTTTACAGGTGAGGAAACTTAGGAACAAAAGAATGAAGTGACTTGTCCAAGGTCACATAACTAGTAAAGGTCAGAGCTGGAGTTCACACCCAGGTAGTCTGGCTCCAGAGCCTACACTCTTAACCACCTCATTTGACTGACGTGAGTGATCCTCCCATCCTCTTGATGGGTCTTCCTTTCTTTCATTCTCCCCACCTCTACCTCCAGTCCTGGAGAAGCAGCCATTTGGGATGGCTCAGACATGGCTAGACCTCCGTGGTATGCCAGGAAGTCTATCTGGGGGCCCAGACTCAGAGACAGAGTTTGGAGATTTCAGTCTTTGGGGGAGCCTGGGTCATGGAATCTCTTTTCCTCCATGACACTACTTCTGGCAGTGGCTCTGGACCAAAGATGGGTGCTAGGATCCCTGAAGAAGAAAAGACTAGAGGTGAGCAGGAGCATAGAATATGCACCAGGTTTAGGAGACTGGGACACAGACAGGAAAACTAGCAGACACCTGAGAATGAGGGAGGAAGCCCAGCCTTAGGGAACAAGAAATGCTGGTCTAGGAAATGTGAGAGGTGTATCAGACCCTGAAGGCTACTCGGGTACGAGGGCTTTTCCTGGGACATCTCTGTACAAGTGGTGACCAACCTGACCTCCAGAAAGTATACACAAATGTGTTTGAAAACCTCCCTTGGCCTGGGCCTGTTGTAGTGTGTACAGGATATGGCTATTACAGAAGGATTCAATTACTACTGCTGTGGATGAAGAATGCACTGGGGAAATTAATTTTGGACATTAACACTAACAGCATCAAACACTCAGCAAAACACTAAACAGACTGGTGTTGCTTTCTTATAAGGTGCTGCCAAGATGAAGAAGAAAAATGTAACTTACAGTGAATCGTCCTGCTTTTAAAAGCATGATGTTCCCTCTGTTTTTTTGTGCATAACAGTAATTAGTCTCATTTTCCTCTTATTATCCCAATAACAAAGAGGCTATATTCAGTTTATTTTATACATTTCTTTCTTTAAATTTCTGTTGTTTACATCCACATGCTAACAGACTAATAGAAGTAGTTGCTGTGTTTTTTTTTAATTGGACATCTGTGTGCCAGACACCATATATGCATATTATGATCTTATAATAACATTGTAAGTTAAGTATTATGATCCCTATTTTACATTTGAGGAAACTGAGGCTCATTAACTACCATACCCAAGATCATACAAGCTAATAAATGGGGAAGCCAGGCTATGGATTCAGGATTGTCTGATGCCAAAGCCCGCACTGCCTTCAAGCGAACACCATTCACAGGTTCCCCTTGCTATCTGAACTCTTACTATTCCCTGTTACAACTTGCAAAAAATTTTGTTCAGAACTCACCATCTGAATAGAAAACACTATAATCTGCCTTTGGGCACCAATGAAAATGTTTATACTGTGTCTGGGTCTCAGTGATAAGATGTACTGCTGCAGTTGTAATTCAGCTGTCCTTCCCCTAGGACCACACTACTTCAATGCGCTATGCATTACATATGTGCATCAGCCCCACGTTATCAAGTGAAAACTTTTTGTCTGATAGAGTGGAACTTGCTCAACTTGACATTTATCACTTGTCAGAGGAAGAAGAGGAGCAATGAATATTCAATGTCAATCTTTAAAATAAATTTAAGTGATGCAGACAAAATAATGACTGCAGGTGCAAGTGACAGGAGCAGAAACATCACATTCAGAAATGCAATCACAGCCCAGTCTCATGTTGTCAAGAGCTGTATTAATGGAAGCAAAGAAATGCAAACAGACATACGTTTTTTATTTTCTTCATCCCATTACTTTATCCCATTTGATAGCTCACAGCCACACACGTCTGGAGTCTCAAGAGCCAAGGAGAGAAGACTGTCCCAGGATTTAGCCTCAGGCAAATCTCAGGCATTTATGGCTTCACTTAGTCCTTCACAGGCTCACTCTAGCCCATCCAATCTCACTCCATTAACTCTTTAATCAATACGTAACCACTCAAAAAATTGTCTTGCTTGCTTATTTTATTTTGCTAAATGTTATTTATACTTGTTATATTTCTTTAACATTTTATTTTATTGTTCATTTACATTAATATATATCTACTGTACTGTGGTGGGAAAGCATACTCTGTATTATGCACACATGAATAACCACTGATTAAGCATTGAAGAACTGGTGTTTTAAATGCTTCATATTATGCAGAAATCATTGGTGGATTGTCATATATAACAATCCATGCATTGTGCATTAGATATTAAACACTAATAAATGTCTAAGAATGTTTTAGTGATATTTAGGGAAACTGTTTGGGCTTTTTGAATGAGGTGGGAAGGCTTTATTGTTCATCTCATACAAGATAACAGAAAGGACTCCTACCATCTGGAAATTTACCAGCCAACATATTTCCAGGAACAGACTAGATTCAGATAAAGGGTGATGCCTGTACTATCAAAGGTTCTGACTGGTCTCTGCCTAGATCATCAGTGACATGTAGAGGCCAAGACCACCAATTTTGTTGCTGCTAAACCCTCCTTTGCATCTTGCTCAGATGTGGACCCTTGAAACATCTGACAGCTGGTTAGATAACTGACTAGGTTCTGAAAACTCCAGCAAGGAATGCAGTTAAAGTATTTCAGTCATCATTTGCCTCAGATGTTACTGGTTAAATCTTATGATCTAAGCCTCCCTAGCCCCCACTCCACATCACCCACTCCACAGCAGCTACCCATTTTCTCTGATCCTCTAAAGAGTCTGTAATCATTGCTTTCAATTCCTCTCCTAGATACTTGGAAGCAGGATGAGGAGCAAGCAAATGCTGTTTCTAATTTCGAAGACATGATTTCCTTTTTTTTTTTTTTAACACCCCACTATTTTGCCCAGAAGAGAAAGTAGCTCAATAAAATTTGGCAGACTCGTTGTGTCTGTACATATAGCCCTTTGTCTGGGTGGGAGGACGGGCACAGAAGTTGGAGACCTCCACCTGCATGAGGTGTGGGCTCCAGAGGTACCAAGGACAGCTATCGCGGGAGAGAGTTTGCCTGGGTGGAGACAATGGGGTAAGATTGTGCGATGTAATCATGTGGGATTTCTAAAAAATTGTAACAACAATCATGAAAAGGGATAAAGAAAATATTCACTCATAGAATCTGAAACTTTCTCATCAATGAAGACTGAAAGACTGAAAGATTACATTCAACAAAAGAAACAAAAAATGATTTGCAAAATCCAGGGAGACACTGCATGAGTGAAGTTAACAGTGCTCACACATTTGGATAAGAAAATAATCTAGATGGACAGTAAAATTAGGGTCCGCAGGAACTTCCCATCACATCCCTGGTCCTGGGGGCTGTGGCACCTCTGTCTCTTCTAACCTGGAATCTGCTTAACAGCTCCTCAATATGGCACAGCCCAGGTTGCTGAGGAGATGCCCCCTTTCTGTTCCTTGTGCTCCCAGAGCCCCCGCCCCTTCTAGGTTTGGGAAACCATCTTTTAGCCTTGGACCTGGTGCTGAATGTGCTACATTATCTCCACTGTGCGGTCTTTTGAAAAGTCTTAATTTATTAATAAAATAACTCAGAAAAATATTTGTAAAAATTAAATTTGAGGTGATTACCATTATCCTTTTACTATATACTTTCAATTCTTCATTTTCTCCTCTGAACTACAACCATATGCACATATATTTTCCAGAGTTGTAAACTCTGTTATATAACAATTATGCTTTTTAAAAAATTTAATCTAAAAATTTATGGATTTATACAGTTATTTTATTTATTAACTTTAATAGCTTTATATTATCAGTAACTATTATTTTATCGTAATTGAGTTTACTCCCAAACTGTCAGGTATTTAATATTACTTATTATATATATATAATAAATATTGCCACAATAAAAAATCTTTTGCATATAGCATTTAAAAAATCATTTTTGATCCTTTCTTTGAGATATATATTGCAATGGGTGGGATTACCAGGTAAGATCATATAACCGTTCTGATGCCTTGTGATGTGTGAAATGGTCCTCAAGAGTGTGAAAACCATTCCCAGTGATTCCCAAGATGCCCCATTGCACAGGATGCTCACATCCTCTCCAACCCTGTTTTGCAACTAATCATTTTTTCCTGTTTTAGGTATTCTGATTTGTATTTATTCAATTTTTCTGGCTACTTTTTCATGTTTGTTTTTCCTGTTGCCCCAGGTATGTATTATATATTTATATGATTTGCCCAATTACGCATTTCAGAAAAGGCATGGATTTTTACTGAAAAAAGCTATTAACCCCTTTCCTAACACATTACATATGTGTCTCAATTTTTAAGTTTTCCTGTTAGCTTTGTTTTGTTAGATTTTATTATACAGGTGTTTGAATTCTATATGGCTCTATTTGTTTTGATTATTGGAAACTCTTCTGTTGTCCAGTCATTAGAAATAGCAATTGTTGGGATGTTTTATGACCAATTGCTTTATTTCTGAAAAATAATGAACTCTTCAGTCCATCTTGAGCTTTTTTAACAAGAGTGGAACATATTGCTTTGTCTTTATTGAGACTTTTGATTTCAGCCCCATGCTGCAGAGGTAACTTAGCCAGTAAAAGGCCACTCCCATCCCGGGGTGGTCTGCATTCCTTTATGCTAATTTTGATTTTTACTTAAAATCCTATTTTTTAAAAAAATGTTGGCAACATACACATGCACACACACATACACAAAACATTGTGAGAACAAACACCATGTAAAATTAACAACAAAACAACTTATTTGTGTGTCAGATTTAGTCTAAGAGCTGTCAGATTGTATCCTTTATCTACACAGCTTTTATGGCTGCTCCTGTTGCTTCAGTGTTATGGTTTTTCACTATGAATCAGCTAGTGCTTTAAAGCTGACACATGGTTTGTCACTATTTACACAGTCACCAGCCAGTGGAAGAGCTAGGGCAGCCAGTACAAAAGGAGAGAGGTCCAGTTCCGATTCTCAGTCTAGCGACCTGACTCCTTTATCATGGTGCCACCTTGTCTTAAAAAACATCCAAGCCTCTCCCTTTTCAAGGCATGCAAAATAGATAAAACATAGTAGCCAGACTCACGAACCACTTTAAATCCTAACAGAGAGAATCAATAAGCATAAGTGAAGAATGGAATTTGTAATAAAAAAAATTCCTGAAGGTTTTTCCTTGAGAATTCCTCCGAAGCAAGATAGATTTAGAGAATAAACCAACTATGCTAAGGCCATATTTTTTCCTACGTTTCAAAAAAAAAAGAAGTGTCTAGTGGTTTGGGGATTGCAACATATGGTAGAGAGCAGACACAATCCATTAATATATGATTCACAACAACGTAGTGTTACTGATGTCTACAGCCTCAAAACATATTGGTTGCTGTTACCAGCTTAATCTAAATACTATCACTTATTTCTCAAGATGAGATGGAGGTGGATGATGATGTAAGACTGCCTTGCCTAATACTTTTAATTTTTAATTGTTTGCACTGTATAGAACCAAAGAGGTAGAAGCTGCTTGCTCCTTGACAAGAAATTCACCTCTTTGTAAAAACTGAGGCTTGGTTTGATTATATTAATAAGACTATCAGGAATAATTTGAGGCAGGTAAATACAAAAACCATAAAAATAGGAAGCAATGGAGTGAGGTGAAAAAAGCGCAGCATTTGGGGTCACAGAGCCTGGTTCAAGTCCTCACTTTGCCACTTACCAGCTGGGATATCTTGGAGAAGATTCTAGACCTCTCCATAGCATCATCTGTAAAACTGAGATGATAGCACCCACCCCACAGTGTTGTTATGATGATTAAATGATATAACAAATGTAACAGGACCTGGAACAGCTGTTCAATATGCATTAACTACTATTATTACCCCGAGGAACTGTACAGAACTAGATTTGTTGGCAACTGGCAATTAACAAAGAGAAGAATCAAAGCATTCTAATTTGGAAGTAAGTGTGATCTCTCTTCCCAAATATTCATACAGTCAGATCTTTCTAGTTGCTGAAGCTAGAAACAGGCTCACAGTTCCAGGTCACTGCCACAAAGACTTGGGTAACTATATTAGGTAGACTGATCAAGCAATTAGCTTGTGAATTCCAGCCACTCTAGGAGCTGAAATAGTCTTCCTCCTCTTGTTAAATTTGAACATGTAATCCAACATGTTTCAAACTCTCGGTCCTAATTTTTAATTTCCATATTTTAATGTGCACATTGCAGAGTATACAAATAATGTCTCTCTTTCAGAAATCCTCTTCCCTGGCATTACACAAGCTCACTTTTCTCATGCAAGCTTTCCTCCACAAAGTCAAATAGGTTGGGCTAGAATGAGAGTCTTACTCTTTTAAACTTTCTCCAGTCAAGACATCTGTTATCCCCTCTGCAAATGCAGGGGTGGGGAAGATCTTGACATTATTTCCATTGTTTCCTTTCTGGATTAGGATCACACAAATGTCCAGCTAATCTGAGAGTGGGTGTGGCTAAGTACTAAGTAAGCGTTGGAAAGGAACCAAGAGGCCTCCTTCTCCCTTATATATTGATCTAGTAGAAGAGGACGAAAGGGGGAAGGGAAGGCCATGGGTAGCGTGAAAGTTTTGTGCTCTAGCACTTTACATGTTTAATCTTCTTGAATCCTCAAAATAACCTGGGGATGGATCTTCATTTTAATCAGGAGAAATGACACAAAGAGGTTAAGTAACATGCTTGCGCTCGCACAACTAATAAGAAGTGACTGTGATAAAAACCCAGTTGTAACTGCATCCAAACCGTCTGAGTCTTTGAACTATGGGGGTAAGACTCATATAACTACAGGATTGGGAGCATTTACTGATCATTCATACATTTTTTTTAGGACTGCGCAGGAAGTTAAGGGGTTGGATACCTATTCTTTGTGGTTCATAAGTAATTTATTGAATAAAAAGTATGGCAGGGTGCCTTGGTAGATGGGTGCTCGGACAGTAATTCAATTTGTGGATTTACTTGTCCCACTTTTGGGTTTTATTTTTGCGGGGGGATGGGGGCAGGGAAGACTAGCTACCAGCCTCTTCGAAATATAAGGATAATTAATCTTGAAACAGATCTTTCTTGTCCTGAGAAAAATCACCTGGGTTTTGTCCCTTGTCTTAGTACATGTAGGGAGAGTACGTCTCATTGTCCTGGTATTCTGAGAGCCTTAAGCACCTTCTACGGGGATTGGACCACTGTGAGAAATAGGCCTGATGTAAAGTGGCAGACATTGGGACCAGTCCTATCCCAGCTCTTCTGAGGACAGCTTGTTCTCCGGGATCTGACAGTAGTAAGTGGGACCACAGAGAGCTGGTAACATCTAGGGTGCAGGCAGCAGTGTACTTACTGGTACACTGGCTCTCCAAAACAAGCAGAAGCAAAACAACTAAAACTTTCTGCTTTTTTCTGTGAGGTACTTACTACTCCCACTATGGCTGATTTCAAGCGATCGACATGACATCACTGAACGTGGGGTTGGGGAGGGATGTGCACACTTTGATTCTCACCCAGTATGAATAGACTCCAGCACACCCCTTGGCTGCAGGTTTATTAGGGTGTGAGGGACTCTGGGCTGACTGTTACATTAGAGAAAAGGCTTCCCACCACGAGAGAGCTCTTGCCTTCCCTGCCAGGCCCAGGTCTGATTTTAAAAAGTAAGCTTTGTTAGTGTAGAGAGCGTCCACCCCTGCTGCAGAGGTGTACCTGCTCATCTCTGCATCTTTTGAGTGCCAGGAGCAACACCGCTTCAGCATCCTAGGGAGAGTCCACTGCAGCTGGAATCTTCACTGCCTCTGCTTGTGGGAAGAATGACTCTGAATGTGGCCTATTCTCTCCAACTGGAGTGGGGCTGAGTATTGGAGGTGAGAGAGCTTCCTACGAAGTTCTCTGCCCTGTTTGAGCGGAAGCCCCATGAACTGAACTTAACACTGGAGTGGGCAGCCAACCCTTAAAACCCACCTTCACGGAGACTGATCGTTAGACTGGGCATTTAGTCCAGTCTTAGCATTTCTTACAAGAGCCCTGAGTTTCTGCTCTGAAAAGAAACTGTTCAGGAGCTGGAGCGATGAGATAGGAGGAGCCTAGCTGGATTCCTAACCCTCAAGACATGCTGGGGGATTTCTGGATGTACCATGGGGAGTGGGCTGCGGCTTTCAAAAGCGAAAGATGGGTTTTTGTTGCCCAGAGAGAGGTGATTAAAAGAGGCTCAGCCAAGAGGAATATATTCATCCCTGTTGCCACAATAAGTAGATAACGACCTGTCAAAAGATGCCTGAACACCACAAGTAAATGAAAACAGTTCACCTAACACCTTTTCGGAATTTTTCCCCACATATGAAACCATGAGAAGTAAAGGAAAAGATGTATATTTTCTTATTTTTGAACTTTAAAAGTTATTCTTCACTCTTTATAGTTTGGCCTCTGAATCAAAACAAAGAAGAAAATACGTTCATAAAAGCCATTTCCTTTTCTTCCCCCCCATGCTCCTTCATTATGTTCTCCCTGACTTAGGGCATTCCCAGAATACATAACACTGAGGTGGGCAAGAGGTTGGTGTTAGAAAATGTTGCTTCACAAAGAGAAATACTTTCCAGCAGGTCAGAGAGACGGGTGCTGGGCCTCTTGAGCTGATCTTTGAGAAGAAAGAGAAAGTCGTTGTTGGGTGGTGCTCTTATAAAAGCTCGCACAATTGTCAGCAACTTCTTGTGGCTCTCCAGGCTTCCGACCGCAGCATTGAATTCCTGGAAGGATATTTTCCCACCGTGATCCTTGCCCAGGACGATGATGGTTTTGTCCACGAGCTGCTGTAACTGCCAGTCTTTCAGGTTGTCCCCCACCATCATCGTCAGCACCTGGAAGGGCTCCCTGCTGGAAGCGTAGCCGTCTTGTCCATGTCGTAGATGCTGAAAGCGAACCTCAGCTTCTGCTCCTTGTCTCCCTTGACACTGAACTGGGAGGTCCCCAGGATGAATTCCCCGAAGTCCACCTCTCTATTTTTATTTATTTATTTAACATTTTTATTGGGGTATAATTGCTTTACAATGGTGTGTTAGTTTCTGCTTTATAACAAAGTGAATCAGTTATACATATACATATGTTCCCATATCTCTTCCCTCTTGCGTCTCCCTCCCTCCCACCCTCCCTGTCCCACCCCTCTAGGTGGTCACAAAGCACCGAGCTGATCTCCCTGTGCTATGCGGCTGCTTCCCACTGCTATCTATTTTACGTTTGGTAGTGTATATATGTCCATGCCACTCTCTCACTTCGTCCCAGCTTACCCTTCCTCCTCCCCGTGTCCTCAAGTACATTCTCTAGTAGGTCTATGTCTTTATTCCCGTCTTACCCCTAGGTTCTTCACCACCTCTCTATTGCCGTCTGTGTCGAAGACGACTGTCACTCGCTGCGCCAATGGGTTCTCCTGTAGCTCCGGCAGGGACATGAACTCCTCCACGCTCAGAGCGCCCGAACTGTCCGAGTCCAGCTTCTTAAACCGCTTGCCCAGCCGTTTAATTTCGTCTTGGTCAAAGTGGCAGCACGTTTCTACTGGGTAACTGGACTCATTTCCATTGTGGAGCCAGTCTGGACATTGGGTCGGGGGAGGGAGCAGGGGCGGTGGGCGCACGCAGGGCTGGAGAAGGACTGTTACGCCGCCAGGTGGGGTGGGGGGGCTAGGGGGGGCGGGCTCGTGGGACCCCCCCCCCCCCCGCACCGTCTCCTCTCACCCCTCCCTACCCGTTCGCACGACCAGGCAAGAAAATGGGCAGCTCTGGGAGCCAGGCGGGGGAGTGGGTGAGCAGGGGGAGAAGAGGGGGTGGGAGGGGGGAGTTTGCGGGGGTGGGGGGTAAGATAGGAAGATAAGTAGGAGAGGGGAGCTAGGGAGAATGCCCGGGACAGGCTAAGGGCAGGGATACCTGCTTTCTTCCTTCTCTCGGTACCTTAACCCTTATCTCTCCTGCCATTTTTAAAAACCTTCTCGTGTCACTTTTCCTTCTTCCCTTGGAAATTAAACTCCAAGGGGGCGGGGCCGCAGCTGTATTAATCACCGCGGTATCCCCAGCATAGTGTCTGAAATGCAGTATGTGCTTAACATATGTTGAATGACTGTGTAAACTGCAAGCAGGGGCTCTTGATGCTTATTTGCAGGCCTAGTGTAAGGACTAGATGAGATAATACATCAAAGCATTGATGTCATGTATACATCAATAGCTGACCCTTGAACAACATGGGTTTCAACTGTGTGGGTCCACTTATATGCAGATACTTTTCAATAGTAAATACTACAGTACTACAAGGTCAGCAGATAGTTGAATCCTCTGAGACAGAACCGGGGATACTGAGAAAGGATACCCAGGGCTGACTATACAAGGATTTTCCACTGAGCAGAGGGTTGGCACCCCTAAGCCCTTGGCATTGTTCAAGGGTCAACTGTTTTTCCTAAATTCTCTGGGAGGGAAAGCCAGGACTGACATCCTTCTGGTACAGTGGCCAATGACCTTTTTCAGAACATGGGGTTCAGGGTCTTTGTAAGAGACCACCCAGATATTACACAAAATTTCTCACATGGATCATCTACAGGCAGTAACACATTCTTGAGGAATATACACAATGCTGAATTCAGGGCCCTTTTCAAGAAGACACAGGTCCCAAGACCATAGCCTCTGTCACCCTATTACAATACTTCAAATCCATCCTCTCATACCCAGTCTTTATCTTTGTTGGGCTAGTGCCTGGCGGCTGTCCTGCAGACCACTTTGGGGAATGGCTGTAATGTGTCCTGAGAAGCCTCTGCCATATTTTCAGAGTAAAAGTGGTCCCTAGGCCGTCTCACTCTTTCCCTCGTTGCTTGAAGTGGATTTGTCCTTTTTTGTTGAAGATGAATCTCACCCCTGCCTCCCATATTCCTTCTTCCTTTAGGAAGACATCAGTTACTCCAAATGCATACGAAATACATTTGGTTCAAGAACAATGCAGCTCTGAGGGACTTGGGGGACTCCCAGGACACTAAATCAAACTGAAGGGGCCAAACCCTCTCTCATTTAAAAAAAGGTGGCCACCTTTTCTGTGCTTTAGTTCAGCCAAAATATCAGCCTATAGGTAACCATGCTGAAACTGGCACAACAAAGCCATGGAATACCTTACCATTAGATCTACACAGTTAATTCCTGACTGAATTAACTAGGTCTTAAAGAAGCATGGTAGGGTGGAATTTAGAATAGTATAATAGGGGCGGGGCGGCGGCTGTTAGCGCGAGACCGAGATGGTTAGCGCGAGACCTCGAGACCGCGAGACCTCGAGACCGCGAGACCGTTAGTTTTCGGCGATTAAAGGTCTTGCTTTGCAGACAGTCAGCCGCGCTGTGGTCCCCATGGTAGAGAGTGCGGTGAGAGGCGAATCGCGGTCTTCTCTCAGGGGCCCTCCCTTCCAGGCCCTCTGGCCTCGAGCTGGTGGGTGAGCCGGGGGCCCCGCGGACAAGCTGAGGGCTGTGTCCTGCAGAGCTCCAGAGCCCTCGCCATGGCCCCCTACTGGCCGGGCCCAGGCCTTGAGGCAGCAGCGAACCTCTGCCCCATCCCCACCTCCGCCACCTAGTGGCGGCGGCAGTCACCGTGGGTCACCGTCCGTGGGACCCGGCCCTCGTCTGGGGGGTCTGAGGAGCCTGAGGGCCGGCTTGGTCCAGGGCGCTTAGCTCCCTCAGTGATGACGGCTGCGCAGGATCTGGGGACCTGGCCCTGAGGATGCTGCCAGCTGAGCTCTGCCTCTTCAGTCGGGCTGGGCACTGGCGGGAGGACCCAGACTGAGTGCTGGACTAACGCTCCCGGGCAGGGTAACCGGCCCCTGCAGGGACCCCTTCCTCTTAGCCAGGGCCTGGGCCTCAGAGGGCGAAAGTCGAGCCTTGGGACCTTGTAAAATGAGGGGTAATGATGTTGCTTTGCTTACAGAATTTGTTAAGTGTTAAAAGCCGCAAGGAGGCATGGAGACAGAACTAAATGCCTACCCTTCCCTTTCTTGTCAGAACAGAGAATAACCTTTGTTTTGGTGAGGTTTACGGGAACATCATGACCTCAAGAACAAAGGATCTGACACCAAGAAGTCTGCATCAACTAACCACGCCCCTCCCTCACCTTTCCTATAAAAGGGCTTTGCTGAAAGCTTTCTGGGAGTTCGGCGTTTTCAAGGTATGAGCCACCCGTCTCCTTGCATGGCCCTGTAATCAACCTTTCTCTGTTCCAAATTCCAGTGTTTTGGGATTGTTTGGCCTCACTGCGCATGGGGCACACGGACTTGCGTTCTGTAACAATAGGGCAATCAAATCTTAACTGTCCACTTAATAGCAGTAAACAGCTTGGAGAATTTGCTTAATGTCAGTTTTCCCCATCTGTAAAATAGGGCTAATAATATATTTTAAACAGTTGTATGAGGATTAAACTGTTACTAGCCAATATGATAAATCATTATTATTGTTGTTATTATTACTAATTTTATTACTATTTACCCTGCTGGTGGAGATGAAGGCTTAAAGAAAGAATACTTGGCAGCCTGGGCACTTAAGTGTATGTGCATTCATTTAATGAACACTCCTTGTGTACCGTGTACAATATGCCAATCGCTGCTCTAAGCCCTTAGCCAGCATTAACTTCAGCTCCTCCAGGGCACTGTTCTTTGAGGGCTGATGGCAGATTTTCCATCGCAGGCTTGAGGAATGCAGTGACGGACCTCACTCGTACTCTTATGGAGTCCTCTTGGTTTTCTCCTGAGTAATGCCTTGATGGTTGTCCTTTAGGAAGGAGTCATCAGTGTGGAAACTCTTAAGTAAGTGTCTTCCTCTATACGGTGTGGTATTAGGAGGTAGCGAGGGGCAGTGGTGAGAGCATAGGAATTAAATAGACCAGGTTCCAGTCCCTGCTCTGCCCCATGAGCTGTGAGCTCTTAGAGGAGCTGTTACTGTCCCAGCCTCAGTGTCCTCATCTGTAAAGTGGTGATAATAATCACCTGCTTTATATATTCTAAGAGTGAGATGAGGGATTGCATATAGAAATATTATGTAGAAGGAGAAATATCATCCCAAGAGTTAGCTAATTTAATGGTGAAACAGACATTACCAGGAAGATGGTACCACTTCTTTGAAATAAAACGGTGCACAATCAGAATTGCTTTACTCCTGCCTTGTAGAGGAGGTAATGTGATGCTGGATCTGAAATTTTAGTCAGTGTGAAGTCGAGTTCCCCATTGTTCCACATTTTATAAACTTTGTAGTTCAGCATTATTATGGGACTCAATGCCATTGTTTCCGTTTTCTCCAGCCATTATTCTTAGTCATTTCCATGGAAAACACTATTTGTCACTCTTTCCATTTATCACTGTGGGGGGATTTGGATTGCTGGACATTCACTGCAGGAAGCACATTAAAAGGACTGGCTGATTGTTTTGGAAGAAATCAGGATCCTGACACCACTTCCATTTCAGTAAGCCATTTTTTTTTTTCCTCAAGAGTTTTCAGGAAAAGGACTGTGAGGGGTTACATGCAAATACAACTGACACTGGAAAATAAAATAGAAACAGAAGTAATGAGAATTGAGGCTCATATAAAGCTTCATCTTCCACGTTATTCAGCAGAACAAGTTTCTGAGTAATTCACACACTCTGGGAGCTTTACAGTTGGAAGCCCTCACCTTTCTGTGATTTGCTGGGCACCATCTTTAACATCTGTTTGTACTGAGGTAGCCCCTGTGTAGACTGTGGAACCACATTGCCGTGAGTTTAAAAGCATTCATGAGCATCAGAGTTCTCACCTGCAACTCAGAAATACTATAATGGTGTCATATAATGTTATTATAGGTTTAAGTGGGATAACATCTAAAACTTAAAAAAAAACAACAACACAACTAAAAGAGCACACCAGCGCACATTAGGGGCTCAAGAGATTTTACACCTTGTCTCCTTACTTTTCCCTTTCCTACTCCTTTATTTGCTTTCTCCAAAGCAGAAATTTGACTCTGGCTCTATGTGTTTTATCTTCCTTGGATGTGACAAACCTTGTTTGAAGTTTAAATCCATTTAACAAATATTTCAACAACATGGATGGACCTAAAGGGTATTATGCTAAGCGAAATAAGTCAGAGTGAGAAAGACAAATACAGTTTTCACTTATATGTGGAATCTAAAAAATAAAATGAATGAATATTATAATACAGAAACCGACTCACAGATACAGAGAACAAACTAGTTGGGTCCCATTGAGGAGAGGGGTGGGGGGAGGGTCAAGGGAAGATAAGGGGATTTAGAGGTACTACTAGGTATAAAATGAGTAAGATTTAAGGATGTAATGTACAGCACAGGGAAAATATGGGCAATATTTTATAATATCTTTATACAGAGTATGATCTATAAAAATACTGAATCCCTATATTGTACACCTGAGACTAATGTTATAAGTCAACTCTACTTCAATAATAAAACAATCCATTTAACACATATATATTGAGCACCTACTATGTGCCAGGCCCTCTGCCAGGTAATGGAATTTTCTGTGGTGAACAAGACACAGTCCCTTGAGAAGTCTACAGTTTAGTAAGTGGTATGGCTTTAAGGTTGTTATCACTATTTGCTCAGTCTTTTATGTTTATCATGTATATTCAAAAGAATCAAGAGTAATATGCTTGATTTTCTTTTGTAATTCTGGGATGGTGTTTAATATGAGCTTTGGAATATATGGTTTTTCAATCATAGTTTTGCTATTTAACAACTCCGTGATCTTGGGCAGAGTTACTTATCTGAGCCACTGTTTGCTCATGTGTAAAACAAGGATACAATTGCTAACTTATAGCATCGTTTTCAGAATTAAATGAGATAAAATGCGTAAAGTATTAGACTCAGTGCGTAGCACATAGTAGGTACAAATATGGTAGATATAACAATTATTGCCTACTGGAGACTTGTCTAGAAAATTCTAATTCTAGTAGATTGTTTGTATATATACACATGCAAATATACTTAAGTACTTATTTGTTTTCTACACAAATACCTATTGAGTATCTGCAATATGAGAGGCATATGGTAGTGACCTAAGGCAGATACTTTCCCAGCTGTCTCTGTCCTCATGGAGCTTACCGTTTGTAGGGAAGATGCACATGAACCAAATTATCATGCCCATAAATGTACAGGGGCACCTGTGGTGAGTGTCAGAGATGAGAAGTAACACAATAGGAATTTAATCTTAATCTAGTCAGAAAGATTAACAGAACTTTAATTGGGGAAGTGATGATTGAGCTGAAATCTCAGGGAGAAGTTAACTGGATGTTTAGGCAGGGATGCGTGTTCCAGGAAGAAGGACTTCCACGTGCAGAGGCACTGGGGCAGGAAGAGCATATCAAGTAGAACAAACTTAAAGGCCAGTGTGGCCAGAACAGGGAGGTCAAGGGAGAGCATGGTATTAGATGAAGTGAAGAGATGATCTGACCGTGCCTTAGACACTGAAGAAAGGGCAACATTTATTCAATCATTCCTTTACAGGGCATCATTTATCCAATTATGTTTTGACATATAAAGCATTGAGGGCATTCAGAGATGGTCCCTACTCAGAAAGCTTACCTACTGCTGAGTGAACTGAGGCATTAGAGATTGTGATTAATTACAGCACAAGATGGAAAAAGAAAGATGTCATCAGAGAGGTAAGGGCAAAGAGCTATAAGAATTCAGAAAACTGAGAACTTATTGAGAACTTCCTAGAATTCTTGCTGGGGACAAATGGAGGAAGATTTTTTTTCCCAAGAAGTATTGTTTGATCCTGATGAAGACAAGGGTGACAAATACCATAATCATAGAAGTAGGAAAGGGAGTAGGCATAGATACCAGCAACTAGTTTAATGCGGCTGAAATACTTGAGCAAAATATGAGGTTAGCTGGAAGGAAATAGATCAAGGGGAGTTTTGAATGTTTGGCTGAAGACACTTGGTTTCCATATGACAGGGAAAGCACAGATGAGTGACCAAATCAGAATTTTATTCTAAAAAGATCAATCTGGCATTGTTAAGGGTGAGCTGAACAGGGTAAGTGCCTGGCAGTTGGGAGAGTGGCCAGCAAACAATGACAACTATGCATGTTTATCTGGAATATGAGAGCCTGAGCTAGGATGAAAGAGGCACTAGAGGTGAAAGGTGAGGTGTATTCATTTGCTAGGGCTGCCATGACAAGTAGCAGAAATTGGATGGTGCTTTCAACAGAAATTTATTGTCTCCCAGTTCTGGAAACTAGAAATTTGAAATCAGGATGTTGGCAGGGCCATGTTCCCTCTGAAACCTGTAGAGGAATCCTTCCTTGCTTATTCTTAGTTTCTGATAGTTTGCCAGCAATCTTTGGTATTCCTTGGCTTGAAGCTGCATAAATCCACCCTCTGCCTTCGTGGTCACATGGTGTTCTCCCTGTGTGTCTGTCTTTGCATGCTAGTTGTCTTCCTATAGGGACAGCAGTCATTAGATTAGGGACTCTCTCTACTACAGTGTGACTGTTTAATCTCATCTTTGATGACCCTATTTTCAAACCGGGCCCTATTCTGAGGTATCAAGGGGTTAGCTCCTTAGGACTTAAACCTATCTTTTTGGGGGGTACAATTAGACCCATAACACTAGGCCCGGTGTCTTACTGGACAGAAGGACAGACGGAGGAAGCAAAGGTGAGACTCCAAATGTGACTGCACTGGCTTCCCAGGCTGACCAGCCCTGTGCTTGGATGTTGCAGGAAGCCACCTCTACTGTGTGATGAAGGGCTCACATGGTGTGTGTAAGGGCTCCTGGGCTCCCCGTCCCGCACCCCCTGACGATACTGGCTTCTTATCCAACTCCCACAGCCACGTGGGAGGAAGTGTCTTCGGAGGAAATGTCGGGGCAATTTCTCATATTCTTAGACTTGGTTAATACCATCTGTGAGATATAAAAAAGATGGTTTTCTGATATTTTGTGACACTTCACATTATAGCCACTAGGTGATGATCTTCACACATTTCCTTCCTTTTTTTTTTTTTTTTTTCAAGCTGGAATCTTCAGAGCCTGGAGAGTTAATTGTTTAGCACTGGGAATAATTAGGGAGGAGTCCCGTTTCATGTGATTCCCCCACAGATTTCAGTGTATGGAAATCTAAAAAAGTGGAAGGAAGACTGTCTCTCACAATAGTCCTAATCAGTCTGAGCACTGTTCACACCTTTTAGTTGCATAGCAAATAATATTTCATAAATATTCACGAGTTCATTGAATTCAACCAGGGGAAAAATAAGGACTGTTAACAGTATGCGATCATGGGTATAACGGATGCTCAAGCATCTCTGGTATATAAAAGAGGAGACCCTTATTCCATGTTATCTGTTTAATTGCTCATTAGCATGGGTAAAGCAGGACACTTGCTAGAATTAGTTTTCACTGTATCAGAATTAAAACTTTTGTCATTTATAGTAACCAGAGAGCAACAGAGAAGCAGCCCTAGCTTTGTGATGATATGGGGTGACGAGAAAACAAGACTAGAGAATTGTAGGTCTCCAGCTTGTGCACCCAGCCACCGGACTTTGAAATACCATTGACCACATTTAAAGAAAGTAGTTACTGTTGTTTCTTTAAAGATCTGTTTTAAGTTCAGGCTAATGGTTTGTATAAGCCACCTTCATGTTTTCCCACTCAACCTAGAAGCTGAGTTGGACAAAAGGAATAACATGATACTGTAAATGCTGGCTAATCTAGCACATTGCAAAACAGAAAATTCCAGAATCATGTATTTCACAAGTCCTCCCCCCAAAAGTCTTCAGTTCTAGAACATGTAAGTAATATAATATAAAAGAACATTTATGTTGGAATTATAAGGTGTTTCTGATTTTTTGGAGATGGGTCCAGGAGTAATTTTTTGCATGTGTTTATTATTTATCAAATATTTTTTCTTCTATGTGCATAGCTCTATACTCAGGGAAGGAGGGGGGAACATTTGCTAAGCTAGGTATTCTCCATAAACTATCTCATTAAATACATTTTATTACTTACAAGCAGACTATTATTATCCCCAGTTTTGGGGTGAGGATGTGAAGTTTTAGAAGTTTCACGGCTTGCACAGACACAGTGATGGAGCCAGGAGTCAAACCCTAGGATGTCCACTTCCAGATCTGAAATTCTTTCCATTATTCCAGACTGCCTTCCATACTAGAAAGGATGTCCCTGCCCTCGTGGAGATAATGGTGGGCTCCAAGGTAGAACACAGGAAAAGTCAAAGACCTATAACTTATTCCTGGGTCTAGCTGTGGCTGCATAACAAGTGGGCCAGGGAAGGTGGCCACCTGTAATTTTAGAATCCCTGAGGAAGGCACCACTAAAAGCATGTGGAGTCCTGTGCATCCAGCGTGGTTTGGTGCGGTGTCTCTGGAGGGTGGGGCCAAATTGCATTGCTTTTAAGTTCATGCCTTGGTGTCTTGCTCATGCTCTGACCAGAGGGCTCTTCACTCTACAGGGGCTTTCCTCTTCCAGAAAGCCTTCTCTGACTCCTACTTGCTCTTCTGTGAGCGAACCATGGGCTTGCCTGTGTCACTGTTCCACCTTGCTTCTTCTTCTACTGCTGCCCCTGTGGGGTGTGGTCTAGGGCAGGGGTCCCCAACCCCCAGGCCACAGACTGGTACTGGTACTGGTCTGTGGCCTGTTAGGAACCGGGATGCATAGCAGGTGGTGAGCGGCGGGCGAGCCAGCGAAGCTTCATCTGCCACTCCCCATCGCTCCCCATTGCTCACATTATCGCCAGAACCATCCCCCTCACCCCAGTCCGTGGAAAAACTGTCTTCCACGAACGGTCTCTGGTGACAGAAAGGACCGCTGGTCCAGGGGGTTTCTTCACAAGTCTGTCTCTACCTGCCTGTATTCATCTCTGCATCGGCTGCACCTGGCTTGGAGCTGGCACACAGGGATTCAAGACATGTTTGCTGACAGATGAATGAATGAATGACTGAATGAGTGAGTGAATTTGTCCTGGTAGCAGAGTAAGAGAAGGTGAGGCCTTTCTGAGACTGGGCTCCCTTTCTTCATGCACAATTCCACTCCACATCATAAAAGGACATAGGTACAGCTTTGTGTTTCTTCAGGTTTCCAGAAAGCGCTACCTGGATAGGTTCCATCTGACCTTATGCTTGGCTTAAATACTAAACTTAATTACTTAGGCTTGTCCAAGGGAAGCACTCAGCTGTCAAGGTGGTTCTTGACTTACACAGGTTTTCAATTTAAAGCAATCTACAGTCATTAACTCTCCCTGCCTCGCCATAACTTTCATCAGGTTGAAGAGCAGACAGTGACATTTTAAATTGAAAAAGGAAGGAGTAGGGATGAGAGAGGTGCAGGAGGCTGTTGAGATGTGACCTAGTTGTCAAGAGCAAAAAAGGACTGCATTAAGACTCCCCCCTCCCCCACTCGCATACCATTCCGTTTGGGTCTTTAAAAATAAACTGCAAAGAAAATTGACAGGCATTGAAGCTTCTTGATGGGACTGTGTGATCTCTTCAGAATTCAGTGTATAGTTGACTAACCCATTACTCCTTCCCACAAAAAATTAACAGAGGGAAGAATGGGTCTGCTGTGAGAAAGCTCCATTTTCTCAGTGAATAGATATTAATAGGTTTCACACTAGATGCACGTTTTGGTGGTCTGGGGCAGTGGTCAGGGATGGAGAGCTTACACTGGAGGCCAGTCAGTTCATTGTCTTCCTCTGTGTCCCAGGATCCAGATCTTCAGCTGGTTAGGTTGGGATCCCTCTAAACGCACCTGCTTGAGAACCACAGCATTCTCTTAAGCTGGACATGATGCTCGGCTCAATCTTAAGGGCAGGAAACAGGCTTCAGAGAACTTAAGTGATGTGCTGAAGGTCACTCAGTTGGTTCATGGCAGAGTCAGGACAAATATGGTAACTACCATTCATTCAGCACCTGCCACATGTCAGACACTTTTATGTACATTATCTCTGTTCCTTACACCAAGGCGAATCATCAGATATTCTCTCCATTTTGCATAGGAGGAAACTCAGAGAGGTTAAGTAATTTGTGTTCATGATGTTTTGATGTACCTTTTACATGTGGGTATTTTGACACCGTGGTTGTTTTTGCATTTGTATCTCTACCGTGGTCCTAAAAACAGACCATTTACACTTCAGCTTAAAAAAATGACCTAATAATGAGCTTCACAGACATCTTCACTCCACCCCTGTTCCATGGCCTCATCCCTTACTGGATGGAGTTCAGGAATGGGGAATGCCAAGGATGGGTAAGGTTAAGAATTAATTAAAGGTCAGGTTGGGGTTAGGTGCCAGGAATGGGGTGAGGTCAAGGACTGAGTAAGTTCAGGGATGGGGTGAGGGTCAAGTTGAAGGTGAGGTCATGGGTGGAATGGGGCAGTTTCTTAATGTGCACTTTCCTTAGTAATAAAAGAACACTGAAAAGATTAGTGATTTATTTTTAGACTATTTCAACATTTCCTTTTCCTTTTCCCTACCCTATGTAATCGAGGTCTCTGGATTCCTGAAATAGAGCTCTCTCCAGTACGGTGTTCCACTTCTTGCTTAGTATGTATTTGTTTCCCTAAATACGCAGTGACAACACAAGGAGACCCATGGATTCAGAGGCAGAAAACCTTGTAAAAACCCAGGAAGATATGGACTCAACTGAGGCTCACAGAGATTCAGTAACTTTCCCGAGGACATAAAACTGCCTCCTCACAGTAATGATGGAGCAAGGGTGACTCCCAAGACCAAGGTCATTCCAGTGGCCTGGTTGTCCTTCTCCCTTCTTCCTGATCAGTGCAAGGCATGATCTCCCTCCCTGCCAGTTGGACCTCTGCAGTTGTAGAAGCTGCACATTCATAGATGGTCAGGCTGCCAGTGCTTTCCTTCAGCTGGCCCCATCCCCACCTTCATCTGCCATGAGGGGCTGTTCTGGACATTCTTTTGCCCTTCCAGATCCACTTTTCACCTCTTCCCATCCTGCTTTGTGCCCTGGGGAGGTCCTGTATGGACCCCATTGACAGGCTTCCTTTGCTTAAGGCAGTGGTGGAAGATTGGAGGGCTAGAGGAGACTAAGGTCAGGTATTTACTTCCTGGCTCTCAGCCAGGTCACTGTGGCATGGCTATGTCCCTAACCAAAGGCTGCAGCTCCTATTAGAATGCCCTCTCCTGTGCCTCCCTGGGTACTGGTTCTAGGAGTGGCTTTCTCCATTTTTCCCTTTGAGCTAAGGTGTGGTAATGGCTCCTTCACTTTACCTGCCCTGAGAGATTGCACTATTTCTGTTGGTTTCCTTAAACCATACCTCTGCCAAGAGTTTCTTGAAAACTCTCCTTAGAGTTTGAGTATGCTATCCATTCCCTGCCCAAACTGTTTCCTCTTCCTTCTTGACTATTCCCAGTTGGTTAAAAGGCACATTATTCAACCCGGTATTTAAAGGAGACTTTCAAAAAGAGGTATCATCACATATCTTAATAATTCCTTGAAGAATTTTGGGAGTTTCCTAAGCTGTGATCTGCTGCCTTCCTTCTCCTGGTTTGTAAATAACAGATTTCACAGAACTGTTGCCCTGGAACTCTTAAATTCAGTCAGTGACTCAAAAAAAAAAATTACATTTTTTTGCTGAGTCAGAGGGAAATGAAGGCAATTTAAAGCCTGCCATATGTGTTCCCCTGTGGAATCGATCCACGAGTCCACTGTGGGAAGAGGCACAGCTATGCTAGGAGGATCGTGAAGAAACATCTGAGGTCAGTTTAAAATTCCTCTCTGAAAATTGCTGGAGTCTGGCCTGCAGAATTGGACCTGCAATATCCTAGGTGACTCTGGGAGCAGATAAAGCCCTAAAATTTAAAAAAATGAGTTTATCCTCTAGAGAGATTGCAGCTAGACAGCTCTGGTGTTGCCAAGAGATGGTAGGTGAATAGATCAAGGTTCTGACAGGGGACCAAGTATTAATGTCCAACTGTGAGAAACAGGTGGAAAAAAGCATCTTTCATGTCATGTTACTGGGTGACCATGTATTATTCATTAGGCAAATGAGGATATTTTTTTCAGAGTGAAATTGTTTAATTGCTTTGTGACAACATACATGGACTAGGACTGTACCTGGAAAATGGGAGGTCAGAGGAGTGTCTTTCTCAAGAGCACCTGTTGGGAGAGGTACCCTCCAGAACATACCTGCTTCTGCTGTGCTGTGCTCTGCACCCCTCCCCCTGGGGAGAACGAAAGAGGAGGGATGTGTTCATTAAACTACCATTTTATTAACTCTTCACAAGAAGTTACTGAAGAAGCTGAGACTGAGGTGGGTTAGTGATTTTTCCCAAGTCATGTGGATGGTAGAGGCAGGCTTCAAATATGGCTTCTCTGATTTCAAATCGAGTCCTACTTTCTTCACACTAATAGCCCAGCAACGTATGACATTTGAGGCAAAAGGGATGGCAAGCAAAGTACTGACAAGCATGCTTCCTTCTTCTGACCTTTTCTGGGAGAAAGCTAAACCCCCCACCCAAACAGCAGGTAGAGACTCATGGACTGAATGATAGAAAATCCAGCAGGCACAGGGCCTTCACAGAGGAGACAAAGCTCAGCCAATGAGCTGAAGATGGGTTTCATTTAATTACATTGTATCTTTAGGTTCTGTGAGGGTGACATCCTGAAATTCTGTCTTAGGTTGTTCAAGACAAACATGCCGGTCAGTGCACAAGGATATGCACTCCGTTTAAATGCACACAGGTGAGCAACATTGCAAAGCAGATTGTTACTGCACAGACCAGAATATGCAGTAGTGCAGGCCACCATTGCTGAGAAGTGCTCCATACATGTTCTTAACATTCCCTGAAGCTGGGGGTGGCACCAGCTCTACACACACATGGATGTTATCATAATTTTTATTTTTGTCTCTGAAGTTCCAATTAAGGGTACACCTCTCTTCCTTTCTTCTCATTCCTACCTCTCGCCCCCTTCCAAATTCAGCTGACCTGGAAAATGGGGCCAGGGTTGTCTTAACAACCATAACTTGATCCTGATATCAGCCTCTTATCCAGTTGCTTCCAGCTCACTACATCCAGAATTTCCCAAATGCCTCTCCCCTGAATTTGTCCCGTTAAAAACCATGGTTGAAAAAATATGTGGTGTGTTTTGCACATATAATCTGAACAGTTTATGGCTTTTGCTGATTATTTGTTTGTTTTTCAAAATCTGCCTTCTTTTTTGTCCACACTTAATTTGGTTTTGTTTGAAATTACTGATAAATCCATACAGCCCTGGAACAGTTGAAACCTCATCATCCTTAAGGATATAAGCTACTTTGTGGTTATTATATTTGGGTATAGGCTCAGTATTTTATAAACATTAATTATCTGCCTTAATTTTCACCACAATCCTGTAAAGTAGACATTATCACCCCAATTTGCAGAAGCTGAGGCTCAGAATGGACAAGTAACATGTCTTGTATCACACGGGTGGTGGCGTTCAAACCTAGAACTGTTTCCAAAGCCCATGCTTTCAACCATTATGCTATACTGTAAATATATTAAATATTCTAATCTCAGGATGATGTAAAGGAAAGACTGTAATCACTGTATCAAAGGTGGGAGGGCTCTTGCATGTGATTAAATCCAAATACCTCATTGTAATGATGACTAGAAGTGGGTGGGATGGGAGAGAGTGTAGAAGAGGTGGTTGGTTGCCTATTTAGCATTCATTCTCCTGTCTCCTTCCTAAGGGAACCCTGCTTTCGTTTCATTTCATTTAGAGAACCCCATTCTCTACGGGGCCATGTATTTCAAGGGAAGCTGCCCCTGGAGCAGCTAATAAGTTCTGGAGGATGAGTCATGACTGGCTAATCTGTCATGGTGATCTCATTCCCCTCACCACTGATTGGCTTTAGACATGGACAGATGATGTAATTTTGACCAATGAATATGAGGAAATCTACTGGAGAATTTCTGGGAAGGTTTCCTTCTAAATAAAGCTGCAGAAAGATACCTGAAGATATCTGTGAACCCCAGGAAGTTCTCCTGATGGAGAGGAAGTATTAATATTTCTATTATTTACTATGCCAGGTTTTTTACTTGGTCTCTCCATAAATGATCTCTTATTCTCAGAACAAAATGACAAGGCAGGTTTTATCATATCCATTCATGGATGAAGAAATTCAGACTTAAGAGCAGTTAAGTCACTCAGTTGTTAATTGGTAGAGCCAGGATGCAAGTCCAGAAATGTATGTCTTCAAATTTATCATGCTTTGTGTTAGATATTTTCACACTAGAATCAATAGATTTATGTTAGTGCTTGTTAGTCTCCAAAAGTATGTTCCCCTGTATGTGCCCAGGTGGAGTTAGGTTCTGAAGCTGAAGAGCCCTGCACCCTCAGAGTCTTGCCCTGGGAGTCAGTCCATCCAGCTGGTGTCTTGGTCTGATGGTCCTCTGAAATGGCACAGCCTAGAGGTATGCTTGTGATCAGGGAGGTGCCAATTATTCTGTATTGCTGGCTTTGGGGGCATGACGAGGAGGCTCCCTTCGTCTTGTCTAATGTCTTGCTGTCAACTTTGAATCACTTGGAGATTTTGGCTGGAGTTAACCATGGTCACAACAAATGGTAGGACACATGAAATGATTGTTGCTTTCTTTGCACAGTTTAAGCAATTGGTTTGTTTATTTTCTTGGCTGAATTAATTCAGCTGACCAGTGTAAGCCCAATTTTATTTCTTTTAGGAAAAGCCATGCAAATATCTCCAAAAAAATATAAAAATGCTTGCCTTACAGGGTTGTAGTGAGAACCAATGAGTTAATGTCCCTAATACAGTTTTTGTCATGTGATAAGAAACAGAGCATGCTAGTTCCCTAATTTCTTATTTTCCTCTTTGCTTCCTTTAAATCTTTGCTCAATGACCATCTTCTAAATAAGATATAATATGAGATTATAGAGGGAGATATGATTCAGGTTGCATCAGGGACTATGGGCAGGCTCTGAAGAAGGGAGATTTCAGCTGGGAGTTTATAATGAGAAGGCATTAGCTAGGTAAATGTCGGGGGGTGGGGAGAGGAAGAGTATCTGGGAAGGAGGATGCAACAGCATGTGCCAAGACCTCAAGGCAGGAAAGCCACTGGTGTATCTCCATCTGGAATGACCATTGTGGTGGGGTGTAATGAGCCAGGAGGAAAGTTGCATGAGATGAGGCTGAAGAAATAGGCAGGATCAAGTCCCTCAGGGCATTGCAGGCCATGTTCAGCATTTCAGATTGTTCCCTAATTAACATGGGAAGCCATCGCAGGCTTCTAAGTAGGAGAGTGATCGGCCACGTGGAAAACAAATTGGAGAACGGCAGGCATGAAAACAGAGAGACCAGTTAGGAGACTTTTGCAGTGGTCCAGGTGAGGGATGATGGCTTGGACTAGAGTGATGACAGTGGAGATGACAATGGGCATATTTGAGACATATTTTATAGAGGAAAAGATATGGCTTGTTGATGGATGCAGAAGGTGAGATGTGGGAGGCATTAAGGATCCCTGCCAGTTTCTGGAATGAGATACTCGATGGACAGAGGTGCCATTATCCAAGATGTGATGCACAGAGAGAAAAGCAGATTTAGGAGAGAAGAGCAGGGTTCAGTTCTGACAAGTTAAATGTCAGATGCCTGTAAGATATTCAAGTGGAAATGTCAAATAGGAAGGTAGATATATGGTTCTGGAGCCCAGAAGAAGAGTTGGTGTTGAAATACAAATGTGAAAGTTGTTGGCGAAGAGAGGCTATTTGGAGTCATTATTGTTGGCTTTAGATTTTTTTTTTAAATGTCAGGCAGACCTCATACTGCTTTATTTGGCTTCTCTTTTAAATACTGGAGCCTGTGGCTCTTGTTACACCTTTTAGTCTCCTATCTTAATCAGCCAATTTCTGGCTCACTTTGCAGGTTTCCTTCTAATTACATCATAAAGGCAGAGCATTGCAATAAAAAGATGTAGATTCTGACTATTTGTGTGCCTTGGGCAAATCACTTAGGATCTCTAGATATTAGTTTTCCATCACTAAAAGAAGGGAATTGGTTGTTTTCAGTTTAAAAAATCTAGGATTATCTAAGAATTACCAGTTATAAGTTAATATCTATTGCTCTAAGCGGGATTCATCACTGGACCACTGGGAAGTTAGATCCTGGGAATATTTTGAAGTCCACATTGTGACCAGCAATTAACAGTTAAACCAAACACTGTTAATGTCAATCTCAGATACTATTACTGTAATGCAGAACAGCATTTCTTCTGCACTTGTGGATATAACATATAGGCAAAAAATAGAAATTCAGACATTTACTCATCAAAATAGCATCACAGTTAAATCCAAGACAAATCTGTCTTATGGAAAATTCCTATTGAATAGCCATCCTTCAAGTGAAATTAGGAGTAATCTAAATACCATGGTGAGTCTTAGGAGATGTAATAGCCTGGATTATTGGCCACATATGACAGCATTTCCTCATATTTTTCAAGGTAAATCTGTACAAAGCATCAACATTATCAGCAGTTTTTCCCTTACCTCAGTGACAGCGAAACTTCTCTTGCCACAGGGAACCACCTTGTACCACTTCTCATGTAGCACATCCATAAACCCATGTGACTTGTATTGACTGATTAGCTCGGATATATTGGAGGTCAAAGGAGAGTTGGGAGGGAGACCAATGCCGTATCCTAGGAGAAAATATAATCTCAGATGAGTGTTTCACCTGAGAGGTTCCTGAGATGTTGCCACCACGCTTGCGTGATATTGCTGTCAGGCCTGGTAACAAGGGCATAGTGAGCTTTCACCATCTTTCCTTCAAAGGACTCAAGAATGTCCAAGGTATATGGGAAGGGGGAAGGGTAAGCTGGGACGAAGTGAGAGGGTGGCATGGACACATATACACTACCAAACGTAAAATAGATAGCTAGTGGGAAGCAGCCACATAGCACAGGGAGATCAACTCAGTGCTTAGGGACCACCTAGAGGGGTGAGATAGGGAGCGTGGTTGGGAGACGCAAGAGGGAGGGGATATGGGGATATATATACGTATAGCTGAGTCATTTTGTGATACAGCAGAAACTAATACACCATTGTAAAGTAATTATACTCCAAAAAAGATGTTAAAAAAATGTCCAAGGTATGATTACCTTGTATCTGCTACCTCTCTGAGTAAAAGAGATGAGTCTGGAAAGGAGAGGAATGAGCTGCGTACTGTGTACTGGGGCACATTGTATTCCAAGGCTTTCTGCCCTTCCCTTCAAGATATTCTTTCGAAGCCATCTTTGAGGTCTTTACCAGGGCTAGGATTCCCTATCTACTTCTCCCAGAACCCCTCCCCTGGACCTTAAATACACAAAATTAGATGAATTACAATCCCTGGTTTATGAAATACTCTTATCACTGGTCATGCATGACACTTTTTTACTTTTATTTTTCAATAATAGAATGAGACCATGTGAATGTACAATATAGCATAAGTACTAAAACATCAACAAAAACTTGTTGTCAAAAAAAGGGAGTCTGATAAAACCAAGTGTTGGTACAAATGTAGATCAATAAGATCACTTACTCGTTGCTTGTGGGAATGAAAATTGATGTACCCACTTTGGAAAACCGTTTGCTATTACTTTGTATAGTTGAAGATTTATAAGCTCTAAGACAAGCAACTTTAAATACATTCCTAAAGAACTCCTCCATAACCACACCAAGACATATGTACAAGAATGTTCTTAGAGGCATTGTTCATAATAGCAAAAATTGGAAACAACCCAAATGTTGACAAGAGAATGGGTAAATAAATCATGGAATGTTTACACAATGGAATATTGTATAGTGTGAAACATATGAACTAGAATAACATGGAATAATATGGATGACTCTTAGCAACACTGAATGAAAAAGATCAATCCCAGAAGATTATAGCCTGAATCCATTGTGTAAATGTAAAAACATTCAAAACAAAACACTGTATTTTTAAGAATTCATATGTATTTGATAAAAGTATATTCAGAAAAAAATCAAGGAATTGATAAACCAAATATCTGTGACAATGGTTATTCAAGGCAAGAGAGGAAGGGGAAAGGATGAAGGAGGAGCATAAAGAAGATGTAATTGTTGTCAGAGTTTTATTAATTAGCTTGGACTCTGTATCCTTACTTAGTATGGGGCTTTACTTGCTTTCCAAACTGTTAATCTCTTTGAAGAGCCATGTGAAAGAGCTAATTACCTACATTTTGTCTGTAGCTATTGGATAGCATAGTTGAAAAAAGATGTATTGCCCTCAAGATGACTGAGGAAGACAAACTGAAACTATAGCTAGCTCCTTTTTTCACATATAAAGACCAAAAGGCTGTCAAGAATCCAAAGATACTTCATGGAAACAAATACTTGCTATAATGATTCCATCTTACAATTTATTTCCAAGGACATTAGTTTTTGTTCTTTTTTTAAATTACAGGTACACAAATCCTTTTTTAAAAAATATAGGGCTTGAGATTTGTGTATAACTAATAAAAGAGAGGAAATAAGTAATACAGAAAAAATTTTTGCATTTTAAAGAGCTATATGTTTTTCTCCCCCTGGTAATTTTGTTTGTTCCTTAACAATGGCAAGTCAAGGAAATGATTACAGTGTCAAGAGCATTATTAGAATTTTCCATTCAAAGAGCTATTTTGAGTGCCTATTTTGTGCCTAGTAGTTCTGGTTTGAAAGGCAAGACTGACAATAAAAGACTTTACACAGGCAGTCTGTTCTTCTGCTGATTCTACCATGAAATAACATTTTTTTAAAGTAATGGGTAACTATAAGGAAGTAACCGATTTTCTTTAGAAACTTTTATTATAATGAATGCTATTGACAAATTCAGTTGCACAGATTTTCATTCAGTACCTATTTACATGTCAGGCACAATACTAGTCATGTGTATGATAATATTCACTGACTAATTCACACATTTATTCATTCACTCATTCATCCATTCAACGAATATTTATGAGTGAATAGGCACTGTGTTAAGTGGTTGGGATTTAGCAGTGAGCAAGGTAAATATGGTCCCTGCTGTCACGGAGTGTACACTCTCTTAGGGAGACAGATATTAAACAATGCACTGCATAATGATTATTTCATTACAACTGAGACATCCCAGCTTGTACCAGCTTGAGGGAGAAGAACTGGGACTTATACAAACAAATAGTAGAAGATCTTGGAACTATCTGGTGGGTATGGGTTGATGGTCAGGATCATTAGGCCAGGTTTGCTGAATATTTTATATTTTTTCCCCTGGAGGCAATAATTTTCAACAACAACAATTCCTAATACTTACAGAGGGCTTACTATACACCAAGTACTGCTCTATAATAAACTTTTTACTTATCTTACCCCACTTTGTAGATCATGCACTAGTCTAAGATTGCATACTGGAGTGTGGCATGTAGGTCAGTTAAATCACTCTGGGATTCTAATAATGAGAACTAGAACATACTGAGCCCTACTGTGTGCCAGATACCATTTCACATGTGTCTAACCCCTATGTGAACCCATGCAGAATAGAAACTTAAAGATTGAATAAATATACAGCCGAAGTTCACACAGCTCATAGATGGCAAAGCTAGCATTTGAAATTAGGTCTGTTTGAGTCTAAAACCAATGCTCCCTCCACTGTATCCACTATAGCATGTGACCAAGGCAAAGGAGTACTTGACCTATTCCTCCCCTTCAAACAGGCCCTATCACTACAATCATATTGATATAATCTCCCTAAACCAGGCAATGCAGTAAAAAACTACAATCATCTAAACTGGTGGTTTGAATTCAACAGACACAAATATATATTATTCACGGGCAGATTTTGTCATAAACTTTTCAATAAGTTGTATAAATATAGTGTAAGTACAGCCCCAATTGGTATATGATTGTACATAAATAAGGAAATTAACTAGCAAGGACCCTCCCTGACTATATTGTTTCTCCTAAAAATCCCCTTAAAGCCAGTAATTCCAGCACAGGTTACTGTAATCATGGCAGAATTGTTTTCATTTGATAAGCATTTATTGCATTCATCTATTCATTAATTCCACAAATAGGGGTTGAATGCTATTCTGTCCCAGACACTCTGCCAAGTGCTATGGAATTTACCAAGTTAAATTAGACACGAAGTCTATCCATATGAAGCTCATGGTGGCACGGGGGAGATGAGGCATACATAAATAACTACACAGCATGGTAGGATGTTATAGGACTTTGCTTGAGAAGAAAAGAGAGGTGAGTCATAAATTCAATAAACATAAAATATAATGACAAAGATGCAATGAAGAGGATGAAGAAAACGGTTGTTATGAGGAGAGAGTTTGCTACCAGATGAAAGGATGAGAGAAGGCATCTTGGAGTGATTCTTGATAGTGGTATTTTGGATAGATGAGACCAAAATGCATGATAAGAAAGTTTAAAAATTGGAAATTAATATTTACGATAAATTTAAATATTCTAAGAATAGAATTTTGGCACTACAACAAAAGTATAAAAATTGCCGTAGGGAAAAAGCTATGTTGAAGTTGCAGAGACATTTATAAAAAATTGCTACATAGGAGATAATAAATATTAAATCACTCCATTCCATCATGTCAAGGTTAATTTGTAATTGACCACTAAAAATAGATTCCTGTTCTTTAAAATTTTCTATGTTAATGCATATATTAAATCTTGATATTTTAATAATTATTGGCATAAATTATTATTATTATTATCTAATTAAAACAAACTATGCACATGGAACAAGGGGAGAAACAGAAAAACAAAGTTATGTGGCAATTAGAAGAGGTACGTGTTAAAAGACATAAAAATCAATTTTATTCAGAAACATAAAATAGTAAAACCATTTTTGTCCTCTTTATCAGCTGCTTTTCAAATTTGATTGTGTTCATTGGTCAAAGAATTCTTATTTTTAAATTGCTGACTCAACTTAGCAGCCTGAGTTGCTTTCATTATCATTAGAAACGTGGCTTTGCAATAAAAACGAGGTTGACTATTTTGTGGTTGATAGATGAAGCAAAATGGAATCCTTCAACCCTAGAGATGAAGGCTTCAGGCACCCTTGAAATTGGATGCAGCTTAATAGCCCAAGAGAACAATTTTCAGAATAGAATTCTGATCTTTTCCCCATGGGTAAATCAGCTTTACTCAGCTAAGAGTGGTGGAAATATATTTTGGCTAGCAAATGTATAGTTAGAAATTCATAGATTTCAAAAATCTTCCTGAAATGTGGTTGGAAAATAGATATTTTTAAAATAAGATCTTAGATAGGGTTAAAAAGACTTCAGGAAGAAAAATTAATTTCGTTTTACGGTCTGGCCTTGGAATACCATATTTAGCTACTGCTGGGCAATGGTTGAGAACATATTGGAATAGTCCTAACCTTAAAGGAGACTTTAAAAATGGGTTTCCCTTACCCCCAGCACATCAAAGTGGAGAGAGAAGTATGTGTGAGAAGCTGAGATATACGAACACTATCTATCCTAGGATAATTTATAATGACTTGGTCTCAATCTATTAATTCAATATAATGAATAATAATAATAATTTATTGGGCACTTACTGTGTGCTTGTACATGCTTAACATACATTATTTTACTTACTCTTCACGACAGCTCTGTCATAGATGTACTATTCACAAACCCATTATGCAGATGAAGAAGCTAAAGAACAGATTAAGTGACTTGCCCAGTGTAGCACAGTTAGTAACAGAAACTCTATTCTAACCCAAGTACTCAGACTCCAGAGCTAGTGCTCCAAACACTGTATTAAATAATTAGTGGAAAGCAAGTAACAGAACAAACTCAAAAACACGCAGAGTCTTCAGCAGAAAGGTCACAAATCAGTACTGTGCAGTTCCATTACTCTTTCTTCTCATTTGACCTTTACTGTCAGCTAACTCCAATGCATAAATTTGGGACATGTATTCATTTATCTCAACACTTTCTTTTTTTCCAGAGCACACAATATGTCTTCTTGTCCCTGGTGTATGGTTTTTAATATGACCAGAGACTTTCCACATGCTCTTGAATTCTTAATAGTTTTGGTTTGCTGCACTGAAGACTTACAAAAAGGTTTCAAACTCAGTGTGGACTATTATCTTTCATTTGTCCCACTTGACCTTTAAGCCTTAAATAAATGCAGGATGGTGAAGTTGGGAGGGGTATTCAGTAGTCACACCGAGTTGATATAATGTCGTTACTACAGAGAGCGAATGTATATTCAGCATGAAGGAATCAATGGACTCCGTTTTCTTTCCTAAGTTCCCAAAGTCATTTAAGCATTTTGGAAAGTGTATGCAGACCTTCAGGGTGCTTTTGATTACCTACAATAAGTGAATTAGGTACTTATTTCAAATACAACCTAATGATTATATAATACGTAATACATCATTTATTACATAACTGTTATATGCTTTGCATTATACTAGGTCCTATGACAGGATACAGATAGACATATGAAACATTCCTGTAAGCTAAATGGGTAAAAATTGTTCATAAATTGCTTTTATGATATATTTATGCCTATGACGTCTAATTAATTAATAATAAAGTCCACATTTTCATAAGTTCACAAATTCTAAATGTTGCTAAAGGAAAGCATATAATATTTTTTTAAAATTTCATGAAGAGAGAAATATTCCATAAAAATCTATGAGATTAACTTTTTTGTTAAAAGCAGCAATCAAGACTTTTACTAGTATCTCTATCATGTTGTTTTTAATATACGTGTCCTCCCTTTGTGTTTTACAAAGTTCTGCTTTTAGGTTGTAAACTTGTTCACAGAGGCAGTATTGAATTAAAATTTCTGATTTGCACCTCACCCAGAATAAACCTGCAATGGTTTTTTTAGAATAAGCCGTTCTCTGTATTCAAATCTGTAGTCTCTCTGCTCTCTTGCAGAGAGAGCACTTCCTTGCACCATTTTGTATTTGTCCCCTTTGAAAACAATGTAGTATCTGGAGATGATGGGAACTGCAAGACACCAAGTCTCAGGAGCACAGATGGAAATGTAAACAGGAAACCAGTGGGGAGTTAATTGTGTGGCATCTGGCACTGGGGTCTAGCAGAGGCAAACAAGCCATCTCACCACTGCCTTTTGACAAGATAGAGTTGGCCCCTAAGACAAAGGTGGAAACTAGAGTCCTTCATTCTTTTGCCCACTACAAATAATTCATTGTTAACAGCTGCTATTGGCAAAAGGGACCTCAATTACCCAGTGCATCTAGGACAGAAAAAAAAAAGTAACATCTCTTCCATATCCCTAGATGCCACAAAAAATGGGAATTTTCCCATTGTTACATCAAAATGAGGTTATATAATGAATGTTCTTTGGTTTTCTAGTTCTTCCTTGGCTTTTCTTTTTGTGGCCTGCTACATCAGACTGTCATCCTTTTTTTTTTTTTAACATCTTTATTGGAGTATAATTGCTTTACAATGGTGTGTTAGTTTCTGCTTTATAACAAAGTGAATCAGCTATACATATACATATATTCCCATATCTCTTCCCTCTTGCATCTCCCTCCCCCCCACCCTCCCTATCCCACCCCTCTAGGTGGTCACAAAGCACAGAGCTGATCTCCCTGTGCTATGCGGCTGCTCCCCACTAGCTATCTGTTTTATGTTTGGTAGTGTATATATGTCCATGCCACTCTCTCACTTTTGTCACAGCTTACCCTACCCCTCCCCATATCCTCAAGTCCATTCTCTAGTAGGTCTGTGTCTTTATTCCCATCTTACTCCTAGGTTCTTCATGACCTTTTTTTTTTCTCTTAGATTCCATATATATGTGTTAGCATACGGTATTTGTTTTTCTCTTTCTGACTTACTTCACTCTGTATGACAGACTCTAGGTCCATCCACCTCACTACAAATAACTCAATTTCGTTTCTTTTTATGGCTGAGTAGTATTCCATTGTATATATGTGCCACATCTTCTTTATCTGTTGATGGACACTTAGGTTGCTTCCATGTCCTGGCTATTGTAAATAGAGCTGCAATGAACATTTTGGTACATGACTAATTTTTTTTTGTTTGTTTTTTGGGGTTCTTTTTTTTGCGATAACGTGGGCCTCTCACTGTTGTGGCCTCTCCCACTGCGGAGCACAGGTTCCGGATGCGCAGGCTCAGCGGCCATGGCTCATGGGCCCAGCCACTCCGCGGCATGTGGGATCTTCCCGGACTGGGGCACGAACCCATGTCCCCTGCATTGGCAGGCGGACTCTCAACCACTGTGCCACCAGGGAAGCCCACATGACTCTTTTTGAATTATGGTTTTCTCAGGGTATATGCCCAGTAGTGGGATTGCTGGGTCGATGGTAATGTTTTTTTAAACATCTTTATTGGAGTATAATTGCTTTACAATGGTGTATTAGTTTCTGCTTTATAACATAGTGAATCAGCTATACGTATACATATATCCCCATATCTCCTCTCTCTTGTGTCAGACTGTCATCTTAATAGAAGATCCCTACCACTAAATCTCTCTCTTCCTGAGTTCAATTCCTGGTTCAGGTGGAGGTAGCTTTGCCTGGAGAGGGGATTGATTTCTCTTAGGAGAAGGCTTGAAGAAACAGCATCAGCTGTTACATTCTCATTCATCACAAAAACGAAGACTGAAGTAAAAAATTTGCTGTTGTGTTTAGGGGAGACAGGGACCAACTGTGGTTGGGGAATTGGAATCTGAATAGTCTCGATATACTAATTTACATACAGGAAAGTATAGTTTTCTGGAAATAGAACTTGGGCACCCCCGTGGGATTGTTTCAAGTCAAAGTGCTTTCTGTCAAGTGAGTATGGCTTGTTTTGGGAACCAGCATGTACTGTCAAGAGGAGGGAAGCTGGGAACTGGGAGATGTGAAATTTGCTGGTTCAAACTACCAGCTCCATATATCAACTGTTGTCCAGGATGCAAGGAGCTACTGACAAAGCAGTCTTTCTTTGGTCCTGAAGTTTGATTGATTGGTTGACCAAATTGAAAGCAAAAATTTGCTGCCAGTGGGAAGAAAGACAAACTCAAGGTCCCAAACAAGGTTTTGTTTAGGACTCTTAGAGGTTACTAAACCACAAACGTTGATTTTTTTCTACTTATTTTTCAACTAGTGGAAACATTTATTTAAGGACCATGAGATTTGCATTCTAATTCCAGTATTAACATCTAATTGTGTGATTATGAGAAAGTGGTAAAATGTCTCTGGGTTTTCTTGTGGATAAAACTGAGTAGACTGGATTAAATCAACACTGGGGTCCTTCCAGTTGTAATGCAATCATTCTAGTTTTAGCATCAGATTCATTACAGGATTTGGACATTAGAAAATACAGATTAAATTAAAACTGGACTCCCTATTTATTATACTGTCACCACTCCCAGATATCTAAAGCAACATTGTTTGGATAACAATGGCGTTTTGGTTGTTGTTTTTCTAACAATTGGATAACAATATGTTTGTGGAGTAGGTAGAAAATAAATACCTAACTTCAGCAACTTAATAGCTGAGTGCTTAAGAGCTGAAAATGAAAACAAGGGAAGATGAATAGCTCTTTGCCTCTGACATTGGCATTTGTGACTTGCTAGGTTGGCAAACTGAGCACATTCTGAGTAAAAGTGAATCAAGAATGACTGATTAATACCTTCCATGGCAAATGGCTTCCCCACAGTTAGAAGTTTGCAGTCAGCATCTACTGACACTTCATAATCCAGAAGGGCTTTGTCCATGATGAAGGCATCTAGTTTCTCTGGATCATTCCTATGTTTAAGACGAAGAGAAGAAAAGTGAAAAATGATTCATTAATAGACAGGAAACACTAAGGCTGACAGCTAGCTTTTGTTTAAGGAACAGAAACCTGGACAATAAGGGCAGTACAAGCTGGGCAGCTGCTGGCTCTGCCTTGCTGACATCTCACTGACCTGCAGAGAATAGACCAGGGGAAGCAGACACTCTTATAAGAGAGCATGACATCTTTCCAGTGGATTCATCTACCAGTTTCTTTCATTACTTCTAAATCCAACAACAAAACCAGAGCGACTATGAATTGAATGGGAAGGTAAATAGTCAAGGTTCATTTCTCTTACAATAACTGAATGACTTCTTTGTGTAAGCATTGTATTTATTGTTCTCCATACATTTTACCCCTTATAATAACCTTGAGGGGGGTGGTAGTATCCCATTTTAACAGATGGAAAAATTCAGGCTCAAAGAGTCAAAGTAACTTAATCCAGTCTACATAGCCAGTAAGTGTTGGAGCTGGGGGTCTCATTAATCATTGTGTGAACATTTTTAATTCTTTCTGTCATGATCACTATCATATTCTTCAGAGATCAGGCATTATTTCATATTTGGGAGTACGTATTAAGGAAGTGCAAATAAGAGATCCAGCACTCTTGGGGAAAAGGGAGTTCAGGTCTCTTTAAAGTCCATAGACTGGTGTTCAGTAAATGGAATGGGAAGCATATGTAATAGATCTTTGTAATCTGATTTATTAATATATCTCCAGAGATTCATGTTTCACTCCCATCCCAGGAGGCAGTTCAGGCAAAAATCATTTAAAGGCAGTTGTTTCTGGACTATATCAGTGAGTCGGCTGTAGGCTGGGCTCAAGGTACCAGCAGACATCCTTGTGCATCCTTCATGTGTTCTCCCCAGTGTTTGGACATAGGCACAGAGATGGTCCCAAGGAAGGCAGTCAGCACTGGCTCAGCTCCACTTACAAAGGTGGCAAGGGAGGATGAGTTTCAAAGGGAAATGTTTAAGGTGTATGCAATGACTCTTGTTTTCAGCTACCTCAAACTTTTTTTGGAAAGATATAGGACATATATCCATTTACTAAAGGCTTTCTGACCCTCAGTGCTGTCCAAACAGCTTAGCAAAGAGAACAACTCTTCTCTATCCCATCTGGGTCCAGTCATTCCTCTCTTAGAGCCAAAAATGAGGCTGTTGGAATTCAATACATAGCAGTAGCTTCTAAACTCAGAGGAGAACATGGCTAGGACCCATCAAAAATCTAAAAGAGAAAGACACCTTTAGACATCTCTAAGATTCATCATTGAGCAGCAAGTACCTTTTTGATGGCTTTTTCTGAGCCACACATGGACACACATTAAGTAGGTCAACATCCCTTCTTAGTGCCAATGACCATTGCTTCCTCTCTCTACTCTTTTAGGAGGTAAAATAGGCACTTCAAAATAAATCCCTTTTCCAGGGTTATTGAATTTAAGTTACAGTGAGGCCTATGTTTAACTATAGCCAAAATGAAAAACATCTCCCAGGTCCAGAGCTGTGGGAAGCTTCTAAAAGGGCTGGGGATAAGAACTGTCTCCTGGAAGCTGAAGATGAGGAACCTTAACGGAATCCTGGCAGTAAGATAAAAGTCAAGCTGAAAGATGCTTCTCCAGTCAAATCTTGACTCTCACAGTACCAGAATGTACCTTGTGAGCTACACAGGAACAAGTTACCATTTACTAATACTCTGCAAATATTTGTGGCAGCAATAACAATACAAAAAATTAGGGCTCAGTTTTTCTAACCAGTATTTCCTGAGGTCCATCTCAGTGGTATCCCTAAATAACTCCTCATGATTTCGAATTGCAAAGTGAAGTTATCTATGGCAGGTCTCTATTGCATAGCAAGGCAAGAAGCAATTAGCTCACAGACTCCCATGGGGCCCTGAGTCACTGGTGAGGAAGTGGCAGTGTTTGATCCAGGTATAAGGACCTTCTAGACTGGTTGAATCATCCTTATAGTTGGCACGGCCATGGCCTACAGTTGTTTCTCCCATTATAAAATCATGCTGTCTTTTTGAGCATTCATTTAATAACACATATACCACAAAAACCATATAAACATACTAAAAGTAATTAATACTTTATTAGGGATTAATTTATTGGAATACTGTTACCTCCGAAAGCAGGGCCCTAAGTGAGTAGGATGAAGCCCAGGGGAATTCTGATGGGAGAGGGGAGGGACAGGTTTAACACAGGAACCTGTCTTTATAGGCGACTCCAAGGGTTGTGCTTGCAGGTCAGGGCACTGGAATGTCAGGGGGTAACTTGAAGACTGGTTGTTTGGAGTGGTGGCTAAGAGCATAGGCTTTATCTGAGAGAAGCCCAGAGAGAAGAAGGCAGAGGGCATTGATGATAAGCTCTGTTCCAATTTCACCTCAATCTATGAGTCACCTGGGGAGCTTTTTAAAATGCAGATTCTGGGACAGGGCCTGAGAGTTTGCATTTCTCACATGCACCCAAATGCTATCTGGTACACGGATGCTGCTGAAACATGGACTGTTTTCTGAACACCAAGGACCTACTTTCCGGTTTTGGTTTCCAGACTAGCCTGCAGCAGTGGTTGGATTCTAGAGACCTGGTTCTAGTCCTGACCCTGCCACTTGCTAGCTGTATTTCCATGGACAAGTTGCTTCTTTTGGAACTCAGCTCCTTCATCTGTGCCTGTTTTCCTACCTAACAATTTCTCCCCAGGCTAGAGGAGGGCCAACTCTGGGCACTTGGGCCTTCTAGATGAAGCCTCCAGAATAAGTGAATACCCTGAGTGGAATGCAACTGGAGACTGCAGCAGTGGCTTATCTCACCCTTTCACACTGCCATAAGTGCCCAGTTTGTCAGCCATTACTATCTAGCGGGGAGCCATTGCTGTCTCCCTGACATCTTATTCTTTTTCTCAGCCATGAATTTCCCTAAAGGAGAGGATAAAGAGGAGGAGCTGGGAGGCAAAGGAACGCTAAACTCTGTGTCAGAGAGGGACTCTAATGTTTTAATGTTCTTGCAAAATTGAAAGTGCCATTTCATAGCGCTTCAACACTATATATAACTCTGCAAATCTGAGAACACAAGGCTTCCTTTCTAGACTCTAGCTTAGTCCATAAAATTGTTTTAGGGGCTGATTACTACAGCTCTTGAGAAACACTGAGCCCCTATGTCCCATAAAATTATTTATTTCCCTTTCTTAAAAAAAAAGTTTGAGGAGATGCTACCAGAAAACTACTAGAGCTAATCAATGAATTTGGTAAAGTAGCAGGATACAAAATTAATGCACAGAAATCTCTGGCATTCCTATATACTAATGATGAAAAATCTGAAAGTGAAATCAAGAAAACACTCCCATTTACCATTGCAACAAAAAGAATAAAATATCTAGGAATAAACCTACCTAAGGAGACAAAAGACCTGTATGCAGAAAATTATAAGACACTGATGAAAGAAATTAAAGATGATACAAATAGATGGAGAGATATACCATGTTCTTGGATTGGAAGAATCAACACTGTGAAAATGACTCTAATACCCAAAGCAATCTACAGATTCAATGCAATCCCTATCAAACTACCACTGGCATTTTTCACAGAACTAGAACAAAAAATTTCGCAATTTGTATGGAAACACAAAAGAGCCCGAATAGCCAAAGCAATCTTGAGAACGAAAAAAGGAGCTGGAGGAATCAGGCTCCCTGACTTCAGACTATACTACAAAGCTACAGTAATCAAGACAGTATGGTACTGGCACAAAAACAGAAAGATAGATCAATGGAACAGGATAGAAAGCCTAGAGATAAACCCACGCACATATGGACACCTTATCTTTGATAAAGGTGGCAGGAATGTACAGTGGAGAAAGGACAGCCTCTTCAATAAGTGGTGCTGGGAAAACTGGACAGGTACATGTAAAAGTATGAGATTAGATCACTCCCTAACACCATACACAAAAATAAGCTCAAAATGGATTAAAGACCTAAATGTAAGGCCAGACACTATCAAACTCTTAGAGGAAAACATAGGCAGAACACTCTATGACATAAATCACAGCAAGATCCTTTTTGACCCACCTCCTAGAGTAATGGAAATAAAAACAAAAATAAACAAATGGGACCTAATGAAACTTCAAAGCTTTTGCACAGCAAAGGAAACCATAAACAAGACCAAAAGACAACCCTCAGAATGGGAGAAAATATTTGCAAATGAAGCAACTGACAAAGGATTAATCTCCAAAATTTACAAGCAGCTCATGGAGCTCAATAACAAAAAAACAAACAACCCAATCCAAAAATGGGCCGAAGACCTAAATAGACATTTCTCCAAAGAAGATATACAGATTGCCAACAAACACATGAAAGAATGCTCAACATCATTAATCATTAGAGAAATGCAAATCAAAACTACAATGAGATATCATCTCACACCAGTCAGAATGGCCATCATCAAAAAATCTAGAAACAATAAATGCTGGAGAGGGTGTGGAGAAAAGGGAACGCTCTTGCACTGCTGGTGGGAATGTGAATTGGTTCAGCCACTATGGAGAACAGTATGGAGGTTCCTTAAAAAACTACAAATAGAACTACCATATGACCCAGCAATCCCACTACTGGGCATATACCCTGAGAAAACCAAAATTCAAAAAGAGTCATGTACCAAAATGTTCATTGCAGCTCTATTTACAATAGCCCGGAGATGGAAACAACTTAAGTGCCCATCATCGGATGAATGGATAAAGAAGATGTGGCACATATATACAATGGAATATTACTCAGCCATAAAAAGAAACGAAATTGAGCTATTTGTAATGACGTGGATAGACCTAGAGTCTGTCATACAGAGTGAAGTAAGTCAGAAAGAAAAAGACAAATACCGTATGCTAACACATATATATGGAATTTAAGAAAAAGAAATGTCATGAAGAACCTAGGGGTAAGACAGGAATAAAGACACAGACCTACTGGAGAACGGACTTGAGATTATGGGGAGGGGGAAGGGTGAGCTGTGACAGGGCGAGAGAGAGTCATGGACATATACACACTAACAAACGTAGTAAGGTAGATAGCTAGTGGGAAGCAGCCGCATGGCACAGGGATATTGGCTCGGTGCTTTGTGACCGCCTGGAGGGGTGGGATAGCGAGGGTGGGAGGGAGGGAGACGCAAGAGGGAAGACATATGGGAACATAATGTGTATGTATAACTGATTCACTTTGTTATAAAGCAGAAACTAACACACCATTGTAAAGCAATTATACCCCAATAAAGATGTTAAAAAAAAAAAAAGTTTGAGGTGCCAAGTCTTGTTGTCCTTTGGGGATATTATTGTGTTTGACAATAGAGAAAACAGTTTCCTGGTGCTGCACAATTCTAGGGACTGGAGTTTGAATGTATGTCATTGTCCTGAGACCATCAGGCAGGAGAGAGAGGACTGCTTGCCTGCATGCTGTGGTGCTTATCAGGAGCCATTCATCCCCTTCTCCCAGGCAGACTAGATGAGCAGACCCATAACTGCACCAACCTCTTTTGCATTCAGCTTCACTGAATTACAGGCTCTGATAATCTGCCATGGTAATGTGATTGCTCTTGATTGCTTCTCATAAATGCCAATGAGAAGGATACAGGCATGGGAATCATTGCCTTTTATCTTATTTTCTTTCTACAGGAAAGCTCTAAGATAAAGTCCACTTCCTTGTGATAAGAGGAGACAGTCCACATGCTTAGAGATTCACTGTGAAGGAAAGGGTTGCTTTGGGGCACTTTGTCCTCTGGCCACATTCCCTGAGTGTTTGATCATTTCAGCACCATTGTTTTCCCAAGTGATGTCGAACCAACATTTACTTCCCCCACCATCTGCTACACTAATGACTGCACTGGCACTTTGATCAAAGCTACGGCCAACTTGGGACTGTGCAGGAACTAGTAAACTAGGTCACATAATTAAATGCACACTTATTCCATACTGCCTCCTGGATCTCACATGGTGTGAGATATTACTGCGCACACAATGGATATATTTAGCTATCATTTTAAAAAACCGACAAACACTACATCAATAGCAAGACTTCTTTTTCATTGAGAACTTTTTGGATGCAAGAGGTTGACGCTCACTTCAGATACTCCACTCCATCGGGTGTGGCTGGTACATTGTATCTTCTCATATACTCATGCATCTCTGGGAAGCTTTGCCTCACATAATCTTCAGCACTGCTTTCCCGGACAGTTCCAAAGCGGAAACCTTGAGAGGGATGATGTAGCTATGAGGCAGAAAAAGAAGTGTCTTTAATGTAAATTCTTAGAGTTGTTTTCAAAATTTTCTTTTCCATCATTCTTTGGATTCTAATAATGACTTAGGATTTTTCAAATGCACACAGTCATAAACAAATTTCCATGTGCCATGTGTACATGCTCTTTCATACAAGCTTTCACATAAGTAACTGTTCTATCTTCACATAAATAATTGTTCTATCTTCAGAAGCAAACAGATGGAAACAACAAACACAAAGTACAAAACAGCTTTCTCCTTTATATTGAGAACCTGTCAGAATTCTTTAGAAACTATAAAACGGTGTATAGAATCAAACTTGGTATTAAAAATTGCTTATCAGACAAAGCATAAAGTTAAGATAATAAATTAAAGAGTGTGCCTTTCCTTAGTTAGAACTACACAAAGGCCAAGTTAAAAGCTTGCATCCTGGGCTTCCCTGGTGGCGCAGTGGTTGAGAGTCCGCCTGCCGATGCAGGGGACGCGAGTTCGTGCCCTGGTCCGGGAGGATCCCACATGCCGCGGAGCGGCTGGGCCTGTGAGCCATGGCCGCTGAGCCTGCGCATCCGGAGCCTGTGCTCCGCAGCGGGAGAGGCCACAACAGTGAGAGGTCCACATACCGCAAAAAAAACAAAAAAAACCAAAAAAAACAAAAAACCTTGCATCCTGAGATTGAAATATACATGACCCCAAAGAGTGAATACATCTCTTTTATGTTTATTGGTCTTTATGCTGCAGTATATTTTAAGTTTGTTGAGTTTGTTTTTGGTGTAATTACAAAATGATCTCTTTCCTTTAAATAACTGTGTTACCAGTCATGCTGTATATTTGCTCAAATGGAATGGTATGTAAGACAATTAGGAGCAACAGAGGAGGAGGGGAGCAGGAATAGATCCAGTAATGGCGCAGTTCTCTAGAATGTAAGACCTCACAGTGAGGAGAGGCAGTGTACTGGGAGTCCTGTAGAAGCTTTCTGTCACTAAGGATAATAAGAATACAGCACATGAGGCAGTGTAGTTCATGGAAGTTGTACAGAAGTGTTAATATAGAATCTAGACTTATTTAAAATATAAGAATGAACTGGGATTGAGCTGTATTATGAAAATAGTCGAATGTACTGTAGTAAGCAGTATATTAGAGATTATACTTCTCCACAATTGTTATGTTAAAGTTCTTTAACTTTTTTGTTCTGCTTCGTGTTAACATATTTGATATCATTGGTTCTGACTGAAGCCTTGGGGACAGGAATTCACTGATGGGCTTCATGGAGTTTATAAGTCTCCTGAAATTCTAGGCAACATTTTATGTAAATATGTGTTTGTAATTTTCTTCTATAAGGAAGATAGTACAGAGTTTCATATTTTTTTAAATAATTAGGTTTTCAAGTTGTTTATAGCCCCTACAGGTTAAGAAATCACTGAATTTGGTAACAAATAACTTATATTTGAAGATTAATTAGTTTTGACACACACCAAAGGTCTAACAATATGGCAATAGTTAAATAAATTATATGCCACATCCTTATAGAATGTTATCTAATGTATAAATCATGTTTGTGAAGCCTATTTAATAAAACAAAGCAAACGCTCATATGACAAATTGAGAAAAAGCTTTGTTATGGTCTGATCAAAATTAAATATGTATATAATTATTTTAAATGCTATGAACCCCCCCCCACAGATATCATATATGTACACACACACACACACACACACACACACACGTCTTGGAAAAAATATATCAAGATATTAACAATGGTTGTTCCATTGATGGTGAAACTACAGGTGTATTTATTTACTTATAGATTGTTTATAGAAGCATGCCTCATGTTTGTAAGTTAAAAAAACCCTTTATTTTACAACCAGTGAAATAAGTAACTCATTAATTTATTCAATAATTTTTGGGGGCAACTTTGTATAATTTTCAAAGTTACTGGGCCCACAAAGGTAAATACCTGCAATCATTGCCACAAAGGGACTCACCACTTGGTTTGTGGTATTTCTTTGGATATCCCACTGTTGAGCAGGTGATATGGCAAACCCTTGTGTTCCATACACTGAACAAATTCTAATGTTTTATGCCAGCATAACCTTAATGAGGCATCAATAATAATAATAGCTAACATTTATTGAATATTATGTGCCAAATATGTTTACCTGCATAATCTTGATTAATCCTCATAAAAATTTTATGAAGAGGGCTCTATTAATACTTCCTTTTTAAAGATTAATCAACTGAAGCTCAGAGAAATATAGTAAGTAATAAGTAAGAGTAAGTAATAAAAGTAATAAGATCACACAGCTATAAGTAGAAGGGACTGGATTAGAACCCATGTCTGTTTGACTTCAAAGCCCACGCTGTTACCGACCACATCACCCTGCCTTCCAGCTCATGGCAGCAAATGGAGAGAAGATGTTTATTAGAATGAACTCACTAGTCTTTTAAAATATTCTCCTTAAGCCTTAGGCCTAGGCTGCTCTCACAATAGCAAACTGCAGCCCTATGGCTTGAGCAAGGCAAATATATCAGCATTCTGTTTGTTTAACACCTATTCATTTTTTAAGGCCTAGAACAAGACTCTCTGTATGAAGTCTTTGGCCTTATCTAGCTTCACCCTCCTATCCAGGAAGAACAAAACCAAAAATAATTTACTGCTTATTTATCTGTGCTGATACAGCACCTTGAACATACAGAATATGTAGGCTAGGTACTTATTTAGCCATCTTTCACACTTTTCATGCCTACCTCCTTTGAGCCTTCCAAGAAACTTATGAGGTATTTCTATTATCTTCCTTTTACAGATAAAGAAACTAAAGACTAGAAAGTTTGTTATTTGCCCAAGGTCATAGAGCTAGTAAATGTTGGATCTGGAATTTGAACCCAGATAGTCTGATGGAAAATAGTGAGCTCTGAACACCATGAACAGAGCTTCTGACACTATGTCATACTGACTGGGTCTGGTCATTACAAAACTTGCTACTTATGTGACAGGCAGTGAGCTAAGGGCTTTGCACATTTTGAATTCTCACAATAATCCTGCAAGATAGATGTTATTTTCTTATTTTACATATTAAGATGCTGAGGTTTGGGCAAATTAATAATCAAATTCTCATAGCTAGCCATTAGCAAGATTCAGCTTATTCTTTTCCCTAACATGCAGACCATGTTTCATTCATCTGTGGACCACAGTTACCTATTATGACGCTTGGCACCTTGATAAGGGCTCTATACATGTTTGTCAAATCAATTAATTTTACCACTATTCTTCTATCCTCTCTTCACCCATTTAACTTCTATTCATCCTTCTATTCTCAGCTCAGTAATCACGTCCCTAACTTGCTGTCTAGGCCAGATGCTCCTTTCCTAAGCCCTCATAGCACACATACCTTTCTTTTGTATAACTTATTACAGTTGCACTTTTAAAATTTAATTGTGTAATAGTTTAATGTCTAGACTTTCAGCTTCTTCACTGGACTGGAAGTCTATGTAAACCATTTAATTAACTGTTGTATTCCAATGCCTTTTACCACGTAGTTGCTCAATAATATGCTTGATGAATGACTGACAGATGCTTTGAACCACAGGGAGATGAGAGCTTTGTCATCCCACTAAGCACAAAAGGGACTAATGATATAGCTTACAACTCAAGCTTTTGAAACGAACCCTCCTTTTAAGGTAAAAGGGTCTTAGGTCAGTAGTTAGAATACTTTTGTCTTACACATGAAAATCATCCTTTTTAGAAGTCCATTTTCTCACATTATGCTGTGGCACTATCTTTATGGCCCATGAACTATTTCTAGGCAAACTCTGGACCTCTTTTCTTTGCTGAGTGCATCAATACAGCACTCCTTCCCAAGACACTGGAGGGAGTTGTGAACCAGCAGATCAAAGCTCGGAATTCCAGAGGAGGACTAGCTAGCCCTTTGTGTTATCTCCTTTTCATGTTTTCCCGCTGCCTTTTGCCCATGGGCTCCCACATCTCCCTGACATGTCTCTCATGCCTGTGAAGGAGCAGTTTTGAGAATGGAAAGTTCCTTCAACATTAACATAAATAACTAGGTTCTATGGGAGGAAGAATTTTGTTAGTCTGACAGGAACCCCACTCTAACCTGGAGATGTATTACAAACACTGCCACTTCTGCAGTCCAAGCCACCATCGTTTCTGCCCTCTGCACATTCCCTCTCTTCCCCTCCAATTCAGTCAGGGTAACCTTCTTAGAGCCCAAAACTGATGATGTCACTCACTTGCTTAATACCTATCAATGGCTCCCCATAGACCTTGGGATGAACTCGAAATTCCTCACGTGGCCTCAGCATGATCCTTCTCCTGCCTTCTTCTCTCCAGCCTCTTCTCCGCACTCTCCCCCTGGCCTCTAAGCTTTAGCCAGTTCTCTCAGTTCTTCCAACATATACTTTTTACTTGATCAGAGCTCTTGCCCATAGCCTTCATTCTGCCTGGGATGCTCTATCTCCTCAACCCTAACTTCCCTTTGTGTAGCTAACTCTAAAATGTCACTTCCTGGAGAAGGGTAGAGGGAAGGGATAGTTAAGGAGTTTGGGATTGACATGTACTCACTGCTATACTTAATAAGGATAACCAACAAGGACCTACTGTATAGCACAGGGAACTCAGCTTAATGTTATATGGCAGCCTGGATGGGAGGGGAGTCTGGGGGAGCATGGATACATGTGTATGTATAACTGAGTCACTTTGCTGTGCACCTGAAACTATCACAACATTGTTAATTGACTATACTCCAGTATAAAATAAAAAGTTAAAAAAAATAAAGTGTCACTTCCTCAGAGAATACTTCACTGACCCCTAGACTAGATTAGGCCACCTGCAGCACCCTCCCATTGTACCCTGCAATTTCATATTGTGTTACTAACATTTGGGATTATTTGTTCAATGCCTACTTTTCCTGTGAGCTTATAAGCTTCCATGAGGGTTGGGCCTATGCCTGTCTCATTCGTGTAGTCATAAGTCCTCAACAAATGTTAGCTGCTATTATTCTCATCATCATCATCATCATCGTCATGCAGCAAACACAGTGCTTGGTACAGAGCAGATGTTTGATAAGTATTGGTGTAATAAGTCTTCATTATTAACACAAATTCTCTTAGGTTAGATACATTACAAATTAGATACTTTTGTCACACTTCATGTTGTCTTTCTTTCCTTTTAAACATTAAATTTTTTCCTTTAGTTCTTATCTTAATTCTTTCAAAACAGTATGTTCTTTTTTATTTCTATGTGTGAGTTCCAGTACAAAAAAAAGCATGAGCTACTGAGCAGTCACAGAATAATAGAATCCGAAAAGGGATCTAAGAAGCTATTGATACAATTGGATGGACTAGCATAGTCTGCCCTTTGTGTCCATGTGGTGTGTAATTCAAAGAGCCAAGGATGTCAGAAAGCCTGCATCCAGGAGGGAGGATAAAAGTATACAAAGAGCTAAAGCAGTTGAGCTGCAATACAAGCATCACCAGGAAGTTCCAGAGAGAGAAAAATTTCTTTAAAGTTTCAGCTAAATATTTCACCAGCTCTTCCAATTCTGTTTATATTTGTGTCAGCCTCTTCAGGCCTTGCGGAAATATCTAAGGTTAAACCACGTATTTGTATGTGAATTGTTCGGTATTAATGGAATACTGAACTCTACCCAGAGCACCTGTGTGGAGAATAATCAGATAGACATTTTGCAGAAAGCAGAGAAGTGGCTCAAAACAAGATGGAAGCAAACTCAAGAAATAAGCTGCTCTGTCCATGGTAGATATGATGATTTAGATTCAAAAACAATCTCAATATTGAGTATTTTCATTTAAGCTCTACATTTGTATTTATCTGAGATTGTTACTTAAGTATGAGTGGAATGTAGTCACTCGATCTGATAAAATGTCCTTTGGATGTGGGTGGAAAAGGCCATTCTTAATTTCATCAGTGGAATGGGATATACTAGGTATTGGGACCATAGTTCATCCCCGTGCCAATATAATGTCCAGTTAAAACCTATGGACTGTATAATGGAGGGTGGTCTCAGAGTTCGGAGGGGCTTTAAAAGTCATCTACTCTGTTCACTGATGCTTGAATCTTCGATAGCAAAGCTAAATATATTACTTGGAATTTCTTCAAAATGTAGATTCTGACTCATTAGGTCTAGGTTGGAGCTTGAGAATCTGCATTTGTAATAAGCTCCCAGGTGATGCTTATACCTTGGTTCATGGACCAGATGTTTAGTAGCAAGACTTTACTTATAATGTCACTATTATTTGCCTGTTAAGTCTCCACTTGAATGTCTCCAGTGACAAGGAAATCACTTCTCTTGAAGAATATCTTCTGTATAGGAAGGATGCCTTTGTGTTCCACCCAACAAATCTATCTATTTGAATATGTAATAATAATAATAATAATAAAAAAAACAGCTAATATCATTTTTGGTTATTGTGGGTGTTCTGTTCATAAAAGGTTAAAACAAGCTTGATGGATCGGCCAAGCTCCCCAAAACAAGCACATTCATCCTTGACTCCCTGGGGGTCCAATACTTGTGTTCAATACCTAGCTGTCTTGGGAGTGGCCATAGGAGGACTGAGCCCTCCCCACTCCTTCCTCCCCTTGCTGGCATCACCACATCTTCACATACATCTCTGCTGCCACACTGGCCATCTTAATGCTTCTTTTTTCCACTTCGCTTGGGTTACAGGTGGGGGCTAGGGACTGAACTTGAAGAGAGGTATCAAAGTCAGGGAGGCTGTAAAAATAAGGAGTCCAGACTACAGGAAAGATGAGTAGCTGCAGGAAATGCTAGAGATCATTTAGTCCATTCATTTATATATATATCTTGCATTTATTAAGAACTTTCCATGTGTCCAGCATTGTGCTAAAACTTTTACATGGATTGTATATTTTAAGCCTCATAGCAACCCTATGAGGTATTTATTATCATCTCCAATTTTCACATAAGAAGTAAGGTATGTGTTTAAATAACTTGCCCAAGATTGCTCAGCCAATATAGGAAGTTTCTGAACTTAGTCGGACTGCAGAGACTTTGTATGTAAACATTCCACTGTACTACTTCCTGATCTATACGATAAGGAGACTTACACTCTGATGAAAAAGGTGAACAAGAGACTTGCTCCAGGTCACACAAATAATGCAAAGGTGAGCTTGAAAAACCTGAACTCAGGCCCAAGTAGAATCCTGTTGAATGTATAATCCCCTCCCCAAATGAGTATGGCTGATAAGAAAAATTGTTCCTTGTTTCTTCTTTATAGTAAGCTATGTTCAACAACACTTTCCCATCTACTATTTATGAAACCACAAGTTTCCAGTCTTTATGTCCCTCTCTAAAACATAATTTCCTGAGTTAAATTTGCTCAGCAACATCCATAAATGGCACTATGGTACTCATTTACTAGGCCTTTGGAAGTCCTTGGTATTTCTCTGTCTCATGTGTAGTCATTGCAAGGGTAGGGTCTATTATCATGGTCTCTGTAGTGTCTAAAAGCTAGATATTATAGGATTTCTAGAGGGTAATTATCGCTATTCTGCTACAAATGTTCAATCTCTGTCTTTGTTGACTGTTCCCTTTCTTTGACAAAATTCACTTTGTTTTGCTTCTTCTCTGACCCTGGTCTAATGTGTCATTCTATTCATCTGGAGCAGGCTACCCTTTTCAGTTCACTGAGACCATTCCAATTTATTCAAAATCCCCTTCAAATCCCATTTTATGCTGTGTGATCTTTTGGAGCTATGTCCATTTCTCCCTTATATGCCAGATTAATTATTTCACTACGGGTACTGTAACACTACTGGTGTTTCCAAATACAGAGACATAGAATAATAATAATTGCATTGGTGGTAATGATGATGATGATGTAGCTCACCCTGTGCCAGGCATTGTTTAAATACTTTGGACATATTAACTTTTATAGTCCTTACAACAATCATATGAGGTTGATTCTATCATTATATCCATTTTATAGGTGAGCAGCCTGAGGCGCAGAGCAACTAACTAACTTGTCTAAGCTTATGGAGCCAGTAAATGACAGAACTGGGCAGTCTGTGTGGCTCCATTACTTATGCTCTTGACTACCATTATACATAGCACAAAGTTTTTGGCTTTACCAGCTATTCCCTTAATTGCTGTGAGACTCAGTTCCCTTATATGTAAAGCGGCTAACTGAAAGAGTTCAGCCATTGTACATGTAGCCCAACGGCCAATGGGGGAGCTTAATTAGTCCCTAACAACTTCTTAATACTAGTAGCTATCTGTTGCTTTGATTACATGCATGGCCCTCCATACTCATAATCTCATTTCAGCCTTCCTATATCCCTATGAGATAGGTTCTGTTAATAGCTCTAGTTCATGGTTGTGGGCAAGCTCAGAAAGTTGAAATAACTTTCCGCAGGCTCTTCAGCCCATGCTGTTGCTATACCCACTTATCAGCTGACTCTAGAACCCAGATACAGGTAAAATTATTGTCTTAATGGTTTTTTCAAAGGTAATTATGATCACAGTGCAATTACTTTAGAACCATAATTCCTCTAAAGATGTAATTCCACTGTGACAGAATTGAAGTTTGAACCAGGTCAGCTGAGGCCAGAACCGACACCTCTTATAGAAAATGGGAGGATTCCATTTAGCTCATGGCATCAGAACAGCCCTGTCTTTTTGTTTATATAATTGACTTGCTATCCAGCCAAACTTCAAGGTGAAAAATGACCTGTGGACTGTGGAACTCAAACTTCTCACTTGAGTCATTGCGCATCACCAGCAGTACTGTACCCTGCAGACTGAGCAGGCAGTAAGGTGCTTGCTGAACCTAGACTCAGCAATTCGGGGCTGATTAAATGCAAATGAATGAAAACAGCTATAAATTTACCTGCAGTCTAGTGATGTAAGCTTTTTGGCACAACTCTACCCAAATCCTTATGGCACAGGGACTTGTTTTAATGCCAGTTTTTATTTAATTATATAACAGAATAATTAAATATTAAAGTATGTCCAATTGGGCCTTCATTCAGGGTGGGCTGGATGCAAAGGTACAGTAGGAGGTTTAGCCTAAAGGTCAGTAATCCCACAGCATCGACCCCAGGAAACCAGCCTCTTAGAGATCCGCTAAAGCAAAGCATCAAACAAGCAGAAAGACAAACTACTGAATAACAGAAAGAAGAGAAATGCTTTCCTCTTGCTTTAATTTTCCCTTAGGCTAGCCCTTGGTGGTGACTTGGGCTGTATTTAATAATTTTGTTTGCCATGGCTGAAGAGTCAATCTGTCTTTGCTCTAGAGTGCTCAGGGAATCAGTGATTGAGCCATTATGATGGAGGGGCCCGCAAAGATTCAAGCATCTATCCTGAATATGTGCATCCAGGAGAAGATATCTCCTCACTCCCCCTCCTCCGGGGCAGCCTGCCTGTAGCCTTGCTGCCAGCTTTTCCATTCAGACCATCTCCCAGTTTATGAGTGAGCTGGTGTTTGCTTATCTTTCTCTTCTGTTCAGCACACTTGCTCCTGTTAAATGAATCACAAGAGCAGCACAACTAAAGTAGCGTTTTTGCTTTGTGAGCCAAGCACCAGCAGGTAGCAGTCAGCTGAGTTAAACAGGCATTTTCTTTCTCCTCCTTTTGCAAATTTCAGAAAATTTTCATGCAGCAATAAAAATGACATGCAATGATTCATTTAGTTTGCGGTTGAGAAAAATGAGGATCAGCAAGATTAAGCAATTTGACCAAGATTAGATAGCTAAGTGGAACTATGTCGTATACACATTTAACAAATTGAACTTGTGTGCTGCCTCTAGAATTTAACCTGAATGCAAGTTCTTAATTCCACTATCTTGAGTAATTCTCACAAACAAACTAGGAGCATGAATTGAGGAGTTTATAATTCATATGCAGAAACTGGCTTGATGCAAACTGAAAAAGCAGGTCCAGGAACTTTTTCTAGTGTCTACATAGTAGCAGTAAATGCTTTTAAGTGTTTGATGAATGATTATGCCCAGAGTGGAAAGAAAAAACAGTTTGCTCAGAACCAAAAATTCATGGTGTTAATTATCTACACTGAGTTTAAAAAGATAAGTTAAATGTATCTCATCAGTTTAGAAGTAATTGTAAGTGGAAGCTATTTGATTGTTTTAAGATCATCTGTTAACATCAGTGTACATTAAAAAGTAGTAAGATATTTTTAACTACAAATATTGATTTATAAAATTTGGTCACTTATTGAACTCTGAATTAACTCTTCCTCTTTTTTGGGGTTCATATTCGGAAGCATAATTTTCAGATAAGTGGGCTTATCTAAAAATATAGACCATTTCTTCTGAGAACTATAGAATGTTAGACCCAAGGTGATCTTAGAACCATTTAATTCATAGTCCTTAATTTGCAGATGAAGAAATAGAGTTGATCAGGGTTAAATGACTTGCCCAAGGTCAAAGACTTGATTATGGCAAAGTTGGGACCAGAACCTAGTTTCCTGGACTTTTGAGATAACATGAGTCATATTTATAAAAATAAAGCATGACTAAATAGTAATATTTAAGGATGAAAATTGAACAGAAACAACCTTGAATATCCAGATCAATGTTTAAGCTGTTGAAATGGAAATTATGGAAAAACTTAACTAGTTTCACTTTATGAAAAAAACATTCATTTACTTAATGCCACAACAGAACATGAATCTATTCTCACTGTAAAATGCAAACAGAAGTTTTATAGTATAGAACATTATAGTAGCTCTTTTTCCTTCCTGATTCTACAGCCTCCTCCAGAAGTAGCCGTTGATGATATTTTAGTTGTCATCATGCATATTCTTGAGCTTACCTCACTCTCTAAGGGGCAGAATTTGGTATTCAGATGTCCTTTTCTGATTACAGCCTGGAAAATGTTCTAACTTGTTTGAGACTACTGTTTTAACGAACATGAAATAGGAGTTTAAGCCTAAATACGGAGTTAGCTGGCATGCAAGCCACAAACAGAGTGACCTCAATCTCTTAGATTTCTATAGTAAGTTTTTTTTGTATTTGTCTATTTATTTTCAGCTAAAGAACTTCAAAAAAGCCTTCCATACATTTCCTCCCAACAATCCTGGGTGTCAGGAGGAAGGAATTGTTGTGTTCTCCATTATAGAATAGGAAACCAAACTCTGGAGAGATTAAATGGGTGCAGTCTATTGATTGTATTAATGGCTCCAATTCTTCTCCCCTCTTTGATTCACTTCCTTTGCCATTTCACCATGAGTGCCCTCCCTCTTGGACTCTGGTCCCGAGCAGGTGACTTACTTTGGTCATTGGAATGTTAGCAGACATGGTGTTAGAACAGTCTCAGAAAAGTGCTTGTACCTTTCTGCTTGTGCTATAACCCTCTGCTGTCACCACGAGAAGGACATGCCTGGTTTACCTGCTGGATGATGAGACATGTGGAGTAGAGCCAGGTCACCCCAGCAAATATTAAAGCCACCCCAGACCAGTCAACAGCTACCTGCCCCCAGATACATAAGTAAGCCTGTACTAGGTCAGCCAAACCTTGCAAACTTGTGAGCTATATAAATTTTTTTGTTGTATGCCACTGATGTTTATGGCTGCTTGTTATGTGGTATTACTGTAGTAACAGGAAATTGATACAGTGGTAATAACTATAAATGAGAATCCAGAAGTTTAACTAAGACTCTGCCTCTAAGCCTGGTGCTCATGTCATTTGGCCCAATCTTGCCTTTTTGCATTTACACATGCTATTACCTTTGCGTGGAATTCCTATTTCTGTTCCTCCTATTCTTCCTTTAAAATCCAGATTAGGTACCATCTCTTTTCAGAAGCCTTCTCTGATCTTCCCAAGAAAGAGTTAACTATCCTTGTGGGTGCCACCTCTCCCTTTTGCATATTTTTATTATTTCATTAATCTCATTGCAGAGCAATTAGTTGTTTATTTGTGTGTATTTCTGAAGGGAATATGATTTTATTTGAACTCTTTTAGAAATCATCATATTGCCCTCATTAATCTTTTTAGAATTATAGTAATTGATAGAAGAACATGATAGAAGAAAGGAATAATTTCTTGCTGAATGATTTTAAGCATATTTCTGATTTGGTTTTGCCTGCTATCTAAGTTAGGATCCCTAGGTCAGGTGAAGGTTCAAGAACAAAGAATCCATTAATTCAGCACATATATATTATATATACTGTGTACCATTACCATGAGTAACATAGGACAGGTCTCTACTCCACTGGAAAAAAAGATTAACAAAAGGCAAACTAGATAATTACAGATAGTGACACATTAAAGAAGGAAAGAAAAAAAATGGTATGATGAGATAGAAATTCAGGTGAGGTGGTCAGGGATATTGACATCCTCACTTGGTACTTAATGGTGAACACGCCTCCTTTCCTGGTTTTACTGCAGGGTTTAATCTTAACTTGATTATACATTTTCTGAGAACAAAAATTGGGTGTAATGTTCTTTACATCTTACATAAACTCGAGGCACAGAGAATAGCTTGCTGGCTGATTTATTACATTCATTGTGTGTATGTGTGTGTGCGTGTGTTTGTGTGTGTGTGTGTGTGTGTTTGTATGGTGTCTTCCCTTCAGATTTTGAAATTTATGCTATTTGCTTGGAGGGTTATTGTAAGTCTGTAAATTCTACAAATAAAGTTCATATTCCTTGGTAATACTTCTGGGCTTCTTCTGAGATTTCCCATTTGGAAATGGTTATAGGCTTTATTTTGAAGATGTATTTCAAAGCATAAATCCTGAATGCCATGACTGTAATTCTTGGCTGTAATTCTTCCTGGAGAAGTCAAGGATGCAGTTGTTCTTCGCCTAATGTTAGAGGTATGAGAAAAGTAGAGTGGATCCTCAGCCCTTATATTAGATATAATCTGTTCTTCATTCATCTGGTCATCTGGGATTATGGTCATCTACAACTCTGGAGAATTTAGATTTAACAAATAATTACAGAGCACTGATACTGGCCAGCCACTGTGTTCAGAAATTTTACACACATTATCTCATAATTGTATAAAGACAGGGCTATGAGTAGGTACTATTTTCAAGTCTATTTCTTAGGTGAAGAATCTGAGGCTTGGAGTTTAAGTAACTTGCCCAGGATCACAAAGCCCAGTTATTTCCCAGAGACAAGATTCAAATACAAGTTTTCTGACTTGAAACAGGATTTAGAGGTCTTTCATTTTTGTCAGGAAATGTTTATCAAGTACCAGGCTCTGTATACAAAAATGATCAAAATGGCATGGGGAAATTCCCGTGAGATGATTTTATGTCACCCCATAAACCTCCGAATAAGAGAGGGAGAAGAGAAAAGGAAAGAGTGGGTTTGAGGGGTTCTGTGTAGCAGTTTGTCAATTTAGAAGAGCAATTTTTGCATTGAATTCCCTGGAGAGCCAGCAGTTCCCAATATTCTGTTCCCACCGAAGACACAGTCCCCTAGGGATGGAACTGACCGCCAATGGGTTGATCAGGCATCCCAGGCAGTAAGCCTTGCGTCATGCCCCGTGACTGTAGTTTACGTGCTTTTTCCAACCTCCTTGGACCAGGGGACACCTGGGACAAACTGGCTTTCATATTTTCCTTCAAAGCAAACTGGTCAAGTAAATTTTTCTTTTATGAGGGTTGGTTTTCTATCAGCATTTAGTTTATATGTATTCAGACTTTCCTCTAATATGCATAATTGCTGAAAGAAAAAGGCTGTAGAACAGGCATCAATTATGGCTTTTAGGGGAATGAACATTGCAGTTAATGTTGCAAGACAGCTTCCATTATAATCCTGTTTTCACATCCTTATGATTTTTTAGGGGGGATTAAGGGGAGGCAGAACTGTCCTTTGAGCTAAAATTTTCCATGGTTTGACTCAGCCCAAGGTGATTTTCAAAAATGAAACATTTGCACAGATGCCTCCATTTATTTCTTGAGTTATTGTATTTGGAAAATGCTGTTCATTTTTACTCCAAGTATTAATGCATAAAATATTCCAAGTATGAATGGCTATTAAAACTTCAGTCATCACATGCCACTTGTCTCAGGAAAGACATCTGAGTACAACTGTAAAAGAATTATAATCCCCAAAGGCTAGATTCTCTGTATAACCATATTATAGCATTTAGTGCAAAAATGGTTAAAATATTTCATTATTTTCAGAGTTTCACTGTAGTGCTTGGTTAGCACACAGCTTTTCACAGTGGAAATAAATATTTAGGTTACTTTGACTACTTTCAAATTTATAATGAACTCTAAAGTGACAAAATACATTTAAAAATAATTTCTATACTTTTTGAACTATATTAATTGTGGTTTTAATTCTTTAGCTTAGATCTGTTTTAAGTGTGTCTCTTGTAAATAACACAGTATTGAGACAAAAAATAAGAAACCAACTTTTGGGGATCAGAATTACTAATAATTATCATAAAACCAAAACCAATTCTTCCCATATCTGAGAATATCTATTTAGAACTTGGGACACGTACATAGTAGTGTTTTGTTCTATTGGTTTGTGTCTCTAACTTGTTTTTCCCTTCCACCTATTATTGGTATAGTTTGATATTCTGAAACCTAATCTTTTTTGTGGCTATTTTTTGTTTTATGTGTATGACTTTAGATAATTTATTTATGTTTTACCTATGCTAAAATACTGCCAATGTACCTAGTCACTAAGCTGAGAAAATATTAGGTATATTGTAAAGTTTGATACAAATGAAAATTGTATTATCACTTAAAATAATAATACAATTAATTGTTTGCAATGATATTGAAATATTGTTGAGAACCGTCTTGTATGGTCAGTAGCTCTTTCTCAGCTTTTCCACTTGGTGACAATCTTTACATTCTTGTCCAAAATGAATGACATCTTCATTAGGTAAATATTTCACATTGAATAACCTCTTGTTCTCTTTTAGAATTTTGTACCTTTATTCTATTCAATGCAATATTTTATGAGCTTATCATCCTGATTAGTTACCCTTTGAATATTATCTCTATAGTCTTTAAATCTTATTCTTTTCTTTTGTGACTGGAGATCAGGCATTTTATAGAAAATGGCTAGGTGTTTTCTCATTGCAAATTCTGTTCTGGTACATACACGCACATATATGCATCCATACACACATATGAAATATACATATGTCATAGACTGTACTATATATACTGTGTTTCTCATTATATACACATATATAATATGCAAATATTATACACAATATATTATGACCTATACACACAATATATAAGCATATAACATATATATTATAAATGTATATATAACAAGACATATATATATTAGCATATGGAATATACATAAGAAATATGTATACACATATATATTATATATGTTATATATCATTATGTTATATATGTGTATACATATTTCTTATGTATATGTGTATTATATATATAATATAAAATGCTTATTTCTTGCTAATGTCTAGGCTACATTATTTTCTGATTCTTTCCCCCTTTTTCCTGTAGCATATCCACACAGCCGTTCTCATCATCTGGGAGGAGGTTAGATTTCTGTGTTCTCCTTTCAAGGTCTCTTTTTTCTCTCTTACTCTCATTATCTGCTTAAGAATGAGCTCTCCTCTCCTCTTATCCTTCATAGTTCTGTTTCATCATTCAGAGTTCATTTAGCTCTATGTTTACTTCCTCAAGGAGGCCTTCTCTGATTGTGTCTCCTGCTCCCCCCACCCCCAAGTTGGTAAGCTTCCTGTAATATACTGGCATAGCACTCTCTCTTCATCATCATAACGCTTATCTCATAATTATGGCCATTTAATGTCTGATTCCCCTGCTAGAATGAAAGTTCTCCAAGGGGAGGCTTTGGGATTTGACTTGTCTGCTGTTGTAACCCCAGGCCTTATCTTAGTGGCAGACTTAGGGTAACATACATATTTATGGAATGGATGGATGAATGAATCGCCTGCCTGCCATTCTCATTTAAAAAAATAATTTCTATATTTAAAGTCATTAGTCAGTATGACTAGGCATTTAATATAGTTTTTCCTATAATTGCTATAGAGGACAGGCTAGTTATGGTACTCAATGGCTGAAAGCATTTCAACAACTTTTGCCCATGGGGAACTATAATTTCACCTTATGATATCATAAACCACTCAAGGATTTCATGTAGTTACCAGAACCTTGGGGTAAAATTATAACCCTGAAAGCTCTTGCTGCCTATTAGTCATTTGGTACATGACACAAAGCAAAATATATTCTGCCTTCTCAGACTTCAGTTTGGCTCTTAGTATATTGCCTGCTCGATTTTATATTTGACCTGCAAAATATTCAGCTCCCTGAAAGCATAATCCATCTAAAAAATCTAAGGTAATTTGCAAGTACTAGATGCACCTCAAGCGGTAATTAAGTGAACATATTATGAATTTCTTATTTGTTCTGATAATTATTTTTCTCAAATTACATTCCTGAAATGCTGAGCAGAGCTTTGGGAGCTGCGAGCATTACTACCCTTGCATGCTTAAGAAGTTTTTTTGTAAAAATTAACTAATTTTTGGCTGTGTTGGGTCTTCATTGCTGCGTGTGGGCTTCCTCTAGCTGTGGCGAGTGCGGGTTACTTTTCGTTGCGGTGCGCGGGCTTCTCGCTGCGGTGGCTTCTCTTGTTGCGGGGCACGGGCTCTAGGCGCGTGAGCTTCAGTAGCTGTGGAGCACGGGCTTAGTTGTTCAGTGGCATGTGGGATCTTCCCGGACCAGGGCTCGAATCTGTGTCCCCTGCACTGGCAGGCGGATTCTCAACCACTACGCCACCAGGGAAGCCCTTAAGAAGTTTTTGAACATAGCTTAATCGGAGGCAGAACGTTGTGCTGAAAATTGTGATGGATCTGAAATGAGGAAACTTTGGTTCAGGTAGCAGCTTGAACTTTCAAAAAATCACTTAACTTCTCCGAGCCTCAGTCTTCTCTGTTATTAAATGTCTTTTCTGCCTCCCAAAGACATAAGGGATAAATTGAGGTGCTGGAGTGAAAGCATTTGGGAAGCAATGGAGAGGTTTAAAAATCATTTGTATCATTATTATTTGTCATAGTAGTGAAGCAAAATAGTCATTTTCTAAAACCATGTAAAAATGAAAAGAAAATCACTGGATCAGGCTAAAAGCTTGTATTTCCTATATGTAATACTTTCTCTTCTTTCAGCACTCAATTGTAGCTAAGAACTAGTGCGGGCCTGTGCCGATGGCAACCTTATGTGAGTACACGGGCATCTCCTTTCATTCCTCTAGGCTAGCTGGAAACAATGATTTGTCCAGTGATTTACAAGATGTGAAGAGCAGGGTGAGAAATGGGTTAATAATGGTTCAAAGAAGAAGCTGATAAGCCGGTTGCTATCTCCACAGAGGAAAGAACAAGCGTGAAAAGGCTCACAAAGCAACACAAGGAAGAGCTTCTTGGCAGTGAGGGTCAACCAGTGACAGAGATGAGGGGTTCTTTTCCGAAACTCGTTAGAAGATGGACTTTTGTGCTACTGGTTTGGCTGGAAGGTGCAGAAGCAGCATAGGTCAGTTTGACAGTGGGGAAGGGAGAATTCTGGGTGGACCATGAAGAACAAAACTGTTATAGGTCCATTATCCAAGATGTCTACCAGCTGGGCTAAAATTAAGGCTGGGGCTCTGAGTCAAATCATTGCCCCAATGCTGGCAGAGGACCAGAGCTAAACAGGATCACAGTATGAAAGTGACTGGAGCCTTAAACTTGTTAATAGGCAAGGTACCACTTATAAGATGGAGGTAAAGTTTAGTTCTGGAACATGTCATGATTCAAGGGTAAAGGGCCAGGAGCAAAGTGACCTGCTGCTCGCTCATGTGAGAACTGACCTACAGAGATGGTTCTTCAATCTTTTTTAAGAAATTTATCTATTTATCCAATTTTTTCTTCCAGTTTTATTAAGATATAATTGACAGACAGTACTGTATAAGTTTAAGGTGTATAGCATGATGATTTGACTTACGTATATCATGAAATGATTACCACAATAAGTTTAGTGAACATCCATCATCTCATGGAGATACAACATTAAATCCTTCTCCAATTTTATTGTACAAATGAAACACCTAGGGATCTCGTTAAAAATGCAGATTTTGATTTAGTAGGTATGGAGTAAGGCTGAGATTCTGCATTTCTAACAAGCTCCTGGAGATGCCAAAACTGTTGGTACTTGGACCACACTTCTGGGGAGAAATGATTTAGATAGCACAACTTAAATTCTCCCTGAATGAAATTGGGATTAGTTCCTGAACCTGGTTGGGGGGAAGATAAGAAAGAGGGCTGTGCCTGAACGTGAGGGAGAAATGACCTCAGCTATAAGAAGTAGAGATAGAGGGAACTGATCTTGGCAGGAAGCTATGCTGGCTGCCTTTTCCTTTGGTCTGTTCCACAAACCTGATGGTTGGTGTCTTCTCCCTAAAATTCATCTAACTGTGCAGTGGTACATATGTTCCTTGCTCTATGTAAGCAGAATTATCTAGTCTAAATTAACCCATATAAAAAACCAAGAGAAGTCTCTCCCCTCCTTCAGGGAACAGGTCTTTTCTCAAAATATATGCAGAATATATAGGGGCCTTTTGGAGGAAATTTTCTTAATACGAAGAAATGGCTGATGGGAGAATTTCAGGACCTGTGGCAGGAAGAAAGATTTGAGGTGTCTCTGATATTATTCTTTCTAGGGGTGAGCAACCCTTTTACATGAGTGTCAATTCAGTAAAACTAAAAATGTTAGTAGAATGTTTTTACTGTCTTATTTTATATACATATTTTGTATAATCTACTTTTTTTACTTGATGATATTTAATATATCTAGTTCATTTTTTTTGTTAACAGCATCATTATGTATCAGCCTCCTCTTAATGACTATGAATTATGTCTAGCCTTTAATAGTATAAACAATAGCTTGATGAATAGAGACTGATTTAGTCTCTTTGAACAAAATTTATGTGACCTGAGCAGTGCTGAAGGTGGAGTGGAGTACCAGTTTGAGGGATTTAACAGGGGGAAGATTAATTAGCACCAGAGTTCATAATCAGACACTACAGCTTCATTTGGAGCTTTCCAACTGCAGGCTAAGAGGAGAACTTAAGTGATCATTTCACAGGAAGCGGAGGCAGGGGAGCAGGGCAGCATCTGAGACTGTGACCTTATGCCACAGTGGTGGTAGATGGAAGACACTCTGCAGATAAATAGCTGCTTCTTCTTAGTGTATGAAGTACCCAGGAGGGCATAGTCTTGCTGCAACACTTCCCTGGGTAGGGTTGTAATGATGCTGATTGTGAGGGTGGGATGGGAGTTAATCCTTCCTGGATCTGTGTCTCTCTTACTTCGTCATCACATACTGAGTCACATACTATACTGTGTGTGCACAAATTCAAATGTCACAGCCTCAGCAGCTGTCTCTGCCCTTGAATCATCGTTGCACATGAACAGCTTTCCCAGACTAAGTCCAGGGGTGGGGAAAGGGCTGGTTGGAGTAAATCAGGTTGGGGAGGACATTCTTACTGCATGTATAAATGAAACACTGAGTGGGAATAATTCACAGTCAGATATTGTTGGAAATGAATCCTGCCTCTACCATTTATTAGCTATATGACCTTGGATAACTTACCTAATTTCTTTTAGCCCTGTTTCCTCATTTGTATGGATGCAGTAAAGTTTAAATGAGAAAAATCCATGTAAAGCAATTAGCATAGTCCCTGGAACATAGCGGGAGTCCAATAAATATTATATTATTTAATGATGATATTTTCAGTTCCTATTCCTGACGTTATGTCTGTGGTCTTATTATGAAGCTAAGTAGTTCATATATGACCCTCAGGATGCTGACTGATCATCATTTTAAACACATAAACCACAGGAAATGCACATATTTATGTACCTACTTTCACATTCTTATTTACAGTAAGATTCACTTCCATTAATTCTACATCTTTAGATCATGCATGAGAAAAAAGCCTAGTTCAAATATAACTTAAATAAACATTGATAGGTTCTGTTTTGGTTGGCACTGTTAAAGTTTTACTGTCTTTTGGCATTTTTTAGGCAGCAGCTTTTTGATAAAATGTGATGGTAAGTGCACTTCCAAGTTTGAAAAATATGAATGGATTCTGACAAAATGTCTGTCTGAACTTCAGCTATGCATAACATCATCTATATTATATGTATATATATATGATATATATAGTGCAACTGAATCTATATTATATAATAATATATTATTATATAATATTATATATATAGTGCAATTGAATCTATATTATATATATATACACACACACAATGCAATCAAATTGGCTAGAGCAGGCTTATATGCAGTTGCAACTGGGAAAAATGAGCCCCAACTGGCTGAATATCCCAGACTGAGTTCATAATAGAAGTGAACTCACAGTTAAGCCTCCTGACTTGCCACTGGATACACTGGTGGTTAGATCACATAGCTTCTGATTTGATAAAGAACCAAAATGTCAAGTTGAGACTAAATCATAAAAATCCAACATTCACCTTAATTCACATTATTAATGGAACTAAAATATGTATTTTAGACATAAAAGGAGTCCCTTTGGGACTTTGCCACATAGATATTTATTGAGGATGAAAATGAGATTTTCCACAGGGCAAACCATCAAACTTAGCATCAAACATCTATCTATTCAATATCAGGACTTTGCCTTTTGTATCACAGTACCTCACCCCCTACCAGGGCTCTCCATCTATCCATTCCATAACATTGAGTATGGAATGGTCTGAATGCTTTGAATGATTGTGAGACCAAGCAGTGAGGTGTGGTCAAGATGAGTCCAGTAGGATGGAGACAGAGGGTGGGAGCACCTCTTACCTGCAGTAGCCAGGTGATTTCCACATTATGTCCAGCAGTGACCTGGAGTAATTGTTCTTTCTAATTACAAATGTGTGTGTCCATTTAAACTGTTTTAATTTTTATATAATATAAATGTATGTGTGTGAACATACATACAGTCCATAGACATGTATATGGATAACTGTTTATAACTACAAAATATATATGTGAATATTTACAGATATCCTAGGACGTATTCATTGATTTAGAAAGTATCTATGTATAAAGACAGTGCTTGCTAAGTAGATTAATAATGTAAACAAAGTTATAGGCCAATTTTCCCCTAATTTAAGGGAAGGGTTTGCAAAAATTTGGCATGTTTTCTGTTTGTATTCAAATGAAGGAAGTGATGTTTGACATTCATTAAAGAAAACCCAGCAGGGTGTCTAATTGAAAACATTTTGCTGCTGTTAGTATGAATAACTGTATTTGAAAGTAATAAAGCTGCAGTTACTTAAAAAATTCTATAAAGGTGCCGTCTCAAAATTATTTTGGTAGTAGGTAAGGAAATAAACAGATTGCATGCTCATTTGTTCAGTTTTCCATTTATCAGCCTGGATTAGCAAAGTCTTATTTTTTTTTTAAAGTTCCTTCGATTAAAGAATATTCAGGAAAGGAAGAGAAATATCCATTTTTCAAAACTCCTACTAAATGTCATGTACTGTGTATCTGATCCTTACTGGACCATTAAATATTTCTGACCTAACTCCACAATCTGCTGCCAGGGACCCAGAACCACCTAGGCTGTGGCAGCATTAATCTGTCTCATGTTCCCATTCAAGGATCCTATATCTCTGACCCCTGGCTCCACTATGGGCATCATGGTCTTAGGTTTTCTTTGCTTTGGTAATCTGCTTATGTCAATCTCATGGCTCAAACACTATGGGTCACTCTTGGATTTGAAACTCATTTGGGTATACTCTCCAGCTGCAAGTGAGAGGTGCTCCTGCCCTCTGCCACTTTGCTGCTGGACACATGCTGGTCACCTCTGCTTGGGCTCTTGGCCAAGTCCATTATCTGAATGAGTGGTTGACATATGCTTAGGCTCTAGGAATACAGGTGCGTAAGATAGATCTGATTTCTACTGTCATGGAGTTTATAATCTAGTGGTGGATGGAATAAGAACTTCAGACAGATATTTTACATCCATTATCTCCTGTAATCCTCTCAAATGAGGATACAGAGGCCATGGCAAGTAACCTGCCAAACTCCACACAAACATATATCAAATTTAGATTTGTTCAACACCAGGATTTTGCTTTTTGTATCACAGTACATTGTCCCTTACTGGGGGGCTTTATTCATTCCATAGCATCTAGTATGAGAACGTTTTTGTATGGTCTTATCAAAAGCATTTGATTGATTGATCGATTAAAAAATAATCCCTGCATAATGCTATAGCCCTATTCCTATGATGCTGCCATTTTTCATTCATTTATTAATTGAAGAACATTTGTAAAATATTTACTGTTTCCCCAACACTGTGAGGATCCAGTGATGAGCAAGACACAGTGGGACAATTAACAACTAAACAAATAGATAACATGACAATTTCAGTTTGTGTTAAGTCCTATGAAAGAAATAAACTGGATGGCAATGAAAATATGCTTCCGCAAGTCTCTGTGAAAGCATAGCATCTTAAGGATGTAAAGATTTTACTATGGAAGTGCTGCTCAGTGAGGAACTCATTCTACCTGGACTTGAAATGCTGCAGACAGCAGAAGCGCATGTGTAGCAAATATTGCTGTTGTGACTATTGTTATGTCTGAATTATTCCCATTCTTACTTGGCTTATTGTGTACTTTCTCATAACATAAATAATACATGAACATTGCAGAAAATATGAAGTGGAAGTAATAAAATAAATATTTTCTGTAATTACACTGCTCAGATACCAGTACTGTTAACATTGTGTTATATTTCCTTCTATGCATGTTATATTTCCTGTACATATGCATGTTATAAAATTGGATATATATGGTTTTGTATCCCAACTTCTCACTTAACATTATATTTTGATTTTTTGACATTTTAAAAGCTCTTCAAAATCATCTCTACTGGATGCATTTTTATAGCACATAGGAACATTGTAATGCATTAACTGTGCTGTTGCTGGACATTTATGTGGTTTCCAAGTTTTTGCTATTTTGAGAAAGGCTGCAGTGAATCTTTGCAATAACCTGTTATCTATCAAGTTATTTTCTTTGGACAGATTCCTAGAAGTGGAAGTCAAGGGTGAAAGGGCATGAACCCTTTTAAGGCTCTTGATATATAAATGGCCAAATTGATTTATGAACATATTGTAACAACTTACAATAGCAGTGTATGCTGAGAGAGAGAGAGAGAGAGAACTAATTGTTCAAGATAAATATAATTAATATTGGTATTAAAATCTGACAAGACTTTTAACTATTTTTATTACTATTTTGTGCCCGCTAGTTGTCAGACACTATGCAAGTTGCTTTACTTGGATTATCTTAATTTCTATGACTATTTAATGGGGGCAGGTACTTTATTAATGTCATTTACAACAGTGCTTGGCATATAGGAATGGTCAGTGAGTATTAGCTTTTTCTCTTATTATTACTAATATTATTTCAATATTTAGAACAAAAAATCCCTTGAATCTTCTTTTAAAATTTTATATATATATATATATATATATAAATTTTTTAGAAGATTCGGCAACAATCAAATGGACAAAAAAATCCTTTGGGATTTTGATTGGAATTGCTTTACATCTGTAAACTAATCAAGGAAAAATTCGACATCTTTAAATATAATACTCAGTCTTTCAGTTTGGTAATATGGCAGTTTGTTTGGAATTTATTAAAATTGCTTTATTAAGATATAATTCACATGCCATACAATCCACCCATTTATGATTCAGTGGTTTTATTATATTCACAAGATATGTGCAACAATCAGCACATTCAATTTTTTATCCAAACCATCTTTTATGTTTTGTACATTAAAGTTGTTTTCTTTTAATGCAATTCTTATAGAGGACACTTCCCTGATCTATCATGAATTTTTGTTGCTAGAGTGATTGGGATGTTTCTCCTGTTATGTTTTCTATCTAGAAGTACATGGAGCCCATGGGAAGTGCCACTCCACTCAAACTACAGCATTTCTTACATTTTTCTTCTTTTGAGAAATTTTCTCTCTAGAATGTCTGGTAATAAAACCCTTCTAGTTTATTGCTGGACGTATTCTTGTTCCCCTTTTCTTGGCTTTCCAATCTTGTAGCACATGATGGAGGGTCACGACTATACCCTCTCCCTCCAGTCTTGGGGCTTCTGCACGGGCTACCATGTCACCCTGAGATGGTCTTATCCTGACATGCTCTAACACCCCACCCAACTCCTCTTTTCTCATTTCCTTCCTTCAGGTCTTATCCTTCAGATCTCAGCCAGACTTTCTCTCCTCAGGGTGGTGGTCGGGGAGGGGCTTCTCTGATTCTCCATTCAGATCAGGTCTCCTGCGAGGCTCTCAGATTCTGATGTATTTTTCTTCAAAGTAACTAACCACGGTTTATATCATTACCTGATTTATGTGTTCCCTTGATTAATATCTTTCTTCCCCTGTTGCAAGGACAGTGTCTGTTTTGCTGACTATTAAATTCCCAGCTGCCTAGCATGGTGCCTGGAACAAAAGTTGCTGTTATTGGATGAATTAAAGGGAGAACAAATAAATGGTATGGTGTAGTTTAGTTTTCTTCCCTCCCACCTCAAACTCCATTTTCAATGTCTTGTTTGACCTAGAGTTCTGGCACCCCTCCCTTCTTTAAGGCCAGCTTTTATTATATGAATTCATATGTTTTATTGGGCAGCCACATGCTGTTATATGAAGATCAATGAAGGTGTTTTTTATTATTTGGGGAAATGCTTATCATTTCATACTAGGGCTGTGTGAGTGTCCTTTAATGTTTCTTATTAAAGTTTATCTTGCCTTCATAGGCAGGACTGTTTAATTTTTAATATTTACTTGAATGTTCACCAGGACTCTTTCTAAAGCAGCACCATCATTTATTTGCCTGTACAAAAAATGACATTAGTCTCCTAATCCCTCTAAGGAGGTGACCTTTTTTTTATATGTTAGAGACACGGGGCTAAAAGGGGCATTTTATATGAGAAGCTGGAAAAAAACAACTAGAAAGTGCATTAGAATCAGCAAATAGTTCATTTTAACTGCTCGCGTATCCTTTCAACTGGGTCAATTCAACTCTATGAGGGGACGCAGGGCTTTATTTATCAGTGTACCTTATGATTTATGAAATGATTTTCTTATCTCTTATACCTCAGCAGATTGTATGTCAATGGCTAGAATGTTCTAAGAATGCCCAGGTCTACTCCTTAGACCACAGACCCAGATGAAGAGCTCACTGGATAAAAATAATGCTGCAGGTTTTATCCACCTGTCAATCATCCCAGAAGGCTAAGAGTAAATGACTCTGGATGATGAGGCAATGGGTGCTTGCTTCCATCTGTCTACATTACTCTATTTTCTGCATTGCCTATAGTGAGTAGTGCTAGTTTTATGCCAGAGACATACCCATATAAGCTCTATTAAATATATTACTCACAAATTCATGCTTTCATGGTCTCATGCTTCAAGAGCCCACCCGCTTTGAAACACGGAGCTTGCTTCCCAGAATTGTTGGTGGGAGGCTGTGAGAAGCTACATATATTACTTTTAGTGTAAAGTAAATTATTCTGGCAAAATAGTTGAGTTAAGTGAGGATAGAACTATCCTCTTGAATTTCATTTGTACAGCAGGCCATTCCCTCTCCCTTGGGGTTATCTGTAGGAGCAGCCAGCAACAAGATTATTTCTTCCCTCCCACACCCTATCAGAAAAAGAAAAGCATTCCAACTTGCCTTGGCTGCTGTAACATATAGTGAATCATAAATTGGTCTGTCCTGCACAGCCTTTTGCCTTTAATTTTATTTCTGATTCAAAGTGGTTGGTTGAAGCCAGTGAATCTCAACTCTGAAAGGGTGATAAAATGTTCAAACTCTTAACGCTTAACAGTTTTATTAATTGTGTTAAATGTATAGCCAGCATGCGAAACAATTATGTCCAAGAAGAAAAATGGAGCTATTACAGTCATCGTAAGTTATCTAATATCATGGTTACAGATGCGTATAAGCCAGGACTCAATTTTCTGATGGATTGGGTATAAATACAGATCATAAATCTTACTTTTTAAGTCAATAGGTTTTCATCCAAACACATTTCCCATAAGAATATTTTATAAGTATTTTTTTTAGATTCCAAGACTGATATCAAAAAACTATAGCCAAATTTTTGGGCTATAAATAGATACTATTTACACAAAAATAAGAAAACACTATTTCTATAATTTGAAATATTTTATGTAACAGACAAGTAGTTTTAAGGAAACAGTAGATGGAACTCTTGGGAATCTCGTTTTTAGGATGGGGCTGCTTAGATGGCCTCTAAGAGCTGAAGACATCAATTCCTAGGAGCACATTTCTTTTTTGTTTTTCGTTTATTAACATATTTATTGGAGTATAATTGTTTACATTGTTGTTAGTTTCTGCTGTATAACAAAGTGAATCAGCTATAAGTATACATATATCCCCATATCTTCTCCCTCTTGCGTTTCCCTCCCACCCTCCATATCCCACCACTCTAGGTGGTCACAAAGCACCAAGCTGATCTCCCTGTGTTATGCGGCTGCTTCCCACTAGCTATTTTACATTTGGTGGTGTATATATGTCCATGCCACTCTCTCACATCATCCCAGCTTACCCTTCCTCCTCCCCATATCCTCAAGTCCATTCTCTGTGTCTGTGTCTTTATTCCTGTCCTGCCCCTAGTTTCTTCAGAACCGTTTTTTTGTTTTGTTTTTTTTTTTAGATTCCATATATATGTGTTAGCATACGGTATTTGTTTTTCTCTTTCTGACTTACTTCACTCTGTATGACAGACTCTGGGTACATCCATGTCACTACAAATAACTCAATTTCGTTTCTGTTTATGGCTGAGTAATATTCCACTCTATATGTGTGCCACATCTTCTTTATCCATTCATCTGTTGATGGACACTTAAGTTGCTTCCATGTCCTGGCTATTGTAAATAGAGCTGCAGTGAACATTGTGGTACATGACTCTTTTTGAATTATGGTTTTTCTCAGGATATATGTCCAGTAGTGGGATTGCTGGGTCATATGGTAGTTCTAGTTTTTTAAGAAACCTCCAAACTGTTCTCCAGAGTGGGTGTATCAATTTACATTCCCACCAACAGTGCAAGAGTGTTCCCTTTTCTCCACACCCTCTCCAGTATTTATTGTTTGTAGATTTTTTGGTGATGGCCATTCTGACTGGAGTCAGGTGATACCTCATTGTAGTTTTTTTTTTGTGTGTGATACACGGGCCTCTCACTGCTGTGGCCTCTCCCATTGCAGAGCACAGGCTCCGGACGCGCAGGCTCAGCGGCCATGGCTCATGGGCCCAGCCGATCCGCGGCATGTGGGATCTTCCCGGACCGGGGCACGAACCCGTGTCCCCTGCATCAGCAGGCGGACTCTCAACCACTGCGCCACCAGGGAAGGCTCCCTCATTGTAGTTTTGATGTGCATTTCTCTAAAGATTAGTGATGTTGAGCATTCTTTCATGTGTCTGTTGGCAATCTGTATATCTTCTTTAGAGAAATGTTTATTTAGGTCTTCTGCCCATTTTTGGATGGGTTGTTTGTTTTTTGGATATTGATATGCATGAGCTGCTTGTAAATTTTGTAGATGAATCCTTTGTCAGTTGCTTCATTTGCAAATATTTTCTCCCATTCTGAAGGTTTTTTCGTCTTGTTTATGGTTTCCTTTGCTGTGCAAAAGCTTTGAAGTTTCATTAGGTCCTCTTTGCTTATTTTTGATTTTATTTCCATTTCTCTAGGAGGTGGGTCAAAAAGGATCTTGCTGTGATTTGTGACATAGAGTGTTCTGCCTATGTTTTCCTCTAAGAGTTTGATAGTGTCTGGCCTTACATTTAGGTCTTTAATGCATTTTGAGTTTATTTTTGTGTATGGTGTTAGGGAGTGTTCTAATTTCATTCTTTTACATATAGCTGTCCAGTTTTCCCAGCACCACTTATTGAAGAGGCTGCCTTTTCTCCATTGTATATTCTTGCCTCCTTTATCAAAGATAAGGTGACCATATGTGTGTGGGTTTATCTCTGGGCTTTCTATTCTGTTCCATTGATCCATATTTCTGTTTTTGTGCCAGTACCATACTGTCTTGATTACTGTAGCTTTGTAGTATAGTCTGAAGTCAGGGAGCCTGATTCCTCCAGCTTCATTTTTCTTTCTCAAGATTGCTTTGGCTATTTGGGGTCTTTTGTGTTTCCATAAAAATTGTGAAATTTTTTGTTCTAGTTCTGTGAAAAATGCCACTGGTAGTTTGATAGGGTTTGCATTGAATCTGTAGATTGCTTTGCGTAATAGAGTCATTTTCACAATGTTGATTCTTCCAATCCAAGAACATGGTATATCTCTCCATCTGTTTGTATCATCTTTAATTTCTTTCATCAGTGTCTTATAGATTTCTGCATACAGGTCTTTTGTTTCCTTAGGTAGGTTTATTCCTAGGTATTTTATTCTTTTTGTTGCAATGGTAAATGAGAGTGTTTCCTTAATTTCTCTTTCAGATTTTTCATCATTAGTGTATAGGAATGCAAGAGATTTCTGTGCATTAATTTTGTATCCTGCTACTTTACCAAATTCATTGATTAGCTCTAGTAGTTTTCTGGTAGCCTCTTTAGGATTTTCTATGTATAATATCACATCATCTGCAAACAGTGACAGTTTTACTTCTTTTCCAATTTGGATTCCTTTTATTTCTTTTTCTTCTCTGATTGCTGTGGTTAAACTTCCAAAACTATGTTGAATAATAGTGGTGAGAGTGGGCAACCTTGTGTTCTTCCTGATCTTAGTGGAAATGGTTTCAGTTATTCACCATTGAGGACGATGTTGGCTGTGGGTTTGTCATATATGGCTTTTATTATATTGGCCTTTATTATGTCATATATGGCCTTTATTATATCTATGCCTACTTTCTGGAGGGTTTTTTTAAAATCATAAATGGGTGTTGAGTTTTGTTGAAAGCTTTTTCTGCATATCTTGAGATGATCATATGGTTTTTATCCTTCAGTTTGTTAATATGGTGTATCACATTGATTGATTTGCGTGTATTGAAGAATCCTTGCATTCCTGTGATAAACCCCACTTGATCATGGTGTGTGATCCTTTTAATGTGTTGTTGGATTCTGTTTGCTAGTATTTTGTTGAGGATTTTCACATCTATGTTCATGAGTGATATTGGCTTGTAGTTTTCTTTTTTTGTGACATCTTTGTCTGGTTTTGGTATCAGGGTGATGGTGGCCTGGTAAAGTGAGTTTGGGAGTGTTCTTCCTCTGCTATATTTTGGAAGAGCTTGAGAAGGATGGGTTTTAGCTCTTCTCTAAATGTTTGATAGAATTCACCTGTGAAGCCATCTGGTCCTGGGCTTTTGTTTGTTGGAAGATTTTTAATCAAAGTTTCAATTTCAGTGCTTGTGATTGGTCTGTTTATAATTTCTATTTCTTCCTTGTTCAGTCTCGGAAGGTTGTGCTTTTCTAAGAATTTTTCCATTTCTTCCAGGTTGTCCATTTTATTGGCATAGAGTTGCTTGTAGTAATCTCTCATGATCCTTTGTATTTCTGCAGTGTCAGTTGTTACTTCTCCTTTTTCATTTCTAATTCTGTTGATTTGAGTCTTCTCCCTTCTTTTCTTGATGATTCTGGCTAATGGATTATCAATTTTGTTTATCTTCTCAAAGAACCAGCTTTTAGTTTTATTGATCTTTGCTATTGTTTCCTTTATTTCTTTTTCATTTATTTCTAATCTGGTCTTTATGATTTCTTTCCTTTTGCTAACTTAGGGTTTTTTTTTTTTTTTTTTGGTTCTTCTTTCTCTAATTGCTTTAGGTGTAAGGTTAGGTTGATTATTTGAGATTTTTCTTGTTTCTTGAGACAGGATTGTATTGCTATAAACTTCCCTCTTAAACTGCTTTTGCTGCATCCCATAGGTTTTGGGCCGTCGTGTTTTCATTGTCATTTTTTTCTAGGTATTTTTTTTATTTCCCCTTTGATTTCTTCAGTGATCTCTTGGTTATTTAGTAGTGTATTGTTTAGCCTCCATGTGTTTGTATTTTTTACAGATTTTTTCCTGTAATTGATATCTAGTCTCATAGCATTGTGGTCGGAAAAGGTACTTGATATGATTTCAGTTTTCTTAAATTTACTGAGGCTTGACTTGTGACCCAAGATATGATCTATCCTGGAGAATGTTCCATGAGCACTTGAGAAGAAAGTGTATTCTGTTGTTTTTGGATGGAATGTCATATAAATATCAATTAAGTCCATCTTGTTTAATGTGTTATTTAAAGCTTGTGTTTCCTTATTTATTTTCATTTTGGATGATCTGTCCTTTGGTGAAAGTGGGGTGTTAACATCTCCTACTATGATTGTGTTACTGTTGATTTCCCCTTTTATGGCTGTTAGCATTTGCCTTAAGTTGAGGTGCTCCTATGTTGGGTGCATAAATATTTACAATTGTTATATCTTCTTCTTGGATTGATCATTTGATCATTATGTAGTGTCCTTCTTTGTCTCTTGTAATAGTCTTTATTTTAAAGTGTATTTTGTCTGATATGGTAATTGCTACTCCAGCTTTCTTTGGATTTCCATTTTAATGGAATATCTTTTTCCATCCCCTCACTTCAGTCTGTGTGTTTCCCTAGGTCTGAAGTGGGTCTCCTGTGGACAGCATATATATGCGTCTTGCTTTTGTACCCATTCAGCGAGTCTGTATCTTTTGGTTGGAGCATTTAAACCATTTACATTTAAGGTAATTATCAATATGTATGTTCCTATTACCAGTTTCTTAATTTCTTTGGGTTTGTTATTGTAGGTCTTTTCCTTCCTTTGTGTTTCCTGCCTAGAGAAGTTCCTTTAGCATTTGTTGTAAAGCTGGATTGGTGGTGCTGAATTCTCTTAGCTTTTGCTTGTCTGTAAAGGTTTTAATTCCTCCATGGAATCTGAATGAGATCCTGCTGGGTAGACTAATCTTGGTATAGGTTTTTCCCTTTTGTCACTTTAAATATGTCCTGCCACTCCCTCTGGCTTTCAGAGTTTCTGCTGAAAGATCAGTTGTTAACCTTATGGGGATTCCCTTGTATGTTATTTGTTGCTTTTCCCTTGCTGCTTTCAATATTTTTTCTTTGTATTTAATTTTTGACAGTTTGATTAATATGTGTCTTGGCATGTTTCTCCTTGGATTTATCCTGTATGGGACTGTCTCTGTTTCCTGCACTTGATCGACTATTTCCTTTCCCATATTAGGGAAGTTTTCAACTATAATCTCTTCAAATATTTTCTCAGTCTCTTTCTTTTTCTCTTCCTCTTCTGGGACCCCTATAATTCAAATGTTGGTGTGTTTAATGTTGTCCCAGAGGTCTCTGAGACTGTCCTCAATTCTTTTCATTCTTTTTTCTTTATTCTGCTCTGCAGTAGTTATTTCCAGTATTTTATCTTCCAGGTCACTTATCCATTCTTCTGCCTCAGTTATTCTGCTGTTGGTTCCTTCTAGAAAATTTTTAATTTCATTTATTGTGTTGTTCATCATTGTTTGTTTGCTCTTTAGTTCTTCTAGTTCCTTGTTAAACATTTCTTGTGTTTTCTCCATTCTATTTCCAAGATTTTGGATCATCTTTACTATCATTACTCTGAATTCTTTTTCAGGTAGACTGCCTATTTCCTCTTCATTTATTTGGCCTGGTGGGTTTTTACCTTGCTCCTTCAACTGCTCCGTATTTCTCTGTCATCTCATTTTGCTTAACTTACTGTGTTTGGGGTCTCCTTTTTGCACGCTGCAGGTTCATAGTACCTGTTGTTTTTGGTGTCTGCCCCCAGTGGGTAAGGTTGGTTCAGTGGGTTGTGTAGGCATCCTGGTGCAGGGGACTGGTGCCTGTGTTCTGGTGGGTGGGGCTGGATCTTGTCTTTGTGGTGGGCAGTACCTTGTCTGGTGGTGTGTTTTGGAGTGTCTGTGAACTTATGATTTTAGGCAGTCTGTCTGTTAATGGGTGGGGTTGTGTTGCTATCTTGCTAGTTGTTTCACATGGGGTGTCCAGCACTGGAGCTTGCTGGTCGTTGAGTGGAGCTGGATCTTAATGTTGAGATGGAGATCTCTGGGAGAGCTTTCACCAATTGATATTATGTGGGCCCGGGAGGTCTCTGGTGGTCCAGTGTCCTGAACTCGGCTCTCCCACCTCTGAGACTTTGGCCTGACACCCAGCAGGAGTACAAAGACTCTGTCAGCCATACGGGTCAGAAGAAAAGGGAGAAAAATAAATAAATAAAATAAAATGAAATAAAATAAGGTTATTAAAATAAAAAAATTATTAAACTAAAAAATAAAAAAAGTAATTAAAAAAATAGAGCAACAAAACCAATAAACAAATCCACCAATGATAACAAGCCCTAAAAACTAAACTAAGAGAAACATATAAATTAGAAATTAGTCGCATACAGCAAACCCAAAGTCTACAGTTGCTCCCAAAGTCCACTGCGTCAATTTTGGGATGATTTGTTATCTATTCAGGAATTCCACAGATGCAGGGTACATCAAGTTGACTGTGGAGATTTAATCTGCTGCTCCTGAGGCTGCATGGAGGAATTTCCCTTTCTCTTCTTTGTTCACACAGCTCCTGGAGTTTAGCTTTGGATTTGGCCCCGCCTTTGCATGTAAGTTGCCCTGTGGCGTCTGTTCTTCACCCAGACGGGAGGGGGTTAAAGGAGAGGCTGATTAGGGGGCTCTGGCTCACTCAGGCTGGTGGTGGGGGGAGGGAGGGGTATGGAATGCGGGGCGAGCCTGTGGCAGCAGAGTCTGGCCTGATATTGCCGACAGCCTGAGGTGTGCCATGTGTTCTCCTGAGGAAGTTGTCCCTGGATCACGGGACCCTGGCAGTGGCGGGCTGCACAGGATCCCGGGAGGGGAGGTGTGGATAGTGACCTGTGCTTGCACACAGGCTTCTTGGTGGCTGCAGCAGCAGCAGCCTTAGCATTTTCATGCCTGTCTCTGGTGTCCGCGCTGATAGCCGCGACTCGTGCCCATCTCAGGAGCTTGTTTAGGCGGTGTTCTGCCTTCTGTGTGCAGACTAGGAAGGAATCCCCTCTCCTCACGCACCCCGAAACAATGGTCTCTTGACTCTTAGGCAGTTCCAGACTTTTTCCCGGACTCCCTCCCGACTAGCTGTGGCGCACTAGCCCCCTTCAGGCTGTGTTCATGCAGCCAACCCCAGTCCTCTTCCTGAGATCTGACCTCTGAAGCCCAAGCCTCAGCTCCCAGCCCCCACCTGCCCCAGGGGGGGAGCAGAGAAGCGTCTCAGGCGGTGAGTGCTGGTCGGCACCGATGCTCTGTGCAGGAATCTCTCTGCTTTGCCCTCTGCACCCCTGTTGCTGTGCTCTCCTCTCTGGCTCCAAAGCTTTCCCCCCACCCACCTGTCTCCACCAGTGAAGGGGCTTCCTGTTGTGTGGAAACTTTTCCTCCTTCACAGCTCCCTCCCAGTGGTGCATGTCCCGTCCCTATTCTTTTGTCTCTGTTTTTTTTGTTTTTTCTTTTGCCCTACCCAGGTACTTGGGAGTTTCTTGCCTTTTGGGAAGTCTGAGGTCTTCTGCCAGCATTCAGTAGGTGTTCTGTAGGAGTTGTTCCACATGTAGATGTATTTTTGATGTATATGTGGGGAGGAAGGTGATCTCCACGTCTTACTCCTCTGCCATCTTGAAGGTCCTCCAGGAGCACATTTCTTAATAAAATTCTTCTAGGGAAGTCTGGGAGTTGTTATTCTCAAAGTTTTCAGGCACACAATATAACAGGAAGACATGAGGAGATTATCCCAAGATAACTAAAGAAGAGTTAGAGAAGGGAAAGAGGCCGGTGTTCAAGAGCATTAATGTGGAGGCACAGGGAAATTTGCCTGGGGTGAATTAAATGAGCTGTGGGAAAATGGAATGAAAATGGCAGCATAGTACAATGGGACCTGTCTTGATACCCAGTAATTGAGGGGGATGAAAAGATATGAAAATAAATGAGACTGTGAGTAAGGGGCAGAAGAATTTTCAGAGTGTGACCAACATTCCACATAAATCACCTCTCATTCAGATGTAGGAGATTTTTACCTTACATGGAAAAACAAATATCCCAAGAGAACCACAGGAGATCTGTGACTTCTATGTAAATGATACCTTTTCACTCCTCAGCTAACATGCTATGAAAATGGAATCTTGAAAAATACCGGAAAAAAGCAAACCACATAAACCCAGTTTCATCAGACATTCAAAGACACACACATGCTAATTCTCATGGTTTGGACTGGGCACTGATTAGCCTTTGTCCTATTTGATAACTGCCTTGGCAGATGGGATAATGTCACTCTTTATCTCAAAAAGTTAAAATTCAATGTACAGAGAGGCATTCAAGGGCCTGCATGACTTCGCTTCAGGGCACTTTTTTCTCCTCACCTTCTACACCTTATCTCTCCACAAACCCATATTCCAGCTTTATGCCTGCTGCTTCTCCTCAGACAGTAATTTTTCTCCCTACTGCCTTCTCCCTTGGGGTCTCATACTCCCCCAGTGTTTTAATACGCAGTGTCACCTCTCTGCCCAAGATTCCCACCAGCTTCAGTGTCACTCCTGAACTCTGGCTCCATGTTTCCCAATGCCTGGTGGATTTCACCTGGATGTCCAATACAGCTTTTAAGATGCCCAGTATGAAACTGACCTGATCATCATATTTTCTAGCTCTTAAACTGCCTTTTCTGCTTCCTTGAATGGTACCATCCCCTCAGACACTCGGGCCTGCAACTTTGAAAGTGTGACTCTTCGTTGCCACTCATATCCAATTAATTGCCAAGTCCTACTGACCTGGTCACCGCAATGTTTCTTGACTCTTTCTTCTTTTTATTAGTGACAGTAGCTATAACTTCAACTCTGTCCACTGTCTTCCTCTTCTAATCGTGTTTACGTGCTGCTGCCAAAAAAACCATCTTAAATGGATTCTGCTTCTCTGTGCTATTCCACTGTTCAAAAATGTCAATGGACCTCTAGTGTCAAGTATTCACTTTCCTTAGCCTGATGTCAAAGATCCTGTGATATCTCAACCGAACTTACTTTTCAGACTTGGATCTTCTCTTTCCTTTCATGCTGTGACTAAAGAGAACTCCTGAAGATATCCTGACTGTGCCTTATACTTTCCACCTCCAAGTAGTTCATTCTGTTCTTTTGCTTGGAATGTCCATTCTTCTTTCCTTGATGCACATGTCCAAATTCCAAGTCTTCTTCAAGAATAAGCACACATTTTATCTTATTAATTAAGCCTTCCCTTGAAGGTGATCACACTTTCCTTGAACTTTTACATATTTGTTTCTAAACTTTGGCATGCTTATAACTTTATTTTTTGTAGTTCTACTTTTAGTTTTTTGAGGACCTCCAGACTGTTTTCATAGTGGCTGTACTAATTTTCAATCCTATGAACACTTATAACTTTCTGAGTTATTTCTCCTTGTGTTTTTATCTTTTTTATCTTTTCTCCCCTACTTGACTTATTCACTTCTGAATTTCTCCACATCATTTAGTGTAAAAAAAGGATAGAGTCACTCAAAGATTTGAGCATTGGTAGGAGAGAAAAGAGCTCATGTGAGTGAGTGGAATATACTTAAGAATGAATGCTGAGTGACTGAAAGGGTATGGAAATTATTTTGATCATACCTCTCCATGGGAAGGTGAGGACATTATGTCATCTGCATAATACCATACATCTGGATGAAAACTGAACAATTCTGTCACCAACATTATTTGCCAAAAGCCCAGATGTCGAGCATTGCTTAATCAAATAATCTGGGTGTCTTTATATGAAAAAAAAAAAAGTGAGAGACTTTAATATAGAAACAACATTAGGAAAGAGAAATACATTTTTGGGAACCTTAGTGGATCTTCATTTATTATCTAAAGTTGAAAATGTTTTAGATTTAGGCTTGTCCCACTTCTTTAAGACCTTACTAGATGTAACACAAAGTTAACATTGTCCATTTCCTCTCACTCTGTCCTGTGGGCTGTGTTAGATTACAAAAATGTCACCTTTTTATTCTGGTGGACTTGGGGTTGGAATGGTTGTTTCTTTTTGTTTAAAAAAACTTTTACTTCTGTGTATGGTTTATCTTTATGCATTCTTTCTAATCCCTAAAATAATCATTACTTCAGGTTTCTCACGTGTAACATCCATAACAATTTTGGTAATCTTTGGTTCTGATTAATGAAACTCTAGTCAGTATTGTGTTCATCTTTTTACGTACAATAATGGTCTGGAATCTTCACAACAACAGGCATATATATTAGATTGTTTCTTATACTCGATTGGATTGAATGGTTTCCAAGTCTAGTTTGTAATTTAAGCATCACATTGCAAGACTCTTGCAAGAAAATTCGAGTAAGTTTCTTTTAAGATGGTGAACCTTTGGGAGATCTATAGGCCTCTTGGGGCAAAGAATAAATAGAGGCTGCTAATACCAGTGCAGTGTGAATGCTGAAGCATCACCAAAATCTCTCTTCAGGATAACACATGTATTTATACTACACAACTTATTTGTGTTCACTAAACTCCAGCTGATAACCTAAAGTCCTGAGTGCACAATAAGAAGTGATGCAATTCATTGCCTAGTCAATGACCCATTGTTTGTTGAATCTTTTCATGAGGTTCACGCCTCTTACGAGGAGGTTTTCAGTATATGGGTCAAATTTCTCATGTTCATTTGTTTGCAAAACAGACCATATCCTAATCCAAACCATTTATGAGAATCCTCTAAAGCTGCCACCAGCCTTCTGGGCCACTCCATCATTTAACAAAGACAGTTGTAAATGTCCTATTTGTTCATGCTCTGTGTAATTAATTTTAAATTACACTACATGATAAAAATATGTAGTAAACGGTTCAATACCATGAGATTTGATGTGAAAAGGGATATTTGAAAAGGCATGGTGAATGTTTCACTGTTTGAAACGCTCAGCTTAGCTCAAGTTGCTTTAAACACATTGTGTCCTGGGGATGCCCACTGAATTGCAGCTTTCTCCAGTCTCTCCTAGATGGGTCTTACACATTGGTATACACTTCTGCTCTGGATCTGCATTCTGTTCCCCATTGGGACTGTAGTACTCCCTGGAGTCCTATTCTAATTGCTTTGAGCCCTGACAACCCCCTCCTCTCTACTCCCACCAGGTTGGACCAAGTTCTCCATACTCCCAGTCACAAAAGAGGTCTTGTTTCAATCCAGAGAGAACATAGACATGGCTGTCCTTACTCAAGTATCACCACTGCTTTACCTGCTTACCTGAACTTCACCCCCTTCCTCCCTTCTACCCTTACAGTCAGATGTCTAGGATATCAAAGGAGGCCTAGAATAGATACAATTTTCTTGAATGTTCTTGGACGTTGTAATGTGACTGCTGGCACACTCCTCCAACCCCAAGGTGATCAGTTTTCCTTACTCTATAAGGACACCCTGTTCCTAGCTAACCTTGCCACCTCAGTTAGCTCAGTACTCCTTGTCTATACCCATTGAGTTTTCTAGCATCCGACTCTGAGTGCTTATGATAAAATGTTAGTTCTTTCCATTTTACAATTTTTCATGGTGAAAAAAAGTTTCTTTACAATTTAGAATATGGACCTTACTATTTATTTCCATTAATTCCCAAGAGAAGTACTCAATTCATTTTGAAGTTTACTTTAGGTGAAAATACTTTGTAAGACTATTCCCTGATAGCTATTCTGCCAGATGGTTAACTAACAAAGGAAAAACTGCACAAATAGATGTTTCTACCAGAAGGACTTTCTCTGGAACAAACATCTCCTAAAAGCATCCCTCACTCTTTTTGTTTCATTTAATAAAACAATGAAATATTTAGTGCATCCAGGCAACAGGCTTTTTTGGACTAGTCTCTATGGATGGTTCAGAGAATATTCTTCTGTTAGATGAAAGAATATAGACATACTACAGCATAAAATACAATATATGGAGTTAAAATTGACAATTAGGAAATCTAGAGTTAAAAGAAGTATTACCTTAGGGTCATGTATTCCAGAAAGCTCTTCATAGATCTTCTCACCTACCATGACAGCAGCCAAATTCGCTGTATATGTAGAAAGGCAAAACATACAGAAAATGGCCCAAAGGTTCATCAGAAACCTTCCAGTCCAGCATTTTGGGGGTTTGATGGCTGCTGTTCTACCAAACAAGAGGGCATAACAGACATTCAAGGCTGAAGAGAAGGAGAAAACTTTACTTCTGTTCCGCCCCTTGGGAGTCATACCAAAGGGGCTCTTCCATTCATAGAGAGTGAGGAAGATGGCAGTGATGTGCAGAGCCACAAAAATCCCCAGCCACATTGTCCAATGGAGTGGCCACATGAAGGCTCCAATGGGAGCTGCTGTGTCTCGGGTCCTCACTAAGATGCCCAAGCTGGTGGAGAAGAAAGGACTGGTGAAATCTATCACCTGGCTTCGTGCAGTATTGATGCTGAAGGAAGTGACTGCCATGTGGGCTGACCCACTGAGGAGTTCACCCACCAGCCCAGTCCAGTGCCCATTTTTCCAGCCTCCATATTTGCCATCCCCAACAATATAGAGATCAAAGTCAAAGTTCATGTCTTCTGCTAGCTTTTCCAGCAGATCAATGCAATATCCATAGCAGCACTTCTTGAATTTGATGGGCACTGTATCATTACTGCTATGAAGGCTGCTAAAAAGGCTGTCCAGTATGGAAGAATCATTAGTCATGGGGTCTAGACAGAGTTGGCCAGCAGGGCACAAGCCTTCATTATCTACCTCCCGTGTGAAGACAAATGGATGTTCGATCAAAGTAACCACTCGCAAGTGTAGCTTACTTGGGTGTTGGAAGTGGGTTTTGTGCCTCTGGGCTTGCTCTGGCCATATTCCATAGTCCATGATAATCTTCCCCTGCTGCCAGCTGCCCAAGCGTGTCCACATTGGCTTTCCCAGGGGGTCATGTTGCAGATTCCAGATGAAAAAGTTGTTTTCTGAGCTGATGATAGTGGAACCTTTTACTTTGATGGAACCACTGAGGCCTCTGAAAGTGGTGTTGGCTAGAAACCTGCCAAAGAGGAGCAAAGGCAAAAAGTGAGGAGGAGAGGTGAGGCCAAAGTCTGGAAGCGGTGCTCATCTTTTCTTCTCTGTCTTAATAAGAAGAAACTCTATTTTTTTTCAAAAGGCACTGCCTGTAATTACTTTAGGAATTAATAAGCTGGACTCTTTCTAGGACAAGAGTCCCTATTTCATTGAGTAAATGAGATCTCAACCTCAGGTTCTAACACCTGGGCTGGGTGCTTGACTTGTGGTCTTACTCCAAATCTTTATTCCTAGTTAAGGAATGTGTTAATTGTTTTCTGTTGTAAATGGTTAATTATATATTCTTACAAATTTCCAAGCTATGAAGGTTCTCAGCATCTTTAACATGTCTCATTTCTACTGCTCACCACATTCAATTGCAAATAAATCAGCTCAATAAATATATTATCTTTGGTGCAAGGAATAAGTTATAATACATATGTATATACTTTTATGATTGCTTAAAATTACATTCATAATTCTAGAAAATAGCCAAATCTTGTTATCAGTGTTTAGCGTGGAAACAATTGACATGTCTGTCAGCATGAGGCCAGTCTAAGCTGCGTGTTGGATACCATCCATGGAATAAAGAAAAAGATGATGAATAGACTTGCAGTTCCCAGGACAGCCTCAGGCTAACCTCCCTCTAAGTCATTAGAGAAAAACAGTTGGCTCTGGCTCTAGAGAGAGCTTCTGCCAGAAGTCAAAGAAAGGAAAATTACCAACTGAATGATATACTGATTCCTAACCCTGGGAACCAGGGCACTGTCAGTATATGTTCTGCTATGGACAAGGCAGGGAAATGCTTGGTCAGTCTCTGTTTTTCTTGAGTTTGGGAAGATAAGACAATAAGAGGTAATATATGAGCTCGAGGCACCTCTGTACTGTTTTTTTTTTTTTTTCAGTACGCGGGTCTCTCACTACTGTGGCCTCTCCCGCCGCGGAGCACAGGCTCCTCCGCGGCATGCGGGATCCCCCCGGACCGGGGCACGAACCCATGTCCCCTGCACCGGCAGGCGGACTCCCAACCACTGCGCCACCAGGGAAGCCCCCTCTGTACTCTTAATTATGGCCTTGTGTCAGAAATAAAGCCCACATTTTGACATCAAACACACCTGTGTTAGAATATTGGTCCACCCACCTTCTAGTATTGTCCTTGGACACAAATTTACTGAACTCTAAGCTTCAGTTTTGTCATCAGCAAAATGGGGGAGGTTATTACATTTTTATTTTTAAATTATTTCTACTGCAAGGGTTAGAAATAATGCATGTGAAGTATATACCACACCTTTTGACATAGAACAGATGTTCCAGATATGGTAATTATTATTTAATGTCATTCAAATTTTTTCAAAGGCTGTCCCAGGTCACTTTTCCTAGTCTTTTAATAGAACTTTTCTAGTTGGAGGCACAAAGTACTGCATTATGATAAACTCATAGAGGCTACTCAAGACTTACTTCAAATTAAAAGAAATTAAATTGAAATGTGGACTGTAACATAGAAGATTTTTATGAGGAGTTGGATGATACAGAATGTGTTTCTTCATGAAACACATTCATCCATTGCTTGCCACAAACATTACTCTGTAATTTATAAATGCAAATACCAGTAGTAAGAAGTTGTGCTGCCACAGAAGAAACAGAAAAATCAGAAAGTGTGAAGAATATACTAATTTTCATTACAGATATAAATGTAAATCACATTTGAAGATGCTACTGTCACTAAATGCAATGAAACTGCTCATTTTGGTAGATTGCATATAATAGTAATTATTCATGTTAGCTCTCCCCAGTGGGACTCTACCACTTAAAATGAATTCTGTTTAGCAACAAGTAATGAAGTCTCAGTTATCTTAGACTTTCAAACAGTTTTCTGCTTCTTTAGGGAAGTAGGGAACCAAATCATTAAAATATACAGATTAATCAACTGATAATTACCTAGGTACTATAATAGAAGGGTGACTACAACTGTGTTTCTGATGAGCAATTTACTGTTAGATTTGTTAAGACACACACACACACACACACACACACACACACACTGACATAGCCTAGGGAATAAAACAGTTATTAGTAAATAATTTTATTTGGTCAATTTAGTGATCAGGAAAGTAAAGTTAAAGTTGTAGAAAGAGAAGCCCTTCATTATTTTAAGAATAGTTGGGGCTTAATGATTATAAACTTTTAACTGGATGGACCTACGAAGGACTACCACTGAGTAAATATATACTAAAATCATCTCAGAAAAGCGGTCTTCAGGAATCTTTTAGAGATTATATAACTCCCTCATTCCAGTAAAACCTATTCCTCATTATCGATGTTAAATAGCATTCAGCATGGCCATGACTAAAGAACAATGCTCAGTTGTCTTTGAGGCACTCATCTATCACAGAAAGACGTATCAGTCAGGATCTAAATGTCTTTCATTTTCCCAGATTGGAAAATCCAGTGTTTGTTTCACTATGCAGTTGGCACCAAGAAATTGGGTCTCAGAGAATCCCCATTAATGATGGATTACTTTTATTTTCAGTTTTACAGAGAGGATAAGTTAAAAATCTCATTAATAGCTTTAGTTATTGTCACCTTCACTATGTATTCTTTGTAATGGAATGACAATGCATAGCCAAGTTTGAATATTCACTATGTTAGCTAAAAGATTACAGTGTTGAAATCTTGCTTTTGCTTGAAGTGATTTCTACCATGTTCCTTTTTATCTTGCCCTGGACTCTTCTTGGATGAACAAGAAAAAGGAAAATCAGGAATAATTTTATTGGCAAGATAAACTGATACAAATACCAGGCACTGTTCTTAGTATGAGTTATAGAGATGAAAGACACACTCATTGTTCTCAAGGAGCTCAAAGTCTAGTGATGGGGAGAAAGAAAAGCGAACAGGCAATTCTAAACCAGTGTAATAAGCATCCTGATGGAGGTAGAATTGGGTGCCATTGGAACAGAAAGCAAGGGCACCCACAATCTAGGGGTGACAAGGAAGGCTTCTGAGAGGAGCAGGTGCGAGAGCTGAGTCTTGAAGAAGGAGTTACAGTTAACCAGGAAGAGAAGCTGGGGCTTGGTGCTGTCAGCACAGGGAGATGCATGTGCAAAAGCCAGAGACAGAGAGAGCAAGCTGCATGATGGTAAGTGGTGAGAAATAAGGCTGGAGATGAGGGTGAGAAGTGAGTTACAAAAGGACTGAGGCCACGATGAAGCTAATGGAGAGCCATCGAGAGAATTTTTCTGAGGAGGGACAGGATCATCAGATTTGATTTTAGAAAGATTTTGTTTTCCTGCTAGCTATATAGGAAATGGTTTGGAAGGAGAAGGTGGCTGAGCACAGTTTCAGCTGTGAGGAATAATGCTCCTTTCCGCCTCTTGCTTCCTCTCTTCCTCTCTCTCTGCCTGTTTCACAAGGGCCTTAAGGTGACAAGGGCTAAGGTAATAGCAGAAGTGGAAAAAATGGCAAAATCAAGAGATACATAGTTTCAGAAAGAAAAGTAGTGATATTGAGAGGGTCAAATGCACATGATTGCATTTAATTCACAAACTGTATTAAGAATGTGTAAAACTCGGCTTGATGGAAGGTCATATAAATAAGACCTGGAGTATTTAAGTTGATTATGAGCTAAATGTAAGCCCACAGAGCACTGTGGGAAAAAAAAGAGAGAAAAGTAATCTTAAATTCTTTTAATAGTAGTTTAGAGCCTGGGTCACAGGGACCAATAATAATACCACTACATTCTGTGCTGATCATACTACTTCTCCAGCCTAGCTATGAATTCTCAATAAATCTTCCAGTTCAAATATCATGAGGAAAGGTAGGAGGTGGAAAATTTAACAAGGGGTGGTAAGTATAACAATCAGATTGGACAGCAGAGTAGAAACATATTCAGGTTGCATCTGAACTCTAGAGGCTTTGCATGTCCATTTTATGAGGCTGGATTTTATTTAACAGGAAAAGGGGAGCCATGAAGATTTCGAAGTAGAGTAATGATGTAACCATAAGTCTGCATTGGTAATACTGCTCTGGCAACAGGTACAATGTGTCTATAGGAAGGAAGAGATAGTGACCAGGAGACCACTTCGAAGACTAGTACAATAGCTCTGTCATGGTATGATAAGGGTCTGAATCGCACTCCATGAGTGAGAATCTGGTTTAGCACTGTGCCTTGTGCATAGTGAGTGTTTAACAAAGCAGTTCAGGTATCCATCTTTCTTATCAGCAGATCTCCCAAGATACCACTCTGCTTGAAAGGATAAAGGTCATTGGTTAATCTGCTTGGAGGTAACTTATTACTTCAGTAAAATTCCCAATTATGTCACTAACTAAGAATATGTGTTGATTTGAATAGGAGCTGAGATAAAATCTGAACTTTTCAAATTATGTAAAAAATGTTTTTGAGACAGTTCACAAATATAAGCAAGATCAGTGTTTAATGTATTTAATATATTTTAGAAGCCACATTTGCACACAAAACTTGACTTACTAATTAAAATATTTTCTTATGCATTAAAATAAATGAACAAAGATGTTAACAAAACATCACCCAATCAATCATTTATTCATTCCATAATACTCACTTTTACCAGGCACTATTCCAGATTCTGGGGGATATAGTAGTGAACAAAACTATGTAGCTTTTAGTCTATCGAGGGAACAGAATATGATAAGTAGGGAATATGAATGGGATGTTAGTGCTAAGTGCAAAGGAGAAAAAATAAAGCAGAGTAAGGAGATAAGATGTGTCAGGGTTGATGGCAGTAGGGTGGAATTTTAGATTAGAGAGGCCAGGAGAAGGTGATATTTGAGTAAAGGGTTGAAGAAAGGGAAGGAGCTGACCAAGAGGATATCTGGGTAAAGAGCATTCCCTGTATAGGGAGCAAGGAGTCCAGTGTCCTTGAGTGTGGCTGTACCGGGTATGTTTGAGAAATAGCTAAGGGAGGGAGGGGCAGGAGAGTTAAAGATGAGGTCAGAAAAAACTTATGGGGAGTGGGAGGTGGGGAAAATAGGATTTTGTAGGTCACCGTAAGGACTTTGTTTCTTCTCTACGTGAGATGGAGAGCCACTGGTAGGTTTTGAGCAGAGAAGTTATAAGATATGACCTACATTTTATTTATTTATTTATTTTTTGCGGTACGCGGGCCTCTCACTGTTGTGGCCTCTCCCGTTGCGGAGCACAGGCTCTGGACGCGCAGGCTCAGTGGCCATGGCTCACGGGGCCCAGCCGCTCTGCGGCATGTGGGATCTTCCCAGACCGGGGCACGAACCCGTGTCCCCTGCATCGGCAGGCAGACTCTCAACCACTGCGTCACCAGGGAAGCCCATGACCTACATTTTAACAGGCTCGTCTCAGTGTTGTGTTGAGAATGGACTACAGAGAGACAAGAGCAGAAGCAGAAAGACCAGTTAGGAGGCTGTTTCAAATACCAGACAAAAGTTGATGATGGTTTAGACTGAGGTAGTAGCAGTGGAGGTGAGAAGAATTAGTTGGATCTTGATAAATTTTGAAGCTGCCACTGACAGGATTTGCTGATGGCTCATATAGTTGCTAGGAAAAGGAAACATAACGATGACACCAAAGTTTTTTCCCTGAGCGATTGGAAGGATGGAGTTGTCATTAATTAAGATAAAGAAAACTGTAGAAGAATCAGGTTGTGAGGTGGGTGAGAACCACCAGGAGTACAGTTTTGCTAATGTTAATTTTGAGATAATTCATAGATATCCAAATGTAGTTGTCAAGTAGGTAGGTGGTGATCTTCCAGAGTTCACGAAGTAGGTCTGGACTGGAGGTACAGTTTGGGAGCCAAAAGTCTATATAGGGTATTTAAGGAGATCATAATGGTAATTGTAGATGAGAAGAAGTTCAAGGAGTGAGTCCAGGGCACTTCAACATTTGGAGGTGTTGCAGGTGAGGAAGAACTAGCAAAGGAAACTGAGAAGTAACCAGAGACATAAAGCGGGCTGTGTTGTGTTCTAGAAGCCAAGTGAAAAGGATTTTTCGAGGAGGGGACACTTATCAGCTGTGTCAATGCTGCTAACAGCTCAAATGCAATGAGGACTGAGAACTGACCGTTCGCTTTAGAAACATGTAGGCCACTGGTGACTTCATGAGAGTAAGTTCAGTGAAGTATTGGAGCCTAATGTTTCAAGGGAAAATGGAAAGAGAGAAACTGGAGATAACTCTTCAGAGAGTTATGCTATAAAGAGGACAAAAATGGAATAGTGGTGGAGAGGAAAAATTAAGTACATATATAAATATAAGTATATATATATGTGCAGGCTTTTATGATGATGGGAATGATCTAGTAAAAATAGAAAAATTGTTGATGTAGGATAGAAGAGAGAGAATTCCTGGGACAGTTCCCTTGAGGGGCAAAAGGGATTGTGCTGTAAGGTGCAAGAGGGGGTGATGCTCTTTGCTGTGACAAAAGAGGAGCATGGACATGAGAGAAGGCAGAGAGAATACAGGGTCCAGAGGCAAGTAGGTGGGTGGATATGGACAAGAGAGCTTGTGGAAGTTCTCTCTTGATTGCTTTAACTCATTTAGGGCATTTAAAAAGTAAATTATAGAGCTCATTATACTCTCCCCCTAATAATTCATTTGAGAGAAGGTTTATTGTATTACTCTCAAAATGAGACTGAAGGCACTCTTAAAAATGCAGAAAGCAAATAACTTTCATAAGAAATGTATTAGATCAATTCCAACTAAAATGTTTATTGTTTTGTTTTCCCATTTGAGTTTGCAAGAGTAAGTTGTAAAACTACCTGGGCCTACCACTTTCTAAAAAATTGTAATTTTTCAATCACTTTTTCAATCTCTTCTATTAAACTTTCTATTTCTCTGGGTCCATCTTGGCGAATGATATCCTCCTAAGAATTTGTTGCTATGGAACTGTATATAATATCATTTATACTAATCTTAGGATTTCTTCTAATTAATTAACTTGGGTTTTGTTAATTCCTTCTTTCTAGATCTCCTCCCACCTCTCTCTTTTCTGGATTTTTGGAAGATGATATATTTGTGTTCATATATTCTTTAATAATAGAATGTTAACTGCAGTATTTATCTTAATTTATTGGCTTAATTACAAATTCATGTATTATTTTTACTTTTTAAAAACTTGCTCTAAAATTTACTAAAGTTAAATAAAAATCTCCTACTGTAAATAATGTTGCCATGTTCTTAAAGATTTTAAGACCTGTTGCCCCTGATTTTTCTTCTTATTCAGCATATAAAGTTTTACTAATCTTATGTTTTTATATTCATTATAAATTTGTTATCTTTTCTTATCTTGAACTAGTTCTATCATAATCCCATTTTTCCAGTCTTCATTTTGGAGATGTATGAATCTACTTTTGCGTTGTCTAAATGCATCATCATCCTTATGTGTCTTCTTCCATGCCCAGTTGTTTATAAGTCATATATTCATTTCTACTTTGATCTTTTCTTCACGCATCAGCTTGTCTCTTTGCATGTCTATTTCTCTCATTTGTTTTTCATTTCTTTTAAAATTGCCCTCTTATCTTTGCTTTTTCCCCTGTTATAGTTGCCTTCCATTAACCATATCTGTATCTGGCAATATCTGTTTTGCTCTATAAATCCTTAAAATTTATTTTTCCCTTTGGGGAAAATTGTATCTCCAGTCCAGACCTCCTTCCTGAACTCTGGAAGATCACCACCTACCTACTTGACAACTGCATTTGGATATCTATGAATTATCTCAAAGTTAACATTAGCAAAATTGAATTCCTGGTGGTTCTCACCCACCTCACAACCTGATTCTTCTACAGTTTTCTTTATCTTAATTAATGGCAACTCCATCCTTCCAGTTGCTCAGGGCAAAAGTTTTGGTGTCATCCTTATGTTTCCTTTTCCTAGCAACCACCTAATTGCGGCCAATTAACTCCATCTTTGACTTTTTAGACTGTAAGATCCTCAGCGGCATGGATTTTGACATTCTCCACATTCTGAGAGCAGTCTCTTCCGTACAGTTGCTGTGAGGAATGAACAAATCCTCCTTTTCCCACTGCTCTGCTTCATAACACTGCAGGCTGTCCAGCTGAGACTTCAGCGTTCATCTAAGCATCTGTCACACTGAGTCATCTTTGGATCTTAGGCACAACATGGTACCTGGACCGTATAACTGCTCAGTGATGTTTGTGGGATAAATGCAATTAAACACATGTTTCCTGCTCAAATCAGACATGGGTTTCTTCAAGAGCACTTCCTCACATTGCCAGAAGAATGGGACTCAATCAGCCAGGAAGTATTGATATTGTATTTGTAATTTATAGATTATTCAGAGCATTAAAATTCTAATACGTTTCTCCCTGAACAATGGAGATTATCAAAAATAGAAATTAGTTCTATGGGAAACCTCTCTAACAATAAGGAATTTAATAGGAATTGGAAATTGCTAAATTTCAATCTTTAAAGCAGAGGGCCCCACATTGTAACCATTGACTATATCCTCTTTTAAAACAACTTACAAAGCTCATCTTTTAAAATAGATTTCCATCAGCTAATGAGCAAACAGCAATTTAATAACATATTAAATGTACATACGTACACCCATGGACCATTGGGGTCTGTTTTGCCAATAAGTGAAACTATAGAGTGGAAGGAGAGCTCTTGTCCTTGACTTTTTCCCAAGAAGAGAAAAATATGAATACTAATCTTTGTGATTGAGTCATGTTTGAATATACTTCTTGGGCTGTGTGTGTGATGTGATGGGATCACTAAGTCAAAAAATCAGACACATAGACGTAGTGCCCTATTTTTCAGCTTTCATGTGGCAGAACTGGCAAGCGGGTACTTCTTTTCCTTCTGTGTTTTTCTCCCACAGTAGTTAGATTTGTACCATATTCTTATGTTGTTTTTCTTTCCTTTCATTTTTTGATATAAACCTTGACTTCTCTACACAATTATGGCCTGTGCCCATCCCTTGGATGGCTCCTCTTGCTTTGTGTAATATCCAACCTTAATTCCTTCTAGCTCTCTAGATCTGGCTCCAGCACTAGTCCAGGTACTGATATCCCTTCCCTTAGCATAGCCCTGTCAATGGGACACTATGTAGTATTTGCCACTGGAGGTTGAAGTGGCCCTGGGATAGATCTAGAATTCAGGGTACCTCTTTTTTATGACATATTTCCAAATTTTATAGTAGATGCATACAAAGTAAAAAGTATTCAACAAAGAATATAATCACAATTTCCACTCAGGCAAATAGAAGCTTGGAAGTTCTCCTAATGTGGGAAATTGCCACAGTTTAAAACCTGCTGGAAGCTAGATTAAGCAAATTTAAGCTGTATTCTTCAAAACAGGGTCCTGAGGGGATACACATCTTTTACTGTTCCTTGTTTGAGGCCCCCGTGACTTAGAGAAGATTTTCGACACAGCTCTTGGCATGACTTAAGTGACATAGAGGGATGGGCAAATTCAAAGGATTTAGCCAAATTAGTCCAGTGACAGGAGTTCTTACTGGAAACATCTGGAAACATAGACCTTAACTGTTGTCCTTACGATTCATGACACCGAAGCATGTGTTTTCTAGAAGTACTGACTCCGTGGTAGCCTTGCAGAGAAAGTTAACTTAGGAGTAACAGCTGGACACAGTAGGTCACCCCACAGCAATGGGTTCTCCTTGGGGACCCAAGGAACCAGTGTTAACATCATCCAACCCGTGGCTTTCAGGTTCAATGCAACTGCATTTCTTTTGAGTACATGTTGAAACACACAGGCTAACTAGTTTGGCTCAGTAGAGGTCTTTAGGACAAGAAGACTTATTCATGGGTAATCGCACCTCCTGATTTATATAGCTTTTGGCTGAAAGAATATGAATGACAAAGTAATGGGATCCCAATTAAGGAAAGTTTATATTAATTCTGAAAGAGCCTGGAACTTGGATTTAGACAGTTTAAACCTTCCCCTATAAACTACTAACTGAATGACCTTAGGCATACCACTTAACTTTTCAAGGTAGGAATCCTTATAATTAAGGAAATTAAATTTTCTAGAGCTTAAATAACTTTGGCAGGGTCACAATGCCAGTAAATTATTGTAAAGGTGAATGGGAATACCCCAGGTTAGAATTATATCATGCCACCTCAAGTTCTCCTGGAACTCTTCTAGTATCCAGCAATGAGACCGGGAACATCATCAGTTTATACCTTGGGACTTTTGAATGGGTATTTGTTTTAGTCTTTATTTTTCTGAAGCTTCCTAGTGCCTCATAATACATGGCACATATATGTTCTGGATAATACATGCAGAATCAATAAATAAAGCAACATTTACTATTAATGAAAGGCCAGTGAATCTTGGTATTGCTTGACCATGTAAGCATAAAGATGAACATAGCCTGGAGGGGAAAGAGTCTCTCTAGCACACTGAACCATTTTTCAAGGACAACTGAGGAGCGGGCCTAACAATGCCAGCTAATGCCAAAGGATAATCACTAGTAGAATGGGTGTTGTCTCAGTGAGGAATGATAACCAAACTGCTAGATCAAAAAAAAATGGATAAAAAATATGGGTAAGTGGAGGAGCATATTGTCTCTCTGAAAAAACAAAAGAAGGGGGTTGTAAGCTTCCTGGGAGCAGGGCCCCTGTTTTCTATTCTTTGTGTCTCCAGCATTAGCCAAGGTCCTAGCCTAATATAAGTAAGCTTCAACATATGTTTGTGGATGAATAAATGAATTAATCACTGCCCACTTGATACAGAACTGAATTGCAGAAGCTATTCCAAGAAGAAAGGCAAGGTTCCATAGATTCTATAGCCTGCTGAGAAGCTAGAATAACTATCAGGACTATGATTAATTAGCTAAAGGGTCAGAGACTTCTTAGGCCAAGGGGACCAAGGTGTCTATCGATGTCTAGGGTCTTGGAATTACTAAAGGAAGGATAACTGCCTTTGACTAGGCTATGAATAAATCAAGGGGCTCTTTCTCCAGAAACATAGATTCATTACCACCCAGGGCCTTCAGATAAGCATGGGCAAATCCTAACCCTAAGAACAGCAGGGAAGTCCTCAAACTCCTATTCATTTTCAACAGAGTCTGGTGTTTAGAATGAGGTAAGGGAGTAAATGTGGGCAAAGCTAAAACAGATTTGGAGAAATAAAAACAAGTTTTTGTATCTTAATGGTTTTTAAAAAATTAGTCGCAAGGATTTTATGCTGTATTACTTTATTTGGTTAATTTGTTACAGGATTATGATTTTATAACTATGTCATGCCTAATGTTCTGCCATTCAAGTGACATCCAGAATGCATACTCCTTAGCTTGGCATAAAAGCTCTGTGTGGCATGCTATCAAATTAACAACTTTTCCAGAATCATGTCAGATTCTCTTCATATGCAATGTACACGCCAACTGTACTAAATTTCTTTCAGGTCTTGGTAAATTTGCATATGCCATTTCCTGTGCCTGTGAGGAAATGTTTGCTCCAAACCAGAAAACTCCTATTCATTTATCAAGATCCAATTCCAGTATTTCTTCCTCATCATCAACTCTCTGAGAAGAGTTAATTATTTCCTCCTCTGTGTATTTGAACATATTTCTATTTTTAAGAATAACGTATCCCTTTGTTTTATAACCATTTACTTACTTTTCAACTCATGCACTAGGCTGTCAGCTCCAAAATGGCAGGATGAAACTTTCATTTTGTCTGCCTCACCCTAGTTCAACAAATAGTCACTGACTGCACAGAAACACCTTTGCACATGTATTTGTGAAGTTATTGCCAAATAATATATCAGATATCATTGCTTCAAAGTAATTAACATTTAATAAAACAACTTGCAAATAAATTGTTAAAGATCACAGTATGAACTTGGCCCCCACGTGGTTTTGTCTACATTTAGTTATGATGGATGTTTGCTCTGGCATGTGGGGACCCAGGAGGAATTAAATCCTTTTTACCTGTTATTACGTCTATGTAGTCTGCCATGAGAAATGATTTTTTTCTAGTCTAAAGGCCTATGCTGAAAAAGCCACGTTTTTGGTGATTTCATTAACATTTAAAAATGTTAACAATTCTGTCAGCCTAAACTGAAAGTGACTGTGTGAGAAATGAAAGCTTGCATAACTCTGACACTCGATATTCATGGCTCATTATCCTCATGACTTTCATTATGCAGTGAGGAAGTAGGGTCAGCCTCACAAAATTTAGGAATAATTAAGAAAATTACTATATGGAGATGTGACTTATGGACTGAGAATAACGAACTTTCTAAAAAGACTGTATTCAACAAAATAAATAAGGATGATGAAAAATCCACAGATGTTTTATAGCTTAAGGCAGCTTTTCAGTTATTCATTATAAAGACTACTTGAAGGCTTTTCCTCACTTCCCTTGACCCTTTCCTGAACACTTTGAAACTTTCTCTTGACTATATTCCTCAGGGAGTTCCAGAAGTCCTAGGCGTATTTCCTGAAGTTCTTTAAGTTCATTCTCAAACACATCCACAGAGATGAAAATATTGTTGCTGACCTGTATACACTGTGAATTGCTTCCAGGCTCCAAACCTCACACTCATCTTTCACAACTTTCAAAGTTTGTGGAATAATCATGTGGAAATAGCCACAAGGTCAGAGGTTATCTGCTAACCTAACATCCTATCAAAAAAAAAAAAAAAAAAGGAAAAGAAAACCAGATGGTATCTAGGTAAGTTAAAAAAACTGTTTTTAATTTAGACAAAATTTTATTTATCTGTTAACCACCCATTATTCTTCTAGAGCAACAGATGGTGTAGGATGTAAATATAATATAAAATTTCCTTTTCTTTCTATGTTAATTTCAATAAATGTCTATTAAGTAGCTGCTATATGCCAGGCATTAAACTAAGTTCAATAGTATCTCCACTTAATAGAATTTATATTTTAGTTCAGAAGTCAGACACATAGACAAATAATGATGATGGAATAGACCAAGTACCATCATATAATTTCATGTACAAAGTGCCATGGGATCTTTATAGAAGGAGGCACATAACTTTAACATAAATTAAATTTTGAGGAGCCAGAAAGATCAGTTTGATCTTGATAAAATGAACCCCTAAAGTATATACAACCCAAGTCAACAAATATTTCTGTAGCTTCTAAACATTTTTAGAATCCAAACAGAATTATTTTTCTTGTGCTCTCCATTTTATATGAGACAGAAAGACATTAAAAAATTTAATATAGTTTTCACAAGTGGTTTTTCCTGTCTATTGTTTAAGATTGTCCTTCCAAAATAATGACTATTTGAAATTACAACTAAAGGCTTTGCTTATATTTTTGTTATGAAGGAGGATGTTTCTTATCCCAGATAAAGTCCTGAGCCTCAGTGAAGTGCTAGTTGAAAAACAGTAGATTAGGACTTCCCTGGTGGCGCAGTGGTTAAGAATCTGCCTGCCAGTGCAGGAGACATGGGTTCGAGCCCTGGTCTGGGAAGATCCCACATGCCGTGGAGCAACTGAGCCCGTGCGCCACAACTACTGAGCCCGCGTGCCACAACTATGAAGCCGGCGCACCCTAGAACTTGTGCTCCGCAACAAGAGAAGCCATCACAATGAGAAGCCCGCACACCACAACAAAGAGCAGCCCCCACTCGCCACAACTAGAGAAAGCCCATGCACAGCAATGAAGACCCAATGCAGCCAAAAAAAAAAAAAGATTAAAAAAAAAACCAGATTAGTTGTGGATAGTGGCTATAAAATAAAACATGCATAGACCTTATTTTTTTTTCATAGACTTTAATCTTGAGGAAATTCAAATACATTATGGAAAAAATGGAAAGTTCAGTTGATGATAGGACATCTAATTTTATCATTTATAGATTCCTAATAAGTGAGTTTTTGAGATATTTTATTTTATTAACATTCTTTAAGGAGTGTGTAGGCTGTGCTTAAACTCTGCCATATATATGGCATTTAGCATGTTGCCTTGCGCATAGTAGGTGCTCAGTCCATACATGTGAAATTAAATGTAAAATGCTTGGCACTTTCTGATCTTTTCTCAAACGTTCATGTCTTTTAAAAGGCAAGACACCATGAGGTTACCTTGTGCTCCTCAACACAGTCAGATGTCCCTGTTCGAAGAGGACTTCCTAAAATGGGGCCAGACTATAGCTAAGCCTTCATCTCTGAAATAGCAATAATTCTCTGATTTGGCCTCTCTGACCATAGGTGGTCCTTTTCAGGAAAAAAATCTAGGCCCCTGTAAAATATCCTTTAAGGATTTCTCCTTTTTCCAGGGATCATGAAAACCATGTCTATAGGATGAATTATTCTTTAACTTAAACAGGCTTTTTCATTCTAGATTCTGAACCAGATTGAGGAAATGGAAAAGAAAGGTAGCTAATTTTAAAAAGTATATATATATATATATATATATATATATATATACACATTTTACTCTTGTGGAACTCTTAGTTCTATCTATCTACTTACCTATCATCTACCATCTACCTATCACAACTCCTCCATGGATAGTAGGATCTACTGTTATATCTTTTTACATAAATGGGTATAGGACATAGGAAACTAAGGCTCAGAGAAGTTAAATCACTTGACCAAGTCATGCAAAGCTAAAATTCAAGCATAGGGAGTCTGGCTCCAGGGTCTATGTCTTTAGTCACTTCTCTATTCTGCCTTATTCATCATAGCCTGGGAGTAGAGAGAAAAGTCTATCTCTAGCGTGACTAATTTTTTTCTCTGTATAGATTTAGAGAGATTTGTCCAAGTCTTTTGATATAGGAAAGAGTGAGCAGGGATGGAAACATTTGTTGTGCATCTACTATGAGCTGAGCAGTGTTAGGTACTTTTCATATAGAATTTTGTGGTGTCTTTATTATAATATATCAAGCTATTTAATATTATCTTAGTTTACTAATGAGAAAACTGAGGCTCAGAGTTTTTAAATAGCTTGCCAAGAACACATAGCTAGTATGGGACTAAGCCAGGATTTAAAAGTGGGACTGAGGATTCCGCACTATATGCCATGTGCTTTCTGCAAATGGGATAGATAGGGAGATTTTATTTCCTATCACAGTCCTATGACTGGGGATGTAAACCAGGTCTTGCATCCTACCTTGATAAATATTGTCCTGAAGTGAGATTTGCAGTTTCCACATCCATGCAGTTCATCGTGCTGGGAATGAGAGCAAGTTCTGGCTGGATCATGGTGGCTGTGGCTACAGCTCTTGCAACCAGTTCCATGGCATCTTGTACATAGTACTCAAAGACAGACTGTGTTGTTTTTCCATGAGCAATGAGCCCTAAGGGCAGACCTTCTGTCCTCAGTTGCTCAACATTCTGGGAATCCCCCAGCACCCAATGAAGCTCAGGGGCTGCTACCCCAAACTGGGTGGTAATTTCGAAAATCCGCCGGATACTTTCCATGTCGCAGCCAAACATCACCATTGTGGGCGTACTGTTCTTAACGCTCTCAAGCTGGACCTGCAGGAAGCTCAAGAGGTCCTCAGTGGAGGAGAGGTTGATGGTGATGTTGATGATAGAGCCCAGGTGGAACTTGGAATTATTCTGGGTAAGGACGAGGAAGTCGGTGATGTTCCAGTCTTCCTGGCACAGCAACAAGCTAAAATTGTACCAGTTGTTCATGGTCAGGATTGAGACAGTGACATCAGCATCAGAACTTAATGAATTTTCTAAACTCAGTTGGAGGTGAAGGGGATTCTGTATTTAAAGATATGAAAAAGAAGAATTAGAAAGTAATGGCCAAAGATTATAATATAGGGTACTTTTGCTTTCTTATGAGGCTTCATCTTTTATTTTTCCCTATGATATTCAAGTGCCTCTGGGATAAAATTCCCATAATTTTGAAAGCTATGTTTCCTGTCTAATGGGATTGATTCCTTACAACTGATTTCCTTATAATTTTTGCTCAGAGTACCAGAGGGCAGATGATTCTTGGTGTAAATGTCAGGGGTGACACAACTGTACATTTAGTCTTAAATTTTTATCAGGCTTGTCTACTTCCTACAGACAGTCTCCTTTAGGCATCCCATTTCTAACTATCCCTCTTCTTAACTCATTTGTTCAATTTTCCTGTGAAATAATTTAAAGAAATTACTTTTGATTTCCTTTAAAACTACTAGTAGAAAAATCTTAAAACAGTGCAGGTGCTTGTATTAAGGATGGTGTGGAAAAAGGATGCATCATAGTTTCCCAAACTTCTAGCCCCTGAGGAAGGCACATTTAATATATGTGGTGCTATGTTTGAATGTTTATGTTCCCCAAAATTCATATGTTGAAATCCTAATCCCCAATGTGATGGTATGAGGTGATGGGGCCTTTGGGAAGTAATTAGGTCATGAGGGCAGAACCCTCATGAATGAGATTAATGTCCAAGAGGCTCAAAAGAATTCCCTTACCCCTTCCACAATATGAGGACACAGTGAGAAGCTGGCAGTCTGCCACCATGCTGGGACCCTGATTTCGAACTTCTAGCCTCCAGAATTGTGAGAAATGAAATTCTGTTGTTTACAAGCTACCCAGTCTGTGTTACAGCAGGCTAAATACACTAATACATATGGAATAATTAACAATATACTTATAAAAATTAAATACATAGTCTAATATTGAAGGTTTGATTGCATTTCTGTATCTACTGAGACTGGATTCTTGCTGTGAAGGGTGAAATGTGTGCCATTTAAACACATATATGTAACTTCCACCACAATTTCATCTACTTATAGAGCTCACCAACTCAATGAAAGAAAAGTATCTTATTTGAAAAAATCACAAACTATTAATTATATAGATGAAGTGGAAATAGTCCTCTAATGAATGAATCTGTTAATTGTTCTGAGAGTAGACATTTGACATATTTATCCTTTAACACTGACATCCTGAGGATGGTTAGCACAATGCTTTACACAAGGTAGTGTACAATAGACACAGTCCAAATTGACTAAATATGGTCCCATTTTGGAGCTATTAGACTATTGAACTATTTTTGAGAACTTGCCAAACATTCAAGTCAATAACATGAGGAGGGCTTTCGCAGTAAAATTTCATGCCCTTGTACAAAAGGAAAGAAGTGTGGCCTTCCTTTATCTACCAAAAAGTGTATAACAAGAAATAGAGTTTGAGTTGAACTTTGAACTCTTTGAAGGGTTAAAAGCATTCTGATATGTGTAGAATAAGGAGTGAGGATTCCAAAGGAATTTATGGGCGAAAAACTATTACCAAAGGCAGTAAATGAGAGTAATCATAATGGTAAGGAAGAGGGAGTCTTAAAATTTATTTTGATAACTTGACTTTTGTCCTTCTAAATTAAGCTTTTGAGCAGGACTTGTAATGATAAAACCAGAGCTTTTGGAGGATCATCTATTGGTAGCATTCAAAAGGAAGAGGGAAAACAAGCCTTCTAGGATTTCGATAAGGTGCTAAGGGTTTAAACTGGAAGCCAGTGTTGGTAATGATAGGAAGAGTGATTTAAAAAAAGGTTTTTTTAAAATTAAAATTTAGTGACAAGGTCAGATGTAAGAAGCAAAAAGAGAAAGGTGTCAAAAAACCAGGAGGTAGGTAGTTCCTGTTTCTAGGCTTGGGATGCCATATAAGATAAAGGACCAGAAGCTTCATTTCCTCACTCTTACTACTGATGAATATAAATTGCTCCAGAGAGTTCTTTCTTTCCTCCTCTTTTAACTTTCTTCCTTTCCTTCCTTTTTATATCCTCCTGTGCCTTAACCCTCTTCCAGAATCAGTGAGCAATGGAAGGCAAGCTATACATTTAGCTGGCAGGAACAAATTATTCCCAACTGTTTTCTTGTCCTCAGTTCCCTATTCTGTTGCCAGTTTTCTTTCTAAAACATAAATATGACCATATCATTCTTCTGCACCATAACCTCTGAATCACCCATAGGACAAATTTCAAACTTCACCTGTAACACTCCAAACATGTACCCCAAGACAGGTCATAGTAGACAAATTATTTTTCTTGTGTCAGAGTGAGCATGTTCACATCTACACAAATTTGATACGCTGAATTCTCCACCTGTGAATGTACTTGCCTATATTCATATTCATCCTTCAGAACTCAACTCTTGCATGCAGATTTCCAGAAATTAGCTTACGTTCCACTTACTACTGTTTCTGCTGCTGAGCTTTTTTCCTCGCAGTATTTTTGCCCTTTTGATTTCCTGCAATGGTGAACTGGGTTTTTGTTTGACTGCCCCTCTGACTGTTGCCCAAGCAGAATTAATCGTCTCATGTCTGTGTCAGGGTGTCATTTTGTTCATCCCTTTATTACAGCACCCTTCATACCGTAAGTTAGTTATTTGGTTAAGTGCTTATCTCCCACACTAGACTGGAAGCTCCTTTAGGATAAGGACCATATCTCAATCATCTCTTCTAACACAGTTATTAGTTAACCAGAGATAGTATTTATCAACTGGAATTTTCTTTTGTCCATCCTGGGCTATGATCATAATCTTGTCACTGAAAGACTGAGAAGAAAACCATTTCCAGCAGAGCTGCACGACCCAATATTTTGCCCCCAGTGGGGACAAAGGCCCATCTATCCACTTCCTACAGAGAGATTCATTAAATCAGTATGTGAGGATCATGTTCTAATGGAGGCAGAGATGAAAATGTTCTCCTCTTGCTAAATAGGGAAGTAAAATTAGCTAATCACATTGAGCATTCAGCACCAGAGAGACAAATGCATTTGGCATGAGAGAGTGACAGAGGAGTAAAATGAAAGCCCCTCCCCGTGGATTATGTGATCTGTATAATCACACTCATCCCTACAAACAATTCTAGTAAGAAAGTCTAGATGTGGAAGTTAATCCTTACACGAATTTAAGGAACACAATTCTTCAAATAAATATTTATTAAATAATAGTTTAGAAACATCTAGTGATATTGTATTTATCTGGCAGCCTCAGAAGCAAAATCTCCTAATTTCTCTCCATATAATAATCAAGGGAAAGGTGCGTGTACGTGTGTGTGCATGACACACACACACACAGATATGAAAACTTAAAACAAAAAATTCAAGCCTAATAGTAAAACTTTCATCAAAATCTGGGACAAAAATTAAACAAGAGCTATCAAATGAAACTGAGAATCAAAATCTATGTCTGAGAGATAGTTTGCTGCTTGCAGAAGAACAACCCATGGCCTGAAGGAAGGTATAATTAAAAAAAAATTTTTTAATTATACATTGTTTATCTCCTAAATCAGAGATCCAATAACAAAACAACTTGAGTTAGGAAGCCTCTCTCAACCATGCTGACAGTAAAAACTGCTTCATAAGTGCATTCAATTTATATAAATTAAAATATACAGGCTCAGGAGGAGGTAGGGGGAGAGAAAAATGAAGTAGTACTGATAATTCTAATTATCCTAAGTGAGTGTATTCTTTATTACCTATGACTATTATATATAGGTATTATGTATTGTAATAAATACATGTTATTGTACACAGTTATATACACAAAATCATATATGCCAAATTAAATAGGTAATTTTTAAAAACTGAAGTATAGTTAATGTACAACATTATGTCAATTTCAGGTGTGCAACAGTGATTTGACATTCAAATATATTATGAAATGATCACCATAATAAGTCTGGTAACCATCTGTCACCATTCAAAATTATTACAGTATTATTGAATACTATATTCCTTAAGCTGTCTAATACTTCCTCATAAGTTATTTATTTTATAACTGGTAGTTTGTATCTCTTAGTCTCTTTCACCTATTTCATCCAACCTCCACCCCAACCTCTGGCAACCACCAGTTTGTTCTCTTTATCTATGTCTGTTTCTGCTTTGTTTTTGTTTGTTGATTCGTTTTGTTTTTTAGATTCCACATATAAGTGAAACCATATGGTACTTGTCTTTCTCTGTCTGACTTACTTCACTTAGCGTAATACCCTCTAGACCCAACCATGTTGTCACAAGTGGCAAGATTTCATCCTTTTTTATGGCTGAGTAATATTCCATTGTGTGTGTGTGTATGTGTGTGTGTGTGTGTTTGTGTATCACACATCTGCTTTATCCACTCATCTTTTGATGGACACTTAGGTTGCTTCTATGTTTTCGCTAACTTAAGGAATTTTCTAATGTAATTTTCTGATACTTTGAATTGAGTCTTTATTTCGAAGCAAGATAACACGCCTCTCCACTCCACTCTCCACTGAGTTTTAGGGTTTTATTCCCATCATAATCTGCTTCTACATTATTTGGGGGCTGACATTCCCAAAAGTATGGGCCAGAAGTGTGGATGGGAAATGGCCATGTTGAAATGCACTCATGGAATGAAATCTCAACAAGTCAAGTGCAGAGCTGGAAGGAGAGAGGAGTTGCCAAGACAGCAGTGCAGTTGCCAGTGTCAGAGAATTGCAGAAGTGTCAGAGATTTATTCAATTGTGTAAGGGAAGATTGCTTTAGCTGTTATGGAGCACAGTGGATTTACAACTAGCAAAAGATTAAAATTCCACAGAAACAAAAACCAGGCGAGAAGGGTAAGAAAATGTGGAAAAATAAAAAGATAGAGGGGCTGTGCCTTAAGAGATATTAGAACACAACAGAAAATGCAATTTTTATATAACCATAATAATTAAAACAGTTAAGTATTAACAAAAGGATTAACAGGTAAATAAATAGAACAGATGTTAATGCACATTAAGAAGTACATTGATTTAATATACTATATTAATATATTGAATACTATACACTGAAAATTATAAAGGAATATAGAAGAAACATATGAAGTTAAGAGTTGAGAAAATAGATTATTTGGGAAAATACATATCATTTAAAGTCCTAGTTCTACCATATATTAAAAATAAATTCCAGGCCATTTAAGAGTTAAAAGTACAATGTCAAATCATTAAAAGTTAGAGCATATAGGTAAATGTGTCAGAAATCACAATGATAAAGAGAAATACATTAAACTAAATATTACAATATGCTTATTTCCAGCATTAAACACCTCTCATAAGCAAACAAAAAAATAAAAACATGAGAAACAAAAGAATATTTGCAACATATTTGACAGAGTTAATGGTCACAAAATGTAAAGAACATTTACTAATCAATCAGGAAATAGAACCCATGACTGAGCATTCATTCAATCAAGAAAATTAATTTTAAGCTCCTACTGTGAGCCATACTCTCTGTAAAAATTTCCTGTTGTCTATACAGTGGGTGAGAGATAGACAATTTACAGATAAGTAGACAAACACTTAATATAATTATAAATTATGGAAATTACTGTAAATGAAACTAATAAGGTGTAGCAAGACTAGGAAAGGGGAAAGAGTATCCCAGGAAAAGTGTAATAATTATGATTAGTAGGGTAGGTGGATGCACATATTTGCACTGTATAAGCACTCTCTAACTGGGACTTTAGAAAAAGTAAGGGATGTGTATAAAAATGATTAATCACTATATATAGGTAAACACAAATACTGATTTTTAAAAAAATACACATTTAACTAAAAATGTAGTTTCATTTTGACCATCCATTCCTCTTTGACTAGGTACAATCTTCCTAGTCCCAGATAAATGATTGGAGCCACTACCTGCTTCTACATTGCCTCTGCTTGATTCTTTTTTTAAAAATTTTATTTATTTATTTATTTATTTATTTATTTATTCTTGGCTGCATTGGGTCTTCGTTGCTGCACGCGGGCTTTCTCTAGTTGCGGTGAGCAGGGGCTACTCTTCATTACGGCGCGCAGGCTTTTTATTGCGGTGGCTTCTCTTGTTGCGGAGCACAGGCTCTAGGTGCACAGGCTTCAGTAGTTGCAGCATGCAGGCTCAGTAGTTGTGGCTTGTGGGCACTAGAGTGCAGGCTCAGTAGCTGTGGCACAGGGACTTAGTTGCCCGCGGCATGTGGGATCTTCCCGGACCAGCACTCGAACCCGTGTCCCCTGCATTGGCAGGTGGGTTCTTAACCACTGTGCCACCAGGGAAGTCCCCTCTGCTTGATTCTTTACCCTCCCCTTTTGCAGTGTCTTCAATGTTCTTGCTCAAATCCTAAACTGTCCCTTCTGGCTGGACCACTGTCTTCAGTCAGCTGAGCTTTTCTCTCCTTTTGTGGGACAGTAAGTATTGTGCTTAGGACTTAGTAGTCCTAGCAACCTATCCTTAGCTTCTGGCTCCATCATTTACAAGCCATGTGGCTTTCAACAAGTCACTCAGTGTCTCTGAGTCATAAATTTCTCATCTCTAAAACAAGGAAAATACTACCTCCTACCTTACAGGTTCATTTAGAGAATTAAATGTGAGAATGTGATAATGCATGGAAAGTAACTGGCCCAGAGTGAAGGCCCAGTAAGTAATAGTTGTTACAGTTTTCTTAGAGTTAAGTCATTGTGTTGGACATGCCTGCTAAAGTGATTGCAATACAATTTTTTTCTTTGCTATTCTTGCTCTTTTTCCTTTCTCTTTTCTATTTTCACCCAATGGTCCCTGCAATAAATATCTTTTACAAATACCAATTATACCAACTCCTTAGCAGGAAAAGAGCAACTCCATCTCAGGATGGGAGCTGCTATTTATTTGGAAGACATCATATTCACAGCAGAGCACACACTCCCCCCACCCTCCATAAAAAATCCCCAAAGCAAAAGACTTCTTTCTTTGGTAACTAGCTCCAGTGTGACATCACGAGTTAAGGAATTTTGGGCGCCAGTTGCTGGAGATCCCCCATCAATCTTTGTTCTTCCCAAGAGCACAGATTCAGCTATTTTGGGGATCAGTAAAAGTTTCAAAAACAGAATTCATTGCAGCAACGAGCTTGTCAGATACTTTGAGATATTCCCTGACAGAAGAAAAGAGGTAATGAGGTTGGGTTTGCTTCAAGAGAGGAGAAAAGATGAAATTCTCTCAGCTCTTGCCTGGGGAAGCAAACCCATTTAGTTTTGACTTCTAGGTCAAAGCTCAGAAAGTTCAAGTGAGCATATTTCCACTACTTTTAATGGAGATGAAATTCCTTTCTATACCTAAGTCTGCTGATTGCTAAAGGTGTTCAAAGGGCTCAGAACTACTTCCTACACTGCTCTCGCTTCTCCTCAGCCAAGGAGGCTGCAGGAAGTTTGCTGTTTCTCATTACCGCACAGCTCATTTGACCTATATTATATAGAAGTCTTTTTCTTTCTGAAAATTAAAGCTTATTCCTTTAGAAGCCCAGGCTTTTAAATAAATTAACTGTTTTTGCGGTTGCATTAGGGATTCAGGCAAACATAAGGCATAGTCCCTGCCCAGAAATTGTAATCTAATAATAATAATAATACAAATGAAAAGCTAATACCTACCAATGGCCCTAGTGCTTTTTGCATATTGTCTTATTTTATCCTCACAATGACCTCATGAGGTGATTACGATGATTAGCCTCCTTTAACAGATGACAAAAATGAGGCTCAGAAAGAGTGAGCAATTTCCCCAAGGTTGCACAGCTACTGAGAAATAGAGCCTGGGTCCAAAATCCAAGTTTGTAAGACTTGAAAGCCTGTGCTTTGGGCCAGTACTCTATACTGCTCCAGTACTCTATTCTATAGTGGTAAGAATAAAATGTGCATTAGAGTCTTGACATTTGTAGATTAAAATTTATAGCTCTAGTTATTTGCAAGTAATCCTAAAAGCCCATGGAATCAAGTCCCTTTTAAGATGTGTCATGGTATGGGTTAGCATGACATGCCCTGTGCGGCTGGCACACGGGAGCCAGTGAGGGAGGCCAAGCCTGCTGCTCAGCGTGCACACGGCTTCTCAGCCATTTTCTTCCCTCATCCTCCCATTTGTAGCAACTCTTGTGAAACAAGACTTGTGTTTCTTCAATAATGACAATTTAACAAAGAAAGCCAGTGGTATAATTAATGACATGAGTTTTGTGTTTGGTAAAATAAGAAAGTTTGGAGAAGGTCACTTAAGTTTTTCATTTAGATTCTACTGAACTTCATGGACGAAACTATAATCTACAATGGTGTTTGACTGTTATGTATGGGAGTGTCAACAAAGATCTTAGGATATATCCCTCAGGATTTTTGAGTGATATATGAAGCAATATATAAGAGAGTAGTAGAATACAATGAATGCTTCAGAAGGCAGGATTATGGATACGTGGTACAGTTGGCATAATCCTGCCAATCATGCTGGGTGTGGTCTGTTTCACTGCAGCAGTTTGAGGAAAGCTAGTCTTCCCTCCTGGAAATAGAGCAGACACCGGTAGACTGGCTCAGTTTTAGGAGGAAGTGTTGGTACAGATACACTGTCTTCAACAACAATTGGCTGATGGATTCATCCAACAAAGCAAGGGTTGAAAGGCTATTATATGTCAGGCCTTGGGTACAGAGATGCATGTCTTCAGGCAGAGGAATGAGCAGACGCATGCAGTAGGTACTATTTGAACCAACTCAATCCTTTTTCACCTTAGGCCAATTTCCAGAAAGAGAAGTCAGGGGCATAGCAGGTCAGCTTGTGGCAATCACTCAAGCTTCCTGTGCTGGGCTTTCGATCACGTATTTTTTCCCATTCTAGATCCATCTAATTATCGATACTCAACTCTTTCATCTGTGTTCCACCCACTTCTACTTTTTGTTGTGGATGGTTTTACTTTGTTTCTCTCACCTGACCTTTGGTAATCTTGAAAGCCTTTAGCTGCCACTCACTCTCTGAGTTCTGTCCTCTCAGCCCATGCATACAAGATATACCCTGCCCAGGTACAAATTCTGGGGCTTAAAACTGTCACCAGTATACTTGGGGAGGGGGAGGACTTTGTTTAAAAGGATGTGGCTACAGAAGATATGTAGTCATATGGTGCTCAAGAGAGCAGTCAGTACAGGCAAAATGGCCCAGTGTAGGAAAAGGTGAACCAGGGACAGGGAGTCACTGAAAATGTGGCCCTTTGACATCAGGAAAGACTAGTAGCAGGCAGCAAGGTCCAAAACCTTGGTTTGGGGTTCAGTAGGTCACTGCAACTCCCAGGGGAGCCCAGAGGCGAGAACACTTTGGCTCTTTTTGGAGTAACTCAGATCTTTGTTTGAATTGTGGCTCTGCCATTTACCAGTTCTGTGTGATAGACTTTGTGAAAATCATTTAGCCTCGTGGAGCTTCATTTTACTTTTCTGTGCAATGAAAATGATACCACCTACCTTGCAAAGTTTGTGAGTATTAAATAACATAATATACATAAAGCATCAGCACACAGTAAACAGTAAGTGGTAGCTTATAATAATGATGCCGTTGCTGATGAGGTTAGGAATATTATACTAAGAGAACTGAAGTATAAGGGCTAGACTGGTGATACATTCAGCTTATTTAATGAATAGTTGAGTATCTGTTTTGTGCCAGTCATTGGGTACTGACTGGGACTACAGTAGCAAATAAGGCCAAAGTTGTCTTTTCTTTTATGGACTTTAAAGTCTAGAGGATACTATTATCAGCATCAAGACACAAACTGAGGATTAATTTAGACAGAAAGCAGCAGACCAGTGACAAGAAATAGGGCCCAAAGTTTGAGCCAGACTAAAAGGAATGGTGATTTGGTTTTTCAGTTTTAGATTATGAGGCAAATATCTTCACACCCTTATTTCCTGAATTTCAGACAAGCCCTGGGTACTGGGGCAAGACCAAGTTTACAGGTGAAGGTCATGGATGACATGGAAGGGAGGAGGAGGCTAGAAGAAGGCAGGATCTGACAATTAAGGAGTGTCCTCACATGCCCGACATGTAGTAAGTATCTGGTAAAAGTTAGCCTTATTATTATCATTGGTGTTGTTAACAAAAGTAGCCCACTTACTTGGGCTGGAACAATTGATCCTTCCCTCATGACTCAGAGCATTCTGATGTCAGCACCAGACACTGTGCCTGACTGCGGGACCATGATGTGCTCAGGGGCCATGGAGCCAGCTGCTTTCCATGTTGACTGAACTAAGTAGGGCTGAGCTTATGGAAATGCTGGAGCTCTTGAGCCTCTCTCGAAAGTATATTTTTTCTCTTTCCTGCCACGGCGTAGGGTTACCTACTATCCCCTTTTGTTTTGTCAGTTTGCCAACTTTCATCAACTCCTTGCAGCCTCTTTTTAATATACTTTGAGCTAGAAAGAGTATAACTCTCATGTCACTATTTTGTCTCAAATAAGAGTAAAATACATCAAGACCATCTTATAAGCAAATATTAAGGAGACTGTGGACTGGATTTGATATCAGGACTGTTCTGGGGAACTTGACTTCCACTTCTTTAACTGTGACAAGAGAATAATAATAGTCAACCAACTACCTCAGGACACTGTGGAGACCACATGATGATATGCATGTGAAAGTGATTTATGAAGTAGAAAGCACTGTTACAATAGGGGACATGATGCATTTGCATGTCTGTTTTCTGGACAGTAGGGGGTTGGCAGGATCAATAAGCTGGATAGAGGTAAAGGAGGCATTTCTAGATTAGAATGTTCAAGTTAGATATAATTTTCAAATTCTATGCCAACTTTTTTGTCTTCATATTACAGAGGATAACATTATTTGTTACACTCAACAACTTTTGGAATAAAGATGTTGGTTTAAGACTGATTTTAGTTCCTATTTCCATGCTCAGGTTTTCGTCAAATTAAGTAGTATTTGAACGAACCTCCACATTTACAGATATCAGCAGGGCAGATGATTTATAAGATAATTAAAATTTATTGAAGTATTCAAACTATTGTTATAGACACTCTCTCAGTGACAAACTGCAGCATATTTTCTTATAATGGGAACTGTTGAAATGTGCACCAGATAAACTGTCTAGCATGCAAGTTAAATTTCCTATGGAGATTTGATTATTTTATGTCAATGCAGCTTGAAACTATTATTAAGAGATGGCTTATGTCACATACTAATTTGCTTTATTATACTAAGAATGAAAAGTCAGCTAAATGTTGATTATTTCTATTAACTGACACCACAGTTGACATAAACTTTTTTCTCGATTCTGTAAGCCATTTTTTAATTGATACAAGTACATGTTTTGTACATTTAAACCATGGTTCAACTAATTGTGATGTAACATGGCTTTCGTATATTCTGGTTTAGCATTCCAGATTAATTTTTATAATATCATAAAATCTATAAAATCAATTTAGTCACATAATGGCTTCTTATTTCATTTGAAAATTTTGAAAAATTAGATGGACTCACATTCATTGCTTGCTACCTGACACTGACCAGTTTAATACTAGAAATAGTATTAGCATGACCTTAAATAGTATCTAAGTAAATTTCCATCTTACCACCTTATTTCAAAACTTGTGATCTATTCATTATGATTAAGCTTTGCTGCAATACATTTTATTTCACTTGCATTAATTGGCACACATTAGCATAGTTAATTCTTTGTACCTTTCAAATCCTGGTTCAACATAAGAAGGCATTAGAAATATTGAATTTAGTTTCAAAGTCTCTGGTCACAGAGGCAGTACTTTCTCATGAATTAGAGAAAGTAGAATTAGAGCCTTCAAACTCTTAAAGCCTCTATAAGCAGTTCTGGTGACTTCAGGTCCAGAATGATGAATCCTGAATGAACAGACCTATGTTCATTCAGGATGGTCTATGTGAGCATTGTCACTTATTATGAAATGAAAAATGAACTGTTTGGTTAATTTTCAAACGTAAGATTTGGATTGCATCTGGCCCTGTTGTGAACTCACTTGTCACATCATTGCCTGTATCCATTCAAGCCTAGTGATAATCAGATAAGGCAGAAATATTGTTTGAAGGTCCACCAAAAGCTACTTAGTGCACTTATGATTTTATCATTTGGTTTATAAGGGACCTTAAAGCTCACTTAATTCAAACTCCTGTACAGTTTACAGAATGCCGTGTATTAAGGTGCAAGAGTGGGTTAAAGGTCTTTCTCGTTCTATTTTGAAAGTTGATAATTTGTTTAATTGAGGTGGTCTGTCTTCCTTACAGTCTTTTGTGAATATGACTAAATTTTTAATATTTATGAATATATCTACTTGTGTTTAATTTTATTTTAAAGGAAAGATTCAGGCTCAGCCCAAACTTGCACACTCTAATATCTCTCTGCAGTCCTTAAACCACAAATAATTGCTTTTGTGTACTGATTTATGAATTCACTAGTTTTTCTTCTCCACTGTGACAAACATATACAATCACATCATGTCTTGAAAGGGAAACATTAATCGCTAACATATCTAGTGCTAAAAAGAATTAAATCAAATAAAATGGATTTTCTGGGTTTCCATCCAACTTACTATATGAACTCTGGAATGATCTCTTTCTGGAATTACTTACTGTCCATATATATTCATTCTGTTAGCATTATTTAGCCTCTATTGGCATTTTTATTTTTTTTAAACTCTTGCATATCACACCAAAGGCCTTTAGGCTTTAAAATGAGAAGAACCACCAAAGATCATCATTATGTTTTCTAAGTCAGTCCAGGGAACATAGACCCACAAAGAGATCAGGGACCTTGAGAGGTCTTTACTGTTTCCAGAATAAAAGAGAATTGATAACCCAGCCTTTGTAACCCAGTCCAGCATCTCAAAGTGCTAAATTCACAATGTTGATGATTTTCTCTCTCCCTCTGCCTGTGTCCTGGGTGATCCTGGAGAGTCCTGATATCTTATTTCTTGCCTCCCTTTCCAGATTATGCAAGATCCATCAGAGCTGACTGTTACATCTCTGTTTTCTAGCCGTCATCCTTATCTCCTTTGAAGCACAACAGGGGTGGTACTGTTTATTCAATTGTCTAAATATATCTTAGTTTCCTTTGATCTTGGAAGCCACTTCAAAAACCTTGGAATTCCCAGCTCTCTTGCCTCTACATCCATGGATCATTTTCTCTGCCCAGAACACTCTTTACCTCTCTTTTTGCATCACTAACTCCTAGTCATCTTTCAAGGCTGTGCTCAGGTTTCTTTTCTCTGGTTAAACATTGTTACTTGCTTCACCCTCAAGTTGTATTACTTGTCTGTCTTTTATCTGCAGCCCCACCATATTTTGTACATTTGCCTCTCATTTATTACATGGCATAATCATTAGTTTACTCATCTCTCTCCTTCCCTAGAATATTTGGGGACTAGAGATGTTCCCTCATATAGTGAAATCCTGAGTTACATTGCCCAGAAAATAAGAGACTCACAGAGAAGTGTTGGTTGAATGAATAAACGGTGATATGTAAGTTTAGATTTAGAGGAGAAGTCTGACCTTTAGCTGAGATGTGTCTATTTTTTATGTCATTTTCCTTCCTGTTTGACTAATATGGTGTCTCTCTAGAGCCAAGAATGATTATTATCTGCTTTCCCATAAAATCCTATCCTTCCAGATGACACAAATCTTCTCTGATGTCAATCAGAAAAGTGGCACCTGAATGCCAAGAGGATTGACAGAATTGCTCAAATGCATATTTGCCCCAGGCACTGTTTAGAAATACAAGTGAATCATGATATGCTCAAACTCAGTGTGTGTCAGTCATTTTCTTTACTCTAAAGACGGTTGTGGAGAAATATTTATTGTGCTTTATAAATTATTCATAATTGAATTTGTTTAAATGCTCAACAGTGATGCATTTAAAACATGATTCAATATACAGAAGTATCAATACTGAGGCAACCTTTCAGTTACCTGTTATCTAGACTGAGGTACCATTATAGAACTGGAGAAATGACTTTGAAATCTCTGTGACCAACCTACAGTGGGACTCTAACAAAGTAACTGGAAATGACAATAAATAAAAACTATGTTAAGGGAAAGAAGAGGACAAAGGAAGATGACAGAAGTCTTAACAGTATTTTAAACCTTAAAATAACACACCTATTATTACTACAAATAACAAAGTATCTTGGAGTTTGCATAAAAGAGAAAGTAATTAAGCTTCTACTTGAGTTCAGAGACACAACTTGGCTTGGAGGATGGGAGAGGGGAACATGGACACCTGAACTACAGTATGAACTCTCCCCTCTCCTTGCCCTGCGTTAGTCTACTTTGCCACTTACTGTAGATGGTGGAAGTATGAAGATGCTTACTCTTCCTCAAGAAGATAAAGTGCAGATTGTTATAAGCTGAAGTAAGGTGGGTCCAGAACTGGTACCTGTAGTGTCTGGCAATTTTCTTTTTTTTTTTCTTAATTTATTTTTGGCTGTGTGGGGTCTTCGTTGCTGTGCACAGGCTTCCCCTAGTTGCGGCAAGCGGGAGCTACTCTTCATTGTAGTGTGCGGGCTTCTCATTGTGGTGGCTTCTCTTGCTGCGGAGCACGGGCTCTAGTCACGTGGGCTTCAGTAGTTGTGGCACACGGGCTTCAGTATTTGTGGCTCGCGGGCTCTAGAGTGCAGGCTCAGTAGTTGTGGCGCACAGGCTTAGTTTCTCCGCGGCATGTGGGATCTTCCCAGACCAGGGCTCGAACCCATGTCCCCTGCATTGGCAGGCAGATTCTCAACCACTGCGCCACCAGGGAAGTTCTGGCAATTTTCAATTAGAGAAATGATGGGTAATTTTTTCTTTCTTCTTTCTTACCTCCCTAATGACCTTGTTCTGGAATTTGCTTCAGCAGTTTCTCTCTCTCCCCTGGGATCTCCCAGAAGCTTACAAATATCCTCAATATCATCCACTTTCCTACTCCAGCTACTATTCTAGCTATTACTCCTTTTCTGCAGCACAAGTCTGAAGATGTATCAACACTTAAAATTACTTATTCCTCATTTTTCATTTTTCTCACCAAATCAGGCTTTTGAATTCACCACCACAACTTTTATTGAAGCAGACAATGACCAGATACTACTGAAGTGAAAGGATGATTTTCATTGTATAGGTGACTCACCTCTAAATACCATACAACACAGTTTTTCACTCCCTCTTGAGACACTTCATCTTCTAGGCTTCTCAATTCCATAGATGGGCCTTGTTTTCTTCTTACCTCACCAGTTTATCAGTCTATCATTTTTCTAAATTTGATGCCCCTGGCTCTGTCCTTGCCTCCTGTTTTCTCATCTACGCTACAGCCTACTAAATTTAAGTACCACGTATACCCTTTATTCTCTAACCTGGGCCTTGTGTATTTGACTGCCTTCTTGATACCTCTTTTTGGATTCCTGTTAGGCAACTGAAACCTAACAAGTCCAAAGAGATTCATTGTGTTCTTTCCTCTTACCCCCACTCCACCCCTGCCAAATCCACTTTCTTGAAAGCCCTCCCCAAGTACCATCATCCACACTGACTGCTCCGACCAAAAACTAACAAGTCTTCATATCCCTTATTAATCCATCAGTAAGTCTCATTCACTCCAAAATATATCTCAAATTCAATCACCTTCATCATCTCACTGTTTCTTTTTTTAAAGATATCTGCGCTCCCATTTTTTAAAAAAATACATTTATTTATTTATTTGTTTTTGGCTGTGTTGGATCTTTGTTGCTATGCGCGGGCTTTCTCTAGTTGAGGAGAGTGGGGGCTACTCTGGTGGTGCGTGGGCTTCTCATTGCAGTAGCTTCTCTTGTTGCGGAGCACGGGCTCTAGGGTGGGCGGGCTTCAGTAGTTGTGGCACACAGGCTCACGGGCTCTAGAGCACAGGCTCAGTAGTTGTGGCGCACGGGCTTAGTTGCTCCACAGCATGTGGGATCTTCCCGGACCAGGGCTCGAACCCGTGTCCCCTGCATTGGCAGGCAGATTCTTAACCACTGCGCCACCAGGGAAGTCCTCATCTCATGGTTTGTAGAGCATGCCTCCCTCCCTTCTGTCACCTACTCTAATGTGACAGCCTCCTCATTTAGTCTCCCTGCCTCTACCATTGCTGGTCCAGCAATCAGTTCTATACATAGCAGGCAAAATGATCTTTTAAAAAAATCTAAAATCATTCCTTTGCTTAAAACACTTTAATAGTTTCCCACTGCAACTAAAGCAAAATGTAAGCTCTTTACCCAGTGCCCTAAATGATCTGGCTCTGCCTATTTCTCTAAATTCCCCACTCTACATGTGTGGTCTCAAAGCCCTTATACTCAAACCTTGTATCTGGTGTTCCTTCTTATTTTATGCAAAGTGGGAATACTGTTCCCCCATGTGGCTGATTCTTTCTCAACATTGAGGCCTCAGCTCAAATTTCTGGGCTTTCTAACTAACATGAGCAGCCTCCCCACTGCATCACCTTCCTATCATTTTCTTCACAGAACATTATTTTATCTTCTTCAATAACAGAAATTATTGAGACTTCCCTGGTGGCATAGTGGTTAAGAATCAGCCTGCCAGTGCAGGGGACACAGGTTCGATCTCTGGTCTGGGAAGATCCCACATGCTGTGGAGTAACTAAGCCCATGTGCCACAACTACTGAGCCTGCCTGCCACAACTACTGAAGGCCGCGTGCCTAGAGCCTGTGCTCCGCAACAAGAGAAGCCATTGCAATGAGAAGCATGCGCACCACAACGAAGAGCAGACCCTGCTGGAAGCAACTAGAGAAAGCCTGCGTGCAGCAACGAAGACCCAATGCAGTCAAAAATAAATAAATAAATAAATTTATTAAAAAACAAATTATCTTATTCATTTGTTGATGAATTTGTTGAATATTTTCTCACAACTAAAACGAAAGTTTCTAGAGGGCCCAGACACTAGATCCCTACTATCTCCTCAGGGCCTAGAGTATTGTTGAATGGTGTTTATTGGCTGACTGACTCAAGATATCTCTCTATCACATATTAAAACTGAACTTTCTACCAAAAACTTCAAAAGCTCATTTTTTGAGCAAAAAGGCGTATCCTAGAAGTTGTCCCAGTAGAATAATTTTGGGGTGGTTAAATCTATAGAAATCTGTCTTCTTTGCTACCTGTCTCCATCCACGCCTCCATGGTGCTCCCTTTGCCTTTATTTCTCACTCTGTCTCTGTCTTGATCTTAATCTCTATCTTGGTCTCTAACTTTCTTTGTCTAAACATTTGTCTCCTTTGTGGCCCTATCTCTAGCTTTCCCTCTTGTTTATTCTTTTTCTTTTTTTAATTTTATTTATTTATGGCTGTGTTGGGTCTTCGTTTCTGTGCGAGGGCTTTCTCTAGTTGCGGCAAGTGGGGGCCACTCTTCATCGCAGTGCGCGGGCCTCTCACTGCGCGGGACTCTCACTATCGCGGCCTCTCTTGTTGCGGAGCACAGGCTCCAGACGCGCAGCAGGCTCAGTAATTGTGGCTCACTGGCCTAGTTGCTCCGTGGTATGCGGGATCTTCCCAGACCAGGGCTCGAACCTGTGTCCCCTGCATTGGCATGCAGATTCTCAACCACTGCGCCACCAGGGAAGCCCTCCCTCTTGTTTAAACACAAGCAAAGGGCTTCCTTTAAAAGGAACATAATAATGGCAAGTGGCTGTATTTACTGAACATTAGAAACCATTATCATATTCAAACAGCCTGCTGTTTTGGCTATTGTCTTGGAAAGATGAGATATTTTAACTATTATTTAAAACCTCATTATGGCACAGCTCTTTACTGCAAAATTGGCTATCTGTGGATCAAATCATGTTTCCTAAAATATTATCATACAGTATTTCTTGACAGAATAGGGCTAGTCCATTCAATAAATTAATGTAATGTTGCAGAGAGTCTCAGTTTAATTCTTTGGTGTCTGAAGTTGTATTCACTTTCAGAGTAACTCAGGTTTTTAGGCAATATACTTTAAGTATATTTTTATTTGTTGAAAATATTTGTTGAATTGCTACGATATGGCAAGCACTGTAATACATATTGGAAGCGTGATGGGAATGAACAAAACAGACATGTCATCTGTCTCTGTGGAGCTCAGAGTCTTAAGGGGGAGGTGGATATTAATAAAAAAATACATTAATAAAATAAAAAATAATAGTAGGTAACAGTTATTGGATGAATGCTTACTATGTGCCAGTCAGTGTTTTAAGTGTCTTACAACTATTAACTCATTTAATCCTTACAACAATTTTATGATGTAGGAACTACTAACATGCTCATTTTATAGAGGACGAAACTAAGATCACGTATCTGGTAAGAAACCAAGATGGAATTCAAAATCAGTCTCTAGAAGCCATACTTTTAATCACATTTTCCTGCCTGGAGAGACTTGCTGAAAAAAAAAAGAAAGGCAAGAATCATTCCAAGTAAATTCATAATTATAATGATAAGTTCTATGAACCTAAAGTGAACAGTATAAAGAGAGTACAGTCCAGAGTGACCTAGTCTGGGGAATCAGGGAAGATTTTCTTAGGAAAGAGAGGGGGAGGGTTTAATTAATTTACATTTCATTCCCTCCAGCCCTATTCTGCCCTACCTGATACTACAAGAACCTTCTTTTAAAAGGAATTGAGAAGCTCCTCACTGACAATTTGGTAGTTAATTCATTCTCTGACCTTTCCACTTCCTGCAATATCATCAGTCTTGGCTGTTGTTTAACGTAGTGCAAAGTCAGAACAAATGAATATAGGTCAGATACACGTAAAAACACCTGCGTGGCAATGGGGTCTGTCTTAGGATGAATGTGGCACCTTCAATTATAACCCTAACAAGTGAACAATATTAACTCCAATTCTTTTGTGACCCATTCTAGCCACTTGTAGATAAAGCTATAATCTGGAGAGGAATTATTTAAGAGCATCATAATCAGATTATGCAATTAAGGTCCTGGAAGGACTGACACTATTGCATTTAATTTATGACACTATAGTAAATCATATCAGGGAAATGGCGCCTCTCCTTTTAACACAGGTCATTAGGAAAACAGTCCTCACCGTCCATGTGACAGAGCACTAGAATGTGCTGCCAGAGGATGTCATCGTAGGTTCTTTTTAAGCAACAGCTCATTTAATTCCCACATAGGCCAGGATGCTTCAATTTGTTCCTTGGGTACAGATTTCATTCTTCACCCCAGCACTTATCTAAAAATGTAGAACGTTGCACACAAGGGAGACCAAGAGAAAGAATGAAGATGAATGTGTTGCCAAATGACAAAGTTTTATAGTCTCTCAAATCCAAGAGGATTGATCTCTTTATTTTTTTCACTTGCAGATGAAACTTACAGATTTCAGAAAAGAAGTCACAGACGTGTAATGAGGTGGTGAGACTAAATCAGCAAATGAGAAGCAGGAAACATCCCAACAGCAATTCAACCCCCGCTGAAATTTGCAAAATATGCCAGTATCTCCCAGGAGAGTAAACAATCATGATGTTGAAATGTCAGCTGTGGAAACAGTATGTTAAAATGCAGTGCAAAATTTCCCAGCAGTATATTTTGTCTTATGAAGTGTAGTCTTATGCACAATAGTCCATAAGTAGCCCCAGGGTTGTAGCTACATCAGCAGAACTCTCTTTACTTCTCTGTCCATGGTAATCACTAGTGAACGCAACTGGGGACACACTGGCTAGCTTAATTTATTATCACCAGTTAATTGTCTATGTCTAATAAGGTTAAACGATGAAATTCAAACCCAAATCCTATATCACTCATTTGACTGCTCTTCTTGAAGGCTAGTTTATTGTCTGATCCTGCATATCTTTGGCACATTCAAGAAAGGCCTCCCTTTTGGTTGCCCTGGTGATGCTTTCCTCATATGTCTTTTAAAATATCCCAGATGGGCAGCTCCTTAGAAATAAGAAATGGATATAGATGGGAGTCATATCACTTAAAAAGTAAACAAATTATTAATGCACTTATCTTTCTAGTTTAAGCAAACACTGCTTTTGTTTTGATTTAACTTTTTACACTTGCTCCCAGTACTAACAGAGACATTTCTAACACTATACGATTTCTATAGTATAGAAAGAGGCATTTCGAACACTATGCCTACAGTTTTCAGGTAATATCAAGGCAATTGTTTTCATTCTTAACTGTGGCATCCTAAGAATTTGGGATTAGCGGACAGTGAATTTTGACTCCCTTCTTGGAATGTTAGGGTAACGTTTTACTCTTTTATATGCTTAATGTTTCTGCCAAAGAGGAGAGTGAAAAGGAGCACAGTCAGAAGCTACTCACGATGCTTTTGATAGTTCTTTGGCAAGGCTTTCCCTTTAATGTTAACCAATTAATTGCCTCTCCCCGATCATTAGGTGAAGAAAAGATGGAGTCCCTCAATGAAAAAGCCTGGGGTAGGGGGCGGTGCTCAGAGGTGCTGCATGTGTAATAGACAGGAAGAGAATGAGAACAATCCTACCGTTTGGACGAAGAGCCTAAAATGAGTTTGCTGATGAGAGTAAAATATTTGTCATTCTACAGGGTCCTGAGGCCATGTCAGTGATTGAGTGCTGATAGTAGTCGAAAGGTCACTAAGTGACTAATGCAATCCCATTTTAGGACTTGAATAGCTAATTGGATTTTATGATTTTCGGGGATTTAACATTATTTATTATGGGCAATGGGTTGTCCAGTGGTGGGAAGACCAGCATCATATGCCTTTTAAATACCTCTTCAAACAAGATAATATTTTTGTTTTGTTTTTTATAGGTAGAGCCAATTAAAGCATATTTTGCTCAAGCGGCACTAGAGGACTACATGATAGTATTGCTAAGCCAAAGTGGGAGTAGAATGCTCTGTACGAAAGGGAGAGATGGGGTACTGTGGCTTAGCCTCCAGCCTCCTGAAGGTCATAGATATTAATGTGGCCTGGGAATTATCTGTATGATACCTACCATGACAGGGTTCTATTTATATAATTATAATTAATAATAAATAAGTCATTTTGGTTTAGAGACCCAGAATTAAATTTATCATCTGTTCAAGACATAAATCTTCAGAAGGAATGGGATAATGATTTGTCTTATGCATTTCTATGGCTAGCCTGACATTTTTATACCAGATGAGTGAGCATGTAGCTCCAAAGTTATAAGGTTTACACTAATGTCTCCCAGATGTTTATCAAAAGTCCTCAAAGTAACTATACAGACTCTCACATAAAATTTCACAGTAAATTCCCCAATATATGCATATGTCTTAGGACGTATTTTATGAATCTCACATAATAGCAGAAAGCTCAGGATTAAATTTTTGACAGTTATAAATGTTTTCAAAAAGCTTTGAAAAGGATTCAAAATGATCATAACACACAGGCAATTTCAAAATTCTCCCATGACCCTTGGCAATGGACTTACTCTTTTAACGGCATGTTCCTATTTTCCCAGCCATAACCTGTATCCTGATTCTTTAATTTTTTTTTCTCTTTTGAAATTGATTTTTCCTAGGAAGATGGGTTGCTTAACATTTCTAGAGGTTGGACATGAGTAAGGGAAGTTAATGGTAAGTATGTTAATATGTATTCAAGGTCAGATAGGTTTCAGAAAATTCAAATAATCTTTTCCAGAAAGAAACAAGAGCCATTATTTGTCCATCTCAGCAGCTTCCAGTGATAATAAATAACATTTTAAGATGCCAAAGGGGTCATCTGAAGGCAGTTTTAAATAACATACCATTTATTGAAACAGAGTACAGCTACCTGCTTATAGAATCTTTGGTAGAATATCCCTGGTGTTTTGAGGCAGCAGAACCTGGTGATTAAAGTCTCAAGAGAGGAGCCAGGACCTTTGGATTCTGAAGTTGGTGCCAGAACAGCTCATACACTCACTATCTAAGTTCTCAGAAGGAGAATCTCTGAATCTATAGTGATTTAGAAAACAGAGGACTGAACTTAAGATCAGAAAAATTCATTTTAATACTTGCTTGGTAAATAGTACACCTGAGGCTCAGTTTCTTTAAAACTTCATTTGTAATTTGATGGATTAATATCTTCCTCCTAGAGTTGTAGGGTGTTGTGTGAGGTTATGTGAACTAAAATTATTTTGTAAATTGTAAAAGACTCATCAAATGAGAGTGATTGTTTTTATTATACAGATACCAAAAAAAAAAAAAAAAAAAAAGGCTCATGCCTTGTCCCCAAGACCTAAAGGGAATGAGACACTCTATGATAACCTTACACTGTACTTATTCCTTCTTCAGTTATAAAAGTCTGTTGGAGAATGTAGGAATGGTGTTTTTATGCTATCAATATGATGGTGTAAAAGCCCTTTCAAAAAGTATTGTTTGGATATGCCAAACAAATTTATTGTATATACAACCTGTCTCTTTTAGTTACTATTATTCTTCTAAATTCTTTTTCATGGAAATATTTTGTTTTAGAGAACTCTTGAGTTTACCTCAGTAATTTGGAAGGCTGGAGGAAGGAACTAAAGTGCTGGCAGTAACAGTCCAGTCTTTAAAAACCGGAGAATTATTTATAGGTAAATGATAATTGAGAGTCTGGGCAGAGTAGGGGTGTGCGAGTGGAAACTAGGGAGCTAAGATTAATAAGGATCTAAGTCTCAATTATGAAAAAATCTCAAATGACAGAATAGCAATTTTGTATTGAATCATATTCTCTATGTCAGAGAATTCTTATTATTTTTTTGAGCATCAAGCATAAATATAAATTAAGACAAAAGTTCATTTATTGTTGCATGGAGAATGCCCAAATATGTGCAAATGCTAGTAATCTTTTGCAGTTATCAGTGGATATATTAAGTCTTGACAGATGACCAATGTCCCAAGTCTATTCTCAACCGTAATAATTTATTACCTAAAAAGAGAGCTCAGAGGTAGAGGTCTGTAGTAGGCTGATACTTGCCAATTTCTACCCCAGTCCATAGATCCATATTGTAACTCAGAGATTTATATTTATGGCAAAATTGTATAGTCAGTTTAATCAAGTTGCTTTCTTAATGGAGAGGCTACTGAAGAGAGTCAACCTCTGGTGATGAGGTACCCGAGGGAGGAATTTTGCCAAACAATTACAGTGACCTTATGTGGCATAAAGTCAACTGGCACCTAGGCATTGTCCCAGGCAATCTGAAAGACAAAGTAGATGGCCAAAGCAAATAATTCACATTAATGTATTTTTCTTTAAACTCTGTACTGTCTGATTCAACTACCTGTTTAGTTCAGATGAATTGGAAAATTGCCCAGTCTCCACACTTCTCAGCACTCATGCCTAACACATGCCTAACATACTATGGTAAATGTTGTGAAATAATAATTTTATTGAGAATAAAACAGTATCAAACAATGTTGAACAAGGAGACATTAATCACTCACAAATACATCTCAGAGTTAGAAGATACCATAGCATCAATGGCATCCACTATAGGCCTAGTCAGAGCTGTGTAGAGGCTTTGGAGCTACAAAGAATGAATATGATTCCTGACTGTGCCTCTTACTAGATGAGTGACCTTAAGCAAGTAAGGTCCTTAAGTAAGTGACCTTAAGTAAGTACTCCCTAATCTCTTTGCCAATAATGTAAGAAGAAAAATATTAGCTATGTGAGAAGATCTGGTGAGAATTAAATATGATAATGTATGATGCCTAGCACATAGTAATGGTGCATTGAATGCTACCAATCATTACTACTATTTCTTTGAAATCTGAGTGACACACTGTGTCTATTGTCTCTCAGCTCCAAACCCACCTTCCTCTTCTTTGCTTTGGGATGCTGGAGCTAGTGTACTACAAATCACATTTCTGTTTTGCCAGGGGATTCTGGTAGGCTCTGTCAATAGAGGCCACTAGAGGGAGACTGCAGGGCTGGAGAAGAGAAGGGACTTGCTTCTTGTGGGTTTTCTGCCTGCTGCAGTTTCCATTAAGCATTGCTTCAATTGAAGCAATGCTTCTTCATTCTTTCAGCAGTTTCTTTCCAGGGCAGAAGCCAAATCCAGTGCAGCTTTTCCGGCACTTGCAGAACCACTTTGTCCTGCACACTCAGAGAAACCACCACCAACCAGCCAGTGAGAGCTCTGTATCTGAGCCCTGATGGGCCCTCCTTAGAGCTCAGAGGCACTATCACTAGTTGAGCAGCACCCCTTTTTCTCAGATGTCCAAGTTTTAGCTTCACAGGGCTCTTCCTCTAAGCTTTGAATTATTAGTATTTCTAGCCTCTTCCTATTGTTTCCTCAGCTGCAGGGATGGTAACCCCTTTCAGGATTTGCTATCTTCACACCACAGAGTTCTCTTATTATCCTTCCAGTTACCAGACTGACAACTTTGTGCCTAGTTAATTATTTATTGTATTAAATTTCCTCTCTTCAAATAAGTGGTATGGTTTCTACTTCCTGAGTAGCTCTCACTGACACACTCAATATCTGACAGTTTAATCATTTGGACAGCTTAGAAAGATCTCGGTTTTGAGAGGGGGGCCTTTTTAACCACACAGAACAACTTTCTGAATTTCACCAGCTTATCCAGTATCGACATGTTTCAAATAAGGTTACTACTCCAAAGTCCCATAACTAGGTGGAAGTTATGAGGTAGACAAGGCAGCCAGTGGGAAATGGCATGAAGGCATGAATAGAAATGAAATGATTGATTGCTTGTTCAGAGCAAAACTACAGTGATGAATCACCATTCTAGAACTTATCCATAAAATTCCAATAAAATTCAGGAACTGGTCTGATGCAACATTCCTCAACTTCCTATTAAAATATCAAATAAGACATAAAAATATGAAAGCTCACAATTCTACAAGCTTCTATTAACAATCAACTTATTGCTAGAATGGAAAGATGTTGCACAAACTGCAAGCTAGTGGAACCAGAAGAAAAAAATATGAAATTGATATTGTATCTGAAAATAATAGCTAATATTTCTTGAATACTTAATATATACCAGGCATTTCTTAATACTTTTTTATAAGTTATTTCATTTAATCTTCCTTAAAGCTCAAAATAGGATAGAGATCCTACTATCTTTATCTTATAAATGAGGAAATTAAGGCATAGAGAGGTTAAGTGATTTACCTGGTTACCTTTAGCTAGTCAATGGCAGGGATGGGATTAAAACTCAGGTGATCTGGGTCCCCTGGTTTTTAACTCCTATAATGATCATCACCTCTTTCCTTCTGGCACTTAGCTCAATTAGAAGAGTCACCAAGGCCCCTCCATTGCATGAGTTCTGCTTTTTGAGGTAGTCAGAATGACATTCAATTACTTTCCTTCTCTGATTAGTATTTTTATTCCTGAATCTAGGTAAAAGAGAAATTGCATATCCAAGAGGAGTGTGTATGGGAGAGGTTTAATGCCCACAAGCAAAGCACCATAGAAGGTAGCAGGATCAGAAATTACTCTAGAAACGTGCAAAACCAACTGCTATGGTGGGTTTTTGTTTTTGTTTTTTTCATGTAATTCATTGGTTCAGATCAATGATTCTCAACAAGGAGGGCACATCGGAAACACCTGGGAAATTTTTTACATACACAACCCTATGTCTCTCAAGATTTTGAGCCAAGAGGTCTAGAATGGAGCCTAGGTGTGTATTTTGAAAAGGTTGCCTAGGTTGAGGACCTGATTAAGAGTCACTGGTTCATATTATCTGAAAGTGACTCAGCAAATTCACTGATTCAGAGAAGCAGATTCCAGCTTGGTTCAGCAGAGTCACACACCACAAGCTTGATGACTGCTAAAGACTGAGGTTTGGTTTAGGCAATAGGCACAGTAACGCCCTGTCTAGCTTTATTTATTAGAAGGGGATTTAGTCAGAACAAAAGTGAATTCAATGTAAGGCAATTAGCAATCTAAGCAGTCTGTTTGATGGCAGACAGAGGGTAGATAGATTTCTTATTGTTCTAGGATAAGAACTCCTTCCACCCAATTTAAAAACAAACAAACAAAAAAACAAACCATGGGCCCTATAAATATGCTGTAGAACAGACAAAGGAAAGGAAAGACATAAGTTGAAAATACTTTATTTTAGAAACGAAAGGAAAATTAGAGAAAAGAAAAAGCCCACCAAAACCCCTGATTTTTAAACATTAAGATGGATAACATGACTCTATGAAACATGAGTAATTCACAAGTGGAGAAATGCTGAGATGAACGATAATAGAATGGAATGAAAAAGAATAAATGTTAAATGGAAAGAAACAGGGAAATTAAGAATCCAATAACAGATTTCAGATATGCTTTGGAAGCATAAAAGGCATGATAGCTCTTGCAAAGCACTGAATTACTGACATGGAAGACAAAATTTAGAAAACCTTTCAGGATACGGAACAAAAGGATCAAGAACTGTAAATAATGGAAAAGGATGGGGAAGGTGACTGTGCATGTAAGTTTGTACTCATTCAGTTCCAGTTTTATGCCCACTGTCCTATGTAATTATTAACCACTCCCTCCTTTTTCACTTTCAAAATTGTCCTGGTTTGAATATAAATTATTTGATCACCTGACTATGGGGGACAAACCTCAGAATTATGGTGTACCTAAGAAAGAAGCCATATACACAGGAATCTAAGTAAGGGTGTTGTGTGAGGTTATGTGAACTAAAATCTAAGGTGTACCTAAGAAAGAAGCCATATACACAGGAACAGAAGGACTATTCAAAGACATATCTGCAGAAAAATTTTCTGTTTTTTTTTTTTAAATCTTAATTCGATGGACCAACCTTATTCTTCGCAAAATCAATTAAAAAAAACTGTGTTTAGACACATATCTGGTAAAAATGTTTTAATAAAACTGTCAAGCACTTAGGAAGAAAGAAAAGAAAAAAAAGAAAGAAAAAATGGGTTTCTCATTACTGCTACGTTAGATGCTCAAAGACAATAAAATGATACCTAACTGAATTTGTTTGGGAAAGAATTTTATGCTGTGTCACTTGTCTTTTATCTGTAAGAAAAATAACAAAACCATGCTGGGATATATAAAGGTGTAGAAAATAAAAATACGGCATTCATATATCCCATGTGAAAAAGATCCCTGGAAATACTCCAATTAACTAGCACTTATTTTCCTTTTCCAGGAATCTATGCTAAGGTAATAATCTACAAGTGGACAAAGAGTCTATGAACAAAGATCTCTATTGTGGAACACTTTATTCCACAATAATTGTCAATTTTTTGACAAAAATTGTAAAAAACTTAAATGTCAACATTCTAGGCATATTCAAAAGCTTGGGATAATATGCAGTTAATAAAATAATGGTGACAGTGGGTTTCCCATGACTTGGAAAACACTAGCAACATCACATCAAATAACAGAATCTGAATACAAATTCTCCATGTTATAACAAATACTAGGAGAAATATTTCAGCAAATTAAAAGTGATTGTTTCTGGATAGTGAAATTAAGAACTTTTTTCTAAGCTTTCATATATTTCTTTTTTTTTTTTGCAGTACGCGGGCCTCTCACTGTTGTGGCCTCTCCCGTTGCGGAGCACAGGCTCCGGACGCGCAGGCTCAGCGGCCATGGCTCATGGGCCCAGCCGCTCCGCGGAATGTGGGATCTTCCCAGACCGGGGCACGAACCCGTGTCCCCTGCATCGGCAGGCGGACTCTCAACCACTGTGTCACCAGGGAAGCCCCTTTTCTTATTTTTAATTAGAAAAAGGTAAACAAAACAGAGAAATATGATTTATTTGAAGTCCGTGGTGACTTATAAAAGATTCATGACATGATGGAAGTGAGCAAGGCAGAATACAAAATTGACTGTACATTTATAATTTCAGAAGTTCATTCATTCATCCCTTAAACAAATATTTGAGTGACTACTATGTGCAAAGCACTATAATAGGCCCTTGGATTATAATGGCAAGTAAAACAGAAAACACTAACCTCAGAGAGATAAAAACATGTATACAAGAGGACAAACATTGAAAGGAAATGTATGTTTATGATGGTAAGATTATTAGTTTCTTAAACTGTAAAGACAGTTTTCAGCATCACCATTGCATTGTTTTTTTGTATAAAAATGATTATTTTTGGGCTTCCCTGGTGGCACAGTGGTTGAGAGTCTGCCTGCCGATGCAGGGGACACGGGTTCGTGCCCCGGTCCGGGAAGATCCCACATGCCGCGGAACGGCTGGGCCCGTGAGCCATGGCCGCTGAGCCTGCGCGTCCAGAGCCTGTGCTCCGCAACGGGAGAGGCCACAACAGTGAGAGGCCCGCGTACCGCAAAAAAAAAAAAAAAAAAAAAAAGATTATTTTTAAAAGTCAATGAATAAGAGTATAATTAATAAAGTAAATATGTACATATACATAAATAAGTATATAAGTAAATGTATATATATGAATATATCAATGCTTATGTAATATACATAATATGTACATATTAAATACATATGTGTGTAAATATATGTGTATTTATATAAATACTTACATAAATATAAGTAAATATGTATACATAATAAAATAAAGTAAAAGCAACCTTCCTAGACCACTCTGGCCCAGAGTTCTATCAGCTTTTTCAGAATTATCCACAAGAATTCTGCAGACCATTTGCTTAGCAACTTCCTTTGCACAGGATTTAGAATCACTGAACCCACAGTAGAGGAAAGAATGCCAGTGATGAGATGCAAGGACATTTTTGTATTTTGAAATGAAATTTCTTATGAGTCCCTCTTATGAGGGACTTGAATCACTTTGTCATCACTATCTCATTAACTGTCTCATCATAGAAAAGTTATCAGTTTTCTTTAAGAAAACCCCACAAAATCAAGGGAGTTTGTCAGATTTTTGCCATAAGCTTGCTTTTCTTTAATGCCTGTTGAATTTTAGTGTATGGGAACAGAGGTTTAGGGAAAAGGAAAAAAAAGGAACTAGCATATTTAAAAAAAAGTTGAGTACCTACTATATATCATATGATGTTGCTAATGCATTTGAGATAAATTATTCTACTTAATCAGTACCTCCAACACTATGAGTAGTTATCATCTCATTATCTCTATTTTATGAGTAAGGTTTCTCAGGTTCATTTATGGGTACACCTGGAATGGATTACATTCATTATCTTTTAGTACCTCTTTTTCCCTCTTGTTCTCTTGCTTCACATGAGGGTGGCCACCCCTCCTTTACAACAGGTACGTATTCTAGTTTTTCCTAACTGCACCTTAAAGCTGCTGTACTTATGGTTACAGGCCTATGTCACCTCCTGTTGCTTAGCCAGTCACTGAGGCATTTCTGGTTAATACTTGCCTACTCAAATGCATTAACATTTCTAATCCAGAAGGCTGATCCTCAAGCTCTAGCAGGCCTGCAGGTTATTTTTTAAAACATCGGTTACTTAATTCACTTGATATATATGTATATCAAATCATCACGTTCTGTGCTTTAAATATCTTACAATTTTATTTCTCAAATATACCTCAGTAAAGCTAAAAAAAAGTGAGTTGTTAACATTTAAGGACAATTTTACATTAAAAAAAAATCCACACTCTGGCTTCCTTTGAACATTCAAAATATTTGGCAACATCCCATGGGTAACAGCTGGTTGGAGGTGAGTGGTGGCCAGCCGTCTCCTTCAGAAAGGCTAGGCACCCTTCAGTTACCTAAAATTTTTACTACTACCTACTGAATTATTTGGGACTGTTTTTCACATTTCCATTACCATCCTGGCTCCTATATGGCATCTGAGTTTGAGACCTCTGCCCCAGGTCATAGATTCTCAAACTGTACTATGCATATATAGAAATGACCTGGGGGAGTTTCTTTAAAAAAAACAAAAAAAGCAGATATCAGGCCACGGCATATAACTTAGTGGAATTCAGTGAGTCTAGAATCTAGACTTTAAAGAAATTACCTACATGTGATTTTGTTTCAGGTGGTACCCAGTCACAGTCTGAACATTAGGGGAGACTCTTAGGATAACGTGGTCCCCAAAATATACTCGGAATCACCTGTGGACACAATCACCAGCGAAGTTGTTTGGTTTTGGGATAGATTTCTACACTCCAACCCCAGGGATTCTGATTTGATAAGTCTGAGAATCCATATTTTGAAAAGTTATCTGGGTGTTGCTGACACACAGATGGCCACCACTCCAGGGGCTGAAAGCCTAAGGAATTACACTTATTGACAGAAAAACAGTGAGTACAATGGGAAGCTAGGAATAGAACTGGCTAACCTTAGCCAGATCTGAATTCTTGTCTGATTCCCTGATATTTTGTTTGGTAAGAGATGACAGGATAAAATACAATTCCAGGCTTTTTCTCTTTTTCACCAATGATTATTTCCAGTAACTTTACTTTTCATCAACTCTGACTTTCTCTAATTTTACATGTCAAGAATTTTTGGCCACGCAATATAGTGACATTGGCTGGGGGACGGGGGCGAGAATTTGGGAATGCAGTGACTCAAAGCCAGGAGAAAGACATCACTTTTATCTGGGGACAATGAAAAATTTAATAGCATAGTAGAAACACTTTTTCTACTTCTTACAAAATCAATTTCCTCAAGACCTTACTCTTCCAGCTTTGTTCTACATAACACAGTAAATTCTGGGTGGTCGTGAAATCTATCCACCCAGTAATGAGAATTTTTTTCATAAAGTGGGACATTTCTTAGGTTCACATCACCCCCACCTTGAAAGATGAGGACTTTTCCACAGGTGTTAGTTACTTAGTTCCGTTACACTGGAAAGGATGGAAACGGACCATTGATTCAGTTTGATCAATAGTCACTGAGCATCTCTTATGAGGCACCCACTGTGCTAGAAGCTTAGGGTTCAATTTAGTGGAGGAGAGAGACACATATGTCAACAAATAATTACATGGCTGTGCAACAGATCTAGAGAAGAAGAATGGTCATGGTAGAAATGACACAGAAGTTAAAGTGATAAACTGGGGTAGGGATAGGGTGGGCAGCAGACTGCACAGGTGATATGTAAGCAAAGTTTTGAATGTTGAATAGGAGTTTCATGCAGACACCGGGAAAAGGGCATTCCAGGCAGTGAGAGCAGCATGTGCACGTGGGCATTGCTGAGTGGAGTGCACGGGGTGAGGGTTAGTATCTAGAAGATACGAGAATTAAGCCAGGCTCAGGTGATGAAAGGTCTTGAATATCACACAAAAGCTGCTTAGAATTCATCCTATAGGTGAGAGCTTTGCAGAGTGTCGGGGGTTCCTGAGAGGATTTTAGGTTGCTTGGGGGGCTTGACGTTAAAAAACTCTGAATTGCATGGTGAGAAAGTTAATCCCCTTTCAATTAAATGTTTAATCCCTCTGCTAAGTCAAGGAGAAAGCCTCAGTTTGGTGTCAGTATGTCTTTAACACTTCTCTAACACCTGGAAAATTTCCCTTTAAAAAAAAAACTCAGGCAATTCTACCTAGCCAGAATTACTTTGTTTTCATTGTGTACTTATTTTCACAGTTAACTTCTATTTATGGCAAGGGGTACTGGTTTTTCATTAGTGTCATGATGAAAAGATCTTTAAAAATAAATTTAAATAAAACAGTTAATTTAAAAAATAGCAATAGGTGATCAGAGATACAGCAGAAATTATGAGGGCAGTACATGGATGCCTAAAGTTTGGGAAACAATGCTGTTGTTTTTAGGAAGTAGGGAAGTTTAAGCAGCTAGCGAACTACTCTTCTGACAGCAGCTTGGAGAATATAATGGAGGATCCAAGAATGGAGGCAGAGAAGTCAAGAATGGAGGTGATTGAACTACTGGCGGACGTGGTGTGGCCAAGGTTAGCCTGTTGGTTTATTCCCGATCTTTCCTAGGGTTACATCATCACATGAGGGGGATCCTGAGCATTCTCCTGGCCTGAGCTGCAGCTATTTCTTGATGAAGATGCAAAGATCTTTAAGTGGCTGCTGCCCAGCAAGTGTTAAAGGCAGACTTGAAATAAAGGTCAGAATGAGATTTAATTATTTTCCAGTATTCTAACCTATGATGGACTATTATTTAGAAATTGATGCAATCTTAAAACTCTTAACGGATTTTTATGAATATAAGCAGGCAATCTTAGCTTTAGTATTTTTTTTAATTTGACAAATGGTAGTTTCTTTTTTTTTAATTAATTAATTTATTTATTTTTGGCTGTGTTGGGTCTTCGTTTCTGTGCGAGGACTTTTTTTAGTTGCAGCAAGCGGGGGCCACTCTTCATTACAGTGTGCGGGCTTCTCACTATCGCGGCCTCTCTTGTTGCGGAGCACAGGCTCCAGACGCACAGGCTCAGTAGTTGTGGCGCATGGGCTTTGTTGCTCCGAGGCATGTGGGATCTTCCCAGACCAGGGCTAAAAATAATTATCTATCCTACATTTCTAAAGTTAGTCATTCACAGATTCTCAACCACTGAGCCACCAGGGAAGCCCCTTAGCTTTAGTATTTGATTTCCAAAGTGTCTCATTCTAATCTGTGTCCTGGCTGTGGGTCTCCTATCCTGTTAGTTCCTCAAGCTCCCTCAGTGCCCCTCAGGTCTAGAACAGGTGGCAGACTATGTAGGCAGTTAGGGGGAGCACTTTTTTAGTCCATTTGGGAAGTGGGAAACCCTGCTCCTCTTTCCTCCCTCTCCAGCTGCCGCTGACCATTTAGGAGTTACAGCACGACCACTCCAGTTCAATGCAGGGCGATAGAACATGGGTGGGCTGTTCCTACTGCCAAATGAGTGCCCAGGAAGATGTGCCCTGGCCTTCTCAAACTGAAATTAGAATCATTTTCCCAAAGAAAAAGATGTTTCAATAAAAATGCTTCTCATCTGTTTTTAAAATTTGAATGTACAAAGTGTTTTTATGTATATTAACTCACTGAAACGCTTATCAATTCTTTAAAATAGCATGGTAGGTGCTCAATAAATACCTGTTTAATGAGTACTATTTATAATTTATAATGGAAGAAATTGAGGCTCAGAGAGTTTTCCAAAGCCATTCAGGTGGTTCTTGAAGACAGGTCTTCTGGTTCCCCTCCTCACTCCACATCCCCTTGATCTCAAACAACAAGAGCCTTGTTACAGATAGTGTTTGGTGTCTACAGAACTATAAAAATCAGAGTTCTGCTATATTATGATCAAACAGGCTCTTGTGCCCTGGCCTGAGGTCTTAACAGCCACAGATAACATTGTTTCAATGGAAAAGTCAATTTTGTATTAGAGAGTAATTCATCTGCAAATCACGACAACTTGGTGCATATCTTTCTATATAGATATATAACAGAGAAATGCTTTTTAATATAATGATTTACATTTATTGATTTTTTAAAAAGAAATCACACACACATTTTAATTCCTAGAGATCTTATGCTTTCTGGGCACCTGTATCTCAACAGAATGTCACCAATTGGACAGAATTATCTGCACATGTTTGTGGAAGGCCTTGGGGACCAGGTTCTGTAAGATTGCTGATAGTTATTGACCTGTGTTTCTCTGGCTTTAGGGGAGGCATGTCAGAATCTTGGGATTTGGGGACGGAATGCTTTTTTGAACTATATTCAAAAAAGCTAGAGAATCTGATAGATTCCTTTAAGGCTGGTGGATCCTGCTCCAATTTTGTGAATTACTCTTGTAGTGACTGTTACTAAGGTGTGGGTTTCATCCATCAGGAGTGTTGATGAGTGGAAAAAGAATGATAATATTGCCATAGTAAAGTGTGTTTTGAGCAATGGGGAGGCATTAGACTCAGTGCAGTATACTTTATGTTTGCTGAATGAAAGAATGAATAAATGAATGAAAGTTGCTTGCTTTAAGAAGATTTATCTAGCAGTGGTGTGCAGAATGGTTTGGAGGAAAGGAACTAGAGATATTAGGGGCTATTCAAGAGTATGGGTGGGAGGAGCTAATGTCCTGTGAAAATAAGAAGGAAGAATAAGGACATGCAAAACGTACTGAGGAAGGCAACAGGACCAGGTGCCAAGAAAAGGGAGAAGTCAAAGATGCTAATGAGAAATCTCGTTATAGGTGGGAGGGGACACCATCTCAGGATGTCTTTAAATATTTTGAGTTTAAGGTGAGAATGAAAGATATAACTGGAGATTCCAGTTAGAAATTCCTGGTGTTGCCATATGCAAAGAGACAAAATCAAGAGTCTAAACCTTGGGAAATGCCCATATGTAGGAGTGTACTAAAGCTCGTTATTGCCTCATTATTTATACCTCCTTCTTTAAAATTGTTTGAACTTGTTAGCAAATAGTGTTATGGATTCCACAAATATTTATTGCTATGCTCATTCCTGCCTCAGGGTCTTTGCACTTTTGTTCTCTTTGCTTGTAATGCTTTTCCCTCAGAAATTTGCATGGCTCATTCCTTACTTCAACCTCTGGTCAAATGTCACCTCTTCAGACAGGACTTTGTGACTAACCGTCATCATTCTTTAATCCTTTACCCTGATTTATTTTCTCCATTGTACTTGCCTTTACTTAATAATACCATATTATATATTTATTTGTTTGTATGTCTTATTGTCTGCCTCGCTGACTAGAATATAAGTTCTTTAAGAGCAAGGGCTTTGCTATTTTATTTCTTGCTGTATTCTAAGCTTTATATTGAGCACTTAACTTGGGAGGCTGGTCACTGCTGTTTGGAGTAAGGGAGGACATATAACTTGGCATGGAGGGGAAACCATTCTATGTGGGTTGAGCCTTTCTGGGTTTATGGGTGATTTTAATTTTATTCTTTGGCATTTTATTAACTTTAAGAATTATCTACAAAGAACATAATTTTTAATAATCAGAAATAAAGGAACAAATGATATGCTTAACACAATAAAATGGCTACATCTTTTCAAGCTGCATCATAAACCAGAGTGATAGTAAATACAGCTGCTAAAAATAATTATCTATCCTACATTTCTAAAGTTAGTCATTCACATTTTCCTCCCAACCTCTCTAGACACACACTCTGAGCTATCTTACTTTAAGGTTTATAACTGCAATTATGGTGACAGAACAGCAGAGATTGTTGGATCTTCTTAGAAGGCAGAAGAAGATCTTTTCTTAGATGGACTAACCTAGATTTCCCATAGTCAAAAGACCAAGAAATGGACTAAACGCTGCTTGGAGTCCTTTCCTGCCTTGAGAGGTTGGATTCTTAGGATGCTCTAACTTAAAGCTATATTTTAGAGACCACTAGATGGCGCCCTGTGCCTGCAACCAGGTGAAGGCACATTGGATTAATTCAGGCTTGCATTTATCATTCATTTTCAGGTGTACACCGAAGCATTTCCTTATGTGTATAACACACTATGTGACGTGACTCAAATTAACTCCTTGTATAGCATTAAAACAATAACAGTGCTCTATATGAACCTATTAAATTCACAACACATAGAAGCAAATTCTTTGCTTAATGGAATCCCTGTTTAAGTACATCTGGTTGGGACTGAACAAAGAGAATTCCACAACTGAGCCAGATTGTAATTCTATTAGATAAAGACATGCTGAGCATCTAACTTCATTTATGGAAATAAAACTTTTTATTTTTAAACTGGAGAGTATTCACCCAACTTTTGTTTGGCTTTGAGTTGAGGCTTTCAATAGAAAAATACACCAATTGATTGTATGCAGGTTGTGCAGCCATCAAAGTGCTTGATACTGAAAGTTCAGTTAATGACCACCCCTAACTGAGAAGAAAGTAGTGACAACCCATGTCTAAGTCATTCCTAAGAATGCTACTGAAAGATCTAGACAGAGCCATTGTCTGGAACTGTACAGGCTTAGCACTTGCAGAGCAATGAAAATATAAAGCTAGACTCAAATACAAAGGAAAATACCACCTTTTAATACAGAAATACCATCAACTCAGAATGTCCATGCTTCAAAAGCCATGTCAACTCTGACTTTTCAGAAAAAAGAAAAAAAAGATGAATTCCTTTCTCCTGTTCTTTGATGCCATCGTCCAATTGGAGTGACAATAAGGCTTCTTTTACTTGGACCCAAGTGTTTTTAAAAATTTTAAACCATTATCCTTGAGAGAATAAAATATATCAAAATGTTACTCAAGGTTATATGAGGACACCCATGGGGTAGTAGCGCATCTGCATTACTTTTATAATCAGAAAAGCGATATACATTTTAAAAGTCCCTGAAAATTGTACGCATCAAACAATTTTGTTATAGTCAGGATTCAACCAAACAGTCTGCCTTATGGATATCCTTTTTTATAATCCTTAGTATATAACAGTGCTACTGTCTAAACTTTGATCTAATAAATGCCACAAGTCAGTTCCATTAGTATGGATAAAGCCTGCATGAAAAAAGGGAAACTTCTGAACATTCAATCCATGTCAGGTGAGACTCTCCCCTTTCTAACAACCCCTTTCTCCCCTTCTCCCCTAAGAAGTCTAGACCGTCAACTGGATCATGTTTCTACTGTTCCTTTAGTTCCTAGAAGCCTTCTATGAGAAATCAGGATAGTAGGTAAGACTTGTGAATTCCTCACTAATACTGACAGATAGAAATAGAACACTACTTTTTACCTCTGACATAACTGGTCCAAAGATCCAATCATTTAGAATCCATACAAAAAAAGCAACTAGTTGAAACTGGACCTCAAAGTTCATTGTTGACCAAATTTACACATACCTAACCTGAGGTGCACCTCAGTGAGTTGGAATTCTAAGTGGGCTTTCAAAACAGCAGAATCTTTTTTTTTTTTTTTCCTTAGGCTTGGTCCACTGGAACCAGATCGCTTAAGCCTAAATATCATATACATACTGAAAATGCATTTAGAAGTACTCTGGAGAGAGCAAGCTAGAATATTTGAGTTCTCATTCTGATTATTTTAGTTTTTTTAGTAAGCTACGTCAACACTATGTGCTAAAAGAATGATCATTAGAATAAGAATACACAGTGCTCTAGGTACTGTGCTTAGAATTTTGCATACATGATATCATCCTCACCGTAAATTTATGAGAGTCATATTTTGTGGATCAAAAATTGAGGCATAGAGACATCAGGCATGTTTTCTCAAGGAAAGATGTCTAGAAAGTTGTAGAGCTAAGATTCAAACATAGGTCTGTGCTTCTCAAAAACCTATTCTCTTCACCCCTACTTTGTATTTCTTCCATCTATATGTTATTATTGTCTGATTTGTAAAATAAATACTGTCTTGCTCACTTCACAAAATAATTGTGAGGATAAAATTGAAATATAGATGTGAAAGGATAAATTTAAACATATACTACAATTAATTTGTTCCTGAAGTCTATACTTTCATACGAAGTATTAAAAGCACTGGTGAGGAAATTTGAAGGTAACTTGTCTTTTTTTTCTCTTATTATTTTTAATTGTGTAGGTAATACATACTTATTTTTAGAAAAATATCAATAGAAGCATGCACAGGGGAAAATGTGGACTTCTACCATTCAGTTACAATCACATTTAACATTTTTATAAATAAAATTCCAGACTTTATATTTTACAGAAGGTTACACTTTACATACAATGTATACTTTTTTTTTTTTTTTTTTTTTTTGCAGTACGCGGGCCTCTCACTGTTGTGGCCTCTCCCGTTGCGGAGCACAGGCTCTGGACGCGCAGGCTCAGCGGCCATGGCTCACGGGCCCAGCCGCTCCACGGCATGTGGGATCTTCCCGGACCGGGGCACGAACCCGTGTCCCCTGCATCGGCAGGTGGACTCTCAACTACTGTGCCACCAGGGGAGCCCCAATGTATACTTTTTCTCTCTCTGTGTCAACAAATATTTTCATTTTGAATGGCTATGCAGTATTCCATTGTAAAGATATTGATATATCATGATTCATTTAATTAAACTTTTTTTATATTTGGTAACAACTTTTTATTCTGAAATAAACACACTTGGTATCAATACTTTATTAAAAAGTATTTGTTAAATAATAAATTTAGAAATACATCTCTGTTTCTCAAGAAAGTTGACAATGAATGTGTCTTGTACAGCTTATCAAAATTTGGTGTTCATCATGGAGGACTTTGAACTATCACTTACGACATGTAAGCTAGAAAAAGAAAATTTCTTTAAGAAGTATTGACCTCTACTTCATAATTTAAAAGTCATTGTCAGCAGACTGTGCACTAATATAATGGTTTAATTGGTACAGCAGCAGATGCTACATTTAGATATCATGCTGTAAAGAATGATTTTTCATTTAGATCAAGTGGTTAGTCTTCCAAGTTAATCTTGCACCTTTTTTATTCCACTATTTTTTGTGCATATAAGAAAAATGAAGACAAAGTTAATATGTAATAAACTTCTATTATTGGATATTTAGTGTGAAATATGCTTTAAACCATGGAACCTAGAAGTAGATCTCTCTCTTTTATCTTTCTTTTTTCTGCAATAATTCAAAAGCAGTGATGGATCCAGTCTGTTCTCGGATTGTAGGCTGACAAATACACTAAATTCAGAAGGAGCTTTTAGTCTGTTTTCCTCTTGGTGATATCTCACTTCCTACAATGCATAACTCTTTTAGTCCTTTTATGTTGTCTATTCATTGTTATTTACCTCACAGGACTGTTAAAAGGATGCTTGCTATAAGCGCATTTGTGAAGGAGCCTTGAAAAGCATACATTCTACAAAAATATGTATGGCTGGGTTTTTTCCTAAATCTGTCTCAAATGAAAAGTAATGAGGCATAATTCAGCCTCACTAAAAGAGAAGTCATCCTGCTTAATTCTTTACCACTTGAACCCTTGAAGGCTCATCTCTACAGACAGACCATCCCTGTCCAAGCAGATATTAGCTTTTCAGGGTCAGAGTTTACTCCAGCTGACACAATACCAGCCCAGGTAAGTAGGAAGGATCAACCAACTCCCTCAGTACAGGAGAAACACAGTCTCCCCTGAAAGTGTCTGACTCCTTCACAGTCAGGAGATCTGAAAGTCTAGCTGAGGTGTTAGGTTGAGGGAAGGTGGCTGGCTTACTCCTTGTTTACCTTTTCCCCATTGCTCTCTTCTCCCACCTTCCCATACAGGAAAGATCTGAGAAAGAAATGAGTGGCTTAAAGATTGCCATTAGTTTGTTTTTCATGCATTTACTCAGAAAGCAATGTGGCAGACGCTGAGATGTTCTTTCTTCCTTCTTGCCTAGTTTTAGAGATTCTGCATCCCATTTCTAGTGCTGTACTGTTTCTCTACTCTTTTGTGTATGTGAATGGGAGTAGCTAGAGTAGGCAGGAGAAAAGACAATGAGATTCTCATCTCTGCATTTAGTGGTGCCACTAAAGTGTACAATACCTTGTTATGAGAGCTCCACGTATTTGCCTAGGGCAATGATACTCAAAGTAGCTGGTTTGCAAACTGTTGTCTATCCAAGATGAGATAAGGAGCTTGTGCCAGTATGAACCAAATATGAACCAACACACTGCCTTCTTCATTAAGAAAGACTTGCCAAGAAAATAATGTCAGATGAGCCGAACAGTGGGCTTAGTGGTATGGTAGGCGGAGTTGGGGTAGAGAGGTTAGACTGTGTGTCCATAGTCTCATGAGGAATTTACTATAATTTCTCCTATAGGAGAAATGAGAGAGACCAACATTTCTGAAAAACCTTGGGCATCTTATTGAAGCTTCTATGGCAATACCTAAGGCTCTAGAAACTGCATTGATGATGTGCATTTATAAAGATTTGTTATTGGTATAGAGACAGTACCTATGGCATGTCTTCTAATCCTAGGCAAGGGTGCAAGCTAGTTAGGAACATAGTTCTTTTCGCAGGTGGGTGCTAAACCCACTTACTTTTTTTTTAAGAGAAATAAAATGAGGGAGTGGGTAGAGAGTAAGGTGGAAGATGAAGACATGTTACACTGTGAATCACATTCTATTTTGATTAGTAGCAACTAATGGAGAATTAGTGGTGAATTAGGACTAGAATGATTCTTATCAGATCAAAACCGACACCTCTCTACTGGTTATTTAGCCAACACTATAAATTTTTCCAAAGTACTTCACTTTCTTATTTGATTCACACAATAACTCTGTCAGATTGGTAAAGTAACCTTCTTTTGATTGACAAGCCTAGATGCTCACAGATAGAGTCACTAAGATTCCATGGCCAGTAAGAGGCAGAGGTACACTGAGTCTTTTTTTGAGTACTGTTTAATATACCTTCCATTATGTCATGCTCGTTTAACCAACATGACTGGAATGTGACTGGAGGTATTCATGAAATAAAATCTAGTGGCACAAAATCCAAGGTGATTTCTGCCACACCAGAAGATGAAACATTAAGGAATTAGACACCAAAATTGGTTTTCAGTTGATTCAGTCATAAGTTAACTCCAAGATGTAATAGCCAAGGAGATCAAGACCCAAGATTCTCTATGACTATTCTATGGCAGGCGCAAAGAAAAGGGGTGAGACAGATTAATTGCCCAATGAATGGTGTGTGCCAGTCTCTTCTGCTCTATTTATCTAGAAAAATAAGTAAGCATTGTAAACAAAATTCCCAGAATAGAAATTCCAAATTAATCCCAGGTCTCTGTTTTTCAAGAGGAATGTGTAAAAGATCACTGCTAAGAAAAGTTTTGCATCACTTGATATTTAATTTGAAATCATTTATCTTCAAGTCAGCAACAATTAGGTGCTACTATCAGCCATTCATCATGAATTGCAGAATACATTTCCCCCAGAGGAGAAAGAACAGTGTCTTGAATAGAGAAAGTCAAGGAAAACCACCACAGTTGAGATCAGATGTTTTAAAAATAAATGTCCTTTACTTGTCCCCTCATGAGGCACGTAAGTTATATTGTGATATCACTGCTTTGTCCCTTGTACCTTACAAAAGTGGCACCATGCCAGCGAAATTCTAATAAACAGAATTCAGTACTTAGCCCTGTATTATAAAAATGGACCATCCAAAACACTTATATTTCCATGGGAAAAAACATATGCTAATTAGTTAGCATATATGGCTCGTGAGACAGGCACATGGTACATTCAACAAGAGAAGAAAATAGTAGTGTGGTCACCTTTTAATTGCGTGGGTTTGAATCTAAGCCAATTATAATACTCCATTAACTCTGCCTAATGAAACCAATATGGAATTAACATGAGATACACATTTAAGAAAGAAATGTGTATCTGTCACTACCTCGGTAGGTAAATTTGAGACATTAACTTTGGAGAAACAATACAAACTCTCAGAAGAAAAAGTAGTAGGGGAGTGAAGAGAAAGAAAGAACTGGAGGAGCTGAATGTTACTTAAATGTAAATGTTAACTGCATCCATGTGCAGAATCATTATTTGAAGGTCATGGGAACAGAATTTAGTTGGCCTCAAGTGGAGGTTTGGGTGTGATAAAGTCAGAATTTTGGGGGTAGAAGCATGCTTTGACTCTATCCTATATGTAATGTTGTATTAAGCTTTTATTATGTAGTGATAATACACATACGGTTTCCAAAAGTGGGTAGCTAACTATCTAATTTTAATGGATTTCCCTGATTGAAGGAAGTTGGTTCCTTCCAAGCTGATGAACCTATGTGTTTATGATTCAAATAAATAGTATACTGAAATAAAACGACTATGCTACTCTCAGGGGTTTGATCATATCAGTGGTATCTCTTTCCATTCAGGAGTTGTGGCAGGATGCTATCAAAACCATTATTTACTAATTAAAGGTTTCATATGAAAGAAATCAGTAGCCCAAAAGAAAGTGGGAGAAAACATTGTGGCTGCTCCTGCTCTAAAAGCACTTTTGATTTGTCTGATTGTGTGGACAAGTCCCCTCTCTTCTAGAATCCTTTAATCATGCACTGGCACAGTCAACAAATTAGGTCACTGGGCATAGATTCTAATAAGGACAGTGGCTAAATTAAGTCAATTTGATTTAATGTGTAAAATGACTTCATCATTCTTTTATATTTAGAAAGTTTAAAAAAAATCACATCATTGTATTAGAGAAAGGTCCACTTTTCAGAAGCCAGGGGAAGATCAGTTATTATTTTTGCTGAAAGCAGATGGTGGTCATATCCTAAGATTACATGTTACAGTGACTTGTCATTGAGCTGGACATTTTAAATATAGAACATTATAGAATGACATTTAAATTATATACTAAAAGTAAGACAGGTTAGATATGTTTGAATTTAAAATACAAAGATGAATGAAAGAAAATGTCCTCAGTTGGCCAAACTAGATCTGAGTTAATAAAATAATCCCTCCAAGATGTGTCTCATGAAAGTAACAATGACAACAGTGATTTAAAATATACTTCTGAATTGAAATACAGAAGTAAATGTGCTTGACATAGTATTTATTTTATTGTCAGCTTGCAAGGGTTGTCCCTGGAGGACTCGTCATCCTTCAGTGGTCCTAAAGCTTTGAAATTTACTTATTCTAGATGCTTCTTCACAGTTTCTCTGGTCTCCAAGTTGTAGTGTGCTGTATACTACAAAAATTCATCATGGAGCACAGACAATTTCACTTCTAACTAAGAAACACTAATTTTGGGGAAAATTCTTGCTATTTAAGACTCTTGCCAAACAATCTACAAATGGAAAGGAGTCTGGAGAATGTGAACACTATTGGCATGTATGAAGTATTAGGTAATAAAGAAGCAATGATGAGAAGCAAGTGATGCTGACTCTTGCATTTGTTAGATCTTATTCTGCATATCTATTAATAATGATACACCCTATGGATGCAATTTCATGTTTATAACACTGGGCATTGGCAGCGTTGTGCACCTGTGTTTTCCATGCCTTACCATCTGCTGCCTACAGTCATTCAGATTCAGGTGACGGAAATATTTCAGATAAAAGTTAATTAGCCTGCACTCTGCAGATCAAATCTCTACAGTTCAGCATTAAATAGAAATCTTCTGGGCAACTGCTGAAAGTAGCCTGAGGCTGCCCTTCCTAAAATTAAAAATGTAAGATTCATTTTTCTAGAAAAGAAACCTTTAGTACTCTCTTTATATTTTACACATAGATTTGATCAAACTTTTCACATATATTCGCTCTTACTCATTTTATTTTTTTATCTCTGTATATATATCGAAAGTGGAAGAGAGATTAGAAATATTTTTTTCCAGCTACAGTGATAGAATGAAAATGATATAGAGTTAGAAATTCTCCCGAGTCTGGACTCTATTATTAGTACACCAACCAATGTTGATCAAGCCCCAGAACTTTCCTCAGTTTCTCAGTTTTTAAAATGGGACCAACACCAACTACCTATTTGTTTCATAAATACTTTGTGCAAGACTCAATAATGCTTGATATTTTATTAAAAAATAATGCACAAAATGCAGAAAACTCCTATTGCTAAAAGGATCCCACCTTCTCTGTAAATATTTATCTTATTAATTGTCAACAGTTAAGTTCTCAAGTAGCTTCCTTTATTGAAACTATATATATATATATTGTTAACCCATAGGAAACTAAATCATTATAGTCTTCTTTACTTCTAGATAATTGGAGCAGAACACAATTAAATTGGAGCTGAACACAACTAAATATAGCCAGTCTTTGAACCCATATCACATAGAGAGAGAGTAGGGACAAAAACAATCCCAAATGAGTCCTCCCATCCATTTTTATGGTATCAGATAATATTTCTAATGCCTTTCAATACCCAAGACTAATTAACCACTCTACCTATTGCTTCTGTACTAATTGCAGATTTCCTGTTTACTCAAAGGAATTCAGAGGGAGGTGTTTTCTTCTTTACACCGTTGCCTAAAGCTCAGGGACATCGTCTAAAGAAGTCGGAAGGGGCAGGTGCTCTTTCCGACAGGTGCTTTTAGAATTCCTCAGGGGAGTGAAAGACTGGCAGTCTGGGATCTTCTATGCCCATTCCCCGCGCTAGTCATTAGAACCTCGACTGCTCTCCACGCTCCTGAACTTCGACTTCTATTCAATACTTCCATAGGGTATCCACTATGTTTCTCCCAACTGGTCAAAACGTGAAGATTTTTTCGCATATTCTCCCACTTCCTTACTTCCATCTGCTACTCTACCTCTCATTTTATTTTCATGTGCGCTTTAAAATGTTTTATTTTACTTCTACTGAGACCCTTCTACCTGTAAGCTACGGATATGGTCCGATCCTTAAACAATATCAAAGTTGCAAAGCCCCACGACCCTCAGGTCTTCATCCGCGTTCTCTTCCTCCGCCCACCCTCCGCCCCCGCTACCATCCCGGCCCCCAGCGGTGCCCATCTCCACTCCACGCCCCAGACTCCTCTCACCTGACTCTCCCGCGGAAACTCGTGGCGCACGATGCTGATAACTGGAATGTGCAGGACGGAGCTGACCAAGTCGAGCTCCATCATCTCGCCCAGGCCCTGGGGGAAGGCGAGCAGCGCCGATACCCCTTGCACCACCACGGTGTGACACACGCTCTGCAGAAAGGAGAAAGGGTCACTGCTCCACGGCGAGCTAGGGGAGGAGACGGGCAAGAGCGGCAGATCGCCCAGGCCCGCCTCGATGGCCATCACTACTTCCAAAGACAGGTTGTAGGGCAGCAGCCCTTCCACTCGGTTCAGGTTGTCCACGGCGAAGAGGAGGGCATCCCGAGGCCACAGGGTCTCGGCCCGGTCGCCCTCCCCGGGCTTCCGTGCGCCCAGCGGCCCCCGGCCATACAGGGCGCTCCCCAACCAGCGTGCGCCCGGCGAGGGCGCCGGGGGCCGCCAAGTACCTGGCTCAGGTTCATCTCGCTGGGCGCCTGTCCGGCTGCCGTCCGGGGCGCGGCTGGCCGTGCGGGGGGCCGTGGTCCAGGGCTGCAAGTGCACCGCGCCCACCCTCACCGCGTGTCCGATGCGCTTGAGGATCTGGCAGGGTTGCGGGTGCGAGGAGGAGCCGGGCACCCCGGCCAGCACCAGTGCGCAGGGCGGCGGCAGCAGCAGACAGACCCTGCTCAGCAGCCACCACAAACTCAGTCTCCTCATTACTGAGACCCGCAGGGAGAAAGCGCGCCCCCTCCTGACCCCGGCTCTCCCCCGGGCAGCCTCCGCCTAAGGTCCCCGCCCCCAGGTTCCGCTGGCAGCTCACTCCGCGCGGCGAAGCTGTCCCAGGAGCTGAAGCGGACTCCGGGCCATCCAAGTTGGAACCTAGCGCGCCCTAGGCAGTCTCGGGACCTGCTCCCAAGTCCCTCCGCCTCGCATCCTCTGCCCGCCCGGTCCCTCCGCTGAGCGGGGCGGGCGGCGCTGGTCACCCGCGGCTTGGGTGCTTGTTCCCCGCCCGCCCCATCCGCAGGGCGGCTTGGGCACTGCGTCCGGCCCTGCGGGGAAGCAGGATTGAGAAGCGGCTGGGATTCCTAGGGGGCAACGGTGACCGAGGAGGCAAGGTTCTCACTTGGATTCTTTTCTCGCCCAGGCGAGACCCACTTATTTCCTTGGGGTCGCGCAGGAGAAGGCGTTCACGCCCGGGGTGCGGAAAAGCAGCCAAATCCTCCTTGTTCCACCGTCGGCCACCCTCTCGCGGGCTCTCCAAGCGCTGGCTTCATTTTTCTTCTTCCCTCGCTACTTCCTCTCTTCATTTCTTTCGTCCTCTTTCCGCCCAGTCGCCGCCGCCGCTGGCTTCCTCAGAGGAGCGACGCGACTGGCCAGCAAAGGGTGGTTCTGCTGGGAGCGCAAAGTTCTCCCCGCCTCAGCCGGCGCCTGTCTGCTGCTGAGCCCTAGCGCCAGCCTGTCGCTTGGCTGTGCTAGACACCCACTGTTGGTGAGATTCCCGGGTGGCGCTTCCCGCGCCCCTGGCAAGTTCTCTCCCCTCCAAGGCTAGGGCTCATAGTTTGCGAAATTCCTTGCGACCTAAGAGGGAGAATTCTGGATTCGGAGTTGCGCCCGAGGAATCTGAAATCCAGTAGGTTGAAAGAGGCCGTGATTTTAAGAAGCTTCTCTTCGATGTCTTTCTTCAACGGTTTTTCTAGCTGAGGGTATTAAAGCAAGAATCATATACACGTTGAATCTCGGCTTCGTGCTCTCTGGCTCATGGGCCTTTGCCAATTTTTAAGGATCCCAATGTTTTGGGGTTCTCAAAATTATAACAGTGAATTCGAAGCAATTATTTGATCAAGAAATTAAAGAGATTTAAAATAATTTGAAAGTATACTTTCAAGCACAGTCAACAGCAGTTTGTAGTTTAGACCAAGGGTCCTCCAGATCACTGTTACTAGTAAGTGCTTTCATTTGTGTGGTAATACAATGAGGTCAGTGAGTTATGATTTGATCTTTACCTCCATGATCTGAAAGATCTGGAGTTAGAAGGAAGGAGAGGGTTAAGGGTAGGCCTGTGGTTTCCACACATACAGTACATTTATTTTATTTTATCCCACAGTTTCATTTAGAAGGAGAGTAGCAGAGATATCCATGGGGCAGAGCAAGCACCCAGGATCAGGAGTTCTGAATTTCAATAACACTTCCAGAGAACCATGACCTTGGCGATTTATTTTACCTGACCTTGCCCTGCTGTTTGGATCTGGTAAATTGTTATGCAAATACACCTAGCTTTTAGCTCTGGAGAGTTGTTTTGATTCATGAGCTACAGTCTCCATCTTGCTTTAAATCCTTGGGATGAAGAGGCTCTAGGTAAATAAAATTCCCAAGAAGCTTGCAAAGTGAATGTTGTTTTCCTCAGCACAGATCTTGAAAGTCATCTCAGAGCTAACCTTACCTGACATTCTAATTAGCTTTTGCAAGACTGGGATGCCGGAGAAAAGACTCCCATGAGGCAAAAGTGGAAATCACAGTAGAGTCTGAACCAGAAGGGAAGGATTCTTCCTGAGGCCATAGAGAGGTTCTCATGCATGGACGCTGGAACTTTCCTCTTGCTCCAGATGATTCCACTGATTGGGATCTGAATAAGAAAACTATAGAATTTTGTGGTCCTTGCCTTACAGGAAGACTGGGAATCAATTAATTGTGTAGTAAGGAGGTGTGTTTGTCTGTGTATGAGTACGTGTGCATGGAGGAATATGACATTATGACCATGCCCTCGAGTGATTATCTGAGTACTTGGCATTACATGTATGTTCAAACCAGATTCCCAAGAAAGTAGTCGGTGATGAAGAACAGTTGGATCTCATCTGTTAATGGCATTCGAGAGCCGCTGTGTTACTAACCCTTTCCAGTCAGTCCCTGACAAGGGCCCTACTGCCCCGTGTCCTTGGAGCCAATAGAACAGACCAAGTTCAGTTTAGAAGCAAAGTATTTTTCTTTGATCAGAGAACACAGAGGTGCAGGCTTGCACCCCAGAGAACGTGCTTTCCCTGACAGGCTACAGGTGGGGCTACTTTATAGGGATCTCGTCAGTGGGGAGGGGCAGAGTCCTCACCGGGCAGGCACAGCTCTGCTGCTTTTGCCCCAGACAGAGCACGCAGCGTCTCTGGGCGTGGCCCGCTGCCGCCATCTTGAATTGAGTATCCCGCGCGGTTTGTGCGCACCGCTTCCGAGCTGAGGCGTCAGTGCAGCCCTTTCTCACCGGGAGCTCTGGTCTGAAGTGCTGAGTGTGAGGCCTCTGCACCGGCACCCCATGAGTAAGTGAAACTGGACTAAGCGCCAAGGAAAGAAAGGTTAGACTTTATTTTATTACCCGGGTTCCGTTTTTACTTCCCGGGAATTGTTAATGGGTTCTGCTGGTGCCCGTTGTGTGTTCTTTAGGCCTCTCACGAGTCCTGGACTACTTGGGGGGAATGCCTCCACTGGTTGTTCATAGAATGGAGGATGATTCCCACAGTTCTGAGGACAGTGCTGCCCTGGCTCATGATGAAACCATAGCTGAATCTTTCAAATACTGTTTGAATGGTGAAGAGCAGCCCTTCCTTCTTGTGCTTCCTCTTGTTTCTTTCTGGGTTTTTCAATTATGCTACCCTGATTTCCTTTCCATTTCCTCATGCTGCTCGGTTCTCTTTTTTATATCACTGTAATCGGAACATCTCTGACATGAATCTTTTCTCTCCTTTCCCCACATCTTCCTTTTTCTTTCCCCGTTTTCACACTTAAGTGGTCATAATTTTGAAAGCTTTTTAAAGATTCAGTCATCAGTTCAGTGACCATTTATGAAACTCCTACTATGTGCAGGCATTGCTGTAGAACTGTCCAGGGGAATAGATGAATAAACTCTAGTTCAGAGAAGTTGAGGATATTTTTTTCCTCCACAAAGTCACATAGTTAATGAGTGAACAAAATGCTAACGTCGAGCTTATATTTTAGTGGGAGAGACAGACAATAAAACATTCAAGTAAGTAAATGTAGGATGTGTTAGTTGATACTAAGGGGAAAAATAAAGCAGCAAAAAAGAAGTATTATGGAGGAGACTGGGTAGTAATTTTAGATAGGGGAGCCAGGGTAAACCCCTCAGAGAAGATTACTTTTGAATAAAGACCTAAAGGGAGGTGAGGAAGTGATTCATACGAATACTTAAAGCAAGAATTTCCGAGCAGAGGAAACAGCAAGTGCAAAGGACCTGAGGCAGGAGTGTTTCCAGTATGTTTGAAGAGTAGTGACGGGTCCAGAGTTGCTGGAGCAACATGACCCAGTGCAAGAGTGATGGCTGGTGAGGTCAGACAGGCAATGAAGAGGCGGCAGACAACGTAAGCCAATCATTAACTTTGACTTCTACTCTGAAAGGGATGAGAAGGCACTGGGAAGGAGAGAGATAAGAACTTACGGACTTATGTTTTACCAGGACCACTCTAGCTGCTCTGTTGATAAGCAGAGGAAAGATGGGCTAGGATGCAAGTCAGGAGACCAGGTGTGACGCAGTTGCAGTAATTCACGAGAGATAATATTACTGTCAAATCATAAAATAACTTTATTGCATTAGTGTTATGGTTCCCATTCTATAGAATAGAAAATCATATCTGAAGGAAGTTATTTGCACAAAGTCATCACATAATGAGTGGCAGTGTGGATTAGAAATTTTAAGTTCATCCCAGCTGCATTGTTGGTAGTAAGAATCAGACCGATTTCGAAATTGGCTCACTCAGAGAAGATGAAGCTCTTTTTATTACCAGATTTGAGATGAGAACTACTAATCTAAGAACCCACGTTGGAGAGTCAAATAAACAAAAACAAATCCAAATGTTCACAATTTAAAATGTGCTTTTGTGCACGTATGTGTTTTCTGGTACCCGGCACGGGTAGACTGAAAGTTGAAATATTCGGAGGTAGCCCAGGAAAGACTGCAGTGAAGGATGCTGTGTGAGTCAAGAACCTGGATGCTGTTCTCATCTCTGTTTCCCTATGGATGTGACATTTAACCTCCTGGAGCTCAAGCTTTCGCCTGTGTACTGGGGTTGTGGTGACAGCTCTTGGTAGTTGTCTGCATGGCAGTGCGTGGACTCCTGTGAACCCTTTCAAGTTCCACAGGAAGAGGAAGCTTCTTGTAGGGCTATCAGTTCTGTCACATTTATAAAGGTTTGGAAAACTATCGTTTTTTTTTTTTGCCTATACCCTGACATATTTCAAGTTCTGCCCATATCTAGCTTTGTTTTTGTAGGTAGCGACAATATTAAATGGCATGTTTCTATCTGGGTCTGTCTTTTATGCAATAGTAACCGTGTAGGTTTTTAAAATCAATATTCAGATGAAAAGTGTGCTCACCTTTAACTAATAACACACATGAGTCCAATTGTGCCCTCTCCCACATAACTTCTCTGTCTCTATTGCGAGAGACCTCATGGTTATAAGAAGCTTTCTGGGTAGAAACAAACAAACCAAAAAATATGTGGAGTTGGTAGAGGAGCCTTGGTAGCAGAATTTGAGGAGGCAATGAATCTAGAGAATCTAGAAAAAAATAAGTCAGTTTAGAGGAGCAGACCCCGAGGGCTCATCTATATAAAGCTTAATCATTCTTTTCTTGTTCCCCTAGTTAAAAAAAAAGGCTATGTCGATTTGAAACCTTGTAACATCCTATATTCTACTAATTAGGCATTAATTTTGGCAATAGTCATCCTCTTCTAAAAATGCAAATAACCCTCATGATTATGGGACTATCCATCACACATTAGTGTAAATTATTTTACCCCAATTGTTGTAAAATTCATATCGTGTTGGGAAGTTTGGTGGGGGGGAAAGGAATTCATTTTGTATTATAAGGGAATTTGGGGATATAGAAAAGAACCAGTGGGATTTCACTAAAGAAGTTTTGGGCAATCTGAGGGACTGGAAACAGGAGAAAAAGAGTATTAGGAACTAAGAAAATGGGGTGATGAAAAGGAAGCAAAAAATGATTAGTCCATCTTGACTATTTCAAATAGTGCTTAAGCTTTGCCCTTATACTGGAAAAATAAAGAGAAATGGCTTCTCTTTTGTACCACATGATCACCTATACCTGGGAAACCAAATTCAGTGCAAAGTTATTACCAACATATAAATTAGGAACTGCCAATAGTTGTCTTTCAGCTGTGAATAAGAACACAGCTGTGGTGTCTTCAGACTAGTTGTTGTCAGGGCAGTAAGTTATCAGCTGTGACAAGAGCGTGGCCTTTTCAACATCCACCAGGATTATTAGCTGAGCGTTTGGATCTCCTGATTCTTGTCCTAAACAACGCACCACAGGGAACTCAAATAGGACTCGGAGAGGCCAATATGGCAGTCTCCCTCCATCTCTCTCTCTCTTTTATTCTAATCATTCCAATTTAGTGTTTATCCAAATGAGCTATAGAATAAAACTTGGCCCATTACAGGTTGTGACATTTTTAAAGGACTTTTTCTTGCCCAGTTTGTAGCATGAATTTTATAACTGTAGCCAAAAGAATTTGGGAATTTTCTAAAGGCTATTTGCCTTTCTAGATCTCATGCCTTACATATGTGAAAAGCATTTTGTTTTTAAAAAAATAGTTTTTGTTTCTTTAGAAAGAGATTTTAAGGGAGGTTTTCAGAACATGCACAAGAATTGATAAATCTTCATTATTCTAGAGCTTATTATCTTGAGTGTCTTTTTTATGTCAGGCACTTTGTATACATGATATGCTAACATTTTATAGATGATGAAACTGTTGCTTGGTGAGGTTGAGTCATTTTCAAAGGACTGGGAGGCAAACCTAGATTTGATTCTCTGACTCCAAAGTCCATGCTCTTTTAATTTCCACTTCAGCCCTGGCTGACTCTTGAACCATTATCTAACTAATATATAGGGATGAACATAATCACAGAACTACTTGATTATCACTTGTCAGAGTATATAAATGAAAACTCTTAAAGTTTTAATATTGAAGGAGGTCTTAGGGAATGGTTTTCTCACTGTTTAATAATGCACATAAATAGGCATGAATCATAATTTTCTATTCTCATATTGGACCACAAAATATCCAGAGATATATTATCTATTTCAGTTGTGAAATGACACCTACCATGGCTGCAGTTGGAATGTCATTGGAAATATTATCTCATAACTCATTATCCTCCTCAGGATCTCTGTTCAGCAACCACATAGTCAGGATATCAAGAAATATTTCAATATGTAAAAGTTTAGGTGATTTGGGATGGTGCTTCTGGAATGTTCTTGGGAAAAGTTTAGTTCAAGGGCAACCTTTATTCTCCATAAGGAAGACCAGAGTCTTTTTTTCATAGACTGTAATTGACAAGAATTCTATCCTGATCCAAAGATTGAAGAGTTGGCTTGGTATAAGCCAGCTCACTCAAAAATGAGTTTGGATATACTTTATATTGTGATGTGTGAGTTTTGGCTAAACAGAGTTATCCTCTGTGCCATTTCCAAGTGCTACAATTGATGCAGACAGAAAAGAAAAAGATCTCATGATTTTGCTGAAGGATAACCTTCTGGGAACTGAACCTCTCTTTGAAATGAGAGCTAGTCATCTAGAAATTGTTAGTGAAAGAGGAATGACCTCTTCCTGAATTTAAAATCTCCTCAAAAAACACTACCTTTTTCTTCTGGGGGTGCCATAATTGGGTTAAAAAAATCAATTGCTCCCCTCCCCAACAGTTCTATCACTGCAGTATACACTATGGAGGGCAGACTGAGAAAGACTGAGACAGTAGCAGCAGTGATTAGCTTACGATCACATGGAATTCTACCAAGAGCTCAATGGGAAAACATTCCGTCCATTAAAGATGCTGGTATAATGAAACTGATTAGGATGAAGCAGGATGAAAATAATAACTCCTGTATTCTGGAATGGGATGACACCTCTTTTTTTTTTGAAGAGCTTAATGCATTTTTGCAAAATTAAAAAAAATTTCCAAAGTAAGAAGAGGGTAGACATATTAATATATTTATGTAGTTTTAAATCAATTATAAATAGCTGATGCCTGCAGCAGAGAGTCAGTAAATGAACAGCACAAGGTTCCACAGCAGAATTAAAATCCCATTTCTTTTATAGCAGTAAAAATGGGAGGCAGAATTTACTACTGTGACCACAGATGGGAGAGCTGGTGCTGTGTAGTCTGGTGTTTCTCCTCTGATCTACTCTCAAGCAAAGGGACCCCTATTTGGTTCTGATATTTGATGCCATTAAGGTGAGGGCTGAGCTTTTCTGGTAATGAAAACACTTGCAGCCCATTTGGTTATAATGGCCATATCTGCCTTAATCTGCATTTGTATTTTTTAGCTGAGAGGTTTGCAGTTTCCTCCAGCCTTAGTATGGCTTCTTCCTGAAGTCCTTCATCTGGTTGGTGGCTCAGTCATGTTTCTGTGGAGTTTCGAAAATGGTCTTCAGCAAAAGCAATCTTCCTTTGCTATTGTACCAGCTATTCAATCTTCCTTTTTAAGACTCCCTGCTAGCTCCCTGCTGGTTTCCAAATCAAGCTGTGATTTTCCTGGTTTATCAGCCTCAACATCATGGGGTTTAAATTTGCTATTAGAGACTTTTTTTTTTTACTGGTATCTTCTCCAGTGCTGAAATATATCATCTTCATTCCAGAAGTGGGTGGCCTGGCAGCATCCACGGTTAGTGGTGCAGGCATCTGTGTGTGTATGGGATACGGTCTGTATGTATATGGGATATAATCTCCCATTGTCTATAGCTTTTCTGCTTTTGCATCCATAATTTTCAAGTGACTACAGTATCTGTAGGTTGCCTGTATATTATTTTGTTCTGATTCTGTAATGCCAGCAAGTCTTTGTCTACGTAGTCAGGAGCTGTGGTTTAAAGAAATGAAACTAGCTAATGCAATCTTTGACTATATTTTTCACAAGGTCAGAAAATATGATGATAATGAAATTACACTGAATCCTATGAGTATATTAGGAAAGTCTTTAGTAATGTATTCATATATAATGTATTATAAAATAGATGTGTGTATAATAAAAATATAATTTAGCTGTAGGTACAAGTTGAATTATTAATCTCAATTCTCTATTCCCCTGTATTAGTAACATGGCCTCATGCTAGGTGGAATATATATCTCTAGTCCTTGATTTGGGGCTTGGCTAACCCATTGCTTTGACCAATGGAATTTTAGTGGATATGATGCAAACAAAGGCTTGATATGTGCTTGCACAGTTGGACTTGTTTTCTTGAGCTCCCACTTTTCACCCAAAGAAAAATATTCTTTGGATAGCTGCTGGTCCAAAGACCATGAGAGGTATGTAGAACAGACCTGGACCCAACTGCAGCTTGAAGCCAAGTCCAAATGACTTCAGCCTGGATCAGCTGAATTCCAGTGAACAACTGTCTGGTGAGTTGGAAATAAGTGCTATGCTTTATGCTGAGATCGTTTTGTTATCTGTTATGCAGCAAAGTGACTGATACACATGTATAAGTCTGTGGGAAAAATTAAGTAGATGCATTGTGTTCACTTTCAGGAGAAACATGCCAAAGATAAACCAGAGATTTATAGGTTAAGAAAAAACTCTCAAACATCTCCATAGTATATCCTGGGGTTAGCCCACATTCAGTCCAAGCCCTTACATTTATTGGGTTGGCCAAAAAGTTCGTTTGGATTTTTCCCTAAGATGTTACAGAAAAAAAAGAATGAAAGTTTTGGCCAATTCAGTGCTTCTGTAATCTCACACCGTGAATATTCACACTCTTTTCATGACCCAACACAATGAAGATATTGAACCATCGTGAAATTGAACATATTCAGCAAGTACTTATGAAAAACAATTACCTAAATTCATATAGTGCCTAGAATAAGCATTATCAAGGTTAAAATGAATACATCTAGTCACAAAATAATCTTAAAATAACATATACTTTATTTGCACTTTTCAAATAGCATGAAGAGAGATACATACAGTGTAGTAATATTAAAATTTTTTTATCTTTCCCATTCATTTCCTTTATTCATTGCAACTTTTCCACATTTCTTTCATTTTAAATTGACCTTAAAATCTCCTTTTCTCTGTTCCAAGATTTTCTCAGCCATAGCCTGTTTTCTCCGCTTCTAGCATTCTTCCTGGTTCTGCATAACAAACCCTGAGAGAACTGAGCCCAATCCAGCTGTCAGGAGACTGAGGACTTCAAGCCAGAATCTTCTTTAGTTCCCAGAGTTAGGATAAAGGCGGGGAACACTCATAATTTAATAACTGTTGACACATCACTTGTGGAAACGAAGTCAGCTCTGTGTTAGAGATATGATAAATGTTTGGTGTAGAATGCAGACACAAGTGAAAAGGTCCCTGCTTTGGTGTTAGAGAATTTTGTTGTTCTAACAAAGCATTAAAAAGATATGAGAAATAAAGCTTGAAATGGAAGATACTTCCTGAATTGCTAGTGAGTTCTTTGTAAGAATATCAAACATAAAGGAATCAACAAAAAAATGTTAGACAACAGAAAATACAATATATGCCAGAAATCAGAAAGTGGGCCTTAATAGGATAAAATAAAGCCTAAATATATTATTAATACACATATATACATATAAATATTGTTTTTAATTTGATATAGTAAATATAGGGGTTCCCAAATTTTATGGTCTCCAAGTCAGTGGCATTTTGGGTTGTAAAAGTGCCACTTTACTTTCTATAGTTAAAATTTAATATAGCTTTCAAATTTCCATTCCTACTGATGGTGAAAAACAAAATAGGCCAATTTAAGGATATTTGATCTATTTGATTTAACACAATCCCTTAGGGTTCTTTCTCTCCCATACTCCCTTCTTCCCTTTCCTGGGGTGGAAGTGGACTTATGAATTGTCCTCGCGTTCAGTGAGGGGAGTTAGCTTTGTGGGCACCTCTCTCTCTGTTCTGGCTTACACTGGCATCTCCTGATGTGGGCTGCATCTTCTTTTGAAGCCTTAGGCAACATGCCTTCTGTGTCCACCTTGTTCTAACTCCAGGATTCTTTGAGCCATTGGCTTTTCAGCCACTTCTACACATCTCTTAAGCAGCTGTGAGAATTTTCTGATGCTTGTCCATACAACGCTGGGCAGTGTGGAATATGGGGAGGCTGCCCTCAGGCCTCTATCTAGGTGCTGCCCTCAGCTACTATTCAAATGCTTAAGGGTTTCTCTACAAGGCTTCCAAACCCATAAGTTATGCTCCAAGTTCCTAGGGGATAGTTCTTCCTTCTGTGGGATCCTCTTAACCTATTTGGGGTTCATATAATCTTTCTCCCCCTTAAGGATTTCAACCCCATATTGGTTTTCTCTTGGTGGTAATAACAAATCACCACATATTTAGCTGCTTAAATTAACACACATATTATCTCACAGTTTCTGTGGGTCTGGAGTCCAGGCACGGCTTACCTGGGTCCTGTTATTAGGGTCTCACCAGGCTGCAAGCCAGGTGTTGGCCAGGCTATGTTCTCATCTGAAGAAAGACTGGGAAAGACTCTACTTACAACTCATTCAGACTGTTGGCAGAATTCAGTTCCTTGGTGCTGTAGGACTGAGAGCCCTGGTATTTGACTGGCTATCAGCTGTTGGCTGCCCTCAGATCCTAGAGACCACCAGTAATTCCTAGAAGCTGCTCGCTGTTCCTTTCCATTTGGGCTTCTCCAAACTGGCAGCTTATTTTCTCAAGGCCTCAAGGAGAGACTCAGCTAAGATAATCTTATGTAAACATAATCAAAGGAATGACATCCCATTACCTTTACCATAAAACATAACCTAATCATGGGATTGACATCCTGTTAACTTTCCGTATTCTATTGGTTAGAATCAAGTCACAGGTCTTTCCTTTACTCAAGGGTAGGGATTATTTAAGGGAGTGGACACAAGGAGGTGGGGATTATGGGGACCACCCTGAGGTTTGTTCATCACAGACCCCAAAATGAGGTAGAGAGCTGGGTACCTTCAGAGGCCCACTGCAGAAAAGTTGTAGTCACATCCCTTCTACTTCTCTTTTTCCTGTCAGCTGGTAGTGTTTCTATTTCTTCAACTAACTCTTACATCATCATGTACCCTTTTCTAATCTATCTATGGATAAAATTTATGACCTAAGTGTTGGTCTGTAGATCTTTCAAGTTTTTAGAATTCCAAAACAAAAACAAAAATTTTCTCTCTCAAGCCTGGCTCTTGAAAATGTGGGCTTTAAGAATGACCTCTGTGCTATAATTTTGCAAAAGTCTACTCAGGAGCTAAAAAGCCAAAATATGATTCTATCTTTTCTCTTTCTGACCTAAATTATGCAATAAACCTCTTTTCTCTGTCTAGCTTTAATGATGAGATAGATGCAAAATTAAAAACAAATTAATTATCAAGAAGGAAAAATAGATCAGGTGATATTTCAAAATATAATTCTTGTCCGTAGGCCTGAAAACAGTGTGGAATGCTATTATTAAATGACTACTTCTTGAAAGCTTGCATATCAACATTGAGAAAGCTCACTTTTTACCTAATATAATTTAGTTGGATTAAAGAGCTGAGTATAATCACATAGAAAAGTTAAAATATATAGATCAGAGTACTTAAGGCTACATTGTTGATGCTTTGAAGAAATAAGAATATTCCTGTGTTGATTATAAAATCAAGCTATCAACATATATGGAGGGCTGCACACATTTTTGATAAAATAATCTGGTACATGGAAATTAATACCAAAAAACAAAGAAGAAAAATAAGGAAGAAAGGAAGAAAAACTAAAAGTTGTAAATAGAAAGATATTTTGCAGTACAATTGAAACACTGTAGAAACCTGGAAAGCAAAATAAATATTTAACGAGAGGAGTGATTAAGTTATTTATGGCATATTCTATGTTATTTCATTCAGTCGGTAAACGTGATGAACCTGAAAATTTTAGCTTTTGGTAAATCACCTACAAATATGAAAAAAAAAACTGAGTATGTATTGCATATACTTTGCTTACAAATCTGTATACGGACTCTACATGTTACCAAACAAAAGTTCCTGTGCCTGATGCACAGTGAGGCCAAACAAACCAAAAAGTCGGAGTTTGGAGCAGAGAAAGGTTTATTGCAGGGCCAGGCAAGGAGAATGGGTGACTCATGCTCAAAAAACCCTGAACTCCCCAGTAGTTTTCTGGGGAGAAGTTTTTATAGGGAAAATTTGGGATGAGGGCTGCAGGGCATGTGACCTTCTTCTGATTGGCTTGGGGATGAGGTAACAGGGCAGTGCTCCCAGCATCTTGTGCTCAGCCTGAAGTTGCCATCCTCTACCTGGCTGGGGGCCTTAGTTCTGCAGAAGAACTCAAGATACTGTTATGTATATTCCTTGAGGAGGAACCAGGATCCTGCCCCAAGGCTGCACTACTGTTTCTTGATTGCTCCTCCCTTGTCTCTATTCCCTCCCTTCCCTGATTAGGAACTGTTTGAATCTGCCCTTTGGAACTCAGGGAAGGTTAAGGAGGCTGAATGAAGCCTATTTCCTACAAACAAGAAATGGGGGACACTGAAAGGATTTGTACCAGGGAGGACCCCACAGGGTTCTGCTCCATTTCATACACATTGATAGAAATTGGAGAATGTCAGAAAAATATTAATATAACTTAATGGTTATTATTTCTTTTAAATTAGTAGTGCCTCCAAAAATAAACTCAAAATGGATTAAAGACCTAAATGTAAGGCCAGGAACTATAAAACTCTTAGAGGAAAACATAGGAAGAACACTCTTTGACATAAATCACAGCAAGATCCTTTTTGACCCACCTCCTAGAGAAATGGAAATAAAAACAAAAATAAACAAATGGGACCTAATGAAACTTCAAAGCTTTTGCACAGCAAAGGAAACCATAAACAAGATGAAAAGACAACCCTCAGAATGGGAGAAAATATTTGCAAATGAAGTAACTGACAAAGGATTAATCTCCAAAATTTACAAGCAGCTCATGCAGCTCAATATCAAAAAAACAAACAACCCAATCCAAAAATGGGCAGAAGACCTAAACAGACATTGCTCCAAAGAAGATATTCAGATTGCCAACAAACACATGAAAGGATGCTCAACATCACTAATCATTAGAGAAATGCAAATCAAAACTACCATGAGGTATCACCTCACAGTCAGAACGGCCATCATCAAAGAGTCTACAAACCAATTATACTCCAATAAAGATGTTAAAAAAAAAAAGTCTACAAACAATAAATGCTGGAGAGGGTGTGGAGAAAAGGGAACCCTCTTGCACTGTTGGTAGGAATGTCAATTGATACAGCCACTATGGAGAACAGTATGGAGGTTCCCTAAAAAACTAAAAATAGAACTACCATATGACCCTGCAATCCCACTACTGGGTATATACCCTGAGAAAACCATAATTCAAAAAGAGTCATGTACCACAATGTTCATTTCAGCTCTATTTACAATAGCCAGGACATGGAAGCAACCTAAGTGTCCAACAACAGATGAATGGATAAAGAAGATGTGGCACATATATACAATGGAATATTACTCAGCCATAAAAAGAAAAGAAATTGAGTTATTTGTAGTGAGGTGGATGGGCGTAGAGTCTGTCATACAGAGTGAAAAAAAGGTTCTGATGAACCTAGGGACAGGACAGGAATAAAGACGCAGACATAGAGAACGAGCTTGAGGACACAGGGAGGGGGAAGGGTAAGCTGGGACAAAGTGAGAGAGTAGCACTGACATATGCACTACCAAATGTAAAATAGATAGCTAGTGGGAAGCAGCTGCATCACACGGGGAGATCAGCTCAGTGCTCTGTGACCACCTAAAGGGGTGGGATAGGGAGGGTGGGAGGGAGACGCAAGAGGGAGGGGATGTGGGGATATATGTATACATATAGCTGATTCACTTTCTTATATAGCAGAAACTAACACAACATTGTAAAGCAATTGTACTCCAATAAGGATGTTAAAAAAAATTAGTAGTACCTCATTTACATATTTTAAAGTGAAAAAGTAATATGCAAATTAAAGTTATAACTAATCTAGCAAGTGATTACCCAGTTACCTCTCATATTTGAAACATGTTTAGGAACCAGAAAATAAGCAAAAACATATCCTAAGAGCCAAAAAAGAAAAAAAATATTGGGAATGCTGATGCTCCGAAGTTCACACATTTTATTTATAGAAAAACGCTTCCAACTGTTACTCAGAACATTCAAACCAGCCTTATTCCTATATCACTGCAGATTTGAAGAGATGGTCAGAAGACAGGGAACAAACCTCAGAAAACTAATGATAATAATAAAATCCATACAATATCTTGTACTATTTATAAAATGCGTCCACATACATTGTTTCATTTGATTCATACAAAACTTTTGAGATACTATTTTTAGAGTGTGTCCAATTTACAGAAGAGGACATTGAGACTTAAGTAGTTAAGTGTGTTTGCCCAAGATGGTGAAACGTGACATCTGTCTTCCAACTTTTCAGCATAGTGGGTTCTGGATCAGTCAGACTTGTTATGCCTCCTGGCTTACCAGCTTTGTGACAATTCTTAGCCTCAGTTTCTTTATTTATAAAATGGGGAAAACATTTATTGGGCTGTTGTGCTAATTAAATGAGAAAATGCAGGTAGAGTGGTTGGCCTAGAGTCTAGCTAGTAATATGGAAAGTTTTAAATGCCTACACTAAACATGTACTTCAAGTTAAAACAGAAGTTGGAATAAATTGAAGAGGCAGATTACTGTCTATTCACTTTGGAATTTGACATTATTTTAAGGCAAAATGGCTTCATTGGCCACATCTGTATGGATGTTGGTTCTTTTCTTTTAGAATATCCTTGTTACTCTGAATCTTCATCATTCTCTTAGCTTCCATGGTTTTCATTCTAATCACGAAATTAAAAAGTTAGGAACACTGTGCCTTTTCAAATGCAGGTAACAATTTTCCTTCCAGAAAATCTTAATGACTGGAAATACGTAGAATTCTACCTGATGTTACTTTATATCATGGATTTTTAGAAGGAATACAAGGCCCTGAAAAAATGAACATCAAAAACTTCCATCATAAGAACAGATTGCTGTGACCTGTAGAAACTTGAGTCAAGTGGTACTCCTTTGAAATGAGCTTGAGGCATCATGTTATTCTTTCTCATGCTGTCTTTTGACTTCATGAAGTACTTAATATATTTTTAAAAGTCCTTCTGGCCAGATTAATTGGTATTTTCTAGATTATCTTGCACCCATAAAAGGGCCAATCAAGGAAATAGTATTGGTACTGGTAATTTTTTCACACACACACACACACACACACACACAAGCACACACACACGCATACCACACATCCTTGGCCTCGACTGTCTTGACTGCCCTGTATCGAATTTCTGTCATGTCTGTCTTTTTTTTTTTTTTTTTTTTGCATTATGTGGGCCTCTCACTGTTGTGGCCTCTCTCGTTGTGGAGCACAGGCTCCAGACACGCAGGCTCAGTGGCCATGGCTCATGGGCCTAGCTGCTCCGTGGCATGTGGGATCTTCCCGGACCGGGGCACGAACCCGTGTCCCCTCCATTGGCAGGCGGACTCTCAACCACTGCGCCACCAGGGAAGCTCCATGTCTTTGTTTTAATAGGTAAACCTTTGAACCCAGGGAAATAGGCCCGATTATGTGTATAAAAAGATAATGGGATCTGCTCTTTCTTGGGTCATATATATGCACTTAACTCTTTGCTACCTCTCCAGAATTGCTTATGGTACCAAATAGGTGTGCAATAAGTAGCGGCAAATTCAGACTTTCCTACTTCCAGCAGACCAGGTACTAGCGAATTAACCATATTTTACTTGCCTTCTAGCAGTCAGAAGAATAGATGTATCACATACTGGGATGAATGAATAAATGGCAGGGGCCACGGAAGGTTTCAGCTCTGGTCCTCCTTCCCACCCTCCACGACTCATCCGCAAGAATACAAAAGTGATTCATAAACACTTCTGAAAAACAAAACAATAGAACAACAACAAAACAAAAATCCTCATTCACAAACAAAGAAGACAGAGAAGCACCTGGTAGAAGCTACTGGGGTTAGGACCTACAGATGGAGACAATCTTTCTAAAATGCCAGTCTGTGTCCTCCCTTTTGTGATACATTTGAGCTTATGACTGTGGCCAACTAGACTAAGCCACAGCTGGGATCAAATCTTAGATTGAAATGTTCTAATACATGTTTCTTTGTGTTAAGCTGACAACTGATGGGGAATATTACTGGTGATTTTAGAAAATTCACAAAGAGAAAGTTAACCAAGTGGTGTGTAGAGGGAAAGGAATGGATTGAGTATCAACAAGAGGACCTGGCATCTGAGTAGGAAAGCAGGCTCAGATTTTTAATGGAGAAACCTTTCTGAACTTCTGAATTGTCACTCTGGCACATACTGTGCACTCAGTATTAACTGTAATTATTACTGACTGAAAACAAACTCTATATACCATTAAAAAAAAACTAGAAAAACAACTTTGAAAAGCATAGGGTTTTAGTATTTAGGCAAGTTGTATCAGTCTTCGAAAGCATCTCTGCGTTTCAATAGAGTACTGTAGACAGCTGTTTATTCTCTTTAAATTAGATTGAATCATCACAAACCTGTACACTTGGATTGCATTAGTTTATTCCTTTGAAGAACTGCATGTAACGAATTTTATTTAATATTATGCACTTGTCTTTTTTTAAAAAAACTTTAGAATTTATTTTTATTCATTTATTTTTGGCTGCATTGGGTCTTTGTTGTTGTGCATGGGCTTTCTTTAGTTGCGGCGAGCCGGGGCTACTCTTTGTTGTGGTGTGCAGGCGTCTCATTGAGGTGGCTTCTCTTGTTGCGGAGCACGGGCTCTAGATGCATGGGCTTCAGTAGTTGTGGCACGTGGGCTCAGTAGTTGTGGCTTACGGGCTCTAGAGTACAGGCTCAGTAGTTATGGTGCGTGGTCTTAGTTGCTCCGCAGCATGTGGGATGTTCCTGGACCAGGGCTCTAACCCTTGTCCCCTGCATTGACAGGAGGATTCTTAACCACTGCACCACCAGGGAAGTCCCGCACTTGTCTTTTATTTTAATTGCTATGACAAGATTTGCTAAGCATTTTCTGAAAATAAGGTTAAAAATTTTCTCTACTACCTAACTTAGTTGTGCTTACATAAAATTCTCTGAGTAATTCTTTTAAAATAATTCATAGAAAATCTTGGTTTCCCTTTAAGAACTGTGATACCCCTTCCTTTCTAGAAATGAGAAATATGATGTGTTCTAATACCTCTTTCACTGTCTTTACCAGGAAGCTTGGTAGTACCAACTTAGAAATTTAGCTAAAGCAAGCATATTGACATTTTTGTAGCCTTTTAAAATACCAATTTCTTGATTTTTGTGTTTTATATCATTTATATTCCACTATTACATTTCATGCTTTTATTTATTTATTTATTTTTTGGTGGCCTGTTGTCTCAAATCCTTTGTGGAAAATAATCACAATTATTTGTGATCAAAATTTAACCACTGGTGCTTCCCTGGTGGTGCAGGGGTTGAGAGTCCGCCTGCCGATGCAGGGGACACGGGTTAGTGCCCCAGTCCGGGAAGATCCCACATGCCGCGGAGCGGCTAGGCCCGTGAGCCATGGCCGCTGAGCCTATGCGTCCGGAGCCTGTGCTCCGCAACGGGAGAGGCCACAACAGTGAGAGGCTGGCGTACCACCAAAAACAAAAAAAAAATTAACCATGCAATTAATCAGTTCCACCAAGTTCTGTGTATTTTGTTTGAATTAAGAGAGAAGTGTGCAAATGATGCATTTAAAATGGACACATTATGCATTTATCTAAATTTATTAATTTTGACAAGGGAAATACTCAGCCAAAATGCAAACAAAGAACTTCTAGATGTTAGACCCTTAGGATTGAAAGGACTTTGGAGGTCACCTAGTTACACCTTCAATCTCTTAGCTTTTGCATTCCTATTGACATGATTTTCTGAAGATTTTGTAAAGCTCAGTGTACAGTTCTTCCATTCTTAAATCTTGCGATAAATAAGCATTTAAAAAATACATTCAAATTAAGGTAGTATTGTTCAATAATGATAATGTACATCACAGCATATCAAATAATTTTAACTAAAAGTGAAAGTATTTTGATCTCTTTTGTTTTCCTCATAATTTATACATTTATAAATATCCTAAGGCTCATTCAAACCACTTGTTTCTGAATTATTTATATTCATCTAAATGCTAGTAAGAGTTATCTTCTATCTAAAAATAACATCTAATTTGTGCCTTTGTAAACTTTTCTAAGCTTGAAAACAAAGAGAAAGCAATTTATTTCATTTTTATTTAAATTTGGGTGTGAGCTGAAAATGTAGTAAGTTTTAAAAATGTAGAAACTTAGTAAATAGTTAATCTCAAACACAGGGATCTGTATACCCTTAGCTGTAAAGAATAACAAAAGTGAATTGTAGTTTCAGTCAGTAACCTACATCCCACCTCACCCAGCACTCTGTCAAGTTGCAGACAATATGAAGAGATTGTTTAGGAGCCCTGGAAAATCTAACTGAGGAACTGGGGACATCTGAATCATAAAAGTAGCTGCCCAAAAACCCCCCTGCTAGCTATGGTTGGTTTTGTGTAGGAATGGGCAGTCATCACAGCTGGGGTTGCTGGACTGTGTTGAGAGAAGAGGTTCCCGCTAGTTGTTGTGGTAGTAGCCTGCCCATAGAATCATCCGCTTTCCTGATCCAGTGAACCTCTTCCGATGCTTTGTCTTGTGGAAACATTTCCTACTAAAAAAACTTGAGTCACATGCAAATGGTTGTGACGTTCCCTTTCCCTGAAAAGGAAAAGGAGAAAAGCTTCACTCATTTACTTTGGGTAGACTTAAAGTACTCCTTTGGGTGCCTAGAGAAGACTTCTTTAGAGGTGAGAACCCTGTCTTAGTGTGTTTGGACTGCTTATAACAAAATACCACAGGCTCAGCAGCTTGTGAACGACAGAAACTTCTTATTCACAGTTCTAGACTGGAAGTGTGATTTCAGGGTGCCAGCATGGTCTTCTGGGTTGCATACTTCTCCTGTATCCTCACATGGCAGAAGGGGCTAGGGAGCTCTGTGGGGTCTCTTTTATAAAAGCACTAATCCTTTTTCTGAGGGCTTCACCTTCATGACCTAATTACTTCCTAAAAGCCCCTCCTACAAAAGCCCCTACCATCACATTTGGGGCTTCGGATTTCAGCGTATGAATTTGGGGGTGGGGACACATTCAGACCATAGCAAACCTTTTACAAAATGTCCCTTGTTTCCTCCAATTTAAATTTATACCAGTACCAAAATAGGCTGAGGGCTTTCCAAATGGAAGACCATGGGCATTTCTTCATGGGCAAATGCTGCCTTTCCTTTGAGGATTGCAGTCTTGGGATGACAGCTTGTGTTTGCTCTTTTCTTCCTCTGATGTTTGTGCTTTGTTAGTATCACTTCAGCACATCACATGTTCAGTTAGCCAATTAGTGTAAAATTATTGTCCTATGTGGAAGTGTTTGGATATAGATAAAAACACACAGGCTTTTTGTTTTCAAAATAATGTCCATACAAGGTCACTCAAATATTAATGTTCCAACCGGACTCGATCAGCTGTCAGGTGAGACAGTATCACTTGCCAGAGCATTGCAAGTGGCCCACACAATTCTTCTGCTAGAATTCAGTATTGAAAAATCATGAACATCTTTTTCCTTATTTTTTTTTCCTGATTAATTCTATTAACCTATACATAATTTGCGTGGAGAAGCTCTAGTCAGAAAAGCTCAATTCAGGCAACGCAGAGTATATAAAAGTGCAGCCTCACTTGGGTTCCATCATGGAATAATCTGAGATGGAGATTTTGTTTTTACAGTAAAATTTAGGGAAGCTGTAAGATTATTACCACTTTTCTGTTAATGACTTGAATTTTTAAGTTACAAACATGACAGCTGATCTTTGTGCGTAAGTCATATCGAGATTATGTTGAGGATGATGCCCCAATTTAGGCATCAAATTTAAGAAACAAATATAAGGACATTTAAAATTGGATACAATTTTAGATGTCCTGGGAAATGCTAATTTTGGCATGTTTTAATGTTTTTATTTATTTTCATTATGCTTGATTAATTGACCCCATACTTGTTAAGTACTTTTATATATTTTTATCATTGGTTTTGCAATGAAAAAGATTATGACAGATTCAACATGGAAACAGGAGGGTAGAGAAAGCTATGTATCTATCAAGAAAGGTGTTTGGGCAGGAATGTAACAGTCAAAGAAAGAGGATGCCAGAAACAGAGTGGGCCCATCATGGGTAAGTCCCACTCTTCATGGTCTGTAAGAGATCTAGGATACAGTTCTCTGTGAAAAACCAAGCACTTGTAGAGCATCCTGTGGCTTCAGGTAGCTGTGAGGCATTGTGGAGTCGTCTCTTGAAGTCCTAGGCCAGGTTCTCCAGAAACGTGTAGAGTTGAATGTAGGAAGTTTACTGGAGAATGTGCTTGGGAACAGCACCTGTGGGGGTTGAGGAATAGGGCAGAGAGAGAAGGTGATGTAGTTGCAGCAGAGTCCTCAGTAGACCCACAGGGAGCCCTGGAGCAGGACTGGCCTCTCAGAGCTGTCACAAATTGAGGCAAGGGGACAGGGCCTTTGCTCTGTCTCCTCCGACCTCCTCCGACCTTCCCTTATCAACCAGGCATTGGAAGAGGGCTGCCTCAAGAGGGTGTGAATCTTGGGTGGAGTTGCTCCCTTTATTACTGGGCATTTGCCAAAGACTGTCTTGGTCATGAGCTATCAGCTGTCAGTACTCCTGGTAGCTGGGATAATGAGGTCTCTTTTCTGAAGGGGGATTATGGTGGCCTGACCACAGCATTCTTTGTGATTACCGGGCCCTGTTGAATGTAGAGCATGCAATGATTATATTACTATTGTTATTATTAGTGATCAAAGCTAACATTTATTGAGACCTCTTCATGCATTGGCTACTGTGCCTAATGCTTTGTGAGGCTGGTCACTTTAAGCATGACCTCATTGTGAGGCAATATAGAGCAATGGTTACAAACACAAGTTTTGGAGTCAAAGTGTTTGGGTAAAATGCCAGCTTGGCGTTCTTTTTTACCTGTGCAACCCAGAACAAGATACTTAAACTTATAGATGCTATCTCCCAGAGCACCTTGAAATATTAAAATAATGAGCTTAATTGTATAAAACATTTAGAACAGTGCCGTCATATAATTTATACTTAAAAAATGTTAGTTATAAGTATTGTTTATCCCACTTTACAGATGAGGAAACTGAGGCTTGGAGAGGTTAGGTAAATGCTAAGGCACATGAACTCAGGTAATTTGACTACTGAGTCCATTCTCTTACCTTTATTGAGCACTTTCTGTAACAGTGCTAAGTATATGTGATAGAGGTCCAGGAAATCTAATAAATTGTGTTTTCCATGCCTTTGGATAAGAGGGTCCAACTGTGTGAAGATTAACTCCATAAAATAGTATGAGAAAATAATCATTTATTTGTTTATTCATTCATTATACAACAAAATGTTTTTTGAGTTGGGCCGTAGTGTTTCAGCTGTTCTGTTGGACTCTGGGATTAAAGCGGTTAGCAAGACTCATTGTTCCTCCCCTTGAGGACTTATGACCAAATCAGAATAGCATGCTAAATTTTATAAAAGATAAGTATAAGTTATGTGGATATGAGAGGAAGAGTGAGTTTCAGATTTAGTTAATACTTAAGAACCTACTACATTTATGGCAAAAACTGCCACTCTCATACTCATAACCTACAAGAATCACTAATGATCACCCTATTTCCGCCTGACCCTTGATGTGGCCTCATAGCATGTAGTAGAAGCACATTACATGTGCTCAAAAGGAAAATTAAAAAGTGAAATTTTCGTAGTACAGGTGAGCCATTTCATTCAACGGCTGTATGCCCTGGAGAGAGCATGAAATGGGAAACATTAGTTTGCTGTTCAGTCAGTTGGCTTCAGTTTCCATTTATTTTCTATGATATGAACACTTTATCGAGCTGAGCATGATTCTCATGTTAAAGACACTTACTTTTCAAAAATATAGCCTCTAAACATAAACTAACTATTTAATCTGTGCTGAATTGAAGAAACAGCAATCTGTTCCAATCCTGAAGGACAAATTTCTGGTGTTGAATTTATTGGTCTCCAGTGTAGTGTAAAATATGCCCATGTATGGTAGGCATGATCTGTGATTACAGGGATTTTTAGTGGTAGTTTTGATTATATGCAACTTTTGCCTTGTATATTGACTTTAGAACTTAACCCTTGAATATGATGTGACTTAATATAGTATTGTCCTTAAGTAAATGGATCCTGCAACCAGATAAACTTGGGTTCAAATCACAGTTCCCACATGACATTTGTGATATTGGGGAATTCAGTTAACTTCTCATGCTTCATTTTCCTCCTCTGTAAAATGGGGATAATCTTACAGCATAGGATTGTTAGGAGAATTAAATGAGAATATACGTAAAACCCTCAGCACAGTTTATTGAGCCATAAGTGGCATTATTAAAAAAATCCTTGTGAAAGGTAGAACTCTAGAGAGTCAGAGTTGGCACAATAGCTAAAAGTTATTTTTGTGCTGATATGCATATTAGGAGCCAATAAAACATGGAAGAAAGCAGTGTATAAAACAGTGATTAAGTTTAATTTTGGAGTTAGTGCTGAGCTTGAAACTCCACTTGCTACACTTAGAAGCTTTGTAACTTTGGGCAAGTTATTTGACTTCTCTAAGCTGCTCATCTGTAAAATGATGCAACTAAGAATTCCAAACTCACAGGGTTGTTTTGAGAATTGAATGAAATGATCCGTATGAGGCACTTAGCTGAGTTCTGGCGCATAAATATGCCCTCAAAGGTGTTAGCTATTATTATGGGAGACTTTCCTACACGGTAGCTTTTTAACTCTCACAGTTTTTTATTTTACAAATGCAAGAAGGGAAGTTCAGTGATTTGTGTAGCTAGTAAGTGGTGATGCTGTCTCAGTCATGGATCGTTTGACTCCCAAGTCCAGGGCCTTCCCCACAACCTGCTTCCGGTCCCTCCTCTTACTCCCTTTCCCCTCACCCCCAGCCCCACACCTTGTCCTAACCTCCCCAACAAAACATGGGTAAGATGCTGTTACAGTTTATGCTTCTGATGTAATTGTAATATAATTGCACAGACCTGATACTCAAAATGGATCCTAAAACTAAAATTAAACTCATGGAAAATCCCAGCAAGGTTTCAGTAACATACAACTATGTCAAACTGTGGAAGGCCACAATACCTGAATGAATCTCCAGAAATAATTCAGAGGATATGTCAAGTTTAAATATTCAGACAGAATTTTAAGAGGAAAACTAAAGATAACTTTCTGTAAATACAAAGCACAGATTAGAAGTGGCAGAAGAGCATGAAAGTAAACTTTTCATTATGGTTTAGTTTAGGAAGGATTCATGATAATTGTACTTCATGGTTTAGAAAATCAAATACAATCTCTTGTTGCCTCATTAAAGTCCATTTTTTTTTGGTAGTTACAGAAGCCTTTTAATATTTACATCTTTAAAATCCATTTTAGTGTTCACATTTATCAACTGGGAGTGCAGCGTTTTCTTGAGTGGAAGAAACAAGTTAATGCTGGATGTCCACTGCTTCAATACCTAATAAAATTGACCCATGTCTTTGAACCCTGGAATCTAGTGTGATGAGCAGGTCCTTAGCATCATATTCAGAGACATTAGGGTGCCTACTGCCTATCGTGTCTGTGGCATAAAGGAACATTATACAAATTCAAGGCCATGGTGGTTTTAGTCTAGTCAGTCTGGATCACAGTGATTCTCCACTTCGTTTAGGTGTTGAATCCTTCTATCTTTTGCATTTAAGCCTGCCTAACATCCACTAACTCAAAAGTGAGGTGTGTAGTTTCAACAAGATTGACACAGTTGTCCCACTTCCTCTTCTGTTTTTCTATTGCTGCCTGTTCTCATTCTGACTCAACTCCTGTTCAGTTCCTGGCACCGGACTGAGTCTCTCCACCTCTTTACATTGTGTCTGATGAGCTCCTGACTTTCGTGTCACCCTCAGAGATTTTTGACTTCTACATTTTACTGCTTTGAATGTCCTCTGTTAGGATACCCTGCCCTAGTTTGCTTTCCTTCTCCTAACTTACTTACCTACCTACAGTCTAGGAAGATAATACAACCCAAACAGCTGGTTGGCGGCATCAGGCAGACTTCTTCAGATACTTGCCCCACTCTTGGGGGATTTCACAATTATCACCACCCCATCCCCCAACTCACATGATAAATCCATATATATTATATTACAATTCTTGAATTGCTTTGTACACCACCATTTCTTGCATAAACTCTGCTCAACTGCACACGTGTGGTATTATTTTCACACTTTTCCTCCTGGAAATTATAATAATAACTAATGTTCATATAGCACTTACTATGTGCCAGGTACTATTCCAAGCACTTTATATACATCAAAACTTATTTAATCCTCAAACAACTCTGTTGGGTAGGTAATATCTCCATTTTACATATGAGATAACTGAGCTGCAGAGAAGTTAAGTAATTCATCAAAGGTTACCTGAAATATTACTAAATGAAACTTATACAGTGTTCTAACTATGTTAGTACATTAAGTCTACTCAATCACTGACAGTATTGATTCTTTATCCCTAAGTGGGATACAATAAAAAAAAAGTGGGTTCTGGGTTACAATATTCAGTTACAATGTAAGATACATTTGTCTATAGGGTTTCTCATTTCCCCACTGAACTACCATCCTTCCCTTCAAAGCCCAGTTCTTTTAATTGTCTTACTAGGAGAAAATCCTAATAGAGCAGTGGTCCCCAACCTTTTTAGCAGCAGTGACTGGTTTTGTGGAAGACAATTTTTCCACGGATGGTGGAGGGGATGTGATTCAGGTGGTAATGCGAGTGATGGGGAGCGGCAGAAGGTCACTTGTGTGCCGCTCACCTCCTGCTGTGCAGCCCAGTTCCTAACAGGCTGCGGACCAGTACTGGTCTGCGGTCCAGGAGCTGGGGACCCCTGTAATAGAGGATGTATAGTAAAAAGTAGTGCGACTCAGAAGAAGAAATGTAAATGCTCCATAAACATATGAAAAGCTGCTGAACCTTACTAATAATGAGGAAAATGCCAATAAAAACAATAAAATATTTTCACCTAACACATTGGTGAAATATTAATCATGATACAAAGTTGTGGGAAGTCCCAGTTATGCTCTGCTGCTGGAGGTACACGTTGGTGTAGCCTTTTTTGGATGGCAATTTGGCAGCATTTTACAGACTTAAATATGTATAATCTTCAAGACAGCAATTCCACTTTTAGGTATCTGTCTTAGAGAACTACTCAGATGTGGACATAGTAAGTAGAAGGATGTATACCATAGCATTATTAGTAAAAGCAAAATCCACAAATTGATAGTAAGTTAAATAAATTGTGGTACTTGTATTCATAGAACATCATGTATGTAGCAGTTCCAAAAAATCAGGTAAATATTGGGTTGACCAAAAGGTTTGTTCATTTTTTTCTGTAAGATGGCTCTAGTAGCACTTAGTTGTCTTTAACTTCATTCAAAACAATTTTGTTAGATTGTGTGTGACAGATGTCATATCAGCATGCATTTAAAAGAAGACATCAAAATTGGTGGATTTTTGTGTAGCCATTTTAATATTGATAATGGAAGAAAAAAGCAACATTTTTGGCATATTATGCTTTATTATTTCAAGAAAGGTAAAAATGCAACCAAAATGAAAAAAAAAAATTGTGCAGTGTATGGAGAAGGTGCTGTGACTGATCGAATGTGTCAAAAGTGGTTTGTGAAGTTTCGTGCTGGAGATTTCTCACTGGACGATGCTCCACGGTTGGGTAGACCAGTTGAAGTTGATAACGATCAAATCAAGACATTCATTGAGAACATTAACATTATACCATGCGGGAGATAGCCGACATACTCAAAATATCCAAATCAAGTGCTGAAAATAATTTGCACCAGTTTGGTTATGTTAATCACTTTGATGTTTGGGTTCCACGTAAGTTAAGTGAAAAAAAAACCTTCTTGACCGTATTTCTGCATGGGATTCTCAAATTAAATGTAATGAAAACGTTCCGTTTTTAAAACAAATTGTGATGGGCGATGAAAAGTGGATGCTGTACAATAATGTGGAACGGAAGAGATCATGGGGCAGATGAAATGAACCACCACAACCACCCCAAAGGCTGGTCTTCATCCAAAGAAGGCGATGTTGTATATATGGTGGGATTGGAAGGGAGTTCTCTATTATGAGCTCTTTCCGGAAAGCCAAACGGTTAATTCCAACACGTAGTGCTCCCAGTTAGACCAACTGAAAGCAGCACTCTATGAAAAGAGTTCAGAATTAGTCAACAGAAAACGTATAATCTTCCATTATGATAATGCAAGACTGCATGTTTCTTTGATGACCAGGCAAAAACTGTCACAGCTTAGCTGAGAAGTTCTGATTCATCCACCGTATTCACCAGACATTGTACCTTCGGATTTTTATTTATTTAGGTCTTTACAAAATTCTCTTAATGGAAGAAATTTCAATTCCCTGGAAGACTGTAAAAGGCACCTGGAACAGTTCTTTGCTCAAAACGATAAAAAGTTTTGGGAAGATAGAATTAGGAATTTACCTGAAAAATGGCAGAAGGTAGTAGAACAAAAGGGTGAATACGTTGTTCAATAAAGTTCTTGGTGGAAATGAAAAATGTGTCTCTTATTTTTACTTAAAAACTGAAGCACTTTTTGACCAACCCAATATATATGTACTGACATCTGAAAAGCTCCAAAATACATTACTATGCAAAAAGGCTATTTTAATTTTATTTATTTATTTATTTATTTATTTATTTTGGCTGCGTTGGGTCTTCCTTGCTGCGCGCGGGCTTTCTCTATTTGCGGCAAGCGGGGGCTCCTCTTCATTGCGGTGCATGGGATTCTCATTGCAGTGGCTTCTCTAGAGCCTCGCAGAGCAAGGGCTCTAGACGCGAGGGCTTCAGTAGTTGCAGCATGTGGGCTCAGTAGTTGGGGCACGCAGGCCCTAGAGCACGCGGGCTTCAGTAGTTGTGACACGAGGGCTCTAGGGAACTTGGGCTTTAGTAGTTGTGGCTCATGGACTCTAGAGCGCAGGCTCAGTAGTTGTGGTGCGTGGGCTGATATGCTCCGTGGCATCTTCCTGGACCAGGGATTGGACCTGTGTCCCCTGCATTGGCAGGCGGATTCTTAACCACTGTGCCACCAGGGAAGTCCCAAAAAGGCAATTTTTAGAAAAATAAAGGTACCTGTTAATCTAAGAAAGACAAAATTACACACCTCTATATGAACATGTATACCATATGCATATAAACCAAATAGAGTAGCAGCTATATTGGGGAAAGCTATCTGGAAAGTGGACATACTATTGTTTGAAGTTTTTATATATATACACACAAATACATTCATGGCTTTCTTTTTGTGTGTACATTTAAGGAAAACAAATAAATGTATGTCTTTTTACAAAGAGTTTGTGTCTACTGTACTGTTCCTTCCTGTTTTATTTGCTTTTTTGAAGAGGACTGCAGAAGAGGACTATTCTTTGATTGTTTTCTATCTACTCATAAGAGGCTATCCTGTGATCAAGGCAGGTTAACATCAAAAGTTTCCTAGTGTTTGTATATCACCTCCAAGGCAAAGTGGACTTAAATGACAGGGGGATAGCAACAATCATTTAGCACAATTCATTAGAATTTCCCAAGGTCCAAACCCCACTGTTCTTATCTATATTACTCAGTTGCCCAATATTGCCGCCTAACTTGACCCTCTAAATGTTGGGTTTACTCTTTTCCCTTTATGTGACTAGCTCATCTGGTTGCCAATACGCTTAACCCTTGGATTTCAGATGTTCCAATGATATCTTTGTTTTTTGAATTAAAAAAAAATTTATTTTTTTCTTTTCCATTGTGATTTATTACAGGATATCAAATATAGTTCCCTGTGCTATACAGTAGGACCTTATTGTTTACATTATATACAGTAGTTTGTATCTAATCCCAAACTCCTAAGTTATCCCTCCCCCAACACCTCTCCCCTTTCGTAACCATAAATTAGTTTTCTATGTCTGTGAGTCTGTTTCTGTTTCATAAATAAGTTCATGTATGTCATATTTTAGATTCCACATATAAGTGATATCATATGATATTTGTCTTTCTCTGTCTGACTTCACTTAGTGTGATAATCTCTAGGTCCATCCATGTTGCTGCAAATGGCATTATTTCATTCTTTTTTATGGCTGAGTAGTATTCCATTGTGTGTATATACCACATCTTCTTTATCCATTCATCTGTCATTGGACATTTAGGTTGTTTCCATGTCTTGGCTATTGTAAATAGTGCTGCTATGAACATTGGGGTGCATGTATAATTTTGAATTATAGTTTTCTATGGATATATGCCCAGGAGTGGGATTGCAGGATCATATGGTAACTCTATCTTTAGTTTTTTAATGAACCTCCATACTGTTTTCCATAGGGGCTATACCAATTTACATTCACACCAGCAGTGTAGGAGGGTTCCCTTTTCTCCACACCCTCTCCAGCATTTGTTAATGATGGCCATTCTGACTGGTATAAGGTGGTACCTCATTGTAGTTTTGATTTGCATTTATCTAATAATTAGCGATGTTGAGCATTTTTTCATGTGCTTATTGGACATGTGTATGTCTTCTTTGGAAAAATGTCTGTTGAGGTCTTCCACCATTTTTTGATTGGGTTGTTTTTTTGTTATTGAGTTGTATGAGCTGTTTGAAAATTAAGCTCTTGTTGATCACATTGTTTGCAAATGTTTTCTCCTAGTCTTAGATTGTCTTTTTGTTTTGTTTATGGTTTCCTTTCCTGTGCAAATGCTTATAAGTTTGATTAGGTCCCATTTGTTTATTTTTGCTTTAATTTCTATTGCCTTGGGAGACTGACCTAAGAAAACATTGGTATAATTTATGTCAGAGAATGTTTTGCCTATGTTCTCTTCTAGGAGTTTTATGGTGTCATATGTTGTATTTAAGTCTTTAAGCCATTTTGAGTTTATTTTTGTGTATGATGTGATGAGGTTGTTCTAACTTCATTAATTTACATGCAGCTGTCCAGCTTTCTCATCACTGCTTGCTGAGGAGACTGTCTTTTCTCAATTGTACATTCTTGCCTCTTTTGTTGAAGATTAATTGACCATAGGTGTGTGGGTTTATTTCTGGGCTCTCTGTTCTGTTCCATTGATCCATATGTCTGTTTTTGTGCCAGTACCTCACTGTTTTGATTACTGTAGCTTTGTAGTATTGTGTGAAGTCTGGGAGGGTTATGCCTCCAGTTTTGTTCTTTTTCCTCAGGATTGCTTTGGGAATTCTGGGTCTTTTATGTTTCCATATACATTTTAGGATTTTTTTTTCTAGTTCTGTGAAAAATGTCATGGATAATTTGATAAGGATTCCATTAAATCTGTAGATTGCTTTGGGTAGTATGGCCATTTTAATAATATCAATTCTTCCAATCCAAGTGCATGGGATATCTTGCCATTTCTTTGAATCACCTTCAATTTCCTTTATCAGTGTTTTACAGTTCTGAGCATATAAGTCTTTCTCTCCTTGGTTAGGTTTCTTCCTAAGTATTTTATTTTATTTTATTTTATTTGGATGTGATTTTAAAAGGGATATATATATATATTTTTTTACTTTCCCTTTCTGATATTTCATTGTTAGTGTAAAGAAATGCAACAGATTTCCGTATGTTAATCTTGTATCCTGGTACCTTGCTGAATTTGTTTATCAGTTGTAGTAGTTTTTGTGTGGAGTGTTTAGGGTTTTCTATATAGAGTTTCATGTCACCTGCATATAATGACAGTTTTACCTCTTCCCTTCCAATTTAGATACCTTTTATTTCTTGTCTGATTGCTATGGCTAGGACTTCCAATACTATGTTGAATAGAAGTAGTGAGAGTGGGCATCCTTGTCTTGTTCTGGATTCTAGCGGGAAGGCTTTCAGCTTTTCACCATTGAGTATTATGTTGGCTGTGGGTTTGTCATAAATAGCTTTTAGGTTGAGATAAGTTCCTTCTGTACCCACTTTTGTAAGAGTTTTTATCATGAATGGATGTTGAATCTTATCAAATGCCCACCCCAGCCACAGGAGCACCAGTGTTCCATTCATATGTACCTCAGGCACTGAGTTTACCAACCAGCTGTGGCGAGTAAATCCATGGATCTCACAGTTGCTGGGACACTCAGATTTTAGCCGTGCTCCCAAAGTTGCTTGGTCCCTGAAGATTGGTCAGGTTTTAGCCCCACCTCTGCGTGCGGGCAACCTGCCAGTGCTTGCGTGCTACCAGAACTTGTAGAGGCAGAGCTATACTCACTGGGAGTGCACCTAGAATGAGGCTGCTATGGCAGACTCTGCCCCTCCCTTCAAGCGCACAGGTTAACAGTGGGACTTCAATGGCATACCCAGGCTCCTTCCTGCGCACGACCCTGGTTGTGGCCCAGAGCACACTCCAGCCCCTTCAGGCTGTCTCCATGCAGCCAATCCCAGTCCTCTCCCTGGTCTGTCCTCTGAAGCCCACGTTTCAGCACCCAGCCCTGAAGCACACCAGCAGATGTATGTCTTGGGCTGGAGAGTGCAAGGAAGTGGCTAGGACCCTCTGTGCTATTCTCTCTCTGTTCTGCCTGCTGCAAACCAGCTGCTGCACTTTCCTCTGAGCCGTTGATGCTCCCTTTCTATCCTGGCTGATCTCCCTGCCAGTGCAGCAGCTTCCCAGTGTGAGGAAACTTTTCCTCTTTCATAGCTCCCTCCCAGGGTTACAGATACTGTCCAGATTTCTTTTTTTTTCTTTCATCCTACCTGGTTGCATGGTGATCTTTCTTGTAATTTTAGCTTTATGAGATCTGCCAGCATTCAGCAGGTATTCTGTGAGAATTGTTCTACGTGTAGATGTATTTTTGATGTATTTGTGGGAGGAGGTGAGCTCCACATCCTTCTGTTCCACCATCTTGATCTGCCCCTTCCCCCAGTGATATCTTGGATAGCTCTCAATACTTTTTCTAATGAACCCACTGATAGTCTCTCTGATTGCCCATAATCTTGTGCTTCCAACCTCTGGCAAAACCATGATCCTAAAATGGACTAGGCAGGCTTCTGGATATTGTGGACCTCCAAAGGCTACTATGAAGGACTTCAGCTCCTTGAAACTGGGAGACATGGGAGGTCAATATGTAAGAAGCAACCATTGTACTTTGGTCCCCTGTCCAAGAGGCAAAGTAGGGATAATGTGAGTTGTGCTTCCCAGGCCACAGGCCAGAAGTTTCCTGGGAAAAATCTATGAATACAGTGAGAGTGATGCCAGAGACTGGATGAGGGAACCACAAGAAACATGTGTGGTGATTAAAAATAAGGACATGGGATATAGTTGCTAAAATGACCTTGTTCTGCTAAATGATGCACGTTTTTCTCAGACTCAATGTGGTCATGGCACACTACTTACAGACATTGCTTAGACTCCTTCATTCATGCTCCATTAGGCTCTTCATTGTGGTCTCCTCTTTCTCCCGCACCGCCCCCTACCTGCTGCCTGTCTTTTGTCAATATGATGGACAGTGTTTGTCTTTGGTGATAGCAGGGTTGTTGTGCTGAAGGCATCTTAGGCCCATAATCCTGCTTTTTGTTTCTATAGGCAACCAACAATCTGCCCAGGTACTCCTGGGGATCTAGTATAATGGAAGCAAAAGGACAAGGTGATGGCAACATGTTGTTAGGCTTGCTTGGTGTAAAAGGAGAAGGAAGAGCACTGGCTATAATAGGAGCCAGACTGCAGCCTTTGTAGACTCTATGCTTTCTCTTTACACTCAGGAGTATTTTGAAATCTCTCAGCCTGCTTAACTATCCTAAAGAAATAGAAGAGAAGAGTTATCATCTATTCCTGAGCCAGGGCCTTAGTAAGAGAATAGTACAATCTCCAAAGACTGGTGTAATGGTGGCTGCAGGAATGCAAGGGTGAAATTCAAGAGGGAAAGGCAGAGCCTAAGGAGAACCTAGTTGTAATCTCTTGGTCCTGTTTGGAGGTATATTCTAAGGTTCTGCGCCTAGTTTAGGAGAGGGTTTCAGTTATCTTTAGCAATAGTAATTTCCTTGCCATTGGGGGTGTTCAGACAGAGGTAGGGTGACTGCTCCTCCGGCTTGACATTGAGAAGATTAAGGAAGCAGGTAAAATAGAAACTGTAGATGATACCACAGGAAACTGGCAATCTTAGGATTTAGGGTTATTGAATTCTTGGTATTAGTCAAACATCATATGGAGTCATGAAATATAGCATAGTTTATTTTGAATTTTTGGCAAAAGAAATGCAATAGTCTGTCTTTAATTTGGGTAATTGATCCTAAGATAATCATTTAAGTGATTAAACTGATACCCTAAAAGCTCACAAACAAATTCAGTAGAGACAAGCATTTATTTATATGGTATTCTACCTAATTGTGAAGATCTTATTCTTATAAAAGTTTATTTCTTAAATCAACATACATGCACATATCCAATGAAGACATTCTTTGTACTTCTCAAAATCAGTAATTTAAGAACAAATAATGTAGAAAATGTCTTCATGTTATTTGTCTATATGATCTTTAAAATAACTAAAAGTGTTTAAACCAGGGCATTCACCATACTTATTTTTCTGTCTACAGTCACTGAACTTTTTTTTTTTTCCTCATTTTGATTTGTAAGATTTGGCCCAACACCCAAGTCTCTGAGTACACACGTTAACATGATTTGGAGGCAATAGAGTGCTTAGAAACCGTAGTGATTTGTGTTGTTAAAACAGATTTTTAAAGTAATAACAGCTCTTGAACTTAAGCTCCACTCTGGCAAAGGCTTGATTAAAAAGAAAGCATTTGCAGTTTTCAAATCAACTTATTATTTGTGCTCTAAGGACAATGAAAAGAAGCACTCAGCATAACCAGCCATCTTCCAAACTTAATGAAATGCCATGAGAGTGAAGCACAGTTATGCAATGTATCACATTCCTAGAAATTTAAGCACAATGAACAATCATTGTTCTCACAAAATATAACTCTTTTGATCATTCCGTCTTTGTCCTTATTGTTTCTATCATACATTTACAGGGTCATTTTTCAAAGACAATGAGAGGAACAAAAATGATTTTTTAGCCCCCACTAGGAGACACCTCATTGTAGCCCTGATTCAATTGCAATGCGAGTCAAATAATTTGCTCTTTGTACATAGTTTACATGCAGCTTTTTAATATGATGTGTAAAGTGTCTAAATGCTTGGCTTGGCTCATCACTGTAATGGAATATTTGCAGTTCAGAGACAGTAGTAGTAATAGTAATAACAATAATAATAGCAGCTAACATTTATTGAATGCTTCCTATATGCCTATTACTTCCATTTATAGAATATATGTACGTATATATATGTGTGTGTATATATATACACATATATATTTATTTTAGCAACTGACTCTTTGGTACTGGCCTCTCTAAGTTGGCAAAGGCTTTCTTCCTGAGAATTCCTCCTCTTATTTCCAGACTGGGTCCCATAAAGTTGAACTTATTAAACGTGTACTCACCCTCTGGTAGGTGATAGGCACTTGCATTATCTACTGAGAGTTATGAGAGTAGCAGTTGCACATTGTGATTTATAAGAAATATATATTTAATCTTTATCCCCTTTTCTGTCACAAAGCTCCTAAAACCCTTGGAATTTCCTAAGTGGAGAGAGCAAAATGGTGTGTTTTGTTATGCTAGGAGGCAACTTTTGGAACCTATGGAGGGATGGGGACTGGTTGCCAGGAGAACCAGTTATGTGATTGGAGGGTTAAAACGTCTGTTCCCACACTCCTGATCTCTACAGAGAGGAGAGGACTGTAGATTGAATCAACTGTCAATGGCCAATGATTTAGTCAGTCATGTCTATGTAATGAAGCCTCCATCAAAACCCAAAAGGAATGGGTTGAGAGTTCTTTCAGATTGGTGGACACATAGAGATCTTGGGGAGAATGGTGCCCTTTCCCCATACCTTGCCCTATGCTTCTCTTCCATCTAGCTGTTCCTGAATTATATTCTTTTATAATAAACCAGTGATCTGGGCTTGTAACTGGCCTCTGAAGTCAGAAGCGGGGGTAGGGGGATGGGTGGGTGGGGGGAGTCTTGTGGAACTGAACCCTTAACTGTGGAATTTGATGCTATCTTCCAGTAGATGATGTCAGAATTGAATTGAATTATTGGAAAACCAATTGGTGTTCAGAAACTGGCTTTTTGGTATGTAGAACTACCACCCGCAAAGTGGAATTGGGTCCCAGAACCTAAAGACATATGGTCACTGCCCGCCATGAATACCTACTTAGGTGCTGTATATTAAGGAGGACATACAAGCTGTTATATGCTTAATACAGTTTAGAGGTATAGCTTTTTAGTTGACTGTCTTTCTGGTTAAACAATAAACTTCTTGAGTTTAGAGACCATTCTAAGCTGTCTAGTGTTGCATATCCAATTCCTAGCATAGTGCCTGGCTCAAAAATTGTTTGCTGAGTTAATGGTCTAGTGGAGGAGATAGAGATATACACAGATAATATGATAAATGATATAGCAATAAGAAGTGAGATCATGATGAAAGTAGAGATTGAGATCACAAGTATTATCCTTCTCCTTTAATATATTATAGCAATATGGTGAAATTCTATTGTTATATCTTTAATTTGATAATGACAGTAATAGTATATTAGGTATAATAATACCTGAACCACAGTATATGGTTTAGGTGATTTCACATCCTGAGAAAATATATTTTCTCTCATTCTGTAGGTATGCCTTTTCAGTTTTTTGGTTGTTTCTTTTGCTGTGCAAAGTGTTTTAGTTTGATGTAGTCTCACTTATTCATCATAGTCACGCCATATTTTTGGAGTAGGTAAAAGTGTCATTGCCCTCATTTTGCAAATGAGGAAATTGAGGTAAAAAGGGTTTTAACAGATGCTGTGTTTTCTAAGCAGCATTGCTATAGATACAATCTATGCTGAATAGACAGCCCATTGGCTAGTCATATTTTAAAACATTTATTTATTTTTCCAGCTTTTTGAGATATAATTGACATGTAACATTGTGCAAGTTCAAGGTGTACAGTGTGTTGATTCTATATACTTACGTATTGTGAAGTGATTACCACAGTATGGTTAGTTAACATCTCCATCACCTCACATAATTACTCTTTCTTTTTTATTATGAGAACACAAAATTTATTCCCTTAGCAACTTTCAAATATATAATACGGTATTGTTAACTATAGCCACCATGTTCTACATTAGATCCCAAGAACTTATTCATCTTACATCCAGAAGTTTGTACACCTCTGACCAACATCTCCCCATTTCTCCCACCCCTCAGCCTCTGGAAACTACCATTCTATTCTCTGTTTCTATGAGTTTGGCTTTTTTAGCTTCCACATATAAGTGAGATCATACAGTATTTGTCTTTATCTGACTTATTTCACTAGCATAATGCCCTCAAGGTCCACCTATATTATTGCAAATGGCAGAATTTCCTTCTTTCTTGTGGCTAATACTCCATTCCATTGTATACACACACACACACACACACACACACACACACCCCCACCCACATTTTCTTTATCCATTCATCTATGGATGGATATTAGGGTGTTTCCATATCTTGGCTATTGTAAATAATGCTGCAATAAACATGGGAGTGCAGATATCTTTTTGATATAGTGATTTCATTTCCTTCAGTTAAATACTCAGAAGTGGTATCGCTGAATCGTATGGTAGTTCTATTTTTAAGTTTTTGAGGAACCTCCATACTGTTTTCCAAAGTAGCTGTATCAATATAGATTCCTACCAACAATGCACAGGGATTCCCTTTTCTCCACATCCTCACTAACACTTATTTCTTATCTTTTTTTTTTTTTTTGTGGTACACAGGCCTCTCACTGTTGTGGCCTGTGCCGTTGCGGAGCACAGGCTCCGGACGCGCAGGCTTAGCGGCCATGGCTCATGGGCCCAGCCGCTCCGCGGGATGTGGGATCCTCCTGCACCAGGGCACGAACCCGCGTCCCCTGCATTGGCACGTGGACTCTCAACCACTGCGCCACCAGGGAAGCCCTATTTCTTATCTTTTTGATGAAAGTCATGCTAACAGGTATGAATTGATATCTCATTGTGGTTTTGATTTGCATTTCCCTGATGATCAGTGATATTGAACATTTTCTTTCATGTACCTGTTGGACATTTGCATGTCTTTTTTAGAAAACTGTCTATTCAGTTCTGCGCATTTTTAATTGGATTTTTTTTTTTTTTTTTTACTGTTCAGTTGTATGAGTTCCTTGTAGTTTTTAGATATTAACCCATTATTAGATACATGATTTGCAAATATTTTCTCCTGTTCTGTAGATTGCCTTTTTATTTTGTTGATGGTTTCTTCTGCTTTGCAGAGCTTTTTAGTTTGATGCAGTCCCACTTACTAATTTTTCCTTTCATTTCATGTGCTTTTGGTGTCATATCCAGAAAACGGTTGCAAAGACTGATGTCAAGGAGTTTTTCCCTATTTTTCTTCTAAGAGTTTTATGGTTTCAGGTCTTATTTTTAAGTCTTTAATCCATTTCAAGTTAATTTATGTGAGTGGTGTAATATAGGGGTCCAATTTCATTCTTTATCTCTAAAGTATTCCCTTATCCACAGCTTCATTTTCCATGTTTTAAATTACCTGCAGTCAACTGCAGTCAAAAAACATTAAATGAAAATTTCCAGAAACAGTTCGTAAGTTTTAAATTGAATGTTGCTCTGAGTAGTGTGATTAAATCTCATTCCTTCCCACTCCATCCCGCCTGGGCCGTGAATTATTCCTTAGTCCAGCCTCTCTTGCCTGTTAGTCACTTAGTAGCCATCATCTCAGTTATCAGATCAACTATCCAGTATCACAGTTCTTGTGTTCAAAGTGACCCTTATTTTACTTGATAACTGACTCAAGAGTAGTTAAGCTGGCAATTCAAATATTCTCTTACTGTGCCTAATTTATAAATTAAACTTTATCGTAGGTAAGTATGTGTAAGAAAAAACATATATAGGGTTTGGTACTATCTGCAGTTTCAGGCATCCACTGGGGGTCGTAGAACGTGTATGTCATGGATAAGGGGGAACTACTGTATTTTTATGCCAGTACCATACAGCTTTAGTTACTATAGCTTTGTAGTATAGTTTGAAATCTGGAAGGACAGCAATGTTTTTTGATATCAGGCGTTATGCCCTTTGGACATAGCTGATGGAATTAAGGGATAACCTTGATCCAAGGTCAACCAATTTATAAGCTGGTGTGATGGAAAAAAGATAAATTGAGCCTATCTGATTCTATTTCTGGAGAATACTGAGAGAAAATAGCAGAATCATGGAAAGCTAAAGTTATGAGGGAACAGAAGTAATAGACACAGGATAATAGATATAGGGTAATAGACACAAGATGGGTGGCAAAGCTGGTAGAGAAGCAGGGAGACATAGGTAGGGAGAAAGTCGCTGAGTCATGTAAATAGATGAGCATTTGAGGAAATAGATGTGAGGTCCCCTGAGCTGTAGTGGACTCAAATTAAGTCTCCAGTTTATGCTGTTCCTGAGGCCAGATGTTCAGGTTTTCATATGCCCCTCTTGTAGTTTCCAGGAACTTGAATGAATTGTTGTTTTTGTAACCCTACAGCATAGGAGAATATTGTTTATAGTGCCAGGGTTTGACGATCAGCTCAAAGGTATTGCCAGTGCCAGCAGAACTGGCTACCTTGATGGGAGTCCAGTATAAGACTCAGCCAAGGAGTAAAATGGCAGTGACCCATTATTCACACCGGGATATAAGGCTGGAGTTGTGACCATGGGGATGTGAGTAGAGCGAGTATAGCAGAAAAGTCATGCTACCGGTCAGTGAATCTTTGCTTTGAGGCCTCCTCGCTCTTCCAGGCTGAGAACAGCAATGGCTTCTAACCCTAGGGCAAGACTGAGATAGTTGCTAGGATCTACTTGGATCCATTTGTAACTCTGCAGTCTCATCTCATCCGTCTTTGCCCTTACTCGTTAAATTTTCTAGCCACATCGGCCTTTTTCAGTTTCTTAAGTGTTCTAATTTTTTCCTCTGACGCCCTTACTTTCTCTTCATTAATAATGTCTACTCATTCGTTCGGTTTTGGGTTAACTGTCCCTTCCTCTTAATGCCATCCTTGACTAATAATTTTAAATACTCTAAAGTAATTCTGTACCATCCCTCTACTTTATCTCAGAACAATTTGTAGTTTTTCCTCAGGGCACTTAACAAAATTTATAATTATATATTTACTTGCATGTTTATGTGTTAAATGTATGTTCTCCCCACTAGACTTATACCTCACAAGGGCAGGGCCTATGTTTGCCTTAGTAACTTCTATATCCCTAACACCTGGTACAGAATTAGACTTTAATAACATCTGATAAATGAATAAGTAAATACATGAGAGTTAAAGAAGTGTATGGGTAGGGAGTTGGGCAGTCTATTATTGAAGCAAGTGTTTGCTTTCCTTCAATACAAGATCATTACCGTTACCTAATGATAATTTTCTTCTTACTATAAAACTGCCTTGTATTTTTAGTGATTTTTAGTCTCTCTGAATGCCTTTTTTAAAAAAAGCATCTAACCAAGGAAATTTCTTTTCTCGGGTGAATTTCTTGTTGTTAATGTGACTGACATATATTGAGTGATACTATTAATGACAGTCTTAAATAGTTGCCTTTTAAATAATTTTTCAAAAAGATTTCCAAAAGAAAGTCACAGAATACACAATGTCATTTGTAAATGATGTCACCCTTTCCTTAAAAAATTCTGCATTTTTTATTTCAGTTGGAAATCTGAGTATCATGACATTTTTCTTCTTTTAGAATGAGAGTTTAATCCTGATAGCCTAGTTTTAGCTGGCCTTGTAGAATTTAGCATGTCAAAAACAACCTTATCTGTTTTTCATATCAGATTCTAAAGCAAATTCACAGTTGGATCTAGCAGAAGGGAAGGCAGGGATGTCAAAGAAACAGATGTTGGCATTGTAAAAGCAGATGCTCTGTGCTTAATTTTACATGCCAACAATTTCTATTATTAAAATTCAACATCTGTCTTTTTAGAGGAATTACTCTCAGCCAGGTTGAAAGTAAGCCCTAGTATTCAATTATAGGTATTCTGTGACTCTGAACATTATACTTTTGAAAATCAAGCCAATAAACCAGATGAAAACCTCTTCCAATATTAGAAGGCCTTCCAGTGATGTATGCAAGTAGATTCCGACATGAAAAGTTTTTTATATGATTTGCATCTAATTTCTGCCCTCTGAACACTCCCTTGTCCCTTGAAGAACCTGGCAGTGACAGGGATACTGGTGTAAGACTACCCATTAGAAGGAAGACGAAAAGGAACTGAAATCTGAGTCCAGGAGTGTTCCTAGAGAGACTTTTGATCAGTAATGAAAGGAGGCTTATCTAAGCCTGGGCTTTGAAATCCTGCATCCTTGATAAGGTCAAAGATACAGAGCTGGCTGCCCTAGAAACCTAATTAAAGCCCTGCCTCTCTGAGAGAAATTAAGCATCGGCAGGAAGGAAGGCACCAGCAGCTGTCAGGAGGCCATTTCTTCAAGGACAGCCACACCTTGACAGTATTTTAAAAGTGTTTCCCTCATCTGCTCTGTGAACTCCTAAAACTCAGTCCTTTCATCTCTGATTTGACAGCTGGCCTTGAACAACTTAGTGAGTCTGTGCTGCTTTTCCCATGCAGGAAACTGCATTCATGCACAGGCCTTCTCATTTGTGGCAACTCAATGAGTTGTAATGATTGGACAGTGAGTCTATGGATGATTTTCATTAGGAGGGAGGTGAAGGGGAAGCATCATATTAAACAAGGAACCTGAGTTTCCAGGATCATGCATTTCTAAATTAGACAGTTGGAGTTTCAGTGCAGCTTTTCACTTGGCTTTTAAGGGAGAGCATTGGAGAATCCATTTAACCCCACAGAAACTGGATGGCAGAAGGGCACTTAGGCATATGTTGATCTGTTTTCAGACATTCTGAAGTCTTGGAGGAAAGTGTGTAACACCTTGTAGGTTTCCATAATACTTCCCACCGTGGGTTCTGTAAGTCCACTGCAATTCCCATCAGGAAATGCCAGGAGGAAATTTCTTTTCACCTGTGGATTTGGCATCTAGATATTGATGCTTGTAAGAAGGATTTGGGTTTGACAATGACTAGGGGATGAGAAAGTCCACAAGGGGGTTTTCTGAGCACGAAAGAGAGAAATCAAAAACTTCTTAGGAAAGGCAGAGAAAAAATATATTTCTACTACAAGAAACCATCAAATATATACTTCACTTCTGGTTGAAGACTGAATTTGAAACTTGGGAAGCACGAAATTGATAAATATGCAAGATTCTGAGGTACTTGAAAGAAATTCACTTGGTAATGACGATAGTGGGGAAGCATGTCTCTCAAGACCATTGAGAGGGTCTAATAAGAAATCTGTAGCTCTCCAGGATAGTGTCTGTTACACAATGCTGAGATCAGCATTAAAAGCAATAAGTAAAAACAAACATAAAATATTGTACAGCCATTTCTTTTAGCAGTTGATATTTTAAAGCTCCCCTTTTGACTCGTATATGCTGAGTGTTAGGATTGGTTTGCTCTAGCATGCTGGCTTTTGACTTTGACCTCTTTGAATGTGCAACGATTCTTTCATCCAGCTTCAACTTGAGGAGCTGGAGTAAATTGAGACAGAGTGACAGTGCCAGTATTTTCTCTAGTATATAAAGAAACATAACAGACACCAGAAGTGTGCATTGTTTTCTGATCCTTCCAAAGGACTGTGGACTCTGACAGCTTGCTCTGATTCCCTCTGATGCAAGAAGGAGTACTCAGATCTTCCTGGGTGAATGAGAGAAAGCTTCACACAGCTCCTGTTTTGGCTGAGATCTAAAGTAAAAGTTTGAGATCTGAGTAAAAGTTTGCTGAAGGTGTAAAATAGAGAGGGATAGGCAAGCGTGGTATAACCCGATACCTATAAATTCTGCTCCTATATTTGGTTCCTGTAATTCACTTTTTATCCAGTGGCTGAAGTATTCTTTTTGAAACATAAAAATCCGGTTACATCACTCCCCTGCCTGGTACCCTCTTTTGGCTTCACAATGCCAAACCTCTTATTTCTCCTGATCCATTCTCCCCCTGCCCATGACTTTTCAGACACACTGGACTTCTGATTCTTGAACTTGTCAACCTTTCTCCTCAGTCTTTACCCTTGTTCCCTCTGCTAGAAAGTTCTCCCTCCAGATTTTCAAAAGTTGGTTTCTTATTATTCAAGCCTTTCCTGAACACCTTCCCAATCTAGCTACTCCTATAATATTTTTCTGTTATATTGTATTCATAGCATTTATCCCTTTCTGAGTTTATTAATTTTGCTACTTACTATTTGAGTAAAGAGAACATAGTACCATGAGACTAGGGACATATCATCTAGCTTCAGTAAATTTGTTAAGACAGAATTGTCACAAGTGGTAGGTGCTCCACAAATGCTTATTGAATGGATGAATGAAGAATGAAAGAATGAATATTTTTGTAAAGTTGAAAAGCAGTGAGTGTCAGAAAATAAAGCTTAAGAGGTAGATAGACACCTGACAATTAAGGCTGAATGCTGTGTTAGGAACTTTAAACTTTATTCTGGAAGACTATAAAAGGCATTGAATAATTTTGAGAAGAGGGTTAATATCAGAATGGATTTGAAGGATGTGAAAGGATGGATTGATGAAGAAGGCTGGAAATAAGGAGATGACTTAGACATGTGTTCCAATACCCTTCGAAGGAAGGGTGGTAGAGGGAGGACGTGTGTCATGGTGATCAGTTGTGTAAGCTGTGAGGTCACACTGCATGGGTTTGAATAATGCCTGCCTATTTTTTCTTCTGTGAAACCATGGCAGATTACTCATAGCCTCTGAACCATTTATGAAAATGTACCTTTCAGATCTTTGACTGCAGGGAGAGAAACAGCCTCAGCTGCTGCACTCTGAAATCGATCACTGCATTCCCACCGGGGCCGTATTTCCCTGGGCTGCTCCTGGCTAGTGACTGAGCGTGCTGGGGACACTAAGGCAGGTCCTTTCCTGGGAGCTGTGGGACTCCTCTGAACAGTGAATTTACTTTGAGGGCTCCCCGTCTGCCTTTCAAAACTTTTTTAGGACTGCTCTGCGGTCTAAGCAGTTCCAACTCAACCTTTCTTCCTTCCTTCCTTCATTCACATAAGTTAGATCTGCATCGTGGTTAGATTCCCCTTGCAGCCTCCTCTGGCTTCCGTCTACTTTCCCCTCACATGTGTGTTCCCCAATAAGCATCTTGCTAATCCTGCCTTGATGCCTGCTTCTTGAAGACCTGAACTGACACACCTTTAGTCTTAATTCCCTGCTGTTGTTGTTTTTATTTGAAAGGCAATTTTAGAATAGATAGAGCTTGGTGGTTGCCTGGATGTTTGTAATAAAGCAGAAGGAAGAGTGTACTCCCAGGTTTTTGATCACGTGATCTTAAGTGACTGAGGCAAAGGTGTTTACTTGCACAGATAAGGAATACAGGAACTATGTTTGAGGAAAAAGGGAAGAAAAGTGGGTTTTGTTTGGACATATTACTCTTGAGACCCCTCTAAAACATCTTGAATAAATGCCTGGTTGGTCATTTGGTCCATGGATCTGGAGCTCAGAGGAAATTTGGGCTAGAGATTATGAGGTGTAGGTGTCATCAAGGTATGAGTACAAGCCATGGGAATGGACGAGACTGCACAGGAAGAGCAGGAGAGCTGAGAGAGCTTCCAGGAACAGCAATTCTTAGTGTGCAATGGAGGAGGAATCAGCAAAGGACAGAGAACAGACAGTTGATTATAAAGCTTCAATTAAGTTCAAGAATAGAAATATAGGTTAATGCGATAACAGAAAGCTCAGGAAATGGCCTTGATTTACATAATATTTTTTTATGTGACAATACAGTGGAATTGGAAAGAGTGTAGGAATCTGGGAAAATATAATTCAAATTCATACCTAACATCATAAACCTAAGTTTATGTGTAAGTAGATAGATTAAATAAGTATAAGTCAAACAAAAAAAATTTAGATGATCATATACCCAATTTTGATTAGAGTTGATAGAATTACTGAATTTTGGAGAGTTGACACTTTTCTATGTATTACATGAAAAAATATCAGATTCAATTAAATAAACATTTAAAATATTTGTAAAATTAAAATAAATGTAACCAAAGCAAAAATGGGAATCAACAAATTTAGAAATATTTAGAAAATTTACAAATCTTTAAAAAATTTACATTTAAAAAAATATTAAAACATTTAGAAATATTAGTAAAATGAGAGACAAAGGATTCATACCAACAATATTCTATAAAATATGAAAAGTCCAATAAATAAATTGGCAAAGGACATAAAGATACAACTATAAGCAAGCATATGGACGATTTCTACCTCCTTAGTGATGAAACATATGGATGAGTGTTCATCCTCTTTATTTATCCAGGTATAAAAATTAAAAATGTTTGGAGGTACAGTTTTATACCTATGAAAATAACAAAATGAAAAATAACTTGCCAATTATTATATTGAATAGATTCCTTTATTTCATTTCTCATATTTTATCAATCATTAAATTTATTTACTAATTTAGAAAATATTAAATATCACCGAGTGCTAGATACTGCTCTAGGGACTAAGGATAAATGGTGGTTAAGATAAGGTCTTCCTTAATATCACTCATTAGAACATCCTCTCCTTTTTCTCTCATTAGTATTGCCTTAAGGGTTTATTCATCCTTTCTTTCTTGCTTATGGTGGTAATATTCTGAATCTACTGGGTCCACACTTTTTTCAATCAGTTTTTTACCTTGCTACCAGAGTGATATTTTTAAAATATATTTTTGTGAACTTGATTATACATGTCAAAGAGTATATGAAATATGAAGCTTAGATTTGATTTTAATTTGCATTTTATTATTACTAGTGAAGAAGAACATCTTTTCATCTGATTAGGGGCCACTTGTGTTTTCTTTTCTATGAAATGCTTATTCAAGTCTTTTCCCCCCTTCTTTTGGCCAGTTGTCTTTTTCATAATGATTTGAAGGTTTTTATGATTTATACCTACTAATCCTTTGATACTTGTGTGTATGTGTAACCCCCCCCCAAACACATACATAAGTACGTTTCTTTCTCCCTGATTAGCAGTCCTTAATTTTAATTTTAACGTGGCCAAATTTACCAATCTTTTCCTTAATGGTTGTTTGTGCTTTTTGAGTCTTTTTATGAGATATTTCCTAGTATACATTTAAAAAATTTTTTTTTTGCGGTACGTGGGTCTCACTGTAGTGGCCTCTCCCGTTGCGGAGCACAGGCTCCGGATGTGCAGGCTCAGCGGCTATGGCTCACGGGCCCAGCCGCTCCGCAGCATGTGGGATCTTCCCGGACCGGGGCACGAACCCATGTCCCCTGCATCGGCAGGCGGACTCTCAACCATTGCGCCACCAGGGAAGCCTCCTAGTATACATTTATAAACATATTTTCCTCGATTGTTTCAAAATATTTTATGAGTTTATTTTTCACCTTTATTTTTAATTCTCTGGGAATTGATTTTCATCTATGGTGTGTGGTAGAGATCCATTTTCCTTTTTTTCCACATGGATAAGCAGTTGTCCTAATAGCACCATTTATTAAATAGTCTAGCCTTTTCCTACTGCTCTATAATACTATCTTTGTGATAAATCAGTTTCAATACACATGTGGGTCTGTTTTGGTGCTCCATATTCCCTTGGTCTGTTTCATTAGCCCTTACAATGCACCAAACTGGCTTAATACCCATAGCTTTAAAATAAAGTATTGGTAGTAAGTAGGGCAAATCCTCCAACCTTGCTTTCTTCTATAGGAATATTTTGTGTTATTTGGCTCTTTGCTCTTTCACATGAATTTTAGAATAGCTTGCCAAGTTCCATGAGAAAAAAATATCCTGTTGAGATTCTGACTGGAATTGCATTGAATCTATAGATTAAGTTGAGAGAATCGACAGTTTTATGATTTTGAATGTTTCTATCTAAGAACATGGTTTGTCACTCTATTTGGGTTGTATTTAATACCTTTCAGTAAAGTTTTATAGTTCTATTTATAAAGGTCCTGCACATCTTTTGTTAGATGTATTCCTAGCAACCTTATATTTTAGCTGCTATAATAAGTGGTTATATTTTTAAAACTACATTTTCAAACAGTTGCCAATGTCTAGAAATGCAGTTGTTTTTTGTGTATTGATTTTATATTCAGCAACATTGTTAAAATCTTTTAGAATTTCCAAACATCTGTCTGTAGTTACTTTTTAGGGTTTCTACAGAACCAATTATAGCATTTCCAAATATTAGCACATTGGTTTATTCATTTGTTATCCTTATAACTTTCATTTATTTCCCCTTAAGCCCTGCATTAAAGAACTTCGAATACAATGCTGCATAAAATTAATGATAGATTTTTTTTTTTATTTTACAGTATAGGGAATGCTTTCAATATTTCACCATTGTGTTTGAAGTTTAAAGTAGGTTTTGGTAGTTACCCTTGATCAGGTTAAGGATTATTCTAGCCTTGTCTTCTATGTTTTTTAATATCATGAAAGGATAATACATTTTATCAAAAATGATTTTCTCATCTATTGAGATTATCATATCATTTTTCTGCTTTAATCTATTTATGGTGCATTACATTTTTTGATTTCTAATTTAAAACTAACTTGCAGTGTTGAATATAATAAACCAATTTGGTCACAATTTAATCCTTTTAAAGCGTTATTGGATTTGGTTTAATAAAGTTTAAAATTATTTTTTTTTGTCTATATTCATGCATGAAATTGACTATTATTTAATCTTCTGGTTCTGTCTTTGTTAGATTATAATAGCCTCATAAAGTGAATTGGGAGAATTTCCTCTTTCTTGTTTTTTTTTTTCTTTTTCTTAAATAAATCTTTATAATTGCTTCACAGTGTTGTGTTAGTTTCTGTGGTACAGCAAAGTGAATCAGCCATATGCATACGTATGTCCCCATATCCCCTCCTTCTTTTTTTTTAAATTTTCAAACAGAAAGTCACAAAAATTATAATCATCCTCATCAGTTCACTCAGTCCCACGTAATTAATTTTTTTTTCATCTTGGTCTTTTGTTGGCACTTTTATGAATTCATCAGTTTTCCATTAGAGTTCTGAAAATGCTTATTCATTCAGTTCAGCAGTATAGTCAGTTACCAGAAACCTGTACTTGTCAGAGTCTTTTCCATGAATTGCTTGAAGATGAAACGCTTTTATAGGAACATTTTTGCAACAGCATCAGAGTACACCCAGAACTGTCATTAAATGACAAAAGACTTAAAACTGACCACGGTTAAAGATTTGATGAAAGTTCATAATAATGCAATTGACAAGGAAATTTAGTCATTTCTGAGATATTCATTTTAAAGTAATAATTAGAATTATGACTTATAACATTATACCAGAACATATAAGACTTTTAGGGATTTCATGTAATGTCTGAAACATTTATATTAACATATTTCCATACAAATAACCCAAAGAAAGTTTAGTATTAGTTTTTTTAATTTAATTAATTTTTTTATACAGCAGGTTCTTATTAGTCATCAATTTTATGCACATCAGTGTATACATATCAATCGCAATTGGCCAGTTCAGCACACCACCATCTCCACCCCCCCACGGCTTTCCTCCCTTGGTGTGCATACGTTTGTTCTCTACATCTGTGTCTCAACTTCTGCCCTGCAAACCGGTTCATCTGTACCATTTTTCTAGGTTCCACATACATGCGTTAATATATGATATTTGTTTTTCTCTTTCTAACTTACTTCACTCTGTATCACAGTCTCTAGATCCATCCACGTCTCAACAAATGACTCAATTTCGTTCCTTTTTATGGCTGAGTAATATTCCATTGTATCTATATACCACATCTTCTTTATCCATTCCTCTGTTGATGGGCATTTAGCTTGCTTCCATGACCTGGCTATTGTAAATAGTGCTGCAGTGAATATTGCGGTGCATGTGTCTTTTTGAACTATGGTTTTCCCTGGGTATATGCCCAGTAGTGGGATTGCTGGGTCATATGGTCATTCTATTTTTAGTTTTTTAAGGAACCTCCATACTGTTCTCCATAGTGGCTGTATCAATTTACATTCCAATCAACAGTACACGAGGGTTCCTTTTTCTCCACACCCTCTCCAGCATTTGTTGTTTGTAGATTTTCTGATGATGCCCATTCTAATTGGTGTGAGGTGATACCTCACTGTAGTTTTGATTTGCATTTCTTTAATAATTAGTGATGTTGAACAGCTTTCATGTGCTTCTTGGCCATCTGTATGTCTTCTTTGGAGAAATGTCTATTTAGGTCTTCTGCCCATTTTTGGATTGGGTTGTTTGTTTCTTTAATATTGAGCTGCATAATCTGTTTATATATTTTGCAGATTAATCCTTTGTCCGTTGATTCGTTTGCAAATATTTTCTCCCATTCTGAGGGTTGTCTTTTTGTCTTGTTTATGGTTTCCTTTGCTGTGCAGAACCTTTGAAGTTTCATTAGGTCCCATTTGTTTATTTTTGTTTTAATTTCCATTTCTCTCAGAGGTGGGTCAAAAAGGATCTTGCTGTGATTTATGTCATAGAGTGTTCTGCCTATGTTTTCCTCTAAGAGTTTGATAGTGTCTGACCTTACATTTAGGTCTATAATCCACTTTGAGTTTATTTTTGTGTATGGTATTTAGGGAGTGTTTTAATTTCATTCTTTTACATGTGGCTGTCCAGTTTCCCAGCACCACTTATTGAAGAGGCTGTCTTTTCTCCATTGAATATCCTTGCCTCCTTTGTCATAGATTAGTTGACCATTGGTGCGTGGGTTTATCTCTGGCTTTCTATCTTGTTCCATTGATCAATGTTTCTGTTTTTGTGCCAGTACCATATTGTTTGATTACTGTAGCTTTGTAGTATAGTCTGAAGTCAGGGAGTCTGATTCCTCCAGCTCCGTTTCTTTCCCTCAAGACTGCTTGGCTCTTCAGGGTCTTTTGTGTCTCCATACAAATTTTAAGATTTTTTGTTCTAGTTCTGTGAAAAATGCCATTGGTAATTTGATAGGGATTGCATTGAATCTATAGATTGCTTTGGGTAGTATAGTCATTTTCACAATATTGATTCTTCCAATCCAAGAACTTGGTATATCTCTCGATCTGTTGGTATCATCTTTAATTTCTTTCATCAGTGTCTTATAGTTTTCTGCATACAGGACTTTTGTCTCCCTAGGTAGGTTTATTCCTAGGTATTTTATTCTTTTTGTTGCAGTGGTAAACGGGAGTGTTTCCTTAATTTCTCTTTTAGATTTTTCATCATTAGTGTATAGGAATGCAAGAGATTTCTGGGCATCAATTTTGTATCCTGAAACTTTACGAAATTCATTGATTAGCTCTAGTAGTTTTCTGGTGGCATTTTTAGGATTCTCTATATATACTATCATGTCATCTGCAAACAGTGACAGTTTTACTTCTTCTTTTCCAGTTTGTATTCCTTTTATTTCTTTTTCTTCTCTGATTGCTGAGGCTAGGACTTCAAAAACTATTTTGTATAATACTGGTGAGAGTGGACATCCTTGTCTTGTTCCTGATCCTAGAGGAAATACTTTCAGTTTTTCACCATTGAGAATGATGTTTGCTGTGGGTTTGTCATATATAGCCTTTATTATGTTGAAGTAGGTTCCCTCTATGCCCACTTTCTGGGGAGTTTTTTTTTTATCATAAATGGGTGTTGAATTTTGTCAAAAGCTTTTTCTGCATCTGTTGAGATGATCATATGGTTTTTATTCTTCAGTGTTAATATGGTCTGTCACACTGATTGATTTGCATATACTGAAGAATCCTTGCATCCCTGGGATAAATTCCACTTGATCATGGTGTATGATCCTTTTACTGTGTTGTTGGATTCTGTTTGCTAGTTTTTTGTTGAGGATTTTTGCATCTATATTCATCAGTGATATTGGTCTGTAATTTTCTTTTTTTGTAATATCTTTGTCTGGTTTTAGTATCAGGGTGATGGTATCATAGAATGAGTTTGGGAGTGTTCCTTCCTCTGCAATTTTTTGGAAGAGTTTGAGAAGGATGGGTGTTAGCTCTTCTCTAAATGTTTGATAGAATTCACCTATGAAGCCATCTGGTCCTGGACTTTTGTTTGTTGGAAGATTTTTAATCACCGTTTCAATTTCATTAGTTGTGATTGGTCTGTTCATATTTTCTATTTCTCCCTGGATCAGTCTTGGAAGGTTATACCTTTCTAAGAATTTGTGCATTTCTTCCAGGTTGTCCATTTTATTGGCATAGAGTTGCTTGTAGTGGTCTGTTAGGATGCTTTGTATTTCTGCGGTGTCTGTTGTAACTTCTCCTTTGTCATTTCTAATTTTATTGATATGAGTCCTCTCCCTCTTTTTCTTGATTAGTCTGGCTAATGGTTTATCAATTTTGTTTATCTTCTCAAAGAACCAGCTTTTAGTTTTATTGATCTTTGCTATTGTTTTCTTTGTTTCTATTTCATTTATTTCTGCTCTGATCTTTATGATTTCTTTCCTTCTGCTAACTTTGGGTTTTGTTTGTTCTTCTTTCTCTAGTTCCTTTAGGTGAAAGGTTCGACTGTTTATTGGAGATTTTTCTTGTTTCTTGAGGTAGGCTTGTATAGCTATAAACTTCTCTCTTAGAACTGCTTTTGCTGCATCCCATAGGTTTTGGATCATCGTGTTTTCATTGTCATTTGTCTCTAGGTATTTTTTGATTTCCTCTTTCGTTTCTTCAGTGATATCTTGGTTATTTAGTAACGTATTGTTTAGCCTCCACGTGTTTGTGTTTTTATGTTTTTTTCCCTATAATTGACTTCTAATCTCATAGCGTTGTGGTCAGAAAAGATGCTTGATATGACTTCAATTTTCTTAAATTTACTGAGGCATGATTTGTGACCCAAGATGTGATCTATCCTGGAGAATGTTCCGTGTGCACTTGAGAAGCAAGTGTAATCTGCTGTTTTTGGATGGAATGGCCTATAAATACCAGTTAAATCTATCTGGTCTATTGTGTCATTTAAAGCTTCTGTTTCCTTATTTATTTTCATTTTGGATGATCTGTCCATTGGTGTAAGTGAGGTGTTAAAGTCCCCCACTATTATTGTGTTACTGTCGATTTCCTTTTTATAGCTGTTAGCAGTTGTCTTAGGTATTGAGGTGCTCCTATCTTGGGTGCATATATACTTATAATTGTTATATCTTCTTCATGGATTAATCTCTCGATCATTATGTAGTGTCCTTCCTTATGTCTTGTAACATTCTTTATTTTAAAGTCTATTTTATCTGATATGAGTATTGCTACTCCAGCTTTCTTTTGATTTCCATTTGCATGGAATATCTTTTTCCATCCCCTCACTTTCAGTCTGTATGTGTCCCTAAGTCTGAAGTGGGTCTTTTGTAGACAGCATATATATGGGTGTTGTTTTTGTGTCCATTCAGCAAGCCTGTGTCTTTTGGTTGGAGCGTTTAATCCATTCACGTTTAAGGTAATTATCATTATGTATGTTCCTATGACCATTTTCTTAATTGTTTGGGTTTGTTTTTGTAGATCCTTTTCTTCTCTTGTGTTTCCCACTTAGAGAAGTTCCTTTAGCATTTGTCGTAGAGCTGGTTTGGTGGTACTAAATTCTCTTAGCTTTTGCTTGTCTGTAAAGCTTTTCATTTCTCCATGAATCTGAATGAGATCCTTTTTGGGTAGAATAATCTTGGTTGTAGGTTCTTCCCTTTTATCACTTTAAGTATATCATACCACTCCCTTCTGGCTTGTAGAGTCTCTGCTGAGAAATCAGCTGTTAACCTTATGGGAGTTCCCTTGTATATTATTTGTCATTTTTCCCTTGCTTCTTTCAATAATTTTTCTTTGTCTTTAATTTTTGCCAGTTTGATTACTATGTGTCTCGGCATGTTTCTCCTTGGGTTTATCCTGTATGGGACTCACTGTGCTTCCTGGACTTGGGTGGCTATTTCCTTTCCCATGTTAGGGAAGTTTTTTACTATAATCTCTTCAAATATTTTCTCTGCTTCTTTCTCTGTCTCTTCTCCTTCTGGAACCCTTATAATGCGAATGTTGTTGCGTTTAATGTTGTCCCAGAGGGCTCTTAGGCTGTCTTCATTTCTTTACATTCTTTTTTCTTTATTCTGTTCCGCAGCAGTGAATTCCACCATTCTGTCTTATCCATCCATCCAAGAATGGTCACTTAGCCATTCTTCTGCTTCAGTTATTTTGCTATTGATTCCTTTTAGTGTAGTTTTCATTTCAGTTATTGTATTGTTCATGTCTGTTTGTTTGTTCTTTAATTCTTCTAGGTCTTTGTTAAACATTTCTTGCATCTTCTCGATCTTTTCCTGCATTCTTTTTCCAAGGTCCTGGATCATCTTAACTATCATTATTCTGAATTCTTTTTCTGGAAGGTTGCCTATCTCCACTTCATTTAGTTGTTTTTCTGGGGTTTTATCTTGTTCCTTCAGCTGGTACATAGCCCTCTTCCTTTTCATCTTGTCTGTCTTTCTTTTAATGTTGTTTTTCTTTCACAGGCTGCAGGGTTGTAGTTCTTCTTGCTTCTGCTGTCTGCCCTCTGGTGGATGAGGCTATCTAAGAGGCTTGTGCAAGCTTCCTGATGGGAGGGACTGGTGGTGGGTAGAGCTGACTGTTGCTCTGGTGGGCAGAGCTCAGTAAAACTTTATCCGCTTGACTGCTGATGGGTCGGGCTGGGTTCCCTCCCTGTTGGTTTTTTGGCCTGAGGCAACCCAACACTGGAGCCTACCTGGGCTCTTTGGTGGGGCTAATGACAGACTCTGGGCGGGCTCATGCCAAGTAGTACTTCCCAGAACTTCTGGTGCCAGTGTCCTTGTCCCCACGGTGAGCCACAGCCACCCCCTGCCCCTGCAGGAGACCCTCCAACACTAGCAGGTAGGTCTGGTTCAGTCTCCCTGGGGTCACTGCTCCTTCCCCTGGGTCCCGATGCGCACACTGCTTTGTGTGTGCCCTCCAGTAGTGGAGTCTCTGTTTCCCCCAGTCCTGTCCAGGTCCTGCCATCAAATCCCACTAGCCTTCAAAGTCTGATTCTTTAGGAATTCCTCCTCCCGTTGCTGGACCCGCAGGTTGGGAAGCCTGATGTAGGGCTCAGAACCTTCACTCCAGTGGGTGGACTTCTGTGGTATAAGTGTTTTCCAGTCTGTGAGTCACCCACCCAGCAGTTATGGGATTTGATTTTACTGTGACTGCGCCCCTCCTACCATCTCATTGTGGTTTCTCCTTTGTCTTTGGATGTGAGGTATCTTTTTTGGTGAGTTCCAGTGTCTTCCTGTTGATGATTGTCCAGCAGCTAGTTGTGATTCTGGTGTTCTCACAAGAGGGAGTGAGAGCCCGTCCTTCTACTCAGCCATCTTCTACCCCTCTTTCTTTTTATTCTCTGGATGAATTTGTATAAGATTAGAATACCTATCTCTGAATGTTTGGTAGAAGTTACCTAAATTTCTATCTGAACTTCCTATTTTCTTTTTTTTTTTAAACATCTTTATTGGGGTATAATTGCTTTACAGTGGTGTGTTAGTTTTCTGCTTTATAACAAAGTCAATCAGTTATACATATACATATGTTCTCATATCTCTTCCTGAACTTCCTATTTTCTTGATAAGATTTAAGCAGGTTCAGTTTCTTTAATTGATATAGATGTATTGGGATGTTCTATTTCTTCTGGAAGCAGTCTTGATATGTTATATTTTTAGGAATTTGTTCATTTCATATGTTTTAAAAACAGTTGTTCATAATGCCTAATCTGTTTAGTCTCTGCTACATCTGTGGTTTATTTCCTTTTTCATTACTAGTATTTTCACTGTGTTTTCTCCTACATGCTCTAATTTTCTCTTCATTAATCTTTTCTCTTTCTATTTATCTTTATTAAAAAACCCAACACTTTGCTCTGTCGATCTCTTTATTTCATGTTTGGTTGCTGTTTCATTATTTTCTGATCTAACCTTTATTTCTTTTCTATGCTAGCTTTGGCTTTATTTTGATGATCTTTTCCTCATGTGTTACTCTACATGCTTATTAGATCATTGATTTTGAAGTTTTTTCCCTAATGAAAGCAATTAAGGCATCATATTTCTAAGTACTACCTAGCTGCGTTCAACAAGCTGTAGTAGGACATATTTTCATTGTTCAATTATAAATATTTCCAGATTTCCATTATGATTCCTTCTTTGACCTATGAGTCATTTAGAGGAATGCTTTTAAATTTCCATGACTGTGTAAGACTGGATAGCCGTATTTTTATAGTTGATTTTTAAAATTTATTGCATTGGGTTCAGCAGACATGTCTGATTGACACAGTTCTCCAAATCTATTGAATTTTATTTATACATGTGGCTTAGTAGTTGGTCATTCTTCATAAATATTTTTACTATGCTTGAAAAGATGTGAAGCTTGCAACTCTTGGTTGAATCCTGTGTATATGTCTGTCAGAGCAAGTTCCTTTATTTTGCCATTCACATCTACATCTTTGCTAGTTTTTGTCTTCTTTCTTTTCCATTGGTTGAGAAACATAATAAAGTTTCCGACCATGCTTAGATAAATGGCTGATTTTAGGGCTGGGGCAAGGAAAATATGACATGAACCTGGAGCATCTTATAGTGCCAGAGAGTAAGGATGTACTCAAAAAAACAGGAGGATTGGACCATGTTAATGGGACACAGGAGCCAACCTGTGAAAGAGCTCCCAAAGGCCAAAGCCAGAACATTTTGAGCAAAAAAGTAGATAATGTGGTATTGTATTATAACCAAAAGTATAAAATCCATCTGTGTGAGTATAAACTGATAGAAATAAATGATTGAAATAAGTAAACAGCATAGGAGGAACTAATGATGTGCCAAGCACAGATATGGACATTGGAGATGTGTCAATAAAAAAAATAGACAAAAGTTCTTGCCTTCCTTGTGCTTATGTTATGGTACAAGGAGAAAGACGATTTTAAAAATAAGTAAATTTCATAGACTCTTGGGAGGTGAAAGCTTCTAGGTTGATAAATAAAACAGGGAAGAGGGAAGGGAGTGGTGTTGCAGTTTTAAGTACATCAGACATCATGCAAAGGTGACTTTTGAGCAGACACAAGGAAGGAGTGGAAGAGTTATGAAAACATCTAGGGGAAGGGTGTTTCAGCGATAGAAAACAGAAAATAGAAAGGCTTGAGGCAGGAGCATGCCAGGGTATTGAAGGACTAGCAAGTAGGTTGTAGGTGGAGTAGAATGACCAAGGGAAAGAGTAGAAGGAGATGAGATTAAAGAAGTGTATTAATTTCCTAGGCCTTCCATAATAAAGTACCACAAAGTTATTTTTCCATCCAGTTTTTATTGAGCTATAATTGACATACAGCACTGTGTAAGTTAAAGGTATATAGCATAATGATTTGACTCACATACATTATGAAATTATCACAGTAAATTTAGTGAACATCCATCATCTCATATGGACACAAAATTAAAGAAATAGAAAACAGTTTTTTTGTGTGTGTGATGAGAACTCATAGGACTTATTCTTAACAACTTTAAAATATAGCATTCAGTAGTGTTATCTATATTTATCATGCTGTACATTACATCCCTAGTACTTATTTATGTTATAACTGTGGAAGGCTGTGCCTTTTGACTGCCTTCATCTAATTCCCCTGCCCCTCACTTCCCCTGTTTCTGGTAACCACAAATCTGATCTCTTTTTGAGTCTGTTTGTTTTTGAAGTATAACTGATCTACAATACTATGTTAGTTCCTGTTATACAACTCAGTGATTTTTTTCTATACATTTCAAAATGATCACCACGGTAAGTGTAGTTGTGATATGTCACCATACAAAAATATTACTTGGTTATTGACTATATTTCCCACCCTGTACATTTCATTACTTGTGACTTCTTTATTTTGCAGCTGGAAGTTTGTAACTCTTAGTCTCCCTAATCTATTTCTTTCCTCTCCCCAACCTCCTCTCCTTTGGCAACCACTTATTTGTTCTCCTTATCTTTAACTCTGCTTCTGTTTTGTTATGTTTTTCATTTGTTTTGTTTTTTACATTCCAGATATAAATGAAATCAAACAGTGGTTGTCTTTCTCTGACTCATTTCACTTAGCATAATGCCCCCTAGGTCCATAAAGAGCATGTTGTCTTTTTTATGGCTGAGTAATATCGCATTATATCTATGTATGTAGATATAGATATATATCTCACGTCATCTTTATTCATTCATCTATTGATAGGCGCTTAAGTGGCTTCCATATCTTGGATGTCTGTTTCCTGTCTCAGGTTAGACAAATTTTCAGCTATTAAGTCTTCAAATATGTTCTCTAGCCCTTTCTCTCTCTTCTCCTTCTGGGACCCCTATATTGCAAATATTAGTATGCTTGATGTTGTCCTAGAAGTCTCTAAACTGTCCTCGTTTCCTTTTATTCTTTTTTCTGTAAAGCTTCAGTGATTTCCACTACTCTGTCTTCCAGCTCACTTATCTGTTCCTCTGTATCATCTAATCTACTTTTGATTCCTTCTAGTATTTATTTATTTTTTTTTGGCATTATGCGGGCCTCTCACTGCTGTGGCCTCTCCCGTTGCGGAGCACAGGCTCCGGACGCGCAGGCTCAGCGGCCATGGCTCACAGGCCCAGCTGCTCCGCGGCATGTGGGATCTTCCCGGACCAGGGCACGAACCCGTGTCCCCTGCATTGGCAGGCGGACTCTCAACCACTGCGCCACCAGGGAAGCCCTAGTATATTTTTAATTTTAGTTATTGTATTCTTCAGCTCTGGTTTTTCTTTATGTCTTCTAACTCTTTGTTAAATACTTCTCATGGTGTTCATCCATTCTTTTACTCTGTTCTTTGATCATTTCCTTTAATTCTTTATCAGGTAACTTGCCTATCTCCATTTCACTTAGTTCTTCTGCAGTATTATCTTGTTCCTTTGTTTGGAATATATTCCTCTGTTGCCTTATTTTGCCCGATTTGCTATTTTTATGTCTATGTATTTGATAGGTTGGTTACGTTTTCTGACTTTGGAAAAGTGATCTTTTATAGGGGATGTCCTATGCATCGGTGCACTCCTCTCTTGTCACCAGAGCTGTATCCTCTAGGGTACACTCTGTTTGGGCTGTGTGAGTCCTGTCACGGCAGGCTGACTACTGTGGGCTATCTGGTGGGCATGGCTGGCCCCCAGTCCCGTTAGATGGTTGGCAGGCCCTGCCTTGTGTGGAGGCTGCCAGCTGCTGGTGAGTGGGGCCAGATCACAACGTTGCTGGCTGTGGGCCCCCAGGGGCCCCAGGGCTAGTGCTGGCCGACTGGTGACCAGAGCCACGTTCTGGAGTGGGTGGCTGTGGGCCTGGGGGTCCCAGATCCCCCAGATGTCAGACAGCTGGTGGGTGGGGCAAGCTCCTAGCATGGCTGGCTGCAGGGTTTGGGGTGTCCCAGAGTTGGTGTTGGCCAGCTTGTGAGTGGGGCTGGATCCTGGGGCAGCTGGCTGAGGGGTCCGCAATGTCTCAAAGTGGTGTAGACCTGCTGATGGTTGGGTCCAGGCCCCAGGGGGTCCTGGGGCTAGTGCTGGCTCACTGGTGGGCTGAGCCAGGTTCCCGGGTCTTTGGCTACAGGTTCCTTGGGAGCCCTGGAGCTGGTGTTGGCCCTCTGGTGGGTGGGACCAGTTTCTAACATGGCTGGCTGTGTCATCCAGCATGGCCCAAACCTGGTGTTGGCCTGCTGGTGGGTGGGGCTGAATCCAAGATGGCTGCCTGAGGGGCTGTGGTCGTCCTGAGGCTGTTGTCTGCCTGCTGGTGGGTGGGATTGGGGCCTAGGGGATCCTGGGGCTGGTGCCCACCCGCTGGTATGTGAGGTCAGCTCCTGGAGCTGGTGCCTACCACTGGTGGGTGAGGCTGGTACTGTGGCCAGTACCAGCCCACTGGTCATTGGAACTGGGTCCTGGGCCTCTGGCTGCAGGGTCCTGGATGTCTTGGTGTTAGTGCCAGCACACTGATGTGCGGGGCTGTGTCCTGGGGCATCTGTGGGCTCAGGAGTTCTTAGGCAGCAGGCCTCCTGGTGGGTGGGGCTGTGTCTCTGCTCGGCTGTCTGCTTGGCCTGAAGTGTCCCAATACTGGTGCTGATAGGCTGGTGGGCGGGACTGGATTCCTGTGCTGATAAGCTAGAGGGAGGATTCCAAAATGGTGCTTGTCAGCCCCAGTGTCCACATAATAGAAGGAGCTCTTCCAAATGGCTGTCATTAGTGTCTATATCCCCAGGCCCAGACCCAGTTGCCTTCTGCCTCTCTGGGACGCTCTTCAAGATCAGCAGGCGGGCCTGACCTAGGTGCCTTTCAAATGACTACTTCTGCCCTGAACCCCAGAGTGTGTAAGATTTTGTGTGTGCCACTTAAGAGCAGAGTCTCTATTTCCCACAGCCCTCTGGGCCTCCTAAAAGTAAGCCATGCTGGCCTTGGAAGCCAAACATTCTGGGCTCCTCTTCCCAGTGCATGACCCTGGGCTGGGGAGCCCGATATGGGGCTCAGACCACTGGCTCCTGGGGGAGAGCCTCTTGCGATTGTAATTACCCTCCCCTTTGTGGGTTTGTATCTTGACTATACCGCTTCTCCACCCCTCCTACCCATCTCATTGTGGTCCCTTCTTTACATCTTTAGTTGTAGTTGCTAGTCTTCCAGTTTTGCTCATCAATAGTTTTCTCTATAAATAGTTGTAATTTTGGTATGCCCATGGGAGGCAGTGAGCTCAGGGTCTTCCTACTCCACCATCTTGGCTACTCCCCACCCCATCCCAAAGTTATTTTAAGGGTGGCTTAAATCAACATAAATTTATTCTTTCATAGTTCTGGAGGTTAGAAGTCTGAAATACAGGTGTCGGTAGGTTGATTCCTTCTGGGGGTTCTGAGGGAGAATTTGTTTCATGTCTCTCTCCAAGCTTCTCGTGGCTGCTGGCTGGCACCTCTTGGCATTCCATAGTTTGGAGATGCATGGCTCCAGTCTTGACCTTCATGGCATTCTCTCTCCAGCATCCCCTACCCCTTGTGTGTCCATGTCTTTGTTTTCTTTTTCTCTTCTTATAAGGATATCAGTCATTGATTAGGGCCCACCCTATGCAGTGAGATCTCATCTTAACTAATTGCATCTGCAAAGACTCTATTTCCAGATAAGGTCAGAGTCTCAGGTTCTAAATCGACATGATTGGAGGGAGAATACTATACAACCCACTCTAAGAAATAACATGGGCTGAAATCGTTTAGGTCTCTGTAGACTATAGTAACATGTTTGGCTTTTCCTCTGAGGGAGGTGGGAAGCTGTATGAGGGTTTTGAGCCCAGAAGTGACATGACCTGTTTTAAAGCGTTATTCTGGCTGCTGCATTTAAAACAGACAGTAAGGGGCAGGGTGAGATGAGGGCAGACCAGCTGGGAAGCTGTTGCCTCCTATTCTTACCAAAATAATTCAGATGCCAAAAGATCGTGTTTTGGATTAGAGTGAGACCAAGGAAATGGAAAGTGGTTATATTCTGGATGTTTTGAAAGTAGAGCCAACAGGATATTCTGATGGATTGGAGGTGGCACGGGAGAAAAAGAGAGGAGTAAAGATTACTCAAGATGTTTCACCTCAGCCACTGGAAGAAAGTAGTTGCCACTGAATGGAGATAAGAAAGGCTGTGGGGCGGGACAGGTTTAGGGGAAATATTGGATGATTCGTTTCTGATATAATTTCAGAAGCCAATTAGATATGGAAATGAATATGTCAGTTAGGTAACGAACTATGTAAGTCTCAATGAGTGCAGTGAAGAAGACTTGGAAAGAGACATAAAACTGAGAGTCATCAATATATAGATGGTATTTAAATCTATGAGATTGAATGAACTCACCAAAAGAGTGAAGATAGAAGAGAGATGAGGCTCAAAGACTGAATCTTAGGCCACTTCAACAAGATCAGAGATCAGAAAGAATAGAAGAAGGAGCTGCTGGTGAGGGAATACGGAAATCAAGAGAGTGGGGTGTCTTGTTATCCAAGTGAAGAAAGTGTTTCAAGGAGGAGGGAATTATTAACTCTGACAAATGCTGGGAGGAACATGAAGGAGACCAAACACTAAACATTGAATTAGCAATGGGGAGGCCATTAGTGACCTTAATAAAAGCACATTTAGTAGACTGGTGGTCATGGATGCCAGCTAGGAAAGCCACGAGAAAACAGAAGAGGAATTGAATGGAGTGGAGAACTTGGTGTGAAATTTTGCTATAGAGCATTGCTTACCAACTGGGGCAGTTCTTCTCAGGGGAAACTTGGTCATGTCTGGAGACATATTTTAGCTGTCACAACTGGGGCCGGGGGTGCTACTGGCAACTAAGTGACAGGGGACAAGAATGCTGCTAAACATCTTACAGTGCATAGGATATCCTTCACTGAGGCATCCAGACCCTTCTCCATTCTTCCTCACAAAAACTTAGTTTTGAAACTATTGTCACCTCTCTTTCATACCCACTCTCTTTATGCTATAGTTATCTAACATCCTGTAATTACCCTTCATTTTTAGGAAATTTAAACTCTTGATTCACTCTCACCCCTTGAACAATTCCCATCTTAATTCTTATTGATTTCACTATCCACATGGAAAATCCAGCAGTTCCCCAGTTCCTTGAATTTCCCCCCCTTTTGGTGAGCTTGTTCTCCAGTTCATCACTTCCACAGTCTTCTCAGCCAGGGTCTTTGTTGTTGCCGGTCACTACAAGCCCTCCATAAACTGTTTCAAGCAGGCTACTTTCTGACCACTGCCTCCTATCTTCCCAGGCTATTCACTGTTCTGGTTCCATTCATGTGATTTCATGGGGTCCTAAAATTTATTTTCTATCACATTTTAATTGTTTTTCACGTGCTTCATGTTCTCACTTTTCTCTTTACCTTGCCAAATCATTATCATTACTCCATTCCATACAACTTTTTCTTCCTTATTTTTATCTCAATTCCTTTTGTTTTTTCACTTTGCTAAAACCTAGTCTTCTCTTCCTACTACTTTCCTGTACTTCTGAAGCTGAATTGTCTCACTTAAATTTCGTGACCACAACCTCAAGATTATTAGTGTTTCTAGCAATCATTCTATCTTTTCCTACTTTATTTACTCTTCTGACGATTATTCCATAATTTCTCAAACCCCCAGATTTCCCCACCAACTTCCACCTTACTCTCCATTGATGACTTGTTCCCTATTTCATGGAGAATTAGTTCTCAGAATAGAACTTCTGGGACATCCCTGGTGGTCCAGTGGTTAAGACTCCACGCTCCCAATGCAAGGGGCCCGGGTTTGATCCCTGGTCAGGGAACTAGATCCCGCATGCCACAACTAAGAGCCCGCATGCTGCCACTAAAAAAGATCCCACGTGTCACAACTAATACCTGGCACAGCCAAATAAATAAATATTAAAAAAAAAAGAATAGAACTTCTTCAAGCTTCCTCTGCCATGTCTACCCACCCACCAACATTTATACTTATATCCTTGGCTTTCCCCTCTGGTACTAAAACTGAATTTTCTGAACCCCTCAGTTTAAGGCCAACCATTTGGACACTTGATCACATTTATCTTCAATTTCTAATTGCTTTATAGTTTCTCTTTTAGAGGAGTTTTCATTTCGTGTCTATTTGTAGATTAAAAAAAAATCTTCAGATTTATTATGCTTATATTGGATCTATGGATGATATCTTTCAGTAATTCTGGAAAAAAATTTCTGTTATCTCTTGGATCCATAGAAACTATGGGTAATATCCATTATGCAGACATCCTGGAATTGTTTTTGGATAATTATTACAGTTTATCCCTTTGTCCTCCACCGTCACTTAATGGCACTTTAATACTTTTTTCTCTTTTTCTCTATGTACAGCATTCTAGGCAATTTCTTAAAATCTGCCGTACTGTTCACTAATTTACTCCTTGCCTGTTCTCTAATCTTCTGCATAATTCTTCACTTAGTTTTTTTTTTTTTTTTTTTTTTGCGGTACGTGGGCCTCTCACCATCGTGGCCTCTCCCGTTGCGGAGCACAGGCTCCAGACGTGCAGGCCCAGTGGCCATGGCTCACGGGCCCAGCCGCTCCGCGGCATGTGGGATCTTCCCAGACCAGGGCATGAACCCGTGTCCCCTGCATCGGCAGGCGGACTCTCAACCACTGCGCCACCAGGGAAGCGCCTTCACTTAGTTTTAAATATCAGTTTGTTAATATGTTTCTTTCTTTTAGAGAAGCGCAGTGGCCAGCCTCCTGCGTATTTTAAAGTTCTAGACACCCAAAAGTCTGTATTTTTCTCCAGGGTATCCTAGTGACTTGGTGCTTGCTTTTCCTTCATATGTGTTCACACTGATCCTAACTTTACCAGATTCCCTTACTTTCTTGTCGGCTCATTCAATTATTTAAAACATTTCTTCCCCCCATCCCACCCGCTTTCAAATTTTAGCAAGCGTTTTCACATGTTAGTTTCTGAATGTTTTCAGCATCTCTGTTCTACCTTAGTGACAGAAATGGAAGTCCCATAAATTCTTTCCAACAATTAATTTTTAACAGACCCCCCCTGTGCCCCCGATTCAATGATAGAAAAGAAATACTAATACAGTGAGCCATGGTGTTGCAGGCTAGGGCCAAGGGGCCAAATCAGGTCCACTGCCTCTTGTTGTATGGCCTGTGAACTAAGAATAATTTTAACATTTTACAAGAGTGAAAAAAACAAGAATAGTATCTTGTGACATGTGAAAATAACATGAGATTCGGATTTCAGTATTCATAAATAAAGTTTTACTGTAGTACATTTAAGCCCATTTGCTTATGTTTGTCTGTTGCTGATTTAACACTACAGTGGCAGAGTTGTGACAGATAGAGCATGGCCCTGAAAGCCTAAAATATTTACTATTTAGCCTCTTACAGAAAAATTTTTATAGACCTCTGCTGTAATGCAATGCCTTTCATGTTTACCTAATACAGGGAGTTGAGAGAGAGAATTGCTAAGAAAGGGAGAATTCCTTTGTGATCTATGAGTGTAGGTGTTTATTTACTCCAAGTTTTTTCTCGTTCAGATGCTCCTCAGATTCTCTTTGCCACTTTGGCACTGATGATCAATACTTTCATGATACAAATCACATTATTTTTAATGCGCTACTCTCCTTGATATATGTTACTGCGATTTCTTTTGCCATACGGTAACAAATAGAGCTCGGGAATTTCTAACTAGGTTGCTTCTCCCATTTACACTTGCCATTTTTAAAAACAGAAAATGTGAAAGTTCCATATAGTGTAGGAGTTTTTCATTTACTCTGCAGAAGCATGTTACATGAGGAGGAAATAAAATCTACAGATGATATGCATTAAAGCAGCTTCCTTTATTTCTGGGAGTTAAAAACATTTTGTCACATAACTTAAGGTAACCTTGCTCTTTTGGTAGAAATTGCACTTCCAGCAGCCGATAGTAAAGCTGTTATCTGGAGGAGGGAATGATCTGTACAGTTATTGTGAAACATTCCCAGTCATCAGCCGTGTTACAAATGTGCCCGAGATCATCTTCCATAGTATATTTTTAAATCTTTCACTCAGCCTAATGAGATTTCTCAGTTAATCTGTGTGGAGAAACTTAAATTAGGGAAATTAAATAACCTCTTTCTTTCCCACACATTTTGAGTTTGCATTAAACAATAACAGTAGTAATTTAATAAGATATTTCTAGTATAGAGAAGAGACCCTGGAGGAGTTCTGAACCACGACTATTGAATGGGAATGTCACATTCTTCTGTACTTAGGGTCACATGAGAAAATTTAGCTGGAAGAGGGTTGTTTCTGGACGAATCGGAGGTAATTAAGCAGTGGGCCAAAGAAAGCCTCGGAAGAAGGAGTCAAGGACAGGATGAATTTGCAGGAAGATCTGCAACAACATTGCAGATCCAAGTTAAGAGAGGTTATCAAAGACATTTCAGAGGCGAAGAAAAAAAATAATAACCACGTGGCTGTTCACAGCAAGGATTGCAGGTAAAAGCCATACATGCAGTGCTGCTAGTAGTGAATATTTTGTACGGGCCATGATCCAGTTGTCTGCTTTTGCTTTTTGAGTCTGGCTAATTTAAATGAGATTTATTCCTATTAGTAAACAGGCTGTTTGAGAAAATGCCACAACAAAAAGTGAATTCTAATAAGGTCTCTGGTAAAAGTTAGGACTATCTTGGCACAACTGGAGAGGGTGGAGACAGAGCAGGAATCCTGGCAAAATCCCAGTAAGAATTTCCTCTCATTATAACTATCTCCTCCATTTCTTTACTTAAAATAGTTAGCCTCATCTAGACCAGAGGTTCACAATTCTGGTTGTTAGAATCATCTGTGGAACTGGCGCGCGCGCGCGCGCACACACACACACACACACACACACACACACACACACACACACACACACACACACACACACACACACACACACACACACACACACACACACACACACATCTCAGACCACTAAGGTCTGATTTCTGGGTGTGGGGGAGATCCAAGCAGCATTGACAGTTTTAAAAGCTCCTTAGTTCAGCCAGGGTTGAGAACTGTTGATCTAGACAAGAGCTTATCCACCTCAGTACTTTTGACATTTTGGGGTAGGTAATATTTTGTTGTGGGATTGTCCTGTGCATCATAGGATGTTTAGTAGCATCCCCGGCCTCTCCACTAGATGCCAGTAGCACTCTCCTCCCCATTAAGTTGTGGCAACTAAAAATTTCTCCAGGCGTTGTCCAATTGCCCCCAGTTGAGAATCACTGATGGAGACCGAATGAAACCAGGAATAATCAGGTGCTCTGAGATGCATTCCAGTTCCTTTGAGGAGGAGAAGATACCTTACATAAAACATTGTAATAAAATTCAGTTACACTGAAAATTAGTATAGCCACTATGAAAGACAGCATGGAGGTTCTTCAAAAACGTAAAAATAGAATTACTGTACAATCCAGCAATCCCACTTCTGGATACTTATCTGAAGGAAATGAAATCAGGTTCTTGAAGAGATATATGCACTCCTGTGTTCGTTGCAGCATTAGTCACAGGAACAAAGATATGGAAACAACATAAGTATCCATCAGTGGATAAATGGATAAAGGAAATGCAGTATACATACAATGGAAAATTATTCAGCCACGAGAAAGAAGAAAATTCTGCCATTTGCAGCAACGTAGATGGACCTTGAGGACAATATGCTAAGTGAATAAGTCAGACAGAGAAAGATAAATACTGTATCATCTTACTTACTTACATGTAGATCTGAAAAAGCCAAACTTGTAAAACCAGAGCATAAAATGGTGGTTTCCATGGGCTGGAGGGTGGTGGAAATGGGGAGATGTTGGTCAAATTGTACAAACTTCTAGTTATAAAACGAATAAGTTCTGGGGGTTTAATATGCAGCTTGGGACTATAATTAACAATACTATATTATATACTTGAAAGTTGCTAAGGCAGTAGATCTTAAATGTTCTCACCACACACACACACACACACACATAAATGGAAATTATGTCAGGCAACAGATGTATTAACTAGCCTCATTGTGGTAACCATTTCACAGTATATTATATGTATCAAATCATCACATTGCACACCTTAAGCTACACGATATTGTATGTCAATGCTACCTCAATAAAGCTGGAAAAAAATTCAGATACACTGAATAATATGGATAATATAGACTCTATATTTTTTCCTCATACTTTTATATTAATCTATTAATCTGCAAAGATAGCTCCTTCACTTGAATATATTCCCTTAGACTTGGCTCATTTGAAGTAACAGGGTAAGCTGGGGTATGTATGTATTTGGGAAAAATTAAAATTTACATCATACATTCTATTTTATTTATAGTGTTATGTTTGTGTGTGGTATTAATATAGAACAAGGATTCCTCATTATCTAACCGATGAGTCAAGTGATCAACTGATATACTTTAAAAAGAAAGCTCATCAGAAACTGACCAATAGGGGGATGGAGGACAGAATCCCATTCTCCACAAGGGTTTTAGGAAGCAAAGTGGGACATGGTGATAATGATGAAGAGTATGTGTCAAGTACTGGCCTAAACCCTTTACATGTTTTGTCTTTTTAAAACATTCACAAATAACCCTATGAAGATTAATGCCATCTCCTGGTAAGAACTACATCCATATTTACAATGAGTTTGCCCTGCTTGGGTGACACTAGTATAATGGGAAGAAAACTTTTAAAATTAGAAACACCTGAATTTGAATCCTAATTACATCAATTGTTAGATGTTTGTTCTTGGGTCAGTTATCCATTTTGAGCTTCTCTTTCCTAATATTTGAGATGAAAACATCTTGGCTATTAGTGTGATAATTAGAAATCATGCATATAAGAAACATAAATAATATCTGGCAATAGTTGGCATAAAATAAACATTAGATTCCTTTCTTTGTCTCTTTCCTTTTTTACAAAGTACTGACTGTCCTAGGTGCATTTTTCTCCTTTAATCCTCACTACAATTGTGTCAGTTAAATATTATTATATTATTTTACACTTGAGGAAACCAAAACTTAGAGAAATTATATAAGTTGTCTGAAGACAGGTGCTAAGTCACAGGATCAGACTTTGAACCCAGGCAACCACCTGGGTGAGAACACTGAGATAGAACACTATTTACCTGTTAGGTAGTATCCTTAATTCCCTTTAAATAGGCACATGGATACTTTTTATTTGGATGTTCTACTGCTGATCACTACAAGATGGTATACAGAGAAAAATGGAAATAAGTATGGGAATTAAAGACATTTCAAAATTATATCCTTAATCATTATAGACTCCAAATAGTACCAGGACTGAGTTTTTCTTAGCCTCTTTCTTGACTGACTTTTTTAGATTATTCAGCAGAAATCCTCTACATCCCCATTCTTGCAGTTTTATTCTTAAGAAGGGTGGAGAGAACTCTTCAGTTTTCTCCCATTTTTTCCTTTCTCTCCACAAAATCTCTTGTTGGTTCTCAAAGGAGAAAATAAGTATGAAATTATGGCAATTAAGAATAAAATCCATGACCAAAGTCCCACTTTTTCTTAATTTTTGCAAAAGATAGAAGTAGTTCAGGTAGGTCCATAAATTTCAGATCAGTGATCAAGTTAATCTAAGTCTTGAGAATAAGTCAAGATGTCTAAAGGAAGAGTGATTCCCAAATAGATAACCGTATCTCGTTATGATTAGAGTTTGTTAATTGGCTATCACAAAAGACAAGAATCTCACAAAATCCCCAAAGCCCAAATGAAGGCAACTTGCAAGAAACAACAGCGAAACAAGCTGATAAAAAGAATAAAGGGAAAAAGGTAAAGGATGCCAGGTTTTCATAGATTATCTTTTTACTGTTTTATCGACTATAATCAGGAAACCTGATAAGATGGTACAGTGCTTTTTTTCAAAGACTTGGACAGTTCACTCAGTTACCACAGAACTTCCCTGTGCCTCCTTCAGCAGGTCCAACTGTAGTGATTACCACTGAAGCATGTGCACCCTCAATTTTCTCACTTTTACCAGAAATTTAAATTTCAGTGTAAGCTCAGATATTTGTGTTTGGTTTCCAGAGCTGATACATTTTGCCTGCACATTTTGGAAATATTACCATGGAAAATAACTGATAAAGATTAAATTAGTGGTAGAAATTATAATGTGTGTGGTGATATAATCTCTTCAAAAATGTCTTAAAAATAATGAAAGTAATTTTAACAGATTTTAAGAAGTAAATTTCTCTCTATATTTTAGAAAGTGAACACAACAAAAATTAATTATAGTTACCTTTGGGAGAAGAACTGAAGGGATAGAGGTTTTGGATGAGAGGAATAGAGAAGGAATGCTTAAATTTTTAAAATCTTTATTGCTCAATTTTTTAATCCACATATATGGATTAATTCTTTTTTAAGTCAAAAGTACAGTAGAATTCTGGGGACCTCTTTTTCTTTAAAAATTTCTTTACTAAGAAGTAACTAATAAGTGAGATATTGATAATATTTAAGGATTAAACGTAGGCTTTAGAAATCTTACATTTTCATGTGACAAAATCTGTCTGAAATTTACTTAAATTCATAGAATGTATTAAGTTTAATTTTTTGTATGGCATATTTATGGAAACAATGGAATATTTTACACTAGCTACCATATCAATTGGTAGAAACATCCAGTGAGTTATTTGGTATAATAATTGCATACATGGCCCTTGCCCCTTAATCCTGATCTTGTTCTGTTGTAGTTAACTGACAACTTCATTAAATCATTCTTAGTACCTTTGGGTTTTGCACTACTGAAGCTGGAACTCATGTTCTCCACTGATGTGTTAACAGTCTTATCAGCAAATCTCTTTGCTCTGAGAAGAGTAAACATCACCATTAAATTTGTTATTCGACCCATGTGTGAGGACTTCAAGCTCAAGAATGTCATGCTGAAGCTTTACCATTATAACATAAGGAATTCCACAGGAAATGACTTTCTGATATTAATAGTTAGAAAAACCCATGATAACACTAAAATACAGTTTTATTCAATTCTTTTCCAAAGTCTTTGCGTCTATGAAGCAAGAATGTTTTCACAGTTGCTCAGAAGTGATCTGGCAGTGATATATGAAGGTTAAGAGATTGGGCTTTGGGGTTAGACAGACCTTGGCTCTGTTCTCTGTTTACCACTTGGTAGCTGCTTAACCTTGAACAATTTATTTAACCTCTGTGAACCTCAGATTCTTCATCTATAAAATGCAGATAATATTACCTTACTTTATAGTGTTGAACTGAAATTAAATGGACAATTAATTGAAGGCACTTAGCATTCAATTATTATTGCTATTAATATTTTCATTGCTCCATACTTTCCTCATATTTGTGAAAACTTAGTTTGTACAATGAGGAAGTTTACCTAAAAGTATAATCAAAGTAGCTTAAAACTCTGATAATGGTAATAATAATAGCTAACGTTCACTGTACTCTTTCCAAGCACTTTTCTTTCATTATCTTATTAGATTTTTCACAACATTGGACTTACTCTGGCCAAGATGGACTAGCAAAGATGAGATTTACCCTTCTACCTAAAGTAACTAAATCAAGACATTGTACATGAGGAGGAGAGATATCTCTGAGAGATAGGAAACAATTGCAGTGAGCCCTACGATTTCCCTAGCTTACTGACTTGATAGCATTTCCGTGCCATGGTACAGAGAGGGGGAAGTCCATGTCTACCCCAGGAGACTTCCTGAGCTGAGAAGACAAAGGTGAGAGTCTGGTGAGATCAAGGTAGCTAGAGTTTACAGAGCAGCGTATCAAAGAGGAGGGAGATGTACAGAGAACTGTGGAAATCTTCAGAGATACCCTCTTCAGTATTCAAGAGAATACTGATTAGCACGTGCATATGAAGGAACTACAGAGGCATAGGAAAAAGAACCTGAAAGGATTACAGGGAAGGGTAGCTGGCACTCACATAGGGCCGGCAATAGTGCCTGTTCCTACTAGCCAGACCTTATAATTCATGAGACATTGCATAGAGCACTCAGAAAAGTCTTGCCCCAGTAGTGAGAAATCATTAACCCTAGTCTTAAGTGTTGCTCTGGTTCTGCCTGACAAATGTTAAAAGCAAGGTCCAAAAGGGTCTAATTGTTTCCAAGTTCACTCTGGACAAAGTACAGGAATAGTTATTGACATAAAAAAAAAATTCTAGCACCAGACAAGATAACATTCACAAAGTCTGACATCCAATAAAAAATTATAAGGCTTTGGGCTTCCCTGGTGGCACAGCAGTTAAGAATCCACCTGCCAATGCAGGGCACATGGGTTCGAGCTCCGGTCTGGGAAGATCCCACATGCTGTGGAGCAATAAAGCCCATGCGCCACAACTGTTGAGCCTGTGCTCTAGAGCCCGTGAGCCACAACTTCTGATCCTGAGTGCCACAACTACTGAAGCCTGCGTGCCTAGAGCCCATGTTCCACAACAGGAGAAGCCACCGCAATGAGAGGCCTGTGCACTGCAACGAAAAGTAGCTCCCGCTTGCTGCAACTAAAAAGAAAGCCCACGTGCAGCAACGAAGACCCATTGCAGCCAAAAATAAATAAATAAATTAATTTTTTAAAAAAGTGTTTAAAAGAATTATAAGGCATATAGCAGGAAAGTATAATTTGTAATGAGAAAAATCCCTATATTAAAACTAACCAAGAACTAACCCAGATGTTAGAATTAGCAGAGGTTGACATTAGAACAGTTATAACTGCATTCTGTATGTTCAGAAAGCTAGAGCAAAGATTAAACATGTTAAATACAGACATGAAAGATATTTTTAAATATCCAAATTGAACTTCTATAGATGAAAACTACAGTGTCTGAGATGAAAAGTACACTGGATGGAATTAATGACAGACTGGACATTGCAGATGAAAAGACTAGTGAATTTCAAGACATAGAAGTAGAAAATATCCAAAATGAAACACAGAGGGCTAAAAGGGAATAATGATATTATTATTATTTAAGAGTACATTAGTGAGCTGTGTGACTACTTTAAGTATGTGTAATTGGAGTTTCTGAAAAGGGAGGGCCAGAAAAATATTTGAAGAAATAATGAAAAATTTCCAGTTGTGTAAACCCACAAATACAAGAAGCTCAGTGTGAAGAAAATGAGAAAATGTTAAAAGCTGCCAGACTAAAAATATATTACATATAGAGGAACACAGATAAGGATTACAGTAGATTTCTTGGTGGAAGCAATGCAAGTGAGAAGATAGTGGCGTGACATCTTTACTATACTGAAATAAAAAAAAAATCTGCCAACCTAGAATTTTACACCCAGCGCAAATATCTTTCAAGAATAAAGATGGTGAAAAAAAGACTACTGTACTACAAGAATATGAAGGAAAGTCCTTCAGGTAGAAGAAAAATGATACCATATGTAAATGTAGAGCTAAACAAAGAAATACTTTAAACACCTCAGTTAAGAGGAGGAATTGTTAGACTGAATAAAAAGACAAGACTCAACTATATGTTAACTACATAAAATGTACTTTAAATATAAAGACACAAATGGATTAAAAGTAAAAGGGTGGAAAACAAGAAACCTGATAACGATAATCAAAAGAAAGCTGAAGTGGCTATATTAATATCAGTCAAAATAGATATCAGAATAAAGAGTTTTACAGCACTGCTGGAGAGAGAGAAAGAGAGAGACAGAGAGAGAGGAAGAGAAAGAGAGATCCTAAGGAATTGGGGGCTGGCAATTCCACAGTGTACAGGGCAGGCTGGCAGACTAGAGACCCAGGAGAGAGTTGGTATAGTTTTGAATCTGAAGGGAGGCTGGAGGCAGGATTCCTTCTTTCTTGGGGGGATCTGTCTTTTCTCTTATGGCTTTCAACTGAATGGATGAAGTTTGCCCCCATTATAAAATTTAAATGTTAATCACGTCTAAAAAAATACCTGACCAGACAACTGGGTACTGTAGCCTAGTGAAGTTGATATATGAAATTAACCATCACAGGTGGTTAATATTTTTAGCCTCCTTTTTTAGATGAAATAAACTAAGGCTCAGAAAGATTAGATAACTTGCTCAGGGACACATGTCTAGTAAGTAGCAGAACTGAGATTCAGACTCAGGGAAGCTGCCTCTGGAAAATATCCTATTAATCAGTATGTTACACTGCTGAATTTAAATGTGCAATATAGAATTATCTCCTCCTTTGATACAGACTCTATTTGACTAAAATCCTTTTTTAGGTGATATATAGACACCTTCGTTGAATCTCTGTATAGTATACATTTGAGGGCTAACTTGTATCCCTTAGATTAAATTTGTTAAGTGAGATCAGATTATTCTACTCTGAGGCTTACTAGAATATGAATATTTGCTTAGCCTATGGATGAGTGCAGCATAAATGTGAACTCATTGTGATAAAAATGTCTTACATTTGGGCTTCCCTGGTGGCGCAGTGGTTAAGAATCCTCCTGCCAATGCAGGGGACACGGGTTCGAGCCCTGGTCCGGGAAGATCCCACATGCCGCAGAGCAGCTCTAGAACAGCTCTAGAGCCTGTGAGCCAAAACTGCTGAGCCCGTGCGCCACAACTACTGAAGCCCACGTGCCTGGAGCCCGTGTTCCTCAACAAGAGAAGCCACCGCAGTGAGAAGCCTGTGCATCGCAACGAAGAGTAGCCTCTGTTCACCACAATTAGAGAAAGCCTGTGCACAGCAACGAAGATCCATCACAGCCAAAACAAAACAAAAACAAAAACAAAACCCAAAAAAGAAATCCCCCCAAAGAAGTCTTACATTCATTATGCGTCTATTATGAACAGACACATTTTGCATGTATTATATTATTTAATCTTAGAACATTGCAGGTTATCTATAAACTTTATTTCCATCATAACATTATGGACCAAATGTTATGAATAAATGGTCACATTATTTAGGAAAAGTATTCCTTTTGACTTTGTATTGAAAGATTTCTCTTTATTTTATTAATAAAAATTGTATATACTTAAGGTGTACAACATGGTGATTTGATACACACACACACAGTTAAATGAATACTATAGCCAAGCTAATTAACATATCTTTTCCTTACATAGTTACCGTTTTTCCGGGGCTTTTGTGTTTGTTTGTTTGTTTGTTTTTTGGTAATTAGAGTACCTGAAATCTCTTAACAATTTCCAATATTCAGTAAATATAGTGTTACTAACTATAATGCTGTAAATTAGAGCTCTAGATTACATTAGATCATATTCATCCTACATAACTGTAACTTTGTACCCTTTGACCAACATGTCCCTATTTCTCCCATGTCTGAGCCACTGGTAACCACTGTACTACTCTCTGCTTTCATGTATTTGACTTTTTTAGATTTCACATGTAAGTGAGATGATTAAGTTTTTTTCTTTCTGTGTCTGGCTCATTTTGCTTAGCACAATGTCCTCTAGGTTCATCCATGCTGTTGCAAGTGACAGAATCTTCTTTTTTAAGGATAAATAATATTTCATTGTGTGTGTATATATATTTATCTCACAATTTCTTATTTGTCTGTTGATGGACTCTTCCCTTGTGTGTTTTGTTTTTCTTCATATTTATTTGAACTATAAAGTAAATACTAAAAGATTTTCCAACGTACTTCATAAAAATCTGCATTACAAGACTGTAATTTTGTTTTTCTCTCAACCATAGTTGCTCAGGTTTTCATATGTGCTGTGGAATTCATGGAGCTTAATCAGCATAATGTGTCTTTATATCTTTTATGGCATTGGGCCCCAAATAGCTGAACAGCAAAATTCCTGAGCTAATTTATGCAAAGAAAATGTTTAATAGTGAGTTACACAGGAAAAATAGTAGTGACCATATTTCTTCTCAATGTGTTACCTATCTTCAGCTCAAAGCCAAACTTGAAGATCCTCTTCCTGCCAGAAAGAAGTGGGATAACCCCTGTTCATCACACCACAGAGCAGAATACTGTTTCTGTAGAGCACAGGCAGCTTAGCCAGAGAATAAAGAAACAGGAAAAAAACCCTGTTCAGCCTTACAAGAGAAAAAAACAGAAATAATTCCTGTGGAAAGAGAAATCAGTTGCAGACATTTATTAGGTGGTACTGGAAGGTTTATAAGGACTCGTACATAAGGTTATCAGGTAGAGAATGAGGCTGAAGACTTTCTGCAATTAGTAATGGGTATCTGATGCAAGGACGCAGTCATCTGATTACAGACTAGGACTAGTATGTAATGGGGTAGGACACAAAAATCAGAATCAGCTGAAAGCGAATGAAGGGGCAAAATCCAAAGTAGACAGAATCGAAAATGTTGTCTTAACCAAACCAGGTAAGAGTTTTTCTAGTTCATTAGGTAAAATGTACAAGTTAATCATTCACCAAATATTTTCTGAGCACCTAGTCTTTGCCAGTCCCAGGACTAGATGCTGGAGAGAAAATAGAGCAAAACAGATATGGTTCTTCCCTTTTTGGAGATTACAGTCTAAAGAAGGAGGCAGATTAATAAAATAATCAAAATGTAAGTGTGAAATCACAACTGAGAAAAGTCATCCCATCCTAGGGCTTTCAGTCATGCTGTCTGTCCTCTGCCTGGGAAAGTGTTTCCCTCAGCTGATCGTTTGATTAATTCCCTTACCTCTTTTCAAGTGGTTGCTTAAATGTCTTCCAAAAGAAGACTACCCTGATCATCCTATTAATATTACATCTTCTACCCACCTCCCTTCACTGGCCCTTTGGCCTACAGTTTTTTTCCCCCATAGGATTTATCGTCTTGTAACATACTATATGATTTACTAATTTACATGTTTCTTGATACTGTGTCTCCACTGCTCAAATATAAGCTTTAATGTGATTTATTGCTATCTGATTTACTTTTATACAATTTAACATTACATACCTAGACATGTGTGATGTGGGTTAGTATGCATTGTGTTCATGGTATATCACAAAACTTCCTTGGCCTCTGATTTCTCAAATCTTTTCTATTCTTAGTCTTTTAATGTGTGTCATTTTATTGCAGTGTTTACTTACTTCATCTTCTCCATGACTATTTTGATAAAAACTATAATTCATTTGTATAACATTTCTATGGTTTAGAGAGAATGTTTGACATCATATTTGTCCTGGAGAATTTAGGTTACCTGGGCTTAACCCCAGTGAGGGATCTTCAGCCTATAGTTAAGCATTGATTATGTGCCAGAATCTGGGAATTTAAAAACGAGAGGACATAGAAGATCTTCAAGGAGTTGCTTGGTTCTATTACCCTTGGAATTGAGCTATTAGAGATGGTTCACTACAGCCTAAATTCTGGGCCAATCATGTGTAAGCACTGTCATAATTTAAAGAGCCTGGTGGAGTTAAATTTTTCTTGTTAATGTTTTTTTTTTTCTTTCTGTCTAGTGGCCCCCTCAGGACTTATCAGAAGTCTCTGTAGAAATCAAACCTATGTGTAACTGGCACAAATCTAGGGTTCACCGACATGGGTTTCATTAGAAACCTGTATCCTCCACCCTCAGGCACTTAATAAGGACGTCTTCTAGTCTTAGATGCAAGTAGAATTGTACGTGTTCTAAGAAACTTGTTAATGTTGTCTTATCCTGTAAGGACGCCACCCAAGTTGCTCAGCGTGGTGAGAAGAACGAAACCACAGGTGAGAGGAATGAAAGATGAGGCTGGAAAATTAATGAGCCAGCTCAGAAGAGAATATTATTCTATACTGGGGAGTTTTAACTCCATCCTGAGGCAGGAGGCTTCTATTTAAGTGTTTTATTTTTTTAAGTCAGAGGAATGGTATAATCAGATTTACATATTTGGAAGATCACTAGGGATGCAGTTTGAAGAGTGAATTGGCGTGGGAGGATGAGATGCAGGATAATCTACTTGAGGGATCCTGGTGACCTGAATTAGAAAAATGGCAATGGAAAAGGAAGAAGTATAGAGATGGTCTTGAGGTTGGTGTGCAGAGGAACCGGAGAGGGAAGAAAAGATGAAACCCATATTTCTGGCTTGAGTATATAGGTGTCACTTTCAGGACAAGCAGCTCTTTTGGATAAAAGATGATGAATTTATCTGTGGACTTACTGAGTTTAGCTATCTGTGGGCCATCAAAAATGTCCTCTGTTTAAACAGGTATGTGTCTCTGGTGCTCAAGAGAGATACTTGGATGGAGGTCAAGATTTGGTATTTATTAGCACATAGATGTTACTTGAAGCTGTAGTTGTAAATAAGGTTTACCAGGGAGAGGGTGTGGAAAGAGGAGAAAAGAGAGCCGGTACTGTGATTTACTATTATAGGGATATATGGAGAATGGAATTTGGTAAATGATACTGAGATGAAGTTGTCAGAGAGTAAGAAGAAGATTATGTTCATAAGCAATGGACCCATTGTAGCTTCCATCATCTAAATGGATCTTGTAAGTTCCCAAGGACAAGAGTGGAGTGGAGAGGAAGACAGTTATTGCCAAGGTCTTTAATGAAGGAGAATGACCAGGTGGTAGTAGATAATGGTGACTGATGGTGACTAGGTAGGGAGAGTGTGGCTGAATGACTAGATGCCTCACAGCAATAAGAACAAAGAGTTTGGGGTGTGAGAGAATGAGAAACCTTCCTTTGAGAAGTTTGCAGGAAAAACAAGATTTTGAGAGGAGTGCTACAGACTGAATGTTTGTGTCCCCCCAAATTTATTAGGTCAGGAGGGTGAATCTCTTATGAATGGGGTTAACATCCTTATAAAAGAGACATTGGAGGGCTCTCTCATCTCTTCTGCTATGTGAGAGGAAGGCTGTCTATGAACAAGGAAGCAGGTCCTCACAGTACACTGAATTGGCCGACATCTTGATCTTGGACTTCCCAGCCTCCAGAACTGTGATAAATAAATTTCTGTTGTTTATAAGCCACCCCACTTATGATATTCTATTATAGCAGCTTGAAATGGCTAAGGCCAGTTTAAGTTAAGGCATGAGAGAGATGAAGGAAACAGTTAAAAGACTGTGGATATAGAGGAATTTAGTATATAACTCAGACTTAGGATTCTAGAGGGCACAGTGGGAAGGTTTGGCACTGGGGAACAATAGGTGTTGTGTTAAGGGGAAAGCAGCACAGAATATTATGGGGTGGTGATATGGTAAATGATAGCAAGTAAGAAGGCTTTCCTTGGGTGTTGCCTATAGATAGCAGGGATTTGAGATGAATGGGTTTAACTGTTAGTAAAGTTGCTAGATAATCAGTCTTGACTCTACCTGTATGTGACTGGAGTTCTTAGGTTTCTTAGGAGTCATTCTTGGCCATCAGAATCCTAGTTTTTTTAAAATAATTAATTAATTAATTTTTGGCTGTGTTGGGTCTTCGTTGCTGTGCGCAGGCTTTCTCTAGTTGCGGTGAGTAGGGGCTACTCTTCGTTGCCGTGCGTGGGTTTCCCATTGCAGTGGCTTCTCTTGTTGCAGAGCACGGGCTCTAGGCACGTGGGCTTCAGTAGTTGTGGTATGCAGTCTCAGTAGTTGTGGCTTGCGGGCCCTAGAGCACATGTTCAGTAGTTGTGGCGCACGGGCTTAGTTGCTCCGTGGCGTGTGCGATCTTCCCCGACCAGGGATTGAACCCGTGTCCCCTGCATCGGCAGGTGGATTCTTAACCACTGTGCCACCAGGGAAGTCCCAGAATCCTAGTTTTTGATAGGTGAGATCTTGAGGCAGAATGAGTGACCCAAGGTCTGGATTGATGGCAAGTGCTATGTGAGTGACCCAGGTTTCTCCAAAGTGGCCAACCATGTTGAGTTCTGTGTGCCAACCTTTGTAGTACGTGGAACACCCCCACTCTCATTTTCAGGTCACAATTGAGATCTGAAGACTTCTTTGTCCCTTGGGTCATAGTTATGAGCTCCTTTTAATGCTTCTGTAGCATTATATAACTTCCTGATCATAACACTGGCCAAAACACATTATTGCCAGTTTATATAGCTATATCACCCATTAAACCCTACTCTTTAAAGGACAAGACATTTCTGATCTACTGATCTATTTCCAGAAACTGGCATAGTGAGGGAAATATTTCCCTACACACACACACAGACACACACACATATACTATACATATATAGTTTGTGAGTGGGGCTAATATATCCTGTGGGTATTGTACCTCTCTCTGAGGAACTGGTATGTACCTGTGCTCAGGGGAGGTGTTCTATATTAAGGTGGAGTTTTTCTGCCCTCAGTGTCTAGGGGAATGTGTTGAGCAGAGAGGCTGAGTTGCTTGTCATCCGCTCACATTGATCATGGCCAGAAGAGGGCAGCAGAGAGGCACAGATCGGAGGTGATTTGACGTGGTGCAGAGACTGGGTGTAAGAGAATACAAAATCAGGAGCGAGAGTTTTGGATGCCAGAAACAGGGTGGTTCTCTTTACAGAGCTAGTACTAGGAAGGGGTAGGTTTAGCAAGGAGAGAGTTAGGAAATTTCCGGGTCTAAAGAGGATATTTAAAAGAAAATTAAAACCTCAAAACCAAGGAATGAAGCAGGAAGTAGTAAGATATTTACTTCTTGGTTAGGAGGTAATTTGTGATCATTGTGTTTTTACCGACAAGAACGTCCTTTGAAGACCAGGTCAGGCCTCCACTCTGTTTCTTATGTGACAGATGGAGGATTATGACCCTGAAAGTGTGGCCTGTGAGTCATAGGAAGGAAGGGTGAAGGGCTGAGGAAGCTTAGCCAAGTGAAGGGAAGCCACGGATGTGCAAGAGAGACTCTTCAAGTAAATGCTGGGAGGCCTGCCTCTTAGAGACAGGGCAGGTCCATGTGTTCTGAGTGACCCAGTGGGAGAAAAACTGGGACTAATGAATGGGACTAACTAAAAACTAACTAAAAACTGGGACTAACTCCCTGGGAATGACAGGGAGAGGGATCTCAAATTCAAAACTAGAACTGCCTTCTCTCTAGCCTCATCTCATGCCACTCTCCCTCTGGTCTGCCACGCTAGAGCCACCCTGGCTTCCTTTCAGTTCCTCACACATACCGAGAAGTTTGCTGCTGCTTCACTACTAGCACGGTTGGACTTCAAATCCGTCATCCCTCAAGGCTCTATTGAACTGCCATTTCCTAAGGGTCCTTTTCCGACTATCCTCTGCTCTTCTCTATCACATTCACTTCCTTTTGAACACCTGTAACTATTCATCCTTACGCATTCCTTTATTTTGCTCATTTATTGTCTACCTTACTCTGAGGGGCAAGGACCAAGTGTGTTTTACTCCTCATTTATACCCAGCATCTAGTATAATACTCAACTTGTGGTAAGTGGTTTAATACACATTTGCTGGACAAATATACTGAACAGGTTGCCTTTGGAGGGAGTTGTCCATGATAGAAGGTATTTAATATAGACTGGACATACTGTTGGCCAAGGCATTGTATAAATGATTCAGGGATCAGATGGATTTTTACGTAAAGTGGCACTTGAAGTTCCTTTCTGTCATTTGATTCTACTGTTCCAAGGAACGAAGTATGTAAAATTAATGACTCTAAAATGGAGGCAATGATGAGTTCATTGCTTATCAATGAAAAGGAAAGAAAAATAAGTATGGCTGATTAAAGAGTAATGAAGATCTTGTCAAGCTATTAATAAAAGTAGAAAATATAATTTGTAGGAGATGTGGCCCTTAAATCAGTCAGTAGACTGGGGTAGGTTCCTAGGAAAATATTTAGGGACTGATACAGAAACAGATCTGCAAACAACTACTTACTCTCTTTGTATCTTTAATAACTAGCACGGTATTTGGCACATAGTAAATAAACAATAAATATTTACTGAATAAATAAATAAGGGAACTTTTAAGAACCACACCACCATACTTTTTCATAAAGCTATCCAGCTGTAGATTCTGCATTAGCTCATCTCCTTTGCTTGATATTATTTGCCCATTTTTACAGCTTAACACATTCCTACACATGATATACTTACAACATGTCATTAATGTGGAGATAAAATAATGCCTCCATGAAGATAGTCATGCTCCTCATTGTTGAGTGTTGATGTAGAACAAAATCGTTGTTGAAAACATTTTCAGTTTTCTGAAATTGCCTGTGAGCTGCTGGTATGTTTTTGTCAAAATTGATCTTTAAGTAAATATAATAATAATGCTCATTAAGATGGTAGACATGATTTAGGTAATTAGTTTTTAGGTTTTTTTCACCATGCTTATAACACTGATTGTCAAATATTAATACTAATTAAATATATATTTATTTTAATATTAGCTATTGTGGTGAACAGACTTTAAGGTGGTCTCCATGACCCCCAACTCTTGGTTCGTATACTTTAGTAATCTCTGCCCCTTGAGTGTGGGTGGGATCTGCATCTTGTTTATAACCAATAGAATATGGAAAAGGTGATGAGATGTCATTCCTGTGATTGCTAAATTATATAAGATGCTGTCTTGCTAGTATACTTGGTCTAGGGCCTATAAGCACCAAATGACTTAATAAACAACTGTTTCTTTTGAAACAGTTGTTTCTTCTGGCTGTTTTTTCACAAGACACTAAGTGTATTGTAAATGGAGAAAACTTGGAAACTTTGCATGGAGTGCTTAGATAGTGCTTTAGGATTTGTATCTCTACTAACATACTTCATAAACAAACCAATATTCCAGTCATTTAAAGATTATAACGCTTGTTATTGACTAAGTATCTAGGTGTACTATTAAAATGTCATCATTGGCAGTAAAAGCAAAAATAGACAAACGGGGCTACATTGAGCTTAAAAAATTTTGTAAGTCAAGGGACACATCAGCAGATGAGAAAGGCAACCCACAAAACGGGGGGAAATGTTTGCAAATTATATATCTGATAAGGAGTTAAAATCCAAATATATAAAGAATTCTTACAACTCAAAACCAAAAAATCAAATAACTGGATTAAGAAATGGGAAAAGCACTTGAATAAACATTTCTCCAAAGATGATATACAGATGGCCTACAAGCAGATGAAAAGATGTTCAACATCACTAATCATCATAGAAATGCACATCAAAACCACAGTGAGATATCATCTCATGTCCATTAGGATGGCTATTATTATTCAACATAGTTTTGGAAGTTTTAGCCACGGCACTCAGAGAAGGAAAAGAAATAAAAGGAATCCAAATTGGAAAAGAAGAAGTAAAACTGTCACTGTTTGCAGATGACATGATACTATACATAGAGAATCCTAAAGATGCTACCAGAAAACTACTAGAGCTAACCAATGAATTTGGTAAAGTAGCAGAATACAAAATTAATGCATGGAAATCTCTTGCATTCCTATACACTAACAACAAATAATCTGAAAGAGAAATTAAGGAAACACTTCCATTTACCACTGCAACAAAAACAATAAAATACCTAGGAATAAACCTACCTAAGGAGACAAAAAACCTGTATGCAGAAAACTATAAGACACTGATGAAAGAAATTAAAGACAATACAAACAGATGGAGAGACATACCATATTCTTGGATCAGAAGAATCAACATTGTGAAAATGACTCTACTATCCAAAGCAATCTACAGATCCAGTGCAATCCTTATCAAACTACCAATGGCATTTTTCACAGAATTACAACAAAAACTTTCACAACTTTTATGGAAACACAAAAGACCCCAAATAGCCAAAGAAATCTTGAGAAAGAAAAATGGAGCTGGAGGAATCAGGCTACCTGACTTGAGACTATACTATAAAGCTATAGTAATCAAAACAGTATGGCCCTGGCACAAAAACCGAAATATAGATCAATGGAACAGGATAGAAAGCCCAGAGATAAACCCACACACATATGGTCACCTTATTTTTGATAAAGGAGGCAACACTATACAATGGAGAAAAGACAGTCTCTTCAATAAGTGGTGCTGGGAAAACTGTACAGCTACATGGAAAAGAATGAAATTAGAACACTCCCTAATACCATACACAAAAATAAACTCAAAATGGATTAAAGACCTAAACGTAAGGTCAGACATTATAAAACTCTTAGAGGAAAACATAGGCAGAACGCTCTATGACATAAATGACAGCAAGATCCTTTTTGACCCACCTCCTAGAGAAATGGAAATAAAAACAAAAATAAACAATTGGGACCTAATGAAACTTAAAAGCTTTTGCACAGCAAAGGAAAACATAAACAAGACAAAAAGACAACCCTCAGAATGGGAGAAAATATTTGCAGATGAAGCAACTGACAAAGGATTAATCTCCATAATTCACAAGCAGCTCATGCAGCTCAATATCAAAAAAAAAAAAAAAAAAAAACCCATCCAAAAATGGGCAGAAGACCTAAATAGACATTTCTTCAAAGAGGATATACAGATTGCCAACAAACACATGAAAGGATACTCAACATCATTAATCATTAGAGAAATGCAAATCAAAACTACAATGAGGTATCACCTCACTCCGGTGAGAATGGCCATGATCAAAAAATCTACAAACAATAAATGCTGGAGAGAGTGTGGAGAAAAGGGAACCCTTTTGCACTGTTGGTGGGAATGTCAACTGATACAGCCACTATGGAGAACAGTATGGAGGTTCCTTAAAAAAACTAAAAGAGAAAACCATAATTCAAAGAGAGTCATGTACCACAATGTTCATTGCAGCTCTGTTTACAATAGCCAGGGCATGGAATCAACCTAAGTGTCCATTGACAGATGAATGGATAAAGATGGTGTGGCACATATATACAATGGAATATTACTCAGCCATAAAAAGAAACGAAATTGAGTTATTTGTAGTGAGGTGGCTGTACCTAGAATCTGTCATACAGAGTGAAGTAAGTCAGAAAGCAAGAAACAAATACTGTATGCTAACACATATATATGGAATCTAAAAAAAAAAAGAAAAAAAAGTTCTGAGGGACCTAGGGGCAGGACAGGTATAAAGATGTAGACATAGAGAATGGACTTGAGGACACAGGAGGGGGAAGGGTAAGCTGGGACGAAGTGAGAGAGGGGCATGGACTTATATACACTACCAGATGTAAAATAGCTAGCTAGAGGGAAGCAGCCGCATAGCACAGGGAGATCAGCTCGGTTTTTTGTTACCACCTAAAGGGATGGGATAGGGAGGGGGGGAGGGAGGCGCAAGAAGGAGATATGGGGATATATGTACCTGTATAGCTGATTCACTTTGTTATAAAGCAGAAACTAACACACCATTGTAAAGCAATTATACTCCAATAAAGATGTTAAAAAAAAGTTAGGAATATAGAAAGAAAAAAACAATAAAATAAAATAGCAATTGTCTATTCTTTTTATATAAAAAGACTAAAAGATGTTATTAGTGAATGTTTTTGATCTTTGTAGGAATCATCTGAGAAATTGCATACAACTTTCATTTTGCTACATTTTCCAAATTTAGAAAAATACTATAAACATATTAATTATATATGTAGAAAAAGATGAAATGGTATTTAGTAAAAAAAAAAATTTTGTCTTTCAGATAAAACTTTGAGTTTAAAAATAAAGTTATGAGAGACAATGAAGGTAATTCATGAAGATACTTGTGAAAACTATTTAATATTCCACTATTGTATGTACTCAGAATTCTAGCTGCTGTAGGCAGGAGAATTTTACCACAGAAATACAATTGTTGAAGAACCATGAATTGAGAATGTTACTGGCCATAACTGCATAATACCTTTGCAATATGTTGCTGTTGTTTGGAGGGCACTATGGTTTGTAAAAATTAAAAAACAGAAACCTCAATTAAATAGAGTCAGAGACCAGAAGGGGGACGTCTCATACCCTAGACCAACAGGCAGAAAAAAAGACTCCCTCTTCTCACCTGGCAAGGACTCAGCCAATGAAAGACACTCACAACTCTGCCAGTGAAAAGCCATGAACTCTTTGTTTACTGCAGCCCTCCCAACTTCCTTTCCCCTCTATAAGAGTTCTTCTCTCCATCTTGCTGGGGACTTGCACATGGCTTGCCATGGTTGCAGACCCTGAATTGCTATTTTTTGCTGATCCTGAATAAACCCATTTTTGCTGGAGAAATAACTGGCACTCTATTTGTTTTAGGTCCGTAGGTTATTCTTCAACTAATCTTCAAAGCCTCCCAGTTTTGGAATCTTAGAGAATCTTAGAGAAGGAAGGAAGCCTGCATCATTTGGTTTGATTGCTTTTATTTCACATCTGGGAACACAGGGACATTATATAATCTCCTCACTGAAACAAAGCCAGAAGGCAGTGTAGTCTCTTATTCTTCCCTTCTTCTGTAGTGTGCTATGTACATATATTTATACCTTGGCTCTTCTGGCAAACAGCTCCTATGCTTAGGTGCTTTCCAAAAGTCACTTCGTTAGCATAACAAAAGACACCTTTACAACTCTCAACATTAGGAGATTCCAAGGGTTTTAGAGCTCTGCCAAGAAAGGAGAGGAAGACCAAATAAGTATTTTTTTAATTATAAGTCACAGTATCACAATAGGCATTTTTTTGTGTGTGGGGGTGGCATATTAGATCTTTAATATTGTACTAATTGCAGAAAATGCCCGGTCTTAGCTATGATTTCTCAACTATAAGATTTTAAGTGATGTCCTCATCAATTCTTTATTTAACCCCTTAGCTCTTTTAATTAGAATTGAGGAGATCAATTTTCCTGTGATGCAAACTTTGAAAAGTTCTTGCTGAAGCGACCTTTAATCCAGAATGGTTTCTGTCTCCTCTTCCGTAATATAACAGGACTTTGTAGACTGCACTAGCTTTTGATTAAATGAGAACGACTTCTAGTTGAGTACTGGAAAATGTTTTGCATCTGATGCAAAAGGTATTGGCTCCATATTCCTTTCTATTTTATGTTACTAAATATCACCCTCAACCTTAGAAATACTTGGAATTTAACTTAACTTATGCATGCCTATTAATTACTCTTACTTAAATTTTTCACTATGTATAAACATATGTCCCCTGATTGCTAATGTGGTGAACATCTTTTACTAAATATATCAAATGAAAATATTAAGAAAACAAACAAATGAAATTCATATGAAATTCAGAGAATAAGGTATGTTGATTTTCTAGGTTTACAACGTTGCTGTATACACTAGGGATCCTGGCTGTAGTTTAGGAGAGCCATCCAGTGGTTGATTTATCACACCCCAGGGTTTAGTCTTCAGTTTTACAAGGCCAGAAATTTGGTCCTGTCAGAACTCTGAGATAATTAGACCCTAGGAAATTGCTTCATTTCAATAAAAAGAGGGAGATGTATAAACTGGAATATCAATTTACTCACTTGTAATGAGAAATATAACTAGCTAGGACTGAATCACTCTTGTTAGCAGGTGAGCATATTCTTTCCCTGTGGGCAATAGACAAAGGCTACAACGTTTAATCAGAAGGCTCATTTGATGAAAATAGGTTTGTTTAATTTTAAGGAGTGCCTTTCCTAAATTAAGGGTAGATTAAATTAAGATTATAAGGATAGTCTTACCCTCTAGAGGATAGACACCTATAGAATCTATTGGCCTACAATTTCCATCCCTTGAATATGCACTCGCTGTGTTTTAGAGCTTGTCTCTTTCTTAGCCAATTGCTTTCTCTAGGCTGTTATGTCTACCTTCAAAATTCCATATCACATTTTTAACCTTTTTAAACATTGCTAATGTTATTTTAATGTTCCATACTCTAGCACTGAATATACTTGTATAATCTCATTTCTTCACTGGTCACAATTGTATAAGTTTTTGCCTAAGTAGATGTTTTGAACTCAGTCTTCTAGAGTATTTCACTATATGCTTTATATGAACTTATAACAAAAGCATAAATTATGTTTTCTAGATCAAATCAGTCTAGGGGTCAAACTAGGTTCCTCAATATGGTCATATCTACATTTTTTTAGTTTACTTGCACTCACTATGTGAGTTTTCCATTCTTACCTTAAGTCTCCTTGCAACTACTTCCTGAAGTCCCTGGAGGGCATTGCACTTTTAAGCAGCCTGATGCCCATGAAGGAAGTGCTGCACTCCTGGAGATGCCCATCAATGCAGACAGTGCAGCTGCCCCTGTTTGATGTCACTGGCCCTGGTTCCTGCCCTGAGAATGCAGTCTTCTGCTTGCTGCATGTGATACCTGTCATCAAAGCCAAGTCTGTGTCCCACTGCTGCAAGAGCTGTGGCTCATAAGCCATGCTGCCACAGAAGCAGAAGCAAAATAATGGGGTTAAGATAAATCATGATAATGGCCAACACCAAAATAAGACACTTCTGGGTAAAGTCAAACCCTGAGGCAATGGAGTCAGCAGGGGTCAAGAAAATATGTGACAACCAAGAGAGTTTGCCTTAGAAGAGAAGAGGATTTTGGAGGTGACTAGAGAAAGAAGATGAATAAAAATTAAGCTATCATTTTAGGAGGGTGGATGAGACCTGATGTTTGCCCATAGGACGCCTATAAGTGAATGTAAAGAAAAGGGCGCCGTCTTCGTGGTAGAGGCAGTCACTCATCAGGGAGCATGACTTGAAGAGATCAAGGGCTGGATTTTTCTGTTTTCATACCCTCTTGGCCAAGTGCATTTATGCAGGGGACATATCATACAACTGCTTAAAGAATTGATGACATTTAACAAGAATATTGAAAAATGACATAATTAAGGGAAACTGGATATTTTTAAGAATACAAACTTTTTTGGTGTTTATCACTAAGATATTTATCTTATAGCAAGAGTTTCTTCTTAGTTGTCAGTAAAAGGAAGGGAAGTAGGTTTAAAGTACTAAATGTAGATTAGGTTAGTGTTGGTTATCTAGTTTATGTTGTATTAACCTCACGATTCTCACTCCCAAGTGCTTTGCAGATTCAAATTGTGAGCATTTTCATTTGAGGTTAAATCTGGAATTGACTTTCAGCAGTGTGTGCTGGAGGTGTGATACAATGGAAGAGTCCTTGGCGGGAATATGCAATGGAAGAATATTAATATGGATGTGTGCATATAATAGAGTCATAAACCTTGGCAGAAAAACAACTACTTCACTTTTTAGCAAACTGATTTTCTGGACTCATCTCAAATCAATTTCTAAGATCACTATGGCCGTTTTTAGCTTCCTGAACTCCTCTGCATATCCCCTTCCCCCAACTTTTCTCCAGCTAAATCCTCCTACTTTTCAGATTCGAACCCATTATCCCCTTTTCTTCTTTGCAGTTGGCCTTTGCATTCTACCCCTTGGGTATCTGCCTCCCCAGGAACTGGCCATGAAGTGAAACTGTCTCCCTAACCTTCCCAGTAGGCCTCTCCACTCAACTTATTTTCTTGTCATGTACCAAGATGGCAACTAGAAACGGCTGGCTTTAATATCTCAGCTGTTTGCTGATCATACTGAAAAAGGGAAAATAAAAAAATAACACATGAAGAAGACATACATGTCTGAAATCTTAAAAAGTTCCTATAGGCATAGTCCTTCATCCTGAGATGGCAGCTGGTGGACTAGGTAAACACCTGTTATCTTAATCCTGGGCATTAGCCTACTAACAGCACCCCACTTTCCAGCTGCCAGCTATAATAATTTTTGGTGAACTCTTCCCTTAGCATCATAATCATCAACAACACAACAACAACAAAATAAGCATGGAAACCATTATTTTTTGGTATAATCAAATGAATTTTATTGCTGATAAATTGATATCTTATTTCTTCAGACTTAGACAATAATAGATATCCTTTTCTACATATTGATTTATTCTTGTTCCTTCCTTTTCTTTTTTGGAACTGGACTTCAGGTGTAGTGACTTGTTTTGAATAGAACCGTTTAAACAACCTGAGCCCCTGGATCTGAAACCCTGGGAAACATCTTTTAAGATCCATGAGCCAAAGTACTGAGTTTGCGATTTCACCCTTGATCCCATTTTCTGTCTTCTCAACACATTTAAAAATTATGATACAATAATACAGATTCGAGCTCTAAGTTGCTTATATCTGTAGGACTGAACTGCTCGAACTCTATAGCCCATATTGAAATTAAATATTGAACATTTTCCTGACTATTGGTCAGATTATCAAATTTCATCCTGCTAGGCTTGTACTAATCTATATCATCCACAAACAGTTTATGAAAGTACTACTTTTGTTACATAATCTTTAGCAATAAAATATCATTTGAAAAGTATTTTAATATTTCATTAAAAGGTAATTTGTCTTTGTAAGAATATTAATATTTCATTACAAAGGGTAATTTGTCTTTGTAAGAATTGTGATTTTGTAAAAAAAAAAACAAAACAAAACAACACACAATCCTTATATAATAGCATTTGAAGTATGAAATGTCCTTTATCTCTTGCTCTCCTCCAAGGAATTAAAATGAATGCTCGAGACTTAAAAACCACATCATCATTGTGAATCAAATAGGAGGTAATATTCCCTGGTATTAAATAACTCATGAAAACTAGCATAAAGAATATAGCATGATGAAAATTAGACAAGGTAATAATGAGGTTCACTGTATGGTTTCCCAAAATCCATAGAGAGGAAGTTCAATGAGTCCTAGTGGCAGAAGGGACTTAGGGATCATATAATCCAACCACCCACTGTGCTGGAGAGAAAACCACAACAAAATAGTATACATGAGTTTCCTAGGGCTTATTGTTGGCATGTAGGGATGCAGCACGCAATTCTTCTAACTTCCAGTCTTAAGAGTTTATTAAGCCATGCTGGTTGTAATCATTATGCCACCAAAATTTTGGCATCTTTTTCAGCCTCATCATTAGTACCATGAAATATATCTGGTGACAATGAACTTCAGTCACTTAAAAATATACTTCGTTGTTATACATAAAAAAATTCTTAGAGGAAATCTTACTTCCTTTAAGCCTTGCCTAATTTTCACATACACAAATGCTTGTCATTACAATTTGTCCTGAAGGAAAACATTTTAGTGCTGTGCTGTTGCCTGTGTTATTCCATAGTGAAGCTGCTCCTGTATTTCGTGTGAGTGTCGTTATTATTGTAGAGAGGGGAGGAGTCATTTACTGTCAATCTGCTTGTCGGAAAACTCTACTTAGTGGTTGTATTAGGGTTCTCCCGAGAAACAGAACCAACAGGATGCATATAGATATTTAAAAAAAAGGATTTATTATGGAAATTGGTTCACATGGTTATTGAGGGGAAGAAGTCCCACAGTCTGCCATCTGTAATATGGAGAACTAGGAAAGCTGGTGGTATAATTCAATCCTGGAGTCCAAAGGCTGAGAATAAAGAGCTCTGATGTCCAAGAGTAAGAGGAGATGGACATCCCAGTTCAAGAAGACAGAGAGAGAATTTGCTCTTCCTCTGCCTTTTTTGTTCTATTTGCGCACTCAGTGGATTGGATGATGCCAGCCCACCCTTGTGAGGACAGATCTCCTTTACTCAGTCTACTGATTCAAATGCTAATTAATCTTTTCCAGAAACGTTGTCACAGACAACACCCAGAAACAATGTCTTATCACCTACCAGGGAATCCCTTAGCCCAGTCAAGTTGACACATAAAGTGACCATCAGAGAGGTTATGCTTTTTATTTTCAGAAACTGTCATTGATTGAGTATAACTCTGAACTCAAAATTCTAGTGTCTACATTGTCCTGTAGTTGAAAAATAATCTACCAATGAATCTACCCTTATCTCAAATTTTGTGTAGCAGTTTGGTTTGCCTGTCACACCATCAATCAGCATTTTCATATCTGCAACGATTCAGCCAATGTCATTCTAAGTCAGAAGGAAATAGTATTACCCCCCAGACATTATTGCAATATGTTTCAAAAAGTATAAATCTATTTACAGGTGATGTGAAACATTCTTCACATTTATAGCCACTTAATTGTTACTTCAATAGTGAAGTTAGCCTTGACTATGAACTGGATCCTTTTGAGACGCTTATTTATGAAGAAGACAAGTTCCTCTTTTCAAGAATTCTGAGGTGCCAGTATACTTTGATTTGGCTTTAAGTTGCTCCTAACTGAAGATCTAAAACTCAACATTAAAGAAAGAATTTTAGTTTTTAATGAAATGTGGAAATTGATGACCATATATTTTAGCACTGTAGAGTTTTTCCATTATCTTTCTCTAGAGAATCTTGCCAATGGAAACTAAACAACATGCATCATCTGGTGTTTTCCTCTAAAACTTACACTGCTAACAGAAAACGGCATGTTCAGAGTTTTCACAGAAAATTATTACGTTCCCTCCTTGTTTCCTTCTTCCATTTCTGAGGGTAACTCAACATGGGAAAAGGGGCGCCCTGACTTACCCATAAGCAAAAATATTTGCCAAAACCTCACATTTCTTTAAACAGTTACCTTTCCCAGGTCTGATAAAGTAACTGAATTAAAGAGCTATAGAGCATAGGGAATGACATTAATCCAGTTATCTCTCAGAGTGCAGTAAAGAAAATCTGGATTCGATTTTGGTAATGGAAAAATGAGTACCTCATTGAACCCAATATTTGTGATGATTATTACACTGAATAAGAGAATTAGTTCACTAATTAGCTCTTGGCAGTTCACCTCAATTGATTTTCAACTTTGAGGCAGAGCAAGTAAATATAACTTTGAGGCAGAGCAAGTAAATCTGTTAACTGGAATGAAAGGTTTGAAAATAAAACATAAATGTATTCCTTTTTTCTTTTCTTATGTAAGCTCAGTTGTAAATCATCTCTTACCTTTTGTCAATCCCAAATCAATTTTGATTTCTCTTTTTTATTTTAATATTTATTTATTTATTTTTGGCTGCACCTGGTCCCCGTCACTGTGCGTGGGCCTCCTCCAGCTGCGTCGAGAGGGAACCGCTCCTCATCGCGGCATACAGGCCTCTCACCGCAGCAGCCTCCCCTGCTGCGGAGCACGGTCTCCAGGCACATGGGCCTAAGCAGTTGGGGCTCACGGGCCCCAGAGCGCAGGCCCAGAAGCTGCAGCGCTTGGGCCCAGCCACTCTGTGGCATGTGGGATCCTCCTGGACCAGAGCCCAAACCCATGTCTCCTGCATTGGCAGGCAGACTCCCAACCACTGCGTCACCAGGGAAATCCCTGATTTCTCCTTTTAATTTTAATTTCTGTAACAGAGAACTCAATCAAGCTGACATCATGTTCTTCTAGCTTTATGAATCAAGTGATATACCTACTATCTGTATCAGCACTGTGTCAGGCACTGGGAGAAATACAAAGACATACAACATGTATAACACGGAGTTTCTGTCTGGAAGGAGGTGGCAATTTAGCTGGAGGGACAAGCAATGCACACCCAAAGTTTCAATAACAATTTGGTAATTAAAAACAATAGAGTGTGAACTAATGGAATTTGCATTTATCCAGTTTACAAAAACAGTAAGTAATCTGATTGACATCCTAACTTTTGTTTTTGGAATACCTGAGGCATCATAGTAATTTGAAATGGTTCTATCTTTCCACAGGCAATAAATTCAGCTTCTATGAGTGTATATGTATAGGCCAGACATGGTTAGAGGAAAGAATATATTTGGAATCAGAGGACCTGAGCTTCTGACTCATCCACATGGCTGATTTACCTTGAGTGAATTATCTAACCTCCTCAAGTGTAAAATAATAAAAATAATAGCACATGCTTGTAGTTGGCTGATCTCATTAATGACCATAATTAATGGCATCCCTGTAATGTCTTTTTCCTCATACTATAACACCAGGCTCAGCCATGTGACTTTCTTTGGCCAATGGGACAGTAGCAAAGGAAGCAATATGACAACATATTTTCTCTTTCTTTTCTCTTGCTCTTCTCCCTTTAATCATGAGAACGTGCACAAAACTAGGGGATGAGTCATGTAGAGCAGAGTTAAGACAGCTCACTTTGTCCATCTAAGGCCCAAGGCTTGTGAGAGAACCAAGGTAAGGTAATCATAGTTGTTTAGGTGACCTGCCACTGATTGCAGATGCATGAATGAGCCGCGCTAAACTCAGGTGAACTGTGCAACCAGTGCCATCAACCCTTAAGCAAAGATAAGTGATTATTGTTTTATGTCACTGAGGTTTGCTGTTGAATTGTTACACAGCAGTAGCTAACTGATAAAATACTTCATTGTTACTGTGGGAATTGAATAGGACAGTGTATGTGAATGAGTTTTGCAAACTGTGAAGCAATATACAAATAAGAGTTAAAACTTTTTTAAGATCAATGGTTTATTGAAGATGAGGACATAGAGAGTGATGAGATGTAGATGTTAGTTATTTCTAGTATCCATCCAAGTGTCCAAGTCATTCTGTCAATTTTTGTTGTTGTTCAAACTGATATAAATTTATTGTGGTCACCTATTTATTTGTCCAATGGCTCAGAAGTTCCTATCACTTATAAATAATTATTTTAAAAGGATACAGTAGGGGACTTCCCTGGTTTTCCAGTGGTTAAGACTATGTACTCCCAATGCAGGGGCTCCAAGTTTGATCCCTGGTCAGGGAACTAGATCCCGCATGCCCCAAGTAAGAGCGCGCATGCTGCAACTAAAAGATCCCGCATGCTGCAACTAAAGATCCTGCATGCCGCAACGAAGACCTGATGCAGCCAGATAGATAGATAGATAGATAGGTAGATGGATAGATACGGTAGGAAAAGCCCAATTCTAAAACGTAGGTATGGGAAAAAGTCACATGATTGTGTTCACTTAAATCATTTAGCTACATAAAATTTTCATTAGCAAGCAGCCAAGATTTTTTTCCTTAGCAAATTATTAATAGTTTGGCTTGACCAAAGTCAGGGCAGAGAAAAATCCAGGAAGAAAATTATGTATTTGAAATTATTTAACACTAATTTATGGAATAGTTTTACACTGCTGACTTTTTAAAAATTAGATACTGTAAATATAAATAGAAAATGAATCTACTATTTCTAAATAGAGTGTTCTCTGAAAGCTAAATTTTAAAAATAGGCCCTTGGATTTTTGAGCACATTTTTCCAATATCAACAATGATATGTTCTGAGGGTAATCTATTTAAGCGCATTTAACAGTAATCATTTAACAAATTTTATTGGGAAACTTACGTAGGCCTGGCTCTGTTCTAAGGGATAGAGATATATTAGTGACTAAAACAGACTATTCCTGTTCTCATGGAACTTGCATTTTATTAGGGGGTCAGAAATAAGCAAGTCACATAGGTAAGTAAGCAGTATGTTATCTGTCAATAAGTGCTATGTAAGAAAACAAATCAGGAAGGGGGATATGGAGTGTGTCAGTAGGGTTGCAACTTTTACTTAAATGGTTTTCACTACAGTAGCTAAAGAAGTGGGCCAGGAGCTGTGAACACGAAGAGAACAATGCTTTGTGTCTGATGAAGGATTATTTCTGGTGGTTTGGCCTTCCTTTTCCTGCTCTATCCTCCCTCCGTAAGGCCATAGTTTTCATTCTGTATTTGTTGGGATAAAATATAGAGATGAGGCGGGAAAGCGTGAGAAGGGCACAATGGCTGAGGGAGAAGAGGAAGAAAGAAGAGAAGAAACATAAGGCAATGGAAGAAAGAAGAGAAGAAACATAAGGCAGTAGCTCCTCACATGTGGGTAAATCATCAGACGCGGAACTTAGAATTTTCTATCTTATAATGTACTTCTGTATATCAACGTCTTTTCCCTGTTTAAGAATATATGTTACTCAAAGGAGGGAATATGTGTGCAGTGGGGCAAAAAGTAAAGGGGGTTATTAGTGTGCTGGACTAAGAACCTCAGTCGTGAGAATGTTATTTCATATGAGACAGTAGAACCCGTTACAGTGGGTGCCTGCTGACTATTAAACTATCCCAAAATATACTCTCTCAAAACAGAATTTTATTTTGCTCATGATTTTGTAGGTCAAGAATCAAGTTCCCTTGGGGCCAGAAGATCCACTTATAAGATAGCTCACTCATGACTGGGAAGTTGGTGTCAACTATTATCTGGGAACTCAGCAGGACTTCAGTCTGGGACCTCAGTTCTTCTTTTTCTTTACTGAAGTATAATTGATTTACAACGTTGTATTAGTTTCTGGTATACAGCAATGTGATTCAGATATAATATATATAGTTTCAGATTCTTTTCTATTATAGGTTATTACAAGATATCAAATACAGTTCCCTTACTGTACAGTAGGTCCTTGTTGTTTATCTAGTTTACATATAGTAGTTTGTATCTGTTAATTCCAAATTCCTAATTTATCCCTCCCCCCAACTTTCCACTTTGGTAACTATAGTTTGTTTTCTATGGCTGTGAGTCTATTTCTGTTTTGTAAAGAAGTTCATTTGTATCATTTTTTAGATTCCACATATAAGTGATATCATATATTTGTCTTCTCTGTCTGATTTCCTTCACTTAGTATGATAATCTCTAGGTCCATCCATGTTGCTGAAAATGGCATTATTTCGTTCTTTTTTTATGGCTGAGTAATATTCCATTGTGTATATACATATACCACATCTTTTTTATCCGTTCATCTGTCAGTGGACATTTACGTTGCTTCCATGTCTTGGCTATTGTAAATATTGCTGCTATGAACATGGGGTGCATGTATCTTTTCGAGTTATAGTTTTATCTGAATATACGCCCAGGAGTGGGATTGCAGGACCATACGGCAACTCTATTTTTAGTTTTTGAAGGAACCTCTGTACTGTTTTCCATAGTGACTGTACCAATTTACATTCCCACCAACAGATTAGGAAGGTTCCCTTTTCTCCACACCCTCTCCAGAACTTGTTATTTGTAGACTTTTTGATGATGGCCATTCTGACTGGTGATATGTGGTACCTCATTGTAGTTTTGATTTGCATTTCTCTAATAATTAGCGATGTTGAGCATTTTTTCATAGGTCTATTGGCCATCTATATGTCTTTTTTGGAGAAATGTCTATTTAGTTCTTCTGCCTATTTTTTGATTGGGTTGTTTGTTTTTGTGTAATTGAGTTGTATGAGCTGTTAGTATATTTTGGAAATTAAGCCCTTGTCGGTAGCATTGCTTGTGAATATTTTCTCCCAGTCTGTAGGTTGTCTTTTCGGGTTTTTTTTTTTTTTTTCTTTTTGGTTTCCTTTGCTGTGCAAAAGCTTGTAAGTTTGATTAGGTCTGATCTGTTTATTTTTGCTTTTATTTCTGTTGCATGGAGAGACTGAGCTAAGATAACATTGCTACGATTTATGTCAGAGAATGTTTTGCCTGTGTTCTCTTCTAGGAATTTTATGGTGTCATGTTTTATATTTAAGTCTTTAAGCCATTTTGAGTTTATTTGTGTGTATGATATGAGGGTGTTGTTCTAATTTCATTGATTTACATGCAGCTGTCCAGCTTTCCCAACATTGCGTGCTGAAGAGACTGCCTTTTCTCCATTGTACATTCTTGCCTCATTTGTCGAAGATTAATTGACCATAGGTGTGTGGCTTTATTTCTGGGCTCTCTGTTCTGTTCCATTGATCCACATGTCTGTTTTTGTGCCAGTACCACACTGTTTTGATTACTGTAGCTTTGTAGTATTGTTTGACATCTGGGAGGGTTATGCCTCCAGCTTTGTTCTTCTTCCTCAGGATTGCTTTGGGAATTCTGGGTCTTTTGTGATTCCATATAAATTTTTGGATTATCAGTTTCTCTTTGTGGGCTTCTACATTGGGTCACTTGAGCTTCCTCACAGCATGGTATCTAGTTTTTAAGAGTGAGGATTTCAGTATTATATATTCTCATTTATATGTGAAATCTAAAAAAGTTGAACTCATAGAAACAGAGAGTAGAATGGTGGTTACCAGGGACTGGGGGTGAAGGGCATTGGGAAGATCTTGGTAAACGGTACAAATTGGCAACGAGAGGATGAATAAGTTCTGGAGCACAGCATTGTGATTGTAGTCTACAATACTGTATTATATATGTCAAAATTGCTAACAGACTAGATCTTAAAAGTTCTCACTACAAAAAAGAAATGATAATTATATGATGTGATAGAGGTGTTAGCTAATGCTAAGGTGGTAATCATACTGCAATATACAAATATATCAAATTAACACAACTCGTGTGCCTGCAACTTACACAATGTTTTATGTAAATTATATCTCAATAAAAAGGAGTGTTCCAAGAGAGAGATAGTAGATCTGTCAGTTTCATAACGTCTGGGCTGAGAAACAGGTACAGTGTCAATTCTGCATTATTTTGTTCATTAAAGCAATCACAGAGCACTTACAAAATTAAGGGGAAGGGTTATAGACATTTATCTCTCCTTGGTTAAATTAAGATGTTGAATGAGAAAGAAAAAGTGTGTTATTCCTACTTGATTGTCAGAAGTCTTTGAATTTTAAGACTATTTATTTTCCTGTGTCTAACACAGTGCCTAAGGTTGTCATTGTAAAAGTTAATTTTATATTGTTCAGTTTTTGAGGGGAAGTGTGAAAGATGTCTTCCAAAAATTGAGAGAGAATAAACTACATAGGATCTTTCTTACGTTGATTGTTTCACTCTAAGCAGTCCATGTCACTTCCCCAAAGCAATTTTCCTTTCATTGCAGATTATGACTGACCAACTGGACATGAGCTATAAAAATCAGAGGAGGAGAAATTGCTTTAGTATATTCAAAGGCAGGAAAGAATGTTTCCTCCATCATGAGCCACTAAGCTGCAGGTACTGGGGGCTGCTGCTTGTTGGAGATCCCTGAACAAACCTAATAGCCCATAAAGACAGGACAGGCTTAAGGCCAAGCTACTGGGTAGAACTGTCAGAAGAGTTTTAAAAGTGAGTCATGCAGTGTTGATTTTAACTCAATGTTGTGCTTAGGTGTGTAAAAAACCATTCATCATTATTTCACTGATAAAACTGTGCTTGGTACTCAGCTGGAGTGCAGCCTTATGAGGCTCTTGGAAAACTTACGTTTCATTTTTGTGTGTATTGGTTAATGCTGCTTAGAAAGGGTACACAGATTAAAAAAAAAACTTTTTAAGAATAAAGGTTGATAAATGTATCTGAAAGCTAAATGTGACTGACGACTCATGGTTGCCTAGAGATGGGACTCATTATTCCCTCTATAGTGTGTTAATTTTTTATCTAGAAGGTCAGACATTTTTCAGAGTGGAATGAGTCCCTACATTTCCAGACAAGATCAAGAAAGCCCTGTTCCTGAGAATTAAAGGGAAATTGACATTTAAAAAAAAGTTTTTCTAATTGGATCAGAAGTTAGGGTGATAAAAGAAGCAAAAAATCAGTGACTTTCTATGAACTTTTTTTTTTAATCAGCAAGGCAACATAGAGAATGGACAAGTTGACAGTTTAGAAGCAACTTAGAGTCTATCCTCTGATGGATGGACAAGTTGTTTCATGTCAGAGGTCTGATAAAAAAGTATAACTGTAAGGATCATGACAGTATGATCCTCAGTTAGAAGTCTTGAAAACCGTAAGAGAGTCTAAAATCTAAAAAGGGACAGAAAGGAGAGGAATTGACACCTAACTTTACCTGGAGATTCCTTTCCTGCCCACTGCCTTCCCTACTGATTGCCAAGTGCTTATCTCCCAGCTTCCGCTTTGTAATACTGTGGTTGGGACCCTGTAAACTACAGTCCCTTTTGGATGCTGACTCCTATTAGGCACTATAAAGATGGGGAACTAGAGAGAAATTGGAAGGCTGAAGGAGGAAATGGGGCTTGTTCTTTCTTTTTTTGTTTCCCGATCCCATCAGAGTCATCCTAGCAATGGTACTTCATTTAGAATGTGGCATTTGGTTCCAGTAGCAGCAGGTGGTTCCGAGTTCCATTTTCTTTTTTGTACTCCCTGTACCAGCATCACTGGATCTTTCCAGATTACCAGCACTAGCTAGCTGGTGTCCCTCCTGTAAGTCTGAGTCCTGGCTCTGCCAGGTCCTCCTCTGAATTCCTGAGGTACCAGTGCCATCTGGCAGTGGCTCCTTCTTGGAGATGTACATCCAGTTTTTCAGGATCTTTCTTCTAAGCTTCTAATTTCTTAGAACCGTAGGGCAGTAGCTACTTCTTTTAGTTGCCATTTCTGTGATACCTCTCTGTTTACTTTTTGCCTTTTTACCTCTTTTATCCTATTTATTAATTCTTTCTATTAAATCTCTGTTAAAATCACTGATGAGTGTGACTGTGACTGATACATCTATTTTGCAGGAATGTTTACTGTAGGCCCCAGTGTTACTCTGTTACCATAGAAGGGCAGAGCCCGAATCTTTTCCTATCTATTCCGCACTGAGATACAATAATAACGTTAATTCACAAGTCTTGCCATAGTGCGGTGGATAATCAGCTAAGCATGCTAAAGAAGGGAAATGTTGGATTCTGCTGAGGAGTCATTATTTAACTTGTTCAGAACTTCGGGGTCCTGCCAAGTCTCCAAAGGTCAATATTTTCTCATCAAATTCTTTTTATAATCCTTTTATTCACCACCCACCCCCCAAATGTAAATGTCATTCCATGGTTTTCTGGTTTACATGTATGTCCCTGAGAATTTCATTTTGTCCTTGACCCCTGTTGGTACTTTTCCTCCTTTTCAAACGGTAGGTGAAGTGAAGTGAAGTAGGGGAGCAGGGGTGGGAATAAGTTTCCTGAGTGATTAGGGTATGGTGCCATTAAGACCACACGCAACAGGATGTTCAGAACACAGATTAAGGATCTGTGGAGTGTGTATAAGGAAATGCTTCCTACAGGAGGTACATCTGAGTTGAATCTTGAAGGATGAACTGGAGTTAATAAGAGGAAAAGGGAGGAGCATATAGGTTGCTAGAACTAGATAAGATATATCTAAATATCTGGGTAAAAGGAGCAAATTTGTAACATTTGGGCATATTACATAACAGATGGGAAGGACAAAATTGGCTTTCCTGCCATATCTATTTTCTAGGCCCAAGAACACTTGTTGAGAATTGAATATTAAGTAAGCATCAGGATATATAGAATTTTTTTTATTTTGGTCTTCAGTTTTTTTATTTATTGAAGTATAGTTGATTTATGATGTTTCAGGTTTACAAAGTGATTCAAATATATATATAGTAGATTCTTTTCCATTGTAAGTTATAAGATACTGAATATAGTTCCCTGGGCTATACAGTAGAACCTTGTTGTTTAAGGATATATAGAATTTTAACTGACTTTCATCAAAGTATATTATTTACATTATCTTATTTACTAATTGTTTTGGGTAGATATATGTTAGTTTCCCAATTAGACTAAGTAGAGACAGTGCTAAATACTATTTTGTGTCCACCCACCGTCACCTTACACAGTGACACATAAATAACTTAATAGATACCTGTGGAATAAATAATTAATGAAACTTTAAAAACACCATTAGGTATTAAAAAATGGTCCACTTAAACCAGTATTCTCTCGTGGAGAAGAACTTTTTTTTTTTTTCTGTCTATGATATTAGTCTCAAAAGCCAAGGAAAGTACCACTTCATCTACAATTCCCAAGATTTCCCTATAATGACCCTCTTAACAGAATGTGCATATAAATTTGGTTAATGACTGGATCATACATGGTTTTCCAAATATAATTGGAAGACAGTTTTTCTTTAAAGCTGTCATGGAGGGGTTTGATTTGTGGTAAAATAGTTTAGCCACCTTTGGGATGTTCACCTTCTAGGCAAGCTTCTTAGTTGTACTTATGTTAATTTGGAGACCTTTTGCTTGAAGGCAGTACTTATATTCTACTGTATGAACTAAAGGAGATATGTCTCCTTTCTATTTTCATACCAGTAAAATCAGATGGTAAAGCTAAGACACAGGCTTGGCCAACAGGTATTATCTTGTAGGACTTTGAATCTTTTGCAAGTGATAGCACAATACAATGATTGTTAGCATGATGTGACCTTCCCTGGTTATCTTCTGCGTAGCCCTCCAGAACTTACTTGGTACCTGTCAAGTTTTCAAGCGTGGTCCTCCAATCTTCTAATATCATTCCAATAAATTCTCTTTTTGCTTCAGATTATTATGTAATTTTCTACAGTTTGCAACCACATGCAACAGATATAGATATATATAGATATAGATAGATATATAGATATATAGATATAGATATAGATATATCTATATATAGATATATATAGATATCTATATATATATCTATATATAGATATCTATATATATATATATAGATATATATCTATCTATCTATCTATATATATATATATATATAGATATATATAGATATAGATAGTGTTGTTAAAGATGTAAGAAAACATGTTACTCTTTATCCTCATTCAAAACTGATCGTTTTAAAGAAGTAAAAATATTACTATAAAGTGGAATTTTGACCCAAAAAAGAGCATTTCTGTCTTTAATATCAGCCATCTGTGAACAAGTTTCCCAGTCGATACAAGGGTTTTTGACAAGTATTGTAAATGTCTTCAAGTGACACACATTTCTGAATGGAGATTTCAGCGTTTCCCCAGTGAATGTGATGAGCTGTCCAGATGGTACCCTGATAGCCACTCAGCAGAGTCCTTTAGCGATAACAATTAACAACTAATTACATTTAATGCCTTGAAAGGAGTCCAGTAGCATTCATTTGATCAGAAATCCATCCCTGGGTAGTTCCAGAAGAGAGAAAAGACTTCCAGCGTAGCCATCTGGATGCTCTTTTTTTCCCCCTGCTCTTGCCACTGAGGAGGGTTTAGTGATGTCCACGACGCCTTTTGGAGTACATATTCTGCTCTGGAAGCTGCTTAAAGAGTGGGCCTTGCTGAATTAAATTGGCTTTTGTCCCATTAAAGGCAAGAGTCAAGTCACATAAAAATCCTCTGTCTGGATGGAGAGGACAAGAGAGAAAGCTTGGAAAACCTGCGCCAGACATTTGTAGTGGTTGTAGGAGTTACGACATACAACAGTGCCAAAACAAAGTTGGGACAATATGACCTACCTGATTAATTCAAAGAATTGCAGGTTGCTTCTCCTCATACTTATCTCCACAAACACAATATCTCTTCCCATAGAATGTACACAGGAAATTAGCATTATAAAAAAGCTTGATCAGTTTATAGACTCTTAGTTTAGAATTCATGACAATTCTGGTAGAAACTGGCATAGAACATACACTTTTCCATGTATGTTATTTACTTTCCTGTTCAACTGATAGCCCTGTCCTGTATAACGAATGCCAAGTACTTTCTCATGGAAGACAACTGAACATCATATAGTAATCTTCCATCTAGCAACTTTGTCTTGGTGCCACTGTTCGCTGGGTCTAGAATCTAGACAGTTGAGTCATTGTAGGCAGCAGGTAGTCAAGTGGTAAAATGTAATAAAATAATAACTTTTCCCCTCCGGAAATGGCCTAAAAGCACAATGGAGGGCTTCAGAAGCTTAAGAGGCCATGCCTGTGTTATTTAATCCCAAGCTGGGCCAATAGGATTTTAATTCCTGGAAATGTGAATTTTGGAAGAGGAAGGGATACTTCGAGTTTTGAAACTGGGTCATATTAATGGCAACACTCTAGAAGAAAGGGTCTTCTTGAACATTTTTATGTGTACTTAAAGCATAACTTTTAACAAAGTGTATTTTCATAGCTTTTGATATACAACGTTTTTGTTATCTTTTTTCTGCATATATTCTATAATTTCAATTTGACTTTTTAGTTTAATTCAAGTGTTTGTTTCAGTCAATTCAGAATAGATTAGCACTAACTTCATGGTTATTAGGGTCAGTCAAGGGCTGTGCTCCATTAATGCTTACTCAGAACCATCTGAAATGTTGCCAGTCACTGCAGCACAAGTTGGAGAGAAATAGAGAATAGCACCTTAAATACTTCTGCTCACATTTTATTGGCTAATTCAAGTCACAACACCATGCCTACATTCAAGGGTGTAGAGAAATACAGTCCTATCACATCACAGAATGACAAAAAGTAGAAATACTAGAAATAGTGATGAGAAGCACTAGTGTAGCATGCCAGTTGGAGGAATTTTTGTTCTTGGTTTTGTCATGATCAGAGAATGTTACCTGTACTCTTTCTAAATTTTGGAATTTATTGAAGTTTTTTGGTGGTTGAATATATAATCAGTTTTTGTGACTTTCATGAACACTTGAAGAAGGTATATTACTTATATCCAAGGTATAGAATTTTATATATATATCAATTACATATACTTTTCATTTATGACATTTAATTTTAAACAATGCATTTTGTCTAGTTAAGCTACCATGAGCTGAGACACATTATTTTAAATACTTCTGTTGATCTTTTTATGTTCTGTAATTTTTGCTTTTTAATGTTATTTGGTGTAAATATTAATAAATGTTAATCCTTCACTATAAATTGAGCATTTAAAAATTTTAAAGCACTCTGTTTTCCTAATTTTATACATTTCCCCTGAATTCAACAGTATCTGGCATTAATATCATGATTTCTGATATCTTTTAAACATGTACTAATCAAGCCTTTTCCTCCATCATTTTGTCAGTTACCAATGATCTCCACTTTGCCTGCATTGATCAATCTGTCTTCCTTGAAAGACTTTTCACTTGTCTTCTAGAGTATCACCTTGTCTATTTTCCTTCTACTTCCCTAGTTGCTAATGTTTTCCTGTCTTTTTTTTTTTTTTTTTTTTGCTGTTTTTTCTTCTCATTTCCTGAAACCTGTCAGTTAGTTGGAGTGCTCCAAAGCTCACTCTTTGGAACTCTTGGCTTCTTTATCTATATTCTTTTAGTGATGCCACCTAGACTTATGGCTTAAATACCATCTGTACTCTATCAGTCAGGGTCCAATCAGGAGACAAATCACACCAGTCATTTCAACAGAAATTAAATACAAATAATTATTGACTAGGAATAAATTTGTTGACTATATTTCCGATAATTATCATTCTGAGATACTCTATTGGGGAACATTTTCAGCAAGTAGAGTTTTGAAAGGGCTAAGGGTTGAACGCTTTCAGCTGTCATTTCTCAGTATAATTTTTCGTTTTTCCTACATGTGAGCTACATTTCTGCCTGTGAAAGCAGTGAGTATGTCTGAGTGTGTAGACTATGCCTGCTATACTCAAGGCACTGGCACTAATTCTCTAGCTTCTCTGTTTTCACTTGGTCATGTGCTATTTATTGGTCTTTACTTGCATTGGAGAAGTAGGAAGGTAAGAATATAGAGATTTCGTTGACCATGGATATAGAAATAAGCAAAGCCTTTCAGGTACCTTTGGTTCCAAGCCTCTCAGAATCATTTGGATAAGGCGGATATCTGAGGTTCTTCTCAAGGCTCACAGTAGTTCAATAGAGTCCTCAGTTGGACTGTAGGATAGAGGTCTAGGCAGGAGTGATATGGTTCTTTGCCATGTTTTACTTCTATATCCATATGTTCCTTGGGAATTTGCTTATCAAAAGCAGAACTGACCCTGTACTTAGATACAAATATCAATCGGTATCAAATTTAACACTACTTATAATTTCTCTAATGTTTTTGTGCAACTAGAAAGAAGAAAATACATATTACAAAAAGATTTACATTTCTCTAATGATTAATGATGTTGAGCATTCTTTCATATGTTTGTTGGCAATCTGTATATCTTCTTGGGAGAAATTTTGACTGTATTTTCTCCAGTCCTAGTTCTTATTTACTCTTTTTAAAAAACTACATAACTGTTAAAATTTTGTCCATTTTTATGAATGTTTTTGTTGTCTGTGTCATCAAAATATGAGTATTTGGAATTAGATACTCATGGAATTAGATACGCATTTAATTAAAAGAAAATACTGGCCACATACTGGGCAGTGCTGTCCTCTTGATTTTGCAGTGGAGGACACTGAGGCCTAGAGATATTCAACGACTTATGCAAGGTCACAGTTTAGTTTTTGTTTTTTATCCTACATTGTTGTGAGGGCTGAGAACTCCATGCCTCCCACTAACAACTTCCATTTTCTTATTCAAGTGGATGCTTAGAACCTTTTACTGGTTAGACTATTTTAATTTCAACAACAGAGTTTGACCTAGTGAATTGACCTTTATGAAAGCTAATGAGGAATTAAGCTGCCTAAAAAACTTGAGCTGAAAGATTTCCCCAGGTCTTTTATATATTATAAACATACAGGAGACAGGGGCCAGCATTTGCATTTGTACATTGTGAGGTACAGGGAAGGAATTAATAAACACGGTAGAATGAATTGCCTGCTGGGCACTTCTAATGTTTAAGAGCGACCAGGAACTATCACACTTCTGCTCTTACTTCAGTCAGGTACATATTGTACCCTTCAAGTCTCCAAACATCCTCTGTCAGTGATTATACACCTGTGGTCTCAGTGCCACGTGTATCCAACAGGAGGTAGAAAACGACACGAGCAGAGAAAATCACTCACTGCCTTAGGCTCAGAGCTTCTTTTCTGGTTCTACTCAGGAATGCCACGGCTTCAAATTCTCTAAGCTGTTGGATTCTGTACTTGTTTTGACCTTCAAGATTCTGCTGATCTCTCCAGCCTTGCCTAAAACCATGGACTTAACCCTTTCCTGCTTTCTGCTGACCTTAGACTTCTGTTTTAAGACCCACTTTGCAGGACTTGTCGGATTCATGACCCGTTGCCTCCTCTGACCTCCGATTCACATCTGATTGCTCAAATCTGGTTGGAATTCAAAACTCTTCCTTTTGCTTCTGTCTGATGATCACCAGCCTCATCAATGCTTGGGCATGATACTTCATGCTTTAATTTGGTTATTCTACAGTTTTCCTAATAGTTTTTCATTGTCCTGTCCCTGAGTTATCTAAGTTAGTTACCTGAGAATGACTGTGAAATTTACAGTAAAAACTGAAGTGATTGCAATCACAGGAGGTATGATGATGTTTCTGAGGAAGAAACATAATAAAAATTTCTGCCTTTTAGGGACTGAACTTTTCACATTGAGTTGATACCATGTTTAAATCTAAAAAAATACATCTATTTATCAAAATTCAGAGTGAGGGTTTGAACCCTTTCCCATTTCCCACCCAATAGTTGTAGTAACAGGAATATCCCAAAGAACTTAGGAGAGGCAAAAAGAGCAGTGCTTCAGCCTCACCAGGTAGCAAGGGCAACCTTTCTCTAATCAGTTTCCCAAATCTGCCTGTGCTTTTGATTTTGAGTCTGGACACCTTACTAAACTACTGTTTCCTAGGTCCCACCTAGAACATTTTATGAGAGTTTGGTCTGGAAATATGAATTTTAAACAAATACTCTAGTGATTCTGATGCAGTAGGCCAGTATTTGAGAACCACTACTCCTAGTAACTGGGGGTAACAATTATGCGGATCATAATTGAGAGAAAGAAAAATCTTAAAAAAAAAGAAAGAAAAGAAAGAAAAATCTTAAAAAAAAAAAATCTCAATTTGACACAATTGACAAAGACTCTATATTTAAGTTTTGACAAAAGAGCAATTGAGAGGAGACAGAATTCTCGGCAATTATTATTAAGTCCTTGATACAAGAAGTTGAACAACCTCCAAAATTAATTATTAGAGTTTAAAATGTGGAAAAAGATCGGTAAATCATTATGGTGAAATCAAAATAGTAGACAAACTAAAAGAGACATACTTCCCTTACCAACAGATAGCTAATGTAATGATTTCACCAGTTTCCTGCTAAAGATGGATTATGAGTTAATGTTGATCACAGTGTTTTATAGTTTACGTTTATTTTGACATCTTTATAGTTCTTTCCTCATTGCATGTTTCATCATTCTTAGTTAATGGTGTTATTTCCCCATGAGTGTCTTCTTTTAAAAAATATGAAGTCCCAAAGTTAAATATCCCTCAACTATTTTTATAGATAGGTAAATCATCACTGGGTAGGTACTAAGTGGTAATCACAGTCAAGAATTTGGTGTCCAGAGTGTGGAAAGCAGAAAAGCAGTTCCTTTTACAAAATTCTAACTTTATAGAATTTGCTTCTATCTGAGAATGATCAGGGGTAATACTCAAAATATGTTACAGCTAATATGGCAGTATAAATTAATAAAAGAAATACATTTAAAATTCCTTTTATTCTTTTTTTAAACATCTTTATTGGAGTATAACTGCTTTACAATGTTGTGTTAGTTTCTGCTATATAACAAAGTGAATCAGCTATATGTATACATATATCCCCACATCCCCTCCCTCTTGCGTCTCCCTCCCACACTCCCTATCCAACCCCTCTAGGTGGTCACAAAGCACCGAGCTGATCTCCCTGTGTGATGCAGCTGCTTCCCACTAGCTATCTATTTTACATTTGGTAGTGTATATATGTCAATGCTACTATCTCACTTCATCCCAGCTTATCCTTCTCCCGTCCCATGTCCTCAACTCCACTCTCTACATCTGCGTCTTTATTCCTAGACTCTGTATGACAGACTCTAGGTCCATCCATCTCACTACAAATAACTCAACTTTGTTTCTTTTTATGGCTGAGTAATATTCCATTGTATATATGTGCCACATCTTCTTTATCCGTTCATCTGTCAGTGGACACTTACGTTGCTTCCATGTCCTGACTATTGTAAATAGTGCTGCAATGAACATTGTGGTACATGACTCTTTTTGAATTATGGTTTTCTTAGGGTATATGCCCAGTAGTGGGATTGCTGGGTCATATGGTAGTTCTATTTTTAGTTCTTTAAGGAACCTCCATAATGTTCTCCATAGTGGCTGTATCAATGTACATTCCCGCCAACAGTGCAAGAGGGTTCCCTTTTCTCCACACTCTCTCCAGCATTTATTGTTTGTAGATTTTTTGATGTTGGCCATTCTGACCGCTGTGAGGTGATACCTCACTGTAGTTTTGATTTGCATTTCTCTAATGATAAGTGGTATTTAGCATCCTTTCATGTGTTTGTTGGCAATCTGTATATCTTCTTCGGAGAAATGTCTACTTAGGTCTTCTGCCCATTTTTGGATAGGGTTGTTTGTTTTTTTGTTATCGAGCTGCATGAACTACCTGTATATTTTAGAGATTAATCCTTTGTCAGTTGCTTCACATGCAAGTATTTTCTCCTATTCTAAGGGTTGTCTTTTCATCTTGCTTACGTTTGCCTTTGCTGTGCAAAAGCTTTTAAGTTTCATTAGGTCCCAATTGTTTATTTTTGTTTTTATTTCCTTTTCTAGGAGGTGGGTCAAAAAGGATCTTGTTGTGATTTATGTCATAGAGTGTTCTGCTGATGTTTTCCTCTAAGGGTTTTATAGTGTCTGGTCTTACATATAGGTCCTTAATCCATTTTGAGTTTATTTTTGTATATGGTGTTAGGGAGTGTTCTAATTTCATTCTTTTACATGTAGCTGTCCAGTTTTCCCAGCACCACTTATTGAAGAGGTGTCTTTTCTCCATTGTATATCCTTGTCTCCTTTGTCATAGATTAGTTGACCATAGGTGTGTGGGTTTATCTCTGGGATTTCTATCCTGTTCCATTGATCTGTATTTCTGTTTTTGTGCCAGTACCATATTGTCTTGATGACTGGAGCTTTGTAGTATAGTCTGAAGTCAGGGAGTCTGATTCCTCCAGCTCCCTTTTTTTCCTTCAAGACTGCTTTGACTATTCGGTGTCTTTTGTGTCTCCATACAAATTTTAGATTTTTTGTTCTAGTTAGGTAAAATATGCCATTGGTATTTTGATAGGAATTGCATTGAATCTGTAGATTGCTTTGGGTAGTATAGTCATTTTCACAATGTTGATTCTTCCAATCCAAGAACACGGTATATCTCTTGATCTGTTGGTATCATCTTTAATTTCTTTCATCAGTGTCTTATAGTTTTCTGCATACAGGTCTCTTGTCTTCCTAGGTAGGTTCATTCCTAGGTATTTTATTCATTTTGTTGCAATGGTAAGTTGGAGTGTTTCCTTAATTTCTCTTTCAGATTTTACATCATTAGTATATAGGAATGCAGGAGATTTCTGTGCATTAATTTTGTATCCTGCAACTTTACCAAATTCGTTGACTCGCTCTAGTAGTTTTCTGGTGGCATCTTTAGGATTCTCTATGTATAGTATCATGTCATCTGCAAACAGTGAGAGTTTTACTTCTTCTTTTCCAATTTATATTCCTTTTATTTCTTTTTCTTCTCTGATTGCCATGGCTAGGACTTCCAAAACTATGTTGAATAATAGTGGTGAGAGTGGACATCCTTTTTTTGTTCCTGATCTTAGAGGAAATGCTTTCAGTTTTTCACCATTGAGAATGATGTTTGCTGTGGGTTTGTCGTATATGGCCTTTATTATGTTGAGGTAGGTTCCCCCTATGTCCACTTTCTGCAGAGTTTTTATCATAACTGGGTGTTGAATTTTGTCAAAAGCTTTTCCTGCATCTATTGAGATGATCATATGGTTTTTATTCTTCAATTTGTTAATATGGTTTATCACATTGATTGATTTGCATATATCGAAGAATCCTTGCATCCCTGGGATAAATCCCACTTGGTCATGGTGTATGATCCTTTTAATGGGTTGTTGGATTCTCTTTGCTAGTATTTTGTTGAGGAGTTTTGCATCTATATTCATCAGTGATATTGGTCTGTAATTTTCTTTTTTTGTAGTATCTTTGTCTGGTTTTGGTATCAGGGTGATGGTGGCCTCGTAGAATAGTTTGGGAGTGTTCCTCTCTCTGCGGTTGTTTGGAAGAGTTTGAGAAGGATGGGTGTTAGCTCTTCTCTAAATGTTTGATAGAATTCACCTGTGAAGCCATGTGGTCCTGGACATTTGTTTTTTTGGAAGATTTTTAATCACAGTTTCAATTTCATTACTTGTGATTTGTCTGTTCATGTTTTCTATTTCTTCCTGGTTCAGTCTTGGGAGGTTATACCTTTCTAAGAATTTGTCCATTTCTTCCAGGTTGTCCATTTTATTGGCATAGAGTTGCTTGTAGTAGTCTCTTAGGATGCTTTTTGTTTCTGCAGTGTCTCTTGTAACTTCTCCTTTGTCATTTCTAATATTATTGATTTGAGTCCTCTCCCTCTTTTTCTTGATGAGTCTGGCTAATGGTTTATCAATTTTGTTTATCTTCTCAAAGAACCAGCTTTTAGTTTTATTGATCTTTACTATTGTTTTCTTTGTTTCTGTTTCATTTATTTCTGCTCTGATCTTTATGATTTCTTTCCTTCTGCTAACTTTGGGTTTTGTTTGTTCTTCTTTCTCTAGTTCCTTTTGGTGTAAGGTTAGGTTGTTTATTGGAGATTTTTCTTGTTTCTTGAGGTAGGCTTGTATAGCTATAAACTTCTCTCTTAGAACTGCTTTTGCTGCATCCCATAGGTTTTGGATCGTCGTGTTTTCATTGTCATTTGTCTCTAGGTGTTTTTTGATTTCCTCTTTGATGTCTTCAGTGATCGCTTGGTTATTTAGCATCGTATTGTTTAGCCTCCACGTGTTTGTGATTTTTATGTTTTTTTCCCTGTAATTGATTTCTAATCTCATAGCGTTGTGGTCAGAAAAGATGCTTGATATGATTGCAGTTTTCTTAAATTTACTGAGGCTTGATTTGTGACCCAAGATGTGATTCTGTCCTGGAGAATGTTCCGTGTGCACTTGAGAAGAAAGTGTAATCTGCTGTTTTTGGATGGAATGTCCTATAAATATCAATTAAATCTATCTGGTCTATTGTGTCATTTATAGCTTCTGTTTACTTATTAATTTTCTGTTTGGATGATCTGTCCATTGGTGTAAGTGAGGTGTTAAAGTCTCCCACTGTTATTGTGTCATTGTCGATTTCCTCTTTTATAGCTGTTAGCAGTTGCCTTATGTATTGAGGTGCTCCGATGTTGGGTGCATATATATTTACAATTGTTATATCTTCTTCTTCAATTGATCCTTGATCGTTATGTAGTGTCCGTCCTTGTCTCTTGTAACATTCTTTATTTTAAAGTCTATTTTATCTGAGACGAGTATTGCTACTCCAGCTTTCTTTTGATTTCCATTTGCATGGAATATCTTTTTCCATCCCCTCACTTTCAGTCTTTATGTGTCCCTAGGTCTGAAGTGGGTCTCTTGTAGGCGGCATATATATGGGTCTTGTTTTTGTATCCATTCAGCAAGCCTGTGTCTTTTGGTTGGAGCATATAATCCATTCACGTTTAAGGTAATTATCGATATGTATGTTCCTATTACCATTTTCTTAATCATTTTGCATTTGTTTTTGTAGGTCCTTTTCTTCTCTTGTGTTTCCCACTTAGAGAAGTTCCTTTAGCATTTGTTGTAGAGTGGGTTTGGTGGTGCTGAATTCTCTTAGCTTTGCTTGTCTGTAAATCTTTTGATTTCTCCATCGAATCTGAATGAGATCCTTTTTGGGTAGAGTAATATTGGTTGAAGGTTTTCCCTTTCATCACTTTAAGTATATCATGCCACTGCCTTCTGGCTTGTAGAGTTTCTTCTGAGAAATCAGCTGTTAACCTTATGGGAGTTCCCTTGTATGTTATTTGTCATTTTTCCCTTGCTGTTTTCAATAATTTTTCTTTAATTTTTGCCAGTTTGAATACTATGTGTCTTGGTGTGTTTCTCCTTGGGTTTATCCTGTATGGGACTCTCTGTGCTTCCTGGACTTGGGTGGCTATTTCCTTTCCCATGTTAGGGAAGTTTTCAACTATAATCTCTTCAAATATTTTCTCAGGTCCTTTCTCTCTCTCTTCTCCTTCTGGGACCCCTATAGTGTGAACGTTGTTGCGTTTAATGTTGTCCCAGAGGGCTCTTAGGCTGTCTTCATTTCTTTACATTCTTTTTTCTTTATTCTGTTCTGCAGCAGTGAATTCCACCATTCTGTCTTCTAGGTCACTTATCCGTTCTTCTGCCTTAGCTAATCTGCTATTCCTTCTAGTATATTTTTCATTTCAATTATTGTATTGTTCATCTCTGTTTGTTCTTTAATTCTTCTAGGTCTCTGTCAAACATTTCTTGCATCTTCTCAATCTTTGCCTGCATTCTTTTTCCGAGGTCCTGGATCATCTTCACTATCATTATTCTGAATTCTTTTTCTGGAAGGTTGCCTATCTCCACTTCATTTAGTTGAGGTTTTGTCTTGTCCCTTCATCTGGTACATAGCCCTCTGCCTTTTCATCTTGTCTATCTTTCTATGAATGTGGTTTTTGTTCCACAGGCTGCAGGACTGTTGTTGTTCTTGCTTCTGCTGTCTGCCCTCTGGTGGATCCATGTGTTTGTATTTTTTACATATTTTTTCCTGTAACTGATATCAAGTCTCATAGCATTGTGGTTGGAAAAGATACTTGATATGATTTCAAGTTTCTTAAATTTACCAAGGCTTGATTTGTGACCCAAGGTATGATCTATCCTGGAGAGTGTTCGATGAGCACTTGAGAAGTGTCTTCTATTGTTTTTGAATGGAATGTCCTATAAATATCAATTAAGTCCATCTTGTTTTATGTGTCATTTAAAGGTTGTGTTTCCTTATTTATTTTCATTTTGGATGATCTGTCCATTGGTGAAAGTGGGGTGTTAAAGTCCCCTACTATTTTTGTGTTACTGTTGATTTCCCCTTTTATGCCTGTTAGCATTTCACTTAAGTATTGAAGTGTCCCTATGTTGGGTGCATAAATATTTACAATTGTTATATCTTCTTGGGTTGATCCCTTGATCATTACATAGTGTCCTTCTTTGTCTCTTGTAATAGTCTTTATTTTAAAGTCTATTTTCTGTGATATGAGAATTGCTACTCCAGCTTTCTTTTGATTTCCAGTTGCATGGAATATCTTTTGCCATCCCCTCACTTTTAGTCTGTATGTCTCCCTAGGTCTGAAGTGGGTCTCTTGTAGACAGCATATATACAGGTCTTATTTTCGACCCATTCAGCCAGTCTATGTCTTTTGGTTGGAGCATTTAATCCATTTACCTTTAAGGTAATTTTCAATATATATGTTCCTTTTATGGTTTTCTTAATTGTTTTGGGTTTGTTTTTGTAGTCTTTTCCTTCTCTTCTGTTTCCTTCTTAGAGAGGTTCCTTTAGCATTTGTTGTAAAGCTGGTTTGGTGGTCCTAAATTCTCTTAACTTTTCCTTGTCTTTAAAGGTTTTAATTTCTCCATCAAATCTGAATGATATCTTTTCTGGGTAGAGTAATCTTGGTTGCAAGTTTTTCCCTTTCATCACTGTAAATATGTCCTGCCCTACCCTTCTGGCTTGCAGTTTCTGCTGAAAGATCAGCTGTTAATGTTATGGGGATTCCCTTGTATGTTATTTGTTGATTTTCCCTTCCTGCATTTAATATTTTTTGTTTGTATTTAATTTTTGATAGTTTCATTAATATGTTTCTTGGTATGTTTCCCTTGGATTTATCCTGTATGGGACTCTCTGTGCTTCCTGGACTTGATTGACTATTTCCTTTCCCATGTTAGGGAAGTTTTTGACTACAGTCTATTCTAATATTTTCTCAGGTCCTTTCTCTCTCTCTTCTCCTTCTTGGACCCCTATAATGTGAATGTTGGTGCATTTAATGTTGTTCCAGAAGTCTCTGAGACTGTCCTCAATTCTTTTCATTCTTTTATCTTTATTCTTCTCTGAGGTAGTTATTTCCACTATTTTATCTTGGAGGTCACTTATCCATTCTTCTGCCTCAGTTATTCTGCTATTGATTCCTTCTAGAGAATTTTTCATTTCATTTTTTGTGTTGCTCATCATTGTTTGTTTGGTCATTAGTTCTTCTTGTTACTTGTTAAATGTTTCTTGTATTTTCTGCATTCTATTTCCAAGATTTTGGATCATCTTTACTATCATTCCTCTGAATTCTTTTTCAGGTAGACTGCCTATTTCCTCTTCATTTGTTTAGTCTGGTGGGTTTTTACCTTGGTCCTTTATCAGCTGTGTATTTTTCTGTCTTCTCATTTTGTTTAACTTACAAAGTGTATGGGGTCTCCTTTTCTCTGGCTGCAAGTTCGTAGTTCCCGTTGTTTTTGGTATCTGCCCCAGGTGGGTGAGGTTGGTTCAGTGGCTTGTGTAGGCTTCCTGGTGGAGGGGACTGGTGCCTGTGTTCTGGTGGGTGGGGCTGGATCTTGGCTTTCTGGTGGGCAGGACCACGTCTGGTGGTGTGTTTTGGGGTGTCTGTGAACTTAGTATGATTTTCGGCAGCCTCTCTGCTAATGGGTGGTGTTGTGTTCCTGTCTTGCTAGTTGTTTGGCATGGGGCGTCCAGCACTGGAACTTGCTGGCCATTGGGTTGAAGCTGGGTCTTAGCATTGAGATGGAGATCTCTGGGAGAGCTCTTGCCAATTGATATTATGTGCGGCTAGGAGGTCTCTGGTGTTCCAGTGTCCTGAACTCGGCTCTCCCACTTCAGAATCTCAGGCCTCACACCAGGCCAGAGCACCAAGACCCTGTAAGCCACACGGCCAGGTACATGGGGATTTTCTTGCCTGTTGGGAAGTCTGAGGTCTTCTGCCAGCGTTCAGTAGCTGTTCTGTGAGTGCTGTTCCACATGTAGATGTATTTTAATGTATTTGTTGGGAGGAAGGTGATCTCCACATCTTACTCCTCCGGCATCTTGAAGGTCCCTCTCCTTTTATTCTCTAAGTTAAATATGTATGTGTATAAAATCATACAACTACTTATTTAATCAGATAAATCATTCATCTAATTTAATAGTTTTAATGAGTTGTTGAATTATTTAGAAATGAATAGCTTGGTCTTTTGTTTGTCATGGATTTTACTGTCTAACCGTTGCTGTGGTCTGAGCCATTATTTGATATTGGGAAGCTTGTATACTATTTAAGTTACTTTTTTATTAAAAGGATAGTGAATATTCCTGGCACCTGAACCTTTAGCATCTTGGAGGTGGTTGGCTGCTCTGCCTATATGTGTGGAGACCCTGAATTTTTAATAATAGTCATGATAATATTGCCACCAGTGCTACAACTCCTGTCATCTGCTCTGCTACCTTGCCTCTGCAAATGTTGTGCTTCTCCAAAATAGCAGGTGGGCCCAGAACACGCCACTGACACTGTTACTGATACTAGCTTTGTCCACTCAGCAGTCCACCAGGGGTTGCCCAGGCTTGTACTAGCAAGATTCACAGGGTGAATTTCCTGCCTCTGCAGCTGCTGTACAGCATTTCCAGGTGGAATTTGTCTCAGTAACCCATATAACAGAATTTCCTAATTTAGTATTCAGCGTGGCTATGCTGGTATGAACTAGTTGAAAAGCAGCTCTAGGTATGCCAGCTGTATCAGTTAGGATGAAGTTCTGCTGCATATGACAGTTAGCTTCAACAAGACAGATGTTTATTTTTCTTTCTTATGTAAGAGAGTCTGGAGATAGGTAGTTCAGGGCTGCTATGGTAGCTTGATAGTCTCTAGGAATCTAGGTTCCTTCTCTTCTCTTTGATGCTCTGTTATACTTGGCATTGTGTCCTGTGGTTCAAAAGCTGCTGCTCTAAATCTAGTCATCACGCCATACCCCAGCCAGCAAGAAGGTGCGCAAATGGGGGGAAGAAAGGTTCAGTGCCTGCCGTTTAGAAGACTTCCTAGAAGTCCCACACAATATTTTTCTTTATATCTCTTTGTTTAGTATTTTACCACACAGTCATATATAGGAGCAAGGGAAGCTGGAAAATTTAGTCTCCAAACTGGGATGCTATATTTCTAAGCCATAATTAAGATGATAGCTAAAGACTGGATGGTAGAGACAACTTGCACTCTTCCACACCACCCCTTAATTCATTTTCCTGTTTCCTTAAGGAAGGTAGCAAAAGCACAAGGACACAAAGAAACAGATGGAAAATATAAAATGTTCACTCAAGCTATCATTGATAATTACTTTGATTCTGGCCTATGAACATTTGAAAACACTTGCTAGGAAGAAATTTCTTCCATCAGTATACTGGAATATCAGCATCCTCTGGTCCTACCCTCACAGAAATCCTTGACCTGGACTTGGATGCTGATTTTAGTAATGATACTATTTTCAGTGTATGCGGCTTAAAGACTTTAGGGGAAGAAAATAGAGATCTGTGGTTCTGGATATTGCTGAGTGTGTTTGGTGTGCTTGAGAGGAACAGGGTAACACTGAATACAAAGCTGCTGATGCAGGTCCACCACTCAGCCAGATCCAATTGTGAAGATTTTATAAGAAGAAACTGTATCTTCCCAAGAACTCTAGTCTGAGGGGAAAAAATAACAAAACCAAGTTCATGTTTGTGAGCATGCTGTACATTTTCAGAAGCTCCTTTATTGATATGTTTTAATTGCTTCCTACTCGCCCTGTTGGTGAGGGAGGGATTCCCATCCTAGGGTTGTGAGGATGGTCAAACACCTGAGACTTGACACTGGACAGATGAGTTTGATGGTAGTTCGTTAGTCCCACATACTCATAGCCTGGAGGAGGAGGATATTGTATGCTATACAGGGTCATTCAGGTGTTGGACTTGGGAACAGAGTGAAAAGCTCTGTCACAGTAAGAGGGTAGGATGCTCCCTGGCACCCATAGGAGGATGTGCTTGGCTTGTTTGAAGAATTTTGCAGATTGGTAGGAAGTTAAAACCAGCTACTCAGGTATGGCGGGAACTGTGCCTGACCCCTTTGATAAGGACGACTGTTTGGCTAGGAGACGTCATCTAAGGGAGGAGAGTTGAGAGGCAACCTTGCAGTTAGAGCATTCAAGGCTCTCCTATTTCACCAGATGTCAAGGCAGCACATAATAGTGATCCTTAATATTAGGCTGTACACCACATGCTGCAGATTTTTCTGCTCCTCATTGGATATCAGTTTAAACATGGAGGCTTGAGTCTTTGTAATTTACCTCTGTTTGCTAAGTACAGTAAATATTCAATACTTGACTAAATTTCCTTTTCTTTTAAAAGTATATTAATACTTATTTCAGAAAGAAGCCAATGGTTACAGGGTTTATAGTCTTGATATTGTATCAGGTAAAGAGAAAACATCAAATAGCTGTTTCTTTTTCTCTGCAGAGGACATGTCAGCAGTGGGACAGTCCTTACCATGAAGCATGCAGGGACCTTAGTGGCATGGGTCTCTGGCAAAGGAAAAGAAGCTGGACTGGGCTAGGGAAATTGACATAGCTCTATAACTGGCCCATAGGGGGAATGGTCAGATAATATGCAAAAAGATATGGTGAGCTCACACATAATTTAGGGTTGGCACTTATATCTTTTGGAGTAAACATCAGTGGTAGTGGTGATTTCCAAACTCAGGAAGGGAGCAGTACCTTGACAATGAATTATTAATTCAGTGGCTCTGGTAAAATGGAGAAGTCCTGTCCTGGGTGTGGTCACAGAGGTGTTTCATACGGCATCAGAGACAGTGCTTCTCACCCAGCAGGAAACACTGGTAGAGATAAACCATTGGGGATTGAATGATTCTAGCAGCTAAGGGACAGAGATTCTTAGGGAGAGTTTTGAGTGTCCAGGTTTTATCAGAAACTAATTTGTTTTTTTCTTTTAAAAATAACTGAATGGGGATACCCCTGTCTTATCATTCAGATTTTCTTTTATTATATCAGTGGTGCAAAACATGTTAAACAAAATTTTTCCTCTTAGAATTTCAGTCTTTAAAAATATCTGTCAATTGTATGGGGGAAAAACATCCACTCTTGTTTGGAACACAGAAACTGTACTAAAATGAGTTAGGTTAATGTTACAACAAACACTAGTTGATCAGCTACTATATTTTTGGCATTGAACTATGTGTTTAAAAGTCCTATAAAAATATGCATGACTGTCCCCTTTTCTATGCTCATAAATAATTGCAAACAAAGTAGTATGACAAGAGTTTCATGAAAACTGCTTTGTGTGCTTGCTTTGGAAGTGAAGAAGCAAAATATTCCATTGGTCTGATAAAGGAAAAGAAAAATATAGGGGAATCAAAGTTAAGGTGAGACTTGAAAGATGGGTAGAAATGTTTTTTTAAAATAAAGTTTATTTTTATGCAAACTAATATGTACTCAAAATAAAATATTTCCAAAATGTTACAAGAAAAATGTAAAACAATTTCATCACTTTTTGATGAGTACTGATAACATTTTCATGCATAAGGCCTTTCATGTCTTATATTGTTTTACATACTCTACATACAATTCTCTAAATTGTATTTTCCTAAATTCTTAAAAACTTCTAGAATATACAGATTCCATAAAATACATGTACCATAATTTAAGCAATTCCCCACTCAGACAATTTGAACTCTGAATTTCTAGGAATAGATTAATCAAAAGTTGAGGTTACAATTTTAATGCTGTATTCTAGGATTTTAACTTTTTAAAGCCATTGTTAAGGATGTGTTTCACCATACACTTGGCATTATAATTTTTAGTATTTACTCATTTATAGATTAAAATAATATGCAATTATTTAAGTTGAATTTATTTGGTTGAATATTTTATCCATTTACTTTCCAATCAGTTGGAATTTTTTATGTGAAATACATGTTGACATTTCTATGCATTCACCTAATGTCATCTATGTGTTTCTAATCATTTATATTAATTCCTTTTATATTAGATATTAAACTAGGAAAAATATTCTTCTGTTATGCTCGTCTTAAATATTTTCCCAGTTTATTTTCTAAACAGTGAATATTTTACGTATTTTAATCTGTCAATTTATGTTTTATTTAAATAAAGTTTAGAAATGCTCTCAGACAGGAGATTTTATTGTGCATAGATATATTATAGACATTGCCTTTCAAGAGAATGTGAATTGGTGAAAGACTAGTTTGGTTGGAATAAAGATTTGTGCAAATCAGTACTGATGCCTAAATTTGGGAAGGTGGTTGGTGATAGAGTTAAGAGATCTGAATTCCAGTTCTGTAAAAAATGTCTTTGGGATTTTGATAGGGATTGAATTGAATTTGTAGATGTCTTTGGGTAGCTTGGACATTTTAACAACATTAAGTCTTCTAATTTATGAGCACAGGATGTTTTTCCATTTGTGTTTTGTTTAATTTCCTTCATCAGTGTTTTGTAGTTTTCAGTATATAAATCTGTCACCTCCTTAGTTAAGTTTATTCCTAAGTATTTCATTCTTTTTGGTGCTGTTGTAAATGGGATTTTTTTTTTTCCAAATTTCCTTTTCAGATAGTTTGTTGTTAGTGTATAGAAAGAATGGATTTTTTTGTGTGTTGATTTTGTATCCTGCAACTTTACTGAATTCATTTGTTAGTTGTCACAGTTTTTCTTAATGATGTCTTTAAGGATTTCTATGTATAAGATCATGTCATGTGCAAAACAGGTATAATTTTAATTCTTTCCTTTCAATTTGGATGCCTTTCTTTCTTTCTAATATTTTGCAATATTTGACAATATGAATGGACCTTGAGGACGTTATTCTAAGTGAAATAGCCAGACATAGAAAAACAAATACTGCATGATTCCACTTATATTAGGTATTTAAAATAGTCAAATTTATAAACTCAGAGGCTGGAATGGTGGTTCTCAGAGGCTGTGGGGAGAAGGAAATGTGGAGTTATTAATCAACACAAAGTTTCAGTTAAATAAGATAAACTCTGAAGATGTGATGTACAATATTGTACACATAGTCAACAATAATGTATGGTACTCTTAAAATTTGTTGTGTTCTTATCTCAATTAAAATTTTTAAGAAATGGAAGTGCTTCAAAAAAAGGGATGGGGATGTTATGACTTTCAGCTCAGGAATGAATTTTTTTCAGTTGAGAATTGAGGGACCACTGAAGGTTTTGAACAGAGAAGTGCTATGATAAAAATGACTTTTTAGATAAGTTGTTGCTATGTATTGGATCAATTGGAAACAGGAGTGAGTGATTGGGGAAACCAGGTGTATTAGTTTCCTATTGCTGCTATAGGGAATTACCACAAACTTAGTAGCTTAAAATAACACAAATTTATTATCTACAATTCTGGAGGTCAAAAGTTAGAAACGGATTTCACTGGACTGAAATTAAGGTGTAGGTCAGGCTGTGCTTTGTCTGGAGCTCTGGGGAGGATCTGTTTCCTTGACTTTTTCAGCTTCCAGAGGATACCTGTGTTCCTTAGCTCGTGACCCCCTGCCTCTATCTTCAAAGCTAATAGGATAATATTTTTGAATATTTTTTTGACTATGAACATCTGCTTTCATAATCACATTTTTTCTGACTGTGACCCTTTTATCACCCTCTTATCAGGACACCTCTGGTTACATTAGACCCAACTGTATAATCCAGGATAATCTCCCCATGTCAAAATGCTTAATTTAATCACATCTGCAGAGTTCCCTTTTGCCATGTACTATAACATATTCACAGGGTCCAGAGATTAGGACACGGACATCTTTGGGGGACCATTATTCTATCTACCACACAAGCATAGGACATAAATTCATATGCGAATTAATGAAGACCTGAACTATAGTGATGGCTATGGGATTGATACTTCTCTGTACCTCCCTCTATAACTGATCCATCATAAAAAGGCTATTGTCTCTCCCTATGCATGATCCTTTGAAGCTATCTATTTCTTACTTTTTATTCCCACTGAACCATTCTTCACTTTGCCAATTTTGTGTTTTTGCTAACTGTTGACTTCATCTAACGGTTATTTCCTATATCTTCTTTGGCTATCCAAATTTTGCTAATTCATTGTTAAATTGCATTTCTTCTTGTGTTTAAAAGGAGATAAACCATACTTAAGTGATTTTCTTCCCTGGTCTATGAGACTTCTGTTGAGTTTTTATTGTTTAGTCATTTTCAGAGTATTAGGCTTTTCCACAAACATGGCGGATAATTGCACTGAGTTAGTTCATTGCAAATCACACTGGAAATTCACCCAAACGGCTCATTTAAAAAAATAAAAACAAAACTCAACGAAATAAATTTTCAATTCATGCATGTATGCAGAATCTAAGCTCTGAATCATTTTTGGTTTCTCCCTGTTTTTCCTCCCCTCTGGTCAACAAACCATTTACATTAAAACAAAAACAAGCCAACAGGATAGTTAGCCTTCTCTCCTCATTTTAGAAAGGAAAATCTGAAGCTTAAAGAGATGTCATGATGAGGTCACCAAATTATATAAAAATATTCAAACCGCAGACTCATTTTTATAGCAGGCATCTTGCTATTACACCACACTGCCTGAAGTCCAAATCAAAAGAAGTTAGATTTATCAGAGCAGACATTTCAGGTTAGTTGGATTCTCTGGCTTTCCATATCTGTCCCTGATATCCAGTGGTGCCTGGGTCCCTGGGTCAATCTGGTCCATTCCACAGAGCACAGTCAAAAGATCAGAAGAGAAGTCTTTGCTGGCTGGCTGACATGTGGATATTTTTCTCTCACCCATTAAAAAGATTTTACCAGATCCAGTTTCATAGTCCTGCAAATTTGGGAACTGCCTTTTTTTTTTTTTTTTTTTAAATTCTTGATGGCATTTAATTTATTTTATTTATTTATTTATTTATTTTTTTTAACATCTTTATTGGGGTATAATTGCTTTACAATGGTGTGTTAGTTTCTGCTTTATAACAAAGTGAATCAGCTATACATATACATACGTTCCCATATGTCTTCCCTCTTGCATCTCCCTCCCACCCTCCCTATCCCACCCCTCCAGGCTGTCACAAAGCACCGAGCCAATATCCCTGTGCCATGCGGCTGCTTCCCACTAGCTATCTACCTTACTATGTTTGTTAGTGTGTATATGTCCATGATTCTCTCTCGCCCTGTCACAGCTCACCCTTCTCCCTCCCCATAACCTCAACTCCGTTCTCCAGTAGGTCTACGTCTTTATTCCTGCCTTACCCCTGGGAACTGCCTTTTAAAACTGCTAGTCTGAGGTGGAAATAGGGTCAAGCCTTTAATCACAGATGCATGAGAAAGAGGTGATAAAGTCAGGTACTGTGTGAAAACAGGCATATTGGGAAGTCTAGGGTTGGTGGCTTTTTCTTTGAAGAAGCAAAAAGGCAACAAACAGCTTAAAGAGCTAGGAGTAAGACAGGATGCATTCACAAATCTTTATTGGTGAATGTCTTCCAGGATATTTATCTGGTCACAGAAGGATCATCAGCTGACTAGTGAGAAACTTAGATATAAGACTATATCTAACATCTCTCTACACTTATCTCTTTAATAACATACTTCCTCATTTTCTCTTAGTTTGGAATGTGGGCAGTTCCTGGTGACTGGGTTTCAAGTAGATTGTCCCCAGCTTAGGATGGTTTGACTGCTGAGTTTCAGACTTTATGATGGTGTGAGAGGGATACGCATTCAGTAGACCACACTTCGGATTTTGAATTTTCATCTTTTCCTGGGTCAGCAATATGGAGTATCCTGGGCTATGATACTCTCATGACGCAGGGCAGGGCAGCGGCCACAGCTCAGTCAGCCACATGATACCCTTACAACCATTCTGAACTCATACAGCCATTCTGTTGTTCACTTTCAGTACAGTATTCAATAAATTACCAGAGATTTTCAACATTTTATTATAAAATAGGCTTTGTGTTAGTTGATTTTACCCAACTGGAAGCTAATGTAAGTGTTCTGAGCACGTTTAAGGTAGGCTAGGCTAAACCATGATGTTTGGAAGGTTAGGTGTATTAAATGTATTTTTGACTTACAATATTTTCAACTTGTGATAGGTTTATCAGGACCTGACCCCGTTGGAAGTCAAGGAAAATCTGAAGCACAGAATGTAAGTGCCATGACAGACAGAAGTGTGTGTGTGTGTGTGTTTGTGTGTTAAACCTTAAAGCATAACTCTTGAATTACTATAGCATGCTCCACTCTTCAGCAGAAAAGACAGATTTCATAGTGTGTCACTTACTGTGAATGTACCAACAATGCAGAGTTCAAAAGTACAAATGTTATAGCCAGAAACTTTAGGTTTCTTGGAAAGATTTTTGAGAAATCTTTTAAGATTGTAGCTGTCTAAAACTCTGCCTGCAAGAAATTTTCACATAGGTTCTGTCATACCCTGTAAAAGACTAGCTCATAAATGGGAGAACAATTGTTCTGATATAGAGTGATTGCATTTCAGTACTCAATGTGAGAGCAGGAATAAACAGGTAAGGAACTAGCAAATCTTCTAGAGGACAGTGCTTTATTGCCACAAATACCTACCCTAGGCTAACTTCACTCTAAGTCACTGTAATAAATGACTGCTGAAATCCAAAAGGAACAAAAACTTATTGAACATTTCGACACCTGTAGCCAATGCAGTGTTTTAACCAACAAGAGGCTTGAGGGTGATGAAATGTAATTGTGACAGCTCTGACAACTTTGCTAACCGACAAATTCTATTCAGGTAAATGCAGACCCTCCCTATGAAACAAAAATATATTGTAATTCTACTGTGGCAAATACAGTAAGACAATAATAGAGTGATAAACTGTAGTGAGGGATGGAAACTGAAGAACCCTGGGAAAAATACAACTGGTGCTAAGAAGTGACCCTGGGGTTCAGGAAAATCTAGGAAGGAAAGAAGAAAAGTGACATAGTGATCACCTACAGTAATTTAGGCATGGCCTGTGCCTTCCGGAATATGAGCCTGTCACAACCTGTGTGTAACTAGGAAGGTTGTTCCAGTACTTGCAGAAATAGGAACTAATAATCTATTTGATATCAAGCTGAGAAAAAATTCATGGTCCTTTCTAAAGTTCTGTGCATGTGTTACTTCCCTGGTGGTCCAGTGGGTAAGACACTGTACTCCCAATGCGGGAGGGCTGGGTTCGATCCCTGGGCAGGGAACTAGATCCCGCATGCATACCGCAACTAAGAAGCCTGCATGCCACAACTAAAAAAAAAAAAAAAAAAAAAAGACCCCACATGCTGCAACTAAAGATCCCGTGTGCCACAACGAAGATCCTGTGTGCCGCAACTAAGACCCAGCGCAGCCAAAAAAAAAAAAAATGCTGTGTATGTGGAAGAGTTCTAAATTATTTCAGGTTTAAACAAGCAAGGAGGTGTAACCAATACCTTGCCTGCCCATTTAAAAAAAAGGAATTAAAACAACGGTATATACTAGGAACTCTTTCTGTCTTATTCTTATTTATACCCCAAGTGTTTAAGAAAGAGTCATACAGAAGATATATTTTGAATAAGTGTGGGTAAAGGAATTTGGTGTTTGCAAACTGAAATTGATTGGGAGTTCTTATTGTTTGTATGTATGTATTAGATACACTTGAAACTGTGTCTGGGCATTGTATACACTTCTCTGTTAATAACTTTGTAATATAATTGGTGGTGTGTGTATATATATATTACATGTAATTATAATGAAATTATTATATTTAATATATATTACATAGAATTGATATAGTTGGTAGTTCTGAGTGGGAGGAGCTGTGTTAATTAAAAATCATTAGGAAAGATAAGAATAAATTAATATAAATATACTATTTGAATGATTAAGACAGTATTGTTATTGTGGTAGCAGAAGTTTGAGATGGAATTTGAAGAATTTAGTACCACTTGGTCAATAAACAATGAAAAACTAATCAATACCAGGTTTTCTGTTGCCTTCCGTAGAGTGCACCTTATAGGAGTTATTCTTGGTCACCTTTTATAGTATATACTTCTTTCCAATATTTTAAATATGAGTTAAATTAGTACAAATATAAGCTAGGTTAAGCAACTGACAAATGACTGCTGGCTTACTCTCCATTACATTTGGAACAAATTAAGGTGTATTAGATAAAATTAGGCCAGAGACCTAGGAATGACTCTATCCTGCCTCAGATCATTGCTTCTCCTCTTCATACAGTTCCACAGTGATAGGGACATAATGAACTGTCACTTTATCATCAACTGGGATTGTGTCCCAAGTGGACGGCTGAGCTAGAACGTGGACTTTTCAGCTTCCTACTGACAGTACTTCTCCTCAGACCCATATCTTGGACCTCACTACCCTCTGGCTACTTTTAAGAAAGGGCAGGAGAAAGAGAAAAGTGATAGGGTCTGTTCAGGGATGGCAGACCCTAGGGGACCTTACTTTCCCAGCAGAGGAAGAGAGCTTTACCCATGTATAAGACTCTTAAATATACAGCTACTTCTTCCACTAGCAGTGGCAGTCTGATCATTCTTTATCAGATTAATAAAATTTTTCCTTCCAGTATTTGCAGGCTGGAGTGAGAAGGGGAAAGAATGTAAGGGAGGAAGGAGTCTTGAGTATGTCCTGTCCTTAATGGCCTACAGTTTTTGATTAAATGCAGATACAGTCACAAATTCCAATTAAATGTTATTATAGTCACAGAAATATATGCATTCATAATGTGGAATTAGGACTATTTGGCCAATGCTTTGCCAGATCCTTGGAGAAATTTCCAGTTACTTTGGGATCTTAGAGATCTAGGGCACAATGTAAGTCAGACAGGAAAATTGAGTGATTTCATTTTCCTCATTGAATACATCTATCACAAAGGTATAAGATCCTAGTCAACCAAATATCAGAGGCAGCTGCAGCCAATTTACCCCCACTCTCATATCAGTCTTTCCAACCAGTCTCTTATATCCATTGAGGGTTTACAATACTTAGTAATTTAACCTTGATTAGGGGCAAAAAAAAGTATAAATGAAACCTGAAGGTGTTAGTGAGAAAGGGTGACCATGGGTTGGTTGCCCTTTGCTAGCTCTGGGTCCTCTCCCTGCCCATGATTATGCAGGAATATGTGTCCATCTAGACGTCTGGCTGACCACGTACAGGTCAGTGGAGAGACTAGTTCCATGATTATAAGTACTAGAACACAGCCAGGGAGATGTGAAGACTAACCAGGGTTTCCAGATTTATATTTGAGATGGAGATTTTAAGAGCATACAGGTGGATAGTAGAGAAATCATGAATAGTTCTTCCCCTCTCACCCCCAATTAAGGGCAGATATTATGTCTGATTTCTAAGATGAATAAATAGGAAAACAGTATGTACTGACATGAGATCTATGTACAGGTTTTGTGGCATACAAGGAGAAGAACATTTAAAATGCAGGTGCAGATATGGTGGTAATACATTGTAGTACGTGGAGATAAATTTTAAAAGCTATTGCTCTGTAATTTCAATAATTCAAAACATGAACACTGTGAAACAAGAGAACAAAGAGGAAATAAGGCAAAGGACCGAGATGAAAACAGAGCCAGACAAGGTAAGTAAATATCAGGATGATACTAAAACCTGCCCTGTGAGAAATAAAGTATGCATTAGATATAATAAAGATAAAAACGACACCACAGAAAAGGGAATGAGTGATGTGAGACGCACATTTGGGAAACTTTTCCAGGATACAGAGTGAGAGGATTAAGATATGAAGATGGTGACAACTAAGATGAAACATGAAAGATTATGGAGAACCAACATAGCAGATAAATGAACAAGATACCAAAAAGAATGGTAAAATCTCAGTAAGCAAAGTTGTGACTATAGAAAACTTTCCTAAACTGAAGAAAGCATTGAATCTGTGGAGTAAATAGTCTCCCTGAGAAGCAGGCAGCATTAATGAAATGAAGCCAATATTTAGGTACTTCCTACTGAGATAATCTGAATTTCAAAGGATATAAGAAAAAAAATACAAACATCCAGGTAGGAAAAAATCAGATTATTTGTATAGAAAAAAAAAATATTGTATATAAAAAAAAAAAGATCCAGAGATCCTGGATCTAGGATGTCTCCCTTGCTAGATGGCAATGCTAGAAGCAATATTTAAAGTGGTGGGAAGACAATGACAATGTTATGACTGAAGATCCCACATTGAGACATATTGCCTTTTTTGTGCAGTGGCAACAGAAAGATACTGTATAATATGCACAACTCATGAGATGTAGTACAAAAGTTCCATCCAGGTAATATTACTAAGAGATATTCTCAGACAAAGAGATGAATCATAATGAAGAAACTGAGAATGGTGAAGTTACAAGAGTACTGGCAGTTATAGTAAAAATCAGTTAAATGAATAGCATAAGTAATTATAATGATTACCAACATAATCAAAATATAAATTTCAAAACAAATTTTAAAGAGAATATTAATAATATAAATTATTAAAATGTAATATTAAAAACCTGGGTATAAAATTCTAGATCAGGCAATGAGTGGGGAAGTTGGTAGAAATAGAAGCATTAACATTAGAGGGATATTGGGTTTTGTGTGCATTTTCTTTTTCTCTAACGACCTTGGTGATTATCTCAGAAAGTTCATTTACTTGTGTTTTTATATACACAATCATTTCATTGATAATTGTTCACAGTATCTATTCCTTTACAATAGTTTTGTCTCTTCTGCTTTTTGTTTCTGTACAGATTTTGCAGAAACAAACACAGAAGCCTGCTGTTGCCACTGGTGATGACCAACAAGGCCTGCATAGCAGGGCTCCCAGTTTCCAAGCCTGGCTTATTCTTTCCTTTGTTGTTTGGCCCAATCAGTCTCATAATTATCACTGGCAAGGCTGTTTCTGGCATGAAGGATCCATAGCAGATTCCTAATGCTTGATTTCCTAGGACTGCCAAGGTATTCAGATGAAGTCAGCTTTAGATTGCTCTGTGTGGCAAAACTATTGCCTTTGATTGTTAATTAGTCCTTTGATCTGTATTGACAATGTCAGTCTAGCAAGTGTCTATCGCCTTGGGAATGCAGCTCTTCTTTCACATACACACTTGTTGGTAATTTTAGAAGCATATAATGGTCACTGATAGCCTGGTCTGTGGGTCACACATGGTCCTAATTAGGAACCAGACTGCATTTAAAACAGCAGGAAGAAAACTCAGGCTGGTCCACAGGGCAGTTTTGCAGTGGAGGCAAGTTGCCTTCCTAGTTCCAACCTGTTCTTTCTGATCAGAGGTTCTCACAGCCTCTGCCCACCTGGGCTCACATTGTGCTTCTTCTCCATCCACCCTGTTCCATTTAGGCCTCTCCTGTCCAGATATGGCTGTTGCTCTCCTCTGAACCCAGACTTATAGTCAACAAGCTTTCTCCCCTCGTCGATTGTATGATTTCCCCATCTTCCCCCTCTGTTTAGGTCCTCACGGTTAGGACCACTTAGCTTCCACCTGCAGTGTTGGTCCTGCCCATAATTCCTAGAACTAAATCTGACCGGAGACAGGAAGTACTGAAATAGTTCTACCTCCAAAATTGTCCTACTTGCTGTTAGTCTGATCCTTACATAAGCCCAAGTTTTCTTAACTGGGGTCCTGTTCTCATGACTTGGATTTTGTTTTGATGATATGTCATGTTCCTCAGGTCTTGGGATGCTGTCATGCTCTCCCAGGCTTTTCCCAGGACGAAAACCCTGTCCCAAAACCCATTCTGGTGGCTGAACTCTGACTTTCCTGACGTTTACTGATTCCAGGCCTCCTGGATATGTTGTCTCTCTGCTTTGCCAGCTTTGCCAGCTGGGATACTCTGCTGATTCACTGTGAAGCTTTTCTGCTTAATACACATGTGGATTGGGGCTTGCTATCTTTTTGCTCTTCGTCAGTATTTTTTCCTTTTCTCTGTAGCATGACTCATCTATGTAGCTTTTCTGGGTCTCAACCGAATGACAGTGATGCTTAGCGAGGTCTGTCCACTCTGTTCGGGCCAGAACTCAGTCTCCCAGCGCTGTACACTATCAGACATCTCAGTGCAGTTCTTGACTTCAGAACCATTCCTTTCTGTTTGGCCTTACAGAATTTGGTGCCACACAAGTGCAGCCCAGCCTCTTCCAAGGACCCATGGGAATAACCCATACCTACTTCTTTCTATAGCTCCCACCTTTCTGGTGCCCTGCTCAGCACCCTGCTCTCCATTCTCTGCCTTCTCAGCTCAGCAAGACCATTGCTTTTTGCAGGGGCCTCAACTCCTTGCTTCATGATGGGAAACTGCTCTCTGATAGAAAGCTAGGGCAAAAGTGGGATTCATCCAACGTACTTTCCTTCTCTCCAGAATTACAGACCTGTTGGTAGTCTAATGCCTCAAAATAGTTATGTCATATATTTTGTACAGTTACATGGTTGTTTTTTATGGTAGGTTAAGCCTGAAACCTGTTACTCTGCCATGGCCGGAAGCATGGAATTTTGTGTTTTTGTTTTTATTGATAGTGTACAAAAGTTTCTGTCAGTTTCACAACTTGTTATTGATTATGTTATGTACATTTTTAGTAGCTGTCAAATTTGGGAAATCCTTTGTCAAGTTCTCTTTATATATGAATTAATGCAACTGCTCAATATCCCTTTAGCTAGATCTCCAAAGTGGCCACAGCTACTCCATATCACCAGATAGGAGGCTAAATAGACAAAAAGTCAGAGTGGAGAAACAGGGTCATAAGGGACTACTCTTAAAATGTCCAACTTGGACAAGTTTACAAAAATAGAGGAGCATGTGAATACAATGCTGGAGCCTTGCCCAGACTTTGGAAGTGACATGTGCAAAAAAAAAAAAAAAAAAAAGAAAAAGTGTCCTTAAATTGCATTGCTTCATAGTACATCGGTTTCTTTTGCCGTCTTCTGACCAAGGATTTCTGCCATTTTCCACTTGCCAGTTTTATAGAGTCTACCCTTTGTTCTGAGCCTGAAAAAATCAATTCCTGACTCAAAAAATCAGTTATTTTCTCAGGATTTTTGACATACCATGTTTAGTCATCCCCTTCCCCCAAAAGACCATATCCAGCTTCATGATGTCTCTTTATAACCCTAAATTTGAAAGATATTAAACTGTTACCCACAGATATCCTAGCCCTGCCTGATGAATTTATCCTCTGATTTGACTATTCCAAGCAGATCTCTGAAAGTCCAGATACCTCAGAATAGGAAAGCCTTGCACAATTGCTGAGAACCCACAGATCTTAAAAGTGAAGGAGGGGCTTCCCTGGTGGCACGGTGGTTGAGAGTCCGCCTGCCAATGCAGGGGACACCGGTTCGTGCCCCGGTCCGGGAAGATCCCACGTGCCGCGGAGTGGCTGGGCTCGTGAGCCACGGCCGCTGAGCCTGCGCATCCGGAGCCTGTGCTCTGCAACGGGAGAGGCCACAACAGTGAGAGGCCCGCATACCACACACACACAAAAAAAAAAAAAGTGAAGGAGATTGTGTTGGAGTCCACAGAGCATTTTAATTAAAATAGAACTTTAGGATGTACTGTAAAAGCAGAAATTATACATCCTGGAAAACACTCCTTTACAAATATTTAATTATTTTTTTGGCATATTTTTTGACACTTATTTGTGAAACTAGAGTTAGTTACTCAGAAGTATTTGGTTTTAGAAATTGAACATAATCTCTGGGATTAAAGCCTAAAGATGGTCAATGTTGACATTAAAAAGTAGCTTTGGGGACTTCCCTGGCAGTCCAGTGGTTGACTCCACGCTCCCAGTGCAAGGGGCACGGGTTTGATCACTGGTCCGGGAACTAAGATTCCGCATGCTGCATGGCGCGGCCAAAAAAAAAAAGTAGCTCTGTTCGTTCATCATTTAGTACAAAGATAGTCGTTATGAAGATATTTTTCAGGTTGAGAAGATACCATATGTACTCACACATAGCATTTTCTTTTATATATTATAAACTTGATATGGTAGAAATATGACAGATTTTCATTTCTTCAGATTAGCTAGCATAGGCCTTCCCAGATAAAGATGAAATATCATTTGTGTTGTATTCTGCCTGAAATAACATAGATTTAGGAATTCTACCTTTGAGTGGGAAGACCCTGAAGGATACTAATTAGTAGATAACCCATTTCTTATCTAAGAGTCATAGGTCAGAAGAATTTGTATATAGTTTTAGTTCCCTGATAAAAATTCATATTTATGTTGATTATTTAAAATATGTAGGTAAACCTTTCATGTATCACGCTAGTTTGTAAATCAGAAAAGTTCTCTGGGGAGGCATATGAAAAGCTAATTAGAGCAGTAGGAAATCACTCTTCATTTCTGTAAAGATACCTAAAATAATTTTTAAAAAGGAAAATTAAAATGTGGCATTCTCAAAGAATTGGACCTAGATGAGGCATCTTAGAGCAGTAGCTTACTCTGTGAAATGATAGTTTTCATACTCTAGTTTTTATCTCTGTAACTCATGGAAGTTTTTAGAAAGGTCTTTGATGTGGCTTTGACCCTGTTTGGCTGCAATGGACCTCATCTATTTATGGCATAATATTCATTTCCCACCTTTCTAGGAGTATCTTTGGCAAAGGTTCCATCTCTCATTTTCGTCATGTGATTCAGGCAGGATTACTCCTACCACTGGCCATTTTGAGTTCTGTCTTCTGTCACTTGTAACTGAAGTACTAATATTTGTGACTTAATTTTGTTCCTTTTGTAATAGATGATAAACGATGACAATCCCCACAGAACTTATATTCGGATAAGGAGAAAATGTTGGAAAACAGTATATCAACAAGCTTCTGAAAGGTACAGCTTGACAGGAAAATCATGTTTTTCTGTAAAAGAGTGAGGTTTCTTATAATATTCACAATATATCCCTGGCTCAATGAAGCATCTATTTTACGTATATTCTACAATTTTGTCATGCATTTATATGGAAGCTCAGATCCATAAAAGTTAGTTGTTTAATATGTAAGTTTAATTAAAACATAAGAGATCTACCTTCATCTTTCTTCAAATTCTCACAGCTCTTGTCATTTCTGTCATTCATGCTTATCCTTCTTTATAGTTTAAAACTGCTTATGTTATGTCTCAGTTTAAGCATCTTGAGAACAAAGATTTAAGCTTACCACTTTCTGTGCACCTCAGTGGCCCAAAGCAACTTCTTGTTGAATTATATATAAGGTTCCTGTCACTGAGATAAAAGAGGTACATATTCTCTTATCTTCTCATGTTAAGGTTTTATTAACATATGCTAATAATGGTCTCAGTAGATAACCAGTCCTGTCTTTTAATTATTGTCAGAAAAATGGCTCAAGATCAGCTGTTTTAAAACCAAAATCATCAATTTTTTTGGACAGACATTTCTTTACAACTATTTGGCTAACAGTCAACAATTCTGTATCAGATCAAGTCATTCTATTACTTGCAGGTACATTTGGCAACTCATGTATCTTAAAGAGATCATCAGAAAATTTCATTGCTAAAATTAGACATTCTTTGTTTAGTAAATTGAATTAGGAACATGAATAAAGAAGCAAATGAATGAAGGGCCTTGCACTGCCAACCTTCTCCAAAGAGTTCTCTAAGCACTATCAGATGCTCTTCATTTGTCAGTCATACTCCAGTCTGGCTTCTGTCTCCAGCATTTCCACAGAACCACTCTTGCTAAGAGCTCTGACACGTTTATATAGAGACACAGATGTAGAGAACAAACGTATGGACTCCAAATCTAATATACGCTTTCTTTTCTTTTGCTTGTCCTCTCAACATATTTGACAGTGAGAATCTATGTGAAACATTCTTTTGCTTGGTAACATCTCTCTTTTTTAGTTTTCTTCCCCTCCCTTTGTTCATCTCAGCCTCTATTGCTGATTCTCTCTAAACTCATCTCTAAGTGCTTTGAGTTCTTCAGTGTTTGGTAATAGACCTGTCTTTGTTCTCCCTAAAGCCTTTATTCAGTAGTAGATCTCATACATTGCCACAGATTTAAATACCATCTATATGCTGGTGACTTGCAATTTATATCTCTGGGTCCAAACTTAGACATCCAATGTTACACAACTGACTGCTCATTTGACATCTTTGTTTGGATGTTTTATGTATATCCCACCTTTAGCATCAGTCTCGTGAATCCTGTTCCATCCATAGTCTTCCTCATGTCAAGTCAGTAAATGGTACAACATTTCTCCTCAGCTGCTTAATCCAGAAACTTGAGGAAAGGCCTTTATTCTTTCTTCTCCCAATCCCTCTGCTTGAACTCCTGCACATTTTACTCATAAATTACATCTCATATCTCACCATTTGCCACATCCATTACCAGCACTCCAATTTAAGCTGTATAATACTGTAGTGCTTGGAACTACTTCAGTAGTCTTCTTAGTGTCCCTACTCCTTTTACTGATCCTCTCTTCACAATCTATTCTCCTTATAATATAGCATCCAGAATGATCTTTTAAAAGTAGATTTTGCCACTTGTTCTCTTTAAAATATTTCAGTGGATTTCCATTGTACTTTGAATTAAATCCAAACTTCGTATATTGGAAAAGACATGAAATGAAATGACCCCTGCTTATTTCTAGAATCTCAACTCATATCTTTCACTGTACTCTGCTCATACTGTCTTTTACTTTCCCTCCCACGATTTTACCCAATTTAGAATATTTGTTCTATCCTTTCTTCATGGAATGCTCTTTCTCTGGAATTTCACATGGCTGGTTCCATCTCGGCTTAATTCTCAACTCCTGAGGGTGGTACGAGGCTTTATTATTCTTTCTAAATAGGTTCATTTCCCACTTTATTCTCTATCATAGTACTACATTAGATTTTTTAATTGCATTTTGTATTTAGTAATTTTTTGGTATTAGTGGGGTTTGCTTGCTTATTCTTTTTTCTCCCCACTACATTGTAAACTTTATTTTTTCCTAGTGCCTAGCACATAGTAAATATTTAAAATATTCTAAAATGTGTACGTAATAAACGGACGCATAGGTGATGTTTTGTTTCTTCATCTGGAACATCTGTATGCACTATAAGCATCTCATGTCTGAACATAGCATTAAGTAACTCTCAGGTGACCTTCACCAACATATAGATCTGATTGTTTGAATAGGTATTTGACAAGCACTGTCTGATGTGTGAACAGTAATGTGAAGTTTTCTCTCCCAGTGTAACCAGTCAAAATGACCAAAATGAAGAGAGAGGCTGGCTAAGTGCATTGGCTAATGATTAGATAGTGGAAACTTGTTAAAAAAGATACTAAAGTATGAAGTAGGAGAACTGCATTCCTGATCTCGATTTCTCTACTATAAAATAAATATTTAATATGATTTCAGCTGCTCAGATGCTCTATATTTAAAGTTAATATACCTGTCTTTACTCACCTTCAAGGCCACTGGTAGAAATAAATGAAACATATACTAGCTCTTTGAGGAAAGGCACTGTGTAACTCTAAGCATGTCCTAGTATAATAGCAAGTAGAAGAAAGTTCACCTTCTGTTTGCTCTAATTTAAATGATATCTACCTTTATGGTTTTATAAAATTTAATCCACTAAACACATGTTGAGCACCTGCTGTGTAGAAGGCAACATGTTAGGACTCAAGGAACTTGGCATGGTTGTACCTTAAGGTGTTTGCAGTACAGGGAATAACACATGCAAAAATAAGTATATTTTTAAAAGTATGTGATAGACACTACTAAACATACTAGAAAGTACTACAGGAACCCAGAAGAAGGTGGGATAGGAGTGGGGGTTGAAAAGTTCCCAATTGTGTAATTTCCCCCTTTCTAATGAAGACAATAAAGTCATCCACTATATTTTACTGGACCTAGAATAGCTTGGAACTTGGCAAGCTTAATTAGTATTTGTTGAAGGAATAACGTGATAAAAGAGTAAACTGGAGTTTCTACCAGACAGAGGAGAACCTTGGTTCCTGGGGATGCCTCACAGTTTATTACATTCTGCACTTCCCTGAGTCTTGTTTCCTGGTCTAGCCCTTTCTTTTTCTAGTTTATAATCCCAATTGAAGAAGATCTGTAAAAAATCTTGGCTGTGATGAGCCAAAATCAATGTTGGAAAAGTAACATTTCCCACTTCAAATGTCTGAACCAAAGCTTCAAGTGAAAGCATATTTTCATACATTTTTTCCTCTGGACTTTTAGCTCTTAAGTTCTTTTACCTTTCCCTACCGCTTGATTTACTTTTCTAGTCCTCTTCAGTTTTGGCTCTGTTCTCAGTATATTAGACCACTTAAAGATCCAAATGTATTCCTTTGGGTCTCTATTAACCCCTCTTTCACTTTGTGGATTGATTTAAGTCATCGTTAAGTCTGCACTAAAATTATGTTTTGCCTAGAATGCCAAAAGAAGTTAAAAAGAGAAAAATGACTGACTAGACCTACTCTATAAAATCTCAATTAAATTATATCAGTTGAGCACCTCATCCCCTGTGATTCCCCAGGAAAGAACTTTTAGATGGAAAGCCAATCTATAAAACAGACAAAAATGGGCTTCCCTGGTGGTGCAGTGGTTGAGAGTCCACCTGCCGATGCAGGGGGACACGGGTTTGTGCCCCGGTCCGGGAGGATCCCACATGCCGCGGAGCGGCTGGGCCCGTGAGCCATGGCTGGTGAGCCTGCGCGTCCGGAGCCTGTGCTCCGCAACGGGAGAGGCCACAACAGTGAGAGGCCCGTGTACCGCAAAAAAAAAACCAAAAAAACATGGACGTTGGAGCCAAATGCTTGGGTTTCAGTAGATTATTTACTGACTGGCAAGTTCCTTAACTTCTCCAGACTGCAATCCCCCCATGTGTAAAATGAGGATAAAACAGGACTTGCTTCATGAGCTGTTGTTAAGATGACATGATTTAATTCGTTTAAGTGTTTCTGAGACAGTGCCTGGCACACAGTAAGCACCTAATAAATGTTAGCTATTATTATTCAGAAAAATGGAAAACATTTGTGTTGAAGCTGCTTCTGAATTTGAATAGGAGCTGAAAGGGAACCCAGATAAAACAATTAATATGTTATTGCAGTAGGACCACAAGGGGGAATTTAGTCCTTGTTTTAGATTTCTTTATTGCTGTTGCAGTTTTTGTTTGTACAATAAATCATAATCTAAGACAAGGGAAAATGAACAAATCTGCCCTGTGTACTGTTCCCTGAGGCAGTGCCTTCTCAGTCACTGACTGATAAGCTAATTTGTGTTGTTGTATTAATGGCTGGTAATGGATTAATATGTTACTCCTCCAAGGTAATCTATTTGCATTTTAAATAGGCACTTTATGCTGAGAGACTGCCTGATGTGGGATTATCAGAGCCTTGGTATAGACTAGGGTGAGGAATTTTTTGATTCAAAGGAAACTTTGGGCATTGCTGTAGTCACCATGTCTTGGTATTTGACAATCACACAAAGGAGAGCATAATTCTGGAGGGCCCTGAGGCTCCCTACAGCCATTCTCTGTCTGATCAATGAGGCTGCAAAGAGTTGGAGGAGAACAACAACATCCTTCCTCACGTAAAGGTAGAACCACTACTCAGACCCACTAGATTTGCCACTGCAGAAGTCATTCCCACACTTCACCCTAATTCCCTCTCGCTCTTCTAGCCCCATCCCAAAGAGAAAAGCCTTCAAAGAGTGACACAAATCAAATTGATCTGTCCATAAAACAAATACAACCCATTACTCTGTGTCTGCAAAGTTATGTCACAAATATTTTTTTAAAATTTTTTTATAACATCTTTATTGGAGTACAGTTGCTTTACAGTGGTGTGTTAGTTTCTGCTTTATAACAAAGTGAATCAGCTATACATATACATATGTCCCCGTAGCTCCTCCCTCTTGTGTCTCCTTCCCACCCGCCCTCTCCCACCCCTTTAGGTGGTCACAGAAAACCAAGCTGATCTCCCTCTGCTATGTGGCTGCTTCGTACTAGCTACCTATTTGACATTTGGTAGGATATATAAGTCCATGCCACTCTCTCACGTCGTCCCAGCTTACCCTTCCCCCTCCCCATGTCCTTAAGTTCATTTTCTAAGTCTGCATCTTTATTTCCTTATTCCTGTCCTATCCCTACGTTCTTCATAACCATTTTTTTTTTACAGTCCATATATAATTGTTAGCATACAGTATTTGTTTTTCTCTTTCTGACTTACTCCACTCTGTATGACAGATTCTAGGTCCATCCACCTCACTACAAATAACTCAATTTCGTTTCTTTTTATGGCTAAATAATATTTCATTGTATATATGTGCCACACCTTCTTTATCCATTTATCTGTCGATGGACACTTAGGTTGCTTCCATGCCCTGGCTATTGTAAATAGAGCTGCAGTGAACATTGTGGTACATGACTCTTTTTGAATTATGGTTTTCTCAGGGTTTATTGCCAGTAGTGGGATGGCTGGGTCATATGGTAATTCTGTTTTTAGTTTTTTAAGGAACCTCCATACTGTTCTCCATAGTGGCTGTATCAATTTACATTCCCACCAATAGTGTAAGAGGGTTCCCTTTTCTTCACACCCTCTCCAGCATTTATTGTTTGTAGATTTTTTGATGATGGCCATTCTGACCAGAGTGAGGTGATACCTCATTGTAGTTTTGATTTGCATTTCTCTAATGATTAGTGATGTTGAGCATCCTTTCATGTGTTTGTTGGCAATCTGTATATCTTCTTTGGAGAAATGTCTATTTAGGTCTTCTGCCCATTTTTGGATTGGGTTGTTTTTTTCTTTTTGATATTGAGCTGCATGAGCTGCTTGTAAATTTTGGAGATTAATCCTTTGTCAGTTGCTTCATTGCAAATATTTTCTCCATTCAGAGGATTATCTTTTCATCTTGTTTATGGTTTCCTTTGCTTTTAAGTTTTTAAAAGCTTTTAAGTTTCATTAGGTCCCATTTGTTTATTTTTGTTCTTATTTCCATTTCTCTAAGAGGTGGGTCAAAAGGGATCTTGCTGTGATTTATGTCATAGAATGTTCTGCCTGTGTTTTCCTCTAAGAGTTTTATAGTGTCTGGCCTTATATTTAGGTCTTTAATCCATTTTGAGTTTATTTTTGTGTATGGTGTTTAGGGAGTGTTTTAATTTCATTCTTTTACATGTAGCTGTCCAGTTTTCCCAGCACCACTTACTGAAGAGGCTGTCTTTTCTCCACTGTATATTCTTGCCTCCTTATCAAAAACAAGGTAACCATATGTATGTCGGTATATCTCTGGGCTTTCTATCCTGTTCCATTGATCTATATTTCGGTTTTTGTGCTAGTACCATACTGTCTTGATTACTGTAGCTTTGTAGTATAGTCTGAAGTCAGGGAGCCTGATTGCTCCAGCTCCATTTTTTGTTCTCAAGATTGCTTTGGCTATTTGGGGTCTTTTGTGTTTCCATACAAGTTGTGAAATTTTTTGTTCTAGTTCTGTGAAAAATGCCATTGGTAGTTTGAAGGGATTACAGTGAATCTGTAGATTGCTTTGGGTAGTAGAGGCATTTTCACAACGCTGATTCTTCCAATCCAAAAGCATGGTATATCTCTCTGTCTGTTTATGTCATCTTTAATTTCTTTCATCTGTGTCTTATAGTTTTCTGCATACAGGTCTTTGTCTCCTTAGGTAGGTTTATTCTTCTTGTTGCAGTGGTAAATGGGAGTGTTCCCTTAATTTCTCTTTCAGATTTTTTGTCGTTCGTGTATAGGAATGCAAGAGGTTTCTGTGCATTAATTTTGTTACGTGCTACTTTACCAAATTTATTGATTAACACTAGTAGTTTTCTGGTCGCGTCTTTAGGTTTCTCTATGTATAGTATCACATCATCAGCAAACAGTGACAGCGTTACTTCTTCTTTTCTGATTTGGATTCCTTTTATTTCTTTTTCTTCTCTGATTGCTGTGGCTAAATCTTCCAAAACAATGTTGAATAATAGTGGTGAGAGTGGGCAACCTTGTCTTGTTCTTGATCTTAGTGGAAATGGTTTCAGTTTTTCACCATTGAGGACGATGTTGGCTGTGGGTTTACCATATACGGCCTTTATTATGTTGAGGTAAGTTCCCTCTATGCCTACTCTCTGGAGGGTTTTTATCATAAATGATTGTTGACTTTTGTCAAAAGCTTTTTCTGCATTCTTTGAGATGATCATATGGTTTTTCTGCTTCAAATTGTTAATATGGTTTAGCACATTAATTTATTTGCATTTATCAAAGAATCCTTGCATTCCTGGAATAAACCCCACTTGATCATGGTGTATGATCCTTTTAATGTGCTGTTGGATTCCATTTGCTAGTATTTTGTTGAGGATTTTTGAATCTATGTTCATCAGTGATATTGGCCTGTAGTTTTCTTTCTTTGTGACATCTTTTTCTGGTTTTAGTATCAGTGTGATGGTGGCCTCATAGAATGAATTTGGGAGTGTTCCTCTCTCTGCTATATTTTGGAAGACTTTGAGAAGGGTAGGTGTTAGCTCTTCTCTAAATATTTGATAGAATTTGCCTGTGAAACCATCTGGTCCTGGGCTTTTTTTTGTTGGAAGATTTTTAATCACAGTCTCAATTTGAGTGCTTGTGATTGGTCTGTTTATATTTTCTATTTCTTCCTGGTTCAGTCTTGGAAGGTTGTGCTTTTCTATGGATTTGTCCATTTCTTCCAGTTTTTCCATTTTATTGGCATATAGTTGCTTGTAGTAATCTCTCATGATCCTTGTATTTCTTCAGTGTCAGTTGTTACTTTTCCTTTTTCATTCTAATTCTACTGATTTGAGTCTTCTCCCTTTTTTTCTTGATGAGTCTGGCTAATGATTTATCAGTTTTGTTTATCTTCTCAAAGAACTAGCTTTTAGTTTTATTGGTCTTTGCTATCATTTCCTTCATTTCTTTTTCATTTATTTCTGATCTGATCTTTATGCTTTCTTTCCTTCTGCTAACTTTGGGGTTTTTTTGTTCTTCTTTCTCTAATTGCTTTAGGTGTAAGTTTAGGTTGTTTATTTGAGATGTTTCTTGTTTCTTGAGGTAGGATTGTATTGGTATAAGCTTCCCGCTTAGAACTGCTTTTGCTGCATCCCATAGGTTTTGAGTTGTTGTGTCTCCATTGTCATTTGTTTCTAGGTATTTTTTAATTTCCTCTTTGATTTCTTCAGTGATCTCTTGGTTATTTAGTAGTGTATTGTTTAGCCTCCACGTGTTTGTATTTTTTACAGATTTTTTCATGGAATTGATATCTAGTCTCATAGCATTGTGGTTGGAAAAGATACTTGATATGATTTCAGTTTTCTTAAATTTACCCAGGCTTGATTTGTGACCCAAGATATGATCTATCCTGGAGAAAGTTCCATGAGCACTTGAGAAGAAAGTGTATTCTGTTGTTTTTGGATGTAATGTCCTATAAATATCAATTAAGTCCATCTTGTTTAATGTGTCATTTAAAGCTTGTGTTTCCTTATTTATTTTCATTTTGGATGATCTGTCCTTTGGTGAAAGTGGGGTGTTAAATCCCTTACTATGATTGTGTTACTGCTGATTTACCCTTTTATGGCTGTTAGCATTTGCCTTAGTATTGAGGTGCTCCTATGTTGGGTGCATAAATATTTACAATTGTTGTATCTTCTTCTTGGATTGATCCCTTGATCATTGTGTAGTGTCCTTCTTTGTCTCTTGTAATAGTCTTTATTTTAAAGTCTATTTTGTGTGATATGAGAATTGCTACTCCAGCTTTCTTTGGATTTCTGTTTGCATAGAATGTCTTTTTCCATTCCCTCACCTTCAGTCTGTATGTGTCCCTAGGTCTGAAGTGGGTCTCTTGTAGACGGCGTATATACGGGTCTTGTTTCTGTATCCATTCAGCTAGTTTGTGTCTTTTGGTTGGAGCATTTAATCCATTTACATTTAAGGTAATTATCAATATGTATGTTCCTATTACCATTTTCCTAATTGTTTTGGATTTGTTATTGTAGGTCTTTTCCTTCTCTTGTGTTTCCTGCCTGGAGAAGTTCCTTTAGCATTTGTTGTAAAGCTGGTGTGGTGGTGCTGAATTCTCTTAGCTCTTGCTTGTCTGTAGAGGTTTTAATTTCTCCATCGAATCTGAATGAGATCCTTGGTGGGTAGAGTGATCTTGGTTGTAGCTTTTTCCCTTTCATCACTTTAAATATGTCCTGCCACTTTCTTCTGGATTGCAGAGTGTCTGGTGAAAGATCAGCTGTTAACCTTATGGGTATTCCCTTGTATGTTATTTGTTATTTTTCCCTTGTTGCTTTTAATATTTTTTCTTTGTATTTAATTTTTGACAGTTTGATTAATATGTGTCTTGGCGTGTTTCACCTTGGGTGTATTCTGTATGGGACTCTCTGTGCTTCCTGGACTTAATTAACTCTTTCCTCTCCCATATTAGGGAAGTTTTCAACTATAATCTCTTCAAGTATTTTCTCAGTCCCTTTCTTTTTCTCTTCTTCTTCTGGGACCCCTGTAATTTGAATGTTGGTGCATTTAATGCTGCCCCAGAGGTCTCTGAGACTGTCTGCAATTCTTTTCATTCTTTTATCTTTATTCTGCTCTGCAGTAGTTATTTCCACTATTTTTTCTTCCAGGTACTTATCTGTTCTTCTGCCTCAGTTATTCTGTTATTGATTCCTTCTGGAGAATTTTTAATTTCATTTATTGTGTTGTTCATCATTGTTTGTTTACTCTTTAGTACTTCTAGGTCCTTGTTAAACATTTCTTGTATTTTTTGCATTCTGTTTCCAAGATTTTGGATCATCTTTACTATCATTACTCTGAATTCTTTTTCAGGTAGACTGCCTATTTCCTCTTCATTTGTTAGGTCTGGTGGGCTTTTATCTTGCTCCTTCATCTCCTGTGTGTTTCTCTGTCTTCTCATTTTGCTTAACTTACTGTGTTTGGGGTCTCCTTTCCACAGGCTGCAGGTTCATAGTTCCCGTTGTTTTTGGTGTCTGCCCCCGGTGGCTACATTTGGTTCTGTGAGTTGTGTAGGCTTCCTGGTGGAGGGGTCTAGTGCCTCTGTTCTGGTGGATTAGGCTGGATCTTGTCTTTCCGGTGGTTAGGTCTGTGTCCAGTGGTGTGTTTTGGGGCATCTCTGACCTTATTATCATTTTTGGAAGCCTATCTGCTAATGGGTGGGGTTGTGTTCCTGTCTTGCTAGTTGTTTGGCATAGGGTGTCCAGCACTGTAGCTTGCTGGTCTTTGCGTGGAGTTGGGTCTTAGCGTTGAGATGGAGATCTCTGGGAGAACTTTCGCCGTTTGATATTACATGGTGCTGGGAGGTTTCTGGTGGACCAGTGTCCTGAACTCAGCTCTCCCACCTCAGAGGCTCAGGCCTGACACCTGGCTGGAACACCAATACCCTGTCAGCCACACGTCTCTAAAGGAAAGGGAGAAAAAAGGAAAGAAAGAAAGAAAGAAAACAATAAAATAAAATGAAGTTAGTAAAATAATTATTAAAAATAAAAAAATTAAAAAATAATACAAAGAAGAAAGAAGAAAAAAAAAAAACTAAGAAAGAAGTGAGCAACCAAACCAAAAAACAAATTCACCAGTGATAACAAGCACAAAAAAAAAAGGACAGGCAAAACCCTAGGACAAATGGTGAAAGCAAAGCTGTACAGACAAAATCACACACAGAGACATACACATACGCACTCACAAAAAGAGAAAAAGGAAAAGAAAAAAATTATCGTTGCTGCCAAAGTCCACTGCCTTAATTTTGGGATGATTCCTTGTCTATTCAGGTATTCCACAGATGCAGGGTACATTACGTTGATTTTGGATATTTAATCCGCTGCTCCTGAGGCTGCTGGGAGAGATCTCCCTTTCTCTTCTTTGTTCTCACAGCTCCTGGGGTTCAGCTTTGGATTTGGCCCCGCCTCTGTGTGTAGGTCGCCGGAGGGCGTCTGTTCTTTGCTCAGGCAGGACGGGGTTAAAGTAGCAGCTGATTAGGGGGCTCTGGCTCACTCAGGCTGGGGGGAGGGAGGGGTACGGATGCAGGGCGAGGCTGCGGCGGCAGAGGCCGGTGTGATGTTGCATCATCCTGAGGTGCGCCGTGTGTTCTCCCGGCGAAGTTGTCCCTGGATCATGGGACCCTGGCAGTGGCGGGCTGCACAGGCTCCCGGGAGGGGAGGTGGGGATAGTGACCCGTGCTCGCACACAGGCTTCTTGGTGGCAGCAGCAACAGCCTTAGCATCTCATGCCCGTCTCTGGGGTCCGCGCTGATAGCTGTGGCTCGCGCCCGTCTCTGGAGCTCATTTAGGCGGTGCTCTGAATTCCCTCTCCTTGCGCACCCTGAAACAATGGTCTCTTGCCTCTTCGGCAGTTCCAGACTTTTTCCCGTACTCCCTCCCAGCTAGCTGTGGTGCACTAGCCCCCGTTAGGCTGTGTTCACTCCGCCAACCCCAGTCCTCTCCCTGCGATCCGACCGAAACCCGCGCCTCAGCTCCTAGCCCCCTCCCGCCCCGGCGGGTGAGCAGACAAGCCTGTCGGGCTGGTGAGTGCCGGTAGGCACCGATCCTCCGTGCGGGAATCTCTCTGCTTTGCCCTCCGCACCCCTGTTGCTGCGCTCTCCTCTGTGGCTCCGAAGCTTCCCCCCTCCGCCACCTGCAGTCTCCGTCAGTGAAGGGGCTTCCTAGTGTGTGGAAACCTTTCCTCCTTCACAGCTCCCTCCCACTGGTGCAGGTCCCGTCCCTATTCTTTTGTCTCTGTTTTTTCTTTTGCCCTACCCAGGTACGTGGGTACCTGCCTTTTGGGAGATCTGAGGTCTGCCAGCGTTCCGTAGGTGTTCTGTAGGAGTTGTTCCATATGTAGGTGTATTTCTGATGTATTTGTGGGGAGGAAGGTGATCTCCGTGTCTTACTCTTCCACCATCTTGAAGGTCTCCCCTGTCACAAATATTTTAGTGATCAAAGGGTGCTAGTCAAGTACTCACTGAACTAACTTTTGGAAATCAGCCTCCCTAAAAGCATCCTGAATCTATTCCACAACAGAGATGTATTGAGCACCTACCAAGCACCCAACTGGGGGGTACTGAATAGAGAACAAATCAAAGTTCTTACTCACACAGTTTTCTTTCTGATGGGAGTTATTTTGAGAGTTTTGGAAGGTGGACCTCTCTGTACCTGCAGTGGATCAGCTGCCGTCACCTGTGCCTAGCAGACATGCTGTCTGTCCTTTCCTGCTCTGGATCCCACTTTCCTGCAGCTGTCACCACTAAATCACCTGGCTCAGAGAACCCAAGATGTTGCCAGTTGCTTCCCCTGAGAACCCCAATGTCCTTGTTAAGGATGCCAACTCCAGTTGCTCCTAAGATATCCAGTCCTCAGGGGATCAGACTTCTGAGTTCCATGCAAATTGAGGAAGGTGGAAGATCTATTTGCTCCTTGACTGTGACCTCACTCTGTCCTCAGTGCCCTCAAAGCAGCTCTCTTGTCTCCAAAAGTCTCATTTGAGCGGATGAGTAAAATTCCAGCCATCCCTCTTGACTAAAACCTCACGAAGACAGGTTTCTAACAGTTGGTCCTTCATCCCTCTAAAAATCTTAAATACAGTCCTAGGAGCCAGATGGGGACTTCTCCTTCCCTTGTCATTCTCATCTCATTGCTTGTCCCTGGAGCAAATTCCTCCATTTCTCCAGTTACAAAGCAAAAATGTCCCATCCCTCTTAGTAAGGAATGACACACATAAGTCTGTTATATCACCTCAGATGTTCTGTTATATCCTTAGGAAAAAAAACCATGAAGGACTAGAGGTGAGAAAACTGAGGTCAGTACAAGTAGGAGAACCCCAACTCTGGGCACTAAGTTTAAAGTTAAGTCTCATGTGGTATGAACAACTATCTCTTTCTTCCTCTAGAGCATGTCTGCTGCATAGTCCATGTAAAGTACTGCCCAGTCAGTTTCCTTATGGGCAGAGCCCAACACAGCCGAAAGAGGAAACTGGGTCTTCTGGTTTCATGAGACATCTCATGACAGCTCAGAGAGGAATCACTTCCCTGGAGTGTACTATTATTTCTAAAGTCCCAGTAAAATGAGTATACTTGGAACTTAGGTCTTTTTCATGGAGAAGGAACTGGAATCTTTACTGTGTCCTCTGATTTTTTTTTCCCCTGTTTTCTGGGAATCAGTTCACAAGAAGGCAAAGAGATAATGAAGTGTGAATGGATCACATAGCTGGTAAACTCTCATCTCTGAGACATGATTGAATGCCACAGAAGAAAGTTTACCATGTGATTCTTACTTCTCAGCTCACATCAGCCTGGGAGTGAAACTATGTATAATAATCTCACAATAAAAATAACACTTCTGCATTGTTCTATAATGACAGCAACTTCAGCCCCGTTCCAAGTCTCTCTTCTCTTTAAGTTCTTAGTAGCACTCTTAGGAGAGCTTAGTAGAGTAGGTGTCACTGAACATGCAACCATGTTATACGTTGTCTGCTATCCTTGTCTCCATTTCTGTCTACAGATTCCCACAGTGGTGACTGGTGGTGAGGACGTTGGGTCTGATGCCATGCTGAGCCTATTAATATAAGTGAAACATCTGTAAGCTTGCTGTCAAGCAAATGAAATCTGGAGAAAGCTGCTGTAGACACTTTTATTTTCAGTGCTTTAGAGAGCATAGTGATGCCAGCTCTTCTGTTTTGGCTGTTTCCCCAAAACTCATGTTTTGGACTATCAAGGCTGGGTAAGAAAACAAGCTCAGGGACAGGCACTGTTTTGGCCTTAGAATCCTCTCCCCTCTTCATCCAGTCTCTATCACTGGCCTATCATTCCTGTCTCCAACCTGTGGGCCATTGTAGCCCTCTCTATTTTGAGGGTAAAGCTTTATGAGGGAGATTTCAAAGTCCTTCTTGTAAACTAATCTCTTGGCACTAGCCCCAGCAATCCTTAAGAAACACTGAGCGTATTCTACACTGGGACTTCTGGAGTAATGGTATTGAAATAATCACATTAGTTTAGTAAGAAACCCTCTCACTCCGTAAATAAACACTCAGCTTGGTTTCCATGCCCTCTCTCCCCTCAATACCCCAGACTAATTCTGTTAGAAGGGATGTCTCATGGACTTCCCTGAAGGAGACTTCAGCTAATTACATCTTAAGAAGAATGAGTAGTACTTGTTAGATCTACTCGTTTGAAGAAAGAGGTTGACTAGTGTGCTGAGGGGAAAGGGTGGAGTTCTTTTCTCCAAAATGTAGAAATCCTGATACATTCTTGTGTGGTTAAATATTTATTACTATTATTATTTTTAGCTGGCAGGGAAAGATCCAAGATTTCAAATTAAACCTTTTTATATGCTATTCTAGCAGGTGGAATTCCCTTGTCTAATTAAAGTGATATTTAACATATTTTTGCAAGCACTTGTTTACCTTTTTCCTAAATATTTTCTCTCAAATATAGTGCGTAGATAGATAATCTTGGTAGTTCTAGTGAGTTGCATAAATATTTCCAGTTCTAAGTTTAGAGGTAGCTTCATCCATTCCAAGGAAAAGGACTCCAATTAGCACAATTTCCTAGGAATTGTACCTTAGGAATATACTCAATCTTCACTGCTTTGTCATCCCCTCAACATTTTCTTGTGGGGTACTGGGACTATCCTCTATGCTGATATCATTCTCTGTAATTTATATTATTTATTTCTGCATGGCCTAAATAAATGTAGGATGTGTACATTTTAAAGAATTCTCATTTACGTAAAGGTAGGAACAAAGACAGATAGTCCACCATAGCAAAAAATATTCAGTGCTATTCTTTTCCAATTATTCTATAGTTTAAACAGTGCATTCTTTAGGTAGACTGCTTTGTTTCTATGGCATTTATGAATTCTGGAATTTTCCTTTGTGATTTACCTTCTACCACTCTGTAATTGGTAGAGAATATTAAAAGCAGTTCTTTTAGATAGGGAAAAAAAGAAACCAACAACAATAGCCAATTATTCTGCTGTTTGAAACCAAGAGGCAGCCTGAAGTCTTTAGAAGCAGAATCATGTTCTTTTAAGGAATATTATAAAATGTTTCTGCTTTCATCTCCAAAGTTACCCATCTACAAGTTTTTCATTTCCTATGACCCTGTTCATTTCTGCTTTGCGTTTAAGCCTTTGTCCATAGCTGTGGGAAATCACACCCTCTCAGGAGAGGGAAGGAAAGATGAATGTGTAACATGTGCAGGGTAGCCTTACCAAGCAACTCGGCAGGGCCGCTAATGAGCCACTCTCTTGCAGCTCCCTGTCTTTCTACAGTGCGGCTTCCTCTCGTGACATGTTCTTGCTGTCGTTTCCTAGACAGCGCCTGTTTCTTTTTCAGGACTCCGCTCAGGCACAGGTTCACCAGGCAGCTTTCCCTGGCCTCCTTAGCCTGGCTAGGTGTCCCCCTCTGTGCTCCCCAGTGCCTGTGCTTCCTCCATCACAGCCGATTTCTGTGTGCTGGGGTTGCCTCTGTTTCTCTGTCTTCTCCACTAGAGAGGGAACACTCTGATGGCCTGACTGCGTTTCATCTCTGGGATGCTAGGCCTACACCAGTGCCTGTCACGCGTGATTTGAGTGAATTAAATGAATGAGGGCCAATGACCTCTTGCTCTTGGAAGGGAGGAAGGGGCACCCTGCAGACTGAGGATTACATGTCTGGCCCCCGGAACATCTTTCCGTTGTGGTGACTGATCATAAAAGAACACCCTTTTGCTGCTAGTTAGAATCTTTCCACACTGTTTAATACATGGGTACTGGGAAAGAGAGGTATTCTGATTTCCTCTTTTCATTCCAAGGCTCAGGCATCAGGGAAGTGTTTTATTCAGAGAAGTGACAGTTACATAGGACTAAAAGCACAGTGCTGTCAGGTGGCGGGCAGGTGGGGTGTGAGTGCGGGCTGTGGAGATCTCTGGGGTTCCTGTGTGCTATTAATTCCAAGCTGAGGGGCGGTGGGCCTGCCACAGGGCTTGTGTGGCACAGGAGGGGAGGGACACTGGAGTGAAGGCCGGCGTGGGCTGCAGGGCTGGTTGGGTGGAGGAAGGTGCTGGGAGGCTGAGTCTTCCAGGGATTAACACTGGGCCTGACCAAGTTGAAAGAATCCACATCAAGAGTTATGCCAGCAGCTGAAAATGCCAGAAGGTAAAAGCCCCTCTCAGAGTGGGAGAGTCAGTGCAAGTCTGAGGACAGGCGTGAGGTCAGGGGTCGCATTTTCCACCTCTCCCCACCCTTGGCAGCCTTGTCATGTCACACCTCTTCCCTGTAGAGTTGATACTATCTTGGGAAGACTGACGGGGAAGTGGAAACTACTTGAGAAAGTTAAACACATTTTACTTAGAAAATAGGGACTCTTTATAATATTGGCTCCAACTAAAGTTTAAGTTCGAATAAAAGTTACTATCATTATTATTATCACTAATCAGATTGGGGCTTTAGATAAACATCAAAGTAGCTTAAAAATTATATATTTCTCCACATCCCCTTGAAGTATGGGTTAGTGTTGCAAACTTGTTACACATTTATCCCCACTTTAATTGAAAGCTGGTTCCATGATGTTGGACTTCTCTTTTGCCACCCAAAGCCTAATGTGGTGCCTTACAGGTAATCTCTGCTCCATGAATGTTGTTTTGGCTTTGATATTTGACACACGGTAACATAGACTACACACATAACAAAACAACCTAGAGCTGCATTATTTTCTTAAGATTTGGCTTCTAAATGAAATGGTCAATTCCACGTGAGTTTTGTATAGATACAGTTAAGGATATCCTCCTCATGCACCTGAGAAAGTGAAGGCAAAAGAAATATAACAGCATCTTTAAAGACCACAAAACTTTTGCTTACATAAACAAAGTAAAAAGGAGACTGGTGTCAATAATCTCAATTCTTCAGGAAAGCCGTTATTTTGGTCAATTTATACACAGTTTCCTTAAAAAAAAATGCACATTTGCCTAAAGGGGCAACAGCTGTCTTCTTCCCACCTGTGCCCCGTTGAAAATTTCATCGACTTATTATGCCAGTGTGATTTCCCCAGACAATGCATATTCTGATTTTTTTTTACTGAAATTCTCAAAAAGTAAAATGGAGAGTGAATGAGGGAGGGGAGAATGAATGTGTTTTCAGGAGAGCTGGATTAAATTATTCTGCTCATCATTTCCTCCCTCATTTACAAAAGCAAAGTGAAATAGAAAATTGAAGCAATTATCTAAATAATCCAGGCTTTCCATCTCAGGCCCTCATGTGTCTGCAAAAGGGGATAGCTGAACGTTCTTTGTTTAGGATGCTTTAGGCCTCTTTGATTTCTGTAAGCTCTGTCAGAAACACAGATTTGGCTTTTCTTGATACAAAGCATCTGATGGAGAAGTACAGTGTATCATTTGAAATTCTGGCAGAGAGGGGATAAAGAAGTCATGGTTTCAGCACCTCACATGATTCTGGAGCAGTGCTCAGGAATAACTTTTCAGAGCGTCCGTTAAGTTTAGGGGGCTTCTGTATTCTAGGTTTGTCCAGTGTTGTGCCTGTGCTGATAGTCTGGAATTCAGGAGCACATTGAGCCATCAGTACTGACTGGTGACCTTAATAATGACCATCCTAAATACTGTGGTCTATTTATAGCATGCTTTGGAGTTTATAAAATGCTTTATTCGGTCACCCAAATCCTATCTTCCCTGCTGTATATATGTGTCAGTGTCCTCTCCTGCTAACTGTCCAGGAGTGACGTCTTCCACATTTTTGGAAGTGTTTGAAATTAGGGCATATTTTTTCTCTTTTTATCTTCATGCTTTCACATATCCTGTTTCCCCATCATTATGTGCCCTGTGAACTGTTCCTGGTCTTTCAAGGCTCATTTCAGGGACTGTCTTTTCCATGATGTTTTCCTGACATTGCCTCCCCCTCCTGCCCACTCTGGAGAAATGTGATACATTTTTTCCTCTCCATTCCCCTCTTATTCAATAACTCCTATGGCATAAACCTGTCACATTGTATGTAAATGTGGTTCCTTTCCTATACCTCCAATCTAGACTCAATTCTTTCAGGGAAATGATTTCACCGCATTCATCTTTGCATGCCTAGATCTATTAGCAGTGCCTGGCACATATGAGGTTGTGCTATGAAGGATTTTTTTTTTAAGCTAATGAATGAGATGGGATAAATTTTAATATTCTTATTTTCACACTAAGAATTGGAGACTTGTGAATTTAAAAGATGTATTCAGGGTTATAAAGCTGACAGAGGGAGGAGTGGGAGCTTGGGTTTTAGTCATCTGACTCCAAGAGAGTGGTTTTTCCACCTGGGGTGTCTGCCCATTGGAGGGAGTCATGCCTTCACTGGTTTTACCTTTCTGAAATTAAAAGAGCCACATGTTTTCACTGATCTGTGCTAACTGGATACGTATTACAAATGGGAAACAGCACATGCAGAGGTTAAGAACATTGACTCTGGAGCTTAGCTGCCTGTGCTAAATTTTAGCTAGCACCTGCTGCCAGTTGCCTTTTTTGTGCCTTGTACGTAGGATGAAGATAATAGTACTTACCTCCTGTGATGTCAAAAAAGTTAAATCATTAGAACAGCACTCAGCACATTAAGCACTCTACATGTTTGCTATTATTATATATGTTTATTGTTACTAAAAATGGGGAAATGAAGAATTTCTTGGTAAATGTGAAGTTTGGCAGATGAGATATTTCATATCGAGGAGTGAAATAACAAAAATACCCTTAGTGGTGAAAAGATTGAGAATTATTGGATGAGCTCTTTGCCCTTCTGGCTGAACTTTAAAGTTCATCAAGTAAAATAAAATACTTCATGCAGTACATAACAGAAAATGTCTCCTTTCCAGGGAGGATACTGATGGAGAGGTAGAAGCAGATTTTCTCGTTGCTGGGAGCAATTTGGCAAAGAAATAATATAAGCAGACATCATTTCAAGTAAATATTCCCTATATGATAGTCACTGAAAAGCTATTAAACATGCCTCCAGATGAAAATTTACAACAGAATGCACAGATTAGATTCACAGCTTTTTGGTTTGGAAAGGGCCTCTTGTGATTGCACAGAGGATATTTAGAGAACTCTTATTTTGCAGCGCTATGTCTTATTTAAGTGATACTACGCATGCTAAAGATTGTCTTGAAATGCAATAGAAATAAAGCATAAGCGTCATACAATAAAATCCAAATAAACTGCACCAATATGCTAGTTTTGGGACTTGCCAGCACATCGTGGAGTCACACTGGTAAAATAACATGTCTGGATTATGTAATTAAGGCAGGGTCCTTATTAGAGAATGTGGAAGTACCTAAAGGCAGTGCTAGCCCTGAATGACACTAAATGGGGTGTCGCTAAGTCCTGTTGTGTGTTCATGGGATCCCTGAGTGAAAAAATAATAATAAAGCAGATATCCCTGGGATCAAGAAGGTAATTGAGAATGCCTATTCCTGACAGTTAAAAAGCAACATGGAAGAGGAGAAACAGCATCTGACTAAAGTCAGAAAATCTGGTTTTTGTCTCAGTTCTGTTTGTTCTCAGCAACACGATTTTAAGAAGTTAGGTGATCTCTGAATTCTAGTCTGTAAATTGGGGGTTATAACACCTGTCTACTTCGCAGGCTCGTGGTGAGACCTGAATGACGCAATGGATGTGAAGGCACTTTTGAAACTTTAAAGTGTTGAAGAAATTCAGGTTGTTCTCAAAGATAATTAAAAAAAATTTTTATTTTATTTATTTATTTTTGGCTGCATTCAGTCTTCACTGCTGTGCGTGGGCTTCTCACTATGGTGGCTTCTCTTGTTGCGAGCACGAACTCTAGAGCGCAGGCTCAGTAGTTGTGGCGCACGGGCTTAGTTGCTCTTTGGCATGTGGGATCTTCCCCCGACCAGGGCTCGAACCCGTGTCCCCTGTATTGGCCCGCGGATTCTTAACCACTGCGCCACCAGGGAAATCCCTCAAAGATAATTTTTAAAGCAAACTCCGAAACCACATTTTTCCCATACACAGAGCCTACATTTATATTTCAAGGAAGATTGAAAATGGGCTGCTTATTTGCATAAAAGGGATAAAGTAAGAAAAAGTAATGGAGCTAGGAACAAAATGGTTAGTGTTTAACAAGTGAGCAAAACACTCATGTTTTGTTTTTCCCTAAAATGTATCCTGGGAGGCTATATAATTGAAAATTTCTGACTTTTAAATGAGCACAGACCATAATTTTTGAAGAGGCCTTGCTTAGCATGAGTCCTTGGGATTGAACTCTTCAGACCTTAAGGGAAAATTGAATGGAGGGCTTAAGCTTCCATTAAGAAGCAGTTTTCCTCTGGCTGAGTAACTCAGGATGATACCAGCTGTGATGGGAGAAACCTTGCCAGCCACCCCGGTGGCACTGTAAGAGGATAGCCCGAGCTGCAAGGCTTGCTTTTCAGACACTGTGCCCCTCACTCAATTGGGAACGAGGCCAGCAAACCCACAATCTGTGTTAGTAGTAATTTTTCATTCAGAAGCAGAAGCTTAAATCTCTAACTCAGAAGGTATGTTTGACAGACTGCTTGTTGTGGGGTGGAGTGGGATAAGAGATTAATGATGGGTCCTAAATGTACACTGCAGATTTTCCTAATTCACAATTTGCCAATGCAGAATGCATAAATAACCTCATGGGTTTACCCCACTTTCATAAACCTGGAAACTTTTGGGAAAGATAGTGGGGTGAATAAGTTTCTGCATGTAAACTCTCACACATAAAGTAAATGAAGTGACCAACAGAACTTCGAGATATTGTCAATTACAAACATTTTAAGACTGTTGTCAGATATAACATAGTTTATAACACTTTCAAAGATGACACCAGGAAGCAAAGCACAACTACTGTTTTGGTGGATACTGTTGATGCCCTGCCCTTCAGTTGAGCATGTGCAGCCTTCTGGTTGCTGTGAGTGTTGGCTGCTAATGACTACAGCATCCCTCTTCGTCCAAATCTTCTCATACCCCTCCAGGAGAGCTAGTGACCAATGACTAGTTGACATCGGGCACAAGAGACTAGGCCTCTTGCCTAAAATGGGATCCATTCTGAGCTGCAGTTTTTGCTCCAGAGGTTCCTAAGGGACCAGGATTAAAGTTAAACTCTAGCTGGGAGATCATATCTTGCTTAGCTTTCCTCCTGTGGCCTCTCCTGCTTTACTCCCTCCCTCCTGAGAGCACTCAGTGAAACACTTTCACAACCTCCTTCAAAGTTTCTGCTTCTAGGGAACTAAATGTTTCAAAGACACCTTATATGAGTTCATTGTTGTTGCTTGCAGGTGGGAAAAAAATCCTAGAAAATTCTACCGATATCTTCTAATAGGGAGGCTCCAGGTATTGGAGGTATAAATAAGCTTTGGGAATGATTTTGGAGTTCTTTCTCCTGATAAATTGTCTATTATATTCCAAGACAACAGCGGCTCAGTCAAAACTACGTGTTTTTCTCTAAAATGGTTTTCCAGTAGTGATGTTCTGACTTGAGAAAGAAACCCACTGTAGTATTTATCTATTACTGTAAAACAAACTACCACAAATGCAGTGACATAAAACAATGTACGTTCTATGGGCCGGGAATCGGAGCGTGGTGCAGGTAGGTCTTCTGCCTCAGAGTCTCTCACAAGCATCACTCAAGGTTTTGCCTGAGCCTGGTGTGGCATCTGAGGCTCAACTTGGGAAGGATCCATTTCCAAGCGCATGTGGGCGTTGGTGGTATTTAGTTCCTTGTGGGCTGTCAGGTTGAGGGCCTCAGTTCCTTGCTAACTAGTGGCTGGAGGCTACCCTCAGTTCCTTTGCCACATGAGTCTCTACAGATGGCAGTGCACTTCATCAAAGGCAGCAAGGGAGAGCCTGAATAGAGAAGGTCTGCTAACAAGAGAAAAGTTGCAATCTAATGTAACAATCACACATGTGATATTCCTTCCCTTTTGCTTTAGTCCATGAGAAGCAAGTCACGGATCTCGCCACAGTCAAGGGGAGGGGATTCATTGGGGCAAAAATACCAGGCAGTGGCGGCTGCTGAGGACCCTGTTGGACTCTGTTTGCTGCCACATCCGCTGACTTAGATCAAGGAGCCCTGGAAATGAGGATGAGTCATTTGAAGGATAGGGGAATATCAACTTAGAGCCATTTAACAATTTTAGATCATTAGTAGCAAAAGTAGTAATTAAGGCGAAAACATGTAGTTTTATCACATAGAAAGAAATCTAACAGTGCTTTTTTCCCCCCTGATATAAGTTCTTGCCTGTATGGCCACTGGAGGGAACCAGGCATACCCCATGGTGGGAAAAGATGTTCTCCAAACCTAGTTGGTTTGGCTTCCATGCAGTGGATTTCAACAAATGTAGAGAAAATGCTTTAGGGAAAAGATACTTCGGCTGCAACTTCCTGTATTGTTACTTCCTTCCCACACTCTTTAAACCAGCGCGTGACTGAAGTGACACCAACCTTTTTCATCACCCTCCTGCTTACTTTTCAGGAGCATACTTTTCTAGATGTCTGGGAAAAAAATCAAGAAAGATGAGTGCCAGAAGGTCTCGTGCTGTCAATTAATCCGTTATCCTAAACCCACCACCCTCATACCTTGGTAACCAATGGGATTAACACATTCTACAACAATAGTGTGAAAATTTCATCAGATGGCATATATTTGAAGACTTAATCCAGGGAAACAAAATCAAATTTTAGCTACTGTATATTTGGGGCTGTTATTAAGGAAAACATCATGTCTGAAATGAACATGAATATTATTTTTAACAATGAGCCACGAGGATTTTTATTAAGGAACTAAAAAAGTAAATTTAATAAAAATAATAATGTTATTAAAGCATTTCAAGTGGTAAAGAACAAAATCATCACTGCAAAATATGGATCATTAGGACATAGTGGAGAAAATTACCTAGAACACCAATGAAAAAGATACATGATTTTTATAAAAGTTATAATAAAAAAAGATTAGAGAGACAAATAAGATAATGATGAGTCAACATACCTATAATTTGTGCTCCTAGGGAAGAGAATAGAATAGACCAGAAGAAATGAAAGAACAGAACAGAGTAGAAGTTAAATATAAAACACTGAGTCGAAGGTAGATCTTAATCTGCTTATCTGCAGGGCTCTCCATGTGTCAGTCACAATTAATGAAAAACAACTAACACAATAAGCTTATTGTATTTTTAAAACTAAAAAGGACCGTACAGGCCTGTAGAGGGGCAGAAACACATTACCTAAAGGGGGAAATAATCATAAATAAACTTATTATCTGTCATGAAAGATGTTAGAAGAGAGTAGAACAAAGTTTTGAAGGAAAATAGAAATTTCTACAACAGAGTTTTTCTTCAAAGTAAAAGCAATGAAAAGTTACTGCCTTTGCACCTCTCAAGGGTGGAAAAAAACAAGCAAAAAAACCTTTTGTAGACGCTCTAATAAATAAGGGACAAATCAAAATAATAAGTTTAGGGCTTCCCTGGTGGCGCAGTGGTTGAGAGTCCGCCTGCCAATGCAGGGGACGCAGGTTCGTGCCCCGGTCCGGGAAGATCCCACATGCCGCGGAGTGGCTGGACCCATGAGCCATGGCCGCTGAGCCTGCGTGTCTGGATCCTGTGCTCCGCAACGGGAGAGGCCACAACAGCGAGAAGCCCGCGTACCGAAAAAAAAAAAAAAAAAAAAACAAAAAACAAAAAAAAAACAAAATAATAAGTTTATAAGTAGGAGAGTTGATATATAAAAGGACTAAGTAGTCATTAGCATTGAATCCATTTCAGCTAAAAATTACATCTAAAATGTGTGGCCTTACTGATGTGTACAAAGATATGTGTCCTAGTAGTTCACATGCTACTATTTTAAATCATAACCTATTTAGCATTATGTATTTCTTTTACATAAGAAAGAGGGTAGAGGTTGATCTTTGGAGACAGGAGCTTTTTACTAGGATAGCTGTGCCTGGGTGCACAGCTATCCTAGTAAAAAGTCAATACTAGACTTACAGTCAATACTAGAATTCAGTGACCTTTTTCAATTTGAAGCCTCAAAAATTTCTTAAACACAGGGAAATAAAATTTTGTCTGTTGTTTAATTATTATTTTTCCATTTATATGTTAGGTCTTCTGGATTGATCATCAGTATTAGTTTCCAAGGGCTACTGATACAAATTACCACAAACTGTGCAGCTTAAAACAATAGAACTTTACTCTCTAACAGTTCTGGAGACTGGAAGTCCAAAATCAAGGTGTCAGCAAGGACCTGCTCCCTCTTGAGTCTCTAGAGAAGAATCTTTACTTGCTTCTTCCAGCTTCTGGTTGTTGCCAGCATCCTTGACATTCTTTGGCTTGTGGCAGCATCACTCCAATTTGTTTCCTTATTCACATGGCCTTCTTCCTTGTGTCTCCTTCGTGTCTTCAAATCTCTCACTCCCTGCAAGGACACCAGTCATCAGATTTACAGCCCACTCTAATCTGGTATGATGTCATCTTACCTCGATTACATCTATAAAGACTTTATTTCTAAATAAGGTCATACTCACAGGTATGCGGTTAGGACTTTAACATATCTTCCTGGGGGACACAATTCAACCACACATCATCCAAGTCTCTAACCTCATGATATCCATTTCTGTGAGACTTTTTTAATATTTTATATTCAAGGACACCTATTTCAACAGCTAACATCACCTCTAATTAATCTATTAAATTTTAACATTAAAAAGTTTTTAATTGATAAAAATACTTTTATTTTGCACTGTAATTGAATCTCTTTAAGGGTTTTTAATGCTCTTTTGCTCGAAACTGCCTGTTCTCGGTGTTCTGCTTGACATACCTCTCTCTGGATGGCTGATGCTCCATAGATGTGTCTTTTTTTTCCCTCATCTGTTCAGGTCTCATCTTTTGGGTATGGGGTTGCTTGACTGTGTTATATAGAATCTAACTTACATAGAGGTGAGAATTGCAGCAGTCTCATTCCCTGATGGCCAATGATGTAATAGGTGATGATTGTGAGTCTCCCATTCGGGTCCCAAAGGCAAGACTTCTGTACTGCTCTTGTCTCTTCAATTGCAATATCTAGGGCAGGGGTCTTCAACCTGTGTGCATTTGGGAATTACCTTAGGAGTAATTCCCAATTAGGCATTTGTAGCCTAGTCCCCACCCCTGGTTTATTTGGTCTGGATTTCTAGTTTTCGGGCTAGATGCAAAATGTTTTATACTTTCGTATAAATACAAGTCCCCGAGCATCTTGTTGAAATGCAGATTCTGGTTTAGGAAGTCTGGAGTAAGACCTGATTCACCATTTCTCACAAATTCCCAGATGCTGCTGCTGCCCCAAGTTGTAAGCCCACTTGACAAACCTCAGAGATACTTATGGTTCTATCCCACTACCAGAGATTCTGATTTAGTTGGTGGGGAATGTGGCCTGGGCACAGGGAGTTTTAAAAGCTCCCCAGGTGTTTCCGATTTGGAGAACCACCAGGCTAGACCTTTACCAGCATCATGGCCCAGGTCAGCTCAGGTGCTTTGTTTAGTTTCCCTGCAGTTCTTCAAGAATTTCCCTTCCTCTCAGGGATCCTTGGCTGACAGATGACTGACATCCCTCCTGGTTGCCAGGTGTTGTATTCCATGTCCCTGGGCTTTTTGCCGCCATCCTTGGCTCATCTCCATCCCAAGGGGAAGAGGTTGTAGGTCTGTTCTCTTCATCCAGACCTCAGAAGAGCCCAAGCTCTGATTTGTGATCTCCAGGCCTGCTTGGCAGCTCTGCTGAAAGTTGGATTGGAACCAGGAAGGCACGGCAGTAGGATATGTTTAAGTGATTGTCTTCTCCAAATCCAGATTTTAATTTTAAAGGGTTCTTTCTTACTCCCTGATTTGTTTTTGCTTTTATAATGTAGTGTTTTGTTTTAGAGAAGTGATATATTCTTAAATGTTATTGAGGACTCTGACTCAAATGGCCTTGTCATTTTCTTATTTTTCTTACTTTTTCCAAAGGCTATTTTCATTTTTTCCTTGTTTGTTTTAAAATTTTGGTGTTTCTCTTGCATGCTGCAGCCTTTCCTCAAATGTCTCATTTGCTCACATTTAGAATTGGTTGAAATTCAGTCTGACTGCACGATCTGTGGTGCTAGTTAAAGTTTATTGCTGCCAGGCTTTCTTTAGGGTAAGGGACAGAAATTGGTTATTAGGTTAAGGTACACCTATTTGATGGAATGAGGAAGTATTTCTCCTGTGGCACTCACACCCAGCCTTAGCTGCCTTAGTTCTTTCTGGATTGTTGTTTGGTGTTGAGTATAAAGCTCAGGCCACTAGAGGCAGGCAAAGGAGGGGGACCAATTACTTCACAAATCTTTGTATATAGATAGACCCTCATCTACCAACCATTTTTAGTTCTTTTTACTATTCCTTCCTCTTGTCATACTTTTCCTTGTACTTGCTGGGTGGATCAACTTCTTACTTTATATTGATGCTTATACCACATGATTTCAAGACTGTGGCTTCCTTTGATATGCCTCATCTGCCAGTATTCTTCCACTTATATCCCATTGTTTATTGCTGGCTATTCTCTAATTTGTTGTAGGTTTATGCCTTTTAAACATCCCCTTACTATCATAAAAGAATCTGAAGAGGGTAAGGAAGATCTGCCCTCTTGCATCAGAAATGGCACAGCATCATTTTAGTGGATGCACAATATGCTATGTTGCTGATGCACTGTATTTTATTTGTTTAATGAGTGTTCTGTAGCTGGGGTTGAATTTTCCCAAAATCTGTATTACTGTAAACAATTATACAGTGAACAGCCTTAGAATAAAACCTTTGCAAACACTTTGTAGGTAAAAGTGCAAACACTTTGTAGATAAGATCCTACAAATATAATTGTAGTTTAATTTACGTACATTAAAATAATGTTCTGTTATGCCTGCATCTTCTCAGTAGAGGTTACTTCAATTTACAGTGCCCATTCTCCAGCGTGCTCTTCAACACTGGGTACAATAATTATTTCTTTAATCTTTTTTGTTGTATACATTGAAGATTTTATCTCATTTTCGTATTATCTCTTTGAAGAGACTACCATACATAAATAGCATTCCCCTGTGCAAACCAGTTACTCAATGTAATTTTATCTTATATCATTTTTGTAACACTTAACTAATCTGGATTTATTAGTCCCCTCTACTCCTTTTTAAATTCCATGAGACCAGGGCATTGTCTTTGCTGCTATACTTCCTGAATTTAGGAAACTCTCCCTGTATCTTCACATAGTTTTCCCACTGTATATTTGTATGTTTGTGTCCTAATCTCTTCTTATAAAGACATTAGTTGTATTGGATTAGGTCCCACTCTGATAACCTCATTTTCATTTAATTACTTCTCTGAAGACCCTATCTCCTAAATTACTGTGCACTATAAGTATTTTCTTAATAAAAATCTGGTGGAAAGTGTATTCTGAAAGCATTTTTAGTAGATACTTCAGTCTATTATAAATGACTCAATTTTAAAGTATTTTTGCTCTAATTTTTTGCTCTAAATTTTGCTCTAATTTTCATATCAAAACTATAACCTGGACCATATATATATATATATATATATATATAGTGATAAATATAACCAAAGCACCAGAAGGCTTATAAAGTAAGGGACCCTCCTTTTATATCTATGAAAGCATAGGGACCTTTATATCTATGAAACCATAGGGACCTTCTGGTAATTATTGCATGCATCCCAGATTTTATTCTCATCGCACTGATTTCATTGCAAGAATATTTGTGCTTGACTAACTTTTGTCTTTATTTTAAGCTCTTTAACCCCATACTGAGCCTAGGACTTCTTTTCCTGTGATTTTAATGGTAGAAAATAGAACTACCAATTCCATACAGATGTTGGGGAACCAGCCTTGCAGACAGCTGGAAGAAACATGTGTACAGAAATCCAGAGACTATTAACATATCTAACTGAATAAGTGTTGGTAGTTACAAGAGTAATTAAGAATAAAAGAAAGCCTTGTGAAGCTCCTAACAAAAACATTGCTGGAAATCACTGCCAACTTAAAACTCATTTTGTGAAGCTTTCTGAAAAAATAGGAGCATTTTGTATTGAATATTACCTTTTGTCTTGTAATTTACATAGGTATCTTTAATGAACAGCTCATTTATAGTTCCACTGAGTCTTTCCTGTGTGTGTTGCAGGCATCTTTGAAACAGCAGTATCAGCAATTTAGAGTCGGCAGGCTTCCTCTTGAATATTTATAGAAAGATTTTTAAAGTATACTTACCAATTTTCTTTAACTTGTCTTTTTAAAATTGCTGTGTTTTCTCCTATACTAGAAACACACTTCTTTTAGAATAAGAAAATGGGACGTTTTCCACCACGGCTATTTTTGTTGTTAGGATTTTCAGATTGAAACCTGTGAATGGTTCCATATAACATTTTATGACTATTTTTATAATTATCACAGAAGCACATGAATATTGTAAAAAAAAAAAGCACAAAGGAAATCACTGAGATAGGAAATAAAGCACTCATGCTATAGCCACATGGAGAGCATGAGTTACATATATAAATTGTGTAATCTCTTACCAGGTATATTAGTTTGCTAGGACTTCCATAATATATCACCATGGGCTGAGTGGCTTAAAGAACAAAAATTCATTTTCTCACAGTGCTGGAGGCTAGAAGTCTGAGATCAAGATGTTGGCAGTGTTGTTTTTTCTAAGACTTCACTCTTAAGCTTGTAGATAGCTGTCTTTCCCTGTGTCATTACAAGGTTTTTTTTTCTGTATACATGCGTGTCTCTGTGCTAATTTCCTCTTCTTATGAAGACCCCGTCATACTGGATTCAGCCCCACCGTAATAACCTCATTACAGTTTAATTACCTCTCTAAAGACTCTATCTCCAGATATAGTCACATTCTTTGGTATTAGGGGTTAGGACTTGAACATATGAACTCTGGGGAGACAATTCAGCCCATGACCAGGCTTTTAAAAAATGTGTGTTTTATATGTGTGGGTTTAATAGCTTTACTGAGGTATAATTGACATACAGTGACTGAAAGTAAGAAATATGTATAATGTTATAAGATTTGACATATGTATATAGTCATGAAACTTTTGCCACGGTAATCAAGATAATAAACTTCTTCCTCATCCTCAAAATTTCCTTGTGTCCTATAATCTCTCTCTCCCTCTCTTTCCTGCTCTGCTCCCATTCCCAGACAAGCACCCATCTATTATTTATAAGTTTGCATTTCCTAGTATTTTATAAAATGGAATAACATATTATATACTTTTTGGCTTTGTTCACTTACCATGATTATTTTGAGATTTATTCATGTTGTACTATGTATTACAGCATCTAGAATAGTACCTTGCACGTGGCAGGTACTCTAATTATTAATTAAATGAATAAATAAAAGTATAAATGAGCATTTTAGAAGATTAAGGAGATGGGATATTATATGCGATTGAATGACAGTCATAATTTTGTTGTTCTCTCTGAAACATTTTATAGAGGTAAGGAAATGAACCAGGTTTGTATTGATAGTTTAGAAAATATCTCTGGTGCCATTTGAAGGATGAATTTGTGACAGGGAAAGGCTAAAAGTTTGGAGCAGTTATTAAAAATTCTAATATACTGGTTCCTATATGTTGGGTTTGCACAGAGTCATCCATGTTAAAATATCCAGTAAGCAACTGAAAAAGTGAACCAGTAAGAATTATTTTGGGGGAGGAGGGCTAGGAGGGTGAGTGGGAAAATTAGGATAAAGGAAATAATTTCCTAAATCTATTTGTGAAGTTGCCAAAACAACCTTATAAATGCATCATGATACAGAGGAAAGAAAATAGGTATCAGAAATAAAGAACTGTGGTCCCATATATTAACTCTCTCCTAACCCTTACGACTTTAAGCAAGTAACAGCTTGCCTTTGTGCCTATTTCTTCATGTTTTTAGAATTTTTATTGCTTGCATTTTCAAATTTTACAGTGATGGACCTAGGTGTGGATCTTTATTTCCTTTGCTAGGATTTTATCTTGAAGACTGGCATTGAGGAATTCCTATTCATTACTTATTTGGTAATTTTTTATTTCCTGTGTTCTCTGTAATATGTTTTTTGGGAAACCTATTACTTGGGTAGAGGTACTGAAATTTTTGGTTTGGTACGTCTTTATATTTTCTTTTTTATTTTTCATTTCTTTCCACTCTTGGTGAGGTTTTTAAAATTTTATTTTACAACTTGACTATTGAAAAATTTATTTTGTTAATCTTGTTTTGTGATTTCCCAAGAGCTCTTTCTGGTTTCTTTTATTGTTATTTTTTCACAGTGGCTTGTTTATGATTTATGGATATCATATTTTCTGAACTATTTCTTAGAATACTGTTATAATATTTTAAACTTCTTTTCTCTTCCTTGATATATCTCTGTTTACTCTTGCGGTACGCGGGCCTCTCACTGTTGTGGCCTCTCCTGTTGCGGAGCACAGGCTCCGGACGCACAGGCCCAGTGGCCATGGCTCACGGGCCCAGCCGCTCTGCGGCATGTGGGATCTTCCCGGACCGGGGCACGAACCCGTGTCCCCTGCATCGGCAGGCGGACTCTCAACCACTGCGCCACCAGGGAAGCCCTGGTCCTCCTTTTTTATGCCATAATTTTTTTTCCTTCAAAAGTCTGTTGGTACTCAGTTGTCTATTTACTTTTCACAACAAAGTTCTCCCTAAACACTTCATTTAATTTCTTTCAAATGAACTCTGAGTCCATCTCCTTTTCTTGACTGGGGGTAAATGACTGCCTACAGGCTGTTATCTACGATTATCTATGTTATCCTGGTGAGCAGGGATTAAAAGTGACAGTTCCGTATGTGGAGTGTCAGTTAATCTTCTTTTCAGTTCCATTTCTAACTCCTGCTCTACATTGTATTGAGAATTTCAAGACCATCTTTCTAGGGATTTATTGGCTGAAAAAATGGCTTCTTTGCTGCATTTTCTTCACGTTTTTTGATGTTGCAGCCCTCTTCCCTCTTCATTAGTCACTGGTGACCTCAGTCTTACAAGTGCGAGGGAAGGGGATTCTGCCAACAACCTGAGTAAGCTTAGAACGGTTCTATCCAGCCCTCTGACAGGAGCTCAGGTGGCTAACACTTTGACCTGTGAGATGTGAAGCAGAGGATTTTTGACTTACAGAACTGTGAGATAATAAATGGGTATTGTTTTGAGTTGCTTAAGTTTGTGGTAATTTGTTATTCAACTATAGAAAAACAATTAGAGAAAGTTGGAGGAGGATGGGACAGCAGTCGTGGAGGCCAAGTTATTTGTGCATCTCCTCTGCACTTGTTCACTTACTAAGCAAAAGTGATATGCCTTCAAAATTCCTTAGTAATTAAAAAGGAATAGATGAGGTTTTTTTAATTATATTCTCAACACCCATTATACCTCACTCTTATGGTCAATGATTAAGTAAAAATGCATTAGATCTATGAGCAATAGTATGGTAGATTTTATTTTTGTCCAAGGTGTTTATTGCCTGCCCCTCTGAGAAGGTTATCTTTCTTTACTCCATTGATACAAGACAAGCCTTTGTAATTGTTTTGGACAATGAACTATGAACAGAAGTGGCATATACTTCTTTTCATCAGAAACTTTAAGAGCCATTCTGTGGTTCTGCCAATCTTTATTTTCCTTTTGCCACAGACCTGGATGTGTGGCTTGGGCTTCCTCTTCAGCCTGGGTCCTGGAGTGGAGGTGCTGTGAAGTAGAACTAAAGGTAACCTGGGATAGCCATGAAAGATGAACAAGAAATCAGTGTTCATTGTTGGAAGCCAATGAGAATTTTGCATCACTTTTTATCAATACCATAGCATGACTTGCCTTAATTAAGTCAATGCTTAGAACACCAAGTGGAGACCTGCTATAATAAAAACTGAAAATATGTGGCATTGGCTTTAAGGTGAGCAGTGGTTGGTGAAGAATCTATTATTGGAAGCTAGAAAGATGGAGCACAAGTTACACAGTGGTGAGATATTTGATATAAAGTTTGCTACAATAACGTGGAAGGCAGCTAAAATACCAGATGACCCCATGGCTTTTGGTAGAGATGATAGAAGCAGAATATCAGTAGTGCTTCCTGGTTATTATGGCTGAGTTTAACAGACTGTTAACGGTGATTTTCAAACTGGGTTGTAAAATAGAATCAACTATGAATAAAAAAGGCTGATTAAGACTCAACCTTTTGATGAGACCTAAGCATGGATATGACTTTCTTAGCCTTTGTTTTATTTTATATCTATATCTTTTTTTGTGTGAGAACAATTAAGATCTATTCTCTCAGCAAATTTCAAGTATATTATACATTATTATTATAGTCACCATGCTGTACATTAGATCTCTAGAACTTATTCATCCTGGATATCTAGTACTTTGTACACTTTGACCAATATCTCCCTATTTCCTCCACCTCTTAGCCACTGGTAACCACTTTTCTACTCTCTGCTTCTAATAGTTCAGCTTATTTTTAGATTCCATGCATAAGTGAGATTAAGTAGTATTTGTCTTTCTACATCTGGCTTGTTTCTATATCTGGCTTTCCATGTCACTTAGCATAATATCCTCCAGGTTCCTCTTTGTTGTTTGCAAATGACAAGATTTCCTTCTTATTTAAGGCTCAGTGTTATTCCATTTTAGGTCATTACCACATTTTTTTAATTTATTCACATCTTTGCCAACACTTGTTATTTCTTGTCTTCTTGATAATCGTCTGATTTGCATTTCCCGATGATTAGTGATGTTGGGCATTTTTTCATATACCTGTTGGCCATCCGTATATCTTTTTTGCAGAAATGTTTATTCAGTTCCTTTGCTTATTTTAGAATTGAGTTGTTTGTTTTCTTTCAAGTTGTTTGAATTCCTTATATATTTTGTTTATTAACCACTTATTGGCTATATGGATTATAGTATTTTCTCCTAACCTATAGGTTGTCTCTTCACTTGTTCATTGTTTCCTTTGTTGTGAAGAAGCTTTTTAGTTTGATGCAACCCCATTTTTCCATTTTTGTTTTTGTTGCCTATGTTTTTGGTGTCATATTCAGAAACTCATTGCCCAGACCATTGTCAAGAGGATTTCCCCCTGTGTTTTCTTCTAGTAGTTTTACAGTTTCAGGTCTTATGTTTAAATCTTTAATCCATTTTGAGTTGATTTTTATATATGGTGTCAAATAAGGGTCCAATTTCACTTTTCTGCTGAGCAGTAAGAGGCTTTTTCATTTTAAAAAGTCAATTTTCCATTTTTTATAACAGCTGATTAAATTGACCTTAGGCATATCTCCTAGTAAAGAATATTTAATGGGTGAAATAATCTCTGGGGTATCTAGAACATATGTTGGAAAAGATAAAATACTATTTCAATAGGTCAGGAAGATGAAAAAATTAAGAGAATGAAGCAGCAGCTAGGAAGTGGAGTGCCTGATTTTTATTACTATATAGTATTTTTCACATATTTCTGTGTGAAAGAAATTACTGACCAGCTGCAGTTAGCACCTAGGATGGTACTTACCTGAAATTATGGTTCTATTTCTAATGCTTAAAGAGAATAATCTCAAAGGTCTGCATAAGCTGTTATAAAACACAAAGAAATTTCACCTTTTCAAAAGATAAAAAGAAGTTAAAAACTTTAGTTTTCTCTCATATGAGAAGGTTGCCTTCATATCAGTGCAGTGAATTTGGATTTTGCATAAGATAAGGTAAATTGACTTCCATGCATATAGTAGCACTTAGAACAGGCACACAGTTGATGAATTCTTTGAGGAACCTCAAAACATACTACTACATAGCAGATATACACATTCAGATTTAGCCAAACTGTGGGGTGTGAGGGCACAGTCCACAGACTTCTCTTACTTCTGACACCAACTGCAAGTTTGGAGGGTCCCCCAAACCACCCTTAGGTTACATAACTTTCTAGGAGCGCTCACAGAATTCACTGAAGTCTGTTAACATTCATGGTTAAGGTTTATTGCAGGAAAGGATACACATGAAACTCAGCCAAAGGAAAATGGTACCTGTGTGAGCTGATGGACGTGTTCACTAACCTTATTGTAGTAATTGTTTTGCAATATATATGTATATCAAATTATCAAGGTGTATCTTTTAAATTTACATAGTGTTATCTGTCAATTTTATCTTGATAAAGCTGAAAGGAAAATTAGCTAAAGAGCAGAGTCACTAGGATTCCAAATGAAGCTTCTGTTGTTCTCTCCATGGAGTTAGGAAGTGTTAGCCCCTTGGCCTTGATGTGTGACAATACACAGAAAGTATTGCAACCAGGGAATCTCACTTGAGCTTCATTCCAGAGTTTTTATTTGGGAGTTACGTGGGTATGATTGATTGCTCACATAATTGAATGTCTCCAGGTCGACTGAAACTGAATGACCCAAAGCCCCCATCTTAAATCTCATAGTTGGTCTTTCTGGCATAGCCAGCCCCCATTCTATTGGGTATGGCTGGTCACACCCAAAAGTCCAGTGTGGCCAGCTTCCACCTCAACAAAAATACTCCTATCAGATATGACATAAATTACCTCCCAGAAGCCAAGAGAAAAAGCCAGATCTCTCTTTGGGCAAAGCCCAATTCTTTACTACGCACTTGACCATAAGAACATATACTGTTAAACTTGAGGGAGGCAGAAAATAACTTGTGCTTTGTAAGTGGCTGAGAGAAGGCAAGGAGAAAGGGATGTTGAAGATGAGCTTGCTTGGGCCAAGTTCCGTGACTTGAAATCGGTAAACGGGAGACTGTGCGTTATGGCTGGCAAGCAACAGGAAGACATCTTGGGATATTTGCCTCACAGTGTTCCTTGCTTATACTGAACCTCGCCACCCTCCTCCTCCCCAAACAACAGTCCCCCCAACCAGATACCTCTGTCCTCATTTTTCCCTTTTATGGCCCAAATGGGCTCTTTTAGATCTGGAACCTGGCATACAGTATATCTTCTATCCTGAGCTCTTTTTCTCACTCACATTTATGCATGTGCTTTCTAGTTCATTTACAGATAAAACTTTGCAGAGAATAGATCAAGGACATACTTATGATATTGCATTAACATTTATTTATATGCAAACTTTGAGAATATTTGTTTAACCAGCTCTCATTTTGTCTTCTTTGGAGTAATAACAGAATAGGAGCCAGAATAGTAAAAAATGATTGTATTCCTAGGGACTGTTTCAGGTCTGCCTCAGCCTATTACTAAAGATTCATAGCCATGGGTATATGACCCTGAAATATTTTGTAATCTTGTTCTTTACCCTGGGACTACACTCTTGTGCTCCCTTCAGATTTTAGTGGCAGCCAAAGGCATAAATAAGATTCCAGTATGTTATAACTCTACCTTGGTCTCATTTATTGTTTGCATTAGTGGAATCATAAAAATAGCTTTAAATAGATTTATTAAACCTACTCAGCACTCTAAAAACTGCCTTAATTTGCACTATTTAAAAACCCTGTAGCTACTCATCAGAGATCACGAAAGTTGAGAGGTAACAAATGTGTTTGATTTTGCCTAATTTGCTATCATAGCAATAAGGAATGTTGACAAAACGGAAATTCCCAGTATATCCAAAATAAATCCCTTTGGAATGTTTTCAGTTCATTGCATATTCATTGAATAACTTTGTCCTAGAAAAGAATAATATCCATTTATCACAAGACTGCATTAGTACATCTATTAGTCCAAGTAGTATTTAGCTTGAGTTTTATCTTGCCTAGATGTTTATATCTAGGATATTCAGAAGACTTTCATCACATAGAAGTTTGCAAGGTTGTCATAGCAATATAAATTAAAACAGCTTGACTATATTGTTATATAACCACTACACTAACAAAAATTAATGATCATGATAAAATTTAATGTTGATAGGATTTTAGGCAGTGTATTTACCGCTGGTAGCACTGTTAGAAGATTTAATATTTCTACAAAGCAGTTAAATATTATCCAAAAAGAGTTAAAAATTGTCATATCCTTTGACCAAGGATTTACCAAAAAGGGAAAAGAAATTCAATTTTAAGTCATTCGCTGAATTGCAGGATTTTTTTTTCATGTTGAAAAATTAGAAATAACCCAAATCCCACTTAAAGAGAATAGTTAATTAAATTATAACACGTAAACATTATGGGAACATCAGCATTTGAAGGTACTTGAGGGTAGCATGCATTTCTTCCCAAATCTGACTGGGTATCATAATCACCAAGGGAACTTTTTACTTCTTTGTCTGATACACCTTCTCCAGAGATGGTGCATTTATCTGGAATTCATAGCATAGTGGTGGCAAATGGGATGAGGAATATGAATGGGACCATTGGCAATATTTGCCCTATGGTTTTTGTGGGAAATTGAACAGAAATGATAATCATTTGTTTTATAAAGTTGCTCTCCACACATGAGTACACAATTATTTTCACAGGAATGCCTGCTGTACTACATCAGAATGAGGAGAATCCTTCCATTAAGCTTCAGGGCACGGTGATGAGAGGGCAGTGGGCTCCTCTACAGAGGCAGAATTGGATATCCTGCCTGTCCACTCTACCAACCTGTTTCCCCACCCCAAACTTGTTGAGTTAATAGAATTCAGCCTAGAAAATGTGAACATTAAACACTTTCTAGGGTTGAAATAATGAAGAGCTATTAGAGAGCTCATATTTAACTGCTTTCCAAAACTGAGACCATAGAACTAGACTATTTTATTTCAGATGCTCTGTGAGAAGCCGTAACTATAAGACATAGTTATATGTAGCTCTATATGTAGAGCTACAGGCCCTTCCTTCCACCCCCTTCTTAATGTCTGTGGCTAAAGGTGGTGCTATTGTTGATGATATGGCTTTCCTAGTACTATCTGACAGACTAGTTGGTCTTTGATCAGTGGATTCCCAGTTGGAAGAAAGAGTCTGACCCTTATTTCATGTACCCAGATATCTGTACAAGACAGAGAACTAGAAATCATCCAGGTCATAGGTGAATAGCTCTTGGATCATCCCTAGGCACTGGCTAGATATTGGATTAAATTGACTCTTTCTCCCTTTATGGTATGATTCTTCACCAGGCTTTTTTTTTTTCCTTTCTGGCTGTGCCATGTGGCTTGTGGGACACGGGGTCTTAGTTCCCCCGCCAGGGATCTAACCTGGATCCCCTGCAGTGGAAGCGTGGAGTCCTAACCGCTGGACTGCTAGGGAATTCCCTCATCAGGCTTCTTTAATTGCATTTGAATCACCGGCCACCGGAGGGCACTGTTAGAATAGCTATGGGAAAAGGTAGCTCTGGAACAAAACACTAGCCATCACTGGCCACTGGGCAAGGGTTAGGGTCGGTGAGGGGGTGGGGTAGTGGGGCAATACTGAAGGCTATTGGCATTGAAACCTTTGAGCGTATTTTTTCCCATGTTGAATGAAGTTTGCAGATTCCCTACAATCCACTGAATCCCAGTGGAGGTGAGGTTGAGCTATGTTGGCTTCTGAGATGCTGTCGTGTGTGTATCACAACATCAGTTCACAGAGGAGTCCTTGAAGTTCTCAACTGTTTGAGAATAACAGTTCCAATTTATCTTTCAGGTGATGCTGGAGGCTGGTGTGGTGTGTGAATAGAATTCTGAACTAGGCTGGGATCTCAGGAGCTGAATCACAGGATGGGATCAGGCTGACAAGTAGGATTTGCGTGAGAGCCAGGTAGGGTGCCCTCCTTACAGTGCAAAAATTGTACCCATGGGTGGGAGAAGTACAAGAACTTGAATCAAAGTGAAGGGTCTGCAATAATGATCCAGTGAAAAGGTAGCAGACTGAAGAGAATCCTTGGAGCTAGAGTTTGAAGAAGAGAGCTGTTGTACTGCAATGACTTACAATTAAAACAAGCTTATATTCTTGGTGAAGGCAAATGCAATAGTTCTTTTAAGCTAGAAAGGAAGAAAATTACATGTCTATTTTCAAGCTTTAATCATTTTCTGTTTTGCTGAGAGTGGAGACTTGAATACACGTTTGGTGCAAGTTATATCTTTGTGTTGGAGGAACCAAAGTAAATTTTTTTTATGCAAAAGTAAAAAGACATACTCCAAACTTGAAGATTTTGTGAGGCACTGTAATTTGAAGGAAGTAAACTACTCTGTGACATTACTAGAGATGGTTTATATGATAGACAGGGTTGCATAACTGTAGCTCTGTCCTTGAGAGAATTAAGTCTATTTTAAATACGGACCTAGAATGAACTATGCCTAAAACTTGCTGCTTCATCATATGAACAGAGATCCTGCAGGAAGGATGTATAGGCGGCCTAATCTTTACCTTGAATTATGGAAAAGAATTAGACTCGGTTTGGATAAGCTCAGACTAGACTGGCCTGTTAATATCTCAAACACTGTATGAGTTCAACCTTTATCGATGATGGGTTGTTGGGTTCTAGTGTAGCTAAGTATCACAGGGGTGGATCTCACGCATGTGGGTAAGAAGACCTTGGGGGTTAACTTTTCCTTTGAAGGTAATTCATTTGTGTTACCAATCATCCTTGGAAGAGACTGATCTGGGGATAGGAAACAAGAAGCAGGGTAAGGGTGGGAGAGATTGAAGGCAATCTGGCCTCTCTGTATCGTAGAGACTGTCTGGGATGGTCTGGGACCATGTGGTACTGTCCAAACCCAAGGATGGATCTAGACCTATGAGTTCTAATAATAGATATACCTACCAGTGGTTATAAGTTACTCTTTGGATTCTACTTCTCTTTCATTTCCCTCATTTCAGTAAAATCCATTAAAACTGCAGCCCGTTTTAGCAATGCTGTTCATGCATGGGGCAAAGTAGTATAATGGAGAGTAGTATACACTGAAAGGAGACAGTAATCTCAGCCCTTCAGGCAGCGATCTACAGCAGGACATGGGGTTGAGGCAGCAGGTGAAAATAGGACATATCTGTGGAGCATCTAATTGCCCTTCGGGAATTCTTGGTCATATTTGTGCAACCTGCTGACTTCCAGCAGTTAAGTAGGATGAAGGCTTTAAATCATTAAACTGAAATAATTAAACCCATCAACGGCTTCACACTGGAGTTAAAATAAAATTCAAATCCTAATCAAAGCCTAGCAGGCCCTCTCCATCTTCATCTCAGGTTACTCCTTTTTGTTATGTTTTAGCCATCCTGGCTTCTCTCCATTTCTTGGAGAAGCCAGTCTCTCTCTAGCTTTGGGGACTTGGCTATGCTGTCAGCTGAGGCTCTTTCACTAGCACTGTTTTCTTTCTCTCATGCTTCAGATCTCAGCTTAATTGGTAACTCCTTAAAATGGTCCTCCCTGACAACAGTATTTGAGTGTATTATCTCTTCTCTTTCCCTGCTTTTTTCTGTCACGGTGTCTTGTTCTTTTAATTCACAGCACTTAACAGTTGTAAGTATATACTTGTTTATTAATTATCTCTATACCCCATCAGGCTACAAAATCCATGAAGGAAGGGGCTCAGACTATTTAAATGAGAACTGCATGATAAGGTCCTAACTGTAGCTCTTTGATCAGAGTAAGCCCTTGATACAACATTTTGCCTAAGTGAATAGTGTGCTTGATAAAAATGTGACTTCATTTTGGTTGTCAAGCTGGCATGATCAAAGGACAATTAGGTTACATAAAGCTTATTTCTAAAAATTTTTTTATCAGTCTTCTATTCCCATTATATTTTCTCTGTGTGTAATGATGCCATACTTTTAAGAGAGACTTGCTTACCCACTTGCCACAGGCCTAATGGCATATAAAGATAAGTCCCATCTTTTCGGCACTTTTAGAGCAGTTGCGTGGGATTCTGCTTACATTACTTCATTTCTGTTTTGGCTCTACTTCTGTTTCTTTCTGCTTTTAGTCTTGGACTTCACCAACCAACTTTGAAGCCATCTGTGACCTCAGCTTCGGTGTTTGCTTCTGGTTTTCTCAACTTCAATGTTTAGTACTCTCTAAGGCCTTTGGTTTGTACTCAACCTCTGAGTGTTTCTATTTCTGGCTCTCTCAGGTTTATTACCTTGGCTTAGCTACGGGTCAGGACCCGAACTCCAGTACATCTTGCCTGATCCCTGTTTGATCCCTAAACATTGATTGCCCAGCAGAGAAAGGCCAGAGTATTTCTTGCTCAAGTGTTGTGGCATCTTCAGCAAGTGGGTATATATCATAATTATGTCCTAGGTGTCTGTATTGCAATGATAACACTATTCCTCACTGAATTACTTCTTTCTTCCTTTATCTTTTGGTTATCACTGCACTTATATTAGATCACCCTTGGATTCCTGAACTTGGTTAAAGCACCACACTAGAGGCAAGGGGTTTTGGTTTCCTGAACTGTCTCAGGGACAGGATAATGGAACATGAAAGTGCAGGGAAGTTAGTTCTCCATGGTAAGAACAATGAAATGTGAGACAGGAAGGAGCTAGGCAAAATTCTTATCTTTTTTCCTTCTGTCAGCTATTCCAAGATTCTCTTCCCCTTTGAAGCCCTTCTGGAGAACTCCTGGAGGTTGTGTGGACATGTCTGTTGAATGATCTGCTGTGTCTTTTTGCAGGCTATTGTGACGGGAAAGCATGTGTGAAAGCACATAGCATCACATTACACCCTCCTCTTCCTTGCTTCACTTCCCTTTTTCTCTTACCCATGCCGTCCTGTGTTTCCACCTCCCAAATGAACGATTGGCACCTTTTTCTTCATTCAGGTTTAAACTGGGCAGTGAGTCAATAGGGCAGAAGTTCTAGTGAAGTGTAACTAGGACAAAAATATGAAGCTAAATGGAGGAGTAGCAGATTCTGAAGTGTGACTTCAAGGAAAGTAGTCTAGATGAATTTTAAGTGTAGGCTCTTACACACTTCTAGAATGTGTTCCAGTGAGAGTTGTTATAAGAGTATGTGATTCAGCCAAGAGGGGAAAGCGGGGGGTGAGGGCTGGGCTGAATTGGGAGATTGGGATTGACACATATACACAAATATGTATAAAATAGACAACTAATAAGAACCTGCTCTATAGCACAGGGAACTCCACTTCACTGTACAGTAGAAACAAACACAACATTGTAAAACAACTGTACTCTCCCCCCCGCAAAAAAGAGTATGTGATTCAGATACCAACCTTTAAAATAAAATGCAATACGTAAAAAAATGTATGTAAATAACATTGTGAGTAGTATAATCTTCCAATTATTTGGATTAATCAACAATTTGAAGGTTTTTTCCCCAATGAAAATAAATCTTTTTTTATTATACAGGATTTCTTTTAAATAAAGCTGTTATACAAATGTTGGCTATCAACTGCTTATGTTTAAAGATAGCACTTTTTTTTTGCAGAATTGGGGGAGGGGTCTTTAATTATTAGTACGTGTGACTTAAAGAGTGCAACTCCAACTTACTAATGAAAATATCTAAGTCTTTGGGTTTTTCTGTATTAGGCAAGAGAAGGATGATAAAATATTCTTTTGTGAAGGCCAAGTCTTGTCAAACAAATAGGTCTCCCATGAATACTAGTAGATATAAGTCTATTTTTGGCGCAAACAATGATTGACCCCCATTATCCTAATTATTGTGCCTAAAACACCTTATCTGTAGAAGCATAGTGGAAATAATTGCCTATGTCTCTAGAGTTCTGTGAAAATTAGACAATGGCAACAAAAGTGCTTTTAGCTGCTACAGTGGTATTATGACCTTTATTCTCCACTTAGAATTAGTCTTAAAATAGTTTAATGATAACCCCTCATTAAAGTTTTTGAGTCTGTTTCAAGCCAATGACATGGAAGGGCAGTAGCTACAGACCATACCTTTAAGTAACTAACAGGTAGTGTTTGGGGACAGGAAAAGAAAAAGGAAACTGCAGAAGAAAGTTGTTAAGCTTTTGACACAAAAGCTGGCTAGGTCATGGTAAAAGTTACCTATCAAATATACTGTTATTTTTTTTTGTTTTTTTTTTGTTTTTGGCGATACGCGGTCCCCTCACTGTTGGGGCCTCTCCCGTTACGGAGCACAGGCTCCGGACGCGTAGGCTCAGCGGCCATGGCTCACAGACCCAGCCGCTCCGCGGCACGTGGGATCTTCCCGGACCGGGGCACGAACCCGTGTCCCCTGCATCGGCAGGCGGACTCTCAACCACTGCGCCACCAGGGAAGCCCTGATATACTGTTGTTGTTTTTTTTCCTTCCGTCTTTGCCAGATCAGTTCTTTGGCGGGAGAAAAGGGGAAAGAAAACAGAATGGGAGAAAAGGGGAAAGGAGAGAAGTAGAGGTGATCTGGGGAAGGGACTGAGGGATGGATTTTTTTTCCAGCGTAGTTTATGGGTATTAGAAACAACAAAGCAGATGAGGTGAGTGGAGAAAGTGCTAAGGAGGGGAAATATTTTTTTCAAATGAAATTATTCACATGTATCTATTTTAATGGGTTAAAAAATCAAGTAAAGAATTTGAGCTATTACAAAATTACTTTTTCATTTAGAAACTTTTTTTCTTGAGTGACGGTAAGTTTCTTTTTTAGGAGCCTAATATTCTTTTTTTTTTTTTTTAATAAATTTATTATTTATTTATTTTTGGCTGCTTTGGGTCTTCGTTGCTGCGCACGGGCTTTCTCTAGTTGCGGTGAGCAAGGGCTACTCTTCGTTGCGGTGCACGGGCTTCTCATTGCTGTGGCTTCTCTTGTTGTGGAGCACGGGCTCTAGGCACATGGACTTCAGTAGTTGTGGCTTGAGGGCTCAGTAGTTGTGGCTAGCGGGCTGTAGAGCACAGGCTCAGTAGTTGTGGCACGTGGGCTTAGTTGCTCCACGGCCTGTGGGATCTTTCCAGACCAGGACTCGAACCCGTGTCCCCTGCATTGGCAGAAGGATTCTTAATCACTGTGCCACCTGGGAAGCCCTAGGAGCCTAATATTCTTAAAATGAGTTAGATGCCAGGAAAGCAAAGTAAAAATAGGAATAAGAAAGAGGAGCAGGCACATAAATAATGAGGATCATAAACCGTGAAAGCTGCTTCACTAGAAATACATACAGGGTACTTTGTGGGCAGTGGGGAAGGAGTCTCCATTTCTGTAGGAAAAGGGACAATTAAGGGAGCCATCACAAGACCAGTTTTAAAAAGTAAAATACACAAAAACCTTTTTCTGTTTTCAGTGTTGAAGAGAAAGATCATATAAACCCTTCAATGATCTTAATTATTGTCGTTAAAATATTTTATTCCATCTGCTCTTTAGGGGTTCAGAAAGTAATCCATATGAAGCTGAAGTGTTATTTAAAAAAAATAATTTTCTTTGAGAAAGCTTAGTGTCTCCAGTATCTCACAGCATCTGCATAGTGTGAAATTATTTTAAAAATGAATCACTTGATTTTGTTGCAGTCATCTGCTATTGAAATGCTGGGGAGATGATATCCCTCAGTTCATAGGTAGACTAGCCACAGTTTCTTGAGGTGCATGTTAATTATCAGCCAACACAGGAGGCTGATCTACAAGAGGCTGGAAGTCTGCTTGTCAGTATTGTGGAGGATACACAAATATCAGAGAGCAAGTTGGATTAGAGAAGCACTCAGGCAAATTTCCAAGCCATATGATTATGATTTTATGAATAGTTTTACACCAAGGGTTATTGATTTTACATTATAATTTTTAAAAATAACTTTTTCTCAATATGAAAATGCATTTGTCACATAATTGTTAGACAATAAAAAAAAAATAAAGAAATCACTCATAATTCCTACACCAAGGAAAGCTCCCTCCTGTCTCCCTTTCTTTGCTACCATATAAAAGGAGCATAGAGTAGTATTCACAGTGGAGTGTCGGAGTTCAGATTCTCATTCTGCCACTTATTAATCACACGACCAGGGCAAATTGCTTTAACGTCTTTGTGCCCCGGTTTTTTCATCTGTAAAATACAGATGGTAATAGTGCCTACTTCTGGGTTTGTTATAAGGCTTCAATATGTAAAGCATTTAGAAGAATATCTGGTTAATTACATATGTAAGTATTGTTTGTTATTATTAGTGGTGAAGAACACGGGCTCTTAAGTCAAACTGCCTGAATGTGAATCCTTTCCCTACTTAGGATGCAATTTTGAGTAAGTTCAATATATCAGTGTTATGGCTTCATACTTTTTAAAACAGGGGTTGGAACAGGAGCCACTTCTTGGATTGTGGTGAAGATTAAATGAGTTAATATAGATAAAACATATAAAACAAGTAAGCACCTAAGAGATGCCAGTTATATTATTCATTTAAATATATTTTGAGTGCTTACAGTATACAGGAAGCCATGCTACATATAAAGGAAACAAGAAAGATCAAATCTCTCTTCTCATGATAACTTACAGACCACTTAGTGTCATGCTTTCAACAAGTAAATATTATTTAAATGTACTGAGAAATATGAGTGAGAAGAATGTAGCGTTATCAGAGGGAACTGGTGTGGCTATCAGAGAATGTTTCTTTGAATACGTGATGATTTGATCTGAGCTCTGAGTGCTGAGTAGCAATTCCTAAGGTGAGGGAGGAGCATTGTATGTGTGTAGGGGTGGCTTACAAAAGGAGGGGGTAAAGGGTAGGGGTGGCTTACAAAAGGAGGCTGGATTGGGAGACCATTACCAGCAACCTGAGTAGCAAGAATCAGGGCATATTTGAAGCACTGAAGAAAAATTTCCAAAACTTAGAGAGTAGTGGGGGAAAGTAATGTGAATGGGGCTGCTGATATAAGGAGAGTGCTTCTCAAGGAAGGCCTTGAGAGCCATGTTGAGAAGGTCAGCTTTTCCTAAATGTAACAGGAAGCTATTGACGTCTTTAAGCAGAGGGGTGATGTGACCAATGATTGCATATTAATATTAATCAGTCTAGTTTTAAATTTATGGATGTATGTACATATTTACACATGTATTTAAAAAAATTATGATCATTGTGCAAACAGTACTTTTTAACCATATTTTTAATTTAAAATATAGCATCAACATTTCCCCATTTTGTTAATTATTCTTCTAAAATTATTTTTAATAACTACATTGAATTACACTGTATGGATGAACCATAATTCACTATAAAAATATTTTTTCTGGTGGGCATTAGGCTAATTCTAATTTTTTGATATAAAGAATGCAGTAATGAACATATTCCTACTCAAATTCATGTGCTCCTCTATCTAGTGTTTGACCTTAAACACAGAGTATAAGTTCTGGATTTTCCTCACTGAGAAACTGTTTGCTATTAGAATTCTTCCTGTGAGTTAATTGTATCTTGGAGAGCTGGCCGGTGTAAATATACTGTGTATTATCTATCTAGTGCTAGAAGCTTCAGGGGACAGGAGATGGATTTGGGCCTGGGACAGCCCTATCAGGACATGCCCAACATGCTTGTTTCTGTGCTTTACTTCAAGCTTCTGCACCAGGACCTATCACCCACTTTGAACTTCCTGTTGGTCAGGTTCCAGAGCAGCCTACTTGTCCAACCTACATCACCTCGGAGACAAGACTGGTTTTTTGTTAGGCAAAGCTGCTACATGTACTCTACAGTCTTCTGTCACTCTTATCTTCAAATGTTGTTGACCCACAGAAAGAAAATAGAGTCCAAGTGTATTTTACCCCTCTCTAGAGCATGACATTGGCTTTATATGCATGATAGCAGGAAGCATTTCTTCTGAGTTGGTAGCATTTAGATGATACCTTTCCCTGATTCCTGTGGTAAACTGGGTTTTTTCACATTGCATTTCACAGTAAGGTTGAATGGCAGTCTGAGAGAGAATGCTGAACTCACATATACATCTTCTCCTAAGTCTCCCACCAGTGTAAACAATATTCAAATGTTGCTTTTAGGTGGGAGTAATTAAAAAATAAAGTCCTTAGTTTTGACCTGAGGTCTTTACTTATTATGTGACTATGAGTCAACAATTAAAAGGCTCATTGCTAAATGCAAAAGTGCAGTGTAACTTTCAGTAAATCACCTACCTTTTCTTTTACTCAGATTTCTTATTCATCAGCTGAAAGTTCTGATAAAAAGTTCACTAAAGTTGTAAGACAATCCAGAAGTCTACATGTTGCTGAATATATATATATATATATATATAAAACTGTATAAAGCCACCATCTATCCCAGAATACTTCCTGTTAGAAAGAGCCTGGTTTTTTCTTTTTCTTTGGAAAGCTACTATGACCTTGATCCTCAGCCCATCCATTTTGTGTGTGTGTGTGTTGCAATTAACTTTTATTTAAAGACACCAGCATTTAAATTTATATAATTTTTACATGTCATAAAAAACCATTCTTTTGATTTTTTTCCAACCATTCTGAAATGTGAATATCATTTTAGCTTGAGGCTGTACATGAATAGGCAGTGTGCCAGGCTTGACCTGGAGGCCATTGTTTGCTGACCCCTGGGGTAGGGATAGACAAAACAATCAGTGGAACAGAATAGATAGTCAAGAAATAGACCTATATACATATGGACACATAGTTTTTGACAAAGGTACACAGGGAATTCTGTGGAAAAGGATAGTGAAATGGTGATGTAATATTCATATGCAGAAAAAAAGAACTTTGATCCATATACCACAACATATGCAAATATTAACTCCAAATAGATAATGTAAACCATAAAACTGTAAAAGTTCTAGAAGAAAATCTTTGTGACCTTGGTTTAGAACAGAATTTCTTAGAATACCAAAAGCATGATTCACAAAAGAACAAATTGATAAATTGGACTTTATCAAAACAACAAGAACAAGGAAAATGACTCCTGCTCTTTGGAGGACACTATTATTAACATTGATTATCTATCATTAGGTTTAAAAAGTCAGACAAAAAGAGTACTAAATGATTCTTAAAGATGCAAACTAATCTCTAGTGACAGAAATCAGATGAATGGTTTCTGGGGATTGGGGTGGGTATGGGTAGGGGTAGAAGGGAAGGATTATAAAAGGGCATGAGGAAACTTGGGAGTGATGGATACATTCGTTCACTTGGTCATAGCAGTGGTTTTTTAGGAGTATATAGATGGCAAAGCTTATCAAATAGTACATTTTAAAGATATGTACTTTTTATATGTCAATTATATCTTAATAAAAAGATTGTAAATATAGATACATACCTAGAGGTAGTCTAATTGTAATTACTGTAATTAGACAGAGACATTTAAAAAAATCTATGATTAATTTATTCAAGAAAATAGATGACATAATGGAGATTTTCACTGGAGAAATGGAATATAAATAAAGTACCAAGTAGAAATCTAAAAACTGGTAAATATATTTTCTAAAATTAATAACTCAAGGGTTAGTTTTAACAGATGATTAGACAAATCAGAGGAGAGGATTAATCAGTGGGAACATAAGTTATGCGTTGGTTATTTATTTCATAATATACAACCAAAAAACACATTAAACATTCATTTTGTTCATTGGTCTGAAGCTCATATAAGGCAACTCCGTTTTAGATTACAGTTTCTGGGTTGCTCTGCTTCAAGCTGCAGGTTTGTGATTGGCTAGATTCCCTGAACTCCATGTGCCCACGTGGAGGAGGAAGGAGCTTTAGGCAAAGGAATTTTAAAATACAGCTAAAATGGAAAGTTTCCTTGAACAACACAGTTACCAAGTTACCAAAACTGACACAAGAAGAAATTTTAAAATCTGAATAATACTAGATCTATTATAGAACTTAAATATATAGTTGAAAACAGTCTCACACAAAGATCTAGGTCCAATTGGCTTTTGGGTGAAGTCTATCAACTGTTTAAAGAAGAAATAAAACCAATCTTACATCAATTCTTTAGAACAATAGGAAAAAAATGGGATATTTCCCAACCCACTGTGAGGCCAACATAAACTTGGTAAGAACATTACAGACCAATTTATCTCTTGGACAATGATGCAAAATTTCTAAAAAAGTGTTAGCAAGTTGAATAATATATAAAAAGGAAAATACATCACAACTAACTTGGGCTTATCTTAAGAAAATAATGTTGGTTTATCAATTGAAAAATCAATCAATGTTAAGTCACTGCACTAAGAGTACAAATGAGAAGAATCATATGCTCACTTTAATAAATGCAGACATAGCATTAGAAAAAATCTAGTAACCATTCATGATAATAAAAGAACCTTTCCTTAATCTAGTAAAGAGTATCTACAAAACATCTACAGCACTCTTCCTACTTAATAGTGAAATATTACAAGATTTCCTCTGAGATTGGGAATGAGACAAGGAGGTGTGCTCTGACCAATTCTATTCAACATTGTACTAGAAAACCTAGCCAGCACAATAGGGCAAGAAATAAAAGGCATAGTAGTTTGGAAATAAAAAATAAAACCGTCATTATTCAAAGGTAACATGATTTTGCATGTAGAAAATCTAAAAGAACTGAAGACCACTTATTAGTTCTAATAAGTGAACATAGCAGAAATCAGTTGAGTTTTACATTCAATGTAATAAACCTTCACAGTTCATAAAGTTTAGAATGCTAAATGTATGTATGGTTACTGTACAAAAATGTTGGAGTCAGATGCTAATGATCTCTGAGGTTAAGCTTTTCTTGCATAGATTTTTTTAAACATCTTTATTGGAGTATAATTGCTTTACAATGGTGTGTTAGTTTCTGCTTTATAACAAAGTGAATCAACTATACTTATATATATATGTATCCCCATAACCCCTCCCTCTTGCATCTCCCTGCCACCCTCCTTATCCCACTCCTCTAGGTGGTCACAAAGCACTGAGCTGATCTCCCTGTGCTATGTGGCTGCTTCCCACTAGCTATCTATTTTACATTTGGTAGTGTATATATGTCCATGCCACTCTCTCACTTCATCCCAGCTTACCCTTCCCGCTCCCCGTGTCCTCAAGTCCATTCTCTATGTCTATGTCTTTATTCCTGTCCTGCCCCTAGGTCCTTCAGAACCATTTTTTTTTTGTAGGTTCCATATATATGTGTTAGCATGTGGTATTTGTTTTTCTCTTTCTGACTTACTTCACTCTGTATGACAGACTCTAGGTCCATTCACATCACTACAAATAACTCAATTTCATTTCTTTTTATGGCTGAGTAATATTCCATTGCATATATGTGCCACATCTTCTTTATCCATTCATCTGTCGATGGACATTTAGGTTGTTTCCATGTCCTGACTATTGTAAACAGAGCTGCAATGAACATTGTGGTACATGACTCTTTTTGAATTATGGTTTTCTCAGGGTATATGTCCAGTAGTGGGGTTGCTGGGTCGTATGGGAATTCTATTTTTAGTTTTTTACAGAACATCCATCCTATTCTCCATAGAGGCTGTATCAATTGACATTCCCACCAACAGTGTAAGAGGGTTCCCTTTTCTCCACACCCTCTCCAGCATTTATTGTTTGTAGATTTTTTGATGATGGCCATTCTGACTGGTGTGAGGTGATACCTCATTGTAGTTTTGGTTTGCATTTCTCTAATGATTAGTGATGTTGAGCATCCTTTCATGTGTTTGTTGGCAGTCGGTATATCTTCTTTGCAGAAATGTCTATTTAGGTTTTCTGCCCATTTTTGGATTGGGTCGTTTGATTTTCTGATATTGAGCTGCATGAGCTGCTTGTAAATTTTGGAGATTAATCATCTGTCAGTTGCTTCATCTGGAAATATTTTCTCCCATTCTGAGGGTTGTCTTTTCACCTTGTTTATGGTTTCCTTTGCTGTGGAAAAGCTTTTAAGTTTCATGGGGTCCCATTTGTTTATTTTTGTTTTAATTTCCATTTCTCTAGGAGGTGGGTCAAAAAGGATCTTGCTGTCATTTATGTCATAGAGTGTTCTTCCTATGTTTTCCTCTAAGAGTTTTATAGTGTCTGGCCTTACATTTAGGTCTTTAATTCATTTTGAGTTTATTTTTGTGCATGGTGTTAGGGAATGTTCTAATTTCATTCTTTTACATGTAGCTGTCCAGTTTTCCAAGCACCACTTATTAAAGAGACTGTCTTTTCTCCTTGTATATTCTTGCCTCCTTTATCAAAAATAAGGTAACCATATGTGCGTGGATTTCACTCTGGGCTTTCTATCCTGTTCCATTGATCTATATTTCTGTTTTTGTGCTGTACCATACTGTCTTGATTACTGTAGCTTTGTAGTATAGTCTCAAGTCAGGGAGCTTGATTCCTCCAGCTCCATTTTTCCTTCTCAAGATTGCTTTGGCTCTTCGGGGTCTTTTGTGTTTCCATACAAATTGTGAAATTTTTGTTCTAGTTCTGTGAAAAATGCCATTGGTAGTTGTATAGGGATTGCATTGAATTTGTAGATTGCTTTGGGTAGTAGTCATTTTCACAATGTTGGTTCTTCCAATTCAAGAACATGGTATATCTCTCGATCTGTTTGTATCATCTTTAATTTCTTTCATCAGTGTCTTATAATTTTCTGCATACAGGTCTTTTGTCTCCTTAGGTAGGTTTATTCCTAGGTATTTTATTCTTTTTGTTGCAATGGTAAATGGGAGGGTGTCCTTAATTTTTCCCTCAGATTTTTCATCATTAGTGTATAGGAATGCCAGAGATTTCTGTGCATTAATTTTGTATCCTGCTACTTTACCAAATTCATTGATTAGCTCTAGTAGTTTTCTGGTATCATCTTTAGGATTCTCTGTGTATATAGTATCATGTCATCTGCAAACAGTGACAGTTTTACTTCTTTTTTTCCGATTTTGATTCCTTTTTTTAATTTTTTCTTCTCTGATTGCTGTGGCCAGAACTTCCAAAACTATGTTGAATAATAGTGGTGAGAGTGGGCAACCTTGTCTTGTTCCTGATGTTAGAGGAAGTGGTTTCAGTTTTTCACCATTGAGAACGATGTTGACTGTGGGTTGGTCATATATGGTCTTTATTATGTTGAGGTAAGTTCCCTCTATGCCTACTTTCTGGAGGGTTTTTATCATAAATCATTGTTGAATTTTGTCATAAGCTTTTTCTGCATCTCTTGAGATGATCATATGGTTTTTCTCCTTCAGTTTGTTAATATGGTGTATCACATTGTTTGATTTGCATATATTGAAGAATCCTTGCATTCCTGGGATAAACCCCAGTTGATCATGGTGTATGATCCTTTTGTTGTTGGATTCTGTTTGCTAGTATTTTGTTGAGGATTTTTGCATCTATGTTCATCAGTGATATTGGCCTGTAGTTTTCTTTCTTTGTGACATCTTTGTCTGTTTTTGGTATCAGGGTGATGGTGGCCTCGTAGAATGAGATTGGGAGTGTTCCTCCCTCTCCTGTATATTGGAAGAGTTTGAGAAGGATAAGTGTTCAGCCCATTCTATTTGCTCACAAACTTGCGGTTTAACATTGTGGAAGCTCTTCAGTACAAAGAATAATACATTGCCCTTGAGGAGCTCAGACTGAGGGAGGAGGCATCCAGGTAACAAGACCCATTATAATTCAGCATGAAAAATACCATAGCGGATGAGGAACAAATCATTAAGGGCGATTGTGTTTTCTTGTCACACAAATATGGCCAATACAGATGAGGTAATTTCACGTTGAGATTCTAAGCTAAAAGACTGTATTTAAACACAGACTTAGGGGCAGACAGAAAGGTATTTTTGTCACCGGCCCAGCAGTAACTGGAATTGACAAAGCCAGTTTCAATCTCTCTTGCCTCAGTTTCCTTTTTTTTGAAGAAAATCAAGGTAATTAATGTCTACTTAGCAGAGCTCTTATGAAGATGACATGTGAAACGTGTCTGGCAGAGTAGCAGTGCACCTCAAGATTTTGGCTTTTGTCTATTTACTGATTCAATAGATATTTGAGTGCCCACTAGGTTTTGGAAGTAGATAGGGGAATAAGGCACACAGTGTCCTTCTCACAGGGCTTACATTGCATACAGAATCAGATAGTATACAAATAAGCAAATAAATTATGCAAATGTTTATAAGCTGTGTTATGAGCCATGTAGTAAATAAAGAAGGTTATGTGAGAGAAAGTAAGAGGGTGGGCAGGATGGGGCAGGTAGCTTTGGATAGGTTAGCCAGGGGAAGTTTCTTTTGTTCTTCTTTTTCATCTTCTCTATATGGGGGATCACAATTAACATTTGAGGGCTTTTTGTTCCTGGGCTGTTTTGTTATGAATAACAGGCTGAAAGACCGAGTGTTTTAATATGCAAAAAGTAAAGTTAATTGAGTGAACAGGGTGTTCTTTAGAAGCCTACTACTGAGAAAAATTTAAAAAAGAAATGGTTTCCTAGACTGATTCTGAGTAAAGACACACTAAGTCTACTGTAGCATTTCCCAATCTTTTTTATTATTTACTCTATAAACCTCATGTTTTATAAAGCATTATTTACCCCCCAATTCAATTGTTAAGTGATAATGAGCCTATCTTTCTATTTGTTATTAATAAAAACCATCAATGCCAGTCAGTTTCTGGTTAAATTGTATCCCTAATTAAGGAAATGTCAATTGAAGGCAAGATTTTAATTTTTCTCTGTGTTATTGAGGGTAAGTACGTAATTTCATAAAGCTTGTGTTATGTGAAAAATAGCTCAAAGACATTTTTAGAAGTCAGGAGTCCTTGAGATAAGTTCCACTAATTCTGGCAAATTAGAGTTCTAGAGTTAGGCATCTAGAAATAAATACTCTTATTTTTGGTTTTTAATCTTTCCTCGAGATGATTTATGTATATGATTTTGGATAATTCTTTTAAAATACTCTGCACATCAATTATTCATGTAGGCATTCAACCTTGGATATAAAGGGACCAGTTTGGCATTAGCCCTAAGGCAGGCCCTACACCACTCCTTTTCAACTACTGATTTAAATTTGTCTTCTTTTTCCACCAGGTTGTAAATCCTTGAGGGCACAGATCATTTTTATTTTTCTTATCACTGTGTCCCAAACACACATAGTAGGTAGTTCAAAATTGTTATGATTCAGAAAAGTATGTTACTTATCGGCCTCTGGCCTGGGTCTTTTGTGAGAAACCTGAATCTCCACTTGAGGCTGGGACACATCCTTTTTAAATTTTATTTTCTGTTGAATCCTTTCAAGCACCTTAATGCAAAACAGGTCATATTGCATGCACTCTGACTCCATTTATCTTGATGTTTTTCAACACTTTCAGTTTAGAAGTCTAGCTTTACTTGACCTTCAGTGAAACATTTACTATGTGAGCATTTTAATATTTTATATTTTAGCTTTTTCATTTGTGTTACATTTTATTGGTGGTTTACGGGGAAACGAAAAGGTCAAAACAGTGGAACAGCCTGGTTGATGGCAGGTGGCCTAAATAAGAGGATTCTTTCCCATATCAGCTCCTTAGAAAATCCTTTTAACTTTTCAATGTAGGCATTCCTTTCAAGTCTAAAGGACCCACCTGATCAAATGCACTGCACTGTGGGAAAGTCAGACAAATATCTCTGCCTCTAGATTTCTTAACTGATCTCCACGTAATCAAATTGTTAGATTAACCCACCTGTCCATTCCATCTGCAAAATATACTGATGGATGCCCCAGATATAAATACAGTAGGCTGTGTGCTCACTCCTATTGCTTCCAGCATTGAAGTTGCTTACTGATCAAGATAAAGTTGTGTATGTTCATAAACCTATTTATTCCAGTCATTTTCTTATTGTAATTCTATAATATAATTAAATATTGTATTAACTAATGATATACAGATACACAAGGAAAATTAGAGATTCTATTAAAATCAAATTATTGTGGTAATAGTATCATGAGTATATGCACATGTTCAAACTCATCCAAATGTATGCATTAAATATGTGCAATTTTTTGTATATTAGGTCAACCTTCAGAAAGCTTAAAAATACTTAAAATATCTAAAAAATGAAATTAAAAGTTGTGGAAATAATAAAGTCAGCTCTCTAAAAAATTAGGTGTGGACAATGCAGCTGTAAAATATTGGAAAAATCATATAAATCTAGAAAGTTTTTTCTTGAACTGCTTCAAAAGTATCTTTAAGTTCTTCATTCACTTTAAAAAATGTTGAAATTTTAGATGATACATTATTGGTGCAACTTAGTAAAAAATGGGAATGTAACTTCATCATTGGACCAAACAGATAATACAACAAAATAAAACTTTGGTCCTGAAATTGTAAAAACATAGGAAGAAGTCTTCTTAACATTAATCTTGGCAATAATTTTTTGGATATGACACCAAAGAACAAACAACAAAAACAAAAATTATTACGTGGGACTACATCAAACTTTGCATAGCAAAGCCTTTGCAAAGCAAAAGAAACAATCAAACAAAATGAAAAGGTAACCCACAGAATGGAAGAAAACATTTGGAAATCATATATCTGATAAGATATTAATATCTAAAATATATAAAGAACTTACACAACTGAATAGTAAAAAGCCAACCTGATTAAAAAATGGTCAGAGAAACTGAATAGACATTTTCCCAAAGAGGATATGAAAATGGCCAATAGGCACATGAAAAGGAGCTTGACATCACTAACCATGAGGGAAATGCAAATCAAAACCACAATGAGATATTACCTCACACCTGTTAGAATGACTAGCATCAAAAAGACAAGAGATAACAAGTGCTGGTGAGGATGAGAAGAAATGGGAAACTTGTGCACTGTTGGTGGGAATATAAATTGGAACTGCCACTATGAAGAGAGTATGGAGGTTCCTCAAAAAATTAAAATAGAACTAACATGTGATCCAACAATCCCATTTCTGGATATATATCCGAAAGGATTGAAATCAGGATCGAGAAGAGATACCTGCACTTCTATGTTCACTGCCTCATTATTCACAGTAGCCAAGACATGGAAGCCACCTAAGTGTTCATCAACAGATGATGGATAAAGAAAATGTGTTATATACATAGAATGAAATATGATTCACTCTTAAAAAAGAAGAAAACCCTGCCATATGCAACAGCATGTCTGAACGTAGAGGACATTATGAAAAGTGAGATAACCAGACACAGGACAGATACTACATGACATCATTTATATGAGGAATCTAAAATAGTCAAACTCATAGAAGCAGAGAGTAGAATGGTGGTTGGGATGGAGGGGGAAACAGGCAAGTATTAGTCAAATGGTACAAAGTTTCAGTTATACGAGAGTAAGTCCTAGAGATCTAATGTACAGTGTAGCGCCTATAGTTAACAGTACTGTATTGTATAGTTAAACATTTGCTAATAGGGTAGGTCTCATGTGTTTTTAAAACAAACCAAAACAAACCAGCCAAACAAAGAAAAAATGACTAAGAAGCAAGAGGGACGTTTTGGAGGTGATGTTTATTACCCTGATTGTGGTAATGGTTTCAGAGGTGTATGCAGATCTCCAAACTTATCAAGTTGTATATGCTAAATATGTCCAGTTTTTTTATATATCAATTATACCTGAATAAAGATGTTTAAAAATTGAATTAGGTGCATTCTATGTATTTATTTTACTAGGTTGATAAATAGACTACTTTGTTCTTAAGGCTATCTTTAGCTTTCAATAATGATATTATTCTAAGACCTTTATGGCAAATCTTTAAGTATACAAGTATTTTCTTTAGATTATTTCAATAAATAAATATAATCCATTTGTTTTTATAAATGGGCTCAGTTTTGGAATGAGAAAATCTTATTCTAATCTTTGTTCTGCTACAGATTTATTGTGTGATATTAGAGAAGTCATGATTCTCTAAACTTCATTCTTTCATTGAATACACTTTTTAGTGATTGCCATGCATATCAGATCTTGTCCTAGGCACATCAGAAACTTTTTTTTTCATGTGTAAAATGTGGAGACATAATTAGAATGTATTCAAGCTCCCTTTCAGCTTTATAATTATGAATCTGGGATAAAATTCACACTTTCTCTTCATAAGGATTAAAGAGGCAGCTTGGATTTTCCCTGGAGAGCTGAATTGCAATCAGATATTTGAGAAAAGATGTGAAAGAAAGTAATAACTCCCTTAGAATTGCTAAAGGTCCTCTGATGATTATAATGGAAAATGAGTCAAATGGTATTTGGAGCTTAAGGGAGAAGTTTAGTGGGGAAGGTGTACCCCAGGGCTCACTCTCACCTAGAACAATAACAAACTGCTAAGAATTGTCACAGCAACAAGAACAGTGGCAGCTGCAGCTGCAGTACTGAACATTCTGAATACACAGTACCTGGAGAAGTGGAGCCAGAATGAGTGAAGCAACACACACACACACACACACACACACACAGAGGAATTCTGTAGAGTGGGCAAGCAAGCCCAGTGTGACCCTTCTCTATGGATGATGCCCAAGGCCTCCTGAAGGGCCCCTCCCCAAGTGTGGAGGGCCTATTTGTCAGCAGTATTAACTTCTCCAGGTACACTTTGTCCAGGACTTAAGTGAATATTCCTCTAGAGTGGACTGCTATTTAGGAACATGTCGTGTGGTCACAGAACCTTCTGCTCCTCGTCTGACGGTGAGCCCAGAGCTATTCTCATACTTAGAGTCTGTGACATCCCAGAAGGCATTTTTATGAGCACCCTGATGGGTAGTAATCAGTTTGATCAAGGCTAATCCTTTGCTGTTCTTTATCCCTGAGCAACAATCCTGGTGCTGGCTGCTGGCTCACACTTTACAAAGATGGGGAGAGGTCTTTCAAGAATGCAAAGATCCAGTGCCTGATCTCAGTAGATGTTGCCCATGTGCAGCTTATTAATTATGCAAATTCCTGGGTGAATACCCACCTCATACGCAAACTAGCAATAGTAGGATTATAGTCAGGGGGACATTACATATGAGATATTTCCAAAGATCTGAATTATCATTTAACCTGAGACCTGAAAGATGGAAAAGTGGTAGTTAGGATGAAGGAAGATTATCCCAGACAGAGGGAATGGCACATTCAAAGGTCCTGGGCCAGGTACAAACTTGGATGGACAAAGAACAGAAAGATGGCCAGTGTGGGTACAGTTAGTGGCCATGGAAAAGACAGGTGCAAGATAAGATCATGGGTACTGGATGACTCTCTTAGCAATGGAGATGGAATGAAATATTTATAATGTAGCAGGAAAAGTGGTGGATTGATTATAAGGACGAGGAAAGGAGAGAAATAAAGGCTAGTACGTAGGTAGATGGTAGTGCCACCTAATGAAATGAGAAAAAGTGGAAAGAGAGACAGGTTAAGAGGCTGGGAACCAAGAATTCTGTTTCAGATTATAATTACAGAAATAATCAAATCAGTAGAACAGAATAAAGTCTTGAAATAGTTACAATTATGAATAGGAATTTAAGAAATAATAAGTATAATATTTCAATACTGTAGGAATAGGATGCCTTAGATAATAGAAAATATTGGTATGATTATCCATCAGGAAAAATATTCAGCTAGAATATTTTGCCTCATAGCACATAAAATTAATTCCAGATGAATTCTCAATTTAAAAAATATAGCTGGGACAACTAGATTTATCTGTATAGAAAAAGGTACCTCAACTCTTACCTCATGCCATATACAACAGTTAACTCAAGATGGGTCAGAGATCTAGCCATAAAACCTTAAACTATGGGTAAGCGGGGGGCGAAGTGAGAGAGTGGCATGGACTTATATACACTACCAAATGTAAAATAGATAGTTAGTGGGAAGCTCTGCATAGCACAGGGGGATCAGCATGGTGCTTTGTGACCACGTAGAGAGATGGGATAGGGAGGATGGAAGGGAGACACAAGAGGCAGGAGATATGGGGATATATGTATATGTATAGCTGATTCCCTTTGTTATACAGCAGAAACTAACACACCATTGTAAAGCAATTATACTCCGATGAAGATGTTAAAAAAAAAGGCCTTAAACTATTAAATATTTAGAAGAAAACATAATAACATTTGTGACATTGGACTAGACAAAGATTTCCTAAACATGATGAAAAAAGAAAAAATTGAAAATTGGATAAAACGTCTTCATCAAAATAAAAACCTGCGTTCTATGAAAGACAGTTAAGAAAATGAAAAGACTAGCCATAGATTGTAAGAAAATACTTGCAAAACATATTTCTGACAGGGGACTTGCATCCAGAATATATGAAGACCACAACTTAATAAGGAAAACAACCCAGTTTTTTTAGAAAGGGGAAAAGATTTGAACAGACACTTGACAGATGCTCAACATCATTATTATCATGTAAATTCAAATGAAAACCACAATGAGAGACCACTGGACACCATTTGAGTGGCTAAAATGAAAAAGCTTGACAATACCAAGTGCTGGACAGAATGTGGAACTGGAAACTATACATTTCGGTTGAGAATGCAAAATGGCCCAGCCACTTTGAAAGACAATATGGCAGTATTTTATAAAGTTAAGCATACACTTACCATATGACCCAGCAATCTTAAGTCTAGATATTTATTCAAGAGAAATGAAATGGGTATGTCCATATAAAGTCTTTTACACAGAGACTTTTATATTTTAGTAAATAATAATATTTTAATATGTAATAATACTACAATAATGTTATAACATTATGCATAATAACTGTTAAAATTAAACACAAAATAGAGACCAGACTTGAGAATTCCCTGAGCCAGTAAAACCATTAAGCCACGTAAGCAAAACTAAATCTAGCTCATTTCATGAGCATAAGCAAAGCTTAACTTAAGGTTATTTCTTGTAAATGCCTCTGACAATCGAAAGAAACAGGTCATCTTCCTGAAAATGGTATGAGACAATCACTTTCAATCAATCCCTTGCCATCTGGAAACCCCCATTGTAATAACCAGTTGTCATAAAGGCTAACAGTTTCCTCATTTTTCACTTTATAAGCCATCCTGTAACTTCATGCCCCTGAGCTTCATATCAGTCTTCAAATTTGGAAGCCCTTAGCTTGTGAACTGTTTTTATATACACAATAAACTCTTACTAAATAATATTTATTGATATAGTGGTTTTAATTTTGCTATTTCTGGATTTTTGACCTAACCAAAAACTAGAATAATTTCAAATATCAATTAACTGGTAGTTAGATAATGAAGTTATGAGTTATCCACACTATGGAACATTGCTCAGCAATGAAAATGAGGTAAATATTAATATATATGAAAATGTGGATGCAACTCAAACATACGAGAGAAGACAAACACGAAAGACTATGTACTTTATGAGTCCGTTAATACAAAATTCTAGAAGAGGTAAAGCTGTAGTGACAGGAAGTGACTGTGTTCGAGGGTCAGGAGAGGGCATCAGTTGTGAAGTGGTATGAGAAAACATTTCAGGATGATGGATCTCTCCAACAGCTTGATTTTGGTGGAGGTTACATGACTATATACAATTACCAAAATTCATCAACCTGTGTGCTTAAAATGAGTGAATTGTGTTGTATGTAAATTATACCTCATTAAAGCAAAAAAGTAAATAAAAATAAAACTGAAAACATTAGACAAAAATCTACAAGATTCTAGTCTCAGGGTGAGGGATAGCATCCTAAACAAAAGAGTAAAAGACAGACATATTTGCCTACATAAAAATTTTTTTCAAGTATATTACAGAATGAGACTGACAGAAAATGGTAAACTGCAAAAGAATGTTTGCAACATATGTTACTGACAAAAAGTAAATATCCCTAATGAGTAGTAAGATCTTACAAAGTGTTTTATGTGAAAAAGATGGCACAGTAGAAAAGTAGCCTAGAGAGAGAAGATGACACCCAAATGGCTAAGACGTGTGAAAAAATACGTCATCTTACTATTAGTGAGGAAAATGAAAATTAGAGTATGAGGCATTTTCATCCACTAGACTGAAAAAAATTGAAATGAGCAATTACAAGAATGCTGGTGAGACTGTAGGGGAATGGGCCGCATCATAATGCTGCTGATGGCAGTGAGAATCTCTAAAACATCTGGGGAAATTTATCCAGAAATATATGTTAAAATTATTATGCACATATTATTTAATCCAGCAATCCCACCTGTGGGGCTCTACCTTGTAAAAATAAAGGCACTGGTACATGAGGATATAGGTATGACAATATGTATTGAAGAATTGCTGGAAGTTGGTATTAAGAAAAACTGGAAACTACCTGAGTGGGGAAAATGGTTGAATAAATTCTGACACATCTATGCTATGGATTACCATAGATAGGTACCATATAGATATTGAAAATAAGTTAGAGATTTATTAACTATAAGTGATATCCATGATGTATTTTAAATAAGAAAATTACATAAGGTAATATGATTTTATTTTTGTTAAAATTATCACAGCCAGAAAGCCTGCACTATACTATGTCTGAGCTCCCCTGGTTACGTGAGAGAATATCAGTACATTGCTAATGTTGGTAACCTCAGGAGGGGGAGTTAGGAAGAGAGTATTAATTTTTTTCTTTATATGTCATTGCACGTGTTTATCTTTGCAGTTATATCACCAGATGCAGTGAGGAAGTATGACTTTTGTGAAACCATAATTTAAAAAGCAATAGATAAAATTCTGAGAAAGATATACAGCATATTCTTCATTTGGTAGGTACTAGATATTGTGAGATGGCTAGCAATCTCGGTAGAAGTTTTGGAGAAAAACAGAACACTACCATAGTAAATGTGCGTATCAGTTGCTAGGTGCATCACAATTTCAGAAACATTAAAGGTTGAAGAAAAAATTCTTTTTAATGTGACAGAAAAACATTTTTCAGAGAAAAATATTAGTTATATCCCTTTGCCCTACTTCCTTTCCCCTTTCTGAGGAAGGTGCCTCTGTTAAAGACCATATATTTCTTAAATGCTTGCACGGGTAAATATGCCTATGTGCACACACGCACACACACACACCCACATACACAAATAATCTTCGTCCTCGGTTTATTGGTCTTTTGCATACTTGAAAACAACTTTACATGATGGGTGTGATGATGTGAATTTGGAAGATCAGACACACATACATTTCTCTGGCTAAAAAAGGGAAAGTAATGAAAGAGAGTACAGTCAGAGAGGTTGAAGGAGGGCTGGGTAGGAGCGGGGGTTGGAGACAAAAGATTTGGAAGTCAGTAGGGAAGAAAACAGACTTGGGAAGAGATGGCCAGTGCAGATTACTTACACTGAAGTAAAAATGCTGTGTTTTGCCACAGATACATAAACGCTCATGTCTTCTATGTAATCTCTAGTAAAACCTGTTAGCTCTCTAATGTCTTGGGAAATGATTTGCTTTTTAGAAATGAGTCTTGCTTCAAGAGGGATGTAGGGTGAAATCAGAGACTGGCCATGGGAGGCTGTGTACAACTTGATTATGACAACTCAGGAGATACAGGCCTTACTGCTACTATATTATTTTTTCTTGTTTGGGAAATGGAAGCTTTCAGAGAAATCACATGTCCTTATTCTACAGAGTTATGCAGATTTAATGCACAAATAATTATCACGTGAAGAATTATATGCAGAACTTAAATTCTGGATTAAGGGAGGAGGAGGGAAAAAGGAATTATAAACACTTAAATACGGTAATCAATCTTGACTTCCAAATTGAATTGCAAAGGCTAAAACTGTAATTGAATAAGGAGTATCTATTCCCACTGATACCTCTCATTTTATGAGGCAACATCACAGTTACTAAACAAAACAAATCTAAAGGTAGTGAGGTCACACTTCCTGAGACTCTGGTAATAAACATTCATCAAAATAATGGTAGCTTGACTATTCTGGTTTATATTTTCAATGACTTAAATTGATCATTAAATTATGACTTTCAGTTTTATTTTTCAAATCACTTTTTTCAGTTTTCTCTAATCATGAAAAGGAAATGAGAAAATGTAAAGTATACCACAGTGCAAAAAAAGAAGAAAGTATTTCTGGTCTATTTTATTCTAATCTTTTTTTTCTATGCATGTGAAAGCATAAAATTTGTTTTCATTTAAAGTCATAATTAAAATATGATTTTATTAAATAAAAACATACTTATTCTACAAATATTTATGAAGTACTTACTATGGTACCAGAAGAAAGTTCAAGATCAGAAATAAATGTTCTGGATGAGGAGAAACAAAGACTAAGGTACTCAGTGTATATTGCTCCAACCAAGGGAAAAATTATTTATGCCTGTTCAATCTCCATGCACCATTTAATAAAAATTCTTGTATTTTGGACACCTAATTGTTTCCATGTGCACTTGATATTTTCTTAGAGTGTAAGAAAATATCAAAAAAAATTTTTTTTCTCTCCAAATCTTTCCTTTAATGTCAGGTAGTACTTCAACCCAAACACACACAAGATACATACCATAGAGAAAGGGACCTGATGGCATCTGGGTCATGCATGGTGTGGTAGGTACAAACCTTGGCCCAATGCAAAGAAGAAGTCAAGGTCCTTGGAAGAAGGATGGAACTCGTTTTCCCCTTCCCATTTCTCTTTCCTACTGGGCTTCAGCTAAAGTCTATGGAAGAGAAAGAGCTGTGAAGAGCTTAATATTTAGAGATGCTGTAACTTTCAGCTGACTTTGTACATTTGACTTTGTGTTACTGTCTTTTAAATTGGGTCTACTGTTACTCAGTAAAGCAGACAATCAGACCAAATGGCAAGTGTTCTATCATGTTTTTAAAGCTGGCAACATTTTACCATATTTTTATTGTGAAAATATATTTATAGATAGCCTAATGATTATGAAGCAAGCACGTGTTATCACCCCTCAGGTCAAGAAACAGTGTTCTACCAGACACTGGAGGAGTTCAGAACTCCTCCCCTTTTGTTTCTTATCCTATCCAAACCCCTCCTCTATGGGTAATCTCTATGTTAACTTTTATTTTATTTATTTATTAAAAAATTTTTTTTTAAGAAGACACGAATGTCTTCTTTTTTTTATATATAAATTTATTTTATTTTTGGCTGCGTTGGGTTTTCGCTGTGGCGAGAGGGGGCTACTCTTCATTCCAGTGTATGGACTTCTCATTGCAGTGGCTTCTCTTGTCGCGGAGCATGGGCTCTAGGCACGTGGGCTTCAGTAGTTGTGGCACGCGGGCTCAGTAGTTGTGGCACATGGGCTTAGTTGCTCCGCGGCATGTGGGATTTTCCCAGACCAGAGCTCGAACCCGTGTCCTCTGCATTGGCAGGTGGATTCGTAACCACTGTGCCACCAGGGAAGCCCCTCTATGTTAACTTTTAAGTTGCTCTTTTCTTTCCACCTTTGCATATGTACATACCACCTGTATATCTCTTCTTAAACAAGATAGCTGCTTTAGAACTTTATATCAGTGGAACAATATAGTAGTTATTATTTTGTTTCCTGTATATTTAGCTTAATAAGATATCTTCCTAGATTCATACATGTTCTAATGTGTGGCTATATATCATACAAGTATACGTATCGTATGTATATGTATTATATATATATTTTTGATACATGTAATTCCATTGTATTTATATACTCCAATTTATTTAACCCTCCTGCTGTGAATGGACACTTAAGTTGTTTCCAGCTTTTGTCCAAAACAAAGTATGTAGCTGTGAATATTCTAATGAGCATGTATTCTGGCACATCCATATAAGCATTTCTCTCATGCCTTGGAGTAGAATTTCTGGGTTGAAATGTATGAACATTTCAATTTTATCAGAAAATGTTTTCCAAAGTTGTTATAGTTATTTATACCCCTACCAGTAGTGGATCAAATTTCTGATTGTTTCCATCTTACCAACATTTAGTTTTATCAGATGTTCTAATTTTCAGTCAGTCTCTATAGTCATATCTAAGTCATTTTAATTTGAATTTTCCTATTTACCAATTGAACCTAATAACCTTTCATAGATTTGTCATTTGAGTTTCCTTCTTGTTCAGTGACTTCAAGTCTTTCAGACATTTTTCTAATGTATTGTCTGTACTTTTCTTATTGATTTTTTAAAAAATTAATTAATTTATTTTTGCCGCATTGGGTCTTCATTGCTGCATGTGGGCTTTCTCTAGCTGCAGTGAGCAGGGGCTACTCTTCGTTGCAGTGTGCAGCCTTCTCACTGCGGTGCCTTCTGTTGTGGCAGAGCACGGGCTCTAGGCCCGTGGGCTTCTGTAGTTGTAGCACGTGGGCTCAGTAGTTGTGGCTCTTGGGCTCTAGAGCGCAGGCTCAGTAGTTGTGGTGCACAGGCTTAGTTGCTCTGCGGCATGTGGGATCTTCCCGGACCAGGGCTCGAACCCATGTCCCCTGCACTGGCAGGCCTATTCTTAACCACTGTGCCACCAGGGAAGTCCTCTTATTGAATTTTGTAATTTTTTTTAAATTTTAAGATGATTGTAGATTCACATGCAGTTGTAAGAAATAGTATGAAGAAATCCTATTTGCTCATTAAGCATTTTCTCTAATGATAACATCTTGCTTAACTATTGAGTAATATTGCAATCAGTAAATTGACATTGATAAAATTCACTGATGTTATTCAGATTTCTCACTTTATATGTACTTGTATCTGTGTGTGTGTGCTTGTGTGTGTATATTTAGTTCTCTGCAATTTTGTCACATGTAAAGTTTGTGTTTCTACCACCACAGTCAAGATACTGAACAGTTCTGTCATCACAAGGATTCCTACTGTTGTCCTTTTATATCCACACCCAACTTCCCACTCCCCCACTCCCCTCTCCTCCACACACACTTTCTCTGAAAACCACTACAGCTGACCCTTGAACAACATGGGTTTGAACTATGCGGGTCCACTTATACACCAGTTTTTTTATTTAATGGTAAATACCACAGTACTGCATGATCTACTGTTGGTTGAATCCATGGATGGGGAACCACAGGTATGAAGGAACCTCAGATATGGAGAAACTGTGGGTACTAGGAACCTGGAACACGAAGAGTCTACTATAAATTATATGGTGGATTTTTGATTATGTCAGCATCCCTAAACCCTGCATTGTTTAAGGGTCAACTCTAATTTGGACTCCATATCTATAATTTTGTCATCTCAAGGATGTTATATAAATGGAGTAATATAGGATGTAACCTTCTGGGATTGGCTTTTTTTCACTCAGCCTAATTCCCTGGAGATTCATCCAAGTTGTTGTCTGATCATTTCTTTTAATACAAATGTACTCATGAGTCTGTGGCATTCCCTTCTGAATTTTCTCCTTTGTGGTTCAACATTATATTTTTCCAATACCACCACTTGGAACCATTGCCAGTTTACATATACCCTCTTTGCCCTCGGGGTACGGTGAATACATATTTACCCTCTTGCCTAAGTCACAACACTTTGAGATACTGTCACACATACGTGTGTATCACTTTCTGTTAGTGACCTGGAAGACTGAGAATCTAATTTGGGTTTAGTGAATGCCCTTTAAGGCAAGGTCATCAGGTATACTTTTGGAATGAAAATTTGGAAAAAGCATCTAAAAAAATCCCTCAGAATAGGTTAAGGTTACCTGATTAATGTAATTGTTATTATAAAATATGTTTTTCTATTTCTTCCTCCTCAAAGATTTCAATTCATTAAACTGTAGTTTTCAATTAACTGCCTTTCTTTGAACATAGATTCCATGATTTTTATTTGCATTTTCTTTTTCGGTTGCTATCTTGTTTCTTTTGAATACCTGAGTAAAACAGTACTAAAGATAAACATTTATTTAATAAAATAAAATTCTATAGTTCCTGAGGTATTCATAAATAACAGAAATATTGTTTTGCATTCACTTTATTTCTTAGCTCATTAAGACATCTCTAATTTGTTTCCCAATTTCTAGAGTTAGCACAGAGCCTGACATTACATTAAAATGTGTTGGAAGAGTGAATTAAATTTCTAGGTTTTTTATTGTTGTTGTTGTTGTTTATTGCTTAACCAGAAGTTAGAGTTGCAAAAATAAAGTGTGCATTGATTGACACAAATGCTGCTTCTTGCTGTTGGCAGGTTAACAGGCATCCCCAGACCATCATGACCAAGATTATTAATTGAAATGGAACGTAAAGGAGATGACAGAAAATCTTCTGAAGGAAACACAGGCACCGGCTTTCAAAACTTTAAGAAAACAAAGGTACCAACCTCCTTATTAGCCTCCTCTTTTAAAAGTCTAATTTCCCTTTTATCGTATCTACACACACATAAACACAACATTAGTCAAAGGGTATACAAAGGTACTTTAGAGAGCTAGGTAGGGACTTGGGGACAGAATTCCTTCAGTGCGTTCTAATGAGCTAACAGCTGTGACACATAGATCATCAACTGTAGGAGCTTGAAGTCACCATAAGGATTAGCTTCTCAACCCCCTTAATTATAAAGATGAGAAAAAATGAGATTGAGGAAATGTTGTTGACTTATCCAAGGTTACCCTGCTTGGTAGTGGCAGAACCAAGTTCAGATCTCAGGTGGATTAAGCCATGTCAGTGTTGATCTGTTTGATACAAATCAGGGAATGTTAACCTGGAAAATGCTTTGCCTACTCAGTCAGCAAATTTGAATTGGTCACCTACTCTGCATCAGGCAATGTGCTGGGCATTGTGTTTGCAGAGGTGGATAAGATGAGGTCTCACTTACCGTGAAGCTTGCTGTTTCTGGGGAGTTAGACATGTAACAGGATGCATTACTGTAGACCGTGTTAAGTGCTACAACAGGGACACGGATAAAATGCTGAGAAATCACTGAGGGGGACTTACCAAACAGTTTATTGCAGTGCATTTTTCATGTCCCTACAAGTCACTGAACACTTCTTTCAAGGCAGCTGTGGTGAGAGGGGATATGTCACATAACCTACTCTGCACTTGACAGAAATGACCTGACTGTCCAAGGTGTTTCTAGTTCCATTATAGTGAATAAACCTGTGGTTAATGATTGCTTTTGAATTGATTGTTTAAGAAGCACTGAAAGAATGATTCCTAAAAATAGGCTCCAATATGTATACAGAGATGCAGAACTATTTGGATGTTTGACAAAGGAAAAAATTATAGGGAAAATACATTTCACTTTAACAGGATGGCAAGTGGAGGATTCCCACATGCATCTGGGAGTAGTTTTTCAGTTTGCCTCTCCAAGATGCAATGTCCAACATCTTCAATTTGCCCATGATTTTTTTTCCTAGAGCATAGATCACGTGAAAGAACTATGCCCTGACCTATGAGTCTCCTTTCCTCTGGTCTCCTCTACCTCCTCACTAACAAATGCAGGCAGATCGAACTAGATATACTTCTCTTCAGTTTTCTTTATCTGCACTAAGGTCACATTGCAAAACATTCACTCCTGCACTTCATTTTCCCTCATTTTTATTCTCCAATTGTGGACATTTTTGGAGCCCCATGTCAGATTTCTTCAGCCCACCTCTGATTTCAGCTACAGTTATGGTGAACAGTTCTAAGCACCTTGATAGCATTTCATCTCAAACATCCTCTGTGCCTTTCTCTAAGGCCCCGGGGGGTCTTTCCCAGCTCGTGTGCAGGTATCATGGAAGTGTAGGGAAGTTAATGCCTCCAGGAAAACCCTCAAACAATTCAGAAGTTTAATGCCTCAGCTTCTTATCTTTTGGTGGCAAAATTCCAAGAAGCATTCTGTACAGTACCTCATATAGTTCCTAGAACAATTGAATCCTCCCAGTTGCCCATAGCAATAAACAGTTCAATAATGATCCTGCTATTGTTCCTTGTTTATCCCCTGCTTTTCACTCTGCTCCCTTACTGCAGGTGATCCCTATGACCTCCTCCCAAATAAACTACCTATCCCCAAATCCTTGTCTCAGGCTTTGCTGTGGACCCAAGCTAGGACATTTCAAAACTCTGAACTCTTTTTCTAACCACCATCTGTAGCCTCAGTCAGCACATGATCATTATTGCTTTGACAACAGGATAACCTTTGTTCTGGGACTAAGTCATTGGCATGTACTCTATATAAAACCATTTAAAATAGTTTCATGTCCAGAATTTGTTAACCAGTACATTAAAAATAATGGCACTAAGTCTGTTCAGTGATGTAGTAAATGGAAAAAGCTAGCAGGGCAAGTAGACCAAGAAACTATAAACGCTGAGCAGAAACACTGCTTTCTGCACTAAATTTTGCTTCTCTAGAGGACTTACTGCAGAGAGTGAGAATGTGACATGTTTGCAGTAGGTCTACTTGTATTACTGTTCAAAGAGTTTATTGCTCCCAACTGTTTGCTTAGGAACTGTCAGTTTTAGGTGAAAGGTTTACTTTATTATTATTTTCTTCTTCTTTCTCCCTAGTTAGAAAAATAACAAATGTTCATTAGAAAATGTAAAATACTCATAAAACCATAAAGAAGAAAATAATAATCATGCCTAATTCCATATCCCATAGTTAACCACTATTAATGTTTTACTAAATGCCCTTTCAGTTTTGAGAATGTATGTAGAAGAAAATAGTAGAGTTAGGGAGAAGGAGAGAGATGGAACAGGCTATGTTTCTAGCTTTGTGTCATATTTTTCTCACTTAACAGCATTTTATAATGTCATTAAGAAAATATTTTTACTAACATCTTTTTAAAAGGTTACAAATTATTTTACTACTAAATTTTCCAATTTTCCATTATTACAATAACACGGGGACAAATATATTTTATTTTATATGTAAATATACAAAACTGATTATTCTTTTGTATAGAGCCCTGGAAATGGTGGGGGGGAGGGTAAAAGAGCATGTGCATATATAGTGATCTTGATGATTATTGCCAAATTTCTTTATATGTTTTATGATTTCTACTTCCTTGCATGGCTGGCTTCATGAGCATGTGACCTATGCAGTTTTTAAGGGATCCATGCTTAGAAGGACCCAATATGTGGCTTAATGCTCCTTGCTGAAATTCTTAATGATTTTTAAAGAAGAGACCCTCATTTTCATTTTGTACAAATTATGTAGCTGGTCCTGCTTCCATGAGAAAACAAGGAGAAGAAAGTTAACATCATGTTAAGTGTATTTTGTAATGGGAGAGATGGAAAGATATGTAAAAGCAAAGATTCAAATGGAAATCTTTTCTCCCAATTTCTTTTTCTTTATTCTCTGTTTCTTATTAGTGTATTGTCTGTTTAGAGCCAGTCAGGTTTTGTTTTTGTTGTTTGTGTGGTTTGTTTTTGTCTCAAACCCTTGGGGAAGATTAAATTGTTTTAGCCTGGCCTATTCAAGAGATGCAGATAGTATGAGTCTGATGAGATAAGATAAAGCCATTTCTTCCCTTGGTTGTTTTTGTACTTACATGGGACTATACCACTGTTTCAAACAGTTGAGTAGGAAATTGTTCCTGTGCTAACAGTTAATTTTAGTTTTGTGAGATGGAAAATAATACCCACATCCATAAGTATAACTTTGTCTTAAAAGACAATACTGAGGCTGGCATTTTAGAACAATAGCAACATGAAAGGGATAAAAAAAATTTAGTCAAAAGAGCAGGCCCCCAAAATAAATTGAGAAATATCTATAAACCTAAATCCATCCGTATCTATATCTATGTCTTTTTCTATTTATTGTTTTTGAACATACTAGTAATTTTAGAGTAGTTTGGTAAGTTTCTTCATCTTGAAATATATTTTTCTGTTTTATTAAAAATACTTCAGGCTATTTTCTTAATTTTACTTTAGCTAGTTAGGTATGCCCTGATTATTGGCAGTGGTTTTGAATTTTGATAATTTATGTGAAAGCACAAATGAATTACGTTTCTCTCCAGCCATCCAGCTTGATTGATTATCTTCCGTGGTTTTTAGGTTCTTTCACCCTTCTACGTGGCCATGATGGCTACTTGACAGACCCTTTTCTTGTTGGCATTTTATAATTTGTTTTCTTTCACGTATACTGAAGTATTTGTCAGGACTTTCAGTTGCAAGTTCTTGAACTCAAATTATAAGCATAAGCTAAAAATAGGTAACATTGTGGCTCATGGAAGAATTTATGCTTGGCCCTTGTATGTTTATGTGCATCTATTGTGAGAGTTATGGTGTGCTCATGTATTGACAACCCCACCAAGGAAGGGATGCTGGCAGATAAAACAGCATTCCCACTTCACTGTGCAATCCAAGCCCAGCACTGTTTTCTTCCAGGAGTCATATTGAGATTGCACATGCTTTTTATTGTGGATTCAAGTCTTACAAGACAAAAAAGTATCAAATAGTGAAGATGCCCACTCTTGAAGTGGCAATGATTGTTTCATGTAAAAACTGCTTAAATGTAAATGCAAAATTAAAATATACTTAAAAAATATAGCCCAATAAGTAGTATTAGCCTTGTTTGAAAACTAACTTAAAATTAATTTTAACAAAATAACTTAGAAAAAGGCCAATATTTACCAACTTGACAAAATCGCATTAAAGCACAAAAAATTTAATAAACACTGCTGTTTACTGAAAAAAAAATTGTTTTAGGATAATTGACATAGAACTGTAGGCAAACTGACCAATTCATTCAGAACTGCTAATCAAGGAACACATAATTTATTTAGAAATTCAAAAAGAAAAGGAATCTCCCAAAAGTCTGAAAAATGGGAAAATTATTGCACAAGTGTCTCATCTTAATTTAACATTACAATTACATAAAAACCAGTGATGCGGAAAATTTATTTTTAACTGACCTAACATTTTGACCAATTTCATTTTAACCACCCCATTTGCAGTCATTGAACACAAGCATAAGGCTTAAAATTGGAGAATGGTAGTGATAATGTATATTAAAATTTTCTAGAATGTTAAAACTTAGCATTCATCTAGTTTAGTTTTCTGCTATTGTTGTTTGATGGGGTAATGAAATTCTCTATTACAAAGCTTTTTTGTCACCTTGTTTGAAGCTATTGCAGCTGTGGTTGGCTTGTCTATCCCCTTTTCCTCTTTGTTTTTGCAATTCTTCATAGATCATTTATGTAATGTATTATTTAGATCATGTTATTTGGAGTGATACCTTTGGGTTATTATCCATACAGTGCTTTTATGAGCGGAAATGCTGAGCCAAGTTTGTACCATTTTGTCCTCGTCTGGCATATTTTTCACTATACCCAGCAGCTTTGGTGTAGTTTGTAGAAAGATTTTAAAGTACTACATCAAAATAAAGTTATCTTCCCCTATAATTTCAAACAATCGCATTTTATTTCTGTAAATTTCTTAAGCTTTTCTTTTTTTTAACAATATTTTCAGAATTCAGACTTGTGCTTCTGGGAGCATGGTCTAGACATTAAAAGACTAATTAAAAGACTCTTAAAAAAGGAGAAGAGGGCTTCCCTGGTGGTGCAGTGGTTGAGAGTCCTCCTGCTGATGCAGGGGACACGGGTTTGTGCCCTGGTCCAGGAAGATCCCACATGCCGCGGAGCAGCTGGGCCCGTGAGCCATGGCCGCTGAGCGTCTGCTCCACAGTGGGAGAGGCCACAACAATGAGAGGCCCGCATACCGCAAAAAAAAAAAAAAAAAAAAAAAAGGAGAAGAGAAGTCAGACTGCCTAGTGATATCAGAGCCTGAGGAACAAAGCAGTGGTGAGGTCTCTTGACTTTCTTTTGCTTCATATATCCCAGACTTGGAGCTGAAAATGCTGGCAACCTAGAAATGCCAAGGGTGCAGGTAAAAAAAGGGCCCCAACAAAGTCTGCTCTTTCAAGCCAGAGGACTGGGAAAGTGGTGTCCTAGCAAAACAGAAAACTTTCAGACAATAACCACTGTACTTTAGCAAAACAAAACAACAATCAAAAAACCCTAAAACATAAACCTGGGCCCCATCTCTAGTCATATTAACAAAGGCTGGGTGGGGAGCTTAGATTTCCATACTTGAGAAGTTATAATAAGGTGCCCCAACACTTTGCCAGCAAAGAAATAAAAGGTATAATGAAGAACTAAATGGAATTTTTAGAATTGAAAAAAACACTAAAAAATAATGTTCAGTGGGTAAGACTCAACAGCAGAGTGGAGGGGACAGAGGAAAGAAATCAGTGACCTGGAAGATACAACAATAGAAATTACCCAATCTGAAAAATTAAAAATACAGTGAAAAAATTAACAGAGCCTCAGATATGTGGGACCATAACAAAAGATCTAACACTGTTACCATCAGAGTCCCAGAAGGAGAGAAGAAAGAGGGCAAGATGAAAAAGTACTCTAAAATATAATGGTTGAAAACTTCCCAGATTTGGTAGGATATAAACCCTACAGGATCAAGAAGCTGCTCTGAGCAAATGACAAATAGGATAAATCTAAAGAAATCCTTGCCAAGACACGTAATAATTGAACTCCTAGAAACTAAAAACAAAGAAAAAATATTGAAAGTAACCAGAGAAAACAATACCTTAGTTATAGAGGAAAAACAGTGAGAAAGACAGCAGCAATTTTGATAATCCAGACTCAAGATGTTGAAGGCCTGGCTTAAAGCAGTTAGCCGGGATTCTTATCTATGGATGTCCAGATATTTATATTTCTATGAAGATTAAAAATTTGGGAGCTTGTTTACAATCCTGGACAAGATACAAATGAGAAGAAGTGGGATTCTGGAAGTCAGAACGAGAGGAGGGATTCAGTTGGATGATTAAAATTCTGGTTTTTACCTTTGTCTTTGTTTTAGTCCTGTGGATGCTTTACCTCAGAGAACTGCTGAAAGCAGTGGGCAAAGATAAAAGTAAGCTGAACTTTTTGTAATAACAGATTACTTGTATCCTGATTAACCAGTCCTTTCTGATGTGGCTTTGCCTCTTTTACGTATGGAGATTGAAATACTGTTCTTAGAAATGTCCCTTGGAGATGATAGACAATAGTGTGACATATTCACACATCTTTTTCTCAGAGTAGCATTGATATTTGTGTTCTCATCTCTACTGATTCATTTGGTAGCAGTAGTTTCACTGGATTGTAAGTACCTTGAGGATGGTGATTTGACCTTGAATTCCTTAGTGTGGTAGACAATGTGTGAGACATAGTACTTAATCAATGTTTGCAGAAAGCATGTGTGTGTGAATAAATATCGGAATAAATGAATGGGCTCTTTGTGTATCTAGATGCACATTTTCTCCACAAAACGAAACCAAACCTGCATAAAATACAGCCTTTTTTTTTCACTTTAAAAAACAGAAATAGTATGTGCATTTTTATTGTTTTACTTTTCTAGACAGTTTTCCTTTTCTAGACAATTCCTGGCATTATAATCAGTGATTACAAATTAATTTAAATAGCTTTGAGAAGCTACCAAAGCAGGAAAAAGTGAAAGAGGCATCTTATAATTTGTCAAGCAGTGAGGATTAGCACCTTATTAAATTTTCAGATAGGAAAGACACTATTCATAATTATATAATTAAACACTAGCCTAATTAGGATACCTAAAGCATGTGACGTAGCTAACCTTAACCAAACTATTTAATCTTATTTTCTGTTATTTCATTATCTGAATTATAGACTTGTCAGTTGCCACCAGTTAACCACATAGATATTCTTCAAAAGCTTTGAAAGTGTCAGAATGTAGAATTAAAACATTTAGAAAAATTCATTGGTGTATGTTAGTATGTATAGTTGTATTTTAATATAACAACTTTATAGAGATAGAATTAGCATACCATACAATTCACCCATTTAAAGTGTACAATTCAATAATTTTTTTAGTATATGCAGAGTTGTACAACATCTTAATAGTTTAATTCTAGAATATTTTTATCACCCTGAATGAAACTCCTGCCAGTTAGTGGTTGCTCCCCATTCCCCTTTTCCCCCAGCCCTCGTCAAACACTAATCTACTATTTGTGTATTAATAGATTTTCCTATTCTGGACGTTTCATATAAATGAGATCACATAATATATGGTCCTTTTAAACTGGTTTCCATTTAGCATAATGTTTTCAAGATTCACCCACGTAGCATGTGTCAGTAATTAACTTTGAACTAAACCCTAAAGAACGATATATTTTAGTCTAGTTAAGCCAATTAGAGGATGAAAATTTCAAAGAATAGTCACTCTCAGCTGGAATCACCATACCTTTATGTTTTTGTGGATAAAATTGTATCTATGTCCAGCTTCTAACATGTACTTTGAAGAAAATGTTGTTTCGAAAATGCTGAGAATGAGTAAATGAATGGTTGTGAAAAAAGTCAACACTGAAGTTGCCCAGTTTCAACTAGATTTCATAACAGAGACAAGAGCCAATGAGTTTCTTAAAATATGCAGTCAATGGTAAAGTATACCAGTGAGTCAAAAACATAATCAGCAACATTAGGGAAGTAAAGTTTTAACTAAGGAGTTTATAAATCAAAGGAAACTAAGAAATGACTCTTCTATTTCTAAAACCACATATGGTTAATAAACAAAACTGACAGAACTTGCCAATCAAGGAGGAGTCAAAACAGATGAGAATACACTGAAAATTACCCAAACATACCAGCAACTATACTAATGTCTACTTTCAAGAATGGTGTGCCAGAAAACCAAATTGTCTTGATGAATACTGTGCGAACAATCAGAATTTTCACAGTGAGACTGCTGTATCTGAATGACCATTATATTTTTCCATTTCCACACTCTAAGGGAGCGGGGAAGGTAGAGTCAGCTCTGTGAAAAAGCAGAACCACTGGGAGGTCAGTGAAGCGCAATTCAGTTAAAGTGAAAAACCTTCCAGACAGTGCCAAGGATCTTCTTAAGCAGACGTCTAATATAACAATGATGCTTTCACAGGAGAATAAAGGCTGATGTATGTTTTTAAGGGACTCAGAACTCACTATAAAATGAAAGTCTTGAAAGAAAGCCCTGCTAGTTCCAAATTTTCTGCAGTTTGCACAGATGTATTTTTGGTTTTCTAAGCAGTGGTTGTACTGAAATGTCAGATGGGCTGAGGAATGTTTCATGTTAGCTTTGTGGATGATTCGGCTGTCTTTTGTTATTTGCCTGCGAAGCATGGGCTGAGGGGTGCAGTTAAGCTTAAAGGCAATACTAATTTGCATGTATAGTCAGTGATCTTTGTCAAAAGTGCTTTTCAAATCCAATGTACAAACCAAAAATATGAAGAAGCAGGGAAAGAGAATTACCTTGCATAACTATTCCTGTCCTGGTAGAATGGTTATTAGTTAGAAACTATTAAATGTAATTTAAAAAGTAATCTGGATTTGAATAACTCTACTTTTAGACTAGTCACTTGAGAATTATCAAAAGTTTAGAGAATATGAATAGAGCCACAGATTTAACATTATGATTTCTTTAAAGCAATCAATATGAATAGGTTCAAAGTATTTATTGTAGCATTTTCATTTATAATTGGCTAACTTTAGGCATAAGAATCCAATTATAGAATGAAAGTTGTAACTGGAGAAACTACATCTATAAATCTTAAAACCATAAGATATTATTGCTATCATTGTAAAAGAGTAGAATGTATGCAGAGATTTATCTCGTGACTTCCCATCAAGGAATTATGTCTTTTCAAGTAATCTTCAATATGATGTTAATTTTCCAGTTTTTCTGTAACTCAGTTGAGTAAAATTATTGGTTGCCTCTCATGTTCTAGATTCTGTGGTAAATGTGGTGCATTCAAAATGTCTAAGACGGTGCTTATGTGCAACAAGTTTCTAGTCTATTAGGGAAGATAGACACTTTAATAAATGGTTCTACTATGTGATAATTACAGTGTAAGTATACACAGGGAACACATATTTCCCAGAGAATGGAACAATTTATAATGCAGTGGTGTTGGCCAGGGAAAGTTTTCTGGAGGAAACTACATCTGAACTGACATTTAAAATGGTAACAACACGTTTGACAGGCAGGCAAGTAAGAAGGATAGAAGATATTCCAGGAAGTGGCCCTTCCATGTGTAAAGGCAAGAAACACAAAACATTATGATATGTTCTGGGATACAGGGAATCATTGCTATTTGAGATGTTTCTTTTTAAATAAAAATAAGAAAAGCTTCATATAATACAGTCATTGATTGGACACTTTCTGGAAACAGTGTGGGCTAGAACAACCTAATTTTTGAAATGCCTGGGATTACATACTACATTACATACTACAAAAATGCACAGACTTTCTTTAATGGATTTGTTTGTTTTTTTGACATATGAATACATATATATTTTTGCTACGATTAAAAACAGAATTATAATCTTCCTGGCAAAGCATCTGTGCCTGGCAAATGTCAGTTTCCTTCCCCCCCTCCATTTTTTTTCTGCTATTTTATTTAAGGCCCCTATAGACTGAAAATGTATTCATGAGCAAAGTATTTTGCTACCAAAAAATAAATCACACAACTGCAAAAAGATTTTAATGGCCCATGGAACTCATTTATATGAGACTTTAAAAATATGATTTCCCTTTGGTCTCAAAAAAAATGAGTTTAAATAAAGTCTTTAAAGATTTCAGAAATAATTTTCTTTATGCCAAATTTTTGATGAGCTGCGGAGTGATTTTCTAGAAAATATCAATGACTTCTCTGTTATTCTCTCGGAGTACTTGACTGCTACTGAGAGACACCCACAGACGCTGGTAAAGCTAAGACTTGTGGCTGCCAGATTCTCTGCGGGAGAAAAAGAGCTTTGCTACGTGAGATGCATTTAATATGAAATGGTTATGAAAGAGTAAGAAAAGAATGTGTTGCTTCACTGACAGTTCAACTTTTCAGATTTTAAGTTTCTGTAGTAACTAAAAAGGAATGAAATGTTTGAAGCTCAGAAACCTATGTGAGTCAGCCATCTTTATTTTCCTTCTAAATTAAAATAGAGCTATGTACATATAATGAAGCATACCTTAGCCCTTATTGCTGTGTGAGGAACTGCTGTATTCTTGTTTGACTCAGATGTGCAGTTACACATTAAATAAGGGAGCTGCCATATTTTTTTGTTACTTGTGAGAATGCAGTATAACGAGAGTTATAACAGAGAATGACTTCTCTTTGTTCTAGCAGGGTTCGTCAACTCCATGGTTGAGCTGTAACCATGATCAAGGTTTCAACATAAAGATATATTTAAATATGCTAACAAGGCAGTTTTTTCTCAAATAATGGGTTAGAAATCTCAGGAGCACAAGGGGAATTATAAGGTGACTTTGGATGATCATTTTACATAGCTTTGATCATGTCTGGTAGTGAAGTGTGGACAGGTGAATTGATTAAGCCAGTCTTATGTCCCTTACATCCCCCTCTCTGTAAAACCGTTAGCCAATAATAGCAGACTTTATATTGTGAGGCAGGCTGAAGCTGTAGGGACTCAAATTTTGTTCTATGAAAACACACCTACAAGTTAAATTAGAAGTAATTATACCTTTCCTGTTTAATATCAGTATAGGAAATAGAAGACAAGGAAAAACTCTTATGGAGCCCTTAGGGTGAACAGCTGGAAATTATTTGAAAATGATCTTGTCTAAATAAAATCTGCGAATCCAGTTTTCTCTAAGACTTCAGCTTAGGTTCAGTGGCCTGCAGTGATGTTTTCATATTAGCTTTCAACTTTGGGTAGTGTGTAGCACTTCCGGGACAGACCTGTGAATGAATAGTAGGACCAAAACAGAGGATCCAATCCATCCAACAGTCATTGCAATCGTTATAAAAGTTTCCTTAGGACTTGGACTAAAAGCCAATGTACTAAGTTCCAAAGAAAATGCTTTATTCCTTGGAAACAAGTCATTACATCAAAAGAGATGTCAGTAGGGTCAAAGACTTTTTTTCAGGACATTTGCTGAATTATTTTCCCTCTGACAGTCACTTGTGCAAGATTTGAGCATAAAGTTCATTGATGAAATAAGAATGTATTGAGCACCCACTATATAGGGGCAGATTCCTTGCTAGTACAAAAGCTGGATATGCCGGTTTGGCTAATGTTGTGGTAGTTAAAAGATATTAGTGAGAAATTTGGTGTTTTCTTAAGAATGGTTGAGGACTAAAATATACAACATTTATTCACTTTTTACTATGTCCTAGTCACATTAAACCTACAATTTGGATTATTTCTCAGTGAGAAAAACAATAGTGTGAATTAGTATAAATTAGAGTTTTCTTAGTGCATCTCATTTAATGTTTGCTGCAGATCCAAGGAGGTAAGTATTATTTCAAATTAACAAGTGAAGGAATGAGCTTAAGAATTTAAGACATGTACTCATGGCCACACAATTAATCATGGTGGAGACAAGCTTTTAATTCTAGGGCCATTTTCTTAATAACTCTCTTACCCTTTGTGATGAGGGGAAGCCTCAGAATTAACTGAGAACAGAGGTATTTATAATTTTCTCAAAATGGATTTTTGAATTTCCACTTAGTTTTTCTGACAGTACAAAAAATTTACATGTCTTCCCCATACAAGTGTTGTCATTTTTGGTCATCCACTCCTCTCCAAGTGAGAAACATTTGTTAATATATCTAGTTAGAGCTTGAGTCATTGATTGGACTATAGTTTATAATAAGTAATATTATTGTATCTTAAAATCATAGAGATCCATGCTCCCTTTTCTCTTTAGACTTCTCATTTTAGGCATCAAGGCCAAAGCAGCCAATTTCTTGCCATTCCTGCTTGTATTCCATGTGGTAGAATAGATAAACCAAGTTAAGGCAACTATTAAGGCCTGGTTACCTTGCTTGCTCTATGTAGGCATTCTTGAGAATGTTCTTCATAATTTATACAAGAATGGGGAGTAATGAGAGGTGAGAATTGGAGCATTGAATGAGACCAAGGCTTGTGTTTTGAATCAACTTTTAATGCATTCATAGTATTAGTTGCTTGCATAGATGTTAACTGTTAGGAAATGGTAGTTTGATTCAAGTTGCTTTGATTTCTTATGTAAGTCTCCTCTGAGAACCCCATATGGAGGTAGTAGAAGTGGCTTGGGTTGGCCCTGGATTGGGATATCTCTGGATTCATGGCAGCAGTGCCTTCAAAATGCTATTACAACTTCATGCAAAATGATAGTGACCCTTTGGTATTATGTTGAAATGTATATTCAGAATTTGTCTTTTTAAACTTTTTTTTAGAGCGTCTTCTGTTACAGAGAAACTTTTTGGGGGATGGTAGTCAAATTTGTTAGTCTTTTCCTATATTATTTCTGACTTTGGTAATAGGTTAAGAAAAGCATTTCCCACTGAAACCTAAAAAAATATACTTCTATGTTATTATTGTTATTTAGTTTTATAACTGTTTCTTAAAAATTTAAATCATTGGTCTGTCTGTAATTTATTTTTGTATGGTAACTTAATTCTTAGGTCCACCCAATATTTCGACGTTTGTTATTTTCCAACGTCATTGATTAATTTTACTAGTTTTGAAATTCCAACTATAATAAATTCACTACTTGCCTTTTTAATTCCTATCTACAACTTAATACACTCCAACATAATTTGCTTGCTTTAAACAGTCATATTTCTTTACACAAAAATGTGCAAAATGTGTATATGTTCTTTTGGAACCATGATAAATACTAATGTTTGATGTATAATTGAGCATATTTATCTCTTCCCTGTTGATTCTCAAATGTGATTTTTTTTTTTTTTCTGCCATCATGCTGACCTGACCACTTTAGCCTTTCTTAATTATAGGTATTCTAAGATATGGATTAAGGGAGCTTGCTTGTACACTCAGGGAAGTAACATCCCAATGTTACCTTCATATAGCACAGATAATCCCAAGTCATAATTTTTTGCAAAAGACAATGACGTCTGTCCTATCAAATTTTAATGAGAAAAATGTCACTGATTCAAGTAATGCCAGTTCTGCTTAGGGCCATGATCATAGGTCTAAATCATCTCAACAGCTGATAGATAAGCAAACTGTAGCCGAGTAAGTCAAAAATGCAAAGCGATGTCTGAAAATCAGATAAACCATAATGATAAATATAATAATGGTATCAGCAATGATTTGAAAATGTTTAATGTTATAGGCTCTATGTGAGACATAACTTAAATTCTTAAAATATCCACAATATTATTTTCATTTTTTAAGTGAGAAAACACGGTCAAAGTAACTTACTCATTTCATACAAACAATCAGTGGTGCAGCTGGGAGCTAGGATTTACACGAAGATTGGTCCAGTCTAAACTTGGCTAATTTTTCAGTTTATTAATTCATCCCCTCTTTTCTTTTACATTCATGCCCAGTGACCAAGGGTAGCAAGCCGCATATGGTAATTGTAGAAATATCTTCCACTGAGAATATCTATGTTAAATGACTGCTAAGCCAATCAATTAAGCTTTGTCTTCCTGCCACACTGCAGGAAAGTCATAGAGAAGAGCTATTTGCTGAGCTGCTATTTATGTTTAACAAAGATGGAGTTAGAAATGAAAGATTTTTTGCAGTTATTTTAAAGGCATTTTTATACAATTATTTATAGTTACCTATAATTAGGACAATTTTAATGATTTTGCCATATGTTTGCAGATTCTAAACTCTCTGTCAGGACAAGTTTACATTCTGCAAGGTCAACACCATCCTTTAAAATTTAATAAAATAGAAATATTTTACAGTAACAACTTCATTTAAAGGAACAGTTTGAAATGCTCTGGGTATGCCTTCTGGGCTCACTTAATTTACAGACAACCTGTTTCAATTTTCTCTAGCTTACACCCTCATGGTTCAACTAAATTAAATAAGCTTTAAAAATTGAAAAGAGGAAGGGGGGCTATTTGCTGGGCACAATGGGAAAAAGTAGGTATCCCCTATTGCCCTCATCCTAATGTCCCACCTCAAGTCCCAAAAGTAAATGACATGGGCTGGAGATGGAGGTGATGCTACTGTCTCTCTTGGACCTATGCTGATTGGGGACCCCCATCTTAGGTTGCTCGGTTTGATTTTATTGAGGAAATTGAGAGGCATTGGATTGGGTCTCAAATCATCTGGACAAGGAACCTGTGTGCTGTAGCCACTTCTCCTTTCTTTAATCATGCTTCTTCTCTCCGCAGATGATGTTCCTTAAAGTAGGGCTAGGTCTTAACCACATTGTTCCTTAAGGCTATCATATCAGAAATGATGGGTAGGGTAGAGTGGCTTGATACTTTGTTTCACCGGTGAATTTAATATTTGGCAATTTTAGAAATTAAAACATGCCTTTGGCTAGATTATAATAACAAGTAAAAAATTACATCCAATACATTAATCACATAAAATCTAAACATAACTACTATTTAAGACATGGACAAAAAAATCTTACTCTGTACTTCTACTTTTTAAAGATAAATAACATTATTTGAATGTTATTAAAATAATATGTTGAACAATGTCTAGTACTTTACTTTTTATCCTAATTACATTAAATATTCACAATCAGAGCTTTAAGAAACAACCTCTGCAAAATGAAAGACATATTTTTTTATGCAGGAGGAATTAATGGCTTTTATTGGAGGGGATGGTCCTCCACAAAAACCAAGCAAACTTAATGGACTCCTCAGGTATTCAGCAGAGGTGAGGTGATGGTACTGTCCTCTACTAGATGAAAAATTGAGATGAGAAGTATAAGTATCATTTGTTGCAAACTGTTCTCAATATTTGGCTTTCCAGAAGAAGGAAAAATGCAGCCCAGAGCCAACACATATCATCATTTGAGTTTCATTATAAAAATGACAAAAACTTACTGGCTTGGAAATATTAAAGGCAACATGATGGCTGTAGGATCCTGTTAATAGTTGTCAAGTCTAGAGAAATTTCAAGCAAAGGAAGAGGAAAAGTGTCAATGGAAAGTTTCTGAGGCTCTTCAAAAATAGTCTTTACAAAACTGTTTCCCTGTGGTTCTTTCTGGGGTAAAACATAGTCTACATTTGGAATATTTTCCCACTCGCCTTGCGAGGCCCGGAAATTGTTATACCTTCTACCTGTCTTGCTGCACTAACAATGGCAGTTAGATAGGGAAGGATTGCTAAAGAAGAATTAGGACTCAGATGACAATGATTGTAAATCATCGTTTCAAGAAAGGATACAATACACAGTATCATTAAAGTAAGGACGTGCATGGCAGCCAGAGTTATCTGGTAGCAAGGGGTCCAGAGAGGCCAGATGTGGCTTCTAACTGCCATCCCTTTGTAAGGGCCATTTGGGGAACACTTTTTCTCTTGGATCAGGAAGCACTGACATGTGCACAGAATACCTAGGAACCAGGGAGCCCCAGATGGAGTCTGAGCCAGGATTTCTTATAGTCTGTTGGTCAGGTAGGCGTATTCTTATTATGCAACCTGACAGTAAAGCACAACTCTCCCCACATCCATTCCTCAGCTGCAGGGATCTAGCCAAGATCAGTTGTAAATCGCCAGTTTCACTATTACCAATAAACAAAGCTGACAAGATGCTGTAATGACCCTGTAACTCCTCAGAATCCGTGGTTACAATGCAACACTATTAATCAGTATATTCCGTGCTTTGGCTAGGGATTGCGCCTTGCAGCTACTGTAGCAAAACAATTCAGGTCAATTCCAGTTTTGCTAGACTTCACACTTGCAAATAGCTATAAGACTTACTTGCCTACAGGAACATTTCAGGAAGTCACAGTAAAATGTTAATTTCTTGCTAGATAATTGGAATGTTATTATGTGTAGTGATGTGTTAGAATTTCCAGTATGCTAATTGTATAAAACAACAGCTGTTTTAAGAGTTGTGGTTTGGGCTATCCTGGTGGTGCAGTGGTTAAGAATCCGCTTGCCTAATGCAGGGGACACAGGTTTGAGCCCTGGTCCAGGAAGATCCCACATGCTGTGGAGCCACTAAGCCTGTGCACCACAACTGCTGAGCCTGTGCTCTAGAGCCTGCAAGCCACAACTACTGAGCCCATGTGCCACAACTACTGAAGCCCGTGCACCTAGAGCCTGTGCTCCTCAGTAAGACAAGCCACCGCAATGAGAAGCCCGTGCACTGCAACGAAGACCCAATGCAGCCAAAAGTAATAAGTAAAATAGATAAATTAAGGAAAAAAAAACCTTAAGAAAAAAAAAGTTGTGGTTTGGAAGGGACATCATTTTTTTGTCTTTTACTTTAACATCCAAGATGAGCTAAATGCTACAGTTCTTTTGGAAAATAGCATCATTTTAATGCTGTGAAATTTATACATTCTCCAGGAGGCTCATATTCTTTCATATAGTACATGGTGGAATCTTGATGACTTCAGTAAAGGTGAATGTATTACTAGTTTGTTCATTTGGATATTGATTTATTAAATTGTGTCCGTTATAAATGTATTGCCTCTTAGCTTCAAATCTACCCTTCATTGTCCTGTTTGTGATACTAGAACATTTCTTTCTCACCAGCTGGCACAATGCTAATCTTTGTGAGTAAAGGCACTGAAGAAGGAAGGGGCTTTTCTTCTTGGGTCTGGTGTGCTTTGCTTCTTCCTGCTTGTGAAGGGCTAGGCTGACATGTAGAGCATCTGGTGGAGATCACTGGATCTCCTTGATGAGTTCAGCAGGTGACTTTGTGAGTTTCATAGACACTACAGCTCTGACTTCCTGGAAGCAAGGTCACTGGAACCTCAGCTTCTGCATGAGCTCTGTGGATACTGCAGCTACCTTCTACATGGCAGGTTTCAGGAGCACCCCAGCTGGCTCCCTGAAGTCTTCCCAGTGATGGCCTTTTGGTGAGTTCCCTGTGAGCAGTTTCCTAGTAGCTTTCTGGTTAGGCCAGCTGATGCTCCAGCTGGCTTCCCAACAAGTTCAACAGAAACCTTAGCCTGCAGCTTCCTGGAAAATTTTGAGGGTATCCTGGAAGATGGTTCTATTTCTACCCTTGGCCTACTGACTTTAAATAAGCTCTAGTCAAGGGCAATGCAGAAATATTTTCTATCATCCAGTGAGCTGCAACCTTACCTTCTTCAGTGAGGTCTGAATCCCCACCTTAGGGAGAAATCCCACCCTCGCCACTTCCAAGTTTGTTCCTTTTTTGGTACTGTATATTTTCTCAGCCCTAGAGTATTTTGGGGAGGATTCTTTTGTTCTCTCTTAATTCCTTGTAAAAAGTTAATAATTCTTCATATTAACCTTTCCTTCTTAAAATTACTATGTGGCTTTTGGCATATGTGTCGACAATTGATACTGAACTAGGGAGAAAAAAGTAATATGAATCGTAGTAGCTAGGGAAGTGTTGTTCTCCTGAGGTCAAGGAGCTTCATTAAAAATTGCAATGAGATACTTCAGTTGAACTCGACTCAAAGAGCTACATCTTGACCCAAAATTTTGTAATTAATTAAAAAATCATCTCTTTAAAATGTTTCAAAGTCTTCCCTTTTCATCCCCTCTTCACTATGTAAAATTCCATATAGATTGATAGGGAATGGAAACAGGACATTAACTAGTGACTTAAGAGGAATCAGTGAAAAAAATATTCTTGAGTAACCATGGGTGTATATATATGGTCTGGATCTTCTTTTATTTCCAGCATTGCGAGATCAGTTGAGTACCAAAATTATGGAGATCTTTAATATCACCTAGAGGAAAGATGAAATGCTTTATAAAAAAATAAGGGAAACCAGATTATCACTGGATAATCCAGTTTGAAAAGAAAAGACTGCTGGCTATAACATTGCTTAGTACAAAATGTGGAGATTGAAAACCTTTTATTGAATAGCAATAGTAAATAAAATTTTAGTCAGATTAGTTTGACAGTTTTGACCCAATGGATAAGTCTGCCTTCAAAGCCTTTGTACCATAATGAAATGTAATTATAGGGAAGAAGGAAATAGATACAAATACTTTATCCTTGTCCCAAATAGCCTAGATCAAAACAACAGCTTGAAACTGTGAGCCTGACAGGTAGCTAAATGGCTTCTCCGGTGAGGAGAACCTATATGATGCCTCCATCAGAGTGACTCTGCCTTCTTCAGAGAAAACATGTTATTCTTCACTTAGAATTTTTTTTTTTGCCACTAACACTACTTCTTGAGACTTATTAGGCTGCTGCTTCTGACAGCCAGAAAGGCAGAGTTCCCAGGCTGAAACTATGCAGAAATAATTACTCCTAATTATGGGAACATTAAAGGGCAGTTCTGATCCACTATTAGGATTTTCCCAAGAGCCTCATTTTACTCATTTTTTTTTCCCTTTGGAGAAAGAGCAATCAGGGAGTCAGCCATCAGCAAACCATGAAGAACATATAGTCCCCAAAGAAGTGCTACTCACACTGGAGCAGAGGAAAAAAATTCTTATTCTGTACTCCTCACAAAATGAGGCGTGTATTGTCAGGATATTTTACTTAATTAGGGGAGCGAAACCATCCAGAATATAGTTCTCTGCCCTTGCTCCCTTTGTCTTTTATTCTGTTCACCTTCTCACAGATTGAGATGAAAGGTCACCTTTCTCTTCTCAGAGGAGGCGCCACTGGCCTGCACCTTGGATTTCACCATTCCTCACCTATATGGCTGTTTGGTGGTCATGCTTTTCTATGCTGCCTTCATTATTTTCATATTGCCTAACTCTTTCATTTCTGTGTTTATTCTTGCATATGTCTTCATCTTGAAGAAAACAGGTTTTCTGACTGTGTGGTTTCCTTTTTTGTCTTCCATTAGTACAATTTTACAGTGACCATGTTGCTGGACCCTGCTGCCACCAACCTGGCAGGAAAGTCTAATCACTGCCTACTTTTGATGAATGGGGGATGGGAGGTCAGTCCCGGCTCAGACCACCAATACTTCCCTGGCAGAGAATCAGAGTTGCCTGCGTTCACCAAGCAGGGAATGGGTGAGCTGTGTCCTCAGCTCTTTACTCAGGTTGTGGACACCATCCAGGCAGAGAACTGGAGCACAGACTGGTTCTTCCAGGCAGAGGATGGAAGATTAGCTCTCTGCTCAGACACTGGGCTGGGCAATCAGGGCACGTTGCTTGCTTCTGTGGGGCAGGAGGATGGAGTGGAAGCTAAGTTCCCTGATCACAGCACTGGGACAGCATGATTTTTTCCATCGTGTTGGCTGGATTTGGGCAAGAATTTCCAAGAAGTTCTTCTGTTGTTAGGTTCACCCTTTCCCACGTCCTTTAGCTAGGGAAGCGGGCTTTTCTTGAAGTTTGGTTTGTTTGTTTGTTTTGTTTTGATTTGTGCCTGGTACTCTGTCACAGACATATGGGACGTAATAAGGAAACCAAGAGGCTCACTGCCATGTTGATTCTTCAGATCCTGAGGTTACTAGGCTGATTGTCTTCTTTCTGCCTTTCAGAGTCTTTCTATGTTTGTTCGGTCTGTTGTATCTATGGGCTTTTGGTTTTAAGAAAGAATACCTGGGAGAAGTGGAACTATTCTATCTTTGCAGGAAACAGAAGTGTCCATCCACTCTAATTCTACTGAAGTTAGAATTACTTATGTCCCAGTTTTTCAGGGACACTCTGATTTATTTCTATTTTCCTGGTATAGTTTTTGAGAGCCTCACTTTACCCTCAAAAGTACCCTAGTTTGAAAATAAATTATGCTATAACCCTATTATACTGCTCATCTCTCTCCACATTTCCTGCTGGGAATATAAACATAATCTTTGCTTCAAATATCACTTCAAATATATCCTTCATAAATGACTTTTAACAAAGCTGCAATGCTACACGTATATCTTTCATGTCGATGTTTCCAATCAGACATTTTATTTTCCTATCATACTTTACCTTTTCCCCTAATATGTCTTCCTTTTTGACCTCCCTGTTTCTGTGAATGCTGTACTATTCTCTCTGTTATTAAAGTTTGGAATCATCTTTGAGTCCTCCCTCTCCACCACCTCCGGTTACAATCAGCTGGCAAAGTAACTGTTGATTCCTTCCTGAATATAGCTTAAGCATCCTTGTTGATTTCTTCCTCTTCAATTATTTTTACACACTGTTATTAGGCTGTGTTATTAAAATGATCCTTTAATTCTGTTAAATTTTCAGTGGGTCCAAACTCATTAAGGATAATTTCTTAATACCTCTGTTTGCTGTCTGCCTTTCCAAGGTTAATTTCCTTTTTTCTCTAACACAAACCTGTTCCAGCCAGACCCATTTCCTTCTGTTCCTTAGACTAATATGATAGTAAGTTATCAGAACTTTTCAGTATCAAAAACCAGACTTTCCAATTTAAATTTTACAAAGGGGAAAACAAGGAACTGTAATAATAGATCATATGATGAAAAAAAATCAAGGGTAGATTTTCAGGCACAGATGGATCTAGGTCTTCAAGTGATATAAAAAATCTTCTGTTGTGTTTTGGCTCTGCTTTTTTCTTTGTAGGCTTTGTTTACAGGCCAATTCCCTCTTCACATAGGAAAACTGACCACCAGGAATTTATATCCTCCCAACTTAGCAATTCCTGTAGGAGAGTTCTTTCTTTTCAGTGTTTTAACAACAATCCCATGATTTATAATGAAAATTCTTGACTTGGTCATGGTTATCCCAGGAATTGGAGGTGAAGGGATTTCAAACCAGCTTGAATCACATGATCTGAAAGCAGCAGAAAATGGATCCTTCTCCAAAACTGAGGTTCTATACTCAGAAAAGGCAGAAGGTAAAAATATCAGATTTTCACTACTAATAGATTATAGGTTCCTATAGAGCAAGAACTTTGTCTTAATGATTCCTGTTTTTCCACCTTGTAAGTACGGTGCTTGTCACATAATAGGTTCTCAATAGATATTTGATGATGGACAGTTTTTTCCATACCCAGGCTTTTATTATTGTGCTTCTCTCTTAGAATGCTTCTCCACTCGTCTCTATTTCAAATCTACACTTGAGTCTTTTCTTTCTTATGTTACATTTTCTAATCACTGTAGCCATCGTCAGACTCTTAAGACTTTTTTCTGTTTTAACACTCTTGTAATTTTGTACTGTATTTTATTTTTATATGTTTCACATATATGCATCTATTTATGGCAATTAAATTTAAAAAGAACTTAAAGGTAGAAAATGATCTTATAGTCAAATGGTATTTTGCATGGTATTTAGTGTTTTATTTTTCTATTTGGATGAAATCAAACATGTATGAAAAGTGAAGTCATTACATGAAGTCAACAAAATGAAGTTTATTTTAGAGTGATAAAAGATAAAGAAATATTGCATTGTTGTTAAACTATTATACAATTATTATAACATCAAAACCATAAAGCAAAATCAATATAAGAGTGTTAGAAGTGGACAAGTGCAAAATTGCTGTTGGAAGTTTTGACACTTCTGTTAAAATTTCAAGTAAATTTCTGTATTACGATAAAGTTGATTAGTTGATAAATTCCTAATATTTGCCCTGCATAGAATATATTTCTTTTCATACTCTGTGGAATAGGTATAATATCCTTGACTCTGATGTATTTATGAAACGTCATTTTAGGAACACATCTGAATGTTGTATCACCATACTCTGACTTCCATATCTGTTGTCTTTCATGCCATAATTTTTTGGAAATGTATTCTGAATGCAAAATAGTTCTTTTTCTACACCCTGAGTACTATGTCGTCTGTTATTTACTGTGTAGGTCCTTTTTTTCTTGTTCCCCCTCCCCCCAAAAATAAGAATATGGATATTCATGCAAACATTTGAACTGTATAGATCATGTCCCTTACAACGAATAAAATAGGAATAAATCCACAATAAAGCAATTAGTAAATATGTTTTTATAATGAAAATTCTTGAAGTATAGCTTTGAACATATATACAAGAGTAGCACAATGTAAAACAAATTGAGATTATGTATTTTTTCCCTTTAAATCTTAGAATTGCTGTTTTGGTATATGAATATTTCATTATAAACATTTATATTGTATGTTAAATATTTAAAAATTCATATTCACACACAGTGTTGCTGTAGTCTCTACTACCTTAGTGCTTCATGCTGGCCAATCATGAATTTTAGAGTTGGCTAAATTATTGAAACAAGTGGCATTTTCTACTGGTAGTTGATAACAGAGAAAAGGGCACAGATGAAAAGAGCCATAAGAAGGGACCTCTAGGAGTCATTGTGTTCCTTAAAGAGTATATGGTATGTTACACATACATCTTCTTGTATAGTGCATTTATTCTCCTTAAGTGTAAATATTCATGTGATTTTGTGAGAAGAGTAGTCACTGTAATGAGCAGAGTATTCAAATATACTTTCACAATCTCAGAATTTGTCTTCAGAAACTTAAATCTTGGTTCAGTAAAAGAGTGCTAAATTGGGCCTATTTTTTATGATAAAACTTAACTTACATTTTAATTAGCTGTGCTTCAATCCATGACGTGTATTCATGTCCACAGAGAATTAACAAAATCTAGAATAATGTTCTGTTCTTCTAGTTCTCCAATTCTAATCAGAATGTCCTCATCCTTCAAGGAAATTTTTTTTCTCTTCACTTTTCCTTCGGAATGTAGCATATAAACTTGAAGCTACAGACTATTAATGAATTACTGCTGTTATTCTCACAGCCTATATGCATCACATTGGGAGTAAATCAGGAGCTTTGCTGAACTTAGATTTTTCTTTATTAGTTCTCTCTTCACTCTATTCGTCTGTTTTAAAACTGCAAGTTGACTCAGGTCTCTGCTCCATTGCTCAAAAGCTGCTTTTAGTTCTTTAAGTTTATGGAGAAGCCTTGACCATGTAACTGGGAGCTGAGATAGCTCTATAGAGTTTCCAGCTTGGTTCTGATATGTGTTTCCCAGAGACCACTTTAAAAGTGCTTTCTTAAAGTGAGATCTCAAAGACTCACCCGAAGCACCCCGGGGCAATTTTTTGGAAAAATCTGTGTCTAGAGAACATAAAGAAAATATTCAAATTTTATCATTGTCATGGTTTAAGCTGCTGCGTTAGATATCCAGTTACCATGGTTTCACCAAAAAGAAATCAGCCGAAGGCTCTATTTTTAGGCTTTTAAATTTTAATAGGAAAATCAGAACAAGGTAACAGTGTGCAGACTTGGAATCTTGTCAAGCTTATTCATAAGTTTTTCTAAATGGCAAACCAACAAGTTTATTTTGGGATATGTAATGACAAATTGTTCCTAGCATGTCTCTCGTCCATAGGATTATACTTAAATTTCAATCAGCAGAAGGTCATTTTTTATCTTTTTAATTGACACACACTAAGCAATGCTAGAAAAAGTATATCGGGAATGCGTTACCAAGGGTATAGATTATGGAAAGATATTTTATTTCTTTAGAGCAATTCATATTGGCCTCTTTTGTGGGATGGTTTGCTTTTTTACCAACAGTTTGATTCAACGATTTGTAAATGTTAAGCATCTGTTATAGCAAGGAACAATACTAGTGTCAGCATTAAGGTTCTCAAAAAAAAAAAAAAAACAAAAAAACCTTGAAATGTTTATTTTCCAGCTAATGTAAAATCTCTTGTTACAACAAATGATGTTTAATAAAGGTAGGCTAAGGGTTATGCTATGTAACTTATTTTGAAGGGCAGTAGTTTGCCAATGCCAGGGAAATTTACTATTTAATGAAATGCTTTTCACTAGTCCTTGAAAATTGAGAAAAATGCATACAAAGTAGCAAGTAAATGAAGGACTTTTATTTATTACTATGAGATTCTTCTTACTTTTTTGTTTTACGTATCCTGTGTTATGAAGTAATAGTAGTAGCATAATATTGGGATGGCCAAAAAGTTCGTTTGGGTTTTTCTGTCATATCTATCTTACAAAAAAACCTGAATGAACGTTTTGGCCAACCCAATAGTTATTTTCTTTTCATACTTTTATTTGATATAATAAAAAGTTGGTAATCTTATGCTGTTTTTCTAAATTATTTTAAACAGCTTTACTGAGGTTTAATTTACATACAATACGAGCAGAAGTTTTTAATTTCATTGAAGTCAAATTTAATTTTTATCTTATGAACTGTGTTTTTATTTTATGAATTGTGTTTTTGGTGTCATATCTATGAAATCTTTGTTGAACCCATGCTCATAGATTTTTCTTGTATATTTTTTCTAGAACTTTCATAGTTTTAGATTTTTCATTTAGCTCTATGCTCTATTTTGTGTTAATTTAGGGGCATGGTGTGAGGTATGGTTCAAAGTTCATGCATTTGCATATGAATATCCAATTGTTTCAGCAACTTTTGTTGAAAAAGACCATCCTTTCTCTGCTGAATTGCCTCTGCACCCTTGTTGAAAATCAGTTATCTATACAATGTGAGTGTATTTCTTGAATCTATATTCTATGTCATTGATAGTTTTTTTCTATGTTTTTGTTCATACTACACTGTCTTGATTAATGTAGTTTTATAATAAGACTTGAAGTCAGGTAGTGTTTGTCCTCCAACTTTGTTCTTTACAAAGTTGTTTAGATTACTCTTAGTCTTTACATTTCTATATTCAATTTAGGATCAGCTAGTAATTTTTAAAAAGAAGGCTGAGATTTTGATTTAGCACTTATTGAGTCTATAGATCAATTTGAGGAAAATTGACATCTTCACAGTTTTAAGTCTTCTGATCCATGAACACAGTATATCTCTCTATTATTTTTAAGTCTTCCTTTGATTTTTGTTCTATATCTAGTATACAAGCAATTCACATATTTTGTCAGATCTATCCTTAGTATTTCATAGTTTTGATTCTATTATAAATGGTATTGTATTATTATCATTTTCCAATTCTAAATTGCTATTGTATAGAAATACAATTTATTTTTGCATATTGATCTTATACCCTTCAACCTTGCTAACTTATTTATTAGTTCTAGTTAACTTTTTGTATATTAATCAGATTTTACACAAAAATGATCATGTTTTCAGTCATTAAAAGCAATTGCAATATGGATGGGTTTTATTTCATTTTCCTGCTGTATTGCATTGGCTAGAATTTCCAGTACAATGTTGAATAGAAGTGTTTAGAACAAACATTCCTACTTGTTCCTGGTCTTAAAGAGTCAGCAATGGTTAAGTTTAAACCAATGAATTTATTCTGGGTTTCTATCTTTCTCTTCTGTTTTTTGTTTCTTTTTTCTTCTTTCTCTGCCTTATTTTGTACTATTTTTTTTGTTTTGTTTTTTGCGGTACGCAAGCCTCTCACTGTTGTGGCCTCTCCTGTTGCGTAGCACAGGCTCCGGACATGCAGGCTCAGCGGCCATGGCTCACGGGCCCAGCCCCTCTGCGGCATGTGGGATCTTCCCGGACCGGGGCACGAACCCGTGTCCCCTGCATCGGCAGGTGGACTCTCAACCACTGCACCACCAGGGAAGCCCTGTACTGAGTATTTTTTAATGATTCAATTTTATCTCTGTATTTGACTTTATTACTTATAATTACTTTCTGCTATATCACTGTTTGTTTTATATTTTATAGTATAGTCTATCTTTGAGTGATATTATCCAATTTCACATATAAAATAAGAGTCTTACGTATTATGCATGTAGAGGTCAGGGTCCAATTGGAAGATAGAAACCACACAGTAAGTTTAGCAGGGGAAGTTTGTTTGCTTGTTTATAACATTTTAATGAAGTATAGTTGATGTACAAAATCATGTTATTTTCAGGCATACTACATAGTGATTTGACATTAAAATACATTATGAAATGATTACCGCAATAGATCTAGTAATTATCTGTCCTATACAAAGTTATTATAATATTATTGATCATGTTCCTTATGCTATATATTACATCCTCATGGCATTTATAAGTGAAAGTTTGTACCTCTTAATCACCTTCCCCTATTTTTGCCCAGCTCTCTCCATCCTTCCCCTCTGGCAATCACCCAATTGTTCTCTGTATCTGTGGGTCTGTTTTCATTTGTTTTGTTTCTTAGATTTCACATATAAGCGAGATCATACAGTATTTGTCTGTCTTTGGCTTATTTCAGTTAGCCTAATATCCTCTGGATCCATCCATGTTGCCACAAATGACAAAATTTATATTATTTTTCATGGATGAGTAATATATATATATATATATACACACCACATTTTCTTAATTCATTCATCTATCAATAGACACTTAGGTTGCTTCCATATCTCGACTATTGAAAATGATGTTGCAGTGAACATAGGTGTGTGTATGGCTGTTAGCATAACTGACACCATCTTGATCCCTTACAATTTCTCCTATCCTTTCTCTGGCTCTATCTAGGACTGTACTGTACAGTAAATCACTTCTCTTTTGTCAGGGACTTTGTAGTTAATAGATATTGTTTAATAATCATTAGGACCAGATATTCTCTATGCTCTGTTAGTCCCCAAACAATGATGAAGACCTTCCTTGATGTGTTCCTGGAGCCCACAAGACTTACCCATTTATAAATCTTGACTTAGGAATGCACGTCCTAAGCATGTTTCCAAGCACTTACCCCCTACCCTAGGTTAACAATAAAATTGTCCCAGTGGCCCCTTGGTGGTGTGGAGTGCAGCTGTTAATGCTTCCAGATTATTGTCCACCCAATCCTGATCCCACCCTGTGGGTAAGTTATCCTATGATAAACTGATCCATTGATTATATGGAGCTATCTGCCTTGTTTTTCAGTCTCCAGGTGCTTTCTCAGTTTGGTGGATACGTTTCATTCCTAATGTCCTCCAATAGAGTGTATATATCTCTTCAAATTAGTGTTTTTGCTTTCTTCTGAAAAATCCCCAGAAGTGGAATTGCTGCATCATAAGGCAGTTTTATTTTATTTTTTTAGGAACCTCCATACTGTTTTCCATAGTGGATGTACCACTTTACAATCCCACTAACAGTTTTGAGGGATCCCTTTTCTTTATATCCTCACCAACAGTTGTTCTTTGTTGTCTTTCTGATCATAGCCATTTGACAATGGTGAGGTGATATCTGTGGTTTCAATTTGTGTTTCCCTGATGATTAGTGATATTGAGGATCTTTTCATGTGCTTGTTGGCCATCTTTATGTCTTCTTTGGAAAAATGTCTGTTCAGGTCTTCTGCTCATTTTTTAATCGGGTTTTTTTTTATATTGAGTTGTATGTGCTGTTTATATATTTTGGATATTAACCCCTTATCAATCATATTGTTTTCAAGGTCCCTCAAGAACCTTCTATATGAGCTTAACATCATGCTCACTTTGAAGGAGAAATGCTTAGAGGAATCCCATTGCTTATCACAGAGAATATAATAAAGAGTGCATTCAGAGCAGAGAGGCAATTAATCGATACCTGACACACTGCTGCCACATGGTGATACAATGTTGAATAAGACAGGACTTTGGATGAGACTTTGTGGTTGAAAACAGACCTGAAGAGACTTTAGTCATCTATATGAGTTGTGCAGTTTTTTACTGCTATGGGGAAAAGACAAAGAAAATGAAAATAATATCAAAATAAGGAGAATTTTCTTAGTAGGACATTTCTTAAATTCTAGAAAGTCAGGCTAATTCTTGAGGTGCAGATGTTTTTGAAAGATCTCTTATTTTTTCTCTTTTTAAAAATAACTTTCTAAATCATGGTAAAAAAAATTTCTTACTCTGGATGGAAGAAAAAATTAGTTTTTCCTGTATACTAAATTTCTGTATTTTTAAAAGGGCATGAACCTGATTAGGTTTTAGTCACGATAGACCTGTTTTCTCCCTGGATGAATCTTGTACTTCTCTCCACTCCCACATCATAAATCTAGGGCTGCTTTTCGATCTTTAGGTCATATCCTATATTAAGATGTGGAAGTAGAAATTATACTTTAAAATTGATGAGGTATGCTTGTTTAGATGTTATCTTTTCAGTTACAAAAATTAGGCTTTAGAACATTTCTGAGAAAGGTAGTAGTTCGAAGCTTATTAAACAAGTCAACTGAAGACAGACCTTGTTTACAATCAGACTTTAAGTCTGAGTAAAGCCCTTGCTATTCTTAGGGTCCTTCTCTCCACTAAAGTGACAGGAATGGAAGCTGAAGGAGAGGAGGATCAGGAACTGCTCCACACAGAGGTGAGCTCCCAGGAGGTTGAACCAACTCAAATAATTTTGTTATAAATGTAAGGACATGTTTGGGAGCATGCTAGAGAGCTATTTATTCCAATTTCAGGCACAGATCTTAAATCTTGAAGAATGAGTTCTTTTTTCTGGTATATGTTATGAATGGTTTACAAATGCTAGGTATGACATAAAGTTGCTAATAAAGTAGCGTATCTTCTTAGGCTATGGTTCATATCTCTACGTTCTCTGGATATTGCTCGAACAGAGATGCAGGCAGTTATTTTTGTCTTGCCAACAATATTGTGGCTGATTAAGAAAGCTGAAAGCGGGCTTCCCTGGTGGCGCAGTGGTTGAGAGCCCACCTGCCGATGCAGGGGACACGGGTTTGTGCCCTGGTCCGGGAAGATCCCACATGCCACGGAGCGGCTGGGCCCGTGAGCCATGACCGCTGAACCTGCGCGTCCGGAGCCTGTGCTCCGCAACGGAAGAGGCCACAACAGTGAGAGGCCCGCGTACCACAAAAAAAAAAAAAAAAAAAAAAAAAAAGCCGAAAGCTTATGCCCCTGCAAACTCCTGAACTCAAATTGGATTAAGTCTTGATGCTGTCATCGACATATATGCAATTAAAAATAATATAGGAAAAACCCTGATATAAGGAACAGGAGGCTTTTTATGACTCACTTATGTTTGAATCCCAACAGCATGAGAATCCAAGAGTGCAGGAACATCACTCTGGTACATAGTCAACTCACCTCACTGCTGATTTTGCAGCCTGGCATTTTTATTCTTGAGTGCGTGTTTGTAAATCCTCATTTTTAAAAAATTAACCTGCATTATGGTTTTGTGAGAAAAACTTCTTAGATTCTTGTTCAAATGTTATTAGCCTTGATGTTGTGCCTTTTGACCTACTGATACTGTAGCCATGGTTTACTTCATTATAATTGTCATATTGACGTTGCCTGCCTTTCTCCTGGCCAGTCACACACCCAGGCATCTCAGCAGATAACCCAGTATCCTTCATGCCCCCAAATAGCAGCAGCAGCTCTGTTTTGGTCTTCGACTCAAGGGAATGAGTAGAAATAAATGAAATTTTTCTCGCTGGTCTATTATCAAGGCATAAGCTGCCCTTTCCCATTATTTCAAACCTCAGGAGAAAAAAATCTATCCTTTTCAAAAGAAAAAAGGAATAGGTATATAATAGAAAGTGCAGATAAAAGAGAATTCCTAACCTCAGGCTTCTGAGTGTTGACCTCCTCTTCAGCTGTTGCTTCAATAGCTGGTTACATTGTTAGAGCCATCTCTCCTTGAATTTGAATCCCCTATTTAAGGACATGTTGCTCTGTATCTAGCAAAGCACAAAGGACAGGACAGACATTGAACAAATTCTAAAATATACTGATGCTAAGGTTCATTAAAATACATATAATTGCTTCTAAAGTTTTGCTTTCAATTCCAGGGTAATAAGAGTTGCTGCAAGGATGATGGCTCAGTCCCCAAAAGCCAGGCAAATTATTTTTGGTCCACATACTGCCATAAAGATCAAGATAGATATCAGATACATTTTCACATCAGATTTTGGGGGAAAGTCTTGATTTCTGCTAAAGAGCTTTTCCAGCAGTTCCTGAAGGTGGAAAACTTTGGAGTACTCTTAAAAGCTGAAGGGTACTCATGTAGATTGACAACAGTGAGTCTCCTTAGTAAATATTTGAATGAAATTCTATATGCAAAACAGTCCATTGTCTTTTCCACATACTCTTTTATTTGATATATATTCAGAAAATTTCTGCCTGTTCATCAGAAGTTAAATATGGATTTGTAGATAGTGCATGCTTAGTATTTTCCTATCAGGTATAGCAGAATGGCAAAATGCCTTTTCTTTTTAAAGAATCTGCAAATTTATTAAACCAAAAATTGATATAGGAAAATAGTAAAAAATAGTAGCCAAAGAATAACCATTCACTGTTAGCAACTTCAGTTTCATTCTTGGGCTTTTTAAATTATATACATACATTCATACATACATACATACATTCAAACATATATATAATATACACACATACACACATATGATATGTTTAGTTTTGTTTCTTAGCTTTATAAAAAGATTTTATCATGCACAGTCTTCTGAGACTTGCCTGAGTGCCTGAGATTCATCCACAGTGTTGCACGTGGCTAGTTATTCCATTTTGCTAAGTTATATATCTACTCTTCTGGCAATGGACATGTGAGTTGTTTCTGTTGTTTTCCTCCTATGTCCACAAACATCACTACTATGTACATTCTGTGTGTAGACAATTTGTCTTGGATACATACCTAGGAATGGAATTGCTGGGATTTTATGCACTCATAAGCTGGCTACTATTCCTCCAGTAAAACTCTTCTCACTATAGTTGCTCATGAGTTTCTAATTACAATATGCAATGGGCATTTTTTTTTCTATGTCTCATATTACAGATATTATTGACCCTCTCTCCTTCTTGATATTCTATACTTTCTTGACTTTGGTATCATTTGTTCTTGATTTTCCTTTGACCTCTCTTGCCTGTTTTATCTCAGAATCTCAGATATCTTAAAAGGCTTTCTTAATTTAGAGAGCTGTCCTGCTATTTAGTGGTCAGCATCTACTCTGGTTATTTATTGTTGTGTAACAAATTTTTCCAAAAACTGAATGGAGATATATATATACACACACACACAAACACATATATGTTTATAGTAACTTGGAGATATATTTTCTATCTCCAGTTATATATCTTATATATAAATATATATGTATATGTGTGAATATATCTATATATGAAGCTATATAGATAGATTTTTAATTTTATTTTTTATTGAAATATAGTTAACATACAGTATTAGGTTAGTTTCAGATGTACTACATAGTGATTTGACATTTGCATACATTATGAAATGGTCACCATGATAAGCCTAGTAACTGTCCCCATACAAAATTATTGTAAAGTTATTGACCATACTTCTTATGTGGTATACTGTATCCCTGGGACTTACTTATATAACTGGAGGTTTGTACCTCTTAATCCCCTTCACCTATTTCACCAACACCCCCACCCTCCCTCCTTCTGGTAACCACCTGTTCTCTGTATCTGTGAGTTTGTTTTCATTCTGTTTTGCTTGTTTTGTTTTGTTTTGTTTTAGATTCCACATATAAGTGAGATCATGCAGTAGTTGTCTTTTTCTGTCTGACTTATTCCACTTAGCCCTCAAGATCCATCCATATTGTCACAGATGGCAAGACTTCATTGTTTTATGGCTCAGTATTATTCCATTGTATATATAGGTTTTTTTTGTTGGTCAAAAATTTTAGGCGGTGCTTGACTGGGTAATTTTTCTGCTGCACATTGGCTGGGGTCACTTGGTAGTGACTGACTGAGTCTGGCGGGCCTTCTTTACTCAAATGCCTGACTTTTTGGTGGGAATGGCAGAAGGCTGACTCAGTCAGGTCTTTCCCCTTCAGGGCTTCCCCATCAAGCCCTGATCTCTCAAGCAGAGGGATGGACTTCTTATCTGGTGGCTCAGGGTTCAAAGAGACTAAGGTATGATCTGCCCATCACTGATGGTTAATTTTATGTGTCAACTTGACTGGGCTAAGGGATGCCCAGGTAAGGGGTAAAACATGATTTCTGGGTACGTCTGTAAGAGTGTTTCTGGAAGAAACTAGCATTTGCATCAGTAGACTGAGTAAAGGCCACCATGACCTATTCACCCTCTACTTTCCTGTGCTCTGTAACAAGAGAAGCTACCACAATGAGAAGCCCGCGCACCGCAATGAAGAGTAGCACCCGCTCACTGCAACTAGAGAAGGCCCGTGCACAGCAACGAAGACCCAGTGCAGCCAAAATAAATAAATGAATGAATAAAATTTATTAAAAAAAAATAGAGCACGGGCTTTAGGCTTCAGTAGTTGTGACACGCAGGCTCAGTAGTTGTGGCTCGCGGACTCTAGAGCACAGGCTCAGTAGTTGTGGTGCACAGGCATAGTTTCTCTGCGATGTGTGGGCTTCTCCCGGACCAGAGCTCAAACCCACATCCCCTGCATTGGCAGGCGGATTCTTAACCACTGCACCACCGGGGATGCCCATCCACCCTCACGGTGTGGGTGGGCATCATCTAATCCACTGAGGGCCTGAGTAGAACAAAAAAGATGAAGGAAGGGTAAATTGCTCTCTCTGGTTGAGATGGGACATCCGTCTTCTCCTGTCCTCGGGCATTGGTGTTCCAGGTTCACTAACCTTTGGCTTCAGACTGGGACTTACACCATTGACTCCTCTGGTTCTCAGGCCTTCAGGTTTGGACTGGATCTGTATCACCAACCTTGGCATCTTGTGGGACTTCTTTGTTTCTATAATCATGAGTTGATCCCTCATAATAAATCTCTTTATATTTGAGGATATCTTATTGGTTCTGTTTCTCTGGAAAACCCTGACTAATACCCCATCCTCTTACAGACTAAGCTAGAAATTGGCTTTGTGTTTCTTCTACTGTACTCTATTGGTCAAAACTACTTAATGGGTAAAACATGTCTTCTCACTGTTGTTTTAATTTGTATGTTCTTAACTATTATTCTGAGTTTCCTTTAATATGCCTATTTACCATTTGCTTTTCTTCTTCAGAGATTTAGCTGTTTTAATTCTTTGTCTATTTTTTGATTGAGTTTTTAAAAATCTGTCAGATATCCTTACCTATTAGGGACATTGTTATTATATGTTTTATGAATATTTTCTTCCTACTTGTAACCACTTTCATTTGGTTTATGGTATATTTTGATGTACAGAATATAAAAAATATTAGTATAGTCAAATTTGTTCATTTCCCCCCTTTATAGCTTTTGAGTTCTCTTTTTTTTTTTTTGCGGTACGCGGGCCTCTCACTGTTGTGGCCTGTCCCGTTGCGGAGCACAGGCTCCGGACGCGCAGGCTCAGCGGCCATGGCTCACGGGCCCAGCCGCTCCGTGGCATGTGGGATCTTCCCAGACCGGGGCACGAACCCGTGTCTCCTGCATCGGCAGGCGGACTCTCAACCACTTTGCCACCAGGGAAGCCCTCGAGTTCTCTTTCTTTTTTTGAATTTTATTTTATTTTTTTTTTACAGCATGTTCTTATTTGTTATCTATTTCAACTTATTGGTGTATATATGTGAATCCCAATCTCCCAATTCATCACACGCACCCCACCCCCACTTTCCTCCCTTGGTGTCCATACGTTTGTTCTCTACATCTGTGTCTCTATTTCTGCCTTGCAAACCGGTTCATCTGTACCATTCTTCTAGATTCCACGTATATTCCATTAATATACGATATTTGTTTTTCTCTTTCTGACTTACTTCACCCTGTATGACAGTCTCTAGGTCTATCCACATCTCTACAAATGACCCAATTTAGTTTCTTTTTATGGCTGAGTAATATTCCATTGTATGTATATACCACATCTTCTTTATCCATTTGTCTGTTGATGGGCATTTAGGTTGCTTCCATGACCTGGCTATTGTAAAAAGTACTGCAGTGAACATTGGGGTGCATGTGTCTTTTTGAATTATAGTTTTCTCTGGGTATATGCCCAGTAGTGGGATTGCTGGGTCATATGGTAATTCTGTTTTTAGTTTTTTAAGGCAGAGCTCAGTAAAACTTTAACCAGCTTGTCTGCTGATGGGTGGGTCTGAGTTCCCACCCTGTTGATTGTTTGGCCTAAGGTGACCCAGGACTGGAAGCTACAGGCTCTTTGGTGGGGCTAATGGTGCACTCTGGGAGGGCTCATGCCAAGGAGTACTTCCTAGAACTTATGCTGCCAGTGTCCTTGTCCCCTTAGTGAGCCACAGCTGCCCCCTGCCTCTGCAGGAGACCCTCCAACACTAGCAGGTAGGTCTGGTTCAGTCTCCTATAGGTCACTGCTCCTTCGCCTTGGATCCTGATGTGCACACTACTTTGTGTGTGTCCTTCAAGAGTGGAGTCTCTGTTTCCCCCAGTCCTGTCTAAGTCCTGCCATCAAATCCTGCTAGCCTTCAATGTCTGATTCTCTGGGAATTCCTCCTCCTGTTGCTGACCCCCAGGTTGCGAAGCCTGACCTGGGGCTCAGAACCTTCACTCCGGTGGGTGGACTTCTGTGGTATAATTGTTCTCCAGTTTGTGAGTCGTCCACCCAGCGGTTATGGGATTTGATTTTATTGTGATTGCACCCCTCCTGCCATCTCACTGTGGCTTCTCCTTTTTCTTTGGATGTGGTGTATCTTTTTTGGTGAGTTCCAGTGTCTTCCTGTCGATGATTGTTCAGCAGTTAGTTGCGATTCTGGTGCTGTCAAAAGAGGCAGTGAGTGCACATCCTTCTACTCCACCGTCTTGAGCCAGTCCTTCCAGTGAGTTCACTGTCTTGCTTAGAAAGAATTATCTAAAGATTTGTGGCAACACAGTTTGCTAATAGCAGTATAAAATAAACACGCCTTCCATAATGCTCTTTAAAGTAAATAAAATTATCATAAACATGTCACCATATTGAATTCAGTTTAGAAAAGCTCTATTATAATGATATATGGACACTAACTTGAAGGATTGATTAGCACAGAAAGAAGCAGAAGCCTTTCATGAACCGAGCTTTGAAAGAGATGTTATCCCCTGGGACTTTTATTTAAACCCAACTCCCAGCAGCCATGTGTCTTTCTCCCTGTGTTTAGGTGACGTGTAGCCAGGAGGAAAAGCCCCTTTCTTTAATTCTCAGCTTATTTAACGTAGGCTGATCTTTGCCTCCAATGCTCTGGGAGCTGCAGTGTCTTTGCAGAGAAATCCATTCAAAGGTCTATGCACCCCTCCTCCTCTGTGCTAATTTCACACTAGTTTTAGATATTCTTGGTTTCATCTTTACTGAAGTCTAACCCCTCCCCAACCTGCCTCTGCTTCAGGTCAGCAACTGTAGCCTTCTGTTTGTGTCACTCCTGAGTTTGTGTCAATACCTTGGACTAGAGTCAGTCTTTCTGCCTCTAGGCTGTACCTCCTGTAGATGGTGGTCACTGCTGGCAGCTCAAGACTTTGGCTTCCTTTAAGTCCACTCTGATTGAGAATCCTTTATCTGAGGGAGGACAAAAAGTGAACTAAAGTCCAGCTTAAGGTTAACAACAAATGCAATTACACAGTTACCTCTTCTTCTGTTAAGGAACTAGGCGAGTTCTCAGGAGTCTGAAATGGAGACTAATTCAATGGGAAGTGACATTTTTACAGAACACTCTTCCTGGCCACGACTCAGTGAACATGCTCACTGACCATCCCCTTCCTGCAACCTCTCTCCCTTGTCTTGGACACGATTACTTTTTTTTCTTCCAAGTGGTCCCAATGAGGCCAGCAGTAGAGATCTCTCATGGTATGATGGCTGGAATCAAATCAACCTGGGACCCAATCTTACTCTGCTGCCTATTGAAGTTAGGTCATTTAACCTATTTTGATGCTTGTGAAATATTAACATGGATCTTATGTGGCAGGATTGTCATCAGAATTACTGATAATGTATGAAAATCATCCAGAACAATACTTGACTCACTGTCAATTCTTCAGTAAAATGGTCAATTTAATTTACTATATTTTTTAGAGTATCTTACTCCATATATAGGAACTTGGCTGTACTTTTTAGTAGTTTTTCTCAAAGGCTCTGCCCAGTGACAAAAGACCTCTCGGGTGTATCGGCACCATCTCAGGACTCCCAGAGAGGAAACATGTAAAGAAAAGTTCAAACTGTATTCCGGGACGACATTGACTCCCGTGTTTTGCATCTCCTGTTCTTCTCGTTGGTGTGCATCACTAAAGCTTCGTGTGCTTTATGTTAGTGAAGAGCAATGTTTTAGCTTATTGCACTGTAGAACTTGTACATTTGCCTGAATCTAGAAATAGTAAAAATGAGTATCCCAAGATTTTTATAGGCTATCTTGTGACCTTAATCTTATATTTATGGGTGAGATTTTAGGAGGGGCAGAAATAATCAGTTGAACTTCAAATTATAAGTCAAGGGCCTTAGCTCTGAAGCCTGAAATTCCTAGTCAAATTTTAATACAGAATCCTTTACCCAAACTGGTATTAGACCAAATGTAAAGAGAGAACATAAATTATCAAAAGGTAATTTATTAAAACATATATAATATGTCTCATTTCTTTGTAAGGTGCTTACATCCCTTTGTCCAAGATCAATTCCCAAATGTTGCATCCCCAAAAAGTTCGAAAATCAAATAAACAATATTTTATGAATCACTTCTCTGAGCCCTCAACAGAAGCACGCCTAGATCCTACCTCTATTCTTCACAAGAAACACTCTCAAATGTTACAGCAAAGATACTTTGCTCGTTTCCTGTTTTCTTTACACTCTGGCCTCTACAAGTCTGATTATTTTTTAAAATTAATTAATTAATTAATTTGTGGCTGCGTTGGGTCTTTGTTGCTGGGCGTGGGCTTTCTCTATTTGTGGTGAGCGGGGGCTACTCTTTGTTGCGGTGGGCAGGCTTCTCATTGCGGTGGCTTCTCTTGTTGCGGAGCATGAGCTCTAGGTGCGCGGGCTTCTGTAGGTGTGCCATGCGTGCTCAGTAGTTGTGGATCGCAAGCTCTAGAGCGCAGGCTCAGTGATTGTGGCGTATGGGCTTAGTTGCTCCACGGCATGTGGGATCTTCCCGGACCAGAGGTCGAACCCGTGTCCCCTGCCTTGGCAGGCAGATTCTTAACCACTGCACCCCCGGGAAGTCCCTGATCATTTTATTTTAATTGCTTGATCCTTAACTGTAATTAGTACTACCAGCTGTGCCCTCTCCTGGGGTTTCTTGGCAGAGTTAAGCTCATATGAACACTAATTAGAGATACTGGGATAGATCCCATTATCTCTCCTACACAGTTTCTGCTATTGACGTGATCAGTTGTTGCATATAAATGTCCCATTTCACATAGGGTAGAGGGAGAGGACTGATGATTATGGCTTGCTCCACTACTTGTTGTTGCTGGAGGCAAATTCCTGGATTGAATGATCTGACAAATCTAATAGGCTTAATGAAGAACATGACCTGGGACTGATGTGTCTCATTTTATGTTTCCTAGCATTTATGCACAATTGATGCCATTATTTTCTCCCAATGTGCGTGAATGCTATATATCCTTACTAATTTTTTTAATTGTTTAGGGATTACACTACAATTTTTTTGTTTTGGTTTCCCAGTATCCAAGGTAGCCACCCAAATGTTTTAATGTTGAAGGTTTCAAATAGATTTATAGTGAAATATACAAATTTTCTTTCGTGATTCTGACTTGTTTTCTGTTTTTATTTTGTCACTCATTTCTAAGTTCATCTTTTACTATTTCTTACTTCTGCTTCCTAAGGTTTATTTTGCTCTGATTCTAACTTTTAAATTAGTACTTAACTGATATTTCATTTCCTGTCTACTAAGTAATGCATTTAAGGCACATTACTTCTCCTCTGAGTACATATATTAAAGAGCTTTTAATTCTAGCACTTTCCTATTGTTGTCAGAAGATACAGTCCCTGTTTTTCTCATTTGGAATTTGCTCAGATCCTTATGGCTTTTAACATATTTTAATTTTTATAAATGTCCCATGTGCAATTGAAAAAAATATTCTTCTCCTGAAGTTTGCAATATATTTTTAATTATTTATATAAACCTAATTAATTACATTTCTCTGTTTAATCTATTAAATATTAACAATTTCACTATAGTTATGCCTCTTTCTCTTGTACATTTCATGTTGTAACTTTCAAATCTATTCTTTTTTTCTATATGCTTCAGTGAATAATTTATAAGAATAAGAAATTTTCTTACGTAATTGCAGTACAATTACCAAAATCAAGAATTGTAACAGTGACACAATACTATCATCTAATCTGAAGTTCATGTTCAAATTTTGTCAGTTGCCTCAGTCATGTCCTTTATAACTACATTTTTCCTGGTTCTACGTGTAGTTCAGGATCACATCTTACATTTATTTGTTGTCTCTCCTTAGTCTCCTTTAGTCTGAAACAGTTTCTCAACCTTTCTAAGTCTTTCTCCATCTTAACGTTTTTGAAGAATACAAACCTGTGTGCGTGTGTGTGTGTTTGTATCTTTATGTTTTCTCATGATTAAATTCAGATTCTGCATTTTTTTGTAGGGATATCAAAAACAGTATTGTATCCTTCTCAGTCTGTCATATTCAGGAGGCACATCATATTGAGTTATCCTAAAATTGGTTATGTCAGCTTTGTTCACTTGGTTAAGATGGTAACTGCCAGATTTCTCCATTGTAGCTTTACAATATTTCTCTTTGTAGCTAATAAATAACTTGTGGAGAGATTCTTTGAGAGTATGCAAATATCCTCTTACTCATCAAACTTTTTCCCGTTAGATTTTCTAGACACTGATAAATTTCCCCCTCCACTATTTCTTTTTTTTTGGGGGGAGCGGAGAGGGTTACATTTTTTTTTTTATTGAAGTATAGTTGATTTACAATGTGTTAGTTTCAGGTATACAGCAAAGAGATTCAGCTATACATATATATATATTCTTTTTCAGAGTTTTTCCATTATAGGTTATTATAAGATATTGAATATGGTTCTCTGTTCTATACAGTAGGTCCTTGTTGTTTATCTATGTTATACACAGTAGTGTGTATCTGTTAATCCAAACTCCTAATTTATCCCTCCTACCTTCTCCCACTTTCCCCTCTGGTAACCATAGTTTGTTTTCTGTGTCTGTGAGTCTACTTCTGTTTTGTAAATAAGTTCATTTGTATCATTTTCTTTTCAGATTCCACATATAAGTGATATCATATGATATTTGTCTTTCTCTGTCTGACTAACTTCACTCAGTATGATAATGTCTAGGTCCATCCATGTTGCTGCGGATGGCATTATTTCCTTCTTTTTATGGCTGAGTAATATTCCATTGTATACATACATATACCACATCTTCTTTATCCATTTATCTGTCAGTGGACATTTAGGTTGCTTCCATGTCTTGGCTGTTGTAAGTAGTGCTGCTGTGAACATTGGGATGCATGTATCTTTTTGATTTGAATTTTCATCTTTTCTGAATGTATGCCCAGGAGTGGGATTGCTGGATCATATGGTAACTTTATTTTTAGTTTTTTAAGGAACCTCCATTCTGTTCTCCATAGTGGCTACACCAGTTTGCATTCCCACCAATAGTGTAGGAGGTTTCCCCTTTCTCCATAACCTCTCCAGCATTTATTATTTGTAGACTCTTTGCTGATGGCCATTCTGATATGAGGCCATCTGTATGTCTTCTTTGGAGAAATGTCTATTTAGGTCTGTTGCCCATTTTTTGATTGGGTTTATTTCATATTGAGCTGTATGAGCTTTTTGTATATTTTTGTATATTTTGGAAATCAATCCCTTTTTGTTGCATCATTTGCACATATTTTCTCCTATTCTTTAGGTTGTCTTTTCATTTTGTTTATAGTTTCATTTGCTGTGCAAACACTATTTCTTCTTCTTCTTTTTTTTTAATTATTTATTTTTGGCTGCTTTGGGTCTTCGTTGCTGCGCATGGGCTTTCTTTTTCTAGTTGCAGTGAGCGGGGGCTACTCTTCATTGCCATGTGCGGGCCTCTCATTGCGGTGGCCTCTCTCGTCGCGGAGCACCGGCTCTAGGCGTGTGGGCTCTAGAGCGCAGGCTCAGTAGTTGTGGCGCACAGGCCTAGCTGCTCTGCAGCATGTGGGATCTTCCTGAACCAGGGCTCGAACCTGTGTTCCCTGCATTGGCAGGCAGATTCCTAACCACTGCGCCACCAGGGAAGCCCTGACTAACCTTTTATTGCCTGAATTTCTGTATACTTTTCTTTCTTTTGAAAAGAAAAAAAATAAAACCACTCTATTGCTTTAGTTTGGGGTGGGAGCTTTCAGCCAATAGAGGATGTTGATTCTATTCATTATAACTTACCCTCTATACACCAAGTGTCTAGAACTTGGTGATACACATGTGAAGGAGCTACACAATCATGTTCAACAAGTGCATGAGTAAGTTGCTCAGTATACAAAGGGTACATTACAATGAATAGAATAAACAACCTTTGCAGCCTGGAAACTTAGATCTCTAGTTAGAATTTTCTGGATTTTCTAAAAGTGGGTCTAAATACAAGAGAGACCTCAAAATATTGGAGAAAACTGTGAGAAATTAAAGTTGGGGACTTCTCACATGGGGTAAATACTTAGTGACATGGATGTCACCCAGTTGCAGGTTCTCAGAAATGCAAGCCACATAACTGAGACACTAAAATGTGAAGCTTGGTTCGTTACAGCAGTGGCTTTCCTCTTAGGCATAAATGAGAACACTAAAAGTCAAATGGGGCTCCAAGTTTTTATAGTGGAAAAAGTGAGGCACCATAGACCTGGTAAGATAACTGTCAAAACTGAAAACTTTGGACATGCTTATATCTTATTACCTACTTGTGATTAGCAGGAAAACCTTTGAAACCAAAAAGAATTCCGTCCTCATGTCTCTTCCTTACCCCATTCCTCCTTTTTTAACATCTCTTCTGTATATTTTATTCAAAGAATTGAGATAATTGAACAAACAGTACAGCTGGGAAGGAAGGCACTGAGTACATCTTTTCCTTTGTCACAGCCAGTCTAGGAAAGAGAAGAGGCTCTGGAAATATACAAGGTACTGATATGATATATTTAAATACTGGACAAAAGCAGTGATCAGGGGAGCAAACATTCACATAAATCATAAAAATTCCTATCTGGTTCCCTAGCTGGTTTATTTTGGTAGGTTTCAATTCTGTTCTTTTAATTTTTTTTTCATAAGCCACTAATGTGTGTTACAACTATTTCAAAAAAGTATTTTCCATTATCCTCTAAGTATGAAAATATGTTTATCATAGGGTCCAACAATTCCAATTCAAGGTATACACAACCGGAATGCATGCACATGTGTGTCCAAGAGGCATGTACTGGAATGTTCAGAGCATAATTTATAGTAACCAAAACTGAGAAACATTCCAAACGTCCATCAACTAGAGTAACCAGGAGAAGAAGTTACAATATGGATGACTCTTACAAACATAATGTTTAGGGGAAAAGAAGATTATAGATGCACACACATAAAGCAAGACAAGAATACATATAGTACGATTTCATTAATTATTAAAATTAAAAAATACGTAGAGTTAAACTGTACTATTTAGGGAGATATAGGTAAGTGATAATGCAAAAAAACAAAAAAGAAAATATATTTTCATCAGAAAATTCAGAATAGTGGCTATATCCAGACAAGAGGAAAGAGGTAAGGTAGATCAAAAATGTACATACAGAGTTTCTGGGTTCTAGCAATGTGCTGTACCTTAATTTGGAAGGCATTTACATTAGAATTGTTACAATAATTATTATATGCTCATGTTTAATGCACTTTTGTAAATGTTGTTTTAATTTCACAAAAAGTTGTTACAACTCAACAAAGGAAGAACAATTCAAATGACTGCCTCTCCTCAATACTGCCCTGTAAATTCTGTGAGAGCTGGAATCATGTCTGTTTTGCTCACTGATGTTATTGCCAGTACTGAGCACATAGCCTGCAAAGGGAAGGAGTAACTAAGCCTGTGTGCCACAAGAAGTGAGCCTGTGCTCTAGAGCCTGCGAACCTCAGCTGCAAAGCCAGAGAGCCACAAATACTGAAGCCCGCACGCCTAGAGCCTGTGCTCCACAACAAGAGAAACCACCACAATGAGAAGCCCTTGCGCAGCAAGGAAGACCCAATGCAGCCATTAATAAATAAATAAATAAATTTATTAAAAAAGAGGTTAATCAAAGAGCACTGAAGCATTAAATTATTATAAATATAACCACAGTGTCATCATATTCCTAAAGTGACACTGAAAACTAAATACACATAAATGTCAAAAACAGGATTGATTTTACCATTATAATATCATTTATTTATCAGAGGCTGATCTTTATTATCCAGTAATACTCAGGATGGCCTCTACTCAGCAGGACATCAGCAGATTTGTAGTTATGATTTAGGACACTTAAGATACCTGGAAGCAAAATGCTTTGTGTGTGTGTGTGTGTGTGTGTGTGTGTGTGTGTGTGTGTGTGTGTGTGTAAGTGCTTAGGCACAGCATGTGTATGAATGTGTATACACATTGAGATTTCATTTTTTTTTTTTTTTTTTTTTTGCGGTACGCAGGCCTCTCACTGTTGTTGCCTCTCCCGTTGCGGAGCACAGGCTCCGGACGCGCAGGCTCAGCGGCCATGGCTCACGGGCCCAGCCGCTCCGCGGCATGTGGTATCTTCCCAGACCGAGGCACAAACCCGTGTCCCCTGCATCGGCAGGCAGACTCTCAACCACTGCGCCACCAGGGCAGCCCCGAGATTTCATTTTAAAAATTCTTTCATATGTTGATTCAGGCAGTAAGAACAGAAATAATCTTGAAAATGTCCTCTCATGCAATGGGACTATGAACATAGTTTAATTACATATCTCAGGACTTACTTTCTGCTATCATAATTAGGGTTCAGCAACTGAGACAAGGTAAATGAATTTTCAGTCTCAAAAAGTGGCAGAAAACAGTATATTGGTTATTACTGGTTTTCATGAAATGGTAAAATAGGAAGAAAATTTGCTTTTATAGTTAAACTTTACACTATAGCTGTGTAGCGCCAACTATGAATTAAAGGCTTCATGCCTGTAGTTTTCATTGGACTCCAGTAGATGGCAGATTTATTTACTTTATCATTAGGCCAGCTGTATTCTGTTTCTTTTCTAGTGAACAGGGAATTTTTAAATCTTGGATTTATCATCTGTTGAATGCTTTGTGACAAATTATAGAGTTATCAGCTATAAAATTCTCTCACGGTAGTTTTCACAAGTGAATAGTTGGCATATGATGATTAGCTTCTGCTTGGGAAATTGAAATAAGTCAGGTTTATGCTTATAAGATACCTCTTGTAGGGGTGTTTTGGAGGGCAAGGTTCAGAAGGGATTACAAATAGTAATTACAAATTACAAATAGTAATTTGTTTAAAAAAATCCCTTCTGAACCTTGCCCTCCAAAACACCCCTACAAGAGGTATCTTATAAGCATAAACCTGACTTATCAGCAGCATGGATGAAGTCAAAGGGTGAGAAAAATTGGACAAAGTGTCCAGATGGAAGATAGGTGATCAAGGGGATTTTAGAAGTCAAGAACATTACAGACTAGAGCCTAAATGAGGTCAAATCTGGGGTCAAGATAGTTTAGGCTCTAAGTCTGTGTACACTGTATTGGTCTCCTACTGCCACTGTAACAAATGACCATACATGGAGTTCCTTAAAACTACACAAATTTATTATCTTACGTTCTGGAGGTCAGAAGTTCAAAATAGGTCTCACTGTGTCAGCAAGGCTGTGATCCTTTCTGGAGGCTCTAGGGGTGAGTCCATTTTCTTTTTTTTTTCGGTTTTTAGAGGCTTCTGAAATTCCTTGGATCATGACCCCTTCCATCTTCAAAGCCAGTAGTGATCTGTTGAATCTTCCTCAAAGTACAGCACTGTGACTGACCTCCTGCCTTCCTCTTTCTCTTACAAGGACCCTTGTGATAACATTATACTCACCTGGATAACAGAATAATCTCCTCATTGCATGCCAGCTGATTAGCAACCATAATTACTTTAATTCCATCTGAAACCTTAATTACCATTTCCTTTGTATTTAACAAAATGTATCTATAGATTCTGGGGATTAGGCTGTGGGGCCATTATTCTGCCCACCGTAGACACTGAGCATGTTTCTCACATTGCTGGCAGGATAGATGATGTTAAAATAGTGTTAATGGACTGAATATGTGTATCCCTGCAAAATTTATATGTTGAAATCCAACTCCCAGTGTGATGGTATTAGGAGGTGGGGCCTTTGGAAGGTAATTAGGTCATGAGGGTGGAGGCCTCATGAATGGGATTAGTTCTCTTTTAAAAGAGACTCCAGAGAGCTCTCTGGCTCTTTTCTAGCCATGTGAGGAGGACGCAGGTAGAGGAAAGCAGTCTGAAGCCTGAAAGAGGACCCTCTCCAGATCCTAACCATGCTGGCATCCTGATTTCAGACTTCCAGCCTCCAAAACTGTGAAAAATAGATGTCTGTTGTTTATAATTTACCCAGTCTATAGTACTTCACTAAAGTAGCTGAAAATGACAAAGACAAATAGTAAAAGTAAACCAGGTTGGACCAAATAAATATACAGTTCTGTGGTTACCCCTGGCTTATATAACTTAGAGTCTAATTCTCTGAACAATGATAACAATGGGAGGTGAAGAAAGACTGGGTTGGGATCACTTTCCTTGTTGTGAGTTGTTTAAATGGCAGGCACAAACTTCGTGTGATTCTCTTTCATTCTTTTGAATACAAAGCATCTTTTCAACAGTTTTTATACTATTTTGGTATCCTGGCCATATCTGTTTCCCTTGAAGACAAAGAGAGTAAGAATCACAGCTTTGCTCATAATTTATTTATTTAGCTATTCAAATTAAGTGAAAGGTTCTTTGTGCCATTTATGGTGTTGACATTTAGAGCCTCAACCCTGATTTTGCTAATATATTCACTCAGATCACTGTGGCATTCATAAAATTCTAATAGCTAAGAAATATTATCAAGTAATATTCTTGTAAATTAATAGACAGTCAATCAAGAATTATCTCAGGGGTTATGCACATCCTGTATTTCTAATGGTTTTCAAACCTGCCTCTACACCAAATTATCTGGGGAGTTATAAGAAATACTATTGTTCGTATGGAGTCCACACCAACTCGGTTAAGTTAAAATCCCTGGAGATGGGGCCTAACTATTAGTATTATCTGAAAGCTCCCCAGGTATTCTGACTGTGGCTCCCCAGCCACAGTTAAGAACTATGCTGTCTAGTTTTTTTTCCCCTATTTTTATTCTTCTCTGGTCTGCTTTCCCTCTACTCTGGGCTTGGCTGAAGATTACCTTTTCCATGTAATAGAGGGAGTTAATTGGAAGCCTCTGTTTTTATTGAAGCTGCCAGGCTATATTTCCTCTAAAAAACCAAATTGGCTTGCTCCTGACAGCAACTACTTTATCTGTTTCTCTGAATCAACAGATAAATAAAGGTACAAACATATTCAAACAGATAACAGTAGAGATTTCTCCACAGGCACCAAGTGGTTTTAAGTTACTTGACTGTTCTATATTTATTGATGATAATGTTTTTAACAAAGAGATGCTGAGTTATGATTACCATAAACCTCTGGCAAGTTTGCTATTTCAAGTCAGAAGTATATGTTCAATCTGAGTCATTTGCATTTATCTCTTTATCACCAGATTTAAACTACTTAGAACTGACTTCATAACAGATTACTATTATGTACAATGTTTGGACATGAATAATGTTAAAGCCATCATGAAATGTCACAAAAATTAAGTACCTCTTGTGTCGTGGCAATGCTGAATGCTATTTTATTTGTGTTCCACAAGTATCTGGGGGATCCTGTACAGTGATGTTACAGTATTTTATTACAGACAATTCTGAATGGGGATAGCATCATATTTCAGGCTTGGAAGAAAAGGAAGTTAATTTATTTACCTCATATGTGTGTAGCCAACAATGTAATTGTGCTTTTTAATGCCAGTAGATTTTTGCCTGTCCTTCTTTGTATGATAATGGATTTGGTCATTTAAAAAATATATTTTGAATATATTACTATACTAAACATCGTATACAAGGCTTCCTGCTTTTAGGCTTATTGAATCTCCTGCTAATGGAGAGTTTCTCTCTAATTCTGTAACAGTGTTCCCCGAGTGAGAGTACAGGCTGCATACATTTGACAAATTTGTCCATGTCTAGGCTTGTCCTGAGTGCTCACTGCATCAGCCAACTGAGAGCTGGTTTACATGTTGAACTACATAGCTCTACAGGAAAGACACCTGACCGGAGTCTGAAGTGCATGTGGACCTCCAGGACTAAGACATCAAACCTGCAGTGAAAGAAGGGTCTCCCCTTCATTGCAGTGTCCTCAGAGGGGAAGGGATACATCCTGAGGAAAGAGAGGGTTGAGGTGCATTATGGTAGATGGAGGAACCAAGGTCTGATACATCCTATTCTAAGACACTGAGACTGTCTCCCAACCTGCACATTGGTGTCAAAGCAAAAATTGCCCTGATAAATTTAAACAGGCAGGGAAGACTTTATTCAAGACTATTGCAACAGGGGCAAGAGACTAAACTCAACTACACTGAAACAAAAGGTGAAAGGGTTTTTGAGCTCTGGGATGAGCTAGTAGAAAAGTACTTATGGACATTGGGGAATAGGTTGATCAGTGAGATGTTGAGCGCATTGAGTTTTCTGAGTTTGCAAATATTTTTCTCTGTACTATACCATCTGTGTTTGTTAATTGGCAGCCATCAAAGTTAGGCTCCTACTCCCCCACAGAGACTGGGAGATTGGGATGCTATATCCTTCAATGTTTACATTTCAAAGAGATGTTTCCCAAGTACTTGAGAAAGACATTTCCTGGGTTGTAAAACTGGCAAGAGTCTGGGAGAAGAATTACATACATTTCAAAGCAGAAGAGAAAGAATTTACAGTTCCATGTTTTCTAAAGTAGATGCACTAAGAAAAGTGAGGTCAGGGGCTTATAGTCAGGAAGAAACCTGTGTAAAGTTTTGTCAGGCTGAGGGGAATGTTAGTCCATTTTTGCCGCTGGACAAGTGCTAAAGTCTCAAGGGCAGGTAACCGCAGTAAAGACTGATTCAAATAAAAAGTGATGCCATGAAAGTTTCTGTAATAAAATAGAGACACAGAGCAGAGCTAAGAGAGGAAGGAGCATTTCTCAATGTCATATTTGCACAGTAATCGTTGAGGCAGAAAGAAGAAAAGTCTCTGTCAGGGTCCATGAAAGATCAATAGGAAGTAATGGCAGAGCTGACAACAGGAAGCATTCCTGTAGTAGCACCTATGGGGGAGTAACTTGGAAGTTTAGTTCTCCATTTGGGTAGAGTGACAAGCTTGGTGACAAGCACAGAAAAATCACTGGGCATAATGGAAGATGGCAACTACTTCTCATGGGCACATATGAGCACACCATAAACTACTGTGGATCAAAGGAAAGTATTTGGAAATGGTTATGGTTTCAGTGACATATGGTTTCAGTGACATATGGTTTCAGTGACATTGTGAGAGAAGTGATGCTAGGAACTTACCTTATTTTTCTTCTTCTGTAACTTTCAGATTGATGTAAATTTTAGAGCAGTATACTACACTGAAAAAATAATATACTTATATATATCATTCAAATAAAAATTCCAGTTTCCGTTTTGCCATTTACCTACGTGAACTTCAACAAGTTACTTAAATTCCCTGTGCTTGAATTTTATTTTTTCTTGTGTGAAATAAAAACGAAATAGTTATTATGCATTATTAGTGTAATAATTAAATGTATAAAAGCATAAAGCCCAGTACCTGGTACATGAAAAGCCCCCTACAAATGTAAGTTCCCTTTCTCTATTACATTCCCATGAATGTACAGAGATGACGTATCAAACATATCAAATTATCTAATTACTCAAGATTTTAATATCGAACACTTGCCTATATTATTTGCTTTCCTTAGATAGTCTCTATGCACAGAAATTTTAGCAACTTGAGAATACCTCCAAATTAAGATACCTGAAATCCTTGGTCTCAATTAATTGGATAATTCAGGTGAAAAAGATACAGTATTTTCTTAGCATAATGGACTCAATTTTCCTATCTTCAGGTGTATATGTGTATGTGGGGCTGAGGGCTATGAATTCAAACAATTTTATTGACCTTCTGGATCTCTGTACTAGGTATTTGAATTTTTTCACCTATCCCTGGCTTTGTATAGCACCTGTTTCAGTGCATCTATTTTTGTGAATTTCTCTAGGTAATTGGCTTCATGTGCTTATACCTTTCCCTAGCATCCCTAGATACATCTTAAATACTGTTTATCTTTTATCACACAGATATAGGAAGATTGATTATCAGAAATGACTATGTTGAATCCTTGTGTAGGTGTGCTACTGTGACTTGAGCATTTCTTCCTTCTAACCTCTGTCTCTGGAAACCTGTTTGCTTCCTTTGTATCTACTGATGCTCTATCCTTGTGCTGTAGGCAGAATAAGGGCTCCCAAAGACATCCACATTCCAATTTGTGGAAACTCATGGATAATGTTAACTTACATGGCAAAAGGGATTTGCAGATATAATTAAGGATAAGAACGTTGAGTTAGGGATATTATACTGGATTATCAGGTGTATCCAATCTAATCATACAAATTTTTAACATGGGAAGCTTTTCTGGGCTGTGATCGGAGAGAGGGATGACCACTGAAGAACAATCAGGGAGATGTAACATTTCTGGCTTTGGAGACAGGAGAAGCGAATGTGGAAGATGGTGCTAAGGAATGTAGGCATCCTCTAGAAGTCGAAAAAGGCAAGGGAACAGATCTTCTCCTAGAGCCTCCAGAAGGAAATGTAGACCTGCTGACATTTGATTTTAGCCCTTTGAGACCATGTTAGACTTCTGACCTACAGAACTATAAAATAATGAATTTGCATTGTTTTAAGCCTCTAAGTATGTAGTAATTTTGACAGTAACAATAGAAAACTTGTATCTACGCATACAACCTTGGTGCAAGCTGGATGATGAAACGGGAGGAGGCATTCTGCTTTACAATTCAAGTTTAAGGCCTGCCACTTTGCTGGAATTCCACTGAAGAGACTAAAGACCCATTCTGGGCACATCTTCATTTCCCCAGAACTATTCTTTGTCCACAACATGCCTTACATTTGGGGACTGTGTGTAAAACCTTTCCAATCATACTGCTATCTTTACACTTTGCTAAGAATCTACAGATCATGTGGTTAACACCAGCTACTTAACATGCCTACTCAACCTGTGATTTCTCATCACTAAATTCTTCTTAATTTAGCTGAGGGAGAGGAGATCTTAATTGTTCCTTCTCTCTCTCCTCTTAGGGACTTTAATATTTCTCTGGGCTACTTCCTCCAGATCAGCTCACAAACCTCTTCTGCTAAGTACTAACTCCACAAGGACTAGAGGAAAGGAGGTGTCCATTACTGGTTTACTGTAGAAATGTATGTTTCTTATTTTCTTTCATTGGTGATATGGATATTTCTTTGTTTCTTTCCCCCTCTAGTTTACCTTCCCAGTTTCGGTTACATAAATCCTTGCCTTAACATGTTTACAGTATAGAACTAAAGAATGAATTTATGTTCATGTATGTATGTACATGTATATTTGTACCCACATGTGTTTATTTAATGATAATTTAGATAGACATTGGCATTCAATTTCATATGCATATACACATATGTTAACCTGAAACAAAACAAATTAAAAATAAAATAATTAACATTAGTTAATTTTACTTTTGATTTTTCTGGGTAGGCCTATAATAGGTCTTGATGTCTTGATGGTATAATGAGTCTATAAACTGCTAACATTCTGAAGGTCTTTTGTTAGTCAAGGTGATAGTTGTCACCTCTTACTGTAATTACACCATATATTCTGATTGCCAATGTTTGTTTTGGTGTATATTAAGCGTGATGATGAGTTCTTTATTTGACTAAAGTCTACGCTATCTTCTACCCATTAAAAGGGTTTATTGAACCTTTTTACTATCTAAAAAATATCTGACCCTCCCCAGTCTCTACCATCTCCCACTCTGTTCCAACCTCTCTAATATTTCTCCTCTATTATCTTTCTAACACATATAATAAAATAAATAAAAAACTTACTATAGAAAAACTCAAATATTGGTTTAGAACAAAAGCAAAATATTCTTGTAGCCATTTTACTCCATGTGACGTAGAATGAGCATCTCTCACCACTCAGGGCACTGGAAGGTGACTTGCAGCAGGTTGGATGCAGACACACTTATAGAAGTTACTTTGGGGACAACACTTGAACTGTAGTGGGAAATTTGGAGCAAGCATAAAGAAGTTAGAAGGAGCTGTTTTAGAGAGCAGATGGTAGACCAGGGGGTTTTGTGACTTTTAACATAAATAATTCTATGAGGCAAGCAACCAAAGTAAACAAGCCCAATTTCTTTTGAATTGCACTCCAGGAACAGAAAAATAAAGGAGTGATAATAGTCGATGTTAGAGACAATTCAAAAATAGCTATTCTTTCTCATCCTTAGTTGATTAAAATATGAACATAGCATAGGAAAGGGCAAAACATGACCATTAAAATCTCTTCTTGTGGTACTTACATTGTATTTTCTGCATCATAATCCCATGGCACCAGCTGTATTTAATTTCTTGCTATATATTCCAGTTAAATAAATGGTGCTTTCTTGAGTGCTAACTACTCATGGACATGTTCTGATGACTCTGGGGTGAATTTACCCACTTCAGTGAACACAGTAATAAGCCAGACTCTATGCAATGTTCTAGTGGAATTAAGATACCAAATGCAAAAAAAAAAAAGATACCAGATGCATGACATTCCAAATCATTGGAAGAAGCAAAATGTAGTCAACCAAATGCCAAACTCTGATTGGAAGATAACCTAAAAGAGTAAGGATTTTATTTTTTTGGATCATTTCACATGCATACAAAATCACTCTGTGGAGGACCTTCAAGATGGTGGAGGAGTAAGACGTGGAGATCACCTTCCTCCCCACAAATACATCAAAAATACATCTACACGTGGAACAACTCCTACAGAACACGTACTGAATGCTGGCAGAAGACCTCAGACTTCCCAAAAGGCAAGAAAGTCCCCACATACCCGGGTAGCGCAAAAGAAAAAGAAAAAACAGAGACAAAAGAATAGGGATGGTACCTGCACCTCGAGGAGGGAGCTGTGAAGGAGGAAATGTTTCCACACACTAGGAAGACCCTTCACTGGTGGAGATGGAGGGTGGCAGGGGGGAAGCTTCAGAGCCACAGAGGAGAGCGCAGCAACAGGGGTGTGGAGGGCAAAGTGGAGAGACTCCCACAGAGAGGATCGGTGCTGACCAGCACTCACCAGCCTGAGAGGCTTGTCTGCTCACCCACCGGGATGGGTGGGGACTGGGAGCTGAGGCTTGGGCTTCAGAGATCAGATCCCAGGGAGAGGACTGGGATGGGCTGTAAGAACACAGCCTGAAGGGGGCTAGTGTGCCACAGCTAGTGGGAGGGAGTCTGGGAAAAAGTCTGGAACTGCCTAAGAGGCAAGAGACCATTGTTTCGGGGTGCGTGAGTACAGGGGATTCAGAGCCTAAACGAGCTCCAGAGACGGGCGCAAGCCGCGGCTATCAGCGCGGACACCAGAGACAGGCATGAGATGCTAAGGCTGCTGTTGCTGCCACCAAGAAGCCTGTGTGCAAGCACAGGTCACTATCCACACCTCCCCTCCTGGGAGCCTGTACAGCCCGCCACTGCAGGGTCCCGTGATCCAGGGACAACTTCCTCAGGACAACGGCACGCCTCAGGCTGTTACAAAGTCACACTGGCCTCTGCCGCCACAGGCTTGCCCTGCACCCATACCCCTCCCTCTGCCCAGACTGAGTGAGCCAGAGACCCCTAATCAGCTGCTACTTTAACCCCATCCTGTCAGGGTGGGGAACAAACGCCCACAGGTGACCTACATGCAGAGAGCCAAATCCAAAGCAGAACCCCAAGAGCTGTGTACACAAAGGAGAGAAAGGGAAATTTCTCCCAGCAGCCTCAGGAGCAGTGGATTAAATCTCCACAATCAATTTGATGTACCCTGCATCTGTGGAATACCTGAATAGACAACAAATCATCCCATAATTGAGGGGGTGGACTTTGGGAGCAACTGTAGACTTGGGGTTTGCTTTCTGCCTCTAATTTGTTTCTGGTTTTATGTTAATCTTAGTTTAGTATTCAGAGCTTATTATCATTGGTAGATTTGTTTACTGATTTGGTTGCTCTCTCTTTTTTAATATATATATATTTTTTTAGTTTTCTCTTTTTGTGAGTGTGTGTGTGTATGCTTCTTTGTGTGATTTTGTCTGTATACCTTTGCATTTACCATTTATCGTAGTGTTCTGTCTGTCCTTTTTAAATTTTTTTTATAGGTTTTAGTGCTTGCTATCATTGGTGGATTTGTTTATTGATTTGGTACCTCTTTATTTTTTTATTTTTAATAATTTTTTTAAATTATTGATTTTAATAACTTTATTTTATCGTATTTTTTTTCTTTCTTTCTTTCTTTTTTTTTTCTCTCTTTTCTTATGAGCTGTGTGGCTGACAGGGTCTTGGTGCTCTGGCCAGGTGTCAGGCCTGAGCCTCTTAAGTGGGAGAGCTGAGTTCAGGATATTGGACCACCAGAGACCTCTCGGCCCCACGTAATATCAAACGGTGAAAGCTCTCCCAGAGATCTCCATCTCAATGCTAAGACCCAGCTCCACTAAATGACCAGCAAGCTACAGTGCTGGACACCCCATGCCAACAACTGACAGGACAGGAACACAACCCCACCCATTAGCAGAGAGGCGGCCTAAAATCATAATAAGGTCACAGACATCCCAAAACACACCACCAGATACGGTCCTGCCCACCAGAAAGACAAGATCCAACCTCATCCACCAGAACACAGGCACCAGTCCCCTCCACCAGGTAGCCCACACATCGCACTAAGCCAACCTTACCCATTGGGGGCAGGAACAAAAACAACAGGAACTATGAACCTGCACCCTGCAAAAGGGAGACCCCAAACACATTAAGTTAAGCAAAATGAGAAGACAGAGAGACACACAGAAGTTGAAGGACCAAGGTAAAAACCCACAGACCAAACAAATGAAGAGGAAATAGGCAGTCTACCTAAAAAAGAATTCAGAGTAATGATAGTAAAGGTGATCCAAAATCTTGGAAATAGAATGGAGAATATACAGGAAACGTTCAACAAGGACCTAGAAGAACTAAAGAGCAAACAAACAATGATAAACAGCACAATAAATGAAATTAAAAATTCTCTAGAAGGAATCAATAGCAGAATAACTGAGGCAGAAGAACAGAAAAGTGACCTGGAAGATAAAATAGTGGAAAAAACTACCACAGGGCAGATTAAAGAAAAAAGAATGAAAAGAATTGAGGACAGTCCCAGGGACTTCTGGGACAACATTAAAAGCACCAATTTGAAATATAAGGGTCCCAGAAGAAGAAGAGGAAAAGAAAGGGACTGAGAAAATATTTGAAGAGATTATAGTTGAAAACTTCCCTAATATGGGAAAGGAAATAATCAAGTCCAGGAAGCACAGAAGTTCCCATACAGGATAAATACAAGGAGAAACATGCCAAGATACTTACTAATCAAAATATCAAAAATTAAATACAAAGAAAAAATACTAAAAGCAACAAGGGAAAAGCAACAAATCACATACAAGGGAATCCTCATAAGGTTAACAGCTGATCTATCAACAGACACACTGCAAGCCAGATGAGTGTGACAGGACATATTTACAGTGATGAAAGGGAAAAACCTACAACAAATATTACCCAGCAAGGATCTCATTCAGATTCGATGGAGAAATTGAAACCTTTACAGACAAGCAAAACTTAAGAGAATTCAGCACCACCAAACCAGCCTTACAACAAATGCTAAAGGAACTTCTCTAGGCAGGAAACACAAAAGAAGGAAAAGACCTACAATAAGAAACAGAAAACAATAAAGAAAATGGTAATAGAAACATATATATATATAGATAATTACCTTAAATGTAAATGGATTAAATTCTCCAGCCAAAAGACATAGAGTGGCAGAATGGATACAAAAACAAGACCCATATATATGCTGTCTACAAGAGTCCCACTTCAGACCTAGGGACACATACAGACTGAAGGTGAGGGGATGGAAAAAGATATTTCATGCAAATGGAAATCAAAAGAAAGCTGGAGTAGCAATTCTCATATCAGACAAAATAGACTTTAAAATAAAGACTATTACAAGAGACAAGGACACTACAGAATGATCAAGGGATCAATCCAAGAAGAAGATATAACAATTGTAAATATTGATGCACCCAGCATAGGAGCACCTCAATACATAAGGCAAATGCTAACAGCCATAAATGGGGAAATCAACAGTACCACAGTCATAGTAGGGGACTTTAACACCCCACTTTCACCAATGGACAGATCATCAAAAATGAAAATAAATAAGGAAACACAAGCTTTAAATGATATATTAAACAGGATGGACTTAATTGATATTTATAGGACATTCCATCCAAAAACAACAGAGTACACTTTCTTCTCAAGTGCTCATGGAACATTCTCCAGGATAGATCATATCTTGGGTCACAAATCAAGCCTTGGTAAATTTAAGAAAATTGAAGTCATATCAAGTATCTATCTGACCACAACGCTATGAGACGAGGTATTAATTACAGGAAAAAACTGTAAAAAAAAAAATACAAACACATGGAGGCTAAACAATACACTACTAAATAACCAAGAGACCACTGAATAAACCAAAGTGGAAATCAAAAAATACCTAGAAGGAAATGACAATGAAAACACAACAACTGAAAACCTATATGATGCAGCAAAAGCAGTTCTAAGAGGGAAGTTTATAGCAATACAGTCCTACCGCAAGAAAGAAGAAACATCTCAAATAAACAGTCTAACCTTACACCTAAAACAATTAGGGAAAGAAGAACAAAAAAACCCCAAAGTTAGCAGAAGGAAAGAATTCATAAAGATCAGATCAGAAATAAATGAAAAGAAAGGAAGAAAACAATAGCAAAGATTAACAAAACTAAAAGCTGGTTCTTTGAGAAGATAAACAAAATTGATAAACCATTAGCCAGACTCATCAAGAAAAAAAGGTAAAAAACTCAAATCAATAGAATTAGAAATGAAAAAGTAGAAGTAACAGCTGACACTACAGAAATACAAAGAATCATTGGAGATTAGTGCAAGCATCTATATGCCAATAAAATGGACAACCTGGAAGAAACGGAAAAATTCTTAGAAAAACACAACCTTCCTAGACTGAACCAGGAAGAAATAGAAAATATAAACAGAGCAATCACAAGTACTGAAATTGAAACTGTGCTTAAAATTCTTCCAACAAACAAAAGCCCAGGACCAGGTGGCTTCACAGGTGACTTCTATCAAACATTCAGAGAAGAGCTAACACCTATCCTTCTCAAACTCTTCCAAAATATAGCAGAGGGAGGAACACTCCCAAACTCATTTTACGAGGCCACCATCACCCTGATACCAAAACCAGACAAAGATGTCACAACAAAAGAAAGCTACAGGCCAATATCACTGATGAACATAGATGCAAAAATCCTCAACAAAATACTAGGACATGGAATTCAACAACACATTAAAAGAATCATACACCATGTTCAAGTGGGGTTAATCTCAGGAATGCAAGGACTCTTCAGTATACACAAACCAATCAATGTGCTAAACCATATTAACAAATTGAAGGAGAAAATCCATATGATCATCTCAATAGATGCAGAAAAAGCTCTCAACAGAATTCAAAACCCATTTATGATAAAAACTCTCCAGAAAGTAGGCATAGAGGGAACTTACCTCAACATAATAATGGCCATATATGTTGGCCACAGCGAACATCCTTCTCAATAGTGAAAAATTGAAAGCATTTCCTCTAAGATCAGGAACAAGACAAGGATGTCCACTCTTGCCAGTATTATTCAACGTAGTTTTGTAAGTCCTAGCCATGGCACTCAGAGAAGAAAAATAAATAAAAGGAATACAAATTTGAAAAGAAGATGTAAAACTGTCACTGTTTGCCAATGACATGATACTATACTTAGAGAATCCTAAAGATGCCACCAGAAAACTACTAGAGCCAATCAATGAATTTGGTAAAGTAGCAGGATACAAAATTAATGCACAGAAGTCTCTTGCATTCCTGTATACTAATGATGAAAAATCTGAAAGAGAAATTAAGGAAACACTCCCATTTACCACTGCAACAAAAAGAATAAAATATCTAGGAATAAACCTACCTAAGGAGAGAAAAGACCTGTGTGCCGAAAACTATAACACACCAATGAAGGCAATTAAAGATAATACAAACAGATGGAGAGATATACCGTGTTCTTAGATTGGAAGAATCAACATTGTGAAAATGACTCCACAACCCATAGCAATCTACAGAGTCAATGCAGTGCCTCACCAACCCAATGACATTTTTCACAGAAGTAGAGCAAAAAACTTCACACCTTGTATGGAAACACAAAAGACCCTGATTAGCGAAAGCAATCTTGAGAAAGAAAAACAGAGCTACAGGAATCAGGCTCCCTGACTTCAGACTCTACTACAAAGCTACAGTAGTCAAGACAGTATGGGACTGCACAGAAACAGAAATATAGATCAATGGAACTGGATAGAAAGCCCAGAGATAAATCCTTGAACATATGGTCACCTTATCTTTGATAAAGGCAAGAATATACAATGGCGAAAAGACAGCCTCTTCAATAAGTGGTGCTGTTGAAGACTGGACAGCTACATGTAAAAGAATGAAATTAGAACACTCCCTAACACCATACACAAAAATAAACTCAAAATGGATTAAAGACCTAAAAGTAGGGCCAGACACCATGAAACTCTTAGAGGAAAACATAGGCAGAACAGTGTATGACATAAATCACAGCAAGATCCTTTTTGACCCACCTTCTAGAGAAATGGGAATAAAACAAAAGTAAACAAATGGGACCTAATGAAACTTAAAAGCTTTTGCACAGCAAAGGAAACCTTAAACAAGACAAAAAGACAACCCTCAGAATGGGAGAAAATATTTGCCAATGAAGCAACTAACAAAGGATTAATCTTCAAAATATACTAGTAGCTCATGCAGCTCAATACCAAAAAAACAAACAACCCAATCCAAAAATAGGGGGAAGACCTAAATATACATTTCTCCAAAGAAGATATACAGATTGCCAAGAAACTCGTGAAAGGATGCTCAACATCACTAATCATTAGAGAAATGCAAATCAAAACTACAATGAATTATCACCTCACACCGGTCAGAAAGGCCATCATCAAAAAATCTACAAACAATAAATGCTGGAGAGGGTGTGTAGAAAAGAGAACCCTCTTGTATTGTTGGTGGGAATGTAAATTGAATCAGCCACTATGGAGAACAGTATGGAGGTTCCTTAAAAAACTAAAAATAGAACTACCATATGACCCAGCAACCCCACTACTGGGCATATACCCCGAGAAAACCATAATTCAAAAAGAGTCATGCACCACAATGTTCATTGCAGCTCTATTTACAATAGCCAGGACATGGAAGCAACCTAAGTGTCCATCGACAGATGAATGCATAAAGAAGATGTGGCACATATATATGATGGAATATTACTCAGCCATAAAAAGAAACGAAATTGAGTTATTTGTAATGAGGTGGATGGACCTAGAGTCTGTCATACAGAGTAAAGTAAGTCAGAAAGAGAAAAACACCATATGCTTAACACATATATATGGAATGTAAAAAAAAAAAAAGTTTCTGAGGAACGTAGGGGCAGGACAGGAATAAAGACACAGATGTAGAGAATGGACTTGAGGACACAGGGAGGGGGAAGGGTAAGCTGGGATGAAGTGAGTGAGTAGCATGGACATATATACACTACCAAATGTACAATAGATAACTAGTGGGAAGCAGCTGCATAGCACAGGGAGGTCAGCTTGGTGCTTTGTGACCACCTAGAGGGGTGGGATAGGGAGTGTAGGAGGGGAGATGCAAGAGGGAGGGGATATGGGGATATACGTATGCATATAGCTGATTCACTTGGTTATACAACAGAAGCTATCACAGCATTATAAAGCAATTATACTCCAATAAAGATGTTAAAAAACAATCACAGTGTGTGTGTGTATAAAGTGTTTATTTAAATATATATATCTAATTATATATGGGTTTGTAATGACCCATGGCTTTATAGTTGTCTTATTTTTTTAAAGCTCTACTAAGGATCACAAGTCGGGAAGATAGACTTTAGAGTTATTCCAGTGTTGAGGTTTTGTTAGGCTTATGCACTACTCCATTTAAGATTTATGAAATATTTCTTCAGATGATCAAGCAAAAAGTCGCAATCAACAATGGAAGATAACCCAAGATGGATGTGGCATGATGGTAGAAAATGAGAAGAATACTGTCTTAGAAATCAGTGAGGTCAAAGTAAGATCAGGAGTGAAAGCAATAGGTTAGACAAAGTACCAAAGATTCAATAGGATCAGAATCATTATGGAAGTTCAGTAATTCAATGACGGAACCACTTTAGTTAATGACAAGAATGGACGACCAAACTGAAGAGATTTAGATCATAAGAGTTGAGGTCAAACAATGATCAGGTCAGTTTATACTCTTAAGGGCTTTGAATCAGAATTGTGACAGAATTGGGGTGGATACATGGAATGAATCATGGCATGTAAGTCTTTAAAGAATGTGGAGTGTCCATGAGATTTGTAAATATCAAGGACAAGGAGGGCCCAGTATTGCTGATTAAACTCCAAGAAACTGGGATTTTAATGAGTGTAGAGTAATAATCATAGCTAGGGTTGGGAAAAGAAGGGAATCCTGTCTCATTTTCTGATTTGGAGGTCCACAGAGAGTGCAGTAATGGTTGTTTTATTGGAGATATCTCCTGGAAAAATATGGGTGTTTCAGGAATAGCTTCATTTTAGTTACAGTCAACAAATGAATAAATTAAAGAAGGATAAGGATTCCACAGTGTTAAGAATAAAGGAAGGCTAGCATTGAACAGTGTGGGGATGCGAATATGGGAGAGGAGAGATGTAGAGAGGGGTTTGTATTCTGGGAAGTTATTATAGTTAATAGAGATATAAAGAATTGGGTTATTGATTGTCTTGATTTTTCAAACATATTTCTGAAAAAGTGTTTCAGTGTTGATGCAAACTGAGGCCACAGGTATCATCCGAAGCCTGGTGAATCACTGCTGGCAGCTAGCTCTGGATTGCAGGAGCAATAGGGCAGAGCTGGAACAGACCTTAGGTGGCTAAAGCCTCTGTAAGCATTGAAGTTGTTAGAGGAACAGATGTCAAGTAGCCAGAGAGGTAATAAGAAAATACAGTAATAAACCCAGGTGGTAAGAGACCTTATATGTTTTACTATAAGTATATACTCTTCACAAATATACACAGGGCAGTAACTTGACTCTGAATTACCTTATTACTTCTCTAAATGTACGTATATACAATGAACTTTAGTTGTCTAATTTTCACACTATAAAGGTAGAATGTATTCTGATGTCTCAGAGGCTGTGCATAGTGGTTAACAACAACAACAAAAAAACTGGAAAAGTGAAAATACCACTGGTGGGTTAATCCATGTTACATGAAAAGCCTGCTTTGCATGAACTCTTTTTCTGTTGAATAGAGTAATCTGTTTTTTTATTTTACTTTTTATATGTAACCAAAGAACTTCTAAAATAGAATTAATACTCACTGCATAAGGAGTTTTACTGCCTCTTTCAAATAGGGAACTGACCTGCCCCGACTTTCTAAACAGGGTGTAGCGATAATTGGTAGAATGGTGTGGTGGCATGTTTACCCAGCTGGTCACCTGCACGAACAGCTTTCTTATTAAAGTGAATCCACCCATGAAGGACCTCTGAATATGCTGCTTTTGCAGAGTGGGTGCTCTGCTGATGCATTCTGCTCAAACCCCAAATGAAGAAACGCTTGAATTATTTTTGATTCTAAGCCAGCAAGGGGGTGATAAGCAACTGCCTGTTCACTTGGAGCATATGCTTACTGTGTTCTAATTCTCTTTTGTTTTGGGACCAGATGCTGCATCCTAGTAATTCCCAAACCTGGCTAATCTTCAGAATCATCTAGGGAGCTTTTAAAAATATCGGTATCCAGGCTTTCCACTCAGAAATCTTGATTTATTATACCTTGACTGGGGTATAGAAATCTGCATTTGAATAAGCTCCAGATAATTATTTCAAGTTTAGGGATCAGTGCTCTATATCAATGGTTTATAACCATGGTGTGGGATTGGGGTGGAGAGGAAAATTCTGTGTGTAATTCATGAACATCCCCTGCTCCAAAGTCCTCTATTCCCAAATGAAAATCATTGCTCTAGACTACTTATTAGACACATATTTATTTACCTAATGAACATATTTTGAGAGGGCATTGCATATGACAAATTAAATGGTAAATTGCTTGACTCTTTGAAAAGATGCAGAACTGGGGCTACTGCCTCCTTGGCCACATACACTCTCCTTAGGATAAGGGCATTGCATGCTTTCCGAGTTACTTGCTCTCAAGTCACGTGCACTGGGCTTAAAGTTCAATTTTCTTCATCAGGAAATAATTCTAAATACTTTTAGCTGGTATCAGTTCCTGATCTTACCCCAAAAGTAGAACGTGTGTAAAAATCAGAGACTAGCCAATTGTCTGTAAGGGCAATGTTGATGTATATTGATGTATAAGAAGACTGGGGCTATGTTTAGAAGGTTCTTTAATAAATGTTTAGCTCAAGAGCACATCAGGCCAGGAGAGAGAACATAAGTTGGGGTATGGAGATAAAATACATGATCAAGGTCTTGGAGCAAAGGTAAAGAGTGGAGTGGCTGTGTTTCATTCCAGTAATTGATAGTAGATGTACCAAGGGTGAGAGAGAGTCAGTAACAGAATGACCAGAAATGAACCTGAATACCACAGAGTGAGGACACTTCAGGAACTAATTCTGCTTGCATATTAAGCAGAATTATTTTTACACACTGATCAGTAGATTTCTTGGTTGAGGTTGGGGGAGTTGTGAATGACTGGACAGTGTGTTTTTTTTTTTTTTTTGATGGGGGTAGGAGTTTATTAATTAATTAATTAATTTTTGCTGTGTTGGGTCTTCGTTTCTGTGTGAGGGCTTTCTCTAATTGTGGCAAGCGGGGGCCACTCTTCATCGTGGTGCGCAGGCCTCTCACTATCGCGGCCTCTCTTGTTGCAGAGCACAGGCTCTGGACGCGCAGGCTCAGTAGTTGTGGCTCACAGGCCTAGTTGCTCCGCGGCGTGTGGGATCCTCCCAGACCAGGGCTCGAACCCGTGTCCCCTGCATTAACAGGCAGATTCTCAACCACTGCACCACCAGAGCCCTGGACAGTGTATTATAGATGGTGAAAAGCCCTGCCATGCACACTAATTATGTATTTTGCCACTTGTTCCTTTCCCCATAAAATGATCTCATGGAAATATCAGGTATCCTCTACAATGAATATCTGTTGTTTTTGTCCACTCAACACAGATCATTCCTTAGTAATGGTATTCTGATGTTCTTTGAGAAATTTCCCTCTCCCTGGAGATATTTATACTTTAATGGTTAAAACAGTGGGCATGTTACTAGTTGGATCCAATGAAACTCAATTTTGGACCAGTTATTGGAATATTTATGAGGGATACTCATTCTTTCCACTGGAGTGTCTGGGGGAATTGGATGAAAGCCTGGGATGTCTAGCAGCCATCTTGCTTTAAGACAGATGCCTGCAAAAAAGGGAGCCACCGTAAGGAAAAGAGAGCCAGTAAGTTTAGCTCCTCAGTCCAGTTATTCCTCAAGCTTATATAACCTGAACTTTTTAGAGACATGAGACAATAACTCCTCTCTCTCTCTCTTTCTCAATCTCTCTATCAACTTGAATTGGGTTTTCCAATGCATTGAAACAAAAAATAGTCATGTGTAACATTTCCTGGAGAAACTGTTTACTTGTTGAAAGCTATGTTTGCTTGTTGTTCAAATTTGGTGTGTAAGAAAATAAGCTTTTAGAAAAATTGCTGATAATAATCGTTTGTTGAAAGAAGTGAATCCAAGTAAAGCCAAAATAGTTGTGAGAGGTAGTGCCAAAATATGCTTGAAGTTTCTCAAGTAGTAAGAGAACAGAGGATAATAGTGGGAAGAGGGAGAGGGAAAGAGACAGTCTTAGAAAGAACTGATAGGAAAAAGCTAAACACATCCGTAGATGATCGAAACCATGAGACTGAAGAGATAACTTATTCCTCTACAGTTTAATGGCTATTTCTTTCAGTTCTTACTCTCATATTTAGAGAAAAAGAAAGAGTCAGGGATGTATATAATATTCTCTAAGTAGTAGCGACTATCAGCTAAAAGAAACAGGTAGATGAGAAAAAGTGAAAATGTCTTGGGGGATACTGGTAGGTAGCAGATTATCAAAAATCATTGTTGAAGTAGCATGAAAAATTTTATTAATAGTTCAATCTGGTAATAGTTGTTTTAATTCTTCCTCAGATGCTGGAGTAAGCTCCATAGGATTACTAAGTGAGAAAATTCCTGGGCTACTCTGAACTTGGAGAGGTGTTTGCACAAGGCCAAGATAACACAGTGGGAAGGAGAGACTGACTGGCAGATGATAAGGTATGTGGCTCGGTTAAACTCAATTAATCCATTCTTCATCCTACCTGAGCTGGAGCTAAGTTAATAACTTGTAGCAGGGGTCTCAGCTTGAGGCCATGCTGCGTTCATTTCTGGGCTTCAGACATAATCGGTACAAGTCTAGAGAATTACTAAGAAGCATAAAATATGCTTATTGGTATGCAAGACTGATAACCCTTTTGGGAGAAAATTCATCTTAAAGTATGACTCAGTGAACTTGGTGGTTTGGGGAAGAAAGATTCTGAGTCAACTCTGCTAAGGTCCCTAGATCTATTCTTCACTCTGACTATGGCTGTATATTAGAAGGCTATAAGAATGCATGCACAAACTAGAAGGCCTGTTATACAAAATAATCAATAAAAGAATAATCTGTAAGCAGCACCACTTTAGTGTTATTTTTCTCAAGAAGTATAACAAGAGAGACATTCGCACCCACTTCACCAGAACCTATAGAGCACCATGAAGTTTCAGTGGTATAAGGAGTACATTGCTTCCGTGGCAGTGATGCCTTGCAGGGGACAACAATGGCATCATTAACATGGCACATGGCAGAGAAATTTTGACATGGTACAGAGTATGGCACTCAGCAATAGTAGTTGTGTTTAGCAAAAGTAGAGTAACTTACTGCAAGTACTATCTGTGCCCAGAGTAGTGGTGGTGTCTAGTGGGCGTGGCTGAACCTAGCAGGAGACAAAGCAGTGTCCACCACAGGCACTGAAGCTGAAGAGAAACGGCAGGACATGGAGGACATGGAAGTAGTTTTCAGTGGATGGATTGGAACCCAACTGGAATGACAGTGATGCTCCCATTGTCAGAGCAGACAGGGAAGAGTGGAGTATAGTGATTTTGGTATTGCCAGAAGAAGTATCAGTGATGCTCAGGGAATGCTACATGGTAAGGTGATTAGAAACTACCATGCGACTTCCTGCGACCTCGGAGTGTTGGGGTCATGCATTACAAGGTAGGGACACGAGCCAGTAAAACACTGTTCATGGCCATAAACAGAAAAAATATACACACTCACACACATACTAATATTTATAGAGTTAATTCTTATCTGCTCCTCACCTGCACTCCTATCACAAAGTAAATTTTAGTTTCTATGAGAATTGAAAGGCAAAGTCCCTCTCCCCTATAAAAGTTAAGAGCTGGTTTTAAAACCATGTAGGCAACCAGTTGTCAGCAATATGGGTGTTAGACTTCAGCAACAATGAAAAAAGCTGTTTCTTTCATTCCCTATTTTTCCTAGAGCAATGAATTCACATAATGCCATTTTGACATTGTAGAGACAAGTCTATTAAAATATGAATTTATGGTTACTTTGTCTCTTATGTTGGTCCATTTAGCATAATAGTTGCAATTGACCTAAACAGCAGAAAGTACATTTTATTCTGTTTGAAATTAAAATGGATTGAATGATTTTCTTGTATATATCATTGTTGAAGTTTTTGTTACACTGTGAATTAACACAAATAGCAGTAATAACACAACTGGATGCACCTGGCATGGGTTATTGGCTTTATCCCAAGCTGCTTTTTCATAATTGGCCATTTCTATCCATGTTACTGAAACCCAGTAATGTTTTTTATGTTTTAAAATCAGAATGTTTTAAAAATCAAGCTTACAGAAATATAATTAATAAAGAAAGCAAGACAAGAGGCTATGGCAGCCTGTGAAATAATAATTTACCACCTTTTTTGAGATGTGTCTTGGCAATGTATAATAAAAGCCATAAAATGTGCATACCCTTTGACCCAACATCCCCTTTTTAAGATTTATTCTAAAGATATAATTAAAGATATACATAAAGATTTGGCTAACTTCTGTTCATTACAACATACTTTATATAGTAAAGAAAGTAGAAATAACTTAAATATCTAATAATAAGGACTTGGAATTATAAAATACTATACATCCAAATAATAGAAGATTAGGTAAATTTTGAATTAGCTTTTTATATTTTTTAATTTTACAATAAAATATACACATAGAAAACCACACAAAATATGTATAGCTTATTCAGTTATTTTAAGTTACTATGAACAGTAACCCCAGGGATTCCCCATGTGTCCCATCTCAATCACAACCCCTCTATTTCCATAAATAACCACTATCCTGACATTTATTTTATCTTTATTGGTTTTATCACCAATGTGTTCATTTTAAATTTATAGTGTTCATTTTCAGACACTATAATTCAGTCTTACCCAAACAAACAAAAATACAAAGCAATTTTAATGTCTTTTAAGTCTCTTATAATCAATAGGTTTTCTGCTTGTGTCTTAATATGTTTTTTTCATTTCCTTAAAGACCCTGAGGACATTTTGACCTGTAGAGTTTTCTGGTGTGGATTTTGTAGGTTGCTTATTCTTGGTACACTTCAACTTGTTCTTCTGTCCTCTGTGTTTTCTGCAAACTGGCAGCTGGATCCAGAGACTTAAGATCCACCTCCAATCCTTTGGGCAAGTCTATCGGGAGTGCTCTTTCATTAAAATGTGCATAGTAGCAGGTAGTTTCACATTTTATGATGCTTGCAACTGTAGATGATCACATTTAGATCTAGTAATTATTTGATATTGTAAACTAGTCGTATTCTAATTCTGTCAATTCTTTTAAAATTTATTAATTGGAAAAGCTATTATAAAGACATGATTTACCTTATCTACTATTTGATAAGCAAGTGATACTATTCCTAGGATCCTAATCATAGGATTATTTCCCTGTATTTGCCAGTTTTCAAGATTACCATATTATTACTATATTCTCCTTTATACCTTGTTTAATCCTACTTCTAAAAAGAGCTATCAGTCTTTATGTCAATGTCTTTCCAGTCATTTTGATTATTCGAGTCTCTTTTTCTAGTACATTCCACAGGAAGATCTGATATCAAAAATAATCTACTAGCTCTTCATATTGATAACAGTTTGTGTCCTTTATAGAAAGTTAGTTTTGTTGGATATAAATCCTTTGTTCACATTTCTGTTCCTTGAGTTTCTTAAATATGTTTTTTCATTCTTTTCTGACATAAAACATCGTATTAAAAAGTAAGATAGTAATTTAATTCTCTGTCCTAATATGTCATGTACTGTGTTTTCCTAGATGCCCAAGAAATTTATTGTTTCTTTTTTTTAAACCAAGAAATTTTATTAGAATATACTATTCATTATTATTGATTGAGTTATTAGAATATTGGTATTCATCATCTGGGCTGATATTCTGAAACACATGATAAGTTCATCAAATCATTTTTTATTTTAGAAACTTTTCTGGAATTATAGTTTGTAGTATTTGCTGTTTCTTTGCATTAAATTGATTTTCTTCTTGAGGAAATCTTATCTTAAATAGTTGTTACTTTCTCTCAAAACATTTCTCTCTCTCTCTCTTTTTTTTTTGATTTAAAAGATTTCTTCCTTTATACCTTAGTTTTTTTTCCCTTAAATCACAAGGGTATTTATTCAGTCCTGTGTTTCTTTTTGTTTGAAGTCATTTTCTGAAAAAAAAATTATTTTATTTCTTTTTATAAAAATTATTTTATTTCTAATTCTATTTTGAATTCTGAACATTTCTGAGATTTTTTCCAATTCTGATTTTTGTTGTTCTTTCATCTTTTGTATTATTTTCTTAATGTCATGAAAGAGGAGGTTCAGTTTTTATCTACTTCGTAGTAATGTCTTTTATGGTCTGTAGGGATATTATTCTGCTCCTAATTTTCCTTTTCCTTACATTAATTTTGCATGGGATTTGGCCTTGTTACCATTTTTTCATTTTTATGTGAATTTAGTTTTCCTGAACATTACCCTGAGGTTCAGGGTAATGTTTTTAACTTTACAGCTCTTCCTCTTCTGCTGTTTTTGTATATTGTTCCAAACTATGGACATATTGTCATTTTTCTGCACAATTCTAATTCTACTCCCATCAGTTTCTCCTCACTGTGAGCTTTCATCTTGGGAGGGAACCCTGGAAGTTTGGACACAAAGGAGTTCAAATGCTATTTTTGGGTTGTGGGATTAAAGTGTCTCATGTTTCAATCTCAGTCTCTCTCTCTCTCTCTCTCTCTCTCTCTCTCTCTCTCTCTCTCTCTCTCTCTCTCTCTCCCCCCCCCCTCCCCCTCCCCCTCCCCCTCTCCCTCTCCCTCTCTCCCTCATGTTTCAATCTCTATCTCTCTCTTTCTGACTTAGTGTGTCACCATGAACTCACATATTTGTTTTTGTTGAATGTATTATAATCTATCACCATTATTATTATTATTATTATTATTTGATGCACAAATTGTCCCTACTTTGACCAGTAGGAGCCTCTTCAAGCCAGCTTCTGTGACCTATTGACTTGACCCTATTAATCTTTGAGCATATTTTTGTTTTCTGGCAGATTTTCCAGGCTTTGTACTTCACTACATCAGATCTATAATCAACCATTTCTCTAAGGGTCCCTGGGCTCCTTTTATATTGGCAAATGGTACATAGAATCTAAGATGTGTGATGTAGTTTTACTTATTGCTACTAAAATGCCATTGCTTTCAAGCCTTTTCTGTGGACAGAGCTGGAAAAAAATTATATTATAAATACATGACAAAATGGACATATATATTTATTGTTTATATACATATGTGTTATATAGTATATGTATAGTGTTATGTATATTTTTTAAAATCGTGAACTAATACTATTTCCCAATAAAATAAAAATGACAGGGTTCCTCTTTACCTTTCGCCATTCCATTTTTCTGCCTACCTTGTTCAAGAATGGAAACCTTGATTCACACTCACTCTGTTTTGAATAATAACATGTTGCAGAATACACATTATCTGAAATGACTTAAGTGAGTGCTTGTCTTGTATGTATATAGAGCTTCCCTTGTGGAATAGGTTAAAATTTTTTTAAAAGATCCAAGGAAAAAAGTGTTCTAATGGTATGTGAATTAATGCTTATGGCTTAGGATACATTTTATGTTGGCAGGAGCATCATATATGACCTCACAAACATCTCAAACTACTTAGAAGTGAAAATAATGTGCCCTAGTTAAGTAGTCCTGGTTACAAGGAAGAAATTGATATTGTAGATACATGTGAAAAGTCTACATAAAAATATTTCATGAAAATGAATTAAAACATCTATATTTCTTAATAATATATTTAAATGTATTATATACTATGAATTAAAATACTTTATTTGCTATAAGGTTTCAAAAATATAGGTACATATATAGATGTTTATTTATAGTTACTAGTGCATTAAGTAGATATATTACCCTATCGTCCATATCCCTTAAGTTTATATATTCAAGTTAGTAAAAGTTGTTTGACTTTTGTCATTGGTGAAATGAGGATATAAGTAATCATAAATATGATTTATCATTTTTATTGCCTATACTATTTATTTTTCTTTATTCTTCCTAAAGATTGATTAGAAGTTTCTATGGCAGTGATCATGTCTTAAATATCTTCATCATCCTCACGACACCTGGACACATAGTAAATAATTCAGTATAACAAGTTGATATGAATTACACATTGGAGACTGTGTGAAAGTTGTCTTTTTCACTGTGTGGTCTGACTAGTAAGCTTGAGATTTTTTTTTGCATATGATGATTAGGTGACTGTGGATTTGATTTGTCTATTTTTTTCTACAGTCCCTTCAGGCACATATTACTCAGTGCCCTTTGATGGCTTTTTCCTCATTTCAGACTCTTCTGAAATAGCCTCCCTCACTTTTTAGGCTCTGTCAATATTTCTTATTTAATTTTAAGTTTAACTCCTTAAAGTTATTTGGGGAATAGTTTTCAGAGAAGCAGATTTTCTAAAGAATGTTGTTTCATTTTTCTACAAGGAAAGTTTATATTTTTACAGTGGTTTTAAACTACAGTATTAAACTCCATTTTTAATTGTTCTTTTTAATAGCCCTACATACTGTTTGTCTTGAATCTAGAATATTTATTCTGTAAAAAACTGGATAAATTCTTATGCTCTAAGCTATATTCTGTAGAGACTCAATTTTTTTTACAAACTATAACATAAAACAATACTTTCTGTTTGAAGAATCAGATGTATAGCTTATCTGAGTAATTATAAAATAGTGCATGAAACAAAGATGATCTTGTAAAACTAACATAAGGCCGTGAATTTTCCTTTATGGTAAAAATTCTTTTTCACAGATTAGAAGAGACAGACCAGCAACTATAATAAATCACTTTATCCACTTTACATCTTGACTTTAAAACTGACAAAAGATGAAAACAAACTTGAGTGTGGAAGATGTTCTGCTAGTTCACAACTGAGAGATGGTTTTGCAAACCAAATAATGTTTAACCTGGAAAAATCTACAGTGGGCTAGAGTCAATTAGGAATCAGTTGGAAAAAATGAGACAGTGATGAATAATTAGATATTTAGAACTAATCTTTAGTTATTTAGTAATACTGCGATCACAGAGTAAAAACAATCAGCTATTGATTTTCCATGTAAAGAGTTAAAAGATATTTCTGCAACCTCTGTATATCCAAAAATGATTTCTTTTGTTGCATTTACCTAACAAATGTAAGTTTCTGGTCTAAAGCACCCATTTTCCTGGCTAACCCTGAAACCAAGGTATATATTCTGCAGCTTACTTAAAATGTTTCTTTCCTTTGACAAACTTGATCTCATAGAATGTATTCTTCTATATTTTCTTACCATAGGCCATCTACTTCTGAGAATGAATAATAGAACATTTACCTTATTCCTTGTCCTTAGGACATATAACTCCCGGTAACATATAAACTCCCTCTTAACTTCAGTGAATCAAGTTTTCTTTTCTTTCTTTTCTTTTTTTTTTTTAGCTCTTTTCTTGTGGCATCTTATTAGATCCTTCTATATTCAGAATCTATTTATGTATTGAGTGCCATTTTGCTAGGCATATATAGAAAATCTAAAATGAAAATCTAAATCTGAAATAAAATAGAGAAATTAAACAGAAAACATCACCCAATTAAAAAAAAATGGGAAAAGACTTAGTTCACCAAAGGAGGCTATATGGGAGTCAGTTTAACACATGAGAGAGTTCATTGTCATTAGCCTTTAGAGAAGTGCAAATTAAAGCTATGCCATGATGAACACAACTACACATCTATTAGAATGGCTAAAATAAGAAGTCCTGACAATGCCAAGTGCTAGCAGGTTTGTAGAGCAAACAGAAGTCTCATGCATTGTTGGTGAGTGCTCAAAATGGTGTAGATACTCTGCAAACATTTTGGCATTTTCTTATAAAATTAAATTTATACTTAGCATATGTCCTAAAAACCCTACTCCTAGGTATTTTCTCTAGAAAGATAAAAACATGTTCACACAAAAAATCTGTACACAAATATGTTTAACAACCCCATTAATTTTCAAAAACTGGAAACAATCCAAATGTGCTTCAATAGGTGTGTTAATAAACTGTGGCACATCTGTAAAATACTCAGCAATATAAAGGAATGAAATATGACATACAAAAATTTGAATGAATCTCAAAGACATTAAGCTATATGAAAGAAACAAGTCTCGAAAAGTTACATTCCTTTTGCATAACGTTCTGGAAAAGGCAAAATTACAGAGAACAGATCAGTGGTTACCAGGGTTGGGAAGTTGGTACTACTACAAAGGTTGGTATGAGAGTTTTTTGGGCTTTTGGAATCATCCTGTATCTTGATTGTAGTGGTAGTTACATGACTCTGTACATGTATTAAAATTCATAGAACTGTATATAAAAAATCAATTATATGATAATTTAAAAAATCAAATTAAAGAATGAAACATGAACCCTTAGGCCTCAAGTTATGTGAATCAACTATTTCCTTAGAATATGTATGAACCTTCCTAAAAGTGTCCTGTAGCAATTTACCAGGGTGACTTTATACTTGGAAAAGGGAGACACCTGGACCTTCTGGGGATTATTGGTTGCCAAATCTCAATATACTCTTATTACTAGACATCCAGAAGTCCTCTATGGTTCACCAGTCATAGCAGGACTTTGTGGAGCTCAGAGAATGGATGGAGTTTGGGTCTAATTGTGTCTCACAGGGCTGTGTGGGGCCAAGGACCACACAGTGGTTATTTCCCCATTTTCAAAATGTAGAGTAGAAATATATGTACTTAGAACCGCAGAATTCATACATTGATTTCTGACTGATGGAGCAAGTGCTATTTTCTCCACCATGCCATTATCTTCACTGATCATGATGTAACAAGGCTAACTTCTTGGAGCCCTACAATTTCAATTTTCATCTCCTTAGCTGAATTGAAACCTGAGACAGCTACAAGTTCTAGTGCTTTGCTTTCTCTTTGGTCTCTATGCCATATCTCTAGTTGGTATATGACCTTGTGGAAATTACTGATAGAGAAGGTTGGGCTCACTGCCCCAATGTTTTTCCTTTTTTTTCCCCCTCTGGATCTTGGATCATCAAGTCCTCAAGGTCATGGTTGCTCTCCCATGCAATGCCTTAAAAGAGCTGTCTTGTTGTTGGTAGTGGTAGTGGTAGTACTTTTTAATTAAAAAAAATCTAATTCTTATAACTATTCCTGGAAGGTTGGTTGAGGAATTTTTAAATGCCAGTAAATTTGCTTTTGTTACAAAAGAAAATAGTGGTGCACCTGTTCTCATCTGTAGATTAGCAGAAGTTGCTGTGTGAGTATCCCATGGATGCCCTAAATGCACTGAGCATTGGCTGGGTTGCCTCGCCACACTGTGACTGCCATCTCACCTGCTCTGTAGGCTCCTCTGGCTCTTGCCAACATTTGCTTGCAGGCTGTCAGTTTTGAGTGGGACAAGAGCAAGAAAAATCTTATATCAGGTCCAGGCTGTACTACAATCTGCCCTACAGCCTGGGTCCTTCTGAGTCAGCACACCCAAGTAGATTGGAAAGGTCTATGGCAAACAGAGATGCTGTATGGAGCCTCTGGCAGTCATTAATAATATCCCCGGGGCTTTGGAATAAATCGCATCATCTTATGCAGACAGTATAGTTTCCATTTGAAAGCAGCTTCTGTGGATGAAAACACCAAAGACTGAACATGTGATTATTGGAAACCAAATAACAATCTGAGTCAAACTAATTATCCTGAAATATATCTTAATAATGCATTTACGTGCGCTGGACCCTGATTTTGCATTTCACTGTGAAAGCAATTGCTAATGGCTTGGCTGACTGATGAGGAATTTATAAAGATCAAGATAGGAAAACTTGGGCTTCCCTGGTGGCGCAGTGGTTGGGAGTCCGCCTGCCGATGCAGGGGATGCGGGTTTGAGCCCCGGTCCGGGAAGATCCCGCGTGCCGCGGAGCGGCTGGGTCCGTGAGCCATGGCCGCTGAGTCTGCGCGTCTGGAGCCTGTGCTCCGCAGCGGGAGAGGCCACAACAGTGAGAGGCCCGCGTACCACAAAAAAAAAAAAAAAAAAGCAAAACTGATGACAAGGAGGTTTCAAGGAGAAGTATGTGAATGGACCTCTCCGATTAGGCATTTTTATGACCTACATAAATGCTACCAGAGTGCATGTATTATTAGAGGAGATTCTCAGTAACATAAGTTGTTTTTGGATGGCATCTTTTTCCTGGCCTCCCCCAAGCCTTCTGATGTTTGCTCACTGAGTCTATGTACAAAGTGGTCATAGTCTCAGAGATTAAGGCTATAGCAGTCACTGTGAGTGCCTTGCCAATATGCCTTGATCCTACCTCTTCAGTGTGTTTAGATGACTTCAAACTGCCAACAGCTGCATCTGTGCCTAAACATTTTTTCTGGCCTTTCTTTTCATACATGCATCGGACCAAAATTTCTTGGGAATTAATACCACCAAGAGTAGATTTCAACGAATGATTGATGGGAATTGTATAAATACTTCAGCTCCCTCATAGTAAGATGGATCAGTTCTAAGGTGTGTGTTTTATAATTTTTCTCAGGGTTTTCCCTTGAATTAAGCTCCATTTGCCCATTGTGGTAGCTGCCTTAATAACTCAGCCCTGATTGGCTTTTTTTCCCTGCATCACGTAACCATTCCATGGCTGTTTTTCCTGCGTCTCCTAAACAAGCCACCTGTACTGCTGCCATTTTATTAGTCTCTTTTTCCAGGGGCACCAAAGCTGTTTTGGCTACTACTACTGCTGAATCCATTTCCTATGGATTCCAGGAATGATGATTACATTAGACAGTGTTAATTATGGAGGGGATAGTGATGTTATACAGAATAAAAACATATTCCTGGTAAATATTTGCTATCTAAACAAAAAGCTCTTTTGCCAGCACCGTATTTAGGGCTTTGCAGAATGTTTTATCCATTGACATGGTTTCTCACACAAAAAATCTCTGCTAAGGGCATAGTCTGGAATTACAGTGGTTTGCAACCATAGAATTCATTAGTCCTACTCTGTATTCCACTAATAAGAAGAAATTAGATTGATATTAGAGTGAAATGGCTTGCTTAAGACTTGGTTATGGTATCAGCTGGAAGATAATATCATGAGAGATATGTATGCTATCCTAAAAGGCTCAGTAATGTCTTACACCAGAGACCAGTTATCTCATAGCGAGAACACACAGGTTTGAAACCAAGGGATGAAAATGTGTGACCACTCTAAATAAAGTACTTAATAACCCACTTCAGGATTTTTGCTACCTGCCTAAATCCCTTTTGGCACTGGTCAGTTTGAAGGTCCTTGTGTCCAAGGGAGTAATTTTCCCATCAGTGGACATAGTTATGGTTCTACATAACTCTTGATAGAAGCCGAGAATGCCGCCTGCTTTTTTGGGCTCCTCATTCTTCTGAACCAAAGGATAAAGAAGGAGTCAGTGTGACTGACTCCAGTTACCAAATGGAAATGTAGCTTCTGGTATATAGTGGGAACAAGGAAGACTACTTCTAGCACACAGAGGATTCACTGAGACATCTTTCAGTATTCTCTTGCTGATTTGCCTTGATCACTGCAAAACGAGAGCAAGATACTGGAAGAGACTGATGATTACATGGAATGGGCAGTAAATGTAGAGTTGTGATTAACTTAGGCTTCATGATTAGCTACAGAAGCAGTGACTTAAACACATTTGTTTTATGCTCATTATTGTTTCTTCCTTCTACATGTTTTTCCTGAGTTACTTTATATGAAGAGCATTGCTGGCAGCTAATATTTTTGGTTTCATATGGGAATCTGTCCAAACTGAAATAATCTCACAGTTATGGAGTAGTTGATAGGAATTTTTGTGCCTCCTATTTTGAGAATACAAAATTTTATTTGGAAAAAGGACAGTAAATCTTAGGGGCAAAAATAGTAATGATACACTGGATCCTGCCTGTTGTTTTCCCTAAACCACCACACATTTGTAATTAATTTTTAAAAACTCTTCTCATATACCCAGTTTGAGTATGTATCTGTTTTCTGCTTGGACTCTAATGGATATACTGTTTGAAGTCATACTTTCAGAGGAAGAATATGTATAGGTTATGCAAAATGTTAAACTCTCATTGAGACATAATACAGTTTATTGTACTAGTTCAATATTTTTCAAAATGTTTATTTTTCAAAATTTTTACCACCACAGTTTTGAACCCTCCCTTTTCTATAGAAAATTGTTTCTGAGTTCTATCACATCTGAGATTGTTTTGGTTTTATGTGAGTTCCTTCTGTGTCTTTTATCTTCTGCTAGATTACAGATATATTAGGGCAGATTTTCATCTTGTATGGATGTTCATAAAAGCATATAATCTACTTGATAAGCATGAATAAACGTTTAAGCCATAAATGGAATTATCCCCAAAGCATAACCAGTAGAATGAGGTATATTAGGAGGAACAAACTTTGGAATAATGAGATTGACAGTTCCTCCCTTCAATGTAGAATGTTTTGGTTTTGAATAAAAGAACCCATCTTAGGAAACATCTCCATTGTTTAGAAACAATGGAGTATCTTTGTCAGGTGATGTGAACATTTATAGCCTCCAGTAATCATGAAGAGGTCTGAAAGAAGATGATTGTATTTTACTCATAAAGCTTATTTAAATATTAAAATACTTCCTTAGTATAGGAGGAACTTTGCATGGTTTGATGAATTTCTTTATCATTATTTAGTCATTTCTTTTTCTTCCAGGCCCCAGAGTATGATAAATACACCCAAGTAGATTGAATTGTCATAAGCCACTTCAAGCTTGGTTCTGTTTCATTTTGACATAAACCCCAACTAGGGTGTACAGTAAGAGTATAAATGTGTGTTGCTATGTTGTGCTAACTTTTATACCAATATAATAACTTACTATTGTGTGTGGTTATCAATTTGATAACAGTTAAGCTTATTTTTCTATTTGTATTCTAAAAAATTTAGGGTTTGTTCTTTTAATCCTTTTGACTTCGTTTTTAGGATTTGTGAAACATTAACATGTTTGGAAAAGCCAAAATTATACAAAAGACTATACCTAGAGAAGTGTCACCCCTATTTCTTACTCCTCCACCCTTCCCTCACTCATCTCCTGCAGGTGACAATTGCCCTACGTTTCTAACCCTTTATATGTTTTTTTAGTTAAAAGAAAGAAACTGGGCATGTACAATTTTCCCCTTTTTAAACAAATTGAGGTATAATTGACATATATTATAATAGTTTAAGGGGTACAACATAATGATTCAATGTTGGTATAAAAGCATACATATTATTTATTTCTTTGAAACTCTGGGCCACGTTGGTATTATGTACCCATTTAATTTTTAATACTCTCCATATGTTGTTTTTCCTTCTCCAGAAACTACCTTGTGCTTTTATTGATCCTATTTATACCTGTTATTTTTTCATTCATCTTGCTATTTATGCGATGTTGTGCCCAGGTTTTTTGCATCTTTGGGGTTGAAAATATACAGTTGTTTCTTTAATCTTTCATCTTGTTGAAAGCATTAATGTATATTATAATGTGAAATCTCTGGAATCTTGTAACAAACTTTATTGGTCATGAGTATTTTTTCAAAAACCATTTCTGAGTAGTTAGTATTGTAAACATTCAGAAATGAGATTCAACTCTATTTGTTTTGTATTATCTCATTTGGTTATGAAATCAAGTCACTAATAACCTCATAAAGTTAGTTTGGCATCTTCTTTTTCTTTATATTTCTGGAACATTTGGAATAACAAATAGGTTATCTGTCACTTGGAGGTTTGCTAAGATTTATATCTAAGATTGTGGGAAGATGTTTAAATTTCTCTTTAAGATACTTTAATCACTATAGGTTAATTCACAGTCTATTTCTAGGCAATTAAAATTTTATATTAAATTATCTATTTTATCTGATTTCAAACTTTTTGAATTACAGTTTAAATACTATTGTCATATAAACAATTTCCTACTATATTTATAGTTAGGTTTTCTTTCTCTAATTGTGGCATCTCTATTTCCACTGAATTAATCTTGCTAAAGTTTTCTCTATTTCATTTAACTTAAAAAAAATATTCACTAAGTTTCCTTTGTTTCTGTTTCATTAGTTTCTACTATTTTCTTTATTGTTTTCTACCTTCTTTTTCCTTGGGGGCTTACCTGTTATTTTTCTAACTTTCTGAGTGAAATATTTGTTTATTTCTAATATCTGTTTCTAATATTGAAATATTAGGCTATTGATTTCCCTTCATCTTGCCATTTTACTTTCATCCTCAACGTATGATATATATTGGTTATAATGTGATTTAATTCTAAACATTATTAAGTTTCCATTATGATTTCTTTTCTGACACTTTAATCAATTAGGGTTAATTAAAGTGCATATGTGTGTATTTGTTTTCTCCCAAATGCAAGAGTTAATTTTTCCCATAATTTTTGTTACTGATTTGTAGTTTTTCTCGCACTGTGATCAAAGAAAATGTTCCTTAATATCAGCTGCCACTTTCTAATTCTGGCTTTTTGTTCATTTTCATTTGATGATTTTTATTTCAAGATTAACCTTGTGTTAACAATTATATAATTTTTACAGGATTTCTATGTTGGGGGTATGGGGTATTCATAATTATAACTTGTCATGTCTCAGTGATGTGATCATAGTATTTTATGACTAGAAGAAAATGCCACATTTGTTATAAAACTAAATTGAGAGTGAGGAATTATCTGGTATTTTACATTTCAAATACTATGTACATTACCTCATTAATCTGTATGACAGTCTCTAAATCCATCCACATCTCTACAAATGACCTAATTTTGTTCCTTTTTATGGCTGAGTAATATTCCATTGTATATATGTACCACAGGTTCTTTATACATTCGTCTGTCGATGAGCATTTAGGTTGCTTCCTAGAAATTGCAAATAGTGCTGCAGTAAACATTGGGGTGCATGTGTCTTTTTCAAATATGATTTTCTCTGGGTATATGCCCAGTAGTGGGATTGCTGGGTCATATGGTAATTCTATTGTTAGTTTTTTAAGGAACCTCCATACTGTTCTCCGTAGTGGCTGTATCAGTTTACATTCCCACCAGCAGTGCAAGAGGGTTCCCTTTTCTCCACACCCTCTCCAGCATTTATTGTTTCTAGATGTTTTGATGATGGCCATTCTGACCTGTGTGAGGTGATACCTAATAGTACTTTTGATTTGCATTTCTCTAATGATTAGTGATGTTGAGCAGCTTTTCATGTGCCTCTTGGCCATCTGTATGTCTTCTTTGGAGAAATGTCTATTTAGGTCTTCTGCCCATTTTTTGATTGGGTTGTTTCTTTCTTTAATGTTGAGCTGCATGAGCTGTTTATGTATTTTGGAGATTAATCCTTTGTCCATTGATTCGTTTGCAAATATTTTCTCCCATTCTGAGGCTTGTCTTTTCATCTTGTTTGTAGTTTCCTTTGCTTTGCAAAAGCTTTTAAGTTTCATTGGGTCCCATTTGTTTATTTTTGTTTTTATTTCCATTACTCTAGGAGGTGGATCAAAAAAGATCTTGCTGTGATTTATGTCAAAGAGTGTTCTTCCTATATTTTCCTCTAAGAGTTTTATAGTGTCCGGTCTTACATTTAGGTCTTTAATCCATTTTGAGTTTATTTTTGTGTATGGTGTTAGGGAGTGTTCTAATTTCATTCTTTTACATGTAGCTGTCCAGTTTTCCCAGCACCACTTATTGAAGAGACTGTCTTTTCTCCATTGTATAACCTTGCCTCCTTTGTCATAGGTTAGTTGACCATAGGGGCGTGGTTATATCTCTGGGCAATACCATGGCTCTTGACTTCTTTGTCTTTCTTCCTGTTCCCTTTATGTTTTGGAACTGACAGGGGTGAACTTGGACTTTTTTCTCCCATATCATAGTCTCCTATGTTGGGATAGTCAATATGATCAAGTTTTCTTAACTGTGAAGAAATCCTTATGATATTAGTCTTCCATGATTTCTTTATATACGTAGGTATATGGAATTAAGGGAATTCTCTCTCACTGATTCTCTCTCTCTCTCTCTCTCTGTGTCTCGTGTGTGTGTGTGTGTGTTTGAAGTCAGAAGCTGTTTATTATTTACTTTTATATCTCTTTGAATTTCTGTTGTACCAACCCTAGTCCCTTATCACGAGAAAAATAGGTGCCATCTTCACATTAAAGAGAGGATTACAAGCATCAAGCTGATTAGGAGAAAAGACATTTTAAAGTGATATTACAGTTTACAGTATTGTTTATGCTGCGTATGGTATTGATATCTCATATTATTTTAAATTCATGGTCTGAAGTCTTATTTAAGCAATATTTTATGCTTTGTTTTTTTTTAACGTCGTTGTTGGAATAAAATTGCTTTACAATGGTGCATTAGTTTCTGTTGTATAACAAAGTGAATCAGCTATACGTATACATATATCCCCATATCCCCTCCCTCTTGCATCTCCCTCCTTCCCACCCTCCCTATCCCACCCCTCTAGGTGGTCACAAAACATGGAGCTGATCTCCCTGTGCTATGCGGTTGCTTCCCATTAGCTATCTATTTTACATTTGGTAGTGTATATATGTCCATGCCACTCTCTCACTTAACCCAGCTTACCCTTCCTCCTCCCCATGTCCTCAAGTCCATTCTCCATGTCTGCATTTTTATTCCTGTCCTGCCCCTAGGTTCTTCAGAACCTTTTTTTTAATTATTATTAAGATTCCATATATATGTGTTAGCATACAGTATTTGTTTTTCTCTTTCTGACTTATGTCACACTGTGTGACAGACTCTGGGTCCATCCACCTCACTACAAATAACTCAATTTCGTTTCTTTTTATGGCTGAGTAATATTCCATTGTATATATGTGCCACATCTTCTTTATCCTTTCATCTGTCGATGGACACTTAGGTTGCTTCCATGTCTTGGGTATGCTGTAATGAACATTTTGGTACATGACTCTTTTTGAATTATGGTTTTCCCCAGGTATGTGCCCAGTAATGGGATTGATGGGTCATATGGTAGTTCCAATTTTAGGTTTTCAAACAACCTCCATACTGTTCTCCATAGTGGCTGTATCAGTTTACATGTGTTTGTTGGCAATCTGTATATCTTCTTTGGAGAAATGTCTATTTAGGTGTTCTGCCCATTTTTGGATTGGGTTGTTTGATTTTTTGGTATTGAATGACATGAGCTGCTTGTATATTTTGGAGATTAATCCTTTGTCAGTTGCTTCGTTTGCAAGTATTTTCTCCCATGCTGAGGGTTGTCTTTTTGCCTTGTTTAAGGTTTCCTTTGCTGTGTAAAAGCTTTTAAGTTTCATTTGTATATTTTTGTATATTTTTGTTTTTGTATATTTGTATATTTTTGTTTTTATTTCCCTTTCTCTAGGAGGTGGCTCAAAAAGGATCTTGCTGTGAGTTATGTCATAGAGTGTTCTGCCTCTGTTTTCCTCTAAGAGTTTTACAGTGCCTGGCCTTACATTTAGCTCTTTAATCCATTTTGAGTTTATTTTTGTGTATGGTGTTAGGGAGTGTTCTAATTTCATTCTTCTACATGTAGCTGTCCAGTTTTCCAGGCACCACTTACTGAAGAGGCTGTCTTTCTCCGTTGTATATTATTGCCTCCTTTATCAAAGATGAGGTGACCATATGTGTGTGGGTTTATCTCTGGGCTTTCTTTCCTGTTCCATTGATCTATAATTCTGTTTTTGTGTCAGAACCATACTATCTTGTTTACTGTAGATTTGTAGTTTAGTCTGAAGTCAGGGAGCCTGATTCCTCCAGGTTCGTTTTTCGTTCTCAAGATTGCTTTGGCCATTCGGGGCCTTTTGTGTTTCCATACAAATTGTGAATTTTTTTGTTCTGCTTCTGTGAAAAATGCCAGTGGTAGTTTGATAGGGATTGCATTGAATCTGTAGATTGCTTTGGGTAGTATAGTCATTTTCACAATGTTGATTCTTCCAATCTAAGAACATGGTATATCTCTCCATCTGTTTGTATTGTCTTTAATTTCTTTCATCAGTGTCTTATAGTTTTCTGCATACAGGTCTTTTGTCTCCTTAGGTAGGTTTATTCCTAGGTATTTTATTCTTTTTGTTGCAGTGGTAAATGGGAGTATTTCCTTAATTTCTCTTTCAGATTTATCATCATTAGTGTATAGGAATGCAAGAGATTTCTGTGCATTAATTTTGTATCCTGCAACTTTACCAAATTCATTGATTAGCAGTAGTAGTTTTCTGGTAGCGTCTTTAGGATTCGCTATCTGCAAACAGTGACAGTCTTAATTCTTCTTTTCCGAATTGGATTCCTTTTATTTCTTTTTCTTCTCTGATTGCTGTGGCTAAAACTTCCAAAGCTATGTTGAATAATAGTGATGAGAGTGGGCAACCTTGTCTTACTTCTGGTCTTAGAGGAAATGATTTCAGTTTTATGCCATTGAGAGTGATGTTGGCTGTGGGTTTGTCATATATGGTCTTTATTATGTTGAAGTAAGTTCCCTCTATGCCTACTTTCTGGAGGGTTTGTATCATAAATGGGTGTTGAATTTTGTCAAAAGCATTTTCTGCATCTATTGAGATGATCATATGGTTTTTATTCTTCAATTTGTTAATATGGTGTATCACATTGATTGATTTGCGTATATTGAAGAATCCTTACATCCCTGGGATAAATCCCACTTGATCATGGTGTATGATTCTTTTATTGTAACACTTCTTTTTTCATGCCGATTAGAAAGAAGTTCTGTTCACTAGTAATGTTATGAAATGTTTAGCCTATGGGAAAGAAAATAATGAAAGGATTCCTTGGTACAAAAACTTTTGGGATCATTGCCTTAATGCTAACTGTCTGCTAATAATTATTTTTAGAAGAACTGACTGGTCTGCTTGATCTTTCTGAGAAATAAGAGTCTTCTAAAAATAAATGTCATTGCAAGAATATTGCCTATATATTTAATAATGAAATAGAAATGAAAGCCAAAATAATTTTATTCTGTCAAAAAGTAGTAATAGGGCTTCCCTGGTGGCGCAGTGGTTGAGAGTCCGCCTGCCGATGCAGGGGACGCGGGTTCGTGCCCCGGTCCGGGAAGATCCCATATGCCGCGGAGCGGCTGGGCCCGTGAGCCATGGCCGCTGGGCCTGCGCGTCCGGAGCCTGTGCTCCGCAACGGGAGAGGCCGCAACGGGAGAGGCCGCAACAGTGAGAGGCCCACGTACTGCAAAAAAAAAAAAAAAAAAAAAGTAGTAATAAATAACAGTAGGCTTAAGTTTATATATCTTTAAAAATACTGTTTACCCAAACAGAACATATGAACTATTTTGGTCACCTTTAGTAAGTAATATGCTGTTCAATATCTTTAACAATTTATTAGCACTGATAAAAGCATAAATGACAATGTCTAATCTCTTCTATGTATATGCAGTCGTGGTGAAAGTTTTGTTGTTGTTTGAGTTCTGTTTTATTATTTATATTCCATCTGCTTTAGAAAGGAATTTAAAGTCATTTACCAAAAAAAAAAAAAATGGCATACCAAAAAGCAAACCCAAAACACACCTTAGCGGACATCAATTAAAGAAGGTGAAGAGGGAAAGTGAGGAATAAATACAAATAGGGTACCTAAATTAAAGGAATATCATTAATTCTGGGCTTCCTTATAATTAAGACAATAAAGAAAATTGAGTTATATACCACTTAATAAATAATCATTTCTCTTTTTTCTACACATATTTTCTTGCCCAACACATATTTAAATTGAATTACCATAAAGCTAGGTTTCCTAACAAACTGGAATGCATTTTTAAAATGGTAAAGATCCTGAAAATTGCTGATTTACAACGTTTATGAAAGTTATATGACATGTTTAGTTGTGATGATTTAGACATATATTTTAAGATATGCCAAATAAGTGGAATCCATTCAAAAGATGACCGCAAAGTTGGAAACATATTTTTGATGAAAGCAGATGAGCAGATGCAGTCTTTTGTTTGCAATTTCAACTTAAGTCAATCAGGTGAAGATACAGCACTAAACAAATTTAGTCTAAATCCACAGAGAATGAGCAATATAAAAGGGTCCTTCTACACTGGTTATCTTTGTTTGGCTCATGATATTACACTGAAAGGAATATGAAGTTGAAAATCTTTCAGAGATGAGTGACCAGAAGAGAACAGGACTGAAAGCTAACTCAAGGAACTTCTTCTCTTTGTATCATATTCCACTTCCAATCCATTAGGAGAAACGGTTGGCTCTACCTTTGAAACATACCCAGAATCTGAGCAGTTTTAACCTCCTCCAGTGTTACTGTTCTGTCTCAAGCCACCATCATCTCTTGTCTGAATTATTGTAATAGCCTCCTAATTGGTCTCTCTGCTTTCACTTTTGTCCCCCTAAGGGTTATCCTTAACACAGAGAAATCTTTTTAAAACTTAGGTAGATCGTGTCACTCTTCTGCATAAAAACCTCTAATAGCTACCCATTTTACTTTTAGTAAAAGCCATAAACCTTAAAATGCCCTGCAAGACTCCATGTGATTTGGGACCCCTCTGACTTCGTCTACTATGCTAGTCCTTCCTTACTGGGCTCCAGGGGCACCGGCCTCATTGCCAGCCACGCTCTTGCCCTTGGGCTTTTGTCAGGTTGTGCCCTTAGCATTTAGCTAACTTCCTTCCCCTTTTAAAGACTTTTTCAAATCTCACCTTCTTAATGGGGCTTCTTTGAACAAGCTGTTTAAAATTGCAACCTGCCTTTCTCCCCTCTGTAACTCTTGATCCCCCTACCCTAATCTCTTTTTTTTTTTTTTTTTTTTTGCGGTATGTGGGCCTCTCACTGTTGTGGCCTCTCCCGTTTGCGGAGCACAGGCTCCGGACACCCGGACACGCAGGCTTAGCGGCCATGGCTCACGGGCCCAGGTGCTCCGCGGCATGTGGGATCTTCCCGGACCGGGGCACGAACCCGTGTCCCCTGCATCGGCAGGCGGACTCTTCAACCACTGTGCCACCAGGGAAGCCCTAATCTCTCTTTTTTTTTAAACAGCTATACTTAAGCATAATTCACACAAAAAAATAAGTATTCAAGATGCGAAATTTGATGTTATCACAAATTCACACACCTATCAAACTATCATCATAATCAAGGAAATGAACATATTGTTAATAGGAAAGTTTCCTTGTGTCCTCTTGTAATCCTCACTCCACTCTCCAGACACATCCACAGGAAACCACTGATTTACTTGTCTATCCCTATAAATTAGTGTGCATTTTCTAGAATTTTATATAAATGGAATTGATGTAGGAGATAGATGGGCTCCTGGGCCCGACAGGTGGTGTTTGTCAAGTGGAGTAAAACTGAAGCTTTGTTCTCACCCAGACACTCCAAGGACAAAGCTAGTAGCAGAAGCTGAGCTCTGTTGAAGTAAAGAGATAAGATGACCGTGCCTGAGGTCAAGGAAAGCTTCCCTGTCTGCACATGCGTAGGAAGGCTCCTTGGGGGTCAAAAAGGGAGGGAGCGCCACCTCCATAATATGCGTGGACATACACCCACAGACCTCTGTGGTGGGATCCATCTTAGCAAAAAATGTGCACACATGTTGGGGAGTGTCCTAGAAAAGGTCAGATGTGGAAAAAACTGAGATAATTGGCCAAAGGTAAACAAAGACCCAGAAGGACTGTCCTATATAAGGGATTTAAATCATCTCTTTACTGGCTCCTCCTCATTAGGAAGGACGCCCACACCCTTTCTCCCTCCCTGTGTACTTCTGCTTAGCTTCTGACTTAAATAAATAAACTGCTTCCCTGTGTGCTCTCCCATATGTTGTGCTGTGCCTCTAATAATAAACTTTGTACCTGTTTTTACAGTTTTTGCCTCCTTGAAACATTCTTGCTTTCAAAAGTGGGAAAGAGCCAGAGTCACTTTGCTTCTAGCCCCTGGTGGTCTAGTGGCTAGGATTCCTGATTTTCATCCAGTCTACCCAGGTTCAGTTTCTGGGCAGGGAACTAAGATCCCTCTTCAGGACTGCTCACTGCTATCCTTCCAAGATCAGAATCATAGAGCATGTGCTCTTTTTGTCTGGCTTCTTTCTCTCACTGTGTCTGAGATTCACCATGTTGGTGCACATCAGTAGTTCATTCTTTTTTTTACAGATGAATAATATTCTATTGAATGAATGTATCACTATTTGTATATTTATATTTTGATAAAGATTTTAAATGTCTTCAGGTTTGTGCTATTACAAATACTTTGAACTTTTGCGTCCAAGGCTTTTTATGAACGCATGCTTTCATTTCCCTTGGGAAGGTACCTAAAAGTGGGATGGTTAGGTCATATGGTAGGTCTATATTTAACTTTTTAAGAAACTGCCAGATATTTTTTCAAAATAGTTGTACCGTTTTACATTCCTACCAACAATATTGTGGCATTTCTAGTTTCTCCACAATCTTGCAAAGGCTTGACATGGCCAATCATTTTAATTTTAGCTCTTTTCATGTACTTATCTGCCATCTGTGTATTTTCCTTGGTGGTGTCTGTTGAAATCTTTCACCATTTTTTTTTATTAGGTAGCCTGTTTCATATTACTGAGTTTTCAGGGTCCTTTATATGTTCTCTATATTATTACTTTATCAGATAGTGATTTCCTAATATATTCTTTCTGCCTATGGTTTATTTTTTTAATCTTTTACCTGTGTCTTTCAAAAAGCAGAAGGTGTAATTTTGATAAAGTCCAATTTATCATTTATTTTCCTTGATTGGATTGTGCCTTTCTTGTCATACCTAAGAAATCTTTGCTTAACCCAAGTCACAAAGATTTTCCCATTTCTTTTCTTCCAAAAGTATTATAGCCTTTGATTTTAGAGTTAATATTTATATATGGTGTGAGATATAGATCAAAGTTTTTTGTTTTTCAGGGGAATAGGGATATCCAATTGTTTCAGCACAGTTTATTGCAAAAAGGCTATACTTTTTTCCACTCAATTGCCTTTACAACGCTGTTGAAAAACAGCTGACTATGTGTAAGTGTACTTCTGAACTCTATTTGGTTTTATTGATCTATTTTTTTATCTCAACGACAATACCACATTATCTTCATTACTGTTATTCCTCTTTTCCCTACATTCTGTTTGTCTGGGCTGTTTAGATTCTTTGCATTTCCATATGAATTTTAAAATCAGCTTTAAAATTTTCTCCCAAGAACCTGTTGGGATTTTGATTGGGATTATACTAACTTTATAGATCAATTTGTGAGAATTGACATCTTAACAATCTGTTTTGTAGGACTTTTTTTCTTTTCTCTCAGCAGTGTTTTGTAATTTTTCAATCTACAGCCTGTTTACATATTTGTTAGATTTATCCCTAAGGATTTCATGATTTTTGACATTGTTTTGAATGATATTTTTATAAATTTGAATTTCTGATTGTTCATTGCTAGTATATAATTGACTTTAGTATATTGATCTGGTATTTGACAGCCTTGCTAAACTCAGTAGCTTTGTTATTGATTCCATCAGATTTTCTACAAAAATGATCATGTCATCTGCCAATGTTAGACTTCCTTTCCAATACGGCTGCGTTTTATTTCACTCCCTTGCTTTATTGTACTGGCTAGAACGTCCAGTGAAATGTAGAAGAGAAGAGATGGGAGTGAATATCCACATCTTTTTCCTGATCTTAGAGCCAAGCAATCTTTCAGATTTAGCATGATGTCAACTGTAGGTTTTTCTTGAAGTGTGTGGACTCCTATACTTTAATGTTAATAATCTTGTCTACCTTATTCCTCATTATTTGTCTCTTATCAGTTACTGGCTCATTACTCTCCATGTTCTCAATGACAGTAGCTCTCTTACTTTAGCCTTCCAATTTCCTGCTTCTAATACACAATGAGTTAAGAAGTAACATCTGTAAGTGCTATGTGTCAAGTATTGTGCTGGGTGCTCCTAAACTTCATTTGGTGGACATGACAACTTTTGTCAGGTTATATGTTCATCATTTTAAAAGTAAGGAAGGCTCACAGAGGTGACATGACAAGTGAAAATTTACACAGCTGTACAAGTATTATTCGGTCTCTATTAAGAACACTGATGATACAGATAGGCTGTATAGTGCAGGATATACAGCATATACTAGATTTCTCTTCTTGAGGTGTTCATGAGCTAATAATTGAATCTGAAACCTTTGATCTTTCCACTATGCCTCATTGCCTCCAAAGTTTGCTTGGGAAACTAGAATACCACACGTATTAGAATGACATATAACAATATGAGTACGTAAGTGCTGAGTGAGGGCTTGAGTTTTGGTCTGTTGAGGAAAATATAAGAATTTCATAACCTGGGTTTTTAAACCAACTTAACTGCTTTGTGGCCCCATTACTTTCATCCTAGTTCTCATTTGTGTTTCATATGGGAAAATGTATCTATCACAAGCTTGGAGTAAGTAGGTTGTGGCTGTGCTTGCTTTCTCATTCTGTTTCCAAAAGAATTATTTACGGAATTATAATAGAACAAGAGAAATATGTCCTTGTGGTAAATATTATCAAAAGTATGGGGATGCTCAGTTTTCACAAAGCTAGACTGTTCTCTACGCTTATCTCTCATTTTTATAGTGTATTGCTGTTTTTGCAATTTTAGAAAATAGACTAAAGCTGCTGCTTTCTAGCAATTTCTATCAAACACATCCAGAAGCTGGACTGTTTTATCTCTTCTCTCTAGAAATTTGTTGCAGTTTTCTTCATTTGAATAGTTGGCTGATGCAGTGAGTTTTCTGTCTAAATGATATTATAGGGCTTCAGAGGAAGTGGCTGTGCTTTTTAAGTAGGGTTTAATACACAATCTTGCAGCTGCTACTCAGCAAACAAGAGATATGTGTGTTCTCATAACCAACCAGTATAATGTTCTGCTGCGGTAATGCTGTTGGGATGATGCCAAGTTGATTATGGATATTTGCATTGCAAATTCCAACCAACATTTAACTTATATGCTTCATCTGCAGAAGCTACCACAAAGGCTTGCTGGCCTGCAACTTTTCCATTATTTTCTCCGTCCAACTCTGCCTCTTCTTTTGGTTCCTCTATCTTGGTAACAGAACACTGTTAGTATTTCTGAAAATTATTTTATTTTTCAAGGCATCTCTGCTTCTATTATCACAGAATAATGAAATTATTTTTTAAGACCTCCAGCGATTTAATACCCATTCCATTCCGAATCATCCACGTTGAAATTCCTAGAGAAACTAATTCATCAGGTTATTTTTAAAAGAAATTATTTAATAGCTTTCAGTTACCTATTTCAATTAAAAACTTATATTTCTTGGTGTCCTTAAATATCCCTCCCAATTTTATGATCAAACTTTCTAGCTTAATCTCTGCCTGTATCCACTTCCACTCTTCAGACAACACTACAGCCACATCAGACTATGAAATACGTACTTATTTTTTGTATGCTACCTGGAAAAGTCTATATCCTCCTTCACTACCTGGTAATCCCCACCATCCTTTAAGAATCAATTTGAATGTTATTTCATTTAAGAAGCTCTATTACTTAAGTCCTTTCTCCCAACAACTACTCAAGACTGTTTACATTCTATAGTGAGTAAACCTGTGTTTTGGAACATGAAAAATTCAGATCAGTATAAGTTTAGTTTATGTAATTTTTTGGTAAATTATTTAATCTCTCTGAGAATCACTCTGCCTTACTATAAAAAAACAGTATAGTTGTAAGATTTAGATCCTTGTTATTCAAGGTATTAACCAAGGAACAGCAACATTGGCATCGCCAGGGAAGTTGTTAGAAATGCAACATTTCAGGTTCCTCCTGAAACCTATTGAATCAGAGTGTGAATTTTAACACAATTTTCAGGTGATTTGTATGCACATTCATTAAAATCAGAGAAGAACTGACATAGGGACAAATGGTAACTACATCTAGCCTTGTGCTCTTCAACCAGTATGTATGTTCAGTAAATAGTTGTTTCTCTTCCCATTAGGCTGTTCATCCATAATACCTTGAATATAATATTAATTTATAACAATTATTTATTTACTTGTATTTTTCATCTATTAGATTGTCAGCTTCTTAGTGATAGAGACCTTTGTATCTCAAACACTTGGCTTTATGCTGATATATAGTAAATCCTCAATAAATGTTTATTGATAAGGTCATTAACTAGATTTGCAACATTTAGAACTGTATAATGAAGGTAAAATTGGTGTTTCTAAACACTGAAATTCTAAACACAACACTAAAAAATTCTAATTTATTAAGGTAATGGTAACATGCGATCTTTGGATAGTATATACACAAGTTCACTTATTGATCATCACTTTAGAAATCACTCATCTGTGAAGATGAATTAAATTATTCATTGGTGTGTTTATGAGTCTCACAATCTACTGTATTGTTTTGGTACTTTCATTTTTAATTAGATAATTAATTATATTGCCCTGTATTGAGCAAAGATAAGTGCTACAAAGGATTAAAGAGAGAAATGAAAATAAGGGACAAAACTCTTGTCATATATATTAGAAAGTTGCCATAATTTTGGAAGGATTAGATGTAGATTACCTAGAATCCCAGTGGCTCAGACTGGATAAGGACTGGAGCATATTCTTCCTGAAGGACAATGAGGTACCCAAAGGGCACAATGCCCTCAAGATGATAACCTTAGGAGAATTTCAGATGGGCACTAGTACCAAAGTCAGGGCCTGGCACATCAAATTGAAGTTGCTGAATGTTTATTAAATGAATTAATGTCATGGATTCATTAGCAAGTTAAGCAAAAAGTATAACTGTAGAATATTCTAATGATAAGTGGAGAATGCTGGGAAACAGAAAATTGCACAGAATATTATTTCAAATATATTTTTGATATTATCTCAAATGTGCACACAGAAAATTCTGTCAGTACCACGTAACACTTAATAGTCTGCTGCCACTTTGCTGGGTTCTGTTGCCTGAGTGGGGGCACTGACCCTTTCATGGATGCAACTATTTTTCTTTCCTGTGCAGTGCCACCCCTGTCATGCACTGGAGTTGCTTGGACTGGATCACACTACTTCTAGCAGACACCACTGTTTTGGCTAGCACTCAGTTGCCTTTAGATCCCTGAACCTACTGAGTCAATGGGTATAACTGCTATTACTGTATGTGCTCATTCAAAGAACATTGCCAGTGCTTCACTTGGAGTATAGTCATTGATTGATTGATTGATGGCAAGCTATTACCCTTGCCTACACTACACACTCTTCATATCTTTTCCTAAGCACAAAAGCCTTTTCTACTGAGTCCAAAAAAATGAATCAATTCCAATAGTGACTGACTTTTACAGAAGTAAAAGAAGTAGAGAAACTTGCCCAAACTTACACTCTAATGCAGTACCCTGACTTTGGGTATTGGCGTTGTGTATACGTGACCTCACAGTATATAAACTTATCTCTTCTTTGTGAGTATGCATATTCTTGGCCAGACTCTCTGGACCCTGTCTCCCTCAAATAGCTGGTTTTTGAAGTTCTAGCCATGTCAAGGTGAATCAGTGATGTTGTGGATATCTGCATCTATAGTCTGAATAATTGGGTGAAATAGTGTTATTGACTTTCCAGGTTTGTTGCATTAAATAGAATAATGTGTGTTATAAAGCTCTTTTCAAACTATTATTATAATTACAATCATCACCATTCTTTATTAGAGAGCCAAAGCGTCTAGCACATGATAATGAGATGCCTTGTGAGTACCAACTTGAACAGTGTTTGTCATCTTAATTTCAGTTTCCATTGAAAAGTTCCCAAACCTTAGACTTGTGGCAATACAAGTAGAAAGATGTCTGAAATATCTCAGAAACATCCCCAATGAAGTTGAATTCTCTAGACAAAAAAGAATAAGCTTGTTCCAAACCCGAAAAAGTTAAGCAGTATGGATTTCTAAAGGTAATGCAAACATGCTTTCACCAGAGATTAGCACAAAATCCTCTTTTTGATATTCAAATCTCATTAAATATATTCTGACTTATGTTTACTATCTTCTCAGAATATATGAGCCTATTCTAATTTTGCCATCAATGTAATTGGTAGCATTGAAATGACTTACCCAGTTCACAAAGCTAGTCAGAAACAAAACTAGAATATAAACCTCATAAAACCCAGAATAATATACATTCCAGGATAATATCAGTGAAATAGATAAACTCAAGACAACATACTGAGCTCACTCATTAATGCAAGATTAGGGAAAGAGCAGTTCGACACTCATATTAAAAATATTTTAGTAGAATGTGTTTATGTATAGATTTTGTCCAAGATATTAAGAATGAGGGCATTTCCTCAAAGACTTATGAGAGCACTGAAACATTAAAAGTCCAGTAAACTCTCATTAGAATGTCCACAGCGTTTTTGAAAAGAGTGGAATTATTTTTGGCTGATTTTTGGTTACTACCATGAGGACTCTGACCCTGCACAAAGTGACTCTCATTGAAATAACATTAATATGTTTTGTCCCTTAAGTTTTACCAACTTTTTTCTCTAATTGTACTGCTTGAAGATTATAAAAGATCCCCATTTCATTGGAATGTTTCACTAAAAAAGTATTTGGGGACTTAATTCCCTGATGACAGTTTTCATCGTAAAAAGCTACAAAGGAGCACTGTTATCAGGATACTCAAGTACAACTTCAGCACTATCTCTTGACAGTCTTGAAGACTCTGACAAATTACTTAGCTCTTTGTGCCTCAGTTTCCTAAACTGTGTGATAATCCAGTAACTGTTTATCAGTCCCCAACTTAGGTCCCTGTTACTGTGCTGAGTGCTGGAGCTATAAAGATGAGTAATAAATTGTTTTTTCCCTGAAGGGACTCAAATTCTGTCACAGGTGGCACAAGTCAAATAAAACAACTTATGCAAAGGTTTTTGATTAATTGTAAAGTTTTCTGCAAGTGTAAGGGTTGTAACATTCAGTTTGTAATAGAAGTGGAATGAGCCGTTACCAGTTATGATTTGAAAGTTGCTCCCCATGCTTACATTCTTCAAGTCCTTGTGATACTGGGAAATAGCTGGTTAAGTATTACTGATGATACCTTCTGGGGTCACTTGATGGGCTCAGGGATGTGCTTCAGTGTAGAAGCCTTCTGGAGAAGGAAGTACATTGTAAAAATACATTGTATGCAGGGGAACTAAGAGAGAGCCAGAGTGAAAAAGCGCAAGAGAAGAGGTAAATGTGCTAAACTTTGCCTAATCCACAGTGAAGCAGCATTGCCTAGACTTTGTCTCTGGATAAAACTGTTTCTAGGGGCTTTCCTGGTGGCGCAGTGGTTGAGAGTCCACCTGCCGATGCAGGGGACACGGGTTCGTGCCCCGGTCTGGGAAGATCCCACATGCTGCGGAGCGGCTAGGCCCGTGAGCCATGGCCGCTAAGCTTGCGCGTCCGGAGCCTGTGCTCCGCAACGGGAGAGGCCCCAGCAGAGAGAGGCCCGCGTACCGCAAAAAAAAAAGTCCTATTTGCCTTGATGAAATGACTAGAAAGCAGAGATATATGAAATAAGATCGGTTCATCAGGACGTAAAGGTAAACTTTTGAATTTATCTTCCAGGCAACCTGGAAGATATTTTTCTGTGCGCCGCCAATCATAATTTTTTTCCAGCTTATCTTCTTGGTCTGCAGATGCCTATCTTTTCCCCTTTACTATAATTTCCACAAGAACTTTTCATTCTAAGGAGGGCACCGTTTATTTGCTAAAATAAAATGATTGAAAATTAACGGTATTCTAAAAGATTTATTTCCTTTTTGTGGAGAATCATTCTTCATTCAAAACGTATTTATTAGTGAACTGCTGTGCAGGAACTGTCCTGGAATCTGGGAGTTAAAAATCAATACTGCCTGCCGTGAGTGTCATATAATCTACCTGAAATGCTCTTTCCCTGGGAATCTGTATGGCTCTTCGCTCTCGTCATGCCCTTCAGGCAGTTACTCAAATACATTCCTCAGTTAGGGCTCTCCTTGTCCCCTCACCTAAAATTTCAACCACACCCCTACACGCCTAACTTCCTGTCTTGTTTTTTCCTCTCTCAGCAATTATTACCATCTGCCTACTTTACTTGTCTTATTTATTATCTCTCGCAGTAGAATATAAGATCCATAAAAGAGGTATTTGTCTTTTGCTTTAGATCTATAAGTCTAGGCACTTAGAATAATACCTAACACATAATTGGTATTGAATAAATAAATGTTGAATAATGGAAGAATGGCCGAGCTACCATTACAGTCCTTATATGGATACCAAACAATCCTTTTTTGCTGCCTATGAGGATGTGATTCACTCTTCAGTTGACCATCTAGGTATTTTTTAAAAATATCAATGTTTATTTGCAATCCTAGGGAGGATATTCTGTACCATTTTAATCCTGGAGTTTAACTCAGCAGCCAAAGTAGTGAAAATGAAGTGGCAAAAGGAATGTGTGTATGGGGAATAAATGAAATGAAATCTTTTTTTTTCCCAGAGGAGAGTGGGGGTAAAGCATTCGCCACTAATATTTTATATGGATTAGGCAGTATTAGCCTCTAAAACTATTAGACAAATTTGTTCAGGAAACTGGCTTTGGAAATTTGAGCAAAGCATGATGATGTAAAAATTAGATAAAATGTGACTTGATTGGCTCCCTGCCATTGAATTTGTATAATCTCCACAACCGTTACTGTATCAGTTTACCTACAGTATCAGCTTTTCACTGGACTTTGGTAATAATCCTTGGGGGAGGGGGGCTAGAGAATAACTAGAATGATATATGTACCTTCTAAGCATTGAGTCATTTTGTCCCCTAGTCTCAGTAACATCTAGAACCTTGTCTAGTATCATGGGTCATTTTTTATTCCTTTGAACTAACAAATACTCCTATTTCCACTTCTTGGTGCCTAATCCTTTTTGTGTGTGTGTGTTTTCTTTCTTGCTACCTATCAAAGTAGACTATTGCCCACCTTAAAACCTGCCCCTACAACTTCATCACAGTGTATTTAAAAAACTAGTTAAAATAGATATTTTCTATTGAAAGAGGTATCCAAAATAACCCCAAGAAACAGTACATCTCAACAGACTAATATGTCTTGAGCACATTGAGAACAGAGCTAAAATTCTGCGCCCTCGAGTTCCAAGCGTACATATTTTAAGAGTATTGTGAAAGGCAGCCTTTAAGATGCCCCTTCTTTCCAATGATTCTTGCCTTCTGGAATTCATGCATTTGTTTTAGTGCCTGCTCTCACTAAATAGGGCTGACCTTGTTTAACCATAAGATATTGTGGAAATGATGGATTGTGTGTAACTTCTGAAGCTATGTCATAAAATACACAAAATACATTGCACCTTCTGCCTTGTTCTTTCTTGATCACCCAGTCTGGGGGAAACCATCTGCCATGTCATGAAGACTGCTTTAGCAATTCTATGGTAAGGTCTGTGTGGCAAGGAACTAACACCTCCCGCCAACAGTCAGCACAAAATTGCCATCCGTGTTAGAAAGATACTTTGGAATTAGATCTGCCTGCCGCAGTCAATCCATCAGATAACTTGAGCCTCACCCAACAACTTGACTGCAACCATATGAAAGACTGAAAGCCAGAACCGCGCATCTGAACCATTCTTGGATTCTGATCCAAAGTTACTGTGTAATACAATAAATTTTTTAAAATTTATTGTTTATTTTTTATTAAAGTATAGTTGATTTACAACTAAACCACTAAACAGAGTAATTTTTTGGCATAACAATAGATAATACAAGAATGTTCTACCATATTTTCAGAGAACGTAGTATATTTCTGTGGCATCCCTTATACCAGTGATTTGATCCTCAAAACCACTTTTTAAGAAAATCATACTGGATGTTCCAACAAGTTGTTAAAGAAAATAAACCAAAAGCTAAAAGGCTTAAGATGATTTGTTCAAGGTTATACATGCAGAGAGTGATACGGTTGAGTTGATCCAGGCCTAATGACTCCAAAGGCAGTGCTCTTTCTGCAAACCATCTGTCTCTTCAGATGCCAAAGTTTTAGTTTTCTGAATCCCTTAAATATTGTCTGGACCTATTTTGCAAACCACAGCTGCTTTGGTCCCATGGTGCTTGCTTTATTTTTCTCTCCTCTCCTCCTGTTCTCTCCCCTCCCCTCCCCTCCCCTCCTCTCCTCTCTCTCCTCTCCTCTCCTCTTCCCTCCCCTCCCCAGCCCCCTCCCCTCCCCTCCTCTTCTCTTCTCCTCCCCCTCCCCTTTTCTTGAATTTCTTTCTTTTCTCTTTCTCTCTATGTCTGTCCTTCAATAACCCAGAGCAAAAGTGGTACTAAAATTTGTATTAGTGGCAAAAAAGAAATGTTCATAAGTTCATTTTGCATCCATGGGAAAGATAGAGGCCTTCTTCTCTCCAGTGTGCAACTACTGTTCCTGTCTTCCTGATCATTTTCCTCAGCCACATTGCCGTATTGGCAGCTCTATGTTTGGAACTGAGCAAAAGGAAAGATGGAGTGGAGGAAATTTTGCTTACTCACTCTCTCCCACCACTGTGCACTCTCTCCACAATGCCCAGGGATCCCAGACACTGAACTAATAGCATAGAGTTTAGCGTCATCAACAAACATAGAGGGACTCAGACGACTATCATTCTAAATTATACCATGCTGAGAAACTAGGAAATCAACCCTACCGTTTACTTAAATATGTGTAGAAGGAATATCTCAGTTTTCGCCAATATTCACAGCCTTGTGAATAGAGGCCTGTAGAATCTATTAGCAACTCAGCTGGTATCACAGTGACTATAATGTGAGACTAAAGGAAAAAAGGACCCAAACTGAGATAACAGAAGAAACAGAATTTCATAAAAACAAAAATCAAAACCAGTGAATTTTTACTGTTTTCTAGATGAGGAGGTATTTGTTATTATAATGAAATATATATTTATAGTTCTCGGTGTCTAGAATAACTGAACTGTTTGTTATCTGTAGTTTATTATTGTCTCTCTCAAATAATTACTTCCAGGAAATCAATATTTGTATTATCAAGAATTTAATCCATTTCATTTTACTTCTACAAATTTATTAACTTATAAACTCATGATAAAAATTATGGGTAAGAGCCTTGTTAGCTATTACTGAAAAATCATTAAAGATGCAAAAGGCATATTTCATCATTGTTTTATGAATGGAAAAAAATAAATACTGCATTTGTTTCTTTTTTTATTCCCAAACATTTTCTTCTATATAAGGGCTGAAATTTTCAAGGCAATACCATTCTTTAAATTATAAATTTGGATTCCACTTTATCCTTAATGCACTGACTTGTCACCAAGTGTTCCAGGCCAGCAGTATCAACAGTTACCCTGTTTGGTGGCTTATATTTCAAACTTTGACTCTACAGAGAAATAATAATAAAAATATCATTATGATTCAAGGGAAGATAATTATAAGGTGATAGATAGTGATGGTCTTAGAGGAGTCAGTTTACTGTCCTCGGCACTGATTCATTTTTCTCTTGTGACTGTCTCAGTGATTCCTAGCAATTCCCCCTCATAGTGTACAGAGTTAAGAACTTTCTACAACCATCACATGACAAAGAAGTGATAAACCAGAGACTAAAAAAATTATTTCTGAACTTGCCAAAACTGCCTGTTTTATGTTTCGAAAACCTGAATCTGCAGAATGTACTTGACTTGGGCCGAATTTGATTGCCCTTAAACCATCTGTTTCCAGAAATCAAGGGTTGTAAATTCATCTTTGCCTCAGCCTCCCCTGTCCATGTTCCTTTCCTCCTGACCTACTAAAGTGCCCGTAACATAAAGCCACAATAACCTACCACAAAAAAACCTCTGCTAACTGATGGCATTCTTACTTTTAGACTGACTCTCCTGCTGCAAGCAAATGAAGCTTTCTTTTTTCTCATCTGTTAGAGTTTAATCTAGGGCCCATGACAATAGCTTTCCTTGCCAAAGTGAGGGGGCTCTGTTCCTGACTACTCCCTTCTCACTTTCCACAATCTCCTCTCAGGTTGTTTGTTCTTCTTTTACCCCATTGCTTCATGGCATTGGCTGTTCCATTGCTGTGGATCACTTTTGTAGCTTGATTAATAGTCAGAATCCTGGTCTTCATCAGAAATAATTCACAAAGCTGCTATTCTGTTCTCTGAGGAAAGTGGTATCTTTTAGCTCAGGCAACACCTTCCTCCCTACAGGTACCATTTCAGTATTGCAACATCTTGTAGGTTAAAGTTGAATACTCCATTTTGTTTCTGTTTGAAAACAACTTTGGAGATGTGTGAAGTAGATCCCTTCTTCCCCTTCTCCCTTCTTTCATTATCGTGTCACGTGGATATATACCTATCTTTCTTCTTGAAGAAGAAAGAAGAAAAGGCCAGCCCCTCTATGCGTACTCCCGACCTAAGCCCTATTGATTTCTTAAGGCTTTTGCTCCTGGAATGATCCTCTGTATTGTCTGTGTTATCAATTTCTCCCTTTCTACTGGACCTTTCCCATCTATAGCTAAACAAGCTTTAATAATGTCTATCTTAACAATAAATGACAAACCCCATAAAAACTGTAATCTAACAAAATATCATCTAACCTTAGCCCTAATTCCCTTCCAATTACTATCTCATTTCTCTGCTGCACTTCCTAAAAAAAGCCAAAAAACAAAAACAACTTGAAGGAATTATCTCTAGTCATTACCTCTACTTCAATTCTTTCTTCTGCCTGCTCCAGTAACGATTTGATCATGACTACTCCACTGAGGCTGCTGTTGCCAAGGTCACCCATGACCTTCATAATATCAAATGTAATGTTTATTTTCTCTTTCATATCTTAAAGTCCAACCATACTAGACTTAATTGTCCATTCCTCCTTTTGAATCAGTTTTTCTCTTGACTTCCATTGCATCTCCCTCTTCTAGTTCTCCTCTTATCTCAAAGGCCCCCATTATGATTTTTGGCACTTCTTTCCCTGATATACTTATAAATGTTAGAATAGTACAGGAATTCATCTGAGTCCTTCCTCACTGTTTCTCTTTTTTTTATCCACACAGTATTCTCAGGAGATTTCACCCAGTCTCATGGTTAAAAAGCTGGGACAAAGTGAGAGAGTAACATTGACATATAAACACTACCAAATGTAAAATAGATAGCTAGTGGGAAGCAGCTGCATAGCACAGGGAAATCAGCTCAGTGCTTTGTGATGACCTAGATGGGTGGGATAGGGAGAGGGGGAGGGAGACGCAAGAGGGAGGAGATATGGGGATATATGTATATGTATAGCTGATTCACTTTGTTATAAAGCAGAAACTAACACACCATTGTGAAGCAGTTATACTCCAATAAAGATGTTTAAAAAACAGAAAAAAAAAGATGTAATCAGTTAATCCCTAATTCCCTTCAAATGCAATCAAATTCCTCATCCTGGTTTACAAACCCCTTTTCTTCTCTTGTAATTCTGTCCCTCACTCAATATGCCTCACCAACACTGGTCTTCTATGTATATCTGAGCTTTCCCCTACCTGGAATCCTCTTTTCCCTGTTCTTTGAATGGCTATGTCCTTCTTATTATTTAAATATCATCTCCTTAGAGAAAACAACTTAATCACAATTATATGATTATATTTTCAGTATTTTTAAAGCACATTATTATATGATAGTGTCTTATTATTTATTGCATATACAACTAGTATTTCCATGAGAAGTCTGACAGCCTTGTATCTCTCATTAATTGTGGTGTACTGAATGCCTGGAACAGTGTCTGGCACAGAGTAGGTAATTAATGATCGTTGAATAAGTGAATGTATTGTAAACCTGGGCTTCTCTGTGATTCAGCTGAAAACCCTAAGCTAGATAAACAGACTGCTTACAGATACTATATATCAAAACTACTGAATTATTTTGCCTTAATGAGCTTGAAGTTCCTGGAAGAGAAAAATGTCTGAATTAGGTTCTAAAGAATGAATGCAGTTTATTTAGACAGTGTCTTAAATTAATCTTTTTTTTCACTGCAATATGCTGGCATTTGAATGCATTTTAAGAATTAGAAAAGACAAAAATTGGTAAGAAAATACTGCACTTCTAAAAAAAAAATTTATTTTTAAAGATCTGCTCCGCTGATCTTTAAAAACCATTTAATTTTCACTTTTTAAATAATTGCATCTTTAAAAATAAAAACAAAACAGCAAAACGTATGACAGTTTCCTGACTTATGTACAACCTATCTATTTGTTGTTGTTGTTTTTGTTAGACTAGCTGGTGATAGCATGATTTTCAGTCTCTTTCTTGAAAGTTTAATACAAAACCCATGTGAGATTCAAATTAAAAAAAAATAAAATCAAAGTACATGAAATTAAAAAAAATGGCACTTACTTACAACTGCTGTATTAGAATGTAGGTTAGAAGGGGTGCATTGTACTGTTTGGAATATTAAATTTTACTGTATGCTCTGGGGAATCAGAGCTTTATCACAGGTTGAAAGTATAAAAGCATTTAAACAAAACATAATTCCGGGAAGGAATGGCAATACATTAGGCAATTTAAAGAAACAAAAGGAAACATTTTCATTTTATCTATGTTAATGTGTACTTTCAAAAATGTGTGCATCTTTTTTTCAAAGGAATATTTGTTTTATAAAAGTGAACTCAATTTGAATGTAATTCATACACTTGTTTTAATTATGCACTTACTATGTTCCAAGCATGTGCCTGTTTCCGTCAGATATATTATACACTAAAATTATAATAATAACAAATGAAATCCAGTAATAGGCCCAGGGATTGGCTCCAAGAGAACAGAATGAATTCTAAAACTCTCCATTTCTGTGTAACAAAATGTAAAGTTTTTTATAGCTGTCATGATTGTAAAACTCATGATCATATTCTTATTTATATAAACATTTTATAGCAAAATTGCACTTAAAAGAAAGCAGTAGCAACTGGACAGATCTTTGAAAAATCTGAAAAATTCAAATTAGAGTGAAAATGACCCTAATGATTAGCAAAAAATGGTGAATCAGAGAAAGAAATACACGATGGACTGGACATTTTACTGCTTTAAATCTGTCTTCCTTTGGTATTTTGAAAAAAAAACTTTTCACTGGGGAAATAGTTTCTCCCATGTAATATATTATGTATTCTGGTCTATTCAGTATTGTAATATGCAGAAAAATAGTATTATTTTAGAAAAATTAATGTTCTGTTAAGTCAGGAGTTTCAAAATGCTCCAAAACATGAGTATGGTCCCTTTGCAAATCCAGAAAGGAACATACAGGGATCTTTACATCTGGGAGATGGAGCTCGGAGTAAATGAGTAAGAAATAGATTCAGCATCCAATTATCTTTATCTATTTGTTGAGGCAGTTCTGAGCCACTTGATGGAGAGATTAAAAGGTAAAAAAAGCAATACAAATAGGTAAAGCTTTTGAATTTGGACAGCTCACGGTGGGAGAAACCTACAGTCAGGTGTGAATGTTAATATTCATAGTAAATAGAAGAGAGATTAAAGAGGTAATTAGCACCTTTCTTATAAATGTTTAAAATGCATAGCTAAGACAAAAAATGACCAGAGTGATGACAAGCATTGAAGACAATCAGGACATAAAATGCTAAACAAGAGATATTCAGAAAATACAACATTATCCCAGTTAAATCAGTGACCAGGCAATTAACTGGTATTATGCATCTAAATTTTTTAAACAAATAATAGTCTAGTTATGAAAGTAATACGTCAATGTGGAGAATTTTGAAAATCTAAAAGCATTAATAAGAAAATGAAAATCGCCCATATCGCTTCCACTCAAAGACAACCATTTAGCAAACTTACTTTCTTCCAGCCCTTTTCGCATGGACACATAAAGCATTTAGGTTGGGGAAAGGGCAAATTTTGGATAATATTTTATATAACATTATATATTTAAATTATTTTTATTATTACATAAGTAATACACTTTCATTGTATGAGATTTTAATACAATAAATTGGCACATAAAGGAAATTAAAGCAAACCGTAAGCCCACCATGCAGTGAATCCGTTGTTAATTAACAGGTTGGTTTATAACCTTATGTTATTTTTTCTGTTCCTTCTCCAGCCTTATCTACCCTCTCTTCCTAAACTTAATTTTACTTCTCTGTGCATGTATCTCACCAATGTTCTTGGCTCCTTGTTCTTGGCTTTTGGCTTAACCAGATGTCCTTGCAGTTTATAATACAGTCTCCCCACCTTCCATGCACAGGATTTTCCTGGCTAATTTATTTACATTGTGGTTCAGAAATCACTCCTTCTCTATCCCTGTCACCAGTAAGTTTCTTAATTTCACCTGCTCTCATTTCAAGTAAGTGATCATCAATCCTGGAGTTCCCATAAGATTTAGTATAAAGCTCCATCAGTTCATTTAGAAGAAATTGTACTTATTCTGTTTATGTAACTGTGTTTACCTCTAGAGCATGGCTCTTGTACCCGCTGTACCTGTCATAATATATAGCCTGCATTAGATGCTCAAATATTGTTAGTTAAAATAATAATAATCATTATATTAAAAAGTTTTATCTCTACTTTTTTCTCTTTGATGTTTTGGAACTTCTATTAGATATTTACCAACGTATACCTGTTTTTTATAAAAAATATTTCATTTTTCCTATTTGTGGATATGTATGTATACAACACATATACGTTTAGTATATGTATTAGTATGATTGGTACTCATATTAGTTTCCTAGGGCTACTGTAAAAATTACCACATATGGATGACTTAAAACAACAGGGTTATTCTTTCACAGCTCTAGTGGTTACAAATTCAAAATCAAAGTGTTGGCAAGGCCACACTCCCTCCAAAGGTTCAAGGGAACAGTCATTCCTTACCTCTTCCTAGCTTCTGATGGTTGCTGATAGTCTTTCTCATTTCTTGGCTTATAACTGCTTTACTCCTATCTGTCTCCGTCATCACATGTCCTTTTTCCTCCATGTGTTTCCTCTGTGTCTGTGTCCGAATCTCCCTTTCTTTTCTATTATAAAAACACCAGTCACTGGATTTAGGATCCACCCTAATCTAGCATGTCATTATCTTAATTACCTCTGCAAAGACTATATTTTCAAATAAGTTCACGCTCACATGTACCAGAGATTAGGACTTGGACATCTCTTTTTTGGGGATACTATCTAACCTACTACAGTACATGATACCACAAATGCTCTATACATTTATATTGGCATATTTCCTTGACATTTATATTGGCATATTTCCTTGGAATTCTCAAGAAAATCAGCTTTAGAGTCATTTTATTTAAAGTCGACAAATGGAAAAGTAGTATCTGCTGGAATGGGTTTGAGACATGCATCTATATTCCTTTTTATTGGTTTGTAATTTTAACAAATGTGTCCATTACTGAAGTCCCTGGGCATGTCCTTGTAAACTAAGTATCATAATATAAAATTTTAAGATGCTAATAATTCTCTCACAGATGACTGAAAGATGAACCTTCTGCTTAGCAGAGTAACACTAAATATAATTAGGTTTCACCAGCTATCCCATTAATTGAACATACTTCCTAAACTTAATTCTATGATGTGTTTTCTACAGTATTATTACTACGGATATTATCACTATAGATTTTGTTGGTTTCTTGTGCTGAAAGAGTTTAGAGTGCTTACACATGGTAAAATAAGTGAAATACATTTTAGAAGGTTAGTATATGAATGGATAATTCACATCATTTAAAAGAGATGTGAACTGAGACCTGAAACTTGAGTGATTTTTTGAATATTGTGAGACTGCCACAGTTAGAAACCTTACAATTTAGATCCATGTGGTGAGGTGTAGGTAAAATAGTGAGTGAATGGTATAATGTAAAATGGAATAAATGCAATAAAATGAAATTAGATACAAAGTAACTTAATCAAAAAATATAAACACGTGCTATGAGAACACAGAAAAGAAGATCTCCTGAACAATATATCATTTGGGCTGGAGGTTTATGTGGATTCAGGGACAAACTGTTGCTCAGAAAAATATCGTTCATTCAACACATATTTATTGAGTGTACTATGTAAGTAGGCTCTGCAATGGCTGTACCTGTTTTCGCTGATGGATTTTGTATCCCTAGGGTAGTGACTGTGCTTATTTTTCCTTTAGCATAACCATGGTGAGCAGTGCAGTGGTAGAGAGAGAACTGGGTCTGTATCGGAGAGTCTGGATTTTTGGATCATGACTAATGATCACGAGTTCTCCCAATCATAGAACACTTTATAATTCACATTTAAATTGTTGGTTCAGACTGTCAGACTGCCTAAGAAAAATGGTCGGAGGACACGCGCTATTTAAAAAGGGGAAAAAATGATGTGGAAAAACGTTTATCCCCAAGAGGAAATACATTTATAAAAATCTAAATATTGAAGAATTTACCTATCAAAAATTTGTTTTTTATTTTAATATAAATTCCAACTATTGGCTAGTGGTGACAGTTCAACGACTACTCTAAAAATTATTAGTATGACTATCAATTCAAAAGTAGCTTGGCAAAATATAACCATAATATTTTCAATTTCTAACAAATTTATTTTATAAAATTATCATAAAACCTGACTTATATAGCACAAAGGACAATAATTAGGGACTACAGGTTCTTAGCCATCTTTTGATTCATACATTTTTTGAGAACTTTATGCAAAATAGGTGTTCTCCCCAGAAAAATGCACATACTAAAATTCGCATTAAATTTCAAGTATCAGTTGATCCTCTAAGGCATAAATCTGGATCGGTTTTCTTTCTCTTCTCTTTCCCTTTTTTTCTATCTCTTGGTGAGGTTGGTTGGGGGTGATGCAAAACTAAAAGTAAAATTCTGAGAAATCAAGTAAACAGTTTATTAAAAATTGCCTACAATGACCAAGAATGTTTATCCCAGGAGGTTGAAAGTTAGGAAGTATGTTAATAAAATTCATTACATCAAAAGGACCAAGAAGATAAGTAAACAAACAGAAAACCAATAAATCACATGTGGCAACTCCTAGAATCTGAGAGGGAGAAGAGAGACTTCAAGCCAACTAGTTCAAAGTAACACAGCATTCGATGCCAATGATTCAGGCAGGGGTGGTGAGTAAAATTCGTATATATATTGACGAAAGTGCATAGATAAGCATTTTCAGGTAATCTGAATTTAAATGAGCAAATTCAAATAATGTGTAGTATAAGTTCATGACAGGCAAATAATTAATACACATAGATCTGATTTTTTTTTTAAATCCACATACCTAAGAAATTAAAGAATACAAAGAACTTCTAACATTTAAACAAGAATTTTCTTCCAGAATGACATTGCTAAAATTAGTAACTTGACATAGTGAAACAAAAAATAGAAATCTGTGAATGTCTACTGAACTTTTAATAATAGTTTAAAATATTATATATAACAATTAAGTATAAAAATATATATAATATTTTAAATGCTGTGTAGTCAGAACTATGTTTTCTCTGTGACTTATTTTATAGCCATTGTGTATACAAAGTCCTTTCCCATTTATATCTCCTGTGATTATTTATTCATTTCTCATTGGGTTTATATGTTTTAATTTTTCATTTTTTTAACTTATCAATTTTGCCATATACTTTGATTTTCAAAATTCTTATTCTGATAAAAAATAGAATATTTCACAGTCTAATTTTGGTGGGGTACTAACATAACAGTTTTATTTTTTTTCCTCCACTTACTACCTTCAAATATCCTCTCTTGTATCTCCCTTCTTTCCAGTCATTTTCAGGTATTAAAAAATATGTTTCTCTCTAAGCCAGTTTAAAATTTTTTTCTCATGTCAAAATCTAATTTTCTCCTGCACCATTCCTTCTCACCTGTGACTCAGAGACCTGCACTGAAGGAAGATAGTTTGTCTGTTCTTTCCCCCTCCTGATCTTGTTCTCTCCTTCATATAGTATTGTTTTGTTTTTGGTTTCTATAGTCTCAGGTAAACGGGATGGAGAAATACCTGACAGAGACCTAAGGTGCATCACTTGGTTGCACTGTTGAAGTCTGTGTATCAGTGTATTTTGAGAGATAGGTATCCAAATGCTAAATAGTTACACAATGCTAAATAGTTATGCTTATAGTTATACAGTCGGTCCTCCATATAGGTGGGTTCTGCATCTTTGGATTCAACCAACCACAGATCAAAAGTATTTTTTAAAAAAAATTTGGAAATTTCCCAAAAGCAAAACTTGAATTTGCTGCATGCTGGCAACTATTCACATACCGTTTATATTGTATTAGGTATTATAAGTAATCTAGAGATGATTTAAACTGTATAGGAGGATGTGCTTAGGTTACATGCAAATACTAACCCACTTTACATAAGGGACTTGAGCAACAGGGATTTTGGTATCCAGAGGGTCCCTTGAACCGATCCCCCATAGACAGAGAGGGAAAACTGTATGTTCTTCAGGAAATCCCATTAGAACTCCCCACAACCCCACACCCATTGCTTCATTCCTTAATATTCCTGGAATAACCTTTCATGAACTGTTTTTAGTCATTTTAATTTAATCCATAGTTTCTTCCTCTATGAGGGCAGAGTACTGACAAAATGGTCCATTTTCAATTGCTATTACTTGTTCACTTGGCCTGTGGGAAACCCACTCATCCTTTCTTTCCATGTCAAAACTATGGAAGTCCAGACTCTGTCCTTCTAAACTGACATTTCTGTGATTCTCTTCCTTATCCTCCAACTCAAAAGACAAACAAAACAACAACAACAAAGAAACCCATGGTATCCATCAGCCACTATTCTGAATACACAGTTTTCTGTTCAAAGCCTGTGCGGCTCATCTCTCCTCCCAGGAGATCTTATTCTATACTAGTTGTTTTCTTGGCTTTCCCACATCTTGGCCTAAGAGAACAGCAACAGTCTTGCCTAGGATGACAATACATGACTCTCCTAGTTAACTTACATCAAAGCACCTTTTTAAAATAGTTCTCTTCTTTTTTCACAAAACAGTGATGGGTGATGGAGTCATGGTCTGTGGACCATTTTGAGCATCTCTTAGTAAATGCTGTAAAATATACCATTTAACTTTCTGGTACCTGTCTCTAGAATACGGGAGAAATCAGAGTTTGTTAATCTTAGTTTTGGATCTCTATCCAAAATTCTGAGGCAATATACAATATCGCCTTTTATATATATACTTTTTTTTTTACAGAAAATCACACGTTTAATCTGTTTTTTATAATTTTAAATTATGCAGGACAACTTTATAGAAGCTCTCTGTCCTTCTATACAATAAGATAGCCATCATTTTCCTCTGCAGTGTAAACCATCTCTTGGAGTAGCAATTCCTCATGGTCTGGAAGGGACAGCTTCAGGCCCTGTGAAAGTATTCACCTCAAGGCCACAACTGATTGGATCAAGGTGAATTAATCTGTAGGCTAGACTGAGAAAATCAGATTCTTTTTCTTAGTAATTTAAGAGATACTGAGACCAAGTCAGTCAGTCTGATGTATGAGGTATGAAACACATGAATGCAACTTCAGGTAGAGTTAGAGCCACAGGAAATGCTAGAATTTTGCATGAGAAAACATGTATAGAAAAGGAGAGATCAAACAATCTAAATGTCCATCAGTGGATGAACAGATAAAAAAAATGTGGTACACACACACATACAACTGAATATTATTCAGCCATAAAATAAGGAAATCCTGCCCTTTGAGACAACATAAACGGACCTTGAGGGCATTTTGCTAAGTGAAAAAAGTCAGACAGAGAAAGACAAATACTGTATGATCTCGCTTACACATGTATGAAAAACTGAAATCATAGAAACAGAGGGTAGAATGGTGGTTACCAGGGGGGAAATGAGGAGATGTTGGTCAAAGGAAACAAACTTCCAACTATAAGATGAATAAGGTCTGGAGATCTAATGTACAGCATGGTGACTATAGTTAACAATTTTGTGTTATATTCTTGAAAGTTGCTAAGAGAGTAGATCTTAAATGTTCTCACCACACACACAAACTCTAATTACGTGAGGTGATGAATGTGTTAACTAACCTTATTTTGGTAATCATTTTGCAAAATAAACATGTATCAAATCAGCATGTTGCACACGTTAAACTTACAAAATATATGTCAATTATATCTCAATAAGACTGGAAAAAGAAAAGAAAGAAAAGGCGAGATTAAAATCTACCCAAGAAAGTTATACAAAGAATGGAATTGCTTTATGAGTTTCTAGTTACTGTCAGACCAGGCTTTACTTTTTGTACTTTGTTCTTCAGGATTCTCTATTCTTACAAAACAGGAGGGTCTCTTTTTATGCATGCCATATTGAAAGGGTTTATGTTTCTTGCAAGGAAATGAGGTCTAACAAAACACTTGTGAGCCAAATTTACCTGGTTCATCAATGTAAAAATGGGATTTGCAACTTCTTTAATCCCCTCAACAACGCTATAAGAACAGATGTTTTAAATGCATTTTACAGTTAAAGAAAAAATGGTACAAATAGTAATGGCCAAGTTTCCGAAGCTAGTAAGAAAAATCTCCAGAGTTTGATTCCAACTGTTTCTCTTCTGTATTAGTTTGCTAATGGTGTCTAACAGATTACCGTGAATTTAGCATATTTAAACAACATGTGTTTATTATCTCACAGTCCTCTAGGTCAAAAGTCTGAGAATGGTGTGATAGGATTCTCTGCTCATAGTCTCAAAGGTTGATATCAAGTGTCAGCCAGGCTGAGTTGTCATCTGGAAGCTCTGGGGAAGAATCCACTTCCAAACTCATTCAAGTTGTTGGTGGAATTCAGTTCCTTGCAACTGTAGGACTGAGGTCCCTGTTTCCTTGCTGGCTGTCAGCTAGGAGCTGTTTTTAGCTCCTCAGAGTCACCCACATTCATTGCCAATTAACCCCTCTATCTTCAGACTAGCAATGGTAAATCTTTCTTGTGTCACATTCCTCTCACGCTCTGAATATTTTTGTTCAGGAAAAGCCTAGTCCCTTTTAAGGGTTCACCTGATTAGGTCAGGCCCACTAAGGACAATCTCCCTTTCTTAAATCTGATTTGGGACTTTAATTACATATGCAAAATCCCGTCATAGTAGAACCAAGATTAGTGTTATACTGAGTAACTAGAAAGAGATATGTGTACACTGCGGGGCAGAGAATCTTGGTGGTCATCTTTGAAGTCTATACATCGATCATGTTCCTTGCTCTACTTTGCTTAAGATTTAAATTCCAAAGACAGACCTGTTTAACCTAGCCTGGTCACAGGTTCACCTTTTGGCTAAGTGAAACTGAGACACCTTGATTAATACTGCTCACTGGACTGATTACAATGGAGGCAGTTATTTTCCAATGGATACTTGATATTTTCTTATTTAAAAAGTAAAACTAAAATGCCATGGAGGAAAGAAAAAATGTCTTTGCATGTCCCCTGTGTTTTGAGTCTTGTTGTCTATGGAGAGAGATTGAAAAGAATCTTTTTTCTAAGGAAGGTAAGAAAACAGGAGTCCAAGGCAGAAGTTCCATTCCTTAATAGGGCCTGTAGCATCTTCTCTGTTGTCTCTCCTAGGTCAGAATCTGGGCATGACTGAACCATTTAACAGGTGGAAAAGGAAATGCCCAACCAAGGTACAAGAAAGCTATAGAGATTTAGTGTTCTATAGAGGTGTGTAGAGAGATGTCTTTACTGAGATGAATGCAAAAGTAGATTGTCAGCGTAAGCAGAATTTTTAAAATGCAGAATGTGAAAAATGTATTCAGCCAGTGTTACTGAAATGTTCCCTGGAGAAAGGAATAGTCATGTTAATTAGAAAAAATGGACATGTACAGATATGAAGTTTGGACAATTTAATTTAGAACATCCTTTAAAATAAAGGTGGCTACTCTCCCTTTGATCTTTATGCTGCTTGGACAATAATGAAGCACAATTCTAGAGTGCTCTTAAGATGCCCCTAGTTGATGAGGTTCACAGTTTATAAAAATTCCTTAATGCCAATGAAAATACTGAGACCAACAACCTAAGACCCGATTTTTCAAAATTACTGCCCATAATATTTCTAATTCTATGCCAATTTCTAATTTTAAGTGTTAGACTGTTTATATATTTTTTGCCTCTGGTTAAATAATCAGCCATTTGGAAAGAAGAGTATTATTATTAAATTTCTGGAAGAAAAATTTGTACAAGAGCCTTTTAAGAATTCGTATAGCTCTCCCTGGGATCTGTCCTCTGAAGCCCTAGTCTCAGCTCCCAGCCCCCACCCACTATGTGGTGAGCAGACAAGCATCTCAGGCTGGCTTCTAAGAGGAGAGAAGGGGGCCACCAGCCAAAACTCCAGGCAGTTTCTGGAAGCCAGAGAAGGCAAGGAAAGGAATTCTGCCCTAGCCTCTTGAAAGGAACACAGCCCTTCTGACATCTTGAGGTTTGTCCAATGACACTCATTTTGGAATTCTGGCCTCCCAGACTCTGTGTGGCTGAGAGGGTCCTGGTGCTCCGGCCAGGTGTCAGGCCTGAGTCTCAGAGGTGGGAGAGCCGAGTACAGGATATTGGGTCACCAGAGCCCTCCTGGCCCCAAGTAATATCAATCGGCCAGAGCTCTCCAAGAGATCTCTGTCTGAACGCCAAGACCCAGCTCCACTCAATGACCAGGAAGCTACAGTGCTGGACACCCCATGCCAAACAACTAGCAAGACAGGAACACAACCCCACACATTAGCAGAGAGGCTGCCTAAAATCATAATAAGTTCACAGACACCCCAAGACACACTACTGGATGTGGTCATACCCACCAGAAGACAAGATCCAGCCTCATCCACCAGAACGTAGGCACCCTCCACCAGGAAGCCTACACAACCCACTGAACCAACCTTACCCACTAGGGGCAGACACCAAAAACAATGGGAACTATGAACCTGCAGCCTGCGAAAAGGAGACCCTAAACACAGTAAGTTAAGCAAAATGAGAACACAGAGAAAGAGACAGCAGATGATGGAGCAAGGAAAAAACCCACCAGACCAAACAAATGAAGAGGAAATAAGCAGTCTACCTGAAAAAGAATTCATAGTAATGATAGTAAAGATGATCCAAAATCTTGGAAATAGAATGGAGAAAATACAAGAAACGTTTCACAAGGACCTAGAAGAACTAAAGAGCAAACAAACAATGATGAACAACACAATAAATGAAATTAAAAATTCTCTAGACTGAATCAATAGCAGAATAACTGATGCAGAAGAACAGATAAGTAACCTGGAAGATAAAATAGTGGAAATAACTACCACAGAGCAGAATAAAGAAAAAGAATGAAAATAATTGAGGACAGTCTAAGAGACCTCTGGGACAACATAAAACACAACAACATTCGAATTACTTGGGTCCCAGAAGAAAAGAAGAAAGGGTCTGAGAAAATATTTGAAGAGATGATACTTGAAAACTTCCCTAATGTGGGAAAGGTAATAGTCAATCAAGTCCAGGAAGTGCAGAGACTCCCATACAGGATAAATCCACAGAGAAACATGCCAAGGGATATTAATCAAACTATTAAAAATTAAATACAAAGAAAAAATATTAAAAGCAGCAATGGAAAAGCAACAAGTCACATACAAGGGAATCCCCATCAGGTTAACAGCTGATCTTTCAACAGACACACTGAAAGTCAGAAGGGTGGGGCAGGAAGTATTTACAGTGATGAAAGGGAAAAACCTACAACCAAGATTACTCTACCCAGAAAGGATCTCATTCAGATTTGATGGAGAAATTAAAGCCTTTACAGACAAGCAAAAGCTAAGAGAACACAGCACCACCAAACCAGCTTTACAACAAATGCTAAAGGATTTCTCTAGGCAGGAAACACAAGAGAAGGAAAAGACCTACAATAAGAAACTGAAAACAATAAAGAAAATGGTAATAGGAACATATATATTGATAATTACCTTAAATGTAAATGGATTAAATGCTCCCACCAACAGACATAGACTGGCTGAACAGATACAATAACAAGACCCTAATAAATGCTGTCTACAAGAGACCCACTTCAGACCTAGGGACACATACAGACTGAAAATGAGGTCATGGAATAAGATATTCCTTGCAAATGGAAATCAGAAGAAAACTGGAGTAGCAATTCTCATATCAGACAAAATAGATTTAAAATAAAGACTATTACAAGAGACAAATAAGGACACTACAGAATGATCAAGGGATCAATCAAAGAAGATATAAATATTATATATATTTATTCACCCAACATAGGAGCACCTCAATACATAAGGCAATTGCTAACAGCCATAAAAGGGGAAATCAACAGGACCACAATCATAGTAGGGGACTTTAACACCCCACTTTCACCAATGGACAGATCATCCAAAATGAAAATAAATAAGGAAACAAGGGCTTTAATTGACACATTAAACAAGATGGACTTAATTGATATTTATAGGACATTACATCCAAAAACAACAGAATACACTTCTCAAGTGCTCATGGAACATTCTCCAGGATCATATCTTGGGTCACAAAACAAGTCTTGGTAAATTTAAGGAAATTGAAATTGTATCAAGTATCTTTTCTGACCACAGTGTTATGAGACTAGATATCAAATACAGGGAAAAAAACTGTAAAAAATACAAACACATGGAGGCTAAACAATACCCTACTAAATAAGCAAGAGTTCACTGAAGAAAACAAAGAGGAAATAAAAAATATCTTGAAAAAAATGACAATGAAAACCAATGGCCCAAAACCTATGGGATGCAGCAAAAGCAGTTGTAAGAGGGAAGTTTATAGCAATACAATCCTACCTCAAAGAACAAGACACATCTTAAATAAACAACCTAACCTTACCCCTATAGCAATTAGAGAAAGAAGAACCAAAAAACCCCAAAGTTAGCAGAAGGAAAGAAATCATAAAGATTGGATCAGAAATAAATGAAAAAGAAATGAAGGAAATGGTAGCAAAGATCAATAAAAATAAAAGCTGGTTCTTTGAGAAGATAGACACAATTGATAAACCATTAGCCAGACTCATCAAGAAAAACAGGGAGAAGACTCAAAATAGCAGAATTAGAAATGAAAAAGGAGAAGTAGCAGCTGACAGTGCAGAAATAAAAAGGATCATGAGAGATTACTACAAGCAACAATATGACAATAAAAAGGACAACCTCAAAGAAATGGACAAATTCTTAGAAAAGCACAACCTTCCAAGACTGAACCAGGAAGAAATAGAAAATATAAACAGACAAATCACAAGCACTGCAGTTGAAACTGTGATTAAAAATCTTCCAACAAAAAAATGCCCAGGACCAGGTGGCTTCACAGGTGAATTCTATCAAACATTTAGAGAAAGAGCTGACACCTATTCTTCTCAAAGTCTTCCAAAATATAGCAGAGGGAGGAACACTCCCAAACTCATTCTACAAGGCCACCATCACTCTGATACCAAAACCACACAAAGATGTCACAAAGAAAGAAAACTACAGGCCAATATCACTGATGAACATGGATGCAAAAATCCTCGACAAAATACTAGCACACGTAATCCAGCAGCACATTAAAAGGATCATACACCATGATCAAGTGGGGTTTATCCCAGGAATGCAAGGATTCTTCAATATATGCAAATCAATCAATGTGATACACCATATTAAAAAATTGAAGAATAAAAACCATATGATCATCTCAATAGATGCAGAACAAGCTTTTGAAAAAATTCAACACCCATTTACGATAAAAACCCTCCACAAAGTAGGCATAGAGGGAACTTACCTCAACATAATAAAGGCCATATATGACAAACCCACAGCCAACATTGTTCTCAATGGTGAAAAACTGAAACCATTTCCTCTAAAATCGGAAACGAGACAAGGTTGCCCACTCTCACCACTGTTATTCAACATAGTTTTGGAAGTTTTAGCTACAGCAATCAGAAGAAAAGGAAATAAAAGGAATCCAAGTCGGAAAGGAAGAAGTAAAACTGTCACTGCTTACAAATGACAGGGTACTATACGTTGAGAATCCTAAATATGCTACCAGAAAACTACTAATCAATGAATTTGGTAAAGTAGAAGGATACAAAATTAATGCACAGAAATCTCTTGCATACCTGTACACTAATGACAAAAAATCTAAGAGAGAAATTAAGGAAACAGTCCCAATTACCATTGCAACAAAAAGAATAAAATACCTAAGAATAAAACTACCTAAGGAGACAAAAGACCTGTAAGTAGAAAACTATAAGACACTGATGAAAGTAATTAAAGATGATACAAATAATGGAGAGATATGCCATGTTCTTAGATTGGAAATATCAACACTGTGAAAATGACTCTACTACCCAAAGGAATCTACAGATTCAGTACAATCCCTCTCCAACTACCAATGGTATTTTTCACAGAACTAGAACAAAAAATTTCTCAATTTGTATGGAAACACAGAAGACCCTGAATGGCCAAAGCAATCTTGAGAAAGAAAAATGGAGCTGGAGGAATCAGGCTCCCTGACTTCAGACTATACTACAAAGGTACAATAATCAAGACAGAATGGTACTGGCAGAGAAAAGGAAATAAAGATCAGTGGAACAGGAAAGAAAGCCCAGAGATAAACCCACAACATATGGTCACCTCATCTTTGATAAAGAGGCAAGAATATACAATGGAGAAAAGACAGCCTCTTCAATAAGTGGTACTGGGAAAACTGGACAGCTACATGTAAAAGAATGAAATTAGAACACTCCCTAACACAATACTCAAAAATAAACTCAAAATGGATTAAAGACCTAAATGTAAGGCCAGACACTATAAAACTCTTAGAGGAAAACATAGGCAGAACACTCTATGACATAAATCACAGCAAGATCCTTTTTGACCCACCTCCTAGAGAAATTGAAATAAAAACGAAAATAAACAAAGGGGACCTAATGAAACTTCAAAGCTTTTGCACAACAAAGGAAAGCATAAGCAAGACGAAAAGACAACCCTCAGAATAGGAGAAAATATTTGCAAAGGAAGCAACTTTCAAAGGATTATCTCCAAAATATACAAGCAGCTCATGCAGCTCAATATCAAATAAAGAAACAACCCAATCAAGAAATGGGCAGAAGACCTAACGAGACATTTCTCTGAAGAAGATATACAGATTGCCAACAAACACATGAAAGCATGCTCAACATCACTAATCATTAGAGAAATGCAAATCAAAACTACAATGAGGTGTATCACCTCACACCGGTCAGAATGAGAATCATCAAAAAATCTACAAACAATAAACGCTGGGGAGGGTATGGAGAAAAGGGAACCCTCTTGCACTGTTGATGGGAATGTAAATTGATACAGCCACTATAGGGAATAGTATGGAGGTTCCTTACAAAACTAAAAATAGCACTACCATATGACCCAGCAATCCCACTTCTGGGCATATACATTGAGAAAACCATAATTCAAAGTGAGACATGTACCACAATGTTCATTGCAGCACTGTTTACAATAGCCAGGACATGGAAGCAACCTAAGTGTCCATCAACAGATGAATGGATAAAGAAGATGTGGCACATGTATACAATGGAATATTACTCAGCCATAAAAAGAAATGAAATTGAGTTATTTGTAATGAGGTGGGTGGGCCTAGAGTCTGTCATTCAGAGTGAAGTAAGTCAGAAAGAAAAAGAAATATTGTATGCTAACATGTATATATGGAATCTAAAAAAAAAAAATGGGTCTGAAGAACCTCAGGCCAGGGCAGGAATAAAGATGCAGACGTAGAGAATGGACTTGAGGACACAGGGAGGGGGAAGGGTAAGCTGGCAAGAAGTGAGAGAGTAGCCTTGACATATATACACTACTGAATATTAAACAGATAGCTAGTGGGAAGCAGCCGCATAACACAAGGAGATCAGCTTGGTGCTTTATGACCACCTAGAGGGGTGGGTTAGAGAGGGTGGGAGGGAGATGGAAGAGGCAGGGGATATGGACATATATGTATACATATAGCTGATTCACTTTGTTATACAGCAGAAACTAACACAACAGTGTAAAGAATTGTACTCCAATAAAGACGTTAAATTCCATATATATGTGATAGCATATGGTATTTGTTTTACTTTTTCTGACTTACTTCACTCTGTATGGCAGACTCTGGGTCCATCCACCTCACTACAAATAACTCAGTTCCTTTTCTCTTTATGGCTGAGTAAATATTCCATTGTATATTTTAAAAAAAGATGTTAAAAAAGTCAAACTACAAAAAAGAATTCATAAAATGGAAGACTATAATCTCTTCCTTTTTGGTACTGAATAACTCAGAAATATGCACAAGTAAAGCAATGAGTGAATATTTAGTCTTGGTTTAATTACCTATAATTGAATCAATTTTAAATAAATAACAAAGCTATCCACTCTTGTATAATGATATAAAATTTATACAGTAATGAAGCTGGGCGTTGAGGTTAATTAGTCATTATTGCCTTCTGAAGATAGCATGTTGTATTAGGAACCAAATCTCTAGAATTCATTTCAGTGTGCATTTGTAGAGCTATTTCATTAACTGAAATACATTTTAAAGTTGCTTTTTAAAAAGAATTATTTGGTCAACAGTGATGTTTATAGCAATTGGAAGTCATCACTTCATCCTTCCAAGAAAAAAGTTTTACAAATTGGAAATTAATAATTTTCCTTAGACTCTCAAGAGAATTGAGTTTACAGGGAAAAACCATCACCCCAAAATATAGAGAGATGAGTGAATATTGAAAATCACTGCTGAGATCTGCTTACCTGGAGCAGAAGCCACTGAGCCAAAAAAGGTAGGAACACATATCTGGTAATTTTGATGAATTGTTGGAGACTAAGACTGGACTAGCTGGAATGTGAGAAGCTCTGGGGACTGCAGGCTTTTTCTTTGGGAATTCTCCCACCCTTGGTTTCCCCCACCCCTTTATTTTTCTTATTCTGAATTTATCTAATTATAGCTGCTTAAATATACAATAGTAGAAAAGTGTTGGGTGAATATAGCAATTGGATAAGTGAAATGAGTGACAGCAGTGTTACATGGGATGGGAGGGAGGAAATGGAAATACTCTGTTATAAGGTACTTACACTACATATGGAGTGGTATAGTGCTATTTGTTGGTGGGCATAGATTAGTCCAAAATGTTTATCATATACTGTTGTCAGAGTGGAACAAAAGAAATTAACAAAACCAAGATCTAATTATATGCCGTCCATGAGAACTCACTTTAAATAAAAAGACCCACATAGGTTAAAGTTACAGGATAGAGAAAGATATATCATGCTAACACCAATCAATAGAAAGTTGGGGTGCCTATATTAATTTTTAAACAAAACAGTCTTCAGAATAAGCAGGATTATCAGGGATAAAGAAGGGCATTACATAATGTAAAGGGTCCATTTCTCCAAGAAAGCATGACGATTCCAAACATATATGCATCTAACATCAGCATGTCAAAGTACATGAGGCAAAATGTGATAAAATGGAAAGAAGAATGAGACTGATTTTATATTATGTTTGAAGATCAACACTCTTCTGTCAGTAATTGATACATCAAGCAGGGAAAAATCAATAAGGATGTGGATAATCTGAGCTGCACAGTCAACTTTATCTAATTGACATTTATAAAATACTTTTTCCAGCAACAGCAGAATACATATTCTTCTCAAGTTGCTGTGGAAAATTCCCCAGAATAGACCATAATCTTTACCATTAAACATACTTTAACACATAAAATAGTAGAAATTGTATAAAGTATCTTCTCACACTGCAATGGACTCAACCTAAAAATCAATAGCAGAAAATAGCTGAAAAATACCCAAATATTTTTGAAATTATACAGCACATTTCTAAATAACTCAAGGGTCAAAGAAAAAGTTTCAAGAGAAATTTAAAAAATTTAACTAAAAGGGGCTTCCCTGGTGGTGCAGTGGTTGAGAGTCCACCTGCCAATGCAGGGGACACGGGTTCGTGCCCCGGTCTGGGAAGATCCCACATGCCGCAGAGTGGCTGGGCCCGTGAGCCATGGCCGCTGAGCCTGCGCGTCTGGAGCCTGTGCTCCGCAACGGGAGAGGCCACAACAGTGAGAGGCCCGCGTACCGCAAAAAAAAAAAAAAAAAAAAATTAACTAAAAGAAAATAAAAATACAACTTGTCAAAAACTGTGGGATGCAGCTAAAGCAGTGCTTAGAGGGAAATTTATGGCATAGAAAAGAAAAAAAGTCTAATATCAATAACCTAAGCATCCACCTTAGGAAATTAAGAAGAGAAAATTAAGCTAAGGCAAGCAGAAGAAAGAACTATTAAAGATTAGAGCAAAAAGAAAAGTATCAGGTATAGCAGGTTTTTCTGTTTGTTTCTTCCCTGATAAATCCTAACAAGCTTTAAGGAAGAAATTATACTAATTCTCCATAATCTTTTACAGAAAATAAAAACAGAAGAAATACCTCTTAATTTAAATAATTAGGCCAGCAGTATTCTAATATTAAATCCAAATGAAGACATAAGAAAATTATGTACCAATATTGTCATGAATATAAGAAGCAAAATATTAACAAATAGGATTCAGCAATATGTAAAAAGGATAATACATCTAGATTAAGTTCTTAATTGCAAGGCTTCTTGTATAATCATCAATCAATATAATCATCATATTAGCAGAATGAATTTTAATAAATGATATAGGTGAACAACTTGGAAAGCAAGAACTCTAACTTGTTTCTTTTGTGCTCTCATTACCTGGCACACAAGCAGTGTAATGAACATTTGTTAAGTTAATGAAAACTCTACATAAAATCTCATAGTTTTTCAGGCCCAGCCTCTGAGATTCCAAGGCACAATGTCAAGACCAGGAGGAGGATTGAGGAAAACAGAAAGACTGGCTTGCCTGCAGCTGTTATAAGCTTATGGTTAGAGCTGGGCAAGAGCCCAGGGTGATGTTTCATTAAATCACTGAGCTGTTGGAATGGGCAGAGCACATCTGGAGGGAGCTAAGTGGTTAATTTCAATTCATGGACCCAGCCAAACTAAAATGCAGCTTGTTCACCAAACCATCCCCTTTTTCCCTATTTTTCTCTGGATCGATCCCAGCTCTAATTAAAATGTAATATTCTCCTTACAAAATAATTATATCAATAGATGCAGGAAAAATATTAAAGAAAAGCACCATTCATAATAAAATTATTGAAAAACTAGGACTATAAGAGAACTTCCTTAACCTAATAAAGGAAGTGTCAAAATCTACAGCTAACATCATACTTAATGGTGACATGATGACTACCTACCCCCTGCATTTGTGATCAGGGCAAGAATACCATCCGTCACCACTCCTATTCACCATAATACTGGAAGAACTACCTAATTGCAGAAAGATAAGAAAAATAATTATAAAGATTGGAAGGAAAGAAATAAAAGTGTCTTTACTTGTAGATGACATGATTGTCCATGTAGAAAACTCTGAAGACTACAGGAAAACAAAAACAATTTCTGGAACTAAGTATAGCAAGGTTGTAGGATATCATGTCAATATACAAAGATCAATTGCTTTCCTGCAAGCCAGTAATGAACATTTTGAAATTAAAATACAAAAATATGGTTTATAAAATTACCAAAAAACAAAGTACTTTTTTATGAATCAAAGTAAATATGTTTAGGATCCGTATGTAGAAAACTACAAAACAAAATGATAAAAAATAATAATAAAAGAAAAGAACTAAGTACATAGAGAGCAATTCTATGTTCAGAGACTGCAAAATTCAATATTGTTCATACAATAATTCCTTGTAAATTGATCTGTAGGTTCAGCACAGTCTCAATCAGAATTCCAGAAAGCTATTTTGTAGCCTTGGACAGACTGATTCTAAAATTTATATGGAAAGACAAAGGTTCTAGAATAGCAACATGCCACTGAAGAATAGCATAGCTGGAGTACTCATAATACTTGATTTCAAAGCTTCCTAAAAAGCTACAGTAATTAAGACTTTGTGGTATTGGTGGTGAAATAATAGGAACACTGATCAATGGAAGAGAATAGACAGCCCAGCCCAGAAAAAGAACCACACCAAATAAAACTGATTTTTGACAAATGCACAAAAGCAATTCAATGGAGAAATGATGGTCTTTAAACAATTAATGCTGAAACAACTGGAAGTCAATATGCATAAAACAAGGACCTAGACAGAGGCCCTGTACCTTACACAAAAATTAGCTAAAAATGGACCATAAACTTAAATGTAAAATGCAGATGGGAGCTTATAAACAAGCAAGGGAAGAAGCTAGAATGATCCACCTGATAATGGGTTAGAATTGGAGACATTAGTGTGAACTCACATTTAGCTTAATATAGATACAAATGGATGGATATAAAACTATTTATAGATAAGTGTAAATAAAGGAAGTAATGGAAGTTAGAATCAGAACTATGCCACATATAATGTATACCTATTGAATGGCAATTTCTAAGACTTTTTTAAACAAAAAAGTTTAAAAAAGCTCCTTTGCAGAATGAAGCTTGAATAAGGTGTATTCTTATTTGGGCATGACTCATGTTACGTAAGCAGTATAATAATAATTAGTAGTAACAAATTAATAAAAATAGATAATAGGATATTAAACAATTATTTGACAACTTATTTGATATCTGCATTCCATTAGATTATGAGCTACATATGCCAGGGAATTTTTTTTTAGACCAGTACATATTCATAATCTAGCACACAGCCTGATAAATAGAGGGTACTCGATAATATTTGTCAAATAACTGAGTGAACATGATAGGTGTATTTTTCAGGGAAAAAATTAGATTGGTCTGTGGTAACAGTCCCCAAATCTCATTGGCTTAAAACAAACCCTTCACTAAGTACTCATGATGAGTCCACTGCTGGTTTGAGTAACACTTAAGGACCGTTGGCATCTGTGCAATAATTCAGCAATGCAGGTTGTTTAAGTATTGTAGCTTCATCACCTCAAATATGAGACCTTCTCCCTGATTATTATAGCAGGGGAAATGAGGAGCTGAGAATTGTCCAGGGACTTTTCATCACATTAGCCCAGAAGCAACACATGTTATTTCAACTCACGTTTCATTGGTCAGAACTACTCACATGTTTCCCCTTAACTGCAAGGGGAGCTGGGAAACATGGAAAAGGAAATTAAATAGTTGGTTAACATCATCACCTCTTTCTCCAAAATTATTTGATAAAAGTTAGTTGAATGAATTAATGAGTAAATGATTATAATGTAGATAGAATAACTGAAGCATATGTTTATTATTTAGCCCTCTGTCTGGCAGTTGATATTACCAAACAAACGCCTACTACCTCCAGCTCTTTTTTTTTTTTTTTTTTTTTGCGGTACGCGGGCCTCTCACTGTTGTGGCCTCTCCCATTACGGAGCACAGGCTCCGGACGCGCAGGCTCAGCGGCCATGGCTCACGGGCCCAGCCGCTCCGCGGCATGTGGGATCTTCCCGGACCGGGGCACGAACCCGTGTCCCCTGCATCGGCAGGCGGACTCTCAACCACTGCGCCACCAGGGAAGGGAAGCCCTTCCCCTCTTTTATTTAATTACTCTAAGTAATTCGTTGTTTCCTATTAAGGTTGGTTTCTGGGTTACACAATCTTACATTTTTCTAGGTTCTAAATATTTTATTTCTTTTCACTTTACAAGTATATAATGATATTGTCATCTGTCGTTAATGTATAACTGTCTTTAAAGGTCCACTCTGCATAAATCATCTGTTTTAATGATGTTCATCTTTATCCTCTTCATTCAAAGCTCATTGTGAAATGTAATAACATAGGAACCAAACAGCATGTGGGTTTCTTTGATGACCACATTTATAAGAGAAATTGTACTCTCTATTTTCATTCTTCAGGTTTCAGATCAGCTTATAAGGAGACTTTGAAACTTGGCTTCTTAAAGTCTTCGAATATAAACCAATTTACATTTCTAGACAGAAAGTACCTGAAACACTCATTCCTTTAATAATTAAACTTTTGTAATGAAATCAAGCAATCAATCATGTTTCTTAAGAAGAAATAAAAGTAGTATCATAGAGAAGGGAAGAGAGCAGGTAAGATTTGTACATGTTGCAAAGTGAAAGAAATGCTAATTGGCTGCTAGAACCAAAGTGAAGTCAGACTCATATATCCATGAAAAGGAAATTTAAACTTTCTTTTTTGATAGGATACCCAGCATATTAGGACAGGTAAATCCAGTATTGTACTTCTAAGTCTGAGGTCCCCAAATATTTGTAATGCTCTTAAGGGTAATATTGTTTATTTTCAGTATATGAAAAAAACTGATGGATATTATCACTTTCCCCTAAAATGATACAAGCCACCTGAATGAAATTGCTTTTTTCAAATGTAGTCAGTGTAGTGACATTAGTTGTCTTATGCTGAGTTGTACAGTAAATCACACTGACTGAATTCCAAATCCTGGTTCAATCACTTACCTTGGTACCTTGGGCCAAATAATTTTTCTGATCTTCAGTTTCTTCATCTGTAAGTGGGGACCCTAACCATCACACACATCACAGTTTTAGGGATTAATGACATAACATATGTAAGTGTCCAGCATATTTGTCTTCGTCAGATTGGGTGGCTATAAAAAAATATCACAGACTGGGTGGTTTAAACAAAAGACATTTACTTCTCATAGTCAAGGCTTTATCTCAACCTAATTAGCTCTGAAGACCCTACCTCCAAATACCATGACGCTAAGGGGTTAGGGCTTCAACATATGAATTTTGGGGAGACACAAACATTCAGTCTATATCAATGTCCTAAGTGTTTACCTCATCATAAACGTTTTTATATTAAATTACAATTGATTTATAACATTACATTACAATCAATTATAATCAATTATAATTGATTTATAACATTACATTAGTTTTATAACATTACATTAGTTTCATTAACATTACATAGTGATTCAGTATCTTAATACACTAATGTATTAATAAGTAATAAGTGTAGTTACCATCTGTCACCATACAAAGTTATTACAATATTATTGATTATATTCCCTATGTTGTACATTATAGCCCTGTGACTTATTCATTTTATTACTGGAAGTTTGCACCTCTTAATTGTCTTCACCTATTTTGCCTGTCCACTCCCTCCTCTCTGGCAATCACCAGTTTGTTCTCTATATCTAGGAGTCTGTTTCCGTTTCTGTTTTGTTTGTTTATTTGTTTTTTAGATTCCACATATAAGTGCAATCATACAGTATTTGTCTTTCTTTGTCTGACTTATTTCACTTAGCATAATGCACTCTAGATCCATCCATGTTGTCCCAGATTGAAAGATTTCATTCCTTTATATGGCTGAGTAATATTTATATATATTTATATATATATATATATATATATATATATATATATATATATATATAAAATTACTTCTTCTTTATCCATTCATCACTGATGGACGCTTAGGTTGCTTCCATATATTGGCTATTGTAAATAATGCTGCAATGAATATAGGAAGGTATATACATATATATATATATATATATACACACACACACACACACATACATACATTTATATATATACACATATATACATATATAGAGATATATACATTTTTTCATATATATATGAAAAAATATATCTTGTAGAACTAGTGTTTTTATTTTCTTCAGATAAATTCTCAGATGTGGAAATGTTGGATTATATGGTAGTTCTATTTTTTAATTTTTGAGGAACCTCCAAAATTTTCCATAGTAGCACCAATTTACATTCCCACCAGTAGTACACAAGGGTTCGCTTTCCTTCATGCTCTTGCCAACGCTTGTTATTTCTTATTTCTTTGATAATAGCCATTCTGACAGGTGTGAGTCATTGTAAGATTTTAGTTGAAAAAATTAAAATTGAAGTTAATCCTTATAAACTATAATATTAAGGAGTTCAAAAGTCTGTAAATCCAGCTACTATAAGACCCAGTAGTTATGAAAAGTGGTTTCCCAGCCCCATAGGAAAAGTGATAATTCAATTGGATGGACCAAAAAGCAATTTACTACTTTCTTCAAAATAAAAGAACACTGTGAAATTGGAAAATTCAAGAAGGCAGGACATAAAATATTGCATAACCCTATAGTCCTCCAGAAAGAAAGGAAAAACAAAATAAAACAAGTGTGAAATTAGAGAAAAGTGGCATGAAGGCCAGTGTCTTCTAGATTTGCCCAGTATGTATGTGCAGTAAGCTTACTTAATATTTCTCATACTTATTATACAGTATTATTAAAATAATATTAGCTTCTTAATATAGCATTTTAACTTATTTGTTGAATATTTTAGATATACTTAGGCATATTGTGTGCTGGTATATATTATGTTAATACTCTTGAAACAGATTGCATATAGGGATAGTCTGGCACATAGTAGAAGGGGAATAGGCATTTGTTTCTCAAGGATTTGCTTAATGATTTAATAATTGATGGTACTGCAGTTAATAAATATATTTTATTTAATTAGACATAAAAAAGAGTATGTGACATAATCCAGTTCATACCCACGGAAACTGACTGTAGAAGGACCACTTGTTTTGGTTCGCCTTCTCCTGGGGACCTAGGAAGGGTGCGGGAAGAGAACAGTGCTGGTGGAGGGAAGGATTTTCACCACTGGATTTACAAAGCAAGTCAGAAAAGGGAACCCAGAGGTGGGTGCTGCTATAAGAAAGTACCTGGAACTGCTATAACAAAGTACCACAAACTGGGTAGCTTAGAAAAACAGCCACTTATTGTCTCACAGTTCTGGAGACTAAGAGTCCAAAATAAAGTTTTTGGCAGGGCCATGCTCCCCAGGGCACTAGGGAAGGCTCCGTTTCAGGGCTCACTCCTAGCTTCTGGTAGCAACATCTGTTCCTTAGCATGTACATTGCCTTCTTCTTGCTGTGTCTCTGCATCATCTTCTCTTTTTGTGTGTCTGCCTCTTTTCGTGACTTTTCTGTTTTTTATAAAGACACCAGTCACACTAGTTTAGGGGCCACCCTACCCCGATATGACCTCATCTCAACTTTAATTGCATTGATAACAACGCTATTTCCAAATAAAGTCCCATTCTGAGGTTCTGGGAGTTAGGATTTCAACATACAAATATTAAGGGACACATTCAACCCATAATAGTGGTTTTATGGTAATGGGGTTAAAAATTACAGGCAATAATTTAGAGCTGGAAGCATCTTTATCAATAATACAGTTTTCTTAATTCTCTGTGAGAAAACTAAGGCCAGTGTGATGAGGAAACTTTGCTGAAGTCATTTTATTTATGTCAGAATTGGGCCACAATTAGGATATCCCTAATTTAGGTTATTTTCTATCACAGTATACCATGCTAAACTCTGGCTCTTATGGATGTTGATGTGCATGTGTACATCCTAAACGGGATCTCATTAGGAAACCCAATTAGGGTTATTGTTCAGCTGGAAATAACAAAGTTAATACTACCAACCATTACAGAGTATGAAATAGACTGGAGCTGAAATAAATAAAACTCAAATTTCTTCCTTCTACCATACATCCCTCTTCATGTGGAGCATGATCAGGAAGAAATATTTAATTATGGGACAGAAGAGAAATAAGTGAATGTTGTTAGATAGCCAAAGAAATTGCTCTTCACAAGGTACCAAGTATAGTCTCACTTCTGTATTGGCAAGAGCCCAGTTGATATAGTCCATAGGGGCATACTTCCAGAGAACAGAGAAGGATCGAGAATGAGTAAATTTCCTTTAAGGGATGAATGAAAAATATCCATCACAAAATTGAAAGAAGCAATAGTATTGAATTACTAGGAATAATGCTAGAGAAAGAAATATTCTTAGATAATGGAAATATATATATATCATATTCATAAGTTACAAAATGGGTCACAAAATAGCATTTTATAATTAAAGTGAACATAGATAAATCGACTAGAGAACAAACAGTAATATTGGAATGAGAGGATAAATGGTTCTAGGGAAGGTATCTCAAAAGAGAAAAAAAAGAAAGAATGTGAACTGATAGACTGTATTCAGATGCATTGAGCAGTGATTTTTCACTCTATGTAGAGAGACTTGGGATGAATTAAAGTGCCTTAAAAAAACACAAGTAGGAAAATAAGTATCTTTCTAGCCACAGTCCATCTCTAGACCCTGAGCTCTTCACTCACAGCATTACAGAGATAGAAAGAGAAAGAGCAAATAAAATTACTTTCAGGAAAGGCAAAGAGAGGATTGTCAAGAATTCTCTTCAAAAAAAAAAAAAAAACCACCTTCATTCAGTCTTCAGGGTAGAGATAGGGCATGTGAATGAAAAACTCACTAACTCAGTTTAGTGAATCACAGATTAACTAAAGAGAGGTTCCTAACGAATTGGAGTAAGTTTGGGAAGTCTTACATTTACCTCAAATTTCATATATCACCTTAGCAGTCCTCTTGAGTTATAATGTGCTAAGAATTATGTGCTATATCCATGTAGCCAGATAGGTAGTTTGTGTTGGCTCTGTCTTTCCATAATAAATGGGTTTAAATTTTATGTAAAGAAAGAAAACAAACAAAAGGCTTAGTGTTTATTTTGGGGGCAGGGAAAAAGTGTTTATTTTTGGGTGCATTTCACTATATAAGCTGATTTGGAGATATCAGAAGGATAAAAGATCAAATGGGTGGTGGCAGTTACTGAAAGCAAGTAATGAGACTGAGACTGAGTCCAAGGCAGTGGTGGTAGGGGAGAACAATGAGAGATTCAGCACAGACACGTTCTTTGACTCACGTTTTCTCTAACACATTTTCTCTTTTCTAATGTTTTCTGGAAGTCACTTAAATATTTCTCCAGGATCAATTTTATTTCCTGAAGCCCTTTAGTGAAAACTTTTTTCTTTTCTGTTCTGAAGCTTGATAATTCTTAGATTAAGAAGCTGCTTTCATTCCACAGTACGTATCTCATACTTTTTAAGCTAAGTTTATAAAATACGTGCTCTTATCTATTCTCCTAGCACTGTTTGCACCTCCACTCTTTCATTGATTTTCAGAAGAGAAGTTATATGTAAGTCATTTCATTATTTTTCTTCCTTTTGGCATTAAGCCTTAGGAACTGTTTTTGCATTAATCTGCGAAAGAAGCGTCACACTTCATTTACTAACTACACAAAAAAGTTTTCATTTCCTACTGCTGAATATAGACCAACACAAATCCTCCGTTGGGGGTGAGAATCTTTTCCTTAATGCCCAGGAACATCTATAAAGCTTTCTACAGAAATTTGAATATTAAACACAGGAATTTTATTTTGAAATTAAGAAACTTTTTTACTATTTATTTTCAAAATCAGGCAGATTTATCTCTGCATTTATCTATTACAATTTCTATGCTCATCCAATTACAAACACCAGCAGGTGTTAAAAAAATGTTTCTGCACTTCATTCACTCTGTATACTTTATTGCTTATTGTCTTATCACGTGTAAGGTATTGAGGAAATAGTGATGAAAGAAATGAACATTGTTCCTATGCTCAAGAAGCTTGTGATCTTATTTTATTAATGTAATACCCAATAATATTATTTTTCCAATACAAAATTATTTACTTTATAGCTTTTGTTTACTTGAAAGCATTGCCTCATTCCTTTGTATAATACTAGGGCAAATAAAACAGTTGTTTGATGGATATAATTCATGTTTTGGGTAGACTTTTTAACAGATTAACCACAAAGCTCAGGGTATGTGCAAAGGTGTTAATTTGAATCCCTCTCCTACAACATACATGTTTCTCAACCTTAACATTACTGAGGATACTGGCATATGCACTCTGGCAGGGCATTCTGTCCTGTACCCCTATAAAAATACCTGAAGGACACAGAATATAGGTCTAATAGTGAAAAAAGTTTATAATCATAAACTTAAATGAAGAAATAACATAGGAAAATGTAAATAAAGTTGGTTTCTAATTATTTTTAAAACATAAGCAGTAAAATCTTGTTATTTCTTAATGCAAGTAAGTTAAAAAACAAATGTCAAGTTGGGAAAACTATCTTCAGCTTATATGATAAAAAATTAATGTATATTATACAGAAAAACTCTTCCAAATCAATATTGTAAAGAAACAACATGAAAAATATATGTACAACAAATGTAAAATACTCAGCTTCAGTGCTAATTAATAGTTTGAATTTCACCAAAATATTTATTTTATAAGATTGCAAAAGCATTTCCATGATAATACCTAGTATTTGTTACTAAAAATTAAAGTACATATTTCCTTATACTGATGATGGTACTATAAACTGGTAAAAATGCTTTCTAGATATTAATTTGGCAATCTTCATCCAGGTTTCACACGGTCATGTCATTTGTCCACCTCATTTCATTTCTAAAAGTTTACCCAGAATAATATTCAAACAGCTACATAAATATTTATGTTTGATGATGATAATAGTATTGTTATCTCTAATAATAGATAAATGTGAATCAAAGGCTCTTCTCAAATAACTGAACTTTAGATGGTGACATCTATTTGGGTATCTGTGACGTCTGAGCATTAAGTAATAGGATCTTGGAATACACATGACCAGTGAAAGAAAGAAGTGAAGATAAAGAAAAAAAGAAAATCAGGACATTTACTAAGAGAAAAAGGAATGGTTCTGGGGAGACAAGTTCTTCTCACCTCTGCTTTATCTAAAAAGTGGTCATTGTAATAGAACCTACCTAAAATAAGTGTTGTGAGGATTAAATGAATTAATCAAATAAGTTTGCTTAGAGGAAGCTTAGTATATAGTAACTGCTACGAGTGTTGTTATTGTTTTATTACTATTATTAATAAAGGGGAAACTTCTACTTAGGTTAAATGACTTCAAAAAGCTCATCCAGATAGACTGAATTCAAAAAATTATTTTAAATCATACTTAGAGTAACATTGAGGGTTTTCTATGTGTATGTCTATGGGTTTTAACAGTCCGTAGATTAATGTAAACAGCAACACAATAGGGACATAAAACAAGTTGTTTTTAATGTTCTGGCTGATAATTTAAACAAATTTATGTATAGGAGCTGTTCAGATTCTCTTAGAAAGTCATCCTCTTTGTCTTCTTTTCTTGCTTCTCTCTGTAAGATATCAAAAGAATGTGTAGAGAAGGGTGGGAGGGCTTATGTGATCTCCTAAAGAATGGAATGACTCTGGATCGTAGAGACCTATGTATTTTGGTCTCCTGAGAAATGTTCCATTTTTTGCCTGATTGCTGCTTGTTCTACCTGCATTTGCTTCTGAAGTTTTTGGTGAAAAAAACTCAGAGTACATAATCTCTTGGCTTGATCAGAGTCTAGGGATTACCCTTAGTTATCTTAACCTCACCTCTGCTCTAGCTGGTTGTGGGCCTTTGCATCTCTGCCACGTCTCTGTTCCCAGAGTTTACCCCAGCTTCTTCTGTGGGGTCCACTTACTCTTGCCTTGGCAGATTCCATGGCAGGCTATCTGGCTCTCAGATCAGTGCTCTGCTCCATGGCTAAACGAGCACAGCGCAGAGGACAACTAAAAGGTGATGTCTTCACAGGATGTTAAACAGGAAAGAAGGGCAAGACTCTCTTGTTCTCTCAGTAATATCCTATTTGTATGAATTACAGCCCTTTTTCTTGGTGAAGGGAAAAGTCAGACACAAAGCATAAATATTTCACTTTCTGATCCCTGACTGTTTTTCCTTCCCACAATCCTTTGGGGTGAGAAGGGGCCAACTTCCCCCCTACTCAAAGCATTTGGTCCTCACTTACGTAAAATTCTGAGTCTTGCTCTTGACAGGTGTATTAGTGATCTGTTGCTACATAATGCTATTGCCACAAATTTAGCAGCATGAAACAACACATATTTATTATCTCACAGTTTCCGTGGTCAGGAGTTCAGCACAGATTAGCTGGGTCCTCTGAAAGGCTGCAATCAAGATGTCAGCTAAGGCTTCAGTCTCATCTGAGTATTGACTGGCTCACTCAGGTTGACATAATTCAGTTCATTACAGCTGTAAGACTGAGGGCTTTAGTTTCTTGCTGGCTGTTGGATGAAGGCTGCCTTTAGCTCCTAGAAACCATCCTCAATTTCATTTCATGTGGAGTTTCCCAGCATGGCCACTTGTCCCTTCAAAGCCAATAAAGGAGAGAGAGACTCCAGCAAGTTAGATGTTAATAATCCTATGTAATATAATTACATATTCATTTATACATAATTACATACATGCCATCATTTTTACCATATTCTCTTTTCTAGAAGGAAGTCATAGGTCATGCTCACACTCAAGGAGCGGGGAGTCACACAAGTGCAGAACAATAGGAGGTAGGGAACATGCATACACATTTAGTAAACACCAGAATATTTTAATAAATGTATAATCTTTGTATTTTGTGGTTTTAAGTAAAAAAATATGGCTAGAAGTCCACGTACTTATTTCCTGTGTGCACTGAATTAAAATTAACCAATTCCCTCTTGACTAAACCAGAGAAATGGGCTCCAGGTTTGCAAATTAAAGTTTATACTTTATAAACAAAATGTTTTTTTTTTTTTTTTTTTTGCCTTAAGTGTGATTTCTTGCTAGTCAGAGAATTTCTACTTAGAGACTTTTGTTCATAATTTTATGGGTACATTTTTGGCACTACACATCTCAATTGCATCTAGTTGAGGCTATGTGAATAGTTCAAGTCAATGGAATGTGGACAGAAGCAATGTATGTCACTTATAGGCCTTGGGGAAAAAGAATCCTCCACATACCCAGTCTACTCTTTTTTCTTCTATAGATGGTGACATCAAAAGACCAACAGTGTGGGTTCTGAATAACTGCATCGAGTAAAGCACTCCTACCCACCCATGTCTCATACACACCATATTGCACTGTAGCAGCAAGAGACCTTTGTTGTGTTAAGGTCACTGAGATTTGGGTATTGTTGGTTAAAATAGTTAGCCTGACCCAGACTAACACAAGTAAAAATTATTATTTCTTCAAGATGTGAGGAGAAGATCATCTAGCAGTTTTTCAGATGATAAAGGGTTTTAATTAATGTCATGGATGAAGTATTTAGTTTTCTAGGTTAGGCAATTATTACAGACATTGCCATATTTTGAAATATTGATTTATCAGTGTTCCTTCTTTTTGCCTTTGGCTAAATACAGCATAGAAAAAACAAAAACTTTTCAAAAATGGTGAAGAAGAAAAATAATTTCACCATCTTCTAGGTTTCGGAAAGTATGATTTAGAAGTACTTGTTTATGTTTACAGACAGTGACCAGGGATAAATAAATATACCCAGGTACTGTGTTGCTCAGATTAATGTTTCAAGTCTTTTTTTTTTTTTTTTCTGTGAGGTCCTAAAGAGGTAATAAAATTGAAAGTGAAACTTTTCCCCACAATTCCCATTTATATGCTCTATCAACGAGGTCACACTACCATTAATTATCTAGAAGATACTGTTTCCATAATGTCCATGGGGACTTACTCAAAAACATGATAGATTTCACTGTCAGTGCATTGTTTCTCCTGTAATAGACTACTTTTCCTTTCTTTAATTTTATCCTATTAGTGATGGTTCCTTCACCTCCCCAAGCTTCTTTCCCCCTTGAACAGTGATAAAGAAATCTTCCTTATTTAAAGTAACTAGCAAAGCTTAACTAGAACATACTCTCAGATGGTCCTCATTATAAGTAAATACTATGTATTGTAGATATGATGTTTGTGAATTATATAAAGTATGAATTCATGATTTATTACTCAATTTTCTTTGTAGCTATGGAACTTTCATCCTGCAAAGTTTAAATCTGGGGACTAAAATGGCAATACTTCAAAGCTATATGAAGCTATGGTAACTTTCTTAAGGCATAATGTATACTCGAGAATGTTTATCTATCTTGTTCTTTCTATTCATATCGTAGAGGGCAGTGCAACTCTTATCCTTGTGGGAAAAGAGAAGGGCAAGTCCCCAGAGAATTAAGTGAAACACTTACAGAGATTGGAGTTGCCCCTGCAACTAGTATATCACTCATTTTACCTTCAGACTGATGGCCTCAGTGCTGTATGGAACCATAGTAGGGTAGTATGGTTTCTGTAGGCAGAGAAATTGAAAACTTGACGTGTCCCCTGGAATTTGTCACCCATGTGGATTTGCTTCCTACCTGGATAATTTTGAAGGCAGAAGCCTTGCTAAATTATCCTGCAATGAAAGGCAATAGAAATGGAATAGGATAGGTTCAAGTTCCAGCTTTTGGTATAGCAAAGACACATGAGCTTTTAACTCCATAAAATGAACTTCAAAATGAATCAAGAATAAATATGACCATTTTATTATTAGAATTATCACGTAAGGAATAAGGATTGGGTAGAGAATGGCAGAATGTTGATAATTGTTACAGTTGGGTGATGAGTACTTGGAGTTTGTTTTACTCTTTTGTGTACTTTGTATACATTTGAATTTTCCAAAATCCAAAGTTTTTATGAAAGAGTGACATTATTTGCATGAAGAACTGAGTATTAGGCACAAAGCATGGCTCCATGGAGTCCAGTGGTGATAGAAGTTAGATGCTAGATGATGGTGAGTTAACTTATAGGAATAGTAGTGGAGGTAGTAAGAAATGAATAGATGTATTTGTAATATATTTAGAAGTTAGAGCTAACAGTGTTTGATAATGAAATCTATGGAATGTGACTGAAAAAGAGCAGTTATGACTGTACATCTAAATTTTCTCTCAATTTCTGGTATTTAACACATTAGTGACCAGAGATGTATTATCACCACAGGCGTTAGTTTCTGCAAAAATCCTGTGGTCAATAATGTGTTAAAAATGAATTTATTAGTCTAGCAATATTTTCTCCTGGACTGTGGTGTTTCTCAAGGCCTATTGTTTGAGAATTAGAATTTACAAATAGACAGGTAAGATTAGCTGAAGACTAAAATGTTTCTCCAAAATTGAAACTGTCCCATTTCAAAGGAGAGATGTCACCTTTTCAAATACAAACTGGTTTTACTACTCTCCTTAGCATTATTCATAGATAGCCCACAGATCATTAACAATAAGTATTATATAGCAATCTACTAACTGTTTATAACTGTTTATATACCAATATACTAACTGTGTATATATATTTCTTGCTTGATATATTTCAGGATAATATAACTTTAAATAATAGTGATAATTATTATGGGCTCAGAGAGAAGTCACACGGTGACGTTAACAACATCCAGTTGAGTAAAGGTGTGGGAGAAACCTGGGAACTGCCGTATTAATTGTCCCAAGGATGAGTAGGCATAAGTTCAAAGTGTGACATCTCTAAGGGGTATATGAACTCCAGTTTCATCTCAGGAGCTTCAGTCTACTGTTAGGGATTCAGTAGAAGTAGAAATATTAGGCACTTCTTGAATTAAATTGGACTAGCAGCATAATGATTCTTTGCAATCAGAATATTGGAAATAGGATCACAATCAGTAGCAGGGATTATGGTAGGTTGAATCAGGCTTTCTTTAGGGAACCCCCCAGGCTATATCAACTTTAAAGGCAGGGCTCCAATTTATATGTGAGATACTTGATTTGATATTGGGAAACCAAAGTTTGAGCACAAAAACAACTCCTTAATGAGACTTTTATTGACTTCCAAGTCAAAATTACCCTGATCCCACCCTACTTCTCTAATATTATTGCTATTTCATTTTATTCGTAGCATCTATCACAATTTGCAATGATCTCTAGTTTATGTCCTTATTACTAGTTTCTTCTCCTTAGAATGTAAGCCCCTCAAAAGGAAAGATCTTCCTCGCCTTGTTTACCCTTATATCACAATCATCTAATATAATTTCTGTTGCAGAGTAGGTAGTCTATAAATATTTATTAAGGTAGTATTAATTCAAAGCTGAGCCCTTAGTGGGCAGGAAAGAGTTAACAGCAGTATTGCAATCCATTCTCTCCCATTAGGAGAGTGTACATGGGAAAAACCAAAACAAAATAAACCAACAAAAAAATCACAAACAAAAACCAGGTGTGTGGCCAAATCTCCTTGAAAACATGGTATTGATAGGCCTCTTGACAGGCACATTAATGTTATTTGCTAGTGGGAGAGTGTGCATCTATGAAATGCTTTTAGCAAGCTGTGCTTGGTCTATCTAGGTCCTGGAGTATGTCACACAGTTCTCCAACTATTGGAGAATAAAAGGGAGATGTTTCAAGACCAAAATAGCTCCCTTTCATGTAAGGGATATGGCTTCATACATCACTTAGAAAACAGAAAGCAGTCTAATGTGGCAAGAAAGGACCAGGACTGTAGCACTGGCAACACTGCGTCTCTCTCTGCTTTGCCTGTACCTCATAGTTATACTTGAAATAATTAGTAAAGCTTAGTACTGGGTAAGATCCCCTGTTCTTACGAGTCTAATCTAAAAGTCAACCTTTTGTGCTATGACATCTACTGAATTGGTCATATAGTAGGAGTAAGAGGGAAGCTGCTGATCTGAGACTACTTATAAACTTAGTTTACATGAGGATTAGGGACTGAGTGGGGCTGAAGTTTACCTGTTGAAGAAAGAGCCTTTATCTGAGAGAGCCTGAGGAATCTCCTGATTGTCATTTAAAATTATCCTTGCGGGGCTTCCCTGGTGGCGCAGTGGTTGAGAGTCTGCCTGCCGATGCAGGGGACACGGGTTCGTGCCCCAGTCCGGGAAGATCCCACATGCCGCGGAGCGGCTGGGCCCGTGAGCCATGGCTGCTGAGCCTGCGCGTCCGGAGCCTGTGCTCTGCAACGGGAGAGGCCACAACAGTGAGAGGCCTGCGTATCGCGAAAAAAAAAAAAAAAATTATCCTTGCATATCCCTCTTGTACAGTCCAATTTAATTTCAAAATATTAATTAGGTTAGTTCATAATTGTATTGTAAATTGGATATTGTCCAATTAGAGTTTTTATAATTATTTGACAAGTAGATAGCAAAGAGAGCTGGTAAACTCGTGAATAGGTCTCTGAAGATCAATATCTTATGTAAGCATGAATTTCACCCCACCCTTTTTAGGAAAACAAATTCACACATTTCACAGCATTAAATTTCACACATGAAGCACAAAACTGTATAATATCATAGCACAAATTTGTCTTCAAATAAATGATTTTTTCTAAGCTTTCATTGGTCATTAAAAGGACTGTTACGCATATTTATGTTTTACAATGTACTTTCACAAATACTACCTCATTTGGTTATTACAACAATTATATGAGCGTAAATATTGTCCAACTTTCATTGATTAAAATACTGAATTTTTGAGTCCACATATTTTGATTCTAAATTGAAGATTATTTCTAGTTTTTCAGCATTCCAGTTCAACCCTTCTTAACTTTGAGAGGAGTGCCCATGAATCCCTTTGAAGTCTGCATACTCTGGTTCAGAAATAATTCTAAATATATATAATGTGTTATGCAATAATTTATTCATAGATGTACTATTTCTAATAATAAAAAATAGAAATAATCTAAATGCAGAAATGACACGTGGATTTAAGGTAAGTTGCACTCATTAAGTGATGTCTGCGAACGTTGTAAAGCATAGGATAGATTATATGCATGTAACGATGAGAGAACTGTGTAGAAAGCCATTTGTGCGTGTGTGTGTGTGTGTGTGTGTGTGTGTATAATTAAGTTAAAATAGGCATAGAAAAAGGTAGGCAGAAAATAAAATGTTAAACGGTTTTGTCTCTTAGTGGTGAGATTATAAGTAATCTAATTTTTATCCTCATACTTTTTGAATTTTCAAATTTTCTATAATTATAATTTCATAATTAGAAAAATATAGTTTATAAACATATGTAGGAATTTTACATTAGCATGCACACTGTTGTGGAAATTTCTACTCTTTCATCTTAATCAAATAATGGGTTAAAAAATAAATGAAGTCCAGAGAAATACAGACTCACATCAACTCAGTGATACATCAGAGATGCTTTTTGTCTGGTTCACCAGGACATATATTCATATTGTAAAATTTAACTTAAAAATTAAGCTATTGAATGCTTTTCAGAATAACTACTGGAAGTGTTATAAAATGGCATAAAAGAATGTTGAGTCTGGCATTTAAAAAATGTGGCTTATTAGCAATAAAACAGATCGGTGAAGGATACAAGCATATGCCTGTAGGCACCAAAGTTAAGCCAAATACATAAATCCTTATGGAGACTTAATGGAGAGTAATAGAAAAGAGCTGAGGAAAAAGAAACATGAAAGATGAGACTAGTGTGATATGTTTCAAATCAGCCTATAACAGTATAGCCAATGGAAAAAGGGAGACAAATGAAAACAAAATCTATGCAAAGGAAGAAGAAAGAAGTTGATAGACAATTATACAATCTTAAACAAAAGAGGGTTCAAGCCCTTATGAGGTTTACTTCTGTAAGTGACTGTACTACCTGTCTGTGAACAATTCCAGTGACAAAAATATCTCACCAGTCAAAGGTAGCTCTTTCCAGGTCTGTGTGATCCTAGCTATTGCGAGAGTTTTTCATTTTATTTTTGGTGATGTGTTTTGGTCAAATACCTTGTAAACTCTACACATAACCTCTTTTTTCCCACGGTAATATTACACAGACCATGTCTAACACTCTTGTTTTCACCCTGTAGCTCTCCTGATATATAAATAAATATTTCTCTCTCACTTTTTTACCTTAAAATTTTCCAGCTCAGTTAAGTAATTCTCACAGGTGCTTTTAAGGTTTCCACTACTCTGTCCTTTTCTGTCTGAATATTCTCTGGATTGTAAAAGTCTATCTGAAAATGCAATCCCTTGCTCTGGGCAAAAAAAAAAAAAAAAAAATCATGCATGAATAATATAGCACCTTGAGGTTGAAAGGAAGTATGACTTCCCTCAGTCTCAATACTACAAGTTTATGGCAGTGTAGTCTCAGAGCCTGTTGGCATTTTGGACAATGATGTGACATGGTTTATGCATAATATCTTCTCTTGCCATTTAACATCCCTGTCTTTTTCACTCTTACAGCAGCTAACTTGTATCTCTCCATGTTTTATTTTTGTGGTGACCAAAAAGTTCCTCTTTACCAACTTGATCTTCTGTATTAATTTGTAACACATTTTCTGTTCTGAATGTGAGAATCCTTGTGTCTCCTCATTGTATTTTTCAAGGAAGTTGCCTCCTATACATTTAAGCTTTCATATTAGCTCCCCATTTGGTAGGTAGTGTTCTCTATTTTCAAATAAGTAACAGATACAACTTTTGGTAGCAAGGGATAAAAGTAATGCTCTGTAGAAATCATTAATTTGCTCCATTGGTTATCAAGTGACTTTTGTTTTGTGCTTATGATCCTGGACCCACCTGAGTAAACTAGTTAAGTTTTTCAGTTTGTCTACAAGAGTGTTCTGAGAGATTTTTTCAAATGACTTCCTGAATTTCAGATATTCTACATTCACCATATTACCTGGTTTATTGTTCTGGTGTTCTTGAAAAAAAAGGAAACAAGGCTACTCTGCTATGATGTGTTTCAGTGAATTCATGCTGGCTCCCAATTATCACAATGTCTCTTTCTAAAGCCACCATTACCTTTCATTTGGAGATGTGTTTTATACATACACAAGGATCATATTACATTAATCTCACTTCCCTCTGCTTTAAAAAAAATCAGTATTACTTTTGATAGCTATAATTTTGACATTTCTCTTATTCTTCAAAATTATGAGTAGTGTTAACAACTATTACCTATAAAACTTATAGTGTTTATTTATCAAAATCATCCTTTGCAATAAAACTTGTTTTTCTTCTCCTTTATATTTTATTTTATAATTGAGGAGATAAGCTCAAAAAGCTTGGCAAGAGACACCCAAATAAGCAGGGGAAGTTAAAAACTTTCACCTGGTCTTCTGATCCAAATTCTGGGTGTTTTTCCCCTCAGGATATCTGACTTTCAATGGTCATTGCATGAGATTATCCACAAGTTACTAGAGCATCTAGAAAGGTATACATTGTCTTTTCACACATATTAGATTTTAGGTTTTCAGGTTTTTCATCTGAAGAACACATCCCAGAAAAAGAGGAGAAAGGAAAAATATGGATATTAGGTAGGACAATACAATAATGGTTGCTAATCTTTACTGAGTGTTTATTACGTGGCACTATCTTAAGTGTTTCACACAAACTTACATGTTTTATCTTCACAACACCTCTATTAAGTAAGTAATATTATCATCATCCACATTTATTATAAATATGGAAACTGAAGCACAGAGAAATTACATAATCTTCCCACGGTCAAATAGCTAGCAAGTGGCAGAATTTGAATTTCCACCCAAGCCGAATGTATTGCCTTGAGTCAGTAATACTGACTCCTAATAGTTACTGAACAATGCATTTAGTGAGCTTTTACTCATAACAACATAATTAAAGAAAAAAAATACTTACATGCAAAGATAAAGAGATATAGATATATAGGTAGATATATGAATATATAGATACCCTTGCACATTTTCCATAAGAGAGCACAAGAGGGGCTTCCCTGGTGGCGCAGTGGTTGAGAGTCCGCCTGCCGATGCAGGGGACACGGGTTCGTGCCCCGGTCCGGGAAGATCCCACATGCCGCGGAGCGGCTGGGCCCGTGAGCCATGGCCGCTGAGCCTGCGCGTCCAGAGCCTGTGCTCCACAACGGGAGAGGCCACAGCAGTGAGAGGCCCACGTACCGCAAAAAAAAAAAAAAAATTTTAAACTGAAAGGCAATAGCAATAATACTAAAAATTTGTGGTATATTTCTCAAGTAGAGACTAAAAGGAGATGGACAGGCCTGAAAGAGTATATTAGCAAGATTAAAAGTAAATGAGCTAAGTGTCCAACTCAAGAAAGTAGAAGTAAATAATAAAATTAAAGAAAGTAGAAAGAAATAATAAATAGAACAATATATTAAAGTGAAAGTTAAGAAACAATATGGAGTATAAAAAAGACTAAGAATAGATAAACTTCTAGAAATACTGAACAGGAAAACAAGGTGATAAAGACAAAATATAAATAATGAAAAGGGAGCCTTTACAGATAAAAAGAAACCAGAGTTATGTTTTAAATAACTTTATGACAATGAATTTAAAATTTAGATGAAATAAATTTTATCAAATTAATTCAAGACAAAGTGGAAAACCTTAAAAAGTCTATTACAATCCAATAAATTGCATAAATTTTATTTTTATATAGACTCCCAAGTAATATGTGATTAAAAAAATATCACCTGCATTGTTTTATAGGCAATATTTTATTTGTAGAAGTCCAATATAAATTTGACATCAAATTAGATAGGAACAGCATAAGAAAATAAATTTATGAATAAATATTAATGCACATAATCTATAAATGTACAAAGAATCCATCATGACAGTAGAGCTCATTACAGAAATGCAAAGATGGTTTAACATTAGATTACTATTAATGTAATTGACCATAGGGCAGAAAGAGAGGATGAGAGTGAAGCCCACTACATTGCCATGTGCTGTGTGGCAAAGAACATATGTTTCTTGTGGGTTAAAAGAACATGAACTAACTAGGCAGTATTCCATGTAAAAGTTTTCTGCCCTGAGGAGGATTCCCATAGTGTTGTTTATTGCCTCTGGCTTTAGGTAAGACGGGTGAAAGATTTGGGTTTGATCTAGATTCTACAGGTCAAGAAATTGCACAGTGTTTGCCTGAAGGACACATGTCCATCAAGCCCTCCATAAAAGATCCAGTATTTGTAAGGCTGCCACACAGAGGTTTGCCAGCTACTCATTGTTATCCAGAGAAGCAGCAATAAGCAACAAAGAAAGAATGAACAACCACCACAACAAACAGGTCTGTTAAGTAAAAACAAAAACAAAAACCCTTTGACTTTACTTCTTCCTCTTCCTCACCTCAAATCTCTAGAAAAGAAGGATTTAGAGTTAAGTATCTTATAGCCAGACATTGCCACCTAGATCCTCTTCTCCTACCAGTCAGTATCCCATCTCTAAACTGGGGTGAAGGAAGAGAGGAGATGAGATTTAAATGGAGGTTGTGGTTAATGCTTTAAAGCAGAATTTATCTTTAAAGTGAGAATTTATGAAACTCATGCAAAATACAAGTAAGGAACTGGAAAGGGAGGTTCAGCAGAACATGGGTGAAAGCAGTAACTGCAGGAAATTAAAACTATTTCATGTTTATATACATCTGAGTGTAGACTGCTCATTAAAATGGGTATATCCTAGAAAACTCACTTGTACATGTAAAAAAGGCATGTAAGGGATTTTCAATGCAGTATTTAAATGGTGGAAATCAGGACAATGTACATGCCCACCAATGGGGTATTAACATGGATCTGAGTTATAAACATGGATACTAAGTTGTGTAAGGATGATTACAGTATGATTACATTTAAACTGTATGTTTTCAGACCATATAATGGTACCTTCTTAAGCAGATATATATGTGTTAATACATATCTATACTTACATATACGATAATATTATAAAATATGCATGAGGAGGATATTCATCATCTGTAGAATATGGGAGGGAGAACATTCAAGAAACATAATGGAGTGAGGAGGCTTAGCAATATGTGTAATGTGTTATTTCTTTCAACAAAAAGGTCGAAGCAAATTTTGTATAACATTAACCTTTATTTTAGCTAGTATAATAGTATGTGGTGTGCTATTGTTTCTGTAATTAAAATATTTTAAAATTTAAAAGTAATACAAATATCTTGACATACTTTTCTATAAAATTTAGTTGGCAGTATAATGTAGATTATGTTAATATTGATTTAGTTCTTTACCTCCCTTGGGAGAAAAGGAATCACTTTGAACTTATTTCAAGTATTCCTTCTTATTGTCATTTGCATCTTCATGAGTGATTAAAAAAATCAGTTGTCTCTTTGTACTTCCTTTGGGAAGGCTAAGTGTCATTTTATTTTCCCTGAAAAGCTCTTCATTAAAACAAGATCCAACACATATGAATCACAATTTTTTATTCTTTTATTACCTCAGCCTGATGAACTGGGGCCCCTCCTATATACTTAACTAAGCTTATCTAGTTTTGATTCATTGTTTAGAGCAGGAAATTATTCCAGTCTTTTAAAGGTACTGCAGTGTTAAGAATATGTTTCCTTGTGAAGGGTTAATGCACGTCATTGGACTCTAAGCCATTTTTTCAAATCCTCTTTTCCTAAATAAAACTTCTGAGCATACTTCTCCTTAGTAATAATGATCACAAGAACATGGAACCGACAGTCTATTTTCTTATTAATCTTACCAAAGTAATCACATAGGTGGCTGAATATCATATGAAATAAAACATTTTTCAAAGATATTTTCCTGTGCATTATACCTAAAAATATATCACCCATCATGTCAATAAGATATCCCCCTCTGCAGCATGAACATTTTAGTTGAAATCTCTCTCACTCTTGCAAAAGTAGTAGATATTCCTAATTGTATTTACTAAAAAAAGCCATTAACAACTGGAGTGATAATTTATTTTGGGGTAAATCAGTGTCTTCACAAATCATTTCTACCAATATAAGAAGGATACAGAGACATTAGACAAGAATCTGGAAGGTACTTTTCATTAGCACAGTGCTGTCTGTACCATTATTAAATCGTATGTGCATATCTGAGCAAGAGTTAAAATGGTCTGCTGTATATTTATTTCTCTGTGCCAAGTAACTTTAGCTCTATCTAAAGGTAAAAGAAAGCCATAAATCTGTCAGGCAAGGATTTAAGTACATCATTTTGTTCTTCATGTAATCACACTTAAATATAGCTTAATAGTATTTATAATGTATATATGTATACACGCATAACTATACATACATATGTCTACTAAATTCATCTGTATTATGTACAGTTGTTACACATATATAATATGCATATTATACATTTATATTTAATTATCCGCAGTCTCCTTCTGCTAGCATATAATTGCATTTTTAAATCACATTTCTGGTTGCACTTAACTAAAAATTGTATTGCATTTTGCTATTTCTGGCTTTTTATCTGTTATTCATCATTTCCCTACTGTGGTTATCGGCCCTTGACAGTGAAAATAAGATTCTTAGGTTCATGGAATCTTTATTATACAAAATGTGCATTAATGTCATTCTTATCTGCTAATGGCCTCCATAATCAGGAGAAGCAGTGAAAGGGAATGAAAATGATTATTTATACACCAGCTTGGTAGAGCATATCACTAATGAACCATGAACACAGATTATCTGAACAAATTTCCAGGGTCAGGCAGGGTCCTATCTTTTGATTTTCTTGAAAATATGCATAATAATTATTTTCTATAGCATGCACAAAAAGAATATATCACATTTTCAAATCACATTTATTTTACCAAATTGGAAATATGTTAGACATTGAAATACAAGGAGTACAGTGCTTGATAAGTGAAAATGCTATTCAAATTTCTTATGATTCACTATAACATAATACATTTTCCACTTGCTGTGCAATCGCTAATTTAGACTCTCAAATTCCCAAAACATCAGTCATTATTTTGAGAAGACTCTCTTTGCGTAATTGAGGTTTTTAGAACTTTGGATTCAACAAATATTGGGTCAGAATGCCTGACATTTTGCCAGTTGCTGGGAACATAGAGATTAGTGAAACAGTCAATACCATCAAGGAATTCACTGTAGGAGAGACGGCATGTTAACAAACATGCAGGATTTTAAAAAGTCTTTGATTATTAGGATTATTGAAAGTAATGTATAAGAGCTCAAATTTTGCTTGCTCTAAAATCTTCCTATACTTATGCCATGAAATGAGATTTCTGACTTAGCAATGCAGTACTTTCATGTTGTCTGTCTGTGTGTATGTGTGTCCAAAAGTGGTAATTTACATAGATGATCATTAGTCCTCACTAAAAATCTAAATACATCTTATATGTATTGTCTCTTTCCTTCTTCAAAATTGCAGCTTCTTCATGCCATATCATTTTACTAGACTAGTCTCACTGCATATCTAGACCTTTAAGCCACCTTGCCTCACTCACTAAAGACACTTGTTTTTGTGTTTTTCCCCGTGGCGCAGCCTTTTATCCTCCATTCATGCTACTGCTTTTATCAGTGCTGAAGCCATGATGACTGATCCTTTACTCCTGATTCTCCACCACCTCACTTCCAGCAAAGTTCTTCTTAAACTCTCTTCTACCGCTCATTTCTGTGATTATACCCTACAGCCATAAGTATGTCATTCTGACCACTTCCATTTACACTTGACTTTAGCTGGTCTACTCCAAGATGTTTTGCCCTGATTTATACCTCCCAAGTCATTGTGCCACTGACCTTTTCTACTATTCATCCTTCATCTTCTGTCTTTATTTTCCTTTTTATCCAATTTGGCTCACATTCCATTATTACAATCAGTTTCTTGCAAGCACCCTGGACTTACTTTTTCCTGTCTCCCTTCATTTTCCCTATTTGGAAAAGCCCTAATTTGGTTGTTATCACCTTAAGGATTATTTCTTTTGAAACATCATTTCTTCATCCCTACTGAATTATTCCCATCAGTTTACCAACATACCTTATTTAAAGCCAACAAAAAAACATTTTTTTTCATTGATCCTTCCATCCACCTCTAACTATTGTTCCATTTCTCTACTTCTTTTCACAAAAAATACTCTGAGAATAAGTTATGACCATTCTTATCTCATTTTCCTCACTTCTTATTCACTCTTCAACCTGTTCCATCTCCCTAAAATTTTTTTAATTTTTATTTTATTTTTTAAAACATCTTTATTGGAGTATAATTGCTTTACAATGGCGTGTTAGTTTTTGCTGTATGACAAAGTGAATCAGCTATACATATACATATATCCCCATATCTCCTCCCTCTTGCCTCTCCCTCCCTCCCCTCTAGGTGGTCACAAAGCACCAAGCTAATCTCCCTGTGCTATGCGGCTGCTTCTCACTAGCTATCTACTTTACATCCCTAAAGTTTTCACCCTCCTCTGCTATTGTTGAGATCACCAAGAACCTCCAATGATGCCAAATTCAATTGTCATTTCTGTTTTTATCTACTTGCCTTATCAGTAGCATCCCACACAACTGGCTACTCATCTCTCCTTGAAATAACTCTCTCTTGTTGAATCTCTTTTGATACATATGGTAAATTGACTCATTTAATATCTATACCAACATTCTTCTATATTACCTTCCTGTACTACAGTAGCTAAAAATTGTATTTCCCAAACTTCCATATATATAATACACAGATGTAAGGATTTATGTACTGCCAATGAAATGCACTAGTGAATCTGGAATTTGCAACTGATGGAGGGAGCAGAGCATAGAGCAAGAAGCACTCTTTCTGTTTGTGCAACATTACTGTATCTGGGTAGTGGTTTTTTATCTCCAGATTGTGGCTAAGAGAGTAGGAACGGGGAGCCAGAAGTGGAGACGATGCCTATGTGTTTCACCAGATTTCTGCTTATGACGTGAAACTTTTCCCTTGATAGGAAACCTCAGTTACCTTGTTCTGGTAGTAATTTTTGTAAGACCAGCCCAACAATCAAATTTGTAAGCATCTAATTTCCTGTGTTTAATCCCATTCTGCTTGAAACTGATAGATTGGTTTCTGTTATTCGCAACTGAATTCTGATTGAAGCAGTTTCCACAATAGTTTTTCATTGTTCCCTTTATTTCTCTTGTTGGCACTTTAAAGTTGTCTCAGATGACAACTTTTCCTCTTTAACCTTAAACACTGAAGAACTCCAGCCACCTATCCTGAGAGCATTTATCTTCTTCTTTTTTTTTTTTTTTTGGTATGCGGGCCTCTCACTGTTGTGGCCTCTCCCGTTGCGGAGCACAGGCTCCGGACGCGCAGGCTCAGCGGCCATGGCTCACGGGCCCAGCCGCTCTGCGGCATGTGGGATCTTCCCGGACCGGAGCACAAACCCGTGTCCCCTGCATCAGCAGGTGGACTCTCAACCACTGCGCCACCAGAGAAGCCCCATTTATCTTCTTTAACTAAACATTCTTCCTAGATAATCTCATTTAGTCTCATGCTTTATAATACCACCTACATGCTGATGATGCGAATCCCTTTTCATCTTTCAGTTTAAATGCTCTCTGAACTCTAGATCTGTACATCATATCAACCTTCTTACTTCATATTATCAGCTGGCTCTCCAAGAGACATATTAAATATTCATTTTACAAAACAGGACACTTGATCTCCAATTACTACCTCTACTGCCCCATGCAAGTTATCTTTCCAGTTTTATCCATTTTGATAAATGGCATAGCAATCATCCCAAATATCTCAAAGTTTTATAGAGACTCTTACTTAATTCTCACAACAAACCTATGAGGGATATGCTATTATTATTCCCATTACCTATATGAGGAAATTCAGAAATGTTATGTAACTTGTGGTGCATCATGTAGTTAATAAAATGTAGAGCCAGGAATCAAAATCAAACCTATTTTTTTATGTAGAGCTCCACTTTTAATGATTATACTGTTTCGCTGTGCTGAAATCAAGGTCTCAGCAAAGCCACACTATTCTGGAAACTCTAGGAGAGAAACCATTTCCTACTTCTACCAGCTTTTGGAGGCCACCAGCATTCCTTGGTTTGTAACTACATACTCTTGCCTTCAAGACCAGCATCTTCAAATCTTTCTTTGTTATCTCCTCTATGTCAGTCTACTCTCCCTCTGACTTGCTCTTACAGTGATACTTGTGAGTGTATTTAGGGTCCACCAGATAATTCAAGATAATTTTCCCATCTCAAAACCCTTAACATAATCACATTTGCAAAGATTTTCCCCCCAATAAAGTAACATTTACAGGATCCAGGGATTAGGACCTAATATTTACAGGGACCATTATTCAGCCTACTACAGACGGTTACCCAGGAATGAATATGTTTCCAATCTTAACAATGGAAAATAATTTACTGCTAGCCTAAATTGCAAGATGAAATACAATGAAGAGAGGTAGAGAATAGTAAAGGCTATCATATCTTTGTGGAAAGGCCTCAGACACTGTCTGCAGTCTTTGTCTCATGAAATGAAGGTTAGCATATGTATAAGTCACGTGAACTGTGTTATACTGTAGGAAAAAAAAAGTCTATATCATTAAACCTTGACCAGCTTACACAAACAAAGGTTTCCTCCCCTCTGGCATCCAGCCTGATGAAGAAGCCTCTGTCTGGATCAGGCTGGAGGTTCTGGGAAGGGAAAAAAGAGAGCATGACTTACAGACTAGCTCTAAAATTTATTTCCAGAAGTGACACATTGTTCTCACATACATGATTTTAACAAGACTGGGGGTTTGATCCTTCTTCAGGAAGAGGCACCATGTATTTGAGAATAATAATATAGGCTAACTAATACATTGTTTAAATATATACTGTAAATATGTAAATATATCAAACAAGTAACCAATAGAGGGAGTAACATTTGTGATACATATATGGAGAGAGAGAGAGGAAGAGAGAACCCAAATAGAAAGCCCCCATTTTTTAAAATGAGAAATTCTCAAAATAAAAACATTTTTTGGCCAGATTTACTACAAGTAAATTTAGAGGCAAATATGTCAAATTCTACTTCTGGTAATATTTAATTTAATTACATATTTAAAAGCATTTATGTAAGTAATATGTAAATACAGATTTACTTTTCAACACTCTCAAATCTTATGAAACAATTTTATTTAAACTTTTTTTTTAATCTCCCTTGACTTTATTTTTTAACATCTTTATTGGAGTATAATTGCTTTACAATGGTGTGTTAGTTTCTGCTTTATAACAAAGTGAATCAGCTATACATATACATATATCCCCATATCTCCTCCCTCTTGGGTCTCCCGCCCACCCTCCCTATCCCACCCCTCTAGGTGGACACAAAGCACCGAGCTGATCTCCCTGTGCTATGCGGCTGCTTCCCACTAGCTATTTTATATTTGGTAGTATATATAAGTCCATGCCACTCTCTCATTTCGTCACAGCTTACGCTTCCCCCTCCCTGTGTCCTCAAGTCCATTCTCTATGTCTGCGTCTTTATTCCTGTCCTGCCCCTGGGTTCTTCAGAAACATTTTTTTTTTTTTTTTAGATTCCATAATATATGTGTTAGCATATGGTATTTGTTTTTCTCTTTCTGACTTACTTCACTCTGTATGACAGAATGTAGGTCCATCCACCTCATTACAAATAACTCAATTTCATTTCCTTTTATGGCTGAGTAATACTCCATTGTATATATGCGCCACATCTTCTTTATCCATTCATCTGTTGATGGACACTTAGGTTGCTTCCATGTCCTGGCTATTGTAAATAGAGCTGCAATGAACATTGTAGTACATGACTCTTACTGAATTATGGTTTTCTCAGGGTATATGCCCGGTAGTGGGATTGCTTAGTCATATGGTAGTTCTATTTTTAATTTTTTAAGGAACCTCCATACTGTTCTCCATAGTGGCTGTATCACTTTACATTCCCACCAACAGTGCAAGAGGGTTCCCTTTCCTCCATACCCTCTCCAGCATATATTGTTTGTATATTTTTTGATGATGGACATTCTGACTGGTGTGAGGTGATACCCCATTGTAGTTTTGATATGCATTTCTCTAATGATTAGTGATGTTGAGCATTCTTTCTTGTTTGCTGGCAATCTGTATATCTTCTTTGGAGAAATGTCTATTTAGGTCTTCTGCCCATTTTTGGATTGGTTTGTTTGTTTTTTTGATATTGAGCTGTATGAGCTGCTTGTAAATTTTGGAGATTAATCCTTTGTCAGTTGCTTCATTTGCAAATATTTTCTCCCATTCTGAGGGTTGTCTTTTTGTCTTGTTTAGGTTTTCTTTTGCTGTGCAAAAGCTTTTATGTTTCATTAGGTCTCATTTACTTATTTTTGTTTTTATTTCCATTTCTCTGGGACGTGGGTCCAAAAGGACCTTGCTGTGATTTATCTCATAGAGTGTTTTGCCTATGTTTTCCTCTAAGAGTTTTATAGTGTCTGGCCTTACATTTAGGTCTTTAATCCATTTTGAGTTTATTTTTGTGTATGGTGTCAGGGAGTGTTCTAATTTAATTCTTTTACATGTAGCTGTCCAGTTTTCCCAGCACCACTTATTGAACAGGCTGTCTTTTCTCCATTGTATATCCTTGCATCCTTTATCAAAAATAAGGTGACCATATGTGCGTGGGTTTCTCTCTGGGCTTTGTATCCTATTCCATTGATCTATATTTCTGTTTTTGTGCCAGTACCATACTGTCTTGATTACGGTAGCTTTGTAGTATAGTCTCATGTCCAGGAGCCTGATTCCTCCAGCTCCGTTTTTCTTTCTCAAGATTTCTTTGGCCATTTGGGGTCTTTTGTGTTTCCATACAAGTTGTGAAAATTTTTGTTCTAGTTCTGTGAAAAATGCCAGTGGTAGTTTGATAGGGGTTGCATTGAATCTGTAGATTGGTTTGGATAGTGGAGTTATTTTCACAGTGTTGATTCTTCCAATCCAAGAACATGGTATATCTCTCCATCTGTTTGTATCATCTTTAATTTCTTTCATCAGTGTCTCATAGTTTTCTCATACAGGTCTTTTGTGTCCTTAGGTACATTTATTCCTATGTATATTATTCTTTTTGTTGCAGTGGTAAATGAGAGTGTTTCCTTAATTTCTCTTTCAGATTTTTCATCATTATTGAATAGGAATGCAGGAGATTTATGTGTGTTAACTTTGTATCCTGCTACTCTACCAAATTCATTGATTAGCTCTAGTAGGTTTCTGGTAACATCTGTAGGATTCTCTATGTATAGTATCATGTCATCTGCAAATAGTGACAATTTTAGTTCTTCTTTTCCGATTTGGATTCCTTTTATTTCTTTTTCTTCTCTGACTGCTGTGCCTACAATTTCCAAAACTATGTTGAGTAATAGTGGTGAGAGTGGGCAACTTTGTCTTGTTCCTGATCTTAGTAGAAAAGGTTTCACTTTTTCACCATTGAGAGCGATGTTGGCTGTGGGTTTGTCATATATGGCCTTTATTCTGCTGAGGTAAGTTCCCTCTATGCCTACTTTCTGGAGGGTTTTTAGCATAAATCGGTGTTGAATTTTGTCAAAAGCTTTTTCTGCATTTCTTGAGATGATCATATGATATTTATCCTTCAATATGTTAATATGGTATATCACTGATTTATTTGCGTGTATTGAAGAATCCTTGCATTCCTGCGATAAACCCCACTTGATCATGGTGTATTATCCTTTTAATGTGCTGTTGGATTCTCTTTGCTAGTATTTTGTTGAGGATTTTTGCATCTATGTTCATCAGTGGTATTTAAACTCTTTACTTGCATCTTCTGCTTCACTGTCTTAGTCACCATTAGAACCACTTTTCAAATCATGTAGCACAGGTTTTCAGAGCCCATCATCCTCAATTCTACCTAAATTACTTGAAATGTAGCACCTTTTACATTCATATATTATCTTGTCACTGGATAAGTTAGTCCAAGTTCTAAGTACCATTGATATAACAAATATTAGGATGTCTTTTAAATTTTGTAATTCTAAAGAAATATTTTCTTCATAACAAAAATAAGATTTTTGCATTGTCTTGCAAAATGAGTTCCAAAGACAGATTTATAAAGACATCTAATATTTATTGTGATGTTGTATACAGTGAGCGTTACTAACTTTTTCTTACATTTCTTTGTCTTTTGTTTTTACTCATGCCACCAAGCTTCCTTAAGCATTCTGGACAACTGAGATCTTATTGTATTTTCGTATATTTTATCTTGCTCAAAAAAAAAAGCTTCTGAACAAAATGGCCTATAATCGCACATTTTAGGACTCATACATATGTACCAGAGTTTAGCGAACAATCTTATATCTGGGCCTATATCGTACATGAGAGAGAAGCAGGGTAAGAAAGTGGGGAGAAGTATAATTAAGCTAAATTCTTATTTATCCCACTAGGAATCCAATAAGAAATTTATAAAGTCAGTAACTCAATAAAGAGCTGTATACATATCTGATTTAAGGAGATCAAAATAAATAGTGGTAAAGAGAAAACATGAACTAATAAGTGTAGTTTTTTCCATCTAAAGAGAGTGATTTCAAATGACTAGAATGGAGCAGATCTTTTCATTAAAAAAGCTTCTCTATTATTTTATTTTTTAATTACATGCATTATTACTTTTGGTAATTACAGTGCTATTAGACAGCAACAGAGACTTATTTAACCCATTAAGTCAAATTTTGGACCTCATAAACTGTAACACCCAAAACAGTTCTCTATGAGCATATGATAAAACCTTAGGTTGCTTGCTCCTATTGATACTTTTTGTACTACTTCATTTCAATTAGAAAATATACCAGCAAAACATATGCCATCACTATAGAACTCCTCTGCATGAATTAATGAAGAATGCTGCTTTACGTTTCCCTTGTCCCTTTTGGCTGCAGTTTCTGGAAATGCTTGGCTATAGTGCTGTTTAGAGATGGTTGTGGGTGGTGGCTAAAATTTGTTATGCATCGTGTCCCATGGATCCCCATGGATCCAAATGTTTTAATTACCCCAGTGGAATGAAGTGAAAAGCCTCACTTTATTGATTTGTCAGGAATAAGACATTCCTTGCTCTACTAATTCTTGGCTCTGGCAGTTAAAGAGCCATTGCTTCTTGGTTTGCAGCCGGGAATAATTACATAAATAACTTCCTTGTGGCTTGGTCCTCCTCCAAACTTGATGTGGTGCCACTATTCATTAATATCATGTCAGTGAGCAGACCTGCTTGGAATATGCAAGGGTTTCCCTCATCTGGAAACTGTGGAACAGTGACAGGGTTAAACAACTGAATACAGATGAAATATCATTACAGGCCATGCCATCGCTCAGAATCTGTTTGCATAAAAAAGCTATTTTCATGATCATAAAATTTTAAAACCCCTTTAAAATGAATTCTTTTTTGTTCCTTATACATAAAACAATCTACAATATTAAGGATTTAATTATGGGCTAATATTAGATTAATGTACATGCATCTGTTTCACATCAAGGTCAAATTATATATCATTACTTCATCATTTCTTACCATAGAAATGCCTTGGAAGCTCAAAGTATTGATACCTGCAACTCAATGTTCTTTTCTGGTTAAGCTCCTGTGTCTCATACTGAGAATGGGATGTTTCCTAGCTTCACATCATTCCATGAATGCTCAGTGGGTGAGGCAAAGGTAACTCTGATAAAAGGAAGGCCAAACATCTCTGAGGATACTTCATGTACAACTCTGTTCAGTAGGGGAACCCCATATTGAGTGTGAGCAAACTGTCCTAATGGGATCTTTTATGTGCAAATGCTGGGAAAATACAGAAAAGCAGACCAACTATTCTTAGTTTCTAGAAGAATTGTTCCAGTTCTCAGTATCAATTGTTATCTCAGACTTGGAAGCATATAGTGATTCTATGGTTTTTTAAAAAATGGAGTTCTTTGCTGACCTGTGCTTATACATATGCAAGTATCACTGCAATAAGCTGTTTAACAAAAGATTGTTATCTTTTCCCTGTGATATATCTAGGAAAGGATATCTGTACTGTTAAATCATTTGCCAAAACAAAGCAGCAGTTATGAAGATTCCAGGTCTCAGATGAGGAAAGGGGAAAGGATAACACTCTCTTTCTCCACCTTTTCCTTCAACTAGATTAAAAGTACTCCCTTACTGATTTGAAATATTAGAACAGAATTTCTAGAAATGTTATAAAATTCTGTTACTCTAGAATATTTTGGAAGCCCTATAAAGCTATAATATTGCTATTGATATTTTTTGGTTTTAAAATTTTTATACAGATCCTTTATTTATGGAAATTAATTCATCTGAATAATGTTGAAAAAATGTTATTCTAAAGACCACAACAGTTCCAAATACATAAGTCATTTATTCAAAGAAATTTCTTATGCAGATATACAATTGTAGAGTGATATTTTCTCACATATAGAAGTTAACAAAGGAATAACAGAGGAGGTATTCCCTTTTTATGAAAGTAATACTTCAAATTTATTATTATTTAGGTTTAAAATGTTTTATTTTTAAATTTTTATTTTACACTGGAGTATAGTTAATTTACAGTGTTGTGTTAGTTCCAGGTGTACAGCAAAGTGAATCAGTTATACATATACATGTATCCACTCTTTTTTAGATTCTTTTTCCATATAGGTCATTTACAGAGTATTGAGTAGAGTTCCCTGTGCTATACAGTAGGTTCTTATTAGTTATCTATTTTATGTATAGTAGTGTGTATACGTCAATCCCATCTCCCAATTTATCCCTCTCCCCGTTTCTCCCTTGGTAACCATAAGTTTGTTTTCTACATCTGTGAGTCTTTTTCTGTTTTATAAATAAGTTCATTTGTACCATTTTTTTAGATTCCACATAAAAACTATATCATATGATATTTGTCTTTCTCTAACTTCACTCACTTTGACAATCTCTAGGTCCATCCATGTTGCTGCAAATGACATTATTTCTTTTTTATGGCTGAATAGTATTCCATTGTATATATGTACCATATCTTCTTTATCCATTCATTCATTGATGGACATTTAGGTTGCTTCCATGTCTTGGCTATTGTAAATACTGCTGCAGTGAACAGTGGGGTGCATGTATCTTTTCGAATTATGGTTTTCTCCAGATATATGCCCAGGAGTGGGATTGCAGGATCATATGGTAGCTCTATTTTTAGTTTTTCAAGAACCTCCATACTGTTCTCCATAGTGGCTGTACCAATTTACGTTACCAGCAACAGTGTAGGAGGGTTCCCTTTTCTCCACACCCTCTCCAGCATTTATTGTTTGTAGACTTTTTGAGGATGGTCATTCTGACTGGTGTGAGGTGATACCTCATTGTTGTTTTGATTTGCATTTCTCTAATAAGTTAGCGATGTTGAGCATCTTTTCGTGTGCCTGTTGACCACCTGTATGTCTTCTTTGGAGAAATTTCTGTTTAGATCATCTGCCCATTTTTTTGATTGGGTTGTTTGTTTGTTTTTGATATTGAGCTGTGTGAGCTGTTGGTATATTTTGGAGATTAATCCCTTATCAGTTGCATAGTTTGTAAATATTTTCTCCCAGTCTGTGGGTTGTTTTTTTGTTTTGTTTATGGTTTCCTTTGCTGTACAAAAGCTTTTGAGTTTAATTAGGTCCCATTTGTTTATTTTTGTTCTTATTTTCATTACTCTAGGAAGTGGATCCAAAAAGATATTTCTGCTATTTATGTCAAAGTGTTCGTCCTATGTTTTCCTCTAGGCGTTTTATAGTATCTGGTCTTACATTTAGGTCTTTAACCTATTTTGAGTTTATTTTTGTGTATTGTGTTAGAGAATGTTCCAATTTCATTCTTTTACATGTAGCTGTCCAGTTTTCCTAGCACCACTTTGAAAGTTTTTTAAGAATGTATTTCCATAAGTACATTTTACAAAATAAAAATGTAAACCTCAGGAAAATGTCTAAGGCAGAAGAAATAAAACAGTTTTAATAATTCTTAGACTAGAGAGTTTTAGAAAAGTGAAGAGTAACAGTCTCATCTTCAGGAATTCAATTTCTGTATAGATTTCAGATTTAATGTAAAAGCATCACTTTGACCAAGCCCCTTTATTTCTCATGGGCTCGGTGTCTTCATAAACTTATATGAAAGGGGAGCTAGGATTAAATAATAGGATCTGTTCCACATCCAACAGACTGTAATTCAGACAATAGTCCTCTTTGTCTGAAATAATGCTGTCTACTAATTAATTAATTTTATCATTATTATTTTAAGTTATATTTATTTTTTGGCTGTGTTGGATCTTTGTTGCTGCGCACAGGCTTCCTCTAGTTGCGGTGAGTGGGGGCTACTCTTCATTGTGGTGCACGGGCTTCTCTTGTTGCGAAACACAGGCTCTAGGTGCATGGGCTTCAGTAGTTGCAGTACTTGGGCTCAGTAGCTGTGGCATGTGGGCCTTGAGCACGCTGGCTTCAGTAGTTGTGGTGCACGCGCTCAGCAGTTGTGGCTCACGGGCTCTAGAGCGCAGGCTCAGTAGTTGTGGTGCATGGGCTTAGTTGCCCCAGGGCATGTGGGATCTTCCCGGACCAGGGATCGAACCCATGTCTCCTGCATTGGCAGGCGGAGTCTTAACCACTGCACCATCAGGGAAGTCCCTGTCTACTAATTTATATGTGAATTTTTAAACCCTTGTTCCTTCATCTCCTTTCCCACCATCAGCCATTCTTGGGTATCTTAAAAAATATTTTTTTTTGTAATAAACTTCTCTTTTAAAATAGATTTAGATTTAGAAAGCAGTTGCAGGGATTTCCATATATCCATATATGAACAGAGAGTTTCCATATACCCCATATCCAATTTCACTTGTTATTGGAATCTTCCACTAGTATGGTACATTTATCACAATAAGGTTATTAACTAAAGTCCATACTGTATTCAGATTTCCTTAGGTTTTAACCATGTCCATTTTCTGTTCCAGCATAACATTCATGATAACATATTACATTCAGTAGTCAAGTCTTCTTAGGCTTCTGTTGACTATGACAGTTTCTCAGACTTTCATTGTTTTTGATGACTTTGACAGTTTTAAGGAGTACTGGCGGGATATTTTTTAGAATGTCCTTCAATTGGGATTTATCTGATACTTTTCTCATGATTGGACTGGATTTTTGTTTTTTTGTGAGGAAGATAACAAAGGTAAATTGCCATTCTCAATAAGTCATATCTAGGGTGTATACTGTCGACATGAATTACCACTGTTGATGTTAGCCTTGATCACCTGGCTGTGATAGTGTTTGCTTTATTTCTCTACTGTAAAGTACCCCCTTTTCTTCCCTTTCCCTCTTCTTTGAAAAGATTTTACTATGTGCAACCCACACTTAAGAAGTGGAGAGTTAGGCTCCACCTCCTTGAGGGCAAGAAATCTAAATAATTCGGCATTCTTATCCAGGGGAGTTTTGTGTAGCCCCGCTCCGAGTATTTATTTATTCAATTATATATTTATATTAGTATAGACTCATGAATATTTATTTATGCTTTGGATTACAATGCGATACTCTACTAATTTTTTGCTCAAATTGTTCCAGACTTGACCACTGGGGGCTCTTTCAGTTGACTCCTATGTCTTATTTACATACAACAGTCATTGTGTTTTCTATTTTGTTGTGTTTTAGAGTGCTTCCTTATTTTCTGGTGCTCCGGTACCATGTTGTATATGTCTTGCCTGAGTTGTAGAATTAACCATTTCTCCAAGGACTGCAATTTTTTTCTTTTAATTGGAGAGTGGTATTAGAAAATAAGATATGAGCTCTGGATGTACTCTTTATTACTGGGGTGTCATTGCTTATAGGTCTTCTCAGCTGACTGAGCAATGGAATATATGTGTGTATATTTATCCATGCTTAGGCACAAATCTATAAATATTTATAGTGCATCCATCTGTGTCTATACTAAGCTAAACATAAGTTTATGCTGATGTTTACGACTCTAAGCCATTAGCATGTGGGTCATTCTAACCTTCTCCCCTTACTATCAATCTGTAACATTCCAACAGTTAGAAACCTGGGGCTTCAGCTGTCCACCAGCCATATACTTAATTGTTCAATTCTAGTATACATATATTATGGTTTTAGAATGGTTAACCTCTACCCTTGTAAGAAAAAGCTTTATCAATACAGTGGTCATTTTGTACAGTTCCTTTTGCCTTTAGTTGTGCAATCCCCTTTACCACATCTTTATCTGTGGATTTTGATAAATACATAGTGTCATGCATCCAGCATTCCAGTATCAGCCTGGATAGTTTTACTACCCTAAAAGATCCCCTGTGAGTCATCTAGTCAGTCCTCTTACTGCCCTCCCAAATCCCTGGTAGCCACCGATGTGTATATAGTTTCTGCCATCTTGCCTTTACAGAATTTTAAATAAATGAATGATACCATATACATCATTTTTAGTTTGGCTGCTTTCACCCAGCAAAATATATTTAAGGTTCATTCATGGCTTTGTTTGGCTTGATAGTTTTTTTTTTTTTTTTTTTTTTTGCGGTATGCGGGTCTCTCACTGTTGTGGCCTCTCCCGTTGCGGAGCACAGGCTCTGGATGCGCAGGCTCAGCGGCCATGGCTCACGGGCCCAGCCGCTCCGAGGCACGTGGGATCTTCCCGGACCAGGGCAGAACCCGTGTCCCCTGCATCGGCAGGTGGACTCTGAACCACTGCGCCACCAGGGAAGCCCCTGTTCTTTTTTATTACTGAATAGTATTCCATTTTATGGATGTCAGTCAGTTTGCATATCCATTCACTTTATTGAAGGACATCTTCATTGCTTCATAGTTTTAGTAATTAGGAATGGAACTGCTATAAACCTTTGCATGCGTTAGTGTGGACATAGTTTTTAAATTTGTTGGAAATATATAGGAGCATTACTCCTGGATCATATGGTAAGGCTATGTTTAGCTTTGTAAAAAGCTACCAAACTGTATTCTAAAGTGGCTACACCCTATTGTATTGTCACCAGCAATGAATGAGTCCCTGTTGTTCTGTATCTCACCAGCAATTTGTATTGTCAGTTTTTAGATTTCCAGGCATTATAATAACCTATTATATTTTTTAGTTTGCATTCCCCTAATGGCAAATGATGTTGAGCGTGTTTTCCTGTTTCTTTTCCATTTGTATATATTCTTGTTGATGTGTCTTTTTAAACATTTTGCCCATTTTTTAGTTGTTTTTTTTCTTGTGTTTTACAAGCTCTTTGTGCATGTTAGATACATTTCCCTTATCAGATATATAGTTTGAAAATATTTTCTCCCAGTTTATACTTTGTTTTAAAAATTATTTTAACAACATCTTTGACAAAGAAGTTTTTAATTTTAATAAAGTCCAGCTTATTAATTTTTTTATTCTGGGATGTTTTCACTATTGTATCTAAATAGATCTTCTCCTATGTTTTGTTTTTGAAGTTTTATTCTTTTGCATATTATAATGATCCATTTTGAATAAATTTTATGTAATGAGTAAACTTTTATGTAATATGTGAAGTCTATGTCTAGATTCCTTTTTTTTTTTGGCATATGGATGTCTAGTTGTTCCAGCACCAGTTATTGGAAAGACTATACTTTCTTCATTGTATTGCCCTTTGTGCCTCTGTTAAAAATTGATTGACTATGGTTGTGTGGGTCCTATCCTGGGATCTTTATTCTGATCGACTATTCTATATGTCTCTTATTTCACCATCCTTTATTATTTGCTGTAGATTTATGCTAAGTTTTGAAATCAGATAGTGTGAATCCTTTAACTTTGTTCTTCTTCAGTTTGTGCTATTGTAGGTCTTTTGTCTTTCCATATAAATTTTTGAATCAGTTTCTCAGTATCTACAAATGGTTTCCTGAGATTTTGATTGGCTTGCATTGAACCGATACATCAACTTGGTCAGAATTGAGATCTTACCAGTATCAAGTGTTCTAATCCAGAAACCTGGAATATATCTCCAATTATTTAGATACTCTGATTTCTTTCATTGTTTAGATACTCTGATTGTTTCATTGTTTCATAGTTTTCCACATACAGATCCTGTACATATTTTGTTAGATTTATATGATTCCTTCTCATCATTTCTTGTAATATTTGTCATTCAACTGTCCATATGCTATAAGCACCTAATATATTCTTACTATTATTTTTAAAGAAACACTTAACTTTTAGATCAAGTAAGAGTAACAAATAAAATGTTTTATTTTACCATCATTTATTCTTTCTCTGACACTCTTCCTTTCTTTATATAAATCAAAGTTTCTCATGTACCTTCTTTTAAAGTTTTCTTTGATTTTCTGCTGTTTCAATATGATATGCCTAGGTGTGGTTTATTTGCTATATCCCGCTTGGTGTTCTCTGGGCCTCCTGAATCTGTTGCTTGGTGGTCATCATTAATTTTGGAAAAATCTTTGCCACTATTACTTCAAATATTTCTTCTGCTCTATTTTCTCTTTCTTCTCTTCCTTGTATTCTATTTACACATATTTTCCTTTTTTTCCTTCCATTTTTGGAAGTTAGTTCTGGTTTTCCTTCCTTTTTCTCTTTGCATTTCAGACTGGGTATTCCCTGTTGCCCTAGCTACAAGACCACTGATTCTTTCCTCAGCCTTTCTGAGTCCATTGATGAACCTGTAGATGGCATTCTTCATTTTTATTAGTGTTTTATTTTTTCTAGCATTTCTTTTTACTGCTTTTAGAGATACTTTGCATACCTTAGTCATCTGTTCTTGGATGTTGTATACTTTTTCCATTAGAGACCTTAACATATTAATCATAGTCATTATATATTTCCTGCCTGATCATTCTAATATCATATCTCAGTCTGGTTCTGATGATTGCTTTGTCTCTGAAGACTGTGTTGTTTTCTTTTGCCTTTGGCATGCTTTATAATTGTTTTTAAAAAGCTAGATACAGTTTTTTTTGGGGGGAGGGTGAATATTAACTGAAGCAAATAGAGTGAGGATGTATATTATCCTGGCTAAGAATTGGGCTGTTTTAATTTTTGCTGTTAAGTGGAGGCTTGAGTCTTTAAAATCATCTTGTGTGCTTATTGCTGTCTCCTCCTGACTTTGGGCATCCGTAAGTACTCCTCAGAGAGTCTGTGTCTTGCAGCTCATTCAGCTGTAATTTGCTGTTATCGTACTGAATCCCTTTTGGTATGGTGGTTAGGTGAAGTGGAGAGGGAGCATTCTGCAATCTTCTGATTATATCTCCATTTTTTAGTGAGGCTGGGTCTCAGGACTATGACTGTCACATGTGTTTCTCTAGTGGTTTAGCATTTTCCCTACACCTTCTTCCTTTTCTTGATTGCAGTGTTCCCAATCTATTTTCTTGAACCCCTGACCCCTGTTGACTAATTTTTTCCCCCTTATGTGATACAGAAATCTTAGAGGTGGCTGGAGTGGGAGAAATTTCCTTTCCCCAACTGGGAAAGGCTCTGGTAGTCTTTTTCTGGAGTGTAGGCCTTTGCTGTAGAAAAGTCTCTGAGTGAATTTCATAATGATTATTCTCTTCTCCCTGACAGTCCATACTAAACCTCTAGCAATTCTTCAAAAATACCATTTAAGTGTTTCAACCAGTTTATGTTTCCAGGACCTTCTGCCCCAGGTAAGCAGATCTCCCCAGTGTTACCCAATGTGCCTTTCTTTCTAGTCTTTAAGGTGGTAGTCTGCCTTGCAACCTCCATTCTCTGATGAATCCAATAAAAGTCATTGATTTTCAGGATGTCAATATTTTTCTTGCTTTAAGTACAGGAGTGGCAACTTCCAAAACTCTTTTTTTTTTTCCTCCTTGCTGCGCCACGTGGCTTGTGGGATCCTAGCTCCCTGACCAGGTATCGAACCCTAACCCTTGGCAGTGAAAGTGCGGAGTCCTAACCACTCGACTGCCAGGGAATTCCCCAAACTTTATATGTGGAAGCTGAAACCTGAAGTCAGTATCCCTTTATGGAAGAGAACTTGTATTATTTGTGTCTGCAACAAGAGGACAGGATGAGTGTGAATTATTTTGTTACAGTGGAATGTGTTTCAAATATTTGCTTTAAAATCAGATTCAAAACTAGAATATATTTTTTATGGCAATGACATGAGTGGCAGTCATATTGAAAAAAGGTAACTATATTTTTTCTATTTTTTCCATCAAGAAAGAACTCCCCTTCTTGACAAGCTTTAGAGTTGCATTTGATATCATGTACTGGAGTCCAAATGAATTTTCTCTGATTTACTAGTGCTTAAATGGTACTGAATAAGTTGGCATAAAACAAAATTTTAATGTTTCTTTTCTTGTGTCATTGATTTAGTTTTTTAAGTCAGTAGCAAATTAAGAGATGGCTTCAAATATATGAATAGAAGGATCTCTGGCTGTTGAAGGATTCCATCATAGGTCCGCTGGGTAAATGCCTCATTCCCCTATAGGCTATAGGCCTGCCTGATGTAATTCCATATTCAGAGTTAATGAACCATGGAAAGCCCATTTGGGAAAAATGGCAAGGTTGCAGGGGAGGGAGACAATAGAATTCTTATTAAAAGTTAAGAATCAAAAATTATAAATTTGGTATTCCTAACTCTTTATGAAATTCAGTTAGATAATCTTTGAAATTACACAGATATTTTTAAATGTTAAGAGAAGTTAATGCAAATAGAATTTTATTCTGTATTTAATAAAAATGTTATGTTTAAATGCTTGGGCAAGAAAACATGTACATTCAATTCCTGGGTCAGAAAATTGGCAGAATTTTATGTATTTTTATTTCAGTTATATTTATTTCCAGTTTCTTCTCATCTCACATACTGAGACCTAAGTAATTATATGACTCCAGGAAACATTTCATATCAAAAAAGGATTCTCACTGTTATAAATAATTAAATAGATATAATATCTACTTCTACATAATTCATATACACACACATGCCCACACACAAACATATGTAATGTCCAAAACCATGTTAAGTTTTAATATCCAGGCTAATAGTAACCACAGGAAATGTTTAATAACATGTTGCAGTAAGCATGGGAAATAATTTATTTCTGGGTAATGGTGCAAGATATATATATATATATTTTTGCGGTACGAGGGCCTCTCACTGTTGTGGCCTCTCCCATTGCGGAGCACAGGCTCCGGACGTGCAGGCTCAGTGGCCGTGGCTCACGGGCCCAGCCGCTCTGTGGCATGTGGGATCTTCCCGGACCGGGGCACAAACCCATGTCCCCTGCATCAGCAGGCGGACTCTCAACCACTGGTGCAAGATATTTTTAAAGATACTTCTCAAAATTTGACAGCATCCCAGCTAGGAATTTCCTAAACCATGTCCCCTCTTTATTCTTCTTACATAGGATGCAAATCTTTTCCCAAATAGGTACAAAAAGAATATTTACAGAACAGACGTGTTTAAATGGCCCAGATTGCCTGAAATCTAATATTTTTACAGATACATGACTATAAAATATTAGTAAAACAAAAGACAAGGAGCAAATAAATGTTGTTGATAAAAGTTTACGTAAACTTTAAGCAAATTGCATAGAAAACAAACTACCTAACTAAAAATCCTCTTCAATTAGTGTACCAATGGAGGTGTTGATTATACTTATAAGTATAATGGAGGTGTTGATTATAAGTTTACACAATACAGACCAGAGTGGGTTACAGGATTGATCAGAGGATAAGGAACCAGCAGGACACAGGAGAGAAAGATGGAGAAAATCATTTTTCTTCCAAATATTATGGGAAAATTAGAAGTTAACTAACAGTTTTAAAACTAAGAGATATGTGTATGAATTTCCATTTGGTGTGTGTGACCCTTGAAGGGAGGTTATTGTGAACAAATTGCTCATATTCGATTCCTGGCCCTACTACTTAATAGTGGTATAATTTTGAGGAATGACTCAGTTTCCTAATCCTGAGTTCATGAATAGAACAGTGCCTCACAACCGTAGGGTCATTGTGATGATTAGATGATGAAATAAATGTAATGGGCTGAGAAGAGTGCCCTGCACTTAATAAATGCTCAATAAATGTTAGTCTCTATCATTACATGTTATAGCAATAATATATGAAATGATATGGGAAAACATAAGTGTATGGTAAATTATGTATGCAATAGACTTTAATAAAATTATGTACACTCTGGCTGTATAAGATACGTAAAGAAAAAAAGATATGTAAAGAATACATACATATTTTATTTTTTTAATTTAACATTTATGTACAAATAATTAGATTACTGGTCTGGTGTATTTTATAAAGTTGAGTCTATACAGTGGATTAAGTCATTTTCAACTTATATGCTTATCATTCTAATGATTAAAATCATACATCAAAAGGAAAAATATTAATATTTTATTTCAAATCACCTGACATTGGAGTATAAAAATTTAGAGAATAAAAATTACTATATCCTGATTGAGCAATATTTAATAGGTCTAATATTACTGAGTGTTGTACATACTTGACCAGCACATGAATATTAATTTAATCTACCTTTTGTGAAAAAGTATTCATGAATTCCATTAAGGGCATATTTTACAGAAAGATGAATAGTTTCTTATTATAATTACTCAAGTTGATCATATTTGCAATCCAGATTCAGCACATAATTTTCTACTTTCTATTTTAGGTTTTATTAAATAGATTTCTTAAAAATGAGGAACAGAACAACAAATCTATAAAAGAATTGCTACACTATGGTCATTTTTCATCCTTTAGTTTAGCAAACCACAGACACACATGCATACATGTGGCCACACACACATGTCTACACATTATTTTGGATTTTGAGGTAGAAATAGGCCAATTCTAGCAATATGGAGTATGATTAGAATGACCACAGGATTTACTGCCTAAACTGGAACATTCTGAAAGTGAAAGGTGGCTCTATTTATAATTACACAAGGATGACAGGTGTAAAGTGGATGGTTCTGTGTGAGCCAGAATGCATGGCCACCCTAACTGGATTATGGGAAAAACAGCGGTGTCCAGTGCTGTACTAAAGTAAACACACTTGACTTAGTTTGAAGCTAGCTGCTAACATTTTGCAGCTGGGTGAACAAATGTATTCTCTCCTTAATCATGAGTTTTCTCATTTGAACAAAGGTGTTACTATGACCTTTCATAGAATTGTTTTGAGTATGATGTGAAATTGCACATTAAATAATGTTTTTGTCTCTTAAATTAACCACTGTGTTACCACCAGTAGGTTTAATGGTTAAACAATTTGTTTTCTAATGATAAACAACATGCATTAGCATATATGTTCTTTTAATAAATATGATAAATTAGAATAATAATTGTATTTTAGCATATGTTTTGAAGTGAAATGACTTAGATCATTTATATTTATGTCCCTTCTTCTTTTGTTCTTATCTGTATTCATCCCCATATATACTTTCTTCATGGTTTGTAGTTTTCCTGAAGATAGGGCAAATGTCAGTATATTTCATATTGACCATTGTATTTTAAGGATAAAGAGCATTAATTATACGATACAATATGAAAAAGAAAAAAACTCTGTGAAAAATAAGGTACCACAAGATCCTGGGCCATGTTTTCATACGCAAGTGGGCCAGAGTGAGTCACGGTTTGTGAACCTGCAATGAACACTACACTTTTTTTTTTTTTTTACAGTTGCTAAGGCAAAAATGCTTGCCTGCAATCACTCCCTCTTTCTCCTTCCATTCTTCCTCCCTCCTTTTCTCCCTCTCTTTTTTCCTTCCTTTCTTCCTTCTTTCCTCCCCTCTTTTCTCATTCCCAACCCCACAACCCCCATATCACTCTCTCTTTTTTGCCTCACGGTCCTGGTCCACCCAATGTTATTAATACTCTTAGTCTATAGGTTCCAACTATGTCCTACTGCCTTACTCTGTCCCTTGAAGTGACAATTTAAGGTTGACCTGCATTTTCATAATGCTCCCATAATGATTCTCTTTAATCATTGATATTTATAAATATCTTGACTAGGTTTATCATTTTAGAAAAAATATATACTTTAAAATCTTAAGAGATTCTTTAGATATTTATCATATTTTAGAGCAAAACCAGTTTTAACAGCTCATGAGCTCTTCTACTATAATAAATTAGTTAACTCTTAAAGCTGCTTTAAAACTTTAATTAACATAATATTTTCATGTGTGTTCTCATACAAAATATCTTCCATATACATAAAGAAAATCTTGGGTTTTTATTAGAGATTCCATATAACATTGGATCTGTTCTGGATTTCTTACTCATTACTGAAATGTATAAAGCTTGTTTCAAAATATGTGCAAATGTTTTAAATGCAGAACAGAGAAATAGTTGTAACTTGATCAATATAATTATGAGATGAGACTTTTTCATTAAAGATGCATTATTTTTACATCCTATTCTCAGTTTTTCACTATGAATAACAGTGCTATTAAATTGCTAGTACAAATTTGTCCTGATGAAGGACAAATAGGGAAAGCATCAGGTCCCTTGGCTATAATCTTTTTCACAGTCTAGACAAATAAAAAGTGATTTAAATTTAAAGAAGGCTTAAATAGTTCTAGAATCTGCAAATATTTTTACATACATTTAAAAATTAATAGTAAATCTCATGAGAGCATTTTTGGTAGCTATACTTTTAGACTTAATTTCTGTGCTGCTATGATAAAAGTATTACTAGACTTATTAACCCCATTAAAATTATCTTTTAAAAATGAAGACTCAGCCAATTTCTACTCTGATCAGTTAACAAAATTTGTAAACATATAGGACATTCTTATTAAACATGATATTCAGAAACTTCAACATGCCTGAAGAAACAAATCATTTAGTTTATTAATGAATTGCAAAGGGACCTAAGAGTAAATTTAAATATACTCATCTGTACACATGAAAACTGAACAGAGTACTGACTTATATATAATTATTCACCCCAAATCCTAGAGTTATAAAGTATCCCCCTACAAATAATCCTCTTCCTACTACAACTCCTTTTAATGAGAGCAATGCCAGCAAAAAGTTAATCCCCCCTGTACATTGAGTCAAAAGAGCCAACTTCCTCATAAGAAATCTCTATTGTTAAACAACAATGTCTAAGAAAATTCAATGTTGTATTGACTATACTTGTAACTTCTACTCATTAGTTTTATTTCTAGATTTTGTACCCTAGTACATATGTCTTTTCTCTTCTTTATTTGATGGTCCTTCAAATATTTGAAAGAGCTACTAAATCCTCCATTAAGATGGCTTTTTTAAGAAGGAAGGAAATGACTCCAGTTCTTTTAATTATTCTGGTAAACTTTCTAAAATTTTACGCACAGAAGTGATCACAGTAGATGTGGTCTAACTTGTGCAAATGACAGTGAGTTTGTTATATCATTCTTCTGCCTATTATATTTCAATTAATCCATCCTAAAGCTAATGTTATTTCATATATATTTAGCTTTAGACTTTGAATGCATTTACTTTAATATGTGTGTATGTCTATTTGATGTGTGTGTATATGTGGGGTATGCATTCCAAAGACTCAGAGCCTGCATAATTATTTACCAAAATTACACTGCTTATTTTTGGAAAGTAAACGGTTTACTTGTTACTCTGTCAGTCTGCCCTATCCCCAGACATTATACCACTTGTGTTCATATTCCATTACAGTTAAATTATAAAGTGAACCTCTCAAAAAGTCCTTCAAAAGATGCAGCTCAGAGACAAAGCTGACACAGTAATCAGCACGTATATAATACAGCATGAGAGGCTCTTTGTATTAGCAGCATGAAGGCTTTATGTATAACCAAAACACTCGTGAAACTCTCAAGCTGAAAATGTTAAAAATGATTAGGGAGGGTTGGTTATTCACTGAATAGAATTATAAAATAATGAGAAAGAAATTTGGAAATACATATTGAAGGAAAGGGATTGACATAAAAGAAGTATCCTTAGTACAGAAGTCATGCTTGGTACTTTAGTGTCATCTTTGTATTTAAGCATATTACATATAAATAACATCGATTCATAGACTGATTTATCTGTTATACTTTGACAGCTATACAATAAAATATTTGATAAATTAAAATCACATTTCATAACAGAAAGAGCTTTACATCGTTGCAAGTATTTTGTGTTGTCAGTATTCTAGATTTTGGCCATTCCAATAGGTATACAGTGGTATCATATTGTTGTTTTAATCTGAATTTCCTTGATGACATATGAGGTGGAGCATCTTTTCATATGCTTATTTGCCATCTGTATATAATCTTTGGTGAGATGTCTGTTAAGGTTTTTGGAGCACTTTTTCTTTTTTACTGAAAATTTGTTTTTTTGACATATTTTTTCTTTTCCGTTTATCATTTATTACAAGATATTGAATATAATTCCCTGTACTATGCAGTAGGACCTTGTTTATCTCTTTTTTATATAGTAGTATGTATCTGTTAATCCCAAACTCCTAATTTATCCGTCCCCCACTTTCCCCTTTGGTAACCATATGTTTGTTTTCTATGTCTGTGTGTTTGTTTCTGTTTTGCAAACAAGCTTATTTATATCTTTTTTTAAGATTACACATATAAGTTATATGATATTTGTGTTTCTCACTCTGACTTACTTAACTTAGTATGATAATTTCTAAGTCCATCTATGTTGCTGCAAATGGCATTATTTCATTCTTTTTTATGACTGAGTAGTATTCCATTTTATATATATATATATATATATATATATATATATATATACACACACACACACACATACACACACGACATCTTCTTTATCCATTCATCTGTTGATGGACATTTAGGTTGCTTCCATGTCTTGGCTATTGTAAATAATGCTGCTGTGAACATTGGGGTGCATGTATCTTTTCAAATTAGAGTTTTCTTAGGATATATGCCCAGGAGTGGGATTGCTGGATCATATGGTAACTTAGTAATTTTCACTGTTTTAAGGAACCTCCATGCTGTTCTCTGTATCGGTTGCACCAATTCACCTTCATACCAACAGGGTAGGAGGGTTTCCTTTTCTCCAAACTCTCTCCAGCATGTATTATTTATAGACTTTTTTTTTTTTTTTTGCGGTACGCAGGCCTCTCACTGTTGTGGCCTCTCCCGCTGCGGAGCACAGGCTCCGGACGCACAGGCTCAGCGGCCATGGCTCACGGGCCCAGCCGCTCCGTGGCATGTGGGATCTTCCCAAACCGGGACACGAACCCGTGTCCCCTGCATTGGCAGGCGGACTCTCAACCACTGCGCCACCAGGGAAGCCCTATTTATAGACTTTTTGATGATGGCCATTCTGACTGGTGTGAGGTGATACCTCACTGTAGTTTTGATTTGTGTTTCTCTAATAATTTGTGAATTTGAGCATCTTTTCATGTGCCTGTTGGCCATCTGTATGTTTTCTTTGGTGAAGTGTCTATTTAGATCTTCTGCCCATTCTTTGATTGGATTGTTTTTTTGATGTTGAGCTGTATGAGCTGTTTGTGTATTTTAGAATTAAAGGCCATGACTATGGCGTCCATTGTGAATATTTTCTCCACTCCACAAGTTGTCTTTTCTTTTTGCTTATGGTTTCCTTTGCTGTGCAAATGCTTGTAAGTTTACTTAGGTCCCATTTCTTTATTTTTGTTTTTATTCCCATTACTCTAGGAGATGGATCCAAAAAATTATTGCTGCGATTTACGTCACAGAGTGTTCTGCCTATGTCTTTGTCTAGGAGTTTTATAGTATCTGGTCTTACACTTAGGCCTTTAAGTTTATTTTCATATATGATGTTTGAGGTTGTTCTAATTTCATTCTTTTACATGTAGCTGTCCAGTTTTCCTGGCACCACTTATTGAAGAGACTGTCTTTTCTCCATCTATATTCTTACCTCCTTTGTTGTAGCTTAATTGACCACAAGTGCATGGGCATTTACTTCTGGGCATTCTGTCCTGTTTCATTGATCTATGTGTCTTGTTTTGTGCACGTACCATACTGTTTTGATTACTGTAGCTTTGTAGTATAGTCTAAAGTAAGGGAGTGTGATTCCTCTAGCTCTTCAAGATTGAGGAAATAATCAACTTATGTATATTAACTGTGTACCCTGCAGCCATGCTATAATTGTTTATTAGTTCCAAAAGTTTTTTTGTGAATTCTTTCAGTTTTCTACATAGATGATGTTGTCATTTGCCTTTTTCCCAAAGTTTACTTGGGCTGTTTTTCCCTATTGTTGAGTTATAAAAGTTCTTTGTGTATTTTGGATATTAATCCTTTATCAGATATATATTTTGCAAAGATTTTCTACCAGTTTGTGCCTTGTTTTATCATTCTCTTAATGCCAATCCATTTTTAAATCTGCTCTGTGGTCTTGTTTTTCCCTGATTCCTAGATTAAAAACTCAGCAAGCCCCTATGACTTCCAGAAACAAATTTTTCCATGGCCACTTCAAGTCACAAAACCACCTTGATGTCATTAGTACATTGCTCAGATCCATTTAATAATCAAAACTTGATTCTTTCTTTAGGGTTGTAGTTTTTCTGCCTCATTTTCCCTCCATTTTCTGCTGGAGCCTTTTGTGGAGAGGTGGGAAGACTACTTTTGGTGAAGGTAGGCTAGGTTAGCCACTTCTTTCTTTTCCCACTTAGTATTTCTACTTAATCTCAGTAAGTATATATTCTGATCCTTTTAGGAGTTGGATCATCAAGAGGTCACAGTGATTTAGTGTTTAGACTAGATGTTCAAAGTGGGCTTTTTCTTTCCTGAGTGCATTCATAATTTTGCTATCCTCTTTCCCTTCCCCTCCTCTTATGAACTGAATTGTGTATCCCCCAAATTCTTAAATTGAGGCGCTAACCCCCAGTAGCTCAAAATGTGACTGTATTTGGGGATAAGGCCTTTAAAGATGTCAGTTAAAATAAGTCCATTATGGTGGGATCTAATCCAATATCCTTACAAGAAAAGGAAATATGGGCCCACAAAGACAGGGATGTTTGCTCATAGAGGAAAGACCATGTTAGGGCACAATGAAAAGGTGGCTGCAAGCCAAGGAGAGAGGCCTTAGAAGAAATGAACCTGCTGACATATTGATCTTGGACAGCCCTGGTAAATTAATATACCCCTGGTCACTCAGGGTCTCTAATCCACAGTTGCCTTGATGAATGTATACATCTCTCTTCTGTCAGTAGCTGAGTCTTTCTTCATTCCCTAGATATGTAAGAAACACTCACACTTTGTTCTTTGGTCAAATTTATTGTGATACCATGGTGGTTTTCTTGCATATGGCCTGTACCAATGTGTAGAAAACACTGCTGCTCCTTTTATTTAATATAAATTCTTAATTTTAGAATATCTTAGATTTATATAATTATTGCAAAGATAGTACAGGGTGTTGCTGTATACTCCACACTCAGTTTCCTTTATTTATTTATTTTTGGCTGTGTTGGGTCTTCATTTCTGTGCGAGGGCTTTCTCTAGTTGTGGCAAGCGGGGGCCACCCTTCATCGCGGTGCACGGGCCTCTCACTATCGCGGCCTCTTTTTTTGCGGAGCACAGGCTCCAGATGTGCAGGCTCAGTAGTTGTGGCTCACGGGCCTACTTGCTCCGCGGCATGTGGGATCTTCCCAGACCAGGGCTCGAACACGTGTCCCCTGCTTTAGCACGCAGATTCTCAACCACTGCGCCACCAGGGAAGCCCAAGTTTCCTTTACAATTAACATTTTATATTAGTATGGTACATTTATCACAGCCAATTCTGCCACTTTTTTTTTTTTAGCGGTACGCGGGCCTCTCACCATCGTGGCCTCTCCCGTTGCGGAGCACAGGCTCCGGACGTGCAGGCCCAGCGGCCATGGCTCACGGGCCCAGCTGCTCCGCGGCATGTGGAATCCTCCTGGACCGGGGCATGAACCCGCGTCCCCTGCATCGGCAGGCGGACTCTCAACCACTGTGCCACCCGGGAAGCCCAATTCTGCCACTTTTTAAGTCAGTTATCAAAGCAGCTGTTCTACTGTTTTTCAGACTACAGTCACTCCAGTTTACTGTGTCTCTCAAAATACAAGAGATCCATTAAAAACTCTGTGACTGGTTCTACTGGAGCATTTTTTCTGAAGCTTCAAATGATGGGGTGATAATCCGCCCAAGGCAGTATGTCAAGAGTTCTCTAAAAATCTTCTCCTATAATCATTCCACATCAGAATTTTTAGTTTCTAATATTCCATTCTCTCAACTCAATATCTTCTCATCACAATTATATATATATATATATAAATTCTCTACACCTGTTCACATCAAGAACTCTGCTCCCTTAAGCAGTTTAAGTTTTTTCCCCAAACTACCAGGCCTCTCCTGGATTTATTCCCTTTATATAGCACTCCTAAATGTTTTTAAAGAGAAATGTTTATGGAATTTTATTGATGTGGCAATCACTTTCATTAGTAATTTAATACATTAACTCAAATGATTCAAAGTTGAAGATGGTTGTGTGACATACTCTTTTCCCAAGGAAGTTTTTTCTTGAGCTAACCAGCCAAACACTCAGTTAAAAGAAATTAATAAAGGAAATGTAGAAAACTTATCGATCCAACAGAAGAAAAGGAAAAAGAAGCAAAGAAAAAGGATGATAAAAAGAAAACACAAAATAAGGTCGATAAACTTAACCAAAAGTTTAGTGTCATAATAGTAGTATCAGAAAAACAGAATTTAAGCCAAAAGCTGTAATAGGACTAGAGGAGTCTTACGGAAGGATATAAAGGATCAGTTTACTAAGAAGGTAACTTAGGGCTGACGATAGTGTGAGGGAAGTGAGGTGAATGAGGTGAGTCCTGTAAGTGCACATCGGATTTTTTTTTTTTATTCAAACAGAAAGTCTCAAAAATTATAATCATCCTCATCAGTTCACTCAGTCCCACGTAATTAATTTTTTTTCATCTTGATCTTTTGTTGGCACTTTTATGAATTCATCAGTTTTCCATTAGAGTTCTGAAAATGCTTATTCATTCAGTTAAGCAGTATAGTCAGTTACCAGAAACCTGTACTTGTCAGTGTCTTTTCCATGAATTCCTTGAAGATGAAACCCTTTCATAGGAACATTTTTGCAAAAGCATCAGAGTACACCCAGAACTGTCTGTAAATGACAAAAGACTTAAAAATGACTACGGTTAAAGATTTGATGAAAGTTCATAATAATGCAGTTAACAGGGACACTTAGTTATTTCTGAGATATACATTTTAAAGTAATAACTAGAATTATGACTTATAACATTATACCAGAACATATAAGATTTTTAGAAATTTCATGTAATGTCTGAAACATTTATATTAACGTATTTCCATACAAATAACCCAAAGCAAGTTTAGTATTAGTTGTTTTTGTTTGTTTGTTTGGTTTTTTATACTGCAGGTTCTTATCAGTCATCAGTTTTATATACATCAGTGTATACATGTCAATCCCAATCACCCAATTCAGCACACCACCATCCCCACCCCACCGCCGTTTCCCCCCCTTGGTGTCCATACGTTTGTTCTCTACTTCCGTGTCTCAACTTCTGCCCTGCAAACCGGTTCATCTGTACCATTTTTCTAGGTTCCACATACATGCGTTAATATACGATATTTGTTTTTCTCTTTCTGACTTACTTCACTCTGTATGACAGTCTCTAGGTCCATCCACGTCTCAACAAATGACTCAATTTCATTCCTTTTTATGGCTAGGTAATGTTCCATTGTATATATGTACCACATCTTCTTTATCCATTCATCTGTCGATGGGCATTTAGGTTGCTTCCATGACCTGGCTATTTATTGTAAATAGTGCTGCAATGAACACTGGGGTGTGTGTGTCTTTTTGAATTATGGTTTTCTCAGGGTATATGCCCAGTAGTGGGATTGCTGGATCATATGGTAATTCTATTTTTAGTTTTTTAAGGAACCTCCATACTGCTCTCCATAGTGGCTGTATCAATTTACATTCCCACCAACAGTGCAAGAGGGTTCCCTTTTCTGCACACCCTCTCCAGCATTTGTTGTTTGTAGATTTTCTGATGATGCCCATTCTAACTGGTGTGAGGTGATACCTCATTGTAGTTTTGATTTGCATTGCTCTAATAATTAGTGATGTTGAGCAGCTTTTCATGTGCTTCTTGGCCATCTATATGTCTTCTTTGGAGAAATGTCTATTTAGGTCTTCTGCCCATTTTTGGATTGGGTTCTTTGTTTCTTTAATATTGAACTGCATGAGCTGTTTATATATTTTGGAGATTAATCCTTTGTCCGTTGATTTGTTTGCAAATATTTTCTCCCATTCTGAGGGTTATCTTTTGGTCTTGTTTATGGTTTCCTTTGCTGTGCAAAAGCTTTGAAATTTCATTAGGTCCCATTTGTTTATTTTTGTTTTTATTTCCACTACTCTAGGAGGTGGATCACAAAAGATCTTGCTGTGATTTATGTCAAAGAGTGTTCTTCCTATGTTTTCCTCTAAGAGTTTTATAGTGTCCGTTCTTATATTTAGGTCTTTAATCCACTTTGAGTTTATTTTTGTGTATAGTGTTTGGGAGTCTTCTAATTTCATTCTTTTACATGTAGCTGTCCAGTTTTCCTAGCACCACTTATTGAAGAGACTGTCTTTTCTCCATTGTATATCTTTGCCTCCTTTGTCATAGATTAGTTGACCATAGGTGCATGGGTTTATCTCTGGGCTTTCTATCTTGTTCCATTGATCTATGTTTCTGTTTTTGTGCCAGTACCATATTGTCTTGATTACTGTTGCTTTGTAGTATAGTCTGTAGCCAGGGAGTCTGATTCCTGCAGCTCTGTTTTTTTCCCTCAAGTGTGCTTTGGCTATTCGGGGCCTTTTGTGTCTCCATACAAATTTTAAGATGATTTGTTCTAGTTCCGTAAAAAATGCCATTGGTAATTTGATAGGGATTGCATTAAATCTGTAGATTGTTTTGGGTAGTATAGTCATTTTCACAATATTGATTTTTCCAATCCAAGAACATGGTATATCTCTCCATCTGTTGGTATCATCTTTAACTTCTTTCATCAGGGTCTTATAGTTTTCTGCATACAGGTCTTTTGTCTCCCTAGGTAGGTTTATTCCTAGATATTTTATTCTTTTTGTTGCAGTGGTAAATGGAAGTGTTTCCATAATTTCTCTTTCAGATTTTTCATCATTTGTGTATAGGAATGCAAGAGATTTCTGTGCATTAATTTTGTATCCTGCAACTTTACCAAATTCATTGATTAGCTCTAGTAGTTTTCTGGTGGCATCTTCAGGATTCTCTATGTATAGTATCATGTCATCTGCAAACAGGGACAGTTTTACTTCTTCTTTTCCAGTTTGTTTTCCTTTTATCTCTTTTTCTTCTCTGATTGCCGTGGCTAGGACTTCCAAAACTATGTTGAATAATTTTGGCGAGAGTGGACATCTTTGTCTTGTTCCTGATCTTAGAGGAAATGCTTTCAGTTTTTCACCATTGAGAATGATGTTTGCTGTGGGTTTGTCATATATGGCCTTTATTATTTTGAGGTAGGTTCCCTCTATGCCCACTTTCTGCAGAGTTTTTATCATAAATGGGTGTTGAATTTTGTCAAAAGCTTTTTCTGCATCTATTGAAATGATCATATGGTTTTTATTCTTCAGTTTGTTAATATGGTGTACCACATTGATTGATTTGCATATATTAACGAATCCTTGCATCCCTGGGATAAATCCCACTTGATCATGGTGTACTATTCTTTTACTGTGTTGTTGGATTCTGTTTGCTAGTATTTTGTTGAGGATTTTTGCATCTATATTCATCAGTGATATTGGTCTGTAATTTTCTTTTTTTGTAATATCTTTGTCTGGTTTTGGTATCAGGGTGATGGTGGCCTCATAGAATCACATCGGATTTTTTCATTTAAAATTGTAGTATTTGATCCATCATGGATTTTTGTATTATTTTAACATATTGTGTTAAAATGTGATTTATCTTGTTACTGAGCTTTTTGGTGCCCCTTTAAATTTTGCACCTAAGAGTAATGCCTCACTCCAGTCCCGGATGTGGACCAGGAGGGTACATGTATGCATCTGAAAATACAACCCCAAGTGATATACTGCAAAAGTGGACAGACTCAAAAGAATCTAACATAACCCCAACAACAGGGTTTCATTTTTAACATACCCACATCAGAAACTGATTGATCAAAAAGTCAAACTAAGAGAGGTAGGAAAGCTGTGCACAATACAACTGTTTCCACGAGCTCTATGAAGGGCAGCTTGCAGTAAACACCTGGTCCTGGGTGCCCTTGGCCGGCTGCCAGCACCCAGTAAGCATCATCCCAGATAGTGGGGAGCAGAGTCTGGGAGGTCAAACCACACAGAGCAGGTGCCTGAAATGTTGCGACTATGCAATCTATCACAATACAGGTTAACAAATCAGTACTACTCTGTCTCTGTTTGGTTCCATTTATAATTCCCCTCAATAAATTAGTCTGAACTTATGTTTCTCTCCTTAAATCCCATATCTACCACATATTTTGTTAAATGATCATTTGCTTTCCTACTTCACAGGAAAAAAAAACCAGTCTATTAGGCATGAATTCCCTTAATTTTCTGTCTTCCCACTCCCACATTTAGACTTACCTATATTTCTTTATGTGCTTTTCTATTTTCTTCCAATTTCAAAGGGAAATCAAAAAAGGATTTAAAAAATAAATACAGTTTAAGGCTACTTTTGAAAAATCTAGATCCTTGTCTATCAACTCAGCAAATTCTCTTTCTGTCTCTCCCCTTCTTTCTCTGTGTCTCTCCTGTGTGTGTGTGTGTGTGTGTGTGTGTCTGTCTGTCTGTCTCTCTGTGCTTGCTTATAAACATTTCTTTCCCCTGCCTTGTTTACACATGGTTCAGTAAAAGCATCTAAGGCCTGGAGGCATTTTTTTAAAGCAAAATGTGCTAAATCAATTAGCTGGGAAAGGAACACCCAGATATTTGATCTTGAAAGCCAATGGCTTTAAGATACTTCAAGGGGATTATGGGAAAGAAAAAAAGTTTGCCTTAATTCTCAGAACCCCTTATCAAATTGCCAACGTCAGTGAGTACTTTTCAGGTTTTATCTTCCTTAACCCCTCTGAAAATGTTTCCTTTTTGAAACCTTGTATGAGTCTTAAATTCCCTGTCTCGTATTCTCTGTCACCACCTGGAAGAATGCTCTTCCTCAGTATCATTTTCTCTGCTTGCTCCTTGACTTTTTTTGAAAGTAATCTTGAATAACCGATGTAATACATTATAACAAGTTTTATAATATAAATACCCAGGGGGACATCTATTTTTCTTAATTTGATTTCCCTGAGGACACCCCATAGTCAACCTAAGGCATCAAAGTTTTCTCTTTTACACATGTTTCTTAGTTCCCATACTGCCCTCTTATGAACTATGAATGTCTCTGGTATTTATCCTTATTTCATCTGGATAGAAATGTTTCCATGGTGAGGTGACAAATGCTACAAAATGTGACTTATTTGGCTCCATGGTCATCACGGGATTGTTCTACTACTGTGCTTTGGATTATTTTGGATTCCACTGTGAGTTATAATAACAATTTATCTGTGAAATAAGCCATCTCGTGCCACAAAAGATTGACAGAATTGAGAAATGACTGCCTTCAAAGGAATAAAAAACATATGGAAGCATTGCAAAATCCATGAGGAATGCCTACTGTTTTTATTTAGAAATTCAAGTTACCTTGGAGACAGATAACTCAAGTTTTAGTTGTTTTTTTGTTTGTTTGTTTTTTAAAGCAAACCTTTCCCCAAGCGAATTCATTTGGATCATTATTTCAGAGGTTTTATAAGTTCCTGTGTATCTTCCTGGGAAACCTCCAACCCTTAAAATAGTTTTATGCATTTCTGCACATTGTTAATGCTGAGACCTTTGTAGTTTTAATAATTAATTTAGGGCCACAACATCCAGAAGAAGGAAAAAAAATAATTGAGATCATCCGATAGCTAGCTGAAAGGACAGAGCTGTTCATAACTTAGAGCTGATGAAGTCTCTCAAGGAGGAAAGGTGTTGGAAGCATTCAGAGGTACTAGAAGTGGTTTAACTCTGAGGGTCTAGCTTCAGAGTATAGGTGATCCTGGTTTGACTTGCTCTCCTTCCCCCTGCTCTCCTTGTCAACAATGGCCATTTTTATAAAAGACCACTGAAGAGAAAGCAAAAACAATAAAAAACAAAACTAAAATAACAAACATAACCAAGATTGAAAAGAAGGAGCTTGAGGTTGTTATCAGAGAAAGAAGGACTGGGTCTGTGAGTTGGCCCCTGTTCTCTGGCCCCAAGGAGTCTTCAGGTATTTTTCTGCCCCATTTGGAAGTATCTTCTATGTCCTCTGCCTATGGGCAGAGGTTAAGGTACTACATCTCTGGGAGACTGGGGTAACCATGGCTGATCAGACACTTCACTGAGTTCTCTGTCCATTAAGTCCTCAATTGGGCCCTGACTCTTAACAGAGACCTACTTCCTTTTTATATCTCTCACGCTTAATCATTCCAAGTAGAGAAGGAGTCAGCAGTGAGGGCAGAAGAAGAGAACTAAGAGAGGGGCAATGAGTCCCCTTCCTGTTCTTTCTCAACTAGATTTGACAACGGGAACACTTGATTTTGATTATAGTTCTTTTCCATCTTCACAGGAACTCTGCTTCTAGAACTATGTCCGCCACCATTCCTCCCTCCCTCCAAACAGGCTGTGCTCTTGATCACAGGATTCCTGATTTGGGTTGGCCACACCTTTTTTGGGAATGTTATCTCCTTTTCCAGTAGCAGGGAGAGGGATAGAGAGAGAGAAAGAGTTGTCCTAGCGACATCTGTTTCTGCTCTCACCCCGAAATCTCCTTAGGCTTGAGTTCTCCCTTTTGCTGCAAACCTTGTGAGTGGCAAGATGTGTGTGTAACCAAAGCTATTCAGTAGGAAGTTTGGCAGTGATACGCTCAACAGGTGGATTTTTAAGCTCCACCTTTTTTCTTGGCCTCTGCTTTAACACATGTTCCAGACAAAAAGAACCCAGGAATGTATGGACCTGATTTGAGTAAAGAAAACTCAGCCATGAAGTTGGGAGAGGTAACATCAGATAACATGAAAACAATGTCGAGTCCAAATGAGCTTTGAACGGAACTGTGAACTCTCATATTTTCTGCAATTTGTCCAATTAGTATTAACCAATTTTAAAATTACCTTATTGTCTGAGTTTTACTCAGCTCTTTATCTTCTCAAAAGGTGGTATGCAATTACAGAGAATTCATAAAATTTAGACATAATTTCCTATGCCTGGAATTTCTTGCGTACTTCCTGAGTCATGGATTTTTCTCACACCAGTAATCTCCAGGGAACTTGTATCATCATCCACAAAAGTTGCCTGCTCCTTTATCCAGCTTCTCTTCCAGTGCCTGAAGGGAAAATTGAGGAGAACATACCCATCCCTCCTTTCACCATCCTGACCCCAAACCTCTACCACATCAATAGAATCTATTTGTTTATCTAGATAATCCCAAAGATTGGATATTTCTAGAAGGACATTAGAGGGTATAAAGAACAAAGGTTGACATTTTGGCTAATTTATACATCTCCCTTATTGTATTTCCTTATTCCTTGGAGACAAGAAATGAAAAAAGCTCTGATAGGAGAATTCTATCTAACAATTAGATTGCGTGTTTCTCTTAAGAAATTCCAGCATGCTATTACCAGAGAAGTGGGAATAGAGGATAGAAAAGCATATCAATAAAAACTCAAGGGTAAGTGCTTTCAGATTTAGCCCTAACAAAAAAGATCCTCTGTGGAATATTTCTACTCCTGATCTGATTATTTTCTCCTCAGGTGCCCTTCATCTTTTCCACTATAACCCCCTTTCAGGTGGCAGTCCATTTCCCCCTCTCAGGAAAAACTACCCTTTCTACAGGAAGAGGTTCCATTTTTTGGTTTCTTCCTGTCTTCTAGGAAAGAAAGCTGTTTCCTGGGCTTCACCTGGATGACCATTGACATTTCCTTTTTCTCCAACTCACAGGTTCCTGAGAACATAGGGCTCTGTTGCATCTGGGTCCCGGACAGATCAGCAGACCTAACCATTTAGAATCACAGGAAGGCTTGGTTCCATGTGATTCACCTGTGTAGTAAGCATATCATATAAAAACTAGTGCTAATTATCACTGGAGACAATATAATTCAATTCTACATATGGAGAAGATCATTTCTCCTACTAGTCTCTACTCCGCACCTCTAGATTATTGTGATTAGGACCATATGGGTGTTTCTAATCCCACTTAAGATCTCAGGGCATCACCAAAAACTGTCACTAGGTCGCTCCTCCACTTGGATTAATTTATTTTCATTCTGGTCATACTGTTATATATGAGTTAGCTAATGTATCTATAAAATTAACTGTCTCTCTTCCCTGCTTGTCTGTGAGCTTAATGAAATCAGGAATTATGCCTATTTTCTTTATATTTGTAACCCTGAGCATAGAAAATTCCTAGCAAAACATAGGTACTCGATAAATAATTGTTGAATTAATAAATATAGGACTTAGGTCAGAGAGACAAAGGCTATCCCATAACTCAGGTAGTCCAGCCCAGTACGCTGGACTTAAGAGGATACACAAAGTATGCTGGCCAATACCTGTAGTAATAAACTGTATGGATTTGAGGGGAACATACCCTTGGATTATTGATGAGTTCTGTGGCATCAATAAGAAACTAATTAGGGATTAAAACAATGGCCATCTATCTCTCAACTTCTCTTTATATCAGAAAGGATGCTAACATAATTAAAAGTCTGACACATTTAAGCCATTTTCAAGGATTTTAAATGTAAAAGGAAGGCAGAAATTAAGTTGGTCACTTTCAAATAGGTCAACCGATCTCTCTTCCTGCAAGTGCGAAGTCATAGGCCCCCTGAAAAATCACCTGTGCTTATGATCCAGCACCACAAGAAATCTCACCAGGCCTCTTCTGTTACCTTAATTTCAACACCTTTTAACATTGGCTTCATGTATGTAGTTTCCTCCCTATTTCTTCATTTCTAATTTCTGCCTCAGTGCCCAGAACTTTCAGATTCTTCAGTAGCAATTTATTTTCTTTAATCCTGGTTTTTCCACTAGATGATAGTGGATCTATGCTTTATTGCCCATGGACCAATCTCATTCCTCTCCCTCATATCAGACCCCTATTTGCCCTGGAGGGTGTTTAGAATTCATTACCATTGTTCAAAATCCATTACTTGATTCATAGTTTTAGGGATACTCACTTGTCCCAGCCTTGGGGCCATAGGTTGAAATGCAATTTAAATGTCAATGGAAAAAAACCCAAAAAACAATACTTTGTATCTGAACCTATTTGACTCAGGTGCCACTTGTGCTATTAGAGTCACTGCTTCCATCACTGCAGTTCCTGGAAAAAATTGGAGAAGTGATGTGCATTTTCAGGAGACACTAAGATCTCTGTTCCTGAGGGAGTTGTAGGTAGCGAGAGGGTAGTACGATTCTTGACGCTCTTTGTGTTTGTTTGTTTTGTTATGTGTTGGTGGTCAGAATTGTAGATCATTTCTTACCTCTCACAGGGCTGCTTTCTGCATGAAGACAACTCAAGCCTCCTAGCAGTAGTAAGTAAGTATGAATGTTCAAGCCCAGGAAGGGATGCAGTCATTGTTATTCATAAGCCTTGGCAGAAGTGATGAAATCAGGGGAAATATGTAAAGATATGATTATACATATAGGTTTGTTGGCAAGAAAACAGGACATCTTACTGGATGCACTCAAATGCTAGTTAAATTATTGGAGTGCAAGTCACCCTGAACATGTAAGGAACTGGAGAAATAGTTTGAAGAAAGCACTGGAAGTTCAAAGATATCACTCAGGGAAAATGGCAGTTGGAAATTACTAGACAGTCAAGCAAAAATAGAATTTTTAAGACATATCATGGGATTTAGCTAAAATTTAATGTCATGAATTTAAAGAGATACGTATTGAAACAAGTATGTGAGTATCTATAGCGGTGACAAGAATTGTAAAATAAAGCGGGGCAGTGGCTGGAGTGTTCACTGGTTTTCTGCAGAGGGTATGTGGCAAGAGAGTTGAGGGTACTGGCAGGATTACAGGTCGTGGGATATGGGATGCATGGAAAGGCAGGGAAAACCAGTAGGCTATGATCCTTTCCATGCCTGGCCCTTAACTTTTATTCCCAACCTTAATGTTTATTCTTCTGGTTCTGCTTTCTGATCATTTTCTGAAATTTGTTGTTATCCATAGTCTCATGTATTTAAAGTATGTATGTCCCATTACACATATGTAGAACATTAAAAGAATTTGCCCAAAGTTTACCACTTTATTAGTGTTGCAAATATATTGTAAAATATGTTGTACATCTAGGGTATTTACACACTATAAGCAAAGAGCATTATGATGACCTTTTAAAAAGACCACTGATAGCAGAAAAATTCACTTTTAAAAAAATTCTGACTTTTGCTGTGGCAGAGAAATAGTTGATAATTCTTTCCACAATATTTCTTCAAAGGAAATGCTTTCATTAGTCTATGTGGCAAGAAAAATATCTCTCTACAGCCTATCTTCTGTAACATAATATCAATAGGTAAGATTTAGTTGTTTTTCTCCCCACACCCCATATATATATCATTTTCATTTTCTCAGGATTATCTGTGTTTATCTATATGCTTTGTTTTTTGGTTTTATTTTAAAACCTTAAACTTTTTTTTTTTTTTTTTTGCTGAGAGGTATTGAATTTGTATCTATTAAAAAAGTAAGTTATGTTGGGGAAGCAACTTTTTAAAAAAAATTTTATTGGAGTATAGTTACTTTACAATGTTGTGTTAGTTTCTGCTGTACAGCAAAGTGAATCAGTTATATGTATATGTATATCCACTCTTTTTTAGATTTCCTTCCCATTTAGGTCATCACAGATCATTGAGTAGGGTTCCCTGTGTTATACAGTAGGTTCTCATTAGTTATCTATTTTATACATAGTAGTGTATATATGTCAATCCCAATCTCCCAATTCGTCCCACCCCCATCTTTCCCCCATAAGTTTGTTCTCGACATCTGTGACTTGATTTCTGCTTTGCCAATAAGTTCATCTGTACATTTTTCTAGATTCCACATATAAGCGATATTATATATTTGCTTTTCTCTTTCTGACTTATTTTACTATGTATGACAATCTCTAGGTCTATCCACATTCTGCAAATGGCACTATTTCATTCCTTTTTATGGCTGAGTAATATTCCACTGTATGTGTATATATATATATATATATATATATATACCAACCACATCTTCTTTATCCATTCCTCTGTTGATAGACGTTTAGGTTGCTTGCTTCCATGTCCTGGCTATCGTAAACAGTGCTTCAATGAACATCAGGGCACATGCATCCTATTGAATTATGGTTTTCTCTGGATATATGCCTAGAAGTGGGCTTGCTGGGTCGTATGGTAGCTCTATTTTTAGTTTTTTAAGGAACCTCCATACTGTTCTCCACAGTGGCTGCACCAATTTACATTCCCACCAACAGTGTAGGAGGGTTCCCTTTCCTCTACACCATCTCCAGAATTTATTGTTTGTAGATTTTGGGAAGCAAATTTTTTATGTTCAGAAATAGGAAAGGTTTATTTTGATTCTAAAAAGCAAGTCAAAATAAGCAATTAATTCATCTTTCCATTAAACAATATCTTTAACTGGTGATAAAAATTGCTTTGAATCCAAACAATGTTTATGGAATGTATAAATTACCACAGATACTTCCATCATCCTAATGTAATGTTACCAAAAGCTATATTATTTTAGGAAAAAAAAGTAGCTTTAAGAATTTCTTTTTTCTCCTTTGCTTGGAATTAGCAGTCAACCAACTGAGAACAAATGAATGGGAATACTAATGTATGCACCATAAAAATCAACCTTTGGAAATTTGTTCACGCCAGGTTATCAAGTCAAGGGCTGTGTCCTGATAATTTTACGACTGTTAATAACAGCCCATATAGGCATACCGTGATAAACCTGATTAACTTTCATGCTTCAGAGTAAAAATTGATTTATTAAGAGGGAAGAATAAATTATTTCCCATTAACAGAATTCAGCATTAGCGTTTAATTTTTTCCCTAATTTAGCAGCTTACTATATTTTACAAAACATGAAATAGGTCACCATACATAAAGGAAAAGTGAGTTTATCCCAAGTTTTTTCCTCATGTTGGCCTTAGAAAGCAGAAATATATAGCTTTGGGTCAGGGCTCTAACAAGAGCAAACTAAAGTACTTTGGGCAATTTATTTAGACTGTTTACGTCTCAGATTTTCCTACAAAGCTAAAGCTAATCAGCATCATTAGAACAATATATTTAAATCTTGCTTGCAGAGCTTTATTAATGATTTGGCTCAAGGAAATTCAGTTGCTCTTATTAGCATTTTCCCATTTGTAGCACATAAAATTACTATTTTATCCATCTGGAATGGTTTGATAATATATCTTGCAAGCTTCAATACTTTATAATGTTTCCATTATTTTCATTAATGCATTTACAACAATCAATAAAATTTAAAGTGTTCAATATTAATGACATAAGGGGTCCTTCATGATCTACTGTCCTGCCTAAGAAGTCCACTACCTTCTACTTTTCCCCTTTCCATCTCTGATTCTTTTTATGTTATATTTCAGGATTCAATTGATCTGTCACTTTCAAAGTGAAAACTCCATGGACATACTTCTTCTCCTTCACTTCTCGCCAGGCTAACCAGGGATACCACTGGCATGTTAGTAATAAGTGAGGTAAACCTCTATTAGAGGTTTTTGTTTGTTTCTCTAAGTCTGCCTTTCTTAGTATTCTAAGATCTCAGTGCTTGGCATAAAGCAAAAGCATAATGCATAACTCTTTTATAAGCAAATGCATGAATAAGGAGAAAATGAGAGACAGGATTTTTGACTCTTCAAGTTACATTTGGCAAGTCTCTAGAGCAATATTAAATCCTTCAAATAAAGTAGCTATTATTGTTTTCAAAAGAGAAGTCTAATAAACATAAAACAAACTATAAAATGGTGGAGAAATCCAACAATGTCAATCAATGAGTTAAATGTTAATGGATCTGAAAAGGAATAAAAATGAGCTGTGATAGGAACCTCAATCATTTTTTGTGGGTGACATTCTTGGCTGGAGAGCACAGGCTGTGGATGGTTATCTCCTCAGCACTTTGAAGAATCATTCCAACCTGGGCAGGATCTACAGTTATGCTAATGGCAACAAGCAGAACAGGTCGCTCAGTCCTAGCATGTTGCATAGACAGCCTAGGCGTTTACCTTCTTTAGCATTAGCAGCAGAGACAGGGCTGCTTCTCTGAGGCAACTTTTCTCTCTGTCAATTGCTTTCATAAAAAAAGGTCTCTAGGTTGTTTGCATGGCTGCTGATTCTGGTGGCAGGTAAGAACTATTCCTGTCTCAAGGAAAGGTAGAAGCAAAGATGACTGGGAGAAGTATTCACTCTGGAATTCTTAGGGCTGTCAAGGTAACTGTTTGCTGACAGAGATGTGGACTCTATAGTGAGGTACCTCCCACTATTGATTGGGAGGTGTGAGGGAGCAGAATACTCTAATTACAGTAGAATGCCATATAAGTTCTGGTTGGGGAGTTATTCGTTTATTATAACATAAAAACTCTATGAGTTTTGAACTGTATAACTCATGACTGTGATAATATAATCATAGTATTTAGTTATAAGTTTAATTTTTATAAATTTATATCATATCTGAGAAGACCTTGGTGGAAATTCTTCCCCCCCGCCTTTCGCCACATTTCACCCCCTCCAGGCCTACTCCCTCTTCTTCTCTGCCTTAGGATAACTAACCTTTAGTGACTATATCGACTTTTGTTCTAGCAGCTAACTAGTTTGGCTAATGGAGAGCCCAGCGGGAGGTTGGTGAGGAGTAAAATGAAAGTGAAATATGGGTATTTTTTCCCCAGAGCTCCTCCCTGTTGGGTTGTCTTAGGATGGCTGCTTCCCTCTGCAGTCCTTTCTTCAAGACTATTCTAAGAGTCCTCTGTCTATATCTCTTGGATCTAGGGCTGGTAACAACCATGCTGTCCCTAGGTCAAGAGGGACTACAGTATAGCTTGTGTTTTCCGTATATCCTTCTTATATCTTTAAAATTAGTCCCTTTATTAGTCCCTCCATGAATTAATGTAATTGAAGTTTGAGCCATCTGTTTCTTGATGGAGCCCCAATTGATACAAAGATAAATTAGACAAGTTGTCTGTTGTCTGTTTTCTACTATAGTATAATATATCCATATTGTGCTTATGTGGTCCACATAACAATTTATCAGCCAAACACTTGGCTAACTTATAACATCCCATATTCTATTGCTCTATTGATCTACCTATGAATCACAATGTCTTCTGATTTGTTTGTTTCCAGTTAATTTGAGCCTTTAAAAAAATTAAATATATCTTCCTATGTTCAGATGTATAGATTTTAAGATATTCTTCACTCCCAGAAAGAAATTTCACTCCTAGAACCTATCACAGTGTTTGGAACATATTAGGAACACCATAAATATTTGTTGAGTGTGTGAATAAGTAAATGGGAGTGAATGAATGTGTGAATAAATGAAAAATAAATAGCTTCAATTAGTTGTATGTACATAGGCATATGCACGTATGCCTTCCATGTTTACAATATGTATTTATCTCCAGGTTTTTCATCCACTATTGATAGCGAATAAAGCCGTTAGAAATGTTAAATGAAACAACCTAAAAACACTTACTGCCTTGTCTGTGGAAGCAATTAATCCTGCATGGAGAAATTTGGGGCCCATTAAGCTGAGAGACAATTAGATTGGAGATCACTGAGATATAAACTACTCACTAGAGACTTTGGGGAAAATTGAGTGAAAAGTTATTGAATTTCATTGTTCTAACAGCCTTATCAGGCAAAATTGGGGGGAAAAATTCCAAGGAAAAAAGCCTTGGTAAACTTACAGGACAAAGAGACTTAAGAGCTGATATGATTTATATTCTCTCTTGACCTACTTATGTGATTATTATATTAGAGATTTCCTAAACTTTGTACGACGCCTGCATTCTTGGATTAGACAGTATTAGGTCATTGTACATTATTATTTTAAAGTCCTTTGGAATCTGCTAGTAGAAATTTAGATTTTTCAAATAAATCTACCTCAAGTTATAGTTATATTCCCCCCTTTTATGTTTTCTTCTTTAAGTTTTGTTATCAGCATTATAATATCTTTGTAAAATCTTCATATTTTTGGCCATGGTTCACTTTATACAGCATACGTCTTATATATTCCTTAGTGCTTTGGAAGACATTTGTAGACTCATCTGCTCCTATCACATTTCATTTAATTCTCTTCCATAGTGAATCATCTTTCCTGGATTCCACCTTTTCTTGGGTTACTGCTAATAATAGTTGATGAAATAAAAATTTAGGGGTCACATCTTTGAATTATCCTTTTCCTTGGTCTTTCACATCTAATCCATCAGCAAGTCAGGTTGATGCTACCACCAAAACAAACATACCCAAATGTGTTAAATTCTCTCCATCTCCATCTGCTCTATATAAGTCACAATCATATCTTGCATGGACATCTGAAAAAATCTCCTGGTTTCATTCTTCCATTCTTGCCTCCCTACAATCCATTCCCTAATATAAATAAGAAGATCATGCCATTCCCCTGCTAAAGTACTATATCATTGTTCTCCATATTTGCTCCCCCGCCTTGGTGCAATTATACTTCATGCAACTAATTAAGGCAGGCATGTGACTTGCTTTGGCTAATAAAATGTGGGCTAATTAAATATATGTGGAAGGAATGTGTGCACTTCTATGCCAAGGCTTTACAAACCTACTCACGGCACACCCCTCAACTTTCCCTTACTCCTGCACAAACTCACGGATGATCATTTGTTTGGTGGAAGCTAGGCCACCTGCAGATGATAAGCTGTGAGGGATTATAGAAAAGGCAGCTTTAATTTTCTAGCCTCTAACTTGCAGGGGGAAATATTGCAAGGGGTTGGAAATGAGTAAGCAGTTTTGAATATCTTCCACAGTTACTGAAAAAAACAGGGGGAATATGGGGTAGAATGATCTGTGGGGTTGCATGAGCTTAGGCTGAGGTGTGGGGTAAAGTAAAATGAGGCAAAAAATGTTTTTGCACACCTTAAATTCTACCTATTGCCAGAATAATGTATTCCTCTTACTTTCTCATACTCATCAGTTATTTCTCAGTATAAGAAAAAGGAGGAAACTACTTAAAAGTCCTTATTCATCCTCACTATATCTAAATGATATGACTAGTATATTTCCCCCTACCTTTACTTACATTTTCTTTAAGGGTCAAATAAACACTTGAGATTGAAAAATATTAAAAAATTATTTGCCAGAGCAGAATAACTGCAAAAACTAGGCACAATGGGACAAATAGGATGATTTGTGCGGTCTAAACTGTTTTGGGTTGCAGGGAGGAATTTTGAGAAGCAGGAACTATGCTACTGTATGTAACTGAGTGTAAATGATATTTCATTTTGTCTTATTTTGTTTTCAGTGCTACAATACAATAGTAAGATTGTGTTTGAGAATGTTTTAGTTTTTCTGTTGAAAGACTACTATGCAAAGACCTATTACTTATAGTAACTTTTAAATATAAGAAAAGTACTGGCAACCTCTTTTTAGAACCCTAAAAGAAAAACACTATGGTCAAATAGGATCAGGTGGGGTAAAAGAAAACACATAAGTTATTGGACCTTACTAACATTTCACACTTTAATTACATCCTGCTTCTAGAGAAAATTTTACATAATATTGTAAGTAGGGTATATGTTTCAATTGCAAAATCTCACCTGCAGTCGCTTCTCTTATATATATATATACGTATATGTACTATATATATGTACTATATATAATTTATATAATATACGTACAACATCTTTTGTATATGGTTTTGTTTTGTGATACAGAATTGAGTCTTGGAATGAATTAGTAAAACTGACTAGAGCTTTGGCTATCCCAAGAAATGGTACTTTAATAAATAAATGATGTACACAAATTATAAGTTTTATATGTTATTGAAAGTTACAGTGATTTCAGAGATTATTTTAAAATCAAAACATAGGTGAAGCCCACAAACTCATTATAAGTGGGTCTTGAATCATAAAAAAATCTCGGCTCTATTTTCCTTCAATTTGTATGTCATTTAATTAATATGTAAATGACTTATTTTAAATTTTGATGATCAACATAAAGGAATAGTTCTGTTTGTGTTCTTTATAGTGGTTTCCATCTGGGGCAGTTCTATTCAAATGTTAATTATCTCTGGCCCTTTGAGCTAGAAAATGAGATAAAAAGTGGCTTCTAGAGTTGCTCCTCCAAAGCTGGAAAATTGGATGAGAAGGTTTCCTGGAACTGCTGACCTCCACTTTGATGTACCTTTTCATCAGCAAACCATTGTTTGTTTGACAGATGAAAGAAGGTATGTAGTACCAAGTTAATGGCCAGTAGTGTAAGCTAGACCTTTCAGGCATAATGTGTTAGTGATAGTAATTAATTATTTGAATGTCATGTTTTTTGTGTTATTGTAAAAGACTTAGACTGTGAGCTATATACTTTTATAGAAAACTAAGATATTGATACACAGAGTTTTTGCAATCAAATTTGGGGGAAACCTAAACTAAGGATTTCCAAGAAACAGCAGCATAGTAGCTTCCTCTTGTCACAGAGTCTAAAGGGTGGAAGTATTGAAATATTAAAACAAACATACAAACAAGTAATCTTATAATAATTCTTCTTGGGGGGAAATGATTCCTACAGAAATTGAATATACTTATACTATTAAATCTCTTCAGAGTTTGTATTACTACTGGGAAATAAGTAGAAAAAAATTAAAATCACACACAAATCCTTATAATTTGGGGAGGTAAAGGAAGATAATGTATCATACCGCAAATACAGCACGGGCATCTTTTTACCACCTTGAATATACAACATTTAAAAACAAACAAAAAAAGAACCGGAAAACTCCAAATATCCATTAACTACTGAATGTAGTATATACATATTATGGAATACTACCCAGGAATAAAAAGGATGAGACAACTGACCCATCCAACAGCATGAATGATTGTCAAAAATATTTTAAGTGAAAGAACCTAGACACAGGATCACATATTGTGCGGTTTTATTTAAATGTAATTCCTAGAAAACTCAAAACTGTAGCGACAGATATCAGATCAGTGTTTTCTTTGAACTGGGGCATGGGACTGAGGATTGACTGTTATGCTGACATGAGGAAATCTTGTAGGTGATGAAAATATAGCTAATCCAAGCAGGAAGTCAGCAGGGCAGGAGGAGTTTATTCCTGATATGATGGATGCCAGCTCTAGGGAGGAAGCTGGGGTTACTACGTGTTTCTTTATTATAGACTAATCTATGCAGAGAGCTGAACACAGCAACCTTGGCCCAGGTAAAAATGTACACATACACAAAAGGCACACATATAAAGTTTACTGCTGAGATTACTTATAACTTTAGTTTCTCTCCTAACGATAGTAGAGAACCCAAATAACTAAACTGGTAGTTACATTTACATCAAATAGCTGTTAATCTGAAACACTGAGCAAAAGATGCTAACAGCACCCAGAAAGGCACAGGCAAACAACAGCAAAAAATAAGACTAGATAAATATTAACTGATTATATAAATAAAACAGAGATTCATCATTAATAAGTTCACATCATTCAATTAATTATCTGAAAAATATACAATTATCTGAAAAATATACAATTTATAAAAAGAGTCTCTAGGGTAATGGCAGAATAGCTTGTTAGTACCAGCATTCTCACAGGGGGAAATAAAATCATAAAAACAAACCTATTTGAAATTTGAAACTACTGGCAAATGCAGATTGCAGGCAGAAACTGGAGAGGCGTCTACCATTCAGTGATGAAATGCTGCAGGTATTCTGTTCGTGACTTTTTGTCAGAGTCTCCCTAATCAAGTTCAGCTCTGAGGGCAGAAAGCTGTAGGCTCACTGGTTTGAGGGCAGAGGACTGAGTTAGTGGCTAGAAGAGGAGGAGAAAGCTAGGAGGGAAAGCTAAAGAGGAAGTCACAAACAGGACCAGCCCCCATATCTCCATTCAAAATTCACACAGCTATGTGGCTGTCTGCTAATCTGTAAATGCTTGAGGGGAACCCCGAAGGTTAGAAAAATGTAGCAACTAGAAGCTGAAAAAACTGTGCAGAAACTTTAGCTGCTGTCTAGTATAAAAAGACAGAGATTGGAGTATGGGTACAGGCCAAGTTAACTGCCTGAGAAAACAAAATTCACTCCGTAGGAACAGAATAGAATACAGATTCCTTACAGATATCACTCATAATGTTCAGTTCTCAGACATGCAAAGAAAAATAAAAAGTGACCTATATTCTAGGAGAAAAAGGCAGTCAATAGAAATCAAAACAGAGGGTACCCAGGTAGCCATTATTATAAATATATTCAAGGAATTTAAAATTATATGTATAATTCATAAATATAAACAGAATTCTCAGAAGAAAAAATAGAATTAAAAAAGCAAAGTCATAATTCTAGCACTGAAATTCTAATAACTGAAATAAAAAATGGACTGGATGTGCTTAATAGCAACACATTACATACAGGGAGACAACAATATAGGTGATGCTGACTTCTCACCAGTGACAATGGAGGCAGGAAGAAAAGGAATATTTCCATTCAGGCTAAAGAGAAATACCACCAGATCTACAGGAAAGTATTGAAGTTACCAGAACTAGTAAGTATTTTGGTAAATATAATGTATAAAGAAATATTAGTGCAACATTGTGTGGCATATAACTTATGTAGATGTAATGGATATGACAATAATAGCATAAAAGACAGACTTGAAATGTTCTTACATTTTGTGTGCAGTAGGAGACTATTAACTCTAAGTATTCAGCCTGTGATAGGTTGAAGATACATACTGTGATCTCTAGAGCTGTCTTGGAAAATAACACAGAGAGATACAGGTTTATGGGGTGAGAGAGAGAGGGTAATTGGACCTTGAGCACTTTGGAGACAAAAAGCCACATTCTGGGTTTTGCCTTCAAAGTCAAATTTAGAAAATTAATACAGCAGCAAGTTCAGGTTACCTTATCTTTTTTTTTTTTTTTTTTTTAAGACTACTTAAAAGAGAGACCTATTCTGTGCATCTTTGAGAGAATAAAACAAACGTAAAAGTTGTTTTACTATAAAGTTTGATAGAGATGCTTGCATACCAATGTAGACAAGTTTCTTTTTTATAACTGAAAGTCTGTAATAGAGCAAGGATACAACATTGTATTGTTTTTGACAGTCATTGATGCTGAGATAATAGTTGTATGTTATTAAATTGTCCTTGGATAATCTAATTCCTGAAATTTTACTGCTTATATAATATCTCTGGTTTATTAATATGATTTCCTAATATAAAATCTAATAAGTGCTTTAATTTCTGAGACTTAATTTTAACCTATTACTTGTTGTCTTAGCTTGGGCTGCTATAACACAGTGCCATAGACGAGGAGGCTTGTAAACAACAGAAATTTATTTCTCAGTTTTGGAGGCTGGTAGTCCAAGGTCAGGGTGACAGCATGGTTGCGTTCCAGTAAGACCCCTCTTCTGGAATATAGACTGTGATTCTACTGTATCTTCACATGGCAGAAAGAGGGTCAGAGAGCTCTCTGGGGCCCCGTTTATGGAGACACTAATCCTATTCAGGAGGGCTCCACCCTCACACCTAATTAGCTCAGAAAGCCTCCACCTTCAAATACTGTAACATTGGGAATTAAGATTTTAACATATGAATTCTGGGGGGGACACAAATATTCAATTCAGTCCACTGCACTCATACGTCAGGATTTAGCTTAGAGTCTAGTCAAGGGCACTTCCTGTGTGATTCAAGATTACCCTGTGCATACGACCATTGCAGCATTTACTGTATTCTAATTTAAGAGTTGCTTATTTGGCTATATTACTTGCATGTTTTAATTATCTATCTTTTCCTCTAGCACAAATTCTCTGATCTGTCTTCTTTATAAATCTTTCTTTGTAATCCCAGCACCTAGAATAGTACTCACAATAGAAGGTGCACAAAAGAGTTTAAATTAATAAATCAATGTGTATAAACTGGCCTTATCTAGACAGCAAATGTATGTATGCATTCCAGGGTTCTACTTACATCTGATGGAAAACAGAATTGTAGGAATAAAAACATAAAGGAAAATAACCTTCTTCTACTTAGCAAATCCAGGTATATTATAACACCATGGGGAAGGTCAAAAGGTTCTTGTTTTCTTACATGACTCTACTATTGTTATCTGTTTACTTTTCATATTAATATAAGAACTTATGAAATATTAGGGTAATTCCTGGACTTTGCTATTTTGTAACTTCTTGGGGAGATATTATAACGAAGAATCTAGTGTTAGCACAGAATCCCCTGTGTAGTGCCAGGCTGAAAATCATGGGCTTCATCTTTCATTGGTCCCAAATGAGTAATTCCTCTGTGCTGGGGGAGTCCCTCTGGACATACACCCTGAAGAGTCTAAGAGAACAGCTAAGAATATGACTGAATATTTCACGAATTTTCTTTCCAAAGTAAAACCAAGGGAATTTTATAGAATCTAAAGAGTTATCGGAGATAAAAATGATTTTTCATGTGAGAGTCAGGAAAAGTCCCCAAAACAGCTGACATAAACATATATGACAATTGAAAACTGTACCCAAAGGATATTTGATGACACCAGGGATTCTCCCCAAGGTAGAAATCTCTGTACACTACAATCAAGGGGATTTTAAACTAAAAAATGAAAACAAAATACAAAAACACAAGGGGCTGACCAGACCAGTGTTATTAAATGGACAACGAAAATACATAATGATAAAATTTGCACCCTAAACTTGAGCTAACTGTATGTAAATGCCACTTTGAAGTCCTGATCTGGCTGCCTCTGAAAGTTGATATGAGGATCAAATAAAATTGCAAATGTTCCACATATTTTAAATTGTAAATAATTACACAATTTAAAATTTAAGTTGCATAAAATTTAAACAACTTAGTCATAGTAAGAGTAATTGACAGTGGTGGCTCCTATTTCTGGTCCTCTCTGAGGAATTAGGGAGGCTACACTAACATAAGCCTGAGGAAAGAAAAAAATTGGGTGTTTGAGGAAACCACTGGTACTGATATGAGTTCTCTGTACCTCTTCCATTGATGCTGTCTCTTCTGCTTCCTACTTTTCAAATGCACTGGACAATAGTAGGTCATCAAACATGTCCAAGGCTTCCCCCTGTCTGTAACTCAAGCCCTTCCCTCTGCTTAAATCGCTCTTGACCCCATTTCACATGGTTCATTTGTCCTCAGCCTCACATTAAAACACATCTTTTGGAGAGAGCTTCTCTGAGCAGCCTGTAGAAAGGCCTTGCCAATTGTTCCTAATTTTCTAAGTCAGTATCCACAAACCTTTCCACCACCCCGTGCCCACAAACAGTATTGACTACAATACAGAATTTTAAGTGAATTTTAACTTATTTTGTCTCCTTCATTTAATATAAACTCTGTAGTGAACATGTCTATCTTGTTGCCCTTTATATCCCCAGAAAACTACATAGTGCCTCTCACATTAAGCGCATCTTAATTTTTTGATAAATAATGAAAATATGGTTTCTTGGCAAATATTTGCAATTTCAAATTACCTATATATTTGGATGATATACTTATAGAACTACCTCCATATTCCTTTCTAAAATCAAATGTCTTAAATATTTAATGTCTTAAATATCTTGACTATGGCAAGAAATATTTGTATCACATTTATCTTTTAAGACATTTCTTTTTGCTATGTACTTCACTGTGTAAAGAGCAGAGAGGAAAGAAAAGTGGGTGGGGAAGAATGGGGTATGTGCAGAAAACCATAAAATAAAAAATAACTGGGTGTTTCACACAGGATAGGCAAGTTGATTAATATATAATATTAGACAAATTATTTAATTTCTATGGATTATAGTTTATTAATTGATAAAATGTGAGCATTGGATTAATTTCTTAAATTACTTCAAGTATGAATGTTCTACCATCCTAAGAGAGTATTAGAAAAACTAAGCAAAACAATCATTAATTTTGAATTGTATATTTAGGTTTGTATGTGTTTGAATGTAGTAAAATGTATATATTTAAACACATTTATCTGTTTAAGAAAAATATACTACTTACGCTTATGAAGTACATATCCTGCAGATATTCTATAAACTTGAAACAGTACTATAAAATTGTAATTCATAACATTTCCTCTAGTGATAGACTACAGAAAAATATGACAACAAAAATCACATTGGAGCACAGAAGTTAATACTATAAGATTATTGTCAAAGAATAACAATTATTTCAAGATGTTTTATTTCCTTATTCTGTTTTGTTCTCTTCTATGGGTTGCTCTGCCTATTCAACCAAGGAAACACATTTAATGGGCTGACATGAAACAAATTTTAATAGTTCAGCCCTCTGTAAGCATTCTCATGCATGATTAACATTACACGTTGTAAAGGACTGCTTTCCTTAAATTGTAGATATTTGGCTATAAATTTGAGACTGTGGTATAATTGTCTAACTATTGAAGGAGCACTTGTACTTTGTGCACTGATGAATTAGGTAAAGTGTATAACTAGGATACATATTTTAGTATGGTTTATTAAATCATAAAACACAAAAGGCCCATTGGAATTTGAATGATTATAAGGAGAAATAACATTTGATAGAAGTTACAATATAGATATTTATATATTTGATATTTAATTAAAATTATGGTAAAATTTATTTTTATTTTATTTATTTTCCTCAAAAATTATTTTTTTAATTTTTATTTTATTTTTAAATTTTTTTTGTTTTGTTTTTTGTGTTTGTTTTTCTTAACATCTTTATTGGAGTATAATTGCTTTACAATGGTGTGTTAGTTTCTGCTTTATAACAAAGTGAATCAGCTATACATATACATATATCCTCATATCTCTTCCCTCTTGTGTCTCTCTCCGACCCTCCCTATCCCACCCCTCTAGGTGGTCACAAAGCACCAAGCTGATCTCCCTGTGCTTTGAGGCTGCTTCCCACTAGCTATTGATTTTACATCTGGTAGTGTATATATGTCCATACCACTCTCTCACTTTGTCCCAGCTTACCCTTCCCCCTGCCCGTGACCTCAAGTCCAGTCTCTAGTAGGTCTGTGTCTTTATTCCCATCCTGTCCCTAGGTTCTTCATAACCTTTTTTTCCTTTCTTTTAGATTCCATATATATGTGTTAGCTTACTGTATTTGTTTTTCTCTTTCTGACATACTTCACTCTGTATGACAGACTCTAGGTCCACCCACCTCATTACAAATAACTCAATTTCATTTCTTTTTATGGCTGAATAATATTCCATTGTATATATGTGCCACATCTTCTTTATCCATTCATCTGTCGATGGACACTTAGGTTGCTTCCATGTCCTGGCTATTGTAAATAGAGCTGCAAAGAACATTGTGGTACATGACTCTATTTGAATTATGGTTTTCTCAGGGTATATGCCCAGAAGTGGGATGGCTGGGTCGTATGGTAGTTCTATTTGTAGTTTTTTAAGGAACCTCCATACTGTTCTCCATAGTGGCTGTATCAATTTACATTCCCACCAACAGCGCAAGAGGGTTCACTTTTCTCCACACGCTCTCTAGCAGTTATTGTTTGTAGAGTTTTTGATGATGGCCATTCTGACTGGTGTGAAGTGATACTTCATTGTAATTTTGATTTGCATTTCTCTAATGATTAGTGATGTTGAGCAGCTTTTCATGTGTTTGTTGGCAATCTGTATATCTTCTTTGGAGAAATGTCTGTTTAGGTCTTCTGCCCATTTTTGGATGGGTTGTTTCGTTTTTTGATATTGAGCTGCATGAACTGCTTGTAAATTTTGGAGATTAATCCTTTGTCAGTTGCTTCATTTGCAAATATTTTCTCCCATTCTGAGGGTTGTCTTTTCATCTTGCTTATGGTTTCCTTTGCTGTGCAAAAGCTTTTAAGTTCATTAGGTCCCATTTGTTTATTTTTGTTTTTATTTCCATTTCTCTAGCAGGTGGGTCAAAAAGGATCTTGCTGTGATTTATGTCATAGAGTGTTCTGCCTATGTTTTCCTCTAAGAGTTTTATACTGTCTGGTGTTACATTTAGGTCTTTAATCCATTTTGAGTTTTTTTTTGTGTATTGTGTTTGGGAGTGTTCTAATTTCATTCTGTTACATGTAGCTGTCCAGTTTTCTCAGCACCACTTATTGAAGAGGCTGTCTTTTCTCCATTGTATATTCTTGCCTCTTTAGCAAAGATAAGGCGACCATATGTGCGTGGGTTTACCTCTGGGCTTTCTATCCTGTTCCATTGATCTATATTTCTGTTTTTGTGCCAGTACCAAACTGTCTTGATTACGGTAACTTTGTAGTATAGTCTGAAGTCAGGAAGCCTGATTCCTCCAGCTCCGTTTTTCCTTCTCAAGATTGCTTTGGCTATTTGGGGTCTTTTGTGTTTCCATACAAATTATGAAATTTTTTGTTCTAGTTCTGTGAAAAATGCCATTGGTAGTTTGATAGGGATTGCATTGAATCTGTAGATTGCTTTGGGTAGTAGAGTCATTTCCACAATGTTGACTCTTCCAATCCAAGAACATGGTATATCTCTCCATCTGTTTGTATCATCTTTAATTTCTTTCATCAGTGTCTCATAGTTTTCTGCATACAGGTCTTTTGTTTCCTTAGGTAGGTTTATTCCTAGGTATTTTATTCTTCTGGTTGCAATGGTAAATGGGAGTGTTTCCTTAATTTCTCTTTCAGATTTTTCATCATTAGTGTATAGGAATGCCAGAGATTTCTGTGCATTCATTTTGTATCCTGCTACTTTACCAAATTCATTGATTAGCTCTAGTAGTTTTCTGGTAACATCTTTAGGATTCTCTATGTATAGTATCATGTCATCTGCAAACAGTGAGAGCTTTACTTCTTTAATTTGAAGTGTGGTAAAATTATACCTACATTGATAATTCTGAATGCCCTATAGGTATATCAGGCAATATCTAAAATAAGGCAAATATAATAGAGTTTATTTAATTAAGAAGTCCTCAACTATTATCTTTTCAGAAGAGCAAAGTATGTAATTGACCAAGATGAATAAGCATTTCCATTAAGTGTGTATATATAGTGCAGAAGATACAAAGGAAAATAATGTTTTTTCCTGCTTATATCTGTAAGCCTCAAACTTCTGTAAATAATTCTTCATTACTGTGCATTGCACCTACCCTCAACAATTTCCACAAGGCCTGCATAATCTGACTCCTGCCCACCTCTTACGTCTCATTTCATGGAATTTATGTCCTCACTCTGCTCCAGCCAAAATGGTTCTTTCAGTTCCTTGATGCACTAAGCTGTTTTATACCTCAGGAGTGATATTTTCTCTCCTGCTGTAGCTCCTACTCTTCTGTATCTTATACGTGAAAGGCCATTCAGAGAAGTCTTCATCATCTTCCTTTCTCATCAATGATTCTTGTTTTTGCTCTCCATGTTTTCAAAGCTTCCTTTCTTCCTGGTGCCCAACCTGGGTTCCATATAGAGATAGATATAAGTGCCTACTCAACAACTCGGTCATTCATTGAATCCTGAGAAATGTGGTAGAATACTTGTGCCCTAGATCGCAAATGCAGAACTTTTGATTAGTTCTAATAATTTTTGACTCTCAACCAAGAGGGTTCAAGCTCAGTACATATGGCAGATATGCAAATAAATGCCATATCACTTCTTATATCATCCTCTTTTATTGCCCACAGATGAAATTGCCCACTGAAAGCACCACCTGAATCCTTCTATAAAACAAAAGCTTCTATGCATACGAATAAAGTTTCCCAATTCCTGAGGACTAAATATGGTATTTTCTATCACAGCTTATGAACACTATTAATTTCTCATTCCAGATTTTTATTTAAGTAATACCTACAGCCCTTTAAGAAACCAGCACTGACAAAACATTGGAATTGATCTTTGAGTTATGAATTGTTTTCCTTTTTTTACCATCCCATGTTTACAGTTATTCCAATAGGATAGAGACACAGGCAAATAACCTAGTTAGAAGTGTGTTCAAAGGGTGGTTTATTTATGTAGGGTGGAATTATTCAAAGAAGGAAGTTTTGGGCCTTCTAAAAGCCTTAACAAAATTATGCCATTGGAAATTTTTCTTTCTGGTCTAGGTACATTGACCTAGAACCAGTCTATTTGTTCTTTTTTGATTATCCCCCATTTTTTATCTTGAAATTATCTATGTTTTTACTTCTCCTTGATAGGAGTTGAAGTCTCCCAATGTCTCACCACAGACCTCATCTCTCTCTGCCTCATTTGCTAGATCTTAACACTCTGTTACTTCTCTTAGGAAGCAGTTCAACTGTCTCATTTTGGTGCTGACCTCTCATATAGACACAGCATTGATATGTGATAAAGAGGGATACCTGTAATGCACCAAAAATTTAATATTTGTTTTCACTTAACTTTGAATAATAAAATATTAAGGTTATTTCTTTTAATGCAGTCTTACTATTAGCTATGAAACACCTGCATGGGACCAGAGATCAATACATTATTTCTGTTCTCTGCTTGAAATTTCAAATTAGAAACACATTTGAGCTATGAAACTAGAAGTATTTTAAAAGATTTACTATTATTGGCTTGATGAAATTTAAGATGCAGGTATTTGTGAAAGGCTCACTCAAAAGACTAAACCCAAGCTGGGTTTAAGGCAAGGGGTTGATGTCAAATAAGGAAAGGGGGTAGGAGTAGCAGTACTTATATATTATAAACAATTTGCCATAATGTACATCCTTTTTGTTTCTTAGCTTTTATTAGTCTCTTAGCCTTTTTATTAAACTTCTGAATAATATAATTTATAAGCTACATAATGATTAAAATATGAAATTATACACTCAATTTCCATGAACTGTCAAAAATTTTGTGATTTCTAAGCCTTTGCCTTATCAATGTTCATTTTTAATTATAGTATCATGTTCAGTTAATATACCTAAACCCTATTACAAAAGACAAACCCTGTAAAGAGCCCTTTTAGGTATATTTTGGAAAGGTAATTTGTCTGTAGTGGGTATTGGTTAATGTAAATTTGCAAAACAACCTGAAAATAAGAAGACTTCTTTCATATACGAAATCAGTTCTTACTTAAGGTGGAACAAATATTGTATTTTTTACATAAGTTCTATTGGTTATGTACATTGAGATTAGAAAAAAATGGTATATGTTTTCATTTATTCAAATCATCTTTTATATTCTACAAAACTCTTTGGTATATTTCATCAAAGAGATTCTATATTGCGCATCTAGAATTGATTCCTAGAATTTTGATTTTTTTGGTTATTATAATTTCTCTATTAGGGAGCTTAACAGAGTATGGTTGGTATATAAGAAAGTTTTAAATTTTAAAACTAAACTTTATTGAGTTATAATTTATCTTGAATAAGATGTACCCATTGTAAAGACATGTCAGATGAGTGTATCAGTAGAGATCATGTGCAGATTTCTGAAGCTCCTCTCCAAAATTTCCCCTCTGCATCCTTAGCAACTCTCCCCAAATTCCAATGTCTGTCTCTCCTGCAATTCTGTTTGTCCTCACTATACTGTATCTGGAAAGTATCTTCAGGTACAAAGCCTGAGAGATCACAGGCATATTTTGTTCATTTGCTTTCTCATGTCCACAGTCCTGCCTGTAATCTAATGTCTTAAAACAAATGTTTCATGTATTTAATCCAACTGTCTAGTTGTTTATGTTGGGAAAGCTAGTCTGGCACCACTTACTCTCATGTAGATGCAAGAGACCATAGTTATTAATTTTTATAAATGTAATTTGTATAAAACTATTATTAAACTTCCCTATTACTTCTAAAGAAACTAGATAATTAAAAAATTAGATTAACTTGTTTTTTTAAAGTAAATAATGAAGTAATTTGCTTTTTAAAGTAAATAATAGTTCAAAGTCATCCTAAAAGTGACTTTACATATTTTTTTCCTTAAGAATGAAATAATAAATTTTTAAAATAATGCAGTATCAGTAAATTATGGGATCATGTGACTGAATAACTGGTATTTTTATCTTGATCTGGACTTTATAGTTTGGCTTTAAATGACTGTTGGATTTTTAGTTTAAGATCGGAATTTGTTTTTCTTAAAATTGTCTATGAGAAATTTACTTTTCCTAATGTCTTCTTAGCATCTATCATTATACCTATTTACTTTTTTCTTTATTAAAGTACTTCTTTACTGAAACATTCTGGTATTCCTGAAGTAAATTCTACTTGATGAAAATGCATTTATTATTCTTAAATAACAGATTAAGTGCTACTATTGTATTTTGGATTGTTTGCATCTATATATTTGTTTAGCTTAAAAATGACTAGTAGAATTGCCCATTTGTCCATCCTTTAAAAAAGTTTATATAGAAATGAAATTATTAATTCCTTGGAAAGTTTAAAGTACTGGGGTTTTTTTCTGTTTTAATGAGGTATAAATGATGTACAATAAACTCCACATACACCATACTCAATGGTGAAAAGCTGAAAGCTTTTCCTTTAAGATCAGGAACAAGACAAGGATGAGCACTCTGGCCACTTTTATTCAACACAGTACTGGAAGTCCTAGCCACAGTAATAAAAGAAAAACAAATAAAAGGCATCCATATTGGAAAGGAAGTCGTCAAACTGTCACTATTTGAAGATGACATGATGCTATATATAGAAAATCCTCAAGACTCCACCAAAAAACTATTAGAACTAATAAATGAATTCAGTAAAGTTACAGGATAGAAAATTAATATACAAAAAACTTGCATTTCTACAAAATAATGTATTACCAGAAGGAGCAAGCAAGAAACAATCCCATTTACAATCAATCACATGAAATAGAATAAAATGCCTAGGAATAAATCTAACCAAGGAGGTAAAAGACTTGTACTTGGAAAACTGTAAGACACTGATCAAAGAAACTGAAGATGACACAAACAAACAAAGATACACTGTGCTCATGGACTGGAAGAATTAATATTGTTAAAATAACCATATTATTCAAGGCAATCTACAGATTCAGTGCAATCTCTATCAAAATACCCATGACATTTTTCACAGAACTAGGACAAATAATTCTAAAATTTGAATGTAACCACAAAAGACACCAAATATCCAAAGAAATCTTCAGAAAGAAGAACAAAGCTGGAGGTATCACATTCTCTGATTTCAAACTATACTACAAAGCAATAGTAATCACAACAGTATGGTACAAAAACATACACATAGATCAATGGAACATAACAGAGAGCCCATAAATAAATGCACACTTACATAATCAATAAGTTGATGACAAAGGAAGCAAGAACATACAAGAGAAAAGAGTTTCTTCAATGAATGGTGTTGGGAAAACTGGACAGCTACATGCAAATGAATGAATCTAGACCACTTTCTTACACCATAGACAAAAATAAACTCAGAATGGCTTAAAGACTTAAATGTAAGACTTAAAAACATAAAACTACTAGAGGAAAACATAGGCAGTATGCTCTTTGACATTGGTCTTAGCAACATTTTTGTGGATCTGTCTCCTTAGACAAGTGGAAAAAAGCAAAAGTAAACAAATGGGATGACATCAAGCTAAGCCTAACTGAACTTAAATGCTTTTGCACATCAAAGGAAACCATAAACAAAATGAAAAGACAACTTACAGAATGGGAGAAAATATCTGCAAATGATGTGACCAGTAAGGGATTAATCTCCACAATATACAAACAGCTGACAAAACTCAATACCAAAAAAAATGGGCAGAAGATCTAAACAGACATTTCTCCAAAAACATACAGATGGTCAACAAGCACGTGAAAAGATGCTCAACATCTCTAATTATTAGAGAAGTGCAAATCAGAACTACAACGAGGTATCACCTCGCACCAATCAGAATGGCCATCATCAAAAAGTCTACAAATAATAAATGCTGGAGAGGATGTGGAGAAAAGGGAACCCTCCTACACTGTTGGTGGGACTGTAACTTGGTGCAGCCACTATGGAGAACAGTATGGAGGTTCCTGCAAAAAACTAAAAAATAGAGCTACCATATGATCCTACAATCCCAATCCTGGGTATATATCCAGAGAAAACCATAATTTGAAAAGTTACATGCACCCCAATGTTCTTTGCAGCACTATTTACAACAGCCAAGATATGGAAGCAACCTAGATGTCCATCGACAGATGAATGGATAAAGAAGATGTGGTATATTTACACAATGGAATATTACTCGGGCATATAAAAGAATGAAATAACACCATTTGCAGCAACATGGATGGACCTAGAGATTATCGTACTAAGTAAGCCAAACAAAGACAAATATCATATGATATCACTTTTATGTGGAATCTAAAAATATACAAATGAACTTATTTACAAAACAGAAATAGACCCCAAAACAAACTTATTGTTACCAAGTTTCCCAAAGGGGAAAGGGGGGGCAATAAATTAGAAGTTTGAGATTAACATATACATACTACTATATATATAAAATAGATAACCAACAAGGACCTACTGTCTAGCACAGGGAACTATACTAATTATTTAATAACCTATAAGGGAAAAGAATATGAAATATATATATATATGCATAACTGAATCACTTTGATTTACACCTGAAACTAACACACTGTAAATCAACTATACTTCAAAAAAAATAAATTTGAGAAAAACAAAAAATAAAAAGCTTTCACATAGCCAAAGAATGATCAACACAATGAAGAAGCAACCTATTGAAAGCAAGATATTTGCAAATGATATGTCCAATAAGGGGTTAATATCCAAAATATATAAAGAACTCAAATAACTCAATATCAAAAAAAACCTGATTAAAAAATGGCAGAAGCCTTGAATAGACATTTTTCCCAAGGAGACATACAGATGGCCAACAAGCACATGAAAAGATGTTCAATATCATAATCATCAGGGAAATGCAAACCAAACCCACAGTGATATATCACCTCACACCCATCAGAATGGTCATTTTCAAAAAGACAGTAAATAACAAGTTTGGTGACAATGTGGAGAAAAAGGAACTTTCCTGTACTGTTGGTGGGAATGTAAATTTGTCCAACCACTATAGTAAACACTATGGAGCTTCCTCAAAACACTACCATATGATCCAGCAATTACATTTCTGGGTATTTTTCTGAATAAAATGAAAACACTAATTTGAAAAGATATATACACCCCAGTGTTCACTGCAGCATTATTTACAGCAGCTAAGATATGGAAGAAACCCAACTGTCCATTGATAGATGAATGGATAAAGGAGATGTGGTATGAATATATACAATGGAATATTACTCAGCCATAAAAAATAAAATATTGCCATTTCTGACAACATGGAGGGACCCAGAGGGTATTATTCAAAGTGAAATAAGTCACAGAAAGACAAATACTGTATGATTTCACTTACATGTGTAATCTAAAAAACAAAACAATTAGACAGACAAAACAGAAACAGACTCATAGATACAGAGAACCACCTGGTGGTTACCAGCAGGGAGGGGTGGAATGGGTGAAATAGGGGAAGAGGATTAACAGGTACAAACTTCCAGTTATAAAATAAACAAGTCATGGAGATATAATGTACATCATAGAAATATAGTCAATAATATTATAACAACTTTGTATGGTTACTAGACTTATTGTGGTGATCATTCCATAATGTACAAAAATATTGAATCGCTATGTGGTATGCCTGAAATTAATATAATACTGTAAGTCAATTATACTTCAATAAAAATAAACTCTAGGACCTAATGAAACTTAAAAGCTTTTGCACAGCAAAGGAAACCATAAACAAGACCAAAAGACAACCCTCAGAATGGGAGAAGATATTTGCAAATGAAGCAACTGACAAAGGATTAATCTCCAAAATTTACAAGCAGCTTATGCAGCTCAATAACAGAAAAACAAACAACCCAATCCAAAAATGGGCAGACCTAACTAGACATTTCTCCAAAGAAGATATACAGAGTGCCAACAAACACATGAAAGAATGCTCAACATCACTAATCATTAGAGAAATGCAAATCAAAACTACAATGAGATATCATCTCACACCAGTCAGAATGGCCATCATCAAAAAATCTAGAAACAATAAATGCTGGAGAGGGTGTGGAGAAAAGGGAACCCTCTTACACTGTTGGTGGGAATGTAAATTGATACAGCCACTATGGAGAACAGTATGGACGTTCCTTAAAAAACTACAAATAGAACTACCATATGACCCAGCAATCCCACTACTGGGCATATACCCTGAGAAAACCATAATTCAAAAAGAGTCACGTACCAAAATGTTCATTGCAGCTCTATTTACAATAGCCCAGAGATGGAAACAACCTAAGTGTCCATCATCAGATGAATGGATAAAGAAGATGTGGCACATATATATATAATGGAATATTAGCCATAAAAAGAAACGAAATTGAGTTATTTGTAGTGAGGTGAGGTGGATGGACCTAGAGTCTGTCATACAGAGTGAAGTAAGTCAGAAAGAGAAAGACAAATACCGTATGCTAACACATATATATGGAATCTAAAAAAAAAAAAAAAGATTCTGCTGAACCTAGGGGCAGGACAGGAATAAAGACGCAGAGGTAGAGAATGGACTTGAGGACATGGGGAGGGGGAAGGGTAAGCTGTGACAAAGTGAGAGAGTGGCATGGACATATACACTACCAAACGTAAAATAGCTAGTGGGAAGCAGCCGCATAGCACAGGGAGATCAGCTCGGTGCTTTGTGACCACCTAGAGGGGTGGGATAGGGAGGGTGGGAGGGAGGGAGACGCAAGAGGGAAGAGATATGGAAACATATGTATAACTGATTCACTTTGTTCTAAAGCAGAAACTAACATTGTAAAGCAATTATACTCCAATAAAGATGTTAAAAAAAACCAAAATCAAAACAAAACAAAAAAAGATCCCTGCAAAAAAGCCCAGTTTTAATTGGACCAGTCTGTGAAGCAACTGATGCCCCAGGACATTGTTGAGGTGATAGAGCAATCAGCTGCAATTAATGAAGCTTATCAGATGGCTATGGTCAGGAAGAGAGTTTCTGGCCAGGGCAATCAGGCCAGAAAAAGAAATAAAAGACATCCAGATTGAAAGGGAGACGATGTGACCTTATATATAGAAAATCCTAAGGAATAAACAAAAACAGGACTAGAGCTAATGAACACATTCAGCAAGGTTGCAGGATCCAAGATCAATATACAAAAATCATTTGTAAGGGCAAGAATGGGTACAAAGGTTCAGTTGTTCAGGATGAATAAGTTCTGGTGATCTAATGTATAGAATGATGGCTGTAGTTAGTAATAGTACATTGTATACTTGAAACGTGCTAAGAGAACAGATCTTAAATGTTCTTATCACAAAAATGTATAAGTATGTGAGGTGATGGATAGATTAATTGGCTTGACTGTGGTAATCATTTCACAATGTATATGTATATCAAAACACCATATTGTGTACCTTAAATATATATAATTTTAATTTGTCACATATCAATAAAGCTGAGGAAAAAATTAAAAAAACTCTAGATATATATTTTACTTAGCATAATACCCTCTAGGGTCCTCAATTTTGTCACAGTTTAAGCGTTTTGACATATGTATACACTGTGAAATCATCACCACAATTAAGATAATAACCATACACCACCTCTAAAAGCTTCACCCTGTTCATTTGCAATTCTTGTTTTCTTCCCCTCCCTCTCCTCTCCAGGTAACAAACACTTTGTTTTCTGTTATTATGGATTACGTTGCATTTTCTAGAGTTTTATATAAATGAAATTATGTAGTATTTATTTTCTGTCTAGTTTCTTTAACACAGCATAGTAATTCTGAGATTCATTCATGTTGTTCATACTTGGTTTTCTATTGCTGAATAATGATATTCTATTGTATGAATATCACAATTTGTTTGTACTACTGAAGCTTCTAAATAATAGCTTCTAAATAAACTGCCAAACTGTTTTCCAAACTGATTATACTGCTTTAGATTCCCAGCAGCAGTATGTGAGCATTCCAGTTGTGTCAGGTCCTTGCTAACACTTGTAAGATATATGTAGTGTATGGGTAGTGGCATTTCATTTCGGTTTTAATTTTGCATTTCCCAAATAGTGATGAAGTTGAGCGTTTTTCATAGACTTATTGGCCATCCCTGTATCTTTCATAGGAAATTATTTGTTCAACTTTTTGTGCCCATTTAAAAAAAAAATTGAGTTGAAGATATATTTTAAATATAAGTCCTTTGTTGGATATATGTTTCACAAGTATTTTCTCCCAGTCCTTGGCTTGCCTTATCTTTCTAACAGTGTTTTTTTGAAGAGCAAAACTTGTTGTTTGTTTGCTTGTTTGGTTGTTTTTATTAAGTCCAATTTATTTAAATTTCTATTTTATAGTTTGTGCTTTTGCATCATACATCCTCTGCCAAAACTATGGTCAGTAACATTTTTCCTGTTTTCTTCTAGATGTTTTATCATTTTAGCTTTTGATTTGATCCATCAAAAAATTCACTTTTGTATATGATATGGTATGGATTGAGGAACCTCCTTTTCTCCCCCACGTGGCTATTCGATTGTTCCAATGCCATTTTTCCTTACCCCCTTAAATTGCCTTTCCAGTGTTTATTTCCTCCTGGCTTTTGGTTAGTTTCCTCACAGTGATGTATTCATATAGATGAAGATTCATGGGAAACTCTCCTGAGCTCACTCTTTTCTGTTCAGTTCTTTTTTCTACAAGTAGTTCTGTCCTTTCTGTTACTCTGCCAAGCAAACTGAGGCCATTTCGTCCACCCCAAATTTTTAACACTTTTCTCATGTCAAGGAGACTGCCAGGTTCTATCTGGGTTCCTTTTCCCTGCACTGCATGCCAGAAACTCTCCAGGAAGTAAGCTGAGGCAGTGATGGGGCTCACCTGATTTGTGTCTTTCTCACAGGAGTCACTGTTCTGCACTGCCTTGTGTGCAGTTGTCTGAACATTATGGTTCCCCATATTTTGTCTATTTTTTTAGAAGAGTCATTGTTACTCCATTATGGCTGGAAACAGAAGTGACCTAAAGACCATATTTATGATCAAATATGCTTTGTCCCTAATTTGAAGATAATAATTTGACACACTTTAAAATTCTTCCATTGATTACTAACCAGTTTTGTTTTTTAAGTTATGAATCTGATTTGGTAATCAATTTTTTTTCTACAAGTAGTTGAATATGTTCATGTTTATTAGTATGGAGTTGTTTATATTCTCTTACTTTTAAATAGCTACCGAATCTCTAGTTAAACTGCTACTCTCATTCCTAATTTTGAATTTTTGTGTTTTTTTTTTCTTATCATCTTTGATAGATTAAACAGGTGAGAGGCTACCCTATGCTACTGGTTTTCTTGAAGGTAGAAGAACTCTTAGCTAACTGTATCCACTATAGTTCTTTTTATTCTTTAACTTCTTTTTATCTTTATTTAACTTCTTTTATTTTTAACTTACTTTTTGCTTGTTTTATTTTCCTCTTCTTGATACCTTAAACTGTATGCTGAAATTCAAGTTCTTTTTTCTTTCTTATTAATAATAAAAGCATCCTCTACAGCTACAATCTTCCTGTTTTGGTATTTATTGTTGTTATTATTACTAATTTCTAATAATCTGTGTACTTTTGATTTACTGTTTAATGAAACTTATTTACAAGTGGTATACTTTTTTTAAAAAAAAGTTTTCAACATATTTCATCTGTTCTCAAATGTCAATAATTGTAAGATGCACTATCAATTTAATTATGAATATTTTGTAGGAAAAATATTGATAATAAATGTGATTCATAATCTAGGTTTGAATCTAATTCTTCTTACATTCCCTGACTGAAGAGTCTTTTGAGTCCTTTATGAGATTTTTATCAGGGCTATGCATATTATCACATAAGCAGATTTCCCTAAATCATGACATTGAACAGGCAATCTTCTTTACACAAAATATTTTCTTCATTTCAATGCTATATTAGTATAATATTTCAAAAGACATTTTAAAGTGAAATTAAGGTATTCAAATTTAAGTGGTTTTAAATCCACATGCATGTATTGCTAATTTAACATCAGAAATGTATCTACTACATTGGAAGAGCCAGTGTACTCAAGGGTACAGTCAAAACAATTTTATTTTTATGCATCCCTTTCACCTTTTCAAATCATTCTCTAGAGGAGTATTATACCCTACCTCTTCAATAAAATCTAAGGCAAGCCCCATGCCTTTTAAATCTACTTTTAGGCAATTAAAGATAGTTCTATTGACAAAATGCTTAGTTCAAAAAAAATCATTCCAGGGCTTCCCTGCTGGCGCGGTGGTTGAGGGTCCGCCTGCCGATGCAGGGGACACGGGTTTGTGCCCCGGTCCGGGAGGATCCCGCGTGCCGCGGAGCGGCTGGGCCCGTGAGCCATGGCCGCTGGGCCTGCGCGTCCGGAGTCTGTGCTCCGCAACGGGAGAGGCCACAGCAGTGAGAGGCCGGCATACCGCAAAAAAAAAAAAAAAAAAAAAAGAGAAAAAAAAAAAATCATTCTGAAGAGATAAAATTGTCATTATATATAGATGACATGATACTCTATATAGAAAACCCTATACTCTCTCTATATAGAAAACCTTTCTATACTCTATATAGAAAACCCTTTCTATACTCTATATAGAAAACCCTGTCATTATATACAGATGACATGATACTCTATATAGAAAACCCTCCACACAAAAACTTCTAGAACTGATAAACAAATTCAGCAAGGTAGCAGAATACAAGATTAACATACAGAAATCAGTTCCATTTCTTTATACTAACAATGAAATATCAGAAAGGGAATGTAAATAAAACAATCCCTTTTAAAATTACATTAAAAAATACTTAGGAATAAACCTGACCAAGGAGGTGAAAGACATAAGCTGGGAACTATAAAACATTAATAAAGGAAATTGAAGATGATTCAAAGAAATGGGAAGATATTCCACACTCTTGGATTGGAAGAATTAATATTGTTAAAATAGCCTTAGTACTCAAAGCAATCTACAGATTTAATATGATCCCTCTCAAATTATCCAGAACTAGAACAAATAATCCTAAAATATATATGGAACCATAAAAGACCCAGACTTTCCAAAGCAACCCTGAGGAAAAAGAACAAAGCAGGAGGTATAACTCTCCCAGACTGCAGACGATACTACAAAGCTATAGTAATCAAAACAGCATGGTACTGGCACAAAAACAGATATATAGTTTAATGGAACAGAATAGAGAGCCCCAAAATAAACCCACACATCAGTATTTTAGTCAGTTAGTCTTCGACAAAGGAGGCAAGAATATACAATGGAGAAAAGATAGTCCCTTCAGCAAGTGGTGTTGGGAAAGTTGGACAGCTGCATGTAAATCAATGAAGTTAGAACACACCCTCACACCATACACAAAAATAAACTCAAAATGGCTTAAAGAGTTACATATAAGACATGACACCTTAAAAGTCCTAGAAGAGAACATAAGCAAAACATTCTCTGACACAAATTGTACCAAAGTTTTCTTAGGTCAATCTCCCAAGGCAATAGAAATTAAAGCAAAAATAAACAAATGGGACCCAGTCCTTTTGTGCAGCAAAGGAAACCATAAACAAAATGAAAAGACAATCTATGGACTGGGAGAAAATATTTGCAAATGATATGACTGACAGGGATTATTTTCCAAAATATACAAACAGGTCATACAACTCAATAAGAAAAAAACCAAACAACCCAATTGAAAGATGGGCAGAAAACCTAAATGGACATTTCTCTAAAGAAATACAGATGCCAAAAGGCACATGAAAAAGATGCTCAACACCACTAATTATTAGAGAAATGCAAGTCAAAACTACAATGAGGTATCACCTCACACTGGTCAGAATGGCCATCATTAAAAGTTTACAAATAACAAATGCTGGAGAGGGTGTGGAGAAAAAGGAAACCTCCTACACTGTTGTTGGTGGGAATTTAAATTGGTGCAGCCTCTATGGAAAACAGTATGGACGTTCCTTAAAAAACTAAAAATAGAGTTACCATATGATCCAGCAATCCCACTCCTGGGCATATATCTGCACAAAACTATAATTCAAAAAGATACATATACCCTATGTTCATAGCAGTTCTATTCACAATAGCCAAGACATGGAAACAAACTAAATGTCCATCGTCAGATGAGTGGCTAAAGAAGATGTGGTACCTATATAAAATACAATACTACTCAGCCATAAAAAAGAATGAAATAATGTCATTTGCAGCAACATGGATGGACCTAGAGATTATCATACTAAGTGAACTATGTCAGAAAAAGACAAATACCATATGATATCACTTATATGAGGAATCTAAAATATGACACAAATGAACTTATCTACAAAACAGACTTGGAGACATAGAGAATAGCTTTGTGATTGCCAAGGGGGTGGGGGGGGTGAGGAATGGATTGGGAGTCTGGGATTAGCAGATGCAAACTATTATATATAGAATGGATAAACAAGAAGGTCCTACTATATAGCACAGGGAACTATATTTAATATCATGTGATAAACCATAATGAAAAAGAATATGAAAAAGAATGTTTATATATGTATAGCTGAATCACTTTGCTGTACAACATCATAAATCAATTATACTTCAACAAAGTAAATTTTAAAAATAACACCCATTCCAATGTTATCCACATTTAAAATTAAAGTTTATTTCATCCCCCTCCTGAAGCATGCTTAAAACAGACCCCTTGAGGGACTTCTCTGGTGGTGCAGTGGTTAAGACTCCGTGCTTCCACTGCAGGAGACACAGGTTCAATCCCTGGTCAGGGCACTAAGATCCCTGCATGCCGTGCAGCACAACCAAAAAAAGAAAAAGAAAAGAACTACCAACCTTTACATCCTGCCTCGTGCCTACTAATAATATGTAAACCTACAAAGCAGTTTTGAATAGTAGACAAACAAACAAACAAAACAAAACAGACAGACCCCTGGAAATGAAAAGGGATATAGTGGACTCATATCATGTCATCTACTCTGGTGCCTCTTTTAAGGTTGAATTTGGCCTAAGAGAAGGAGGTAACAATAGATAGGGTCTTACTCTTCCAGTTTTGTTGAGGTGGTTTAGCATTGGAGGAGGTAACAATAGATAGGGTCTTACTCTTCCAGTTTTGTTGAGGTGGTTTAGCATTGGCTTCTCTGAGTTTAGCAGATGTTTAAAGTCAACTCGATCTATGTTGGGTGATGGATTCTTTAGCACCCTGTCCATCCTCCACTCACCATGAGGTGAACCCATCTCCTCCAATTGGTTGCCTAAGCCATTTTCTCAGCCCCTAGGCATTGATAGTTCATCTCCAGTTTCTTGCTGCTGAGGCAGCCTCATCCCTCTAAGGGGTTCTACTGGACACTATCTAAGACATTCAGTATAATTCTCTCCCTTACATGGCTTAGATCTGGCCAATGGGAAACACCCATGCCTCCTTTGCCCCAACGAACTCTTGACTGTCAAGCTTCCCCATTACAGACTTACATATCCCCTTGCCGTAGGCTAACCAAATGGAGTCACCAGCTCTTTACATTTCTCAGACTTAAATCAGAATTCAGTTCTTTTAGACCCTCATATCTCTACCCCATGCTTCAACATAAACATATTATGTTCTTAGAGTGATCTCTCTGAACACCTTTTCTCTGACTTTGTGGTAAGAGAAAAGCATTTCCCATCCTAGTCCATAGGCATTGTTTGTACTCTGGCAGTCCTTCAAAAAGCCCCCTCTCAGCTTCTCCATGTATTTCATAAGCTAGATATTGGTGACTACTTAAGTCTCCCCAAACTAGTTTTTCAGAATCTTCATTATAATCCCTGATTTGGTGACCATGTACCTCACTTTGGAATTCTTAGAAAAGTTGGTGTATTTTTTTCTTGGAGGCATAAGTGAAACTGAGATGAAGTCACATTTTAACATCCAGTTATACTACTATTACAGATACCTAAATTGAAAAGATAACCATGTTAAATTTATTTCCAAGCTATGTCTAATTCACAGATACACAAGAACTGACCACTACATTATAACCTACTCTCTGCCCAGCAGCTTTAACTTCTTAAAAGTGACTGTAATTTCAGAAAATTTAAAATGTGAAAATGTATAGACTTAAGGATTGAGAAAATATGGCCATTTCAATTTTTATTATACCCCAGTTAGATAATGCAACCTGAACAATTACTCATTTGGAATTTACTGAGGTTTTCTATGTATTCTTTTGCAATAATTTTCACGTTGTGGCATATATAGTAAATTCCAATGATTGTATGCCACATAAAGATTAATAGAGATGAGGCTGTTCACCAACCTGCACAGTGGGCTGAGGGAATCAATATTTGAACACATCTGTAACCCATCTGAAGGACTGGCAAGCTCTGTTTTAATGAGTGATCAATTCCTGAAATACATTGTACTGGAAATGTTCATATTTTAGTACATGTCTTACATATCTCTTAATTATGTCATCCCAAATTAAATACTTCTTAATACATATATTGTAACATATATAATACAGATTATGTAATTTATAATCACCTACACTTCTGCCTATTTTATTCTTCAAAGAGATGCGTTAAAAATTCCCATAGCTGGACTTCCCTGGTGGTGCAGTGGTTAAGAATCCGCCTGCCAACTCAGGCGACAAGAGTTTGATCCCTGGTCTGGGAAGATCCCACATGCTGCAGGGCAACTAAGCCCGTGTGCCACAACTACTGAGCCTGTACTCTAGAGCCTGCCAGCCACAACTACTGAGCCCATGTGCTACAACTACTGAAGCCTGCATGCCTAGAGCCTGTGCTCTGCAGCAAGAGAAGGCACCACAATGAGAAGCCCGTGCACCGCAACGGATAGTAGCCCCTGCTCGCCGCAACTAGAAGAAGCCCGTACACAGCAACAAAGACCCAACACAACCAATAAATAAATAAATAAACAAACAATAAACTGATTTTAAAAAAAAAGGTTCCCATAACTCTTGCATGTCAGTGAATTTATTTATATATGCTAAAGGTATTTTGCTTTATGTATTTCAAAGCAATGCTGTTTGTTAATGCTGATTAGTGATTATTAGAATTTCCCTGTAAATCTTACAAGTTAGCTATAGGTTCTGGATCCTAAGGAGGTAGCACTTGAAACTGATCAGAGAAATACATGTTAACTAGAGTTCCTGACTTGGAACTGGTCCAATGAATGGATGATATTTGAGTTCCTACTTTGAAGAGGGCGTAGTGTGTTTTGGGTTGTATTTTGGGAAAGTAGCATTAGGTTATTTAGGGAAATTTTATTTGTAAGTATGAGTATATTAGTCTGTTCAGGCTGCCATAGCAAAATTCCCCCAATTGGGTGGCTTGAACAACAGAAATTTATTTTTTCATAGTTCTGGAGTTTAGAGGTCCAAAGTCAAGGTGTCTGCAGATTTGGGTTCTCCTGAGGCCTCTCTCTCTGGCTTGCAAATGACTGTCTTCTCACTGTGTCCTCACATGACCCTTTCTCTGTGTGAGCACATTCCTGTTGTCTCTTGGTGTGTCCAAATTTCCTCTTCTCATAGGGACACCTGTAAGTTTGGATTAAGGCCCATCCTAATATGGGTTCATGTTAACTTAATCATCTCTTTAAAGACCCTATCCTCAAATACAGTCACATTCTGAGGTGCTGTGGGTTAGGACTACAACATATAAATTTTCAGGGGCACAATTCAGCCCCTAACAGTGGGGAAGAGTATTTAGAGGATATAAACAGTAGTCATTTGCTGTTACTGCCTATTCATTATCAGTATTAGACCATTCTCCTTCTAATAACAAGACTGTTCTCTCCTGGGAGGAACCATTCTAGGCTCTATTAGGTGATTACCTTCACCTCCACAAGACAAGGTACATATCCAATATCTGGCCCATTGGAATGGCAACTAGCCCAGGCTACAATGATTTGCTCTCAATTGACACATTATTCAAGCTAAAATGGTATGCATGGTCATTGTGATTTATTAGCCAAAATCATCAGGAAATACTCTCTTAATTTAGAGAGATTAGGTTAGATTAGACTGCACTGTGGCAACCACCAACCACAAAACAGTATTGGTGTAATACAATAAAAATTTACTTTGTATTCAGGCTAAACATTCAAAAAGAAGTGAGAAACTCTCTTAGATCAAATTTTCGATGTTATTGCTCAGCAATCCAGGTTTCTACCTTTCACCAACAAGAGACTACCATTTTCCCACAACAGGGGAAATAAAAACTAGAGGGTTGTGCACTGGTTCTAACATGCTTTAAACTGGAGTCATCACTTCTCCCCTCAGTACATTGGCCAGAATTAAACATATGGCCTCAGCTAACTGCAGGAGGCTAGAAGATTTTGGGGGAGCACAACTTTTTGATAAAGAGTAAAGATTTATTCCATAAAGTTTCAAAATGGTGAGTTAAGGTTATTGAAATATTAAATTATTTATTTAGTAATGAATTCTTATTTATAATTGAAAGAGAATAACTTTCTCTGTGAATCCATGAAAGATGATGAAGTAAATATATCTAAGTTTCCTTCTAGTTCTAATATTCTATAAGAAAAACACCAATAAAAATCAAACAAAATATGTAAGCAGGCAATTAGCAAGAAGAGAAATAGTTACATAATAATATATGTTGTTAAATATTATGTTATTACATAAATACAAAATGAGATCTGTATTTAATTTATGATAAAGTAAGATACGGTAATTTACATGAGAATATTTATTTTAAAAACATGGTAATTAACTAAGTTTTCAAGAATTCCAGAAACTGACAAACTAATAAACTATTTCCATGACTATATAACTTGGAGTTATTTGAAAATATTTATAAAATGACCTGCCAATATATATGTCCTTTAATATAGAAATTTCTCTTATGGAATGTATCTTAAGAAAATAAGATATGTGCACAAGGATAAATGTGCAAAGATTTACTCTGCACAAATATTTATAGTATTAGAAGATTAAAAGCAGTCCCAATGCCTTTGGCAAAAGCATTGCTATTGGACCCTATTCAGCCATTAACGACTGGGTTGTAGAAGAATATTGATATTCTAAACTGATATGTAAAAAAGCCAGTTACTAAACTATCTGAAATTTCTACCTAGCACTATATATATATATATATATATATATATATATTTCTTTGTGTAGTAAGAAGTAACATTGGTTTCTGTTTTCTATTGTTTTGATGGTTTATTTTTATTTTGCCCTTTGTACTCTTTTTGAATTTTCATATTTGCTTAGAGAATTAATATCACTTTCTTTAAGTAGGGAATAATAATGAACGGTATCAATATAGGAATTTTAAAGGGAAGAAATAATGAAAATTTAAAACATAACTATCAATAAAATATATATATATTTTTTTCTTTGAACTTAATCTGGTGGTTATTCTGACTGTAGTTACTGTCCATATGTAGTCTCTTTACTATAGTATCTTTTACTGGACCTATGGCTCATATAGAATTTTTGTGTCTTTTTTTTTGTTTTTTGTTTCTTTTGGCTGTGCCACGCAGCTTATGGAATCTTAGTTCCCCGACCAGGGATTGAACTCATGCCCTCGGCAGTGAGAGCACAGAGTCCTAACGACTGGACCATCAGAGAATTCTCTAAAATGTCTTGACTAACAAATAAACAAGAGAAAAAATATTATTTGAAAATAGCCTTCAAAGTCTTTCCAGGTGTTACTTTTTGTTGAAGCATAAAGTAATATTTATAGAGATTTACCAATACTATAAAAAACTCTGAATTCAATAAATTGCAGAATATTTTCCTTCTTCCACTTATTGAGCTCTTTATAAGGTCCAGGAAACAGAAATTATTATTAGGACATTTACTCTATTTTGACTTGTGCTTTAAAAAAAAATATGAAATTAGGCAAAAAAATCAAGAGTAGCCAGCCAACTTTATTATCTATCCCATCCCACTTTTTCACATATACTTGTAATGAGTATGTTTTCTCAACATTTTAAAAATTGAGATATAATTCACATACCATAAAATTCACCTTTTAAAGTAAACAATTAAGGTTTTTGTTTTGGTATAGTCACAGGTCATTAAAATAGTACCACTATAGAATTTCAAAACATTTTCATCACTCCAAAAGGAAATCTCTGTATATTTTAGCAATGACACCCCATCCTCCCATCACCTTTAGCCCTAGGCAACCACTAATCTACTTTCTGTTTCTATGGATTTGCATATTCTGGGCATTTCATTTAAGTGAAATCATATACTATGTGATCTTTTGAACTTAATCTTTTAAGTTGGTCTTTTAAGTTGATCTTAAGTTGATCTTGATCTTTTGTGAATGGCTTCTTTCACTTAGCATAATGTGCTCAAGGTTCAGCCATGTTGTGGCATGCCTCGGCACTTCATTACTTTTTATTGCTGAATAATGTATCATTGTAAAGAAATACCACTTTTTCTTTATCCATTCATCAACTGATTGTTTCAGTATTTAGTTGTTTTTGACTATTGTGAATAATGCTGCTGTGAATGCACATACACAACCTGATGGGAATTTGGTTGAGATTACATTGAATTTACAGAAGTATTTGGCAGTATCTTTACAATATTGCATGCTCCTTAATCATTCCTATTTTTTCATCATAGATATTCTCTTTCTGGGGTATGTGACTTGGTAAAACACTTTTTTAGCTGAATTTCACATTCCAGTATATTTTTTAAAAGATAAGAACACAAAGTTATAGTTCTTAGTTATTTTATCTAAATGCTTGTTCTTTGTCTTCACACTAGAATAACAACTTGATTGAGAATAATATTATTAAGACACACTTTCCTGAGAAATTTTAAAGTCTGGCTCTAGTTAAGTGTTGGTGATTGGATTTCTGATTTTCCCCTAATAAGCTAGTTGTTCTTTTGCCTGGTTGCCTGAAAAGTTACTTCTTAATTAATCAAGTTCAGTAATGAAATCACTTCTGCCTAAATGGTAGTTATTCCTTCACAATTTTCCTTATATACAGGCACCATTTGATCTGTAAGTTTGTCTTTTGTTCTCGTTCAGGAAAATTTCCATGGATGTTTTTCATATGTCATTTATTTATTAAATTTTCCACTTAGACAAAAATCAGTTACCTTTTTGTTGGATAAGTTCTATCTATTCATAGTAATACTATTTACCTTTACTTTTATAAACTTCCACTGCCTGTCACTTTGATTAGATCAGTTTCCTATCACTGTAAGCAGTTGCTTTGCTTTCCAGTGAATACTTGTTGACTTGTGTTTTACTTGTTCTCGGGACTATCAGGGGCTCGGCAGCTTCCCTCTGCTTCTTCTAGTACAGGCATGGATAGCACGTGTAAGCTCATGGCTCTTGGTACTTTGTCCTGTTTCTTGTATTTGGGAACTCATCATAATGCCTTGTCACCTCTGTTGGTGGGGAATGCTGTCATGCGATTACGACTGTTTTTAAAATCAGATTCACCTCTCTTTATTTTATGTGGGGAGTCATAAACTCTGCCACCATTACTGTCAGTTTTCCAGAATTCACCCTTCATTCTTGAAAGGTAGTTTTGATTGTTAAATGATTTTAATTGAAAAACCACTTTTCGTCTTTTGAAGAGATTACACACTGTCTCTGGTTTCCTCTGTTACAGCTGCTTTACAGTTTTTTCCTTTGCTTTCCTGTGCTTTGGTTCCACTATAATGGTCTAGCAATAGAATTTTTTTTAATTCATTGTGCCTCTTAAAACTAACGATAATTTTTAAAATCAGTCTGGAAAGTTCTTAGTATATAAACATTGCTTCTTCCCCCTTCCCTCTATTTCTTCTCTCTATATATCCAATTAAATGGTATTAATTATTATTATGAGACATCTAGACAGCAATGAGGTAAGAGACCCCTAGGACCAGCTTAGAGTAGAAATTCACTATTTTCTTTTGTTCTAACTCCTAATTTTCTGGTCTTTGTTGGCCCAGAGAAGTACCTTTTGGATAAACTCTCAGGAAAGAAAAGATCATAATGTATGGGAATAGGTTGGGCAAAGCAGACATTAGTGTAATGTTTAAATCTCACAGACCATCTATGTGGGTCAGAGGGCTCCAAAATAGAATTCTGAACACAATGATCCACTGGCTATGTACTACCGTATCTAGGAAATTCAGGATACCCACAGGAGGAGAGAGTTTGCCAACACTTGTTCACTGGCCCCTTTCTCATATCAAGCAGCTCTGGGTCAAGCCTTTTCTTTCTCTTAGGCCTGATCTGGAGAGTAATGGTGAACCTTTTAAAGGCTATCATCTAAGCTCTGATCTCAGGGAGTAGCATCCTATTAGACAGAACATACCTGTACCTATAGGAATGAGATTCTGTGCCCTATTCAAAAGAGGACTGGTGATCGAAAATCAATTGAGTGCCCCCTCCAGAAAGCTATTTGCTTGCATTATTCAATCATTAAAACAACAGAAAGTAATTTATGACTTTAAAAATTAATAAAAGGCAAAGGACAAAGAATTCATTATTCATAAAAATGAAGCTCTACAGGTAGGCTAGAAAGAGGGGATGAAGAATTGGGCCCTGTGCCCCTTCCTTTCTTGATTTTCAGCATGACTGCAGAGACAAGAAGATAAAGAAAAGAGTGCATTGCTACAGAAGGTTCTGCTTTTTCAACATGCCTGTCCCAAGGCAATACAGTCTCACCAACACTGGAGGGCATGTACCACCTGCACCTGTAAGTGTCAGTTGCTAGAGTAAGTGCCCCTAAGAGAGCAGTGACCCCAAAAGGGACACGTCTCTTATTAGGGCTCTTCTCCCACATGGGGAATGAAAGAATGAAGGAACTGAGAATGAAGCACGTGTGAAAGAAAGAATCTTGGTTGGTTTTGGAGGCAGGAATTCTAGACTCTGCTATGGACAGTAGTTTAATTGCACTAAACCTGAGATTCATCCTTTGAAATATTATTTGTTCAGCTTGGTGTTTGTAGAAATCACATGAGATAATTTGTGTAAAGGCCCTTGGTAAATGATATCAAGAAAACATACATGTGTGAGAGTTTTCATTATTTCCATTGGTTACTTGACATTGTGTACTCATTCTTGGAGCTCTTAGAATCTAGTCACTCGATACTCTTTCCCAAAGGGCTGTTATATGCAGCTCATAGAAGATGTTTTGACTCCTACCTCCCCCATATGCAACACAGTCTCCTGGTTTCCCAGCTTGGAGAGTTTGCCAGGGAGTAACTGTGTTGACAATGAACATGCCTACCGTTCAGAAAAGGTAATTCACCTCTTACTTCTTTATTCTTCATCCTTTTTAGCATGGTCTATGCCATTCCAGGATCCCTGAGGAGTCTAGGGTGGATGAGAGTGGAGAACACATAGGTAAAGAATGCTTAAAAAAGCCATCGAGTGAGAGTGAAATGTCTACTGTAAAGTCAAGGTTGCAGGGGAACGTGTTGGGATATTATGCATTAGGTGCTACTATGCCTGCCAGGCTTTTCAGGGATTTTCCTCCCCTTTACCTCTGACTGTAGCTTCTATTTTCTGTCTCCTGCAGCACCCTGTATAAGCACCCTGGAAAGGCTAGATATTGTCAAGACACCTACTGTGAGTTGTATGCATTTCCAGCTGCCAAGGATGAGCTGCAGGAGGACCTGTGAAGATGCTTCTCCCTCTATGTCCTCTCTCCCTCCAGAGATTCTGTGACTGTGTCATGTTCATATCTGGCCTCTAGCCTATCTCCAGATCCTCTGAGACACTAGTTAGCAGTTCCTGTATCTGAGATGTCTCTAGAAGTTGTCTCTGCTTTCTCACTGTTTCCCAATGGGGCTCAATTACCTGTCTCTCTGCGGCTGCCCTAACATTATTTTATTTGAAAACCTCTGGCAGATGGTACCTACAGAGGCCCATTGTCCCTCACTGCACTCCATCTTGGCTCTGTCCTCTTCTCCCTCATGTTCTCACTTTTTCTCTTTCTACCTTTATTATGCTTTGGCCTCCACCCCTACCTCATGGCTTTCACCTCTATCACTGACCTTGTCCCTACCATCAGAGGCCTCACTGACATTTGCCCTCTGCATTCTGATGCCCTTTTTTTCCTACTCTCACTGAGAGCCTCAACTTCTCTGCCCTGGGGGGTACCCCTTGCTGTGCAGCTCTTTTCATTTTTAGCTATCTTTTATTGCCCCTTCCACCAGCTGTCTCGTCTTTGCCCTGAGAGTCCTCTTAGCCATATTAGACCCTGACTCCCTCCATTCTCCCCTTCTCTCACCCTCAACTCCGGGTTCCTCTCTGTTACCTCAGCATTTTTTGCCTCTGAACCCGACCACTTTCCTTGATCTCACCCTTACCTCTGGGTATTCTCTTTCAGCACTGTAATTTTTGCTACTGAATTTCACATTTGCAATGGACTTTCACCCCCACCACTTGCTTTCTCTTCTCTTCCACCAGAACACACTGAGATCCCGGACTCTTACTTACCCTTCCAGACCTCACTATGTCTCTGGACTTCATCTTTTTCCCTGACTACACCCTCTCTTAGGACATAAATAGTACACCATTCAGAGCCCATCCCATGAATCCCAGTGATTCCTTTGACTGTTATACACCATCACTTACTCTCCCTACACTACCACCACCACCACTACCAGTACCAGTACCAGTACCAGTCTCCACTTCCACTCTACAGTCAGTTTCAATCCTGCTGAAGTCAACTGCAAACAATCCCTCCTGGCTGATCTCTTCTCTCTCAAGCAGATACCAAGCACTCAGGTTTGCCCAGTAAAGCCTCATCAAAGAAGGGGGACATCTTTAAGCACAGTTTGTACATCAGGAAGGAGTTAGTGGGGATGGTATTAGGTGTTTCTACTATGGTCAAAGCATCCTGGGAAAAACTTGAGGGCAAATACCCTGGGTCTCCTTAACAATAATTGAGAGATTTGGTAGTAACTAGTAACTTGGGAAATCACAATGAGTTAAATGGATATCTGTGTAGTCCACGGGCTTCAGCAAGGAATGCTACACATCACTAAGCATGCTGATTGCCCAAGATATAGGACAGCCATGCTTTAAAGAGCAGCTTCCTGATAACACACATCTTCATTTGGACACAGAGCTCCAGCCCTGCGGCAGCCTCAGACCAGTCCACTGCACTGCACCTAGCCTCCAAATGGTTTCTTGGCTCTCTAAGTCTCATCCACAGAGTGGACCTGCTGGGGACCCAGCAGCTTTCTAGGTTCTGGGTGGCAACTGAGAAGTCAGAGGAAGCAGCCTGTGCCAGTGAGATACCTAAACTGCAGGCTCTAAGGAAGAAGCAAAACAAATAATGTAGTTTCAGTGGCTGAGAAAGAGGATGCTACTTGCCCCAAAGTAGGAGAGCATGTCAGTGGGCAGACAAGACTGTAGTATACCCAAGTCAGAGAGAAGAATCGCCCTGCCCAGATCAGTAAATTATCTGAGATCCTTGGTAGTAAGACCCCACGAATATTGCCAAAGAACACACAAGTTCTTTCCAAAAAGGAACAAGAACAAAGATAAGCTGTTTTAGTGGTTTTGTTCCCAGAAAAAAGGCAAGAAGTAGGAAGATCCACTATAAATAGACAAATCAATATCAGCCCCTGTATTAAGTCCAGATCCAGATGTAGTTGGGGCTGATGTTATGGACTGAGAATGCTGAAGCAGGGCCACATGCAAGTCTTAGGCATGATCCTAGAAGAGTGATATAGGGAGATGTCCACCATGCCTGGAGAGACAGGAGGAGGAACACCAGTCCCTGGAATTTTTTTAGATGGAAATTACTGGGTCGACACGGCTCCCTCCAACCCAGATGAAAGCAAAGGCAAAAGTGCATCATCACATAACCATCAACAATCACAACACAGGTTCTGAGAGTCAGTGTAGTCCCAGCAGGGACAGGAGCTTTGGAAACCCTGAGAGATGTCCTTGGAAAACTGTCATATTCAATGATCAGTCATCTGACAGATTCATTTCCCTCCCCTAAACCCTTTGATTCACTTCTGCCAGGAGACAAGGTCCTCAAGTTTGGAACAATGAAACTAGATTCCTCTGGCTACTTTTCCCACTGGGTCAGGCTGTTTTGGGGGGAAAACTTTTTAAGTAAGTCAGAAATTCATCCTCCATAACCTCAAAGGAGGAAAACCTGTAGCATCAAGGTTTGCTTCTAGAGAATGTGGCAATGCCTCTGGAAAGTATTGGGTTGGCCAAAAGGTTTGTTCGTTTTTTTTCCGTAAGATGGCTCTCGTAGCACTTAGTTGTCTTTAACTTCATTCAAAACAATTTTGTTAGACTGTATGTGACAGCTGTCATATCAGCGTGCATTTAAAAAAAGACATCAAAATTGGTGAATTTTTGTGTAGCCATTTTAATATAGAAGATGGAAGGAAAAAAGCAACATTTTTGGCATATTATGCTTTATTATTTTAAGAAAGGTAAAAATGCAACTGAAATGCAAATAAAGATTTCTGTAGTGTATGGGGGAGGTGCTGTGACTGACTGAACGTGTCAGAAGTGGTTTGCAAAGTTTCATGCTGCAGATTTCTCGCTGGATGATGCTCCACGGTCGGGTAGACCAGTTGAAGTTGATAGCGATCAAATCAAGACATTCATTGAGAACAATCAACATTATACCACGCAGGTGATAGCCGACATACTCAAAATATCCTAATCAAGCGCTGAAAATCATTTGCACCAGCTTGGTTATATTCATCGCTTTGATGTTTGGGTTCCACATAAGTTAAGCGAAAGAAACATTCTTGACCATATTTCCACATGTGATTCTCTACTGAAATGGAATGAAAACGTTCTGTTTGCTTTCCAGGGTTTTTTAAATTAATTAATTTATTTATTTTTGGCTGTGTTGGGTCTTCGTTTCTGTGCGAGGGCTTTCTCCAGTTGCGGCGAGCGGGGGCCACTCTTCGTCGCGGTGCACGGGGTTCTCACTGCCGTGGCCTCTCCCTTTGCGGAGCACAGGATCCAGACGCGCAGGCTCAGTAGTTGTGGCTCCGTGGCATGTGGGATCTTCCCAGACCAGGGCTCAAACCCGTGTCCCCTGCATTGGCAGGCAGATTCATAACCACTGCACCACCAGGGAAGTCCAAAAATGTTTTTAAAACAAATTGTGATGGGCGATGAAAAGTGGATACTGTACAGTAATGTGGAATGGAAGAGATTGTGGGGCAAGTGAAATGAACCACCACCAACCACACCAAAGGCTGGTCTTCACCCAAAGAAGGTGATGTGTATATGGTGGGATTGGAAGGGAACCCTCTATCATGAGCTCCTTCTGGAAAACCAAACAATTGATTCCAACAAATACTGCTCCCAGTTAGACCAACTGAAAGCAGTACTCGACGAAAAGCGTCCAGAATTAGTTAACAGAGAATGCATAATCTTCCATCAGGGTAAAGCAAGACAGCATGTTTCTTTGATGACCAGGCAAAAGCTGTTACAGCTTGGCTGGGAAGTTCTGATTCATCCACTGTATGCATCAGACACTGCACCTTCGGATTTCCATTTATTTAGGTCTTTACAAAATTCTCTTAGTGGAAAAAATTTCAATTCCCTGGAAGACTATAAAAGGTACCTGGGATAGTTCTTTGCTCAAAAAGATACAAAGTTTTGGGAAGATGGAATTACGAAGTTGCCTGAAAAATGGCAGAAGGTAGTGGAACAAAAGGGTGAATACGTTATTCAATAAAGTTCTTGGTGAAAATGAAAAATGTGTCTTTTATTTTTACTTAAAGACCAAAGGCACTTTTTGGCCAACTCAGTAACCGCAGGTCAGTAATAGAAAAATTTTTTGTTTTAAGCCTTTGAGATCTGTGCCAATTTGTTACGCAGCAAATAACTAATACACCAATCTCCCAAACTATTAATAAACAACAGACCAACAACCCATCTCTCTCCATCCAACTCCCTACTTTTATTTTTGTTAATATAATCAGAGACCTTCACTCAATTTATAATTATTAAATGTCACCTTTTGAGTGGATAATGAGTCCATCTTCAGTTATTCCCTTAAATCCTGTCCACTGTGAGCCACATTTAGCAACAATTTTTCAAAATATTACAGATTACTAATACTTTTATATAGTAACTATGAAATCCTTTGGTTTTCTTTTTGTTCATAGTTCTTCAAATAGATTATTGCAGTTTTAGGGCTTTGTTTTGCTTTGTTTTAAATGAGAGGGCAGTTGGCCAATGTGGTGAAAGGTATTTGTTCCAGAATAGTTAAGAGAGGCATTCTTAAAGATCTCCAATTAATCTTGAGGCCCTTTAATTTACTAGGGGTTCATATAATGATATCATGCTAAGTACAAGCAAACACACAACTATATAAACAATACAAAAGTCATTCAAAAATAAAAACAAATGAAACAAAAACACATATTCTTAATTCCCTTTCTAAACACTGTAGTCCCTTTCTTTGAAGAAAAAAAAAAAAAAAAAGGAAAGGAAAGATGGCTTTACACTCCTGGATCTCTTTCCTTCCTTATTAGTAAATACTTTATACATTTATATGCAGTTACATGCTTCCTATTACTCGTCACTCTGAATAATTCATTTCCCTCAATACAAAACTCTTATCTGCTAAGTGCTTTGCAACATGGATATAACTGTTTTAGTAATTTTGAACTCACTAATAAAGCCAATAAAATGCACAAATAAATGAGTTCAGGGATCATACATGTATTTATGGAAGTCAAATTCATTGAAGTTCTTTTCAAATCTTAGCATTCATCATTGTATTTACTGTTATCTAATTAACCAAGGTTTTATGGTTACAATATGGTGCATAAATTGGTTGTTTTCATTGAATAATGCCATGATGCAGACTCTATTAATATGGTAAATGGATGTGAATGTGTATAGAAATTTTGCTGAAGATAAAATGATTTCCTACCATAATTCCCAGGACTGTGATTATTATGAGGTATCATACTCATAATTATGTTAAATTCCATGGAAAAAAAGGATTTTTACAGGTACAATTTAGATTACTAATCAATTGACTTTGTGATAACGAGAAGGGAAATGATGTAGGTGGGCTCAATCTAACCACAACAGTCATTTAAAAACAGAATTTGTCTCAACTGGTAGCAAAATAGGAAGTCAGAAAGATTCAAAGTCTGAACAGGACTCAAAGTGCGAACAGGACTCAAAGTGCCATTGCTGGTTTGAAGATGGATGGAGGGGGTTGTGTGATGGAGCACAGAGTAGCCCCAGCTGACAGACAGCAAGGAAATGGGGACCGCCATCTAAATGAGCTTGGAAGTGGATTAAAAATCTTGAAAAACTCTAAGGAAATCTGCATACACTTAGATTTATCTAATAATCATCATACTAGTCGTCATCTGAAGAGGATGGCCTCTTTTTATCATGATCACGGATTTTTACCATTCCCTCATATAATTATTTCTTCGAACAGCCATGTGCCGTCTTTTATCTGTGTCTTTTACCTGTTCAGGATATCGCATAACTTTGGGATATCCTGGAAGGGGACATCTTTCTCTGTCACTAAAAGACATCTTTCTCTTTTGGATTCTCAAAAGTGACAAGGAGTGAGGAAGAAGGGTGACAGTGGCATTGCACACATACTTAATTCTAGATTTCTGCAGTGTACCTTCTCAGAGGTCCAATTGCTTAAATATTCCTCTTTCTTAAATTATATATTCATTTTAAGGAAAAACATAACAAAAATACCTTAAACTATTCAGAGGGTTTTCCTACTGTGAAAAGGACTGGATAAACCAGACGTTCCCCTGCTCCCTCACCTTTGACTTTATACAGATGTGTTTACGGGTGCAGGAAGAAAAGGAGATACCAGGATTACAGAGGCCTAAGATAGCTGAAAATTCCCCACACAGCTCCCAGAATGGTTAAGATACAAGAAACTTCATATTTCAAAAAATTTGGAAGTGGAATTTGGGAGTGGCTGGACTCTACATTCTCAAGAGGGGAGACAACAATCCACTTGTGAGGAACAGCAGTCCCCAAGAGCATTTTACCATCCTGCTGGAGGCTGTGGAGACTTACTGTTTCTCTGCTCTCAGTGTAGCCTTAAAGGAAGTTTACAGAGGTCCAGCAGGTTGCCCTTTATCTATCCTCATATACTCTAGAACAGTAGGGAACAGAGTACATCCAGATCTGTGGTGAGTCAGCATGGAGCAGGTAGTGAGGATAATATGGCTCTTCTTTACTCACCTGACTCAACAGAAGTGTGTTCACAAACTTCCTTTCCACTCCTAACCCCAGAGAGGGCACAAAGACCTAGTGTGAGTGGTACAGCTATGTGACTATATGTAGAGTAACCTTGGTTAGCTGGCTTTTGTACTCCATAGACCTAGCATGGGTGAAGGGAGGGTAAAAAGTATTATTTACTCCTTTTCCTCTTCCTGACAAGCGGAGGCCAAGAAAAGGGAGAACGGAAAAGGCTCTTATTAGAAAAACTGGGAAGGGATGGAACACATGCTATTTATAGCTTTGAATAAGGAATCTTAATATATCAACAGGAAATACTCAGGTCACACTCCAGCTACTGCAACAGAACTTAATTTAAAGCAAGATACAAAATATTTGGCCACTGATGGGCCATATCTCCCCTACCAATCCCCACCTCAGAATGGGGAACAGATCCTAGAACAAGTTTCCAGTGGGGGATGAAGACAGAGAAGGTTGGGCATTGAGTGAGGGTGAGTTTGGGAATTACTGCTGTGGTGGACTCTGGACTGACTGAATCTGAGCCTGGAAATGAGAGAGATGCTGCATAAACATCTGTCATGTCTCCAGTTTAACTTCAAATTTGACAATGATTTCTCCCCATTGAATGGATATCCTGAGGAAATGTCTCTAGTAACAATTTTTGTCTTTTTTTTTTGGCCTCATATTAGTACAGCCACTCCAGCTCTCCTTTGTTCACTGTTTCCCTGGTTTATCTTTTCTGATCCTTTTATTTCAAACTCTTTTGTCATTGAATTTAAAATGTAGTTCCTATATAGAACATATTGGTATTACTTTTAAGAAAATAATTCATTCTGCCAATCTCTGCCTGTTACTGGAATTTCTGAATGTCTGATCCATTTATATAGAACATAGTTACTGATACGGTAGGATTTGCCTGCGATTTTCCTATTTTCTATCTTTTTTTCTCTATTCTCAATTCCTTCCTTTTGCTAAAAACGTATTTTTTGTGCACCATTTTAGTTCTCTTATTTTTTCTTATATTTTTGAGTTATTTTCATACTGGTTGCCCTGGGGATTGCAATTAACATCTTAACTTCAGACAATCTAGTTCAGGTTAATTTTTTTTTTCACGTGGAATATTTTTAAAGTCTTTATTGAATTTGTTACAATACTGCTTCTGTTTTATGTTTTGGGTTTTTGACCACGAGGCATGTGGGATCTTAGCTCCCTGACCAGGGAATTAACTTGCACCCCCTGCATTGGAAGGTGAAGTCTTAACCACTGGACGGCCAGGGAAGTCCCGATATCATTTTTTTCAGTACAGAAACTTTGCTCCAACATAGCTTCATTCTCCCTACTTTGTGCTATATTATTGTCATATCAATTACAGCTTTATATTTTATAAACCCATGAGCAGTTTTATGAACATTTGTTTATGCAATTTTCTTTTAAATCAAGTCAGAGAAAATTTATAAATAAATATATTTATAATGTTTTAATATTTATCCCCATAGTTGCCTTTACTGGTGCTCTATATTTCTTCTTGTGGATTTGACTTACTGCCTAGTGTTCTTTTATATCAGCCTGAAAGACTCTACTGAAATAATTTAATAATATATTTTGAGATATAAAGATTATTTTGTGATAAAGAATACTTAACTGCACAATATCATTCACAAAAATGTCACAATTCTAAATATTACAAACTTTTTTCCATCTCTAGTGGGGGTGGTCAAGAATAACAAAGTGAAAGGGACTGGAAACAAAAATTAAAAGCTTCTAATCAGTGCTTTTTATTATTTTTCTTCTGTGGGTTACAGATTTCTACTCTCATGTATTCTAAAGATTATAAAAGTGCTAATATTTCCATCCTGGAAGCTAAAATGAAACAACATAACTTTTTGCCTCAGGATTTTTGCATATACTCTGTGGATACCCTTAGGAATAGAATAAGCATTGATTTAAAAAAATAGCTGGAGTTGATCTATACCATAAATTCTTCAAACATTCAAGTAAATAATCCATCTGGTCAAGTATTCCAATTAATTAAGTTTTAAGAAATTTTGGGGAAAAAAAAGGAAATTTTGTTGTAAGTAGGAGGTTGGCCAAGCATCTGGCTTTTGATGTAATTGCTTATACTTCTCCAGAGGGGACGTGGAGCCATGGAACTTAAAGCAAATACAACATTTCCCCTGAAGTTGCAATAGCCCATGGGATGGAGCAGTTGGCAGTCAGCTTTTGACAAAACTGAGACACATATAACTCCTTCTACTTGGTTTCCAAGACTGGTCCCTGTTAGCTCAGAACACGCCAGTTGAGTAGGCTCCTGCTGCTACCTGCCCTTTACAATTCAAGCCCTACAGTCTGTACATCTCTCCTTATTCTTCTATAACTATATAACTGTCTGTTTTATGCCCCACTCCCAAAGAGTTCTCTTTTAAGGTCTCTGGGAAATCTCTTCTTTTTAAATGTGTTTATTATCTACAAAGCTCTTTTACATGCAGTGTCTCATTTATTTTATTCCACAAAGATCTTGCTGTCTGGGAGGTATTATCAGACTTATCTTACTGATTGTCATGCCTCAGCTTAGGGAGATCCAGTACCATGACAGGCGATGCAAAATTGGTTATTTACAGTTGGAAGACAAGTCTTCTGACTTAAAGTTTAATGTGTGTACGTGTGTGTGTGTGTGTGTGTATGTGTATTCCTGCTATAGCAGGAATTTTTGACCCTTTTGTGTTGCAGCACTCTTTGAACACTGGAACATTCCCCTGTGTACCTGAAGGAATTTTTTAAAAAAGACTGAAAGCAACATTAAACAAGTCAGCAAAATTGCCAGGTGATAACAACTACAGTAAAATGTGTTTTGGACTGTCTTTAAAAGCATCTGCGTTTACTTAGTACTCGCTCTGTGGCCTTTTAGCACCATGCTGCATTTGAATGGAACTGTTAACTGCCTATATATATATATATATAGTTACAATACTGCTTCTGTTTTATGTTTTGGGTTTTTGACCACGAGGCATGTGGGATCTTAGCTCCCCGACCAGGGAATTAACTCGCACCCCCTGCATTGGAAGGTGAAGTCTCCATATATATATATATATATATATATATATATATTCAAAAAACAGTGTTCTTGCCTGCTCTAAAAAAAAAAAAAAAAACATGGTTTTTGCAACATGCTTACAGTTTCAGCACCTCCACACCTTTTACTACTAGCAAATTATATGCTGTTCTGCTCAGTGCCTGATATTTCCATCACACACACACACACATGTTCAGGTATGCACATAATTCGTTATCCTCCTATCCTCTCCAATATTTTTCACACTGAGAAAAATTTGGTGATTTACTTTTGAGAGGACAGTGGTTCAACAAAGGACCAGGAACACAAGATAAAAATCTCTGTGACATGTCACTGTTCAGTTAAAATGTCCTGTCAAAAAGCAATCTGAAAATTAACACAGTTAATGTCCCTCCTGAAGTACAGAAATTCTGCTAGTAGGTTTAATGTAATACCTATACAGTTAGGGTATTCTGGGAGGAAGAATTTAGTAATTTAACTAGTTACTTCTTCTTTAGCAGTAAAAATGTTATTTCTGGATTTTGCTCAACTCAACCCTTCAAAGGATTTGTACTTTAACAGGGAAGACCCTTTCTTTATAATATTTCTTCCAGAATACCTCTATAACCAGCATTCCAGGGACTAGAAATTCTTCCATTTTAGAAATCTTCCACGAGTTAAATTTTAATATGCTTTCTAGTGCTAAGTAAAAGGAAAGCTACAAATGGAACTTTACTGAAAAAATGCTAAGTATTTAATAATAACAGCCACATTTATTGGGCTTGTTGTATGATACTGTTATATGCCCAAGTATATAAACTATTTTAAGTTATTTGTGTACATTAACTCATTTAATTCTCACAGCAGTCCTGTGAAGTGAGTATACTTATTATGGCTATCGTTAAGATAGGGCTTATACAACTGACCAAAGTCAAAGAGCTAAAGGGTAGTGAAAGTGGAGTTTGTATTCAGGTATTAAGAATACAGGGCTGGGCTTCCCTGGTGGCGCAGTGGTTGGGAGTCTGCCTGCCGATGCAGGGCACACGGGTTCGTGCCCCGGTCCAGGAGGATCCCGCGTGCTGCGGAGCGGCTGGGCCCGTGAGCCATGGCTGCTGGGCCTGCGCGCCCAGGGCCTGTGCTCCGCAACGGGAGAGGCATACAGGGCCCTGGCATTTAAACTTTGTGAAAAATAATTTTAGAAGGGAAAGAGGGAGAAAAAAGATGAGAAAAAAATTCAGTTTAAGAAATGAAAGAGTTTGGTTTCCAAACTATAGGATGGTGATTCTATTTTGTTATCATTGCTATTAGACCTGATTCCATTCCCCTTTTTTTATGAGGAACTGACCTAGAAAATCCATAGTTTAAGAGTCTGAGCTGGTAGACTTGTTGATGCAGAAATAAGAACATGTCTGTGTATCTCAAGGATTCCTTCAAAATTCAAAGTAAAAATTCAAGCCTAGAAGCATCTTTTCACTCATTCTTACCCATCACACCATGGGTTGTAGTTATACAGTTATATAGTTAGGGTATTTTCAGAGGAATAAATTTGTGATTGATGTAGTTAACTTCTTCCTTAGCAGTGCAAGAAGGTCCAGGGTTAGTTTTTCAGATGTGAATAACAGTGTCTACCTGGATGATAGCCTACCTACTCAGTTTGTAGTAGGAGGCTGGCTCCTGACTGGGAAATGTGGAAATGATGGCTCTCCTGCCCAATTTAAGTCAAAGAGGTCCTACATGATGTCAGATGTGTACCAGTATAAATTTCCCACTTATTTCAGGAAGCACTGAGTTTTAAGCTCATTACTGATATGTATCCGAGCTTGATTAGCTCCCTTAAATGATTTTTTTTTATTTGTTTGTTTTTTAAATTTATTTTTGGCTGCTTTGGGTCTTCATTGCTATGCGTGGGCTTTCTCTAGTTGCAGTGAGTGGGGGCTACTCTTCATTGCGGTGCGCTGAACACACTGTCGTGGCTTCTCTTGTTGCAGAGCATGGGCTCTAGGCACCTGGGCTTCAGTAGTTGTGGCACGTGGGCTCAGTCGTTTTGGCTCGCAGGCTCCACAGCATGTGGGATCTTCCCAGGCCAGGGATTGAACCCGTGTCCCCTGCATTGGCAGGTGGATTCTTAACCAGGGAAGCCCCTTAGATGAGCTTTTACAGTAAAGTTTTAGTTCTGTAGTTAAACAGGGAATAGCTTTGACACTCAGGCCAAGCTACCAAGGCTAATGTGAGCTGCTGAATCTTAGCCAGCAGCGTGGGAGGTAACACTAACTGTAGTCTTAATGGTTGTTAAAGGTTCATGTGTAATAGCTTTGAAAACAGAAATCTAACTTGAAAAGTGTATGCAGATACCTGGAATGTGGATAGATTTCTCAGCCATAAGGTGAAGAAAAATACTGACCATTATTCAGTAAATTTACAATGGTAGAAAGGTAAAATCATTTATTGGAGCCTAGCATCTTCTTTGGGGTATGAGTGATCTTGAGAAGCTGCCTAATCAAATAAAGCAAAATATTTCAGTAGATTGCACATCTCTGTAAGTTCTGTTGACAAAGTTATAATTCCTTTAACCCCAAATAATCCTTGGTTCAGTGGACTACAAAGGCCTTCTTTAATATTGTTGTAATTTATGAGATGGACCTATACTTTAAAGCAGTTCCTACTTTTATTAGTAGGAAGAGAACTGAATTACATTTAGGAAATATTTAGTTTACAAGACAATTATAGTTTTTCCATGGGGACCCTTTCTTCTGTAGCCTATATATTGGGCTGCTTTTAAAATGTCACATTATCTTCATGAAAAGTAGTGGCTGCTTTTTCACAGAAGCTATTTTTTATAGTTAAATCTCTGAGCTGTTCTTCAGAGTTTCCCCTCAAGTGCCAAAAGAAATGAGAACACAGTTTTATTTTAGGTTCCTTATTAAAAGCTTCATTTTCTTGGACAAATAGATTATGTTTAAGTCTTTGGTCAGTAGAAATGGTCTATAGGTCTAGAATATTTAACCCAAAAGATTGGTTAACATGAAGTCATACATCAAGATACAGCAGTTCTCTTAAAAATTGTTAAGAAGTCTGAGTGGGACATTCTTTTCTTTGAAAAATCTAGTATTTCTGAAATTACTCAGAAAATAACTTATATATCTTGAGCTTTGGCTATATGGGGAAAAGATTTGGCCCCAAATTCTCTATGCTACCAAACAGATTAGACAGGTATGTTAAGTATCATGCCACTGTTTTATAATAAAAGGATTCTGAAAGAGTATTTTAAAATACTCCAAAGGAAAAAATTAATCTCTCTGCATAAGTATGTTTACTACAGGATATCCAATTGCCATTTTTTCACTATTATACATGCTAAGAGGGTAGAATGAAGTATAATAAGAAAATACTTAAAATGGAATATTGAACATCTAGTAAAATGTACACATATTGAGGTAATATTGCAACAAAGAAAATACTAAAAGAGAAATACTAAGAGAAAGAATATTATAAATTTATACTCACAGTAAATTTATAACTAAAACTTGTATGTTCGTTTGGATAATAAGAGAACATGGTCAAATGAAAACAATTTGAATGGCAGGTAACTTGTTCCCTTCTCTTATGAACAGTTTCATGAATGTTACTGCAGTTTTTGTTATGTCCTATTATATAAAGAAAATACATATAAATAGTGGGAATCTTAAAATAATTCTCTCTCCTACTTGTTATTAGTTGCTCGAGAGGCATCTGTCAGGAATGACTTAATGGGTAAAAATCAGTATCTTGTTGAAATTATTAACTTGCAAACAAATATATAAATACCTGTCCAGCGATAAATAGATGGATAGATAGATAGAGCTGGGAAGGAGTGTAATCCAAATATCTCTTAACTGTCTGAGTTATCTAATTTCCTTTTCCATTGAATTTTATCAGAAAAAATTACTGTTGTATTTAAATAACATGGAGAAAACATTTTTAATCTCAGTTTTTTAATATTCTGTTTAGTAAGTCATCCTTCATTAACCTAGAGATTTGGAGACAATATGTTTTATCTGCTCTAACTGTAAAGTCTTGTGAAGTATTTGATGAACAACTGATAATTTAAATAGTGCTTAAACAAGGAAAGTATAGCATTTAGAAGAGCTCAGAAATATTCTCCAAGTGCCCACTGAAGAATAATTCTGCCACGTACATTTATGGAAAATTTTAAAACTTTTCTAGTGAGGACACAATGCCATGGCTTTGATTTAAGGCTCTCAGCTCTGGCAAAAATTAAATTTAAGTTCATTAAACTAAGCACAGTGTATTAATACAGATCAACTCATTACTGAGCATCAACTCAATCACTGATGAGAGCTCTTTGAAAGGCCCATCATTATAACATTAAATATCATTTTATTACCAGACAGTAACTGCCTGATTAAAATCTTAAATGTATGGGGATCATTGAGAAGCCATATTGAAAGTATCTTCTAGCTGATTATTAAAGTCTGCAGTAAAGAGAAATATTAATGAAAATGACTGATATCCTTGCCTCAACGTCTTTCATGTGTGTCCTCTTCTTTCCATTTCCACTGATATACCCCTAAGTCAAGACTAATCTTCTCTCTTATTGCTGCAATAGCTTTTTACTAATCTGGCCTTTCTGTTGTCATACCCGAACCCCATTCAAATAAATTCAAGATAAAACAGCTACAGAAACCTTCCCAAAGTCCATTTTATAAAAAAGTGTCCATTCTTTGCTCAAAACTTTTGATAGAGTTACAATGATAAGAAAATAACATTCACCTTATCCTAACACTTACGGCCCCCCTTAATCTGAATAATAATTATTTTTCTATTTTAACTCTGTGTCTTTTTTCCCAGAAATTAATGGTGTATAACTATGATGAATTATTTACTTTTCATGTTATGTGATTTATAAGACTAAGTTGATTATGATTAATTTACTCTAGTTATATTTCTAGAATAAAACTATCATATGTGGGCTTCCCTTGTGGTGCAGTGGTTGAGAATCCACTGCCAATGCAGGGGACACAGGTTCGATCCCTGGTCCAGGAAGATCCCACATGCTGAGGAGCAACTAAGCCCGTGTGCCACAACTACTGAGCCTGTGCTCTAGAGCCCGTGAGCCACAACAACTGAGCCCGTGTGCCACAACTACTGAAGCCCTTGCACCTAGAGCCCATGCTCTGCAACAAGAGAAGCCACCGCAATGAGAAGCCCACACACTGCAATGAAGAGTAGCCCCTGCTCGCTGTAACTAGAGAAAGCCTGCTTACAGCAACAAACACCCAACGCAGCCAAAAATAAATAAATAAAATTTAAAAATTTATTTTTAAAAAAACCTATCATATGTTTTAAGCTATCTCAAGTTATTCACAAGCACAATACATTATATAATTCAAATTCACTTAATGGGTTTTAGCCTAAAGTCATGTGTTACATGCCCTAAATTCAGAAAAAAACAATAGCTTTATAAATGGGAACTGACATTAGAAATAGAAAGAATTGTTAGTTATATATCTAGTTTGAAATCTAGAAAAATGTTTCAATTAACATAGCTATCTAAATTATCTCCTTATTTTCATAGCTTTTTCTCCATTAAGTCCTAAGTCATTTAAGCATAGTATAGTGATTTCTAGAAGCAATTATCTTTTGCGTCTCCTATTAATTAATAATTGCCCCAACAATGCTATCAGTTGAGTCTCTTAGCCTAGGCAATAAGTCATTCCTTCTGCAACCAGTAAACAGAGGTCAACTGGAATATGTTTGGCTGTAACATGACCTACATTGTCAACAGACCCTAGGAAACACTAGAAAGAATTATTTTCCCCCCAAATAAATGCAAATAACAATTAGATAATAAATGTATTTAATACTTATTAGACCCGGGAGAAATTCTTTCCATTTGAGTACCTATAAAATCTGATAAAAATCTGATCATTTAAAAGACTAAAAGTGTAACATTCTCAGAATGCTTGTCTTTTTTTTTTTTTTCGGTATGCTGGCCTCTCGCCGTTGTGGCCTCTCCCGTTGCGGAGCACAGGCTCCGGATGCGCAGGCTCAGCGGCCATGGCTCATGGGCCCAGCCACTCTACGGCATGTGGGATCTTCCCGGACCGGGACATGAACCCGTGTCCCCTGCATCGGCAGGCAGACTCTCAACCACTGCGCCACCAGGGAAGCCTGAATGCTTATCTTTTTACCCCAATATTTCCTATCCTGTAAGGGGCTGGCTCATGGACTTCTTTGAGACTGATCAGAGCTACAGATCCACCTTTCAGACAAATGAACAAAGTCAAAAATAGTATCAAATAGTTTTGAGGGAATTATCAGGACACACTGAAGCACTAAAGCAATTAGAGAAAGAAGAACAAAAAAACCCCCAAATTTGGCAGAAGGAAAGAAATCATAAAGATCTGATCAGAAATAAATGAAAAAGAAATGAAGGAAACAGTAGCAAAGATCAATAAAACTGAAAGATGTTTATTGAGAAGATAAACATAATTGATAAACCATTAGCCAGACACATCAAGAAAAAAAGGAGACTCAAATCAACAGAATTAGAAATGAAAAAGGGGAAGTATCAATGCAGAAATACAAAGGATCATGACAGATTACTACAAGCAACTATATGCCAATAAAATGGACAACCTCAAAGAAATGGACAAATTCTTAGAAATGTACAACCTCCAGAGACTGAACCAGGAAGAAATAGAAAATATAAACAGACCAATCACAAGCAACTGAAATTGTAACTGTGATTAAAAATCTTCCAACAGGGCTTCTCTGGTGGCGCAGTGGTTGAGAGTCCGCCTGCCGATGCAGGGGACATGGGTTCGGGCCCCGGTCCGGGAAGATCCTACATGCCGCGGAGTGGCTAGGCCTGTGAGCCATGGCCACTGAGCCTGCGCGTCCGGAGCCTGTGCTCCACAACGGGCGAGGCCACAACAGTGAGAGGCCTGTATACCGCAAAAAAAAAAAAAAAAATCTTCCAACAAACAAAAGCCCAGGGCGAGATGGATCCAGAGGTGGACTCTATCAAACATTTAGAGAAGGGCTAACACCTATCCTTCTCAAACTCTTCAAAAATATAGTAGAAAGAGGAACACTCCCAAACTCATTCTATGAGGCCACCATCATCCTGATACCAAAACCAGACAAAGATGTCACAAAGAAAGAAAACTACAGGCTAACATCACTGATGAACATAGATGCAAAAATCCTCAACAAAATACTAGCAAACAGTATACAACAGCACATTAAAAGGATCATACACCTTAATCAAGTGGGGTTTATCCCCAAAATGCAAGGATTTTTCAATATACGCAAATCAGTCAAAGTGATACACCATATTAACAAATTGAAGGAGAAAAACCATATGATCATCTCAATACATGGAGAAAAAGCTTTTGATAAAATTCAACACCCATTTATGAAAAAACCCTCCAGAAAGTAGGCATAGAGGGAGCTTACCTGAACATGATAAACGCCATATATGACAAACCCACAGCCAACATCGTTCTCAATGGTGAAAAACTGAAACCATTTCCTCTAAGATCAGGAACAAGACAAGGTTGTCCACTCTCACCACTATTATTCAACATAGTTTTGGAAGTTTTAGCCACAGCAATCAGAGAAGGAAAAGAAATAAAAGGAATCCAAATCGGAAAAGAAGAAGTAAAACTGTCACTGTTTGCAGATGACATAATACTATACCAAGAGAATCCTAAAGATGCTACCAGAAAACTACTAGACCTAAACAATGAATTTTGTAAAGTAGCAGGACACAAAATTAATGCACGGAAATCTCTTGCATTCCTATACACTAATAATGAAAAAATCTGAAAGAGAAATTAAGGAAACACTCCCATTTACTTACCATTGCAACGAAAAGAATAAATTACCTAGTAATAAACCTACCTAAGGAGACAAAAGACCTGTATGCAGAAAACTATAAGACAATGATGAAAGAAATTAAAGATGATACCAACAGATGGAGAGATATATCATGTTCTTGAAATTGAAGAATCAATATTGTGAAAATGACTATACCACCCAAAGCAATCTACAGATTCAATGCAATCCCTATCAAACTACCAATGGCATTTTCCACAGAACTAAAACAAAAAAAATTCACAATTTGTATGGAAACACAAAAGACCCCAAAGAGCCAAAGCAATCTTGAGAAAGAAAATCAGAGCTGGAGAAATCAGGCTCCCTGACTTCAGACTATATTACAAAGCTACAGTAATCAAGACAGTATGTTACTGGCACAAAAACAGAAATATAGATCAGTGGAACTGTAAAGAAAGACAAGAGATAAACCCACGGACATATGGTCACCTTATTCTTGATAAAGGAGGCAACAATATATAGTGGAGAAAAGACAGCCTCTTCAGTAAGTGGAACTGGGAAAACTGGACAGCTACATGGAAAAGAATTAAATTAGAACACTCCCTAACACCATACACAAAAATAAACTCAAAATGGATTAAAGACCTAAATGTAAGGCCAGACACTATAAAACTCTTAGAGGAAAACATAGGCAGATCATTCTATGACATAAATCACAGCAAGGTCCTTTTTGACCCACCTCCTAGAGAAATGGGGATAAAAACAAAAATAAACAAATGGGACCTAATGAACTTAAAAGCTTTTGCACAGCAAAGGAAACCATAAACAAGACCAAAAGACAACCCTGAGAATGGGAGAAAATATTTGCAAATGAAGCAGCTGACAAAGGATTAATCTCCAAAATATACAAGCAGTTCATGCAGCTCAATATTAAAAAAAGAAACAACCCAATCCCAAAATGGGCAGAATACCTAAATAGACATTTCTCCAAAGAAGATATACAGATTGCCAACAAACACAAGAAAGAATGCTCAACATCACTAATCATTATAGAAATGCAAATCAAAACTACACTGAGGTATCACTTCACACCAGTCAGAATGGCCATCATCAAAAACTCTACAAAAAGTAACTGCTAGAGAGCGTGTGGAGAAAAGGGAACCCTCTTGCACTGCTGGTGGAAATGTAAATTGATACAGCCACTATGGAGATAAGTATGGAGGTTCCTTAAAATACTAATAATAGAACTACCATATGACCCAGCAATCCCACTTCTGGGCATATACCCTAAGAAAACCATAATTCAAAAAGAGTCATGTACCACAATGTTCTTTGCAGCTCTATTTACAATAGCTAGGACATGGAAGCAACCTAAGTGTCCATCGACAGATGAATGGATAAAGAAGATGTGGCACATATATACAATGGAATATTACTCAGCCATAAAAAGAAACGAAATTGAGTTAATTGTAGTGAGGTGGGTGGACCTAGAGTCTGTACAGATTGAAGTAAGTCAGAAAGAGAAAAACAAATACTGTATGCTAACACATATATATGGAATGTACAAAAAAAAAAGGTTATGAAGAACCTAGGGCCGGACAGGAATAAAGATGCAGACCTCCTAGAGAATGGACTTGAGGATATGGGGAGGGGTAAGTGTAAGCTGGGACAAAGTGAGAGAGTGGCATGGACACTGACATATATACACTACCAAATGTAAAATAGATAGCTAGTGGGAAGCAGCTGCATAGCACAGGCAGATCAGCTGGATGCTTTGTGACCACCTAGAGGAGTGGGATAGGGAGGGTCGAGGGAGGGAGATGTAAGAGGGAAGAGATACGGGGATATATGTATATGTGTAGCTGATTCACTTTGTTATAAAGCAGAAACTAACACACCATTGTAAAGCAATTATACTCCAATGAAGATGTTAAAAAAAAAAGAAGAAATAAAAAGTGTTGGTGAGGATGTGGAGAAAATGGAACCCTCGTGCACTGTTGTGGGGAATGTAAATTAGTTCAGCCACTCTGGAAAACAGTCTGGAGATTTCTCCAAAAATTAAAAATACAACTACGATATGATCCAGCAATTCCACTCCTGGGTATTTATCTGAGGAAAACAAAAACACTAATTAATAAAGGTATATTAACCTCTATCTTCATTGCAGCATTACTGACAATAGCCAGGATATGGAAGCAACGTAAGTGCACATCAGTATATGAATAGATAAAGAAGATGTGGTATATATAGAGACACACACCAAAAAAATGGAATTTTACTCAGCCACAAAAAAATGAAATATTGCCATTTGCTACAACATGGATGGACCTAGAGTGTATTATGCTAAGTGAAAGAAGTCAGACTGAGAAAGACAAATACTGTGTGATCTCACTTATATGTGGAATCTAAAAAGGAAAACAACCGAGCAAACATAGCAAAGCAGAAACAGGGTTATAGATACAGAGAACAGGTCCTTGCCAGATGGGAGGGATGTGGGGGGAAGAAAGAAACAGGTGAGGGAATTTAAGGGGTACAAACTTCCAGCTGCAAAATAAATGAGTCAATGGTATGAAATGTACCATGTGGGGAATATAGCCAATAACTCCACAGTATCTTTCTTTGAGACAGATTGTAACTAGACTTAATGTGGTGATCATTTTGAAATGCATAGAAATATTGAATTACTATGCTGTGTAACATGAACTAACATAGTGTTGTAGGTCAATTATACTTCAAAAACAAACAGACAAACTCATAAAGAGATCAGAAGTATGGTTACCAGAGACAGGGGAAGGTGGGAAGGGAAATTGGATGAAGGCAGTCGAAAGCTACACACTTCCAGTTATAATATAAATAAGTAGTAGGGATGTAATATACAACATGATAAATATAATTAACACTGCTGTATGTTTTATATAAAAGTTGTTAAGAGAACAAATCCTAAGAATTCTCATCACAAGAAAATAAAATCTTTTTAAAATATTTTTTCTATTTCTTTAATTTTGTAACTTTATGCGATTATGGATGTTAACAAAACTTATTGTGATAATAATTTCATGATGTATGTAAGTCAAATCATTATGTTGTACATCATAAACTTACATACTGCTGTATGTCAATTATATCTCAATAAAAGCTGAAGATAAAAAAGAAACAAACAAAAGGTATGCTATACATACAACGGAATACGATGTAGCCTTAAAAAGAGAGAGAGAGAGGGCCTGTGAAAGCACTGTTTCTTCCTGGAAGGACTTGGTACTGACTCGGTTAGTTGTCAATTTCTAAACCAATCCCTGGGGCCAAGGGGTGGGTTGTACTGATTGAATTAAGTCAATTAGGGCAACCCTTGGAGCTGGATTTAGAGTTAACCCCACCCAAATCATGTGGCTGAGAATGTAGAAGAGTGATTTTCCAAACAACATTTGGGGACATAGTACTACAACAGGAGGAAATGATGCTTAGGAAAAAAAACCCAAAAAACTTGAAATGATCCAAAGCTATAATCAGAGCTCTTCCTCTCTTTTCATGTGGTAGCAAAGATGGTCCTTATCAGGAACATGTTACATGATGCTTGGTGCATCTCAGACTTTTAATTAATCCTGATTTCATCATGTCAACCCCTTATCAGCCTCCCCTTGTGAGACAGGCTGGGACCTGGGACCCTTTGCTGCAGTGCTGCAATGCTCGCACCTGGGCACACCTCTCCTTAAGCAGCAAAATACAAAGAAACTGTATAAAGATACAAAGAGACCAAAAAGCCCAACTGCCACTTTTGAAGAGCCTGGAGCAAAAGCAGGGTACTGCCCATGCCCCCTGCACACAACACCACCTAAGGGATGGGCAAAACACCTAATCTACCCCTCTGGTCTGACCCCTGGACACATCTCTACCCTTGCCCCATATAATGAACAAGCTTGCCCCCCGCCTCAGGGAGCAAGCAAGCAAGGGAACCTGTTGTTTGTTCTCACTCCCCACTGCTGCAGCAGAGACCCCAGTAAAGCCTCGCCTGAATTTCTTGTCTAGCCTCTAGTAAATTTCTATTGCTCAGGGGAAGGCCAAGAGCCCTGGTCAGTAACACTTGTAGTGGAGGATTGAGTTTGTGTGACTGACAGTTTCATCAGATGGAAAAGGACAGAAGAAAAGTGTTATGTTACCAAAAGAAGGAGGAAGTGTGGTGAGGTAACTTAAGAAGAAGGAAAGATAAAAAAATTGCCTAGAATTAGGCTTTCCTTCTATGTATACTTTTTAAATATGCTTTTCCCTAACAGTGTATCTATCCCATACAGCTAAGATTTACCCCTTCTATAAAAGGAGAGAGCTCACTCCCTGTTTCTAGTTTTGAGTATAGGATCTCTGGTGATACGCATTTTCCTTGGTCAAGTCTGGTTCAGCTAATGTGCATGAGTTCAGTTAGCCTCTTTGCTTGACACAAGTTCTGTCTTCAGGGATTATGCCCCTTATCCCTTGTCTTCACTGGGCACAGAGAAGACTCTCTTTTTGGGGGCTGTGCCCTCAATTTTAATCTGACATGGTTGCAAGGACCTGGAAATTGTATCAATTTTTTGGTTTTTTTTTCCTTTTCTCTCCTCACCAACCCAGGTCTTTGTCTGCTAGGAATTTTTCTGGAAATAGCTCTTAAAACATGGATATGGGGAAATATGAATTTTCTTGAATCTAAGATCTAATAAATAAACCTACCGAGGTAGTTTAGTTATGGTTTCCAAATCTGGACCCTGCCTTAAGGCTTTCTGCTTCAGCAGTATTTCTGAGAATTTTGCTTATCCCTCAGCCCTCAGTTAAACCACTTCTATCTGGCATTTACCTCAGAAATGATAGTCTATAGTCATGAGACCCAGCTAATATTATTATAATCCCACACTGTCTTACAGAGAGATAAATATTACCTTTGTTAGTACATGAAGAAAAGCATTTAGACAGAGCCTAGGGCATCTGGCTTTTACTCTGTTCTCTGGCTTCAGGTAGGTCCTAATACTTTATTCCCCCTGTTGTCTACAGGTCCCTATCTTTTCATCTTCCAATGTTAATTTGAGGACAGATAATATAGGGCAATTAATTTGGAGACTTTTCCAACTGCACAAAGTACATAATTATTTGATTCTCAACCATTTGGACTGCTGACTCTAAGGAGACAGAACTTCTTAACAAAACTGTATTTTCTTTCTTCTCATCTTTTACATGTGCAGCTTGAAAAAAATTTAGCTTTTTCTAGTAGGATGTTATTAAAGAAGGCAATAAGCACCAATATCCCGATTTTTTTCCTACCAAGTCCCCTAAAGCCCCAGTGTCAGTGGAAAAATCAGTAGTGGCTAAAAAAGACAAAACAGACAAGAATTTGTCCAGGAGCTTTGCTATTCATAATTTAACATCCTCAAACTTGAAGTTGAAGAATCTTTTTTGGTATTCCTTATTATTTTGTGGACAACTTAACGTCTGTTAAACGCACAGATGACTTTTATATTTTTCAGGGCTTTTTCCTATTGCAATGGCAAAAAGCAAATTCAAAACAGCTTAAGGAAAAAGGGGAATTTACTGGCTTCTTTTTTAACTCTCCTATGTGAGTATGGTACCTTTATGCTGTATTTTAAAGGGCAATGGACTGTGTCATAGAAAATAAACATGTATACATGAGCCAAAGGGATAATTTATCACAGCTGGATAGGGATTAAAGTAGCATAGCATAATGATCAATAATCTAAAGCACGTACACTTTCCCAGAAACTTTTTCTACAGCAAAGTGTCCTTACTGGATTACATTTACTTATATAGAAATGTAAAGGAAAGTTATAATGGAGTAGAGCAAACGATTTGATGAGAGAGGGCAGATATCTACATATTTGGAGAGGAGGCGGGTTGTGGATGGAAGGAAAATTATTGGGCAATATCAGTGGAGGAAAAAAAGGTAGATAAGTCCTATGGTCATGGTGAAATCTGTTGACATTTCCTGTTATGCCAGAATTCAACGTGGTCAGTGAAGAATTTCTGAATAAATCTACTCCTGGGAATTGACGATGAGTCCTCCTATATACTCTCTGTAGTACACTAGCCTCAAGCCAATCTCAGCATAAGCCTCAGAGGTATCACTTTTCATAGAATATAAAAGATTGTAGAGTTTTCAGAATTTCGTTTAGCCCAGAACTTCAATACACAGATGATTAAATAGACTAAAAGAAAGACCTCCATAGCTTCCTTTTTTTAAATGATGGCAATTCCTTTGTTCAATTTAGAACAAAAACAAATACACTTGCTTTATGGGCCAAGGAAAGGAGGACTAATTCTACACAGTAGTGACTATAAAAAGTGCTCATAAGTTATTGTAAGTCTATTAATATTACCTGTATTTTCATCTTCTAAGTCACCTTGGAATAAAAGGAAACATACTTCTCATTCCTAGGAAGGTATCATTTCATCTTCAGAGCAGTATCACTTAAGAAAAGCAAACCAACAATAAACCTGATACCTGAATAAAATTTGATAGCTGTTGGGCTTCCCTGGTGGCGCAGTGGTTGAGAGTCCGCCTGCCGATGCAGGGGACACAGGTTCGTGCCCCAGTCCGGGAGGATCCCACATGCTGCGGAGTGGGTGGGCCCGTGAGCCATGGCTGCTGAGCCTGCGCATCCGGAGCCTGTGCTCCGCAACGGGAGACGCCACATCAGTGAGAGGCCCGCATACTGCAAAAAAAAAAAAAAAATTTGATAGCTGTTATTAAAAAAAGTAATCTGGTAAACAAAATTAAGTTAATCTAACAAGACTGAAGTGTATACTGATAGGGAGTAAGTGATTACACTTACAGTGTACTGCATTTAAATGTATTTATTGCAATTTATAATATGCAAATCTGAAAGTCATACAGAATCAATGAAAATTTTAACCATCCGTTTTTTAGAGTCTGCAACAAAGCAAGTAAAAAAAAGTCAGATTTTGAAGAAATGACTTCACAGCATTTTTGAGAAATAAGGAATCTATTGATATTAAGAACGGCAAAGAGATTGCTTTAAAGTTTTAACTTTAGCCGAAAAGTGGCTTCATATAAAAGATTCATGACATTGAATTCGATTAATTCAATATGTTTTACTGCCTTATACTTGGTTTAAGTTAAATTATCTGGTATTAAAAAAAAGTTTTACCCTAAGAGTAGCTTCCTTTTCATCTAGAAGTCAATTTAGCATCAATAAAATCTTTTCATCTGCAGTTTCCCATATTTAATCTTTGTTGTTACAATAGCAATATTTGGGTAACAAATGTGGTTGCCATCCACATTTTCAGTGTTTAGTGCTTGTCATAATAAATAAAAAATAATAATCTACAACAATTATCAATAGTACTGAAAAATTTCCTCATCTTCCAGTTAATAATCATTGTTTTGATGAGTCTGCCCAATAATCTGCAGTTTTATAAAATCAGATCCATAAATAATATTGGGAACGTCAATATTTTAAAATAAAAATGTAAAAATACTAACTCTTGCCAGGAGAATAGTATGCAAAGGGAGCTGACTCTTGAACATATGTGTCATACTGGAAATGGTTTGCATTAAGTCATAGCTTAATGTCCCACAATATCAAGAGACATAATTATCATTTGAAAAAAATTTTGGTAGAAGGTGATTGTTAAAAGTGGGTACTCTGGGGTCAAACTGAGTTAGTTCAAATCCTAGCTGATTTTTATTAAGTCTGTGACCTCCAGTAAGCTTTTTCACCTCCTGAAGACCTCAGAATTTTCATCTGTAAAGGGGGATAAATGAAACCTACTAAATTATATAAGGCTTTTAGTAGAGCAGGTATATAAAAAGGTGTATAACATCACGAATGATCAGGGAAATGCAAATCAAAACCACAGTGAGATACCACCTCATACTTGTTAGAATGGCTATTATCAAAAATAAGAGAAAACAAGTGCTGACAAAGATGTGGAGAAAAGGAAACCATTGTGCAAAGTTGGTGGGAATGTAAATTGGTGCAGTCCCTATGGAAAACAGTACGGAGTTTCCTCAAAAAATTTCAAATAGAACTACCATACCATCCAGCAATCCCACTTCTGGGTATATATCCAAAGGAAATGAAAATAAGATATTGAAGAGATATCTTCATACCCTTGTTCATTGCAGCATTATTCACAATAGCGAAAAGGTGACAAAAATCTAAATGTCCATCCAGAGATGAATTAATAAAGAAAATGTGGTATATACGTAAAATGGAATATTGTTCAGACAAGAGAAAGAAGGAAATCTTACCATTTGTGACAACACGAATGGGCCTTGAGGGCATTATGCTAAGTGAAATAAGCCAGACAGACGCAGACTAACACTGCGTGGTTATCACTTATATGTGAAATCTAAAAAAAAGTCAGACTCATAGAAACAGAGAGTAGAAAAGTGGTTGCCAATAGTTTGAGGGTAGAGAAATTAGGGAGAGATTGGTAAAAGGGTACAAATTTTCAACTATAAAATGAATAAAGTCTGAGGATATATTCTATAAGATGGTGACTATAGTTGATAAGACTATTATATAATTGAAATTTCCTAAGAGGGTAGAATATAAATGTTCTCATACACACATAAAATATAAATACGTGAAGTGATAGATTTGTTAATTAACTAGATGGGAAGAGTCTTCTCATAATGTATATCAAATCATCACACTGTACATTTTAAATACTTTACAATTTTATATGTCAATTATACCTCAATAAAGCTGAACAAAATCTCAAAACTGCTCCAAATAACAAGTTAAAACATGGAATTGAAATAATCTGAATGATTCCTATTCTAATGGCTTGTAAGCATATTGGTCTCCCCAGCACATCACAATGCGAAACATTTTTGAAAAACTATTATTTGTCTTGAGTTTAAAATATACCAAGCAATCTGATGTTCAATATATTTTAATTGGTGTGAGTGATGCACACTGAAAAATACAAATGACATTTCCTCATTAATTTCAAATGAGAGTTGTTGACAATACGTTAGCGATCCTAAATTTATATTCAGGAAATTAAAACACAACATATTCAAACAGTCAGCAGAAACATGCAGCTACCTTATGTTTCTGAGAAATGAGAATCATCCTAGCTAATTGATTCATCCCTTGTGCAACAAACAAGGGTGATAAGAAGAGATTAGGGGAACTTCTGTTAGGGATACACATAGAGTTCTAACTGTATTAAAAACATTCTGGGCATCATTGGGGTCATGACAGTAAGGTATAAAGTAGAGTTATTTCAGATGAAAACAATCAGATTTGATGAAAAGTTTGGGCAACGGCCCCTATGAGATAAAGCAAATGAAATGTGCTCCTTCATCCGGAGAACGGATGATTTTTGGATTTACTAAGAGACTTGAGTATATGAAATGGTCCTTAACAATAGACGAGGAGCGGATCTCATCTTCCTAGATACAAGAGTAAAAGGGCTCTAATTAGATTATAAATCAGAGACACAGTCTCTCCTATAACAGTTATAAGATCTTGGAAAGAATTATTTTTAAGGGTAAGAGTAGAATCCGATGCTCTGAATGAGAAGAGTCTATTTTAATGGTACTTCGAACAGCTCAGGCTGAGGGATGACTTAGCTGACCTTTCCATGGACACTTTAACTCTGTGACTTGGCACACAAGGCCTTAGTGCCATATTTCAAAGGCAAATTTCAAATGGCTCTCTATGCTTCTTAATGGAAATGGAATCTGTTTAGCCAATTCCAAAGCAGTCTCTCCCAATTAACAACTAAATTGCTTTTCAGGACAATGGAAAACATAATCCAAAAAGAAAAAATCCATCATTGTCTGCTAAATCACTAAAAGATCAAATTCTAACAACTTACAATAATTTAAATGCTAACACCTTGCAATAGCTTTAAAGACCAAAGGGCATAATGGAGGAGCATGGACTGTCAGCTGTTTTGGGTGTTTTGAAAGGTATAATCTGAATAATTTACTGTATGCAGGTATAAAAATAAACCAAGGAATCAGCTAAGAATTCAAATACAAATAATAGTTTTTAAAGGACTCTTCTCAGAATATGCAAAATACAGGAAAAGAGAATGAGAAATCACAGTTTATAGGTGTCTATTAGAAACTGGGAATGGTACTACTCAAACATGTCTCAACCTACCCTATATCTGTATATCTTAAAACAGGATTGTGTAATTGTTCAGAGCAAAGAGAGTAGACCTTAAGAGAACACAGACACTTTACAGAAGACAGCAATTTCATACAGACTTTGCTCCACTCAGGGATATGTAAAACAACACAACAACATTGGGCGTGTGAAGGAGGAAGCAGCTAGAACAAAGAAATCCCATACTCTTGAATGGGATACTTCCACAGAAAGATAAAGTGTTTGAAATTTTCATTATCCTGCAAAAACATACTGTTTTGGGACAGAAGAATCATAATACATAAACACAGGAAATTAAAATAATATAGGATATTTAATCAAAAGAGAAATTGATAAGTTGAAAAAGTCATAAACCAAAAAAAGTAAATCAACAATTAAAATACGATTTATAAGCAATCAAGTGCAATATGCAAACATGTTAAAGCTTTTTAGAACGAAACTGGTGAAAGACAAGCACCTCTAAAATGCAGAAGAAAAATATAAAACATAAAACTATTAGTCTAAAGAAGGAATAATAGAGAACAGAAATTCAGTGTATGATCTGATAAGCATGATCAGAAAAAATACAATGGAAATACAAATATAAATCTAAATAGAACAATTATCTGTACTATACAAAAAGAAAAAGAAGGTCACAACCTTCTGAAAAATCAGAATAAATAGGTTTGTGAGTAAATATACTCTAGCTTTGTTTTTCTTATCTCAAAAGCAGAAAAAAATTTTTTTCCAGACTTCAAGCAGAAAAACAAGCAAATTTAATAAAACAGAGTCTTTTAACCAGGAAACAAAATTGTGCTAATTTCAGAGTTTTCACTGTAATAACAAACTCAGAAAGACCATGAAGCCCTAATGGTAGCATTTTTAAGGAAAAAATGTTCACATGACACATTTTATACCTAACATAAATGTCTATGATATATGATAGTGAACAAAAATACATTCTCATAATTCAAGAATTCTGAAAATATCATATGTGCCAGTATAAAATAAAAATATTTAACAGTACATATTAACCTAACAAGAGAAATAGAAAATCAAAAACCACAGAAAAGAAAATTCACAGTGTAAATATCTGGGACTAAGCAGTGAAAACACATGATATATTGAAGTGATAATTGCAGATGCTGTTATGAAAATAGAACCAGATCTATTTTGGGGGTAGAAATAAGTATACATATATGCTATATGAATAAACTGAGTTGGGTTAAATTCACCTTTTAAAAGATATAGTTTATAAGATTAGATTAAACCACAAAATCCAAATACATGTTATCACTAACTGTTTCACTTAAAAAAAAATTAGTGAATTTCAATAGAAAGATGAGACAAAATATATCAGAAAAACACATATGTAGCAAAGGTAGATTTTATAAAAATAGTATTCAGGAAAAATTCTAGGTGGGAAGCATTTAACTATAAAAACTCTCCTTAATTTTAAATAATTGAAGTTAAAAAGCAGAGTAGAATAATCACAAAACCATATTTATTGACTCAAAATGTATAGAAAAAATTAGTAAAATAAGAAGAATTGAAAAACACAATGTTAAAAGGTAATGGGATACCTATTTCAGTTGTTTTATGTTATTTAATCATGTTTTTAAAATATCTATGCATCAACATTGTACCTCTACCCCAAATAGCCATACTTCCCAATACCAATGGACTTTTAAAAATCAGATGGGTAATTTGTAATTTCATAATACTGGAACAATTTAAATGCCTATACCTAGGAAATAGGTTAAATAAACTTCAGCACATCTACAATGCAAATATTAAGCAGGTGTAAAAACATAAGAGTTAAACTCCTATGAACTGATAATATATTGTTAAGTGAGGAGAAAAAATTGCAACATAAGCATAAGTAGCATGTTAACTTTTTGGAAGAAAAAAGGTAATATATTCATACTTATATTAATTTTTAAAAAAGTACATATAGGAAGGAAAACCAGAAGCTAATAGAACTGGTAGGTGAGAACTGGGCAAAAGGGCTAAAGAAGGGGAAATGACATTTTTGAATCTATATTTGCATAAAACTTTTAGTTTTGAGCCATGTTAATCTAATATAGACATATAATAAAGTTTAAAAATGTAAGGATATCTTGATACTTAGGAGATTTTCTGTTGATAGTGGTATTGGTATAGCAATTTATATATATATGTGAAATGATATATAAAATAACTATATATATATAAAGATGTATAATCTACCTCTGCTACATTTGCATTTTTCTTATATATTTTGTCTTATCTCTCTCTCTATATATACTATATAGAGAGAGCACAAACGAGTGACTATATTGATGTTGTTAGAAACAAAAGTTTCTTATTGTGGGGGAAGAGTGAATCCATTTGGAAATATAAAAATGAACTTCAAGATGGCAGAGGAGTTAAGACATGGAGATCACCTTCCTCCCCACAAATACATCAAAAATATATCTACATGTGGGACAACTCCTACAGGACACTGACTGAATGCTGGCAGAAGACCTCAGCCTTCCCAAAAGGCATGAAAATACCCACGTACCTGGGTAGGGCAAAAGAAAAAAAACGAGACAAAAGAATAGGGATGGGACCTGCACCTCTGGGAGGGAGCTGTGAAGGAAGAAAAGTTTCCACACACTAGGAAGCCCCTTCACTGGTGGAGATGGGAGTGGTGGGGGAGAAGCTTCGGAGCCACAGAGGACAGTGTAGCAACAGGGATGTAGAGGGGGCAAAGTGGAGAGATTCTGCACAGAGGATCAGTGCCAACCAGCACTCACCAGGCTGAGAGGCTTCTCTGCTCACCTGCCGGGGCAGGTGGGGGCTGGGAGCTAAGGCTCGGGCTTTGGAGTTCAAACCCCAGGGAGAGGACTGAGGTTGTGTGAACACAGCCTGAAGGGGGCTAGTGCAACACAGCTAGCTGGGAGGGAGTCCAGGAAAAAGTCTGGACCTGCCTAAGAGGGAAGAGACCACTGTTTCAGGGTGCAAGAGGAAGGGGGTTTCAGAGCACCGCCTAAATGAGCTTCAGAGATGGGTGCAAGCTGCGGCTATCAGCTCAGACCCCAGAGATGGGCATGAAACACTAACACTGCTGCTGCAGCCCCCAAGAATCCTGTGTGCAAGCACAGGTCACTATCCACACACACTGCCCAACCCCTGACCCCGGGAACCTGTGAAGCCAGCCACTGCCAGGGTCCTGTGATCCAGGGATAACTTCCCCAGGAGAACACACAGTGCACCCCAGACTGTTGCAACATCACCCCAAGAGCTGGGCAGACAAAGAAGAGAAAGGGAAATTTCTCCGTGCAGCCTCAGGAGCAGTGGACTAAATCCCCACAATCAACTTGATGTTCCCTGCCTCTGTGGAATACCTGGGAGGCAACAAATCATCCAAAACTGTGGCAGTGGACTTTGGGAGCAACTGTAGACTTGGGGTTTGCTTTCTGTGATTGATTTGTTTCTGATTTTTATGTTTATCTTAATTCAGTATTGCTTGTTATCATTAGTGGATTTGTTTATTGGTTTGGTTGCTCTATTTTTCCTTTTATTATTATTTTTAATATTTTTATTTTAATAATTTTCTTTTCATTTTTAATTTACCTTTTTAAAAAATTTTTTCTTTCTTTTCCCCTCCTTTTCTTCTAAGCCATGCTGCTGACAGGGTCTTGGTGTTCTGGGCTGGTGTAAGGCTTGAGCCTCTGAGGTGGGAGAGCTGAGATCAGGACATTGTACCACCAGAGACTCCCTGGCCCAACCTAATATCAATCAGCAAGAGCTCTCCCAAAGATCTCCGCCTCAATAAGACCCAGCTCCACCCAACGGCCAGCAAAGTCCAGTGCTAGACACCCTACACCAAACAACTAGCAAGACAGGAACATAACCCCACGCATTAGCAGAGAGGCTGCCTAAAATCATACTAAGTTCACAGACACCACAAAACACAGCACCTGAAGTGGCCCTGTACACCAGAAACACAAGATCTAGTCCCACCCACCAGAACACAGGCACCAGACCCTTCCACCAAGAAGCCTACTCAAGCCAGTGAACCAACCTCACCCACTGGGGGCAGACACCAAAAACAACGGGAACAACAAATCTGCAGCCTGCAAAAAGAACACCCCGAACACAGTAAGTTAAACAAAATGAGAACACAGAGAAATATGCAGCAGATGAAGGAGCAAGGTAAAAACCCACCAGACTAAACAAATGAAGAGGAAATAGGCAGTCTACCTGAAAAAGAATTCAGAGGAATGATAGTAAAGATGATCCAAAAATCGTGGAAATAGAATGGAGAAAATACAAGAAACATTTAACAAGGATCTAGAAGAACTAAAGAGCAAACAAACAATGATGAACAACACAATAAATGAAATTAAAAATTCTCTAGAAGGAATCAATAGCAGAATAACTGAGTCAGAAGAACGGGTAAGTGATCTGGAAGATAAAATAGTGGACATAAAGCAGAGCAAAATAAAGAAAAATGGATGAAAAGAATTGAGGACAGTCTCAGAGACTTCTGGAACAATATTAAACTCACCAACATTTGAATTATAGGGGTCACAGAAGAAGAAGAGAAAAAGAAAGAGTCTGAGAAAATATTTGAAGAGATTGTAGTTGAAAAGTTCCCTAACATGGGAAAGGAAATAATCATGTCCAGGAAGTGCAGAGAGTCCCATACAGGATAAATCCAAGGAGAAACACACCAAGACACATATTAATCAAACTATCAAAAATTAAATACAAAGAAAAAATATTAAAAGCACCAAGGGAAAAACAACAAATAACATACAAGGGACTCCTCATAAGGTAAACAGCTGATCTTTCAGCAGAAACTATGCAAGCCAGAAGAGAGTGGCAGGACATATTTAAAGTGATGAAAGGGAAAAACCTACAACTAAGATTACTCAACCCAGCAAGGACCTCATTCAGATTCAATGGAGAAATTAAAACCTTTACAGACAAGCAAAACTTCAGAGAATTCAGCACCACCAAACCAGCTCTACAACAAATGCTAAAGGAACTTCTCTAAATGGGAAACACAAGAGAAGAAAAGGACCTACAAAAACAAACCTATAACAATAAAGAAAATGGTAATAGGACCATGCATATCGAAAGCTACCTTAAATGTAAATGGATTAAATACTCCAACCAAAAGATACAGACTGGCTGAATGGATAAAAAAACAAGACCCGTATATATGCTCTCTACAAGAGACCCATTTCAGACCTAGGGACACATACAAACTGAAAGTGAGGGGATGGAAAACGGTATTCCATGCAAATGGAAATCAAAAGAAAACTGGAGTAGCCATTCTCATTTCAGACAAAATAGACTTTAAAATAAAGACTATTACAAGAGACAAAGAAGGACACTATGTACTGATCAAGGCATCAATCCAAGAAAAGATATAACAATTGTAAATATTTATGCACCCAACACAGGAGCACCTCAATACATAAGGCAAATGCTAACAACCATGAAAGGGGAAATCAACAGTAACACAATAATAGTAGGGGACTTTAACACCCCACTTTCACCAATGGACAGATCATCCAAAATGAAAACAAATGAGGAAACACAAGCTTTAAATGACACATTAAACAAGATGGACTTAATTGATATTTACAGGAAATTCCATCCCAAAACAACAGAATACACTTTTTTCTCAAGTGCTCATGGAACATTCTCCAGGATAGACCATATATTGGGCCACAAATCAAGCCTTTGGAAATTTAAGAAAATTGAAATCATATCAAGTATCTTTTCTGACCATGATGCTATGAGACTAGATGTCAATTACAGGAAAAAATCTTTAAAAAAAATACAAACACACGGAGGCTAAACAATATGCTACTAAATAACCAAGAGATCACTGAAGAAATCAAAGAGGAAATCAAAAATACCTAGAAAAAATGACAATGAAAACATGTCAACCCAAAACCTATGGGATGCAGCAAAAGTAGTTCTAAGAAGGAAGTTTATAGCAATATAACCCTACCTCAAGAAACAAGAAAAATCTCAAATAAACAACCTAACCTTACATCTAAAGCAATTAGAGAAACAAGTACAAAAATAAACCCCAAGTTACCAGAAGGAAAGAAATCATAAAGGTGAGATCAGAAATACATGAAAAAGAAATTAAGGAAACAATAGCAAAGATCAATAAAACTAAAAGCTGGTTCTTTGAGAAGATAAGCAAAATTCATAACCCATTAGCCAGACTCATCAAGGAAAAAAGGGAGAAGACTCAAATCAACAGAATTAGAAATGAAAAAGGAGAAGTAACAACTGACACTGCAGAAATACAAAGGATCAACTATATGCCAATAAAATGGACAACCTGGAAGAAGTGGGCAAATTCTTAGAAAAGCACAACCTTCTGAGACTGAACCAGGAAGAAATAGAAATTATCAACAGACCAATCACAAGCACTGAAATTGAAACTGTGATTAAATATCTTCCAATAAACAATAGCCCAGGATGAGATGGATTCAGAGGTGAATTCTATCAAACATTTAGAGAAGAGCTAACACCTATCCTTCTCAAACTCTTCCAAAATCTAGCACAGAGATGAACACTCCCAAACTCATTCTACGAGGCCTCCATCACCCTGATACCAAAACCAGACAAAGATGTCACAAGAAAAGAAAACTACAGGCCAATATCACTGATGAACATAGATGCAAAAATCCTCAACAAAATACTAGCAAACAGAATCCAACAGCACATTAAAAGTATCATACACCATGATCAAGTGGGGTTTATCCCAGGAGGCAAGGATTCTTCAATATATGCAAATCAATCAATGTGATACACCATATTAACAAATTGAAGGATAAAAAGCACATGATAATCTCAATAGATGCAAGAAAAGCTTTTGACAAAATTCAACACCCATTTATGATAAAAACTCTTAAGAAAGTAGGCATAGAAGGAACCTACCTCAACACAATAAAGGCCATAGAGACTTCCCTGGTGGCACAGTGCTTAAGATTCCACCTGCCAATGCACAGGACATGGGTTTGAACTCTGTTTCTGGGAACATCCCACATGGCATGGTGCAACTAATAAGCCTGTGCACCACAACTCTTAAGTATGCACTCTAGAGCCCCTGAGCCACAACTAATGAGCCTGCACGCCCTAGAGCCTGTGCTCCGCAACAAGAGAAGCCACTGCAATGAGAAGCCCATGCACAACAATGAAGAGTAGCCCCGGATCGCCACAACTAGAGAAAGCCCGTGTGCAGCAACGAAGACCCAATGCAGCCAAAAATAAAAAATAATTAATTATTAAAAATATATGTATATCCAAAATCATTAAAAATAATAATAATAAAAAATAAAGGCCATATATGACAAACCCACAGCCAACATCGTCCTCAATGGTGAAAAACTGAAACCATTCCCACTAAGATCAGGAACAAGACAAGGTTGCCCACTCTCACTACTATTATTCAACATAGATTTGGAAGTTTTAGCCACAGCAATCAGAGAAGAAAAAGAAATAAAACGAATCTAAATCAGAAAAGAAGTAAAGCTGTCATGGTTTGCAAATGACATGAAACTATACATAGAGAATCCTAAAGATGCTACCAGAAAACTACTAGAGCTAATCAATGAATTTGGTAAAGTAGCAGGATACAAAATTAATGCACAGAAATCTCTGGCATTCCTATACACTAACAACAAAATAACAACAAAAAAAGAGAAATAAAGGAAACACTCACACTTACCATTACAACAAAAAGAATAAAATACCTAGGAATAAATCTTCCTACGGAGAAAAAAGACCTGTATGCAGAAAACTATCAGACACTGATGAAAGAAATTAAAGATGATACAAACAGATGAAGAGATATACTATGTTCTTGGATTTGAAGAATCAACATTGTGAAAATGACTATACTACCAAAGCAATCTACAGATTCAGTGCAATCCTTATCAAACTACTAATGGCATTTTTCACAGAACTAGAACAAAAAATTTCACAATTTGTATGGAAACACAAAAGACCCTGCATAGCCAAAGCAATCTTGAGAAAGAAAAATGGAGCTGCAGGAATCAGGCTCCCGGACTTCAGACTATATTACAAAGCTATAGTAATCAAGACAGTATGGTACTGGCACCAAAACAAAAATATAGATCAATGGAACTGGATAGAAAGCCCAGAGATAATTCCATGAATATATGGTCACCTTATGTTTGATAAAGGAGGCAAGAATACACAGTGGAGAAAAGACAGCCCCTTCAATAAGTGGTGCTGAGAAAACTGGACAGCTACATGGAAAAGAATTAAATTAGAACATTTCCTAACACCATACACAAAAATAAACTCAAAATGGATTAAAAACGTAAATGTAAGGTCAGACACTATAAAACTCTTAGAAGAAAACATAGGCAGAACACTCTATGTCTTAAATCACAGAAAGATCCTTTTTGACCCACCTCCTAGAGAAAAAGGAAATAAAAACAAAAATAAACAAATGGGACCTAATGAAACTTAAAAGCTTTTGCACAGCAAAGGATACCATAAACAAGATGAAAAGACAACCCTCAGAATGGGAGAAAATATTTGCAAATGAAGCAACTGATAAAGGATTAATTTCCAAAAAACACAAGCAGTTCATGCAGCTCAATATCAAAAAAACAAACAACCCAATCCAAAAATAGGCAGAAGACCGATATAGACATTTCTTCAAAGAGGACATACAGATTGCCAACAAACACATGAAAGGATGCTCAACATCACAATCATTAGAGAAATGTAAATCAAAACTGCAATGAGGTAGCACCTCACACCAGTCAGAATGGCCATCATCAAAAAATCTACAAGCAATAAATGCTGGAGAGGGTGTGGAGAAAAGGGAATGCTCTTGCATTGTTGGTGGGAATGTAAATTGACACAGCCACTATGGAGAACAGTATGGAGGTTCCTTAAAATACTAAAAATAGAACTACCATATGACCATGCAATCTCACTACTGAGCATATACCCTGAGAAAACCATAATTCAAAAAGAGTCATGTACCACAATGTTCATTGCAGCACTATTTACAATAGCCAGGACATGGAAGTGACCTAAGTGTCCACTGACAGATGGGTAAAGAAGATGTGGCACATATATACAGCGGAATATTACTCAGCCATAAAGAGAAACGAAATTGAGTTATTTGTAGTGAGGTGGATGGACCTAGAGTCTGTCATACAGAGTGAAGTAAGTCAGAAAGAGGAAAACAAATACCGTATGCTAACACATATATATGGAATCTAAAAAAAAAAATGGTTCCGAAGAACCTAGGGGCAGGACAGGAATAAAGATGCAGACATAGAGAATGGACTTGAGGACATGAAGAGGTGGAAGGGTAAGCTGGGATGAAGTGAGAAAGTGGCACTGACATGCATACACTACCAAATGTAAAACAGATAGCTAGTGGGAAGCAGCTGCATAGCACAGGGAGATCAGCTGGGTGCTTTGTGACCACCTAGAGGGGTGGGATAGGGAGGCTGGGAGGGAGATGCAAGAAGAAGGGGATATGGGGTATATGTATATGTATAGCTGATTCACTTTGTTATACAGCAGAAACTAACACAGCATTGTAAAGCAATTATACTCCAATAAACATGTTAAAAAACAAAAATGAGAGGAATAACTCTGTGGTGTCAGACTGAAATTAGAAGAATCAGTATGAACTCATACAACTGTCTACTGACATGGTCTAGAAGTGTTGCACTCAAGTAACAAGCACAACACCTAACACCAAACCTTCATTTCTAAATAATATTTCCCATTAACTCGAAGGAATCAGGGCTCTTTGGGGAAACGAGAAATAACGGATTCAGGGAAAGTAAGGGTTCCCTGGAATATCTGTTTGTACCAGAAATAAAGGAAGTTGCTGTTTCCATCTGCCAAAAAAAAAGAAAAAAGAAAAAAATCAACCAAACAACAACAAAACTAAAAACTGTTGGAAAGATGTCAAAAGGACACAAGGGCAGCTTGGGAGTTCCCTCTGCTAAATTGGGGAAAATTTGCAAGTAAAAATAAACGCTGTCAGAATAGGGTTACAATACACTGACCAAAGGAATACAGGACAATGAAATGCGAGTGGGTAAAATCTCTTTACACAGAAATGACAACTAAATTATAAAAGAGATACAATAATTTAAAAAAATCAAAATTGTAAAATGATCATAATACTTGAGTCAGACAAGAATTATCAGTGGATGATAAAACCATCGTGAGAAAGATGAAGAATAGGATATTCACATAGTCTCATAGCGTCATCCCAAAGAATGGCTTTTAATCGCAGAGAAAGAGGTTTCTTTCCCATGGAGAAATCTGGTGGATACCACTTTCACAGTGACCAAACTCAACACTAATGATAGGGAGTTTGACCTGTTAGTTTGACTTCCTATATTTTCTGCTATGCTGCATAGAAATGGGAAAGACATCACTATATTGTATCCTAAAAGAGAAAACAAAATTCAATCTAATCATGAGGAAACAATCAAAGCCAAACTGACAGAAATTCTGCAAGACAACTGGCCTGGGTGCATAAACTATTTCAGTAGCACAAAAGACAGAGGTTTGGGAACTTTTCTTTCTTCCTTTAATATATTAAAGAAGACGAAGAGCCATGACAACTAAATGCAATGCATAATCCTTAATTGGGTCCTGGATCAAAACTAACAAACCAAAAGCAATAAAGGATATTACTGGAACAAGCGGAATAATTTTAATATGGGCTGTAATTTTGCTACTAATATTATATTGATGGTAAATTGCCTCAGTGTGTGCATTTGTGTGATTATGTACGAGAAAGAACATTCTTATTCTGAAGTATTTAGAGGTAAAGTGTCACACTGTCTGCAAACTCATAAACACATATTAATATAGGTGTCTATATATATATATATTTAGAGACAGAAAGAGAGGGAGAGAAAGAGAGATGAGAGGGAGATGAGAGATGAAGCACACATGGTAAAATGATAACAACTGGTGCATCTGGGAACATATAGATATTCCTTGTGTTGTTCTTGGAATTTTTCTGTAGCTTTTAAATTCTTAAGGGAAAATGTTGGGAAAGTTTTCTTCTAGTCTCAAATATTTAAAAGAATTAGATTACATATTGAAGTCACAAAGATACTCTCAATTATTTCCAAAGAACAGACATCTAAAATCTTGAAAAATTATATGCATATAATACTTATATGGGTATATTCATATATCTACATATATATATAAATATGTGCATGTATGTATAACTAAGTTGAAGCATATATTCACAACACTAGTGGTAGTTATTGCTGGATGGTCGAAACAGTAATATATTTTATATTTGATGATTTTTAAATATTTTTCAAATATTCTATTGTGGATAAATTCACTATTTTGATAACAAAGATACAACAAAAATACAATTTTAAAACAGGCAATTTAAAAGGCACCTGTTCTTGAGTTATTTTCTCCAAAAGTTAGTTATGCAACTTTTCCCATTATACTATTAATATACTCTACTAAGCAACTCATTAATCATGTTACTTGCCATTGCAGAGATTTTTTTTTCACAGATTTCAAGTTCCTCCCTTAATGTCAGATGGCTGTAAGTGCAGTCTCCTTCATTCCTCATAATAACTGATTTTCAGTCTGCCTTCAACATTTACATTGCTCATCTTGGAAAATCTTCCAATGTGTTTACACATTTCTAGTAAATGTCTCCATGGGAGAGATTAGAAAATGCTGTTTGAATATATACAATTAGAAATATCTGAGACAACTGTGGTGCTTATGAAGTCTGTCTCTGGGGTCAGACAAGCTTGTTTGAATTCCATATCAATCAATTAGTAACCTTTGCATCATGCTGGTTACTTAGCTTCTCAGATACTTTGCTTGTCATCAATGTCATGGTTCACTAAAAGAATTAAATAAGGAATTTGATAAAGTGCATACAGTAGATACTTAATAATTGAGTAACAATCAATAATAATTGATAACTTTTTTTCCCTTTCTGAAACTTGTCCATTATCAATACAGGAGTGCTGATGATCCTTTCATTTTTAAAACTCTAGGTGTTATTAGAAAAAGGATAAATTTCATAATCCTTCACCTAAGGATTTTAAAGTGTCACATGTGAAAGGTAGCAAATTATTGTCTCAGCTATTTAAATATTCACCTCTGAAAATTCGGTGAAAAGAGAAAGTCACTAGAGAGTAAGAACCATGTTTCATTAAAATACAACCCTTCATCTGTGGGGAATTGTGCTGTGGGGATCCTAACTTAGGGGAATCACTTGATTCTTCAACAGCTGAAATTTAGAAAACATTTACAAAATTGGGTAAGATTTTGGAAAGTTTTTATCTGTCCAGGACTAAAAAAATTAGACAATTTATATAGTGAATTTTCCTAGAAAGTTTGTCTTACCTCCTAAGAAGTTTGAGAATACTATCTGTATCCTAGATAGCTTTTTCAATAATGGTTTTTCCACTCACTTCCTCTGGTGTATGATTTTGGAAGATTATGTTTTCCTTTTAAATTTTCTTTTGAGAATTCTCAAACACAGAAGAGAATTAAGTATAATACTCTCTCATATTATTAATATACTGTTTGTATTCTTCCCTTATTTTTCTTGGTTCAAATTTTAAATTTTATTCTGTTGCGTGATTGTGAATTGTAGAACCAGAATGGATACAAGAGGAGACACAGCAATGGAGGAAAGGGCCTGTGAAATAGCCTTTTGTAACATCAGAAATTTTCTGGAAATTTGAAAAGTGACTGCTCAGCTTTCTGGTTTGTTCTGAGTACAGACCTTAGGTCACAATTTCTCTTTATCTTGTGACAAAATTCGTGCCACTTCTTGCTTTCTAATATATTTCCGGCTTAAATTTTATAAGTAGAAGATTTTTGTCTAAAGTTCTAATAATAGATTGGTGATAGTCTAAGCTTTTAATACTATACACAGTACACTGTGTGTGTATACTGTAGTACAAAATTTGGATTCTGAGTTTCATAGAAATGCTTAGTGGTAAGTTAAAACTGTCACTTTTAAAATAAACTTATTATCTTAGAATAGTTTTATGTGTACAGAGAAGATGCAAAGATAGTACAGAGAGTTACTGTACTATCTTTACCCAGTTTCTTCTAATGTTAGTATCTTGCACCACCATGATGCATTTGTCACAACAAATAAGCCAGCATTTGTACATTTCTATCAAATAACTCCAGACTTTACTTGGATTTCAAAGTTTTACCACTAATGTGAAGAAAAAATAATGTTCTTTCTTATAACTATGTTTCTTTAAAGATGGAAGGTAGTATCTGTTAAATCTGTAATATGACCTTCTATAAGCCAATGTGAAATGTTTTGAAAGTTTTATCCGTGCAATTTAACTATGAGCCTCAGGCTTCTTTTTCGCACATTCTAGACTCCATATGTACCCTTCTTTCTTTATGTATGTATTACAAAAAAGCTCTGAGCAACGGTTAAAGTAAATTTTATTCTTTTAATTCCCTTAAGAATTGGTGGTGAGGTGCCCTTGTGTCCATCACCCTCAGGATTGGATTTTGATAGCTGTCAAAAGATTAATTAAAATTGTTAGCATCCTTATTTCTAGGCAAGTGTAAACAGGCACAGAATTTGCATAGTATTCTCCAGTTCTGAGTCAATGCGTGGATTTTCTCATAAAAGGAGAACTTAATTTGTAAATAACAGTAAGGAAGAATCGATAATGACTAACTCCTAACAGTGATTCAGAGCTGGTGCTTGTATCAAACTTTGCATAGTTAAATTAGCTAGCTGGCACACATGTAGAAGTCTATAAATTAATATACATAACACTATTAGCTTCTCACAACAATACTCACAGTTATATTTTACTGTCATCAAAGAAAAGGCTCAGAGAAATTAAGTGACTTGTCCAAGATCATACAGTTGAGATTTAACATCAGATCTTTTCTGTCTCCCAGATCCTTGTACTTTCTTACCATACTCCGTTGCCTGTCAGTCTAAGAATGCATAACTCCTGGCCTGATCTGTCACTGCCTTTTGGGGGTAAAAATAATCACTTCTGTTTTACGGTGTTTCCTCTTGCCCATCATCTCCTCAAGGTGCCAGAGTTTAGGTGCTTTGGATTTAATAAAGGATGTCACATAATTTCTCTAAAGTGGGTTATTACAAAAGTAATCAACTTAAAGCAGATTCTTTCCCTTATGCCCTACCACCTATGAATTTTGGCTATACAAGGCTTAATTGTTAGAGCCCACCTTGACTCTTTGTCACAAGAGCCCCCAGGCCCTAGGAAGGCCCACATTCACTGTTAAGACTCCTTATGAAGTAGATTTGGTGCTAGAAATCCTCCTGTGCTTGTTGACAGACTCAGCGGTCGCTCTCCCTGGTCCCTGGCTGCTATCAGTTAAGTGAATCCTTCTTTTTCACATCTTCCTCCACCCTCGCAGCATCATGTCATATGTCAGCTATTGGGAACAATCATTGCTTTTATTATTTTCCCAAATACACTTCCCCTTTGTCCATTTGACACACTGCTCTTTATTTGTGTCTTTCCTGACTATTCCAAACCCTTGGCTCAGGATCTCAATGCCCCACATAATTCTTAAGGCTCCTTTGTTTGATAAACTTTTGTGAACGTTATCATCCAGCTTTCACCCTAGCATTATTTTTTTTTTCGTGGACACAATCTGGAATATGTGCTACATGTTTTCCCTCTGCAGTCCTGCTAGACCAGCATGGCCAGTGTAATCCCAGTCCAACTCAGCTGCAGGGGGAGAATATTATGCATCTCCTCCCCTAAATTCACATTAAGATGTTTTCAGCAGTGTTACTTACTAAATACACTTTTATTAAAAATAAATATGATGAAGTATCCAGTAAAACTTGTTATTTTCAGTCAAAGAGTATGGAACATTTTAGGGCTCTTGCTACATATTGTTTCCCAGAGGGTATGAACAATTTTCACTGCTTCCAGCAGTATACAAGTGAATTCATTTTACTGCACCCAAACAGGCAATGTAAGTTAATTTTTAAACATTTCCTTATGCCAACTGTGTTTCCCTCATAACTCAGAAACAGTTTTGTGTGCTGAACTATCTAGTAGGAGATCACATAGGGCTGTCCCACTCAGACCTCCCTCTTCTGTGGGATGACTCTAATCTCCTATAGTTTCTCGTTAGAATCTACCTTTCTGCCAACACTTTCTGATGATTACCTTTACTGCACTGCCTGTCCAGTTTTGTATTTTGGACTTTGCTCTGTATGTGCTCTTAGATAACTCTCAGCTCCTCATTCTACTCTCTGCAAAACTAGCCTGATTAATTCCTAGACTTAACATGTTGGATTGCAGACTGCGTCTGGCAGCCTGGACTCAAGCTTCTCTTTTGAAGTGAGAGGAATCACTTTTTACCTCCTCTCCCTTCTCTCACTCTGCTCTGTGCCTAGAGAAGCTAACACCCTTGCATTGCTTTAACCAACTCCCCTTGTCTCGTAGCTTTCAATTAGATGCAGGCAAGCGGAGACCCTGACAGAATATCGGGGGGGGAGAAGGAAAGTAAGGATGGAGTGTTTACTCTCTTGGCCCCCTCACTGTCCCTCACTGCCTGCTCTGTATAGGTTGGCAGCACCCCTCTACCAAAGTCCAGAGCCCTTCTCAGGTTGCCCTCTCCGTATAGCTATTTTTTTTGAGTTTTAATAACTACTTTCTCCCCTTGAACTTCAGGCCTAAGGGTGGTAATCACTCCCCACTGTCACCAGTCTCAAGGAACAACACCATTCTTGCCCTCAGTCCTGTTCAATCTTGTAATTCAACTGTTTTGTCAATATCCTCTCAAACGACCTGTTTTTGTGTACTACCTTTTTCTTTGAGAATTATGACTTATAAAGAGGGAATTTAAATAGTGACAGAAGGATATCATTCCTAGAGAACATTTATTTGGATTTTTAATAATATGCTTCTTGAGTTAAATCTGGTGTAATTCCTCATAATTGGCCTTCATTCTTCAGTATATCTGACTAGGCCATGACTATTAACTCAGTCTAATATTTGTCTATTTCCATGTTTTCTATGCTATGGAGACACTCTTTTTGAGGCTTAGGAATTAACTTTTGAGGTTACATCCCTATAATTAGGTCTTAGCAGCTGAAGAGTAACTCAATGGAGAAGACTCATGGGGCAATTCCACTGCTACCCAGGGATAAACTTTAACTAGAATCTCAACTTCCCTACCATGTTGGGGTTTGGGGTAAGAAAGGTAAACAGGATGTTCAGAATACTTTTTCTCAGAAAGTTCTATGCTAAGGACTAGCATGCTAGACATACGTCTTGATAACGTCTTCCTGAAATCTTGCTCTAAGGAAAATATGATAATCTCAGAATCTCAGTCTTACCAACACCCTTGGCCTTGTTATTTGTCAACAGTGGCCGTCAAAAAGTCTACAAATAACAAATGTTGGTGAGGATGTGGAGAAAAGGGAACCCTTTTACCCTGTTGGTGGGAATGTGTGTGTATATATACACACATACATACATACATATATATGTATGTGTGTATGTATATATATATATATATAAAATGGAATATTACTCAGACATAAAGAATAGGATGAAATCCTTCCATTTGCAGCAATGTGGGTATACCTAGAGAATATTTTGCAGAGTGAAATAAGTCAGAGAAGGAAAAATACTGTATGATACGACTTATACGTGGAGCCAAAAAAAATAAAACAAATGAATGCATAAAGGAAAACAGAAACAGACTTACAGATACAGAAAACAGACTAGTGGTTACCAGTGGGGAGAGGAAAGGTAGAAGGTGCAAGATAGGGGTAGAGGATTAAGAGATACAAATTACCATGTATGGAATACATAAACAACAAGGGTATATTGTACAGCACAGGGAATTACAGCCTTTATTTTTGTAATAACTTTTAATGGTGTATAATCTGTAAAAATACTGACTCACTAAGCTATATACCTGAAATTAATACCATATTGTAAATCAACTGTACTTCAGTAAAACAAACAGACAAACAGCAAGTTGCTAGTAAGGAAACAGGACAACAGGAACTCTCATTGATTGCTAGTAGTAATGTGAAACTACACAGCTGCTTTGGAAGATATTTCAGTGGTTTTTTACAATCACGCAACAGAATAAAATTTAAAATTTGAACCAAGAAAAATAAGAGAAGAATACAAACAGTGTATTAATAATATGGGAGAGTATTATACTTAATTCTCTTCTGTGTTTGAGAATTCTCAAAAGAAAATTTAAAAGGAAAACATAATGCAATTTTTCTGTAAATTAAAAACACTTCTATGTTAAAGTTCTTTAAAAATTATCTTAAAACAATTTTATTTATATTCAGAAATAATATTTCATGTGGAGAAAAGAATTGCTAAGTATAATAATATGGCACATCTATACATTTGGTTTATACCTGTTTTCATTTGTGAAGGAGACATTATTACTAATTTTTAAATTCTAATTGGGACTATATATATGAAACTAGACTATGAGCACAAAATTATCAATAATGATTATTTCTGGGTGGTTGAATTGTGAAAAATGAAACTTCATCCAAAAAAATTCCTGATCTCATAAAATGAACAAAAATTATCTGCATAACTAGTAAACAACACACAAAAAGTTATTGTAAGGAAAAGGAAAAACAATGTATCTATCAAAATCATCCTTTTTCTAAGAATTATTTTGTGTTTAGCAATAACACAGTAGTTTTTTAAACTAACCTTGTTTTCCTCCTATCTTCAGTGGATTCAGTTCTATTGCTACATTATAATATTTATAGGGACAGCCTTCCATTTCTACAGAAAATTTAATTACATACTAGCCCTGATAATTTCTCTGAAGATATATTTTCCCTGGGAGCTGTACAGAGTTTTCCATCATTCCCTCTAGGGATTCTAAGGCACATAGGCACATTGAACTTCCTCTTCTTCCCCTAGACCAATCATATGACTGCACATGTATGTGAGTGCACACACACACACACACACACACACACTCACTTTTCTTTCGTATGCTCTTCAAACAGTGCCAGAACTTCAGGATGGTCTTTTTAAATGATTCTGATATAAGTTAACTAGAGGATATCCACGATGGGAGTAGATAAGGCATCTAACAACTGCGTGGCTAGCAGCAGTCATTCAGGAAGCTGAAAATCTAAAAACCACAAGTCAGGGCTTGGTACTTCCAAGTGTAATAACTGCCAGGAGCAACTCATCTTTGGAAAAATCATTTCACTAGTAACAAGCTCAATTCTCAGTTACTGGATAAGTCAGTTTTGCTGAGTTAGCCATTTCTCTCTTTTCCTGATAGATATTATGTTTCATTGTTCTTCTGTGTTATTTGACAAGACCTTATTTCTAAATCATACGTTTAGAAGTTATGGTGGCTCTATTCCAAAGAAATAAATCTTTAATAATCACATTATTTTGGACTCACATTTCATATTCTGAAACTTTGAAATCTGATCAGTTTCCCAAGGCATATCCAGTAAATGTCTACTCTTCTAATTTAAAATTTTCAATGGATTTTTAACTTCATAAAAATCAATACCATTCTGAATATTCAATACTTATTAATAGTTATCCATTAGTATCTGTAAGAATGTTATCCATAAAAGTCAGACTAAAACAGGGGAGAAGGACTGTGGAGCTTTACTAAATAATTATTTTTCTCTTTCAGCTATCATGTATTGAGTGCTTACTATATGCCAAGCATAAGTGGTTTCCATGCATCATTCTCATCTGACAAACACCCTATTCTATAAAATATTAGTTTCATTTTACAAGTGAGGAAGCTGTGGGATATACAGGTTACAAACTCTGACTCAAGTTATACATAGAGCAAATGAAACAGCCAGGGTTTGGACCTGGAAACTTTTATTTCAGAAATCAAACTCCATAATTTGAAGGCTACAATATTGGTAACATCAAACAGAAATATAAAATAATGAATTACAGACTGATTTATTGAGTAGTCTTTGAAAATTTAAAAGCAATATTCGAAAGTTCCTTGGGATAGAGATCAAAGACAGGGATTATCCATATGGTGTGTAATCTATAAAAATGTCAAATTACTATGTTGCACACCTGAAACTAATATAATATTGTAAGTCAACTATACTTCAATAAATTTTAAATAAGGAAAGCTGTAAAAAAAAATAAAAGGACAGTGATTATGCAATACTCATGAGTTTATGGTAAACGTTCTACATCAAGATAATAACAGATAATGCTAAGAGCTTTAATAGTTTTATTTTATTCAATTTTCACAATGGCCATGTGAGTAAGTTATATTTATTATATACACTCTATAGTTGCAGAAACCAAGGGTTAGAAGAGCTATGTGATTTCCCAAAGTCACACAGCTAGTAAGTGCCACAGACTGTAATTAAACTCCAGACAGAGATGGGAGCTCCCAACTTAATGCCTGTATTACACTGCAATCTCTCAAAGTTTAGTGCTATTGAAGGGATAGAGGCTATTTAATGTTTGCGTACAACTACCTGATAAAACTCTACACTTAGTGAATAGCCACAGAAATCTCCTATGGAGAAACTTACAAATCAGCAGCTTTCTAGCAAGAGGAGTTACTATAATATAAAGATCTCTCTGAAAAGAAATTCACAAATCAAGCTAAATTTCAATATCAAGAATTTTCAGATTTTCAAAATTGTGTTGATCATTGCTCAAAACAAAAAAAAAACTAACCCAAAAAACAAACAAAAAACCCTGACAGCTAAGAAATTCAATTTAACTACCTATATTCATTAAAAAATAGTTGTGGAACTGTGTTTTCAGTTCCTTACCTCAAATGTAGTTTTTTTTTTTTTTTTTTTTTTTGCAGTACATGGGCCTCTCACTGTTGTGGTCTCTCCCGTTGCGGAGCACAGGCTCCAGACGCGCAGGCTCAGCGGCCATGGCTCACGGGCCTAGCCGCTCCGCGGCGTGTGGGATCTTCCCGGACTGGGTCACGAACCCGTGTCCCCTGCATTGGCAGGCGGACTCTCAAGCACTGCGCCACCAGGGAAGCCCTTTAATGCTACTTTTCAGTCATTAGTTCATTCATTTATTTACTCAACAAGTAGTTTTAAACACTAAATAAATGTAAGGTACAGTGCTATCAGGGAGAAATGCCTTCAATGAGTTTATAATCTGGTAATAGTCTTTGACTAACAAAAATTAGGAAATAAAATTATATTTGTTGAGAAGACTGAGAAATATTCAGATTAATTAAAGTTGAATTTTAAGGAATAAATAGATCCTGAATAATTTAACACTATTATAGTTGAAACAAGATACTACTGATTATTTCTTTGTTGTTATTGTTTATGCTTTTAACAAAGATATCAGCCTCTTAAATAAAGGCAGTTGTAAAATATGGTAGAATAAGGTAGTTTTACTCTGGTGAATACTGTGGTAGAGATCTGTAATAAAAAATAATTAGTTGTCTTTGGTAGAAACTTTTATTATATTTGAGAGATAAGTCTTTTTTGTGAAAATTCCAATAAAAGAAAAAAAAGCACATTTCAAACTATATTTTTATTGCTAGCTAGTTACATATTTAGAGTTTATTTTTATCCACGTAATGTAATAGTATTTCCAAATTTAACATGCATCTTTCGATTACATAAAACAAATAACACTCCATTAACATGGTTTATACTCTAAATTATTTAGAATTATTAAATTATTAGCAGAAAGGAAAGCTAAGATAACTGGCTAGATTGCATTCTTTTGTTTTGATGGGACATCTTGCTGTGACCAGTCTGATGGTAAAGAATTCAAGAAACATCTCACAGGCAGAGGCAAGTATGGGAAAATGTTAAACTAAAAACAAAAACAAACTTAAAATTGGTCTACTGCTATCCAACCTGATCTTATGACAAAAATCAATTAAACAACCATATCCAATTTCTCATCCTGCTCAGTATAAATATCTCATTATCTACTTTCCTACTAGAGTTTACTTGCATGTAAACTGTCAATATCAGAGAACTTCAGAGAAGGAAAAGAAAATAAATGGACCAAACTATGGTTTGCTAAAGGCATAGTTTTACACTCATTCTCTGAAAAAGGCAGTATCTCAAGCACAGCAAATTTTTCCCTACACCAGTTTATAAAATATATCTTTGGCTTACTGTCTTTTCTTATAGCCCCCTCCCAAATTTATAGAATATTATCAAAGGTTTCTATTTATTCAGCAAATTTTGAACAATCACTCTGTGCTAGGCACATTGCCATGCAGTGGGAATACAATTATGGGTACAATATAATCTCTGCATCCATAGTATTTGGGTCAAGAGTGCTCATCAGGGTCATATTGTAAATGGGGGGTATCAGGAATTCGTTCGCTCTAAAAATATGTGATTCTTCCATCCCGCCTAACTTTCTTCAGAAAAAGAAATACAGGGCTTTAAGTGATAGCTGATAATAAAGACAAAATTTCCCCTCTCTCTTTAACTTCCTAGTATTAGCCCAACTTTAACAATCTAACTTCAGACATTCAGGGGATAAGAAAGGGGCAGTATACCTTGATTTATTCAGATCATAAATGAACCTTACACATTTTTCTTAACTGAAATATTTTTAAAGTATATTACCACAGAAGGAAATTCTCACATATGCTGCAACATGAATGACTTTGAAGACATTACGTTCAGTGAAATAAGTCAGTCACAAAAGGACAAACATTATATGATTCCACCTAGATGAGATATCTACAATAGTCCAATTTAGAGACAGAAAGTAGAATGATTGCCAGGGGCTGGGAGGAGGGAGGAATGGGGAGTGTTTAATGTGTACACAGTTTCAGTTTGAGAAGATGAAAAAGTTCTGGAGATGGATGGTACTGATGGTGCAGAACAATGTGAATGTACTTAGTACCACAGAACTATACACTTAAAAAAGATTAATGACTAGAAAACATATGAAAGAATAAATCTCACTGGAAAGGTAAATATATAGTAAAGGTAATGGATTAATCACTTATAAAGCCAGTATGGAGGTTAAAAGACAAAATAGTAGAAATTACTATGATTAAAATAATTAGTTAAGGGATACACAATACAAAATATGTTAAATGTGACATTAAAAACATAAAACATGGGGGGATAAAAACGTTGAGCTTCAGAATATGATCAAACTGAAGTTATCAACTTAAAATAGACTGTTATAGATATAAGTTGTTATCTGTAAGCCTCTTGGTAACCACAAAGCAAAAACTACAGTAAATACATAAAAGATTAAGAGAAAGGAATATAACCATACCATACAGAAAGTTATCAAACCACAAGGGAAGAGAGCCAGAAAAGAAGAAAGAGAGAGGAAATACAAAAGCAGCCAGAAAACAATGAACATAATAACAATATGTACATACTATCAACAATTACTTTACATGTACATAGACTAAATGCTCCAATCAAAAGATACAGAGTGGCTGAATGGCTAAAAAAACTATCTATGTGCTGCCTATAAGAGACTCATGTCAGACATTAAGAACACACATAGACTGAAAATGGAGGGATGGAAAAAGATATTCCATGCAAATAGAAACTAAAAGAAAGCTGGAGCAGCTATACTTATATCAGATAAAATTGCCTTTAAAATAAAGACTGTAACAAGAGACAAAGAAAGGGGTTGCCGCCTAACGAGAAAGGCGTCAACCCAATGAGAAGATATAAGATTTATAAGTATATATGTACCCAACGTAGGAGCACCTAAATATATAAAGCAAATATTACCAGACCTAAATGGAGAAACAGACAGTAATACAGAAATAGTAGGGGACTTCAAAGTCCCAATTATGTCAATGGATAGATCCTCCAGGTGGAAAATCAATCAGAAATCATTGGTCTTAAGTGACACATTAGACCAGGTTAACCTAACAGATACACACAGGACATTCCATCCAAAAGGAAAAGAACACATTCTTCTCAAGTGCACATGGAATATTCTCCAGGATAGGTCATATTTATTAAAACAGGTCTTAATAAATTTAAGAGTACTGAAATCATATCAAGCATATTTTCTGACCACAATGGTATAAAACTAGAAATTACATGAAAAAACCTGCAAAATCAGCCAATATGTGGAGGTTAAACAACATGCTATTGAACAACCAATGGGTCAAAGAACAAATCAAAAGAGGAAAAAAATACCCTGAGACAAACAAAAATGGAAATTTGTATGGAACAACAAAACCCTGAGTAGCCAAAGCAATCTTGAGAAAGAAGAACAAAGCTGAAGGCACTATCCTTCTGGATTTCAAACTATATAGCAAAGCTATAGTAATTAAAACAATGTGGTATAAGTATAAAAACAGACCCATAGATCAATGGAACAGAGTAGAGAGCCCAGAAGTAAACCCATGCATATATGGTCAATTAGTTTATGACAAGGAACCAAGAATGTACAATGGGAAAAGGACAGTCTCGTCAATAAATGGTGTGGGGAAAACTGGACAGCCATATGCAAAAGAATGAAACTGGGCCACTTTCTTACATTACACACAAAAAATTAACTCAAAATGGATTAAAGACTTGAACATAAGACCTGTAACCATAAAACTCCCAGAAGAAAACGGGTGATAAGTTCCTTAACATAGGTTAACAAAATGAAAAGGGAACCTGAATAGGAGAAAATAATTGCAAATAATATATCTGATAAGGCGTTAATATCCTAACTATATAAAGAATTCATACAAGTCAATAGCAAAGGAAAAACATCCAATTAAAAAATGGGCAGACTACCTGAATAGATATTTTTCTAAAGAAGATGTACAGATGCCCAACAGGTACACAAAAAGATGCTCAACATCATTAATCATCAGGGAAATGTAAATCAAAACCAAAACAAGATATCACTTCACACCTGTCAGAATGGCTGCAGTCAAAAAGTCAAGAAATAAGTGTTGGTGAGGATGTGAAGTAAAGGGAACACTTATGCACTGTTGGTGGGAATGTAAACTGGTGTAGCCACTATAGAAAACGGTATGGAGTTTCCTCAAAAAATTAAAAATAGAACTATTGTATGATCTAGTATTTCTACTTCTGGGTATTTATCCAAAGAAAATGAAAACACTAACTTGAAACAATACACGCATCCTCATGTTCATTGCAGTACTAGATACAATAGTCAAGATATGGGAACAATTACCTAAGTGTCCATCGATTGATGAAGAAACTGTGATATATATTTACACAATGGAGTATTACTCATCCATAAAGAGAAAAATGAAATCTTGCCATCTGCAACAACATGGACAAACCTCAAGGGAAGTATGTTAAGTGAAATAAGTCAGAAAAAGACAAATACCAGACGATTTCTCTTTATGTGGTGTGGATTCTTTAAAAAAAAACCATAGTATAACCTCATAGTTATAGAGAACAGATTGGTAGTTGCCTTAGGTGGGGAGGGGGGAGGGGGGGAGAAAAGGATAAAGGAGGTCAAAAGGTAAAAAATGGATAAAATGGTAATCTTTATGTTATGTATATCTGATCATAATAAAAAGTATATTATCACAAAATAATATACAATTTTCTGAAACCTCTGCAATGGTAAATGGTAGTGTTCCATATTGTACATGGTTTTATGACAATGATCACAGGTGGTTACTCTGTTCTTCTGCCCTTGTTTCCCCAGGGCTTCTACTGACTTCAAGATCATATATCTCTCTAATACCTTTCTCACATCTTGGTAAATCTCATCTAGGGCATAATAAGGAAATTGAATTAATGGAGAAGTTTGGTTGGTTAGTACTCAAGAATATATACAATACTGAAAAAACCCACAAATCTAAAGATGGACATATGCTACATATACTAGAGATCAAGTAACTGTGTGAAGAGAAGATGAAACAGGTGACAACCAACAGAGTTGGCATGTTCTCTGGTCCATTAAGTCAATGGAGAAAATAAACATGGTATTAGTGACAGACCATAAAAGTAATGCTGGTGAAAGTTAGTGTAGTAATTACAAACTTCATTTGAAGACTCCTGATGGAAATATTAATCCACTAAAAGATGAAAATTCATTGTTTTCTGTCCTTCGGTTTGATTTTTTTGTTTGCGTTTTATCTTTAACTTGTCTAGTTGAATATTTCATCTTTAGGAAGAGGAAGAGAGCAATCAGGATACTTCTTATTGGGAGTCAATCCTGTTCAAGAAGGAGGAAAGCACTGATGGAATGTAAATTACTAGGCACTTGCATCCTGGAACTTATTTATTTGTTCTTATGTCTGCATTTATGCATATCTTTTCCCCTTGATATGTATCTCCTATTTATTCCCATCTTACTTCATCAAATGGTTTCTCTGAACTTTCACACTCAACTCTCCAATTACATACTTAATGTCTTAAATTTTTCTGTCTTAGTAAAAGCTATCCATTCATTTTTATATTACTTGATATCTGAGTTCCTAAAACATAGCAAAAACTGCTACTATAAGGAGAGCAATGCATAGCTAAAATATTCCACTTGTTTTTGAGTAATTTGCAATCAAGAGGAAAATGTCATTCTTTCATCCATTTATCCAACAAATATTTATTGAGCATCTCCGTCGTCCAAGACACTATTCTACAATCTGGGGTGACAAAATTCCTGATTTTATGGAGCTTAAAAGGTAGTGGAGGCATGGAAATAGATAAAAATGGATTGCATTTATAAAATTGTAATAAATTCTTTGAAGAAAAATAAGTCAGGATAAAATATATAGAATAATAGGTTAATGTGATGGAAAGGAATTGATTGAAAGTGATAAATTTTCTGTTTTCTAATTCAATTTCTGCTTACTGAAATCTAACAAATGAGAATCACCTAATTTTGCTTTATAAATTCAATATTTCCTTTTTTCACAGATTACTTCCCTAATTAGACATTTTGGAAGAAGCATCCTTACAAAGTATTCTTACAGCTTCTTAAATTAAACATGCTTTCATATGCATATCAAATTTAAAGTAATTTAATTTACCAGAATTACCATTAATTTGGTCTACATTTGTAACACACAAACAGTAAAACAACCTGTTAGATGTGCATACATTTGTTTTATTAAGTTTTATGATTCTTGTGCAACCCTTCATTCCTCAAGTTACACTGGTCTGGAAGTGATAGTAAGATCATAACAATAATAATGACAGTAACAATAAATACCCAGACTCATGCACACATTTATATTGAGAACAGAAGCCATTTACTACCATGCAGCTTACTCTTACGGTAATTGAGCTTTAATATACCAGAGAAATGTTCTCCAGGAGGATAAAAGATGTAAAGAATGTCATTGTTCCTTCTAGGAACTTCCCCCAAATCCTATTTACATAAATAGCAAACCATTAGACTTTTCAGTAAATGTTATCAAAAACAGTTTACTCTGTAAGACTCTTCAAAATCTTTACATTACCTTATTCTGGAATAAGAGTAAACATTGATGAGGTAGATTAACATTTCCAGAGAGTAAAAATAGTAAGTGCAAATGTATATACGCAGAAATACACACACACACACACACACACACACACACACACACACATTTCCTCATTGAGAGTGCAGAGTGGTTAGTTAATAATGATAGAAACATGGACCAAGTTTATGAAGTCATTGTGTTATAAATAAGGATGTATTTTATTTTATTATGTGGGGTAAAAATCAAATGACGCATTTAAACCAGGATTTTGCTACAGGCTATGTAAAAATTGGTTTGTGGGCTGGGCTGAAGAGGAAAAGAGACTGGAAGAAAGATGATAGTTAAGGAAAAAAGATTCTGCTGGAATCCAGGCCCAAAATGATGAAGTTTCTATTTAGATATGAAGGAAATATGATACATCTGAGCAATAACTATGTGATTTTAGGTCAAGGTGGATGTGCATTAGGAGAAGAAAGGAGATCATTTTTAGTCTAAAGTTTCTAATTCCAGAATTTTTTGGATTGTAGTCTCAATAGCCAATACAGGAGGCATAGGAGATAAACTAATTCTTATGAGAAAACAGTTTAATTTTTGACCCATTATGTTTCAATTGTTCATTATGTTCAGTTTAGTCAGAAACACTAAGTAGCAGTTATATAGGTTAGGAGAGGATGTATTGTTACATACACAGAACAGACAATAATTCTTATATATTGACAAAGAAATTCTCTCCTTGATCAAACTCTAGCCAGACTCCCCTCAGCCCTCTTCTTGACTAGGCCAAAACAGTGGCTTATAAAGACTTGAACAGACACTTAACACAGTTTCTAGTAGCATCCCCAGGGTGCAGCCCTATTCCCTTTAAATGCCTGCCTGAGAAAAATCAAGGCTGCCTCAAGTATTTACGGTTTATTCAGCCAACATCTGAAGAAAGGGCCCCTGCCTTCCAGCCTCTACGGAAGGGTAGGAGCCTAACTTTGATAAGCAACAGTTAGCAAACTCAGATAGGTTTCACATAGACAAACAACATCTTTTGAGTTTTTGTAATTTTTCACTTCCCTGACTCTAGTCAAGGCTCTGCCATCCTACCTCTATATTCCCTCGTTCTAGCTTTAAAACAATCACCTCTCCAAAAATCAGAAGAGCTCAGTTCTTTCCCCCTCAATTTAAATACTGTGATGCCTTGCATTGATAATATTCTCAGGGCAAGTAGTTAAAACACACTAATCTAGCATTTTGAAGATGGCTGCATTATCATTTGATTAGGTACACTCTCTTAAAGGAGGTCACTAAGACAATTTGAACCATAGCTAATCTCCTGGATTTTTAATTTTCTTGGTCTTCCTTTTATTTAGCCTTTCTCATCTCTAGTTTCTTGCCTTCCCAGTTTCTCTAGCATCTAATGCAATTTTTTTTTTTTGTATCCCGGTTCATAGATCGCTTCCTCACTCTTAGATAAGACTAATAACCTAAGGTTTTAATTTCTTTGATGTACTCAAAAAACATCTTTTATGAGTTGGATCCAGGGTCCACAACATGTAAGTGGTGTGGTATGACCTGGGTCTGACACTTTGCCTGATTCAGAGATAGTCAGGTGTTACTGGTGCCTGCTATTGGCCGACATATAAATATCATAACTATTTGTAGTTTATTAGGGGGAAAAAGCCAACAAAAACTGCAACTATTATACAGGATAGCATTATTATAAATTGTGAGTGTGTGTATGTGTGTGTGTCTAATATCTACTTCAAAATCATCTATGAGCTTGACAAGCAAGACTCAGAGTTTTATTTAGAGGAAGAATGAAGTAACTATTCGGGGATTTAAAAACAACGTAGGTCTCAACTCTAACATAACAGAAAATCCACAGATACAATGAGTCATTTTAACTTTTATGCACAGACTCCACAGCATTATTCTTCTCTTTTGTTTAGTTTTGTCTTTTGGTTTTCTTTCCAATCTGATTAATTTTCACTTTTATCCTCCATATTTTTAATTTTATTTTCTTCATGGGTTTTTTCCCTTATTTCCTCTAATGCACTTTAGTTCACTTATAAATTTATCTACCCACTTACATCTTAATTTAATTCTGTTATTTTTTTATGTCAGCCAATTCAATCATCATAGCTTTCTTTTACTGAGAAACTGCAACTTTCCTAGGATTCAATCTGCTTCGTACAATAATTCATTGGGGGAATGTTTTTACCTTTAAGCCTGTAGCTTAGTGGTCCCTTTTTCTTTGGTCTGAATTATTTTTCATAATCTCTATACTTTTGTTATATGTTCTCTAGTTATTTTCAAATGAAATATCCAAATATCCAGATTTGTGTATGTTTTATTCCTCTCATTGTGCATGCAGGCATTGGCTGGGCTCTTTTACTCAGATTAGCAACTAGAGAACAGGTTAGTGTCTATAATAGTTTTCAGACAAATTCTAATTTCTAGCCCAGAGCTGCCACACCTGCCTCACTTTCTAATTCTCTGATACCTTAAATAACATAATTCATTAGAATCTATATAATTCCCAAGATTTCATGCTCTAATCCTCTTCCTGACTCTGCTCTCACAAACATCAATGGAAGTTATCCTTTCTAGGCAATAATGTTTGTTAGCCTCTCTTCTACTGTTAACTGTTAAAGACATAAGGGGTACTATTAAACTCTGACATCAATGGTGTCTTATAAGGGGAGACCACACAAAGGTCATGAAGTCAAAATTCAAATGCAAAATTCACTACTAATTTAACTTATCTGAATAAGGAGCAAAGACAGGATTCTCATACAAAAAGACTGTACATATAGAAGGTTAGGTAGAAGAAGGATTATCCCTATTACCTTACATCTATCTAGATGTTGGAGAACACATCTACTTGAGGTTCCCAGGTGAGCTGACTCTCTGGGCCCAAAAGCAAAGGAGATGGGTGTAGGAAGAGAAAAAGAGTGAAGAGAATAACTTTCTGTTTCATCCTGGCCTAGAAAAGAGAAAGCTGTTTTTCAGGCACAGTAAATTAATTACCTCGTGGTAAATGTATCTCCTAGAATTGGAGGAGAGTTAAGTTATCTCTTTTTCAATGAACAGAAAAAGGGGTGTTGTTTATTTGGCTTCCTGAAACTCTGGCATCATAGAAAATATAGCAAACATTTATGTCAAGAAACGTTGTTTATATTAAAAAAAGTTGCGTGCTGATATTATTCTAAGTCATTAATGCCTAAGAAATGTTAATTTTCTAATCTTTCTCTTAAATGAAGAAACCGGTTAACCTTCCATTTTCTTCATTGGTCAAATAAATGGGTATTCTAACTCTTTACCAGATGAATCCATTGCAGATATTATGGAACTAATGCTAAAATATGAAAGACATCTCCCTGGAAATAAATGGTTCAGGCACATATTGCCTGTATTTCTATGGTGATATAATAATTTTATAACACTGAATCAGCTCATCAGCAGCCAGTATTTTATTCATTGCAAAGAAGTGCGTGCTGTAGATCTATGTGTGAACAAACAATTTGTTGGTATAGATTATCTCACAGGAGAACAAAATTGTACAGTAGCAAAATGAAAGTTTTCTTCCTCATTTTTGTGTCTTCACAAGAGATAGTTTTACCACTAATAGTTATAATCACTAAAAATGATTTTTTCTTCATACAGTCTTGAAAAGCAAAATATTACATTAATTTGCTTAATTTTAGAATTCAGATATTTACATTCTTTACAAAGTATTTAGATTCTTCTACTACTATGGATTTATTTTTGGTCTTACTTTTTCATTCATTCAGAAATATTGATAAGTACCTACTCTGTTTGAGACAATGTACTTGCAAGAATATGTAAGTTAGAGTAGCTGCCCCCATGGAGCACATTTTCTATATTTTACAAAATTGGTATAATATTTACACTATTTTTTACAGTTTTTTAACATGATACATTGTCTTAAATTATTTATATTGTAAAATATTACTTGAAAATATCATTATATAATATTTGTATAATGTTGCATTTGTAGATAAGTCACAGCATACTTAACCCATTTCTTATTTCTGGACAGTTTGGCTGCTCTCAATTTTTCACAATTACAATGGTGTTGCCAAGACAAACTATATGCAATCACTTTAAAGTACATCTGTTTTGTTTTGGTTTGGTTTTTAGGATACATTTTAGAGTCCAAGTTTTTAATCATTTAAAAACCATGTTATAGGAACTTCCCTGGTGGTGCAGGGGTTAAGAATCTGCCTACCAATGCAGGGGACACAGGTTCGATCCCTGGTCTGGGAAGATCCCACATGCTGCGGAGCAAGTAAGTCTGTGTGCCACAACTACCGAGCCTGCACTCTAGAGCCCGCGAGCCACAACTACTGAGCCTGCATGCCACAACTACTGGGTCCGTGCGCCTAGAGCCCATGCTTCTCAACAAGAGAAGTCACCACAATGAGAAGCCCAGGCACCACAATGAAGAGTAGCTCCCGCTCGCCACAACTAGAGAATGCCCGCGCGCAGCAACGAAGACCCAACGCAGCCATAAAAGAAAAAAAAACATTTTATAAACATTGACAAGTGTACCTGATTGTCTAACTCAATTATTTTCTATATTTCTTGGTTGACTTAGTGCAAAAAAAGTGTTATATGTGTCATATTACATATATATAATTTTAATAATAAAATTGCACTGGGCAATTTAAATAAATCCTATAACCTAATCACCTTAAGTTGTTTCTAGATATTTGAGATATTTTTATTCTCCCAGCTGAAAAAGAAATCTAGATGATCCAACTTTAGGTAAACGTTAATCTATGTAATTAGTTTCTAATCTATACCTTCACAACCCAGTAGTTCCTGAAGGTATGACAGTTATTAGAGCACAGTAATCAATGTTCATAACAATTGCCCTATTGAATGATAAAATTGTTTTCAGTTTATTTGATGTTAAGTTATGGATTATTTCAAAGCTAATTACTTGTATTAGCAGGCTATTAAATATTTGCTGATTGTTTATAAAAGATTATTTTCATTCAAGACATTTTTCTGTCATCTCCATTATATCTTACTAATGATTTGGAGAGTATGGGAGTACACTTTCCTAAATGTGATTTTTTTACACCTAACCCATGTGGATCAGAGTCTTCAAAGTCTTCAAAAAGACACAACAGGTGTGAAAGAATGAAACAGGGAGAGTGTAGCTCTAACCTCTGAATTATTAGCTAAAATTACTAATAGATTATAACTTTCATCTTTTTACTCATAGAAGGGGAAAACAATACCATTCTACCATCTGAGTTACATTGCTAGCTCAGGTCAGATCAATGGCAAATTTGAATGGAATATTTTATAACTGTTTCCATATTTGAATAGTTTCCAATAGTTTAGAACTTTGAATGTTAAATTATTCCTAAATAATAAAAATGACAGAAACTCCACTCTAAAGTGACCCAAATTCATTAAAAATATGTTCACTCTGTTTAGTAAATGAAAATTTGAAGTGTTCACTAATGGTTTCACCTACCAAGACAAATTTATTCTTTGGTCTGGGTAATCACGGATTTATTAATTTAGGTGACATAGGCTAAAATTACCTGAGTTATGTAAATGATCTCAATCTTTGTTTATGTGTGTATATAATATTTGATCTCAACTATTAATTGTAGTATTCAAAACTGTGAACTGTTTTCCAGCAAATAATTACACTAAAAATTATTTAACTTTTTGGTTCTTATAGATTAAACTCACTTTTAATTAGACAGTAATTATCTCTATGGTTTTAATATTATTGAATACTCACAAAATGTATTGGCCATTACACATTTCATCCTTTAAGGATAAACGGCTATCTGGGTAATTAAATGGGTAACTGATTTAATGGATTTCTACACTAACAAAATTAAATAACTACCTGGCCCTTAATTTCTTTATTTTTTAAAGATCAGACACACACAAAACTAGAACTAGCACCCAGGTATGAAGGATTCACAGCAATTTTCAAATAGTGATGACAGCTTGAGTGCTTATTCACCAGGCACTATTTCATTTTAACTCATACCTCTCCTTTAGGAAGATGAAGATGTGCTCCCCATGTTACACATGATGAAATTTTGAACACTGAAAAATTACATAACTTGTTTCAGTTCTTTACATCTTGTATGACAAAGCCAGGATTTAAGTCCAGGCAATGAGACTTATAAATTCACTCTATTAAACGTCATATTAAATAGTATACTGTCTTATAAAATGTATATAAACTATAAGAGGAATAGTAACAGAAGCTCAGAAGAAGAGAGAATTCTTGGCTTAAATTAAAATTCTCCTGACAAAACAGGAGCCTCATCTAACATGCATTGCATACCATCCAGGTTTAGGACAATTTTGAATTCATTATCTTATATAAGCCTCAAAAATTCTATAATAATTGTTTCTTCAAAATTAATAAAACCGGTAACTGGGATTTGAACCCAGGCTCTCTCCAGAATAACAGATCATCTTCTCTCTGCTACAATATTTCTACTTATTAAACATAGTAAAGAAAGTGCTTGAGACTGAATTTTTTCAATGTGATGTCCCTCAAAAATATGGCCTAAGTTATTATGAAATTAACAAAGAAAAAACACTGTTTTTTTACTAGCATTTCAGTGTTTAATATATATGTTATTAAGATACAGCTTTAACTGAATAAAATTTAAAAGTATTATTAAGCATTGGCTGAATTCTATGCTGTGTTTTATGGTATTAGCAAAAGCTTTTAATTTAACATATGGTGATAGCTATTCTCCTATTTTATCATGAATATTACAATATTATTCATAAAACAATCAGCACTTCTCTGATTAAAGATAACATAACTATTTACCAAAACTTCACTGTTTCTTAACTACTTTATAAAAGTTAAGCTGGAACGAAGGCGGAAGATGGCGGAAGAGTAAGACGCGGAGATCACCTTCCTCCCCACAGATACACCAGAAATACATCTACACGTGGAACAACTCCTACAGAACACCTACTGAAGGCTGGCAGAAGACCTCAGACCTCCCAAAAGGCAAGAAACTCCCCACGTACCTGGGTAGGGCAAAAGAAAAAACAGAGACAAAAGAATAGGGACGGCACCTGCACCAGTGGGAGGGAGCTGTGAAGGAGGAAAAGTTTCCACACTCTAGGAAGCCCCTTCGCGGGCGGAGACTGCGGGAGGCGGAGGGGGGAGCTTCGAAGCTGCGGAGGAGTGCACAGCAACCGGTGCGGAGGGCAAAGCGGGGAGATTCCCGCACAGAGGATCGGTGCCGACCGGCACTCACCAGCCGGAGAGGCTTGTCTGCTCACCCGCCGGGGCGGGCGGGGCTGCGAGCTGAGGCCGGAGCGCAGGGAGAGGACTGGGGTTGGCGGCTTGAACATAGCCTGAAGGGGTTAGTGCACCACAGCTAGCCGGGAGGGAGTCCGGGGAAAAGCCTGCACCTGCCGAAGAGGCAGGAGACTTTTCCTTCCCTCTTTGTTTCCTGGGGCGTGAGGAGAGGGGTTTAAGAACGCTGCTTAAAGGAACTCCAGAGACGGGCGTGAGCCGCGGCTAAAAGCGCGAACCCCAGAGACGGGCGCGAGCCGCGGCTGAAAGCGCGGAATCCAGAGACGGGCGCAAGCCGCGGCTAAAAGCGCGGACCCCAGAGGCGGGCGGGAGACGTTAAGGCTGCTGCTGCCGCCACCGAGGGGCCTGTGTGCGAGCACAGGTCACTCTCCACACCCCTCTTCCGCGGAGCCTGTGCAGCCCGCCACTGCCGGGTTCCCGGGATCCAGGGACAACTTCCCCGGGAGAGCGCACAGCGCGCCTCAGGCTGGTGCAAAGTCACGCCGGCCTTTGCCACCGCAGGCCCGCCCCACACTCTGTGCCCCTCCGTCCCCGCCGGCCTGAGTGCGCCAGAGCCCCCAATCAGCGGCTCTTTTAACCCCATCCTGTCTGAGCAAAAAACAGACGCCCTCCAGCGATCTACACGCAGTGGCAGGGCCAAATCCAAAGCTTAGCCCTGGGAGCTGTGAGAACAAAGAAGAGAAAGGGAAATCTCTCCCAGCAGCCTCAGAAGCAACGGATTAAAGCTCCACAATCAACTTGATATACCCTGCATCTGTGGAATACCTGAATAGACAACCAATCATCCCAAATTAAGGAAGTGGACTTTAGGAGCAAGATCTATGATTTTTTCCCCTTTCCTCTTTTTGTGAATGTGTATGTGTATGCTTCTGTGTGAGATCTTGTCTGTATAGTCTTGCTTCCACCATTTGTCCTAGGGTTCTATCCGTCCATGTTTATTTTTTTTAATTTTTTTCCTTAATAATTAATTTTAATAACGTTATTATACTTTACCTTCGTTCTTTCTTTCCTTCTTTCCGTCCCTCCTTCCCTCCTTTAGACAACGAATCATCCCAAATTGAGGAGGTGGTCTCTGACAGCAAGATTTAGGATTTTTCCCCATTTACCTCTTTTAGTGAGGGTGTATGTGTATGCTTCTGTGTAAGATTTTGTCTGTATAGCTTTGCTTCCAACATTTGTCCTAAGGTTCTTTCCGTCCCTTTTTTTTTTTTTTCTAAATAAGAATTTTTTAATTCAACAACTTTATTATACTTTATTTTATTTTTACTGTATCTTCTTTCTTTCTGTCTTTTTTCCTTCTTTCCCTCCTTCCTTCCTTCCTCCCTCCCTCCCTCCCTCCTTTCTTTCCTTCTTGCCTTCTTTCCTTCTTTGCTTCTTTCTTTCTTTCTTCCTTCCTTCCTACCCTCCTTTCCTTCTTTCTTTCCTCATACTTCTACTAATTCCCTCTACTTTTTCTCCCTTTTATCCTGAGCCTGTGGATGAAAAGCTTTTGGTGCTCCAGCCAGGAGGCAGGGCTCTGCCTCTGAGGTAGGACAGCCAACTTCAGGACACTGATCAACAAGAGACCTCCCAGCTCCACATAATATCAAACGGCGAAAATCTCCCAGAGACCTCCATCTTAACACCAGCACCCAGCTTCACTCAACGACCAGTAAGCCACAGTGCTGGAAAACCTATGCCAAACAACTAGCAAAACAGGAACACAACCCCACCCATTAGCAGAGAGGCTGCCTAAAATCATAATAAGGCCACAGACACCCCCAAACACACCACCAGATGTGAACCTGCCCACTAGAGAGACAAGATCCAGCCTCATCCACCAGAACACAGGCACTAGTCCCCTCCACCAGGAAGCCTACACAACCCACTGAACCAACCTTAGCCACTGGAGACAGACATCAAAAACAGGAGGAACTACAAACCTGCAGCCTGCAAAAAGGAGACCCCAAACACAGTAAGATAAGCAAAATGAGAAGACAGAAAAACACACAGCAGATAAAGGAGCAAGATAAAAATGCACTAGACCTAACAAATGAAGAGGAAATAGGCAGTCTACCTGAAAGAGAATTCAGAATAATGATAGTAAGGTTGATCCGAAATCTTGGAGATAGAATGGACAATAGATTGGACAAAATGCAAGAATCAGTTAACAAGGACCTAGAAGAACTAAAGATGAAACAAGCAACGATGAACAACACAATAAATGAAATTAAAAGTACTCTAGATGGGATCAATAGCAGAATAACTGAGGCAGAAGAACGGATAAGTGACCTGGAAGATAAAATAGTGGAAATAACTACTGCAGAGCAGAATAAAGAAAAAAGAATGAAAAGAACTGAGGACAGTCTCAGAGACCTCTGGGACAACATTAAACGCACCAACATTCGAATTATAGGGGTTTCAGAAGAAGAAGAGAAAAAGAAAGGGACTGAGAAAATATTTGAAGAGATTATAGTTGAAAACTTCCCTAATATGGGAAAGGAAATAGTTAATCAAGTCCAGGAAGCACAGAGAGTCCCATACAAGATAAATACAAGGAGAAATACGCCAAGACACATATTAATCAAACTGTCAAAAATTAAATACAAAGAAAGCATATTAAAAGCAGCAAGGGAAAAACAACAAATAACACATAAGGGAATCCCCATAAGGTTAACAGCTGATCTCTCAGCAGAAACCCTACAAGCCAGAAGGGAGTGGCAGGACATACTGAAAGTGATGAAGGAGAAAAACATGCAGCCAAGACTACTCTACCCAGCAAGGATCTCATTCAGATTTGATGGAGAAATTAAAACCTTTACAGACAAGCAAAAGCTGAGAGAGTTCAGCACCACCAAACCAGCTTTACAACAAATGCTAAAGGATCTTCTCTAGGCAAGAAACACAAGAGAAGGAAAAGACCTATAATAACGAACCCAAAACAATTTAGAAAATGGGAATAGGAACATACATATCGATAATTACCTTAAATGTAAATGGACTAAATGCTCCCACCAAAAGACACAGATTAGCTGAATGGATACAAAAACAAGACCCTTATACATGCTGTCTACAAGAGACCCACTTCAGACCTAGAGACACATACAGACTGAAAGTACGGGGATGGAAAAAGATATTCCATGCAAATGGAAGCCAAAAGAAAGCTGGAGTAGCAATTCTCATATCAGACAAAATAGACTTTAAAATAAGGACTATTAAAAGAGACAAAGAAGGACACTACATAATGATCAAGGGATCGATCCAAGAAGAAGATATAACAATTGTAAATATTTATGCACCCAACATAGGAGCACCTCAATACATAAGGCAAATACTAACAGCCATAAAAGGGGAAATCGACAGTAACACATTCATAGTAGGGGACTTAAACACCCCACTTTCACCCATGGACAGATCATCCAAAATGAAAATAAATAAGGAAACACAAGCTTTAAATGATACATTAAACAAGATGGACTTCATTGATATTTATAGGACACTCCATCCAAAAACAACAGAATACACATTTTTCTCAAGTGCTCATGGAACATTCTCCAGGATAGATCATATCTTAGGTCACAAATCAAGCCTTGGTAAATTTAAGAAAATTGAAATTGTATCAAGTATCTTTTCTGACCACAACGCCATGAGACTAGATATCAATTACAGGAAAAGATCTGTAAAAAATACAAACACATGGAGGCTAAACAATACACTACTTAATAATGAAGAGATCACTGAAGAAATCAAAGAGGAAATCAAAAAATACCTAGAAACAAATGACAATGGAGACACAACGACCCAAAACCTGTGGGATGCAGCAAAAGCAGTTCTACAGGGGAAGTTTATAGCAATACAAGCCCACCTTAAGAAGCAGGAAACATCTCAAATAAACAACCTAACCTTGCACCTCAAGCAATTAGAGAAAGAAGAACAAAAAAACCCCAAAGCTAGCAGAAGGAAAGAAATCATAAAAATCAGATCAGAAATAAATGAAAAAGAAATGAAGGAAACAATAGCAAAGATCAATAAAACTAAAAGCTGGTTCTTTGAGAAGATAAACAAAATAGATAAACCACTAGCCAGACTCATTAAGAAAAAAAGGGAGAAGACTCAAATCAACAGAATTAGAAATGAAAAAGGAGAGGTAACAACTGACACTGCAGAGATAAAAGAGATCATGAGAGATTACTACAAGCAACTCTATGCCAATAAAATGGACAATCTGGAAGAAATGGACAAATTCTTAGAAATGCACAACCTGCCAAGACTGAATCAGGAAGAAATAGAAAATATGAACAGACCAATCACAAGCACTGAAATTGAAACTGTGATTAAAAATCTTCCAACAAAGAAAAGCCCAGGACCAGATGGCTTCACAGGCGAATTCTATCAAACATTTAGAGAAGAGCTAACACCTATCCTTCTCAAACTCTTCCAAAATATAGCAGAGGGAGGACCACTCCCTAACTCCTTCTACGAGGCCACCATCACCTTGATACCAAAACCAGACAAGGATGTCACAAAGAAAGAAAACTACAGGCCAATATCACTGATGAACATAGATGCAAAAATCCTCAACAAAATACTAGCAAACAGAATCCAACAGCACATTAAAAGGATCATACACCATGATCAAGTGGGGTTTATTCCAGGAATGCAAGGATTCTTCAATATACGCAAATCTATCAATGTGATAAACCATATTAACAAATTGAAGGAGAAAAACCATATGATCATCTCAATAGATGCAGAGAAAGCTTTTGACAAAATTCAACACCCATTTATGATAAAAACCCTGCAGAAAGTAGGCATAGAGGGAACTTTCCTCAACATAATAAAGGCCATATATGACAAGCCCACAGCAAACATCATCCTCAATGGTGAAAAACTGAAAGCATTTCCACTAAGATCAGGAACAAGACAAGGTTGCCCACTCTCACCACTATTATTCAACATTGTTTTGGAAGTTTTAGCCACAGCAATCAGAGAAGAAAAGGAAATAAAAGGAATCCAAATTGGAAAAGAAGAAGTAAAGCTGTCACTGTTTGCAGATGACATGATCCTATACATAGAGAACCCTAAAGATGCTACCAGAAAACTACTAGAGCTAATCAATGAATTTGGTAAAGTGGCAGGATACAAAATTAATGCACAGAAATCTCTGGCATTCCTATACACTAATGATGAAAAATATGAAAGTGAAATCAAGAAAACACTCCCATTTACCATTGCAACAAAAAGAATAAAATATCTAGGAATAAACCTACCTAAGGAGACAAAAGACCTGTATGCAGAAAATTATAAGACACTGATGAAAGAAATTAAAGATGATATAAATAGATGGAGAGATATACCATGTTCTTGGATTGGAAGAATCAACATTGTGAAAATGACTCTACTACCCAAAGCAATCTATAGATTCAATGCAATCCCTATCAAACTACCACTGGCATTTTTCACAGAACTAGAACAAAAAATTTCACAATTTGTATGGAAACACAAAAGACCCCGAATAGCCAAAGCAATCTTGAGAACGAAAGAAGGAACTGGAGGAATCAGGCTCCCTAACTTCAGACTATACTACAAAGCTACAGTCATCAAGACGGTATGGTACTGGCACAAAAACAGAAAGATAGATCAATGGAACAGGATAGAAAGCCCAGAGATAAACCCATGCACATATGGACACCTTATCTTTGATAAAGGTGGCAGTAATGTACAATGGAGAAAGGACAGCCTCTTCAATAAGTGGTGCTAGGAAAACTGGACAGGTACATGTAAAAGTATGAGATTAGATCACTCCCTAACACCATACACAAAAATAAGCTCAAAATGGATTAAAGACCTAAATGTAAGGCCAGAAACTATCAAACTCTTAGAGGAAAACATAGGCAGAACACTCTATGACATAAATCAAAGCAAGATCCTTTCTGACCCACCTCCTAGAGTAATGGAAATCAAAACAAAAATAAACAAATGGGACCTAATGAAACTTCAAAGCTTTTGCACAGCAAAGGAAACCATAAACAAGACCAAAAGACAACCCTCAGAATGGGAGAAAATATTTGCAAATGAAGCAACCGACAAAGGATTAATCTCCAAAATTTACAAGCAGCTCATGCAGCTCAATAACAAGAAAACAAACAACCCAATCCAAAAATGGGCAGAAGACCTAAATAGACATTTCTCCAAAGAAGATATACAGACTGCCAACAAACGCATGAAAGAATGCTCAACATCATTAATCATTAGAGAAATGCAAATCAAAACTACAATGAGATATCATCTCACACCAGTCAGAATGGCCATCATCAAAAAATCTAGAAACAATAAATGCTGGAGAGGGTGTGGAGAAAAGGGAACGCTCTTGCACTGCTGGTGGGAATGTGAATTGGTTCAGCCACTATGGAGAACAGTATGGAGGTTCCTTAAAAAACTACAAATAGAACTACCATATGACCCAGCAATCCCACTACTGGGCATATACCCTGAGAAAACCATAATTCAAAAAGAGTCATGTACCAAAATGTTCATTGCAGCTCTATTTACAATAGCCCGGAGATGGAAACAACCTAAGTGCCCGTCATCGGATGAATGGATAAAGAAGATGTGGCACATATATACAATGGAATATTACTCAGCCATAAAAAGAAATGAAATTGAGCTATTTGTAATGAGGTGGATAGACCTAGAGTCTGTCATACAGAGTGAAGTAAGTCAGAAAGAAAAAGACAAATACCGTATGCTAACACATATATATGGAATTTAAGAAAAAAAAATGTCATGAAGAACCTAGGGGTAAAGCAGGAATAAAGACGCAGACCTCCTAGAGAACGGACTTGAGGTTATGGGGAGGGGGAAGGGTGAGCTGTGACAGGGCGAGAGAGAGTCATGGGCATATACACACTAACAAACGCAGTAAGGTAGATAGCTAGTGGGAAGCAGCCGCATGGCACAGGGATATTGGCTCGGTGCTTTCTGACAGCCTGGAGGGGTGGGATAGGGAGGGTGGGAGGGAGGGAGACGCAACAGGGAAGACATATGGGAACATATGTTTATGTATGACTGATTCACTTTGTTATAAAGCAGAAACTAATACACCATTGTAAAGCAATTATACCCCAATAAAGATATTAAAAAAAATAATAATAAAAAAATAAAAATAAAAAAAAAATAGAAAAAAAAAAAAAGTTAAGCTGGAGTTGTACACTCTGTTATTATTAGAGCAAACCAATGTGTCAAATGATGATAAAATAGGGACAAAAGTATAAAAAGATAAATTTCTATTATTGATTAGATGAGAAAATTCTGATTTAAAATAATTTCAGACAATAAGTAACATTATCAGTAGTACAATTTAACCCATTTTGGAATTATAAGTGTCATTATATTTAATACATTGTATTAATTCATTTCAAATAAATGTTTTAAGTAAACATCGTGCATATAAATCTAATGTTAATGGCAAGATTTTAGGCAATTTACATTTTTAATGATTAGTAAATAATTGCAATACATTCTACCACTCTACGTAATAGGAAAATCTGATCAATAGAAATGGCAAACTAATAACTATATTTTCCAGCATTCTGCTAATAAAATACTTTGGTAGAATAGTCTTTCTTATTGTATCAAAATGCATTGAATCCTATGGAAGTATTCACTTTATTTAATCAAGCAACTGTTACTGACAATGAAGAATAAAATAATGAAATAAGAACCCTAATTCAAAAAGATTCACCACTATTTTTGCGAACACATAATGGGAAGTACAAAAACATTATGAATGCCTTCTCTGAAGTCTAGGCTCAGTTAAGAAAACAGTCTTCGATAAGGGAAGGTTCATGTTCAATATCAAAAGCACAGTAAAAGGCAGATACAGGGATAAAATTCAGGCTAGCTGAATCTTAAGTTCTACTCTCTTTCCATAACTATCTGAAAGTAATGTTTTATTGGTACAGTCTCTTGCCAAAAGATTTAAACAGAATTTTTGCCAATTATTTTGAAATCCATATTAAGGAAAACTCTCTTAGAATATCAGATGGACACTGAGTTAGCTCTAAGCATCATGCGAGGTAGCCAGATGTGTTGCTAACCATTCTCTTATCAACACAAGATAACGTTTCCAGCTTGCTAATTGCAGCAGAATTTGATGTGAGTAGGCATGGCAATGACCTGACTTAATTATGATTTTGTTGGATATAGTGCAGACCTCTTAATGCACCATTAGTTCCTTTTATATTCTTGTCCCAGAATTTCTTTGCTTTCAGTCACACATTTTTTCCAATTCCAGATCAACATGCCCTTGTGAACTTCTAATGCCTCTCAGAGATTGAGTCCTGAACTTCCAATATAATTTTATTGTTAAATCTGTTTTTTATTATTGGAGTATAGTTGCTTTACAATGTTGTGCTAGTTTCTACTGTACAGCAAAGTGAATCAGCTACATTTATACATATATCCCCTCTTTTTTTGGATTTCCTTAGGTCATCACAGAGCCCTGAGTAGAGTTCCCTGTGCTATACAGTAAGTTCTCATTAGTTATCAACTTTCTTCATTATACACTTCTACCTTTGCAAAATAACCAACCAAAATTTAAACTAAAAGCACTCACAAGTATCAGTGTCCATAATGATTATAAACTGCTATACATTTAATGATTTAGGTGTTCATATTTTCCTACACATTTACTCCAATAATATATATAGTGAATTCAAGCATTTTTCTAACATTTCTGATATTTAAAAATAGAATGAAACTCCAGATAGGGTAATTATCAAAGGCACATGGTCTATTTTTTTCCTGAGAATTTGTGGAAGAAATATTCAAATTATCAAAAATGTGTTGCACTTTTATCTCATGTCCATAGAGGTTATAACTTCCCCCACTGTACAGAGGAGGCAAAGGGTAGTTAAATAACTTACCTAAGGAAATGGAAGAGCTCAGATTCAAGCCAGTGCTGCCTAACCGCTGAGCCAGAGCTCGTCAATGTGTATATGACATGAAAAAGCTCAATAGACCCCATTACCAATTTTCAGTTTGATTTCTGGCCAGTGATTTTAAGTCTAAAAGATTGTATTTAGTTTCTCTTTTAACATGGCCCTATAAGCTTTTTCTTCAAATCACAAAGACTTCATCTCCTCTCCCTCTCTCTCTCTCTCTCTCTATATATATATATATATAAAATATATAATTTCTAATAACTCATTTACAACAGAAAGAATATATTTTTCTACCATTATTATTTTACCACACTTACAGTTAATGTATTGATGGATATAATTCAGAGAAAACTGCAAAATATTAAAGAAATTGTCTGAATCAGAGATATATAAGAAACTAAAGTAAAATAATCTCTGAAGTATTTTGACTAATCTAGTGAAATTTCAACTCTATAGTATAACGTTTCCTAGGCACTATTGCCGCTATTATCACAAATTACTACCGATGAAAAATCTTTCATTTTGAAGGTAGAAGTAAAATGATTTGTAAGAGAAATAACTGGGGAGAGGACAAAGACAGAGAATACTGAGAAGATGAGAATTATAGAGCAAGTAATTGGCAGTTAATTTGAAAACTCCACTCTTTGATGCTTGATATCATTTACATTTTATACTGCAATACTTAATATTATGCATCAAACAGGCAACCAACCATAGCTAGCCTAACATGGTCAGATGGCTGAAGAAATAGGGCAAACAATTAAATAATTAAGAAAATTATGTGATGTTTTATGTGTATGTGTGCATGTGTGTCGTCTATACTTCTGATTCATCAAATGCTGAAAAACAAATTAGCCATAAAATATGGATTAAGCTTAGCAGTTGTGATTTGAATGGAGCATGACATCACAGTATTAACAATTAAAATTTTCAATAACTATTTCTTTAATCATTATATCTACTAAGGGAAATGTTTGGTGGAAGTTGAACTAACAAGGGTATTCCAAAACTTGAGATTCTGTGGGACTACTGCTAGACTCTTTTATTCTCTCACAAAGGAACTATGTGGCAGGTTAATCAAACTTGCAAAGTCAGCTTGTTTTGCAAAATATCTATGCTTTAGGGCATGATAATAAAATAAATCCCTATCAATGTACTACATGTAAGTAGCTACTGAACTTATTTAATACAACTATACTTCACAATTGTTGTCATCTTAAAATTTGTTATATTTTCTTCCTCTCACGTATTAGTGTCTGTTGACCTCAAGTCTTACACTGAGTTTTGGTTCAGACATTTTTGAGTTTTTATAACTGGTCTCCTTTTTCTTTTGGAAGGCAACATCTACCCTTTGAGTCAGAGATGCGTCCAAATATATACTATTGTACTTTAGTATCTTTTCTTTTCACTCAAAGACTTAGTGATTTTATGTTCATTTCATTCGTTAAAAATGTTTCCAGGATTGTTTTTTTTTTTTTACCTGTATTTACTTTTAGAGCTTTTATGGCTTTATTTTTGTTTTGATCTTTCATTCGTGGAGATTATTTTGTTTATTATTCAAGTTAGGGTATACTTTCTCTACAAAATGTTTACCAGTTATTCCTACACAATAATCTGAAGCAGACCTTATGTTTTCTTCCTCAGTGATTTAATATTCCGCGTCTTTCATGTACAAAATTATCTTGTGGGGGACCATTTTTTAGCTTACCACACAATGCTAGCACAGTTTAATTATTTCTGTCCATCATTCTTAATTTCCATATATACTTTTGTCTACTGTATTTCCTCCAGCTGATGAATTTGGGCATTTCTTCTTTGGGCATAAACTTCTTTCTTTTTTTGATTACCATTGGCACAGCAGATCTTGAGCCATCCTTATTTTTTCTCAACCTGGTTAGTTTTTACTTTTGTGGCTCTATTATTCTTTCTTTCCTTTTAGAGTATCCACCAAAAGAGAAGGGGGGGGCGTCTCTCTTTCAAAAATTTATATTCTGCTGTAACAATGAAAAAAGTGTTTCAACTAGCAATTACTAAGATTTATTTTTATTAAGGGCATTTAGGTAAATGCATGCATGTATATACAAACATGTTTGCAAACAGCCATTAATGTTTTAAATTTATTTACTGTGTATCTTTCATCCTAAAATAATATGTTAAAAATAAATATAAAATATTATCATACTAATGCACTATGACAAAAAATTCCTCTTGATTTCTTTTAAAACTGAAAGTAGCTGACTGTACTATTGATGCATGGGTGACAGAGAATATATAAATAAAATTTATTGCTGATAAATAGAATTTAAGAAAAAAATTAATCTGACATACATTAATGATGCAGATGATAGTACTGTGCTTCTTATAAGTGGAAGGTGAATCTCATAGGGTCTGTAATTATATTTCTTTTATATGAACAAGTCACATTTTTTTTTCAATGTATGTATGGGTTTCTAACAGTCTATAAACCAGTATGTATATTGGTAAGTTTCCCTGACAGTAAATGCAGTTAAGTCTCTCTCTCTCTCTATCTTTCACACACACAAACACACACTTTTCAATAGTTCATGTGCAACAAAATTACAAAGTAACTCATTTTACATGGTAAAAGAAAGGATATTGAAAATGTAACATTTTTCTGATAAAAGGTTGTAAAATTGAGGGATTCATACCACAAGCCTTCCATGAATAGTAATTTTTCACGACACGGAGACTTTAGAAAAGAGTGTTTGTGTATAGAGATTCTGAAGCCAAAGAGTGCATCAGATTCAGGGGCCCAGCTGCTGGCATTTACAAGGTGTGAGTTAGATCTTCTGAATGAGGTACTCAGGCCTTGAGGGTAGAAGTAATGAAAGCTTCAAAATAATCCCTTAATTAATTGAGCATATGTATGAGTTTTTAAATAAATACACATGATTATCTCCAGAATCTGACTAAATGGTCTAGAGTGAGTTGTGAGTATAAGTACTATTTAAAGCTCCCCAGGAAATTCTGCTTCCAGAAAGATGGAGTAGAAATACTTTCCCCTATTTCTCCTGCTAATTATATCTAAAAAGCTTGAACATTTTACATAAAATATATGTAAGAAGACTCTGATATATATAGAGAAGGTGGCAGAACAGCTAGGGACATCAGGACTTGAGGACAGAAAAACATGGTGAGTTTGTTTTTCCGTTTTTGTCTTTGGATTTGGGGGGGGGGGTTGCCTCTGGAGAAACCAAACAGGAAACCCATAAACACCAATGCAAAAAAAGCTCTAATAAAACATGCTCTCTTTAGCTAAAGGACCAGAAAAAGAGCAGCTTAGCAAAAGAGACAATTTTTAGATGGCTCCACTCCTACTTCTGCCAGCAACAGCTGAGTGGGAATCAAGACATCCTCCCTCACTAGGGTGTAACTCCTGAGGAGCCTTAGAAAATGTGTCTCAGAATTATTTCCCCATGAGTTGAAAGGGGGCAATATTTATCCCTTTATAATTATGTCCCATTAGTCATGGGTAGCCCCCTGGGCATTGGCTTTCTTACGTCTAGACTGCACGCGCATGCATTCCAAGCAGGTTCACAAAGTGAGGTCTTTCTGCTTGTAATAGTATTAAGGTATTTGAAACCTACATGGAACAGACTGACATAAATGGACTTGAGTAAGAGATGGAGTCAAAAAGTATCTAAAGTAATATTTGAAATGTGTCTAATATATTACACAACCTATCAGACTTAAACACATTAATTGATGGATTAAAATAGCATTTTCTGTGCTGTCCTCACAACTCCAATTCTTATGACATAGTGTTAAGGTAGGTGAAAAGAGAATGAGTTTTCAGTCAGAAGACCTGATTCTTCCATTTACTAGATATGTTATGGTGAACGAGTTACATGACCTCTCTTAATACCATCTTTCTCATTTCTAAAATAAAGATTAACAGAAGCCCATGAGATAATATATGCTAACTGCTTAATACCACATTTGGTAATAAACAAATATTAATTCCTTTCACTTTACCGCTATTAATTTAGCAGCTAATAATAATCATATATTATATTCCTATAATGCTTTCTAGTTTATGAAAATTTAAACATATCATTCCATTTAGTAACCATAATAATTCTGTGATGTTTCCAGAATAGACATCATGTTTTATAAGTGAAGACACAATGTAGTTAGTGAATGAACATTTGTAACTCAAATTCACATTTTTTTCTCTTCAGATACAGTGCCCTTTCCACTACATGATGCTGCCTCCTAAGAATACATTTTAGTTAAACTAAAATTTTGTTTATACTAAATTAAATTTTATAAAGCCTCTTTGGGACAGTAAGAATACATGCTGGAATAAGTCACTGATCTCATTCTTAGAGTATTAAAGAGTCAGAAATGATCCCAAGAATCACAGTTTTTTGTTTTTGTTTTTGTGTTTTGTCTTGAGGAAGGATGGTGCTTAAACCACGTGTAAATGAAATAGCCAACTGCCATGATGTTTATATTCTACAAGGGAACAAACTGTCACATTCTTCACTCTGACTTTAGAGCACTAAAATTCCAACTAACTATATAGTGTCCAGCTACTTATGAATATTATAAATGTGATTCTGTATAATCTCAATCATACAACCCAACTTATATTCTGTCTCCATATTTCATATAGATAATACCATATTTCACAAAGATTTGGTAATTATTCTTCAAAATGTCACACCACATCACCTTCAAAGGTGAGAGATGGAAAAAAATCATCCCTTCACTCCATTTATAACCTATTACAAGGTTGATTTTTCTTTTCTTTGTTCCTGTTCCTTTTTGATCTGGGTAGAAATAGACTGTACTTTGAGACTTTCATCAAAAAGATTCTCTTCAACCTCCTCCATCAGCTATAAAATTGTACTTCTATCTTTCTTGAAGAGTGATAGTGTCTAATATTGTTGCAAGAGCAGTCCTGATTTAGATACAGAAGGCCCTCTTCTCCTTTCCTTTGGAAATTTTGCTGTGAAATTACCTCCCCAGTTCTCTATTAATTGGTTCAGCAGATTTTTATCCATGCAGTCACACTGCTGATTTTGTCTGTCTTAAAGAGTACAAGAATATGGGAACATACTTCTATTTTTTATTTTTTTTTACTTCTTTAAAACTTATGGCACTAATTGTTTTCATATTAGAACATAGAATTACCTGCATTTGAAATTCATGTACACTGCTTTAAAGAGTGTATATTCTTCAGACATCAATCAACTTTTGAAGATGGTTTAATTTTAGCATCTAGTAACTTACACAGTTAAAAGCTATGTAAAGCAGGCACATGTCCTCCTACACATGATTTGTTTAAAAACAGAGAGCAGCTAACAATATACAACTATCACACTTATCTAAGAGCTGAGATAGCTATATTTAAACTAATTATTCTCTTGGTTATTATCTAGAAATGTTGACTATAACATGCCTTATAAAATGGTGTTTTGGTGTTAAAAATAGTTTATTTACTAACCATAACCAACATTTCATCTAAAGCAGTGATTTTGAAAACTCATTTCAACATAATCCATATGATTCCTAAAATCAATTCTTAGGATTTCTTAAAGAAACTAGATTTGTCTCTTGATATTAGTGATTTATTCTATAAAGTTATTATTCCTGTTACACTATGTTGAACCTAGTAGTTTTAATGTGAAAAGCAGGATAGTGTTATGTTCTCTGTTCAGAAACAAAAGTGTTACCCTCTTCTATTCCCTTCCTATTCCTACTCCTCTAAGTATTATTTTGTGAGATAAAATCTTTTCCACTTATATTTGGGTGAAAATCCTAAAGCGTTTTTTAGTTTCTATCATGCTCTGGATCCTTTTCTTTTGTTATTATCTGTTTTGTAGGTTTTCCACTTATCAGAATGGTTGGTGCCTTCGTTCATTTGGGTTCCTATAACAGAATACCATATACTGGGTCACTTACAAATATTAGCAATTTATTTCTTACAATTCTGGAGGCCATGAAGTCCTACATCAAGGTGTCAGCAGATTTGGTGTCAGATGAAGGCCTGATTCCAAGTTCATATGTGGCTGTCCTCTCCCTGTGTCCTCACAAGGCAAAAGGGGCAATAGAGCCCTTTGAGGTCTAATTTCTTTTAAAAGGGCACTAATCTCAATCATGGAAGCTCTACCCTCATGACCTAGTCACCTCATAAAGGATCCATCTCCTAATACAATCACATTGGACGCAGGATTTCAACACGTGAATTTTGCGGGGACACAAACATTCAGTACATAACAGTTGGATTGATCCAGGATTGCTGTTGTGTGTTCTTGTTGAAATAGAAAAGCCAAGGGGGGAGATTCTTGAGGATAATGTTTCAGTAATAGTTTAAGTGAGGATTATGTGACTTTTAATACATGTAGAAGGAATTGAAAACAGAGGATGAAATTTTCAGAGAAAATTGAGGGACAAAAAATTTAGAGAAAGAATTCATGAGGCTGAATTACAGTTTTTGTTAGAATGAGGGAGAAAGATATAAGGATTGTAAGTTGGAGAAAGAGCATGAGATTGTTTCTACTTATAATTTTTTTAAAATGGATTAGTTCTGGAGGCTAACAAAGTCCAGGTTGGTTAGGGCATGAGATGGAAGAAGAGTGATCATTCTTTTGAAGGATATATACTTTGATTCTATTTGAGAGCTGCGTAGGCTATGTACATGGTTATAGAAATCACTAAGAGAAATGGAGAGGGAAATTAAACAACAGTGCAGTTATTAATAAATGGAGTGGGGATGGGGAGAGAGACCAGGAGTTCAGTAGAGCAGAAATGAAGGAGATGAACTGTTGTATAACTTAATGACATTGATGTAAAAGGGGGAATGTTAATTAAGATAGCACTGGTTTGGAGGGAAATTGGAAAAGAATCCTAAAGTCCCTTCTTATATCTGCAGGAGATCAGATGCTCTTCTACATTGGGATGGTCTGTGGGGAAACAGTGGTCTATGTAGGGGGAGCCAAGATTCAACCAGGTAACAATCAGCAGTGTTACATGGAAATTTTGAAGATGTAGTAGTTCTATAGTGATCAACAGAAAGATTTGTATAGAGATGGCAAATTTTTCTAAGAGGAGAATAAACAGAGTAGTAATGGGATGTAAAACTGAGAGAGGAGAAATGAAGAGAAATTGTTGTTATAATTGTTTTTATAATTATAAAAGATGTCTAAGAAATCCAAGATGGTTGAATTATCTGATTTCAAGTATTATATATCTGAAGAGCAAATGTTTTGAATAAGTGTCTATCCTGTTTAGGCCAGAGGTTTTATTTCTGTGGTTGACATTTTCTTTCTTGGAAAATACAGCACCCATCCCACTGCATGGGAGAATGCAACCTCTTTTGATGGAAGAGTTGCATTATAAGACAATAGGACTTAGTAAATTCTATCAAAAGTATTATGAACAAAAAGAATGGTAACAATAACAACAACAGTTGTCGGTGTGAATTACTGGATACCTTTTATGTTCCAAGCACTGTGATAGGCATGTAGAACATGTCATTTTTTGAAATACTATGTGCGTGGTGGGAAAATTATCCATAATTTGTACTTGAGGAAACTCAGATAAAGAAAATTTATATGACATGCCAAAGACCTTACACCTTAAAAACCCATAATTTTCATGTAATGTCCTCTTAATTTCCTTGAAGTTTCACTAAAGTTTAGGCCTTTTTTCTTTTTTTTTTTTTTTACAGATAATATGTTAGTGTCTGGCTTTTACCTTCTATGGCTTGTCTTAGTTTGTAAAGTACCTTATGTTGTCTCCTGACAAGTGAGTGTATCTGACTTGAATCATACAAGATGGGGAAGGCACCAATAGGCAACAAAAGCATGTATGATTGGGTGGGTGAATCACACAGATGCTGTCCTCTGCAAAACTGGCCTTACCAATATAATCTTAGATTATTATTCAATTGTGTATTATTTCAACTGTTTTCTTAATAGTAGTAATGAATTGGAATTGATCCAACCACACATACTGTTTCACAGTCCTTGTGAAAATCAACAGTCACAGGCATATGGGACGGTTAGAATATTCTGGGGTTAAGGAAACTTAGCAAAGCCCAGGAAAGTAAGCCAAGATTATTTTAGGGCAATAGATTAACTTACTTGACAATTGTGCTATCAACTTCTATTACCCACTATTTTATGAAAATAAGTTTTGACCCCAATTATGGTTGGATGAGGAAATTCTTTCATGGTCAGCTTCTTAATGAAAGGTAGAAACTTTCTTTGCTTTAGTTGTGCTAAGAAAAAGTAAAATTATTGTTTTTTTGCCTGCCTTCAAAAGGGAAGATGAAGATTTCACTTCCTTATTTTCTATGTGTAGATCACCTATGCTTACAAAACTAGTAATATTTCATAAAAGGAAAAATAACGACATTTCTGATTTACTCACATCATACTGTATGTATATTAGTGTCAAATTTCCATCACTTTAATCAATAGCTTTTTTTTTTTTCTGTTTTGAGAACACAAGTAGTTTAGGCAAGTTAACAATTATTTTATATGTTTGATATTTCTCTTTTCTCAGATCTTGTTTGTTTTTGATCAATAGAATTAATTACTTTATACATATTTGTATACTGACTTAAATGGAACTCAGAATAAAAATGAAAGGCCCACAAATCAGATTGTAAAGGAATGAAGAAGGACAATTCTGATAAATAAAATGGCATTGAAAATGGGGCATCCATATTCGTTACTCCTAGGAGAAACTATGGTATAAATGACAAAATGGAAGTAAAAATTGGCTAGGACAAAATGTCATAAAAGAGTTACTTGGTACTGCCAGACACAGTTATTTTTATTGATGAACTGCCACCTGTTAGCAACAGCAATGTGTTCGATTAAATTTATATTGATATAATGAACTATTGCCCTTAAACCCTGGCCTTTATATCATAAATTACAAGGTGGGAATAAAGACATGACAAAATGGAAGTAACATTACAGCTACACACATCATGGTAGAATTAACATACATATTAAGTTACCCTAAAAAATTCAGATGAAGTGAAATCATCAGCCTGACTTCACAATAGGACAATTTGTAGACAGGACTAGATTATCATATTATCAACCACATAAGGTAAGGAAGATATTCCCAAATGACAGAACCTTCTTAACACATTTTCTTCTTAAAATTAGACCTGGGGATACCAACTCAGGTGTACTTTCATTGGAATTTTTGCAGAGATTATAAATTGAAATAGACTGCACCCAAACTAACAACAACAAAAATAGCTAAAAACTCTCAGGGATCAATTGAGAGACATAAAGACCACAAATACGCAATAGACAACTACCTAGCAAGTTAGCACAGATCTATGTTGGAAAAGAATTATATGTGTTTTCCTTTAGGTAAAATGGAAAAAACTTTAAACATTATCAATTATAATTGTGATATATACTAGCTGGATTTTATAAGAATTTAAGAGGTAATTGATGAGAAATATTTTTATAATTTTTAAGTGCTATAAAAGCATCAGCTTTTAAGAGATTAAACATGTTAAAATGGGATTTTGCACATGGTTGCAATCTTTCTTTGAGCAGATCATTTTCTTCTCCCCAAGAAATGTGATATTTGATTGCCAAACAATATGTTATTTTTATATATTTCTATTATTAATCATAGTGAAAAAACACTGGAAGTGAATTTTCTTCAAAGGATAGGTAGTATTTTTAAAGTTCCCTTGTGAAATATCTCGGACATCATACACAAATGCTATAAATTAAACAAGATTGATCTTTCTGAAGAACAGTTATTTCTTGGAAATCTTAACATTTTTTTATCATGTTATTATTAGTATGAGGTCATTAATTCATAAATGTGCCAATTCACCAAATTGCTTGAAGCTAGAACATAAAGTTAAAGCCAGAAGTTGAACTGTTCAATTCCCATGTTGGAACTAAATTTGCCTTTAGTTTGATTGTAATTCTCAGAGAAAAGTATATTAGCCAAAGTGGACTCAATTAAGTTAGCATTAAATACTGTTTAAACCAGTGATTGTCCTTATCTAAACCATTTAACTTTTATATAACTTGCTACACAGTTAGTTAGACTCAAAATAGTATTTATAAGGGACAATTTCAGAAAGGTCTGAAGATGCAAGTATTCATTCCTCAGATATCCATATGGCTAATTCCCTCATTTTCTTCATTTCTCTGTTCAAATGTAATCTTATCTCTGAGGTTGTTCCTATGCACTCTATGTAGAAAAGCAACCCTATCCTTGCCAATCAACAGTCTTTATCCTTAATCTTGCTTTAAGTGTCATCACGTATTTGTTTTTTTTTCTCTCTCTCCACAAAAGAATGAACATTGCAGAAAGGCACAGACTTTGCCTGTTTAATTCACTGTATTTCCCCATCACCTAGACTAGTACTGGACAAATAGCAGTGCTCTATTAACATGTGTTGAATGAATAAATGAATCTTTAATAATATTTTCTGTTCTCAACTATTATACTTCTTTTTTTCACTCCTTTCCTTCTTGTTTCCCTGATATTTTTGCCCAAAAAAAGTACATTTATTTACCAGTCAAATAATCTTAAGATTTTTCAAAAGATTTATGAAATTCTGTAGCAATATTTGAAAAGGATAAAAGCCAGGCTGTCTGGGGGTGAACCAGGATGAGCCATCAGATCCCTCAACTTTTCTACAGTAAATTTAACCTATAAGATAATTGTGTGGCTTCCCTGGTGGCGCAGTGGTTGAGAATCTGCCTGCTAATGCAGGGGACACAGGTTCGAGCCCTGGTCTGGGAAGATCCCACATGCCGTGGAGCAACTAGGCCCGTGAGCCGCAACTACTGAGCCTGCGCGTCTGGAGCCTGTGCTCCGCAACAAGAGATGCCACGATAGTGAGAGGCCTGCGCACCGCAATGAAGAGTGGCCCCCGCTTGCCACAACTAGAGAAAGCCCTCGCACAGAAACGAAAACCCAACACAGCAAAAGTAAAATAAATAAATAAAAGAAATGCATTTCCATTAAAAAAAAAAGATAATTGTGAACGAAGGAAGACTTTGAAAAGAAAAACACTAGGGATTAAAGTGTGTTCAATGAAATTTTCAGTGTTTGATTATCACTAGTTGTCTTCTTATAATATGTAAAAATAATAAAAGCATATTTTGAAACAATGTGATGACCACTGTTACACTATAGCATTAAAAATTATTGTGGTAAGAATACTAAATGTGAAACCTCTGAACAAAGTTTTAAATGCACAATGAAGTATTATTAATTATACACACAATGTTGTACAGCAGATCACTAGAAATCATTCATTATTCATCTTGTATAACTGAAATTTTATACATGTTGAACAGCAAATCTCCATTTTCCTCTCTTCTCAGATCCTGGAAACCACCATTCTACTTCTGTTTCTATGAATGTGACTAATTTAGATATATCATATAAGTGGAAACATGCAGTATTTGTTCTTCTGTGACTGGTCTATTTCGCTTAGCATAATATCCTCTGGGTTTATCCACGTTGTTCCATATGGCAGCATATCCTGCTTGTTTAAGGCTGAAAAATAATCCGTTGTATGTATATTCCACATTTTCTTTACTCATTCATCTGTCAATGGACATTTGAGGTGTCTCCTTATCTTGGCTATAACGAATAATGCTGCAAGAGTGCAAATATCTCTTCAAGATCTTGGTTTCAATTATTTTGTATATAAATCCAGAAGTAGGATTTCTGGATTATATGAAAATAATTATATTTAATATTCTGAGTACTACCCCTAGTATTTTCTTTTTTTTTTTTAACAAACATTTTTAAGACACTTTATTCTGGACTCTTTTTGGATGTACCATGCGGCAGGCAGGATTTAGGTCACCCACCAGGGACTGAACCAGTGTCCCTTGCAGTGGAGTATTAACCACTGGACCACCAGGGAAGGTCCAATACTATTTTCTTTAACATCTTTATTGGAGTACAATTGCTTGACAATGTTGTGTTAGTTTCTGCTGTATAACAAAGTGAATCAGCTATACACACACATATATCTCCATATCTCTTCCCTCTTGCGTCTCCCTCCCTCCCACCCTCCCTATCCCACCCCTCTACGTGGTCACCAATCACCAAGCTGATCTCTCTGTGCTATGCGGCTGCTTCCCACTAGCTATCGGTTTTACATTTGTTAGTGTATATACGTACATGCCACTCTCTCACTTTGTCACAGCTTACCCTTCCACCTCCCTGTGTCCTCAACTCCATTCTCTAGTAGGTCTGCATCTTTATTCCTGTCCTGCCCCTAGGCTCTTCATGACCTTTTTTTTTTTTTTTTTAGATTCCATATATATGTGTTAGCATACGGTATTTGTCTTTCTCTTTCTGACTTACTTCACTCTGTATGACAGACTCTAGGTCCATCCACCTCACGACAAATAACTCAATTTCGTTTCTTTTTATGGCTAAGTAATATTCCATTGTATATATGTGCCACATCTTCTTTATCCATTCATCCAATGATGGACACTTAGGTTGCTTCCATGTCCTGGCTACTGTAAATACAGCTGCAGTGAACATTGTGGTACATGACTCTTTTTGAATTATGGTTTTCTCAGGGTATATGCCCAGTAGTGGGATTGCTGGGTCATATGGTAGTTCTATTTTTAGTTTTTTCAGGAACCTCCCTACTGTTCTCCATAGTGGCTGTATCAGTTTACATTCCCACCAACAGTGCAAGAGGGTTCCCTTTTCTCCACACCCTCTCCAGCATTTATTGTTTCTAGATTTTTTGATGATGGCCATTCTGACTGGTGTGAGATGATATCTCATTGCAGTTTTGATTTGCATTTCTCTAGTGATTAATGATGTTGAGCATTCTTTCATGTGTTTGTTGGCTATCTGTATATCTTCTTTGGAGAAATGTCTGTTTATGTCTTCTGCCCATTTTTGGATTGGGTTTTTTTTTTGATATTGAGCTGCATGAGCTGCTTGTACATTTTGGAGAGTAATCCTTTGTCAGTTGCTTCAGATATTCTATTTCTTTATGATTCACTCTTAGTTGGTTCAATATTTCTAGGAATTTATTCCTTCTAGTCTAATTTATTGATCTATAATGATTTACAGTAGTTTCTTAGGACCTTTTTTTATTTCTGTGGCATCAGTTGTAATGTTTCTTTCTTCATTTATTATTTTTTAATTTGAGTCTTTTTTTCTTAGTTATTTTAGCTAAAGCTACTTTCATTATTTTTATATCATATTTATCAAGAACTATGAAGTGTGTGTGATTTTACAATACACTACTAGCAAACTGATAAGTTAGCCCATTACTACTTTAATTATGCAAACAGAAGACATGAGAGTTCTGGGTAAAAGATAAAAGACAGTTTGTTTCTCATAGCATTAATAATATCCAGTACCTCAAGCCCCTGTATTTCTATGGGGTGATAAGACAAAAGCGAGATGAGGCCAATATATCCAGTGGTATGCGTAACAGAAGAAAAATCCTGAGCTTAGAAAACCCAATTATTTTATAATGGGCAGTGAGGATTTTTGTCCTTGCCCTAGAAAGAACACTGTCTTTATAACACTCAACAGGAAGCATCCCAGGTCTTTGTTCCAGAAGAATACACTCTCTCTGGTTGTTTTCTATACAAATATCCTTGAATATATAGTCTGGAAAAGATGACAATCTATGCCTCTGTTTGCAAGATATGCAGAAATTCAAGAGACCCATGGCCAACTGTCTCACAATAATTTCCACCTATTTTTTCTACACCATCTTGAACTTGAGGTGAATTTTCCCATTAGTACAGCACTCCTTCAGCCACTTAATTAAACTGACTGACAGAAGCTGAGGAAAAGTCCACTTACCTTGCCTCAAATAGCACTTAATTAAGACTATTACCAACAGGAATCCAAGCATCAAGATGAGGCTAACTTGTAGCAATGACCTCAACTCTACCCCTTAAGGTCTCCTACCCCAACTCCTTGACCTGGCAAGCTGAACTAATCCTCCATCACCATAAAAATTAGTATGTGCTTTAGAAAGCCAGATTACTTTTCTCTTTAAAACTCTACTCTGACCTTCATTTTTTTCCTGAGGCATTAATCCTTGTATAGCAGGGGATGTTAGCAGTTTCACAGCTTCTACTTTCACCCAAATAAAGAAAGCACAGGTCAATTCTATTTTACAGAACAAGTCTGACCAGTGAGCTAAAGCTAGCCTGAATGCCTTCTACAGCCTAGGTAATGCCATTGATTACTTCAGCTAAAGTCAGGGACCAATTTAATATCACGTTTTCTAATTAGACAGCTCCCATTTTAGGGATAACTGCCCACAGAGCGCACATAAATATCAAGTAAATTATCCCTCCAGAAAGCCCCCCTCAGTAACCAAGAACTTCTTCATATTGGGAAGCCCTCCCCAGTTATCTGATGGTTACATGATCTACTAGCAGTATTTTCTTAAACACCTGAAGGTCTCTTATTACCACGGTTAAGGTAGAAATCAAATTATTTTCAGAAGAAAATTAAGTTAATATTTGTAATTCTACACAAGAAGTAAAGTCCCAGGTGCACATGGTGCCCCTGTAAAGAAACCCTTATTTATACTAATCAGAGTCCACTAGTGGACTGTGTCACCAATATGACCTCCTGGACAATTAGTACGTCTTGGGGTCCTAGTTCATTTTGAATAACTGAGAGCAATCAGTCCAACCTATCCTGTTTTTCTACACCACCAGTTAGATGACATCTGTCCATCCCACTAAAAGACTGCTACAGTTGTTAACAAGTTTTGGGTGTGAAAGGTACAGGAGCTGGGGCTATGCCTTGTAGTTACTAATACACTTCTTGGTATGATTGAAAGGACCACAGTACTACTACTTTTTTATACTACTCAGCCATAAAAAAGAATGAAATAATGCCATTTGCAGCAACATGGATGCAACTAGAGATTATCATACTAAGTGAAGTAAGTCAGAAAGAGAAAGACAAATACCATACGATGTCACTTATATGTGGAATCTGAAATATGACACAAATGAACCTATCTACGAAATAGAAACAGACTCACAGACATAGAGAACAGGCTAGTGGTTGCCAAGGGGGAGGGAGCTGGGGGAGGGTGGAGTGGGAGGTTGGGGTTAGCAGATGTAAGCTATTATATATAGAATGGACAAACAACAAGTTCTTACTGTATAGTACAGAGAACCATATTCAATATCTTATGATAAATCATGATGGAAAAGAATATTAAAAAAGACTATATATCAATATATGTCTAACTGAATCATGTTGCTGTACAGCAGAAATTAACACAACATTGTAAATCAACTATACTTCAATTTAAAAAAAAATTTAAAAAAGGACCAAATCTTATCATAGTCAAATATTAGTCAGAATTAATTCTGGTAGGTGAGGGTAGGCCCAGCAGTCATTAAAATTAATGGGCTTGTAATAGTTTGCGAGAGCCACGCTAGGGTGTTTTCCTTCATGAGGAAGGCTCCAGAAGCTATTCTAAAGATCATTAATGTTCCTCACTTCCCTTTATCTTCCAAGATCTAAGGTGTCCTCTCCCCAAGTGACAGGGATGTTGCTCTCCCTCCACCACAAAATTATGGGTATGTCTCATTATACTAGCTGTAAATTTCCTTTTTTTCCCCCAATAATCCCTGCTTTCACCCAATACTTTCATTCAGAGGGGTCAGACAGAAGTGGGACAAGGGTATTTTAATAAGATGCAGAGACTCATTATAGCCCCTCTTTGGCTCCCATGAACCACTGTAGGGGGATTTAGCAAGTATGTACTCAACCAAGGGATCATTATCTTTATGACACAAGATCTTGTCAGTCTAACAAGAGAATCCAGGTGGCAGAACCAGGCTTAAGTTTGAATTTTTGAGCCCTTCTTTGGCTGTCTTTCCACATAGAGTACTCCAACCAGACTAGTTCAGGGTTGCTATTAGGGGAAAAAAAGAAGCAGCATGCCCAGAAATAGTGCAGGATTCTTAAAGTTAGGCTATATAAAACCTACTCTTTTTTATATTGATCATTATCTAGGAAGTGGTCTAGAGGAGATGATCCTTTTCTGCTGGAAGCAGCCATATTTAGTGGCCAAACTACTTTACTAAGGGGAATGAATCAGAAGGAAGTTAATGAGGTATAGTGGAAAATACTTTGAGAAAATTTTTGAGGTAGTCATTCCAGTGCTAAATGATATCAGATGTCTGTGGATGATAAGAATCAGGGAAGGTTCATTGAATAGCTTGTCTCAGTCTTTTTTTTTTTTTTTTTTTGTGGTACGCGGGCCTCTTACTGTTGCGGCCTCTCCGGTTGCAGAGCACAGGCTCTGGAGGCACAGGCTCAGCAGCCATGGCTTACGGGCCCAGCCGCTCCACGGTATGTGGGATCTTCCCGGACCAGGGCACAAACCCATGTCCCCTGCATCAACAGGCGGACTCTCAACCACTGTGCCACCAGGGAAGCCCTCTTAGTCATTTTGAGTGCCTTTTTCTCACCATTGTCAGAGTGCAAAAGGTCTGGAAAGCCAAACAAAAGGTTCAGCTTAGTTTCAATCACCAAAAGAGTGTGGCTATATTGAGTTAATCAAACCAGAGTATGCCACTTCTTAATCTGAAAAGTGTCAACAGTGCTATCAAAGCAAAAAATTTCAATGGACAAAGTTAAACATGTAAGAAACACTTAACTCAAGGCTACAGCAATAGCAAGGAGAAATCAAAACACAGTCTAAATTCAACTCTACAAAAACAAAGGACAGGAGAATAGGGTCAGGGTGTCCTAGGCCATTTGTGTTTGCTAATTGACCTTACCCAAAGGAAAAGCAAACTTTGTCTCAATAACAGAAAGCAGTTGTACAACTTGGAGTGCAGTGTTCACTGAAGTTAGGTTCTTACCTTCGCAAAGAGATAGGAGATAGGGAGATATCTTCCTTGATTGGTTATATTTCAAGGGAATGGCTCCTAGGTCCTTGAGAAAGAGTCTTACACAGAGAGAGGCTTTAAAACATTTTTATATCTCAAAGAGGCAGAGAAAGAATTTACAATAACACATTTCTAAAGTAAATACCGTAAGCAAAGGGAGGGGAGGGACTTCTATAATTAGGCCATCTGGATTCAGTAAGGGCCAGGGTAAGAAGGAGGCCAGGGAAGGCAGGAAGAAGGCTGTCTAAAGTTTAGTCAAGCCATCTTGATCAGTGGTGACCACCACCAATAGCCCAGGAATTGGCCAGAAGTGTGTAGTCACTCTACTAGCAGGGGCCAGGAAAATGGATTATGCTAAATCCCCCCTCTCATAGTGATATGGGTCCAATTTGGGCTGGAGTTGCATGTCTGGCAATGCAGTGGTATCCACTGCAGCAGAAACATAGTTCTTTTCTTTGTGTCCAGTATACTATGGTGCTCACGTTTCCATGTCTGGTATAATGTTAGATCTAGACAGCAATAGTGACAATCCGAGTTGTGTGGTTCAGTCAGCAACTTGATTCTGATGGGTCTCATCAGGAAACACAGCCTTACTGTGGGCATGTACATGAGTGGTCCAGAGAGTTCAATCAGCAGCCATGATTTGTCTCAATCATTCCTGGACCCCAAAGTATTGCTTTATTTCGCCAGTCAGTAGTATTCCAAGTAGGGCACCAAATAGCTAAGCCACTGTCAACAGTTCAAGAGTCAATAAAATATCAAAAGATTCACTGACGTGACTACAGGATTGTGTTTTGAGAAAAGTCTTGAGTTATTCCCACTGAGCAGAACAAGTACATCTATTTTCAGTTCTGAATAGCTTGCATTAGGCAGAACTGCATCAGCCTAGTAGACATCATTGGGTTTTGGCTTAGCTGAAATACAGTGAAACAGTCCAGGCATTTAGAGGAACCTGAACTGAGAGCCCCAATGAGCTGGTGTTTTTTGCTTAAGTGGGTGGAATGGGGAACAAAGTTCACCCTAGACTGAGAGCTACTCTTTTTTTTTTCTTAACTTGACAAATATTTAAATCATTACTGCCATTAAGTTGCAGCATTTTAATATACACACTGAATGGAAATATACTTTTTCATCCTTGTTTTAAATTAATTATTGCCAAATTAACATCCTAAGACTGAACCAATTTGCACTTTCACTAACCACATATGAGTTATTATGTGCTCCTTTTTTTAAAACTGCAAAGCTGAAGTGCTGTTAGGGTCCGGCTGGCTGTGTTCTTATTTACTATTTCCACTTGACAATTGAGTCTTTTTAGTCATTTAATCCAAGCTGACTCTCCTCAAAATGGAATATCAGGTCAGAGAGTCACAGACTACCATGGATCAGGTATACAAATTCAACTTGAATCCAGTACCAAGCTAAGAGCTGCTTTTGAAAATGGGTTGAGCTGATAGCTGTGTCTGGAAAGCAACAAATTCACAACCCCAAGCGACACTTTGAGGTGAAGACAGCCTCCCTTTGCCAGAGGCTCCAATCAGCCATGTCACCGAGTTTCAGAGACTAGTAGTTCAAAGGGGTCATTGGGGTAGCTGGGATCCAAAGGCAGAGAGCATGTCACAGTATACTTGACAGCTTCTATTGCAGCTCCTTGGTGTGTGTCTTACCGAAAGGATGGATGCTGGTTTGAATGTTAGCTGATATAAAGGATCAAGTAGGATGCTCAAGTGAGGCACATGATGTCTCCCACACCAAGAGTCCAATAAGATGCTGGATACTTCTTAGTGGTTGTATAGCTGAAGAGATAACAGTGTTGACCATAGGAGGTACTGAGTGTTGTGCATCTGCCTACATAGCTCCAAGAAACTTTTTTCAGCTACTTGCCCCTGGTTTTTGTTGGAATTTATAATCCTTCCCTTTTGGCAAATGTTTGGTAAAACTGTTGTCACAGCTGTTGAGACTCATGCTTCTGACTTAGCAGTCAACAGGCTATCACTTATATAGTGAAAGCTTCGAAATTCTGAGTGTAGAAGTACTGTGCTAAATTTTTACCTATCCACTGGTGGCAATGGTAGGGGAATTTGTTATACTAATATTTCTCTACTTTTATCTCCTCTGACACTTTTAGCATAGGGAAGTACAAGCCCAGAACACATCAACTCCTTGGATACATTAAGGTGAGAATCAACCCCTGCTAGTAAAGAGCTCTACCTAGGAGATTATTTTTATTTCTCTTTTTTACCGCAAAGTTTGTTCAAAACACATTGCTGAAGTTGGGCACCTCCTCCTCCCACTGTTAAGATGGTGGCTAGAGTGCCTCTATCCAACAGAGCTATAAAAGTTGGAGTCCTTTCCCTCCCTGAAGTTACCCAGCATACTTGAATGATAGTATTTGGCCATTGGCCCTCCCTGGGGACAGGACATCCACTGCCCTATCCCTAATCATTTTTTTCCTGAAAGCGGCTGAGGTCAGGGCAGAAGGTATGGGAAACATGGGGCACGGGTGGCCCGGTATGGAAAGAGAGAGTGAATCTGCATACGCAATGCACATTTACTTTTAGTTCCAGAAACCATTCACTCACTCAGTCATCAAACTTCTAATGTTGTTAGTCTATACAAAGCTTTGTGTTGAATAACAAGGTCTTCATTGCTGACCTCATTTATTTCAGATTAGAGGACTCCTTTTCCCAGCATCTACAATTACACTGTTTTGGCTCTAGCCATGCTGTTTGCAAACCCACTGTCTTACTAACAGCCCTTTCTCTGCCTGCACAGAAGACAGTGAGCAGCACAAGGCACCATTTTGGCAGCTTGTTTCAATACTACCTCTTGCTGTTCAGCTTCTAAAGTTCATAAACAGGTATGAGAGTAAGGGGCCCTTACTTCCAATCCCCTCCACCCTTGCCCACCATTTAGCTGAGTACCAGATACCAAAGAATTTTCTCTTATCCCCTAACATTGTCATGGAACCCTTGTCTTTCCTCTTCAAAAAGCCATATCTCCTCAGCATCATATGTCCTCACTGCCATAACTGTTAAGGACTGTGAAGCATCTGAGATTTTATCTTACTTGCAACCTGATGAATTCACCTGCCACAGTTTCACGGATTCTGGGACAAGACTACTGGGTCAGAGAAGGATTCATGGAGGTGACACAAATGAGCACAGACAGATATTTGTACACATAGTTGGTTGTAATGCATAAGAGGATCCCTGACCTTAGGAGACCTGAATCTATTATGTTAACTCCCCACATGGATTCCATATATATTCATTGGTAGCTTTGATTTTTAAATTTCTATTGTCTTCCTTTGAGGTGACTGGGTCTTTAACCAGCTCTGAGTTGACTTGTTCTACCTTCATTAATCTACAGCTTGAGGTTAGTGCAACTGCAACATAAAAGGGAATAGCTATCCGTATTTGAGGCCACATTATTATCAGGGTATTGTCTACACTGTCTATGATTACTTTAAAAAGCCTTAGGGATAGTAACAACATGTGATAATGTCAATTATGGTGGCCTCTCATTATTTTTCAAGGATAGTGATGTAAGTATTCCCTTAGGAAGGCAGTCACTTTAATCATTTTTCCAGGCTTGGAGACTGAGGCTTAGTGACATCTCAGCATGATACAATGCCATGCTGTGGCAATCTGGATGGCTAAAGTGAGTGCTTCAATAGGTCATTATGAAATAGAACATACAAAAGAACAAAGCTAACAGATTCTTGGGGAGCAAACCAGAAAGCACGTCAGAATGGAAAAGAAGCCACTTCTGTGACACTTGTCAATATTTTTCCAATGAGAATTTATCATATTAAAAGTCTGGATTTTATACAACCACAGTATTCTGCCACAAACAACACAAAACACCTTGGAAGTAGCATTTTATGGGAGGTAGAAGGCCTTTTTCATCTCTCATTGACAAAGAATCTATATCCTTGTATCAAATGAATATTGTAGAAGCATAGGAAAACAAGCTCTCATTGTCTCATTGCTCTGCAATGACATTTTCTCTACATTTTGGTTGTTGGAAATTCTTTTTCGAGTCAATTATATTATTGAACAATATTTCTGCTTTCTTTACTGTTGATGTTTTGACCCTATTCTATTCTATTCTACTTATTTATTTACTTAACATTTTAATGAGAAATTAGAGAGGCTGATCAGGGGTTGTTAATATATACCAATGTATTAATTCTCAGCTCCATAATTCTATATTTTAAAGCAAATTAAGATAAACATTGTTTTATAATTTTAAGAGTTTCTCAGTAGCCCTTGAGAATGCCCCTACCTGATATCACAAAGAGGATTAGATGTCATTTGCACTGGGATATGATACCACAAACATCTGCTACCAGCAAATACATTTAAGTTTCCATGGAAACAGCCTTAGTATATAGACTGGAAATATTAAATGTACATCAAACCTAGCCTCCAATCTCCATGTTCATTTCTGCTGGGGCAGAGGCCTACCAGACACAGGGATCTGTTCAAGGTCACTCCTCCTTAGGAATGGGAAATGGGATCAGAAATTCTGGTCCCTTGATCTCTAGCCTGCTGTTCTGCCTGTGGAGTCACACTGTCTTCCAGCTGTTCTTCTACTAGTGTGTCTCTCAAGAACAGTTAGTAGTTTCCCTAGGTTCTCTGCTATATATACAGAAAAATTAAAGAAAAATCTCTCCATCTACAGATGAAAATGAGTTCTAACTCCCTAGAGAATATTGTGTTGGTGCCAATTTCTTAGGTAATACATTTAGATAGAAGAATGTCTGAACCACAGAGCACACTGGTGGCTTTACTACTGAACAGAATTTGTACATATAATAACCAGCATCGCTAGATTCAGACCACAAGTCCTGGCTTGAATTCCAGCCATTCAAATCTGTGTGCCTGTAGACAAATCTCTTATTCCCGAAGAACCAGTCTCACTCGTCTGTGAAACGTAGTGAGAATAATATGACATTATAAGCTTGCATTATGAAAGTGTTGTTGACTAAATAAATACAGTTTTCTTGACTCTCTGAGCATGTTCTAAAAATGATGAGGTCACTGATTATGGATTATTCTTTATGATTACTATTGCTTGTTTCAAGTGATATTTCTGATAGCTTTAGAAGCAGTTAGTATGCTTTTAGTAACAAGGAGTAATAAGAATTTTAAAAACTTAATTCAAAGTGGCTTTAAAATTCAATAAATTTATGTCACAAAACAAGAGTTCCAGGAGGAGGTCAGCTCTAAAGATGGTTAATTTCATACCTGAATAAAATTGTCAAAATCCCAGGTTCTTTACATTTTTGCCCCCTGCCATCGTTTTCCTTTCTATCAATGCAAGTTCCAGGGTCACATCCACATCTGAAAAGATGCTGTTTGCTTGTTTTAGGATTGAGGAAAACTTTCCCAAATGCCTCCCACTGGTCTGCCCTCATGTCACATTCCCTAGGGTGAGTCACAAGCATGGGCCTAAAATAATAATTGACAAGGGAAAGAGCTGCCATATATAGTATGGTGTATATCTACTAGCCCCATCTATATCCCCTCCTTCTCCCCATGCTGGCATATGACTAGCTTCCAGTGAAGAAGAAGGTAAATATCTTGACAAATTAAAGTCCTATCTGGAAGAAGAACAGAGGAGTCAAATACTGGACTACAATCAAGATAGACTGCAGTAGCTAAAAACAAGATAATAATTCTTCAGATGCAGTTGATTAAAATAGGAGGTAAGCTTGAAGGTAAGATTTGCATGAAGAGGCTTAGTACGTTTTTCAATATAAAAATAAAAGAGCAGATGAACTTTTCCTTATTCCTCCTGTTAAGTACAAGTAAAAATTCTGGACATTATACACAAAACAAATATAAGAAGCCTCAAAGGTGGAGACAGAAAGGCAGATTAGCTAGCAGATTTAGGATCTGAGAAATGACAAGGAGGTGAGTTTCTGGGTTTTCTTGTTGTTTTTTATTTTTAATGTTGTGTTAGTTTCAGGTGTATAGCAAAGTGATACAGTTATACATATACATGTATCTGTTCTTTTTCAAATTCTTTTCCCATTTAGGTTGTTACATAATACTGAGCAGAGTCCCCTGTGCTATACAGTAGGTCCCTGTTGGTTATCCATTTTAAATATAGCAGTGTGTACATGTCAATCCCAAACTACCTAACTATCCCACCCCCTCCCCACCGACAACCATAAGTTCCTTCTCTAAGTCTGTGAGTCTGTTTCTGTCTTGTAAACAAGTCCATTTGTATCATTTGTTTGTCTACTATATACACCTCAGACATAGAGCTGACGACTGACAACACAGAAATGTCAATGGGTCAAATTGGGGGAATAATTTAAAAAGACTACTCTCTCTATCCAAAGGACCAGGAAAGGTGGTAGGCTAGCAAGACAAAAATGTTTCAGACAATAAGCACTTTATTTCAGCACTTTATTTCAGCCCACCGCAGCAAATGCCAACTGGGGAGACCAGAATTCCACCCTTATAAGGCTGTAATAAGGTACCCCTATAGCCCCTATCAGGGTGTTATCAGAGAGGACCTAGTTGGGAGCTGGGACTTTCAAACCTGTTAGCTGGGAAGGAACCCACTCCCGCCCATGATGTCAGTGGACACCAAGTGGGGACCCAGGACTTCCATCCCCATTGGACAGTAACAAGGTACCTCACCCCTTTCCCACTGTGATATTGTCAGGCGGAGATCCAAGACTTTACTATTGCCTGGAAATAACAAGGCAAACACAAACATGGTGTCAATGGAGTCTAACCGGGGAGCCAGAATTGCCATCCCCATTAGCATAAATGAGGACCCCAAACCCTCTTTCTTAATGGAGGCCAAATAGTGAAGCTAGACTTTTACCTCCACCTGGCAGTAACGAGGCAGAACTGTGTTAACAAAAAATATAAATAAGATACAGACCAAAAAAAAAAACACCTAGAACTAAGTGTCACATCTTATACAAAAATTAACACAGGGATCTATGTATACATATAGCTGATTCACTTTGTTATACAGCAGAAACTAACAACATTGTAAAACAATTATACTCCAATAAAGATGTTAAAAAAAAATTAACACACAATGGATTACAGGTTTAAATGTAAAACATAAAACTGTAATACCTTTAGAAAAACTAAGAATAAAACTTTTTGGTTCTAGAACTAGGAAAAGTATTCTTAGAGTTGCTATCAAAAGCACAATCCATAAAAGGAAAAACTAAATATAATGATAAATAAATTCTGATAAATATAATGCTATCAGAATTTAAACATTTGCTTTGTGAAAGACCCTGTTAAAAGCATGAAAAGCTAAACTGCAGTGTGATGGATGACACTCGCAAATCATATATCCAGCAATGGACTACTATCTAGGATATATAAAGAACTCTCAAAACTCAACACTAAAAAAAAGCAAATAATCCAAAACAATCCAATTAGAAAATGGGCAAAAGACATAAGATATTTCACTGAAGAAGATAAATGGGTAGAAAATAAGCATAGAAAAATATAGTCATCATAATTAGCCATAAGGGAAATGACAATTAAAACCATAATGAGATATCTTTACGTGTATTTTAAAATGTTAAAATTTTTTTAAAAAGTAGTAACACCACCAAATGCTAGCTACGATGTGAGGAAAGTAGATTGCTCATATGTATTACTGGTGAGAATGCCACAAATCCTACAGCCTCTTTGGAAAATTAAACATTCTACTTTAAAAAAACTAAACATGTGATTGCTATATTTATGGCATTTGTCCTAGAGAAACGAAGACTTAAGTCCAATTAAAACCAGAGCATGAATGGCTAAAGCATATTTTTTTTGTAAAACCCCCAAAATAGAGTCAACCCAAACGGGCTTCAACAGGTAAATGGTTAAAGAAACTGTAATACAGGCATACCATGAAATACTGTTCACCAGTAAAAGGGAATGAGCTATTGTTATAAATTACAACTTAAATGAATCTTCAGGTAACTACGCTGAGTTTAAAAAGACAATCCACAAAGGTTGCATACCGTATGATTTCATTTAATATAACATTCTTGAAATGACAAAATTATAGAACTGGAGAACAGTTTAGTGGTTGCCAGGACAGTGTGGGGTTGTGGGGAAGTAGATGTGGCTACAAATTAGCAACCTGATGTCAGTATCCTGGTTTGACTGTATTAAGGACAATATTCTGGTTTTGATATTGTACTATAGTGTTACAAAATGTTACAATTTGAGAAAAATAGGTAAGGAGTACATGGGATCTCTGTGTATTATTTCATATAATTGTGTGTAAATTTATAATATTCTCAAAATTTAAAAATGATTAGAAGATGTTTAGGTATATTTTAGCTCTTGTTAAAAAATAAATTGAGTAATATAGTAACAAAAATTTATTTACAGGGCTGATTTTTCTAAGAAATTAGAGTATTGAGAATGAAAGACATAAACATAATTCCAAAGTTAGTACTTATGTAGTTTTGGGAGACTAGTGATGTGATCAGAATGATGGATAAACTAGTGGAAAGCATTAAAAGGTACTGATGAAGTAGCTAAAGAGAAGGAATTACTAGACCTATAGTGCATTAGAATCTAAAACTGGGATCAATAATCTGTGAGATTACAGAAGACAAAAATCAATTTAAGAAACTTTAGGAAGCAAGATTTTACATATTCAACAATGGAATCTAGCTAAAAACACTTGAAGCAGTCTCTTGGCAACTCTCTTAAAATAGAGTAACATGGAAAAACATGAAATCCTACAACACAATAAAAATTAAGACTAATTACTAATGTATATTATTTGCATCTCGATGAAATCTCCTAATGATAAAGGGTAGATAGAGCTAAATTTGGAGACCCAAATGAGTGATTCATACTGGTACCACCCATTAAGAACTCAAACTGTATAGAATTCAACTTATCAATAAAGTCTGATGGGGAAAAAAATCTAACTATCAATCTACTGATCTATTTATCTATAGATCCATTGATATACTGTTTATTTATTGCCTATATATTTATCTTTATTTCTGTAATTAGATGTTCATATTTCAGAGACTCAAAGTTTATCTCATTAAGCATCCATCCATCCATCCATCCATCCATCTATCCATCCATCTATCCATCTTTCCCTTTTATGGCTGCATATTTATCTCACCACTTTTCTGGATGAGTATCTTCATTAATGACAGTGTACAGAAATCATAAACTAAGGATGTTTGTGCATGTGTATTAAGTGAGGAGAAGCTGGCAGTAGTACAAAAAAGAAAAAACTATTGGGAATAGGCAAAAGAACATTTATGTTAACAATATGCCATTGGAATTATAGTTTTTCTTGGTTATAACTGGTGTCTCATTTCAGAATGGGTTGAGAAGTCCTTTACCTTTTTACAGCAGAGCTGCACTAAGTAAATGTTAGAAACTACATGTGGCAAACATTTTTTGCTGACCTCTGACTTGAAATTAAAGAAGTGTATCCATTATTACACTCAGTGAAAAGTGAATTGAACCAGGAGAAACCTATACACCTGTGGACAGAAATGCCCTCATTTCATACAGCAGAAAGAATATGGAGTTGCAGCCTAAGTCAGGACAGTCAGGATAACTCAAGAACAACAGGAAGAAACATCACACTGAAGACTCAGAATGAGAGAATCAATAACTCAAAAAATAAGGTCCTACACAATCTGGATTTTTTTTTTTTTTTAGAAAGGAAATGGTGTCTTAAGTAAGTGAGGAAATACTTGGGTCCTATTTAGAGTAAAGATAGGGAATTACAAGAATGAAATAGATTGAACTGAATCGATAACAGAATGTTGTGTAAAGTGAGATGAGTACAATAAAAACAATAAAAATGAAATAAAATTAAATTAGGAAGCTACAATAAAAGAATTAAAATTCACGTGGGATGTAATAAATAGTAGAAGAGGCACTGCAGAACAATGAATCAATGATGTATATAGTACAAACTAGAAAAGATCCCTCAGAGGGATAGAGTGATATAAATTCTAAGAAGGAAGATAATATCTGGAAGAGGGATCTGGAAGAGAGATGTATGTAATTGATGTATATGATGAACTGCAAGAATAATTTTAATAGAATGAGCAAAAATAAAAATATTTAGGAGATATAAGCTCATATGTTATCAGGTATACAAATTTAAATGGCTTATTATGTTCCAGAGCAATGAGTGTGAAAAAAAAAAGTTGTCAAATAAAAATTAAAATTAAAAAATGTGTTAACTAAAAGATGTGTAAATTAAATTTAAACAAAGGACTAAGAAAGATGGAAGGAAGGTTAGATGGAAAGAAGGGTTAAATTAGTTCCTATGGTAGCTGGCCTCCAAGATGACCCTCAACAATCTCCATAGGCTGGTACTGCCATCCCTTCGTAGCTTCCTTCCACATTTACCAGGGTTTGTCTGGGTGATTAGTAATAGCATATGATAGAAGCATGGTCAGTCACATCTGATACTAGGTAATAAAGGACTTTAGCATCATTTTGGATTCTTTTCTCTCTCTCAGTGGGAAGCAGCTACGATTTTGTGAGCAACCCTAGAGAGAAACCCATGTGGTGACAAACTAAATGCTATGACCAACTGCAGAGAGAAACTTAAGAGTGTCAACAATCATTAAACTGAGTTGAAAGCCCATCCTCCTGCTCAAATGGAGTCTTGAGAAAAATGCAGCCGTGGCTGAAACTTGACTGCAACCTTGTGAGAGACTCAGACAAAACGAATCAGCTAAGCCACTCCTGGATTTTTGACCTTCAGAAATTGTGTGAAATAAGAAATGTTTGCTGATTTAAGATGTTTTGGGGGTAATTTGTTATGCAGCAATAGATATTCAATGCACTTCTCAATTGGTTTTATAAATATAGCATCGTCACTAAAATGAAAATCTAACAAAAGTAGATTTTTTTAAGCAAGTTTAACTAATTATATAAATTAAAAATTAATCAAATGTTGCAGAAATATAGTATCACGCTAATAGAATACGTGATCATATAAAATAACCTTTAAAATTAGTTTGTTATTAATGTAATAATTATAATAAAAACAATGATCTTCATAGATACCAAATGCTATTTGCTAAAATTTCACAAGCATTTTTGATTTAAAAAGAAGCTCAACATGAATTAGAGGAATATACTTAAAATGAGGTGCTATATATGTATTTTCAAGCAATAGCTGCATCTGCATCATATTTCCTGATGACTCAATGGAGATATTTCCACAAGAGTTGAAAAAAATAAAAGAGCAGCTTGTTATCATTATCACTTAAAAAATATTCCAGGTGTTCTATTTAATTAAAATAATAAAATTTTATTTTAAAAAATCTTTCTAACAAACACTGATAAGAAAATTATTACTGGGTGTCATACAGTGTCACAGGTGCATTATAAATACTAATACTTTATCCTCATAACAACCCTATAAAATATGTACTGTTAGAAACCTCCATTTTACAGATGTGAAATATCAAAGAACTTGAACAAATTATCCAAGATCATAGAGCTGGCAAGCAGTGAAGCCTTCTTTCACAGTATGCATTTGCAATTATTATACCATGTGGCAATAATGAGGGTAAATTTAAAAATACATGAGAGAATTAAGAGAGTTTTTTTTTTTTTAATGAGGAATATACATCTCCAGGAAAGAATGGGCATAGATAAGGAAAAGAGTAAAGGGAAATCTCATAACAGAAGCAGTGTAGTTGGCCTAAAAAGCAATCAGTTTGGATTGCAGCAAAGGATAGAAGGCTATTTCAGAGAGCTCGCTGAGAATGAACTGATCCCACAGAGTAGATGCTTTGAATGAAGAGACAGAATACATGAGATATTTAAAAAGCATCTAATTCTTCATTCAACTAGGGGGAATAAAAAGACATTAGAAAACTCAGGAATCTGTATAAAAAGTTACACTCAAATACAGGCAAACTAAATACCAGTGTGGTTTTAAGTAATTAAAATCATAACCTTGATGTTAGAAGCCTTCTACTTGTAGAATATCTGGAGAGAAGGAACTATTATCCTATCACAATGCTTGGCTGGGCAGTATAGTTATTACTCCTATGTTTAAGTATAATAATATAGCCACTGCTTATTGGTTTTCATGGAAGCACAGAAGACATTATTGTGACTGTAAAATACAAGATAAACACAGGCTTAGGTCAAAAACCTTGGTAAGTAAAATCAGATTGTAGCTGCCAGAAAGTAGGAGATAAAAGGAGAGTGAAAAATGGAGGAAAGCTTGGGATTGCTAATATTCTCATTTTACTTGGAGAAGAAATGAGATACTGAATGAAATTGATGGAAAAATAAGTAGAGATCGAGAGCTTATTATTAAAATGAACAAAAGTCACCAATCAACAGAGGAAACAAAAATAATAATATAACTATCAGTTTTTAACATGAGGAAGAAGGAAGAAACAGGAAAATATAAGTGACCTAAACTGTGACCCAGCACAGTGAGACAAGAATAGTTATTATTTAAGGTTGATGAATAAAGAAATAGAGAAAGAATTAGTTTACATAGAGTCAGACTGGTAACAATCAATCAAAATGCATAAAAAGGTGACTGGTGATTCTTCAGGGAGAGCAGATTATGTAGGCAGAAATGGAGCAAACAGTTTAAATCATTAGCTTTTTAGAATCACTTGATTTGCTATCACTTTTATGAACTACTTTCGTAAAAAATATTTTTAAAAGGTTTGAATCAAAAACACCATAAATAAAAATAACTGGCAAGCAATAAACTGGAAAATAATGCCCAGCACAGGAGAAATAGTTAATATTTTTAACATGCAAAAATATTTTTGCTAACCAATAAGAAAACAGTAAGAGTGTAAAGTAATATTGAAAATAAATTACACATGAATATGAAATTGCTCAACCTCACAAAAAATATAACATTAGAAATTACAAATACAACTTTATCCTAACATTAACAAAGATGAAAATGAATGGTTAAAAATCAGTTTTTCAGACGATGGGTATAAATGAACACCCTCATTTTAAATTGCTAACTTAAATCCAGAAGTCAATGTGGAATATGAATCAAAAACCTTAACTTGTGCACGCCCATGGATATGTTGAATTTCTTTGGTTTGGTCCTTATGGTATAATCATGCACATGAAAAATGTTTATGTATAAGAATGTTCGGCTATGTAGTTTATATCATAAATTTTACAACTATGTAAACATACTGCAGTATGAAATTTAGTAAATAAATTACTTTCATGTATAAAATAAAAATTAGTCATTAAGAAGTACAAGTAGAAAACATTCATGTATGTGAAACATGTTTATAATTTTTTGTTAAGTGTAAATGCAGGCTATAAAGTAATACTTTATATTCCTCCAATTTATTTTTATTTTAGGTTTTTTGGGAAAAAAACATAGTATAGAGCTTCACTGGTGGTGCAGTGGTTAAGAATCCGCCTGCCAACACAGAAGACATGGGTTCGAGCCCTGGTCTGGGAAGATCCCACATGCTGCACAGCAACTAAGCCTGTGCGCCACAACTACTGAGCTTGTGCTCCAGAGCCCGTGTGCCACAACTCCTAAAGCCCACATGCCTACAGCCTGTGCTCCACAGCAAGAGAAGCCACCATAATGAGAAGACCATGCACCGCAACAAAGAGTGGCTCCCACTTGCCACAACTAGAGAAAGCCTGGGTGCAGCAATGGAGACCCAACACAGCCAAAAATTAATTAATTAATTAATTTAAAAAAACCATAGTATAATAAAATAAACTACAAACTAAATATATCAAAATGGCTGTATCTGGCAGTTGGAAATGTTCTGGTTTTTTTTTCTTTTAAATTGTCTAAAGTAAACAAAAGAACAAATATTCCCAGATAAAATTGAGAAATACCAAATAAAATATTCTGAAGAAATTCATTTAAGAATTTCTTTTTATAATGATGGAGGGAAAAAACAGCCTCAGATAAAGAAATCTTGGTGTTGCTGACCATTTCCTTGGTAATAAAATGAAACCACACCTTTCTCAGAAAGAAGAGAAATTAATATGTCCATACCTGGGGGAAAATATGTATCAATCCTAAACCATATATCTTAGTAATTTCTTTCAGTAAACTATTTGGGGAAGTCTATAAGGCTTAATGACAAGTACTTTCATTCTTCTTTTCCTAAAAAATTATAATCACTGCTGTGTACTTGATTGGAATGTATAGAGGTGCAATATATAGGACCAAACATTGGGTGATGGAAAATAGAACATGTGATTCTCCTTTTTTAGGGAGAAAATATTTTTTTGCTTCCTTTAATTTGAATCTATAATAATAGTTAAGGCAGCACCAATCAGAATACTGGAGTAAAACAGGTAGTCGTCTTAGAAGTTTTAGATACAGAATGGTCCCAAAGTTCTGAGATGCACTGAAGCATGAGAGGCCACCATTGCCACCTACCACCCTTTGCCCCTGGACCATGGACATAATATGAAATAATATTAATTTCATTCTTCTTCCAACATCCAACCTGCAGACCATTAGGAAAAAAGAAATATCTTCCTAACACCATGCCTAGAAGGCCTCCCCCTCAAGCTACGAAGTCTGAATGCTGGACCTTCTCAAAAGAACAGCCTGTACCATACTTCTTCACTTCTTGTTTTCCTCAGTCTAATTCCTTCTACCAGATTTGTCTTTCCTCTCTTCTCCATGGATTGCCTGGACTTCCTTTTACCTGACAGTTCCCAAATACTGCACTCTCCTAAGACCTTACATGTCTCTTCCAGATTTCCAAGATGAATAAAGTCCCTTTTGAATTTGAAATTTTTCATTGGATACTCCCTATATCTCCTTATTTAGCTAAGCCTTGGCTTTATTTTAAGGATGCAGAGAATCCCATCCTTTATATATTCCAAGTCCACCTTTTCCATGCCTGCCTGAACCATGGCAGCTGAGTGCTGGGGGAAAAAAACAAAGGAACGCAAATATGTAGGTTACGATCACTGATGACACTAAACATTACAATTGCTTACACACTCTAAGCCCACACTAATTCTCCCACAGTATTCCAAGGATGGAAGCCAGGGATGTCCATTCTTGCCACTTTTATTCAACCTAATTTTGGAAGCCCTTGCCACAGATTACCAGAGAAGAAAAAGAAGCAAAAGGAATCTAAATTGGAAAGGAAGAAGTAGAACTGTCACTGTTTGCAGATGACATGACAATTACTATACATAGGAAATCCTAAAGACATTGCCAGAAAACTACTAGAGCTCATCAATGAATCTGGTAAAGCTGCAGGATACAAAATTAATATACAGAAATCTGTTGCATTTCTATACACTAACAACAAGCTATCAGAAGATAAATTAAGGAAACAATACCATTTGTCCCATTTACCATCACATCAAAAAGAATAAAATACATAGGAGTAAACCCCCCCAAGAAGGCAAAAGTCTTATTCTCAGAAAACTATGACATTGATAAAATAAACTGAAGAGGACACAAACAGATGGAAAGATACACCAGTTCTTGGATTGGAAGAATTAATATTGTTAAAATGGCCATACTACCCAAGGGAATCTACAGATTCAAAAAATCCCCATCAAATTACCAAGGGCATTTTTCACAGAACTAGAACAAATAATTTCAAAATGTATATGGAAACACAAAAGACCCCAAATAGTCAAAACAATCTTGAGAAAGAAAAATGGAGCTGGAGGAATCAGGCTCCCTGACTTCAGACTATACTACAAAGCTGTTGTAATCAAAATAGTATGGTACTGGCACAAAAACAGACACACAGATCAAAGAAACAGAACAGAAATAAACCCACACACTTATGGTCAATCGGTCTATGACAAAGGCGGCAAGAATATACAATGGAGGAAAGACAGTCTCTTCAATAAGTGGTGCTGGGAAAACTAGACCGGTACTCATAAAAGAATGAAATTAGAACATTCTTTCACACCATATACAAAAATAAACTCAAAATGGGTTAAAGACTTAAATGTAAGACTGGATACTATAAAACTCCTAGAGGAAAACACAGAACACTTTTTGACATAAATTGCACGAATATTTTTTGGATCCATCTCCTAAAGCAAAGGAGACAAAAGCAAAAATAAACAAATGGGACCTAACTAAACTTAAAAGCTGTTATAAAGCAAAGGAAACAATAGACAAAATGAAAAGCCAACCTATTGAATGGGAGAAGATATTTGTAAATTATATGACTGATAAGGGGTTAAAATTCAACATATATAAACAGCTCATACAACTCAACATCAAAAAACCAAACAACCCAATTAATAAATGGGCAGAAGAACTGAACAGATATTTTTAGAAAGCAGAAGTGCAGATGGCCAACAGGCACATGAAAAGACACTCAGCACTGCTAATCATCAGGGAAATTCAAATCAAAACCACTATGAGATATCACCTCACACCTGTCAGAATAGCCATCATCAAAAAGAACACAAATAACAAATGTTGTCAGAGATGTGGAGAAAAGAGAACTCTCCTACAATGTTGATGGGAATGTAAATTGGTGCAGCCACTGTGGAAAACAATCTGGCGATTTCTCAAAAAACTAAAAATAGAACTACCATATGACCCAGCAATTCCACTCCTGGGTACATATGTGAAAAAAAACCAGAAACACTAATTTGAAAAGGTACATGCACCCCAGTGTTCACAGCAGCATTATTTACAATTGCCATGGTATGAAAGCAATCTCGGTGTCCATCAACAGATGAATGGATAAAGATGTTTTATACACACACACACACACATACACACATGTACATACAATGGAATACTACTCAGCCATAAAAAAGTATGAAATTTTGCCATTTGCAGCAACATGGCTGGACTTGGAGGGCATTATGCTAAGTGAAATAAGTCAGACAGATAAAGACAAATACTGTATGATATTACATATGTGGAATCTAAAAAATACAACAAACTACTGAATAAAACAAAAAAGAAGACTCGCAGATATAGAGAACAAACTAGTGGTTACCCATGGGGAGATAAAAGGGGGAGGGGCAATATAGGAATAGGGGATTAAAAAAAGGGTTATTATGGAATTATATAAAATCACGTGTGTGAAATTTCTGAAAATTGTAAAGCAGTATAGAATTTAAAGAGTCTTTCATTCAGTAAAATAAAAGTTTAATAAAAAAGGCACACAAATAGGTGGATTAGGTTCACTGATGACACTAAACATTACAATTGCTTACACACTCTAAGCTCACACTAATTTTCTCACAATGTTTCCATGCTTCCCTAACTCAGCTTACTCAACCATTTCTTACACACACGTAAGACACATTTTAAATCTTCAAACTTCTCTTCTCATATCTCCATGGTCTGTTTTTTTCTTTGTAGTATCTCTCAGCGCATATTACCCCACATATTACCAATTTCAATATCAGTTCTAGCGGGGTGACCTCATTTACAAAGTGTTTCTACAAAAACTAATTATCATAATACTGATCAACAAGGAGACTCCTTATCTCTCTTGTTAAAAGAGAGGAGGTTGCCCTCTTAGTATCTAAGGACAATCTCCCACCTATTCTGCTTCACCTTCATGCTCCCTTCTCAAGATTTTCATATGATCAATTCCATGTTTTTATATCATTTGTCTCTACTATTTATTCATTAGTTCAATAATCTCTTTATTGAATACTGAGCATCAAATATGTGCCAGAACCTGGTCTTGAATCGTCCTCCTTAGCAATTAAATATGCAGAATATTCTCCTATATAATGAATATCTTACCATAAACTCATATCCTCTCAAGCTAGTACCTCTCTACTGCCCTCACAACCAAGGTTCAAAAGAATTGTCTCTTGCTTTGAATACATATGCTTCTGTATGTTCAGTCTGAAAAACAATGTATCACTTCACTAAGCTAAGATTTATTAATTTTAAGGGTTTAGTAATATATCAGCAACCTAAAGTTAGTCCAAACAGAGCTTGTTCTGATGAAATAATTGTTTCTACATCAAGGGAACTCACAAGTCTCTTTTGCACACTTGTGAGAAGACTTAAAATGCAAGAATGTTGAGAATTGAAGAGTAAATGATCCCCTCTGTGATTCCTATTTTAGACACTACATCACTTTCTCTCCATATCCTTCATTTATGTGAAAAAATATTTAAACTAATTTCCTAAAGAATAGAATGTCAGCCTAAGAGTTATCACAAAATTATAACATTTGAAAGACATTATCATTTAATAAGTAGTTTACTGGACAGGATAATTAAATTTAGTAATTATTAGGAATGTGTTTGATTCTGAGAATTTATTATCCCACATGTTTTAAAAAATTTGTAAAATTTGATAAAGTCTTAAGTTTTCCTCTGCCTTGGAATATGTTGTTTACTTGCCCAGTTGGAGGAAATAATTTTGTTGAGTGGAAAGAATACAAAATTTTGCCTCTGTTAAATGGGAAAAAACTAACAGAGGCCAAGTTTCAGATTTTCAGGAAGAACTTTGCTTCCCAAATTCACGGAAAGAAGTTAGATGAGAATTATGTTTTTAATACTCTTTAGTATTAGAAATACAAAGTAACACAAATGAGGGTCGGATGCTACCATCTGACTTGTATGCTAAAAATCAGGAGGCAGGGGACATGCTATTAACAGATTAGAGACTCAAAGTTGAGTAAATTTTCATAGTTCTAATTGTTTCTCTTGGTTGAACCAGTCTTTCCCATTTATTCAACATATATTTAAGTTATACTTGGGCGAGGTCCCCACTTGTTGGTCTCAGCCTCTATTTTCTGTCTGTTGTTGCTAGTATTTGTTGTGTATCCTATTTCCATCCCTAGAGTGCCTGCATCAGTAATCTTTTGCAGTATCCATTTGTCACCCACAGATTAGAAACAGCCATTTCTTCCATATGCAAAGATATTATTTACATTGAAATGGAATCCATAGGTACATTCTGAGAAGCGAAAGGCACAAGAAGCTTTTTTTTTTGTATTTGATATAAAAGTTTTCACTCTACTTTAAAAGCATGAATGGACTGCATATAAATCTGTAAGAAAAGTTACCAGATGCACAAGGAAAACTTAATTCCTGGAGCAAGATATAGAAGAGAGTAATGCACATACTGTAGTTAGTCAAGACAGCCTAGGTAAAATGCAACTGCAAATAATTCCAAAATTTCAGTGGCTTAACTCAATACATTTGTCTTTTATGAAATCTACCCAACTGGAGATGAGGATGAGGATGGCTGTTGCGGGAGGCCATCTAGAAGACGTGACCACTGGTTTGACTGGTGAACTGGACCCATGCTATTAGAGCCCTCTCACCCCCTCAGAATGTGCATTCTGCTTGCCTCCCCTGCTCCTTGAAGTTGCCCCAAGAATACAGGCTTCAGATAGTAATGTAGTGATTTATAGAAACTTATAGAAACTTTTAAAGTTCTCACGAGCCAGCGCAGAGATCTAGTCGTCTTGCAGCCACCCAAGACAAGTCTTGTAAGTAAGGGCCCTTACTTATTACACCTGCCACTTACCAAAGTAGAGTGGTCTGCCTCTTTCTTAAAGGTCTCTTGGCTCTCCAAGAACTGGGGCCAATTTCACATTACAACGGTGAGCTCCTGAGGTCACAAAGCAACTGGGATACAATTGTCAGATAAAGGATAGTGATAGAGATGTATTATTACAAACTGGTTATAAAGGCTGAGAAGTCCCAAGATCTTTTGGAGACTCAGGAGAGCCAGTGGTTTTGTTTCAGTCCACATCCAAAGGCCTGAAAAGTTGAAGAGCCTATGATGTAAGTTCCAATGTGAATCTCAATCCAAAGACAAAAAAGACAAATGTCTCAAAAGGAAGACAGGCAGAAAAAGCAAATTCTTGCTTAACTCTGACTTTTTTTCTACTCAAGCCTTCAGTAGATTGGATGAGCCCACCCACAGTGAGGAGGACAATCTGCTTTATTCAATCTGCAGATTCAAATCCTGCATAAAATCCTTCACAGACATATTCAGGATAATGTTTAACTAAATATCTGGGCACTCTGTGGCCCACTTAAGTTGACACACAAAATTAACCATTACAAGGGGTGTCAAAGTTTATCTCAGGAAGGAAAGATATTCTTAGAACTTGAGACCTTAGATTCTGAGTTATAAATCCCATGTATCTTTCTCCCTACATTGCTGTGTAGACTGCCCTCTTTCTTATTAGCTTTATTTCTAAAAGTGAGTGGGAAAATTATCACCTTTTTTGTTATGAATGTGCAAAGGAAGATTGGATTTTCCATTTTCGAGCTTATTGTTTCGGTTAATAACTATGATAGCATCATTTCCAAGTAATGTTGTTATATTGTCTTTGAACTCTTAAACATGCACTCTAATTTTACACTTGAGGAATAGAAAGGTGTGGTGGTTAAAAGCATGGGTTGTGAAAAAAACACCTGAGAAGTATGGATTAGTTGAAGTGAGTTAGTGCTAAGTGAATGGAACAGTGTTTAGTGCACAATAATAAATCAATATTCCAGTGTTACCTTTCAATATTTCCAGTTTTAGAATTCCTCTAAAATAAGTTCCCAGAGATGATTTGTTAGGGTGAAGGTAGGTACATTTTAAATATTAAGAGATAGAGACAGTTTCCCTCTAAAAACATTTTTCCCCTCATGTAAATAGAGCTTAATCACTCAAAATATAGTTTGATTAAAATTCAGATGTAAACAGTAGAAAAGTGATTTTGATTCAATGTGAATGTTGTCTGATGTGAAGTGATTTCTAAAACTCTCCAGATCTGCTACCTGAAGAAGTTAGGGATGGCTTGTCTGAATGATTTTTTTTTAATGAAAGAGATTTCTTCTATTACTCTGTGAAAATCTTGGTTAGACTGAGGAGAAGGAGGAAATGCCACCCACTTTTTCTTTAATTCCTAAGAAACAGAATTAAAATTTCAGGGCAAATTTGCATAAATTTCGAAGCACTTACATAATATACTACTTTTTTCTCAAGGAAATGAAGATATTAAAGTGAAATGCTCAAAGAAAATATGCAAACCTTCTATTGCCTAGAGATTGGAAATCTGATCAGGGGAAACTGTAGCCTGCTCTGTTCTCTCTCCTCTGCGTGATCACAGAAAAAAACAAAAGAAAACAAAAAAAAACAAAACTCATCTGACATTTCTAACCTTAAGCACAACAGTGGTTTTCTTTTTCTTTCTTTTTCTTTTTTTTTTTTTTTTTGATGGTCCTGAGAGCTATCTTTGCTATTCTCTAGTGCTTCTTGTTTATTGGATTCCCCCCCACTCAGGGACTTACATGTGACCTGAAGGATGGGTGTAATATGATGCCTGGATAAGCAATTAAATTTCATAATGAAGGACCTGAACTCATGGCACCATGTTGGCCCTATGGTTGCATAAGAAGCTAATCTCTACCTGCCAGGCAGAAGATAAAGATGAGAAGGGCATTAGAGACCAAAAATTTTGATTACCATCAGATAAGGATATTGTCAGCATAATGACACAGAATAATTCTAAGAATAGTGTTCTGGTTACATCACATTTGGCACAATAAAGGCAGGGCAGGGTGGGCTGATGTATCCTCAGGGAAAGGATAGTTAAGGTAAATTTTAGACTCCAGCTCTTCTGGGAGTTGGGATAAGAGACACCCAAAAAAAGGGAGCATTCCTCATTCATCAGATTGATGGCAGTCTATGTTGTGGTGGACATGCCACAATTTGCTTAATTAGGCAGAGAGTCGGAAGGCAGATGTCTGAGATCAAGTTGCCAACAGAACAGTATCTGGTAAAAACTCTCTTCCTGGATTGTAGATGGCAGCTTTCTTGCTATGTTCTCACATGGCAGAAAGAAAGGGGTGTGTGGGGGGAGAGAGAGAGAGAGCGAGCGAGAGCCCTCTGGTGTCTCTTCTTACTAGGGCATTAATCCCATTATGAGGACCCCACTTTAATGAGCTCATCTAAATCTAGTTACCTCCCAAAGGCCCCATCTTCAAATACCATCACATTGGGAGTTAGTTGCAGGAGGACACAATTTGGTCTATAGCTGGCTGAATGACAGATCTCTTACCAGTTCAGAGTCAGTTCCAGAGTCAGATTTGCATAACTGTAGACAGAGCTGACAAGTTCTGTTAACTTTTAGCACCGTGACTAGCCCATGAATGCCTTCTACTTGCTGGGATTTATGGGGTTAAGAATGAAAATTAGAGTCTGTTTGGTAATGAGGTGGATAGACCTAGAGTCTGTCATACAGAGTGAAGTAAGTCAGAAAGAGAGAGACAAATACCATATGCTAACACATATATATGGAATTTAAGAAAAAAAAATGTCATGAAGAGCCTAGGGGTAAGACAGGAATAAAGACACAGACCTACTAGAGAATGGACTTGAGGATATGGGGAGGGGGAAGGGTAAGCTGTGACAAAGTGAGAGAGTGGCATGGACATATATACACTATCAAATGTAAGGTAGATAGCTAGTGGGAAGCAGCCGCATAGCACAGGGATATCAGTTCGGTGCTTTGTGACCACCTAGAGGGGTGGGATAGGGAGGGTGGGAGGGAGAGAGACGAAAGAGGGAAGAGATATGGGAACATATATATATGTATAACTGATTCACTTTGCTATAAAGCAGAAACTAACACACCATTGTAAAGCAATTACACTCCAATAAAGATGTTAAAAAAAAACAAAAAGTAGGGGGTAATTAAAGGTGGTAGAGTGGGATTGGATTAAAACTGTCCAGGAAGAGGTTGTGACATTTGCACAGGTTCTGGCATAAATGATTCCAGGGATTCTCTTTGTCATGACAGCGGAGGTGTTTGGATGTTGTTTGCAGGGGTGGGTCTGTTCTCCTGAGGCATCAAATTAGAGTCTGTGAATCATTTCTTCAATAAGAAGAAAAACTTGTGGTGGCTGGCTTTCAGCTGAGTGTCCGTGACAGAGAGCCAAGTGACTCCAGGTCAAATTTATCAAGGCTTCTACACTCAGTGCAACCAATGGAGGAAAGGCTCACTAGCTGTCTGCCAGTAAGTAGGCAGATTGACTAGAGAGCCATGTGGATACAGTACCCTACCTTTCAGTAGCTTTTTCCCACTGAAGGCAAAAAAGTCCTCCACTAGCAATGGCAGGGATGGGAACTTAAAAGAGGCTCAATATAACCTCACAGAAGGAGAATCACTAACAGTGAAAAGGTTTTGTTGGTGGTAGCCACTGACATTGTCCACCTAAAAGTTCCAATTCAGCTCTCAGAGCCACAGGAGATATGGAGTTCTCTGACCTGACCGAGACATTCCCCTCAGCTTGACTAAACTTTAGACAGGCTCCTTCCTGCCTCTATGTCCGTGATCTCCCTTTTCTTAGGGAACATTTACTGTAGGAAATATGTAAGTTCTCTCTCTGCTCCTTTGAGATGTAAATTTTTAAAAGCTTCTTTCAGTGTTACAACCCAGGAATGTCTTTATCAAAGACCTGAGAATAATACCTTTGAAATGTAGTCATCAAGGAAGATAACACCCCTATCTCCCAGTTCCTGTGGAAGAATAGGAGCCTAATCTTGGTAGGTGCCTTGCTGCATGTTGTAAAACAATCTCCTGTCACCAAGAAAAGAGAACGTTTACTTTTCTTTGTGGTAAAGCCAATGAGCAAACACAGATGGCTCAAGATCCCCCAACTCCAGTTCTTAAAAATTCTCAAGTCCTTTGTTTCAGTAGAGTTGAGCTCGCACTGAGGTCCGGCCCCTCTCCCCTGTGCAATAGTCTTGAATAAAGTCATCCTGGCCTATCTTGTCCAGTGCAAGTTTTGCTCTGATAGACCCGTCAGATTAGTGGTGCCTTGTTTTGGTCAATTCAATGTAAACAAAATTGACATGTGTCTTTTCTGGGTGAAAATTTTAGGAGATTTTTCATTCTCTCTCCTTCTGGAGATTAACATTGTTCTGGTTGATGATAATTCCATCAGCATGGGTCTCACAATGAGGAGGATGTACAACAGAATTCTGAGGTGACCTCAAAGGACATGTGATTTAAGTGAGACATAAATATTATGTTTAGCCACTGATTTTGAAGTTGTGATACTTCACTACCTTCATATATCCAAATTGATATAGGTTCATATAACCCTGAAATGGGCAAGGTGAAAATAGAAAGTTGAGCCATACAGATTCCATATGGATTATATCAGAGTAATTGACCAGTAACAGCTTTAAATATGCCACACCTGATTTGATTGAATTAACTATTTAATTCTGACAGTTGTTTTCATTTAATTCTGACACTCCTTTATAGGCAAATTTCCTTGAGGAGTTTGAGCAGAAAGCAAGAAAGAGAACCAGACCTACCACTGGGAAACATATTCAAACTATTTAACAACACCAATGGAATCAGCAATTCAGTGGGGTGGCCTTCAGTAGAGAGGAATTAGCCTCAGTTCAACAGTTTGAAGCTACCCTCCAGTGTTAATGCTTTTCTACTTTCCCTGAGCTTTCAGTAGGGTCTTGTTAAGTGTCTCAGTATATTCAGATCTGTGGAAAAAAACTGAGGGCGAATTCTGTGTATGTGACAAGTGGTGTCATACTGGTAGCAATACTATGAAAGAGTTATGGTAGTTTTAGGACTATGGGGATAACTGGGAGTGGTTTGGGCAAGTGGTCTGTGGACAAAGCACGGTGGTATGCAGAATCAGGTGATATTGGGTTGCAAACCACTGGACAGATTCAGTTAATTTTATGTGAACTAGCATACTCTCTCCCTTCTCTATAATTCCCTTGAAACACGAGATAGGGATGGAAATTCTGAAATGGGAGCTAAATCCTGCTATCCTCCTGAAGAAATTATTAATACCATAGACTTGAAGTTTAAATAATAATGGGACCGCAGTTGAACCCTTTAGCTGATGCATTCTGGCCACAGTTGTGTTAATGCATTGTAGTTGTGAGTTGAGTTACTAATACACAGTTAATATCTGAGCAAATATTTCATTGATTTCCTGTAATCTTGGTGCTGAATTAAGAAGATCAGCTATTTTGACCAAAATTATCCATATCAGCCTTTCCCATTTCCATGAATTTACAAGCTCTTTCTTTTTATGCCTATGTTGATGAGGCTTAACAATGTTTAATTTTATTCAAGTCCTATACTTCAGGAAAAGAATGATAGTTAAGACACCTCTCCACGGTTTTGTGTTCTGGAAAAGTGCTAACTGCAAAAACCTCCCTACCCTCAATATAACTTCGGTAGGTTCCACTCCCACTCTTTCCTAATGAGTTAGATAAGACCACCTCCACTCTTACTCAAATTTCCTTATTTACCTGCCATTACAAAACCTTAGGCTCCCTTCCTTTTCTTTGAGATAGTCCTCATTAATGAACATTCTCCATACTGAAAAACTCTGAATAAAAACATCTCCTTGTCTAGTGCATCTTGTCTATTTTTTTCTTTTGAATTTTATTTTATTTATTTTTTATACAGCAGGTTCTGTATTAGTTATCCATCTTATACATAATAGTGCATATATGTCAATCCAAATCTCCCAATTCACCACACCACCACCACCTCCCCTGCCACTTTCCCTCCTTGGTGTCCATACGTTTGTTCTGTACATCTGTGTCTCAATTTCTGCCCTGTAAACTGGTTCATCTGTACCATTTTTCTAGGTTCCACATATATCCGTTAATATACGATATCTGTTTTTCTCTTTCTGACTTACTTCACTCTGTATGACAGTCTCTAGATCCATCCATGTCTCTACAAATGACTCAATTTCATTCCTTTTTATGGCTGAGTAATATTCCATTGTATATATGTACCACATCTTCTATATCCATTCACCTGTCGATGGGCATTTAGGTTGCTTCCATGTCCTGGCTATTGTAAACAGTGCTGCAATGAATATTGGGGCGCATGTGTCTTTTTGAATTATGGTTTTCTCTGGGTATATGCCCAGTAGTGGGATTGCTGGGTCATATGGTCATTCTATTTTTAGTTTTTTAAGGAACCTCCATACTGTTCTCCATAGTGGCTGTATCAATTTACATTCCCACCAGCAGTGCAAGTGTGTTCCCTTTTCTCCACATTCTCTCTAGCATTTGTTATTTGTAGATTTTCTGATGATGCCCATTCTAACCGGTGTGAGGTGATACCTCACTGTAGTTTTGATTTGCAGTTGTCTAATAATTAGTGATGTTGAGCAGCTTTTCATGTGCTTCTTGGCCATCTGTATGTCTTCTTTGGAGAAATGTCTATTTAGGTGTTCTGCCCATTTTTGGATCGGGTTGTTTGGTTTTTTAATATTGAGCTGCATGAGCTGTTTATATATTTTGGAGATTAATCAAATAAACAACCTAACCTTATACCTAAAGGAACTAGGGAAAGAACAACAAACAAAATCCAAAGTTAGTAGAAGGAAAGAAATCATAAAGATCAGAGCAGAAATAAATGAAACAGAAACAAAGAAAACAATAGCAAAGATCAATAAAACTAAAAGCTGGTTCTTTGAGAAGATAAACAAAATTGATAAACCATTAGCCAGACTCATCAAGAAAAAGAGGGAGAGGACTCAAATCAATAAAATTAGAAATGAAAAAGAAGTTACAACAGACACCACAGAAATACAAAGCATCCTAAGAGACTACTACAAGCAACTCTATGCCAATAAAATGGACAACCTGGAAGAAATGAGCAAATTCTTAGGAAGGTATAACCTTCCAAAACTGAACCAGGAAGAAATAGAAAATATGAACAGACCAATCACAAGTAATGAAATTGAAACTGTGATTAAAAATCTACCAACAAACAAAAGTTCAGGACAAGATGTCTTCACAAGTGAATTCTATCAAACATTTAGAGAAGAGCTAACACCCATCCTTCTCAAACTCTTCCAAACAACCGCAGAGAGAGGAACACTCCCAAACTATTCTATGAGGCCACCATCACCCTGATACCAAAACCAGACAAAGATACTACAAAAAAAGAAAATTACAGACCAATATCACTGATGAATATAGATGCAAAACTCCTCAACAAAATACTAGCAAAGAGAATCCAACAACACATTAAAAGGATCATACACCATGATCAAGTGGGATTTATCCCAGGAATGCAAGGATTCTTCAATACATGCAAATCAATCAATATGATACACCATACTAACAAACTGAAGAAGAAAAACCTTATGATCTCAACAGATGCTTTTGACAAAATTCAACACCAATTTATGATAAAAACTCTCCAGAAAGTGGGCATAGAGGGAACCTACCTCAACATAATAAAGGCCATATACAACAAACCCACAGCAAACATCATTCTCAATGGTGAAAAACAGGAAAAAAAACCTAGAATGATATATGCTTAAATGTAACAGTGATGAGTTTTAAATGTATATGTCTAATTTTTCTAACTTTATGCAAGTGAGAAAAAGAATAAACGATGTGGAAATATATTTGAAAATGTAATATTTTTGAAAGTGAGCAGACTAGGAAACTATTTTAATGGAATTGTGTGGTAAAAAGTTATGTTTTAAGTAGCCAGATAATTATAAGGATATAAAATAAAGCTACATTATTTAAATCATTGCTGAAACGCGACACTGTGAAATCTTCTACATTCAGCATCTATTTAATATTCACCAGAATTCTAGTTTATGTTTTTACAAACAATGATACTGAGCCTTTGAGCATTAGAGCAGGTATTTACCAAAAAGCTAATATTTGATGAACTCAGAACCATTTGATTCACGAACCTATGTTCTTTCTATTACACCATACTACTCACATTACATACTGTGGAGCTAATCAAAATAATAATGTTAATAAAAACTACCAGACTATCTATAGTTCATATTAAAGATGGATAAAAGGTGAATTTTCATTTCTCCTTTTATTACCCAATCTCTGATTTACATTTGAATATTACAAAAATCTTTTTGACTATATGAAGCATTATATCTTAGGTGCTTCTCCAAGAGTTTTGTTTTAATCAGTCTCAAATAGATTAAGTGATTTAATAATGTTGAACTAGTCCAAAAAGATTTACTCTGAAGAAGAATACACAGTGCATAAATAACAAGTGTTTTAACTAGGTGTCACGCTATTATATAGCAATTAGCCCGGAGTATATGTTGTAAGGTAAAGCACTGATTTTATGTGGAACTTTACATTAAACAAAAGAACTCTGTGAACAACATAATAAAGGTCAGCTTCATTATGTCATCTACTCTACTTCATTTTCTTAGGGAAAAGAATATCTTTGGGTAAGCATGAAGTTAATATCTGTGCTTTTAAAAATTTATTTTATTTATTTATTATTTTTGGCTGTGTTGGGTCTCCATTGCTGTGCGCGGGCTTTCTCTAGATGAGGCGAGCGGGGACTACTCTTCGTTGCGGTGCATGGGCTTCTCATTGTGGTGGCTTCTCTTGTTGCGGAGCACGGGCTCTAGGTACGCAGGCTTCAGTAGTTATGGCTCGCGGGGTCTAGAGCGCAGACTCAGTAGTTGTGCCTCAGTAGTTGCGGCGCACGGGCTTAGTTGCTCCGCATTATGTGGGATCTTCCTGGACCAGGGCTCGAACCTGTGTCCCCTGCATTGGCAGGCGGATTCTTAACCACTGTGCCTCCAGGGAAGCCCTAATATCTGTTTTTAGTCATACTAGTTTTATTATTAAATTTAGCAAATGTACATACTATATTAAATCTTTATTCCATATATATAATATTTTTTACCTTTTTTTTTTTTTTTTTTTTTGCGGTATGTGGGCCTCTCACTGTTGTGGCCTCTCCTGTTGCGGAGCACAGGCTCTGGATGCACAGGCTCAGTGGCCATGGCTCATGGGCCCAGCTGCTCCGCGGCATGTGGGATCCTCCCAGACCGGGGCATGAACCCGTGTCCCCTGCATCAGCAGGCGGACTCTCAACCACTGCACCACCAGGGAAGCCCTATATATAATATTTTTATTTACATGGAATAAAAACATCTCATTAAATCAATGTCTGCAAACATATTTTTTTCTATTTGGTAATTTATTTTTAAAATATAACTTGACTAAAATGAATTTTGAAAACCCAATATGATAATCTTAAGAAATGCCTTTGAAAATGAAAATTATATCTAACATCTCTGTGGAAGGAAATGTGCTCTTTCAGATAGGTTACATTCAGGATCATCCTTTTAGATTTAATCAGTCAAGGGTTAGTACTACGTATAATGTACAAATGGAATCAGTGAGGTATGGACCGGCAGAAGGCAGTCAAAGCAGTAATATATGCATGACACATCTTACATTAGGCTATCATTTCCTTTGACTGAATGCCTCCTTTTCAACTCCTAAAATGCAATCTAATGACCTTTCACACATTTAAGAGAAAAGTGTCAGCACTTGAGAAGTGGGCAGAAGAAAATTCTGTTATTTGTCTGTGACTATCTGGTGACAGATAGTCAGCTTTACTGAGATTCTCAGCTTTACTGAGAATCATCTCTGGGTACTAACTAGGTTATGGCTCATCTTCACGTCTTTGACCTATTCAAAGACATCATGTAAACATTACTTACTGATTTGCAGTAGATCGCTCATGGGCTTAAGAGCTTTGTCAGAGGCTGTAAAACATGTCTGTGGCAGTGCCATCTGCTAATAGCATCATTTAACCCAAGCTTAACATTTACACATTCCACCATTTGAGGGGAACGATTAAATAAATTCCTTTTGATACTAAGAGATTACAAGCTCGTGGGCCAAACATATCTCATTAATAAACAACCCCCACCACTCCCTGCTGAAATGTGAAGTCCAGGGACAGAAGTCAAAACTGAAGGACACTTTTTAAGATTGTATAACTGGGCCTATGACTTGTTTGAGGATCTATTAATACAGATATGTGTGGAGGAGCAGAAGCGAGGTTAGAGCAAAATCCAAGAAGCAGGGAAAAGTCCTCATGCTGCTGACCCTTAGGCAGAACGTATACCTTTTTTCTACAGTTGAGAGGGTCCATTGAAGACGACTTTTCTCTTCTTTGAGTGCTTTAGAAGAGGAAGCATTACAAGAGTATCAAAGAGAAGCAAGAACTTCACTTTTTCCTGTCCATTCCACCCAGGACTTTTAATTGGATGGGAAGTTGAGCTACAGTGCCCTCTAATGTCCTTTCCACAAGTTATTAAAGTGCTGTTCAGCTTTTAAACTAAAAAATCATGAACAATTTTCTGGTTTCTAAATTGGAAAGATTTCCAACAAAGTAATCATGACTAAACTAAAGCCACCACTTATTTTCCTTTCTGAAAGGGAAATTTTCAAAATGTCTGAGTAGGTTTAGGTATGGAAGTAGCATGTGGTGGATACGAGGAAAACAGAGAAATAGAGATGGAGAAGGAGTCATATTGTCTTCAATTCATAAGCAATATCACTGTGAAGAGATATGCATATGTGGCATTTGCAACATGGGCAGTGCTAAGTGAAATATGTCCTGGTAATTAATAAGAAACCAAGCCAACCTTGCAGGGTTCATTTTAATATGTTTATGTGTCATATGGCTTTGTATTCCAACTAGAAAATTTCATACTCTGGATCTTTTTTTCCTCTCTGGTTTGAATTTATTTAAATTTAATTTCCTTTCCCTTTATTTTTGTAGCCTCTGTTTAACAATTTGATGTCATTCCACTATAGCTCTTTGTAGTCAAGATGTCCCAAGAGCTAGGAAAAAAAGTTGAGAGTCTCATATTTAGGGATGATATTTGACATGTATACATAGAAGCATACAAATTCTTGAGTCATCTGGGCTTCCCTGGTGGCTCAGTGGTTGAGAGTCCGCCTGCCGATGCAGGGGACACGGGTTTGTGCCCTGGTCTGGGAAGATCCCATATGCCGTGGAGAGGCTGGGCCCGTGAGCCATGGCCGCTGAGCCTGCATGTCTGGAGCCTATGCTCTGCAACGGGAGAGGCCACAAGAGTGAGAGGCCCGCGTACCGCAAAAAAAAAAAAAAAAAAAAAAAAATCTTGAGTCATCAACCAATGAACAAAAGGAAAGATCACCCGCAACATGAGCTAATCATATGCCCATAACCTTTGTTAGGCATTTTATTTTTCTAGATAATTGGCCTTATTAAGAATGGAATGGGCAATGGAGTGTACCTCAATCTTACAGAGCTTTAAGCTCCAGTAACTCAACTAGTATACATTTAATGTTCTATTGCTTTGTAGGGGAGAGAAAAAGCTAATTCTCTAAACTCAGAAATGTTGGAAAGGTGGTGGTGGTAAAAGGAGGCTCTTTAAGTAGAGAAAAAAAATTGGCCCCCAAAATCAAAGCCAGAAAATGTATAGGATACATCGATAATTCAATTCAATTCAACTCAATAAACTATAATTTCACTGGGAGATTACACCAGGAGATTATAAGCTGAGAATAAGTTCTCTAATAATCATTGGAATAAAAATAAATTATTAGGAACATATACAGAAACTGGCCTTTTAGTGATTATGATGGTCCCTATTTTGTAATTTTCATTAAAAAGTCAATATGGTCATGTGTACTCTAATAAATACTTTCTTTCCCAATACTTGGCACTTCTGATCCTGCATTTCCATGTCATGATAACCTAGGTAAAGTTTTCAGAAATCCTGGTTTAAAGCAAATTAAGAGTTATGACCATATATTGTAATTTCTGGACAACAGCAACAATACCATTCTGAATTTACAGACAGAAGTAGTGTTAACTAGGACAACCTGTCTATAATGCACATAAAAATTCAGGAAAAAATGTTGGACCTGATGATACAGAATGAAAAATGAAGGAATGCAAATTATGGAAACCATAAAGAAATACCTTATTAATTTTATTGTAGGGTCAACTGCTAATATGAGTTAAGTATAAAGGGCTGTGCAAGGGGATGCCAACAAAGACATTCTTGCCATTTTCTCTCCCCCATCTATAAATAATGTAAGAAAGCAGGTTTTTTGTTTGCTTGCTGGTTTTGTTCTGTTTTTAATTCCATATGTGGTTTGAGGCAGATTGTGATTATAATGTATGAAAATAAAGTTACTAGGCTATGAAATTGGTTTCATGGGAAGTTTGAAAAAATTAGAAGGGATTTAAGGCCTCTGACATACTGTACCACTGCTGAGTATTTTTTCTTTGAGTTATAATTAATATATTAACTTCAGATATACAATAGTGATATTATATTTTTATACATTAGGAAAGTATTTTTTAAATATAGTTATTTGAAGAATTTTAAAAAATTGTTGATTGTGTGTTTGGATATATAATAATATGTATACCAAGTACTCACATGTATGCTTCTTTAAATATTCAAAGTATATAGGTGATATAGCAGTAAGTATATTATGCAACTAAGTGTTCTTTTTATGGATTCTTCATTTGTTCTTCCATTCTTTCCTTACATTTTTATGAAATTCCATATATGAGCCAGGCTAAGAACATATGTTTCTCACTGGGAGTATTTTAAAGCAAAGTATTGTAAGTGCATATTCTGACAAGTTTTATCTTGCAGTTTGATCCTTTAATTAGATCATTCCAGTTGCTTAAGATATAAGATTTGACAACTCTGGAATTCTTGTGCAGATATGCCCTTTTCATAAAAGAAAAAAGACCATAGGCGTCAGATTAAAATAGAGAAGTGTCTGAATTCCAACTTTTCAGAATTACGTGAGATATAGTGTGTGAAGCCCACTGTACACTGTAGATACTAACAAATGATAGGTGTTGCTGCTGTTTGGATTTCTTTGGATGCAGACATTTTCCCTCAGTATGTGCTTCCACACTGCAGATCAGCAGATTGAATAAATGTGTGCGCATGTATACATTTGAGTTTTCCCACTCCCTTGTTCAGTCATAACACAACAACATAGTTTAATAAAATAAACTGTGTCACATCATGTCATTTATTATCAGCAGATTATATAAGGAAAATAAAACTTAGAGACAATTTCATTCTTTGAAATATGCATTCTCATCATTCATGTCCTTGGATACACTACAAGAATTTTAATCATGTAGTCCTTTTGAGCTTTCTGCTATCTGTCCTACTAACAGCTTACACTTCAGTATTTTGATAAATGAAAGGCCATTAGTCATGAATCACTCTCTTCCAGAATCAACCCTTAGCTGGAATCTGAACTCTTTCCTTTATCTGGAAGTCAGCATAACATCCATATCACAGCTTTAGCCTCAGCACCTTATTCTGCATCACTGACATATTATTTGTATTTTACTGTTTTGTTTTTTTTTTCCTCTAGCCAAAACCAAAGTTACACCCTAGAACATCATCACTTCTTGTTCTTTTCCAATGAAAAAAAAACAAGATGGAATAGAAAATTTACTTTCACTACCAGAAACTGAGAGCAAGCTCTCTTTTCTGGAGCTCTTATTGAAAAAAAAATCATGATATTACTCACACTAGTTGTGAATTCATAGTCCTTACACGAATGATGTAATGGAGTTACAGAAGTTACTTCTAATTCTTTTTCTTCATAGTAGGATCATTTTTTTTCCTGCTGTAGTAGATATAAAGAATGACTCACCAATCTTAATTTTCCTAAGTTCAGGCAAACCCACACACAGACACACAGAGGCGCACAAACACACACACACAATGTATCTTTGGCATTCTAACTCACCACATTTTCACAACTTCATATATCATTTTCCCCTGTAATTCACTCTTATTTTCTTAGTTATCATTTTGCTTTCTCGGAGCTTTAAAATTTTGATGCACTTAATAACTGTCTTATATTCACTGATTCTTATTTCCAGGAGCAAAATTCATCCTTCTGCAACCTTGAGCACTACTTTCATTTGTTATTCATTCAATATTCATTATATCTATTGTAATATGAATCATGTTTAACTTCTCGCAGCAAATTCAATGTGTATGGTAAATTAGATCCTTGGGGGAATGTACAATAGTTTGAAAAATAAAATTGACTAATATGACCTTCTTTGAATCTCCTAGGCCAGTGATTTTCAGCCTTATCAGACACAACTCTTTTTAAAAAAATTTTACTACTTGAACTTCACAGACAATATGGCTTACTTGCCTCATAAACGAATGCAATTGATTGATTTGATACATCACTTAACTGTAATGCAGAAGAGAAATAGAAGAAAATAAAGTTATAATAAAATAATTTGTTTTAATACACAAATGCATTATCACAATGAAGCATTCAGATGCTCCTATGTAAGACGACTCACTTGGAATCCAACAATTAGAAATGCAGACAGATATTGGTGTGTTGCATTAAATTGGCAGTTCTAATGCCAAGTAACTAGTGCATAGGTACACTAATACACAAGTAACATTGCCATCAATAGTATAATTTTCTACAATGGTAGACAACTGTTTAAAAAGATCTGAACAACATCAACAAAAATAGTGCAATAGACTTATTATTTTGTAGTTGCCTTTTCTGGAAAGCTCAGTTATATTAAAACTGTGCTACTTCTGTTGAAGATGACTGTGAGAGTCTAGGAGAAAGGTAACTGCAATTCTACTGATCAGCAATCCCTAAACCTCTAAAAATAAGTGTACTTAACAATCTTGCTGAAATTCTGTTGGTTCTGAAAGTTGTCTTAAAATAGAACCTGTTCTGATTCTTTTAACCTGAGGAATATTTAATCGAATTTTAAACTTCCTTTTTGAATACAGAAACAATGTTTAAAAGTTTATAAGTTGATTAATGTAAATATTTGCCACATTCAAAACAGAAGTGCAATATATATTATAATTTAAACTATACAATAATTTAACATGTTTTTTGAGTGTCTTCTCTATCTCAGACTCACTTAAAGTGCTCTTAGAAGAATAAGTCCTACAAATATATCTTTGGGTCAATTGTGAGTCCCATAGGGCTAGAAACCAGTGGTTTCCCAAGAATACAAGGCAAATGTATTTATTTTTCTGGTGGAAATACAATCTATTAAACACCATATACGGTAGTCAATACCTTCAATAATTTTCTTTTAGTATCTTTAGTATGCCAATAACTTGGGATACAATTCCATTACTCTAAGTACATATTCATCAGAATTTTAAAATGCATTTAAATAATAAGATCTTCATTTACAAGGCAATATTATAGGCACATAGAATAACAAAGCCACAGTATTTATAGTAAATGCTTTAATAATGGAATGTGTAGTGAAAAGCTTCTAGTGAATTCCTCTATCCATTCTCCTAATAGATTCAATGCTGTCATATGCCAAGAAAGCTCTTGTAATACAATTTAAACAAAACAAAGCACTTTTAAAAATTTACTTTTTAAAGAATATTTAGTTTACTAAGTTGTATCAGTTCTTTGCATTATAGATACTGCTTTTAATTCGTATCTGACAAGCATTTTCAGTATTACTCATGATGAAACTAATAATTTTTTGCATACTGAAGGTCAGCACCTTTGCTGAAGTTTGCAGTCAAACTCCTCAAGAAAAATATAACTACACCAATGAGGACTGCATAATTCATTACAGACTTATAATTAATAAAATGACTAATGAAGATTAAAGTAACGTTTCTTCTGCCACATACGTTGGTGCAGAGTTAGATTCTATTAGATCGAAGCTGGCATGTCAGAGTCACTCTTTTAAGTGCTAGATTTTCATTCCTGCTAGGCCTACCATGTAGACTGATTTTCACTGCTTCACAGCCTCTTATTACACTTTTGGCATTGAGAGGCAACTCTGATCACGAGCATTTACCCTTCCACTGTGGTTGGCATAGGGTGTGAATCCCAGCATGGATTTCTCTTGGCCTTTACCCAAAAAGATTTTGTTCTACAAGTGGCAAAACATCCTATTCTCAGCTACATGGCTCCAAAGCATGCACATGGGAATAGGAGCCATGGCAAGCCGTTCTGAACAAGGACTTTTCGCTAATGAGTTAATTCATTGAACCCTCAATATCTAGACCGTAAAAAAAGCAAGCCAGATGCTTGAGTCCTGCTGCTTCTGTCTTTCAATCCCATTTAATTTTGTCTTTTACTTTTTGCTATGGTAAGACTAAACTGTTTTTACAAAAAGTGAACAAAACAAACAAATACGTATTTACTTGACTACCCTAGAATGATAACGAAATAAATAGTTTATAAACTCAAAACCTCCATTTAAAAGCAGAAACTATTCAGTAAATACACTGCTTAATAGATGTGTTCTGCTCTGGGTACTGAGAGAATTAATACACATATTAGTTAGATCACAGAAAATCACAGTAAACAATTTCCACATCTGAGGTTACTTTTTAACTTAAGATGAGAAGAACTGAATCCCCACAATAAGTAAATTCTACACATTTTACTGAAACATTAATTTATCCATACCATAGAGAGATCATAGTTAAATGAACATATATTATTTTAGAAGACAGAGTAGAAACAATAATGGCTATATTCCTGTTCTCAAGATATTTCCATTCTAGACAGAAAGAGATATAGACACATGTTTTCAGCACAAGTAATTACAGAAGTTCTGAGGAGGGAGAGAATACTGGTGTCAGGAGTGTTACAAAGAAGTGTCATCATGTGGAAGAATGATTTCAGAATAAGAGATGAAGAATAGCTCAAAAGAGGTAGAGTAAAAGCAATTACTAAGGGATGAGCTAGTGACATACTATTAATTAGAAAATATAATCTGACAAATGCATTTTAGTGGAAACTAAACTATATAATAAAATTGGAATTTTGAAAGAAAATGGAGGATGATATATTTAAAGACTGGTGAAGAGTACAACCTGACTAACGCGATCTTAAAAAGTTAAACTAGAAGAGGAAATTGGGGTATTTTCTGAAGTCCCACTGAGAAATTGATATCCTTCAAATGAAGTCACTAAAGGTTTCAAGAAGAATGATAAACACGAACAATAACTGCGGAGAATGGATAGGATGAGGAAAAGCTATTGACAGTTGTGATAGATCAGATTCTAATTAATTAACTGACAATGGAAGGATGAAAATTTGAGTCATGGAACAAAAAGGTTACAGAAGAAATTAGGTAGGGGAGACAGCTTCAAGTTGGAGGAAGAGTAAAACGTGGAGATCACCTTCCTCCCCACAAATACATGAGAAATACATCTACATGTGGAACAACTCCTACTGAACACTGGCAGAAGACCTCAGACCTCCCAAAAGGCAAGAAACCCCCCCATGTACCTGGGTAGGGCAAAAGAAAAAAGAAACAGAGACAAAAGAATAGGCACGGGACCTGCACCAGTAGGAGGGAGCTGTGAAGGAGGAAAGGCTTCCACACACTAGGAAGCCGCTTCGCGGGCGGAGACTGCAGGTGGCGGAGGGGGAAGCTTCGGAGCCGCGGAGGAGAACACAGCAACAGGGGTGCGGAGGACAAAGTGGGGAGATTCCCGCACACAGGATTGCTGCCGACCAGCACTCACCAGCTTGAGAGGCTTCTCTGCTCACCTTCCGGGCCGGGCAGGGGCTGGGAGCTGAGGCTTGGGCTTCGGAGGTCAATTCCCAGGTAGAAGACTTGAGTTGGCTGCAAGAACACAGCCTGAAGGGGGCTAGCGCGCCACAGCTAGCTGGGAGTCCCAGAAAAAGTCTGGAGCTGCCCAACAGCCAAGAGACTTTTTCTTGCCTCTTTGTTTCCTGGTGTGCGAGGAGAGGGGATTAAGAGCGCCCACTTAAAGGAGCTCCAGAGACGGGCGCGAGCCATGGCTGTCAGCGTGGACCCCAGAGACTGGCATGCGATGCTAAGGCTGCTGCTGCAGCCACCAAGAAGCCTGTGTGAGCACAGGTCACTCTCCACACCTCCCCTCCCAAGAGTCTGTGCAACCCGCCACTGCCAGGGTCCCGAGATCCAGGGACAACTTCCCCGGGAGAACGCACGGCACGCCTCAGGCTGCTGCAACGTCACTCTGGCCTCTGCCACCATAGGCTTACCCTGCATCCGTACCCCTCCCTCCCCTCAGCTGAATGAGCCAGAGCCCCCAGATCAGCTGCTCCTTTAACCCCACCCTGTCTGAGCAAAGAAGAGACGCCCTCAGGTGCCCTATACGCAGAGGCGGGTCCAAATCCAAACCTGAACCCCAGAAGCTGTGCAAACAAAGAAGAGAAAGGGAAATTTCTTCCAGCAGCCTCAGGAGCAGCAGATTAAACCTCGACATCAACTTGATGTACCCTGCATCTGTGGAATACATGAATAGACAACAAATCATCCCAAAATGAGGAGATGGAATTTGGGAGCAACGATATATATTTTTTTTTCCCTTTTTCTCTTTTTTTGAGTATGTATGCTTCTGTGTGTGATTTTGTCTGTATAGCTTTGCTTTTACCATTTGTCCTAGGGTTCTGTCTGCCCTTTTTTTGGTATAGTTTTTAGTACTTGCTATCACTGATGGATTTGTTTTTTGGTTTGGTTGCTCCCTTCTTTCTTTTTCTTTTTTTATTACTTTAAAAAAATTTTTTATAAAATTATTTTTAATTTTTATTTTAGTAACTTTACTTTATCTTACTTTATTTTATTTTATCTTCTTCTTTCTTTTTTCCCCCCTTTTATTCTGAGCGATGTGCATGACAGGCTTTTGGTGCTCCAGCCAGACATCAGGGCTGTGCCTCTGAGGAGGAAGAGCGAAGTTCAGGACACTGGTACACAACAGACCAAGCTCCAGGTAATATTAAATGGCAAAAATCTCCCAGAGATCTCCATCTCAATGCCAAAACCCAGCTCGACTCAACGACCAGCAAGCTCCAGTGCTTGACACCCTATGCCAAACAACTAGCAACACAGGAAGACAACCCCATCCGTTAGCAGAGAGGCTGCCTAAAATCATAGTAAGTTCACAGACACCCCAAAACACACCACCAGACGTAGACGTGCCCACCAGAAAGACAAGATCTAGCCTCATCCACCAGAACACAGGCACTAGTCCCCTCCACCAGGAAGCCTACACAACCCACTGAACCAAACTTAGCCACTGGGGACAGACACCAAAAACAACGGGAACTACGAACCTGCAGCCAGCGAAAAGGAGACCCCAAACACAGTAAGGTAAGCAAAATAAGAAGACAGAAAAACACACTGCAGATGAAGGAGCAAGATAAAAACCCACCAGACCTAACAAATGAAGAAGAAATAGGCAGTCTACCTGAAAAAGAATTCAGAATAATAGTAAAGAGGATCCAAAATTTTGGAAATAGAATGGAGAAAATACAAGAAACATTTAACAAGGACCTAGAAGAACTAAAGAGCAAACAAACAGTGATGAACAACACAATAATTGAAATTAAAAGGATCAATAGCAGAATAACTGAGGCAGAAGAACGGATAAGTGACCTGGAAGATAAAATAGTGGACATAACTAATGCAGAGCAGAATAAAGAAAAATGAATGAAAAGAATTGAGGACAGTCTCAGAGACTTCTGGAACAATATTAAACGCACCAACATTCAAATTATGGGGTCCCAGAAGAAGAAGAGCAAAGAAAGAGGCTGAGAAAATATTTGAAGAGATTATAGTTGAAAACTTCCCTAATATGGGAAAGGAAATAGTTAATCAAGTCCAGGAAGCACAGAGAGTCCCATACAGGATAAATCCAAGGAGAAACATGACAAGACACATATTAATCAAACTATCAAAAATTAAATACAAAGAAAAAATATTAAAAGCAGCAAGGGAAAACAACAAATAACACACAAGGGAATCTCCATAAGGTTAACAGCTGATCTTTCAGCAGAAACTCTGCAGGCCAGAAGGGAGTGGGAGGACATATTTAAAGTGATGAAGGAGAAAAAACTACAACCAAGATTACTCTACCCAGCAAGGATCTCACTCAGATTTGACGGAGAAATTAAAACCTTTACAGACAAGCAAATGCTAAGAGAATTCAGCACCACCAAACCAGCTTTACAACAAATGCTAAAGGAACTTCTCTAGGCAGGAAACACAAGAGAAGGAAAAGACCTACAATAACAAACTAAAAACAATTAAGAAAAAGGTAATAGGAACATACATATTGATAATTACCTTAAATGTAAATGGATTAAATGCTCCAACCAAAAGACACAGACTGGATGAATGTATACAAAATCAAGATGTGTATATATGCTGTCTACAAGAGACCACTTCAGACCTAGAGGCACATACAGACTGAAAGTGAGAGGATGGAAAAAGATATCCCATGCAAATGGAAATCAAAATAAAGCTGGATTAGAAATTCTCATATCAGACAAAATAGACTTTAAAATAAAGACTATTACAAGAGACAAAGAAGGACACTACATAATGATCCAGGGATCAATACAAGAAGAAGATATAACAATTGTAAATATTTATGCACCCAAACTAGGAGCACCTCAATACATAAGGCAAATGCTAACAGCCATAAAAGGGGAAATCGACAGTAACACAATCATAGTAGGGGACTTTAACACCCCAATTTCACCAATGGACAGATCATCCAAAATGAAAATAAATCAGGAAACACAAGATTTAAATGATACATTAAACAAGATGGACTTAATTGATATTTATAGGACATTCCATCCAAAAACAACAGAATACACATTCTTCTCAAGTGCTCATGGAACATTCTCCAGGATAGATCATATCCTGGGTCACAAAGCCTTGGTAAATTTAAGAAAACTGAAATTGCATCAAGTATCTTTTCTGACCACAATGCTATGAGACTAGATATCAATTACAGGAAAAAATCTGTGAAAAAAACACATACATGGAGGCTAAACAATACACTACTTAATAACCAAGAGATCACTGAAAAAATCAAAGAGGAAATCAAAAATTACCTAGAAACAGATGACAATGAAAACACGACGACCCAAACCTATGGGAGGCAGCAAAAGCAGTTCTAAGAGGGAAGTTTATAGCAATAAAATCCTACCTTAAGAAACAGGAAACATCTCAAATAAACAACCTAACTTCACACCGAAAGCAATTAGAGAAAGAAGAACAAAAAACCCCCAAAAGTTAGCAGAGGTAAGTAAAGAAATCATAAAGATCAGTTCAGAAATAAATGAAAAAGAAGTGAATGAAAAAATAGCACAGATCAATAAAACTGAAAGCTGGTTCTTTGAGAAGATAAACAAAATTGATAAACCATGAGCCAGACTCATCAAGAAAAAAAGGGAGAAGACTCAAATCAACAGAATTAGAAATGAAAAGGGGGAAGTAACAACTGACACTGCAGAAACACAAAGGATCACGAGAGATTACTACAAGCAACTATACGCCAATAAAATGGACAGCCTGGAAGAAATGGACAAATTCTTAGAAAAGCACAACCTTCCAAGACTGAACCAGGAGAAATAGAAAATATGAACAGACCAATCACAAGCACTGAAGTTGAAACTGTGATTAAAAATCTTCCAACAAACAGAAGCCCCAGACCAGATGGCTTCAAAGGTGAAGTCTATCAAACATTTAGAGAAGAGCTAACACCTGTCCTTCTCAAACTCTTCCCAAATATAGCAGAGGGAAGAACACTCCCCCAAACCCATTCTGTGAGGCCACCATCACCCCGATACCAAAACCAGACAAAGATATCATAAGAAAGAAAACTACAGGCTAATAACTCTGATGCACATAGATGCAAAAATCCTCAACATAATACTAGCAAACAGAATCCAACAACTTATTAAAAGGATCATACACCATGGTCAAGTGGGGTTTATCCCAGGAATGCAAAGATTATTCAGTATAAGTAAATAGGTCAATGTGATACACCATATTAAAAATCGAAGGAGAAAAGTCATATGGAAATCTCAATAGATGCAGAAAAAGCTTTTCACAAAATTCAACACCCATTTATGATAAAAACCCTCCAGAAAGTAGGTGTAGAGGGAACCTACCTCAACATAATAAAGGCCATATATGACAAACCCACAGCCAACATCGCTCTCAATGGTGAAAAAGTGAAACCATTTCCACTAAGATCAGGAACAAGACAAAGTTGCCCACTCTCACCACTATTACTCAACATAGTTTTGGAAGTTATAGGCACAGCAGTCAGAGAAGAAAAAGAAATAAAAGGAATCCAAATCGGAAAAGAAGAACTAAAATTGTCACTGTTTGCAGATGGCATGATACTATACATAGAGAATCCTGAAGATGTTACCAGAAACCTACTAGAGCTAATCAATGAATCTGGTAGAGTAGCAGGATACAAAGTTAACACACAGAAATCTCCTGAATTCCTATTCAATAACGATGAAAAATCTGAAAGAGAAATTAAGGAAACACTCTCATTTACCACTGCAACAAAAAGAATAAAATACCTAGGAAAAAATCCTACCTAGGGAGACAAAACATCTTTATGCAGAAAACTATAAGACACTGATGAAAGAAATTAAACATAATACAAACAGATGGAGAAATATACCATGTTCTTGGATTGGAAGAATCAACACTGTAGAAATGATTATACTACCCAAAGCAATCTACAGATCCAGTTCAATTGTTAGCAAACTACCAATAACATTTCTCAGAGAACTAGAACTAAAAATTTCACAATAAAGAAACAAAAAACACCCTGAATAGCTAAAGCAATCTGGAGAAAGAAAAACGGAGCTGGAGGAATCAGCCTCCCTGACTTGACTATATAACACAACTACAGTAATCAAGACAATGTGGCCCTTGCACAAAAACAGAAATATAGATCATTAGAATAGGATAGAAAGCCTGGAGATTAAACCCCTGCACATATGGTCACCTTATCTTTGATAAAGGAGGCAAGAGTACACAATGGAGAAAAGACAGCCAGTTCAATAAGTGGTGCTGGGAAAACTGGACAGCTACATGGAAAAGAATGAAATTAGTATGCTCCCTAACACCATACACAAAAGTAAACTCAAAATGGATTACAGACCTAAATGTAAGGCCAGACACTAAAAAACTCTTAGAGGAAAATATAGGCAGAACACTCTATGAGATAAATCACAGGAAGATCCTTTTTGACCCACCTCCTAGAGAAATGGAAATAAAAACAAAAATAAACAAATAGGACCTAATGAAACTTAAAAGCTTTTGCACAACAAAGGAAACCTTAAATAAGACGAAAAGACAGCCCTCAGAATGGGAGAAAATATTTGCAAACGAAGCCACTGACAAAGGATTAATCTCCAAAATATATAAGCAGCTCATGCAGCTCAATACCAAAAAAAAAGAAAACCCAGTCCAAAAATAGGCAGAAGACATAAACAGACATTTCTTCAAAGAAAATATACAGATTGCTAACAAACACATGAAAGGATGCTCAACATCACTAATCATTAGAGAAATGCAAATCAAAACTACAATGAGGTATCATCTCACACTGGTCAGAATGGCCATCATCAAAAAATCTAGAAACAATAAATGCTGGAGAGGGTGTGGAGAAAAGGGAACCCTCTTGCACTGTTGGTGGATGTAAATTGATACAGCCAATATGGAAAACAGTATGGAGGTCCCTTAAAAAACTAAAAATAGATCTACCATACAACCCAGAAATCCCACTACGGAGCATATGCACTGAGAAAACCATAATACAAAAAGAGTCATGTACCACAATGTTCACTGCAGATCTATTTACAATAGCCAGGACATGGAATCAACCTAAGTGTCCATCGACAAATGAATGGATAAAGAAGATGTGGCACATATATACAACGGAGTATTACTCAGCCATAAAGAGAAACGAAATTGAGTTATATTTAGTGAGGTGGATGGACCTAGAGTCTGTCGTACGGAGTGAAGTAAGTCAGAAGGAGAAAGACAAATAATGTATGCTAACACAAAAAAATGGCTAAAAAAAAAAAAAAACACAGGTTCTGAAGAACCTAGGGGCAGGACAGGAATAAAGACGCAGGCATAGAGAATGGACTTGAGGACACAGGGAGGGGGAAGGGTAAGCTGGGACAAAGTGAGAGAGTGGCATAGACATATATACACTACCAAATGTCAAACAGATAGCTAGTGGGAAGCAGCCGCATAGCACAGGGAGATCAGCTTGGTGCTTTGTGACCACCTCGAGAGGTGGGATAGGATAAGCAGGACGAGACCCAGGAGGAAGGGGATATGGGTTTATATGTATACATATAGCTGATTCATTTTTTTATACACCAGAAACTATCACACCATTGTAAAGTAATTATACTCTAATAAAGATGTTATAAAAAATTAATAAATACTGGAAAACTTAGCAGCAAATGGGGTAAGATATTGAATGAACAAACAGTTATAAACTACTTGTATCTCTGTTATTCTGAATAACATTTTTGGAAAGACAAATGGAAATGTTATAAGATATACACATACTCATACCTACTGATTCAGTTATGTTTTCCCTAAGAATTTAACTTAAAAAATAATTCAACCTAAGGAAAAAAGTTACTTTGTACATATTAAGTTTTTAAGTAAACATAAGAACCACAACTTGGAAAATTAAAATGTTAATAAATGAAATATTCTGTGGATATTGAGACTTGGAATAATTAAGGTTGTGTCAAAACATTTTTTTAAAGATCTATGAATAAAATGTAAAAGAGAATTAAAAACAAGAACTTTATGCCTACGACTCTAAAATGCTTGGGTGCATATGTAGGCACACTGAAGATGATGTCTCTGAATTAAAATTTTTGTGTAAAGTTTATACTAAAATTATTTTTTTCTTAAAAATAGTATTAGTTTTAATAGGGATAATAGCAGCAATAACATACTACTAGTAGAAGTATCAATTATTAAAGTTCTTCTCTATTGCATGCTTTCAGTATAAGAAAACATCTGCTAGTAGAAGAGTTCAGATGGAATATTTAATATCATAAAGTACTTTGTGTATTGTGTGCATAAAAAATGGAAAATATTATTTGCACTGCATTCATGTAGTTATTTCTCCTGGCCTCTTTATGCATTCTTTCTAACACCTGCATCAAGGCTATGGTAGCCAACTGTAAAAGGTGCCAGATTCTCATCAAAGGATACTTTTTTTGTTACTTAAAAAGTTACTGGTCCCTTCTCTTGTGGGAATTATAATCTGAACCCTTAGTACTACACACACACACACACACACACACACACACACACACAACCATGTAGGGTGGCAGGGTGGGTTCTCTGAATGACATACAGATTTTCTCTAAGTATCAGGTCTCTACCCTGTTGTATTTAACACAAAATTTATTACTGGCAGAAAGTTCTGGGACAAACCACTGTATAATTTCTCCAGCATTGTGGAATTATTTTTGCAAGTCCAACTGAGTCTGGGCACCTGCCTATTATACAAATTTTCTGGCATTTAAAAATTGTGCTTGCTGGGCTTCCCTGGTGGCGCAGTGGTTGAGAGTCCGCCTGCTGATGCAGGGGACACAGATTTGTGCCCTGGTCCGGGAAGATCCCACATGCTGCGGAGTGGCTGGGCCCGTGAGCCATGGCCACTGAGCCTGCGCGTCCGGAGCCTGTGCTCCGCAACGGGAGAGGCCACAACAGTGAGAGGCCCGCATACCACCAAAAAAAAAAAAAAAAAAAAAAAAAAAAAGTATAGTCATCAGTATGGGACTGGCATAAAAACAAATGAGTAAGCCAATGGAACAAAATCAAGGGCCAGAAATAAACCCAAGCACATAGAGTCAACTAATATTTGACAAGAAAGCCAAGAATACTCCATGGAGAAAAGACAGTCCCTTCAATAATAGTTCTGGGATAACTGGATATTCACATCCAAAGAATGAAACAGGATCCATATCTTACACCACCCACAAAATATTAACTCAAAATGGATTAAACACTTAAATGTAAGACCTGAAAACACGGAAATCCTAGAAGAAAACATAGGAATAAAGCTTCTTGACCTAGGCCTTGGTAATAATTTTTAAGATACAACACATAAAGCACAAGCAACAAAATAAAAAATAAACAAGTGGGGCTACATCAAAGTAAAAAGCTTCTGCACAGCAAAGGAAACCATCAACAAAGTGAAGAGACTAGTCATGGAATGAGACAAAGTATTTGCAAACCATTTATCTGATAAGGAGTTAATATCCAAAATACATAAAAAATTCATACAATAGCAAAAAAAAAATTTTTAAGTGGACAAAGAACCTGAACAGACATTTCTTCAAAGAATATATACAAAAGGCCAACAGATACATGAAAAGATGCTCAACATCACTAGTCATTAAAGAAATGCAAATTAAAACCACAAAGAACTATAACCTTATGCCTGTTAGAATGGCTGTCATCAAAAAGACAATAGATAACAAATCCTAATGTGGACGCAGAGAAATGGGAACCCTTTTGCACTGTTGGTCGGACTGTAAATTGTACAGCCACTATGAAGAACACTATGGAGGATCCTCAAAAAAATAAATAGAACTACAATATAATCCAGCAATTTCACTTCTCAGAATATGTCCAAGGGAAATGAAAACATTGACTTGAAAATATATCTGCACCCTCATGTTCGTAGCAGCATTATTTACAATAGTCAAGACAGGGAAACAATCAAAGTGTGCATTGATGGATGAATTGATAAAGAAGCTGTGATATAAAAATATACATGGAGTATTATTCAGCTATGAAAAGGAGGAAACCTTGCTATTTGTGACAACATGGATGGATCTTGAAGACATTAGGCTAAGTTAAATAAGTCAGAGAAAGACAAATACTGTATGACGTCACTTATATGTGGAATCTGAAAAATAAAAATAAAAAGCCAAATATTCATAGAAAAAGAGTAGATTTGTGGTTGCTAGAGGTGGAGAGCAGGGGTAGGAGTAATTAGAAGAAGGTGGTCAAAAGGTGCAAACTTCCAGTTATAAGATAAATAAGTGCTAGGGAGCTTATGTACAACATGATGACTACAGCTAACACTGCTGTCTGATATACAGGAAAGTTGTTAAGAGAGGGAAATCTAAGATTTCTCAACACAGGGAGAATTTTTTTTCCTTTTATTCTTTCTTTGCTTTTTATTGTACCTGTATGAGAAGCTGGATGTTAACTAAACCTACTGTGGTAATCATTTCACAATACATGTGAATCAAACCATCATGCTCTACTCCTTAAACTAACACAGTGATTCATGTCAATTATTTCTCAATAAAACTGGGAAAAAACCTTCTGTGTGGTAAAAGACACCGGCAAGAGAGTGAAGAAACAAGACACAGCCTGGGAAAAATGTCTATTTTTATCTGATAAAATGTCTTTATCTAAAACATCTTTATCACATATCTGATAATGGACTCATTTCCAAATATGAAAATAACTTCTAAAATTCAACAATAAGAAAAAGAACAAACCTCATTAACAAGTGGGCAAAGTTCTGAACAGACACATCATCAAACCAGATAAACACCTGCCAAATAAGCATATGAAATGTTCAATATCATATGTCATTAAAGAATTATAAATTAAAATAACAATAAGATACCACTCCACACATATTAGAATGGCCAAAATCGAAAACGCTGACAACACCAGTGCTGGCAAGGTTGTGAGGTAAAAGCTACTTTCATTTACTGCTGGTATGAATCTGAAATGATATATCCACTTTATTTAAAAGACAGTTGGGCAGTTCCTAATAAACCTAAACATAGTCTTACTATACAATCAAGTAATTGTACTCCAAGGTATTTACTCGAATGAGTTGAAAACTTATGTTTACATAAAAGCTCAAACATGATTGCTTATTGCTTTATTCATAGTTGGCCAAATTTTGGAAGCAACCTAGATATCTTTCAATAGGTGAATGGATAAATGAAATGTGGTACATCCATGCAACTGAATATTACTCAATGATTAAAAGAAATGAGCTAACAAGCCTCAAAGGTACATGGAAGTACCTTAAAAACAAATGAAGAGAAAGAGTTATAGACACAGACAAATATGTGGGGTACAGATTTTTAGGGCAATTAAATTATTCTGTATAATATTGTAACGGTAGATACATTAAATTATACATTTGGCAAAACCCAAAGAAATGTACAACAAAAATGAATGAAACCAAATGTAAACTATAGACTTTCGTTAATACTAACGTATCAATACTAATTCATCAGTTATAACAAACATACCACACCAATGCAAGATGTTAATACTAAAGGGAATTTTGGAAGGGAGGAGAGAGAATACATGGCAATTTCTGTACTTTCTGCTCAAGATTTCTGTAAACTTCGAATTGCTCTAAAAAAATCTAGCCTCTTAATTTAAAAAGTGGGGATGGGTTAAGATGGATATGTCTGGCAATGTCTGCTAAATCTGGGAATCTTGTTAAATTTCCTTTGTAATCTTAGAGGAAGAAATGATACTTATGTCTTTTTAAAAATTTTTATTTATTTATTTATGGCTGTGTTGGGTCTTTGTTGCTGCGCGCGGGCTTTCTCTAGTTGCAGTGACTGGGGGCTACTCTTTGTTGCAGTGCGTGGGCTTCTCATTGCAGTGGCTTCTCTTGTTGCAGAGCACGGGCTCTAGGCACGTGGGCTTCAGTAGTTGTGGCTCACAGGCTCTAGAGCGCAGCCTCAGTAGTTATGGCACACGGGCTTAGTTGCTCTGCAGTATGTAGGATCTTCCTGGGCCAGGGATCGAACGCGTGTCCCCTGCATTGGCAGGTGGATTCTTAACCACCGCGCCACCAGGGCCTAAGCCATTTACTTTCACTGAAACAATAATAACAAACCTAGCATAAATAAAAGATTTTGGAATTTATAAAGTGCTTCACTTATGCTAGTGATGACATATATCTTTCCCAGAATCCCAAAATACAGAATAGGCTTTATGCTTATTCCCATTGTAGAAAAACCTGCAGCTCTGAGAGGCTAATTAACTTGTCCAAAATACATGGTTAGCAAGGAGCAGAGCTGTCTTCTGATTTGTAACCCATACACTTTCCTCTATACCTCATTGTGAAATCACACTTTGCTTTAAATATTTCCTTAAGGAAAACAGACTGGGTGTCCTGATCACAGAATCCCTTACGTACAGTTGGTTATATAGTAAATCCATATATGAAGTGGACAAGATGTAGACCACTGGCACAGTGTTGGCTGTGTCCAGGTTTACTCTAGGTCCAATGGTAGGACAAGAAACAGAAAACAGAAATAGCCTTTGATGCTGCAGGAAGTGGCCATAGGTGGCAGTAGTTAGATTTGAGGACCGCCACAGCATCTTTAATAGTCTAATGTGAAAGGTGGCAAGACCACACTTCTGATCATCTCTGCCTGTAAAGGCTGCAATGCCAACATTGCAAGGGCTGCAATGATCATCAAATTTGTAGCTGACCTCCACCAGAAAAGAGAGAGAAAATGAGTAGCTATGTTCACTTTCTTGTAGCCATATGTTGCATATATCCTTGACAAATGTGTTTGTTAATTTGATAGTAAGTCAAAGTGAAAACAGCTTTTAAACTAGGCCAAGTTCTTTGAAACTTTGAAAATGCTTGGTCACTTAATGTTGCTCAATTTTATTTCAAGTCAGAGATCACTAGTATTTACAATTCAGCCTGCAGAGCATCAGTTAGACTAAAAAGCTGTCCAGGTAAGATTGATTATGAATTAGAATTCTACTTCTTGTACGTTCCATGTAGTGAATGATAGGAGCAAAGCATGAATGGAAAATACCTTTTTCACTCTGTTCATTAAAGAAGGAAACTGTCAATAAATAAATTGAAAAAAAAATCTATGTCCTCAAATTTTAATTTGAGAAAATTGGACAATGAATATTTATTGACAATAAAGATTGAGCTGTTTGCCTAGATTCCAGATAAACAGAGGTTCTGGAGTCTAAAGTAAAATGTACTGATATTGTTTTAACCTTTCAGAATAAAGACACTAGCAGGAAAACACTGGATCCTGGAAACAGCAACATAATCAGTACATGATGCAATCTCTTTTATGTCTAAGTGTCATAAACTAAACATTATTTTCTGTCTGTATCTCTTAAAGAGGCTTAGAATGTTCCTGCCCTGAATACTGATTTCTAACAAGTTGGAAATTTGGGTCCTGCCAGTTCCTAATTCTCACACAGTTTGAATGTGTGCTCAGACATATATTCTGTTAATAATCTTAACTGGATTCATAAAGTGGAGAGAAGAATAGATAAAACTCATCATTCTTTGTTTTCTTGGCTCAAAAATAATAGCAACTGTCACTATTGGAAAAATACTAGTATATGTAAGGAAAATTGAGGTTTTACGTTAAACCAATAATTAATTTCTTTCCTATTGCTAAAAATTCACAGTTATATACAAATTCTGATAAATATTTCACCATTTGTTCTTCCAAAGGAAGGTAGTGATGCTGAGTGCTTGGCCTGGACATTCTGGAATATGAATATTTTACTGTATCTGGATCTAAGTGGCAGATCTGGAAATAAGACAAATACCCACAGGGGCAGGATAGATGTATTTCTTGTGCTACATTTTCATTCTCTTCCCAAACCTCATGCTAGTGTCAGTTCATAACACTTAATCACATCCTTTGACAGATGGTTTGATTTTGTTGTTGTTGCTGCTGTTGTTTATAATTATCATTCAAAACAATTAAAAAAGAATTCGTTGTATGTATGAATTATAAATAGGCACTCATTCATCCAATAGTTCATTAGGATTACCATGTAGCAGGCATAGAGCTTGGTGAAAGAATGCTTCATTGAGTGAAATAAGCTCATTTTTTACCTCATTTGTGCATGAATGACACGATTTTTTTTGTTTTGTTTTTTGATATTAAGGATTTTTTTTTTTTTTAAATTTTAGGAGCCATGGGGAAAAGAAGGAAGGGGATTCATTCATTCCTCCATCTGGAGAGTCAATAAATAGCATGTTTCTAACCCTTGCTCTGCCACTAACAGGCTATGTAAACCTTGGGCAAGTTATATGATCATTCTTGGTCTCAGTTTAGTCATCTGCAAAACTGCCATAATAACAGATGTAACATCTAGGTTTGCTGTAGGAATTAAATGAGTCAATTCATGTTAACTGATTAGATTTGTGTGTGGCATTTGTTGTTAACAGTTTAGCTATTACTATTCACTTGTCAAAATATTCATTATATGTTTCAATACAGTGTGCAAAAAAAAGGCAATAGCAATTATTCTAACCTAATAATTAATTGCACGGTATTAGGTAGTTTGCTTAGACCTTGACATACATTACTTAACTTCACCCACAACATAGTGGAAGGCATTGTTATCCTCATTTAGAACTGAACTGAGACACAGGGAAGTTAATCTGTGAGCAAATATTCAGACTATGATTATGTGATTTCAAAGTCCAGATTAAGATAAAGATATGCCCTACTGAATCTTAATATTAGAAAAGCTATGCTTCAGCAGAGGACAACAGAAACATGAATAATAGTACAATATGATAAGAACTATACTAAGAGTATATGCATGAGGTGTCTTCAGAACACAGAATACAGGGATTAAATTTCTCTCCAGTGGGGCTTGGATGGTCTCTTGGGTTCTGGAACTGTGTCTGAACAGAGTATGTCAAATAATGTCAAATAGAACATTACACTATTGTTTTTACTAACATTTTCTCAGCATACGGACTAAAGAATATATAGCTAGGAATCTTTGCATCATTTAGTGGTCAGAGGTAATATTTTTGATAACACAAGGAGGCAAACAAATATATTCTAATTAATAGAGCAATTGAGTAAATTCTACCTGAAAAAGCTAAAGAAAGACATGAATAATTTTTCTAAATGTCACAGCTTCATATTCTAATATCACCCAGCCTCACTACAACGTTCCAATCCTGCACATCCTTTTTGGCTCATGTATCATCTTTACTTCATACTTGGATTATTTTATAAACTTCCAAAATTGATCTTCCTGTTGCAAATATCACCCATTTCAATTCACTGCAGCTGAGGTGACATTTCTAAAATGAAAATCTGACCATATTAACTTAAGACTTAAAAATGTAATAATACAATTTCCCATTGTCTACAGAATAAAGTTTCAACAAGATGGTAGGACTTTCAAAATTCATAATCATCTTTCCATTTTCTACCTGTTCAGATGCTCTCCTCTCATTACACATGTAGGCTCTATGTTCTACCCATAACAAATGACATTCAGTTCCTGAAATATTTAACTTGTTGTTATCATGTAGCTCAGTGCATGGCACATGACACTTAATAAATATTTTCGGCTGAAGGGATGGGAATTTAAGAAAAAAGAATGAGGGAGATTAGCTCAAGATGGCAGAGCAGCAGGATGTGAGCTCACCTCTTCTTACGAAAACACCAAAATCACAATTAACTGCAAAACAGCCATCGGAAAAAAATGCTGAAACCTATCAAAAAAGATATCCTACATCCAAAGAAAAAGAAGAAGCCACAATAAGGTGGTAGAAGTGGTGCAATCATGATAAAATCAAATACCAAACCCACCGGGTGGGTGACCCACAAACTGGAAAACAATTATATCACAGAAGTTCTGATATAGAAGTGAAAGTCCTGAGCCCCAGGTCAATCTTCCCAGCCTGGAGGTCTGGCAATGGGAGGAGGAGACCCCAGAGAATCTGGCTTTGAAGGCCACCAGGTTTTGTTTGCAGGAATTCCACAGGACTGGGAGAAACAGCAACTCCATTCTTGGAGGGCACACACAAGGTCTTGTGTGCATCAGGATGCAGGGAAAAAAAGCAGTGACCTCATAAGAGACTGGGCCAGACTTACCTGCTAGTATTGGACAGTCTCCTGAGGAAGCAGGTGGTGGCTGTGGCTTTCCGCAGGGACAAAGACACTGGCAATGGCAGTTCTTGGGAGTACTCATTGGTGTAAGACCTCCTGGAGTCTATTTTCTCAAGACCTAGCCCCACCCAACAGCCTGTAGGCTCCAGTGCTGGGATTCCTCAGGCTGAACAAACAACAGGACAGGAACACAGCCCCATCCATCAGCACATAGGGTGCTTAAAGTCTTCCTGACTACACAGCTGCCCACTAAACACACCGCATGATACGGCCTTGCCCACCAGAGGGACAAGACCCAGTTCCATCCACCAGTGGGCAAGAACCACTCCCTCCCATCAGGAAGCTTGCACAAGCCTCTTAGACTGCCTCATCCACCAGAAGACAGACAGCAGAAGCAAGAAGAAGTACAATCCTGAAGCCTGCAGAATAGAAACCACAATCACAGGAAGTTAGACAAAATGAGACAGCAGAGGAATACATCACAGATTAAAGAACAAGATAAAACTCGAAAAGAACAACTAAGTGAAGTGGAGATAGTCAAGTCTACCAGAAAAAGAATTCAGAGCTATGACAGTGAAGATGATCTAAGATCCCAGAAAAAGAATGGAGGCACAGATCTAGAAGATGCAAGAAATGTTTAACGAAGACCTAGAAAAACTAAAAAAGAAACAAACAGAGATGAACAATACAATAACTGAAATGAAAAATATACTAGAAGGAATCAAATCCAGGAAGCACAGAGAGTCCCAGGTAGGATAAACCCAAGGAGGTACATGCCAAGATATATAGTAATCAAACTGACAAAAATGAAAGACCAAAAACACTAAATGCAACAAGGGAAAAGCAACAAATCATATATAATGAAATTCCTGTAAGGTTATCAGCTGATTCCTCAGCAGAAACTCTGCAGGCCAGAAGGGAGTGACACGATACATTTAAAGTGATGAAAGGAAAGAACTTGCAACCCAGAATACTCTACCCAGCAAGGCTCTCATTTATAATAGATTCGACGGAGAAGTCAAAAGATTTACAGACAAAAGCTAGAAGAATTCAAGACCACCAGACCAGCTTTGCAACAAATGCTAAAGGAACTCCTCTAAGCAGAAAAGAAAAGTTCACAACTTAAAACAAAATTGTGAATGGAAAAGCTCACTGGTAAATGCAAACATACAGTAAAGTTAGGAAATCATCTGCACACAAATGTGATATCAAAACCAGCAACTGTGAGAAGACAAGAGCACAAATGCAGGATACTGGAAATGCATTTGAAATTAGAAGACCAGCAACTCAAAACAATGTTGTTTAACTTTGTTATAAAGCAGAAACTAACACACCATTGTAAAACAATTATACTCCAATAAAGATATTAAAAAAAATGTTGTTTATATATATGTTGCTATATCCAAACCTCATGGTAACTGCAAACCAAAAATCTACAATACATGCACATGCAAAAAAGAAAAAGGAATCCAAACACAACAGTAAATTTAGTTACAAGAGAATAAAAGAGAAAGGGAAGAAAAAAGACCTACAAAAACAAATCCAAAACAATTAACCAAATGGCAGTGAGAACATACATATTGATAATTACCTTAAACATAAACTGATTAAATTCACCAACCAAAAGACATAGACTGGCTGAATGAATACAAAAAAAAAGACTCATATATACACTGTCTACAAGAAACAATTCAGATAAAGGGACACATACACTGAAAGTGAGGGGATGGAAAAAAGTATTCCATGAAAATGGAAATCAAAAGAAAGCTGGAGTAGCAATTCTCATATCAGACAAAATAGATTTTAAAATAAAGACTGTTATAAGAGACAAAGAAGGATGGAAATCAAAAGAAAGCTGGAGTAGCAATTCTCATATCAGACAAAATGCATTTTAAAATAAAGACTGTTACAAGAGACAAAGAAGGACACTACATAATGATCGAGGGATCAATCCAAGAAGAAGATATAACAATTGTAAATATATATGCACCCAAGATAGGAGTACCTCAATAAATAAGGCAAAAGCTAACAGCCATAAAGGGAGAAACTGACAGTAACACAAGAACAGTGGGGGACTTTGACACCCCACTTTCATCAATGGACAGATCATCCAGACAGAAAATCAATAAGATAACACAGCCCTTAAATGACACATCAGATGAGATGGACCTATGATATTTATAGAGCATTCCATCCAAAAGCAGCAGAATACACATTCTTCTCAAGTGCACATGGAACATTCTCCTAGATTGATCACATGCTAGGCCACAAAGAAAGGCTCAGTAAAGTTAAGAAAATTGAAATTTTATCAAGCATCTTTTCTGACCACAATGCTATGAAATTAGAAATCAACTATAAGAAAAGAAAACTGTAAAAAACAAAAACACATGGACGCTAAGCAACATACTACTAAACAACCGGTGGATCACTGAAGAACCCAAAGAGGAAATAAAAAAAATTACCTACAGACAAATAAAAACAAAAGCATGATGATCCAAAACCTATGGGATGTGGCAAAAGCAGTTCTAAGAGGGAAGTTTATAGCAATACAATCTTACCTCAGGAAACAGGAACAATCACAAAACCCACTTAAACTTACAACTAAAGCAACTAGAGAAATAAGAACAATCAAAACCCAAAGTTAGTAGGTGGAAGGAAATCATAAAGGTCAGAGCAGAAATAAATGAAATAGAGATGAAGAAAACAATAGAAAAGATCAATGAAACTAAAAGCTGTGTTCTCTGAAAAGATAAACAAAATTGATAAACCTTTAGCCACACTCATCAAGAAAAAAAGGGAGAGGGCTCGAATCAATAAAATTAAAAATGAAAAGGAGAAGTTACAACTGACACCACAGAAATACAAAGGAGCATAAGAGACTACTACAAGCAACTATATGCCAATAAAATGGACAAACTGGAAGAAATGGAGAAATTCTTAGAAAGGTACAATCTCCCAATACTGAAGCAGGAAGAAATAGAAAATATGAACAGACAAATCACAAGTAATGAAACTGTGATTAAAAAAACCCCAACAAACAAAAGTCCAGGATCAGATTGCTCCACAGGTGAATTCTATCCAACATTTAGAGAACAGTTAACACTTACCTTTCTCAAACAATTCCAAAAATTGCAGAAGAAGGAACACTCCCAAACTCATTCTATGAGGCCACCAACACCCTGATACCAAAACCAGACAAAGATACCATAAAAAAGAAATTTACAGGCCAATATTACTGACAAACATAGACACAAAAATCCTCAACAAAATATTAGCAATCTGAATCCAACAATACATTAAAAGGATCATACACCATGATCAAGTAGGATTTATCCCAGGGATGCAAGGATTTTTCCATATCTGCAAATCAATCAGTGTGATACACCACACATCAACAAACTGAAGAATAAAAACCATATGAACTTCTCAATAGATGCAGAAAAATCTTTTGACAAAATTCAACATCTATTTATGATTAAAAAACTCTACAGAAAATGGGCATAGAGGGAACCTACCTCAACATAATAAAGACCATACTTGACAAACCTACAGCTAACATCATACTCAATGGTGAAAAGCTGAAAGCCTTTCCTCTAAGATCAGGAACAAGACAAGGATGTCCACTTGTGCCAGTTTTAGTCAACATAGTTTTGGAAGTCCTAGCCTTGGTAATCAGAGAAGAAAAAGAAATAAAAGGAATCCAAATTGGAAAAGAAGTAAAACTGTCACTATTTGCAGATGACATGATACTATACATAGAAAATCCTAAAGATGTTGCCAGAAAACGACTAGAGCTCATCAGTTAATTCAGTAAAGTTCTAGGTCACAAAATTAATACATGGAAATCTATCGCACTATTATACACTAACAAGGAAAAAATCAGAAAAAGAAATTAAAGAGACAATGCCATTTAGCATCACATCAAAGAGAATAAAATACCTAGCAATAAATCTACCTAAGGAGACAAAAGAACTGTACCCCCAAAACTATAAGATAATGATGAAAGAAATTGAAGATGACACAAACAGATGCAAAGATATACCATGTTCTTATATTGGAAGAATCAATGTCAAAATGACTATATTACCTGAGGCAATCTACAGATTCAATGCAATCCCTATCAAATTATGAATGGCATTTTCACAGAATTAGAACAAATAATTTTAAAATTGGTATAGAGACACAAAAGATCCCAAATAGCCAAAGGAATCTTGAGAAAGAAAAACGGAGCTGGAGGAATCAGGCTCCATGACTTCAGGCTTTACTATAAAGCTACAGTCATTAAAACAGTATGGTAGGGCTTCCCTGGTGGTGCAGTGATTGAGAGCCCACCTGCGATGCAGGGGACATGGGTTCGTGACCCGGTCCGGGAAGATTCCACATGCCGTGGAGCGGCTGGGCCCGTGAGCCATGGCCGCTGAGCCTGTGTGTCCAGAGCCTGTGCTCCACAACGGGAGAGGCCACAACAGGGAGAGGCCCGCGTACTGCAAAAAAAAAAAAAAAAAACTACAATGAGGGGCTTCCCTGGTGGCGCAGTGGTTGAGAATCTGCCTGCTAATGCAGGAGACACGGGTTTGAGCCCTGGTCTGGGAGGATCCCACATGCCATGGAGCAACTAGGCCCGTGAGCCACAACTACTGAGCCTGCGCGTTTGGAGCCTGTGCTCCGCAACAAGAGAGGCTGCGATATTGAGAGGCCCGCGCACTGCGATGAAAAGTGGCCCCCGCTTGCCACAACTAGAGAAAGTCCTTGCACAGAAACGAAGACCCAACACAGCCAAAAATAAAAATAAATTAATTAATAAACTCCTACCCCCAACATCTTAAAAAAAAACAAAAAGAAAAAAAACTACAATGAGATATCATCTCACACCAGTCAGAATGGCCATCATCAAAAAATCTAAAAACAATAAATGCTGGAGAGGGTGTGGAGAAAAGGGAACCCTCTTGTACTGTAGGTGGGAATGTCAATTTGTACAGCCACTATGGAGAACAGTATGGAGGGTCTTAAAAAACTAAAAATAGAACTACCATATGACCAAGCAATCCCACTACTGGGCATATACCCTGAGAAAACCATAATTCAAAAAGAGTCATGTACCTCAATGTTCATTGCAGCTCTATTTACAATAGCCAGGACATGGAAGCAGCCTAAATGCCCATTGACAGATGAATGGATACAGAAGATGTGGTACATATATACAATGGAATATTACTCAGCCATTAAAAAGGAACAAAATTGAGTCATTTGTAGAGACATGGATGGATCCAGAGACTGTCATACAGAGTGAAGTAAGTCAGAAAGAGAAAAACAAATACTGTATGCTAACATATATATATGGAATCTAAAAAAAAAGAAAAAAAGAAAATGGTCAGAAGAACCTAGGGGCAAGACGGGAATAAAGATGCAGACCTACTAGAGAATGGACCTGAGGATACAGGGAGGGGGAAGGGTAAGCTGCGACAAAGTGAGAGAGTGGCATGGACATATATCCACTACCAAACGTAAAATAGATAGCTAGTGGGAAGCAGCCACATATACAGGGAGATCAACTCGGTGCTTTGTGAGCACCTAGAGGGGTGGGATAGGGAGGGAGATGCAAAAGGGAAGAGATATGGGGACATATAACTGATTCACTTTGTGATAAAGCAGAAACTGACACACCATTTTAAAGCAATTATACTCTAATAAAGATGTTAAAAAAAGACAAAAAAATAAATCGTGTTGGGAAAACTGGACAGCTACATGTAAAAAAAATGAAATTAGAACATTCTTTAACACCACAGCAAAAAGACCTAAATTTAAGACCAGATACTATAAAACTTTTAGAGGAAAATACTGGCAGAACACTCTTTGACATAAATCGCAGCAATATGTTTTTCAATCTATTTCCTAGAGAAATGGAAATAAAAACAAAAATAAACAAATGGGACCTAATTAAATTCAAAAGCTTTTGCACAGCAAAGGCAACCATAAACAAAACAAAAAGACAACCCACCGAATGGGAGAAAATATTTGCAAATGATGTGACTGACAAGTGATTAGTCTCCAAAATTTACAAACAGCTCATGTGGTTCAATATCAAAACAACAAACAATCCAATCAAAACATGGGCAGAAGTTCTAACTAGACATTTCTCCAAAGAAGACATACAGATGGCTGAGAGGCACAAGAAAAGATGCTCAACATTGCTTATTATTAGAGAAATGCAAAACAAAACTACAATATCACCTCACACCAGTCAGAATGGCCATCATCAAAAAACCTACAAACATTAAATCCTGGAAAGGGTGTGAAGAAAAGGGAACCCTCCTACGCTGTTTTTGGAAATGTAAATTGATACACCCACTATGGAGAACAGTATGGAAGTTCCCGAAAAAACTAAAAATAGAGCTACCATATGATCCAGCAATCCCACTCCTGGGCATATATCTGGAGAAAAACATGGTTTGAAAGGATACATGCACCCCAATATTCACTGCAGCGCTGTTCACAACAGCCAAGACATGGAAGCAGTCAATCGACAGATGAATGGATAAAGAAGATGCAATACATACATACAATGGAATAATACTCAGCCATTAAAAAGAATGAAATAATTCCCTTTGCAGGAACAGGGATGGACCTGGAAATTATCATACCAAGTTAGACAGAGAAAAACAAATATCATATGATATCACATATGTATAATCAAAAAAATGATACAAATGAACTTATTTACAAAACAGAAACAGACTCAGAGAAAGAATTTATGGCTACTGGGGGAAGGGTGGGGGGAGGGATAGATTGGGATTTTGGGATTGACCCATACACACTGCTGTATTTACAATATATAACCAACAAGGACCTACTGTACAGCACAGGAATCTCTGCTCAAAATTCTGCAATAACCTCAACATGAAAATAATTTGAAAAAGAATAGATACAAGTATATATATAACTGAATCACTTTGTTGTATACCTGAAGCTAACACAACATTGTTAATCACCTATTCTCCAATATAAAATAAAAATCAAAAGAAAAAAGGAATCAGCCCCTGTATTGAATAATCCATAATCTATTTCAGAGCCATAGCAGAACTCTGTTTCCTATACCATCTACCTCAATGGAGCAGACTCAACTGAGGAACATTTCCATCAGGACTGGCGCCTAAAATAGACTGTTAATGAGAACATGCATTTACTTTTTCAAGACAGAAAGTCATTTCTTCTTATGAGAAATTTTTTGTGTTCAAGCTAAAATACTGTTTATGCAAATGCAGTTATTTTAGGATTTATCCATTTGTCTTCTCTGTTGCAAGTGACCAACACTTGGTTCCTGTCATGGACTAAATGTTTATGTCCCCCACCCCCCAAATCCATATGTTGAAATCTAACCTCCAATGTGATGGTATTTGGAGGTGAGACCTTTGGAATGTAACTAGGTCATAAAGGTGGTGCCCTCATAAATGGTACTAATGCCCTTACAAGAGTTCAAAGAGTTGACCTGCTCTCTCTCCACAATGTGAAGACACAATGAGAATCTTTCAGTCTGCAACCCGGTAGAGGGCTCTGGCTCCTACCAGAAACCAACCATGCTGGCACCCTGATCTCAGACTTCCAGCCTACAGAAATTGTGATAAATAAATTTCTGTTGTTTGTAAGCCACCCGTTCGTGGTATTTTGTTATAGAAGCTTGAACTAAGACAATTCCAGTGGACCAAATAAATCCATGACCTCTCAAAGCACAAACTTATGAACTCACCCTTACTTTTTTAGGATAAGTGTGTGTTTCTGAAGCTATTCAGTATCAAATAGTGAAATCCACTATAAATATTAAGTAGCTTGACTTTTCCAACACTCTCATCCTCTGCTTATTGGCCTTGTATGTATTCTGTACTAGGAGATAGGATGGTATGTGGTGAAGTGTAGTTTCTCGACCAGATTAGCTGTCTTGTAATGCTGTCCTGTCATGTGATAACAATATGAGCTTGGGAAAGTTAATTAACCACTCATTATCTGCCCCTTATTATCTACCCTCGCAATTCTTCAAAAGCTGGTACACAAGCACACCATGTTCAGCCTTGCTTGTGAGGTCATGTCTGGAGCCTTGCCCTCCAGGACTCCACTATGCACCAGGAATAAGAGGAAGGTACATCATTTAATTTATATAAAAGTGACCCAAATAAGTGCCATAAGATGCACATAAAAATAAAGACAATGTTTGCCCGAAGCAGGAAGAGATTATCTTAGACTCAGGAAATTACAGAGGATAGATTCACAAGGGATGCTGCAAAGAACAGAGCTTTATCATATAGTGTTTAAAAGCAAGTATTTTAAAATTAGATATGGATTGGAATTGAATTTCTACTCCTAACTAGCTTTATGATCCAGAGCAAGCTATTTACTTTCTCTGTCCTATTTCCTTAAGTGAAATGTGAATATTATTATTTATTTCATTTGTAAAGGGCTTGATACGGTGCTTGGCCCATAATTCATGTCTAAACCCAAATTGTTTTTTCTTCTTCTCCTTCTACATAGTTTTAAAATATCTGTTCTGCTTGGTTAAAAAGTGGAAGGATTCCAGGAAGAAATATACCAGCTGACACAAACACACCTACATACACTGGATGTCTCTTATCTGCCCTTGAAGATACACTCTCTGTTTCTCTATTCCCCTCTCTGTATCCTGAAAGGCTGAAATGTATGGGCTACAACAGGATTCCTCATTCCTAGGTTTCATGATGGGTTTGGCAGAAAGAAGTCCTGAGAGGAGACAGGAGGGAGATAGGAGAGTTAATTCAGAACAATGATTACTCCAGCTCTATCCTTGTAGGTCTGCTTCAGTCTGTTAGTATCCCTCTTGATGAAAAGTTTTAGCTCTTGTCAAATGATCCTCTCCTTCAAACCATTTTTGTTTTTGCAGTGTAGTAATGCATCTTGTCTTTTTTTTGACTGCGTTGGGTCTATGGTGCTGCACGCGGCCTTTCTCTAGTTGCGGTGAGCGGGGGCTACTCTTCCTTGAGCTGCACGGGCTTCTCATTGCGGTGGCTTCTCTTGTTGAGGAGCACGGGCTCTAGGTACGCGGGCTTCAGTAGCTGTGGCATGCGGGCTTCAGTATTTGTGGCTCGCAGGCTATAGAGTGCAGGCTCAGTAGTTGTGGCGCACAGGCTTAATTTCTCCGCGGCATGTAGGATCTTCCCGGACCAGGGCTCAAACCCGTGTCCCCTGCATTGGCAGGTGGATTCTTAACCACTGCGCTACCAGGGAAGTCCCTGCATCTTGTCTTAACTTGCCAAATAACTAATATCCCTAGCTTCGTCTCTTCAGGACCAGGGGTCTTAAAGAAATCCGGTGTTACTAGCTTTTGGGTACAATACTACCTAATGTGGTGTCTGCATGGTCACACCTTTGAAAATAATCCTTTTATTAGCTCTTCTCTGAATTATCCTTAGAGTGTGCCCTTTGGGTTTTCTGGGACCCTGAATAATGTATGTGTGCATGCATAAAAAAATGGGATTGCATATGTACTAAAAAGAAATGAGAATAAGAACCATACAAAAGAAGGACATGTTTTAAAAGAAAAACAAACAAACAAGCCAAAGGAATAATGAGGAAATGGTTGTAGCTATCTTTCCAGCTTCCTGGAATTCCTCACATATTTTCAAGTATTGTTAGTACATAATTACAATGATTAGCATGAAGGATTCATAATAAGTTTTACATGTGATGAGGCTTTTATTTTTTGAATCAAATGTTTCTTAAGTTTTTGTGACTGTGTTTCTGAAAATTATTATGTCTACTTCTCTGTTTTCTTAAAGAATTTAGGGAATTTATTTTCACTGAGGTGGGATTTTAATTCTCTTAAATTATAGTATACTAGAGAAAATTGAATGTGATTTTCAAATGTAACCAGGCCATCAACTGGCAGTACTCTTGCGAGCACTGCTTTCTGTTAAGGCATGGGATTATAATCTATGAGTTTCTAGAATAACTAAAAGAAACATCAGGAATGAACTCCCCTGTTCATTATGGCTAATATTTTATTCTGTGGATAGTATTCAAGTTTTCTCCTTAAATATCTCATAAGACAAATATTATGTGTTTAAAAATAGACTAAATGGTAATTCATATGAGTAATAGCCCAGAAAAATTAAGGTTGTCTTTGAAATAAAGTCTTTTCTTCCCACTTTCCAGTGGTTTGGCTATCATTCATACATTCTCAAGAGTAAAGCACAAGGAACATACAAGTTTTGAACCATACTTCTTCCTTTAATTATCATGTCCTTTCCTGCCTGCCTTGAGGAGTGAGGTCAACAGAGTCTCCAAAGCATAAAGGAGTTCCAAAGTCTAGTATGCCAGCAAAGCCCCAAATTCCCCACAATAAAAAGAGTCCTTGCCAAATTTAATTTCTTATGTTTACAATCCTTTACTTATCATCAAAGCAAAAGTCCTTTGTTTAATTTCTGTGAAGGTTGGGAGAGAAGGAATGTCCATTCTATAGTAACAGAAGATAACCACATACCCATTCCAATAACAGACATTTCTACACTGTTAGGGGTGCTGTGGATTTTTCTCATGACTTTTAAACACTTTTCCTTTTTGTCCTTGTCAACTACTTATCCCATCTCAGAAATAGATGAGATACATATCTGTGAGGAAATGTAGGGAAAAGGGTTTGATCCTAACACAGAAAAGGCATGCTTCTGAAGTCCGAATAAATGTCTTTGTTTCTAATTTCCCATCTAACTCAAATATATTTAGTCTATGTTTATACAACAATTCCTTAGGCTCTGTTAAATAGTATATACTATTTCTTCTGTGAGTAGGAGGAATAATACAGTTAAAACAAAGCTCTAATTTAAGAGAAAAATAGCTCATTTAATACTTAGTAATTTGGAATATACTTCTGAATGATCGGGAAGCATTACTTTACAGACAAAAGTCTTCCCATCAAGAGAATAATTTCTTGGGCTGGGTTATTTAGAGGGTCAAGCTATGGATGAACTGTAAATGAAGTAGGATCTAAATGAAACTAAATTTAGGAAAAGAGATTAGTAATATTATTTAAGTGATGCTGCTTTTTCTTAATCGCAGTCCAAAGATGAATGTATTATCTTCCAAAATTAAGGTTTCTCATTTCTAATGTTTTGAATTTGAAAGCATGCATGCTTCTTCTTTTCCCTCTTCTTTTTTTTTCCTCCTCCTTCAGCAGCATATATATGTGGGTGTGTATTTATTTATTTATAAAATATTTACCTTTTTATTAAAAAATCAAAATTTCCTAGAATGATTTAAGAAATAATAAAGGAGGTAAAATTGGTAAAGACAGCCCAAAGCTCCAAGTATGGATTCACCTCTATCAGTTGGTCAAGGTTCAAGAATCAAATTAGAGGTTCAAGGAGAATGCTTAATCTGAGAAAGCTAGATTTGGAAACACATTCTGGAAGAGGGTCCATGGAAAGTGTAAGCACCAGCTTTTAAATCATTAATTTTAGTTAATACAAGGAGACATGAACAAAAACTATTGATCTTGGGGACTAGTAAGAACATTGAAGGTTGCACGGAATTACAAAGAAATTCCCTTTGAATATTGATACCATACATAGTACAAGAACTCCTGAATTACTAAGTTGCCTGGGGACAAGGAAGAGCCTGATGACCTCACAAGCTAATATATAATGTAAACATCTGGCTGGGCATTCCGAGTAGCTAAAATCAAGGTAGATAGGAGCAAGGGCTTGCTTGAGAGATTAAGGTAGAAGTAGATATATTGTTATATATGATATTCTAAATATCTGATAAACATTTTGATCTTTATTAATATAAATCATTTTATAAGTAACTCATACTCATATATGAATTGCTAATCAAATTGTCAATGTTCTAATAATTCATTGTGTAAATTGTATACGCCTTTACTCTTTGACCTATGCTTATCCTGCTTATAGTAATGCCATTGCTTTCTCACTTATCTAATGCCATACATCTATCAATCAATGAAAACAGAAAATTGCAAAAATAATTTACTTTGTCAGTGGCTATACTACTGACAGTGTGCCATAAAGACATGAACAGTAATTCATTTCCAAGAGGGAGCTGATTCAAGGTTTTACATTTTTGAGCTCATGCTTAAACTTTCCTCAAGTTTTGTCTTACATCTCTCTCTCTCTCTCTATCTGATAGATATATCCCATGTAATTTGACTGAAGGAGATATTTTTACTGGGATATATTAGAGAAATTAAAGAATAGGCATATGTAGTCAAGTATAACTTTTGCTTAAAATATCAAAATAGCATAAATCATATTTAAGAGAATTAATCTATGAATAGATAACAGAGTGTACGGTCTGGGCTTACTTCCACTGGATTGTCTGCTTTTAGAAATCGCTTTTTTTTAAAAACTGTAATGGGAAAATATAGTCAGGCTTTAGGTTTAATGATGTATACTGAAAGAAGCTAATTTTCTTGACCCAAGCTTTATTTGTTACAGTAACAATAATATGTAAGTTAGAACAAGCTCCAAAATGTAATTAGAAGACTTATATAAGTTCCTCTTTCAAACTCACCTGCAAAATAGCACAATTATTTTAATTTAAAATACAAATTTAATGAGTATTTTTGAAAAGTGCCCTCTTTAAAGAAGAAAAACACAAAACAACTTGCTGACTGCTAAATTGGTTAATGGAGAAAAGTTTGGTTTTGTAGTACATCATGGTGATTTTCATGAGTTTATTATTCAGATTAAATGAAATAGTGCAGCACAGCCATGTTTGAGGCTCAGAACTTTGTTAGTTGTGTCTGGTTTTGATTCTAAAAATAATAGAACTAGCACTAGTGTTTGCTGTTATTTTTTCTACATTTTTCTTACATTTTCTGCCAATTGCAGAGTCAAGTGTGTTAAAATCTTCTTATCAATATTGAATTTGTCAATATTTCTTTGGAAAGAACTGCCTGTATTTTTTCCCTTCATATTTTTTGAAGCTTACTATTAGGTAAATAGATTGTCGTTGTCCAGGATGAAAACTAAGAAATATTTCCCCAGATTCTCTAGACAGTAAGTCCCAGAATAAATTCTTCCAACGAGAAGAACTACCACGAGTTTTGAAGATAGGCATGTTGGAGAAGTTGCTATTTTTCAGAAGCAGCAGCAGGCAAGCACCTGGTCACCAGGGCACAGTAGGTGTGCTGCCAGCAGGAAGGTCCACCTAAGAATCTCACACATCAGTACTGTAGATGCAACTTTCATTTTTATAAAATGGCCTTTTTGAATTTAGTAATAACTTTGGTCTTTCAGTCTATCATTTCTAACATAAGTGACTATACTAGCTTTATTTTGTTTACCTGTTACATGTTGTTTGCATCCACTTTTCTTTCAACTTTTCTGTTAACTTTGGTGTCAGCTCTACTTTTACAAGCAAAATATAGCTAGATGTTTTTCCAGTAGATAATTATTCATATTTTGAATCGAGTAATTGGTATTGTTACATTTAGTCTTCTTTGTGATATAGTTAATTTATTTCATCTACTTAATTTTATAATTTTTTAGATAAAAATGACAAAGAATACAATACAAAGATGCTTAGTATAGGATTCAGTAAGTTTTGATATATGTTTATCCTTGTATAACCTCCACTCCAATGAAGATATAGGGCTTATTCACCACCTACACGTAACTGTAGACAATCATTATTCTAGTCTCTATCATCACAGATGAGTTTTACTTGTTTCTGAACATTATATAAGTGAAATCATAAAGTGTGTAATATTTGGTATCTGGATTCTTTCACTGAATATATTTATGAGATCCAATTGGGTTCTGACATGCATCAGTAGTTTAAATTCTTTTAACCATTCTCCTAAAAATGGCCTTTGGGGTTTTTACAGTGTTTAGTTACTATGAGTAAAATTTCTATGAATATTCTGTACAATGTTTTATGTTTTTGTTTCTCTTTGGTAAATATGTAGGATTGGCATGGATGAGTCATAGAGTAGATTTCTGTTTAAGTTTATAAGAAATATTCAAACTCTTTTTTCCAAATTGTTCTACCACTTGACATTCCCACAATGTATGAGAGTTCTAATTGTTCCACATACTCATATGATGGTCCTTTCTGCCAACACTCACTTGTCCCATCTGTATATAAAGGAAACAATTGCAATGTTGAGCTCTGAGCAGTCAGAGAAGTGGAGTATTTCCTTGCATTCTGTTCCTGTAATCCTTCTAGACACCCTTGGGAATGAAGGATACTACATTGCAGATGCCTGTGATCTGGGAGAAGTCCTCCAAATTGGAGCTGAGTCATGTAGACACCTATTGTGGCAAAGAGTCCAACCTTCTTACTAAACAACCTTTGGAAAAAGCTAGCTAGTTCTCCACACATGCTCCCTCCATCCCCAAGGAATTTTTAAAGGAAAATAATTCAGAAAGCATCTTTCTTGTGAATCTACATAATAACAGACTATTATATGAAATACTTTAATTTTCTGCTTATTTGTAACCCCCTGGTTCACTTGTGAAGGACTGACTACACAGACTAGACAAATATGAAATTACAAAATATTTTATTCATTGTTTATTAAGAAATTATGAGATAAATGCAGAGTTTAAAATTAACATATATGATGTGAAGTATCAAGTAGATACCTATGATTTCACATATGGACATCTTATATAAAGATCAAGAAGATCTCAGTCAACATGTATGATTACCAAACAGATGATAAGTTCTTTACATAATGGTAAAAACGGTAAAGACCCTACTGACAAACCATATAGATCACTAGGAAAAAAAAAAAAAAAAATATATATATATATACACACACACGTGTACTTTTAATACAAAACTTTTAGAATACAATAGAGAGGAGAGAATCATCTCTGATGCATTATAGTCTTTGTACACTAGATGTAAAATTGTTAATTTCCTTCAGGTTTATTGCAAACCATTAACCATAGGAGTGTCATGCACCTTTCCTAAACAGTACAATAGTTCGGGGGCTAATTAGATCCTTCTCAGTCTCATGAAGTATAAACCACCAAATGTACCAAGTGTGTTCTTGACTTTGTCCACATCTATGTTATCTGGGTGAAAGCCTTAAAAGGGCCAAATAGAGCAGTTGCTAGCAAAGACAATATCAAAGAGTATGAAGCCAACCAAGAAGGAGGCAGATTTGCTGTGGGGGTCCCTATGATTGGTCTATTGTATGGTGTTTCTAGAACCACCTGATGTGCTATTAGAAGGCTCTGATCAGAGGAAGCAGAAATTAGAAATAATGCAGTGGCTTCCTTTTAAATATTGATGTCTTTTATTTCATTTTCTTGTCTAATTGCCGAGGCTAGAAACTCCAGCACAATGTCAAAAAGAAGTGATGAAACTGGTTATCCTTATTTTGCTGTGATCTTAGTTTCGATGTAAATATAATGTTACCTGCATTTTTTAAAATGTAGATATGCTTATCAGGTTGAGGAAGTTTCCTTCAATTCTTAGCTTCTTAAGAGTTTTTATGATGAAAAGGTACTGATCTTGTCAAATTTTTTTTCTGAGTCTATGAAGATAATCATGTAATTCTGTCCTTTATTCATTCCAATACTTTTGAGGAGAGAGGTTATGCTAAATAATTTATAGCTCTTAAAGCGATTAAAAGGCAGAACTACAATTCAAAAGAAAATTACTTTATCTCTGATTCAACCATTTAAATATTTTGTTTGTTTGTTTGATCTTAGGCAGATCCTAAGAATCAAAAGAAGTATAAAGTCTCATTTATTCATTCTTTAAATAGATATTTCTAAGCACATCAGATTATCCAGGCTTGTGCAAAATGCCAGGATGCATAAAAGAAACTAGAGACCCTGGCCTAAACCAATTTATCACCTGTTTTTTTATGGCCTGAGAATCAAAATTGATTATGTTTTTAAATGACTGAAAAAAATCAAAAGAAGTATAGTATTTCATAATAGTTTTAAAATATATGAAATCCAAATTCCAGTGTCCATAAATACATTTTTTTGGAACACAGTCATTCATTTATGTACTGTCTATGGCTGTTTTGTGCTACAGTGGCAAAGTTTGATAGTTGTGACAGAGATAATGTGGCCCCCAAAACCTAAAATATTTACTACCTGTCCCTTTAGAGAAAGGGTCTGACATGTGACGTAGATCACTACAGGCCTTAATTTGAAATAGCCTCAAGGAGAAGACAGCCAAAGAAATACACAATGCAATGTAAATATAGGAATGCCAATGGCATTATCACGCTGGCAGATAATAGAACAGAATTATAAAAGAAGGCTACCTAATACTACCTAAAATTGGCAGAACATACCTCAAGAAGACATTTCTTGATCTTAAAGATTGAGAAGAAAGTTCACAATAGAAAATAATTTTGTGGCAGAGAGGTCAGTTAGAACAAGTCATGGAAGTGGGAACTACTGTGGAATAAACAGGAGGTTTATCAGAATTATGAAGTGTTATAAGCAACAAAAAAACAGAAGAAAGAAAAAGTCATGACAGAATTTTGAAATAGATTTGAGAAAAAGTGATATCATAAAAGTATTTTAAATCACTCAAATGAACGTGGATTTCATGTATTTAAACTCTATGATTTTAAATTCACAAATAATGTGACCAGGTATATATCAATAGATTTGAAAGGCACTCTGGTGACTGGATTTATCTGCATAGTAGATTTAATTTGAGTAACGAAGTGTTGAAAGCAGGTAAAAGTGGGTTGAGTGATTAATAGGAAGTGAGAAACAATATGATAAGTGCACTGTAGGATATTCTTTGAGAAAAATTAGATGAGAAATGGGGGAAATGCTGTGACGTTTCCATGGAGTTTTGTGAGATTAGGAAAGGATTTTATGATGGGAAAGATCTCAATATATGTGAAGCTATGCATGAGGGTCAGTAGCGTTGGAATGAGTCACTACTGAGAATAGTGAAGTCGTAAGAGAAGGAGCAGTATGCCAGAGAAGACATGAAGAAATTCAATCAAAGACATATGATGCACAGTTTGATCTCAAATATTATGAATCACATGAGACTGTAAGAGTTGCGTGAAAGCATATACAGACCTTATCCAAAAATGAACTCAAAATGGATCTTAGACGTAAGTGTCAAACGTGAAAATCGAATATTGTAGGGCAATGTGTTACCTTGCTGCTTAGCTGGGGAAGTGATCTGAGGGTCTGCCTACTCCTGATACAGACTATCAGCCAGTTCTGTGGTTTTTCAGCCTCTCTTCTCACCCACGCCCTCAGAGATACCTGGGCCTTAGATTCCTGGTGATCTGGGTCTGTATTTATGCTCTACCAAGGAGTTTGGGGAAGGACCAGAGATAAGTGCCTGTATTCAATCCACCAAGTTGACTAGATTCATTGGTCTCATTCCAAACACAGATGTTGTGAACTTGCAAGACCTTCGAGTTTAAAGGCAGAATAGAAGTTTTCTTCCTCCAATTCTACTTCACCTTCTTTTCTTTCCTCCTTTCCCTCCTTTATTTTCCTTACACATTTGTAAAACAAAGGAAGCTACAGCCATAAAATTTTTTTAATAAAACTTTTTAAAGGACGTGGGATTCAGAGAATTGGCGAAGCATCACAAACAAAGACTAAAGGAATTCCTGGTATACTGTAAAGGGAGATCTCAAATTGATAACTTTGCAGCAGGCCTGAAAAGTGGACAGCCCAGGTTGGTGCTCTGGGAAAGATCTCATCATGAAACTGAAAGAATATCTAAGGTATCTGTGCTGACTCAAAGAAATTCATACAACCGGGCAAGAATGTAGAGGTCAATTAGTCCTAAGTACATAGACAACTAGGTAAACAGCAAAACAAGACAATTATTATCTCCAAGAGCAACAAAAGATTATGTAGGAATGATGTAATATTACATGACTCAAGCCTGAGAACTGATCCAAACAAAACTATATGTCTAAAGCAGGATAAGGGGGACTGGACGCATGTACATGGAATCAGGGCAAAGAATCATTTGGAAGCGAGCACAATTTTCATCTTCCATAGTGGAGGCCAAAATTAATGCTAGAAACTGAAGAACTGGGAGGTAGCAATATAAGCATGTTGGAGATACAGAGGGGAAAAGGAAAATATTTATGAGTTCAAACATTTAAAAGTGATGGCCTCAGGGCAGGAGAAAATGGGGAAGACTTTTTAAAAAAACCAACAATCTTGTTAGAAATGTTTGACTCCTTAAATGTATATGCCTGTATAGCTTTGATAAAAATAAAAATTAAATATATAAAAAATATCAAAGCATAAGAGGAAAAAAAGGGGGGCCAAGAAGAGTACAAGATTTGGAATCATGACATTCAGAAATGGTTGTATAAACTCAGGGTTTTTAAGTTTAAACGTGCACACACAGACACACACACACACCTCGGCACACATTAAGGCTGATTTCAGTTGTTTTACCTTCAGTTGTTCAGTTATTCTATATATCTAGTGGGTGCAGAATCAGAACCAACAATAAAGTTACACGGACAGTGAGGTCAGCTGTGCCAGAAAGAAATTTCTCATAACTACCTGATAGTAGAGTTAACTGTCTCAGGAAGCAGTGAGTTCTCCACTGACGGAGGTATTTCAGCAGAGCCTGAACAAAACCACTAAGTGGACGTCATACCCTCGTAGGCTGGAATATAGGCCTCTAAGTCCCCACCAGCTGGGGGATTCTGTAAAAGGATTCCAGGTAATCATCTCCTTTGAATTAGTACCTTCTGAAGTGGGACTAGAAACACCGGTAGGTGAAGCAGCTTAGGTACTTAGGCCACATGCACTTCTTCCTTCTACCCCCCCTCCACCTCCTTTTAGCTTTCGACTGATTTTTCATTTCAGAAGTCTTAAATATATTTACATTTCATTAAAAATATTTTATATAATATGTTGCAAGCAGATGAGATACAAATACTTAAAGAGTAGAAAAGAAAATGCATGTCTGAGTGGGAGAAAACTGGAGGAGAAACGAGAAGATGGTGTGGTGGGTGGTAAGAAATGAAGAATCCACTCTGGGTCCTGCGGTTCGGTGGCAGTGGGACATTAAACAGGTCACAGTGCCCAGTTAGGTAAGAGAGCTTGGGGCCATGGCGAGAGCACCTGGGCTTCCTGACAGGGTGAAAGGGCAGAGATCTGTGGCTCAGTCACTAGATGCAGATGAACTGCAAGAGAGCCACCTGAGATTAGAGAACAAGAGCAAAGGGACACTTGATTTGTTCTACTTTAAATAAAGTTTCTAGAACCTTGTTCCATCAAAGAACAAAAATAATACCTCAGCTTAAATGTTGCTTATTTCAAAGTGGAAATTAAAATATTAAATACATAATAGGTCCCATCTTTTTTATGGGACCACCTCAAGAGTCACTATGACTTGTCTATAAACCAGAGCAGCTTTATTTTCTACTCAAGGACAGTGTTTTTTCTTTCACTCTGTGTAATAAAATAATGTCATGACTACAGGGATAATCTCAAAATTTACTGAACTCCATCCTTACCAGTTAAGAGTAGACATAGGTCAAATAATGTCTATGCTGCCTCAGGGCACTTTAGCATTTCTAGTTCCTAGTTTTAAAACTTATTTTAGAATCTACCAAGAAATTATCAGCACTTTGTACCTTGTAAACCATGTGATTTTTGGCTACTTAAGAAACAGAGACTCAGGTGAGCCCCGACACTCTGTGGGCGCCCCTCTGCCTTCTCTCCCTTGACAGACTGCACACTTCTAGAGGGAAAGTCTTCTTGGCTGAATCCAGTACTTAGCATCCTGAGCAGTGCACTGGTCTGTAAGCTGAACCGAACCAAAGCATGTGAGTAGCCTGGAATTTCCTCTTTATTCTACTAACATTCTTGATTTTCTTTTTTTCTTTTCAGTGCCTTCTCCTCACCCTGAGTACCAGTCCCAGGCACGGGTCACTGCTGCAGGCTGCTCCTCACCCTTCTGGCTGCACTTTGAACAAAATAAGCAGGATTTGTAGCTCTACCCACACTGCTCCCAGGCAGGCACTGAGAAGATGGGCCAGAAGAGCTTTCACTGTACATCCTGCACTGTGGGCCCGTTATAAAAAAGAAAGAAGAGGGGCACAGGTGGCAGCAGGGAAGATAAACCTTCATTCTTATAAATCTACTGACCAATGCTGACTACCTAGCCTACTTGGGTGTTTATGAGACCCAGAGGACTCCAGCTTATGACGTGCTCTTTTTTTTTCCTGACTGCCTAGATTAATATATTCACCAAGAATTCATTATAATGTGGGAACACATGCTAACAAAGTCAGGTTCAAAATCACCAGAATTAACTTAAAATATATCTAAAAGTGGCTTATTTTAATTTTTAGGTTCATTCCCATTTCCCTCCATTGACAGGTTGTATATGTTTTAATAGTAATTCTGACAAGTATCATTATCATCATAAACTAAAATTCTAGTCTCTGAATACCCCACGTTCCCACCACATATATTCAACCAACATTTATTGAGGATCTATTATTTGCTTAGCCCCTGTAATACTATTGCTGTCCTCAATTCTTCCACCAACAAAAGATAGCGTTCAATCGCCAGGTCCCATCTCTAGATGTCCATTTGGAGTGCTGAGCAATAACTACAACTAGGAGAAGAAAACCCAAAGTGCAGATGGCTGCTTCCCTCTCTTGCTGCTGGCCCGGGTGGCCTCAGAGCAGTTCTGTTCTGAAGTTTCTAAGGCTAAGGATCCTTTTGTAAAACACTTACCCTTACCAACTTCTTAAATATCTCATGCTACAAATCTGAGAAACGATTCAATTGAAAGCCTTTTAAATTACAATATAATAGAGTGACTTGAAATTTATTTACATTATTTTGTCAATATTGTTTAAAAAAAAACTTGAAGTTTGTGATGTGCTCAAACTCAGTTTCAAATCTGCGGATCACTTCCTACTAAGGGTTACCTGATCAACAACATTCTTGCTACCACACACTTTTGTTCTCACTTAAGAGCGGGGAATTGAGAAGGAATATTTCAAGCACTTTTTCTCAAAGTGTGTTCTGTAGGAGAACAGCTCCTCAAGATGTATTGAAAAAATGTTAAAGATTCAGATGCAGGTAAACAAAGTGAAATTTTTTCCCAGGGTGTGGGGATGTGGAGTGTGGGACGATAAGCCTTTAATATACTGATATGCACTGGGGCCCCACAAATGCGGGAGTATGGAATGAGCAAGAACTTCCCAAACTTTTCTGACCTCAGAACCCTTTTCTTGGGGGACCATTTTTAGCCCTGGCAGTATGGGAATACAAACTTGGGAAAACCCTGCTTACAGTATTCTTACATAAGTAACATTTGTGTCCTTTAATGAGCTGGCATATGGAGCATCAGCTACAGAGCAGAGAGCCTGTTGAGTAGCAGGTCACGAGGAAGTGTTCCTTCCCCCCAGGAGGCTCCCTACTCTGTTCACCTGTCACTACCACAACAGAAACATCTGCTTCCACTTGGTTTTGGTTTACTTCCTCAGACTAAACCACAGACCTTTAAAAATTATCACCAAAACTAGAATTCCATTCAGTTTTAAAATCACGTGTCTCATTAAAATATTATTTCCATAACTGAAGTCTGCTTCAACCACCAATGTCTATTCCAAAATGTTTTCCTGATGTAAGAGTATGGTTAGTTGAAAATGTATTTAATATGCTAGACTTTAAAAGCTGATGTTTTTAAAACTGTCTTCCAACACTTGATGTTTTTAAAATTGCCATGAAAATACAAATCACATGCAAAATAGATTTGTAAAAAAACTCCAGGGTCTAGGAAGCAAGGTACAAAACTCTCTTAAATATGCTGAGTTTTTAAAGTGTACAGACAGACCTCAGACATATTGTAGGTTCAGTTCCAGACCACCACAATAAAATGAGTATAATGAGTATCAAAGTAAAGCGACTCGCACAAAGTTTTTGGTTTCCCAGTTCATATAAAAGTGATGTTTACACTATACTGTAGTCTGTCAAGTGTACAATAGTATTATGTATTAAAAAACAGTGTGCATACCTTTATTAAAAATACTTTATTGTTAACAGTGCTAACCATCATCTGAGCATTGAGCGAGCTGTAATCGTCTTGCTGGTGGAGCGTCTTGCCTTGATGTTGATGGCTGCTGACAGGTCAGGTGGGGTGACCGTGGCAATTCCATAAAATAAGACAACAGTGAAGTTTTCTATATCAATTGGTTTTTCTTTCATGAACAATTTCTCTGTAGCATGCAATGCCATTTGACAGCATTTTACTTGAAGAACTTCTTTCAAAATTGGGGTCAATCCTCTCAAACCCTGTTGCTGCTTTATCAACTAAGTTTATGTAATATTCTAAATAAATTGCTATCATTTAAACAATTTTCACAGGTTCTTCACCAACGAGTAGATTCCACCTCAAGAAACCATGTTCTTTGCTCATTCATAAGAAGCAACTCTTCATCCATTAAAGTTTTACAATGAGATTGCAGCAGTTCAGTCACATCTTTAGGCTGCACTTCTAATTTCTAGTTCTCTTGCTATTTCCACCACATCTGCAGTTACTTCCTTCACTTAAGTCTTGAACCGCTCAAAGTCATCCATGAGGGTTGGAATCGACTTCCTCCAAATCCTGTTAATGTCAATATTTTGACCTCTTGCCATGAATCAGAAATTGTCTTAATGGCATCTAGAATGGTGAATACTTTCTAGAAGGTTTTCAATTGACTTTTCCCAGATCCATCAGAAGAATCATATCTATGGCAACTATAGCCTTACAAAATGTATTTCTTAAATAATAAGACTTGAAAGTCAAAATTACTCCTTGATCCATAGGCTGCAGAATGGATACAGTGTTAGCAGGCATGAAAACAACATTGTTTTCATTGTTCATCTCCATCAGAGCTCTTGGTGACCAGGTGCATTTAAATGAGCAGTAAAATTTTGAAAGGAATCTTTTTTTCTGAGCAGTAGGACAGGGGCCTTCAAATATTCAGTAAACCATGCTATAAAGAGGTGTGCTATCATCTAGGCTTTGTTGTTCCATTTATAGAGTACAGGCAGAGTAGATTTAGCATAGTTCTTAAGGGCCTTAGGATTTTGGGAATAATAAATGAGCATTGGCTTCAACTAAAAGTCACCAGCTGAATTATCTCCCTGATAAGAGAGTCAGCTTGTCTTTTGAAGCTTTGAAGCCAGGAATTGACTCCTCCTAACTATGAAAGCCCTAGACGGCTTCTTCTTCTAATACAAGGCTGTTTTATTTACCTTGCAAATCTGTTGTTTGGTGTAACCACCTTCATTAATTATCTTAACTAGACCTTGTGGATAACTTGCTGCAGCTTTTACACCAGCACCTGCTGTTTGATTTTGTACTTTTATGTTATGGAGATGGCTTCTTTCCTTAAGTCTCATAAATCAACCTCAGTTAGTTCCAAACACCTCTTCTGCAGCTTCATTACCTCTCTCAGCCTTCACAGCATTGAAGACAGTCAGGGCCTTGTTCTGGATTAGGCTTTGGCTTAAAGGAATGTTGTGGCTCATTTGATCTTTTACCAATGTCACTAAAACCTCCATATTATCAATAAGTCTGTTTCACTTTCTTACCATTCACATGTTCACTGGAGTAACACTTTTAATTTCCCTCTAGAAATTTTCCTTTGCATTTACAGCATGGCTAACTGTTTGACACAAGAGGCCTAGTTTTGGGGTTTTTCTGGTTTTGTTTTTTTTGCGGTACGCGGGCCTCTCACTGTTGTGGCCTCTCCCGTTGCGGAGCACAAGCTCCGGACGCGCAGGCTCAGTGGCCATGGCTCACGGGCCCAGCCGCTCCGCAGCATGTGGGATCTTCCCGGACCGGGGCACAAACCCGCGTCCCCTGCATTGGAAGGCGGATTCTCAACCACTGCGCCACCAGGGAAGCCCAAGAGGCCTAGTTTTTGACCTATCTTGGGTTTCAACCTGCCTTCCTCACTAAGCTTAATCATTTCTAGCTTTTCATGTAAGGTGAGAGATGTATGATTCTTCCTTTCAGTTGAACACTTAGAGGCTTTCTACGGTCATTAATTGGCTTATTTTCAATATTGTTGTTTTTCAAAGAATAGGGAGGCCCAAAGAGAGGAAGAGAGGTGGGAGAACAGCTCATCAGTGAAGCAGTCAGAACACAGACAACATTCATTAAGCTCTCAGTCTTACTTGAACATGGTTCATGGAACCCCAAAACAATTACAATAGAAACATCAAATATCACTGACCACAGATCACCATAGCAAATATAAATAATAATGAAAAGGTTTGAAATATTGTGAGAATTACCAAAATGTGACACAGAAACATGAAATAAGCAAATGCTGTTGGAAAATGCCACTGATAGACTTGCTCAATATGGGGTTGCCACAAACCTTCAGTTTGTAAAAAATGCAATATCTGCAAATCCCAATAAAGCAAAGTGCAATGAACAAAGTTATGCCTGTAATAAAAAACCTCCCAGCAAAGCAGAGCTCAGTGATGCTTCAGGCTCCGCTGGAGAAATCTACTAAACATTTAAAGATGAATTAATACCAATTTTTCTCAAACTCTTGCAAAAAAAATTGAAAAGGAGGAAACATTTGCAAATGCATTTTAAGACCCAGCACTATACTGAAAACAAAACTAGAAACTAAACAAAGATACTATTAGAAAATTACAGACCAATATCCTTGATGAATATTGATGTAAAAATCTTCAACAAAACGCTAGCAAACTGCTTTAAAACAGTACATTAAAACCATTATACACTATGGCCAAATGGGATTTATTCCTGTAATGCAAGATTGACTAAGCATACAAAAAATCAGTGTAATATACCATGTTAACAGAAGAGAAACACACACACACATACACAATTAACTCAAATGATGCAGAAAGAGCATTTGACAAAATCCAACACACTTTCATAATAAAAACACCAAAGAAACTAGAAATAGAAGAAACTTCTTTAAAAAAACAAAGGCAATATATGAATAGCCCACAGCTAACATCATACTCAATGGTGGAAAATTGGAAGCTTTTCCACTAAGATCAGGAACAAGATAAGATTTCCTGCTTTTCCCCTTTCTATTCAACATAATACTGGAAGTACTAGCCAAAGCAATTAGGCAAAAATAAGGAATAAAATACATCCAAATCAGAAAGGGAGTAGTAAAATTACATCTGTTCATAGATGACATGATCTTATCTATAGAAAATATCAAACATTGTACACACACACCAAAAAAAAAAACCTGTTAGAACTAATAAACAAATTCAGCCAATTTTCAAGATATAAAATCAACACACAAAAATCAGTTGTGTTTCTACACAGTAATAATGAACAATCTCAAAAGGAAATTAAGAAAACATTACCACTGACAATAGCATCAAAAATAATAAAATATTTAGGAATAAACTTAACCAAGGAGGGAGAAGACTTGTATGCTGAAAACTATAAAATGTTCCTGAAAGAAATTAAAGAAGACACAAATAAATGGAAAAAATCCCATGTTCATGGATTGGAAGACTTAATGTTGTTAAAATGCCCAGACTACCCAAAGCAATCTACAAATTCAATGTAATTCTTATCAAAATCCCAATGGCAGTTTTTGCAGAAGTAGAAACAAATCTTAAAGTCCATTTGAAATTTCAAAGGACCCCAAATAGGCAAACAGTCTTGAGAAAGAAAAACAAAGCTTACAGGTCCTGACTTCAAATCATACTTCCTGATATCAAAACATATTACAAAGTTAGAGTAATCAAAACACAGTATGTCACTGGTATAAAAGCAGACATAAAGACCAATGGAAGAGAAATAAGCTCTCATGAATATGATCAAATGATCTTTGATAAGGGTGCTAAGGCTACATAATGGGGAAAGGATGGTCTCTTCAACAAATGATGTTAGGAAAGCTGGATATCCCCATGGAAGAAAATGAAATTGGACCTTTGTCTTACACCATACACAAAAATCAATTCAAAATGGATTAGAGAATTAAATGTAAAACATTAAACAATAAAATTATTAGAAGAAAGCATAGGTTAAATCTTCTAGACACTGGGTTTTGCAATGTTTTCTTTGATATGACACCAAAAGTGCAGGCAACAAAAGTGAAAATAGACATGGAAGATTACATCAAATTAAAGAGCTTCTGCACAGCAAAGGAAATTATCAACAGAGTGAAAAGGCACCTACAGAATGGGAGAAAATACTTGCAAACTGTACATCTGCTAAGGAGTCAATAACCAAAATATAAACTCATGGCATCTCCCCACAACTAGGGTGCCTGCTGGATACTGGTGGGGGACCTCGACGCCCAAGGAGATGGGAGGAAACCCAGAGCGACTGGGTAGGATGAGGTGGGAGTGAGGGGGGAAGAGAAGTGGAGGCTGGATAGCACTGGTGCACCTGAGAGGTGGCTGGGATGGAGGAGAGGTTCCCATGCCTGAAGGGACCCTCGGGGGGCTCAGAGGATGAGGCGGAGCATACCTAGCATCTCCCCTGCCCATTTGGGCCCTGGGAAGCCTGCAGGGCTCCCAGGCCAGTTCCTCTGCCCTCTGAAGACCCTTCCAGGCCGCTTTGGTTCTAGGGGGGTAGGAGGGAGGCAGGGGAGAAAGGAGAGGCAGGTGGGAGGGGCCCTCCAAGACGAGAGGATCAGGGGAGGGTGACAGGTGTTTCCCCCACCCACTCAGGCCCCAGGAGGCCTGCTGGGCTCCCAGGCCTGGTCCTCCATTCTCTGGGGCCCCCTCCGGCCTCATGGGTCCTAGACGTTGGCAGGGAAGGAGGAGGGGGGAAGATGAGGAGGATGGTAGGGAAGGACCCTCCAAGACCGGAGGATCAGGGGAGCATGGTGGGCATTTCCCCCATCCACTCGGTCCTGAGAAGCCTGCTGGGATCCCAGGCTGAGTCCCCCGCCCTCCAAGGACCCCTCTGGGCCACATGGGTTCTAGGAGCATAGGCGGGAGGCAGGGGAACAAGAGGAGAGGCGGGCAAGAGGGGCCCTCTGGGATCAGGGGATGAGGGAAGGTGCAGCAGGCATTTCCCCCCACCCACTTGTGCCCCAGGAAGCCTGCTGGGCTCCCAGGCCTGGTCCTCTGCCCTATAAGGCCCCCTCCAGCTGTGAGGGTCCTAGGGGCATAGAAGGGAGGGAGGGAGTAAGAGGAGGAGAGGTGGACAGGGGGGACCAGCCAGGGCTGGGGGAATGAGGGGAGGTGCTGCGAGCCTTTCCCTCACCCACTCAGACCCGGGAAGCCTGTTGGGCTTCCGGGTCTGGTCCCCTGCCTTCCAGGGTCCCCTTTGGCCATGTGGGTCCCAGGGGCATGGGGAGGGGGGAGAAGAAGAAGAGAGGCCAATGGGGAGGGGCTCTCTAGGATCGGAGGATCAGGGGGAATGCACCTAGTGTTTCCCTCACCCACTCAGGCCCAGTGAGCCTCCTGGGGTCCTGGACCTGGTCCTCTGCCCTCCAAGGCCAGAGACACTCCTGGGCCCCTCCTGCTGCATTGAGCCTAAGCCCCACCCCCACCCCAAAGGGCCTTTTCCTGCCCTGTGGGTCCTAAGCATAAGCCCCACCTACCACCCACCACTGCCTAAGCCTCATCCCCCACAGCCAAGACCTTTTCTGGTTTTTGTTTTCCTTTTCTCCTCTTTTTTACTATTGTGGTTCTGTTTTACCTTCTAGTTGTTGTTTCATATATATTTTTATTTTTTAATTCTTTCTAACATACCTATTAGTTTTATAATCTAATTTTATTTTTTACTCTTTATTATTGTTCTGCTCCTTTTTTTCTTTTCTTTTTTTTTTTTTTTTTGCCACCCCACGCAGCTTGTGGGATCTTGGTTCATGAGCCAGGGGTCAGGCCAGAGTTCCTATGGTGGGAGCTCTGAGTATGAACCACTGGACTAACAGAGAATCTGAGACCCCAGGGAATATTCATCAGAGTGAAGTCTCCTGGAGGTCCTCATCTCAACACCAAGACCCAGCTCTACCAAATAGCCTACAAACTCCAGTACGTGAAGCACCCAGCCAAACAACCAGTACAACAAGAACACAATACCATACATCAAAAAAAATATATATATATATGAGATGACAAAAAAATATATCACAGATGAAGGAGCAAGATAAAAACCTGCAAGACCAAATAAATGAAGAGGAAATAGGCAACCTACCTGAAAAAGAATTCAAAGAAATGATAGTAAAGATGATCCAGAATCTCAGAAATACAATGGAGACACGGATTGAGAAAATACAAGAAATGTTTAACAAAGATCTAGAATAACTAAAGTACAAACAAACAGAGATGAACAACACAATAACTGAAATGAAATATACACCTGAAGGAATCAATAACAATAACATTGGCAGAAGAACGAATAAGTGAGCTGGAAGACAGAATGGGGGAAATAACTGGATAAAGAGAGGATAAAGAGAAAAGAATTGAAGACAATCCCAGAGACCTCTGGGACAACACTAAATGCACCAACATTCGAATGATAGGGATCCCAGAAGAAGAGAAAAAGAAAGGATCTGAGAAAATATTTGAAGAGATTAGAGTTGAAAACTTCCCTAACATGGGAAAGGGAGGAGTCAATCGACTCCAGGAAGTGCAGAGCATCCCATACAGGTAAAATCCAAAGACAAATATGCCAAGACACATATTAATCAAACTAACAAAAATTAAATACAACCCAATCCAAAAATGGGCAGAAGACCTAAATAGACATTTCTCCAAAGAAGATATACAGAGTGCCAACAAACACATGAAAGAATGCTCAACATCACTAATCATTAGAGAAATGCAAATCAAAACTACAATGAGATATCATCTCACACCAGTCAGAATGGCCATCATCAAAAAATCTAGAAACAATAAATGCTGGAGAGGGTGTGGAGAAAAGGGAACCCTCTTACACTGTTGGTGGGAATGTAAATTGATACAGCCACTATGGAGAACAGTATGGACGTTCCTTAAAAAACTACAAATAGAACTACCATATGACCCAGCAATCCCACTACTGGGCATATACCCTGAGAAAACCATAATTCAAAAAGAGTCACGTACCAAAATGTTCATTGCAGCTCTATTTACAATAGCCCAGAGATGGAAACAACCTAAGTGTCCATCATCGGATGAATGGATAAAGAAGATGTGGCACATATATACAATGGAATATTACTCAGCCATAAAAAGAAACGAAATTGAGCTATTTGTAATGAGGTGGATAGACCTAGAGTCTGTCATACAGAGTGAGGTAAGTCAGAGAGACAAATACCGTATGCTAACACATATATATGGAATTTAAGGAAAAAAATGTCATGAAAAACCTAGGGGTGAAACAGGAATAAAGACACAGACTTACTAGAGAATGGACTTGAGGCTATGGGGAGGGGGAAGGGTAAACGGTGACAAAGCGAGAGAGAGGCATGGACATATATACACTACCAAACGTAAGGTAGATAGCTAGTGGGAAGCAGCCGCATAGCACAGGGAGATCAGCTTGGTGCTTTGTGACCGCCTGGAGGGGTGGGATAGGGAGGGTGGGAGGGAGGGAGACGCAAGCGGGAAGAGATATGGGAACATATGTATATATATAACTGATTCATTTTGTTGTGAAGCTGAAACTAACATACCATTGTAAAGCAATTATACTCCAATAAAGATGTTAAAATGAAAAAAAAAAATTAAATACAAAAAAAAATGTTAAAAGCAGCAAGGGAAAAGCAACAAATAATATACAAAGGAATCCCCATAAGGTTATCAGCTGATTTTTCAGCAGAAACTCTGCAGGCCAGAAGAGAGTGGCAGGATATACTTAAGGTGATGAAAGAGAAAAACCTACAACCAAAATTACTCTACCTGGCAAGGATCTCATTCAGATTCGATGGAGAAATCAAAAGCTTTTCGGACAAGCAAAAGCTAAGAGAATTCAGCACCATCAAACCAGCTTTACAACAAATGACAAAGGAACTTTTCTAGGGGGAAGAAACAAGAGAAGAAAAAGACCCACAAAAACAAACCCAAAACAATTAAGAAAATGGTAACAGGAACATACATATCGATAATAACGTTGAATGTAAATGGATTAAATGCTCCACCAAACGAAACAGACTGGCTGAAGGCATACAAAAACAAGACCCATATATAAGCTGTCTACAAGAGACCCACTTCAGGCCTGGGAACACATACAGACTGAAAGTGAAGGGATGCAAAAAGATATTCCACACAAATGGAAATCAAAAGAAAGCTGGAGTAGCAATACTTGTATCAGATAAAATAGACTTTAAAATAAAGACTGTTACAAGAGATAAGGAAGGACACTGCATAATGATCAATGGATCAATCCAAGGAGAAAATAACAATTGTAAATATTTATGCACCCAATATAGGAGCAGCTCAATACATAAAGCAAACGCTAAAAGCTATAAAAGGGGAAATTGACAGTAACACAATAAAAGTAGGGGACTTTAACACCCCACTTACACCAATAGACAGATCATCCAAACAGAAAATAAATAAGGAAACAGAACCTTTAAATGACATGATAGAGCAAATATATTTAATTGATATTTATAGGACATTCAACACAAAAGTGGCAGAATACATTTTCTTCTCAACTGCACATGGAACATTCTCCAGGACAGATCACATCTTGGGTCACAAATCAAGCCTCAGTAAATTTAAGAAAATTGAAATAGTATTAAGTATCTTTTCTGATCACAATGCTATGAGATTGGAAATCAATTACAGGAAAAAAAAAACTGTAAAACACACAAATACATGGAGGCTAAACAGTTCACAACTAAATAACCAAGAGATCACTGAATAAATCAAAGAAGAAATTAAAAAATACATAGAAACAAATGACAATGAAAACACGATGACCCAAAACCTATGGGATGCAGCAAAAGGAGGTCTAAGAGGGAAGTTTATAGCAATTCAATCTCACCTCAAGAAACAAGAAAAATCTCAAATAAACAATTTAACCTTACACCTAAAGCAAACAGAGAAAGAAGAACAAAGATAACCCAAAGTCAATAGAAGGAAAGGAATCATAAAGATCAGAGCAGAAATAAATGAAATAGAAATGAAGAAATTAGTAGCAAAGATCAATAAAACTAAAAGTTGGTTCTTTGAGAAGATAAAAAAATTGATAAAGCTTTAGCCAGACTCATCAAGAAAAGAAGAGAGAGGACACAATCAGTAAAATTAGAAATGAAAAAGGAGAAACAACAAATGACACTGCAGAAATACAAAGAATTATAAGGGACTTCTACAAACAAGCATAGCCAATAAAATGGACAACCATAAAGAACAAATTCTTGGAAAGGTACAATTTTTCAAGACTGAACCAGAAAGAATTAGAAAATATAAACAGACCTATCACAAGTAATGAAATTGAAACTGTAATGAAAAATCTTCCAACAAACAAAAGTCCAGGACCAGATGGCTTCACAGGTGAATTCTATCAAACATTTAGAGAAGAGCTAACACCTATCCTTCTCAAAATCTTCCACAAAATGGCAGAGGGAGGAACACTCCCAAATTCATTCTGCGAAGCCACCATCACCCTGATACCAAAACCAGACAAAGATACCACACAAAAAAAGAAAATTACAGACAATATCACTAATGACCATAGATGCCAAAATCCTCAACAAAATACTAGCAAACAGAATCCAACAACACATTAAAAGGATCATACACCATAATCAAGTGGGGTTTATCCCAGGAATGCAAGGATTCCTCAGTATAGGCAAATCAATCACAGTGATACACCATATTAACAAATAAAGGAATAAAAAACACATGATCGTCTCAATAGATGCAGAAAAAGCTTTTGACAAAATTCAACACCCATTTATGACAAAAAAAACTCTCCAGAAAATGGGCATAGAGGGAACCTACCTCAACATAAGAAAGGCCATATATGACAAACTCACAGCAAACAACATACTCAATGGTGAAAAACTGAAAGCATTTCCAATAAGATCAGGAACAAGATTAGTATATCCATTCTCATCACTCTTACTCAACATAGTTTTGGAAGTCCTAGCCATGGCAATCAGAGAAGGAAAGGAAATAAAATGAATACAAATTGGAAAAGAAGAAGTAAAACTGTCACTGTTTGCAGATGACAAGATACTATACGTAGAAAACCCTAAAGATGCCACCAGACAACTACCAGAACTAATCAATGAATTGGTAAGTTTGCAGGATACAAAATTAATGCACAGAAGTCTCTGGTATTCCTATACACTAACAACAAAAAATCAGAAGGAAAAATCAAGGAAACAATGCCATTTACCATCACAACACAAAGAATAAAATACCTAGGAATAAGCCTACCTAAGGAGGCAAAAGACATGTACTTAGAAAACTTTAAAACACTGATGAAAGAAATCAAAGATGACATAAACAGATGGATAAATATACCATGTTCTTGGATTGGAAGAATAACTATTGTTTAAATGACTGTACTACTCAAAGCAATCTACAGATTCAGTGCAATCCCTATCAAACTGCCAATGGCATTCTTCACAGAATTAAAACAAAAAAATTTACAATTTGTATGGAAACACAAAAGACCCCAAATAGCCAAAGCACTCTTGAGAAAGAAAAACGGAGCTGGAGGAATCAGGCTCCCCAACTTCAAACTATACTACAAGTCTACAGTAATCAAGACAGTATGGTATTGGCACAAAAGCAGAAATATAAATAAATGGTACAGGATAGAAACCCCAGAGATAAACCCACGCACATATGGTCACCTAATCTATGACAAAGGAGGCAAGAACATACAATGGAGAAAAGACATCCTCTTCAATAAGTGGTGCTGGGAAAACTGGGCAGCTACATGTAAAAGAATGAAATTAGAACATTACCTAACACTATACACAAAAATAAACTCAAAATGGATTAAAGACCTAAATATAATACAGGACACTGTAAAACTCTTAGAGGAAAACATAGGAAAAACACTCCTGAACATAAACACAGCAAGATCTTTTTGAGCCACCTCCTAGAGTAATGAAAATGAAAACAAAAATAAACAAATGGGACCTAATAAAACTTAAAAGCTTTTGCACAGCAAAAGAAACCATAAACAACATGAAAAGACAACACTCAGAATGAGAGAAAATATTTACAAGTGAAGCAGCGGACAAAGAATTAATCTCCAAAATATACAAACAGCTCATGTCGCCCAATACCAAAAAAACAAATAACCCAGTTTAAAAATGGGCGGAAGACCTAAATAGACAATTCACCAAAGAAGACATACAGATGGCCAAGAGGCACATGAAAAGATGCTCAACATCCCTAATTATTAGAGACATGCAAATCAGAACTACAATGAGGTATCACCTCAAACCAGTCAGAATGGCCATCATCAAAAAATCTACAAACAATAAATGCTGGAGAGGGTGTGGAGAAAAGGGAACCCTCTTGCACTGTTGCTGGGAATGTAAATTGATACAGCCACTATGGAGAACAGTCTGGAGGCTCCTTAAAAAAAACTAAAAATAGAATTACCATATGATCCAGCAATCCCACTACTGGGCATATACGCTGAGAAAACCATAATACAAAAGGACACAGGTACCCCAATATTCATTGCAGCACTATTTACAATAGCCAGGACATGGAAACAACCTAAATGTCCATCGACAGATGAATGGATAAAAAGGATGTGGTTCATGTATACAATGGAATATTACTCAGCCACAGAAAGGAACGAAATTGGGTCATTTGTAGAGATGTGGATGGACCTAGAGTCTGTCATACAGAATGAGACAGAAAGAGAAAAACAAATATCATATATTCTGCATATATGTGGAATCTAGAAAAATGGTACAGATGAACCTATTTTCATGTCAGGAATAGAGATGTAGACATAGAGAACGGACATGTGGACATGGGGGGAAAGGGGAGGGTGGGACAAACTGGGAGATTAGGTTTGAGGTAAATATACTACCATGTGTAAAATAGATAGCTAGTGGGAACCTGCTGTATAGCACAGGGAGCTCAGCTCGGTGCTCTGTGATGACCTAGATCAGGGTGGGGAAAGTGGGGAAGGAGGTCCAAGAGGGACGGTATACAGGTATACCTATAGCTGATTCACTTCATTGTACAGCAGAAACTAACACAACGTTGTAAAGCAATTTTACTGCCAAAAAAAAAAAAAAATTGACAAAGACAAAACAAAATCATACATTAAATATTTATATATATAAACATGCAATTCAACAGAAAAATAGAAGCCTGATTTAAAAATTGTCAAAAAACCTAAATAGATGATTAAATAGATGACTATGAAAAGAAAATGTAAAACAGTCAAGCCATCAAGCATATGAAACAATGCTCAATGTCACTAATCATCAGTGCAATGCAGATTAAAACTACAATGAGATATCATCTCACATCCTTAGAATGGCCACTATTAAAAAAACAAAAATTACAAGTGTTGGTGTGAATGTGGAGCAATAGGAACTCTGATGCATTACTGGTGGGAATGTAAAATGTTCTGAAACTATCACACACATAAAAGGAAGAATTAACATAATTTGACATGTCAGCTTAAATGAAATGTAACTTTAAAAAGGAACCACTCCCTCTCGTGCCCAATTTTACTTATATAACAATTATTAGATGAATCGTAAGCATTCAATAACTGCTTAAATTTGCAGTTGCTATTTTCACAAACACCTTCCATCTCCCCATAATTATTGCAGCGTTTAAAAACATAAACCAAGATTTTGACTACCCACATCTATATAAGCACATTGATTACTTCTGTATTTGGAATATGTAATGCAAACATACTTGACTTAGTTGAAAATAATTATATTTTAACCAATTTTTTAAGATGCACAGAAGTAGGGTACAGAATTTTGATTTTTTAAAAATTTATATGTGGTTGTAGATAATTTCAAATGAAGTTTAAAAAGCTTTTAGCTGGTTGAGAATAAGTTTTATCCTAATTTTTTATGACACTTAATTTGAACTAATCTTTTCTTTGTAGAATTTAATTTCTTCCTGAACAAGTTCTTGATTAGAGCAATCCAAGAACTGATGAATAAATTTAACATTAATATACGCTTAAAAACATATCTCTTCTTGAATAGGTTGCAAATAAAGTATTCTTAAAATTGAGCAGGAATTTTATTTTTTAAGAAAAGTCCAAGATTATGACAATATGGAGAGGGAAAATGTTCTAATTTACTGATGAAATCAAATATGTGGTTTAAAATTTGGGACTGAATGTAGTACTTGAATACTTACACTTTAGCAGGTTAAGAAAAATAAATCTGAAAAACCTAGATATTTCAGTGATGAGTATTTGTGTGTACAACAGTATGATTATTAACGCTTATGATGTCAAATCTGTTACTATTTCTTTCTATATTACTTAAATAGGAGCAGCTTGCTGAAGTGTTATGCAAGTGCATAGACTTATGTGAGCCAACCAACTGCTAAATAATTTAAAGTAACATTCACAGGCTTCTAAAAATATAGGTATCCAGCCACCCAGGAGATTAGCCTATAGCTGAGAGCCTCTGTGACATGCCGTGATTATGACCAGCTCTGCTGCAAAGGGGTTGATGTGCAAATGCAACTGAGTATGATCGTTCCTTTGCCAAAGAAAAGGAATTCTCGTGTCTTGTTCTTTTCAGATTTCTGGTCAGAAAATCTGGAATTGATTTTATTTGGTATCAGCAGATGATTCTTACTGTACCACAGAGAGTGGGCAGCCTAAAAAACTGAAGGTTTGCTTCTAAAATACTTGCTATTATTGTTTCTTATAAGGTGCTGTAGTTCAAAGAATATGTTTCTTTGCAATAGTATCAGTCCAAAACCAACCAACCGACCGACCACACACACACACACACACACACACACACACATAAATTAAGCTCTATAATTAAAAAAATTGAAGCTGTGATACAATCTGTCCCTAGATTAACGTAAACTCACAGAATTTAGAAAGAATTCACCATTTCCCCCTTTTTTGTGGGGTTTTCACTCACCCTTTTTTACAGGGTAATTTTTATTGCAGGTCTCTCCTAGTACTGCCTAGCGAAAAACCTATCCCCAACCTAACAGATTACAAACATACACACAGCTGTTTCAACACTTTTCACAGTGAAAGGCTCTCTGACAAGATACCAGAAGATCAAGAAAGACTACAATGTTTTTTAACTGCTGGGCCTTAAGGACAATTCTGGTTGCATCGAAATCTCAGTGTCAAGTGCAACAAGCGTTCCCTGCTTATATTTGCCCCTTTATTCAATTAGTAAAGAGATCATAACAAGTAACTTGTTCTTCTAATTTTCCTTTCACTATCCCTCATCCAAATGAAACTATGGTAATGCCAAAATGAGTTATTTCCATAATTAGCTATAGGGATTTACGTAAGTTGCTTAACCTATAAATGACTTCATATCTCAATTGTAATTGGAGGATTGTGTGTCCACCCAGTAAGGTTGTTGTGATGATGGCATAAACAAGACTGGATGCACAGAATGTGAACATTTAAGCAAAAGCACTTCACAACTGCAATCACCTAAAGGAACTATATGATGGTAGAGAGGTACACAGATAGATAAAATTATCAGAATAAAAAAAAATACCTTCCATATCTTTAAAATTATCATTTTTATGATAGCTAAAGATATGTTTTCTGAGCTTTTTGGAAATTGTGAAGTTTAACTAACCATGACCTTTCTGTTTTAAACCTTAGAAGAAAATAACTGGATATGAGAAGCAGAAATGAACACACAAGGAACATCCTAAACAAAACTGATTTTATCACATCAACATATGTGACTGCAATACAAACGTTTTCTATCACAGGAAAATGTGTTTGATCAGTCATATCAATATAGCCTCACACCTCTAGCAACACTTATTATTAAATAGTTAAACCTAATTTAATTTCTCTATTGACACCAATCTCTAAACACGAAGCTAGGGCCAAGGTCAATTCTTTGTAAAATGAGAAAGAGCCCACTGTACGTTCAGACTTCAAACACATCTTTGTGTGATCCTGTATAAATCATGAATCCATGAATAAATAAGACTTTGGGTTAAAGTTACACAAAAGGTAGAGGAAAAAAAATTTTTTTGAGTTTGTTTATAGACTTTTAGTTTCAAGAATTCAGACAAGTTTTAGATATAAAATACACATGCAATTTATAACAATTACATGTAGTAAAATATTTTAAGCATAGACCAAGAGAGGCGATAACATGAAGCTAAAGAAATTGGAATTTATTTAGTAACGATGAGCATTCAGAGATATTTTCATTGGATAGGGAAACTTCCATCTGAGTCTTTTTCCATTTTTATAAGAAATGACACATATTTACAACCAAGTAGCTTCTTCAGTCTGCTTTCTGCTCGTGGATAACTGGATTGCCAAGGATCTCTTTATATTTGAATTGTCCTTGCATGTTTTAGTAAATGCTGATAAAATTCCTTTAAACAGTTTGTGGGCTTTCTGTTTTTCAAATTATACAGTTCTTTTATTTCATTTTTTTTCTGTTTTATTTACTTTATTTATAGTTCATTTCTATTTATTGTATTTTAGGCACAAAGAGAAGTTAGTTGGAAATTTCAGAATTTCTTAGAAAATCACTTATCCAGATCTGAGATCATTAGGTACCCTTCTAATTTTCCTGTTAGTGGAGGCAAAAATGTTACTAACCATTCTGCAAGGATACTGAAACCAAGGCTAGTTATCAGTTAGATCCATTAAACTATAACTTGCTTGATAAATGATGAACTGTAATCTGCATTCATGGATCAAGCTCACTGTTACTGTTGTTACAGAAACTTTGCATGTCCTCCAAGCATCACTAGCTTAAACAATAAGATGTCTGCCCAAGTTGTTTTTCAGGAACTTGGGGTCAGCTGTGTCCAGTTTGAGCTCAAGCCTGTTAAGACTGGTCAAGACCACCAACCCTCTAACTGGGCATGCTGGAGGGTCTACCCAGTGATCTTTTAACTTCAGAGGGCCAAAAACTCCACCCTCAGAACATGCTTACACAGCCATTTTCTGAACATGCTTCCCATGGAGAAGCATGTAGCTTCCTTGTGCCTGCACAGAACAGTTACCTCACCTTTTTCTTGTCTCCAATCACCTTTCCCCACGCTCCCCATGCCTCAGACAACCCTACGTATCCCATAAATATCCCCAGTCCCTTGTCTTTGCACGGGCAGATTTGAGGTTTTTTCTCCTCTCTCCTTGCTCAGCTGCCTTGTGAATAAAACTTTTCTCTGCTGAGAACCTAAAGGTCTCAGTGTTTGACTTGCTGTGCATTGGGCAAATGAAACTGGTTTGGTAACTGTACAACATGTGCAGTTTTTTCCAATCTCCAGTAACATAATCCTCACTATTATTCACTTAAGAGTTTGATCAAGGCTCTTCCATTCCTTCTGCCTTAACTTGATGCCAAAGCCAAAGACACATTTTTTTTTTTTATAGCATCACCCCTTTTCCAATACTAAATTTTATTCTGGTTATCTATTGCTATATAACACACTACTCCAAAACTAAATGGTTTAAGAGAACAATGATTTGTTTTGATTTACATGTTTTTAAATCTCATATTTCTAGTTAAGAATTTGAGCAGACAATTATTCTTTTCCCACTAGAGTCACTCAGTTTTAATCAGATTGGTAAAAATAGAATGCTAATACAATTAAATTAATCTAGCATGTATGAACTCAATATAAATAATATTAAATAAGTAATTAAGCATGTCCAAGGAATGTTTTTATTAATCATTGCTAAACAATGACTACCTGCTCATAATATTTTACCCTTTAGTCTCAGTTTAGTAATGTAAATGGTTGGTTAAGAACATGGACTTTGCATTCACATAAACCTAGATTTGATTCCTAGCTCTGCAATAAACTGGCAGTGTAATTTCTGATGATGTATTAAAATTTTCAGGGCTTACTTTCCTCTTCTAGAAAATGGAAATGATAACACAATATCCAGGGTCATTTCGAAAGTTAAACGAGATTTTTTTATGCAAAGCACTTAATACCATATCTAGCACTAGTGTCTACTCAATGTCTAAATAAACATCTGTTTTTAGAGATAAATTCTTATTCTCTCAGGACAGGTTATATCTAGAATTTACCAAGTGGCTTTAGGCCTTTTATGGTTGCTGTTATCAAAAGTGCAAGACTGGTTAGGTAAGGTGAATGAAGAAAAGTTTCATTACGACCTCTGCTCATGGGCATTTTAGTACTTTGCAGGCTTGAAGCCGCAGATCCACTGGATCACTGCCTGGCTTGTTACTTTCATTCCTCCCTTTTGTCTACTCATATAAGGAAAAAAATTAGTTCTTCTGATTCATAAGATTCCAATTCAGCTGAAAATTTAGAAAAAAATATATTTTCTACTTTGGGGAAAAAGACTTATTTAAAAGTTCCTTCTCATGATATATAGAGGGTTCATGAATACAGAGAGAAATATAGGATAAATCTCTTCCAAATTTAACTTTAATCATGTGATTAAATTGGGTAAGTAGCAGAGTAAAGAATAATCAGTTCTACACAATTCAGTCTACACAATTATCTTTCTTTTCCTTCTTAAAAAAAACAAGAAAAGCATAAACAAACTGTACAAAAATTAGTGAAATAAATGGCTACTTTATTCACTTCACAAATACGTTAATTTGAAATATGTCTGCTTCAATTGCTATGGTAGTTTATAAAATCCAGAGCAGTAGTATCTCCTCAACACCAGAGCGAGGGCAACAGTACTTCAAAAAATAATACTGGGCTTCCCTGGTGGCGCAGTGGTTGAGAGTCCGCCTGCCGATGCAGGGGACACGGGTTCGTGACCCGGTCCGGGAAGATCCCACATGCCGCGGAGCGGCTGGGCCTGTGAGCCATGGCCGCTAAGCCTGCGCGTCCGGAGCCTGTGCTCTGCAACGGGAGAGGCTACAACAGTGAGAGGCCCGCGTACCGCAAAAAAAAAAAAAAAAAAAAGTACTTTCCTAATATTCAAAAATATTTTATTTTCCTTGTGAATAGATAAAAACTGAGTAGGCTCTGATGGGCCTCACTATCCACACTGACCTTGTATCAAAGTGTTGATAAGACGATGCAATGTGCCAAGGAGGAGGAACGTGGACTGCCCCATGTGGAGAAAATTCTTCAACACTAAGTGCATTCCTATAGAGACGGATTGAAAGGAAAACTGTTCAGATCAACACAGCAGGAATGCTGTGTGATACCCTGAAAATTTCTCAAAGGTAGTTTTTCTTACTTTCAATAAACTACATTGCTAGTTTGTCTTCAATTTTTATAAAGATGTACATGTTCCAAATCTATATTTAAAAGTTATATAATAACTTTATGTTAAAATAGCATTAAATTTTCGGATTTTAAAGCACTAACAGACCTTCCCATTTAAGGTGGGAAATAAGCTGCCGACTGGAGCAGTGAGCAGCCTTGCTGAGCATCAAAAGAGTGACCTAATAGAACCAATCTGCAAGGACTGGAAAGTGAATTACAACAGGAAAAAATCAGACTTCTATGCAGTGGATGCTTGATGCATTTTTAGAAGCCTAAGATGCGCTCCTCCAGCGACTGGCCTTATGTCACTTCCGCCAGCTCCAGGTTTCCCGCCTCTGGGGCCTGAGCATCTCCTGTGTCACACTATCAAGGCTGAGCTTTTGACCTTTGTACCAAAGCCTTGTGAGTGGCTTACCTAGAGCCCCAGGCCAGGAGTCATCGGGTGCTGTAATCCTTCAACTGGAATCCTTGGCTCTGTGAAGCCATGTGGCTGACAGGGTCTTTGTGCTCTGGCCCAGTGTCAGGCCTGTGCCTCTGAGTTGAGAGAGACAAATTCAGGACATTGTTCCACCAGAGACCTCCCGGCTCCACATAATATCAAACGGCGAAAGCTCTCCCAGAGATCTCCATCTCAGCGCTAAGACGCAGCTCCAGTCAACAGCCAGCAAGCTCCAGTGCTGGATGCCCCATGCTAAACAACCAGCAAGACAGGAACATAACCACATCCATTAGCAGAGAGGCTGCCTAAAATCATACTAAGTTCACAGACAGCCCAAAACACACCACCAGATACAGTCCTGCCCACCAGAAAGACAAGATCCAGCCTCATCCACCAGAACACAGGCACCAGTCCCCTCCACCAGGAAGCCTACAAAACCCACTGAACCAACCTTAGCCACTGGGAGCAGAAACCAAAAAGCAATGGGAACTACAAACCTTCAGCCTGAGAAAAGGAGACCCCAAACACAGTAAGGTAAGCAAAAAGAGAAGACAAACACAGCAGATGAAGGAGCAAGGAAAACACCAACCAGAACAAACAAATGAAGAGGAAATAGGCAGTCTACCTGAAAAAGAATTCAGAGTAATGATAGTAAAGATGATCCAAAATCTTGGAAATAGAGTGGAGAAAATACAAGAAACGTTTAACAAGAAACTAGAAGAACTAAAGAGCAAACAACCAATGATGAGCAACACAAGATAAGAAATTAAGAATTCTCTAGAAGGAATCAAAAGGAGAATAACTGAGGCAGAAGAACGGATAAGTGAGCTGGACAATAAACTGGTGGAAATAACTACCACAGAGTAGAAGAAAAGAGAATGAAAAGAATTGAGGACAGTCTCAGAGACCTCTGGGATAACATTAAACACACCAACATTTAAATTATAGGGGGCCCAGAAGAAGAAGAGAAACAGAAAGGGTCTGAGAAAATATTTGAAGAGATCATAGTTGAAAACTACCCTAATATGGGAAAGGAAACAGTCAATCAGTCCAGGAAGGACAGAGAGTCCCATACAGGATAAATCCAAGGAGAAACATGCCAAGACACATATTAATCAAACACTAAAAAATTAAATACACAGAAAAAATACCAAGGGAAAGGCAACAAATAACATACAAGGGGATTCCGATAAGGTTAACAGCTGATCTTTCAGCAGAAACCCTGCAAGCCAGAAGGGAGTGGCAGGACATATTTAAAGTGATGAAAGGAAAAAACTTAAAACCAAGATGACTCTACCCAGCAAGGATCTCATTCAGATTCAGTGGAGAAATTAAAACCTTTACAGACAAGCAAAAGCTAAGAGAATTCAGCACCACCAAACCAGCTTTACAACAAATGCTAAAGGAACTTCTCTAAGCAGGAAACATAAGAGAAGGAAAAGACCTACAATAACAAACCCAAAACAATTAAGAAAATGGTAATAGGAACATACATATCAATGACTACCTTAAATGTAAATGGATTAAATGCTCCCACCAAAAGACATAGATTGGCTGAATGGATACAAACACAAGACCCATATATATGCTGTCTAAAAGAGACGCACTTCAGACCTAGGGACACATACAGATTGAAAGTGAGGGGATGGAAAAAGATATTCCATGCAAATGGAAATCAAAAGAAAACTGGAGTAGCAAATCTCATATCAGGTAAAATAGACTTTAAAATAAAGCCTATTACAAGAGACAAAGAAGGACACTACAGAATGATCTAGGGATCAATCCAAGAAGAAGATATAACTATTGTAAATACTTATGAACCCAACATAGGAGCACCTCAATATGTAAGGCAAACGCTAACAGCCATAAAAGGGGAAATCGACAGTAACACAATCATAGTAGGGGACTTTAACACCCCACTTTCACCAATGGACAGATGATCCAAAACGAAAATAAATAAGGAGACAACTAACTGCTAAACTATCATCTACAGGAAGACACTGGAAGTCACCACAAAAAGATACCCCACATCCAAAGACATAGGAGAAATCACAATGAGATTGTAAGAGGGGCATAATCACAATAAAATCAAATCCCATAACCTCTGGGTTCGTGATTCACAAAATGGAGAACACTTACACCACAGAAATCCACCCACTGGAGTGAAGGTTCTGAGCCACATGTCAGGCTTCCCAACGTGGGGGTCTGGCAATGGGAGGAGGAATTCCTCCAGAATCAGACTTTGAAGGCTAGCAGGATTTGACTGCAGGATTTCAACAGGACTGGGGGAAACAGAGACTACACTCTTAGAGGGCACACACAAAGTAGTATGCCTGTCGGAACCCAGGGGAAGGAGCAGTGACCCCAGGGGAGACTGAACCAGACATACCTGCTAGTGTTGGAGGGTCTCCTGAAGAGGCAGGGTGGGGCTGTGTCTCACTGTGAGGACAAGGACACTGGCAGCAGAAATTCTGGGAAGTACTCCTTCATGTGAGTGCTCCCAGAGCCAGCCATTAGGCTTACCAAAGAGCCCGGGTAGGCTCCAGTGTTTGGTCACCTCAGGCCCAACAAGCAACAGGGACGGAACCCAGACCCAACCATCATCAGACAAGTGGATTAAAGTTTTTCTGAGCTCTGCCCACCAGACCAACAGTCAGCTCTACCCACCACCAGTCCCTCCCATCAGGAAACTTGCTCAAGCCTCTTAGATAGCCTCATCCACCAGAGGGCACACAGCAGAAACAAGAAGAACCACAATCCCGCAGCCTGTGGAAAAACATCCACGTTCACAGAAAGACAGACAAGATGAAAAGGCAGAGGCCTATGTACCAGATGAAGGAACAAGATAAAACCAGAGAAAAACAACTAAATGGAGTGGAAATAGGAAACCTTCCAGAAAAAAAATACAGAATAATGATAGTGAAGATGACCCAGGACCTTGGAAAAAGAATGGAGGCAAAGATCGAGAAGATGTAAGAACTGTTTAACAAAGACGTAGAAGAATTAAAGAACAAACAAACAGAGATGAACAACACAATAACTGAAATGAAAAATACACTAGAAGGAATCAATAGCAGAATAACTGAGGCAGAAGAACAGATAAGTGACCTGAAAGACAGAATGGTGGAATTCACTCCTGTGGAACAGAATAAAGAAAAAAGAATGAAAAGAAATGAAGACAGCCTAAGAGACCTCTGGGAAAAAATTAAACGTAAAAACCTTCGCATTATAGGGGTCCTAGAAAGAGAATAGAGAGAGAAAGGACCTGAAAAAATATTTGAAGAGATTATAGTCAAAAACATCCCTAACATGGGAAAAGAAATAGCCACCCAAGTCCAGGAAGTGCAGAGAGTCCTATACAGATAAACCCAAAGAGAAACATGCCGAGATACATAGTAATCAAATTGGCAAAAATTAAAGACAAAGAAAAATTATTGAAACCAGCCTTGCTGGAAAAACAACAAATAATATACAAGGGAACTCCCATAAGGTTAACAGCTGATTTCCCAGCAAAAACTCTACAAGCCAGAAGGGAGTGGCATGTCATATTTAAAGTGATGAAAGGGAAGAACCTACAGCCAAGATTACTCTACCCGGCAAGGATCTTATTCAGATTCGATGCAAAAATCAAAAGCTTTACAACAAGCAAAAGCTAAGAGAATTCAGCACCAACCAAACCAGCTGTACAACAAATGCTAAAGGAACTTCTCTAAGTGGGAAACACAAGAGAAGAAAAGGACCTACAAAAACAAACCCAAAACAACTGAAAAAACGGTAATAGGAACATACATATCGATAATTAACTTAAACGTGAATGGATTAAATGCTCCAACCAAAAGACACAGGCTCGCTGAATGGATACAAAAACAAGACCCATCTATATGCTGTCTACAAGAGACCCACTTCAGACCTAGGGACACACACAGATTGAAAGTGAGGGGATGGAAAAAGATATTCCAGGCAAATGGAAATCAAAAGAAAGCTAGAGTGGCAATACTCATATCAGATAAAATAGACTTTAAAATAAGGAATGTTACAAGAGACAAGGAAGGACACTATGTAATGATCAAGGGATCAATCCAAGAAGAAGATGTAACAATTATAAATATATATGCCCCCAACATAGGGGCACCTCAATACATAAGGCAACTGCTAACAGCTATAAAAAGAAAATTGACAGTAACACAATAATAGTGGGGGACTTTAATACCTCACTTACACCAATGGACAGATCATCCAAACAGAAAATTAATAAGGAAACACAAGCTTTAAATGACACAATACACCAGGTAGATTTAATTGATATTTATAGGACATTCCATCTAAAAACAGCAAATTACACTTTCTTCTCAAGTGCTCATGGAACATTCTCCAGGATAGATCACATCTTGGGTCACAAACCAAACCTCAGTAAATTTAAGAAAATTGAAATCATATCAAGCATCTTTTCTGACCACAATGCTATGAGATTAGGAATGAATTACAGGGAAAAAAACGTAAAAAACACAAACACATGGAGGCTAAACAATATGTTACTAACTAAGCAAGAGATCACTGAAGAAATCAAAGAGGAAATCAAAAAATACCTAGAGACAAATGACAATGAAAACACGACAATCCAAAACCTATGGGATGTAGCAAAAGCAGTTCTAAGAGGGATAGCTCTTGTATAGCTATACAAGCCTACCTCAAGAAACAAGAAAAATCTCAAATAAACAATTGGACCTTACACCTAAAGGAACTACAGAAAGAAGAACAAACAAAACCCAAGGTTAGCAGAAGGAAATAAATCATAAAAAGCAGAGCAGAAATAAATGAAATATAAACAAAGAAAACAATAGCAAAGATCAATAAAACTAAAAGCTGGTTCTTTGAGAAGATAAACAAAATTGATAAACGATTAGCCAGACTCATCAAGAAAAAAAGGGAGAAGACTCAAATCAATAGAATTAGAAATGAAAAACAACAAGTAACAAGTGACACTTATATCTCATGATAAAAGATCATGAGAGATTACTACAAGCAACTCTATGGCAATAAAATGGACAACCTGGAAGAAATGGACAAATTCTTAGAAATGCACAACCTGCCAAGACTGAATCAGGAAGAAATAGAAAATATGAACAGACCAATCACAAGTAATGAAATTGAAACTGTGATTAAAAATCTACCAACAAACAAAAGTCCAGGACCAGATGGCTTCACAGGTGAATTCTATCAAACATTTAGAGAAGAGCTAACACCCATCCTTCTCAAACTCTTCCAAAATATTGCAGAGGAAGGAACACTCCCAAACTCATTCTATGAGGCCACCTTCACCCTGATACCAAAACCAGAAAAAGATACTACAGAAAAAGAAAATTACTGACCAATATCACTGATGAATATAGATGCAAAAACCCTCAACAAAATACTAGCAAACAGAATCCAACAACACATTAAAAGGATCATACACCATGATCAAGTGGAATTTGATCAATTTATCCCAGGGATGCAAGGATTCAATATACGCAAATCAATCAATGTGATACACCATATTAACAAACTGAAGAAGAAAAATCATATGATCATCTCAAGAGATGCAGAAAAAGCTTTTGACAAAATTCAACACCCATTTATGATAAAAACTCTGCAGAAAGTGGGGATAGAGGGCACCTACCTCAACATAATAATGGCCATATATGACAAGCCCACAGCAAATATCATTCTCAATGGTGAAAAACTGAAAGCATTTCCTCTAAGATCAGGAAGGAGACAAGGATGTCCAATCTCACCACTATTGGTCAACATAGTTTTGGAAGTCCTAGCAACAGCAATCAGAGAAGAAAAAGAAGTGAAAGGAATACAAATTGGAAAAGAAGAAGTAAAACTGTCACTGTTTGCAGATGACATGATACTATACATAGAGAATCCTAAAAATGCCACCAGAAAACTAATAGAGCTAATCAATGAATTTGGTAATGTTGCAGGATACAAAATTAATGCACAGAAATCTCTTGCATTCCTATACACAAATGAAAAATCTGAAAGAGAAATTAAGGAAACACTCCCATTTACCACTGCAACAAAAAGAATAAAATACCTAGGAATAAGCCTACCTAGGGAGACAAAAGCCCTGTATGTAGAAAACTGTAAGACACTGATGAAAGAAATTAAAGATGATACCAACAGATGGAGAGATATATACCATGTTCTTGAATTGGAAGAATCAATACTGTGAAAATGACTATACTACCCAAAGCAATCTACAGATTCAATGCAATCCCTATCAAATTACCAATTGCATTTTTTACAGAACTAGAACAAATCATCTTAAAATTTGTACAGAGACACAAAAGACCCCAAATAGCCAAAGCAGTCTTGAGGGAAAAAAACGGAGCTGGAGGAATCAGACTCCCTGACTTCAGACTAGAAAAGACAGTCTCTTCGATAAGTGGTGTTGGGAAAACTGGACACCTACATGTAAAAGAATGAAATTAGAACACTCCCTAACACCATACACAAAAATAAACTCAAACTGGATTAGAGACCTAAATGTAAGATCAGACACTATAAAACTCTTAGGGGAAAACAAAGGGAGAACACTCTTTGACATAAATCATAGCAATATCTCTTTTGGTCCACCTCCTAGAGTAATGGAAGTAAAAACAAAAATAAACAAGTGGGACCTACTGAAACTTAAAAGCTTTTGCAAAGCAAAGGAAACTACAATCAAGACAAAAAGACATACCTCAGAATGGGTGAAAATATTTGCAAACGAATCAATGGACAAAGGATTAATCTCCAAAATATATAAACAGCTCATGCAGCTCAATATTAAAAAAACAAACAACCCAATCAAAAAATGGGCAGAAGACCTAAACAGATATTTCTCCAAAGAAGCCATACAGATGGCCAAGAAGCACATGAAAAGCTGCTCAACATCACTAATTATTAGAGAAATGCAAATCAAAACTACAATGAGGTATCACCTCACACCAGTTAGAATGGGCATCATCAGAAAATCTACAAATAACAAATGCTAGAGAGAATGTGGAGAAAAGGGAACACACTTGCACTGCTGGTGGGAATGTAAATTGATACAGCCACTATGGAGAACAGTATGGAGGTTCCTTAAAAAACTAAAAATAGAATTACTCTATGACCCAGCAATCCCACTACTGGGCCTATACCCAAAGAAAGCCATAATTCAAAAAGACACATGCACCCCAATGTTCATTGCAGCACTATTTACAATAGCCACGTCATGGAAGCAACCTAAATGCCCACTGACAGTCGAATGGATAAAGAAGATGTGGTACATATATACAATGGAATATTACTCAGCCATAAAAAGGAACGACATTGGGTCATTTGTAGAGACATGGATGAATCTAGAGATGGTCATACAGACTGAAGTAAGTCAGAAAGAAAAACAAATATTGTGTATTAACGCATACATGTGGAACCTAGAAAAATCATACAGATGAACCGGTTTGCAGGGCAGAAATTGAGACAAAGATGTAGAGAACAAACATATGGATACCTAGGGGGGAAGTGGCGGCGGGGAGGGGGATGGTAGTGCTGTGATGAATTGGGAGATTGGGATTGAAATATATACACTAATATGTATAAAATGAATAACTAATAGGAACATGCTGTATGAAAAAAATAAAATTCAAAAAAAAAGAAAGAAAATAAATAAGGAAACACAAGCTTTAAATGATACATAAAACAAGATGGACTTAATTGGTATTTATAGGACATTCCATATAAAAACAACAGAATACACTTTCTTCTCAAGTGCTCATGGAATATTCTCCAGGATAGATCATATCTTGGGTCACAAATCAAGCCTTGGTAAATTTAAGAAAATTGAAATCATATCAAGTATCTTTTCTGACCACAATGCTATAAGACTAGATATCAATTACAGGAAAAAATCTGTAAAAAATATAAATGCACGGAGGCTAAACAATACACTACTAAATAACCAAGAGATCACTGAAGAAATCAAAGAGGAAATCAAAGAATACCTAGAAACAAATGACAATGAAAACACGACAGCCCAAAACCTAGGGGATGCAGCAAAAGCAGTTCTAAGAGGGAAGTTTATAGCTATACAAGCCTACCTCAAAAAAATCTCAAATAGACAATATAACCTTACACCTAAAGCAATTAGAGAAAGAACAAAAAAAACCCCAAAGTTAGCAGAAGGAAAGAAATCATAAAGATCAGATCAGAAATAAATGAAAAAGAAATGAAGGAAACAATAGCAAAGATGAATAAAAGTAAAAGCTGGTTCTTTGAGAAGATAAACAATATTGATAAACCATTTGCCATATTCAACAAGAAAAAAACGGAGAAGACTCAAATGAACAGAATTAGAAATGAAAAAGGGGAAGTAACAACTGACACTGCAGAAATACACAGGATCATGAGAGATTACTACAAGCAACTATACGCCAATAAAATGGACAACCTGGAAGAAATGGACAAATTCTTAGAAATGCACAACCTTCCGAGACTGAACCAGGAAGAAATAGAAAATATGAACAGACCAATCACAAGCACTGAAATTGAAACTGTGATTAAAAACCTTCCAACAAAAGCCCAGGACCAGATGGCTTCACAGGCGAATTCTATCAAACATTTAGAGAAGAGCTAACACCTATCCTTCTCAAACTCTTCCAAAATATAGCAGAGGGACGAGCATTCCCAAACTCATTTTATGAGGCCACCATCACCCTGATACCAGGGTGATTAAAGCAATTATACTCCAATAAAGATGTTAAAAAAAAAAGTAAGAAAGAACACAATGTGGAAAAATATAGAGTATTTAAACATAATTTCTTTATTCAAAAATAATTTTCAAATTCTTAACATTTTATAATTCATGTAAATATAAATGTTTTTATGCAATTAGTATCACACTATATATACTGTTTTGTACTCTTTTTATGTACTCTTTAATCTCTTCTCCTAGTACTATATATGCATTTCTCATTATTTTTCAGAAGTATAATATTAATGTTTAGCTATATAGCATACCACTATATGAATTACTATATTTAAGTGATTGTATTCTTGGACACTTGTTTTTTTTTTTTAATTTTGCTATTTATACATCTAAAAAGAGAGCATTGCATGCTATTTTCCAATGACTTATGTGGTAATGAATGATAAATGTCTATTTCCTAAATTCAAGTATTCTGAAACTCATGGACTAAAATATATTGGGTCATTTATTTCCAGATGCTGAGAACAGTGGTATCTGTAAATTGAATGTATAATTTCATAGTTCTTGACTTTCAAAAGTCTTCTTAGTATCCTTATAAACTCCATATAATCTTCATGCTTCACTTTTTCTGTTTTGTACCCACCTCACTTGCTTAGGACAGTTTCTGGAGACCGTAACACATATTTTGGTATAAAGAAGATTTACTGAGCATATGCCATTTGGTAAGCATCAAATAAATCATGAAGAACACTACTCTGTTTTCTTCATTTCTCCCTAAGCCTTTAAGTCATTAGTTCTCAAATTACTGACATCTTCTGCTATTCTACGCAAGAATGACATTTTCTTCCCTTCTGCACTCACTTGATCAGTCCAAATGACAGTTACCATAAATATGCTTGTGCATATTGGGAAAAACAAGCATACTCTGAAGAGCTGTAGCTTTGTACATGTGTGTGAGACTACATTTTTTAAACTGAACCTTCTGAACCTTGGCACATGAAATATGTTTGATTGATTGACAGGCTAAAAGCTACTCTTAAAGCTCTAGGAAGAAATGCCCTCCTGCTCATGGCTTTGTTATTCTTGTTCCAAATATATGGAGTGAGACTACTTCACAGGTCCCATCTCAGATCAACTGTAATTCAACATTTGGTTTAAAGTCTTTGCTTGTGATTTAGTGAAAAATAATATCCTTTAAAGCATTCCGTAAGCTAATCACTTAAAATCCCCTCATGTATTGGAGCTTATTTATAAATGATTAGGAAACTTTAGAAATTCAGTTAAGGAAGCCCATTGGATAAAACTTTTCTATTTGTTTTGTATAATTGCAACTTCATTCCTGAGGATATGAACCTCCAGCTGTCATATGCATGTGATTAACTGGGTCCTTTCCAGCTATTAAAGAAGCTCCACAGCGTTTATATGTTTTCTGGTGAAAACAGAAGTTAGCTTAACATACATCTTGGCAAACAAGTTGCTGGCACAGAAAGGCAAAATATGCAAATTGGCAAGAAAAATACCTGTGTATGAAATTCCAAAAACAGCAGGTGCAAAGCCAAATTTACCTTACCTAGTCCTGTTATAAGCACAAATTTATGTAAAAAAAAAAAGAAATAGTTGTCTAACAATATTATTCTGGATATTATTACTCTTGTTTTCATCTTCTGGAAGAGGAAATACTTATTTAGGATGCAGTATGAAAAACTCTTTGTCTCTGAATAAGAAGAATGATGGCTCTGCCTTCTGGTGAATGGAATATTGTTGTTTGTTCGTTTATTTTCTGGTAGTATATGCATATTTTTTTCATGAGTTATAAGAATCTCATCCCATTTCCATGAAGTGTGGCTTTTGACAACCGATTTCTCACTCTCAGTGTCCTCTGACTCCTAGGGTGTCCTTTATTCCAGCAAAAAGAATTACTGGGTTTACTGTAGGTGCACACATGGAAGCCACTTTGGGCTATTATAATAATAACATGGGGTGTGTGTGTGTGCTATTTTACATATAAATTATGATCATTTTATGGTTCATTAACATTCCCTTTAAGTGAAGTTTTTGTTATGTTCACATTTTGTCTGCTTTCCTTATAGAACATGTTAAGGCATGAAGAATAATTCTACAGTTAGCTTCTTCCATACATTCTGATCTCAGTGAATTTGCCATTCATCCAGACATCAACCTCAGAATCTGACAGATGACTTTCCCTCTCTCACTAACCCTTATTCAATTGTTAAACAGGTTCTATTGATTTTCCCTTTTTAATATTGTTTATATCTTCTTCATGAGTATTAACCCCCATTGAGACCTTAATAATCTCATGTAATACAAAACTTCACTTGTCTCTCAAGTTTTTTTTTTTTTTTGGCCTCTACTTGCACATACTTTCAATTGATTTAACACCGATGCTAGACTATCTTTTCCCAAACAAAATCATGTGTGTACCTTATTTAAAACAGCTCTTCAACATCAACATAATTAAATTCAACCGACTATGACATGAAAATCTCTATGACCTTACTACTGCCTACTCTTGAAGACTTACCTAATAAAATTTATACTTCCTCCTGACTCTTGTGCACGTCAAAACAACTTTTAGATGGAAAAATGTGCCAAACTAGAATTCCTTGCTTAGAAAATAAGACATTTGAGACTTTTTAAAAATCGCCATTAATTTCCAGTGCATGTCTGGAATCGTTTTGAGTCTTCTAAAGAGAAAACGCCATGGCCCTTCTACACCTTTGTGCACATATAATTCCGTCATGAAAAGCATACAGTCGAGTTATTTTAACTATTCTTTTCACATGTAACACTCAATTTAGACTGTAAATTCCTTGATAGAATAACTTGATTTTTGTATCCCTAAAGAATATTTATACATGGGATGAATCCTGTCCTTTAATTAAGTTTACCAAGCATTTTGAATTATGAGGGTTAGTCCACCTTTTCTAACCATACCTGATCGACTCCTACCAAAAAGAAAAATAAAGTCCCTAACCCAAAATCATTGCCAACATTATCCTCAATGATTGAATTCCTGAACCACAAATCCATGAGGTATAAGAAAATAGTTATTGTGTTAGAGTACTAAGATTTAATTAGTTTGTTATATAGTATTAGGTATCTAATATTCCTGTTAATCATATAAACTTCTATAGCTTCACTGGAAAATTACTTAGCACTATCTGCTAAAGTTGAATTTATGTATGCCCTATTACTTATCATTTCCATTCCTAGGTGTATACCTAAGGGAAATGTGTACATATTTATAACAGCATTAGTTTAAATATCCAAAAAATGAAAACAATTCAAATGTCTAACAACAGAAGAATGCATAAATGAAGTATGTTCTATTCACAAAACATAGTATCATATGGTAATAGAAATGGACATATCACAGCCAAACACATCAATGTGGATGAATCCTGCAAGAGGGAAAGAAGCCAGGCACACCATAATGCATACAATATAATTCCACAAAAACAAACCAGGCAAAACTACTATATCAAACAGAATTCAGGAGAGCAACCAATTTTGTGGAAGAAGCAGAGCATAGTGATTGGGCATGGACAGAATACCACCTATAGTTTTCTATTTCTTTGGGTAGTGGTTATCTACGTGTGCTCATTAGGTGGCAATGTATTGGGCTGTGCACTTAAGATCTGTGCACTTTCTTCTTATATGTTATACTCCACAAAAAGCTTAAGAACAGGAGAGTATTTCTAATTTTGTTCTCACGAAGATTCTAGTGGATATTGTATCTGTTTCCAGAATTAAACAATCACTGTGAAGAAATACTTTGAGATGAGGAAAGTTGAAAAACATGGAAAACATGATGCCCAAATAAAATGAAATTAAAAATAAAAAAGAATATAAGGAGCAGGTAGAATATTAAAAAAAATGCAATTGGTAAAGTAGAAGCAAGATTTTTAAAATTCACCCAGAACTAACATGTTAAGCTCAGAAGTAAATAAGAAAAAGGAGAGACATGGAGACAATGACATTAACTCCATTAATTTCATTATCAAACAGGATTCCTAGGAAAAAAGATCAGATCAGATGGAACAGAAGCAGTGAAGAGATAGAGTGAGAGTGAACAGGAAGAGGGAAAGGGGAAGCAAACGGAATTTATAATATTTAGAAAATTATCTAATTGGAAATTAAAAGAAGTTCTGATTATGGCAAAATTCAGTAAAAATAACATCTTCATTGAAAAGATTAAAAAAAATAAAATCCCAAAGGAGGTAATGTTGGTTTCTTCTAAAGACTATTGCTTTGTATTTTGAACTAGCAAAAGAAAATTGAACCTGTGGGAAACAGACTGAACTCTGAATTTTATGCTCAATTTGCCACTCCTCTGCAAAGTAATCAGAAAGGTGTTATATACTCAGGGAGTCAGAAAGTTTAAACCCACAAAAGTCTTACTGAAAAAAACAATGTACTCTTAGACATTCTTTGACCAACCAAACTTCAAATCAATTTGAAGAAACAGTGACTGGAAAAACATTAAAATGGTTTGATAATGAACAATTAAGTGACTTAAATTACAATTGCCTAAATGATAATAATTAATATACTTAAGAAATCATTCAAGTAAAAAATTATCATCAAAAGATCAAATAATAAATTTTATCAAACTGTTCAATTATCAGTAGAAAGATAGGACAAAGAATATAAGAAATTGAGAGTAAGAGGTAAGAAAAATAATGCTAAATTTCTCATATTAACATATATTAATACCATATTGATATGTATAATAAATAAAACTTTAATAAAGAAAAGTTCACATAAATTTTAAAAAAGTTTATGACTATTCATTAATAGAAGAAATAACTGTATATAACTTTAAAATCAATGGGCCAAAAATTCAAATAAGCAATATAGATATTGCACATGTTAAAATACATGGAATTAGACAAATAATATAGTGAATGTTAAAAATTAAGAATCAGAAATAAAATAGAAAACAAAACTTTCAGGGACAAAAAAGCAATAATGTAAGAGCTTTTAATTAGCACACATTATATTCTCATAACTTATCTCTCCGCATATAACCCTTCATACAACTCAATTACGTAGGTGAAATTATACTCATTTTGCAAGTAAAGAGATTTAGGCCCCAAGAAATTCAATATATAAAACTACTGAGCTAGAAGTACTGAGACATGATTGACACAAGGTCTACATAATCTCAAAGCCTGCACTCACAGCCACTGTACTTTGGTTCCTTATTCAAGTTATTTACAATTAAAAGACAAAATGACAGTAACTGGTTAACCATAAAATATTGGGCAAATGTTGACAAGATGGATACCAAAAGCTACACACAGAGAAAGTTATAAAGTCTAAGCTACTATTACATAAAGTTGGATTAAAACAGAAAATTTATGCAATGTTACTTTTATACTAATAAAATACAGTATTCATATTTGATATGTACAGTGATTAAACATTATTTTTCTGGAAATAGTATTAATAATACAGAAAGCTAAAACTGTGGCTAAAGAGAAATGGACAAAAAGATATTTCTTGCAACTTGAAACACATTTCCAGTAAAACACTAAAGAAGCAGGCACAATAAACCAACAGAAATTTATAGTGATGAAAAATATTAAATGAAATACACACATACATATAATATTACATGTTTGTTATAGTACACCAGCATTTTCTAGGATGTTACCACTCCTGTTCTTTGCCTATAGAGTGACTATTCCTTGCGAAGATATAAATGTAAGAAATTAAATTATCACAGGATATTCCCCATTTTGTTTATATTTTGATCCTGGTGTGCCTCTCATTAGTGCCAGAAGGATCAGATTTCTTTGCAAGTGTATGTTCCCTCTGTCACTTCTTTAGTTTATTTCCCAACCTGTGAAGTCCTGCTGGTAGGTAAGCACAGTATTCAAAATAATACAAGTGTCGTCTTTGGGTACAGTGCTTTTTTCACTGCTTTTGGATTTTCCCTCCGTTTACTGTTAGAAAATGTGATAGGATGAGTAATAGACCATAAGTTCTGTGCTTATTTATATTGTATCTCCATATCACACAATGCACTTGGAACTTCTTGAGGGTCTGACTTGCGTTCTATCACAATTTCCATACCTCAGCAGGAAGACCAATATCTGGAATACATTAGAGCTTCAGTGATGTTTGTTGTTGAATGGATCTAAATGCAGGGGTATATACTATAAAGTGAACTTATTAAAATATAATATCAATGTGGAGATTTTCTTCTCAATTTAAACTGAAGTACAAAGAGTTTTCCACTGAGATATTGAAAGCATTCATCTTTTTAATCAACAGCATGAAAATCAAAGCAAACTGAATTTAGATAAATCCAAGCATACAATCAGCACAATTTTTGTGAAAAGAATATTCCCATATTTAATACTTTTTGTTAATGAGGATTGTTAGAAATGGATTGTAGTTAGGGCTCTTTCCATAATAACGTAACAGTTCAGGTTTAAAAAAAAGAAAAATCTACCATAAGCAAACAAAAACACACGTAATGGTGTCTAAAGAGGAACAAGCAGAAGTTGTTGACTATAGCACTTGACCTCTCTGTTTCTTCTAATTCTGACATTCTGTGATTTTTAAATTCCTTTTTACTTATCATTTGTCTTTATATAATTTGAAGGCTTTTGCAGTCTCTGAAACTGTGGACTTTCTTGACCAAAGCACATGTTGCTATTCACCCACTCTGCCATTTATGTGAATAGTTTGATTTTCCTTGAATGAAAGAATGACCTTATGCTAATCAGGTCACACAATTATATCCAGTTCATGTTTTGACCAGCCAAATATGCTCATGAAACAATTATGAGGCTGAATAGTACAGTATGAATCTATGGAACTCAGAGACCTCAACTGCCTTATACAGAAATACAATATTAAACTTAGCCACATTGATGTATACCCTAGTACATTTCAAATACATAAGCTGGAGGAATGATACAAAGAAATTTAAGGGAAAAAAGATGAACTTCATAAAATAATCAATAGACTATTTAATGTATAGAATTTTAAACCCCCTTATATTTTAATTTCTTCATATATTAGGATGTTCTATCTTTTTAGTGACATCTGCATAAAAGGAAATAATCCTCCTTTGCACAAGGGAACAGTAGAGAGCAACACCACACTTTGTAGTGAATATAACATTTTTCTGGAGTCTATTCAATATGAAAAAAACTCTTCTATCTCCCTTTTGTAAAACAATGTTTAAATAGTAGTGTAAAATTTTTATCAATATTGGTAAAAATGTTGAAGAATAAAAGTCCATTACTTACTCTGTATATAAGGATTTTTGTTTGTTTTGCTATCTTGCTTAATATAAAATAGTAACAACACTGAGTGCATACTCACATACTGGTTGAGTAAATCAAGTTAGATCATGTGACTAAGTATACTTTCAGCTCCACTCAACATTTGCAGGGCTCTTTAAGAACACTTCATATGTGTTTTATAATTTAACCTTCACAATCTTCTCTATATTCTTTAAATATAGGCAACAGGCAAAGATAAGTAAACTAGTCTATAAAGTGGCAAAGCTGTAATTCAAATCCAGTCAATCTAACACAGTAAGATCAGTGTGCTTGCCTTACATTTGCAATCCATTTCACAATTTACTATTGGCTTTGACTTGCTTTGATTCTCACAGCAAGCTGGTAAAATAAGTGAAGCTGCCATCATTTTAACCTTTAAGACTTTGGCAAAATCAAGGTCACATAGCAAAATGATGGACTCAATATGAACAAAATCTTCTTGTAACAAATTCAATTTTCCCTGTATCACCAAGATTATAAGCAATGCTCTCCATCTCATTCTTCCTTCATGGGTTACCTTTCCTTCCTTTCTTTGTCTTTATCCTTCTATCAATCTTTCTTTCCCTATCCCTCTGCCCCTCTGCCACCTATTTTCATGAGTTTCTGAGTGTCTAATATGCCATATCTTGCTTTTCTCTCATACAGGAAGAAAAAGGACTTTAAATTGAAAAAGAGACCAACCAACATTAAGTGAAAATAGATGAGCAGATGTGAGAGAAAATATTAAGAGTTAAACCTGTGCTTTCATGAAACTTGAGTAACTAGTTCCAGTTGAATTAAATGATAGAATTCTGAAAGCTGCAGTTAGATGCACAAGTGATTAAACTCAACTGTTGAATCTAACTCAAAATATTGAGTAAGAGACTTCCTTCAGTCTGGGGGAAATGCCGAACATTCTGGTCATCAATCTTTCTCTGATTTGGATAAAATTTTATAATGCTTGATAAGTATGTTTGTATTCCCTAAAGATGAAATCAATATTTTATCTACAGGTTATAGTAATACACTTACTACTGAAAGATAAATCACAGAAAAAAATAAAGTTTTACATCTAGGTAGCCAAAGATGATAAGAGTTCAGAATAGGGGAGGGCAGTTGGAAACTGCTTTTATTATTATACTGTACTCAAAATAGTTGCAGTTCTCACATGAATTTTCATTCATTAAATATTTATTGGCACATTTTATGTGCCAGACACTTTCCCAGGCACGGGAGATATCAAAGAAAATAGAAACAAAGACATTTGCATAATAAAATAACATTAGAATGTTAGAATACTTTTCGATTCAAGAAAGATTTGTATCAGAAAATTTTCAGCTAAGAGGTTTTCAAAGGAAAGGTGCATTTTTAAAAATCAACAAATTATTTAGATAGTATGAAGAGTTAATTCTCAATGAATATAAATGCCTAGGTGAAATTAAGTACTAGTAGCTTCAGTATTAATAGAATTTTAAACAAGGCTATTTAGAGCTAAATGTTTTCTGGGAGAAATTTACTTGTTCTTTTAAACTTCATTTTTTTGGTCAATGTAGCTTTTAGTAATAAAAAATATTATAGCTTAGTAATAAAGAAATCATGGTCTGGAATCTTCCAGATTCGGTTCAAATTCCAGCCCTGTCACACATCTTTTCAAGTGATATTGGTCTGATTAGTTAACCTCTTTAAATCTTAGTTTTTTACTTATAAAATGACCTAATTATAGGATTTATTTCATTATGTTTTTGTGAGGATTAAATGGGATTTAAAATATGGGGACTATATTTTAAAATACCTCTTCAAAACTATCACGAGTATGGTGATCTCAGACTGAACACTGAGCTGAGCATGTCATCCAACCTAACATATAGAAGAATACAGCTTGCTATCTATAGGTGGTTAAAAGCATATTCTTACTAGATCATGTGAGAACGTTGTCTCAAGTGTATGCAGAAAAAGCTGTCAATGCAGTGACTTGGTCTAGGCAATGATACAGTTCAAAAGTTGATGGACATCCCTTAAAAAACTAAAAACAGAACTACCGTATGACCCAGCAATCCCACTACTGGGCATATACCCTGAGAAAACCATAATTCAAGAAGAGTCATGTACCAAAATGTTCATTGCAGCTCTATTTTTAATAGCCAGGACATGGAAGCAACCTAAGTATCCATGAACAGATGAATGGATAAAGAAGATGTGGCACATATATACAATGGAATATTAGCCATAAAAAGAAACGAAATTGAGCTATTTGTAGTGAGGTGGCTGGACCTACAGACTGTCATACAGAGTGAAGTAAGTCAGAAAGAGAAAAATACCATATGCTAACACGTATATATGGACTCTAAAAAAAATGGTCATGAAGAACCTAGGGGCAAGACAGGAATAAAGACACAGACCTACTAGAGAATGGACCTGAGGATACGGGGAGAGGGAAGGGTAAGCTGGTACAAAGTGAGAGAGTGGCATGGACATATATACACTACCAAACGTAAAATAGATAGCTAGTGGGAAGCAGCCGCGTAGCACACGGAGATCAGCTTGGTGCTTTGTGACCACCTCGAGGGTTGAGATAGGGAGGGTGGGAGGGAGACGCAAGAGGGAAGAGATATGGGGACATATGTATATGTATAACTGATTCACTTTGTTATAAAGCAGAAACTAACACACCATTGTAAAGCAATTATACTCCAATAAACATGTTAAAAAAAAAAAGGTTGATGGAGTAAAACATGCAAAAACTGCAGTGTCTTTCCAGACGTCATAAGATACTAATGCTCTGGAAGAGATATTCCTTAATCGTATTGACTTCTCTGATACTATTTTAGATGTTTCAAATTTCAAACCTCAAGTGTGTTGCCCCAAATGCTTAGCATAATGTCAAGAACTGAAATGATAAAGGCCACAGTGCATCTTACCTGGGCTAAAGTTTATTCCTGGTAGTGGATAAGCCTGTGTAGATTATGAATGGATATAGGAGATCATTCCAGAGAGGTATGAAGAAGAGACCGATAGAACATACAGATTCATAATGTACAAAGAAGAATGTCTTGATGTCTGTAAACTTATTTCTGAAAATTATATTTTTTAATTGTGGAATAGGGGAGTTTAGCAGAAATGGAAAAGAAAAGAGGAAAAAGTACAATCAGCCATTTCTACAGAAATATAAATTAGAAAATAAAGTTTAATTTCAGGAATTTGTTGGTTAAATTACTCTTTATAAGATATCCGCAAACCAAATAATCTTTTAAGATATTGTTGCTATTGATAAAGAAATTTCAAGTTTACTAAATGTCCTAGAAATTGTGATACAGAGTCCTTTTGCAAGTTGGGGCTGCCTACATACTGTAGTGATTATAAAATAGCAATGAGTCCAGCTTGCTCACGTAGTAAAAAGCTGTCTTTTATGTTCTTTTAATTAGAGTAGATGTTTCTCCCTTGATACTTAAAATTATAGATTATACTGGTACTTGGAAAGCCATAATGAATTTCTGATGACAGTTAAGAATGTGGGACCTTGGGAGTAGTTGCCCTCAGCAAGAAAGCCAAAATTGTGTGTCAGTAAATAGATGAACATAAATTTATGTGTTCTTCATGGTATTATTACTAACTGGTAATAAAACCTTATTAGGGATTCACTGTGTATGAAAATTTTAAAAGATTTTATGATTCTATATGCACAGTCACATTTATGGTTTGTTTACCTTTTGTGCAAGTATTTGCCAAGTACTCTTCATTTATCTTTTCTAAGTATCGGTTAAATATTATTTTGCCCTCAAAGAAATGACTAGGAGTTAGGTAGTGCTGTAAAAAAGATGTTTTATCTTAATTCTCAGAAGAATAGAATTTCTTCATTACTTGATTTTCTCCAGAATTAGACACCAGACTACAAATGTATGGAATTACTTTAGATCCGAAGAAGAAAGCAGTCAACATGCAAATCATGTTGTAGAATATAATTTCATCCTCTCCTCAAGGAAGATAATCTCAAGACCTATTCGGTCATGCTATTTGTCCTAAAGATCAGCATCTCTAGATGATGAGAGTGATGTGTAACTTGCTTTTCTCACTCAACAATTTTAGAGATAATTAGATATAATTAATTTAGATATAATTTAGATATAATTTATTCATTTTACTTCCTACACTGTATTTTCCATACATATAAACAATGTCTTCATTCATCTTCCTACTATAGACATTTATGTTGTGTCTAATTTTTTCCTAATAGAGACCATACCTATGTGGGCATCCTTATATAAATTTCTGGTATAAACATGTAAAAGTTAATCTGGACAGAGAATATATTTAGAAACAGAAGTGCAGGGTCTTAGTTTATTTAAGGTGTTGCAATATCTTGACACGTGACCTGCAGTTGATTTCCAACTTATTTATATTTTGACAAAACGTGATATTGTCAAACTTTCTGACTGTCCCCAATAAAATTCAGGTAATGATATTACATTGTTGGTTCAATTAGCTTTTCCCTTATTACTAGTGACATAAGAGGATTTTTTTTTACATTCTTAATGGAAGTTTACTTTTCCTCTTGTGGAAATTGCATGCTTGAAATACTAATCCAATTACTACATTCTTTGTCATTTTCGTGGTGATTCGCTGGAATTCTGTATGCATTGTAAAGCAATTTTGTGCATAGAATACTTTTCTTCCCTGTGTATAGCATGTTCTTTAACTTCATTTACATCATCTTTTGATCTTATATCTTTGTCCTCCCATATGAGTCAGTATGTCTAGTTATAAAAGGGATTGTATCTCAAGGAATGTGATAGAGAAAAAAACGTGAAGTGATCACCATCACTCACTTCCCATAAATCATAGAGATAATTTGGTATCATTCACAGTGAAGGTTACAAGACTATTAAATTATGTTAAAACAAAAGGAAAGAGGCCAGATAGTAAACACTTTAGGCTTTCCATGCCACATACATCTCTAGTGCTGGTAAATTAATGATTTTTAAAAAATAAAGGCATGATAGCTGCATATATGTTAACTATGTAAAAAGCCACTTAAAATTTTTTTTCATAATTATACTGTGGAAAAATCTCTGAATAGGCAGCAAACTAAATTAAATTACAGTTGAAGTGCTTTCTATTTCCAAGTAAACACATTTTCTGGTGGAATTCTTTTAACAATTTAACAATAAACAATTACTTAGAAACTACCAGAAAGTGTGAAGTCCCAAAGTTCATTAACCAAGAAATATTCCTAAGTGAAATGTAACCAGCTTGTTTATACCTTGTATAGTCTGAGCACAGTTTACTGTTTTTTCTTTATTCTAATGTAACAAATACAATCATTATTAGACTGATGTCACACATGGAAACTCTTAAGGCTAGAGAGGGGAAACAATGCAATGAAATAGGTTTTTGGAAAAGAAGGTGGTTTACATCAGTCATGTGCAATTAAACCAGTCCTATAATCAAAGTATAATAAACCCCAGGAGTCCAGCCCTGATTATCTGTGAGTTACCGATGTGTGAGATGGAATATTCAAGGTGGTAATGTGAAGTATAACCCTTTGATAAAAGCCAAGAGCACTCACAAGGAGCCTCTAGTGATTTAACGGAAAGTAATATCTCACTATGGGATTCTAGTGCAGTGAGGGCCAATATATAGTGATTTTACTATGTATTGTCAATGATATTGATAGTGGAGTTGTTTATTCATGGGTCAAATTTAGATATTACCCCTTGTGTACATAGTTTCAGTCTACTTTTAAAGTAAAACCTGGAAACACTATGTTAGATATTATTTTGCTCAGAAACCCTGAGTATTGTCATACAGATGCTGTTCAAGGCAGCCCACCTGAGGAAGGGTATGAGTTCTAAAATTCAGCCTCTTTGCCAAGCCATGCACCTTGGCACAAGGCTGCCTACACTAAAAAGAGGTGCCTTTTTTATAATTATCACAAAAATGCCATATGAGCTAAGTCTGACCTCATTTAGTTTTCTCCATTATCAACATAATCTCAAAGTCTCTTTGTGCTGCTAATCAGTATTGAGTCAGTAGTTTAGAGAAAGATGTTTGTGATAAGGCTAGGGAATCAAACCTGTGTCATTGTAAGTTAATTAGCATACTCAGGAACAATACTGTCATCTGAAAAATGTCATTTCTCCCAAACTTCTAGGCCACATTTCAAAATACCTGCTTTATAGTTTCATCCCAATATTCCACCAATGCCTCAATTCAGTACAAATTTACTACCTATCCACTCCAAGCTGCTCCCCCTCTATTTCTCTATTTAAATAATCCCATTTTATATCAAATAGCTTAAAACTCCACCAGCATTACTTACCCTTTGCACTCACACCCATTTGTCACTTTCCCAGAACACAATCTTTCTTAGTACCTCCTCACTCTAATTTATCATGTATTGATACTTACTGCTACTTACATGTATCAGAGATACAGCTCCAGTTTTATCATTTCCCAGGTCAAATATCTTTAATGGCTCTTCATTCCCTGAACAATTACTTTTAAACTACTTGCCCTGATATTCAAAGTCATCCATAAACTGCCCCATCCTGCCATTTTCCATTTTACTTTCCAGGATTTACGCCAGAGAAGCTATTTTCCCATAGATGAGCCATGTAGAAGGAAAATGCCTTACTCAAAATGTTAATACCAACACATTCTTCTGAATTCCCAGTATCTTTCATGAACTTATTTTTAAATAATAGCTTATTGAGATAAAATTCACAGTTAATTCACCCACTTAAAGTGTACAATTCATTGGTTTTTAGTATATGCACAGAGCTGTGAAACCATCGGCACAATCAATTTTCATCACACTAAAAGTTAACGCTATATCCGTTAGTAGTCACTCCTCAATTCCTCCTAATTTCCCCAGTCCTAGGCAACTACAATATATCCTCGGGACACTTCATATAAATAGAATAATTCAATATGCAGTATTTTGTGACTGACTTCTTACACTGAGTATAATATTTTTAAGGTTTATCCATTCTGTAGCATGTGTCAGTACTTCATTTATCTTTATTGCTAAAAAATATTACATTATAAGGATATACCAAACTGACAGTTTTCCAAAGTGGCTGTACCATTTACATTCCCTTTAGCAGTGTATGAGAGTTCCAATTCTTCCATAATCTCATTGATACGTGTTATTATCTGACTTCTTGATTATAACCATCCTAGTGGGTGTGAAGTAGTATGTCACTGTGGTTTTGATTTTTATTTCCCTGATAGCTAACGATGTTGAGGATATTTTCATGTGCTTATTTTCAATCTACATATTTTTTCTGGAGAACTATCTATTGTGATCCTTTGCTAATTGTTTAATTGGGTTACTTTCTTTGACTGAGTTTTAAGAATTCTTATTCTACATTCAAGGCTGTTATAAGGTAAATTATTTTCTCCCATTTTTTGTAAATTATTTTCTCCCATTTCTCCCATTTTGTGATAATATTCGATTTATTATTTTTCTTTTGTTGCTTGGGCTTGGTGTCATATCCAAAAGGCTTTGCCTAGTTCAAGGTTATAAAGAATTACACATAATTTTCTTCTAAGAGCTTTACAGTTTAGTTCCTACATTTAGGTCTATGATTTCTTTTGAATTCATTTTGTGAATAATGTGAAGAAGAGATCCCATCTCATTCATTTGCTCATGAATATCCATTTAGCCCAGAACCATATGTTGAAAATATTTATCTTTCCTTAATACATTTTCTTGAAACCCTTGACAAAATAAATTCGTCATAAATGTGAGGGTTTAATTCTGGATTCTTAATTATATTCAATTTATCTATATGTTTAACCTTAGGTCTGCACTGCATGGTCTTGATTATTGCTTTGTAGTACAGTAAGTTATGAAACTGGGATATGTGAGTCCTCCAACTTTGCTCTTCTTTTCAATATTGTTTTGGCTCTTCTTGGTTGCTTGCATTTACAGTTTGAGGTTCAGGCTTGATTTCTGCAATGAAGTCACATAAGCTTTTGATAGGAGGTGTGTTGAATCTGTAGATCAATTTCAGGAGTATTGTCATCTTAACAATATTAAGTCTTCTGATCCATGAACATGGAGTGTCTTTCAGTTTAGTTCTTCTTTAACTGCTTCCAACAAAGTTTTATAGTTTTCAGAGTACAGGCATACCTTAGAGATACCGTGGGTTCAGTTCCAGACCAATGCAATAAAACGAATATTGCAACAAAACAAGTCACACAATTTTTTTAACTTTCAAGGCATATGAAAGTTATGTTTATACTATACTGTAGTCTATTAAGTGTGTACTAGCATTATGTCTAAAAAATGTACATACCTTAATTTTAAAAAAACTTTGCTAGAAACTGCTAATCATCATTTGAGCCTTCAGTGTGTCATAATCTTTCCAACAGTAACATCAAAGATCACCAATCACAGATCATTATAACAAATAAAAGTTTGAAATATTGCAAGAATTACTAAAATGTAATACAAAGTCACAAAGTGAGCAAATGCCATTGGAAAAATTGCATTGATAGACTTGCTTGATACAGCATTGCCACAAACCTTCAATTTTTAAAACACACAGTATCTGCTGCGAAGCACAATAAAATTAGGTATACCTGTATAAGTTTTGTCTTTATTTTGTTAAAATTTATTCCTAGGTATTTTATTCTTTTTGATGATATTGAAACAGAATTGTTTCCTTACTTTTAAATTTGAATTTTTCATTGCTACTCTATAGAAATAAAACTGATTTTATTAGAACTCATTTATTAGTTCTAATACATTTTTTTAAAGTGGTTTCTTTAAGAATTTCTATATACAAGATTAGGTCATCTATGGATACACATAGTTGAACTTTGTCCTTTCCAATCTGAATGCTTTTTGTTTTGCTTCTTAAATTTCTCGGCTAAAACCTCCAGTTGAAGAGAAGTGATGAGAGTGGCATTCTTTCTTGTTCCTCATTTAGGAGAAAACATTTCATTCTTTCAATATTAGATATTACATTAGCTGTGGGTTTTTCATATATGCCTGTTATCAGGTTGAGGAAGATCCCTTTTATTCATAGTTGGTTGTTTCATTATCAAGTGATATGGGATTTTTATCAATTTTTTCTGAATCTATTGAGATGATTATGTGGTTTTAAAAAAAATTGTTTAGTCCATTGTTATACTGATAATGGCATACTACATCATTTGATTTTCAGATGTCAAACCAACCTCGTATTCCTGTATAAATTCTACTTAGTTATAATGTATAACTTTAAAAATATTTTGCTGGATTTGGCTTTCTATAATTTTGTTCAAGATTTTGCATTTATATTCATGAGATATTGGTCTGTAGTTTTCTTTTTTGTGCTTTGTCTGGTTTTGACAAAGAATGAATTGAGTTCACTCTCTTCTATTTTTTGAACTGTTTGTAAAGAAGTTATATTATCTTTCATACGTTTGGTAGAAATCACCAATGAAGCCTGAGCTTTTACTGTATGGGTAATTTTTGATTACTAATTCCGTATCTTGTTATAGGTTCATTCAGATTGTATATTCCTTCCAGTCAGTTTTAGTAGTTTGTATCTTTCTATGAATTTGTCCATTTCAACTAAATAGACTAACTTGTTAGAATACAATCATAGTATATTCCCTTATAATAATATTTAATATAGTATAATTTTTTCTGTAAAGACAGTAGTAATATCACTTCTTTCATTTTTGATTCTGATAATTTGAATGTTCATTTTTTTTCTTGGCCAATATAGCTAATGGTTTGTTAAATTTATTGAAATTTTCAAAGAACCGGCTTTTGTTATTTTTATTTTCCCTATCATTTTTTATTGTCTTAATAATTAATTTCCATTCTACTTTTTTTTTTTGGCATTACGCAGGCCTCTCACCGTTGTGGCCTCTCCCGTTGCAGAGCACAGGCTCCGGACCTGCAGGCTCAGCGGCCATGGCTCACGGGCCCAGCCGCTCCGCGGCATGTGGGATCTTCCCGGACCGGGGCACGAACCCGTGTCCCCTGCATCGGCAGGCAGACTCTCAACCACTGCGTGCCACCAGGGAAGCCCCCCATTCTACTTTTTAAAAACTGTTTCTTTCTGCTTGCTTCAGATTTAGTTTGTTGCTCGAATTTCATCATGTACTAGCCAGCAGGTAGGATGGGGGAGTAAGGAGGCATGGAGTGCACACACATTTGTTTAGGGGTCACAATGGATAACTGGTGCTTATCATTTTTACTCACTTATATTGTCTAGCAATAATTATACAAGCTTTAAAGGGGACTGGGAAATGTAATCTCTACCTGAGGAGTCATGCACCCAGGTAAAACTTGATATTACATTATTACAAATTAGAATATAAAGATCAGTGGATAATATTAGGTAAGACCTAGAAAATATTAGAAATTATTAGGATGATTTGAGCAAATGAATGTTGGGAAGAATATTTTCTTTCTGATATGGAAGAAAAAGTATTAGAATACCTCGCAAAGGAGGAAATATAACTACATACAAAAATATAATAATATGAGGAAATATGCTAATTTTGTTGTGAGAATATTATATAAAAAAATAAGATGGATAAAATATTTTAAAAATACAGTGTATTGGACTTGTGACTATTACTGTAATTTACCAATTAGATAAATTATATTAAATGAACTAGAGTGAGCAAATCTACAGCTATACAACTAAGGATAATGTACATAGTTGAAAGAACCATTATATGACTAAAATTTTTTGAAATATTGATTGAAATATTAAATAGTATGGATTCAATCTTAATAAATATTTGTTACTCTAAATGTGCTTTTGCCAAGTAAAACTGCCAATACCCTGCAATTCTCACATGAAAAGAAATGATTATTAGGGAGTTTCTCTCATTTCAAATCAGAAATCATCTCTGTAGAAATGATTGCATTCTCTCTATTTACAAAAGCAGCAACCCATTTATTTGTATTCCCCAAATGAATTCTAGGTACTGCATTTTGTTATACTATAGCTCTTTTTAAAAGACCTATGAGTCAAAAAATAATAATAAATACAATTGTCTCTACTCATATTTATTATTTTCTTTCACTTTAAGATGCTCTTCTTAGTCAACTGCAGCTCTTTTTTTGTTAAATATCTTTAAAGTCCTTCTTTTCACATGGTTTTCCACTGGCATTGTAATTGATTTTAAGGTTTTTATATATTAATTACCAACACTATATATATATTTAGCAAAACATAACACAGGATCTTAGAATAAAAGAATGGGCTAGTGTGCATTACTGCATTATTTACAACATAAATAAAAGTCAAAAAGTCTAGTTTAGAGAAAAGGGAACGCTTGAACGTTGTTGGTGGGAATGTAAATTAGTACAGCCACTATGGAAAACAGTATGGAGATTTCTCAAAAACTAAAAATAGAACTACCATATGACCCAGCAATTCCACTCCTGGGTATATATCCAAAGAAACCCCCGAAACACTAAACAAGAAGAAACTAAACTAAACTAAACCCAATGTGCATAGCAGCATTATTTACAATTGCCAAGACATGGAAACAACCTAAGTGTCCATCAGTGAATGAATGGATAAAGAAAATGTGGTATTTATATATTTACACACACACACACACACACACACACACACACACACACACACACACACACTGGAATACTACTTAGCCATAAAAAAATGAAATTTTGCCATTTGCAGCAACCTCAATGGTCTTGGAGGGCATTATGCTAGGTGAAATAAGTCAGAGAACGATAAATACTGTATATCACTTATATATGTGATCTAAAAAATACAACAAACTAGTGAATTCAACATAAAAGAAGCAGACTCACAGATATAGAGAACAAATTAGTGGTTACCAGTTGGGGGTGGGGCAACATAGGGGTGGGAAAGTGGGAAGTACAAACTATTGGGTGTAAGATAGGCTCAAGGATGTATTGTACAACACAGGGAATATATCCAATATTTTGTAATAAATGTAAATGAAAAAATTGTATGAAAATATTTTTTTTTAAAAAAGGGAAGGGAGAGGGGATTGTTACAGAATAAGAGACTTAAGGGACATAACAACCAAATGTAACATGTAGATCTTGTTAGGAACTTGATTTAAAAAAGAAGCAACTCTAAGGCATTTTTACAGATAACCAGAGAAATTTAATTATAGACTACATATAATAAAATATCACGGAATTATTGTTATAATGTGATAAAGGCAAGACATTATTATAAATATTTATCTGTTAGAGATGCATATGGAAGTGTTCACAGATTTTAAAAATATGATATCTAGTTATGCTTTAAAATATCCCATGAAGAGCATGGGTGAAGAATACATGGAATGAAATTGGCAAAACAGTGATATGTATTCAAGCTACATAGTAAGACATGAGGATCATTATAGGTTTCTCTCTCCTTATATGTTTGAAATTTTTCATAATAAAAAGTCTTAAGGGATGAAAACAATTGTAAGTAAATAAAAGGGTACCTAGTCCATTTGATCATCCCTTATCATTGAGCTTTGAAAGGTTGGTATATTTGTGCTAGAAATTTTTTTTAGTTTTCTACACATATTTTTCATTAGCAATCCGATTTCTATTACTGTAAGATAGAACGCCTTCCATACCTCATATGGAAAGGAAGTTTACAATTGACCACATTCTCAATCTATATAACCAAGGTTAAAATAAATCATAAATAAAATATTACTTCTAATGCTCAATAAAAAAGCTGTTTATATATGCAATAAACATCTAGTTTAGAAATGTACTGATTTTTAAAGTGATAAACCATACAATGGACAAAGTGTACGGCCAGGCAATTCACAAAAGAGGTGTTTAAAATAACCAATAAAAGCATGGAAAGAAAGTCAATGTCAACAGTAAACATAAAATTGCACATTTAAACCAAAAAATGTGTTTCCAAACTTCAAATGGAAGAAAATGAAAAGAAAAAAATTCTTACTTCAGTGAGAAAGAGAAAATGTAACTCTCTTACCTTGACGGTGGACTCTAATCTCAACAGTCCTGTTAGACAGCGATATGACAGCATCTAGTAAAACTGATAATGCAGAAAAATACTCATTTCCACTTCAAGGTACATGCAACTGAACATTTTGTTTTAAATTCAAAAGCAGTTATGTAAAAGAATGTTTACTGCAGTATTGTTATAAATGATGAAACTTTGCAGTAAACTAAATGCATCACTACAGGAATTAACACTATGTAATAGTTAAAAATGAATGAATAGGGCTTCCCTGGTGGCACAGTGGTTGAGAGTCCGCCTGCCGATGCAGGGGACACGGGTTCGTGCCCCAGTCTGGGAAGATCCCACATGCCGCAGAGCGGCTGGGCCCATGAGCCATGGCTGCTGAGCCTGCGTGTCTGGAGCCTATGCTCCACAACGGGAGAGGCCACAACAGTGAGGCCCGTGTACCGCAAAAAAAAAGAATGAATAAATTACACTTCCTTGTATATATAAACCATGGATATATAGTTAAAAATAATTTTAAGAGGAAAATGCAAGCTTTATCAATGGCATATTGTCTCAACTACAGCATAAGCACAAAATAACTATGTTTTAAGCATGCATATATATACATCTAATAAAATTGACTGTAGAGATACACATCAAACTCGTGACATTGTGAATTGTGGATTTTTGCAGGAATAAAAGAGGTAGGGAAGAATAATAGGGTGTGGTGAGTTTCTAAAATAAAAGGCAATGGCTACTACATATGACATAAGCAATTCACTAAATGAATACAAAATATCTTCATGTAAATTTACACATGAGCATATTAATGGTATCATTATTTTAAAATGTGAAATAGTGGAAACAACATAATATACAATGAATGGGAATTAGGATAATAAATTATGGTATATCTATATTATGAAATAATATACAGCTATGAAAATTATATTACATGAACATTTAGTGTTTTAGGAATTGCTCACAGTATTGTGCTACATTAAAGAGCATGTGATAAATTTTAATGTCATTATCCTAGATATGAAAAAATTAGCATCAAAATATAATACATTTACAAACACAGTGCACAATCCCACAAAGAAATCAATCACATAATGTTGGAAAGGACAGAAGATGTTTCTGAGAGCCTTTTTTTCAAACAAGAATTATTTCTCAAAGCCTAGAGGAGTAAGTTTCTAGGTCCTGATTGTGATCTTAGTGAAACATATTAGAAGCTCACATTATGGAATGTGATATGATGGGCTTGACATCAGAAGGATAGTTTTAGACTCAATGCCAATACTACTACTGTATTTTAAACTTTTTATCTTGAGGCAATTTCAGCATGTTGAAAAAGGATTTTTTTTCCCCTAAGAACTGAAATTTAGGAATGCTTATATCTGAACAACTCTGCACTGTACTGCACTACACTAGCCATACTCTTTGCCTAAGCTAAACTTAGTGCACTAAATAAAAATGTGAAAAAAAGTATAAAATGTTTCCTAAAGCCTTTTCAGACAACCACTGCTATGTAATTCAAGCCTGACAAATGTAACAATCCTTTACATTTTAAAGCACAGTTAATTGAGGAGAAGCCAGAGGTCTGGGAAATAGAGCATATTATTAAAAATTAAAAACATTCAGTAAATATATGAATGAATCAATAATGTTTCAATGATTAGTAACGGGATGTACTAAAATTTTCTATATACTTTTGAAATGAGTGTGTATACCCCTTAATTGAAAATGTTGTATATAATATCTTGTAAATTACAAAATAATATATAATCCACTAAAAGCTTAAATAGTGTTCTAAAAGAGTGTATTATAAGAGGGTCATTATATCACTTTTATGTCACGAAAGCTTTGGACTAAATAGTTTTTAAATCTCTTATAATCTTACATGTATCTTGAATGCAAACTGTCTCCTCAAAGAATACTCAGTAAAATGGGGAAAGACTTGACATAAAGATTCAAGATTCTAAACGTTCTATAGTAGAAACATTTAGGCATCTTCTCAGCCCTCGAAACATTATTTTTATTTAAATTAAATTGATTGAATGCCTAATTGATTGAAAGAGCATCTCCCTATCCATTCCAGAGCATTGGATCCTCACAGCCAATGTTGTGCCCATGTACAACTTCACATGACTAATTAGACTAGTAATAAACACCTTAAACAAGCCATGGGTTATTTCCCATAGGATGATGGAATTGGACACAGGAGACAGTCAGGTCCTCCTGGTGGTCAAATTTGTATCCTATGAATTCAAGGTCCTTAGTGAAATATATTCTGCCATGAAAGCAAGGAACAGAAAAAGCTTGGCTTCGACATGGAAGAATGCAGTGCAGAAGGTAAACGATAGGAGAGACTGAGTCAATTATGAAGTTCTACTAATTTCTAGCCCCTGTCAATTTCTGAGGACACCATCACTACATTTCAGTTATTAGGGTTCATGAAACAACCATGTGTCCTTATCCCAAATTCTGCTTTTGAACAAAAGGTTGCTCAAGTTAGTTTTAGTTAGTTCTAACGGTAGTCTAATGGATTCAAGTTCTGTATATAAGCAACTGTCAAATCAATAATTTTATGGAAACTGTTCCCTAAATGCTCCTTAAATGCCATCCTCAAAAGACACAGTGAAACAAGATGACAAGGTATGCAGTCTTCTCTCAAACAAATCAAAGAAAACATCATTGGTTAGGATTCCAACACAAACTTGTTAAAGCACAGAATATTCCATTTCCTTTATTTCATCTCTCTGCTAAGCCATTCCTGGATCTTCAGTTTTTAATAGGATTATTATAATTAGACTAAGATAAGAACCTTCCCTTTCAGAGACCTACTCTTTTTTCTTTCTTGCTTTCTTTATATCTTTCCTTGATTCTCAGTGATTAATAACAGTGTCACTAAGTCCTGTAGATGCAGACTGGCAACCTTAACCAGAGGATTCCTGTGAAACAGTCTGAACCAGCATGTGTAATAAATCATGCCGATTGCTTAGGCCAGAGTAAAAAATCTCTGCTTACAACAAAGGGGTTCTTTTGTAGAGAGAAAGTGAAACTCAAAGGAAGTTTGAATTACACTGTTAGAAGTGACTGAGATTTTTGTCTTGTTATTAATGGATACATCCCCTTTTAAATACAACTTTCTCAATTATTGTCAGATAAGTAAATTGTTGTTAGTTTTAAGCAAGATACTTAAAAGTACAGAATTATAGACTATTATAACTGGAAATAATTTAGGTATAATTTAATCCATCACTTCTTTTAACAAATTTATATACAGAAAATTACTCCCCCAAGGTCACATAGAAAATTATTCATATAGCTGAGCTTAAATCTGGTTCTGATAATTATTTGTATAGCTGTTTCATTTAAAAAATATCTTATATAACCTTTCAATTATAAATAATACCCAATTGCTAAATGAATAATTTATTAACTTAATATTCTTCTTAGTTCACCATTTTTAAAGGCCACTATGATACAGATTCAATGATTTTTTTCTGAAGTTACTATGAAGAATAAATATGGTCACAGTCCTCAAGAACACAGGGATGGATAGAGACTAGAGCTACAAATGCAAATATCTATTATATAGAGCAATATGTAGTGTAATAGAAAGATCAATAATGTAATAGATAAACATAAAATATGTCCTGGAAATAAAGAAAAAAAAAACTTTATAGAAGAGATAACACTTGACTGAATTGTGAAGTATATGTTTGGGTTTGCAAAGTAGAGAAAGAAAAAATTCTTATTAATTGGTAACAGTATGGTAGCATCCCTTGTGAACCTGAAATTATTTCAAGTACTTTACACACTATCTATCTATGGATCTATCTATCATCTATCTATCATCTATCTACCTACCTCCCCATCTCAACAATAAAATCATACGTGGAAGTTATTTGTGCATTAAAAAAATGAAATGGAGGCGGGAAAGACCCAGGAAATTAACATTTGTAGCAATTGTACACTTAGTAAATGGAAGAACCATGATTCAAATCTATGGCTGCCTGACTCAAACTCACTCTTTTGGAAACACTGCACATGTAAACACACACATGTGCACACATACAATTATACAATTTAAGAAAACACAAAAAAGCAAAGAACGTAAAAGAATAATTTTGCAAACTGATTCTTTTTTGCTGAGTTGATAGCCAAATTGTGAAAAATTATTGTTTTCTTGAAGTTTTCCCCAAATGTTCTTGTTTTCTCAGATTCATGCTCCATATAACAAGTCAAACAATACAAAAGTATACAGACTCTTTAAAAAAGTTAACAGTGGAAGGTAATTGTCTAGCTGCTTTACTTGCATACAGATGGTACTGTGTGTGAGATGGAATGATAATAGATCCAGGAATGAGTGTGACGGGTAACAATCTATTTGTATCTAAGGATCTAGCCGTAATATTTGGCACTGATATCTGCAAAAGCTTGTATGTGTTTTTGGCCCCTGAAAAGCATATTGCTCTCAGATGATGTCAGTATTTTGTATAAAAAGTTTATGTATTCAACTACTTTTCAGATTTCTCTTATAAAAAAAGGTTTTACTTTACATTTAATATTTTAACAATACAAAAATTGATAAGTTCAGTTTCTCTTCTAATAAAACAGATCTTCTCCCTCACCACTCTCAAATTCCTATCTCAGTATCCATTTTTAATATTTGATGCACAGATTTAATCTAGACACTTAAACAGTCCAGTTACAAAGATGTAAATGTTTCATTATGATTGGCTTCCTTATAAAAGATAAACTGCTTCTAATGCTTAAAACAAATTTAATTATGGGGTGGGATTTTGGGGTGAAAAATAAGAAAAGTGAAATGGATGTTGTGCTACATAATTTTTACACATTTAATTGTGAACATTCATTAGAATTAAAAACTATACTTTAATTTTATGACGCTAAATTTCTAGGAGCTAAAGCTTTCAGCATCCTCTGGACTGGCTGGATAGAAGAACACTAACAGAACACAAAAACAACCGTTAAGAGACTTGGACAGAGGTATTAACTGACATCAGCCATCCATTCAGGCTGAATAATCCATTTATTAGCTTAACCAAATATTGATACAAAGCCCCATAGATACCTAAGGAAATATGTGTAGTTCAGTATAGGTACAAATAAAGAACAGAAATGTGACAGCACTAGTCATTTTTATAGATTATACTATCTTTGAGGTAATACAGTATCATTTATATTACAAGTGAGATATCTTGGATTATCCTTAAGAGCACCTTAATTCTCATTGCACATAATTTATTTTTGTTTTCTGATGGGGGATTATGTGCCCTATTAAGACTAGTTAATTCCCCTTATTTTGGAGAGAAAGGTTATATGATTTGTTTGATTTTTTTTTTTTTGTCTTTTTTCCCCATAAGAAGAAACTATCTGGGATTAGGACAAACATCATTTTATTACATTTCAATCTTTTTATCCTTATATTCAATAAATATGATCTCCTATTTCTCTTTACATTGTATTAGTATAAGCCTTATATTTTTGAATAACTTTTTAAAATATACTTTATCTTAGTCAATGAATAGCATTAATTTTTTTTGCACCAAACTTACTTTCCAACCTGTAACACTTCATTGAAATTTCAAGTAACCCAGAACTTTTCCCTAGGAGTCACTTTAATTTTCATTGATTTTTATCTAATGGACTTGTTGTAAGGATTAAAGAAAAAAATAAAGGGGAGGGGAAATTTATTGATAGTTATTAAATGACATAATATGTTCATATACTGTAATAGCTAATCTGTGCACTAAACTAATAAAATTAAAAGTATTAATCTCATTAAAAATGAGAAAATTTTGACTCATTTATATGCTGCCATACTAATGTATCAATTAATCATTCAAATTATCATTTTATTGTACTGGGAATTCAAATTCTATGGGCTTAAATGAAACAGTAATATACACTTTTTTATTCAACTTTCTAATATTTCCTGCTAATCATTCTCGCTCCCTTTCTCTATCATTCTGTATATACACGTAAATCTATCACCTAAAGAAACTGTCTACTTGATTGAAATGGACAGGAGACAGCACAACTCAGTTATATCGCCTTGGATTCAGAAATAGCTATTGCTCCTGCACGCTGTAGGGTAAGCCTTACAGAGCTATTGCTCCTGTGCTCTGCAGGGCAAGCCTTATATGTTGTCATTTTTTTCCTCCTTGATGACTGTCTACCTTCCATATTATTGGTTTCTTATATCTGCTGACAGAAGTTTTTATTAACCTGCCAGAATCATACAACTATGAAGTACCTCATTCCTTGCTCTGTCACATGTATTTAAAGAGTCGCTTGATGATGGGCATTTAAGCTGTTTATAGTTTATCAATTTTACAAATAATAGAGCAATATTCACCATTGCACATCTACTAAGTGGTAGTATCTGTGAAGGATACATTCTAAAATTTAAATTATTGTTACTAAAGATATAGTCTTTATATTAATTTATTTAGATGTCAACAACCTTTGCACTAAAAAAAAAGAGCTTTAATTCATACCAATAACATATATTAAGGCAGATGTGTCTTTTCCAACTGTAGGTTTTCTTTCTTTTTTGTAATAACAGCTTGTTGTTAATTTGCAGGGAGAAAAAGTCCAGGGGCATTTACAGTGTACATTTCTTATAACAGTCCATACCAACACAGAAGGGTTTGGCAAACTGAATATGCGATTTAGGGTACACTTTCTCCTGAGCTAAACATGTATGAATACTTGCCCTAATTTAAAATAAAACGACCATTCTTTCAGTTTTCCTTGCTTTGCATGGAAATTAATTTAACCCTACTTTTGCTGACAATGGAGGAAGTTTATCAGCTGGTATACTCTGCTGAGGAAGAAAAAATCACATATTTCATCTCAAATGAATCTGGATGCAAAGGATGTTAGAATACTGATTGTGGAAGCAGATCACCTGATTCTGAATCCTAGTTCCACCATGTACTGTGTGGCCCTTGGAAGGTTAGTTATCCTCTCTGTGTCACATTTCCTCATCTTTAAGGGAGAATAATGATAGCACCTATATCATAGGGCTTTTTGTAAGGATTAAAGGAGTACATAGAGTTCTTGGAACACTGTCTGGTATGAGTATTATTAATTTTATTCTTATATAGTGCATCAAAATAATTCTAAATGTTCTGCATTATTTCATAACTATATTAACCAACAGACAATATTTACTGCCACAATAAGCCTAACATTTTGTAACAAAAAACATGAGTCACAGGAAATAAGGCAATATATATTTAAAATTACGAATATAATTTCCTGCTTTTGAGGAATTTATGGTCCATCAGAGGAGACAAGTCAAGTATACACGAATGCGTGTCTAACAACAATATGCAGCACATGTTAGTATCAGATCTGTGACCCAGAAAACTCAGTGGTAGTGGAAACAGCATATCCTCATGAGATGTGAAACTGGACTGTGCTATGAGGTTTGTGAATAAACTTTTGAAAGAAAATTCATAGTTGTAGATCTAAATTCTATTATCTGTTAAATGAAAATACGGGACTACAAATTATCCAAGAGGCCTTCCAACCCTAAAATTCCATTTGTTTTAATTCTATGAACAAGTGCTGCAGGTTCAGAATAGTGAGAATTAGAACGAACAGCAGTAATGAGAATGGTTGGTACATTGGAGAAGGGAGTTAAATTGAGTATTCATAGTCAGATTCAAGTGGGAACTATTTTCTAGAAAATTGTGCTACGTAACTATTTATTTTTACTGTGCTTGTTATTATTTTCATGTATTTGTCACTAAGGATGTGGTAGGTTTTACATTAAATAGTTTAATGTTATCTAATAGCTTTCTTGAACCATGCAATCACAATTTTTAATAGCTAATTTTAATACAGTATGCCATCAGTATAACCTCTTATGAACCATCAAGTGGCTTCTTTGCTTGCTTGTTTTCAAAGAAATTCAATATAGTTTAACAGTATATAAATGGGTAAACTGAAATATTATAAGGACTAACATATGCAAGAAGGATGGATTTTTGTGGCAAGGAGAACTAGGACAATCTTACTTCTAATAAATAGGAGCCAGAATGTGACCTTAACTATACCAAGCAGATGAAATTCCCCAAATCTGTGGTAGACAGAGAGCAACCCAAGGAAGGAGGACAAGACACAAACTCCATATTCTGGTAAAGGTTCTGGAGTAGAGCAAACATTTGGCTTTAGAGAGATGAGTGGAAGAGTTACTAGTGGTAGGTCACAAGCACATCATCTGTATTGCCAGCTGTGGTATAATGACAAGAAGCAGTGCCGTCCATGCTGCAAAGAGGCTGCTATGAAATGGAGTTTCCTCCTGGCTGCAAACACTCGAACTTGATTTTGGTTTTCCTAGATATATTTCCATTTAATATCTTAAAATTAATTATTCTGCTAATACTAGTATTTTGATTGATATCATTTTTAAAGAAATAATTTACAAGCCCAGATCATGTGATTATGTAAAATTTGTTGTAATGAATACTTCAAAAAAATGTTTAGAGGTGTGACTTCAGGGTAAGATGATGCCTCCAGCAGAGGTGTATACATCAACACTCAGAGAGAAATCAGTGGGACTAACCAAAGATATATATAAAATTACACAAACAAAAAACATGTAGTATTTATTGGAAAGTAGAGAAATGTGCCATCCATATTTCATTATTTCAAGATATTCATGTTATATGGTGTGCAATTGGGAAAGACATTGCTGTCCAAGTCATAAACCCAATAATACATTGATATTATAGTTGATAATTAGTATAACCATCTTGGAGGCTGGAAAACAGAAGGAATCAGAATATTTTAAGTAAATGTTATACTGGGAATTTTACATTTCAATTTTATAATTTAACATAAAAAAGACCTTATTTATCCCATAAATGGTTGGAAATAGCAATGATGTTTATTTATGTGTAAGAATTTACTATTTTTTAAAAAATAAAGGTGTTCAAATAGCCCCTTGGAAACCTCTTGTCTGGGTTATAGAGAGAAATCAGCTTAAGCCTTGATGAAGGCTAAACTTCTGTCTGATTATATGATTCACGGCTTTTCACTGTGAGCACAAAGCAAATCTGCGACACAAGTTCCTCAGCACCAATTTCAAAAATTAATCCTTTAAATATAGGAACATAAGAGGAAGCTATTTCTAAGAGAAATATTCCCATTTTCATTTAAAATGTTATTAAATAAATGGTAAATTTTAGTTCTAGTGTAGTTTCAAATTCACTAGTCTTCTTTAAAAAAACAAAAAGCATGACGCACTACTCATAAATCAGGATCAGAAATTGAAGATACTCTGAAAATATGTGAAACCAAAATGCTACAAATCACAGATAAAAATCCATACATTTCCCTGTTGTAAATTCCAAGTATAAAGATCTTCACCAGGAGTAGATTCTATGTAAAAAAAAAAAAAAAATCACTTTCCCTGCTCATCCACAAGAAGCAACTCCTCAGCCTTTAAAGTTTTATCATGAGATTGCAGCAAGTCAGTCACATCTTCAGGCTCCGCTTCTAATTTCTAGTCTCTTCTATTTCCCACACACATGCAGTTACTTCCTCTACCGAAGTCTTAAACCCCTCAAAGTCATCCATGAGGATTGGAATTAACTTCTTTCAAACTTCTGTAAATGTCAATATCTTGACCTCTTGCTATGAATCATGAATGGTCTTAACTGCTTCTAGGATGGTGAATCCTTTCCGTAAGTTTTCAATTTACCTTACCCAGATCCATCAGAGGAATCATTATCTAAGGTGGCTATAGCCTTACAAAATGTATTTCTTAGATAATAATACTTGAAAGTCAAAATTACTCCTTGATCCATAGGCTGCAGAATGTACCTTGTGCTAGCAGGCATGAAAACAATACTAATCTCATTGTACATCTCCATCAGAACTCTTGGGTAACTAGGTACATTGCCAGTAAGCAGTAATATTTTGAAAGGAATCTTTTTCTGAGCCGTATATCTCAATAGTGAGCTTCAAATATTCAGTAAATCATGTTGAAAACAGATATCCTGTCATCCAGGCTTTGTTGTTCCATTTCTAGAGCACTTGCCGAGTAGATTTAGCATAATTTTTAAAGGCCCTAGGATTTTGAGAATAATAAATGAGCACTGGCTTCAACTTAAAGTCACCAGCTGCACTAACCCCTAATTAGAGAGTCAGCCTGTACTCTGAAGCTTTGAAGCGAGGCATTGACTTCTCCTCTCTAGCTGTGAAAGTCCTAGGTGGCATCTTATTCCAACAGAAGTCTGTTTCATCTATATTGCAAATCGGTTGTTTACTGTAGCCACTTTCATTAATTATCTTAACTAGACCTTTGGATAACTTGCTGAAGCTTCTTCATCAGCACTTGTTGCTTCACCTTGCACTGTTTTGTAATGAAGATGGTTTCTTTGCTTAAACCTTGTGAACCAGCCTCTGCTAGTTTCAGACTTCTTATTCTGCTGCCTCCTTTACTCTCTCAGCCTTCAGAGAACTGAAGAGAGTTAGGGCCTTGCTCTAGAGTAGGTTTTGTCTTAAGGGAATGATGTGGTTGATTTGGTCTTCTATCCAGACAACTAAAACTTCCTCCATATCAGCAAAAAGGCTGTTTCACTTTCTTATCACTCATATGTTCTCTGGAGTAGCACTTTTCATTTCCTTTAAGAAATTTTCCATTGCATTCACACCTTGGCTAACTAGAGCAAGAGGCTGAGATTTTGGCCTATGCCAGCTTTTGACATTCCTTCTTCACTAAGCTTTTGATATGAAATGAAAGATGTGTGACTCTTCCTTCTACTTGAACACTAAGGGCCCACCGCAGGTTTACTAATTGGCCTAGTTTCAATATTGTTGGGTCTCAGGGAATAGTGATACCCAAGGAGAGGGAGAGAGACAGGGAAATGGCTGATTGGTGGAGCAGTTAGAATACAGACAACATTTAACCATTAAGTTCGCTGTCTTATATGTGTGTGGTTTGTGATGCCCTAGGACAATTACAATAGTAACATCAAAGATCACTAATCACAGGTCAGTATAACAAACATGATAACAATGAAAAAGTTTGAAATATTGTGAAAATTTCCAATGTGACACAGAGGCACAAAGTGAGCCAAGGCTGTTGGAAAAATGTTGCCAATAGACTTGCTGTACATGGAGTTGCCACAAACCTACAGTTTGTAAAAGAAATGCAATGTCTGTGAAGCTCGATAAAGTGAAGCATAATAAAACAAGGTATGCCTGTATATAAATGATGTGTGGATAGATGACATATACTCATTTACTTCATTAGTTAGTTTATTTCTTTATTTCCTTTTTCTCCTAAATGAATACTGATTATTAATTTAAAAAATAGAAACGAAAGTAAAAAAGGATGAAGAGAAAGAAGGGAGAAAGGGAGGAAGATTAAAGGTCTGGCACATATCTCATGATTCTCTCCTAAAATTAACAAAATGACTAAGAGAATGTAAATATCTGGGGAAATGCAATAGCATTAGAAGAAATGTAGTCAAGAAATCCACTTTCCTGAAGGCATTTTTCTTCTGTAAATAGTCTTCAGAAATTGGTTTATTTGGTTTTAGCAATTTATTGTTCATATCAGGTAATTATTTTTTTAGGTTCTGCTCGTAAAACACACAAAAATCATTCTAGTCTCTTTCATCAAGTGGTTTACATGAATTTAGATAAATAGATGGATAGGTAGATAGATAACAGATAAACAAACTTGAGTGTAACTGAACTTTGTTTTCATAGGATATTATAATTATCCCTTAAAGACATGGCCTCTTGATAGACTAACACTGAAATGTTAATCAGTATTTTGCATTTATATTTGCTAATTCTGCCATTCCATTTGTCATCATGCTATTTCCTTCACTCTTTAGAATACAGAGTCACAGATTCTATTCTCAGGGTCTGGTGGAAATTGATTCAAACACTGACATTTAAGCCCTTTCAATCAAAGTGCAATAGTCATGAAAATGTAAAAGATTAAAGAACAGATTGTGCAAACATATACTCCTCAAAAGCAAGTGCATTAATATTTTAAATAAATTCCTACCAGCACTGTTAATTACGAGAGAAAAATGTGTTCAATATCTTTGAAAAATAATTTTAATTTAGGTAAACCCATAAAAATGATATTATAATCAACAAAGTTGTCATCAAATTGGAAGAGCATTTTAAATTATATATCTTTCTTACTCAGAATTATAGACAATTTGTATTTCAAAAATGTTTCTCTAATCCATCCCACTTTTCTCTTCTTGTAACAACTTCCTTAATTTATGTTTTATCATTTCTCACTTGGGTTAATAATTATTCCACCTGGTTACATTGCCCTTATTATCTTCCTTTAAATCTACCTTTCATATTTTTACTAGAATTATCTTACTAAAGATATATGAATGTTGCAATCTCCTGGTTAAAATAATTTTTCATGGCCATCAACTTAAAAAGTAATTATTTTGTATGACTCTTCTATGGTAAGTCTGTTTTATGTACTTATGTGTAGGGTAGTCTTACATCAGCTAGGTATAAACAGCCGCAGTCTTATAGCCCAACACAGTGATGGCTTTGAATTAAAGTGAAAAAGTAAATTCCTATCAAAAGGTAGAACTCCAAGTAGTATAATCAATCTCATGATTCATTTTATCTGTAAGGAAAGATAAATGCTGAGAAACACTCCAGTTTTTGTGCAGTGATTAAGGGAATGGCAGTATGGTCAGGGAAATGAATAGGAAGTTAGAGGACTGATTTTAAGTATGTTTGGTGAAGCTTCATATTAGATATTTCAGACTAAACCTAGAGGGACAGAGAATTTGTCTCCTTGCAAATTCATATCAAAAGTCTCTACTGTGTCAGCAGCTCTAAATAGCCAGGTAGACAAGATGATCTACTTAGGAATGACATTCATCCTTCTTTTCTTGACTCTTTGTTCTAATTTAATTAGATCATGATCAAATTGGCCATGGTAGTAGGAATAGAGATTATACATGAGCTTATCCACATGGAATTAGCATCACTTATACTGATCTTTCTACTACCACTGCTTGGTATTCAAAGACCTGTAGTTGTGACTAAGAAAAATGGCTCACATAACCCTGGAGGACCAGTTAGCTACTTACTGCAAATTAATTATATTTACATTCTATACTTTATGATCATGAAATGATCTGTCTTTACTGAAACAGAAAAAAATGCTGTTAGTAGTAAACTTCACAATTTATAAGTTGCAGAATATCAGTACTGAGTTATAAGAGAAATTCATGAGGAGTAGATGGACCTCTTTCAAACTATAATAAGATATTAGAGTGATGATTTTTGGCAATGGACACTCATATTCTCAGTCATAACAGAAAGAGTTACTCTATATTAGATGAACACATTTTAGAAGTATATACTATGTACAGATGCTTAATGTTTTTGAACAGAGAAAAGGACTAAACCAGACATATATGATTATTTTCATTCTGTTTGGACTATGTTCCACTAAAAGCCCTCCCTAGGAAGGTGGTTCCTTTAGTGTACAATTATTACTTGCTATTCAGTTTAAGCCTTGTGTACTCTGGGACTAAGGAAGCAGTGTAGTAGTCTCCTGGTTGTGCCTCCCTTTCAGCTAATTCCCCAGACTATTGCCCCAGGGATCACCTGTTACTTTGGATTTCACTTACTCCGAGATTGTAGTTTGTTAATTCTAGGTATTATTGCCATAAGCCTCTTTGTCATAGACATCTTTGTTGCAAGCATTTCACTACAAACATTTTGGTGACATAACTGATTGTCCATAAGGCAATTTTGCCATAAAAGATTAAATAACAAAAAATAAAAGAAATAAAATTTTTAATAAAATTAAAAAGAACATAAATGAAAAATGAATGATAAAATTTAAAAAGGTTTCTTGTGAAATACAAAATATTTGAATACATTTAAAATGTGTGTAGATAGATTGCAATACTGCGCTAATAACTGATTTTATGTTGTGGGTTGTATCTAGGCAATTGTCTTTGAAGTTTTTCTTTCATAGTATACTTTTTTGGGGGCTTGTTGGTTTGTCTTCTTGTTCAGCATTGCACTTTTTCTTTTTCACTAAAATTTCTTCCTCTATTAAGAGAGGTATCAGTTTCTAAATAGTAGGATAAGTATTGTAATCCTTCCAGGACATTTGGTCCCATACAAAATGTTCATTGAGACATTTGGTTCATGCCAAAAGGCCCTTGAAATTTGATCCTGTCCAAAATGTTCATAGAGACATTTGGTCAATGATATACTAAATATCAAAAATAACTTTGCTGAAAGATTCCTGAATTTTGGTCCTGTGCAAAACGTGTGTTGAGATATTTGGTCCATGATGTGTTAAATAATATAAACATTTGACTTTGTTAAAATTTTATTTATGTTATTCTTATGTAATTTGTGCTGACCTTGGGATTTCACACTGATTCTTGTTCTTTATCATGAAGCTTGGTAGGGTTACTTTTAAGTCAAAGAGTAATTGTTCTCAAGTATATATAGACCTTAGCTTTATATTTATAAATATTTATAATTTAATATATTTATATTTATAAATATATTTATAATTTAATATATTTATAAATATATTTATATTGGCTTTATATTTGTTATATCTGTTAACAGTTTCAGTTATACTAATTTGATTTTATCAGTATCATCTGGGAGCTGGTGGCCCTATTTGAGAGTGAACACCAGGAACCTGGGTCATAACTTGTTCATTGCTTTGCTATTTGTCTTTTAACACTTCAGTAAGCCTCCAAATTGAAGGATAATGCACTACTATCAGCTTTTGAAATTTGCCTATGCCAGCCTTCCACTGCATTGTTCATCCTGTGACTGACATTCAGTACTGATGTATAAATATTCCAATTTTCTGGTGGAAATCCTGGATCTTTTGGTCTTTGTCTGCCTCTGCCATGCCTTCAACAAACATACCTGTTCTCAACATGATCCATTACGTCATCTACCTTTTCTTCTGGATTATACACAATGTATTCATTTATATCTTCCAAAGGAACAAATGGAAGTCCAAACAACATGGATGTACACTTATAGGTGTTACTTTCCATTGTCACACACTCAAGTATTAGAGCTAAAGAAGTTATTTTTTACCACAGTGATTGTGAAAAGTGAAACAAGCATTCTTTTTCTTGTGCCTTTAGTAGGAGTAATCAAATCACATTCATATTCGCAATCTTGAAATCTGTCATGCATAATCAAGGGTTAACGTTGAGATTTCTTTCCCATGCAAACACAAATACTCGGGCAATATTTAGTTGTAGGGCATTAATTAGATACCTGGTATCTCCCTCATGATCACTATTACACCCAACCTCTATGTGGTAGGAGAGCCATACCCATTCTCACTCCTTCCAAGTAAACAAGACTCTGTATAAAGTGTTTATGTCAATGCACTCACCTCTCGTTTTACACAGCAGCTTGACCAAGCCCCTCCTTTCAAACTCTGTCCTTACTGAATGACCCAGCCACATGCAACCAAATGCTCAGTGATATGTTAACACACCATCCACTTCTAGATGCCACTCTCAATTTGTCCTCCTCTGTGCATTTCCCTAACTGTAGAACTCTTCCTCAGTACCCTTAGTTTATATAAGTGCTGTTCTTGTGCAAGATTCAAACCCTGACCCATCCGCCTAACATCATGTGCCATTACCAGCTAGGCTACCAAGCCAAGAAGGGTTATTACCAGCAATGTAGCCACGACAAAATTACTGGATCACTAAAACATGATTTTATGTATTTTTTATGTATGAATCCTGTAAACCAAAAGTATAAATAAACATTATAGGCTATTTGAACCTAGAAAATTTTTCTAAGTGTAGACATTTTTGACAGGAACAAATATCAAGGACTATTTTGCGTGAACCAAATGTGCTCATGAACCAAATATGTTTTTGATAGGACCAAATTTCAAGGGCCTCTTGGTGTGGACCAAATATCTCAATGGATGTTTTGGACAGCATCAAATGTCCACTAATCTTTGTAACTGAGTTTGTATCATGTTGTGAAAGCCTTCCACACTAATGTTTGTGTTCCTGTCATATTGTCACATGTTTGTTGATAAATATTCCAAAGGTCTATGGAATTGTGGGTTCAACACTCACCTCAGAGACCCTCAGCTTCTTTCTCCTCCAGTGGAGTGTGTTTCATACTAAGAAACCAACTCTTGGGGTAAATCATTGTCATCTGTTAGCTCGATAAATCTAACACGTTTCAACCAGATGAAACCAAACTCTCAAACCCAAAACGGGCAAACAGTTATTTTTATCTTTAACAGCAAATGGCCTTAGGGCAAATTAGTTATGTGCAAAAATATTTGAGGCAAAAATGCTTGTAGCAAAGATGTCTAAAGCAAAGAGGCTTCCAGCAAAAATACCAGACACAAGTTTTGTCATCTCTGCCATTGTAATTTACCCAAGCACAAGCTGAACTTTGCTTTTCTACTATGTTTGCTAATCTGATCCCCTTTGCTTTCAAACTTTTAGACTAGATTCTAATTTCTAGTCTGCTGATACTATATTTTCTCATTGTTGAGCTATTACGAATTTGTTTTTAAATACATATTCCAGTTACTTTTGAGTGATCTGGGGTATGAGAAGAGGCAGGCATGTGTGTTCAGTCTGACTTTAGTTCTAAATATATTAAACCATGTTCACAGATAATATCCTCTAAAATATAATTTTTTGCACACACTTTTACAGTCTATCTCTTTTTGGACTAAATATTTTCTGCTTGTTTTAGACTTCAGTTTATCTGTGCTTATTCTAGAAAGACTTAGGAGTCCCTGATTCTGGGTTAGGGGCTCAATCCTTGTTCTTACAGAATTTCCTACATCTAGTCTTATTATAACATCTACCATAAGCTATTCTCATTGCCTTTTTACTATTTTTCCCTCTACCATCATATTTTAAGCTTGAGAGAAAGGAATAGTATTCATCATAGTGTCTTGAAGCCTTGACATTTGATATGTACTGAATGAACTGGAGAAATAAATTACCACATTGATCAATTGACAAATTTTAAACTTTTTGTTCAAAAAGTTTTAAATTTTTATGGAAACACAAAAGATCCCAAATAGCCAAAGCATCTTTAGAAAGAAAAACAGAACTGGAAGAATCAGGCTCCCTAACTTCAGACAATACTACAAATATACAGTAATCAAAACAGTATGGTACTGGCACAAAAACAGAAATATAGCTCAATGCAACAGGATAGAATGCCCAGAGATAAACCCATGCACACAGGGTCACTTAATCTACAACAAAGAATGCAGGAATATATAATGGTGAAAACACAGTATCTTCAATAAATGGTGCTGGGAAAACTGGACAGCTACATGTAAAAGAATGAAATTAGAACATTCTCTAACACCATACACAAAAATAAACTGGAAAAAATAAAATGGATTAAAGACCTAAATGTAAAACTGGATACTATAAAACGCCTAGAGGAAAACATAGGCAACACTGTTTGACATAAATTGCAGTAATGTCTTTTTAGATCCGTCTCCTAGAGTAATGGAAATAAAAATAAAAATAAACAAATGGGACCTAATTAAACTTATAAGCTTTTGCACAGCAAAGGAAACCATAAACAAAACGAAAAGACAGCCTACAGAATGGAAGAAACTATTTGCAAAGGAAGATACACACAAGAGATTAATCTCCAAAACATACAAACAGATCATATGGCTCAATAAAAAAAAATCAAACAACCCAATCAAAAAAACAGGCAGAAGATCTAAATAGACATTTCTCCAAAGAAAACATACAGGTGGCCAAAAAGCACAAAAAAATTTGCTCACCATCATTAATTATTAGAGAAATGCAAATCAAAACTGTCAATAAAACAAGGTATCACCTCACACCGGTCAGAATGGCCATCATCAAAAAGTTTACAAATAATAAATGCTGGACAGTGTGTGGAGGAAAAAGAACCCTCCTACACTGTTGGTGGGAATGTAAATTGATATAGCCACTATGGAGAACAGTTTGGAGGTTCCTTAAAAAAAAAAAAACTAAGAAAAGAACTAGCATACAGTTCTGCAATCTCACTCCTGGGCATATATGTGGAGAAAGCCCATAATTTGAAAAGATACATGCACCCTAATGTTCACAACAGCACTATTTACAATAGCTAAGACATGGAAGAAACCTAAGTGTCCATCAGCAGATGAATGGATAAAGAACATGTGGTATATATACAGAATGGAATATTAACTCAGCCATAAAAAAAAAGAATGAAATAATGCCATTTGCGGCAACATGGATGGACCTAGAGATCATCATACTAAGTGAAGTAAGCCTGATAGAGAAAGACAAATATCATACGATATCGCTTATATATGGAATCAAAAAATGATACAAATGAACTTTACAAGACAGAAATAGACTCACAGACATAAAAAAAACAAACTTATGGTTACCAAAGGGGAAGGGCAGGAGAGAGGGATAAATTAGGAGTTTGGGATTAAAATATACACACTGCTGTATATAAAACAGATAATCAACAAGGACCTACTGTACAGCACAGGGAACTATACTCAACATGTTGCAATAACCTATAATGGAAAATAATCTATAAAAACTGAATCACTTTGCTGTACACCTGAAACACAACATTGTAAATCAACTATATTTCAATAAAAATATATATATTAAAAATTTAAAAACACTACCCACATAAAAAAAGAAAATATATTTCAAACAAGAAAAAATAAAGTTTTTGTTCAAATAAAATTATCCAGCTGTGGCAGCGATGGAAATGCAGCACTTGTATCTCCCTGCAAGAGAGAAGTTACTGATTAAATGAGAGGAGTATAATTAGCTGACCACGCTCACTTTCAGCATCTTTGGGATAAGTTTCATCTTATGGGACTAAAACAACTCTTCATGGGCAGCCATAAGCCAATGACTGAACATGGTGTGCACATTATGGCAATACAAGATTCCATTAATGGACCATATTTGATTCAGAACTTCCCATTGGGTTATCTGAGACACTTTCAGACTTGTATCATAGTCTGAAGCCCTGCCCAGTCCTTCTCCATGTCTCTTTCCTTTCACAGGTGTCAAAGTAGGTGGAAGGTATATTCTGCCCAGTTCAGCTCCCTCCTCCTTTTATCTTTCACTGGAGTTATTCCTCAATAAATTTTTATACTACTAACTCCTATTCAGCATCTGCTTCCTGAAGGACCAACTGAAACATTAGTGATGTAAAACAAAATTTTAAAATCTGAAATCACACAAGAATATGAAATATTTTGAAGTTCAAAATGAATTCAGATATCTGCTCAGTTTTGAATTGATAACCATATTCCACTTGGTACTCCTTAGTCAGCCTTTTGCTTAAGCCTCCATATGTTTAGAGTTTGATCTTATTTTCTTCAGTATACTTTGTTGTTATGGCTCTAAATTAATCTTACAGTTTTTTTCTCTGAAATATGTGTAGTGTCACATTAATGCTTATATACTAATTTCTCAGCAACATTAAGCAATTGCTTTATTATTATAGCTTTAATTCTTATGTTCATGTTCCACAGAGGATTTCACTACACAGGTCAAAACTTACTCTCTAACGGCAGTCTCTATAATTGAATCCATTATTATTGCAAATTGAAAAAATGTGAGTTTTAAAGCAGAATTCACTTAACCCTGTAAGAAACAGTGGTTCTGGAAATGAAACCAAAGCAAGTCCAATATGGTGTTGCCAAGATATTGTTCACTGTACTGTTGTTCGTAATTTTAAGACATCTGTTTCTCTCCTCTTCCCCTTCTTTCTCCCTTCTCCTTATTTTCCTTCTCTACTTGAAATGTTTAGTCCAATAACTGTTAAGTTAGGCTTGGACATGGTGGAGAGTCAGGGGAGCCATGGTGACAGGGAATGGAAAGTCAGAGCCTAAGCAAGATGAAGAAGATATCCATGTGGTAGGAATTGGAAGGTGATGCTAACCTGATGCAGGATGTCAAAACCTGATCCTGGAGAGAGGGCATCCATGTGAGAGGAAGCCCAGAAAGAGGACAAAGGACAAAGAAGCCAGCTTAAAGCAGATCACACTGGCCAATTTATCAAAATAAATAATGATAATAAAATTTTATATTCTTTGAATAAAATAGGAGTCCATGAGTCCATACTGATTTAAAAGAATACATGAATCATTTGAAAGTCTGATGAAGAATGGAATATTTATGTACTTTAAAAGTACTTTTCTACAAAATAATCATTAATTACTAAATAAAACCAAAGTACCTTTACAATAGAGAATCCTGTGAGATACTACTCAAGAGGGCTATGTAATGGACAAATCAAAATCACACAATATCAGATAGGAGGTGATGAGAAGAATACACATTACATCTCTGATACTCCTGCCTAAAGAGGCAAAACTCAAATTAAATAACATTTTACAAACCATATTGCCTGAATTCTCAAAAGCTTCATAGTCAAATAGAGACGGACAAATTCTTCCAGATCAAAGGAGGCTGAAAGGATCTTACTACTAAGTATAACCCTAGATTCTGGAGCGTCTATATTGTTATAAGGACATTATGGGGACTACTGGTGATACCTTATGAAGAGATAGTAATACATTATTGTTAATTTCCTGATTTGGTGGTTACAGTGATTATATAGGAGAATGTCTTTGTTTGTAGGAAGCACACACACAAATATGAGACTGTAATGGGGCATGATATCAGCAACCATGTCCCAAATGAAATTTAATTTCCTAAAAATTAAAGGTTAGGATACAGTAATTGAAACTTTTCTGTAAATTAAAATTGTAAAAAAGAGAAAAGGAAAAGAATTCTGTTTCAAGACACATGAACACAGCTTCTCATAAAAGTATAGAGAAGTGACAGAAGACAGTGGCAGAAATAAATGAAGGTAGTTATCCAGTGATTGATTTAAAATTATTTTAATATTAAATTAAAATACATAATTCCTGATTCCTAGGAAATATAACAGAAAGAATAACATTAAAAGCTAAAATTCTGATATTTATTTCCAAACCATATAAACACTCATGTCAATAGACACTTTCAGTAATCCATTGGGGAAGAGTTTTATGAGAAGTAATTTTCCTAGGAGACTGCACGGTTATATGGAGCTAGAAAGATAGTTGTACAAGTCAGAGCTAGAGAAGAAGAACTAGTCTGCTCCAACAATGGTCTTATTATAGAGAAGTTTTCTTTTTACATTTAAGAATGAACTAGTGGAGTAATAAGAAGTACAGAAAATTGCACAGAGAGAAGGCGGATGGAGTCTGGCCAATATGCATGACCATCAATCTGAGTTAAAATATGTAAATAGTTTACAGGACTTTACACTTTAATTAAGAAAATGAATCAAGTTATAATATTGATAAACCCAGGTAAACTGTTTCCATGTGTAAGAGAAACTACTATCTGCAATAAGACTAATAAAAAAGAAATGTCAAGAAGAAGTGCACAGAAATGGAGAGACAGTTGACTTATAAAACTGGGAAACTATGCTCAGACCTACTACATTTATCTGTGGGTTTTTTAGTTTAAAGCAACTGAAATGTAAGATGGAGTTAATTTAAACAAAAACAGTGCTTACTAAAAGAATATTATATAGCTTCTAGAAATTATGGAATGAGGCACAGAACTAAACAGCAATGAACCATGACAAAAAGGATCCACAGAACTGATTGCATGAAAACACTGCTGCTTCATCTGCTGAGTATAAATACCACGTTTGCAACACTGACATCAGTGACACTTGACAGGAGAGATGCTGCTGCTCCATCAGAAATGATTTGGTGAGGTTGTTGTTTGTGTCTCCAGATATATGGGGAGTGTGTATCTAAATGGTAGTCATTGCATGTTTCCTTCATTCAAGGGAAGTTGGTTGTAAGATAATAGCCAATCCATGTAGACTGCACACAATGTGGAAGGGGGTTATTAAAAGGAAATATGGAGCTGTTTCAAGAATGCTACACAGCTAGAAAAGGCAGATGTCCACTAGAAGTGATTTCATTATTTTTGATTCTTTAGCTCTAGAGGTTTATAAATACACGTGCATACATAAACACATGCACGTAATTGAGAAACAATATAAATTGCTATTAGTATATGTATATATATGCACATGTGTGTGTGTTCTGTGTGTATGTTAAAAGAACAGTCAATCACAATGGTAATTGAATTAAATAAAACAACAACACTGAACATGGGGTCCCTCTACCTGCACACCCCTCCATCCTGCTCCCCAAAAAACACTTCCACACTCTGTCTCTAGCAGTGTAAAGAAAAAATGAATTATACTCCTCAGTCATTTTCTACTTATGAAAAAATAAAGGCAGAAGTTTGAACTTGCACAATAATTTTGATAGAACATTTATCTATATATATCAAAATTCTTGAACAATTAAAAATTCTAGGAATTTATTTTCAGTAAATAGTTAAGTGTGTGTAAAACTATTTAGATAAAAACATGTTCATCTACACCAGAATTGGATTTGATAGGAGACGACTAAAATAGGAAAATAAATATTTTAGGTATATTGATATAAGAATAAAATATAACTGTTAATACAATGTTACATATGTTCACAGAAGACTTGTCCAAAATGTTCACAGTAGCTTCATTCATATTAGCCAAAAATTGGAAACAACTGAAATGATTTCCAAATTGTGATATATAGTGAAATACCACTCTACTAAAAACAACTACTAATACATGCAGCAACATGAATGAAAGTTTTAAACATTATGCTGAGTGAAAAAAGCTGGATACCAAATAATAGACAATTTATGATTTAATTTTCATGAACTTCTAGAATAGACAAAGGTAATCTCTAGTGATAGAAATCAGATCAGTGGTTGCCAGACACAAGGGGAGCAGATGGGACAGTTGGCAGTAGTGATTGCTAAGAGGCAGAAGGCAACTCTCTGTTGAGACAAAATGATTTTTTATCTTTATTGGGGTGTTAGTTACAGTAGTATATATGCCAATATTGGGGAGTGTCAAAGGGATTGGCAAATATATGTTCATACATATATATGTTAAAAGTCATTGAGAATTATACTGTCTGTAAATTATACCTCAATAAAAAATATTAATGGTTTAGAGGTGAATTCATGACATGGGAAATACCCAAGAAATATTAAGTCAATAAAGAAGGTTTCAAAAATCTATACAATGTATATCTAAAGTGTGTGTGTGTGTGTGTGTGTGTGTGTGTGTTTGTGTGGTGGGTGTGTGTGTATATAAAGAAAAAAATGCTAGAAGCACACAGACTACAATGTTTGTATTTATTTACATTAAATTTTTCAAATGTTATGCATTCACTTGTTTTCCACAGCTAATAGTATTAAAATAAAAGCATAAGTATTATACAAGAAATTATTTGGAAACAGAAATCAGAACACATGGAATTTTAAACAATATATTTTGGAAGAAAAATTAAATATATTCAAAGTAGTCTCAAAAACTTCCACAGAAGATTCAATCAGTTTCTTTCTCCACTTTACTCAACTGAAAACCCATGCATTCCTCCTTTTACTTTTGGGGGCAAGGCTCTGTAATAGCAATTCATCATTCCTGTTTCAAACATTTGTCAATAATCACTTATCTGTATTTCTCTGTTCTCAGGTTCCAAACATAACCCAATCACTGCTATTGCAAAATCAAACCTCTTTTCCTAAACTCAAAGAAATGGCTCAATTAACTACTTAATAAAATTTATCTCTTGTTAGAACTGACAAATGAACCTTAAAAAAGAAAAACTCTCTCAATGCTAGTTAGTGTTAAAGGAATTGACAGATGGAAATGTTGATTATAATTGATTTTTATTTACACTTGCTTCATCTGATCTTTTCACAGATGTGTGATGAAACTTGTCTCCTATAGAAAATATTTTCTTTTGGAAGAGGGCTAAATATTTAGTTCTAATCAGGCTTCTAATCAAGTGTGTATTTAGGGAAAAATAAGGAGTCCGGCTGACTTGTTTTCAATTCCAAGGCAGCGGCCATCTCTAAATTCTGACAATACAGCTAGAATAAAAGCTTCAATAAGGAAGAGGTTTTGGCTATCCTGGGTATTACTTAAATATCAATATGCAGCACACTTTATCCAGGGACTTGTAAGCTATCAGTTAATATTATTGGATGGTCGATGGGTGGATAAATGGTTACATTAGAAGCAATGGATGTAGGTGCTGTGTACTTAGATGTAGAAAATTTCCATTGCAACCACTGACATAGTTTTCCAAAATTCTAATCTCTGTATTTGTCTCTCACCCCACCCCAACCTGATATTTTATCATTTATTCCATCGTATTTTCATTTCCTAATCATTTATTATTATTACACTTCCTGATTTTTCTTTCTGTTATTATAAATTATTCCTGCGTGTAAGGGAAGAACAAAAATTTTGTTCATTTTTATATCCTGGTGACTAGCAGAAAGTAAGAATTAAATTGCTAATTAAACAGATGAATAGATTCCCTAGGTGCAGAAAATATATTATGTCTGTGATGGCCATATCTAGAAATAAATTTTTCTTGTAGGCCTGGTCACAATGGAACAAAGATGTCTAGGACAAAAATAAGTGTCTTTAGAGATTATTTTGACCCCCTGACCTTTATCAAAATTCTGATTTGACAACAGGTCAAAGAATTTGTAAATTATATTTCTTTTATAGCACTTTTTAATCATTAGTTTAGCACAGGTCATTTTATATCTAAACTTTCTCAGTTTTCATCACCACTCCTATTTGCTGCTGTTCTATAAGAACTATGCTATGTGTTTCATATAGGTTGTTACGTATACGGGCAGTCTTAACATATAGTATAGCTGTGATATAAATGATTTAATTTATATAAAGAGTATTATACAAATATTATTCCCTTTTTATTATCCAGAATTATGTGTGCATTCTTACAGGCCTTGGGAGACTTTCTCTAGGATATATACCTTGAAGTAGAATTGCTGAACCACAGAGCAAACACATACACTTAATTTCAATAAATAATGCCAAACTGTTTTCCAAGATGACTGTATTTATCCTCCTGAGAGTAGCATCTGAGGTTTCTCTTTCCTCACATCCTTTACAACCCTTGGTGTTATACTCCAATGTAGTATTTTATTATTCTAATATATATCGTGCTATTCTCTTGCAACAGGGGTGAAAAATACACCTTTGTTATTTTAAGTCATTGAGTTTTGGATTTTTGTTGCCAAAGCATAACCTGTTGTGACTGATTCAATGACTGTTCAAGTTTTCACTCTGCTGAATGTTTACAGCCATATCAGTTGGGTGTCCCTGAGGTTGTTAAGCTCAAGGCTGTACTTTGGCAATTTGGATATTGAAGGTACATTCGCTTATTACCACATTACCAACTATTTATGGTGGAAAGTGAAAAGAATTCTGGAGGCAACACCAGCCAACCAACTGTGAGCATATAAAATGCCCATTATTCGATGTAATCTGTACAATTATTTATAACAGATGATTATTTTGCAGTTGCTCAACTGCAAAGCCTGCTAATACATGGCATGCTTCTAATTCTCTATTGAAGTGGTTATATACAAATACAGCCAAAGTGTTTTGCAGAAAATGTTCAGTTCTTGAGTAGGTAATATCTGATTCAGGTAGATGAAAAGCTTGATTAAAGCAATAGTAATCAAAGTACTGGTCAAGGCAGTAAAATTAAACACTATCCTTATGTAGTTCCAGAAATAGTTGCAATTTAGTGTACTCTACAATTAGAATTAAATCAGAGTAGTGATAGGCTGTCACAATTTCAATTAATCATGACCTTTAATTAAGCATAGCAATGGAAGAACTACTCTCTTAAAATAATTAGGGTTTATACTAGTAAGTGGGTTAGAAACAGCATAAAGTAAGCACTTCGCTGGCCTGAAAGCAGAGAAACAAGACAGATCTGAAAATATCGTTTTCTGAACTTCTGCTTTTTTTGCTCTGTATTTTCTTCTTTACCACAAGCATATGACTCAAAGTAAAATTTCATAGTTTTTTACTCTTTGACTGACAGTGAGGCAGTCATTGACATTTCTTCTTTCTTGACTTTACCAATTGGATAATGGGAATAATGAATGGTAGGTAATTGTAAAAGGATAAATTAGTTGTATAAAGATAAGGTCCAGGGCTTTCGTTTGATTGTAGGACAAAGAAAACTAATCTGAACCAGTTTAGGCAATACAAAGAGAAATAGTATTTGACAGATGAGCTTCAGTGATGGCTAAAATCAGGGGACAATGCAATCAAGACTAAAGCTGTTTCCCATTTTTCCTATTTCTCTATGCCAATTTAATTCTCTTATCAGAGATGTCTTCATGAGGCTGTAACCATGGTCTTTATATATTTCTAGTTTTGCCACAGGGAATTAAAAACTTAGTTTCCCTTAGTTTCAATTCTAAAATTCCTTGACCAGGACTCTAAATAGCCTGCTATAGATTACATAATCATTACTATGGCAAAGGGCTGGGCAGGATACTCGATTCACAACTCTGATTAAAATACATAATTGTGGTTAAGGAAAAAGCAATACCTGCAAGTAAGTGTGAAGGGGAGGTAGAGACAGAGTAGACTATCTAATACGTGTGATTTTTCTAAATTTAAAAGTTGAATGTTGATAACTGATTAAAACTTTCCTATAGATATGTGCAAGTCAACAACAATAGTAAACAAAAACAATGAAATAACCATTGAGCCCTTATATGCACCCCACCCCAGGAAAGGATAACAACAACAAAAAAGGTTAAATACAAAATATCCATTTAAATTACCCACAGCTGTTGAAAGACTCTCAAGATATCTGCCAATTCCACAATTAATACAGAAAAATTTGGGAAAGGACATAGACAATACTACTTCTTAGGTGGAGGAAAATTTTGCAAATTTTACCGTATAAAGAGCAGCTAAAAACTGTATATGGGTTCTACCTCTTATATTGATGGGACAGCTTTTACTAAACAAACACAGCTGCCAATAAAAATCATGACTATTGGATAAGCTAAGTATTTTTTAAATGCTTACACATGTGGTAAGCAGCCTAATATATGAACAAATAAATGGCTCCTGATCCTTGAATGAAGACGGCAAACTAGGAGAGCTCCACATTCTAATGATTTTCCCCCTCAGGGTATTTGCCAGTTTACTGAGGCCCAAGAAGGAATGAATTTCAAGCAGTAAGCAGAGAAGTCTTACTAGGATAAAACAACTGTGCTTGTAGTTCGAGACTGTTAAGAGTGACCAGACACTGAGGGGGCATTTTCGGAGAAAAAAGGAAACCACAGTGGGGGAGTTCCAAATCAATATACAAGTATACATCACATGCTTGGTTCACTCTGAAACTCATCATTTGCTACTCTAAGGAAACCCGTGAAAAAAAATGGGAGGCTAAAAATTAGAGCGTCTGCAAGAATAAAGCAATGTGGAAGTAATTTAACTGTCTTGCAAAATTAAAAAGAATGAATGAATAGATTTTAATAGAGGATTAAAGACTCTATGAAAAAAGTAAATGGAAGTTATTTACAATTCAAATATAAAACATGTAAAATGAAAACAAAAACACACTAGATGGTCTGGACACAGCAAAATATAGAACCTCTGAACTCAAAATCAGATTTAACAGACATTTTTCAAACTGAACTATATCAAGAAAAAAAGTGATAAAAATGAAAGAACATGCCCAAGTATTTGTGAATTGTGGTATTATGTCAACAGGCATTAACCTCATATAACTACAGTTTCAGAAAATAGAGATAGAAAATTGGGCATAAGAAAAGTTTAAGGAGATAATGGCTACTTTTTTCCCCCATATAGTTAAAAGATATCTAACAATGAAGCCAAAAAATTCAGCAAATCTTAATAAATACAAAGAAGACCACACCTGGGTACAATACAGACAAGCTGCTGAAAAATAAGTGGAAAATCTTAGAAGCAACATCAGAAAAAAAAAAATACAGAGTAACAAAAATTAGAATGATAGCAAACTTCTCATCAGAAACTAAGCAAACTAGGAGACAATAAAGTGACATCTTTAAAATACTGGGAGGGATTGAGGAGTGGCAAGACATGGAGTAGGAAGACTCTTGAGCTCACTTCCTCGCACAGGCACATCAAAATTACAACTATTTGCAGAGCAACTATCAATGAATGACCTGAACACTAGCATAAAATATGTTCTACAACTAAAGATATGAAGAAAGAACCCCAGTGAGATGGGTGGTAGGGGGCGAGATGTGCTATTGTCAAGACCCACATGTCTGGGTAGGTGACCCCAAAACAGGAGAATAATCACAGCTGCAAAGGTGTTCCTCAAGGAACAGTAAGTCCAAGCCCCACATCAGGCTGCTCAGTCTGGGGATCCTACCCCAGGAGACAAGCCCCCAGAACATCTGGCTTTGAAAGCCAACAGGGCTTGCATTCGACAGAGCCAGAAGGCCGTAGGAAACAGACTCAGCTGCAAAGGGGTATACAAATCTCACTTGATGACCCAGGAAGAAGCAGTAATTTGAAACAAGCCAAGATCATACCCTTTTGCAGAACTTGGAGAGCCTCCCAGAGATGAAGGAGGCAACTGGGACTCACTCTGGGGACAAAGATGCTGGCAGCAGCCATTTTTGAGAGCTTATCCTACCACAGGGACATTGGTGCTGGTAAGCACCATTTTGGAGCCCTCCCTCTTTGGTGGAGCCCTCCCTCTTTGGTGTAGCCCTGCAGACCATCTGGTTGGCCCCTGTCCTAGGAAAATCCCAGGCCAAGCAGCCAGCATCATAGGGACATAGTCTCTTCCATTAACAGGCTCACAGCAGCTGTAGACCCCCCTGAGCACTGCAATTGCTCTAGGCCCTGGCCCTACCCTCTGGTACTGACAGCCTCAGCATTAGGCAGGGCCTGGCAACCACCTGGGCCAGAGGCCAGCCACACTTACCAATGCACCACGGTGGTCAGCCCTGCCACAACAGAAGGGCCACAGAGCCTACATAGGGGGCACCCCAAAAGCATACAGCTCTGAGGAACAGAGAGGATCAGGCAAAATGAGGTGACAGAGGAATATTTTCAAAACAAACAAAATGAAACACCAGAAGAGCTAAACAAAATGGAGGTAAGCAAACCACCAAAATAATGACCATAAAGACACTCAATGAACTCAGCAGAAGAATGGAAAACATGGTGAGAAGATTAACAAGAAGTTAGAAAATATAAAGAAGAATGAAACAGTTGAAGAATATAATAACTGAAATTTAAAAAAACACTAGAAAAAATCAACAGTACCATAGATGATACTGAGAAACAGATCAGTGAACTGGAAGACAGAGTAGTTGAAATCACTCAAGTTGAACAGAAAAAATAATTTTTAAAAATAAGAACAGTTTAAGAGGCTTCTGGAACATCAGGAGTATGAACATTCACATGGGGGCTCCAGAAGAAGAAGAGAAAGAAAGGAGCAGAGAATATATTGGAAGATATAATAACTGAAAACTTTCCTAACCTGGGAAAGAGACATTGAGGTCTAGAAAGCACACAAAGTCCTAAACAAAAATCAACCCAAAGAGGTCCATACCAAGACACATCATAATTAAAATGTCAAAAATTAAAGATAAAGAGAGAATATTAAAGCACCAAGGGAAAAGCAGGAAGTTCCATATAAGAGAAACCCATAAAACTCAGCTGACATTTCAGCAGAACCTCTGCAGGCCAGAAGACAGTGGCTGAATACATTTAAAGTGATGAAAGGAAAAACCCACAACCAAGAAAATTCTACCTGGCAAGACTATTTAGATTTAAAGGAGAGATAAAGAGTTTTACACACAAGCAAAGACTAAAAGAGTTTAGCACCATTAAACTGGCTTTACAAGAAATGTTAAATGAACTTCTTTAAGCAGAAAGGAAAATGTCACAACTATAAATATGAAAATTACAAAAGGAAAAATCTCATTGGTAAAAGCAAATATACAGTAAAGATAGTAGACCAGCCACTTGTAAAGCTCGTAGGAATGTTAAAAAACAAAAGTATTAAAATCATCTATTTCCACAATAAGTAGTTAAGGGGTACGCAAAACAGAAAGAAGTAAAATATGATGTCAAAAACATTAAACGTGGGGTGGGGGGGTAAAAATGCAGGGTTGTTAAGATGTGTTTGTACTTAAGAGATTATCAGTTTAATATCATGGTAACCACAAGACAAAAGTCTATAATAAATACACATACAAAAGAGAGAAAAGAGTCCAAACATAACCCAAAAGATAGTCAGCAAGTCACAAGGGAAGAAAGCAAAAGAAGAAAGGTAAAAAAGCACCACCAAAAAAACAAAACAATTAACAAAATGGCAATAAGCACATACTTATCATTTATTACTTTAAATGTAAGTGGAATAAATGCTCCAACCAAAAAACACAGTGGCTGAATGGATATAAAAACAAGATGCGTATGTATGCTGCCTACAAGAGACTCACTTCAGACCTAAAGACACACAGAGAATGAAAGTGAGGGGGTGGAAAAAGGTATTCTATGCAAATGGAAACAAAAAGAAAAGTAGAGTAGTAATACTTATATCTGACAATAGAGATTTTAAAACACAAGGTCTGTAACAAGAGACAAAGTTAGAATTACAGAATGATCTAGGGATCAACCAAACAAGAAGATATAAAAACTGTAAATATATATGCACCCAACATAGTAGCACCTAAATACACAAAGCAAATGTTGACAGACATAAAGGGAGAATCTGACTGTAACACAAAAAGAGTAGGAGACTTTAACACCCCACTTAAAACAATGGACAGATCATTGAAACAAAAAATCAGTAAAGATACACTGTCCTTAAATGACACATTAGACCAGATAGAATTTATATTTTTATATACATATATATACATTTATATATACACATATGTGTATATATAATATATATGTATATATATAACATTCCATCAAAAATAAACACAATACAGATTCTTTTCAAATGCACATGGAAGATTCTCTAAGATCATATGCTAGGCCACAAAACAAGTCAGTAAATTTAAGATCGAAATCATATCAAGCATCTTGACACAATGCTATGAGACTAGAAATCAATTACAAGGAAAAAAATGCAAAAAACACAAAACATGGAGGCTAAACAATATACTACTAAACAACCAATGGGTTACTGAATGGATCAAAGAGGAAATCAAAAAATACTTGGAGACAAATGAAATGAAAACACAGTGATTTAAAATCTATGGGATGCAGCAAAAGCAGTTCTAAGAAGGAAATTTATAGTGAAACAAGCCTACTTAAGGAAAAAAATCTCTAATAAGCAACATAACCATACACTAAAGTCACTAGAAAAAGAACAACAACAACAAAACCCCAAAGTTAGTAAAAGAAAAGAAATCCTAAAGATCAGAGCAGAAATAAGTGAAATAGAGACTAAAGAACAATGCAAAAGATCAATGAAACTAAGAGCTGGTTCTCTGAAAGGATAAACAATATTGATAAACCTTTAGCCAAACATGTCACACAAAAAAGAAAGAACGCTCAAGTAAATAAAATCAGAATTGAAAAAGGAGAAGTTACAACCAACACCATATAAATACAAAAGATCATAAGAGATTATTAGAAACAAGTATATGCCAATAAAATGAGCAATCTAGAAGAAATGAACAAATTCCTAGAAATATACAATCTTCCAAGTATGAATCAGGAAGAAATAGAAAATAACAGACCAATTATCAGTAATAAAATTGAATCAGTAATGAAAAAACACCCCCAGCAAACCAAAGTCCAGGAGCAGACAGCTTCACAGGTGAACTTTACCAAACATTTAAAGAACAGTTAATACCTATCCATCTCAAAATATTCCAGAAAATTACAGAGGAAGGAATGCTTCTGAATTCATTCTATGAGGCCAAAGACACCAAAAAAAGAAAATTTCAGGCCAACATCACTGATGAACATAGATGCAAGATCCTCAACAAAATATTAGCAACTGGATTCAATCACTCATTAAAAGGATAATATATCATTGTGATGTGGGATTTCTCCCAGGGACGCAAGGATGGTTCAATATCTGCAAATCAATCAATGCGATATACCACATTAACAAACTGAAGAATAAAAATCATATAATCATCTCAAAAAATGCAGAACAAAGCTTTTGACAAAATTAAACATCCATCTATGATATAATCTCTCAAAAAAGTGGGTATAGAGGGAACGTACCTCAACATAATAAAGGCCATACATATATGACAATGCCACAGGTAACATCATACTCAATGGTGAAAAGCTGAAAGCATTTTCTCTTAATATCAGAAACAAAACAAGGATGCCCCCATCATCATTTTTATTCAGTGCAATATTGGAAGTCCTAGCCACAACAATCAGACAAGAAAAAGAAATAAAAGGAATTCAAGTTGGAAAGGAAGAATTAAAAGTCACTGATCTCAGGCTATAGGACACCTGGATGCTCAGAGCCTGAGGCTGATGCCACCAGGTCCACGAGGGGGTGGTGGGGAGGGGCTCTGCTCCTGTCTTTCAATAAAGCTGTTGGTATAATTAAAAAGAAAGAAAAACAGTCACTGTTTGCAGATGACATAATTCTATATAGAGAAAACCCTAAATACACCAAAAATCTACTAGAACTCATCAATGAATTCAGTGAAGTTGCAGGATAGAAAATTAATATACAGAAATCTGTTACATTTCTATAAACTAACAATGAACTATCAGAAAGAGAAATTAGGAAACAACCCATTTACAATTGCATCAAAAAGAACAAATACCTAGGAATAACTCTAACTAAGGGGGTAATAGACCTGTACTCAGAAAAATATAAGACACTGATGAAAGAAACTGAGATAACACAAACATATGGAAAGATATACTTTGATCATGGATTGGAAGAATATGTTAAAATGGCCATACTAGCCAAGGCAATCTACAGATTCAGTGCAATCCCTATGACAATACCAATGTTATTTTTCACAAAAATAGAACAAATAATTCTAAAATTTGTATGGTAACACAGAAGATTCCGAATAACCAAAACAATCTTAAAAAAGAACAAAGCTTGAGACATCACACTCCCTGATTTCAAACTATACTACAAAGCTACAGTAATCAAAAGAATATGGTCCTGGCTCAAAAACAGACACATAGATCAATGGAACAGAATAGATGGCTCAGAAATGAATCCATACTTATATGGTCAATTAATCTACAACAAAGGATACAAGAATATACAGTGGGGAATAGACAGCCTCTTCAATATATGCTGCTGGGAAAACTGGATAGCTACATGCAAAAGAACAAAGTTGGACTACTTGCTAACACCATATACAGCAATAAACTCAAAAGAGTTAAAGAATTAAATGTAAGACCTGAAACTATAAAAGTCCTGGAAGAAAACATGGACAGTATGCTGTTTGATACTGGTCTTAGCAATTTTTTCTGGATATGCCTCCTCCCACAAGGGAAACAAAAGCAAAAGTAAAGAAATGGACTACAACAAACTAAAAAGCTTTGCGCGTTGAAGAAAACTATCTACAAAATGAAAAGGCAGCATACTAAATGGGAGAAGATCTTTTCAAATATATATCTGTTAAGGGAGTAATATCAAGATATACAAAGAAATCATATAACATCATAAAACTCAACAGGAAAAAGCAAATAACCTGATTAACGATAGGGCAGAGGACCAGGAATGGACATTTTTTCAAAGAAGACATACTGATGGTCAGCAGGCACATGAAAAGATGCTCAGCATCTCTAATCATCACAGAGATTCAAGTCAATCCAAAATGGGATATCACCTCACACCTGTCAGAATGGCTATTATCAAAAAGACAACAAATAACAAGTGTTGGCGAGGATGTGGACAAAAGGGAGCCCTCCTGCACTGCTGGTGGGAATGTAAATTGGAACAGTTACTATGCAAAGCAATATGCAGATTCCACAAACAAAAATATAACTACCATTTGATCCAGCAATTCCACTCCTAGGTATTTATCCAAAGAAAAGAAAAACACAATTTCCAAAAGGATATATATACCTGTATGTTCATTGTAGCATTATTTACAATAGCCAAGATATAAAAAAGTAACCTAAGTGCCCATCAATAGATGAATGGATAAAGTAGATACGGTATATATATATGTGTGTGTGTATATATGTGTGTGTGTGTGTGTGTGTGTGTGTGTGTGTATATATATGTGTATGTATATATATATATAATGGAATATTACTCAGCCAAAAAACAAAAACAAAAACAAAACTAAACCTTTCCAGTTATGACAACATGGATGGACCTAGAGAGTATTAACTCTAAGCGAAAGAAGTGAGACAGAGAAAGACAAATACCGTATGATCTCACTTAAATGTGGAATATAAAACACAGAACAAACAAACATAACAAAACAGAAACACAGTCATAGATAAAGAGAACATGAGAACAAACAGGTGGTTGCTAGAGGGGAGTGGTCGGCCAGAAAAGAGACATAGCTGAGGGAGATTAAGAAATACAAATTTCCAGTTAGAAAATACATGAGTCAAGGGTATGAAATATACAGTATGGGGAATATAGTCAATAACAATGTAATATCTTTGTATGGTGCCAGATGGTAACTAGATTTATGGTAGTGATCATTTTGTAACGTAGAGAAACATTGAATCACTATGTTGTGTACCAGGAAACCAACATAGTGTTGTAGGCCAATTATACTTCAAAAACAAACTCATAGAAAAAGAGATCAGATTTGTGGTTACTAGAGGTGGGGGAAGGGGGAGAAGAATTGGATGAAGATGGTCAAAATGTAGAAGCTTCCAGTTATAAAATAAAGAAGCACTAGAGATGTAATGTACAACATGATTAATATAATTAACACTGCTGTATGTTACACATAAGAATTGTTAAGGGAGCAAATCCTAAGAAGTCTGATCATCAGGAAAAGAGATTTTTTTCTTTTACTTTGTATCTATATGAGACAATGTATATTAACTAAACTTATTGTGGCATTCATTTCATGATGTATGTAAGTCAAATCATTACGCTGTATACCTTAAACTTATTCAGTGCTGTATTCCAATTAGATCTCAATAAAACTGGAGGAAAAATAACAAAATAAAATATGCAAAGGGGAGAAAAAATCTATAAACCTAGAACTCCATACCCAATTAAAAATAACTTTTATAAATAAAGGCAAATAAAGACTTTTCAAACACAAGAAGCTAGAATTTATTGCCATAAGACTTCTCTACAAGAAATATATTTTTAAAGTTCTTCAGACAGAAGAAAACTAATAATTGATTAAAATTTGCATGTACACAAAGGAATAAAGATTATCAGAAATGATAATAGTTTTTAGTTACTATTAGGTATGATTTTTCTTATTACTTTTTAAAAAGATAATGACAATATGTTGTGGGGTTTATAATATATATAAGATAAAATATTGCAGCATATATAGGTCAATGGAACAGAATAGCCTAGAAATTAACTCACATATACAACATGTATAGTCAATTGATTTCTCACAAGTGTTTCAACACAATTCAATGAGGAATAGAAACTCTTCAACAAAGGTGGTAGAATAAAATAACTTTGACCTCTACTCCATATCATAAATGAAAACGGAATCATAGATATAAATATAAATGCTCAAACTATAAAGCTTCTGGAATATTTTCATGATCATGAGATAGGTGAAGATTTCCTACATAGAATTAAAAAATTCCTAATTGTTAAAGAAAAAATAATAAATTAGACTTCCTGGAAAGTATAACTTCTGGTCAAATTCCTAATTGTTAAAGAAAAAATAATAAATTAGACTTCCTGGAAAGTATAACTTCTGGTCAGTGAAAAACACTGCATAAGAAAATGAAAATGCAAGTTTTACAGATGTTAAAATAATTACTATTTATAGAAAGCTTTATCTAGAATATCTAGTAATCTTCCATAAGTAATAAAAAGTTAACCCAATTAAATATGGGCTAAGACTTAGACCTTTCACAAAAGAGGGGAAACTATCCTTTATTTAATGATAAGCCCTATGGTAAAGCCATGGAAAATGTCTTTGGAGTTAAACATTGGCTTGTTATTTTTATTTCTCTACCTTTATTTTTAGTATGACATTTTATTTTTCAAGTAATAGTCTATGACCACTAAACACCACCCGCCTCCACACACACACAGAAACATGAACAACTGGAAGCCTAGAGAGTTCAAATAAGCTATTTTGAACATCTTGCCTTGTATTGTATATGTGTGTGTGTACATTTGTGTACTTTTTAATTTCACTCCCTCCTGATCAAAGGTTTTAAAGTAATTGTCAGTCATATATTTATTTAACAATTATTTATTAAGCAAACTTTATATGTAAAGGTATAGGGAGATTCATAACTTCTCATTATTATAGGAGTGAACACATTAACTGAAGAAGATAGACATATTGACTGTAAAAATGCATGTTGTTAAGTTTTTTTATTGGGCAAAAAAGTAGGATATATATCAACTTTCTATTAGCTATTTGACTATGAAACTCCAGTTTTTCTTCCCTCCTTTCTCCTTCTCCTCCTCCTATTTGTTTTTCTTATTCAAAATAGAAGCAAAAATCTCACTACTATTTAGGGTTTATAAACAAGTATACGGTAGCACATTTTTTCTTCATTGATCAAGAAAACTATATAATGGTCAATGAAACTCAGATATATGAATTTTTTGATTTATCAAACTAATTTCCCCAAATATAGTAGAGAAATTAAACCATTTCAGAGAAACTGGACTTTCCTCTCTGGATCTTCAGAGAAACTTTATCAAACAAATATGATGTTCTAAAGCTAGATAAGAAGAGGAGAAAAGAGGATGAGAAGGAGGGGGAAAAGGAGAAGAAAATACTTCGGGAAAACAACAAGTAATGGACATGAGCTGGAAGTATAAACTTTGTGAGACCTAGTCACAGACTGGAGCTGTGGGAGTTGGAATTGAATCATGTCAGTAAGACATCCCAAGACTCAAACTTTCTCTTAGTTCTCTTTCAGAGTAGGGAAAGACAGATTACATGTTTTACTATTAGATAAGAAATACTGTTTCCATCCTCTTTCCTTCCCTGTCTCCCTCCATTCCTCCTTCTCCCTCTCTCTCTGTCTCTTGTGATAATGAATGATTTATTCTATTGGGTAAATGAGAACAGGCTGACTACTGAAAAAATGCCTCCTGCCCAGAGGTCATTATGCAACAGTAATACACAACACAATCCAAAAAGAAAGTAGGACACTACGAAATCACAGACACAAAAATAGCTGGGTGAAACAGGACTTGAGATATTTTCCATATTCCGTAGTCCAAAGTAGTTAATAAAATTCTAGACAGAAAGAATGATGTATATGGCTATCTATGGATGTAAAAGCATATAAGTGAGTATACAGTATGACACAATTCTTAATATGTTACATTTAAATGTACACACTTGTATATTTATATATTCATACATGCATCTAAATGTCATTTCAACTGACAATCTGAAGTTATTGAAGTTTTTTGTATTTAGCATTTAATATTCATGTATTTATTAAATTGTAATAATGTATTAAGATTAATGTACGTATTTACTGTTGGACTGATACAAATTATTAAAGTGAAAATTTTGTGAATTTTTAAATACTGAGATACATGCATAGAGATTTTTATGTCCAAACCTAATGTAACTTGACAGATTTCAAGTGATATTATTTGATACTAGTGATTTTTTGACAGGGTGTTGTTACCAACATGGAGGTATTTATAACTTTCTCCCAAGATTTACTATCAACTTAGCAGTTTACAAGATATATTCAAAATTACCATATACTAGGTGATTTTTCTTTTTAGTTATTCCATGAAGTAATTGACTTCTGTTCCATGTTTTACCATTTACAACACTTTAGTCTTAAAGTGTTTAGTCTAAGTGTCTTTGGTCTTAAAACTACTTATGTCTATATTTTTTGAATCAAAAATAATAACTGTGTTTTCAATGACAAGGGAAGAGCTTGTGTGGGAAAATGTACTTAAGTCCCATGACACGGTGCTCTCAATTTAAATTAAAAATAGTCACATTCTCTAATTAAATAAGATCATTTCATTATAAGAAGATTCTGGCTTCTGAAATTAGAAGTTTATGTTACATTTTCCTTAGTGAATGAATTGTTTCTATGATAGTTTAATTCTGCATTACTTGTTATTAAAATCTTTAGTTCACATTTTTATGAGGTTCCCTCAGGGACCTGATTGTTTTGTGTACCTTTGAAGGAAAACAGTTACTTCCTAATGAGGACATGCAGTGTGGAGACAAAAACACGTTTAATGTTATAGTTCTCAAGAGCATGAGCTTTGAGGCTAGGCATACCTGTAAAAATTCCCTTCTTCACTTTCACTGGTTGTTTCTATTGCATAAGTCCTTTTTCCCCACGGGCACACATAAATCATAAAAACCTTTCCTTCCTAAATAGTCATTGCTTATTTGAAGCTCATGTCATCCAACAACACAGTGAATCCTTCCTCTCAGGCTGACTACCGTTATCTACCAACACTATACCACAGCTCTTTCCTCTTGGAAGATCTCAGTTTCTGGCTTATTAACTTCCTCCCTACCCCAACTTTAGTCTAGAAATTTAAATATTCACATGTATAAAATATGCTAATCCAGATATCTCATTTATTTTATCTCTTTATCGGCAATATTTTCAATTCCACCTCAATCAATTCTTACCATAGTCATAATCTGAATTAGCCATCACTTCCTCTCAAATATTCCAGTCTCTGAGACACTAAATTTTTCCAGATAACTTGTCCAAGCACCTCAATGCCAAAAGTCTTTGACCCTATCAAGAGCTACCTTCCGGGCTTCCCTGGTGGTGAAGTGGTTGAGAGTCCGCCTGCCGATGTAGGGGACACGGGTTCGTGCCCCAGTCCGGGAAGATCCCACATGCCGTGGAGCGGCTAGGCCCGTGAGCCATGGCCGCTGAGCCTGCGCGTCTGGAGCCTGTGCTCCGCAAAGGGAGAGGCCACAACAGTGAGAGGCCCGCATACCGCAAAAAAAAAAAAAAAAAAAAAAGAGCTACCTTCCATGACCATTCCCACCCTTGTCACCAGCTACTAGCCCTAATGGGCTTTCTCCTTTCCTAGATGTGTTTCTATGACTTACCTTTATGATCACTTCTCTTTAAATGCACTCAATTAATTGTCTCAGTCTCCTTTTAGTTTATACTCTTGATGAACTACCAATTATATATGCTATCTTCTATATGCCTATTTTATTTTTCTACCGGAGAATATGAAAACTGTTGTAGAAGAAATTGCACAACTAATTTCACTGATTTAAATGACTGATTTCTAACTTTAAATTTACACCAAGACTGCGCAGCTATTCCACTATTATATTTCTCTAATAGACTTATTTCCCCAGTCTTTAACAACAGGGTTCAGCAAACTACAGCAAGCAGGCCCAATTATACCATTGCCAGTTTTTGTAAATAAAGTTTTTTAGAACATAGATACACCAATTCATTTTATCGTCTATGATCACTTTTGCCCTAAAATGACAAAGTTGAGAAGTTGTAACAAAGATTGCATGGCCCACAAAGCTAAAACTATTTACCATCTGGTTTTTAACAGAAAAAGTTTGACCATCACTGCTAATCGCAATTTCATACCTTTTCTTTGCTCCTGAAGCCTCCCAGGTACCCTCCAGCACATTCTCTACTTTCACTGGGAAAATCTAACACATTAGTTTCCTCATCTCACCATCACAAACTTAATTCCATTTTCCTCTATTTTCCTTTTCTTCATTCTAGATTAAAAGCAGGAAGTACACTTCTTTCAACAAAAGGCTTACCATGCTTTTTTTTTTTTTTTTTTGCGGTACACGGGCCTCTCACTGTTGTGGCCTCTCCTGAATAAAGTTAAAAGGATAAAGAGAAGATTTTTTGTTTGCTAGGCAGAGGACTAATCTTAGGAAAAAATTACCAGGTTCTATACCTGTGCTTTTCCTTGTAAGCTTCCAAGTTCCCACTGATTTTACTGTATCATAAACCGAAAGGGGGTGGATTGATACATGACACTAGAGTAATCCATGACCTAGTTATTCTTCTACTTTAATAGTTCAGTTTCTCAGTGAAATTGATCTCAGGTAGACTCAAAAGAAAGAAGGCTGATTGAATTAGTTCTTATGACTATGGAAGGCCAACAATCTCCCAATTCAGAACATTTTATTTGAAAAGGAGTGCTTGTTATTCAAAGGAACTCCTAGCTGTGGAATTTTTGGAATAGAACAAGAGAAATAACATTCTAGGCAATCTAAAATCAGATTTTTTTTTTTTTTTTTTCTGTTACAGGAGGGGTATCACAGAGGGCTTTACAAAAACATCTGATTATAAACACTATTTCACAACAAAGTGTGTTTTTTTAAACTATTACAACATTAACAACAACAAAAGGAGTAGCATCAATGACTAACATTTACTGTTTGTTGGGCACTGTGTGAGTGCTTTATCAATAACCCAGGAGATAGGCATTCTCAACAAGCCCATTTTACCCATGAAGAAAACAAGGGTCAGAGAGGCGACGCATCCAAGATCACTCAGTAGCTAGTAGTACAAACCAAGGCAGGCTGGCACTTGGTTCCCTATATTTATCTCTGCACTATATTGACTCCTACATTTCTTGTGAACCCACCCAAACCTCAAAACAACAATGCCACCTAGAAGGTGATTTCAGGACATCATCAGTACCCAACTACAGACAGAGGAGCCAAAGGACTGTGGAGGAAATACACTAGAGTTATAATAGTAAGAGCTAACGCCAACTGATCCCTTTACATAAATGTATTCATCTAACATTCACAACAAACTCCATGAGGTACTTGGCTGTATCACTTTCTCAAGAGCCACATTTTACTGGTTGACTCATACTCTTAGAAACTTAAGGTAATGAATATTGAAACTGAAATCTACTGATTCTATCAATCAATCAATCTATCTATTTATCTATCTACCTACCTACCTATCTATCTACCTACATACCTACCTACCTACCTATCTATCTTTGACCTTCAATGGACTATACTGCATCTATTTTGCAACACTCTTTTCTCTATAGCCACATAAAATAGGCCACCCAAGGCAGGGAATAACAAGTAATGTGATAGGAAAGGGGCATCTGAGAAAATGTGCTGATCTGAGTGAGGTGAGGGCTGTTGTTACAGAGAATTACAAGATGCCACTCTGGAGGGCTCTGAAGAGTATAAGGCATGGTTAAATTCGTTATCTTCTTTATTCCACGTGACAACTCCCAGGAATGTACTATTATTGTCATTTGGGGAGATTAAATGCCTCATTAAGCTAACAGTCCATAGTGGTAAAAAATTTAACACACTTCTATCAAACTCCAAATCCTGATAGTTTAATATCTGAAGTGATTTCAAAAAAGGAGAAAGTGGGTAAAAACATCTTACTATGTACCAGACACGAGGAGATTTTTATTTCAAGAGGGACAAAACAGACACACCTGGTCTCACAATGATAATCTGTTTTGTTGGTAAAAGTAGGTTTGAAGTTGAATGTCTGTGTCCTTTTATACTCATATATTAAATGATAGTGGTTGCATCTCACGGAAAAACCCGAACGAACTTTTTGGCCAACTCGATATATGGAGAGAAATCACTGGGGCGAGGTTTGGCTTGGCTGCGCACTCCTTCACTTCCCCTGGATATTCTCCCAAGAAGTGGAGTGACAGCAGAATCTTAATTTACTGAGAAGAGGCTGATTACGGTCTTGGTAATGATCTTTTTGAGTCTGAAAGGAAAAGGAGGACAGCCAGTCGGGCTTTTCCCCTGTTAGCAATACTTACTTCCAGGCAGTCTGTATTTGGGAGCCTTTTATATGCTCTCTCTCTCACACATGAGCTCACCTATTCTGTATCTATTTAGTTAGTTTACAGGTCAGTTATTTTCGTGTGTGTGACTGGACTTTGAGATTTGTCTGGCATTCGCTGAACATACATGTACTGCATATTTACCTCTTGACAGGCATTATATTAGACTCTGGGAAGCAAAACAGATAATGTATGTGCTCCCCAGGGGCTTCTAGTCTGGTGAGGGTGAGAGAAAATTTTTTAAATAAAATGAATATGTAATATGTGAGGTAGCTATATGATCATTAAGACAAAGGAAGGGGATAGAGAATTATGGGACAGAGTTTGGTCATATAGACTGATCAGGGGAACCTCTCATTTAAAGGACAGGTATAAAATTATGGAAAGTTTGGGCTGAGGCTGGCTTTTAATAATATGTACAAAATTATGTACGATAATATTCTTAAAGTAAATAAACTATAGGAGTAAAAAGAATGAAACCGACACTCAGAGAAATACAAGAGCTAAGAAACAAGGCTTCACTGAGAAGAATGATATGATAATAAACTGAGTTCTTCACATGCAAATTCCTGGTTCACATGCAAATTCCTGAGTTCTTCACATGCAAACTCCTCATGGGGTTTAGTTGTGTTTCCTGACCATGCATTATTCCACTGTTAAACCCTTTGTGATTAAGCTGGCTGTTGACTACTTGCAGCCAAATGTTACATGAATATACAACTGCATTCACAGAGTAAAACAGAGTTTTCAATTTCACTTCATGGAAAGCTCACACTTTCAGGCTACTTCATGGAGACATACGGGTAAAGGAACGAGTGAAAGACCTTTTCCGTAATTCAGATCTTCTCCTCTCTTCTAGTCCTTCTTCAGTAAACTTGGACTGTACCTAAGACTTGGATTCTTCCTTCCCTGAGGATGTTCTCTCCACCAACCACCCCCCCACAACACGCACACATGCACACACAGAAGGTTTTCTGGGCCTCATTCAAGTGGACATCTTGTGGGACTGAAGCACCAGTCTCTCAGACATTTTTAGGAACTTCTCAATCACAAGATGACCATGATTTTTTTTTTAAATGAAATGAAGACATTTTTAATAAAAGGTTAAACTTAAAATTTCCTACTTTTATTATATCCTGAGAGAACTTGGGTGCAATTAAATAAAGTTAGGAAAGAGCTCCAGTGCAATAAAATGAAATAGTATATCTCTGCCTGAAGACTAAAAACAAAAAAAAGAAAAGAAAAAAGGATTGCGTTGCCATCTTTCTCTAGACTTGGTTTCTTGAGTTTTGGTCCCTCAACTAAACATCAGCAGGAAAATAAATTTGGGAAACTAATTTAACACCATCATTTAACATATGAGTATAAAACAACACAGGCATTCAACTTCAAACCTACTTTTACCAGCAAAACAGAGTATAATTGTGAGACCAAGTATGTGTTTTTTCCCTCTTGAAATACAAAATTTCCTCGTGTCTGGTACATAGTAAGACTTCTGTCATCGCTATCATTCCTATCATCATCATCTTCATCAACCTCATCATCATCTTCAGTATGTATTAGCTGAGGATAAGACTTTAAGACTGAGTAATAAATGACCAGAGAAAAAAATTTTCAGGAAGTATATGAGTTAAGTAAATGGATGGAATTCCAACAGAATGCAATTTTCCAATGAACCTCTGAAAGTGAAATACCAGAAATTTACTGTGCTTATTAACACCATGGAAGAGGCACAAGAAGCTGCAGTAATTTAAGCTTTATGTAACTCCAGTTAAAGCTGCAGTAATTTAAGCTTTATGTAACTCCAGTTTAAGTTGTATTTTCATTTTACTCACTTGATAATGGTTTTATAATATGCTTTTGGTGGGGATGAGGTAGATAGTCCATGACAACCTTTCCTGAATAAGTAAATATTTTAAGATAAATAATAGATTTAGAAGATTCAAGTACTGGTTCAGAAACATATTAGTTTTTTATTTTGTATCCTCTTAAAGCTCTTGAGCCTCATCAGCAATAGTGGAATGATTATGATAAAATCTGCATTTGGGGCCGCTGTGAATCTTAAATGAGATGAGGTGTGTGGAATAGAGGGTGCCTAGTATGTAGTGATTGTTCAACAGACATAAGATGCTTTCCCTTCAGCCTTAGTCAGATTTCAGTCATCATAACTAGGCTCCAGGTAAAACTTGAGGATAAATTTAATGAGATCAGATTCTTATAAATGATAAGTAAAATTGTAAAGTCCTATGAAGTGTAAAGCAGTATTCTTATCCTTATCATAGCAAACCTTGTTAAATTCAATAAGGTGTTAATCATAGTGTTAATATGCAGTGTGTTTCTGATGCTTTACTTTCAGAGACTGTTCAATAGGGAATCACAATCATTTGGAATACTTTCCTTTTAATTAACTCATATGTTGCTTGAAAACATTTCTCTTTAGACGTTACTGTTAATTCCTGACACTGTTGTCTAAGCTAATACCATTTTTTACAAGTTCTCAGAGCAATCCCTCTTCTCTCTCCTTCTTTTCCTGGTTATCCTTTTATGCTTTTATCTCTATTTTAGATTATGACAGGAATGTTCCCAGAACAGTACTAGGCATTTATAAGTTCTTATAAATTTACATGAGGTTCAAAAATCTTCTGACAGGTATACTGAGAAATACACTAGTTAGAAGCACAGAATACTGGAGCTAGAATAAAATTTAGATATACATTAAGTCTACTTTATTTATTTACCATTAATTAAAATGATTCTTAATAGCTTTATGTTGGAAACAGTCTGGCATAATGGACGTATCTGCATATCAAACTCCAGCTCTACTATCTCTGCTGTGTAAACCTGGACCGGTTACTTAACCACTTTTAAGCTTCATTTTCCTCAGTATCAAAATACTAATAAAAATATAATCACCATAGTGTTGGTGTAAGGATTAAATGAGGTCATATATAAAGGTAGCTGACATATCAAATGAGGCAAAATTCATTAATGACAGTATATATTATTTAGCTAGTATTACAAAGCACTTTCACATATATCATCTCACATATGATAATCTCGCTATCTGATAGAAAGGATAGCATAAATCTCATTTTATAGGTAAAATCTCTTGTTAGTAAGTAATGAGGCCAGGGCAGGAACCAGAATCTACGTTGCCTACCTTCTAATTCTTTTTGTACTTTAAGTATTCAGTCAAATGTCTTTTGACTCATTTGCCTGACACAACAGCATATTCTGCAGATATTGAGCAGCTCATCTAGGACAAGTTTTCCCCTTATTTTTTAAGCCAAATGCTCATGACTATTCCTTTATTTGGCCTTTCAATGCCTCCGAAAGAGTTTCTCTTAACCCAGAGGCTGGCACAAAGGCAAGAGTTAAGGTTGACTAAGTAAGTCCTTTCATATGTCCCTATTACTTATTTAAACCAAGATATTGGAGTAGCTTTCAAAATAGTTTGAAAAAAATATCATTTGAAGCTAATTATTAATAAAACAAGAGAATTATGATGGAATTAATCTAGCAACAAACATTTAATAAGGATATATATGAATATTTTTCTAAACAGTACATGCATTAGGAAAACAAGTTTAATTTGTTGAAGGCGTCATAAAATCAATATAACAATTTCTCTGACCAAACCTTTATGGATGGTATAATTTTAGACTCTATTTGTTATAAATACTCCTGTAAAAAACTTCCAGCCAAATTTCCAATTACATTTCAAAACAGGACTCTATCCATAGTTAATGCAATTTTGGCTATGCCATGTTTTCAGGTAACTCTAAAACAGGAAAGCACAAGACATTTTTCAGCAGAGTTTGTTTTCATGAGACTGCATAACATCTTTGCTGACCAAACAGGTTCCAATAATTTGTGCCTGCAAGGTTTTTTTAACGTCTTCCCCGTACTGTATCACTATGTAGCTGAGAAAATGCTTTTCTGTATGCAAAGTGGTACAAATCCTACTCTCAGTTATACATACACTGAATACCCAGTACATAAGCACATACTACATTCCATGTTTAAGTTAATAAGAAATCAAATATTGATAATCTCCAGGGAAACTCAAGACACTATTCATACCAGACACTCAACTGTAGTTACAGTAGTCATCCATTTGTAAACATCAAAGAGTTCACATCTCAAAGCAGCATACATTAATTGTTACATAAAGAGTAAGTTAAGACTTGATACATGGTGGGTAAACTAAAAGGCAGTGCCAAAATTCATATTGTTAAAAAGAAACTTGAGGGGAATTCCCTGGCAGTCCAGTGGTTAGGACTCTGTACTTTTGCTGCCAAGGGCCTGGGTTCAATCCCTGGTCTTGGTCTCCTGGTTGGGGAACTAAGATCCCACAAGCCACGCAGCACAGCCAAAAAAACAAAAAACAAAAAGAAAAAAGAAGAAAAGAAACTAACTATGAATAGAAAGATACTTGAACATAGCTAATTTCCCTAATCTCCCTTAAATATGATTGATATGCCAATACTATTATTAAAAGTATTTATGCATATCATAAAATTTGTGTTATCACTAGAAATATGCAAAAGTGGTCTCTCAAAATATGTCAAAATTAACATGTCACTGTGATTGACATAGGTAAGATTGTAGGGGAGGCCAAGATAATGCTGTGTGTGTGTGTGTGTGTGTAGTTTAATATAAATTGTTTCATATATTGTTATACAAAAATAAATATGTATTTATTATAAATGCATGTAATGCATGTATTTTGTTTATCAATGATATATGCTTATCTATTAATTTATGTACGAATATACATCATCTAAATAATGTGAAGATGCAACATGATTGATACATGTTATATGAGTGATGCATGAATAACATGCTCAATTGAAAAGTATGAACTACCCATGTATACACAAAGTTGTATAATAAAATAACGAACGGTAAACACTGGAGGTGATTCAAATAGAACTGTCCAATCTAACTTGAAAGACAAACTATATAACAGGAAAATAAACAAACGATAGAGAGAGAGCGAGAGAGAGAGAGACAGAGAGAGAGACAGAGAGAGAGAGAGAGGAAGAAAGAAAGATAGGTAAAGCTCCTAGAAGGATACCAACCAAACTTGAAGAGAAAGATATTTGGGAAAAACTAAAACAGAATAAGGGCCAGATGTGAATTAAATTACAGTAATTTCAGAATTTTGCTAAGGAATAGCAAATAACCAAAAAGATGCCATATCCTGTAGCTTGAAGGATTAATTCCACTGAACGTGTAAGAAAGAAAATTTAATATAAAACCTTCAAGCTTATAGAGGATAATGTAAAATTTTCCAAAAATGTTTTATGAAGCCAGAATTAACCTGACAAACATTTTAGAATTAAAAAACAAAAGTGACCTTCTAATTTTGTGAATTCATATTTTTTAAAGCCAACATATAATTATTAGCAAAATATGCCTACTACATAGCACTATCTGTATGGCAAACTGTGATTTGAATTATGAAAAAGACAATAGTAGGAAATAGAGGTCACAGAAATGAAAGTAAACAGTCTAAGGAGACATATAATCATCGAAAAATTGACTATGGCAGATCCGTTCGGAAAATAAAGAAAATTCTGATTGTGAATTTGAAATCTTTTAGAGAGTGTTATGCACAACAACTTTTGTTGGCAATGTTTTGAGTAAATGAAAATAAAATCTGTATTTCTTGCTCGGACTCTCATAGGAAGAAGAGAAAAGAGCAGCCACAGAAGTTAAGAATACTGCTTAGGAGCCAGAAAACAATGAAATATACTAGAGTATGGACCAACTTCTGAGTGGAAATAAAACATGGACTTTTTTTACTCAAATACTCATGATAAAGGTGGTAAATCTTGAAAAAGTGAGGGAGGCTATATTGTCTATTACGTGAAGAGGAGCCATATAAAAAAAGATATCAAAGGATGGTTCAGCAACATGAAGAATTCTATTAATGTAACATTCCATGTTAATAAGGTAAATTCAAAAATACATGATCTGAAAAGTCTTAATTTCTTTCAGAGTAATTGTTTGAAATCAAAACCTCTCAGTGAAACACAGCATGCCATTTAAATATGTTCACTATCATCACTGCAATTCATAACTATGGATTTTATATACAATATAATAAATCATGAAGAGGAAATAAGACCTATAATTTAAAAAAAGAAATGGCAAAAACATTTATGATTTGAACATGACATGACTATCTACTTGAAACCTGAGGAGAATCCACTGAAAACAATTATGCTATCTAACATGAAAGTAAAATGGGTAGTTATAAAACAAATATATGAAAAGTATAGTTTCCCTAGATATCTAAATTATCCTGAAAAAAATGCAACAGAAAGCAAGACCTAATTCATAAAAACAATTGTAATGAACAATATCATAAAAACAAACAAGTAGTTAGAATCACCAATATAAAGGAAGCTACACAAATTTTTTTAGAGACACAAAATAGGACCTGACTGACTCCCTAACAGGAAACCCAAAATTAGTAAGATGTTAATTCTATGCAAATTAATATAATATATAAATAAATACAATTCTAATATAAGTACTTATTTAATGAAACTTTAAAATAGTTTTATATTCAGCAGGAAGAATAAAACTTTGAATAGAATAATTTTTTACAAAAAAGTGAAATCAAAAGAAACTTGTTCCCCCATGTACTAAAATATGACAGATATAGTAATTACAATGTTATAGTTCTGGCATAGAGACTAGTAGGGCAAGCAATGGAAAATAATTGTGAGCCAGAAAGTTATAGACATATATATGACATTTTTCTTGATATTTAGATTTCAAATCAGCAGGGAGAGAAAAGGATTTTTTAGTAAATCATATTGTGATAACATAATCATTTGGGAAAATAAAATGAACAGCACACTTTCTGTCCTAGAATGGCTTCAGACTATGTTCATTTCATTGAAATACCAGCTTTTAACATTTATCATCTAGATTAGGCTGATTAGGATCATGTGACCCCTACAGAGGTCAAAATTCTGACAGTTGTCAAATGTGCAATACATTAGTCTCTACTAGTTTACTTATGCTATTTTACAACTGAAAATATTAAGGGGAAGAAATCTGATACTTTCTTTTTTAACTTTTTGAGGAAAAGTGACACTTTCCATTGAATATATCTCATTATCAGTTTACAAAGGGTTTAGTTCCATTCATTCATTTCCTTAATTAAATATTTTGCTGAATGCCTAACATGTATGAGTCACTATTTTCATTTCTATGATTTTATTTTGACTTGTTTTGTTCTCTTGACACACACATTATTACTTGAGAAATTAGAAAATATATCAGCAAACAAGGACCTCTGCTATGTGAAGAAAGTGGTGAACTTCAAGCGAACCTGGGCTATCAAACTTCAGAGACCCCTCTGCAATATATCCTCTCATAAACAATATCACAATCAAGACATATTACAGCAGGATCACGCACTGCACACACTGCAAAATTCTTACTCCTTAAAGAAACAAACATCCATTCTGGATGTTCACAAAGAAATAGAAATGTTTGAGTGCAGTTGAGACACTGGATTTCAGGTACCTATGTCAATGAGAATGCCCAAAGCAGATGACAAATAGTTAATTATAAGAGAATAAGAAGCACGGAAGAGAGAATGGAAAAAAAAAAAAGGAAATTTGGGAGTACTTACTGAGTAGAAGATAACAGAAACATTAGGAATAGCTACTTCCTTGTTTATTTCAACTTCTGCCACACATTCTTTTAAATCAGTGGGTCAGCACTTTCAAAATTTCTTTTCCTTCTTTATTCAACTTACTGATATCATATTGCAAAAATATGAAATATCAATGCTAATTCTTAGGAATTCTTTTTCCTTTAATTCATAATACAAGTATTAAATCAAGTATCAATATTTATATATATATTTTTTTCAATATTTGTATTTTTTTAACTTTTTTTTTTTTAGTGGTTTGAGAGATGGCAATTTTAAAAAAATATTTATTTATTTTTGGCTGCATTGGCTCTTCATTGCTGTATGCAGGCTTTCTCTAGTTGCAGCGAGCAGGCGCTACTCTTTGTTGCGGGGCACAGGCTCCTCATTGCGGTGGTTTATCTTGTTGAGGAGCATGGGCTCTAGGCACGCGGGCTCAGTAGTTGTGGCTCATGGGCTCTAGAGTGCAGGCTCAGTAGTTATGGTGCATGGGCTTAGTTGCTCCGCGGCATGTGGGATCTTCCTGGACCAGGGATTGAACCCGTGTCCCCTGCATTGGCAGGAAGATTCTTAACCACTGTACCACCAGGGAAGTCCATCGATATTTATATTTCAATCCCAACAATTTATTTCATTTTTGCCCTAAACATTTCAAAGTAATACAACCACGTATGTTAACCTATTTAATTCTCATTTATAACGAATACATATGTAGTACTAGGAAATTACTTCAAGGAATATTTATATAACGAAAAAAAATTCCAAAAAAGTGTTTGTCTACATATAATGAGACAGCAATTTAAAAACAACGACAATAAAAGAGTATTTTTTATGGCTCCTATTACCTAAAGACCGTATACCTAAGCTGTCTTAATGCTCTTGACAAGGTATCTGTATACCCCCAAGAGCTATGGAAATCTCTCAAGGCCCCAGTCTTTGGTTCTTTATCTTATTACGCTTTCCTATTTCTGTGTTTCCCCTCTTGGTTTGGATACTGCAATAATCTAATCCCATCTTATGAGAATCTATGCTAAAATTTCTATCTAGCTTTTGAGATCAAGAGAAGTAATATCCATTGTAGTCCAGCAACTCTACGAATAGTTCCACTATACCCTCAAAGCAATCCCTGATCTCTAGGGACCCAGTGTGAGTGACCCTATGCTTTTGTTGTATTTCACAATGATATTGCAATACTTAGGCTCCCAGTGCCTGAGCCCTGTTCACTAGCTGTGCCTTATTTGATTACAGGCTGTATAGATGGCAGGATATTCCCAGAAATGCAAACCCCTGGATCCTTCTGCACCACCCTCCAGATTCCTGTTCTCCTGAATTCTTTCTGTTCAACCAGCAGTAAAGATGAATTTAGAGTACTCTTGTACTAAACCTCCAGAAGCCTTTCCAACTTCTGCTTGCCATTTTTGATGTTTAAATGAAGTATTTAATTGAGAAATTAAAGACACCCTCAGCTGAGAACATACATATTACTCTGCTCAGAACACTCCTTTTCACACAAATATGAGCCCCTCCCCCTACACATACTCACAAGGATTCCTGCACATACTGACTATGCAATAAAATCTAGGAGTTCTTTAAATCGTCCCCTCCCCCTTCAAACAAACAAACAAACAAACAAAGATCAACAAAATGTAACTAAGCAGGACCCTGTGGGGCCTTTCCTCCCCCCATGTCCTCTGCCTGCCTCTTGTTTGTGGAAACCTGTAGTCTCCCAGGCCTCCCCTGAGTCACACAAGATTGGCTCAAGAATTAATGATTCTTAGTGACAAAAGTGACAGTCGGCCCAGGAGTGACAAAAGTAGCAGTCGGCCCAGGAGAACTGGCAACAATCTAAACAGTAAATCAGCCATATAGTGGTCACAGAATCTTTAGTTCCTCTCTGCAGTACTTAGATAACAGTACCTGATACACATTTCCTGAGTTGTTTTACAGATGCTAAAACCCCCACCAAATGGAAGACGTTAACGACTTAATGACCAGGAGCACATAGCCCCCAGGCCTATTGGAGCTTGAGGATTGATAATGTTAACGCTAGCTATGACACTCACCATCAAACAATTAGAGAATTGTGCACCAGCTGATTACATACCCTGCAACTCCCCTCACTCACCTTGCCTTTAAAAATGCTTTCCTGAAAATCATCATCACAACCTGGTGTCAGCAGACTGGCTTTACTGCCAGTGGACAAGCAGACCTAAGTTTGGTTCAGTAACAAAACACTCTATGAAAGAAATTCATGAAATATGCCAGAAATCCCTGTACGCTGGGGGAGTGTTCCTGCCTTATTTGCTTCAACTTTCATAATATTGCCATCTTTATATGAGGTCCAGTAAGATTCATTCCTAGTGAACCCCCCTAGTCAGTACAGAAATATTATATGGAAAAGTGTTGGCCTCAGTGAGAAGATACATTTTCTAAAACCCTGTGATTACACAGCATTATCTTAGTGTCTCCTGCCATGTATCCTGGGAAATATATTGCTGTACAATTAACAGGAGCATAGTCTTAGTACGTTGATCAAGCTAGAATTGCTTCTTTAACAGCTCCCTTCCCACACAGAGCTTAATTTAAATTCCCCAATAAAAATTACATATGACTACTCAGTAAAGACTTGGGGAGTTGCTTCAAGCTCTACTATTTTCAAATCCTGAACCCCTTTGCTCTGGTGGTTGCCCTATGTTCAGCTTCTTCCCTAATGCTGTTCCATGTAAATGAAGTCCAAACATTTTGATTTTGTGATTGCCTTTAGCTCTATACTTTGCAATTTGGGAATTATCTGTGTCCTACTTTCTGGCTTTAAACCCAGGCCTTTGGAACTTTTTCTAGACTTTCACTTGTCTTTATGAAAACAGATCTCTAACCTGATTTTTACAGCTACATATTGATTTGGAAGTCAACTAGAAGGTAATCTCCATAAGAGCAGGAATATTTATACTAATGTATCCCAACATCTGGAGTAATGCATAAGTGTTTAGTTTATATTTGTTGAATAAATAAATGGATGAGGAATCTGTGTCGCAAACAGATAATTTTTTGAAAGTTTCACAGTTAATTACTAATGGAAGAAGCAGCGGAACCCAGGTTGCCACCCAGGCACTTTCTAATAGACTTCATTGCCTATAGTTTTCTTTTTTCTTCTGGTGACAAACCAAATATATTTATTAAATATTTTTAGTAAACAGTAATTAGGAGGGATTTACTGTACTTTGAGTTTGAGTTTAAAGTGTGAAATTGTAGTAACCAGCCTCCAAGATGGCTCCCAATGATACCATGTCCTGGTGTGCACGACCTTGACTGTGGGCTGAAATTATTGACTCCCTCTTGAACAAGGTAAAGGCTACCTCCTGAGAGATCCTGAGACAGAATCATCTGACTTGACTCAGTTATACCATATCAGGCTTCTGACCCCTCAGAAACTATGTGGGATAACATATGTTTTTGCTTTTAAGTTCTAAGTTGTGGGGTAATTTGTTAAGCAACAACAAATAACTAATAAAATCATTTTTAAAATAAATGTACCACCATTTACAACCAAAATTATGAAGTAAAAAATATTATATATATACACCACATACACATATCTGTGTGTAATATTTATACATTATATATTTTGTTAAAGCTGTCTCTATATGTATTACATATGTTATATATCTGTGGAGTCCCTTAGGTTAATAAGATCATTCAACACAGAGGGGTATTTCTGAAAATTGCCGAAGTAAATTCTGAAGTCATCTAGAATGAAGGCTGCGATCCCCTGTGCTTTGGGGTTTGCCTCACTGTGCTCCTAGATGCCACACGATAGCTGCAGTATTTGCTGGGGTTTTTACAGCAGACACGATACATAGCCCACAGTGACCAGAGTAGTACTGAAACTGAGCAGGACCCTGTGGGGCTCCTGGGCGTGGAAGCCTTTCTGTATTCCCCATTTCTTGGGACTAGGCTTCAGCTTCCATGACCTTCCCTGAGTTCCAAAGGGTAGGTTCAAACGGTTGCTAATCAGGGAAGGGAGGGGATACAGAGACAAGGGAGGAGCAGTCAAGAAACAATAGCGCAGCCTTGGGGCAGGATCCTGGTTCTGACTCGAGTACACATGAAAGTATCTTTGAGCTCTTCTGCAGAACTCAAACTCCCAACAACTGGGAGATGTTACTACTTGATGAAGCATTCTTCATTCCAGAGAGAAGGTCACAGTTTGATAACCTTGAGCACCATAGAAGCTCATCAGGAGACCACCTGTGGCCAGATTAAAGCCATGCAGGCTCTACACATACCCTGATCCTTATCAGCAATCCCGCCCTTGAACCATTGCTATAAACCTCCTCACCAAATCCCCCCTGGTTGGGACACAGTTTCTAGGGCATGAGCCAACTGTGTCCCCCTTTGCCCGGCAAAGCAATAAAACTATTCTTTTCTATTTCACACAAAAATCTGTCTCTGAGATTCAATTTGGCACTGGTGCACAGAAGCTGAGTTTTCAGCATCAGTACCAAGAAGTATCTGTAGGTCACAAATGCTGTCATATTACACCTTGAACTTGGCCATTTCTGGATGTTTCCATGCAGATCCTGGAAAAGAGCACTCCTGTGAAGAACATGGAATATTCAAGGCTGTTAATCAGATATCAGATGGTATATGAGGCCTGCAGCAAAACAACTGACTTCCACTTCTTTGCTGTGAAGCAAACTGCTGATATGCTTCACTACATCTTCAGTCACTAGCTTGGAAGAGAGTTCTCTGACTTCAGCTATGTTGTTCTCCAAGCCTTGAATGAAGAGTGCCAGTCCTCAGTTTTCAATAAATTGCTTGCAGGCAGCTAGAGATTCATCTTCAAGATTCCAAAGTGCTTTCGAAGTAAACAAGAGAGCGACATCATGTGAATTCTCAGTATTCTTTTGTTTTCCTACTGCTAGAAGATCCTTGATTGCCATGAAGAGCTTTCCTTTAGGTTGTGAAGTTTGCTGAGATGAGCGTTGCACGGCTAGAAAAGAGTTGGAAGCTCACTGCCACTATGTGCATGCCTTCAGAGCCATCTCGTAACAAACTTGGCAGCATCATACCAGTCTAATGGAACACTGGCATGGATCCTTGCCAAGGCATCACACCAAGGAATTAACTGGTTACTCCCTGAGGGAAACTCCATAGCTTCGGAAGACTTTGTATTCCACCACATCTTTCAGAACACAATCTCTCCAAGGTAACAATCAGATCTTTCAGGCAGACATTAGCCAGAGTAAGGAGATGCCTCCTCTTGCACCATGTAGCAGCCCAGGGCATCCTTTTGAAAGTAGAGAGGGACAATGGTATTGTTCCAGAAGCTGTGGTGCAAGAAGTGAACCAGTAAACCATGATGCCCAAGAAGGGAGAAGGTGTCAAGCTGGGCCTGGATTCCTGTGAGATGTAATATGGGCCTACTCTATGAATAGGGCACACTGCACTCCTATTGGGAATGTTTTAATATCTACCAAATTGAAATGATAGGATACAATTTTCTTGATCTAAAGTAAATTTCAAAACTTCCTATGGAAATAATTAATGAATAATTAAAAAAATAAGAAACTACAACAAAGACATATTCCAATGAAATTTTAGATATTAAAGTATATCAGATAAATCCTAAAATTATCACCACTGGGGAAGGGGGCAGGATATTTAAAATATGGTAAGGCAATGGATTAACAACCACAGAGTTTAAAGAGAAGAGATTTTGACCAAATAATTAATGGCTCCAAGGCAATGCTTCAAATCAAGAAAATAATCAAAATAAAAGGAATATCATAAAACAAGTAGAGATGATAAAAAATAATAAAATTTTCTCAATAATAATCCTTAACATGGCTATAAAAGCATTCAGATGTTACTTCAAAAAACTGAAAGAAAACACATTAATATGTAAGAATAATAATTTGGATGAAAAAAATCTCTGATTATATCAGCAAAAATTCTAGGTAGTATATTTATGTTCAGAGGGGTAGTATTTTTCTTTTTCACTGGGATGATTTTTATTTTTGGTACAAATTGATGCACAGTATCAAAGACAGTGCATCTGTGTTTTTATATATAGGTAACATGTTACCCCCCAAAAACTTATCCCATTACTTAGTACCTTAAAAAAATTCATTTATTATGTGACACAATTTTTTGAGGGATCAGAATTGAAATGAGAATATGTAATTTCAAAATCATTGGAGAAGAATAAAAATGGCAAAAAATACTTTTCAAAAATGTTAACAAAACAAGAACTAGAGAAGGAAATATCAAGGAAGCATATAATACAGAAATGTATAATAACTTTATTACAGCAAGATGGAGACAATAAGCTTTGATTGGATCCAAAAGCAAAATCTAACATTATGCTGTTATAAAGGAAAATGTGAGAAATAAATGTTATAATTAAGTGGAATTAAGGAATTGTCTGTTCTCATTCTTAGCCCTCAGAGCCACTCTCCAGCAGCAAAAATAGATCACTTAATTGAACTAATTAACTGAAGTCTTTCAGAGTCCCTAAGAAGGCAGATGTTAAAAATTGTTGTAATACTTTCCATTCCACTAAATGAATAGAAGAGAAACTAAATGCCCTAAGGCACAATACGAGGGACCTATTGATTAGAAGTATGGGAGAGGGTTTTTATCTAAAAGGAAGAAAAATATATCACTTTAGAAAATTATATCATTTCATGTAGGATCAATCAAACCAAAAACCATCTACCAGTAAGAATAGTATTTTAAAGACCACAATTGAGATCTTAGGTTATTGCTTTGAATTGGGTTAGAGTATTTCATTCCTCACTTAATTATGCTTACAAGCCTGGGAAATGGCAAACATTGATGATCATCCAGCAGAAACCTAGGGCATTCCTAAAGCTAGTAGACCAACTATTGAGGGCATTTTCTGTTGAAAGGATCAAGGGACCAAGCTCTCTTCTTGTGAGCAGGGACACAGTTTTCTGAGAAGTGAAGGGTATCATTTGGTGTGAAGAGATAGCAGTCATTCAACAAATAGTTATTGTTTTACCTTATGTTTCACACAAAGTACTGAGGATAGAGTAGTGAACAAGGACTACAATGTTCCTCTTCTTCATGGTATTAAGTTCTAGTAAGGTAACTTAGAAAGTGAACATAACATAAAAGGAATCAATTAATTGGGGATTATACATTCAGAGAGTGAATGAGAAATTCACCTAAAAAGAGTGGTCAGGGAAGCCCTCTCTGAGGATGGACTGTTTTATCAAACCATAATGAGATACAGCTAGGTACATAAAATTCCGGGGTTGTGTGGGGAAGAATTCCAGACACAGGGAAAAAATGTGTAAAAGCCCAATGGTAGAAATAAGCCATGCTTTGTACAGAACAAAAAGCCAGACAGAGTGGCTGTAGCACAGTATTAAGGAGGACAGTGAAGAGTGAAGTTTTAAGAGATAGATATTAGCTATAGTATATAGACCACAACAACATGTTTGGATATTATTCAAGGAACAATGAAAAGCAACTGGATAAAGTTAAGCATATGGAATGAGGATGGTAACTGGCAGAGGGTGGAAAATGTAGGGCTGCTAATTTTTTTTTTTTAAGGCTACTCTGTTTGCTATGCTGAGAATTAATGGGAGGGGAACCAATTAGAAAGCTACAGTTATAAGCTTAGTGAATATTAGTATAGTTTTAACCAGGGAGGTAACAGGAGATATGGAGAGAAATAGACTCAGTACATATTTATATTTGAGATAGAATGAATAAGACTTCTTAATGAATTAAATAGGGTAATAGTGGAAGAAACAAATGAATAAATTAACTACTAGGTGATTTGGCCTGACAAACTAGGTGAAAAGTCTTAGGATTCACGTATACAAGAAAAATTGGAGAAAGAAGTAGTCTTGAAGAAACGGAGAGTGTGATTTATAATTTTCTTTTGTACACTTGTAAATCTGATAAGTCTATTAGATGCACAAGCGATGATGACCTTTAGATGTACAAATGAAGAAAGTTGAATATAACATGATATATATGTACATACATATACTTTATGAGCACAAATATATGGATTATATATTAAATTATATATACTAAAATTACCTTAACACAGGATGATTTCTGTTTTGCCAGCTTCATTGAGGCATAACTGACAAATAAAATTTACATACATTTAAAATATACAGCTTGATGTTTTGATGCATGTAAATATTGTGAAATAATTACCACAATTAAGCTAATAAATATATCTATTACCTTGCATAGTTACCACTTTCGTTTCTTTCTTTTTTTGTCATGAGTATGCTTAAGAGCTATCATCTTAGCAAATTTTGAATTTCAAGTATACAGTACAGTATTGTTAATTATAGTCACCATACATACTGCATATGTGTATATATATATGCATTATGCATATATATTACATTGTATTATACTATATACTATATATAAATACAATGTACCATATATACTATGTAATATGTATATAATGTACTAGGCATATATATTGATGGGGATCAGGGCAGGGTGTTTCAGAATGTGTCATTTTGGCATGTGAATTACAGATTATTTCAAATTGAAGACAATCAAGGCCCAACAGACTCAAGAAGAGCTTTTTAGCTACCCCTTAACTGCCTAAAAGAATTTAGATAAGGCACCTGTACCAGGAAGAGAGATATTAGCAAACATAACTTTATTTTTGCATCAGAAGGACTTAGCCACATAGCACAGCAAACAGGCAGACATACGTTTACCAAACATATGCTCTTCCCATCTTCCTGTGAATTGTCTTAATCCCCTTTGAAGTTCCAGACCCCTCCCCGCTTCTCCTTGGCTCAGGATGGCATATAAATCTTAACACTCTGACGGTCAGAGAGCTTGGTATCTTTGGGATTCCCATGTGTATGAAATTAAATTAAATGCTTTTCTCCTGTTACTCTCTCTTTTGTTACAGGGGTGTCTTAGCCAAGAACCTAGAAGGATAGATGGGAAATTATTTTTCCTCCCCTACAGCATACTATATTAGATCTCCACAACTTATTCATCTTGTATAACTAAAACTTTGTATCCTTAGACCAACATTCCCCCATTTCCCCATGGCCCTAGCCCTTGGTAACATCCATGCTACTCTCTGTGTCTATGACTTTGACTACTGTAGATCCCACATGTAAAATGTTTTTATATACAATGCATACAGAGTGTAGGTTAAGTTTCAACTTACTGTCTCCACAAGTATTTAAAATTAGGTTAATTATTTTCTGATGAAATTTGTTAAATCTAGAACTTAAGAACAAATGCGATAGATCTCTCCCTGCCCAGATTAAAATTCTAGGAAACTGAGAAACAATCTCAATCATTATCAAGGAAGAAAAGATAGTAAAAGTTGAACTCTCAAGTATTCAGAAATAAATAGCAATGAGAATGCATAATATTAAAACTTACGGAATTCAGGAAATATTTCACCAACGGAAGATATACTTCCTTTAATTTATTATGGGAGTAAATAAAAATAAAGTCCTACTCAAGATGCTTGAAAATAAAACAAATAAACCCACAGGAAATATGAGACTAATTTACAACAAAGTCATTAATGAATTAGAAAACAATGGACTTGCAGAATGGCCATCATTAAAAAGTCTACAAATAACCAATGCTGGAGAGGGTGTGGAGAAAAGGGAACCCTCCTACACTGTTGGTGGGAATAAAATTGGTGCAGCCACTGTGGAAAACAGTATGGAGGGTCCTCAGAAAACTAAAAACAGAATTACCATATGATCCAGCAATCCCACTCTTGGGCATATACCCAGACAAAACTATAATTCAAAAAGATACATGCACCCCTGTGTTTATGGCAGCATTATTCACAATAGCCAAGACATGGAAACAACCTAAATGTCCATCAACAGATGAATGGATAAAGATGTGGTACATATATACAATGGGATACTACTCAGTCCTAAAAAGGAATGAAATAATGCCATTTGCAGCAACATGGAAGCAAATAGGGATTATCATACTAAGTGAAGTAAGTCAGAAAGAGAAAGTCAAGTATCATATGCTATCACTTAAATGTAGAATCTAAAATATGACACAAATGAACCTATCTATGAAATAGAAATAGAATCAGGGACAGAGCAAAGAGACTGGTGGTTGCTAAGAGGGAGGAGTTGGGGGAGGCATGGACTGGGAGTGTGGGATTAGCAGATGCAAATTGGTATATATAGAATGGATAAACAGCAAGGTCCTATTGTATAGCACAGGAAACTATACTCAATATCCTGTGACAAACCATAATGGAAAAGAATGTGAAAAAGAATGTATATATGTGTATAACTGAGTCACTTTGCTGTACAACAGTAATTAACACAACATTGTAATTCAACTATAGTTCAGTAAAGAATAAATTAAAAAAAGAAAACAATGGACTTGGTAAATATACGCAAGCTCATTTCCTTAAAATAGTGAGTACATAAGGTGTAAAACAAAATGTAAACACTTTATGAAGGCTAATTAAGAAACACATAACCTAAATAGACATTTCTCCAAAGAAGATATAGATTGCCAACAAACACATGAAAGAATGCTCAACATCATTAATCATTAGAGAAATGCAAATCAAAACTACAATGAGATATCAGCTCACACTGGTCAGAATGGCCATCATCAAAAAATCTAGAAACAATAAATGCTGGAGAGGGTGTGGAGAAAAGGGAACACTCTTGCACTGCTGGTGGGCATGTAAATTGATACAGCCACTACGGAGAACAGTATGGATGTTCCTTAAAAACCTAAAAATAGAACTACATATGACCCAGCAATTCTACTACTGGGCATATACCCTGAGAAAACCATAATTCAAAGAGTCATGTACCAAAATGTTCATTGCAGCTCTATTTACAATAGCCAGGACATGGAAGCAACCTAAGTGTCCATGAACAGATGATGGATAAAGAAGATGTGGCACATATATACAATGGAATATTACTCAGCCATAGAAAGAAAAGAAATTGAGTTATTTGTAGTGAGGTGGATGGACCTAGAGTCTGTAATACAGAGTGAAGTAAGTCAGAAAGAGAAAAACAAATACTGTATGCTAACACATATATATGGAATCTAAAACAAAATAAGGTTATTAAGAACCTAGGGGCAGGATGGGAATAAAGACACAGATTTACTAGAGAATGGACTTGAGGATATGGGGAGGGGGAAGGGTAAGCTGTGACAAAGTGAGAGAGTGGCATGGACATATATACACTACCAAATGTAAAACAGATAGCTAGTGGGAAGCAGCCCCATAGCACAGGGAGATCAGCTCTGTGCTTTGTGACCACCTAGAGGGGTGGGATAGGGAGGGTGGGAGGAGATGCAAGAGGGAAGAGATATGGGGATATATGTATACGTACAGCTGATTCACTTTGTTATAAAGCAGAAACTAACACACCATTGTAAAGCAATTATACTACAATAAAGATGTTAAAAAAAAGAAAAAGAGAAAAAAGGAAAAGAAGAAATGTCCTGGGAAACAAAAAATAAGTCAAGAAGTAAGGATGAGTCCAAATGCTGACAAACTATTGAAAAACAAAGCCCCTCCCCAAATTAATGCACAATATGACTGGCCTAGCACCGTAAAAGGATAGCATATGATGAGACAGAACTCTATCTATAAGTTATTCTAGTGTTCCTTAGATTACAGATACTATGGTATATAGCCCAGCTGAGGTACATGGAATGGTTCTTTGTTCCTGACCTCAGTAAATAACTAATAACAATAAAAAGAAAATATTTCTGAAGTTACAATGGAGTTATAAGCTTAGGGAAACTGTGAGGCCTCTGTACAGGAATAACTTCTAAGCCATAACAATATATGTGTTAAAAAAGGAGACAGCAGGCCCAAAAAGGAGTCACTTGTACTAAACCCCAGGTCAGAAGACCAAGAGTTAATACTTAACCTAATTGCAATTTCAACACCCACCCCCACAAGGAATATGACCTTTAACCATCCAACCTGGAATTTCCTGGTCAGCATGGAGGAAATCTGCTGATAGACCCTTTTCATTCCCCTTAGGAAGGTGACCTTGCCTAAAACAATGCATTCCTTGCTAATAATTTCCTTTTTTTCCTCTCCTTCTCTGCCTTTGAAAACTTTCCTTTTCTGTAGCTTGACAGAGCTGAGTTCTTTTCTATTGTTACATGGGATTTTGCCCAATTCATAAATTGTTTAATAAAGCCAATTTTATCTCTAAAATTTGCTCAGTTGAATTTTTGTTATTTAAATGTATGGCTCTAGTTATGTTAAGCAAAGTAAGGAGATTTCTGTGAATTAACACCTCTTGTTACATCTATGCAAATGAAATTGGTCAAATAAAGCATAAAATTAATGATACTGGCTTATAAAATCACAAAACAAACTTATGGAATGGACATGTTTTAGGGATAACCACTTGATAAGTATGAACTATGGGAACAAAACTAACACATATCCCTGCCAACATTAGCCAAGTGTGAATAGCAAGTCCTTTGGTGGGAAGTGAGTGGTGAGCATTTTGTACCCTGAGATAAACCAAAAATAACAGGGTTTTTGCTTTTGTCCCCAGACTAATTCCTTAGATTTTCCTACAAATTATTGATTCTCTAAGGAAAACGATTTTATCATTGACTTTTTCAAAGCTGATACCTTTATAAATATGATAATCATGAGAAAAAAATTTTTTTCAAATCTGAATAGACTAACTGGTAATATTGTGTTTTTCCCTTTAAATGTCTTTTGCATTTTCTATTTAATTATTCAGTCCTTCTAAGTCTGACACCCTTGCATTTCTGGTAAACAGAGTTCTCTTTCCTAAATTCTTTTGTCTCTGAGTCATTCCTTCACACAAAGGTAGTTCAAATCAAAGTTCTTCTCTGGGATATTTTGCTGGAATGATGAGAAGAGAGATTCTGATGGGATTCAGGACAGGCCACACCAAAATGTGCCACTTTGGCATATGGCTTATATGGAACTGACAATCAAGGCCCAACAGACTCAAGAAGAGCTTTTTGCCTCCCCCTCAACTGCCTAAAAGATTTTAGATAGGGAGCCTGTATCAGGAGGAGAGTTATTACAAAAGATGACTTTTTTTTTTGTTTTTTTTTTACATCAGAAAGACTTATCTGCAGAGCACGACAAACATTTTCTTTCTTTTTTTTAAAAAAAATAAATTTATTTATTTATTTATTTTGGGGTGTGTTGGGTCTTCGTTTCTGTGCGAGGGCTTTCTCTAGTTGCGGCGAGCGGGGGCTACTCTTCATCGCGGTGCGCGGGCCTCTTACTGTCGCGGCCTCCCTTGTTGCGGAGCGCAGGCTCCAGACACGTAGGCTCAGTAGTTGTGGCTCACGGGCCTAGTTGCTCCGTGGCATGTGGGATCTTCCCAGACCAGGGCTCGAACCCGTGTCCCCTGCATTGGCAGGCAGATTCTCAACCACTGCGCCACCAGGAAAGCCCACGGCAAACATTTGTTTACCAAACATTTGCTCTTCCCATATTCCTGTGAATTATTTTCTTCCCCTTTGAAGTCGCAGACCCCTACTCCCTTCTGCTTAGCTCAGGATGACATATAAGCTTCAATTTCCTGACTGCCAGAGAGCCTCACAACTTTGGCATTCCCATATGTACACAATGAAAGTTTTTATTTTCTGTTGTTAATCTGTATTGTGTCAATTTAATAATCAGGCCAGGCAAAGAATCTAGAAGAGAAGGAGAAGTTTTCCTCCCTTACAGCTCTTTCACACTGGAGATGAGGTTGAGAATGTGGGAGCACAGAAATACACACTGGAACCCCAAATTTCTAGCTTCACAGTTGAAGAAAACAAAACAGATGCAAGAAGGAAGTGGACTTGTAGAAAGAAGCCAACACTACAGGAAACAGACCAGTCCCAACAGGATTAAAACAATTATATCCAATTATCCCAGACTCCTTACATCAACCCTGACCATCCTTCAATATGCTCTTATTTCCTTTTTGGCCTAAGCTAGTTCAAGCTTGTTTTTAATCCCTTATAATGAAGGGAGCCCTAACTAATCCAACAATATGGTATACTCAGAAGTATATGAAATGTTCAGGATGAGAGAAGCAGCTGTTGGGGTGAAGTCTAAAGAAGTTACTTGGAACTTGTGTCGCCAGATGGAACAAAAAGCCTGCTTCAATCAGTTTTGCCAAGGGTGAAGACTGTCACTAAAGCTTCACATGTGAATATTATCCAAATAGTGGTTTTATACCTGACATGATCAACTTTCATTTCCCTTTACAAGTTCAGTTTGGCAACTGACAATCAGTCATATTATCAGGCCTAATGGGAGAAAACTTAAGTTTGAAGGCAATGACTGATTTTTTTTTTTTTTTAAGGAAGAATTTTATTTTATGGTAATTCTGGTTGAAGTTTTCAACCAAAATTCAAGTTTTTGCCTGTAGAGGTTATGTGTCAACTGATGGTAGGCCAGAATTATTTTGAAAGTTGAGGTTTATCTCAGTTTCCATGCATTCAGATCCAGTTTTCAATCTTCTCTTGACAACTTTTTCACATAGAACTTAGAAATCTCCACTGATGTCCCCAGCATGTGTGCTAATTTCAACACTGTTTTTCCAAGTTTTACTCAATTCTATGCTGACTTACTTTAAGGTTCATTAAACTCCTCTGCACACTGACTTGGTCCTAAATTAGCTATTGGAAGCCTGGTGATTGACTGAACTTTTGTCACTATGGATTTGCCTTTCTTATTTTTACTAGATTGATATTCACTACTTTTTAATTTGGCTAAGTGTTTTCCTTTCCATTAAATTGATTCTCCTAGTTGATGATTACAGTGAAGAACATGGGGAACATTATTCTAATATACCTTCTTTATCTTAAGCCCATTTCAGTCAGATTTTACCTGGGAAGGATTGCAAGCCATTGTGCACTGCTTTTAAAAATTAAGCTATTCAGTAGGTCCTTGTCAGTTATCTATTTTATATATAGTAGAGTGTATATTTTAATCCCAAAGGGAACTATACTCAATATCTTGAAATAACCTATAATGGAAAAGAATGTAAAAAAAGAATAAATACATATACATATGTATAACTGAATCACTTTTAAATCAACTATATTTCAATAAAAATTTTAAAAAATAGAGCTATTTTTCTAATAGTTAAGGTGAACAGTGATTTGGGAAAATATCAATGATTGACATGAGTGAAAAGAGAATTCATAATACTTTTAAATTAATATAGTCTTGATTATTGTTTTCATATTAGTGAAAATAAAATAACTTCAGAGTAGAAGTACCAGTGCATTTTCTTTTGTCATTTACATCCTGATAGAGTATTTCTCAACTTCCCATATTTAGTTATACTTTAAATGTTTATTGTTGAATTTTCCTGCTAACATATTACCTTTAGCAATAAGATAAAAGAATAATAAGCCAGTTAATTGGATAAGGTGTTAGCTTTTGGGTGTCTATGACACCCCAGCGTTTTGTAATTTTTTCCCCTTAAAGAAAGAAAGGACAATAGTTGACACAAAATTGCCGAACAAAGGAAAAGTGTTAAAACTGGGAAGTCTCTGATTGTGGGAATGAATTGTTAAGTGAGTTTTCCCAAGTTTACAATTAAGCTAGAATTCTTAACTATGTGCTCTTTGATCCAAATACCCCAAGGGTGTGGAATCATTACACAAATCATTACACATAAAAGCACAACAGGAAGTTTGATGCTTCTTTGACATAAGAATCCAGTTACACTGCAAAAGATTTTCTACTGGAAAGGCTGGATAAATGCTTAATGGTTTCTATTTTACTTAATTTTTCAAATTAAGGAGTTCTTTTAATAAGCACCTTAAATAGTGACATACCATTTTTCTTGTTTTTTTAAAGTATCATATAGAGTCACTAATTTTAACTCAATATTCTATGTGTGTTGATCCATTATAACTATTTCTATTTTTAATCTCTCATTTTTCCAAATGTTCTTCAACGATGGTGAGGGCTTCATTAAGGGACTGCTGTATCCATTTGAACCAACTCTGTTAGTTTCTGAAAATTTGTTTGCTCATCTGAGAATATATCCCAGACTTGACCATTTCTGTTCCCAGACCTAGAATCAACTAGTGTCTCAAGGAACCTGAGTTTCTTTCAGTGATGAATGGTTTTAGAGTATATCTTCTGTAGTTTTTATGTCTTGTAGTTTCTGCCTTGTCAATTCACTGCTGGTATTTGCTTTATATTTGTTAATAATTATAACTTCATGATTAATTAGGGACCTCATTAATATAAAATGTCCTTTTTGAACTTTTAAAAATGCTTATTGTGGGTCCAATTCTACCTTCCATAATATCAATATAATACCCTCTCTTTTCTTTTAATTCACATTCGCCTAATATATCCTTTCTCATACTTTTATGCACATTATTTTGTTTCAGATGTGTCCCATATTCAGCATACAGTTAAATTTTACTTTGTAAGTTAATGCAAAAATTATTTTGTTTTGTTTGATGTGTTAAACGAACTTATATCACATGACATGACTTATAAGTTTTTCTAAATTTTGCCATATTATTTTTCTATTTTCTATACATACATGTGTATAAAAAGCAAACTTAAAATAATATATGTAAATTAAACAGCTGAATTTTGTGGTCTCTTCTTTACTCTTTGTACTTCTAAATTTAGTACCACTTATATCTTTGCTCTCATGGTTACTTATATAAACATATTAAATATATTTTTAGATCTCCACATATTAATTTTTGACAGTATGCCTAGGCTCCCTATTGTGATTATTAATAAAGTTGCCTTTTTACATCTGCTCCTCTCTCCCCCCTTCTTGTTTCTTTTGTTCATCATTAAATTTAGCAAATAGTTTGTTGCTTGCTAGTCTTTTAAATTTGCTTAAGCATTTACTGGGTAATCTGTTAGCTTAAAATGTTATATTTATTCCTTGATTTTACATAACAGTTAATGAACTTACTTTATTTTTCTTATTTTCCTCTCCATTCTCTTTCCTATTTTTGAATCCCCTATATTCCTCCCCTGCTTTGCCTTATGAAATCTGCACTTATTTTAATCGTTTAACTGTAGATTATTTTAGATTCCTATGCAAACAATCATGTTTTGTGACAATAGTGACAGATGTATTTCTTTATAATCCTTATGCTTTTTATTTCTTCTGCCTAATTTAAAGAACTCATTATAATTTTGAAAGAAAAAGGTGGGAGGAAATTGCAGATATCATCTAATTCCTGATCTCAAGGGGAAAACTTTTAATAAATTTCTTGTAAATCTAACTTTGGTCATTCAACTTTTCAGTTCTAGAAATTTTACTTGATCCTCTTTTTTTTAATAACAGTTTTTGAGCTGTAAGTAACATACCATAAATGTACTCTTTTAAAATGTACAATTCATTGTATATAATCTCTAAAGGTTAATTCATGTTGTAACATATATCAGCAATTCATGTCTATATTGAATAATACTTTACTGTTTAGATATACCATATTATGTTTATTCATTTATCAGTTGATGGACATTTGGTATATTTCCATTTTTGGCTATTATAAACAATGCTGTTATAAATATTCATGTACAAGTTTTTTAATAGGCATATATTTTCAATATTCCTGGCTGTATAGCTAGGAGTGTGATTACTAGGTAGTATGGTAACTCTATTTTTAACATTTTGAAGAACTGCCAACCTTTTCCAAAGTGGTTGTACCATTTTATAATCCCATCAGCAATGTAGAATTGTTTAAAATCCACATATCCTCTCCAAACTTGCTATTGTCTATATTTTTAGATGCCTGACCTTGGGAATATTAGCAGAAGGAATTAGTGTCACAAATCTAAGTGCCCATATAAGCAAGAAGGCAGGTGAGGGTATGGGCTCTGGATTGATTATTTTGCATAAATGAAGGAGGTTCCCAAGACAGTCCCTTGCTAACCCTAGGAATCCACTAACCCTGGGAAGAGCAGGTCCTCTCTGGTCAAGGGAGGCCCCTGATGTCAAAATATCAGATAGAGAAACTAAAAACATGGCTAATACATATGTACCTACCATTATAATATCATATAGAAGAGTTTCACTGCCCTAAAATCCCCTGTGCTCCACCTATTCCCAGACAACCCACAGCAACCACTGCTCCTAATGAGCTCTATAATTTGCCTTTTATGGAGTGTAGTATACCTAGAATACAGTGTGTGGCCTTTTCAGACTGGCTTCTTTCACATAGCAATATGCACTTAAGCTTCCTCCATGTATTTTCATGGCTTGATATCTTATTTCTTTTATCTTTCAATAATATTCCATTGTATGGATGTACCACAATTTGTTTATCCATTCACCTACCAAAGGATGTCTTGGTTGCTTCTAATTTCTGAGAATTAAACTGCTATAAACCTTTGGGTACAGGTGTTTGTGTGTATGTTTTCAATTCATTTGGGTAAACAGTGAGCACAGTTGGTGTATGGTAAGAGTGAGTTTAGTTTTCTAAGAAACTGCTAAACTGCCTTCCAGAATGACTGTACGATTTTTCCTTCCCACTAGCAATGAGTTAGAATTCTTGTTGCTTTAATCTTCCCCAGCATTTGATGCTATCAGTGCTATGGGTTTCAGCCACTCTAATGGGTGTGTAGTTATCTGTTTTTTAAATTTGCAATTCCCTAATGACGTGTGGATGCTTTGCATCTTTTAATGTTTGTGTTTTCAAATCTTTTGTCCATTTTTAATTGGGTTAAAAGTCACACTTTTCCTGAGCATACACACAGTCCAGCAAATGTGTGCTTCGTTCTACATTCTCAGGAATATATGGGAGCTTTACAAAGCTTGCTATGGGCATCTTATGCCACAGCTTTTCCTTTTAAGTGTTTTAGTAAGCCTCTGTTATTGCTGACTCAGGCAGATTCAACATTAAACAATAATCATTGATTGTTTTCTGCAAACAACAAGTTGTTTGCATAGAGCTGAGTCAGATCGAATAAAGACAATCCCTGTGAATGGAGCATTTCCAGAGATCTGCCCCACAGGTCAAGAGTAACCATTATGCGGGTGGCGGGGGGGACTGTTGAGAACATATACTGCCTGCCCCTCCAGTGGGTAGGCTGTTCTTTTTCACAATAACTATGGTTGTGAAGTAATTTTTAACGCTACAGCAGGACTGGGGTGGTAATAGGACAAGTTAGAACACCACAAAGCTGACTGTTCTTACCCAGATTCAGCAATTTTTAAAAAATAAATGCTACCATTGTTGCAAACCTTAATTTCAAGAGTTCTGAAAATGTCAATTCTCATTTTCATTTTTTTTTTACCAGTATTCTCGTTGCCTTTATGGAGGAGACAATTTTAAGAGATCCTTACTCTGCTATTCCTTAAGTGCTTCTCCTTGATCTCTTTTTATAGAATCAAGTTTTGTTAAAACTTTCCATATTATTGTCTATGTCCTCCATTATTGCATATTTTGAATATATGCATCATGGTTGTTTAAGAATCTTGTCTACTAACTCCAATATATAGATCACCTATAAGTTTGTCTTTTCTTTCTAATCTTCTTCCACTTTTCATTCATATGGTATTGTTTCTTTGTAACACCTAGCATTTATTTGAATTAAGTATCATTGTATACATAATGTTATGGAGTATCTGGATGTTATATTCTTTTCCCAGAAATGATTCATTATTTCCTGCTCCAAATTGATAAAGTGGCACTGAATCACCTTAATTAGACCAAAGTTAGCTTAAGTCTGGGTTTCAATTTTGGAAAGGTTCTATTCACCTCAGGGTCACCTCTGTTCCAGAGACATAGCCCTTGGCAATCTTTGAAGACTGTGTTCACTATGAACCTTCCCTACTTCCTTGAACTGTAAATATTTGTCAGGAAGAGCTTAAATTTTCATTCCAGACATCATTTTGTTTGCCTCTGTCCAAAATTGAAAAATGTCCCCACAAGTAAAGCAGCTACACAATTTCAGCTCAGTTTTTTGATGTTCTCACTTCTCCAAAACCTTTGCCGATTTCTCATTTAAGCAGCTTTCTAATGTTTTAAATAGACCTTTTTTGTTTTATATTTTATAAATCAAAAATTCTTGTTTTTAGCAGGATTGTTTTCGCCATCTTATGTGAAAGACCAAGTATGAATACAGCAGGTTTTCCATTCATGCAGACATGGACAACTATATTCCCTTATTTCCTGAGATATAATCTATTTCATTTATATTCTATATTGATTGTGAGACATACAATGGATAATTCACTTTTATAAATAACTAATAAGCAAAGGAATATTCAAGTCTCAATTATATCAAACCTGTAAGTTACAACAACTTGGCTGACCTTGTTTTCCTTAATTTGTTTCTTTTTTGGCCCAAAACTGACAAATTTAATATTCATCACTTTTCTCTGATTCAAATATTTTTTCCTTCAAAGGCTAATGGAATGTTAGTGAATTACAGCAGTGAATTTTTATAGTTAGGACAAAATTATCCTACAAAATATATGATAGACAATTCTACCTGCAATATTTATCTTCATTAAACTTTTCTTTTGGAATCATGATGACATATTCCATAGAATTTTAGATTATGTTGCTCAATTTTATCTGATTCTCATTTTTGTTTTCTTTTTATGAAAACCATTAATTGAAGCAAAGTATAAAATAATGCTAGCAGCACCTTCAATAAATTGATTAGAAATGATCTCCAGTAAACTAATATGTGCTTAAAATATTTAGAAATCTATGTTATCATTTACTATCATTATCATTTACTAATTCTATTTGGAATTACACAAACAGGTAGAAATCAAATAAAATGTGCAAGAAAGTTACAAAATAATTAAATTAAGCTTTTCAGATAGTCATATCACTATTTTTCTCTACAGTTATATTGATTTCAAATTAAATTTTAAAATAATGTTACTAGTTTTGGGATCAAAAGATATGTGTTCTGACATATAGCATACTAATTTCTGGCAGTATGCTCTCCTCTCCAGCAAGTTACTTAAATATTCGATCCTTGTTTAATTGTAAAATAACAATGTAAAACATTTCCCTATTTCTATACATGTGCTTAGAGAGATTACTATATCAATTTGTATAGAACTCTAGAAAGTAAGACACTGATATCTTCATTATACAGATAAGAATCAGGTACCAAGAACAAATCAGTATGTGTGAGTGCATGCATGTGTGTGTATGATCATTTATGTGATATAATTTTAGACTTAGAGGAAAGTTAGAAAAACAGTACACAAGTTCATATATCCTTTGCTCAGACTCATCAATTAAAATGTTCCACATTTGTTTTATCATGATCATTTTCTCCCTCTAACTCTATGTCTCTCTCTCTCTCTTTTTCTCTCCCCTTTTCTGTCTCTTTCTTTGTCTCCCTCCCAATACATGATTGTGAATTTTATATATATATATTTTTTCTTTTTTTCCTAAACAATTTGAGTATGTCAGGTACATGGTGCTCTCTTATTCCTTAGTACTTCAGTATGTATTTCCTAAGAATGAGGACTCTATTACACCACCACAATATAATTATCAAAATCAAGATATTTAACATTGATACGATGCCATCATCTAACTGCTTTTCTAACAAAGTCTGTACACAAATGTCTTCAATTGTCCCAACATTGTTCTTTAAAGTTATTTTGTTTTTATCTAGGAGGTAATCCAGAGTCACTAAGTGCATTTGTCTGTTTTCTTAGTCATCCACTACATGAAAAACTTTCTCAAACTTTTTTTCTTTCTTTTTAAAACTTAACATAGTAGAAAAAAAATAAACAATGATCTCTGACCTTGGAAAAGCTAAAAATTTTAATGGAACTCACTTTCCTATTGGTAAGATGGGTTGTTGTAATAATTAAATGAGGTACAACATATATTAAGCATTCAGCAAAACAGTGGAAAAAAGATACTATTTAAAGGACACAAAAACTGTCTTGATAATTTTGATTAATGCCCTGATCAACTTAATTTTTATCTTACATTATATTAAGTAATATCTAATCATGGTAAAATAATAACAATAGGCAAAATTTACTTAGTACCTACCATCTGTCAAGTACTATGGTAAGTTCAATACACATATTATCTTACTTATGATTAAACAATTTTCATTTTAATATGGGGAGTTTTATTATCATAATTTTATAAAATAGGAATATGAATTGCATATATAGATTATATTACCTGCCAAAGTAAATTGCTAATTAATCATAAAGGAGTTAAAGCCAGATAAACTGATTCTATAAACCATCCTTTTCTTTCCATGGTAGATTTTCTAAAATTTGTCCTATCAATTGGTGTTCTGAACAAAACTATTTAATCGTCAAAAACTCTTTTACATCATAATGTAAGAATATTTTTCAGCAGTCAACATAAATCAAAGGGAATTAAATATAGGGAAATTTATTATCACACATAACTAGGAAGTCCAAAGAAAAGACAAGTTTCAGGATTGAATTAATTCTAAATAATTTATTTTGGTTCACTTCACTATGGTTCACTTCTCTCCCCCTAACCTCCTCTAATTCTCAGCTTCATTCTCAGGCTAGTAGTCAAAGAAATGTCTCACATATCTGAACAACAATGTTCAAAAATGAACACAATATAATGTCTCTTCCTAGAGATCTGTCAGAATGAAAAAAAGAAATCACAAAAGACATCAGAAAACTTACTGTTATATTTTGGTGAATCACAGGCCCATTGGTAAATGCAGTCCTATCCGAAGGAAATGCCATACACTCCTTAACTTAGTTCTTTGATCCTGAAACAAGAAAGAGAAGATGGTCATGATCACCTTAGACCAGCCAGAGCACACTGCACCCTGAATCTACTTTATAACATAAAGGGATGAGATAGAATTTTGTGGAGACAAGAAATATATTCTCTAAAACTTTTTGATATTTATCACACACACATTAATACAATAAATATTCTGAGAACTCCTAAACTAAACAAACCCATTTAACTTCAAATATCCCAATATTTTCTCAAAACATATGACAGTGGCTCGGTGTTTCATAGGATAGCTATTAGCATATCGAGACACCTTATGTCCACTGCAAAATTTGAGGTATATTCTGTTCTATCTTAATAATTTTCCAAATAAATGATAGGAAATAGTAATTGCCTCCTACAAGACAGACGGACAGACAGACACACACACACACACACACACACACACACACACACACACACACACCCCACTACTCCACAAATATTGGCAGAACTCTGTAAGATCTGTAGTTAAAAGGTCTAGAAAAAGTTATTTATCATTTGGTTATGATGCATCATCATATCTGTATAGTGACAAATATATCTGAACAATGTTATGATAGTAGATGAAATTACAAAGATTTAATAATGGCCAATTAGGAACGTGAAAACTAATGCTATAAAACTAGTTTTTAAACTCTCTATTATTAAATCTCTTCAGTTGCACCATCTCAAATAATATTCCTTGATTTATTTTCTTTCATATATGTGTTTGCCATTGTATTGGAAACTGTTAATCAGAAATTATAGGAAAAAAATTCCACCCACTACGCCTTCTATTCATCATCTAAAATCTGTCAAGAAAATCTGGGAATGAAAAAATTTCTGACCTTGTGATGAATGTATACAATGTATCAGATTCACACAGTGCTTTAAATACATTATCTGGTTTGATGCTAACAGTAACCCTATAAAATAGATATTATTGTCATCATTTTACAGTTAAGGGATATTAAGCCACTTTGCCTCCATGTTCAAAATTTATATTTACAATATAAATTGTTATGAAAATGAAGCTAATGAAATCCTATAAAAAAGCAACAGATCTGTCAGACAGTAAGTTCTAGATCTTGGTCTAATTTGATTCTCTGAACATTAAACTGACTTTTTTTTTTTTTTTTTTTTTTTTTTTGCGGTATGTGGGCCTCTCACTGTTGTGGTCTCTCCCGTTGCAGAACACAGGCTCCAGACGTGCAGGCTCAGCGGCCATGGCTCACGGGCCCAGCCGCTCCGCGGCATGTGGGATCTTCCCGGACCGGGGCACGAACCCGTGTCCCCTGCATCGGCAGGTGGACTCTCAACCACTGTGCCACCAGGGAAGCCCGTAAACTGACATTTTTAATACATGACCACAATTGACCAACAACCTGTACAATTAGGATAAACTTCTTCTGAACCTCAGCACATTAGCATACCTTTCACATGGTATGCTGAAAGGAACATTCATATATAACAATAATAATGACTGAAATAAAACATACCATGACAATGACTAACTACAGATCACTACAGATCATATGATATGCTAGATGCTTTATGCACATTATACATTCTTCTCATAATCACTTTGAGGGCTGGTATCATTATAAATCCAATGATAACTGAGGCACAGAGAATTTAGTAATTTAACTAAGTCCTTAGAGTTAAAAGTGAAGATGTAGAAAAACTTACACTTGCAGGAAAAATCCTTGCTCTAGAATAGTAGCCTATCTAAACATTATCAAATAATCTTTTAAATTAAATTTTGATTAACTTATCACTTAATACCCATTTTAAAAGAATTAATTAAAACCTTTTTTTCTGAGGTAGTTTGGACATAGATACGGAAACCAGGGTTTCTTAACCTCAGCACTACTAACATTTTGTACCAGGTAATTTATCTTTTTGGAAGGAAGGGGGCTATCCTGTGCATTTCAGTATGTTTAACAGCAACCTGAACCTCTACTAACTAGAAGCCAGCAGCAAATCCCCTCCCCAAGTTGTGACAACCAATAATATTTCAAGATATTGCCAGATGTCACCTGTGTGCTGAAATAATCTCTTTGGTAAACACTGGGTAATACCTAGTGTAGAAAGGAGAAGAGAATTACTCAGTGCATGTTAACAAAAAGGTGAGAGGGAAGGGGTATGGGAGATAAAAATTACAAAAGAAAAGACATGTTATTTCAAGGAAAATTGAGATATATCAAAAGTAAGGAGAAATAAAATTCAAATGAAACCTGATAGATTAGTTGTCATGAATGTAAGTGGAGTCCGCTGACCCTCTGTGCCAATAAAAGTCAAAGGTTTGGATGAGAGGCTCTCAGGTTTTGGTTTGCATTCTTGTCACAGGAATACTTGACATAGAGTCAAATTCCAAAAAGTCGCTGCCAGATTTCTAATTAAATCTACCTTTCTGACAACACCAGTAGCCCCTCAGATGATTCAAGGGATAGAAAGAAACGTTATGAAAGGGGTCCATTTGAGTATTTGAGTTTTAGATATCAGGATTCTCTTCAGTTGGTGATACGTTGTAAACAGAAACAATTGCTGAGAGATCCAGTTACAAACTTAGACTATTAGCTATGGGTGGGTGGGTGGGGGGCAACTTAGGCATACTGCGTAAAAACCTCATTTAACAGTGGAAAGAACGAAAGTGAATCTTAAAGTGGGTGCTGTGACTTTTCTTTACTGATAAGAGACCACCTGAAGGAAAATGAAAATATTCTTCATAACTTTCCCACCAAACATAGCCTGACTCACAGATGCAGAAGATTATTCTCACTGAAATTGTATATAGTCATCCTCCTCTTGAGATTCTACAGCTTTTCTTAAGCGGGCAGTAAGTAAATACAAAGACATAATGGTCTATTTGCAATTACAACTTCAGAATTTCATTGTATGAGGAGTTAGGAAAGGTGTGTGATCGGACAAGAGGGCTAGGGAACTTGACTGGAATCCACTTTTTTTCTTTTTTATGGGGAGAATATTGTTTTTATTTCTACTGTTAATTTATTGGAATTGTTTGAAAGAGTGATGAAGATTGTTGGGAAGATAAAGACCCTCTCTAAGGTACTGATACTCCATATCAGTTTGATTCCTCCAAAAAGCAGACACAATGATGGAAATAGATGTGCAAGTGATTTATTGGGGAAATATCTGTGAATGGCAAATGGGAGGTAAAAGGACAGCAAGAAGAGCCTTTAGACTGATGCAGGTCTAGAAGCTGTGACAAGAAAGGGGAAGGAAGGATGATTGGGCAGGAAGATTCTCAGACTGAAATGGAGTTACAAAAATGTTTCATCTAAGCCTGTGGAGTATCCTCAAATCCAAGTTTCAGTTAGAGCAGTCATGCATCCTACAAGAATGGTCCAATCATTTTCTGGGAATAGCCCAAGGGAAGCATAGCCTCAGTGCACCAATGTGGTGGTGAATCCAGAGGGCTGGAAGCAGGGACTATTAGTATGCACCTTGTAGTAGGCTCTCTTGAAGGAGATCGGAGAAGCACTTTTCCATGGTGGCCACATACCCACTCCTGCAGGTACACTTTCTCTTACTGGCAAGAAACACTCTGGCATTCTAGTAACTTTTAATCAATGATAAGTGAGGTTATTTTTAATTTTGCTTGACATTTTAAATTATGTGTACTTTTGATATTCTTTAAATGAGCAACTATTAATTTTATGAAAAATAATTATATTTTCTAAAATGGTATTTTTGCACTCAAAATTATTTATAGCTCTCCAGGTATTCTACAAGTTTAAATTATTCCTTTCCTTCCTAAAGTTTTATGTAGGAAACCATTTGCTTAATATTCCAAGGAAAAGTATATATGTAAATATGTAATGTATGTCTGATATAAAATAGGCATTGCTTTCCATTTTCAATATGGCTGTTTACAGAGCAATAACAATAATTTTAAAAGCTGATATACATGTATAGTCATATATTGCTTTTGTATTTTATGTATACTTTTAGGTTATCTACTTGATAAAATGTTTCTTGGGATTATGAATTCTTCTATTATACACTAATTATGGTTTACTGTGCAAACTAATTATACAACCATAAGTATATATTTTACACTTAGAATATATTTTGGAGATTGTTATTTTTAGAATATATAATGAAAATAATACCATATCTGAGTTGAAGAAGTTATACTTTTTTAGAGCACTTTTTCATATTGATATATAATATTTTTGAGGCTTTCGTTTATATGTCCTAATAGTCCATAAACACAGAATTGATATTTTATTTGCTATAAATTTACCTAGCAAAAAAAGGTTAATGAACATTTATTATTTTGTTTTTCTACTCAGCAAGCAAAACTTTGTATTACTGTTAGATAATTTCCCATTGTATATTTTCTTACAAACTTCAGTGGAGGCAGATATGTCTATTTTCAGTATAGCAGCTAAAAGAGGGCAGGATTTCTAGACCTGTTACTACTCATTCAGAGTTCAAAAATGTGAACCACCATGGTCAATCAAATGCTCTTAACTGTATCCTTGAATGTGGAATAAGTGAAGGGGTAACTAGAATTTACTCATGATGTAGCAACAATGATGTCCACAGGTGCTGACAGGGTCCTGCAGCTTCTGAAGCATCATAACTAGACTCACTGATAAAACATAATCATTGTATCTTTATTTTCTGTTTACTCATTGACTAAGACTGATATTCTATACCTAAGTATTCAATAGTCTTTCAAATACATTTCTCCTTTTTTTCTTAATGATTCCATCATCACTTTTCTGTTGCATACCAAGGATTCAGATCAAAACCAACGATGCATAAAGACACCAAATCATCCAGAAAGAACGACAGTCCATATTTAGTTGTCAAACTCAGTGGAGAAATAAGGATGTAAATGTTGCATTCAAAGTCTTTGATGGAAATCTGGCAGTTCACGTAAAATAATGCTGTAATGGCTAATTAAATGAGTATCTATGATAACCTAGTATCAAATGTCCATAGAAGTCAAAGCTTTAGGAAAATATATTTATGTTGTAATCATTTAGGATAAAGAATATGAATAATTCAAGGATCATAGGGAAGTATGGGTATCTCTGAATTGAAAATAAGATTACTAACCAGATCAAATATCTAGGGTGAAATTAAAGGGTTTTCTATAAACATACTTAAATTCCCTGATCTCTTTTACCTGCAAAGCTAAAATAGCTAAGAACAAACCTTTAAATTTGATCAGAGGAATTGCCAAATTGTAATTTCAGAAGAATGTAAAACCTTACCTGTTGCTATAAGGAAAAGTCAGCTAAAGTTATGTAAGGAGAATTGAAATGAGGACGTCTGATGACATCAGGACAACCTGAGTTCCCTAATGCCCTATCCAACACTGAGCCTTGCTTGTCCACTGAAGTCTCTTCTCTTTTGTGCACTGAGACTTTCATCCCTGCTTTACAATTTTGCTATTTTCTTGCCTCAGGTCATTTTGTTGCAAAAACAATACAGTTCCACTTGTGCTTCCCTACACTGTCTTCAGAACCATAAATAGTCAGGTCCAAGTGTGTCCTAAGGAGGAAGAAGATAACAAAACATGTTCTCTAGGAGCATGTGATATGAGAGTTCTCTATTAATGCTGGAGAAATATAACTGTAGTTGCACTCATCAAGTTTTCAAAGTTCTATGGATAATGGATTGTTTCATTCTAATAGTTTGTACATAAACAGGGTTGTCTCAAAGGTGACCCACACTAAAAACTGTGAGATCCTCAAATGTCCTTGCAATAGTGTAGAAAGAAAAATCAAAATATTGGGGGAGTTAAAAATACTGAGTGAATTTAGCTTGTGTTCAGCTTATGCAACCTCTATTTAAAATACACAAGGGGAAAGAAATCAATCACTCAGGGCTTGACTGGACAACCAGCAACTTTGAAAATTACTTTAGTTATAATGTGAAATCCTATAGTTTAAATGATTGAGTGCTTTAATTTCAATGGGATGGTAATAGATACAGGGTGGAAAAAAACAATCACTGATATTTTGTTGTCAGAGGCTGTGTGACTCTAGTTACCACATGGGAATAGGGATGATGTAAAAATCATGACCTGACTTAGAGGGAATTTGGATGGTGGATACTTAATCATATATTTCTGTGTTATATTCAATCATGTACCTCATTCCCATATCTGCACATTTTATTTTTTTCCTGATTTGCACTCTTTCTGTAGTCATGAAACCATGTTTGCCTCTTCTACTGCTGTAGTTACAGATTGAAACATTTATGACAAACAATCCTGGTCTCTCATATTACTTGCAGGTACAAGCTTAACAATCCTGGCTTCTTAGCTGGCTGTTCTGAGCCCCTCAACTCCTTCCCCAGGGCTTTTTCTCCTTTGATACAGGACACCACATAGCCCTGTTTGAAATCAGCCTGGTACAACCAAAAATGGGGAGGAGATAAAACTTCATGGGGAAATATTTGATCAATTAGAGACTGAAGTCAGTGGATAAACTCTTTCCCCCGCCTACTCTAATGGACTACCCTGTGATGGAGTTTATATGGTTTCTTGAAAGACATGATGGAATTAGCTGGACATCTCAGCAGTCAACTGTAATGTAACCTTGCATAGGCTTTCCTGCCTTTCTCATTTTTCTTTTTTTGTCCTTTACACCTACTCATTGAATTATACTCCCTAATAAAGCAATAATATACAAACCTCCTGATTCATACTTTGTTTTTTGAGGTTATATTAAGAGAGTTGCACAAAAATCAAGATGGGATTCTGGAGCTCCAAATTGGTCTGATGGCACTAAGGATCCCACTGCTGGTAGAAAGTATGAGGCAATAACAATCAACAGCAGTTGTGACAATGGCAGGGATAGCGAATTACTAAAGTCGTCCTTTTTGGTTTATTAGAATGAAGTAGATGGAACATAAGAAATAGAAGTATGATGGCTATGACAATAAATGGTACTTGGAAAATTACAGCAATTGTTAGATTGGGGTAGTCTTATTTCTTTTAAACCCACTGATAATCTTGAAAACTATAATGATATGGTCAGGGAAGCCAACAACGAATGCAATGCACAGAGACACTGGCAGACACAGGGAAGCCTAGATTCAAAATTATGACTAAGTTCTAATTTTAATGATGCCATATCTGCAAATAAGAGCAATGTCAGAAAACTGTAGGGTCCTGAGAAACAGATGGGGACATTTGGATTGATGAACCTAAGAACACTGTGCCTCCAGACCGCCCTGTGAAAAGAAACCTCCAGGATAACCGTGCAATGAACTCACCTGAGGAAAACACCTCATCATAGAAAGTTGATTCTCCTTAAGATCTGCTCTCATTACACTCATGGCCTCTAGGCTGATTATCAAGAACAGGTCTCTTCTCAGCCTACGTGCCAAAGGAATTGTAAAAACCAGGGGGAACACGTATGAAAGTGTATCTTGAGAGTTTTGGTCTGTGAGGACAGAATATAAGATTGCATATGGGCACTCAACTCTCTCTACAAAGGGGAGTCTATTATAATAGTTTGTAGCAATAGATCTTTCTAGAGATTACAATATATAAATATAAAATATTTCCCTGGTTCTTTTCCAAAGGGGCCTGAGGTCATTTTCTATATCTATATTTCTATATCTATATATCTATATCTATATCTATATTATATATATATCATAGGGAAAGGGAGATACTCAGACTTTCTGAGGACCGTTTTATGATATCTGACACTTGAGTCAATTAATGTGAAATATCTTCATCATAATGATAACTACATTTATTGTAAGTCATTTACTTACTAGACAGAAATAAATAGTACCTTTAATTTTTCAACAAAACTTGTATTTAGGCATCATTGTCTCTACCCTGAGGATCAAGAAATTGAGTCTCAGAGAAACTAAATAACTTTACTAAAAAAATGATACCACTCTAAGCCTCGGAGCCAGATTCAGTTTCCTTAAATCCAAATTGTGCACTTTCACTATCATTATGTAATCATATCATGTTAAAATATTATTTTAATATTTTTCGTTATTAAAGAAATACATTCTCATGATTGAAAATACAAAGAATAAAGAATAGCAAAAGAACACAAAAATCCACTCTTGACTGCATAACTTAACAAGTTATCTATAAGACCACTAGCACTGGGACTTTCCTGGTGGCGCAATGGTTAGGAGTCTGCCTGCCAATGCAGGGGACACGGGTTTGAGCCCTGGTCTGGGAGCGTACCACATGCCACGGAGCGACTGGGCCCATGTGCCACAACTACTGAGCCTGCACTCTAGAGACCGTGAGCCACAACTACTGAGCCCAGTGCCACAACTACTGAAGCCCGCATGCCTAGAGCCTGTGCTCCGCAACAAGAGAAGCCACTGCAATGAGAAGCCTGTGCACCACAACAACGAGCAGTCCCAGCTCGCCCCAACTAGAGAAAGCCTGCACACAGCAACGAAGACCCAAAGCAGCCAAAAATAAATTAAAATATTAAAAAAAAAGACCACTAGCATTATGAAATCAAAAAATCTCACAAAAAGCAGCAACAATATCAACAATAACAGTAACAAACGCATCAAGAAGTCTGAGTGTACAATCATAGATACACAAAAAGATGTCTTAATTTCTCATGGGTCATAAGATGTTTCATTGTCCAAAGCTCACTACTCAATATGCTCTCAAATGTCAGGGAAAATATTATCAATAGGAAGGCAAGTGCCAAAGATTTGGTACCATTTTTTTTATTATCTCAATGTCATAATAAAAGCTGATCACAGTTGTTTCTTATCAAGTTGCATACTATCATACTATCAACTGCAATGAAGAGACTCCCATCTGCAGGATGACCTCCAACCTTCTGGAAAAATTGTTGAATTGTATCTACCTGACAAAAATCAAGCCTTAGTTTCCCAATTCAAGATAATTAGATACAGTATCACAATGTGAGAATTTGGGTGGTTGATAATAGATCTGCTCTGTTTATCCATTTATGTCTTACCAATTGCTTAGTGAATAAGTCAGCATATTGTTGACATCTTCCACACTTTCTAATCATAAAGTATCTTCCTATGTATTTGAGATTATTCTGGCTTAATTTAAATATTAATTTATGTATTTATTTAGAAATTTTGCATAAAGTAACTAAATTCCATTTTGGTGGCCAACATAAAAAAAATGAAAATGAGAAATAAAATGAATATAAATTATTCTAAACTGAAGCTATCATGAATAAACTTAGAAAACTCAGGTTTTTTCTATGCTAAAAATAAAATTCCGTGATAGGAGATCACAAGGAAAAAAAGTGATATACAAGGGCTGAAAATGATATATTAAAGCTTATAAAAGCTACTTCTAATGCATTTATGAGATTGAAACGTCAAATATAAAACTCTTAGAAAAAGAAAAAACAGGTGAATCAAGTAACATCCTTCTGGGCTATTTAACAACAATTATTCTACAGCACTATCAGTTATCATCATTATTTTAGCTGAACTGCTTCCTATATTATTCCTTCCTTCCTTCCTCCCTCCCTCCGTCCCTCCCTTCCTTCCTTTCTCTCTCTCCCTTTCTTTCTCTCTCCTTCTCTTTCTCTCTCCCCCTCTCCCTTCCTTCCTCCATTTCTCCCTTCCTTCCTGGGACTGTGGAGAAACTTTCTGGACTTTTTTTATTATTATTTTAACATCTTTATTAGAGTATAATTACAATGGCGTCTTAGTTTTTGCTTTATAACAAAGTGAATCAGCTATACATATACATATATCCCTATATCCCCTCCCTCTTGCATCTCCCTCTGATCCTCCCTATCTCACCCCTCTAGGTGGTCACAAAGCACCGAGCTGATCTCCCCGTGCTATGTGGTTGCTTTCCACTAGCTATCTATTTTACATGTGGTAGTGTATATATGTCCATGCCACTCTCTCACTTTGTCCCAGCTTAACCTTCCCCCTCCCCATGTCCTCAAGTCCATTCTCTACATCTGAGACTTTATTCTTGTCCCGCCCCTGGGTTCTTCAGAACTTTTTTTTCTTTAGATTCCATATATATGCGTTAGCATACGGTATTTGTCTTTCTCTTTCTGACTTACTTCACTCTGTATGACAGACTCTAGGTCCACCCACCTCACTACAAATAACTCAATTTCATTTCTTTTAATGGCTGAGTAATATTCCATTGTATATATGTGCCACATCTTCTTTATCCATTCATCTGTTCATGGACACTTAGGTTGCTTCCATGTCGTGGTTATTGTAAATAGAGCTGCAATGAACATTGTGGTATATGACTCTTTTTGAATTATGGTTTTCTCAGGGTATATGCCCAATAGTGGGATTGCTGGGTCATACGGTAATTCTATTTTTAGTTTTTTAAGGAACTTCCATACTGTTCTCCATAGTGGCTGTATCAATTTACATTCCCAGCAACAGTGCAAGAGGGTTCTCTTTTCTCCACACCCTCTCCAGCATTTATTGTTTGTAGATTCTTTGATGATGGCCATTCTGACTAGTGTGAGGTGATACCTCATTGTAGTTTTGATTTGCCTTTCTCTAATGATTAGTGATGTTGAACATCCTTTCATGTGTTTGTTGGCATCTTCTTTGGAGAAATGTCTATTTAGATCTTCTGTCCATTTTTGGATCGGGTTGTTTGTTTTTCTGATATTGAGCTGCATGAGCTGCTTGTAAATTTTGGAGATTAATCCCTTGTCAGTTGCTTCACTTGCAAATATTTTCTCCCATTCTGAGGGTTGTCTTTTCATCTTGTTTATGGTTTCCTGTGCTGTGTAAAAGCTTTTAAGTTTCATTAGGTCCCATTTGTTTATTTTTGTTTTGATTTCCATTTCTCTACGAGTTGGGTCAAAAAGGATCCTGCTGTGATTTATGTCACAGAGTGTTCTGCCTATGTTTTCCTCTAAGACTTTTACAGTGTCTGGCCTTACATTTAGGTCTTTAATCCGTTTTAAGTTTATTTTTGTATATGGTGTAGGGAGTGTTCTAGTTTCATTCTTTTACATGTAGCTTTCTGGCCTTTTAAATTCAGTTGCTACCTAATCAATCTTTATGGAACATTTCAACACATTAGCTTAAGTTTCCCCCCCTTTTTTTTTTTAAAGTTAGTATAGTTGCTTTGTCCTATGTTGGGTGTCCCTGTTTACTCTTTAAAAATTTACAGACAATGAAGAAATATTTTTGAAAAGATTTAAACACTGCACCTAAGTATAGAGAGAAAAATAAAGGAGCATCTATTTCCAAGCTTTTCACACCCTGATTTGTTTCCCCAGAATTTAGTAGGCTTTTAAAAATAATTTTTTCTTGTCTTTTAAATTAATATTATTGGAAAGTATAGAAGATATATGCTCCCTGGAGCCAGATTGTATGGACTCGTGTACCAGACTCTTTACTGAATTGTTGTGTCATACTGAGCAAATTTCCTTCTTTTTTGTGTCTCCTTCATATATAAAATGTTGATAATAATAGTACCTATATGTTAGGATTGCTGTGAGGATTAAATAACTGAATACATTTAAAACATTCAGGACAGTGACAGGCAATTAGTAAAGGTTCAATATCATTACCATTATCATTATATACCTAAGCATATATACTTTTTTTTTGGTTTTTAATATCTAAATGAAGGAATAATATTAAACATTTAGCTTTGTTTTTTTATTTTTCAAATATATAATTGCTTGAGGATCTTTCCATGACAGTATGTACATGGGTTTACTGCCTTCTCTTAAATGGTTCCTTGATATTCATAGTATTCATGTATTCCGATTGATTTAATTCAGGGTTTCTCATTGTTGGCACTACTGGCATACTGGGCTGGATAATTTTTTGTTGTGGGGGTTGTGCTGTGCGTTATAGGATGCCCAGTAGCATCACTGACCTCTCCCCATGAAATGCCAGTAGCTGTCCCCAATGCACATGTGACAATCAAAAATGTTTCCCAAAATTGCCAAATGTTTTTTGAGAGACAAAATTATCACTGGAGGGAAACCACTGATTTAGCCAATCATCAATTAAGGGAAATTTAGATGGTTTCTAAGTTTTTGCTATTTTCAACAATATTTTGAGCTTCCTTGTAAAGATGTACATTTTTTTTTTACACATTACTTGATTTCCTTCTTCCCTTTGTTCCTGGGATTCTGAGAGTTTTAGTGACAGCTCCTCTCGAACACTCTGAATCTCCAGTCAAAAGAAATTTCTATTTGTTTCTAGAAATACTTCTTTTATTTTTCTCTTTTTAAAATTATAACTGTTTTCTCTTCCCTTTTCAACTTTTAAAAATCCAATCAATTTTTCATTCCAGAACTCCAAGAAATATTCTTTGGGCTTGTCCCATTAAATGGAACAAGAATGAGTCCTGAATAATCTTGCTATGTTGGTGAGATGGAAAACCTGGCCAGTATCAGAAAGTTAACGTAGCATAAAAGACCAAGGTTGTTGGATGAGACAGAAGATTATGATCACAGAGCTTTCAAGATGCAAAAAAAAAAAAAAAAACATCCCAGGGGGTTCAAATTGTCAGGCAGTGATATCTGGTCTCTAACTGTTTCTTATGTCCATTATGCCAAAGTCCTATCAATTGTTTTGAGAAGGTCTTCCTTAACAGGGCACCAGTTTTTAAAAAACTGACAGTGAAATAAAGAAATATTTAACAGTCACAGAGGAAAAAATCAGACGAATATAGGTACATAATCTGGATTTTACTTTTATTAGAGGTATGACCATTACTTTTTTAAATCCTATGAGCCTCAATTCCCTTATGTAATAAAAGAAAATAATACAATCTCAAAGTCCTTGTACCAATTAAATAATACAGTTAAAGTACTTAGCAGAGGATCTGGAGCATATTAAGTATGCAATAAATGTTTCTGTTTCCAGATTCAAAGGCAATCTTTCTAGATGTTCCTGTGACAGGATTTGTCTCTAAAAATCTCTCTAAAACTTACTCAGCAGTGATGTCCAGAGATGCTGACAAGGTCCTGCAGCTTCTGTAGCATCCTAGCTAGACTCTTACTGGTAAAACATAATTAAACTTTTTAAAATTTTTCACTCAGCTTATTTACTGATTGATATTCTAACCTAAACTAAGTATTCAACATTTTTTCAAATAAATCTCTTCTTTTTTTATTAATGTTTTCAGCATCACTTTCTGTTGAATACAACCAAAGACCCAAACCAATACTGGTGATGCAACTGATGATGCAATTAACTGCAGTGTGTACACTGCAATTCCTGGTATGTATCATTTTTTATTCATAAGTGAACATTGGTGCTGAATAAAATCTATGTCCCATGTGAATCTGTTTGGCAACCACATATACAATGTATGTGTGAAATATTCCCCAGTTATCAGATACAACATCTTAAAAACTATGATATGAAATATGTATGTAAATCAAATCCTGAATATGTCAGTCATGTACGAAATAGCTACAGAAAAATATGTACTCGAGTGAACTAGCAAAACATTAATTACATATATGTATATATGTATATACATATTAAACTCATTGGGTGTGTAACTAGAAAGATGAATAAAGCTGAAAAGAAAGTAAATGACATAAGAGATAGAAATAAAGATATACAAAATTGATAACAAAATACAAAATGATTAGGAATATAAAATATTATAAGATACTTGGAGGATAGGATGAGAATATTTTACATATTATCTTATGAGACTCTAGGTAGAAAGGAACAGAGCAAATGGAAGACAGAAGATATTCAATATTATAATATCTGAAATTGATAATTACTGAAAGAGTAGACTTCTAAAGAATACTTTTTGGAAGAATTAAAACAATCTCAGACCAAACATCTGTGCTACAAGGTGGAAGGGTACACAGTGAAACTGACAGGAAGAGTTGAAACATGGTCTGTGTGAAATCATAAATTATATAATAAGAATTTGTGTGATTAAAAATAACGAAACTACAGAACAAAAATGACATGTCACATGAGGAGAGAAGTAATAGGAGACCATGTATTTTAAAGCCCTTGTGTTTTTCAGGAGACAAGGTACCAATTTACTTTAGACTTCATTAAGAATTGGAAAATAACATTAAGAGTAACTATTGTAAAACAAAAACTGGATTAGAATATTTATTATAACTCACACGTGTATAAAGATACAAGTAGAGTGAGAAAACAAATAAAAATGGAATTTAAAAAAGATAAAAAGGATCTAGCACCATAAACAAAAATAATCCAATACCAAACACAAAAACTCAAAATGGATCAAAGACCTAAATGTAAGGCTGGACACTACAAAACTCTTAAAGGAAAATATAAGAGTAGAACACCTCTGACATAAATCTCAGTGGTATCTTTTTGGATCCACCTTCTAGAGTAATGAAAATAAAAACAAAAATAAATAAATGAGACCTAAGTAAATTTAAAAGCTTCTGCACAGCAAAGGAAACCAAAAACAAAAGGAAAAGATTACCCACAGAATGGGAGAAGATATTTGCAAATGAAGCAACCAACAAGGGATTAATCTCCAAAATATAAAAACAGCTCATGCAACTCTATGTCAAAAAAACAAACAACCCAATCAAAAAATTGGCAGAAGATCTAAATAGACGTTTCTCCAAAGAAGACATACAGATGGCCAAAAAGCACATGAATAGATGCTCAACATCAGTAATTATCAGAGAAATGCAACTCAAAACTACAAGGAGGTATCACCTCACACCAGTCAGAATGGCCATCATCAAAAAGTCTACAAACAATAAATGCTGGAGAAGGTGTGGAGAAAAGGGAACCCTTATACATTGTTGGTGGAAATGTAAATTGGTACAACCACTATGGAGCACAGTATGGAGGTTACTTACAAAAAAATTAAAAATAGTTACCATATGATCCAGTAACCCCATTCCTGGGCATATATCCAGCAAAAACCATAATCCAAAAGGATATATGCACCCCAATTTTCATTGCATTACTATTTACAGCAGTCAAGAGATGGAAGCAACCTAAATGTTCATTGACAGAGGAATGGATATATATATACATTGGAATATTACTCAGCCATAAAAAAGAATGAAATAATGCTGTTTGCAGCAATATGGATGGACCTAGAGAATATCACACTAAGTGAAGTAAGTCAGATAAAGACAAATATCATATGATATCACTCATACGTGAAAACTAATTTTTTAAAAAAAGAAAACAAATGAACTTACAAAACAGAAATAAACGTACAGATATCAAAAACAAACACGTTATCAAAGGGGAAATGTGGCAGGGAGGGATAAATCAGAAGCGTGGGATGAACACACACACACACACTACTATATATAAGGTAAATAACCAAGAAGGACCTACTGTATAGCACAGGAAATCTACTCAGTGTTCTGTGATAACCTATATGAGAAAAGAATCTAAAAAAGAATGAATATATGTACATGTATAACTGATTCACTCTGTTGTACACCTGAAACTAACACAACATTGTAAATCAACTATACTCCAATAAAAAAAAGATAAAAAATATATTGGACAATTGAAAAAGTAACTCTAAATATATCATAATATTTCAAACTGAATGATAATAAAAATACTAAACTTTAAACTCACAGGAGACATCTAAAGCAACACTTAAAGTATACCATTAAATGCTTAGATCACAAGATAGGGAATACTGAAAAGCATACACATTTAGCTTAAAAGTTGTTAAAATTATACTTATCCAATCAATATAAAAGGAAAATATTAAGAAAAACTAGACTATTCACTAAGATACAAATATAGTATAAGGTTAATACCTGGAGACAAAAAGTAGTCCTATAAAACAGACAAATAAATAAATCTCTTACAAAATAAACTTACAAAACAGAACTGTAAAAATTTTATCAAGTCGTGAAAATTTAGGTGAAATGAAAACATTCCTAGAAAATACAACTTACCAAAACTGTCTCAAAAAAAATAGAAAGTATGAATAATACTATAATTATAAATTGATTTTTTAGATACAAATCTTCTATCAAAAGAAAACCTACACTCTGTTTTACAAGCTCCACCAAACTTTCATGAAGTAGATAACACCAAACGTACACACTTTTTCAACAAATACACAAAAGAAGAAATGTTCCAAAAACGATTTCAGGCTAATAAAACATGAGTGTACCTGTGTGCATACACACCTGTGTGTGTAAAATGCCAACAATCTAGGAGAAACATAAATTACAGGTCAATTTCACATATTAACTGAAATATCAGTGTCCCAAGTGAAATAATGAACTAATGAAATAATAAACTATTATAGATTATTTACAAAATGGAAAATAAATGTGAATAATAATAACGATGAAAATGGCTAATCATGAGCTTAAACAATGCTCTGCTCAAACGCTATTCTTAATTATTTGCATATATTAACTAACAATTCTTACAATGACATTATAATGTAGGCCCTTTAATTACCATAATTTCACTTATTTTCAGGAAATCAGATCAGGTTTAAACATACATTCATATTCAAACCCAAAGAAAACAAAAAAATGTTTTAAAATAAGTATGTGATAAAACTATATATGAATTCATCCTTTGTATATATAATAAAAACTCTAAATATTTTGATTGAAGGGGTTGATCTGAGAGGAATTCACAGATGTTTAAAAAATATTGGCATGCCCATGAGATTTTGCTTTATTTTACCACACAGCCATGTCATACATACATGCACACATATACACATATGTAGTATACATGCATGCATCCATACACATATGTGCATATACATGTGTAGATATATACATGTGTAGATATATACATGTGTGGTGTGTGTGTGTGTGTGTGTGTGTATGAGGGGTATGCTTATGCACATTTATAACTGTACCAATATCCATCTATGTATCTATCTATCCATCTACCCAGCTATTTATGTAATACTAGGAAAAAAGTTAAAAATTTGACCCTCTATTTTTAAGTTATTTGATAAGTGAGAAGGAGTTTTTGGAGCTTTGACATCTTGAATTAGAGGTATACAGTGTGACTTCCACAAAACCACACACACAAAAAAGCTAAGAAAACAGAAAACAAGACACTTTAAAAATTACATCCCACTAGCATATATTAGCACGTTTTGTAGCCAAGGAGTGAAGTCTCTTTAATGATATGGAATGATAATGAATAATAATTTAAAGGTGAAATAATTTAAAGCAGGATGCAAAGTAATTTATAACAGAAGATGTGATAATAAATAATTGCAAACAGTTAAAATCAACACATTTTAAATTTAAATTCATGTTTGGCAATTGTGAAGGATTAACATACTTGATGTGTCTTCTCAGAAATCAAAGGAACAGTAAATTTTATAATTATGATAGATATAAGGGAAAGAAAATGAGTATCTGTTTAGTTTGACTCACGCTGTTGCAACTGACAGATAATCTATCTCAAACAAATTAATGCAAACAGGTATACCTATTTTTTCACATAACTGAAAAGTGTAAGATCATCCAACAGACCTCTACATGATACATTATATTACTGAAGAAACATTAAAAGCAATCCTATTAAAATCAAGTACAAACTATGGATTTTGACATTGATTTTACATTTCTACTTTGCTCCTAGCAAATGAAATAGAACAAGACATTTTTAAAAGATTAAAATATTGAGAAGAAAAATAGTCATTTTTTACAGATAAAATTATTTCTTAAAATACCCAATGGAAGCAATTAAGAAGTTTATGATAGTAAGAAATTTAGGTAGGAAAACAGACAAAAGAAAAAGTAGTTTTTAAAAACCACTACTTTGTCTACAGGCCGGCATTAAATGATGTATGTTTAAGTACAACTTTGGTGAATCAGCACTGTTGTGGTTATATTTCAAATTAAACTTTTTCTCTTTTCAAAAGATTGAGTGTGATTGTTGATCAATACCATCAATACCAGTGTCAATACCATCTTATCTCTCCAGCTTGGAAAATATATCCATAAATTATTTGGCAAAACTTTCAGTCTTTCAGATACAAAATGACCTGCAAGTGTTTTTAAAGTAAGCTATATGTAAGCATACATGTATATATGAATGTTTGTGACATTATTAGAAATCATGTTGTTGTTTAACTTGTCTTTTTTTTGTTATTGTTATCAAAATGAGTATTTTTTATGTATAATTCTGTTTGTGTTCTTTCAGATTATTCAAATATCAAAAGAAACATTCGTCCACTAAATTGCCTGTGTAATATGAGAATGTATTAGTACAAAGTAATAAAATATATACTGCATTAAAAATATATATATATATAAAATAGATATACCTCTAATAACAATCATATTAGATACAAAGATATCTGCTCATTTATAGACACCACACATGCACAGTCATAGGTGCATATATACATATATGCATTTGTGTACATATATACACACATGGGTACACATATATGCATTCAGATATGCACATATATATGTATGTTTGCATGTCTCTGTGTGTGTATACAATATACATATGCACACTTTTCTTGTATATATAATTATACATACACAAAGATATCAGGAGACACATTCATCTACATATACATGCATACATGTGTACATATACAAATATGTATAGAAACAAGTATATGTATACTTGTCTGTGTATGTATGCATATGAATGTACATATATACACTGAGATATACACACAATTCATGCATATGTACATATATATTTCCATATATCTGCACATACACATACCATGCATATACATACCATGAAATGAAATTACACATATAGTTTCATAATAGCTATCTTGTTGGAAAATACATATATGACTATGTATATTTTGAACTCTTTCCAGGGCCATGAATATGTCTCCTTGATATCACTTAAATGGCTACTTGTATTATATTATATACTTGTCTAATAATTTATATAATTAAATTTCTATTTTTTAGAATCTATGTTTCTTCTAGTTTTCCACTACAGTATGTGATTTCTTTAAAAGGCTGGGCCCTGCAGTCACATTACATGCAACATCAGTGTTAGTGTTAGTGGTTGTTGTTCTTATAATAACAATGCCCTCAGGATTTAATGAGTAGAATAAGCAAAACCCACAGTGGCTTGTATTTAGTAAACACACAGTAATTTTATGTATTATAACTACTTTTGTTATACAAGAATATGTATATATATATTACTATGTATAAATATATAGCATATTAATATAAATATATACATTTGCCCTTGTTATTTATCATTACCCTACAATATATTTCTTTTTAAAAATACATTCTTTTTAAATTAATTATATTTATTTTTGTTTGTTTATTCATTTTTGGCTGCATTGGGTCTTCATTGCTGCGTGCAGGCTTTCTCTCTAGTTGTGGTGAGCAGAAGCTACTCTTTGTTGCAGTGCACGGGCTTCTCATTGCGGTGGCTTCTTTGTTGCAGAGCATGGGCTCTAGGCATGCGGGCTTCTGTAGTTGTAGCATGCAGGCTTAGTAGTTGTGGCTCGCAGGCTCTAGAGCACAGGCTCAGTAGTTGTGGCACACGGGCATACTCACTCCGTGGCATGCGGGATCTTCCTGGACCAGGGCTCGAACCCGTGTCCCCTGCATTGGCAGGCAGATTCTTAATCACTGCCACCAGGGAAGTCCCTACAATATATTTCTAAAAGTAAAGTTTGAAGATCTAAGATAATTTAACACTTTGATAGATATTGCCAAATTTTCTTCCAGAAAAATTGTACTAATTTATAATTCTATTCAAGAATAACTGCCCATTCATTTATGTACATCCTTATCATTTTTCTTTATTTTTTCCTTAATTCTTTTTCCTTAGCATAAATTGAAAGACATATCATCTTTCTCTTTAGAAAGACTTAAGAGTAGAAAAACTTTAATTTTACCCAAATGCAAAGTGATTCCAAGCAAAATGCCAGGAAGCCAATAGGCAAGATTAAGTCTTAAATGGTAACTGTGTAAGACCTTGTACTCTGTATGTGGTATTCTTTGTTTACTTGGCTTACTTTTCCTCTATATCATTTCCTTAAAGTAATGGGACTAAATATCATATTTCTGAACTTCTATGAACCCACCAGAGTACTGTTTTTTTTCCTAATTCATCCTAATTTCAGCATCCTCAATTTAAAATCCCAATGCAAGCAGCACCAATCTGCTGAACATGGTTGTTTTCCTGCTGATTCTGTTCTGTTTCCTTTACCTCCTAAGAAGAATGACAATGAGGTTTCCTTATGCTGCATTAGGGTATCCGTATATAAGAAATTAAGTCTCTATGAGAAATCTGTACATTATCACCTTGGCATGCTATAGAAGAGAAAGAAGACAAGAAGCTGTCCATCCTCAGCTGAGTAAACAGTAAGAATACAGTTAAAGGGGAATAATCATGAGTGTTTTCACAAAATTAAGTAGAAGTATTTGAATTACATAGTAGCAGTGGATTTTAATAAGAAGAGTTAAGTTTCAGAGAATGAAAAACAAAGAACACTGAAAAAGAACAGTCAGACTTTGGTTAAGATTTCAGGAAGGACAGGAGTTGATAAATCCAGGACCCTGGGAAATGTTTGTCTTCTGTCATGAAAAATCAAATGGTGATTTATTACCTCAAAACAAAGGATCTTATATGTTGATTACAGGTAAAAACTGAGCAAAGCATGTATGAACGCAGCTTCCTGGAGTCAAAATTAAGATGTATAAATGAAAATAATTTTATAGAAAACGGTGATTTATTTTAATTTACTAATTATTTCAATAAGACCAAGTTTCTCACCTAAGAGACTTAGAATAGCTAACCTTGAGAGATTAAAATGGTTAAATGAAATAAACTATGTAAAGGGTCTAGCACAGAAGAACAAATGTTTTCTTTTTAAATGTTTTCTCTTACTCAATTTTCCAAATAAACAAGTAAAATCTTGACAGTGTATAATTACTTTACTGTGGGCAAATGAAGAATTGAAAATTTTGATGGATACATCATGGGCCTATTCAGTGAATCATTTTTGAAAAAATGTTTTCTAACAAATGGCATCAATTCATATAACTCAAGTATTGCCTTTAGGCTTAAACTGATTAGAACTGAGGCAATGCTATGAATAATGACTTAGTAACTTTCAGTATGTAAAATATAAAGAATTCTACTGCTTTTCTAACCCTCACATTTTTCTTCCACACAACAACTAGAATTTGTTTACAAAAAGCCCAGCTCTCCAATAGATATTTACCTGTATTGTTTCATATAATTTTACATCAGTTCTATGATATATACACACTATTTCTTATGATCCTCGTTTGACGAATAGGACAACTGAGTCAGAGAAAATTTATATAATACTGTATACACAGAGTTACATAGAGCAATTAAGAAGAGTAATTAAAGTTAGGTCTGTCTGACTCCAGAGCCCAAGTCCCTATATGATAACATACTCCTCATATATGAACACTCAAAGATCTGCATGATCTTTAGAACCTGTCAAATTCAACCTTCATCTCATATAACTCAGAACAGTTTCTTTAGTACACCATCATCTGTTTTTCATTGAGTTCCTCTTAAAATATTTTTAAACAAGTCATCTCTTAGATTATAAACTTCCTCATCTATAATCTGCTTATAACCTGGAAATTTAATTTTTTCATTTTTTTAAGTAGCATTTAGTTTTCCTCATTGATACTGCAGGGAGAGGTAACAATAATGGAGATGCATCTTGATCTAGTTGATAGCCTCTTTAGAAAACAGAAAGTGTTCCTTTCATATTCAAATGCAACACTTTATGTACAGCTTGCACAGTAATAAAAGTATTTTATTGAACATTTTAAATTGCAGACTGTGCCTCAATGAAAATGCTACGATGAGCTAAGGTTCCCTGATAATCTTACTTATATCTTGGGTTGATATAACCAGTTTATCAATAGAACTGTACAGACATAAAACGTTTCTTGTACTTTAAAATTAAAAAAATTTAAAACATTCTCTCCACATTTTCAGGAAATGATGACTCTCTTTTACCATACATATAATTTTAAATTAAAAAAAAACGATTTTTATCATTTCCTTTGGGTAAACATATGATGAAACAGTATGTTTAGAATTAGAATTATTTTTCCTGAAAGTTTTTGTGGTATAAATTTCATAGGCTTTTGAGTCAAACAGAATTAGGTTTAGCTATTAGCTCTGTCTTTAGCTACTTTTGCAAATTAGAGCAATTTTTTGGTATTCAATTTATTTAAACTAAAAAAAAAAATAAACACAAAAAACAACACCAAGAACAGTTCACCCATTTCTCACAGACCCCACCTTTTGTCTCTCCCAACCAAAAACCTGTTCTCTGTATCTATGAGCTTAGTTTATGTATATAACTATATATAACATATATAGCTGTATATATGTACATACAATTTCTTTATCCATTCACCCATTCATGGATACTTAGGTTTTTTTCCATGTCTTGGCTATTGTAAATAGTGCTACAGTGAACACAGGGGTGCATATATCTTTTTGAATTAGTGTTTTTGTTTTCTTTGGATAGACACCCAGAAGTGGAATTGCTGGAGCATATGGTAGTTATATTTTTAATTTTTTGAAGAACCTCCATACCATTTTCTATAGTGGCTACACTAATTTACAGCCTCACCAACAGTGCACGAGGGTTCCCTTTTCTCCACATCCTCACTAACACTTGCTACTTCTAGTTTTCTTGATAATAGTCATTCTAAAAGGTGTGAGGGGTTATCTCATTGCGGTTTTGATTTTCACTTCCCTGAGGATTAATAATGTAGATTATCTTGTCATGTATTTGTTGGCCATCTGTATTATCTTCTTTGGAAAAATGTCTATTCAGATATTCTGTTCAGTTTTTAATTGATTGTTTTTTCTGTTAGAGTTGTATGAGTTCTTTATATATTTTGGATATTAACCCCTCATCAGATATATGATTTGCAAATATTTTCTCCCATTCAGTAGGTTGCCTTTTCATTTTCTTGATGGTTTTCTTTGCTGTACAGAAGCTTTCTGGGGTCTCTTTTATAAGGGCACTAAATTCATTCATGAGGGATCTGCCCTCAGGACCTAATCATCTCCCAAAGACCCACCTACAAATATCATCACACTGGGGATTAGCTTTCAACATATGAATCTGGGGAAGGGGGGAAGACACATTCAGACTATAGCATTCTGTCTCTGCCCCTCCAGATTCATGTCCTCCTTGCATGCAGTAAGACAAGTGTTGACCAATATTCTAGAACTGTTTAGAGGATGGGGAAACTGTGGACAAATTACTCTGGGAACCTATGTAAATATCTGGAGAGACTGGATTTGTACACGAGATCACATTGTTAGTGGAGAATAATTCCTTACTATTGGGATTTGATGAGTAAAAGAACTAAATATGGACACACACATCCCTGTATGTAATATAAAAATGATAGATTCTGTTATGTTAATCTGAAGAGGCAAACTGCAAACTCTATCTCCTTCGTGGAGAGCGGCAGCTCAAATTTTTGTTCAGTTTTTGATAATTTGGATTTTGCCCCATGCATTCATGGCTCAGGTTTCAGTGGATATTTAAACAGAGTTTATTCATAGGAATCTGGGTTCCCTCACTCTTGTGCTCTCTCTTTTTTCTAGGATTTCCTGCCCCAATATTCAACAGCTTTAGTTTCCCTGAATTCTACCCTCCGTGTCTTCAAGCCACTAAAACTGCAGGTTTTCTTTGGAATTTTAGCTGTCTCACATGGCACAAATAGGGACTTATTCTTAGGCTAAAATCCTGAAGCCTACCCAAGGCTGTTTTTTTTTCCTTTCAATTGTCAACTCTCTTCCAGTTTCTGCCTGCTTTTGTTCATTTTCCAGTGCCTTCAAGCAGGTTTTATGTTTCGGTTTTTAGAATTTATGGTTAGTACCTTGAGAGGACTGACCTGATAGGATTCTCTCAGCCATAATGGAAGTGGAACCTTAGATTACTGCTTTAATATTAAAATATATTTACTATTCTACATGATGATAATTGTACTTTGTCACGCATCATTTGAGAAAGTGCATAAAGTTAGTGGTTGTGTGAGTCGTACAATTGACAAATGTTTGGATGTTTGTAATCACAATATATGGATACACTTTAAAAATAGTATGCCTGGGATTTATTTTTTGTTTTACCCAAATGAATCTGGTACCTCACAGGTGTCTTTAGATAACATACTGGAAAATATTCACTCAACTGATATCCTGAGTCTCTTTCCATAGTAAAACCTAACAGTATTTTGAATTGTTGCTTGCTATCCTTCACCCTCTTTGTGATTCTTATCAATTATTTTAAAGGAGGAGAAGAGAAAAAAGGCAGGAAACTGTCTATTTTGTCAGGATTTACTCTTAGTACAATAAAACTGGCATATTTGGTGCTGTAACAATCAACACTGGGGAATCTTTCTTCTTGATATATTTATTGTTTCTTTTTGTCATCAAATTGCATTTAAATTAGAGACCAATTTTATCTTTAATTATATTAATATATTACTACATTTACATTTTGAGTGGCATTTGGCATTCAGTGCTTCTATTGTTTATTTTAGCCTTTACCGCTATTTTATATACTGAACAGCTAAAGTTTTAGTCATTTTAATAACAAATTTATTATATACAGTCAGTTTAAATACATATAAACTTTATGTCTGACTGGATAATTGTGGCAACTTTTTTTTTTTTTTTTTTACAGTCTCAGCCATAAAACATGTGGAAATAACATACTATTTTATAATATCTTGTCACCAGATCTAGAGCACTTGGTAGAAAATCTGGCCTGTTTCCAGTATTACCATAATTCTATAAAATCCCTCTGTCTAAGGAATAAAAATTACAAGCTTTTGAGCCTGACAGATTTGAGTTTGAAATACGGTTTTGCCATTAACAAGATTTTTTACTTTCTGGACATTATTAGTCTTCTGAAGTTGAGGGAAATGTATCCAATATTTATTGAGGTGTTACAGTGTGCTAGCGTTTTTATACTATTCTATTTGACTGTCAAAACAAATACAAAGGGCTTCCCTGGTAGCGCAGTGGTTGAGAATCTGCCTGCCAATGCAGGGGACACGGGTTTGAGCCCTGGTCTGGGAAGATCCCACATGCCGCAGAGCAACCGGGCCCGTGAGCCACAATTACTGAGCCTGCACGTCTGGAGCCTGTGCTCCGCAACAAGAGAGGCCGCGATAGTGAGAGGCCCATGCACCGTGATGAAGAGTGGCCCCTGCTTGCCGCAACCAGAGAAAGCCCTTGCACAGAAACGAAGACCCAACACAGCTATAAATAAATAAATAATTTTAAAAAACAAAAAATACAAATATAAATGTATACTTAACTGAATGTAAGAATCATTAAATTATCTGTTCTAACTTACAAATATCATATATGCAGAAGCTGAACAATGAATTCAATTAGTTCTCTCCAAAACAAATAACATTTGATATACACCATATCATTTTGAGAACCTCAGTTGCCATGTGTGTAAGATGGATAAAGTAATTACTACTAAGAGAATACTATAAGAATTAAAATACTTTTATTGTAAAAATGTATGGGAGATTATCCAGTGATTTCAGATGCTTATTATTTTGCTGTTGTTCCAGTTGCCCCTATGTCAGTAAATAAAGAATTATCGATAATCAGATAAAACTTTTGTAGGTCAGGTAAAGAAAAAGAGAAAAAAAGAAAAATACTATTAACAGATTTCCATAGAATCAGTAATTCTCCCTTTTTGTTAAGTTTTAAGTCAAATTACCAGAAATTTGGGAGGAAAATGCACATTCTACTTTAAAAATACTTAGTAAAATTGTAAATATAATATGTATGATGTATTTGTATTCTGTTATTGCTAGTGACAAGGCAGTAAAACCTGGAAATTGAGATGTGGTGTCCTAAGGATTACTCTTGGTTGATTGAGGAAGAAAGTTTAAAGATGCAAGCATGAGAAGTAGTTGGAAAATTACTGTAAGCACCTAACTATTACTGCTGTTATATTATCATGTTTTGGTTCATTGAGGAAAAAAATTGCCTAATGATTATCCCAAGGAGCAAAAGAGATAGTGAAACAATGTTGGGCTGATTTGTTCCCCATTCTGCTACACAAATCCCTGGATCCAAGTCTGGAGTAGAATTTCAGGTAGAGCTGTAGACAGAAGCACTTGAAGTCCTGAGTGGCTACAACTCGTAAGAGTATGATTTGCTTTGTAACAATAGAGCACAGAGTCTAAGATGATATGCAATAGCACACACGACAGAAAAGAGGCAGGCTCATTATAAAGAGGTTGTCAGTGCTATCTCCGGGATTTACTGGGTTTGTTTTTTTTCCCTAAATTGGTTTATTTCTTAAATCCCAGATGTGTTATCCTCCTGGTTTTTCAGCTTTATTGAGATACAACTGACAAATAAAATTGTAAGATATTTAAAGTGTACAACATGATAATTAGATACATATATACACCGTGAAAGGATTCCTCCCACTGAGTCAACAACATATCCATCACCTCTGGGATTTACTTTCGATATGGAAACTGAGAGACAGCAGAGAATGAAGTGAATTAAGTCTTTATTGGTCAACTCAAACCACACATAAGTTTGAGAATTTTGTATGGAAGATTTTCAACTTGAATCTGGCTTTTCTTTAATCCAATCCCATATCTTGTGTGTAGTTCTGGCTAGTGACAGAAACAGCATGGAGGCACATGTGCATTCCCCAAACATCTCTTTTGATTTAAAGGAAATCATCTGAAAATTGACCATTCAGCCATTTTAAGACAGTCGTAAAACCTGTGTTTTTAAAATCTAGTCAGTCTAACTTTAACTCCAAAGGCTAAATCTCTCTCTCTTTTTAGTATACCTTTCTGAAGTAATATTAAAAAGTTACAAACATAAAAATACAAAAAAGGCACAACCCATAAGCTTTCAGCTCATCAAACTTTTACACAGTAAATACATCCATGTAACCCCTATCCAAATGAAAAAATAGAATATTATGAGCTCCACATAAGACCCTTTCATGCTCCAATCCACACACTACCCCTACCTCAAAAGTAACCACTATCTTTACTTCAACACTGAAGAATAAACTGGGTGATTTTATAATTCATGTAAATAGTATCATAGCATTGCCTCTATTGTGTTAGGCTTATTTAACTTAACTTACGTTTAAGATTCATGCCGTTGTGTGAAGCAGTATTTTTATTTCTAAAGATTTTTCCATTGAGTGAATATACCATGATTTCTTTATCCATCCACTATTGCTGAACATCTGGTTTGTTATGTTTTTGCTGATTAGAAAGGTACTGTTAATAACCTTTAAAAGTCTGGATTTGGATATACATATGTGCACATTTTTGTTAGGTCTCTCACTAGAAGTGGAGTTTTTGACTTATAGGATACCTAAATCCATAAATTTATACTAGCAAGTTACCTACCTACCTATCAATCACCAGCAAATAGTTTCTAAACTTGTTAGAACTTAACTCCCACCAGCATAGAATGAGAGTTCCCAATACACTCCAGCATCACCAACTTATGTTACGCAGATATTCCTGCATATTCTCAGTGGTTTACGATAACTAACTCCTACTTTTCTTGCTCACAGGATCAGCTGTAAAGCTCTGCTTCAAGCTGAAGGTCTGACTGAGGTTTGCTTCATATGTTTTCATTGTCCTTGGACCAAGACATGTTCTTTTCGTAACAGTTAAAAGGACCACAAAAGGAACAAGAAGGAACCTTGCACCCTCTTAAGCCTCTTGCCCAGAATTGGCACAGTGTTACTTCTGCCCACATTCTGTCGGCAAAATCAAGTCATGTGGGCAAGTCAAAAATCAATTGCCTGAAGTGGCCAAAATGGTGGAGTAGAAAGACCCTGAGCTCACTTCCTCTCACGAGGACTCCAAAATCGCAACTGTCTGCAGAATAACCATCAATGAAAAAGACTGAAACCTATCAGAAAAGACCTTCTACAATAAAAGACATAAGGAACCACAACAAGATGGGTAGGAGGGGCAGACTGGCAATATAATCAAATCCCATTACCCCCGGGGGTGGGCAACCCACAAACTAGAGAAAAATTATATCACAGAGGTTCTTCCCAAAAAGTGAGAGTTCGGAGCCCCACAACAGATTCCCCAGCCTGAGGGTCCAGCACAGGGAAGTAGAGCCCCCAGAACATTTGGCTTTGAAGGCCAGTGGGGCTTAATCTCAGTAGTCCCACAGGACTGGGGGATATAGACTCCACTCTTAAAAGGCATGTACAAAATCTCATGTGCACCAGGACACAGGGAAAAAGCAGTCATTTGATAGGAGCATGGGCCAGACATAATTGCTGGTCTTACAGAGTCTCCTGGAGAGGCAGAGGGTGGCAGCAGCTAACCCTGTTGACATGGATACTGCTTTCAGACATATTCGGGAACATTCAGCTGCATGAACACTTCTGCTGCTGGCAGCTGACATCTTGGCTCATTACCACCAACACCTGGCCCCACCCAACAGCCTCTAGGCACCCATGTTGGGACACCTTAGGCCAAACAAATAACTGAGAGGGAACACAGTCCCACCCATCAGCAGACAGGTTGCCTAAAGTCTTCCTGGGCCCATGGCAACAACTAGACCCACCCTGGACATGGCCCTGCCCACCCGAGGGCCAAGACTCAGCTCCTCCTACCAGTGGGCAGGCACTGTCTCCTCTTGCCAGGAAGCGTGCACAAGCCTCCAGACCAACCTCGCCCACCAGAGGCCAGACACCAGAAGCAAGATAACTATGATCCCGTAGCCTGTGGAACAAGTCCACCAACATAGGTCAGACCCTACCCTGGGACCAGCTGGGCCCTTGCCCTGCCCACTAGCAGGCCAACACAACCTTCAGAACACCCTGGACTCAACGCCCAATTGTGTCAGGAACCAGGTCCCCAATGCCAACAATCTGAAATGAACTCTGGGATCCCTGGGCCCTGAAGCCAAACTCCAGGAAACAGCTCCGCATGACTGTAGTCAGGCATTAACCCCAGGACTTGACTTCACCTGCCAACGTGTGGGAATAGCCCTAGTGTCTTCGATATCCTGACTCTGCCCACCCGTGAGCCAGCACTTGCCCTGGGACCACCTAGGGTTCCACAAGCATCCACCTCCTGACCAGGCCCCACTAAAAAGCAGCAAACAGCATGTGTACAAATAAAGCCCTGGCAAACAACCAGACTAGGAGTCAACCAAGCCTACCAGACCACCCACGTAGTCCGCCTACCACAAAAGAAAGACCTGCACAGCCCTCTTAGGGGGAACCACTAGTGCACAGAGCTTGAGTGACAAGAAGGAGTTACATTGCTGGGATGCATAGGACGTCTCCTTCGGAGGGCCACTTTGCCAAGGTCAAGAAATGTAACTAACCTACCACATACATAAAAATACAAACAGAAACTTAGACAAAATGAGGTAGCAGAGAAACATGTTCCAGATGAAGAAACAGGTAAAAGCTGAGAAGAAGAACTCAGTGGAGACAGGCAATCTACCTGAGAAAGAGTTCAGAGTAATGATCTGAAAGAGGATCAAAGAACTTGGGAGGAGAATGGATGCACAGAGTGAGAAGTTAGAAGTTTTTAACAAAGACTTAGAAAATAAAAAGAACAACCAAACAGAGATGGAGCATATAATAACTGAAATGAAAAACACACTAGAAGGAATCAATAGTAGACTAAATGATTCAGAAGGACAGATGAGTGATCTGGAACACAGTAGTGGAAATCACTGCTGCTGAACAGAAAAAAGAAAAAAAAGAATGATAATAAATGAGGACAGTTTAAGAGACCTCTAGGACAATATCAAACACACTAATATTCACATTATAGTGATTCCAGAGGGAGGAGAGAGAAAGAAAGGGCCTGAGAAAATATTTGAAGAGATAACAGCTGAAAACTTCCCTAACCCGGGAAAGGAAACAGTCAGCTAAGTCCAAGAAAGGCAGAGACTCACATACTGGATTAACACAAAGAACACACCAGGACACACTGAAATCAAAATGACAAAGATAAAAAGAGAATATTAACAGCAACAAATAGCATACAAGGGAATTCCCTTAAGGCTATTAGCTGATTATTTTTAGCAGAAACTCTACAGGCTGAAAGGGAGGGGCACAATATATTTAAAGTGATGAAAGGGAAAAACCTACAACCAAGAATACTATACCCAGCAATGCACTCATTCAGATTTGACAGAGAAATCTAAAGCATTACATACAAGCAAAAGCTGAAAGAATTCAGCACCACCAAGCCAGCTTTACAACAAATGTTAAAGGAACTTCTCTAGGCAAAAAAGAAAAGGCCATAACTTGAAATGAGAAAATTACAGAATGAAAAATTCACTGGTAAATGCAAACATACAGAAAACATAGGAAATCATCTACACATAAAGCTAGTAGAGAGAATAAAAGACAAAATTAGTAAAATCATCTGTATCCACCATAATCAGTTAAGGAATACACAAAACAGGCAGACGTAAAATATGATATCAAATACAGTAATTGTGAGGGGAGGAGAGTATAAGTGCATAGTTTTTAAAATGCATTTGAAATTAAGAGATAAGCAACTTAAAACAATCATGCATATATACAGACTACTGTACAAAAACCTCATGGTAACCACAATCCAAAAATCTATTGTAGATACACACACAAAAAAGAAAAAGGAATCCAAACATAATACTAAAGATAGTCATAAAATCATAAGAGAACAAAAGAAGAAAGGGGGAAAAAGAACTACAAAGACAAATCCAAACAATTAACAAAATGGCAGTAAGAACATACATATCAATAATTAACTTAAATGTAAATGGAATAAATGCTCCAGTCAAAAGACATAGACTGGCTGAATAGATATATAAATAAGACCTGTATATAAGCTGCCTACAAGAGACTCTTTTCAGATCTAGAGATACATATAGACTGAAAATGAGAGGATGGAAAAAAGTATTCCACACAAATGGAAATCAAGAGGAAGCCACAGTAGCAATATTTGTATCAGACAAAATAGACTTTAAAATAAAGACTGTTATAAGAGACAAAGGTGTACATAATGATCCAGGTATAAATCCGAGAAGGTATAACAATTGTAAATATATACGCAGCCAACACAGGAGGACCTCGATATATAGGGCAAATATTAACAGACATAAAAGAAGAAATTAACAACAACACAATAGTAGTAGGGGACTTTGACACCACACTTATATCCATGGAGAGATCATCCAGACAGAAACTAAATAAGGAAAAAGAGGTCAGAAAATAACACATTAGATCATATGAACTTAACTGAAATTTATAGAGCATACTATCCAAAAGCAGCAGAATACACCTTCTTTTCAAATGCACATGGAATATTCCCCAGGATATATCACATGCTAGACCACAAAACAAGCCTTGGTAAATTTAAGAAAACTGAAATCATATCAAGCATCTTTTCCAATCACAATGTTATGAGACTAGAAATCAAGTACAAGAAAATAAACTGCAAAAAACACAAAAATGTGACTAAAAAATATGCAACTAACAACCAATGGATCACTGAAGAAATAAAAAAGCACCTAGAAATGAACAAGAACACAAAGCTCCAAAACCTATGGGAAACAGCAAAAGGAGTTCTAAGAGTGAAGTTTATAGCGATACAAGCTCACCTCATGAAACAAGAAAAATTTCAAATAAACAACCTAACATTGCACCTAAAGCAACCAGAGAAAAAAGAACAAACCCAATCCAAAGTTAGTAGAAGGAAAGAAATCATAAAGATCAGAGCAGAAAAAATAAAATAGAGATGGAAAAAAACGACAGAAAAATCAATGAAACTAAAAGCTAATATTTTGAAAAAATAAAGTTGATAAACCTTTAGCCAGACTCATCAAGAAAAAGGGGAGAGGGCCCAATCAATAAAATCAGAAATGAAAAAGGAGAAATTACAACTGACACAACAGAAATACAAAGGACCATAAAAGACTACTGTGAGCAACAATATGCCCATAAGATGCACAACCTAGAAGAAACGGGAAAGAATAAGAAAATATGAACAGATAAATAACCAGTATTGAAACTGAATCAGTAACTTAAAATCTCCCAACTAACAAAAGCTCAGGACTAGATAGCTTCACAGGTGAATTCTACCAAACATCTAAAGAGAGTTAATGCCTATCCTTCTGAAACTATTCCAGAAAATTGCAGAGGAAAGAATCCTTCCAATCTCATCCTATGAGGCCACTATCATCCTTATACCAAACCAGACAAAGATATCACAAAGAAAGAAAATTACAGGCCAATATCACTGATGAACGTAGATGCAAAAATCCTCAACAAAATACTAGCAAACCAAATTCAACAATATAGTAAGAGGATCATATGCCATGATCAAGTGGAATTTATCCCAAGGATACAAGGATTTTTCATTACCTATAAATCTCTCTCTCACTCTCTCTCTATATATATATGATATACCATATTAACGAATTAAAGTATAAAAAACATATGATCATCTCAATAGATGCAGAAATAACTTTTCATAAAATTCAACATCCATTTATGATAAAACTCTCCAGAAAGTGGGCACAGAGGAAACACACTTCAAAACAATAAGGGCCATATATGACAAACTTACAGCTAACATCATATACATTGGTTAAAAAGCTGGAAGTATTCCCTTCAATATCAGGAACAAGACAAGGATTCCCACTCTTACCACTTGTATTCAATATAGTTTTGGAAGTCCTAGCCACAGCAATCAGAGAAGAGAAAGAAATAAAAGGAATCCAAATTGGAAAGGAAGAAGTAAAACTGTCACTATTTGCAGATGACATGATACTATAAAATCCTAAAGATACCACCAGAAAACTATTAGAGATCATCAATGAATTCAGTAAAGTTGCAGGACACAAAATTAATATACAGAAATCTGCTGCATTTCTATACACTAGCAATGAAATATCAGAAAGAGAAATTAAGGAAACCATCCCATTTATCATCACACCAAATACTTAGGAATAAACAATTCTAAGGAGGCAAAAGACCTGTTCTCCGAAAACTATAAGATGCTGATGAAAAACACTGAAGACCACAGAAACAAATGGAAAGATATACCATGTTCTTGCATTTGAAGAATCAATATTGTTAAAATGACCATACTACCCAAGGCAATCTACAGATTGAATGCAATCCCTACCAAATTACCACTGGCATTTTTCATAGAACTAGAACAAATAATTTTAAAACTTGCATAGGAACACAAAAGGCCCCAAACAGGCAAAACAATCGTGAGAAAGAAGAATGGAGCTGGAGGAATCAGGCTCCCTGACCTCAGACTATATTACAAAGTTACAGTAATCAAAACAGTATGGTAGTGGGACAAAAACAGACACATAAATCAATAGAACAGAACAAAAAGCCCAAAAATAAACCCACACACTCATGGTCAATTAATCTATGACGAAGGTGGCAAGAATACACAAAGGAGAAAAGACAGGCTCTTCAATAAATGGTGCTGGGAAAACTGGACAGCTACATGTAAAAGAACGAAATTAGAACATTCTCTAACACCATACACAAAAATAAACTCAAATCAAATAAAGACCTAAATGTAACACTGGATACTAGAAAACCCCTAGAGGAAAACATAGGCAGAACACTCTTTGACATAAATTGCAGAAATATATTTTTGGAGCCATCTTCTAGAGTAATGGGAACAAAAGCAAAAATAAAGAAATGGTGGGTTTCCCTGGTGGCATAGTGGTTGAGAGTCTGCCTGCCAGTGCAGGGGACATGGGTTTGAGCCCTGGTCTGGGAAGATCCCACATGCCGCGGAGCAACTAGGCCTGTGAGCCACAACTACTGAGCCTTTGCATCTGGAGCCTGTGCTCCGCAACAAGAGAGACCGCGACAGTGAGAGGCCCACGCACCGCGATGAAAAGTGGCCCCCGCTTGCCGCAACTAGAGAAAGCCCATGCACAGAAACGAAGACCCAACACAGACAAAAATAAATTAATAAATTAATAAATTTTTAAAAATCAGATTTATATTAAAAGAAAGAAAGAAAGAAAGAAAGAAATGGGACCCAGTTAAACTTAAAAGCTTTTGCACAGCAAAAGAAACCATAAACGAACAAAAAGACAAACTACAAAATGGGAGAAAATATTTGCAAATGATGTGACTGGCAACGGGTCAATTTTCAAAATATACAAACAGCTCATACAGCTCAATATCAAAAAACAAACAACCCTATCAAAAAGTGGGCATAAGACCTAAATAGACATTTCTCTGAAGAAGACATACAGATTGCCAACAGGCACATGAAAAGATGCTCAATATTAAGTCTCACCACACACAGGTCAGAATAGCCATCATTAAAAAGTCTACAAATAATAAATGCTAGACAGGTTGTGGAGAAAAGGGAACCCTCCTACACTATTGGTGGGAATGTAAATTGGTGCAGTCACTATGGAGAAGAGTATGGAGGTTCCTTAAAAACCTAAAAACAGAGTTACCATATGATCCAGCAATCCCACTCCTGGGCATACATCACGAAAAGATGAAAACTCTAATTTAAAAAGATACGTGCACCCCATTGTTCATAGTAGCACTATTTACTATGTCCAAGACAAGGAAGCAACCTAAATGTCCACTGACAGATGAATGGATAAAGAATATGTGGTGTACATACAATGGAATATCACTTGGCCATAATAAAAGAATGAAATAATGCCATTTGCAGCAACATGGATGGACCTAGAGATTATCATACTAAGTGAAGTAAATCAGAGAAAGAAAAATATCAAATAATATCTTATATGGAATCTAAAAAAAATGATACAAATGAAATAATTTATAAAACAGAAATAGACTCACAGATATTGAAAACAAATTTACGGTTACCAAAGGAGAAAGGTGGGGAGGGATAAATTAGGAGTTTGGGATTAACAGATACACACTTCAATGTATAAAACAGATCAACAACAAGGACCTACTGTATAACAGAAGGAACTATGTAACTACTTTGTTGTACATCTCAAACTAACACAACACCGTAAGTTAACTATACTTCAATTTAAAAAAGACTAAATAAAAAAATATCAATTGCCCAGAGTTAGGCAATACTTTTCCTACTTTAATGTGAAGTCTGGCAAAAATCACATGGCAAGAGTCATGGATATATAATAGTAATACAGGGAGGACATAAAATCAGAAAATATTTTCATTTTATTCATTATGACAGGAATGTACTGATATCTCATTTTACGGTACATTTTATTTATAATTATTAATGTTGATCATCATTTCAGCTGTTTGACATCTGTATATCTTCTTTTGGGAAGTGACTATAAAGTCTTTTTCCCTTTTTCCAATTATATTGTCTCTCGTTTATTCACTGACTTAAGAACATGATACATTCCTGATATGAGTCTTTGTCAATTATATATTTCAAACATTTTCTCCCACTATGTAGTTTGGATATTTGCTCTCTTAATGATATGTTTTGATTTTCTTAACTTTAACATGGTCCAAATTATTCATATTTTCTTCTTTTTGAAATATTTTTTATCTTGAAGAGATTTTTTTCCTACTCTTAGTCAAAAATGTGTTTTTGCTATAGTTTTCACATGTAAATATGCAATCCACTTGGAATTGATTTTTGTATATGATGTTAGATGTTCAGATGCATTATTTTCCAGTATGAATTCCAAAGTGAACTAGCACTACTTCAGGACAAGTTGTTTTATTTCCCATTGAATTGCATTGGCAACTGTGTCAAAAATTAAGGATCAATATAATAGTAGGTATATTTCTGGATTCTTTAGTTTATACCATTTCTCCATTTGTCTACACTTGCACAAAAATCACACTGTCCTAATGTTGGTTGCTGGATAATGTCTTGATATCTGTTGGTATAAATCCTACAGCTCTTTTTTCCTTATGGTTACCTTGGCTCTTCATGGCATTTTAATAGAAAGTTTAGAATCAGTTGGCCAATATCAACAAAACCTGTGACATGTGATTGGAATTACACTGAAAGTATAAATCAACTTGGAGGAAACAGATATCTTTACAATATTAAATTTTCCAATCATAACTAGATCTAAGAAATCTATAATTATGAAAATTCATAATTTATCAATGGTATTGAATACAAAATCTTAAATAAAATCAACTATATTTGCCTATATCAGAAAAATTAAATATGTATTTTATAGCAATTATTATGATTTGAAGTTTTTTATTTTGATGCTTCATATTACCAAGCATCTCAAAACTTTCTCAATTACTTAGTTTGCATTGCAAGCATTTATTTTCATTTAACTTTGTATGATATCCCTAAAATTTACATATGATAAAAATCAAATTATGGAGCAATGGATAATCAGTAAGAATAAAGAGCATTTTTCCCAAACTTTTGGAAAGATCACTATGCTGAATATTTTTAAATTTTTCTGATTTTCTAATCTCTAAATTTTTTTTCAGTAAATCACTGAATATAAAATCCCTTGAATATATTAGAGTACATTATTCCATGGCTTTCTATATACATGTCTAATGACATATTCTACCACAATTTTCTTTTTGACACCAAATAATTCAAGTCTGAATTGTTTTGCAAGTCACATATACATGCACACAGGCAAACAAACACAATAGAATATTTAACATATCTTAATGAATTGACATCATATTGACATACATCAATGAAATTGGTATTTCTCTCTCTCTGTGTACACACACACACACACACACACACCAATAAAAAGGGTTCAAAACATCTCTGTTATCTACCATGTCTGGCCTTGAAGGATTTAACATTCTGTTGTTTTTGTTTATAATCTCAGTGCCGGTTACACAGGTGTATTTGCTAGGGTTTCTGTAACCACAGATTAGGTGAATTTAACAATGGACAATTTTTCTCTCACATTCTGGAGGCTAGAAGTTCAAGATCAAGGTGTCAGCAGTGTTGGTTTTGTGTGAGGCCTCTCTCTTTGGCTCGCAGATGACCATCTTTCCCTTCCTGTGGCTTTATATGGTTTTCACTCTGTACTTGTCTGTGTCCTCCTTTTATGAGAATACCCGTGATACATGATTAGCATCCATCCTAATTACCTCATTTTAACTTAATTACTTCTTTAAAGATCGTATCTCCAAAAATAGTCTCATTCTGAGGTACTGGCATTAGGACTTCATCACATGAATTTGTGAGGGACACAATTCGGCCCTCAACAACATATATTTTCAGCTTGTGAAGTTAATTGGTCTGTATATATACCATGTGGATAAATACATGCACACACAGTAAACAAGTTTCAAATAAGAGTTCTCTCATCTGCTCTGTACTGACCCCGCTCCTTAAACTCTATTTGAACCTTTTCTTTACCCTGGGCCAGGCCTGCTCAATTTGAATGCTAATCTCAGCAGTTTCACCCTTTGGATTCATCTCCATATTCTGGAAGAAAGATCTTCTTTTAAAGATTATTTTTATTTTATTCCTGACATTCTGACAGCTTAGGCTGTGCTGCCCCATAACTCTCAAATTTAGTGGTTCCCACTAGTCATTTTGATCTCATAAACAAATTGCAGCCTTTGTAGCCCTCTCCTAGTCTCACAGGCTTCCTTTGTCTCCTAGTGGTGGCTTCCACTCTCCTTCCAGGCAAATACTTATTACTGTCTTTTTTCCTCCTTTCACTATTTCAGCACAGCCAGTGTGTGCTCACAGGTGTTGCAGATTCTGTAGGTAGTGAATGTTCTTGATACTTTGTTCTCTAGTTTACTAGAAGTCATTGTTTGTGTTTATTCTGTTCTTTTTGCTATACCAGCTGCTATTCCTATTTTTAGAGAGGATTGGGAATGCTTCTAAATACTAAATCATGGACAAGATCTTATCCCAGCAGCAAAGCCTTACTTTCATATGTTTCCATGTTTTAATTTTTAAAAATGGGATTATATTAATGTGAGGAACAGCAAAATAAATGAAGGTGAACACTGAATGCTTAAAATATATACATATATAAAACAATCTAACAAGATTATTTATATTCATAACTCTGTGGTTGTGCATGGTTACAGTGCCTCCAACTGCGTACTTGCTGGGTTTCTGGACATATGGACTGATAATATCAATATAAAATTTTAAAAGCTACCAGTTATTACTAGAGAGTTTTTAGTAGCATGCATTTACAGAGTTCAGTGGACCTTAGAGATGCAATACATTTAATTTGCATCAAATATTAGACCATATTTAACCTAAAGTTATAATTTGAAAAAGGCAAACAAAAATTAAGCTTATGCATAGATTCCAAAAAATGTACAAGAAATATGTTATTATATATATTTTATACTATATAAGACATACATATTGTATATATCATTATACAATACCTGTATTTAAAAAATATAGGTATTTACTTTCAATATATATGCTCATAATATCTCCCTAACGAAATAAAGGAGATTTAAATGAAATGTATGTTTCATTTGCACCCCATTTTCTTTTTTGTTATATAATCATTAATATTTATTATGTATATCCTCCCATTTTTAAGTGACATGAATATCAATTTATTACATACGTAGGAATAGTCTGTTCATTCTTGTGAACATGGCCTCTCTTCCTTAATAATATCTTAAGTACTTTTTTATATTAGCACATAGGTCATTCTTCCATCATATGTGTAACAGTCCACTAAATTGGGTCCTCATAACTTATTTATGCCAGCCCTACTGAAGCCTTATCCATTGTTTAAAGTAATTTGCTATTACAAACAATGCTGCAACAAACCTTCATTATGCAAAAAACATAGTTTGATAGCTTAAAAAAATTCTCATACAATTCAAATGCTTAGACAGTTTTATATTCTCAAAAGAAAAAAAAAATCGTAAACTCTGTGAAACAGGTATCAAGAGCTAACAAGATAGATAAACCAGGAAGAAAAAATAATAAAAGAAAATAAAGAAAAACTCCATTTAAGAATTCAAGACTGGAAGTGCACCTGCTAAATATCCCTGGGGGAACTTAAAAGACTAACACTGTAGCACCACTGCATCAGACACAGCAACCGATTTCCATATTAAATAGTTAAGATATTTAAGTTGTAAGTAAAAACCTAAACAAAAAAATAGTCTATAAAAATAAGCCTTAACTAAATAACTTGGAAGGTTTCACTGTAAAATATTTGAAATATATAATTAAAATCAATTCAGTATTTCAAATATTAATAGGTAACAGTATAATTCAAGAAAAACCAATACACAATGGAAATAAGGCCATTTTGATAAAATATCTAAGGCATACTGAACATCAATTGAACATAAATCTTTAAACAGTAAGAACACAAAATATACGTAGTGAATATTTAGGGACCAAAGGGAAAACTGACAGGAATACAATGGTGCCATTCTTTAACAATATGACTTCCATCAGAACAAATGAAGGAGTAAATAAAAATAGTATCTAGAACAGATGTGATAAATCCCCATGAACTCTGGGACTAAACAGGTAAAGTAGATGTGTGAAATGATCTTGCATAAAGAAATAGAAACTACAAGGGCTGTGATGAAGACGGAATGATGCCTTCAAATGATATGCAAATTTTTTTAAAATTAGAAGGAAACCTTGTACTGCAAAGACAAAATGCTTCTGTCCAGGTGGTTATTTAAGTCACATAAGCTTATAATGTTTCTAGGCTCCCTCTGAAGTAAAATTCACTAAACCCATAAAGGTATATAGGTAACTGCTCACATCTATGGTCATAATATAAAGCTGGCAATTCATATTATACATGCACATGTAACTGACAGAAGCGAAAAAACATCACTATGCTAAATAACACTTCAGCCAAATAAGAGCTTAGAAACTGCAATTTCAGCATATCTTCATTTTTTTCCCTCTTTAGAATTAGTAGGAAATATGTGACTGCTGGGAAGAAAGAGGTGCAATGACAGATGTAAACAACTAGGGCCAATTTTTTTCTCAGAAGAAGCCTAAGCCCTTGAATTACATGATTAGGGGTGCACAATATGACACTCAGGCATATCCACCTCCCTGAAGTTAAAATGCACCCCCTCTGGGAGATGCAAATACATAAGCAACTTATTTAAAATATCACAGTAGAAGAGCAGAGCTCAGGTTCTTCACAGGGGTTACCCTTAAATACTTCCTTTCACGCCATCCTCCCTCTCTTCTTATGGCCTCAGACTACTAATCCCTTAAACCTAATCTTTGAGTTTCAGAAGAGCGGGGTGAAACACAACAATTTTCTGAAAAGATGAGATTATAGTGAAGAGGAATTCATCACCATTCATTAAAACAGATAAGAGTTATTAAAAGGAATACCGGGACTTTCCTGGTGGTACAGTGGTTAAGAATCCACCTGCCAATGCACGGGACATGGGTTGGGGCCCTGGTCCGGGAAGATCCCACATGCCATGGAGCAACTAAGCCTGTGTGTCACAACTACTGAGCCTGCACTCTAGAGCCCATGAGCTACAACTACTGAGCCCATGCAACACAACTACTGAAGCCCGTGTTCCTAGAGCCGGTGCTCCACAACAAAGAGAAGCCACCATAATGAGAAGCCCGCGCACTGCAACAAAGAGAAGCTCCCGCTCGCCACAACTAGAGAAAGCCCCCGTGCAGCAATGAAGACCCAACCCAGACAAAAATAAATAAATTTTTAAAAAAGGAATACCTATTATAGAACATTAATAAAATATATACTAAATGAAACAAATACTCAGAGTGATAATTTTAGCATCTATCCCTGATTTTATGTGTGTATTCATAATAACTGCATAAATATAATTGTACATAGTAAAATTAAGTCTACACAGCACTAGAGAAACTTACATTAAGTTTAGGAAAAATTTTACCCCTCCACATACTATAATTTAACGTTGATCATTATTCAATAAATAATTATAGACATTGGTAGTTCTAGCTAATGTACTCCTTATATTAGAAGTCCGAATTTATGACTAAAGATAAATTACAAGTTTTGCATATAACATGATTACCTAGGAAATGTAAGAAAATCAGCTGGGAAAAAAGTCATCTAGGGTGTGAGAGATCATTTAATTACTTAATAATATAGAAAAACTTATAAACTTCTTATATATTTGCAGTGCCCCCTAAGAGACTGAAATAGAAAAATAAGACTCCATTCATAATGACAAGAAAAATATAAAATATCTATGCATACATTACACTATAGTTATTGATATATTATGACATAGTGAAGAGAATAAAAAAACTGAATAAAGAAGCCTGTTCTTGATTAAGGATAAATATAATAAAATATCAATTAAAATTATACATATAATATAAACACATAAAAAATGTGATTCCAAGAGAAATTTAAAAAACAACTTTGGAACTTGATGACATTAAGAAGATACATAAAAAAATGTCAAAACATTTTTTAAAAGGTATTGAGGGATAAGGTTCATACTGCTAAACAGTTAAATACAACACAGATTTCTAATAGTTCAAAATGTGAAACCTGGACTATACTGGTCAGATAGAGAATAGAACTGAAATAGAAAATGATGCATATATGTGTGTATATGCCTGTATTAGAGAGTGCGTTTTTTATTTGCTTATGTGTGTAGGTTTTCTAAAACATCATGTTATATAGTAAGTAAATATGCAATTACGAAAACAGAGCCAAATTGTGTTTGAATGATTTGTTATCTCTTTGGAAAATGATGTTAGATTGTGTCTAACTGATAAAATCAGAAAAAAATATGTAAAAGAGAAAACTGGTGTTTAGATTATAAGTGATATTTTTGCTCTTACATGATGAAGACAACAAAGGTGTAGTAAGATTAGATTTGTTGAGGAAAAATAAGTAAAGAATTATTTGTTCTTAGGTTTGCCTCCATGAGATCAGGGACATGAACAAACCCATTACTTTAAAAATTGCAATAAATGTTCCTCTATGTCTCTTAAGCATGTGCAAGGTATAACGCTTTTTCATTTTAGCTACATGTTGCTAGATGGGATTACACAACATGCTATTCCCAGTCCCCAGTGGTGCCACCCAAGCCTGTTAGGCTTTGCAGTTTCTGTACCCTATCCATTACTGTGTAAAGGGAAGTAAGTTGTTTTCTCTGACATCCCTTGGAACCAGGTGGGCAGGCAGTCTGGCAAAAGAACAGCAGTGACTGACATTATCCATAATTCAACATGCTGACAAGGGTTGGTTGATCAATAAAAGCAGTCTTTTGACACAGATGACAATTTATTCTTCACTGATTGTCAGGTGATGAGTGATATCCTGCATCTATCATTTTTGCTTCTTATGCATTATCCTGTGGCTCCATTTCTGGTCTTGACTGATTCTTGACTCTGATTGTAGGTTTCTTGCCTTATTCAAAGTGGGGAGGACAGTGTTTTTATTCTCACGTTATCCACACATTAACACTTGAAGTTTGATTCATATCACCAGACTCAATTTGTTTTTCAAAGATTTTCCAGAATTTGCTTGCTTGTGATGAAATCTACTGATTACAAAAATAGATTCATCTAGCTGGTTCTTGCCTCTAGCATTAGGGAAATACCTTCAAATGCACTGCAGTTAACGTTGTAATTGTTCCTTGGAGTCCTCAAATTTTATTTCAGGTGTGTTCACTATACATATTTCCTTCTCTGCTTTGCCTTTTCTTCGAATTATATTCTAAATGTCTCATGGCGCCTGTGAGGAGTACTCTGTCACTCTCTCTATGCAGAGAGAGAGAGATACTTTGCCTATGCAGGTGCCTCCAGATAGCCACCCTCTGGGACTGAAATGTCTTCCCCAAACTGACATCTGAGTTATAAGGGTGATAGATTAGTGTGATAGATTAACTGTCCTCCCTGATGACTGCTACCTTTAGTACTCAATGACATACACAAGCACAGGTGCAGAATCATTTGTTCGACAATATCTCCATTCTCTTCTTGCAAACCTTTTTTCCCCCACGGTACATGAGTTTCTCAGGGGTCAAATCTTATTACGTACACAACTTTGTCAGAATTACCTCTCTTTGCAGAGGACTGAGGCTTTGCTATGAAACCATGCTTACCAATGTCGTCATCTTTTTCAGTTCTCTCCAAGGATGATCTAGTGAGCCCATATGGAAACAAACCCACATCAGGATCTCTGCATTAGCTACTTAAATATACTCAGGTATATCTGACAGGATTTACATGGAAATTGGGACTTCTCCTATACTTTTCTTAAAATAATATTTTCTATATATGAGACAATTAATAGATAGTTGCTGCAGGGAAGTAAAATACTTGTAACAAAAATAAGTCATGCAACCACGTATTATTTACATAGAGTTGCAGGTTAATGAATACATGGAATCCTATATATTGTTATACATTTTAAAATTAGTATTATATCATGCCAGCTACTCTATATTAATATTATTGTGTATTAGTAATAGTACTCTTATTAAAAATAACTATAAAAGTAATCATAGCTAATGTTTGATGTACATTTATTATATGCCAGACTCTATCCCAACTACTTTATATACAAAACCTCATTCATTTGCCTCAACATCCTTATGAGTCATATACTATTATATACCATCTTAGAGATATATATGGTTAGAATTTGGGATTTTCTAGGTATTGCACAATAATTTTCAGATGGCAAGTGTCCATTCATAAAATAAAATATAGAAATGTTCAATAAAATATAACATCCAGGTCTATTAATGATTAAAATGGAAATTAAAGTAAGAATAACCTATCTTTGATTTATCCACAATACTTTCAAATTAAAAATCTGAACTTTTTCATACTGGTTGAGTGTGGGATCAGAGTTATCCTCACATAACGTAGTTAGACATGTAAATAATGACAACAATTAGGGTTGTAAATCAAGACTTAATTTGTAGTATTTTATTCCTATTGTCCAAATATTATGCAATAGAACATATATTGAATCACTCTTCATAATGTGCTAAAGTTAGAACTAAGTTAAATGTTCACAATTGCATAATGTTTACATAAATTATATTCCATTCATATGATTGAATATAGTAAAACCATTCATAATTGTCATGAATATTTTTTATTGTGTTGATGGACAGAAAATCGTGATGCATGCAAAAAGCAGGATTAAAAAAACAGGGTTTGATATTATTTATGTTTAAAATAAGTATATATGTATTCCAAGAACACTGGAAAACATATTCACCAGAAATAAAACAGCAATGTCTGTTGGTAGTGGTGGCATTCTCATTCAATTCTACATTTGTATACTTTTGTATCTAACTTGGAAACAAGAGAATGAAATGTTAGTAAAGAGAGGAAAATATATTTAATTCTCTAAGAAACATCATTTCTGCTTCCCAAAATTTTATATTCAATGATTTCATCTAATGTTCCTGCATTTTAAATTTAAGAAAAATATTGTAAATGATTGGGAAATTTTAAGTGGAGGTTTGATATATTTAAACTTATTCTTTATTTAAATTTATTTCAGGAAATAATTTTAAATCAATTTAAATTTATTCTTTAAAAATGGAGAAACAGTTTATCCCAGTACTTTCACAGATACTACTTCCATCATTATTTAATGATACCTCTTTGATCATATATTACATATTTTATGTTCTCCTTATGGGTTGTATTCTGTATTCCATTGAATTACCTATTATACAGGCTCAGCTCTACACTGTTTTCATTAATTCCTTGAATGACAATTTCAAGAGGTTTCTAGCTGGTAAAATGTCATGTTCCCATACTCATTAAATTTTTATTTCTAATTCTGATAATCTTATCTTATGCTTTAATTACAGGAAATAATTCATTACACCCACCAAGTAACCAGACATTTACAAAGCATATTCCTATATACGATCCCACAAACTCTTATAAAACTACTGTCAATGAAATGCTATTATGTTTTTTTAGCAGATGACAAACTGAAGGTCAGAGAGGTTATCACCACCTGAGGAAATTATTACATTCTAAACATGGATTTATATCTAATTTCTGTATTTCATTGAATTTAACATGCCATTAATTAAAAGTTACCAATATTTCATACATCAAAAGTAAAAGTATTGTTAATTAAACTGTGAAAGAAAGTACCCATGTCACTTTTTCTATTTTATTCCTACTGTAAAAACACTCTGTGTATTCTTGTTTTTTTTTTTTTTTTTTTTGCGGTATGTGGGCCTCTCCCGTTGTGGAGCACAGGCTCCGGACGTGCAGGCTCAGCGGCCATGGCTCACGGGCCCAGCCGCTCCACGGCATGTGGGATCTTCCCGGACCGGGGCATGAACCCGTGTCCTCTGCATCGGCAGGCAGACTCTCAACCACTGCGCCACCAGGGAAGCCCCTCTGTGTATTCTTTTACACACTGATTTTTATCATTTATTGTGCTGCTCTAGTTTTGCTTTGCTAAATGCAAATTACTTTGTTTAAATGCTGAATGTTTATAATGTTTTTGAAGATATTTTATTTATTTATTTAAAAATTTTATTTATTTTTGGCTGTGTTGGGTCTTCATTGCTGCACACAGGCTTTCTCTAGTTGTGGCGAGCCGGGGCTACTCTTCGCTGCGGTGCGCAGGCTTTTCATTGCGGTGGCTTCTCTTTGTTCCGGAGCACCGGCTCTAGGCACGTGGGCTTCAGTAGTTGAGGCTCACGGGCTCTAGAGTGCAGGCTCAGTAGTTGTGACACACAGGCTTAGTTGCTACTGGGCATGTGGGATCTTCCCAGACCAGGGATCGAAACTGTGTCCCCTGCATTGGCAGGCAGATTCTTAACCACTGGGCCACCAGGGAAGTCCCTTGAAGATATTTTAAACAACAATGAATCTCTCTCGCCCTCTCCTGTATCTATGCATATATATATATATACACACACACACACATTTTATATATATGTAGAGAGAGCGATACTTATTTACATGTTGAGACATATATATATCAACATATAAATAGTTTAAATGATAGCACCAACTTTGACCACATGCATAGGAAATGAAAAGAACATCATATTGCTGATTGACAAACCATGAGTTTAAGCTGGTATTGATTATAAGACAAATCTCAAGTTGGGATAATAAAATGTGGAAAATTACCCCATATCTCCTCCCTCTATATATAGCTGATTCACTTTGTTATAAAGCAGAAACTAACAAACCATTGTAAAGCAATTATACTCCAATAAAGATGTTAAAAAGAAAAAATTAAGTCCAGAAAACTCTTAAAAAACAAAAAAAGACATTACCATCTATCTAGTATCATCAACTTCCTCATGAAAGAATTTGAAAAAAAGGATAAAAGGCATAGCAACATAAGATCCCCTTAGTACCTCTGGCTTTCATTCTTCTATCGCATTAACAAATATTTAAGTATCTAACATTTGCCAAGACTCTACAATGGATTCCTAGTTCCCAGAAAATTTTTTTCTGAAAAGGCACAGGTGTCATGCCATATCCTTTTTCAAAAACAGTATATGAATCCTGAAACCTACATAAGTCATTTTTTACATCTGTCACTTATTTCCATAATATTATGTAACTGAATGTTTCAGTTTAATCTCAAGCTATTTTTCTGTCTAATTTCTATACTGTAGCTAATTCAATTCAGTTCTCCGGAGCATGTTTTCTTGTTGTGAAGATGGGTACAATTACTTCCAAATTCTTTACATGTGGAAGCTGAAACCACAAGTCTCAAACAGTTTTGAATGACAAAGTAGAATATTCCTGATAAAAATTTCAGTGAATATAAGGCAAGAATCAAAACTGTCCATTAAAGATGGCTTTACTTCTATTCACATAAAAGCCACACAAATAGGAAAAACAACCTGAAACTAAATAAAGTACTGATAGTGGTGATATCCTTGTTTCATTTTTCTTTCATGTGCATTTTTTTTTACAATAAACATGTATCAAACAAATCAGAAAAATGCACATTCAAATGTTTCACTATAATAATTTTGAGTAAAACAAGAGAAAAAGTAAAATATGCCATAGGAAAGTGGGATAAAGCTTTCATTACACTGCATACTGAAAATATATTCTCACTTTTACAAAATCTTGAAGGTAAGAACACAGGTAATAAGAAGGTTTCATAGTGTACCACTGGAAATAATCTCTAGTTGACACTGATTTGTCATGTGGTTCCAGTGCTACTTAATGCTTTTACTGTCTGCTTACTTCATTCAATTTTTGTGATTTCCTGCTGTCAGAGGACTTCACTGTCAGAGGACTTCAGATGACAAGTGTTAATAAAGGTGCAATAAAAGTGTTTAAATCTGATTATGCCACTTGTCTTCTTGTAAACTTTAAATGATTTCCTTTCTTTCTTTCTACAGAATAAAACTGAATTTTAAAAGATTAGCTTCCTTATTTCAGTCTCATCATTTCCTTCAGTTACCCGTTATACCCTCATATGTCTCCACCAAATGAATACACATGCAATGCCACATATACAGCAGTACTTTCATCTTTGTGTCCTCATAACTGTTGAAATTTCTGTCTAGAGTCCCCTTTTTTTTTTACATTTTTTTAGTGAAGTTAAATTTACAATATTGTGTTAGTTTCAAGTGTAGCAAAGTGGTTCAGTGTTTATATATATACACACACACACACACACACACACACAAATTCTTTTTCAGATTATTTTCCATTGTAGGTTAATATAAGATATTGAGTATAGTTCCCTGTGCTATACAGTGGGTCTATGTATAGCATAGAGTCCATGAAAATTATATATAATTATAATGTTTCTTAAAGAGAACTGACTATGCATATATGTTTCAATACTCGTCAGAGACATAGTGACCTGCTCTGTGCTACCACAAAACATTGAATATAACCCTAGATTGACCCTTTGTACATGGCATTGTTATTTTTGACATTGTTATTTTATCCCCTCATCTCCTACGGATCTTTACTCAAAGCAACATTTTTGAGTAAATGTTGAGTAAAGGTTTAGTGAAACCTTCAGTGCTAACCCATTTTAAATTTGACTCCATCATCCAACATCCCATATCCCCATCCTTTTTTTTTAAACATTCCTATCATTTATTCTCTATTTTTACCAAGTATACATTAGTTACTTAATTGTTTATCTCCTTTCCCTCTAAGAAATGGAATCATACAGTGCACAGCCCTTTGAGTCTGACTTCTTTCACTTAGCATTTAAATGAACAATGCATTTAAAATTCATCTGTGTTGTGTGAATCAGTAGAGTGTTTATTTTTATTGATCAGTAAGTACTATTCTGTTGTATGAATATGTCCTATATTTTTATCCATTCACCAGTTGAAGCATTTTTGGGTTATTTCCAGACTTGGAAGTTTATGTAAAAAGTCATCATAAACATTTATAAATAGCCATTTGCATTAAGATACACTTTCATTTTGGGGGCAAAACTTAGGTTTTGGGTTGCTGGGACATATGAAGTGTGTATGTTAAATTTAAAAACTGACAACTGGTTGGCTAAATTGCCTGTGTCGTTTTGCATTCTCTAGCAATTTATTAGATTTCCAGTTGCTCTGCTTTCTTTCCAGAACTTCACATTGTTAGTTTTATCATGCTAATGATGATGATATCTTTATTTAGCAACTCTAATAGGTGTGTAGTGCTATTTCATTGTGGTGTTAGCTTGCATTTCCCTAATGACTAATAATATTGAGCACCTTTACAAGAACTCATTTTCCACATATGTATCTTTTTTGGTGAATTGTCTGTTCTACCAATTTGACTTTTCAAAAGTTAGGTAGTTTGTGTTTTTATTATTACATTTTGAAATTTTTAAATATCTTCTGGATGTGTTATTTATATATATATGAAATATGCAAATTTTTCTCCTAATCTGAGACTTGAATTTCATTTTCTTAACAATATTTTTGAAGAGCAGTTCTTAATTACAACGAAGTCCAATTTATAATTTTTCATTTATGATACATGCTACTGGTTATATATAAGAAATCTTGAGCTAACTGTCACAAAGATTAAAGATTTTTCTCTTAGGTTTCCTTCCAGATGTTTTATTATTTTAAGTTTTACATTTTGACTTATATCCATTTGAGTTATTTACTTATATCCATTTGAGTTATTTTCTATACATGATGTATAACATGAAGTATTGGTCAATGTTTTCTTTTTTTATTCCATTTTTTAAGGCATGTAAGTTTTTAAATAGTAAAACATAATTTGTTGAAAAAATATCCTGTCTTCATTATTTTCACACATTTGTGAAACTCAAATGGCCATATATGTGTGTGCCTATTCTTGAACTCTCATTTAAATTCCATTATTCCCTGTGTTTATACTTTCACCAATGGCATACTGTCCTGATCACTGACAGTTTACAGTAAGTCTTCATATCAGATAATGTATGCTCTACAACTTTTATCGTCTTTCACAACTTATTTTGTCCATGCTAGTTCCTTTGATTTTCATAGATATTTTAGAATCACCCTATTGATTATTATAAAAGAAATCTGTGATTTTGATCACAGAATCAAAACTGTGATACAAATCAATTATTATATTATAATATAATTACATTATAATCATTACATCAAAATTTAATATGCTAAACTTTCTACTTGAAAAACAAAGGTTGTCAAAATAGACAAAAGTGCAAAAACCAATTGTATGCTGTCCATATGAAATACACTTTAAATATAAAAATCAAAGATAAACTGAAAGTAAATAGACTGAAAAAGATTCATCATGCAAATAATAAGATGGCTGGAATGGCTATACTGATATTGGATAAAATTAGATTTCAATATAATGAGTATTGCCAGAAATAAAGAGACATTTTATTTTAATAAAGAATCAATTCATTGGGAAGATAACACAATAATAAAATTCTTTATGTGCCTAATACCAAAGTTCCAAATCACACATCACAAAGATTAATAGAACAAAAGGGAGAACAGACTATTGTATTATCATAACTGGACATTTTGCAGCCGACTGATAGAACAGACGAAAAAAAATCATTGTCACTGAATATATGAACATCCTTATCAAACAATTTATCCTAATTTATATTCAGCTAACACTATACCAAACAACTTAAACAAAAACATTCTTTTCAGACAATATAATATGTTCATTATGATATACCACATATTGTTAAGACAAGTTTCACTTGTTATGAGACAGATCTCTATGGTTCTCTTTTAAGCAGAATAATAACAGTCCTTTGTTCTGGGCAATCTTTTCAGGAATGCTTATAGAGTGAACAGTCACGGAAGATAAGGATAGTGACTGCCTCAAAACAAAGGACAGGGATCCTTGTTGCCCATAATAAAAGATTTGGGCTCTCTAGGTCAAGGTGCCTTACCTGTAGCTGCTTGGCAGGTATCTATCTGGGTTTATCAAAACACCCTCATGGGACTTCCTTGGTGGCGCAGTGGTTAAGAATCTGCCTGCCAATGCAGGGGACACCAGTTCGAGCCCTGGTCTGGGCAGATCCCACATGCCGCAGAGCAACTAAGCCCGTGCGCCACAACTACTGAGCCTGCACTCTAGAGCCCGCGTGCCACAACTACTGATGCCCACATGCCTAGAGCCCGTGCTCCGCAACAAAGAGAAGCCACCGCAATGAGAAACCCGTGCACCGCAACAAAGATTAGCCCCCACTTGCCACAACTAGTGAAAGCCCGCGTGCAGCAACGAAGATCCAACACGGCCAAAAATAAATAAATAAATAAAATTTAAAAATACAAAAGAAGAAACACAAATATTAAAAAAAAAAAAAAAAAAAACACCCTCGTGGGATTTGGGGGCAAGGAGACCTGATGTGATATAAGTTACTGTTTGCTGTACTTTACTACTTGCTGTGCTGTAATTAAGTTTGTGTCTCTGACCCAAGGAGCTGCATGTCTACTACCAGTAAGTATGAAGCTAACTTGTTAGCATACAAGTAGCATAAAATCTATTTACATTTCTTGACAGTTTTGGCAATGAGGATGGGATGATGACAGAGAAATGGCTTTGTGGAATAGGAAGGTTGAGGGTCTTATGGAATGATTGACAGGATTTGAGGTAAAGCCAAAGGAGTAAGTAGTAAACATGTTGATCAAATTGTATGGTCAACTGGATAATTAATGGACCTCCATTTTATTACCTATCAATGAGGATATACAGGTTGGTGGTTACAGGCCAAATACCAGGAAACAGTTTTTTCATGATGCCCTCTTTCTGCTAAATCTTCACTGAGTAGGGAAAAGGGGTCTTCCTCACCAATCTGGTAGTCATCCTTAGGTCTTGTCTAAGATTCATCCTGAGTGTTCAGAGGGTTCACTCCCATTTCAAAAAATAGTTACACAGATGTGTACCTACACTGAGAATGAAATAAGGGAAGTTTGTGACCACTATGTGCAGAAACAAGGTGACTCATCAGAACTTTGGGTCAACTGGAAAATAAGCGTTGGGGAGCACAATGCTTGTTAAGGATTGTTTGCAGTGTGCCCTGGTTTCTATAAGGGAGATTTGGCCTCTCAGATTTTTCCAAAACAAACAAATTCCCATGCTAAACCATAGATGAGGCATTGGTTAAAATTCATATTGTGCTTACAGTGCTACCAAATGTGACCCACTGGAGAACGAGAAATTGACCCAAATCTTGATAAATATGCAATCATCCACACTTTCCTGGAAAACTCCTATAGTTCTTGTGTTAAAATTTGATTAAAGCCTAAGAGATGTTATCACTACAATTAGGCAACAAATGCTTCCAACTAAAGTAAATTCCTGAAGAAATGTCTCTACTGTGCAAGACAAGCCTGTGTCAGTGATGGGTGCAAACCCTACGGCCCTATTTAGAAACAATATGGCTGTGACTGCAGAGTCAGTGGGTCCTCAAAGAGAAAATAAATCAAGCCAGTAGTGATGATCTTGCCACTGGATATATGGCTTTCAGAAAATTGAACACATAAGAAAATCCTTTTGTTGACCTGCAAGCAGTTGCTGAACTGCTTGAAAAGGAAAGTAAACTTGCTTAATGGCAAGAAACCAGTCTCTCCCTTTGTGTACCCTGATGCTCAGTCCCTCCTTACTCTAAATTCTGCTGCTTTATGGTAAAAGACTCTTCGGGGTGGATCTGAGGTCTCTCTGTCTCCAAGAGAGATTTAGGGTCATATATAACCATCCAAATATGCTAGGGAATTTCAGAGAATAGAGAGACTCAAACTTTTATTGTTCTGTTGGCTATAAACACCCAAGTCACCTCCCTACTAAGTTTCAGGGGGAATGGGATACTTGGACTGAGCTATTAGAGTTTGGCCAATGTTCACAGAAGCCGAACTGATCTTACGGAGGAGCCCTTTCAGCCAATTCAATGTACTGTTGCCATTTTCACATCTGAACAGGCAGTAGGGATTGATGTGTTTTATACTTATGCCTCCCAGTCCCATAAATTCCAGAAAGAATTTGCCCAGCTGGCAAGAGTACATAAAGAGAAGTGCTAGTGGGACAGGAGTAACTAAACTCCCTGCAATTTGCCATCAGAGAGTGTGCCAGGATTTAGCATAAGTATGTATTCTGTTCACTTATGAACTCTATGCTCTTGCTGGCAAGTCAGAAACCTCAGTCTCATTGGAGTTGGCTGTAGTGTTATCATACCTGTACCAGCAAGGATGGTTGATAAACCCCAGCAAAATTCAGAAGACTGCCAGGTAAGTAAAATATCTTGGGATTATATGGACAGATACATAATGTTCACTCTCTTCAGTAGTCAAAGAAAAAATGCTATGTGTTTTCTCCCACCACCAAAAAGAACATCCAGCATCATCCTGGGCTCTGTGTATTAGAGACAGTATGTGACTAACAAGAACTTTCTACTTGGTCATTTACATTGGTTAACCCACTAATCAGGATTCTTTGAGTGGGATTCAAACCAACTGACTATGATGGACGCTGGCCGACAAGCTGTGGCACACTTTCTACATTTGGAACCTGAAATTCTAATAACTCTTTTAAGTTACAATCCCTGTAACTGATGATTTTGTGGATTGGGTCCCCTGGCAAAGGAACTCAAGCTTCAACCAGGATGCTCTTTACTTAAGGCAATTTTAAGTACTAATTCTCAATTAGTAGGTGCAATCCCAGGACAATGAGAGTGAAAGGCCCAGAAGACAGAATATAACCAAATTGGTTATCACTTCAGCATAGACATAACCATTCACTTATCCATGTGAGATATCACTGTGCCTTATACAGGCTAGTAGAGAAGGGGTGGGAGTGACTTAACTGCATTGCCCTCCCATCTTCTCTCCTTCACTGGTTAAACTTCACTCCTCTCCAATTCTAGGTTGCATCACCTGGTTCCTTATGTTCTCCCTGGAGAATTCAGATACCATGACCTGTGGCCTGATGCTTCACATATCTCTGAAAGTGAGAGGAAGAGCCAGCCACCCCTCTTGATGCTGATGTAACCATGAACATTAACAACAGTCAGCCTTTACAGAGGTGACTGAGGAGAAGAAAGAAATCAAGTGAGGCTGAGAGATTTGAGGCAGCACACTAGGGGCATCTGATACACATTCCATTACTATTCTTGTCTTTTTATTTATTTCCTTATATTAGCTGTAAATATAAATAAAGGGTAGCAAACACTAGAAAGGGCTATTTAGAAGTCAACATTCATTTGAAATCCCTTTTATCACTTAAACTACAGGTATAAATGAATCATTACTTTTTCCATCTACTGAAGTCACTTAAAAGTCTCCTGAAATGATATTTCCCACTACATTATATATGAAATCATTTATTTCCTTTTTCTAGGCAATATGAATTATTTTAGGGGATATCATTGGCCTGCTATTATTAAATCCCTATGTATGGGGGGCGGGGGGATTAGGCCAGTATTAATAGTGGGAGGAAACTTCTGTAGTTCATTTTTTTCTTCCAGATATGACAAACATGATTTGATAAACGGGTCAGAATTATGTTTGCACGAACTAGTAGTATTTTACATATTCTTAACATCTTTACTTATAGGCTACCGCTGTGGCATAATTCTCCTAAGAACTGTTACAATATTAAAATGAATTGTTTGATGGTCCATGCCATTTTATGCAGCAATTTTTTTAAACCAAGTCTTAGCTGTGTGGTATATGTATTTATAACTTTTATCATCACAGCTGGGAATATATGCAGCACAGAACAAAGCAAATTCTGTTTCTACCTCAAGAATGTGCATTTAGAATATATGTGGAATAAAATGAAACATTATGAATATATGTGATTATCTGCTTGAGGAAGAGAAAGAAGTCAAGCATTTTATATGTCAAACTGTTTCCCACTGCAGTCAAAATTCAACATTCAAATAATTACTAATATCTTAAGCAGAAATGTCCAACTACTTTCAAAAAATTCAAAATTAACTCTTAAATACCATCACTTTGTTAGTAATTTTAAGTTGAGTAGTGAATCCTGCAAGAGTCTCAAATCGTGATTGCCAAATACTACAAGAATGACTATTTCTTAGTCATCAGATATAGAGTCAGTAGATTTCCTCAATAACAAGACAGAGTCAAAATAGCAGTCAAACTCATAGAAGCAGAGAATAGAATGGTCATTGCCAAGGGCCAGGGGAGGGAGAAATGGGAGAAGTTGGTCAAAGGGAATTAACTTTCATTTATGCAAGATGAATAAGTTCTGGAGATCTAATGTACAGCATATATGACTATACTTAGCAATATTGTATTATGCAATATATACCTGAAATTTGCTAAGAGGGTAAACCTTAAGTGTTCTTACCATGAAAATAAAATTAAAAAATAAACAAAAGAAGAAAAATACAATGGTAATTATGTGATGTGATGGATATATTAATTCACTTGAGTGTGGTGATTACTTCATAATGTATACATATATCAAAACATCGAGTTGTACATCTTTATAAACAATTCTTATTTGTCAATTATCCCTCAGTAAAGATAGGGAGAAAATGAAACTAACTGAGGAAAAAACAAAACAAAACAATTTAAAAAAAGAAATTTTCATTTTATTCCTATTTGAGAACAATTGCCTTTTGAGTGCAATGTCATTCAATACTTCAATGATACAACTGATGCAATGTAAAACAACAATTCCCCCTCCTTTCCACAACCTCCTCTTTTCCACCAAAGCCTCCCAAATACGTCTTTTTTAGTCTGCATGTCGACCAAGACCTGGTACAAGTGCTTCATTAAATTCTGACACTCCATTACACTTAGTAGGGCATCCACAGGTTCATTTCTGAGACAGACAGGAGAGCCTGCACAGCCTGCTCTCTTCATGGTAAATGCATTAACTGTGACAATACTTTTTGAGTCTGACGAGAATCACTCTAAGTATCTCTTGTTCTTTTTCTACCTTCTACGTATACACTAACCCTCATAATTATTACCAATTCCCTACACTCGCTTTCTTTACTTATAAAGTCAGAGATTTTTTAATAAGCAGAGAAATCTGTATCCATACTCTATAGATGGCTATATACTTAATACGGATGAGAGAACATTATAGTTTTCAACATTTCTATGATTAATTGAACTCTTTCTAGGTTCAGTAATCTTACTTAGGTTGTTTTCCATTTTCATACTAATCTTGTTAGGAACAAACTTGTATGATTTTTCTTTTTACCACATGACGATGATTTCCTTCTGTATTGCTAACATGCAGATAATCACCCATATATGCAGCTCAAGCATAACACTGGAATCTAACTTTTTAAAGAAGCGCCAGCAACAGAACTTTCTGCAATGAAAGAATTGTCCAATGGTGACTACTAGCCACATGCGGCTATTAAAGACGTGAAATGTGACTGGTGTGATGCAGTTTTAAAATGTTTAACTACTTTAAATGGAAATAGCTAAAGGTGCTATATATGGGCAGTACAGTTTGAGAGAGTAAGCTTAATTTTCAAAAACACCATTTAAAAAATATAGCCCAAACATCAAGGTACACTGCAGTCTACAATTTAAACCAAATATTTGTAATATACAAATTCCTTTCATTGCAATGTAGGATTTTTAGATGAGTTATTGTTTTCAAAGTGTCCATAAATTAGCATATTTTATCATAAAAAGAGGTGAACACTTTTTATCCATCTCCTTACTCTTTCAAGTGAGAGTTCCTATAAACAAACGCTTTCACATCTTAAGAGAAAATAAAACAACAGGGAAACATTTGAAAACATCTATTCTCATTTTGTAAAGTTCAACAACCCCCACTCTTCTTTTTTCAAATAAGCAAACTAAGAACTAGACAAGGTCACATGACTACTGAGTAACAGTGCGAGTTATAGACTCAGAGACAGTGGCTTCTACTTAGTGCCCTTTAGGCTAAACATGGCTAATGTGAAAGAGTCAGTGTAAGGAGGTGGTTGTTTTGAAAAGAGAAAAAGAAAACACAAAATAAAACTAAACAGACCTGATATTTTAGAAAGGAGTTAAAATTAAATATTTCCAAAAGCACTGTCTTGAATAGCAGAGATAGTTTTTCATGAATGTTTTCATCTAAGAGCTTAATATATAAGATACCTAAATGGTCTTTTTAGCACTGAGCTTTTGGTCTTACTTGAAAACATAACACCATGTTGGAGTAATCTAGGAGTCACCACAAACTCAAAGTGGATTTATAGACTCTTAGTTTGTTTACAATTTCACAGGCAAGCAGTTTTTCTTCATATACACGTTTATACTGTAGTACATAGACCTTTTCTACTGCTCAACACGTTTTAAATGTGGAAAAAAATGAAGACAATAATAAAAAAGAACACCTGAGTTCCCACAACCAATAATTAACAAGCATGAGATTTTGGCATTTTGTTTTAGAAACTTTAGTAACAAAATATATTACAGAAAATGTTGAAGTTCCTTTTGTTTCCAACACTATATTTTCAATATTTTTCAGTTTTATAACTTACAGGATTTACTGACTCCTCATATCCCAGACACACTTGGCAGAAATAACTGCTGATAATCAGGATTCAATTGGGGAAAAAAACCAACAACAATAAAAACCAGAATCTGCTCTTGCTTGGATAAACCACAGATGCTTATCACAGAGTCTAAAACTACTTACAGATCCACTGGATAGGATGAAGAAATAAATGCTCAGCTAAATTGCCACATAAGACTTTCTAGCTACTCCATTCATTCTCCCTTGCAATCATTCCAGGGATTGCCCAAGTTTTCCTTCCAACCCAAGGTTTACGTTACATAAAAAAATAGACCAACCTTGTGAATATTTGAGAGTTCTGCCTGTTTCTTTTCCTTATTTTCCAGGATATCATTCTGTTTTCTCAGGGACTATGACAATTCTTAGTATTTTCATTTGACCTGATCTTTCTGCAGTACTTCGTCAAAGTCCCTTAATTGATTTTCGCATATGGATATTATAATAATCCAGCTGAAGGTTTGGTGAATTAAAGAGAATGGCATCTCTATTTCTATAAATTGCTTTACTATTGACTTATAATTAATAAATCATCTTTATAGTTGTGACTATTAAACAAACAAAAGTCTCATTTTGGTATTAGAATAATGAGCACAAGAGACAATTAGTAATATAGGAAGCTATCAATAATTATTAGATAACATATATAGTAAATAATTAAACTCTTAGTGCTTGCACAATACTTACATATTTGAAATGAATACTCTAATGACAGTAATTCGATGGAGGAACTATAAAGATAATAAACAGATTTTTTTAAATGGAATCATTTTTTTTTAAGAATTATTGATTATTTGTAGGTCAATAAGAGTAACCCTAAATACTTGAAAATGTTTTACTCAAAGACCTTTAGCAAATGTACTTTTTGGCTACAAAAGTTAAACAATGTTTACTCTAACCCAGAAAGAGAAAATTAACTATTTCTTTTTAAAGGCCATTATAAACTGGAAAGATTCTTGAACATCTTTCTTACTAATTTTTCCCTAGCACTAATTCTGACAGCTCTATTTCTTTATCCTCAAAACTTTTCTTCAGTCCCTTTCTTTTATATTAGTTGTGCATATTTTTCTCAGTTTTCTTTTCTTTTTTCCTTACTACATTTGTTTTCTTCCTTCACTATATTACAATATTGCACTTAACATAAATCTATCAAAGATCCCAATTTGCTACCTAACAGAACAAAGCATTGCCATTGAAAGACTATTTTGTTCCAGGAGTTCTCCCACATTCCTTCAGAGTCCACAGGGATTTACAGACAATTTGAACACCTTAGTTTTTCTTATAGTATTAAAAGTTCTTGGAAGCAATTATCAGTCACTGAGAACATATCTCAGTGAATAAGAAGCACACAGGTTTAGACTAAATCTAAAATCAAGGGTAGGAAAAGGCCTTCTCTGTATAATCGAAATAAATATAGAAATGGGCTAGGTTATTACTCCATCATATTTGGCCATCTACTTTGAATCACAAATGGTAATTTAATTCCCATATTTTCAGTTTACCATTTTCTAGATTAGAAGACATTTTACATATTATATTACCTAATGTCCATTAAATGCCTTAAGTTCCGACTGGTTTCTCCATTATAATTTTACAAAGGGACATGAAACTCATTCACCTTTTTTGGATTCAGCAACTCAATTAGTAAAGTCATTTATTATCACTAATTTATATATCAGGAAGTCAGCCCAAAATGGCTAAATTACTTTATGTTTATTAAGGTAACAAGGTTTGTTTAGTACACATACTGAGGCAGGAGATAGATGGGTCCCAGGCAGAGCAACTGGAGTTGTCCCCTGTGGACAGATACTCCAAAACAGCAGGAGCGAAAGAATAGCTGAGCCCTGCCCAGATAAAAGATAGAGACCACATATTTCCCATTCTTGAGGTCAAGGAGAACTTCCCGACTGTACATGCGTAGAAAGCCTCCTCAGAGGTCAAAAGGGAGGGGGCGTCACTCATAGTAAGTGATGTTAACCTACCCAAAGCCCTCTTCACTAGAAACCATCTTGGCTAAGAGATGTGTGTGCACACATGGGAGGACCCTGAGATATACCAAATACAGACTCAGAACCAGGAAAAGCAAGATGATTGTCCAGAGGAAACCTGGAAGAAATGCCCGATAAAAGTGATTCAAACAACCATGAGGGCACAACTTTCTCTCTGAGCCTACCTGTATGTCTATCCACACGTACTGTTTCTCCTCCTAATAAACACTTTACTTGTTTCACTACTTTTTGTCTCTATGTGGAAATTCATTTCTACACAGCTGATGGGCCAGGGCCTTGTCACTGGCCACTGGTCCCTTGTGGTCTAGTAAGTAGGATTCAGCACTCTCACTGCTGCAGCCCTACCTCAGTCTCTGGCGGGAACCAAAATCCTGCTTCAAGCCACTGCAGACCGAGGCCACCCGAGATCAATACCATGCCTTTTGTTCTTTAAATAGTCATAACTAATTTCCTCAAGAGTATGTTGCTTTATATATTAAATCTTTAATTCTCACAAACAATAAAAAGGATTAATTCTATTTAATGGTTACTAATTGTTAAGTTATACATTCTTTAAATACATCAGGAAGAAGGCATGATCACTATCAGTTCGATAGGAAAAGACTTTGAGGTTTAGAGGTTAAATAAGTTTTAAAGGTCAAAGAGCTAGTAAATGATGTCTGGCAGTGTCTAATTCCATATCTTTTTCCCTAACATGCTATACTGTATTAACATTTTTATGATGCATATTTAATCTACTTTATGTATATAATTGTTTTAAAATTAGATATCTACTCTACACACCATTCTACATTACTATAAATGGTATATTTTAGGTTACTGCTAGTGCAATAAGAACATAATCAGAAAATTTTTTAATCCTATTTACAAATGAAACAGATGCTTATATAGAAAAATAGATTTATATAATAGCAATTATATGTTAGAAATAGAAACAGAACATACCTTGTTAATTAGTAAAAAAAAAAAGAGTATATGGCGCATAAAAAAAATTCACAGGAAAGGACAGTACTTATATAGTTCAAACTAGGAGGTGTTTTTGAAAGACATCAAATGAGATATCAGAGGAAATGTTCTTAGAATACCAGACTTACTACCCTAAAAAGTTTATTAATGTAATGTAATTAATGAAACTCTGTAATCAGAGTCCAACAGAGTTAAGAAACAAAAACAAAAACTAGAAAGAATTATTTTAAAGTTCCAAAGGAAGAAAAACAGTTAACAAAGCCAAATCCATTTTTATAAAGTTAAATTTTAAGAAGGGCTATCCCTATGAGATCATAAAATTTGCTAAAAGTCCACTTCACTCAAACTACTATAATACTGGCATAGGATAAATAAATTAACTACTACAATATAAAAATATAGTAATTGTACTAAATATGTATAGCAAATTATTCTATTACAAACTGTCATTTTATTTCAATTAAAAGAGAATGGAATTCAATTATTGTTGTTTATATTTTATCTATATTCCTTTTCAAGAAAACAAAGCTAATTTATTCTTTTATAATATATACAAAAATGACACTGAGATGAATAGAATACGAACTAAAAAAACCAGTAAGCATGAAAATAATCCAGAAGCCATTAAAGAAAATACAGCTTAACTGACTAGAAAAAAATATTAACAGCTTTGTAGAGTATAATTGATATGCAACAAACTACAAATATTTAAAGTCTAAAATTTGATAAGTTTTGACCTACATATGAAATCCTCACCACAATCAAGATAACGAAGGTATCTATTATCCCAAAACGTTTTCTTTTCTTTTTTTTTTTTTTTTTTTGCGGTACATGGGCCTCTCACTGTTGTGGCCTCTCCCGTTGCAGAGCACAGGCTCCAGATGCGCAGGCTCAGCAGCCATGGCTCACGGGCCCAGCCGCTCCGCGGCATGTGGGATCTTCCCAGACCAGGGCATGAACCCATGTCCCCTGCATCGGCAGGCGGACTCTCAACCACTGCGCCACCAGGGAAGCCCAAAACGTTTTCTTATACTCCTTTATAATTCTATCCTCCTGCCCCTCTCCTTCCTCTCCTTCCTTAAACTGCTTTCTGTCACTGATTATTAGTTTCTATTTTCTAAACTTTTACATAAATGGAATCATATAGTATCTGTCTGGCTTCTTTGAGTCAGCATAGTTATCTTAAGATTCCTCCACGTTGCTGCTTGTACCAGTAATCTTTCTTTTATTGATGAATTCTATGGTATGAATATACTGCAATTTGTTTACTCATTCACCTGTTGATGCACATTTGGGCTGTTTTCAATTTTATTCATTTTGAATGATCTTTGTCATGCAAAACCTTGCCAAGTATGGTAACTGAACTATAAATGTCTTTCAGCTCAGAGCTTTGAGTCTCACTTGCAAACTTAACTGACTAGTTGAAATAGTCTGTAGAGTTAGCAGGGACTCAAAATGGGCTTATAGACTATTTTTATACTTTTAATTTCACAAGGAATCATTTGTTCCCCTATATAAGTTCATTCTTTAGTATAATTCAAATGTTTCACAGTGCACAAAAAGGAAAAAATGATAATAAAAAACACCTGTGCTCCCACAATCAATAATTAACAAGCCTAATATTTTGTCTTTTTTTGTTGTTGTTTTAGATATTTTAGTAACAAAAGAAAAGGAAATATAGGCTTAAATTATTTCAAATATAACATTTTAATAAATACCAAAATCAAATCAAAAAGCAAAACACAGGCTAGAAGATATATTTGTAGGCTATGTAACAGAAATATATATATATAGTTATATATAACCGACAGACTACTTCAAAATAGAGAAGTTAATTTTTCAGATTTTTCAGTTCTTGAAACGTATCACATTGTCTGTATTACTTTTCTATATTAAACAATTTAAAATTTTCCTCTTTATATTTTACTTCCACTTCCTCTTCCTTCTTCTCTTTCCCTTTCTGTCTTTCCTTTTCCTCTCCTTGAAATCTCTTTCTGAACAATTCAGTTTTAAAGCCAATAACAGAAGATGAGCAAGGAGTGGTACAGGATGCCCCCCAATCCAGCCTCCTTATGCAACAGCAGCTCAGAGTGGAATATACAAGCAAGAGGTTTAGGATTCCAAGCGGAGTAAGAAGGACATCCATGTGGGAATGTGGGCATCCCTCCTTATGTGGTGGGTGAGAACCAAGTAGGGCGAAGAGGAAATCTACACTTGGCTTATCTTGGGGGCTAAGAGTCTGAGTGTGATGGGCAGGTCATCCTCACTAGCGAGCTGCTGGAGTGTGGTGGGAGAGCCCAAGTAGGGCAAGGACAGCAACCACACAGAGGAGGGAGTGGTGGCAGAGATGGGAGATTGGTAATAAATGGGAGAAATGATCAAATAAGTAATCTTATTGAGTACAGAGGAAAACAGTTTTTTCAGTCTTAAGCAATGGAATTACAAATACAAAAGTATGATATTAAATAGGAATTTGGAGTATTGGTTTGAGTTCATGGCTTTCAGTTTAAACAGATATGACTGATAAACTGAAAGCAAAAATATACAATGTTGTATGTGTGTGTCTAGTCAGGGAATAGCAAGGATCCAGTATCAATGAGTGGACCCCTAGCAACCAGATTTTAGCTTCTAAATTTTCTACTAAAATAACTTAGAACTCCTTGGGAAAAAAAAGTTAGTTCTAGGTTTGGGTAGAAAAAGTACAAGAAAGCCTGGAACTACTTATTGTGCCTAAAGGCAAACAAGTGCTAAAGGAATAATGGAAACATGACAACACAAAGCCAGATTGAATGGGTCCCAAACTGGCCAAACTGGGGATATTTTGAGTCCTCAAAAAAAATTATTACAATCCAATGAATACAAAGAAAACTTAATTTCATGAGCGTGTGTGTGTGTATAATTTTATGAAGAATGGGATTTTTACAGAGTTTCAGATTCTTCAAATTACATCTTTCCCCAAATCTTAATAACTATAAGAAATAAAAGAGAATCTCTATAACAGAGAAACTTGAAACATAATCAGCTATCAAGTGATCAAAGTAGCTATCAGTAATGGGACAAATTGAAGCTATATACCACCTGATAAGATACAGTGAAAAGAACATCACTTCTGTGATATTCTTGCTGAAGATACATGACGTGAATATAATCATGAGGAAACACTAGAAAAGCATAAATTAAGGGACAACACAACTGACCTGCAACCTTCAAAGCCAAAGAACAATTTAAGAACAACTCTAGACTGATGACTAAAAAAGACATGGCATATAAATGCAATGAATGATTATTAACGATAGCTAAGACAGTGAAACAACTTTAAGTGTTCATCAATGGATAGAAAAAGAAGATTTGATATATATGTGTGTGTGTATATATATAGATGTATATATATAACTATGTATATATATGAATATTATTCAGTCATGTGAAAGGAAATCCTTCCATTTGCAACACCCTGGATGGACCTTGAGGGCATTATGCTAAGTGTAATAAGCCAGACAGAAAAAGACAAATACTGCATTTCACTTACATGTGGAATCGAAAAAAAGAAGTCAAACTCTTAGAAACAGAGTGGAAAAGTGGTTGCCAGTGGCTCAGAGATGGGGGGAATAAGGAGAGGTTCATAAAAGGATACAAATTTTCAGCTATAAGATAACGTCTGTGGCTCTAATGCAAAACATGGTGACTATAGTTTATAACACCATACTATATAATTGAAATTTGCTAAGAGAGTAGAACAATAAGATAAATATGTGAGATGAGAGGTGATGGGTGTGTTAATTAACCAAATGGTGGAATTCCTTTCATACTGTATTGTAAAATTATATCAAATCACCACTATGTGTACTTTAAATGTCTTTAATATGAATCATATTTGTCAACTAAACTCTAGTAAAGCTGAAACCAATAAATGCAATGTATGATTCTGAAGTGGATCATCTTGCTATACAGGATATTATTGGCAGACGGTAAAATTTGAATTCGGTCTGAGAGTTAGATGTTAATAATGTATCAGTGTTAATTTTTAATTATTGAATTATCTGTTCCTCCTTTCTTTTTCTGTCTAGAAGAATGTTCATGTTTGTAGGAAAAATACACTATACTATCTAGGGATGATGAGACATCAGGTCAGCAATTTAATTCTAAATAGTTCAAGTAAAAGTATTCTTTATATTGTACTTCTAATTTATTTTTCTATAGGTTTGTGACTATTTTACATTTTTTTAAATAAAAAAGTAATATTTAAATGAAGACAAATGGGAACACTATTACTATGAATATAAAAACAAACAGAATAGAGTTAAATATAACATTTTGAAAAAATGTTAAGCAAATGTAAACATTAGACAACATTATTACCATTTATAGTTACCTGAATGAATTCATGTGCAATTTAATGATTTATAATTATATGCCTAAATAGCTCCCATAACAATCTGTTTACATATGTTTAAATTAATTACACAATGAGTTCCTCTCATATATCCTGAATAATCCTTATTAATTTCTCCTCAATGAATCCATGATGCTTAATTTGGTTAAGCAAATACCTTTACTATCATAAATTAATGCAGGTCATGTACTTAATATTCACAGTAAATTCCACCTCAGAGAAAACTACACAGATGGACTAAAGGTGTTCCAGGCAAGAAAAATAATTTCAAAATCTATTATTATTATGTTGAATATAATCATTTCCTTCAGTCTATAGCATTATGTCTGCTCTTTAGAGAACTTCTAAAAAATCAATTATGATGAACCAATATGTCAGGAAAATGTTAAGGATTAGTATTTTTCAGTGATTTGTGCCCTAATTTAGAGGGAGAACAGATTTGGATTAAGGTTGTTGGTACCTGGACAACCTGTCTCTGCCGTTTTGTTCTTTTCAAGAACATAAATGAATTTCATGTGTGTGAGTTCTGCTCACAGCATAGTGTAACTGTTATCTGCTAATGTCCTTTCCTGTGGAGATAGAGAAAGGGTCCCTTTGAAGATGTGGGACACAAATAGCATCAATTACCTTGAGGGGAGTTCAGTATCTGGATAGGAAAATGAGGACTAAGGTCCTGGCCAAAGTTGGGGGAAAACCCTGTTGTCTTTGGGCCTCATGTAGCGAAGACTGAATCCATTGCCAGGGGCAGGCTTATTGGTACCACATGTTTTGGGAGAAATGCTCAGCTCCATGGAGCCTCTCTGATTAGGCAATGCCACACCTGTCAGGGTTCCGTGATGATGGGTCAGGGTTTCCTAGCTGCAGGAGTAGCCACAGGTAGAAACTGTACTTCCCTTATATTATCTCTGAAACTTTAATAACATCTTATTTCAAGTGATAATCTAATCTCAACAATTATCTCCTGTAATATAGATAAGAGCTGTAGTTGAAATGAAACTGCTATGTGGAAAGTAGTAGCAGCCTAGGAAATGCATTTCTCCAGGAGGTAATCATTATGGAGATGTGATGTAGAAGAGCTAATATGAGGAATCTGGCAACAGACATTTAGCCACTATAACATGTAATAGCTAGCAAGGACTTGTAGAGCAGATAATCTCCAGAGATTCTCAAATATATTTACATATGGGATCCTGATGCAATGTTAGACTTTTTAAAATTAAAAGTAGATGGATACCCAGCTAAATATGCTTTCCAGTATTCATGAAAATGAGATTTAACAAGCTGGTGAAGACTGGGAAACACCAGGCAGAATTTTAAAAGGAGGAAACAATTCTTACGATGAAATCACTGCATTCAATATACTTCAGGTGAAGTTTTGAAAGTAAAATGTGTCTCCCCGCCAAAATATGCCAAAAGATTTCACACAACAGGTAGAGCAAGGGGAACATTACCTTTTGCACTGGCGTTCATCTGCTACCAGGGCTCCAACGCACTGACTTTGAACATTCCTCCAGTTGAGTAAAATGACACTTTCTTCCACTACAATTGTGTATGTATGAGAAAAGACACTTAAAGGAGTTTTTCAATGAGGACGCTGGAGTTATCTCCTGTTGTAGTACAACCTTCCCAAATGTGGAATTTACGCAGGCAAAGCTCATTAACAATTCCTGGGAAATAAAAATAGAATCTACGTAATAAAATAAAGTCTAACCTTTATTTCCTTGGCGCTTGTCCAATTTCACTTGCTCATAGGGTGCGCTGTCCACAGGCCTCTCACCCAGGACTTCAGACTAGAGCTCCTAGTGCGAAAGAGCTGTGCCGACAGCTCAGCTCCGGGCGGGCTACAGAAGCTGCGCACAACACTCAATTCAAGATGGCTGCGGCGGGTCATGCGCAGAGGCCTTCCCCGTGCCGCAACCTGGAGCGTGAGCACGTAAGCAGCACAGCTGCGCCCAATCTGGGAGAACTCGACCCCTTTCCCACTTACGAGATCCCTATAAAGCTGCCCGGCCGGCTGGGGAAAGGGCGTACTCTAGAGCGCAGGCTCGCATCCTTCCATTCAAAGAATAAAGCTTTACTTTGCTTCTGAATAGAACTCAGTCTCCTACTGTCCCAAGCAACTCAGGGCAGGAGGACCCTTGTAGGGGTCTGACTGGAGAGGGTCAGTAACAGAATCACTGGATAAAATTAAACTACCTTCATGGGAAATGGCAATTATTCACTTTAAATTATGAAACAAAAAAAATACATATTTAGTGCAATACTGCAGATATTCCATAAATATTAGCTGTTATATCTCTTTAAGACCATTCTTTTCTTTTAATGTAAAAATTTTTGTGTATCATCGTAAGCATGTATAATTCTACGGTAGAAAAACACTATAGCATTCTAATATTTAAATAAAAACTACATCTGGATGCCACACAGGGAATTGGCAGTCTATGTGCCTTGAACATAAATAAATTCCATATAAGTTAATTTACATGTAAACAGGCCATCCTTTCATAATAATGCTTTTAATACAGTTAATTTTATTAAATGTGCAACTCTACTTACCTGAAGTGATTTTTAGCAACTTTCATATAAATAATATACACTCAGAAAATTTAGGATACCTGTTGGGTAGAAAATAGTTTATACCTGTTGTAAGACACCTGGTTGGGTAAAGATAAGTGAGGAAGTAAGGACCTTTGAACTTTCTGCTGAAAACATGTATTCTTTCAACCATTTTATTGAGCTATGACTGACATGTAAAAAGCTGTATGTATTTAACTACTTGCACAACTCAAAAGAGTTTGGGCATAAGGATATACCCATGAAACCATCACCACCATCAAGGCCATAAACATATCTATTTCCTCCCAGAGATTCCTCTCACCCCATTATTAGTGTTGTTGAAGACCATCTTCCTGAGGACAATTATTTTTACCTAGAATCATATACTGTATGATTTAAAAAACCTTGTAAACATTCAGGCTTTTGCTATGGACCATGACAAAACATTGTTCTAGAATTCTTTTTAACATTCTCTAGTTGCTCTGTCATAGTGCAGATTCAATTCCAAGTTTTCTCATCTGTCAGTAACTATAACAAAGCAGATTCAACTCACAGTGCAGATTAGCTATAGGTGAGTCAAAATTAGTAGTAGTTATATTGATCCTCTGATTTCCTTTTAGAAAATGACAATGCTGCTACCACTGAATGAAGATGGCAGTGAAAAATCAGCACTCAGAATGCAGGCTCACTGATTATATCCTATTCTGACAAGGTTAATATATATAGAAGGAGCATATTGATTTTGTTCCCTAATTTTCTCTTGTCCCTTCCACTGAGGAATATCATATCCAATGCACCATGATATGGCTAATGTGTAACACTGTAGCATCCATGAGCAAAAAGTTAAGGGCTATAAGACAGCTAATTCCATAGTAGTCTGATCAGGGGACTATAATAGTCATAGTAGTTTTATAGGGTAATATGAACACTGTCATAATCAGTCTTTTACACTCTGTTATTGAAATTGGTAAAAAATATACATTTCTACCATGTTCACATTTACCAAAGGTACAAAAGCTACAAATGTTTGGGATGATTCCTCACATAGTTGCACGAAATGGTGAATGTATATTATCTGCTGCTTTGGAGCAACAGTTCAAGTTCCTACCAATTTCATGTCAAACCAGAAGTGGAGCTTTAATTCTATCAAATTACAAATACTGCATACATTTATTTAACATTCTCTTTATGTAACATGCTGAAAAGCTATCATCACTAGGGTTTGCTCTAGAATTAAAAATAGTGCAAGTACTACAAAGAATAGCTTTTCATTTGTAGAGTTTTGGGAGGGATTTTAAGCCATAGGTAAAATTTGTATCTGATATCGCTGAAGCATTCAGAAAACAAAACAACCCCACAATAACAATTAATTTCAAATGCTGAAATTCTTTGCGCTGCCAGAGGTAAATCTCTGAAATTAACTTTGGGACTCAGGACTATATGACCGTGCATCTGCAAACGTGTGTGTGTGTGTGTGTGTGTGTGTGTGTGTGTGTGTGTGTGTGTGTGTGTGTGTGTGTGTGTGTGTGTAGGGAGGTAGGGCTGTGGCATTGCCTGCTTTTTGAATATACAAAACAAAGCAAAATCCTATTCTGGAGTGGTGGATTTGTAGACATTGCACAGCAAACCTCTGAGTGACATAAAAGTTCCATTTCTGTATACAAAAGTCATAATGAGGACACTGGATTTGGGCTTCCTTTGAGAGGCCCTTGGAATTTGTGAGATTACAAACAAGAGAGGGCTCCTGTTTGGGAAGGAATATTTGCCCTAGACATTAGAAGCAACTAGAAGCTTAATCAATCAGTCAGCCATAGGAAATTCCTCAGGAATTACCATGTCAAATAAACTTTAAATACAGTAATATCCAGTTTATAATTTGCATATATAGGTATCTCCAAATCTTAATAATTTTTAAAATAAATTTGTATTATTGACACCTTGGGAAAATGAGATAGGTGCTGTTTTCCATATTTAGCAAATGAAGCACATTGGAGAGAAATACAGCAAGAGGGAGAAATTATGAAATGACCGATGATGAATGAACGAAAAGCACTGAATAGCAATTCTAAGTGACGTAAAAAGCAACTAGTTAAAAAAATAGACTTTCTTCATGATTCTTCAGTAGTATTGAGGAGGTACTGGACTGTTGGCTGTCACACAAAATATGTAGTCTATTTAGATATTTATAGAAAGGATGCCCCCATCCTTTAGATATTGATAGAAAGGATACCCCACTATGGCTCATTCAGATTATTGGTTTTCAGTCCAGGGGCAGACTTTTGATGGCATTCCATTTACCTATGCTCTCACCCATACATCATGCAATCCATAGAAAATGCCTATATATTGTCCTTTAAAACATATGCCATTTGTGACTGCTTATCATCACCTCCACCACAACCATTCCAGGCCAAGCCACCATCTACACCTGAGCCACTGCAATATTTTCTAAGACTTCTTACTTCCTACTTTATCTGCCTTACAGCCTTCCCTATACACAGATCATATTTTTAAATGGCAAATCAGATCATATCACTCACTTGTCGCAAACAATTTTATTCCATTTTACTCTTAGTAACTCAAATATCTTAACATTATAAGGCCCTGACTCTTGCCTAATGTATCACTCCCTGACACTCTCTCTGCTTTAGTAGTACAAAATTTCTTGTTATTCCTCAAAGGCATTACTTAGCATCTTTATGCTTGTGTTTCTCACTGAATTATTTTTTTTCACGTCTTCCCATAGCTTGTTCCTTCAGCATATCTTAAGACTCCACTCTTCTTGAAATAGATTTCTCATCATTCTCTTTACTTTTTCTTTCATAGTACATATTATTGATTTTTTTACCTTTGTGTTAACTTTTTCATCTCACTATAATTTTAAATAAACCAAAAACAGGTTGAAAAAATTCAAAACCTTCCTATATATCCTCTATTTTGATTCAACAATTGTTTACATTTTGTCCATTTGCTGTTGCTTTATCATTCTCTCCATGTATCTATATCTATCTCTAATAATCAGTATTATTGTTATACTTCTCAGTAAAATTATAAAAATACAAAAATAAAGAAATTTAGCATGGATATTGTATAATCATCCATATTTAAATTTTGGAAATTGTCTTAATAATGTCCTAATGTCCACTATAGTTTTCTTCTTTCAGGGTCTAACTATTTTTTTTTAAGATTTTATTATTTATTTATTTATTTATTTATGGTCATGCTGCTTGGCATGTGGGATCCTAGTTCCCCAACCAGGGATCGAACCCGTGTCCCCCTGCAATGGAAGCATAGAGTTCTACAACTGGACTGCCAGGGAATTCCCCTCAGGGTCTAATTCTGGATCATCCATTTAGTTTTCATGTCTCTTAAGTTTTTTGAGAATGCACAGTCTATGGACAGGCCCTTTGTTGTTGTTTACTGCTAATACCAGTGATTAGAACAGGAGAGGTGCATAGAACTAAGATTACAAGCATGGGCTCTAGAGCCTGGCTTGGTCTTGTCATCTATCAGCTGTGTAACCTGTGTCTGGTGATATAAATTCTCTGTGCCCCAGGTTCTTCATTTGTAAAATGTAATAAATGAGGATGATAGCAGTCATTTTCTAGGGCTGTTGTATGATTAAAGAAATTCATGTGTAAGTGCTATATTACTCTCTGGTATATAGTAAGCAATATATGTCATTGTAAAATAAAATAAGTGTCCTGCAGGTACCTGGCACTCAGTAAATATCTGTTGAATGAATAAATAGGTTTCGCGATACATGATACTGTAGTATAGATTGCATACAAGTCCCAGATGCTTACAATTATAGTTTCAAAAGGATGATCCTGATCATTGGTATGGAGGGAGAGGAAACTCTGTGGTCATTCAATGATCCAGGCTCACAGAAGCCCTGCTATTGTCAATACATAGCAGCCAAGGTCGCTCTGGATATCAATATACCACTAGTACAAGGGGAAAAGGGAACAAAAATGGTGAAGGAGCCCATGGAGGTTATTTATGGACCAGGTCTATAATAGGAATAAATATATTTTGTTTGCTGGAATTCAGCCACATGCCATACCTAACCATAAAAGAGGATGGCAAATGTGGTTTAGGTATGAGCACAGAAATAACAGAAAAGTATTTTAGTGAACAGCTATGCAGACTGAACACTGCAAAAAAATTGATAAAAAATAAGGAAGTAAAGATGACAACTTTCATTTATTAATCATATCCAAGATGCTAGAAACTTTGCACCTACAATACAGAATTTCAAAATCATAACTATTAAAGGAACAGATTCCTGTAAGTGACAATAAATTATTTTCCCATAATGATAAATAGCAATGACAGGGCTGCGTAATCAAGGGAAATGCAAATGCTGAGGCAGTAAGAAGTGAATGGTAATACTTTGGGAAATGGGTGATCCAATGTGACTTGAGTCATAGAATGAATGGAGGCATGCAGTTGGGGAAGGCAAATATATATATAACCACTGTGTCCATAAATTTTTTATAATCTTAAACTATAAAGCAGCTTATCAGGATTCTCTCTTTCACTCCAGTTAGGCTTTTAGCCCTCTTTCTATCTATCCATCAAAAATGTTCTTGTCAAGTTTACTGTGACTTACACATTGCTAAATTAAATTACAAGTTATAGACCTACTTATATAAAAATATATCCAAATAATTATTACAGTGATCACAATAATAATAAATAATAATGAAGCCATTAGATCACATCTACTGTTACCATCATTACATCTGTATGCCATGCAAATAACAGAAAAAACAAACAAAAACAAAAAACTTCATTCTTCCCGGGTTGGTGACTCACAGAATAGATAGAATAACTGCCCTAGTGTGCAAATAACATCTTTGGTTTTCCAATCATGTATAGGGCATAACATTTCCTTTAATATAAAAACAGATGTCATACAGAGTGAAGTAAATCAGAAAGAGAAAAACAAATACTGTATGCTAACACATATATATGGAAACTCAAAAAAAAAAGTCATGAAGAACTAGGGGCAGAACAGGAATAAAGATGCAGATCTACTAGAGAACGGACTTGAGGACACGGGGAGGGGGAAGGGTAAGCTGGGACAAAGTGAGAGAGTGGCATGTACATATATATACTACCAAATGTAAAACCAATAGCTAGTGGGAAGCAGCCGCATAGCACAGGGAGATCAGTTCAGTGCTTTGTGACCACCTAGAGGGGTGGGATAGGGAGGGTGGGAGGGAGGGAGATGCAAGAGGGAAGAGATATGGGGATATATGTATGTGTATAGCTGATTCACTTTGTTGTAAAGCAGAAACTGACACACCATTGTAAAGTAATTATACTCCAATAAAGATATTAAAAACAAAACAAAACAAAAAAACAGATGCAAGTAATGTAATGGGATTCTATTATCTGGGTATCATCGAGGTAAAATTGGAAAAAATGTAAGAGGAAATACTCAATAACATTACATTTGGTTTTTTTATTTCAATAACTTTGAAATGTTTCAAATATGAAATTGATTGATCCACACCATTGACTTAGTTTGGTCATATTCTGTTAAAAAAGTATGAATGACTATGCGGTTAATATTTGAAATCACTAAAAATTAAAGCGGCAGCCATACATATATCAATTTGTTGTGTAGACCATAGGAACCATAGGAAATATATAGGCAAAAGAACAGTTCACACTTAAAAATTCCTAATATGCCTATAGTAGCCACAAAACTGGAAACAATCAAAATATCCACCAACGGTGAATGAATAAACAAACTGTGGTATATCCTTACAGTGGAACACCAGTCAGCGATAGACAGGAATTAGCTATTGATACATGCTACAACATGGATGAATCTCAAAATAATCATACTAAGCGAAAAAAAGCAGACAAAAAAGAGTAAACACTATATGACACTATTAATATAAAATTCCAGAAAATACAAACTGATCTCTAGTAATGGAAATTAGACCAGCAGTTCCTGAGGACAAAGAGGGATGAGCAAGAGGAATTACAGAGTTTCATGAGGAGACTTCAGGAGCATGTGAATATGTTTATTATCTTGATTGTGGTGATGGATTTATAGGTATATACGTATGTCAAAACCAAAGTGTGTATTACATGCAGTTTATTGTACCAACTGAAATTCCATAAAACTTTTAAAAGAAAAACAAAAGAGACACTGAAAAACAAATTCCTAACCTACTTTTCTGGTAAAGATGGACCTTCCCATTTTATAGATTAAAACACTAAGGGGGTTATTGAAGAAGTTGCTTGATATTCATTTTTGAACAGTAGTCCTTTTTTTTTTTTTTGGTTTAAAATAATCCAGCAGTGTCTATTTTCTCCAACTAAAATTGACTCTCTTGCCCACATTGGCAAGCCACATATCTATTCTATTAACTGATTTGAGCTCAGATTTATGTTCTGAATGGCCCCATTAGCCAGGTTGAAGTTTTCACCCCAGGAGGATCATGGCATCTGTGATATCACAGATAGAGGACTTCTTAGAAGAAAGTGCCAGAGAAACTGTTTGTAAAAAGATAATGATTGAAGAAAGATGAGATAAATTTCTTTATGTGTTGAATGCCCCCTACAGCTTAATTAATGGGGTCATGCACCAGGATTTATCTATGCTGATTACATTTCCCTTTTCATTTTCTGTTCTCCTTTACATTGTAATTGGTAAAGATGAGTCTCTTTTTTGTCCTTTATTTTCCATGTTTAAAAAGAAATGGACTTTCTTTCCACCTGAAGTTAAAACAGATGGAATATAAGTAATGTCATAATAAAATTATTATATAATCAATTTATACTGTCTATAGATGGGTCTAATCTACTCTGAATTTTCTTTAGTGAAGTCAAGTCTGATTAATTTCCCTTTGCATGAAAATATTCTTTAGTATGTGTTCTTATAATGTACTCATGTGATTTTAGGATAGATATTATATAATGACATCAAAATGTCATAAAGACTTTGCATAATTCATTCCACTTGAATTTTGGATTTTAAAACTCTGTTTTATTGATTTATTTAATTATTTTTTCAGACTCATTTTACTAAAGTGTACATTAAGTGTATTTAATAGTTGACAAACTTCTATGTGTGAGAGAAATAAGCATCTATCATGTTTGTGTTTTCATGCCACTCAAAACTCAAGGTGATTCTAATATGTGGGGAAATGTGTAGACCTTTAGCACAGTAGTCGGCTTATAATAACTGGTTAGTGAATTTTTTTTTTCTTTTTCCACAAGCGTAGAAAAAATGATAAACTAATGACTAAATAATGTTCATTCTCAGGAATGCACATTTCCATTTGTAACTTCAAACTGAATTCACTGGATCTCAAAATATTTTCTTAAAATATTAAAGACCATGTTGCCAAATTGGACTGCTTTGCCTTTGCATTTTTACTTGACAGCTTCTTTACTGAAATTTCCGTCCTGTTACTTGTATATCAACTGCACATTCCATCTTCCAGTTTAGAGAATAGTCCCAGTTCCAGACTTCTTATGTTCCAATACAGGCTGGATCTATAAAGTAATTTTTTCTTTCTCAGTCCCATTTCCCTTATCAATATAATAGAAATATAGTTCCTTTCATACAGCTACTGTAAAGATTAAATAAAATAATTTCTTTTTAACAACTGCTTACACAGTACCTATTATGTGTTGGATATTTCTTTTTTTTTTTTTTAACATCTTTATTGGGGTATAATTGCTTTACAATGGTGTGTTAGTTTCTGCTTTATAACAAAGTGAATCAGTTATACATATACATATGTTCCCATATGTCTTCCCTCTTGCGTCTCCCTCCCTCCCACCCTCCCTATCCCACCCCTCCAGGCTGTCACCAAGCACCGAGCCAATATCCCTGTGCTATGTGGCTGCTTCCCACTAGCTATCTACCTTACGTTTGTTAGTGTGTATATGTCCATGCCTCTCTCTCGCTTTGTCACAGCTCACCCTTCCCCCTCCCCATATCCTCAAGTCCGTTCTCCAGTAGGTCTGCGTCTTTATTCCTGTCTTACCCCTAGGTTCTTCATGACATTTTTTTTTCTTAAATTCCATATATATGTGTTAGCATACGGTATTTGTCTTTTTCTTTCTGACTTACTTCACTCTGTATGACAGACTAATATAAACTTAAATCAACCCTGTTAGTACTCCCATTGTACATGTCAGGAGATTGAGACACAGACAGATTAAGTAATTTCTCTAAGGTCTAACAACTAGCCGGTGTTTCAATCCAGGCAGCGTGTTTCTAGTCTCTCTGTACTTAATCTCTATGCTGCTCACGTGCTGTCTGATCAAGATGGCCTTAATGTTCCTCTCAGCTTAACTAAACTTTAGAAAGATTTCTTCCTGATTATATGCCTCTGACTACCTTTCTTAGAATATTTCTGCCCCTTTCATATGTGAATCTCCCAGGTTCTTGACAGTTTTACTTCCCAGGAATGTCTTTATCAAGGATTAGGGAGCCACTTCTTTGAAATGTAATCATCAAGAAAGATAGTGCAAAAAAAAAAAATGTATATGAAAATACGCTCAAAATCATTAAGCACAAGGGAAGTGAAAATCAAAACTACAATGTGATATTACCTTGTATCTGTTACAACGGCCATTATTAAAAATATATATGTGTATGTATACATATACATGCACACATATACTTGTTGACCATTTGTATGTCTTAGGTGGAGAAATGCCTATTCATGTCCTTTGTCTAATTTTTAATTGGATTATTATATTTTGCACTATCTTTCTTGATGATTACATTTCAAAGAGGTGTCTCCCTAATATATATATAAATATGTGTGTGTGTGTGTGTATATATATATATATATATATGCATGCACACACATATGACAAGTATTGATGAGGATGTGGAGATAAAAGAACTCTGGTACTCTGTAGGTGGGAATATAAATTGGTACAGCCATTATGGAAAAGAGTATGGCAATTCCTCAAAAAATTAAAAATAAAACTACCATATGATTCCTTATCTAATATTAATCCAAAGGAATTCAAACCAGGATCCTAAAGAGATAGCTGTACTGCCATATTTGTTGCAGTATTATTCACAATAGTGAAGGTATGAAAACAACCTAAATGTCCAGTTAATGGATGAGTGAATAAAGAAACTTTGGTATATACATACAATGAAATAGGATTTAGCCTTAAAAAAGTAGGAATTCCTGCTGTTTGCAACTTCATAGATGGACCTGGAGAATATTATGTTAAGTGAAATAAACCAGACACAGAAAAATATTGCATGATTTCATTTATACATGGAATCTAATATAGTCAGAGTCATAGAAGCAGAGAGTATAAAGGTAGTTGCCTGGTGCTGAGGGAAGGGGGAAGGGGGAAGTGATGGTTAAAGGGTACAAAGTTTAAGTTATATAAGTTCTGGAGACAACTAAACAGCATGATGCCTGTAACTAACAATATTGTATTGCATACTTAAATTTTTCATCATCATGGGGATGGGAGGAAACTTTGGGAAGTGTTGGATATGTCTATGGCCTTCATGGTGGTGACAGTATCACTGGTGTATACTTTTCTCCAAACTCATTGAGCTGTACACATTAAATATAAATATCTTTTTACATGCCCATCATACCTCAATAGAATGGTTAAAAAAAAAAGATAGTGCTCCTATTTCCCAGTCTCTGTGGGAGGATAGCAGCCTCACTTTGCTAAGCATGAATTAGCAAATGCAGATGGCCCAATCACACTTAGCAGTCTCCCCCACTTACTTCCTCCAGTAGTTTTCCACTAAGACACTCCAGCACTTAAAGTCCCCCTCCTTTTGTTTCAGGAGTGTTGAGTTCAATCTCTCTCTCCTATTGGAATAGTCTTGATCCCTAATCTAATAGCCTTGAGTAAAGTTTTCCTTGCCTCTTGAACTCTGTTCAGTAGTGTGAGATTTTCTTTGACATATCTCACAGTCTGATATATAGTAAGTTCTCCAAAAATGTTAACTACAATTATTGATTTCGTTTTAAAATGATATTATTGTTTTTGTTTTTCAAATATTCTTCATGGACCATGATTTCAAGTAAAAGTTTTTCCAATGAAGATTCTCTTCTAAATGTTCTTCAGAGGGTTGATGTCACTGAAAGTGAAGTGCCCATGACTGGAGGTATTATTCCAAAAGTCTTAGGGAAGCAGAGAAGATCAGGATTAGGTCTGCTGCCCCCGACCTAAGGATTACATTTCAATTAATACAGCCTCAGCCACGTTACTATGTTTTAACATTGAGCTTATGGTCAACTAAATTACTAAACCTATTTTTACATTTGCAGCTACTCAGCCATGGTTTCCACACTTTATATAGATAGTGAGAAAGTTGTTTTCTTACAATTCTATTCAGCTGCATGCAATGACAAGCATCACAGAATCACTGTATACATTCAGTATGTAAAACTCCTGTAAAAACAAATTACAAACTTAAAAGATGGCAAATATTTTATTTTTGAATGATTTGGACAATTTAAATCAGACTACATTTTGTATTATATAAATACAGTCATCCCTCGGTATCCAGGTCAGGGGATTGGTTCCAGGACCCCAGGTGGATACCCAGATCTGCAGATGTTCAAATGTCTTTTATATAATGGCTTAGTATTTGCATATAACCTATGCAAATTTCCTGTATACTTTAAATCATCTCTAGACTACATGTAATACCTACTACAATGTAAATGCTATGTAAATAGTTGTAATACAATATAAATGTTATGTAAATTGTTGCTGGAATGCAGCAAATGAAAGTTTTGCATTTTGGAACTTTCTGAGATTTCTTTTTCAAATATTTTTGATCCACAGTTGGTTGAATATACAGATGTGGAACACTTTGGTATGAAGGGCTAACTGTAGATCAAATTATAAACCTTTACTATTATTAATTTTTTCTTTTTCAATATTATCCAAAATTTTGGTACAATTAAGGTCTATAGGGGAAACTTGATTGCTCTATCCTGTAGTAGAGGTTAGTTGATTATGTCACAAAGAGATTAAATAACTTCTCTGAGATTCCATAGTCTCAAATCCTTATCTGACTACAAAACGTTTAAATGGGGACAATATTAATAAAATGGAGCAGGCTTGAGCATGAGATTAGATATTTATGTCAGGTATGTGTATGGTACAACACATACCTCAATAAATGTACTTCCCTTGCTTACCACCAAATAAGACCTCCATCCATGGACCCTGCAATAATTCCTCGCATAAAGGATTGTAACTAGAACTTGTGTCATGATTTATATACTGTCATCACTTCTCAAATTACCTTTGGAAGATAATTTTGAAATTCAAATAAAATTGCAAATAAGAAAAGAAAGTTTTGTTTCAGAAAACATATGACTCAACGATATATGAATGGACTTGTTAGTCTATAAACTATTTAAACAACTAGTGGAGCAGTACATTGACAGGTTCATGGATAAAACACATATGTGAGGGACAATGAAAAAGGAATACTTGGAATACTGATTTCCATGTTTCCAGCATGAAGTCTGTGGTGTTCTTCATGCTGTCTCTTTGTATGCAATGTGTTTTTTCTCCTTCTTCTGGCTACTTTTAAGATATTTGTTGCTTTTGTTGTCATGTTGTATTTATCATTAATTTTCCACAATTTGATTTTGATCAGCTTTCACATGGCGGGTGTGTATGTGTGTGTGTGTGTGTGTGTGTGTGTGTGCATGTGTGTGTCTGCACCTACCTTCTCTCCAGGATGTTGCCATAAATTCTACCTGCCTTTGTCTCCCCAAACTCTAATCTCAGTCACTTCAGTTCTACAAGATCAAAAACTTTGGGGAGGTTGCTCCTTTCTTCACTCTAGTCTGCAAACTATGCAGAAGCAGTGACCTGGGAAATCATAGAGTCCCACTAATTTCTATTCTATTACCAAAGATCAGAGTCCTGCATTACCTGCTGTCCAATGTCTCAAAACCATTGCTTCATATATTTTGTCCAGTTTCTAGCTGTTTAATTGTAAATCTGGCCCCTGTTACACAATCGTGCCTAGAAGAATTTTGCATTTCTATAAGTCTGTCATTTACTTTGAAAACTTTGCATTAGGTACCTACATATTTTAGGCCTGTCATAACTAAATGAGCAACAGACACTTTTATTATTAAATGCTCCTTTTTACAGCAGAAATATTTACAGAAATATTCCTTCATCAGCCTGATTTTTCTGATACTAATATACTCACTACAACTTTCTTATTAGTGTTTGCATAGAACGTGTCTTTTAAAACTTTTTCTACCAATCTAGCTATGATTTTTAAAATACATCTACTATAGTTTTATTGTAAGCAACATATAATTCTGTTTCCTTTTACATCAGTTTGATTATCTCTACCTTTAGATTAGGATGTTTAAACCCTTAGAATACTCTGTAATTTTCAATACGTTTAGAGGTAAATCTACATATCCAATCTTGTTAGAAATTTTGCTATTTGATTCCACCTTGTTTAATCTGGTCATTGCACCCTCTTTTTTTTTTCATCTGTTTTTAGACTCATTGAGTATATTTGTATTCTATATTTTGTTAATTACTGGCTCCTTAGCTAATTTTCCTTGTTTTAATTTTAGTGGGCTACCTAGACTTACAGTATGCATATTTAATTTATCACATTTCACCTTCAAATAATATTGCATTAATTATCATATACATTTAATAATCTTATTATATTATACTGCCATTACTTCCTCCCATACTTTTGCAATTGTTGCCATATGTTTTACGTCTATGTGTATTAAAAGCTACATATGCATTGTTATTATTATTTGTTTTAGTCACTCAGTTGTATTTTATAAATAATAGATTTTATATATATATATATATTTTTAACATCTTTATTGGAGTATAATTGCTTTACAATGGTGTGTTAGTTTCTGCTTTATAACAAAGTGAATCAGTTATACATATACATATGTTCCCATACTCTTCCCTCTTGCATCTCCCTCCCTCCCACTCTCCCTATGCCACCCCTCTAGGTGGTCACAAAGCACCGAGCTGATCTCCCTGTGCTATGCAGCTGCTTCCCACTAGCTATCTATTTTATGTTTGGTAGTGTATATGTGTCCATGCCACTCTCTCACTTTGTCACAGCTTACCCTTCCCACTCCCCATATCCTCAAGTCCATTCTCCAGTAGGTCTGTGTCTTTATTCCCATCTTACTCCTAGGTTCTTCATGACCTTTTTTTTTTTTTTCTTAGATTCCATATATATGTGTTAGCATATGGCATTTCTTTTTCTCTTTCTGACTTACGTCACTCCGTATGACATACTCTAGGTCCATCCATCTCACTACAAATAACTCAATTTTGTTTCTCTTTATGGCTAAGTAATATTCCATTGTATATATGTGCCACATCTTCTTTATCCATTCATCTGTTCATGGACACTTAGGTTGCTTCCATGTCCTGGCTATTGTAAATAGAGCTGCAATAAACATTTTGGTACATGACTCTTTTTGAATTACACTTTTCTCACGGTATATGCCCAGTAGTGGGATTGCTGGGTCATATGGTAGTTCTATCTGTAGTTTTTTGAGGAACCTCCATACTGTTCTCCATAGTGGCTGTATCAATTTACATTCCAGGCAACAGTGCAAGAGGGTTCTCTTTTTTCCAAACCCTCTCCAGCATTTATTGTTTCTAGATTTTTTGATGATGGCCATTCTGACAAGTGTGAGATGATATCTCATTGTAGTTTTGATTTGCTTTTCTTTAATGATTAATGATGTTGAGCATTCGTTCATGTGTTTGTTGGCAATCTGTATATCTTCTTTGGTGAAATGTCTATTTAGGTCTTCTGCCCAATTTTGGATTGGGTTGTTTGTTTTTCTGCTATTTAGCTTCATGAGCTGCTTGTAAATTTTGGAGATTAATCCTTTGTCAGTTGCTTCATTAGCAAATATTTTCTCCCATTCTGAGGGTTGTCTTTTGGTCTTGTTTATGGTTTCCTTTGCTGTGCAAAAGCTTTTAAGTTTCATTAGGTCCCATCTGTTTATTTTTGTTTTTACTTCCATTTCTCTAGGAGGTGGGTAAAAAAGGATCTTGCTGTGATTTATGTCATAGAGTGTTCTGCCTATATTTTCCTCTAAGAGTTTGATAGTGTCTGGCCTTACATTTAGGTCTTTAATACATTTTGAGTTTATTTTTGTGTATGGTGTTAGGGAGTGCTCCAATTTCATACTTTTAGGTGTACCTGTCCAGTTTTCCCAGCACTACTTACTGAAGAGGCTGTCTTTTCTCCACTATATATTCTTGCCTCCTTTATCAAAGATAAGGTGACCATATGTGCGTGGGTTTATCTCTGGTCTTTCTCTCCTGTTCCGTGATCTATATTTCTGTTTATGTGCCATTACCATACTGTCTTGATTACTGTAGCTTTGTAGTATAGTCTGAAGTCAGGGAGCCTGATTCCTCCAGCTCCATTTTTTGTTCTCAAGATTGCTTTGGCTATTTGGGATCTTCTGTGTTTCCATACAAATTGCAAAATTTTTTGTTCTAGTTCTGTGAAAAATGCCAGTGGTAGTTTGATAGGGATTGTATTGAATCTGTAGATTGCTTTGGGTAGTAGAGTCATTTTCACAATGTTCATTCTTCTAATACAAGAACATGGTAAATCTCTCCATCTATTTGTATCATCTTTAATTTCTTTCATCAGTGTTTTATAATTTTCTGCATACATGTCTTTTGTCTCCTTAGGTAGGTTTATTCCTAGATATTTTATTCTTTTGTTGCAATGGTGAATGGGAGTGTTTTCTTAATTTCACTTTCAGGTTTTTCATCATTAGTGTATAGGAATGCCAGAGATTTCTGTGCATTAATTTTGTATCCTGCTACTTTACCAAATTCATTGATTAGCTCTAGTAGTTTTCTGGTAGTATCTTTAGGATTCTCTTTGTATAGTATCACGTCATGTGCAATCAGTGACAGCTTTACTTCTTCTTTTCCAATTTGGATTCCTTTTATTTCTTTTTCTTCTCTGATTGCTGTGGCTAAAACTTCCAAAACTATGTTGAATAATAGTGGTGAGAGTGGGCAACCTTGTGTTCTTCCTGACCTTAGTGGAAATGGTTTCAGTTTTTCACCATTGAGGACGATGTTGGTTGTGGGTTTGTCATATATGGCCTTTATTATGTTGAGGAAAGTCCCCTCTATGCCTACTTTCTGCAGGGTTTTTATCATAAATGGGTTTTGAATATTGTCAAAAGCTTTCTCTGCATCTATTGAGATGATCATATGGTTTTTCCTTCAATTTGTTAATATGGTGTACCACATTGATTGATTTGTGTATATTGAAGAATCCTTGCATTCCTGGAATAAACCCCACTTGATCATGGTGTATGATCCTTTTAATGTGCTGTTGGATTCTGTTTGCTAGTATTTTGAGGACGGTTTTTACATCTATGTTCATCAGTGATATTGGCCTGTAGTCTTTCTTTGTGACATCTTTGTGTAGTTTTGGTATCAGGGTGATGGTGACCTCGTAGAATGAGTTTGGGAGAGTTCTGCCCTCTGCTATATTTTGGAACAGTTTGAGAAGGATAGGTGTTAGCTCTTCTCTAAATGTTTGATAGAATTCGCCTGTGAAGCCATCTGGTCCTGGGCTTTTGTTTGTTGGAAGATTTTTATTCACAGTTTCAATTTCAGTGCTTGTGACAGGTCTGTTCATATTTTCTATTTCTTCCTGGTTCAGTCTCGGATCGTTGTACATTTCTAAGAATTTGTCCATTTCTTCCAGGTTGCCCATTTTATTGGCATAGAGTTGCTTGTAGTAATCTCTCATGATCCTTTGTATTTCTGCAGTGTCAGTTGTTACTTCTCTTTTTTAATTTCTACTTCTATTGATTTGACTCTTCTCCCTATTTTTTCTGATGAGTCTGGCTAGTGGTTTATCAATTTTGTTTATCTTCTCAAGGAACCAGCTTTTAGTTTTATTGATCTTTGCTATCATTTCCTTCATTTGTTTGTAATTTATTTCTGATCTGATCTTGATGATTTCTTTCATTCTGCTAACTTTGGGGTTTTTTTGTTCTTCTTTCTCTAATTGCTTTAGGTGCAAGGTTAGGTTGTTTATTTGAGATGTTTCCTGCTTCTTAAGGTAGGATTGTATTGCTATAAACTTCCCTCTTAGAACTGCTTTTGCTGCATCCCATAGGTTTTGGGTTGTTGTGTCTCCACTGTCATTTGTTTCTAGGTATTTTTTGGTTTCCTCTTTGATTTCTTCAGTGATCACTTCGTTATTAAGTAGTGTATTGTTTAACCTCCATGTATTTGTATTTTTTACAGATCTTTTGCTGTAATTGATATCTAGTCTCATAGCGTTGTGGTCAGAAAAGATACTTGATACGATTTCAACTTCCTTAAATGTACCAAGGCTTGAATTGTGACCCAAGATATGATCTATCTTGGAGAACGTTCCATGAGCACTTGAGAAGAATGTGTATTCTGTTGTTTTTGGATGGAATGTCCTATAAATATCAATTAAGTCTATCTTGTTTAATGTATCATTTAAAGCTTGTGTTTCCTGATTTATTTTCATTTTGGATGATCTGTCCATTGGTGAACATGGGGTGTTAAAGTCCCCTACTATGATTGTGTTACTGTCGAGTTCCCCTTTTATGGCTGTTAGTATTTGCCTTATGTATTGAGGTGCTCCTATGTTGGGTGCATAAATATTTACAATTGTTAAATCCTCTTCTTGGATCGATCCCTTGATCATTATGTAGTGTCCTTCTTTGTCTCTTCTAATAGTCTTTATTTTAAAGTCCATTTTGTCTGATATGAGAATTGTTATGCCAGCTTTCTTTTCATTTCCATTTGCATGGAGTATATTTTTGCATCTCCTCACTTTCAGTCTGTATGTGTCCCTAGATCTGAAGTGGGTCTCTTGTAGACAGCATATATACGGGTCTTGTTTTTGTATCCATTCAGCCAGTCTGTGTCTTTTGGTGGGAGCATTTAATCCATTTACATTTAAGGTAATTATTGCTATGTATGTTTCTATTCCCATTTTAATTGTTTTGGGTTTGTTATTGTAGGTCTTTTCCTTCTCTTGTGTTTCTTGCCTAGAGAAGTTCCTTTAGCATTTATTGTAAAGCTGGTTTGGTGGTGCTGAACTCTCTCAGCTTTTGCTTGTCTGTAAAGATTTTAATTTCTCCACAAAATCTGAATGAGATCCTTGCTGGGTAGAGTAATCTTGGTTGTAGGTTTTTCTCCTTCATCACTTTAAATATGTCCTGCTACTCTCTTCTGGCTTGCACAGTTTCTGCTGAAAGATCAGCTGTTAACCTTATGGAGATTCCCTTGTGTGTTATTTGTTGTTTTTCCTGTGCTGTTTTTAATATGTTTTATTTGTATTTAATTTTTGACAGTTTGATTAATATGTGTTTTGGTGTGTTTCTCCTTGGATTTATCTTGTATGGGACTCTCTGTGCTTCCTGGACTTGATTAACTATTTCCTTTCCCATATTAGGGAAGTTTTCAACTATAATCTCTTCAAATATTTTCTCAGTCCCTTTCTTTTTCTCTTCTTCTTCTGGGACCCCTATAATTCAAACGTTGGTGCGTTTAATGTTGTCCCAGAGGTCTCTGAGACTATCCTCAGTTCTTTTCATTCTTTTTTCTTTATTCTGCTCTGCAGTAGTTATTTCCACTATTTTATATTCCAGGTCCCTTATCCGTTCTTTGGCCTCAGTTATTCTGCTATTGATCCCTTCTAGAGTATTTCTTTTTCTTTCTTGTTTTGTTTTGTTTTTGTTTTGTGCAGTACACGGGCCTCTCACTGTTGTGGCCTCTCCCGTTGCAGAGCACAGGCTCCGGACGCACAGGCTCAGCGTCCATGGCTCATAGACCCAGCCGCTCTGTGGCATATGGGATCTTCCCGGACTGGGGCACGAACCCGTGTCCCCTGCAACGGCAGGCAGACTCTCAACCACTGTGCCACCAGGGAAGCCCCCTTCTAGAGTATTTTTAATTTCATTTTTTGTGTTATTCATCATTGCTTGTTTCCTCTTTTGTTCTTGTAGGTCCTTGTTAAATGTTTCTTGCATTTTCTCTATTCTATTTCCAAGATTTTGGATCATCTTTACTATCATTATTCAGAATTCTTTTTCAGGTAGACTGCCTATTTCCTCTTCATTTGTTAGGTCTGGTGGGTTTTTATCTTGCTCCTTCATCTGCTGTGTGTTTTTCTGTCTTCTCATTTTGCTTATATTACTGTATTTGGGGTCTCCTTTTCGCAGGTTGCAGGTTCATAGTTCCTGGTGTTTTTGGTGGCTAAGGTTGGTTCAGTGGGTTGTGTAGGCTTCCTGGTGGAGGGGACTAGTGCCTGTGTTCTGGTGGATGAGGCTGGATCTTGTCTTTCTGGTGGGCAGGTCCTTGTCTGGTGGTGTGTTTTGGGGTGTCTGTGGCCTTATGATTTTAGGCAGCCTCTCTGCTAATGGATGGGGCAGTGTTCCTGTCTTGCTAGTTGTTTGGCACATGGTTTCCAGCACTGTAGATTTCTGGTTGTTGAGTGAAGCTGGTTCTTGGTGCTGAGATGGAGATTATTGGGAGATTTTCACCGTTTGATATTACGTGGAGCTGGGAGGTGTCTTGTGGACCAGTGTCCTGAAGTTGACACTCCCACCTCAGAGGCACAGCACTGACTCCTGCCTGCAGCACCAAGAGCCTTTCATCCACACAGCTCAGAATAAAAGGGAGAAAAAAGAGAAAGAAAGAAAGAGGATAAAATAAAATAAAGCAAGTTAAAATAAAATAAAGTTATTAAAATAAAAATTATTAAGAAAAAAATTTAAAAAGTTAAAAAGAAAAAGAAAGAAAGAAAAAGAAAACAGACAGACAGAACCCTAGGACAAATGGTAAAAGCAAAGCTATACAGACTAAATCTCACACAGAAGCATACACATACACAATCAGAAAAAGAGGAAACGGGGAAAAAATAATACTTGCTCCCAGAGTCCACCTCCTCAATTTGGGATGATTTATTGTGTATTCAGGTATTCCACAGATGAAGGGTACATCAAGTTGATTGTGGAGATTTAATCCGCTGCTCCTGAGGCTGCTGGGATAGGTTTCCGTTTCTCTTCTTTGTTTGCACAGCTCCCGGGGCTCAGCTTTGGATTTGGACCCGCCTCTGCATGTAGGTCACCTGAGGGCGTCTGTTCTTCGCGCAGACAGGACGAGGTTAAAGGAGCAGCTGATTCGGGGGCTCTGGCTCACTCAGGCCAGGGGGAGGGAGGTGTACGAATGCAGGGCGAGCCTGCGGCAGAGGCCGGCATGACGTTGCACCAGCCTGAGGTGCGCCGTGCATTCTCCCGTGAGAGTTGTCCCTGGATCACGGGACCCTGGCAGTGGCGGGCTGCACAGGCTCCCGGGAGAGGAGGTGTGGACAGTGACCTGTGTTCGCACACAGGATTTTTGGTGGCGGCAGCAGCAGTCTTAGCGTCTCATGCCGTCTCTGGGGTCCGCGCTGATAGCCGCAGCTCGCGCCCGTCTCTGGAGCTCCTTTAGCTGCGCTCTGAATCCCCTCTCCTCGCGCACCAGGAAACAGAGGCAAGAAAAAGTCTCTTGCCTCTTCGGCAGGTCCAGACATTTTCCCGGACTCCCTCCTGGCTAGCCGTGGCGCACTAACCCCTTCAGGCTGTGTTCACACCGCCAACCCCAGTCCTCCGAAGCCCGAGCCTCAGCTCTTAGCCCCCGCCCATCCCGGCGTGTGAGCAAAGCCTCTCGGGCTGGTGAGTGCTGGTCAGCACCGATCCTCTGTGCGGGAATCTCCCCGCTCTACCCTGTGCACCCCTGTGGCTGCGCTCTCCTCCACGGCCCCGAAGCTCCCCCCTCCGCCACCCACAGTCTCCACCCGTGAAGGGGCTTCCTAGTTCGTGGGAACCTTTCCTCCTTCACAGCTCCCTGCCACTGGTGCAGGTCCCATCCCTATTCTTTTGTCTCTGTTTTTTCTTTTGCCCAACCCAGGTACGTGGGGGCGTTTCTTGCCTTTTGGGAGGTCTGAGGTCTTCTGCCAGCGTTCAGTGGGTTTTCTGTAGGAGCAATTCCACATGTAGATGTATTTCTGATGTGTTTGTGGGGAGGAAGGTGATCTCTGCGTCTTTCTCTTCCGCCATCTTCTCAAATCTTTAGTCTTCATTATTTTTAAAGACGTTTTAGGTTCCTAAATTGAGAAGAAAGTAGAGGCATTTTCAGCATACGTCCTGCTAGTGTATATATAAATCCTCCCCTGTATTAACAGCCTGCATCAGAGTAGTATGTTTATTACAATCTATGAACCTACATTGACACATCACTCTCACTCAAAGATCATAGACTGCATTAAGATTCACTCTTGGTGTTACACATTTTATGGGTTTTAACAAATGTATAATGACATATACCCATAGTTATTATATAATTTAGAATATTTTTACTGCCCTAAAAATCCTATGTGTTCCACCTATTCATCGCTCTCTATCCCTAAACCATGATATCCACTGACATGTTGTGGCCTCTCCCGTTGCGGAGCACAGGCTCTGGACGCGCAGGCTCAGCGGCCATGGCTCATGGGCCCAGCCGCTCCGCGGCATGTGGGATCTTCCCGGACCGGGGCACGAACCCATGTCCCCTGCATCGGCAGGCGGACTCTCAACCAGTGCGCCACCAGGGAAGCCCTCCACTGACATTCTTACTGTCTCCAACGTTTTTCCAGAATGTCATGTAGTTGGAATAATACAGTATATAGCCTTTTCAGATTACCTATTTCACTTTCTTTCATGGACTCTGACTTTGGAGTTGTATATAAAAAATTATTGTCACACCCAAGGTCATTTAGATTTCTCCTAAGTTTTCTTCTAGAAGTTTTATAGTTTTGCATTTTACATTAACTCTCTAATCCATTTTGAGTTAAATTTTGTGAAGTGTGTATGGCCTGTGTGTAGATTCTTTTTTTTTTTTTGCATGTGGATGTCTAGTTGTTCCACCATCATTTCTTGAAAGAACTGTCTTTTCCCCATTTTACTGCCTTTCACTATGTAGAATTTACTTCCAGGCAGAAAGCTTTACCAATCCTGGTGAGAAAGATCTTCCCACAGAGTGGTAGTTCAGGCTACCCTAAGTGGCATTTCAGAATTGAGAAGGAACAGGAGGGTGTCTATGTGGGAAGAAGTCAAAGAAAGTTTGATAAGGCTTCAAAAACCAATTCCTACACTTCTGTCTGTTGTTTGTGAAGTTTTTTTTTTTTAACCACTTTTTGTCTAACTTACCAGTTGTTTTTGATACAATGCATGCCCTTTAGAAATTATTCCTTCATAGACAGGAACAGAAATTCTATTTATATTTTCCATCTGTTTCTATATATCTGAAGACATGAGTTCATACTGATATCACCAAGGCCAATCCAATATTTTTCTTCCTTTTGATAACTCTCTTCCCAAACTATGAGAAAGCTATTGCCATTATCTTTAATAGGTTCATTTATTTGATCCATTCTCCTAAATTTAACAACTGCTTTCCATTTCTGAGTGCCCCTGGTGACCCACAGAGGCTCTAATACCCACCTAAATATCCCTTCACATGTGAATATCCTCATTACCCCATTAGGCTTTGGGATTCTATGTCAGACCATCCCTCTGCATGGTCACTTTTCTCCTTTACCTGATGGGACTCTGACACATTACAGTGAACCTTCCTCCTCTATGCACATTCTCTTTTTCCACCTGTGCTTTGACACCTTATACAGGGCTGCCCCCACTTTTGGATGTTTTCCTTATTCAGGTAGACTCTGAATACCTTTGCTAGGCTGCTCTCCCTCATGACTACCTTCCTCATCATTCTTCAGATCTGTCACCTTTTCATTGTGCTTTCTTCCCACATAGATACTCTCCGATCCTTCTCAGGCTCTGAATGGCCGCTCGGCTCTCTCCTTGTGGAAGCACTTCATACCATTTGAGTTCCAACAACCTGTGCCTCAGCACCACTCTGTGTGAAGACTTCCTTTACCATGTTGGGGCTCTGACACTGCTTGTGAGCCCACACCTTCACAAGGATGCTCTCCCTGCCCTCCCACCCAAGCTCTGAATTTTTGTGCTAGATCATCTTAAAATCTGTCACCCCATCTCAGGCCACCTCCGTGAATTTTCAGTATCCTCTTCTCTTCTGTCTCTCTCTTGCTCTAACTTTCACAGCCTGTTCTGCTCTAACCATTTGTAATGAGGCCCTTCTCAACACACAGGGAATATGATATATCATGTCACCTTCTTCCAATATGAAGGCCCTCTGTAACACTCTCAGGGTCTGGTAACTCACACTCAGCCACTGATGTGTTTACTCCATTTGGGTTTGCCTCTCCACATTAGGTTACCTCCCTGTATGGACACATTCCTCACCCCACTTTGGCTCTACCATCCCATGCTGGGACTTCTTTAGGCACAGGCCACCTACTTTCCCTCCTTTGGGCACTGCAAACCTGTTCCATGCTGTCCACAAACTTGGACAACCTCTTTAATCTGCTTGGTTTCAGATAACTCTCATTGGGGTGATGTTTTCCTGATTCTACTTGGACTCTGACTCCTCATGGCAGGCTGTATACTGTGTGGGCACCCTCTTCACTCCATTAACATTTCAAAGGTCCATGCCAGGCTGACTCTCCATGTTGACAAACTCAGTGCACTTACTTGCTTTGACACCTCATGTCAAACAGCCTCACCATACGGAGGTCTTTGTTACTCTGCTTGGGCTCTGACACCCTAAGCCAGGATACCTCTCTATATTATGTCCACTTTTCTCTGCCCCCAACTAGTGGCTTTAGGGTTAAATGATTAATGAAGAAAAGGGAAAGGTAAAAGAAGAGAAAGAGAGAAAGAATTGAAGAGGAAAACTCATAATGCTATTCAAAGGCATAAAACTATATAATATAATCTAGGCAAAATATGTACAGGCTGATGAATCATTGACTAGTCATGCTATGGGTCACTGTGTATTTATTCCTCTTCTACTTCCAAATGATTTCAAAATTATCAATAATAAAATATATTTTTATAATAGTAAGATATAGTGTTTTTCAGGAAAGGAATGGTATGCTTTTAAAGAGATCATTTTTATTGTTTATTGTAGCTAAGACTTATTTATACTTGATGACAAATGCAGATACTTGATAACTCCAGGAAAGAAATCCATACTTATTCAAATTAGGTGATCATTACATATCTATCTGTACCTGCACTATAGAAAATTCATAATAAAAATTCGATATATTAAATTAAATTCCAAGAGACTGTCCATACTTGGACGAATTTATTGATTCAAACTTGCTATGTTAGAAAGAGATGAAAAGTCACTTGCAGTTTCTTTCATTCTAACAAGAAAAACTAATAAAAAGGAAAAATCTGGAATTTGTGAAGCCATATTTGTGGAAATAAAATAAACTATTTTGTGGTACAAATCAAAATGGCACATTGAGTATCAAGATAAATGTAATTTTATTTATTATTTTGCTATGGAGATAACTTACATATACCACATACATAGAAGGAAAGATTTACTCATGGGCAAAGAGACTATTTGTCACTGTTGTCCTAGGGACTAATTGAGTATTATAGTTAATTATTTGAATCTCTCTATGCTTTCTTCCTTCCCAAAGAAACAGTTATGAGTCCAATACCCTGCACTGAAGACCTCCTTGGTCTCTCAAATTTTTCTGAATTTCAGAAATTAAAGGGGTTTTTGACAAGAGGATGGTAAATTTTCTGTAGGCTTTAAGAAGTGGTGGTTTCAGCAGTAACTGCAGAGATAGTTATTTAAGATGGAGTTCAGTACTGGGATGATCCTGCAGTTACAGATTACACTGTCTACAACTGGGCATAAGTGGGACTTAGTCTAAAACAATGTGGTGATATTCATTAGTTATAAGTCAGTGGGTAATAAAAAGATAGTTATAAACAGCTTTTGCTTCCACAAGTTTAGCCTTGTCTCCATAGGATGGATGAATGTGAAGTGGGTTGGGAGTGGAGGGTAAATAAATGGAAGTTTAATGGATATTATTTTATGAATCATACTTAAATTGTATTCTTACATGTTGGGGCTTATTAATAAAAAATATTCTTTTTCACTGCTGAAACTTAAAATAATTTCATTTTAAATTAAACAAAATGAGCATTTATGGGCCTGTAATATGTCTCAGATACTGAATAGGACATTTACACATACCATTTAGGTTTATATTCATATTTAAATCCTGTTTACAATCCATCTAAGTGGTATAGGCAACAGCTGGCAAATGCCAGAGCTTAAACTGCAACCTAGATATGGCTGATTTCAAAAATCCACTATTTTTCTATTAACTATGTTTAACATCCCTGATTCTAACTTACAATTGAGTATTAGGGACATGAAAGGTTTCTGTCAAAAATATCTGGATTTTTAACAGGATTCATACTCTGCTCAGCCTATTTCCTCTAGAATTTCAACTTATATACCATATCAGTTAAGTCTGAATCTTCCACTGCCATAGTAAGTCATCAATCTAATCCATACAGTCAATGTGGTGGCTGGATTATAAATATACACCCACGCACACTTATGCCAATATTATATGTTTCAGCCATCAAGTTGCTCAAATTGAGTAGAAAAATCAAATTAATTCCAATAGCACTGAATAGATATTCCCTACATGACTGTTAAATTTCTTCCAAGCCATTCATCTTTAATGTATGTCGAATCAATGCTTTAACACCTATAGGGACTGGGTACTCATTATCTCAGTTAGCAGACATACTTGAATCCCTCTGGCACAAAACCCCACCTTCACTTAAACACATCTATTTTTGAAATACTTATCTAAAACACAATTAATCCCCTTGCTCATGATAGGCTTTCAAATACTGAAGAGATACACCTAATTCCCTAGTGAGCTCACTCTTTGCTATTTTAAAATGCCATGCTGCCTTCCATCATATGTCTTGTGAAAGAATTTAGAGAATTTGTATGATTTTCTTACAATATGTTCATTTCAGAGATTCAATATAGTATTCTCCAATAGTGATAAAATGGTTACATAGCTCAGTAGAAAACTACTAAGGTCAAACTTCATTAAAAAAAAAGATACTCAAAGTGTTCTTTTAAGCTGCTTCTCCTTTTAAGATTTTTATTTGTGCTAGGAGTTTTAAATCAGAAACCAATTAGAATAAAATAAAATCCAATTTTATGGGCCATGGAGAGACCAGGCAGTTTCATTTATCATTACAGAGTCTCTTCCACTTAGATCTTCTTTTGAACATTTTATTCCTAGGGAATATCTTTTATCCAACTGCATTAGTAAACGAAGGTGTAACACTGTTCAGTTTTGCTTGTGTGTGCTTTGTTCTCATCTGCCATCAGCTGAAGTCAGTTGTCCACCTCCAAGATGTAATGAGGACTACTTGTTGCCATACAGAATGTCTTGACACAATTATTATAGTACCAATGAAAGCTTTCTCTGGAGGACACATTTTCTGAACACGCTGCAAATGTAATCCTTTTAAAATGTTTTTTTTTCCACATGAATTCCCATATGAGGAGTTCTCATGACTATATTATTTCAAAGGAAAAATGTACACTTCTAAATTTATTACTTATTTAAGACCCATATGAATATGTAGTCTTGCAAATATTTAACAAAAATAATAAGTAATACATTAAAATCAATTTAGTTTTTCTTTTGTAGCAAAATAAATAAAATATAAATTAGCATATTAATCCCTTTACACTTTGGTCTTGGGACCAAATATAAAAATAAGAAATATACTAGATTATATTACAAAATTATGTGATCCTTTTTGCTTTGGAATCTAAATAAATCTAATTTCTATGAGGTATGTACATGTGTTCCAATAAAACAGGAAAATGAAAGCATGAACTTAGAAAATGTAATTTTAGTTCCTTTAGATATTCTTTTATTTGCCTATGCTTCCCCAATAAAAAGCATTATCTTTTAAATCTTATTTTATTTTCAGAAAACTCTAAATTGTAAAGTGAATAAAAACTTCAAAATGAGGGAATCGCAGAATGTGTATCTATCCTAACTGCTGAAGTACAACTTAGTGATTATATTTATTACTGAATATTCAATAACAAAAATTAGCAGTTGAGGGGATAGAGGGGATGCTGTGTGTGACACCCAATCTGATGAAATAAATTAAATATCTGGTAAGTGACAGGCAGTATAAGGGAAAAGAGGTCCTGATATATTAAATATTATGATAGCATCTTACTCTGCCACGTGAGTATTGAGTAGTTTATAGTTAAAGAAGGATGCTTCTTATGTTCTAACTCATTTTTGTCTTTTTTAAAAATTGTTTTCCCCTGTTCCTTCATCTCTGAGGGAGTGCGGTTCATTGTCTTTTATCCTACCATCTCTATTCTCATAGTTCTGCTTCTTTCCTCATCCTTTCTCATCTTCTCTCTTCAATTCTCCTTTTCTCCCTTCTCCTTCTCTCCCTTGAAATGATCAAAGTGGTGATTTGGTACAGGAAAACTCACTCTACTTATTCTGCCAAATTAAGACAAAAGCCTCAAAGAATAAGTTCTTTCTTACTTTTGAAAGTGCATTATGCCAGCTTTAAATATGCAGATAAACAAAAGTAAAACCAGTTCCGTTTTTTAAGATAATAAATTTTATGTTACAATATATTTCCATATTTTTAATCAAATTAGTTATGTTTTCAGGTACTTGATATTCATAGCCTGCCAAGTGACAATCATAAACCACCAAGCAAAAGGAGATCACCACATGGTCTCAAAGGTCCTGTAATGAATAGGGTAAAGGCTAAGGTTTAAAGCAAAGCTGGGCTTTGACCTTAACAAACCAGTTAAATGTTCTGTGCCTCATGTATCTTTAGTATTACATGAGAATATTCTTACCTGTGTTGTCTATATACCCATCTTGTTATGGTACTAAGTAGACAGTACCTTATAAAACAAAATGAGAAATAGAATCAGCCATAGAGTAGTTTGGTAATGAAATAAAATGAATTCTGCCATTCTCCCTTCTAGAAATGTCTCTTCATGTGACAACATATATATCCAGGGGTCATATTTGCACCTTCAAATACGTGAAGGGCATTTTTAAACCTAACCTTGCAAGCTTAAGTAATTCTTCTACTATTAAACTTCCCACATTCCTCTATCATATTATACTTAGTTTTCCTTTATAGATTTATGCCATGTTTTTTTACTTGATTATTTTGTGTCTTGCTCATTAGACTGTAAACTCTGTGACATTGGGGAACATATCTTTTTAGTTCATCATTATATACCCAGAACATAACAGAATGAAAAAAAAAATATAGATTAGTGAAAGGAAAACTATGTAGATAATCTGATTAAAAATACCTAACTCCAGACATTGTAAAATTACTCACAATAAATATGAAATACAAATTAAAATATTAATGAGATATCATTCATCATCATATAGATTGCCAAAGCATACAAACATTGATAAAGCCCACAACTGGTAAGGCTGTGGAGAAATTGACACTCATTTGTAATTATCATAAATAACTGCATTATTTTTAAAGTAAATTTTAAATGTGAGAGGAGTAATTCTCTAGGTGAATGTTATTAGGTTGATGGAGAATATATTTTCTTTCATATATCAACCAAGAGATTCTTCAGTATGAATTAAGTATTAGCAAAAAAGTGTAAAAGGCACAAAACTTGTAACTCAGCTATCAGCTAGGATCATCCTTTCTCTTAACATCCAGGTAAGATTAGCCTGAACATCCATTTTACATCCTGTGGAAGGAATAGTGACTTTAAGATTTCTACAAATAATCAGATGGACACCTGTGGATCTATTACTTTCATTTATTTAATTATCTTTCTCTGTTTATGCTCTTTTCACTTTGGTAACAATTTCAAGAACCCTTTGTCTTGAAATTTCCCCATTTCTCAACTAGATCAAGCAAACGATAATACAAAAAATGCTTCTATGCAAGATTTTAATGAAGGCCTGTCAGTCATGAAAGAGAAACTATGTTGCTGAACCTTTAAATATTATTTCTCAGGTATCACATTTCTTAAAAAAAAGTCTCAGAACCATGTTGACCACTGGTCATATCAATCATCCTTATGTTTCTGGTTCCTGTCTCCTGAACTCCACTTTTATTGCATGTTTCCTGTATGGATCTTCCAAAAGTATTCTCATTTTTCAGTCCCTCCCTTGCAATCTTAGCTGTAGGACTATAATATTACAAAATGTTCAGCTAAAATAAATGCTGGATACTTTGTGGCCCTTTACCAATAAGAAGGACAATACTTTTTCTCCTTTAAAATAATCCATCTAGTTTAAAATACAGTAATATTTTAAAATTCTCTTCTTTAGACAATTCAAATAATTTGGAATGTGACAGGACCAACATGTGACTGAGAATTGTGACTTCTAGTCTAAACTCTGACCATTGCTTTAGGAAAGTTATGGTAGGCAGAATAATCATCCCCTAAAAATGCCTATATCTTAATCCCTGGAACCTGTGAATATCTTGCTTTATATGGTAAAAGGACTTTGCAAGTATGATTAAGGTGAAGGACGTTGAGATGGACAGATAATGCCGAATTGTCTGGGTGAGCCCAACCTAATTACCTAAGTCTTTGAAAAAAACCTTTCCTGACTGGGCCAGAGCAAGAAGGATACTGTAGAAGAATGATCAGAGAGAGACAATGTTGCTGGCTTTGAAGATGGAATACGGAGGTCAAAAACTAAATAATCTTGGTGGCCTCTAGAAGCTGGAAAAAGAAAGGAAACATATTCACCCCTAGAGGCTCAAGAAAGGAACACAGTTCTGCTAATGCCTTGATTCTAGCACAATGAGACAACTGTTGGACTTCTAAACTACAGAAGTGCAAAATAATAAAATTATGTTGTTTTAAGATACGAAGTTTGGGCTTCCCTGGTGGCGCAGTGGTTGAGAGTCTGCCTGCCAGTGCAGGGGACACGGGTTTGAGCCCTGGTCTGGGAAGATCCCACGTGCCGTGGAGCAACTGGGCCTGTGAGCCACAACTACTGAGCCTGCGCGTCTGGAGCTTGTGCTCCACAACAAGAGAGGCCACGACAGTGAGAGGCCCGCGCAATGCGATGAAGAGTGGCCCCCGCTTGCTGCAACTAGAGAAAGCCCTCCCACAGAAACGAAGACCCAACACAGCCAAAAATAAATAAATTAATTAATTAATTAAAAAAAAATAGCCTCAGGCCACCCCCCCCACCCCCACCAGTTGTTTGCTAAGTTTCCTACTTATTCCTAATTCATGTCCAAATTCCCAGCAGAAATATAAAAAAAAAAAAACATAAAAAAAAGATACTAAGTCTGTAGTAATTTCTTATAGAAGCAATAGAAAACTAAATACAGAAGTCACTTATTCTTTTTTTTTTTTTTTTTTTGGCGGTACGTGGGCCTCTCACTGTTGTGGCCTCTCCCGCTGCGGAGCACAGGCTCCTGACGCGGAGGCCCAGCGGCCGTGGCTCAAGGGCCCAGCCGCTCTGCAGCATGTGGGATCTTCCCGGACCGGGGCACGAACCCGTGTCCCCTGCATCGGCACGCAGACTCTCAACCACTGTGCCACAAGGGAAGCCCCAGAAGTCATTTATTCTTATTGCTTCTACATACAAACAGATGATTAGAATGACTCTCCAAGACCTTTCCACATCTCAGTTACCTGATGAACATGGCTACAGTGGTAATTTGGGGAGAGTAACTTTATTGTTTTCCTAAGGAACCACCAATCAATATAAACCTATGGTTACTGGCTGCCTCTACTCAGAAGTGCACTTTAAAATGCACTGCATCCTGATACTCCTTGTGGTATATTTATTGAGATCAGTAAACCTTCAAACTAATACTTTCTAATCTCAGATAGTCCAGCCCTGTTAAAATGTTCAGGAACTACAGGTCTAGGCATGATCTTCTTAATGTTTTCTAATGCTAAACTGGACTCTGACCATCTCAATTCTACCTGAAAATCAGACAATCTCGTCCCTCTTTATGGGTTGATAATAGATTTTGATACAAAAGAGATGTGGAACAAATACCCTGGCAGGCCCAAGCTTCATGTGCTTGTCAGAAATCCTGGTTATAGATATCCCTTTTTCCTCGTTATTGTTAACACTGAAGCAAAGGAATCCTCTTTCATCTATCTTTCCAAGTATTCATTTGCCTATTTTGAGTTAACTCAGGTTATTTACAATAGCCCTCTCTCTTATTTTTGTAGTTCTTTAGAGAAGAAGTTGGTTCTCAAAAATCCTTTACCCACTATACAGGTTATGCATTTATAGCTTTTAGAACTACAAGTGTGGCCCCTTTTCTCCTCTGGCCTGCTGTGGATTCACATCTTTTCAATATTGGTGAGATAATCCAAATATTGTGTGCTTAACAGGGAGATCAGCTTGGTGCTTTGTGACTACCTAGAGGGGTGGGATAGGGAAGGCGGGAGGGAGATGCAAGAGGGAGGGAATATGGGGATATATGCATACATACAGCTGATTCACTTTGTTATAGAGCAGAAACTAACACAACATTGTAAAGAAATTATACTCCAATAAAGATGTTAAAAAAAAAAAGAAAAAATATCTGGAAAAAATATTGTGTGCTTAAGAAGCAGTTTCCATGTCCATAACATCATTTCCAATGATGCCAGCTAATAACTTTAGCAAGTTAAAAAAATCATCAAGGTATAATGTAAGGTGAATAATGAATAAACATTGTACTCTGCCTTTTAAAAACAGCTGGGCTTAGAGGTCTGGGCTTAATTCAAATAAATTTGGAAAAGCAAATGAATAACTATACTGTCAAATAACTTACAAGGAGCATTTAAACTTACAAATAAAGACAAGACTGCAGTAAAATCTCCAAGCTACACTTTTTAGCCATTGACACTTATGAAAACATCTAGAATTATATTCATTCTATTAATATTCTTTATGTTAGGCATCAGAGAGTGAGTGTAAATGAGATATAAAAGGCTTGCATTGTTGTGGAACTTAATACCTAGACTTGGCTTTCTGTATCATTCTACTAAGTTTTAAGTATATTTGACATAGGTACCTGCAACGGTGGGAGTGAATGCAACCTGACACCACATCTATTCCCTAGTTTGAAGTGAACTCTCCCTAAGTCAAATCTGCTTAGATGGATTTAAGAGTTGGGGTGGAGACCCATTAAAACATGCAGAACACTGAGGGAAGGGTGTGATGAGAGAGATCAATTTCCATATCAAGTTGTAGCAGTAAGGCCACTGCATAGGAAACACAATGGAAGCTTAATACTTTAAACATTTATTCAACAAATGTATACTGAGAATCTATGATTTTCCAGGTGCTAAAGTTCATACAGGCAATCAAACTGTAAGAATTCTTTCAGTAGTGATAATAGCATCAGATACTAGCATTTTAATTGAAGCAGGTGAATCAATATCAAGAGTTCAGAAATGCAGAAACATTGGCATGAGGCAGAAGCTCAGCTAACTTGAAAGTAATACGTGGTGAAGACTGGGTATATAAATGAAAGCAAAAGAATGATGGAGTCTGTTGTAGTTAATATATTAACTCATGTATAGTTGAGAGATATTATAACACTACACTTTTAATTCCTCCCTTTCAACTTTTGGCCTATTTTGTCATATATTTTACTTTTATCAATGCTCTAAACTGGTCATACTTGTTAATGGTTTTAATGGTAATGAGTTCTCTCAACATTTGTTATTCTAAAAAATCGTTATTTCACCTCTATATTTGAAAGATATTTTGCCAGGTATAGAATTTAGGGTTGCAAGGTCTATTATTATTACTATTATTACTTAAGCTTTTTACAGATGTCACTGCATTGTCTTCTGGATTGCACCATTCCTAATAAGAATTCTGCTTTGATTTTCCATATGTGATGTTTATTTTCCCTCTAAACACCATGAACATTTCTCTTTATCTTTGGTTTCAGCAGTTTGAATATGATGTTTAGTTTTTTTCAGTTATTATTTATAATAGTTGGGTTCTCTTATAGAGTCTGTGGTTTGATATGTTTCATTTTATTTTTGGAAAACTCTAGGTCCTTATATCTTCAAATATTTCCACTGCCCTGTTATTTCCAACTTCTTCAGGAATTCTGATTAGATATATGATACTATCCTACAGCCCTTTAACACCCTGTTTTTCCCCCATTCTTTTTTCTATTTTGATTCTGTTTAGGTAGTTTCTATTTCACATCGCATGTTCATGCATGCTGCCAATCTTTTCCACAAGAGCTATCAAGATATTAATTATATTTAAATTATCTGATAGTTTTAATATATAATTCATCTTGAAGTCTGGTTCTGACAACTGCTTTATCTCTTCAGGTTTTTATTTGCTTCTTTATGTGTCTCATAATTTTGATTGAATGATAGACATCCTGTGTAGAATTGTAGAAACTTAGGTAAATAGTATTTCTGTCTGGATATGCACATACGTCTTCTGCTAGGCTGTTAGTGCGGTGTTTTGAGTCAATTTGGTCAGGAATTGATCTGGGTTTAGGTTTTGTTGTTGCTACCATTACCTTTAATACACCACCATCTTCACATTTCCCTGGTGTTACCTTTTGCTTATGGCAGTTATTGGCTTACTGAATTGTTTTCCTCATTGTTCCTCTTCTGGCGTTAGCTTTTGGTCTTTCCTGTGTGACTGTATTTCATAGAAGGTCTCTCACCATATCTTTGCCAGTGTTCCAGCAGTAAATTGCATTTTACTTGTAGTTTTAGTCTAGTAGTGGAAAAGAGAAGGATGGTGTTCTTTTTGTGGCCTGGTTCATCTTCAGTCCCAGGCAGGACATTTTTCCTTGGGTCTCGGGGATGGGTTTTTTCCATGATGTCTCCTTTTGTCCAGTGGTAAGAGAGGTTTAATGATTTGGGCCAGGGATGGTTCCTGTCTCTTCTGTGGGGTTAGAAATGGGTATTCCCTATTAAAAGCATTAAAAGCAAGGTACAAAGACTTCTATTTAGTATACTACCTTTTCATTTTCTAAAGCAGGGAAAACAAGAATATAAACATATTTACTTATTTTTCCAAAGAAAACACCAGAAAGTTGATAAATCAAAATGGTTACCTACAGGAGCTGGCAGGTAATGGGATGGGGATAGGACTTCTATGAATTTCACTTTCTTATAGCTTTGAATGTTGAACTATGTATGTATTTATATCTTCAAAATATAAAATTAAATTAGAGATTGAAAGAAGTAATAGCAATCTTCAAATTAAGAAGGAACAAAAGCTTATACATAAATGCTCATAACAGCCTTATTATAATAGCCAAAATATGAAGACAACTCTAAATTTTATCAATAGGAAAATAGAGACTCAGGGATTTTCATACAATGGAATACAATTCAGCAATAAAAAGGAACAAATTATTATACTTACAATGTTATAAATGATTCTCAAAAATAATATGCTGAGTAAAAGAAGTCTGACATAAAAAAGTATACAGTGTATTATTCCGTTTATATAAAAACCTAGTCCAAATTGATCCATTGTGACAGAAATCAGATCCACTGATTTCTACTGGAGCTAGGGATCAGGGAGATTAACTTAAAAAGAAGCATCATGCATATACTCCCTTTCGTGTGTTGAAATATACTGATTTTGGTGGTGGTAATTCAATGGTTGTCAAAATTCATTAAACTATAAATTTAAAATTGGTGCATTTCGTTATATATAATATATATATAGTTTTTAGTGTAACAAATTTATTTTTAAAGCAAAAAATCAAGCACAAGAGACATGAAAGGCAGCATATTAAAGTGAAGTCCCAACTACATTTTTCTTCAGAGAGGAAGGTTTAGTTTTATAAGATTGCAGCTGTTCAAAGTTTAGAAAATAAAGGATTGCATCATGCTTAAAAAATTGCAGATAACTTATTTTTTACTCCACATTACAAAAAAAAATAAGAAAAAGAAATATTGTTCTATGTTGGACTATTAGCAAACACACTTCCAACTGGGTAATATAATCAATATTTATTATTCATATGTTTGTGAATAATATCACAATCATATTGCACAGTGACCAATGAAGCAATTATTTTGTTCCAATAGAAAAATATAAGATTTCAGCTGTAATCATATCTACGGTTTTGTACAAACTCTTTTCTTCTAATATGTTGTTTCTGAGCCCATTTTACTTGGTTTTAAAATATTTTATAGGGGGTTTCCCTGGTGGTGCAGTGGTTGAGAGTCTGCCTGCCGATGCAGGGGACACAGTTTTGTGCCCCCGTCCGGGAGGATCCCACATGCCGCGGAGCGGCTAGGCCCGTGAGCCATGGCTGCTGAGCCTGCGAGTCCGGAGCCTGTGCTCCGCAACGGGAGAGGCCACAGCAGTGAGAGGCTCACGTACCACAAAAAAAAAAAAAAAATTTATAGACATTGAAATAAATAATATTACCAAGCATACTAGCAGATTAAGTCAGAGAAATCAAGACAAATATATCTTAGCATAAATTTTTGCCATGTGCTGCAGTAAGGTTTAGTCATAGATAATTTTTAATATCTAAAAGATAAAATAAATCTTAAAACTTTAATGTGTGTGTCCTTCACTGCTTTAAAATCATTACTGAATAATGGATGATATATCTCCTTTTATTATTTATATCTTTCATCTGCTATCTTTTGCAACTTAAACTTTTAGGAACTAAATTCAGTAACACAATTTTATTGGTTTTTACTTAGCTTTTCAAAGTGCTTTGGGAATCTCTCAAAGAAAGAACATACTTCATAAGACATATTACTCATGATCACACCTTCAGGAGTGATTCTTTATAATGTCACATGACTTTATTTTGTCTCTAAACTTACTGATGAGATACACATTAATTGTTAGAAAAGTACAATGTGGGCACTCAATGAACATGTTTTCAGTTCTTTAAATTTCAATAGTTAAAGAAATGTCAACTAGTTCTTTTTTTTCCTCTGAAATTGTCCTTTTATTCTAAAGTGGAGAACTTACTGACAATGTAAATCATGATTACATTGTACTGCGTATCAGCAATTTTAACATTTTTTTCCTTCAAAAATGTCTTAAATGATCCATTCATTTTTTCCTACTCCTAGAGTTACAATTGCACTTGAAGTACTTCAAAAGATTATATTGAGGATCTTGTTCTCTCCTTTTCTGATTGAGGCATATCTTTGACCACATCAAGCATCCAGTTCTACCAGAATGCTAAACCATTTAATCTCCCCATATCCAATACAACAAAACACAAAGGCCCATGCTCTTAAAGATCATGCAAAATTACCTCCTCAGGTTTAAGCTGAAACAGTCTTTAGGCAACCTTTACATCAAAATAAAGTAACGCTTTTAGGTACATAATGAATTTTGGGTTTAGCTGAGTTAGCTGTTGGCTTGACTAGTTGGTCAAAGTTAATTCTAAGGCAGCAAGAAGTTATGTAATTTAAATCTCACTAAGTGTGGGTCAGAATCATCACCATTGCCTGCTAGAGGAAACATGACCTTGTTCTGAGTATTTGAGACATAGTTTCATGTGATGAAAATAAAATGGACTTTGAAGTAAGAAAAACCTGTATTCAAATCCAAGCTTTGTTATTTTCTGCAGTGTCCACTAAAATTTAGTAATCTATGAAAATCAAATGGGATAATGTTTATAAATGTCCAAAGAAATTAACTCAGCTGTAGACATTTCTTAACATATTTTAGACTTGTTTCCTGATCTCCTTTTGGTAGCTATCCTATCCTTCCAAACCAAAAATGTATATTTGCTTATGGATGTTTATAATTTTATATATGTATATATATGAATTAGAATAAAAGTTACTGAAATTAAAATCAGGAAAAATTAGAGAAAATGATGAAACCAAAATCTGATGCTTTAAAAAGATCAATAAAATCAATAAGATTCTAGTCATACTAAGAAAAAAAAAAAGAGATAAGACACAAATTACTTATATAGAAATGAAAGAGGGATATCACTGCTGATCCTATGGGCATTAAAAGAATAATAAAGAAATATTATGAAAAACTCTATGTCTTAAAATTTGATGACCTAGATGAAATGGACAAATCCTTGAAAGACACAACCTGTCAATACTTACACAAGAAGAAATAGACAATATGAATAGGCCCATATCTCTGAAAGAAATTAAATCAATAATTAATAATCTTCCATAACAGAAAGCTCCAGGCCCAGTTGGGTTCTCTGGTGAATTCTACCAAACATTTAAGAAATAATTGTATTAATTCTTTACAAATCTCTTTCAGAGGATGAAGCAGGGGGAATTCTATAAGTAAATGAGAAATGCTGAAACAAATTCAGAATATTAATTCTACCTATCCCCAAAGTGGGCAGCCTCTAGGAGCTGGGAAATATAATGAATACATAGTCTCTCAGAACCTGCAGAAAGAAGACAGACCTCCCAACACCTTGTTTTTAGCCAAGTGAGACTTCTCATTTCCAGAACTATAACATGATAAACTTGAGCTGTTTTAACCTACTAAGTTTGTGATAATGAGTTATAGCAGCAATAGGACACCGATATAGGTTCTACTCTCATTTTCACACTTGCCAGAATGTGGAAACCAGAATTTTTGGGCTTTAGAATAGTTGGTCTTAAGGTAATGAGGGACTTAAGTCTCAGAAACTTTTATAATAAAGATTATTTAAAGAAAATATATGGTTTCTGGAGAAGAGAATATTCTAAGATTATACATGATAAAGTAAGAAATCTTGTGATGACAAAGTATAATGCTGAAGTATAATTCAGAAGTGGTTAGTAGAGCAGTTATATGGCATGTGAGAAGTTACATATAATGTCCTCATCCATGACACACATTCATAATTGATTCCAGCACTGAACCAGAGCCACTGTGTAGCTTTAAAATACACTTCAGCATAACACTAAAGGCAGCAACTTCTAATTTTTTTAGTTGGAGTATTTGTCATGCAAAATATATTCTGAATGGAGTAAGGTCGTAAGTACTCAAAGTAGTTAAAATGGGGGTAATTTAATAGACAGCCAATTACATAGGTGATAAAAAAGCTAAGATAAAAGGAGAAATTGAGGATACTTAGAGATTAGCAATGGCATAAAAACACTACAACCCTAGACAGGAGTTCTAACTATGGCCTGTCACTTGGGAGCTGTAGCCAATGCTGGAAAATTTTATGAGGGAAATGAAGGTTGAAATAAAAATCCATTGTGTATGTGGATATACTGGGTGTGCCAAAAGGTTCATTCTTTTTTTTTCTGTAAGATGGCTCTAGTAGCACTTAGTTGTCTTTAACTTCATTTGAAACAATTTTGTTAGATTGTATGTGATAGTTGTCATATCAGCGTGCATTTAAAAAAAGACTCATTAAAATTGGTGAATTTTTGTGTAGCCATTTTAATATTGAAGATGGAAGAGAAAAAGCAACATTTTTGGCATATTATGCTTTATTATTTCAAGAAAGGCAAAAATGAAACTGAAACACACAAAAAGATTTGTGCAGTGTATGCAGAAGGTGCTGTGACTGATCAAACATGTCACAAAACATGTCACAAACCACAAAAGTGGTTTGTGAAGTTTCATGCTGGAGATTTCTCACTGGACAATGCTCCACGGTTGGGTAGACCAGTTGAAATTGATAGCGATCAAATCAAAACAATAATTGAGAACAATCAACGTTATACCATGCGGGAGATAGCCAACATACTCAAAATATCCAAATCAAGTGTTGAAAATCATTTGCACCAGCTTGGTATGTGAATCATTTTGATGTTTGGGTTCCACATAAGTTAAGCGAAAAAAACCTTGACCATATGTCCGCATGTAATTCTCTACTGAAACGTAATGAAAACGTTCTGTTTTTAAAACAAGTTGAGATGGTGATGAAAAGTGGATACTGTACAACAATATGGAACAGAAGTGTTAGTGGGGCTAGCGAAATGAACCACCACCAACCACACCAAGGTCCAGACTTCATCCAAAGAAGGTGATGTTGTGTATATGGTGGAATTGGAAGGGAGTCCTCTATTATGAGCTCCTTCCAGAAAACCAGACGTTTAATTCCAACGAGTTCTGCTCACAATTACACCAATTGAAAACAGCACTCAACGAAAAGCACCCAAAATTAGTCAACAGAAAATGCATAATCTTCCATCAGGATAACGCAAGACCACATGTTTCTTTGATGACCAGGAAAAAAACTGTTACAGCTTGACTGGGAAGTTCTGATTCATCACCTGTATTCACCAGACATTGCACCTTTGGATTTCCATTTACTTTGGTCTTTATAAAATTCTCTTAATGGAAAAAATCTCAATTCCCTGGAAGACTGTAAAAGGTACCTGGAACAGTACTTTGCTCAAAAAAATAAAAAGTTTTGGGAAGACGGAATAATCAAGTTGCCTGAAAAATGGCAGAAGGTAGTGGAACAAAAGGGTGAATATGTTGTTCAATAAAGTTCTTGGTGAAAATGAAAAATGTCTTTTATTTTTACTTAAAAAAAAGAAGGTGAGGGGTACTTTCAAGATGGCGGAGGAGTAAGATATGGAGATCACCTTCCTCCCCACAAATACATTGGAAATGCATCTATATGTGGAACAACTCCTACAGAACACCTACTGAATGCTGGCAGAAGACCTCAGACTTCCCAAAAGGCAAGAAAATCCCCATGTACCTGGGTAAGGCAAAAGAAAAAAGAAAAAACAGAGACAAAAGAATAGGGATGGGACCTGCACCTCTGGAAGGAAGCTGTGAAGAAGGAAAAGTTTCCACACACTAGGAAGTCCCTTCACTGGCAGAGGTGGGGGTTACGGGGGAAGTTTCAGAGCCACCGAGGAGAGCACAGCAACAGGGGTGCAGAGGGCAAAGCGGAGAGATTCCTGCACAGAGGATCAGTGCCGACCAGCACTCACCAGCCTGAAAGGCTTATCTGCTCACCCACCAGGGCGGGTGGTGGCTGGGAGCTGAGGCTCGGGCTTTGGAGGTCAGATCCCAAGGAGAGGACTGGGGTTGGTTGCATGAACACAGCCTGAAGGGGGGTAGTGTGTCACAGCTGGCCAGGAGGGTGTCGGAGAAAAGTCTGGACCTGCCTAATAGGTAAGAGACCATTGTTTTGGCGTGTGCGAGGAGAGGGGATTCCTTCCCTGTCTGCCCACAGAAGGCAGAGAACTAGCTAAACGAGCTCCAGAGACAGGCACAAGCCATGGCTATCAGCTCGGACACCAGAGATGGACGTGAAATGCTAACACTGCTGCTAGAGCCACCAAGAATCTGGTGTGCAAGTACAGGTCACTATCCACACCCCACTGCCTCAGAAGCCAGTGCAGCCCACCACTGCCAGGGTACTGTGATCCAGGGACAACTTCCCCAGGGGAACACATGGCACGCATCAGGCTGTTGCATTGTCATGCTGACCTCTGCCACCACAGGCTTGCCCTGCATTGCAATTATAACTACCATACCCCTCCCTCCCCATGGAATGAGTGAGCAAGAGCCCCCTAATCAGCCACTGCTTTAACCCCATCCTGTCTGGGTGCGGAACAGATGCCTGAGGGCGACCTACACATGGAGATGGGGGCCAAAACCAACGGTAAATCTCAGAGCTATGCAAACAAAGAAGAGAGAAGGAAATTTCTCTGTGCAGCCTCAGGAGCAGTGGATTAAATCCCCACATTCAGCTTGATGTACCTTGCATCTGTGGAATACCTAAACAGACAACAAATCATGCCAAAATTGAGGCAGTGGACTTTGGGAGCAAGAGTAGGCTTGGGGTTTAATGTATGCTACTTATTTGTTTCTGACTTTTAGGTTTACCTTAGCATAGATTTTAGTGCTTCTTGTCACTGGTGGATTTGTGTATTGGTTTGGTTGCTCTCTTCTTTAATACTTAAAAAATTTTTTTTTAATAATTTAAAAAGTTTTTTAACTTTAATAATGTAATTTTATATTTTATTTATTTATTATTATATATTCTTTCTTTTTCTCCCTTTTCTTCTGAGCCACGTGGCTGACAGGGTCTTCATGCTCCAGCTTGGTGTCAGGCCTAAGTCTCTGAGAAGGGAGAGCCAAGTTCAGGTCATCGGACCATCAGAGACCTCCCGGCCCCAAGTGATATCAATTGGTGAGAGCTCTCCCAGAGATCGCCATTTCAACACTAAGACCCAACTCCACCCAATGGCCAGCAAGCTCCAATGCTGGACGTCCCATGCCAAACAACTAGCAAGATAGGAACACAGGATTTCAGCCAGCCTCTCTGCTAACATAATTAGCAGAGAGGATGCCTAAAATCATAATAAGGCCACAGACACCCCAAAACACACCACCGGATGTGGTCCTGCCCACCAGAAAGACAAGATATAGCCTCACCCACCAGAACACAGGCACCAGTCCCCTCCCTCAGGAAGCCTACACAACCCACTGAACCAATCTTACTCCCTGGGGGGAAGAAACCAAAAACAATGGGAACTATGAACATGCAGCCTTCAAAAGGAGACCTCAAACACAGTAAATTAAGCAAAATGAGAAGACAGAGAAACATGCAACAGATGAAGGAACAAAGTAAAAACGCACTAGACCAAACAAATGAAGGGGAAATAGACAGTCTACCTGAAAAAGAATTCAGAGTAATGATAGGAAAGATGATCCAAAACCTTGGAAATAGAATGGAGAAAATACAAGAAACATTTAACAAGGACCTAGAAGAACTAAAGAGCAAAAAAATAATGATGAACAACACAATAAATGAAATTTAAAATACTCTAGAAGGAATCAATAGCAGAATAACTGAGGCAGAACAGATAAGTGACCTGGAAGATAAAATAGTGGAAATAACTGCCACAGAGCAGAATAAAGAAAACAGAATGAAAATGAGGACAGTCTCAGAGACCTCTGGGACAACACTAAATGCACCAACATTTGAATTATAAGGGTCCCAGAAGAAGAAGAGAAAAAGAAAGGGTCTGAGAAAATATTTGAAGAGATTTTGGCTGAAAACATCCCTAACAAAGGAAAGGAAATAGTCAAGTCCAGGAAGCACAGAGGCTCCCATACAAGATAAATCCAAGGAGAAACATGCCAAGGCACATATTCATCAAACTATCAAAAATTAAATACAAAGAAAAAATATTAAAAGCAGCAAGGGAAAAACAACAAATGACATACAAGGGAATCCCCGTAAGGTTAACAGTTGGTCTTTCAGCTGAAACTCTTCAAGCCAGAAGGGAGTGGCAGGACATATTTAAAGTGATGAAAGGCAAAAACCTACAACCAAGATTACTCTACACAGCAAGGATCTCATTCACCTTCGACAGAGAAATGAAAACCTTTAGAGACAAGCAAAAGCTAAGAATTTAGCACCTCCAAACCAGCTTTACAACAAATGTTAAAGGAACTTCTCTAGGCAGGAAACACAAGAGATGGAAAAGACTTACAAAAACAAACCCCAAACAATTAAGAAAATGGTAATAGGAACATTCATACTGATAATTACCTTAAGTGTAAATGGATTAAATGCTCTAACGGAAAGACATAGACTGGCTGAATCGATACAAAAACAAGACCCATATATATCCTGTCCACAAGAGACTGAATTCAGGCCTAGGGACACATACAGACTGAAAGTGAGGGGATAGAAAAAGATATTCCATACAAATGGAAATCAAAAGAAAGCTGGAGTAGCAATTCTCATATCAGACAAAGTAGACTTTAAAATAAAGACTATTATAAGACACAAAGAAGGACACTATATAATGATCAAGAGATCAATCGAACAATATATAACAATTGTAAATATTTATGCACCCAACATAGGAGCACCTCAGTACATAAGGCAAATGCTAACAACCATAAAAGGGGAAATTGACAGTAACACAATAATAGTAGGGGACTTTAACACCACACTTTCACCAATGGACAGATCATCCAAAATGAAAATAAATAAGGAAACACAAGCTTTAAATGACATATTAAACAAGATGGACTTAATTGATATTTATAGGACATTCCATCTAAAACACCAGAATACACTTTCTTCTCAAGTGCTCATGGAACATTCTCCAGGATAGATCATATCTTGGGTCACAAATCAAGCCCTGTTAATTTAAGAAAACTGAAATTGTATCAGGTACATTTTCCGACCACAATGCTATGAGACTAGATATTAATTACAGGAAAAAAACTGTAAAACATATGAACACAAGAAGGCTAATCAATACACTACTAAAAAATGAAGAGATCACTGAAGAAATCAAAGAGGAAGTCAAAAATACCTAGAAACAAGTGACAATGAAAACACCACAGCCCAAAACCTATGGGATGCAGCAAAAGCAGTTCTAAGAGGGAAGTTTATAGAAGTACAATCCTACCTCAAGATATAAGAAATCTCAAATAAACAACCTGACCTTACACCTAAAGCAATAAGAGAAAGAAGAACAAACACCCCCCCCCAAAGTTAGCAGAAGAAAAGAAATCAGAAAGATCAGATCAGAAATAAATGAAAAAAAAATGAAGGAAACAATAGCAAAGAACAATAAAACTAGAAGCTGGTTCTTTGAGACGATGAACAAAATTCATAAACCATTAGCCAGACTCATTAAGAAAAACAGGGAGAAGACTCAAATCAACAGAATTAGAAATGAAAAAGGAGAAGTAAACAGAAATACAAAAGATCATGCGAGATTACTACACACAACTATATGCCAACAAAATGGACAACCTGGAAGAAATGGACAAATTCTTACAAAAGCACAAGCTTCTGAGACTGAACCAGGAAGAAATAGAAAATATAAACAGACCAATCACAAGCACTGAAATTGAAACAGTGATTAAAAATCTTCCAACAAACAAAAGCCCAGGACCAGATGGATTCACAGGCGAATTCTATCAAACATTTAGAAAGGAGCTAACACATACCTTCTTAAACTCTTCCAAAATATAGCAGAGGGAGGAACACTCCCAAACTTATTCTACAAGGCCACCATCACCCTGATACCAAAACCAGACAAAGATGTCACAAAAAAAGAAAACTAGAGGCCAATATCACTGATGAACATAGATGTGAAAATCCCCAACAAAATACTAGCAACACAGAATACTGCAGCACATTAAAAGGATCATACACGGAAGGCGGAAGATGGCGGAAGAGTAAGACGCGGAGATCACCTTCCTCCCCACAGATACACCAGAAATACATCTACACGTGGAACAACTCCTACAGAACACCTACTGAAGGCTGGCAGAAGACCTCAGACCTCCCAAAAGGCAAGAAACTCCCCACGTACCTGGGTAGGGCAAAAGAAAAAAAGAAAAAACAGAGACAAAAGAATAGGGACGGCACCTGCACCAGTGGGAGGGAGCTGTGAAGGAGGAAAAGTTTCCACACACTAGGAAGCCCCTTCGCGGGCGGAGACTGCGGGAGGCGGAGGGGGGAGCTTCGAAGCCGCGGAGGAGTGCACAGCAACGGGTGCGGAGGGCAAAGCGGGGAGATTCCCGCACAGAGGATCGGTGCCGACCGGCACTCACCAGCCCGAGAGGCTTGTCTGCTCACCCGCCGGGGCGGGCAGGGCTGCGAGCTGAGGCTCTGAGGCTCGGGTTTCGGTTTCGGACGGAGCGCAGGGAGAGGACTGGGGTTGGCGGCTTGAACATAGCCTGAAGGGGTTAGTGCACCACAGCTAGCCGGGAGGGAGTCCGGGGAAAAGTCTGCACCTGCCGAAGAGGCAGGAGACTTTTCCTTCCCTCTTTGTTTCCTGGGGCGTGAGGAGAGGGGTTTAAGAACGCTGCTTAAAGGAACTCCAGAGACGGGCGCGAGCCGCGGCTCAAAGCGCGGAATCCAGAGACGGGCGCAAGCCGCGGCTAAAAGCGCGGACCCCAGAGGCGGGCGGGAGACGTTAAGGCTGCTGCTGCCGCCACCAAGGGGCCTGTGTGCGAGCACAGGTCACTCTCCACACCCCTCTTCCGCGGAGCCTGTGCAGCCCGCCACTGCCAGGTTCCCGGGATCCAGGGACAACTTCCCCGGGAGAACGCACAGCGCGCCTCAGGCTGGTGCAAAGTCACGCCGGCCTTTGCCACCGCAGGCCCGTCCGCACTCCGTGCCCCTCCCTCCCCGCCGGCCTGAGTGCGCCAGAGCCCCCGAATCAGCGGCTCTTTTAACCCCATCCTGTCTGAGCAAAAAACAGACGCCCTCCAGCGACCTACACGCAGTGGCAGGGCCAAATCCAAAGCTTAGCCCTGGGAGCTGTGAGAACAAAGAAGAGAAAGCGAAATCTCTCCCAGCAGCCTCAGAAGCAGCGGATTAAAGCTCCACAATCAACTTGATATACCCTGCATCTGTGGAATACCTGAATAGACAACCAATCATCCCAAATTAAGGAAGTGGACTTTAGGAGCAAGATCTATGATTTTTTCCCTTTTCCTCTTTTTGTGAATGTGTATGTGTATGCTTCTGTGTGAGATCTTGTCTGTATAGTCTTGCTTCCACCATTTGTCCTAGGGTTCTATCCGTCCATGTTTTTTTTTTTTAAATTTTTTTTCTTAATAATTAATTTTAATAACGTTATTATACTTTACCTTCGTTCTTTCTTTCTTTCTTTCCTTCCTTCCTTCCCTCCTTTAGACAACGAATCATCCCAAATTGAGGAGGTGGTCTCTGACAGCAAGATTTATGATTTTTCCCCATTTACCTCTTTTAGTGAGGGTGTATGTGTATGCTTCTGTGTAAGATTTTGTCTGTATAGATTTGCTTCCAACATTTGTCCTAAGGTTCTATCCGTCCCTTTTTTTTTTTCCTAAATAAGAATGTTTTAATTCAATAACTTTATTATACTTTATTTTATTTTTACTATATCTTCTTTCTTTGTCTTTTTTCCTTCTTTCCCTCCTTCCTTCCTTCCTCCCTCCCTCCCTCCTTTCTTTCCTTCTTGCCTTCTTTCCTTCTTTGCTTCTTTCTTTCTTTCTTCCTTCCTTCCTACCCTCCTTTCCTTCTTTCTTTCCTCATACTTCTACTAATTCCCTCTACTTTTTCTCCCTTTTATCCTGAGCCATGTGGATGAAAAGCTCTTGGTGCTCCAGCCAGGAGGCAGGGCTCTGCCTCTGAGGTAGGAGAGCCAACTTCAGGACACTGGTCCACAAGAGACCTCCCAGCTCCACATAATATCAAACGGCAAAAATCTTGCAGAGACCTCCATCTTAACACCAGCATCCAGCTTCACTCAACGACCAGCAAGCCACAGTGCTGGAAAATCTATGCCAAACAACTAGCAAAACAGGAACACAACCCCACCCATTAGCAGAGAGGCTGCCTAAAATCATAATAAGGCCACAGACACCCCAAAACACACCACCAGACGTGAACCTGCCCACTAGAGAGACAAGATCCAGCCTCATCCACCACAACACAGGCACGAGTCCCCTCCACCAGGAAACCTACACAACCCACTGAACCAACCTTAGCCACTGGAGACAGACATCAAAAACAGGAGGAACTACAAACCTGCAGCCTGCAAAAAGGAGACCCCAAACACAGTAAGATAAGCAAAATGAGAAGACAGAAAAACACACAGCAGATAAAGGAGCAAGATAAAAATGCACCAGACCTAACAAATGAAGAGGAAATAGGCAGTCTACCCGAAAAAGAATTCAGAATAATGATAGTAAGGTTGATCCGAAATCTTGGAGATAGAATGGACAATAGAATGGACAAAATGCAAGAATCAGTTAACAAGGACCTAGAAGAACTAAAGATGAAACAAGCAACGATGAACAACACAATAAATGAAATTAAAAGTACTCTAGATGGGATCAATAGCAGAATAACTGAGGCAGAAGAACGGATAAGTGACCTGGAAGATAAAATAGTGGAAATAACTACTGCAGAGCAGAATAAAGAAAAAAGAATGAAAAGAACTGAGGACAGGTTCAGAGACCTCTGGGACAACATTAAATGCACCAACATTCGAATTATAGGGGTTCCAGAAGAAGAAGAGAAAAAGAAAGGGACTGAGAAAATATTTGAGGAGATTATAGTTGAAAACTTCCCTAATATGGGAAAGGAAATAGTTAATCAAGTCCAGGAAGCACAGAGAGTCCCATACAGGATAAATACAAGGAGAAATACGCCAAGACACATATTAATCAAACTGTCAAAAATTAAATACAAAGAAAGCACATTAAAAGCAGCAAGGGAAAAACAACAAATAACACATAAGGGAATCCCCATAAGGTTAACAGCTGATCTCTCAGCAGAAACCCTACAAGCCAGAAGGGAGTGGCAGGACATACTGAAAGTGATGAAGGAGAAAAACCTGCAGCCAAGACTACTCTACCCAGCAAGGATCTCATTCAGATTTGATGGAGAAATTAAAACCTTTACAGACAAGCAAAAGCTGAGAGAGTTCAGCACCACCAAACCAGCTTTACAACAAATGCTAAAGGATCTTCTCTAGGCAAGAAACACAAGAGAAGGAAAAGACCTGTAATAACGAACCCAAAACAATTTAGAAAATGGGAATAGGAACATACATATCGATAATTACCTTAAATGTAAATGGACTAAATGCTCCCACCAAAAGACACAGATTAGCTGAATGGATACAAAAACAAGACCCTTATATATGCTGTCTACAAGAGACCCACTTCAGACCTAGAGACACATACAGACTGAAAGTAAGGGGATGGAAAAAGATATTCCATGCAAATGGAAACCAAAAGAAAGCTGGAGTAGCAATTCTCATATCAGACAAAATAGACTTTAAAATAAGGACTATTAAAAGAGACAAAGAAGGACACTACATAATGATCAAGGGATCGATCCAAGAAGAAGATATAACAATTGTAAATATTTATGCACCCAACATAGGAGCACCTCAATACATAAGGCAAATACTAACAGCCATAAAAGGGGAAATCGACAGTAACACATTCATAGTAGGGGACTTAAACACCCCACTTTCACCCATGGACAGATCATCCAAAATGAAAATAAATAAGGAAACACAAGCTTTAAATGATACATTAAACAAGATGGACTTCATTGATATTTATAGGACACTCCATCCAAAAACAACAGAATACACATTTTTCTCAAGTGCTCATGGAACATTCTCCAGGATAGATCATATCTTAGGTCACAAATCAAGCCTTGGTAAATTTAAGAAAATTGAAATTGTATCAAGTATCTTTTCTGACCACAACACCATGAGACTAGATATCAATTACAGGAAAAGATCTGTAAAAAATACAAACACATGGAGGCTAAACAATACACTACTTAATAATGAAGTGATCACTGAAGAAATCAAAGAGGAAATCAAAAAATACCTAGAAACAAATGACAATGGAGACACAACGACCCAAAACCTGTGGGATGCAGCAAAAGCAGTTCTAAGGGGGAAGTTTATAGCAATACAAGCCCACCTTAAGAAGCAGGAAACATCTCGAATAAACAACCTAACCTTGCACCTAAAGCAATTAGAGAAAGAAGAACAAAAAAACCCCAAAGCTAGCAGAAGGAAAGAAATCATAAAAATCAGATCAGAAATAAATGAAAAAGAAATGAAGGAAACAATAGCAAAGATCAATAAAACTAAAAGCTGGTTCTTTGAGAAGATAAACAAAATAGATAAACCACTAGCCAGACTCATCAAGAAAAAAAGGGAGAAGACTCAAATCAATAGAATTAGAAATGAAAAAGGAGAGGTAACAACTGACACTGCAGAAATAAAAGAGATCATGAGAGATTACTACAAGCAACTCTATGCCAATAAAATGGACAATCTGGAAGAAATGGACAAATTCTTAGAAATGCACAACCTACCAAGACTGAATCAGGAAGAAATAGAAAATATGAACAGACCAATCACAAGCACTGAAATTGAAACTGTGATTAAAAATCTTCCAACAAACAAAAGCCCAGGACCAGATGGCTTCACAGGCGAATTCTATCAAACATTTAGAGAAGAGCTAACACCTATCCTTCTCAAACTCTTCCAAAATATAGCAGAGGGAGGAACACTCCCAAACTTCTTCTACGAGGCCACCATCACCTTGATACCAAAACCAGACAAGGATGTCACAAAGAAAGAAAACTACAGGCCAATATCACTGAAGAACATAGATGCAAAAATCCTCAACAAAATACTAGCAAACAGAATCCAACAGCACATTAAAAGGATCATACACCATGATCAAGTGGGGTTTATTCCAGGAATGCAAGGATTCTTCAATATATGCAAATCTATCAATGTGATAAACCATATTAACAAATTGAAGGAGAAAAACCATATGATCATCTCAATAGATGCAGAGAAAGCTTTTGACAAAATTCAACACCCATTTATGATAAAAACCCTGCAGAAAGTAGGCATAGAGGGAACTTTCCTCAACATAATAAAGGCCATATATGACAAGCCCACAGCAAACATCATCCTCAATGGTGAAAAAGTGAAACCATTTCCACTAAGATCAGGAACAAGACAAGGTTGCCCACTCTCACCACTCTTATTCAACATAGTTTTGGAAGTTTTAGCCACAGCAATCAGAGAAGAAAAGGAAATAAAAGGAATCCAAATTGGAAAAGAAGAAGTAAAGCTGTCACTGTTTGCAGATGACATGATCCTATACATAGAGAACCCTAAAGATGCTACCAGAAAACTACTAGAGCTAATCAATGAATTTGGTAAAGTACCAGGATACAAAATTAATGCACAGAAATCTCTGGCATTCCTATATACTAATGATGAAAAATCTGAAAGTGAAATCAAGAAAACACTCCCATTCACCATTGCAACAAAAAGAATAAAATATCTAGGAATAAACCTACCTAAGGAGACAAAAGACCTGTATGCAGAAAATTATAAGACACTGATGAAAGAAATTAAAGATGATACAAATAGATGGAGAGATTTACCATGTTCTTGGATTGGAAGAATCAACATTGTGAAAATGACTCTACTACCCAAAGCAATCTATAGATTCAATGCAATCCCTATCAAACTACCACTGGCATTTTTCACAGAACTAGAACAAAAAATTTTGCAATTTGTATGGAAACACAAAAGACCCCGAATAGCCAAAGCAATCTTGAGAACGAAAGAAGGAACTGGAGGAATCAGGCTCCCTGACTTCAGACTATACTACAAAGCTACAGTTATCAAGACGGTATGGTACTGGCACAAAAACAGAAAGATAGATCAATGGAACAGGATAGAAAGCCCAGAGATAAACCCATGCACATATGGACACCTTATCTTTGATAAAGGTGGCAGTAATGTACAGTGGAGAAAGGACAGCCTCTTCAATAAGTGGTGCTGGGAAAACTGGACAGGTACATGTAAAAGTATTAGATTAGATCACTCCCTAACACCATACACAAAAATAAGCTCAAAATGGGTTAAAGACCTAAATGTAAGGCCAGACACTATCAAACTCTTAGAGGAAAACATAGGCAGAACACTCTATGACATAAATCACAGCAAGATCCTTTCTGACCCACCTCCTAGAGTAATGGAAATAAAAACAAAAATAAACAAATGGGACCTAATGAAACTTCAAAGCTTTTGCACAGCAAAGGAAACCATAAACAAGACCAAAAGACAACCCTCAGAATGGGAGAAAATATTTGCAAATGAAGCAACTGACAAAGGATTAATCTCCAAAATTTACAAGCAGCTCATGCAGCTCAATAACAAGAAAACAAACAACCCAATCCAAAAATGGGCAGAAGACCTAAATAGACATTTCTCCAAAGAAGATATACAGACTGCCAACAAGCACATGAAAGAATGCTCAACATCATTAATCATTAGAGAAATGCAAATCAAAACTACAATGAGATATCATCTCACACCAGTCAGAATGGCCATCATCAAAAAATCTAGAAACAATAAATGCTGGAGAGGGTGTGGAGAAAAGGGAACACTCTTGCACTGCTGGTGGGAATGTGAATTGGTTCAGCCACTATGGAGAACAGTATGGAGGTTCCTTAAAAAACTACAAATAGAACTACCATATGACCCAGCAATCCCACTACTGGGCATATACCCTGAGAAAACCAAAATTCAAAAAGAGTCATGTACCAAAATGTTTATTGCAGCTCTATTTACAATAGCCCGGAGATGGAAACAACCTAAGTGCCCATCATTGGATGAATGGATAAAGAAGATGTGGCACATATATACAATGGAATATTACTCAGCCATAAAAAGAAACGAAATTGAGCTATTTGTATTGAGGTGGATAGACCTAGAGTCTGTCATACAGAGTGAAGTAAGTCAGAAAGAAAAAGACAAATACTGTATGCTAACACATATATATGGAATTTAAGAAAAAAAATGTCATGAAGAACCTAGGGGTAAAGCAGGAATAAAGACACAGACCTCCTAGAGAACAGACTTGAGGTTATGGGAAGGGGAAGGGTGAGCTGTGACAGGGCGAGAGAGAGTCATGGGCATATACACACTAACAAACGTAGTAAGGTAGATAGCTAGTGGGAAGCAGCCGCATGGCACAGGGATATTGGCTCGGTGCTTTGTGACAGCCTGGAGGGGTGGGATAGGGAGGGTGGGAGGGAGGGAGACGCAAGAGGGAAGACATATGGGAACATATGTTTATGTATGACTGATTCACTTTGTTATAAAGCAGAAATTAACACACCATTGTAAAGCAATTATACCCCAATAAAGATGTTAAAAAAAAAAAAAGGATCATACACGATGATCAAGCAGAGTTTATCGCAGGAATGCAAGGATTCTTCAATATGCGCAAATCAATCAATGTGATACACCACATTAACAAACTGAAGGAGAAAAACCATATGATCATCTCAATAGATGCAGAAAAACCTTTTGACAAAATTCAACACCCACTTATGATAAAACATCTCCAAAAAGTAGGCATAGAGGGAGCTTACCTCAAAATAATAAAGGCCATATATGACAAACCCACAGCCAACATCATTCTCAATGGTGAAAAACTGAAAACATTTCCTCTAAGATCAGGAACCACACAAGGTTGTCCACTCTCACCACCATTATTCAACACAATTTTTGAAGTTTTAGCCACAGCAATCAGAAAAGAAAAATAAAAGGTATCCAAATCAGAAAAGAAGTAAAACTGTCACTGTTTGCAGATGACATGATACGATACATAGAGAATCCTAAAGATGCTACCAGAAAACTGCTAGAGCTAATCAATGAATTTGGTAAAGTGGCAGGATACAAAATTAATGCACAGAAATCTCTTGCATTCCTATACACTAATGATAAAAAATCTGAAAGAGAAATTAAGGAAACGCTCCCATTTTCCATTGCAACAAAAAGAATAAAATACCTATTAATAAACCTACCTAAGGAGACAAAAGACCTGTATGCAGAAAACTATAAGACACAGATGAAAGAAATTAAAGATGATACAAACAGCTGGAGAGATATACCATGTTCTTTGATTGGAAGAGTCAATATTGTGAAAATGACTCTACTACCCAAAGCAATCTACAGATTCAGTGCAATCCCTATCAAACTACCAATGGCGATTTTCACAGAACTAGAACAAAAAATTTGACAATTTGTATGGAAACACAAAAGACCCTGAACAGGCAAAGCAATCTTGAGAAAGAAAAACAGAGATGGAGGAATCAGGGTCCCTGACTTCAGACTATACTACTAAGCTACAGTAATCAAGAAAGTATGGTACTGGCACAAAAACAGAAATATAGATCAATGGAACAGGATAGAAAGCCCAAAGATAAACCCACACACATATGGGCACCGTACCTTTTTATTTATTTATTTATTTATTTTTAGCTGCATTGTGTCTTCACTGCTGAGTGAGGGCTTTCTCTAGTTGCTGCCAGTGGGTGTTACTCTTCCTTGCGGTGCACGAGCTTCTCACTGTGGTGGCTTCTCTTGTTGCAGAGCATGGGCTCTAGGCATGCAGGCTTCAGTAGTTGTGGCTCGTGGGCTCTATAGTGGATGCTCAGAAGTTGTGGTACATGGGCTTAGTTGCTCCACGGCATGTGGCATCTTCTGGACTAGGGCTTGAACCCATGTCCCCTGCATTGGCAGGCAGATTCTTAACCACTGTACCACCAGAGAAGCCCTGGTCACCCTACCTTTGATAAAGGAGGCAAGAATATACAGGAAAAAAGACAGCTTCTTCAATAAGTGTTGCTGGGAAACCTGGACAGGTATCTGTAAAAGAATGAAATTAGGACGCTTCCTAACACCGTACACAAAAATAAACTCAAAATGGATTAAAGACCTATGTGTAAAGCCAGGCACTATAAAACTCTTAAGAGGAAAACATAGGCAGAACACTTTTCGACATAAATCACAGCGAGATCCTTTTCGACCTACCTCCTAGAGAAATGGAAGTAAAAACAAAAATAAACAAATGGGACCTCATGAAACTTAAAAGCTTTTGCACAGCAAAGGAAACCATAAACAAGACCAAAAGACAACCCTCAGAATGGGAGAAAATATTTGCAAACAAAGCAACTGACAAAGGATTAATCTCCAAAATATACAAGCAGCTTATGCAGCTCAATATCAAACAAATGAAAAACCCAATCCAAAAATGGGCAGAAGACCTAAACAGACATTTCTCCAAAGGAGATGTACAGATTGCCAACAAACACATGAAAGGATGCTCAACATCATTAATCATTAGAGAAATGCAAATCAAAACTACAATGAGGTATCGTCTCACATCGGTCAGAATGGCCATCATCAAAAAATCTACAAACAATAAATGCTGGGGAGGGTGTGGAGAAAAGGGGACCTTCGTGCACTGTTGGTGGGAATGTAAACTGATACAGCCACTATGGAGAACAGTATGGAGGTTCCTTAAAAAACTAAAAAGAAAACTACCATATGACCCAGCAATCCCACTACTGGGCATATACCCTGAGAAAATCATAATTCAAAAAGAATCATGTAGCACAATGTTCATTGCAGCACTATTTACAATAGCCAGGACATGGAAGCAACCTAAGTGTCCATCGATAGATGAATGGATAAAGAAGATATGACACATATATACAATGGAATACTACTCAACCATAAAAAGAAATGAAATTGAGTTATTTGTAGTGAGGTGGATGGACCTGGAGTCTGTCATACAGAGTGAAATATGTCAGAAGGAGAAAAATAAATACCGTATGCTAACACATATATATGGAATTTAAAAAAAAAGAAAAAAGAAAACAAAGACAATTTTTGGCCCATCCAATATATGCATATCTCACATTTTCTTTGTCCATTCAACCATCAAGGGACACATGTTTTTTCCCTATCTTGGCTATTGTAAGTAATCCTGCAAGGAACATGGGGCTGCAGACATCTTTTTGACTTAGTGTTTTGTTTCCTTTGGCTAAATACTCAGAGTGGAACTGCTGGGTCATATAGTAGTTCTATTTTTAAATTTTTGATGAACCACCACACTACCATCCCCCACTAGTGCCTCTCATTAACTCCAAACAAGTTGGAAGCCAGGTGAAATTGAGCCAATAGGCAAAGATCAGGCCCTCTGCTGTACCAAGCAGAACAGGAGGGGCAAGGAAGGGATCTGAGAGCAGCTGGCTCTGGATCATCATAGTATGTAAGAATAAGAAAGAGAATAAGAATAAGAAAAACAATTAAAAAGACATCTGTCTTTAAAAAAAAAAAAACTCTTTGATACGTCAAGGAACCTAAAGAAAACATAATCTGAAAAATAGGGATTCTGTAAAACAGAATACATTTTCCAAGATGTAATGATGATTAAAACTGAAGTGTATAGACTTAGACTTGCTCCCATGTAAAGCTCCTTCCTATTTCACTTGTCTGAAGAACACCAGCCTGCCTGATATATTGCATACACAGGAAAAAGTACAAAATAAAAATTGCATTTCCTCTTGTTTGACATGTCCATGTATAACTTAACCATTGTAGCTCAAAAAGTCAATTTACAAATTATATAAGATTAAATAGGTGCAATTTCCTAGTTGTTTGTTTTTTTTTGTTTGTTTGTTTGTTTTTGCAGTACTTGGGCCTCTCACTGTTGTGGCCTCTCCCGTTGCGGAGCACAGTCTCCGGACTTGCAGGCTCAGCAGCCATGGCTCACGGGTCCAGCCGCTCCGCGGCATGTGGGATCTTCCCGGACCGGGGCACGAACCTGTGTCCCCTGCATCGGCAGGCGGACTCTCAACCACTGTGCCACCAGGGAAGCCCCTTAGCTGTTTTTTAAGTTAGAGTTTTGTGGAAATAATTGTTATGCTATTAGATTAAAATGTGCTATTAGATTAAAATAAAATATTAAGAGAATGTTGACTGGATATAGGCATAATGTGGTCATATATTTTTCATATTTCCACATTTAAGATACATCTAATATTGATTTCATAAGATGCAGATAAATCTTCAAATATTAATAATTTTAAAATGAAAACTATAAAGTTGATTTTTTTAGGTGTGTTTCTCTACTGCTATATATAATCATTTCAGGCAGAAAATTATCTTTGACATTTTAAGTCAAAAAATGAAGTAAAATGTATGCCAATTAGTAGGCAATAATAATTTTCCTAGAGTAGATTATAATAAATACCCAATACACAAATGATTGACTTTGCAAAAATAATCATCAAGACATAATATACCTCAGCATTCGTCAAGCTTTTCCTTCCTCAGTCCATCAGAACAGACTTCATGCCTATCTGTCATAATCAATTGAATATTTTTCAGCTGACAGACTAAAGCACATGGGGGAATTCCTAGATGATTTGATGGATAGCATTCCTGTCAGAAAATTGAAAGGTAGATTGAGTAAGGATTCATTTTATCTATGACAAGTGATTAAGTGTTTTGGTTCCTAAAAGTTACAAAGTGAAATTTCCTGCCCTTATCCATTGTTATGCCATGTTAGGGAATTTTCATATTTTATTTACAAATCTTATGGTATATTTTGCTTTATTTCTGTTACAGAAATCGGTCCATCATTTGAAATGTCTCTGTATAACATGGGTTAATGTCAGTTTGATTCAGTACTAGGAAGGTGAATTCCTCAATTTAATTTCCTCAGTTAATTTCCTCAATAATAAGGTATTGAACTTCTGTAATGCATTAATTTTATCTTACTGAGCTCACTGTCTGATAAGAAAGATAAATGTATAAACAATGTATTACCATTTAGAGTATGTAAAAATGAACTTATGAAGAAAGTTAGCATTGAATAATTAATCAGGTGGATTAATTTTCTGAAGGATGAGAGAAGTCTTCATGGGAAGTGAAGGTTACGTTTTGATGGAAATGAGCTTCTATTTGAAAATCAGGTATAAGTGTGTGTCACATGAGTGAGGGTATGTTTTCCACTTCATTTATATACAGCCACAATAAAATTAATATGAACATAAGCCTAGGATTTTCATAAGAATGCCCAAACATTGGCTTTGACATCAGCATTCAGCCGAAATCAGCTTGCCTTGGCTGGAACATTTGTATTTCAAATAGGGGAATAGCTAAATCAACTTTTCTGATACCCCTAAATATAAATCATTCTTTAATCAATGCTTTTTTATTTGTTAAAAATTTTGTTGTATGCTTTCTTAAAATAAGTATTAAGATTCTTATTGATGAGGGCATGTAATGCTATACACACTAATGTCAACTTCATATGACAGATTCACTCATCTATTATGAGGTTGAGATTCCTTTTTAATAAAATGTTTTCATATAGCAGAATAAGTAGACAATAAAGATGGAAACTCACTGTTTACAGTTGAATTGTGTCCCCCAGAAAGATATGTTGATGTCCTAATATCCGTAGCTGTGAATGTGACCTTATTTGGAAATATAATATTTGCAGATGTAATCAAATTAAGATGAGGTCATTAGGATGATTCTAACTCAATATGACTGGAATTCTTGTAAGAAAAGGAAAACACTATTTGAACACAGTCACATACTGGGAAAATACCATGTGACAATGGAGACAGAGACTGAGATGCTGCAGCTGAAAGCTAATGAATGCCAAAGATTGCTGGAAAACCACTAGAAACTAGGAAGAAGCAAGGAAGGATTTGTCCCTACAGGTTGCAGAGGGAGCATGGCCCTGACAACACCTTGAGTTTGGATGCCTAACCTCCAAAATTGTGAAAAAGTAAATTTCTATGGTTTTAAGCCACCCAGTTTGTAGTACTTTGGATAGCAACCCTAGGAAGCTAACACACTCACCAGATAAGACCCAGGCCATACACAGATTTTTTAATTATTATTTTCTTATTGAAAATATTACTTTTAGTACTGCTGCTATAATTTCTTAAATTATTGACCTGTATTGTTTTAAATGGGTTCCCAGAGGAAAGATCCTTATCATAAATGAGATACATCTTTTTGTGATTCATCCCTCCATGATTTATTTCAAGCTTTATCTATCATCTGGTTTATCTACCAGAATTACCTTAGTATGTATGTTGGTTTCAGGTCGCTCCCCAGTTTCAGTAAAGATGAAGATTCACACCATTTTTGTTTGATTTGGTCATATCCTTAGACTTTTATGTAGAAATTTCATGTTTCTATAATCTTATATTCCCTCTTTTCCAAAAGTAAGCTTTTTTTTTTTTTTTTTTTTTTTTTTTTTGCTGTACGCGGACCTCTCACTGTTGTGGCCTCTCCCGTTGCGGAACACAGGCTCCGGACGCGCAGGTTCAGCGGCCATGGCTCACGGGCCCAGCCGCTCCATGGCATGTGGGATCCTCCCAGGCCGGGGCACGAACCCGTGTCCCCTGCATCAGCAGGCGGACTCTCAACCACTGCGCCACCAGGGAAGCCTCGGTTAGTGATTTTTATAAAATACAATCAAGGAATTTTTAAGAAGTGCTATTACATTTTTTAAAATAAGTCCTTAGGGTAAATAAGGACAGGAAAAGAAAATAATTATTAAAGGCAGAGGCCATTTGTTTAAATAAGTATTCTTTATTCCAAGGCATGTCTCTAATGACTAGCTATTAAAATGGACTTCCTAGCTGTTAGGTAGGTAATGGATAAAAGGGAGTTTGATTCATTGATTTTGATTTTGTATTTATGCTCAATGGGGTTCATGGATTACTGTCATTTATCCATCAAGAATTCTAAAGCTAAATACTGTCTTCACATCAATCATGGGTGAATATGGCACTGGCCTGTTTAATTGACTGGAAAACGGTAATACACCAAGATTAATAGAAATGGAAAGTGGATTCTAAATCCTGTTTCTCAATAATAATGCAGTTACTATTGCTCTGGTAAAATTGCTAAGTAAAAATTCAGAAACCATGAAAATATCAATTAAAACTATTTACTGACCTTAGAAAGAAATATAAAGCATCCTTTAAAAATGGCCAACCCATACTAGAAAATTCATTATCTTTTAATATTGGATGTTATATCTCAACTGTTCTATATACTGTATCTTTTTGTGTAATGAAAGGTCATATGAAATACCAGAGTCTGTTGTCAAAGATCACATGCCTTTGGGAAATTTTTTTTCACTTCTTTGTCATTTGATGAATGAATAAATGGATAACATTCATTCCTTTAATACATATTTTTTTACGCTTACAATTCTCCTAGTACTCTTTAAGGTGTGAAAGTTACAAAAATAAATAAACATAGTTCCTCCTATCAAAAAGCTTACTTTTGGGGCTTCCCTGGTGGCGCAGTGGTTGAGAGTCCGCCTGCTGATGCAGGGCACACGGGTTCGTGCCCCGGTTCGGGAAGATCCCACATGCCGCGGAGCGGCTGGGCCCGTGAGCCATGGCCGCTGAGCCTGCGCGTCCGGAGCCTGTGCTCCACAACGGGAGAGGCCACAACAGTGAGAGGTCCGCGTACAGCAAAAAAAAAAAAAAAGAAAAAAAAGAAAAAACATCACTGACCATAAATTTTAGGATTGCTTGTCCAACTTTCACGAACAGGATATATGAAGAAAAAATAAAAGCATGTATATTTTAGATCATCCAAGAAAGTGAATGAGAAGCTAGAACAAATAATGTCTCTGAGGAACTCTCAGTTATGCTATTATAAGCTAAAATAGTACTATTTTTATGGGATTGTGATCTTTCTTGTGCGTTGAACACTCTCCGGTTTTCCATAAATTTTCTGACTAGTTGTTAGGGAACTGACTCTTACCCATTTTTGACTCCCATTTTGAAATTATTCATACAGATATAATGTTCCTTACTAGTGGAGAGACAGACATATAATCTAAGTTTGACCAGACAGATGCTTTCACTCTACGAAATTTGAAGCTAGTGATGCAAGTATGGAATGGATTCATCTTGTCAAAATGCAATTTTGAGACTGATCTGGATCTTGGAACTTGCCAGGCACTTCTCTTTCCACACCCTGATTCTTCTGCTTTTTTAAAAACTGAGATATATTCCTATTATTCTAATTAAAATAAGTCTTTCTTACTAAGGAAACTCAAAGAAGATAACTGAGGAGGAAAATCTAAATAACCTTGGGTTTGGCTATGACTTTTTAAATAAAGTATCAGAAGTAAGTTACATGAAGGAAAAAAAATGATAAATTGGACTTCATTAAAATTTTAAAAATCTGCTCTGATGAAAATACTGTTAAGAGAATGAAAATACAATCCACATACCTGGGAAATATATTTCCAAAACTTTTGTGTGATAAAGAACTGTTACCCAAAATCTACAAAGAACCCTTAAAATTCATCAACAAAAGTAAACAATGCAATTAACAAATGGGCAAAAGAGCTGAAAAGATACTTCAACAAAGAAGATGTACAGATTTCAAACAGTATATGAAAAGATAGTAGCATATGTCATTAGGGAATGTAAATTAAAACAATGAGATACCAGTGACACCAATTAAAATGGCTAAAATCCAAAACACTGACAATACTAAATGCTGTGGAGGGTAGAGCAAAAAACCCCTTCATTCATTGCTGTTGGAATGCAGAATGGTACAGCCACTCTGGAAGGAAGTTTGGCAGTTTCTTATAAAACTAAACATTTTCTTACCATATGAGCCAGCAGTCATGCTCTTTGCTATTTACCCAAATGAGTGCTTATGTCCACACAAAAACCTGCACACAAATGTTTATAGCAGCTTTGTGTATATTTGCCAAAAACTGGAAGCAATCAATATGTGAATAATTGATGGAATGGATTAGCAAACTGTGGTACATTCATACAATGGAATATTATTCATCCATAAAAAGAAATGAACTATCAAGCCCAGAAAAGACATGGAGGAACCTTAGACACTAATTAGTAAGCAAAAGAAGCTCATCTTAAAGGTTACATAATATATGATCTCAACTATATGACATTCAGGAAAAGACAAAACTATGCAAATAGTAAAAAGATCATTTGCTGTCAGGTGTTTGGGGGGAGGAAAGGAGAAATAAATAGGTGGAACCCAAGCATTTTCAGAGCAGTGAAAATTTTCTATATGTTAATGGTAAAGTTGAATTCATGTCATTGTACATTTGTCAAAATCCATAGAATGTACGACACAAAGATTAAATCCTAATGTAAACTATGGACTTTAGTTTGTAATAGTGTATGGATATTACACCATCAATTGTAATAAACATACCACATTAATATAAGATGTTAATAATAGGGAGCACTATGGGAGGGTGTAAGGACATATATGGGAACTCTCTGTACTTTCTGCTCTATCATTCTGTAAACTTAAAATTGCTCAAAATAATAAAGTCTATTCATTTAAAATTATTATTCAACATTAAAAAGTAAATAAGTATAAAAGAAATATAATAATTTTTAAAATGGTATCTTTGTACATGTGTAGCATTTCTATTTCTGAGATTATTAAAGCAAAGAAACTACAGTGATGGTTTTAGAATACCCTGCATATAATCTCATCAGACCCTGCTATAAAATTTTTTGTAAACTGAAACCAGTCTATATTGAGAAACTTGATTATAATGAAGTAATAATCTATTATTTTAAGTGATGATTAACACTCTATAACTTACAAATGAAAATTATTCTTTTTATCCAATATAAACATAACCATAACTTATACTTTTATCAATATAAACATAGTCATAAATAAGGGATCTTAAATATCTAGAATGAAATGTTTATCAATAGGGCAACTAGAAGAATGTCAACAGAAATTCGCAAAATAATTATTAAAAAGAAAGGTGTTCAGAACTTCCACACAGAGTATCTAATGAGGGATTTAATATTTTAATCAACAATAAAAAATAAAATGGACAATTCTATATTTCATAAAGTATAGAAATATTAAAGCCCAACTCTGTATTAGGCACATTCTAGTATATTTTAAGTAAAACTCTAGTCTCTACAAACAAGGAATTTTTAGGGCTGTGCATCTGTTCTTTCTGTTTCTCCAGTATGGAATGGCATGGTTTTGATACTGCTTTTTTCCTTCTTTCATTGTTGCGTAACGCAAAACAGGAAGATATTTACTAAGACTTTCTAGATAAAATTGACAACTGCCTTCTTTTGCCATCCCTAGATCTTCTTCAAACTTGCATTATGACTATGATATTACACAGGCAAACACATATGTCTGTTTAGTATCTTTTCACTGACATAAAAAAATTCTAACCTCACATTAATAGACAATTTATATCTAAAATGGAATTTTACTTTCTCCAAATAGTCTTAGCCCCAAGTTATTCAATTTGATCCAATCAAATTAACACTCATAAAGCATTACTGACAGATCTATTACTGAAATTAATACAACCAAAAATAAATAAAAGAGTTGCATAGTCACTGTAGAGCACTCAGGCTGTCTATAATTTCAAGTGTTGTTAATTCATCGATTGATTTTTAACCTATCTAGATGTAAAAAAAATAAATTAATTAAAGCGCTATTATGTTATAGTCAATATATACAAGGCATAAAATTTGATATGAAATAGTGAGAAAAAATAAAATTATTGTGAAAAAGCAAGACAGAGTTGGTATGTTAAATTCATATAATGAGGTTCTATATGCTTGAAAAATTATCCATATGCCAGACTAAATTTCTGCATCTGGATCAGACTGACTTTGGATACGGCTAATTCACTGTAGACCACTGTGGTAGTCTGTATCACACTGCAGTAAAACTGATCAGAAAAAGTATGAGAATTTATGAAGCAGAAAGAGGTTAATAATGATCATGTCACAAGTTCTGTAATGGGTAGAAATACAAGCAAATGACTCTCTAAAGCATTTTACACATTTGAATTTTATCCCATGAGAATTTTATCCCATGAAAGATAAATTTTAAAAAATTAATTTGTAGTTCATATTAATGTCTATATCTCTGAAATGCATTTTTCTACGGTAAGGGAATGTCATATATATTTGATCTCCAGTACAAATAAAATCATCAGGAAGGAGCATTGACAAATTACTTGGAAATAGTTCTGATAGTTCTCATCAGAGATGAAGTTCCTAATATTTTGCATTTGTTTTCCACTTGATGATACAGCTGCTATTTTATTCACTCACAAAACAAATACATAAGACTCTGAATAACAAAAGCAATCTTGAGAAAGAAGAACAGAGTTGGAAGTATCACATTTACTGGTTCATACTATATCACAAAACTATAGTAATCAAAACAACATGATATTGGCATAAAAACAGACATATAGACCAATGGAACAGAAGAGAAAGTCCAGAAATAAATCCACATATACACAGTCAAATAATTTTCAACAAGGATGCTAAGAATGAACATGGGGAAGAATTGTCTCTTCAATAAATGGTAATAGGAAAAATGGATATCCACTTGCAAAAGAATGAAATTGGACTCTTATCTTCCACCATACATAAAAATCAACTCAAAATGGATTAGAACTGTTCTGGATCAAGATGGTGCCAGAGCAGGTGCTGGACTCCACTCCTCCCATGGATACACTGAGTCTACAGCTACATGTGGAACAACTTCCCTGAAAAAAGCCTAAAGACTGGTGGAGCAACTCGTACACATCAGGCCAAGGAGAGAAAGCACACAAGGAAGCAGCCATGTGGCTGACAGGGTCTTGGAGCTCCAGCCTGGTGTCAGGCCTGAGATTCTGAGGTGGGAGAGCTGAGTTCAGGACATTGGACCACCAGAGACTTCCCAGTCCCATGTAATATCAATCGGCAACAGCTCTCCAAGAGGTCTCCGTCTCAGAGCTAAGACCCAGCTACATCCAACGGTCAGCAAGCTCCAGTGCTGGATGCCCCATGCCAAACAACTAGCAAGACAGAAACACAACCCCACCCATCAGCAGAGAGGCTTCCTAAAATCATAATAAGTTCACAGACACCCCAAAACACACTACCGGATGGGGTCCTGCCCACCAGAAAGACAAGATCCAGCCTCATCCATCAGAACACAGGCACCAGTCCCCTCCACCAAGAAGCCTACACAATCCACTGAACGAACCTCACCCACTGGGGGCAGACACCAAAAACAACGGGAACTATGAACCTGCAGCCTGAGAAAAGGAGACCCCAAACACAGTAAGTTAAGGAAAATGAGAAGACAGAGAAATATGCAGCAGATGAAGGAACAAGGTAAAACCCACTAGAGCAAACAAATGACGAGGAAATAAGCAGTCTACCTGAAAAAGAATTCAGAGTAATGATAGTAAGGATGATACAAAATCTTGGAAATAGAATGGAGAAAATACAAGAAATGTTTAACAACGACCTAGAAGAACTAAAGAGCAAACAAACAGTGATGAACAACACAGTAAATGAAATTTAAAATTCTCTAGAAGGAACCAATAGCAGAATAGCTGAGGCAGAAGAACAGATAAGTAACCTGGAAGATAAAATAGTGGAAATAACTACCACAGAGCAGAATAAAGGAAAAAGAATTGAGGACAGTCTCAGAGGCCTATGGGACAATATTAAACACACCAACATTCGAATTATAGAGGTCCAAGAAGAAGAAGAGAAAAAGAAAGGGAATGAGAAAATATTTGATGAGACTGTAGTGGAAAACTTCCCTAATATGGGAAAGGAAATAGTCAATCAAGTCCAGGAAGCACAGAGAGTCCCATACAGGATAAATCCATGGAGAGACATGTCAAGACATATTAATCAAACTATCAAAAATTAAATACAAAGAAAAAATAATAAAAGCAGCAAGGGAAAGGCAACAAATAACATACAAGGGAATCTTCATAAGGTTAACAGATGATCATTCAGCAGAAACTCTGCAAGCCAGAAGGGAGTGGCAGGACATATTTAAAGTGATGAAAGGGAAAAGCTATAACCAAGATTACTCTACCCAGCAAGGATCTCATTCAGATTTGATGGAGAAATTAAAACCTTTAGAGACAAGCAAAAGCTAAGAGAATTCAGCACCATCAATCCAGCTTTACAACAAATGTTAAAGGAAGTTCTCTAGGCAGGAAACACAAGAGAAGGAAAAGACCTACAATAACAACCCAAAACAATTAAGAAAAAGGTAATAGGAACATACATATCGATAATTACCTTAAAGTTAAATGTATTAAATCCTCCAAACAAAAGACACAGACTGGCTGAATGGATACAAAAACAAGACCCATATATATGCTGCCTACAAGAGACCCACTTCAGACTTAGGGACACATACAGACTGAAAGTGTGGGGATAGAAAAAGATATTCCATTCAAATGGAAATCAAAAGAAAGCTGGCGTAGCAATTCTCATATCAGACAAAATAGACTTTAAAATAAGGACTATTAAAAGAGACAAAGAAGGACACTACATAATGATCAAGGGATCGATCCAAGAAGAAGATATAACAATTGTTAATATTAATGCACCCAACATAGGAGCACCTAAATACATAAGGCAAATGTATTGAGCCATAAACTACAGCCATAAAACAGGGAAATCAACAGTAACACAATAATAGTAGGGGACTTTAACACCCCACTTTCACCAATTGACAGATCATCCAAAATGAACACAAATAAGGAAACACAAGCTTTAAATGACATATTAAACAAGATGGACTTAATTGATATTTATAGGACAGCCTATCCAAAAACAACCGAATACACTTTCTTCTCAATTGCTCATGGAACATTCTCCAGGACAGATAATATCTTGGGTCACAAATCAAGCCTTGGTAAATTTAAGAAAATTGAAATCACATCAAGTATCTTTTCTGACCACAACGTTATGAGACTAAATATCAAAAACAGGAAAATAAACTGTAAAAAATACAAACACGTGGAGGTTAAAAAATATGCTACTAAATAACTAAGAGATCACTGAAGAAATCAAAGAGGAAATAAAAAAATACCTAGAAACAAATGACAATGAAAACACGATGGCTCAAAACCTATGGGATGCAGCAAAAGCAGTTCTAAGAGGGAAGTTTATAGCAGTACAATCCCACCTAAAGAAACAAGAAATCTCAAATAGACAACCTAAACTTACACCTAAAGCAATTAGAGAAGAAGAACAAAAACCCCACAAAGTTAGCAGAAGGAAAGAAATCATAAAGATCAGATCAGAAATAAATGAAAAAGAAATAAAGGAAACAATAGCAAAGATGAATAAAACTGAAATCTGGTTCTTTAAGAAGAAAAACAAAATTGATAAACCATTAGCTAGACTCATCAAGAAAAAGAGGGAGAAGACTCAAATCAACAGAATTAGAAAAGAAAAAGAAGTATCAACCACACTCCAGAAATATAAATGATCATGCGAGAGTACAACAAGCAACTATATGCCAAGAAAGGACAACTTGGAAGAAATGGACAAATTCTTAGAGAAGCACAACCTTCTGAGATTGACCATGAAGAAATAGAAAATATAAACACACCAATCACAAGCACTGAAATTGAAACTGTGACTAAAAATCTTCCAACAAACAAAAGCCCAGGACCAGATGGCTTCACAGACGAATTCTATCAAACATTTAGAGAGGAGCTAACACATACCTTTTCAAATTCTTCCAAAATATAGCAGAGGGAGGAACACTCCCAAACTTATTCTACGAGTCCACCATCACCCTGACACCAAAATCAGACAAAGTTGTCACAAAAAAAGAAAACTACAGGCCAATACCACTGATGAACATAGATGTGAAAATCCTCAACAAGATATTAGCAAAAAGAATACAGAAGCACATTAAAAGGATCACACACTATGATCAAGCGGGTTTTATCCCAGGAATGCAAGGATTCTTCAATATACACAAATCAATCAATGTGATACACCACATTAACAAATTGACTCCAATAAAGATGTTAAAAAAACAAATGGACTAGAGACTTAAACATAAGACATGAAGCTGTAAAATCCTAGAAGGAAATAACTTCCTTGACCTTGGCCTTGGAAATGATTTTTATATAAGACACCAAAAACACAGGCAACAAAATTAAAAGTAAACAATTGGGACTATAGCAAACTAAAAAGCTTCTGCACAGCAAAAACGAACAATAAAGTGAAAAGACAACTTGCAGAATAGGAGAAGATATCTGCAGACTATACATATGTATCTGCTGATATATATATATATGTATATGGTTATATATATATATATATATAGGGTTAAATCCAAAATATATAAGAAACTCACACAATTAAATAACAAGAACAAAAACCCAAACCCCAATTAAAAATAGACAAAGAACCTATGTAGATATTTTTCTAAAGAAGACACACTAATCGCCACCAGCTATATGAAAAAGTGCTCAACATCTCTAATCATCAGGGAATTACAGATCAGTAACACAGTGAGATACCAGTTCACATTTATTAGGATGACTACTATTAAAAAATTATAGGCATCAGTAAGTGTTGGAAAGGATTTGGAGAAAAGGGAACTTTTGTACACTGTTAGTGGGAATATAAATTGGTATAGCCATTACAAAAATCAATACAGGGTTCAAATAGAACTACCACATGATCCAGGATATCCCTCTTCTGGGTATATACAAAAAGGAAGTGAAATCTATCTGGAAGAGATATCTGCATTTCCATGTTTATACCAGCATTATTCACAACAGCCAAGATAGAGAAACAACCTAAGTGCTCATCAATGGATAAATGTATGAAGAAAAAAAAAAAAAAAAAAAAAAAAAAAATATATATATATATATATATATATATATATATATATATTTCAGCCTTCAAATGGATATCTTGCCATTTGCAACCACATTCATTAGCCTGAAAGACATTAAGTGAAATAATCAGAAAGAGAAAACAGAATTATCTCATTTACATGTGAAATCTCAAAAAGCTGCATATATAGAAGCAGAGAGTAGAAATGTGGTTACCAGGAGCAAGGAGGTGTAGGAAATGGGAAAATGTTGGTCAAAAGATACAAAGTTGCAGTTATGTAGGATAAATAAGTCTAGAGATCTAACGTACAGCATGGTGACTGCAGTTAATAATACTGTATTGAATACTGGAAATTTACTAAGAGAGTAGATTTCAGGTACTCTCACCACAGAAGAAGAAATCTTGAGCGTGTGAGGTTATATGTTAATTAGGTTGACTGTAGTAATCATTTCACTCTGTATATCAAAATACCATGTTGTATATCTGAAATACATGCACTTTTTATTAAACATAAACATTTAAAAATAGGAGCACTGCATCTTTATCAGTTTTTGTAGATGGTTTGGTTTACTTTAGACTCGAAGGTTTAGATGATTCTCCTAAGTTTTTGAGTTATTTCATTGGGGATTTGTTGTTATTGTTGTTTTTTGTTGTTTATTTTCTCTTCCATAGGTTATAGGGTAATTTTATAGGAAAGATGAGTGTTGTACTAAGATATTGTGGTGGACACTTTTCCACATAACCTCTCCAGGATTCAGGTAGTGACATTTTCCCCTTGCCTCCAATACTGGCAATCAAGTTCCCCAGGTACAATGTAATCTAGCATTAAGAATATGGAATACAGGGCTTCCCTGTTGGCGCAGTGGTTGAGAGTATGCCTGCCGATGCAGGGGACACGGGTTCGTGCCCCGGTCCGGGAAGATCCCACATGCAGCGGAGCGTCTGGGCCCATGAGCCATGGCTGCTGAGCCTGCCCATCTAGAGCCTGTGCTTCGCAACGGGAGAGGCCACAACAGTGAGGGGCCCACGTACCGCAAAAAAAAAAAAAAAAGAACATGGAATACATAAATGTTAAGAGAGCTTAAAATAAGTATACACACTGAAACACATCTTAATGTGCAATCTCTACTGTGGACAAGAGAGAATGACTGCATATATACTGGATACTTGGCAATAAAACAGCATGTTATTTCTCCCAGAAGTGTCTTAACTCAAAACAAGATGTATCAATAAGTTTTAAGCTTCAAATCTCCTTATTTATGTTATAATTTTTTTACAATCCAGTTGAAATTAAAACAAAAATATAATAAAGAGAAAACTGGTTTCCTTTTTATTTATGACAAATCATGAAAAAGACCTGCCATTATTTTATTAATAATGAGATTGACACTCATATTTGGTAATATTCCTACCTCCAAAGATTCATCTGGCCAATTAAAAAAGAGAATAGGTGAAGGACTTCAGAAATAGGAGAAGGATGGGAGACGATTTGATAATAAATCAAATTGTTTATACGTGAACCTCATGTTTAACTAAAAACAGTAACTATAAGAAGTCATTTAATTGGCTAGAAAGCAATGAGAAATGAAGTGGTTTGAAGCAAACTTGACAGGCTTTTCAATCAAAATTAATGATGTCACTCAAAAAATGGTATTAATATTTTAATGAATATTATTAATATAAATATACTATCCAAACACATTAATGGATTGTAACCCAAAGCAAAAAATAAATATCCATGCATCCATACTTATGCAAATAAGTGATTAAATAAATAGGGGAGAAGAGAAACATCTTCCTTGAAAACTAATCCAAGTGATTAACATAGATACTTTCCTCTTCAGGAGGTGAAGCTTAATCACCTCCCCCATCCCTTGTGTGCAGGTAACACTTAATGACTTACTTCCAAAGAATAGAGTATGGCAAAAATTAACAGTATAGTAGAGGAAACTGGCAAATGCTACCTAGGCCAGGTGAATCAAATTAATATCATCAGTTATAAATCATGTTGATAGCATGTACCCCTGACCTTATGTGATAAAAAGGGTATTTCACCTTTGTTCTTTCAGAAACTGAAATCTCAAATTAATCAAGATGAATGTAAGAGAAAAACCCAAATTAAAGTACATCCTATGAAATACCTTAAAAGTATTCTGCAAAACTGCCAAGTAATGGAAAACCAGGGAAGACAGGCAAATTGTTAGAGAATGGTGATACAAAGTAGAACAACTAAATGCAATTTGATATCTTGGATGAGATCCTGGAACAGAAAGAGTACATTAGTGGAATAATCTTCTACTTCAATCTTCACTTGAAATATGATTCAATCATGGAGATGAAGTTTAGTTAATAATGCACCAAAGTTGGTTTCTTAGTTATGACAAATATATCATGTTAATATAAGCCATTAAATATAAGAGAAACTGGTGAGGGATATAGTGGAACAATTTATACTTGAAAAGAATGTATACAGGCATACCTTGGAGATACTGTAGATTTGGTTCCAGACCATAAAGCAAATACTGTATCACAATAAAGCAAGTCACATAATGTTTTTGGTTTTCCAGTGCATATAAAAGTATGTTTACACTATACTTTATTAAATAGGCAATAACATTATGTCTAAAAAAATATGTGCATACCTTAATTAAAGACTACTTTATTGCTAAAAAGTGTTAACCATTACCTGAGCCTTCAGCTAGCTGTAATCTTTTTGCAACAGTAATAGCAAAGATCACTGATCACAGATCACCATAACAAATGTAATAACAATGAGAAGTTTGAAATACTGGGTGAATTATCAAAATGTGACACACAGTCACAAAGTGAGCAAATGCTGTTGGAAACCAACTTACAATGGTTCAACTTATTGTATTTTTCCAACTTTATGATGGTGTGAAAGTGATATGCATTCAGAAGAAACTGTACTTCAAATTTTGAATTTTGATCTTTTCCCAGGCTAGTGATATGCAAAGGTATAATACTCTCTTCAGATACTAGGCAGTGGCAGCAGGCCACAGCTCCCAGTCAGCCACAGCATCACGAGGGTAAACAACCAACACATTACAACCATTCTGTACCCAAACAGCCATTCTGTTCTTCACTTTCAGTGCAGTATTCAATAAATTACATAAGATATTCAAGATTTTATTATAAAATTGGATTTGTATTAGAAGACTTTGCCCAACTGTAGGCCAATGTAAGTATTCTGAGCACGTTTCAGGTAGGCTAGGCTAAGCTATGATGTTTGTCAGGTTAGGTATATTAAATGCATTTTTGGCTTACAATATATTCAACCTGTGATGGGTTTATCAGGATGTAACCCCATTGGAAGTCGAGGAAAATACGAAACATAGAATATAAGTGCCACAACAGACAGAGGGGTGTGTGTTTTGTGTGTGTTAAACCTTAAAACATGTCTCAAATTTATAGCATGCTCCACTCTTCACAGAAAAGACAGATTTCACAGTGTGTCATTACTTTGAATGTACCAACAATGCAGAGTTCAAAAGTACAAATATCACAGCCAGAAACCTTGGGTTTCTTAAAAATGTTTTTGGGAAATCTTTTAAGATTGTAGCTGTCTAGACATATTTTCAACTTATGATGGGTTTATCGGGATGTAACTCCATCATAAGTGAAAGATCTGTATTCAAATCCATATTCTATATCGGTTCCGTGTGTGTGTACTCCATATAGATGCTTTTTAATTAGTGATCTATTTTAGGAAACTTTTAGCTTTTCATACAAATTGTGAAGATAGCACAGAGTTTACAAATATTCCACACTTAGTTTCATTTACTATTTAAATCTTACATTAGTATGGTACGTTCTTCATAATTAACAAGACACTATGATACATAATTATTAACTAAATACATACTTTATTCAAATTGCCTTCAATTTTACTTAATGTTATTTTTCAAGCACATAAAACTTCATTATATGTATTTGATGCACGAGCTCTGTCTTACTTTTCCACAATAATTTTATTTTTGTCTCAGCTTTTCCTATAAAATTTTATGCCTTGGATATGTTGAATATAATATAATTCCACTTTGACCATTGGGAGCTCTTTCAGTTGGTTGCTGTGTCCCTTTGATAGACCCCATCACTGACTCTTTTTTTCTTTTTTATTATTTTCTTATTCTCTGGCACTGTAAGATGCTCCAGGCTTGCTTTGTTATTTCTTCCCTGGTCCTAGAATCAACGATTTCTTCAAAGATCATGGTTCCTTTTATTGGAGACAATATTGGAAACTCTAGAAACTCGGTATGCTTGTGCTACTAAGATTTTCCTGTTTCTAATCCATTTCAGCTGATAGAACAAGGTCATATATGTGTAATACTAACCTGTCCCTATACTCAAATTTATATTTCCTTATTTAACTACCTATTTTTATATTTAGATACTCATGAATTCATACTGATGTCTCCAACTGTAATCTATTAACACATGGATAATCCTAGCCTTCTCCTCTTGTTTCTGTCTAACGTACCACTCCAACAGTGAGAAGCATGGATCCCACAATCTGCTATCTTTTTATACAATTATTCATCCCACTATATACATGAAGTGAGTGGTTTCAGAACTGTTAACCAGTTCTCCATGAGAAACACTTTACCCAAAAGAGGACTGTGCTATGCATGGTTCCTTTTTGCTTTATTTTTATGTGTCCGTTCATTTCCAAAGTCACCTACATAAGAACATTTTCCCACCATCCTTCATTGAGGTTATTTCATACATTTGTAATACAGTTAGATTCTTTTGTCACAGTCATTAATTCCATCTTGGGATCCAACAACTTCTTAAGTGTTTTTCTTTATTTGCATATATAAAGGTTTGCATATATTAGTCTTTGTGCCATTAAGTCCTACTGGTTTTGACAAATGCATAGTGTTATATATATCTACCATTACAGTACTATACTGAATAGTTTCAGTGACCTAGAAACTCCCTATTCTTCACCTATTTAACCCTCCAGCCATGGCAACCACTGTGCTTTTAACTACCTTTATAGTTTTCCCTTTTCCAGAACGTCATATTAACGGAATTATACAGTATGTAACCCTTTCAGATTAGCTTCTTTAATTTATCAGTACGCATTTATGATTCATTCATGTCTTTTTATTGCTCATTCCTACCTATTGATGAAGAGTATTCCATTTTATGGATGTACCACAGATTTTTTTCCATTTACAAATTGAAGAACACATTGATACCTTCCAGTTTTCAGAAATTATGAATGATATTGCTACAAATGTTCATATACAGTTTTTTGGGTGGACATAAGCTTTCAAATCAGTTCAGTATATATCTAGGAACTTGATTTCTGGGTCATATAGTAAGACTTTGTTTTTCTTTGTAAGAAACTGGCAAGGGTCATTCAAAGTGGCTGTACCATTCGCATTCGCACCAGCCAGGAATGGGGGTTCCTGCTGCTCCATATTCTTTCCGTCAGTTGGTATTGCAAGAGTTTTGAGCTTTAGCCATTCTAATAGGCATGTCTTTGTGTTTAATTGCTGTTTTATTTTGCATTTACCTCACAAATGATATTGAGTATCTTTTCATATTCTTACTTTCCATTCATAGATTTTCTTTAGTTAGGTGTTTGTTCAGATATTTTGAGTTTTAAGACTTCTTTAGATATTCAGATATTTTGGATGTAAACCTTAACTTGCTATAATTTGGGCACATAACTTGCAGTTTGTAAACATTAGTTTCCCTATATGAAAAAAAGTATGGATAATAAGTGTCCTTATTTTCAGGGTTACTTGAAAACTAAATTAGCTACAATATATAGAAATATGCCTACCACAATGCCTGGAACAGAGGACACATTAAATATTAGCTAATGCCTATGGAGTGTTTATTACGTGCACTGTTCTATGCACTCATTATGTATTAACTTAATTAATTCCTATAAAAATCCAATAAAATAAATATATTATCATCATTGTCATCAACATTTATCATCGTTACTATTCTTCTTCTCATTGTACAAATGCACAAACTGAGGAAAAGGGAGATAAAGTAGCCAGCTAAAGTTCAAACGACTATTAAGGAATAGAGAAGCATTCTGGCTCCAGATCTAATATTTTTAACCACGATGTTTCACATTTCTTCCCATAAACTACAAAAACTCAGGCTATCATTGTTTGGGAAATTTTTAAAGATTTTGACATCTATTATTAGCCTTTTTCCTCCCTCTCTATCCCTATTTTCTTTGTGGGTTTGCAGATAATTGTAGTGCATTGAGTCTGGCTTGAAGGATCTTAACAAGCTTTTTTGCTCTTATGACAAACAATGACATCCCAAGAGTAGGCAAAGTGAAATCCCAAACGCTGGTACCAGGGTATAGTTTTACAAAAGTTTTATAATGCAAGCTCTTCTCCAATGTAGCCTTTGCTATTGATCACTCTTATGTAGAAATAATTTTTTTTATTATCATAAAAATCTATATCCCATTTTTAAAAAGCACTGGAAATGTTTCTAAGGAGATGTGGACAAAGAATTTGCCCTCAGTGCTCTCATTCTATGATTTGTATCTTCTTTGTCTTCTGGTATAAGCAGCCAGCAGGATACAGGTCTTATTTGTGATCTGAAGCAAGTCACTTCCCTGAAGTGAAATTTAAGATGCCTTCAAGCACAGTGTGCTCTCATTCACCCATGCACTAAAGAGAAACAATTTCTTCTTAACCTATTACTTAATGTTTTCCTACTAATTGCATGTAGTGGTTTTAAAAAAGAAGTAGAGCAAACTATGTAGCATTATCTAATTTAAAACACCCTGAAAAATATGGAGGGGAAAAAAAAAACAGTCAAAACATCTCTCCTAGGCTCCAGAACTCTATGACACTTGCCAGCATTTTTTTTTATACTAATAAAAACACCACCCTTTAGGAAGTGGCCTTAGGACCTCGTTTTGCTTTTGGTATTAAAATGTAGTAAAGAGGCAGGGACTAGTAATTAAAAAACAGTAATTTCACAAGAACACTGTCATTACCTAAAATAGGTATAGTCACTGTCATCTCCATTGCCATTTAAGATATGAAAGGGATAAAGCACTGCCTTATACCCCCAACTCAAGTGCTTCTGGGGATAGCATAAAGGTTTCATAAGTTTGGATACTAATACTACAAACCATAAATTCCCAGGCAATAGAATTTCAGCCTTAATTATAGAATCATATTATTAGCAGAGTTATGACTAGCATTAGGAGACTGATAGAGTAAAATCTGAGGCAAAAGTATGAGTTTATATCTCAAGTCTCCTCTTCTAGGCAACCTATCTGAGAAAGGAATTACAAATTAGGCTGCCTGATATGGGGATATGAAGAATTCAGAATGTGCTACTGATATCTAGTTTAGAGTTCAGCTATTTGTTTTTAGTAATCATTCTTTTTTTATCCCTAGCTTTATTGAGATATAATCAACTTACAACATTGTATAAGTTAGAGATGTACAACGTAACAATTTGATACTCATATACGTTATGAAATTATTACCACAATAAGTTAACACATCCAGTACCTCACATAACTACATTTTTTGGTAGTGAGAACATTTAAGATCTACTCTTTTAGCAACTTTCAAGTACATAATTCAGTATTATTAACTATAGTTTCTATGCTGTATATTAGATCCCCAGAACCTTTCTGTCTTATAACTGGAAATCTGTATACTTCAACGAACATCTCATCATTTTCCCCACCTTCCAGCCCCTAGCAACCACCATTCTACTCTACTTCTCTGAGTCTGGCTCTTTTAGATTCTGTGTAAGTGAGATCATACGGTATTTATCTTTTTCTGTCTAACATTTCACTTAGCGTAGTACCCTCAAGGTTCAACCATGTTTTCACAAATAACAGGATTTCCTTCTTTTTTATGGCTGAATAATATTCTGTTGTGTGTGTGTGTATATATATACACAGACACACATATACACACTTGGGTTTTTCTTTTTCCTTTCATCCATCTGTGGACACAATCATTCTTGATAACGAGTCATTTGAGTGGCATAATTTATTTCTAAGACAAATCAAGAAGGCTAACTCTTCCAGGAATTAAAAGCTTGTGATAAAGTATAATATAGGTAGGACTAAAATCAAAGTTCAAACCAAAATTTATTTTAAAAATATCTACTTACAGACCTGGAGAGTGGACTTGGGGACATGGGGAGGGGGAAGGGTGGGCTGGGACGAGGTGAGAGAGTAGCATCGACATGTATACACTACCAAATGTAAAACAGATAGCTAGCGGGAAGCAGGTGCATGGCACAGGGAGATCAGCTAGGTGCTTTGCGACCACCTGGATGGGTGGGATGGAGAGGGTGGGAGGGAGACACAGGAAGGGTAGATATGGGGATATACATATGCATGTAGCTGATTCACTTTGTTGTACAGCAGAAACTAACACAACACTGTAAAGCAATTATACTCCAATAAAGATGTTAAAAAAAAAAAAGAAAACCATCACACACAAAAAAAATATCTACCTGTTTTCAGTTGCATAGACTTCAAGAGTTATGGCATATTACCCTTAATCAAGTGGTACAGACTAGAAATTGCAATCCATGGCAGGCTGCATACGTGGCAATACCGTGCATAAATCAAGAGATTAGCTGTTAAAAATCAATAGTTTAAGGAAACTGGCTTCACCTCCAAGACTTATGCCAAAGAGACACTTGGCACTGCTCGATTCCCAACCTCTATCTACATTCTTCTCGCTCAAGTTGTTTCTAAAGTTGTCCTCTCTTGCAGATTCAAGCCTGGGACAGTACACAAGGCTAGTTTCTCACATGCAGTTGTGATTAAATTAGGATTGCTAGATTTAGAAAAAAATACAAGACAGTTAAATTTGAGTCAGATAAACAATGGATTTTTAAAAATATATGTATTTCCCAAAATGTTGCAATTATTCATTATTTATCAGAAATTCATATTTAACTGTCTTGTATTTTCTACAACTCTAGTTAGTGGCTTTTATTCCATACTTTATGGATCAGCACTAAACAGCTTTTCCTGCTGATTCAAACTGGTTCTTCATCCCTGAAGTTGATTTTTAATTTTTAAATTAATTGAGTCATTCATTGACTAATTAGTTAATGGTCCTTATCCATAACTAGAGAACCTCCCAGGCATTCTGGTTGCTTTAGAGTGGCATCTTTGCCAATTTTCTTACTATCCTTCCTAGTAATCAAAGTTCTTTCTCTGTACTCACTGAGTTGGCTTGATGTCTGATATGTATTGATAGAATTCCTTAGAGACACTGACTTTCTGCCAACCTGCACTGTATAGTACCACCTGCTCCTGGGTTCTGTGTCACCATATTCTAACACTTTTTAAGATATACAATTATTTAATGTTGAATCCTCTGATGTCCACTGCCTTTGCTGAGCTATACTTGTACCTGAGGCCACCCTCTCTGGTACTGTATTCTGGTTAATGGCTTGCAGTAGATGCATGGAGTTGTTGATATGCAGCTGTTGATATGCAGTTGTTGATATGAGCAACTTCCCCACAAAATGAGTATGCTCTCTTCCTTCCCTCATACCCAGCATTACAGAGTTTTTTCAATAAAATTTGAAATTTACTGAGTTTTTCTTTCACTCTTAAATTCTTCCTATGCATTATTTTTAATTGGACACAGTGTACATGATGATCTCTAGGCTCAGTGCTCTTTCCACCATGGTCAGATTTCTCCATGGTCAATAATAAAGGTAGAAAAAGTGATCTGACTGAAGAGCGGAATGCTCAGGAAATATTTCAGTGGTGTATGAGAGAAATAAAGGGTTAAATTATAGGGGAAGGAGAGAGTCAAAGAAGCACAAAGAACTAAAAGTGGATGCATGAAGATAAAAATTGATTACAGTATTTCATCATGCTCTGTGGAGTAAATTCTGTCTCAACCTCACACTTCTCCAAGGTCTTCCAAATTTTATTAACTGGTAGACACTATTTGACTAAATGTTTTTCACAGGTACTCTAAGCTTCTCATTGTTGTACACTGAATACATGGCTTCACAGGGCAGAGGTAGAACCTGGAAAAAATATTTTTCAGCTTCTCAAAGTGATTATGATAGAAATATTTCTGATCACAATGAAAAATAACTTTTTAGAAGTATAAGAAGTTCTTTTAATCTCTGTAAATGTCATCTCCCACTTTCTTACTGAAGACAGGTGGTGTGGTTTTTTATTGGTGTTAAACAAGTTTTAGGTCTGGGATAACAAATATTGATTGAAAAATATTGCTAGGACATATAATACGAGCTATAACTGCAAACTCCTATAAACAAATAATTATCTGGTAATATTTAATTCACAGAGGATTCTTACCTAAAGTTTTCCTAAGGAAATCCACCTTGAATAAGACTATGAGGAAAAGCTACATTTTCAAATTTGGAAATTTAATGGTATTTTCCTTTAAAAGAAAGAAATATGTATCACAATTTTAATTTTTTTGCCTTGCAAACCAAAAAAACTGACCAATTACAGTAACTCTTTCATCTCAAGCTCTATTTTTAATCTCTTCTTTCCTTAGCATGAAACTTAGAACTCCATTTTTGTCCTTGTATTTTCCTGTTTTATTTTCTGTATTTTATTAAAATGTATCTAAAATTAGTTTGGAATTAGGAAGAACAAAATCAGTAGAGGAGGGGCTTCCCTGGTGGCACAGTGGTTGAGAGTCCGCCTGCCAATGCAGGGGACACAGTTTCGTGCCCCCGTCCGGGAGGATCCCACATGCCGCGGAGCGGCTAGGCCCGTGAGTCATGGCTGCTGAGCCTGCGCGTCCGGAGCCTGTGCTCCGCAACGGGAGAGGCCACAACAGTGAGAGGCCTGCGTACCACAAAAAAAAAAAAAAAAAAATCAGTAGAGGATACAAAATTTTTTGGATTTTTATCCTCAGATGCATTTTGACTCCATCTAGGTAACCATCACGGACTTGAAAAATTTTATCTCCTGCATCAGAAACTTGACTTTCTTTTTCTTTTACCTTCATTAGCATTCTTTGACCAACTGTTTTAAGGGCTTAGAATCATGATACTTAACTTTTGCCTTTTATGAAAAACAGGAAAAATAAATCTAGTATTAGCATTTATATTTTGGTAGAAACCAATTCATATTGATTTTTTAAAAGTAATTTGGCTCAAATTGTGAATTATAAGCAAACTCTACATCATTATAAAAAATTGTTAGACATCAGTACACCATAGGGGTAAGAATGGGCATGGATATTTGTATGGGCATGAATAAATACATATATATACAGATGAATATAGATTAGCTATAGGTGTATATTAAGTATACATTACAAACATATTGAATATACACTAGGAATATACATAACATAGACAAATAAAGAAAAATAATAAAGAAGTACCCATTCAGATTACATAGATAGATTGATGTAAAGTTGTGAAAGAATAAACAAACAGCAAAACTGAAAGTAGTTCAGTAATTTCGGTGTGGTAAAGAATTGTTCAAGGAGAGTGGCAAGCATTGAGTCCTACTGACCAAAATATAGTGATTATACTGGAGGAAGTATTAGATTAGAATGAGTTATTTACTTAATTGATGATCAATTTTGAAACTTATAGTTGTAATTAAATAGTGTAATTTTGAAACCACTGTACTTTCCTTGAATTAATGAATATTTATTTAACTTCTATTATTTACAATTTTTGGTGTGCCTGCCAAAGATTACTGAGATATAAGTAGTGATGCAATGGAGTTAGCTCATACCAGCTCACTGGAGCCAATTATGCACAACTCTTTCAAACTCTGTTTTCATGGATGTCAAGTTAGTGGCCTGAAATCTGCCATGGTAGAAGTATTTATGGAAATTAGTTTAAACTCAGGGCTCCTTTTTTTTTTTCACGGTACGCAGGCCTCTCACTGCTGTGGCCTCTTCCGTTGCAGAGCACAGGCTCCGGACGCGCAGGCTCAGCAGCCATGGCTCACGGGCCCAGCCGCTCCGCGGCATGTTGGATCCTCCCGGACCGGGGCACAAAACCGTATCCCCTGCTTTGGCAGGCGGACTCTCAACCACTGTGCCACCAGGGAAGCCCAGGGCTTCTTTTTATATACATATTTAAAAATTTTGAGAGCCAGTAAAACATTTACCACTATGTCACTGAGTCATTATTAATTAATGTCTATACTGTTGAAAGATGACATATATTCTTTAAATTTTTTCACTTAAAACATTGCTCTTATTTTATATAAAATTATTTTTCTTTACAATTTAGCTATTGGTAATGTCATAGTCTGTCAAACAGAGTAAAGTAAGTCAGAAAGATAAAAACAGGACTACCCTGGTGGTGCAGTGGTTAAGAATCTGCCTGTCAATGCAGGGACACGGGTTTGATCCCTAGTCTGGGAAGATCCCACATGCTGCAGAGCAGCTAAGCCTGTACGCCACAACTACTGAGCCTGAGCTCTAGAGCCTGTGAGCCACAACTACTGAGCCCATGTGCCACAACTACTGAAGCCCGTGCATCTAGAGCCCATGCTCCGCAACAAGAGAACCCACCTCAGTGAGAATCCTGTGCACTGCAAGGAAGAGTAGCCCCTGCTCGCCACAACTAGAGAAAGCCTGCGCACAGCAATGAAGACACAACACGGCCAAAGATAAATAAATAATTTTTTTTAAGAGAAAAACAAATACCATATGCTAACACATATATATGGAATCTAAAAAAAAAAAAAAAAGGGTCTGAAGAACCTGGGGGCAGGACAGGAATAAAGACACAGACATAGAGAATAGACTTGAGGATATGAGGAGGGGGAAGGGTAAGCTGGGAGGAAGTGAGAGAGTGGCATGGATACATATACACTACCAAATGTAAAATCGATAGCTAGTGGGAAGCAGCCGCATAGCACAGGGAGATCAGCCCGGTGCTTTGTGACCACCTAGAGGGGTGGGATAGGGAGGGTGGGAAGGAGGCACAAGAGGGAGGGGATATGGGGATATATGTATATGTATATCTGATTCACTTCGTTATAGAGCAGAAACTAACACAACATTGTAAAGCAATTAAACTCCAATAAAGACGTAAAAAAAAACCCATTTCATATGTTTCCATGATAATTATATATTTTTCAAGACTTGTATTTGCATCATAGAAGAAAATACGTTCCTATTAAAGCAAATGAAAGAAAATTTTTGATGATGATAGTGAAAGACAAAGCTGAATTGCACAACTTGAAAGTAAACTTGAGTATATTTGCACAGTTTTGGTCTTTATCACTGATAAATTAGGTACAGTGATGCTGGAATATGATTAAGTGGGGTATTGGGGAACTTTAAATCAGTGAGGCCACTTGCAATTTGAATCATTCATGTTTATAAAACATTGCAGCAAATATTTATCAGGAACAAGTAACCAAAAAGTGTGTTACCCTCATGTCAGTTCATCTGCTTTACAGAAACATGGAACCTTCTGGAAACCAAACCTGTGCATTCTGCAGTTATTGTTGATCAATACAATATGACCCAAATATCCAGCTGCTATTGAATTTTCTGATCACAAAATAGCCAAAATGCGCTTCTCCCTTCTGTGTGACACATGCATGGTCTGACTCTTTTGTTTGTTTGCAGAACATGTTTTCTGGTTTTGTTCTTATTTAACTTAAAAAATTTCTGGTTCTGTGACTGTAACATTGGAAAGTATTATTCATGTTGAAACAAGTTTTGGTATCCATGTGGGTTGCCTATGTCCAGCCTGGAAAAATATCTTACTAGATGACCATTAGATCATTTTCGAAGCAGTTATCAACACAGCAAAAAGAACGAACAAAACATAACACATTCTTCTCTATTTTGTTCTCAGAGTCGAAATTATGGGAGTCATAGATGCTTTCCACAGTTGAAAAAATTCATATTTCTTATTTACCAACAACATAAAGTTTATATTTTCATCTTTTGCCTGTCTCCATCAGAATTTTTCACTTCCAAATCCCTAATGTCCGTTAACAGTTTCTTATACCAAAGTTCCATATTTTTCATATACCAATTTTTAAAAAGACATTGCTTTTTTTGTTCAGCCTAAATTATTCTATTTCTATTGAAAAAAACCTAATTAATCTCTTAGTAAAATCTTAATAGTGTTTTTAAAAAATTCACCTTTAACATTTATTAAAGTAGAGTTTTTACACAATAGGTATTATTTGTTATAAGCTTGTACCCAGAACAAGCTATGCAGAAGTATTTTCAGTATTGAGATTTTGGTGTGTAAAAAATAAAACAAAACTGCCATCCTAAATAAACTGAGGACTGTGTTTCACTATATCTAAAAAGTGGCTATGCTACTTTTGTTTTTCTTAACTTTTTTTTACTTCATCTTAATAGTGAGGTTATTAAATCATATTTTACAGCTGTTTTGTAAGGATTCATTTAAACTAGAAATACATAATATTCTGAATACTGACTGAAAATAGAAAAGATCCCATAAATTATCATCACTGTTTTCCATCTTCTTCAGACTTTTGTTTTTCTCCCTTTTGTTCTTCCTTTACATCCTTCTCCTCTTTATTCTTTTTCTTTTCTCTCTTTTTTCTACTCTTTTCTTTCTTTTCACCAATTTTCTCTTCCTATCATAGTTCTTCTTCCCATTAAAATGCTTATCTTCTTTTCTTTTGTCACCTTTCTTCCTTCTTCCTTCTTCTTTTTCCTTGTCTAATTTTTTTCACTTCATCTCATCTGTTCTGCTATGGATCCCCCATATGTTTCCTACTCCTTAGTTTTCCCTTTTTTACTCCTCCTTACCCCCTTGTTTTCCCACTTCTACACACCCTGCTCCCTTCTTATTCGTTTTTGTCTTCCACTTCTTTGGAAAAGTCATGGAATGTAAAAATGTAGAGACAGAAATAAATTCCTACCACTTGCAGAACATCTTGACACACCATACTCCAGTTTCAGTTGTCGTAATTCTATTGGGGGCTTTTTGTATTATGCACAGATTAATAATAAATTACATACATTTTTTCTACACTTCTCTTACATTCAGATTCCAATGCTACCTTGGAGCCATAAAGTGAAGTTTATTATAAATTTGAATAAAAATTTTCCACATTTATTTTCTGTTAGCTTACCTCTGTTCTTGTTTTTGCTGAGTAGTTTTCACTGTTATAAACTTATGATGTTTGGACAATTAAAATATTCAAAGATTATAACTGCTAGTTAGTTAGAAAAGTCCATTAATAAATATTATATATATATTTACATAAAATGATATGCCTATTAGTGTCACCTAAGAAGATCATTAAGGAAAATAAATAGACTTTCTCATATACAAAATAAAGGAAGGGATTATCAAACTTCAGTTAAGAGAGAGGTGGGAGGATGATCAGAGAATAGGTTATATTGCCTCAGAGTTCCTCAGGAAAGTCTTACTTTATTAATAAGCCACTTATTTTCATTCTAAATTCATGAAGATGTCTGTTGGCAAGTTCAACATATTTGTCTAAATTCAATTTCTATTCTTCTAGCTTTCAGATAATGAAGACAAATAGGCTTCATATGTCAAACTCTGCCACTGCTTGGAGAGGACTGTTAAAAATCCATCACCTATTGCTTAGAATATTTATTTTAAATGTACAGAAACTTCTTTAGTCCATTAATTTGTGTAAATAAGAGAAAAACATGAGGTCTTTGGATTTTTATATAGACAAATTTGTCACCCTTTCATATTTACATGTGCTTTTGGAATTAAAGATGGAATATTTTCTCCAAGATTATACCTTAGATTGTTTTCTAAATATTCATTTTAGAAAAAAATAACTTTATGCATTATTTTATTACATTACTACTGTAGAGATATTGAGTTTACATAGTCAATTTATTTTCCTTACTAACTTGTTCCATAGTGTATTTATTTTTAATTTAACATTTATAAGGAGATACACACACACACACACACACACACACACATATATATATATACACATTTCCAAATGTCTTACTATAGTTTTTGGCTTTATATAGCTTATTAATATCCTTATTTATATCTCATAAATATTCCAAAGCCTCCAAGGAGAATTTTTGTCCGCCATCAAATTGAACTAACTCTCTTCAACAAGCCTGCCTCATCTCATTTTCCTTGTCTCTGTCATTTGCCACTTTTCTAATAAGTGTCCTGGACCCATATTAACAACTTCAGTTATAAAACCAATTCCCTGACTCTTATGTGCTGAATTGTGTCCTGCTCCATAATTTGTACATTAAAGCTCTAACACTGGGCATCTCAAAATGTGCCTATATCTGGGGATTGTCTTTAAAGAGGCAATTAACTTAAAATGAGGTAATAAGGGTGGGCCCCTAATCCAACATGACTAGTGTCTTTATAAGAAGAGGATGGGAAACCAGAAGTATGTATAAGGACAGATGGAGAAACAAGCCATGTTAAGCCAAGGAGAGAGGACTTACCAGACACCAACTCTGTCTGCACCTTGATCTTGGACTTCCAGCCTCCAGAACTGTGAGAAAATAAATTTCTACTGTGAGTTATAGTTATTAAGTTGCCTTAAACCATCAGTACAAATAATGAAGAGGGAGAGTTCTTCATTGATTCCATTTTCCCAGTCATGTTCACATGTACATTTCCTTTGTAATTCATGCTGATTCAGTTCCACAAAAGTGCATGTGCCAACATTCATGCTAGATAGCGGGCTCACAAAAAGGACATTTCAGGGAGACAATGATATAAATGGCAATCTCTTGTATGATTTAGAAAATGTGACTAAGAACATAGTCACATATTATTAGGAACCACAGAGAGGGGAATCTGTATCAAAGCAGGGGGATGTCTAAGCTGAGTGTAGAGGAAGTGTGACTGGGAGTTTGACAGGTGAAAAAAAAAGTGAGAAATGACATATTAGAAAAGGGAATACTATCAAGAAAGGCACGGAATTTAATTATTTTCAATTCTTCTTCTTGGCTAGGGACTAGCTTAGGTACCCAGAACTCATAGATAGGCTTTTAAGACACAGGCTTCCCAGCTGTTGACATTTCCTACTTCTGTCTCTCCTAAATAAATTAAAGAAGCCACACTGACATCTTTACTATGTAGAAGTAATTTAGAGTAGTGACATTTCTTGTCCAGAGGATAAGAATAAATAACAGAGCCAAGACCCAAAACCAGTTCAATTTCCAAGTGGCCCCTCCTTCTAAACCTACACTGCACTCCCCACTTTGCACATTACTTCTTTCAGATTTCAAGTTTTCTTTGTAATATTGTTATGAGACCCAAACCATTTTCCTAGAAGGACCAAAACAAATATTTTCTATGCCCAACAGTTTTATTGGTCATTCAAAAGTAATTGCTAATTTTACTCGAATACAATTACTCTATATAACCATTATAGGTGTTTAAGAAACTTACATATATTTGGGGAAAGATGAAACAAAAAATTTAAGAGCTTAAAAAATGGAAAAATATCTTTAACTGGTATCAGGTAATATAGACTAATCTATATTTCCAGTTCCAATCAACCTCACACATTTTATTTTCTTCTGGATACCTTGCAGGCAAACTAATCAACTTTTAAAAAAATTAGATCAATTATATTTCCTTCCTCAACCTCTTGAATCCCATTTCTTGTTTGTGGAATTATGCTCTGCTGTCAACCAAATTAAGAATCTTGGAGTCATCTCTGACTTATCTCGGTTCCTCATATTCTCCCCATCTTCAGTATGCGACAGGGGGCACCAGCGAATGAATCCCCAAATCCCACAAACATATAACATGAAATAGTAGATGATACTCTTCATGTTAAGAGTTACTTTTTAAAAAATTCATGAGTTGTTATAGTAAACTTAAAAAAAATCTGAAATTTGTAAACCCCTACTTCTCTTTTTCTGCTGCAACTTTTATAAGCCCAGTTCTCTTGCTTTTGTCTCCTCACTCTTGCAGCTGATTTTCCTACATCTTCTCTCTTGCCCTTGGCAATTCATTGTCCATACTGATATCTAATTACTTTGTCTGAAGCATAGATCTAATCATGTCAGCTTCCCAAACTGAGTTCAGCTAATCTCTAGCTAAAGTACAGGGTGCATTGCACTAAATATTGGTAAGTTACATAAACAAAGATATGAGGGGCCTTGGAATATACACTAACAAGTGGGACACCGATTAACATCAGTTTGTGCTTTGGAAAGATAACTTGTGCCATATACTTTTAAAAAAAAGAAGAGTGGCTTGCCTTTGAACCTATGGTATGTCTTATTCTAACCATTTCCTTCTGGAATTGCCACTTGCTGTAACATTGGTCGTTAGCCTTGGCTGGTTGCATAGTGGAATGAGTAGGAAAGAAATATTAATGCCTGTGCCCCATCCTCAGAGATACTGATTTAATTGATCTGAATTGCAGCCTGGGCACTGAGAATTTTTAAAAGCCCCCAAATGTGATTTTAATGTGCTCCAAGGCTGAAAATCACTATCTCAAAGGGATGCTATTCTCTTTTCCATCAGGCTATATGCTTACATTCCTATGTAAGCATTACTTAGATGACTTTCTTTAAGTCAGCCATTCAAGATTTTGAGCACTATTTTCTTTGCCTATTTATACATATTTTTACCTTGGCTACTTAACTCATTAGCACAATGTAGGCTTCCTTTTTCCTGGAAAAAGGAATAGACACAGTTCTTATTTTTCCAGCTAGAATTGCTGTATTAATCATCTAAATATCATCTAGAACTGTGCTATCAAACACAGTAGCCACTAACCTCATATGCTACTGAGCACTTGAAATATGGTTAGCTGAGTTCCAAGACTTAATATTTTGTGTATGTAGTATATATAATCACATATTGACTATGTAATGAGCCAAGACTATTACATATTTTATATACTTCATCAGCATACACTCACACTTTTTTATGCTTTATTTTTGCCATAATATACATATAATTATCTTGTTCATGATTTTCATAATATGCCTCTTCCCATTACAAAAGTAACTTCGTGAAAGCACTGATTCATAGATGTTTGATACATATTTGTTGAATGAACAACAGTTAACTAATAGTTATCTGAAGTTATCCAATTTGATTACTGATTATGTCAGTATCCAATATTCTGAAACTACTAGAGTTTTATTCTTTTCAGTTATTATGGAACAGTTAAGCTCTGTTTCAAATTCATTTTGAAGTTGTCATTATAACACAGTTCAGACTTAACATATGGATGTTTTTTCTTTTCTCCATGGACCCTCTCTCATGTATTACTTACTTCCATTGAATAGTTAAGCTACCGGAGGAAAACAGAACACCAGCATTGATACTAATGCAAATGCATGCCGATCAAATTAGTTATTTGATTTAAGATATATTTTAAAGTTCAAAACAGAGAGAGTTTTGATAGATTGGATGAGAAGAATAACCATGCATGGATTGTACAAGGTAATCTCCAAGTTTCTGGAATGAAAAACGGTGAATGAAGGTACAATAGAGGGAGAAGTTTGGAGAATTTCATGATGCTAAGTGAGATAGAGACTGCTAATATATCTAAATAACGTTGTTAGGCAATAAAGAAAGAAGTATAAAGTTTCTTATAAAATTTTCACTTGAACAAATATTACTGCTAATGTCAGTTCATAGAACAAATAACCTAAACTGGCATCTTTACTGGATGCTAGGGGATTTCACCCAGATAGCATTCTTAAAGTCTTACTTGGCCTTTGTGCCTTATGCCTCCATACCTTGGCTTCAGTGATCTCTTAACTGTTTTGAATTGATTAGCTCAAAACAATGCTTGATCTGAGCTTAATATGCCTCCTGGATGGAATATCATTCCCTGCCAACTCGCAAAAGGCATAGTAACTGTGCAGAATACATAATTCTTTAGGAAATTTGGTAGGTTCTGTCAAAATTTAAATGCACAGACCCTTTCAGGAAACAATTTTATGTCTAGGACTACATTCTGTAGGAATCCCCCAAATGGAAACAATATATTTTGCAGGAATCCTTCAAATGGAAGCAGAAGTAGATTTTCAATACTATCCTTAGGATATTCATTCATTGAATATTATTGGTACCTACAATATGTCAGGAACTATAAATAGGCACTTGGAATAAACTGATGAGCAAAATAGATCCAACACATGCCTTCATGAAGATTACAGATTACTGAGTAAGAGAAAAATAATTAATATTTACACAGATGTTTAGATGTAAACTGTGAAAGTAGTATGAAAATAAATACAGTATGCTATGAGAGCATGATGGTGGAGTGTTCACACTAAGGTATACTAAAGTGACTACTACAGAGTTAGTTACATTTAGGCTAACATTTCAAGGATAAATAGGAGTATGGCAGGGGTTAGGATTGAGGGTGGAAAAATAAAAGGATAAAACCTAGTCTGTGAGATCAGAGAAATATCCCCTCAGGAAGTGATATTTCATCTGAGATGTGAAAAGGGAGAGAGGGATATGTGGGGAAGAGAAGAAATTTCCAGACTAAGGAAACTACATGTGAGAACGTATGAGAAAAAAACCTGTGTTGGGACTAAAATAAGGTCATTTTGTTGCTTAAACATAACATTTCAAACTGACAGAAACTCTTAAATATGATTAACAAAGAGCTAAATTATGTTATACCCATAATGTACAATCCTATGAAAAAATATAGATATACAGATAGATGAGAGATATCTTATTAATTGAAAACACCCAAAATGTATCTCAAAACAATGTTTCAATTTAGAAAAAAAGCAAATATGATATATATATATATATATATATATAGTGTGTGTGTGTGTGTGTGTGTGTGTGTGTGTGTGTAGTTTCAATGATTTTATAGTCCTTCATATATGAAAACCATATTTTGTCTTTATCGTTATTGTTTTTTAAGGCATTCCGTGTTCTACACTTTTACCTGATTGTATGATCAGGCCATTCAAGATGGGTTGCTCTCTTGCTCTCTGTACATCCCCCGCTGACCAGTCTCCACTTCATCTACACGTACCCACATGACTGACCTTCCCTCTTAACCATAAGGCCTAATCAGTAACTGCCTAGGGGCTTGCCCCCGGACCCAGCAAGTAATTGTTCTAATCTTTAGATACACCATGATAGCTTCCCTGGTAACCAATGCGTCAAATGAATCAATTCCCCCTATAACTAGTAACACTCCCACCCCCAACCCTGCCACCTTAGTGAAGACTGCTGCCGTCCCTGCCCTTCCTGCCACCTGCCATACACATTTAGGTGTTGATCCAGGACCCACTTGCTTTGGATGTATAAGATCACTTATCAAAATAAACCACTGATGTCTATATCACTGTCGTTGGGCCCTTCAGTCTTGAGGCTGGGCAATTACAAGGCTTGCAGGTCTGTAGGTTGCAGCCCAACACTGATCCACAGAGAAGATTTTTCTTAAGCTTGGCAGCTGTCTGATGAGCAGGGAATAGAAATCAGACCTCAAATATGATTCAAAGGTGTATGATTTGGGCAACTCAGCATATAGACGTTTGAAGTGCATTGCTGATATTCACAAGATGTTGACCCATTTCCAGTGTCCTATCACATTCTTTCTGCATATGCAGAGTTTTCCATCAAAGATTATTCAAAAATATCTCTATGACTTGGCATTACCTTGATGGCAAGAGTTTCAAAAGACAGGTGAAAAGGTATACTGCATATTTAGTTGTGCATCTACCCATCCCTCAAAAGAATAGTGTGTCTATTCTAAGTTGGTTACTGATAAGCAAACAGAAAATCAAATATATAAATATTTAGCATTACACTTAAGTCCTGCAAGACATATAATGTATAACGTTCGAGTCACATAGAATATATTAGATAGGCTGCTGTTGTTGAACTGGCAATCTCAATGCATTTGCCTTTGCAAAACGAGAAGCATCTGAGGAACTGTGTAAGAATATTAGTGGTATCAGAGTAAATCTGGAAACCTTTCTGATTAGTTTCTTCTTCATTTTGAAAAGTAACCAGCTTGTATTGAAAGGTGTTAGCAGTACTCCATAGCTAGTTTGATCCTGTAAGCAAAATGTGATAGAGAGGTTCTTTTCTTAGCAAACATGTATCCCAATGAGCCATTACTTTAGCAGTCATATGGTCTTCCTTGTATTTATATCTGTTTCAGCATATGACAATTTGAACGTGGATTGCTAAGATTTATTTGATAGGGTATTGTCCCACTTTCACTGCCCCATGTAGCTTTTTTTTTTTCCTTTTCTTTCCCACAGAGAATATAAATCAAAATCTTAGTGCCATAAAACCTAATTGGACATCTTGCAATTCTGCATCATTATAAAAGAATGCTATACATGAACAATGCTTTATGTATTTGAGTGGTTTATTTGCCTCTTCTGTAAGATAATACAAATGACAATCAGCTTGGGAATCCACACAAGGCAGATTTTCATGGTACCATTATATCAGTTTAGGTGCTATATATGAAACCTGATGAGCCTAGTAATAACTTTAGAAAGCAGGGTTATCAAAGGAGTGCCGATTTCAGCAGGAAAGAGAATCATCCACAACTGTCAATCTCTATAGACTGCCAAATTACCCAAAATTCTATTCTGCAAAGCAGTAATCTTTAATGTTCCAATAAAAAGTAACTCTTTTTGGAATAGCTATTGTGCTTGTAATTGCACACTCAGAAACTATTTGCATAATATTGCAAAGGACCACAGAAAACGCACTGATAAAAAAGATAATTTAAGATGACTGGAAAGCTGTTTGTGTCTATGATACTCTGTCTTCATCTATCCTTCATTCAATTGTCAAGCACCTACTCTGTGCCTGGCACATATAAGTCACTGATTTTAAAAGAAAAATCCCATGCCCCAAAGGAGTCTATGTTTTAGTGCTAAGAATAGTAAGCAGGCAGTAATAGCAATGCTTGATACTTCTCACTTTAGAAGTATATATCACGGATATTTGGGGGTGGGAATTGGGGGCTAAAGAGTGATGAGTCAATGAAGCTACTTAGATGAAAAGGCATTTGATGAGTTAGAAACAAAGACGGGGAGCTAGATAGAGAGAGCATTCTATGTAGAGGGAGTATCATGTGAAAATGCATTGAAAATGAAAAAGCTGGGTACATTTTGTACATAGAATATAGTTTAGGTTGACCAAATATGCGGAAGAATGAGAAAAAATAGGAGATTGCAAGCATTTTCCCCCAGAGGAGAGGCAAAGGACACATATAATCTTCGAAGCATCCAGTTTGAGGTTATTGATTTTATTTTTCTGTAAGCATATCTTCCGCTGCTTGTCTCTTCTTAGCCAGCACCAAGCTTTCACATGTGTGAGTAGATTGAAGTGAATAAGCAAATTACTAATTTTCAAAGAATCATAAAGAACAGAAAGTTAGACCTGGAAAGGCTTTTATACATCCTCTAATTCAAAGTCCCTTTTTTTCTTTTAACAGATGGATGAATTGAGTCTGGATGGGAGAAGGAACTTGCCTATGTTCAAACATATTGTATAGATTGAATCAGATACAGTATTTCAAATGCTGTAACCCTACAGGATTTGGTGTACCATAGTGAAAAGTGCCTGTTGGAACTATTATGTAGACTTCATTCCCCTATGCCAGGTATGGGACAAACTATATCCAACCTCACATACCGAAAAGTATTCTGTTATCAGATGTTTAAGGAGCCCGTAACAAATAAACTTAATGTCTGAAGTTTCTTTATGCCTGTTTCTGCTGGATACTGTTCACAATGTGTCTTCTCTTACTTCGTTGCAATTGTGGAGTATAAACTCATCTTCCTTGTGTTCTTTCTAACATTTTTGTGCTCATTTACTTCTGTTTGTTGGCACATTCAAGCAAAAAGTACATTAAATTCAATTCTGAGGGTTTTTTCAGAATACGCACGTAGTTAGAATCTTGGTGAATGATTGAAAAGCCATGCAAGATTTGACTTGTGGTTATCAGTTATAATTTGTGACTTTATTTCCACTGAAGAGACAATCAAAATTCAGCAGGGAATGCTTTCCTATTCCCTTGAGACTGTTGAGTTCATTTTGCATTCACTCTTAAAATGAGAGTCAAAACTTTGGGGGCTTTATGCAGAGGTATACTGTTAAATTATCACTCTTGGTGAGTTCTAGTGTTTATATCCTATCTTTCATATTTCTCAAAACTGTAGAAACAGAAACTCAAGGTCTCTAGAATTTGATAGGAAGTCTAAGGTTATAATCAAGGTTTAGAATTCACTTATTTTCCAAAGATTATATCTCACTATATTTTTGGTTTTTATGGATTTCTTAGCTTTGTGCCAGATATTTTAAAATATCTATTCAGCATATTTTTTGTTTATAGTTCTAGTTGTATTTTATGTCTAAGCATTTAGTCCACCTCCTAGTAGAAATAAGATCATCACTGTAATTTCCACTGCCGATAATATAAATAACTGCCAAACAAACCAAATTAAAATAGAAATAAAACAAGCAATCAATAACAAGGTTGAACACCACAGTAAAGCTCAGTAGGCTGTGGATGTAAAATATACATTTGGATCAGGACATATATATTTGCAGTAGTCATTTTATCAGACAAGTGGGAAAGGAAGTCAAATTATAGCACTACTTGAACTCAATGGTGATTCCGTATATAATTCTTTCAAGGATTATGGCAGTATACAGGAGAATAAAATAAAGTCATTCATTTGAGGACCTTTTAGATTCATGGAAAAATTAATACATTAAGGATATGATTTGGGTATATCTGTAGGCCCTTGGGTAGTTACCAAAGAAGTGGAAGAGAAAGAATATACACAGTGTAAGCATAAGTTCATTGGAGTGGACTGTATTTAAAGGGACATGAAGGAATAGCATTGGGAAATCTATTATTCTTGTATTCCTTTTTTTCTTTTTCCTTTGCCTGGCAGTGCTAAATTTCTGCCTACAGCTGACTGCTTTTCAGGGCAAAGTTGATTTTGTTTTTAACTATCCGGGTCTTATTGTCCTCTACAATTTACAGAGAGGCAATCGTTTTACACTCCAATTTATTACTTTTCTTTTATTATTAAATACAGTGTTCTTCTCCCACAATGTTGGTAATTTCAAATCTCACTAGTTACAATTTTCTTAAAAATTTCCTATCATGTAACTGCAGACTTTATTTTTTGACAAACACATATCTAAACTCTCAAAAAAAAATCTCATATTGAAATGTGTCACATGTTTCTATTTTTCACTGTGACACTGAAATTTACACTTGAAAGCATACATCCCATTTTACTTACAAACATAGAAATCCTCTCTGCAAAGCTATATGCCTCCAGACTCATCTTCAGATATTAATAGGTGAGCGGATTCTTTGCATTTTTAGTCACTTATACTTTTGTTCAAGCTCAGTAATAATAACAATAACATTTATTAATTTGGTTCACCAAATATTTTGAGCATATAATAATAGTTACATTCTTAGGATACAAATTTATGCCAGAAAGATAACATGTAGTTTAACAGAGCTTATGTTCTATTGCTGGAAATGGATAATTAAGTAATCACAATGAAAGGATATATATGCTATACTCTGATAAATATAAGGTGAGTATAACACGGTTAGAAAGATATGCTCTACAGAGAGATAATTTCCAAATATATGAGGATGTTTTAAGCCAGCGGCCCCCAACCTTTTTGGCACCAGGGACTGGTTTCATGGAAGACAATTTTTCCACGGACCAGAGGTGGGGTGGGAACGGTTTTGACATGATTCAAACACACCACATTTATTGTGCACTTTATTTCTATTATTATTACATTGTTATATATAATGAAATAATTATACAACTCACCATAATGCAGAATCAATGGGAGCCCTGAACTTGTTTTCCTGCAACTAGATGGTCCCTTCTGGGGGTGATGGGAGACAGTGACACACAAAGTGTGTTGCTTATGTCCAGTCTACTCCGTAATCTCGTTTTGGTTGCTGTCACTGCGGAAATCCCTGCTTCACAAAGACAAGATTTTGGAAATCGAAGCAGGCTTTTCAGTGCTTTTGTGGCAATCTCAGGATATTCCGCCTTGACTTTAATCCAGAACATATGGAGAGTTAAAGTTGTCTCAAACATACTTTTAAGGCCACCATCATTTGCAATCTCAAGCAATTGATCCTCTGCTAGCGTGGACAAAGTCGATTCACCTGGCTTATTCACAGATGGGTTGCAGAGCCATTCCTTCCCAGTTCCAGGGTCTTCTGTGGTTGGGAAGTAATGTTCAAACTCTTTTGAAAGCTGAGATAGGTGATCATGCACCAGCTGGGAGAAAGAAGGCCCTGGCTCAGTCTCTTTGAGAATCTAATGCCGCCGCTGACCTGACAGGAGGCGGAGCTCAGGTAGTAATGCGAGTAATGGGGAGCAGCTGTAAATACAGATGAAGCTCTGCTCACTCGCCCGCCACTCACCTCCTGCTGTGTGGCCCAGTTCCTAATAGGCCACAGACCAGTACCAGTCCATGGCCTGGGGGTTGGGGACCCCTGATTTAAGCAGAACAAACAGCATAAGTGCTAGAGAGGGAAAAAGCATGTCCAGTTGGAGAATGGTAAGTTTAGTAGATTTTATTGAGTTATGGCAGATAGATAAAACTAGAGATAAAAATATACTCTTATATTATTTGTGCTGTGGATAATATAAGCAGTGAGTGACCCTAATCTTGTCCATAACTTACTGTGTGTTTTCAGTGGAAACAGAAATCTTAAATTTGTTTCTCTTTTCTGTTCATTTTAGAAAGTTGATCAAAGGAAAAAAAATGATTTCCTATGATTTGTGCCTGAAACATGAGCTTAGAAAAAAATCTTTCCATAACAAATGTACTATATATGCTTCCTTTTATGTCATGATTGCTCAGTTAATTATATACATCTTAAACATGTAAAGAGAAGAGAACAGATGATAAAGGCTTAGTTGAAAAGATGTAAGTCCATGAAAATAACTTTATGCATCATAACTTGAATTATTTTGTTCAAATTATTTTGTTCTGTGGATCAGAAAATGATACTATTGAAGAAAAAAGAAAATGCAAGAGCATAATTCTAATATCAAAGTCATTGACGTATCCCAACAAATGTTACATTACTGTTATTACTCCTGAAGAACACACAGACAGCAATATTCTTAAATGCCCATAGTGAACAAAACTTTGCTTGAAAGAAGATAGTAAACTTCTGGGTTGAGAAGACAACTACTTGGAACCTTCGAATCGTTTGTAATCCATATATTATGGAAATGAAATTATAAACACAGTAAACTTCATTAATCCCTTGGTCATGTGTGTAGAAGAGGGAATTCACTACTATCTAAATACATGTATCCCACACACAAAAATGTGTGCTTTCTTTGACATGCTTTTCTAATTCATTAAAGCATACTAATATCCATCCATTTGCTCATTCAGAGACCTGGTGTCATTTTATTACATCTTTCTTACTACCAGGCCCATTAATTCAAATCACATCGACTTTTCCCAAAGGTAAGCCTCCTACCCTGTGTTCTTAATTGTTCTTACCAATTTAGAATTCATTCTCCTCTAAGCTTCCAGGGGATCCTTTTAAAATGTCAATTGGATTTTGAAAGTTCTACAGTTAGAACTTTTTAATGGCCTATGTTTCCCTTAGGGAAAACCGAAATCTCACTAATTCCTACATTTCCCTGATTCTGCCTTACTCTATGGCTACTTCTGGTATTTTAGGCTCAGCTCACTAATGGTAGAGAATAAAGATTAGTGTAAAGATTTTTACAATCAAAGTTAGTTAAACAAAGTTGTTTATGTACTAAATGGAATTATTAATAATAACTACTGTATAGGATAGTTGTGAGGTTTCAGTAAAAACGTGTCATTTTTTCTGATAGAACATTCGCTTTTTAAACTTCAGCTTTATTAAAGTATCATTGACAACTTGTAAGGTATTTAAAGTGCACATCATGATGATATATGTACACATTGTGAAAGGATCCCTCCATCTAGTTAATTAACATATCTGATAGAACATTTTTTATATGCAATCTATACATGTGGTCTCTTTAATAATAATAATAGAGTCATTTGCTCTTTGGTAAACAGGAATTAATCCTAACTTTTATATTCCTTATAGTTTGAGTCCATTATGAAGAATGATTATGTTTCAATTACCATTACTTTCAGATGCCTCACACTCTGCCTGGCCCAAAACAGACAGTCAAAATACTTAGTTGAGTGACTGAATGTTGGGAATAGAGAGATAATATACATAAGTATGGAATGTAACCTAAGTCTGTCCTTAAGTTATAATGTTCTATTTTAGGATACAATTATTATCATAATCCAATGATTGTTTAAGGGAAACACTGATTACATTTCTCAGACCCATGCCTGGCTAGATTTCCCGGTAGACTTATTTTCTCTAATACAGGGACTCAAACCTTTCACATTACCTTCTCTTAGCAGTACTTTACTAGTGTCCTTGCCTTATATAACACAAGGTGGTTGCCGGGTTTGTGGGGAGGAGAACAATGGCAGAACGTTATTTCATGAGTGGGCTCATACATCCTAGCAGCCCCCAATCATCCTGTTTCACATTTATAAGAGGTCCTATCCCTGCTATAAAATGAGAATCTGATGCGAAGACAGGCCACTCCTTCCACCTTGTTTAATGTTGCTTCTAGCATGAAATGGAAACTTAAAAAAAATTGAAGGAAGGAACACAATATTCATGGAATCTACTGTTCTGATACCAGCTGTATTACAAATTTGTACACTTGTTTACATCACTATTTCATCTTTGATATGTTTCTATTAACCTATGTTTCTCTGTGGAGAGGAGCCTACTATTCTAGAACATATGATAGTAGAGGAAGGGGAACCTATAGGCTCCTGATAGAATTTTATTAAGGCTACACTGAGAGCTGGGAAACAGTTGAGTTCTCCGCAGCCTCCAGCAGGATGAGAAAGAGACTTTGGGGGTGGGTGGCAGCTATTTCTTTAAAAATGGAATCAGTATTCTCCCTTACGATGAATGCAGGATCTAATCACCCCCAAAATTCATTTACAAAGTTTGTAAAATATGAAGCTACTTGAACTTTACCCATTTGGAAGTTGAAGGGGTATTTCCAGGATCAGGACCAGGCCCCACAGTTGCATGTGCCCCTGAGCTTCTCGAGCTCACTATGCCAGTTCTACTTTCATCTGGTTCTGGGATTAATACAGGGTCTGTCACTGACTTGGTTATTTGTAATGGGCCTTCCTGCTCCTTCCTTTTTTTTCTGGGACTGAAGCCATTGAAAATGGCTCCATATATACATATATATGTATCTATATATGTGTGTGTATATATATATATATTTTTTCTTTTCTTTCTTTTCCTTTTATCAGTAGAAAGAACCTGTATGCCCCACAACAGAGTCCTGTCTGGAGCGTCAGGTAATTCACTGGTCTCAGCAGGGTGGCTTTTCCTCTGATTAGGTTATTCCACCATTTTTTCTGGCTACTGACCCACTCTCCTAATTTGGGGCACATAGTATCCTCTCTCTGCCATATGGACTGCCAACTTTACCTGGCTCTTGCTTGTAGCCTGAATCTTGGGCTGTTCTTGCTGTTGCAAACTCCTCCCTCTGGCCTCTCTATTGGCATCTGACACCTAGGAAACTTCCAGGGCCCACTGCACCCACTGTGGGTATGCTTTTCTTCTAATACTTAAATATCACTTTTCTTTTTTAAAAAAATTTATTTATTTTATTTACTTATTTTTGGCTGCGTTGGGTCTTCGTTGCTGCGCACAGGCTTTCTCTAGTTGCAGCGAGCTGGGGCTACTCTTCGTTGCGGTGCGCGGGCTTCTCATTGCGGTGGCTTCTCTTGTTGAGGAGCTCAGGCTCTAGGTGTGCAGGCTTCAGTAGTTGTGGCACACGGGCTCAGTAGTTGTGGCTCATGGGCTCTAGAGCACAGGCTTCAGTAGTTGTGGTGCACGGGCTTGGTTGCTCCACGCATGTGGGATCTTCCCGGACTAGGGCTCGAACCCGTCCCCTGCATTGGCAGGCGGATTCTTAACCACTGCACCACAAGGGAAGCCCTAAATATCACTTTTCTAAGTGCAATTAAATAACAGGATTATATAATTTTCTGCACTAGGATGGTGCATCTTTACTTCCTGCTAAATGGACATCACCATATTGTTTACTATTCCTGACGACATAATATATTTTTTATGAAGTGGAGAAAAATTAAGACATTAATTAAGCAGAAATTGTATGAATTGCATAGTCATTTCAAGAGAGTGCGAGCAGCAGCCAGGAGTCAGACATTTATCAATCCTGCCTCATTTCCCTTTGTTTTTCTTTAACAGCACACTTAAACCTTGGCTGACTAAGATCTTCATTCACTAGTTCTGCAATTTTTATAATTCAAGCTGAGTATGAAATGGATCAAACCTAAACAGACCCAGCCATCTCAATTCCCTTCCAAAAATAGATAGCTGTGTTTTATCTTCACAGTTAAATTGATTCAGGTTCAATATCCTGGTATTGTGTTCCTGTGATGTAACCTGATTTGCAGTATCTCTCTGTCTTCTACCCTCCCATAGCCCTATCATATGATTACTGTTCTTAAAATGAGGTTTCCTACTTCATTTCTTTGTTTAGGTCATACTAAGTTTTTGGTAATAGTGACTTATGAAGCAAATCCCTTACTTAGACTCAAATCAACATTATTTTTCAATTTTCCCTGAAAATATAGGAGTTTTACCCTTGAACTCAAGTCCATGTCCTGCTCTATTAGAGTAAGTCTCCAGGTGTTAAATGTTTGATGGCTGTAATATGATCAAATTAGACTTTCAACTCTGAATTTTAGAGATATAAAGATGTAATCACTAATGTGCCCCAAACATTCACTTTTATTAAAACTATTCTATTCCATATGACCTCCTAATACAGGCAGTAGAATAGAACTAAGAATTGGATGATTCAGCGATAATCCTGGGATATAAGCAAGATAATTAACTGTAAAGGCATGAATGAAATCATTTTAATTCCATATTTGCAAAAGGGTCACTTGACTGGGGGAGGACTGTTGTTATTCCCATAAGTGTGTCACTGATAAGAAGTAGACTACATGATAAATACACTAGACTCTGACAGACATTAAAAACTTCGGAATTCCTTGACATGTCAAAATGGAACTTCTAATGGGAGGGATGGCTAAGGTAAAAATTTGGTATCAGAATATTAGTGTAATTAAATCTCACTAATTTCCATATCTACAACTGTTTTAGATGTTTTGGAAAGCATCTAACAATAAAATTTCAGGCATTTTTTTAGAAGTTTTCCAGTGCCCACACCATTTCCGTCATTTGTTAATTTGCTTGTATCTTGAACTGTGAGGGAAGTACCTCAGTTTAAAACATACAATGGTCCCTATACTCACTGATCCATTGAGGGAGCCAAACTTACATACGAATAACTACTATATAGAATAATAGGTGTTATGCAAGATATTTGAATCATGTAGAGGAACAGAAGAAAAAAAACTATGAATTCTATACTAGAGATGACAAGGACTGTCAGAAGATTCTTCAAGGTGAATGTGACATATAGTTTGTTTAAGATGTGCAGCTGTACTCTAGGCAGAAGGCAGATATGTAAGGACAGGGAGTCAGAGTAAAACTTGTACTTCCCACCCTCCTACCCACCCAGGATTTTAACAGATATATTTTCAACACCCCCCCCAAATGTATTTATTCCTCTTTCAGATATCCATAGGCCACAGATGTGGGGCTATGAGATTTCTTGAGTCATTACAAGACTTAATTTCCTAACGAGAAAGGAAAAAGTGCCCACATATGACATATCAGAACCAAAGGCCCCGTTTGCCCTTTCTGGCCTCCACTTTTTAAGTGTCCTGGTTTTCCACTTCTCTGTATTCCCCCCTCTACTAGTCCCCGCACCACTCCAAAAATCAATAAATCATAAATAAATGTCACCAAGGGCCAAGCTACGTAAAATGCATACTCACTCTGAGATTTTGAAATCATTTCTTCTTACTTGGGTGGCAGCTGCATCCCAAGAGTTCTTGGCTTCCTCTTTTTAGCATCATCTTTATCCGTGGAGCAATATTTCCCTGTTGTTTGAAATACAAAAGGAATGCTGTGGTCCTGTCCAGCCTTGACAGGTTTAAGTCTTCTCTGTAAGTTTCTCTACTCTTTATGTTACATAGAGGACATATCTTAAAACCTTAACTATTTTTTCCTTGAAATTACAATTGCCATAATTGCAAATCTATAATTAAATATCCAATTCATGTTTTAGGAGGATGGTTAAACTGTGTAGTCTTTAAGGCTCTTTTTTTTTTTTTTTTGCGGTACGTGGGCCTCTCACTGCTGTGGCCTCTCCCGTCACGGAGCACAGGCTCTGGACGCGCAGGCCCAGCGGCCATGACTCACGGGCCCAGCCGCTCCGCGGCATGTGGGATTCTCCCGGACCGGGGCACGAACCCGTGTGCCCTGCATTGGCAGGCGGACTCTCAACAACTGCGCCACCAGGGAAGCCCTTTAAGGCTCTTTGCAAGCCCAATATTATATAATTCTATATGATTTTCTCTGAAAAGGAGGAATTCTGGTGTGTGGGGGGAGCTTTTACCTTTAAATCTCCATAATTTTCTTTGTACAGTGTCAAAAAATGACGACTGAACTAATCTGTATCTTAGAGGAAGGAAAAGGAAGTAGTGTTTTCATGACAGTGAGAAATTGTGACTCAGTTCTAAAGTGGATATAATAGAATGTTACCAAATAATTACACTCAGAGTTTCTATCTAAATATCTTATTTGCATATATATATTTTTAAGATAGACTAATATTAAAAACTTCCTCCTCAAATGCCATTTAAACAATTTGTTTCTTGGGGAAAGAGCAACAATTTAGGATTTAACCTGCTTTTAATGCAAAGTACATTACTGAGAAAGAATGAAGTTTAAGAATTGATTCAGAGGCTTCTGAGATCTGAGGAAAACTCTTTCTTCCCACCCACACCATCTTCAATTTCCTAAACTTTTTTGAAAAAAAAAGGATAATAGTTTAAAATGTGATACTCCTGAGAAAGGTATGAAGTTTAGAAAGAAGGGTATCCTCTCCCACTCCAAATACGCACACACACACAGATACACATACATCCCTAAAATGTAGATTTTGGACAATTGTATTAGTTGCTTGAAATCATCAAGGGAATACGATGCAATAAAATCTGAAGTGATATTCTTAAATTATTTACATTTGTGAGAATTGCTGGGCGCACAGTGCAGTTCAGGATCTCAATAGGGAGTCCATGTATCCCTTACAGCCTTGCTGCTATAGACTAGAAGACGAGCAGCTTTTAAAAAAAATAGTAGCAAAATACATGTAACATGAAATTTACCATTTTAACCATTTTTAAGTATTCAATTCAGTGGCTTTAAGTGCACTCAAAACTTTAAGTACATTATGGATGTTGTTGTATAACCATCACCACTGCTAACTCCAGAACTCCTTTGATTTTGCAAAACTGAAACTCTGTACCCATTAAACAATAACTCCTCATCCTCCTCTCTTCTAGCTCCTGGCAACCAACATTCTTTCTCCTGTTTTGATGAATTTCAATAATCTAGGTATCTAAGTGGAATCATAGTATTTGTCCTTTTGTGACAGGCTTATTTCACAAAGCATAGTGTCCTCAAAGTTCATCCACCTTGTACATATGTCATAATTTCTTTCACTTTTAAGGCTGAATAATACTCCATTATACAGGCATACCTCATTTTACTGAACTTTGCTTTACTGCACTTCACTGATACTGCATTGTTTTACAAATTAAATGTTTGTGGCAACGCTGCATGGAGCAAGACTATTGGCACCATTTCTCCAGCAACATTTGCTCACTTCATGTCTCTGTGCCACATTTTGGTAATTCTCTCAATATTTCAAACTTTTTCATTACTATTATATTTGTTATGGTGATCTGTGATCAGTGATCTTTGATGTTACTATTGCAAAGAGATTACAACTCACTGAAGACTCAGATGATGGTTAGCATTTTTAGCAATAAAGTATTTTTTAAATTAAGGTATAAACATCGTTTTTAGACATAATGCTATTGCACAGATAATAGACTATATTATAGTGTAAAAGTAACTTTTATATGCACTGGAAAACCAAAATATTTGTTTGACTCATTTTATTGTAATATACCCTTCAATGCTGTGGTCTAGAGCTGAACTCACAGTATCTCTGAGACATGTCTGTATATATTACATGTGATATAAATAAAAATATCATATACAATATAATTAAAATACACACACACACACACATATGCACCTGACAATTTGTTTATCCATTCATTCCTCAATGGTGACGGACATTTAGGTTGCTTCCATGTTTTGGCTAATGTAATAACTGCTGCTGTGAACATGTGTGTACAAATATCTCTTTAAGACCTTGCTTCCAGTTCTTTAAGGTATATACCCAGAAATGGAATTACTGGACCATATGTTAATTCTATTTTTAATTTTTTGAGGAACCATTTGGTTCCTCAAATGTAAAATGGCTGCACCATTTTACATTCTCCACATCCTATTTGTTAGTACCTTTTTTTTTGGTTTTTTAATGGTAGCCATCCTAATGGGTGTGAGGTATAATAGTAACTCACTATAGTTGGGATTTGCATTTCTCTAATGATCCGTAACGCTAAGACTCTTTTCATGGTATAACTGGCCATTTAGGTAGCTTCTTTGAAGAAATGTCTATATAAGTACTTTGCCCATTGAAAAAAAAATGGGTTGTTATTTTATAGTTGAGTTGAAGGAATTCTTTATATATTCTGCATATTAACTCCTTATCTTTTGCAAATATTTTCTCCCATTCTGTGGGTTGCCTTTTCACTTTGTTGATAGTGTCCTTTCATGTATGGAAGTTTTAAATTTTGGTGTAGTAAAATTTATGTATTTTTTTCTTTTGTTGCCTGCATTTTTGATGTCATATCCAAGAAATCATTGCCAAATCCAATGTCATGATTTCCCCCTATGTTTTCTTCTAAGAGTTTTATAGTTTTAGCTCTTACATTTAGGTCTTTGATCCATTTTGAGTTGATTCTTGTACGTGGTATAAAATAAGCGTTCAACTTCATTCTTTTGTATGTGAATATCCAGTTCTCTGTTCTACTACACTGGTCTATATATCTGTCTTTATGTCAGTACCACACAGAGTTTTGATTACTATAACTTTGTACTAAGTTTTGAAATCAGGATGTGTGAGACTTGCAATTTGTTCTTCTTTTGCAAGGTTGTTTTGGCTTTTGGGGTCTGCTGTGGACTGAATATTTGCATCCCCCCAGATTCATATGTTGAAACCTAATCCCCAATGTGATGGTATTAAGAGGTGAGGCCTCTGGGAGATATTTAGGTCATAAGAGTGGATCCCTCTTGAAAAGGATTAATATTATTATAAAAGAGACCACACAAGAGCTACTAGGTCCCCTTCCATCACACGAAGACACAGGGAAAAGATGGCCATTTAGAATCACAGGCTCCACTCCAGGCCTACTGAGTCAGAATTTACACTTTAATGAAGATCCCCAGGTGATTTTTTTATATTTTGCACTGGGACAACTTTTCTCACTTTTTTTTTTTTTTGTGGTACGCGGGCCTCTCACTGTTGTGGCCTCTCCCGTTGTGGAGCAGAGGCTCCAGACGCGCAGGCTCAGCGGCCATGGCTCACGGGCCCAGCCACTCCGCAGCATGTGGGATCTTCCCGGACCAGGGCATGAACCTGTGTCCCCTGCATCGGCAGGCGGACTCTCAACCAGTGCGCCACCAGGGAAGCCCTCTCACCTTTATTTTTATTGGGTTTGTTTTAATCATATCTACTTCTAATAAAAATATATATTAAAAAACTCCCTCTCCCTCATCTCAATTCAAATTCCATCAAGTGACCCTTTTTTTCATCCCTTCATTGAGAATTATTGCTATAAATGTTCCATTTTTGGTTTCACTGGGTCCTTGCCTTTAGAAGATTTAAGAGATATTTTATTAGTATGAGTGTTTTTCTATTGATCTTAGCTTTTTGACACATCCTCAAGTTGGCTTGAAAACCCCTAACTTGTTCAAAAACTACTATTCTATTGAAAAGGTAGGAACTCGGAGATTATACTTAGTTGGGTTTGTTTATTGAACCTGCTCTTTATTATCTGTGTGGATCTGGGAAAGTTATTTAATCTACCTGAAACTCTTTTCATTGGACTATGATGAAGGCTAGATGGCAGCGCCTATTTAAAGCCTATATGCTGTGTTCTCCTTATAGTAGCTTGGTAAATTTCAGGTACCACCTCACATTTCTACTAGCCTTGCATTGAGCAGAGAAAGTGTAACTCTTGTGAGAGCTTGCCAGTTGTCTCATTTCAATTCTTCCTTTTTTCTAGAATAACAGAATCTGTGATTTTACCTGTGCATGTAGTTGCCTATACTAAAGACCATTTCCAAGCTTTCTTGAATGTGGTCATGTGAAAAAACAGATGCATTGTATGTAACAGGAGGGCAGTTTCATTAAAGCAAATGACATTGCTCTCCTGTATCACCCTTTCTTTTTCTCTTACTTACTGTCTGGAGTGTGGATATGTTAGCTGAGCCTAGAGCAAGCTTCTTGAATCACAAGTTATAAAGTTCAAAATGAAAATCACAGAAAAACAAGTTAAAAATTTTGGATTTCTGGACATCATTGGCTTTCATATCAACCCTGTGCCATTCATCTGACTTTAAATTACAAATCAACTTTTATCCTGATTAAGCTATTAATATTTTATATTTTTGGTTGTTCAGAGCTGAAATTAGCCTTAACTAATACAAACATTTGACCAAAAGAATAACACATACAAGAAGAAGTACAGTAAATGGGTAAGAAAATATGGTTTCAAATCATAGCTCAACTTTTAAGTTGAATGTTAATATATTTAAGCATTATGTTCCTTAATATACTCATTTTAAAGCAGAAATAATAATATTGGTAATAATAATAATATATACCTCATATAAATGTTGTGAGAATTAAACGAGATAAATCACATGCAGAGTCTAGAACAGGAATTAGTAAGTTAAGACCTGCAGCCCATATGTGGCCTGCAGGTCATATCCTGCCCTCTGTTTCTGTGAATAAATTCTATAAGTAAATTTTTATTGGAACACAGCCACATCATTTGCTTACATATTGTTTTTGCCACTTTCATGCTAGAATGGCAGAGTTGCATAGGTGCAACAAATACCTTATGGCCCGCAGAGCCTAAAATATTTATTTGGCCCTTTACAGAAAAATTTTACATACCCCTGATTGAGGACACAGAAACTGATCATTGGATTACGTATTTTCTCTCTATAAAATTCTTACAGTAAGATGTTATCTTGCTTGTAAAATGATTATATCACCAATCAACCTTCAATTATGCATATGCTTAGCTATGATTTTTGAGTGATAGATATGAATTTTACTAATCCAGCAGTGTTTATTGACCTAATCACTTTGAGGCCTATGACATCCATCTACTGAAGGCTGATATGTATTATACCTTTAGTCTATAGCCTCAGAGGAGAGAATAACAGATTGGTCAATACCAGATGAAACCCATGATCCATTAATTACTATTAATTAAAAAGCCAGCCTACATACAAGCTCTTTCCCAAGCAATGTAAGACTCTTCTCATGGGATGCCATCCACTAACCTTTACATATTAGAAGGCTGCCAGGCGTGATCATTTTAAACCCAAGTGAGCTGATCTACCTCAGGCACTAAAAATCAGTGGTTCAAATGAAAGAAGTATCCTACAACAATAACTTGTGGAAATGTTAAAAGATCCAGCTCCTTCTTATACAGTTAACACATCATTTGATTTGAAGGAATCCTATTTACCTTTATTAGAAAACCACTCTAGTGTTTTCCATGTATCTTGCTCTGATTCTGATTGCAAAACCTTCCAGGTTGATTAACTAAAGTGAGTCTATCAGTCATTGCAATAGTACTTTTAAAACAGAGTCAGGCTTTGTTCCCCAGTAAATATTCGCAGACAGTGCAGCATTTCTCAGTAAACTATTTAAGCACTTAAATTCGAGGCTTAGCTATTTAATGGGCCTCTACCCCTCCTCAATTCAAGGTATCTATTATATGTTTAAATTAATCACATTCACCTCTCTTAAGGACTGAGACTTGTTATTGCCTTTTTATAACAGGATTCTCAGTATGCCTTTATATATAATTCACTTTTTTTTATAAGACAGAAACTATTCGACTTAACTTGATTTAATAAGCATTTATTTTGTCCAACATTTGGCAAAATACTCTGTCACTTTGGGATACAGGTTTAAATTACACATGGTTCCTCCTCTCAGCTAAAAATGCAATGTCGTTGATGCATATATATGTATATATACATAGTTAAAGGTAAGGAAATGTAGTGAAGAGCCTCAGTGTGGAAATGACCTTAAGCTGGGGTCAGTTTATCAGAGTTCAAATAATAGCTTTTACATTTGCTTGTGCTATGATACTGGATAAGCCTTTTCTGAGCCTCTGATTTCTTATCTGTAAAAAATAAAAGTTATTATACTTACTTTTTTCAGTTAAGATTAAACAAGACGGCACATTTAGAAGTTTGGCACTTGGTTGGCTTTCATTAATATTGGCTCACTTCTCTACTTTGAATGTATCCATGGGCATGGAAGAAAGAGTGATTCCAAGGAAGAAAATGTTAATAAAAACACATAAATCAAATTTTAAAATAGGTACAGTTTTACAGGCAGAAACAGGCCATTCCTGGAAGCCAAAGAGTGTGGAGGCAAGGCTTTTGAGAATACATGGCAGTCTTCTCAATCTGGACATGTTTGTGAAATGGTGAAGTAGGATATAAGGCTGGCTAGTTTCATGAAAAGGAAACGGTTAATGGAAAAGTATAGTGAAATATCACATTATTGTGATTAGACTAATTAATGGAATATAGTTGCACTTCAATAAATATTTGTTGAATGGATGTTGAATGGCTTTTGACATATGTATTTCTACCCCAGTTCTTTGTGTCAATTATTACTAATGAGATGGCAACAGGTTCCTATCCTTTGCAAAATATTTATAAGTTAGTGCAATGAGATAGGCGACTTACTGAATGTCAGTCTAATAAAATGCTACATAGGTTACTCTACTTTCCTAGAGTGACTGATTTAATTTCAATTGCAAGATAGAAACTGGGTTATAAATAAACACACACACACGCACACACACATACACACACACCACGTATCAATGTCCTTCAAAGAAAAAATAATACTTATGACACAGCTACTGTTATCTTCTTGTCCTTTACTTCAACTTTTTAAAATTTAAATCTTTATTTTCCCAAATAAATATAGGCCACCCAATGTGGCAGTCATGCTAGAAGCAAAGGACACATATTATTTTTCCCAACCAAATCCTGGAGTAATGAAAAGTGTGTGGTTAGAAAGAAGGGGAGCAAAGGAGAGTCCCAAATGTAGGAATAAACGGAGAGAGTAAAAGTTCAATGAAATATCCAGTTTAGAAAACTCAAGTTACCATCTCAAGAAGGAACTTATCTCTAAATAAGTTGTTCTTTTTCTCAGTTTTTATTTTCCTGTTGATGACCCATAATTAAAAAATAAACTTCAAAGTAAAGGACTCGCATGCTTGTTTTGATGAAACCAAAGAAGATAAAGAAGTGTGAAAGTTTGCTTGCAAATCCAAAGCCAGGCTTAAAAGGTACATGAAGTCTGATAGGAGGCAGCCAAAGCCAGCATTATAAAATAAAGATACATGAAACAACTTCTGTGAGAAGCTGACATGGATCCGAGCAGTAAAAAGATAAACCTACAAATTGCCTAATGTACCAATTTTTTAAAGATAATTTTCAATGTTATCATAATGTAGTGAAGACAGATAATGAGCTCAGTGGAAGGAATAGGGTTTGATCCAGTTTTTTCCTCCCTTCCAGCTATGTGACTTAGGACAACTCATGTAACATCTATGGTAGCATTGGATTAAATTATTTTCAAGAGCTATTCCTGCTCTAAAATATTCTTTGATGCTAGGAAATGAATTACTGGAATCAGAGACACAAAAGCAAACACAATCTTAATTATGATGCAAACAGGATACAGCATTTAAAGACACTGGAGTTTCAAAATAATTTCCTTCCCTCAGATAAGGAGACTAATGAGCAGTTAAATGAACAATTGTAAGCAACAGATGGAAAACAGGGGGAAAAATTCTGAAAAAGTCCATCACTTAGATAACCATCCCCTGAATAATTCAGTGATGACTGAATTTCCTTTTCTCACTGCCCAAACATTTAGAAAAACTCATTGAAGTTATTCCTATGACTCTCCTGAGTTCACTTTTATAAAAATGAATGCTCTTCCATAATGGTCCAATACTAAACAAGAAAAGAACAAAGGAGCCTTTCCCCATTTGCCATTCATTGGTGGTTTTGCATCCAGCTAGGTTTTTCCCTGCCTCCTTCTTTTTGAAAGGGTTCTATCCAATCCATCCCCACTACCAATCCCTTTGTCCATGCCACAGTACCTCTCTCCTAGATTTTTGCTGCACGGTCCTAATTGTTCACTCCAAAACTACAAGAAGAGTCTTCTAAAATGCAAACCTCTTTAAAATGCCCAATATCTCTATTTAGAGAAAGCTATATACCTCAAAATATGTATTATTGCTTTAAGACCTCCCTTTAGCTTGTAAACACATTTCTTCTCAATCCCACCTTTTTTATTCCAATAATAAGGAACTACTCTAGTCTGCTTACATCCAGACTACAGTAGTTCCAAAGTTTATTTTATGTCTTTTATATAGATATATAGATACAGAAAAAAAAAAGAAATAGTGAGAGGACATTATGGGGGAAATATATTGATTTTTTGATTTCATGCTTAGAGCACAAGGGATGAAAACAAAACAAAACTTGAATTCTAAACTGGAATAGCCAAAGAGATTGTGTTAAATAAATTTGCATTTTAGCCTGAAAGTATGAAAACAGAGAATCATGTACTACAGATGCTTAATACAGTTTTCAAAAATGTCTTCTTGAAAAAGTTGAGATATTACATACATATACATATATATATACATATACGTGTATATATATGATATATATGAAAGGTGAGATGATAAATTTTATGTGTGATTCAGATATTCCCAGAACCTGAAAAACTTGTTTGAGTTTTCATTTGTTACTTGAGCTTACAAGGCTGTGAAGCACTGCTAAACATTTGAGTTCCAGCAACTTGTTTGTTTATATATAATTTTTTTTTTCTACTTGGCTGACACTGAAGTAACAGGGAAAGAAACATTATATTTTCCTTCCAACTCAGATTACTTTATTCTATTCTACTCTATTCTATTCTATTCTATTCATAACTGTTCACATACTATTATCTTCTCTGATGAAAGAGAGTATCACTTTATATTTTTAAAGCCACTAATCTATACCCACAAGCAGTAGGTTTTAGTGATTTGTAGGAGAAGCTGACACTATTTTAAAGCTCTGAAGTGTGATTGAAATGCCAATAAATGTAAATGAAACAAAGAAATATGTAGCAAAATTTAAAAAGAAAGAAAGCAGCTTTTTACTACTCCACTGCTTGAACTCAGTTACTTACTAATTTGTAACTATTTATATTACTGTCGTTCCTCAAATTTATTGTAATTAAACTTAACAAAATGACATCTAGGCCTGGGTCTTACTGAATGTAACATACCAGTGTAAACATCAGTGCCTGAAACATAACAATTATTCCGTAAATGTTTATGTAATGCATTCTGTATTAGTTTCCTACAGTTGCCATAAAAAATTACCACAGATTTAGTGGCTTATAACAACAGAAATGTGTTCTCTCTCAGTTCTGACAGCCAGATGTCTGAAATCAAGGTGTCACAAGGGTTTGTTCCTTCTGGAGGCTCAGAGAGAGTTAATTCTGTGCCTTTCTTCTAGCTCTTCTGGCTTCCAGCATGGCTCTCCTTGGCTTGTAGACACATCACCAGTCTCTGCCAGTATCTTCCCATCATCTTCTCCCTTGTGTTTCTGTATGTCCTATTCTGTCTCTTACAAGGACACTCCCATTAGATTTAGGACTCATTCTAGTCCAGTATGATCTCACCTTAAGCTTTACTTTAATTACATCTGCAAAGACCCTATTTCCAGGTAAGGCTGTCTTCAGAGTTTCTGGGTGGACATGAATTTTTGGAGACTACCATTCAATCCACTATAAATTCCATAATCAATTATTTTGGCTAAGGCATTTCTAATTTGTACGCAGTTTTTCATCACATATTTATGAGTAAAGAGACTAAAGTATCAAAGTCAGAGAACTCAAAATATATAAAGTAAAATTATACTGAATAACAAGGTAACAAAGAACTTTTTGATGCCTTAAGAGCAAGTGTAGAGAGTATGAAACATGTCAACTGACATCAATATATTGAGGATAAAATGGAATAAGGAATGAGGTCTACTAGAAAGATAGTTCTTTAAAGATGTTTTTATTTTATCAAAAGGGATGGGGAGTTGAGATGATAGGGTTCTAGCACAGGGCTCCATGGGAAAAGGGAATCCGTAAACAGATTTCAACCTATTTAAATAAGAATGATATTATAGTTTAGAGACTATATATATATTTGTTGGTCTATTGTGTTATTGATATTTTATATATATATATATATATATATATATATATATACATACTACACACACATTCTATTGGTTCTGTTTCTCTGGAGAATCTTGACAAGTAATAAATGAGAATTAGAAAGATAGAGCTATAGATAATGCTTTTAGAATTTAGAAATTTTTATATAAAACATTTAAAATAATTTTTATAGGGCTTCTCTGGTGGCGCAGTGGTTGAGAGTCCGCCTGCCGATGCAGGGGATGCGGGTTCGTGCCCCGGTCTGGGAAAATCCCACATGCCGCGGAGCGGCTGGGCCCGTGAGCCATGGCCGCTGAGCCTGCGCGTCCGGAGCCTGTGCTCCGCAAAGGGAGAGGCCACAACAGTGAGAGGCCCGCGTACCGCAAAAAAAAAAAAAAAAAAAAAAATAATAGTTTTTATAGTGAATACTTGAAAAGAAAACAGAAATTTCCATTAAAATATCCCTATGAGATCTAACATGCAACCAGGGGATAATAATAGCTAATAACTATTGAGAGCTTTTAGTCAGTTTAACACTGTTCTAAGTGTTCTATATGAATTAAATAATATAAGTTTCATAACAACCTTGTGATACAGGTACTAATATCACATTATTCCTATTTTACAGATGAAGAAACTAAAGCAGAGTGGTTTCATAACTTACCCAAGGTTTAATGACTAGTTATTTAATAGAGCCAGGCTGGGACACAGTGATTGTGGCACCAAACCCCACATCCTTAAACACTGCTACACTGCCTCCCAGTAGAAGGACTAAGCTCAACTGTGGGGAGGAGGGGCTAGCTATAGTCTTCTATTTCTGACTTAAAAGGCTACTGCTTTGTTTAATAGGCTGCAGGTGTATTAGTTAGGTTCTTCAGAGAAGCAGAACCAAAAGGATATCCAGCTGACCCTTGAACAACATGGGTGTGAGATGCGCAGGTCCACTTACACATGCATTTTTTTCAATAAATATTAAAGCCCTGAAATAAGAATTAGGAAACTTTAATGTTAATTATTTGTTTACCATGGAACTTTGACAGGTCTCTTTGAAAATAATAATTATATGAAACTTTAAATTATATCTAGTAAATTTCCAATTCAATATAGCACTCATCTCTATACTATCCCTAAGACATGTTCATCCTACTACTTCCAAAACAATATTAGTAGTCAAGAGTTCACATATGCATAAGATAATCAATTTTTTGAGCAGAATAAGTATTGTCAATCTTTAAAAATCTTTCTTATATGAAGCCATAATATGTTTTCCTGCTAATTGTTTTAAGAGCCATTCTATGAAATGACAAATAATCAATAAAATTGTATTTCTGAATGTCATGCTTTTTTTATTGAGATGTAATTGCTATATAACATTGCATAATTTTAAGGTGTACAATGTATTAATTTGATACAATTTTATACTGCAATATGATTACCACCTTAGCTTTTATACTGCAATATGATTACCACCTTAGCTTAGCTTTCGTAGCTTTTAACTTCAAAATACACTAATCGTAACTCTCACAAGCTTTACCCTTTCAATGTAATTTTCACATATTTCATATTCTGGACACCCTCTGGAAACACTTCATATGGCCCAAGATTCTTCTGAAAACATACTATTCAGAAGTAAACCAAATAATTTCAAGACTGCATAATCATTATGGAGAGCAATGGGAAATTCATGACTCCTGTCATTGGTTCTGTTGTGTTATATTGATATTCTATGTTCCAATAAGTTTTTAACGCTAGTGGTTTTTTGTCTCCAATGTCTAGGTATTTTTTTAATTAAATCCTCCGAAATTACTTTCCAAAATATTATCAGTTTTCAGTTACTTCACAGAAATTACCCCAAACTTATTAGCTATTAAATCACAATTATGTGGGTCAGGGATCCAGGCATGGTGGGCCGTGTCTTCTGGCTCTGAATATTTCACAAGGCTGCAATCAAGGGGCTCAGCCACGACTGCAGTCATCATAAGGATCTGTCACATGGCTGTGTGGCAGGGTTAAATTTCTCATAGGTTTTTGGACTGAGGAGCTCAGTTGCCTGGTGACTGCTGACCTGATGCCTTTCTTCATTCCTTGCTGGATGAGCATCTCCATAGGGCAAATGGTTTCATCAGCAAGAGAGTGAGAGAAAGCCAGAAAGATGACAGTTTTCGGTAACCTAATCTTCGAAGTAACCTCCCATCACCTTGGCCATATTTTATTTTGTAGAAATGTGTCACTAGGTGAGCCCATGCTATAGGGGAGGTAATTATGCAAATAGATACTAAAATGTTGGATTAATTGAGAGCCTTTTCAGGTGCTGCCAAACACAGCATATTTTATTTTCAAAGTACAGTGTTGGTCATAATCACAAAGCTTCTGCATGCTATACTGAGTTTACATACTTAATGAAATGGCATTGAGATTTTCATCAGAAGGTGACAATTATTTCCAAGCATTACTATTAGTTTTGTGTAAAATATAACTAAGATAAATATTTTTCCATATATGGTTCAAAAACATAGTTCCTTACTCCTCAGCCATAAAAAAGAATGAAATCATGTCACTTGCAGAAATTATCATGCTAATTTGGATGGATGGATGGACCTAGAAATTAACATACTAAGTGAAGTAAGTCAGAAAGAGAAAGACAAATATGATATCACCTATGTGGAAACTAAAATATGACACAAATGAACTTATCTACGAAAGAGAAACAGACTCACAGACATAGAGAACAGACTTGTGGTTGTCAAAGGGCAGGAGGGGTGGGGGAGGGATGGATTGGGGGTTTGGGATTAGCAGCTGCAAACTATTATATATAGAATGGATAAACAACAAGGTCCTACTGTATAGCACAGGGAACCCATATTCAATATCCTGTGATAAACCATAATGGAAAGGAATATGAAAAATAATATATATATATGTATTATATATATGTAGCTGAATCACTTTGCTGTACAGCAGAAATTAACATTGTACATCAACTATACTTCAATAAAATTAAAAAAAGATAGTTCCTCTGGTAGTGTTACCAGATCAAACTATATTATTATAAAATAGAATAATTAATAAATTCCAAGGAATTACACAACATTCCTCAATAATAGATGTTCTTTAATCGACTTGGGTTGTATAGACTGTGTGTTTTCACTATTTGGATAACTGAGAATAGCTCAAACTACTAAGGATGTACAATTTCCTGTCTAGATATTATAAACATTTTTCATTGTCCAGGAAACCATCAAACTTCCAGTAGTTCAACTTATCTTGCAGGATATATGGGTGCCACATGTGTACATTCCTAAGGATTATTGATAGGACCAGAATTCTATATACTAAATATCAAATAATTTGTCTCAAAACATATGAAAAGTCTACCAAGAAAAATTAATGTCTTTGTGAAAGCAAGTATTCCTTTGGGAGAATGTAAAGCAATTATCTACATTAATGAGTTTTGTTGGAAAATTTCTTAATTATTTTAATTAGTATTTTATTATTAAAATAAAATATATGTGGAATTTAATTTTTTTTTAATTCAGGAGGATAGAAAGTTAAAATTCAAATTATCTCTCTTTCTCAACACCAAGTCTTAGTCTCCAGAGACAAGTTATACATAGTTTTACAACCCAATATCTAGTCTATTTATATATGCGGGTATACATTGAGACTGAAAGCATAAGTTTTTCTATATAAATGGGATCATAATTTAATACTATCCTGCCACATTTTTTTTTTTTTTTTTTTGCGGTATATGGGCCTCTCACTGCTGCGGCCTCTCCCGCTGCGGAGCACAGGCTCCGGACGTGCAAGCCCAGCGGCCACGGCTCACGGACCCAGCCGCTCCGCAACATGTGGGATCCTCCCGAACCGGGGCACGAACCCGTGTCCCCTGCATCGGCAGGCGGACTCTCAACCACTGCGCCACCAGGGAAGCCCCTATCCTGCCACATTTGATTTCACTTAATGATGTCTTGAGTATATAACGTGAAAGAATACACACATGCACACACATATAATCTTCATTTAAAAAAATTCTGTACATGATATTCCATTGTTTGGATGTACCATTATATATTCTAATGGTTCCATAAACATCAGTAATAATTTTTCATTAATATATAAATGCTGTGGTGAATATATATGAACTTTTATCTATTTGTTCTTTTGTGAATATATCTATAACTATATGCCTATCTACCTATCTATCTATCTGATAGACATATATCAAGTTGTCCTAGCACCATTTGTTGAAGAGACTATTCTTTTCCCCACTGAATGATTACTCTTATTGAGATATTATCTTGAGATCAATCTTATGGCAATATAAATATTTTAATTTTATTTTAATTTTTAAAATATTTTGTCCATAAAAACCATCTCTCTCTACATTTTTTTTTTTTCTGATGTGATCTGAAGTGTCTAGCAAAGAAGTCCCGTATACAGTTTTTTTCTCCTATTTATATCTAAGTATTTCCTTAGGTAATTGTAAATAGTTTTATATTTTTAACATATGTATTCACTATGTTCACTGCTAGTATTATAAATACAATTGATTTTTGTATGTGTATCCTATGATAAATACATGTGTTTATGTTTATCATGTGACCTTGCTGAACTCAATTATAAATTCCAGGAGTGTTGTAGATCTGTGTCATTGTCTATATGGAAAATAATGCTATCTGCAAATAGAAACTATTTTATCTTTTATTTCCTTTTTTTTTTCTTCTTTTTTTTTTGCCTAATTGCATTGGCTAAACTTCTAGCACTGTGGTGAAAAGAGAGGTGAAAGTGGACAAATTTCCTTGTTACTGTATTAAGAGGAGAATAGTCAGTCTTTCACTATTAAGTATAATATTAGCAGAAGGTTTTTTGAAGATGCTCTTTATCAAATTGAGGATGCTTACCTGTAATCCTATTTTTCTGAGAGTTTTTACATGAATCGGTGTTGAATTTGATTAAATGCTTTTCTGCATCATTTGAAATAATCACATGATTTTTTCTTTAGACTTTTTATGTGGTGGAATACGGTAATTAATATTTGGATACTGAACCAGCCTTTCATCCCTGGGATCAACCCTAGCTTGACATGGTGTATAATTATTTTACATACTGTTGAAAGTTCTTTGCTAATGTTAAGGATTTTTGTGTTTATACTCATGAAGGGTATTGTTCTTTACATTTAGTTTTTGTAGTGTATTTGTCAGGTTTTTGTAATACTTTAATATTAGTTTCATAAAATGAATTGAGAACTGTTCACTCCTAGTTTTTGGAAGAAATTGTATAGAATTTATATTAATTCTCCTTTAATCATTTGAGAAATTCTTCAGTAAAATCATCTGGCTCTGGAAATTATTTACTTTGAAAAAATTTTAAATTGTGAATCCAATTTCCTGAATAGTCATAATGCTGAAAAAAAAAGCGGGGGGTTCAGATAATCTATTTCTATTAAGTTTTTTTTTTTTTTTTTTGAGGTACACGGGCCTCTCACTGTTGTGGCCTCTCCCTTTGCGGAGCACAGGCTCCGGACGCGCAGGCTCAGCAGCCATGGCTCACGGGCCCAGCCACTCTGCGGCATGTGGGATCTTCCTGGACCGGGGCACGAACCCGTGTCCCCTACATCGGCAGGGGGACTCTCAACCACTGTGCCACCAGGGAAGCCCTCTATTAAGTATTGATAGAAGGGTTGTGGTGGTTAATTTTATGTGTCAACTTAAACATTATTAAACATTATTTCTGGGCATGTCTGTGAGGGTGTTTCCAGATGAGACTAGCATTTGACTTAGTGGACTCAGTAAACAAAATTGTTCTCCCCATTATCCAATCCATTAAGGGCCTGATTAGAACAAAAGTTGGAAGAAGGAGGGAAATCATTCCGTTTTGCTTCCTGCCTGCCTGCTTGAGGTGAGACATTTCATTTCATCTTCTTTGAACCTAGGAGTTGGATTTAAGCCATCAGCAACCCTGGTCCTTGGGCCTTTGGACTTGGACTGAATTATACCACCATCTTTCCTGGCCTGCAGCTTGCAGACAGGCAACCACATGACTTCTGTTGTTTGCTGTATACACTTTTATGACTGCTATAGCTTTTTGGTGGATTGACTCTTTATTCCTTTTATAATATCTATCTCTGTCTCTAGTAAGTTTATTTGTCTTGTGTCTACTTTTTCTGATATTAATATAGCCACTCCAGCTTTCTTTTTATTACTGCTTGCATGATAAATATTTTTCTACCCTGTTAATTTGCAGTTACCTATATTATTATATTTGAAATGAGTTTCTAGTAGATAGCATATAGTCAGGCAATGTTTAATCCACACTTTTAATCTATGTGTTTTAATTGGTATATTTTTGAGCATTACATCTAATATAATTATTGATATGTTAGGGCTGAAGCCTGTCTTTTCATTTTTTGTTTTCCATTTGTTCTATTTTCCTGTTTCCCTTTTTTATTTTGCTGCCTACTTTTAGATTACATTTCTTAGAATTTTATTTTGTTTGATTCAATTTTTTAGTGTATCTCTTTGTATAGCATTTTTAGTGTTTGATCCAGGTATTATAGACATATATAATTATAAATGTTTATATATAATTATAAATTATATATAAGTATAAATATTATATATAATATATAAAAGTATATGGGTATATATAATATAATGTATACATGTGTAATTATATGTAATATTATATACTACATATATGTAAAACTTATCAGAGTCTACTAGTGTAATTTTACCAGGTTGAGTGAAGTGTAGAACATTTACCGCTCTTTACATCCTTTTATACTCCCCACTGATCATATAATCTTCTTAAATATTTACTCCACGTACATTTATAACCATATCAGACAGTGTTAAAATTATTGCTTCAACTATCAAACATAATTAAGAAAACTACAGAAGGGAAGAAACAGTGTGAACACCCAAGACATGGTACATTTCTGATGAATGAAGACCACAGAGTGTTCAGAGTTGGCCCATATGAATGTGCCTTATCTGCCAATAACTTTAAACAAATGGCACCTATTACTCTCTGTCATGATTTGATCAATAGTCTCACTAAAAAGACAAACAGCCATAGAAAAAGGCAAACATTTGCAGCAAAAAGGGTTGACTGGTGATAATCACCAATACAATAATAAGTAATAAAATAATAAAATAAAAGTAAGAATTTTGGGGCTTCCCTGGTGGTACAGTTGTTAAGAATCTGCCTGCCAATGCAGGGGATATGGGTTCGAGCCCTGGTCCAGGAAGATCCCACATGCCATGGAGCAACTAAGCCTGTGCGCCACAACTACTGAAGCCCGCGCACCTAGAGTCCATGCTCTACAACAAGAGAAGCCACCGCAATGAGAAGCCCAGGCACCACAATGAAGAGTAGCCCGTGCTGACTGCAACTAGAGGAATCCCGTGTGCAGCAACGAAGACCCAACACAGCCAAAAATTTTTTTAAAAAGAACTTTACTTATAATAAATAAATTAAAACTAAGAAAGTTAATACTGTTCGCAAGTATACAGACCCAGATTGTTAAAAATTTCAAGATTTCTAAATTCTGCTTTAACACTCTGGAGACACTTAACTTTTTCTGTTTTGCTATTTACATTATTGTACTAATGAACGGCTAAGCTCTTTAACTATAGCAGTTTGTGTAGCTGATCTTGGGATCACTGTGATGACTCTATAAGACTGTTTAAGCATAAAATAGTGGAAAGGCACAGAACTTACTAGGTGGAGTCAAATGAAAGAGAGGAGTTAGGTGGATGAACCCCTGGATCAGAAAGTAGAAAAAGAGAACAGAGCATAAACTCAAATAGCTATAGGCACTTTAAGAAGAAAGATTTAATAGTTTCATCATAGCTATCCTTGAATTATCATTTGTTGCACCATTAAAAAAAAAAAGAATTGGCATACCACAAACTAAAGTCCTTGTTCAATAATTGCAGAAAATGATCTGCATCTGTATATAACTTAAAGAGGTACCTTCAAATTGTTTAAAAAAAACTCTTATAGTTTGGATTAATTTTTATATGCTATACATATTTAAAAAAACTATAAATAGTTTACATCCAGGAAATTTATTGAGATAGACATTTTTCTCATTTCCCTTAATGTCAACCATAACACAAATTAGACATTTCTATGACACTTAACAAAAGACCTTAATAAATAGAGGCATCTCAAAGAAAAAGTCACCTTAGAAAGTCATAACACTGAGCAGCAACGAAAAATATTTTCTTCTGAATATAATTATTGCTTTATATAGACATCATTCTGTTTAAAATTTCTTCCCATCAAATATCTCCAAAGATCATTTGAACCATTCAGCTTCAACTGAAAAGACAAACTTTTAAGAATATATTGCTGATCAGAGTAATCACTGTTTAAGTTCTTTAGGGAAATATTACCAATTGGGAAATTGTGTACCATTAAATCAAGATATTTCTTTAAAAGTTTAAGAGGATAGAACTGTCAAAACTAAAGAAAAGTAGAGCTAAATGTGCATCAATCATTATTTTTAGGCATAATATTTGGCTGGTATAAAGCTCTCAAATGTATTAAATGGGACTATAATAATGATTTAAAGACAATGCAAGAAAGCATAATAAAATGAATCTACATTATAGACAAGGATATACTAATTGAAATTTGCCAATTCCATCTAAGTATGTGACTAATTAGACCTATTAGGAACTACTAAAACCTTTATTAATTTTGAGTTGTACTCCTTATCCAGTGCTCTGGATGAATGTCCACGTGAAGTACAGTAGGATAGCTTGTGTTTCTTAGGATTCTGAGTAAACACATGAAGTTGGGTTATAGTCCCAGCCTTCTTTATTTGAAAGTTATTGGTTTAGATCATGGGAAATTTTGAGATCTCCTTTGACTGAACTTTGGTTCTTTGGCATTTGGAGTACTTTCTTTGTAGAAATCTTATTTGGATTATTTTTCTTTGTAGATATCTTTTTAGAATTTTTTTTCTCTTTGTTGCTATTAATTTGGTGCCTCCCTTCCCCACTGGAAACTCACTCTTCTGATTTTTCTCCTCTGAAGACTCCTGTTGGCCATTTGCTCTGTCACTATGGTGCTAACTCTGTCTGCTTTCTTTCTTGTCGGCATGATTTGATTAAGAATAAGTTGGAATTTGAATGACCTTTGGGGGGGAACTTAAGTTCTCCCCTAAGTGGTTTATCTAGGACCTCTCCCTTCCCATCATCCCAGATCCTTTTCCCTTTTTTTTTTTTTTTTACCATTTTTGATCTTCCCTTCAGATCCCTTGAATATGTCCTCCTTCAAAACTTCTACCTCCTCCTTCCTTCTGTTCACTCCTGCCAGACCTTTCCTTTCTCACTCCAGCCCCTCAGCTTTCCATAGTATTTGAGATTTTGGCCTTTTACCCCCATCAGGGGCTCTTCAAGGACTCAGCAACCCCGAAGGCAATTACTGAGGCTGACAAAACTAATTGGAAACAGCTGTATATTTTATCTACTACAAGAGTTTTGGAGACAACCATATGCCCACTTAGTTCCTCCTCAGTATCTCACTCCAAAATTAGTCCGCTACCTGCTTAATATGAGGGCTAAAGCCTCCCACCAATACTTATGAAGGAGATTTTTAAGATTTTCTTTTACCCTACCTCCTAATATTGTCACTTTGGGGGTTAGGGTTTTAGCGTATCAATTTGGGGGGTGGGGACACAAATTCAGTAAGTTACCGTCCTCAAGACCATATACAGCACCAGGGACTGTATCATTTCACTAATTCTGTGGCTGTCATTTATTTAAAAGAAATTGTGACCAGATACCACCTTGAAAATTCAGTGACAGGATGGCATGAACATAAGCATGTACTGCTTTGGGCTGTGCAGAGGTGGATTGTAGAATATGCTATTACTTCCCAAACATTTTCCCTCCAACTATAGCATTGTGAGGGCACGTTGGTTCAATTTCTAACTACTAGCATATGCATCTGTTTTCTTGAAAGATTCCTGTGCCAGCTGAGTCTGTTATACTTGTGTCCTCAGAAGCCAGAAACACTGAAAATGTAACACCCTCTGGGAACAATACACACTGATGTCTAATGAGAATTCAGGTATATATACCCCAGTGCCTTGCCCCACAGGCGAAATAAATCTGAGGCACATGTTCTCCAGTAGGATTCCAAAGTTATCTGCAATGGTAACATGCTTGACAGCAGGGCTTGTACTTGTTTTGTTTGGAGGTAAATTGAGCTCTAGAACAGTGCCTAGCACATAACAGTCAGTCATTATAAAACCTGGCATAGAGTAGAAGGTAGTATATAGTCTGTTCTGTTAAATGAATTAATTGATGAATGGATTTTCTACAAAATGATATATAAGTCACAAGACAGTGCAAAGACTTGATAACATATGTATGAATTCTATTAAAACTACTGTGTTTCTTTAGTGTGGTTGGTGGTGGGGGGAGCATCGATAATACTCATATCACTATAAATCAATCACAGTAAGTTTGTCAGCCAGTCCTATGGTGAATCCTATGCATGAAGTCAGCAGTCATTGGAGATAACACAATCAAGCTTACAAATAGTTAACAGTTGTAATTAAGTGAACCTGCCTATTGATCCTTCCTTATCTTAGTTTTGAGTAGTTAAAGAACAAGATTGAATATTCTCCCATTAGTTTTAGGTACTCAATTGTCTGAAGGCAAAGGTACAGAACTAAATGATTTATGAAGGTCTCATAGCTCTTTGAATAAAAGCTTAGCCCAATCCCAATTAAATTAAATGCTAGGAGAAGTTCTAATTAAAAGTAGAATTGTTTTTATCAACAGCCTACATTGCCTCTTCTAACTTCTTTCTATAATATGTCTGAGGACAAAAGGGATAACAAAACCAAATAAACACAAAAATATCTACAAAGCCCTGTTTATGTTAAGATGACATAAAACCTAATGTTAGAATTTTGAAGAACTCTGACAAATAGATAAAGCTGAATTGAGATAATGACAACCTAAGCTTTCTTTCATGACATCCACAGCTTTACCTCATAAAACAGAATAATTTACAAAATATAGAAAGGTATTGCATACCCTAGCCATCTCTTCCCTTGAGTCTAAGTCCCATTGTTTGGGAAAAAATGAATAAATAAACATAAATAAAAAACTGGACAGTCTTAACTCTGTTGTGCAGATATTCCTGTTAGAGAAGTTCAAATCCTGTGTCTTTCTGTTCTTCTTACAGTTTTTCTATATTCACTCAGAGAGGAATTTCTTCAAAGAAAACAAGTAAAAGATACTTATCTGAGAATAAGTATATGAAGGGACAGAGAGGAAACTAGTAGCATTTCCTAATGGAATGAGATTAATTCAATGCATCTGAAGGCACATCATCAAATCTTGGTGAAATTTGACTACTAAATATTTCATAATCTTTTCTATTCCACTGTTTTTCTCCAAACACTTGACCACTGTGGTAGCTTCCTAATATCCTCAACTCCTTTCCTCTTTTAACCTTCTTTTCTTCGAAGGTCTTTAGAAATGCATATCTTAATAGGTAAAGCCTTATTTAAAATGGCTTCTCAATGGTCTTAGAAATAAAAACAAACAAACAAACTTAGCCTATGATGACCTTAAGGTCATGGCCACATCTATAAAATTAATCTCATGTCCCTTTCTACTACTTCTTTGCACCTCAGTCACACACATTCTTCATTCTTTTTTTTTTTTTTTTTTTGCAGTACGCGGGCCTCTCACTGTTGTGGCCTCTCCTGTTGTGCAGAGCAGGCTCTGAACGCGCAGGCTCAGCGACCATGGCTCATGGGCCCAGCCGCTCTGCGGCATGTGGGATCTTCCCGGACCAGGGCACGAACCCGTGTCCTCTGCATCGGCAGGCGGACTCTCAGCCACTGCGCCACCAGGGAAGCCCACACACATTCTTTAAGTTCTCTAAACAGGACATCCTCTCTTATGTCTAATACCACTGCATATGCATTGACTCTTCAGGAAAGTTTTCCTCCCACCTTTCCTTGAGTTTGGATCATTTGTGGTCAATTCCTTGGGGAAGACTTCCCTGATCACCAGAACTAGAGCAGCCTTTTCTACCCTCCTATACTTACATCTCTCACATTATTTTAAATTATATATCTATTTAACTATTGTATTTTTTGTACTTCTTTGAACACATACTCCAGGAAATCAGAGACTCTGTGTGTTTTATTCACCATTTTATCCTTGGCAGTTAACACAGTGTCTGGTGCCTGACAAATGTTCAATATATTGTATGTATATGAATATATATATATGTAATAAATGAATGAATGAATTGAAGTAATGGGAAAAGCTAAAGTTCTGTACAGAAAATCCACATTAGATGAAGCCCTAAGAAAAGTATAATTATACACCCCAAGCTTCACTTACAGTTGCAAAACAGAAAAAGAGAATCGTTGTCTCAGAAATGCAAATAGAGCAGAGACAAGGGAAGTTAACACATCATATCAAAGCACTCTGAATATATATAACTTATTCAAGGGCAACTTAATATTCAACATAAATAGCCTGAGAAAACTACCACATAATACTCTACTGAAAGAACAAAATTAGAGCACACCACTAAAAAGTATCTATTATAGGACCTAGTATAAAATTAAGATACTTGTGAATATATTTAGTAACTTTTAATAGAATACAACAAAAATGGCTGTATTAAACATGACTAGAAAGCCTTACGGATAGGACCAACTCTGCTGAAAATATAGAAGGTTTGAGGTGAAAAGATGAAGTAGGATGATAAACTTGATGAATAAGCAAGGAAGATGACAAGGAAAATAAACAAGAGAACACTGAGAATGATGGTCAACATTGACAATCAACATTGTTTTGAATGTATAAATGAAGCAAATTATGAAAAAAACTTGTTAGGAAATAGGTACAAAATTACCATTCTATGAAAATGATATCATTATTCTAGAGATTCATGTTAAGAACTATAAAGGCTCTGACATTTTAATGAGCTTGCAACAGTTCCATGGATTCTGGTAGAAGACAGGATACTCCTTATCAGAGACAAAGGACCTATTATCATGGAACAGCATGCAGCATGAGCTCCATGTTTGCATCAGTTCTTCTTACCTCCCAAGTCCAATAAGTGTGATATGGAGTGACCCAGATAGATGCTGCACACAAAGTGGGTTTGTGTTGTACAGCTGAGGAAGTCAAAGTTTAGGAAATCTTGATTTTTTTTTTTTTTTTGTGCTCACAATGAAAAGAAAATTCACGAACCAAGTACACTCAAAACAAAACATGGAGGAAAGCTCAGGGGTATAGAATTGTCCCTCCATATCTGTGGGGGATTGGTTCCACGACCCCCACTAAGACACCAAAATCCTTGAATGCTAAAGTCCCTTATATAAAATGGTGTAGTTTTTGCCTATAACCTACCCACATCCTCCCACAAACTTTAACTCATCTCTAGATTACTTATAATACCTAATATTGGGTTGGCCAAAAGGTTCCTTCGGGTTTTCCATAACATCTTATGGAAAAACCAGAAGGAACCTTTTGGCCAACCCAGTACAATATAAATGCTATGTAAATAGCTGTAAATTCAATGTAAATCCCATGTAAATAGTTGCTGGCTTGCAGGAAATTGCTTTTTGGAACTTTCTGGAATTATTTTTCTGAATATTTTTCATGCTTGGTTAGTTGAGTCCAAGATTGTGGAACCCATGGATGTGGAGTTATAAAGCAGCTTGTATTAGTGAGGAGGCAATGACTGCTTATTCTTCACATTGATTGTTTTCAATATTAGAATTTTCTTAAATGTAGGGAATTGGTTAGCGTTTACCTCATATCAATTTTGGGGAACAGTTCTTGCCTATGATTTCCAGAGACATAAGCAAGAAGTGACCCAGGTCAAGTTAATCTCATTTGTTTTGCAAAATAAGCTAAATTAAGCTTTGCTTGTATAACTAAACTGGGAAGCCCCAGTCTTTTAAAGGTTTCTAGCAATTCTTCACAATCCTTGTTCCAGAATAGGACAATATCTTTATTTTCCTGGAAAGCAAACAAATCTAGCTTCTTCCCTAGAGGAAGGCACTATTTCTATTTAACAAGGCTGTTAGCTATATACAAATAACTTTGAAAAGATAGCCTGTTAAAAAATCTGTATTGCATCTGCTCAAAAGATGTCCAGGAAGCCAAGGTCTCCATGGAGAATTAGCTGACAACAAGAACAACAACAGAATATAAAATTATAAAATTTTTCTGCATATACAGGATAAGAAACATTTAAAAATGGAAACATATATCTTGTTTATATATGAAAGTCTCAATATTGTTGATGAGTACTTTTTGAAATTTACATTTAACTTAAAATTTTTCTAATTGAAATCTCAAGAGATAATTTTTTCCCAAAAAGCTCCTAAAATTTAACTAGTAAAATTTGCCAAGAAAAAATTTGAATTAAAGGGTTATTCAGAGAATTTTTGCATCTTGAATAACGATAGTTTTAAAAATGTAAATTGTTTAAATGTGTTGTATGGTGACAGAAAATGGTCATTTGATCAATTGATCAGAATATCATACTATGATCTGAGTATCTCTATCTCTTCTATATTTATAGTATTTCCATTTCTATATATTCCATATAGATTCCTATATGCATATCTATTTTCAAATGCAGTTCAAAAGCACATTACTTAAATCTAACAAATCAATTTTTTTACATTTCAATATATTTGAATTCAAGATACCTCTTAAAAGTAACATGTGATATGAAAGTTTATGTTTTCAAAACACAGATATAACTAAAGAGATGCTTTGTCTTACAAATTAGAAAACTGAGGAAATATGAGACTATAAAATACATACTCATTTTATATAAAGCAGTAATTTGAGCTAATTTAACTAAGTATACCCATATAGTTAAATTTAAATAAGCATACTTATATGCTTGGTTTGTATATATATATATATATATATATATATACACACATAAAAGCATCTATCTATCTATCTGCCTATCAATCTATCTATCATCCATTTACCCATCATCTATATATAAAGAGAAGGATCTCATTTAAACCAAAAGACAGCAAATGATTATGGAATTTAGAATAAGGATGTCTTCCTCATCCCACTTGTAGACTTTCATATTAAAAGAAATAGATGAATTTAAGACCTCTTTATGCCAAAAAATCATTAACAAAAACTTTAAAAGTCCAAGAAACGGTTTCATGCTATAGGATAAAGTGTTAATTTCCTTAATATTTCTTGTATTCTTACAAACCAAGTAGAAAAAGACCTTTTGAGGACACAGGTAGAAGGCAGCCATCTACCCACAGCTGGGAAAATAGCTCTCACCAGAATACAAATTTGCAGACACCTTCATCATAGCCTCCAGAACCATGAAAAAAATCAATATCTGTTGCTTAAACCATCCAGTCTGTGGTATTTTATTATGGCAGCCTAAGCAGACTAATATACTTGTAGATACTTTAAACATATTTGATAAAATGTCATCTTCATTCTTGATTTTTAAAAATAAATTAGTAAGTCAAAAATAATGGGATGTTTACTAACCCTAACCAATATTATAAAGATCAGTATGAGGATGGTTGCTAAAAAATCATTATCATTATTCTGAAAGTTACATTAAAATGTTTAAAGAAGCTAAGAAAAATAAATTAAATGTATTCTACAGACCAATAAAATTTGACATATGATTTTCACCTGAGAAAAAGGGAACCATCTATAGCAAAACTGAGATAGTTTAGTAATGCAGTTGGTTGAAAATTATATATTGAGAATCTTACACTAAGCAAATAATAGTTTGAAATGTAAACAAAAATTTCAGAGATAAAGTAAAAAATTTAGATACTTCAAAATAAAATGAACAAAACTGCAAGGAATTTAAGAAGAAAGCTCAAATCTTTAATGAAGTTCCTAGAAAAACTTTGAATAAATGGAGAAGGCACAATGGTTTCCTCTTATTTTAAAGGTTGTTGTCTTTTAAAAAAAATTCCCTATTTAAACTGTGTGTGTGTGTGTATTTATGTGCAAATAGCTCAAACACCACATTAATATTGATTTACTCTTCTTGAAGAGATTTTGGCCAATTTAAGAATTGTTTTACATTCTCTGCCAAATTTTTAACATTCAAAATATATGAAAGCTTAATTAGTGAAGTATTTAAAATACAATGTTGACTTACATTCATCGCTTACCTGTAACTGTGCAAAACACATGGCTCCCTCCTCTGCAAAGTATAAAGCTCATATCACATATTTTTCAATAATTCCAAAAAACTCACTCAAAACATTGCTGGGTTGAGTATACACTTTCTCAGGGCAAAGAACATATTAACAAAATGACTATATGTATACTATGCTATATAATATGCTGTACATATAAAAACATATAGTTGGTTATAGACTGATCTCGGTCGACAACTGGCAAGTCAATGGATCAGTTTGCAGAAAGCACAAACACATCCTTTAGAAATTTAGTAGCATCCAGAGACTGTGAGAAATTAATGTGGTTTTTTTTTCATTTTTTATCTATTTATTTTTCTAATGCAATTTCTGCCTCACTTTTTGACTCAGCCCATATATTTTCATGCTGGTTTCTGAAATTAATGGCCATATGGCATCTTGTGAATTGAACCACTTTTGAAATTCTGGTGCTAATATTTTAAAAGATCAGTCTTTTAAAAAATGCAATTTAACTCTAACATTTCCTTCAACTGTGAATATTTTGACTTACAGTGTATTTAAGAATATCCTTTGAGACGTAGCAATTTCAATAACATGATGGAAGTATTTTAATAGAAGTGAAGTGATGGAATAAGACATTTTTAAAATAAATTAGTTAAAAGTTTAATAGCTATTTGACTCTTCATTTATTTATTTTCAATTTATGTAAGTGAATGACCTTACTATGTGAGTATAGTATTGTCCTTACTCAACATAACCACATAATTATCTGATAAAATACTTGTGTAATATTTCATATATCACATTGTTATGGGTAAGGAACTTCCTTTTGTTTGAATTCTTCCTTAGTGATAATATATTCTCTCTCTCTCTCTCTCTACCTCTACCTCTCTTTTTCTCCCTCTCCCTCCCATCCCCCCCATACGTGTGTATGTGTATATATGTGTATCTCTCTCTCTCTCTCTCTCTCTCTCTCTCTCTCTCTCTATATATATATATATATGCTATCTACAATTTACATGAAGTTCCTTGAGGTCAAGCATTACTCAGTTCTCTATTCCAGTCCCTAGAGGAACATTATGCAGGTTAATATAAAGTAATCAGTAAATATTTGTTGAATTCAGCTTTACTCCATTATTTAGGATTACTATATATTTAGGATTGGTGTTGTGGTACAGGTATGTGGAGCTTGAGATTAATCTAAATTCATCATATCTAGAAGACTGATAAGAGATAAATGATTTGTATAGTTTTCCCCTGGCTCAATTCTTGAAACTTCCATATTAGCTTTAGAAAAGGGAGAGGAGCTATGAGTAAAACTATATGAGTAAAAACTATAAAACTCTGCATGATATGAGGAATTAATTTTGCCACCCTCTCTAAACGTAATTCACCAAAAGTAGAATGCGTTAAGCTATTCCACCTTGTAATGACTTTGGCAACTTAATATGTAGCTACTTGAATAAATGTTGTTCAAGACATAATAAAGTAAAACAAATTTCTGAGAATGGGTTTTGATTATTGAATAATTAAATCTGTATATGGGAAAGGAAAGATGCCACTGATATATGAAGCATCCTAGGATACAAGGCTTATGAGGACAAAAATACATTAGATTGGAAGCACAGAAATCAGCAAATGCTTGTCTAGTTATTTATCAAATGGACAGTCTCCACATTACAAGAATAGTATATTTTGTATACTCTCACCAATGCATTTGTTCCTTTCAAGTCATCAGAATCTATTATGGTATATTTTACATATATATAATATATATTTTTAAATCTCTTTTTTGAATTTTCACATTTTGATTAATAATTTTCAGTAGATTTTATATCAAAGAGAAGGGCAATATGTATTCTTTTTTATTGTGGTAAAAAACACATAACATGAAGTTTACCACCTTAACAACTTTCAATGTACAGTACGGTTGCGTCATCTATATGCAGATTGACATGCAACAGATCTGTAGAATGTTTTCACCTTGGAAGACAGAAACTCTATACCCACTGAGCAAAAACTTCTCTTTTCCCCTCTTTCCAGACCCTGGCAACCACCATTCTACTTTCGGTTTCTAAGAGTCTGACTACTTTGGATACCACAGATAAATGGAATCAGGCAATATTTGTTTTTTTGTGACTGTCTCATTTCACTTAGCATAATGTCCTCCAGGTTCATCTATGTTGCAGCATATGATAGAATGACCCCCTTTTTAAGGCTGAATAATATTCCATTGCATGTATATACATTTTCTTTATCCATTCATCTGTTGATGGGCATTAGGTTACTTCTACCTCTTGGCTATTGTGAATAATGCTGCAATGAACATGAGAGAGCAGATATCTCTTGAAGACAGTGATTTCATTTCCTTTGGATATATACCCAGAAGAGGGATTGCTGCATTATATGGTAATAGTATTTTTAATTTTTTGAGAAATGTGTATACTGTTTTCCATAGAGGCTGCACATTTTACATTCCCAACAGCAGTGAATGAGGGTTCTAATTTCTCAATATTCTCTCCAACAATTTTTTTTATTATTATTATTTTAAAATAAATTAACTTATTTATTTTGGGCTGCTTTGGGTCTTTATTGCTGCGCGGGCCTTCTCTAGTTGCGGTGAGTGGGGGCCACTCTTCATTGTGGTGCGCAGGCTTCCCATTGCAGTGGCCTCCCCCGTTGCGGAGCACGGGCTGTAGGCACACGGGTTTCAGCAGTTGTGGTGCATGGGCCCAGGTGCTCCACGGCGTGTGGGATCTCCCTGGACCAGGGCTCGAACCTGTGTCCCCTGCATTGGCAGGTGGATTCTTAACCACTGTGTCACCAAGGGAAGTTCCTATTTTGTTATTTTTGTTTGTTTGTTTTGTTTTGTTTTGATAGTGGTCATACTAACAGGTGTGAGGAGATATCTCATTGTGGTTTTGATTTGCATTTCTCTGATGATTACTGATGTTGATCAACTTTTCATATGCTTGTTGGTCACCTGTATATCTTCATTGGAGAAATGTCTAATCAAGTCCTTGGACCATTTTTTTTTTAAATCAGTTATTTGTTTTCTTGTTATTGAGTTGGAATTCCTTATATTTTGGATATTTGCCCCTTATCAGATACATGGTTTGCAAATATCTTCTCCCCTTCCATAGGTAGCATTTTCACTCTTTTTGCTATGCAGAAGTTTTTAAGTTTTATATAGTCCCATATGTCTATTTTCACTTTTGTTGTCTGAACTTTTGGTATCATACCCAAGAGCTCACTGCCAAACCCGGTGTTATGAAACTCTGCCCCCTATTTTCTCTTAGGAATTTTATACTTCCATCCCTAAGATAAGGACTTTAATACATTTTTGAGTTAATTTTTGATTTGGGATCATTGGTAGGCACATATTTTTTACTCTTAATGTCACTCCACCATTATAATACGTGATAGGGATATTCATTTCCCATTTTAAACCACTGCAACGTGGTGATATAAGACCAAATGTTATATTTTCTTACTATTCTAGTTCTATCTATTTTCGTTTTGACAGATTTTTATTTTCCCTCCTTTTTAAAATTTAGATCTGCTCCATCCCAAAGCACTATTAGATTTACTGTTATATTTTATTCTTCACGTTTCTATTTTAGGAAATTGTTAACTAAGTTTCTCTGAGAGATACCAATTTCTTTGTACACCTACATTGATTCACTGTTTCAGCTTTTACCTGAATACAAAATTTAGAACTTTAAGAGTGCCATCTTTAGAAAGGGGTTAAGTTCTCTTAAGAAATTATTTAAGTAAAAGTCAGAGACTCTGTTCACTTTTTTCTAACCATTAGGCATGAAAGATTTTTTTTTTCCTTTTGCTTTAATGTCTCAAGAGTAGAGATTTTGCCCCTGCCTTAGGTACAGTTGATAAGAGTGACTCTTCCATTGTGAAGCTCTGAAGACATGACCTGTTTTCTGCTTCTAAGGACCAAGGTGATTCAATTCTCTTTTTTATAGTTGAAATGATTAACAGTGAAAACTATAGCTTTTCTTCTTAGGGTAACTAAAATTTTGAGATTTCTCTCTCTCTCTCTCTTTCTCTCTCAGTCTCTCACTCTCTCTCTGTCTCTGTCTGTCTCTCTCTATGTGTGTGTGTGTGTGTGTGTGTATGTGTGTGTGTGTGTGTGTGTGTGTGTGTTATAATGTGTGTATACAATATATCCATATATGTGTATATGTATGTATGTATTTACAAAGTAACACAGATGCGTAATTTCTCAGGACAAAAGTTAAGATATTAAAAGAATATCAGGCAGATGCTTCATGCTTTCCACCTTTCTCTTTTGTAACTTATAAATGATTTCTGGAGAAATTGAATGGCATAGGCCTTCAATTTTGAGGGTGGTACCACGTACTCTGACTCTTTCAAGATTATCTCCTTTTGCAGGTGACTCAGGGCTTGTAGCAAGGATTTTCCCAGGTTTTTGTAGCAAATTCTGTTGCAAGTGTATGCAGTAATAGGAACTCATCTGTCTTGATGATACTGTTTCCATTTAGTACAAATATAAACTCATAAATAAATTATTCTCACACAGAGCTAAGTTCTAGTTATTCACAAGCTGAGGAAGATCTAATCAGCAAATCCACTGAGCTATCAGAAGTTTAAGTCTGACACAAAGCAAGAAGAGATGAACATGTTATTGTGGGGTTTGGTCATTATTGAAGTGTTAAAGCATTATATGAGTATGGTTAGCTAGGCTCTAAACAAACCAGTTTTCCTATGTCTCAAAATATACACAAATTCTCAGTCAGCAGTTCATCATTCAACAATCATCCTGGACCATGTTTCATAAATCTAAAACCAAGTCATCAATACTATCCCACAACATACCAGCCAGGTTTCCCCTCTTTTAATCCATGTTAGAGAAAAATGCAATATTTTCTAGTTACCTAAGCCCTTTACCTTTGCCTGTGGTTTCCTAGTCTTGTAAGGTACAAAACCTGTATTCTATGCTTTACCTATTTCGGGTACAAAATAAAACTCGGGCGCCACAACTACTGAGCCTGCGCTCTAGAGCCCGTGCGCCACAACTACTGAGCCCACGTGCCACAACTGCTGAAGCCTGCGTGCCTAGAGCCCATGTTCTGCAACAAAAGAAGCCACCACAATGAGAAGCCTGCGCACGGCAACAAAGAGCAGCCCCCACTTGCCACAACTAGAGAAAGCCCGTGTGCAGCAATGAAGACCCAACACAGCCAAAAATAAAAAATTAAAATAAATAAATAAATAAAACCCACCTCATTCCCTTTAGCATTCTTCTTAAACTCTTCAGTGCCCCATTTCAGTTATCCAAACAATGATTTTCTATCCTCCTGTAGAAAAGAGAACACTGATACTTGACACTCCCCTGATGAACCTATTTTGTCCAGTTATATCCAAGGAACAAATATTTGTCTCTTTCCACCTGTTTGCTGGAGCAAACTCAGACAATGAAGCATAGTGTGGTGGCCTGTCGAGACTCATTCTTTGCAAAGGGCCAAACTGTTTTGGTATTTTTGAGGATGACATACAAGAACAGTAACAAAAACCTTTCATTCATTCTGTCACTTTTGCTGATATACTCTGTTGATTACTGATACCTAAATTGTGTCCATCATTGCTCCATCTTCAAAGGGGAGATAATGTCTCCAAAAGAACTGCTCTAGATATCTGGAATGCTTGCAAGAAGGGGAGCATGGCACCTCCTTCCCCAATTGGACAATTCTAAATTACTGAATGCATCTGAGATATCCTAAAAACTGGAAGCAGGTGATTGAAATACCTTGTTTGAGGGCAATGATGAGAGCAAACCAAAGCTGTAACTTACCCGTTTGATCCCTTAATAAACTTTTTACACTAGTATTACAAATACATCACTCCCAACACCACTGGGCTGTAAGCTATGGAGGACAGGGATAATGTCTTACTCTGTCTTGAATTTGCAGACATTGGCAAGACACTAATACCTAAAGTATAGTCAATAAATAATGGTTGAATAAATCCATATTTGTGTGATAAATCTATCTTCCCTTTCTTTCCCTTTTCATATCACACTTTAAGTTTCTGTCAAGCATGCTATTTTACTTTATTTTGTAATTTTACCATCTTACATTAGTTTTTGTAGTGATCCTTAGAGTCAGACAGGTTATCCATTGCACCACTGGCCCTCCTATTAATCCTTCCAGTCAGTCTAGGAATGGTTGACTCTCTGCTTAAGCACAAAATGTTCTGAATAGTATACTGTTATCTATAGGTACTGTGTGGTGCAGCAGATCTCTAGAGCTTAATCATCTTTCATAAAAGAAACTTTGTACCCATTGAAAAAACAATTCTTAAGAACCATTCTTAACATTTTACTTCCAAACTTCTAAACAAAAGAGAAAAGAATAGATAACTCTTGAATATTTATTATATACCAAGCACTAGCTAGGGATAGTCTTTATATAAAATTGTACTTAATCTTCACAACAACCACATGCAATAGATGTAATGAACAACTATTCAAAGTTTTGATCACAGGTGTAATAAAGTTTTAAATTGTATACTTGTGTATAAATAACTGATATGAAACCAGTTATAAACAGATTTCTGGCTTCATATAATTTCACACATATATGAGAAAAAATACAGATTCTACTGTAAACGTCAGCCTTGGGTGCATCATAATTATGAATCTTATTTCCTCAAGAATTAAAGAAAACTCAGAATAGCAACTCTCGAGATCTATATCCATAGGTACTCTACCAAAAGCCTGCATTTAATTTATAAATTACTCACTTTGTATTATTAAAATGCTACAAAAAGAAGGAAATCTTCCACTTTGTAAGCAGTTATGTGACTAATGGAAGAGCCTTTATGACCATCCTCTTGGAAGAAATAAATAAGTGCAAATAATTATTCACATACATATTTAAAAGTTGAACAGCTTACATTTTTATGATTTGGAAATCTTGTAAGAGAGGTGTTGAATGGTACTTCACATTGTTATAGGAAGTACTATGATATAATAATTTTTCATACGCTTATTACAAAGTAAATATTTTCCATGTATCTATATTATAATAACAATTTTTGAAGGCTGAGTATCATTCCTTTACAAATGAATTTCAAATCAGTTTTAGCTAAAATAAGAATGTGATGTCATCATTATTAATCTAATTCAATTGTCTGAGTGTCTTTCCTTATTTTTAAAATACAGAGGTTGTAGTGGATCAGTGATTTTAAAACTGCAGTATATAAATTGTCTCAGGGCTACAGAATTTTTTTAATAACCTATAACCAGTATTTTAATTCAAATGATAAGATAGAATATATTAGAATAGAAAATGAAAGTATGGTTCATTTGTTATACGGGTAATTTTTAATAATCAACATATATGTGCGTGTGTGTATATGTGTGTGTACTAGGCCAAGATGAAAAAAGAGTGTATTGTTCTTGTGGATCATGATCAAAATTTTCCAGATCACTATATGCTAAATCACTGGCTTTGGTGAAGATATAGATTTTTTTGATAATCAGATGAAATTTAGGCTTATGCAACATTTCCATGCCAATTAATCAGAATTTCCCTAAAGGTCTTCCATGGATTAATCCCATATTGAACTAAGAAATGCAGGACAAGTAACAATGTACTATATATGTTTTAATTGCGTTTCTAGCTTTATATGTCCTAATGATGGTATTTTTGCACTTATTAAATACCCTAAGTAGGAGATAGGTATTAGATAAAAACCACTAATTACAATGAAAGTAAAGGAGGTAAACCCCTGGACTTTCAACTGAAATGGGATTAGGATGACTTAAATTGGGAGGTGATGAAAATGCAGCTGAGTTGAAGGAATAATAGATGAGGTCTAGGAGACATGCACTGATAAAGATATAAATTCAGGGCCTTCATTTATTCAGTACCTATACATTAAGCATACACTATATGTCAAGAACATAATAAGAACTAATGATACTACAATGAAGAAAAAAGATAAAAATTCTCCGTTTATGTAGCTTGTGTTCTAGTGGGACCGAAGGGAAAAGTGCATGGAACGTGGTTTTCATGGTTGAGGGCTGACAAGGCAGGCGTACCAAGTGTAGGAAGGTGAATTTTGTGGGAACAGTACTATGAACCAGAAGTTGTTTAAATTAACTTGGCAACTTTAACAAAAAATATAGAAAAAGATGTTGGAGTAGGGTTTATTTGCGGACACCTAACATATAGGTAAGAAAACAATGAAGAAATTTTGAAATAATCAAACTATCATTTTTGTTTTAAGCACAATATTGAAATCTTCTCTCAGGGTGTAGTTTCATTCTTATCCAACAAGATTTAAAGTTAGGAGAAAAATGAGGATCCTATTAATATAACCTAACTATTACTTTGAAGAAAAGACAATATAATTAGTTCTCCATATGACAGAAAGTAAAACCTCATATCTATATAAACATCTAGATGAAAAACAGAAAGAAAATTGGCTAAAATAACAATAAAAACAAATCTTCAAGCCATATATCCTCAAGAGTGTGCTGTCAAGTATATAATTTTCAAACAATAAATGCATTTATAAGTGATTTTAATCCTCTGTATGACTTTTCAAATATTTTGTTAATATATAGATATGCAGAGACACATATAGACACTCATTTCACAACTAGGATTGTCTGAACTTTTCAGTAATACCATCAAAATGATCTAGTCAGTAGGAAAAAATTAGTTTTCAAATTCCAGAAAATATTCTCATGCTACAGAAATATGCCATGTATATTCTCTTTACATACAATTTAAAATTTTACGTATAGAATGGGAAATCTCATATTTTCAGCAAAACTGAATTCATTTTATAAATCTGAACTAGAAAAAATACAATTTTGGAACAATTAGACATCTGTTGCACTGTTTGTCTTCTCATTACATTGCTTTTTAAAAAGGTAACTGCAGATTTACATATTTGATATAACCCAATTCATCATATGTATTTTAGCATTTACTGAATTCCATGACAGTTTTAGAATAATGAATGCCAACTATTGCACTTGAGAATGAAATAAGTGAATCATTGATAATTTGCAGAAATAAACTATTATTTACCTATGTTCACTTTATTTTTTCATCTTTGGATAAAGATACGTTAAACACATATCCATATCAACCCTTATATAGTGTGTGATTCTATTTCCCACACTTTATATTGGAAATATAGTTATACGTTTATTTTCATGTATAAACTATCACCTGCTGGAGGGCAGAAAACAATCTTTTAAGTCATTATTGGTTTAATCTTCATTGCTGTTCTTCTAAAACTGATATATAGTTGTTGTGGCATTTTTGAAGAATGAGTAAAAGATTGAGAAAACCTCACCTCCATTCCCTTGAGTTCAGGGCAGTAACTGTCGACATTTAATTAACTCAATAAATACAGGTTTATAACCTCTACTATTCCACATTCTAAAATAAGCATGTTTAACTTTTATAATAGGAGCAATATCATTTATTTTTATTTTAAAACAATATATTAATTTTAAAATCTTATTGAATTTTTATAGATAACATTTCAGATATAACCTGTTTTACACTTTTTTTAAAGTGAGTTCAGGAAGACTCCTATTCAGAATGAATGCTCATTATTTTTTGATCAGAATTCTATAGTCAGCTTCTTACTGAAGGTTAATCCCTAAGAAGTAGTCCTCAGTGTTTCTTGGATGGATAAAAAGATTTAACAAGAATACTTCTGTTGTTTGTAAGGTAACATTATGTTGAAATTTATGCTCAAACTAATGCAATTTTCTTTTACTTTTAGTCAGCTCTTACCCTCATGGAGCTCTCACCCAACCATTACTGTGTTTTGGCCATTTTGCTAAACATTACATGAAAATGGGAAGGAGGTAAACTATTACCATTATACACTATTATGATGCCCTTTTTATCTAACTCAATTTAATCCATACCATAACCCTGTGAATCATGTCTCTGAATTAAGAAAATAATTGCTCAATATTAACTTAAAGAAATCTAATACTGAACCTAAATAATCTCAGATAGGTAGAAAGGTTTTAAATGTAACTTCCTCCATTTTCCTCTTAGAAGATCTTCAAGGCAAAGTAGTTTTGAAAGACCTACAATGGACTGTAGCAAGAGGGTGGGAGGGAGGGAGACGCAAGAGGGAAGAGATATGGGTACATATGTATATGTATAACTGATTCACTTTGTTATAAAGCAGAAACTAACACACCATTGTAAAGCAATTATACTCCAATAAAGATGTAAAAAAAAAAAAAGAATGGTCTTTTGCAAGTCAAATCATCACACCTCCACTTAAAATCCTCCCACGACTCACGTAGCTGTTGGAGGATTGCACATGAAATCCCCTGCTATTTTTAGGTTACATTAGTTTCCATAATTTCTTCATCCCTAATAGCATCAATGAGCGCAAAAAACATCATTTAAAATTATTAATGATATTGATAGTATATAAGGAATTTAACCCATTTGCTGGCAGTTTTTAATGTGTGTGTGTGAGAGAGAGAGAGAGAGGAACTAACAGGTTGCAATTATTCTTATTCACACAATACACATCTAAAGAGAAAAGCACATCCATGGTTTTTTTGCCTCAATAAAAGTGATCCTTCTATAGAAAAGGATCTGAAAAGAACATCCAGCTCAATACTTTTACAGACAGGAACGTTGAAAATTAAATAAGTGACTTGTTTATGTCTTATGCACTGTGATAGAGACACTAGATGGGGATTTATATGTAACTCCTGATTCTCATGCCAACACTGCCCATGTCACTGTTTTGTCTTGTTATATTTTTAACTGTGCACTTGCTTCCTCTTCAACCATCATCTAAACCTATTTTATTTGCATACAGATATTACACCAAACTTATGCCTACCTAAATCCTAACCTCATCTTTCAACACTTTTTTCTTTCTGTGTCAGTTGTTCCGCATTAAACTACTTTTCTTTCTCCTTACTCCTTAATTTTTTATATTTCTATGTTTTATCAATGCTCATGTATTTCTCATCCCTCAAGACCCAGATTAAGTACCATCTTTCTATAAAACATTACTCTTTGAATTCTCTTGGCAGGGTTGTTTCTTTGTGATCACATAACCCCTCAGACTTCCTTCTGCAAGTAGAAAGATTATGAGCTATATGTGCAGTGCTTAAAAGAACTGATTCTGGAACCAAACAGCCTACGTACAACTTCTTGATCTGCAACTTAATCAAATGTTACACTTGGATATTGAAATAAAAACAGGGATAACAATGGAAACTATTTCATTAAGTCATAGAAAAAGAGTAAGAAAAATCTTTGATGATTTTTTTATCCTCATATTTTCCTCAAATTGGCTTGAAATTAGTTTCTTCCAAGTTTCTCTATGTTAATATATTCAAGGAACTTTATAACATAATTCTTATGTTTGCATATCATAGATAGTAAAACTCCTGATGTGCAACAGAAATCTAATAAGTGTTTACTGTATGAGTGAATAAATAAACTGAGCATCTGTAATCACATAACAAATGTTCTAGCCAACAGTGGGTTCTTTAGAATACCATATTCAGAAATACAATGTTTTGACATTCATAGTACAAAAGATACTTGGATTTGATAGATATTTATATTTGGATAATAATACTCAAACAAATAAGACAGATGTATATTAACACCAGAGTTGAGTGGAGTAGCTGGAAAAAAAGATTTTGCAATTGCTATCTAAAATCAGTTATCCTCAAAGCAATTTATTTTGTTCTATCATTATCATTTATATCACAGTTTTCCTGTACTTGGCATAGCAGAATAACCAAAATTTACACGTGTTATGTTCTTGTATGTGTTCTAAATGTTCCTTTCACTGACAGTTTAATTACTGTCACTTAAGTAAGCAAAAAAAACAAAACAAAAACAAACAACTTTGTAAGGGGGAAAAGATATTGCAGCTAATTAAATTTGTAGCTAAGCACAAAGGAAGAAAAGCAACTTTCTAACTGAAGTTTAGACAATTTTCCAAGCTAAAAAATGATTTATGGATAAACATAATTGTGACAAACTGTTTAACTAATAGCATTTGCATTCTCTTGGTTGTAACAGAAATATATAGTATAATTACATTAAGAATGAACTAAAAATTCTTATCTATATTTTTATTTTCCTAGATTATTTATGAAATAACATTCCAAAATAATGAGCCAATTTTGAATGTAAAATTTTATTTTAATGCAGGAGAAGAAAGACATATGAGCAATTTTCTAAAAAAAAAAAAAGGACTGGGAGGGCATTATGCTAGGTGGAATAAGTCAGACGTAGAAAGACAAATACTGTATGATATCTCTTACATATGGAATCTAAAAAATACAACAAACTACTGAATATAACAAAACAGAGACTCTCAGATATAGAGAACAAACTAGTGGTTACCAGTGGGGAGTGGGGGAGGGGATACAGAGGGGTGAACGAGTGGGAGGTACAAACTATTGAGTGTAAGATAAGCTAAAGGGATGTAGCATACAGCATGAGAACACAGCCAATATTTTGTAATAACTGTAATTGGAGTGTAATCTTTAAAAATTGTATAAAATTTTTTTTTAAATTTAAAAAGTACAATGTCATTTGTCATTACTGATACATGTTTATATATAGCAATGATGACCCTTTCCTCCAACTAACTCTAATAACAAGATTACATAATTATTTTTTAATTTATTAAATCATAGCAACAGGCCTAAAGCAATAATTTTCAATGTGTGGTCTCTTTAGCAGAAGTATTATTTTCACTTGGGAACTTGTTAGAACTGTAAATTCTCAAGCCCTACCAGAGAACCATTAAATCAGACACTCTAGAGTTGGGTCCCAACAATCAGTATTTAACAAGTCCTTCAGGTGGTTCTGACACATACTAAAGAAATATTCTCAAATAAAAAGATGCATATTGATACCAGAATTAAATGGAGGAGAGTAGATACATGGTAATAACCCGAGTATAATGGGGGACACTAAACCACTGTTTTAGACATCTAAAGTTCTTAGAGATAATCAATTTTGCCTATGGCACATAAAAAATCAAGGGCAGGAATGGTTAGATCTCTTCTATACTGATTTAAGTTAATCAACATTTTGGAAATAGCTTTTTATGTGGCAACATCTTTATTTCTTCAGTATGTCAAAAGTTGCAATGCCTGAAAACAATCTAACTTTACTATTAAAACAACTGCTTCATGAGACTAGTTTAACACTTAACTTCGTAAACATTTGGACAAGGGTGTGGCAAGCCCAAATTGACTGCCTCTTTCAAATTCTAAATTGTGTTTCCAGGAAGACAGTGGGTGAAAACCCTGACACTTATTTATGTGATTTCTTATTCAATTGCATGTTCAATTTCAAATTTATTAATTTATTCAACAAATGTTTATTGAGCATTTAATTTATCCAGGCACTAAGTTAGAGGAAGATCTCTCCTGATGCTTCATAAACAGATGATATCAGCTTTAAAAAGGAAATTCTTGAGAGCTACGGAGAGGCCCACTTCTTGAATTTCTTTGATCCATGTGGACTATCAGCAGGTAGTTTCTAAAAGAGTACTGGTTACCGTCACTTTTTAAATATAGAGCTACTGTTGGTGTGTGTGTATGTGTGTGTATATATACATATATATATATATAAAGAGAGAGAAAAAGAGAGAGAGATGTGGGGGAGTGAGAGCTCTGAAGTTTGCTTTTGGCATCAGTCATTATATGAAGCAGAGTGATACTTCAGTTGCTTCTTACTGATAATCCCTCCATATTTGCATGTTCATATTTGATGTGGAAATTCAAAGTTTGCTTCAATAGTTAAATAAAGTTCTACTTTCTAATCCAGTGACACTTTTTGAAAAGATTCCTTGTGGTAGGCAATGAACTGAGTACATGACAAAATCTCTAATAACTTCTCAACACACAGACATATTAGATACACTTAAATGTAATAAATAATTAAGTCATGTTGACACCAAAGAAGGATTTATAATTCAGAAATAAATATATTACCAAAAGAAGGCCACAAATATAGATACATTGATGTAAGTTGGTGCCACTACATAGTTCACACATTGTAAGTGGTTTAAAACTTGGCACCAAAATAAAGCCAAAGCCAGAAATACATTATCCAGATATGAAATGGAGTTGAAATGGTGCCACTGTCCAGTTTTATGGTTGAAATTGCCAATGGTGGAGAACTAGGGTTGAAATAAACCAAATCTAGAACAAAATAAAACAATGTTTGTCAACCCCTATGTTAGGAAACCAAGCCGAGATAGCTACGTAAGGACTGATAGGGAGTTCTATCCTACAGGACCTAGGCAGACGTATTGATACCTTGAGACTGGTAAATTGAAAAAGAATCACTAGTTAAATTAAAGGAAAAAATATAAGAAAGAAATAACAAGTGTAACAGTGTGTGTGCTCCATATTGTTCATTTTGAAAAAAGTAACTATAATATTAGAAAGATCTGATTTTGTTTTTTTGTTTGATTTTTTTAGAAAGATCTTATTTTTTATACTCAGAACTTTGGTTTATGTGAGAAACATCATTAATCAGTAAATATTTCAAACTTATTTTAATCTGTAACGTCTCTGCACTTTGCTTCTCCGGAGGTGATTTTATTCCTAGCTAAATTCTACACTGTAGTATTCTCATCATATTACATTTATATTTTGCAGTTTTATAATCACCTTTGTTATTCAGATATATTTATGTGTACAGTGCTAGAGTCTATATTGGATATTCAAGTTTATCTATGGGAGTTTGGTGTTTAAGAGGAATGTTGAGGTCCTGGGCCTTATCCCTGGTACCAACAGACCACTGCATTTTAAAGAAGCTTTCAAGTGTTGATTGTCTGATGTATATGAAGGGATGATGAGACCCCAGGACATCACACGAGTGGGCATACTACTGAGAAAGTGAGTTTTGACAGTATTTGCAAAATCGTCTCTTCTACCTTTCTTGATGATGCCTTTACCATAGATTATGAAAAGTGTATTGTTATAAATTTTTAGAGCATTATTTATTTATTTATTTTTGCGGTACGCGGGCCTCTCACTGTTGTGGCCTCTCCCGTTGCGGAATACAGGCTCCGGACGTGCAGGCTCAGCGGCCATGGCTCACGGGCCTAGCCACTCTGCAGCACGTGGGATCTTCCCAGACCAGGGCACGAACCCGTGTCCCCTGCAGCGGCAGGTGGACTCTCAACCAGTGTGCCACCAGGGAAGCCCCTGTAGACTTTTTAATGATGGCCATTCTGACCGCTGTGAGGTGGTACCTCATTGTAGTTTTGATTTGCATTTCTGTAATAATTAGCAATGATGAGCATTTTTTCATGTGCCTACTGGCTATCTGTAAGTCTTCTTTGGAGAAATATCTATTTAGGTCTTCTGCCCATTTTCGACAGGGTTGTTTGTTTGCCTGTTTTTTTTGTTGTTGTTGTTGTTGCTGTTGTTATTGAGTTGTATGAGCTGTTTGTATATTTTGAAAATTAAGCCCTTAACAGTCACATCATTTGCAAATATTTTCTCCCAGTCCATAGGCTGTCTTTTTGTTTTGTTTATGGTTTCCTTTGCTGTGCAAAATCTAAGTTTGATTAGGTTCCATTTGTTTATCACTGCTTTTATTTCTATTGCCTTGAGAGACTGACCTAAGAAAACACTGGTTCAATTTATGCCAGAGAATGTTTTGCCTATGTTCTCTTCTAGGAGTTTTATGGTGTCATGTCTTATATTTAAGTCTTTAAGCCATTTTGAGTTTATTTTTGTGTATGGTGTGAGGCTGTGATGTTGGAGGGGATGTGGAGTAAAGAGAACCCTCCTGTACCGTTGGTGGGAATGTAAATTGTTGCAGCCACTATGGAGAACAGTATGGAGGTTCCTCAAAAAACTAAAAATAGAGTTTCCATATGATCTAGCAATTCCACTTTTGGACATATATCCAGACAAAACTATAATTCAAAAAGATACATGCACCCCTATGTTCATAGCAGCACTATTTATAATAGTCAAGACATGGAAACAACCTAAATGTCCATCAACAGATGAATGTATAAAGAAGATGTGATATACATACACACACAATGGAATATTACTCAGCCATAAAAAGACTGAAATAATGCCATTTGCAGCAACATGGATGAACCTAGAGATGATCATACTAAGTGAAGTTAAGTCAGAAAGAGAAAGACAAATACTATATGATACCACTTATATGTGGAATCTAAAATATGCCACAAATGAACTTATCTATGAAACAGAAACAGACTCAAAGATATAGACAGCAGACTTGTGGTTGCCAAGGGGGATGGGGGAGGGAAGGATTGGGAGTTTGGGATTAGCAGATTCAAGCTATTATATATAGGATGGATAAAAAACAAGGTTTTACTGTATAGCACAGGAAACTACATTCAATATTTTGTGATAAACCATAATGGAAAAGAATGTGAAAAAGGATATACATATGTATAACTGAATCACTTTGTTGTATAGCAGAAATTAACACAACATTGTACATCAACTAAACTTCAACAAAATTTAAAAAAAACAAACAAACTACTCTTTAGGGGAAAAAAACGTCAGTTGAAATTCCCCAAAAGGAGCTAAATAATGGCAACATTTTCAAATATTACTCTAGTAGTATTTTTTTTTTTTTTTTCGGTACGCGGGCCTCTCCCTGTTGTGGCCTCCCGCTATTGTGGCCTCTCGCGTTGCGGAGCACAGGCTCCGGACGCGCAGGCTCAGCGGCCGTGGCCCACGGGTCCACGGGCCCAGCCGCTCCGCGGCATGTGGGATCTTCCCAGACCGGGGCACGAACCCGTGTCCCCTGCATCGGCAGGCGAACTCTCAATCACTGCGCCACCAGGGAAGCCCCACTAGTAGTATTTTTATTCATCTATTAGTGGGGTGGAGTGGTAGGCAGAATTAAAATTATCTAACTCAGCTCTGTCAGTAAGTTGGTAATTTTAATAATCACCTAGCCTTCTTTAAAACCTTGTATCTATGAGCAGCCCATAAGGTTACAATGGGAAAAGGCAATGTTAAGTTATGCAAATGATTTAACAAAAGATACATGAATGTCAGGGAAGTTAGGATTACAATCAAGCTTAGTAGATAAATGTTTAGATTCATCCTTTTCATCAATAAATTAAAACTATATAAAAAATTGAAACAATCTGTTTATTAAGATGTAAAATCAATTGGTTATTTTGAAACTACCAGTTGTATTTAGTCAGTAATAATGAATGAAAGTAAACACCAATATTAGACTGAATATTAGAGAACATAAAACACAAGTAATAGTGGAAAACACAAGTAATAGTGGCTCTTCCTGTTTTCCCCTTTAACTCTCAGTGGTCTTGGCCTCTTTATGATGTCACCTCTCAACATCACTAATTTGAACTCACAGTGCTTAACTCCTGGCAAATCATAGGTGGGGGAAATGTCTGTACCAAGACTGTAAGTCCTCTTGTCAAATTTTATGTTTTAAAATAACTGAAATGCTCTAGTTAACTTTACATTTATTCTCTTTAATGTAAAGAGATGTTTGTTATATTATTATTATGTCACCGACAAACAAGAGAGTGTGTGTTTAACAGACACTTATGTTCTCAAGCAATATAATAAGTTGTTCTGATCCAAGACTTAACTATTTCATTCACTTGGGTAAAATATATACATGGCTATGGATAATTCTTTTTCCATGTGATTCTTCATTTTTTTTATCATATTGTATTTTGGATCATATAGAATGAAAGAATTCATGATTGACATTCAGATAACTATCATCTCCTTAGAGGCCATTTGGAAATTTATAAGAACATTTTTTTTGTCACAGTGACTAAGGAGTGCTGCTGAACTTTAGAGAGTATGGGTCAAGGGTGTTAAACCTTTGGTAGTAAGTGGGGCAGCCCAACACAAAGAAGAACAACTAAACACTAATTGTATCCCCTTGAGAAATACTGAGTATGCAAAAGTACTTTGCAATGAAAAGCAGACTATGCAGACATGGGAAGTTTGATGATAATAGTGTCCATATTCTTAATTTATCTTGTGTTAAAGTGAGGTAGGAAAATAAAACCTTTCAATTATGTATACCATTTTACTGTGAAGACATGGAACAAAGGCAAAGGCATGTAACTCTGGAAATATAAAGGAAAGTGTAACTGGGTTTTCTTTGGACATTACTGTTAAAGAAAAGATAAAACACAAATCTTGAAAATAAAACAGGCTTCCCTGTGCCTACCTCATTATAATACAATCACTACTTTAAAGGACAATCTTTAGTAAAATGTTTGACTGTATTTGTCCTGATTACTTTAGATGTTGAGTGACTTGCTCACTATTACACAGTAATCTCTGCTTGGGAATACACCATGACAGAATAACATCATATTGTACTTACTTTAAAATGTTTAAGCACAATAAAATATTGATTTCATTACTACTATCATGAGGATTGTGTAGCTTTCAAATAACTTCACCATAATGGTTAAAAACCTATTTTTGGTTTTATGACTATTTCTTTATGTTGTTTTCTACTGTAATCCCCAAACTCTTGTGCTATTGCAGAATAAAAGTGCGGTTGAATTCACAATCAAATGGCCTCATTGTTAGCCAATGAAGCCCACATAAAAATCCTTAATTATCATATTTCCTTAGGCTCAAGTGGCAACTTCCCATTCTCTTAACAGAGAATTTGAGATGAGAAAATAATTTTCTGCTTGTCTTTCCTCTGAACTCTTCTAACAATGATAGGAACTTAATATTAGACTTACATTTCTGTGCCATGACTACCAACTTTGTACTTGATAAAGAAAATTCTCCTCTTTGAGCTCAGTACACCCCCTGCCCAATTAATCTTCTTTAATACCTTTATTCATCCAAATCGCAACAACCCAACTCAAGAGTTTCACCTCTTCTTGCCTTTGTCTTCAATTCAGGTTGTGTCAGTCAACTCAATCCTTCCATTATTAATACTGAATAGGTCTACGACATCTGAGGGAAGTGCAAGAGGTTTGCCCAAAGATTTGGCATCAGATAGGTATCTAAAAATCTGAACTTTAAAAACTTCCAGCATTAGCTTCCAGATCTCATATCCACTGTACATTTTATCTTTCTCTCCCCTGTGCTGCATTAATAAGTCCTCTCTTAACTATCTTGGCCTAGGGTTTCACCTTGATATAAAACAGGGTTTACTAACCTTGGCACTATTGACATTTTAGGGGGGATAACTCTTTATTGGAGTTGAGGACTGGGTGGGGGGCAGGGAGGAATGGGGGTCCTGTGCATTATAAGATGTTTAGTAGCATTTGTGGTTCCCTACGTACTAGATGTCAGTATCAGCAAGTATGTGTGCACACATGCGTACGCACACACACACACATGCACACAACTGTGACAATCAAAAATATCTCAGACGTTGCACAATATCCCCTGGGGGAGGAGATTCAAAATACACTCAGGTTGAGAAACACTGCTCTAGAAAATGTTAGAAAAAGACAGGAAATCTCAGGATACTACACATAGAGCCATCCCTCAGCAAGAAAATAACCATGTGGCTCTTGACCTTTGCCTTTATATCGAGACCCCTCTAGCAATACAACAATGACTCAGGCCCCAGTCCGTCCCTGGAAAACTTTCTGCTAAGTCCTTTGTGGCCTTATTTACTGTGCATCTGACACAGAATCCCAAAATCCAGAGCCGGTTGTCAGGATATATTGGGATATATATGAAATAGAATACTGCTCAGCCATAAAAAAGAATAAAATTGTGCCATTTGCAACAACATAGATGGACTTGAAGAGTATTATGTTAAGTGAAATAAGTCACACAGAGAAAGATAAACACTGTATGATATCACTTACATATAGAATCTAAAAAATAAAACAAACTAGTGAATATAGCAAAAAAGAAACAGACTCACAGATATAGAGAACAAACTTGTGATTACCAGTGCAGAGAGGGGTACAAACTATTATGTATAAATTAAGCTACAAGGATATATTGTACAACACAGGGAATATAGCCAATATTTTATAATACCTATAAATGGAGCATAACCTTTTAAACTGTGAATTACTATATTGTACACGTGTAACATTACAATGTAATGTACATTACTGTAATCTGTAATATTACATTCCACAAGGCTGACAATGTGTATCTTCTTTACATTAAAAAGCTGACGGACACTGAGACTGATTTTGGAATGTTTAGATATGTGGACCTGAAGTGAAGGCAGATTTGTGGCTTCTGTGTTCCATTTAATCTTAGTTAAGATGAAGTATTAGTTATTGTGTGTGTGTGTGTGTGTGTGTGTGTGTGTGTGTGTGTGTATTCCAAGACCTTAATTAAAAAACTAGGCATATCACAAAATAACAACCGTTTGACTTAATTGTTGTGTTTCTTCTTCTTTTTAGAGTAAGTAATTAAATTAGACCATCTTCACACTTTTGAGGGACATTTTTAAAAGGATAGAAGTAAATTTATATTCACATAAAAATAGTTTTCAAATAAAAACCAATAAAACATACACTGAGAGATCGTATTTTTTTCATAAGAAACTTCAAGAATTGAATCTGAATGCATCCTGGTCTAGAAAATTTCTTGACTGTCCCAGAGAGGCAAGGGGAGAGATGCTCTCACCAGCAGAACTAGACTTAGGGGAAAGAATGGAAAAATTCTCTCCAGTCCTAAAAGATTAAATTGATTTAACTGCTTATGACATACGTAAATTTATATAGAGAGTGAGAACTATGGTATTTGGATCATTGCTATTTTAGGGGTCCTATAAATTCTTCTCAGTAAAAATAAAACTAAATGTATTGAATTGTCACTAACTCTAACCTAACCAACCTTAAGAAACATAAGAATTTTCAACCACACCATTAAGTTACATTTTGCCAGTTTCCAGTCAGTCCATTCTGCCTCTCCCCCACAAATGGCTGCTAAGTTACCATGGAAAATCTTGCCTATTCTTGAAATTAACACAAATTAAATCATAACATATATGCTTTTGGGTTTCTGGATTTTTTTCTTTCAGTATAATATATTTTTTTGGATTCATCCATGTTTCCATGTTGCATACATCAGTAATATGTTCCTTTACATGGCTGAGTAGTATTCCATTACATGAATATACCATACTTAGTTTATCCATTCTCCTGTTGATCACTTTAGTTTTGGATTATTATGGGTTACTTTAGTTTTGGGTTATTATGAATAAAGTTGCTATAAACATTTTTCCCAAGTTTTTTGGAGATTTCTCTTGGGTAACCTACTAGTGGAAATGCTGAACCATACACAGAACATGTGTATGTTTAACTTTATTTTTAAAAAATCAAGGGACTTCCCTGATGGTCCAGTGGTTAAAACTTCACCTTCCAATGCAGGGGGTGTGGGTTCGATCCCTGGTCAGGGAGCTAAGATCCCACATGTCTTGCGGCCAAAAAACCAAGGCATAAAACAGAAGTAATGTTGTAACAAATTCAATAAAGACTTTAAAAATGGTCCATATCAAAAAAAAAGTAAAGAAAAAATTAAAAAAAAAAATCAAGTGGTATTCCAAAGTGGTTGTACCATTTTTACATCCACCACTGATGCTGAACATGTCAGATGCTCTATATTGTAGCTGATGACTGGTGTCATTAATCCTTAACTTTAGCTATTCTAGTGGGTTTAAAGGGTTCTTTTACTTCTAATCAGATATATATGTGTGTGTGGGTGTGTATATGTGTGTATGTGTGTATATATATTTTTTCCCTTTCATCTTTAATTTCCCTGAGGAATTTGTTTTTCTTTAGTTCTCTTATACAGGTCTCACATATATTTCAATAAAATTACTTTAAAATAATTTTTGTTATTACAAATTATACTATTATATTGTTTTCTTAAATTTATATGCCCAACTTTTCTAGTTATAGAAATATAATTAGTTGATATAATTAGACCTTGTATCATATGATCTTCTTATGTTCAAAAAATATCTCTAAATTATTTTTTAGGTGTCATTAGATATTCTACTTACTAAACAATGCCCTCTGTGAATAAAGTCCAATTTTACTTCTTCCTTTCCATTTTAATGCTTTTATTGCCTTATGGAACAATACAGCATCTGGATTACAATGCTGAAGGAAGTGAGCATCCATGCCTTGTTTATAGTTTATAGAGGAAAGACAGTCAATATTCCACCATTAATTAATTTGATTTTAATAATAACTATTGTCAGGACTCATTTTATCTATTTGAGGAAGATGCCTTCTATTCCTAGTTTTATCAGAGTTTTGCTTTTTTGGTTTTTTTTTTGCAATATGCGGGCCTCTCACTGTTGTGGCCTCCCCCACCGCGGAGCACAGGCTCTGGACGCGCAGGCTCAGCGGCCATGGCTCACGGGCCCAGCCGCTCTGCGGCATGTGGGATCCTCCCGGACCGGGGCACGAACCCGCGTCCCCTCCATCGGCAGGCGGACACTCAACCACTGTGCCACCAGGGAAGCCCCCAGAGTTTTTAATTATGAATGAATGTTACTCTTTTTCAAAACTACTTCTGCATATCTTGAGATAATCAGATGAATTTCTTATATGTTATTTGGAGTGATTACAATGATTAATTCATATTAAACTAACTAGGTTACATTGCAGAGAGTAAACCTCAATGATCATGATATGTTAGCCTTTTTATAGATTGTTCAGCAAGAATAATTAATAAATTGTTAAGGAATTTTTGCATCTATGTTAATGCATGGTATTAGTCTATAATATACATTTCTGGTAATGTCCTTGAGACATTTTGGTGACAGGGTTACTTATATTGATCTCAAAAATGAGTTTAAATATCTTCCTGCTTCCTCTTGTTTCTGAAAAACTTGTGTAGAGTTGTTAGTATTTTCCCTTAAGTTTTTAATTTGATTTATCAATAAAACTCCATGGGCCTGTGCCTTCTTTTCTGGGAAGGTTTTTGATAGTGAATTAAATTTATTTAATAATTATAGGGCTCTTCACATTTTTGTTGTTTCATCTTGTGTCAGTATTGGTAAATAAACTGAGTTTTACAAGGAGCTCATCTATTTCACTTGAGTTGCTCAGTTTATTACAATGAAATTGTTACTGATATTCCTCATTATCCTTTAAAATCTATATAATTACAAAGGCTTCATCTCTCCAGATATTGGTAATTTGTGTGTTCTCTCTGTTTTTCTTCATCAGTTTTTCTAAAAGTTAATAAATTTTTTTGCGATACGCGGGCCTTTCACCGCCGCAGCCTCTCCCGCTGCGGAGCACAGGCTCCGGACGCGCAGGCCCAGCAGCCATGGCCCACGGGCCCAGCTGCTCTGCGGCATGCGGGATCCTCCCAGACCAGGGCACGAACCCGCGTCCCCTGCATCAGCAGGCGGACTCTCAACCACTGCACCACCAGGGAATCCTAAAAGTTAATAAATGTTAATAATCTTTTCAAAAACAAATTTTGGATTTTTATATTTGCTCTAATTTGGTTTTTTAAAATTTTTATTTTATATTGGAGTATAGCTGATTTACAACATTGTGTTAATTTCAGGTGTACAGCAAAGTGATTCAGTTATACATATACATATATCTATTCTTTTTCAAATTCTTATCCCATTTAGGTTATTACAGAATATTGAGCATGGTTCCCTGTGCTACACAGTAGGTCCTTCTTGGTTATCTACTTTTAAATATAGTAGTGTGTATATGTCAATTCCAAACTCCCAATTTATCCATATGTCTCACCTTTCCTTTCTGGTAACCATAAGTTTGTTTACTATGTCTGTGTGTCTGTTTCTGTTTTGTAAATAAGTTCATTTTTTTCATTTTTTTTTTAGATTCCACATATAAGTGATATCATATGATATTTGTCTTTTTCTGTCTGATTTACTTCACTTAGTATGATAATCTCCAGGTCCATCCATGTTCCTGCAAATGGCATAATTTTATTCTCTTTAATGGCTGAGTAATATTCCACTGCATATGTGTACCACATCTTCTTATCCATTAATCTGTCAATAGACATTTAGGTTGCTTCCATGTCTTGCCTATTATAAACAGTGCTGCAATGAACACTAGGGTGCATGTATCCTTTTGAACCATGCTTTTCTCCAGATATATGCCCAGGAGTGGGACTCTGGATCATATGGTAGCTCTATTTTTAGTTTTTTCAGGAACCTCCATACTGTTCTCCATAGTGGCTATACCAATTTATATTCCCACTAACATGGTAGGAGGGTTCCCTTTTCTCCACACTCTATCCAGCATTTATTGTTTGTAGACTTTTTGATGATGGCCATTCTGACTGGTGTGAGGTGATATCCCATTGTAGTTTTGATTTGCATTTCTCATTTCTCTACTAATTAGTGATGTTGAGCATATTTTCACGTCACTCTTGGCCATCTGTATGTCTTCTTCAGAGAAATGTCTATTTAGGTCTTCTGTCCACTTTTTGATTGGGTTGTTTTTTTTTTTTTTGATATTGAGCTGCATGTGCTGTTTGTAAATTTTGGAGATTAATCTCTTCTTGGTCACAATGTTTGCAAATATTTCTCCCATTCTGTGGGTTGTCTTTTCTTTTTGCTTATGGTTTGCTTTACTGTGCAAAAGCTTTTGAGTTTAATTAGGTCCCATTTGATTCTTTTTATTTCCATTACTCTAGGAGATGCACTGAAAAAGATATTGCTACCATTTATGTCAAAGAGTGTTTTGCCTATGTTTTCCTTTAAGAGTTTTATAGTATCCAGTCTTACATGTAGGTTTGTAGTCCATTTTGAGTTTGTTCTTGTGTATGGTGTTAGAGAATGTTTTAACTTCATTATTTTACATGTAGCTGTCTAGTTTTCCCAGTACCATTTATTGAAGAGACTGTCTTTTCTCCACTGTATAGTCATGCCCTCCTTTGTCATAGAGTAATTGACCATAGGTGCGTGGGTTTATTTCTGGGCTTTCTATTCTGTTCCATTGATCTGTATTTCTGTTTTTGTGCCAGTACCGTATTGTTTTGATTACCATAGGTTAGTAGTATAGTCTGAAGTCAGGGAGCCTGATTCCTACAGCTATGTTTTTCTTTCTCAAGATTGATTTTGGGACTTCCCTGGCAGTCCAGTGGTTAAGAAAATAATGCACACTTCCAATGCAGGGGGCATGGGTTTGATCCCTGGCGGCGGAACTAAGACCCCACATGCTGTGTGGCGTGGCCAAAAAAAAAAAAAAAAAGATTGACTTGGCTATTCAGGGTCTTTTGTGTCTCCATACAAATTAAAAAATTTTTTGTTCTAGTTCTGTGAAAAATGCCCCTGGTAATTTGATAGGGATTGCAATAAATCTTCAGATTGCCTTGAGCAATATAGTTATTTTGACAATATTGATTATTCCAGTCCAAGAACGTGGAACATCTTTCCATCTGTTTGTGTCATCTTCAGTTTCTTTCAGCAGCAGCTTATAGTTTTCAGAGTGTAGGTCTTTGGCCTCCTTATATAGGTTTATTCCTAGATATTTTATTCTTTTGATGCTATGGTAAATGGGATTGTTTCTTTAATTTCTCTTTCTGATATTTCATTGTTAGTGTATAGATATGCGACAGATTTCTGTGTATTAATTTTATATCCTGCTACTTTAGCAAATTCATTGATGAGCTCTAGTAGTTTACTGGTAGCATCTTTAGGATTTTCTATGTATAGTACCATGTCATCTGTAAAGAGAGAGAGTTTTACTTCTTTTCCAATTTGGATTCCTTTTATTTCTTTTTTTCCCCTCTGATTGCTGTGCCTATGACTTCCAAATCTATGTTGAGTAAAAATGGTAAGAGTGGACATCCTTGTCCTGTTCCTGATCTTAGAGTAAATGCTTTCAGCTTTTCACTATTGAGTATGATGTTAGCTGTATGTTTGTAATATATAGCCTTTATTATATTGAGGTGTGTTCCCTCATTGCCCACTTTCTGGAAAGTTTTTATCATAAATTGGTGTCGAATTTTGTCAAAAGCTTTTTCTGCATCTATTGAGATGATCATATGGTTTTTATTCTTCAATTTGTTAATGTAGTGTTATCACACTGATTGACTTGAGGATACTGAAAAATCCTTGCATCCCTGGGATAAATCCCACTTGGTAGTGGTGTATGATCCTTTTAATGCATTGTTGGATTCTGTTTGCTAGTATTTTGTTGAGGATTTTTGCATCTATGTTCATCAGTGTATGGCCTGTAATTTTCTTTTTTTTTTTTTTTTTTGTGGTATCTTTGTCTGGTTTTGGTATCAGGGCAATGGTGGCTTCACAGAATGAGTTTGAGAGTGCTCCTCCCTCTGCAGTTTTTTGGAAGAGTTGAGAAGGATAGGTTTTAGCTCTTCTCTATATATTTGATAGACTTGCCTGTGAAGCCATCTGGTCCTGTACTTTGTTGAATTTCAATACTTATGATCAGTCTATTCATATTTTCTATTTATTCCTAGTTTAGTCTTGGGAGACTGTACCTTTCTAAGAATGTGTCCATTTCTTCTAGGTCTTCCATTTTATTGGAATATAGTGGCTGTAGTAATCTCTTACGATACTTTGTATTTCTGTGCTGTCAGTTGTAACTTCCTATTTTTCATTTCTAGATTTATTGACTTGACCCCTCTTTCTTTTTTTCTTAATGAGCTTCACTAAAGGTTTATCAATTTTGTTTATCTTCTCAAAGAACCAGCTTTTAGTTTCATTGATCTTTTCTATTTTCTTCATCTCTATTTCATTTATTTCTGCTCTGATCTTTATGATTTCTTTCCTTCTGCTCATTTTGGGTTTTGTTTGTTCTTCTTTCTCTAGTTGCTTTAGGTGTAAGGTTAGATTGTTTGAGATTTTCCTTGTTTCCTGAGGTAAGATTGTATTGCTATCAACTTCCCTCTTAGAACTTCTTTTGCTGTGTCCCATAGGTTTTGGGTCATTGCGCTATCATTGTCATTTGTCTCTAGGTATTTTTTTTAATTTCCTCTTTCATTTCTTCAATGATCCACATTGTTTAGCCTCCACATATCTGTGTTTTTTACAGGTTTTTTTTTTTTTTTTCTTGTTAGTTGACTTCTAATCTCATAGCCTTGTCGTTGGAAAAGATGCTTGATATGTTTTCAATTTTCTTAAATTTACTGAGGCTCACTTTGGGGCCCAGCATGAGATCAATCCCAGAGAATGTTCCACAGGCATTTGAAAAGAATGTGTATTCTGCTGCTTTTGGATGGAATGCTCTAAAAATATCAATTAAGTGCATCTGGTCTAATGTGTCACTTAAAGCCTGTGTTGCCTTATTGATTTTCTGTCTGGGTGATCTTTCCACTGATAAAAGTAGGGTTATATTTGCTCTAATTTTGTTTTCCCTTTCACTGATTTTTCTTGCTTAAGCTTTATTATTTTCTCCCTTTAACTTTATTATGATATTTTCCTAATTTTAAAGCAGAAATTTACAACATTGATTTTAAACTTTTTTCTAATAAAATGCATTAAAGCTATAAAGTTCTCTCTATGTACTGTCTGCAGTATTCCACAATTTTTGTTATAAATTATTGTCCATTTGCTTCTTTTTCATAAGTGTGAATTGTAAATTGACCGCTGGTTATTTAGAAGGAGATGTTTATGTTTCAAATGTTTATGTACTTTCAATATACTGTTGACCCATGAATAACATGGGCTGTAGGGGAGCCAATTCCCACAAAGTCAAAAATCCACACAGAACTTAATAGCTGGCCCTCCAAATCTGCGGTATTACATTCAGGAATTCAACCAACCACAGATCTTGTAGTATGGTAGTATTACTGAAAAATATCCACATATAAGTGGACCCATGAAGTTCAAACCCTTGCTGTTCAAGGGTCAACTGTAATTTTGTTATTGATTTTTAATTGAATTGCTTTATGATCAAAGAATATTCCTCAGAGCTTACACAGAAATTAATGGACCATGCCTATGTACCACTTTTTAAATCTCAAATTTAATAATATTGTTTCATGACATAGTTCCTCTTTCAGAGCATTTAGAAAAGAGAAGTTCATAATCATGGTTGAAAATCAAAATTTCTTAAGCAGTATATAAATGTAGATTGACTAGGTTTAAACCTAGAGATATAGTAGGGTGAGTAATTTTAATACACGCCCTCAGTTAAGAAATCACTAGACCAGGTAACTTATTAGTCAACACATCCTGAATTTTATTCAATTAATTCATTCAAAATTTTGTAGAGTGGCAAAAATGTGCCAGGTTTTTTACTGGGAACAAAAATTTTAATGAAGGTACCAAGATATTTTTGTACTGCACTTTATTCTTAATATTTATATAATGTTAAAATAAGGAAATCACTCTATGAGCATGTGTGTTTTTATGTGTGTGTGTATGCGTGTGTGTGTAAGCCCCAAACTCACTCATGATCAACAATGACATTATTTCTGTAATATAATGGGATGATGTATAATAATATTTCTTTAACAGATCTTAATATGTGCCTCCATTACAAATAAATAAGAATTAGATATAAAACTCCCCTTTGTGAGAATAAACATGCTCATATAGTACTAAGACAAATGGAAATTTGTAAATAGAAACTACTTTGCAACATAGTTTTATTTCTCATATTTTCCTAGAGAAGAAAAAAAGTCAAAATCCATATCAATGCTTGTGATATACACTCACACACACACACACACACACACACACACACACAAACACACACACACGCACACATTCACAGACAGACATGCATGCCATTGAGTGATTTGGATTTGGTTAAATTCTGAGATTATTTTGAGGATCTGATCTCACCTAGGCATAGTGTTTTTAAGATGATGTCTTATAATTCTTACAATGTCTTATAGTTCAATTTTAAGAGAATTTGGAGCATAAAGTGGGGAAAAATTCAATCATGGTGTCATTAAAAAGCCCATAAATGTCCATATTTCAGATACGCATTTTGGTGACTTTCTTTTTTTTTTTTTTTTTAATTTCATTTATTTATTTATTTTTGGCTGTGCTGGGTCTTCTTTTCTGTGCATGGGCTTTCTCCAGTTGCAGTGAGCAACTGCAGGGGGCCACTCTTCATCGCGGTGCGCGGGCCTCTCACTGTCGCGGCTTCTCTTGTTGCGGAGCACAAGCTCCAGACACGCAGGCTCAGTAGTTGTGGCTCACGGGCCTAGTCGCTCCGCGGCATGTGGGATCTTCCCAGACCAGGGCTCGAACCCGTGTCCCCTGCATTGGCAGGCAGACTGTCAACCACTGCGCCACCAGGGAAGTCCTGGTGACTTTTTTTTTTAAAATGTTTTTATCCATCTTGTTTTAGTTATGTTGAAGTTTGTGTTAAAAACACATATTTGGTCATTTCTATTTTTCTAGGATGAAGTAATCTTACATAATAATAGAGATCTAAGAATGTAAAATATTTCTCTAGTTGGTCATGGCAAGTGTTTATGTACAGTAATGATCGTTAAATAGAGTGATTTTGTATAAATTAATTAAAACTTTCCCCTCTTATTTTAATAGCCAAAAAATAAACTTCGGGACATGTGATAATTACATCCCAGGTAAGAAAGTTCAATTTTTTAAAACAGGTATGATTAATTTTAGGGATAAGTAATAAACAACAGCTGTCATGGAGTATTACTAAAAATCAGCTTTTAATTTTCCTAAGCACCTTTCTCATGGGCTCAGTGAATACCTTCTAAAGATATTTTGTCTTACTATCCACAGAAGATTAAGTGAATATGTTCAGCAACATAAAGGTGGACATATTTACAGGTTAGAATTCAAACAGTTAGATAATCTTACAGTTGAAAGGCAGTGTAAAAAAATGGATAAATAACTTCTTACCTGTGTCAGGAACGTCTTCTGCTACATTGCTGATATTCTATATCGGACATATAATTGGCAAAAAAATTCATTACTTGACAAGGCCAGTCAATCTGATGGTGAAGGACTTCTTATATCAAGTAATCAATTTTCTCTCATATATTAAACTTAAATATATCTTTCATTCTGCATATTTTCTCATTGATCCTGATTCTATCTTTAGGAGACTCACAGGACAAGTCTATTTTCTCTTATATACAGCATTTTTGTACATACTTAAATAGATGAGGATATCTCTCTCACAGGTCTTATTGGTAACCTAAATATTTTTAACCATTTATATTATAGTTTCTATGTAACTCGACTCTCACAATCACAATTCTGTAGGTACTCTTTATTTATCGATTTTCTTCATTAGTATGCCACCGATGACAATGCAGTTCTGGGGTGTATGACATTTACTCTTGTAGCTTAGAATATGGTGACTAACTAAGGGGATCTTAAGTGTTAGCCTTTATATTCAGTCATATATTTACTGAATATTTTAAATAGGAACTGTGCTAAGTACTTTGGGAGTTACAAAAGTAGCTACCATAATTTCTGTTCTCAGTAGAATTGTATTCTAGCCAAAAGAGTATAAAGGAAAAATCTAGATTGGAAGAGATAGAAAGATTAAAAGGAAACAGTAAAACTGTTTTTTTTCCATTTATATTACAGACTATATTAGTTTCACAATGACTATATAATTAACTACAAAACTAGTTAAGGGCTTCCCTGGTGGCGCAGTGGTTGAGAGTCCGCCTGCTGATGCAGGGGACGCGGGTTCGTGCCCCAGTCTGGGAAGATCCCACATGCCGCGGAGCGGCTGGGCCCGTAAGCCATGGCCGCTGAGCCTGCGCGTCCGGAGCCTATGCTCCGCAACGGGAGAGGCCACAACAGTGAGAGGCCCGCGTACAGCAAAAAAAAAAAAAAAAAAAAAAACTAGTTAAAATTTTAAAAAATCAAATTTTATTTTCTCATATTAATAGTACAGAATTTCAAACATTACCAAATACATGAAGCCATAATTTGAATCATTTATTTATTAATTTACATATGATTACTTACTGCCATTTTATTTATTTATTTTTTATTTTTTCTAAACCAAACCAAATTTATTTATGAATTATTAACCTCTTGACAGTACTTGGGCAATGGGAAAGAATGGGCAAGAGAAACTTACTGCCATTTTAGGTCTGATAAAATTCTATTTATTCTGAAGTGTATGCTTAATGTTTTCTTATTTTAGTCAGTGAATTAAGTAAAAAATCATGGAATCAGCAACATTTTGCCCTGGTATTTCCCAAACCACCACGGCCAGGAACAAGAAGGAGATCAAAACCTTCCCAACTACAAGACAAAACAGTTCCTGTGAGTTTTGAAAAGATCACATACTTTTACTGGTAATAATCTTGTGAAATCATGTATAGCTATATATGTTACAGATCATCATTGACCAATGGGATTTCTGTGATGATGGAAGTATTTTATATCTTTGCATTCCAATTCCAATATGGCTACTGAACACTTGAAATGAGGCTACTGCAACTGAGCAGTTAAATTTTACATTCAATTTGATTCAGTTCACACATGTGGCCTTTAAATGTCATATTATACAGCACAGTTGAAGGTAATTCAATTCTACTACTTGGAGAAAGTAGATATATTTAATTTGCATTTCAGTATATAAAAATTACTCCCTTATTTCATATTAAATATTTGCTCAGCAATCCCACATTATAGAAAATATGTATCCAAGAAGCACAGAAATCTGGAGATCCTAAGGCTACAGTTAGTATGAACATTCAGAAAATATTCCCCAGTTGGAGAAACACCCTCATGAGAATCATGGAGTTACATTATAAACTAAGGAAGTTTCAATGCTTTCTCATTTCCTATAATATAGAATTCCAGATTTTGAGTATTAGAAGATTAATATTTCCCAATGTTTCTGGAATCATCAAGGAATATGAAAATGTTCCAAGAAAAGTTTTCACAAAATAACATATCATGAACTCTTGTTTATTTTAGGGAATATATTTAATCAGTAGTAACCTAGGTTTCTTCTGTTTTCTCATCCTTTTTTCATTTTCCTTTCTTTATTAAATTTATTTTTACAGCCATTAACATTCTTTCCAAAATTTGCTATTTTTGCAATTAAGCTTTTAAAAATATTTGATTAGGAGTTGAAAACAGAATGTACCATTCTGCTCAAACTAATGTCCACTGAATGTTATAGTTTTCATTACTGCAGTTTCCTATCTGATACTCAAATTATATCTTGTCAGGCAGAGGAGTATTAGGCTTTTACTTTTAACCACAGGTAGCATTCTAAATTCCAGAGACTCTGAATATGACAATAGAGACCAGGATATGCCTGAACATGAAACTCTTAGATATTAGAGAATAATTAGTTTCTGAGTTAGCACAGAAATGGAAGGTGGGGAAGACATTCCAAGAAATCTCAAGAACACAGAGTAAAAAAACAAAAAACAAAAACAAAAACAAAACCTAAATCTCTCATGATTGTGAAGAGAGGTTCTGATTTGTCATTAGTCAGTGAAGTTCTGTGAGAATTTTAACATAAAATCTTGAGGGAATTATGAAGATCCTCTAAATTAAAATTAGGCCTTAAATGAGGCATGCTGTCCTTTAATACAAAAAAGGAACAAAGTTGAAAAAGCATAATAAACTATGCAATCTACCATTTACCCACTATTTATCAAAATCTAAAATCTTTTCATGGTTCAAGTTAAATGTATTCAATATCTGGTAATAAAGGCTGTGTAACTCACACACAAGTTGTTCATTATTATTCTAACCAATATTTCAGAGATATGATGAAGACAAATTAAGGGGAGCTCATAAACCACCATTATGGATGCACCGTTCTTTAATGAGAATTTCTGAGAGACCATCTGTTTATTTAGCTGCTAGGAGGCAGCCTCTACAGAAACCAGCTCGACACTCCAGGGAGGATGCTAAAGATGCAGCAAAACCTTTATCTCCATCAATAATTAAGAAAAGTAAGGAAGACAAGAAGGACAAATCAGATGCAGAAGCAGAGTCCACAGTTTCAGAGGAAAAACTTAGGAAAGGTTCAGAGAAAGAACCAGGAGCTAAAGAAGAGAAAGCAGATGCAAAGAAAGATGTCAAAATAGAGAAAAAAGGTTCAGAGAAGGGCAAGGAGTCAGTTACAGAATCTGAAGATGAAAAAGCAGGTGCAATAAAAGGTTCTGAAAAATACAAGATAGGTTCAAAGAAGGACAACGACTCAGCTACAGAATCAGAAGGTGAAAAAGGAGATGCAAAGCAAGACTCTAAAAAAAATAAGGAAGGGTCAAAGAAGGGCAAGGAGTCTGATACAGAAACAGAAGGTGAAAAGGGAGATGCAAAGAAAGATTCAAAGAAAGATAAGAAAGGTTCAAAGAAGGGCAGGGAGTCTGATACAGAAACAGAAGGTGAAAAGGGAGATACAAAGAAAGATTCAAAGAAAGATAAGAAAGGTTCAAAGAAGGGCAGGGAGTCTGCTACAGAATTAGAAGGTGAAAAAGGAGATGCAAAGAAAGATTCCAAAAAAGATAAGAAAGGTTCAAAGAAGGGCAAGGAGTCTGATACAGAAACAGAAGGTGAAAAGGGAGATGCAAAGAAAGATTCAAAGAAAGATAAGAAAGGTTCAAAGAAGGGCAGGGAGTCTGATACAGAATTAGAAGGTGAAAAGGGAGATGCAAAGAAAGATTCCAAAAAAGATAAGAAAGGTTCGAAGAAGGGCAAGGAGTCTGATACAGAAACAGAAGGTGAAAAGGGAGATGCAAAGAAAGATTCCAAAAAAGATAAGAAAGGTTCAAAGAAGGGCAAGGAGTCCATTACAGAACCAGAAGGTGAAAAGAAAGATGGAAAGAAGGATAAGAAAGGGAGCAAGGATTCAAAGAAACCTGGCGAGAAAGGAGATGAATCAAAGGACAAGAAAGATTCAAAGAAGAAGGAGAGTAAAAACGATAAGAAAGATGAAAAGCCCGGTGAGGCAGATAGTGAGTCAAAAGATGCTGCCAAGAAAGAAAAGAAAGATGCCAAGAAGGATGCAAAGAAAGATGCCAAGAAGGGCAAGTAGGCCTTGGATGGTAATTCAAAAGAGTATTTGATGGAACAATTTTAGTAGTCTGAAACTGAATATATGAAAAGGGGGATTCAAAGAATTAATGGAATAAGTTTTTAAATGGGGGAAAGAAGAACACAAAGATGGGCTCAGAAAACCTTCATGAAAAATATAAGAAAGACGTTAAAAGGACTTGGAGGATACTTATGCTAAATTTGGGGATATGAAGAATTCAATGAAAGATCCCTAGAAAGATTCATAAAGAATATTCAGAAGTTAATGATGTTGAATCTGTGGATACAAAGAAGAAAAAAATCAACAAAGGCGTCAACAAAATTCAAGGATGCAGATATTGAAACCATAGATTTAAACAACCTGAAATTGCACCCACAGATTTAAATAAAGAACCACAGGAGTCATGAGAGGAAGTCAAACAAATTTCATAAAGTCTACTTTCAAATAAGTACAAATACAAATTAAAGGTAGCGTTCCTCAAAAGAAAAAAAAAAAAAAAAGAAAAAGAGGAAAAAAATTACTGCTTTTTTGTGAGCCTGTACCATCTCTGAAGTATAAACAGCCACAACCAGGTGGATGGATTTTGAATACTCTGCTTCAAGACAAGATAAACATACTTGGTAAGTTAGTTTTGTTTTCTTTTAAGTCAAATAAGATTAAAAACAATTAAACTGACTTAAAGGTTTGAATTGAAATTTATCATTCTTATAAAATCTCCGTAATCTGCTCACTAGATTTTTACTAGACTTTCAGCAAGTTTGGACTTTTTCATAATAAGAAATATTTAAGAATATGGAGGGAAACACCACATGAATGGAGATTTTACAAGTGTCAATGAAAAGGTTAAGGGAAGTAGAATTATTTAAGGTGAGGGAGAAGAGACTGGCTTATGATATAGAACTTTAATAATTTTAACAATTACTTAACAAAAGTTTCGTTTGATTGTTCTAACAGAAAATGGTGGCCAACTTCTCTCCATTTAAGGAAGGATGAAAATCAAAATTGTCCGAACTACAAATGTGAGTAAATTTAAATGAGACATATTGATTCTTGATAATCTGATAAATATATATACAAAACCAAATTAACCAGAATTCGACAGAATCTAGCAGAGTGAAAATACCTATATGATATTATTTTGATGTGGAAACAATTAACTTTATATCTTTATAACTATATTAAACTCTCTTTTGACCCATGAATCTTATTAATGTGAAGAAAAATAAAAAGCAATATAAAGCAAAAGGTAAAATCTTGGACCTGCCAATTAGTGCCAATTAAATATTTTCTGATTTAAATCATTCTCTCTCAGATAAACTAAGCATCGTTGCAGAACTCACCAAGTGATTTTCTCTCCCCTTTATTCTTTGCAGTGTAAACTCTAGATCCTAGTTAAAGCTTCTCCTTGATATTAAAGGAAGGGTCTCCTATTCCATATGCCCTCAAGAGCTAACTTTCTATTAATAGTGAAGTATAACTGTTTTGCCTGTTCTTTAAATATTGGCCCCTGTCCCCCATACATCAACTGCTCAAGGATTAATGGCTATTGTAATTCACGGTCTTTCAGATGGTCCTACCTTGCTGATCTGGATCAGCTGCAATGACAAAGAGAATCAAATCCTGCCCCACTGTTCTCCTCCCCCTTCCAGGAAACTCCTCATTCTCCCTCTGCTTAGAGTAAAATTCTATGTTTAGGCATTCAACCTTTTCTGAAATTGTTAGCATCACTCTGGGAATTTAGGAAATCATTTTTTTTTCATTTTTTATTGGAGTATAGTTGATAACACAACAATGTTGTACTAGTTTAGGAAATCATTTTAAATCCCCCTCTTACCTCTAAAAATGCTTTTAAGATCATTTTCTAACACAGTATTCAAAAGCCAAATTTTAGATTCAAATTTAATGTACAGTGAAAGAACAACTGAGTGTCTGCCTTTACTATTCTACTGAAATGCACCAAGGTCACCAGGAACCTCCATGTAGCCAAATCCAATAGCAGTATCTTTTTACCCTGGTCCCTCTTCTCTTTTCTATCTATATATTTCCCTGAGTTATTCCATCCATCCCCATGGATTTATACAACATTCTTATGCTGCTGAATCCCACATTTAAACGTAGTATTGATTTCTCCACCCAACTCCAAATTCATATATCCAAATATTAAATTAAAGCATCTACATGACTGTCTTCCAGGCACCTCAAAATTAACATGTCCCAAATAGAACTCTTGATATCCCTCCACCAAAACCTGTGGTTCTCCAAAGTTTCACCAACTCAGTAAATGACAGTGACATCTAACCTGATGACTCAATCCAAAATTGATGGGTCATGCATAATTACTCTTTTTTCTTTACCCTGCTTATCAGTCAGTAAGTCCTTCCTGACTACCTCCAAGATAACTGAATTGGTTTACTTCACTGCATTTCTACCATTTCCACACTAGAAGTCCAATTAGCCATTATATCTCAATTGGAACCCCCCCAAACCCTACCTAAATGCAGGGGAAGCCCCCTACATCATTTCTCACCACTTTGCCACAAACCATTCTCAACACAAAAATCATGATGTTTCTCCATTACTCTAAACTTTCTAGTGTATCAAAGTCACATTTAGCATAAATTTTCTTCTACTCTAGATTATAAAGCCTTTAATGATCTGGCTGCTGACTATTTCTCTGCCCTCATGTTGCCTACCATGCTCTTGCCACACTGGATTTCTTTCTGTATTTAACTATATAGACCATTAAGGTTTCTAGGCTTCACACTTGTTCCCTCTGCTTATAACACAATTCTCCACGAACTTCATATTGTTGACATCTTCAAATTAACAATTTTCACCTTAAATTTTACCTTTCTGGATATTTTTAAAAAGATTTTATTTTTTAGAACAGTTTTAGGTTTACAGAAAAATTAATCAGAAGGTACAGAGATTTCGCATATATGACCTGTACCCACACATGCATAGCTTCCCCCATTGTCAACATCCGCTACCAGAGTAGTACATGTTACTACTGATGAACCTACATTTATATATCATTATCATCCAAAGCCCACAGTTTACATCAGGGTACACTCTCAGTGGTATACACTTTATGGGTTTTTAAAAAAATGCATAATGACATATATAGTAATTTCACTGTTCTAAAACTCCTCTGTGCTCTGCTGATTCATCCCACCCTTTCCCCCTACCCCTAGCAACCACCGATCTTTTTACTGTCTCCAGAGTTTTTCCTTTTCAAGAATATCATTTTGTTGTAATAATATAGTTAGTAGCCTTTTCAGACTGGCTTCTTTCATTTAGTAATATGCATTTAAGATTCCTCCATGTCTTTTCATGGCTCATTTCTTTATAGCGTTGAAAAATATTCCATTACCTAGATGTAAGACTGTTTATTTATCCATTTACCAACTGAAAAATATATTAGTTGATTCTAAACTTTGGATATTATGAATAAAGCTACTATAAACATTCATATGTAGATATTTTCATGGAGATAAATGTTCAACCCCTTCGGGTAAATACCATGGAGCACAATTGCTGCATTGTATGATAAGAATATGTTTAGTTTTGTAACAATACTACATTATGTACTTAGAAATTTGCTAAGCGGGTAGATCTGCTTTTTATCATATAAAAAATGGTAACAATATATAAAGAAGGTGGGAAGAAACTTTTGGAGGTTATGAATAGGTTTATGGCATAGACTGTGGTGATGCTTTCACAGGTGTATACTTATCTCCAAACTCATGAAGTCATCAACATGTATACATTAAATACGTACAGCTTTTTGCATGTCAAAAAAGGTGTGTGTGTATATATATATTATATATGTATTATATATTATATATATATATATACACATATAGATATTACACACACACTTGATCATAAACACACACACACACAAAAGGAACCTGAAAACTGTCTTTTATAGTGGGCTGTACAATTTTGCAGTCCCACCAGCAATGAATGAGAGTTCCTGTTGCTCTACACCCTTCCCAGATTTGGCATTATCAGTGTTTTGGATTTTGGCCATTCTAATTAGTGTGGTATCTCGTTTTGATTTGCATTTCTTCCAAGACACATAGGTGGTACACACTTTCATATGCTTATTTGCAATCTGTTTATCTTCTTTGGTGATGTGTCTGTTAAGGTTTTGACTCATTTTTTAACCAGACTGTTTGTTTACTTATTGTTGATTTTTAAGAGTTCCCTGAATATTTTGGATAAGTCCTTTATCAAATATTTTTCAAATATTTTCTCCCAGTCTGTGGCTTGTCTTTTTATTCTCTAGTCAATGTTTACACAAAGCAGAATTTTTTATTTTGTTTTAATGAAGTCTGGCTTATCAATTCTTTCATGAATTTCTTTGGTTTTGTATCTAAAAAGTTACCACCAAACTCAAGATCATTTAGATTTTCTCTCATATTATATTCTAAGACTTTCAGAGTTCTGCATTTTACATTTAGGTCTGTGATCCATTTTGATCCAAACATGTTTCTCTGCCCATCCTTTGTCATTCACTTTCCTATCACCCAGCTGCTTCTATCCACTAACATGCTCTATTCTTCTATGCAACATACATGACCACCTGTTTTCTGTCTATATCTATCAATCAATCTATCTTATCTGTTTTCTAATCTAATTTATCTTTAATCTATTTACCTATCTCTCTAGTCAAAATCATTTATTGTGTGTTGCTTATCTCCCCAACAAGAATAAAAACTCCACCAGGGAAAGAAAGTATGTGACTTATTTACTGCTGTATCTTCAGGGTAAAAAACTATCTCAGACATGTAGTATACACTCAAACCACATGTCAGGTAAATGAATATGTCAGTTTGGAGCACCTAACTGAAATGACTTACTTGGGGTAGGCTTCTCCAAAATCCTAAACTGAAACATACAAGTCTTAGCAAAGTCAGACTAATTCTTCAATTGCTATTTTGCTCACAAGGATATGGCTTAATCTCATTTGATAAGATTCCTCTCAAGGTAACTATACTCCCTCTCAAATGGTTAGCTTAACTTAGAAGTTATGTTACCTAGCTTCATACCCTTCCTATTTATAGACCGGCACAACAAAGTAGAATTTTAAAAAATGTTTGAACTACATAAGGGCAATTAAGGATTTTACCCCCTTCAAATACAGTGGGGGGAAAAAAATACAGGCACGGTTTTTCAGTCTTTACGTGTAGCTCTGATTTCTAACCTATGTACTTATTAATTCTTCCATAAGGACTACTAGTATCACCTAAAAATGAATTTACTTCTCAGTTTAGACTTTGACCTATGGCAGAGGCTCTTGGGTTTTTTCTAAAGCTATATTTTATGACCTAAATGTGGGCTATGAGTTCTGACTGTTAGAAATATATGAAAATGATTAAAGAAAAAATTTAAAACTGTAACTCATATGCAAAAAAAGGCTTTTGGTCACTAAAATTAAAAAATTATAATAAAATATTAAGAAAATCATTCAGTCAATGAGAATTATACATGTCTCTAGGTAATATCCAGTTTTCTAACTTTTAGTTATTTGCTAACTTTTTCTTTATTCCTAACAATAAGCAACAGAGATGATTGGTTGTTTAACTATAGATTGTTTCTCTAACCCTTATTTGCCTGGTCTCCTACTAAGGCCAAACGGGAGGTGAAACAGTCTGGGAGCTCAATTTGAAGGGAGAGCTCCATGTACAGGACAACCTTCTACTCAATAATCTTGCCATATGTTTCAATTCTCAATTTAGACCTTTCATCACACAATTTATATGTGGAAGATATTTTTCCTCATTTACTGATTAATTTTCCCTCTTTTACTGATTAATTTTCCCTGAGTAAAGCTTAGAGCTGTAAAACTGAAATACAGATGTTAAAGAATTGCTACTTTTGTAAGCTTGTTGATCAGTGGATATATGACTAAATCATTGCAATGGCTTGCAGTGATGGTTAAAGATTTTCAGTGTGACTAAAATCACAGAAGCAATACTATTAAAAAAAAAAAAAAAAAAGAAAGAAATCTTGTCTTTAGAAATGTATATGTCCTGAAAGAAATATGTAAGTTCTCTGGCCTCCTTAAATGGAAAGGTAAGGTAGTACAATAAATCATCATTTAGTCATGTTTGATATTATAGAATTCTATAAATACTCCACAATATGCTTCAGCACCTGTAGTGGTATGAATATTTACAAGGTGTTTTTGGTTTGAGTTTTTTTTCTCCTATAAATGTGTGCATATGTGTGTCTGTGTTAATGTAACATTGTCACCATCACAGAGCACGTAAGAAAAAAATGTTAAAAGTGAGTGTCATTAAAGATGAAATAACTGATGGACTTTAATGCTTTGTAAGAAATGTTTTATGTAAGAGAGAGCAAACATCACATTATGCTCCATATAAAATATACACTAATTTTCTGAAATTATATATTTTAGATACTACTGGTTTTCTCTAATTTTAATAAAACCACTATTATCAATAATTGTAATACAGAAATAAAGATCATTAGTAAAAAGGAGGGGGATTAATATGGCAGGGTAGGAGGACGTGGAGCTCACCTCTCCACAACAAACACATCAAAAATACATCTATAGTGATAGAGATGACAAGTAGTGGCCAGTTCCAGAAACTGGAAAATGCAAGGAAACAGATTATCCTCTGTTATCCAGAAAAAGAATGCTGCTGTGCTGACATGTTGATTTTAGCCAGTGAGACCCGTGTTGGATTTCTGACCTACAGTGCTCTAAGGTAGTCCTGTGGGACTTTCCATAGAGGAAGGAAAAATGGCTTTACTGGATCTGCTGTGGAGTGGCGAGTCAGAGCTCACAGCTCAGTCCGTGGATCATCAGGAGAAACTTCACTGACTGCAGTTTGTGAATCAATGTTTTACATAACATGAAGACAAAAGACACCATTTTAGCTTTAGTTCTAAAAGCAGACCCTGACGTAAGGACTTCAGTGACCCTAGGAAGCACAAATGAAGAATGAGAAAAGTGAATCAGGGAAGCAAAACACTAATGAGCAGATAATCACTCAGTCCCCCTGTGGATCTTCTGAGAAGCCACAGAGAACACACATCAGAACCTTCCTACTGTGGAATGGCAAGGCCAGGGCATTTATGCTGACTCTCCTCTCCCACTGGGAGAAATGGATTGGTCTTCACTGAGTATTGCAATACAGACTGAGAACCTTCCCACATTTCTGGGTCGTCCCTGCTTAGGAAGCACCTGTAGTGACACAGAAAGTTCTGAGGCAGAGAATAAGAGACTCTGGTGCTTAAGGCAGGACTGTCAGTTTGCTGGAAACATCCACAGTTGCCTGTGAGCTCAGGTGAGCTGAAAAGATAAGGAGCGGCTGGGCCCGTGAGCCATGGTCGCTGAGCCTGCGCATCCGAAACCTGTGCTCTGCAACGGGAGAGGCCACAACAGTGAGAGGCCCGCATACCGCAAAAAAAAAAAAAAAAGATAAGGAGCAGCAGATCTTGTTGACAAAAACCGGAAAACCATATTTGTGGGGGGAGAAAAACCTAAGTAAATACGCACTTAAAGTGAGTATTTGGGGGTAACAAAGGATTTACTTAGTGTTAAAATGGGGATGACAAATGAGTTCCAACTCTGATGCCAGCTCTGATCAACTGGCTGCATAGCGTATTGTGTTGAGGAGGATTCACAAGAGGCTCAGTAGGAAATCATATCTTTATCAATTAGTACCCCAGACATGGAAACGGAAGGACAGAGAGAGAGCATGTAGGCCATGTATTTGCCACCCTGCTTTAAAGTGAAGACTATTTTTATTAATATCAGCACTGAGATTTCTTTAATAAAATTTCCCACAGATTTGACCTTTCAAAATGCACAGCATGTGAGATGCCTTTGGTTAATGGGTGAATAATCCAATTAATGTTATGAATAAGACTGGGATAAATTTCAAAGGCACAGCAGTTATAGGAGTTACCTTTGTCATTCTGCTACATGTTTCAAGTAAACATGCTAATTTTTTTCTCACTGATACACAAAAAATACTCATAATATTAACCAGAAGATACAAAAGGGATCAACGAAAGACAGTGTTCAATAGTGTCAATGCTTAGTCATACTGCCAATGTTGGGAGAAGAGTAATTTTTCTTGGGGGAGGTGGTGACAATATTTAAGTTCAATTAGTAAATTTCATTAAACAATACAGTGTTAACAACTGTGGATATGTTAATTAACTCATGGGAGGAATCCTTTCACAATGTATGTGTATATCAAATCACCATGATGTGTAATTTTATTTGTCAATTATACCTCAATAAAACTGAAAAAAAAAAGGCTTAGAGAAAAAAGAATCATTAAGTCAAGTGGGCAAAAAAGTTTAATTCATCTGTCATAATATCTTAATGAGGAAAATATCACCATTTACCCTGGGACATGATTTGAACTGCAGACTCCAAGAATAAGTACAGTATTAAATATCTTAACTTGTACTGTTGCAGTTCAAATTGATTTCAAGTTCTGTAGTTATTCCTAAGTAGTCCTCAGTTCTCATCTCCAATAATGCATATGAGTCGAAAGTATCATCAGGTTCTGCCTAAACCACTACAGCTAATCTACCTATACTTATTTCCATTTCAATGCAATCACAGTAAAAAAAAAAATATATGTATTTATACATATAGATACATATATCTATATGTATAAATACATGTGGAACAATTCTCATGGAAAACTAACTGGAAACTGGCAGAACTCCTATACAACCAAAACTGGCCATTGTCAGTGTGTGCAAAGAGGGGGATGGTGGCACAACAGTATTCAAAGGCTAACCAGTAAATCTGGGGCAAAGAGTTCCTGGGATAGGACTCATTTAGCTACAGAGAGACAGCCTGGAGGATCTGGGGTGTGGTCCCATTGGGATGGCGACAGCCATTGTCAGCACGCTCAGAAGTACACAGCAGTTTGTCTCCCAGTGAGAGTGCCCAAGCTCTGCCCATTCCACACTGCAGCTTAGTGCTGGATCTGAGGCAGACAAGTCCTGGGAGAAGACTGCCACAGAGGCAGCCAGGATCTCAGGCAGCAGTGCAGTCACCTCAATTCCTGTGCAGCCACAACTCCCAACCTCCAACCCCACCTGCAGATTAATACACAGGACAGCTTTGCACTAACTAGATCTGGGATGAAAACAAGAGAGAAATGGATGCGACCTTGGGCTGCTTCTGAGCAGAACCAGGGACACCTACGGAGGCGGCTTATAGGTCCTCTGTGACCGTAGGCCTCATCTATATTAGCAATCACCTCCTTTGGGGCAAGGTATACACACATGGGCAACAAAGCCTGATTGAGCTTGACCCTCAAAGCTTCTAATCCAACAACTGGAGAGCAGACCTTGTCCCCAACAGGGCAATGACAGACATGGAGCAGAGAGGAAGCCCTGACTCATATCCTGCACAGGCTCTAGGTATATCAGCGCCAACCACACCCTCTATCAAGGGGATAATGGACAGCACACCCTGAGGAAACACAGGTGACCGTACCAAAATGAGCCCCTGCATCAAAATATTGGACACGCACAGTCTATACAGGGATGCTCTCACATAAAAACACCCCTTCAAGACCACAGTAGATAACTGTTTCTCCTAAATTCATGGAGAAAGAGAAATATAAGTAATATAAGTAAAATGAAAAGGCAGAGAAATGACACCAAATTAAGAAAAATGAGAAAAATCCCCTGAAATATCAAATAATGAAACAGTCTTCACCAGTCTACTAGACCCTGAGTTCAAAAAGGAGGTAATAAAAATGCTAAAGGAGGCTGTTTGGTGACTTGTCGCCATTCTTGGAGAAGCTCGTCCTCAGCCCAGAGTAGAGTTTAGGTAGCTATGTCAGAGACACCTGTCCCTGACACTATTGAGACCCATTATTATAAAAAGGCTTAAGAAATTAAAAAAGATTATAGATAGAAATGCAGATCACTGTAACAAGTAATTAGAAACTATAAAGATGAGGCAATCAAAAATAGACAATTCAATAGATGAGATAAAAACCAATCTAGAAACAATGAACAGAAGATTAATAACAGACAAAAATGAATAAGTAATCTGGAAGACATAATAATGGAAATCAGCCAATGAGAACAGCAGATAGAAAGATAAATGAAAGCACAGAAGGTCCTAAACAAGATGAACCTAAACAGACTCACACCAAGACATATCATAATTAAAATGGCAAAAGCTAAAGAAAAAGAGAGGATTCTAAAGGCAGCAAGATAAAAAAAAGTCAGTTACAAGGGAACCCCCATAAGGCTATCAGCTAATTTCTATGAATAAACTTTGTGGACCAGAAGGGAATGGAATGATAAAGTTAAAGTCTTAAAAGGGAAAAACCTGAAACCTAGGATACCCTACCCAGCAAGGTTATCATTTACAATAGAAGTACAGATAAATAATTTCTAAGACAGGCAAACTAAAAGAATCCAGCAATACCAAACCCACCCTAAAAAAATAATGAAAGGTCTTCTATAAATAGAAACGACACAAGAATCTATAGGAAAGGGAAAATCACGATAGGAAAGGCAAGTATGTAAAAGGATTGAAGATCACTTAAGTAAGTCAGTACATCAGTTAAAAAACAATAAAAAATTGTAAAAGTGATTATAACTATAACAGTAAAAGGATAAGTAGTAAGATATAAAATAGAACATCAAAATAACAAAATATGGGGAAAGGGAGTATAAAAATGTAAATCTTTTATAATTTGTTTGTACTTGAATGACTGTCAGTTTAAAGCAAGTAGATATAGTTATGGGTCAACATATTGTACTTGAATGCCATAGTATCTATCCACAAATCAAAAACATACTATAGATTCACAAAAACCCATGAAAGAAACTGAAAACTATATTACAAAAGAAAATCATCAAACCACAAAAGGAAAAACAAAAACAAGAAGAAATGAACAAAGAAGAACCACAAAAACAACGGGAACACCAGGTTTAAAATGGCAATAAGTACATACCTATCAATAATTACTTTAAATGTCAATGGACTAAATGTTCTGATCAAAAGACACAGAGAAAACAAGAACCTACAATATGCTGCCTACAAGAGACTCATTTCAGAGCAAAAGATACACAGAAACTGAAAGTAAGGGAATGGAAAAAGATATTTCATGCCAATGGAAATGACAAAAAAGCAGGGGTAGCAAAACACATATCAGACAAAATGGACTGTAAAACAAAGGCCATAAAGAAAGACAAAGAAGGACACTATATAATGATAAAGGGATCAATACAAAAAGAGGATTTTACACACATTAACATACCGGCACACAATATAGGAGCTCCTTAACATAGAAAACAAATGTGAACAGACATAAAAGGAGAAATTAAAAATAACACAACAGTAGTAAGAAATTTTACCATCCCACTGAGATCAATGGACAGATCATCCAGATAGAAAATCAATAATAACAAAGTAACAAATGACAATAATAACAAAATAATAACAATAATAACAAAGTAACAAAGGTTCTAAATGACACAATATATCAGTTGGACTGGTGAAATGATACTCAATATAAAGAACCCTAAAATGTCCACACAAAAGCTATTAGAACTAATAAAGGAATTCAGCAAGGTAGCAGGATATAAGATTAATATACAGAAATATTTTGCATTTCTTTATACTAATAATGAAATATCAGATAGAGAAAGAAAAAAAATCCCATTTAAAATCATGTCAAAAAATATAAAATACTTAGGAATAAACTTATCCAAGGAGGTGAAAGAAGTATATGCTGAAAACTATAAAACATTGATAAAGGAAACTGAAGATGATTCAAAGAAATGGCAAGATATCCCATGCTCCTGGATTGGAAGAATTGATATTGTTAAAATGGCCAGACTACCCAAAGAAATCTACAGATTTAAGGCAATCCCTATCAAAATACCCATGACATTCTTCACAGAACTAGAACAAATAATTCTAAAATTTAGAATTTTATATCGGGACTTTCCTGGTGGCACAATGGTTAAGAATCTGCCTGCCAATGCAGGGGACACAGGTTCAATCCTTGGCCTGTGAAGATTCCACATGCTGTGGAGCAACTAAGCCCATGCACCACAACTACTGAGCCTGCTCTCTAGAGGCCGTGAGCCACAACTACTGAGCTCGCATGCCACAACTACTGAAGCCTGTGTGCCTAGAGCCCATGCTCCACAACAAGGGAAGCCACAGCAATGAGAAGCCTGTGCACCTCAACGAAGAGTAGCCCCTGCTTGCCGCAACTAGAGAAAGCACGCACACAGCAACGAAGGCCCAACACAGCCAAAAATAAATAAATAAATAAATATTTTAAAAATAATAAAATAAAATTTGTATGGAGCCACAAATAGCCCAGAATTGCCAAAGCAATCCTGAAGAAAAAGAACAAAGATGGAAGCATAACCCTTCCAGACTTCAGACCATACTACAAAGGTACAGTAATGAAAACACATGGTACTGGCACAAAAATAGACATATAGATCAACGGAACAGAAGAGAGAGCCCCAAAATAAACACACACACCTAAGGTCAATTAATCTATGACAAAGGAGGCAAGAATATACAATGAAGAAAAGACAGTCTCTTCAAAACGTGGTGTTAGGAAAGTTGGACGGCTATATGTAAAGAAATGAAATTAGAACACTCCCTTACACCACATAAAAAAATAAACTCAAAGTGACTTAAACACCTAAACATAAGTCATGACACCATAAAACTCCCAGATGAGAACATAGGCAAAACATTCTCTGACATAAATCATAGCAGTATATTCTTAGATCAGTCTCCCAGACAAAAGAAATAAAAGCAAAAATAAACAAATGGGACTTAATCAAACTCAAAAGCTTTTGCACAACAAAGGAAACCATCAACAAAATGAAAAGACAACCTACAGAATGGGAGAAAATATTTGCAAATGATGTTATCAACAAGGGGTTAATATCCAAAATATACAAACAGCTCATACAAATCAATAATAATAATAATAAAAAGCAATAAACGAGCAGACCTAAATAGACATTTCACCAAAGAAGACATTTTGTGAATTTTTGCAGATATCTATAAAATATTCACCACTCATGGGTATCCTATGACAAGGCTATTAATTTTTTTTTAAAAAATGTATGTTTACTGGTCCATGTCCTAAATCCACTGACTTTCATTATGTATGTCATATTTTTTTAATGGAGAATAATTATTGGAATACAATGGGTTTTGAATTTTAAGTCCTACCGTCAGTAATTTATTTCCTTTTCAATAAATTGAAATGAACTTTGTATTAAATAAACACTGCTATGATCAAGAACATTTGAAAGTAGAGACAATATTTAGGAAGAATGAAGTAATAGTAAACACCCCAGGTATAAGTTCTAAATTTGGAAATACAGGTGTAGTTTTGGAAATGTAATTTTTTCTTCCATTGACACTGGCTATGAGGTTAGCCCCAGCCACAAATATTAATCATGTTTCTACACTATTTTATCATTTACAGAATGTTCTAAGAAAAGACGATGCTAAACAGCATAGAGATAATTAAGAATATGAGCATGAGAAAACCAAGGAGGAAAGATACACAGAAAAAGGAAATTTATAAAGGTCCTACTAGAAGTACAACAGAACTTTGGCAATGAAGACTTTTCACGGTTTTATTATTCAAGGTCTATGGTATGTACTGAATTTTAATTTTGCTGAATTTTAATAATGTTTAATGGCGGGATGATGTATGTGAGACCATCACTTAGCTCATATGTGATGCTTGTCTGCTGGGCATTCAAATCTCATCAAAACATCCTCCATCCAATCTTTGTGAACTATGCATTTACTTTTGTAACAAGTTAAAATCTCTTTAAATGATCACAAGTTCAGTTTTATAGATTAAGGAACATTTCTTATTATAGCTGTACAAAAGTGAATTTAAAATAGTGAACTTACATGGAAAATGTTAATATATTTTCCATTATGATTGTAATTAATTTATATAACTATTTATAGTAGGAGGTATTCACATCATTTTCCCTATAAATATCTTCATGTATATTCTAGAGTAAATAGAAGCATCAAGGATATTAATAAATCTATATTTTATTACTAGGCAATTGTCAGAATTCATCCTTCACTAATGGAAAAGGACTGACTCATACTTTCAGCCATTCTTTTTTTTTTTTTTTTTTTTTTAGTCTTTCATACAATTTTATTTTCTCCCTTCAATCATTATAATATGATACCCGAATTTTGTCTTAACTGGAGGATCTGTAAACACAGGCTTATCCGGCACACTTATAGGCAAGGCGAATGCTGCTTCTTGAAATGGTCCCACCATGGACCCTCTGGTCATCCAACCCAAGTCGCCCCCTTGCCTGGCTTTATCTTCACTATATTGTGTGGCCACTTCATTGAATTTCATTCCAGACTTTAACTTTTCCATGGCTTCCAAGATTTTTCCATGTTTTTCACACAGAATGTGTCTGACCTTTACTGTATTGCCACCACCTTTGGGACCCTGCGCCTTCTTGTCAGAACTATCACTCCCAGAGGCTGCTTTTCCTTTCCCCCGTTTCCCAGATACGCTTTTTCCTTTTGGAGGCATCTCCGAAATTCGCCGTCGAGCTCTCAACTGCTTCGGTTACCGCCAGCCATTCTTGAATTGTATATAAAAGCACACTTCCTAAAAAAAATAAATGCACGAATCCCCCCTATCCACCCAAGTACAAATTAAACTTTATTTGTGCTTCCTGGTAGGACTTAGGTCATGCAGAGAAAAAACAGATATTACTTAGACTTGATTGTTAGTCTTAACTTTAATATTCCATACCTCATATTACTATACTATTCAGTAAGTATTAAACTGTCAAAAGATTACAGTTGGTGATAAAATAACAAAATATTTCTTCTACGTATATTCAAATTGAACTTAATGTGAATCATTAAAAAGTTTATATTATTACATTTGAAAAATGTCATTTCACATTTTGAAAGTGTGAATAAGCATGATAATATTGTTGGTTGAAGAGCCCATTTTTTTCCTTTATTTATTACCTGAATAGTAGAAAAAATTTAAGAAATCTATGGTCCACATTCCATATCAGAAATATCAATAATAATAAAATAATAAAATAAAAATGTTGAAATTAAAAATACTATTACATATATATTTAAAATATATATCAGTACTTGATATATACTTATCCAATCTCATTTCCATGAGGTATCAATTATTGTTAATGTAAAAAGTAGATAGCAATCACTGAATCTGGGGGTAAAACCTGGCAAAGGTAAAGGCTTTTCTAGAGAAATTTCTAGTAAGCTAGTAAGCACTTACAGATTAGATAACCTCTCCCTCCAAAATAAGATGTAACTACTCAGAATAATAATTGTTTAAGTACTATCCCTTTACTTCTTTAGAAGTCCATGATGTGGCAAATTTAATCACATGTGCTTTGTAATATAGTTGTTATTCTCAAGACCCCTGTTTGTGTAAGGAAAATTCAGTTTAAGTGACAAACTGGGAAGTTTGACAAACTTTTAAATTTGTATGTGTGTGTCTTTCTGTCTGTCTGCCTATCTCTCTCTCTCCAATCCCCATTTTTTCTCGATATTTATAACAACTGTTACCTGTTGGCAAAGAAAGGGCAATGCCTTTGGGTAGTTTGCTCTATCTAGCAAAATTAGGACCCTGAATTCTCAGAGAACAAGAGAGACACATCTGAATCCCAGTAGTGCATTGTTTTCCCCTACTACTGTCAGGTGTAGTTTGATGTAAAGAAATATTCCAAAAATAATAAAAGACAGATACAGTATATCTACATAATAATATAAATATTACATTTCACACTAAACAATAAGCACCTTATTACAGGTATTTTCAGTATCAATATAAACTAATCATACAACAATAACAGATTAAAAAACCTGTAGGGTAGGGCTTCCCTGGTGGCGCAGTGGTTGAGAGTCTGCCTGCCGATGCAGGGGACACGGGTTCATGCCCCGGTCCGGGAAGATCCCACATGCTGCGGAGCGGCTAGGCCCATGAGCCATGGCCGCTGAGCCTGCGCGTCTGGAGCCTGTGCTCCGCAACGGGAGAGGCCACAACAGTGAGAGGCCCGCGAACCGCAAAAAAACAAACAAAAAAAAACTGTAGGGTAATACCAAAAGATCACTGTTATTCATATTTTAAAATAAATCAGAAGAATCACTAATTGAGAAAATAAAAGCTTTGAAATGAGAGTCACTACCAACCCAATAACATGTGTTTCAGTTCACCTGGAAAATATGATTCTAATCTTTTACACACCCAATACTATCATCTCAAAGCTATAAAGCAAAACTTGAACAATTAAATGGAGACAGACCTATTATTGGGAGAAGTTAACTCATCTCTCTCTGTTAGTGACAGACATTAAACATCAGTAAGAATTTTGAAAACTTAACACCTGAATATACTGGACAAATATGTAACTTTGCAGTTAATAACAAAGAAAATATATACCATTTCCCCAGCATGCAAGGCCCACTCATAAAAATTTATCTCATTCGAGGCTCTAAGGTGTCAAAAATCACTGTTCACAAATTAATTAATTTAAAAATTAAGAACACACAAAATTTAGGAACATTCCAACATTTCAATTATTTGGAAATTAATGAACATTCCTAAGTCACTCAAGGAATAAAACAGCTTTAATAAAATCAGAAATAAAAAGTAATAATAGGGCTTCCCTGGTGGCGCAGTGGTTGAGAGTCTGCCTGCCGGTGCAGGGAACAAGGGTTCGTGCCCTGCTCCGGGAAGATCCCACATGCCGCGGAGCGGCAAGGCCCGTGAGCCATGGCCACTGAGCCTGCGCGTCTGGAGCCTGTGCTCCGCAATGGGAGAGGCCACAAAGGTGAGAGGCCCGTGTACCTCAAAAGAAAAAAAAAAAAGTAATAACAAAACTGTAGTATAATAAAATCTGTGTATCTAATTAAAATTACAGTAGAGAACTTTCTATAATGGACCTTAAATTAGAAAATCTAAAGTAGAATGAAATTAAATATCAAAAGAGAAAAGGGAAAATTATAAAAATAGGAAATGAACAAAAAGGGAAGATCAGTGTAGCAACAAAAGTGAGCTTTTTGGAAAAACAACTAATTCATAGCCTTTCAAATTTAAAAATTAAATTAAGAAGTAAGAGAGAAGGCAAAAAATAGACCAGGGGCTTTCCTGGTGACGCAGTGGTTGAGGGTCCGCCTGCCGATGCAGGGCACACGGGTTCGTGCCCCGGTTTGGGAAGATCCCACATGCCGCGGAGCGGCTACGTCCGTGAGCCATGGCCGCTGAGCCTGCGCGTCCGGAGCCTGTGCTCCGCAACGGGAGAGGCCACAACAGTAAGAGGCCCGTGTACAGCGGAAAAAAAAAAAAAAAAGATTCCACTTTTCTATCTGTTATTTCTAAATGTTGCTGTCCTCTGTTTTCATACATGTTTTACTTTCCTGATCTGGTCTTTTTTTTTTTTTTTTTTTTTTTTGCGGTACGCGGGCCTCTCACTGCTTAAATTGCTTAGAGAGGCAATTTAAGAGAAAGAAATATGAAAGCCCAATAAATTACAGAATGATATCATATATTTAAATGGCAAAAACACCCACCTTAAACTATAATTTTTAGGAATTCACACATGTGATGAAATGCTAAAGAAAGCACAAGTAAAAGAAATAAAACAAAATTGAGGCTAGCAGGCCTCTGAGAGGGAGAAGGGTGGGTTGTAGTCAGGAAAAGGCCACCAGGGACTCCATGAGGATGGGAAAGTTCTGCTGAAGCTGATTGGCAAGCTCATGGGTCTTTATTTTCTTATCCCTTATGCATCACATATATGTTTCATATATTTGTCTTTATGATATATTTCATATAAAAGTACACAATTTAAGGAATATCACGGTAAGTTATAAAAAGAAAGTAAAAAGGACAGAACGCAATATAAAAAGTTTCCAGAGAGAATAAACAGCTCCAATCATAACAAACACAATAGCATCACAGGAGTATCTACAAAGGAATAAAAAACTAATTGACATCAGACTTATCATCTAGGGGAATCACAGCGGTCAATGAAGAAATATTAACCAAAATAGTCAGAACCTAGACTTTTATACTCAACCAAAGTAGCATATACAGGGAGGGTAGAATAAAAACATTTTCAGAAATGCAAGCAAAGTTTACCACACAATGACCTTCTAAGAGTGAAATACTATTAAATGTATTTTTGCACAACAATAAATTAATCAATGAAGAATTATGAAAATAAGAAATGAGAAAGAAAGCTGGTAAAATATATAGTTAATTCTGACAATTAGTAACTAAAAACAAAACCCAACAAAAAACTAGGCCTTTCTCTGACTTTTAGTAATATGTTACACTTCTTTAACACTACGTTCTGATGGCAACAATTTTGGCTCAGGAAAACTTGAGGTTGTCCTATTTTAGTCTATGGTACAAGATGTATTTCTCACTGCAGGTTCTGCCAGAGTGTCTCACTGGTGATACAGGAAGATTGCTCAAATTAAACACACACATATATATATATATGTGCATAAACTCACAACAACTGTGTGTGTTTGTGTGTGTGTGTGTGTACACTATACGTTCAACAAATCCTGAAGAGAAGAGAGAATAAGCAGAACACCCTGTACCCTTAACACGGGTGTGCTATGGCTAAAGTCCAATAAGTATATGCAATATTTTTAATATTTGGTACCTAAATGTCACATGGGAAGATTAAGGACTCTGTTAATCAAATTTTGTACAGTTATTTGAATAATTTTCTCTCCTTGCTTATATACACAGTTAAGATTAACAAAATTTTGACCGCTGTGTTCAGTCACAGGATCACACCTGGGGTCAAAAAGAATAGGAATTCACAGTGGGAATCAAAATGTGCTTATCTGAAAGGTCAAAGGGCAAAGATCTATTTATGGATAGCAATCCATAGTTTACTTTCCTGAGATAAAGAAATTCTCTCCTGGAGAAATTAGAATAAAGAGGGACTTTTTCTTCCCCAGAAATTTCAAAGTCTTATTTTGAGAATCCAGGCATTTTCTAGGGCCAAGTTAGTTGTATCTCAAATCACATGTCACAATTGGCTTCAGGCATTAAGGAGTAGAAAAGGTACAGCAGGTCTATTGTGTCAGATTCCTTTTGAAGTATTAGGTATTGATAAATTTAAATTAATTTTCTAGATTTTTTCCCCTTTATTCTTTCTCTCATGAAATGCTAGGGGTCTGTTATTTAGGGCTGTAACATGGAAACAGGAAAAAAAAGATTCTAGTTGTTTTTGGAGCAGTGAAGTTTAACGAAGGCCTGGTTTATGAAAAATATGAAGGAGGATAAAAATTGTGAGTAAGAGCATAGAACACACTTTGTAAATTCTGAAGGCTTAGGGAATGTGAAAATTGTAACTGAATCATACTTACAGAATAAATGCTGCACTATTGAACATCTGCTTATATATCTCTGTTTCTTGTAAATATAATATTGCTGCTCTGTAACTATGGAGTTGCTTAATGAGAATGAATTCCCTTGGAAGATGACTCAATCTTAAACTGCTGCAGAAAGAGGCTAGTGGTTAAGTGAACACAAAGCTTGGGTAGAAAGGGGTTGTGAAGTTTAGGTTTGAGGTAAAAAGAAGGAAGCTTCTCTTTTGACATCAGCCTTTGTCATGTTCTCTATCCACATTTTTTCATAAAATTCTTGCCAAAATTAATTAAAATTGATACTTGTTTTCCATAACTAGTGATCTATGCATGTAATGCTTGCTGGTCATAATCCTGTGGAAGAGGAAAGTTTGGTGGTAGAATACATTAATTCTGAAAAATGTACTCCTGAAAAAAAATTTTTCCACCTCTCCTCTGGCCATGACACCATCATTACTGTTGATTGTCCCCATAAAGAAATTCACTTTGCAAGCTCAGTAACTCTCTGCTGGTGACCCCTGCTATCTCCCCTGCTCTATTCCTATCTTGAAGAAATGGCATGGTTCCTTATGGTTCTCACCAGGAAGATGGCATCTTAAACTCTGCTGGGCTACTCCTTCAACACTAACTCAAATTTAGCATTTTTTTTTTAAATAGGATGCTTTTTCTGATTTATTGATTTGGTGATACTGCCAGAAATTGCTTTTGCCAGTGATACTAGAGGAAAGAAAAGGACAGTAGTACAACTAATTTCTAATTTCTATTTTGATATATGTATTCACGAACATTTCACTCTCTCCCCTTTGGAAATGCTTATGACTTTATACTTCCATAAAACCTGAACTTGGTATAGGAGAAAATGTCTATTCTTGTCATTCAAATGTTTGCCTCATATTCTGTCCTATTTTCCAGGATTATTAAAAGCAGGAAAATCCATTCTCTTCAGATGAAAATCCTTTATCTCCAAAATTCAGTTTGAGCAATTGACAAGATTCTAATGAAATAAAATTAGTATATTTCTCATGTGAAAATTTCATAATTTTAATGCAGCTGAATCTGTTGATCAGTTAAACATTTCCTTTAGAGGTATTTTAAGAAAGGCTAGTCTATCTTTGTCAAGAAATATTTTAAAATAGACATATATTCAAATTACTTTATGTCAATAAAAATAAGAATTATTGGAAGGATTTAGAGATCTCTCTCAGAACCCAAGGAAAGAAACGTAGCAAGAATCTATGAGTCTCTGAATCAGGAAATAGAATGTTGGGAACTGAGGGTATGCATCAATCTAGCGCTATACAGACTTTCATCTCCGCTCAGTATCTGAGCTTATCCTTTATTTCACTCTCTTCTTTGGAGTAGATGAGTTTGGTCTGTTTCTGAAAGTATACTGAAATAACAAAGCTTTGCTAATTATGATTTTAAATAATTTCCACGTACAAGTGTCCAACATAGACTATCTTGAGTCTCTTAATCTAAATACTAAATTCCTGTGAGATAGAATTTGGTTCCTTTATGAAGATGTAGTATAGGAATGGAGAGGAAATGATTGACAAAAAAAGTGTATTGTTAATTTCAATATACTACCCTATACCTGATATTATATCATTACTCACCTACATCATTTTCTATTTTATTAACAGTTTTATAATTTTACATTTTTAACTTTAAGTCTATACCGAATTTAATTTGGTGGAAGAAATTAGGTAACAATTTAAATTCTATTATGGCTAAAATCAAGGGATTATCTGAGAAGAATAGAGAAAAACATTACCAACAATAAAACAAAAGACAATGACAATAACAAACAATACTTCTTTCTCAGAACCAACCACCATTCAAAATATCTTATAATATAAATGCTTTACTTAATCTTCATAATCACCCATTAAATAAATTATAATAATAATTATTATTCAACTTTGTGAATGGTCATACTGAAATTTCATCTGAACTTTAGAGTATTTTGCTAGATTCAAACAGATAACGTTCAAAAAATATGTCATACTTAAAGCCTGAATTTTCTACCATTACTTATTCTGTTTTTTACAAAATAAATGTTAACTATGTCATTTACTAGCAATAAACAACACATTCAGACAGCTATTTTTAATTCTTATTCAGTGACTTTGGGAGGACATTTTTATAAGTATACAATAAAAAGAATAAATTAGAAATAGATGGCTAGTAGAGTAATAAGCTCCAGTCACAGCTTAAATCATAGGTATTCATTATCTGATCAAAAATCAAACATATCTGCAAAACTCACTATATAAATCGTATATCTTATGTGATATTCTTTTATGAGGAAAATTCAGCTAAAGCCATGCATTGAGATTTCTGGCTAAAGATAATAAACTATATCTGCTGGAGGCATATGGAAGTGACTAGAAAGCAGGAAGTATTTATAAGCCTTCAAAAATTTCCAAAGCCATTTAAAGTCAACATAAGAGAATTCAAACTCCTGGAGTTACCAAACAGATCTATGCAACAATAATTAATAAAACAAAGTGTAAACCTAAAAAACAGCTATGTTGGTATCCACTCGTTATATCATGTCATGTAAAATAAAATGACATCTTTGAGGGATTATAGCCTTGGATGTAGCCTTGGAACCTTGTTAATATTGCCTCTAAGACTATCAAGAATAGACAGCTCTTAGTGAAACAGAAACAATGCAGAACAGGGATATGTTTGTCACATAGGGTCACATAAGATGAAAGGACAACAATAAGACTATCCGCTAATGATAAAGACAGAATGTTTTCTAACTCTCCTACATAAGGGTTTCTTTTGTATACAGGCACTGATGGACTGAGAGTTAATGCCAAAACTATCCATAAATGCACATACACACCCCTACATACAACTAATAGACACTAATAGACTGGATTTTGCATTTTTTCCTTATTGTGTTTGCCGAATAAGGGAACACGCATTTCTTCTGCATTTTTTTGCTTTTATAAAGTTGAAAGTTGCTTCAATTATTTTTCTTTTGTTTTAAGTTTCTATATAACTTTGATAATCTAGGTTTTCCAAGTACTACAAGATGTTAAATAGTTATATCCTTTTTCTCAAAACATGTTTCATGCCAGACACTGTCGCAAAGGTTTGATGAAAAGTCACTTATTATTGAATTTTGGTACTTCAGGTTAAAGGAATTTAACTTATTCCTGTAGAAAAGGTGACTGTCATCTTGTAATGGTACTTGAAACCTGATGAAACCACATAAGTGACAAAAATGGGGTCCATGTGAAGCTAACTGATTTTGAAAAGGAGGGAAATGAAGAACGGTTAAGAGAATAAAGCATTATTAATACAGTCTTAGGGGTCAGTTTCACACAAGAGGTGGCAAAACCCCAAAACCATTACTCTGTGGGTTTACACAGTAAAGTTCTCTAAAGTTTCTTCATGAAGTATACAAAAAAGTTTACCTACAGGGAAGCAGGTATTAACCTAAAGCCCATAAGTATCCAAAACTTACATGAAAGTTTTGTGGATATGCATTATTTTTTTACACAAAATTTGGCCTCTTCAAAAAAATGATAGTTCAGGGAAAATATGAATGCAATTCTGAAAAAGGTGTTATTCAAATTCCCTTTGCAATATATATCTTTGTCAAGTAGTGAAGGAATAACTTGGTAAAATCTGGATCATTCTCTGTAAAAATGAGAGGGGAGAGATAATTGTTACAACAAATTGCTCAGAAGATCACTAATGAGGAATATCCATCTGTCTATCTATCCATCTATCTATCTATCTATCTATCTACTGACCTACCTACCTACCTACCTACCTGCCTATCTGCCTTCTATCTCCCATGGTCTTCTTTCGTTATTTTAGTATTTTTACATCATGTTTGCCAGATCAATTTTATTTATTCATTGGACAATAATTCATTAGTAAGTAGACCAGATGGAAGAATTCTGGGTTTTGATCATCATTCAATGTAGCATCTGGAGAAATCTAATAAATTCTAGGAAAGCATAGCTTCCATTTCAAGTCTCTCCTTGTTAAATGATTCAAACAGAACTCCTGCACTCAGCCTAATCTGGAGCCTATAATGCATTTATAATGCATTATAAAAATAAAATTACCTGTGGAAACAAAGTATAATATGTTATGAATGAAAAATATTACTGTGGGTAAGTATAAGAGGAGTATATCTGGAAAGTGACTCCTAGTTTTCTTAACAGACTGAGGTAGTAGAAGAGAAAAATAATAGGAAATCTCAAGGTGCTGAATCTGTTCAAGAATTAATTTTACGGTTTTCAAAAAGTTATAGTATGTGCTACATTTTTTACATTTCCTAAGTTCTTGCAGGCGAAAGGAGATAGTTGCCATGGTAATTACACTTGCAATTCTTATAGTTAGCAATAATAAAAGAAAGAAATTTCATGCTGTGTAGCAAGAGTAAAAGTGACAGAACACTGAATTGTGTGACTCAACTTGGGATAAAGAAGGTTAAATCAAAAACATACATAAACACTGGAAATACATTTTGTAGAGAAAAAGGTAAAGGTGTGATTTTATTGATACCAAGATTAAATACCACGTAATATGTTTGGAAATCTAATGATATATCTAGAATAACAGAATCCTTGAGACATTTTCAACATGAATCATCTCTAAAATATGTCTCTTAAGTATTCCTTGGAACATCTATGTGAGCATGTCAAGGGATATGGATTACTACATTTCAGTGTAGGGCATTTCTACCTCTGACTATATTTGACCTTTATAACTAGATATAACGATGTTCTCCTTACATCTAGTTATAAACTGTGCCTATGCATATTTTGATCTTCTAGTTTCATTTCTTGTTTTGCCCCCAAATAACCTTATTTATTCAACTTGAAATATGTGTGAAACCAGACAAAATGGAAAGATGGAGACTAATCTCAACTGCTGACTCCCAGTTCAAGCTCACATCTGGAGATATAAGTGAATGACTGAATGAATGAAAGTCAAATAAAAGCTGATAAAGAACTCAAAATAGGTAAAGAGAGTGGCCTAAGACTGAGGGAAAGCAGCAACCTCTGGTAGCAGACGTTCACCATCATGGTCAGAGAATAGGTCAAAGAATGGGACAGCTTTTCTCTCTAGCACATTGCCATGGGAAGATCACTGCATGCTGCTGCTGCTACTGGGCAGAAAAATGGTGCAAAAGTAATGTCAGAGTTATTGTGAGGTGTAGGTAACAATCAGTGTGGCATGATTCTTCTTCTCCTGTTCTTCAATCCCCCAAGGATTATATAGCGGACCAAGGAGAACAGCTCTTAATGAGTGGGATTCCCTTAATCACATCATGGGAGTGAAGCAAAAAAAGGTAATCAAGACTATGACCATGTGAAACGTCTCCCACGCATCAGGAGCCCTATCATGAACTGCACATGGGTGAAGTGTATGAAGCCTTAAGCCACTGTATTTTTTGTTTATCAATTATGTTCTTTTCAGTCATTCTATTCATTTATTCTTTCCTTCAGAATTTTAATAGAATTTTTGTGTGCAAGTCAGTTACCCCATTATTGTTATACTTTCTGCTATTTACTACTTCTAAGGACTTTATATTGTAGTATAGGATTGTGGGTTTTTGTGGTTTAAATTCTTTTGCTTTCTTTGTCAGTCTCCTGTTAATTTCAAATTGCTGTCTTAGCTTCTCATTAATCGTTGCTTGTAAGTGATTTTCTTGTGATCAAGAAAAAAGACGCCTGCCAAATGATTCAGTTGAATTAGCAGGAAAAGAAACGTCCTCTTAGGAAGAAATGCTTTCTTTGCCTTAGACAAATTACCTTGAAATGGAATAATGGGATAAATGAGCATGAAAGATGAGGTCTTCTAAGCATAGCCCAGATAGGAGACATTTACATTAGAAAAAAGTCAATTTCTCTACATAGAAAGTAAAGAGGAAACTTTTTTTTTTTTGAGAGGAAGGAAGGGAAGCTGGCAGTTGGTGCTAAAGAAAGTTATCCTAAATGGCAAGGGTAAGATAGCAAAAAAGGGCATAAGAAGACCAGGAATAAATTACCCTTTATGTGTAATGAACATCTAATTTTAAGACAGTCATGTTTAGTATATAAGTTTTTTTTCTTGCCACATCTACTGTTATCTGCTGTCCCATACCTGCAATGAAAACCATTTTCACCACTATTCTTGTTTTAATGGTATTTATGGAGAATAAATGAAGAGTTAGTCAGGAAATAGTAAGGACAGAGAAGAAAATTTTAAAATGAAATTTAAAGTGGGCAGCAGCTGTGAAAGAATTTTAAAAATGAACTAACCATTAAAATACATCCTATTAATACTGAATACTCCTAAAGTTCAAACTAATATTAAAGAGTTGGAAAATCTCAAAGTTCATTTGACTATAGTTATAGTTTTCTTATTTAGACATAAAGGATATCTACCAACTGCTGAAGGTTTGGAGTTATCTGAAATATATTTATTTCATAAAGGGATGTTTAATTTTCAAGGAAAGTGTTTTTAGTTGTTGCCTCTAATTTAATTAATGAATTGATCTTAAAAAAAAGTATGGCCATCAACTATATGTTCTGCTTATCTCTTCATAAACTTCTCTTTTATGGCATTCCCCCCATTTATACATATTTGAATGCAAGTAAGTATATTCAAAACATGTATTTTTCTAAACCTGGCATAACCAAATATCAATTGGACCCTCTTTAACTTTTTCTAGATATAGTTGATAAATCTTTCTTAGAATTTACACAGGAGGGGTATATTTGTTTTCTAGGGCTTCCATAATAAAGTACCACTGACTGGGTAGCCTAGACAATATAAATTCATTTTTTTACGGTTCTGGAAGTTAGAAGTCTGAAAGCAAGGTGTTTGCAGAGTTGATTTCTTCTAAGCCACCTCTCTTTGGCTTGTAGATATCCTTCTCCCTCTTCCTTCCTTTCCTCTGTGTGTCTGTGTCCTAATCTCTTCTTACAGGAACATCAGTCATATTGGATTGGGGCCACCTTAACGACCTCATATAACTATAATCACCTATTTAATGTCCCCTATCTCCAAATCACATTCTGAGGTACTGGGGGTTGGGATTTCAACATATGAATTTTGGAGGACACATGAAAGGGGATATATGAGACTAGTTCATTTTATAGTTTTAATCACTCAAATTCCTAAGGTTGCGGGTTTGGAATTTACAACTTCAGTAGAGGAATTTGTGCTTATTCTTTTGGTAGAAATTGTTGCATCTGGAGAGAAACTTTAGTATCTTACTTAACTCTGGTCTGATTATATTTCAGGACTACGGTGAAGATGTATTGAAAGTTCTACCACACTGGAGGAATGCAATACCCCATTCAGGAGGTGATTTTCCTATTGTGGAAGTTGCTTGCCAGCTCTAATTTTGAATGAACACATTAAACATAATGGTGATAAGATCAGTTTAAAAAAATCTACTCTCTGTACTATGTGTGTCTATTCCCCTGTGTGTTCTTAGCTAACTCACAATTACTTACATACAGCTTGTCTGTGGCTTCTGCTTTGCCAAATTATTAAAACAGTCTTACTTAAAATCATCTATTTTTTTCTACTGGTCTACCTTGACTTTGCCTTCAGCATTTGCTCCTCAAGACCGAGATATGGAGGGACCCTTCTCTTCTTCACTATACAATACCTGTGTCAGGAATTTCAAAATGATCTCAATGTTTGCAGTTATGTGTTTGACTTTATTCTCTAATTTCAACACTCTTTCATTTTCTGTTTTCCCACTTTTGTAATTTATGTTGATTCCTGTATGAGTATGAAAATTTACACTTATTCTGCAAATATTCCCCCTCCCCCGAGCTTATTTCTACCTGTATGTTCTAAAGATTCCGTCCCGCTCAAAATGCAAGTATTCAGGTCCCTAATTCCTAGTTTCTCCCCCCTAACACATATCTCTGACAGTTTGAAATTCAGCAGATGAGCTTTGTGACATGTAGCCCTTCAGAGTTAACTCAAAATCATTACTAGTGTAGTGTAAAACCTGCAACCACTTCAAGAGGCATCCACTCCAAAGATGGCTATCTAGAATAAATACATCCCCAACAACTGGACTAGATAAAGTACCAGGCTATCTCTCTGCACTGAGGCTTCTTTGTTTCACAAATCCTGGTTGATTTCGGTAGCTGACCATTTGGGCCACTTGTTTTTTCTTTTCCCACACTTTAAATTTCCACTTTTATTTTAAATTCAGCAATAAAGAGTGAGCCCACAAAACTCCTAGGCTGCCACCCTCAACCCCAATAAAAGCAGAACCTCAGGCCAGTGCACTCTTTCACTAGCTCTCACTCTGACTCTCCTTCACTCTCCCCGCCCCTCACTTCCAACCCCCTGCTGTGTGGCTCCAGCTGTGCTATGTAATTTCTAGGTCCTGTAAGTAAAAACCTTTATTTTTTTCAAAGTTTCTTGATAGTGGTGTTGAAGGGTATCTTGAAATCATAAAGGTCAGTTCAGCCACAATGTTAGCTATTAATAGGCTAGGATTGGCACAAAACAAAAAAAATGTTGTCAATAAAACTAAAATCCATATCAACCAATCAATATCAGGCCATATAATTCCCTGTAATGGATCACTTTTGAGTTTCAAATATTCTTTAAATTGAATGTAAACCATTTACAATCGAGTCCTAACTTATTTTTCATTCTGACTCCCACTATTATTATACCTTTCTTCTTTAATTCAATAATATATGTCAATGTTCTTTTTTTTCCAAAATATGCTTTACACTTTCCTTTCTTGGTGTTTTTATCATGCTGTTTACTTGACCTGGAATATCATTTTCTTTCATTGTTTCTGTCAAACTTTTTTATATCCCCCAATGTCCCTATTTAGGCAGTTAGCTTCACAGCCAAGTTTCCAGTCCATCTTCTATAATCTGAGCCTGAGGCTCCAGGTGGGTATATACTAGAGAAATATTTTGCTCTCCTTATTTTCATAAGCAGAAATCAGGATAAGTATGGACAGCAGTATAATCTGTCCAAAAGCATAGTGTTTAACTCCATCAATTCCGCTCATCAGGTTTGGCTTTACGGGCCAGTGAAGTTGCATAGGGTCTAGCACTCAAAATCGTCCTGCACTTGGGGTTTAATATTCTGCAGTCATAGTTTTGAAATTTTTATCTTTGAATGTGTGTTTTGTAAATGAGTCCTATCAAACAATGTGGGATTGCAGTGGGTAGGGTCAGATTTAAGTGAGGGTCCTGCAGCATCTGGGGTTGGGCAAGTTGTTAGTCAACCCTAACTCAGGCAGGCAGCTCCATGGTGCCTTCCACGGAGGACTTGGTGGGGGTTTCTCACCCATTCCCCATCCAGAGATTGAGTGCATCCCTCATGGATGTTGCAAGTTTTGGGAACCAGCAAGGGTCAAGGTGGTGGGCTCTGGGGAAAAGGAAACTTATTTCCTGCCTCCAGCCAGGGCCCTGCATTTCCTTTTGCACTGGGCCCCTCAAGTTATGTAGCAGATTGTGCCTCCAATGAATCCACAAGCAAAGAACCACTCTATACCAATTATTCTTAGGTAAGTGAAGCTCCTTTTCTTCCTGCTACTCAAACAGTTCAACATTCAAAATTAAACAAGAGCAACACAGAGGTGTAAAAGGTATTCCACAGCCACTGATTATGTTTTTTCTCTTGAATGGTTTCAATACACATTATTATCATGTTAATTTAAGACAGCTCTGAAAGGTAAGATATGTATGTATCTGAATGATTAGAAAATACATATAGGTATAATTTTAGAAAAAAAAGTTCTATATATAAAAGTTAGAAAGGGGCATTTCAACATAGTGTGATACACAGAACATGTGTCCAGATTCTGGGCCTACCACCTTCTAGATGTTTATTCTTGCTACATTACTTGGTTTCCAAATATCATATTTTTTTTCTTATCTTTATTTGTTTAATCCTAAAAAATGCCTGAAATAAAATATTGATAGATGCTCAATAAATTTTAATTACTTTGTTACTTCTATTATTAACTCTGAAAAGCACATTGAGTTACTAATTAGCTCCTAAAATATATCGCACAGGGCATGGCCTAGAAATGAAAACATTGACACACAAAAAAAATTAATTTTCTTTCTTTTGTTTATTACCTATTATGTGTCAGGAAATATGAGCCTTATCACAGAACTCTATTTCTCTGATTAAATTATCTTAATATATCTTCCTGAACTAGCTTAAAAATACACTTCATCATTCTGTTCTTTATTCTCCCTGCTCTGACTTCATTAACATAGTCATATTCTTTTATTTGACTTCATGTTTTCATCAAAAAATTTTTAATTAATTAATTACCCTTTGCTTCCTACCTCTCAGGAGTCAGTCTGCCTTAGAGTACTCAACTAAACTTCTTTCTCTAGACTATAAGTTCCGTAAGGGTAGGTTCTTCCTCTCTTTGGAGAGGGATATATGTCACCTAAAGCCTCAACTGAGGTGTGCACTGCTGGACCTTATTCAAATGGTCTGGCGAGCGCACTGGTAGATTTAAACAAACAATAGTGGCCTTTGCAGTATGAGATCTTGATATTTAATTGTATGTATGTAGCTTTACCTCGTATTACAGGAGATGCTAACGCTGAATGCAATCTTCCTTGTGCATTGTTGGACAAAACAAGTCCTAGTTTTTTCAAGGCTGCTAGTTTGAATGGAGTGCCACAGACCAATTACGTGTGAGCTCCTAGCTTTAACTTGTTAGTGTTCCTAGGTACCACAAATTCCAATCGGGATTAAAAGTCAGGAAAGGGAGCAGGAAATATTCACCTTAGATTCATGGAGCTGTCCCCAGATATGAGAATCAGGGTCAATGGGACCTCAAGTTAATTACAGATTTATAAATTACATCTGAAACCCAAACATGACTTTCCCATGAAAAGGTATTAGATTTTACTAAAACACAAATAAAAAGAAATGGTGGCTCTTATTATTGTGAACATATGCCAATTTCTTAAGTCGAGTTAGTTAAAATACTCATGAAATTACTGCAAACCCAAAGGATAAGAAAGGAACTTAAAAGGCCTGAGATTGGAGCACTGCCTCTGAGATCAAGTTTTCAAGTAAATCAACAAAGGACTAGGATGGATTCTGTCTTACTGTCAGAATGAAGACAAAATTAAGGAAGAGAAGAAAAGCTAAAAATGGAGCAAGGTGTCCTTATGAGAAATGAGGAAATATTAAGAGATAGATTGGATACATATGAAATGAAAAATGGGATATCGATGGCCAGAATAGGCCAATATAATAGGAAAATATAGGCATACTCACATGTAACTTTTTTTTAGGAAGACATTAGATAATGTGTCTTAATTAGTAATTTGGTCCAGGACTGAGAATGCAGAACATTCTCAGGGAAGCTGTCATTTGGCACAAACACATGATTCAAAAAGAAAAATGGGGGCTTCCCTGGTGGCGCAGTGGTTGAGAGTCTGCCTGCTGATGCAGGGGACATGGGTTTGTGCCCCAGTCCGGGAAGATCCCACATGCCGCGGAGCGGCTGGGCCCTTGAGCCATTCCCGCTGAGCCTGCGCGTCCGGAGCCTGTGCTCCGCAATGGGAGAGGCCACAACAGTGAGAGGCCCACATACCGAAAAAAAAAAAAAAAAGAAAAAGAAAAATGGAAATTAAGTTTTTTGATTACACCAGATTTCTGTCATTTTTCAGGAGACAATCTGCACATGTGGATTTTTCCCTCCAGATATTTTAAATAAAGTACCATAGTGAACAAACATTTAAGTCAATTTAGTTTAAGTCTAAAGGTCTTTATTTTGAAATAGACTACTCTTTTGATGATGATAAATATTAGATTTTTTTCCCCTGTTCACAATCCATCACTCAGATATCACTGAGTCTCTGATATGATTCTCAATACCACTGAATTTATGTTCTGAAACATAAATTTTCCTGGAAAACCTGTTTGGGGCTAGTATGTGGCTTGCTTATTTACTATTTTAATACTTTTAAATAAAAAATATCTACTACTTTTTAATATTTGGTGCTATAAAAATTTTATTTCATATTAGTTGAATCCTTTAAAAGTAATATTCATGAAACACTTGGCATTGAATTTAAACAACTTCTGATGTCCTAAACAACTTAGTACCCCTCCACAGAGAAACACCTAATACTGAAACATGATCTTTAATGTATGCAAACAAAAAACAAAAGGCAAGCAAAGAATGGTGAGGAATCCTAGGATGGAAGGCCACTCTTATAAATAAATCTAACTGTATTACAGATATATTACTTAACTGTATTGAAAGGGCTGGAGGGGATACAAAAGCTTACATAATTTTGGGAAGTGGTGTTTTGACTGCAAAATATAAGGCTAAAGACAAAAGGAATTCCTCAACATATACAATGTACTCTGGTTGGTACATTCATATTTCATGTCACAGATTAACAATTCTTCTTTATGTGTAAACTGGAGTTGACCACATAAGTAAATGGATGGTGAATACCGGGAGCTAGGTTTTTCACTGCCAGAGAGGGAAGTTACAGATAGGCAAGAAGGAAAGTCTGGAGCCTGTGTTAATTAGAGACATCCATATAAACTCATTTTTAGGGGTGTGTGTGTGTGTGTGTGTGTGTGTGTGTGTGTGCATGCGTGTGCGTGTGTACGTACATATAGACAGATAAGAAACAATTATAGATATGTGTATATGCATGAGTCATTAATCATACATATATCACCTAGCTCTATTCTCTAGAGAACTTGGATGCATCTTATAGTACTGAAAAGTAAGAAAGTACTCAAAACCCAAAAAGGATGGAGTTGTCAGGGTGACACAGGAACCAACGTAAAAGATTCCCCAGTGGAAAGATGCCCCACTGGAATAATGTGAGCAAAATATTCGTTAATAATATACTATTAGATTAGCAAGGTAAGTATAAAATAAATATTGAGGAGGTCATATTGATATAAATTATAAAATAAATAAGTAAATAAGAGATAAGAGAAGAGACAAATAATCCACCAGAAAAAATTACAAATACTATATGTAAATATTCCCTTCTCAAGGTTGTAGAGTTTAAACCCTTGCCACTTAACTGTGGGCAGGACATAGTGATTTACTTCCAAATAACAGGATATTGAAAAGGGGAAACAATAATTTTATAGTGGAGAAACCTGGCAGTCACTACCTTAACCAAATGATCAAGGTTAAAACTACCAATGATGTCATGTGGATATCAAATAACCCCAGAAATAATATAAATAATGAGAAATATAAATGAAGAAAAAGGTACTTTACCTCTATGATATTCTTCTCTAAAACTAATCAACCAAGTCTAATCATTAGAAAAACATCAGACAAACCCAAATTGAGAAACCTTCTACAAAATGCTGACCAGTAGTCCTCAAAGCTTTCAAGGACATGAAAAACAAGGAATGATTGGAAAACTGTCATAGACCAGAGGAGACTAACACAGAAGACTTGACAACTAAGTGCAGTGTGGTATTCTGGAATAAAAAAAGTACATCAATAGAAAAATTAGTGAAAATGAATATGAATGTGAATACAGATTGGACTTAACAGTAATATACCAATGTTGGTTTCTTAGTTTAGATGTGTCAAGGTAATGTAAAATTATTATAATGGAAAACAAATTGGATAAGGGGTATATCAGAACACTTTGTATTCTATATATCTATAAGTATTTCAAAATTAAAAAATTATTAAGTAGTAGATTTTATCAATATATAAGTAGTAGATTTTATTATTTTATCAAAATAAAAAATTTAATTTTTGTAAGTTAATAAAGTTGGTAAATATTAAAAATTTAGAATATTTCAATCTTAATCAGATTATATTAATTGCCCATTAGTATACTTTGACTATGCAGTGAGATATAATGGCAGATCAAATCAGCTAATAGAAAAATAAAGAAAAAAATTTCTCTGCACATCTGAGTTCAGTGTGAATGAATAAATATTTAATCTGTGTATAAATATATGCATTTGTCATAGTTCAGTTTACAGCTTTTTCAAATATTCACATTGCATTTTAGGCCAACATTTAAAATAATCACACTTGTAAAAATATTTTAGAAGTAAAGCAACCACAGGAAAAAAGTTATTGTTTTCAATGTTGTCTGTAACCTACTCTAATGTTTTATAATCTGAACACTGCAGTTTAAAAATACATTTGACATCTAAAAGACAAATTCCTTCATTACCCTTCCATTTGAAATCTTCCTGAGTATTTGCAAGTATATTCTTTCAGAAATACTACAGAATCATTTTGTTAAGTTTTATGTAAATTTCATTGGGTTCTATAATGGAAAGGCATGTATTGAATTTAATTTAGAGAGGTTTAGTAGGTTTAAAATATATAATCTCCTGAGCCCAAGTTCATGGCAAGTCTCTTTACTGTAGAGTTTATAGTCTTAAAAAGCATAGCTCCTGCATAGTTCAAGTTTTTCCTTATTTTTTTTTACATTTTTCTCACTGCTGTGAATGAGATATTTTATTCCATATCATTCTCCTTACTATCTTACTACTCTAGTACAAAATAAATCTATATTTGTGCATTTATTTTACAACAAAACACAATTGAAATACTTATTATTTCTGATATTTGTTCATTAGATTATCATGTGATTTTTTTTTTTACAGGTAATACTATCACCTGCAAAGTGAAAAAAAAAGTTTTTCTAATACTTAACACTTTATGTAATTTTCTTGTCATTACAGTGACTAAAACTCAAAGAACACATAAATAAGAATAATAATAAAGATGACATCTGGGAATAGTTTTGCTATAAACTTTAATATGGACACCTTTATGGTCCATGGTTTCAAGCCAATTCATGCTTCCTTGATTTGTTTTGTTTTGCTTATGCCATCCATGGTTCAATTTTGTGAACTGCAAAAATAATTCTAAGTCTTATAATTTTATCAATGGACTTCTCAAAGTTTCTGCTTTGCTTAGTTATCTTTTCCTATTAAGATACTAGGACTGGAAGAATGAAATACATGGGACATCATACAGTACCTCAATTATAAAAGAAATCCAACTGTGTGTCTGACTCTTCCTTCTTTTCCACTCCTGTTTTGATCTAATGCTAATTTCACTATGTCAAAGCGAATTCAACAACTGTGACTTGATATCTGCTTTGGTTTTGATTTTATTCTAAGTATTTTAGAAGCAAAACAAGTCATGAGAAATATAGAAAGTGCTGAACTTCATACTGCTAGTCTCCAGTCTTTTCACTGATATTTTTAATATATTGCTAAAAATTTAAATGAAATATAAGTTGCATACTGCTGTGAAATATCCTATTTCAAGTTATTAATAATTTCCAAGTCACTAATACACTCAAAGCCTTTCAGTTCCTTTGTTACTTGACCAGAGTACCAATACAGAGTACCATATCCTTCTAAAACACGCCCATCCTTAAACACTGTAAAACAGTAGTATTGTGATATATTTGTATTATGCTCATTGTTCCTTTCCATTTCCACTTCCCTTCCTTCTCCTTCAGCTGATTGTTAAAAGCTGAAATATTTCTAGTCCTTTTTCACCATCTCCTCACCTTTTCTTCCCTCTCTCTTCCCCTAGCCTCCTATAAGGAGAGACTACCCACTCCTATGGTTTGAACTACCATGACCACCAGGTCTTAAATATCCATCTCTGGCTTTGAGCTCTCTCTCTTGAACTCCAGATCTGAAAATTCTACTGGTTCCTCAATTTCCTTAATTTTTTGCCTTATAAATACCCCAAATTAAAAATATACCAAGATAAATTTGTTATGTTCCTTTCCAAACCTGGTCCTTTTATTCAATATCCTCTATCAGAAATTACAACTACTCTCCAATTGTTTAAGCCACCAATCTGAATGCCATTATTTATTTCTTCTTCAAAGTCACTTCCCAAATCTGCTCCCAAATCTCTCTCATATTTATTGACATCTTTATAGACTTATTGTCACCACCCTAATCCATGCACCAGCACATATTACACATGGGCTATCAAAACAGCCTTTATCTTCCCATTTATACTCTGGTCCCTTCCTACATGATTTTCCTCAGTGGTTGGCAGAAATGCAGTGGTACTTTTAATACAAATCTAATTGTAATCTACATGATTAACTTACTTAACAGTTTTTAATTTTTTTAGGATTTTTTTTGATGTGGACCATTTTTAAAGTCTTTATTGAATTTGTTACAATATTCCTTTTTTTCACGTTTTGGTTTTTTGGCTGCGAGGCACATGGGATCTTAGCTCTCCAACCAGGGATCGAACCCACACCCCCTGCATTGGAAGGAGAAGTCTTAAACACTGGACCACCAAGGAAGTCACAGTTTTTAATTTTTGTAGGCTGAAAAAATATGGCTTTCTATACCCTCAAGTTCTTGCATCTATATCACTATCACAACATTCAATAAACTCTTCAGTGATTCACTACAATTTAGCTACAATGGACCACTTTTTGTTTCCTGAATGAAGAATATTCTTCCTCAAGGATAAAATATTTTATCTGGGTGAACTCCCACGATATTTTATGATCACATAGTGTCCTGTATCCTTATAATATTTGGTGTACTTGGCTTTTTAATATCTCTCTTTGTCACTAATTGGATTTCATTCCACTATAGCTTTAAGCATTTTACTTAATTTTACACTTACTATACTTATGGCTGTGTTCCACTCTTCAAAAAACACTTTGTAATTATTATTCTCACATATACAAACATGCACAGACACTCACTTTTATAGAGCTTCATGGGCATTTCCATATTAAGCTTATACTACAATTGTTTCTTATGGCTTACACCAGTTTTTACAATAATCTAGGCCAAAATTAATAGTTGGGGTCTAAACATTATATAAATAAAATTATTTCTTGCCAAAATACTGTTTCTTAAGTTTAAAGAAATCAGCTTACAAATATCCATGTTAATGCTTTTGCTTGAGGGAAGCAGTAAACATCATAATGTTATTTTTCATAAATAATCACCTTTGTCTCTTCTCCCTTAATTTTTATGAGGTATATTTTGGGCTATTTTATTGTCTTTAGAATCATCTTCTGTTATAAGATATATTTAATTTATCTACTGATAGCGGTAGTAGGCATTTTCTATGCATATTAAAGTTGGGATAATGCCAGAACCTTAGGCATTATTTGCCACTTGTATCTCCAAATTCACGAGAATTAGATGTATCCATTACTTTGGGGAGTGTTGATGTGCTAGAGAGCTCACATTTCAAAAGGGATGTTCTGATCTTTAGGATATCTCAATGACCCAAATTCATGCTATATTCTGCTCCAAAATTTTGGACATTTGCCATTCTCTCCTTCAAGGTATATTAACATTGGAAATAAAAGTAGGGCTCCCAATGTTTCACAGATATTCCTTTCAAAAATAGTTCACTGTTGTGTGTATGTATGCTAATTTATCTACTTTATACTGCTGTTTTTCAAATGGCTGAAAATCCTTTGATTTTGGATTGCAGAGGTGAAACTTCCAGAAAAACAGCGCGAGGAACTCTCCTCCTGGGAAGATATCTACTCAGCAGTTCAAAATTTGCAATGACAATTGTTGAAAGTCTTTGGACATTTATCAAAGAACGTGCAATAATTTTTGACAAAATTTAGCAAAAATCAACAAAGCTCAGTAGGGACAGTATTGGCACTTGAGTTAGAGGCTTCTACCATCCACTCACAGTCTGCCTTGTGGAATAACTGTTCCACTAGACTCGGTAATAAAAAGGCAGTTCTTATCTTCCCCTGCTCCCTGGGCAGAGGAGCTATTCTGTATGGATTAGGCTGGTGGACACCAGCAGATCACATTTTCCTGAGCTCCTCACTGCAGAAGGCCCACATCAAGTGGATGGTGGCAGCAGAGCAATGGTGCTATTCTCCTATCCCCAACTTCTAATACCTAATAAGGATCTGGTGGGGCAGCTGCTGAAGAGTAGAGTCCCCCTTTCCTACAGAGACCTGTGATGCAGGACAGTTACTCTCATGGACTTGGCAGTCAAGTGTCATCTCTAATCTCCTCCAGCATCCTCGGGCAGAAAAACTTATTCCTAATTAGTGTGGCAGCCAGTGAACATGGTAGATCCCATTCTACTGATTCTGGATTGCAGAAGGTTCATACTAGACAATTCCCACCTCCCCCCCAAACTGCTCTTTTCCACAGGGAATTAATCTATGAAGCGGCTGCGTATTCATACCACACACAAAAGTTAACCAAAATGCATCACAGGCCTAAGTGTTAACAGCTAAAACTATAAAATTCATAGGCAAAAACAAAGGCGTTAATCTTTGTGATCTTGGGTTAGGCAATGGTTTCTTAGATATAACACCAAAAGCACAAACAATAACCAAAAAAATTAGATAAGCTGGACTTACTAAACAAAAGCAAAGGAAGAAAATCAAAACAGCTTTGTGCCATCATGGAAAAGAAAACCCAGAAAAAGAAAAAAGAAAAAAGAAAGGAAGAAAATATTTGCAAAACATATATTTGATAAAGAATTTGCCTTAAGACTATATAGAGATGTTGACAATTCAATAACAAAATTAATAAAAAATGGACAAAAATCTGAATAGATATTTCTACAAAGATGACAGACAAGAGGCAAATAAGCATATGAAAAGATGCTCAACATCATTAGCCACCAGAGAAATGCATGTCAAAGCCACAGTAAGATGTCATTTCATGCCCACTATGATGGCTAAAATAAAACATAGTTAACAAGCACTGAGAAGGATATGGAGAAAATCATGCATTGCTGGGTACGTATATAAAAGGGTGCAGCCACTTAAAAAAAAAAAAAAACCTGCTTGGCAGTTCTGTAAACCATAGACTTATTGTATGAACCAGCTATTCTACTCCAAGAGAGATGAAAATATACAGTCACACCAAAAATAAAAAGTATGTGTATGTTCATAGTACTATCATTCATAATAGCCAAAAAGTGAAAACAACTCAAATGCCCATCAAATGATGAATAGATAAACAAACTATTGTATATCCAAACAATGGATTATTATTTGACAATAAAAAGGAATGGAATGTTGATACATATTACAACTTGCATGAACCTTGAAAACATTATGCAAAGTGCAACAATCAAGTCACAAAACACAATATATTGTATGATACCATTTAGAAGTAAATCTGCAGAGACAGAATGGAGATTAGTAGTTGCCCAGGACTGGGGTGTAAGTACAGATTTGTGAAAACGGGGATTGACTGCTAATGTGTACAGGGTTTCTTTTGGGGGTATGAAAATACTATAACGGATCATGGTGATGGCTACACAACTTATGAATATACAAAAATCCAATGAGTTATTCACTTAAATAGATGAATTGTATGGTATGTGAATTATATTTCAATAAAACTTAAAAATAGACATAATACCATTATAGTTTTATGACATAAATTTGCTTGAATTTCCCACATTTAAGATACATTTCAGAATTTTTAGTACCAATTTATAGTATAATCACTACATATTCAACTTTTATTTTATACGGCTTAAATACTAACTCTTTTTTTTCTTTAGCATCTTTATTGGAGTATAATTGCTTTAAAATGGTTTGTTAGTTTCTGCTTTATATAGTTTCTGCTTTATAACAAAGTGAAACGGCTATACATATACATATATCCCCAAATCTTCTCCCTCTTGCGTCTCCCTCTCACTCTCCCTATCCCATCCCACTGGGTGGTCACAAAGCATTAAGCTGAACTCCCTGTGCTATGTGGCTGCATCCCACTAGCTACCTATTTTACATTTAGTAGCATATATAAGTCCATGCCACTCTCTCACTTCATCCCAGCTTACCCTTCCCCCTCCCCGTGACCTCAAGTCCGTTCTGTACCTCTGCGACTTTTTTCCTGTCCTGCCCCTAGGTTCTTCAAAACCATTTTTTTTTTTTTTTTTAGATTCCATATATATGTGTTAGCATACGGTATTTGTTTTTCTCTTTCTGACTTACTTCACTCTGTATGACAGACACTAGGTTCATCCACCTCACAACAAATACCTCAACCTTGTTTCTTTTTATGGATGAGTAATATTTCATTGTATACATGTGCCACATTTTCTTTATCCATTCATCTGTCAATGGACACTTAGGTTGCTTCCATGTTCTGGTTATTGTAAATAGAGCTACAATGAACATTGCGGTACATGACTCTTTTTGAATTATGGTTTTCTCAGGGTATATGCCCAGTAGTGGGATTGCTGGGTCGTATGGCAGTTCTTTTTTTAGTTTTTTAAGGAACCTCCATATTGTTCTCCATAGTGGCTATATCAATTGACATTCCCACCAACAGTGCAAGAGGGTTTCCTTTTCTCCACATCCTATCCAGCATTTATTGTTTGTAAATATTTTGATGTTGGCCATTCTGACTGGTGTGAGGTGATATCTCATTGTAGTTTTGATTTGCATTTCTCTAATAATTAGTGATGTTGAGCATTCTTTCATGTGTTTGTTGGCAATCTGTATAACTTCTTTGGAGAAATGTCTATTTAGGTCTTCTGCCCATTTGTGGATTGGGTTGTTTGGTTTTTTGGGGGATGTTGAGCTGCATGAGCTGCTTGTAAATTTTGGAGATTAATCCTTTGTCAGTTGCTTCATTTCCAAATATTTTCTCTGATTCTGAGGGTTGTCTTTTTGTCTTGTTTACCGTCTCCTTTGCTGTGCAAAAGCTTTTACGTTTCATTAGCTCCCATATGTTTGTTTTTGTTTTGATTTCCATTTCCCTAGGAGGTGGGTCAAAAAGGATCTTGCTGTGATTTATGTCATAGAGTGTCCTGCCTATGTTGTCCTCTAAGAGTTCTATAGTGTCTGGCCTTACATTTAGGTCTTTAATCCATTTTGAGTTTAATTTTGTGTATGGTGTTAGGGAGTTCTAATTTTATTCTTTTACATGCACCTGTCCAGTATTCCCAGCACCACTTATTGAAGAGGCTGTCTTTTCTCCATTATATATCCTTGCATCCTTTATCAAAGATAAGGTGACCATATGTTCATGGGTTTATCTCTGGACTTTCTACCCTGTTCCATTGGTCTATATTTCCGTTTTTGTGCCAGTACCATACTGTCTTTGTAGCTTTGTAATATATTCTGAAGTCAGGGAGCCTGATTCCTCCAGCTCCATTTTTCTTTCTTAAGATTGCTTTGGCTATTTGGGGTCTTTTGTGTTTCCATACAAATTGTGATTTTTTTTATTCTAGTTCTGTGAAAAATGCCATTGGTAGTTTGATAGGGATCGCATTGAATCTGTAGGTTGCTTTGGGTAGTAGAGTCATTTTCACAATGTTGATTCTTCCAATCCAAGTACATGGTATATCTCTCCATCTGTTTGTATCATCTTTAAATTCTTTCATCAGTGTATTATAGTTTTCTGCATACAGGTCTTTTGTCTCCTTAGGTAGGTTTATTCCTAGGTATTTTACTCTTTATATTGCAGTGGTAAATGGGAGTGTTTCCTTACTTTCGCTTTCAGATTTTTAATTATTAGTGTATAGGAATGCAAGAGATTTGTGTGCTTTAATTCTGTATCCTGCTACTTTACCAAATTCATTGATTAGCTCTAGTAGTTTTCTGGTAGAGACTTTAGGATTCTCTATGTATAGAATCATGTGATCTGCCAACAGTGACAGCTTTAGTTCTTCTTTTCTGATTTGGATTCCTTTTATTTCTTTTTCTTCTCTGATTACTGTGGCTAAAAATTCCAAAACTATGTTGAATAATAGTGGTGAGAGTGGGCAACCTTGTCTTGTTCCTGATATTAGTGGAAATGGTTTCACTTTTTCACCATTGAGGATGATGTTGGCTGTGGGTTTGTCATACAAGTCCTTTGTTATGTTGAGGTAAGTTCCATCTATGCCTATTTTCTGGAGGGTTTTTAACATAAATTGGTGTTGATATTTGTTGAAAACTTTTTCTGTCTCTATTGAGATGATCATATGGTTCTTCTCCTTCAGTTCATTAATATGGTGTCTCACATTGATTGATTTCCATATACTGAAGAATCCTTGCATTCCTGGGATAAACCCCACTTGATCATGGTGTATGATCCTTTTAATGTGCTGTTGGATTCTGTTTGATAGTATTTTGTTGAGGATTTTTGCATCTACGTTCATCAGTGATATAGGCCTGTAGTTTTCTTTCTTTGTGACATCTTTTTCTGGTTTGGGTATCAGGGTGATGGTATTCACGAGAATGAGTTTGGGAGTATTCCTCTCTATGCTACATTTTGGAAGAGTTTAAGAAGGATAGGTGTTAGCTCTTCTCTAAATGTTTGATAGAACTCCCCTGTGAAGCCATCTGGTCCTGGGCTTTTGTTTGTTGGAAGATTTTTCAGTCTCAATTTCAGTGCTTGTGATTGATCTGTTTATATTTTCTCTTTCTTCCTGGTTCAGTCTCAGAAGGTTGTGCTCTTCTAAGAATTTGTCCATTTCTTCCAGGTTGTCCATTTTATTGGCATATAGCTGCTTGTAGTAATCTCTCATGATCCTTCATATTTCTGCAGTGTCAGTTGTTACTTCTCCTTTTTCCTTTCTAATTCTATTGATTTGAGTCTTCTCCCTTTTTTTCTTGATGAGTCTGCCTAATGGTTTATCCATTTTGTTTATCTTCTCAAAAAACCAGCTTTTAATTTTATTGATCTTTGCTACTGTTTCCTTCATTTCTTTTTCATTTATTTCTGATCTGATCTTTATGATTTCTTTCCTTCTGCTAACTTTGGGGTTTTTCTGTTCTTCTTTCTCTAATTGCTTTAGGTGTACGGTTAGGTTGTTTGAGATGTTTCTTGTTTCTTGAGGTGGGATTGTATTGCTATAAACTTCCCTCTTAGAACTGCTTTTGCTGCATTCCATAGGTGTTGGGTCGTCGTGCTTTCATTTTCATTTGTTTCTAGGTATTTTTTTATTTCCTCTTGGATTTTTTCAGTGATCTCTTGGTTATTAAGTAGTGTATTGTTTAGCCCCCATGTGTATGTATTTTTTACAGATTTTTTCCTGTAAATGACATCTAGTCTCATAGCCTTGTTGTCAGAAAGATACTTGATACGATGTCAATTTTCTTAAATTTACCAAGGCTTGATTTGTGACCCAAGATATGATCTATCCTGGAGAATGTTCCATGAGCACTTGAGAGCACGTGTATTCTGTTGTTTTTGGATGGAATGTCCTATAAATATCAGTTAAGTGCATTTTGTGTAATGTATCATTTAAAGCTTGTGTTTCCTTATTTTCAGTTTGGATGACCTGTCCATTTGGTGAAAGTGGGGTGTTATAAAGTCCCCTACTATGATTCTGTTACTGTCGATTTCCCCTTTTATGGAATTTGCCTTATGTATTGAGGTGCTCCTATGTTGGGTGCATAAATATTTACAGTTGTTCTATCTTCTTGGATTTATCCCTTGATCATTCTGTAGTGTCCTTCTTTGTCTGTTGCAATAGTCTTTGTTTTAAAGTCTATTTTGCCTGATATGAGAATTGCTACTCCAGCTTTCTTTTGATTTCCATTTGCATGGAATATCTATTGCACCCCCTCACTTTCAGTCTGTATGTGTCCCTAGGTCTGAAGTGGGTCTCTTGTAGACAGCATATATACGGGTCTTCTTTTTGTATTCATTCAGCCAGTCTATGTCTTCTGGTTGGAGCATTTAATCCATTTACATTTAAGGTAGTTATCGATATATATGTTCCTATCACCATTTTATTAATTGTTTTGGGTTTGTTATTGTAGGTCTTTTCCTTCTCTTGTGTTTCCTGCCTAGAGAAGTTCCTTTAGTATTTGTTGTAAAGCTGGTTTGGTGGTGTTGAATTCTGTTAGCTTTTGCTTGTCAGTAACGGTCTTAATTTCTCTGTCGAATCTGAATGAGATCCTTGTTGGATAGATAAATCTTGGTTGTAGGTTTTTCCCTTTCATCACTTTAAATATGTCCTGCGACTCCTTTCTGGCTTGCAGAGTTTCTGCTGAAAGATCAGCTGTTAACCTTATGGGGATTTCCTTGTATGTTATTTGTTGTTTTTCCCTTGCTGCTTTTAATATTTTTTCTTTGTAGTTAATTTTTGACAGTTTGAATAATATGTGTCTTGGCATGCTTCTCCTTGATTTATCCTGTATGGGACTCTCTAAGCTTCCTGGACTTGATTAACTATTTCCCTTCCCATATTAGGGAAGTTTACTACTATAATCCTTCAAATATTTTCTCAGCCCCTTTCTTTTTCTCTTCTTCTTCTGGGACCCTTAAAATTCGAATGCTGGTGCGTTTAATGTTGTCCCAGAGGTCTCTGAGACTATCCTCAGTTCTTTTCATTCTTTTTTCTTTATTCTGCTCTGCAGTAGTTATTTCCAGTATTTTATATTCCAGGTCCCTTATCGGTTCTTCTGACTCAGTTATTCTGCTATTGATCCCTTCTAGAGAATTTTTAATTTCATTTATTGTGTTGTTCATCATTGTTTGCTCTTTAGTTCTTCTAGGGCCTTGTTAAACGTTTCTTGTATTTTGTCTATTCTATTTCCAAGATTTTGGATCATCTTTACTATCATTATTCTGAATTCTTTTTCAGGCAGACTGCCTATTTCCTCTTCATTTATTAGGTCGGGTGGGTTTTTATCTTGCTCCTTCATCTGCTGTGTTTTTCTGACTTCTCATTTTGCTTAACTTACTGTGTTTGGGGTCTCCTTTTCGCAGGCTGTAGGTTCGTAGTTCCCGCTGTTTTTGGTGCCTGTCCCCAGTGGCTAAGGTTGGTTCAATGGGTTGTGTAGGCTTCCTGGTGGAGGGAACTAGTGCCTGTGTTCTAGTGGATGAGGCTGGATCTTGTCTTTCTTGTGGGCAGATCTTGAGGCTGGATCTTGTCTTTCTTGTGTTTTGGTGTCTCTGTGGCCTTATTATGGTTTTAGGCAGCCTCTCTGCTAATTGGTGGGGTTGTGTTCCTGTCTTGATAGTTGTTTGGCTTAGGGGTCCAGCACTATAGCTTGCTGGTCGTTGAGTGGAGTTTGGTCTTAGCGTTGAGATGTAAATCTCTGGGAGAGCTTTCACTGTTTTATATTACCTGGAGCTGGGAGGTCTCTGGTGGACCAATGTCTTGAATTCGGCTCTCCCACCTCAGAACCACAGGCCTGACACCTGGCTGGAGCCCTGAGACCCTGTCAGGCATACAGCTCAGAGGAAAAGGGAGAAAAAAAGAAAAAAAGATAGAAAAAATAATTAAAATAAATTTATTTTAAAAATAAAATAATTATTAAAAATTAAAAAATTAGAAAGTAATAAAAAAACGAAGAAGAAAAAGAAACAAGAGAGAAACCAAACCAAAAAACAAATCCACCAGTGATAACAAGCACTAAAAACTATACTACAAAAAAAAAAAGAAAACAAAAACTAAACAAAACGAAACAAAAATGGACAGACAGAACCCTAGCACAAATGGTAAAAGCAAAGCTATTCAGACAAAATCACACAAAGAAGCATACACATACACAGTCAGAAAAAGAGAAACAGGAAAACAATGTATATATCATTGCTCTCGAAGTCCACCGCCTCAATTTTGGGATGTTTTGTTGTCTATTCAGGTATTCCACAGATGCAGGGTACATCAAGTTGATTGTGGAGATTTAATCCACTGCTCCTGAGGCTGCTAGGAGAAATTTCCCTTCCTCTTCTTCGTTCGCACAGCTCCTGGGGTTCAGCTTTGGATTTGGCCCCGCCTGTGCATGTAGGTCACCTGAGGGGGTCTGTTCTTCGCTCAGACAGGACAGGGTTAAATTAGCGGCTGATTAGGTGGCTCTGGCTCACTCAGGCTGGGGGGAGGAAGGGGTACGGAATGTGGGGCGAGCCTGTGGCGGCAGAGACCAACGTGAAGTTGTAACAGCCTGAGGTGCACCTTGTGCTCTCCTGGTGAAGTTTTCCCTGGATCATGGGACCCTGGCAGTGGCAGGCTGCATAGACTCCCAGGAGGGGAGATGTGGATAGTGACCTGTGTTTGCACACAGGCCTCTTGGTGGCTGCAGCAGCAGCCCAGCATTTCATGCCCCTCTCTGGTGTTCGCACTGATAGCCGCGGCTTGCACCCGTTTCCGAAGCTCGTCCAGTCAGTACTCTGAATCTCTTCTCTTGTGCACCCCGAAACAATGGTCTCTTGCTTATTAGGGAGTTCCAGACTTTTTCCCAGACTCCCTCCTGGCTAGCTGTGGCACACTAGCCCCCTTCAGGCTGTGTTCATGCAGCCAACCCCAGTCCTTTCCCTGGGATTTCACCTCCAAGCCTGAGCCTCAGCTCCCAGCCCCCACCCGCCCCAGGGGGTGAGCAGACAAGCCTCTCAGGCTGGTGAGTGCTGGTTGGCACCAATCCTCTGTGCAGGAATCTCTCTGCTTTGCCCCCTTCACCCCTGTTGCTGTGCTCTCCTCTGTGGCTATGAATCTTCCCCACTGCCACCCCCCTTCTCCGCCAGTGAAGGTGCTTCCTATTGTGTGGAAACTTTCCTCATTCACAACTCTCTCCCAGTGGTGCAGGTCCCATCCCTATTCTTTTGTCTCTGTTTTTTCTTTTTTCTTCTGCCCTACCCAGGTACGTGGGGAGTTTCTTGCCTTTTGGGAGGTCTGAGGTCTTCTGCCAGCATTCAGTAGGTGTTCTGTAGGAGTTGTTCCACATGTAGATGTATTTCTGATGTATTTGTGGGGAGGAAGGTGATCTCCACGTCTTACTCTTCTGCCATCTTGAAGGTCTCTCAATACTAATTCTTTATTATTATTTTCATTCTCGAATTTTACTTTATTCTCTAGATTTTTAATTAAGAATGATACTTAGCTGTTTTTTTCCCCAGAACTCATCATTGTGCAGTTAGCCCTCCATATTAGAAGGTTCCACAGGAATGGATTCCTAGGGATCAATCCATGGTTTGTTCAGGATATAGAAGGCCAATATTTTATATAAGGGACTTGAGCAAACACTGATTTTGGTATCCAGGAATGACTGTATATCCAACATTGCTAAGTAGCTGTCTGTTTTATATCTACCAATAGTAGGGAACATATAATTGATTATATTTGCTACTTTTTATTTCCAAAATAGATACGAATTTCAAAAGAATAGTTTAACACCTGTACATTTATTGTCCTAACACATTTTTTTCTGGTTATATTTTTATATTTCTCCTCCACCTTCCCTCTTCTTCCTCTACCACATTCTTCTCTTTTTACTGTTTCTTCTGTTCCCCTTCCTCTTTCACGACTTTGCCTTCCTCCTCTTTCTTCGATCATTCCTAGATATTTTTTTATGTTAAAAAATAAGATATTTGCCCACAAGGATCATTATTACTTTTTATTTTGCCATATGTTGACTCTATTACCTTTGTTCATTACATGTAAATAAATCCATACATTCACATTTGAATCTCTCCTTTTCTAACTCTTTATATTTAGGATTTTTTTCTATTGCCTTCTTTCCTGGCAAAATAAAGAAATTTTCACAGTAGTACACTCCTATTCCATACTTCCTCCTGCATTAAGTTGCTGTTTGGTTAAATTTGGGATGGCTAAATTTTGACTCAGTTTTTTCTATTTATTCTCTTTTATTTTCAGTATAGCAATTATTATTGTATTAGTTTACATAGATTACCTAATACACACAATTATTTTGAATCCTATTAGAACTCTTACATGTATATTTAGTTCTGAGATTCAATAATTTTGTTTCTCAGTATCTGTCATTTTACCTAATTAAATTTTGATTCTTATTTTAAATTAATTTCCTTATTGACAAAAAGTTCATCTTCATATAGACTATCAGAAAAGTCATTTCTAGTGGCACCCTCACTGATTTCAGCTCAATGATGTGTTGTTCCCTTTACAAGTAAATAAAATATAGCATTTTAGGCTTCTGTCTCTCCTCCCCTGCCCCCAACCTGCCCATCACTTGGTAGATCATATTCCATCAAAAGGTGGCTATGATATTAATATGTTTCCTGGAGATTATTACAGAATATTCCACCAGAAGATAGCATTCAGAGTGGACCAATATATAAGATTAAAAACAAAAACAAAAAACCTTAAAATCACCTAATACAAAGCCGATTTTATAACAAACTGTTGAATATGTCATGCAATTTATTGAATGTTGTACTAAAAGTGAAAAAAAGAATGGTTGTATGGGTACAGAATGCTTGCAAGTGTATCTATTGTTTACCCTTGTGATCAAGTGTATGACTGGGAGCTGCAGCTCACTGCCACTGCCCAGCACAAGAGAGAGTACAGTAAGTACCACATATCACTAGCCTGGGCAAAGATGAAAATTCAAAGTTTGAAGTATGGATTCTCTTGAATTCATATTGTTTCACACCATTGTAATGTTGAAAAATCATAAGCTGAATCATTGTAAGTTGGGGACCGTCTATACAGTGTTCTGTCTATAAAATACCTGACCAAACCTAAAAAGTCATCAAGGTCATCAAAAACAAGGAAAGTCTAAGAAACTGTCATAGTCACGAGGATCTTATGGAGATATGACTACTAAACATAATGTGATAACCTGGATGCAATCGTCAAACCAGAAAAGGACATTAAGGAAAAATTTAGAAACTCTGAAAAAGTGTGAATTTTAGTTAATTATAATGTATCAATATCAGTTCATGAATTGTGACCAATTCTAAGGTAAGGTGTTAATGACAGGGGAAATTGGGTATAGATGATATGGGAATTCTGTGCTATATTTACAATAGTTCTGTAAATCTAAAATTGTTATAAAACAGGAACAAACTACATATAAACACACAACAAAGATAATGGAAAAGAAAATATTCTAAGATTTTGGTTTTATTTATTAAATGAATAAATGCAATGTCATTTGAAGGCTATATTCAGATCTAATATTAGAAGATAAAGTATAGTCAAGGCAGGTATAATTTTAGACCTTCTATCTCTCATTTGTCCCACAAGCAAGAAGCCATGAATGGATCTCTGAATTCTGAGTTAGCATTCCTTCTAGAAACCTCTCATCATTCTAAGATTTTGAGCTATAGCATAAATGTAGAGCTCAGTTGGATTGACCCTTAAGCCAGAAGGCATTTTGCCCAGGAAACTCTTTACAGAGTAAGCTTCATGAAGATAAGAGAGAAAAGAAACACTCTAATCTTATTTCTTTAAAGGCTACATTTGCCATTTAGTTCATCTCTAATGCAGATTTGAACTCTTAATGACATTCATTAGATAAAATGCTTGCTCAGTTGTACAAGCTGATCCAAAGTTACAAATGTGTCTCAGAGCACAGGTTTTGATTTATGAAAAAAAAAAATGTGTTGAAAGCATTTTTTGGATAGAATCAAATTGTAAGCTATGGCATTTTAACAATGCCCTGTGAATCTGAATTTCTAGAGCTTAAGATCAATGAAGCCAATTATATTATTTGGGGAAAAAGATATTTGATGTTATTTTATTTACTGGATGCCATAAAATAAGGTGTTTTAAAATTTTAACTAAAACTAAGAGTATTAATTTTGTTTGAAAATCAAACACAGTAGCATCATTTGCATATTACTTTCATCTAAATTATTTCATGTGAATTATAAAATCTAAAGCATCAAGAAAAAAACTAGAGTTATTCACTGAGGGGAGTCTGATCATTTTTTATTTAAATTGTAAACCATACTGGTAGAGTACAGACATTTTAACTTCTTATGAATTTACCTAAATTTATCCCAATTTTCCCAAAATTTAAATAATGACTCAGTTTACATAAGATGCCAAATACCTTCAAAGTAAATTTATCTAATAACCACCAATTTAGATAAAATGTCAAAATATTCTTCAAAACACTGCAAGGTATCATTCACCCCCTAATTTTTATCTACTCCATTCCTTCAAAGTTCACTTTAGCAAGACTTGAATCCCTATTCATATTTTTGCTTCTAACTGTGAGATTGTGCAAGCTTCTTGCCCAAGCTGATCTCTTGTTTTCTTCTTTACAAACTTGGGATGAGGGGGCTACAGAACTATCTTATAGGTTCAACATGAGAATTACATGAGATACTTTACATTAAGTACTTATCACAAGGGGTAGCACACAGAATTTCTCAGTAATATTAGTTAGGAGGAGAATGAGGGGTAATGGGAGAAGAAAAGGAAGTTTAGGAATACACATTGACTGGGCATCTATTTTGACCTAGGATAGAACCAGAAGACATGTAAAAGACATAGATTCTATTTTACAGAAGGCCACAGTCATCAGAGGGGAAAGAAAGTGAACCAATAATTACAGGAAGGCATAACAGGTTCTATAGCACACTAGAGGAAGAGAACACTACTTTGTATGGGAATAAAAAAGGAGATAAATAACTTGGAATGCTTTATCAGTTTTTACTGATATCAAATTGAAGTCTCAGCCTTGCTTCAATTTTTAGACCAGTCTCAATTAGAGACAGGAATCCTAGAATCTACCTTAATGCTTCATTTTCAACAAAAAATATTATTTGTATCTCTTTTTCCTTCCATGCCATCTGGTCTCCTTGATTCTAACTGGGGCCCTTCCCCATAAATACTTATAGATAACAGTTGATTGCACTGCTTAGAATTCCAAGCACAGTATCCCCCTAATTCCTTTCTACTTTTCTTAAATCAATTATCAAGTTTTCAATTCCTCATCTTGAAAGATGAGAAAATAGGAAGTTTCATGAAAACTAAATGTACCAACAAGGGCTTTTGGGTACCTGGGAAACAACAATCAATATAAGACAAAATAGAAAATGGAACATTTTCTTGGAATTCATGTATTATATACAGAGAGAATACAAAAACTTACTTAGACTTTTTAGTATATAATGCATGTTCTAATTCTGAGTTCTACAGCTGCTTCATAAATTTTTAAATATATTTTATGATAATAAAAATGTGTATACAATACATTAGAAAAATATAAAAGTTATCAAAAGAGGAAAACATTCACCATAATCTGACAATCTATTAAAATCATTAAAGTGTTTTATAATAATTTAAAACATTTTCTATATTTATCTATTGTTTTCAATATATGCACCCTTATAATTATAATATTTTTTTAAAATAAAATGTCTCCAAATACCTTATTCATTTAGCTTGCATGAAATTTCATTTCACTGGTATAGAAAGTAACTACTCCACTTTTTAAGTTATTTTGTAATTTTTTCAATTATAAATTATAATATGTTAAATTTCATTATATCAATATATAAATATATTCTCATCATTCTGATTTTTTTCCTTGCACAGATACCATGTAGCATAAAAAATACACCAATAAATAATGTAGTGATTTTGAGTTTTGCAATACAGCTAAAAATCCTTCCAACAATGTAGAAGAATAATGATCTCACCACATAATATTAGCACTTAATATTACTTTGTTTTTAAATATCTTCAAATTTGATAAGCAAAAAAAAAAATCATTTCTATTTTCATCTGCTTACCCTTCTTTATATTGTAATTTGATTACTGACAATTTCTACTTCTGTGAATAATTTATAGTCTTTATTTTCCTCACTGAAGAGTGTTTTCTTATTCATTTTTTCTTCCTAGTATATTAAGAATATTGAAGTTTTGTCTTATTATGTGTAAATGTCTTTCCTAATTGTTTTTCCTTTTCTTTTTTTTAAACTTAGAGAAGGCTTATTTTCTAGGTGTTCTGATCTATTGAACTTTTGAATTTCCCTTCCTTTTATTAGAAATATTTAAGTATTCAAAAACATCCAGAAATGCTTGTTCTTGGTTTGATATTAAAATATTTAGTCTAATTGTAATTTGTGTTGGTGTATTGGAAAAGTGGAGATCTACTTAACTTTTTTCCCTTCTAAATGCTACCTACTGTGTTACATTCCTGGTGTTGCAATCTCAGAATGGCTGTAGAGAAAAAGAGAAACTAATAAGATCTAGAGTCAGGAGTCTGGCTCAGAAAATTGTTTCCATACTTCAGAGGAATGACATTCTGCTTTTCTTATCATTGCAGACAGTATATCCTACAGTTATACCTACAAATTGAGAATCAGTATTTTTACACTTACATGAAGCTATCTCTCAAATACTGGTTCAGAAAATATTAGCACATATTTTTAGGTCAAGGATACCCTTCTTTGTTTATTACTGTCAAAAACGTGATTAGCAGAACTGAGTCTATACTTTTTTTAGTTGTGGCAAAATACACATAATATTTATCATCTTAACCATTTTAAAGTATACCATTCAGTAATGTTAAATATATTCACACTGTTGTGCAAACAATCTCCAGAACTTTTTCATCTTGCAAAACTGAAAGTCTACACTCATTAAACAACTCCCCATTTCCCTCTCCCCCCAGCTCCTGGAAACCACCCTTCTACCTTCTTTTTTTTTATGAATTTGACTACCGTAGAGAGCTCATATAAATGGAATAATACGGTATTTGTCTTTTTGTGACTGGCTTATTTCATTTAGTGTAATGTCTTCAAGTTTCATCCATGTTGTAGCATGTGTCAGAATGTCCTTCCTTTTTAAGTCTGAATAATATTGCATGTGTGTATATACCACATTTTGTTCATTCAATCATCTACTGAGGAACACTTTAGTTGCTTCCACCTCTTGGCTATCATGAACAGTGCTACTATAAACAAGGGTATACAAATATCTCTTGGAGACACTGCTTTTAATTCTCATATATACATATATATATATGTATATATATCCAGAAGAGGCATTTCTGGATCATATGATAATTCTATTTTTAATTTTTGAGGAACCACCATATGTTTTTCATAGTGACTGTACATTCCCTCCAACTTGGGAGCCTATATTTTGAAATATAGTTTTCTTTCATCTGTTGTTTATAGCACCAGTGCCAGGTTTTCTATTTTATTTGTCCATATATCTTTATGGACACAATGAAATCCTAGAATAAAATTCCTCAGCAATGATGTAAAGTTAGATTTTGATCAGTGAGTATACTAGCCCTGTTCTCCAGAGTGAGGGCTAAAACTCTTTGCTTCTACTTCAGTGAGAAGTCACAAAATAACGATCTCATCATTCCAGAATTTCTCAGCTTAGTGTTTGCTAGTTGTGTTCTAGAATTTATACTTTTGAACTTCATGTGACAACAAAGATCAACTACAAATACAGTTTTTCATCAACCATGAGATAGCCCAACCTTATACTATATACAATTTAAATTTGCACTCTACTTACAGCATGAGAGAAAGCTCTGATTACTGTATTTTTGTTATGGGCTTGGGTATATTTGTCAAGGCAGCTGTCATCATATTCAACCAGAAGACTGAGACTGCTGAGTTCTCATGCCCTGCCAATTGCAAATTCTGCAATGTCTCTGGATTTCTGAAACTCTCTTGGAAATAGTTCTGACATATCTTCTGAAACAAGATATATGTCAATTGCTTAATAGATTCTGTAAATGACCCTTATCTTGAATTAGTGATACTTTCACTGGCAGCTAAATGGGATAAAGCTTTCTCTGATTAATATGTGTAGAAAGGTAAAAACCTTAATAAGCATAAAGGTTTATTCTCAATTGCACCTCTTTCAAATAGAGAAATCCAGAGCTAGAGAAATATAACAGTGAAGCAATCACACAGGCAGTGCACATTTCCACATGGAAATTCCATAGCTGGGAATCTCTTTAAGATAACATATCAGAATAAATATATAGGAAGCAGTGAGAATAAGATGAAGCACTGAATATTAGATGACAGAATATCACAGAAATTTGAATTTCTAACCTATGAATAATAAGGACTTTGAAAAAATAATGGCTATCTAACTTTTAGGTATTTAAAATTAAGTTTTGTTTTTATGTGATTATGAATAACTGATTATAGTAAAAATCAACTATACACTTGACTTTACTATTACTATGTTATGTGTCTGTTACATTTTAGAAGGTCTCAGCTAACATCTAGACAGAGATTTAAAGGCTAGGTAATAGATAATTGTGTAGCTAACCACAATCCAGGTCTTCAGGTATGTAAATATGAAAAAAATTGCATAAATTTCTCTAAAATCAGTGATTATTAAACTCTAAAGAGAATAATTTATATATCAAAAAGTAATGCAATTATTTATATTATTATTTTATGCTCTGACTATTGAACAATGTAATGAAATCTGTTTTCATTCACAATATACTAGAGTACCCAATAAGTAAATAAGAGCTTAATAGACTTTTAGGATGATCAGAAATCAACCCAAGATTTCTAAGTCCAAAATATTTCCAAAAATATAATAGAGTAGCAGAATTTCATTTGGTGCACAAAAATAGGAAATATCTTGGGAGAGGGAAAGGGATACCTGGCCTATATTTCTATTGAAAGACTTTCACAAATACTATAAGAGCTCTAAATTTCAAATCCCCTATCACTTCAAACCCTAATATCATTTAACTTCCTGTGTCCACTGTGGTAAGTAGTGGAGCAAAGTTTATAGGATTTAGACATGCTACTTCAATATCTACAATTTTATACAATAAGATCTTACTTTATCCTTACATAATTGGTACCTCATAACAAAAAACCTCTTGTTCCTACTAAAAGATCAAAGAGCCTAAATTCTAAATATATATAAACAAAGGAATTCAAGACATAAGAATTTATTTGTTTAGTATTGGATGGAATTATTCAAACTGTATATTCATATTTTTCTTCGGTCTAACATGATCAGACATTCATTTATGTTTATTTGTTTATTCCAAGTCCTATTTTTATTTCATTTTTTATTTTCTTAGTCCTAGTAACCAAAAGTTATACCTTATTAGAACCTCACAAAATGTTTTCTGTTTCTATGCTAAATTCTGAACATCTGCTTGTAGTGGCATTTAAAGACAATATACTTTCTTTCAAAGCATTCTTTTTATTTGAATTTATAACTTTAGATTTTATATATAAATGCTGCTGCTTAATATATAGCTGATGGTTTTATTGCTTCATTAACCAATACATCTCCACAAATAAATGCTGTGATTTGAGCACTTCACTATTAAATATGGCTGCATAACCAAACTCGATATGAGGGAATATACTTCTAAGTAAAACTAGCACAAACTATTTTGAATGCCATTAATTCCAAATTATTTGTACGATTATTGTTTGATTAGCATAGCTGCATTCAGAAAAGTCAGTGTGCATGTGTGTTTTTGACATAAACGACAGGTAATTTTGTTTCATGATTAGTAAAGTAGGACTGAGGATAAAGATTAAAATTGCTTACCAAATTTGAGTAATAATATTTGACTATAAACCACAAACTGTCTTGATTACAAATGAATTTTATTTTTATAGTAGCAAAATAAGGAAATAGCTTAATATTCACATTTAGTTGTAAAAATAAACAAAAGCTTTTATTTTCTCAGATTTTAATAAACTTTGGGGATAAAGCTGATAAACAGCCTTAATATATCACTTATGATATGTCCTCCTGAAAAAGACTGGTTCACAACACTCCCTACATGTAACTTACCATGTGAATTGACTACCACACAAACATGTCTACATACTGTTCACAACAACAATCCATTGATCATGTGCATGGGTGAACTACAGAAACTATGAACGTTTCTAAATGCTTTTTTCAATTAATATAGTTATCTTATTTGAGTATCAATAATAGTGTGTAGGGCACCACTAGTCTATGTTCCACGCTTTTAGTAGCACTGGTATAATTCGGTACACAAAACCCAAATGCATACTATACACATTTTTTAAGTAAATAGGGATTGTTTACTTGAAATGTATTTTTTGATAAATTTCAAAGGGTTGAAATCATATGGAGCATTTTCTCTGGCCACAACAGAATTGAGCAAGGAAAAAAGAGTAATAGAAAGTCTTCAAGAATTTAAAATTGGGTTTCCCTGGTGGTGCAGTGGTTGAGAATCTGCCTGCTAATGCAGGGGACACGGGTTTGAGCCCTGGTTTGGGAAGATCCCACATGCCACGGAGCAACTAGGCCCATGAGCCACAACTACTGAGCCTGCGCTTCTGGAGCCTGTGCTCCGCAACAAGAGAGGCCACAACAGTGAGAGGCCTGCGTACCGCAAAAAAAAAAAAAGAATTTAAAATTAATCAGTACAATCATAAATAGCATGTAGGTAAAATAATAAAGCATAATTAAAATTAGAAAATATTTTAAATTATAAGATAATATCTCAAAACTTATGTGATTCAGCTAAAAATGTGCTAAAAAGAAAATGTATTGTCTCAATACATATATTAGAAAAGAAGAAAGGCTAAAAATCTATTACCTAAGCTTTCATCTCATAAGCTAAAGAAAGAACAGAAAACTGAATTCAAGAAGAGGTGAAGAAAGGACATAAAATGTAACAGCAGAAACCAATCAAATATAAAGCAAATAATAAAGCACAATATAGAAAGCCAATAAAATCAAAAGTTGGCTTTGAAAAAGACAAATAAATTGATAAATTCATAGCAAGATCAATTAAGGAAAAAAGAAGATATTGGAGGCATTAATGATAAAAGGATATTGAAAACAATTTTATGCCAATCAATTACTCAGTTTAAATAAACTGGAAAAATCCTTGGAAGTCACACATTATCAAAACAACTACAAGAAGAAATAGAAAACATAATACTTATCTGTAAAATGAATAGAATCAAGAATCAAGAATCTTCCCATACAAGAAATAATGGACCTAAATGACTTCACTTGTGAATTTTTCTAAGCATTTTAAAAAGTAACGTCATTATTTAAAAACAGAAAACATAAAATAAGACTGAACTCTTTCTTAAATTTTAATGAAAACAGCAGACCCTTGATACATGTACAAAGAAATAATGTTATTCGCCAATATCCTTCATGATCTTAGATGCAAAAATCCTAAACAAAATATTAACTGCTTGAATCTAGGTGCATATAAAAAGGATGTTATATCACAAAAAATTGGGCTTATTTCAAGATTTGTTTAACATTTAGAAATAAAACTATGTTATCATCATATTTAAATCATAAAAGAAAATATATAATCTCATTAGATGCAGAACATAATAACTTGATAAAATTAAACAGTTTCATGATTAAAATTCTCAGCAATATAGCAATAAAAGATAAATTTAAAAATCTGATCAGTGGTATCGACAAAGCAAACAAGCAAGACACACACACATACACACATGCACACACACACACACACACACACACACACACCCCAAAGCAAACACTGCATTAATGGTACAAGACTGAAGGCTTTTGCCCTAATGCTAGGAACAAGACATGTATGACAAGCATAAGTCTTTTCTATTCATATTCCACTGAATTTTCTAGTGTTTGAAGTAAGGAAAGCAAAATAAATAAAAGTTGTAAAGATTTGAAAGAAGAAATAAAATAATTATTTGTAGATGACAATATGATGTAGATAGAAAATCCAGAAGAATATGCAGATACAATATTAGAAATAATAAATGATTTCAGCAGGATCAAACAATACCAGGTCAAATATGAAACTCAATTCTTACTCTAAATTCTTCCAACAAATAAGTACAAAATTATATTAGAAAATGTCCTTTAGAATATCATTAGACAATAACATCAAAAAAAATGGAAATAAGTCTAACCAATGTGTTAGACATCTATTCTGGAAATAAAACATTTGAGGGAAACTATAAAAGGAAGAATCTCTAATAATACAAGGATATATGTAGAAGAATACTGTTCATGAAAGAGTTCTTTGTTTTGGAATATCTGCCTTTATTGCCCCAATTCTTCACTCCTCCTTGTATCCATGTCCTGTTTATACCACCATATAAGTCTGACCATAGGCTCCACTACATGACTTGCGTTGGCCAATAGAAAGTTAGAAAATATAAACAAGGAGAGACTTGAAAGGGCATTATATAAATGGATCTTGATTATTGCATCTCTGTCTTTGCACGAGAACATGCCTGAGCTGTTCTGCTTGAGATGAGAGGTATGTGAAGTGGAGGCAGAATACTTCAGTTGCTCCTCCATGAGCTAAAGGCCAGCCAACTCCCCCATGACAAATAAGCAAGCCAAACAGAGGCAACGACTATCTTAACTGCAGGCTGGTTTTCATTCTCAAACTCACCAGCAGGCAGTAGATTCTCAAAATAGGACATGGTCTAGAGATGTGGATCAAATCAAGTATGTGGCCAATAATCTCTATGAAATAAGTTCTGAAGGAATTTAAGGTGATGCATACTCAGCTGGATAAAAAGTACCTATTTAGCTTCAGTGTATGGTCTCACAGAAGCCTGATTCCACGGTAGCAGTAAACAAATTTACTAAGAGAATTACATCTGGAAAGCAATGTTAATGTTTCATTCAAAGTACTAATCAGATATATATATATGAAGTCCACTATGTATTTTAGGAAATTGTACTTACCATAGGATCGCTTTCGTGACAGATGATTAAATTTATAAAAATAACCCTAGGTATCCAACTTTCTCTAGGCAGGAATGAATCTCAACGCTGTTCTCTAGAGGCCTATATTTCAACTGCTACGTCAAAGGTAGCCAAGAAGAGTACTGAGGTAAAAATTGGCATCTTACAGGTCAGAGTCATGTTATGGAAAGTGATTAACTGGGAAACCATTCCAAGACAGCATACTGGGATATAATTTTATATATTTTGAATTGTGTAAGGGACACATTTGTCCAGCAATATTTCAGAATTGGTATGAAACAGTGACTGCAGTGTGTATTCAATTATTTATATTTTTGAATGTTTATTGTGATTGTCCTATCTCTATTGCACCATTTTATGTTATGAATATGTGGCACAAGTAACTTGCCTTTTCATTTCATATGTGTATGGATCTAAAGATGTAATCTCTAGACCAAATGTAAATCACAAAATACTAGTTTTCTAACTTGCTTCTTAATCAGGTGAGATAATCAGGGTCCTAGGATAAGACTGAGCATATTTTACATATAGGCAGGATGTAAATAATAATGGTTATTGGGCAGAGTTTGGCAAATCGATTGTATTGATAGACTCTAGTAATCCCTTTTCCATCTATCCATAACTTTCAGATGAAACTTTATAGTACCTTCCTACTCTGACTCTGGATTTGTCATGCGTTTAGCTTTGTCCAATAGCAAGTTAGCTAAAGTGATGCAAGATGTCTTAAAAATCATGTATGTGTTTGGGCAGGCAGTCACTCTTGCATTTCTGACTTTTCCATGAAATTATTCTTAGGCTAGTCTGCTAGAAAAAGAAAGATATATTAAGTCAATCCAGGTCATCTCAGTCATCCCAGAAGGATATTGTCTTAGATAAACAGGTATTTATCTAACTTCTAGATATATGAATGAAGCAGTCAATAACCCCTAGGTTCATGAACTAAATAAATGCTAATTTATTTAAGACACTGAGTTTTTATATGTCTTATTAGACAGGATTATTATAAAAATAAGGTAAATAATATAAACCTCAACCTCTAAAATGTACCATAAATACAACTTAATCCAAGATGAATTGTAGATTTAAACCTTAAGGGTAAAGCAATTAATTTTCTACAGGAAAATACAGAAACATGTTATCATGATTTGGGGGTAAGGACAATGTATTAAAAGGGCATAAAAGACAATAACCATACAAATAAAGATTGATTTAACTGGACTTCATTAAAACTAAGAATTTATATTCATTAAAGGACACATTAATGGGAGTAAAAAAGCAAGCCAGAAGGTGATAGAAGATAACTGTAATAAATATATTTGACAAAGGACTCATTCAGAATATGTTATGAGCTCCTATATACTACTGGTAATATGCGAGACATAGTTTGTGACTTCACTGAACCTAAGACTAATAAGGGAAAATGAACAGGCTGGTAAATAAAATAATGAGGAGTCCCACAAAAGAAATTAGTTAGATGTTATGACATGAAATAATGAAGATTTGGGGAGATTTTACTTGAATTGAAATATATGAAAAAGGAAGCTATGAAAAAGAAAAGAAGGCTGGGAAGAACACTCATGAAGACAAACAAGACAGGATCTGGGAAAGGCAGGTCCACAGGAAAACTGAAGTATAACCAAATGTTCATCTATACTGAGCAGCACTTTCCTTTGTCTTTTGCTTTGAAAACAATAGATGAAGAAGAAAATTTTTTTTATTATATTCTTAAAATCTGCCAATTATTTTATGGTCACTTTTATCTATTTGAAAAGCTGATCCTAAATTAATTTAAACAGAAGTTTATTATTTTATACACTTTACCAGATAGGTGTTAAAATATTGCAAGAATTACTCTTTTGTAAAGGATGTCTTCATGGAGTAGTAAGTACAATTTTTTAAGAAAAAAGACATTAGGTTTTATATCAATCATTACAATATCTTAAGAATAATCTTCACAGATTTTTAAATCATAAATAACACAATAGATACACTGTAAATAAAAGTAGATTATTACAAAAAAAAAAGAGTACGGCTGACTTGATTTTATAAAGTTTATCAAGTTTCAGATATTGTACCACCTATTTCATAAGCATAACGGCTAACATTATGTCAGATATGCTAGTGAATGCTAGTGAATAATAGCCTAGTAAAGAAAATAATTGTTTGGAGGATAAATAAGGAAAAAAGATACTGAAAAACAATGTGACTAACCATACCAAGTGGAAACTACTCAGACTCAGTTTAGCCTTCTATTCCTAAGAATGTTGTCTATACATTAAATTTTGTGATTGGAACTCAGAAAAAAAGTTTATGTATAATCCTAACAATATAATAAATATAGCCAATTCTATAAGGGCATGTTGGAAAGCAGATGTGATGAAACAGTATTGAACAGATCTCCATAGTTTAATGCTGGGTGAAGGCTGTGACCAACAGAATGAGGTCTAAATAGACCACTCTTCACACAGAGCATCAACTAATTCTGTCTAGTAGTGATAGTTCAATCTATTAACATCTCCCCAATGCAGGGATCTCCTGACAAGCATAGTAGGAGGTAACTCTACAGCTAGAATTTGGAGTCAGGCATCCAGGCCATAAGAAGCAAGAACGAATACAGGCAAATTTAAGCTGGAATTAGCAGTGTGGTAAGACAGACCCAAACCTCAGACAACTAGGAAAGAAAGACTGGTGCAAAACTGATGAAGAATACGAATAAGAAATACATTTCCAAGATAAGATAAATGAGATCTTAAATTAGCAAAACAGGAAGGACTGATAGAAATCATCTTGATGGCTGATATATATACAGTCATAAAATAAATTAAGAAGGTTCTGATCCACTCAGCAGGATCTGTTCTTCCCATTCTAGGTCTTCTCCAAGCACTATGAAGATGGATGTTAAATCAGACTGAGTCTGAGTTATACAAAGACATACAGATGCTGTAAGTTACAGTATTGTTTGTATACCTCATTCATGGGCCACTCCAACATTTGAAACTGTTCTACAGGTCAGATTCTGACTGGCACTTTTATATTTCTCCAGAAGTCTCAAGTTGCCTGATTATCCTGTCTGAATCAAGACAAAGGAGTATTTATAAACTTGTATCATTTTGAAACTCCTTAGCTGAATATTTTTGGGAATTAAGTTGACATAATTTTGATAGACACAGACTCAAGAATGTCAGATTGCTGTTTTGTCAATAATCTCTTCTCCTGAGGGGTTCCCAGGGAAGCTATATCTACAAGGAACAATGAGCATGGTGATATTTGAAGAGTCTTATTTAAGGTTGCACCAGGCCTGAAACTCCAATTCAGTGTTTTTTGAGAAAGACTGATTTAGAAGAAGCAACTTAAGATTCAAGATTTAAGTGGAACCTCCAACCCTCCTAGATTCCAAATCTTAGGATATTATCATTCTCTGGATGTCTACATTTTCAGGAAAAAAAAATTGATATGGTGTAACTTTTACTTTCCGGATGGAATTCTGATCCATAAACAAACTAAGGGAAATATATAATACTAAAATATCAAGAATTCATGTTTCAGTGCTTTAAGTTTATCATTTCCACGAAAAGAAAATGAAGAATTTCATGACACCATTCTCTGAGTTCACTTTATCTTAGTTAAAGAATGCATAACTGACTTAAGTTCACAAACTTGCTTAGAAGCAAATTTAAGATTATACAGAATTACCTATTAGTACCTTGGAAATATTTGAAGGATAGGACACTCTCCAACAATGACAGACAAACATTAAGACAGTTATTTCAACTACAGGTTTGAAGGCAAGTTTACACACAAGGGGGCTGGAGGGTGAAAGTGAGCAGAGGCTGAATAAATATTGGAGGGTGGGGCATACACGTAGAGTTTGGAAAGAAGTTAGTCTCATTATACACACATAAACTCATCAGTAAAATAAAACTCTATGTAAAAGAGAAACTGGGTCAAGGACAAGAAAACAGTACTCTCAAAGTGAGAAAAACAAACAGCTTTAAATATGCTAAAATAAAAATTTTCACTCATGAGACTAACAGATTAAAACCACAACAAAAAAGTTACTCCAAATACTGCAATTACATGGACATGGGCATTTTTATAAACAACTGTGTGAGTAGCAGTATAACTGCTCAAGTGCACAATCTGACAAGGAAACAAAGAGAAATGCAGTTTAATTTTACAGTCAGGAAAAATATTTATAACCCTGTATTCATTACTGTCTAATTATCTAAAGGCTTACACATATTATTCTCTAGCCAAGAGGAAATGCCTCTTACTCCTTCAAAGCCCTGTTCAATAACTATACCTTTACTTGGACCTTTACTGCTTAAATTCTTGACCACAGAAGTTGAATAATTTATCACCTGAAACATTCCCAGTTATTCTATCCCATTACTCATACATTTTCCTCATAGTTCTTTTTATTGACTGAAATCATTTTCTTTTATATTATTAATTTAATTATTTGTTTTTACAATTGTTTCTACTCTCAGAATGCAAACTCTTTTATTCAATTTTACCGCTTAAGTTAACTAGAATATGTTTCTGCTTTTTGCAACTAAAAAATAATTTTATATAGGCACTAAACTATGCATGTCACTTGATTTTAAACCAACAATTACTGATCTCACCAATTAATATATCACCATTGTTAGAAGAGTATCAACTAACTCACATAATCAAATAAATAGATTTTAAAAATCAACTTCTAGTGAGAATCAAGGAGGTAAGACACATTGAAACTATTTACATGGGACTACCATATCTGATACAATGGCAAGTCAACACTGTCAATATCTGGAGACCCACTGACAATGAACGTTTGTCTACATAAGTCTAGATGCTAAATTCAGCTTTCATATTTTATATCTAACTGGCTCTGAACACATGCATCACTTCAAGATTAGACATCTTGAGCAAAAACAACAAATAGTCTATTTTTTTATTTTTTATATATATATTTTTTAATTTTTAAATTATGTTTTAACAGATCTTTATTGGAGTATAATTGCTTCACAATACTGTGTTAGTTTTTGTTGCACAACAAAGCAAATCAGCCATATGCATACACATATCCCCATATGCCCTCCCTCTTGAGCCTCCCTCCCATCCTCCCTATCCCACCCCTCTAGATCAACGCAAAGCACCAAGCCAATCTCCCTATGTTATGCTGCTGCTTCCCACCAGCCAACTATTTTACATTCTGTAGTGTATATATGTCGATGCTACTCTCATTTTGTCCCAGCTTTGCCCTCCCACCCCATGTCCTCAAGTCCACTCTCTATGTCTAACTCTTTCTTCCTGCCCTGCAACTAGGTTCATCAGTACCATTTTTTTTTTTTTAGACTCCATATATATGCGTTAGCATGCAGTATTTGTTTTTCTCTTTCTGACTTATTCACTCTGTATGACAGACTCTAGGTCCATCCACCTCACTACAAACAACTCAATTTCATTTCTTTTTATGGCTTAGTAATATTGCATTGTATATATGTGCCTCATCTTCTTTATCCATTCACTGTCAATGGACATTTAGGTTGATTCCATGTCCTGGTTATTGTAAATAGTGCTGCAATGAACATTGTGGTACATGTCTCTTTTTGAATTATGGTTTTCTCAGGGTATATGCCCAGTAGTGGGATTTCTGGGTCATATGGTAGTTCTATTTTTAGTTTTTGTACACAGATACAAACATATCTGTGAATAAGGAGATTAAACACGGTACTGCTTTACCTCTAAAGCCGATAAGAGATGCTCACTCAGTTGCTGGATGTCAGCAAATCCATTTTGATATGTAAACATATTTGTTAGTTTCCTCATTTTAACAGATTCTCAGTCATCCCTAATAATGGGTATTTAAACTTTGGAAAACAATTAAGTTTCTTATTAGTAAGTAAACACAATACACTCAGACACTACTGTAATAAGACAGTTTTGTTCATTTTTATTCTAAGCACTGTTTAAATTTGATTTACAAATTTTCTTAGCAGATGATTAGAGATATCATTAATGTTCTAGAATTTGTAAAAACAATAAACAAGTGATACAATTTTAATCAATTTTTTAAAAATCTGTCTTCATTGGAAAAACAATAGCTTTGTATTCTGGGACCTAAGTGATTAGTTTCCTTTATTAGAAAAGATATCAGTGTGCCTTAGTTTTATCACTCTGTGTAAAATTTCATTTCTATACCAAGATTTATTTTTACTTAGTACAGTTGGCCCTTGAACAATGTGGGGGTTAGGGTAAAAAATTACTACTGTGTAGTAAAAAATTCCACGTACAACTTTATAACCCTCCATATCTTTGGTTTCCCATCCACAGATTCAACCAACTTCCTATTGACCAGTACTACAGTAAGTATTTATTGAAAAAACTCTGCATATAAGTGGACCTGTGCAGTTTAAACACATGTTGTTCAAGGATCAACTGTAATTAGAAAAAATGAAAGAAAATTCTACTGGGGGTAGTTTTGTAATAGCTGGAGAAGGAGCAAACAGTTTAATACTTTTGCCCATTTAGACCTATACATGATACCAAGACTGGTATTTAGCCTACCAACATTTTAATTTATTTATATAAACCTACATTATTCTCATAATGAACAAAATCTAGCTCATTATAAAAAAATAAAGAAAATATTAAAGGGAGTCTGAAGGGGAAAAAGCCTCTATGCTCAATTCTCTGCCCCAAGGCACTGTAAATACTCTGAAATTTTCTCCTGCCATTTTGATATTTGTTTTCTACATATATTACATCATTTTTGTTACTCACTTCTACTACTGTTTCCTTTTGTGTTTAGTTTTTAGTGTACAGTTTTGATTCCCTGTCATTTCCTTTAGAGTCTATTTTTTAGCTGTTTTCTTAGTGGTTACCTTGGGGGTTACAATTAATATCTTAAACTAATAACAAAACTTATGTAACTTATTCTCATAATTATATGCCTTTATCTCATAAAAACTTTTCTCATAGTCCAGATACATTTGACATCCAATTTTATCTCCCTTATAATGCTTCCTCATAATTATCCACATCTCTTTACCAGGGGGATAGAGGATGAATGGATGTAGGGAGGGATGAGCATCAGAAGGAGGTGGAAAAGGAAAACCTATCAGATAAGATGAAATAAATAAGCATATTTTTACCTTCTTTTCTGGTAAAATACTCCCAGTAGTCTTATTATCTTCAACCATTATTAAGGAGTGCATAGGAATATGGACTTAAGTGACATCTGGATCTTTGTACCTATCATCAATGTCCGGAAAAGTGTTGACATTATGGAAACCCTAAAGCAGAAACTGGAAATGGGAAATGAAATTATGAAAATGGTATGAAGACCATGACATGGTGGAGGCTTAAAGGTAAGAAAACACAAGCTGGACAGCTGTAATATGAATCAGCCTAATGCAATAAAGAAATATAAATCCAAGATTCTTAAGAAGGGTATCTGCATATCCCTTTGGTTCTCTCTTAAGACATTCTAACACATGGTTAAATAGAATGGGAAGGGAGACAAAAATAAAGAACAAACAAAAATTTCTGATTTCTACAGTCTGCATTTTCTTCCTTCTATGAAAAAAATGCAACCATTTTGTTAAATAATGTTTATATCAGTTTTTTATGTGTTTAGGTTTAACATTCTTGACTACATTTTCAGTTTCCTATTAGCAAAGATTATGCTTCTTTGGTATCATCCACTATGTACAGTTTAGACAAACAATAAATCAATTTTCTCAAATGTGGTTTTTAAAATGTTATTATATAAATATTAAATTCTATTTTAAAAAGTCATTAATTTTCCAAAATGATCTTAATTATATTCTGATTGACATATAAAATTATTTTAATAACACCATATTTCATATTTTCACAAAATGTGTGTTTACTGCTGCTGAGCAGGTGAACAGGAACAACTAAGATGTGATTTATTGTGCAAAACTCACACACACACATTCACAGAAAGAGAGCTGGAATTTGGAGTCAGAATAGCTGATTTTGAATCATATACTTGAGACCAATCTATCTGTGCTTTGGTAAGTCATTTAACCTTTATGATACTCATTTTTCTCATTTCTTAATTTGCATGGTAGTAATGACACTTATCTCACACAGTTATAGTGAGGATAAAATATAATGTATAAAAAAGTACCTTGTAAACTATAAATTTCCATTGTTATTACCTAAGCAATTGCACATATGAAAATTTTAACTGAAGATTAGGTTCTTGCATCTTCCAACCAACCCCAGCCAATGACAAATCTTAAAATATAGCCCTTTAAAATCAGCTCTTTTCTAAGGGACAAATATATATCTCCCCTGGTGCCCACAAATAGGTCAGATATTGGACAACTCATTAATTTCAAACTGCATCTATCTCTTCAGAGAAAATAAATAATCCAGAGTTGTTTCTAAAACTATAAGGTAAAATCCATCATATTAAAAGACTCATAATCTCTCATGTTAAGTCATCATCACTTATTCTTGTTAAAATTGTACCTTACAATTCAAAGGTAAATTAATCAGGTGTCAAATCATGGCCACACTGGTATTTTTAAACAACTATTTTTAGTGCCACTCATTTTAAATTACCATAAAATGGTACATGTCCTTATTCAACGTTCTTCTTATTTGTCAGTCTCTACTAATTCAAAGTCATTTTAGGAAAGCTTTTAATTTATGCTAAAACTAATATTTGAAGAAGCTTTACTTTAAAGGGCTTTTAAATCTTCAGAAATATTATAAAAACCTAATACCAAGTTTTCTCTTTCACATCTCAAAATAATCGTTTTAAAACGCTTCACCAAGAAACTAAATTATAGAAGAACACAAACATTACAATTCCTTATAATTTAAGAGTTATCTGCCACACAATTAGATGGAAAGTAAAATCAGGTATCCAAACAAATCAGTGGAAATACAACCAAGAAATCATGTTAATATCATGACTTGTTCTTGGAAATTAAGTTATTTGTGAGCAGAGGTTCAGCTCCTCTCTTATTCCCCATTACCTAAAATAATATTTGGCACATTGTTTTGGTCCTTAATAAATATTAACTTAATAAAGAAAAAAATAAATTAAATAACTTTGGACTTCCACTTTCAAAGAAGATTAGAGTTGTACTGGGTTTATAACTAAAATATGTTAATCAGGATATGTTTTGAGAAAATAGAGCAGAATGGGAGACGTTATAAAGGGTACTGAAATGAATTTCACTTCCTTTTAGTAACTTAGTAAAGGTAAAATAGGCCACAGCCAAGAAGGCCAACCAATCTCTATCTGGCACTCTTCTGTCTTTTTCTTTCTTTCAGTGACTCTTCTTACTTAAGAAGTTTCCTCATTTCTGCAGACCCTTAGAAAGCCCATCAGGAGCTAGAGAGAAGAAAGGCACTTAGAACAACGTCGCTTATACCTACATCTGCAAGTACAGCTGCTATCAGTAGTATTGATGATAAATCCTAAGGACCACAGAAGGCTTGTCAGACTACTAGAACAGCTAAATTTAGATTTGTGAAGTCTTATGAAAGAGCAAGGCTACTATTACATGGTTAATGATCTGTAGGCAACACTAGTCATATTGGTTTCAGGATTTCTCAGTACAGGCTACCTAGAAAAATCTCAGACTGCACAGTCAGGTATACTTTGATGGGCAAAAGCCCGTGCCTAGAGGAAAAAGCTCTTGAATCTTGATCACTCCTTTTCCTTGTTAGAGAGATTTCAGTGCCTTTTTTTTTTTTTTTTTTTTTTGACAGGGCACTGGGATAGAAGTTGCTCCAAATAGGTAAAGCTTTGACTTACAGACTTTCCTTAATGATGTCAATCATGGTAGGTGAGAAAAATATTTCCTACCCTGATTCTTTTTTTCTCTTTAATCTGTTTCTCGACCATATTTGACAAATATTTCTCAGTGAATTTCAAGTGCAGCAGGAAAATAGTTAAACAAAGCCATCTTATTTTGAAATTATGATGGTTAGCTAAATGCCAGGAGATGCAAAACTTTTTATCTTTTGTAGGTTCACCCCTATAAAACTTACTTCACATTAGCAGAAAAAGGAGTTTTCCCAAAGATTATCACTTATGAATATCCTTCTTTGAGGCCCTACAGAATACTTCAAGGTGAGTCTAGTAGAATCTTTAAAATATCTCACAGTTTAAGGTTAACAGCATTCTGAAGATGTAACATTATTGTACCAGTCAGGGTCCTCCAGCTGGTGGGAGATAGAAGAGAGATTTATTTGAAGGAATTGGCTTATGTGATTGTGGGGGCTGGCAAATCTGAAGTTTCTTATATGCAAAATCTAAGAAAAAACAAGGTATGAATGGAAACACGTGCCTACTGTTTGTTTGTAAGTTTGTTTGTTTTTCTTTGAGGGCAAAATGATGGGAAAAGCTATATGAAAGCATCATTTCATTCATGATAAAGTTCTTAGGAGAGAAGCACAATAAAGATAATGTAAGGTTCCTCCAACTGAACTTTTACATTTATGTTATATCATTTCACCATATGTTTTAATTATACAATCTTACATTTTACAACATGCATTTTATTAAAGTATGTGCACAGTACCCAGAATTATAAAGAAAAACAGTCCTTCTCATTCCTAACTAATCTCACTCTTAAATGGTAACTAGTATTAATAATTTGAAGTGTTTTCTTCCTGATATTTAAACAATATATAACAGTAAGTTCATTCACTTTGATAACTACATTGACATGAGTTATTAAATTAATTCATATTTGAAAACACTTGACCTATACCATTTTTACTGAATAAACAATGCTTCTATTAAACCTTTAAATTTAGAGTTTGAAGTGTCATTAAGAGAATATCTGGGCTGATGCCTTATCTTTAGGCTAGTAAGATACTATCGTGAGGAATGAAGACCCAAAATGCTCAGTAATTCTCTTAACTGATACAGTTGTCGTTTGTGTCAGTTTGGTTAAGACACAGTGACATAGTCCAATTCCCACTAATACAAATTCTTCTAAAAGGTAGAATAGTTTTAAATAAAAACAATGCATGTGTATTTTTTAAACTTTTAAATAGTACAACTCACCAACTCCCAAACTCAATTTACTTTTAATTTCGCAGGTTATAAACTCCAGACAGCTAGCAGCAATTGGCAGGCATTCTAACGAAATCACAAAACAAGAAAATTTTATCTTTTAGTTTCCATTTTCTCTATCTTCCCCCCAAATTTTGCAAAGTCCTTATTATCAATCCTAATTGTTAAAAGAAATGTGAACCTAGATTATCGTGCATATGTTTTCCCTAGGGAAACATATTTACTTAAGAAATAGTATTTTATGAGAAACTTGGTCCTTATGTACAGACAGCTACAGTGGCCATTTTGATTCTGGGTATATGTTGTACTTCCAAAATTTTATGGATATATAGCTTGTGCTTTGATATTATGTGTCTTGTTCTTCTAGAATATTCTAATATGAAAATCATTGAAAGAACTACACAATTTCTACTGGAGGACAACCACAACTGATAAAAAGAAAACTTAGACTCCAAATAAGAAACTGAAATTTCTTTGCTGTTATTAAACATAATAATGTAAAGTATAGAGAAGATGTCAGGTATTTGTTTTAGGGCTATGGTATTTCACCTATGAAGTGGATGGGGATTGCTTTGAAGTTTTTAAATTTCTCTGTGTGGAAATGGAAAGATGTTTGTATGCTACTCATTACTGAGTCATAGGACGTTTCACCATCTCTTATTTTGGTGTTTTTGTTGTAGTTTTTGGTTTCTAATGCACATTATGTAAATTTACTTGAATTTGTTCAGACACCAAATTTGTACTCACCAAAACTGAGTACAATCAATAAGGGTAATAAATTAGTTTGAATATTCTCAACCAAGGGTATAATGTGTCTTCACTGAATTAATGCATGGTTTTCAAGTTTCAGTAACTCTGAGGGAAACATCAAAGTTCCTCTGTAAAAGCTTTCAGGCAATATTTTTTAAACAATTTACATCAGTAGTCCCATGTGGATGAGCTGGAACATGACTAAAGACTGTAGTAATGGCTTGAAAAGATGTGGGAAGAGATTCTCTAATTCTTTGGATACCCTTCACTTTTTTTTTTTTTTTTTTTTGCGGTACGCGGGCCTTTCACTGTTGTGGTCTCTCCCGTTGCGGAGCACAGGCTCCGGATGCGCAGGCTCAGCGGCCATGGCTCACGGGCCCAGCTGCTCCGCGGCATGTGGGATCTTCCCGGACCGGGGCACGAACCCGTGTGCCCTGCATCGGCAAGCGGACTCTCAACCACTGTGCCACCAGGGAAACCCCTGGATACCCTTCACTTAATAGAGAAAGAAGGATCCATGGTTGACTGTGAATGGGCTGTTAACTTCTTTGGACAGTGAAGAGAAGCAACCACTTCAAGGAAAGCACTAACAAAAAACAGAAGACAGCTAATAAGGGGAATTTCACAGCTGATCTCTCTGCCATAACATACCATTAAATGAGCCCAACAAAAAATAGTTTTGAAGCATTAGTACTTCATGGTAGTCCAAGAGTTCAGGAGGGATTGGTCAGAGTTTGAAATCAAATCCCTTAAGATTTCAAAGTGGTCCCTTATCTAAACATTATTTATATGCATATTCTTCCCTGGGGAACATCGAGGAATGTTAGGTAACTAGCTGAGAGCAAGAACCAATAAATCAAGGTCTTGCACTTTAAAATAAAACTGAATTTCAATAAACATTATAAACTGAATTTAAATAAAAAATTTTCTACCCAGTAAAAAATGTTTCAAATTTTAAACTGGATTTAAATAAAAACTTGAAACATGGCACTAAAGATAAAATAGCCAAAAATATAATGGAAGGGCTGTGGGGTAATTCATATCAAACTTTTGAGAGGTATTTATTACTTAATTAAACATTAAAATTTTTAGAATAAAAGAGAAGTACGAAAAAAAAGAATGCCAAAAACAACACCACACTATGATTCTTTGACTCAAAAGAGAGCATTTCAGTATGGTATAAAGAATTATTTTATGTTTCAACTTCTAAATTTATTGTCTGTTATCACAGATACTGAACAACATAAGTGAATATTACTACAGGTCCTTTAATTACTTTTGCTGGATTCTGGGCCCAGAATTATTTCTTAATTTCAAATTTTGAAATGAAAAAACCCATTAGTAGAAAAATTTAAAAATGATTTCATAATAATTTTGATACAACATTTTAGGGGAATGTGTGGATGTACATAAATTTAAAGATCGAGCTGTGCTGTTCACTCAGAATTTTGGTCCACTTACTTAGCTGGGCCTTTTCTTACGTAAAACTCATTTCAATGCAAAATTCCCACCTATGTCAATAAACGTGATTTTATAGCTATTCCTTCTACCTAGTAAAAATATCACCAAGGAAGAAGAGTGTAGTCTATAAAGTTAGTACCCAAACTTTATGATTCCTATTGATTTTTATCCAGTTTTTCAGGTACTCATTATTTCTTTAGTGATTATAAAGAATCAAAATTTAGAGTGAATTAGTAATAGTGGCTATAAGATAATGCCAATGTTTCTTAGGAATTCTCACAAGCCTCTAACAATTTTGAAATATACTTTTTTGAAGAATATAGGCTATATCTTTCAAAAGTACATATTTTATCACTATAGAATTGGGTAAGAGAATGCAAACATATCAATGAAAAATACACCATCTCTTCTAGTTGATAATTCTAAATCTGAGCGTTTCTAAGTGTCAGAAAGTGCTAGCACTTGATTTTATAAACACCAGAGAATAACTAATGATTCTTAGAGGAAAAAAATTAAATGAATTTATCTGGTAACAAATGCACTAAGTTACAAAATAAGATCATAAATGTAGAAAAAAGATAAGATTATCAATACTTTCAGATAATAGCATCATATACTTATAAAAACCAAGAGAATAAACAGAAACATAATAGAATTACAAAACAACACAAGGAATTGGAGTACAATAAAAGAAAATTAGAAGATCAATAGTATCCTTATACACCAGAAAAAAACATTTTGAAAAATATAGTGAAAACACAGTACTGGGGGAAAGTTATATAAATACATAGGAATAATCTTAATAAAAATGTGCTAAACCTAGATGAATTTCTAAGAAATTTAGTGAGGGGAATGACTAGAATATATTGAGTTGCACACTATATTTCAAGATAGGAAGCCTAAAAATTGTTATCTTTTTTCCTAGGTTTTATGCATATCTAAGCAATGCTTAATAGGATATATTTTAGAGCTCACAAATTTACTCTAAAGTCCATGTAAAAAAGATTGTATTTTATTGATTTTAAGATGCATACTTTTCATATCGGAACAAGTCTAAAATTGGACTGTGTTTTACAGTTGATGTAATGTCATAGTTTAGATGATAAGATTTTTTCTCAGTTTTGTATAATATAAAATCTTGTATTGTAAATTACAGTATCCCATATGATAGGGTATACAAATATAGTTAAAAAGCAGATTAGAAAATATTTCTCAGAAAGGGAACAACAATTGTACAATAGTGGGAGTAAAATCACTATTAAAAATTGTGAAACAAATATTAAAACAAGTGGCTACAGTGTTCTAGACACAGAGAACACAAAAACAGAACTAAGATATATGTAAGGATTTTAAGTCTAAAAAAGAAAGCATTATAAACCAACTGGAAAAGGAAGAGTTATTCCATAAAATGTGTTGGGGTAAGTAGTTAACAGCTTGCAAATAGAACTTCATTTAGAGTCTTACACCTTAACTTTCACTAAGATATGCTGAAGATTAATTAAACAGCTAAAATATCTTCATATCAAGCATATCAAATATAAAAACAGAAATAGAAATTGTTTAAACTTCAATAATAGCGATAATTTACAAGCTTAGAAAATACAAAGGAAAATAAAATTTTGCCTATATATGTTTATGTACTTGATTTATTCTTTTCTATTATGAAACTCATATAAACCGATGTATAAAATATATTTACACAGTTTACATAATACTAAAGAAGAAATTGTATAACTTCCCACTGCTTAATAGTGTATTGCCATAACCTCAGCCCCTTGAATGCCTTTTCAAATCTCACAGCCTCCTTAGAGAAAAGACATCTCTAACTTTCTAATAATGATTCCCTTGCATTCCTCGACAGTTTGATTCTCATTATTCACAGATTCCATATTTGCAAATTTACCTAATTGCTAAGATTTATTTTTAATCCCCAAATCAAATATCACAGCACTTTTGTGGTCAATCGCAGAAAAACGCAGAGTGGCAAAAATTTTGAGTCTCCTGATGCACGTGTTCCCACGTGAAGTCGAGCAAGGTGATTTCTGCCTTTGGGTTCCAAAGGGGGACACTGTAAATGAGTCCTCTTCACCATCTACTTAGTATCATTTTTTCAAATTTTTGTGGTTTCTCTTGGTGATTTCAATTTTTAAAATAGCCCCCAAGAATAGCACTGAAGTGCTGTTTGCCGTTCCGAAGCATAAGAAGGTGGTGATGTGTCTTATGGAGAAAATACGTGTGTTAGATAAGCTTCTGTCTACATGAGTTATAGCGCTGTTAACAATGAGCTCAATGTTAATGAATCAACAATATACATTAAATAAGGTGCTTTTAAGGAGAAGCACACATAAAACAAGGTTACATATTGATTGACTGACAAAATGTTGTGGCCAGAGACTCATTGAAAACTAACTCCGTATTTCCCCTAGGAACAATGGTTCAGCAGTCACTAATTCCCTATTTGGAAGTACCATGAATAAATAAGAATCGACTGTCCATAATTAACATAAGATTCGGTTTTGTATACTCTATGTATTCTTCTTTAACTTGCCTGCTTTGCTAAATATTATGTTTGTGACATTTGCCAACAGTAATGGATGTCAAAATACTCTCAAAATAAAATCAGTTACAATTGTTTTGATAGAGAAAACTGGTTACAGTTATAGTTGTTAAATAAGCAGGCACTATTTCAGAAGGAAACAGTGCAAATAAGTCTTATGATGAAAGCTTGGCTGTGGTCAGGTGTTTTAGAGCAGAGTTTCACTGTATTTCAGGAGAAATGGTAGAATATTTAAATATTTCACAAACACTGTTTGGTGAACAATGTTTATATGTTTGTATGGTGAACACATTAATCACATGTCTGTAATATTGGTATTCCATTTTAATGAGGGGTGTGGGGAGTAATTTCTAGGCCTTTTCTATCATCTACACTCTGTAAACATATATGTAGTTAGTTGAAATTATCAAGTGGGTCTATGATTATTTAACTTAATTGTCTGACCAGCCTGGTTCATAGGGTGGCCATTTTGGTGAAAGTAATACTGATGGTCTCTAGATGGGGTTTTATAATTATGACATAAAATTGTATTTAATTGCAAAAAAAACCCTAATCTTAAAAATTCAAATGTTACACTTATGGAAATATATCTGACTATGTGTAACCAATCAAAGGAAAGTGATCTTCTTAGTCCCTGCTCCAGGAAAATGTTTCTCAAAGTATGGTACTCTAACATCTGCATAAGAACCAGCTATTATACTTGTAAAAAATTCTCATTCTTGGGCCTCACCCCAGACTTTCTGAACCTAAACTTTTCAAGATATATGCCTGAAATTTGCATGTACAATAATTTCCAAAGGCCCATTAATGTGATAGTTTCTGAGCAAGACGATTTGGAAATCTTGTAAGTATGCTGAGATAACTTACGGAAATATGTATTGGTTCCTCTCTTATCTCAATGGTTGTATGGGAAATGCCATTAACTGCATTAATTAAATTAGGATTTAAAGTACAGGCAGCAGCTTCTCTGTGTGTCCTAATTTTGCTGCTATCAATAGGTACTCCAATTAGACTTCTTGTAATGCTAATGGTTTTATTCTTAAATCCTAGTGTTTTGTTTTGTTTTATTTCAGAGGGTGGAAGGATTGCAGAAAGAATGTACAAAGAGTGTATTAGGGAATCTTCTACTGACCTTCTTCATTGTGAGACCAGTTTTAGAAGCTGCTGGTTTCTGTTTGTTTGCTCCAAGGTATAGAAGTTTAGGTGGTTTTCCAAAGCCTCAGAAATGGAGAAAATGCATTCCAATTTCAGCAGCTCTAATCCCTTAATTCTAGGGGCTGCTGCCCTGGCTAGAAAAAGTGATATGTATACGAAGATATAAGAGTGAATTTTCCTATCCCTATTTTGTCCTTCAACAGCCTCTAGAAGCAAAAGTTGTTCGTCTGTAATATTGGATTTTAAAGGTCACTTTTTACTTTATAGCTCTAGGTTGGTTTTTATATCTAGATATTTTACATGAACCATAGTAAATTAGACTCTAACCTGTGCTGAAGGACAAACTATAACTATGTCTAATATCCCAGAACTTCATTTTCCCACTCTGAAGTGAATACCTTATAAGTGCCTTAACAAAGTCCTGTGGTATTTCCTTTGGATTGGTACTTAGGCAGTATATTATGGTTTTTAAAAACTTAAACTCTGGGATAAGACAAACATGGGTTGGGCTGTTTAGATACTTATTAGTTGTTTAATATTGGGCAAGTTACTTAATCTATAGAAACCTGATGTATTTTCTGTAAAACTGAGACAACCAATAGTCTTATACTATGGGATTGTTATAAGAATTAAGTGAGATAATACATTTAAGACATTTAGGAAAATGACTGATACATTAAAATGATCAAGAAATGTGTGTTATTAAATCAGACCATATTTTATTATATCATAAAATCATTAAACACATTTAATTATTTTTTAAATCATCTTCCTACAGAGTCAATAATAGCACTTTAAATTCATTACAGAATCATGCAAACAGTGAATTTCAGAGTACAACAGTTCCATTAAATAAGAAGGATGAAAGTTAAAAAAGTAAATGCTCTTATTTCATCTTTTAGAATGTAACTGAAATTTAACTTCATGGTACCAAGCATTTACTTGAGATTTTTGTACATCTTTAAAATAGGGATATCAAGTGTAATACCAGTGGTTAGATGAATGCTATTCCTTATTTTGTTTAAGATGCCATGACTCCCTTTTCATGTTTGAACAGTGCGCAGATCACCCTGTAATTTCCAACAGTTTATCCACGTTTAACTTAACAGTGAGTGTATTCCTGGTGCTCAGCAAATGCCTTTTTGAATGAATTAGTGGTTGAATGAGAAAACTTTTGGTCACTGCGCAAGCATGTCTCTTGTGGAGAACTAGCTTTATTCAAAGATTGTTCATATATTTAATTTTTTTTTAGTGAAGTAACTTTAAAAATAATCCAGAAAACACTTATTTTATTTGAGTTACAACTCAAAGACATAACCAATGAAATTTTCTGATATAAAATATTGAAAATACCATAACACTATAATAATATAAAATCTCATTCAGTTTATTTGCTCTCTATTAAAAGCACCATAAACCATATATTGATTCTTAAAAAAAATAAATGGGAATGACCTTGTATCATCTGAGGCATCCAGTTAGCTAGCAAATAAAACAAGTCTCTTTCAGGGAGTTTCTACACTGTAACTGGTATGCCAAATGTGTCAAAAAGAACAAAAGAATAGAAAAAGTATGATAAAATTAACGAAATTAAAATTAACTCAGATGATCTCAACTCACAGTCTAAAAGAAATATTGATCAAAAAGATATTTATCTAGACATCAGTTCAATATGATTTTGAAAGTTGACATAATGGTAGTACATTTATAGTTAAGAAAAAATAAATTCTCTAGATGAATCAAATAATCTTTAGATGGCAGCAAGTAATTTGGTCAGAAATTTGGATTCTATTTCTCATCAGCACATACACATACACACAGGCAAAGGACTCTAAAATTTATGAAAAGGTTTATATTGGGAGTAAATGTCAACTGCATTGAAATAACTGCCAGCATATATAAAAACACCGAACGCTTGTACAAATTCTATTTCAAAAAAATACAATCAACTTCTTCTGACAGAAAGGTGAAGTTGACTTCTGTTCCTCTATTTTTCAAGTTAAGGACAACTAAAACCTTTGCATATTATAAATAAAACAATAATAATAAGGACCTGAAAGTTGGAAAGAAGAAGGAAGGCTAGCTAAGAACCTTGGGACATAAGAAACAATACAATGGTGAGTTCTCTGGATTTTTATTTTGCCTCATTTATCCTAGGTTTAGACCTGAAGAAGCTGGCTGGCAAACCAGAAACACCAGTGGGCACACACACACACACAAAACAGTAAAAATCTTCTCTCTCTAGCTAAAAGACCAGGAAAGAGATAACCTAGCAAGACAGAAAATGTTTAGACCATAACTTCTCTACACCTACCAAACGTGGCACCACTCCACCAATGCCAGTAAAGCCCAAATGGGGAGCCTGGACTTCTTCCACCTTTGCCCAGCTATATTGAGCCACCCACTTCCCCACTGGGGTAGTATCAGAGAAGGCCCGATAGGAAGCTGGAATTTTTATTGTCACTGGAAAATAATAACCTCCTCCCTGCCCCCCTGCCCCGTTTTAGTTGCTACCATGTAGAGAGCTTGGATTTCGACTGTCACCCAGCAGTAAGGAGATGCCCCTCCACTTTCATGCTGACTTGGCATCAGAGGAGGCCTATTGGGAGGTAAGAATTTTCACCACCACCAAGCAGTCACAAGGTCCCTGTGGCGTCAGAAAAGGCTATAAGGGGAGAAGTAACAAGACATTCCTATCCTTCCCAGTCACAGTAGTATCCGCAGAGGTCTAAAAATGAGCCAGAACTTCCACCCTTGCCCAGCACAGCAGTAATGAGGATTCCCTCACACTCAACAAGTGTCAACAGAGACAGAATGAGAAACCTGGACTTCTCCCCGACTCCCTGACAAAACAGTGTCAGACAAAGCCAGATTAAACAGAATACTTAAATAAATTCCAGAGTCTTATGACATAATAACCACAGTGCAAAAAGAAAATCACCCATGTTACTGAAATTAAGGAAAATTATAACTTCAACGAAAAAGACCCAAGACCTAGATAATAGAAATGTTAGAATTACCTAACAAATTTTTTTTTTAAAAAGCCATCGCAGAAGTGCTCAACAAGCAATTATGAACATATGTGAAACAAATGAAAAATATAAAGTTTCAGCAAAGAAACAGTGTCAGTAGAGAAATATAATACATAATGAAGAGCCAATTAGAAATTTTAAAACTGAAAAATACAATACCCTTCAACACATACTCATACAAATTAAATGTTGGCTTTAACAGCAGAATGGGGCATGCAGAGGAACAAATCAGAGACCTGGAAAAAGAGAACAATGAATTACCCAATCCTAACAAGAGTCAGGAAATCGATTGAAAAAATAAACAAACAGAGTCTCAAGGACCTGTGGGAAGTATAACAAAAGACCTAAGCTTATTTTATTGGATTCCAGCAACAATAAGAGAAAGAGAGTGAAGCTGAAAAGGTACTTGAAGGAAAGAAGGGGTAAAACTTCCCAAATTTGTCAAAAGAGGTAAATCTACAGATTCAAGAAGTTAAACCTTAAATAGAGTAAACACAATAAGATTCACTGCAAGGCACATCATAGTTACAGATGGGAAAATGAAAGGTAAAGGAAATACTTTGAAAGCAGCCAGAGAATTGACACCTAACCTGGAACCAATTTAAAAGACAGTGGATTTCTCATAGGAAACCATGGAGGCCAGAATAAAGAGGCACCATATGTTTTAAATACTGAAAGAAAAGAACTGGTAAACCAGAATTCTATATCCAGTGAAAATAATCTACAGTGATGAAATAAAACTAAATGAATTTGTTTTCAACAGGCAGAATTAAGTTGTTTACTCTCGTATTTGTTCTTACCAAAATTCAAATGTATATCCACATACATGTATTTTTAGATGCATATTCATATATATATATTACACACATTCTTCAGCTTGGTTAACCATTCCTGTTTTCCACACTTTATTACCAAGATGTGTATAGATTTTTTCTTCCTTTGCTTCAAATGAAATACGCTGCTGTTAGTGGCTCAGCTTATGCAATTACATATTAATTAAGTGGCTAAATAAATTCGGCCCATGCTATCATAAAAAAATATTTAGGAATTTTAAGAAAACATCTTAATTAAATTTAAAATAAACCCTTCTGCTGCAATTATTTGAAATTTACACATAAACTTAGTGATCTCTGAGACCCCTATCTTAAAAATCTCACTAGAAATATATTGATACTTGGCAGGAACTGTGTCCAAGAGAGTCATCTGTTGTTTATGAATGAAATGCAAATCACTTCCTACAAACCAGTTTCTTAGGTTTTTCAAGACACAATTTTCTATTCCAGAGTAAGAACAGAAAATTGAGGTAGAAAAAAAGAATAATACATTTCTTTTGCTAGAGGTTTTAATCCTTACTGCTTCTGTCAGTTTTTGTGGATCTTGTGATCAGAAACTATACTTTCCTATATCAAATATAACATTGGTTTAAAATATAATAAAACATAATAACACATCTCAAATGTCAATAACAAATCCAATTTAAGGTTATTTTGTGATCCAGGTCTGACATATGATTAAAATTCCTAAACTGTACACCCCCAAATCAAATAACAGTTGAAACAGAAACTTAGTGTTTTAAATTTATTTCCCCATTATTACCCTAGTCATGGATCAGAATAGGAATTCCATAAGTATATTGACTAAAAAAGTGAATGATGATATTGCCTCAAACCCAAAATGTCATAAGATAATTTTTTTAAGCTCTATAATATAAAAATTCCGAATGTTTCTAGCCTGGCAACTGTAACATTTACATTCACAGGTAGAGGACCAAAAATGAATGTCACTGGTGTAAACTTTACAGATTTGATATAACAACTATGCTTTCAGCTGTTTAAAAATTCTATCATTTAAAGAAAATGTATACTTTTAAAAAGGTTAAGCATGAAACTGCCTGAATGTCTAAATATCTTCACACACCAAAAGCAATTTAAGACCAAGGACTATAATGCTTCATATAAGATTTTGATTAGTTCCTAATTCCTTTGGTACCCATCCTGGTAAATAATCAGGTTCTTTGATGCCTGCCATTTGGCTGTTTACTGAGATACTTAAGGTGAGCTTATTCTTCTAAGTTAATTACTTCTTGTCCTGACTAACAACTCTACCATCCTAATTTTTTCAGGAGTAGAGGGAGACTACTGAGCTAATTGAACCATATTTCTAATGGTTGCTAATGACTTAATGTGCTCATCCTCCCAGAAAATATATTTGCATTTAACAGGAAAATAAGATGTCTTAGTAGAAGGAATGACTACCATCACAATTTCACATAGATTATGAATATTAATGCACTTTAAATGAAGTTCTCTGGAAAGATATGATTGTGTTTGTTGAATGGAAAATGTTACTGACAATTATTTAAAAAATATGTTTAGGGAAATCAGTTCCTTTGTGTAGTCATTTTAATAAAAATGTTGGTCCAAAAAACTAGGCAAAAACTATCCATTTAATCTAGGTAAAATAACATACAAGTAAAAATTTGGGAGAATAAAACTTAAAGCAATTTGTAGTTGAGATGACATTATTAGTTATTTACACAATTTACACAATTATATTTTCAGCCCTAATTTTGAGTTCTATCAGCTCCTTAGTTTCACCTTTTATATCAGCCCTAATTTTGAGTTCTATCAGCTCCTTAGTTTCACCTTTTATTGGGGGCATAATTGACATGCAATAAATTTCACATATTTAAAGGAGATAGTTTGATAAGGTTTGATATGTCTACACACCTGTGAAGTCATTACTACAAACAACGTATTTACCAGCTCCCAAAACTTCCACTCACCCTTTTGCAATTTGCTCCTCTTACTTCCTATCCCTATGCACAGGCCTCTGGTATCTACTAATCTGCTTTGTCTCTAGAGATTAGTGTGCATTTTACAGAATTTCCCCAAAACAGTATATATATTTTTTGAACTCTCTTTCAGCATAATTAATTTGTTTCATTTATATTGTTGTATGTATTAATAGTTTATTCCTTTGTGTGGCTGAGTTGTATTGTATTGTATGGATAGACCACACTGTTTATCTATTCACTTGTTAATGGACATGTGTGTAGTTTTCAATTTTTGCCTATTTCAAATAAAGCTGCTAAAATATGTATACAATTTTTGGTATATGCATATGCTTTCATTTATACTGAATGTGTTATCTAGGAGTAAAATAGTTGGATCATATGGAAGGTATATAAAGACCTTTAAAAAAATAAAGTTTTAGAAATACACAAAAATCGCAAAGATGATTCAGAAAGTTCTCATAAACTGCACACCTTGAATCTCCTCCTTATTTTCCAATGCATATAAAAGTTACGTTTCCACCATACTGTAGGCTAAGTGTGCAAAAGCACTATGTCTAAAAACATGTACATACCTTCATTAAAAAACACTTTATTGCTAAAACAGACTAAACACCATCTGAGGTTTCAGAGGCCATGATCTTTTTGCTGGTGGAGAGTCTTGCCTTCATACTGATTACTACTGACCATGATCAGGGTGGTGTTGCTGAAGGTTGGGGTGGCTGTGGCAATTTCATAAAATAAGACAACAGTAAAGTTTGCCATATCAATGGACCCTTCCTTTCATGAACAGTTGCTTTGTAGCATGCAATGCTATTTGATAGTATGTTAGCCCCAGTAGAACTTCTTTCAAAACTGGAGTCAATCCTCTCAAAAACTACCGCTGATTTATCAACTAAGTTTATGTAATATTCTAAATACTTTGTTGTGATTTCAACAATCTTCATAGCAGCTTCACTAGGAATAGATTCCATCTCAATTAACCAACTTCTTTGCTCATGCATAAGAAGCAACTACTCATCCATTTAAGTCTTATCATGAGATTGTAGCAATTAAGTCACACCTTCAGGCTCCACTTTTAATTCGAGGTCTCTTGCTATTTCCACCACATCTGCATTTACTTGAACCCCTTAACATCATCCATGAGGGTAGGAATCAACTTTTTCCAAACTACTGTTTATGTTGATATTTTGACCTCTTCCCATTAATCATGATTGTTCTTATTGATGTCTAGAATGGTGAATCCTTTCCAGAAGGTTTTCAATTGACTTTGCCCAGATCCATCGGAGGAATTACTATCTAGATGGCAGCTATAGCCTTATGAAATATATTTATGAACTAATAAGGCTTGAAAGCCAAAATTACTCCTTGAACAATGGACTGCAGAACAGATATTGTGTCAGCACGCATGAAAACAACACTGATCTCATTGTACGTCTCCATCTGAGTTCTTGGGTAACCAGGTATGTTATCAATGAATGGTAATATTTCAAAAGGAACCTTTTTTTTTTTTTTTTTTCCCTGAGCAGTAGTTCTCAGCAGTGGGCTTCAAACATTCAGTAAACCATGTTGTAAAGAGATGTGCTGTCACCCAGGCTTTGTTGTTCTTTTTATAGATCACAGGCAGAATAGATTTAGCATAGATCTTAATGGTCCTAGGATTTTCAGAATGGTAAATGAGGACTGGCCTCAACTAAAAGTCACCAGCTGAATTAGCCCCTAAAATAGTCTGCCTGTCCTTTGAAGCTTTGAAGCCAGGCATTGACTTCTCTTACTATGAATGTCCTAGATGGCATCTTCTTCCAATATAAGGTCGCTTCATCTGCATTGAAAATCTGTTGTTTAGTGTAGCCACTTTCATTAATTATCTTGGCTGGATATTCTGGATAACTTGCTGAACTTCTGCCTCAGCACTTGCTGCTTCTCACTGCACTTTTACATTATGGAGACAGCTTCTTTCCCTAAACCTCATGAATCAACCTCTGCTAGCTTCAAACTTTTCTTCTGCTGTTTCCTCACCTCTCTCAGCCTTCACAAAATCGAAGGGAGTTAGGGCCCTGCTCTGGATTAAACTTTGGCTTAAGGGAATTCTGTGTCTGGTTTGATCTTCTATTCAGACCGTTAAAACTTTCTCCATATCAGCAATTAGGCTGTTTCACTTCTAATTTCCTTCAGTAACTTTTCCTTTGCGTCCACAACTTGGCTAACTGTTAGGCACAAGAGGCTCAGCTTTCAGCCTATTTCAGTTTTCAATATACCTTCCTCACTAAGCTTATAATTTCTAGATTTTGACTTAAAGAGAGAGATGTGCAACTCTTCTTTTCGCTTGGACACTTAGAGGCCACAGTGGGGTTATTAATTAGCCTAATTTCAACATAGGCATACCTTGGAGATATTGTGGCTTCAGTTCTACACCACCACAATAAAGCAAATATCACAATAAAATGAGTCAGAAATGTTTTGGTTCCCAGTGCATATAAAATTCATGTTCACACTATACTGTAGCCTATTAAGTGTACAGTAGTTTCACATTTAACAAGCACTGTACATACCTTAATTAAAAATAGTTTATTGCTAAAAAGGATTAACATCATCTAGCCTTCAGAAAGCTCTAATTTTTTTCAGTAGTAACATCAAACATCACTGATCACAGATCACTATAACAAATATAATAATAATGAAAAAGTTTAAAATAGTATAAGCATTACCAAAACGTGACACAGAGACACGAGGTGAGTAAATACTATTGGAAAAAACGGCGCCAATAGACTTGCTGGCTACACGGTTGCCACAAACCTTTAATTTGTAAAAAAATGAAATATTTAATGAAACTCAATAAAGCAAAATACAATAAAATGAGGTATGTCTATATATGATTTGTAAATATCTTCTAGCCTGTTGCTTGTCTTTCATTCTCTAATGGTGACTTTCAAAGAGCAGAAAGTTTTAACTTTGATGATGTTCTATTTATCATTATTTCTCTCTTTTAAGAAATCTTTGCCTATCCAAGAATATACACACACACACACACACACACACACACACACACACACACACACGTATATATATATTCTGTTACATATAAATATATATATTCTTTTTCAGATCATTTTCCATTATAGGTTATGGTAATATAATGACTATTGTTCCCTGTGTCATATAGTAAATCTTTGTAGTTTATCAATTTTATATATAGTAGTGTGAATCTGTTAATCCAATACTCCTAATTTATCCCTTCCCCCAGTTTTAGTTTTCAGTTAACATTAAAGTAGAATGTGATATACAACACAGGCAATCTGCTAAGAGATTGCAAAGACAGAAATTAATCTCACCCTTTTTTATTTTTATTTTTTATTACATGTAGATTTATTTGGTTGTGCCGGGTCTTAGTTGCAGCAGGTGTGCTCCTTAGTTGCAGCTCACTGGCTCCTTAGTTGTGATATGCAAACTCTTAGCTGTGGCATGCATGTGGGATCTAGTTCCCTGACAAGGGATTGGACCTGGGCCTCCTGCATTAGGAGCACAGAGTCTTAACTACTGCGCCACCAGGGAAGTCACAAATCTCACTCTTTTTTATACTCAACCAGATTCAACCCATTTCATACATGTTCTCAAAATACATGATAACTAGTCCTCAGGCAAGAGGGCTTGACAACACTATATGTCACACATGGTTCATCCTAATTTCACCAATTGGGATGGTCACCTGTGTTTGCCAACTGGCTTTATTTAAAGAAAAAATAAACTGCTCATATTTTTATGACAGGAAGCAGTTTTGCAACTTGGGGTGAGGTGCCTGCCTAAGTTAGGTTCCTAACCTCCCACAGAAACTGAGAGATAGGTGCACTATCTTCCTTGATGAATGCATTTCAAAGAGATGGTTCTCAGGTCCTGGAGAAAGACAGCTGTTGCTATGAGAATGTCATCTCTGAGCGGAAGAGATCAAGCTAAGATGTTTACCCACGGTAGGAGCTCATTATGGTTTAACAGTAAAATCCAGAGTCTCTGGAAAGCTTTTTAAAAAGATTTACATGTTTTTGTAGTTTCCATGGTACAGATTTTTCACTTCCATGGTTAAATTTATTCTGAAGTATTTTATTGTTGTTGATGCTATTATAAATGAGATGGTTTTCTTGATTTCTTTTTCAGGTGCTTTATCATTAGTGTAATGGAATGCAAATGATTTCTGTATGTTGACTTTTTATCCTGCCACTTTACTAAAATTGATTAATTCCAACAGTTCTTTGACTGATTGCTTGGGATTTTCTATATACAGGGTCATATGATCAGTAAATAATGACCAAAAAAACTACAAAACTTTGCTGAAAGAAACTGAAGACATAAACAAATGTAAAGATACCCCATGTTTATGGATCATAAGAATTAATATTGTTAAAATGGCCATCCTACCCAAAGCCATCTACAGATTCAATGCAATCCCTATCAAAATATCAAAGGCATTATTCATAGAAATAGAAGAAGCAATCCTAAAATTTGTATGAAACATCAAAGATCCCAAATAGCCAAAGCAATCCTGAGGAAAAAAGAACAAAGCTGGAGGTATCACATTTCTAGATTTTAAACTACACTACAAAGCCATAATAATAAAAATAGTATAGTATTGGCACAAAAATAGACACATCAACTACTGGAGCAGAATAGAGAGCTGAAAATTAAACTCAGGCATACACAGTCCCTTTGACAAGGGATCCAAGAAGAACCAATGGGGAAAGGATAGTCTCTTCTAGGAATGGTGTTCAGAAAACTGGAGAAACACCTGCAAACAATGAAATTGGAGCCCTATCTCACACTACTCACAAAAATTAACTGGAAATGGATCAAAGACTTAAGCATAAGACCTGATACCACAAAGTTCTTAGAAGAAGACAGTGGGGAAAAGTTAATCAATATTGGTCTTGGTAATAAATTTTGGGGCACGATGCCAAAAGTACAAATAACGAAAAAAAAATCAACAAATGGGACATCAACTTCATAACTTCTGTGCAGCAAATGAAACAATTAACAAAACGAAAGGACAATCTAGTGATCGGAGAAAATTTTTGCAAACCATATATTGGATAAGGAGTTAATATCCAAAATATATAAAGAACTCAATCAACTCAATAACAAAAAAACAATCCAATTAAAAAATAGACATAAGAATTAAATAGACATTTCTTCATAAAGGACTTCAAAATGGCCAAGAGACGTGAAAAGAAGATGTTCAACATCACTAATCATCAGGAAAATTCAAATCAAAACTACAATGAGATATCCCCCTCACACATGATGAACGGCTACCATCAAGAAGACAAGAGATAACAGGTGCTATCAAGGATGTTGTGAAAAGGGAACCATCATACATTATTGGTGGGAATGCAAATTGGTGTGACCAGTATGGAAAACAATATGGAGGTTCCACAAAATATTAAAAATAGATCCATCATACCATCCAGCAATTCCACTTCTGGGTATATATCAAAAGGAAATGAAAACAGGATTTTGACTAGATATGTGCACTTCCATGTTTATCAAAGCATTATTCACAATAGCCAAAATATGGAAATAACCCAAATGCCCATCAACAGATTAAGAGATAAAAAAGGTGTTGCTGATGATGAGATCTTAAAGCCTTTTTATGCTTGAGGTAGTATTCTCATTAATATTTAAAAGACCCTTTAAATACAAATTTAAATAATCTTTCTGTTTCTTGTACTTGGGGTATTTTGTCCTTTGTATAGATGTAGCTTTACAGTTTTAATCAAACTGGGTAAAGTTTTTCATCATTTATTCAATTTTTGTCTCCTTTCCTCTCTTTATAAACTCCAGGAACACTAATAATAGATAATCTGAAATTGTCCAACAACTCACAGATACTCAGTTCATTTTTGTGGTTGTTGGAGCTTTTTTTTTCTCTGTGTTTCAATTTGGGTAGTTGCTATTGCTACACATTCAAATTAACTTACTTTTCCTTTACAATGTTTAATCTGCTGCTAATTCCAGTCACTTTATTGTTTTATATCAAATATTGTAGTTTTCATCTCTAGGAGATTTTTTTATTTCTCCCATATCTATAATTTATATACAATCCTCTCTCAATCTTTGAAAACATAGAGGATATGATTTTATAACATTTTAGTGTCCTTGTATACTAGTTCTATTATTAACATACTTGTAAAGTTTGTTAACATTTATTATCATAGGTCATATTTTCCTGCTTATTTGTATTTTTGGCTTTTTTTAAAATTGGATGCCTGATGCTTGGATATGTCATACTTTTATAAATATTCATTAACTTTATTTTGGGATTCAGTTAAATTTCTCAGAAATACTTTTCAGGTTTTGCTTTTAAGATTTCTTAGATGAGACCAGTAGTTTTTGATTAATTTAAAATAAAATCCTTCCAATTATTCTACCCAGTGTCCCATGAATAATGGTGTTTTCCACCCTTGCTTGTAGGACATCAAGTTTTCCAAGATCTGTTTGAGCTCCCGGGATTGTTTTGTCTGTTCCTTTTGCCCACTTCTTTTCCCAGCCTCATTAATATGCTAATTCATATTCAGCTGAACACTTAGAAGGGGCCCTTCCTCATAGGTCTCTCTAGTTCTCTCTCTGAGAAGCTTTCTCCTCTCAGGTACTCTGCCTTGCAGTTTCTAACTGCCATGACTTCATTGCATTCCCAACTGTTACCTTAACTTAAGGAGTCCACTGGATTCTACCAGGCCTTATCTCTATAATGTAAGCTAGAATTCACCCCACCCCCAACCCCCACCCCAAATCAGGAAGCCTGTACAACCCTACAGATGCAAAAAGAAATTTTTTTTCTGGTAGAGGTACAACTTATTCAATTCCACTCTAACCACCTTGGAAGAAGCCAATTTTATATCTATTAACAAAGTCATTTCAGCATTTGTACCTATGTAGGTGCCGGTTCTATGGATTCGCTTTTGAATCACTTTTTAATAACTTATTGTGTCCCTTGTTAATTAATAGGTCAAACCAAATAATTGGCATTAGTTCATTTTATATTTGAATAGTAATTTTTACTTATTTAAAAATGATCTTTAAAAAAAGTATAGGTGTAATATTCCATTGAGTGGAATTTTCTTAATTGTTGCTCTATTGACGAATATTTGGGTATTTTTTATTTTTGCTATTACAAATTCATCACATTTATTTTTCATGCACATGGATTATTTATTCTTCTACTTTAAAACTTTTGTTTAGGAAAAAGTCCCAAATACATGTAAATAAGTCAAAAGAGATAATCCTTTATAGAGATCATTACATAAATTGCTTAACTGGGACTTTAGTTCTGAGTAACTCAACTTACTAGTATGGCTGACCATTTCTAATATAGGCTACTAGTTGTAGTAATTTTTACTGTAAAGATATTGTATTTTTCAGCATAAAATAGCTCTGTTATGGAGTTTCTCAGTTAAAACTTGAAGATGCATAATGGGATTTAGATTCCATTTTTTTGTTAATACTAGCAGATAATAACCAGAAACTTAATGAAGTCTGAGTTTGCTAGTTTAATATGTTTAAAGTCGGAGCTTCTGTAGGCTCTCCTGGAACTAATTTATAGGCTCCTGCTATAGGCACCTTCTTTATGGTCTCATTTAAGATGATGTAAAATCACCAAGGGCATGTATGGCATAAAGACTCATTTCTGAGGTTAAAATAAATAGTTAAGTAATGCCAAGTGAGTTCCTGTGCATATACGTTTGAATGTGTGTGCATTTTTCATTTAGTAAAGTTTCTTTAAATAAGAAATAGTTTTTTACCTTTTATGTCTAATAGTCAGAGAAGTTACATGAGGAAAAAAGTGATCTTCAGTGTCAGTCAATTGCCTTCCATTTCACATCATCACCTACTGATTTGGAATAATATAATTCAGAAGCTAATTACCCCTCACAATATTTTAAACGTACCTTTATTGATATTTCTACCACTGTGTATAGATCTAGTTGAAACTTGATAATTGTAGTATTGGTATTTTTAATTAGGTTGAAATCCAAATCAAATTCAGTAGAACTGACAATTCAGTGCTCTTAAAATAAACTTTGAAAACTGGGACTTGAACTTTATCAAAATTTATAAATGGAAAGCATGACATTGGATTGCACTCTAAAGTTCAAAAATAGATTTACTTATAAACTTATGAAGGGACAGTTACATTACATGACCATTTATTTATTATGTTTACATACTTTTATTAAAACAATTTATTGAGTATCTGTTGAGTACCAGGCTAAATATTGGTAGTAGAAATAAAAATATAAGTACTATGTTATGTTTGCCTTAAAGACATTTTAGAAATGCTGGTAAAATAGTTCTACAGAATCAGAAAATGGGGAGGACCAACTCTCTGGAGGCATGAGAGAGAGATTCATAATTAAGCACATGTTTTAGGTGGTCTTGAAAAATGGGTAGATTAACATTTCTGAAGTAAGGGAAAGAATGCCAGGCAGAAGAAAAATGCGGAAGTTGAAAAATTTACCCTGTGGTTACAGAAGAAGGCACAGTCTACATAAATTTTGTGAAGAAACAAATATAATCTGATAGATTTGATGGAGGAGAATTAGGTTTGCATCAAATAATGCAAGATTAGTGTAGATATTATAGTATTTTGACCTTTTCCCACTGCGGAATTTTAGGGTCGTGATGCAAGTGACTTAACCTGCAAAACTGATAGCAGAGGAGAAACTGAAGCAAGTAAATTAATTAGGAGACTCTCACAATAATCTTAATAAAATTGCAGTAGTTAGAATTCAGATGACTGGATGGATCAAAGAACTTTCATAAATAGAATTTTAGAATGAAACAGGGAGAAGAATTTTCCAAAAGTTTGGTAATTAATATCAGGTCCTCATTTTCATATCATTTTATCAAGCATAACTTCATAAAAACATCAATTCAAACTATAATGTTATTAATATTATTATTTGATATTGTGATAGGCACAACTCCTATTTCAAGAATTATTTCAATATTTCAATTTTGAAGTTTCAAAATTCTTTAATAGCTAATATTAGACACTTCAGTAGACTCAAATTCCAGTGTAACATCTAGTTGGAGAGTTTAGAACATTATAAACTACATTTCCCAGATTCCCTTGAAACGAATAATCTGAATATTCCTCTAATGGAAGAACTCTTTTGAGATTTAGAAGAAATGAGAAGGTAATCTTCCTGTTTTCTAGCTATTACCACTGGTTACAAGGGTTATGATAATGTGTTCTAGTATTTCTAGGTGGCCAGGGAAGGTGGTAACATTATTCCTACATCAGAATAGATCCAGTGGTTGCCCCAGACTTATGAGCTTCCCTAAATTTCAAGATCAGTTTGTTATGGGACTCATATGAAAAGCCCAGAATATAAACTGGTTCTATAATCATTCCACTGATTTTATTTAAAATATCTAGAATGGGTCTATTGTTTTCACTGAACTGTGATCAACTATTAGGTTTGTATTACAGAAGATAAAAAAGTTTCAACTCAACATTCTTGAAAAATTACAGTATATACACCCCCCAAAAACTAGTCCTAAATGGAAATTTTTTAAATTTTAATTGAGATACAATTAATATACCAGTAAATTCACCATGTTAACACGTACAATGCAAATTTTGTTTTATTTTATTTTGCTTTTTCAGTACACTCACAAAGTTGTGCAACCATCACCACTATTAAATTCCAGAGTATTTTTCATCACTCCAAAAAGAAACCTTGCATCCATTAACAGTCACTTCCCATTTCCCCATTTCTTCATCCCTTGCTAACTACTAATATACTTTGTCTCCATTAATTTACCTATTCTGGAGATTTCATCAATTGGAATCATTCAATAAATTACGTGACTTCTTTTACTTAGCATAATGTTTTCAAAGTTCAATCATATTTAGCATGTATCAGTATTTTACTCCTTTTTTATTTCTGACTAATATTCCATTATATGCATATATCATATTGTATTTATTCATTCATCAGATGATGAACATTTGTGTTATTTCCACTTTTTGACTATTATGAATAATGCTGTAATGAACATATTTTTGTGGAGACATATCTTTTCAATTCTTTTGGGTATATACCTAGAATTGGAATTGCTGGGTCATAGAGTGACTCTATGTATAACTTTTGAAGAACTGCCATACTGTATTCCACAGCACCTGTGCCAATTTGTAATGCATCCCCACTGGCAATGCTTGAGGTTTCCAATTTATCCACATCCTTATCAACACTTGTTATTATCCACTTATTTTTGGAAACTTTGTAGTAGACATAAACTTTACTTCTGACAGCAGGAGACTTGTGATAGATGGATGGGTATGTGATAAAAATGAAGGTTGATGAATGAAAGGTAATGAAATAAAAAAAATCCAAAAAGTCATAGATTTAAAACACTAGAAATTGTGGGTTCCTAGTAATAATTAATTAGGTAATGAACCTTATATTTGCCTGTCAGTTTGGTGAGCATATTTTTCCAAAACCAGAGGTAATTAGAAAAGAAATCAGAATTTCTTTCCAAAACCAGAGATAATTAGAAAAGAAATCAGAATTTCTTTCTTATTTTTTTTTGGCCTGCATGCAGGATCTTCATTTTGGCACATGGGATCTTTAGTTTCAGCGTGTGGGCTCTTCACTGCGGCACGTGGGCTTCTCTCTAGTTGTGGCATGTGCGTTTTCTCTCTCTAGTTGTGGCGTGTGGGCTCCAGAGTGCGTGGGCTCTGTAGTTTGTGGCAAGTGAGCTCTCTAGTTGAGGTGTACGGGCTCAGTAGCTGTGGCGCGCGGGCTTAGTTGCCCTATGGCATGTGGGATCTTAGTTCCTTAACCAGGGGTCAAACCCGTGGTCCGTGCATTGGAAGGCAGATTCTTTACCACTGGGCCACCAGGGAAGTCCCAGAAATCAGAATTTGTATCAATGAGCAGAAATTATAAAATCTAAACACTATCAGAAAATTTAGGATATATTTTTATGAAATTTGAAGGATTTCTGTCAGGAACAACCATACACAGGAGAAATGAAGATCAACTGTACATCTTCTGTGACATCCCCTTTTTCTGTATGTATTAAATATCTCCTTATTGTAGAAATTTCAATGTATCCTGTTTTCAAAATTTTTAAAATTTCTAATAATAGTGCAACCTAGACATTTTAATTATATTATTTAATGGTTTTTAAGAACATGGGCATTGTAATTCAAGAGGGTTAAATCCTGGTTCTGGCCCTTAAAAGCGCTGATTTTGAATATCAATTTATTTTTATTTAATATCCAATTTGTAAATAAGGGATATTATATTTTATACACAAAGAATTATTTGAGAAAAAGAAGAAATATTGGATATTAAGTGGGCTTTAGAACAATAGCCAGCAAACATCAGGTTCATAGCAGATCACAGCTATTCTTACTGACTACCCATTTATCTAGAAGGGTTTTGTTTTTTCTCTTAAACTTATTTCATAATGCATTATATATTTATTATTATAGCAAAAAATGGCTCTTTACTTATTTTTTCATCATAGGTATCATCCCAGACAATTAAAAACTTCACTTAAACATGATTTGGTTGTCTGGCTAACAGTCTCTATTTCAAAAATAATGTACTTAAATATACAAATGACATATACATATTTTCCATTTACATCTATTAAAATTATTACATAATAAATATTCTGAATTATTTTTCTTCATATTTTTGAGTATTTTCTAAAAGAAGGGTTCATTAAAAGTCTATTTGTCTTGAAGTATATGGATACATTTAGGGTTCTTCATTTACATAATCAAATTTAAACATACACTTCTGAAACAATCTTTTCTTTTTAACAATCTTTTTATAATGAATTAATAGACTTTATATTTAGAACAGTTTTAAATTCACAGAAAAATTGAGCAGATAGTACAGAGACTATCTCTCCCTCATACACATTTCCCCTACTAATATCATCTTGCATTGATATAGTACATTTGATACAATTAATAAACCATTATTGTTATATCATTATTAAAGTTCATTTTATTACTGATTTGTATAATTAGAATTTCTGAAAATAAATCTACAGATATAGCTTTGCTTATACATCTACCTATGCAAGGATATACTTCAGCCTCACTCTGCCATGGAACAATGACACTATTCTTAAGGTATTTATATGAATAAATCAGCAGGTAACTCTGTTTTCATACATTTTAGTGCAATTATTCAATCAATTACTGAATATAATTTATTTATGCCATTGTATTAAGGGTCTTAAATTAGCTAAGACAAAATATAATCAGTGGCCATTAATTAAAGTATAAGTGCAAACTGTAACATTTGTAATAATGGTAATAAAAAATAACAATAGTGCTAATAATAATTACACCTAACTTTTTGAGAATTTACTTGTTACCAGATATATATTTTATATGCATTTCTTCATTTGAGTCTCTTAACATTATAAAGACTTAGCTTTTGGAATCTCTATTTTATACATAAACTGACACACAGATTAAATAACTTGAGCAACATACAGCTAGTACACTACAGAAGTGGGATTTGAAACAAAACTATCTGATTCTAAAAACCATTATACTATAGCCACAAATTTATGCTTACTTTTTCCCTTGTGCCAACCCCCCAAACTTCCTAAATTACTCTTCTGCGAACAAGAAGAAAGTGAACTAAAATTTTATTTATTTATTTTTAATTAATTTGTTTTATTTTTGGCTGTGTTTATTTTTATAACTTGTGAAAGTATTATAATATCATAATACTGAATAGTAAGGATTTTAAATGAGTAAAATGAATGCAGAATGTGATCCAGTGGGTACTAAATATTGCCTACTTTCTATATAATAGATCTTAAAAGAGAAAAGTGGTTCAAGCAGGTTATCCTTGATCCTAATTTTGAATTTATCTTTTCCTTTTTTTAATACACTTAAAATTCTTTATAAAACATTTCAGTGTATGTGCACCTGTGCTGGAAGTGACCACATCTTCCACAACTGAAAACAACATTTATATATACAGGTCATTTATTTCATTTGCCCAGACATAACTACCTGTATTGTTTCTCTGTAAACAATTGGAAATAATTCATCAATCTCAGAAAAAGTGGCTAATTTTTACTAATTAGTGATGGGTTTCTGCAACATGATAAATTGTCTTTCTACCTTGTGTCTATAAGTAATTTAAAACATCCCTTTAATAACACACAGAGCAAAATAACCATCACAAACATTTTTGGTAGGTTTGCAAGCTAGAGCCTGAGAGTGTTGAAGAATATTTGGGAAAATATTTTTTCAGTAACAAAATTAAATTAAGTTTGTAAAAGAGTTTCAAATCCTCAACTATCAAATAATAAGTAAATAATTAATTCCTGTGGTTGATGAAATAAGAAATAGCTGCATAAGCATATAATATAAGTGTGATTGTCAAAGGAAACATCTCAGGGATATAAACGTTGTTGACTCCTCAATGAGCTACAGAGAGATATATGAAACATATAGTAGGAGGCAATTAGGTTTATTAAAAGCATCTCAGGTCTACTTGGTTTTGTATTTAACTTTTTAAAATGTAGTCCTTGATAAATTGTTAAGTATACTTAACAAATACATTTTAAAAGATAAATTAAATAATATGTAGATTATACCCATCTATGTCTTAAAGGCTCTGCGAGATAACAGTAGCTATGATTTATTAAGAAAGTATTTCAGTGGTTATGCCAAGGACTTTGGTTATTACTTAAGGGTGGATATAAGACCTCACTCTTCAGAAAAGGAACCAGAGGAAATAAAATATAAGACTTAACAACATTGTTATCTCCTGCATAAGCAATGGAGAGTTACTGAAGGATTCATAGCAGAGTTCATGTCTGAGAGAAGTCTTGAAGGATAAGAATTTCAAGAGCTGGACTAGGTATGGGAAGAACATTTTGCGGAAGGGAAAAAAGAAAGCATTGTGTTATGTATGTAGGAACATAGACATATTTGAATATTATTGAAGAAATAATTACAAAGAAATGTAAGTCAACTAATAAGTTATTTTGAAAATATGAGAGGGTGGTATTATTTGGGGAAAAACAAACAAACAAAATTATAATCATTCATTCACTCACTGAAAAAAATAGGTATTTCAATAAGTGCCAGTCATTGCAGTTATCAAATAAACTACAGTTTATTGGGGAATATGGATTAATAAACAGACCATTAAATTGTACTCTAGTAAATTCTACATTAAGGGTAAGTTTTTTGAAGGGCATAGGAACACATAGGATAGTCACCATTGTAAGGCATTTAGAAGTTATAAAGGAAGTTATGATTAAGCTCATTAAAATAGCTGGGAAACATTATTCAAAATAGCAGAAACAGCATGTGCAAAGTATAGAAACTAACAATGACCATGCTACACGCAAATCTTTCTATATGCCAGAAAACTGAGAATAAAGAATGTAGAGGGCTTCCCTGGTGGCGCAGTGGTTGAGAGTCCGCCTGTCGATGCAGGGGACACGGGTTCGTGCCCCGGTCCGGGAAGATCCCACATGCCGCGGAGCGGCTGGGCCCGTGAGCCATGGTCGCTGAGCCTGCACGTCCGGAGCCTGTGCTCCGCAACGGGAGAGGCCACAACAGTGAGAGGCCCGTGTACAGCAAAAAAAAAAAAAAAAAAAAGAATGTAGAGTACTTTTTCAAAAAGAAAATTAAATCCTAAGACTTAATAATTAATTGTTAAGCCTTAGTCAAGTTAATTAACTTAATTATTTTCCTCTGTAAAATGGAGATAATAATAGTTGCTTTCTCCTGGGGCACTGCAGGAATTAAAGGGAATTATATAATTCATGCTCAGCTTCTTGCTCAGAGTAAGTACTAGATGAATAAAAGTGGTGATGGTTGTTGTTATGAGCTATCTACGCATGGGGGCCTTGTCTATTAGTCATGGCCTCCTTAGTTCTTAGAATAGTACCTGACACATAGTAAGTTATTAATTAGTGTTTCTGAATAAATGAATGTTCTTACTCAAATTATTATCACAGAATCCAAGGAAAGAAACTTCTGATACAGAGGGTGGCTAAGACTTTTAAATGCATCCATATAAGAACAATCCTGAAATATTATTTTCTTGGATTAAGAAACAAGTAAGTTACTGGTGGTGTCTATAGAAAATCATCAGTTGAGCAATAGGTGAGTAGGAATGAATGAGAAATGAAGCACTATATATACCCAGTATAGAAATACATTTCAAGCTATTTGATCAAAAAAAAGGAGGACAGAAATAGGACTGTAACTGAAGGAAGAGACATAGAATTTTGTTATTACTGTTTTTCTTTTCCTAAGTTTTAAACAGAGATATCATAGATGAATGAAGTCAGTGATGAGGTAAAAGCAAGAGAGGATATAGATGGAGAATTGGATGATAACTCAAGAAGCATCACATCCACTGTACCATAAGGAAGAAAAAAAATGGTGGGTAGATACAAGTATATTTGTAGATTTAGAGGTGGGGAGGAAACAGTTGCCTCAGCATGCCTGGGTTGCTCAAACTTTGAACATTTAAAAGCTGGGCCATCCTTTGATCAGCTCTTATGAGATAATCTCTGAGCCCTTGAATTATTCTACTTGATAAGAATGTTTTTCTATAAGCTTGAGGGCTTGAGACAAGCTGTACCTAGTTAACCAAATAAATTTATTCTGTTAAGGTAATTTATGATAAGAGGGTTATTTTTGCTGGAGTTGTGGATGTTAGCAGAGAGGGGATATGACTGGAATCTGAGTGGCTGAGATGGGCCCCAAGCACCAGCAGCAATGCATGAATCATAGTTTTCATCTTGTATTGACCAATCTGTTATTCTCTGCTCTAAGGTTTCAGACTAAGGATGTAATCCATATCTTCCCTTAGAGGTAGATGTAGGTCATATGCCTCAAAAAGACTAGAGAAATAAACACAGCTAGCTTGGCAAAGTACCATACTCATCACTCAAAAACCATTCCTAATCACACACATAATTGAAGCTTATTCAGTGAAGTAATTGCTTTACAAGCAAAACAGTGCTTTACCACAATGGTTTCATAGAGAGGAAATACATAATGATAGTATGAGTTCCTATATTCTTAATAAGGAGTCAGCAAACATTTATTTTCAGTAAACAGTCACATAATAAAATAAATATTTTAGGCTTAGTCAAAAGGAAACCATTGTAGCTAATCAACTCTATTATTCTAGACTAAAAGCTGCCAAAGACAATGCATAAACAAGTAAATATGAATGTGGTTCAATAAAAGTGTATTTACATAAACAAGCAGAGAGAGGGATATGACTCTCAGGCTGGATATGGTCCAGGTACCTTGGTTTGCTGACCCAGGTACTAGATACTACATGTGCATTATCTCACTTAATTTTCACACCTATAGGAAGTAGATATTTTTATTCCTCATTTAAAATAAGTAAACTGAGGAATAGATTGATTGAGCAAAATGTTATTCAGGTAATAAAAAGTAGATCTAGAATTTGTAACCATATTTTCTTGACTTGCTAACCATTATATTTATTAGTCTCTTCATCAAGTGGTTATATTAGTCAAGATTAACATCAGCTCTAAATGACCCAAATCACAAAATAACAGCTTTATTTTTTATTTATTTATTTATTTTTTGCGGTACGCGGGCCTCTCACTGTTGCGGCCTCCCCCGTTGCGGAGCACAGGCTCCGGACGCGCAGGCCCAGCGGCCATGGCTCACGGACCCAGCCGCTCTGCGGCACGTGGGATCCTCCCGGACCGAGGCACGAACCCGCGTCCCCTGCATCGGCAGGCGGACTCCCAACCACTGCGCCACCAGGGAAGCCCCAAAATAACAGCTTTAAAAAATTACAAATAAAGTCAGAAATTTGCCCCAGGACTGAAGTGAGAGAGAACAATGAAAAGACTGCCAAGTTTCTTTCATCTTGTCACTCTTGTGATTCTCATCAAGAACCTTTTCAACTTGTGATTCAGGATTCCTACTCAAGCCCCAGCTATCATATCCATACTATAGTCAGAAGGTAAGAGAAAGGGAATGCTATTTGCATTAATGAAATGCTATTTGCATTAATGAAACTTCCCCCATGCTATATACAATGTTCCCATTTTTCTATGACCACAATCAAGAAACCTGGGAAATAAAGTCTTTATTCCAGACAACTACATGCTCAGGTAAAAGACATACATTTTGTACCTATAGAAGAAGGGCAGAATTGAAATGGGGGAACTGGCAGACAAGGAAGGTGTTGTATGTGGGTTTTACATAGGCTCTGCCATCTAGTTTATACCACAGTCTAATGAAAAACACTCATAGGTGCATTAAATAACTTTCCTAAACCTGCGTAGTTAGTAAATGGCAGGTCCTGGAAATAAATCCAGCTAAGAATGATCTCTATTCCATATAATTTTCACTAGAGGAGTGATTTTTAAATATTTAAGAGTTTTCAAGATGACATATGGATCTGACAAAAGCTATACTCCATAGAAAAACATTTGTACTAATAAGACTTCTTTTAAAACTTCTGAGGGCACTGTCTGTGAAACCAAAAACATAACATTACAGCAGTGATTCTTACAATGGTGTGAAAAAAAATGGTAACTTGTTTTCCAGAGCTTAATCAGAATTTGTGTTGAGACAGTGGAGATGGATATATCTATGTTTACCTATTCCTAGGCTGCTGGTCCATGTTAGCAAGGCCCCAGAAGATGCAAGAGCCTTATTAAAGAACTCTCTGTCAAGAAACCTGAACTATGTCTTGCTCCTCAAATTCTCTCAAATGCAAATGATTTAAGAACATGACATCAGATTTTAATGCACCTTTTTTCTTTGATGCTTTCACACAATTTAAAAAATTGACCCCAATATACAGTTTTAGGGGTGTGTGTGTGTGTGTATGTATGTGTCTGTGTGTATGGAATGTGAAAGGACACCTAGCTCTCTAACCTTCAAACATTTCTGAGAAATATAAACATTCTAATTATTATCCATTTTTTAAGATTAGGAAATTGAAGAAGGTGTAGGTGGAAGGAAATAGCTTTCCTCAGATCTCAGAAGCAAATGAACCAATACTAAATCTTCAATCTCAGTCAATGGTTTGCTTTTACATTAAAAGCAGGTCAAATCCTAAATTGTTGCACTTTCCCTAAGTAATAAATTATATGCATTCAAGAAAGCATGTGAGTAGTTAATATTAGTCTGTCTTGGAAAAAAACTATATATGCAAATAAGATATTTACAAGGGAACTTTGACTGTAAACACTGTGATTATCTTGGTAACATTCTATTATATCCATTTTAAAACTGGGTCATAATTTTTCACTGAGGCATGAAAGCATTACTTCTTTTTCCTTCCTTTAGGATACAGATAGTTCGGTCACCATATTTTGACATTGCACTTACCCAGAGAAAATTATGAGGAATTAAATGTAAAAGCTTTCCTGCCCACCAACACCCCCCGCCCCCGCCCCCCCTCCCACCAATCCCCTGGAGTTCTTCCTTTTCAGAGAAAATCATATGGAATTAAATAGTGTTGGGGTTGGAAGGAGCATTGAAGGTTACCTACTTAAACCACCTTTCTGAAGCATGAATTGAATACTTGATTATAATGAATGACAGTTGTAACAAATATAATTTTAAGGAAAAACAGTTAAGATTCTAGAATAGTTTCTGTATATAACAATGAAAGCAGAGGAATTTTCATAAAAACTTTTAATCCATTAAGGCCAGGACGGTACCACAGCTTTCCTCTCCCATTCAAAACTACAGAGATTTTGGTACACAGATAAGGATGATGATAAAAAGAAAAAGCCAAAATCCTTGGGAGGCAGCTGCCACCCAAGTAAGAGGGAATGATTTGAAAATCTCAAAGAGAATACATAGGTTACATAGCCTGCCCCATTGGTGACTTCTTTATATTGTTTATTTATTTATTTTTAGAATGGTGGTGGTGGTAGTAGGGGATAAAGTACAAGGGAAGGAAAATCAGGACACTGACAAAAGAAAGACCAGAAAGGTAGATCGGGGCTTTTGTGCTGATAAATCATATGAGGGAAGTTTTCTCTTTCTTGTAGGGAATTAAATCTTATAATTGATCAATAAGTATAGTCTCACATCTATGTCCTAAAGATATTTAAGTGAGAAAAAAGTATATTTAGAGGGTGTTGAAAATATATTTATTAAAAGTAGCGGGAGTGCAAGTTTTTTTGTTGTTTTGTTGTTGTTGTTTTGGCTGCATCGGGTCTTAGTTGCGGCACACGGGATCTTCGTTGAGGCATGCGGGATCTTTTTCATTGCAGTGTGTGGGCTCTTCATTGTGGTGCACGGGCGCGCAGGCTTCTCTCTAGTTGTGGCATTCGGGCTTTCTCTCTCTAGTTGTGGGGTGGGGGCTCCAGGTCATGTGGACGTTGTAGTTGTGGTGCGCAGGCTCCAGAGCACGAGGACTCTGTAGTTTGTGGCACGCGGGCTCTCTTGTTGAAGCGCGTGAGCTCAGTAGCTGTGGCATGTGGGATTAGTTGCCCCACTGCATGTGGGATCTTAGTTCCCTGACCAAGGATCAAACCCACATCCCCTGCATTGGAAGGCAGATTCTTTACCACCGGGACAGTCCCTGGGAGTGCAAATTTATTATTGCTCTCTTATACCTGCCTTCTGCATAGAGTATAGCTGTACAATTTGGACAGAGTAAATATCACATTCACCTGGAAAAATCTTCTGACAATACTTGTAGTTCCTAAGATAGAATTCATACATTTTTTTCTCTCTTATGTTACAACATTCAAATGTATGTTCTCTATGTTTCTGTATGGTAGTTATTTGTATGTAAGCTTGGCTCCGTCAATGGATCAGTAGGTGACGGGGCCTCATTTTGTTTAATGAGGCACCACCCTCACAGGTATCAAGAACATAGCACAGTGCAAAGAATGGCATCAGCACTAAAAACCTTCTGAAGAAACACTTGAAATTTGATTGTAAGATGCTTTGATAGATAAGGGAAGAGTGATAGAACATGGAAATTAGCGAAGATTTTACTGCACTAATTTTCTGGTACCAAACTTTTACTTGAACCATCTTTTCCATTAAATGTTCCATCTTAATGTGTCAAGGAATTCCAAAGTTTTAGATATAAGTTTGTTAGATTCCAGTGTATTTATTATCTATTTTATATCAGTTCCAAACTTATTTGAACAAGACAGTCAATTAGCTAAGCTTCAAACATACAAAAAAGTGTTAGGGAATTATATTCTTGTATCATTTCTTCTCTCCAATTATCTCCCAAAATTTGACTCATGCAGGTGTCTACAACCTGAGCCTGTACCCATTCTCAGTTAATCCGGTCTGGAATTTGTATTGGATTCTTCCTTGTACTTGGGCAAATATTTTAATTTCTTTTAATATCAGTTACCTCTTCTATATAATAAGGTTGCTGTAAGGATTAAATTATATCATCCATGTAAATGCTTAGCCAAGTGCCTGGAACATAAAAAATAAATAAATAAAAACAATGAAATTTAACCTATTATTATTATTACTATCAGTATTGATACAGCTGTTGCTGCTACTGTTGCTGCTGCTGTTACTACTACTTCTATTACTAATTTCTAAACCAGAAAATAGGTACAATTTTAGTCTCCTGGTTTGGGTATGCAGTGCTGCAATATTTATTTTCACTCATTTATTCTCTTAACCTTCCTCCTTGCATCTCTTTTCTCTTTTCTCCAGGTCGAACCACCAAGATCTATGAAATGAATCTTGGCTTCAGGAGACCTCAGAGAAGGATTACCTTTTCATGGGGTCTTTTATGGCCCTGAGTTCATGTAGTCAAGCCAGGCTGTCTAACCGGTTAAGCCAGGTGAAAGCCAGCAGTAAACAAAGCAGCCTAGAGAGTACCAATTTTAGAATTGTTTAAAGCTACAATTCACATTATTGTTGTGTAAATAAATTATTTGGGAGAATTGCAGAGAGGGCAGGTGTCTGTATCTAAGTTAGAGATTCTGAAGCAGCATGATTTTGCTACCCAGGGAACATGTGACAATATTTTGAGGCCTTTGGTTGTCAAAAGATAGAAGGGAGGTATGACTGTCACCTAGTGAGTAGAAGCCAGAGACGATGCTAAACATACTACATTCACAAAACAGCCCTGCACCAAAAAGAAATACATGACACAAAATGTCAACAGTGACAATGTTGAGAAACTGATCTAAGCTGAGGCATATCAAAAGAAAGCATTATACAGGGAAGCTAGAGTTGAGAGCAGCTTTGGGTGAAAATCAACAGTTTCAGCAAAAACTTCTGAGAAAAATATACATTTTCAAAAGCTATAAAACTGTTGAATCAGTAGAGTGGCTGCCAGATAGTGCTGCAGTAGAACGAAATAAACAGAAAACTACAATAAAATTATATCTGTGACATAATGAAAGGGTAGATTTAGCAAAAAGGCACAGGGAAAAGAGGAGAGAATTAGAGAATGGAGGGAAAGGTGCTGGTGGAAGAAAATTATTGGCAAGATGGTGGAGGAAAAGATTCACCTTCTTCTTTGCCTCATCTCTAACCTTCAAGGACGCTTTGTGATTGTTTCAAAGCCCTGGGATAAGGGACCAGAACTCTGGGCTGGAATGTGTTTTCTCAATGCCTAGTTGCTTGAGGCAGATTTCACTTCAGATAATGGAAAACCATCTCTTTAGTCTGAGGAGCAATAGTGCCCATATCTGAGCTCAAGTTCAACTACATGGAGCCTTGGTTCTTTCTATTCCCTTTTATGTACAGTGGGTCTCCTTCTTTTTATCCACTACCAACAGAAGAATCAAATTTTAGTGATATTTATGACATATCTGTTCAGTAATGAGGACCCCCTAGGATCTTTTCCACTTCCTACTCTTCTAAAATCCATTTTGTTGGTCAGGACAACTCATATTCCATTGGATGGAATCCAATCATATAGTCCCTCTTAAATGTAAGAAAGGAAGATAAATGATAAACGTAGACTAGCTATAATCCCACAAGGAATATGAACAATGACTGGTGATCATCTAGTAAGCTAATTGGTAACATATTCACTGAGAATTGAATCTATCATGGGGTATGTGTGTGTGCGGGGGGGTACCCATTAAGCATAATCTCCCACTTACAGTTTCTGCCCAAATATCAAAGAATTTGGTTTTAGTATTAAATCTTAATTGTCTTTTTTTTCTCTTGTATATGTGGGTTCAATTTTACTCTTATTGACTTGTTAGAAGGAAAGAAACCACCATTACAAAATCGGAGATCTTTTTGCTCTTAACAACAGTGAAAAAAATGCTTCAAAATAAAAAAGAACCACACACACACACAAAAATACTGCTTGGTCTTAGCAAAAAGATTGCCAGACTCCAGTCAGCACGCAAGAAGCGCCCTCTGAGAAGTTCCTCTTTTGCTGCTGCACAGACATAATGGGTCTGGGATCCCAACTTCAAGTGCAGCCAAGAAAGGGGAGATGATATATGGCTATATGATCATCACACAAACATTTTTAGTGTATTAATTTGCACAAAACTCTCTTGCAGTTTCTAATCTCTGCGAATGTCAAAGTGATTTCAATATCACTAATTCAAGAGATAAACTCTAAAGATTAGTAGGTACAGAACCAAAAGCAAAAGCAAATATTCCCACTATTACCTCCAGTTGTTTGATATGATTAGTGCTCTGTTCAAATAGTTATATAATATGCAAAACAAGTTTGAGAAGCACATGATAATTCCAATAATACATAAATTAGAGAGTAAGCTTTTAAATATTTTCCTTATTCATGAAGTTATTGCTCCAAAAGGCTTACTTTGATATTCATCCTAAATGTTCTCTGGCACTTTTAACATTCAGACATTCTTGAGAATTTTAGCAGCAGTTTTGAAATAAAATTCATGACATTATTCATGCATGCAAAATTCCCCATACTGTATATGAGAAACCTTCTAAGAAAAAATACCAACATCTGAAGATCCTATGAATTAAATGGAAGAACAATCCTAATGCTAATTATCAGTCTTAAGGAAACACAGCCAATTTTTTTAGAATATAAAATGTCAACTGTAAGTTATGTTGAAGAGAATGAATTGTATAGAGTTAGGCCTTGCTTTAAATCACAACTTTGGCTCATATACGTTTGTTCATTTATTCAACAAATATGTCCCACCTTCAAGCACTGTGCTGCAAAACTACAGGCAGACTGTTTAACTTCTCTAAGCTTTTGTTTCATTACTTTAAAAAAAATGGTTAATATTATCTATAACCAGGGTGACTGTAAAACCTGTATTAATACTCAGTGTAAAAGGGCAAACAAAATGAATATAAGATTCCTATTTTGCTTTGAATGTGTGATCAAATTTCCAAATCTTAGATTAAGAAACAGCACATACGTCTTTAAAATGAGCTGATCGTGACAGTGAAGAATTTAAAATAGTTTCACAGTAGTAGATTTCTTCTGTAAACTGAAGAGCAGTATAACTCTAATAGAATGAATATCATCAATTTTGGTGTAAGAAAGTGGTTAAATCAATCTCAATCTCTCCACGCTGGTTGCAGAAGTGCCTCATATTTATGTTTCTTCTTAGTTTTAGTTTATTTTTTAAAGCTCTGTAATATTTACCCTCATAAACCAGCTAGTTTTCCAAACGTATGACAACATACAAGATGCTTCTTTTGTGGAGCAACGTAGTCAGCCACAGGCTGGGTCAGAACAGCTCCACTCCTAAAGTTGAGTACAGACATCAGTCTAGTCTCCCAATCCCTACATTGTACATTCCTAAGTAATATAGTGACATTTCTTTTTTCTTTCTTTTGCTATTTTTTTTCTTTTTCTTTTAATCAGTGGAAATTATTTTAGGAAGAACATAAACCCTTTGAGAAGAGGAAAAATTGTTTGCTTATGTCTTTTCCTCCTAGGAAGTTTCCTGACCGCCAAATAAATTTGACTATATGCTGCCTAAAGGTGATCTCTGTATACTACTGGACCATCTTTACGAGGATATAAAGACCCTGTGTATACTTATTCAAGGAGGGATAATACCTGTCTCTCCTACATTTTATAACTGAGAAGGGCCACTTAATTCTTCCTGGAACAAAGATGATTTCTTGAAATTTTTTAAATTGAATATACAGAAATTAGAGACAACAAAGGGGAGAAAATCCCAGATCACCTATGGTTAGACCACTAATAACAAATGTTTCAGTGCTATCACATGTGCTTCACATCACACACACACCACCACCACCACCACCAACATGACAGATACAATGAAAGCCTCCTGTGTTCTATTTTACCTTCCTATTACTGTCCCTTCTCAAAAGTATTTTTTTCCTGTCTATATTTTCATAATTTTTCTACTAAATATATAGTCATGAAAAATATATCATTTTGAATGATAATGTAACATTTTCCAACATGCCTCAGTCACTTGATATTATGTAATTCATTTTAACTTTATGCAATGTTCCATTTGCAAAAATTCCATAATATCTTTATTCAATTCACTATCCATGGTGTATAGGTTATTTCCATTACTCTTGATATTTAGTTCTGCAATGGATCCTGGTGCATATGTATAAGACTTTCTCTATGGTATCCAACTAAAAGTGGATTTATTGGGTTATTAATAATTTATACTTTCAGCTTCACAAAATATTGTTAATTGCTCTTCAGCTGGTTTTTCCAATTTAGGCACTCATGGGAATTGCTTTTTGTTCCTCAGTTGGTATTGCCAAACTTACTAATTTTTGCCCTCTGATAGATTTGAAATAGATTATTGTGTTTTAATTTTCCTTGTATTTATTTAATGCAAAGTTGAGTATTTTTTAAAAATCCGTATTGACTCTTCTGATTTCCTCTTACTCAGTGGCAATTCTTATACTTTTCCTTTTTCTATTAGCTTATTTTTATCATGTAGTTTTTTTAAAAATTCTGAATATACATCCATTTCATACATATATATATCCACATATACATAATATCATGTCCTACTCTATGACTTGTCCTTTAGCCTTGTTATATTGTATCTTTCACCCCCCAAAATTGCTTTTGATATAGGAAAATATATCAATATTTTATTTTGTGAACCATGCTTTCTATAAAATGCCTTTAAAAAGTTTTTCTACTGGGCTTCCCTGGTGGCGCAGTGGTTGAGAGTCCGCCTGCCGATGCAGGGGACACGGGTTCGTGCCCCGGTCCAGGAAGATCCCACATGCCGCGGAGAGGCTGGGCCTGTGAGCCATGGCCGCTGAGCCTGCGCGTCCGGAGCCTGTGCTCCGCAACGGGAGAGGCCACAACAGTGAGAGGCCCGCGTACCGCAAAAAAAGAATGCACAATAAGGGCATTAACATACTACCTCTTTATGCATGTAACTCAAGTATTTTCCTTTCCACTTGTTGAGTCAAATCACATTTATTTATGGAGTTCAAGTATAAGAAAGAGGGAATATGTTATTTTACTTGCTGAAATTATGGCCAGTGCTTTGAGACACATATTTAGGATACAACAGAGAACTGAAACAGACTGTAGGTACTTCATCTATCTCTGAGTCATAGCTGTCATATGCTTATTGAATAAAATTTCTATTACTATGATATTAAAGAGTAAAACAGATTTTAGGGGACACGTACATGGATCTTGGCACCAGTAGGAGTCAGTGCTTATTAAATGAGTGATTATCATGTAAGGTAAAGGATAGTTCACTCAACTAAACATATCTCATGATTTATTATATGATTTTCTCAGGTAAAATGCTTTACTCACCTTCTGAAGAAATCAGTGTATGGAAGGGGACATTGACATTGGACCATGTCAGCTGAGTAGACCAAGGGTGATTGAGCTATAGGATGATCCATGACCTAAGATGTGTCCTGGAATAAAAGGCAATACCCAGCTAATACTTACTAGCTGAGACAATGAAATATGTTCTCCAGGATTTGACCTGGGAGTTGAGATACGACTTGCTTGTTGGCAGCATGCCAGAAAGTGTAGCTGAATCATGTCAGTGGCAGAACACAAGAATGAAGGTTTTCAAACTGCTGAGCTGAAGTCCCCAGAGCTACTTCTGACTTCAGAACCAGCAATAATAAGAGCATCGAATAAAATAATAGAACACTACCACATTACACCAAATAAATAAATAAATAACATTGGCAATACAAAGCATATATAATGAACTTTCATATATCATTTATAGCTTGTTTCTATAAACCATCCATGGTAGGCTGAATGTAAGTCAGAGTTATTAGAGATGAACAAAATACACACTAAGGCAGGCTTTCTGAATTATGTAGGTTGTTCTTTTAAAAGGTAGTACAAGATTTATTCTTATCAAAAGGGCTAAAGGAAACTTGGCTTTCTGACTTATGAAAGATCTTAGAAACAACCAGGAACTCTGGGATAGAAACAACTGTTTCCCCAAGATACCAATGATAGGATTTTTATCATAGCATAAGGTGGCCTAGAAACTTTTCTAGATTACTAGGATCAGGCATATTTCATTGTCAGAAAGTTCTTCCTTATTTTAACCTGAAATCTGCCTGTTACCATTTATCCATCCTTTCCTCTTAGGAATTTTCTGGACTTCTAATTAAGTTTTACCACATGCACCCTAAGACCAGCTCTATACATTCCTGGGGCATTTTTATGGGGTATATATTTCTGTCTCTTTTGCTCATAGAAGCAAGGTCAAATAAAATGATGCTATGCTTTAAGGAAAAAAGTATATCTACTCATCACAACTAAGGTCAATGATGAAGAGAGCAGAATTGTTCCCCCAAAAATTAGGTTTCCCCAGAGTTCATTGAAATTGTCTATTTTAATTTACACAGAAAGAAATATAAAAACCTGATAAAGTTGTCCACATCAGTAGATAGAAATCTCTCCCCTTTGTTATTTTTACAAAAGTATGAACAAAGTAAGTACTATTAATAATTATTGCAGTAAATACAAGGCTCAAAGTGTCAAGCAGGACTTCACTAAATTCTAGTGAATTTGTTAAAAAATGCAGATGGGGGGAGATATGGAAGATGATATACATCTAAATATTTGCTTAGAAGGAATTTATTTCTTATGAAATCAAAGATTTCCAATTTCTAATGTTATCTCAAAGAAAAAGTGATAGCCCATTGGTTATTCCTATATTCTCATCCGTAAATCCTTTCTTCTTCTACTTCTGCCTTGGGTTAACCATCCTCTTCAAGAAGTCAAATCCTGTGGATGAGGATATCAACCTTCCACTTAGCTGCCATGTCTCTACTGATAAAAGCTAAACAAGTAACAGTGACTTGAACTCAGAAGTATACATCAAGCCACTGTTAACATCTTTCATTACTAGAGAGAGTACTGTGAAGTAACAAATTACCCCCTCTGCTCAGTCATCCTCCTCACCTTTGATTCAATCACAAGTTTTGGTACTCAGTTACAATAGAGCTAATAAAAAGAAAATTTTATTTTCACTCAATAATTCCTTTTGCTTTTCTAAGGTATTACATCTCTCTGTGCAAATTTCATTCCCTATGATTTCTCTCTGATTGCTTCTTGGAATAGCAAAGCAAATTCCTTTGTAATTATAGGCTGATATCATTATTAAAAAGCACACCACTTTTTCAATACAAATTATAGGTTATGTCCATTGTATAAGTGTATTTCAAAATATAGTATTTACTCATACTGAATTGGATTGGTCACTGAATCTATGATTTATCTATCTTTGTATTATAATGAAGTAGACAAGGGGCCCTTGGAAGTTATAAAATTTCTAATTTGCTTTGATCTTTAGAGAGGAAAATTTTAAAAAGAAAAAGTGATTTTGTTCTGCCTGACGACAAGATTTACTGTCTATGTTTATACTTTTCAGTATGTATTGGTGATAAAAACTGAAGACAGAATGTGATGTCATTTTGGCAGAACAGTATAATAAATGAGGTAATCACTCAATTAAATAAAGATATCATATAAAGTTGGAAACCTTTTCTGATTTTCCAGTTATATATGCATAGGTCCCATAACACACAGTATATTCTTACATGCATACAAACATACATGTATGTATAATATATGTCCACATATATAATACATCCATACATTATATATTTAAAAAGATATTTCAAACACTAAAGACAACAATTATAATTTAGATTATTTTGAATCCACCCATACCCAACAGAGAAATAAAATTTGCCAATTGCAGATAAGAAATCTGAGTTTCTGATAGGTAAAATATTTTGTACAAAGAACCCAGGAGGTAGGACTAAAGCTAGACTTTGAAATCAGATTATTTTGCCTCTAGAGCTAGAGAAGTTTCTATCATGCAATTATTTTTATTAAATGTTTTTTGAATTTCATAGAGTGAATGGCAAGTTCTGGCACTCATGAAACTTAAAAGTAGTACTTTTTGTGATGATGATACTGTGTTAAAGAATATTGAAAACGGTCATAGTAAAGTTTTATATATTCAGTCAAATAAATCAAGATATTCATCTTGGCTGAGAATAAAATATTGAATTGGTGAGAATTAATTCATATACCTATTATGGAAGACACACTCTAGGGTGGTCCCCATGATTCACACACCCTAGAATCCATGACTTTGTGTAATCTCCTCCACTTGAGTTTAGGTAGGACATGTAACTAGTTATCCAAAATGGAGACTGTCCCTGGTGGGTCTGACCTAATCAGAGAAGCCCTTTTAAACAGGGTATAGGGATCAGAGACTCAACTAAGCAGAGATACACTATCTTTGCTGCTGGCTTAGAATAAACAAGCTGCAAAGAAATAGATTCTTCCTATACTCTTGGGATGCTTGGAAGTAGATTTTTCCCTGGTCAAGCTCCCAGATGAATATGCAGCCTGGTCGATGTCTTGGTTTCAGCCTTGTGATACTCTTAGCAGAAAACCCACATAAGTCTGCACCCAGATTTCTAACCTACAGAATATGTGAGATAATAAATAGGTGTAATTTCAAGCTCTGAAATTTGTAGTTATTGTTACATAGCCATAGATAACTAATGTACCTATGTAAATAAATAATAATGAATGAAAGGCAGGGTTGAGAAAGAAAAGGAACATTTTTATAATTTTCAAGATTTATAATTATAAAAGTTTTATGCATTTGAAATATATAAATGAATGTGCTAAGTTAAAAAACAAAAGCTTGGATTCATGAAGTCGCTGTTGAACCCTCAAATCCTCTATTAATTTAAAAGTCTGATGGAGAAAGAAAGGAAAGAGGAAAGTCTAATTTATAAATTTCAGATCACATAATAGAGGAAGAAAGTGAGACATCTGCATTCCTACTGAACTTTAGTGGAGTAAAAACACCATATATTATATTTATGAATTCTAAGGGTCTGCCTTTTAAACTGGGTACAGCGGAGATGGCTTGACTCTGCTTCAGAATGTCTGCAGACTCAGACAAAAGACTCAAAAGTCTCAAAAGGTAGGAGCTGTAATAACATGAAGACTCATTTCTTTACTTGACGGAAAGATGATGCTGGACATCAGATGGCCTCAGTTCTTTTACACATGGGTTTTTCCAGGTTGTCTCTCCACATAGCCTACTATGGGCTTCTTTGGGATCTGATGGCTGGGTTCCAAGTGTGAATATCAAGAGAGTATGAGTGTGAGAGCATGAGGGAGAACAGAATCATGCCAGGGAGAAGCTGCATGCTATGTTCTTTTTAAAACGTAGCCTTGTAAGTCACATAACATAACTTTCACCATGCTCCATTGTTTAGAACAGTCACAAGCCTACCCAGTTCATGCGGAAGGAAAATAGACTCAATCCACTGGTGGGGGCCTGCAATGTTTTTAAAAAACAAGTGGGACCATAAATATTTCTTTAGACTTTTTGGAAAAGACAATCTCTCACTTGTGTATTTTCTGTTCTCTGTAAATCTATATTTGGATCTAGGATTTATTTGACAGGGACTAAGAAACTATTGTCACTTATATATTATGTAATTCATTAAAATGCTAATTTTAACTACTGCAGAACAGTTATTTTAAATTTAAAAAAGAATCTGCAAAAATATGTGTCCTTTAAACCAAGGCACCTTCAAATCCTTATGAATTACAGGGACTCCTTGCCTGTTGTTTCCTTTATAAATTTGTTATGCTTCCTGTAATTTCTGCTCCTAAACTACATTCATCTTTACCTCTCAAGAATGTGGTGTATCTTACTTTAAAAACTGTTTCCTAAAGGATAATTTGCATGTTCATAACATGAAATCTAGTCAAAGACCTATTTTTTTTAAGGAGAATGTTCTCCATAATTTTATGGGAATTACCCTTTCAAGATTGGCCTTACCCAATCTGCTTACATTTGCAAAGGCATCTAAGCAATATTCTATGAACATAACACACATTTGGCTGTCTCCTTATCTTTCTTTGTTCTAATCTCCGTTTACGGAACAACTTGCACTCTTTGTTATTGAGAATACTAGCCACCATATTTTGGTTCCTACATTATTTAGCCTTTCCCACATGGTATTCATTTCTCCATCACACAGAGATGAATTCTTAGTTGTATCTCCAGTGCTTATTATAATATAATACACTGTAACATAACAATTAAAATCCTAGACAGTCAAGTGCTTAATTCTCTGGCTACCAGGTCACATATGCTTACTCTGCCTAAGTCTCTGGGATTTGCTTCTACAGCAGATTTACCTAGCTTTTACAACTAATTTTTTCTCAGTCAGATTTGGTGGGATTTGAAACAACTCTGTTGTTTATTTTCCATTTCAAGTACCCAGGTGCACATGCATGCACATACACACACACACACACACACACCTTTAGAAATACTCATAATGGAGAGGTCTTTTGCTCAGTTAATCAATAGCAGTAAATATTGTTTAATTGAGGCCTGTGAAATACAAGCAGAATTTGTATAGTCACTGAATTTCAGTGCCTTAACATCTACATATGTACAGGCACATAAAATCATTTCTTGATAACAAAAACTGACTTGGAAAATAACCAAGTTTTGGACAACCCACATTCACGCATTAATTCAGGGATCTAAGTTGATAGACTCTGCCATTTTCAATGCATGGATTTTAAGATCAGCCTGGGAGTTCACACTGAAGTTGGCCAGAAGGGAAAAGACCATGGGAGAATAAAAAGGAATTTCAATGTTGTAGTCCTGTAATTGATGCACATCACCACTATTTATATTCCACTGACTATAACTCAGTCACATGAAAATTCCTAAGTACAAAAGAAATACATAATGGGCAGCCATCCAGTAACAACTCTATGCTACAGAAGGGGGTAATGATTGGGGCTAAGTAAGGTTCAAATTCTGTTCAACTATTTTACTGGAAGAACTACTCTTAAAACAAGATATGTCTGTATTCTGTATTGCAAAATAAACAGGCACCTCAAAAATTATATTTTGAATATGCATTTTTACCACAAATTAGAGACTTTACCACAAATTAAATAGCCACAAGCCATATTTTCTAAGGCAGACTTAGCTTTAGTAGTAAGCTAATGATTTCACTGTCTTAAAAGAAAAATGTTCTAAATGAAACAAGATGTATCTACAATAAAAACTGTTTCTTTTTCAACTCTTCAAGCTTGCATTAAATAACAGGTGATTTCATGGCTGCCTATAGGAATGTCTCTATGTTCAAGAACAATTTATTTAGATAATTATGTGAGAACACATTAACATACCAGTTGCTATATACTGAACGTTGCATTCTCCCCAAATTCATATGTTGAAATACTAATTCCCAAGATGATGGTATTGGAGGTGGAGCCTTTGGAAGGTCATTAGGTCATGAGGAAGAAAACTCATAAATGAGGATAGCAGCCTTATAAAACAGGTCTAAGACTACCTCACCAACTTCTACCATGTGACGATACAATGAGAAGTTGGTAGTCTGCAACCTGGAAGAAAGTCCTCCCCAGAACCTGACCATGCTGGCACCCTGATCTTGGACTTCCTGTCTCCAAAACAGTGAGCAAAAAATTTCTGCTGTTTATGAGCTACGCAGTCTATGGCATTTTGTTATAGCTGCCTGAATGGCCTAAGACAGCAGTTCCCAACCTTTATGGCACCCGGGACCAGTTTTGTGGAAGACAATTTTTCAACAGACCAGGGTGGGAGATGGTTTTGGGATGATTCAAGTGCATTACATTTATTGTGCACTTTATTTCTATTATTATTACATTGTAATGTATAATGAAATAATTACACAACTCACCATAATGCAGAATCAGTGGGAGTCCTAGGCATGTTTTCACTTGCCACTCACTGACAGGGTTTTGATATGAGCCTGCAAGCAACTGATTTATTATGGTCTCTGTGCAGTCAAACCTCTCTGCTAAGGCTAATCTGTATTTGCAGCCACTCCCCAGTGCTAGCTAGCATCACCGCCTCAGCTCCACCTCAGATCATCAGGCATTAGATTCTCATAAGGAGTGTGCAACCTAGATCCCTCACATGCGCAGTTCACAGTAGGGTTCGCGCTCCTATGAGAATCTCATGCCACTGCTGATCTGACAGGAGGTGGAGCTCAGGCAGTAATGAGAGTGATGGGGAGCAGCTATAAATACAGATGAAGCTTCCCCTGCTCACCGGCCACTCACCTCCTCCTGTGCAGCCAGGCTCCTAACAGGCCAGGACCAGTACCGGTCCGTGGCCCGAGGGTTGGGGACTCCTGGCCTAAGATATTATTTTTCATACATTAATACTAATCACTCATTTTACCTTGAAAACAGGCAGTTATGCTAATGAACAGAATTAAACTTGTTCACATGATAAAATGATCCTGCATGATGCAAGGTGTTTTGTCAAAAAATTATTTCAGTGTGTATTTCTTTATTGAAACAATGTAAGAAAAAATGGTAGAAAAACCTCACCTACTATATAATAAGAATGACAGATTGCCCTATAAATCTGATATATGAGAACTAACTAAATATGGTAACCTTGAGAATAGGGTTAAAAACAAATTGAAATGCCAGATAATCTAAATTCAAAAGACTTTTAGGCTATGCTTTCCTTTAAATCATGCCTTGTTTTTTTCAAAATCTAACACTAGATAGACCCTGCTAGGTATTTTTCCCAAGTGAAATATATACACTATTTAATAGGGTCAAGAGATTTAAAGTTCTAAAAATATTTAGTCCATGCTATTCCTAAGGAAAGGATATACACTACAGTCTCTGAGACAACATACCAGGAGCACAGCTTATCCCCTTCTCCTACAGACTTGTTAGTTTTGAACAACAGCCTGGACTGGACTAGACTAATACTATCAATTTTACTGGATCTCAGGCCTTCAGACTCACACTGATAACTATAACATTTGCTCTCCTGGGTCTCCAGTTTGCTGACTTCAGATCTTATAACTACTCAGCCTCTGTAGTCACATGAGCCAGAAGGGACTTTATTTTATTATATTTTATCCTCTTTCTTTCTTTCTCTTTTTTCTCCCTTTTATTCTGTGCCATGTGGATGAAAGGCTCTTGGTACTCCAGCCAGGAGTTAGGGCTGTGCCTCTGAGGTGGGAGAGCCAACTTCAGGACACTGGTCCACAAGAGACCTCCCAGCTCCATGTAATATCAAACAGCGAAAATCTCCCAGAGATCTCCATCTCAACACCAACAGCCAGCTTCACTCAACGACCAGCAAGCCACAGTGCTGGACACCCTTTGCCAAAAAACTAGCAAGACAGGAACACAGCCCCATCCATTAGCAGAGAGGCTGCCTAAAATCATAATAAGGCCACAGACACCCCAAAACACACCAACAGACGTGGCCCTGCCCACAAAAAAGACAAGATCCAGTCTCATCCACCAGAACACAGGCACTAGTCCCCTCCACCAGGAAGTTTACACAACCCACTGAACCAACCTTAGCCACTGGGGACAGACACCAAAAACAACGGGAACTACAAACCTACAGCCTGCGAAAAGGAGACCCCAAACACAGTAAGTAAAGCAAAATGAAAAGTCAGAAAAACACTCAGCAGTGGAAGGAGCAAGATAAACACCCACCAGACCTAACAAATGAAGAGGAAATAGGCAGTCTACCTGAAAAAGAATTCAGAATAATGATAGTAAAGATGATCCAAAATCTGGGAAATAGAATAGACAAAATGCAAGAAACATTTAACAAGAACCTAGAAGAACTAAAGAGCAAACAATGATGAACAACACAATAAATGAAATTAAAAATTCTCTAGAAGGGATCAATAGCAGAATAGCTGAGTCAGAAGAACGGATAAGGGACCTGGAAGATAAAATAGTGGAAATACCTACTGCAGAGCAGAATAAAGAAAAAAGAATGAAAAGAACTGAGGATAGTCTCAGAGACCTCTGGGACAACATTAAAGACACCATCATTCGAATTATAGGGGTCCCAGAAGAAGAAGAGAAAAAGAAAGGGACTGAGAAAATATTTGAAGAGATTATAGATGAAAACATCCCTAATATGGGAAAGGAAATACTTAATCAAGTCCAGGAAGCACAGAGAGTCCCTTACAGGATAAATCCAAGGAGAAACATGCCAAGACACATATTAATCAAACTATCAAAAATTAAACACAAAGAAAACATATTAAAAGCAGCAAGGGAAAAACAACAAATAACACACAAGGGAATCCCCATAAGGTTAACCGTTGATCTTTCAGCAGAAACTCTGCAAGCCAGAAGGGACTGGCAGGACATATTTAAAGTGATGAAGGAGAAAAACCTACAACCAAGATTACTCTACCCAGCAAGGATCTCATTCAGATTTGATGGAGAAATTAAAACCTTTACAGACAAGCAAAAGTTGAGAGAGTTCAGCACCACCAAACCAGCTTTACAACAAATGCTAAAGGAACTTCTCTGGCCAGGAAACACAAGAGAAGGAAAAGACCTACAATAACAAACCCAAAACAATTAGGAAAATGGGAATAGGAACATACATATCAATAATTACCTTAAATGTAAATGGATTAAATGCTCCCACCAAAAGACACAGATAGGCTGACTGGATACAAAAACAAGACCCTTATACATGCTGTCTACAAGAGACCCACTTCAGACCTAGGGACACATACAGACTGAAAGTGAGGGGATGGAAAAAGCTATTACATGCAAATGGAAATCAAAAGAAAGCTGGAGTAGCAATTTTCATATAAGACAAAATAGACTTTAAAATAAAGACTATTACAAGGGACAAAGAAGGACACTACATAATGATCAAGGGATCAATCCAAGAAGATATAACAATTGTAAATATTTATGCACCCTATATCGGAGCACCTCAATACATAAGGCAAATGCTAACAGCCGTAAAAGGGGAACTCGACAGTAACACAATCATAGTAGGGGACTTTAACACCCCACTTTCACCCATGGACAGATCATCCAAAATGAAAATAAATAATGAAACACAAGCTTTAAATGATACATTAAACAAGATGGACTTAATTGATATTTATAGGACATTCCATCCAAAAACAACAGAATACACATATTTCTCAAGTGCTCATGGAACATTCTCCAGGATAGATCATATCTTGGGTCACAAATCAAGCCTTGGTAAATTTAAGAAAATTGATATTGTATCAAGTATCTTTTCCAACCACAATGCTATGAGAGTACATATCAATTACAGGAAAAGATCTGTATAAAATACAAACACATGGAGGCTAAACAATACACTACTTAATAACGAAGTGATCACTGAAGAAATCAAGGAGGAAATCAAGAAATACCTAGAAACAAATGACAATAGAGATACGACAACCCAAAACCTATGGGATGCAGGAAAAGCACTTATAATAGGGAAGTTTATAGCAATATAATCCTACCTTAAGAAACAGGAAACATCTCAAATAAACAACCTAAGCTTGCACCTAAAGCAATTAGAGAAAGAAGAACAAAAAACCCCAAAGTTAGCAGAAGGAAAGAAATCATAAAGATCAGATCAGAAATAAATGAAAAAGAAATGAAGGAAATGATAGCAAAGATCAATAAAACTAAAAGCTGGTTCTTTGAGAAGATAAACAAAATTGATAAACCATTAGCCAGATTCATCAAGAAAAAAAGGGAGAAGACTCAAATCAATAAAATTAGAAATGAAAAATGAGAAGTAACAACTGACCTGCAGAAATACAAAGGATCATGAGAGATTACTACAAGCAACTCTATGCCAATAAAATGGACAGCCTGGAAGAAATGGACAAATTCTTAGAATTGCACAACCTGCCAAGGCTGAACCAGGAAGAAATAGAAAATATGAACAGACCAATCACAAGCACTGACATTGAAACTGTGATTAAAAATCTTCCAACAAACAAAAGCCCAGGACCAGATGGCTTCACAGGCGAATTCTATGAAACATTTAGAGAAGAGCTAACACTTATCCTTCTCAAACTCTTCTAAAATATAGCAGAGGGAGGAACACTCCCCAACTCATTCTATGAGGCCACCATTACCGTGATAACAAAACCAGACAAACATGTCACAAAGAAAGAAAACTACAGGCCAATATCACGAATGAACATAGATGCAAAAATCCTCAACAAAATACTAGCAAACAGAATCCAACAGCACATTAAAAGGATCATACACCATGATCAAGTGGGGTTTATTCCAGGAATGCAAGGATTCTTCAATATACTCAAATCAATCAACGTGATACACCATATAAACAAATTGAAGGAGAAAAACCATATGATCATTTCAATCAATGCAGAGAAAGCTTTCGACAAAATTCAAAACCCATTTATGATAAAAATCCTGCAAAAAGTAGGCACAGAGGGAACTTTCCTCAACATAATAAAGGCCATATATGACAAACCCACAACCAACATTGTCCTCAATGGTGAAAAAGTGAAACCATTTCCACTAAGATCAGGAACAAGACAAGGTTGCCCACTCTCACCACTATTATTCAACATAGTTTTGGAAGTTTTAGCCACAGCAATCAGAGAAGAAAAAGAAATAAGGGGAATCCAAATTGGAAAAGAAGAAGTAAAGCTGTCACTGTTTGCAGATGACATGACACTATACATAGAGAATCCTAAAGATGCTACCAGAAAATTATTAGTGCTAATCAATGAATTTGGTAAAGTAGCAGGATACAAAAGCACAGAAATCTCTGGCGTTCCTATATACTAATGATGAAAAATCTGAAAGTGAAATTAAGAAAACACTCCCATTTACCACTGCAGCAAAAAGAATAAAATATCTAGGAATAAACGTACCTAAGGAGACAAAAGACCTGTATGCAGAAAATTATAAGACACTGATGAAAGAAACTAAAGATGATACAAATAGATGGAGAGATATACCATGTACTTGGACAAGAAGAATCAACATTGTGAAAATGACTCTACTACCCAAAGCAAGCTACAGATTCAATGCAATCCCTATCAAGCTACCACTGGCATTTTTCTCAGAACTAGAACAAAAAATTTCACAATTTGTATGGAAACACAAAAGATCTCGAATAGCCAAAACAATCTTGAGAACAAAAAATGGAGCTGGAGGAATCAGGCTCCCTGACTTCAGACTATACTACAAAGCTACAGTAATCAAGACAGTATGGTACTGGCACAAAAACAGAAAGATAGATGAATGGAACAGGGTAAAAAGCCCAGAGATAAACCCACACAGATATCATCACCTTATATTTGAAGGAGACAAGAATATACAGTGGAGAAAAGACAGCCTCTTCAATAAGTGGTGCTGAGAAAACTGGACAGGTACATGTAAAAGTATGAAATTAGAACACTCCCTAACACCATACACAAAAATAAACTCAAAATAGATTAAAGACCTAAATGTAAGGCCGGACACTATCAAACTTTTAGAGGAAAACATAGGCCGAACACTCTATGACATAAATCACAGCAAGATCCTTTTTGACCCACCTCCTAGAGAAATGGAAATAAAAACAAAAATAAACAAATGGGACCTAATGAAACTTCAAAGCTTTTGCACAGCAAAGGAAACCATAAACAAGACCAAAAGACAGCCCTCAGAATAGGAGAAATTATTTGCAAATGAAGCAGCTGACAATGGATTAATCTTCAAAATTTACAAGCAGCTCATGCAGCTCAATATCAAAAAATCAAAGAACCTACTCCAAAAATGGGCAGAAGACCTAAATACACATTTCTTCAAAGAAGATATACAGATTGCCAACAAACACATGAAAGAATGCTCAACATCATTAATCATTAGAGAAATGCACATCAAAACTACAATGAGATATCATCTCACACCGGTTAGAATGGCCATCATCCAAAAATCTAGAAACAATAAATGCTGGAGAGGGTGTTGAGAAAAGAGAACACTCTTGCACTGTTGGTGGGATGTAAATTGATACAGCCACTATGGAGAACAGTATGGAGGTTCCTTAAAAAACTACAAATAGAACTACCATACGACCCAACAATCCCACTACTGGTCATACACCCTGAGTAAACCAGAATTCAAAAATAGTCATGTACCAAAATGTTCACTGCAGCTCTATTTACAATAGCCAGGACATGGAAGCAACCTAAGTGTCCATGAACAGATGAATGGATAAAGAAGATGTGGCACACATATACAATGGAATATTACTCAGCCATAAAAAGAAAGGAAATTGAGTTATTTGTAGTGAGGTGAGTGGACCTAGAGTCTGTCATACAGAGTGAAGTAAGTCAGAAAGAGAAAAAGAAATACCATATGCTAACTCATATATATGGAATCTAAGGGGAAAAAAAGGTCATGAAGAACCTAGGAGCAAGACGGGAATAAAGACAGACCTACTAGAGAATGGACTTGAGGATATGGGGACGGGGAATGGTAAGCTTTGACAAAGTGAAAGAGTGGCATGGACATATATACACTACCAAACATAAAATAGATAGCTAGTGGGAAGCAGCCGCATAGCACAGGGAGGTCAGCTCGGTGCTTTGTGAACACTTAGAGGGGTGGGATAGGAGGGTGGGAGGGAGGCAGACGCAATAGGGAAGAGATATGGGAACAAATGTATATGTATAACTGATTCACTTTGTTATAAAGCAGAAACTAACACACCATTGTAAAGCAGTTATACTCCAATCAAGATGTTAAAAAATCATTATTAATCTTATTTAGAATAAGATTTCAATATTAAAATATTATATATGTAATATTATATCATGTTGTAACTGAGCTTCATATGAAAAGTTTATCCAATTTCATTAGAAATATGTTATAAATCAAAGTATAGAGGGCTGTCTATCAATTCATTTAGCATAAGAAGTCTTAGTTAAACATTCCTTTACTGCTGCTCATTTAGAATGTTGTCAATAACTTATCACTTATTATATGTGAGGCACTTGGCTATATTTTTCGTATGCATCATCATATTTAATTTTCACAATTATTTCTCCCTTACAGATGATGAAATTGAAGTATACAGAGATTAAGGAACCTATCAAAGATAAATAGAAAATAAATAGCCAATTAAAGATCTGAATACAGGCTATCTCCCTATATATATACCATATTCTGTCTTGTTCTCTATTAAAATCCTTGTTCTCTATTTAAATAATTATTTTTAATTTGTTGATACAGGTTGCCAAATTTCCTCTCAGGAAGATAGAAAGTTCCTGATTAGACTTCTCAATGTCACATCACTCCCCATCTATGTCAGCACTAGTTATGATAATTTTTATATTGGCTATTTTGAAACACCAACTAAAATTTCTCTCCATTTAATTTTAACATCTTAAATTACTAGGTTCAAACACATTAAACTGTCAATATAGACTGATTTTGATACACAAAAATGCCAATTTCATATGGTTCAAGTTATTGTAAGAAAGGTTGAACATTTTTGAGTTTTTAATATTTTAAACTCTTCCATGAATTTTCTATTGAAGTTCTTTTTCCTAACACGGTGTATTTTTCTTATCAATTTGTATGAGCCTTGAACATAATAAGAACATTGACTTCTTTGACCTAATAAATAATTTGATGGACAGGTAAAGGTATTAAAATATAACAGACAATGCTCAATATTTCAATATAAAAGATTAATGTTTGGCAGATCATTTTGATATTAGCTAAAGACAATAAACCACAGAAACAAATATATAAACATTTAAATTACATTGTTAAGATGAATAGAGATAATTGATAATTTTGCATTAAATTATTCAAACCAAATGAAATCAGGTGGATATGAAAAGTGAAAGGCATATATTTATTATTCTTAGCATTTTCTTGACTTACAATGACTCTGGTTCAAAACTGAAATAACTGAACTATAATAATAACAACTTTATTTACTACATCCATTCACATCCAGAAGTAATATCAAGTTTCTGTGTGACAGGGAAGGGAGAAGGAGGAGGGAGGAAATAGTATTCAGGATAGATACTACACACTTTTAAACCTTAATCTCATGTGTACAGAACCTAAAATTAAGAATTAAATATTTAAAAAATATACACTTGTGTAATCACAAATAAATAATTTAAATTTTAGAAACATAATTATGTATTCAAAATTGTTTTCTCTTTCTCATTCTTAATTTCGATAGATGTCTTTCTTGACTGCATCTTTAAAATATACTCATTGTGTACATTTATTTTTGATATTAACTAAAAACTTCTGGTTGTTATGATTTTTCTTGACTCTTACAAAGGCAGTGAATGAAATGATTAGCGTCAACTACAGATGCAAGGAAAAGATTTATTATTACTGAATCAATTATTAAAATACTTAAGTATATGTTTTGCATATTTTATAAATTTAATCCTGATAATTACATTCTAATTTTATGAGCAGTAAACTGTGTGTAAACTAAAAGAAATCTTAAAAGTTGCCAAAGAACTCATAGGTACTGTGTGGTACCTTTGTAAAGTATCAACTTGACTAGGCTGAACTACATCTCCCCAAATTCACTTTCTTGTATGCTTCTGTGTATAAGAGATTTCTACAGAAGGCAAAGTGAAGCGATAGCTGTTAAAACAGCTCACAAACATTGTCACTTACCTGCTGGCTCACTTCTTTGGCAGGAGGCAGTTTCAGAGCCTTCTTCAGGGTTCAGCTCGATGAAGAAAGTCCTGGCTCCTACAAAACACCCATACCATCAAGGTCAGAACAAGAGCTGATGTGTTTTCATTCATATTTGTGTGCTCTAGTGTGTGCTTGTGGATCCAGACTGTTTTGGTTCTGTTTCTCTAACTGAAACCTGACTGACACAGGCACAAAATGATCAAAGAGTAGATACAAACCCCTGTGCCACACTAGTGCTTGGCTCAGGGTTGGCCAATATCTGAACCTCATGTTCTGTAACACAAATGCTCTGTCTCTTTCCACTGCCAACATACTGACTAACTATGTTAAAGTGCTTTGAGAAATTGTGAAGTATTATGGAAACTTAGGCTTTTATTGCTATTATTATTAAATTTTGCCTGGTGAATAGGCAAAGCATGCTTTCAAGTGCAAACTTTATTAGAGGTATACTAACATTAAATATTGAAATTTGGTTACAAATGATACAGGGTTCCATTTTTATTGGACTTTGAAAAATACCCTCAAAGGCATTAAGTTCTGTTTAATTATTGAGCTCAGAAACAGCTGACAAAGTCAAGAAGTCAAACAACTTTGTAATTGAACCCATTGGTTCCAGATAGAATCCCAGTGTATTTAGCCCCCTTTACTCTTGACATCTGTTATACAGTTACCAGCTACCAGTTATTGCTCTCATTCTTGCCATAACTGAGCACGATGAATATACACGTATTTATACACACACACACACACACACGCACACACACACACAGAGCGAGCAAGCAAGCAAGCCCTCTTCTGCAATAAGTTAACTAGTGTGCCATAGAACTGGCTACTGAAATCCATCCTGTCTCTAGTCTCTACCCACCATCCTTGCTGTTCCTAAAATAAAAGTTATATAATACAATTTAACTAAATATGTAAGTGAATTATAAATATTTCAATATATAGTATATCTAATATCTTCTGGATTCTCTTAGGTATCCATATATATTTCTATAATATTTAATAGGGATTCAGAGACAGAAAGCAAATGGTCTATCATCTCAAAACTATTAAAAAGAAATAGAGGCTAACATTTTTTGAATGCTTACTAGACGTCAAGAACTTTATACACTGTGGTAGGAAAAATAATGAACCCCTCCAAAGATGGAATGCATATACTACATGATATGGCAAAAAGGACTTTACAGATGTGATTAAGATTACAGACCTTGAGATGAGGAGGGTAACTGAGACTATCCAAGTGGGTCCAATCTAATCACATGAGTCTTTAAGAATATAGAACCTTTCCAAGATGTGGTCAGAGAGAGAGAGAGAGAGAGAGATGTAATCACGGAAGCAGGGTCAGAGACACGGCACCACGAGAAGGACTCAACCTGCTATTGCTGGATTTGAAAAATGTGAAATAGAGCCACAATCAAGGAATACAGGCAGCTTCTACAAGCTACAAAAGGTCAGGAAACATACCCTCCCCTAGATTATCCAGGAAGTGTCCTATCAATGCCTTCCTTTTAGCCCAGTGAGATCCATGCTTGACTTCTGACCTACAGAATTGTAAAATAATATTTTTGTTGTTTTAAGCCACTAAGTTTGTGGCAATTTGTTACAGCAGAAATAGAAAATTTGTACAATGTCTTACATCATTTAGTTCTCGAAAAGGAATCAGGTACCATTATTATTTTTATTTTACAGAAGAGAAAACTGACTCTCATAATGGTTAACTGAGTCCACTAAAGTCATCTAGTTAGTGAGATAGAAAGCTAAAGTTAAATTTCTCACTTCTCTCTGGACACTCTCTAACATCATACACAAAAATAAACTCAGTATACATTAAAGACCTAAATATAAGGCCAGACACTATAAAACTCTTAGAGAAAAACAGGCAGAACACTCTTTCACATAAATTGCAGCAAGATCTTTTTAATCCGATTCCTAGGGTAATGAAAATAAAAACAGAACTAAACAAATGGGACCTAATTAAACTTAATTAGGTTTGCTTTTGCATAGCAAAGGAAACCATAAACAAGACAAAAAGACAACCCTCACAATGAGAAAATAGTTGCAAATGAAGCAACCGACAGGGGATTAATCTCCAAAATATACAAACAGCTCATGCAGCTCAATATCAAAAAAACAAACAACCTAATAGAAAAATGGGCAGAAGATCTGAATAGACATTTCTCCAAAGAAGACATACAGATGGCCACAAAGCAAATGAAAAGATGGTCAACATCATTAATTACTAGAGAAATGCAACTCAAAACTACAATGAGGTATCACCTCACACTGGTCAGAATGGCCATCATCAAAAACTCTACAAACAATAAATGCTGGAGAGAGTGTAGAGAAAACGAAACCCTCCTACACTGTTGGTGGGAATGTAAAGTGGTATAGCCACTATGGAGGAAAGTATGAAGGTTCCTTAAAAATCTAAAAATAGAACTACCATATGACCCAGAAATCCCACTCCTAAGCATATAACCAGAGAAAATCATAATTCAAAAAGATACATGCACCACAATATTCACTGCAGCACTATTTACAATAGCCAGGACATGGAAGCAACCTAAATGTCTATCAACAGAGGAATGGATAAAGAAGATGTACATATATACAATGGAATGTTATTCAGCCATAAAAAAGAACAAAATAATGCCATTTGCAGCAACATGGATGGACCTAGAGACTGTCATATTGAGTAAAGTAAGTCAGACACAGAAAGACAAATATCACATGATACTGCTTATATGTGGAATCTAAAAAAAGGGTACAGATGAACTTATTTACAAAACAGAAGTAGAGTCACAGATGTAGAAAACAGATTTATGCTTACCAGGGCATAAGGGCAGAAGAGATTACTTGGGATATTGGGATTTACTTATACTCACTACTATACATAAAATAGATAACTAATAAGAACCTACTGTATAGCCCAGGGAACTCTACTCAATACTCTGTAATCACATATATGGGAAAAGAATCTTAAAAAAGATTGGATATATGTATAACTAATTCACTTTGCTGTACGCTTGAAACTAACAAAACACCATAAATCAACCATACTACAATAAAAATTTTTTTTTAAAAATTTAAAAATAAAATGAAAAGGGCAGAGGAAAGGAGAATTAAATAACATTTCATCAATCCAGTAGAGAAATGAGAAAACAAAAACCAATGCACATGACAAAAAACTCAAAACAATTTGGTAGACCAAATTATGGCAAGATACTAAAATAAGATTGACCAGACTTCTTGTATCCAAATAGATAAAAACATTATATAAAATAAAGATTACAAAGTTGTGATCAAAATAAGTAATAGGTAATACCTAGGCTTTGAAAAGCAAGACAAAACTAAAAATTAGAGCAGAAAACACGTGGTCTGATGCTGTGGCAGTGTCTGCCATTAAGACATTGAAGAAGGTGACAACTGTAGATTTTTGTAATCTAAATCATAATAGCATATGGAAAGTAAATGAGGCCTTAGTCTCTACAAGGCAGTAAGTTTGATCCAAGACTCCTACATCAACACATTAAGGGCTGCATAGTGAGGGTAAAATAGAGCCTTACAAAAATTGGCAAAAGATGAGGAAACATATCTAAATACAGTCGTCCCTCAGTATCTGTGGGGGATTGATCCCAAAGGCCCCTGCAGATATGTCTCAATGTTACTTTTATAAATGTAACCATCACTCTTCCTTTCGTGTTTTATCTGTTCTTGCCTGACTAGATTCCATGCTACCCCCCAAAATAAAGCACACTTTCTTTTTATAATTCTGCTTGCTCTGTTCCCTCTACCAAGAAAGGTTTCACTTAATTTTTTCCTAACGTATGCCTTCCCACTCATTCTTTTTGTTTGTTTGTTTTTGTAATTTTTTAACATCTTTATTGGAGTATAATTGCTTTACAATGGTGTGATAGTTTCTGCTTTGTAACAAAGTGAATCAGCTATACATATACATCTATCCCCATATCTCCTCCCTCTTGCGTCTCCCTCCCACCCTCCCTATCCCACCCCTCTAGGTGGTCACAAAGCCCCGACCTGATCTCCCTGTGCTATGTGGCTGCTTTCCACTAGCTATGTATATACGTCCATGCCACTTTCTCACTTCATCCCAGCTTATTCTTTAAGGATCAGTTGAAATATCACTTATTCTAAGAAAAAGTACCCAGCAAGAATTAGTTGCTGCCTCTTCTGTGCTCTCCATAACATTCTTTTTTTTTTTTTTTTTTTTTTTTTGCCTAGCTACATTCACTCATTAATCCATCTGTCCATTTTTTCAACAACAAATTTTTGAAACCTTACTATGTGTCATTTCTAAGGACTGGATGTACATTGGTAAAAGAAGCAGAGATGGTTCCCAGGCTGCAAACACCATAATAGCAGAACATGTAAATATGAGTACGTTTTTTTTTCTCCCATGTAGATAGATACATAGGTAATAAATACATATGAGCATTTACTGATACATAAATTATGATATGTAATTTTTTACCTATGGTCTCTCAGTCATTATAGTTCCCAAATTGAAACCATTAGTATCATTCTATTATTATCATACAAAACAATAGATTTTAAATTTTTCTAAAACTACTATGTCACCTTAGTAGTTAACACACATCTTACCATAGAAGTAACAAAACAGAAATTGAAGACAACTTGTCAGGGATGTTTACAATTATCACAGAACTAAATACAAAAAGCCAGATGTTTCCAACTGTTTTACCTGCCATGAGGCACTCATGTTTTCTTTACATTTAAAACTCTGTTAATAGGTTGATATACAAAATCATAGTGGTATGTTATATGCATAAAACATCCATTTTGATCTTGAATTTTCATATAATAATTTTCAAGATAAATGAAATAGTAAGGTTAAAGTGGACTTTAGAGATAATCATATCTAGTCTCTTAGCTAATGTTCTCCAAACCAAATGTGTTAGCCACTGAAGTATGTGTTAGCCATAAAAGGAAGAGGGGGAGCAACATTTACAGAGGTTTAAATAAAAATATGCTATGAGGCAATTTTGGTGCAACACTTTCTATATATAACCTTTCCGTGAACCCATAACAGCAACAAAGAAAGAGACAGTCTTAGCTTGTCTCTATCTCTAGTGCTCACAATAATGCAAGGTGCTTGATAACACTCCAGTAGGTGTTTGTTGAGTTGACTTGAATTTTATAAAGACTAACACAACCAAGATAACCTAGCCATTAAGCAACACAACTGGAATTCTAACTAAAGTTCTGATTGAATTCAAGATATTTCCAGTGTGAATTTATTTATTGGGCTGACAAAAAATAAAGGCAATTAAAGTGATTTTTTAGCAAGAAACCCCACACACTGTTAGCATACCTTGTGTATGGCCAATTGTATGAAATTGTCTCTCTTCACAAAACTCTTGGTGATTATATAACTCTTAACTGTACAAAAAATTTAAAAGACAAAATAGCTTTCTTCTTTTTTATGAGAGATGATCCTTTTTAAAAGATAAACTCCATATTTTATTGTAAAATAAGAAAATGAAAATCACACCTTCGAAAGTTCATTTTATCATTCATGGAAAGATCCTTCTATACAACACAAATCCAAAAATTTTCCATTGGACGTTTTGGGGCATAAGTCAAAATTCTCAAGGAAAAATAGAAAAATATACCATAATGGTAGAGTGAGGTGCTAAACACAAATACTCTACACTGAGTAAATACACAATATTTTCAAATTAATTTAATTCCTTTAAAACTATCATCCAATATGTATTGTTGAACTTTAAATGTAGATGTCATCTATTCATTTTGGAATGTTAAAAGATGATATACTGAAAAAAGCAACACCTTTGTTTGAAGAAATTGAAGAGACTAGGTTTGCATTAGAAATGCACCACAACTGTCATGTCAGGCAAGTTACTCATCTCTCTGAGCTTCAATTTCCTTATCTGTAAAAATAAGGGTGAATATAATACAAAAAGCACTTATTACAAAACTGGGGCATGGTAAGTGCTCTTAGGCTTGTGTCAACATTTAAATAAAATTATATTTGAGGGCTTCCCTGGTGGCACAGTGGTTGAGAGTCTGCCTACTGATGAAGGGGACACGGGTTCGTGCCCCGGTCCGGGAAGATCCCACATGCCGCGGAGCGGCTGGGCCCGTGAGCCATGGCCGCTGGGCCTGCGCGTCTGGAGCCTGTGCTCTGCAGTAGGAGAGGCCACAACAGTGAGAGGCCCGTGTACCGAAAAAAAAAAAAAAAAAAAAATACATATATATATATATATATATATATATTTGAGCCTCTGTAAAATATTGGACACAAAAGGGTTGTTATATTTACAAATGCCTAGAATAGCGTTTTTCAAAATATGGTCTGTAGACTCTTGGGAGTCCCCCAGACCAGGGGTTTATGAGGTTAAAATTATTTTCATAATAATACTAAGGTATTGTTTGCTTTTTCTACTCTTTCTCTTAAGCATGTACAATAGAGATTTGCAGAGGTTAAATGATATGTGATACCATCACTCTAGAAACTAGTGAAATGTTTATTTGTATATAATTATATTTTAAATATTTCTCTGATTTAAATATTAATAGCTGTAATCCACACAAGCAAAAGCTCTTATGGTGGTCAATAATTTAAAAATATAACAGTGTCCTGAGACCAAAAGCTTGAGAACTTGTGGCCTAGGGCTATATTTAGTTTCATAATATTTTAAACCATAATGAGCTCAGAAAAAAAAAAAAATTCTTGATAATTTTATTCTTCCCATTCTTAAAGTCTGAAAACAAATACTTGGACTAGACAAAAAACTGGCTGTCTGAAAACCCTCCAGGATAGCATTATCTTGTTGAACTAGTTTCACCTATCTCTGGTTCTCACTCTTGCTTTTATAGAAACTGACTGCTTTCAGTAGATCCATAGCTGAACAGCATTTGTTGGTCAGACAAATGTACTTATCTATAAAGGTGCATAAAACAGAAGAATAAAAAAAAATGTCAATTTTTATGTAAACTATGATGGTCATCCCTGTCCATTAACTGTACCATTTATCTGAAGTGTTCCTTTTACTACTTTCAGGAATCTGGAAAGATCTTAGCCATTCATCTAAAATGCACAGTTTTAGAGCAAAATGATCTGAGTTATATTATGATATACTTCACTCAAGCCATGGTAAAACTTTTGGAAATATCACTGACAAAATATAACCTTCTAATAATTGTCATGTTCTGTAAATTAAAATTCTCTCTCCCCCCTGTAAAAGACAACCTTGTATAATTTAAGCAAAACCCATTTTACTGAAAGGATACCAGATAATTCACAGCATCTATGGAAAGAATGGAGAAACAGAATTGACATAAGTATAGAATCAAGGGACGGTATGGTGACAGAAATATAGTCAATATCATGGACACAGTCTGGTTAAGATACTACTGCCACAGACTAGATACTGTCTCTGGTAGTATTATCTTCTCCACCATGAATGAGCCCTAAAATATCCCTGCTCTTTTGGGGTCATTCACTCCAAATTCAAAATTCCAAATGGGAGCTTCAGATTGACCAAGTTTAATTTATATGTCTTTGCACTCTATTGACTTAGTAATCTGTTCTCAGTCAGCATAATATGACCATTGCTCAAACAAAAAATGTAATCATCTACATTCCCAAAAGACCTCACCCAAAATCTCATGAGTTACTGAATCAATGATTTCCAAGCCAAGATCTCCAGGTAAAGCAAATTCCTTCCCTAATTCATAACTCTTCTGTTTCCATATCCCATAACTATGATGACTAGAAAAAAACCACAACCATATAAGTCCTCTATTTAAAAGACAAGCGCAAGAACAGGAAACTAAAGATAAAATTAATTAAAATAAATAAATAAATGCATGACTCAGCAAAGGAAAAAAGCTTGGTAGAGGCTGTAGTATTCATTTCTACTACTGGTCACATGGTCGTAACTGGTATTTTATACTTTAAAAAAAAAAAACTCTGAATGGTCTTTTTTTTGACGTACAAAAAGCTGTATGTATTTAATGTACACAACTTTTTGAATGTGGGATATGTATACATACATGAAACCATCACCACAATAAATATAATAGCATAAACATATCTATCACCTCCAAAAGTTTCCTCCCTTTTAAATTAGCATTCCATGCCTTCAGTCAACACCAGTTTCTGACCTGGCAGTGTGCTTTAATTTCCTACTGTTGCTGTAACTTAGTGATTTAAAACAACTACACATATATATTATTTTATAGTTCTAAAATGTGTCTCACTATAATTAAAGATGTTAGAAGGGCTGCATTTCTTCTGTAGGATTTAGGGGAAAACTCATTTCTGTTTTTCTGTCTTCTAGAGAACTCCTGATTCCTTGGCCTATGTTCCCTTTCTCCAACCTTAAAACTAGGTGTGTAACATCTTCAAATCTCTAACTCTCATCCTCCTGCCTCCCTCTTATAGGGTCATTGTGATTATATTGGAACCATCTGGGCAATCCTTATTTTAATATCCCCTGCAAGTGTCCATTTTTGCAGGTAATCAGAGTCTGGGAATGAAGATATGGACATCTTTGGGGGCCATTACTCTGCCTACCTTTTGGTTAAACCAAATCTTCATTCTCGTCTGACCTAAAAGCCTTTTGCCCCTTCATTTTAAAATAGTTGCAGTAGTTTCTGTTATCATTTACCCCTGGTTGTGGTAGTAAAAGAAGAAGGAAACCATTGAATGATCTGCTTAGTTCCACCCATTTTCCTCTCTTGGTCCACTGTGTAGCCCAGTCACATAAAGAGTTTTATATAGAGAGGTAACATCTACAATTTAATAGACACCTTTTTTGCCTCCTCTGATGGAATCATTTATCTCTTTGGGCTAAATCAATAGGCTCCAGAAAGTATGGACTAGGACCTAGAGATTATCATATTAAGTGAAGTAAGTCAGACAGAGAAAGACAAGTATCATATGATATCACTTATATGTGGAATCTAAAAAAAAAAATGATACAAATGAGCTTATTTTCAAAACAGAAATAGACTCACAGACATAGAAAACAAACTATGGTTACCAAAGGGGATAGCGGGGTTGGGGGGCATGTGGGGAGATAAATTAGGAGTCTGGAATTAACATATGGACACTCCTATATATAAAATAAACAACAAAGACCTACAGTATAGCACAAGGAACTAAACTCAATATCTTGTAATAACCTATAATGGAAAATACTCTAAAAAAGAATGTGTATATATATATATATATATATATATATATATATATATATATATATATATATATATCTGAATCACTTTGCTCTATACCTGAAACTAATACAACATTGTAAATTAACTATACTTCAGTTAAAAAAAAAGAAAGATACTATGGGTTGGGATCTTCCTAGGTATAGGTAATGGAGTATGATGGTCACAGATGTTATCCCAACCTCATGGTTCCCAGACCTCTAACTTTCACTAAGGAAAAAAATAAACCATATATTAATAGCTGAATAAGAGTACATATTTACTACTTATCACCCTAATCGCCCTATTCTTGCAAACTGCAGTAAGATGCTCAGCTGTGGTGGAGGCCAGGCATGACTTTGCAGCATAGATATCCACATTGTTAATTCTACACATAGTATTTATCTCTGCCAAAATAGCTCTTTTTTCTTTTCAATCAAGACATTGATCAAATGTCAATGGCAAGTAAAACAGGTTGTTGCAGGACTGGTTTCCACTGAATATACCTTTGCTTTTTCATCCTTAGTAATAGAATCCAAAGTTTATCTAGAGCAGCAATGTGTCTAGGTAAAAGACTGTTTTTCTTTGCCCCTCATCTAGGTGAGACCACATGGCTAAGTTCTGGTCAGTGATACAAAAATAAAAATATTGTGAAAGATTTCCAAAACATTTGTGTAAAGTGATCCAGTTTAGCTGATATGTGGATCCTTTTGTACTCCAGCCTTTCTTCATTCTTGTTTCTTGGCATGCAAAAAGGATGGGTGGAACTCCAGCAACAATTCTGTATCGTGAACTGAACTTGAAAGTGAAAGACATAATAATAAAATAGTAAGGTAGAAATTAGAAGGGAACTAGTTCAGTTATGAACATGAAGCTACCATAACAGTCATGGATTGTACAGTCCGAGTTGTTTCCTATGAGAAAAAAATACCTTTCTAACTTTTTAAAGTTGTGACTCTTTTATTTGTCCTGTTATATGACATATCTATCAATGCCTGATTTTAACTCATCTAGAGATTACTGATATTCATACAACTAAATACCCTTTTTCATCTGACATTAAGAACCTCTTCCAGAGCAGGACATTTAGTGAATATGTATATGAAACTCATATTTTACAAATACTGTGAGGTCCACCCATATACTTCTTCATGAAGCATCTTTATCACTAATTCTCCAATTTTGCTCCTCCCAAATCTCTGATCATCAGACCAAAGTATTGCCCAGTGCCCATGAATCCCTGAAATCTTACGTCATCTCATCTTCCAGACACAGAGGCAATATTTCCTGCTTGAAGATTTTTGCACAATAAGAGGACTTCCCTTTAAGTGTTCAGGACATTTCTGAATGATGCTCTAATGGCACAGCAACGAGCTTCTGTATGTTGCAATCAGAAAAGTCTTTTATAAATCAGGCTCATATTTACCAGCTTATTCAATTAATTATAAGGCATTCTACATGAATCCTTAAGTGTAAGTAATGGACAGAGTAGAAATGAAACCAAAGAACTGAGGATATGAGAAGTTTTTAGCCACAGCTAATTTATGCTTTCAGAGCATCCTTGGGTCTAGTGTCATAAAACATACACTCACTTTAAGATAAAGTGCTGCAGAGCAAACTGCCTTTAAGGCTAAGTGGATAGATAGCATCCATTTGATGATGGACAGCTTGGTAGGAAGCATGTTCACTTGTCGCCCCATGGTTAGATGTTCCAACTTTATAAGGGCTTAGAAGCAGATGAAGGGCCCTCCTTAAAAGAAAAATCACTACTTATTAAAGAGGGAATGACTTTAATGAAAGAAAGAAGGAAAAAAGGGAGGGAAGGAGGGAGGGAGGGAGGAAGAAACCAGAGCCTTTACTATGAGTTGCCTATTAGATCTTGCCATGGTTTAAATAAAACACCCACTTCTACTACAGGAATTCTCAGTATCATTGGATCTGCTGAGTCATAAAACTGAATACCTAACTGCTCCAACTAAAATCTAAAGGTTAGGTGAAGGATGTAAAAGTAAAAACTATTCAATAACACCTAAATGAATTGGAATAGCACACTCAAATATAATTTGATTTGCCTCTAGATTCTTATTAAAACTCACTAGGTGTTTTAGCTCATTCTTAGTAAAATTGGTTCTATTATGCATTCATTTATCGGCCCCTTTGAAGGGCATATTCCAATATGCTGCAAATCACTATATTTGTAGAAAGTTTAGCAAGGGGAAAAAAAATCTCTGTATTTTCATGGACTTTGTCTCATGTTCTTCGATAAGAATTTTTCTTACCAAGACCGTTTATGGAGATAACTTCTACTTCCTGTTTTCCAAGATATTTCAAAAATAGATGGAGGCTTAAATTGAAAGTGCCCTGCTGAGCTGCTGCCCCTGCCAGGTGAAAGCAGAATGCTTTTTATGTTTGCTGTTTATTGGGAAAAAGTTTTTAGAGGGAAAAAGTTATCCCTGGATCAATAACAGCATACCAGATGCCAGGGGCTGTATTGATTTGCTTTAGTAAGGAGAGCATATTTGGAACAGTAGTTGCAACTGGAAAAATCACCTAATTAAGTTCATGATAAAGCTCTATAATTCTTCAGGAAAAAATCCCTCTTTTGTCTCAGCAAAACTGAAGAGTTACATGGGGATGTATTAGGGATGATTACTGCCGAAATATTACAGTTTTATGATGTGTGATTCTCCTAGCAAGGTAATGCTGCTTTTGATTCAATGTTGACATAGGGAAGTATTCCAGGAACTTCCATTTGGTCTTTCCTACAATCACGAGTCTCCTCAAGGTAAGAAAGCAAGTATTAGAATATTTCTAGCTGAGAAGATGTATCCCTACTCTTCACTCACAGATGGGAGACATTTCAATGGATGGGTTCCATTGGGCCTAGTGTAAGATTGATTAACTAGTTTAACAATGGTGTTACTTTACCCATTATAAGCCTCTTACACATTTCCTGGTGGGCTTCAGTGATAAATTTGCACCAAAAGAACCATGAAAATTTCAGAACATGTTCAGCAGCCCGGGTTCAATGAAATACACACATACAACCACTACAAGGCTTAAAGAAATTAAGGGTTTAATATGGAATTTAAAATATACATGAATAAGTGAGTAACTGGGGATGTTAGGTTTCCAGTCTACCATAAAAGTTTCCAATAACCCCCTACATAATCTCCATATTTTCCTTTATGTTGCACACTGCTACTTGCAACAATAGGTGCAGATCAATATAGGGCAGGGTTAGAAGGAAAAATCATAGTACTTATCTATTATTTGATCACAATCTCCTTCCTTAGGTGAGCCCAGTCTCCCTTCATTCACAAAAACTTGGTTCCTTAAATTGATAACTGGGTGAGGGTTTGTAACTCGCTCTTTTAATGGTTAGATTAAGTAACCAGATTCACTAGAACTGAATAATTTGTGTTTGTTTCTTTTGATTATGAATTCCAAGTAGCACCTTGTCTGTTCATCTCAGTTATTCTTAAGGACACCATGAACAATTGCCATGATGAAAGATCCGTTAGGGTCAGACTATTTTGTTTACTATGTTTACCCTTTTGCTTATCGAGATAAACTATGTTCATCTGGCCTCTGAACAAGTATAAGTTAAGTGCCTAGTCTTCTTATCTGTCACCCTGCTACTCTTTCATCCCCATTTAAAATCAGGGGTCCTTTTTCAACTATAGAATTTCACATCAGAAGGCAAGGCTACATAGCAGAGACATTTGAGCATTTTTCAAAGGTGCTGTTCTCCTCTCACCAGTTGGGCAAAAACAGTGAATGCAGCAGGCCTGAAATTGTTTTTCTTAGAAAGGCCTACTTGTAGGGTTGGAACTTGGATGGCTTCTGGGGACTTACATTTTAAAAGGGTTCTCACAAGTCTTAGAACTTATAAAAATGACTCACCGTGCCTAGATTGTTTGCATAAAGAATATGGTTTATGTTGAACATCTGCTTTACTTCTGGAAGTCTGAAATACTGAAAGTCAGTACTTGCTAAGAAGAAGGAGCCCTATGTGACCAGGTCCCAATAAAAATACTGAGCATCGAATCTCTAATGAGCTTCCCTGGTAAACAACATTTCACACATGTTGTCACGATTCCTTACTAGAGGAATTAAACATGTCCTGTGTGACTCCACTGGGAGAGGACTTTTGGAAGCTTGGATTCCTCTGGGCATCCCCCCCAATGCACATTTTTCCTTTGCTGATTCTGCTTTGTATCCTTTTGTTGTAATAAATCACAGCCCTGAGTACAACTCCATGCTGCATCCTGTGAGTCCTCCTAGTGAATCACTGAATCTGGGAATGGTCTTGGGCTCTCCCTAAATACCAATATATATTTTCAGACTTTAGTAGAGCAGTTGTTTATGGGATTCCCTAGGATAAGAGGGGTAGTGGGTGAGTTAAATATTTAAAGTTCACTGCATCGTTTCTATTTCCCTAAATCAATGGATTCGTTTCCAAATACAAAACCAAGGAAATTTTGGTACCTGACCTTTGTTTACTGCTGAATCCAATTTTCAAACAAGAAGGGAATGAAAATTTGAACAATGCCCTATTGCTAGGGTTAGCAAAACTAATCCAAATATTAATCAGTTCAGCTTTATTCAAAATATAATTCTTCTCTTCTTAGTCAAGCATCACCAGAATCTATCCCCACATCTATTCTCAACATACTTTACATACATAAATTAGAAAAAATCTTGCTAACAAAAAAACGTAAATAAGTTACTTTTACTTATTCTGTATTCTGTAATTGTTTCTCCACTCCTGACAACATGTCTGAACTTGATTCTAGATATAACTGCAGAGATAAAGAGGAACAAATGTGAGGCCAAAAAAAGACAGGAATTTGTCTTATCCCCCTTGTAATTCCCTACATTAAGGACATTACAATTTATTTAATAAAGAAAAAATCAGTCTCTTCAGCAAGGGGAAAGGGTACTTCGGTTACTTAGGGCTTTCAGTAACATTTCAGAGATTTGGAGAGATTTAAAAATCTCTAAACTCTACCTAATGCCCAATTCTTGGTATCCCACACAAACATGCCCTAAATTTTATAAAAGAACCAGAGAAAGACTGCAAAACAAGAAACATTTAAATTCAGTAACCTGAAGAATAAAACTTCACATTAGGTTTTCAGTTACTTCACCTTGCAACACCAGAGTATAAGTGAACAATTTTGGATAGAAATAGAAATCTTGAAGCATTCATTTGGTGCCTCAGGTTATTAGTTGTCTGAAATGGTCATTTCCTTTTTATGAGCTATCCAAGTTCAATATTAGCAGCGATCTCACCCTGACATTCCTTCCGCCTGTCATACTGTTCTATGATATTGGCAATTCTATCCTTAACCATTTATTTTTATTGGGCAATTATTTCCAGATAAATATATATGATCATTTGGTTACTCTTCTACTGTGTATTATGGGTCCTTTTATGCAAACTCTGATTATTAAATTTGTGCTTCCTCTAGCTACAAATATGCATGATAACCAACCCACTTAAACTTCCGACATCTAGATGTCATTATCTGTAACAGCCAAACTTTTAGATGCAAGTACTCTCAACTGACTCTGGCTAACTTATATAGAAATGGAATTTATTAGAAAGCTATGGGTGGCTCATAGAAACAAGGAAATGGTAGAGAATTCATCTCAGAATACTAGCAAGAGTCAAGGGTATCTAGGCAACTGTATTCACAGGAAAGAACATACTCAAGAACAACTTGGTTCTGTGGCCCCACCACTGGACACTACCTATAGCATGTTTACTGAAATATTACTTTATCATCAGAAGAACGAATTTTAAACTGTTTCTGTTTTTTTTTTTTTTACACTGATTCATTAAAGTCTTGTGAGTGTATCAGATTGGCCAAGCTTAGGTTTCTGCCCAAATGCATAATGTTATCTGGCCTTTTTAGCTTTGACAGTAGTGTTTTAGAATGTGGTGGATCCCGGCCTCACAGAAAGACTCATATTGTGATGTATTTCCCAAACATATTGCCCATGATCTAAATTCCATCCTTACTTGCAGAGTTTATAAGTTGTGCTCCCTCCCACCCCAGAAGCTCAAATGAAAAACTCACTTCCTATAGTTATAGGTCATATCACACTTTAGAAACAGAATACTAAAGATTATGAAAGATATCTACACATAGTTAACATATTGTAAAAGTGAATCAAATTTACATTTTTGGTTTTGTCTTAAGGCAAAATGATTTCCATAGTACACAGATTATTTCAGGGTACTACTTTGGATATAAATGGAAACTGATACAAATATCAAGAATTGCAGCATGTTGTAAGGTCAGTTAGCAAAATATATTATTAGAAATGATACACAAAGCATACATATAGTGATGGTATCCTTGACAACACTTCTTGTCTTTGAGAAAAGATTTCTATTAACTAAGCTTTCTTTATTCTGTAGTAAAGAGCTACTTCATATATCCCTATTTCTTTTTGCTGTTTTTCATGGGATAGTCTGATTTATGATATAAATTGGATGAATTTTTAGCTATGCTAGGCATAACTAAAAGAGGCAAAGTAGTGTTACTAACACTACCACTGCTATTACTACATCTACTACTAGCTAATATGTACTCATACTTATTATGTGCCAGACCCAGTTCTAAAGGCTTTGCATGTAATATCTTATATCCCCTTCCTCACCTCTCCAAAATCCTATGAGTTCCTGATTATAGTTTCCCACATTGATTAATGCGCAAGAGAATGACTTTTCTTTATCTAGAAATACAAATTAAAAGACGCTTGGGACTTCCCTGGTGGCGCAGTGGTTAAGAATCCGCCTGCCAGTGCAAGGGATATGGGTTCGAGCCCTGGTCCAGGAAGATCCCACATGCCACGGAGCAACTAAGCCCGTGCACCACAACTACTGAGCCTGCGCTCTAGAGCCCACGAGCCACAACTACTGAGCCCACGTGCCACAACTACTGAAGTTTGCGTGCCTAGAGCCCATGCTCTGCAGCAAGAGAAGCCACCGCAATGGGAAGCCTGAACACTGCAACGAAGTCCCCGCTCACTGCAGCTAGAGAAAGCCTATGCACAGCAACAAAGACCCAAAGCAGCCAAAAATAAAATATAAATAAACAAATAAATGTATTTAAAAAAAGTTGAAGTACTTAAAAAAATAAAAAAGACCCTTGGATCTATTGTAATTAGGTTTTGTTCAATATGTTTGGTAGAAATATAATCTATTACGGCATCTTTCTCGAATGTTTATTTTCTGGCTTGCTTGTAGACTACACTGTAAAGAGCACTTTTTATGTATACCCTTTCAATCATTCTCAATGAATCTCTAGGGAGGTTTCTCTGAAATCATGTTCCTAACATTTGCATGAAACTCTCCGTTCACTGTAAAATAAAAATAACATTTCTAAATACTGATACTCACTAAGGCTATATTACTTAAAATAATTAAGTGACATTTCAGACAGTTTTGGGGTGAGGTTTTCAGTCTTCTTTTAAAAATATTCTTTGTACCACTTTGCAATACCCCGATCATATATTTATAAGTTTAATATACTCCAATCTGTAACAAGTGCTCCTCACATACCATTGTACAAATCAATCAGGCTTCAGCTTAAGTGATATTTCTGGAGAGGTACTATTTCCCCAACACTTTCTCTTCCTCTGACCACCAGCACATTGATATGTAAAGGAATTTGTCTGAGAGCTAGTTTTTGGTCAGCTTTATACTAAATAAGTATTTGCTTCTTCTGTAGGAAACAGAAAAATTGTGAAATAACTTCCAATATTCCAGATATCCATGTCGCCAAATTCACTTGTAATCTGATTTGTCGGCTTCCTCTTTAAAACTTAAAGTGGGTGCTCAATACTAACCCTGATACTTATTAACTTATTCTTGTGTTCTTTCAATGGGTTTTTAAATATTTATGGTTTTCCAGATGCTGTTTTAACTTTTGTCACTTTTGACAATTTTCCCCTAAGATTATGATTAATTTCTTTTTCTTTTCTACTTAATCAGAATTGCGTTCAACTTGATTTTTCTAAAAAATATTACTTGAGGGCCTTCTCTGAACACTGGATTATGGTAAGTGCTGGGGGTCTCACTGGTAAGAAATACAGGAAGTGATACAATCCTCAGCTGACATTGTACAAGTCATCTAGCTATGAAATGAAGATGAATAAATCCAAGGGGCACTAAGAGGTAGTGGTAGGACTAAGAGTTTCTAAGCAGCACATTCAAGAGACAGCATGCCAGATAAGAGGAAGTGAGGAACTGAACTTCTGTAGTCAGAAGAAAACAAAACATAACAAAACAAAAACTATAATCAGAACCTTTGGACCAAGGTCTTTACTCCCTGGTCTCCTTCAGATGTTCTGCAGTGCTTTGCACATTCAAAAGGACAATGTGAGAAATACTTAGTACTTAAGGCAAGATTTTGAATTATTTTGATTGCCTGCATGATTCATAGTCTAAAAACTTCTGAGAAATTTGAAATTAAGTGGATTCTTTTTTTTTGAATTAGCTTTTGCAATATCTATAATAAATGCAAAACCTCAAAAAGTCATTCCTAAAATATATGGATGCTTAAAATATTCTTACTTGCCATGGTTCAGGTAGTCTTTGGGAACCTTCCCAATTGCTAAAGAGAGACCATAAACGTAATAACAAAAACCTACAAATTGTTACTTGGTAGCAGAAATGAGAGATGAAAGATGGAAAAAGCAATTAATTCCTTTAATAAGCTAAACAGTTGGGTTTGAAAGTTTTATAGCAAAGCAGATAAAAGAACATAGGCATTATAAATCATTTTTTAATTAGAAAGAAAAATAAATTCTGCATATGCAGAATCTTCCTACTGAAGTCTATAATAACAGCAACTGTATTAGTCAACAATTTATACTCATGAGTTTAGGGCACGGTTGTATAACATATCAGCATGAATTACATATGTTGAGGGAGATATGTTTTTATTTTATAATATATTCCAATTTATATTTTAGCAAAACATGCAAAATTAGATTCCACTATAATCCTTTATAGCTTACCAAATTCTTTCACCAAATTTGTTCTCATTATATTTTACAACAAAGCCATATTGTTGGTAGAGCAAATATTATTGTTTCTACTTACCTGATACTCAGGGATATTAAATAACTAGGTTAATATGACAAAAATAAAGCTACATGTCTCATCCTCCAATTCAGAACCTATCATTCACTCTTTCTCATAATTTCCACAGCCTTCTTTTTTATAACGACAAAATAATTGGGGGGGTGGTTAAGTGCAATAATTAAGTAGTGTGCTTCCCTGGTGGCACAGTGGTTAAGGATCCGCCTGCCAATGCAGGGGACACGGATTAGAGCCCTTGTCCGGGAAGATCCCCCATGCCATGAAGCAACTATGCCCGTGTGCCACAACTACTGAGCCTGCGGTCTAGAGCCCACGAGCCACAACTACTGAGCCCATGTGCCACAACTACTGAAGCCCACGTGCCTAGAGCCCGTGCTCTGTAACAAGAGAAGCCACCTCAATGAGACACCCGCACACCACAACAAAGAGTAGCCCCTGCTCGCCGCAACTAGAGAAAGCCCGTGCACAGCAATGAAGACCCAATATGAATTCCACCTTTCAAATTTGCTGCTTCGGGCTTCCCTGGTGGCGCAGTGGTTCAGAGTCCGCCTGCCAATGCAGGGGACACGGGTTCGTGTCCCGGTCCGCGAAGATCCCACATGCCGTGGAGCGGCTAGGCCCGTGAGCCATGGCCACTGAGCCTGCAAGTCTGGAGCCTGTGCTCCGCAACGGGAGAGGCCACAACAGTGAGAGGCCCGCGTACTAAAAAAGAAAAAAAAAATTTGCTGCTTCATATTTCCAACTAGGCTTTTGGATTAAAGAGGATCTAATCTGGTTGAATACAATTTCTTTACCTTTGCAACTGCAGGGTGAAGCTGACAGGATTGACAGACAGAAAAGTCCCCTCTAGGCAAATCCATTCAGCCCCCTAAGAATGAAACCAGGACCCACTATTCCAAAAATACCATTGAAGAAATACTGTTGAGCAAGTTAGTGTCCTTGGCATACCCTCAACCCAAAAGACCCAATGTCATTCGTGTAAACAAGGTCACCATTTGTATTCCTTGAGACAAAGCTTGTCTAATGTTCAAGCTCTTAAATACTAAGTAATGCTGCCTCTTAGAGGACAGAGGAAAGAGAATGTTTTGTGTTCAGGATTCGAAAAGATAATTCTAAATTGGAACCTGCATCATATAAATATTGATCAAGTATAAAGCAATGTAATAGGGCTTCCCTGGTGGCGCAGTGGTTGAGAGTCCGCCTGCTGATGCAGGGGACATGGGTTCGTGCCCCGGTCCGGGAAGATCCCTCATGCCGCGGAGCGGCTGGGCCCGTGGGCCATGGCCGCTGAGCCTGCGCGTCCGGAGCCTGTGCTCCGCAATGGGAGAGGCCACAACAGTGAGAGACCCGCGTACCAAAAAGAAAAAGAAACATAATAAAGTACTTAACATCTCAGACTGCTCTCTTTTTCAATCTTGTAGCTCAGTCTTTCTGTGAATTGGTTTTATTTTTGGTCACTGCAGGCTTTTTCCACATGGTCACCATTGACTTCTCAGTTTCACTTATGTACCTACCTCACTTGAGAGAATGGACTTTCTCTTTCCAGTTTCTGGACTAAACATCCTGGTAAAGGACTCTGATAGACCTGCGTTGGTTCTAGAACAAGAAAGAACCAGCTGATTATGTATAGGAGGAAGGAGTATTCTTAAGTGGGCATTCTGGGGATAAATGTCTCTCTCTGGGATAATTAGCTAGGGACAAAATGGCAGGATCTCATAATTCAGACTTCTTTATATTCTCAGAGAGAAGAAAATGTTTTAGAGCATCAGAGTAAATTTAGGATTTTATGAATTATGAATAATATTCAATTCTATATTTATGAAAAGTAAATAATGTAAATTTAACTTTCATTACAAAATTTAAAATTAACATAGAAAACAAAACTAAGAACATTTACAAAGAACTGATAATAAGTTATTTAACTAAAAATAAGCATTGATTTCATATCATTAATAAAGTTCATACAAGGAAAGAAGACCTTTTTAACATTGAATTAGGAATTACGTTCTAAATTTTTGTATTAATGTAGAAATTTATGGCATTATTTCCCAGAGTAACAAGTATTGTAGAATATTTCTGGATGTCTTATTCCCATTTATCAGAGCTCTTGAGAAAATCTAAAATATGTGATCAGTATTACATACAAGTTATACTGAGTTTAATCAACAACAAATGTTATGTTTATAACCTATTTGAAATTTGAGCAAATTAGAAATATGTGTAATGAACAAACTAGAAATTTCTGAGATGCCTCAGTACTCAGAATTCATTCATTCACAGGCAAACATTTATTGTCTGAAATAGATAGTATGATTTTGTGATTTTCTCAGTTCAAAGATGCCTAAAACGTCACTTGTTTGTGATGACTCACAACCCTACTAGTAAAAAGAAGTATACGTTTTCACTGGACTAAACTTGAACACAATATTCACAAGTATTAAAGTTAGTCTAAAACATGCTTCCAATTTCCTTCAACACAATTATTATCTATTTGCCACCTTTTGGGAAACCAAATAACCTTGCAATTGTGCCTGGTGTCTATCACGCTCTCTTTCTATCATTTGCTGATTCTGCTAATAGGGAGGGAACTTCATTTATTGGAGTTCACTGTAGCTTTTCCTTCCTTTGGACCTACTTCAGAATTTCTTCATTCACTCTCATATATTTTCTTCTTACATTTCTCTTTCAACAATAATGACCTAAAAATAAGGACAATAAATACTAATGCCTATCTAAAAATCAAGAGCAATAAAAAGCAGTACTTATCTAAAAGTATGGGGTTGAGGCTAAGTAAATAGGAATATTTTTCATCACTTCTTTCCTAATTCTTTCCTTCCTTCCTTCTTCTTGTGAAGAATTATTCTAAAAATTACTCAACTACTTTTACTTTGTAAGCTAGAATAAAACATGCAGGTAAAAATCAAATGTTGATTTCCACTAGTAATACATGTTACACAGGTACTTTATTATTTAAAATGAATATGTTAATATATATTTCTAGACTACTTAAAAATACAGATTAAAATGGTTTTGGGTACAGAGTTGGTCCTTCTAAAGAACTTATTGAGGTAAAAGTTAAATTAATCTGCCAGAAATATGGTAGATGATACATTTTGATGAAAATGAAAAAAAAATATTTGGCAACTTTTCACAGGATCTTCAGTTTGGAATGAAACAGAATGAATGAACAGAATGAAACAGAACAGACTTACAATATTATATTAGTTCCAGTTATGCAAAATAGTGATTTGACATATATACACATTACAAAATGATCACCACAATAAGTCAAGTTACCATTTGTCACCACACAAAGTTATTACAATATTATTGATTATATTCCCTATATTCCCCATGAATTATTTATATTATAATTGTAAGTCTGTATCTCTTAATCTCCCTCACGTATTTCACTCATCCCACCAGGCCCACTTCTTTGGCAACTACCACATTTTCTCTGTGTCTATGAATCTGTTTCTATTTTCTTATTTTCTTTTTTTTTTAGGTTTGACATATAAGTGAAATCATACAGTATTTGTATGTCTATGCCTGACTTATTTCACCAGGCATAATACCCTCCATCCGTGATGCTGCAAATGGCAAGATATCAGTTTTTATGCCTTAGTGATATTCCATTGTGTATATACACCACATCTTCTTAATCCATTCGTCTTTCAGTGGACACTAGGTTGCTTAAATATCTTGGATATTGTAAATAATGCTGCAGTGAATAGAGGGGTGCATATATCTTTTCAAATTAGCTTTTTTTTGTTTTCTTTGGAAAAATATGCAGAAGTGGAACTGCTGGATCTTATGATAGCTATATAATTTTTTGAGGAATCTCCATACTGTTTCCACAGTGGCTGCACCAACTTACAATCCCACTAACAGTGCACAAGAATTTCCTTTTCTCCACATCCTCTCCCACACTAGTTATTTGTTGTCTTTTTGATAACATCCATTCTGACTGAAGGAAGGAGATATATCACTGTGGTTTTGATTTGCATTTCCCTGATGATTAGTAATGTTGAGCATCTTTTCATGTGTCTGTTGGCCATCTATAGGCCTTCTTTGGAAAAATGTCTATTCAAGGTTCCTGTCCATTTTTAAGTTGGGTTGTTGGGTTGTTTTTTTGTTTTCTTTTTTGTTTTGTTTTTTTGATGTTGAGTTGTATGAGTTTTTGGTATACTTTGGATATTAACCACTTATCAAATAGCTTGCCTGCAAATATGTTCTCCCATTCAGTAGACAGCCTTTTCATTTGTTTGATAGTTTCCTTCCTTCAATGTGGAAAAGTTTTTTTTTTTTTAGTTTTATTAGTACCATTTGGTTATTTTTGCTTTTTTGCCCTTGCCTGAGGAGAGAGAGCCAAAAACATTGATAAGACTGAAGTCAAAAAGAGCACTGTCCATGTTTTCTTCTCACAGTGTTATGTTTCAGGTCATACATGTAAGTCTTTAACCCATTTTGATTTGTTGTATATGATGAGAGAAAGAAGTCCAGTCTGATACATTTGCATGTCCAGGTTTCCCAGCACCATTTCTTGAAAGGGCTGTCTTTTCCCCATTGCATATTCTTGCCTCCCTTGTCATAGATGAATTGACCATATAAGTGTGGGTTTATTTCTCAGCTCTCAATTCAGTTCCATGTATGTTTGTTCTTGTGCTAATGCCATACTGTTTGGATTACTGTAGTAGTGCAGTATAGTTTGAAGGCAAGGCTCAGCTACATTCTCCTTTCTCAAGACTGATTTGGATATTTGGAGTCTTTTCTGTTTCCATAAAAATTGTACAATGATTTGTTCCAGTTCTGTGAAAAATGACATTGGTGTTCTGACAGGGGTTGAAATGAATCTGTAGATTGCCTGGGGTACTACTGTCATTTTAACAATATTAATTCTTCTGTTCCATGAGCATTACTTATATTTCCATTTGTTTGTGCCTTCTTCAATTTCTTTCATCAGTGTCTTATACTTTATACTTTTCTGAGTACAGGTCTTTTATTCCTTGCTTAGATTTACTGCAAGGTATTTTATTATTTTTTGTGCAATTGTAAATGGGATTGTTTCCTTAATTTCTCTTTCTGATAGTTTGTCGTTAGTGTATAGAAATACAAAAGACTTCTGTATATTAACTTTGTATCCTGCAAATTTATTAAATTTAAGTTTTAATCGTTTTTTTTGTGGTGTCTTTAGGATTTTCTAAATATAGTATCACAACTTCTGCAAACAGTGACAGTTTTTTTCTTCCTGTCAAATTTGGATTATTTCTTTTTCCTGTCTAATTACCATGGCTAAAACTTCCAATCATGTTAAATAAAAGCAGTAAGAATCAGCATACTTGTCTTGTTCCTGATCTTACAGAAAATGCTTTCAGCTTTTAACCATTGTGTATGATGTCAGCTGTACGTTTATTATAAATGGCCTTTATTATGTTGAGACATGTTCCATCTATATCCACTTTGTTGAGAGTTTTTATCATGAATCAGTGTCAAATTTTGTCAAAAGCTTTTTCTGCAACTATTGAGATGATCATATGATTTTTAATCTTGTTTTTTAATGTGGCGTATCAAATGTATTGAATCATCCTTGCATGCCTAGGATAAATCCCACTTGATCATAGTGTATAATCCTTTTAATGTATTATTGAAATCAGTTTGCTAATATTTTGTTTAAGATTTTTGCATCTATGTTCATCAGTGATATTGGCCTGTAATTTTCTTTACTTGTGGTGCCTTCCACTGGTTTTGGTATCAGGGTAATGCTGGCCTCACAGAATAAGTTCAGAAGCATTTCTTCCTCTTTAATTTTTTAGAATATTTTGAGAAGTACAGTTGTTAATTCTTCTTTAAATGTTTCATAGAATTCACCATCTGGTCCTAGATTTTCTCTCTTGGGAGTTTTTAAAATTATGGATGTAATTTCATTACTGGTAGTCAGTCTGTTCATGTTTTCTATTTCTTCCTGATTCTCTTTTGGGAGATTGTACATTTCAAGGAATTTATCCATTTCTTTATTTTATGAATGGTCAATTGTTCTTTGTAACCTCTTATGATCCTTTGCATTTCTATAGCGTCAGTTTTAACTCTCCTCTTTCACTTCTGATTTTACTTATTTGGGTCCTCTCTCTTTTTTTCTTGATGAGTTTGACGAAAGTTTATCAATCTTGTTTACCTTTTCAAAGAACCAGCTCTTAGTTTCCGTGGTCTTCGCTATTGTTTTATTTTTTTAGTCTCTATTTACTTCTGATATGATCTTTATTATTTTCCTTCTACTAATTTTAGGTTCTGTTTGTTATTTTTTCCTAGTTCCCTTAGGTGTAAGGTTAGATTATTTGAGATATCTTTTGCTTCCTGAGGTAGGCTTTTATAGCTATAAGTGTCTCTCTCAGAACTGCTTTTGCTGCATGCCAAGAGTTTGGATTGTTATTTCCTTTTTCATTTGTAAGCTTGTATTTTTTAAATTTCCTCTTTGATTTCTTCATTGACCTATTGTTTTATACCATATAGTTTAGCCTCCATGTGTTTTTTGCAGGGTTTTTTTGTCTTGTAGTTGATTGCTTGTCTCATACCATCATGGTCTGAAACTATGTTTGATATAATTTCTATCTTCTTAAATTTATTGAAACTTGTTTTGTGGCCTAGCATGTGATCTATCCTGGAGAATGTTCCATATGCCCATGAAAAGAACATGCATTCTGCTGCTCTTGGATGGAATGTTCTGTCTCTCTCTCTCTCTCCCCCTCTCCACCACCACATATATATGTGAAGTAAATCTGACCTGATTTTCTGTCTGACTGATCTGGCCACTGTAAGTGGGTTATTAAAGTTCCTTGCTATTATTATTATTGCTACTGTTAATTTCTCCCTTTATGTCTTTTAATATTTGCTTTATGTATTTAGGTGCTTCTATGTCAGGTGCTATCTATTTACAATTTTTATAACTTCTGGCTTGACTGATCTTTTATCATTATGTAATGTCTTTCTTTGTCTCTTTGGCAGTATTTGTTTAAAATCTATTTTGTCTGATATAAGTATGGCTACCACAGCTTTCTTTTTGTTTCCATTTGCATGAGTACTTTTTTCCATCTTCTCACTTTCAGTCTGTATGTATACTTAAATCTGAAGTGAGTCTCTTGAGGCACCTGTGTTTTGTTTGTTTAAATCTATTCAGCCAGTCTATGTCTTTTAAGTGTACCATTCAGTCCATTTTCATTTAAAGTACTGTTACTTATATATATGTACATATCACCATTTCGTTAATTATTTTCTGGTTGTTTTATAGTTCTTTTTTGTTTCTTTCATTTGCTCTGTTTCCTTGTGACTTATTGACTATTTTTAGGGTTTTGTTTGTATTCCTATTCTTTTGTGTGTATTTATAATAGGTTTTCATTTTTGGGTTACCATGATGTTCATATATAAAACCTATATACATATGTGATTATTTTAAGTTGATGATCTCTTAAGTTCGAAGGCATTCTAACAACCCTTCATTTTAACTCCAACCACACCCTGTAATGTTTTTATGTTTTGAAATCTTATTTTAAATCTTTTTATTTTATGAATTCCTTTAATTACTTATTATGGATATCATTGACTTTAATACTTTTATCTTTTAACCTTCCTACCACCTTTATGAGTGATTGGCTTACTATGTTTTCTGTATGTTTGCCTTTACCAATGAGGTTTTTGCTTTTATAATTTTCATATTTAGTTGTGGTGTTTTCTTTTTTGCTTAGAGAAGTCCCTTTAACATTTCTTGTAAAGTCAGTTTACTGGTGCTGAACACTTTTAGTTTTGCTTCTTTGTAAAATTTTTTATCTCTCCATCAAGTCTCAGTAATAGCCTGGTTGGGTAGAGTATTTGTGGTTTTAGGTTTTTGTCCTTTCATCACTTTGAATATATCATGCCACTCCCTTCTGGACTGCAAATTTTCTGCTAAAAATTCTACTGATGGTATAATGGGAGTTCCCTTGTATGTAACCAGTTGCTTTTCTCTTGCTGCTTGTAAGATCCTCTCTTTAGCTTTAATTTTTGCTATTTTAATTATAAAATATCTCAGTGTGGTCCTCTTTGGGTTCATGTTGTTTGGGATGCTCTGTACTTCCTGGACCTGGATATCATTTTCCTTTCCCAGGTTACATAAGTTTTCAGCTATTATTTCTTCAAATAAGTTCTCTGTCCCTTTCTCTCTTTTCTCTTTCTGGGACCTCTATAATGCAAAAGTTATGACAGTTGTTGTTGCCCAAAGGTGTCTTAAACTGTCCTCATTTTTTAAAAATTCTTTTCTTTTTTCTGTTCAGCTTGGATGATTTCCACTACTCTGTCTTTCAGTTCACTGATCTGTTCCTCTGTATGATCAAATCTACTGTTGATTCCTTCTAGTGTGTTTTTTATTTCAGTTATTATATTCTTCAGCTCTGTTTGGTTCTTCTTTATAATTTCCAACTCTTTATTAAAATTTCCATTGGTTCATCCATCTTCTCTTGACTTCACTGAGAATCTGTGTGATCATAACCTTGAACTCTTTATCAGATAGACTGATTATCTCCACTTAGTTCTTCTTCTGGGGTTCTATCTTATACTTTTGATTGGAACATAGTCCTCTGTTGCCTCATTTTCTGTTTTTACTTCTATGTGTTAGATAGGTGAGTGACATTTCCCAATCTTGAAAAAGTGGCCTTATGTAGGAGATATCCTAAGGAACCCAGCAGCACACTCCATGCTGGTCACCACAGCTATATGCTCAGGGGTGCCCCCTTTGTGGGCTACTCAGTTGGTTACCAGGCCCTGCCTCATGCAGTAGCTGCCAGCCCACTGATGGTTTGGGCCTGGTCCCGGAGTGACTGGCTGTGGAGGCCCAGGGGAACCAGGGTTGATGCTGGCCCACTGGTGGTTAGGTAAGTCCTCAGCTCTAATAGGCTATCAGGAGAATTCCAAAATGGCACTTGCCAGCATCAGTGTACCTGTGGTGGAACAAGCTCCCAAAGATTGCTACCACCAGCATCTATGTCTCCACAGGGAGTCCCAATTGTCTCCTGCTTCTCTGTGAGGCTCTTCAAGATCAGCAAGTGGGCCTGACCCAGGCTCCTTTCAAATTACTGCCTCTGTGCTGGGACTCTGAGTGTACGAGATTTTGCATGTGCCCTTTAAAAACAGAGTTTCTGTTTTCTACAGTCCCCTGGCTCTTTGAAGCCCTGCTGACCTTTCCACAACCCCCAGGCTGCGGAAACTCATGTGGGGCTTGAACCCCTCACTCCTTGCAGAGAACCTCTGCAATTATGATTATCCTCCTTATTGTGGGTTGCCTACAGGGGGATGGGGGCTTTCATTATACTGTATCTCTGCCTCTCCTACTCATCTCCCTGTGGTTCCTTCTTTATGTCTTAAGTTGTGGAAAATCTCTTCTGCTAGTCTTCAGGTCATTCTCATAAATAGTTGCCCTGTAAATAGCTGTAATTTTGGTGTGCCTGTGGGAGGACGTGAGGTAAGGGTACTTCTATTCCACCATTTTGGCCACAGCTCCTTCAGTTAGGTTTATTGAATGAGGTTTCTCTGGAGTGTAATACTACTGGCATATGGTAGCACATTTTTTTTTAATGGAAGTTAAAATCAACTCTAACAAACCATGAGATAATGTTTATGAGTTATATCTTTTAACATTATAAATTAATTTATGCAAACAAACTACTATTATAAATAGATAGAGCAAACACTATCCACCCAACACCTAATAACTTAACATTAATAATAATATGTAAGCACATTCTGGGCCCTTACCTTATCCCATCCACTTTTCAGTCCATCCTCCTCTCATCAAATGTTCACTGCATCAAATTTTGTATATTGCCTAATTTTTTATGTTAATAAAAATGGAGTCATATTGTATGTATTGTTTAATATATTTTTATTAATCACTTTAAAAATATTTTATACATACGTATATATAGCTATAACTCATTTTCATATCTGCATAGTATATACACATATATACACATACCTATATATACATATACATGTATGTTTATATACTGGTATATATTGCAGGAGGTCCTTCAGTGTATCTGGGGCCAAGTAGAAGGCTTGCTGATTCTTTGGATATGCAATTCCTCATATATACTAGGCCAAATCATTTTCCACAGTATTTAACAATTTATACTCTTGTTAGTTGTAAGATTTTTAAAAATAAAGTAGAAGTTTTCTGATCATTCTTCATAGGTTTGGATTAAATATATTAAAGGTCAATAGAGCTTTTTTTTTTTTTTAAATTTAAGCTCTCAAAAGAACATAAAATACTGATCTTATTCAGGCATACTCCTCAGAGGGTATCAATGCCTATCATTTCTCTTGTGTATAAAGACCTATGAACTTCCATTAGAGCAAGACAGGGATTTGAAGTTTCCTAAATTAAAGTTATCTCCTGTGGCAGGACAGGTAAGCTGCAACCCTTGCACTGAAATGAAGAAACTAATTTCTTCATCAGTGGTAAATTACATGGAAACTGAAGCCTTATGCTAAAGAAGTAAATGTATTGGATGATCTAGCTGTGGGTATCATCACTGACCATGAGTTTACACACAAAAAATTACACCTCTCTAGGAAGACCTGCTCTCTCCAAAAACAAGTGGGTTAATTTTGAATGGAAATTACCAACTCAATGACTGTGGTGGTTACACATCAGAGATGGGAATCTTTGCATTACTGTCTGCATCTGGCTCAAACCCAGTAGCTTCCACATATTGAAGTATGAACAGACAATGGGTCCATTGCTGGTTAATTCATAAAGGAACCAGGAGACACAGCATGGGTCAGAACATTTGAGTTAAAGGCAAGGATATGTCTCTGCACCCAGAGCACCAGCTAACAGCTGTATTAACCTGGAAGAGTAAATTTTTGTGTGGGGGAAGAAGTTCTCTAGGCTTGGGTCAGAGAAGTATGATTATCACATTTTACATAAATTACCTTGAACCTCCATCACATGTATAAGAAATTCAACACACCCATCATTCCATAAACTGCTATAAAATCATTTTCATGATCCTCATTTTTCTTACTTAACCCCATTGTTTCCATCACTGTTCATTTGTCTTTGCTCCGTATCAATCCAAAAGTACAAAAAATAAGTATTATATTACTTCTATATCTTAAAGAGTAGCAACTATAGTTACACACAAATTGTTCAGGTCAACCTTTACATTTCCAAAACTACATTCTGAAAGTTACTCTGAATTTCCTTTTCTCAGCCCAGAGCAATGTAAAATATTAACATTATAATAGCTTCTTTAATTCCTAAAAATCTTAAGGAGAAATCTCTTCCTCATTAGTAAATTAAGGTAATGATAGCTATAAAATATTTATTAATTTATTACTATTTCACTTTTTCAGTAAGTAATACATTCGTATGATTCAAAGTCAAAAAAGTCAAATAAAATTTGCAGTGGAAATTCTCTCTCACCTCTGCTCTAAGCAAGTTTCCCCATAAGAAATTCCTATTACTGGGTTTGTGTGTCACCTGTTGGAAATATTTTAAAGCACATGTAAGCAAATTGAATGTAAACTGATTTTTCCTTTTTTTTTTCTGTAAATGGAAATTTACTGTCATGCACATTGATTTATTACTTATCAAATATATCTTGGAATGCTTCATATCAATACAGATAGGCTCCTCTCTCTCTCTCTCTCTCCCTCCCTCCCCCCCACCAGTTTTATCATGTTCCATTTTATAGATCAAAATATCATTTATTCAACTGGTTTTCAGATGACGGACATTTAGGCTGCGGATGTGCATTTCCCAACTTTGGCAGGGGCGTGGAGGTTGTTTGTTTTCTGTTTTCTAACAACACTGCAAAGAACATTTGTCATTTTCAATGCATTGTATCTGTTTATCTCCAGGATAAATTCCCAGACTGGAATTGCTGAGTCAAAGGATAGATGAATTGATAAAGTGTTAAATGATCATAAATTGACCTCCATAGAGAATGTATCAAATTATACTGCCCACCATAATGAGGTATCACCTCACACCTGTCAGAATGGCCATCATCAAAAAACCTACAAACAATAAATGCTGGAGAGGGTGTGGAGAAAAGGGAACCCTCATGCACTGTTGGTGAGAAAGTAAATTGATACAGCCACTATGGAGAACAGTATGGAGGTTTGTTAAAAAACTAAAAATAGAACTACCATATGACCCAGCAATCCCAATACTGGGCATACACCCTGAGAAAACCATAATTCAAAAAGAGATATGTACCACAATGTTCACTGCAGCATTATTTACAACTGCCAGCACATGGAAGCAACCTAAATGTCCAATGACAGATGAATGGATAAAGAAGATGTGGCACATATATACAATGGAATATTACTCAGCCACAAAAAGGAATGAAATTGAGTTATTTGTAATGAGGTGGATGGACCTAGAGTCTGTCATACAGAGTGAAGTCAGAAAGACTAAAACAAATACCATATGCTAACACACACATATGGAATCTAAAAAAATGGTACTAATGAACCTAGTGGCAGGGCAGGAATAAAGACGCACACATAGAGAATGGACTTGAGGACATGGTGGGGAAGGGGAAGCTGGAACAAAGTGAGAGAGTAGCACTGACATATGTACACTACCAAATGTAAAATGGATGGCTAGTGGGAAGCTGCTGCATAGTACAGGGAGATCAGCTCGATGCTTTGTGATGACCTAGAGGAGTGGGATAGGGAGGATGGGAGGGAGGCTTAAGAGGGAGGGGATATGGGGATGTATGTATACTTATAGCTGATTCACTTTGTTGTACAACAGAAACTAACACTACATTGTAAAGCTATTATACTCCAATAAAGCTATAAAAAATAAATTAGTAAAAAAATGTTATACGCCCAAAGAATACATATAGGGTTTTAGCATAAAAATTTGAATATTTTATATTTATATATAATATATATAACATATATATAATATTTATATTTATAATATAATATTTTATAATATGGTAAGTGAAAAATAGTACCTCAGGTTTTTTTGTTGTTTTTTTTTTTGCTGTACACGGGCCTCTCACTGTTGTGGCCTCTCCCATTGCGGAGCACAGGCTCCAGACGCGCAGGCTCAGTGGCCATGGCTCATGGGCCCAGCCGCTCTGTGGCATGTGGGATCTTCCTGGACCGGGGCACGAACCCGTGTCCCCTGCATCGGCAGGTGGACTCTCAACCACTGCGCCACCAGGGAAGCCCAGTACCTCAGTTTTAATTGAACTGTCTTAATTGAACTGCCTGCTGTAATCAACTTTCTAGTGATTCCTATGTTTTAGAAGCTTTTTAAAACTTATTTTTCTAGAAATTTTGTGTTCAGTCTTTGCCAATTTTATAGTTTTTTTGGCTTTTATAAATCTATATGAAAAATGTCCTATGTGCAGATTTTCTACTTTAAAATTCATAATTTTTTTCCAATTCGTCAATTATCTTTTGACTGAGATTATTTTTTTAAAAAGAGGTTTTAGGCTGTCAAGTTTCTGAATATTTCCTTTTTTATAGTTAGATTTTTGTATCACAAAGTTAGTAAAGAATTATATTTTCTCAAGTAACACTATATTTTTTTGTATATATTTAAGTGTTTCATTTATTTGAAACATATTATCGTAATTGGCATGCAGTATGAATGCCAAATGATTTTTCTAACTGGTTCTTCAGTTGTTCATGTATTAAATGCATATCTTTTCTCCCAATGATGTGAGATACTACATGTAAGGTACATAACATATCCACATGAGACTCTTAATACTGGCATTCTTGTGATTTTTTAAAGCAGTAACACAGTATGCATTTCCATTTATTATTTTTGTTTGTTGCTTTGCAGAATTCAAAAGTTTTTATTTAATTCAAACTTTACACAGTGCTTTTTAAATATAGTTCTTTCCACAGACATTTATCCCTAGGTATTCTTTCTTGCTAATCTAAAAGGCGTCTTTTCCTCTATGATATCTTCTAAGCAACTGCTACTGAAATATGTGGCACCTAGTATTTCTAAATATTAATTTGGTACTATGTTATTTCTATGAATTAGTATATACTTAAAATTTCTAGTTTATTTTAATTTTTCTGAGTATAAAATCAGATCATAGGAGAGTAGTAATATTTTATTCACACATCTACATATGTCTCTGATTCCTTTATCATTTCTACTTGTACTGACTACCACTCTCAGTAAAATGTTAAGTAATAGCCATGTTAATGAATATTTCTTAATTTCCTTAAAATGCTATACAGTTAATGAACATATTTTGTAAGCTAAATAGGACTGATCTCTATTTTATTATTTATTTTATTTATCATTAAGCATTAATCCCACCCAAATAGAAATATTTTATCAAATGCTTACCTCTTATAAGAAGAATCATATGAACTTTTGTTAGATACAATAATGTGATAAACTATATTATTCATCATCATGATGTATTATTTTCCTATTTTGCTTTTATTTACTAAAATTAACACTCTGGCATTAATATTCATAAATTAGATTGGCCTTTGTTTTCTTTGTAATTTATATTGGTGTTTCACTATATTTTCTTAAAATAGGAATTATAAAGTTTTCTTTTACCCCTCAATATTCTGAAACTATTTAAGGAGCACTGGAATTATTTTATAGAATTTTGTGTTGGAATTCTTCTTTAAATCATATAAGCTACATATACTTGGGAGAGGGTTATTATCTCTTTATTCCATGGGAATCATTCTATTTAGACTACCTTCTTCTTTTAAAATTAGTTTTCATAAATTACATTTCCTAAAAATAAATGATATCCCAGTTTCCAAACGTATTTGTATAGAGCTGTGCAAGACGGTTTCTTATGAGTCTTTTCATTTTGTTTGTTTTTGTAGTTATTTTCCTTATCATTACTTATTTTGCACATTCGTTCTTTTCTCATTTTCTGCAGGTTCATATTAGCTAGTGATTAGCTACTATATTGATTTTGCCAAAGAACCTGATTTTTTTTGTTTGTGTGTTCTACTCTTTTTTTCTAATTCATTGTTTCCTGCTTAACCTTTTATTATTTCTTGCTTTATGCTTCCATTTTATTTTATTGCTCATTTACTAATTTTCTGAATCACATGTTTAATTAATTTTCCTTTTTTCATTTATCAATGTATATATTTAATTTTCCTTTGAGAGTTTAGTTCTATACCTTATGCATTCTAATATGTAATGTTTCATTATTATATATATTCTAGGTAAACTGCAGTTTCATTTTAGGTTTTATCTTTGATCCAATAATTAATTTAAAAAGAAAGTGGTTTTTTGGTCCATCTGTTAGCATACCCAGATGATATAACTTTTTTTTTTCTTAGTTCCTTTTCAATTACCAGCTTTTTAATTCATTGTATAGATAGATGGTACAATATTTCTATTCTCTGTATTCCATTTCTAATTCATTGTTTCTTTGGGGAATTTTACAAGATAAAGGAAAGTTACTTACTAATCTACTTACGCTGATATCAAACAGAAAAATCTGTGTAATTTATTTTACTTCTCTTAAATGGCAGAGGCATCTGTAGCTTTTTAATTTCATTTAATTTTAATGATCAACATTTCTCTTCCTATTGTATCAGTTGTGAAAGAGAGGAGCAGTTTTGGCAGAGGGAAGAAGTAGAATAGATGGGATACCTGTGATGATTACTACCAGGTCATCTTTAAAGAGCATAAGGTAAGAACTAATTTTAGCTCTAGGAAGGACTACAACAAACTAGACACAATTTCTGGGCAGCAATGCTTGAGAGGGCTTTGGTATGTCTATGTTTTTAATTCTAAAAAACTGACCACCCTAATAACGTCTGGTCCTGAATTATAGACCAGGGGACAAAGGTAAATCTGGCCTTGGCCAGGGTACAGTATTCTAGACAGCTGAGTCCACTGTCTGACAGCTGTAACATGGAGAGTCGAGAAAGCAATACAGAAAAAACCTCTCAAGGGAATGCCTAGTCACAACCTGGGAAGGCTTTTTGACCAAAGTAGCCAAGAATGAACGCTCATGTGCTCTGGTTTTGAAGAATATCAACACTTTCCTGTTAGTGACATTAGTTCCTTATGAATTCCTAACAAACATTGTACAAGGGTTTCCTGTTTTTGTTTTCAATTAATCAGCAGCTTTTATTTTCATTATGAATGTATTCAGCTAGGTACCTCACTATGTTATTTCTTTAAAGAAAGGGCTTGATGAACAATAAATTGAATTGAATATAACTTTTATGCTTTAACCAGACTTAATATACCACTTTCCTCTTTAGTGTTTGATGCCTTTCTAACGTCCAGCTAATTTTTGCTAAGTTCATAGAGTGTGTAGCCTTTCAAAAGATGTAGACAGGATGAATGCAAGCTTTAATTCTCTGTTTCTTTGTAAAGATCCCTTGTCCCTCTTAGGAGACAAACAGAATCCTTTACCAAAGGTCTTGGCTATGATGCAATCTGTATTGTATCTGCCTGATACAATTAGGGTTAACATTCTCTTTATATGATTATAATCCTACAGGTACATCACATTTCTACAGATATGGCCTTGGTTAAGTCTTTTGATTAATCACTTTTCCTTCCCTGTGTTCCCTTTTTGCTGGAAAAGATTTCAACACGTCAGAACAGAATAATATCCCCCATTATATCTGAAACATAAGAAAGGGAAAAAAATTACTGACTGTAGAATTAAGAATAAAGACATGCCAAGCACTAAGTCACTTCTCTGTCTGCAGTTTGTAAATGGCACAATAGTAAGTTACGTTCTTCAGCATTTGCAACGAAAGGACAGAACAGATGGTAAAGGCTTATTTAAAATTAAAAGAGAGAAAATATTTATTTAAAAGAATTGCACTGCCAAGATGCAATTTATTATGTGTAGGGGGCGGGCATGTGTTCAGTGAAGCTTGGTCTGAACCAGAGTGAGATAATATACTACAAATTGATAAGCCCTCATTTAAGTGAATTTTCATTAAGAAATCCACACTGACAGAAAACGATTCTCCATTGCATTCACCATGTATCACCCTAAAATGTTAAGCACAGCATTTTAAATTCAATTATCATCTTTAGTTTTTAAGAAACAATCCATATAAGAGCCTGCCAACCAGATATTAATTATTGGATTTACGTTTGAAAGAGCCGACAATCTGATTTCATTTGAAGTCTGCAGGAATGATATTGAACTTGATATTCCTCAGTGGAGGAAAAAAAACCCTAGACAGTAAGTCAAGTGATTTGGGAAACAGATTAAGTTTTTTAGGCCATTAGGTACTGTATGGATGTTTCTTAATTTTCTGTGACAGATGCATTCCTCTGACATTCCTACCCTGAAAACTGGCTTAAACTGATGAACCACCCATGTGCTGTTAAACAGCACTACAATTGATAGAAATATAGAAACTGAGATTCAGAAGGATTTCTACTGTTGCATATCTCTAGACCAGGGGTCACAAACTCGAATACCTATAGAAGTCAATGTGGGTATGTGACCAAAGATATAGATTATATACTAAATACTTTGCTTTTACAGTAAATGATAAGAATAATGTTTATTTCCACAAAGAAATACTGTTTATATCTTGCTTTCTTGAAATATTAGCTCTCCTAGATTTATTTTTCACTTGCACATCTTTGTTAAAGATATAGAAACAGGGTAATATTTATTTACTCTAAAAAGGAAAACAGCAAATGATGATGAACTGTAGTTGACTTTCAGATTTTCTGTCAAGGAGACAATAAATTGATGGCTACTCTCCTGAACTGGAAAGTATATATCCTGTCTGAATTATGCAACTGCAATTTAACTCCAGCTGAGTTCTGGTACAGTGTTTCCAAATCTTCTGGTCACTTTCCCCAAGAAAAGGAGAAGAGATTGTTACTGGGAAGGTTTTGATTTTTTAAATCTTGGCCTAATTTAATAATTCTTAAAAAAAATTATGTAAAATAAAACATTTTAGGCTAAACTATATTCATCTTCAGAATAGACTGGGCAATAGGCAAAGAGTTCCCAGAATTATGATATTCATTTAAGTATATATTGATGAAATCATAGCACGTGAAAGAGCAAGCAAATAAGTGTTTGATTCTATGGTAGCAAAAAGCTAGAAAATGCAAAACTGACTTTAGTTTGATAAGACCATATACAAATATCCAAACTATGAATATATGTTATTTTAAGTACCTCCAGGTGTTATCTACATTCCCTAGTATACCTATAATGGATAAACCAAATAATTAGTATACCAAGTCTTTCTTATTTTTGTATATGGCTCTTGATCAACTTGCCTATCTTTAGAGTTTTTCTGTTGTGGTGTTATGTGATTGGGAAGAGTATTACGTCAAAATATTTCCCATACACCATTTGCATGAAATTGAAATTCTTTTAGCTGTTTTTTATTTACATTTTGAGAGTTTTTCTTATACTGTTTTCAGCTATTAAAGAACTAGGAATTAACTAACTACTGAGTAATAACTACTCAGAAAAGTAAAACCTTTCACTAATATGATGACTTGGATGCATTACCTTTCTGTACCATCTAAAAAACTGAGATAATGTTAGTATTAATCTCATAGGGTTGTAAAGATTAAGTGACATATAGGTAAACCCCTCAAATCATGGTCTGATATAGAAAGCATTTAATAAACGTTAGCTATCAAAATAAATTTAAAATATTATTATTTAATAAATATGTTCTGGTTGTTAAGATATAAAATGAGAAAGAGTTTCCAGTACACAGGACACAGTTGTTTCCTCAATCTCCCATTAAAAAAAAAACAAAAACGTATTGACTCTCTAATATCCTATACTCAGCAACTAAAATGACAAACATTTACAGAGAAATTAATGAATTATATTTGAGCAGTGATGTAATATCGAAACCATCTTACAGCTGTAAAAATGAAACCAAAGGCAATTAAATACTCATCATTAGAACAAGAAACCACAAAGTCAGGTAGAGTAAATATCTGAGTCATAAATGTAAACCAAAGGGTCATGAATTGCCCCTTGCAACTGAGACAGAAGAGAATAAAAACCTGATAAAATACTATCTGACTAAATAATTTAAATCACTAGCATCATAATGGCATGAATTACTTCTAAAAGAGTTGTCTTTATGGTCAATGTAGTAGCCCATGCAGAAATAATGAATAACATGGAAGTTATAACTTTCTTTTAGGTAGGAAGTTACTAATCAAACAAACGAAAAAAAAAATAGAGGATTGAGGAAATTACATAATTTGTCGAAGTTACAAAGCTACAAAACTGTAAGATAAGGAATTCAAATGTAGACCTCTCACACTCAAGAAATTATGCTCTTTTATTGCTGCCTTTCCATTTAGGGAGTAAGAGTTTTCACTTTATAATCACTAAGAAGCAATTCTTTGAACAAACAAATGTGTAGGTGGAGAACAAAAATTTTCTCACAAGCACACTAGACTAATTTACCAACTGGTAAGGGACATTAGCCCCTTGTTCACAGGCATTATCCAGTTGTTGGGCTTATGTGTAACATTTACAAAGTCAGGCATGGAATTGGGAATAAAACAAATGGCTTTCTACCTCAATTGCATGCTGGAATCTTAGGATTCAGTGAGAGATAGGTCAGTTTTAAATAGCCACAAGCATATCAAAACTACATCAAGAGTTATATTTTACCAACAAAAAATGAAATTGCTTTCATTAACCTGATTATATTCAGGCTAATAATGACAGCCACAGAAGAAATGTGCAAGTCTATTTCATTCAATTTTCTACACCGAGAGAATAAACATATGTGTAAATAAAAAGACAGGCCTAATGCACTACGGATTTTCTTCTTTGGGTGACTAAAATGCAAAAGTTTTGCAAACTCTGCAAATTACATTGTGAGAATTATTTGGGTCCATTTCAGTGTTATGTTTTCTATACTTGTCACAGATGGACACTTCAAAGCCTTTCCTGATGATTCAATATAAATACATATTCTTAAAGCATTTTCCTGTTCAAATAGGCCCTCATAATTCACTTTTAAGTGTTACATGAACAACTCAGTATGCTATGTGACTAGAGTCCTCCTAACTCAATGCTCTGTCCACCTGAATCCTATTATGTTGATTGTGCAAAAACCACATCCTACCACCTCAATATTTTTTCCAACAAGACTCTTTCAAATAAGTGCATCCCACTAATTAGAGTATAAGCATAAATCTGCTGCAAGTGTTCACGTCAGACCTACTACATAACTAGTATTTCAGTCTAGAAGTAGACATTATAGAAAAGGATACGTGCATTCAGATATTCAGATACTTGATAAAATAACTTTATGGAAGATATCCTCAGTGATCACCAAACTGAGTAAACATGTCATTGTTAAATTAAAAAATAAATCAACAAATATTGTGTTATATGCAGTATAACCATGAAAGATATCTGGCCCTCACCTTTAACATCCTTCAAATTCAAAGAAAAAAATTAAATGCAATAAATGCCAAAATGTATCCTGTCTTGTGCAGGGAGAAAAGCTTAAAGATATTATGACACACATTTGTTTGGTTGTTCAAAATCCATTTACCTTTATTTAGGTAATAACATTTCACTTTCCTTCATATGTCTCCTTTTGTTGGCTGCACACAAGATGTCCTATTCTCAACAACAAAAAGATAAACAACCCAATTAAAATATGGGCAGAGGACTTGAACAGACATTTCTTTAAGGAATATATAGAAAAGGCCCACAGGCACACAATAAGATACTTAACATCATTAGTCATTAGGGACATGTAAATCAAAGTCATGCGATATTACTTCACACCTTAAAAAAAAAAATTCTTGGCCAGGATGTATATATATTAGAATCATAGTATATTGCTGATGGGAATTTAAAATGGTACAGCTACTGTGCATACGAGTTTGGTAATTTCTCAAAAAGTTAAACGTAGAACTACCACATGACACAGCAACCCCACTCTTAGGTATATAACCCTAAGATCTGAAAACACAAACTCAAATAAATATTTGTACATGGATAGTCACAGCAGTGCTATTCACAATAGCCAAAGATGGAGACAACCCAAATGTCCATCAATAGATGAATGGATAAACAAACTGTAATATATATATATATATATATATATATATATATATATATATATATATATATATATATATATGTAAGGCCAACTGGCCCGAGGCAGGGGAACACAATCAGATTCACAGGTTGCATCAGACCGAAACTCTCTGCACCACCCAGTTCCAGAAACTGACATGGAGACTTTCCAGACCACCCAGTTCCAGGAACTGACCTGGGGACTTTGCACCCGGCCCAGCCTTTCCGCCTTTCGAGGGGCGGGACTAACGGTCCCCCAGGATACCCGAAAAGACCACCAAATAAGGAATACCCTGCGCCCTCCCAGATTCACCACACCCCTTTCCCTTCTTCCCTTATAAAATCTTGCCCAACCCTTGCCCGGGTGCGACTTCTCTGGCCCCTTTCTCTCGGACCAGTGAACCTCGCCCGGCAGCGCTCCCTAATAAAGCTCACTTGAAGCTTTCCTCTGTTTCGCGGTGCCGTTTGTTAAGATCCGACCTTGCAATATGCAGTGGAATATTATTCCGTATTGTAATACTATTCCACAGAAAATAATGAAACACTGACACATGCTATAACAAGGATGTCTGTATGGATTTGGAGACATAAAGCAAGTTGTCAGTTGTTAGGGGCTGAGGGAAAGGAAGAATGAGAAGTAACAGCTTGATAAGTATGTGGTTTTATATGGGGGCAATGAAAATGTTTTAGAACTAAATAGAAATGGTGGTTGTACATCATCATGAATGTAAATGCTTCTGAATTCTTTTGTTAATGTTGTTATGTGAATTTCAGCCCAACTGAAAAAAATAAAAAGATTACCAAAAAAAGAAAAGACATTCTTTTCTCCTTTGTCCAAGGGTGTAACCACATGACAAAGTTGGACAATGTCTTTTACTGGGACTTTAATCATTAAATATGAAATGAAATTATAAGAAAATGGTTAACCCTCTTTCATTACAATGGAAGTGTTATACTGGTGATGATTTTTATTGGTATTATAATTAAGGCTGTGATTCCTATTAATGTATACTTTTTTTTAATACCCTATGGAACCAAATATATCTCTATGCACAGAATACAGACTAAATCTATGGGGTAGGGTTTCTGAAGCCTCTAAATCTAAATATCAATTAGGCTCATGAAGTTGAAACCAAACCCTGTGGGGCTCCTGGGCATGGAAGCCTTTCACACAGTTGCTAATCTGTTGCAGAGACAAGGGAGGAGCAGCCAAGAAACAACAGTGCAGCCTTGGGGCAGGTCCTGGTTCCTCCTCAAGGGATACAATATCTTTGAGCTCTTTACAGAACTAAAACACCTAACAAATGGAAGATGTTAGCATTCTTCATTCCAGAGAAGATTAAAGGAACCTTGAGAATCTCATCAAGAGACCACCTGAGGCCAGATAAAAAGAACCAGAAAAGCTCAAATCCTCCCAGGTGGGGACACACAGTTTTGAGGGGCCTGCTGTGTCCCCCTTTGCTTGGCAAAGCAATAAAGCTATTTTTTTTTTATATGGACCATTTTTAAAGTCTTTATTGAATTTGTTACAGTATTTCTTCTGTTTTATGATTTGGTTTTTTTGGCCACAAGGCATGTGGGATCTTAGCTCCCGGACCAGGGATTGAACTCACACCCCCTGCACTGGAAGGCAAAGTCTTAAGCACTGGACCACCAGGGAAGCCCCAAGCTATTTTTTTCTACTTCACCCAAAACTCTGTCTCCAAGGTTCAATTTGGCACTGGTGCACAGAGGCCACGTTTTTGGCATCAAAGCTTTGTGCTTTCAGACATGGATACAGCTGCTAGCTTCATCATCATTTCTTCAGACCTCACCCTGTGTTTATCTTATGGCAAATTTATGGAAATATTCTCATATTCTTAACCCTGTGCCACACTGCTCTCTTTTTTTTTTATGAACAGGGCACCTATAACCTCAAAGTGTTCCTAGAAAATACAAATTTGCCATAGTGAAACCTAGTATTCCTCTGCTGAAAACTCTTTTATAGTCCTTTGAAAAGGAAATTCTCACTAACTTGACCCTGTATAATTCAAGTTTGGAAATTAGAGATAAAATACTTAAGACACCAGAGTTTATTTTCACTGTTAACTTTCAAAATGTTTCCAACAATATTGATCTTTCTTTTAAAATTTTTATCCAATCTGTACTATAAATTTCTCATCTATGTCATCTATTGATTTAGGATTTATAGTTACTCCTCATTAATCAAGGAGATTGCCAAATTGCTCAGTTTTTTTCCTGTCCAATTCAAATTCTTTCATATCTCTGGTGACTTGAAAGTTCAACTTCAAATTTTCAAAGTGGTTATTTACCACATAGAAGTTAAACGTACAGTTGAACCTTGAATGACATGGGTTTGAACTGCAAGGGTCCATTTATATGCAGATTTTTTTCAACAGTAAATACAACACTACTATACCATCCGAGGTTAGTTGAATCTGCATATATTCAACCACAGATACAGAGGAACTATGTAACAGTGTGGGTTGACTATAAGTTATCTTGGATTTTCAACTATATGGACACTCAGTGTCCCTAGTCCCTGAGTTGTTCAAGGGTCAACTGTACTTTATTTCAGTGGTCCCCAACCTTTTTGGCACCAGGGCCCGGTTTCCTGGAAGACAATTTTTCTATGGACTGGTGGCAGGGGAGGGGGGGTGCGGGAGGAGATGTTTCAGGCAGTAACTCAAGCCATGGGGAGCAGCAAATGAAGCTTTGCTCACTCACTGCTCACCTCCTGCTGTGCGGCCCGGCTCCTAGCAGGCCGCAGACCTGTACCAGGCCACGACTCGGGGTTTAGAGACCCCTGCTTTATTTGATTATTGAATCCAATACACCTAAGATTTCAGAATAATTGTCTGTAATAACTGCAAAATCTCTACCTCCAATACTGATCTCTCAGTCCCTCACCTAGTGCACATCCCAATCTAGAAATCTCCCAGGCATTTCAAAATTAACTTGATCAAACTTAAATTTTAAACAGGTTCCTTTCTCACAGTGAATCTTCCTATCATCCAATCATAAACCAATGAGTCACCCTTGACCTTTACCTCCCTCTTGTAGCTTATCAGTCACCTCATCTTAAAATTTCTACCATAAGAATTCTGTCTTGAATCCATCTATATCCATGTCTACTCCTTAGTTGGTGTCTTAACCATTTCTTACTTAGATTATTGAAACACTTCAATTGTGGGTCTTATCTATGAGTTCTCAGTAAGCCTCAAGGTTAGATCTTTTTAAAAGGCAGATGTGATCAGATGTAATTTGCATTTAAGCATTCTATAAATTATTATACTTGTCATTTTAAATTAAAAATCCTTAAAATATATTTTTTACCATAACTCTGCACATTATTTTTCATATTTAGATATCTGCATGCTTTTATTCAGTCCTAAGCCTTTGTATATGGTGTTCCTTTTGCCCTTAATGCTCCTTACCAATCCTTATTTTGCTATTCATTCTAAAGAAATAAGTTCTGGTTAACTACCTCCTAGAAGCTTTATTCTCTCTGCCACCCTGCTACCATTTACATAGACATTTATGTTGTCATATAATCCAATCATCTTTATCACTGCACTTACCAATTTACTTTCTACATAAAATGCTTTGCAAGATATCAAACTATACATGACCCTACAGGTCTGTGACTACATAAATAAATGAATTTACTGAGTCAAATTTTTAAGTAACAAGTATTTTAAAGTATCCATAGAAAATATCTGTGGAAAGTGATAAAAGCTTTATAATGTGGATGAATTACTTATGTTTGCAGTGGGGAATGTTTACAATTGGAAATGCAGTTGTAAACAAGAGAGCTAGTTCTTTTCTTTGAGGATCTTAACTTATTGACTCATGGGGAGAAAAAGAAAGAAAATGTAAACCAAAAACACACAAAATTCCTTATAAGTGTAGTAGGTTTTCTGAAGGATAAAGAAATAGGAGTGACACAACAGAGAGTTATTGCTTTTTGAGAAGGTGTTTTGTTTTAGATAATCAGAGGAGTCCTCTTGGAAGTGGTGTCATTTTAACTGAGATCTGAATGATAAATGGCGGTCAGGCTCACAGTCATCCAGGAGGAAAGTGCACAGGATGATAAAATGGCTGGTGGCAGGCCCTGAGATAGGAGTAATTTGGCATGTTTATGGAAGTGAAAAGGAGCTAGTGTGACTGGAATGTGGAAAATGAGGCTGAGGAGGTATATGTGTGTTTACTCATACATTTTTAAAATTTATTTGATTGAAGTATAGTTGATTTACAATGTTATGTGAATTTCTGCTGTACAGCAAAGTGATTCAGTTATATATATATATACACACACTTTTCCACATTCTTTTCCATTATGGTTTATCAAAGGATATTAAATATAGTTCTCTGTGCTATACAGTAGGACCTTGTTGTTTACCCATTCTAAATACAGTAGTTTCCATCTACTAATCCCAAACTTCCAATCCAACCCTCCCCCACCCCCTTCTCCTTAGTAACCACAAGACTGTTTTCTGTAGTCACAGAAGATATTTTTAATTTTGATTTTGTTATGTTATCACACAAGGACAATGGGATGCATCGAAAGTTTATAAAACAAAGAAATTATATAATATAAGCTATTTTTAAAGGCCATTCTAGATGATGTAAGGCAATTATAAGGGGCCACGGTGGGCTGTGCCAAGAAAGGAAGCAGGGGGACAATAAAAAGGTTATTGTATTCATCTGGTCAAGCAATCAATGAAAGAGGGCTAGGGTGGAAGCAGTGGAGATGATTATATCTTTTTTAAGGTAGTCTGAATAAGAATTGCTGATTCATTATATTATAAGGGTGGGTTGTAGGAAGGAAGAATATAGACTGTACCCTAAGTCATTTTCTTTACAATTAGATGGATGGACATGGCATTTACTGATACAGCGGAGAAAGGGGAAATGTAAATCACCTGGTTTTCATTAATCTGGACGTGCCTAACATGACCCAAATGGAGACATTAGGTAGACCTATGTTAACACAATAGGATGTCAAAATTTGAAATTTTGAATAAGATATAAATATTGAGCAGATATCAAATACCAAAGTAACTTTTGGTTAGACCTTCCTGGGGGCTGTAAAACAAAAATATCTGAGGATTAGATTACTTACTTTTGTGAGTATTTACGGTGCTATGTGGCTGGAAACTGAGAAAGTTGTTCAAGGAGATCTATTTGGTGAAAGCTGCTATTGTACAGTAAGTCCCACTCTTCTTTAAAGAGTTTAATGGAATTATTTGGAGAGCTTGATGTATTTCCCAACAGTTAGGAAAAGCATACTGAACAGGCATTTTAAGCCTTCTTGGGAAATCTACAGGATGAGAGATGGGCTGACTATCTGCTTTGGTGGCAGAGCAAAAGGGAGTGGCTGCTGCTTTGGGATCCACCTCCACTCACAGAGATATCTCAGGAAGAGAATGTTTGAGTGGACCTTACGGATCAGTTGTGGGCCATGTAGGAGAGAGAGATACCTACTCATGCAGACTGCCTAAAGTGATATGGAAATTAGAAGTTGAATAGAGACCTTTTGAGTGTATGGCTATGAAAAAAGAGTAAGCAACTGCAGGACTAGACTGGATTTGCTAACATCAAGACTGTGTGTGTGTGTGTGTGTGTGTGTGTGTGCGTGTGTGTGTGTGTGCGTGGGAGAGGGTGAAGATTCTCCAAAGTACCAGTAAAATTCCTCATTTAGGAAACAGTAAGATTTAAACAATTTCTAAACATAGACATGGTAATAGCACTGTTCAATAATATTAATAAAGAAATTCCCTCCCCCACCTGACCTCTACTTTCTCCCAGTTTCCCATAAATAATAAAAAGAATAGAAATATAATATAGTATATTATATACTTACTAATATATAGTTTATACTTAACTAGTAAGGGTACTAATCATACCCTTAATAATCGACAGGATATACTGTCAATTAATAAAGAATCTAGTCTGCAGCAGGACTTGGCTGGGAGGGAGGAGAAGTTCAGAGTTCTTCTTATTATATAAATAAAACATTTTTAATCTAAATTGAGATCATGTTTGCAATTATAATGATCATAGAACTTTTTGGTACCCAAGAATAATAAAGAAAATCATGTGGCCTCACAAGTTTTCACCCAATTGAAAGGGAAGGGCAGAAGACAATAATGGAGCTCTACGAAGCCAAATGGAGCGCTATGGAAGCCAAATGGAGCGCTATGGAAGCCAAAAACATCTATTTAGAATTTCATGCGGTAACAGTGAATGAGAGGTAAATGCATACTCTTCTTATTTCTGTTGGTTCTGAGAAGCCACATGCTGCGTCTCAGAAAAGGATACAATCATAAGGAATAATGTCATCTAGGACTACATTTTCTAATTTCAGAAATATCAGCTATCCAGCAAATTTCTAGACCTGTCATGTGTTTTTCTTTAATTAAAAAAAATTCTATTTAGAGGAAATAACTATGTCAATGGAAATGGAAGAATTATTTAGCAACAAAGAGGTAATTAACTACATTTTAAAAAATATTAAATCAGTCTCACTTAAAATTCAATCTAAGCAAACATACATAGTGTTGCAAGTAAGGATAAAATCAGATGCTAAAGCTATGGGATATAATGGGGGAAAAAGCATAAATACTGGACTCACACAAACGTGGTACTGAATCCAGGCTTCAGTAATTTTAAAGTGTGGAACTTAGAAATACTCCCAAAAGGAAAAATATACCTGCCTCATGTTTTTATCTTGCAGATCTGTGAAGTGATTCAGGCAAAGTACCTTACGTAAGCACTCAAAATATACTTTCATCATATTTTGTAAAGAACTTATTTTTCCAAGTCATACTTCATAAATATTGTATTGCTAAATATATAAAAGCATACAAATCTGAAAAACGCACCCTTTACTTAAATCTCAGATACAGCTTGTGCACTTATAAACTCATGAAAAGCTTACTTTAGTCATGAAGGTATTCTCTGATTTTTTTGCACTGCTATTTCTTCAAATTATTAATAAGCTTTAAAGACAGATTTCACTTCATTGAAAGATTTCACTCTCACAGGCTCTGCTGCTCACCCCCAGGGCATCCTCTCCCTGTAGCCAATTGCTTCATCCAACTGATTCATTGCACAGTTGTTACAGTTCATTAGAAGAATGAGCGATGCTGATAATTCAGCAGATGAAATTCCGTGGTCTCTATATGATTCAGCTACCACTGTGAGTTTTGTCCTGTGGAACAGGGAAGCATGTGAGAGAGTAAAGAAAATATGGTGCTTGCTTTCAGCCCTTAGGTTTGGATGGGTATACCCTTTGTAAATCAAATCAATAAATATTTCTCAAGAGTTTCAAGTTGTTGAGTTTTCTTTCAAAATTATTTTGACCATCACTGTTTAACAGCAAGAGATTTTCACTATGACCCAATCGTGAGTTGTTTTTATTTTTTTCTGGAAACACTGATCTCTATAGGTGTAGCAACAATGTAATTTTAATACCAAGAAAGGTACTATAAAATATAAAATAATTAATAAAGTATGGCAGTATAGTATAGAGAAAATTGTAACTATTTAGTGTGTGCTTGACAGTGTGTTAGGTACTCAAACTTCATTAGTAAACAAGACAGGCATAGGATGTGAGGAAAGAAAGATAGGAAGCATTAAAAAGTGATGTACTGCTAGTCTTGCTACCACTTAATGAGTAGGAACAATGAGAGATATGGTTGATCAGAAGATTTACACACTATACACACAGGATTTGTCTGACTGGACTAGGAGGTCGAACTAGTCTTTGGTATAATCTATGGGAGAGAGGAAAGAGGAAAAGTTTATCTACTCATTCCAACTGCTCAAAGTTCAACTTATAAGGAGATGATTCCTTTTCTATTCTGAATTCTATCACCTGACCCACTTGAAGGCCCTCAGAATATCAGACCCCATGTTTTGTGGTGTGCTGTTTCATCTAAATCCAGAAAATGTGGGAAAATTTTGAACTTCTGATTATGCGACTTTGGGCCAGATAGCAAGGAGGAGGGCCTGGCATCCTCAGGGCATGTCTCTTGTAGCTTTTGGATGCAGTGTGAGAAGAAAGTAGCACTGCAACAATGAAGGTACCAATCAAGGGAAAATGAGGTGGTTCCTAAGAATTATTTCCAACAGAATGTCATGCATTTTATGTAGACAGCAGGGCAAAAATCTGTCAAAGAGTAACTTATCAATACCTGTTTGATAGTTAATGAGTGATTGACTGAATGAAAGAATGACTAAGAGTCATGTACTAAACAACTGTTTTGTGAGATACAAAAGATAGGAAAATGGTGACAAAAGAAAAATAAAGATTAAATACATAAATTATTTTTCTATAAATGATGCTCTATTTTCAGTTTGTCGTAGAGCTGCAATTTTTGTCCCTATTACAGATTTTGAAAAAGAATAATTCCTATTTGACTATTGAGAAGAACTATGGAGAATTATAAAGAAAAACCACACTGTTCATTAATATGCTGGAAAAGAAAGCAATCAATCATCCGGTTAACTCGGCTAAAATAAAAGACAAATGGAATATTTGCATAGTCTTCATTTTAATAAAGAAAGTATACATAATTTACCTTGCCTAATCTTTCTTAATCTGAGCAATCAAATTTGTCTTTTCCAAGCTATTTATATCAAGATAAAAGAGCCAACTACATATTTTCAAAGTTCAAGTTGCCATCAACCTAACTTCTCCCCTCTAACATGCAGGAAAAAAGTGCAAGTAAAATTAGTGATACTGAACTCCTACTGTTATATTTGATATTTTAATGAATTAACTAAATGATTTTGGAAATGTGTACAACTGTTCCCAAATAACAAAGTTTCTCAAAAACATGTTTTAAGGTTCCATCCATTGTTGTGTTCTATGAGTCTGTATTTTTGAAAACGTGTTTTGCAGGGATCCTAATTCAGCAAGTCTGGCAGGACTACACAGACTATTGTAATTTGTTACATGGTTTTACTATGCCATGTGAGTAAAGCTTTATTCTGGCTCCCTCCAAGCCAGAATTATATTCTCCAGAAACATAATACTTTATTATTACAACAGGGCCAGGAATTTTCTTTCATCAGGTTCACAAATTATGTGTTTCTGTTATAGAAATTATATATGTATCACCAAAGTATATATTACACAACCCCCAATTTTCTCATCAATAAAGTAAGTCAGATAATAATATATGGTTAACTTGCAAGCATTTGTCATATGAAATTTCCTTAAGCACACAAATGATTGTACTACTTCATAAATCTGAGCTTCTTAATACTCCCTAATGCCTAGAGAATAAAGTTGAACCACTACAGCTATCTATTCAAAATCATCCAGGATCTAAACCAGAGTACTCCATAAAGTAGTGATTACAGGAAGTACAGATTCTTATGGTGAGTGTGTTATTTGGGCATGAGGGTGCAATGGCAGTTAAGATAGGAAGAAAGTTTTCATTCAAAATTTGAAAATGCTTTGGTCACCATGATGAAGATTTTTATTACTTGGACACTGAAGAGTCCAGACAGCTATGAAACTGAAAATTTCCCTGTGTTCATACACCTTTCTCCTACGCAGGGTATATATTTTTCTTACACAGGATATTGACATCTGTAAGTCTCCATGTAGACATTGTCAGGCTAGACTTTTCTGACTGCACTGGACACATGAACAACTTCTCAGATCTCTAAGTACTACCTGAGATACAGTTTTAGACTTGCTACATTCAGAGGTTCATGATTGGATTTTGTCTTGTGCTTAACTGTAAAGCATGATGCTTTACCCAAGTATGCAATAGAAAGAAATGGCCTGTAGGGATTAGCATAACTTATACTTTTTCCCCAGTAGAAAATATAAAAATATATTTTATTATTTGGATGAAATAAACATCACATGGGACAACCAGGTAACCGGACCACATTAATTGAGCTTTTCTTTTGTCCGTATAGTTTCAGCAAAAGAACCATTTCAAAATCAATTGCAACTTACAAAATTTGGTTTTAATATGCATCATTCCCCAGAGCCAAATTTTAATTTGAGTTTTCTGGTTAGTTACATATTTGAGGCCTCTGCAGACTAAACTGTGTACTTAGAGCTTAGGAATTTATGAGACAACCTTAGTATTCTCATTAGAAACAGCATGTCCAAAATCATTACTCAGCCTACAGGCCCCTTAGCCAATAGAGAGACCTAATGGAGAAATCTAATGGAGACCTTGTAATATATTTTAGTTGTCCTGGCTGCTATATATACCTTCTCAAGAGGAAGGTCCATATATTTTGATGAGAACAAATTATAACCCTGTTTCCCAAGTTGCTTTTATCTCCACTGAGCTTGAACCTACAATGGTGTTGTGCACTCAGCACATCTAAACTGATGATGGCCTATGTGCAGCACACAGAAGTTTGAAACCAATTGCCTGAAGTTTTTCTAACTGCTGCCACATGTCTACATGTTCTTTTAAAAACAGTAACAGGAAGAAAAGGGTAATAATTGTGAGGGGGCAAGAATGGAGCTTATGGGATGCTGATAATATTATTACATTTCTTTATCTGAGAAAAGGTTATACATAGATGTCTATGTTGTGGCTCAGAATTTGTGCACTTTTCTATATGTATGATAGCAGCAATAAATTTTTTTTTACATGGCCACTTGTATAATAGTTTCATGAAATTGAAACCAACTGCTTGAAGATTTCTTACCTGCTACCATTATGCCTACATCTCAATCTTCTCTTGGTTAAACAACAATGAAAACAACAACAAACATAACCTAGCTCTTTTGGGGCACAGAATGAGCTCATGAGAGTACTAATAGCTATGTCTTTGTTCCAAGAAGCTGATTTTCGCAAAACTGTTGTTATGCATTTTATTCATATGATACTGCAGCAGCTAGTAAATGGAAAATTCAAGCTGTCCATGGGATTGCTTTAAACTATCATCTCTTAAATATTTATTAACAGTTGGATATATGGCTTTAGAGCTCAAGGATGAGAATATAACTATCAGGATATTTATGACAGTTAATACAATGAGAATGGATGAAAGTGCCTAGAGAGAGAGAGCATAAAGTGAGAAGAAAAGTTGTCCAGGAATACAGCTGGGAGAAGTGCCAAGATTTAAAGGGCAAATAGGGAAAGATGACCCAGGAGAAAATACTGAGGAGGAAAAGCTACCTAAGTAGGTAAACATTAGCAGTGTGTCATCAGGGTCCAAATGGGGGAAATGAGGCAAAATGCAGAGTCAACAGTTAAAGTTGCTGCCCTTGAACATGTCTAAAGCTAAAAGGAAGGAGGCAGTAATGGCAAAGCTAAAAATACATGTGAGAATGGCAATCTAGAATCCAGGTATAAGAAATTCACTTTAATCAAAGTTATGAATTTAGTAGACCTTAAATGCCATATATTTTAGTCATGTTGTCTAGTATGATTTTTACCACAATACTACAAGAAAGGAACTAATCAGTGTCAGAAACTATGCCATCACCCTGAGAGTAACTAGAATGCACTGTGCAGTTACTCACACATCTACCATACTATCACTCCATGCTAATTTATCTCATGTTAATCATGAAAATTTTCCAGGGATCTTTTAATTTTATTCTGGTCTAGGGTTTAGCATGATATTCTTATAATATCTGTACGTATTTGCATATGTTGGAAGAGATGTTGTTAAATGATAAGTACACCCATTATATTTAAACTGTTTTATGCCTCACAAAAACAAATATATATATAATTATGAAAATTGAATATTTTATTAAAACTTATTTCAGAATAAACTCCTTTGTGAGTATTTTATGGTAAGAGATCCAAGGCAAACAAGTAAATGTACCTTCATGCACAATGAGGGTACAAAGAGAGTGAGTCCTAAGAGTCTTCAAAAGAAATTTTCTGAAGTTACATGCATTGATTTGATTAGTTATATTCACGAAGATCAATTAATATAGTAGGCAAGAAAGGATGAAATTTATAAAGGAGACACTTTAATCCATATACCATAAAGTGGAACCACACAGTAACTTTACATAGACAGTTTCATGGTTGCTAATTACAGAACAGGATTTCATTTTTTTGTAAACGCTTTCACATCTGATTTTACCTAAAATATTCTTTTAAATGGTTATAATTTTTAAATTCCTTGTCCTTTTGCACCTAAATCAACAGCCCTGTCTTCCCTTATCTATAATTTGTAAGGCTTTCATCTTCACAGCTATGGGCAGAATTCCATTTGTATGAACTGAATCAGAAAGTGCAGGGGCTAAAGAAATCCATCTGTAAAAACTGAAAGAGAAAGTGCAGAGGCTAATACAAATATATGGTATAATTGATTTTTAAGAAAGGAATACGAAGCCTATAATAGCTTTCTTTATACTGATTATATCACTCTCAAGCTTAAAATTATTTAGTATCTCCCCTTTGCCAAGGTTGTTAGAATGTTAAACAGGTCTTCCATAGTCTGTCTTCTTATTCTTCCAGCCTCACATCTCATCAGGTCCTCTTGGACCCTAGGCTTTGGCCATGCTGAACTATATGCAGTTCTCCTAATGCCCCAGATCATTTCAAAGCTCTATAAATTTGCACAATTAAACCCTTTATAAATATTAGCTTCTTTTTGTACCTGAAATGCTTTCTCTCCTTATCTACTTACTGGTCATTCTTTTTTAGCAGGCACTTCAGTGCCCTTCCTGATAACTCCCTCTTTGTATAGAACTGTCTTCTCCCTCCATTTTGACCCAAAATATAGTGATACAAATTTCAAACTCAGTTTCTTTTACATACTACCACATCTGTTTAAATTCTTTGCCCCTATAACACTTGGAGTACTTTGAAGACAAGGATCCTGACTGACTCACCTCAGTATCCTGTGCATCTTGTATAACTCTAAATACCATTAAAAATATCTATGGAATAAAGAGCCCAGAAATATACCCCCACAAATAGGCTCAAGTGACTTTTGACAAAGATACAAAAGCAATTCAATGAAGGGAATATAATCTGTCAAACAACTGGTGTTGGGACAACTGGACATAAATAAGAAAAAGAAAAGAAAAAGAACCTTGACCTAAACCCCACAAATTTACATAAAATTTAACTCGAAATTGATTATAGACTTAAATGAAAAATAAACACCATTAGGGAAATCCAAATTAAAACTACAACAAGATATCACTACATACCTATTAGAATGCCTAAAATTAAAAAAAAAAAAACGTGAAACATCACATACTGGCAGGAATGCAGAGAAACTGAATCACTGATACATTGCTGATAGGGATGTAATATTGTACAGCCACTCAGGAAGATATTTGGGCAGCTTCTCATAAAAATAAATATGAACCTATCCTATTACTCAGTAATCATATTCTGGGCATTTTCCCCAAAGAAATAAAACTTAGATTCACAAATGTTCATAATAGCTTTATTTTTAATAACCCAAAACTGGAAAGAACCAAGATGACCTTCAATACATATTAATACATACATAACATGGAATATTACAGAGGAATAAAAAGGAATGCACTATTGATACATATAAATACTTGAATGAATCTTCAGGGAATTATGTTGAGTGAAAAAAGCCAATATCAAAGATTACTACGGTATGACTCCATTTATATAACATTATAAAATGACAAAATTTTAGAAATGGGTAAGAGATTAGTGATTTCCAGGTGTTAGGATCTGGGTAAGGGAAGAAAGAAGATGATTATGATTATAAAAGGGCAATATGAGGGATCCTTGCGACAACTGAACTGCTCAATATCTTGATTGTGGTAGTAGACATGTGATATAATGTTATGTAATTATACAAAACTAAACACACACACACACAAACATGAGTACAAATAAAATTGAGAAAATCTGAAAAAGATCAGTGGATGTTACCAGTGTTAATATTTTGGTAATATTATAGTTTTACAAAATGCTTACCATTGGGGGAAACTGGTAAAGGGTATATGGCATCTATATGTATTATTCCTACAACTGCATGTGAATCTACAATTATCTCAATACAATTTTCAATAAAATATACTAGTTGAACAAATTCACTGGTTTTTGTACACACTAAATACTTTAATAAGACCTATGAAAACACAAAATGAGAAAACTTACTTTCAGTCATATATTTTAATGAGCCTAATTCATTTTTTACATTAAACTTAAAAAAATTTTTTTGAGATAACTGTAGTTTTTTGCTGGGACTTTTTTTTTGGAAAGAGGGATGCTTTCACTCATCAGCATTTCCAGTTTCCAGCTTCTTAAGCTCCAAGTCTGCAGTATAAGAGGCCAAAAGGAAGCCCAAATAACTCATCATCATGCTGTTCCTCATGTCCTCAAGTCCCTAGCCAGTCTGCCTTCTCTTCACCTTTCAGGATCTCCTTATGTTTGCTTTGTATATAATGTCCAGGGTTTTTTGGATATACTTAGCAGAAGAAATAGGGAAAAGTACACCTACTACATCTTCCTGTGGAAGTGGAAGAACTGAAATCAACTTTTAGTTCTTCTAAATGAAAAAGAATGCTGCTACCAAGAAATACCGAAGGACAATAAAATAAAATTCAGAAAGCTTAAAATACTATATTAGGTTTACCAAACAGCATACAGCTTGTGAGTTTGTGTGTACAATATAAGGAAAAAGTTAGGCATGGACCATTGTTTATAGCAAGCGACCTAGTTATCGCATAAGATTTTAGTAGATGGTTTCTTAAAAAAAATTGTTAGGGAAAAAAACGCTACATTTTTTAAACAGTAAAAATAGAATATTAATTACAAAACCTTTGTACATAATTTAATTCTGCTTGTTTTTCTGTGGTAATGAGAATGATTTGGAGTGACTGAATAATAATAGATTAAAACATCTCTTTAGGGTGGAGGGGTGGAGGGGGAAAGCTTCGGGGCTGCGGAGGAGAGCATAGCTACAGGGGTGTGGAGGGCAAAGCCGAGAGATTCCCGCACAGAGGATCAGTGCCAACCAGCACTCACCAGCACGAGAGGCTTGTCTGCTCACCCAACTGGGCGGGTGGGGCAGGGAGCTGAGGCTCAGGCTCCGGTAGGAGCGCCAGGAGAGGACTGGGGTTGGCGGCGTAAACACAGCCTGCAAGGGGTTAGTGCACCACGGCTAGCCGGGAGGGAGTCCTGGGAAAAGTCTGGACCTGCCGAAGAGGCAAGAGACTTTTTCTTCCCTCTTTGTTTCCTGGTGCGCAAGGAGAGGGGATTAAGAGCACTGCTTAAAGGAGCTCCAGAGACGGCTAAAAGCGCGGACCCCAGAGACGGGCATAAGACGCTAAGGCTCTTGCGGCCGCCACCAAGAAGCCTGTGTGCGAGCACAGGTCACTAGCCACACACCCCTTCCAGGGAGCCCGTGCAGCCCGCCACTGCCAGGGTCCCAGGATCCAGGGACAACTTCCCCGGGAGAACGCACGGCACGCCTCAGGCTGGTGCAATGTCCTGCGGCCTCTGCCGCCGCAGCCCCCGCACTGCATGCCCCTCCCTCCCCCCTGGCCTGAGTGAGCCAGAGTCCCCAAAGCAGCTGCTCCTTTAACCCCGTCCTGTCTGTGCAAAGAACAGACGCCCTACAGCGACCTACATGCAGAGGCGGGGCCAAATTCAAAACTGAGCCCCGGGAGCTGTGAGAACAAAGAAGAGAAAGGGAAATCTCTCCCAGCAGCCTCAGAAGCAATGGATTAAAGCTCCACAATCAACTTGATGTACCCTGCATCTGTAGAATACATGAATAGACAACGAATCATCCCAAATTGAGGAGGTAGACTTTGAGATCAAGATTTATGATTTTTTCCCCTTTTCCTCTTTTTGTGAGTGTGTATGTGTATGCTTCTGTGTGAGATTTTGTCTGTATAGCTTTGCTTCTACCATTTGTCCTAGGGTTCTATCCCTCCGTTTTTTTGGTTTTTTAAAAAATTGTTTTTCTTAGTAATTATTTTTTATCTTAATAACTGTATTTTATCTTACTTTATTTTACTTTATCTTCTTTCTTTCTTTCTTTCTTTCTTTCTTTTCTTTCTTTCCTTCCTTCCTTCCTTCCTATCCTCCTTTAGACAATGAATCATCCCAAATTGAGGAGGTGGACTTTGAGAACAATATTTATGATTTTTTCCCCTTTTCCTCTTTCTGTGAGTGTGTATGTGTATGCTTCTGTGTGAGATTTTGTCTCTATAATTTGCTTCCACCATTTGTCCTAGGGTTTTATCCGTCCTTCTTTTTTTAAATTTTTTTCTTAATAATTATATTTTATTTTAATAACTTTATTTTATTTTATCTTACTTTATTTTATATTACTTTATCTTTTCTTTTTTCCTTCCTTCCCTCCTTCCTTCCTTCCCTCCTCCCTCCCTCCCTCCCTCCGTTCTTCCTTTCTTTCTTTCTCTCTCTCTCTCTCTCTCTTTCTTTCTTTCTTTCTTCTTCTAATTCTTTCTTTCTACTTTTTCTCCCTTTTATTCTGAGCCGTGTGGATGAAAGGCTCTTGGTGCTGCAGCCAGGAGTCAGTGCTGTGCCTCTGAGGTGGGAGAGCCAACTTCAGGACACTGGTCCACAAGAGACCTCCCAGCTCCACATAATATCAAAGGCGAAAATCTCCCAGAGATCTCCATCTCAACACCAGCACCCAGCTTCACTCAACGACCAGCAAGCTACAGTGCTGGACACCCTATGCCAAACAACTAGCAAGACAGGAACACAACCCCACCTATTAGCAGAGAGGCTGCCTAAAATCATAATAAGGCCACAGACACCCCAAAACACACCAACAGACGTGGACTTGCCTACCAGAAAGACAAGATCCAGCCTCATCCACCAGAACACAGGACCTAGTCCCCTCCACCAGGAAGCCTAGACAACCCACTGAACCAACCTTAGACACTGGGGACAGATGGCAAAAACAACAGGAACTACGAACCTGCAGCCTGCAAAAAGGAGACCCCAAACACAGTAAGATAAGCAAAATGAGAAGACAGAAAAACACTCAGCAGTGGAAGGAGCAAGGTAAACACCCACCAGACCTAACAAATGAAGAGGAAATAGGCAGTCTACCTGAAAAAGAATTCAGAATAATGATAGTAAAGATGATCCAAAATCTGGGAAATAGAATAGACAAAATGCAAGAAACATTTAACAAGAACCTAGAAGAACTAAAGATGAAAGAAGCAATGATGATCAACATAATAAATGAAATTAAAAATACTCTAGATGGGATCAATAGCAGAATAACTGAGGCAGAAGAACGGATAAGTGACCTGGAAGATAAAATAGTGGAAATAACTACTGCAGAGCAGAATAAAGAAAAAAGAATGAAAAGAACTGAGGACAGCCTCAGAGACCTCTGGGACAACATTAAATGCACCAACATTCAAATTATAGGGATTCCAGAAGAAGAAGAGAAATAGAAAGGGACTGAGAAAATATTTGAAGAGATTATAGTTGAAAACTTCCCTAATATGGGAAAGGAAATAGTTAATCAAGTCCAGGAAGCACAGAGAGTCCCATACAGGATAAATCCAAGGAGAAATACACCAAGACACATATTAATCAAACTGTCAAAAATTAAATACAAAGAAATCATATTAAAAGCAGCAAGGGAAAAACAACAAATAACACACAAGGGAATCCTCATAAGGTTAACCACTGATCTTTCAGCAGAAACTCTGCAAGCCAGAAGGGACTGGCAGGACATATTTAAAGTGTTGAAGGAGAAAAACCTGCAACCAAGATTACTCTACCCAGCAAGGATCTCATTCAGATTTGATGGAGAAATTAAAACCTTTACAGACAAGCAAAAGCTGAGAGAGTTCAGCACCACCAAACCAGCTTTACAACAGCTGCTAAAGGAACTTCTCTAGGCAGGAAACACAAGAGAAGGAAAAGACCTACAATAACGAACCCCCAAAAATTAAGAAAATTGGAATCGGAACATACATATCGATAATTACCTTAAATGTAAATGGACTAAATCCTCCCACCAAAAGACACAGATAGGCTGAATGGATACAAAAACAAGACACATATATATGCTGTCTACAACAGACCCACTTCAGACCTAGAGACACATACAGACTGAAAGTAAGGGGATGGAAAAAGATATTCCATGAAAATGGAAACCAAAAGAAAGCTGAAGTAGCAATTCTCATATCAGACAAAATAGACTTTAAAATAAAGACTATTAGAAGAGACAAAGACGGACACTACATAATGATCAAGGGATTGATCCAAGAAGAACATATAACAATTGTAAATATTTATGCACCCAACATAGAAGCACCTCAATACATAAGGCAAATACTAACAACCGTGAAAGGGGAAATCAACAGTAACACATTCATAGCAGAGGACTTTAACACCCCACGTTCACCAATGGACAGATCATCCAAAATGAATATAAATAAGGAAACACAAGCTTTAAATGATACATTAAACAAGATAGATTTAATTGATATTTATAGGACATTCCATCCAAAAACAACAGAATACATTTTTCTGAAGTGCTCATGGAACATTCTCCAGGATAGATCATACCTTGGGTCACAAGTCAAGCCTTGGTAAATTTAAGAAAATTGAAATTGTATCAAGTATCTTTTCCGACGACAACACTATGATACTAGATATCAATTACAGGAAAAGATCTATAAAAAATACAAACACGTGGACACTAAACAATACACTACTTAATAATGAAGTGATCACTTACGAAATCAAAGAGGAAATAAAAAATACCTACAAACAAATCCAATGGAGACAAAATGACCCAAAACCTAAGGGATGCAGCAAAAGCAGTTCTAATAGGGAAGTTTATAGCAATACAATCCTATCTTAAGAAACAGGAAACATCTCGAATAAACAACCTAACCTTTCACCTAAAGCAATTAGAGAAAGAAGAACAAAAAAACCCCAAAGTTAGCAGAAGGAAAGAAATCATAAGATCAGATCAGAAATAAATGGAAAAGAAATGAAGGAAACGATAGCAAAGATCAATAAAACTAAAAGCTAGTTCTTTGAGAAGATAAACAAAATTCATAAACCATTAGCCAGACTCATCAAGAAAAAAAGGGAGACTACTCAAATCAATAGAATTAGAAAGGAAAAAGGAGAAGTAACAACTGACACTGCAGAAATATGAAGGATCATGAGAGATTACTACAAGCAACTATAGGCCAATAAAATGGACAACCTGGAAGAATGGACAAATTCTTGGAAATGCACAACTGCCAAGATTGAATCAGGAAGAAATAGAAAATATGAACAGACCAATCACAAGCACTGAAATTGAAACTGTGATTAAAAATCTTCCAACAAACAAAGGCCCAGGACCAGATGGCTTCACAGGCTACTTCTGTCAGACACTTAGAGAAGAGCTAACACCTATCCTTCTCAATCTCTTCCAAAATATAGCAGAGGGAGGACCACTCCCAAACTCATTCTATGAGGCCACCATCACCTAGATACCAAAACCTGACAGTATGTAACAAAGAAAGAAAACTACAGGTCAATATCACTGATGAACACAGATGCAAAAATCCTCAACAAAATAGTAGCAAACAGAATCCAACAGCACATTAAAAGGATCATACACCATGATCAAGTGGGGTTTATTCCAGGAATGCAAGGATTCTTCAACATACACAAATCAATCAACGTGATACACCGTATTAACAAATTGAAGGAGAAAAACCATATGATCATCTCAATAGATGCAGAGAAAGCTTTTGACAAAATTCGACACCCATTTATGATAAAAACCCTGCAGAAAGTAGGCATAGAGGGGACTTTCCTCAACATAATAAAGGCCATATATGACAAACCCACAGCCAACATCATCCTCAATGGTGAAAAACTGAAAGCATTTCCACTAAGATCGGGAACAAGACAAGGTTGCCCACTCTCACCACTCTTATTCAACATAGTTTTGGAAGTTTTAGCCACAGCAATCAGAGAAGAAAAGGAAATAAAAGGAATCCAAATCAAAAAGAAGACATAAAGCTGTCACTGTTTGCAGATGACATGATACTATACATAGCGAATGCTTAAGATGCTATCAGAAAAGTACTAGAATTAATCAATAAATTTGGTAAAGTAGCAGGATACAAAATTAATGCACAGAAATCTCCGGCATTCCTATACTAATGATGAAAAATCTGAAAGTGAAATCAAGAACACACTCCCATTTACCACTGCAACAAAAAGAATAAAATATCTAGGAATAAACCTACCTAAGGAGACAAAAGACCTGTATGCAGAAAATTATAAGACACTGATGAAAGAAACTAAAGATGATACAAATAGATGGAGAGATATACCATGTACTTGGAAGAATCAACAGTGTGAAAATGACTCTACTACCCAAAGCAATCTGCAGATTCAATGCAATCCCTATCAAACTACCACTGGCATTTTTCACAGAACTAGAACAAAAAATCTCACAATTTGTATGGAAACACAAAAGACCCCGAATAGCCAAAGCAATCTTGAGAACGAAAAACGGAGCTGGAGGAATCAGGTTCCCTGACTTCAGACTATACTACAAAGCTACAGTAATCAAGACAGTATGGTACTGGCACAAAAACAGAAAGATCAATGGAACAGGATAGAAAGCCCAGAGGTAAACCCACGCACATATGGTCACCTTATCTTTGATAAAGGAGGCAGGAATGCACAGTGGAGAAAGGACAGCCTCTTCAATAAGTGGTGCTGGGAAAACTGGACAGGTACATGTAAAAGTATGAGATTAGGTCACTCCCTAACGCCATCCACCAAAATGGATTAAAGACCTAAATGTAAGGCCAGAAACTATCAAACTCTTAGAGGAAAACATAGGCAGAACACTCTATTACATAAATCACAGCAAGATCCTTTTTGACCCACCTCCTAGAGAAATGGAAATAAAAAGAAAAATAAACAAATGGGACCTAATGAAACTTCAAAGCTTTTGCACAGCAAAGGAAACCATAAACAAGACCAAAAGACAACCCTCAGAATGGGAGAAAATATTTGCAAATGAAGCAGCTGACAATGGATTAATCTTCAAAATTTACAAGCAGCTCATGCAGCTCAATATCAAAAAATCAAAGAACCTACTCCAAAAATGGGCAGAAGACCTAAATAGACATTTCTCCAAAGAAGGTATACAGACTGCCAACAAACACATGAAAGAATGCTCAACATCATTAATCATTAGAGAAATGCAAATCGAAACTACAATGAGGGCTTCCCTGGTGGCGCAGTGGTTGAGAGTCCGCCTGCCGATGCAGGGCACATGGGTTCGTGCCCCGGTCCGGGAAGATCCCACATGCCGTGGAGCGGCTGGGCCCGTGAGCCATGGCCGCTGAGCCTGCGCTCCGCAACGGGAGAGGCCACAGCACTGAGAGGACCGTGTACCGCAAAAAAAAAAAAAAAAAAAAAAAAAAAAAAACTACAATGAGATATCATCTCACACCAGTCACAATGGCCATCATCAAAAAATCTAGAAACAATAAATGCTGGAGAGGGTGTGGAGAAAAAGGAACACTCTTGCACTGCTGGTGGGAATGTGAATTGGTACAGCCACTATGGAAAACAGTATGGAGGTTCCTTAAAAAACTACAAATAGAACTACCATATAACCCAGCAATCTCACTACTGGGCATATACCCTGAGAAAACCATAATTCAAAAAGAGTCATGTACCAAAATGTCCATTGCGCTCTATTTACAATAGCCCGGGATGGAAACAACCTAAGTGTCCATCATGGGATGAATGGATAAAGAAGATGTGGCACATATATACAATGGAATATTACTCAGCCATAAAAAGAAACGAAATTGAGCTATTTGTAATGAGGTGGATAGACCTAGAGTCTGTCATACAGAGTGAAGTAAGTCAGAAAGAGAAAGACAAATACCGTATGCTAACACATATAAATGGAATTTTAAAAAAAATGTCATGAAGAACCTAGGGGTAAGACAGGAATAAAGACACAGACCTACTAGAGAATGGACTTGAGGATATGGGGAGCAGGAAGGGTAAGCTGTGACAAAGTGAGAGAGAGGCATGGACATATATACACTACCAAACGTAAGGTAGATAGGTAGTTGGAAGCAGCCGCATAGCACAGAGAAATCAGCTCGGTGGTTTGTGACCGCCCGGAGGGGTGGGATAGAGAGAGTGGTAGGTAGGGAGATGCAAGAGGGAAGAGATATGGGAACATATGTATATGTATAACTGATTCACTTTGTTATGAAGCAGAAACTAACACACCATTGTAAAGCAATTATACTCTAATAAAGGTGTAAAAAAATAAAATAAAATGACTTTTACAAAAAGTCTTAAAAAAAATTCTTTAAATAACTGTAATAAGCATATCAAATTTCCTCCTACACGCTACAATTAAATTGCATATTAACCTTGTTCAAGAAAGGTTACATTTAGCCTAACACATACCTTGATACATTTATTTAAAACTGTGAAAATACATTGTTTTAAATATTCAAAGAGCAGAAATGAATATTTCTTAAATCAGTAAATATATTCATATCACAGATAGTTGAGAATGTATCATTTAGGAAAAAGGTGAAAAAAAGTGGGTTATTTATAGTAAATATTTCAGTAGAAAAATGTAATATATAAGTTTCTCCATCCTTGAATTGCATAACTTTTAAAAGAATTTAAATATTAATAAATACAGTATTCATTTTCCATGTATACAACTGTCAAAACATTTTGATAAACCATATGGATATTAGTATTACTCCAGAAAAAAAGATAAAGCAAATGATAATTACATCTTACCAATGTATAAGTGTAACACACACAAGCATTAGTTTGTTTTGTTTTGTTTTGTTTTCCTAAGAGAATCCAGACAGTTGTAGCCAATAGAGATCTCCTATTCAATGTGTTAATTTAAATTATCTATATGATAGTGACTTAATTTTAACATTAAATAAAGGTTTTTTTAAAAACACGTATTTAAAGATTTTTGTAACCTTCTTTTGATTTCTTTCTATATAATTCTTATTTTAAAATACTGCTTAACATTTTATAAAGTATCAAGTAAAATCTCAAGTAATATCTTTAGCCCTCATCTTCCACCATATTCTGCAGGGGAATAGCTTCCTGGTCTCAGGGCTTTAAGATTTTGATTGTACTTAAGTGAAGTGAAAGAAATATGAAGTTCTCCCCATAAAAAAATACATTTGGTATTTTATTATAAAATACAGAAACTTGATTAAAATAATAATGTTGAGGGCCAGAAATGGAAGAGAAAACCCAAGTAAAGCCTATGGGCTAGAGATCTGTAGGTCTTCTAGGTGCCAGGTGCCTGGAAGCCATTCCAAGACTTCCAAGCCATTAATGCTAAATTAGCTGATTGTATACACTGAGGAGCCTAAGATGAGAATGAGAAGAGAAAATATATCCCCAGGAATCTTGAGCATTAAAACATAGTTACAAAATATTAGAGAAAAGTGTCATGATGTAAAAGACACACACAAAAGACAAAAATGCAAAGATTTGTATATGAGTATTTAAAATAATAGATCAATGTTTCAAAGGTTCAGATAATTATGTTTAAAATGATCAAAGATAAAGGCAGGAATAACACTCATAAAGTAAGCATAAGAGATCATAAAGCAGTAAAACAAAAATCATGTGGGTAAGTCCCATTAATTGTTCAGTATGAAAAGAATTTGAAATCATAGAAATAAAATGTATTTCTATATGCATATGGTGAAGTAGGAGGGAAAACTTTAGTTAATAGAGATTAAAGAAAATGCCCCTCTTGGGCTTCTAATACAATATATTTTTCCTTTAAAAAGATGACCCATGATTATTTGCTAATCAAGTTTAATTTTCCACATCACTTATTTTTTATTTTATCCAATCAATATTGTCATTTACTTATGCCAAGGCTTAAAATAATTTAATGATGTCATATACTCTCTAATAGCACGTGTAGAAAATAAACAACTTAAAAGTACATATATACCATTAAGTCTTTGTTTTTAATGTTTTGTTTTGAAATAATTATAGACTAAAGACAGTTGCAGAAAGAGTACATAAGAGTTCTATGAACCCTTCACTAAGTTTCTCCCCAATGGTGACATGTTGTATATGACTATAGTACAGTATCAGAACCAGGAAACTGCCATTGGTACAATACTGTTAACTAGACTACATCTTATTCAGTTTTCACTGGTTTTTGCATACAATCATTCCTGAGTGTGTGTGTGTGTGTGTGTGTGTGTGTAGTTGTATGCAATTTCATCCCATGCATAGACCCACGCAGTCCTCACTAGAATCAAAATGCAGAACAATTCCATCACCACAAAGGAACTTCTTCATGCTATCTGCCAATAGTCTCAAAACCCCATCCCCATCCTCATCCTCATTCTCTGGTACACATGAATCATTCAATCTATTTTCTTCTATTTTTCAGTATTATTTTACAATATTTAAGAGGTAGATAAAAACAAATATCCATCTTATATAAGTGTGTATCACTTAAGTTTTCATTATCCATTTATATGCACATTTTACATTTTTAAGACAACGGATAATACATACTCATTTTTCTGTGTTTGATTTTTTTAAACCAACAATGTGTTTGGGAGATCTCTCTATTTCTATTTAATATTTTTATTTCTATTTTCTATATAATATTGTGCTTCTTTGTGTTTCTAAAAGTTTTCATTTATTTTTAACTTTTATGTGGCATACATAAGAAATGTGCACAGATACAAATTCAGAATTCAATCATCATGATGTCAGTTTGTCATCACAAAGTGTTTAAGAAATGAAGCACCCCTCATCCCACTCAGAATCACAGTGTCCATACTTCTCTAAAGTGACAAAAACCCTGGCTTCCAGCCCATATTCTCTTGTTTTTTCTATTTTTGAATTTTTATAAATGGAATTATGCAGTATACTTTCTTGAATCCTGTTTTTTTCCATTAAAATGTCTTTTAAAAATTACTCTATGTTAAGTGTATCTGTAATCATTTCATTGCTCTTACTGTATCAAGATTTCATTGTATGAATATATCAAAATGTGCTCATTCATTCTATTGTTGATTGAATTTGAATGGATTACAATTTTTAACTATAAGATGAAGCTCCTATGAGCATTTCTGTTCCTCTCGCTTAGGGCATGTACATATAAATTTTTACTGAATATATGACTGAGGATAAAATTATTCAGTCATAGGTTATAGACATGTTTAATTTTAATAGAAAATGTTTCTACTTCCTCTGATGGCAGACAGGCCCAAATTAGACCAACCCTCTCACAAATAATAACTAGTTATGTATTAAAAACAACAACAAAAGCCAACAAAAAAACTACACATCTGTGAAACACATAGTATGACCAAAACCAAGCAGATATTAATAGAAATGTTTTCTTGAAATAAGAAGTACACATTGAATGTGCTTCATGTTTTTATGGCTTTTTAATATGAGGGCAGACGTCAGTCAGCATCATACATGGCCCTCAACACCTAAACAGAAGTATGTTGGATTGAGTTACTAGAGAACAAAGATTAGGGTGGGCCCACAATTAGAGAGTAAGAAGAAAAATACTGGAATGTAAAAAGCCAGAAAGAGTGAGCATCAAATTCTATATATATATAGAAATATAAATTGGTGGAAACCAGTATAGAGGTTCCTCAAAAAATTAATAATAGAACTACCATATGATCCAGCAGTTCTATGTCTGGGTATTTATCCAAAGGAAACAAAAACACTAACTCAAAAATTATCTGCACCCCATGTTCACTGCAGCAATATTCACAATAGCCAAGACATAGAAACAACCTAAGTGTCCAGTGAAAGATGAGTGGATAAAGAAAATGTGTGTGCCTCATGCACACATGTGCACATGCATGCATGCACGCACGTGCACACACACAATGGAATGTTACTCGGCCATATAAAAGCAGAAAATTCTGCCATTGTGACAGTATAAATGGACCTTGAGTGCATCAATCTAAGGGAAATGAGTCAGATAGAGAAAGACAAATACTGTAAGATCTCGCTTACATATGTAGAGTCAAAACACACACACAAAAATAATGAACTTATAGATACAGAGAGCAGATTGGTGGTTGCCAGAGGCAGGGGGTAGGGAATAGAAAAAATGATTGAAGGTCGTCAAAATGTACAGATTTCCAGTTATAAAATAAGTAAGTCCTTGGGATGTAATACACAGCATGTGATTATATTTAATAATACTATATTGTATATTTGAAATTTGCTAAGGAAGTAGATCTTGAAAGTTCTCATCAAAAGAAAAAAATGTAACTATATGTAGTAACGGATATTAACTAGACTATTGCAGTGATCATTTCACAATATATACATATATATTAGATAATAATGCTTTACACCTGAAACTAATACAATGTTATGTCAATTATATTTCAATGAAAAAATCTGCATATAAACTCTCCCTAATTCTCTGATTGACCATGGATCCATGCATGTACAGAGTAGATCCAAGCAGTTCATCTAAGAATAAAAGAACTAAAGATTTCAGCTGCCACCCCCCACAGGAGAGAAAGAGTGTATAGTTTAATTTCTGCCAAGTCAATTTCTGTTAAATCAAAACTATTATAAAGAATACAACAGAATTGGAAATATTTACAACATCTTATTTGCTATTTCCAGGATAAAATCCAAAATTACTAGAATACAAAACAGGAAAACAGAAAAAATTACTAGAATACAAAGAAACGTGAAAATAATCTTCATCTTGTTTGTTGCTGATATACAGGGATATATTTTTTTCTATATTGACTTTGTATACACTGAATTAATTATATTTACTTTATTCAAAAACACCATCCTGATATTTTTGCACACACATAATAATCATATACAAATATGATACTCATATCCTTTTCCCAATCATTATACCTTATTTCTTTTTTTTTCATTATACACTGTCTAGAATCACTAGCATAATGTTGAACATCAGTTGCATTACAGGCATATTTTTTTGCTTTTCAGATATTAATGGGAAAGTTTCAATAATATACCATTAAACATACTGTCCACTGTAAGTTCTTTTTAGATATCCCTTATCAAATTAAGGTAGGTCCTTTATATTCCTAATTGGCTAAGAGTTTAAAATGAATGTATTATAATTTGTCACTCTTTTTCTAAATCTACCTATATGTTCATATAATATTTCTGTTTTTCCTTAAAGTGTTGAGCTATAGTGTTATAAATTCTATTGTCATACTGCAATTGCATTTCTAAAATAAGACACTTCTGTGATAATTTTATTATATGTATGTGTGTGTATATATATATAAACACACACATGCATACACACCTTTATATAAACGTAATTTACTGTTGGATGAATTTGATTTTCTAATACATTTTTAGGACTTTTGAACCTTATGTTCATGAGTGAGATTTGCTTATTAATTTCCTTTCTTATAATTTTATTGAGCTTTTGGTTTCCAGATTTTGCTGGCTTTATAGAATTACTCAGGAATTCTTTCTTTTTTTTCCTCTAGTTTTGGAAAGGTCTCTATAGTATTTCTACCTTAAATTTTAAATAGTTTTATCACTGAAAGCACTTTGGCCTAGAGTTTTCTTTGCTGGACTCTTTTTAAGTAAACTTTATTGAGACTCTTTATAAGTAAACGTTATTGATATATATTTTACATATAATTAAATGAAACCATTTTGAATATGTATTTTGATGAATTTTTACAAATGTATATACCTATAGTTAATGACCCCAAAATTACCATATAGAACACTTCCATCAGCCCACGATGTTCTTCCATGACCCTTTCCATATGATAAGAAAAAGATTCTAGCTGCGAAAGAATACATACAGTAAAAGCTTATTTTTTTTGAAATTCCAGTAAAGTCAAACATAATCAAGTATTGAAAAGCCAATCAATGGCTGCCTAGGTCAGAGAGGAGAAATTGACTTAAAATATTTTAATGATGATTTCCAGTTAGAAAATATCCTCAACAACCCACTGCTAAGAAAGAATACCAAATAAAATTTGATTATATTTCAATGAGTAACTTTCAAAAGTTTACATTATAGATAAATAATTGGAAATAAATAAATGTATTGAATACTTGAGAATTCACTTCATTCCAAGCAATGTACAAGGAACTTTCATGTATAATTACTCTTAATTCTCAAAATGATTATACAACATTGATGGTATGATTTTCTCAGTAATGCATTTAATAAAAATGAGGGATTGGTAAATGACTTTTTCAAACCACACACCTAGTAAATTCCAGGACTGTGACTGAAGCCAGGGCTGTTCTGACACCTGAGCCCATGCCTTTACATGTTTACAGTAAAGTTGAATACAAATAGATATGAACCCTTGATAGCTTCTATCAGCATTCCTCCTTGGGTGAGATCCATTTTGTCTAGGAATATATTTTGATTATATTATTCCACAGAGATTCTAGAGTAACAATCTGAAAGCTTGTGCTAAATTATAATGCTAACAAGAGAGAAAAAGTGATGTGTGTGTGAGAGGGAGAGGGAAAAAGGGAGAGAGGAAGAGAAGGGAGGGAGGAAGGGAGGGAGAGAGAGAACACTAAATTACTCTGAAAGTAAGAGCTTGAGGAGATCTTGGTAGAGGGAAGAGGGAGATGGTGAGAGGACAGTATTTATTTCATCCTGAACCATGACCCACAACTATGAATCCAGATTTGGGCAGGGATCTGTGATTTGGCAGCATGGCATACATGGCCAGACAAACAGATTCTGTCTCTCTGGCTGATACCTCTCTCCCTTCTCATAGCAGGCACTGGTTAATAACTGATCTAATGAGCAAAGCCCCTACAGAAGGAAACGGTGGCAATTAGTGTAGAAACTCTTCTAACCTAACCCAGGCAAATGGCTCAAGGCAGGCACCTAGGAGAATCCCTGGCCATACTGATAACTCAAAGCATATGCCTGAGTTAGCAAGTGAATTCACTGGAATTTAATTACTCAACATGATTATATACTGATGGCAAACTTGTTATTGGAAGAACTGATTATTATTAGGCAAACACTTCCATTATTCATTTATTAAAATATTGGGCTTACTTCCCAGACTAGAAGTGAATCCTCCACTTATTTTCACTTCATTACCTTTTTACTTGAATATGTTTAACTTTCTGAGGTGGTTATTTTGACTCATGTCATTCTTTAGCATGATTAAGCCATTAAAGTTCATTCAGAAAATGGATTTTTCTTCAGATCAAAAAGCAGCACTACGATGATAAAATACAGGATAGTTGTCAGTTTTGTTCTGACAGCTCAGACCATAGTGTCTTATTTGTTTGCTTATAGACCTTTACATGACTCCCAAACCGATAATTTCATATAATAGATTGGCTGCTAAAATGTTAGTCATTAGGCCTAGCCTATAAACATTTATTGAGTGAATGGATGGGTGAGGGAAATGGACTATAAGTTGTCCTCTTTATCGAATGTTTTAAACTTGAGGAGATGACACTGACCTTATCACTCATTTACTAAGAGAATAGTGTTTGCCTTAAAGCAAATATCAATAAATACCTTATCCAAAGAGAATTCTATTAAACTTTTATGAACATTTCACACCATTTTATGTCCATGTAGGTACATGAAGAAGAAAATCTTTCCTATACTAATAAACTTCCCATCTCAGCATTATTCATTCTAAACAGTAAATTCACAGTACAAGTTTCAGATACTGCAGTTCATTAGTAAATTTTAAAAAATAATATTAAAAAGGTTGCTTTTCAATTATTCCACATATTATGGTCTGTTTGGTCCACACCTATGGATTCAGGATATTTTTAAAGTTTAAAATTGTTGGGGTTGGAGTAGCACTGTACATTTAGGGATTATCAATTTTTGTTTTTATCTTACCAATGCATCATTTTTTTTAAATTTTAATATTTATTTATTTATTTACCTACTTACTTACTTACTTTTACTTACTTACTTACTTGGCTGTGCCAGGTCTTAGTTGCAGCATGCAGGATCTAGTTCCCTGACCAAGGATGAACCCCCACCCCAGGCCCCCTGCATTGGGAGTGCACAGTCTTAACCGCTGGACCACCAGGGAAGTCCCTGTATCATCAGTTTTGAAGGATCATCATTTCCTGGATAAGCCTACACGGTAACTTCTGAATCCTTTACAAGAATTAATTCAGATTTCAAAGGCAATGAAAGTCATTATGATAAAGCATTTCATGCCTTTCTGCATGTTTATTTTTTATGGAAAGTCACAAGGGCTTATTTTCTAAACAAGATCTAAAAAACAAAATAAATAAACAAGCAAAATATACAGTTGTAAAGATAAGAGCTCTTTACAACAAAGAGCTGTAAAAACAAAATAAATAAACAAGCAAAATATACAGTTGTAAAGATAAGAGCTCAATATGCTCTAGATTCATTAGAGATCCCTATGTGTTCATTTCAGAGTAAGGTGAAACCTGTGAAAGTTATTCAAATAAATCCATAAAAAATGGTTTGTACTGTAACATATATAAAATGTATATTTTCTCAGAATTTCCCTTGTTTTTCCCATTATTGCTCCTAATCCTGATGGAATATTAGACATAAGACATGTCTCAAGCCAGAAACATGAAATATAAACTTGTATTTATAAGATCTATACAAAATGTACCATGGAGAACTCAATCTATAAGATGAGCTATATGAAGGTATATATACACTGGTGGCAAAGCAGATGTACCTTAAAAGGGAGAGTGAGCAAATGGGGCAGACATAATAATTGAAGAGAGTTTTTGCAAAATGACAAAAATCTAAGACTATGAATTACAAAATTCTATGAAACCAAATTTGGAGTGGTGTCAAAACAAAGAAATCCACATTTAAACTCATAAAATTAAAACTGCTGAAAAGTAAAGAGAAAATCTTTAAAACAGTGAAAGGAAAAACAGACAGATTTATAGAGACACATAATAGATCAGTGACTGCCTAGATTAGAGGAGGTAGGGTGTGGGGGAATGGGGAGCAACTGCTAGTGGGTAGAGGAAATTTCATTTTCAGGGGACAAAACTACTTTAAAATTAGATTGTGGTAATAATCACACAACCCCATAAATATATTAAAAACACTATTGTACACTTTCAAATGTTGAATTATATGGTATGTGAACTACATCTCAATAAAGTTGTTAAAAATAGTCTAACAGGCATAGCAGAATCTTAATTCATAGTAACTATGGATGCTATCATAAATTCATTGATACATATACACATAGATATTTGTTTTTTAATGTTTAAATTTGGTAAAAATAGACCCAGGTCCACAACTATACATATATTTGCAGGCATCTCCCTTTAATATGTTATTGTCAGCTTTAAAACCTATATATTGCATGTGAGGGCTTATATGAGCCAAAGGTGATTTGCTAAAAAACACAGGTGCTAGAACTACAGTGATAACGGCATCAAGCATTGCTGACAATGATACAGGTCTCAAATTAAAGCGAAGGTGTGAAGACAATTCATATACATACTCTTACAGAAAAAATGAGATAAGAATGGATAGAAGAAAATACTACAAAGTCAGGTTCCAGGGATATGATACTAGTATGTCACTATGTGCTTGCAGTGTCAGGTATAGGTGAAACATTTCCAACACCTACATTAAGTTGAGGCCTGCTAAGCAAGTTGAAATGTGAAACTAGAAGGTCCTTTGAGCATTGTGAGGATGTTTATGGTGTATTAGCACCAGGTCATTTAGCACAGGTGTTCCAGTAATTGTGGAATACTGGGAATGCACAGTACACCATTTATCTTCATCATATCCCAAGGTGATACACTAGTAGCAATTTAGTACCTGCTAGAGTAATTTGGCATCTGTGGTATTTACCGAAGTGTTTGGTCTTAAAGGTTGGAAGTGTTATTTTGTACTTCCACACGTGCTGGGGAATTACTGAGTATTTGCCAATACCAAACGCACTGTAAAACCCTCTTAGTGAAAGTTGTAAAAGTAAACTTAATAAAACTTAGTGAATAAAAATATTTTATAAATGTGGTATATTAGATATTTTACACCTCTTCTCCCCATCAAAAACAGCCTTTTCTCTGAACAACAGAGAGAAGAATCATTATGGTACTTGCTTAACAATTTAACTTAAACACTTTTAAAGAAAGAAAACTTAGAATGTAACTTTTAAAAATATTTTCTTCAATGGACATTTTAGCTGTGCTGCTGACCCTGTAGGGAATCAGGTATGGTAAGATAAATAGTTCCTTCCCCTCTCTGTTTCAAAATGATCCTGAAATATGAGCAAATTATTATTCACCATAAAAGAGAACCAAATATTTCTCATCCAAAAATAAATAATAGATAGATATAGACAGTCAAATTAAATTTTTCTTTATCCTAAAATCCCTGGCAAATATGGGAGTTATGTCCTTGAGAAGGAGATCCATTGTATACCAAGTAACAAGGAATTGATGTTTCCAAAATTTTCCACAAACTACTTATAGAATGATCCTTAATTTAGTATTTCACTTAGAGATCCCTGTACTCAAAATATCTTCAAGAACTTGAGATAGGATGATATAAGTATAGAAAATCAAGAAAAAATTAACAAAATTATTCAGAAGGAAGAATTAGAGAAAAATAAAACATTAGGAAATACTGGAAAGAGGAAAATAAAATTGTGATTTAGGCATATTTTGGATCCAGAAGTTCCTGACATTACTTTTACAAAAAGATTATATTAATGTACTACATACTTTCTTCCTCCTTAACACAATAATATTTTAGAGCATCAACTACATGACAAATCCACAACTTGGATGGCAATCCTCACCATCCCAAAAGGATTAAAATACACTATATCAAGGGAAGAGACACTCTAGGTTGTAGTTAAGATTAGTATGTGGCTGTAGTTTAACAAACATTTGTAAAGTAAATCATTTTTCTTTGTAAATACATGCTGAGTGTGTAACAGGTACATTTGTTGTTGTTCAGATGGACATGAAGCTACTCTAAAAAATTTAAAACTGAATATACCAAACAATATATTAGGCAAACATTAAGTAAAACATGCCATAAATACAAATCATTCTTGATTTAAAAATAATTAGGATGAAATATGTCAATTTCTCTTGACCAGAATCAATCAAATCTAATAAATAAATGTAAGTTTTGATAAAGGAAACTTACCAATATAATCAATGAGCCAATCATATATATTTCCATGTATAAACCACTCACATCCTCCTGTACTAGAGAGTAAACTAAACAATCTTTACTATGCATATAGAAAATATGCAAAAATGTTCAAAGTAGATCTAAGGAAAACATAAAACACATTTAATAAGGATTTATATATTCAGGCAACATTCCCTGATTATAAACTTGTTGTTATATAGACATTCTCCCAAAGAGGAAATCAGAACTAAACATTACAAACTACTGGGTATATAGTGAGAAATGGGTAACAGTAAAAGCTATACTCAGAGGAAAATGTATAGCCATAACACTTTAGTTATTAAAAGGCATATACTAAAAAATTAATGAATAAAAATGGTCATACTTCTTTTTATGCATAATCTGTTTTTAGATGATCTGATAAATACTCCCAATATCTTCAAGCTTTACAAATGTTTAGCATACTTGAAAAGAAATCAAGAAACACAAGTAGAAACCAAAATGAACTGCAGAAAATTGACAGAGGTAATGAATCACTGAGGCAAGTGATTATTTGAAAGTATAAAGAGGGATATTGTATAATAAGAAGAGGTCAATTTATTTTAAAAAGATAGACCACTTCTAAATATAGATGCATTCAGTGAGAGTGATAAAAATATCCAGTAACCTAGGAATCAGTGATATGCAGGAGCTAGCCCAAGAGAGCTGACTCTTAAACTTTCAGTAATTCTGCATTTCAATTAATATCATATTGATAACATGGAAACTGGCAAGTGTTACAAATCATGGCCTCCTCCTTACTTCCCGAAAATTGATTGCTAAACATTTTCCATCACATCACCCCCAAAAAGGAAGCTCAAGGGCATCTGTGAAAAATCTACAATTGTAGTTACAAGAAATTATTTTTTAAATGGTCTTTGTTTCAAGACTGAGGGGAAAGGAGACATTCAAAAGAGTTTCGTGTTCATTAAATATAGATTTATAGATCACATGGAATAGAATGTTTACTTCAAAACAGATTTTTGACAAACCACCAAGTTAATCCAACAGAGAACAAATAGTCTCTTGGCAATGGAATTTAAACAAATGGATGCTCATATTATAAAAAAAAATTTCCATTATGAAAAAAATTAACTTGAAATGAAACTTATATGAAATGAAAAAAATAAATACTGGTCAAAAGTGACATAAAGCAGACCCATGGTGTCTTGTTTTTAGGGATGGGGAGATTTACTACAAAGGGGTATTATAGGTGAAGAAAAATATTTATTACTTAAATAGTTAACTGGTTACATGAGTGTTAGTATTGTTAATACTAACCAGGTTGTACCCTTAAAATGAAAGTATTTTACTGCATGTAATTTAGACCTTAAAGTTAACTTAAAAATTATCAAGGAGGACCATTTCTTCTGACTTGGATTAAGTAACTTGTGACAGATAAACATTCCCACTCAATAACTAGAAAAGCCAGACACAAAACATACATATTTTGTGATTCCACTCTTGTGAAACTCTGCAAAAAACCCCAAATCGATAGTGACAGGTCAGTAGTTGCCTGAGGTCAGATGTGTTGATAAAGAAACTGTCTTGGAGGGAGCTCACACAAACAGCAAGATAAACATGATTAAAAAATGGTTTAAATGTTGGTGTGCTTTCTATCTTCAATGCAAATATATTGGGGATAATATCCAAAAGATAACTAGAAAGTCATCATATGTTTGGAAAATGAAAATTACAATCATAAGTAACCTATGGACTGACAAAACATACTGGATTTTAGAAAATATTTTAACCAAATAAAAATATTATGAATTCACACTTTTAATGAAACTAAAATAGCAAAGAAAGCAAAATGTATAGCTTAACATGCATATATTAGAAAGAACACTGAAAATTTACAGGGTAATTATCCACCTCAGGAAATTTAAAAAATAAAAAAAAAACATACAGCTAAACATATTAGGAAGCATGAAATATAAATATGAGAACAAACTCACAGAAGAGAAAAATAAAGAAGTTCAATATAATCCAAACATGATTCTTTGAAAATTGTTAAAAATACATCAATCTCTGGCAAGAGTGAAATAAAAAAGAAAAAAAAGAGAAGAAAAGAAAAGAAAAAAACAAACACATAAACACACACAAAAATCCTCTACCTGGCAAGGTTATCATTCAGAATTGGAGAAGAGATCAACAGTTTTCCAGATGAGCAAAAGCTAAAGGATTTCATCACCACTAAACTGGCCTTATAAGAAATGTTACAGGGACTTCTTTAAACTGAAAAGAAATGGCACTAAATAATACAAGACAACTTACCAAAGTAAAATCTCATTGGAAAGGTAATGTATAATAAAGACAATGGATCAATCACTTATAAACCAAGTATTAAAGTTAAAAGATAAACGTAAAATTAATTAAAACCAAAATAACTATTTAAAGAATGCATAAAATAAAAATATGTAAAAGGTAACGTGAGATAGGGAGGGTGGGAGGGAGGGAGATGCAAGAGGAAAGAGATATGGGAACATATGTATATGAATAACTGATTCACTTTGTTATAAAGCAGAAACTAACACACCATTATAAAGCAATTATACTCCAGTAAAGATGTAAAAAAATATATATATATATAATATATATATATAAAATATTTGGGGAGGAGTAAAAATATAAAGTTCTGTTATTTGTTCAAATTTACATTGCTATCAACTTAAAACACATCAATATATACATAGGATGTTACATGTGAACCTCACGGTAACCAAAAAGTAAAAACATATAGTAAATACCCAAAAGAAAATGAGACAGAAACCTAAATATAACAGTGAAAAAAGCCATCAAACCACAAGGGAAGAAAGAAAAAGTAAAAAGCCATCAGAAACTACAAAAATGGCCAGAAAACAATGAACAAAATCACAAAAAGAACATACCTATCGATAGTTACTTTAAATGTGTATGAACTAAATTCTCCAATCAAATGACATAGAGTGGCTGAATGAAAAAAAAAATCAGGACATCTACATGTGCCTACCAGAGACCCATTTCAGAAATAAGAACACACACAGACTGAAGAAAGGGAAAAGATAATCTATGCAAATACAAACAAACAGAAAGCTGGTGTAGCTATGCTCAATGAGACAAAATATACTGTAAAACAAAAACTGTAATAAAGACAAAGAAGGTCACTATATATTAAAAAAGAAGTCAAACCAGGAGGAATATGTAAGAGTTACAGATATATATGCATTCAACGTGGGGGCACCGAAATACATAAAGCAAAAATAAAAAGACTTAAAGGGAGAAATTGACAGCAAAATAATACTAGTAGGGAAATTTAACACCCCACTTAAACCTACAGATAGATCATCCACAGAAAATCCATAAGGAAGCATTAGCCTTAAATGATAATTTAGATCAGAAAGACTTGATATACACAAAATATTTTATCCCAAAGCAACAGAGTATACATTCTTCTCAAATGCACAAGGAACATTCTCTGGGATAGATCACATGTTAGGCCACAAAACAAGTCTCAATAAATACAAGGCTGAAATTATATCAAGTGTCTTTTCCAACCACAATGGTATAAACTAGAAATCAATTACATGAAGAAAACAGGAAAAATCACGAAAATGTGGAGATTAAATAACATGCTACTGAATAACCAATGGGTCACCAAAGAAATCAAAGGAGAAATTAAAAAATACTAAAGAAAACTGAAAATGAAAATACAACATACCAAAATCTATGGGATGCAGCAACAGCAGTGCAAAGAGGGAAATTCATAGCAATAAATAAATGCCTACCTCAAAAAACAAGAAAAATGTCATGTAAACAACCTAACTGTACACCTCAAGGAACTAGAAATAGAATAACAAAGCTTAAAGTTAGTAGAAGGAAGGAAATAACAAAGATCAGAGTGTAAGTAAATAAATAGAGACTAAAAAGACAAAAGAAAAAAAAATCAAACTAAGAGCTGGTTCTTTGACAAGATAAACAAAATTGGCAAAGCTTTAGCTAGGTTCACCAAGGAATGAACAGAGAGGGTTCAAATAAATAAAACTGAAATTAAAGAGGAAAAATTACAACTCATACCACAGAAATATAAAGGATCAAAAGGACTATTATGAACAATAATACACCAATAAACAGGAGGACCTAGAAGAAAGGTACAAATACCTAGAAGAATACCATCTTCCAACACTGAACCATGAAAAAGTAGAAAATCTGAATAGATGAATTATTAGTAAGGAGATTGACTTAGTAATCACAACCTCCCAACAAACAAAAGTGTGGCAACAGACAGCTTTACTGGTGAATTCTGCCAAACATTCAAATATTTAAGATCTATCCTCAAATTTTTCCAAACATTACCCTGATACTAAAATGAAACAAGGACAACACACACACACACACAACACACACACAAAGAAAAAAGAAAAAGAATGTTACAGGCAAATAACCTTGATGAACATAAGTACAAATATCCTCAATAAAATAGTAGCAAACCAAATTCAACAACACATTAAAAGTATCATATACCATGATCAAATGGGATTTATTCCAGTGATGCAAGGGTGGTTTAACAACTAAAAATTGAAAAACGTAATACACTACATTAAAAAAATAAAAGATTAAAATCATATAATCATCTCAATAGATGGAAAAAATCATTTAAGAATATTCAAAATCCATTTATGATGAAAAATGACTCTCAACAAAGTGGGTACAGAGGGAACATACCTCAACATAAAAGAGGCCACCTACGACAAACCCACAGCTAACATACTCAACAGTGAAAAGCTGAAATATTTCCCCTAAGATCAGGAGCAAGACAAGGATGCCCACTCTTGCCACTATTAGTCAGCACAGCTTTGTAAGTCCTAACCAGAATGATTAGGCAGAAAAAAGAAATAAAATGTATCCAAATCAGAAAGATGTAAAACTGTCAGCATTAGCAGATGGCATGATACTATATATATAAAAAAAACCCTGAAGACTCCAACAAAAACCATTTGAACTAATTAGTGAAATCAGTAAAGCAGCAAGATACAAAATTAATATACAGATATCTGTGGCATTTCTCTACATTAATAACAAACTACCAGAAAGTGAAAGTAAGAAAATAAGCCTGTTTACAATTTAATCAAAAAGAACAAAATACCTAGAAATAAATTTAACCAAGGAAGTGAAAGAACTATACACTGAAAATTATAAGACACTGATGAAAAATACTGAAGATGACACAAATAAATGGAAAGCTATCCTATGGTCATGGATAGGAAGAAATAACATTGTTAACCTGTCCATAATACCCAAAGCAATCTACAAATTCAATGAAATCCCTATAAAATTGACATTGACATTTTTTCACAGAAAAAGAACAAACAATCCTAAAAGTTCTATGGAAACAGAAAAGATCCTGAATAGCCAAAGCATTCTTGAGAAAAAGAACAAAGCTGGAGGTATAATGCTCCCTAATTTCAAACTTTACTAGAAAGCTATAGTAATCAAAAGAGTATGGTACTGGCATAAAAACAGATGCACAGATGCATGGAACAGAAAAGAGAGCCCAGAAATAAACCCACACACACATTCCACTTAGTTTTGGAAGTCCTAGCCACGACAATTAGAGCAGAAAAAGAAATAAAAGGAATCCTAATTGGAAAAGAAGTAAAAATGTCACTGTTTGCAGATAAGATGATACTATACATAGAAAATCCTAAAGATGCCACCAGAAAACTACTAGAGCTAATCAATGAATTTTGTAAAGTCACAGGATACAAAATTAATGCACAAAATCTCTTGCATTCCTATACACTAACAACAAAAGATGAGAAAGAGAAATTAAGGAAACAATCCCATTTACCATTGCAATAAAAAGAAAAAGATAAAATACCTAGGAATAAACCTACCTAAAAGGCAAAAAACCTGTACACAAAAAACTGTAGATACTGATGAAAGAAATCAAAGACAACACAAACGAATGGAGAGATATACCATGCTCTTGGATTGGAAGAATCAATATTCTGAAAATGACTATACTACCCAAAGCAATCTACAGATTCAATGTAATCCCTATCAAATCACCAATGGCATTTTTCACAGAACTAGAACAAAAAATTTCACAACCTGTATGGAAACACAAAAGACCTCAAATAGCCAAAGCAATATTGAGAAAAAAAAAAAACGGAGCTGCAGGAATTAGATTCCTGGATTTCACACTATACTACAAAGCTACAGTAATAAAGACAGTATAGTACTGGCACAAAAACAGAAATATAGATCAGTGGAACAGGATAGAAAGCCTAGAGATAAACCCACGCACATATAGTCACCTTATCTTTGATAAAGGAGGCAAGAATACACAATGGAGAAAAGACAGCCTCTTCAATAAGTGGTGTTGGGAAAACTGGACAGCTGCATGTAAAAGAATGAAATTAGAACACTGCCTAACACCATACACTCAAAATACATTAAAGACCTAAATGTAAGGCCAGACACTATAAAAATCCTAGAGGAACACATAGGCAGAACACTCTTTGACATAAATCGAAGCAAGACCTTTTCTGACCCACTGCTAGGTGGTCAAAAATAAACAAATGGGACCTAATGAAACTTAAAAGCTTTTGCACAGCAAAGGAAACTCTAAACAAGATGAAAAGACAACCCTCAGAATGGGAGAAAGTATCTGCAAATGAAGCAACTGACAAAGGATTAATTTCCAAAATATACAAGCAGCTCATGCAGCTCAATATCAAAAAAAACAAACAACCCAATCAACAAATGGGCAGAAGACCTAAATAGACAAATCTCTGAAGACATACAGATGGCCGACAAACACATGAAAAGATGCTCAACATCATTATTAAAGAAATGCAAATCAAAACTAGAATGAGAGGGCTTCCCTGGTGGCGCAGTGGTTGAGAGTCCGTCTGCCGATGCAGGGGACACGGGTTCATGCCCTGGTCTGGGAGGATCCCACATGCAGCGGAGCAGTTGGGCCCGTGAGCTATGGCCACTGGGACTGCTCGTCCAGAGGCTGTGCTCCACAACGGGAGAGGCCACAGCAGTGAGAGGCCCGCGTACCACAAAAAAAACCCACAAACCCCCCCCCCCAAAAACTAGAATGAGATATCACCTCACACCAGTCAGAATGGCCATCATCAAAAAATCTACAAACAATAAAGGCTGGAGAGGGGGTGGAGAAAAGGGAACACTCATGCACTGTTGGTGGGAATGTAAATTCATACAGCCACTATGAAAAACATTATTGAGGTTCTATTTTTAGTTTTTTAAGGAACCTCAATATGGTTTTTAAGGAACCATATGACCCAGCAATCCCACTACTAGGCATACACCTGTAGAAAACCGTAATTCAAAAAGACACATGCATCCTAATGTTCATAGCAACACTATTTACAAGAGCCAGGACATGGAATCCACCTTAATGTCCATCAACAGAGGAATGGATAAAGATGTGGTACATATATACAATGGAATATTACTCATCCATAAAAAGGAACAAAATTGGGTTATTTATAGAGATGTGGATGGATCTAGAGAGTGTCATACAGAGTGAAGTAAGTCAGAAAGAGAAAAACAAGTATCATATATTAACACATAAATGCGGAATTTAGAAAAATGGTATACGTGATCTTATTTGGAAAGCAGAAATGGAGACACAGTCGTAGAGAACAAATGTATGGATACCACGGGAAAGGGGGGTGGGTGGGAGGAATTGGGAGATTGGGACTGACGCATATACACTATTGATACTATGTATAAAATAGATAACTAACAAGAACTTACTGTATAGCACAGGGAACTCTACTTAATGCACCTAAATGGGAAGAAAATCCAAAAAAGAGGGGATATATGTATATGTATAGCTGATTCATTTTGCTGCACAATAGAAACTAACACAACATTGTAAAGCAACCATACTCCAATAAAATTTAAAAAATAAAAAGCCTTGATATTAAACCAGCAAGGACAATATAAGGAAGGAAAACCCTAAGGCAAACAACTAAGTGTTGTTGCAAAAATCAAAACTAAAATATTATCAAATCAAGTCTAAAGTATGCTAAAGAAAATAAAAAAGATAAAAATCATGTGTAGGCTTGATTTATAAGAAGAACATAAGCTTTTTTAACCTTAGAAAATCAATCAATGCAAGCCACCATATTAACATCTTAAAGTGAAAATTTTAAGAAAACCTAAATAAATACAAAAAGAGAAGTTTCAGTGATGTAAGTTTCATTCACAATTTTAAAAGTAATATCATTGCCAACTAGGAATATAGTAAACACTATTTTTCTTTCCTTAATTTATTCTCGAACTTGCTATTTATTATTTATTATTTTGATTAATTTAGGAACTGTAAAATGTGTATATGCTTCCATTTTCTAATGATAACCATTAAAAATTCAGTTTGTGTGCATGTATCTGTGTGTGCCTTTGTTTGCAAACATGAAGCAAGTTATGGGATACACTGATGTTTATGATATTCCAGTAAGTGATTAAAAGGCAACTTAGATTTTAATGTATACTTATTATTAGAATTTTTACCAGTAAAAAACCAATAATATAAGCCATAATATATTTGAATATATGCTTATATGTTTAAATGAACATGAAAATGTATGTGCAACAATATACACTAAGCCATTAAAAACTGGTTACAAGAGAGATTTAGTTTGAAAGTTATTTAGATGGGAAATAATTAGATTTCTCTTTACATGCATTTATATAGGCATATTGATATATGCACAGAAAACAAATATACAGCAATATATTGATATTTAGGCAATCTTGTATATTACTGCACATTAGTGCAGGACCACAAAAATAACCGTGCAAAGTTAAGTCATGTGAAGAGATCTTAATAGCCAATGGAAAAAATTATAATTGTTTCATGATCTTTAAAATTGCTTGCCAACACATTAAAAACTCTTTTATTGTCAGTTATAAATGTATAGAAAAATTACAAGTAGTAACACAAATATTTATCTTATACATTGCAATTTCAAATATTAATCTTATACATTGCAATTTCAAATATTAGGAACATTGATAATTCAAGTTTTATTTCTTTGTAAAAACTTATTAAGAATAATTTGAGTAGTGCTTGCCTCCTTCTTCTCCTTGTATAACTTGTGATAAAAGTGAGCATCTTTTTTAGGTCTTGGGGAATTGTGATATTCTTTCTAACTTTCTATGAGCTTCCAACATTTTATTCTTTGCACTTTGAATGTCAAGAAATGTCTCCAAGAATTATTTTAATATGAAGTTTTTCTATTGATATCACTTCCTCTGTGACGTTGTCTTCCTTTGTCACAGAAGCGCTTTCTCATTTATTCCCTTTATTAAGTTCCTCTAGCTGCATATCCAGAGCCTCTCAAATTATGGCAGGGCCAATATTTTCATGGTCACCTATTTCATCGATTGAATCCATTTACGTTCAATTCCAACTTCACTTCCAGCTTTATCCCTTTTTGTTTCTTGCTGCACTTTCACATTTGTCGGCCAATCCTTCTTTCAGTTACCCACCTCTGTAAAATGTCACATGGGTTTATCACTGAATGCAAGGGGGCAGCATGATTTGCTGTCTGTGTGTGAACTGAATAGGTGTACAGTGACCAATAACTGACAGACTTTGGAATAAGTAAGATGACTGGTCACTGGCCAAGGTGCACATCTGTTATCTATATAGTGATTTTTAGACTGAAGAGCTAGCAGCAAAATTTGTACTAAAGCATGGCTAATATGCCATAGTAACTAAACTTTTGCATATCAGAACCATGCAAGTAGTGATGACTTACAAATATATGTCTATTTATTAAGGTATAATTTTGATGTATTATATTACTTGTTTCAGCAGTTACTGATAGTATTGATTTTATTTTTGATTTGTGAAATTTCAAAACGACTGAATGTTTAATAAAAAAGATGCATAATGTTTGCAAGTACAGGAAATACTGAGAGTACCTTACCCAGATCATCTCATCATTCACCTCTACATAGTCCTGAGGCTTATTATAAAACCTGAGACTCTCCAACTGAGGATTATTTTCTTGTTGTAGGAACACACTAAGCCAGAGCAGGGCAACCTGGAAGTACAGGAATATTAATTTTTTTTTTGGAAGCATGTCTCAACAAATGACAGAAAGAGAGTTGTCCGATACACACAAATTCCCAAATGTTCTCTATTCCTGGTAACTTCAGGACATGTTCTTCACTGTTTCTCAGAATTTCAAAGTGGAACTGATTTTTTTCTCTAGTGGTAACTGACTTGATAGTCACCCTCTATTGACTTCTTTCCTGTTCCTGTCTTACTTGCCCATATCTCTAACAGTGTACCTGGAATCAAATATGTAACTTGCACTCTCATCTTTGTCTTGAGGATCTCCTTCTGGAGAAACTAAGTGCAGTCAAAAAATAGAAATTAATTCTAACTAACTGCAAGGTAAGTGGGAAATATGCCCCCCAAATCATATTGAATACCAAAAAACAGTATAGTGATAAAAGACTTGTTTTGTAAAACACATTTGTAAATGCAACTGTTCTTCGTTTAAAATGATACATATATTTTTTCACCACACTGTTTATGGTGAGTTGAGCATTCTTACTTGTAAAAGAAGCTTTTATTCATTAGTATAAAAGTTCTTCAGTTGGAAGCTGATAAGTAGAGGAAGTTCTGTGAAAATATGTGAATAGTTAAGGCTCACAAAGGGTAGATGCAAGGAAAATCTGGAGATTACAGCAGAAGGCAACTTTTACACTTTTATCCTAAAGTATCCTCCAGGCAATACTGCAAATAAATTGTACCAGAAAAACATATGTTATAAGAGAAACCCTTGATATTTCTCTCTGAATTAGGTCACCATCTACTGTTTTATCATAACTTTATAAGATTTACTTCATTTCATAGCTTCAATGTTCTCTGAATACTATTTCTAGTGAATTATGGATGGGGAAGATGCTTTCAAAGTATTTTTAGCACTTGGATGAATTATTCCACTTCTTGTCCACAATCTCCAGTAATTCTGTATCACGGAATTCATAACAAGCATGGTCAAAGTGCTTCTGTGAAAAACGTCCTTCATTTAGTGTGTTTTTTTCTTTTGATTGGAGATACATGTTGAATATAACTGTCCATAGAAACGCACAATTTAATTTCACTGTGAGAAAAAGAACCGAGCATTTGAGTAACGAGGTAGAATACATTTCCAAAAGATTGTTTAGGTTTAAAATGTTCTTGAGGGAGATCAGGTTGCAACTTTTAAAACCCACAACCTCAGGTTTTTCCAGGAAGTGCAGTAAGATTTTTTGAAACTAACTTTTGGAATGTGTTTTTATTCAATTAATAATGGCATAGCAATATAGGGAATTAACAGAGTCTTTCCTTTATCATCAGTGGCGTTTAGAAAAGAGAAACAGGTAGGCAGAAATGAAATGAACATATTATTGAAAGTTCTCATTTTCCCCAGGTCAAATCCCTGCTCTGTAATACAACAATTAACTGTCCTGACCCATGGTGTGCCCCTTCTCTGTTTGCTGTCAACTCTGCCTGTTCAATATCACCCAGTAATAAAGCTAAGTTTTTCTACTTGTTGATATTTCTTTAAAAATACATATATCTCTGCCTGTCATCTCTCTTTTGAACTTCAAATCAGTAATGCCGAATGTCTAGTGGGACAGTTTTGTCTCCATATAATCAATCTCAAAGCATTCATACTAAAATAGTTACTTTTGTGCTACTACCATCCCTCAATCTACCGCTCCCTTTTCTGATTCCTTTCTGGGTTGGTTAGCAATAACTCTATCAAAACTTTAATGCAAGTAATAAATTGTTTAAAAACTAACCTCATTCTTTTTTGTTACCCTTTAAGTCCAACAATTTACAAATTCTTTTTGAGCTTACCACTAGAGATTCTCCTGCATCTTCCTTTCTTTTCTATCTAAAATAGAAACTTACTTCAACTTACTTCAACACATCCTTCAACTTACTCCTCACACTACCGACTGTGTGACTTAAAAAATGTAAATGTTGACAGTCTTCATTGCTTCTGCATCACCTACCTTACAAACCAAATGGCATTCAAGACCTCTTCTGCTCATATATTTGCTCAGAAAACTGTATACCTTGAAAAACTCTCCATGTGGAAACAACACAAAGTTACTGAAACAATATTTTAGAAAATCACTTTTATAAAATTATTACAGAGCTGCCAAGAAAATAAGTGACTTCCTCAGACACCAAAAATGAATATTAAGACAGATTTGTAGAGGCATATAGCAGGAAGGATGGAGCTGCCTTATGGACATCTACAAATCTCTACTGATCTGATTCATTTCTTTTGGCTGTAAAATGAACAATAAACAAAACCTTGGAAATGAGCATGAAACTAAGTTCAGTGTGGAAACTTCCCTTCCTTTATTAAGCCAGGATTTAGAGACAATACAGCTCTTTAGTTATGTTGTGACTGAGGAATTCCCAAGCTGAAGTGTAAAAATGCCAAAGGAAGGGAAGGAGGGAAGGTAGGAAGGGAAGCAAGGGAAGGGGAGGGAAGGGAGGGGAGAAAGAAAGAAAGAAAAAAGGAAGGGAGGGAGGGATGGATGGAGGGAGGGAGGGAGGAAGGAAGGAAGGAAGGAAGGAAGGAAGGTCCACACTTAGACATACTGTTGTGTTTTAAAGAGTTTTTAAAAGAGTTTAAGTTTTTTAAACAGGACTATTAAGCAGCTAAGAAAAAAAAAAAAGATTATTTATAAAGAATCCAAAATTAAGTCCGGGCAAGCAATCAAGATGACGGAGTAGTAGGAAGTGAAGCTCACCTTCTCCCACAAATACATCAAAAATATACTACATGTGGAACAAATCTGGCAGAGGACCTCAGACTGCTGAAAAGGCAAGAAAATCTCCACATAACCAGGTAGGACAAAAGAGGAAAAAAAGGGAGAAAGGAATTGGGACAGGACCAGTGCCCCTGGGAGGGAGCTGTGAAAGACGAAAGGTTCCTGCATCCTGGATGCCCCCACACCTGTGAGGAGATTGGCTGGGACAGAGGGGGGCTTCAGAGCCTTGGAGGAGAACACAGCTGCCAGTTTGTGGCAGCCAAAGTGGAGGGAAAACTGCACAGATGGTCAGTGCCACCACCCTGCACTCCTCAACCTGAGACACACGACCACCTGTGCTGGCGGGGGCTGGCAGCTGGAACTCAGGCTTCAGAGCTCAGAACTGGGGAGAGGACTGGGACTGGCTGTGTGGAAACAGCCTGAGGGGGGCTGGAATCCAATGCGACCACAGCTGAGGTTGTACATGGAGGAAGCCTGGACTGCCTTAGAGGCCAGTCACCATTTTTGGGGGGATGCACAAAGGGACAGACAGGACCTGGACTGTAGCCTTTTTCCCTGAGCCAGTACTGCCTACATGGGTCCAGGGGCAGTCATGAACCATCACTACTGCCCTGCGGTCACTAGCCACCGCAGCTGCCCACCCAGGCTCCAGGAGTGGTTGCAAGCTGCCTTGGCTCCCACTGAGTGCTCCAGGGATGTGCCTGAGCTGCCACCGCCACATGAACTGCCACCACCACCAAGAACCCCAGGACTAGGCACCAGCCGCTGCATCTGCACACCCCCATCAAGGGGATAACAACCAGCACACGCTGAGGAAAGAAGCGACAGGTATCCATACTAAAAACAGCCCTCACACCAAATATATTAAATCCACACAAGCTACATGGGGACACCCCCACATATAAATAGTCCTCTAAGACCATAGTAGATAACTGTTTCTCCTAAACTCACAGAATAAGAGAAATATAAGTAAAATGAAGCAGAGGAACCACTCCCAGTTAAAAAACCAAGAGAATTCCCCCAAAAGTACAATGAAACAGACCTCTTCAGTCTAACAGACATGGATTTCAAAAAGGAGATAATGAAAATACTGAAGGAATTAAGAAAGGCTATCTACAGAAATGCAGAGTACTGTAAAAAGAAACTAGAAAGAGGAACAAAGAAAAATTAGAAAACTCATTTGCAGAGGTGAAAGCTGAGCTAAAGGCAATGAATAGCAGAATAAATAATGCAGAATAATGAATAAGTGACCTGGAAGACAGAATAATGGAAATCACCCAATCAGGACAGCAGACAGAAAGCCAAATAAAACAAAACAAAAACAAAAAAAAAATGAAAGCAATATAAGAGACCTATCAAATTATATAAAGAGTGCCAACCTATGCATAATAGGGATTCCAGAAGGGGAAGAAAGAGAAAAGGGGATCAAAAATGTATTTGAAGAAATTATGGCTGAAAACTTCCCAAACCTAAAGAAGGAATCAGATATACAGGTACAAGGAAGCAAAGAGGGTCCCAAACAGACCTACAACAAGACATATTATAATAAAAATGGCAAAAGTTAAAGAGAAGATTCTAAAGACAGCAAGAGAAAAACAAAAGAGTTAATTATAAGGGAATCCCCATAAGGCCATCTGCTTATTTTTCTGCTCTACAGAAACGCTGCAGGCCAGAAGAGAGTGGAAAGATATACTGAAAGCCCTGAAATGGAAAAATCTGCAACCTAGGATACTCTATCCAGCAAGATTATCATTTAGAATAGAAGGAGAGAGAAAGAATTTCTCGGACAAGCAAAAACTAAAACAATACAGCAATACTAAACCTATCCTAAAAGAAATATTGAAAGGTCTTCTCTAAATAGAAAAGAAGAATCTTATAGGAAAGAGAAAATCACAATTGGAAAGCAAATCATTTAAATAAGCGAGTACATACATTTTAACAGATCAAAAAATGTCTGTGAAAGTGATGATAACCACAATGAACAGCAAAAGGATGAGCATGAAGATATAAAAGAGGACACCAAATCATAAGATCATGTCAATAAAATCATACACATCATGAAAAAAAAACTTAAGTCCAAACTCACCTCTTAAAACAGAAGGCAAATGAAGAAACTCCTCCCCCCAAAAATCAAAACACAAAATGAAATGACATCTTCAAAATTTAGAGGAAAATAATTATCTGAAGGTAAGTACAGGAAAGCTGAGAATTTAACACTAACAGAACCTCACTAAAACTTTGTTAGTTTTCTCTTGATTCATGATAAATTACCACAAAGGTAGATGTTGAAAACAACCCCTATTTATTATCTCATAGCATGGCAGGGCAGAAGTACAAGCAGGCTTGAGTGATTTCTCTGCCTGGGTCTATCAAGTTGAAATCAAGGTGTCAGAGCAGGGCTAGGCTCTATGGGAGAATCCACTTCCATGCCCATTTCTATTACTAGCAGAATTCAATTCTTTGCTATTTTAGCACTGAAGTCCCTGTTTTCTGTTGATCAGGGACCACTCTCCGCTCCTAGGTCCTTGCTTTACGGCATCCTCCTGATCAAAGCCTCCAGCGGAGAACCTCCTTCTCATATATCCCGCTCATAATTTGAATCTGAATTCCTCTCCTGCAACCAACTAAAGAAATCTCTCTGTTTTTAAAGGGCTTAAGAGTGTATAGCATAAATCACAGCAAGATCCTTTTTGACCCACCTCCTAGAGAAATGGAAATATAAACAAAAATAAACAAATGGGACCTAATGAAACTTAAAAGCTTTTGCACAGAAAAGGAAACCATAAACAAGACCAAAAGACAACCCTCAGAAAGGGAGAAAATATTTGCAAATGAAGCAACTGACAAAGGATTAATCTCCAAAATTTACAAGCAGCTCATACAGCTCAATAACAAAAAAACAAACAATCCAATCCAAAAACGGGCAGAAGACCTAAATAGACATTTCTCCAAAGAAGATATACAGACTGCCAACAAGCACATGAAAGAATGCTCAACATCATTAATCATTAGAGAAAATGCAAATCAAAACTACAATGAGATATCATCTCACACCAGTCAGAATGGCCATCATCAAAAAATCTAGAAACAATAAATGCTGGAGAGGGTGTGGAGGAAAGGGAACACTCTTGCACTGCTGGTGGGAATGTGAATTGGTACAGCCACTATGGAGAACAGTATGGAGGTTCCTTAAAAAAACTACAAATAGAACTACCATATGACCCAGCAATCCCACTACTGGGCATATACACTGAGAAAACCATAATTCAAAAAGAGTCATGTACCAAAATGTTCATTGAAGCTCTATTTACAATAGCCAGGAGATGGAAACAACCTAAGTGTCCATCATCAGATGAATGGATAAAGAAGATGTGGCACATATATACAATGGAGTATTACTCAGCCATAAAAAGAAACAAAATTGACTTATTTGTAATGAGTTATTTGTAATTGAGTTATTTGTAATGAATATTACTCAGCCATAAAAAGAAACAAAATTGTGTTATTTGTAATGAGTTATTTATAATTGAGTTATTTGTAATGAATATTACTCAGCAATAAAAAAACGAAATTGAGTTATTTGTAATGAGGTGGATGGACCTAGAGTCTGTCATACAGAGTGAAGTAAGTCAGAAAGAGAAAGACAAATACCGGATGCTAACACATATATATGGAATTTAAGAACAAAAAAAAATGTCATGAAGAACCTAGGGGTAAGACAGGAATAAAGACACAGACCTACTAGAGCATGGACTTGAGGATATGGGGAGGGGGAAGGGAAGGCTGTGACAAAGTGAGAGAGTGGTATGGACAAATATACACTACCAAACGTAAAATAGATAGCTGGTGGGAAGCAGCCGCATAGCAGAGGGAGATCAGCTAGGTGGTTTGTGACCACCTAGAGGGGTGGGATAGGGAGGGTGGGAGGGAGGGCGAATGCAAGAGGGAAGAGATATGGGAACATATGTATATGTATAACTGATTCACTTTGTTATAAAGCAGAAACTAACACACCATTGTAAAGGAATTATACTCCAATAAAGATGTAAAAAAAGAAAAAAAAGGGCTTAAGAGATTATAATAGGCCTACTTGGACCACAGTAAGTCAGAGACTTAACAAACATTGTTTTATTTAATATAACACAAAATCTTCACAACCATTATATTCATAGTACTAGTGATAAAAAGCACAAGTTTAGAAAAAAAGTAAATGAACATGGTCAAGGTCACAAAGGAAGATAGTGCATGGTGGGTGTTTGAACCTAGTTAACTCCTGAACCCAGGCACACTTCCTAGAATCACACCACTTTACTCCCTTTCAATCTACAATACTTGCTTCAGACTACTTATTTACTTAATAAATAAAATAAAATAAACAGTTTACCTGAATTATTCCATAACATTGTTGCCTCAGCACACCCATTTTGTGTGGACAAGAAGTCTGCAGGGGCCTTGAAATGGCACTAGCCTCCCCTGCAAGCACATGCTCTAGATAATAGTCCTCAGTCACAATTAATCTAAGTTCCTGATAAGGACTCCAGCAATAGTCCTTGTGATAATCAGTCTCCCCCACCTCCCAGGGTCTTCCTCTTGTATGTCCCTTTATAGCTTAGCAAAATCTGCTCTTTGGTTTGTATTGACCAATCCAGCCTTAGCCTAGGAACCCAAAGGACTCTACCCACGGACCTTAATAAAGTCCACAGGTCCTGCTGCTCTCTCTGCTTATATTCTGCCTTAACCTTCCCATGTGACCCTTCAGGCTGTGCTGTGTGTACCTCTTCCAGGACCTGTGAGTAATAAACTGCTCTATTTCAATTCCCTGGTCTTTTGCTGAACTGCAGACACCCGGAGGCTCTACTTAACAAATGTTAATTTAACAAACTCACAATACTACAAAAGCTGCATTTTTACTCTGTATACTGAATTTTTTTTCCCCCAACACAATATCTTCCTATCTTGCTCCCCAAATTTTGTGATGCTTCTTTTCTGTCATTATCATTTTCAAGACTTGCTGAACACTTCCTTTGAGTGTTTTATGCTTCCCAAACACACAGGGCAATGCCAAGGCAACAACTGGTCTCAAAACAAGTTTGTGATGACACATTTAATCAAAAAGAACTGCCAGCTAAGAATCTTGACAACACTTACGGAGCACAGGTGTAGCATTTCTTCAAGTTTATTTACCAAAAAATATGTAGTCTCATAAAAATCTATATCCAGATGCAAAACGATTTGCCTGCACAGCTGTCTCAAACTCTAAGTCGACTAATCAGCTAAGGATTGTGTAGGGCCTCACAGACTACTTATTGTTCTTGTTCAGGTATGGGCACTTTTCAAAATGCAGGAACAGTGCAACATTCTGAGTTTCCGTAAGACAATTATATTCAGCTACTAATTAAAGTGGAATGTTGCTGATTTTTCTTTCATAACTCCACAGGTATGACATGTGCCAAGAAGGAATGAGGAAGAATAGCTCCACCATCACTGGATACCGGTTGCTGAACATTTTGAAGTATATAAACAAAGCTATTTTTAACACCGTTGGCATAGAAACCTTATGCGTATATAAAAGTGATACTTTTCTGCTTTTTCAAGGATCTTCTCAAAAATTAAAACGTAATTGTTGTGAATTCTATTCTTGTCCCTGAGACATTCTAGTTTTTTTTTACTTTATATTTATGCATTTATTGAAAAATAACTGAGCAACTATTATGAGACATGCATAATAAACAACTGAAAAACAAAGTCTCTGCACTTAAACAGTTTATGATTTGGGTAATGGAGAAAAATTCCATAGTCCTCAGATTTATTGTAGAGTAGAAAATAATGCTTGTCCATCTTTGTTATGTTCAATTTATATTTAATGACTTATTTTTGGTTCTCATATCCAACTCATTGAAAGTCCCTTGCCATATTTTGAGCATCCATATCCATTTCTGGACAGCCTCTCTAGTCTAGATCCTCTTCATCTAGCATTTACATTATTTCAAGAGCCTCCTTGATGTCTTAATCTCATTGATTTCCCCCTACTACAATTCCACTCTCATAAAATTCCCACAAAGAAAATGTTATCAAACTATTCAATTGTTGTGCTTCTCAACTATAGGTAAATAAAAATCATGTTCCTATATCCCATCACACATTTAACAAATTGTTATTGAGAATCTACACTTGTAAACACATTTGCAAACATATGCTACATATTACAGTCCCAGAGACGGATAAGATGTCCAAACATGTCTCTCTGTAGCAAACTTATATCAAGTTACAGCATTATTACTTTGAAAATAAGTTGGCACAATTTGCAAATACATGAAAATATATTTCTCATTTAAAAGATAAAATATGTCCAGAAGACTCATGCATGGCAACCAAAGAGACTGTTTATCATCCAATCCCTGTTTGGAAGTGACCAGTTTCTCTTTCTTACACAAAAATTACATCATAACTTCAGCATGACTTTAATATTGCATTTATGAAACATATACAATGAAGTTACAATGCATATGTAATACACTTCTGCCCAGAAAAGGAAATCTGATTCATATTTTTCGTACCATTTAAATAATTCTGGCAACGAGAATAACTTGTTAACATGAAAACTTTTTTTTATCCAGTTCCATCAACTACTTTATTTTGTTATTGTCATGAATTACAGCTTTATACACTGTGTGCTCATTAACATAGGTTTATAATTCTCACTATTTTTTTAACATCTTTATTGGAGTATAATGGCTTTACAATGTTGTGTTAGTTTCTGCTGTATAACAAAGTGAATCAGCTTTATGTACACATATATCCCCGTTATCACCTCCCTCTTGCGTCTCCCTCCCACATTCCCTATACCACCCATCTAGGTGGTCACAAAGCACTGAGCTGATCTCCCAGTTATATGCAACTGTTTCCCACTAGCTATTTTACAATTGGTAGTGTATATATGTCAATGCTACTCTCTCACTTCGTCTCAGCTTACCCTTCCCCCTCCCACATCCTCAAGTTGATTCTCTACGTTTCAGTCTTTATTCCTGTCCCACCCCTAGGTTCATCAGAACCATTTTTTTGTTTTGTTTTTAGATTCCATATATATGTGTTAGCATACGGTATTTTTCTTCTGCATTTTGATTTAACTTCACTCCGTATGACAGATTCTAGGTCCATCCACCTCACTACAAATAACTCAAATTTTGTTTCTTTTTATGGCCGAATAATATTCCATTGTATATATGTGCCACATCTTCTTTATCCATTCATCTGTTGATGAACATTTAGGTTGCTTCCATGTCCTGGCTATGGTAAATAGTGCTGTAATAAACACTGTGGTACATGACTCTTTGAATTATCATTTTCTCAAGGTATTCACCAAGTATTGGGATTGCTGGGTCATATGGCAGTTCTATTCTTAGTGTTTTAAGGAAACTCCATACTGTTCTCCATAGTGGTTGTATCAATTTACATTCCCACCAACAGTGCAAGAGGGTTCCCTTTTCTCCATACCCTCTCCAGCATTTATTGTTTCTACATTTTTTGATGATGGCCATTCTGACTGGTGTGAGGTGATACCTCACTGAAGTTTTGATTTGCATTTCTCTAATAATTAGTGATGTTGAGCATCCTTTCATGTGTTTGTTAGCCATCTGTGTATCTTCTTTGAAGAAATGTCTATTTAAGTCTTCTGCCCATTTTTAGATGGGGTTGTTTGTTTTTTTGATATGGAGCTGTATGAGCTGCCTGTATATTTTGGAGATTAATTATTTCTCAGCTGCTTTGTTTGCAGATATTTTCTCCCATTCTTAGGGTTGTCTCTTCATCTTGTTTATGGTTTCCTTTGTTGTGCAAAAGCTTCTAAGTTTCATTAGGTCCCATTTCTTTATTTTTGTTTTGATTTCCATCTCTCTAGGAGATGAATTAAAAAGGATCTTGCTGTGATTTATGTAAAAGAGAGTTCTTCCTATGTTTTCCTCTAAGATTTTTATAGTGTCTGGCCTTACATTTAGGTCTTTAATCCACTTGGAGTTTACTATTGTGTATGGTGTTAGGGAGTGTTCTAATTTCATTCTTTTACATGTAGCTGTCCAGTTTACCCAGCACCATTTATTGAAGAGGCTGTCTTTTCTCCATTGTATATTCTGGTCTCCTTTATCAAAGATAAAGTAATGATATCTGTGTGGGTTTATCTCTGGGCTTTCTATGCTGTTCCATTGATCCATATTTCTGTTTTTGTGCCAGTACCATACTGTCTTCATTACTGTAGTTGTACTATAGTATGAAGTCAAGGAGCCTTGATTCCACCAGCTCTGTTTTTCTTTCTCAAGATTGCTTTGGGCATTCCGGGTCTTTTGTGTTTCCATACAAATTGTGAAATTCTTTATTCTAGTTCTGTGAAAAATGCCACTGACAGTTTCATAGCGATGGCACTGAATCTGTAGACTGCTTTGGGTAGTATAGTCATTTTCACAATGTTGATTCTTCCAGTCCAAGAACATGGTATATCTCTCCATCTGTTTGTATCATCTTTAATTTCTTCCATCAGTTCTTATAGCGTTCTGCATTTAGGTCTTTTGTCTCCTTAGGTAGGTTTATTCCTAGATATTTTATTCTTTTTGTTGCAATGGTAAATGGAAATGTTTCCTTAATTTCTCTTTCAGATTTTTCATCATTAGTGTATAGCAATGCAAGAGATTTCTGTGCATTAATTTTGTATCCTGCTACTCTACCAAATTCACTGACTAGTTCTAGTAGTCTTCTGTTAGCATCTTTAAGTTCTTCTATGTATAGTATCATGTCATCTGCGAACAGTGACAGCTTTACTTCTTCTTTTCCGATGTACCACTGTACATATATAGATGCTAAAGTAATGGCTCTTAGAAGTCTTTTAGACAATGCCAAATATGAGAAATATATTTTGTATCATGATTCAGTAAAAACATATACATATATATCCACCCAAGAGAAATTTTAAGAAAAAATAATTATGTTTACACTATTTCAGTATATTCTATTTTATTAAAAACATGATATCTGCAACAAATAAGTTGATTTTATGATCTACTAATGGTAGATTAGTAGTGATATGTTAAAAAAGGTAAGTTAAAAACCTCCATAAATAGAATCTTAGTTGAGCTACTGAAATGTCACAATAAAATCAAGACTGTACCCCTGAACCAGTACTTTAGTCACAGACTTTAGTGGTTAGCTAGGGTTGCCTATATTCCTGCCAAAGTACACCCCACTATATCCTTGGACCATCAAGTACTTTCCCACATCAAGCCACTGTACATCCTGTTCCCTCGTTCCCTCTACTTGGAAGGCATTTCCCTCCTCTCTAGACTGACAGGTTCCTGCTGTTCCCTCTGGTTTCACCTCAGCTATAAGCCTCTCAGAAAATATTTATTTATTACTTGGTGGCGGGGGAGGGATAAATAAAGTAATCCCTTTAATCCCACTTCCCCTAAGGAATTGTCAAAAGATGCAGTAAAATGTCACTTAAGGGAAATGTCTATGCCTGATTTTCTCTGTATTCCCAGATAAATTTGTGTTCCAATAAATAGAAAAGAATGATGAAGTAATGTACTTTGTTTTTTCTTTATTGTTTTCTACATTTACGTGTTTTACCTAACTAGGAGAAATTTTAAGACGTAGGTTTTATTCAACTTTGAAAATATCACAACACCAACACAGTGTGATATATATAGTGGGAGATCAATTAAATTTTACAGAATTTAATTGAGTTGAACTAACATAGCAGTCAGATTGTCTTACTCCATGTTCTTAAAGAACGTGAATTTCATTTTCTTTAATTTTATAAAAGCATTCTTCCCAATGCTTGTTATTCATATCCTTATAAAAGGCTCATCTTCAACATAATTTTTTTTCTCCATCAGATTTATTCCCAAAATGGACAGTCATTTAACATAGGTGATCCATTTTCTGTATATTTTTTCTTTTGTCACTCTAAATGCATTATTAATTCCTTTATTTTTTGAGCGAACATTTATTGAATAATCAGCTGTGTTCCAGGTGCTTAGCTGAACACTGGAAATAAAGACTGACATTAAGAGGTCACAGTAGAGTAGGGGAGATAGATCTTTTAACAATGTAGTAATGGGAAAGTACCATAGTAGAGAATACAAAAGATAATTGTCATTATTATGACCTGCTATTTGCTAGACACTGCACATGTCTCATTACAGTCAAAGAAGTTAAGTACAAAGCCTTTTGAGAATAAAAAGGAGAAAATGATTAATTCAACTGATGAAGTTAGGAAAAGATTGAAAGTAGATTTTATTTGAGCAGAGTCTTGAAGAAAATCTTGAAATTCAGCACACAGAAAATGAATAGAGAAATCCCAAGAAGAAAGCAAAATATTCTGTAAAGACTCTGATACCCTGTGTGAGAGCCTACAAAGTAATGTCTTTGATTTCAGAAATAGTATTAAGAACCTAGGTGAAAAGATGTTCTGTACAAAAGAATATCATATTGAATCATTAAACAGTATTTATGTGTTAAATATTGGTGATTATGTATATTCTCCCTTTATAATCTGATATGTATTACAGAATTGTTTATTTCCTCCCAATTCAGAGATGTGCAGATAACCATCTAAAAGTACAGAAATTTAAAATTAAAGATACAAACAGATTATTTTAACATAAATCATTCAGATGCCCTTGCACCAATTATTATTTTCATGACTAATTTAAATAAACATGTACACATATATGTATGTACATACGTGTACATACATATGTATATGTATTTTTAAGAGACTGAGCAAAAGTTCAATAAAGGTATATAAGCTAAGACATCTCTTTATACTCATATACAGACAGAAGAATAAATAGACATTTTAAAATCAGGGGCCATACTGTACATGTCAATTTTTATGTACAAAAGTACTGTTAAATGTAATTGAATTTTATAGATAAAAATAACACTCAACTGAAATAGGGAAATTTGTTCCACTTCATACAAATGTTTTCATCACAATTAGGGATATTAGTAAAAGAAAATCCTCTAAGGTTAAGAAATTTGACTACAAAGAACTTACAGATATTCGAGTCTTTTTGTTTTGCTTTTCCTTTATTCCATCTTTCATTTTTAGACAGCATTGATTGATATCCTGTTACTTCAGTTGCATAAATTAGCAGTAACACCTCATTACACCTCACTTTCTATGATTTTTCAGTTATATCATATTTTTAAATGGTGGTTAAACAAACCTAAATAAATAAAACAAGAACCTTCTCTTTAGTCAGTTCAGGGTGATACAACAAAAATTACAGGCAGTGTGGTTTAAACAATAAACATTTATTTCTCACAGTTCTGGAGGCTGAAAGTCTGAAAGCAGGGTGCCAACATTAGTAGATTTCTTGGTGAAGACCCTCTTCATGGTTTACAGGAATAAACTTAGGAATAAACTTAGCCAAGAAAGCAAGAGACTTGTATAATGAAAATTACAAAACAGTGCTGAAATAAATTAAAGAAGACAAACACAAAATGGAAAGACATCTGTGTTCATGGATAAGAAGACTTAATATTGTTAAAATGTCCATACTACCCAAAGTGATCTACAGATTCAATGCTATCCCCAACAAAATCCCAATGACATTTTCTGCAGAAATAGAAAAAAAAAAATCCTAAAATTCAAATGGTACCACAAAACACCCAGAATAGCCAAAACAATCTTGAGAAGAACAACAAAGCTAGAGGCATCACACTTCCTGAATTCAAAATATATTACAAAGTTACAATAATCAAAACAATACAGTACTGGCATAAAGACAGACACAGTGACCAATAAAACAATGGAGAGTCCAGAAATAAAGCCACACATATGCAGTCAGGTGATCTTCAACAAGGCTGACAAGAATACATAATGGAGAAAGTAGAATCTCTTCAACAAATGGTGCTGGAAAAACTGAATAGCCATACACAAAAGGAAGAAGGTGGACCCTTATCTTACACCATACACAAAATTCAACTCAAAATGGATGACTGAAACTTTAGATGTAAAACTATAAAACTCCTAGAAGAAAGCATAGGGGGAAATCCTCATTGGTCTTGGTAATGATTTCCTAGATATGACATGGAAAGAACAGGCAACAAAAGCAAAAATAGACAAATGGTATTGCTTCAAACTAAAAAGCATCTGTAGAGTCCCCACCCCGCCCAGTGCAGCAGGAAACAATAGAGTGAAAAGACAACCTATTTAATGGGAGAAAATATGTGCAAACCATATATCTGGTAAGGGGTTACTTTCTAAAATAAACTAGGTACTCATATAACTCAATAGCAAAAAAGTAAATAACCTAATTTTTTAAATGGGCAAAATATTAAATAGGCGTTTCTTTTTTAAAAAGATATACAAATGGCCAATAGGTACATAAAAAGATGTTCAACAACACTAATCATGAAGGAAAAACAAATTTTAAAAAAAGAAATGATGTATCACTTCATACCTCTTAGGATGGTCATTATTTTAAAAATAATGTTGACAAGAGTGTGTGAAAACTACAGCCCTTGTGCATCGCTGGTGGAAATGTAAAGTGGTATAGCTGCTATGGAAACCAGTATGGGGATTCCTCAAACAATTAAAAATAGAACTACCATATGATCCAGCAATCCCACTTTGGGCTATTTACCCACAAGAATTGAAAGCAGGAGTCCAAAGAGATATTTGCACTCCCATGTTTATCTCAGCAATTATTCACAATAGCCAAGAGGTGAAAAAAAACTTAAATGTCCATTGACAGATAAATTAATAAAGAAAATGTGGCATATACATACAATGGAATATTACTGAGTCTTTGAAAGGGAGATCCTATTATATACTATAGAATGCACAAATCTTGAGGCCACATGCTAGGTGAAATAAGCCAGTCATAGAAGCACAAATATTACATGATTCCACTTATGTAAGATATGAAAAGTAGTCAAATTCTATGTGAGTAGAAAGTAGAATGGTGGTTGTCAAGGCCTGGAGAGAAGAGAAAGTGGGAGTTGCCCTGCAATGGGCATAGAGTTTCACTCATGCAAGATGAAAAAGTTCTAGAGAACTGTTATACAACAATGTGCATATAGTTAACAATATTGTACACTTGAATTTATGAATAGGTAGATTTCATGCTCGGTGTTTTATAACACAATGAAAAAAGAAAAGTTCCCTTATTGCTTATCCTTAATAATGGTATTCATTCTCTGTCATTCTCATAGGTGTGTACTATTATATTTATTTTAATTAAAATTTTTGAACAACCTTGCTTTATCTCTTCACTAATTGGATAAAAAATAGCTAATTGTAGTTTTTAGTACATGCTCAATTTTTCTGTTTACCTCCACCCTAGGTATTATATGTGTACTGTAGTTCATATCATTATGTGTGATATATAGTGCATACATATCATAATACAATTTTAATAATCTTAATAGTAGTAATAATACAATTTACCAACAACCCACCTTAAGAAATGGAGGTCAAACATAATTTTAAAATCACTATTTTCTCTGATCCCATCTTCCTTCCATTCCTCACATCAGTGACTATCATGATAAATATGTGCTTATCCTCTTGTTTTATAGTTTTAGTACAATCCCCATGCTTCCTGAATATTGTATTTTTTAGTTGTTTTTTAAAGCATTTTATTTACTCTATTTATTTAATTAATTTATTATTATTATTTTTTTATTTTGGTCATGTCACGTGGCATGCGGAATCTTAGTTCCCCGAACAGAGATCCAACCCGGTGCCCCTTGCAGTGGAAGCGCCAAATCTTAACCACTGGACTGCAAGGGAAGTCCCTTTAGTTGTTTTCCTTAATGTCAGGTTTATTTAAATATACAATTCTTTAAATTTAGAAAATGTATATTTTTCATGTACCCAATACAAAAAAACAACATATGGAACATTTCCATCCCCATAGAAAGTTCCATTTAGTTCTTCTGTGGTCAGTCCTCTTCTTTCCTGCAGTCTCTAGCAATTTCTTAGTTTCTTTGTGTTTTGAGATTCTAAAGCAGATTCATACTGCATAAATTTGTGACTTGCTTTGTTACCCATTATTATGCATGGGCCATTCAACCACACTGATGTATTTATCTTCATTATTGAATAATATTTCATTGTGTGAAAACACCATAATTTTGTTGCTATTCTTTAGTAAACGGATACTTGGATTTTTTCCAGTTTTTCTTCTATCAAAAGAAAATGTTCACATGAACATTATTAATTCTAGAAAAAATTTCTGTGTCATAGATTACGCGTGCCCCATATTATTCATATAAGAAAGCACATGCCTAAAGGACTATAATAATCCTATAGTCTAAGCCTTGTAAATAGTCTTTTTTGTTTCTTTTTGGTGTGGGGACACGGTATGTATCATGAATAGTGGTGTTAACACTCCCCGATTGGAAATGGGTATAGGCATTCATTTATTCACTGGTCTGTCATTTTTTTCCTTCAATGAAATGTCTAGGAGTGCCTATTGTACAAATATCACTTTTATGCATTTTTGCTTTTTTTTTGGTTTCGGTCTTTCTTTTTAGTATCAGGAATCATATTTTTATTCTCGATATTAACCTTTTGTTAGTTTGATGGATTGCAAATATGTCCTTTCAGTTTATGTCATTTCATTTTCTTTATGGCTTCTTTTAATAAACAGAAGTCAATTTTAAACTAGTCAAATCTAACAAAAATTTTCCTTCATAGTTTGCTGTTGTATGTTTTGTTTGAAAACATTTTCCTACTCCAGTTTCGTAGACAGTACTAATATCTAACATTGTTTCAAAGTTTTTTCTTTATACTAAAGCCCCTCATTTTTATGGAGTTGATACCAGTTTATTATACAGACATCCACTTTCACTTTTCCCTGTGAAAAAATATTTTCTCTACACCATTACACCATTTTAAAGTAGCTTTTTCTCCTTTCTGCAATGACACCTCTAACATTTACAAAGTGTCCCTCTATATGTGGAATATACAGTTGAATAGTCTAACCTCTCTTTGCACCGACACCACATTCCCTTAATTACTGTTGCTTTATAACAAGCCTTAAAATCTAAAGGAAAAAGTCTCATTTGCTTCTGCTTAGTTTTAGGAAGATAATGGCTATCCTTACCCCTTTACCTTCAAATAAAACTTTTATGTGTAAAAATTAGCTTGTCAAATCATGTTGTGAATATGCTTAGAACTGCTGTCAATCTATAAGCGCATCTGGAATTAGAAATTAGAATTTATAATTTGTTAACCCTCTATTTATAATACACTTCCTCCTTTAGGAGTTTTTTTAGGTGTTTCAATAAAGCTTTATATTTTCTCCATAAAATTTTGAAATTATATTTGTTACCTATATCGTGAATTATTTTATATTTAACTTATCCTCTAGGAATTCTACCTGAATTACTAAGGTATTAAAGTCTAAAGTTATTAGTAAGTGTGTTTATTCTCCTCCTGAAGTACAGAAACATTTAAATCACATTTCGTCAGTTAACTGCCACCCTTCCAAATTCATATTTATGTCATTACTATTTATGTTTTTATTTTTTTAAACTACACAAATTTGTTTTTTGTACCAGTATCTTGAAATATTTCTGGCATTATTTTCACTATCTATCTATGGTTTTAAAATAATTTAGCGAGAGACGCTGGGCTGGCACTGCGAGCTGGAGTGTGAGTGGCATGCCTGCACCAGGCCCACCAGCACTCTGCTCCCTCTCCACTGATGAGATCCCTATGAAGCAGTCCTGCTGACTGAAGCTCTGTCAGGGAGAGCATTGTTTCTAGAATGCAAGCTCCCACCTCTCAATTCTCTGACCAAAGATAACACTTTCCTTTGCTTCTGAACTGGACTCTGCTTCTTCTGTTGGCTTGAATGACACCAGGCAGAAGGACCCTTGTTGGGGAACAACTTGGAAAGGATTTAGTAAATAAACAATCAAACCCAACAACTTAAAGAAAATTTTGGTCTCCAGCAAAACCATATCTATATAATTATACTACAACATAGACTGTGAGGACAGTCCCCAAGTTGTCAGCATCTCAAGACACTCATAATTTCCCCGTGACAGAATCTGGACCACTGAATATCCAGAGATATGGTAGTAAAATAGATAGCTTCCTTCAAAACCTCCTCACATTTTAGAATTAAGAAGAATCAACTCGAGGACCTTCAAGATGGCGGAGGAGTAACACGTGGAAATCACCTTCCTCCCCACAAATACATCAAAAATACATCTACATGTAGAACAACTCCTACAGAACACTTACTGAACGCTGGCAGAAAACCTGACTTCCCAAAAGGCAAGAAACTCCCCACGTACCTGGGTAGGGCAAAAGAAAAAAGAATAAACAGAGTCAAAAGAATAGGGACGGGACCTGCACCTCTGAGAAGGAGCTGTGAAGGAGGAAAAGTTTCCACACATTAAGTAGCCCCTTCACTGGCAGAAATAGGGGGTGGGCTGGGGGGAAGCTTCAGACCCACAGGGGAGAGCACAGCAAAAGGGGTGCAGAGGGCAAAGCAGAGAGATTCCCGCACAGAGGATTGGAGCTGACCAGCACTCACCAGCCCCAGAGGCTTGTCTGCTCACCCACCAGGGAAGGTGGGGGCTGGGAGCTGAGGCTCAGGCTTCAGAGGTCAGATACCAGGGAGAGGACTGGGGTTGGCTGCGTGAACACAGCCTGAAGGGGGCTAATGCGCCACAGCTAGCTGGGAGGGAGTCCGGGAAAAACTCTGGAACTGCCTAAGAGTCAAGAGACCACTGCTTTGGGGTGCACTAGGAGAGGGGATTCCTTCCCTGTCTGCACACAGAAGGCAGAGCACCGCCTAACCAAGCTCCAGAGACGGGTCTGAGCCAGAGCTATCAGTGTGGACACCAGAAACGAGTATAAAACGCTAATGCTGTTGCTGCAGCCACCAAGAAGCCTGTGTGCAAGCACAGCACAGGTCACGATCCACCACCCGCCCCCCCACACCAGCCTGTGCAGCCCGCCACTGCCAGGGTCCTGTGATCCAGGGAAAACTTTCCCGGAGGAAAACACGCAGTGTGCCTCAGGCTTTTGCAACGTCATGCTGGCCTCTGCTGCCACAGGCTCACCCCACATTTCGTACCCCTCCCTCCCCAGGGCCTGAGTGAGACTGAGCCCGCTAATCAGCCGCTACTTTAACCCCCTCCTGTCTGGGAGAAAAACAGATGCCAGAGGGCTACCTACATGCAGAGGCAGGGCCAAATCCAAAGATGAATTACAGGAGCTGTGCGACCAAAGAAGAGAAAGGGAAAGTTCTCCATGTAGCCTCAGGAGCAGTGGATTAAATCTCCACAATCAACTTGATATACCCTGAATCTGTGGAATACCTGAATAGACAACGATTCATCACAAAATTGAGGCGGTTGACTTTGGGAGCAACTGTAGACTTGGGGTTTGCTGTATGCAACTGACTAGTTTCTGATTTATAAGTTTATCTTAGTTTAGTTTTTAGCACTTGTCATCATTGGTGGATTTATTTATTGGTTTCGTTGCTCACTTTTATCTTTTTTTAATTTTAATATTAAAAATACTTTTTTATTATAATAACTTTATTTTATTTATTTCTTTTTCCCTTCTTTCTTTTCCCCCCCTTTTCTCTGAGCCATGTCGCTGACAGGGTCTTGGTGCTCTGGCCTGCTGTCAGGCCTGTGCCTCTGAGGTGGGAGAGCCGAGTTCAGGACACTGGACCACCAGAGACCCACGTACTATCAATTGGCAAGAGCTCTCCCAGAGATCTCCGTCTCAACATTAAAACCCAGCTCCACTCAATGACCAGCAAACTCCAGGGCTGGACATCCCATGTCAAAAAACTAAAAGAAGGAACACAACCCCACCCACTAGCAGAGAGGCTGCCTAAAATCCTAATAAGTTCAGAGACACCCCAAAACACACCATTGGACATGGTCCAGAAAGACAATATACAGCCCCACCCACCAGAACACAGGCACCAGTCCACTCCACCAGGAAGCCTACACAGCCAAACGAACCAACATTACCCACTGGGGGCAGACACCAAGAACAATGGAAACTACAAACCTGCAGCCTGAGAAAAGGAGACCCCAAACACAGTAAGTTAAATAAAATGAGAAGACAGAGAAATATGCAGAAGATAAAGGAGCAAGGTAAAAAACCTCTGGACCAAACAAATGAAGAGGAAATAGGCAGTGTACCTGAAAAAGAATTCTGAATAATGATACTAAAGAAGATCTAAAATCTTCAAAATAGAAAGGAGAAAATACAAGAAACGTTTTACAAGGACCTAGAAGAACTAAAGAGCAAACGAACAATGATGAACAACACAATAAATGAAATTTTAAAATCTCTAAAAGGAATCAATAGCAGAATAACTGAGGCAGAAGAATGCATAAGTGACCTGAAAGATAAAATAGTGGAAATAACTATGGCAGAGCACAATAAAGAAAAAAGAATGAAAAGAATTGAAGACAGTCTCATAGACCTCTGGGACAACATTAAATGCACCAACATTCAAATTATATGGGCCCCATAAGAAGAAGAGAAAAAGAAAGGGACTGAGAAAATATTTGAAGAGATTATAGTTGAAAACTTCCCTAATATGGGAAAAGAAATAGTTAATCAAGTCCAGGAAGCACAGAGAGTCCCATACAGGATAAATCCAAGGAGAAACACTCCAAGATACATATTAATCAAACTATCAAAAATTAAATACAAAGAAAAAATATTAAAAGCAGCAAGGGAAAAGCAAAAAATAACATACAAGGGAATCTCCATAAGGTTAACAGCTGACCTTTCAGCAGAAGCTCCGCAAGCCAGAAGGAAGTGGCAGGACATATTTAAAGTGATGAAAGGGGAAAACCGACAACCAAGATTACTCTACTAAGCAAGGATTTCATTCACATTCCACGGAGAAATTAAAACCTTTAGAGAGGTTTTAAGAGCTAAGAGAATTCAGAGCTAAGAGAGCTAAGAGAATTCAGCACTACCAAACCAGCTTTACAACAAATGCTAAAGGAACCTGGAGGCAGGAAACACAAGAGAAGGAAAAGACCTACAATAACAAACACAAAACAATTAGGAAAATGGTAATAGGAACATACGTATTGATAATTACCTTAAATGTAAATGGATTAAACACTCTAAGCAAAAAACATACACTGGCTGGATGGATACAAAAATAAGACCCATATATATGCTGTCTACAAGAGACTGACTTCAGACCTAGGGACATACAGACTGAAAATGAGGGGATGGAAAAAGATACTCCATGCAAATGGAAATCAAAAGAAAGCTGGAGTAGCAATTCTCATGTTAGACAAAATAGATTTTAAAATAAACACTATTACAAGAGACAAAGAAGGACACTACATAGTGATCAAGGGAATATCCAAGAAGAGGATATAACAATTGTAAATATTTATGCACCCAATCAGGAGCACCTCAATACATAAGGCAAATGCTAACAGCCAAAAAAGGGGGAATTGACAGTAACAATAATACTAGGGGACTTAAACGCCCCATTTTCACCAATGGACAGATCAACCAAAATGAAAATAAATAAGGAAACACAAGCTTTAACTGACACATAAACAAGACGGACTTAATTGATATTTACAGGACATTCCATGCAAAAACAACAGAATACACTTCCTTCTCAAGTGTTCATGGAACATTCTCCAGGATAGATCATATCTTGGGTCACGAATCAAGGCTTGGTAAATTTAAGAAAATTGAAATCATATCAAGTATCTTTTCCAAACACAATGCTATGAGACTAGATATCAATTACAGGAAAAAACTGTAAAAAATACAAACACATGGAGGCTAAAAAATACACTACTAAATAACCAAGATATCACTGAAGAAATCAAAGAGGAAATCAAAAAATACCTAGAAAAAAATGACAATGAAAACACGATGGCCCAAAACCTATGGGATGCAGCTGGGATGTAGCAAAAGCAGTTCTAAGAAGGAAGTTTATTATAGCAATACAGTCGTACCTCAAGAAACGAGAAAAATCTCAAATAAACAACCTAACCTTACACCTAAAGCAATTAGAGAATGAAGAACAAAAAAAACCCAATGTTGGCAGAAGGAAAGAAAACATAAAGATCAGATCAGAAATAAATGAAAAAGAAATAAAGGAAACTATAGCAAATATCAATAAAACTACAGCTGGTTCTTTGAGAAGATAAACAAAATTGATAAACCATTAGCCAGACCCATTAAGAAAAAAAGGGAGAAGACTCAAATCAACAGAATTAGAAATGAAAAAGGAGAAGTAACAACTGAATCTGCAGAAATACAGAGAATCATGAGAGATTAATGCAAGCAACTATATGCCAATAAAATGGACAACCTGGAAGAAATGGATAAATTCTTAGAAAAGCACTACCTTCCGAAATTGAACCAGGAAGATACAGAAAATATAAACAGACCAATCACAAGCACTGAAATTAAAACTGTGATTAAAAATCTTCCAACAAACAAAAGCCCAGGAACAGATGGCTTCACAGGAGAATTTTATCAAACATTTACAAAAGAGCCAATACCTATCCTTTTCAAACTCTTCAAAAATATAGCAGAGGGAGGAACACTCCCAAACTCATTCACAAGGCCAAAATCACCCTGATACCGAAATCAGACAAAAATGTCACAAAAAAAGTAAACTGCAGGCCAATATCACTGATGAACATAGATGCAAAAATTCTAAGCAAAATACTAGCAAACAGAATCCAGCAGCACATTAAAAAGATCATACGCCATGATCAAGAGGGGTTTATCCCAGGAATGCAAGGATTCTTCAACGTATACAAATCAATCATTATGATACGCCATAATAACAAACTGAAGACTAAAAGCCATATGATCATCTCAATAGATGCAGAAAAAGCTTTGGAAAAACTTCAACACCCATTTATGATAAAAACTCTCCAGAAAGTAGCCATAGAGGAACCTTACCTCAACATAATAAAGGCCATATATGACAAACCCACAGCCAACATTGTTCTTAATGGTGAAAAACTGAAACACCATTTCCACCAAAATCAGGAAAAAGACAAGGTTGCCCACTCTCACCACTATTATTCAACACAGTTTTGGAAGTCCTAGACACAGAAATCAGAGAAGAAAGAGAAATAAAAGGAATTCAAATAGGAAAAGAAGAAGTAAAACTGTCACTGTTTGCAGATGACATGATACTATACATAGAGAATCCTAAAGATGCTACCAAAAGACTACTAGAGCTAATCAATGAATTTGGTATAGTACCAGGATGCAAAATTAACACACAGAAATCTCTTGCATTCCTATACACTAATGATGAAAAATCTGAAAGATAAATTAAGGAAACACTCCCATTAACCACTGCAACAAAAATAATAAAATATCTAGGAATAAACCTACCTAAGGAGACAAAAGACCTGTATGCAGAAATCTATAAGACACTGATGAAAGAAATTAAAGATGATACAAACAGATAGAGAGATATACCATGTTCTTGGATTGGAAGAATCAACATCGTGAAAATGACTATACTACCCAAAGCAATCTACAGATTCAATGAAATGCCTATCAAACAACTAATGGCATTTTTCACAGAACTAGAACAAAAAATTTTCACCACTTGTATGGAAACACAAAAGACCCCAAATAGCCAAAGCTATCTTGAGAAAGAAAAAGAGAGCTGGAAAAATCAAGGCTCCCTGATACAAAGCTACAGTAATCAAGACAGTATGGTACTGGCACAAAAACAGAAATATAGATCAATGGAACAGGATAGAAAGCCCAGAGATAAACCCACACACCTATGGTCACCTTATCTTTGATAAAGGAGACAAGAAAATACAATGAAGTAAAGACAGCCTCTTCAATAAGTCGTGCTGGGAAAACTGGACAGCTATATGTAAAAGAATGAAGTTAAAACACTCCCTAACACCATACAAAAAAAATAAACTCCAAGTGGATTTAAGACCTAAATGTAAGGCCAGGCACTATAAAACTCTTAGAGGAAAACATAGGCAGAACACTCTATTACATAAATCACAGCAAGATCCTTTTTGAGCCACCTCCTAGAGAAATGGAAATAAGAACAAAAATAAACAAATGGGACCTAATGAAACTTAAAAGCTTTTGCACAAGAAAGGAAACCATAAACAAGACGAAAAGACAACCCTCAGAATGGGAGAAAATATTTGCAAACGAAGCAACTGACAAAGGATAATCTCCAAAATATACAAGCAGCTCATGCTGCTCAGTATCAAAAAAACAAACAACCCAATCCAAAAATGGGCCAAAGACCTAAATAGACATTTCTCCAAAGAAGACATATAGAATGCCAACAAACACATGAAAGGATGCTCAACATCACTAATCATTAGAGAAATGCAAATCAAAACTACAATAAGGTATAACTTCACACCAGTCAGAGTGGCCATCATCAAGAAATCTACAAACAATAAATGCTGGAGAGGGTGTGGAGAAAAGGGAACCCTCTTGCACTGTTGGTGGTAATGTAAATTGATACAGCCACTATGGAGAACAGTATGGAGGTTCCTTAAGAAACTAAAAGTAGAACTACCATACGACCCAGCAATCCCACTACTGGGCATATACACTGAGGAAACCATAGTTCAAAAAGAGTAATGTACCACAATGTTCATTGCAGCTCTATTTACAATGGCCAGGACACGGAAGCGACATAAGTGTCCATTGACAGATGAATGGATAAAGAAGATGTGGCATGTATATACAATGGAATATTACTCAGCCATAAAAAGAAACAAAATTGAGTTCTTTGTAGTGAAACATGTAAGACACATGTAATGAGGTGGATGGACCTAGAATCTGTCATACAGAGTGAAGTTAAATCAAAAAGCGGAAAAAAAAATACCGTATGCTAACACATATATGTGGAATCTTAAAAAAAAAATTGATTCTGAAGAACCTAGGAGCAGGACAGGAATAAAGATGCAGACGTAGAGAACGGACTTGAGGACACGGGGAGGGGGAAGGGTAAGCTGGGACGAAGTGAGACAGTGGCATGGACATATATACACTACCAAATGTAAAATAGATAGCTAGTGGGAAGCAGCTGCATAGCACAGGGAGATCAGCTTGGTACTTTGTGACCATCTAGAGGGGCTGGATAGGGAGGGTGGGAGGGAGGGGATATGGGGATATAAGTATACGTATAACTGATTCACTTTGTTATACAGCAGAAACTAACACACCATTGTAAAGCAATTATACTCCAATACAGACGTTTAAAAAATTAAAATAAAAATTAAAAAATAAAATAAAATAATTCAGCGATTACTGCCTAGATCTTTTATCTCATTAGAGGTTTCAAAATGGTTTTGAATCAGTCACCTATTGCTGCTTAGCAAGTTACCTCAAAACCAAATGGCTTAAAACAATAACCATTTATTATTGCTCATAAGCCTCTGGTCAGTTTTAGTGATTCTGTTGAGATATGCACAACTGATCTTTGCTGGGCTAGCTCGTGTATTTGAACTCAGCTGGCAGCTTAGCTACAGCTGGCTGCTCTAAAATCACATCCAACAGGGTAGCCAGCGCTTGATCACACGGCAGTTACAGAAGTGAGAAGGGTTACAGAAGAGAGAAGAAAAGCATGCAAAGCCTCTTGAGCTTTAGGTTCAGAACTGGCACAACATCATATTCTTTGAACTCTTATTATTCAAAGCAAGTTATATAGCTTGATTCAAAGAGTGCGGAAACAGACTCCACTTCTTGAGATGAAAGCCTGTAAGGTATCACTGCAAATGACATGGTAGATAATTGTGGAAATGTCTGTAGCCCATCACAGTTATTATCCTTATTTTACCATTTCCTCTGAATTTATTAGTTGGAATACTTTTATTCTTTCCCTTATCAATTTGTTATTAACTTGACATACAGGTGATACTGGAAAGTCAAGAAATAATGTCTAATTCTATGTGTGTGCATGTGTCTTGTTTTTGTTTGTACTTTTTTTTGTAAATGATTTAAAAAACTGAATTCGTGTCATAGCAATTTCCAATGTTGACTATAATTTCTTATCCTTCTCCTAGATTCAAAATTATTGTCAAATCCATTCCTGAAGATTCCACTCACAGCACGGTCTTCTAAGTGTATGGTTTTTTGGTGATTTCTGAGTTCTAGCAATATTTCCTTTTTTAATACATTCCTCACAGTGTATTTAGACAGTTATATGTTAATCTACAAATGTTTCATGCTACCCATAAGAATAGACTATACGAAAAATTCACTTGGTCAAGAAACTGAAAATTAATAAAGGGAAACCTAAATGGAGTTGGGAAGTCAGAAGGGAAAGCTGTTATGCAGATATCACTCAACATCAATACAGATTTCAACAGGAAGAGATGTACGTTGCATCTCCTGTACGAAGTGACACTATTTTATTCCCACTAGCAGAAGAAAAAGATCTTCCCTTTGCTTGGCAACAGCTTAACCAATGAGAGACTGTCACAACTCAGCCAACAAAAAGCTACTACACTTTGAACTCTCAGTTTGCTCCAATGGACATTTTGTTTATAACAGCCCCTCCCAACTTCACCTTCTCCTCTATGAAAGAGTTCCTCTTCTTGGCTTTACCAGACATGCATGTGGTTCACCATAGTGGTATGCCCTGATCTGCAGTTCTTTGCTGCTCACAAATAAATCCACTTTGCTAGTAAAAATAACTGGCCGTTTTATTGTTTTAGGTTAACGAAACACATCCTCGGGCCATTTCTGATAATAATTTAAATATGCTATTCACATAACTGCATGTGACCTGCAGCATCAATTCTATACATAAGAAGCATGTTTTATTCATATATCTTACAGATTTTAAACATTTAGTTTTTTAGTTGGTATCCCACAGATGCTACAGACTAAACCCTGTAAATAAGCTATATATATACACACACATAAATCATGAGTACCACCACATATATAATTTTAATTTTTCTGGAAGCCGCATTTTAAAAAGTAAATAGAAATGGGCAAAACTCATTTTAATAACATTTTTTATTTACCTGAAATATTATGGCATAAACAGAAAATCATTTGAGATATTTTTAACCATTTTTTAATAATAGATCCTTGAAATCAAGTGTGTTACTTTTAAACTAATATCACATCTCAATTTGTATCTACATGTTAAGTGCTCAATGGTCAGATATAGCTAGTGATGAGTGTATTTTACAGCACAATGAAATCTAGAATAAGCATGCATTTTATATTACCATAAGGCAATAATTTCCTTCTTCACTACTGTCCCACCTTGAGAGTAGAATTACAACAGATTTGCTAAAACGCACATACACAGGCACACAAAACAAAAACAACAACAAAAAAACACTATACTTTATCCTGAAACAGAACTACTGGTCTTTTCATTTGACCTGCTGCAAAGCCACATCCTTAGGATAGGACAAGAGTTCGGGAGGGTAAGTACGTGTACTCTGCCTCAGAAGAAAGAGTGGGTAGCTTTCACATGGCTACTCATGCATAACTTCATGCTGCAGCCAGAGGAAAATTATATAGTGGAACCGTGAATGCAGACCTAAAGCTATACAATATCATCACAGCAAAGGGTTGATAAAAATCCTTAGATATTTCTGATTATTTTATCCCAAGACTATGGTAACCATGTACCTAATATAAGTTTATTTATTTCTGAGAATTACACTCAATACTATAATTTCCAGGTTTTCCTGATCATCAAATAAACTTAAAACACTTCATAAAATTGCCTTCATTACACTGAATAATCCAGCACAGAAGTAGATGCACTTTGCTCTCCATTCAAAGGAAAGGATTTCGTTATCGACTTGGAAACATTTTAAAACATACTCTTCCATAAAATAGTTCCATAGTACGGATCATTGAAAATAGCAATGAAGTAAAGATGCCACTGTGTAACTGTAAACATTTTAGATGCAGTAGTAGGGTTAAAATCATATTTATTCAACTTGTGTGCCCAATAAAATATAAGTTTTACTATAAAAGCAAAGGGCTCTGTCTGCAGAACACTATGAACTCCTTAGCCCTGAATAGATATACCATTAACCTGTTAATACTTTTAGGAGAAAAAATGTGAATTCGAGAAAATAGTTATCCTTTACAGAGAATAAATAACATTGTACTATTGCAGACTGGACAATTTTATTCCGTAATAAGTTAATAAAATAATACTAATATATGCAGCTGCCTAACATGGGATCATTCATTTGACTAAAGTCCTCTGTATATTATGAAGGATGAGAGGCAGAAGTAGGAAAAACCAACATCTATGATTATTACAGGTCAAAACTATTCTAGGTACATTAAGTGTATCTTCACTAAACTTCACTACAATATATAAAGAAATTATCCATCTTCAATGTATACATAGGGAAATATGCTGTAATTAGTTAATTCTCAAAGGTCACATAGCAAAATGTGGTGGAGCTGGGTTTCCAGGCAGATAAGTTTGCCCCTGATGCCCAGGCACTTCTATTACCACTTAATATATTTTCTTCTACATTAACTGACCTTACACTTCAACTGAACACTGGAAAAAACTTGCAAATGGAAAGCACAGTTGGTGTTTTGGAACTGACAGTCAGCAATTTGCAGGCTAATAAATCTAAGGATCCAATTGTTTCTCTTATTGGCAGTAATGGAGCAGCCACTTTAGCTTCTGCAGTTTTGGTTAATTAGAACACTTCTCAGGTGGTAAAATTGATAGCCTTCAGCTTGGTATGCTTTAATGCCACCTGAGGCATGCTGTTATCATTCAAAAATGCAGTGCCTGCCAAGTACTACTGCTAATCCAAATAATTAGTTTAGCGCTATAATCATTGGACAGTTTCTCAAATAGGATATGGAAGAAAAAAAACTTTATATACATATATATATATATACTATATATATACATATATGGGCACATTTTAAATTATTTTTACATCTGGTATTAAAGATTCACCTTTTTATCACTTTACAGATCCACAGAATTTACCAATTGTCTTTAAAGTGAGAGTTAATAATACAAATATAATAATAAAATCAGGAAAAAATGACTACTTATGTTCTAGTCACTCTGGTCAGATACCTGGTTTATTCCTTGAGCATACTCTGGGTTGTGGTAGCCAAGGTTATTCCAGTTTTCCAGATGAGCAATCTGAACTTAAAGGTGAAAAACAACTTGCCCCCAAATCATACAAATATTAAATGTTTGGCTGAGATCCAAAACAGACAGTCTTACCCTAGACCTTACACTCTTAATAACCATATATTTTTAAGTTGTTAAAGGTTTTAAATATAGTAATTTCTCTACATAACTACCAATACATTCATTACTGATTCAAGATAAATTTTAAAAATATTATATTACGAAGTTTAAATGAACATATATTAACATTGCAAAAGAAGTAACATTTTAGATCATCTTAATAACATGTTTTAAGCCAGTTTTGATGGCATCTCATATTACATGAAGTATTTTATTTTGAAAAGCATCTTCTGTGAAGTGTCCCAATGTGTACGTTTTGTCCACCTTGAGAAAGATAACTAAATTGAGAGCTTCTTCCGTGAAGTAAGGCATTAAATATCTAAAACATACTTTACTGAATTTATAAAACTTTGAATAGTTACTACTTTTATTTAATTATGTTCTGGGATTAATTAAAACTGTAATCCTGTTGGAGTCCCTTTGGCCTGAGAAGTATTCATAAGATTTCAACATTTGTTCTCTAAAGTGGCAGCAGAAGGGTGAATTTTCAGTGCATAGAGAAAATCCTGAGAAGATGGATAAACATAGAGATGTAAACTTACAAAGTTAATTTTATTGATCAAAACTAAAATGCTACAATGGTAGATATATATATATATAAAATGTCATGATACAGATCATATATATATATCTCATATATATGTACCATATATTTATCATATATATATATGATGTCAAACTCATAAAATGTACAAGACTAACAGTGAACCCTAATGTAAACTATGGACTTTGGGTGATAATGATGTGTCAATGTAGGTTTATTGATTGTAACAAATGTACCAGTGTGGTGTAGGATGTTAATCATGTGTGTGTGGACAGGGGGTATATGGAAACTCTTTGTACTTTCTGCTTAATTCTGCTATCAACCTAAAACTCCTATGAAGTTTATTAGTTTAAGAAAAACTAAAATAGGAATCACAACAATAAGAATCACTTGTGTTTGGTTATGCCTCTTAATACATACATAAAGATTCAATTTCAAATGTAAATTAGTAGTGTTGCATGTCAGAACTTAACCAGGTTTAAATGTACTATACCCCTTAATGAATATTGCTAAATGTGATAATTACTTTTGTTTGGTACTGCACACTAGAGAATTCACAAAATATTCACTGACACCCAAAAAGAAAAATGACATGCACTGCTGCTTATACATGAACACACAGATAACCTGAGGGAAACATTTCATTAGTGAACAGCTCTATATATGCCAATGAACTATAGTTGTGGAAAGAAAACTGTAAATTAAAAACTCACATGAAAAAATACTTAATTATTTCAGTACTTATTTCCCTTGATAATATTTAGAAGAGGTGAGAAGGGAGAAAGATATACAGGAAATGTGTGTGTGTTTGTGTGTGTGCGCGCGCACACGCGTGAGCATATGAGCTTTCTCAGAGAGAGCGAGACTGTGTTAAATGTAATAGTTGTGCTTAATTGTATTCCTAGCTACTGCTGTTTATTTTAAATTGCATACCTGGAGTTCTACAGCACTGAAAATACTGAAAGGCTCTATCTTCACAGTCACAGAATTTTTAATTAAGATAAATTATTAAACATGATCTAAATTTTTTTTGTTTTGCTTCCACTGCACATGTGAAATGATCCTTTCACTATTTGTAACTGGTAAAGGTGGGATATAAAAATTAAAAACATTTTATGGATACTCAGTAACATGACAACAGCAATTGTAAAGTGTAAATTTTTAAATAAAATTTAAGAAAAATCTTAGTAAGCCATAGAGTTTAATCAATATTCACTCTGTTATGGCTCCTTAAATTTTATTACAGGGCAATGAGATAATTGTGAAAAGTATTTAATGTCACTTCATGAGAATTTTGTCCTTTTGATTGCCAACATGATAATGCTATCAAATATTTGTTGTATGCATATTATGTGCCAGGCATTCTTCTAGTCAGTTTACAATAATATCCCATTTAATCCTCATAAGAACCATTTGAAGTAGATACCCAACTTTACAGTTTAGAAAACAGAGGCACAGAGAAAGGAAATAATTCAATTAAGGCCTCATAGCTAGTACATATTGGAGATGGAATTTAAACAAAGTAAGTTTAACACCAGAACTTGAAGTCTTAAATACAGGGGCTAAAAGAAAAATTACAATGTGAGAAGCTGGAAGCATATCATATTTTATATATTTTTTACCTCTAATGTTTTCAGTGAAAAACAAAGACATTTTGATCAACATTAAAAAATAATTTTTGTCACAAATGACATAAAAATTAACACTGCCCCGCTAGGCCTGCCTCCAAAAGGCACTTCCTACCCTAGGATATTTATCAGTTGAACGTATGAAATAAAACTGCATGTTAATATAGTTTAGTAAAACAAGCAATGATAGTTAAATCAATGTAGAATCCATGAATTACTATAAAGAAGTCAAGAGGGAATTTTAAAAAGCAGATTGAGAAACTTAAACAGCCTCTATCTTCATATTAAAAGAATCAGATATATGTCCCATGGGGATTGCATACAGGGAATCAAATTTTAACTTCAGAAATGCATGTTCTTTACTAAGACTGTTACTGTTACCGTACCTAACATGCTGGAAATTGTAGTATGGCCATATTAATTTTTCTCATGAAAGAATTTCTATGTTGTGATGTATCTTCCCAAATTTTCACTTCTAAACTTATGACTCATGTTTTCACACTTGTCCTATTTACTGTCCTTTTAACTGCCCCATGATATTGTCACCTTTAGACTCTAGACTCTCCACTACTATATGATACCTAGGGCTTATTGATGTTTTTCCTTTTTTTTTTGGATTATTTCTATGCTAGCTTTTTCCAAGCTTAAAGCCTCAGAATTTCCCACAGAAGTAAAAACAAAACTTTAATTATTTGCTTACTCTAATACTCTTGTGAGACTTAAGCTGTTCCTACTGGCTTTGGTTTACACTGCAGTATTCTTTCTATAGAAAATATTATTCCCTCATTCTCATTCTCACTCACATGTTCAAATACACACCATATCCTGATCCATCACATTGTTTTCTCTCTCCCAAGTAAGGCAACATCTTCCTCTTAAGATAAGTCTAATCTATTTCATGCTCAACCATATGTTTACATTCTATCTCAGGCCCATAAGTATATAAGATTCTTCCCAAAGAGTAAACCATACTTCATCTGAGTTCAAAGTAGGTCTCAAAACTTTTTTTTTTTTTTTTCCGGTACGCGGGCCTCTCACTGTTGTGGCCTCTCCCGTTGCGGAGCACAGGCGCTGGATGCGCAGGCTCAGTAGCCATGGCTCACAAGCCCAGCCGCTCCGCGGCATGTGGGATCTTCCCGGACCGGGGCACGAACCCATGTCCCCTGCATCGGCAGGCGGACTCTCAACCACTGCGCCACCAGGGAAGCCTTCAAATCTTTTTTAATTCTAGCCTCTTGGATGCTAAAAGCCTTAGTCTTCATTGACCTTCAGCAAGTCTCTTCGATTTATTGTCTCTTCCTGTGGAATATATTTCTTGACTTTGTAGGAGACTACTGATGACAATATGATTCATAAGAGATCTGGAGTTTCAAGATGAAGATTAATGGTAGTATTTCATTTTTACAGCTCCCTGCACCCATTACATCATTTTCCCTCCGATATCATTACAGAGCTGAATTAAAGACTGCGGCTGGAAACCAGGTGCATAATAGAACATATCTTAAAGAAATAAAACTATTTCCGAGTTCATTTCCATGTAATATTTTAATTCTTTACTGAAAGACCTGAGAAAACTACAGCACAACAACAAAGCAACTTATATTCCTATTCTTATTCTGTAGTTGCACAAAGACACAGAGAAATTAAGTAACATGTCCTAGGCCACACAGGTATATAGATGGCCTGGCCAAGCCAAGATTTACTCCAGAGCTTCGGGAACACACACACAGTTTGACAGTGCATTCTTCAAAAGATCTCTGAATGACCAAGTCAACTTTTATCTTTTTTCAGTAGCAACTGCTTACACTGGTCTCTTTCTATATTTGTTACAATTAAAACCTGTAGCAATTTATTTAACATAAATAGCATTCTCATTGTTCTGTATGCCTTACCCTCCTCTTCCATACAAGGACAGGAACAATGTGATACTAGATAAGCAAAGTCACTGATTTCTTTAATCCATATTCCTGTATTCTATAAAGGCATAGTTCACAACTAAACCAGGTGTGTCCATATTTAGAATCTAAATGTTGATCTCTATGTATTGCTGGTTAAAACCTGATTTCCTGGCTACTAACCCTGATCCCAATTCAACTGTAGATCTTAATCCATACATTAGCCTGTCTGAGCCTCCTTTTTTCATTCCTTTGAGTCTTTGCTATTAGATTTACAGGTCTCCGAATCCATCTAAAATGACCATTAATAAAAAACTGTCTACCTGAAACTTCTATTACTACATTGTTTTATGTTATCTCTTAAGATTATAATTTTGATTCTTTCTCTGGATCTCCGATTCTTAGCTTATTCTGCTCTTTTTGTCCCTGTCCTGGAGGATCTACATCACAGGCTTTAACTTCATTAAGCTGGAAATAACTGTTTCATTTTGTGACCATTTGAGACCTCAATAATATTCTCACTGTCTGAGTATATAAAAGTGGCTTGGCTACCATGTATTGGTTAGTTGATTTTAGTTTACACCCAAGTATATTTGAAGTTCTCAGCTACTTCTCCAATCCTTGACTTTCTTATATCATGTCTAAATATTTGAAATTTTTCTATTTATTTATATACACACTTGAATTTATATTTTCCAAGCACTGATGTCTTCATTTTGACAGAGTACAATGATATAATCCTCAATAACACGAGGCTTCAAGATAATATTTTGGAATATTCGCCATAGGTACAAGAGACAGTACAGTATACTTGAAACATCTGTAAGTTTATAATTTGAATTCATGTAAAATAAATGACATTCTAAATTTATCAATTTTGCAAAATATAGCAGAGTTTAATAAAATATTTTAAAAACTTCTAAAAATTAGTTTAAATGACCTATCCCTGTAGATCCACTTGGAAAATAACTCCAGGTGCACACAAAGTTTTCCACAACACTACCTTTAATATGAAAAGTTTGATGCATTTAAATTAATTATTTTAATGAGACTAACTGCACATCTACTGACTAAGGTACATTGACAGTATTAAACGGGCTTTGGAAACACATTTCTTATTATCTGGCTACCTTTGTAGTTTCTCCAGATTCAAATCAAATTTTCTGCAGGTATTTTCAATTACCATTTAACTCATTTTACAGTGTAGTTTCTATGCGCCTCTCATTTAACCAGCAGTCATTGATTTTGTCTATTCAAACACTTCAGATGAGTTTTCTTCAGCTTAATTCTTTCAACTCTTTACAGCTCTGAAATCCTCAGAACATCCTTTGAGATATGAAGAGGAAAACAGTCTCTCCTGTGCCTCTCTAATTCGTGTCTCTCTCTTTCAAAAGAGACACTAACACATTTATGCTTGATAACAGTACTGTGGTCACAAAGATGAACGGTCTGGATAAATGAATCCCAGGGAAGATATCTGAAAAATGTGAGTGTGGTTAGCATGTAGAAGAAATAAGGTGTTGGGCACTTGAGCTTAGGATATCATAACAGACAGCTTCAAATATTGATGGGCTGCTTTTTACATAAGAACATAGGCTTATTGTGTAAAAGTTTCAGAGGGTGAAATGAAGATTAATTTGTAGAAGATCCAGAGAGGTAGGCTTAGTATAATTACATTGGAGAACAAAATGAATAAATAATGAAATAATCCACACAACAAGAAGCTTTTATTCACTGTATTTCAATTTAATTCAACAAATATTTATCCAGTTCCAACCACTGGCACAGTGTAGAATCAACTCAGATAGCTGTCTGTGCCACTACCTCTGGAACTCAAGAGCTTTTCTTTCTTTCTTTTTTTTTTTTTTGCGGTACGCGGGCCTCTCACTGTTGTGGCCTCTCCCGTTGCGGAGCACAGGCTCCGGATGCACAGGCTCAGTGGCCATGGCTCACAGGCCCAGCCGCCCCGCAGCATGTGGGATCTTCCTGGACCGGGGCACGAACCCATGTCCCCTGCATCGGCAGGCGGACTCTCAACCACTGCGCCACCAGGGAAGCCCTCAAGAGCTATTTTATCTATAGGCTACTGACTGTGCAGCTTCTCCATATCTTCTGCAGGTTGGAATACTTAACATCTAACGTGAAGTTCATGTTTCTTACCACAGTGACCTCTGAGGACACTTATCTCTATTTTGTCACTCTGACCCAAAGCAGATGCACATGCATGACTCAATTTTCTTTAGTACTGAAACTAGGTTGAAATAGTTTAATAGCTCTTTACCAGAGATTCAAGGATAATAAATGGCCAGTATTAAATAGATTATGCAAATAATTAAAACTAGTAGACATGACAGAAATTAAAATACACAGCCCTGACACATCTTATTCAATTCATTACAACAGGGCTTCTCAAACTTGAATGTTCATTATAAATCATCTGGGGACCTTATTTAAATGCAGATTGCACAGTAAGTCTGAGGTAGGGCACATGGTCCTGGTGATGCTACAGTATAGAAAGAAAGAACACTAACAGAACATATTCAAGCCATTCCATTATTATGCAAAGCACCTTAACTCCTTACAATCATAGTCCCTCATCCCCTTTCAATTATAGTCTCTGTTATATTTGCATACCAGTCCTTTACTTATCCTTCAAGTATTAGAAAACAGTCCCCTCCACAGGAGTTCTTAAGCTTTATCTCATATTACACAGAAAATGGCTTACAGTTTCTTCGGACTCCATGATCTATCAAAATGTTTATAGACATCCCTCCCCTTTTTCTCCTACTATCATCACTGTAAACACATACGTATTTAAATCATAAATTAAAGGTAAAAAATTTAACCCACAATTGTGTTTGGGAAGGAAAAAAAAGGACATCTCAAGTTACCATAAATGAAGAGAGCTGAAAGGCAGTGGTAAACATATAATTTGATTCTGTGGTGGCCCAGGAAGCTCAAACAATGACAGTAGGAGCTAGACCATAATTTCCATTAGAACAGGGGTCCCCAACCCCCGGGCTGGACAGCAGGGTGTGAGCAGCAGGCAAGCAAGCGAAGCTTCATCTGTATTTACAGCCACTCCCCATCGCTCGCATTACCGCCTGAGCTCCACCTCCTGTCAGATCAGTGGTGGCGTTGGATTCTCATAGGAGTGCGAACCCTATTGTGAACCCTACTGGGAGGGATCTAGGTTGTGTGCTCCTTATGAGCATCTAATGCCTGATGATCTGAGGTGGAGCTGAGGGGTGATGCTAGTGCTGGGGAGCGGTTGCAAATACAGATTATCATCAGCAGAGAGGTTTTACTGTACAGACACCATAATAAATCAACTGCTTGCAGACTCATATCAAAACCCTATCAGTGAGTGGCAAGTGAAAACAAGCTCAGGGCTCCCACTGACTCTGCATTATGATGAGTTGTAGAATTATTTCATTATACATTACAATGCAAAAATAACAGAAATAAAGTGCACAATAAATGTAATGTGCCTGAATCATCCGGAAACCACCCCCACCCCGCCCCAGTCTGTGGAAAAACTGTCTTCCATGAAACTGGTCCTTGGTACCAAAAAGGTTGGGGATCACTGCATTAGAAGATAGAAAAGGTGGAATTAAACTCATGTGAAGTATATTGCTGTAACTGAAGATCCTCAACTAAAGCATTTTTAAAAGGCTGACTTGACTTTGGAAAGGAATAATTTAAAAAAAACAAAAACAAAAACAAACACCTCCACTGGCTTAGAAAATATTGGGGAAACTTGTCACAGCTCAGAAATCCAGTGTGGCTTCAGTGTGGAAAGTAAACCTGAGACTCACATAGTATGGGTCTGAATTTATATTTCTCATGAAGCAAGAGATATAGATAAATGAAACTGAATTGTTTTGGGGGTAACTAAAACTCTGGGACCACAAGAGGAATCACTGCAACAGAAAAAAAAACATTCTGTGGCTACATCTTCTCCACTTGTGTTGAAGGTATGGAGATGAAAGAAACTTTGCAATTCTAAATAAACCAAAAATGGATTAAAGGCCTAAATATAAGACTAGAAACGATAAAACTCCTAGAAAAACACAGATGAAACCCTCTTTGATATAAATCGTAGTATTATTTTCTTGGATTTGTCTCCTAAAGCAAAGGAATAAAAGCAAAACCAAACAAATGGGACTTAACTAAACTTAAAAACTTTGGCACAGCAAAGGAAACCATCAACAAAGTGAAAAGACAACCTACTGAATGAGAGAAAATATTTGCAAATGATATGAAATGATATGACCAATAAGGAGTTAATATCCAACATATATAAACATCTCATACAACTCAACATCAAAAAAAATAAACCCAATAAAAAATGAGAAGACCTGAATAAGACATTTTTCAAAGAGGATATACAGACGGCAACAGACACATGAAAAAATGCTCAACATCAGAGAAGTGCAATGCTCTTAATCATCAGAGAAGTGCAAATTAAAACCACAATGAGAGATCAGCTCACACCTGTCACAATAGCTATAATCAAAAGGACCACAAACAACAAATGTTGGCGAGGATGTAAAGAAAAGGGAACCCTTGTACACTGTTGGTGGGAATGTAAATTGGTGCAGCCACTGTGCAAACAGTATGGAGGTTCCTCAAAAAACTAAGAATTGCACTATTTTATGATCCAACAATTCCACTCCTGGGTATACAACTGAAAAATACAAAAACACTCATTTGAAAAGATGCATGCACCCCAATGTTCACAGCAGCATTATTTACAACTGCCAAGATATGGAAGCAACCTAAGCATCCATTGCCAGATGAATGGAAAAGAAGATACATAAATACACACAATGGAATACCACTCAGCCATAAAAATGAATGAAACTTTGCCATTTGTACCAACATTGATGCACTTGGAGGGTATTATGCTTAGTGAATAAGTCAGAGAAAGACAAATACTGTATGATATCACTTACATGTGGAATCTAAAAAGTAAAACTAGTGAATATAACAAAAAAGAAACAGACTCACAGATATAGAGAACAAACTAGTGGTTATCCGTGGGGAGAGGGAAGGAGGGAAGGACAAGATAGGAGTAGGAGATTAAAAGGTACAAGCTACTATGCATTAAAAAAATAAGCTACAGGATATATTATACAGCACAGAGAATATAGCCAATATTTTACATTAACTATAAATGGAATATCTTTAAAAATTTTGAATCACTAAGTTGTACACCTGAAACATATAATATTGTACATCAACTATACCTCAATAAAAGAATTTTTTTAAAGGAATAAGCATGGAATATCATCTTTTAAATTTGTGTGTGGCAGGCCTATGAATTTGGGTCTGAGACCTGATTTAGATGAATCCTCTCATAATCATGTTCAATACTTAAAAGGGCTTCTCTCTTCCCTGGAAACTCTGAGACATAAAACATAATAAGAACCTGGAAGGACCTTCCAGAAGAAGTCTGCTACCTCAACTAACCAAAAGATTTCATCTACATAAAAGTGATGTGCAGGAAGGACAGGCTGTCACTGCACTGGGAGAGACCCCTTCAAGTGCTGCTGATCGCCCACATGGCTATCAAAGTGGAAAAAACATCTGGCTTCATGCTCCTCATGTGAAGTAAGCACCTCAGGAGAACTCAACTGTGTTTCCTACTAAGGTCTTAAATCTAAGTTTCCTAGAGTAACTAAAATTGGTAGTAAACTAAACTAAAAGGAGGTATTCTACAGGCTCTTTACTATTCTCATAGACACACTGCTGTCCTATTCACAGTAGGGTTATTTTAATCGCTTTAAAAATAAAATTTTATTAGAAAATAAACATGATTTTTGCTACCTTATTTTTTGGTTCTGTGCTCCCACTTACAGCTCCCATAACCTCATCTCCAATTAACTCTAAATTATACTTCCAGTTCAAACACGGTCTGGACTAAATCCAACAGATTAATTACTGACAGAGTAAAGGTGGGAAAATATTCATTAGTAATTTTTGATAATTACAAAGTAAAAGTAATTGATATGCATATCCAAGTACTTATGCCCTAAATATGACACAAAAACATTTGACTGGAAGGATGATATAGAAAAGAAAACGGCATCCATGTAATAGACAAACAGAAATCTGGCATTTACAGATAGAGACTGAAAAAAAAAAAACAGGTCTAATGTCACTAGATGAACTTTGGGATGCAAGTTTTCTCTGGACCCAGTAAAAACAGATACACAAAGATGAACTGTGTTATTTATGGAGATTTAGTTGACCATTATAAAAGTACAACTATTGATTTATACCTGAGGCAAGATTTGAAACAGAGCAATATGCATTAAACAAATTTCACTGGGTGCCACATAATAACATTTTGACACTAGATGATGGCCATGAATGTCTTTGTGTATCACATCTGGGAAAAATTACTGGTAAGAGAACAGTTATTAAGTGACAGTACAAACTGTCACATAAATGTTACGGTACTTATGTTACTGACTGACTCTCAGGTGAAATTTATTGAGCTTCCCCCTGCCCCAAAAAAAAAACTGAACTAAAAATGTAGATTATCAGTCTTCAGAGTTAAGCTACTCCTTAGGTTTGAATTGCATAAGACTTCACGAGGAATTGCCAAATAATACTCAGAGAGTTAATCATTTGAAAACACAAGCAACAGAGCATCACAGCAATTTGTAAAATTAATGTATGACTAAGAAAAATGCTGCACAATGCTAATCAAGAGTCTGATTTAACTTTTCACCACTGGTATGCCATACTCAAAGGTTATTCCACCAGGCAAATAACGTACTGACTTTTAAAATTTTCAGTAATTCTATGGTAATTCTGATAGTTGCTTTTCTTTATTATGGACTTGCTGGATATTTAGACGACTGAGAATTACCCAGAGGAAGGTAGAAACAGCAATGGAGACGGCAATAAAATTGCCATCGTTTACACTAATGTGTAAAATTTTACACTAATGCAGGGAGGATATCTTAAGGGCAAATACAATTTAAAAATAAGAAGCTAGGGCTTCCCTGGTGGCGCAGTGGTTGAGAATCTGCCTGCTAATACAGGGGACACGGGTACGAGCCCTGGTCTGGGAGAATCCCACATGCCACGGAGCAACTAGGCCCTTGAGCCACAACTACTGAGCCTGCGCGTCTGGAGCCTGTGCTCCGCAAAAAGAGAGGCCGTGATAGTGACAGGCCCGCGCACCGCTTGCCACAGCTAGAGAAAGCCCTCGCACAGAAACGAAGACCCAACACAGCAAAAATAAGTAAATAAATTAATAAACTCCTACCCCCAACATCTTCTTTAAAAAAAAAAAAAGTCTAAAAAAATAAAAATAAGAAGCTAATTTCTCCCTTGAATACAAGGGAAGAGACTCACCTCCTCCCCCATTTACCCCCTGCCTTTCTTACAGCAGTTACTTCAGAAAACTTAAGTTCTTCCTCTGTCTTTTTGAAATTTTATAAATCTTTTAAAAAGCCAAATAAGCCTCTTGCTAGCTATGAGACCCAGTATTATTTTTCTTAATAATCTAGGAACCATCTTTGAAATGCAATCATCAAGGATACTGCTCCTATCTCCCAGTTCCTATGGGAGTTCAGGAGCCTAACTTCAGTGGGTCTCATTCCAAGTTGCAAAAACACCTCTTTCTTGGATAAAGAAAATTGGCTTATCACCAAGTATATTTAGGATGAATTATATGTGACACACAGTGCTATTAAGTCCTCTCTCTTACTTGTGAGCTATTTATTGTTTATTTGAGAACATGTGTGTAATGAGTTATATCTGCTTGACTATATAAAGGGGTGAAATTTCTGTCTTTGCCTCTCTTGGTGGGTTGCCTGTGATGCATACTACATTCTGACACAATACTTATTCAACAATAAAATTGTGTTTTCTCTTCTACCTTTGTGAAGAGGTTTTCTGGGTTGGGAGGAGGTCTGGGTTTTAATTGTATTTCTGCAATAGGCTTAAGCACATAATATTCAAACAAAAAAAAAAATCAAAATATATCAGTGACCAGAGAAAATAGAGTAAATTTACTTGGAGTTTGATGTAATTGCAATGAATTTATGTTATCAACTGGGGGGAAATTACCTTTACAAAATTGATTCTTCCAATTCATGCACATTGCTTTATTCATGTCTAAATTATAATTCTGTATTGAATGTCTAAATTATAATTCTGTACTGAAAATCATCCTTTTTTCCTATTGTCATCGTATTTTTCTCTTTTTTCAACATTCATATTGCTTATTTTTAAATTCTTTGCTAGCTCAAACATCTAGATCATCTGTGCTTCTTCATCTATTGCTTTTTGTTCTCGTGACTATCAGTCATATTTCTAATTGCTTTTGTAAAAAAATATGTTTAGGATGAATATTGATCTGTAGATCAGGGTCTTTACCCTATTGATGTGATGGATTACATTACTTGGTTTTTGAGAGTTGAACTCATCCTTCATGCATGGAGTAAGTTCCACCAGGCCATGATGTATAATTATTTTTATACCTTGTTGGATATGACTTGCTAATATTTGAGGATTTTTGCATCTTACATTCAGAGATATTGGCCTGTAGTTTCTTGTGGTGCCTCTGTCTGATTTTGGAATCGGTGTTGCTGGCCTAATAAAATGAGCTAGGGAGTACTCTCTATTTTCTATTTCTGGAAGAAATCATAAGAAATTGGTAACATTCTTTCCTTAAATGTTTGGTATACTTCACCAGTATACCAAACATCTGGGTCTTCATGCTTTCTGTTTGGGAAAAGTTACTAGTTAATGATTCTTTTTTTTTTTAGTAATATAGGCCTATTGAGCGTACCTTATTTCTCCTTGTGTGAGTTGTGGTGCTGTATCTATCAAGGAATTAGTACATTTCAACTAAGATATCAAGTTTGTGGGCATAGAGATGGTCATATTATTCTTGTATTACCCTTTAGTGTCCATCAGATCAGTAGTGATGGGCCCCTTTTCATTTCCAATATTACTAATTTATGTCTTTCCTCTTTTTTTTCTTGGTTAGCTTCATTGGAGGTTTATTAGTTTTATTGATCTTTTCAAAGAACCACTGTTTGGTTTTGTTGATTTTCTCTAATGATTTCCTATTATCAATTTCCTTGATTTCTTCTTTTTGGTTTTTCTTTTCTTCTGCTTACTTTCAATTTAATTTGCTCTTCTTTTATAAAGTGGAGGCACAAATTATTTTAGAACCTTTTCTTCCTCTAATAAATTAATTGAATGCTCTAATTTTTCAGCTAAGCACTGATTTTGTTTAATCTTACAAATCTTGATAAATTAACTTTTCATTTTTATTTAGTTAAAAATGTTTTAAATTTCTCTTAAGGCTTCTTCCTTATCCCATGTGTTATTTTAAAGGCTTTTACTTATTCTTTAAATATTTTGAGGTTTTCTATCTTCCTGTTCTTGATTTCTAGTTTAATTCCATTGTAGTCTGAGGGCATACTTTGCAATGCTTTCTAGTCCTTTAAATTTGTTAGTGTGTTTTGTGTTCCAGATTGTGGTTTATCTTGGCAAACGTTTTCTGTGACCTTAAGAAGCATGTGTATTCTGCTGCTTTTAGATAAAGTATTCTACAAATGTCAATAATATCCAGTAAATTTATGGTGCTGTTTAGCTCAACTATATCCTGAATTAGTACTGCCTGATGGATCTATCAATTGCTGATGTAGTGAAGTCACGAATAATAATAGTGAATTCTTCTGTTTCTCCTTACTTCTCCTTCTCTAACGGTTTTTGTCTTATGTATTTTGACGCTTTCTTGTTAGACCTATACACATTAGGGATTGATATGTTTTCATGGAAAGTACCCTTTATCATTATTTAATGTCATCTTCATCCCTGATAATTTGTCTTGTTCTGAAATCAGTTTTACCTGAAACTAATAGTCCAGTTTACTTTTGATTAGTGTTAGAATGGTGTATCTTTATCCCTTTGCTTTTAATCTTTGTGTCTTTATATTTTAAATGAGTTTCTTATAGACATAATTGAGTTTGTTTTTTTATCCATCCAGTGACTTGTAATTTTTATATTTAGACCATTCACATTTAAAGTGATTACTGATACAGCTGAATTAATACTTATTATGTTTGTAACTGTTTTCTATTCACTTTTCTTATTTTTTATTTCTTTTTGTTTTGGCTCTTTATATGCATTCTCTGGTTTTAATTGAACATTTTACATAATTCCATTTTTTTCCTCTGTTAGCACATAATTTTTCTCCAACTCTTTTTTTTTTCCCCTTAGTGGTACCATAGAGTTTGTAATATACACCTAAAATTTAATAGTATATCACTTCACAGGTAATGCAGGTATCTTATAAAAAAATATTCTTGATTCCTTTCTCCTATGCCTTTGTAACACTGTCATACATTTCACTTATCAATAGGTTATAAAAACCAAATACATCATTGCTATTATTATTTTCAACTTAATTGTAGATAAATTAAGAATAAGAAAATAAAAGATTTTATTTTACCTTCACATATTCCTTCTCTAACACCTTCCTTTTGTTTATGTAGCTTTCAGTTTCTAAGCTATGTCATTTTCTTTCTCTCTGAGTAAGCTCTTAATATTTCTTGCAAGGCAAGTCTGCTGAAAACAAATTCTCTCAAGTTTTATTTTTCTAATATAGTCTTTATTTCTTCTTCTTTATTTCTTTCTTCTTTATTTCTTCTTGAAGGATAATTTCACCTAGAACTCTAGGTTGATTTTTTTCTTTCAATACTTAAATATTTCACTCCACTCTTTTCTTGCTGGCATGGTTTCTCAGGAGAAATTTGGCAATTCTTATCTTTGTTTCTAAATAGGGTAAGGTGTTTCTTTTTACTGCCTTCCTTCAACATTTTTTGTCTTTGATTATCTACAGTTAGAATATGATATGCCTAGCTTTAGATTTTTTTGAAATTTATCTTACTTTGGGTTCTTTCAGCTTCTTGCATCTGTGGCTTGTTGTCTGTCATTGTCAAAGAAAATGATTAAGAATTAATTCTGTCAACCATTAAAAGTTCAAATATTTCTTCTGTTTCTTTCTTCCCCATGTGTTCTCACTATGCATATGTTACACATTTTGTAACTGTCCCATAGCTCCTGAATATTCTGTTGCGGTTTTTTTTCATACTTTTTTCTCTTCTCTTTTCAGTTTGGAAGTTTCTGTTGACAAATGTTCAAGCTCTATGAGTCTTGGTCATGTCCAGTCTACTGATGAAACCATCCAAGGCATTTGTCATTTTTGTTACAGCTTTCTGATTCCTAGTATTACGATTTGATTCTGCTTTTCTTTTCTTTTTTTCCCTCTTTACAGGTTATTAGCATCAAATGACATAACACATGAAGAGTTCTCAGAATAACACACAGTACAGAGTATTGTACACGCTACTGTTTTCTCTTTACTTATATCACTAAACATGTTATTCCAGAATCTAGTCCAAAATTTATTTATTTTTCATCCTGTTTTGTTTTTGGATGTTTTTATCCCATAAGTTGATTTTCTCACTTAAAGTTAACATCCCAGTTGGATTCCTGAAGGGACTATTAACATTTTTTTTAACATCTTTATTGGGGTATAATTGCTTTACATTGTTGTGTTAGTTTCTACTGTATAAAAAAGTGAATTAGCTATACGTATACTTATATCCCCATATCCCCTCCCTCTGGCATCTCCCTCCCGCCCTCCCTATCCCACCCATCTAGGTGGTCACAAAGCACCGAGCTGATCTCCCTGTGCTATGCAACAGCTTCCCACTAGCTATCTATTTTACATTTGGTAGCGTATATATGTCAATGCCACTCTCTCACTTCGTCCCAGCTGACCCTTCCCCCCCCATGTCCTCAAGTCCATTCTCTACATCTGCATCTTTATTCCTGTCCTGCCCCTAGGTTCCTCAGAACCAATTTTTTTTTTTAGGTTCCATGTATATGTGTTAGCATACAGTATTTGTTTTTCTCTTTCTGACTGACTTACTTCACTCCATACAACAGACTCTAGGTCCATCCACCTCACTACAAATAACTCAATTTCGTTTCCTTTTATGGCTGAGTAATATTCCATTGTATATACATGCCACATCTTTATCTGTTCATCTGTCGATGGACACTTAGGTTGCCTCCATGTCCTGGCTATTGTAAATAGTGCTGCAATGAACACTGGGGTACATAACTCTTTTTGAATTATGGTTTTCTCAGGGTATATGCCCAGTAGTGGGATTGCTGGGTCATATGGTAGTTCTATTTTTAAATTTTTAAGGAAACTCCATACTGTTCTCCATAGTGGCTGTATCAATTTACATTCCCACCAACAGTGTAGGAGGGTTCCCCTTTCTTCCACACCCTCTCCAGCATTTATTGTTTGTAGATTTTTCGATGATGGCCATTCTGACCAGTGTGAGGTGATACCTCATTGTAGTTTTGATTTTCATTTCTCTTATGATTAGTGATGTTGAGCATCCTTTCATGTGTTTGTTGGCAATCTGTATATCTTCTCTGGAGAAATGTCTATTTAGGTCTTCTGCCCATTTTTGGAGTAGGTTGTTTGCTTTTTGGTATTAAGCTGTATGACCTGCTTGTAAATTTTGGAGATTAACCCTTTGTCAGTTGCTTTGCTTGCAAATATTTTCTCCCATTCTGAGGGTTGTCTTCTCATCTTGTTTATGGTTTCCTTTGTTGTGCAAAAGCTTTTAAATTTCATTAGGTCCCATTTGTTTATTTTTGTTTTTATTTCCATTTCTCTAGGAGGTGGGTCAAAAAGGATCTTGCTGTGATTTATGTCATAGAGTGTTCTGCCTATGTTTTCCTCTAAGAGTTTGATAGTGTCTGGCCTTACATTTAGGTCTTTAATCCGTTTTGAGTTTATTTTTTTGTACGGTGTTAGGACGTGTTCTAAGTTCATTCTTTTACATATACCTGTCCAGTTTTCCCAGCACCACTTATTGAAGAGGCTGTCTTTTCTCCATTGTATATTCTTGCCTCCTTTATCAAAGATAAGGTGACCATATGGCGGAGCTCTCGCCGATTGATATTACATGGGGCCGGGAGGTCTCTGGTGGTCCAATGTCCTAAACTCGGCTCTCCTACCTCAGAGGCTCAGGTCTGACAGCTGACCACAGCACCAAGACCCCATCAGCCACACGGCTCAGAAAAAAGGGAGAAAAAAAAAAAAGAAAGAAAAAAATAAAATGTTATTAAAATTAAAAATTATAAAATTATTAAAATTAAAAATGATAAAAATACAAAAGAAAAGAGCAACCAAACCCATAAACAAATCCACCAATGATAACAAGTGCTAAAAACTAAACTAAGATAAACATAAAAATCAGAAGCTGGCAAGTCACATACAGGAAACCCCAAGTCTACAGTTGCTCCCAAAGTCCACTGCCTCAATTTTGGGATGATTCGTTGTCTATTCATGTATTCCACAGATGCAGGTACATCAAGTTGACTGTGGAGATTTAATCCACTGCTCCTAAGGCTGCACGGCTAAATTTCCCTTTCTCTTCTTTGTTCGCACAGCTCCAGGGGTTCAGCTTTGGATTTGGCCCCGCCTCTGCATGTAGGTCGCCCTCTGGTGTCTGCTCTTCGCCCAGACAGGAGCAGGTTAAAGGAGCGGCTATTAGAGGGCTCTGGCCGGGGGGAAAGGAGGGGTATGGAATGTGGGGCGAGCCTGCGGCAGCAGGGGCCAGAATGATGTTGCAACAGCCTGAGGCGTGCCGTGTGTTCTCCCGGGGAAGTTGTCCCTAGATCATGGGACCCTGGCAGTGGCGGGCTGCACAGGCTCCCAGTTAGGGGGATGCAGGGGTGTGGATAGTGACCTGTGCTTGCACACAGGCTTCCTGGTGGCTGCAGCAGCAGCCATAGTGTTTTATGCCTGTCTCTGGTGTCTGTGCTGATAGCCATGGCTCATGCCCATCTCTGGAGCTTATTTAGGTGGTGCTCTGCCTTCTGTGTGCAGACAGGGAAGGAATCCCCTCTCCTTGTGCACCCCAAAACAATGTACTCTTGCCACTTCGGCCAGTGCAGAGTTTTTCCCGGACTCCCTCCCGACTAGCTGTGGCACACTATCACCCTTCAGGCTTTCTTCATGCAGCCAACCCCAGTCCTCTCTCTGGGATCTGACCTCTGAAGCCCGAGCCTCAGCTCCCAGCCCCCACCCATCCCAGCATATGAACAAAGAAGCCTCTCAGGCTGGTGAGTGTTGGTCATCACCCATCCTCTGTGCAGAAGTCTCTCCGCTTTGCCCTCTGTACCCCTATTGCTGCACTCTCCTCCGTGGCTCCGAAGCTTCCCCTCCCGCCCCCCCCCGCCCCCGTGTCTGCCAGTGAAGGGGCTTCCTAGTGTATGGAAGTTTTTCCTCCTTCACAGCTCCCTTCCAGAGGTGCAGGTCCCCTCCCTATTCTTTTGTCTGTTTTTTTTTTTCTTTTGCCCCACCCAGGTACATGGGTGGTTTCTTGCCTTTTGGGAAGTCTGAGGTCTTCTGCCAGCATTCAGTACATGTTCTGTAGCAGCTGTTCCACATGTATTCTTGATGTATTTGTGGGGAGGAAGGTGATCTCCACATCTTACTCCTCCACCATCTTTTTTTTTTTTTTTTTTTTTGCGGTACGCGGGCCTTTCACTGCTGTGGCCTCTCCCGTTGCGGAGCACAGGCTCCGGACACGCAGGCTCAGTGGCCATGGCTCACGGGCCCAGCCGCTCCATGGCATGTGGGATCCTCCTGGACTGGGGCACAAACCCGTGACCCCTGCATCGGCAGGTGGACTCTCAACCACTGCGCCACCAGGGAAGCCCTCCTCCGCCATCTTGAAGGTCTTCTCACGATTTGATTCTTTCTTTAGAGTTTTCATCTCTCTGCTTACATTACCTATTTGTTCTTGTACATCTACTTTTTCCATTATAGCCCTTCGCATTTTAATCACAGTTGCTTTAAATTCCTGTTGTGATAATTCCAAAATTTCTGCCATATATGTATTCAGCGCTGTTGCTTATTTTGTTTCTTCAGACTGTGCCTTTTAGTATGTCTTGTAATTTTTCATTGAAAGCTGGACATGATGTACTGGTTTTAAAAAAACTTAGGTAAATAGGTCTTTAAGTGTGATGTTTTATGTTTATCTGCCTAGAAGTTAGGCCGTGTCTAGTGTTTGCTGTAGCTATGGTAACAGACCCTAAAATTTCTCTAGTGTCCTTATTTTTGTCTTCCCTATGGTCTTTGATTTTCCAAGAGACTCCTGGTTAAATAAGGTCTGAGCTTTGCAGTTATTTCCTTTGTAATCTCTGTTATTATAAAGGAGCATTATTGATGTGATGGTAAGGTATGGAACAGGTGAAGCATTCTAAAATTCTATAATTAAATCTTAGTCTTCTAATGAGTTTATGCCACTGGGCTATGACCTTCACAAATGCTTCTTAGCTTTTTTTTATCCTCCCTTCAGTTGTAACAGGAATGTTTGGTGAAGTTGGAGCTGGGTTTTCCCTTTCCCTATATTGAAAGCAAGATGAGGCTGTAGTTGGCTATTTCCTTTCTCCCACGATAGTTGGGCCCTGGTAACAGTTTCTCTTAATGGCAGTCTGTTAGTGTTTAGGAGAACAGAAGAATCTGGGTGTATTTCAAAAGTTTATCTTTCTCCTTCTTTTCTTGAAGGATAGAGAGGATTTTTCTCCAGTCTTTACTCTGAGAGCCTGGTGGGGCTTTGGGAGGTAAAACTCATGAAACGTGTTGGACTCCTCCTAAAGTTGGGCTTTCAGGAGTTTTCTCTTTCGAACTTCACAGGGCTCAGTTTCTAGCCATTAGTAATTACCTTTAAGTGTTCCTGCCAGTTGCTGGATCCAGCAGCTGCTCAACTTAAGATGTGATTTTCTGTATTCATCTATCTTTTCAGTTTGGGGGATAGCGATTTTCCTTGTGACTTCAATTCTCTGATGGATCCAAGAAGAGTTTTTGATTTTCAGTTTGTTCAGCTCTTTCTTGTGATGAAGGGAGTGCTGAAGTCTACATTATTTATGTGTCAGACTGAAACTGGAAGTCTTACTACATTTTAAATGCAAACTATTCAAATTATTTATCAAGTCTATTGCTAATAATAAAAGTGCTCAGCTTGTAAACCTGATTTTAATCTGTACCTGGATGTACACTACAACTTTGACTGTCTAATGGCGTTCTTTGCATCTCTCTTTCCTCTCACTGGAGTGCAGAGAGATGTTTCGATCCCCTAAACACCAAAAAGCGACATCTATAACCCAATTTCCCTCTTCTGCTGTTGCTCTCTTATGACCCTTCATCAATATTATGTAGGGAAGAGACTTCCTTGTGCAGTGGTTTCCTTCTCAGCATTCCAAACAGGAACAAGGGAAAATCGTCCCTACTTTCAGTTTTCCTCCTAACGTTTCTAATGTATTTCCCACGTTGGACTTAGGCTTAAAGACATGGGTATATCCATGCTCTATTTCTTTGCCCCAGCTCTGTTTCCTTTCCTTCTTGTCCATTCTTATTGGATCAGAAAAATAATGGAATTTCTCCTTCCTCTTTTGGTTTGAATGGGATATTTTATGTCATATATTGTTTTCCCTATCCTATAGTTTATAATGACAGTGATTTTTCAAGTATGCAAGAATGAGAAGAAGGGCTCAGGCTCAAATGAGCTAAAGTAATTAAAAACCTCTTATCTCAAAAAAAGGACATTTATTTTTTGCTGGAAACTGAAAAATAATTTTAAATGACAGCCAAAGCTAAATGGTTACATCTTTATTCTGGTATACATCAATCCATCTCTGGAAGGATTAACCATTGTTTTAACAAGTGGAAAGACCAAAGAAAAAAATTTGTAGGGTATATAATTAAATATTGAATGTATTTCATGAAAAAAATATATATGCTTAGTGAATAGTCATACTTAATAGCATATTTTTCACAAATTTTCTTCTTAGTTTCTTTTTAAATTTTTTCTCTTATGAATGAACAAAGTTACATAAGGCTCAAAAATGTCAAAAATAATAAAGTTAAACAAGTCCTCATTTTAGAAGTGAGACAGCTTATTTAGAGTCAACAAGTATGGAAATAAAATAGAACGAGCCAGCCAGCTTTTAACTTCAAGTTTTAGCATTCCACTCTGAGCCATATTTTAAGAGATGCAGAAAAAAATATTCTTTTAAAATGAATAACAGTAATCCAATGCAATCAATGGCAACAATAAAACATAATTGGCTGATTTGCAAAGTGTAAAAACCTTTGATTGCATATATGCAAGATCAGATGTAGCAAATCCATATGCCTGCAAACCAAGCAACAATTTCAACAAAGATGTTGTCTCAGTTCAAAATGAGTGTGATGTGGCTAACTGAGACATCAGTGCAAAAGTTTTCAGCAGAAGCAAGTTTTGGTCTGACTGCTTCTAGAGGCAATGGTTGAAGTAAAATCTACTTATTCCTATTCAACAAGGAACTTCTATACACCAGGCATTGTCCTATTGACTGAGGATATAATGGTCACCAAAAGTAGACATAAGTCATGCTCTCAAGAATTTACATTTTCATATAAAGTAGAAATAGTAACAAAATACATAAATAGATATACATTTTCAAGTGCTATAGGTACTACAAAACCAAAGTGTAATGAGAGAGTATGATATAGTTTGACCTGGTCAGAAAATATGTGAAATATTTTTTGAGAAAGGGATAATTGACCTGAGATCTGAACAGCAGCAAAGAGTTAACTAGAAAAAACAAAAACTGGATAAATATGCCAGTCAGGAGAAACAGCATGGGTACAATTCCAACGCCAGGAAAACACAAGTGTAAAGGAACCAAACAAAGTCAGTTTGATTGAAGTAAAGGGGATGGGGCAGCATGGAAGAAAATGAGACCAACAAGCCCAATTATAAAAGGCTTTTGAAAATTTTGTCTCTTTTATTAAAAGGAAAGAACACCATTTGAAGTGTGTAAGTATAAAGGAGTGTTAGAAGAAAATGAAGGTATTTTGATCAAATTCATATCTCCAAAGCATGGCGCTGGGAACAATGTTAAGAAAATACATAATGAGACAATAAATAGAGGTAGAGTCATTACGCAATTATTTCAGTATTTAAGAGATAATAGTAACTCTGATTAGAGGAAAGAAATGCAGAAAAGTGAATCAGTTCAAGAGATATTGAAGAGGTACAATTAATAAGACTGATTATCTTAATCACCAGGTTCTGTGGCATATTAAAAAGCTCGACAATCCTTCTGGCTTACAACAATAAATATTTTCATGCTCACAGGTTACAGATGTGCAGGCGTGCAAATCAACTACCATTTATTTTATCCTGACTGGACTTCTCTGAGACTTAAGGGACCACAGGCTACTGGTTGGGTTCAGGTCTGCTCCATGTGCCTTTCCTCTGAGGTTTGTGATAATGATGCCTATATTCGCATAATTTCTATACATTACTGGTTGGATGACAGTGCCAGTAATGAACTTTGGGAACAATAAAAATAACTCTATTAATTGGATGGAAAACTCAAAAATTCAGTTTTGGACATGTCAAATTTTAGTTGCCTTTTAAGGAATTAAAAAGAGAACTCAAGAAAACAACTAAATATAACACTCAAGCTCAGAGAAGAGATAGATGCTTGGAATGAAAGTTAGGATGTCTTCTTTGTACAAGAGGCAATTTCATCTTAGATATGAATAAGATTTCCCAGGGATATCACATAAGGAAAAAGGGGTAGAACAGAAAACTGGTATTGAGGAACTCAAGTATTTTATATTTGAAAAAGAACTGCACACCTCTAAAAAGACAGCAAATGATTTGCTAGAGAGATGAGAGAAAGTAGGAGATTGCTTTGTTATTTAAGTCAAGGAAGAAAGAGTTTCAAGTATCAAGGCTGTATCAAGATAAATAATAAAGCATGTCTACTGTATTTCCTTACATAAGAGTTTACTGCTGACTCGGGATGAACAATTTGGGTAGATAATAGGGTTTAGAATTATAGCTGTTTTAAGAGTGACTAAATAGCAAATAAACGAAGGTAATGCTTAAAATACTTTTTAAAAGTTTTGCTAGAAGGGAAAATATATAAAAAATAGGATATCATCTTGAGATATAAGGATGGTAGAAGAAAAAATCTTTTTCTTATTTTTAAATTTTTTCAAAAGTCAAAAATCCAATGGGAAATATTCATTTCAGAAAGAATAGTTGAATATTCAAAAGACTGAGGAGGGGGTAACGTTCATGCTGGAGGCACTATGTTCCAAGGCACATGATATGATTTAGCCTTAGATAAGAGAACTTAATTGAGGAAGAAAGATAAGATAGGAGTTAGATGAGACAGAAGAATTAGGACATTAGGAATCCCCAATTCAAACAAATTAACAAGATTAATACAGTGAGGGTAAAGAGAATTTAGTCTTGACAAGATCATGATTAACTTGATGGATCATGAAATATATGCTGGATATCAAATAATAATAGTAACAATTATCATTATTATTTTTACAGACAATGTGGATGTAGAACATCCAAGGTAATCTATAAAATAACCTGTTAAAACTAATAATTGAACTAGGTTACAGGGCCATTTTTCTCATGCTTTTAAAAGCCACCCTAGTAGCATGCTCATACAATCTTCTAGGGTTCTTTTAGCATATTAAATCTTGTATCTCAGAAGACACCCAAAGACTAAATCACCTCTAATCTAATTTTGGTTCAACATCCCTTAATCAAACACACTCAGAAATATATCCCTTGCATACTCTCCCAGCTTCTGCTGGTATCCACTAGCTAAGTCTAATTTTGGGGGGTGTTATAGTTCCTTTCATTTCTTATCACATCCTGCTTATCCTTAAATAGGACAGCTGTAACTTAACCCTGTTCACTGGGATTTGGGCAGGGAGGGAAATTGAGTACATGTTCTGAGAGATACATGTTGTCTTGGGGAGAAGTTTCTTCATCCTCTTCAACCAAGCCTTAGTGACAGCATTTAACCGGAAATATTGGGCAATTTATACAGGATCAGAGGGTTCTGAAGAACACGGACTTCTGAGACTTTTCAGTGCACCAATACAAATTTCTCATCTCCTGGATCAAGGTCCCATTCTTTCCTAAACAGGACCCTGAACTTGGCATATCAGACCTACCTCCTTGGGAGCTCAGCTAATCTATCTGATGGTTTATTCCTGGGCCAAGTCCTCAGTTTTCTCTGCTCTCCCTTGAAAGGGATGATGGACTTATAAAATGCAACTAAGGAGACTCTCTGGCTTTTGCACTTAGATTTCACTTGCCTATTAATTTCTCTCATCATTTGATCACTGTACAACCACCAGGAGTGCTTACTAATAGCTACCCCAACCATCAACAGTGCTTAGTAATAGCTACCCAATACCACTGACATTATAGTTACAATTTTTCTCATATTTTCAAATGCTGCCTACTTCATAACAACTAGCACATTTCTTCCCAGCAGTATACCATCCCAGTTCACCAAAAGTAAAAATTTTAACAATTGCACTTTTATCTTGGGTCAAGATCTGTGTTCCACCAACAGGAATCATCAGTAAGAGGTCCTTATTGCCAGTCAGGCAGCAAGTAATCCAGCCATAACACAGCACCCTATCATCTACTTTCTTGGTCCACTTCTGATATCAATTATCTTAGGTTGAGTTTCCTTGGAAGCAGACACTGATAGGAAGATTAACTTTCATGAGGCTTATTATGGCATGTGACTAATTCCTATCTTCCTTGTTAAAGAAAAACTTTAAATAAAGTAAAGTTTAAGTAAATTCTCAGGACCACACTGATCAATACTATCAATGTAAAATCAACTTTGCCATCATGCTAAAATTAGTAGGGTGACATTACATATACCAACTTCAAAATTTTGGTTATAGAAAAGGCTTGAGTGATCTGCTCATATAATTATCTTTACAGGAAAATAAAATGCTTTTTAAGTGTCATAAATAAAATGTTCTCTGAGTAGTGTTTCACACTCTTAAAACTGTAGCTTAAGAAAAGAAATCAGAGGTGATTGTCTGTAACTCTGATTTTAAATACATGAAGTACTTTTGCTGGCAAATTTTCACAAGTTGAGGGTTATAATGGCTACAATAGTGAAACTGAGAACCCTAATGTACTTTTAAGATGTTCAGCACCATTCCTGTCAACACTATAGTTTACTCTTTAAACCTGGAAAATTCATATAAGTCAATTTTTTACTTTGAATGCATTTTCTCGGTAGTTTTATTGATTTAGATTACTTATATTGTTCTTCACCTTTTGATTTTTCAAGTCATTTTATTCCTAAAGTAAAAGCAAACCTTGACAACTTCATATCCAAGAGAGAGCAAAAAAAAGAAACTTCTGCTGTTTAATTATTTAACCAAATTTTCACTGTTGCTACCCTCAAATCCAATAAAACTGCACTCACTATATTCATTATATACTTCCCAATTTTCAAAGGTATTTCACACTTTTATTCCTTAACATCCTTGACTTATAAACAATGTTACATCACTTCTTTAAAAAAATCTCTTTTCTCTCTTGGATTTGATGATACCACTCTCATTACCTCATTTGTTAGTATTTCTGTGATGTCCCTTCATCTACCCTGTCCTGTGAACGATTATACTGCCCCAGAGGTCTGTGGCTGACCCTCCTATTCTTTTCATAATCTCTGCCTTTGAAATTTTCTGCATTCTTATGGCTTGACTGTAATAATCTGCTGCCTTAATTCTCACTCTTAATTCTGTATTGCTAAAATCTCAGCACTTATTCCAAATTTCTTTTTAGATATGTAATTTTCAGCTTGTTTAAAATATATCGTCTCTTCCCAAATTTGTTCTTTCTTCTATATTCTGTAACCAAGATAATTGCATCATCCAACTATATATGATTATATTGACTCCACTGTTTCCCACAAAATTCACATCAATTCCTATGTCATGTTCATTCTATTTACCAAAATGGGTCCAAACTATAATTTTTATACCGTCAAGACTAGTTTAAAAAAAAATTAGAATAAATTACCCTTAGTCTAAGCTGTTATCATCTCTTACTTGGATACCTGCAAAGGGCTTCCCATTTTCTCCTTTCTCTTTCTACCACTCATTTTCTATTCTCTCTCCAGAGTGACGTTTCTAAACTGTGGAACTGATACATTAATTTCATATCACCAGTGCCTGGTACACACCAGGGGCTCAACAAATATATGCTGAATTCATTGAGACCACCACCTTCTCTTCCAGAACTCTCCAATCTATAACAGAGTAACTTCAACAGCACACAAGATAATGGTAATGAAACTGCTATCTACAAGTTGTCAGGAGCTTCTGTCTTTTGGAAAGGCTAGACATCACCTTGAAGCAGACTGTATGTATTCTGCAAATATCCACTTGAATGACCCCCCTTAATTATGTAAATGTTGGGTGAGTCAGCATCCACTGACCTACAGAGAAAGATGTAGAAGAAACTTTGATGGCTTCATCAAGGACATACTGAGAGATAAAAATATTCCCGACATTCAAAGCTGGCTGTGGAGCCTGGGGGCAGGAGTGTAAAATCTGTAACATCTTTCACAGACACAGGCCTTTCTAGAGGTAAGGAAAAAAGCTCCAGAATCTGCACTCCAGGTTTGAAGATAGGGAGGCCTATCATGGTGGACCAAAGTGTCCCTGACCAGAGCGCAAAGGCAGAGAAGAGCAATAGTTGCCTGAAATAAAGCTACCCTAAAAAACTGAATCTGGACTCATGGCTGAAGTTCAACATGGAGGTCTTAAAATAGATAAGGACATTTTGTCCTCTTTTTTGTAAGCCTTGCTCAAAATTTCGATTTAGAAACTAGAATGCCTTGTGTTCTTAACTCTGTGCGGTTCAGAGCAGGCTGCCCCAAAATATGCCACTTTGATCTATAGATTATTTTATTTTGAATGAAAGTTATTTAGGAAACAGCCAGTGCAAGAAGGACATTCTGAACTTCCTTTGTCCCCCTGAAAGCAGGAAATAAATTTCCCATGTGAAAGATACCACCCCACTCCCCCACCCCCATACCAGGAGGTAGAGAGTCATCCTCATCACCAGAGATAGAGAACTTTGGGCTGAGAAGGCTATATAAACAAACCTTGTTATTCTTCACCAACTTACCACCCCAAGCCCAAACACCTTTGTCTTGTCAATTCTTCACAAATGTATTGTTTCCTCATCTTAAAGGTATATAAACAGCTTGCTTTGGTCACTTCATGGGTTCCATATCTGTCAGACCTCTGTACATACAATATTAATTTTTTGTCTATTAAACTGCATGTGTCAATTTAATTATTAGACCAGCCAAAAGAACAGAGAGGTAGGAGATATTTTCCCCTCCTGGATGGTTCCTAAGATACCCAATTAAATATCATATTACCAATAAAACATCCAAAATAATCACATAGTTTTTAATATTTTACTTTATGTTTATGGAAAATTATATGGCTTTATTTTCAAATATTAATCTTGTATTCCTGGCATAAACTGTGCATTGACATAATTATTATTTTTTCTCCATACTGCTGGATTAATGTTTGTATAATTTTATTGAGCATCCATTTACTTATGTTCTTCTTAAGGTTACTGTTTCTTCTATAAGGTTCTTCTGATTTCTTCCTAGGGTTTTGGTACTAATGATGGCATTAATTTTTTATAGTTAACATAAAATATTAATTTTACATTATTTCCTCTTCTATTTTCTGAAAGAGGGTTTCTCAATGTGATATAATAGAAAATATATATATTGGTCTCTGCCCCCAGTTCCTGGCACAGAATTCCACAAACCTTTATAAATTCCCAAGTGATAAGAGCATTAGGTACATCTTTTGTTCCTAGAAGATGACTCTGAGTGGCTCCTGGGTGGTTCCTGGATGGAGTCTGGTCACCAAGAAGACCAAGCGTGGAACTTTCAGGCCCAACCCCCACCCTCCAGAGAGAGGAGAGGGGTTGGGAATGAAGTTTATAATTGATCATGCCTGCACAAGGAAGCCTCCATAAAATCCCAAGAGTTGGCAGTTCAGAGAGGTTTAGGGTTAATGAACACATGGGGGTGCTGGAAGAATGACACTCCTAGAGCGGATACAGAAGCTCTGTGCCCCTTAACTCATACCTTGCCCTACACATCTCTTCAACCTGGATGTTCATCTGTATCATTCATTGTATCTTTTTAATAAAGTGGTAAATGTAAGTAAATGTTTGAGTTCTATGAGATACTCCAGCAAATTAAGCAAACCCAAGGAGAAGGTCATTGGAACCCCTAATCTAGAGCTGGATGGTCAAAAGCACAAGACGATAACCTGGGTTTGCTACTGGTATCTGAAGAGAGGCGGGGCTGGAGGAGGGACAGGCAGTCTTATGGGACTTAGCCCTTACCTGTGAGATCAGATGCTATCTCTGGGTAGATAATGCCAGAATTGAGCTGAATTCTTGGATGCCCTGCTGGTGTCCCAGAATTACTCAGTGATGTAGGGAAAAACCTCCATATATTAAGTGACCAGAAATATCAGAAGTGAAATGTTTTGTGTGAATAGTAACTGAGACTCTCAGGAAAGAAACACATAGTAGGGAAGAGCTGGGATTTCCCCTACTCAGGAAGGAAAAAATCTGAGTGTTTCCATTATACCCAACCTCAGCACTGATTACATTTTGGGATAAATAATTGTTTGTTGTGGGGAACTATCTTAACCTGTGGTTATTAGAAACATGAGTTTTATTTCCAAATAATTAAGGATTTTCCAGATAAGAGAGATGTAGCCAAGATGGCAAAGTACAAAATCCTGAGTTCACTTCCTCCCATACGCACACCAAATACAACTCTTTACACAGCAATTTGAGAACACTTGAAGACTAGCAGAAAATATTTTCCATAAATAAACATATAAAGGATACGTAATGAGAAGCCTAGGAAAGGTGGAGACATAGTATAGACAAGGCCCACACCCACAGTCAGACAACCCACAAAACAGGAGGATAATCACAACTGCAGAGGTTCCTTCTACCCAAAAAGTGATGGGTTTGAGCCCCACATCAGGCATCCCAGCCCAGGGTTCCTGCACCAGGAAGACAAGTCTCCAGAATGTCTGGCTTTGAAGGTCAGCAGGGCTTGCATACAGGAAAGCCAGAGGACTGGAAAAATAGAGACTTGGCACTTAAAGGGCGAGCACAAAATCTCACATGCTCTGAGTCCCAATGCCCAGGCAGTAATTTGAAAGAAGCCTGGTTCAGACTCACTTGCTGATCTTGGAGAGCCTTCTGGAGAAGCAGGAGGAAACTGGCTCTCCTCCAGGGGACACAGATGCTGGCAGCATCAATATTTGGGAGCTCATTCTAACAAAAGTACACTGGTGCTGGAAGCACCATTTTGTAGTACTCCCTATAGCATATAATAGCCAAGGCCTTACCTACACACCAGTGGGTTGGCACCAGTCACAAGCCCCCTGACCTTGGCCCCAGAGACTGTCACACCATGACCAGGCCATGCTCACCAGCAGGCCAGGACTCTCAGCACAAGGCAGGGCCTGGCAGCCAACCAGACCAAGGGACAGTTCTGCTTAACAGAATGCCCACATTAGTCAGCCCCACCACAACAGAAGGGCCCTTACAGCCCACATAGAGGGCATCCTAGAGCATATGACTCTGGCAACCAGAGAGCATTGTGCTGTTGGGCCCCACAGAACACCTACTACATAAGGCTACTTATTCATGATCAGGAAATGTAACTGACCTAATTAATACATAGAAATAAAACAGAGAACTGAAGCAAAATGAGGCAACAGAGGAATACGCTCCAAATGAAGGAACAAAAAACCCCAGAGAAGAAATAAGTGAAGTGGAGACAAGCAATCTATTTGAAAAAGAGTTCAAGGTTTAGATCATGAACATACTCAATGAACTTGGGAAAGGAATGAATGAACATAAAGAGAAGTTTAATTAAGAGGTATAAAATATAAAGAACAAAATAGAGCTGATGAATACAATAATGAAAATTTTAAAATACAATAAAAGGAATCAACAGTAAACTAGATGATACAAAGGAACAGATAAGTGAACTAGAAGACATAATAGTGTAAATCATCCAAATCTATCCAGCACAGAGCTGGAGAAATCACACCCCGTGAACTTGACTATGCTACAAAGCTATAGTATTCAAAACATAATGGTTCTGGCACAAAAACAGACACATAGATCAATGGAACAGAACAGAGCACCCAGAAATAAACCTGCACACTTACGGTCAATTAATGTACATAAAAAGGAGGCAAGTCTATACAATGGAGAAAAGACAGTCTCTTCATTTAAGTGGTATTGCAAAAACTGGACAGCCACAATGTAAAAGAATGAAAGTGAAACTCAGCCATAAAAAACAAAGAAATACTGCCATTTGCGGAGACGTGGATGGACCTAGAGATTGTCATACAGAGTGAAGTAAGTCAGAAAGAGAAAAACAAATATCGTATAATATCACTTATATGTGAAATTTAGAAAAATGATACAGATGAACTTATTGGCAAAGCATAAATAGAATCATAGATGTAGAGAACAAACATATGGTTACTAAAGGGGGAAGGGCGGGGTGGGACGAACTAGGAGATTGGGATTAACATACATATACTATGTATAAAACAGATAACTAATGAGAATCTACTGTATAGCACAGGAAACTCTACTCAATGATCTGTGGTCACCTAAATGGGAAGGAAATCGAAAAAAGAGTGGATATATGTATATGTATAACTGATTCACTTTGCTGTACAGCAGAAACTAACACAACATTGTAAAGCAACTATACTCCAATAAAAATTAATTTAAAGAAAAGCAGAACACTGATATAAATCTTAGCAATTTTTGGATATGTCACCTCAGGCAAGGGGAAAAAAAGCAAAAATAAACAAATGGAATTACATCAAACTAAAAAGCTTTTTAACAGAAAAGGAAACCACCAACAAACACAGAGGTAGCCTACTAAGTGGGAGAAGATATTTTCAAATGATATATATGATAAGGGATTAATATAAAAAATATACAAAGAGCTCATACAACTCAGCGTCGAAACAGTGACAACAACAACAACTGGATTAAAAATGGGCAGAGGACCTAAATAGACATTTTTCTAAGGAAGACATATGGATGACCAACCGATGCATGAAAGGAAGCATTACTAACCATGAAGGAAATGCAAATCAAAACCACGATGAGCGACCACTTCACACCTGCTGGAATAGCTATAATTAAGACAACAAATAAGTGTTGGTGATTATGTGAAGGAAAGGAAACTTGTGCAGTGTTCATAGGAATATAAATTGGTGCAGCCATTAGGGAAAATAGAATGAAGGTTCCTCAAAAAATTAAAAACTGAACTGTTATAATCCAGCAATTTTACTCCTGGTTATTTATTCAAAGGAAGCCAAAATACTAATTCAAAAAAATTATATGCACTCCAATGTTCATTACAGCATTATTTACAGTAGCCAAGGTATGGGAGCAATCTAAACGTCCATCAGTAGACAAAATGAATTAAAAATTTTGTAGTGTATATATACACCATGGAATATTACTCAGCCATAAAAAATGAAATATTGCCATTTGCCACAATATAGATGGATCTAGATAGTATTATGCTAAGTGAAATAAGTCAAAGACAGACAAATACCACATGATCTCACTTATATGCAGAATCAAAAAAGTAAAACAAAATGAAAACAGACTCAGGCTCATCTTCTGAACACTGTATTTAATAAAGCTACTCCAGCTTTAAGTAATGTTTATGTAATATATTTTGGTATATTCTTTTACTTTTAACCTATATATGTCTTATGTTATTAAAAGTGGGTTACGTGTAGACAGCATACAGTTGGGTTTGCTTTTTTTAAAATATCCAATCTCATATCACTGCCTTTATATGGTGCATTCAGACCATTTCCCTATATAATACTCATTAATACGGATGGATTAATATATATGATCTTGCTTATTTTCTATTTGTTTCACTTGTTGTTTCTTATTTACTCTTTCCTCTTTTTCTTGCCTTTCAATTATTTTGGGTTTTGTGGTTTCATTTTTATGTCCACTATTAGGTTTATATGTATACCTTTGTTCATATACCTTTGTTCAAAAATAGTGGTTTCCCCAGGGTTTAAAACATGCATTTTAACTAGTGTCTTTTATTTATCTATTTATTTTTATTTTTGGCTGTGTTGGGTCTTCGTTGCTGCGCGCAGGCTTTCTCTAGTTGCAGCGAGCGGAGGCTACTCTTCATTGTGGTGCACGGGCTTCTCATGGCGGTGGCTTCTCTCGTTGTGGAGCATGGGCTCTAGGCACGTGGGCTTCAGTAGCTGTGGCTTGAGGGCTCTAGAGCACAGGCTCAGTAGTTGTGGCACATAGGCTTAGCTGGTCCACGGCATGTGGGATCTCCCTGGACCAGGGCTCGAATCGGTGTCCCCTGCATTGGCAGGCGGATTCTTTTTTTTTTTTTTTAAATTAATTTTATTTATTTATTTTTGCTGTGTTGGGTCTTTGTTTCTGTGCGAGGGCTTTCTCCAGTTGTGGCAAGCGGGGGCCACTCTTCATTGCGGTGCGCGGGCCTCTCACTATCGTGCCCTCTCTTGTTGCAGAGCACAGGCTCCAGACGCGCAGGCTCAGTAGTTGTGGCTCACGGGCCTAGTTGCTCTGTGGCATGTGGGATCCTCCCAGACCAGGGCTCGAACCCATGTCCCCTGCATTAGCAGGCAGATTCTCAACCACTGCGCCACCAGGGAAGCCCGGCAGGCGGATTCTTAACCACTGTGCCACCAGGGAAGCCCCAATCAGTGTCTTCTTATACATACTATTATAGTGCTTTACATACAGTTAAAGAAACTTCTAGCAGTATGTTTTTAATTCTTTTATCCCATCTTCTGTGCTAATATTGCCTTACTTTTTTAAACATATGCTGTACACCCACAATATATCAAAACTAGTTTTACTTTAGATAAGAAGGTGGCAAATTATGATCTATAAGCCAAATATGGCCACCCACCAGAGTTAAATAAAGTTTTATTGGAATAGAGCCATATCCATTTGTTTACCTATTGTCTATAACTGGTTTCACACTAAAGCAGTAAAGCCGAGTAGTTGCAACAGAAATCAAAGTCTAAAATATTTACTCACTATTCCTTGACAAAAACGTTTGCCAATCCCTGATTTAGACAATATAATCACTTCTAGAGTGATTAAAACTAATCACTCAGAATTTCTTTGAATTGCATCATTTCCCAGACATCTTCATTTCTTTGTGTTGATTTAAGTTCTATCCTGAACTATATTACTCTGTCTGAAATACTTTTTAAAATATTTCTTGTAGTCCTGACCGAGTATTAATGAATTTTCTCAGCTCTGTTTCTATTCTATTTTAAATTCCTTATTTTATCTTTGAGTTTGAAAGATATTTTCACTGGTTATAGCATTCTGGGATAATAATTTTGTTTCTTTTCTTGTAGTATTCTATGGTCATCCCATTGGCACATATTCTGACACTATGAAGACATTATCTTTCTTCTTTTTATGTACTCTCTTATTTTTTCTAGTTGCCTTCAAGTTTTCCCTTGCTTTGCTTCTTAACAATTTGAATAAATCTTGTTTATTTTCAAGTATTTATCCTTCTTGGGTTTCTGCAAGGTTATCAGCTCTTTGGTATACTGTCTTTTATTGACTTTGCAAATTCTGAGCCATTATCTCTTTAAATATTTCTCTACACCATTATCTTTCTCTTCTCTTCCCAAGATTCCAGTGACACACACATTAAATGTTTTGATCTTTTCTCACATCTCTTGGATGCTCTGTTCTGTTTTTCACCATTGTTTTCTACTTTTGTTTCATTATGGGTAATTGTTATTGGGCTATATTTTAGCCCAATCATACATTTTTTTAAATCAAATCATACACTGATTTAAAAAAATTTTTTTATACATCTTTATTTGAGTATAGTTGCTTCACAATGCTGTTAGTTTCTGTTGTACAAAAAGTGAATCAGCCATATGCATACATATATCCCCATATCCCCTCCCTCTGGAGCCTCCCTCCCACCCTCCCTATCCCACCCCTCTAGGTGGTCACAAAGCACCCAGCTGATCTCCCTGTGCTATGCAGCTGCTTCCCACTAGCTATCTATTTTACATTTGGTAGTGTATATATGTCAATGCTACTCTCTCACTTCATCCCAGCTTCCTCCTCCTCCCACCATGTCCTCAAGTCCATTCTCTATGTCTGTGTCTTTATTCCTGCCCTGCCACTAGGTTCATCAGTACCATTTTTTTTTTTTTTTAGATTCCATATATATATGTTAGCTTATGGTATTTGTTTTTCTCTTTCTGACTTACTTCACTCTGTATGACAGACTCTAGGTCCATCCACCTCACAACAAATAACTCAATTTTGTTTCTTTATATGGCTGAGTTCCATTGTATATATGTGCCACATCTTCTTTATCCATTCATCTGTCGATGGACATTTAGGTTGCTTTCATGTCCTGGCTATTGTAAATAGTGTTGTAATGAACATTGTGGTACATGACTCTTTTTGAATTATGGTTTTCTCAGGGTATATGCCCAGTAGTGGGATTGCTAGGTCATATGGTAGTTCTATTTTAGTTTCTTAAGGAACCTCCATACTGTTCTCCATAGTGGTTGTATCGATTTACATTCCCACCAACAGTGCAGGAGGGTTCCCTTTTCACCACACCTTCTCCAGCATTTATTGTTTGTAGATTTTTTGATAATGGCCATTCTGACCAGTGTGAGGTTATACCTCATTGTAGTTTTGATTTGCATTTCTCTAATAATTAGTGATGTTGAGCATCTTTTCATGTGCCTCTTGGGCATCTGTATGTCTTCTTTGGTGAAATGTCTATTTAGGTCTTCTTCCCATTTTTTAATTGGGTTGATTGTTTTTTTGATGTTGAGCTCCATGAGCTGTTGGTATATTTTGGAGATTAATCCCTTGTCCGTTGTTTCATTTGCAAATATCTTCTCCCATTCTGATGAACAGTATGATTGATGGACTCATCAGTAGACTTGATACAGCCAAGTAAAGAATTAATGTACCATAAACAAGCTGAAAAGTACACTGATTCTTTACTTGGCTGTGTCAAGTCTACTGAAGAGTCCATCAAACACACTCATCATCTTTTTGTCCTGTTCTTTATAACATCTCCAATTGAATGTTTCTTATGGTCTTCCCCTCTCTGCTGAGGTTCCCCACTTGTTAGTGCATGCTGTCTTCCTATTTTAGCAGATTTTTTAAGATATCAGTCATGGATATTTAATATTCTCTGTCTGCTAGTATTAACATACGGGTTACCTCAGTTTCATTCTGTTCATTGCTTTGTCTATTGACAGTGGATTGCTTTTTCTTGCTTTATTTCATTTGCCTTATTTTTAATTAGAGGTCAAACATGATGATTAATACAGTAAAAACGTAAATAGTAATTACCTCTGAAAATGGGCATGCCTGTTCTTGTGCTAAGTCATTAGTATGTAGGCTGGTAAAACTAGTCAGAAGCTGGGCTACATTTGGGTTTTGTTGTTGCTCTGGGTATCATTATTGCACCAATGTCTTCAAATTCTTCTAGTTTTACCTTGTGTTTAAGGCAAGGGCTTGGTTCCTAGAGAGTTTTTCTCATATTTTTGCTCCACATTCAGCTTTCACTTTGTACATGTGTCTCAGAAGAGGTCTCTCTTCACACGATTGTCCTTCTACTAGTAGTAGACTGCCATTTCTTGTTTGTGAGGAGTTTGTCTCCCAGCCAAAAAGCCTATGAGTGATTTTTCAAGCTCAGTATAGGCATTTACAAAGGCTTTACCTGTAGGCCTCATGGGGGAAAGCTGCCCTCCCCACACAAGACACAGCCAATGCCCTGTAATGTCTGAAGGAAGTTACAGTCAACGATTCAGGACCTCCTTGTCGACCAGGCTCTTACACAAAGCTGCATTCCTAGCTCAGGGGTCTCCATTTAGAAACCTCTTTAACTGGGCCATTTGGCAAATGCCTTCCTCAGGCCTCTGTCGAGACCTCTACATTGGGGAAAGAAGGGAGATGTTAAAGACACTACTCTGACTCAGTACTCGTCCACTTCTAGCCCTTCTCTCTAGCCCTCTTCCAGCATCTAGGTTCATTAAACTCAGGCAGTGTTTGTTCAGGTTCCCCCCCACCACAGTGAGATGACCACCATATCTGTGCTGATTCATCTTATCAGCAAGTGAGCCATTCCATATGGGGACATGGAACAGGGAGGTTTTGATGTTTTCTCCAGTTTAACCTCTTTCTATACTATTGCAGTAACTGATTAAGGACTTCACTGTTACTTTCATTCTGGCTTGTTGTCTCAGTTGCCCACTCTGACTCTTGGCAGTTCAACTCTACCAGGCTCAGCTAAGCTCTTGACAGCTGCTTCAGATTTGCTAAGATGGTAATGGCAAACAGGTTTAAAAAACATTATCTCCCTGGGTCTCAGGGATTGGGTTTTTTCACAGATCCTAACCTTTCCCCAATTGTAGGAGATGTCTAATGATATGAACACAGATGGTTTCCTTCTCCTCTCCATTGAATAGAGAGGTTATTTTTAATGCTCCCTCTAGGTACAATGTGTCTTCACCTGTATACTGGAGTTTACAGGTCTTACTGCCCTTTTCCCAGTGGTTTCATTAAAAGAAAAATATATATAGTATAATTATTCTTTCCAAAAGAAATTATTTTCTTATGTATCACTTCCCTCACTGACTGGTACATTGATATTTCAGTAAATTCTGGATTTGATCTGCTTTGTGGTTATAACCATATTCCACATATCCTCATACAGGTTTTACAGGTACCGGCTTCCAAGTGACATTATGTAATATTGTAACAGTGAAACGTGCCATTCTTTGATCTACCCAATCCCAATCAACTCATCATAGAGAAGAAAAGTTCCATGTTATTTTGTGACCCAGGGCATTAAAGAACAATATTTGCCACATTTTCCATGGACAATATGTCTTAATTTAGACTTGCAACAGATCCCATCAATACAACCTCCTGTTTCCCTTTCTAGCACTCTCAACCACTGACCTTTAAAAATACTGAATTGTAATAAATATTAGAATATCCACTAGTCCTTTCTATGAAAGTACAAGACTTCTCCCAACATCGGTAATGACTTTCCATGAGAATTATCATTCAATTTGTCCATTTGCTTATACCTTTATTAAATCTTCCAGGTTGATTCCAGCCATGGTCATTCTCCTTCGATAGAGATCCCTCTGGTTCTCGCTAGTATTCCTAATTTGGGTTAGCAAGTCTTTGGCATCTAATGACAAAGCTTTAGTAGTGTTATTTTGGCCACACTCAGAATTCCAAGACCAACTCCCTAAATCTTTCACAGATTATCTTAGGCTGCATGGCCAGTTCTGATTAAGCCACAATATACATTACCGCTACTGATATTTTATTGTTTTTGTGCAATTTTGGAAACTACTTGCACCCTAAAACATTATGTGCCCCGTGAAACTGTCACTTAGGTATATTCAATCCCCTAGTATATCCCCATCTGGGTGTGATATAAGGTCTCACATAAATATTCCTTACATATCTCCAGAGGGGTATTATTGGTAAAATTAGGACACCATATCACATGCAAACTCCCTTGAGGCTCTTCAGGTTCCATTTGTACCTTCTTTAAATGCATTCTGTTGACACTGACATTCTATATATTCAAAGTAGTGAATAAATTTCTGACATGCTGGGATGATAGAAGCAATCTGCTTTCTGTCACACCCAGGCAGCTGTCTTAGCAATGCATCACTCTGATTAACAGCCACACAGAGTGACAGAAGCTGTGCTGTTCAGCATTCTTCACCCTCTATGATTCATTGGTAGTATTTTTCTCAGGTAATCAGAAAAATAACCAGAATGGTAAATATAGACTATAAACCATGAATCAAATGGTAGTAGGTGGCTAGTGATAAGTTGAGTTATCAAGGGTACTGTGTCACAGCTTTTCACCAAATTATCTAGGTGGAGTTTTGGGGCAAAGCCCATAAATCATCAAGAGTCCAATTCTGCTTTTCTGGAGAAAACATATCCAGAGGTTTCTCCGAGCCATCTGCCGCTACTGAACGCTAGATTTGACAGAGATAGCTAATGGTCTTCTTTTCTTGCTCTGAGGTACTCCTGTGGAAATAATTTGATTGTATTCTTTTTTTTTGGTTTGTTTTTTTTTGTTTTTTTGCTTTTTGTTTTTTTACCGGTATGCGGGCCTCTCACTGCTGTGGCCTCTCCCGTTGCGGAGCACAGGCTCCGGACGCGCAGGCTCAGCGGCCATGGCTCACGGGCCCAGCCGCTCCGTGGCATGTGAGATCTTCCCGGACCGGGGCACAAACCCGTGTCCCCTGCATCGGCAAGCGGACTCTCAACCACTGCGCCACCAGGGAAGCCCTTGATTGTATTCTTACTTGAGATCATGATTCACTAATGAGCATCCTTTGTTTGCCACAATTTCCCCTGTTTCTATGTATCACTTCTTTGGACCCACATACTTCCCACCATGGTGGGGTTTCTCTAGGTCAGATATATGGGTCACCCACAGGCTGAGCAATAACAGCATACTTGCTAATGCTTCTTCTCCTTCCTAACCCAGAAGGATTTCAAAGTTTGACAGGTAACAAATATGCAGACAGGTGCATACTGCTAAGAGCATTTCATAGGAAAGGTCATTCCTTCTACTAAGCCCCATTAGTGTGTTTATCAGAATTTTGGTAATCAGAATGATTCAGGTGGATTTTAGAACTCATTTATCTCTCTTTTCTGGGTATTCCAAATAGAAGATAAAGAAATTACAGGCCTAATGCTAACTCCTTCCTTTCCAGTAATGAATGGTCACAGGCATAGACAAGAATGCATAATGAATAAATAATTATTTTAATGGAATTTGTACTATTAATGTGATTGGGTTTATATCTTTGTACTTGTTATTAATAGATAAAGAGAAAAATGAGCCATATGTATGAAATACATATGCCCTTCCACAGACCAAATGTTCCAACAACCAATGTGAAAGAACAATTATAAATGGTTTTGAATGCAGCTAAGTGTAAGTGTTTAGTCAAGATTTATAAAGAAAACACCTATACAGTAAGGAATATTTACCCTGTTGAATTATGTGTAAAATATACATATATATGCATAATAGATATAACATAAATATATGATTATGTGTACATGTGTGCATCGATTGCTAAACATGCTCTGTGTATCTTCCATGTCTGACATTGTCTGGGAAATTGATGCCATACACATTGATACATCTGAAAATCCATTTGTTTGGAGAGGTGGGGAACTTCTTAAATCAACTGATCAACTGGAAATATATGGAAAACTGGAACTAAAGACAGTAGAGTTACTGAAGGAAAGTTTTCAATCTCACTCATTATAAGGAAAACATAAATTACTAAAATGTTAGCAAAGCCATGTGCAGATGGAGAACAAGAACCAAAAATGTTTTTTACCTTTGAGTACACATCTAGAGAAATAATGTGTAATGAAGGCAAAAACTTCTGAAAAATATTAACTTCTTGAATATAAAAATTGTACTTTCTTATACTATCTTAAAATCCTCCTTTCTAAAACATATATTTTTCAGGCCATCTTTACCACAGCTGGAACATTCTATGTGGCCACAAGTTAAAGAAATAACTACTCAAACTTTTTCAAGGGAAACTGTAGGGTTTTTTCTATTTGTTCATTCCAACCAATATTATGTTCTCAGTATCTCAGAAAGTTTTCTTAAAGATTCACAGACCTCTTGCTACAGTATCAATGTCAGAGATAAGATTACAGCAAGACAGACAGACTTCTCTTTATTAAAACTATCAAAATTTGGAAGAAGAAGATTAAACACTATATATAAACCTAGACAACCTGGTCACCCCCATCCACAGAATACTGGAATGCTGTTCTCTGCCCTACTTATGTCTCACTTTAATTCATAAGAGGAACATACAAAGTTCACAGAGTTCTGTATGTCATAGTTAAAAATTTACCAGAACTCTGAATAATATCACTAAAATATTTGATCTGGTCACTAGAGAAGGAATCAAAATTGGGAAAATCATAAATCAATAGATAGGAATACAAGGTATTTTCTTGAACTCTAGAGGAGGTACATGTGCAACTCTCAGAGAAAATCCATTGTACCCACGTCCCTAGAGATCTCTCTGGAATTTTTAGAGAAAATATCTGAAAAATAAATTAACTGTTAAACCAACCCACATCTAGAACAAAGATTTTTTTTGTTCTGGAAACTCAGGGTTAAGAACTCTTCATGTACAATTCTGTTTTTTATAATTTGAGATTCCCTACTGAGTTCTGCTTAACTTTAATTATTTTCTTTATTGTAACTCTTCTTCATTCACCTAGGTTCTTCCATACTGCTCCTTAAGTTGGGAATTTCTTGAAGAGTTGCAGACAGTAGCTCTCATGTCCTTTCCCCAAAACTACCGAAGTTGCAAAGGTTCAGTCCTAATCCAAGTATTGCCACAGAACTTAATGTACTGTGAATTTTAGTTATCACTGCAATGCACCCAAGAAATAAACCTTCAAGGCCACTTTGCAGCTGCAGCTGAAAAAAGCCACAACTGTGGTTATGACTGCATTCTAAACACTGAAGTCTATAATCCCCCTTATTCATTTTCAAATTCAACTAACTGTGCTAATCTTTATTCTATAGATTTAAGATCAACTATATCACTTTCTATTTCTCTAGCTACATCATAATGAGAATCAGTGTTTGAGTACCATGTTGAGTAATCATTTTCTTATTAATTTCCCAATTAATAATTGCTCATCTTTGGGTGACATTTGAAGACAACCAATATTAAACATACACAGGAAAATCTTTAATATTTACTGTGTAATGGTCCTCACATAATTTCTTTTATAGCTATATTCTAAATCTAGACTTTGTTCCATTTTTCAGTTATCAATAAACATGCAATTTACGTTTCCTACTTTTGATTTACTGACAGAAAGTTGAGGTCTAGATTTAATCCTTAATTATAATTTTTCTTATTCCTTTTTTCCTGGAACTAATTTTGTTCACTTCCTATATAACTTCATCATTTATCCTTTGTCTTAAAAGACCATGTAAACCCACTGGCAACCTTTATTCTTCATCCAAGTATTGATACCATACTTTAAAAAGGATTAGTGATAATGATGATATTAATAACAGCTAACATTTATATAGCACTTACTGTGTGTCAGGCCCTATGCTAAATATTTTAAACATATTGGTTCATGTAACCTACAAAGCAACTGTCTGAGATTGGTAAAATTATTACTTCCTTTTTTTTTTAGATGGGAAAACTGAGACTGAGCTGTTAAGTAACATGTTCAAGGTCATGTAGCTAGTAAGTGGCAAAATAAAAAAGGTGAATCTTTTAAAAAATAATTTCACATTTACAAGTGATCATTTGATATAATTCCAACTGGTTTGCAGAACATGTATAAATTCAACCATAAATTGATTGCTTGAACACAGTACTGAGAAATTTGTCTTCTAAAATAAAAACTAATTCCTAGTAATAGACAAAGTATGTTTTGCTAGGAAAGACATACATACCATTTGATGTCATAAGACCTATGTTTTATTTATAGCCTACCAACATTTTAGATTTATGCTAGTGGGCTAGTAAGATAATCTTTGCTCATATTAAATGTAGAAATAATATTACTGGCCTACCTGGATCATAGGGTTCCTATGACGATGAAATAGAGAACAGTAAAATGTTATAATCATTCAACTCTTACATACAGTGAGTTTTACTAACAAAATAGGTTAAATGACAAACAAAGCAGTAATTAAAGCTTCAACTGTGGAAATAACATTGACCCTATTCCAGAGGATTTTTCAGGAACTGACAGTTTCTCTGTACATAGTTAGAATCTACTTTCTATTCTAAGGTAATATTAAAAATGAAAGTCTTTCCTCTAACCACTAGATATCTAAAGCTACCCACTTATTAAAATATGGAGATAAAACTGAATTTGTATGGGATGAATGAACTCAATAATTTACTAGCGGGCTTCCCTGGTGGCGCAGTGGTTGAGAGTCCGCCTGCCTATGCAGGGGATACGGATTCGTGCCCCGGTCTGGGAAGATCCCACATGCCGCGGAGCGGCTGGGCCCGTGAGCCATGGCCGCTGAGCCTGCGCGTCCGGAGCCTGTGCTCCGCAACGGGAGAGGCCACAACGGTGAGAGTCCCGCGTACCGAAAAAAAAAAAAAAAGAATTTACTAAAGTGGATAGGTAAGCTCAGTTTCATGATAATATCTTACTGTTAGTTAAATATTTATTGACTCTCAATTACTCATTTAAATTATTTGGGAGTAAAAAAAACAGAAAATTTTTTTTATCTTTAATCATGATATTAGTTTAAACAAATATAAAAGTACTGCTCACTGCTTACCTGAATTCTGGATATTCTTCAAATAATTATAGAACCAACTGTGTCATTGGTGAATAGTGATGGCACATATTTAACCACTGGAGGAAAATATCAGTTGAAAGACCATAGAGACCTCCCTTCACCACTGCCTTTTTCCTGAGTTATATACCCTAGGGTTTCTACCAAACATGGAACTGAGCAGAATTTTTTTCCTTATGTGTCTACTGTAACCCAAATCATTTTTCTCAATTCACCACCACCCCATGAAATTCCTCTCATTCTGTTTGCATACCAAGTTGCCATTTCAAGAAAACAAGAAAAAAGGAATAATACTGAAGCATCACCTGAAGGGAAATGTAATCCTAACAATAAAAATGCAGTAAGAAGAAAATATAAGAAGAAATGTAAGTGTATGCTGGAAAAAAATAAATGAACTAAAACACCTAGGGAAATAAAAGGAGGGGAAAGTATATCATAATTATATTTTGCCACCAGTGAACTTTGAACCCTGTCCTGCTCTTCAGAATACCAACCCATTTTTCCCTCCCATTCCACTTACTAGCCATTTTAGGCATTTCTGTCACTGAACTCAAATAATGTATAAATATTAATGAGATTATGATTAGTCTTATTGGTTAGTAACTTACATACATAAGGTTTCTTTAAATAATGAAAATATTTTTGTCAAGAAAACTTCAAACAGGCTTTCATTTTGTACTCTGCGACTCTGAGCAATAAATCTTGCGTAATTTATATAATAGCAGTCCTGCTTACCATGCATATGTCACAATATAATTCTCAACAAGACAAATACATGTAATTACATTCACTAAGTAACACTGAAGAGCTCCAAATCATTCACGGTGAAAGCTGTAACTGCTTAAGTAAAATTAGTTTGGCTTTTCATTGAGTTTCTATTTCCTTTCATTCAGAGACTTAGCTTTCAATACTCAGAAGGAAAAGGAAAGGGAATTTTTGCCTTATTCAAGTTTAGAGAGCAGAGGGATCAGGGAAGGCTTGGATGCTGAGCTAAATAACTGATCTCCGATGTTTTTATCTGAAATTAGGAACATTAATATAGGGAGGGTAAAAGAGAAATGACTAACTTTACTTAAAATTATGAGTAACATCAAAGTGAAGGAAATAAAATCATTGTAACATTGAGTTTATTTATTCATTTATGTCCTATCTAGTTCTTGAAAATAGGGGTTTTTACACAAAAATAAGTATACGGATATAAAGTAATAGGTCACTAAAATATATATAATTATTGTATATAAGCACAAAGCTAGCCCAAAACTGGCCCCATCCTGTTTCTAACAAGATAATGAGTTGATTTTCAGAGGCAACAGAATGAAACCACAAGTCACGCAGCCAAAGCACGCTCAGAGGAGAAAATTTTGACCTCATACAACACCCTGAACCAACGTTTCTCCCCTCCATGGAACAAAAGGACCATGACATGACTGGAAACTGAACGCAGGGAATCCTTTCACAAGGGAAGGGTCTGTTGTCCAGAAAGATCCAGTACTGAAGCCCTATTACCATACTTTACCATAAATGGCCGAGTTCCCAAGCCCTGCAATGGAAACCTGCCCTGCCAGTGCTTCCGCATCTCAACCCTCTTGCCCTAAATCGTGAAAGTTTGACCGAAAGTCAGATAAGGGAGACAGATTTCAGCCCTGCCTCCCCATCTCCTTGCTGGTTGACCTCAAAATAAAGCTTTTCCTTTTCTCAAAAGCTGGTGCCATGGTATTGGCTTCCGTGCCTGTTGAGCAGCAAACCTTTGCTTGGTTACAGTAATAATTACCTAATTATTGAGGACTTTCTAGACACTTTACCATGTACTCTGTATGCATCATATATTTTAATCCTCACAAATCTCTTCAAGTAGGTATTGTTAACCCTATTTTACACGTAGAAAATTCAGACCTACGGAAATGAGGTAACAAGTTCACACAGCTGCTAAATGGCACAGCTGAATTGGAGCAGAGTCTGTGTGACGTAAAATCCCACCACCACAGAGGATTAGCAGATGATGCCAGGAGTGAAGCTTCAGGCATAAACCTGCCTGGCTTATTAGGTTATAAACCATAACCTAATATCCTTTATAGCTGCCAGAAGTGAGTGACAGATTTGGCTCAGATTTTCCAAAAGGGAAGCATGGAAGCCTAGGAAGTTAGTTGCACTATTTACAGTAGATTTTTCTTTTCGTGACAAGAGTCCCATCTAAACAAATACAAGTTAACTAACTCCACAAAAGCTTTTAAAATGCTCCAGAAGGCAACAAGTAATTAGTACCAATTATCTATAAATACTTTCTTTTTTTAACGTCTAAAAGTACATTTTTCTCAGTGGATTTGGCCTTGCTCTATAATTGAAGCATCTGTACTACTACTAATTCATTCTCCTAATCACTTTATTTTTAATGTTTTTAATCAATACAACAGCATATTCAGAAAGGTACTGTTCACAAATAAGAAAGCTAAAGGTCACAGAAGTAAAATAACTTTAAATCACAGTTTGCCTAGCTCCTGACACATGCTCTTACTACAACACATCCGTAGCCAGAATGCTGAAACAGTACTGTGATATTGTGATTTACAGTAAGAAAAATATACTTGGTTTTCAGCCCCATTTCTGGCACAGAGCTCCTAAAACTCCTGTTTCCTAAGGGATGAGAGCCAGAAAGGCGTCTTTAGTTATGTTAATGAGGATGGGGCTGGTTGCCAAAGACCACGTGGTCAGAGGGCTTGGACTTTGTCTCCCCACCACCACCACCATCTCTTGGGAGGGGAAAGGGGCTGGAGGTTGAATCAATTGCCAATGGCCAGTGATTTAATAAAAAATGTCTATGTAATGAAGTCTCCATAAAAACCCAAAAGGACTGGGTTTTGAGAATCTCAGGGTTGGTGAACACTTGGAGATTTGGGGAGAATGATGCTCTCTGAGAGGGCACAGAAGCTCTGCATTCTTTCCCACATACCTTGCCCTATGCATCTCTTTCATCTATCTGCTTCTGAATTATATTCTTCTATAATAAACCAAAGACCTAGTGAGTAAAATGTTTCTGAGTTCCACGTGCCACTCTAGCAAATTAATCGCTCCAAGGAGGGAGTTGTGGGAACCTCTGATTTATAGTTGATTGGTCAGGATGGGTGACAACCTGGGGGGCAGTCTTTAACCAGTGGGATCTGATGCTATCTCTGGGACGCAATGTCAGAATTGAGCTGTATTGTAGGACACCCAGCTGGTGTCAGAGCATTGCTTGTTGTGGGGAGACATTCCCACAACAGAAACTGGGGTTCAGAACATCCATTCAAGTACTATATATCATTTTTTTTTTTTATATATCATTTTTTAATAGTTTGTTTTTCACTGAATTCTAGTCGGCATACATATTTTATCTTAACTATCTGGCTTAATGTATTAGGGACAAAGAAAGCATCTAGGTGTATATTCATCATACACTTTAATGTGATTTCTTACATAAACTGATGATAACAAATGATTAAAGAAATGAGAAAAATGTATAAAGTAATAAACACGTGCATTTGCATTATATTCTGAGTTATTACTACCAATAAGATGATACTTCTGGGACATCCCTGGTGGCGCAGTAGTTAAGAATCCACCTGCCAATGCAGGGGACACAGGTTTGATCCCTGGCCTGAGAAGATCCTGCATGCCACGGAGCAATAAGCCCGCAAGCCACAACTACTGAGCTCAGGCGCTGCAACTACTGCAGCCCACATGCCTAGAGCCCGTGCTCTGCAACAAGAGAAGCCACCGCAATGAGAAGCCCACGCACTGCAATGAAGAGTAGCCCCTGCTCGTGGCAACTAGAGAAAGCCCACACACAGGAACGAAGACCCAACGCAGCCATAAATAAATAAATAAATAAATAAAATGTAAAAAAAAAAAAAGATGATACTTCTGCCTACATATAAACAATAGCATCTTGTAAGAAGACCAGGTTACTATGACTAGATTGAGGACCTAAAATAAGAAAAGAAGAAAATATTTCCTCCTTTCCTTCCCTCTCCTCTTTTTATAGGAGAATTTATTCTGAAGGAAGAAGCTTTTAATATATACATTCCTCCTCTATAGCATTATGTGAAAATTTATTTCAGTTTAAAAAAATTAAAATAACACATACATCATTTTTCTTTATTCTCAACCAAAAATATAGATCACTTAGATTATAGAAATTAACCTAAATCATTAATTGAGGCATACAAATAAAAATCACTAGTGAGTTCTATGGTAGGTAAATGGATTATATGGATTTCCTATGAAGAATCTTTTGCTTGGAGAATATTAAAGTTAACTAGTATTTGAGACATGCAAACAACTGCTCATTTCAAGCAAATGACAATCCCTCCTCTAGGCATCCATAATTCTTTTTTTTTTCCCTGTACGCGGGCCTCTCGCTGTTGTGGCCTCTCCCGTTGCGGAGCACAGGCTCCGGATGCGCAGGCTCAGCGGCCATGGCTCACAGGTCCAGCCGCTCCACGGCATGTGGGATCTTCCCGGACCAGGGCACGAACCCGTGTCCCCTGCATCGGCAGGCGGACTCTCAACCACTGCGCCACCAGGCAAGCCCCATAATTCTTTACTTGCACCTCTGTTAAAAACTTACTATTAAATCTCGGCCCACCTTCTATTCCTCTCTCACTTTGAATCACCAAAGATTCAGCTAATGTCTCTCAATACCACAATTCCTGATGTATTTTAAAATATTTTTACATTTTCATTTATTTTAAATTAGATGATGTATGCATGAATAAGTACACAAATAGATTAATTAAGAACAATGCTCTAGAGATATTTAAAATGATTTGGTATAATTCCTGATTATCAACAACTTTCTATTTGGGACAAAGTGCAAAGAATCCATATGTTAACTGCAAACAATTTAATTTCAGAAAGGTCTGTGTTACTTAATTTAGTTTTCTTTGTTTTGGAGGGGTTTTTTTGGCCATGCCACATGGCTTGTGGGATCTTAGTTCCCTGACCAGACCAGGAATCGAACCCGGGCCCTCGGCAGTGAAAATGCAGATTCCTAACCACTGGACCACCAGGGAATTCCCTGTTTTACTTAATTTAATACACATATGTTAGATACCTCTATTAGTGTGCACAAATTACGACAGAATCCTTGAAGACAAACTGCAAGACTGTCCTGGGCTTGGAAGACAAAATTTCAGTTTCAGTTTCAGATATCAAGGTTACTGAATAAAGATGTACACATAGTAAACAAAACAGGGATATAAATGTTGCTATATATCAAGGAATTTTAAAACAATATTTTTTGTGGGCTTTTTGTTTAGAGGGATGATTTTATGGCAGAACTCTAAATGCAAGAAAAGAATGTATCCACTTGCACTTGAGCACCAACTGAAACTTGTCCTGAAATTTATGAGGGCTTAATACAAGCGCTAGAATCTTAAGGAGAAATGAGGGCAAAATCAATAAAACAAATAAACACAAGAAAAAAAACAAAACAAAAAAAACAAAGCAAGGTCAGGACTTCTCTTCGTGGTCCAGTGGTTAAGACTCCCTGCTCCCAATGCAGGGGGCCCGGGTTTGATCCCTGGCCAGAGAACTAGATCCCACTTGCCAAAACTAAAAGAGCTCACGTGCTGCAACTAAGACTCGTGAAGGCAAAAAAATAAATAAATAGTAAAAAAAAAAAAACAGACCAAAAAAACCCCACAAAGCAAACAACCAAACAACCAACAGTATCACTAAAGATGTCCTAACAAGTCATAAGCAAAAAAACAACAGCTGTTAAACTGGCTTCAGAATTTGCCTCTATAACATTAAATTCAACACTAAAGTCAAAAATAAGATGAAATAAATAAATAATGTTAATAAAATTTGATATGAATATATTACAAACCAATAATGTAAATCCAACTATATTTTTCCTGCATGAAGAAAACAAAGTTTTCTCAAATATTCAAAGGATTAGAAATAACATCACCTGCTCACTGCAGATGACAAAATTATCTTATGAATACTAAAGCCCTCTGTCAGGATATATATAAAAATTAAGAATTCAAGCCTGTAAGGGACATATACCTTAACTCCTAATCAAGGACCACCCAACCTAACACTGCAAGTGCATTATAAGGGAGTGGAAAGCAGACAAAGGTCAGAAACTCTCAATATGAATCCTGGATAAGTGTGTGACCTGGGACAAATCAATCTCTCTTAGAGTGCATAAATAGACACATCTGCATATACATAAAATATGAAAAATCACTGATAATTTTTAAATTATCTAGCAGCAGTAACAGAAGTTTGTACTGCTTCTAGCAGAATCCATATAAAAATACAGGTAAGCTTCTTCCTTACACATGAATAAAAAATCTGTGTCTGGTATAGTATTGATATATTCCACTAATTGGAAAATTCTTCATTGCTTATGACAAAAATTAATCCTAAATTTACCCAGAAAGTAAAATAATTTGTCTTTGCTAAAGGAAATAAGTCTTTAACCTGAATACAATGCCCAGAATCTCACCCTTTTTTCTAGTCAAACTCTTTTTCTCTATCTCCCATCATGAACCAGTTAAGCTTGCCCCCTTGCATATCATAATCCCTTTCTTGGGCTAACTGCTCAGAACATGTTCAGTTTTGTCTTATGTTTTCTTCCCATTGTGTTCCCTGCTCCAACAGTGTGACATTCTCTGTCCTCCACTAATTTCAATTTGCTTATTCTGTACGGTACTGCTGATGATTTTAGCTATTATTGCTGTTCTATAACTCACCATTTAGCTTATTCTGTGAATGGCAAATTATATTTTATTATAATCATGATTCTAGATTTACGTACTATGCATGCTAGTAATACACAATTTTAAGCTTTATATATCTTGTATATATTTTTTACATGAACTTCAATGTCACTGAATTAAAGAACAAGGGATAGAATGATGAATTTAAATAGCAACACTAAATATTATCTCAACTAGTTTGGACGTGTTCACTAATATAAAAGGTATTTGAAAGTTCAGGCTTGCTGCTCAATGCCCAGAGAAAAATCTGTCCTTACATGCCTAATCTAACAAATATAAAACTAATAGATGTATACAATACCAGAGTAGACGACAGAAATTCAATTTATTAACTTATACAAAGCTATTGAACTTAAACGCACTGCCATTAGCATTCAAAGAGATAATGCATGTGAAGCCTGAAACGTAGTGAGCACTTAATATACACGTATCAGTTATTATCTGTTTTACTTCTTATTGCCCAGTTACATAAGAATCAAAGCGATTATAGTTTCTTTGAATTTCTGATTGCACATTGACCATGTTCAATATGCACTGAACACTGCAATTTCAATGCAATTAAAAACATTTATTTTCAATATTTATTAAAATATTTCAATATTTATTAAATAGACTCCTTTTCCTTTGGGTTATTTTATCTTCTCTGGCTACCTTTAATTTTCCCTCTGTGAGTACTAATGTCATTTTCTGTGGCCTAAATTTGTCTTGCTTCTACAGAGCAACCTGGCCTTAAGCTACACTCAGATAACTTGACTAGGAGAAATCCGTAAACTGTTCTTAAAACTTACTGTAAAAGTCTGTGATTTAAGAATTTACCAAATTCCCCTATTAACTGTTTGTTCCCTGTTTAAGTGTCAGAGGTCAGTAAAAATTAATTCCCTCATTTTCAAATTTTAGGGAGTTGCCTCACTGTATCACCCAAGAATTGAAAACGAGCATGTATCTAGAATATTTAATGCCCCAATAAGCATGTTGGAATCTGAACCAGTATTTTTTTTATGATAGCTATGAATTTTTTCCTAATGACATACCCATGGCAATATATTTAGCAAAATTTATTTGGTTCACCTATTCATCTTTGATTGATTCATTGCAAGTAATTAATGAAAACAGATATGTGCTTTAATTTGTGCTAGTCAATCAAGCACCATGGAAACTGACACCCAGACCGTATTTTCCCTTACAAACAAGTTTAAGGTGTCTACTTTATCTTAAATTAGTAAGCATATGGTATTTCTGAAGAATAAAATGGCAATATAAAGATTATATATAGATTTTAATTCCCTTCAAATACTTATAAAAGCAATTTTGAATTTTCTGTTGATGATTCTACACATCTAAATTAATCCAGGCTATTGTTTCTGAACATATCCAGAATATGCTGTCACTGAAGATATTTGCAGAGCTTAGTGAAGTTTGAAAATTATATAATGCAACAGTAACATTAATTTCAATAAAGGTAACCATTAACTTATTATCAATTGTTGTAATGGAAATAAAATATGAGACAAAGAACATGACTGATTTGAAGCCTTGCTATTTCCTGAGCATTTAAATATATTCAAGTTACAACCCTTCTATGAATCCTGCTTAGAATAGGAGGTAATATATATTGAGGATAAAAAGCTATAAAGAGATGTTGTAAGATATGATTCAGAACTCCTATATATATATATATATATATATATATATATACACACACACACACACACACACACATAATGCAAATTGTGATATCTGTGCAAATGTATCTTAGCATTGCCTAAAATTGAAGACACATATCATTCACTGGGGAGCAGGAAACCCACGCCAGCCCCAGCCCTGCAGCTTCTGGCTCCTCTTCTCCTGCTTCCTTGCATGGAGGTACAAAATAAGAAAGAATAAAAAAAAAGGACAAGGACTATCACTTCCAGCATGATCAAGTAGCTCCTACTGGACCCAATTCTCCTGTGTAAAACAACTATAAACTCCAGACAAACTACAAAAAAGGAATGACTAGAAGGCAATGGAGAAAAATCAAATGAAGGTACATTCAGGAGCTGAATTGACACTTGTTAATAAAGAATGGTACTGTGTGAGTATGTGGTTTTTTTCTCCTGGCTTTTAGTTTGAAGTTAGACCAACATTTTCGATGTGTGAAGTGACTATAATTCTTAGAGAAATCCTGCAGACTTCCTGACCTGAAAAACCAGAAGACATATCTCAAAGCAACTGTATTTCTAAAAACTGAGAGGAGACTTCCAGAAAGGAGAAAGCCACAGAGGAGGAGACCCAAATTATAAGCTCTACCCAAGTCTCTGGCTTGCTCCTGACCCATAAATGCATAGGGCAGACTCAAGGTAGCCTCCAATGGTTCTAAAATAACTGAACAGAGGTTTGAGATGTAATAAAAGGTTTGAAATTTAAATGTAACCAAATCGATTGCCTATTAAAACAAAACCAAAAAAATCACCATTCTTAAGAATATAACCAAATGCAAATATATCAGAATCAGTGGGATATAGTCAAAATTAATCTTGTATGAGGAACCAGAAAAATTGTTACTCATTCTTAAAGGAAAAATTATCAACAGATTTGAACCCTTAAATTATCCAGATGTTGGAATCATCATAGAAGGACTTTTAAATCAGCTTGTGTGTGTTTGTGTGTGTGTGTGTTGAGGGAGTGTGAAGAAGAAACACTCATATAAAAATCTAGGAAATCTCAGCAGAATAAAAAAATAAATAGAAACTCAATAGAAATTCAAGAAAAATACATATCTAAACAAAACATTCTTTGGATATGCAGAATGCAGATCATAGAGGACAGAATCAGTAATCTTAAAGGTAGATCAACAGAAATAATGCAGTCTTCAGAACACCATGACATAAGTTTGGAAGAAAAATTAATAGAGCTTCAGGAACCTGTAGGACATGTCAAAAGTATAAAGTACACGTAATATGAACTCAAGAAGGTTTGGCAAGAGAGAATGAGACAAAAAAAATTTGAAGAAATAAAGGCCAAAAAACTTTCCAAATGTATGGAAGACGTATTTTTGCACTAACAAGAGGCTCAGTAAACCTGTACTAGGAATAATATAAATAAAACTAAATCCCAGCAAAGAAAAGTTAACTTGCTAAAAATCAAAGAGAAAAAGAAAATCTTAAAATTAGCTAGAGAAAATGGAATATTATACACAGGGAAAGAATAGTTCATATCACCATAGACTCCATATCAGAAACTATGGAGGCAATAATAAAGACATTTTCAGATAAGGAGTAAGAAAATTTGTCACCAGCACTGCACCTAAAAGAAATGCTAAAACAATTTCTTGCAGTCGGAAAAAAAGAAATAGTACCAGAGGAAAATACGTACCATCTGGAAAGAACAGATTAAATAATAAATATATTGATAAATATAAATTTTTCTCTTAGTGTAGTTAACACACACATGACTAAAGCAAAAAATATAATGGTGTCTTTTTGGTGTATAACATTTTTAGCACGAGATAATAATTAACATACATAGAATGATGAGGTTATGGTAACACATGGATGGATCCACATGGTTGCAGGTTTTCTATATATCATGTGAGGTAGTAAAATATGAACCCTATATAGACTGTAAAGACTTAATCCCAGAGCAACTACTAACAAAAAAAATCCAATAGATAATTTCTAATGGAATTCGAAAATTCATTCAAAGAAGAACTAGAAAATTAGAAAAGGGTAGAAATAGAGGGGATATTCACAATAAAATGGTGAACCTAAATCAAATGATATCAATAATGACAGAATGTTTATGGATGAAACCCTCTAACTAAAAGGCAGAGATTAACAGAATAATTAATAAAAGCAGGACCTAACTGTATGTTAAATATGAGATGAAATTTAAATGTAAAGCTCAGATAGATTGAGAGCAGATGTATAGAAATTATATATAATACAAACCCTAAGAATAAGAAGCCTGGATTACCTATTTTAATACGAGATAAGGTAAGCGTCAAGAAAAGTCTATTGCCAGAGATAAAGCAGGATATTTAACAAAGGTAAAAGGCTAAATTCATCAGGATGATCTAACAATCATAAGTGTGTATGACCTGAGAACCAACGTTCAAAACACATGATGTAAAAACTACAGTATTAAAGAAAGAATTAGACAAAATCTCCTACTATGATTGTGGAATTAACAGTCCCCTTGAACAACTGATTGAGCTAGACAAAAAAACTAATGGAATCAGCATGCACAACCTAGATCTAATGGATAATTACAAAATACTACATATGATAATGTCAGAATACATTCTTTAAGCACTCATATTATATTCACCAAGATGGCCCAAAAACTGCGCTAGAAGTCTAAATCAACCTAATAGAATTGAAATCATATGGAATAAACTCTCTCTGATCACACTATAATTAAATTAGACATCAATAACCGTATCTAGGAAAACTAAGTATTTTCAATCAAACCCACTTCGAAAACATCCATCAAACAAACAAAAAATCAAAGTAGAAATTATAGAATAATTTCAACTTTATGGTACACAAAATACAGCATACAAAATCTGGATAGGCAGGGGAGTTCCCCAGCAGCCCAGTGGCTGGAATTCCCCAGCTTCCACTGCAGGGGACACGAGTTCGATCCCTGGTGGGGGAACTATGATGCCTTGCTGTGTGGGCAAAAAAAATTAAAAATTTGAGAGGCCACTGAAAATTATTAGAGGGAAATTTTTAAAGTGCTCATATTAAAAAAAAATTTAAAGGTCTAAAATTAATGACCCAAAATTCTGCATTGAATAAGTAACAAAAATAAAAAACGCAAAGGAAACTAAAAGTAGAAATGAGAAAAAGATAAAAGTATACATCAATAAAACAGAAATGAGGCAAGCAGTGTACAAAATTAACAAAGGGGAAAGCTGTCTTTATGACTCAGAAAATCTGAGGCAGGGCTACAGAAGACGCTGCGCGTCCTCCCCACCCCCACACGGCAGCTGACTGAGCTGCTGACTGCGGAGCGGTCTCCTCAAGGCGCAGGCAGACCAGCCACGAGCGGGCCGCACCGGCCCTCTGCTCCAAGCCTCCTCCAGTACCTCCACAGGGCTTACCTCAGGACGTGGGGCCCGTCAGCTGGGGATACCATTCCCAGGCGCCGAGATGCTGCGCTTGAGCCACGTGGAAGTTGCTCCCACTCCGTCAGAGGCCCTGAGGCAGAGCTGAGGCTCCGAGTCCACCGAGCCTCACACCGTCGCGGGTGGGCACTGACGGCAAGCAGGCTCCGAGGCAGGTGAGCAGAAGGGAACACGCCCTGGCGTGGAGAGCGAGGCGGGCCTCTCCAAGGAGCACGGGCCAGCCTCCGAGGGGCTCGCAGCCCGGCCAGAGGTGGGCTCTCTGGGGAAGAGGGAAGGAACGTTTCTTCCCGAAGCCTGTGTCTCCTAAGGCTTCCGGGTCACGGGTGTGTGTGGGGGGAGGGGCCGAGGCCTGCAGCCTCACAGAAGCCCCAAGGCAGCTGTGCCAACCGAGGCCGCTGCCAGAAGCCAGAATTGTCTTTGCTTTCCTTACGCTTGGCCTCGGTGAAGGCGATGTCGAGGGCTGGAGGCTGAAGGGCAGAGGCTGGCGCCTTTCAGGGGCCTGAGTGGGCAGGACGCCAGAGTTGTTGCTGAGGCGGGCGTGGAGGCCAGGCGGCGGCTTGTGATGCGTGAGGCTCTTCAGAGGGTCGTTGGCCGGGATCTGGCTGGCCGGCTTGGACTGGAAGTAGTTACTGGCAGTATTTTCTCTGTCTCTCTGACTGAGCACCCCTTGCAGCGGTCTTCCTCCTGCACGCCTGGTTCGCTGCTCTCGGCTGCCGAGATTTGGGGGGCTGGTTTGTTTTGTGGCCCTTTTGAAACTACTGGGAGACTGGTTTTTACGATGATGGGCTCGGGAATCTTCCAGAAGTTGGTTTCCTCACCCCAGCAAGACTCGCACCTAATCGTCTCCAGGTTGCTGTAGGACAGTCCCAGCGAATCAGTGGATGCACCTGCTCCAGGAGCTGCTGGAAAAGCAGAGTTATGTTCTCGCCAACAGACGGTTACCAAGCCATCGATCTTCTCTAGCTCAAATTCTGACTGTTGCAGATCTTTGACCTCCGCACACACCTCCCTCTCTCTCTTTTCTCTCTCTCTCTCCCTCTCCCCCCTCTCTCTGCCCCCTCTCTCGCTCTTCCCCATATATATATATATATCACAAATCAAAAAGGAATTAATTATAAAAAAACTCACAAAAAACTCTTCATGGTTAGATGCATTCACTGAGAGTTCCATCAAACATTCAATCCTGAAGTTTTTCAGATAAAGCAGAGGAGGATGGAACTCTCCCTCTCTGAGACACCTTTTGGGACCAGTTAACTCTAAATATGTATCCTGACAATGAAATTAGAAAAAAAAATTGCAGACATATATCCACCATGAACATAAACATAAACACAAAATCGTTAACAGTATTGTCAAATTGAATACAACAATATTTAAGAGGGTAGTACCTTATGAACAAATAGGTTCAATTCCTGGAATAGAAGGATATTTGAACGTCCTTCAATTAATCAGTTTAATTCATCATATTAACAAAGGAGGTAAAACATATTTTGATAGATGCAGAAAAAGAATTTGGTAAAATTCAACCCTCCTTATTCATTAAAAAAAAAAAATCTCAGCAAACAAGAAAGAGACTTTCAATTTGTAAGTCACCTAGGAGAAACATAAGGCTAATATATACTTGATGTTGAAATATTTAATGCTTTTCCTGTAAGATTAAAAACAAGACAATAATGCCTGCTCTCACAGTTATTTAACACTGTACTCAAGTATTTACATTTGAACCATTTGCATAAAAAATATGCAATTTTATTACCTGTGTAGGTTCTTTCAACCACCAGTGTAATCAAAATGCAAAACCATCTGACAGTTGTCTTTCTTTTATTGATTTTAACTTGATTTGATTATGGTTAGAGAACACATTTTGTATGATTTCAGTTCTTTTAAATCCATTGAAATTTATTTTATGGCCTGGGATATGGCCAATCTTGTTGAATGTCCCAAGGGCACTTGAAAAAATTTGCAATCTTATGTTGTTAAGTGTAATATTCTATATGTGTAAAATATATTCTTTTGGATGATGGCATTGTTCAGATCCTATATGTGTCTGCTGATTTTCTAAGAGTTCCTTCCATTTTTGAGGGGGGTAGGTGGGTTGAAGTACCCAACTATAAGTTCAGATTTGTCTCTTTTTTCTTTCAGCTCTATCAGTTTTTGCTTCATGCAGTTTGAGTCTCTGTTGTTTGGTGTGTATACATTTAAAATCATTATATCATCCTTTTGGGTCTTTTAACATTGTGTATTTGAGGAGAGGGGGCTGTGTTTCCAATGGCAGTTTAATTTGGAAAGCCTTTGCAATCTTATTTTGGTCTGCTCACTTTATCTGGTACTGCTTGGACTCCTTCTGGTCTCTGTTGATGTTGCATGAGTAGGCAGAACAGGTTTTCCAGAACCGCCAGGAGTGTCTCTTGGTGGGGAAAGCATGTGTGGAAATGGTCTGTCTTATCAGTGCCCCCTGGTTGCCCTCATTCCCCAGCTGGGAGAGCTGGAGGTGGGAAACCTCTGTATGGCTTTCCTCTATTGGTTGGGAGGATACCAGACCCCTGACATAATGCTATTCCTCCATTCCTGTGGTCAACTCCCTACCTTTCTCTTACTACCTTTAGAATTCTCTTATGTTTGTTTCTTGTGTCATTTCTAGGATTTATAGTTGTGCTTGATGATGAGCAGAGGGAAAAAAATGGTTCTGCACTGTATTGTCCAGACTAGAAGTCTCTCAAAGAAATTTTTAGAAAGAAGAAAAGGGTGGAGAACTTATATTACATGATTTCAAGTTTTATTATAAAGCTACAGTATATAAGAGGAGGTGGTGTTGGCAAAATGATAGATACTAGATCAAAAGAACAGAATAAAAAGTAAAGCAATAGAATCACCATGTAGCTTTCGTTGATTTTCCCTAAAGTTTCCAAGGTAACTAAATGGAGAATGGAAAGATTTATAAACAGTTAGTGCCTGAAGAATTGGAAAGCTGTATGAATAAAAAAGAACCTCAAACGTTACCTCATACCATACACAAAAATAAACTTAAAATGAGCCATGGATCTAAATATAAAGGCTAAAATTATAAAATTTCTATAAAAATGTTTATGATTTTAACATTGTCAAATATTTATTAGGTAGTAGTATAAAGGAAGAAGCATAAAATAACAATAAGTTATAAATTGGAATTTATCATAGTTGAAAACATTTGATCTTTGAAGGATACCATGAAGAAAATAAATAGCAAGACACAGATTGGAATAAAATATTCTTAATAAATCTGACAAAGACTGGACCTGTATCCATAATATATAAAGAACTCTTAAAACGCAACAATAAGAAAAGAATCAATCCCATAGAAAAATTGGCAAATGATATGAACAGATGATTAACAAAAGAGCATATACAAATGTCTAATAAGCACACATACTCAGCATCATTAATCATGAGGGAATTACAATCTAAGAACACAATGTGATGCTAAGGCACAACTCTTAGAATGGCTGAAATTAAAAGGATTTAAGTTCACAGTTGGTGAAATGGGAAGCAACTTCTCATACCCTGCTGGTGGGAATATGAAATGGTACAACCACTTTGGAAATCTGTCTAGTGATTTCTTTAAAAGTTAAATATTCACGTATCACGAAATTCAGCCTTTCCACTCGTAGGTATACCCCAAAGAAATGAAAACAGTCTGCGCAAAGAACTGTATAAGAATATTCATAGTAGCTTTTATTCATACTAGTGAAAAACTGAAAACAACACATGCTTATCAACTGGTGAATGGCTAAGCAAAACATGAAATATCCATGCAAAAGGTTGTGACTCAGCAGTAAAGATGAACATACCGCTGATAAAAAATAATAAAAAAATGATGAATCTTAAAATCATTATGCCAAGTTAAAGAAGCCAAGAAATAAAAGTGTCTGTGATGGCTGATTCTATTTATATATATTTTAGAAAAAGAAAACCAATCGACAGTGACAGTAACAGTGTGCAAAGATTGCAAAGTGGTACAAAGAAACACTTGGTGATGAAAATATTCTGTACCTTCATATCAGCAGTGATTTTACAAGTGTATACACATGTCAAAATGCATCAAATTGCACACTTTAGCCAAGAGTTTCTTTCCCTTCTTCCCTCCTTTTGGGACCTAGAGGAAAAAGAAGAAACTGATCACACATCACACATCACACATGTAAAGATAGTACTAAATTATTTCTCTGCCTCTCAGGATATAGACAGCTTGTCATTCTTTCCCCTACAACTATGTATGTGAAGGTATAGGACAATCAAACTGTTAAAAAAGTGTGTTTTAATTGAAAGAAGAATCACATTGGGATTGAGTACAGAGATACAAGTGTTAGTATAAATATTTTTAATTTCTACTCTATGCACCCTATGTTGTTTAAACTGTTTTCATAGGGTATATACTCAAATTATAATTTTAAATTGCAAGAATAAAAATAGAAAACAACACTTTTCATTTTCCCATCAATCAAAGATAATCACTGTCAATATTTTAGTATATATTTTCTCACAATTTCCCTTCTATTTTTTCACAGGGAACTGCTTTGATTATAAAATAATGTATGATTTACTGTAAATAATTTGAACTTTACATACTGTCGTTTGGAAGAAAATAAAAATCACCTAAAATCTCATTATACTGATAAGCATCAGCAACAGTTTGGTGTTCATTCAGAGATCTCCTTTATTCATGTACATGCATACACACACCCTTCTATAATTCTTCATAAACTGAATTATACATAATTTTAATAGCTACTTCTTTTTAAAATGCATTACATATGTTTTATACAGTGAAGTTCACTAAAACACTTTATAGTAAAAAGTCTATGCTATTAAAATGTTAGATGAACACCAACCTTACCCAGATTGAGAGTAATTGTCAATACCTATCGTACAAAATAGAAAATTTCTTGATTTTGCAATAGAGAAAAGTATGTAATAGGACTAGCATTACATAATATAATTGTATAGGTCAGAATGATAAGTTTCAAGAAGATTATGGAAGATCAGTGATATGAAATCATCAGAAAAGGCTTTTGAGTGGGGGAAAATAGGAGAAGCCTAACAGTAGGTATAAAATGGCCATTTTTTATACAGATAGTAGATAATGCCAAAAAACAGTTGAATTTGTAAAAGGGCTTCAAAAAAGCAAACTTGAATATAGGATGTATTGGCTTTTTATTTGCTGAATATCAAATTACCACACATTTTAGCATCTTAAAAGAACACAGTTTTATTACCATATAATTTCTGTGGGTCAGGAGTCTGAGCACAGTTTAGCTGGATCCTTCATTCAGGGTCTCACAAGGCTGACATCAGAGTGTCAGCCTTCTCATCAGAAGGCATTACTGGGGAAAGATCTGTTTGCAAGCTGATCTTGGTTGTTAGCAGAATTCATTTCCTTGCAGTTGAAGGTCTGAAGTCAACATTTTCTTACAGTTTGTTAGCTGGAGCTCACTCTCAGAGCCTGGAGATTGCCCTTGGATTCTAGTCACATGGTTTTCTCAAAACCTGGCAGGTTATTTATTCAAACCAGCAGGAGAATCTCTCATTTGAATTCTCCCTGACTCTTTCCATTGCTAACCTCTAGATTCTCTTTATTTTATTTTATTTTTATTTATTTATTTATTTTTTGCGGTACATGGGCCTCTCACCGCTGCGGCCCTTCCCGCTGCGGAGCACAGGCTCCAGACGCGCAGACCCAGCGGCCATGGCTCACGGGCCTGGCTGGTCCGCGGCATGTGGGATTCTCCTGGACCGGGGCACGAACCCGCGTCCCCCGCATCGGCAGGCAGACTCCCAACCACTGTGCCACCAGGGAAGCCCTAGATTATCTTTTGAAGGACTCACCTGATTAGGTCAGGCCCACTCAGGAAACGCCCCTTTTGATTAACCTAAAGTCAGTATATTAGGAACTTTAATTATATCTGCAATATTGATACACCTTTAATATATAAGGTTACCAAATCACAGACTCAATATCCCATAATATTTTCAGTTTCTTCCTGAACTCAAGGGAAAGAGATTATCAGAGTTTGTACATCAGAGGATGGGAGTTTTAGTGTTCAATTTAGAATTCTATCTACCACATAGGGGAAACGTAGAAAGGAATGGAAGCCTACCTCTTCTATATTACAGAGAGAAGGAAATTAGAGATGTTTTGGGGTCACATTCTGAAATGTCTCAAAATTTGAGAGAAAAACAAAGTTTAGTTTTTCATAAATATGAAATATAGTTGTTTTATTAGTTTAACCTAATAGAGTAGTTTAATAGATAGGGAAGCTTATACTATGTCAACTACATTTATAAAGAAGTAAATAAATGTGTAAAATCTATGTTAAAAAAACTGCAAAAAATTCCTCTTTTTCTACTTTATAATTTGCAAATTCATGAGTAAGTATTAAAAATCTCTTTATATAATGGCTCAAAACACAGGATCCAGGTCCAGAATGCCTGGTCCTGAATATTGCCTCTGCCACTTTAATGCCCTGTGACTTTGAGCAAAAAACTTAACATTTCTGTACCAGAGTTTTCATTACCTGCAAAATAGTCAATAATAATACTACATACCTTACAGTACTGTTTCCAGGACGAAATAAGTTAATTATATGAATTACTTAGAACAGTAGTTGCTGCTTATTAAGTGACATTTTAAACTTATAATTATCATCTTTTACAGCATTTTGAAAGTCCCTTTCACACTGAAATAGGATTTGGAAGAGTTGGTACAGTCATCCCTCAGTATCAGAGGTTATTGGTTTCAGGACCCCCATGGATATCAAAGTTGGTGGGGGCTAAAGTCCCTTATATAAAATGGAGTAGTGCAGTTGGCCCTCTGTATCCACCTAGGTTCACCATCCATGGATTCAGTTCAATTCAAGATAGGTTGAACCTGTGAATGCACAACCTGTGGATACAGAGGGCTGACTGTACTGATATACTGATTGCATAAATCATTAAATTAAGTGAAGATAAGTAACTTGTTCAAAATTACAGAGTTGAAATCAATTCTTTGACTTATGTTAATTGTGATATACTGTTTATACTTGGCAGTATTTGATACTGGTTTAAGAGATTACCAAATATTTTATATTATGACTCTCACAGACTAGATTTTCTTTTTCAATTAATAACTCACTCTGCTGAATGACAACAATTTAAGAGGAATAAGCTGGTTTATATCCAAAACTATCAATCTGCTGCTCTTATAGAGAAAAGACAACTGGCTAATATAAAATTCTAGATGTGCAGTATTTCTCCCTCATAATCCATTGGAAATTTCCCTTTTATTCAGTAATTTAGAATTACAGAAGAAAAGTCTTAGCCTAGCTTTTGGTGATAAAACTTTGCAGGCTAGGTTCTTAAAGGATATTTTCTTTAAATTTATACTTAGAATTTTGTTCACCCATGTAAAGTGTGATTTTTTTAATTCCATCTCTTTTTTTTCTGGTATAAGTTTACTGCTTTTTCTTTTTCTGACTTCAGTAATAATTTGAAGCAAATTTAATACAGAAAGACTTGTGGTTACAAGCCAGTTTCATTTTTAGATTAAAAGGCCTTTATTTAGACCTGAAACCATAAAACTCCTATAAGAAAACATAGGTAGTAGTCTCTTGGACATCAGTCTAAGCAATGTGTTTTTTCTTTTTTTTTTTGGCTCTGTCTCCTCAGGCAAGGGCAAAACGAGCAAAAATAAACAAATGGGAATACATTAAGCTAAAAAAATCTTTTGCACAGTGAAGGAAACCACAAACAAAATGAATTGGAGAATATATTTGCAAATTATATATCTGATAAGGGGTTAATATCCAAAATGTATAAAGAACTCATACAACTCAATGTAAAAAAAAAAAAAGTCTGATTAAAAAAGTCAGAGGACCTGAATAGACGTTTTTCTAAAGAAGTGATACGAAAAAAAAAGAAGTGATACGGATGGCCAACAGACACATAGAAAGATGCTCAATATCAGTAATCAAATGCAAATGCAAATCAAAGCCATAGTGACATACACTGGTCAGAATGTCTATTATCTAAAAGACAGGAAACAATAAATGTTGGCTAGGATGTGGAGAAAAGGGAACCCTTTTGCACTGTTGGTAGGAATGTAAATTGGTGCAGCCACTATAGAAAACAGTACAGAGATTCCTCAAAAAACTAAAAATAAAAGTATCATACAATCCCGCAATTCCACTTCTGGGTATTTATCCAAAGAAAATGAAAATACTGTTCAAAAAGATATATGTACCCCTATGTTCATTGCAGCATTATTTACAATAGCCAAGATATGGAAACAACCTAAGTGTCTTTCAATAGATGAATGGATGAAGAAGATGTGACATACATATATATATATATATATATATATACACACACACACACACACACACACATGCACACATATATACATATAACGGAATATTAATACATGTATAATGGAATGTTAATCAGCCATAAATGAGAAGGAAATCTTGCTATTTGCAGCATCATGATTGGATCTAGAGGGTGTTATACTAAGTGAAATTAGAGAAAAAACACTGTATGATTTCACTTACATGTTTCACTAAAATACAAAAGAAACAAAACAGGAATAGGCTTATAGAGAGAACATACTGGTGGTTGCCAGAGTGGAGAGGGGTGCGGGACTGAAGAAATAGGTGACAGGGATTAAGAGGTACAAACTTCCCACTATAAAATAAAGTCACGAAGAAGTACAGCATAGGGAATATAGTCAATAATATTGTAACAGCTTTGTATGGTGACAGATGGTAACTAGACTTATTGTGGTAGTCATTTCATAATGTATAATAATATCAAATATTGTACATCTGAAACTAATATAACATTATGTCAATTATAATTTATTTTAAAAATAAATAAAATGCCTTTATATTAATCAGTATGTTTCATTACTTTGAATTCACAAATGTTTAATGTGGACAGTTTTGAGAAATGCATAAATATTTAAGTCAGAAAATAAAAATAAATATTGGACTTTATAATAAATCATACCATAATCCATTTGTAATATTAAAAAACAAAATTAAACCGAATAAATTTGAAGATCTAATTGGCTTTATTCAAAGATTCATGAATTGGCAGCATCTCATGTAGTAAATAGGTCCGCAGAGAAGCTGTACAAAATGGGAGGTTTTATAGGCAGAAGGAGGGTGGGACAAGAAAGTATTGGCAAAAGAAAAGTTTGTTTCCAGCCAGGCTGTTCTTTTGGTGGAAGGGAATGTCAGGGGTCTTTATCTTGCAGATTACCTCACTAGTGTTGATCAAGAAATTTCAGATTGACTGTTTTAAAAGTCACATTTCTGGATATGCGATTAGGTCTTGGTTTGCTGTTGTGGGGAGCAAATGACTCCATTTTGTTAATTCTAACAGTAGTAAGTAATGAAAGCCACATTTATTTAACCGAAATGTTAACATATCAAATAGCAAATAATATAGAGTATGATTTTACTCCTCCCTCACTGGGAAATAGTGAAACCATCTTTCACTTATGACCAAAAATAAGTGTTTGATTGAACATGGAACCAGTTCTTACTTTGTGTGCTTCTTGTTGTCAGGAAGGAAGAAATTTTCTTCTACTCTTCTAGTTTCTTCTGGCTGGCCTAAGAACTTGGTTGACCTGAGACAGATTAACAAGAGAAAGTCAAACAAAAGTTTAATAACATTTAAACCTGGCAGAGATCCAGGAAAACTGAATAACTCACCAAAATGGCTGAAACCCTCACATTAAATATCCTATTCAGCTAAAGACAAAAGAGGATGTTGGGGTAGTGTTTTGTGACTTGAGAGGAAGGCAATTCACACGGAGATGGAAAAGCAAATGTTTGCTAGGCCATGCAGAGACAGTGACACAGAGTAGACTCTGATCTCTAGGGCCTGCTGAGTTTCCCTCACCACACCTAGTTCCTATCTTTGCAGATATCTTTGGTGATAGCTCTATTCCAGGAACAGGCCCTTTATTTAAATTCTTTAGACATTAACAGGGAGGTTAAAAGAAAAACTTCCTGAGTCCTCTATTTTTAAAAATAACCTAAATTCTCATGCCAAAGAGACAGAAGTTGGGGTGGCAAATTTTGCTCCCCTACAGTATCAATATATTCTGTAGGTCCTACTATGAAAGCCATCTAGTTTAGAGTTCATAGATATAAATTGGAATGGCTGTTTCCTTGTGTTTAGGGTTTGACATCAAGCCCTCAGGTTGAAATTGCTCAAATATAAGACTTTAAATATAGCACCTGCACTGATTGTATTTCTTTGTGTTATATGTTCCTTCCATGGCTGGCCTTTAATCTAGTCTTATTCCTTCACTTGTCATCCTTGAACTACTCCAAAATTACACAATTAAGTAAAAATGGTATTTCCTGATATAAGCAATTTTTTGACCCCTCCATAGTCAATTAACTTTCTAAGTACTGGTATTTATTTTGAACTACTACAATGGTAATTGGATGAATATTAAAAAAAAATATGGAGGCCACCGATGAATGTTGCTGTTTTCCTTGCAGGTACTCAGTAATTATTTCTTGACTAAAAAATGAAGCTATTTTGCCCATCAGGATTTGCTTCATCTAAAGCCCAGTAACAAAAGTCAGTAGTATATATTTCCAAGCTTTTACTTTGAACTGATGTCTCATTAAAACTATCAGTCACAAAGGATTGCTTAATTGCATAGTAGGGCGGTACTCAAGGTATCCAATTACATTTTCTTCAATTAACTTTTACTAGCTGATGTTTAAACTAATTTAGTGAAATTAGGTGAAGGTTAAATTACTGTAACAATCAGAGGTGTATTTAAGTGGTAAAATATAGAGAAGGAAGTTCTTGTTCTTATAAATATGCATATTAACACCACTGCCCTTAGGATGTAACATGTACCTTACCCACTTAATGCTAGTAATAAATCTCCTCGTGCCACTGCTTCAGAATGTAAAACTCCATGATGTATACTCAGCCATTTAAACAAATTAGCTTTCCGTAAACAGATTTTTAAACTATGCCCTTTATAGCTATATTGCATTTATCTGCTGATATTCCCCAATCCATATTTCTAGCTGTAACATTTTTGAAATTCATAACTAAACTTCCAGCTTCCAGTTAATTATTACTAGTTTCTAAGTCCAAAGTTTCCCTCACTATTTTCTAAGTTGAGCTTATCAGTTTCCAATACAACTTTCCTTTCTCATGAATTCTTCAGAACATGTAGTGTTGCCATTTTCTAAAACAAATTTTCCTCATTCCCGTTACTCCCCCCCCATGCAGCTTACTTAATTGATACTTAAAAGCTTTAACCACAAAAAAAATGTTTCTCCATTTTATCTCTCAAAGCATTTATTAAAAATTATTTCAGGAGTAATTCAGTAATGCTCGTTTTAGAATTTTACATTTTAGAAAATGTAAAAAAAAAACAACAAAAAAAAGCACCAGGAAAATAAAATGGTCTCTAATCCCATAACTTGGAATTTTTTGTCTTTAAAATTTTCATATATAAACTCTGGTTTCTTACACAGTCATAAACATATTTAACAACGTATCATTAAACATGCTATACATATCATTAAACATCCAGATTTAATATTTCATATTGCCTTGTTTCCCCTGGATCACTGAACCCCCAATGGATAGCCTACACTCAGGAGCTTGCAATCTATTCAGGCACTGTTTGATTTCGGGACCAGGGATGGGCAAATCACTCTCTGAATGCACAGTCATGTGCCAGCCCAGGGTGGAGACAGCCACTATACTCCCCAACAGAGACACCCTAGAGCCATATATCCTAGAGCCATACACCCAGACTCTCCAGCCCCAGCTGGAGCACAGAGTTGCAGTGGTCACTGGACAGGAGGGGGAGATGGAGTGGGGCCCAGGGCACCAGGTGGCAGAGGAATGGGAGATAGAGAACCCATTCAGGGAGGTAGAAGGCAATAGGAGGTCAGATACCTGTTAACCAAGGCTCCAAGCCCCCTCTCCACCACACACACACACTCTCTCTCTCTCTCTCTCTCTCTCTCTCTCTCTCTCTCTCTCTCTCTCTCTCCATTGTCCTATGAGACTTCATTTATGAAACACAAATTCAAGATGAAATTATTAAAAATTTCAAGACAGTGACTGTATATCATTGAAACCCAAGTGTGGAACCCTTCAGAGAATTGGGCACTATACAACTGCACTAATCATATTCCTGTGAAGCAAGCAGGAGAGCGTAAATAGATAATTAAAATGTGTTGTGATAAGTCAGTGGCAGAGTATTATGGAGACCCAGAAGAGGAATACCCATCTCAATAAGGGTATGCCTTTGTGTGTGTGTGTATTCAGATGGGCAGTGAGGGAAATTTTCTTAAGAAGTGTGACTTCTGAGCTGAATCTTAAAAATGAAAAAGAATGGGCCAACTGAAGAAGCAAGACAAAAATATTCCAAGTAGAAAGAGAAAAATCAGCAAAGACAAATTCAATAAAAGATTGTGTCTTTAGCTTGGAACAGTTCAATGTTTCTGGATAGAAATTGAAGCAGGGAGATAAAGAAAATGAGAAGGTAGAAGAAAGCAGGTCAGTGTTGGGTTTTGTGTGTCTTACTAAGGAGCTTAGATGTAATTGTGTAGAAAATTGGGAGTCACTAAAGGTTATGAAATATGGACTTATCATGGCCCAAAATGATGCCATGCATTTCATCTGACGACAGCCTAGCGGAAGAATACAAACTAGTACTCAACAGTCCTTTCCCAGTGGTACTTTAGTATTGGAATACAGAATCAGTCTGAACAAAAGTGGGGTAAGGAGAGGGAGTAAGTTAGATTCATACCTTAAATAACTAAGACATACATCTATAATGTAACAGATGTAACTGAGATTAACTGGAATTACAATGATTAAATTTATTTAAGTGTATGTGTGTGTGTGTGTGTGTGTGTGTGTGTGTGTGTGTGTGTGTGTGTATTGTCAGTTTGTCCCAAGTCTGAAGTTGAAAGTTATGGCATAAGTAAGTTTCAAATTTATATATTCCATTTATTTAGTCAGAATAAAAATCTGAAATATTCCTTATCTAATCCAAATTTTTGCATTTGTGGGCTTAATAATATTATAGTTGCTACTTAATATTTTTAACAAACATCACAAGTAATTTGGAGACAGGACCATGAACCGTATTTGAACAAACTAGCTTGGTTGTACCATGCGAGGTCAAACAGCTCTCCACCATATGGAGTGGTGGGACTGTTTGGGGCTATTTCTTGCTTGTATGTAGACCTGTCCTAAAAATGGCTGGAGAATGGTATTTTATTTCATCTGTGCTCGAGTCTTAAGTCTTGGGCCTTTTTTTTTTAGGTTTTCTATTTCTACTTTTATTCTACTATTGAAATACTAAGAGCTCATGAACTCATAAAAATGAAAATGATAATAACAAGTATTATTATTGAATCCTAATTCTGTGTCTTGCTCTGTGGTAGGCACTTCCTAAGCCTTATCTCCTTAAACCTTGACATCAAATCCTTGAGTTATATACATCAAACAGAAATCTAGAGAAGTTTGTAGCAGGCTCAAGGCCATAGAGCCAGGAAGTATCTGAGGTAGGATTTGAACACAGACAATCTGCCTTCAGAATACTTACCCTTAGACTCTACTATGGCCTCAAGGGAGAAGGACAAAGTGAATAGCCTGTTTTTGTCAAGATGAATCTTAAAATCAGTTATTGTGCTTATATGTAATTTGGCCCAATATACCATGGTTATGAGTTCCCAGAGCCTTATAGAAGTAAAAAGGCCCTTTGCCCTGAGTCTCTCTTCCACATGTTTCTTTCAGGAACCTGGGGAGGCTGGACAAACTGGTTGGGATTTGATGATTCAGAATCACAGAAATTTCTCTTGCTTTCTATGGAGCAGCAAGAACAGAAGATTCTAAGGTAATGAAAATTTTACTGACAAATTCAGAAAACTATTTACTCATTTATGAAATAGTGTCTTGCTCTTTTGGGTTCCTGAAATTCCAGTGTGTGTATTAGGAGGCAGGGAGGGTTCCCACACCAATAAGCAATTCTCAGATACCAGCAGAGTGCCATACTATTAAACTCAATTCTGAAACTATCTAACCAGAGATAACATCAAATTCCACAGGTTGAGGGCTCAGTCCTACAAGACTTCTGCCTCTCCGACCCCAACTTCCACTGCCAGTCACAAGTCCAGGTATTACTAGTGCTTCTGACTGACCAGCTACAGATTGGAGGTTCCAAGACCTTGGGTTAGATTAATTTGCTAGAGTGGCTCACAGAACTCAGAGAAACATTTTACTTTCTAGATCACCAGTTTATTGTAAAAGTATATATGAATAACTCAGGAACAGCCAGATGGAAGAGATGCATGGAGCATGTTATATGGAAAAGAGCACGGAGCTTCCATGTTCTAATTCTGCCACTCTTCCCAAATCTCCACATGTTTACCAACCCAGAAGTTCTCTGAACCCAGTTCTTTTGGGTATCTGTAGGCTTCATTACATAGGAATCATTGATTAAATCATTGTCCATTGGCAACAGATTCAACCTCCAGCTCCTCTCCCCTCCCTGAAAGGTCAGGGTGGGTGGGACTGGAAAGTCTAACCCTCTGACCATTAGATTTGTTCTCCTGGCAACCAACCTTCAACCTTAAGTGCTGTTCAAGTGTCGTCTCATTAACATAACAAAAGACAACTTTATTGCTGTCATCACTTAGGAAATTTCAAATTTCAATTTAGGAACTCTATGCCAGAGAAGGAACAAAGACCAGCTATATATTTATTATGAATCATGATATCATACCTGCACGTATCATAATAACGATCAGATTGGATATTATTTTTTTTTTTTATTTTTTATTTTTTAAAGAAGATGTTGGGGGTAGGAGTTTATTAATTTATTTATTTTTGCTGTGTTGGGTCTTCGTTTCTGTGCGAGGGCTTTCTCTAGTTGTGGCAAGCGGGGGCCACTCTTCATCGCGGTGCGCGGGCCTCTCACTATCACGGCCTCTCTTGTTGCGGCGCACAGGCTCCAGACGCGCAGGCTCAGTACTTGTGGCTCACGGGCCCAGTTGCTCCGCGGCATGTGGGATCCTCCCGGACCAGGGCTCGAACCCGTGTCCCCTGCATTAGCAGGCAGATTCTCAACCACGGCACCACCAGGGAAGCCCCTGGATATTATTTATCAAGGCACGTTTAAAACACTTTTTACAGAAAAATATGGAACTCAGTCAGAATTACAAATAATTTAATAATGTTAATACAGATAGGAAGTATAAAGAAAATGGTTGGATGCCTTAGGAAGGAAGCAGTTAAGGGATAACGAAGTCATCTGGGCTCTTGTCTCTGAGAATTTAGTTTCTAGTAAATATATCCAAAATATTTATCATCTATAAATTCCTGAATTTATTATTTTAAATTTGAGGTATAAAGAGTTATATCACTACTCTTATCTTAATTATTTCACTTTTCCAGTGCTTCAAAAATGTTCAAATGGATTGTATAATAATTTCAGAAATAAGCACCATATTTTTGTCTCCAGGGAACAATTATTAATATTCTGTAATATTTATGAAGTTTGAAAACATAAATATGAACACACTTCAAATTCCACAGCTGAACAATTTCTTAGTATAAGCTGGGTAACAATCAATTGCAAAAGAATAAAGGTCTGTAGTAGTAATGCATGGTGGTGAGTATATTTTGTATACACATTTTATATCTGTGAAACTCAGATCCAGGAAGGATTTTGCATGTCAGGGATGTTGCAGCTAGTTAATTTAAAATACATTATTTATAGAAACCCAGTCCATTTTTACTCATGGAGAATGCTGTAACTGCTATTCTTAGCATCCCTCATTCTAATGCTTGGAAAAAGAATGGAAGCAGACAATATAAAATGAGTAATTCTGAAAGAATCAAACACAGTTCTATATGTATTTCAGCATTTCCAGTAATAGCACTTATACTGTAGTTCCCTTTTTTCAGCTACTTATAACTTTCCTGCCTAAGGAAGGCATTAAGTTAAAACTTAGGAAGCAATAGATTAGAAAAGCTGTTTTGGTTTTATATGTTTTATTTAACAGTATAGCTCAAAAATATCTACTAATATTAAGAGACCCAGGGAAGAACATTTCTATCCAAGGTAATATGCTAGTTAAGCATGTATCGTATAAACCAGGATAAATGGATAGAAAAAACACTGTACTCTGAGCATGATTTTTGAAGTGTGACCTTACATTCAAATCCATTTATACATTGAAATGCATTCAGATAGGAAATCTGAAAGAATCTTCCTTATCTAAAGAATGTTCCTTATCTAAATTCAGAGTGTATAGCCTTATTACAGCAGAGAGATTTGAGTCATAGAATCTTAGACTATTACAAAGAGCTCTGGTATTGTTGAATGCTATGAAGCAGAGATCCTGGGTTATACTTTTGATGTTGCCACCTTCTTGCTGATGTAGTTAATCAGATCACTTCACCTCTTTTTGCTTTTCCTTCCTATATGTAAATGAGGGAATGGTCTATTGATTTCACTGGTCTCCTCAATGCTATAAATATTTATCAATTTATTCATTGTAACTCACGTGCTACGTGGGTCTTAGATTCTTATTCCCACTTGAGGTCTAGATATGATTGGCTAAAATGGAAATTTTCGTGCTCTGGAATTCCAGAATTGTCCCCAAGTATTTTGAAGTGTCTTGGAAGACGGTAAAAATGATTCATATTCTCATGGTTCACTTACTTCCTTGGTTGATATGCTTTCTTGCCATTCTATATGTGCAACATCTGACCTACATAATGTCAACGTAGACTTGAAAATGAGCCAAGCCCTTGCTTTTGAGGAAAAATAAAACATAACACCACCCGTCCCCCCCACAACACGCACATAAACACACACACCACTTTAACCCAAGAAATGCAATTGTTTGTTAGATGTTATTGAAGATTTGGGAAAAGATGGGAAGGGGAATGTGATATCAGAGCAATATAAACACCTTCAAATTGAATATTAGCAACGCTGTTTCGTAAAGAGCCTTTGGCCACTGAGGACTTTTAATACCCACTTAAACTTCTGTAGCCTGGAATTCTCTGGACATTTTCATGCTTCTCTTTTCTCTCCTTTTCAGTTCTTCTTTATCTTTCTCATGAGGAAACCAAATCTCTCATTTTGTCTTGCTGAGAATTGTGACTGTTTTTTCTTGGCTCCAGCACACATACCCACCCCATGTCTCATGGCCCACCTTCCTTACTGTTACCCCATTAAAAAAATTTGCTACTGGCTTTAAATGCTCATACTTTTTTGCCACTACTATAAAAATGCCAAACACCACACTGGATGTGGGACATACCATTTTCAAAGTACAAACAATTAATTTTTGAACATGTCAAGTACTAGGAAGAAGTAGATAGGTGATTAACTGCACCTTTACTCATTGTGCTAAGAGAAGGGAATGTAGTGGAGTTATAAAGTTTTTCTCTTGGGAACCAGCACTTTGGAACATGTCTTATTGGAAAGTATGTATGACTTAAAAGTAATTATTAAAACTAATAAATAGTTTTTGTAGAAAGTGTGACTAACACTTGAAAACTTTTAAGCTGCATTCAACAAGAGATGTGTTCCTAATTTCAACCCTACCTAAATGATATACTTGTTAGAACTACACGTCACTGTGCATGAGCAACTTAGGATCCACCTTGCTCCCTTTGGTTCTTTCATTCACTTTCTGTGCAGTTGTTTCCTAAGAACTTCAGGCAGTAAATTAATGTAGAAATAGAGGTATTTGTTAGGATATAGGGACAAAGCTCTAGCACTAGAGGAATCAATGGTTGAGAAATCGATGGTTGACTGCCCAGTTATCTCTTTGGTACAGACTCTGAGTGCCTGAACTAGATACAGGTAGAGGCAGAAAGATAAAAAGGCACCCATTTTCTTTTCAGTCTAGCAGACTTTTATGGTGGTAAAACCTGTGTTCATCACTGAGAATTCTGACTTCAATACCATTGTCCTGTAGTTACTGAAAATACCACTCATATTCAGGCATTATGTCGGTTTTCAGACTTCCCTTTTGGAGTTACTAATTTGTTTCTTATTTTCAAATAGTTTGCTAAGAATTTGAGAGACAATGCCATAATTTCCTAGCAAGATGATGTTTTAGACTAGAAATAGTTTTAAACAACTTAAAAGATTATGTATTATGTTAATGGTGAAGTCAGTAATGTAGGGATAGATGATGAAATATAATAGTCATAATAATTTAAAAGGATAATGACAATAAAATACTTTAAATATCTGGGAGATATTTTTGAGATGCATTTCCAAGCCTCCATTTCTTCAAAAGAAAAAGAGGATGAGTCTTTAATAGGCTGGTGACATTATATGTTACAGGACAAAAGAAAAGTTCTTTGTTTAAAAAAATGTTTGTTTTTTAAGTATTGCTAGGGTCTGAATATTTTTCCTTAAAATTCATATGTTGAAATCCTAATCCCCAAAGATGATAGTATTAGTAGGTGGGACCTTTGGGGATGATTAGGTCATGAGAGCAAAGTTCTGGTGATTGGGATTAGTGCCCTTATAAAAGAGACCCCAGAGAGTTAGCTTGCCCTTCTGTCACTTGAGGGTACAATGAGAAGTGTGCAACCCAGAAGCGGTCCCTCACGCAGCCATGTGGGTGCCTTGATATTGGACTTCCACCCTGCAAAACTGTGAGAAATAAATGTCTTTGTTTATAAGCCACCCAATCTATGATATTTCTGTTCTAACAGCCAAAATAGGTGAGATAAGTGTTATTGGATTATTAATGGATTCATTCATTCATCAATTCACTCATTCAACTTGAGTTCACCATTTGCTTCTAAGTGAAATTTTGCAAAATTAGGTCAAACTTAATGGCGTGTCAGTATTGTCAATTTTCTTGAAGCCACAAAAAGGCTATCTAAAAATTAGTTGAAGGCTGAAGGAGGCTGATCACATTCCTTGAGCTTTATAATAGTATGTGGGCACCATTTATAATTATGAATTAATGCTACTATATAGTGATAATTATAGATACAGTATGAATCAGAATGCTTTTTCACTAATTTATAGAATATTCTTCTTCTCCTGCATGGTGCTTTACTTAGTTAGGCTCAGATTTAGTGTGTGTGGATGATTTCATAGATCAGGGACCTCTACTGTTGTCAGATACCTTTTAGCAGAGAGTATTTAATTGGAAGGAAATCTTTCACTGAAATTAATACATATTTTATGCCTGTTTTACTTAATACTTATCTAGATGACACTTGGAATATTTTTACTGTTTCTTCTAGAACGATGATTTTCATTTTCACATAAGCATTCTAGTAGTCCCAAAGCTCATTCACATATATTATTTGAATCTATAAATAACTTATTTTACAGGTTTACTTCCTGCTTCCCAGATAAGCAAAAGCAGTGGTTTTAGAAAACACTACCAAGTGACTAAAAGATGTGCATACCCTAATAATGTGTGGAAATATGCCAACATGATATGAACCTCTCAAACAGTTTGACAGATTCAAACATATTTGTAAATCAGGTCTTGGTAGGTGGCTAGAATATTGCAGTAGGCAAATTTATACTACAATATTCCAAATGTCCAACTTCCCTTTGATGTCATCATTCATACGTTCCTGTTTTGCAACTAAACCAAATAGTTCGTTCCTCAGAGGTCTAATTTAGTCAGCCATACAGTCCTTTGTAAGTAATCAAATTACTCTTGAACACAGCATCTATTTTTCATAGGAACTAATGGTGGCCTCCATTCACAGAAATATACTAAAAGATGAATAGAGTACCTCTGAAGGGTCTCTTGGGAAGGAAGTATCTTCATGGCCCACAGGTACATACATACACACCCAAATATATATATATATATATATATATATATATATATGAACATATGAACATATTAAAAATAAATATAGCATTCATGGGTATTTCCTTTAATTTTTTTTTTTTTTTTTGCTGTACGCGGGCCTCTCACTGTTGTGGCCTCTCCCGTTGCGGAGCACAGGCTCCGGACGCGCAGGCTCAGCGGCCATGGCTCACGGGCCTAGCTGCTCCACGGCATGTGGGATCTTCCCGGACCGGGGCACGAACCCATGTCCCCTGCATCGGCAGGTGGACCCTCAAACACTGGGCCGCCAGGGAAGCCCTCCTTTAAATTTTAAAAGAAGTATTATTAAGTATTGAGTGAGAATTTTGGCCATCTTAAAACTGTTTTTATGTTTATCCAATTTGCCCTCAAAAAATATACCATTTAGCATTGTCTCAAGTAGTATAAAGAGACCTGCTTCACTTTCCTTTGCTAACCCATTTGCAATTATATATGTTTCTGAATTTGATAATTGATAAAATGGATGCTTATCATTTAACTTTATTTTGTTTCAATTATTAGTGATAAACATTTTCGTATGTGTTCTGGATAGGCAGATAGTGGTATTTGGATCTAATGGTTAAGCACCAATGACTTGTTATATAATTAAGCACCAATGACTTGTTTCCTTCCTTCCTTCTTTCACTCATTCATTGAACAAGTATTAAATGTTCAGTGTGAGCCAGGTTGTGCTCTCTTTGCTGGATTTATAACATTGAACAATCAGGTGAAAAATCCTTGCATTCAGGAAGCATTTATTCCTGTGGAAGAGACAAGAAATAAGCACAGTAAATAACTGGAATATATATGTTAGATGGTAAAAACTGCTAAGAAATGAAAATGGAAAGAATTTAGGGTATGATGGTGACAGTGTACTTTGCAGAAGAGTAGTCAGGGAAGACCACATAGAGAAAGTGATGTATGAGATAATGTCTGTTGTAGATAATGGAGCTGGCCTCTCAGATAACTGGTGTTCCAACCTGAGAGAACAGGAAATGCAAAGGCCCTGAGTCATACACTTGCTTAGTCAATTGATTCAACAGGTTAGGAGATCAAATTGGAGACAGTGGAGTGAAGAAAGTAAAAGTGCTAGGAGTCAATGGGATAGCAAGGAGTCTGTGGCAGCTGCCCAATCCTGGATGAAGGCAGAATGGGTGTATTTTCTGCAGAAAATTTATAACTTGTAATAAAGTTATATAAATGTAATAAAGTTATATAAAACTGACTAAAAGTAATTTTGCTTTCAGTTGTCACCATGTATCTGGCGATTATATGCAATGTCAGTGGTAAAACTTAACCTCTCCCCAGGGCAGACCATTTCCATCATTCTTACTTTGATTTGACCTTGGGGAGATCAAAAAGTTAATGGGGAAATCAGATCATGTATGTTCTTAAAAACTATGTAAAGAACCACTGGAAGGTTTCAAGCAGAAGAGTAACATGATCTGTCTTACATTTTAAAAGGCTGGTGCTAGATATTGTATGGAGAATAGAATGAAGTGGACAAGGATAGGAATAGAAAAATCAATTTGGGACAATTGCAAAATTTTGTATTAAAGATGATAGTGGCTTGGAGTAAGGTGGCAAATGATGAAACAGGGAGAGGTGGTGTTTTTAGATCTGTTTTGTAGAATGGAATTCATAAGGTGGCTTTGGGGGGGCAATTATTTTGTGGTAACATATACATAACACAAAAATTACCATTTTAAGTATTTCTAAGTGTACAATTTATTACCATTACTACATTCTCAGTGTTTTGCAATCATCACCACTATCCATTTCCAGAACTTTTTCATCATCAGACAGAAGTTCTATAACCATTAAATAGTGATTCCCATCCCCCCCGACCAGTCCCTGATAATATCTACTGTGCTACGTCTATGAATTCGCTATTCTTGGCAGCTCATGTAAGTGGAACCATACAGTATTTGTCCTTCTGTGTCTGGTTTATTTTAGTTAGCATAATGTTTTCAAGGTTCGTTCATATTGTAGTAATACTGGAAGAGCTTTATCAAAAGTCCAGGCTCTTGTTCAACTTATCCAAAAGGCACCAAGGAAAAATAAAGACACACACACGCACACTGAGGCTGAGGAACATAGAGAACAAAGAAGCAGTTTATTTAGGGCAGAAACGAAAGTTACACACTCCATAGGAGAAGAGTGTAGGAGGGAGTGAGGAGCGCCCCCTGCAGGGTTGTTGATCCCCACTTTTTATCTTATTTTTAGCCCTTTGAATGGGTAGGGGTCTTTTTGATTAGGGGCAGAATATTCATTGGGGGTTGGGTTGAGGTATGGCCTGGATTGCACCAGGTTGCATCAACTTCTGGTCCTGTGCATTTGTCTCCTGAAGCCACTGTACATGAGCTCTAAGAGCTGTTTTCCCTTAAATTTTCCCTTACTAGTCGAGGGCCACACTTGGAAGGTGGTAAAGCGTCATCAGCAACCTGTGCATTTTTATATGCTGTGCACTCCAGAGTTTTCATGGTCAATTTCTTGCTCAGCTGTTACAAAGTTTCTGTTTTAGATGCCATTCCTGCATGCATCATGGCCTCATTAAGTGCAAAACAAGGAGGTGTCTTTGCCTTCTGCCTAATGCCTATACATGAGGAGACTGTCCTTGGACCCAGCCCTGTCTTTCCTGCCTCAGTAACACAAATCAGAATTTATTTTTATGGCTAAATAATATCCCATTATATGTACATACCACATTTTAATTATACATTCATCTGTTGAGGGATGTTTGAGTTGTTACCACCTTTTGTCTATTGTAAATAATGTTGCTGTGGTCATTAATATAGAAGCATCTGTTTGAGTTCCTCCTTTCAATTCTTTTCTGTATATATATCCAGAAGTGGAGTTGCTGGATTATATGGTAATTCTATTTTTAACTTCTTGAAGAACTGCCAAACTGTATTCTGTGGCAGCTGTATCACTTTGCATTCCTACCAGCAATGCACAAGTGTTCTTATTTCTCTACATCCTTGCCAACACTTACTATTTTCTATTTGTTTGTTTATTGTTTTATAATAACTAGCATAATAGGTATGAAGTGATATCTGCCTGTGGTTTTGATCTTCACTTAACTAATGACTAATGATGTTGAACATCTTTTCACATGCTTATTGGCCATTTATATATCTTGTTTGGGTAGATGTCTATCCATTTATTTTTCTAGGACCATAGCCCAATTTTTAAAGGAAAGAATCAGCAAAATGTAACTAATAAAACAGTATCTTCTTAAATTGTAAAAAAATAAAAATAAAAAGTGAGGTAGCTGTCATGACTATCTAATTCAGCAATGCAAATGTTTATTAAAGGGATTGAGTGGTAAAGAGATCATGTTCTCACTCAAACTTCCTAACTTTGAAGTACAACTAACACCTACAACCCTTGACTTTTGGCAATGTATTGACCTCTCTGTTTCATTGTCCTCATCTCTTATTATTAATTGTGAAGACTAAAGGAGTTAAGGTAGCTTAGAGGAGTGACCAGTACATAATAAGTAGTCAATAGTCACTATTTTTATTTCCTAGACGCTGTCCTTTTCAAACATATTTGTTGAAGGTTTCACATCTAATATGTGACCTAGTTAACATTTTCAATAAGGTCTATTTGAACCTCAGAATTTATGCTCGGTTTGAGCTGCATTCTAAGGTTAGTAGCATAGCTATTGAGCAACCTGAAAGGCAAGAAAAGCTGAAAGAGGAAAGAAGTCAAACACCTAGAAAACCCATAAACTAGGTAATCCATTTCTGAATAATCAGTGTGGATATAAATTGTGTTTGAGAAAAGACTTTAGCTCAGTGGATTTAGTGCTACAGCCAAGAAAAAACTTTTTGTGAAAGGCTCATTTTGGGTTTATTTGTGGAATTACATTTAAAATATGCAGTCTGAATTGTGGCAGCATTTTGCTGTTGGAGCTTGGTACGGGAAATAAATATAGTTTTCTAAGAATATCTTTGAAGGTAAAATAGTAACATGGAGGATTTAAACATCTTTGCTGTAAACCACAAGTACCCTACAGCTATTCTGTTTAACAGAAATATATATATATACACACATATGTGTGTGTGTGTGTGTGTGTGTGTGTGTGTTCTTTTGGATAATCAGTTTTTCCCAACAGATTTAAATGCAATACCTGTCAAATAGCATTTAAAGCAGCTGCAGATGTGTAAATTAAATGCTCTGATCTGTTCTTCTATTTATCTTGTCAGTTTCCCAGTGAGACACCTACTTAGCATTTTCTCTGTCTTCCCTATTTGAAAATTAACATATAGCATGAGAAAAAGCTGCTCTTAGATTTAAGGTTCTGCTCTGTGTTTTGAAAAGATAATTGTTAACATTGTGGCATTTCTGTTCCAATCTTGTTTATTTAACATCAAATAAAAGATAAAAGTTTCAAAAGGGTTATCTTAATCAGAATTCTCATTAAAAAGTATTTTTATACTTTTGCAATTAAAATTAATAAATTTTATTTGCCTCTGTAGTAATAGAAGCTGTCCAAAACTTACTTTAAAATGAATATTTTCATAGTAAGCATGTCTGGATTCTCCAAGCGAAGTCTTCGGTTTAATACAAACATTTATGATTTGATTCCTTTCCAGTATTTGATATATATGTATTCATCTGAGATACTACATATTAAAGTCTCTACATATATATATATGAACATACATAAAATGTGCTATTTACATTTTATTTAATGCTATGTTCACTTAACTTTCTCACATCAATATCATAAGTTATAAAACATTTCAAATCCTGATTTATTTCATCATTTTAAACTAACAGTGTCCTTGTAAGGGCATTTTGATTTATCCCATATATTGCTATTAAAAAATAATGCTGTAATGAGAATTTTTCATGATGATAGGAGAAATCTGTATATTATTATTTATTTGCATGTTTAATTATTGCTATGATTGAACAGTTTTTTGTATATTATCAGCCATTTCTATTATTTTCTTTATATTTCTTATTCACGTCCAACATATTTCCCCCCGGATCATTAGTTTTGTTTTATGTTGAAGTTACTTGTATATTAAGTCCACCACACCCCATTTTGAGGACAAAATCAGGTATAAATTAAAACATAATACAGATAAAATATAGTATTACAAATTGTAACTTTTTTTATATATGTTGCATGTATTCTGTCTTAGTTTATTGTTTGCCTTCAATTCTGTTTGCGGTATTAAATGGTATAAAGTTCCTTTTTATTTATATAGTTGTGACTAACATTATACGTTTTTAAAAATGATTTCTTCCTTTTATTGTATATATGAAAAGGTATATCCTAAGTCAATGCCAAAGAAATAATGCCTTTCTTATGTATTAGATTTCAGTGGTTTCATTTTCATATAGTTATTACATTTTAATTCATCTTCTAGCTTCACTGGCTTAGTAATAGTTACAATAGACTCTCTCTTTTTTAAGTGTTACTTTCATAATACCACAAGGAGAGAACAGTGGGTGGGTGATCAATTGGAAAAGCTTTTTTGAGAAGGTCATTAATTAAAGGTTAATTTGATAATTAAAGAAACAATGTGTATAAAAAGTGCTTTGTGAATTTCAGAGCACTCTTTAAATGTTAGTTATCACTAATTGATGCAACTAAATATTTTTCTTTTTTTTTCTTCTCATATCACTAGTAATGAATGCTGGCAACACTAAATTATAATTCCCTTTCTGTAATCAGGTCAAGCAGAAAAGTTATGGAAGGGTAATGAAAAGGAATATCATGCATTTGTAGCAGGGTTTATTTTACTTACTCCCTTGGAATACGCACCTGTAGCCCAGGTTAATGGTTTTTCTTTGTTTAAATAGTTTCATCTGTCTGTCCTTTCCTTTTCCACATGTAACACTTTTTTTGAAGGGAAAAGACAACAAATTATATGGATGATTTTCCATTAAGAATGTTTATCTGTTGATATCTTACCCTGTATTTATTTACTACCTTTGTTATTGATAAACAAAGTGCAAGTTGTAGTGCATATAGGTTGAATTTAATTAAAAATAAAAAAGACATTAAATAATTAAAATATATTAACAATGAAATTTTGTCTTAAAAAGTTTATCCTTAAAAAATATATCTTTAAGGAACTTTTACATGTTTAATCTCAAAATGAATAATTTCAAGCTTTTGTTGGTTTGAGTCAAAAGTCTTTTGCAACTGCATTAACATTTAAATATAAAAATTAGCCAATATTGAGACAAAGTTTCACTTTATATTAATACGATCCTGAAATAATAAAAAGGGTAGTATATTTTTTAAACTGCTTTTAAATTCCTAAAAATTGAAGCTTATATATGGCTATGTGACCTGTGGTGCCACTCAGCAACTAGGAAGTAAAACCTGTTGACAAAGATGATTTTGTGAAATTACTGTTTCCATCTTTATATGTTTATCTCCTCTTTCTCAGGGCTTACCCTCCTCCAGGAATCTCAGAGTCTAGTTAATGTCTAAGGTCTCTGTAGCTGGCAAAAGCCTCCCTCCTTAGAAAATAGCTAAAGCGTAATGAATAAAAAATTACAAGGTATAACCCCTCACCTTTAAGGTTTACTTGTGTGCTATCTTTTCAATTATCATTGGTGAAGCAATTATTTCCCTTACTGCACTCTGATATCAGGAGCATTTTCAACCTGAACAGTATGTTGCAAAATGCTTATTCCTAGACCAGGTAGGCAGATATAATAAATGGTATGCAGAAAGCTTTTTTCCTAACTCAGCAACTTGAGATAATTTGGATTTGCTAAACTTGATATTATCATACAGCAGTGTATTGTACACAGTGATATTAATTATTTAAAGCTATACATATTATCAATACAATGTCTGTCTCATTTTTCTGACTAATATTCTTGTCCCAAAGACCAGAGTCCCTGGTAAATAGGAAGTGCTCAATACGTAATTTTTTTAATAAAACACTTAGATAAACTTTTTGAAATTTTAGAAAAATGATATTACCTTATTTCTTGAAATACCCATCTTTTGTTTATTATATTCATGCTTTTAAGCTAGATTTTCTAAAGAGCCCCAGAGCATAATGATATTAATTAATAATATATAATCCTACACAGATTATCCTATACAGATAATCAGTCATTAAACACCTAATTTCCTTGGCCTACCTCTCTCAAGAGGAAAAAAATAATCATGATTGTGCCAAAACATACTCTGCAATGAGTTCATTGCCTCAGGTGGCACTTAACCATATCCATGTCTTCTTTCCTAAGTCACAGGAATGCAATTTGCTGGCATCCCAATGGAGAAGTCACAACAAGCTAGAGCTAGAAAAGCCACAAACTCATTCCTCCTCAGGAATTTGTTTGACTGCAGTATGTAAACCATGCTAACTAAAATTTTTATTTTTATTTTGTGTATAAGTGGGAAGCCTTTAAAAGAAATTTAAGGAAGATAAGAAAACAGCCAAGATTTATGTTTTAGAGAAGTAATTCAGTTTGGCAGCATTGTGGAGAACAAATTTGGGTGATGTAAGACACAAGTAAGGAGGCCAATCATTGATAAAAGAAAAACAAATTGAGGTCCAGACAGAGGAAGTCGTATTGGGAATGGAAAGAGTGGGATGGATTTGAGAATGCCTGGGTGGTAACAGGGAAGCAAAAGCCCATAGTAAGCCCTAAGTCTTGCTTTGCTTATTATTTATACATGAGAAAGAGCACACAGCATGGGGAAGACGGTTGATGGAGTACGTGATAAAGTTTAATCTCAAAATGTTTGTAGAGTTTTCTACATTGCAGACAATAGGACAATAGTGAAAGTAAAAACACAAAATAAAGACCACACACATAATCTTACTACCTATTTTTCATGTAGATACATTTATATAAAATCATGTATACATATAAATATATTAAAAATAAAATTGTGATCATGCTATTTAGATAGGCTTATAAACAGCTCTTTTCACTTAAATTGTATCATAAACATTGTTGTAGTAAGCTCAGTCTTCCATAACAAAATACCGTGAGCTGAGTGACTTAACAGAAATTTATTGTCTCATAGTTTGGAGGCTGGAAGTCTGATATTAAGGTGCATTATGGTCAGGTTCTGGAGAGAGTTTTATTAATGTGCTTTAGCAAGGGAGAAATAACACCAGAGGAACCATGAAATGTTTCAAAAGGGAAGGAACCAAGGACAGTGCTTGCAAGATTTGGAGGGAGGACGGCTAGAGTTAATCACACGAGCCGTTTTGGAGTTACTCCTAGATCAGCATATCTGTATCTTGTGCCTTGGCAAGTTTAATTACTGACTAGAGTGTATTCTTATATGTATAGAAATGCCGCTCTGAGAATGTCTTTATATATGTCGTATGCATAGCTATCTGATTGTTAATTCTAAATGTTCAGGTAAGTCTAATGCTTTTAAGTCTCAACTGAAATGAGTGCATCCAGTACACATGAATCATACATTCTAAAAGGGGGGGAAAAGAGCAGTGACAAAACGGACTTCTAGATTTATGGAGAATGTATGCTACCTTGAGACCATATGTATTAAAACTTCCCAGACAATGGGAACATTTTAATCCTTTTAATAAAAGAATCTTGTCAGTGACAAATGGAGAAACAAGTTGTTATAATTAAGACATACAGAACTACCATGAGAAATCACTTCATTCCATACATGTGTCATTTGATTTATAAGAAGCCTTATTATACAAGGAACATAAGAGCCGGGTATTAAATTACCATTCTTGATTTGAAGAGAAACGGAACAATCTTGTACTCAAAATTTATGCAGATCAGGAAAACAAGAAATAGAACATCATTTTATTCCTCTTACTAAATTTCTGTTTCTGACGATTTGTTCAACAATATACTGGCAATATTTTTTTATCTCAGATACATGCCATCAATTTACTGTCCCTGTTTTGGAAATCTGGATTAAAGATTGACTAGTACCACTTAGTCACCTGTGGCCATACTTAAAAGCCAATAATACACTGAAATAATTTTATTTTTACTTACACTATTTCCAAAAGAGAGAACTCAAGTTCTTCTAGATACAAATGAGAATTTATCAAGTAGGTTGTAAGTTTATTGCTTGTTTTAAAAGACAGGATTATTGAGCTTCTACTTTTATGTATATATTAACTGCAGTGATAATTGCCATTCTACTTTAAACAACAGGAAAAATAGAAAAATATGTGAAACCACATTTTTTTCAGACACTGGAAAACAGGAAGCACAGGATTGTGATTTCAGATAAAAGAGAAATAAATGATCACCTTTAGATTATTAGCTGAAGGTGGTTACCAGGCTCTAGAGAAGGGAGAGAGAACACAAAAATAGTGTCAGTCATGTGAATTTGAGAAGACAGAGACCAGAGTTCAAGGAGGAAGAGGTAGTGAAAAGTTGGGGGGCAGAGTGCTAAAGAAAATGGCAACTCTTCACATATGCAGAGTAATTCCTTTTTTTTTTAAACATCTTTATTGGAGTATAATTGCTTTACAATGGTGTGTTAGTTTCTGCTTTATAACAAAGTGAATCAGCTATACATATACATATATCCCCATATCTGCTCCCTCTTGCTTCTCCCTCCAACCCTCCCTATCCCACCCCTCTAGGTGGTCACAAAGCACTGAGCTGATCTCCCTGTGCTATGCGGCTGCTTCCCACTAGCTATCTATTTTAAATTTGGTAGTGTATATATGTCCATGCCACTATTTCACTTCATCCCAGTTTACCCTTCCCCCGCCCTGTGTCCTCAAGTCCATTCTCTACCTCTGCCTCTTTACTCCTGTCGTGCCCCTAGGCTATTCAGGACCTTTTTTACAATTTTTTTTTTTAGATTCCATATATATGTGCTAGCATGTGCTATTTGTTTTTCTGACTTCACTCTGTAGGACAGACTCTAGGTCCATCCACCTCACTACAAATAACTCAATTTCGTTTCTTTTTATGGCTGAGTAATATTCCATTGTATATATGTGCCACATCTTCTTTACCCATTCATCTGTTGTTGGACATTTAGGTTGCTTCCATGCCTGGCTATTGTAAATAGACTTGCAATGAACATTGTGCTACATGACTTTATTTGAATTATGGTTTTTTCAGGGTATATGCTCAGTAGTGGGATTGCTGGGTCATATGGTAGTTCTATTTTTAGTTTTTTAAGGAACGTCCATACTGTTCTCCATAGTGGTTGTATCAATTTACATTCCCACCAACAGTGCAAGAGGGTTCCCTTTTCTCCACACCCTCTCCAACATTTTTTGTTTGTAGATTTTTTGATGATGGCCATTCTAACTGGTGTGAGGTGATACCTCATTGTACTTTTGATTTGCATTTCTCTAATGATTTAGTGATGTTGGGCATCCTTTATGTGTTTGTTGGCATTCTCTATATCTTCTTTGGAGAAATGTCTATTTAGGTCTTCTGCCCATTCTTGGATTGGGTGGCTTGTTTTTTGATATTGAGCTACATGAGCTGCTTGTATATTTTGGAGATTATCCTTTGTCAGCTGCTTCACTTGCAAATATTTTCTCCCATTCTGAGAGTGGTCTTTTTGTCTTGTTTATGGTTTCCTTTGTTGTGCAAAAGCTTTTAAGTTTCATTAGGTCCCATTTGTTCATTTTTGTTTTTATTTCCACTTCTCTAGGAGGTGAGTCATAAAGGATCTTACTGTGATTTATGTCACAGAGTGTTCTGCCTAAAACTCAAAGAGTTTTATAGTGTCTGGCCTTACATTTAGGTCTTTAATCCATTTGGAGTTTATTTTTGTGTATGGTGTTAGGGAGTGTGCTAATTTCATTCTTTTACATGTAGCTGTCCAGTTTTCCCAGCACCACTATTGAAGAGGCTGTCTTTTCTCCAATGTATATTCTTGCCTCCTTTATCAAAAATAAGGTGACCATATGTGCATGGGTTTATCTCTGCGCTTTCTATCCTGTTCCTTGATCTATATTTCTGTTTTTGTGCCAGTACCATAATGTCTTGATTACTGTAGCTTTGTAGTATAGTCTGAGGTCAGGGAGCCTGATTCCTCCAGCTCAGTTTTTCTTTCTCAAGATTGCTTTGGCTATTTGGGGTCTTTTCTGTTTCCATACAAATTGTGAAAAATTTTTGTTCTAGTTCTGTGAAAAATGCCATTGGTACTTTGATAGAGATGGCATTGAATCTGTAGATTCCTTTGGGTAGTAGACTCATTTTCACAATGTTGATTCTTCCAATCCAAGAACATGGTATATCTCTCCATCTATTTGTATCATCTTTAATTTCTTTCATCAGTGTCTTATAGTTTTCTGCATGCAGGTCTTTTGTCTCCTTAGGTAGATTTATTCCTAGGTATTTTATTCTTTTTGTTGCCACGGTAAATGAGAATGTTTCCATAATTTATCTTTCAGATTATTCATCATTACTGTATAGGAATGCAAGAGATTGCTGTGCATTACTTTTGTATCCTGCTACTTTACCAAATTCATTGATTACCTCTAGTAGTTTTCTGCATCTTTAGGATTCTCTATGTATAGTATCACGTCATCTACAGACAGTGAGAGCTTTATTTCTTCTTTTACGATTTGGATTCCTTTTATTTCTTTTTCTTCTCTGATTGCTGTGGTAAAACTTCCAAGACTATGTTGAATAATAGTGGTGAGAATGGGCAACCCTGTCTTGTTCCTGATCTTACTGGAAATGGTTTCAGTTTTTCACTATTGAGAACAATGTTGGCTGTGGGTTTGTCATATATGGCCATTATTATGTTGAGGTGAATTCCCTCTATGCCTACTTTCTGGAAGGTTTTTATCATAAATGGGTATTGAATTTTGTCAAAAGCTTTTTCTGCATCTATTGAGATGATCATATAATTTTTCTCCTTCAGTTTGTTAATATGGTGTATCACATTGATTGATTTGCGTATATTGAAGGATCCTTGCATTCCTGGAATAAACCCCACTAGATCATGGTATATGATCGTTTTAATGTGCTGCTGGATTCTGTTTGCTAGTATTTTGTTGAGGATTTTTGTATCTATGTTCATCAGTGATATTGGCCTGTAGTTTTCTTTCTTTGTGGTATCTTTTTCTAGTTTTGGTATCAGGATGATGGTGCCCTCGTAGAATGAGTTTAGGAGTGTTCCTCCTGCTGCTATATTTTGGAAGAGTTTGAGAAGGATAGGTGCTAGCCCTTCCCTAAATGTTTGATAGAATTCACCTGTGAAGCCATCTGGTCCTGGGCTTTTGTTTCTTTGAAGACTTTTAATCACAGTTTCAATTTCAGTGCTTGTGATTGGTCTGTATATATTTTCTATTTCTTCCTGGTTCTGTCTCGGAAGGTTGTGCTTTTCTAAGAATTTGTACATTTTATTGGCATGTATTTGATTGTAGTAATCTCTCATGATCCTTTCTGTTTCTGCAGTTCAATCAATTCTATTGATTTGAGTCTTCTACCTTTTTTTCTTGATGAGTCTGGCTAATGGTTTATTAATTTTGTTTATCTTCTCAAAGAACCAGCTTTTAGTTTTATTGACCTTTGCTATTGTTTTCTTCCTTTGTTTTTCATTCATTTCTGATCTGATCTTTAGGATTTCTTTCATTCAGCTGACTTTGGGGTTTTTTTGTTCTTCTTTCTCTAATTGCTTTAGGTGCAAGGTTAGGTTGTTTATTTGAGATGTTTCTTGTGTCTTGAAGCAGGATTGTATTGCTATAAACTTCCCTCTTAGAACTTCTTTTGTTGCATCCCATAGATTTTGGGTCATCGTGTTTCCATTGTCATTTGTTTTTAGGTATTTTTGGATTTTCTCTTGGATTTCCTCAGTGATCTCTTGGTTATTAAGTAGTGTATTGTTTAGCCTCCCTGTGTTTATTGTTTTTACACATTTTTTTTCTGGTAATTGATATCTAGTCTCATAGCGTTGTGGTCGGAAAAGATACTTGATACAATTTCAATTTTCTTAAATTTACCAAGGCTTGATATGTGACCCAAGATATGATCTATCCTGGAGAATGTTCCATGAGCACTTGAGAAGAAAGTGTATTCTGTTGTTTTTGGATGGAATGTCCTATAAATATCAATTAAGTCCATCTTGTTTAATGTATCATTTAAAGCTTGTGTTTCCTTTTTTATTTTCATTTTGGATGATCTGTCCATTGGTGAAAGTGGAGTGTTAAAGTCCCATACTATGATTGTGTTACTGTAGATTTCCCCTTTTATGGCTGTTATCATTTGCTTTATCTATTGAGGTGCTCCTATGTTGGGTGCATAAATATTTACAATTGTTATATTTTCTTCTTGGATCAATCCCTTTATCATTATGTAGTGTCCTTCTTTGTCTCTTGTAACAGTCTTTATTTTAAAGTGTATTTTGTTTGATATGAGAATTGCTACTCCAGCTTTCTTTTGATTTCCATTTGTATGGAATATCTTTTTCCATCCCACACTTTCATTCTCTATGTGTCCCTAGGTCTGAAGTGGGTCTCTTGTAGACAGCATATATACGAGTCCTGTTTTTGTATCCATTCATCCAGTCTGTGTCCTTTGGTTGGAGCATTGAATCCATTTACATTTAAGGTAATTACCAATATGTATATTCCTATTACCATTTTCTTAATTGTTTTGAGTTTGTTATTGCAGGTCTTTTCCTTCTCTTGTGTTTCCTGCCTAGAGAAGTTCCTTTAGCATTTGTTGTAAAGCTGGTTTGGTGATGCTGAATTCTCTTTGCTTTTGCTTGTCTGTTAAGGTTTTAATTTCTCCATCGGGTCTGAATGAGATACTTGCTGGGTAGAGTAATCTTGGTTGTAGTTTTTTCCCTTTCATCACTTTAAATATGTCCTGCCACTTCCTTCTGGCAGAGTTTCTGCTGAAAGATCAGCTGTTAACCTTATGGGGATTCCCTTGTGTGTTATATATGTCTTTCCCTTGCTGCTTTTAATATTTTTTCTTGTATTTAATTTTTAATAGTTTGATTAATATGTGTCTTTGCATGTTTCTCCTTGGATTTATCCTGTATGGGACTCTGCACTTCCTGATTGATTAACTATTTCCTTTCCCATATTAGGGAAGTTCTCAACTATAATCTCTTCAAATATTTCCTCAGTCCCTTTCTTTTTCTTTCTTCTTCTGGACCCTCTATAATTCAAATGTTTGTGCCTTTAACCTCAGAGAGGTGTCTGAGACTATCCTCAATTCTTTTCATTCTTTTTTCTTTATTCTGCTCTGCAGTAGTTATTTCCACTATTTTATCTTCCAGGTCACTTATGTGTTCTTGTACCTCAGGTATTCTGCTCAATTCCTTCTAGAGAATTTTTAATTTCATTTATTGTGTTGTTCATGATTGTTTGTTTGCTCTTTAGTTCTTCTAGGTACTTATTAAACGTTTCTTGTATTTTCTCCATTCTATTTCCAAGATTTTGTATCATCTTTACTATCATTATTCTGAATTCTTTTCAGGTAGACTGCCTATTTCTTCTTCATTTGTTTGGTCTGGCGGGTTTCTACGTTGCTCCTTCATCTGCTGTGTGTTTCTCTGTCTTCTCATTTTGCTTAACTTACTGTGTTGGGGGTCTCCTTTTCGCAGCCTGCAGGCTTGTAGTTCCCGTTGTTTCTGGTTCCTGCCCCCAGTGACTAAGGTTGGTTCAGTGGGTTGTGTAGGTTTCCTGGTGGAGGTGACTAGTGCCTGTGTTCTGGCAGATGAGGATGGATCCTGTCTTAATGGTGAGCAGGTCCGTGTGTGGTCGTGTGTTTTTGGGGTGTCTGTGACCCTATTATGATTTTAGGTATCCTCTCTGCTAATGGGTGGGGTTGTGTTCCTGTCTTGCTAGTTGTTCAGTATACGGTGTCCAGCACTGTAGCTTGCTGTTCATTGAGTGGAGCTGTGTCTTAGCATTGAGATGGAGATCTCTGGGAGAGCTTTCACTGTTTGATATTACGTGGAGATAGGAGGTCTCTGGTTAGCCCATGTCCTGAACTCAGCTCTCCGACCCCAGAGGCACTGGCCTGACACCCAGCCGGAGCACCAAGACCCTGTCAGCCCCACGGCTCCTGCATAAAGGGGAGATATACAGGAATATAGAGCAACTCCAGAGTAATTCCTTTAAATTTTTGGATAAGTACTGACTTGTACCCACATGAGCTAAAACTCCATAATGCCAGGAAAATTAATACCAGAAAGGCTGAAAAATTCCGTTTTCCCACGTGTTGAGAAGGATTTGTGTTCCTACCAGGTAGAAAAATACCTTTGTAAGTCCTCAGAAGTGTCACAACTTAATAATGGAGCTAAGTCAGTGGGAGAGTAAATGCTGCTCTGAGTCTATTTTAACAGCTTTGACAGGATCACACTAATCCCAAGGCATTTGTCAGTGTGCCATGACAAAGTCCAATGCGCACTTAATGAATACAAGAAAATCTAGCACTCAACAATCTAAACTTCAATCTGTAATCAAATGAAAAATTCCTAGGCATGCAAAGGAACATGAAAAATAAGAATCATTACAAAGAAAAAGCAAACAAGAACTATTAAACTTTATAAATATTTTGAATACTTACTTACATTACATATTTGTTATAAATATGCATGATAATACAAAGCAAGCTATGAACAAATTAGGGGGGGAAGTTAGTAAAAAATGGAAGGACAATTGCAAAGGCAACAACAACAATGAACCTTCTAGAGATGAAAAATACACCAATCTGAAATGAAAAATGCCTGGGTAAAAATAATAGACTATTAGAGACTGTGGGGGAAAAGTTCAGAGACTTCAGAGTTGTAAAAATAGAAACTATCCAAAATGATGCACAGAGAGAGAAATAAACATAGACTCAGTGACCTGTGGGAAAATTTCAAGTGGTTCAGTATGTGTATAATTTGAGTCCAGAAAATAGAAAGGAATCAAGACAAAACAAACCAGAAAGAATGACTGCAAATGCTCCAATTTTTATGAAAACTCTAGCTCAACAAAGAAGCTCAACAAATCCCATGTGGGAAACAAAGAACAAACAAAAAAATCCCAGAACGCATTCCAGCCAAAACATAATCAAATTTTATATAATGGTAATAAAGAAAAAGATTATAAAAGCAACCTAAGAGACACATTACAGAAGAATGAAAGTTTTGCAGACTTCTTGTGAAAACTTATGCCAGCAAGAAGACAATGAAATTGCATCTCTAAAATGTTAAAAGTTGGGAAAAAAATCTGTTGGACTTGCACTTGATGTTAACAGAAGTTCTTCAGGCAGAGAAAAAGACACTAAATTGGAACTTGGACCATATTTCTGCACTCCTTTTTTAGAAATTGATAGAAGAATAGATGAGTCAGTAAGGATTTAATAGACTTGGTAACACTGTGAATAAGTCAACCCACTTCACCTTTATAGACCTCTCCACTCAACAGCAGCAGAATACGTATTTTTTTCAAGATCACATGGATAGCTCATGAAGACAGACAGTATTCTGGCCCATAAAAATAAATCTCAAGTTTAAAAATATTGAAATTATAGTGTGGTCTCTAGCCAAAATGTAGTTAAGCTAGAAATTGATAGAAAGATCTAGAAAATTTCTACATAATTCAAAATTTAAAAACATTTTTATAAATGAAATTAATTAAAGAAGAGATCTAAAGGAAGTTAGAATTATTTTGAAGAATTAAAAGGGAAACAGGAGATATCAAAGTATGTGGGCAATTGTTAAAGCAATGCATAAAAGGATGTTTTTAATGCTTATCGTAGTAAAGAATAAAAGTCCAAAGTGATTGAGAATGTAGACAAAGAAAAGCAAAGTAAGCAGAATGAAAGTAATAATAAAAATGTGAACAGAAATCAATGGAATAGAAAAACAGAAAATAGAGAAAACCACTGATGCTAAGTAAGGGTTATTGGAATGGTCACTAAAATTGATAGACATCTGAACAGAGTGATAAAGAAAAATAAAGACATAAGTTACTAATAACAGGAATGAAAAATGAGATATTGCTGTATAGAATAGTGACATTAGAAAGATAATGAGTGGGATGTTATTAAAATTTTATCTCAACATATTATACAACATAGATGAAATTTAAAAATTATTTAAAAGATACAAACAACCAAGGCTTACTCAAGAATAAATAATGTGGGGCTTCCCTGGTGGCGCAGTGGTTGAGAGTCCACTTGCCAATGCAAGGTACATGGGTTCATGCCCAGTCCAGGAAGATCCCACATGCCGCGGAGCGACTGGGCCTGTGAGCCATGGCTGCTGAGCCTGTGTGTCCGGAGCCTGTGCTCCGCAATGGGAGAGGCCACAACAGTGAGAGGCCCGCGTATTGCAAAAAAAAAAAAAAAAAAAGAATAAATAATGTGAAAAGACTTATATTTATAAAGAAAATGAAATTAATGAACAGTAAATTTTCCTGAAAGAAAACATCAAGTCCAGATGCCTTTACTGGTGGTTTCTCTTAAACACTTCAGGAAGAAATCATAAAAGTCTATATGAGGGCTTCCCTAGTGGCGCAGTGGTTGAGAGTCTGCCTGCCGATGCAGGGGACGCAGGATCATGCCCCAGCCTTGTAGGATCCCACGTGCCGTGGAGCAGCTGGGCCCGTGAGCCATGGCTGCTGGGCCTGTGCGTCCAGAGCCCGTGCTCCGCAATGGGAGAGGCCACAACAGTGAGAGGCCCGCGTAAGGAAAAAAAATAAGTCTATATGAATTTTTCCCGAGCAACCATCCCCAACTTATTTCATGAAATCAACATTAACCTGTTACTAAAGACATTACCAAGAAAAGAATAGTATTAATCAATATACCCCAAGAATGTAGATGCCAAAATCACTAACAAATATTAGCAAATCCTCTCCAGAAATATTTAAAAAAGAAAATACTTGATGACTAAGTATGATTTATCCCAGAATTGCAAAATTGGTTTGCCATTAGAAAACCAAACAATATATTTCACTATATTAAGAAAATAAAGGGAAAGCCATATGACTTTTTCAATTGGTGTATATCAAATATTTGACAGTTTTCAATACCAATTCATAACAAAAACTCTCAGCAAATTAGGACTATAAGAAAAGTTTCACAACCCAGTAAAGATTATTCATGAACAACCTACAGCTAATGCCAAGCTTAACAGTGAGAAATTGAACAGTTCCCCCTTAAAATTAGGGTAAGGCAGAGATATTGTCTGTATTCTCTTTTATAATCTAGGTCCTTCCTAGTAATGAGCAGTAAAAGGGAATAAAATAAAAAAAATATTAGAAGGAAAAAGTAAAACATGTAACAAATGATATGATTATCTATACAGCAATTCCTATGGAATCTACAAAAATACTACTAGAATAAGTGAATTTAGCAAGGTCACAAAATGCAAGGCTACTATGTAAAAATAAATTGTATTTCTATATATTAGTAACAAGCAATTGGAAATTTAATTTTAAAAATACCATATTCAAGAAAGTCATGAAATACTGAGGAACAAATTTATTCAATTCTGTGCAAGAAAACTGTAAAACCTCAAGGAGAGTAATCCAAGAAGACATAAATAAGTGGGGAGATTCATCATTTTCATGAGTCAAGAGATGTTAAGATGTCAGATTTTCCTAAACTGATCTATAGATTCAATGCAAACCTAATTAAAATTCAAGATTTATGTGAAAATTCAAAGGGATCTAGAACAGAAAATTTTCAAACAGAAATACCATATTGGAAGATTTATATTAGCTGATTTTAAGACTTTCTATAAAGCTACAGTAATCAAGAAAATGTTGGGTTAGGGTAAAAAGATATATACAGATAAATGAAATAGAGACGTTAGAAAAGGATTCACACATATATGGTCATTGATATTTTGTTTTGTTTTTGATGCAAGTTCTTTTATTGTTATTTTCCTCACATCCATGAAGACAATATGTGATCCAATCTTAATTCCTCAGCCTTCCACCCCTACCCAATAGGTGCTGTCTCTGTCTTCCCAGATAATTTAGTTAGGACTGTAATTAGCTTCCCCTTCACTCAGCCTGGAGTCAGGGAGAGTGTGGTGACAGATGATCATGAATGGAGAGATACATGGATAAGTTGAGAAGATCAGAATGGGAAGGAAACAGGAAGAGCTACTCTAGATACATCTTCCTCTTTCCATCCTAGCCTCTTGGGCATTAAGAAAAGGAATGACTGTCCATCGAGGTCAAGGTTTTACCCAGCTAGACCAGAATCTTAGCCATGAAGTAGCCCAATAAATATTTTGGATGCTTAGCCTGTTTGCTGCCTGATTTTGAAAGGGTGCTGTGTGTCTGTAGACACTGTATTGGTCTTGGTATTCTTGTCCACAAACCCTTGGGTGAGGACTTGGATTGGTGGAAAAGGGATGGAAAGGGAGGACATGCCCTCCCTGGGAGGCAATTACAGAATGTCTCAGGGGATCAGTCAACTGGGTTTTGGGGCAAACATTACCCTGGCAAGGCCAGGTCTGAGAATGGCTAACTCACAAATGCTTTTATTGAGTGGTACCCTCTGGAAGACGACATCTAGGTTCCAGAGTAGTGGAGAAAGAGAGACATATAAGCACTGGGCAACCCCAGTGTGCTGGAGCTGGGTGGGTGCAAAGGCCATGGAGGGCATGGCTAGTGACTAGGATCATTTCTATGTTGAAAGTGTAATGGGCTAGTTGGAAGTAGGCAAAGCCCTGTGCCTACCTATCAAACCTCTGCCTATTATACCCTGAAGCATTTTGGAGGGGCCTGATCCAGGGCTCAAGGTTGAGAGGGGTATGGACCCAGAATTCTCCTTCATTTTCCCTGAAACTGAAGCTGTCCAGCAGAATGGGGAGGAGGTGGAGAGGACTTAGATCCTTCTCACAGGATAGCAAGGGCTGCAGGGGAACTGCTTCCACCCCATCCCCATGCTATCCAGAGCTAGGCTTGTGGATGGGCAGCAGACAACACCAGAATGCCCCTTTCCCTGGCACATCTTTGATGCTGAAGTTCTCAGTGGGCAGTGGTTGCAACCTAGGCCACCAGTTAGATTAATACTGTAGGATGAGATTCCCAGAATCTTGGCAGTGATGATGTGTACCCCTGCCCTTTCTGTGTCTGTGTGTGGGCTGTGATTAGGCTCTTGTCAACTGACTATTGATTGCCCTTTGTTCTTTCTCTGTAACCTTGGGCATCTTGGCACAGCATCAGAAAGAGGTGAAGGTATGGCAGTAAAGTGTTTCCAAAACAAATACATTATTTAAGACAGAGTACATGGCTTAGATTTAAGAGATAATCTAGGTCAGCTTCAGCTTGAAGGAGGGCTGGGTGGATCACCAGAGTGGTAATGGCTGAGCGTATCATAATTCAGGTGTTGTTTCTCCCTTCTTTTGGAGGGCCAAGGTTGGTGGTGGAGGGATGGGAGTAGAGGGTGGAATTTGCCTTGGGGCCCCAGTTAAGGTTTCTGGAAGTGCCCATGCAAGGGGAGGAGAACAAACTTGGCAGGGTCTAGGCCCATAATGGAAGAATAAGAATACAGGAACTTATTCTTATGGGATTGTATGGGGAGAAAGGGCCAGAGCCAGAGATTGGCTGGTAAACTGATCTTCTGCAAATGTGTCAGTGATCATCTTCTCAAGAAATAGTGCTAAAATACCTGGATGTTCATTTGAAAATAAATAAGTAAACCTCAAAACTTACCTCACACCATGTACCAAAAAAAAAAAAAGAAAAAGATAAAGAAGCTTGGCATGAATTATAGGCCTAATATAAGAACTTTAAGCTATAATACTTTTCAAAAAAATATAGGAGATAATCTTTATGTCCTTGTGTTAGGGAAAGATTTCTTAGATATTCTTTAAAAATGAACTGTAGGGCTTCCCTGGTGGCGCAGTGGTTGAGAGTCCACTTGCCAATGCAGGGGACACAGGTTCGTGCCCCGGTCCGGGAAGATCCCACATGCCGCGGAGTGGCTAGGCCCGTGAGCCATGGCTGCTGAGCCTGCACGTCCAAGGCCTGTGTTCCACAACGGGAGAGGCCACAACAGTGAGAGGCCCACGTACCGCAAAAAAAAAAGGAACTGTAAAAGAAAAAAGTGATAAGTTGAACACCATCAGTAATAAACTTTCTTTTTCCTATTTGAAAGATACTTAAGAAATGAAAAAGTGAACCACAAACTGGGAGACAATATTTGCAAAACAGGTATTTGATGGGGGTCTCATATCCAGAATACGTAAAGAACTCTTGCAAATAAAAATGAGAAGACAAACCATACAAATTTTTAAAAATAGGAAAAAATATCTTGAAAGGAAACTTTGTCAATAAAGATATATGAATAACAAGCACATTAAAAGATATCTAAAATGTACTCATCATTAGATAAGTACAAATAAAGTCACAGGAAGTTACTACTACACATCAACTAAATTGGCTAAAATCAAACGGATTGACAATAACAAGTGTCATAGAGGATGTGGAACAACTCACCCGTTCATACATTGCTGGTGTGAATACTATATGGTATGACCACTTTGAGTCACATTTGGCACTTCAGTTAAGTATATACTTACTGTATAACCTAGCAATCACACTCCTATGTATTTACCAAAAGGAAATGAAAATACAGATCCATACAAACTTGTACACTAATGTTCACAGCAGCTTTATTCCCAATTACCAAACAGTGGTAACAGCCAAAATGCCCACAAATAAATTAACTGTGAAAATTAACAAATTGTGGCACATACAATGAAATACTACTTGGCAATTTAAAGGAAAGAATCCTGCTAATACACAAAACAACATGGGTGAATCTCAAAAGCTTTATGCTGTGTTAAAGAGGCCAAATTCAGAAGCCTACCTAATATATTACTCCACATATTTCATGTTCTCGAAAAGACAGAACTGTGGTAATAGGAAAAAGATTGGTGGTTGCTCAGGCTAGCGGTGGTAGATGGGGATTGCCTTCAAAGGAGCTTGAAGGACCTTTTTGGGGTGGTGGGAGTGTTCAACACTCTGTGATGATGGTTCCTGATCATCCACATTCATCAAAACATACTGAATTGTAAAAGTAAAATAAGTGAATTTTATTGTATGTAAGTTAACTCAATAAAGTTGATTAAACATTAAAAACTACAAAACAAAGAAGAGGGCCATGTATTTATAAATGCCCAATCCTGAGTCTCATTAAGAGATACAAGCAAAGAAAGGTAGACTAAGAATTGGTGGTCCGAGAGCACTATACCATCATCAGAGTATATGAAATAATGACTGGCTTATTATTATGTTGTATTTAAATTTTGTAGATCATTCTTCATTTTTTTCTTCTACTCCTCCTCCTTCTCTTCCTACTCCTACTTTTACTTATTTTCACACACCAAGGTTTCAGTGATCTTCACTTTATTTTTGTATTGAAGTGTAGTATACATAAAGCAATGTGAACAGGTATTATGAATATGGCTCAATCAATTTTCACAAAGTGAACACACGTGTAACTGAGACTCAGATTATGAAATGTGGTTCACCAATATCCCAGAATCATCTCCCTCATGATCCAATTCTAGCTACTAAACTTTCCCCTGACTTCTAATAGAATTAATTCATCTTGTCTGTTTTACTTTACCTGGTTGGAATAATAAAATATGTATTTTTATGTGATATTTTGCTTGGGATATTCATACATATCTTTGCACATACTTGTAGGTTATATGTTCTCATTGATGTATGCAAGACCAGCTACGTAATTTTCAGAAACCCTTTTAAAATTTATTAAGAATTTGAGATGGTGACAACATAATAGTAAATCAAGCAAGCACAAGGCCCTTTTGAGTGAAGGGCTCTATGTGACTTCCCAGGTGGCACTCATGTGACAGTGGCTCTGGCTGTACAGTATTTCATTGTGTGAATATACCATAATTTTAAAAACATTTATTGCTGATGAGCATTTGTGATGTTTTCAGTTTTTTGACTACTATTAATGCTGCTATGAATATTTTAATTCTTTTAGATAAAATTATTTCTATGTACATTTATATTGGATATATAATTGGACGTGGAATTTTAGGTAATGGAGTATGCATATATCCAGCTTTCGTACATAATGTAAAACGGTTTACCAAAATGCTGTGCTAACTTATACTCTCACTAGCAGTGAGAAGAGTTGCAGTTGTTCTATATCCTCACCAGTACTTGGCATTTTCCATTTTTTCTATTTTAGGGGAAAATTTCATAGGTAAGTATGGTATTCCATTATGGTAGCTTATTTTACAAAAATGGCTTCAGCAATTCTGCCTACATACATGCCTCTTTACAATATAACTATGGAAATAGTATGAAAAAAGTCACATATTAATATTGTATTTTTATTATGCCAAACATATATATTCTTACAGCTCCTATAATTTTTGAATGTATATTATTTCTTTGAATCTATAAATTAATGATCCCTTTATTTCATCTGAAGTATTATTTAGTAGTCTTCAAGTAAGATTGTATTTTCTTCTCATTACTAGGCATTAAGCAAGGAATCTTGCTGGATTCTGTATTTTCATTCAAACAGGATTTATGATTTTTCTTATTCTACAGTGTTTACATGGGTATTTCAGATTTTCTTCTCAGATGGTAGTTAGGTTAGAGTTTACTTCCCAGGCCTTAGGTTTCTAGAAGATTTTCATTATCTCTTCAGGAGCTAACTTGCATGTTAAATCTCTCTAATATTTTAAAACCTTAGAATATGTGGAAAATTTTTTTTCTAAGTATATACTGCTAACAGCAGTGGTCTCACATGAAACACTTTAGAAATTTGGACTAAAGAATCCACTTAGAATATGCTACATTTAGACCCCTATTCTGTGAATTTTATTTTAGTAATTTCACTTTCTGCCTAAAGGTGGAAAGATATCAACTGACAATGATTGGATAAAGTGGGATGGGAAGAGAGGAATCATGGCTGGCATTAAAAAAAAATAGTATCATATAGAAGAGAAGTAGTTGATTATAAGAGATGCCATTTGCCAAGGGCTTTTATATATATATATATAATAATGATTCCTTTCAGTAGCCATGGAAGAAAGATGCTTGTATCTATACCTTACAGATGAGGAAACAGAAGTGTAGCAAGTTTAAGTAACATGACCAAGTTTCCTCAGTTAATAGATAGCAAAAATAGAATATTTCCCAAGTATTATTTATTCCAAAGTTATATATTTTAAGTTTTTTAATATATAATGAGATGACATTTCCATCAGGGTGCTGGCAAATGAACCCAATATAAAACACCAATATTCCTTAAAGTCAGGGTTTACAAAATGTGTATATATTTATAATTAAAATATGGTTAATTTATAAAATAACCCAAGAATTATTTGGTTCATAAAACTTTCTAAAATCACTGATTTCATAATGAGAATGCATTTATTTATATATCTGTATCTCAAAAGAAAAAAATGTTTGGAAGATTAGAAGGTGATGTGAAATTAAATTATGACCTTGTATTTCTGTTTTTCCAAACTGTATAATGAGAGCAGTAGGCAGAATGAATGTGATTTCCAGGTGTGAGTTGAAAAGACAAACAGGTGATCTTACATTATTGAGCACAGTGAGCAGCTTATGATGACTAATGTTTTCATACAACCACCTGAAAGTACTAAAACATGAATTAAAATGTCTAGTGTTTGATTTAATGTTACATTTCTGCACTGAATGCATGACTTTAATTGGGCTGTGCTTAGTTATTGAAACTACAATCTACATCACTCAATACAAGCAAAGTTAATATAACATGTCCTTTTATTTCTTAAAATTAGTTGTGAAATGTGAGTGAAAGAATGACAACCCGAAATCTTCAAACCTTTTAGTTCCCCCAAAAATGTCATATATATGAAAGCAAATGATTGAAATAGCAGCATGGGAAGTACATTATAATCGGGATTTGTTTTCTTCAGTCATCCTCAGGGTTTTTATAAATATTTAGGGAATATCTTATGTTAGAAATTGTAACATTTGAGTGTTAGAAGGTCATCTAGTATAACATCTTACTCGTCTAGATCAATCTTAGAATGTACCAGATGGCACATTTTTCAGGGAACCTTAAACACAGCATTGCTCCAACCTCAGAAGTGCTATCATAAGAAGACCTAGCTGACTCACAACCTTCTCTAACATTATCTCCATGGACCAGAGCCTTGGCAAAAGGCCATTCAACTGTTGGACAGGACTAATCATCAAAACGTAGTTAGATACAAACCAAAATTACTCTTTGTAACTATTCTAGTCTTAGGCCATTTTGTTTGTTTTTTTTAATTAATTGTCAAACGTTCATGAGGCAGAAACTGTAGTATTAGTTATTCTGTGATTATAATGGTTGTCAGCTGGGACAACAGCTCCCTCTAGAATTATTTTAGAAATCCTTAGGGTACTTGCTATTTTTCCCAGTGATTTTGGTGCATTAATGACATTTTGTGATTAGATGCCAAGGATAATAGACAGATGCAAAAGGCAGAATATTCCTCCTATACTTGGAAGAATTGACCCATGTTCCACACAGTTTCAGTGTCCCACTGGACATTCAGTTAGATGAAGACAAACTGTTAATAATTATCTGAGCTCTTATCCTAATGTACATAATTACTAAATATTTTTCCTGGCTTAATATATGTGAAATTCTGCATGTAAGATAATAGACTACTATGTAGTTATAAAAATAATGATAAATTCCCTGTGGAAAAATCTCCAATATTTATTTTATATGAAAATGTTAGATATAGAACAGTATAAATACTAGACTCCATTCGGTATTAAGTAAGAATGCATACTGTGTATGAAAATATCATATATGTTACACACATATACACATATAAAGAAATGCTGGAAAGATACATAAGAAACTGATAACAGGGATTCCTTATGGATGGCATGGGGGAGACTTAGGCAAATAGATGATAGTGGGCCTGAAAGAAAATAATAAACAAACAAGTGTGCATATAATATTATGGAAAATCTGACTGCATTACCTATTGAAATTAAGTAAAACCACTAAGCATCAAACCTGTTTTTTAAAATTTGTTTTACGTTTTGTTGTCTTACTAAGTTATCTAAAAATTATGATAAATGTCAGGGTTTTGTCAGTCTTCTCAGTAATACTGAATTCCATAAAAGCACTTTCTGTAGCATTTTGATGAAAGATGTTGACCCCCAAATGTTTCCTGATACAAGTGTTCCCTTACATGTAAAGGCAACAGAAAGGAAATACTCATAGGTATTCAAAGGCTTAAAAATATGATTTCTGAGGAAAAAAAAGTTAACTATCTCAGCTGTTTAAGAGATAAATCAAAACAGGAATTTACAAAGAGGGAAGACATTATTTAGATGGAATGATTTTTTTATTGCATCACCAATTTATACCAAGTTAATGCTAGAAAACCCAAAAAATGAGATAGAAAGACAATAAAATTAGAAATCAAGTTGTCTGGGTTTGGTTCTTCTTGCCCTATCTACAGAAGGCGATCTAGTAAAGAATAATTCAATTTCTTCTTGTCTCAATTTCATTAATTAAAATAGATAATGACATATTTCATAGTTATGCTTTTAGAATATAGTAAGAGTTGTGAAAGGTTTTGAAAATCAGCTGGATAATCTCTTTATAGCATCTTCATGCCATCCTATGTGTCCCCACTTCCATTATATCTCTAACTCACTTTTTTTGCCTGATATTTAGTTTCAACCTACCAAATTAGCAACATTTCCCCTACCTTGAAAAACCCATCTCAAATTCTGCCTACCCAGTTAATCATCCCTGATGATATTAGACATCATTAATGATTTGTAACTGCCTTTTTACATTATCTAAATCTTGCCATCATATTATTGTACTAGTTTATTATTAGTATATGTAATCTATTATTACTTCCCTATAATTTTCTCAATGAGAAAATAATGCCCATGAAAAGTGTCATTGCTATGGCCAGAAAACATACGACATAATATCTTGAGAAAATAAAGTTTCAAAATTGTTTAAGGGGAATACTTTCAATTTTGTTTAAATATATCTGTGATTGTCTTCCCAATAATTTATAGCTCAATATAATTATGATAAAACATCAGATAAAACCAAATTGAGAGACATTCATCAAAATACTTGACCAATACTCTTCAAAAGTTATGAAATACAAGACTGAAGCATATTACAAACTGCAGAAGATTAAGAGGAAATTACAACTAAATACAATGTATCCTAGATAAAATCCTGAAACCATAATACAACATTAGCTTAAAATTAATGACATCTGAATAAAGTCTATAGTTTAGCTACAGCATCAAAACAATGTTAATTTCATAGTTTTGATCACTGTACCTTAAGATGTTAACCTTAGGGGAATCTCGGTGAAGTGTATACAGAAATTCTAGTGTCTTTGAAACTCAACATTAAGTCTAAACCTATATCAAACTAATAAGTAAATAAATATAAAATAGTGAGTTTTAACTAAAATTTAGTAAGTTTAAAAACAGAAATATTAAAGATAAATATGCTTAATGTTAGTTATTATTTAATAGGTGGTGGAATTGGTGGTGAGTTTTTCTTACATCTTTAGAGTTTCTATAGTTTCAAATATTAATTGGCATCGGTTACATAATAAAGATATAAAAATAGGTAAAAATCAAAATGAAAAGTATCTTGTGCGAAATAAGGCTGTGCTTATGTACTCTTTTCCATTAAGAAAAGGTTGACTGAAACCAGTCTAGTATACTATCCAGCATATATTCTATCTAGTTGTTATAACGCTTGATATTTTTTACTCTTGAAATGTCCTTTATATGATAGTGGACTCTTGAAAAGTCTGGCTGGTTGGACTAAAAGCCTCTCTTTTAATTGATAATGGGAGAAATACTAAAGGACTACATCATCATGATATTCATAATTACATTATGGTGGATATATTTATAAACACTTTTTCATTTGTTTTTATAAAAATTTGGTTTATTTCAAAGTTATCGTTTCAAAGTTACTATAATTAAATAATTTTACCCTGTTGGATCTCTCTTAGTTTAATTATTCCTTGTAAGAATTTTCAAATATTCCAAATTATCCATCAAAATACCATATCTATGCCCCTCTAATTTATCCTCATCCTGAAAATTTTCATCAATATCTTATGTAAGTTTTGTGTACTTCTATACAAATGAATTATTTCTTGGTCTACTCTTGATATCTTTCATCGTTTCTTCATTTCCTGTGGAAAAGGCATGCTATTTCCCTGCCATAATCATGATTTTCATTCCGTTAAGACTGCTAATATCTATAGTATGACTTTTGGCAATTTTTGTTAAATCTTCAGGTTTATATGCTTCTCTGTGCATGGATGCATAGATATAGGAGACTTTGAGCTTGGCTTCTGAACTTCTTTTCAGCCATTTCACTCCTAAGAATTTTCAGACATCTGTTTTGTTTATTATCATAAAATTTTAGTTCTACATAGATATTTTTTGCCATTATTAAATGTCATTTTTAGCCTCCCAGATATAGTATTCAGCACTTTACAAATCCACTAATTCTAATTTCCATAAAAATTCATAAGATACATGCTGCTCATGTCTCTGTCCTTTTTGAGAAATCTTGTCTCATATAGATAAATCAAATCACACTTGATTTTTTTTAATTAAGCCAACTATTCATTTCCATTATCCTCCCCCAACCCAAACCCACAACGTTTAATAAAGAAGAAATAAGAATAGTAGATATCTGTGCTCTCAACACTTCCATAGATCCCAAATATATACTCATACTACAATTACATTGTATTAAATGAACCACAGAAATCAGCAATAGTCAAGGACATTAATCTTGGTATACTCAGCCCCGCATTTCAGAGGCAAGAAGGTCTGGTAGAGCACTTGAAGCAGAGGGAAACTTGTTCGTTCAGGCAATATGAAAACTGATACTTCAGATGTTTAGAGAGGTGGTATTGGTGGTAATAAATAAGGCTGGAAAAATAGACATGGATGAAATATTACATTTTTTTACTCCTCAAATGTGTTAAACCTAGACTATTTTAAAATTTTAAAAATCATTGAGAACTCCAACAACTTTGATTATGTGGGCTGTATCTATATGTATTGCCATATTAGAAATTAAGGCATGGGCTTCCCTGGTGGCGCAGTGGTTGAGAATCTGCCTGCTAATGCAGGAGACACGGGTTCAAGCCCTGGTCTGGGAGGATCCCACGTGCCGCGGAACAGCGAGGCCCGTGAGCCACAACTGCTGAGCCTGCGCGTCTGGAGCCTGTGCTCCGCAACAAGAGAGACCGTGATAGTAAGAGGCCCGCGCACCGCCATGAAGAGTGGCCCCCCGCTCGCCACAACTAGAGAAGGCCCTTGCACAGAAACAAAGACCCAACACAGCAAAAATAAATTAATTAATTAAAAAAAAAAAAATTAAGGCAAAAGTTACAAATAGTTATTAGTTAATTTGAAAATAACAGTAATAAACACAGCAGAGTTAGCATAAATAATGACTTTATGAAAAAAATAGTTGTATTTTCCAAACCCCCAACTTAGTTTAAGGAATGGCATTATTTTACATTTTAAAAATCTCTTTAAAATTTCTGGCTTAATAGAAAACAACTACATGCTCATATAGTCTTCTGCATTTTATTTGTTACACTATTTTTGGTTGATGTACTTGAAGAGAATTTGATCTCACACAGATTTGTAGTTGGGAAAGAGAAGGGTATTTTAATAGATACTTCAAATAATTTTGGATATTCTTTGATACAAAATTTGACGAGTAGTTTCATAAGGTTAGCAGTATAAAATCTAAAATTATGTAAATTAACTTTTTGCAAGGTTACATTAAAATACATTTCTGTCTTGCATCTTGAATGAACCTAACCTTTTGCCCATGCATAATTTCATAACATTGTACATTGGTTATTTGGAAAATATTGGTTCACTGACTCATTATGCAGCTCTTTCAAATGGTGACTCATTTCACTACACAATACCTTAAAAAATGAGATTCATTAATAGCATCACCGGTCTCCTCAGAAAAGCCTTTATTATTTAAAAAGTGTGAAGCTTATGGTAAATACACATTTTCCAAAACATTTTTTTTTTTTTTTTTTGCCTGAAAGCTCAAGTTTTATCACTGGAAACACATATTGGCAGTTGTTTTCTTTGAAGTGGTAGCTTTACTTAGTTCATTTTTGAAAGCACATCTGCCATTTTTGAGAATCCTACTCAGGATTAAATAATGATAGTTTTTCTCTTAGTCATTCATCCAAGTAAAAATGACATTTCATAAAAAAGCCACATAAAAATAGCATTCCATAAAAAACAGCCATTAACTCACTACAAAACCTGTACTATTGCACAAATACCTTTTCTTGAGATAACCGTCACACTTTGGTATATAGTAGAACTGCTTTATATGAACTTCCAGTCTCATCACATAGAAAATGACATATACTCAAGGGTTGAGATTTAATAAAATTAATAATTTGTACTATTATACATCATTACATACATTCTGAAGTGAAATTTGCTGCTTTTTAATTTTTTTTTGGCAAATTCATGTGATGAAGAATTCGTAGACTACTTACTCTAGTTTGTCACTGCTATTGGGATTCATGCTAAAGCACAAGCAGTTTATACGCTGAAGTGGTTGAACCGTCATTATAAATGTCAGGGCAATGAAAAAGGCAAATACTGTCTTTGCATTATTATGAAAATAGGTTTGACTGCTCAGATCTCCTGGAAGGATATTTGAGAAATCTATGAACCACACTTTGAGGATCGCAGTTGTAAAGGAACTTTAACTTTATCCTATGAGCAGTGCAGTCCATTTAAATATTTTAAGCAGAGGAATGGTGTAGGCATAATTATATTTCAAACACTGTTTCTAAACTTTGAGAAAAAACTCTTATCATAATACTAAAATATATTCTTTTCAAATTAAATATGTAAGATTTAAATTGGTACCTGGCCAACATCTCCTAAAACAGTTTCAATAATACAACTACCCATGAAGGCACAGAAAGCTAAGACAATTCATAACACTGAAAACTAAATATGCAAGAAAACATTATTTTGTTGAACAAATGCATATAATCCAATAAATCAACTTTAAAAATATAGTAAGTTTATTTCAAGAGTGAAAGTCATAAATCCATCAGGGTGGATTCAGACACTCATAGTAAGGGATAAGTCATTATTACTATGCCTGGGGTGAAAGAACAAAAGAACAAATGGGGTTACTAAAGCTAAGTGAGACATGGAATTTTGACAGAGGGACCTCCTGGTAGTCATTGTAGCCCTACAGAGGTACAACTAATGTCAGGACAGGGAGGGAGCATGTAAGAAATATCTTGACTTCTTTCTCCTCCCACCTTCTGTTCTTTGCATATAATTTCCATGTGCTGAACCCAATCTGAAGCTGACTGTAAAGGAAGTCTGAATGAATTAATACTCCATAGGGCTTGGTCTTCATTTCACAAAGCGGGGAAGAGAAAATGAATAATGGATTCCTGGGGAAGGAGATGACAAAAAAATTACCAGCACCATGCCCTCCTTTTTATCCTATTCTTTTCATCTTTCCCTTTAATTATGGATATTGTGCCTTAAATAGGGAATTGGTAAATTTAGAGTAGATTGGGAATTGTTTATAAGGCAGAGCAGTACAGGATTTGTAAGAGTGGTGAAATATAAGAGATAAGATTTTTAAAATAGCTTTACTGGATTTGGGGAAATATTTAGGGTTCTTCATATGAACAGTAGGGATTGGGAGTCATATATGTAAAGAATTAGGTAATGCATAGTCTTCAACTGCATTTCCTTACCAAGAAAACTGATTACTTGGAAAAACCTGTGATTTATCAAAGTCCACAGGTCATGTGTTTGGCATATACAACCTTTGCATTTGCTTCCTGAACTAATGATGCTGATCAAGAAAAAAGTTCAAAAAGCCCAAGCTATGTAGTAAAGCCTAGACTTCCAAGGATTTGTGAATAGATGTCAATAATGATAAAAATGCATAGATTTAAGGAGACTTATAAAGGATTGTTCTCAGAACAATTGATTTATTTCTCCTTTACTGATAGTATTCTCTCTGTTTACCCCCATCTCCATCCTCACTTCTCAAGTCCTATAACTTATATTTGGTTAGGCTAGAGTGGTAGAGTAGTGAAGAAGTGAAGACTGGCTCATGAAATCTTTATACAGGAATCACAGAGTCAAGAGTGGACTTGAAAATTCCTGATAATGGTAGTTATTAGGAACAAGATGAAGTCAGTAAAATCCCTTAAATTCTGCCTTCCATCAGTATCTTTCTGTGATCCTAAGTCCCTAGGGGCCATGCTACATGAGAGTCTGTTCTTGATAACTCTCACACTGACCATCCTCAAAATTGATCAAAAGAAATAGAACTGAGCATATTGAGATGGTGAGTTTCAAAAATTCAAAAATTGGGCTTCCCTGGTGGCGCAGTGGTTGAGGGTCTGCCTGCCGATGCAGGGGACACGGGTTCGTGCCCCAGTCCGGGAGGATCCCACGTGCCGCGGAGCAGCTGGGCCCGTGAGCCATGGCCACTGGGCCTGCGCGTCCGGAGCCTGTGCTCCGCAACGGGAGAGGCCACAACAGTGAGAGGCCCGCGTACCACAAAAAAAAAAAAAAAATCAAAACAAAAATTTACTTTCAAAACCAAAGTATATTCAGTTTCTCTAAATAACAAGTGAGCTTCTATGTTGCAGATTTAACCAAGCAGGATGATTTTCTAATCACAATACAAGTAAAATTTTTTATTATTGAAGAAACATGTTCAGGCATATTGTACTCCAACCTCAGATTAATCTTGCTGTAAGAATCCTATTGCAATGGCAGTTTTCATATGCTGTTAAGTATTTAATACCAATCTTCAAAAGAATGGCTCCATGCATTATCATGTTCCTTGCAGAACTTAGCTCCAGTTGACTTTTGATAAGTAAGTGAATGAAACTGATTATAAATAAAAATTCAACACTTCAAGACTCTGAAACATTAAATACTTTTCCTCTGTGTCTCTTTTGATATGATGACATTGTCAAAAATATTTTCTGTTATTATCAAGCAAGGGACATTACTTTAAAAATATTTTTATATTTAAAATAACACATGGGTACTATTAAAATATTAGAATGAAACCAAAAGAAGTTAACAAGTTTCCCTATCTAAAAGCATCACTTAATAATTTATCGCATCACAGTTTCAAATTTTTCTATCCCTTTTTAAATTTACTTTTAATTTTCAATTCACTTTTTTTTAAATGGTGGCCTTATTGAAAATTTTAAATCATATTCCATCACACTCATCTCAATGTGTCTGAGGTTCATATAACATTTACCTCTTGAGAAAAACTTAAAACAGAAATACCAAGTACCTGACTTTTTCCTTTGACTAGTATAGGAGATAGAATTACCAGTGATGCTTAGTAAATGTATCAGACTCACATAACCAGAATGGAAGGGGTTAATGGGCTGACAAATATCCTCTTGTTACTCACATGGCATCCCAACATGTATGTCTCAAGACTTCATGATACAGCTTTTTTGACATAAGGCTAATAAATGAGGCAGAATTTTTCATTTGGTCTTTATTTTGTGTGTGTGCATGTGCATTTGTTTTTGTTTTTGAGTATACATAGCTTTGAGTTTATTTATCTAATGAAAAGAAAATATATTTTATAAAACAGTCATGTAGTTGGGCCTGGGAATATCTTGTTTTGGTAGTTCTAGAAAAAAAAAAAAACACTTGAGACACATTTTGGGGGGTTCTTTGCAGTTGAAAGACCAATTTGATCAGGGCCTAGAATATATCACAGAGCTTAGTTCCTAGAGCATCTTCTGGTCAATAGAAACTAGAGAGATAGAAAGCCATTTAGATTTATTCTAAAAGGAGACCTTTATTAGAAATGCATCCAGTTGCTTCCATGACTTGGCTATTATAAATAGTGCTGCTATGAACATTCGGGTGCATATATCTTTTCAAATTAGAAACCTAAACGTCCATCAGCAGATGAATGGATAAAGAAGATGTAGTATATATACACAACGGAATATTAGGCATGAAAAAGAATAAAATAATGCCATTTGTAGCAACATGGATTGACCTAGGTATAATCATACTAAGTGAAGTAAGTCAAGCAGAAAGAGACAAATATCATATGATATCACTTATACATGGAATCTAAACTATGATACAAATGAACTTATTTACAAAATAGAAACAGACTCACAGACATAGAAAACAAACTTATGGTTACCAAAGGGGAAAAGGTTGGGGAGGGATAAATTAGGAGTTTGAGACTAGCAAATACAAACTACTGTATATAAAGAAATAAACAACAAGGTCTTACTGTATAGCATAGGATACTATATTCAATATCTTGTAATTAACCATAATGGAAAAGAATATGAAACTGAATATAACTAAATCACTTTGCTATACACCAGAAACTAACACAACATTGTTAATTGACTATACATCAGTTTAAAAATTTTTTTAAATAAAAGCAAAATACATTTTAAAAAGAAATGTAGTTAGTGCTTATGAATAGAGTAATCCTGCTTATATAATTTTGCAGTGGCACCATAATTGCTAGACAAGAGTCCTGTACTATTAAAAAAGAAGGAAAACTAGTAATTACACATCTCTCATCTGAACAAAAGATTTCTTGGGCTTTACCTCTTCTTTGGTTATGGGGCTGTTCTATAACTTGATATTCCCTTAGTTAGAATAAAATACCTTGAAATCCCAACACATTTGAGGGGTTGTTTTCTATCATACTGCTGTTTCCCAACACTTCTGTTCATTCACCTGAAGGGTATTTCCCAACATTCTTGCTGTCACAACACACTTGACACACTTACATCCACGAATCATTACAGCAATGATTCAATCATGCTACTCTGGAGAGCAGCGTATGTTGAAAGCAGTGAGCAATTAGGATGCACGTGGGGTTCAGTTTTGCTCTTTAGCATAAAGGGAAACACTTGCACTCACACACCAGCACATTCTACAGGTAGCACTGGCTTTGCTTTACAAGATGCCCGGAAAAATATTCATTTTTTTGATGGTGGTCTAGAGGTACTTGTTAGTTAACTGTTTGTCATCAGCTAACTATTATCAAGTTGTTTTCCTTCGTTTTAGAAACAAAGATTACAAAAGCTAAATGGATACAAAATCACATCTTCTAAAACAACTGGGGAAACGTGCCATTCCTAGTTTATTTCTTTTTACAATAGTAACAAACTTATTTAGGTGTCTTAAAAACTGGCAGAATTATTTGTATCTTCCTTAATCATTTTGACCGCCAATAGTCTAGGGAAAGAAAAATAGAAATATAATAGGGAAATCTGCTTGGGTATACCATGCTGCTATTGCCCCTGAGGTAAGCCATACATTTTAATTAATTTTGGAGTTTTATTCTGAGCTCAGGTCTTGTTTCCCAAAAGAAGCTTCTACAGGAAAGAAATTCCATCAGTCTGATGCACATGGAAAGAGATTCAAACATAATTCAGAGCTAATTAATCACAAGGGAATAAATGCTTGAAACAATAATGAAAGGATGAAAGCTCAGTCCCTATTGGCCATCAAAATCAAACAGGGAAAGAAACCTAATCAATATAAAGAATAGAAATATGATTTGCAGTGACATATGGGTGAACAGGAAGGAGTAGGATAAACATTTTAAAACTTCAGGACACATTCTGAAGTACAAGTTAGGTTTCTCATTTTAAAAAATCTATCCTTTCAATGGAAACTTGCAAACTTGAAACTAAGAGTTTGAGGAAAATATAACTTCTCTAATAAGGAATTACTTTATGCCTTGGATGAGAAATTTCATAATAAAAATTAAAGAAACTTTAGGAGATATTTGATATGTTGAACCTGATTAACACCTGGACCCAGGGGGAAAATAAATGGTTAGATCCCTCCAATTACAGCTAAAGAATTAGTTGTCACTGTAATTTTGTTTTGAGCAAATTCAAATTTAGCTAGATTATCAGATTATTGTCATGTGTGCTTCCTTTCCCAACAGGATTTTTGCCTTATGAAAATTCTATTGACAGACACGAAAATCAAAAGAGACACATCTAGAAGAGCATTTCAGTTTTGAATCAGTTGTGAGCTGCTGATGAGATGAGATAGAAATAGCTAGAATAAATTACCATAGGTGAAGAAGAATATTACATTAAAAGTTTAAAATTACCTGAAAAACTTTAAGCTCACAGTTTTAAGAATTTGACATAATGCCCTAGGGAGAATGCTGATGTGGTTGCTCTTTATTGACCTTTTTTTCTAAATTGAGACTTGATGAATTTTCTAATATAAGAAAAGTAGCTCAGTTTTCTTATCTCTCTGGGATCCTTTGCTCATTTAGTTTATGAGAGAAGGAACCTACACTCTTTTTGTGGTAGAGCATTTTAATGGAAGAAGCAAAAATTAAAATTGTGACCTAGTAGCCCTAGATTCTATTCTTTGTGAAAGTTTCCTAACTATTTTAGTAAAATACTACATGGGATAATTGGGTTATTCTCTGAGGCTAAGGTAAGCATAGACCCATTTATTAATCATGGATTGTCATAAGCCTTATCTCAAGAAAATATGCCTGTGTCCAAAGGTTAAGACATTGCAATGGAAGAAAAAAAGAATCAAATAATTAAATCATTGTACATATCTTTTTTTTTTTTAATTGCTGATGAGTATCAACAGTGGGATTGCCACTTTGGGAGTTGGTATTAACAGGAGATAGCCTCTTACTGAGCTGAAGCATGAGAGAGGGAAATTATTGGATACCATTAAGTCGTCAAATTAATTACTCTGAATGTCTTCCTGGGGATTTCCATAAAATATTTTCAGTAAACTGTTGGGAATTTAAACTTAATATATGAGAGAAATATTGCCTGGTTCTTGGTATGGCCTGCAAATCCGAAATTCCATTATTCTAGCATCCAAAATATAAATACTTTCATTTCTACATTTCTTTTTTGGATATGAGACATTGCCACACCTCAAGCAGAGAGAGAGGACTATATAATTAGCAAGTCGATTAAAGTGTATTATAATGTTGGATACAACTTTAGTTCCTTTGGAATGTATATTAGTGAAAACAACTCAAAAAAGTTGTTAATACCATTTAATTATCAGAGAATTTTAGAGAGGCTGCACTTTTCAGTAATACCTATATCACATATTGAGATTTACCCTAATATGCATGAAATGTCCAAAAAGATGCCACAGTTTATGGACAGATTGTTCCAGGGAAGGTAAGGTCCAGGAAGCTTGGTTTGACGTAGCATATGTTAAAAAGCGTGGTCTCTCGTTGAGTGTGAAAAGGATTCCAAATAAATAGAATAAAGCTTCATAAACAAAAAACAAAAAATACATAGCCCAAAGAATTTTGAATTTCTTCCTAAATCTATATCTCAAAGAATTAATCAGTTCTTGGCACAACATTGTAAATCAACTATACTTCAATTAAAAAAAGAAATTCCTTGCAACAATAAGAAAAAGAATTATAAATTCTAATATGAAGTCTACTATCATTCAGAACAAAGCCAAGTATAAAAAAGAAGATAGTGAAAACTTTCAGGTAGAACCTATGGTTACCTAAAAAGACAGTATATACTTGGCATTTGGTTTTTCAGAAACCATAGTGAGACAAGACTACAATCAATCAATGGCTTCAGTGTTCTGAGGGGAAACTATTTCAGCCCAAAATTCTGTATCAAGCCAGCTTTGCAACCAAGTGTGTATGTTTTAGTGAAAAAACAAAAAAAATACCCACAACATTTTTAAATAGGCAGTGACTCAGAAAGTTTACCTATGGCATACTCATTCGAGCTTGGGAAGTTACTTGATAAACTGCTCAAAATTAAGAAGCAAAAGGTAGAAACATAGGCTATGGAGAGCGGTGTAAAGAATTCTGCAAAGCAAAGAATTGAAGGGCCAAGTCGTTACTGTTCAGCAGATGCAGAGATCAACCAGTATAAATTGAAGCTGAAGAAGAGCAGGCTATTGCAGGGAGATCTCTGAAACAAAAACCTTGTATTTGATTAAATGAAGTTGGAAAAATTTTTAAATAGTGCCAGAAAAAATATTGATTTAAAAATATAGAGAAACAAAACAAAACTCACTACAAGAAAGGAGAGATAAAAGAAATAATTATTAGGATTTATAGTATATAATATCTGCCAACTCAAATATTTGCCAACTCAAAACAATGGAACCTGAATTATGATTACAGAAGATAGCATAATTGTTATGAACTTTTATGACATGCAAAAATAAAAGTACAGAAAGCTATAAGAAAAGTCAAGGGAGCTTATACCATTCAACAATTTTGTTTATAGTTGTTAAAAGAAGGACATAAAAGATGGGTGCATTATTTTAAAGTTACAGAGATAACCGAAAGAGAGATTTATCTTTAAACGTGATAGTGGTTGAATGGGAGGAAGATGTGTATGAGCTAAACAATGATATATCATATCCATAAAAATCGTATCTAAAGTTGATAAAATGGGAAAATAATTGATGCAGATTATTATATAGAGTCGTGCTATCTAATGGAATAGCCACTAGTCAGTCATATGTGGCAATTCAAGCTTAAATTAATTAAAATAAATTTAAATTTCAGGTCCTAAGTCACACTAGCCATATTTCAGGTGTTCAGAAGTCACATGTGACTGGTGCCTCTCATATTAACAGTGCAAAAACATATCTATAATCATAGAATCATACATACATATATGAAGCTTAAGGACATTATGCTAAGTGAAATAAGCCAGTCACAAAAGGACAGATACCACTTATATGAGGCACTGAGAGTAGTCAAATTCATAGAGACAGAATCATCATGGTTGCCAGGGGCTGGAGAGAAGGGTGAATGGAAAGTTGTTGTTTTTATGGTTATGGGGTTTCAGTTTTGCAAGATGGAAAGAGTTCTGGAGATGGATGGTGATGATTCAATAAATGTGAATGTACTTAATGCCACTGAACAGTGCACTTAAAAATTGTTAAGATGGTACATCTTATGTGTATTTTCACACAATTTTAAAATAAAATTAAGATAAAATAAAAAACATAAGAAAAGCTAATAATAATAGGTATCTTTCCATTGTGTATCTTAATCAGTCACGTTCCAAAAAGGAACTTTAGTCCTTGAGAGGTACATTTCAGAAAATTCTTCACTTACTAAAAATTTCAATTACTGACCTCTCCATACAGCTTTTGTTAAAATAAAGCTTTGAATGCATGGCTCACTTTGAAGTTATGTCCAGTGATTCACTTTGAATCTGAAAGAACAATCTCAACCAAATCAGTACACAGCTTTTAAAGCAGTTAGAATCTTCAGTTTTTCTGCAACACATCATTGTACAAGGGTAGGGTGAAACCAGTGTGGTGATTCTCATGACCTACAATGGGGAAGAATGGATTTAGTAGTGGAAGACAAATGAGGATGACCTGAAAGGCTCTGTTCTTGATATGAGGGATATGAAGGATCATAATTTCATGGGCCTGTGTGAGATACAGTTAGCCACACTGGACAATGAGAAAGCAAAGCAAGAAAATATATTTTGGTGGAAATCTTTGAAAAAAGAAGGAATATTTGTCTCTTCAGATTACTCAAATTTGAACCTCATTGTCAGTTAAGTGACTTTTTTTTTTATGTATCTTATTCAGGATTAAAAGGAATTTATCAGTGCTTTGGCTCTAAAAATGTACATCAGCCCTATAATTAGCAATTTTATAAAAATCTATACTTTACAACTGAAAAATGTTCAGAAGTATCAGTTGATTTTCTAAGGATCACCATACTACTAAATCCTCAACCTGAAAACAAATTATATTTTAAACTATTCAAATGATATGTGTAACAGAACATTCATAATCTCTCCAAGAGAGACAATCATCCTGATTGTTCTAAAAGGAATATAATGTGTCTTTTCCTTTTAGAGAAACATACAATGCACAGTAGCCTGAATTGCTATTGCAGTGATATTCAGTCAAATTACTTCCTCATCTACCATTAAATATTATAGATGCTATGAAATGAAGCTTGAAATGTAGGGTCAGAGACCATGCTCTCCTCTCTTTGCATCTCATTAATTCCAGTATGGCTTCAAGATAAATATTATATACTGAACAGAGAATATTGTATGCATTAGAGAATATAGTGTTGATTTGAAAAAATAGAAATAGTGAAATCAGCCATTTTTCATCAGACTAGAGAATGCTGGATTTTTGAGAAAAATTGATAAAGAATCCACACGCTTTCCTTCAATGAGCTAATATTCTAGTGAGGGATATCAATGTAGACAACACTTAAAGCACCTTATATTAGCTGTCAAACACCTTATGTAAGTATTTTAGAAACAACTCAGGTATCAGGTGTTTTGGTCAAGGAAAGTCAAAAGTTAGATGACATTGGATATGAGTTATAGCAGTAGAGCAGGTAATTACTAGGTAGAAAAAAATAGAAAAGTCATTCCAAAAGTGGGGCGGGGGGTAATGGTATGGAAAGTAACAGAAACCAAAAAGAGCACTGTGTACTTATAAAATTAATAGTAGTTCCATATTACTGAAGTATAGCAGAACATAATAAAACAATGATAGTAATAATAATAGTTGTACTAATTCATACAACAAATTTTCTAGAATGCCTATCAAATGCCTTTGTTTTAGGAGCTAGATACAATTTTTTAATGAAGTATAGTTGATTTACAATGTTGTGTTAATTTCTGCTGCACAGCAAAGTGATTCAGTTATACATATACATATACTTTTTTAAAAATATTCTTTTCCATTATGGTTTATCATAGGATACTGAATATAGTTCCCTGTGCTACAAAGTAGAACCTTGTTGTTTAATCCATTCTATATATAATAGCTTACATCTGCTAACCCCAACCTCCCACTCCATCTCTCCCCCAATCCCCTCCTCTTTGGCAACCACAAGTCTGTTCTCTATGTCTGTGAGTCTGTTTCTGTTTTGTAAATAAGTTCATTTGTGTCATATTTTAGATTCCACATATAAGTGATATCGTATGGTATTTGTCTGTCTCTTTCTTACTTCATTAAGTATGATACTCTCTAGTTCCATCCATGTTGCTACAAATGGCATTTTTCATTCTTTTTTATGGCTGACTAGTATTCCATTGTATATATTTATATACCACATCTTCATCCATTCATCTGTCAATGGATATTTAGGTTGTTTCCATGTCTTGGCTTTTGTGAGTAGTGCTGCTATCAACATAGGGGTGCATGTATCTTTTTGAATTATAGTTTTGTCTGGATATATACCCAGGAATGGGCTTGCTGTATCATATAGCAACTCTATTTTTAGTTTTTTGAGGAACCACCATACTGTTTTCCATAGTGGCTGCATCAACTTACATTCCCACCAACGGTGTAGAAGGGTGCCCTTTTCTCTACACCCACTCCAGCATTTGTTATTTGTAGACTTTTTAATAATGGCCATTCTGACTGGTGTGAGGTGGTACCTCATTGTAGTTTTGATTTGCATTTCTCTAATAATTAACAACGATGAACATCTTTTCATATGCCTGTTGGCCATCTGTATGTCTTCTTTGAAGAAATGTCTATTTAGTTCTTCTGCCCATTTTTCCATTGTGTTGTTTGTTTTTTTGTTGATGAGTTGTATGAGCTATTTGTATATTTTGGAAATTAAGCCCTTGTCTGTCACATCATTTGCAAATATTTTCTCCCGTTTCATAGATTGTCTTTTCATTTTGTTTAGGGTTTCTTTTGCTGTGCAAAAGCTTGTAAGTTTGATTAGATCCCATTTGTTTATTTTTGCTTTTATTTCTATTGCCTTGGGAGACTGACCCAAGAAAACATTGGTACAATTTATGTCAGAAAATGTTTTGCCTATGTCCTCTTCTAGGAGTTTTATAGTGTCATGTCTTATGTTTAAGTCTTTAAGCCATTTTGAGTGTATTTTTGTGTATGGTGTGATGGTGTGTTCTAACTTCATTGATTTACATGGTGCTGTCCAGCTTTCCCAACACCCCTTGCAGAAGAGACTCTTTTCCCCAGAGCTAGGTATAATTTATTGCATTTTTTCTTTGCTTTCTAGTTACCTGATACTGTTTAAAGCCATGTGTGTATGTGTGTATGTGTGTGTGTGTGTGTGTGTGTGTGTGTGTGTGTGTGTGTATGGTTTTAAATAGTGTGGATATCTCTATATGTATCTCATGTGATTTAATTCATGAAACAAATAATAAGAATTTATACATATATATTTTATGTATGACACATATATCTTGTCATTTAATTCATATAACAAATAGTAACATAGAACTTATTCCTATTTTAAATGTGAGAAAACTGATTTCCCAAAAAGTTAAGTAAATAAGATGTCCTACTTGGTAAGTTGTTGAGGTAGGATTCAAATATGATATGTTTGACTCATAAAATAAACATATCAGCTCTAAGAAATGAGATTGGGGAAGTGTAGACCTTACACTTAATCATTAGGTTAAGTGTTCTAGTCTCCCATGAACCCAGTGCAAGTGAAAACATGAAATATTTATATCTATAATTTTATTTTCATTCTTTGAAAAACTAAAATTTTTTGTAAAATTATGTCAATATGCTGGAGTTTCACTCCACATAAATGATAGGCAAGCTTGCATCATAAATCAAGTAACAATTTATGATTATATTCTTAGGTAACAAATTATTATCAATGTCATGTTTGAATCCTATGAGTTTCCCTTAAATGGAAGCAAAGCAACTCTACCTTGTTATTAAGACTATGGATGTCTTTATTGACTTTTACAACAGGTCTAGTATTAGTAGAAAGTGTCAAAGAAAATATATGAATATTTTATAAAACTTTGGTTTTATTTTTATTACCAATGTTATTAGGTCACAAAAGTCAGTGTTCCTTGTGTTCAGATCTCTTACTAATGAAAGCAAGAAGCTAACAAAGCTGTAGAACCACCTTAAGTGCATCCGTCTTGTAAATCATGTTTTTTTCCTGCTGAGTGATTCAATGAGAAGGATGCTGAAGTGAAAAGGCTAGAATCATAAGAAACTGATAAAGCAAAAACATAAAAATAAAAATATTGCCTCTACAGCTATTTTAAAAGGTTATAATTGTATTTCCAAGCAAAAGAAATCAGACACAATTGGAGGCGTATTGATGAAACAAGTTTTCTGGTTATGGCTGAGCTGTTTTATGACTTGAAGCAATGAAAGATAGTTGAAACAGATTCTTTTAACAGTTATTCTATCAACCCTATATTAGGTATGCTTTATATTACATATGTTGCAGCATCCCATGGGGAAAAAAGAAAAAAGTTCAACTCTCCCTTTACTCACCATGCAACTGTGTAATTTTACTGTTAGTTTTCAATTCAGCCAGCAACTGATTTTCAACTGATACTTGCTAATATCAGCAAAGTAGAATTCCTAATTGTTGAGGCTAGTGCCTCTTCAAAGAGGTAAACATATTTTTTCTTAGAAAAACTGCCTGACTTCAAAATTTTCATTCTCTGACCACAGACGTAGCCCCAGGGATGCTTTTTAATGCATGTGATTTCGCTGCTTTAATGCAGAAATAAGCCCAGATGTCTCTGTAAGTTTTATCCTTTAATATTGCAAGCATTGGCTTAGAGATCCTCAAACCGTCTTATTTGTTGAAATGAAAATTGTCACCATCAGAGCCTAGGAATTTTCAAGATATTTTGTCAAGAAATGAAAACGGAATATACAGTTCTTCTCTACTAAACAAAGATTTTATTTCTTTCCACAAACACATCTTTAACTATTTGATTGGATTTATAATGGGTGTTTTGTTTTCTTTTGTTTGAGAAAAATGAAAACTCACTTTCAGAAAAAGATCAGTTTTTGCATGGCTTGGATGACTTTATTCAAGGGAAAAAAAAGATTTCAAAAAAAAAAAAGATTTCAAAATTATGCCTTAAAGTCAAAGTTTTTTAACCATAATGGATAGTTTTGAAATCTTTTTTTTTTTTTTTTGGTCAGGTTGTCACTCAACAAGAAGAGAATGAAGGTAGACAATTAGACAAACTTCCTAGTGCTAGATAAAATATTTCTACAAGCTGCTGTTATGACTGACATATTTAAAAGCCTTTTAAATGCATCTGTAGATAATTCTGCAAACACTTGGATATACTTCTTAAGTCTTTTGACATATACTTATGTCATTTAAGTATACATTTATGCTAAATGCAGGTAGGCTAAATTCATACTTAGTTACGCATTTACTGTTCTCAATCCCTCACCTCTTCTATACCCATGCCATTTGTCATGCAACTTTGCAATGCCCTTCTATTGGGCTTGCCCATAACTTGCTTTGGCCAATGGGATATTGGACAGTTATAATACAAGTTTGAAGATTGCTAGCCTGTTTCCACTTGCCTTCTTACACCTTTGCAGTCTCTTTGGTTAAAAAATTACAACCTAGACTAGTTACTAGCCCCAGGAGGAGGATGAGAGACATATTGCTGGGCCAACTTGCATCAGCAGAGACCAGTCTAGGTCTCCATATGCATGAGGCTTATATACCAGTTGTATACCCCTGAGGTTTTGTGAGGTTTTGTTATCAAGTATTATTGTATCAAAATATAACTGCTACAGGTTTCATAATTATTTCTTTGCTGATATGAATAGAATCAAATGCTGTTCCACGTCAAATATGACTGCAATTATTTGAAGACAAAGAAAATTTTGCAGCATAGATTCAACAATATAGCACTTTATGTAACTCTGTTGTGCTGTGACATATCCTTTTATGGTCAAGCACATTGTGAGTACTTTTCTTAAAATAACACATTTCTGAGAGTTCAAGTTTGATATGAAAATACTACCTTTCAATCACGAAATAAGTGTTATCTTCATAGATATAGGCTAGGGCTAGGGTGCTCAAGTGAGGTAGGAGAGCACAGATTGAGTTTAAACCTTGTTTTGCCCCTTCAGCCAAGTACTGCAAAACAGTTATAACATTGTGAGTCAGGAAAAAAAGGTAAATTAAAAGTGAAATGTAATGAATGAGATATATAGGCAGAGCACAGAAGATTTTTAGAGCAGTGAAACTGTTCTATATGATACTATAATGGTGGCTACATGTCATTTTATATTTGTCAAATCCATGGAATGTACATCACCAAGAGTGAACTCTAATGTAAACTATGGACTTTGGGTGGTAATGATGTGACAATGTACATTCATAATTATAAAAAATATATCACTGTGGTGTGTGATTTTCATCGTGTGGGAGGTTGTACCAGGTATATGGGAACTCTCTGTACTTTCCACTCAGTTTTGCTGTGAACCTAAAACTGCTCTAAAAAATGAAGTATATTAAAAAACATAATGAAGTTCAGGAATACATTTGTATTGCAAGACCAAAGATGGTTCCATAATATGAACTACCTTCTCAAGCAAAACAATGAATTTCTTATGAAATTGACTTCTGAGTTAGAATAAAATTTAACTTCTTAATTGGCACAATTTAGATACATTAATCCTTTTATATTAAGTGGCTATTAATTTTGAATAAAAATGAGATATAAAGATACAAAGGTATTTATAAATGTTTATAAAATCAATGTAAATGAAGTGACTTTCAGTGTATTACTTTCTGGGTATAGATTTATGCACATAATGCACGGGAGAATATATTTTCATTGGTTTCTCAGAGAGGCCTAAGGTCTCAAAAAAACAAAAAATATGGACTAGAATTACTCAAAAGCAGTAAGAGAATAAAGAAATACAATTTTACTTATTAAATAATATTTATTAAATAAATGTTATTAAATAACTTTATTGAAGGTGATTTGAAAACTGAGTGGGGAAAGGGAGAGAATGATTGTGAAAGGGGAGGCAGGAAGGTAACCCAAGTAAGAGGTCCTTGCATTAACTTGGGTTAATGGGGCTTGCATTAGGATTGCAGCAGGGTGTTGGAAAATGTAATTCCTGTTGTCTGCAGTATATTTCTATATCTACTGTTTAAGGGTGATGCCAAACCTGGGAAAAGAAGCAAAGTCATAGGAATCAAGCAGCAGCCAGAGTCTACCCAAATCATGACACATAGACAGTCAGATGAACACCACCATGTTGCTGCTGCTGCTGCTGCTGAGTACTAAATGCCATAATTTCCACACAAGTACTAAACAATAGCATCTGCCATTGGAAATCCTACCCCTGGTTCTCCAATAAATTGAATGCTAGTATTATCACATTTTCATCTGCCCCTGCTGTTTTATTTAGATCCCTAACTCATAATTCACAGTCGAGGCTGTATATGATGAGTTAAGCTGGTTATGTGTCGAGCTGCAAAGGAAGCTTGAAAGTCACTCTGTTAAATTGATCTTCTAAGTGGGAATCAGACTCAGTTTCTTACCGAGATTTCCTAGGTGAGGAATTTACAAAATATGAGGAAGTTAATAATATTCAGAAAAGACAAATTATCATTATATCCAAAGCCATAAACACAATTCACCACTTAATTCACTTATGCATTTAACATATATTTATTGAGCTCCTGCTGTGTTTTAGGATGTGTGTCAGGAACTTGAAGAAAATAATAAGACAAGCAACTTGCTCTCTTGGAGCTTTCATTCTCCTAGAGAACAATGCAATAAAATAATAAATGAATTAAAGTTATAGACTGTCATATGATGACATACACTAAAGAGAGAAATAAATCTGGGGAAGAAGAAAAGGGAATAGAAAGTTTTGGGAAAAGATACAATTTTAAAAAGTGTAGACAGTGAGAAGTAAGTTAACATTGGAATAAAGACCAGAAAAAGTGATATAGAAGAAAGCAATTTTAATATGTGGAAGAAAATTAGAAGGTAAAGAAATCAGCAACTGAAAAAGCCTCTGAGGTGTAAGCATACCCAGCATGTTCAAGTAACAGCAAGATGGCCTAAGAGGTTGGTGTGGAGTGAGGACAAAATCAGTAGATGTTACCAGACAGATTAAGAGAGTGGGAGTGTGGATTTTGTGGCACTTTTTTGGACTCTGAACAAAATAGAAAGCCATTGTAGAGTCTGACAATTTTTTTGAGTAACAACCATGTGCAGGCACTGTACCATTAACGTAGAATACAAATATGATGGTTTCATGACTGTGCACTATGCTAAATTTTGTAGTTGAGAGATATGTTGTTTATGAACATAATGATTCCTATTTTTAGGGTCTGTAATGTGTTATTTTCAGGAATAATGCATATGGAAAATTGAGCAAAAATTTATTGTTAAACTACATGATACTGTCAAAATGTGCAATAAAAGTTGAGAGAATTGGAACAGTATGGTATGGAGAAGACATGGAGTATTTTATGGAGAAGGAAAGGTAGATAATGGCTTTAGATAAAGGAGAAAAAATCAGATAAAAGTTTATAAATTTTCAGCCCTCCCTCCCTCCCTTCCTTCCTTCCTTCCTTCCTCTTTTTTTTCCTTTTTAATAAGAGGCATACTGACAATCAGGAAGTTTGCCTAGAACAGGTGGGAAATTATTAGCCAGGCAACCAAAAAGAACATTTCAAAAGGAGAGGCAGGGGCTTCCCTGGTGGCACAGTGGTTGAGAGTCCGCCTGCCAATGCAGGGGACACGGGTTCGTGCTCCGGTCCGGGAAGATCCCACGTGCTGCAGAGTGGCTGGGCCTGTGAGCCATGGCCGCCGAGCCTGCGCGTCCGGAGCCTGTGCTCCGCAACGGGAGAGGCCACAACAGTGAGAGGCCCGCGTACCGCAAAAAAAAAAAAAAAAAAAAAGGAAAGGGAGAGAGAAAGTCAAGTAGCCAAAGCAGTTGTCATCAGAGAAAATCACTGGTTACCTTGACAGGACATTTTCATTGTAATTGAAAAGAAAGAGGCCAGTTAGAGGGAGTTGAAGAGTGAATGAGTTATTCAACTTCTAGCAGAGCTATAGACTAAATATTAAAAATTAAAATATTAAAATTTTTGTTGAACATTTAAAATGTATTGCTGAACTAAAAGAAAAAAGAGAAAATCACTAAAGGACTCATCAAAATAAACTAAGATCAGAAACAAGACTATAAAGCAAAATCAGAGAGCAAGAATAATCTGGGAAAAATACCAATTCTGGGAACTTATATCCTTAGGGATGTACAGTGTAAATCAACAGTTGAACCTGAAAGAGGTCCCTTGCAATGGCTATAACTTCAGTGGAAATGAAGGCTAAAATAAAACAAAATCACAAGGAACATGTCTGATTTGCTCTAACTAGAGAATGGAAGTAAAAGTCCCATTTGAGAATAAGTAATTATAGTCTGTTGTCACATGCTTCTGGAGATAGAATATTTAGTATCCTTGAGGTCAGGGAAACCCCAAGTCAAGAGATTAAATGTATTATCTAATTAACCTAGCAGAATCAAACTGAGATTTCCTCCAGAGGAAAACAACTCCAAAATTAAATATGGTAAACAACATATTTAGACACCAAATCATCCAAATAGTCACATACAAAATATAAAATAACCATGTATTAAATATTTAAGTAAAAGATTCATCAAATAAATGAGGTAAAAACATTATCAAAATTAACCAGAAAGATTAAAAATTAGAGCAGAGATCTCTAGGTTAAACTTGAAATATAAAGAGTTTGGAAGATGTCACCGCCATTTATACAAGAAGGCAAAGCCGGACAAACTAAAAATCAATGACCTTTCTTGGACCCATCAGAAAACTTAGGTTTCATGGCAAACTGCACCCTGAGATCTGGAGATCCGAGTGCATCTAGAGGAATATAAGAACCAAGATTTGCTTTCCTGGAACAGAAACCACTGGAGCTATAAATTAGTAGAAACAATTAAACAGTAATTTGGATGAATTACTAGCGGCTGAGTGCATTACAAATGACATAGAAAAACGAATAATAGAGAAAAAACTCTATAGTAGTGCCAATGATGTATAAATTGGAATATATTGTCCAGGTCTATGGAAGAAAAAAGAAAGAAAAAAAACTAACCCAGAAAATTTGTTTAAAAAAGATATTTCCCAGAAGATAGAATAATCCAGTAGAGGTGTTCATACCTTGTGTTTAAGTGAAATCAAGATGGATAAAGTGGGTTAAACAGAAATTACAGGAATCCTCACAGAAATTGACAAATCAGCTTATGCTGATAATATGGGAAGAGCCAGAGTCAAATAGGTTACCTGAAAAGGGCAGAGTTTAATAGTTCCAGGAAAAGATCCATAATGTAAGACTCGAAAGATGACAGCTCGTAAGAGTTGAGAGACTTTAGACTGAGTATTTTGGCTGCAATCATAACTGATCAAAATGTGAAAACAAAGGGATGGGATATAGTTAAAAGGAGAAATTTAATGTTCCCAGAAATCTCTAAACAGCCCAATTCCCATAACAAACAGGACAGGATGCCACCAATTGACAAGACTACTGTCTGGAAGGATAGAGCTCATACTAGAGGATGCAATATATTCTGGAAAATAAAGGGAGTTTTAGAGCAAGAACATAAAGGAAAAGAAAGGCTAGCCACTTGGAACAGATGGTATAATATTAATGACAGATTATGGGTAATTGGAACACTTTGAAAGTAAAGGAACCTCAATATTTACATCCAATAATCTCGAGACAGTTACATATCTAAATCTGATTTTTTTTAAAAGTTGATAATAGAGTAGTCACAGTTACTAATGACATTTCAAAGTTATCTATTGTCAGAGAGAACCTTTAATAGTTTCAAATATATCTGCTTTTTGTAGCATAATATTGGTTTCATGTGTGTATTTTGGCTCTTGATTTCTGTAATTATTTTCCAACATAGTCACCACAGAAACTTAACACAGTGATACATAAGTGAGTGTTCTTCTGTGGCCCAGTGTGTTTTTTTTGTTTTTTTTTTTTTGCGGTACGCGGGCCTCTCACCGTCGTGGCCTCTCCCGCTGCGGAGCACAGGCTCCGGGCACGCAGGCTCAGCGGCCATGGCTCACGGACCCAGCCACTCCGCGGCATGTGGGATCTTCCCGGACCGGGGCACGAACCCGTGTCCCCTGCATCGGCAGGCAGACTCCCAACCACTGCGCCACCAGGGAAGCCCCAGTGTGTTTTTAATCCTTATTTTAATGTGTGATTAATAAATGATCAGAGAACACAAAAAGAAAAAATGTAGAATGTGGTATTTTTGAATGTGGTATTTTACTTTTCAGAAATAGTCAAACATTGCTTTTTATTTTTATTTGTACAATAATTATTAAAATGCTTTTCACTTTGTTGTTTAAATAAATTTCTGAAGATGAACTATGAAGACTTTAGGCATTAATACACAGTTTGCTCTCTTTTTTTTTGCGGTATGCGGGCCTCTCACTGTTGTGGCCTCTCCCGTTGCGGAGCACAGGCTCCGGACGCGCAGGCTCAGCGGCCATGGCTCACGGGCCTAGCCGCTCCGCGGCACGTGGGATCTTCCTGGACCGGGGCATGAACCCGTGTCCCCTGCATGGGCAGGCGGACTCTCAACCACTGCGCCACCAGGGAAGCCCTGCTCTCCTTTTCTTTAAGAAAATACATATAAATTTCTTACCCTAAAAATCTTATATTAATAAACAGATCTTAGAATTAAAATAGATATAATACAATTGACTTATTGGTATCTAAATAGAGAACTAATTATTTAGAATATAACATTGCTTCAAACAAATAGTAACTGAATTTGATTTTGTGTCCAAGTCGTATATTATTACAGATGATTAAATCCAAACTCAAAACACTCATTAAGGTAGATTTAGCAAACTGGAAAGAATTGATATCTTTTCTGTTTTCTTTTCCATCCCTCCCTCTCTCTATTTCCTCCTTTTGTCCCTTCCTTCCTCCCTATTTGCCTTCTTCCCTCCTTGTTTAAGGAAATCTGCAGCTAAACTGTCATTTTCTTTCCTTTAACTCTGTGCCCAACCTGTAACCAAGCATGTTTCCCTGACATGAAAAGGAAAATTTTTATTTAAAACTGAAAAATACAAGGGAGGCAATGAAGGGTGTATGAATACAATGAATTTCAATACATATGGCTTGCTCCCCTATAAATTATTGAAAAACCTCTCAGAATGAGTCCCAAATCCATAGTACATATTTATTTCTCTGATGATCTAAGTCTTTCGATTTGCTTTTTTTTTTTTTTGCCTTCTTGAATTGAGGTATAATTTTGACTATTAAAAAGCCCACTGTTAAAAGATATGCCTGAATTAATTTTACTTATGTATATATCCATGATTTTACCTATCTATTGAAGATTAGATGTATAAACCAGTATGCAGGGCTATAGTTTTATCTCACTGTGGTTTTAAATTGTATTTTCTATATGCAAAATGATATTAAGCATTATCATATATACTTATTGTCCATTTGAATGTTCTCATCTGTGAAGTATCTATTCAAGTTTTTCAACCAATTATAAAATTGCATGCCAATTTTATCTTTTCTTATTGATTTGTTCTTGTTATTTGTATGTTTTGAATAAGAATTTTCAGATATTTTCTCCCATTTTGTGACTTGCCTTTTCACATTTCTATTAACCACATAGTGTAAAAAGTAATTTGTTTTTGTTTTATTGCTTGATATGTTTTATACACACTGCTCACATTTTTTTTGAGTTAATGTATTGTTCAGCTCTCAGTATTAGAACATAATGGGAAATAGATGTTATGATTCTTAATAAGTTTTTGTATATTGAATATTATATAGATAATCCAACATAGAAAGTTATATTTTTTCATTTTTTTCATGTTTCTCATCTTTATTTTTAGCTCAGTAGTATTGTGATTTCTCCAAGGATCAAGTACAGGAAAATTATTCATAAAAGTAGGCTCTTTTACTTTAAGAATTGTATTCCTTAATCTGATGACTATATATCCATTTTACCAATCACTATTATTTCTTAAGAGTAAACTGGAGATATCTCTGAAATGAAAGTTCTGTGAGCTTTAAAGGTGTTTGTTATTGATTTAAGCAAGAGGCAGAAATTGTTTGTAAAGTACTAACAGGGGAAGTAAGGGTATCTCATAGCTGGCAAACTACTGATTTATGACTTTCATTATGCTTTTACGATTAGAACAAAGATCTGAAACTTTGTGTTTAAATTATTATTCTTTCTAAGACCAGATTTAGTTGTAGATAAACTCCATAAAATAGTCATGTTAATAATCTTCCACAAAAAGAAGAATCAATACAAAATTCCCAATGAGGTTTGCTTTGTTTCTGTTACATTCTCTTTCATTTCCTTTCTTGAGAAGGCAAAATATACTAGAATAATTGAAACTAAATTATTCATGCTTTTCCTACCTCAGCTAATTTTTCAACAAAATAACTGGAATCTATAAACTATGCACATACTTCCTCTATGAATAGTGATGGGAAGCCAGAATTATTACACTTTTTAGCAATACCATTTTTCTGGATTTTCCAGAAACTTCCTAGCAAATATAATTAGTCAGCAGATGTTTATTTGGTGCCTAGTAATTTTAAATTCCTATGAGAGCCATAAAGATAAAAAGATAATTTGCATCTTTATGGAAAAATACCAAGCTAAAAGAATAAGGCTGTACAAATTATAATACAGAGACTGGTATAAGAGAGATACAAATACCCATGCAAAAAAGAAAAAGTACTGCAAGAAGATATATGTAAAGATTACAATGACAACACTAAAGGGAGAAGGTGTCACAACATGTTTACAAAACAGAGGGGATTCTTAGAGAGGAGGCAAGACTTGACTCATTTTTTAAATTGATGTTGGTTTTAGGCACTTGGTCTTAGAGGGGAAAATATTCTAGCTAAGGCAAAGGACATGTGAAAAGTCACGAGTATGAACAGGATAGAAATCTTAGAATCTTAACAGTTAATTTGGTAATTTATCACTTGTTTGAGGACAAACAAGGAATGAGTTTAGAGGGATTGTCTTTGGCCAGGCTGGATCTTAGCCTGAAGAAGAATGGGGATAACAAAATAAAGGAATATAATGTGTTTATTTAGAATTTTAGTAAGATCACGATGGCCAGTAGTTGGTGAAGGTAGCATGCATAATAAATAGGTTGGTAAATTATCATAGAAGGTAAGATTTAGAGCTCATCTTCCCAACTTGTGTCCTAGGCTTTTCAAGTGGCAGAATGATCAACTCTCTCATCTGGAACTATCCTGCTGACACTGCGATTAAAACAGTTCATTTACCCCTGCACACAAGGAACAGGACCATGGAAAGTAATTTTACTAGGTGCCAGCACTCCCACCTAATTGCTACTTTCTAAAACTATTTCCCTCAGGCCATGATGGTTTTACTGGGGACCACTACACACAGGTACTTGGACAAATGTCACATGGAGTGATGGACTTTAATAAAAAGTGTAACAAAATTATATCAAAATAATAGAAATCATGACAACAAACATAGAGAAAGGGTGACACTAATAGGGCAACTGCACTAGTGACCACAGTCTGAGAAGGAAAGGTTAGAAGAAGTGGAAGGTTGAGCTGAGGTAAGCTATAACTGACAAAATCAGCAAGACCCTGGACTTTTGCTTCTCTCTTGCTTTTATACTTGAAAGGCGATACACTCAGCTTTACCTGTTATTCATTGGTGTACCATATGAATTTGTTTGTGTGTTCCACTGTCACTCAGTCTAATTTGCAGAAATAGAAAAGAAGAGAGCACTCAATACAAATGCCCTTTGAAAAGGGAGTAGATTAAAAGTGCAACTTAAGGATCAAGGGAGGTACAAATCAGTACTCTTATAAAAATAGATTGAATGTCATGGAAAGTGGGGAAACCTTTCACAGAAAACCTGTGAAATAAATAAGAAATATTGCTCTAGTTGAGATATATGTACATGGAGACCTAGGTTTATTCATCTTTATATCCCAATACCTAACATAATTCCAGACACACAAAAGGTGCTCAGTAAAGGTCCATTGAATGAATGAATTAGTAATGTTCTACAGCATACTGAATGAACCCCAAGCACATTCGTGTGACTGCATCGTTTTTTATTTGTTGTGGGGGAAGGGAAAGACAGAGAGAGTAGGTGCTGCAAATTTAACGAAATTGGAGGTGTCCAACCTGGTTGGACAGTTTTTGTTTTGTTTTTCTGTGAGTATTGCACATAAGTTTAAGTGGTCTTTATCAAATGGCTTTAGATTTCTAGAGAGTAAAGATATTGCTATTTTCTTAGATAAAAAACATGCTATGCGTTCTGTCTTTCCTTTGCATCTCAAGACTCAGGCTGCTTCTTTCTCATCCCACACTGCCTCAGGAAACTGACCCATATTGATTGAATTGGCTGGTTCTCTTGTCTTCTGGCTTCCTATTGGATTTGGCCAAAGGGAGGCACCGTTAAGAAATGTCAGTAAGGGAAGGAGGATAAGGTCAGGGTACATGTACCTCTGGCACCTTCCCCGAAAGTCATCTAGGACTGGCTGCATTCCTGTTAGGGGGCTGTGTCAGCCCATCCTTCTTTTCAGTCCCTTGTCTTTTTATGCCTAAGGGGGATACATAACCTCATTATTACTAGCCCCAAATTACTGCAATATCGTTGTGATTTCTCTACATCCTACAGAGATGTTTTATTATACTCTCTGCAAATTATTCAGTTTTATTTTGACATTCACTTCTTGTCAGGCCCTCTCTATATGTACATAATATTTAATATTAATCTAATACATCTAATTTGACATTAGTTGTAGGATATTCAATATATTTGTATTTCATCTGTTTTAAAACATACACAAATAGGGCCATTAAAGTTACAGTATTTTTTTTACTTTTAGAATCTCTTGTCTCATCCATTTATTTAAATTCTTCATTTGATGGCTAACAATCTATCAAAACATCCAGATACATGTAAACAATAGCATGGATTATGTGAGAATAGAAATATACCTAAATGGAAATAACTGTGAAAGCAATGCCATTCACTTTCATGAATAGACATTTATAAATGAGTTTAATAGAGAGAATAAGGTGTGTAAACTATTCCAGATTCAATAAGCATATGATTCATGACACTCAAGCTCAATGTTTTCAAATTATCTATGTCTTAAAATATATGAAAAATAAATTTATTTATAAATTTATTTGTAAATAATGTGAATTTATTTATACAAATTTATTTATAAAAATGGAAATTATTTAATTAACAATTTTTAAGAGAAATTATCTTGGGAAATTTAGTACTTAGGCCAAAAAATGATATTAAATCTCTTATCAAAATTATGAACCATTTCTATAACAGTATATGTGTGTATATATATATACAGACATATAAATCGTTATAAAGAAAATCATCATTTAGATGTGTTATTCATTTTTTCACATTAGAACATGTTTTACTTAGATTTTTAAAATTTAGTTAAACATTTATTTTGAGATAACTCTAAGTTATCTGTATAAATCCATATACAGTTATAAGAATTAAAACAAATATATTCCATGTATCCTTTACCTAGTTTCTCCCAGTAGTACCAAATTGAAAAAATACAGTGTAATATCACAACCAGGATATTGAAATTGATTCAATCCACATCTTATTCCAGTTTCCCTAGTTTAATTTTACGTGTGTGAGGGCATCTGAATTTAAAAATCATCATTTCCTCCAGGGTTCTTCTGTCACTTTTAAATTATACTCAGACTAAATGCAATATGAAAATTTTAGAGATGAAAGGCTATTGGAATAAAAGTCCTTGAATGAATGACAATTTATTTGAAAAAGTAAAAATATATTATTTGGGGTCCTGCAGCCAGCTACCCATGACCTGGCTCTGCCCCACCGGTGGGGCAGCATCAGCCCTGGAATGCCCCAGCACTATACCAGCTGTGCCAGGACCCAGCCCTGCCCACCAGTAGGCCAGCAGCCTCAGCACAATGCAGGGCCCGGGAGCTAACCAAACCAGAAGCTAGCTCCGCCTACCAGCACACCCACAGTAGTTGACCCCACCAAAACAGAAGGGCCTATGCAGCCCACATAGGGGATACCCCTAGACCATATAGCTCTGGTGACTAGAGGGGAGTGTGCTGCTGGGCCCCAGAGGATGTATCCTATATAAGGCCACTTCTCCAATATCAGGAAGCATAACCAACTTACCTAATACATAGAAATAAAAACTGAGAATTAGGCAAAATGAAATGGCAGAGGACTGTGTTGCAAATGAAGGAAGAAGGTATAGTCCCAGAGGAAGAACTAAGCAAAGTGCAAATAAGCAGTCTAACTGATAAAGAGTTCAAGGCCATGATCTTAAAGATGTTTAAGGAACTAAGGAGAAGAACGGTTGAATACAGTGAGAAGTTTAACAAAGAGTTAGAAAACATAAAGAAGAACCAGACAGAGCTGAATAATGCAATAACCGAAATTTAAAAATACACTAGAAAGTGTATAACAGTAGATTACATGTTACAGAGGAATGGAGCTATGAACTGGAAAACAAGATTAGTGGAAATCACTCAAGCTGAACAGAAAGAAGAATTTTTAAAAAATGAGGACACTTTAAGAGATCTCTGGGACAAAATGAAGTGTACTAACGTTCACATTATAAGGGTCCCAGGAGAAGAGAGAGTGAAAGTGGTGGAGAACTTCTTTGAAGAAATAAGCTGAAAATAGTTAAAAACTTTCCCTAACCTGAGGAGGGAAACAGACATTCAGGTCCAGGAATCACAGAAAGTCCCAAACAATATGAACCCAAAGAGATCCACCCAAGAAATGCTATATTTAAAATTCCAAAAGTTAAAGAGAGAATATTAAAAGCAACAAGGGAAAAGCAACTAGTTACATATAAGGGAACTCCTATAAAACTGTAAGCTGAATTTTCAGCAGAAATTTTGCAGGCCAGAAAGGAGTGGCATGATATATTCAAAGTGATGAAAGGAAAAATCTGTAACCAAGAATACGCTACTCAGCAAGGCTATCATTCAGATTTGAAGGAGAGATAAAGAGTTTTATAGACAAGCAGAAGCTAAAAGAGTTCAGCACCACTAAACAGGCTTTACAAGGAATGTGTAACTGAATCACTTTGCTGTACACCTGAAACTAACACAACACTGTTAATCAACTATACTCCAATATAAAATAACAATTTAAAAAAATGTTAAAAAAAAGGCAGAAAAGACCACAGCTAGAAATATGAAAATTACAGAAGGAAAAATCTCATTGATGAAGGCAAACGTACAGTAAAGGTAGTAGATCAACAACTTTATAAAGCTAGTATGAAGGTTGCAAGACAACTTTATAAAGCTAGTATGAAGGTTGCAAGAAGTTGCAAAGGGATACACACAAAAAATATCAACTTAAATTATTCATATATATATATATACACACACACACACACACACACACACACACACACCCCTCATGGTAACCACAAACCAAAATTCTATAGTAGACACACACAAAAAAAGAGAAAGGAATCCAAATATAACAATAAACATAGTTATCAGATTACAAGAGAAAAGAATAAAAGAAGAAAGGAAGAGAAAAGAACTACAAAACAACCAGAAAACAATGAGCAAAATAGCAATAAGTGCATGCCTATCACTAATTACTTTAAATGTAAATGGACTAAATGGTCTAATCAAAAAATTAGGGTCAGTGAATGGATTAAAAAACAAGACCCATATAGATGCTGCCTACAAGAGACTCATTTCAGATCTAAAGTCACATGCAGACTGAAAGTGAAAAGATAGAAAAAGGTATTTCATCCAAATGAAATGGGAAAATGAAAGCTGGGCTAGCAATACTTATATCAGACAAAATAGACTTTAAAACAAAGACTGTAACATGAAACAAAGAAGGACATTACTTGATGATAACAGGATCAATCCAACAAGAAGATACAATAATTGTAAATATGTATGCACCCAACATAGCACTTAAATACATAAAGCACATATTTAAAAAATGATACAAATGAACTTATTTACAAAACTGAGACAGACTCACAGACTTAGAGAATAAACTTATGATTACCAGGGGGGTAGTGGGGAGGGATAGACTGGGAGTTTGGAATTGACATGTACACACTGCTATATTTAAAGTAGATAACCAACAAGGACCTACTGTAAAAGAAAGAAAGAAAGAAGAAGAAAGAAAGAAAGAGAAAGGAAGGGAGAGAGAGAGGGAGGGAGGGTGGAAGGAAGGAAGAAAGAAAGAAAACTTGCAATGACTAAAAAAAATATATTAGTACACATAAAGGGAGAAATTGACAGTAACACAGTAATAGTAGAGGACTTTAACATCTTACTTAAATCAATGTACAGATCATCCAGACCAAAAATCAATAAGGAAACACGGCCTTAAATGACACATTAGGCCAGATGGTAGACTTTATAGATATCTACAGAACACTCCATCCAAAAGCAGCAGAATACATATTCTTTTCAAGTGCACATGGAACATTCTCCAGGATAGATCACATGCTAGGCCACAGAACAAGTCTCAGTAAACTTAAAAAGACTGAAAACATATTATGCATCTTTTCCAACCACAACAGTATGAGACTGGAAATCAACTACAAGAAAGAAAAAAAAATACAGAAAACACAAACACGTGAAGGCTAAACAATATGCTATTAAACAGCCAATGGTCACTTAAGAAATCAAGGAGGAAATCAAAGAATACCTGGAGACGAATGGAAATGGAAACACAATGATCCAACATGTATCGACACAATAAAAGCAGTTCTAAGAGGGAAGTTTATAATGATACAAGCCTACTTCAGGAAACAAGAAAAACTCAAACAACCTAACCTTACACCTAAAGGAACTAGAAAAGAAAAGCAAACAAATCCAAAGTTAGTAGAAGGAAAGAAATCATATAGACTCAAGCAGAAATACATGAATTAGAGACTAAAACAGATAGAAAAGATCAATGAAACTAAGAGCTGGTTCTTTGAAAAGACAAAATTGTCAGACTCATCAAGAAAAAGAGAAAGGACCCAAATAAATAAAATAAATGAAAGAGAAATTATAACCAACACCACAGAAATGCAAAGAATCATAAACAATTACTATGAACAATTATACATCAACAAAATAAGCAACATAAAATAAATGGATAAATTCCTAGAAACGTACAATCTCTGAAGACTGAATCAGGAAGAAATAGAAAGTGTGAATAGACCAATTATCAGTAATGATATGAGTCAGTAATAAACTCCCAACAAACAAAAGTTCAGGACCAGGTGGCTTTACAAGTTAATTCTATCAAACACTTAAGAGTTACACTATTCTTCTCAAACTATTCCAAAAAACTGAAGAGGAAGGAATGTTTCCAAACTTCTTCTCTGAGGTTGGCTGACACTGATTCCAAAAGCAAACAAAAACACTACAAAAATTACAGATCTATATCACTGATGAACATAGATGCAAAAATCCTCAACAAAATACATTTGACTTTTGAACAACACAGAAATTGGGGTGCTGACCCTCAGTGCCATGGAAAATTGATGTATAACCTATAGTCAGCCTTCCATATACATGGTTGTAGTTATTTCATATCTGCAGTTTCACATCTACAGATTCAGCAACCACTGATTGTGTAGGACTGTAGTATTTACTATAGAAAAAAATCCGGGTATAACTGGACCCATGCAGTTCAAACCCTTCTTGCTCAAGGATCAACACTATTAGCAAACGAATTCAACAATACATTATGACATTGATAGGAAACAAATTCACTCCCCCCATATGCTGATCACTATTGAAATTAATAACAGAAATATAAGAATCAAGGAGGACCCCAAACGACCCTGAAACTTGGAAAATTATTCATTCATATGCCAGAATATTTTACTTGTAGAAAAGAAAAGCAGGAAATATGCTGATTTGTAGTTACTTCTCCTGAAAAAGATGGAGAAAAAATGGTAGATATACAAAACCTCACTAATGTCTCCCACATTGTGAGCCTTAAGGACTGAAGCAAACAGTAAGCCAACAGAAGCTATTGCCTGGATCGCTAGCCTTTGAAAGCAGTTTTTAAGAAGGTGAAGTGTAATGCAGCAGCAGCTATTCTAAGGCAAACAACAGTGATTAGATTGTCCTTGATTTGGAAGTACAACTATCCTGTAACAATGGAAATGAGGCTAGGCACAGGCACAACTTGTAACTGATGTGGTGCCTCGGCCAAAAAATCCAGGATGTGCAAAATTGGCTCCTACACAGTGTATACATAAGCTTTATCAAGCACAGAACTCTTGTCAGACATCTGCTGAGACCACCTATAGCTCTAACTCCCTTCATTTTAGTACAATGCTGAGATAGTAATGTAAGTTTATATCAACTAACCATTTAATCTAACATACCTTGGGTAAAATCTAATGGTAACCAGGTGCACTGTGGTGTTGGCAGAGAATCTCATTTCCCTTGCTTTTGGACAGATATCAAAGTCATAAAAATCTCTGTTTATTTAAAGAGGAATAAATGTTAGAACAAAAAACAACAAAGTGCCTGGAACACTGAAAATATTGTCCATTGTAAAATCCAGAAAATGTTTTACTTAAGATGCAGTAAATAGAAATCATTTTTTAAAATTACTGGAGTTAAAAAAAAAGAAGTCTCAATGGATTTGAAGAATAGGTAGAGGGAATAATAGAAATAAAGTTGAAAGGTGAAGATGTTATTGTGAGGTAATAAGAATTAAAGAATTAATAAGTGGAAAACTTCCAGGTAATGATGATTTACAGAGAAAACTGTGGGAGTAGATGATTTAAGTACATTGGAGGTGAAGCTCAAGTAGAGTTGAGAGTAAGGAAACCAGAGACTCAGCTGTGGATAAGCTAACCTTGAGGTCACTGAAGATACTGTAAAAAGAATTAATGTCAAAAGTTAACCGAGAACCAGAACTAAGCAAGTAAATCATAGGATGACAGGTGGCAACAGTAGAGACAGGGAAGAGAGTAGTGTTAGAGACCATAAACCCCAAGTAGTTTTCATATTGAAGTGAAGAGGAGGATGGAGATTGAATAGTCTGTCAAGTACACCATAATATGACTCACACATCATAGGTGCTCAGTATGTGGAAACTAATATTATTGCTGTGGTTTAAGTCATAAAGCAGGATATCAGGTGGTCTACTCTTCAGTAATTGATTGATATATCTGTTTTATATTTATGAAATTTATTTTGTTTTCTTTAAGGGCATTTTAATTTTATTGTGGAGATGCCACAGTAACGTAAAAAGAGTTAGTATGGACTAAATATAATACTTGGTGGTAATCCAGATCAAGTGAACATCTCATTTAGAAAGTCGTCCCACAGTACTTTCATAATGCCCCAAACACTGACTAGCAGAGCTCATATCTGAATAATACAATAGTAGGAGATTGTTAAATACATTTAAAAATACCTATAGATATTTTTTCAAGGCCAAAGGTGGGGGTAGGGTGATACTGTGCATTGCCTCAATGGCATATATCAACTCTGCTAAAGAAAGAAAAAATTAACACAGTACAATTCAGCCTGCTGCTATACTTGCTAAGCCACCTATAGAGGTTATAATAGGCCTCTCCAGATATTCAAAGGTATTATTGAATTAATTTTAACTTATTTTACAAGTTCTATTTCTTTATTGTGGTATATATGGAATATAACAATGCATGTAACTACTGTATTTTGTCTGTATTTTAAGGACGATGACTATTTTAAAGCATTCCTTATCCTGTGCCCTTCAAAGAGAGGCTAAAAGTGGGTTCTTTGGTGCCAGCCTGCCTGGCTTCATATTTTGGCTTTACTTCTTACTAGCTGAAGAACCTTAAGTGATTTACTTAGCTTTGGGCTGGGGAATGGTTAGGTTTTCTCACTTATAAAATTGGGGATATTAGGGCAATATGTAATGAATGAATAACTTTTCCCCAGTATCAGGTATATACTACCAATAGTATATGTATTTACTATATAGTATTAGTAGTGTAAGATGTATAGTTGCACTCAGTAAATCTTAAGATGCATTATACTATTGCTACTATTACTATTAGTAATAGTTGTGGTAGTATTTGGAAAAACAATATCAAGAAGTTGAAGAAAATTTTATCCCATATACTGAATATTAAGTGCAAGGGACTTAACAAGTATTATCTAATCTAATCCGCACAATAAGCACATAAGATAGGTATTATTATTCTCTTTTACAGATGTAGAAATTAAAGCTTACTGAATCTAGATGAAATTGATTCTAGATGCTATGCTTTTCCCCTTGTGTCATTTGATCTTATCTCTTTCATTGAGACTGTCACCATGAATAATTGATTTAATTCCACATAGAAAATCATGTTTTATTTGCTGTCTTTACTCATAATTCTTACCTTTGAATACCTAATTTCCATTAGGTTATGTCATGCTTTTAGCTTTTAAAGAGGGAATATAAAATAGGAATATTAACGTCAATTTTTAGTCACTTCCATCTGCCAACTAGCTAAACATAAAATTTTAAATACTATTTGATACAATCTCTGGTGTTTGGAACATCACCATATTTTTATTGTTATTTTTGTATATGGAAGCAATTGGTACTTGATTTAAAACAAATACGAACTTGAAATGACATTCCTTTCTACTTTAAGTCTCTATACTTTTTTAATTTGTTTATATAAGCTTACTATAAATTTTATAGTACTCTATTATGTTTTAGAAATGACAATTCTGAAAGTCTATATAAGATATATGCGTTCCTCAATTTAAAGTATAACCCCCACCCAGAACAGAGCCCGTGTTTCCGCAGAGCTGGAACTCCAGGCTTGTGGTCTCTTCCCTCCACTGTCACTGAGCTGCTCTGGAGCACAATGGGATGGTGGCCTCACTGAGGCTGCCTGCTTTGGAGGGACCCCACCAGCTGAAGCCACGACTGTCCTTGGGACTGCGGGCCACTTACCTGAAACCTGGACCTCGAAGGCCACTTTTATTCACACAGAGAAAGGATTTTTCCATTTGAAGGTCAACATGTCAGAGTTTCTTACCAGCCTTGTATATTACTCTCTGGTGATTACAATGTGTTGACTCGAGCTCTCTGTGCTACACATACTTCTCCTGAAGTGGGAGCCGGTTCCGGGAAGGTTGACCACTGTATATCTCTCGAAGTACAGCTGCAAAGCATCTCTGCCAAACACCAGTATATAGATGAGGAAGCAGACACTGAGGCACACAGAGGTTAAGTCACTTGCTCAAAGTCACGTAGACACCATGGGGCTGAAAGCGTCTTGGTGCTCCTGCCAGGTGTCAGGCCTGAGCCTCTGAGGTGGAAGAACCAAGTTCAGAACATTGGGCCACCAGAGACCTCCCAGCCACACATAATATCAATCAGCGAGAGTTCTCCCAGAGATCTCCATCTCAACGCTAACACCCAGCTCCACTCAACGACCAGCAAGCTCCAGTGCTGGACACCACATGCCAAACAGCTAGCAAGACAGGAACACAGCACAACCCATTAGCAGAGAGGCTGCCTAAAGTCACACTAAGTTTACAGATACCCCAAAACACACTACCAGATGCGGTCCTGCCCACCAGAAAGACAAGATCCAGCCTCATCCATCAGAACACAGGCACCAGCCCCCTCCACCAAGAAGCCTACACAACCAACTGAATGAACCTCACCCACTGGGGGCAGACACCAAAAACAACAGGAACTACAAACCTGCAGCCTGAGAAAACGAGACCCCAAATACAGTAAGTTAAGCAAAATGGGAAGACAGAAATATGCAGCAGATTAAAGAGCAAGGAAGAAACCCACCAGACCAAACAAATGAAGAAGAAATAGGCAGTCTACCTGAAAAAGAATTCAGATTATGATAGTAATGATGATCCAAAATCTTGGAAATGCAATGGAGAAAATACAAGAAACATTTAACAAGGACTTAGAAGAACTAAACAGCAAACAAACAATGATGAACAACACAATAAGTGAAATTAAAAATTCTCTAGAAGGAATCAATAGCAGAATAATTGGGGCAGAAGAACGGGTAAGTGACCTGGAAGATAAAATAGTATAAATAACTGCCACAGAGCAGAATAAAGAAAAAGAATGAAAAGGATTGAGAACAGTATCAGAGACCTCTGGGACAATATTAAAAGCACCAACATTCAAATTATATGAGCCCCATAAGAAGAAGAGAAAAAGAAAGGGACTGAGAAAATGTTTGAAGAGATTATAGTTCAAAACTTCCTTAATATGGGAGAGGACATAGTCAAGTCCAGGAAGCACAAAGAGTCCCATACAGGATAAATCCAAGGAGAAACAGGCCAAGACACATATTAATCAAACTATCAAAAATTAAATACAAAGGAAAAATATTAAAAGCAGAAAGGGAAAAGCAACAAATAACATACAAGTGAATCCCCATAAGATTAACAGATGATCTTTCAGCAGAAACTCTGCAAGCCAGAAGGGTAGGGCAGGACATATTTAAAGTGATGAAAGGGAAAAAAATACAACCAAGATTACTCTACCTAGCAAGGATCTCATTCAGACTTGACAGAGAAATTAAAACTTTAACAGACAAGGCAAAAGCTAAGACAATTCAGCACCACCAAACCAGCTTTACAACAAATGCTAAAGGAACTTCTCTAGGCAGGAAACAAAAGAGAAGGAAAAGACCCACAATAACAGACCCAAAACAATTAAGAAAATGGTAAAAGGAACATACATATTGGTAATTACCTTAAATGTAAATGGATTAATGCTCCAACCAAAGGACACAGACTGGCTGAATGGATACAAAAACAGGACTCATATATATGCTGTCTACAACAGACCTACCTCAGACCTAGGGACACATAAAAACTGAAAGTGTGGGGATGGAAAAAGATATTCCATGCAAATGGAAACCGAAAGAAAGCTGGAGTAGCAATACTCATATCAGAAAAAATAGACTTTAAAATAAAGACTCTTACAAGAGACAAAGAAGGACACTACATGATGATCAAGGGATCGATCCAAGAAGAAGATATAACAATTGTAAATATTTATGCACCCAACATAGGAGCACCTCAATACATAACACAAATGCTAACAGCCATAAAAGGGGAAATCGACAGTAACAAAATAATAGTAGGGGACTTTAAAACTCCACTTTCACCAATGGACAGATCATCCAAAAGGAAATACATAAGGAAACACAAGCTTTAATGACACATTAAACAAGATGGACTTAATTGATATTTATAGGACATTCCATCCAAAAACAACAGAATACACTTTCTTCTCAAGTGTTCATGGGACATTCTCCAGGATAGATCATATCTTGGGTCACAAATCAAGCCATGATAAATATAACAAAATTGAAATCGTATCAAGTATCTTTTCTGACCCCAACACCATGAGACTATCAATTACAGGAAAATGTAAAAAATACAAACACATGGAGGCTAAACAATACACTACTAAATAACCAAGAGATCACTGAAGAAATCAAAGAGGAAATCAAAATATACCTAGAAACAAATGACAATGAAAACATGATGACCCAAAACCTATGGGATGCAGCAAAAGCAGATCTAAGAGGGAAGTTTATAGCAATACAATCCTACCTCAAGAAACAAGAAACATCTCAACTAAAAAACCTAACCTTACACCTAAAGCAATTAGAGAAAGAAGAACAAAAAAACCCCAAAGTTAGCACAAGGAAAGAAATCATAAAGATCAGATCAGGAATGAATGAAAAAGGAATGAAGGAAACAATAGCAAAGATCAATAAAACTAAAAGCTGGTTCTTTGAGAAAATAAACAAAGTTGATAAACCATTAGCCAGACCCATCAAGAAAAAAAGGGAAAAGACTCAACAGAATTGGAAATTAAAAAGAAGTAACAACTGACACTGCAGAAGTACAACGGATCATGAGAGATTACTACAAGCAACTATATGCCAATAAAATGGACAACCTGGAAGAAATGGACAAATTCTTCGAAAAGCACAACGTTCCGAGACTGAACCAGGAAGAAATAGAAAATAAAAACAGACCAATCACAAGCACTGAAATTAAAGCTGTGATCAAAAATCTTCCAACGAACAAAAGCCCAGGACCAGATGGCTTCACAGGTGAATTCTATCAAATATTTACAGAAGAGCTAACACCTATCCTTCTCAAACTCTTCCAAAATATAGCAAAGGGAGGAACACTCCCAAACTCATTCTACGAGGCCACTATGATATGAAAACCAAAGATGTCACAAAAAAAGTAAACTACAGACCAATATCAGTGATGAACATAGATGCAAAAATCCTCAACAAAATACTAGCAAACAAAATCCAGCAGATCCCAAAGGTTAAAGCTGGAACAATGTGAGCAATAAAATAAGTAATGTAGTATTGCATTATAATCCAAATTATAAAATAAATATTCACGAGCCCATACTGCTGTAAGTAAATAAATGGGGAAGAATAGACACATCTCCCATGCAGAAATTTTCCAAATAATTTATGTAGATACTCCACTCTAAAGGAGGTGAAGTATAATTCTCCACTTTTTAAATAGGAGCTGTCCATAGTGACTTCTTCCAAAGAATACAGTATGAAAAAGGGAGGGGAAAATTAGTTTTAAAAAGGAAAAATCTGACAAACACTAACTCAAGCCAGGTGATCAAAGTGAACATCAACAGTGAAAAGTCATACTGATAGTACATGCCCTCGACATATGATGAGAATGGCACTTGACCTCTGTTATCTTTTTCCCCAAAATATTACCCCAGACTAATCATGAGATAAACAGCAGACAAATCCCAATTGCAGGACATTTTACAAGTTACCAGACTATCAAGGTCATCAAAAATAAGGAAAGTCTGAGAAATTGTCAAAACCAAGAGGAACCTTAAGAGACAGGACTAATAAAGGAAATATGATTTCCTGGATGGGATTCTGAAACATAAAAATAACATCAATGAAAATCCAAGGACATTTGAATAAAATATCAACTTTTGTTAATAATAAAGTGTTAATTTTTGTTAATTAATTATAACCAATGCACCATCTGAATGAAAGATGTTACTAATAGGGAAGAAAACTGGTTGTGGGGTATCCAGGAACTCTGTACTATCTTCACAATAATTCTAAAACTTCTGAAATAAAATGCTTACTTAAAAAACTAGTGTCCTGGGCTTCCCTGGTGGTGCACTGGTTAAGGATCCGCCTGCCAATGCAGGGGACATGGGTTCGATCCCTGGCTCGGGAAGATCCCACATGCCGTGGAGCAAGTAAGTCCATGCACCACAACTACTGAGCCTGCGCTCTAGAGCCCATGAGCCACAGCTACTGAGCCTGTGTTCCACACTTACTGAAGGCTGCATGCCTAGAGCCCGTGATCCACAGCAAGAGAAGCCACCACAATGAGAAGCCTGTGCACAGCAGCGAAGAGTAGCCCCTGCTCACCACAACTAGAGAAATCCCACATGCAGCAATGAAGACCCAATGCAGCCAAAAATACATAAATAAATAAATAAATTTATTAAAAAATATATATACCTGTGAAAATATGGAGTGGTTTCTATGAAAATTCAAGGAAGTGCTTTGGAAAAGGTTTGTTTCAAAAATCCTGTAGCATTAATTTTATGAAATGATTAGGGAAAACATTTGTAAAAATCTAGGTGATTCCTCTTTCAGATATCTTTGAAAGTGCTTTTAAATTAATGTTATATTTTAAAGAAATACCAAAGTCTGTGCCATAGGTTATGTATTATAATTGCAGTTTATGTAGGGAAGATTATATAGAGTTGTAAACAGTCATCTTAAAGAAAAGAACTTACTGTACATTAAATGATGGCAAGTATTTTTTTTTCTAAGTGAAGGTTTTGATTTTGAAAAAGACATGATATCCTAGTCAATGAATTAATATGTGGCTTCAGTTTTATGCTTGTGCATGTGTGTGTGCACTGCACGTCCATGGCTCACGGTCCTAGCTGCTCCGCGGCATGTGGGATCTTCCCGGACTGGGGCACGAACCCGTGTCCCCTGCATCGGCAGGCGAACTCTCAACCACTGTGCCACCAGGGAAGCCCCCTAAAGATTGTTTTTGATTGAATAATATCCCAGGGTTTTTACTGTACTCCCATATATTGTCAATCATAAAAATAAACATTAGTGGCAAATCATCAACCAAATAAAAAGGACATCTACTGAATGGGAGAAAATATTTGCAAATCATATGCCTGATAAGGGGTTAATATCCAAAATATATAAAAGAACTCATACAACTGAATAGCAGCAAACAAACAATCCAATTTAAAAATGGGCAGAAGATCTGAATAGACAGGTTTTCCAGAGAAGACATACAAATGGCCAGCAGACACATGAAAAGATGCTCAACATCACTAATCATCAGGGAAATGCAGATCAAAACCACAGATACCACCTCACACCTGTTAGAATGTCTGTAATCAAAAAACCAAGATATAACAAGTGTTGGCAAAGGTGTAGAGGAAATGGAACCTTTGTGCATTGTTGGTGGGAACGTTAATTGGTGCAGCCACTGTGGAAAATTGTATGGAGGTCTTCAGAAAATTAAAAACAGAACTACCAAATGGTTCAGCAATTCCACTTCTGAGTATTTATCTAAAGAAAATGAAAACACTAACGTGAAAAGATAACTACACTCCCATGTTCATTGCAGCATTATATACAATAGCCAAGATATGGAAACAACTTAAGTGTCCGTTAGTGGATAAATGGATAAAGAAAATGTGATATACATATACAATAGAATATTATTCAGCTGTAAATAACAGTGAAATCTTGCCATTTGTGACAACATGGATGGACCTCGAAGGCATCTTACTAAGTGAAAGTCAGTCAGGGAAAGGCACATACCATATGATCTCTTATATGTGGAATCTAAACAAAACAAAACAAAGAACAAACAAGCAAAAACAACCAGGATCATAGATACATTGAACAGATTGGTTGCTAGAGACAGGTGGTTGAGGAGACAGGAGAAATGGGTCAAAAAGGTAATAAATATTTTTTTAAAAATCTAAAAGCCAAGTATGTATATTACTGTGTCAATTAATAAGAAAATCAAATTTGCAACATACTTTACAGTTTAAAATAGAACACTCACATGTGTAGTTTCATGAAAATTGTGAGGTAGAGCAATGTATTGCTTCAGGATGAAAAAACCAAAATTTGGAATTACTAATTGATACATCAGAAAAAAGTCCATTTTCAATTAACATTACAATATTTCACTAATTGTGCAGTTACTTTATAAGAGAATATTCCCAATTACTCCCTTCTATCCTTTATAAGATTGCTGTCATTCATTTCACTTATCCTTATTCTATAATTGCAAGTATGTTGTTACTATTATTTATATTATACTATTAGTTATCTAATAAATTAATAATAATATATTTTGCTTTCAAAAAATAAAATAAACATTAGTGTATTTGTTTGTCCTTAGCTTTTATATAGTACACCTTTTCCCCACTTTGTTCTTAAGTATGCTTTGAGTATGTACTCCTTATTGAATGCACAGTAATATATTGTATGAATATACTAGACTTTTTGTGTAATTTCTCCATTTTTGGAAAATGAAACCTATGGCCTTTGAATTTTCTCTCCACATTTTCTTTATCTCTGAGGATGAAGTATCTCTTGTGTTTTTGGGGAAGTATATGACCTCTTCTCATCATTTTCTTTATGTGTTCCAGTCATAAGAAGGAAGCAGTCAACAGGCTCTGAGTTGAATTTCCAGGTTCCTGGAATATATTATATAACAGTCATGCTTAGTCAGGCATTAATTGACAAATATCTATCAAGTTCACGCCTATATTTACCAAGCACTATTCTAGAAACTGACCCCCCAAAATGGCATCATCCTTAAATATGATGGCTAGGTTCCCATTTCTGTGAACCCAGTGCAGAAAGGCACTTACATGAGAAAGGAGAGTTTGTTAAGAGCTGAGTACAGTCACCAAAATGTGCTTACTACAGAAGTAAAATATATAAATATGTTTCTTCTCTGCTTTTACTTATAAAATGTTGAGCAGTGCTTAAGATCATGCATACATTTTCCCGTATGTTCTCTTCTGCATTTCATGGGGCTTTTTGTTTGTTTCACATAGTCTTCACGTGATATTATTTTGGTATGTAGTGCCAATGTAAACACGACTTTATTTTTTCTAATACTTAACTAGTTATCCCTGTACCAGCTATTGAATAATCCAAATTTCCGCCACAAATATTTATCATCCTTGGGTTTGTTTTTAGGTTTTCTATTCTGCTTTTTTTTTTTTTCTCTGCCTGACCATTATTATGTCTATATTATACTATCTTAATTTACGTAGCTTGTTAAAACACCAAGAATTCTTGATTATTTCAGAAAATATTTTGGAGTATGTTTTAGGTACCAAAAATAATTGTCATTATTATTTTATTATATTCACATTAACATAAAAATTGATTTGAAAATATTGTTAATTTTGCAATATTGAGCTTCCCATCTAGATATTTAGTATGCTTTGACTTCATTCCATTCTTCTGTATCATAGTGAAGTTTAAGATTTCTCTTCTTTGGTTTTTATGCATTTCCTGCTAATGTTCTTATATATTGAAATCATTTTAATATACTTATTTTATTAAAGGAATATAGTAAACTATTGATATCTAAAGATTATATCTAAAGATTTATTTGTATAATGCCCTCTAGTTAGAATTTCTACCCAAATTTTATTCTTTCTCAATTAACATATTGGAGCACAAAGTATTCAATCATATTATCTCTAATATTGATTCTTTAGCATTCCTTTTTTCTTACCTCTTAATTATTTTTACTCCCTTGCATTTGCTGGAATTTCAAGAACAGTATGAAGTAATACTGTTGAAAACTTACATAATTTTTTTCTGATATCAATGGAAATACATCTATTGTAAGTATGGGAGATTTGTCTTATATTATAATAATATTATAATATTATATTATATTATAGTTGCTTTGAGAAATATGTTGTGAAGGTTCCTAAAGTCATGTCTGAGCTCAATGGAAACTAATATCATGGTTAGTTAATAATGTCTGTCTTGTATATGGAGGTAAACAAGAAACAAAAATGATACATATTTTTTACCCCTATTTTAGTGTTTAACATTAATTATACATTTTAGTAGAAAAATTGAAACTAGATGCATTAAAAGCTTTGAAATGTTCCAAATATTTCCCACTTTTAAAGTATATGCTAAAGAAATAGTTTTTGATGAGAAAACAGTACAAAAACTCTTTATGTTCAAGAAACCAGACCACAAACGTAACATTATCATTTTACACATTAATATCCAAAGGTGATTATCTCAGAGCAAATCTCCAACCAAGTGAACTGGCTCAGCCAGCGTCATGAGTCTCAGAGGGTCAAAGTACCCCATGGGGACAAGAGACATTATTCATGTCTAGATTTCACCTTAATCCTGACCATTGTGAAGGAAATGTTATCTATCAACTAGGATAAATTAGGATCAGGGAAGAATGTTGGTGCATCCTCAGAAATAAAATATAAATGCAGGAGCTCTATTTATCATCTCATCAGAAAAGAAGTAAGATAAAAAGACACAGTTACCTGTTGTACAACAAAATGCTATTAAACTTAGTGGATTAATACATCACTCATTTTATTACCTGTCCGGGTTCTTTTGGTTGATAGTGTCAGCTTGGCAGTTCTTCTGGTGGCCTCAGTTACAGTCATGAAGGTGCATGAAGGCCCCAACTGATGCTGGAGTCACCTTGAGGTTCAGCTGAGATGCTGGAATGAGTGAATCTCTCTTCCTGTTCATGTAATCACAGTGCCTCTCCTTCCCACATAGCTTTTTACATGGGTCTCTACACATGGTCTCTCCAGCAGTGTAGATGGACTTTCATCATGGAGGGTTAGAGTTTCCAAAAGCAAGAGTTCTATGTGAGGGTGAAGCAGAAGCTGTCAGTCCTCTTAAAGTCAAGGAATGGAACTGGCAAAATGCCAGTGTCCACCATATTTGTTGGTAATTGCAAGCTACAGACTGTCCTTAGAGATTGGCTACCACAGTTGACCCGGCCCCCCAAGTATTAATAGTCTTCTTTCATAAAAAATGCACTCAGACCCAGGAACCCCAAAAGCCTTATCCTACTGTGTCATAAAGCTCACTCTTGAGGCTAAATATATTTACCTTTAAATGAGGTGAGGTGTGGATAACTTTCCTTGGGTATGTACATCTCCTCCTGATCCAAAGACCTGTGAACTAAAATTACAAGTTATTCTGTCCTCCACATACACAGCATAAAATTGTAAAACAGGTTCAGGAGAACTGAACAAATAACAACAGAAGAAGAGAGATGTCAAAATGGGAGACACAAAGCAGTCCCTAGCCATGCTAAAATCCAGCCAGGTATGGGTTGACAGTTGCCCCTGCTCCATTGATTAGCTCTGTTTCTATTCCCTGGTTCTCCTAAACTAAGCTTTGCCCACTGGACTCTTAACTATTCCATTTTTGAGGAAAAATGGTCCATTGTTTACATTTGATTAGCTCTCCTAGCCTGGTTCATGCTTGTAGGAAGTTGGAGAGTCAAAGGTCTCTTTGCATTTTGAATGATGTTTGTACTTCTCTTTTCAAGCTGTGTAACTTCTTTGAAGTCTTTGTAGACTTTCTGTATATCAAATTATAATCCATTCCATTAGACCAAAGTCATACCACAAATCTCTTTGAGACAAACTTCCCTCTGCCTTGGGCTGAGGGTCAACGTGTTGAAGGATAATATTTTAAAAGACTTATAGGAGCCCTCTTATTTAGAAGAGTTGGTCTAAGAAGAATGCCTGTAAAATTCTTAGAAACCTTTGTGTCTAGCTGAGAGGATTTATGAGGCACCATCCTAAATCTTTCTGAGGTCTTACAAAAGAGCATTATGGCCACACCCTTGGGATTTAATCCTGAGACCATATTTTACTGACAGAGCCCTGGATCTGATCTTTTCTCTCGAGCCAGTTCTTATTTTGAGACCTGTGTGAAACAGTTTTATCCTCAAACCCAGCAGGATCTTACATGGAAATGTATTCTCTGGATTCTATTAGAAACTTGTGTTTCTCATTAGTTCATCATTCTGTATCAGATGATAGATAGATAGATAGATAGCCTTATCGAAACTGATTGCACTTTCAAAATTCTGCTCAGAATTCTCCTTACCGAAATACTCAATTCCATTAGGTGTATTTTTCATTTTCCACACTATCATAAGAATCACTGTGGCTTAAATTTTCACCACTACAAAACACTGGTCACTTTTTTCCCTTAGAAACAATTAAAAGTGATGTGGGTAGATCAGCAGCCCTTACAGGATTACCTTAGAAGAGGTCATTGCACGTTCTTCATTCAAGGAGAGATTCACCTCAGATGTGGAAAAAGGGTTGCTTGTACTGGCAAAGGAGGGTCAAAATAATGTAAGGCTTCAAAATCCTCAGCTTCACTGGCAATTGCCCAGATGACACCAGAAGAAGTTTCAGGGGCTCCTTCCCAATCAAAACCTTAACTTTAACAATGGTCTCTGCAAGATCGTGACTATAATTTGTGGAATAATAAAGCGTCCTCTAGGATTAAAGTTTGTGTTTAGTTTTGAGGAGGTCAGTCCTGTGGTTGTTAGCAGACAATGGTTTCTTTGAGGGCAGTTATAGAAGCTTTTTGGATCCTTACCAAAGTATGAACAGATAATTAAAAGCCTAAGCTCATCATCTTATTTCTCCAAGTTTTTCAATGCAATTAGAAGTAACAGATTAAATGCATTATACTCCTTATGTTCATTTATGCCGTCATTTTCACTATTGCAGCAACTTTTTGGTCACCCAAATATTCACTTTCTATAGGCAGTTGTTGCCTTATCATAGTGAAAGCCTCCATAATTTCACAGCCAAGTATTTGGACATGGGGTTTGGGTTGCTATTGGCCATCAGGGCCAAAAAGTTGGGAAGGAGAGATGGACATGTAGTGGCTAAGGACAAAGATAAGCTAAGGACAAAGATAAGCTGCTGGCATGTCTCACTCTGCCTCCAACAATGACATATTCCAAGTATAGTGTCCGCTGCTTCACTTACACATCCTAAATATTATGGTTTTCTTTTTTTTCTTTTCTTTTTTTGACAAATGTCAACCTAGAATCAGAGTTGGTGTTCTACGTAATTTAGTTTCAGATGAGCCAAGTTATTATGATTGGAAACAATCACAATGGATCCATAAAGAGAAGTAGCACTGGCTTAGCCAAGTTGACACATGTTTAGGCAATTTGACACAGACAAGACTGTAATACTTTTATGAGCTCAAGTTATTAGTATTTGTTAATGTTCATTGCCCTGTTTTCACATAATTATAAACAAAATTTATTTTAAGCAAAACAAACAGAAGTCCTCTATTGATATGTTCTGTGTATTGAAGAATTAGAAAATTTGAAGGAAAAAAAACCTGTTCACTATTCAGGTGACAGACTTGGAAAATATAGAATCAGAGATTTGATAAATGAAGTTGTATCATGTAAGCACCATGTATGGGATGTAAAGCGAAGTAAGACAGGAGGATAAGAAGCTGTTGGGAATTGAGAATGGAGCCCTAAAACATGGTAATTGAAATTTAAACAAAGAGGTTCTGTGACAATGACCATATGAGTGTGTGGGGGGTGGGTGGGGGGGTGCACACACTGGAATAGTGAATAAGAAACTTTGTTCCTTGGATCATTCTTGAATATGAGACTTTGCAGTGTGTGAAAGAGAGACTGAAATACAGAGTTTTGTACATAAGCTTATTATAGAATTTACTTCATGCCAATAACTTAGATCTTAAGCATTGCATTTTAGAAAAATAATTTTGTGTTATTTTCTAAAGTTTGCAATCCTATCAATTTAAAATGAAATGAAATTATTTCTGTGTATCTAAATGGGTACCTTTAAATGATTATACAAGTTATTTTAAAATGAGTGGTACAGGGTCTTCTTAGGAAAAGCACTAGACATTTGATGGAAGAGCTGAAGAGCACAAAAGAGACAATGATTGATTTTAACTAGTCACGCTTTTAACCTGTTAGAACTTGAAGTCCAGCAGACTCTGAGATAGTCAAAGATGATTTAAGAAATAACAGACACAGGAAAGCCACAGTGAAACAGATGCTGCAAAAGCATTGCAGTGAACAAATACATCTCAAAAAGAAAGCAATCATCCTTTACTCTTTGTAATATGTTGCAATCATCCACATGATTATAAACAAGTGATAGTACCAGAAAAATAAAAAGTGATTTTTGTTGCTTGCATCTGTCAGCTTTCCTTCCCATTAGTTTTTTTTTTTCCCAGATGCACATGTGAACTTTACATCAGGTCAGTGTTCAACTAAAGCAAGAGCTTCTTGTAAGAGTGATGCTTTGATTTGCCCTTTTAACACAACTCTTAAGGGACAATTACAGGGATTTTTCTGGGAAAGATGGAGCAAAGGGATTCAGGGAATATTAGAAAGTGAAGTCTTATCAGTAGAACAACACTTTTATGTAACTGAAGTTACATCAACAAGTATTACAGTCTTAGAACTATGTGTCTTTTCTATATTATTTGTTCTGTGCAGTTTTGTTTCAGTATATGGAAATAAATGGGAGAAAATAGGATATTGTATTAGTTCGCTAGGGCTGCCATAACAAAATACTACAAACTGGGTGGCTTAAAAACAGAAATTTGTTTTCTTTATAGTTCTGGAGGCTGGAAGTCCAAGATCAAGGTGCCAGGAAGCTTGATTTCTCCTGATGCCTCTCTCCTTAGCATGCAGGTGGTCCTCCCTCTTTACACTTGCACACTTGGTGTTTCTTCTTCCTCTCCTCCTCCTCCTTCTCCTCCTCCTCCCCCCTCCTCCTCCTCCTCTTCCTCCATAGATTTCATGATACATACTCTGTTTTTGATTCTCATATCAATAGCATAGGATTCATATTATTATTACTACTCTCAAATAACAAGATAAAGCTCAGAGAGATTTAGTGAATTGCCCTTTTTTATTCAGGAAGAAGGTGCCATGCCAGGATATGACCCTAGTTTTGCTGACTTTTCCACTCTCTACTAAAACTGCCTCTGGATTTTATTCAAGAAATGTTAATAAGCTGTGAATCAACGTCAGGAATTGGCAGATGGTGCCTAGCTATACACATTATTCAGCTTAATTATATTTAATTAGAATGATCAAAATGTGTGTGTAGGAATACAGATGTGTATTTAAAAACTCACTAGCTTTATTAATATGAGACTTGAATAGTCAACTATATTGTATCTTTCAAAATCTTAATTTCTTATAAATTCCTTTTAGAAGTTTTTTTTTAATTAGAAACTTGATTATAAAGCTAAACTTCTACAAATACGCACTGTGTACACAATTCTAGCTAGTGTTCATAGTGAAAGACAGACATAATGTCTTTTTAAAATTGAATTGTCAAAAGTAATTCCCTATCTTTAAAAAACATAAGCTACAATTTAGCACAAGAAATCTAAAGAGAATACAGATCACATTGGCCCAAATATTACATGGATTTTTAACATGTGATGTACACTATACACTAGGCATTGATTTATTTTAATTGTGAATATATTAAATGGAATCCCAGAAATCTATGCAGTCCCTTAACTAAAGCAATGAATTCCATGAAGTTCAGTTGAAAAATAAAAGAGGAAAAATTTTCAGTCATTCTTTAATATTGGAACCAGGTAGGCCTGCTGACTATTGACCTCCAGCCTTTATCACGTACTCAGATGTCCCATAAAGGCAGAGGCAACTAGACTCCATTCTCTGTGTTCTACCTGAAGTCCTCATTCTTGTTTGTTTTTCCTTTGTTTCATGTTATAAAAGCACCTCTCAAACTTACCCTTTCAGTTAAATTATTTGTTTTAAGTCTATCTGTTTTTGTCTGATTCTAAGCTTTTTCTGACTCTTTAGCTGAACCCATCATTGTCAGTGGGCACATCTCACTTCATCTCAGTACATGGCACATGTACTGAGCACATGTACTCATGTACATGTGCACATGTACTCAGCACATGGTACAAATTACTGTATTCTTAATTACATCCAGTGGTTGAGTAAGAGGAAACTGCTATTCTTAAGTGCCTATGTTTCACCAGGCACAAACTAGTTGATTTATATACATTTAACCCTTTTAACAACTTAATGAAGTAGAATATATTATTTATGATTTAACTATTATTTTCGGAAAGTTGAAATACTGAGATAATTTAAGAAGCTTGCTCAAGGCACATACATAGCAGAACTGAGAAAAAAGTCTATACATTAAAATGTTGGGAAAAGAGCATAGACATTGTAGAAATAATAGAGCTTAGTTGAAGTATCAGCTCTGCCACTTACCATTGAAACCTTAGTTTTCTCATTTCTAAAATGAAAATATAAATTATATTTATCTTAGAGTATAGCAAGAATTAAATGGAAAAAAACAGGGAAGGTTCTTATTATTTGGAACAAGTTATGCTATCAATCATCATTGCTTATTTTTTATGGTTGCACTATTATCCCACCATTCAACACTACTGAATTACTTGAAGAATAAATAAGGTTGCTTTAGGATAATAGCAGCTGATTAAATCTGAATTTCTCAACATGTCCTTCCAGATGAGCATGGTATTAACAAATAAAACAGAAGAAATATGAAATAAAAACACATGTTTCACCACTTAGCTACACTAGAAGGCAGAGATTTTTCACAAATGCAATTATTTATAAAGAAATAACAGATTTCAATAATGCATTTTGTGGGTGCAGGGAATGAGGGAGAGGAGACTTAAGAGACTCTCAAAAGAGGAGAAAAGAGTGGAGGTCTTAGACAAAGCACAGATAAAGTCACCCACAGAATCTTAAAACCAAGGTCAAAATACTGAACACACATCTGGGAGTTGGTAGTTCACAACACTAGCTACGTAGAAGGGGGTTCAAAGAGACCTAGGCCAACAGTGACACTCTCAGAGAAGCATTGTTTTCTCTAGGAGAAAAGGAGCTATTTAGAGGTAAGTGGTGCTTCTCATAGAAATGGCAAGGATGGACTAGAAGACAGAATGGAATACCCTGAAATAGGCAAAAGTCAGACCAACTGTATATGAAGCTCCTGTAGTAAGTAACCATAGAGAGAATGTAAATCAGATGATTAAAATTTCTCACAACAAAAGACCTTCAAAATGAAAGATGATAACTTTCCAAATCTTCAAACAAACATGAACAAATATTAAACAGGAATGGAATCAGCAATTCAAAACTTAAGAGTGAATTTGCATTTTAAAAAACACAGCATGAAATACAAGATTTGATTGAACTCAAGAAGAAAAATTTATTAAACGTTAATCTCATCATTAAAATGAAAAATAAATTACAAAATGCCCAAGAGAGGTAGATTTGAATGATAATTTAGTAAGGGCCTTTGAAGAAAGATAGGAAAAAAACAGCCAGTAGAATAAAAATTAGATCCTAAAAAGGATCAGATCAAAAGTGACTGAAATGAAAAACGGGAAAACAAAATCCAACATATATAATTGGATGATGTGCAGAAGAAAAAGAAAACAAAGAACCAGAATAATGCTTAAAATTAGAATACAAGAATAATGTTCTTACCAAAACATCCACATGGACTTGGGAAAATTGGCCTGGAACAATCCACTGCAAGACACAATTTAGTAAAATTATTGAGCCAAAAATCATAATATAGATGTGTATAAGTTACTTATAACATGTATAAGTTTCTATGTACCCAGCAACCACCTATATGGAGCAGAAACTACAGAGGATGGGGGAAGAAAAGGAAATACTCTCATAATCAAATACCAAATACTTTAACATAAGATTCCCAGTGCAATATATGTCAAGCAGTGATCTTAAATTCCTAACTAAAAATGCTAGAGAAAGATCAACAAAGCAATCCAAAAGAAAACACAATAAAATAATAAATAGTAGATAACAGAAAATATAGATAACAGAAAAGTAGTAGATCATATTAATAAATGAAATCATGGTTTTTTGAACAGAGTTGACAAATCAGTAAATAATTTGATTAATAAAAGAGACAACACAGATGTAGAAAATAAATGACAAATGGAAAATATCCACACATAAGAAATTTTTAAAATCTTAATTTTCTACCTACTATTTAGTACATATCTATACAATAAATTTGAAGAACAACCTAGACAAACTAGATAATTCCCTAGCCAGATACAATTTACCAAAAAGAATCACAACAAAGATTGAAGCATTAAAGAGACCAATTTGCACATATATGGACACATGGAACGTTATCAAGGGAACATCCCATTTAAAAAGCACTAGTACTAGATGGTTTTACAAGGAAATTCAACATATTTTTGGAGAACAGATAGTATTTTTTTTATACAGCAGGTTCTTATTAGTTATCTATTTTATACATATTGGTGTATATATGTCAATCACAATCGTCCAATTCATCCCACCGCCACCAACCCCACTTTCCCTGCTTCATGTACATATGTTTGTACTCTACATCTGTGTCTGTATTTCTGCCTTGCAAACCAGTTCATCTGTACCATTTTTCTAGATTCCACATATATGCATTAATATATGATATTTGTTTTTCTCTTTCTGACTTACTTCACTCTGTATGACAGTCTCTAGGTCCATCCATGTCTCTACAAATGACCCAATTTCATTCCTTTCTGGGCTGAGTAATATTCCATTGTATATATGTACCACATCTTCTTTATCCATTTGTCTGTCGATGGGCATTTGGGTTGTTTCCATGACCTGGCTATTGTAAATAGTGTTGCAATTAACATTAAGGTGCATGTGTCTTTTTGAATTATGGTTTTCTCTGGGTACATGCAAAGTAGTGGGGTTGCTGGGTCATATGATAGTTCTATTTTTAGTTTTTTAAGGACGCTCCATTCTGTTCTCCGTAGTAGCTGTATCAATTTTACATACCCACCAACAGTGCAAGAGGGTTCCCTTTTCTCCACACCCTCTCCAGCATTTGTTGTTTGTAGATTTTCTGATTATGCCCATTGTAATCAGTGTGAGGTGATACCTCATTGTTGTTTTGATTTGCATTTCTCTAATGATTAGTGATGTCAAACAGCTTTTCATGTGCCTCTTGGACATCTGTATGTCTTCTTTGGAGAAATGTCTATTTAAGTCTTCTACCCATTTTTTGATTGGGTTGTTTGTTTTTTTAATATTGAGCTGCATGAGCTGTTTATATATTTTGGAGATTTATCCTTTGTCCATTGATTCATTTGCAAATATTTTCTCCCATTCTGAGGGTTGTCTGTTCATCTTGTTTATGGTTTCCTTTGCTGTGCAAAAGCTTTGAAGTTTCATTAGGTCCCATTTGTTTATTTTTGTTTTTATTTCCATTGCTTTAGGAGGTGGGTCAAAAAAGATCTTGCTGTGATTTATGTCAAAGAGTGTTCTTCCTATGTTTTCCTCTAAGAGTTTCATACTGTCTGGCCTTACATTTAGGTCTTTAATCCATTTTGAGTTTATTTTTGTGTATGGTATTAGGGAGTGTTCTAATTTCATTCTTTTACATGTAGCTGTCCAGTTTTCCCAGCACCACTTATTGAAGAGACTGTCTTTTCTCCATTGTATATCCTTGCCTCCTTTGTCCTCGATTAGTTGACCATTTGTGTGTAGGTTTATCTCTGGGCTCTCTATCCTGTTCTATTGATCTATATTTTTGTTTTTGTGCCAGTACCATACTGTCTTGATTACTGTAGTTTTGTAGTATAGTCTGAAGTCAGGGAGCCTGATTCCTCTGGCTTCGTTTGTTTCCCTCAAGACTGCTTTGGCTATTCGGGGTCTTTTGTGTCTCCATACAAATTTTAAGATTTTTTTGTTCCAGTTTTGTAAAAAATTCCATTGGTAATTTGATAGGGATTGCATTAAATCTGTAGATTGCTTTGGGTAGTATAGTCATTTTCACAGTATTGATTCTTCCAATCCTAGAACATGGTATATCTCTCCATCTGTTTATATCATATTTAATTTCCTTCATCAGTGTCTTATAGTTTTCTGCATACAGGTCTTTTGTCTCCCTAGGTAGGTTTATTCCTAGGTATTTTATTCTTTTTGTTGCACTGGTAAATGGGAGTGTTTCCTTAATTTCTCTCTCAGATTTTTTTATCATTAGTGTATAGGAATGCAAGAGATTTCTGTGCATTAATTTTGTATTCTACAACTTTACCAAATTATTTGATTAGCTCTAGTAGTTTTCTGGTGGCATCTTTAGGATTGTCTATGTATAGTATCATGTCATCTGCAAACAGTGACAGTTTTACTTTTTCTTTTCCAATTTGTATTCCTTTTATTTCTTTTTCTTCTCTGACTGCCATGGCTAGGACTTCCAAAACTATGTTGAATAATGGTGGCAAGAGTGGACATCCTTGTCTTGTTCCTGATCTTAGAGGAGGTGCTTTCAGTTTTTCACCATTGAGAATGATGTTTACTGTGGATTTGCCGTATATAGCCTTTATTATGTTGAGGTACGTTCCCTCTATGCCCACTTTCTGTAGAGTTTTTATCATAAATGGGTGTTGAATTTTATCAAAAGCTTTTTCTGCATCTATTGAGATGATCATATGGTTTTTCTCCTTCAGTTTGTTAATATGGTGTATCACATTGATTGATTTGTGTATATTGAAGAATCCTTGCATCCCTGGGATAAATCCCACTTGATCATGGTGTATTATCCTTTTATTGTGTTGTTGGAATCTGTTTGCTAGTATTTTGCTGAGGATTTTTGCATCTGTATTCATCAGTGATATTGGTCTGTAATTTTCTTTTTTTGTAGTAACTTTGTCTGGTTTTGGTATCAGGGTTATGGTAGACTCATAGAATGAGTTTGGGAGTGTTCCTTTCTCTCCAACTTTTTGGAAGAGTTTGAGAAGAATGGGTGTTAGCTCGTCTCTAAATGTTTGATAGAATTCACCTGTGAAGCCATCTGGTCCTGGATATTTGTCTGTTGGAGGATTTTTAATTGCAGTTTCAATTTTATTACTTGTGATTGTTCTGTTCATATTTTATGTTTCTTCCTGGTTCAGTCTTGGAAGGTTATACCTTTCTAAGAATTTGTTCATTTCTTCCAGGTTGTCCATTTTATGGGCATAGAGGTGCTTATAGTAGTCTCTTATGATCCTTTGTATTTCTGTGGTGTCCATTGTAACTTCTCCTTTTTCATTTCTAATTTTATTGATTTGAGTCCTCTCCCTCTTTTTCTTTGTGAGTCTGGCTAAAGTTTTATGAATTTTGTTTATCTTCTCAAAGAACCAGCTTTTAGTTTTATTGATCTTTGCTACTGTTTTCTTTGTTTCTATTTCATTTATTTCTGCTCTGATCTTTATGATTTCTTTCCTTCTACTAACTTTGGGTTTTGTTTGTTCTTTCTGTAGTTCGTTTAGGTGTAAGGTTAGATTGTTTATTTGAGATATTTCTTGTTTCTTGAGGTAGGATTGTATTGCTATAAACTTCCCTCTAAAACTGCTTTTGCTGTATCCCATAGGTTTTGGATTGGTCATGTTTTCATTGTCATTTGTCTGTAGGTAATTTTTGATTTCCTCTTTGAGTTCTTCAGTGATCTCTTGGTTATTTAGTAATGTATTGTTTAACCTCTGTGTGTGTGTGTTTTACGTTTTTTTCCCTGTAATTTATTTCTGATCTCATGGCGTTGTGGTCAGAAAAGATGCTTGATATGATTTCAATTTTCTTAAGTTTACGAATACTTGATTTGTGTCCCAAGATGTGATCTCTCCTGGAGAATATTCCATGTGCACTTGAGAAGAAAGTGTAATCTGCTGTTTTCAGATGGAATGTCCTATAAATATCAATTAAATTTACCTGGTCCATTGTGTCACTTAAAGCTTGTGTTTCCTTCTTAATTTTCAGTCTGGATGATCTGTCCATTGTTGTAAGTGAGGTGTTAAATTTTCCCACTATTACTGTGTTACTGTCGGTTTCCTCTTTTATAGCTGTTAGCGTTTGCCTTATATATTGAGGTGCTCCTATGTTGGGTGCATATATATTTATAATTGTTATATCTTCTTCTGGGATTGATCCTTTGATCAATATGTAGCATCCTTCCTTGTCTCTTGTAACATTCTTTATTTTAAAGTCTATTTTGTCTGATATGAGTATTGCTACTCCAGCTTTCTTTTGATTTCCATTTACATGGAATATGTTTTTCAATCCCCTCACTTTCAGTCTGTATGTCCTAGGTCTGAAGTGGGTCTCTTGTAGAAGCATATACATAGGTCTTGTTTTTAATCCATTCAGTGAGCCTCTGTCTTTTGGTTGGAGCATTTAATCCATTCACATTTAAGGTAATTATCGATTTGTATGTTCCTATTACCATTTTCTTAATTGTTTGGGGTTTGTTTTTGTTGGTTCTTTTCTTCTCTTGTGTTTCCCACTTAGAGAAGTTCCTTTAGCATTTGTTGTAGAGCTGGCTTGGTGGTGCTGAATTCTCTTAGCTTTTGCTTGTCTCAAAGCTTTTGATTTCTCTGTCGAATTTGAATGAGATCCTTACCCGGTAGAGTAATTTTGGTTGTAGGTTCTTCCCTTTCATCACTTTAAATATATCGTGCCACTCCCTTCTGGCTTGTGGAGTTTCTGCTGAGAAATCAGCTTTTAACCTATGGAAGTTACCTTGTATGTTATTTGTCATTTTCCCTTGTTGCTTTTAATAATTTTTCTTTGTTTTTAATTTTTGTCAGTTTGGGTAATATGTGTCTCAACATGTTTCTCCTTGGGTTTATCCTGCCTGGACTCTCTGCACTTCCTGGACTTGGGTGGCTATTTCCTTTCCAGTGTTAGGGAAGTTTTCGACTATAATCTCTTCAGATATTTTCTCAGGTCCTTTCTCTCTCTCTTCTCTTTCTGGGACCCCCTATAATGTGAATGTTGGTATGTTTAATGTTGTCCCTGAGGTCTCTTAGGCTGTCTTCCTTTCTTTTCATTCTTTTTTTCTTTATTCTGTTCCACAGCATTGAATTCCATCATTCCGTCTTCCAGGTCACTTTTCCGTTCTTCTGCCTCAGTTATTCTGCTATTGATTCCTTCTAGTGTATTTTTCATTTCCATTATTGTATTATTCATATCTGTTTGTTTGTTCTTTAATTCTTCTAGGTCTTTGTTAAACATTTCTTGCATCTTCTTGGTCTTTGCCTCCATTCTTTTTCCGAGGTCCTGGATCATCTTCACTATCATTATTTTGAATTCTTTTTTCTGGAAGGTTGCCTATCTCCACTTCATTTCATTGTTTTTCTGGGGTTTTATCTTGGTCCTTCATCCAGTACATAGTCCTCTACCTTTTCATTTTGTCTGTCATTCTGTGAATGTGACTTTCATTCCACAGGCTGCAGGATTGTAGTTTTTCTTTGAGAACAGTTAATATTAATTCTACCTAACTTTAAAGCATAAAAAAAGAGAGAAAAATTTCAAATGTATTTTATGAACGAAGTATTAAATTCATAAATAAACCTGACAAAGATAGCATGAAAATAACAGGATGGATATCATTTATGCATATTGACACAGCACCTCAAAAATAAAATAGTAGCCAATAAATCAGATTAGAGATGGTATCTTGATGTGATACTAATAAAATATTGTATGTCAATTATACATCAATAAAAATAAATATCCAAAAAACAGTGCTTAGCTCATTGGGATGTTGGAAGGATTAAAAGTGTTTATGGGGCTTCCCTTGTGGCACAGTGTTTGAGAGTCCGCCTGCTGATGCAGGGGACACAGGTTCATGCCCCAGTCTGGGAAGATCCCACATGCCACGGAGCGGCTGGGTCCTTGAGCCATGGCCACTGAGCCTATGCGTCTAGAGCCTGTGCTCCGCAATGGGAGAGGCCACAACAGTGAGAGGCCCGCATACCGAAATAAATAAATAAATAAAATAAAAGTGTTTATGACTCTGAAGTGTTAGAAAAGTGCTTAGCTCAATAAATATTGACCATTACTGTTGAATAAACAAAACATTAAATGGGTATTTATGACACACACACACACACACACACAAAGAGATTATGCTAGGATTTGTGCTTATGACCATGATTTTGTCAGAAGACCCAGATTTACCTTCTGGCCTTAGACAGCAGAACTGTGTGTGAAAAGAAGAAAAATTAGTTTAGTTCCCTAAATGTCCCACTATACTACTTGGAGAGTGTTCAGATCCCAGTACAAGGAGTGGTAATTCAAAGAGAACCAATGGTCTTGCCTATAGAGATGATAAAGATATTATTTGGAAAAGACATCGTAGCTAGAATTGTAAATTAGAATATCCTGAGAGGTATTTTCATAGAGATCTTTGAAGATCTAAAAAAAATTCCCCTCAAATTTTTGGCTGAAAACTAATCCACACATGTGTGATGGAAACTATGTGAGAAAGGGAAAAGAATCACTGGAGAGCAATATACTAAAATACTCTCGTAGTTTACAGAGAATAGATTTGTTTCCACCTTTCAGAATGAAAAGACCTCTGAATGTATAGGTAGTGAGGTGGAGTGCTCAGATCTATTATAAACACATTTCATTTGTTTAATAAACATAGAGGAAAACACTGAATATGATGAGAAAAATGTACTGAAAATTCAAATGGAATGCTGGAGATCAAAAATACAATAGCTGAGAAAGAAAAAAAAAACACACTGGATAGGTTAAACAGTAAATTTGAAACAACAGAAGAAAATACCAGTGAAGTTTTGAAATATTCAAAATGGAATAAGAGAGCAAAGGAATTAAAATCAGTAGGCAAACCTCAGTAAGCTGTAGGTCAATATCACGTAGTCTAGCATACATTCAGTTCAAGCCGTTGAAGCCAGAAGTTGGGACAGAAAAAAAATTGAAGAAATAATGGCCAAAATGTTCCAAATGTGAAGAAAATTATACATGGATAGATTCAAACAGTTCAAGAAACCACAATAAATTTAGGGTAAAGAAAATCACATCAAAGCTCATAATAATTAAATAGCTGAAAATCAGAGATAAAGAGAAAATATTAAAGGCAGTCAGAAATGTGACACATATAGACTGCAGATAAACAAACAAATATGTGATAAACAAATCCTTTTCTTATAATAGAATGCTAACAAATATAGAATAGATTATGAATTGGAAAGCTACTGTTTTAGAATTAATGTAGTAAATTGTATTCTGGTAAAAATCATTGATGGGTACTAAAACCATAGAGTGGAGGGATTGATGTGGAATGGGATATTTATACAACCTCAGATAGCCCATCCCATAAATTCATTAATGACAGAAGGAAAAATTGTATCTAAGTGGTGAAGGAATCAGAAACTACTATAGCACGTCTTATGGTGTGTTGGACAGACTTTTAGATGGCTACCAATTATACTCTCCTCCTGGTAGTCATGCCTTGTCTAAACCCATTTCTTTGGGTGTGGACAGAAACTGCTACTCAAATCAATAGAATACAGCAATGATTGTAGAATACCACTTATAAGAGAACATTAGATAAGGCTGTAACTCATCTTGGTAGTAAACTCTTTCACTTGCTGATTTTGATAAAAGAAGCTGCTGTATTATGAGCTGCACTACTGAGAGATCCATTGGAAATATGGGAAGCCTCAGACAATTAGCCAGCAAGAAACTGAGGCCCTCAATCCTGTGGCCTGCAAGCGTCTGAATTCTCCTAATAACCAAGTGAGATTTGAAGGAGATCCTTTTACAGTTGATCATTGAAATGACATCACAGCCTCAATTGACATCTTGACTGTAGCAAAGATTCTGAAGCAGAGGACCCAGTTCAGTCTAGTCTTCAGACCCAGTGAAACTGTCATACAAGAAATGTGTGTACTTTAAGCTGCTAATTATGTGGCCCTATTGTTATACAACAGTGGATAATTAATACAACAAGCAATCAAAATTAACCTCATGAATAAGAGATAAATAAAAATTATATGCTACCAGACGTGAGACTCTGAAAAAGACACATCATTTATGTAGTGTCCAAGCCCAAAATGCATAACTTGGATCTCTTCATAGCAGAACATCAGCAATACCCAAGTTGATGAATATTTTATAAAATTACTAGTTGTATTCTTTAATGGCACAAAAGAAAGAAAATATAAGAAACTGCTCTAGGTTGAAAGCAACTAAATAGACATAACAGCTAAATACGGTTTCTGATCCTAGACTGGATCTTATGTTAGAAAATAAATAACTATAAATCATATCTTTGTGGCAGTTGATGAAATTGGAATATTCAATGTTAGAGTATGTAAGAGGTGTATTGATGTTAAATTTCTTAAATTTTTTACTATATCGTGTGTTATGTAATTAAATACTTTTGGTTTTAGGAAATGCATGCTGAAGTATTATAAGTTTATAAATCTACTGTATGATTTTATAAAGAAAGGATAATAAGGCAAATGTGGGAAAGTGTTAAAATTAATAATCTGCAGAAAATATTCAGTTATTTTTTACAATTTTTTGCAAATTTTCTCTTTTAAATTATTTTAAAATAAAATGGCAAAAATAATGATAAACAGGCATTCAGGTGTTTTTCGACACATTGTATTACACTGAGAAACCTAATAGAACTTAAGATTTCAAAGGACTTAACCAAGGGACTATCACACATTGAGCCCTATATATCTTTAGTTACAAATGCACAAACTATCAATGCCTTTTAGCTTCTACTAGCTTGCAGAAATCTTGACATGTAGAGTTAGTAAAAAATTCAATTTTTCTCTATTCCTAGTTTAGAGAGTATCCTAATGCATTTTATCAAAAGCTAATTAAAATTCCATGCCACTGTTAAAAGAATATGAACACGAATTTAGCAAAGGTAGATAAATCACTAGGACACTGGGAATTGACTGCAAAGGAAAAGAACTTGAATATTGCAGCAAAACTAGGCCATCTATTCACTTCAGCAGGAATCTATCACTTATAATTTATCTGCAGGGCTGCTTGAGAAAAGAGATGGAAAGCCACTGTATCATTATCATCACCATACAATTACTTATGTGTTAATTGGTAATAAAGCGTGGTGATATGCACTGAAAAGTAGAATGGGAGAAGGATCAGAATAGGATTTGGAAAGAGAAAAATTTTAGTTGTAGGCAAGACACAAATAAACGATTTTCTCACTACAACTTCTGTCTCTCTGATCCCCAGACTTGAAAAAAATGCATTCGGATTTTACTAAATTACTGTTGCTTTCTCTAGTAGTTACAGTGACATTTAAAGTTTTGAAGCATGTATACACTCTACATTATTTTTATCTGAAATTTCGAAAATGTTATTTAATGACATAGCAACTTCAAAATCAAAAGTTTTTAAAAATTGGTGGAAGGCTGATCATCAAAAAATCTACAAACAGTAAATGCTGGAGAGGGTGTGGAGAAAAGGGAACCCTCTTGCACTGTTGGTGGGAATGTAAATTGATACACCCACTATGGAGAACAGTATGGAGGTTCCTTAAAACTAAAAATAGAACTACCATATGACCCAGCAATCCCACTACTGGGCATACACCCTGAGAAAACCATAATTCAAAAAGAGTCATGAGGCTTCCCTGGTGGCACAGTGGTTGAGAGTCCGCCTGCCGATGCAGGGGACACGGGTTCGTGCCCCGGTCCAGGAAGATCCCACATGCCGCAGAGCGGCTGGGCCGGTGAGCCATGGCCGTTGAGCCTGTGCGTCCGGAGCCTGTGCTCCGCAACGGGAGAGGCCACAACAGTGAGAGGCCTGCGTACCGCAAAAAAAAAAAAAAGAAAAAAAAGAGAGTCATGAACCACAATGTTCGTTGCAGCTCTGTTTACCATAGCCAGGACATGGAAGCAACCTAAGTGTCCACTGACAGATGAATGGATAAAGAAGATGTGGCACATATATACAATGGAATATTACTCAGCCATAAAAAGAAACGAAATTGAGTTATTTGTAGTGAGGTGGATGGACCTAGAGTCTGTCATACAGAGTGAAGTAATTCAGAAAGAGAAAAACAAGTACCATATGCTAACACATACATATGGAATCAAAAAAAAAAATGGTTCTGAAGAACATAGGGGCAGGACAGGAATAAAGATGCAGACGTAGAGAATGGACTTGAGGACACGGGGAGGGGGAAGGGTAAGCTGGGATGAAGTGAGAGAGTGGCATGGACATATATACACTACCAAATGTAAAATAGCTACTGAGAAGCAGCCATATAGCACAGGGAGATCAGCTCGGTGCTTTGTGACCACCTAGAGGGGAGGGAAAGGGAGGGTGGGAGGGAGATGCAAGAGGGAGGAGATATGGGGATATATGTATATGAATAGCTGATTCACTTTGTTATAAAGCAGAAACTAACACATCATTGTAAAGCAATTATACTCCAATAAAGATGTTAAAAAAAAAAACCCTTCAGGCTATATAATATCTTTTCTTTTTTTTTTAATATTACTGACTCTGGAGTTAGACATTAAGTGCAATCATATAATCCTATTTCTTCAATCAATAACAGAATTTTTAGAAATTTGTTATAATTATGGAGTATTTGAACCTGTTTATCAAAGGACTGACAATTCAACCACAGTAGGAGCAATGATCTCTTGATATGTTTACTGTAGTCTAATACTGCTCAAAAATTAATCAACTCCTTTGAAAAAAAAATGGTGGCAGACTGGATGGCTCAAGAGATGTTAGTAGGTTATACACTATCTTTGATTTCTAGGTCACCACTTTAAATCCATTGTGCTTAATGACTATGGCTGTTCAAAGTGAAATGAACTGGTGAGTTTAGCAGAGTTCAACAGTTCTCTAGTCACCCCTATGACTTAGCAAGCAAGTTAAGAGATTCAGGTTAGAAACATGGGTTTGAGATTTTGACTTTATAATTATCAATCACTTTTAACTTTATAAACAATTAACTGCCTTCTTTTAGCCTTAATTTCTTTACTTTTAAAATTTACATATAAATGAGTATTTAATACATTGTCTATACTGAATTGTTTTATTAAATAAATATTTTATGTGACACAGAAACATTTATTGAAGGTCTACTAAGGGACAAATACTGTAGTTCACATTACTTCATTTAATTTCATGTAATGCTCATAACTTGCTGTGAGGTAGTTGTTCTTGTTCTTAATAAAAGGAAAAAAACACCTTGAAGACATTATGCAGCTTCTCTAAGACACATGGCTATTTTTTTTTTTTAAAGTAAGTCCCAAAGCTGAAAGTCATTCATTTAATTATTAAGTCAGCAAGCATGACTGGCCCAACTTGCTTCTGTTCAAATATTCTCCAGAGCACTGGAGAGACAGTGGTAGACAAAATAGGCAAAGACCAGTCTCTTGGGAGCAAGACAGTCAATAAACATGTCAATAATAACATTTTAGATGCTAATAATATTATGAAGACTATAAATATTGAATACAGAGTGAGGGGGCATGTTTTGCATAAAATGATTCAGACAAAAATAAGAACATGACCTTTGACCAGAGACCTGAATAATGACAAGGAACCACATGGTACAAATCTGAACTAATAGTATAAGAGCTTTCCAAGCAGGGGGAAGTGTGAAGTTCTGCAACAGAAATGACTTTGATCATTTGAAGAAAAAGGGGGCTTGCATGCCTGGAGAGCAGTGAGCAGGAGAGTCCCTGTAATAAACAGTGTCAAAAAGGCATTGCCTTTGAGTGTGGGGATGAGAACTGAGTGTTAAACCCTTGGAATAATGACTGGGCAGAGAAGGTATGTTGACTGGTCCTCTCAGAAGCAGACACTGAGAAGGAATTAGGAGTACAAGTGACTTACTGTAAATCATTGCATGGGAAACATAAAAGAGGGAAGAAGCAGAGTTAAGCAGAGAAAGCCTCCAGACTGATGCAGATCTGATAGAGAATGGTAGAAGAAGCAGGATTGAGCAGGGAGAGCTTCAGACTATGAACTGGATCATGATGCAGATCTGATGAAGTGTTGGCCAATCCAATGGGGAACTCCCAAGCAAAAGTTGCCCGTGAGGGATTAATGTCATGCTCGGGCATTGGCTGGGCTGCCCCTGGGTGAGTGTAACCTCAGCTCAAATTGAGGAGGATCTTGAAGGCACTGTAGCTGGAGACTAATAACTGACTGCACTCCTTGCAGATGAATGTCAAGTTACTTCTTGAAGGGAGATTCGGACAGTGTGCCTCTGTAGCTGCCATAGGGGCGATATTCGGTATACTTCCGGCATACTGCCATTCTCTTTATTTGTTTATTTTATTGAAGTATAATTGATGTACAATATTCTGTTAGTTTCAGTTGTACAGCATAGTGATTCAATATTTTTATAGATTATACTCCATTTAAAGTTATTACAAAACAATGGCTGTATTTCCCTGTGCTGTACTTGCTGCTTATCTATTTTATACATAGTAGTTTGTATCCCCTAATCCGATACCCCTATCTTGCCCCTCCCACCTTCCCTTTCCCCACTGGTGTCCACTAGTTTGTTTTCTACATTTGTGAGTCTGCTTCTGTTTTGTTATATACATCCATTTGTTTTGTTTTTTAGATTCCACAGATAAGTGATAACATACAGTATTTTGTCTTTGTCTGATTTATTTCACTAAGCATAATACTCTCTAGGTCCATCCATGTTGTTGCAAATGGCAGAATTTCATTCTTTTTTATGGCTGAGTAATATTCCATTGTACATATATACCACATCTTCTTTATCCATTCTTCTGTTGATGGGCACTTGGTGTGCTTCCATATCTTGGCTATTGTAAATACTGCTGCTATGAACATTGGGGTGCATGTATCTTTTCAAATTAGTGATTTGGGGGGTTTTTGGCAGGGGGATATATACCCAGGAGTAGGGTTGCTGGATCATATGATAGTTCTATTTTTAATTTTTGGAGGAACCTCCATATTGTTTCCCATAGTGGCTGCACCAATTTACATTCCCACCGACAGTGTACATGAGTTCCCTTTTTTCCACATCCTCCCCAACATTTCTTATTTATAGACTTTTTGATGATAGCTATTCTGACAGGTGTGAGCTGATATCTCATTGCGGTTTTGATTTGCATTTCTCTGATCATTAATGATGTTGAGCATCTTTTCATGTGTTTGTTAACCATCTGTATGTCTTCTTTGGGAAAATGTCCATTCCGGCCATCTGCCCATTTTTTAATCAGGTTATTTGTTTCTTTGATATTGAGTTGTATGAGCTGTTTATATGTTTGGGGCATTAACACTTTATCAGTCATATCATTTGCAAATATTTTCTCCCATTCAGTAGGTTGTCTTTTCATTTTATTATTGGTTTTCTTTGCTTTTAAGTGCAAAAGCTTTTAAGTTTAATTTAGGTCCCATTTGTTTATTTTTGCTCTCCTCTTTAAAATTCACTCCTCAGAAGTTTATTTGGAGTGCTCTTAAATGAAGTTCTTAGCCATGCTATTCCACTGGGATTTGGGAAATAAATCTTGCCAGAGTTGAAGCCGTCCTGAGACATCGTGATCTCTAACCGTCCTCAGCAGATCTCCAAGGAAGGAGTGTGCAAGAAGGCACTAGAGACCCAGCCTGGCAGCTACAACTGAGAAGAGCACCTAGTCAGTTTGACCTTTGGAGGCTAATACTAATGCCAACAACATTTGAAAAGGAAAAATTCAATTTCACTTGAAAATTCTATTTTTAAATGTAGAGTTCAAAATATATTTTTATATCCATATAAGCTAAATGTCCCCAATTAGGGGACTTTGGAACCACTTTACTAAATGTTAGATAAACATTTTCATTATTTTACTTTCATAACATAATTATCAGATAGTGCTTCATGAAATATTATGTAAGTATTTTGAGACTGATCAATAGCAAACTACTAATTTGAGGGCATAAAAGAGTTAAACATATAGGAACTGGTATATGTTGAGACACTGTTAGTCTGACAGTGTCCATATGTCAGAAGTAACTTATTATTATTATAATTATTATTATCTGGCACTATGCTAAAAGATTTACTAATATTATCTCCTTGAATTTCCAAACAATCCTATAATATGTCATAATATTAATAATATGATGATGATGATTATAATAGTATATTAATATTGTTCAACACTCTACATTACTCATTTAACCCCCTAACAACTCTGTATAAATACTATTATTGTTGGAAGTCAAGAAGAGAGAAGGAGTTCTCTTTCCTATGTTTGTTATATAGCAAAAATAAGTCCATAAACCCTTTTTCCATCACTTAGTTACCTATATCCTTCCCACTCATTCCTTACATATACTTTTGGACTATATTTGTCACTTACTTTTAACTCATGAGGAGAAGTTAGGAGCATTAAGACAGAAAGAGAAAAAAAACTACAATTAATTTAGTACTTGCCACTTCTGAAGTTTTTATTATTATCCTCATTTTACAGAAGAGGGTACTGTGACACAATGGGATTCGATTAGTGTCCCAGTAGCTAACTGTGTGTCTCCAAAGACCATGCTTTTAACCAGTATGTTATTTCTTACTTCTCAGATATACACATGAGGTTTCTCTTACTGTTCATTTTAATGTTATTGGTATAGGAAGTGGGATAGGAGCTGGTGGGTAGTTCACTGTGTGATTTTCCCTGATCTCTAAATTCAGGACACAGTGTTGATTTTTCTTTTCACTGTTGTTTATCTGGATCCATATTGGCAGTCATTGAAGTGCAAAGCCTCTGGGCTTTTAGACTGTCATGCTGGTCAGACTTTCAGTTCAGCTCTAAGGTCCTAGTCAATGTGCTAAGACTGACGTGTAAATTTTTATAATCCAGTTTAGCTCTATCCATACTCCTTTGCAGTCTTTTAATTATCCCCTCTTGTCTTTCTCCTGATTTTAAAAGACAGATGACTTGGCAAAGTTTCAGAGATTACCAGTCTCCAATAGTGGAGCTTAATTCACAATCCTAAAAATAGAAGAAAGAGAAAGATAATTGAGGAAACTGAAAGTAGCCTTGAGTTTCAAATAAAATGGCCCTGATGTTTAATTTGATCTATGCCATTTATCTGCCACGTGACTTGTGATTTGGCCAAATCCCCTCCTTCTTCTCAAAAAAAAAAAAAAGAAAAGGCTTTTTGTACAATATACTTGGCTGCTTTGAGGATTAAAAGAAATGATTTCTATAAAATGTCTAGCATATAGTAAGTGCTCATGAAATATAAGTACCCAGAATTTGGGTGGGGTGGAGATTGATAAATAATTCTCCTGTGGATGTTTTTAAATTTTAAAAAATGGTATATGATTCATTTTTCTCCTACTTTAATAGGCTGTCAGTCATGCTAGGAATGTTAAAATATGACAATAATAGGTAAATTGTAAAGAAAGAATGTTGGTTCTTTGTGGCTCTAGAACATGTAAGTTGTAAGCAAACCTGTAAATACATCCATTATTCTCTACTCAAACAGTTATTAGTTATCTATTCTCAGATCATGTGTTACAGATGGGTGAAATAAAACTGAGTACTACCCCCTCCAAAAAAAGCATTAAATGAGTGCCATTAAATACCATAATGGGGCTTCCCTGGTGGCACAGTGGTTGAGAGTCCGCCTGCTGATGCAGGGGACACGGGTTCATGCCGCGGTCCGGGAAGATCCCACATGCCGCGGAGCGGCTGGGCCCGTGAGCCATGGCCGCTGAGGCTGCGTGTCCGGAGCCTGTGCTCCGCAACGGGAGAGACCACAACAGTGAGAGGCCCGCATACCAAAAAAAAAAAAAAAAAAAAAAAAAAACCATAATGATATATAGAAATCAAGAATAGAACTGAATTTCATTTCAGACTCTTTAACAAGTAGAGAAATCTTCAAATTCTGAAATTAGAATTTTAAAGGGAACATTTTTCCCACCTAGAACAAGTTAGACAATTTGTATATAAATGTTGTCGAGTCCTGAGAAAATAAACATTGTTAACCTATTAACGTTTCAAAGAAATTTAAGTAATAATGAATAAGATTGGAGATGTCCCCATTGCCAACCATCAAGCTTCAGGGTTGATAACTTTTATCCTCACCCTTTCTTGCACAAGTCATGTATCTTTCAACATGTTTAATGTTAAGAATATGCTAAGACTGATACTTGTAATATTAATGAGGCAATATTTTATTCTTTTGTAAAAGGAAATAACATTAAATAATATACTTTATCGAAAGTTCTCCAAACAATTAAGTGGACAAGTCATTACCATTAATGATGCCTTATGAAGAAACATGATTGCAGAAATATAGATTATTTTAAACTATAATACTTAATTTATCAGAAGGAAACTTAAGGCTCATGACAGATCAACACCCAGAATATCCATGGGTAAGTTAATTGCTCATTTGATGACAGGATTGATTAGGCAGAAAACAATTCTATGAAGCATAAAATTTGGGAAATGAACTGTTTAATTTAATGAGCAAAATTGCTGTATAGACTATTCATGACTGATGGTATTATTAGTTATACAAGTTCCAAGGTGAACGTCAAGTCTTATCATTTATGATAACCACAGAATATTAGTGTAGATCTTTCTTTGAAAGCCTTATGGAAGTACTGTCACACAAGTATCCTAGGAAGAAGACATGAAATATTAAAAATAACACTAATGAGATTAATATATAATCATTCTTCTGAAAGAGCATTTCAATCAATCTTCAGAATGGAGGAAAAAGTAATACCAAACTCATTATGCTTATGGAAAATTATGAGACAGGGACCCTAAGCAGCTTGTTCAAGGTCACAAAATAAAATAGTTTCTGACATACAAATAGAATCCAATCCATCAAAGCCCAGCCCAGAGACATGTCTACAAAGCTCCAGCACATACGATACATAACTGTAACCTTTAACTACTGTCACTGTGTATAACTACTCCTATCTCAAAGGAAATACTTTGTGGTATCATGTTTCATCACTAATATCTTTAAGTAGAACATAATGCATTCTGTTGAAACTGGAGGATATTTCCCTTTTTTCAGCTTAGTCAATCTTATCTTAAATAAGAGATGAATTATGATATTGCAATTTTGTATGTAGAAAAAATAGTTCCACTTTTTATATACCAATGATTGATTTTATCTTTTTGAAAATCCTAGTTGTATATTGCCAAAGTTTAATGTGGTATTAAACTCCAATATTTCTTAACATATCAGGTTTTTTTCTATTATTGTGGTTTTATTCCAACATCTGCTCATCTTCTGTTAATTTGAGTTAAACTCAGATTTTCCCTTTTGTCAAGTATTTCTAATTTTTTTGACTTTAGAAGATCTCAGGATGTTCATTGTTAAAATATAATAGTCATTATTTGCCCTTTCTTAGAAGGACAATAGTTAGGCCTCATGAAAAAATGTAACAGGAGACTACTTTTATACCTAATTCATAGATTTAAATACATTGATAAAGTTGTAGATAATATTCTTCTGTATCTCATTATACCACAAATAACAGTAAAGGACATAATTACTGTCTAAATCTCATATGGAGAGATGTACTGTCCCTTGTTTTCTATAGGACAGAGGGAGAATACACTGTGACTTACCTTGGAGCAGTCTCTGGGTTTTTTTCTGCTCTTCAACTAGGGATATTCCTGGTTACCAAATTCATCAAAGAATAGGTACTATTTCTTCAGTATTTGACCATTACACTATTTTTGTTCAGTATTATTTAAGAGCCATTCCCTTTAGTAACGCACTTATGCACATTCATACTGTACAGTTTGTTTAGAAATGTTTTGATCAAAAAACCTTTTGATCAAAGAATAAATAAAGTTTGGGGAGGGTATGAAGCACAAAAAATACTGAACTATAAAGTGTAGGTAAAAAATGAAAAGAAATTGATCTCTCTTACCATTATGGCATGATCTGTGTTGGTACAATTACTTTGGAAAACTGTTCGTTAAAACCTACTAAACCTGGCATATACATACTCTATGTACATTACATATGTGCAGCAAAAAACATGTGCAAGAATGTTTATGGAAGAATTTTCTGTAATAGTTTCAAACTATAAACTACCCAAATGTCATTCCTTGGTAAAATGGATAATTATAATGTAATATATTCACATTTTCATTTGTTGGAATACTACACAACAATGACAAAACAAATTATTGCAACAAATAGAACATAAATAAATCTAGCTAGCATAATTTTAAGTGAAAGAAACTAGATGTCAAAGTGAACGTTTGGTATAATTCCACTTAAATTTAATTCAAGATTAGTCAAAACTAATCTATGTTGATAGAAATCAGAGAGTAGTTGGCATTAGGATGATCCATAGTAATATTTCTGGAATTCCACTCATGTTCTTTATCTTGACCTAAGTGAGAATTACATAGCTGTGGTCATTTTGAAACACACTTATTTGATTTCTAAACTTTCTGTATATAGGTCATACTTCAATAAAGATATGGTCCCCTTTGAGATGCAGCAGTTCGACTTGGCCATTAATTTTGTTTGGGGTTTTTGTTTTTTCAGAGTGTGAGAAAGAAGGAACAAGATAAAAAATTTAGGTAAAATGAAATTCTCTGGTTGGTTATTTGGTTGCAGGAGATTTATAAAATGGTTTAGGGACTTACAATGCTGAATTTGAGTGTCACCTCACTCCTTACTCTAGAGTAAAACCTGTAAACAGCAACATCCTTCATTGGGGCAATAAAAATATACTGATGATGAGGGCTTCGTATCTGAGTACTTTTAAGTTCCACGGTCAACCAAATGATATTAGATGGAGTCTAACATTAACACTAATAGAAAGGAAAGAGCAAATTCACATTGCATGATATATCTTTTATCTGATCTAGTTTTCACTGAGAGCTTTCTGAAGGCCAACACTTTGTTATTACCCATTGGTAACCACAGATGGTATACCAGCAATAATGGCCGCTTAAGAATACCAGGAAAATAAAAATGTTTGCTCACTGCAGAACACAAGAAAACAGACCTCCGCAGGTTAGGGCATATCAGCTGCTTTATTAAGGCCTAATTCTCCTTCCTCTGGTTTGTCTGTTCTCCTGTTCTTACTATCCCTGCTTTTCTACCTGTGGAGGTCCTGCTCTTTGATAACATAGGTCATGTTTTGTTTCCTTTCATTCACTATTCTTGGGTTGTGAATGAGCTCTAACTTTAGTTTGAAGTTTCCTCTTAACCCATAAAAATAATGGTCACAAAACCGTACTTAAAAGTTCTGACAAACATTCTAGCAAGTTAATTTTGTGGAATTTCTGTTGCCTTAGTTTTCGCATTTCCTTTTTCTTAGCATTTCCAGGAAGGGTTGAAAATACAGTGAGCCTTTTTTATTTTTTTGTAAAAACATATTAAAACTCTAAGTAACAGAAAATTCTGTATAATAAATATTTAAGTCAAAGTCAGCTGTATATCTGGACACTGAAAAGTTTTAAGTGACTTCATCCTGCAAAATCCATTTAACTAATCCATTGGCACTTTATTTCCTTAGTGGGGCAGAAATGACCTCAATGAGAGCTTGCTCCTCTTTTCAGTCTCTCAGTTCCCCTAGGACTCTATCAATAAAAATCAAATGATCAGGACTTCTCTTTAATCTGCTTTTTTTTTTTGTATAAATTTATTTATCTTTGGCTGCACTGGGTCTTCTATGCTGCCCGCAGGCTTTCTCTAGTTGTGGCGAGTTGGGGTGCTACTCGTCATTGTGATGTGTGGGCTTCTCATTGCAGTGGCTTCTCTTGTTGTGGAGCACGGGCTCTAGGTGCGCAGGCTTCAGTAGTTGTGGCACATGGGCTCAGTATTTGTGGCTCACGGGCTCTAGAGTGCAGGCTCAGTAGTCGTGGTACACGGGTTTAGTTGCTCCACGGCATGTGGGATCTTCCCGGACCAGAGCTCAAACCCGTGTCCCCTGCATTGGCAGGTGGATTCTTAACCATTGTACCACGAGGGAAGTCCTTTCATCTTAATATTTGAGGAACCGTGATCTCCTTTCTCCCCAGTCCCAGCAATAGTGCTGTGTCTTTGACTGGTTTTCTTTACTTCTATATATAAGATAACAGTTACCTGTCTAGCCTATTTCTGACCAAGCTGCATCGTCATTCACACTGTCTTTCTCAAATTAGTGGGAGAGGAATTCAATATCTTTGTCTATAATTCCTTCCTGTATCTTTTTTCCTTCCTCTTGTATATGGGAAGACAGAAAGTCTCTTTTTATCTCTATTGCATCCTCCAGTGTCCTCCCTGTCCCTCAGCCCTCTGCTCCTTTCCTTAGTACTTCGCTGTAGAAAAGATGCCATATGATTTATTACAAAAGTACCATTAACTGATGTCACATCTTAATTTTTACTTGTGCACACAACACATATCATTATCTGATATTAAAAGCAACCAGTGGTAAATAAATTTTTCCTAAAACTTAGATATTTCACCATATAAATGAACATTCAGAATGCATATAGTAATACCTCTGTTGTTATATTTAACCCTAGTGGATATTAAAGTGGCTTGTTATTAGGGCAAATATTAATAAAAGAGGAAGACAAAATAACATTCTTATCTATTCAGTATGGAAAATGGTTGAACAGTATTTTCTCTTCTAAGGATGTTTTAGCTCATGGAATTATTACCTTTATTGAGATAAAAATGTATCATTCCTATTGTACATTCTATAAGAAATTTCTTTATAGAACTTACATTTTCTTGATATTAATTATATAAATTATATGCCAGACTATAATGTAAATGCCATTCAGTGACTTACAAACTATTTCATTTCAATATTTTTGTAGTTTGGACTCTAACTATCACTAGCAGTCCACAATTAAAGACAAAATGTATTTTCAGATGGCAGTCATGCAAACAGGACTGCTGCTTTATTGAGAAAAAGTGTCAGTTTCATAGTTTTCAGGCATTATAATTTCAGCAGGAGCTCTTCAAGCATCACTGAGACCCAAATACCCATCTCTGTCTGTCCAGGACTCCAAATTAGGAGCTAGCGATGAGAGAAGCAGAGAGAATGGATTCAGGAGAGTGCACCACATCCAATTTCCAGGAAGAGCAGTAACAGTGGTACAACCTGCAGTTTTAGTCTCTCCTAGTGACAGTGGTTTCCTCAGTGGACTGGTTTTGTGACATGACTTTTGAGTTTCTGTACTTTTGTACATTTTCTGAGCTTGCCCATCAAACCATCTGTTGACTGATTTTTAAAATGTCCTTTCAGTAAATTCCTTCTTTACTTAAATCAAAAATAATATATCTTAATCATTTGCAAATTAAAGCACTTAGTGCAGTTGTTAACCACAGCCCTCATATATCTATGGATGATTAGACCAGAAAAGCTAAACCTGTAATGAATGCCTCAGAGCAGTAGAAAATAGTTATCCTGAAAGCCCAAAAGTTAATCAGGACAAGATTATAACTCTCAGCATCTGTGTGTTCACATTTACCTATATGGAAAGTATAATACTTGTAGATATTCCTACTAAAACATTTTCAAATCTATTTTGACAAGCTAGAAATATTCTCCTCCACCAATAAAACCCATGAGGGTAAAGACAGAAAAAAGTATTGAGGTGAAGAAACAAACTCTATTATTTGTGACCTGAAATAAAATCTCATGTCGCTTGACATCTAGCCTAGTGTTTTCCTACCACAGTGCACTGCCTCCCAGCTATTTTAGAGGAGAAAAGTGTTTTACTTAAATTACTGGTCTGGTGAATACTTTGGGAAGTGATCTCTGATCTCTTTCTGAAATCATGGGTATTTCTAAATCTTCAGGGAGAAGACTTGAAGTACTGAGGACTGTCTTAGAGAACAGACTTTTTATCTGTGTAAAAGCTACCCCAGTGAAGAGAATGTAAAAATTAAAGGAATCAGAGGAGGGAGGACAACTACAAAAGGTAGGTCCACATTGTCCATGAATTATTAATGTTTTTAAGGTGAGGTGCGTTATTTATGGGTTTTGACAGGGTTTGGATTTTTTTAAACTCTGTACATATTTCTGTACTTGAGAAGCTAATAGTTTTGAAAAAAAACTTTCATTTTAGCCACCAATACTACTTAAACATTACTTAAACACAGTGTTTAAAAATTGAATAACTAATATTTAAGACCCTAATGATCATGTATAGAAAAGTGAAATAAAATTATATCAGTAAATCCACACCTTAAATTTGGGGGACTAATTAAATAATATATGTAAACTTTTCTTAACCAACACCTTATGCTTCTACAGTAATTTAAATTATAGAACTGAATAGCTAGACGATTCCTTGAAAAGCAGTGTTGTCTTTCTAAGAAGTTTACTAAATGATTAGTCTATTATTTCTTAAGAAACAGCAGTAACCCAAAACAAGCACTTAAAATAATTTGCCTGTTAATTTCCACCATTTTCCAGAATGCTCAGAAATCAATAAAGGATTTTTAAAAAGTGACTTTTTCAGGGTTGTGGAAAGAAAATATATTTATTGGAATGTATAAATTCAGAATGAGTTAGCCATCTTAGAAAGAAGTAGATCCAAACAAATAAGGCTGACACTTCCCACCAAAAGCAAGGCTCATTCAGACAACAGTTTATAAAGGTGCCCAGAAGAGTGTGTCTGAACATTTATTTGGTTCCATAACTCAACTCACAGTGTAACATTACTTGAAGGTGATTCTCTAATAAATAGATGAACAAGAGATACCTTATGTATGATTTCATAATGTATTATGGGTGTAAGTATATGTTTTGCTAGAATTATTTTTACTAAGCAGAACATTCTATTCCTTGAACTTGTTGGAAATTGAATCTATGGCTTTATTTGATAGGAAACCCTGAAAAAACATTTTTTATTCCTTTATGTCTGCTGTTTGGAGAAATCATGTTAGTAATACATAAGGAGCAGATAGTATGTCATGTTAACAGAGGGCACTTGCAATTTTCTGTTTTATTTTCTTTTTACATGAACATCTGGGTGTTTCCTTTTTCAAGCTTTGCCTTCTGTAGGGAGTGAGAATGGGACTGTCTTAGAATCCTGGTGCTAAGGAACAAGACTAAATGTGGTAGTTACAATTTGAAGAAGAAAGATTTGTAATGTGTACTATAAAGTGAGTGTGTGAGCAATCAGACATTTTGTTGCAATGTCAGTGATTTTTATCAAGAAATAATTTGATTTGGTCTCCGTTTACCTTTATATTTCCCTGTCTAGACATCACACACACAAACACACACACACACACACACACACACACACACACAAATGCTACAGCACATAAAATTATATTCAGTTCCTCTAACATCTCATTTTTCTATTACTTCCAGGCGTTCAGGCATGTTATTTCCTGTGTTCATTTTTATGACTTATTCCATCTGGCTACTTACTATTCATACTTCAGGCCTCAGTTAGAAGTCATTTGCACTAGGAAGCTTCCATAACTGCCGAGACTTCTCCATCCCCCATCTCAGTGGTTTAGTTAAATGCCTCTTCTATATGCTCCTATTCCCTGTATTATCTGTATCAGGTCCATTTATTGACAACGTTAAACTTGCCTGTGTACTTACCTGTATCTTTGTCTAAATTATAATTGTTCAGGAACTGTGTAGGTCATGTTTGCCTTATATTTAGAGTATCTAGCATGGTGTTTGGCACATAGAACATTCTCAGTAAATTACTGCTAAGCACATTTTTTAAAGTGGTCCTGGGAAAGAAGCCCTGTGTATGAGACTTCTCCTGCATGTTTCCAAGTTACCTTCAAAACACCAATTAAGATAGAATCAGGAAAGGACCTTCAAGATGGCAGAGGACTAAGACATGGAGATCAGCTTCCTCCCCACAAATACATCAAAAATACATCTACTTGTGGAACAGTCTTCAGAACACATACTGAACACTGGCTGAAGACCTCAGACTTCCCAAAAGGCAAGAAAATACCCACGTACCTGGGTAGGGCAAAAGAAAAAAGAAAAAACAGAGGCAAAAGAATAGGGATGGGACCTGCACCTTGAGGAGGGAGCTGTAAAGAAGGAAAAGTTTCCACACACTAGGAAGCCCCTTCACTGGTGGAGATGGGGGGTGGACGGGGGGAGAAGCTTCGGAGCCATGGAGGAAAGCACAGCAACAGGGGTGCAGAGGGCAAAGCAGAGAGATTCCTACACAGAGGATTGGTGCCGACCAGCACTCACTACACTGAGAGGCTTGTCTGCTCAGCTGCCGGGGCAGGTGGGGGCTGGGAGCTGAGGCTCAGACTTCAGAGGTCAGATACCAGGGAGAGGACTGGGGTTGGCTGCTTGAACACAGCCTGAAGGGAACTAGTGTGCCACAGCTAGCCGGGAGGGAGTCCGGGAAAAAGTCTGGAACTGCCTAAGAGGCAACAGACCGTTGTTTCAGGGTGTGCAAGGAGAGGGGATTCAGAGCACCACCTAAACGAGCTCCAGAGATGGGCACGTTTTGCAGCTATCAGCGTGGACACCAGAGATGGGCATGAAATGCTAAGACTGCTGCTGCAGCCACCAAGAAGCCTGTGTGTAATAACAGGTCACTAACCACACCTCCCCTCCCAGGAGCCTGTGCAGCCCACAACAGCCAGGGTCGTGTCATCCTGAGACAACTTCCTCAGGAGAACACACGGCACACTTCAGGCTGTTGCAGCATCATGCCAGCCTCTGCCACTGCAGGCTTTCCCCACATTCTGTACCCCTCCCTCCCCCCAGCCTGAGTGAGCCAGAGCCCCTTACTCAGCTGCTACTTTAACCCCATCCTATCTGGGCGGGGAACAGATGCCCTCAGGCGACCTACACACAGAGGCAGGGCCAATCCAAAGCTGAACCCCGGGAGCTGTGCAAACAAAGAAGAGAAAGGGAAATTTCTCCCAGCAGCCTCAGAAGCAGCGAATTAAAGCTCCACAATCAACTTGATGTACCCTGCATCTGTGGAATACCTGAACAGACAATGAATCATCCCAAAATTGAGGTGGTAGACTTTGGGAGAAACTGTAGACTTGATGTTTGCTTTCTGCATCTCATTTGTTTCTAGTTTTATGTTTATCTTAGTTTAATATTTACAGCTTACTATCATTGGTAGATTTATTTATTGATTTGGTTGCTTTTTTTCATATATTTTTTTCGTTCCTTTTTCTCATTTGTGAGTGTGTATGTGTATGCCTCTTTGTGTGCTTTTGTCTGTATAGCTTTGCTTTTACCATTTGTCCTAGGGTCCTGTAGGTACGATTTTTTGTTTGTTTTCTTGTTTTGTTTTTTGCGGTACACGGGCCTCTCACTGTTGTGGCCTCTCCTGTTGCGGCACACAGACTCCGGACGCGCAGACTCAGTGGCCATGGCTCATGGGCCCAGCTGCTCCACGGCATGTAGGATCTTCCCGGACCGGGGCACGAACCCGTGTCCCTTGCACTGGCAGGTGGACTCTCAACCACTGCGCCACCAGGGAAGCCCTGTTTCTTTGTTTTTAGTACAGTTTTAGTGCTTGTTATAATTGGTGGATTTGTTTTTTGGTTTGGTTCCTCTCCTCTTTCTTTCTTTCTTTTTTTTATTTTTCATTTTTAATATTTTTTAATTTTTTATTTAAATAAATTTTATTATTTTTTTTCTTCTTCTTCCCTTTTCTTCTGAGCCATGAGGCTGACAGGGTCTTGGTGCTCTGGCCGGGTGTCAGGCCTACGCCTCTCAGGTGGGAGAGCTGAGTTCAGGACATTGGTCCACCAGAGACCTCCCAGCTCCAAGTAACACCAAATGGTGAAAGCTCTCCCAGAGATCTCCATCTCAATGCTAAGACCCACCTCCACTCAACCACCAACAAGCTACAGTGCTGGACACCCTATACCAAACAACTAGCAAGACAGGAACACAACACCACCCCATTAGCAGAGAGGCTGCCTAAAATCATACTAAGTTGACAGACACCCCAAAACACACCACTGGACACGGTCCTGCCCACCAGAAAGAAAATTTCCAGCCTCATTCACCAGAACACAGGAACCAGTCCCCTCCACCAGGAAGCCTACACAGCCCACTGAACCAACATTACCACTGGGGGCAGACACCAAACACAATAGGAGCTACAAACCTGCAGCCTGAGAAAAGGAGACCCCAAATGCAGTTACTTCCACAAAATGAGAAGACAGAGAAATACAGAGCAGATGAAGGAGCAAGGTAAAAACCCAAGAAAAAACAAATGAAGAGGATATAGGCAGCCTACATGAAAAAGAATTCAGACTAATGATAGTAAAGATGATCAAAAATCTTGGAAATAGAATGGAGAAAATACAAGAAAAGTTTTACAAGGACCTAGAAGAACTAAAGAGCAAACAAACAATGATGAACAACACAATAAGTGAAATTTAAAATTCTCTAGAAGGAATCAGTAGCAGAATAACTGAGGCAGAAGAACAGATAAGTGACCTGGAAGATAAAAGAGTGGAAATAACTACCACAGAGGAGAATAAAGAAAAAAGAATGAAAATAATTGAGGACAGTCTCAGAGACCTCTGAGAAAATATTAAACTCACCAACATTTGAATTATAGGGGTCCCAGAAGAAGAAGAGGAAAAGAAAGGGACTGAGAAAATATTTGAAGAGATTATAGTTGAAAACTTCCCTAATATGGGAGTCAATGAAGTCCAGGAAGCACAGAGAGTCCCATACAGGATAAATCCAAGGAGAAACACACTAAGACACATATTAATCAAACTATCAAAAATTAAATACAAAGAAAAAATATTAAAAGCAGCAAGGGAAAAGCAACAAATAACATACAAGGGAATCCCCATAAGGTTAACAGCTGATTTCTCAACAGAAACTGTATAAGCCAGGAGGGTGTGGCAGGACATATTTAAAGTGATGAAAGGGAAGAACCTACAACCAAGATTACTCTACCCAGCAAGGATCGCATTCAGATTCAACATAGAAGTTAAAACCTTACAGACAAGAAAAAGCTAAGAGAATTCAGCACCACCAAACCAACTTTACAACAAATGCTAAAGGAACTTCTCTAGGCAGGACACACAAGAGAAGAAAAGATCTACAATAACAAACTGAAAACAATTAAGAAAATGGTAATAGGAAAATACATATCAATAATTACCTTAAATGTAAATGGATTAAATGCTCCAACGAAAAGCCACAGACTAGCTGAATGGATACAAAAACAAGACCCATATATGTGTTGTCTAGAAGTGACCCACTTCAGACTTAGGGACACACACAGACTGAAAGTGAGGGGATGGAAAAAGATTCCATGCAAATGGAAATTTTAAAAAAGCTGGAGTAGCAATTCTCGTATCAGACAAAATAGACTTTAAAATAAAGACTATTACAAGAGACAAAGAAGGACACTACATAATGACCAAGGGATCAATCGAAGAAGAAGATATAACAATTGTAAATATTTATGCACCCAACATAGGGGCACCTCAATACATAAGGCAAATGCTAACAGCCATAAAAGGGGAAATCAACACTAACACAATCATAGGGGACTTTAACACCCCACTTTCACCAATGAACAGATCATCCAAAATGAAAATAAATAAGGAAACACAAGCTTTAAATGACACATTAAACAAGGTGGACTTAATTGATATTTATAGGACATTCCATCCAAAAACAACAGAATACACTTTCTTCTCAAGTGTTCATGGAACATTCTCCATGATACATCATATCTTGAGTCACAAATGAAGCCTTGGTAAGTTTAACAAAATTGAAATCGTTTCAAGTTTCATTTCTGACCACAATGCTATGAGACTAGATATCAATCACAGGAAAAAAACTGTAAAAAATACAAACACATGGAGGCTAAACAATACACTACCAAATGACCAAGAGATCACTGAAGAAATCAAAGAGGAAATCAAAAAATACCTAGAAACGAATGACAATGAAAACAAGACCACCCAAAACGTATGGGATGCAGTAAAAGCAGTTCTAAGAGGGAGGTTTATAGCACTACAATCCTGTCTCAAGATATAAGAAACATTGCAAATTAACAACCTAACTTTACATCTAAAGCCATTAGAGAAAGAAGAATAAAAAAAAAAGAAAGTTAGCAGAAGGAATGAAATCATAAAGGTCAGATCAGAAATAAATGAAAAAAAAATGAAGGAAACAATAGCAAAGATCAATAAAACTAAAAGCTGGTTCTTTGAAAAGATAAACAAAATTTATAAACCATTAGTCAGACTCATCAAGAAAATAAGGGAGAAGACTCAAATCAACAAAATTAGAAATGAAAATTGAGAAGTAAAAACTGACATTGCAGAAATACAAAGGATCATGAGAGATTACTACAAGCAACTATATGCCAATAAAATGGACAACCTGGAGGAAATGGACAAATTCTTAGAAAAACACAACCTCCTGGACTGAACCAGGAAGAAACAGAAAATATAAACACACCAATCACAAGCCCTGAAATTGAAACTGTGATTAAAACTCTTCCAACAAACAAAAGCCCAGGACCAGATGGCTTCACAGGCGAATTCTATCAAACATTTAGAGAAGAGCTAACACCTATCCTTCTCAAACTCTTCCAAAATATAGCAGAGGGAGGAACACTCCCAAACCCTTTCTACAAGGCCACCATCACCCTGATACCAAAACCAGACAAAGATGTCACAAATAAAGAAAACTACAGGCCAATATCACTGACGAATATAGATGCAAAAATCCTCAACAAGATACTAGCAAACAGAATCCAGCAGCACACTAAAAGGATCATACACCATTATCAAGTGGGGTTTACCCCAGGGATGCCAAGATTCTTCAATATATGCAAATCAATCAATGTGATACACCATGTTAACAAATTGAAGGAGAAAAACCATATGATTATCTCAATAGATGCAGAAAAACTTTTGACAAAGTTCAATACCCATTTATGATAAAAACCCTCCAGAAAGTAGACCTAGAGGGATCTTACCTCAACATAATAAAGGCCATATATGACAAGCCCACAGCCAACATCGTTCTCAGTGGTGCAAAAGAAACCACTTCCGCTAAGATCAGGAACGAGACAAGGTTGCCCACTCCCACCACTATTATTCAACATGGTTTTGGACGTTTTAGCCTCAGCAATCAGGGACGAAAAAGAAATAAAAGGAATCCAAATCAGAAAGGAAGCAAAACTGTCATTGTTTGCAGATGACATGCTACTATACATAGAAAATCCTAAAGATACTACCAGAAAACTACTAGAGCTAATCAATGAATTTGGCAAAGTAGCAGGATACAAAATTAATGCACAGAAATCTCTTGCATTCCTATACACTAATGATAAAAAATCTGAAAGAGAAATTAAGGAAACATTCCCATTTACCATTGCAGCAAAAAGAATAAAATACCTAGGGATAAACCTATCTAAGGAGACAAAAGACTCATATGCAGGAAACTATAAGACCCTGATGAAAGAAATTAAAGATGATACCAACAGATGGAGAGATATACCATGTTCTTGGACTGGAAGAATCAGCATTGTGAAAGTGACTATACGACCCAAAGCATCTACAAATTCAGTGCAATCCCTATCAAACTACCAATGGCTTTTTCACAGAAGTAGAACACAAAATTTCATAATTTGTATGGAAACACAGAAGACCCCAAATAGCAAAAGCAATCTTGAGAAAGAAAAACAGAGCTGGAGGTATCAGGCTTCCGAACCTCATACTATAACAAAGCTACAGTAATCAAGACAGTATGATACTGGCACAGAAACAGAAATATAGTTCAATGGAACAGGATAGAAAGCCCAGAGATAAATCCACACACATTTGGTCACCTTATCTTTGATAAAGGAGGCAAGAATATACAATGGAGAAAAGACAGCCTTTTCAATAAGTAATGCTGGGAAAACCAGACATCTACATGTAAAAGAATGAAATTAGAACAGTCCCTAACACCATACACAAAAAGAAACTCCAAATGGATTAAAAACCTAAATATAAGGCCAGACACTCTAAAACTCTTAGAGGAATACATAGGCAGAACACTCTATGACATAAATCACAGCAAGATCCTTTTTGACCCACCTCCTAGAGAAATGGAAATAAAAACAAAAACAAATGGGACCTAATGAAACTTAAAAGCTTTTGCACAGCACAGGAAACCATAAACAAGACAAAAAAACAACCCTCAGAATTGGAGAAAATATTTGCAAAGGAAGCAACTGACAAAGGATTAATCTCCAAAATATACAAGCAGCTCATACAGCTCAGTATCAAAAAAGCAAACAACCCAATCCAAAAATGGGCAGAAGACCCAAATAGAGATTTCTCCAAAGAATATATACAGATTGCCAACAACCACATGAAAGAATGCTCAACATCACTAATCAGAATTAGAATCACTAATTACAGAAATGCAAATCAAAATGACAATGACGTATCACCTGACACCGGTCAGAATGGTCATCGTCAAAAAATCTACAAACAATAAATGCTGGAGAGGGTGTGGAGGAAAGGGAACCCTCTTGCACTTTTGGTGGAAATGTAAATTGATATAGCCACTATGGAGAACAGTATGGAGGTTCCTTAAAAAACTAAAAATAGAACTACCATACAACCCAGCAATCCCCACTACTGGGCATATACCTTGAGAAAACCATAATTCAAAAAGAGTCATGTACCACAATGTTCAATTCAGCACTATTTACAATAGCCTGGACATCGAAGCAACCTATGTGTCCATCGACACATGAATGGATAAAGAAGATGTGGCACATATATACAATGGAATATTACTCAACCATAAAAAGAAATGAAATTGAGTTATTTGTAGTGAGGTGGATGGACCTAGAGACTGCCATACAGAATGAAGTACGTCAGAAAGAGAAAAACAAATACTGTATGCTAACACATATGTATGGCATCGGGTGGGAGGGAGACGCAAGAGGGAGGAGATACGGGGATATATGTATATGTGTAGTTGATTCACTTTGTTACACAGCAGAAAATAACACACCATTGTAAAGCAGTTATACTCTTAAAGATGTTAAAAAATAATAAAATTGATTCTAAAAAAGATAACAATTTTTAAAAATTAAGTGGTCCTTATATCCACAGACAAAAACAGATCATAGTGAATGACAGACATTTTCTGAAATGTCACACCTGAACCAGGGAAATTGGAAGAAACAATGTTTAGTTCTGAGTTTTGAGAAGAGTATCCTTAGGATAAGTCTGAGCAGTGGACAAGTTATTAATTCAAAGGGTTGAGAAAGAAGATTATATTTTTGCTGTGTGTTCATGCAGTGTTACTGATTGGAAAACTAAAATTATCATGGATCTCAGCCCTGAGATTCCAAATTCCCTGTAACCTGAAGACATATCTCAGATTTAAGAAGGAAAATGTTAATAAAACAGTATTAGTTGAGTATCATGTTATTCAATGAGGTGAGCATTGACTCACTCACCTGTATTAATGACCTCACTCCAACCAGGAACAGAAGGCTCAGTGAAGAACAGAAACTCACCAAAAGCCTCAGAGCTCCACAATTCAAACTAGGTTCTTCTAAATCAATAATATTGATGTCATGTTGTTCCCAAGGCAACAACATAATATGCTGAATTTGTCATGGTGGACCATATATTATAGAGAGATAATTATTAGACTCTTAAGTTATTTTCATTAAGTATTTCTATTCTTTCTCATGTGTCCCTAACACTTGACCAACTGTTATCTTCAACTCTTTCCCCCCAAACTTCCAACAACACTGATACCTGTTTAGGTATTTATGACATGTAATGAAGCTTGAGCAACATTACCAAGCATTTGCCCTGAAAAGAAAGTCTGTCCCTGTTGTTTCTTCTTCACTTGTAAAATCTCTTATCAGGGTCTTACATGTAAAATCTAGTCTCTGGTTTTAAACTACTATTAATATTTTCGTAAGTGATCAGTGCCAGTGTGGCCTTATGAAAAAATAAACAGACATTTTTAAATAAAGCTATGTTACAAGAGAACACTTCCTCTATCATTTTTTTTACCTCCTTGTGTTCTTCTCAATGCTATTTTTGTATCAAACCCTAATAGAATCAAGTTATTTCTCACTTTCTTTCCCTTTTGTCTTTCATTCTTTGTCTCTAGCAAATGTAGACTATGACTGAGCTGACACCCGTGCCTTATTCTTTTTTCAAAAAAGTCTCAGACCATCACGATCACAGTTGACACATATTTTTTAAGTTATCAATATTAATTTAGACAAACAATTGAAGATATATTTCTCTGATACTAGAACATAGTTATTTCACTTAATCAAAATCTTCAAAAATCTCTAAGGCATAGGAATGAAAGTGTGATACAGCTGTCTTGATTCTCAGATATTTAAGCTACAATCTGGGCAAATTAAAATCTTAATAAATAATTTAACTGACTGAACTTTTATTCTCCTAGCCAGCTTTGTATGTTTTGATGCTTGTGACAGTTTGAAAACTCATGGATCTTACCCACCAATGGAAGTGCTTCTTTTAAAAAATAGATTTTAACAGAAAACTAAAAGCATTCTTCATGGCAATTGCTTAGTAACTTTAATGAAGATTGAGGCTTTATGGAAAAGTATCACATACAATTAATTTATATCTTTGAATATGAAGCATGTCTCCTTTAAACAGCACATTAAAAAAAAATCTGTTCTCCCAATCTGTGCATTTTAATTGCAGAGTTTAAATCACTCATATTTCTTGTAATTTCTGAAAAGAGAAGACTTAGTTCTGCCATTTTACTATTATTTTTCTATATATCTTAATGTCCTTTTCCTTATTTCCTCCATTGCTGCCTTATTTTTTGACAAATAGATTTTAATCTACTATTTTAATCCCCTTGCTATTTATTTTATTATATATTTTCAAGAATTGTTTTCTTAGTTATTTCCCTAGGGAATACAATTACCATCTTTTTTCTTTTTTTTTTTTTTTTTACAATTACCATCTTAATTTACAATTATCTAGTTAAATTAACACCAAACTAATTTCAATAGCATATAAATTCTTTGCTCCTATACAGCTCCATATTCCACCTTCCTTTATACTGATATGATCACAAATTACATATTTATACATTTTTTATACATTTTGTGTTCATAAACATAGATCTGTATTTATTACCTTATGCAGTTGTCTTTTAAATCAGATATAAAAAATTTACACATAAAAATGAGTTATACTGTCTTTTATATTTGCCTATTATCTATTTATCTTTTTACCTTTCCTGGTGTTCTTTATTTCTTCATGTAGATTCAAGATACTGTTGTTGTATTTTATTTCATTTTTAAGAATTCCTTTTATTATTTTCTGTAGGGCAGGTAGGGTAGCAATGAACTCTCTCAGTTTTGGTTTATTTAGAAATGTCTTGATATCTCCTTTATTTTTGAAGGAGAGTTCTGACAGATACAGAATCCTTGGTTAACAATTGTTTTCTTTTCAAAACTCTGAATGTGACATCCCACTGCCTTCTGGCCTTCAGCTGATCAGATTCTCTGATGATTAATCAGCTGTTAATGTTACTGAGGATCACTTGTATGTCTGAAATGATGATGAGACATTTCCCTCTTCCTATTTTCAAGATTTTCTCTTTGTCTTCAGTTTTTGACCATTTGATTATGATGTGTCTCAGAGTAGATCTCTTTGGGCTTATCTTATTTGAGCTTCTGGATGTATAGATGACAGTATCTTCTCCAAATTTGTAGTTTTCAGGCACTATTTTTTCAAATATTTTTCCTTTTGTATCTTCTCTCCTTGACGACTCCTATTATGTGTATGTTGGGTACTTAATGGCATCCCACAGATCTTTGACGTTTTGTTCATTTTTCTTTCATTCTGCTCCTCAGATTGGATAACCACAACTGACAAATTTTCAAGTTCACTGATTCTTTCTTCTGCCAGTTCAAATCAGTTTCTGAGCTCCTCTAGTTAGTATTTCATTTTAGTTGTTGCACTTTTCAGCTCCAGAATTTCTGTCTTTATAGTTTCTATCTCTTTATTGGTATTCTCTATTTGATAAGAAATCATTTCTGAATTTTCTTACTTCCTTGAACATATTTATAATAGCTCATTTAAAGTTTTTGTTTAATGAGTTCAATATCTGGGTTTCTACAGAGGCAATTTCTATTGATTCCCTATTTTTTCCATGTACATATTCCATACTGTGTTATTACCTTGAATGTCTCATACATTTTGTTGGGGGACAAAATAAATAAAGTAGAATTGGATTACAAAATAAATATACATTAATACACATGAGTACATACTGAAATATATCTCTCTAAATGCCTGCATTAAAAAAGAAAAAATGATTTCACAATAAGCTAATTTTTTACTCTTATAAATTAGAAAACAAATAGCAAATCAAACCCAAGACAAGCAGAAGAAAGGAAATTATTTATATTAGAGGTAAAATAAATGAAAAGGAATAGAGAAAAACAATAGAGAAAAACCAACAAAACCAAAGTTGAAGTTACAGATTAATTTGAGAAGACTTGATATCTTATTATCATCTGCAATCCATGAAACCATTATATATTTCTTTTTGCTTAGGTCTTTGATTCATATGTGTACTCTAATTTTCAACATCTTAAATTACACATATTTTGTTTGATTTATACCTAGGTATTTTATGTCTTTTAAGCCTGTAGTAAGTAGTATTTAAATTTTTTTCAATTTCCAATTTTTTATTACTAATATAAAAAGTACTTTTGTATATTAACCCTGTATCCTACTAACTTGATAAACTAATCTATTCTAGTAGTTCAATTGTGTATTTATTGAGATTCTTTTCTGTAGAAAACACTGTCATTATGAATACAGATGTTTTTATTATTTGACTTTGTCTTGGTATTATCATGGGAACAATGAACTTTCCAGCTTTCTGCACCTTAAGCGGCAATGGAGTCCTTATATTCATAGCTTTTGATATGGTCTTTATTTTTTTTTAAGTTTATTAGAACCCAGCAGAAGGCTAGGGCAATTTTATCCTTCTATATCTATTAGCTTTCAAAATGAAAATCAAGAGGGATTATTGCAGGGATTCCATGTACTGTTCTGTGCCCCACTTCAAAAAGTATTAATGGTAGATTCTTTTTCCTTTGAATTTCCTTCCCCAAGAAGCCTTTCACGCAAGATACGCAAAAATATACTCACTGAATAGAGTCAAAAGCTGTCTTGAAGAGAATATTATTAGTAAGACGTGTGTTTCTAGAGACAGAAGATTTGAAGACAGCAGTGATCTCTGCTGACAGCAAATGAGAAGGGCCCTACCAATAAAACAGTGACATTAGACAGGAAAAGAGAGCTCCAAACAAAGGAAATCTCAGTACCTGGGTTGTAAGAAGATAATAAATTAAGGCAACCTATGTGTGGTCTAGGAAGTTGAATTAGAGTGATGGGGAAATAGAAACATACAATCCCTTTCTTAATTCGGTACCTTTTACATGGCTCTTCCTCAGCGTAGGTAATATGTAAAGAAAGGAGTGTGTATGTGTGATGGAAAACCTGGTTAATAAGAGAAAACCTAATCCAAGAACAGGGCCAGCTATATGGGCATGCACCTGTACAGTCACTCAGGGCTCTGTGATCAGTTTAATGCTCTTCTGTCACTTTCTGAAATTCTTATTAATTTTTAAATGAAGGAACCTTGCATTTTCATTTTATACTGGGCCCTACAAATTATCTGGACAATCTTGTACAGGACATATGAAGAGATATCAGTTTATACCTGTGAATACTAAATCAATTTCTTTCACTTTTATCAACCTGAGGACTCGATAAAAATTTCTGAGCAGTGTGTGGCGATTTTCTATACAATGGAAGAAAGAGAGGTTATACTAAGGGGGTGTAGGGAATTGCTATATAGTTATAAATAGTTTTTTTTCATATTAAGTTTCAGATGCCATTCTGCAGACAATTAGACTTAGCTATGTTCAACTTTAGGGACCGCCTTTCTCCTTTTTCTACTTCTTCTGCCATTATTTCATGCAATAAACATTTGCACTGGGCATTCCCAAAAGTAGGCATTTTTTGATCTATACACCTGCATGTTCTTTCACTGAACACCCACGGGATCAAATGGCCTGATGTAGAATATGCCAGCTGATTATCAAGTTGATGCCATTTGAGATTTTACTCGGTTAATAAGCTATTTTCCTCAAGATCAGAATTTAAGAAATATTCTGTAGTCACTCTGAAGATATGTAGCATTCAGCATGTCACTTTCAAGTTCTCAACACTTCAATTTTCTGAGGACCTAATACTCCAACACAACTGAGAGGTTAAAATAAGCTTCCCAGAAACGTCTTCAACAACTGGCACTCTGTTTATAAAACATGGCACTCTTAATTAGCTGGCACTGTATATTTAAGCAAGTCAAATTAAGGCTACTGAGAAGGATTGAGGAGGAAGCAATCATCACACTAATCACACTACAGTAGGAGGAGCAGTAGTATAGATGTCATGCTGACTGTGATTTAAATCCTTTCCCATCACCACTACCACAGGGTACCTCCATTTCTTGTCTGTAAAACAAGGGAAGATGCCCAAATGAAACAACACCTGTATTAAAAATATTAATCCCCTTATCCTTAATAGGTTGCCTAAAGATTTTATGTATTTGCATAGTCATCATCACTGCTATACCTGAATATTATTTGTCAGCCCTTTCATTCTTCCTATACTTCATTTTACTATTTTTTAATGCATTAAGTATTTTTCATGTTCTATTTTCTCTAATGTAAGCTCCTCAAATAACTTTTGGAGAATTTGGAGCAACAAAAACAAAGTGAATTAATTAGATAAGAGACCCTCAACTTTGTGGATGATACAAAATGCAATTTAGATATCTAACATTGACCTCTCTTTAGAATGAACAATTTTCAAAATCTGGAATGTTGAAATTTAGCATTTAATAATTACAGCAAGGTAAAATGGTGTTAAATGTGTATAAGCACTTTCATTTACTGTATGCACATATTTAAACAGAAAGCCCCAAAGAATGCATACTTCAGATGTTTTGAGAAAAAAATATTTTTGTTCAGAAATGCTTAGCATCCCCAAATATCCAGGTAATTATCTCCAACATATAATTTTTCTTAAAATAAATTACTTTTGAATTTGTTCGAAATTCTATAACACAGATACAGTTATGGGACTGAAATAAAAGCCTAACAAGGTAGCTCAATCATACTAAATAACAGCTCATAAAAAAAGGCATGCTCTTGTCTCACTTTCAATTAAAATCACAGTTTGATTTCCTAATTTCATTCCTGTAGCTAATATTTCCTTAGAGACAAATATCTACTATCCCCTAGGCTAATCTGCTCTTCCTCCCAACAGATTATCTGATCTCAGATGTCACTTAGTAAATATAAATATCATTTTGTATATGTTTTCAAACACTACTTAGCAGTGTTTAGTTTATCAAAAAATATTTGGAGTGGCATCAGGGATTCAGTTGCCTTCCTCTTAGGCTATATTTAGCATAATTAAAAGCAATGAAATAAAATGCAAAAACTAGCATCTTAGCCCTGAAATTTCATTAACTAACTTATCTTGATGAAGTTTTCTAACCTCTGTGTTTCTTATTTGTGAAAAGCAGGTTTTATTGATTAACAGTCAACTATGGCCTCTATTGTTTTGGGTGTGTTGACCTGAAACAAATAAACTGCCAGATATTTCTCCATCAAAGATGTGTTTATTTGGGATCAGTACAGAATTGCATCTTGGGGTCTGCAACCATGGGAAGCCATGTGCAAGTCCCCACATAGCAAGGGAAGGAGAACACTTTCTTAGAGGAGAAAAGGAAGTTGAGAGGGCTACAGTAAACAGAGTCCAAGGCTTTTCATTGGCTGAGTCCTTGCCAGGAAAGAAGAGGAATCTTTCTTCTTCATTTTGGGCTCTACTATCATTGCAGGGCATGAGAGCACACTCTTCTGGTTTACCAGCTCTATTTAATTCAGATTTCTGTTTATTAATTTTTCACTGGTAGGTGTTACCCCCAAAATATTAGGTGATAAAGTTTTTTTAGGGAGAAATGACTGAAGGCCAAGGTTACATCACAACTGCTTTTACAAATTGCAAGCTGTATGCTTCTGTGATTATAGAATACACACACACACACTATGCACCCATTTTACTACGGTTCATGAAAACCAAGTAAAGAAGCAAAGTACCTAAATGTCATATTCCCCTATTTTTGTTCTATTCCTTTCTGTTATTTGCAGACATTCCCCGTCTGAGTTTCCAAGGCCTGTTAATCACAGTTCAAGAGCAACAGTGGTCAGTTGCCCTTTCTAAATGAGCAACTTACTCCTTTAATTGACTAGAGACCTAATGAAATAGGAAGGATGAAATACATAGTAAAGAAGACTTATTTCCTCAAATGATCACTGCTTTATAAGATAACCAATCAGATTTCAAATTCAAAACCAGAGACCTCATTTTTACCTTTATTCTTACTTGACAATGTAGAATTTTTCTCTTTTAATGGCCCTCTTCATTTTGAAGGTTCTCTTCCCTTAGATTTCACAATTGAAACCTGTCCTAATTCTACCCAATCTTTCTGAAAAACTCTTCCTTACTCCCACTCGCGAGTCAGCTTAGCATGCTCAGAGTGTACGTGTATGTACATATATGAATATATATACACATATGCATACATATATACACATATAGGTATATATACATAAACATATGCATATGTGTATTTGTATACATAAATATGCACTTTGAGGATATATGATAAATATATTTAATATATATGTATGTATATATTTATATACATATGTGTATGTGTGTGTATATATATATATATATATATATATATATGTATACATATAATTTTTCTGAGTTCTGCCCCCAGTCTTTGTCTTCTCAACTTTCATACATTCTTTAGTCCAAATCTATATTTGCAGCACCACAATCCCTACTCAGTGAGAAAGGGTTGCCTAATTGGCAACTTATCTACAAGGTGCAACAGATGTCAAAAAGTTAACATGCCATCATCTTCCATGCACCCCTCCTCCCCCACAATCTACTTTTTCTCCTTTTCTCAATAGTCTGACCACCTATTACAATAGGATGTATTAAAACCTGTTAATTAATATCATTATTTTAGACACATCCCTCTCAGTAATTTGTCATCAACCCAATCCAATATTATTTTGCAAATATATCATGTTTCATATGGTTTCCCTTGTCCATTTCCTACCTTAATTCAACATTTTCTTACCTTTGTTGGACTATTAACATAGCCTTCTTAAGATATCTCTGGTTCCAATTTCTGTCCAAACTCCATCTCCACCAGCCAATCATTCCTCAAATTAAGTTGAAGCTATCTTTATCTGACTTGAAAATCTGATCATAGTTTTGCTATAATTAAAACTCAATATGCACACATTCAGATGTCATTTAATTGTTCCCAATTCTTTTAAATTGTATCCATGGCTATTTATATGTGACTCAATTGTTCTTGATTCTAGATGGGCAATATATTTTAACAACTTTCTCAATAATTGACAGGACAAGTAGAAAAATATTAGTAAGGATACAAATTATGTTAAAAATACTCTCAAACAAATTACCCTAATTAGTGTTTACAGGATAATACACCTAATATCTGGCAAGTACACATTATTTTTAAGTGCACACAGAACTTTGACCAAGGAAATTTTTATTACAGTCTTACATAGTATAACTTTTGACTACAAAGACATTTAATTGGAAATTAATAACAAATATAAATTTGGAATATTCGCTATTTGGAGTTAAACAACACACTTCTATATATCTCATGAGTTAAAAAAGAAACCACAAAGAAATTGAAAAATACTTTGAGTTGATTATTATATAATCAATGCAACATATCAAATTACATGACAGTGGAAACACAACATTTTAAAATTTGTGGAATGAATTTAAAGCACTGCTTAGTGTGGAAATTACAGCTTTAAATATCTGTATAAGAAAAGAAGAAAATCTTTAATTCTGTTAAGTAGAAGAAAATAATAAAGATGAGACTAGGAATCAATGAAATAAAAAACACATGAACAATAAAGAAAATTACTAAGACAAAAGCTAGTTCTTTGAACCCTTACTAAGGTGAAAATCTCATAACAAAGAATAGTGAAAGAAAGAGGAGAGACAGAGAGAAAGGAAGGAAGGAAAGGAAGGGAGGGACAGAGGAGGAAGGAAGGAAGGAGGGAAGGAAGGAAGGAAGGAAGAAATTGCATTATGAAGTGAAAGTGTGTATATCACTACAATTTTTTCAGACATTAAAAGAATATGAAGAAATATTATGAACAACTTTATGTCAATAAATTCTACACTTAGCTATAATAAACAAAATCTTTGAGAAACAGCTTACCAAAACTGACTGAAGGTAAAATAGAAAATGTGTTTCACCCTACATCTATTCAATACAGTAAATTCATATTTAAAAACCTTCCCACAAAGAAGTTTATTTCATTAAAAGGAAACATTATCTTCTCAAAAAGACATTTTGTTTTTTCCTCTTGCGGTATGCAGGCCCCTCACTGCTGTGGCCTCTCCCGCTGCGGAGCACAGGCTCCGGACACGCAGGCCCAGCAGCCATGGCTCACGGGCCCAGCCGCTACACGGCATGTGGGATCCTCCCGGACCAGGGCACGAACCCGCATCCCCTGCATTGGCAGGCAGACTCCCAACCACTGCGCCACCAGGGAAGCCCCCTCAAAAAGACATGTTTTTAAGACAGTTAAAAGGCAAACCATAGACTAGAAGTAATTATTTGCATTACATGTATCAGACAGAGGACTTATATCCAGAATATATGAAGAATTCTTATAACCCAATAATAAGGAAACAACACCCTTCAACACCCTTCAAACAACACACTTCAATAGTTACTTCACAAAAGAATAAATACAAATAGTTAATACAAATACAAAATACAAATAGTTACTTTGTATTATACAAATAGTTAATACAAATACTAAATACAAATAGTTACTTCACAAAAGAATAAATACAAATGGCTAATAAGCACAAGGAAAGATGCTTAATATCAATTATTATCAGAAAAAATGCTAATTAAAATGACAATGAGATATTTCATTACCATAAGAATTGCTAAAAGAATAAAGACTGGAATATTAAATATTATTGAGATTGCTGAGCACCTGGAACTCTAATACATCACTGATAGAAATGTAAAGTGGTGCAACTACTTTGACAAACAGTTTGCCAGTTTATTTTAAAGTTTAAGCATTCACAAAACATGTAACCCAAGGGTTCCATTCCTACACATTTATGCAAGCTAAAGACAAACATATGCCCACAAAAAGACTTGTAAGCAATTGCTCATAACATCTTTACTGATAATAGCAAAAAAAACAAAAGAAAACAAAACTGGAAATAATTTAAATGTTCATCAAAAGATGAATTGAAGATTTTGATATCATATTTGTGTGTGGATGATATCCTACCTTTACTTTATGCTTGCCTTTACTGGTGAGCTTTCCCATTCATAATTTTCTTGATTCTAGTTGTGGCCTTTTCTGCCTAAAGAAGTTCCTTTAGGATTTTTTTGTAATGCTGGTTTGGTGGTGCTGAATTCTTTTAGGTTTTGCTTGCCTTTAAAACTTGATTTCTCCATCGAATCTGAACGAGAGCCTTGCTGGGTAAAGTATTCTTGGTTGTAAGTTTCTCCCTTTCATCACTTTAAATATGTTGTGCCACTCCCTTCTGGCCTGCAGAGTTTCTGCTGAAAAATCAGCTGATTACCTTATGGGGGTTCCCTTGTATGTTATTTCTTGCTTTTCCCTTATTGCATTTAATATTTTTTCTTTGTCTTAAATCTTTGTCAGTTTGATTAATATGTGTCTTGGCATGTTCCTCCTTGGGTTTATCCTGTTTGGGACTCTGCACTTCCTGGACTTGAGTGAGTGTTTCCTTTCTCATGTTAGGGAAGTTTTCAGTTATAATTTCTTCAGATATTTTCTCAGACCCTTTCTCTGTCTCTTCTCCTTCTGGGACCCCTGTAATTCAAATGTTGGTGCATTTAATGTTGTCCCAGAGGTCTCTGAGACTGTCCTCATTTCTTTTCATTCTATTTTCTTTATTCTGTTCCATGACAGTGATTTCCACCATCCTGTCTTCCAGCTCACTTATCCATTCTTCTGCCTCAGTTATTCTTCTATTGATTCCTTCTAGTGTATTTTTCATTCCCTTTATTGTATTGTTCATCTCTGTTTGTTTGTTCTTTAAATCTTCTGGCTTTTTATAAACTTGATGGCTCAGTCTTTGAGTTCACTCCTCTTTTCACATGATTCACATACTTCATTTTGACAATCTTCTGGAATTAATAGCTTGGTTAGTGGACTCAGTGTATGTGTATCTTGAACTTTGTTTCAATTTTGGACTCTGCTCTTGGATTAATAAATCTGGCCAGCTCTTTAGGTGCTGGTAAGAGATAATGCCCCAATCTAATTTATCTCCTCCATAGAAAGAGAAATAGATCTTCACTGTAAATATCATCAAAGGTAGCAAAATGGATCAGGCCAAAACTGTATAAGAAAATATTTTAAATCAAAACAAAAATATTAGCATCCACAGGAATTTTCTTATTTATAAGACTGGAAAGCAAGGATATTAAGATTGGAGTCTTAGACTCCAATGAGGTGGGCATTTTTGAAGTCTGTTACACTGGAAGAGTCTCCTAGTTTAGTGATATATGAAACCTCTTTCTACATTAATGTGAGATTGTTGAAACAAGTGCAGGTCAGACATCACAATAGATGTGCTAGGAAGAAACTTTGGAAGCATCATTTAGAAGCAGTTGTGTGGACAGAAGTGCCCCACATATCAAACCATATTTAGATAAGATTACCTAAGAAATTAAGATTCAGCTAGGAAGTAGGCATAATGAAAATTAATGAAAGAACCATATTATTTTTATTATGTCACTGATTTTAGATGGCATATTGAGGTCATTTATGTTAATGTGAGGATTATAGGTTTGTGTTTACCAAAAATATCAAAACTGTCCATTTCTGTCTATTTTATCAGTAAGTGCTATTAAAGAGAGAATTGCACTTATGCAACCTTAGAAAGAAAATTTAAAACGTATTCACTTGGACCTTTATTTTTTTCTCTAATCCCACAAGTACACACAAGGAGATAAACAATGTGTTTAACTCCATTTCCATGTGAGACAGTTTTTAAATTTATAAGGTTTAATTTATTTAATCATGTTCCTCACTCAGCTTTCTCTGCCGCATACTCCCTCCAACAGTCAGTCTCTATTTATGTGGGAACAGCAAACATCAGAAATGTACTGCCTACATAAATAAAAAAGGTACTAGGTAGGTAGCACTTAGAAAACAGAAGGTTGAGAGTTCCTGAGAATTGAAGTATTTCACAATTTAAATATTCATGGAAGAGCCCTCTTGGTTTCTGTATAATTGGCGTAACCTGTTTTAACATTTATGTGATTGTCCTTGACCTAGATTTCACTCATTAATGTTAGAGAATAGTGTTTTTGATGAGCAGGCTGCTGTTTCTGGTTAAGTTTTATCAGCTAAGATGCCATTTCATGTTTTAAGTTAAAGAAGTCACAGTCAATAATTTTATAACAGTCAGCATATCCTTCTTAACAGGAGATTAAAGAATAAATCACTTCCATTGATTAACAATGTTTTTTCGCTTTAGTAAACCAAATCTTTGGACCTTTGATTCCACTTTTAAATATTTCTGAAGTGTTAAAAAAAAAAGCTATGTTTTGTAATTAAATTTTTAAATGCAGAGAATATTATCCAGCTTTACTTTAAATTTGATCCAAAGGTCTTTCAGTGGTTTTCTCTCCAGTACAACTCAGAATGGCTTTACATATAACACATATGCTTGATTTAAGGCCTATACTGGGTAAAATTCCTGCCTGTGCTATCTCTTTTCGACCATGAGTAGCTGTGAGCTAATGCCAATTTTATTTTCTATTTCCATCAACTGTCCTACCTCTCAAATGGACAAAAATAAATGGGAAAATTGAAATCTAGAAAAGTTGTATTTCTAAGTTGAGTCAACAAATACATTAACCTTTTCATGCCTAAGCAAACATTTTGTTATATTTATACAATCCTTTCTCTATATTATAGCTTTGATTTTGTAGACTTGTATGTTTTATTAAGCAGATATCCATCACAGAGAGATCATCACAGGTAAGAGGTCTAAAATTAATAAATTAAGTTAAATTTACATCTTTGAGAAGAAATGAAACAAAATAATAGCATGCAAAAAGGAAAAAATTACAATAATATAGAATCACAACATAAACAGAATACCTATCTGAACAAAATTTGCTTTGCAATTAAAAAGATTGCAGACTCCAAACCATAAAAACTTAACAAATATCAATACACACCACTGGGAGATACCAATTTCTCACCCACCTAACAAAAGTTGAAAATTATTGCTATTACAAATGTTGAAGAGGAGGTGAAACAAGAGCATTTCATTCACTTCTGGCAGGAGTGTTAAGTCCAACCTGTTTGTGAAACAGATTGGTATTGTCAACCATTGTAGAAAATATGTATGTTCTATCAATGAGCAGTTGCACTCCTATGAGTGTATCATAGGGCAGTGTTTCTCATATTTCATTAATTACTTGGGGATCTTGTTTAAATTGAGATTCAAACTTATTAATTCTGGGTGGATTCTTAGATGGCACATTTCTACCAACTGCCCAAGTGATGCTGATACTTCTACACAGATCACACATTGAGTTGCAAGGCCCTAGACAAAATAATGTACATTTTGTACAAAGATACATATAAAATATTTATGTCTGTATTTTTCATAAAAGACAAAAACTGAAATCTATACCAGTGCCCATCAAAAGTGAATTTGATAAATTATGGTGTATTCAAAGAAGTGAATACTGCACAGCAATGAAAATTAACATGTGATAACTTCACACAACTAATGGTGAAAGGGAAAAAAGCCACAATTATTTCATTTATGTTGAGGACCTTAACAGACAATACTATATTATATGGTATAGAGATTTCATTAATGCATCATAAAACTATGTATAAATAATACAAGAAACTATTTACCATAAAATGATGATAGTGTTTACCTAAGCTAACTTTTATGTTAAAAGAAAGTATTATAACTAAAATAGTACATACAAGGACCTTCTGGAATGTTAATAATATTCATATTAAACATAATTTAAAGCAGTACATCCATGTTGTATGTTCTTTTACCTATTTGTGTTTTATTTCACAAAATTGAAAATAATATAAGAAATGCAATGTTATCAAAGAAGAAATGATAAAGCAACAAAAATAAGTTTAATTTAAAAAGAAGAATTAATATAAGGAACAAAATGGAAAAAATTACCTAAAAATAGTAATAGAGGCAACAGTTTACAATAAATATCCTAAACATCTGAATTAATAATATAAATTGATAGTTTGAGAAAATCACACAAAATGAGCAAAAAGAGAAAATGACTGAAGTGTAATTAGAAAATATTATAGACATGAAGAACAGACAACAGAAATCTAGAGTAAACTTTACCAATATCATTAACAAAATAATCTATGCATTTAACACAAATTGAACCTTAATAAAAACTACTTGGAAATGGAGAAGTAAAATAATAAAATACTGGCAGTAAGTACAGAATCAATCAAATTAAAGATGGAATTAAAAACTGAAAAAATAAAGTTAGTTGTGGTAGCAAAACAGTGTATTTATTTACTATAATACAGTTTCTGAAATATAAAATAGATAATGTAAAAGTAGTTTGTTGAGAATAGCTTGGGTAAATCTTTTCATAACTTTCTAGGAAGAAGAGGAATTTCAGGTAGATAGGGGAAAAAGGCATCTAGCATCAGTTTTGTTCTTCATCATAACAGATTTGTGACATCAGGTGTTCCTTACTCTCTGTGGTTCATTGTTCATTCGTGACTCTTCTACGTTTTTCTTTCTGTCACTGGGGAGGAGCTTAGAAATAAATGTCCCAGAATCACTTTCCATGTTTACTTCTAGGTTAGAGTCTGTCAATGAGAGGAACTTGCTTAAGAGGCAAAAGCCCTTATTTTCACTGATAGTTACAGGCACAGAGAAAGCTCTTGCAGTTACCTGAATCAGTGCTGTGGACAGCTGAAGTAGTTTGTGGCAGCTTTCCTCCTATTCTTGAAATTCACAGCAGTTTGGAAGAAAGTTACTATCATTTGCTGCTTCTGTTCTGCAGGCAGCTGGGATACTGGAGGGTGACGTCACTAAGAGGGTGGTGTTGTTAGCAACTGAGATGACCTGCTGTTGCTTCACCTCAGCCTGCTCACCTACTCATCCTTCCTGTGCTGTGTAAAACTCTAATTTCCTGTGTTAGCACTGTTTCTATTACAAACATTTACAGTAACTACTGCTTTCCTGCCTGAACTCTGACTGGTTCGATTATTTCTTCATTCCTATAATTGAGATGCTGAGAAAAATTTTACTTAATGTTATAAAAGTAACCACTGGTAAAACTAGACTACAATTCTTCTAAATTATGGAGGAATGGGGGTTAGAGGAGATGGAAAAACATCAGACAAAACACATGTATATTTAAGTATTTATAATTAAATTTCACATGAACATATTAAAGCAAAAAAGATGGGTAAAGATATGAGGCTAATGCCCAATAGAAAGATATCATAGATTAAAATCTTAATATTGGACACAGCTAAATACAATTCAAAATTTATTAGATAAGACCAATCAGTTTATTATATAATATTGAAGAGTAAAAATCTTCAATGATACCATGTACCATTCTGAATATTAGTCCGTGCCATTAAAGAAGAGCACAAAAGAGCAAAAATTCATTATTATGTATCAAGTTATATATAATATGTGTATTTGTTGGTATAATATATATTATTATAACATATTATCTTATAAATATTAGAAGACAGATGTATCATTATTTGGAGGAAGCATGGGGACTTTTATACCTAGAAATAATGTTAAATATATGAAAATATTTTTAAAACATAAGAGCTTTTTAAGTTTGTTGGTTACCAATAAATATACAACCCAATCATTTCCCTATAAAGAAACAGTGACATAAATATAATAGAAGAAATAGAAGATAATGAAAATGATACTTTATATCCATATATTATGCATTGTGCAATATATAAACATACAATAGAAAAAATGATTCCATTAATGGTAGCATAATGGCCACAATAACATCAACACAACATGGTGGAATTATGAGATATGTGTAGTTTTTATATAAAGAAAATTGTAACTGTGCTACATTAGTGAAACCTGGAATAATAGATATATGCCCGATTTCTGGTTATGTAAGGCTATTAACTCTACTATGTATTTTATTTTTGAGAATTTAATTTAATCACAATAAAATAATAAGCAACAACAGAATTGTTATGAAGTTGAATGTTAAATTTATTTGGAATTAAAAGAATCATATAAATAGCCAGGAAAATTCTGGAAGTCGGAGGGGTATAAGGAAAATTACATTAATATTGAGTGCTGATAGGGGTATAAATTCATACAAAATTCTCTGAAGGCAATTTGGCAAAATCCATCACTTTTAAAATATAATTTAACTAATCTGGTTGTAGGGATTTAGCCTTTAACTTTTTTTTCATGAGTTCATACACACTCACACACACACACGCTCCAACATTATTCCAATCTGGAAACAATGGTTACAACAAATAGGTTTATCTATACAATGAAATCACATTTAACTGTTAAAAGAACCTAGTAGATGCATTAGCATTGACATGGGAAGTACCAATATATTAAAAAGAAACAAGTTGCAGAGAATAGGTCTAGAGTGAATCGTTTCTTCTTAAAATAAATAATTTTATGTGTTTATAATATGTGTACATTAAGAACTTGGAAGTAGATACATTATATCTATATCTATATACATTATATCTATATCTGTTTATGCCTTTGGGGTTATTTGTGAGCCTTACTTTCAACTGTAGGCTTTTCTGTATTATCTGAAGTTTTCAACTTTGTTTTACTTTTGTAATCAGAAAAATCAAGCCATTTTTTTAAAGAAAGATATAACTTCCATATTAGCTGTTTCAGTTGATTACAGAAAGAATTTTATATATCACAGATTTATTGAAGCTTGAGGTAGAGAAAATAGGAGAATGCAATTACACAGGAACTTCTATATCCTATTGTCTTGTTTACCTTGTATAGTGTATTGAAATGGAGAACTATGGTTACAATGAAAATGAATCCTGTGAGACAGTCATTTTGTGGATAGATTTATTTTTATGGTTTTCTTCATGTTTGAAGGGGGAAAAGACATAAGATGAGAATGGGAACAATAAAATATCTCATTCTGTACCTTCTTTTATTGACAGGTATAAGTAATACCTTATGTTTACATATCACCTATTTTAGAGAGTGAAGTATGTTTATGGGCACCAATTCATCATCAGAACATTCCTATGCCTGCATGCAGACACCCACAAGATGACCATCTGAATAAATTCAAACAATTATCTATTAACAGCTAATTTTTTAAAAATCCCCTGTCAGTTAAATCCAGTTATTTTCTCATTTCATTAATTGGTTATCTGGTTTGATATTATAACCAGATTTCAATATTGTGCAAAGTTGTGCTATAATAGGGTAAAACTGGCACAATCTCTCTATTTTTTAAAAATATCTTTAGCATATTCAAAAATAGAGTCACATTGAAGTCCTAGTACAGGAAATTGTCCATAATTCCTCATTGTACAAAACCTGATTGCCTAAATTTTTGAGATTCATGACATTCTGGAAGATTTACATTAGGTAAAGCATCTAAGTCTTAATCTCCCAATCATTCTTTAATTTAATACTTAATAACTATTGAGAACCTACTGTAAACTTTGGACATGCAAAAATGACCACAATCTTTCAAGGAATACAGTCTATTGGATACATGAAGAGTATATAATAAGATGAAAATGAATATGAATTGGTAGTTCTAAGAAAACTACCTACCTATTAAATCAAGAATAACCTGAACAAAAAGGGTAGAAAAGGCATTGTAGTAAACAGGTAGTATCTTTTGGGAAAGAACAAAATAGTTAAATAGCCTGACAAAATCAGTATCTATCTGTTGGTTGGAATAGAAGTTGAGTAGACAAAGTGGCAGGTGATGCTGATGCTTAGGAGGTATTCTTATATACCATGCTGAGCCAGTATGCTTAGGGAAGCCGCTGGAACAGAGGAGTGGCTCAAACTTGAGTGAATAGAATGGAATGGTGTTAGTATCACTGGAGATTGTGATCAGACTGGAAACCATAAACCATTACCTTTGGCAATATACATTTCTCAGAATTAATCCTGCACAAGGCAGGGCGATAAAAGATGAAATCACCGGCTCTGGACCCTAATCTCTTGGCTTTGCTGGGTCCTGGCAAACTGTGTGTCCAGTTTGTGTGATCATTAGGCAATTCATTGTTTTATTCTCTCTGTGTCTTAGGTTCCTCATCTATAAAAATATTAGTCACGATAGTGCTTCATAGAGTTATTATAAGAATTTAATCAATGTATGTAAAACAGAGCAGTATCTCAATAAATGTTAATAGTTTTATTTGTCTTGTCTTATTCTCCATTTTAAAAAATGGTTTAGTCATATACCTTTCTTTACAGTAAATTCCACTTTCTTGTCAGGGAGCTCCATACACTGTCATGCTGCTTTCTTAATATTCTTTTTCTTCACTCTCTTAGAAGCGCTTTGTAATCCTACGGTTAGTATTTTGTTATTTAATCTTCCATCCCATGTGAAAGTCTCATACTGCTAGTTCCTAATATTTTTTTCCATATGACTGGTGCGAATGCTTGGAGGAAAATGTGGTCAAAGCAAGACTGGTTTAGCCCATATCACAATGAATCCTTGCTAGGCAACAAAGGAGTCTTGAAGACCCATGAGGAAGGAGGGAGGGGGTTCTGACTCTAGGGACCAAGATTGTGTCAAATCTTAGCTCACAAAGTCACAGCTAAAGGATGAGTTTATTACTGTCCTTATTTCAGTTTCAGTCCAGACTGACTCAAGAATCATTATAAACAAAGGACTTAGACAGTGGAGAATCAGGGTTAACTTTGGAAAGGGGTGGGAGGGAGTAAGATTTTTAACCATTAACTCACTTATTCAGACAAAAACTATCAAGTGCCTAGTGAGATTCTTGTATCACCATCTTTGATAATGGGGATACAGAGATGAACCTAGCATCGATTTTGGCTTAAGATTTGTATCTAGTGGGAGAAACAAACAGGAAAACAGACAACATGGATCAGTGCTCTAAGTGCTGAGATGAGGAAAATTCCCTGTTGTGGAGGCTCAGAAGACAGCCACCTAACATGACAGCATTTTCTGCAGGTAACATCTGTTGCTGAAGTAGAGCTGTTTATTGTCTTCCCTTTCTTTCCTTTTGCTTTGTTTGGGTGGGCAAGTACACTGCAAGGGTGTTTGCCGCCCCAGTGAGGAGCAGAACCCTGCAGGTGTCTTTTGCTCCTTATTAAATGAGGGGTTGAAGGTGAAGCCTTCACGGTATTCCCCTCACAACCTTTGGACTGCTTAGATGAATGATAATATATAAATTGAAAATTTTGACACTTGCCTATGGTCTCAGTTTCTCAAAGTCCTGGATTCTCATTAGGTTCACTGAGATATTCAAATTTCCAACTAGGGCCCAGATGGGATATTGCAGGGAAAGAATAAGAAACAGAAACACTGTATATGTAGATTATTAAACTAGCTTGTTAATATGCTAAAGTTATTGTGAGTATAATGAGCCATTACAGGTGAAATATCATTATGGTCAATAATTTTAACAAAACTTTTCTTGTCTGTCTGTAGATTAATTATTCTCCTTTTATACTCTAGTTGGAATTCTGCTTCATTTTTTTTTTTTTTAGCTTCTTCAAAAGGAAAAACACAGGAAAGAATTGCATGACAAACAATTTAGCTTCAGTTAAAAACTTACATGGATAGAATTCTGCTTTAATAATAATAATAGCTACTTTTGATATTTTCCAGATTTTGTCTAAGGATCTGTATGTATATTATCCCTTTTAAAAACATAACAACCTCATCCATCTATTTTGGAAACAATGGTTGTAAATATAGGACATCAACAAACAAAATAGATCTCTGAGCAGCCAAACTAGATGTTAAAATATTATAAACTAAATTTCATGTCATTTGTCATAAGAGCAAGGAGTCTTTCCCTGCAAGAATTCCTTTGTGTGTGTGTGTGTGTGTGTGTGTGTGTGTTTGTGTGTGTGTGTGTGTGTGTGTGTGTGTGTGTGTATATATATATATATATATATAATATGTATCTTAGTAACTTTTTTTCCTGAAATGTTCATTGGCTGAAATTCTGGAGAATTTATTTTGTAAATGTAGCTTCCCTCCTGGAGCTGAGGAGCACTCTGTTTACAAGTTAATTTTGCACATATATAGATTAGTTTTAAACCAGGCTTTCTGAGATGTGATTCATATAGAATATTAAACAAATATCTAACTATGTTATAGCAGTTATTGTCCTATAGCCTACCCCTCTAAATGTAAGGTTGTAAGGAGGACTGACAATATTTTTGCCCAGTAACTTATTATCCCACTAATTTAACTCCACTTAGGAAAAACCATGTATTTTCATTATTTATTTTATTTTATTTTTAAATTAATTTTTATTGGCGTATAGTTGATTTACAATGTTTTGTTAGTTTCTACTGTAGAGCAAAGTGAATCAGTTATACATATACATATATCCACTCTTTTTTAGATTCTTTTTCATTATTTATTTTAAATCTTTTTTCTAAGAAATTAAAATAATAGAAAATTAGAAATAATAATAGAATAAATACACATATCCTATGATTGACAGTTTCTCACATATTGTCATATTTGCTTTATATTTTAAATTAATAATGTAAATGTCAGTATTACAGATAAAGTCGAATTATATTTTGTTTCCATCCCTAGAACCATTATTCACTTCCCTTACTAGAGGTGTATTTTGTTTAATTTGCATAACATGATACAGAAATTATTAATCTATACATTGCTTTTTCCCCACTCACTGTTTTCATTTTTAAAAATCTATTCATGTTCAATACATAGTCCTAGCTCAATCTTTTATCTTCAATGTAGAATTCCATTTCATAGATATATCACATTTTATTTATCCATCCCCTTGATGAAGGGCATTTGGGCTGATTTTTTCTTCTGCATTCTGAACTCTGCTAAAAGGAAATTCCTGTCTGCATTTGTCAACATGTTTTCTAGGGAATTACATAGAATTATTGGGTTTATGATTGTGCATTTGTAGTTTTACCAAGTACTGCAAAATTGTACTCTAAAATAAATTTTACTAACTTATACTCTCACCAGGAGATTATGAGAATTCCCATTCTCCACAGTCTCACCAGCACTTTTTATTGTCAGATTGTTTTTTGTTGTTATTGCCAAACCGATAGGTGAATAAGGGTATCTGTAAGTCCATTTACATCTCAATAATTTTAAACAATTAAAAGAAATATAAAAGCGTGAAATAGTATTCTGAATCTCCTCCATTAGTGAAATAATTGGAATATGTTAGAGAGGATCTATGTGAACACATATCCTAGGAAGAATGGAACCTGTTTTTTTGCCAGAGAACTTTTATTATTCTGCTATTTTAGTCTCTTTTTTGGAGACACATCTTCTGAATAAATAAAATGTTAGAATGTCAATTTTCTACTTCAAGTAACCCTGAACAAATGAAGGCCAGATTAACTAAAGACTTTGGTAAGCATTAGTTTAAATTTACAAAGTTGTTTATAATTAAGAAATAATTATACTGGCTAGCCCTACTCAAACAAGCTCCCTTTGCAATGCAATGCTCCTAAAATAATTAGTAAGCATACAAAACTTTGCATAAATTTGAGTTATTTAATTAATAACATTGGAAAAAGTACTAGCTTCTCTACCGTCATTATCTTTCATTTTCCCCTGCACCCTATATTCCAAGTGTATTGAACTCTTACTTCTGCAAACCTCCCAAGAATTTTTAACAACTCAGTACCATTGTGCACATTGTTCTTACCTGTGTGGAAGGGACTGCTAAGAGTTTTCTTTTCTTCTTTGGCACATAGACACTATTTCCCTCTTTCCCACATAGTTGGATATGCCTTGTCACTGGATTCCAGACAATAGAATGTAAGCAAAAGAGACATGTCATTTCTAGGTCTCAGCCATAAATTGTCACATACATGGTCTTTCTTGCTTTTCCCTTCCCCTCTGACTGGAAACATCAAGTTCTCTCTTGAAGGATATATAAGTGGCATACTTTGATAGCCACCCCAAATATATAAAATCAGATCTTCACACTATTCCAAGAGGAATAGGATATTTAGCTAACTGCACATAAATGGTTGTAGCATTGGATACTATTTGTTGCCAATCCAATTTCCATTTTTCCCCTCTATTCCTTACTTACTGTAGCCTCCAAATCACATGCCCACATCTCTAGCTCCAGAGGTGAATTCCCAAATGAATGCCCCCATCAACCAGGAACATCAGAATTAAATAGTTATGTAATTGAAAAATAAATGTTTATTTTGGTTGGAGCCATTATGCATATTTGGATCTATCTTGCTATAGCTAGCACGGCCCTAAGTAATACAACGTAAAAACCCATCCCTCCATGTTCCACCAGGGAATCCAACTTTAATAGGAAGTTGCTTAGAGTCTATGTTGACTTCTACAAGCATGGATATTTAGTATCTTCTCCACTGAGTTTTCAAGTTCTGTTTATACCTCTTTTAGAGTGTTTTCCAATTTGCATTATTATTATGTATTCATCTGCCTGAATCTCCTTTTAAACTTCTGAGTGCTTAAGAGAAGTAAACATTTTCTATTAATTTTTGTATCCATGTTGAAAAACACAGAGCTTTGTTTCAAGCAGAAATAATTTAAATAAATTCAACAATTAAGTAAATAAATTAGTATAGGTGGAAATACCTTACAGAATATACAGAATATATCATGGGATGGATCAAATGATTAAATACCATGTCAGCTTGGGTGATCCAAGAAGCAGAATTAGAAGTGTAATGAATTTATTGGGGAAAAATCCTGTGAAGGATAAAGAGGGAGGGGAATAGACTTCAGACTCCAGTGCAGGTCAGATACCTGTGAAAGGAGAAAGGGAAGAAAGGATTGGATAGGAAGAGTCTCATATTCTTATAAAGTTCTGAAAAAGTTTCAGCCAGGCCATTGGTGTCCCTGAGCAAAGGCTGCCTGCTGGAAAATTTCAACCTTAGGCAGGAAGGATACAGCAGTAGTACCTCCAGCACACTGGCTCAGGAATGGACTTGAAATAGTCTGAAGGAAAGTGATAGTAGATCCAAAAGGGTGGCAGTGGGCTATTAGTCAACTAGTCTGTCATGGCAGGTTCTCTACAAGATCTGAGTGACACACTTTCATAGTAATCACAAAAAATATAATATCAAAACTTGGAACTAGAAAAAAAAATAACAGGTAATTTACCTATGAATGGTTATTAATAGTAAGCATTATTAGGCATTATTTGTTGCCTGCTTCCTTATTTTTACTTCCTAAATTCCATAAATTGCCTAATTCCATCCCTGTCTTTAGATGAAGGTACTATTTAGATTCACCCATCATGAAAATCCTATTTCTTTCACCAGTGCCTCATTTTAAATAAGTAAGGGGATCTGATTCTGGCAAATGACATAGAGGAAGTCTGTTGGTGATATTCTGACGAAGGTTTGTTCTCTCCAAAAAAATACATACTGAATGTGTTGGCCTCTTGTCTTCTGGAAGTTACTGCCTCTGGATATGACACCTAGAACTGCTCCCAGCCTGAGCATGCTAGGGAGGGAGGAGTCAGGATTATCCCAGAGAAGCCAAGCTAGAGACCTGACCTCATACATCTAGTGCCTTTCTTACTTCTGGAGCATTTGACCTTCTGGACTCTTAAGGGAGAAGCATGATCTCTTTATAATTTAAGCAAGATTCATTTGTATCTATTATCTGATACTGAAAGCATACTATCTGTTTCAATCATTCTATACATATTTTTTAAATTATATGAAAACTAAAATACACCAATGAAGTATATAGCAATGTGACTACCACAAACTAAAACTAAAAATAATAAAATTTCAAAGAGAACATGTGGGGAAGATGTGTATGGATACTCTTCCAACTACTGCAAGTAGTCAAAGAAATGGAGTTGTAGAGGCATAATTTGACTTTGATAAATTTTTTAAAACATGATATTCAATATTGGTATAAGGCTTCAGGGAAACTAAATAATTAAATATAATTTTAAAGCAGTTTAAACTATGAGTTTATGGAAAATAAATTTGTAATAGATATTAAAAGTTCTAAAATGATCATAAACCTTAAGTCCTGTCATTTAAATTATAGATATTTATCCTAAGGAAATTATTATAAAACAATATAATCTCCCTATAATGTTGATCATTGTGACTTTTTTTAATAATGGGAAAATATTTAGCTATAGTATGATTACCTAACAATGATGAATGGCTAATTAAAAGATGTTCTTCAACCAGAATAATTGTTTCTCATAAAAGCCCACTAATACGAGTTACATGTGATACTTGTTAAAAATACAGACTCGTGGTTCCTTATTAGACTTCCTGAATCAGAATCTCTTGGGAAGTTACCAAGAATTTACATGTTTAACACTCATCTCAAGTGATTCTAATGACCAAACACGGGGTGAGAAATAATGCTCACTTTTAAAATTGTTACTATGAAGACTATGCACAGGTATTTAAAAATGTGTCATTATATTGAGAGAAAAATAAAGAAATATAGAAAATATATTGTATGCATTATGATTACACATATCTACAAGTTTGTAGATAGACAAGGTTAAAAACAATTGGTTAAATGTGTATATATTTCAAATTATTTTTAAAAATTTTATAATGTTAACACTTTCTTTAAAGAAGGAAATAACTGTAAATTGTATTATAAAACTGTTATATATATGGATAATTTATCTAAATTATAAGTACGTAGAAAGAGATATATAATTTTTATGCATATAAATTTACCCCCAAATTAGATTTGTCCATAAAAGTCTCTTCACATATTATACCAAGTTTTACTCAATATTATACATACAGTTTTGATCCTTAGTTCTCAAGAATGAACATAAATAACTTTCAGAATGGAAAAAAACATTTAAAAGGACATAGCAAGTCTGCTAGAAAAAGTGACTAATAAAATGTTCATCTCTTATGGAAGAGTATAATGCAATCGTGAAGTTGAAACTTTTATATACTCAAAAGCCAAAAAATGTTGCAGTTTTGATAAGCTAGAAAGCAAAATATTTGCTACATTTTGGATTATTTTGAATCATGATAAGACATTGCAGAAAAGAACCAATAATACTTGCACTTACATCTAAAAAATTCTTTAAATGGGTTCTGTTGTTTTTTTGTGTGAAGCTGTATATTACCAAGAATCAATCAATCAAGAAATCATTCTTCCAATCATTTCATAGTAATTGAGTTATAATCTATTTCTGGATCTATCAACATTACTGATGGATGGCTTTGTCTTACAATCATTTCTTACTAATATCTATTGACAATTTCCCATCATTCCTTTGTTTTAAGATGGTAATACCTCAAAAAAATAGCACAAATGGATAACAGTAATATCATCATTTTAAATTTTCACTGACACCAGAAATTACCTCAGAAAGAAAAAATAAGTTATTGTTATTACAAATGAACATTTGTGGTATATTTTAATTTCTAAAATCCAGCTAATTCTTTAATAAAAAAGTAGTTTGTACAGTTTAAAAATGTTGTATAATGTATTGCACATCTGAATTTCTACCAGTTAAGTATATCTGGAAAAGTAAAAAGGTATACATTTTTTTAATCCCAAAATGATAAACAGAAGCTGTGAATACTTAAAAGAAGATGAAGCTGCCACCTGTAATATTTATGGTTTTTTCAGTATGTGCCAGGCTCTATTTTAAACACTCTGCATTTAATCCTCATTACGAGCTTGTGCAGAAGTATTGTTATATCCTTTTTATAGATGAACAAGTTAAGATAACGGTGGGTTAAGTAACTTGTCTGTGATCCTATAAAGAGTAAGTAGTGGAGGCAGGGTTCAAAATCACACAGCCTTGGGATCCCGAGCTCACACTTTTATCCACTGTACCACAGTTGTAGACTGATAAAGTTGGACGGACGTGGATTTAAATTAAAAATCCACAAACTCCTATTCAATGTGAAAATCACTTAATTTATATTTTATTTTCCAATTTTAAAATTCAAATAATATAAACATAGTAAAAGTAGCATATGGATTTCTTCTCCCCCAACTTTTGTTTCTTTAACCTGAATATAAGTGAGGACTACAGTAATTTTGAAGACCAGTGCAGTGATAACGTCTTTCCCCAAGTTTATCGTTCTCATAAAAAACCAAGGAAAAGGGTTATATCAAGAATGCTTGAGACTACACAATGATACATATACCTGCTCATTACAATTTCAGTATTTTTACAGAGAGTGAGAGCAGGTAATATTATCTAGGGGGTAGGGTAAGCTGGGACAAAGTGAGAGAGTGGCATGGATTTATATATACTACCAAATGTAAAATAGATAGCTAGTGGGAACCAGCCGCATAGCACAGGGAGATCAGCTCGTTGCTTTGTGACCACCTAGAGGAGAGGGATAGGGAGGGTGGGAGGGAGACGCAAGAGGAAGGAGATATGGAGATATATGTATATGTATAGCTGATTCACTTTGTTATAAAGCAGAAACTTACACACCATTGTAAAGCAATTATGCTCCAATAAAGATGTTAAAAAAATATGTCTGCCAATAAGAAAAATTATGCTGCTCAATAAATTAAATGACTTGTACAAAGTCACACTGATTACAGAGCTAGATTCTAATCCTTGCTCTGCCTGTATAAGCTGTATAACTGTGGACAACTCCATTTCTTCATCTTTGAAATGATTGGTTGGTATCATATAGTGCACAGGATTTCTGTGAAGAGAAAATGAAGTGATGCATTTGAAACACTTGAAAGATGAAAAATATAATACAAACATTCTAATCAACCTAAATTTGTTTAAATGATAGTGGATTCTATTTAAATATATATATATATATATATATATATATATAGCAAAAGATCACATTAACAAATGTTACACAAGAAAACATCACATAAGTTCTCCTTCCTGTGGAGTCACAAGAACCCCAAAGTACAGAAATCACTAGTACCACCAAAACCATTAGAACTATCAGTCAGCTATCACTAGTTGGTTAACTTGTTGCTAGGTAGAGGAGAGTTATGTACTCCATAAACTATTATTTTTCAATATTGATGTTGATTAATCTTACTTGAGATTATATTTGCCCCTTGTATGCATTCATGTTTGAATGCTTGAGGAAATAGGTTTTGCTTAAATAATTCTTAGCTGTAATAGTATCCTTGGTTAAAATAAATGTGACTTCTGTGTGTTTATCATTTTGTCAAACCCTACAGTTATGGTTTGGAAATTTCCCAAAGGTTTTTAAAAAGCAAATTGAATGTGTTTCAGCGAAAAATCTCTTATTTTGTTACAAGTTAAAACATAAAATTCTTTGTGTTGACAACTAGGGAAGAATGATTTGCTTGTCATTTGAAATGGTTGAGCTATAAAGTACTGACATATGAAACTTACAACAGAAATTCAGAATGACCTTACCTTCAAATGATAAAAATGGAAACTTTGTAATAAACTTCTCCAAAGTAATACCTTAACAATGTACCTCAGTGTTTCAGCTCTATAGAGTTCTTCATAATATACTGGCTTAAATCAAGTTAACTATCAAGAACTCTTGAAATGGCTCAGTATCACTTTCTCCCAGCTAGAAGAAGGTTAAACAGAGCTGGATTACTCCATACTAGATGAAACAAAGAAAAATTACATTCCCCTGCTTTTTTCATCTTTGAATCCAATCTTCTTCTCCCCTATTTCTACCCCTATTTCTTCTTTCTTCACAACCTCTGGACAGCCTCACTCTTCTTCCCTTCACTTCTGCAGTGCTCAGTGGATCAGATTTTCATTAATAAATGCATGAGTAATTCAATAACTACTAACTGATTTATGTTCGGGCTCATATTTTATAATCCATTATATAATCTAGTATTAGTTTACTTTTTCTAAGGCACAATCTTTTACACCCAAATATCTTCCATGCTCAAAATTATTCAATGTCTCCATAAAGAAAAATCCATTAATATATTTATTCAATAAATATATATTAAGCACCTCTATATATTAAGTAATAGGCTAGACAATTAACAGTGAGCAAAATAAACACAATCCCTGGCATCATGGATTATATTCTGAGGTGTACAGGGGAGAACAGGGGATGGAGAATGAAGTAAACAGACAAAAACAGAGTGATTTAAAATTTTAGCTAGTGTTATAAAGGAAAACATGGTGAAGATGCAGAATACTAGAAGGTGTTCTACTTTACATAGGGTAGTCAAGGAATACCTCCTAGAGGAGGGGTCCCCAACCCCCAGGCAACGGACTGGTAGCGGTCCATGGCCTGTTAGGAACCAGGCCACACAGCAGGAAGTGAGCGGCCGCTCTCCATAGCTCCCCATCGCTCACATTACCACCTGAACCATGCCCCCCACCCGCCCCCGTCCGTGGAAAAATTGTCTTCCACGAAACCGGTCCCTGATGCCAAAAAGGTTGGGGACTGCTGTCCTAGAGAACAAGACCTTTAAACTGAGACCTGAATGATAAGAGTGAGCCATGAATCTACCAAATGAAAGTGGTTAGAAAAAAAAGAGTACTATATTGGCAAAAATCCAGAAGCATGAAAGAGTTTGCCATGTTTTGGAAACCAAAGGAAAAACAGTGTTGCTGGAGCATAATAAGCAAGGGGAAAGTGACATGAAATGGGGCCGTAGATATAGGTAGGGGCAGAAAATGCAAGCCTCATTAGAATATCTGATTTTTAGATTCTATTCTAACCATAATTTAAGAGGCAACTCTGATGTAGAATTCAAAGACCTTAAGATATGGCCACGAATACATTCTATGCCTTTTTACTTCCCTGCTTTCAGGTAATCTGTCCTGCTATATTCCTCATTGTGATTTATACCTTTTCTTCTCTAAAATGTTGCTGAGGTGGTTTCCTCTACTTGTTACAACTTTGTTACCTTAATTCTGCCTACCAGCAGCTACACTGTTCAAATCCTGGGGCAAAGTGCACCTTCTCTGTGAAGCATCTTTAAACTCTAACCAGAGAATCCCCCCCCTTCTGTCCTCCCTTCCTCTATTTCTCTTTTCCCCCTTCCCTCTTCCTTTTCTTTTTAAAGGCTTTAAAACTTAAAATATTCATATAAGACACAATAATAAAGAAAACTATATTTTCGTAGAGCTTTAGAAATTACAAAGTGATTCACATATATGCTCTAGCTATGTGGTCTATTAGCCAGATTTTAGAGATGAATAAAACAAAGGGCACACGAGTTAATAGGACTGTTTAAGTATGTTCAGCTATAAACTAAGGGAGCTCTTATTCAATCCAGATACTCTGATGGTGAAGCCCATGCTCCTAACTGCCATGCATGCATAAGACTTCTGCTTTTCATTTTAAGTATCTATATGCCTAACGTTTGTATTTTTAGGCAGGTCCTTGAAATATGAGATCAAATCTTATTTGTAATTTTTTTCTTCTTCTTAGTGTTTAGCAGAGTATCATATATTGCACAATAACATTAGCTTAATTAAATGAAATAACTCATTGCGTTTCATGAATGCAAGGTGCCGACATACATCAAAGAGAAATCGTGTCTTGATTCCTTTCAAACATCAGTAATGTATGCTCAAAAAGCACTTATCTTCTGCCTAACCAGCTCCATTATTTACCCATTTTCATTCTCATAATGTCATCAGCAGCTTCAAGCTTTCAATCTACTTAGTTTTCTTTTTTACTTAAATGGCTTCCTTCTTCATAGGGAAAATAAAGGCAACTAATTATGAACTCAGTCAGCTGCTCAACCACATTTAGAAATGTGCCTGCATCTAAATGTATTGTTAACTCCTTCTCGTCTGTTTCAATTCTTTCTCTTTTCTAGTCCCAGGACAATCTCTCTACATGTGCACTGATTCCTGTATCGTCTTATCTCTTCCATGACTTTTTTTCATCAATTTCACCAACTCATAAATATATTCAGCTCCTCTCTCTCTGTGTCTACTAAATTATTCCCTTCTGTTTGCCTTTATGCCCAATATAATCACATACTAAGGCAACTTCCCCAAAATCTGATCTTATATTAAACTAAACATTTAATTATTTGAAGCATTACTCATATTACCATATTTTTCTTCCTGTGGTAGATTAATTTAACTTATGCCTGTAATGCCTTATTTTTTCTTTCTCAAGAACATAGGATATTGTCTAAAAATATAGTTAGCCAAGATGTCACCTGGCTGCTATCTATTCCAGGTCAATAAAGCCTAGGTTAAAGGAGCCAAAGGAATCTTAGTAAAGTCAGGCATGATCAACACTAATAAAGTTAACTGGAGAAAAATAGTGACAGAATCAAAATGCAGTCAGCCTAGATTGCTGGAGGTCCTAGATCTATGAACGTGATGGATGGCATTGCAGATTGGAAGAGACATATTAAATCTTTCATGTGTATCACTAATGATCCATGAACCTGAAATGTTACATATGTGTAAACAAATTCAATGTTTAAAAGATTTGATTGTTTTAGAAATCTATCATGTATTGCTTAAATTAGGAAACATTTGATAAATTTTTCTTTGTAATTTACCCAAATAAGAAAAAATGGATAAAATTTTTTTGAGACATAAGTCATGGAGAAGAAAATTTAATCATCTCTATACCATTTTTGATCTATGTTGGCATAATTTCCAGGTCAGTTAGTCTGTAGCTCTTAACAAAGGTAACATCATGTAATTTTCTTCTTCTGGAGAATAATTTTTCTGTATTTTAAATTATTTCACTTAGATATGAAAATAGTGTCCATATGTAACACTGGAAAGCACAAAATATGTTAAAGAGAAGTAAATCATGCATAACTTTTCACCCAGAAACAGTTATTGTTAACATGTTTCTAAATTCTTTTCTCTTGTTCTAAGCATGTGTTTTCAAACATTTAAAGCTCATCCTGTTGCACATTTTGCATTTGGATTTTATTTTTTCTAGTTAATTTAAATATGTTACTTTAATTTTAAGCTATTTTTTTACTTAATCTAAACATTACACATTCTCCATAAGCATTCTTTTCAAAGGCAGAAGAATTACACATTTACTAAAGTTCCATAACAATTATTGTATTAATACTCATTTGGAATGTTTCCAATCTGTCTTTCAAAATAATAAACATTTGCACTGTAGAACATGAAGTTTAATTTTATAGTTAATATCATTTTCTTTGTATAGATTCCCAGACATGGGACTATGAAGTATAAGTGATATTCAAGTTTTGACCATTTTAACTTTTGATGCATTGCTTTCTATTTATCCCCCAAAGAAATTCACCATCAGTGTATTAAAAAGCCTTTACCTTTGCCACAACTGATTGTTGCCATTAGTGAACCATCTATACTGAATAAATATATTCAAAATAACATTCAATTATTTATTGATTGTGTATTTTATAGATTGCTAAAATGGCTAGGAAATTTAAAAATTGTGTTCATCACTGCCATTTCAGATTCTGTTAATTTTGTTAATTTTAGGACTCCTCTTCAGGAGTCATGATTGCTAGAATGACTGGCATAGTTTGTTGTCTACTACAGCCCTTAACCTATTACAGTCCCTTATTTAGTACATACTAATCAATAAATATTTTGAATGATTTACAAGTGAATTGATTAATAAATAAATACATTGATGAATGAATAAATTCCCCTATCAGTCTGGTTGGCAAAAACATGAGAATATTTTAATCCTTGTGGAAACACAGTTCCATAAGTGGCCAGCACTAGAACATTTCAGGATATTATCAAGTGTGTATTTTTTCTAAGGAAGACATTTTCATGCCCACCTTATCTTATGATAGTTTTCATCACTTGACAAGAAATGGCAAAAACATGCTAAAGACATCAGTAAATTCCCCCTTATTCATAGTGCCCTCTGTTTTCTTTTGAGATGTTGACATCTTGAGAATCTTTCAATATCTGACAGTAGGCACTTAGGGATCCTAACGTTACTAACCATTTCAAGAGTGGCTCAGATCTCCTACCCAGCATCAATATATCTGCTGAATACCAGAATATTCTGAATAACAGAGGCAGGTTGTTACTTGATGGCCCAATTAATAAATTATTTGGAATGAGGTTTCTATACAATTCTTCCTCCATAAGGTCTTCAGACCTACTAAAATGAAACCTTTGTTTTGTTTGTTCTTTCAGCCTCTGCCATTGTTGCAATAAACAATATCACTGTTCTCTGATTTTCCTTAATATGGCTAGATTCAGAATCAGAAGTGAAGGACTCAATCATTCTAGGCCGCGATAGCATCAGAGTCAGGTCATACTCATAGCTGTCATTGGGAATTACATTAGAAAAGGAGATCTATTTTTGAGCAAATGCACTGCCTCTTGGCCTTTTCTTGACCAAAGGCAGAAGGAAGTAGGAAAGAACAAGTGGATAGACTAACTTCTGTTAGCTATAGTGGTACCAAGTTGGTGTGACCCAGGGAAACCTCTATTAAACAAGGATAACCTGGGGCATGTAAAATATTATGTTTGCCTTGAGTTAGTCAGGTTTTCTAGGAAGCAGACACTAAGACAAGATTAAACATGAAAAAATTTTTGAGAGGGAACTCCCAAGAGAGAAGAAGGGGAGGGGCCGTGAGAGCCTGAGAGGGCCATCAGAATGCAAAACACTTCACGTATGACTGACTGAAGGAAAAAAGAAAAAAGGAGAGTTGGGCAGAAGCGTCTGAGACTGCAGTGCAGTTGTAAAGTAGATTCAACAAGGTTTCCAGGTGTTTTAGAGTCAAAGTTGTCCATCACAGTAGTTCTGTGTCTCCTAGAAAGACTTAGAGTTTCCCTGCCATTCTCAACCATTGACTAGGAGAGGCACATAGGAAGCATGGTCTTGGCATGAATGTGGAGATGAATTTCAAAGCACAGCAGCTGGGACCATGAGTCAATTATACCTTCTGCAGTGAGAGATCTCAGAGGCGCATTCTCATGGCTGCTGCAAACCCTAAGGTGTAGTCTTTGCTAGATGACTAATTGTCTTCAATAGAATAAGAATGAGCAATGACAATGCATAAACTCTCCTCTTCAAGCAAAACTACAAAATGCTATAACCATCAATCAGTTTCTAATTGTGCATTAGTAAGCATACTACAGTAATATTTTTTTAGTTCTGGTCAGTATGGTCAATGTTCCTGATTTAAATTTCTTCAAAATAAAAAAAAATCTCACATGAATTGCTTCACAACCTGTTCACTAGAGAAAACTTTTTTTGTATACCAATAAATCATGCCACTCTATTATTACCAAATGTTCTTGAACAAACATAGATAACATAGCAAAACAATTTATCTTATCACTTTCCACAACAGAAAGTTTCTGCATCTTCCTCACCTCTACACAGTTTAAATAAATTCACTAAAAGAATGACATCCTGAAGCCATTTTATATCCATGCAGTTATTCATACATCCACTTGTTAGAGTGAGTTTTATTTTATTTTTTTAAATTCACCTGAAAGATCAAATTTGAATAGCAGTTACACATGTTCCATACACAGGCAAAACCATTTTACACCTATAATGAGCACATTTTACAAGGAAAATGCCACACATTTTAGTGGCCCTAAAACATATTTAAGATCTAGTCATTGGTTACTTCAGCAAAGGTCAGTGCTATATTTTCAGCCAATTTTCAGTTTGCTTGTTATGAGACTGGGATCCTTGTTACAGGCTCACAAAAAGAAACAGAGTTGAGAAAAACTTATTTATATGTTTAGTGTAAATGAGTGCATCAGATAAAAGAAGCATATAGTCCATGTCTTATCTTTTTCTCAGTAAATTCAGTGAACAAATAACATACAGTGCTGAAGAGATTCTGTTTGTTTCCTGCTAAAAATACTTGGCTTTCAATTGTGATGTACACAAAGGGCATAGTTGTGAAGTGCAATGTAATTTAATAAAGACCTTATTATGTCTCTGCTTGAGACATATGAGAAATGTGAGAAACTTTCTCATAACATGAGAAAGTCAAAAGAATATAGTTTTGTTCACGTGGTGTAAAACATAGAGCACATCTAGCAAAAGCTAAAGGCTAAATATTTTTATTTAGTCTTAGTTAAAAATAAAATAACTATAAGCATAAATTTTATTTTATATGTAGGATTACTGTGAACCAAAAAGCAGGGTCCATCTGTCTTTCTTCGTTTCCTCTTTCCTTCCTTTATTCCTTCCTTTTCCTTTCCTTTCCTTTCCTTTCTTTTTCTTTCTTTCCTTTCTTTTCTTCTAATTCCTTTCTAATTATTTAGTCAACCAATTATTGGTAATGTTGAAGAACAAATCTATTTTGTGACTTTAAATTCTGAGCTATTTATTAAATATCTCAATCAGATAAAAAGGAACACTTTGGAGACCATATATTAGTCTGTGATCGTAGGAGTATAATAGACATAGGAATATAAAATGCAGAAACTATCCAGTTAGGGTAATGCACTTTTGAAATTTTGAAGTTACATTTTCTGTTCGTGGTTGTCATAATTACAGTTCCTTCCACTATGTTTACAATCATTGTGATAATCAGTAGTTCTACATGTTTGATTTAATCTCCCAGGAATGGAAATATCAACTCTGAAGTTTATGATAACCACAAAATTGTATAAAATGCTTGTTTTAGCAAGTGTTTGTTCAGTTAAACCACCATAAAATGTATATACTGGGTAATGGAATTGCTCCCTTTAACTGTAAGTGAGCTCACAAGCTTTTTAAGTTGATCAATACACTACTGTACAAACAAACTTAACAACTTTGTGCTAACTAACTCTAGTCTGGTAGTCTGACTTAAGTCTGCAGTCTGTTGGAAATAAAGATTGCCTCTAGCAATTGAGATCGTTTGTCTAATTATAACAAATATAATTAGAAGTGGAAAGGAAAAGAAAAAGGGCTTGATTAAACCTAATCAACTGTTCAAGGCAAGATAACTAATGTGTAAATACATTTATATCTCTAATAGAAATGATTGGTTACTAGGTGTTCAAAATTAGTGCTAGTCCAGGTAGCCGCTGTACTTGAAGAGCCTTCTTGTCTACATCTCTGTATATGCAAATCCCGCCCAACTTGCTCAAACACTTTTCACAAACTTTCTGCTGAGTCCCACCACAAGAAATAACCACTGCTTCATGTAATCAGGTGTTTCATGGTTATCTCTTACATTCTTAAAAAATCTTTTGGGATCAATCCTGAAGCACTGCAGTATTCTAAAAGCTCATTTTCTAAAGAGTATTTCTTAAAATTTTTTGATGTTTTACTTATTTCTCTCAAAGGATATGAAAGAGATCTAAATACATATTTCAAGACACCCAGTATATATATTTCCTTTCTGCTCCTAATTACATATTCTCTTAAACTAGTCTGTTGCATCTCTTTCTCAACTCTGAAATATGTCATTTCCCATCCTTTCTCTGCCACCCCCTACCATATGTCTATTCTCTCATTTTCTTCCTTCCTTTCTCTTTCCTCTTTTAATTACACAGATGATTTAGCCTTCTTTCCTCTAGAAATTGGAATTTGGGAAAATGAACGAAATTTTCCTTGGCAGGAAGGAAAAGGGATGAAGTCAGTGAATACCTTGTGCTGATATTTGTGTCTTATTATCTACAGAGTCAAGATAAATGCTTATTGAGAGCCTACTATGTGTTAGGCCTTGTACCAAGTAGATGCTAAGTGAGATTTTGGAGTGGAGAAATAATTCAGGAATATATCGCAAACTGTCTTACAAGACATTGCAGAACCCTTCTATTAAATTCTATTTTCTTTTAGTATATGCCCGTCCCCATTATTAACACTTTGAGAGCAGATACTCTGTCTTACTCACACTCACATATTACAAAGTGCCAAATACATCACTTGACACAGAGTAGGTTCTCATTAAATATTTCCATGGTTTTCATTATATGAATTACTTCTCCTACTAATGATAATTTACACCCTTTATTAGACTCCCTACCTATTAACTTAGAACTATCCATTGTGATTCAATTGTTTTAGTGTTTCTGATCTGTTAATACATCTCTTCAAATAACACACAAATAATAATACTGGAGTTTATGCTTGAGTAACAGCTTATGTCACCCACGCATAGAACTTCAAACTAAAAGAGATGAAATAACTTGTCCAAGTGTATGAATTAGAAATGAAAATGTCATTATTTTCATAAGACATATGAGTTTTCTGTTTCATGCTTCCTTCACTATCCGCTTCCTGTCTCAGAGAATGAGACAGAAAAACTGAAACACTGATACTCGAGGCAACCAGAAAACAATTTACCTTACCATCATTTCTCCAAATTCCTCAGAGATGTTGCATCCTGCATAGTAATAGTTTTATAAGTAGTAGTTACTAGCAGAACTGTTTAACGGTAGTTGCTGTGAATTATTATTTTCATGGACTCAATTGCGTCAAAGTCAAAAAACTTGTTCTTGGGAGCCAAAGAGTATGTGGCCTCATTAGAGAAGAGATGATCAGGTATATGTTAAAACCTAGAATTTAAATTGGGAGTATTATTTCTAGTTGTATATCTGAGTTCCAGATACTATCCACTTAGAAGAACTGAGTTATAGGCCAAAAACAATCTTTACTTCCTTTCTATAGACAAAAACCATACCTGAATGTATTTCATATTTTTTCAAGAATAAGTTTTAAAAAATAAAGGATATGTGGGAGCAAAGGAAAGGCAAGATCATCTAGAAAGCACAGAGTATTATTTGTGACAGAGTAATTATCTGCTGTATAATTTATGCAATTGTCAATTTTGTTTATTGTAGCCCAGACTTCATTCTCACCAGTCTCATCTCCTGCTAACATTTTAGATGGGCACATGAACCCTAGTTAGAGACATCATTGCCTAATCTCTCTTGCAGATACATGTAGCCATCTGACTAAATTTTGGACCTTCATATGTAAACTGAAGTTATATATACAACTTTGGGAACAAGTGTTTATAAAGAAATGTTTTTTTAAAAAAAAACAAAAATAATTAATAACAACTTGAAATAAGACCTCAGAAAATAATTTTACATAAATAGGTATACAAATAAACAAAGCAGTGTTCCCATTGTTAGAGTTTGGCAATGTAGAATTTGAAGTAAAAAGCATTAAACTGGAAGAAAATAATTATGTTATATTTATAAAGTTTACCATCCATTACAAAAAGATAAGAGGATTAAAAATGTGTGTGCTGAGTAATACAGCACTTGAATATATAGAGGAAGACTCTTAATAATGCATGGAGAAGTTGATAGAAGCAGAATAAAGATAGGAGAAAATAATGTACCTCTCTCAGTTCTTAATAGCTCATGTGAACACAAACATAAATACAGATAGAGCGTACTCAAATGTTATGATTAATAAACATGTTGAAATATTTGCTATACTTTGTAAACATTTTTATCACCACCACTGAAATAATTAAAATATTGTAAATTTAATGGTTCCAAAAATTCCATGAAACAGAAATTATCTAGGCCATATATCTGCTCAAAAAAAAAGAAAAACTAGAAATATATTTTTAAAACCTTCAGCAAACCAGCATAAGGAAACCATATTTTAAAAAGATGGTCCAAGATAATTCTTGAAATTAACAGAAAGTTGAAATCAAGTTCTGACTATAGATATAACAAGAAAAAAGCTGAAATATTAGGAAAGCTCATATCTAAAATTCTTTCAACTTTGACAGAGAAAGAGAAGCAGTAAAATTAAATAAGAACTTTACTCAAACTTCATTTAAAATAAAAAAGAAAATTCATGGAAATCTATAGGAAAGAATTGATGAAAACAAAAGAAGTCTTCCTTCAGGATTTTGATCTGATACTACATTTCTTAAATTCTCCATTTCAATTATAACAATAAAATTAAAACTAGGATTAAAATCTCATTTTCAAGATAAAATATTAGACTGTCATCCATGCTTAGAAAAATTTAAGAGTTTTTATGCAATATAATAGAGATAGAACCAGCCTGACTGAAGTACTGACCAGTTTATAATCAATAAAATATAGAAGAAAAGTCGGCCTGGACATGAGTGATTATGTTGTAGTACAATCCCATTCAATGTCTAGGCAATAACAAATCAACAAATGACATCGTGAAGAGTAATGACCACAAGTATTTGACCTAGTAAATTGTTTCCCAAAGTTACCTGATAATAAGAAACATCTTGCTATTTGTTAAACTGATAGGTTATCAGGACTCACCTGGAGATTCAGATTCAGGGGGTTTGGGTAGTGCCCAGGAATGTGTATTTGTAACAAGCACTCTGAGGGAGTTAATCTTCAGGTAATTAATTGAAACTTTTCCCTAAGAAACCAGTGTTTCTATGTGGTTTCTTGCCTAAGTCACTTTCACTTCACAAGGGAAATAATTAAGTACAGAGAATAGAAGAGCTTTGCTATTTCTTTACATTGTCATTTTGGGCAAGTTACTAAATCTTTGTAAACTACATCTACCTTACCTAGTTCCCAGGGTTGTTTGAAGAATTAAATAGGTAATATTATAAAGCACTTAGCAAGGTACTTGCACGTTTTAAGTGCTATTCATTGTTAGCTGTTCTTATTCTTATTCGTTTAAGCACTCAACACAGAATATTATATTTAATTCCCACAACAACTTTGTGAGACAGAAACTGTTTAATTCCCAGCATAATGGTAAATGACACAGTAGGAATTCAAGCCCAGGTCTATGTGGTTGGAGTGTCCATATTGTCTAAGTATAGTAAATGAAACAATAATAAAGCTTTATATATAAATATAAATATATATATATACACACACATACACAAAGACAAGTCACAAAAAATGAAATAAAAACAAAAATTGCTCTAGCAATAAAATTAATGTTTTACCTTTCATTAGCAAAGATATGAAAAATGCTTATTCTCAAAAGTAGGGATCAGGCATAATTGTACACTGTTAGTGACATTTAAATTAGTGCAACTTGAGGGGCAGTATCAAAGTGGTAGAGTAGGAAGACCCTGAGCGCACCATGAATACATCAATACTACAACTATATATAGAGCAACTCTGGCTGAGAATGGCCTGAAGATTAGAAGAACTGCACTACTACAACCAAGGCTATAAAGAAAGAACTGCACAGAGTCTGCTAGGTGGGGAGGAGAAGCTATCTGGTCAGGGCCCACATCCCTAGTGGGTGACTCAGAAGAAGAGGGGGATAACACAGATTCAGGGATCCTCAATAGGGAGTGAGGAGTTTGAGCCCCGTATTAGCCACCCTGGCCCTGGGGTCTGACACCAGAAAGATGAGCCCCATTAACTTGTTTGAAAACGAGGGGGGCTTACTGGAAGTTTGTAAGAAACCAAGACTGCTCTTGAAGAGCATGTGGACAGACTTGTTTGCTCTCGATCCCAGTGCAGAAGCAGCAGGTTGAAAATTGCCTAGTACTCCAGCCAGCCTGCCAGGACCACCCCAGTGCATCCCCCAACCACCACCAGACTCCTGCTCCATCGCTTCCTGCTACAGTGCTGCTCCCTGCTAAGGCAAAGATCACCATTGCTGCTACATTTGCATGCACATGCACCTGGGGAAAAGGAAAGCCAGCTCAGAACTGCACTCGGAAAACTTGAGCCTCAACCCAACCTCTAACAAGACACATGCACACAGTTGGAAGAAAGTGAAGCCAGCTCAGAAGTGCGTCTTCAAGCCCTTGAGCCCTCGCCATACCTCCAACGAAGATGGAGACTGCCGTCATGCTGGGAGAAGCCCAATTACCTTGAGGCTCCTGCTCCAGCCCCTCAAGTCCTGGCTCTGCCCACCCCCCCATAGGGCTGTGACCACCACTGAACCAAGGAGAAGCCCTGACCTGCACCTGGCTCTGGTTCTAAACCCTCTGTTCCAGCCCTATTTCCCACAAAGACAGTGGCTGTCAGTTCACCCCAGGAGAAGATGTGGCCTGCCTGTGCTCACTTCAGATCCAGCTGTACCACAAAAGTAGACTGAATAAGGATAATCCCACACAAGGACACACCTTCAAGACTGGGATAGGTAACTGTTTTGCCTAATTTCATAGAGACAGAGAAGGTCACACAAAATGAGAACTGAATGGAATATGCTTCAAATTAAAAAAATAAGGTAAAAATGCAGATTAAAAAACTGTAATGAAATGGAGGTAAATAATTTACCTAGTAAATAGTTCAAAGCAATAGTAATAAAAATGCTCACTGAACTCAGGAAAAGAATAGAGGAATGCAGTGAGAACTTTAACAAAGAACTAGAAAATATAAAAAAGAACCAATCAGAGATGAATAATACAATAACTGAAATGAAAAATACACTGGAAGGAATTAACATATTAGGTGATACAGAAGAATGTATAATCAACCTGGAGATAGAATAGTGGAACTCACCCAATCAGAGCAGCAAAAAGGAAAAAAAATAATGAGCATAGTTTAAGGGACCTCTGAGACAACATCAAGTGTACTAACATTCACGTTATAGGGTCCCAGAAAGAGAGAAGAGAGAGAAAGGGTTGAAAATGCATTTGATAAAATTGTGGCTAAAAAATTCCCAAACCTGAAGAAGACAATAAATACCTAGGTCCAGGAAGCACAGAGAGTCCCAAGCAAGATGAACCCAAACAGATTCACACCAAGACATATCACAATTCAAATGGCAAAAGTTAAAAATAGAGAATTTTAAAGATAGCAAGAGAAAATCAAAGAGTCACATTCAAGGGACCTCCCCAAAAGGCTAAGAGCTGATTTTTTTGCAGAAAATTTGAAGAGCAGAAGGGAGTGACATGATATATTTAAAGTGCTGAAAGGGGGAAAAAAATAAAACTATAACCTAGGATACTCTACCAAGCAAGTTTCTCTTTCAGAATTAAAGGAAAGATAAAGAGTTTCCCAGACAAGCAAAAAATAAGAGTTCATAACCACTAAACCAGCATTACAAAAATGGTTAAAGGGTCTTCTTTAAGTAAAAAAGAAAAGGCTATAACAAAGAAAAGAAAATACTAAAAGAGAAAAATCCCACTAAAAAGGCAAATATTGATATGTAACAAAGGCAGTAGATCAACCGCTTAAATAAGCTAGTATGAATGTTAAAAGACAAGTATGTTAAGTCAACTATATGTTAAATAAACAGTTAAGGGATCAACAAGAAAATGTAAAATATGACATCAAAAACAAAAAACGTGGTGGGAGGGTGTAAAAAATGTGGAGGTTTTAGAATGTGTTTAAACTTAAATGACTATCAGTTGAAAAGAAGTAGATATAGTTATAGGTCAACATGTATAAACTCCATGGTAGCCACAAATCAAAAAGCTACACTAGATACACAAAAAATTAAAGAGAAACGAACACAAATCTAACACTAAAGAAAAATCATCAAACCATAAGTGAAGAAACCAAAAGGAGAAAAGAATAGAGGAATCTACAAAAACAACCATAAAACAACTAACAAAATGGCAGTAAATACATACAAAAATCAATAAATGCATACCTATCAATAATAACTTTATTTTTTTTTTAAGGTTTTCAAAATAACATTTATTTCTTAAAAGTTAACATGTGCATAATAGGAAACCAAAGAACACAAGAAGCAAAAAACAGTCATTCATCATCACAAGCAATTTACCATTTGATGTGTCCTTCTAGGTCTCGTTTGTGTATTTAAACACAACTAAGCATTCATTTTTATGTAATTAAGATCATACAGTTATGTATCATGCTTTTTCACACATCATGAATATTTACCATTTCAAAGTCCCAAAGCTATGAGTATTTTGATAACCAAAAATACACTACACCAACTCAATCTGGAAGGAAAAAAATGTAATCCTTTCTTGGCGACAAAAACTTCAGAGAAGACAAAAATGGCAACAGGCCTCTAGATAAAGATATTGGCAGAGTTATGATTAAAATACTACATTCCCTTAACGTTCAATTAAAAATGAGACATAAAGCAACAGAGTACCCAAAGTATAATGCTTTTAAGAGGATTCATTATCTGATCTAAACTATTAAAGTATTAGCAAGGAGGTATATTTCTACTGAATTACTTAACAATGTATTCCTATAGTACAGCTAAGAGATGCACACACATCAATGGTTATCATCAAAATATAAAAAGGAATACATCCACATACTTCCCTCCCTTTTATACTTCCTTCTGCCCCTCTGCTGCCAACCTAATGAACAAGTCCTGGTGTACATTTCTCAGATGGTTTAACAATTCCATGTCCAAGATGCTACTTTTTTACCAATTATAACAAAGATATTTACAAATTGGTTAATTCACTAGCTCTACTTTTTATCATACACTGTCACCTCAGGACTCCTAAAAAGCCTAGATGTTGCAAAATAATGAATGAACCTTGTCCATAGTAAGCATTGGTACTTTACAAAAATGCACATTTAGACCTATGGTTATAACCTAAAACTGTCTTCTAGATATGGAGATATTAGCTAAGAGCCCTTCCCTTCACCCTTCCTCTCACCCATCCTCCAGCATATCAGCAACTAAGTACAGGACTATATCTAGCTCCAAGAGGTGGATTAACATAGACGCTCCCAGAAGACACAGCCCTTCCTAAAAACCAACAAAAGGGCATTTATTAAGGGGTTATTTTACTACCTCTACTTTTAATATACTTTGGGCATTAGGACTTGCTTATTCTTTAATACACAGCAATATTAACTAAAACACACAAATAGAACAATGGTTAGACAATCTGAACTTGTCTAAAGACTCATGGGCACAGATCCCTTCTGTGTACTTCCTTCCCTGTCTGCTCCCCGCCTCCCCACCACCCAGTGAATAGTCAGCTTACGCTCCAAGACTCAAGTTTAACAATTTCCACTCCCCCAATACAACCATTCCTATGAATTAACAGAAAAAAAATACTTTAAAAGGTGTTACTTTTAACTCTCTATTTTCAACATATGTTGTGTACTTTTACACATCTAGAAAGATTAGATGTTTCAAATACAGATTTAAGTTTGTCCACTATGTATACACGTAGTAGCACTGAAGAAACTGCACACAAAGGCTATAGTCACAAAGTGTCTCCTAAACAGGAACACTCTGGCCTAGAAGCTTCCCCTTCTCATCTCTATCAACCTGGTGGACAAGAATAAGCATCTGTAATGCTTAGAGGGGATTTTAACAATTTTACTTCCTCCAGTTGTTTTCAGAAGTCTTTCCTATGAATTTTAACACAAAGTGTACACAATGTATTTATCGGCTATTTTTGTCATACACTGGCAACCTCTTTAACATCTAGGAAGACTAGATGTTGTAAATTTGGACCCTCTGTCCTTTATGTACACTATGTACACAGCCAAGTAAAACAAAATGCAGAGACACACCAGACAATGGTTAGTCTTGGTATAAAGCCCTTTACACTTTCTTCTTTCTCCCCGAACCAGCACAAATAAAATAATGTGTACTGCTCAGAGAGGTGGTTTGATCATTTTGATCGCTCCATTTCTAAAAGACAGTATTTCATATGAATTTTAACAAAAGGATATATCTACAAAATATGTTACTTCACTACCTCTACTTTTAACATACTTTGTGCACTTCTAAACATCTAGAAAGACTAGATGTTTCAAATAAGGACTAAAGTTTGTCCACTATATACACAGTAGTGTTGAATAAACTACACACATGTAACAATGGTTAGATCTGAAAGTGTCTTCTACATAGGGACATTCTAATCTAGAACACTTCATTTCTCCCAGTACCTCCTTTCTGCCATCCATCCAACATTGGGCAAGTACAGGCACAGTGTCAGGCACAGGTGTCACTTAGATGTGATTTACAATTTCACTTCCAAAGGCCCTTTTCAGAAGACGGCTTTTCAATGAATTTTAACACAAAGTGTACAAAATGTGTTAGTTTACTAACTCTACTTTTGTCATACATTGGCAACCTCTTTAATATCTAGAGACTAGATATTATAAAATGGGGACCCATTGGTCCAGTATATACAAAATATATACAGTAAAGTTAAACAAAATGCATGTAACATATAGAGAAATGGATAAGTTGAAATGTTCTAGTACCTGCTAGCAAAACATCTTTTGCAATCTTCCCTCCCACCTCCCTAAACCCAATGAACAAGCACAGAGTATACTGTTCAGAGAGGAGGTTTAACAATTCCATTTCCAAAGACAGTATTTCTCCAGTTTTTAAAAGCTATTTACAAGAAGCATTATTCTACTAAAACTACTTTTAAATACATCAAGCACTTCTAAACATCTAGAAAGAATAGATATTTCATATAAGAACTTACTTGTCCACTATGTACACAGCACTGTTAAATAAAATTGCACACATGTAACAATGGTTATAATCTGAGGTATCTTCTAAATATGACCATTTTGGCCTGAACCATTTCCTCCCTCACTTCCTTCTCTCCACCACCAATCCAGTGGACAAGTACATGCATATGTAATGCTTAGAGGTGGTTGAACAAATTCATATCCAAAAGTCATTTACAGAGGACAAGCTTTCCTATGAATTTCAATAAAGTATACAAAATGTGCTAATTTTACTACTTTGTCATACACTGGCAACCCCTTTAACGTCTAGAGACTAGATGTTGCAAAACTAGGACTCAATTTGTCCATTATATACACTATATACACAGCAAAACAAATTGAACATACAAAAAATGGTTTTGTCTGAAAATGTCCAGGTATGAACACACTAGCATATTACCTTTTGCAATTCTTTCCATCCCTCCTCCAAACCACTGAACAAGTATAGACAATAGTATACTGCTCAGAGAGGTGGTTTAACATTTAACATTCCCAAAAACAGTACTTCCTGTGAATTTTAGCAAAAAGTTATTTACAAAGTGATATTTTACTACATCTACATTTAACATACGTTGGGCACTTCTAAACATCTAGATGGACTAGATGTTTCAAATAAGGACTTAATTTGTCCACTATATACAGAGCAGTACTGAATGAACTGCACACATGTAACAGTTATAATCTGAAACTGTCTTCAAAATACCAGCATTCTAGCCATTCTAGGACCAACCCCCTTCTCTCTCTCTCCCCTCCACCAACCCAGAGGGCTATCACGCTCAGATTTTCAGAAGACAATCTTTCCTAGAAATTTTAACACAAAATGTACAGAATGTATTATTTACTAACTCTATTTTTGTCATACACTGGCAACCTCTTTAACATCTAGAAAGACTAGATGTTGTAAATTAGGACTCATTTGTCCATTATATACACTATATACACAGCAAAGTGAAACAAAATGCGGGAACATAAAAAAGACAATGGTTAATCTTGCCTCACTATAAACACACTGGCACAGAGCTCTTTGCACTTCTTCTCCTCCCCGCGACCTTGAACCAGTGCACAAACACAGTGCATACTGCGTACTGTTCAAAAAGGTGGTTTGGCCACCCCTCCCCCCCCAAACAACATTTCATACGAATTTTAACAAAAAGATATTTACAAAATGTCTTTTTACTACCTCTACTTTGAACAAATATCAGGCACTTTAGAAGATCTAGAAAGACTATATTAAAAAAGTACTTATTGTCAACTACACATACAATAGTAAGGAGTAAAATGCACACACAAAACAATGGTTCTAATATGCAAATGTCTTCTGTGACCAGTCTGGCACAGAACCTTCTTTTCTTCCTCCTCAACGTCTTCCATTCCATGTCCTCTAACCCACTGAACAAACATGGACCTCTGTGGCTCCTGACGTCGCCTCTAGAGGTGGTCAAACAACTCCATTTCGAAAAGTCATTTCCAGAAGGCATTTCTTTTCTACGGTTTTTTTTAAAGAAACAAATGGGCATTTACAAGACATGTGACTTTAACTCTATCATACGTCGGCAACCTCTTCACATCTAGAAGGCCTATATGTAGCGAAAAGTTTTCTTTCGAAAGGCTGGGGGGAAAGTTGAGAGCAGCTTTTTCATATTATATACACAGGCCTTCTATAAACGGCCAGTAAATCTTCCCAAAGGGTGGCGGGCACTTCCTATTGGCCGCATGTGGTACGTTATTCTACCATTTCTATCTTCCGACATCGAGGTCTTGGTAGAACGACGACCAACCGCCCGATGACCCGCTAACGTTCCACCCGTCGTCGACCGGGGCTCCGCTCACCTTCCAGGCCCGTTAAGGCCTTTGTCCGTCGTTGTCCGGACGAGGTGAGGTCTCGTCCAACTGGGGCAGAGAGGTCACCTCAGGTCCCGGATCCGCGCGGCCTCCAAGGCCTAAGGGTGGCTGAGCTGGCGTCCACGTAGAGCCCCCTTCCCGGGCCCTCGAGGCTCTAACGGCCCTCCGCAGCGTTCCAGTGGCCGCCATTCTTCTCGCCCTGCCACGCCTGACGCCCAAAGGCGCCACGTCCTCAGTGGCCTGCCGGAGGCTTCGTCTAACCCCTGCAGCGTGGGGTCAAGAGACCCGGCGGTGGGCGGGATCTGGGCTCCGAGGGGCCGCCGCCATTAGGTCGCGGAGGTGGGGGTGGGGGAGCAGTTCGTTGCTGCTTCCAGGCTCGGGCCCTGCCAGTGGGCGGCTGCGGCGAGGGCTCTGGGGCTCGGTAAGACACAGCCTGAGCTTGTCCCGGGGGCCCCCCAGTTCACCTGCCGACCAGAGGCCGGAGGGCCTGGAGGGCCCCAGGCTAGAAGGCCGCGATCCGCTTCTCACCGCGCTCTCTGCCGGAACTGCCAATAATAACTTTAAATGTCATTGGACTAAATGCTCCAATCAAAAGACATAGGATGGCTGATTGGATTAAAAAACAAGACCTATCTATATGCTGCTTACAAGAGACACACTTCAAAGCCAAAGACACACACAGCTGAAAGTGAGGGGTGGAAAAAGATATTCCACACAAATGGAAACAAAAATAAAGCTAGGGCAGCAATACTCATATCAGACAAAGGAGACTTTAAACAAGAGCAATAATAAAAGACAAAAAGGGCATTATATAATGATAAAGAGATTAATCCAAAAAGAGGATATAACATTTGTAAACATACATGCACCTAATACAGGAGCATCTAAATATATAAAGCAAATATTAATATGCATAAAAGGAAAAATTGACAGTAATACAATAATAGTAGGGGAATTTAACACCCCACTTACATCAATGGACCGATCATCCAGAGAGAAAGTCAATAAGGAAAGAGTGGCCTTAAATGACACATTAGACTAGATAGATTTAATAAATATCTATAGGACATTCCATCAAAAAAACAGCAGTATATACATTCTTTTCAAGTGCACATGAAACTTTCTCCAGTATAGATCACATGCTAGGCCGCAAAACAACTCTCAATGAATTTAAGAGGACAGAAATTATATCAAGCATCTTTTCTGACCACAATACTATGACAATAGAAATCATTTTGCAGGAAGAAAAATGGAAAAAATTCAAACACATGGAGACAAACAACTTGCTACTGAAAAACTAATGGGTTAATAAGAAAATCAGAAAATACCTTGAGACAAATGAAAATAAAAACACAACTTTCCAAAATCTATTCAGCAAAAGCAGTTCTAAGAGGGAAGTTTACAGCATTAGAAGCCTACCCCAAGCACAAGAAATATCTCAAAGAAACTAACTTTCTGTGTGAAATAATTAGAAAAAGAAAGCCCAAAGTTAGTGGAAGAAAGGAAATAACAAATATCAGAGTGGAAATAAATAAAATAGAGACCAAAAAAAAAAAAAAAAAACTATAGAAAAGATTGATGAAACCAAAACCTGGTTTTTTGAAAAGATAACAAAATTGATAAACCTTTAGCTAGGATCATTAAGAAAAAAAAAGAGAGTAGAACAAAATAAACAAAATTAGAATTGAAAAAGGAGAAGTTACAACTGATATCACAGAAATACAAATGATCATAAGAGAATATTATGAATAGTTATACACCAACAAATTATACAACCTAGAAGAAATGGATAAATTTCTAGAAACATACAGTCTTCCAAGGTGAATCAGGATGTACTAGATAATCTCAACAGAGCAATTACTAATATTGAAATTGAATCAATAATCAAAAAGCTCCCAATAAAATAAAGTCCAAGACTAGATAGCTTCATAGGGTAATTCTATCAAACATTTAAAGAAGACTTAATATCTATCCTTCTCAAAGTATCCCAAAAACTTGAAGAGGAGGAAACATTCCCAAACTCATTCTACCAGATCCATACTCTGAAAACTATAGGACGTTTGTGAAAGAAATTGAAGATCATACAACTAAATGGAAAGGTATCCCATGTTCATGGATTGGAAGACTTAATATTGTTAAAATATCCATACTACCCAAAACAATCTACAGATTTAATGCAATCCTGTCAAAATACCCATGACATTTTTCACAGAACTAGAATAAATGAGCCTAAGATTTGTATGGAACCAGAAAACCCCTGAATAGCCAAAGCAGTCTTGAGAAAAGAAGAACAAAGCTGGAGGCATTCTGCTTCTTGACTTCAGAATATATTACAAAGCTACAGTAATCGAAACAGTATAGTACCTGCACAAAAGAAGACACAGTAATGGAACAAAATAGACAGCCTAGAAATAAACCCACCCAAGCATGTATGGTCAGTTAATCTACAGCAAAGGAGGCAAGAAATTACAATGGGGAAAAGACAGTCTCTTCAATAAGTGGTGTTGGGAAAACTGGACAGCTACATGTAAGAGGATGAAATTAGAATATTTTCTCACACAGTATACAAAAATAAACTCAAAATGGATTTGAGAACTAAATATAAGATGTGAAATCATAAAACTCCTAGCATAAAACACAGGCAGCACAATCTTTGACATTTGGTCTTAGAAATATTTGTTTGGATGTCTCCTTAAGCAAGGGAAACAAAAGCAAAAATAAACAAATGAGACCTAATCAAACTTAAAAGCTTTTGCACTGTAAAGGAAAACATCAACAAAATGAAAAGGCAACCTACTGAATGGGAGAAGACATTTTCAAATGCTATGTGTGGTAAGGGTTTAATATCCAAAATATATATATAAAGAACACATATAACTCAACATCCAAAACAAAACAAAACAAAAAACCAAACACCCCAATTAAAAATTGGGCAGAGGACCTGAATAGGCATTTTTCCAAAGAAGACATAAAAATGGCCAACAACCACATGAAAAGATGTTCAACATCACTAATCATCAGGGACATACAAGTCAAAATCTCAATGAGATATCACCTCACACTTGTCAGAATCTCTATCAACCAAAACACATGAAATAACAAGCACTGGTGAGGATGTGGAGAAAAGGGAACCCATGTGCACTGTTGGTGGAAATGTAAATTGGTACAGCCACTATGGAAAACAGTAATGGAGGTGCCCTGGAAAATTAAAAATAGGACTACCATACAATACAGCAATTCCCCTCCTGGGTATATATGTGAGAAAACAAAAACACTAATTCAAAAAGTTACACATACCCCAATGTTCATAGCAGCATTATTTCCAATAGCCAATATATGGACACAACCTAAGTGCCCATCAATGGATAAATGAATAAAGAAGATGTGGCATATGTATATACAATGGGATATTTCTCAGCCATAAAAAAGAATGAAATTTTGCCATTTCCAACAACATGGACAGATCTGGAGGGTATTATGCTTAGTGAAATAAGTCAGACAGAGAAGACAAACGCTATGTATTTTCACTCATACGTGGAATCTAAAAAATAAAACAAACTAATATAACAAAACAGAAACAGACTCACAGATACAGAGAACAAACTAGTGGTTACCAGTAGGGTGAGAGGTATGGAGAGGGGCAAAATAGGGAAAGGGGATTAAAAGGTACAAACAACTAGATACAAAATAAATAAGTTACAAAGGTGTAATGTACAACACAGGGAATATAGCCAATATTTTATAATAACTTTATATGGAGTATAATCTGTAAAAATTTTGAATCACTGTTTTATATTTTGTAAGTCAACTATACTTTTCAAAAAGTGAAAATAAGTGCCAAGCTCTAGGTAAGGCATCCAGAACACAGTAAAGGTGGAATAACTGGGGTTTTAAGTTCAGACATATGTATGCTTGAATTTCAGCTTTGATATTAAGTTGCTTTGTAATCTTGGCCAAGACGTGCTTTCTGGTCCTTAGCTCCCTTAGCTCCCTCATCCCTCATCCAACAATAAGGATGTTTGACTAGAAGATCTTTTTTCTTTGACATTCTGATTGTATAAAATTATTAACCTAGAAGTCAAAAGGAGGAAAAGAAATTAATTGAATAGGCAAAATTTAAATAAATTGGTGCAGCTTTTCTGTAAGTTGATTTGACAAAATATGTAAAATGCCAGAAAATGTGCATAACCAGTGATTCAACTATTTCATCACTAGGAAATATGGATGTTTATCTGTGAGAATGTGGATGTAACAATTCTATATATAAAGGTGAAAAATTATAATCCATACATTTAACAATTGAATGGATAAGATATTTGATGTTATCTTGTGAAATAGTAGGCAGCTTTTTACAAGCCATGTTTTTGGGAATTTTTTTTAAATGTTGAAAGTTCTCACATAAGGGTTGTACTTCTAGAAGAATGACAGATTAGATACACTGGGGCTTTGAGAACAGAGAAGTCTTTACACTTTGGTCCTACACAAATGTACTTTTTGTGTTATTGCTGGATTCTCAAGTGATAAGAAAAAAATGAAAGCCATGAACTGAAAAGAGAGTGATGAGAGGAGATAGGATCTATTGTATGGATGTATGGGTTGACCTTTGCATAAAGCACATTTCATTCATAGTAGTAAGTGGAAAGGCAAAGTATTTGGACACCAATGTCCATGGGTAAGTTGTTGTGGTGCCAGGTCTTTTGAGGAACATCTTTTCTGATTGCTTCTCTTTTCTCAGTGAAATAGGAGGTAATGTCATCAACAAAAAGTGAGTATCAGAGAGGTCATGGGGAATGTTTAAGCAGAGAAGAGAAGATGTTAATTCATTGAGAAAGATTGAGGAAGAATGTGAATGGATGAGAGAAATACAGCATAATTGTTGAGCAGCATTTCAGACACTGTAAAGTTATTATTATGACTTTGAAGTTAGACCGTGGTACATATTTATTTGTTTAGTTCCAACCACAAATATAGCTATTAATGGCAGAGAACTGGATTTAACCGAGACTGAGGTTTTTTCACAAGATTATAAAATGGGTAACAGGAATTGAGACTATATAGCATGGGGTGATTAGAATAATTAGTCAAGTGATGTAAGCAGGTAAGAAAGGAAGTTAGGAATTCAAAAGTGTACGATAAGTGAGTCCCAGCAAAGCACCTTTATACCTCTAAGACCTGTATGTGCTTGTATAGGTAACACGGATTTGAAGGTATTAGCCGAGATGAGAAAATATCAGCATGCTGAAATAGAATCCCAAAGTAATGATTTTGCTTCTTTTCTTAAATAAGTTGAGGGTTCATAAGGGTTCCTTTTTAATACTTCATAACTTACAATATGTTGTATGTATACTGTTTATTTATTAAGCTTTACATGATTAAAATTTTAAAAAATAAACGTGCATTCTAACATAATTAATGAGAATATTATGAACTCATAATTACTCAAAATAACACCTTCTCTCTAAGACCTTCTTGAACCAAGTAAAGCATCATGCTCCTCTGGTCACGCTTTATGATATTATACCATTTACTTCTACACAGAACATTTCAACATCTGATATTCTCTCATTTGCTAATTTGTTAACAAGCACATTGCCGTCTCCCCTTACTGTAGTGGAAGGTCCTTGAAGCGAGGGGAGCTCTCATTCGCTACTACATTTCCATTGCTAGTGCCCACTTTGTTGTGGATGATCACATTTTTTGATACACTAATATTGTTAAAATGAATATGCTTAGAAGAAGATACATAAAAGGAGGCAGAAAGATATTAACAGTGTTTATAATTGGGTATAGACATCTAGGTGATTTTTATTTTCGTTACCTTCTTGTATCAAGCTTCATTCTTGAAATGAGATGGCATTTCTTCTTCAAGGTAGTTATTTTCATCTATAGTTACACAAAAGAACTGAGAAGACTCATTAGAAAAAAATTTGTAAAAAAATAAATTAAATGTTGGCATATATAGACATGTTTCATGGTCTGGGGCACTTAGAGTTTCCTGACGTAAGGTTTGAGTTTCCAAAACGTTAGTCATACCAAGTACTGATTACATATATTGCATGCCTTGTTCTTGAGACATAGTTCCAATTCAGGTTGACAGTAAACAGTTGAACCAGGGTGCAGAAATATCTGATTTACGTCCATAAGATAGTGTCTCAGTTACTTCTATAAGCATTTTGGATCCAGGCTATTCTGCTGAAGATACATACCCCAAGCTTAAGATGATGCATCCAGAGAGAATTATCTATTTTCACTTCGCAGAAATTTAAAGGTAGAAGGTTGATGTGTGTCTCAAGGGTCTCTGGCCCAGAGGAGCTAGATTAGTAATGTCAATAGCATTTCTAGCTGTGACAGAGGTCTTATTCTAAAAAAGCCACCTTATCTCCAGCTCTGATCTGGTGGAGTAAGAACATTGTTGAATTCAGTAGAAGAGGACTTCATTAGAGCTCTGAGGTCAGGGGTGCCAACCGTTCTGTTAGCAGTGACATTGGGAATGGAAACAGATCCCTAGCTCACCTAGCAACAAAGTGAGAGAATCTTGACACAGTGGGTCATAGATGAGAGAATAGAAAGTGGCAGTGTCAGCAGAGACCCGGAAGATGAGCATTGCTATTGGCGGGTCAGAGTAGGACTATCAGGGAGTCTCCAACAAATGTGGAGGATGCAATTGGTAACTGGAACTAACCTAGAAGTCTGTTTACTTCCCAGAACCTCTGTTTTCTCATTTGTGAAATGAAGGTGATAGGTACTGCATTAGTTTATTGTAATTAAAAAGATATGTAAAACAACTACATAAGTTTAGAGCAATAGAAGGAAGTTCAAGTATGAAGTTCTTAAGTAACTTGGGGACACCAAGAATTAAAAATATAAAAAATAAAACTTCAGAAAAGAAGGGAAAGAATTGAATGGGAAGGTCTGTCATTTGATTAATAAACCATATTTTTCTGCTGGCAGTAATAATACACTTCAGCACCTAGATTTCACTACCATCTGCTGTTATTCTAAATGACCAAATCCCAGCTAAGTACCGTCACACAGCTGAGATGCGTTTGTGCTATATGTAGTTTTGAAGGTATTGAGATGAGAAAATAGCAGTTTCCTGAACTAGAAATCAAAAGTAATTTTAAAAATTTAACATCACTATATGTAACACTAAATCAGGTATCCCTATAGTCAAAAAAAGCAGCTTCTTGATTTACAAATATGAACTGTTTGAAAGTTAAAAAGAAAAAAAATGCAATCTGGTCCTGGATTTGTCTTTTACAAAATGACCTTAGAAAAGGTTTGCATAGTTGAGATTTAGTTGTCAATCTCCTTATTTTACAGATATTCTATAAAATTCTACATTAAGATTCTAAGTCACTCCCATCCTCAACATTCTGTTTTGTAGAATTTTACCTTAGATTATTCAAATAAAATTTAGTCCTGGAGAGAAGGAGCATTTTGCAGGAACTTACTAGCTAAAAAATGCTACGTAAATTTGGATGAATTTCTTAGTCTCTGTCCCTCAACTTCCTTACCTGAAGCTAAAAATAATAGTAACTTCATAGGGTTGGTTTAAAGAGTTATATAATATTAGTTACTTAGAGGAATGTTGGAGAATAATGAGTTTCAGAGTAACAGTGTTGGAAATTCTCATCACATTGCTGTTGGTGGTAATTCTCTCCTGCTCTACCACTCTGATCCATGTCCATTTTCTCTGCCCTGCTCTGTGCCTGGGAAGGATGATTCCAGCTCACTTCATCAGTTGGGTCCCCTTGTCAGTTGTTTACTATTTGGTTTAGTCAATGGGAGACACTAGCAAAAGATCAGAGAGTAAGAGGAGAGAGAGAAGAGAATCTTCTCCAGATTGGCTTCCTGCCAATTGATTATGATTTCTATCAGATGGCCCCCTTCTCTAAGGTTTCAGCTCTCACTGAGGTGGAATAATAATTTATCATCCTCCTGACCCATCAGCCTTAAAAGTAGTAACAGTTTCCCATTTCTGTTCATCTTGGGTGATACAGTCTCCCTCATTTTTTCCCTGAAACCTACCAAAATCCTTCACTGAAGTCTCTTCAGTTGAACCATGTGAATTTTTTATTCTGTGTGGATCCTATTTAATAATTATACTGAATTTGTTAGAAGTTTCTATTAAGCAGTTTACTCAAAGTATATACTAAGATAATTTGTACTCTGTCGTTTTCCTCAGCATTAGAGACAAAAGTTCTGGTTTATTGAGTAAAATTTAAAGAAGAGAATAGTAAGAAAACATTAGTAGAAGTCAGGAAAAGATTATAAGTGAATTGAGAGAAGATACTAAAAATGCATGTTATGCACTAAGGACAAACATGATCGTGGTATGGAAATGTGTGTATAGGTATTAATTTGAAAGCAGAATGACTATGATGGAGATGAAAATACCCATTTCTATGCCTGTAAGTGCCTCTAAGTGTCAGGTAGATATTTTAAATACATCATCTGGTTTAATGTTTACCACACCTGCCTCCAACAAAGGTACTCTTTCCAACACATCATGCTGCCTCTTATAGTTCACTCTGGACAAGTTAAATGTCAGGAGACTGGTGAATATACCATCTTGAAAGAATTAAGAAACGGAAGGGAAAACAAGTGTCTTGGAACAGTGGTAAAAGGTGAAAATTATGGAAAATATATTATAGTCCTTTTAGTTTACCTTAATATCAAATTGACCTTCACCAGCTGTACCAGCAGGGTAAAAATGAACATCTGGCCCTTAAAGCCACAAACATTTCTCAAAGCAAAGTCAAACAGTACGTCTTTTGCTTCTCATTGCAATTTATTTACTTCTATTTTATTTATTACCACTTTCCTATAATTATATTAGTATTTATTCTCTTTTCCAGCTAAAGTTGGTTCCTAGACTTCATCAACTACATTTTATCCTTTTTATTTCTAAAATATTGCCTGACCCATAGAAGGTATTTAAATTCATGAATGAAAAATTAATAACTAATTGCAGGTTCAATTCTGCTGGTTAAAATTAATCCATTAATCAACACTAGCAAGGTACTCTTTTACATCAAGCTATGCATTATATGAAATATACTACCTGATCAACTGAATTTCTAAATTCATTTTACTTTGAAATGCTCTGAGTGCATTGATAGGGCACCAAAACACAAATGCAGCCTTTATATTCACACATCAGAGAGGCTTTCCTACAACTTCTTACAGTTCTCCCTGTTTCTTAAAGCCTCTTATTACATAATGATGAGAAAAAATAAAGGCATACATCATTTTCTTATATTTCATATAGATATTAATTTATATAAACTCTGGAAAAATTGTTTTATGTGTGTGTTTGTATGCATATGTTTGTGTGTGTGTTTTCCTTTGACATTTGGAAAATAATATATTTTGGAAAACACTGTCTTTCTAAAATAACCACCTTAAATACCTGAACGATGCCATGTTTTAATCAGAACTCTACATTCTATAAAAGTCCACTATTCAAAAATTTTCACAACAGAGAAATAATAAAGTGGTACGAGTAGTTTGTATAGAATCTATTTAGATGTTGTGTTTATCACAACCTACTCCCCAAAAAGGATATAATATAGAAATTTTCATTAACACTTTTACTTCACTAACATTTGTCACCAAGTCCTGTTAATTCTATTTATTAATTTGCTTTTGCATCTCTTCTTACCATTCCCCAATTCCTGTAACCATTTTAATTTCCACAAAATATCCTTCGTCCTGACCATTTCCCTCTAATGCAGTTACTGCAGTATCCCCTATCCAATAGCCTGCCTCTAAGCTCCACCCTCTCTCATTTGGCAATCACATGCCAGTCTGCGTTATCTTCCTAAAATATAAATTTGGTTGTTCCATAATTTATCCCAAAGGCCTTTTCACCCTTGCTTAGAGAAAATTAAGTTCAATTTTGTGAAAATTAATTTAAGGCTATTAACACCTGACCAGGGCTGACCTTTCAAAACTAATCTTTGCTGATTCTCTTTCTCCTGTTTCTACCATACACTCACAGACTACCCCAGGATCCATCATCCTGCCATATGACTTCCAAATCATGTAACTGTTGATATGCTTTCCTTTTCCTGGATAAGGGGCTCCTAGAACAAGGACTGTTTTCTTTACCTCTCTATCTCCAGAAAATAACATATAGCCTATCACATAGTAGAAGTACAGAACATTGATGACTTGCTATGGAAACTGTTCATTGAAAGCCAACACGCTCATAAAAATTCCGTTAAATTGTCTAAGTCCTAAAACTCCTTTCAAAATTTATTACCGTTAGTCAATATTTTTTCCCTTAGAATTTTTTTCCTTTGAATAGTGACTACACTATTTTAAATAATCACATCTCCTGGACTACTTTTTATACTCCTTTTCTTGATGCTTTTCATTTGCCACTCATTAAATGAAGCTATAAAATCCGATTTTACCCTCTCTCCTTTCCTCTTCTCACTTTACGTACTCTCCCCAGGCAATCCCATTCAGCTCATCGTTTCATTAAACATTCCTTTTCAGATGGACTCCAAATCCATAAATCCATCTTTGGTCATCTTCCTGTATGGGACGTAATTTCACATTACTTCCTGGATATACAGGTTATTAAGGTGATCAAGCAACATTTTAAAAAAAAGAAAAATGGGGCTTCCCTGGTGGTGCAGTGGTTGGGAGTCCGCCTGCCGATGCAGGGGACGCGAGTTCGTGCCCTGGTCCGGGAGGATCCCGCGTGCCGCGGAGCGGCTGGGCCCATGGGCCATGGCCACTGGGCCTGCACGTCCGGAGCCTGTGCTCCGCAATGGGAGAGGCCGCAGCAGTGAGAGGCCCGTGTACCGCAAAAAAAAAAAGAAAGAAAGAAAGAAAAATGGGTCCCACTTCAAACTTTATCTGTCATTGAAATCAACATCATTTCCTTCTGAGAGAGAAAAAAACACAACTTTGGAATCAACATTGATCACTTCCTCTCCCTCACATCTCACTTCCATTATTTATTTGGCTGTGCCCGGTCTTAGTTGTGGCACGCAGGATCTTTACATGTGGCATGCTTTTATCTCTACCTTTGAAATGCCCCTCAAATATGTTTACAAATTCTAATTCTCAAAAAACTTTTCCTGATTTTAGACTCACATTACACTTCAACTGAAATATAAAAAGTTGAGATGTTCTTTAACTCCCAGTTATTGGAGTGAATCCACATTAAGCATAACCCACATTATGTTTCAACTGAAATATAAAAGTCAATATGTTCTTTAACTCCCAGTCTCACTCCATTCTCCAATGTAATTTTGGGTTCACATTCAGGATATCTGTCTATGTAAAGAGATACAAATATTCTATAACTTTTTTATAAGAAAGCGTTTATACTATATTTTATATGTAAAAATATATATTTATAAATATATATAATATGTAAATACATATTTTTACAAGAAAATGTTTACATTTTATAACTTTTTTATTTAAAAAGTTCTGTTTACAAAAAAGTATACATTTTACTTGCTTTCTTTTTTAATTAATATGTATCTTAAGGGTATACCTTAGAGAATTTGCATAACAATAAACGTTTATGGATAATTGTAATGAAAATTAAGTTACCTAGAACATATGAAGTGCACATCGTAGTGCTTAACAAAAATACTGCATTGCTTGTTTTCCTGGGTTTCACAACCTGCAGTCTATCTATATTTCCACTCTTTCTCTAATACTTTTGAGGCTAAGTATAAATTTTTTCCTGCATATTACTTGTAGCATGAATCCCTTGATTTCATTTGATTTTTTCTCTAGGCAAGCAGTAGGACTCAATTAATTGAGATAACTCAGTATAAGTTCTAATAAAAAAGCATGGCTAGATTTATACAGTAAGAAACTTTTACTCCATACACTCAGAATCACACACTTGCTTGTCGTTTTCCTTTTTCCCTCAGCTTTATTGAGGTATAATTGACAAATAAAATTGTATATGTTGAAGGTATGCAGTGTGAGGATTTGATATACATGTATACTGTGGAATGATCCACATCCGTCAGCTCACATAGTTACCACTGGGGAAGGGGGTTGTGAGAACACTTAAGATCTACTCTCTTAGCAAATTTCAAGTGTACAATACAGTTTGTTTAACCATAGTCACCATGCTGTGCATGGTATACATGTATGCATGTTCTGATCCCCAGAAATTATTCGGCTTACAGTTGCACGTACGTGTTCTTTGACCAAATCTCCCCATTTCTTTCATCCCTTAGCCTCTGGCAACCACCATTCTACTTTCTGCCTCTATGAATTTGCCTTTTTTGCTTCCCTATATAAATGAGATTGTGCACTATTTGTTTTTCTCTATCTGGCTTATTTCACTTAGCCAGACAGAGAAAAACAAATGCCTTCCATGTTTACCTATGTCATAAATGACAGGATTTCCTTCTTTTTATGGTTGAATAATATTCCGTTGCATATGTATACACCACATTTTCTTTATCCATTCATCTGTTGATAGACACTTAGGTTTTTCCCACATCTTGGCTATTGTGAATAATGGTTTAATGAACACAGGAATTGAAATATCTTTTTGAGAGCCTGTCGTTTCATTTCCTCTGGATATCTACCCAACTGAATTCTAGGAGTAGGGGCAACAGAGCCAGAAAAGGAATGTCAAGAGCTGATGGATCCAAACTTTGTGATGTTGCTGTACAAGATCCAGAATAATATCTTTATTCTTTAATATTATATTTATTATTGATGAAAACAAGAAAAACTTATTCATTCAGCTGACACTGTTGAGCACATATTGTGGGCCAAACAATATGATAGACCCTGGAGATATAAAAATATATCTTCTATATGATTTTATGGAACATACAGTCTGTATTTTAAATTGTACAGTATAGTCAATATATTGAATGAAAAGAATGCATATTATTATGTAATACGTATGGATAATAGTGGACAAACTCATACCTGTGAGAAATATATCAATCTGTATTCTAGGATGGGAAAAACAATATATGTGTATCTCTTTCTAGCCTGGAAATTTCTTCTCGTGTTTTTACCAGTTATTTGTGTCCTTAATTAATCTTCATCTTCTCTCCACACTTTAACCTGCCATAATTTTTTTTATTGTTGTTGTTTGCTTTAATTTTTTTTTTTTTTTAGTTTGGGCTTCTAGAAATTAATAGTATTCAGGAATTACAGAATTGCTAGCTACTCACACTTACCCTATCCTCAAACGCACTGAAGACAAAGCCACCTTCGGCTTAAATGAGGGAGGGGGAACCTGAAAGAGGAGAGTGTTGGGATTAGAGTGTATAAAAGGAGAGAAAATATGTTTATATTGTTAGGGATCCTAGGAAATATTCCTTGTTTAGGGGTCCTTGGATCCTCCAAGCAAATGCCATCTTGTAGTATATTTTCTTACTATGGAAACACAAATTGTCCCTGTAATTAGTTGAAAATTGCACACCCTAAATCATGAGTAATTTTATGCCATTATTTTAATGTGCTGACTCGTTTTTTTCTTTTTCTTACAAGAGCTGTATAAGAGAGTATATTTGCTTTTAAGCTGTATAATTTTAAAGAATTATTATTACATAGAGTTACTATCACATAAGGGTTCAAATAAGAGGCATAAAATAAAGAACCTTTCCCTCCTCTCTCTGGAACACTGAGATTATATACACCACGAAATGTCTTTTTATTGTCAGGTCAGCTGGAAACTGCCCTGAGCAGATGAGAAAGCTCAAGCATTCCTCTGAGTCCTACCTGCTTAAATGACATCTGCTCCTCTCTTCACCATCAACCTGGGCCATATACAGGACTAGGTGGTGAGGAGTCCTAGCAGCCCTTTCTCTTCTCTGGTCATAGGATCCTTTTCTTCCTCTCCAACTACGTCTCAGTGTGGGAGGGCATATGCAGGTGGTGGCATTAAAACTCCGAGGTTTTCTTGTCCTCAGAGATGTTGTGTCTCTGTTCTCTAGATAAGAGCCAACCCAGAGGGAAAGAACCTGCTCTTGGTTCCATTTTGAATTAGGAAATTAATTTTTAATCACACTAATGCAATCAACATCTCAGTATTTTCCCAACTGTAATTAATTAATTTAAACTGTGATATGTGCTACAAAAAAAAAGAAATTCAGTAGCAAAGAAATTTAAGCAAGTGTTGTTGGGTTAAGCAAGACTTCTCTGAAAATTATTGTTCAAAACTGACATGCAATATAGAAAGGTAATGCAGAACAGAAAAGTAAACCACACCGTATAAAAGGGGAAAATCCATAAATCTGGAACTAGTGTTAAGAGCTCATTTTCTTGCATCTCCTTTCCCTACACTCTGCTGAAGCTCCTACACTGTACTACTCCTTTCACTCAAGCCTAAAGCCTCATGTACTATAGAGAGCCCTTCCATATTATATTAATTTTTTTCATATGTTTCTACTAACATGTGAGGTTTATAACATCAAAGCAGATTTTTCTCTTATTTATCTGCAAATGCTAGAACTTTATATTTGATGCATGATACATAATATATTCTTAATATCTACTTAATATGGCATTGAATATTACTTAGCTATTTTTAACAACATGGTAACACCATTGTAACTATTCATCATTATAACTTATAAGATAATTTTTCATAATCCAAAATTATGATGGTCAGCTACATACTAATCACCATACAGAATTACCTGACACTCATCTTCTCAAAATGATATTCATCTATCTAGAACATAAGATGTTTCACCAATTATTTATCAGTATTCTAATTATAATTGTATTATTATAAGTTGTCAAAGTCAGAAATATTAAATAAAAAGGCATAAAGATTCAGCCATATTTTTTCAAATCCACTGCTACATTTTGTAGAGTGTATATGAATTCCATTTTTAATTTCTCATTTATATTAATCAGAAAATATCATCTGTGATTGGTAGAATTTAATTTTAGTGCTACTCTAAAACTACTCTAGAATCCATTAATACTTAAATCATTATAACTATTGATTTTTATTATGCAATGGAAATTTGAAATCATTTGAAAATGTCCTCCTTATCATATACTATATAGTGTTGATATATTCATTCGTGCTCATGAATATAAGATTTTCCTAATAATTAAAAACTCTGTATATCATGATAAAGCATAGTTCTTTTAAAAATCCTCTTTAGAAATATAAAAAAGATACACATCTCAAAATTTCTAGTAAATGCTACTTCTTTTACTTCTGTGATGCCCTTGTAAGTAATTAGATCCTACCATAGAGTAAGTTTTAGGAAGGAATGTATATTCTGTGAAACTAAATATCTTCCTTTTATCAAGGATGGTGTTGTACTAATCAGCCTAGCTAGCTCTCTGTTCTTATATTCAAAAATTTCTGAATCTGGTATCACTTGGACAGTCTTGAAACATGCAGCATCAGACTCAACTCAGAGAGTGAGAACAGACCTTTCCTCTTCAGCAGGACTTTACTTAACCCTGAGCTCAAGTACTGAATATATGTGCATCAAGTCAGCTGTGTTGCTGGTTCTACCAGAGTCTTGGTCTGGTTTTCCTAATTGCTTTGTTTCTTTTGACCATTTCTGTACCTCTAGTAACTCGCTCCTCTAATTGGAATGCTATCTCCATACACTTGGGAATGTGCTGATTATTTGCTCTCAGTAGGAATTCTGGGATCTGGAATTCAACCTCAGATCTAGTCCAAGGCCCATATTATCATGTCTCCCTGGGCTCAACACTGAAAATATCAGTGTCTGTAGACCAGATTTCCTCTAGGCTTCACTGACACCTCCTCCTAGCCCTTCGCTGAGACCTTTTCAGATTGCATTTCCTGCCCCATCAATTATGTCTTTGCTCATTATTAAAATTCCTTGTCACTGTGTCTAAATTAGTCTATTTTGTTGAGCTCTTCCCCATTATCAAAATATTTTATAAGCAGAAATAATAGATATCTAACAAGGAGGGTGAGGGGAAAGGAAAACTGTCAGTGCCAGGAAACAGAGAATTTATGAGGCCTTGAATGTTGAACAGTAATTCTGGACAATCTTCTCCACTGCACTTCACTAATAAAAGTTTTAAATTAGTCTTTCTTCCATCATGTTTGATGGCACTTAAGTTGTCTTTCTGTCTCTAGACTCATCTTTACTAACCTGAATTCCACATAACTGTCAAAATGATCTTTCTAATTAGCAAATCTGACCTTGTCACATCTTTTAAAATCCTTTCATCACTCTTATTTTTTTCAAACAAATGCCAATTTGTTGATATGGCAATTAGCCTCCTCAATGAGCTTGCCCAACCTCCTTTTTCCTCATAACCTGCTACTGTCTTCCCACATTTTACTGTTTAGATATTCCAAACTCCCTCCACAGAGCACTTGATTGTATCTTGTGGTGTGCTGTGTCAGGCTCCTGCAGGCTCCTAATGACTCTCAAGAGCTGACTGTTAAATATTCAGAAATGTTGCCAATAATTATTAAATAATTTGGCATCTTGAAATTAGCCATTGTGGAAGTATATACACTATGGAAATAGCAAATGCCACACAGCAGGGCTTCTTCCACCTCAGATAGGCAGATGACCAGCGCTGGAAGCAGCTCATGTACTTCAGGTGTTAAAATCCTAAAGGTTGCGTGGATTTCCATGCCTTCCACTTGGAAAGGGCAAAGAGTGGAAATAAAAATGGATGGCAGAGAGAGGGCTGCAATCCTGTCTCTATATACACTAATCTTTTCTTAGTGTGTATAGAAATGCCTAGTCAAGGTCCTGAGATGGGAAAAGTTTAATTTATACCATAAATAAAAATAACAGCTATAATAGCAATCATGACTGAAAATCCTTTATGTTTGGTTATTTACATATATTTTTTTAATGTAAATTATTTTGCTGTTGTGTAAAATTTTAATTAAGTTTACAATGTAGCCTTTATTAAATATTTCTAAATAAGATAATTGGTATTTGATTTGTACCTCACACTATGATACTTATACAATTTAGTATTCACAGTGATACTCATACTTTATGCATCATTGATTAAACCTGTAGTGAGTAAGATTAAAACATGATTGGTAATTCTTTTGGTCTTTAAAGACTTACACTCCTTGTGTTTCATATAGGAACTTTCAGATCCCTACTGTAAATGATATAAATTCCATACAAAATATACTTATATAATGACTGTCCACTGATCGCTCAGTGGTTTTAGATTTGTGATTGTTTTACTTAGGCAGTTGGTCTGCAATTATTTTTTAACTCTCCTGTTAGGTGGAAAGACTTGAATTAAGAGATTTTCTCCATTAGAGTAAATTATTGACAAAAATGTGTTTCTGAAACATAGCATATCTCTAACGTAGAAGGATTTCAGTGTACCAGTATAGGGTACAATCTAAAGACATCCTGGATTTCAGACCTAAAGAAAATTTTGAATAATGGATTTTGATTGCTCAATTGGAGAAAAATTCTGGGTTTAAATGTTGCGTGTTTTAACTTTATGCTGTATTTAACAAAGCAACATTATCCCTCATTATTTCTGTATCTAGTAAGCAGTTCAAGGAAATTACAACCTCTAAGCTTTTAACTTTTGCCCTCATTGACAATGTAGGTTATATGAAGTACTTGTATTGGCCTATTAGCTTAATGATGCATGATAGATAGAAGGGAAGAACGAAGTGATAACTAAGAGAAAAAAATCCAGATTTTTCAATGGGTTGTGTGTGTGTGTGTGCTGAAGATAAAATGTCTAGAGCTTATCCTTGAGAAGCCCTAGAACTGACGTAAAGTCCATGTGGATCCCCCAAATTGCATAGATTTTTAGTCTTTCCAAGGAATATAAATCTAATCTTTATTGGACTCTCAAAGATCATAATAAGCATCTGGGCAATTCCTGTCATCTGGTAACATATGACATGTCATGAGTGAGGGTGGAAATACATCAATACTTTGTTGTACATGTGTTTGCAGACATGCATGGGCATCCAGGCATTGACTACAGTATAGTATTTTGTCCTTCCAGTGAGACAGTTTTTGAGAAAAAAGCACTTGGTGGCTATCAGGACACAGTGCCCCTTTGACCACCAGGATTTTTCAGATGCTGGGACTTCCCTGGTGGTCCAGTGGTTAATACTCCATGTTCCCAATGCAGGGGGCATGGGTTTGATCCCTGGTCAGGGAACTAAAATCCTACATGCTGCAGAGTGCAGCTAAAAAAAAAGATTTTGCAGATGCCACTCCTTCTTCCTAATATATTCTTCTTGCCTGATTTCCTTGTGACCTTCCACAAATTTACCCATTTGATTGACTTGGAATTCATTAATCAAATAAATATTAAGCACCTACCATATGCTAGGCATTCATTTAGGCACTAGGAATTCAGGGAGTTTATATTCTGTTGGAAGAAATACATTGAAACTAGTTAATTAAATGTGTGATAGAAAGAGAGAATCATCATTTAAGAATTGTTTAGACATCAACTTCTCTGGCATGCCTTCCTTGATCACCCCAGTCTGTATTCTGTTGCATTTACAGATACTCCCAGAAGATGCCATGCTTCCCTCCATTCAAGCAACAGCTCCACATTGTATCAGTATCTCTTTATGTTTGTCTCTGACAATAGACTCCAAGAATGTAGGTACCATATTTTCTCCATCTTTTTTAAAAGTGACTAGTCAAATTCCTAGGTCATGGAGTATATGATTTTAAAAAGCTATAACTTTTTGAGTCATTTACTTATTTAGGGTATTATTCTAAGCCCTTTCCATGTAAAGCCCATTTTCTTTTCTTGCATAACAAATTACCACAAACTTAGTGGCTTACACACACACACACACACACACACACACACACATTTGTTATCTCACAGTTTCTGTAGATCAGAAGTCTGGGCACAGCTTAAATGGGGTTCTCTGTTGAAGGTCTCACAAGGCTGTAATCAAGGTGTATCTTTATTTGGAGACTTAGCTAGGGAAGAAACTGCTTCCAAGCTCACTTAATTTGTTGGTAGTATTAGTTTCCTGTAGCTGCATGACTTAGGGCCCTGGCTTCTTAATGGCTGTTGGCTGGAAGCTGCCCTCAGTTCCTCGAGGCCACCCACAGGTTCCTACCATGTGACTCCATATGCGGTTTACAACATTGCTGTTTCCTTCTTTACGGTCATAAAATGATTCTCTTTTTACAGTCTGATAAGACATGTCCTCTTTAAGGAAATGTAATCATGGGAGTATCATTCCATCATTTTACCATATTTTCCTGCTTAGGAACATGCCAGAGATTCTACCCATACTCAAGGTGAAGGGATTTCATAAGGGCATGATTCATTGGGGGCTGCTCTAGAAGGTACCTGCCGTACCATGTATTCTCTCACTCAATCCTCAAAATTCTATAAGGCATATGCTCTTATTATGAAGTTAAAGGAACTAAGGGCAAGGGCACCAGCCAATAAAAAGTCAAGCCAGGTTTCAAGCCAGACAGTACTACTCCAGAATACAAACTTTTATCTTACACTATATTGACCCCACTAAATACATGTCCACTGAATTTATAAATGAAGTAGTGAGTAAACAAGTGAATGAATTAATGTTGATATAGATTTTCCCTTTACAGATAATATGAAGTGTATCTATGTACATAATAGAAATACACTCAGCACAGCATGTTGCTTAAACTAAGAAACTGAGAAAAGTTTATGTGTCTTATATGTCTGTTGGGTAGAATGGAAGAACGAATTTTCTGGGCTATTTAACTTTTATTTCACTTTTTTTCATCCTTAATTTTGATTCTTTGTAGCATTTGGATACTTCAATTTCATTATTTAAAATTCCTATGGTACTAATCTATTTTGAAGTCATTAGTAATTATTGGGTAATATTATATCATGTTATATTATACTGATAGAATGATTTATTTCTTCATTCATTCATAGTATATTTTCCCTAACTAGAATATAATTTTTGTGAGGACAGGTCTTATCTGTTTTTAAAATAGTAGGCAGACAGTAGGCACTCAATAAATGACTTTGAATGATTTCACTGAATCAAATAAAATAATATACTAGAAAAATAAATTTCAATCTACTATCATTTTTCTTCTTTTGCTCTAATATTGTGGTTGCTACTGTTTGTGTTTTAAATACAAAGTATCTGGAGAATAAAATAGTAGAATGAATTCTCAAGCTTCATTTGGCTTTAATATACAATCAAACAAAACGTATTTTGAATTTTTGTTGTTGTTTAAACATCATAAGTATTTAATTAAATTTCAAGTAGCTAGTGTTGGAAAGAGTGTCTCACTCTGCCAACATAATCCACATAGATTTAAGGGAAAGTTGTGTTTTCCCATATGGGCTTAATTCAGAAGGCCTAACTTATAAAACATTGCTCTGATTTCTGAAGACACACTCATTTCTATGATATATTTCAAACTACCTAAATGATTTTGGAAACAAGATTCCAACGGCATTTTTCTCCCTTTCACTTTCAGCTAAAAAATATCCAAATCATTTATCATGGGGTAGATCTTTCTTGTATCTTATAGCAATAAACTCGTGGCTAACATATGGTGTTATTTAGCTGTGTAACAGAAAAGATTAATCAGCTGACAAAATGTCATTATAAAGGAAATATTTGAAGCTGTGATTTTCTTTTTTCTCTCACTTGTGGGCATCCAGCCAAATTCATCTGCAGCTAGCTTAAAGAACAACATGTGGAAATGAAACTCCAAACCCTTAAATTATCAGTGGCATTTAGTATATTCGAGATGCCACACTGGAGGTCCATTGCTTGTGAAATGTAAATGTTTCCCTTTAATGAGAAATTACATTGTTGTTTTAACTGTGTGTGTGTGTGAGTGAACTTTTGGAGGGTTCATTGAAAGCATTATCATTACCAACATTATCAACAACAGCCATGTTCATTCCCTTACTGTTGCCTAACTCACGACTTATAGTAAATGATTATCCTAGATATCTTTGAAAAGAGAAGGTTTTAACCCAGGAGTGGGAGGACTCATAAGAATGACCTTAATAAAAGCTGTAGCTTCTTCTGAAAAAACACTTTAGCATTGAATTGCTTGATATGTTAGGTTGATCCTATTATTAGGGAAAATACTCACTGGCTGGAAAAATAACACCTTATTAACAATATGTATTACTGCTTCTTCAAAGTCATATAAGTACTGTCATAAATTTTTTTAAATTCATTTTAAGAGCTTTAACAAATCATAGTAGCTTTTCCCTGTTTTTTTTTTTATTTTATTTTAAATTAAGCCAAAAAAAGAGTAATATAAGGATTGAGGATCCACTACTGCTTTTTATATGAAACCTTTATACTTTAAAATGTTGACAACCACTGCATTATCTCATTTACTCCTCACAAGTTTCCCATTAACACCTCAAATTGAAGAAACTAACATTAATTGCATGCTTAATTTTAAATAACCACTTTACTAATGAATCTTTGAATCATTCTGGAAGGTAGGCCCTACTTAATTACAGGTCATGGATGTGAATACTGATCTGTTTTATTTTAAAACCTTTGCTTCTCAAACTGACCTGGACTGTAGTTTCCAGACAAATTTAATATTTGTCTTACCCATAAACATCTGAGGATTTTTAGCAGTTTTCCAGAATTAATGAATGCTGCTCCCATTTTTATCTGGATTCTGTCATGCCACAACTTCTTTCTTCACTCTGGTTTTATATTTATGCATTTATATATTCACTATATAAATCTAACAAAGAACTCATTCCCATAACTTTCTCAAAACTGCTGGATATGTGACAAATTATTTTGTAATGCATCTGTATAAATTAACATGCTAAGTATCCAAACTGAAATTCAGACTAGCTAACAGTATGAACTCTACTTCATTTATATTTTCAGAGCATGAATTACATTTTTTTCCAGAATAGGATAATTCTTCCTTACTGAGTTCTATCTAAAAATAATGAATACTATGTTAAACATGAAGTCACAAAGGTTGTTTACACTGGAAACTATTCATAAAATTAGTTATTTCCTTAGTTCCCAGGGATAGTAGTTAAATTGTTTATTAGCAGACACAAACAAATTAATCTGTTGGAATAAAATTAAGCACAATGTCCTTTGACATTTACATGCGTGATAAACACTGGTTTATTCTGCCAAATTTATGTTGAACATAAAATAATACCTAGCCCAATTAAATAAATATGCCTTGAATGTTTTCCAGTAACATGTTATTCCACTAAATGATAAGGTTCTAAAGATATCTAAAACACAGCTTCTGGCCTCAAAGAATATAGTGTCTTTTAGGGAGAATAAGACAAGTAATTTTTCAAGTGAGTCTTAAGGGCCTGGTATTATAGGTTCTATAAAAATGATGCAAAGTGCTATGAGAATTTAAAGGAGAAAGACCTAACATTGAGTTGGGGTGATTAAGAAGAGCTTTAAAGAATTGATACGGTTGAGACCTGTATTTAATTATGTGTCTTCATGCTGTGAAAATAGAGAGAAAGGTCATTACACTAGGGTGTATATCTTGAGCGATGACAGGAAAATGAAAGCATTCATTATGTTTGTGGAATAAGTATTCCCATTTGACTATATAACAAGTCACTCCTTCTTTCACCAATACTTAATGAGTACTTACCATGTGTTAGGCACTGTTTTAGGGACTGGGAATTTAAGAATGAACAAAATAGGCAAAAATCTTTACCTCTGAAGTTTACTTCCTTGTGATAAAAGGTAATAGACCTATAAAAACATAAATAAGTGAATGAATGATATGAAGTAGGGCTGCAAGGTCTATAGATGAACTCAGTAACAAGAAGTCTTGAATGCAGCTTGGGTTGTTGTTTTTAATTCTGTTTTAATTTAATAGTTTGAGAGCTTGTGACTAATAGTATAGACACTCTGATACGTAACAATTGGCATGTGCCTGAGTGTGATGTATTCAGAAAGGGAATCAGGAGACTACTTCAAACAGTCCAGGTATAATGTCGAAGTAACATGAGTCACTAAACTCCCTGTATTGTTAATGCCAGTTAGGGCTACGTATTCTGTTAATTTCAATATAAAGAGTCCTAACTTGTCTATATTTAGATCAAGGTTTAAGTGTCATTTTGCAATTTGAATTATAATTACAAATTGTGTAATGTTTTAAAAGTCATAATAAAAGAAAAATATAGTTTTGGAATATGGCATAGTTTATATAATTAGATATTTATTTATTATAATATCCAATATTTTGAGTATTCAAACTAAATTCAGAAATGCTATGTATTTTGTGAATTCAATTTAATGTTATAAAGCAAACTTAATACATGACAGTATCAGTGTCTAAGGACAAATAGAAATAAAGCATTAATTACACTATGTCATTATCTCTAATAGATATATATAAAAGATAGGTTCATGTTAATGAAGAGTAAGTATTCACATAAGAATTTTTAAAGTTTTATGGTAATTAAAATATTGAATATAAATGAAAAATGGGAAACAAAACATGAAAAATTATATATGAATGTATGAATGTGTATCTATGCCTATGTATGCAGATAAAATTATCAAATAATCTATAAATTTAATATATTCCAAAGAAATATATCCATATGGATTCCGTGAAAGTTGATAGAGCTGATTCTAAAGATCCTCATGAAATTAACATATATAATAATGCTCAAGATATTATAGCAACATGGGAATACTGAGAGAAATTTCTTCAAAATATAACAATATATAAAGCTACAATATTTAAATAAGTATGGTATTAGTGTGCAGAATAAAATCAATGCAGCAGAATTAATCATCTAGAAAAATACTAATTTACATGTAGTACATTATAATGTGTATGTATTTCAAATCAAATTACTAGAGTTAGTCAACAAATTGGGATAGGATGACTTTTGTTGTTATTGTCGAAGGGATCTAATTAGTCCATCTATTAACATTTATAGAAAAAAGTACAGATTTAAGAACTTTTTTCAGTCTATGTGTCTATAACTTAGATTCTTCTTAAAGTAGAAAAAAAGAGCACAAACTGCAGTGCAACAGTGATGAAATTAATCACCTTAAAATTATATCTGTGTGTGTGTATACACATATATATATCCAACAACAATGATCATAAATAACTTTTGAAACCATAGACTATACTGATATGTTTGTGCACATGTGTGTGTTTGCATATATATATGACCTTATCAGGCATCCAGACTCTGTAATTACTAATGTAACTTACTAATGCTTAAAAACAACAAAATAAACACAAAATTAAATCAAATCAAAACAAAATCTACTTATCAAAATGGTAGTACACCAAAATCACAAAACATCTGAAGAAATATAATGCCAAGAAAGAGAGCCAGCAAAAACAAACACTGAAACTCTGAATCAATTAAGATGAAATTAAATTTACTTCATTTAAACAATCTGAAATGTCCACTTAGGATGCAGAAAGGTGAAAGGTGTTGTTATACAAGATAAAATTAAGTGTAACCTCTAGATGAATTGAAAGCCTATGGTGCACTGAGGGTAATCATAGTGACTAAACCTGAATAGATTGACTCAAACTTCAACACTAGAGGCTACTAAGAGAAGAGATGTGCCCATTTCCAGGGGTAACTACACAAGATACCAAGTTTATTCATAAGTTATAATAATACAAAAAAGAGGCTGAAGAAGAAAGAGAATGAGAGAAGAATACACTATTGTATTATAAAATAGGTACACAACAAGGACCTACTGTATGGCACAGGGAACTATATATTCAATATCTTGTAATAACCTATAATGGAAAAGAATCTGAAAAAGACTATATATAACTGAATCACTTTGCTGTACACCTGAAGCTAATACAACATTGTAAATCAAGTATACTTCAATAAAAATGTGTTTGTTTTGAAAGAAACAATTTTGAGAAAGAACAGAGTTGGAGGAATCATACTTCCTGATTCAAGATAGACTATAAACTTCTTCTTAAACTTACTGTTTAAGAAGAAAATGTAGAATTGATGGATAGATAGATAGAGAAGAAAGACAGGCTAGAAATATACTACACAAATATGGTCAATTGATTTTTGAACCCATTCTTTTTAGTTCACCTCTGTTTTTCACATTTTGATACTTCTATATTGCTTATCTCATGCTAGAGATTCTTAGGCAGTGATTTGGGCAAAGAAGATTTTAGAGAGAATAAAGAAACTTTGGGTAAAAGCATTCTTAGCAGGAGGCACTAAATGTCTTACAGTATAGCAGTATGTACATCACAAAAAATCTCTGGGTTGTGTGAGTAATATATTGTGACTGGAGCATAAGGTGCATCTGTGGGCATGGCATGTAAGAGGCTTGAAAAGTAGTTTGGAGCCAAATCACTAAAAGCCTTTTTGGCTTTTAACACCATGGGGAGCTACCACAGACTTCTCAGCAAATGGTCATAGGCACTGTGTTCCTGTGGTGGTGGAGGGTAGATACCAAATGTGAGTGAGTTGAAAGAGCAGAAGGCAGAGAGCCCAAGGGTCAATATGTGAAATGGCCCATAGGAGAGATTATATGAGTGAAATGCAGGAACAGAAGTAGATGTTGAGAGCAAGGAGAAAGAATTTAAAAAACTTTTTTAAAATTGATGTTTCACATTACGTGATGACTCACTGAATGTGGGACTGGAGACAAGAAAGCAAGAATATGACTTTCAGGTTTCTGACCTGTGCAAGATGTCTTTAATTTGGCCCAAATCCATTAATGTATTTAGCAGACACCAAAATGGCAGTCATTGGATGATGTGAATGGAGAGGGCATGTGATAATTAGATAAGTTTTGGACTTAAAAAAGTGTGATTTAGGGACAGACACATCAAATAAGCAGTTTGAAATACACATCTGACAATCAGAAAAGAGAAGTATACTGGCAATATATATTTTTAGTTTATTCAAACCAAACATTCATTCATAAAATACTTTAGGGCCAAATATGTCATTCCCTAGTTATAAATTATCTACATGTATGTATATAATCACTATATATAGAGATGTAAACAATGACTATATATACATAGTCATCTAACTGTTTTTATCAACCCTATGAAGAAGATGTTTAGGCCAGAGTAATGGAACAGATGGCCCATGGAGTGCAAAATTAGAGAAACTCAGCAGAGCTAAGGATGCTCCTTTGTTATCTCCAGTTTTAGGGTACAGAATTAAAAAGAATCAATCAAGCAAAAAGACAGTATTTTAGGAACGGTAAAAGAACGGTAAAGTTGAAGCCAAAGGTGCCTGGTTTCAATAAGAAGGAATGATTAAGAACTTTAGGTAACTTGGAAAGGTTTAGATTGAATAGAAAATGAAGAGTCTTTGGATTTTCCAATTAGATGATTATGTGTGATGTTTGGATTTTTTTCATCAATTTGTGATACTTGAGGCAATAAAATGAATTAGTAAATTGGAGCTAGAGAAATTAAAGACTGTCTATACTTTCAAGCTGTTAAATTAGAGAGAGGAGAGAAAATAAGAAACTTAATAAAGAGATTTTAGTATTACCAGGTATACCTGGGCATATTTGTAGTTTAAAAGTTGACAGAACGAAAGAAAAGAATAATGTAAGATTTTGTGGAAGGATAAATTCTAGATCAGCCAACAAACAGGATCAGAAAGAGAATTGAAAGCTTAAGAAGAGTAGGGCGTGTATGAAAGCAGAAAATACTTCAGGAGTGGTAAGGTAAAAGGAAAGTCATGGCTAATGCAAACCCAATTTCCTTTCCAATCTCAGCATTTAATTAGGAAGTCCTTAACAGCAAAATGTTTACTTCCCATGTTTTACAGCATTTTAAAATAAGCATATAAAATAGATCCTTAGAGCTATTAGATTAAGTTTTTAACATATGTTCAAATAAGTTTGAAACTTGATTATTACTCTTATTCTTGGCAGATAAAATGAAATATTATAAAATTGTTCTTAAATCTAGTAGCAAATCTGAATCCTTCAGTTTACTATTAATTTATACCTGGGTAAGATTTACTTCAATTAAATGTTTTGTGGAACACAGTGCATAAAATAAAAATATAGTTTTTGCATAGAATAATTTATTTACATCTTTTAAAGATACACAGTTTTAACTGTAATCGAGTTGTGGGATATGAGTGAATTGTTTCAAGAAGGCTGTTCATTAAACGATTTTTGAGACTTAATTATAGAATCACATCTTTTAAATTGTAAGGAAAGGTAATTTGCATTAATTTCTTGAATTAGATGATTCAATATACTTATTTATGTAACTACCTTTTAAGAATGAGATTGAGAAAAGTCTGCCAAGCGTTGCATTTCGGTAGACTCTTAAATCACTCAACAATAACTTGCAGAGTAGGCTGACACTCTGCTAGAGAAAAAGTCATGAATTTGTGCAGTATAAGCACATTTAAAATACCTGTGTAGTAAAAAACATAAACAACCTGGAAAAATATATAAAGTAATGTTTAGCATCGGGTGCCAGGAAGTCACTAAGGACAGATCAAGGAGGCTTTCTGAACTTATTTCTACACTTTTCACAAAACAACTGATTAAGAGTGATGATACTAAAAAGTATGTGCTTTCAAATTGAACATGTAATGTAACATTTATATTAATATTAACTATTTTATAATAACATTTTTGGGTTTATAAATTTTAAAAATCTAGTGAACCATCAGAACTCCTCTCTAGTTCACATATATTAAGAAATCTCAAAACTTATCCAATCCAAATATATAATATCCCTAATTCAATGACTCATTTGCATTCTCTGTTTATTAATTATAGCCCCACTTAAATATTGTCCACTACAGAAAATAATTCAGTACAAGACGAATTATATCTGAGAGAAAAGCAGTTCTATTTATAATAAAATTCTTTTTAAGGTAATTTATTTGTATGTTGTGCCCATATAATTTCCATGAGAATTTCCTGCAAAATTCCTGTTTAATTTTTAAAATATTCAAGACTGGCTCTACTCTTTAAAGACCAAAAACTATAATGCTGTGTGTTTGAGAAGTGCTGTATTTTAAATCATTTGAGCTACACATTTCCAGCTCCTCTTGTACATGTAGACTGACGACAATGAAAACTCTTTCAGCATAAAAAGCCAAATGACTTTTTAAATTATGAGTGAGTTTTACATCTGTGTCTTGTATGTATGTATAGAAACCAAAATAACTATTTAATTAATTCAACCAGTCTGTCATTTTTAAAGGGAATACATAGTTAAATAATTGATATAATGTGGATTTTAAATGAAGATGCTTGCTTGAATATTTTGGTTTCTTAATCCATGTTTATATCATAAAACATGATGCTAATTGACATATATCTGCTATTTTCCTATATTTATTTTTCTTAATTGCCTTTTTAAAATGGAAACCATAGACACTCAAGAAAAAATAATGGCTATGTACTAAGTATATATTTAGTAGTAATATAAACAATATTATTAATCATTTAAATTCATATGGGGCAACATAGTATCATACTAGTATCTGTGTTTTTTTTATTTGATGAAAAAAGCAAATCAAAGAATACTTTTCATCTCCTCTATGATTAACAACAAAACCAAGTCAAAAATTAAGAAAGTGTACTTTAAGAAAAAGATATTCAAGTACTTTTTGAAGGACTTATTCTTGCTCTGTTCACTATACATGCTCATACAAATACTCAGTAATTGAATATGAAAAGTGGTTCTTCACCTATATTAGGAACTCAGCAAATATTTGTTGAATGAACTATTTATGGAAATGAATCTACTACTTTAATTTGTGCTTTTTTTGAAGTTTTTTTCAAGTAAGAGCAATAGTAAACACAATGAAGTTCTTGTTTTGTCCAGATCACCAGCCTACAGAACAGTGATTGTTACAAATACTACATGATATATGAAAAGATGCTCAACATCACTGATCATCAGGGAAAAGCAACTCAAAACCACAATGAGATGTCACCTCATATCTGTGAGGATGGCCATCATTTTTTAAAAAAGATATAATTGGTAAGAGCATGGAGAAATTGAACCCTCGTATACTGTTGGTGGGAGTGTAAAATGGTGCAACAAAAAAATGAAAGCAGAAATACCTTATGATCCATCAATATCACTTCTACATACATATCCAAAAGAATTTAAATCAAGATCTTTAAGAGATATTTACATTCCCTGTTCATTGCACCATTATTCACAATAGCCAAGATGTGGTAACAACCTAACTGTACATTGTTGAATGAATGGATAAAGAAAATGTGGTGTATACATACAATGGAATACTATTCAGTATTAAAAAGAAAGAAATTTTGCCATATGTCATAACATGGATGAACCTTGAGGACATTATGGTAAGTGAAACAAGCTGGTCACACAAGAACAAATACTACATGATACCATTTAAGCAGTGTGTAGTATAGAGAACAACACTGCAAGTTTATGTTCAGCCTCTGGAAAATAACACCCTTCAAAATGTTTTGTAAAGCTCAAAAATCAAAGCTAATTTTCAAGGAACCCTAAGGATTTTAAATGATTTAAAAGCAGGCCACAAAAGAGAGGTCAGACATAGAAGGACAGCTTCTTGATACCACAGGCTGTAAGAGCCATGATCCTTGATGAGGGCAGTCAGAGCAGGTTTTTAACTATCAGAGACATAAGTAGAGTTGGAAACAATTGAAGACACTGGAGACAAAAATTACTGCTGTGTCATAGATTTCTTATAATGAAGGAGGAGGGCAGTAATGTGATTCTCTGGAAACATTTAATTTTCTGACCAGAGTTCAGGCATTTGATTTTTACCATAACTGGTATAGCCTTGAAAAAAAGGAATGCACCTAAATCACAGTCCCTCTCTCCATATTACCAGGCTTCCTTTGGACACCTCCTCACCACATATTCTTTTCACTGCAAGTATTGCTCTCACATCTCTAACAGACATATCTATGATAAAGGTACTAAATCTAATTATTCTTTAAACAACTCAACTCATAACCATTCTTATTTAGCTTTTACCCAAACCACGGTCCACAAAACTCTAAGGCTTTTTCTGGGAAAACTGATCCAAATCAGCCTGTACACTTTTGTATTATCTTTCTCTTCTTAATATAATATGTAAACATCAGAAGCTCAATATTTCAGATAATTGTCATATACCGCTTCTGTCTTTCTGAGATGCTGGTCATGTTTAAAACTTCCTTGGTTTTAAATTTACCCATATAAACTATTACTCAGGCAGCAATATTGCATTCTAGGATATAGTCAGGCTCACCCACTGCACTCAAGGGAAGGAAGTAATGCAGTTGGCAACACCCAAAAGAACCACTAATTGGAATGAGTGAGGCTCAGTTTTGGAAAAGAAAGGGGCTGTTGTTAACAAAAAAGTAAGAATTGTACCGGAAAAAAAGTAGGCATTACACACAAACTATAAATGTTCATTATTATGGTTATTAATGAGATAATAGTAAGAGAAGCCCTCATATTATTGCTAATAAAAGTGTAATCTGGAATCAGCTTTCATGGGAAGAAAATTTGCAATTTTATAAAAAACCTAAAATTATTCGTATTTCTTACCTAGTGTTTCCTTTTAAAATTATAGCTTGAATAAATAGCCTGAAATTGGGAGGGACTTCTGAAATGGCAGTATGACCTTAGTAATTACCCTACTTAATAAAAGCAATGAAAACACTGGCCAAAAAATTAGTCAAAATCAACTTTTCCAAAATTCAGATTATTAAAAATATCCAATAATCTAAGAACCTTTTAATATATAAAAACTGCTCAACCTCAGGAAGAGCAGCCATGTTTGTGGCCAGCTCACAACTATGGAAGTAATGAAGACCATCAACCTTGCATTTATAAGAAGTAGTCCAGGTTAGAACTCCTCAAAAAGTCCCATCCCCAGAGCACTGTCAACTGGTTTATCTTGGAGCTCTGATGAAAATCCCCATGCTCAGTGTGTTGCTATTATTTAATCTTTCTTGGAGCTTTCTCAATGAAAACAGCCTTAGCCTGGGGCATTTGTTGAAAACAATCAGCAGCAATTGTCAAACATCATAGTTACCTGAGTCTACAATATGAGTTGGGGCTAACAAGATCCTGGTCAAAAACTTAAAGAAGAAATCTGAGAAACAAGATGCCCACAGGGGGCTTTGGAAACTTCTGCCATTTCTGAGTATATAGAAGGTCCCACACATGTGCAGGTCTTTATGCATACACAGAAAAAAGTTGAGGGAACTACAATGAGAAAATCAGTGAAATTAAAAGTCACTTATTTGAAAACATCAACAAAATTGACAAACCCTTAGCTAGAATGATGAAAAAAAAAGAAGAATCAAATTGCTGAAATCAAGAATCAAAGAATTGACAGTACTGACCTTATAGAAATAAAAAGGATTTTAAGGGAATTCTATGAACAATATTATGCCAACAAATTAAACAACTTTGATGCATAAATTTCCAGAAAGATAAAACTACTGAAGCTGACTTAAGAAAAAATAGAAAAGCTGAACAAATCTGTAATAAGTAATGACTTCAAATTATAACGAAAAACTTTCCACAAAGAAAAGTTCTCCTCCCAGTGGCTTTATTGGTGAATTCTACAAACTTTTGAAGAATAATTAATCCCAATTCTTCACAGACTCTTCTAAGAAATAAAAGAAAAGGAAATATTTCCCAAACCATCAGATGAGCCAGTATTACTCTGATGTTGAAACCAGACACATCACAAAAAAACAATGCTAGAGACCAATATCCAATATGAACAAAGATGAAAAAATTCTCAACAAAATGCTAATGTTGACGAAAAACAAAAGCACAACCTAAAAGCTGAGAATTTTGTTTTATTGAGTGGACAAACTGAGGACTTAAGCCCTGGAGGCAGCCTCTCAGATACCCCTGAGGGACTGTTCCAAAGAGGTAAGGAAGGCACCTGGATATATAGTTTTTGCAACGAAAAGCAGGTAGTCAGAACATCAAAAGATTAACGTTAATCAAAGAAAACAAGTTAATGAATTTAGCGCTTTTCTATGTATGGGAAGGTGCAAGAGTCTGGGCTCCTTGAAATCATTCCTTTGATATGCACCTTAAATATCTAGGGCCCGTATTCTGCTTTTCTCCATCCTGAATCCCTCAGGGTGCACAGTCAGCTGCAGTAGCTGATGGCTTGATGGCCACAACATACTTTGTTTACTAATATGGCAGGTGACATTTTTCATCCAGATTAACAAGTCAAATTCAGCAACATATAAAAGAATTGTACACAATAACCAGGTAGGATTGTCCCAAGAATGCAAGCTAGATTGAACATCTGAAAACCAATCATTGTAATGCACTATATTTGTAAAATAAAGGATAAAATCTATATAATCATTTCCATTGATTGCAGATAAAGCACTTGACAGCCTCCAACACCATCTCATGATTGAAAAAAAAAAAATTCAACAAACTAGAGATGGAGCATCTATGAAAAATCCAGAACTGACATCCCACTTAATGGTAAAAGACTATTTTCTGCCTAAATTCTGGAATAAAATATGTTCTCACCACTACTATTCAAAATTGTACTGTAAGTAATATTTAGGGAAAGTAGATAAATAAAAGAAATAAAAGGTATTCAGATTGGAAGGGAAGATATAAAGTTATCTCTATTTGCAGATGACGTTATATTATAGATCATAACACCAAAAGAACATATCAAAAGAAAAAAACTAGGTAAATTAGACTCACCAAAATTAAAAACTTTTGTGCTGAAAACAAAACCATCAAAAAAGTTAAAAGACAACCCACAGAATGGGAGAAAATCTTTAGAAACCATAAATCTGATGAAGAACTTGTATCCAGAATATATAAAGAAATATTACAACTCAAAAGTGAAGACAAATAACTGAACTTTTTTTAAAACTTGGCAAAAAATTGAATATTTTTTCTCCAAAGAAGATATACAAATAACCCATAAGTACATAAAAAGATGCCTGCATAGTTATTAGGGAAATGCAAATCAAAACCAAGATGAGATACAACTTCAAATTCCTTGGGTGGCTAAACCAAAAAATACAGACATAGCAAGTGATGGGGACGAAATTGAAACCTTCCAACTTTGCTGATAGAAATGTAAAACGGTGCAGCCACTTTGGAAAACAATTTGGTATTTCCTCAAAATGTTAAACGTAGAGACACTATATGATTAAACACTACCATTCCTAGGTATATACCCAAGAAAAATGAAAATATATTCCCACACAAAACCATGCACAAAAAATGTTTATGCGCATTGATAATTGCCAAAAATGGAAACAAGCCAAATATCTGTAGCTGATGAATGGGTAAACAAAAGGTGGTATAATCAAGAAGCAACAGACAAAGGATTAATCTGAAAAATATACAAACAGCTCATGAAGCTCAATATCAAAAAAACAAACAGCCTAATTAAAAACTGGGTGGAAGATCTAAATAGACATTTCACCAAAGAAGACATACAGATGGCCAAGAGTGAAAAGATGCTCAACATCACTAATTATTAGAGAAATGCAAGTCAAAACTACAATGAGGTATCACCTCACACCAGTCAGAATGGCCATCACCAAAAAATCTACAAACAATAAATGCTGGAGAGGGTGTGGAGAAAAGGGAACCCTCTTGCATTGTTGGTGGGAATGTAAATTGATACAGCCACTATGGAGAACACTATGGAGGTTCCTTAAAAAATTAAAAATAGAACTACCATATGACTAAGCAATCCCACTACCGGGCATATACCCTGAGAAAACCATAATTCAAAAGGACAGATGCACCCCAATGTTCATTGCAGCACTATTTACAATAGCCAGGACATGGAACCAACATAAATGTCCATCGACAGATGAATGGATAAAGATGTGGCACATATATACAATGGAATATTATTAAGCAGTAAAAAGGAGCAAAATTGGGTCATTTGTAGAGATGTGGATGTAAGCCAGAGTACAGAGTGAAGTAAGCCAGAAAGAGAAAAACAAATATCATATATTAATTCATGTATGTGGAATCTAGAAAAATGGTACAGATGAAACTATTTGCAGGGCAGGAATAGAGATGTAGACATAGAGAACGGATATGTGGACACAGGTGGGGAAGGGGAGGATGGGACAAATTGGGAGATCAGGATTGACATATATACGCTACCATGTGTAAAATAGATAGCTAGTGGGAACATGCTGTAAAGCACAGGAAGCTCAGCTCCGTGCTCTGATGACCTAGATGGGTAGGATGGGGAGTGGGAAGGGAGGTCCAAGAGGGAGGGGATATAGGTATACATATAGCTGATTCACTTCATTGTACAGCAGAAACTGTACGTGGTAAAGCAATTATACTCTAATAAAAAAATAATAAAATAAGAAAAAGAAGTAGAATATTATTTAGTAATAAAAAGGGGGGGAAAGTACTGATACATGACATAACATTGATGAACCTTGAAAACATTATGCTAAGTGAAAGAAGGAAGTCACAAAAGACAACATACTGTTTGATTCCATTTAAATCAGATATCCAGAAAAAGCAAATCTGTAGAGACAGAAAGTAGACAAGTGGTTCTGAGGTAAGGGTGAGGAATGCATACTAAAGAATGCAGAATTCCTTTAGGGGGTAATGAAAATATTCCAAGATTAAATAGTGGTGATGGTACAACTCTATGAATATACTAAGACATTTTAAATAGGTGATTTTTATGGTATGCGCTAAATCTCAATTATGATATTATTTATTTTATATATATATGTGTATATATAGATAGATATATGAAACAACCTTAGAAAAATGAAAACATGGTTAAATAAATTTTAGGGCATTTAATCAATATGGCTTCTCAAAATTGAACATGTAAGAATCATCTGAGTAAATTGTTTAAAATGCATATTATTGAGTCCCTATCCCACAAATTCTGCTTCAGGTGCCTCCAGAAGATCCTATTGTAGATTGTCCCTGGACAACACTTTGAGAGATATTTCACTTGATGGAACATTAAGCAACCATTAAATTATGTTAAACATAAATTATGTTTACACAGTGTTTGCAATAACTTGAGAAAAATCTTTTGTTTTCATTTTAATTGAGGAAAGCAGAACATATGGTATAAATCTAAATTTTAAATGAAAAAAATTGGTTATCTCAATCTCAAGCTAGGTAAAAGACTTGATGCTTAGAAAAGTTAACTCTGATGGAATATATGGTGATTTTTTTCTTTGTTTTTAATTTTTCCATAATATATATGTTGTACAATCAGTATAAATTATTTTTATAATCAGAAAAAAATAAAATTGACTTTTAAAATGAGAACAAACCATGTTGAACAAGCCATTCAAAGTATGGAAGGTATTTATATAAAGCTCTTTTGTTAATTCTTCCTATTTTCTAATTTATGTAAGGAAATTTGTTTCCAAAATAATTTTTAAATATTTTGACAAAATAAAAGTTATGTAGTAAATATAATTTTTGTGATGTTCACAAATTTAGAATTAGTTTTCTGAGAAAACTGTGATTGATTTTATGAATGATATATATTTTAAATCGGAATTTCAATGTATATTACTAGACTCACAATATAATCTGTCACATATTTGGATCTAATTACATGTTTCTGTATTCATTCATTAAAGTTAAAGTATGTTTATATATTCAAACATACTGTTTTGCATTTAACAATATAGACTGGATTTTTAAATTGAATTTAAGTAAATCATATTGTATGAAAGATATATATCACTAAATACCTCTATATAAATTATACTGAAGGAATACTCTTTGTGCAGATATTCAAAAGTGATAGTGCGGGAAATGGGAAGTGGGGTATTTACTAAAGTTTGCCTGACTAAAAACAGCTTGGTTTATATTACTCTCTTACCAATATTTATATTTAAGGCTTGCAGTACACACAAGATGCTTATGCATTTTGAGGCTGACTACATTTTTATTTTGAAACATTTAATGATAAGTTGCTGTTGGCTAAATTTAATAGGTTCTTGAGAAAATGTGGTTGTATCTCCAGATTCATAATATCACCCTAAACCAGATTTAGCATTTTATTATAGAAAGAATGGAGTCAGGAGTCACATATCTGAGACTCTTTTGAAACAGGACAGAAAAAGCCTAGAAGTAAAATGGTGATGGGAAAAGACAATGTATTTTCCTCTGCCTGCCTGCATCTGAAATAAGGGTATATTTAACCCAGAAAGGAATAGATGGACTGTATTTATAATAGTCAGAGATAAAATTTTATATTATTCAATTTTTCTATTAATTTATTTCTTTTGCTCCCAATGCCAATTTCTTTTGCTCCCAATACATATAGGTGAATTAAATGAAAAGAAAAACGATACCATGTATGTAGTGTATGATTAATGGAAAGCTATTTATTTCAAGTTTACTTTGAAGTATTTTCTAGTTTGGGTTTACCTACTGAACTCAACCTCAAGGTAAAACATAGCATTAGATTTTAATATATTTATAATTTTTGGTACAGTACATTGTCAAACAGAAGAGCCACTAAGTGTCACCTCAATAATGTCATTGGAATAGAAGTGCTAAATATATCCGTCCAGTAAACAAGAGCGAGGTGGGCAAGATATAGGAAGTAAAAATCATTATACCTTAAAAATTTGACTGAATGGGTGAGAATGAATAAACTCAATTATTTTGCTTTGAAATATTGATTTCATTTTTTAAGTTGTTTGGTGTTTTTCAAGTAAATAATTAGTAGAAATGGAATGAACTGTGCTTTTGAAAAGCTCCTCTTTGCCTTCTGTATTGAACTGTAAATTTTAATTTGATTTTGTTTTGATCTTTTCCATGTCTCTATCACTTAGAATAGTGTCAGGAACATTGATGAAAAGGTCCTTTATATTATGTTAATAAACACAGCTATGGTAGAAATGATCTATCCCATAGTTAAGTCTTCACTACCAAAAAAAGGTAAATTGGACTATAAATGTAAGAAAACAGTCTGCATTCACAAACCATATGTAATAAGGTTATCAAAAACCAAATATATATACATATATCCTTGCATAGGTAGCAGTGTTGGGTAATTATTTTGACATTAAGCAGTTGTTTTCTTGATTGACAGCTCCTTCACTGACTACTGATGTAAGCCAGGTAAGTTACTTAACTATTTTGAGCTTCTTTTTCTCATTTGTAAGATAGGAAGAACATCTTGTGATATAAGAAAATGTAAATTTAGATTCTGTTTTTCTTAATTTGAAAGAAATAAATTCCCTAGGAAATACATATTTGTAAATCTGTGATAATTGCAATACTATTTATTAATACTTGTTTTAGTATGTAAATATAATCCTAGATACATTATTATATCTCAAGAGAAGTTACTTAAGCCGCAACTAACAGGTACTAAGTAATTATTTCAACCTGACCACTGTCGCTCCAATTTACAAGATGGAAATTAAGATTACAAAAGATGATCATTTTCAAGTCACAAAATTAGTTTTTCAGTCAAATATAAAGCACAATTCAATCAGCAGTCTAGTATCTTTGTATAAATAAAATGAAGAAATGTCAGCATGTATCTTAGAGTCCCTTTTTATACCTAGTTGCCTTGCCAGCTATGAGCATGGCAATTTGAATTCTCATCCTCTGAATAAAGCTCCTTGCATTAAGATGCTGATTTCCCAAACCTTTGATTTATGCAATATTTGAGCTTATCCTCTAACTGTCTTATAGGCACACCTCCCCCTCATATTGAGACTAGAGGCACTAAATCCTATGACACCTATCAGAGTGGGTAAAGTATGGTGCAGACTACCACTCTTCAATTTGTCATGGGAAACATAGAAAATAGGGTATCAGATTTTACTAGATGTATGAAGTAAAAGTATTATCTTCCTAAAAATTTCAAATTATTGACATTGAAATTTCAAATTATTGATATTAATTAACTACTAATATATTCCTGTAAAGGGGTTTTACTGTGTATTATAAAGATTAATATAAAACAGACAGACTAACTGTATGAACCACAAGAGTAGTACTAAAATGATTGAATGTGAATTAGAAAGAGGTCACTTTTAGCTCAGGATGAGGATGGCCCTTGCAACAGTTAATGTTGACGAATGATTAAAGCCTTCTGAAGTAGTGAGTTATCTGTTACTGAAGAGGTTCAAATTGTTGATTGTCATGCACTTTGTAGAGAAGGTTGAACCACTGAATGAGTGCTTTGACTAGCTGATGCTCAAGAGCATTCCCACCCCTAGATTGAAATTCTGTGATCTTCACAGAATGCTAGTAGACTATAGACCACATATTGAGACTATAGGCACTAACTCCAGTACTTATAGGATGTTAGTAGTGATAATGGAAGTAAAACAATGCATGACGATTGTAAGATTGTTTAGAGTATACAAAGGAATTTTATATAATGTTTAATTCTCACACTAACCCTGCATGAGAATTATTATTGCTATCATTCCTATTATAGGTAAGGAAACTGGAGCTCAGAAAAGTTTAATGTCTTGGCTATGATCAACCCATAAGGGAAGAAGATGAGTCCTGATGCAAAACTGTCTTTCCAAATCTCTTGTCTGTTCTATTACATGATTATAATTGAGAACAAGTAATTTAAAATTTTCCTGGGTTTCCTTTGCCTAAAAAAAAAAAAAAAATCAGAGTAAAGATTTAAAAATCAGTGAGAATCCCATGGAAGTATTTTAAATACCACACTTTGGTTTAACTTCCTAAGGGAGTGTGTGTTGTATGGCATTGCCTGGTGTGGCATTATCATTAAGATAAGCCCCCTGGGAAAGGTCCCGGCCTGTTAGGATGATACGATGTGCTGTGGCATCATGCCCTAGTCCCCAGTCAGAATCCATTTCTGAAAGGGTCTTCTCATTTATGAAGACTTTCAGGGAAACCGAGAGAGCAGCAACTGCTGATCTGTCTGTTTTGCCTTGGTCACACCCATCTTCTGAATCAGGAATGCAGGGTCGTTTTAAATGTGCTGCTTCAGGGCTTCCTGTGGATAAGAATTTTTAAAACTCCTTACAAATCTCATTTTGTACTGAACTGGTTGACACCAACCACTGCAAGTTCTGCAGTCTCACCAATGGGACAAGGTGGGCTTCTTTACACCCTTTAAGAAACACTTGCCTATGCAACTCCCCACAAGTGCAGGACTAAATTCTCTGTTACCCCCTCTACTTGTCTCACTCTATCCCATTCCTCAACACTGAGGAGGAAGGATTTTTTCAAACCTAATAACATCAACTTTCAGCCTGTTTAATATGGCTGAAATATGAAATACGACTTTTAATAAAGCAAAACTGGTTTGTTTTTATTTATTTATTTTTCTGTATTAGAGGACCATAATGCAAAGATGTCCCCTTCACCTTCTGGGAATATTTCATGCTATCTGACCTTGAAGAAAAGGGAATTATATTTTAATGACCCATGGCTTTGAATTTAATGGGCCAACAAGACTGCTTATGAAAGAAGCAAGATGACAGTAGGGTTATGAGTTGATTGTTTAGCCATTTTGGTTGTTGTTTTTTTTAATTTCCTCCTGAACATAGCAATAAAGTGACTGTGACTGTGAGAACTCAGGATATCACTGAAGTGGGGTCGGGATTTTCAAATAAAGTGGAGGGTCCCTGGATGCCTGGGAGCTCCTGCTGGGTAAATTATCCTAGGATTATGTTGGAAGAGTCAATGTCATAACCTAGTGAAGAAACAGGGCAAAAGAGATTGTTTCCAGAACCCTTGTAGAAGCCAAATCTTTATAAGCCTACCCCCAACCTTCAGAAGAGAGGGAGAAAATTTCCATTGCCTCACTCAGTTGGTCATCCCTGCTCTGACTCATGAAAATATGGCTTCATCAGTAACACACTTCACCTGCAGATAGTCTACATACACAGCTCTGCCACAATGCCCCATGATAACATATACGCCCAAAAAGCAGCCTGGAGCCTTTTGAGGGTGATTGTGAACCATCCAAACACCTCTCCTTGGAATGCTGAACCAAAAAAACTGGAGACTCCTGATATGAAACAAGGATTCATGACACGTATGTTATACACACATCAAAGTTATACAGTTAGAAATGAAAATAGCAATAAAATGGCTTGTCAGTCTTTTTTTTGTTTGTTTTGTTTTTATTTTATTTAAGGATAGTTGATTTACAATTTTGAATTTAATTTTGTCAGTTTTTTTTTTTTTTTCTGTACGTGGGCCTCTCACTGCCGTGGCCTCTTCTGTTGCGGAGCACAGGCTCCGGACGCGCAGGCTCACCAGCCATGGCTCATGGGCCTAGCCGCTCTGCGGCATGTGGGATCTTCCCAGACCGGCGCACGAACCCATGTCCCCTACATCGGCAGGCGGACTCCCAACCACTGCGCCACCAGGGAAGCCCTGTCAGCATTTTATAAACTCTGAAGAATGTGAGGATCCAGGAACAATAGGGCTTAATGACATGTATTTCATTAATTCACTTGAATGTAAGTATTGAGTGCCTGCTTGATGCCAGGACTTGTTGTAGGTTCTGTGGATGGATGAATAAACAAGACATACAAGGCGCTTACACTTATAATACTAACTTTCTAGAGTTATGTTGACAGAAAATAAACAAGATAATCCAGAGAGTGCTGTAATAAAAATAAAACAGGGTGTTATACCACATAGTGACTAGAGGTAAAAGAGGGTGAAATACCACATAGTGACTAGAGGTAAAAGAGGGTGAACGATTTTACTTTGGTTGGAAGAGGAGTCTTCTGTACCTAGAGTCAGAGCATTTCTGGTAGGGAAACCAGGGAGTGCAGACAAGCAACAGGTTTGCCATGTTTAAGGGAAAAAAGGAAGGCCTCTATGACTGAAGTTAGAGGACAAAGAGGAAAGTGGTAAGAAATTGGTTCAGCAAAGTAGACAGAGGCTAGATCATATAGAGCTTTGTAGGTCAGTATAAGGAATTTGGATTTCATTATATATATAATTAGAAGTCACTGGTAGCTTTTAAGTAGGGAGTAACATAATGTAATGGGTGATATGTTAGTTTTGTTTTTAAAAATTTTCTTGCTATAAAGAGAATAAATTTTATTAGAGAAAGAATAGAAGTAGAGAAACCAATTAGGAGGTCATTGCAGGAGTCCCTAACAGACATAATAGTGTCTTGCATTAGGGTTTCCACAGAGTAAACAAAATGAAGAGATGGATTCGGACTATATTTTGAAAGTAGAGCCATAAGAACTTTGTTTATGCTTTGGATGTCAGTTATGAAGAAAAGAAAAGAAAGGCAGATGATATGTAGATTGCATTTAAAGCCCTGGGAGTAGATGAGTTTTCCTAGTGAAATAATTTAGGCCAAAATGAGGGAAGGTCTAGGACTGAGCCTTTTAACTCTCCAACATTATGCATTTAAGTGGATAAGAAGCAGGCCAAGACATTAAGAAATATACCTCCACTGATGATGCCTGAAATTTTGGCTTTCACAATTTGAACAGTGGGCACCATTTTCTTGGCGAGATGGGGAAGACAGGTTTGACGTGGGAGCAATCAAAACAAAAAAAGTCAACTTCATAGAAACAGTAGAACGGTGGTTGCCAGGGGCTAGGGGTAAGGGAAATGGGAAGATGTTCGTCAAAGGGTACAAACTTTCAGTTATAAGATGAATACATTATGCAGATCTAATATATAGCATGGTGACTATAATTAATGTACTATTATATTGTATACTTCAAATTTGCTAAAAGAGTAGATCTTAAGCATTCTCACTACCAAAAAAAGGTAACTATATGAGGTGATGGATGTGTTAATTAACTTGATTGTGGTAAATATTTCACAATGCATATGTATATCAAATTATCGTGTTGTACACTTTAAATATATATAATTTTCATTTGTCAAGTATACCTCAATAAAGTTGGAGGGAAAAAAGTTCTGTTTGGTCATGTTAATTTTGAGATTCCTATTAGAGATCCAAACAGAGATGTCAAGTATGTAGTTATCAATTTGGGTATCAATTTGGAATGTGGTTCTCTCAGCCAATCACGCAGCCACAGAATGGACAGAGAAATAAAATTCATTGTGATAAATTAGAGCTTTAGCCAGAGGAGAAGGTAAATAAAACTACCAATTTGTAGGGATAGTGAGAGTTATTCCCTGAATCTCTTGTCAGGAGTGTCAGAAGGAGTCACTTAACAATGAGATAAGAAAATTACATGGGTTATCACAATATCCCTTAGATGTCTGTTAATGTCTTTAATACATGATAATGAGCCTATCACAGGAGTACAAGGAATCATTTGTATGCACCTCACATTCAGGGTTTGATATTTATTTTATACTTGCATTATTATCTGTTGATTGAAATAAACCATTAATAAATGTTCTCAGTGTACAGGGTAAAATAATTAAATGTTAGATGTGAATAAAGTTTAAAAAAAGTTCTAGCTCTAGGTATCCTTTATTTTCTAACATACTGAAATCCTTGAAAACTAAAATGGCTTAGGCCTCTCTCAACCTCTGAGAGGCCCTAACATGATGCTATTGGCAAGTGGAAATGCAGTTTAAGGATTATGCCAGGATTGATTTTTGAGGGCAGTTGCTATAGGAAGTTTTCGCATGACTTGAGTCATAACTCTAGACCTCCTCTTTATCATTCTAAGGGGATACTCAAACCCAAGAACATTTACAGAAAATGTATCATATCCTGAAATGTATCCTTCTGAAATATAAAACACCACATAAGTCACAGAAGAGCTTCTAATTTCATTCAAGAAATATTGTCAAGAGTTATAATTTCAGCCCTCTATTTCTTGAAGTTCAGGAGAGCACCAATGGCAGTGGTTGTGTTACCAAACGAATTTGAGTCCACAGTAAAGCCAATCTACTGACACTGGGTTGTGGTGAAGGAAGGTGCAGCATTTATTATAGGTGCCAGAAAAGGAGTGTGGGGGCAGCGAGTGCTCAAAAAACCTAAACTCCCTGATGGGTTTCAGGGAATAGTTTTTAAGGGCAAGGGGAGGGAGGGGAGCGGCAGGGTGTATGATCAGCTGGTGCACAATTCTCTGATTGGTTGATGGTGAGGTAACAGGATAGTATCACAGGGGTTAACATTATCAGTTCTTTGGTTCCAGCTGGTCTTGGGGTTACATGCTCATGGTCATCATGCAGTTAGATTCTTCCATTTGGTGGGGGTTTTAGTATCTGTAAAATAACTCAGGAATGTACATCAGATACTGCTATCTATGTATTTCAGGAAAGAACTGAAGATTCTGTAACTGCCATATGGCTGATTCACTGTTAAAATTGTTACTAGTTCTCCTGACCAAATTGTTATTTTTTTTGTAATTTTTAAAAATTAAAGCATAGTTGTTTTACAATGTTGTGTTGGTTTCAGGTGTACTGCAAAGCAATTCAGTTATATATATATATATATATAGCTTATTACAAAATATTGAGTATAGTTCCCTGTGCTATACATTGGTCCTTGTTGTTTATCTATTTTATACATAGTAGTGTGTATATGTTAATTCCTAACTGCTAATTTATCCCTCCCCTCCCCATTTCCCCTTTGGTAACTATAAGTTTGTTTTCTGTATCTGTGGGTCTATTTCTGTTTCGTGAAGGAGTTCATTTGTATCATTTTTTTAGATTTCACATATAAGCAATATCATATGATATTTGTCTTTCTCTGTTTGACTTACTTCACTTAGTATGATAATCTATAGGTCCATCCATGTTGCTGCAATGGCATTATTTCATTCTTTTTAATGATTGAATAATATTCCATTATATATATATATATACACACCACATCTTCTTTATCCATTCATCTGTCGTTGGACATTTAGGTTGCTTCAATGTCTTGGCTATTGTAAATAGTGCTGTGATGAACACTGGGGTGCATGTATCATTTTGAATTAGAGTTTTCTCCAGATATATGCCCAGGAGTGGGATCCCTGGATCATATGGTAATTCCATTTTTAATTTTTTAAGGAACCTCCATACTGTTCTCCATAGTGGCTCTACAAATTTACATTCCCACTGACAGTGTAAGAGAGTTCCTTATTCTCCACACCCTCTACAGCATTTCTTATTTGTAGACTTTTTAATGATGGCCATTCTGACCGGTGAGAGGTGATACCTCATTGTAGTTTTGATTTGCATTTCCTGAATAATTAACAATGTTGAGCATTGTTTTCATATGCCTGTTGGCCATCTGTATGTTTTCTTGGGAGAATTGTCTATTTAGATCTTCTGCCCATTTTTTGATTTTTTTTTTTTGATATTGAGCTGTATGAGTTGTTTATATAGTTTGGAAATTAATCCCTTGTCAGTCACATCATTTGCAAACACTTTCTCCCATTCCATAGGTTGTCTTCTTGTTTGGTTTATAGCTTCTTTTGCTGTGCAAAAGCTTTTAAGTTTAATTAGATCCCATTTGTTTATTTTTGCTTTTATTTCCATTACTCTAGGAGATGTATCCAAAAAAATATTGCTGTGATTTATGTCAAAGAGTGTTCTGCCTATCTTTTCCTCTAGAAGTCTTGTAGTATCTGGTCTTGCATTTAGGTCTTTAATCCATTTTGAGTTTATTATTGCATATGGTATTAGAGAATGTTCTAATTTTATTGTTTCTTTGTAAATTTGTTTTTTTATTTTTTTAATTAATTTATTTATTTATTGGCTGCGTTGGGTCTTTGTTGCAGTGTGTGGGCTTTCTCTTGTTGCGACGAGTGGGGGCTACTCTTTGTTGTGGTGTGCAGGCTTCTCATTGCGGTGGCTTCTCTTTGTTGTGGAGCACAGGCTCTAGGCACACGGGCTGCAGTAGTTGTGGCACACGGACTCAGTAGTTGTGGCTTGCAGGCTCTAGAACGCAGTCTCAGTAGTTGTGGTGCACAGGCTTAGCTGCTTCGCGGCATGTGGGATCTTCCTGGTCCAGGGCTCAAACCTGTGTCCCCTGCATTGGCAGGCGGATTTTTAACCACTGCGCTACCAGGGAAGTCCTTTCTTTCTTTCTTTCTTTCTTTTTTTTTGGCTGTGTTGTGTTTTCGTTGCTGCGCAGGGGTTTTCTCTAGTTGCAGCGAGAGGGGGCTACTCTGTTGCAGTGCATGGGCTTCTCATTGTCGTGGCTTCTCTTGTTGTGGAGCATGAGCTCTAGGCATGTGGGCTTCAGTAGTTGTGGCACAGGGGCTCAGTAGTTTTGGTGCACGGGCTTAGTTGCTCCACAGCATGTGAGATCTTCCCAGGCCAGGGATCAAACCCGTGTCCCCTGCATTGGCAGGCAGATTCTTAACCACTGCACCACCAGGGAAGCCCTCTAATTTCATTCTTTTGATGTAGCTGTGCTGTTTTCCCAGCACCACATATTGAAGAGACTGCCTTTTCTCCATTGTATATTCTTGCCTCCTTTGTTGTAGACTAATTGACCATAGGTATATGGGTTTATTTCTGGGCATTTTTAAACTGAAGTATACTGAAGTATTGTTGATTTACAATGTTGTGGTAGTTACTACTGTACAGCAAAGTGATTCAGCTACACACACACACACACACACACACACACACACACACACTCACACATATACATTCTTTTTTTTTTTTTTTTTTTTTTTTTTTTTTTGCGGTACACGGGCCTCTCACTGTTGTGGCCTCTCCCGTTGCGGAGTACAGGCTCCGGACGTGCAGGCTCAGTGGCCATGGCTCATGGGCCCAGCCGCTCCATGGCATGTGGGATCTTCCCGGACCAGGGCACGAACCCGTATCCCCTGCATCGGCAGGCGAACTCTCAACCACTGCGCCACCAGGGAAGCCCTACATTCTTTTTTTATATATTCTTTTCCATTATGGTTTATCATAGGTTATTGAATATAGTTCTCTGTGCTATACAGTAGGACCCTGTTGTTTATCCATTCTATTTATAAAAGCTTACATCTGCTAACCCCAAACTCCCACTCTATCCTTCCCCCAAGCCCCTCCACCTTGGCAACCACCAGTCTGTTCTTTATGTTCATGATTCTGTTTCATAGAAAGGTTCATTTGTGTCATATTTTAGAGTCCACATATAAGTGATATAATATGGTATTTTTCTTTCTCTTTCTGACTTACTTCACTTAGTATGATAATCTCTAGTTGCATCCGTGTCACCACAAATGGCATTATTTCACTCTTTTCTATGGCTGAGTAGTATTCCATTGTATATATGTACCACACCTTCTTCATCCATTCATCTGTCAATGCACCTTTAGGTTGTATTTATGGACTTTCTATCCTGTTCCATTGATTTGTATGTCTGTTTTTGTTCCAGTACCATACTCTTTTGATGACTGTAGCTTTGTAGTACAGTCTGAAGTCAGGGAGACTGATTCCTTCAGCTTTTTTTTTTCTCAAAATTGCTTTGGCTATTCAGGATCTTTTGTGCTTCCATACAAATTAAAAAAAATTTTGTTCTAGTTCTGTCAAAAATTCCATTGGTAATTTGATAAGGATTGCATGTAATCTGTACATTGCCTGGGGTAGTATAGTCATTTTAACAATATTGATTCTTCCAATTCAAGAACACAGTATATCTTTCCATCTGTTTTTGTTGTCTCCAATTTCTTTTATCAGCATCTTAATTGTTTTCAGACTACAGGTCTTTTGCCTCCTTAGATAGGTTTATTTCTAGGTATTTTATTCTTTTTGATGCAATGGTAAATGGAATTAGGATTGTTTCCTTAATTTTTCTTTCTGATCTTTTGTTGTTAATGTATAGAAATGCAACAGATTTCTGTGTATTAATTTTGTACCCTGCAACTTTACCAGATTCACTGATGAGCTCTAGTAGTTTTCTAGTAACATCTTTAGGATTTTCTATGCATAGTATGTCATCTAGAAACAGTGACAGTTTTACATCTTCTTTTCCAATTTGGATACTTTTATTTCTTTTTCTTCTCTGATTGCTGTGGCTAGGACTTCCAAAACTATGTTGAATAAAAGCAGTGAGAGTGGGCATCCTTATCTTATTCCTGATCTTAGAGGAAATGCTTTCATATTTTCACCATTGAATATGGTATTAGCTATAGATTTGTCATATATGTTGACAAATATGTTTTATTATGTTGGGTTATGTTCCCTCTATGCCCACTTTCTGGAGAGTTTTTATCATAAATGGTTATTGAATTTTATCAAAAGCTTTTTCTGCATCTAATGAGATGATCATATGGTTTTTATTCTTCAATTTGTTAATGTGGTGTATGACACTGATTGATTTGTGATATTGAAAAATCCTTGCATCTCTGGGATAAATCCCACTTGATCATGGTGTATGATCCTTTTAATATATTGTTGGATTCGTTTTGCTAGTATATTGTTGAGGATTTTTGCATGTATGTTCATCAGTAATATTGGCCTGTAATTTTCTTTTTTTGTGGTGTCTTTGTCTGTTTTTGGAATCAGGGTGATGGTGGCCTTATAGAATGAATTCAGAAGTGTTCCTTCCTCTATAACTTTTTGGAATTGTTTCAGAAGGATACGTGTTAACACTTCTCTAAATGTTTGGTAGAGTTCACCGGTGAAGCCATTTGGTCCTGGTCTTTTGTTTGTTAGGAGACTTTTAATCATAGATTCAATTTCAGCACTTGTAATTGGTCTGTTCATATTTTCTATTTCTTCCTGGTTCAGTCTTGGGAGATCGGACCTTTCTAAGAATTTGTTCATTTCTTCTGTTCATTTTATTGGCATATATTTGCTTGTAGTAGTCTCTTATGGCCCTTTGTATTTCTGTGGTGTTGGTTGTAACTTCTTTTTCATTTCTGATTGTATTGATTTTGGTTCTCTCCCTTTTGTTTTCTTGATGAGTCTGGCTAAAGGTTTATCAATTTTGTTTATCTTTTCAAAGAACCAACTTTTAGTTTCATTGATCTTTTCTATTGTTTTCTTAGTCTCTATTTCATTTATTTTTGCTCTGATTTTTATGATTTCTTTCCTTCTATTAACTTTGGGTTTTGTTTGTTCTTCTTTCTCTAGTTACTTTAGGTATAAATTTAGGTTTGTTGTTTAATATTTTTCTTGTTGCCTGAGGTAAGCTCTTATCGGTATAAACTTCCCTCTTAGAACTGCTTTTGCTGTGTCCCATAGGTTTTGGATTGTCGTTTTTCATTTTCAAAAACACGATGATCTGAACTGTTATTTTTTTCACTACACGTTCACATCCTTTCAATCATTAATTTTTGAGCCAGGCTTTTGTGACTCAGGGAGGCCTCGGAGACTACAGCTTTTCTACAAACAAGAGGCAGGCAGAGGACATGGTAGGTGGGGGGGGGGGGGGTCTGTCCTGGGAAGGCCCCATAGTGTCCTGCTCAGTTACAGTTGGTGATTATAAGATATCCCCATAACAACATGTAACAGAAAGGGCATATGACACTTCTATAAGGCTCAACAAAACTTGCGTGACTATATTTTGCAACTCAAGATAGACAGAAACTGACAGGGCATTGGAAAAAAGCATCCCTATCTACAAAAAATTTGTGAATTTTTATCACTTCACAACATATAATCAGAAGCTATAATAGGACCAGTTTAAATACTTCATCTTAAAAATTTCTCATCCATCAGAGAATAATGGTGGAAACATAGGGTTCTATCCAGCCCAAAGATCATAATATCCATAGTAGAGAGCAGGCTGTGGTTTAACCAAGAACAGAAAATTATTTCACTTTCCCTATTAGCACAGAGAAAGTGGGGGTCAGAAGACTAAAGGAGGAAGCAGACCTAGTAATTCTGAATAGGCACAGCCAAAACAGCTTTGGAGAGGTTGAGACCCATTCCAGCCACTGCAAGAAGCTGCAAGATTTCAGTCTGCAGGTTACATGTATTCAGAAAAGGAAAGGGGCTATTGGTAATTTTAAAAAATATATGGAAGAAGGAAGAAAGGGTAGGAGGGAGGGAGGAAGAAAACTCAGCCTCTGCAGAGTAGAAGCTAAATATGTTAGAGGCTCCATGAACATTACAAATGACCCAAAACAAGACAGCTGTGCCCAGGATGTATGATTCCCATATGGTTAGGTGCTGCCTGATATGTAAAGCACAGTGGTCCTTCTCCAGGCCATCTCTGCATAATTGAGAGAGTTGAGATGAGAATTCCATTTTAAAGTGGCTTAAAGTATCCACTGGGGAAGCATGTTGAAGGTCAGGATCTCTTTCCATTTTAAACCCATTTGGCACCAGAATAGGACCCCCTTTTTATTCTTCCAGTTTCTCCTTATCCTTACCCTATTACAAATAAACAATTAACTGTATTCATACAAATAGCATATAGTAATAAATTATTAGGAGGAAAAAGTAAGGCTGGGTAAGAGAATAGGAAGTACAGAGAGGAGTGTGATTTTATAATTGATGGTCATGCTCATTAATATGGTGACCTTTAAGAAGAGATCTGGGCGTTGGGGAGCAGGATATGCATGGAGCTGTCTGGAAGACAGCATGCCAAGCAAAGGGAAGAAAAATAACACAACTCCTGAGGTGTGAAAATGCCTGGTGGATTTGAGGAATTTCCCAAAATCCAGTGCAACTAAAGCAAAACAATCAAAACAAAAAGTGGATGTTGAAAAGAGAGAAATAGTAGGGACCTAATTATGTAAGGCCTTATAACCCTTTACTCACAGCAGCACCAGAGGGTTCTGAGAAGAGGAATGTGATGATCTATCTGTTCTTTGCATAATAGAATCACTCTAGCAGCTGTGATGAAAATAAATTGTAGGGGAGTAAGTGCCAAAGCAAGACCAGTTAAAACATTATGGAAATAATCCATTTAAGAGATGATGTCTTGGACCAGGAGAGTAACTGTGAAGGTGTTTTAGAAAGAGTAAGATTATGGATACATTTTGAAAGTATATCTATTTGATTTGCTGATGGGTTGGATTTGTCATGTGACAGAAAGAGAGGGGACCAGGATGACTTCAAGTTTTTGGCCTGAGCTAGTTACTGTTTACGAAGATAGGCAAGGATCAAATGGCATGAAACCTGCAATAAATTCTTCCACAAGATTAGGGCTAGTAAAATGTTTGCCCACATGAATTTGTTTTAAAATTAGAGTTCTGGGGCTTCCCTGATGGCACAGTGGTTGAGAGTCTGCCTGCCGATGCAGGGGACGTGGGTTCATGCCCCGGTCCGGGAAGATCCCACATGCCGCGGAGCGGCTGGGCCCGTGAGCCATGGCCACTGAGCCTGCGTGTCCGGAGCCTGTGCTCCGCAACGGGAGAGGCCACAACAGTGAGAGGCCCGCGTACCGCAAAAAAATTAAAAAAATTAGAGTTCCTTTCTATGTCCTGGTCATTATAAACAGATTTAGGTTTAATAATAGTGTAACTTCCTTTAGGAAGAATTTATTTTTATTTATTTATTTTTTTTAAAGAAGATGTTGGGGGTAGGAGTTTATTAAGTAATTAATTTATTTTTGCTGTGTTGGGTCTTTGTTTCTGTGCGAGGGCTTTCTCTAGTTGTGGCAAGCAGGGGCCACTCTTCATCGCGGTGCACGGGCCTCTCACTATCGCGGCCTCTCTTGTTGTGGAGCACAGGCTCCAGACGCGCAGGCTCAGTAGTTGTGGCTCACGGGCCTAGTTGCTCTGCGGCATGTGGGATCCTCCCAGACCAGGGCTTGAACCCGTGTCCCCTGCATTAGCAGGAAGATTCTCAACCGCTGCACCACCAGGGAAGCCCAGGAAGAATTTATATATATATATTTTTTCATTTTCCTCTTAAGTTTTGATTCCTTTTTCTGTTGTGCATTTGTTCTCGGCATACTTATAATTTTCCTCTAAGATGCCTCAAATACATTTTGAAATTAATTAGAGCAATAAAGAAAAATAAAACAATAACAATATTTCCTACAGTTGTGTTCTTCCAGGAATGTCAAGGGTCTGTAATATCTCCTTGAAATTTAGTATATTTTATAAAATATATTTGAATATAACAGATGGAAAGAGGATTAAAATTTATATTTTTTCCTAAATGGCTATAAAGTCATGAGTAAGAGTTTTCACATTGCTAGTATAAAATAATATATTCTCATATTAATGTATTTTTATAAGTGTATTATTTTCATCCAAGCATTGATGGTTTCAGAAGTAATTTACTATAATATTTATATCAAATAGTATCTGAAAAATGTTCAAAGAAATGTGTCCCTGTTATGTTAGACATTATGCTAATACTTGCCCAGATTATAGGCAATGCACACAGTAATTTAGTCTCCAGGGATGTTACAGAGCATCTCCTGACATAGTACACACTGCAATTATAGCAAGGATGTCAAACGTGAGACTGTCAATTAAGCAATATTTGAAATCTATCTGAATTAAAATGTTGCTAAGCCCTATTACTCTGAAGAAGAAAAAAAGGAAGGGAAGACAATATATACCCTCAACTTATATCTTTGGGAAAATATATGCTATGTATAATATGTATAAATTTATATCATATAAAATATAAATTAACATCTTTTTTCACATGAAGATCCCAGCTTAACTCTAAATTTGAGAATTAAAGATGACTTCCCACTTCAGCCACTTGGGAAGAATTCATATAGAGACTTTCAAGCATTAGAGATTGAAAATTTCATGGACAATCTTAAAAATAAGTTATCAATCTATTTACACTTATAAATTTTAATGTTATCTTAACAATATTATAAAAGACACCTAACAGAAAAGTACATTTTCCATTTATGTACTGAAAGTGATTTCATTTTTTATATAATCTGCCTTGGTTTTTGTCTATATGCATCATTTATATCCTTATAATTAGTATATGTATTTTATATTCTATTTTTTCACTTAGCGTTATATTATAAGCACATTTATAAGTTCTTAAATAGCCTGTATAAATTATAATGTATTCACTGTGTAGCGTTTAATTGAGTGGTTCTGTAATGCATTCAAGTCATTTTTGTTAGACATTAACATCATCTCTGTTTTGCAGATATGGAAAATGCTCAAAAGACTATATCTAGGTATCAAAAGACTATATCTAGGTATATATCTGTTTTTTCTCCTTTGACTTAAGATAGGATTTCTGAATGAAACATAATATACATATTATGGCCCATAATACTATAATCCTTTTCCAAGTTTATATTTTTACCTCTAATTTTATATATATATATATATATATATATATATACACATACACATACATACATATTTGCCATTTTTAACATGCCAAGTTGGACCAGAATCTTTTTTTTAAGTTTACTAATTTAATAATTATAAAACACTTTATTATTTAAATTGTTTTCTATGTGTTACTTTACTGGCAAACTAATAATATAATTTGTCATTCTATTCTTCTTACATACTTTCAACTCTAATAATTTTGACTGCCCAATAGATATACTTGCTCATTTCCCAAATGACTAAGAATACATATGAACTTTGGTTTGATCTGTATACATCTTCATTTAGCCTTTGCCAATAAAATTTCCTAGGGCAGTTTCCTGTTCTCTCTCTGGCTGAGATTTTAATTCTTACTCTAAAATAAGCCATGATTTAAATTCCTGTGATTGAGTGATAGATATGCTGCTGGTGCTTAACAGTATTTAATTAATACTCTTTAATTAAAAGTGAAAATTTCCTTCCCACACCCTTTGAACTATAATTACATCTAGGGATTGCTACTGTGTTTGCTAAGAACTTACCCAGAAGACACAAATGGGAAATATTCTGCATAGAGCACCAGATCCTAAACTGAGACTAATATTCATTCCATTATTGAACAGGCCTTTGTAGAGTCCCTGCTGGGTGTAAGCGCAGCTTGTTTTTGCTAAAGCTCTAGTGACCAGAGGCAGTTTACTTAATATCGTTATATTTCAGATTTTCCATCAGCAAATGGGGTATTTTTCTTTGCACATTATTTGAAATATCGACATTAAAGTCATTTTATAGAAGTTAGAACAGTCTGGTTTGTGCAGCTAGAATAATATTACTTACCCTCTACCTCCATGTTGTTGTACAACATCATAGAAGATGGTACAAATTAAGTTTCTTAGTGCTACTGGGGCCACTCATAGGTAGAGTATGAGAAATGTTTTAGGCACCAACTGTAACATTTTTGGTTTTATTATCTATGTATACAGTATGCTATGTCCCTGGCAACATGAGGAAATCGCTAAAGGAACAGGTAGAGATACATGTCCTACGCTGGGACAGCTGTCCAAATACAGAGCAAATTACATATGTTATCCCTAAGGAGGAAAGAGAAAAATCATGCCCACCTATGATGTCTGGGGGAGCCTACTCTAAGCTCCCACAACTTCATTAATGAAGTTATTCTATTAACAAGACTTTGGAAGACAGTGGAAAAATTCAAGCAAAAGTTAAAGTTTTAGGGATCAGGTCAGTTGGGTGATATTAGGAGGGAAGTGTGCTAAAGATTCTGGGCTTCCAACAAGTTTCTGGTTCTAAAGAACCTGATTGGCATAAACAAAGAGCAACACAACTTTTAGCATATGAGTCTCTGGAAGATATTTAGATCAAAGTTTCAATTTTCATACGGTTTTGTGTTAGTAGGCAGAGTAACTGGGCCAGAACTAAGGAGAAAGAATATAGGCAGAAGCATATTCCTAGGGAATCATTGAAAGTAGGGGCGGGCTTCATATTTGGAGCTCTCTGGTTATTCAGGCTTCGACACTAGTTGAAGTTCAGTTAGTTTGAAGTTCTGGGTTTGGCTGGTGAGAAGTTGACTTTATAATGGAGAAGAGGTGACAGAAGATGATCCACCCCATCCCTCAGATGAGAGGAACTCACTTCAAGTCTCAGCTGATTGGAGTTAGGATCGATGGCCCCTTGCTAGCTGACTGGCATGGCAACCTACATGTAGGGCCATGATTTAATTTTAGTTACACAGAGCTGGAGAAACAGAGCCAGGGCCAAGGCAGTGAAGGTTTCACTGTTTAGTACTGACTGAGGTAGCTGTTTTTAGAGTAAAGTATAAATTAAAAATCTTTAACTCCATGCATCACCAAGAGTACATGGCATTATCTGAAGACCTGTAAGGATGCTTGCAACCCTCACTGCAAAATAGAAAAATCAAGTTCATAAAGCTCATTAAATAAGCTACAATACAGCTTATAATCCTCCATTACATATAGATGAAGGCAATTACTAGTTGAGGCTATGGACTTTCCATATTCATTTTCTGGTAGTTATTATCATAATAACAATAATAGGTAACAATTACTGAAAACTTACAATGCCATGGATGCTATTCTAAGCACTTAACACATATTAACCCTATTGTTCCTCCAATAAAACTATGACTTAGAACCTACTATCTTCTCTATTTTATAGAGAAAGGAACTCATGCACAAAGTAGTAAAGTAACTTTTCTAAGATCACACAGTTAGTAAGTTACAGGGCCAGGACATTAATCCAGAAAAAATGAATTCCCAAGCATTATGGAAACAAACTATGTTTTTATTTTTTAAAGCTTCTTATTTTAAATATTCACTAGAGGTAGAGTAATTAGTTTATCTACTCTAAAACCGAGGTACATCATGGCCTGTAATGGGATTATGAAAAGAGAAAAGAAGGATGCATAAACAATTGTATTAAGATGTATCTTTTTAAACAAAGTATCCGTGAAACAAAAATATGGACAAAGGAAAATACAAGTGAGTGTTTGGGAGTACATTTTTAGCTACAGAAAACTGATTTGACATTTAACTTTTTTGAAATTCAGTGAAATATTCTGATATTTTCCTCTTTTATATATACATATAATCCTTTGTTGCATTCATATATTACTATAAGATGTGGAAAGAAATCCTTTAGATGCCTGTTTATTTGGCTTTCCCTAAAATATATTTATCTTACATTTTTCTTTCAAATGTTATGTCTGAAGGTAGAAATTATTACACTGGTATAAGCAACTATAATCCTACAGATCTTGTAAATGTGTTCTGTGTATTTTTTGTTCTTTTTAGAAAATTCTTATTTTTTACTTTCTGATTTTGTTTCTTTCTTTATCAAGGCCTGTGCCTTCCTTTTAAGTTCACAGTTGGAAGTAAAATTCTTAGGACATTGCCTTGCATAAAATTAGCTCCTAATATATATTAGTTATTACTTGATCATTGTTGCTGTCTGCAAAAGAATGGGTAACCAGGGTAATGGCTGGAACTATTCACTAAATTGCCACTAGAGGGAGGACTAAATATGCTTTGTGCATCGTAATAATTGACACACTGTAGGCAGTTGTACATAAAGAGCTGGATGGGAAGAAGCAAAATAAGGAAATGGTAAGAGCACAATGGAGTGGAGGATGGCAGTGCCAGGAAGCAACAAAGAAGCATTGCTGGGACGAATCTGATGTGTTTTGTGGGGCACGGCACTAGTTGTCAAAAACTAATAATAGAACCACGTATTAGGAATAATAGAAGATAACAAAAAAAACACTTTGGCTTCTAGATATAAAAGCCTGGCCCATTTCTCTCCTTTCTGAAATTACTGTCAGACAATGTTAATGAGATTTTGAAGCTAAAAGTGCCTAATGAATAATCTGTAAACTCTAATGTTTGCTCTGTGTCAGCTTTATTCAATTATTCTTCTTTCTCCACCATTGTCCGGCAAAGTGATAGGAATTCCTAGGAGTGCTGGGCAGGATATGCCAAGTAAAGGGCACATTTTTTAAAAGCAAAAGAGACCTTTTATCAACAGAAATGTTAAAAATGACCTGTGAATTCAAATGATCAAGAAATATTTTCAAGGGGCTTCCCTGGTGGTGCAGTGGGTAAGAATCCACCTACCAATGCAGGGGACACGGGTTCGAGTCCTGGTCCAGGAAGATCCCACATACCACAGAACAACTAAGCCTGTGTGCCACAACTACTGAGCTTGCATGCCACAGCTACTGAAGCCCGCTTGCCTAGAGCCTGTGCTCTGCAACACGATAAGCCACCGCAATGAGAAGCCCACGCACTGCAGTGAAGAGTAGCCCCTGCTCCCTGAAACTAGAGAAAGCCCACATGTAGCAACGAAGATCCGACACAGACAAAAATAAATAAATAAATTTATTTAAAAAAAAAAAGAAAAGAAAGGAAATATTTTCAAGAAATGACTGGCCACTCTTATTTCCTCCACCATTCTGGACAAATTAAAAAAAGAACAAGTTGGGACTTCCCTGGTGACACAGTGGTTAAGAATCCACCTGCCAGTGCAGGGGACACGGGTTCAAGCCCTGGTCTGGGAAGATCCCACATGCTGCAGAACAACTAAGCCTGTGCACCTCAACTACTGAGACTGTGCTCTAGAGCCTGCAAGCCACAACTACAGAGCCCACGTGCCACAGCTACTGAAGCCCACGTGCCTAGAAACCGTGCTCCACATCAAGAGAAGCCACCTTAATGCGAAGCCCATGCACCACAATGCAGAGTAGCACCCGCTCGCCATAACTAGAGAAAACCCGTGTGCAGCAATAAAGACCCAACGCAGCCATAAATAAATAAATAAATTATATTTAAAAAAAAAATTACCTTACAGTAGTGGTTCTCAAACTTGTCTGTGTATCAGAGTCACTTGGAAATCTTAGCAAATCACAGATTGCCATCCCCACTCCTACAGTTTCTGATTTAGGAAGTCTGGGGTAGGGCCTGAGAATTTTCATTTTAACAAGTTCCCAGATAATGGCAATGATGTTGCTAGTCTGTGGATCATATATTTAGTACCAGTGCCCTATAAGCTGTCCTGAGACAATCAATTCAATCAATTAAAGCAGCAGTCTGATGAAGCTCAATCATAGGCTTGACTCTAAAAATTGGCCGGGGAGCAGATTCTAATGTTAAAAAATAAATAAATTAATTAATTAAATTAACTAAAAAGGACTCAGTACACATGCTTTATAATTACAAATCAATGGTATTGTGACATAGTAGAAGTTATGCATTATATTAAGTCCACAGGGCACTAATGCCGAATTATTGGCTCAAGTGTTAGCGTTTTCCTTTCAATTATTTTCCTCTAATCTCAGAACAAGAAATATTTTTCCCCTTTTAAAATAAAAAGTCTTTGTCATTCTTCTGCCATTTCTTCATCTCTTCCACTTTCTCACCTTAAATTAAAATGATCTAAAAGTATTAGACACAATGTGTCTCATGTATTCTTCACAATCATAAGTATCACTGATATTTTTAGCAGATATTTAGTAAGTTTGTATAATCATCTTGCAAATTGGGTGCTTGTTTTTGCATTATTTTAATAATGGGCTTTAATATTGTGTTTCTTTTTTATTTTTTTTTTTAAATATGATTGTTACTGAGTTTCATGATTCCTCAACACACACACCCAGGGTTCAGTTTAATCTTATTTATTTCACATACTGGATTGCTGTCAGGTCCTGATTCTTCTTTTTTCAGTTAACCTATAATATTTCATCTTTCCTATTTTTCTCCAGATACTTTTCACCCTTTTGTAACATTGTTCATATTGGAATTCCTTTACCCAGTTCTTCATGAGCTTAGGAACAAGATGAGTATAAAGATGGTGACAGTGTTTCAAAAGCTCTCCTTAAATTTCATCAATCTGAAGGTGAGAAATATCTGTCATATTATTAATTAGCACCACGTAACAAACAGGATTGTTTGGCAGAGTCCATTAATTTTCATCTGTTTTTTCTGACATTAAGAATATGACTGTTGCTTCTACTTTGATTGAATTGGTCAGTCAATTTACAAGTAAAATAATACACACGGAGGCAAAATCTAATTCCAGTGCTGTCACTGGAATATATTGCCTTCAATTCCAGTTGTCTGGATAAATTCCAAGTCATGCCTTCTAAGTTTTAAATGTTAGTTCTTTAGTTCTAACAACAAAATATAATCCAAAAATATAATTTTTAATAAAAAAAAATCCCAAAGCTAGAGATACTTCGAATTTTAAATATATATATATATTTATCTAAATTATCTTCATTTTACTGCCTAGCAACCTGCTCAGTGCGGTACGTGAGCCTCTCACTGCTGTGGCCTCTCCCGTTGCAGAGCACAGGCTCCAGATGCACAGGCTCAGCAGCCATGGCTCACAGGCCCAGCCGCTCCGCGGCATGTGGGATCTTCCCAGACTGGGGCACGAACCCATGTCCCCCTCATCGGTAGGCGGACTCTCAACCACTGTGCCACCAGGGAAGCCCGAATTTACTTACTTTTAATAATCTATTTTGAATTAATTTCAAACTCTCAGAAAAGTTTTAAGAACTATGCAAATCTTCCCTTATGTCCAGATTCCCTAATTGTTAACATTTTACTCTCTCTCTCTCTCTCCTCTCTTCTATTGACATATTGCCCATTATTTCCAAACATGCCAGTATGTATTTTCCCCAAAGACGCTCATATATAACATCTCTTCAGTCCTCCCAATCAGGAAATCAACATCAATAGCAGACTGCCATCCAGATCACAGAACCCAATTCAAAGACACCAAATGTCAACTATGCCTCTTTTTCCTTTCTGGTCCAGGAACCAGTCCAGGATCACGCATTGCATTAAGTTGTCTCGTCTCCTCAGTGTCCTTTAATCTTGAACAGTTTCTCAGTCTTTTCCTGTCTTCCACAGGTAAAAAAAAAAATACAGGCACCTCTTTTGGTAAAAGGGCAATCAACCAGGGTCCATCTGATGTTTCCTTATGACCCATCTCAGGGCCACGTACCCTGGGCTGGAACACCATGGAAGTGATATGCTCTTTTCAGGGCATCCCCTCAGGAAGCACATCGGGTTGCCCCATCCTATCACTGGTTATGTCAACCTTGATCACCTGGTCAACTTATTGCCTGCCAAGTTTCTCTATCATAGAGTGACTGTGTTTCCTTTTTAATTAAATATTTTGTGGGTTGATACTATAAGACTGTGAATATCCTGTTCCTTAACAAATCAATCCTGCAGCCTTAGTATCCACTGACAAATCCTGAACACATTACCACTATTACTGATGGCAAATAATAAAGCACATTTGACGGTCAAATATTCCCATATTTGGTGAGTGAGTTCTCTTTCAAGATAGCACCTGTGTCCTTTTGGAATGTTCTCATTTTCTTTTATCATTTCCTTATTTTTGGCACAATGTGCTCCAGGTTCATCTTGTTCTTTCTCTGACCATTCCTAGAATCATCCACTTTTATAATGAGCTCTGGTTCCTTTCAGTGGAGGCTGGTGTTTAGAAGCAAAGATCTCAGTGCTCAGTGTGCTCATTGCTACTGGAGCACCATTGCTTCTGGGCCTTCTCAGCCTATAGAGAATGATAGAGTTAAGAAATACATACACATCTCTATTTCCAAATCTTTCTATGAATATATACTAAAAAAAATCTCTTCATACTTCTACCTTCAATTCCAGTCTAACACCACATGGTTCTTTCTATATTTGTAAATCCCTTCCTGGCCCCTATTATTCTCAATATATCTACTTGTTTATACATAAAGGAGAGAGGCACTCGGCAGCCTCCCTTGACTCTATCACCACTACCACTTCCACAGCTATAAGTCCTATAACCACCTCCATTGCCATTTCCTTGGCTTTAGAGCATGTTGTAACCTCCCCCCACAGCCATCCTCCACCCTGTCTCACCACTGCTTCCTTGGCTATACTGTCACCTCTCTGTGCTCCTTACCCTCACTCTTCTTAGAGACTTGACAGCCACTATATTTTAATCTTCTATATAGCAAAGAATGCTGACTTACTGTGAAAATAACCTTACGTTGTGAGTAGCACCAAGGCAAAAGTTATCTCAGTAGATTGCACAATTAAAGATGATCTAAAGATGATTAAAGATAACTAGGGCCCAAGTGAAGGTAGAAAATGTATGGCATTTGGTTTCTGCCCCATATCAGCTCCAAAGTTAGCAATTCTCTTCTGCTACTCTGTCCAACATGCACACTTCATTGCCTGTCAACAGCATTAAACACTGCTAACTACTCCTTTCTGGAAAAACTCCTTTCTGTTAACCTTCTATGCCATGGCTTTTGATGAGTAAATACATCAGGATTTTTCCAACATAGCACAACATAGTTCTAGAAGGTGACAGCATGCTGTGGATGATAAAATGATTCCTATAATTGAATTAATTCCATAGATGCATGGACTTGAGATCAGAAAGGATAAGGGGAGACATCCTCCAAAACATCTCTGGATAGAGGAGCTCCACCCAAATGATTGTGGTTTGTGCCAGTTTAATTATATATTCATATGTATTTATATTTATGTAATTTATATATAAAGTTTTCCATCTTTAAATCTGAACCTGTCAGTGCTTATAAAATGTGCTTCTTATAAACAGCATATAGTTGGTCGGTTGGTCATTGTTTTTTGTCGGATTTGACAATCTCCATCTTTTAGTTAAGGTGCTTAGCCCATTCACATTTAATACAGTTATTCATATGTTTAGGATTAAGTCTGTCCTCTTGGAGTTTAATTTCTGTTGGTCATAATCTTTGTTTCTTTTATCTTTTCATAACTTTTTTGTTTTTGAGAACTCCATTTTACCTCTTCTTGACTGTATAGTTATGCCACTTTGTGTGATTTATTTAGTGCTAACTCTTCATAGTATAGTATGCATCTTTAAATTATCAGCAGTTGCCTTAAAAAATATTTTACCACTTCATAAACAATGTAAGATTATTGTAACAGTACACTTTCAAATATGATCCTCCCACCCTTAAATTTTTGTTGTCATGTATTTTGTACCTACATACACTATAAACTCTACATTATATTCTTAGTATTCTTAATTTAAACAGTTAACAGTCTTTAAATAGATATATTTACATTGAGAGAGAGAGGATTTTTTAAAAAGAGCTTCTTTATTTCCCATCACATTTACCAGGTACTTCCTGAGGTTCTCCATTCCTACCCCAAATGTTTGGTTTCTATCTGCATAATTTCCTTTTGGCTTAATTTCCTTTGGCATTTCTTTAGCATGTTTTGTAGTGTACATCTTATAGAGACAAAATCAGTTTTTGTCTAAAAATGTCTATATGTTGCCTTAATTTTTGAAGAGTATGCTGCTTGATATGGAATTCTTGGTAGATAAGGTTATTTTTTTTCTATTTTAGCACATTAAAGATGCTGCTCTTTTGCCTTCTGGCTTCTCTTATTTCTGAGAATATTTCAGCCGTATTTCATGTTGTTGTTCCTTTATATACTATATGTTTTTATTATGCTTTCAAGATTGTGTCTTCTTCTTCATCTGTAGCAATATGTCTCTGATGTCCCTAGGTATGGTTATCTTTGTGTATACCCTAATTGGTGTTTTCTAAGCATCTTGGATATACGATAATGTATTTTATAAGTTTTGAAAAATTCTTAGCCAATATGCATTCAAATACTTCTTTTGCTCCACTCTTTCTCCTTTCTCCTTCTGGAACTATAATTACATGCATACTAGACTGTTTCATAGTATCCTTACAGATCTCAGATGCACTGCTTATCCATTACTCATTTTCTCTCTTTGTTTCTATTTGGGTCATTTCTGTTGACTTGTTTTCAAGTTTACTGATTATTTCCCCTGCTATGTTCAGTCTATTAATTAGCCTATCCAAAAATTTCTTTATTTTTATATTATGTTTCTTATATCTAGCATTTTAATTTGCCTCTTTTTGTAATTTCCATCTCTCTGTCCTTTTCATGGATATTGTCCACTGCTACTACTAGCTCCTTTAATATAATTATTATAGTTAGGTTCTCATGGTACTTTCCTGGTGCTTCTAATATTTGTCCATCTCTGAGTCTGTCTCTATGAACATTTTTGCCTCTTGACAAAGCATCATATTTTCTTGCCTCTTCAGATTTCTCATATTTTTAAAAATTGAATGCCAGGGCTTCCCTGGTGGCGCAGTGGTTGAGAGTCCGCCTGCCGATGCAGGGGACGCAGGTTCGCACCCCGGTCCGGGAAGATCCCACATGCCACGGAGCGGCTGGGCCCGTGAGCCATGGCCGCTGAGCCTGCGCATCCGGAGCCTGTGCTCTGCAGCCGGAGAGGCTGCTGCAGTGAGAGGCCCGCGTACCGCAAAAAAAAAAAAAAAAAATTGAATGCCAAAATTGTATGTGATGTAACATTAAAGGTTAAAGTAAATAATATTTGTGCCCAGAAATAAGCATGTTTCTTCTTCTATTAGATGGGTGGGTAGGTTGTGGGGGAGTGATTCAATCTGCTTTGTATTGAGCTAGGATTAGGCTTTGTGGTAGTTTTAGTTAGATTCAATTTCCTACAGACTTCAGATTGTTTGATGGCAGAATCAAAACCCTCCCCCTTCGCATAGGTCCTGGGTACCTTGAGAGCTTTCATTTCTCCTATGTTTCCCTCAGCCTTCAGCAGACTCTGTGTTCTTACACCTCAGGGAGACCTCTTTCTGTTACCTTGACCCACCCCACCTCTCCAGCCATAGACAGCTGCTGCCTCATACCCATGTAAGCATCCCATGTAAGATATGGGATGCTTGAGGGATTTCTCTAAGATCTCTTATTATGCTTTCAGACTTCATTAGGCCTTGCATTAGTTTACTACTGCTGCTGTAACAGACTACCAAAACTTAGAGGCTTAAAACAACACAAATTTATTTTACAATTCTGGAGGTTGGAAGTCTGAAATAGGTCTCACTGAGCTAAAATGAAGGTGTTGGCTGGGCTGTATTCCTTCTGGATGCATTGGGCAAGAATCTGTTTCCTAGTCCCTTTCCAGTTTCTAGGGGCCCCCTGCTTTCCTTGGCTGATGGCTCCCTTTTATCTTCAAACCCAGCAACTGCATCAGTCCCAAATCTCTGCTTCCACGGTCACATCTCCTCTCACATTCTGATTTTCTGCCTCCCATTTTCACTCCTAAGTACCCTTATGATGATATTGGACACAACTGGTTAGTCTAGGATAATCTCTCCATGTCAGTATCCTTAACTTAATTCCATCTGCAAAGTTCCTTTTGCTATCTAAGGTAATATAATCACAGGTTCTGAAGATTAGAACTTAGATATCATTGGGAGACCATTGTTCTGCCAACCACAGATTCCCTGTGCCTCTACTTCTGGAAGGTCTCTCTCAGGTACGTGGCTCTGCCCAAGCCCTGGAAGTGCTGCTGCCATAGATTCAATTTGAGTGTCAAGGTGCCTATGGGGTTTCTCAATTCTCATGACTGTCCTTATATTTCAGTAAGCTCCACATACCTGTAACTCAGGGGGTTCTCTCTCAAATCTCCTGCCACTCTTCAGCTGTGCATGACCATGTTTCATACTCAGTGAAAAACCCAGATGCCTGTATGGTTCTGCTCCATTACCTGTTCAGGTTTCAGGCTTCACATACAATGAGTGCCTAGACCTCACTGGGGAGTCTCTCTCATCAGCTCTCCTGTCACTTCTCCAGCCACAGGTAGTCACCACTTCATACTCTCTCAAGGCCTGGAGTACCTGTGGAGTTCTGTTGATTCTGCTCCTATCAGCCTGCTTGGCACACAGGTACTAAGAGAGTACCTCAATTCTCTTGCCTACCATCTTTCCTATGTGTGCTCTGTTAAGGCCTACTAGAAAGGGTTGTGGGTGTGTGCATGTTCTACTGTGTCTAGGGCTCCCAGGGATGGTTCACAGACATGGCAGCATATACGCTAGTCTTTAAAAAGGTTGATATTTTATCTTCTTACCTTAACTCTAGCAGCATAGTCCCCTTCTTTCCTCTTCATCAATGATGAGTGCAGTATGAGTCTGTTTTTTCCTATCAAGAGCTTGTTACTTTATGAATTTTAGCTTAGTAGGTTTCTTTGATCTCACTTCTCTGATGAAATTTTTAAAACTGTGACTTTGTAGGTTTTCCTACATTATCTCATTAATAGAGTGAAAGCAATATTCTGCTGTATTTTTTTACACACACACATACTAAGTAGAACAGAATCGTTCCAGTTTATAATTGGAACATGGAAGGGCAGGGTGACCCCAGCTAGCATACTGGTTACAAATGGGGCTTGCCCAGGATTGTTTTAAATTCTAGTGCTATACCCATCTACATACCTGACTCAATTACTACCCAAGATTTGATCCAAGATTTTGTCTTCACAAATGGCTGCTAAATTGTTTGATGAAAGGTGAAGGAAAGACTACATTTACACAGTATTGATTGTGTTAGTTCACAGAATTACACCTTAAAATCAAAAGAAGGTTTTAGAAGCTTTTCTTAGGTGTACTTTAAAGCTCTTATCTTGGGTATTCTTGGTTAAAAGTTACAGATAGAAAGTTGGGCAGTATTTACAGTTGCTGAGAGTAATTGGCTCCAGATTTTTCCTAAATATGAGTAAGGAAGAACCCTGAAAGAAAGCTGGTGTGAAAGCATTATCTATCTATTGACACAAACTTTCTTTTTTTTTTTTTAATATCTTTATTGGAGTATAATTGCTTTACAATGGTGTGTTAGTTTCTGCTTTATAACAAAGTGAATCAGTTATACATATACATATGTCCCCATATCTCTTCCCTCTTGCATCTCCCTCCCTCCCACCCTCCCTAACCCACCCCTCTAGGTGGTCACAAACCACCTAGCTGATCTCCCTGTGCTATGCGGCTGCTTCCCACTAGCTATCTATTTTACATTTGGTAATGTATATATGTCCATGCCACTGTCTCACTTTGTCACAGCTTACCCTTCCCCTCCCCATATCCTCAAGTCCATGCTCTAGCAGGTCTGTGTCTTTATTCCCGTCTTACCCCTAGGTACTTCATGACCTTTTTTTTTTTCCCTTAGATTCCATATATATGTGTTAGCATACGGTATTTGCTTTTCTCTTTCTGACTTACTTCACTCTGTATGACAGACTCTAGGTCCATTCACCTCACTACAAATAACTCAATTTCATTTCTTTTTATGGCTGAGTAATATTCCATTGTATATATGTGCCACATCTTTATCCATGCATCTGTCAATGGACACTTAGGTTTCTTCCATGTCCTGGATATTGTAAATAGCACTGCAATAAACATTGTGGTACATGACTCTTTTTGAACTATGGTTTCCTCAGGGTATATGCCCAGTAGTGGGATTGCTGGGTTGTATGGTAGTTCTATTTTTAGTTTCTTAAGGAACCTCCATCTGTTCTCCATAGTGGCTGTTCAATTTACATTCCCACCAATAGTACAAGCGGGTTTCCTTTTCTCCACAGCATCTCCAGCATTTATTGTTTGTAGATTTTCTGATGATGGCCACTCTGACCGGTGTGAGGTGATACCTCATTGTAGCTTTGATTTGTATTTCTCTAATGAGTAGTGATGTTGAGCATCCTTTCATGTGTTTGCTGGCAATCTGTATATCTTCTTTGGAGAAATGTCTATTTAGGTCTTCTGCTTATTTTTGGATTGGGTTGTTTGTGTTGTTGATATTGAGCTGCATGAACTGCTTGTACATTTTGGAGATTATCCTTTGTCAGTTCCTTCGTTTGCAAATATTTTCTCCCATTCTGAGGGTTGTCTTTTCGTCTTGTTTATGGTTTCCTTGAATGTTTTGCAGGAAGGGGATAGGAAGTCTTTGGTCATGATATTGGGACTGTTCAGGATGTATATTGTCCTTTATCTGCAGGTAAAGAACCCCTGGGGCACAGACTTCTATTGTAGATAAACAAGCACTGAGACTTCCGGTAAAGACTATATGCCATCTGAAACCAGGGATACCCTTAGCAACTGCATTGCCAGAAAATTATGGCTAGACTATACCACAGAGATGTTACAATATTGACAGGACTATGAGGCAGGGCAGTGAAAAACGCTGTCAATGAGCCACTCAGGCTTAGGAGCTATTTGCAGCATTAAAACAGAAAATGCTTCAGGGTGTGCAACTGGCTGCTGAGCAGAATCAAATGAGTTCTCAATAAAATGGAGAACACCAGTGGTATACACATATCATATTCTGACCATCAGAAAAAAAAATCTTCCTCACATGTCTTAAAAATGTGAGAGGCTTTTGAAAAGAGCTGTATACAAAGTGACTACTTTGCAGAAAAGGAAGAACCAAGCTTGGTTAGAGAAAATAGTAATGGGACTATTTACAGTAAAACTGTTAGAAAACCTCATTTGGCAGAGAATATCTTCAGGGATCTTCCTAATCTTCCCTGATGTAATTCTCCCTCTCAGTAGAAAAGGAAAAGAAGGAGGTAGCATTTGCTGCTCTTAGGGAATAACCCATTAGGGCAGACCCAACTCAGAGCTGGAGTGTGGGAGTGGACAATCATATGTCCTAATTCAAATTCGTTATGCTTAAGGCTTCTGAGGAGTGAAGATAGTTAGGATCCTCCCTCCAATAAGAAGCTTCCAGAGCAGACACACAGCCCTGACAGCAAATTAATTCCACTAATGTGCTCCTAAGGTGGCAGATGGTCACAAACAAGATAGCTGTGACAAATCAACAAATTACCTCCTGGGACTTAGCAAATAAGCATGCCTGAAGCCGACCCAGGAAAAGTTTTAGCAATCTGACTCTCTACACTGCCAAGGACCAACTATTGGAACATGATCCCAGATACAGCTGGGGATATCTCCTAGCAGAAATGTTCGACAGAACTTGATACAAGATGCTCATGGGACTAAATTCCATGACTTGATAAAGCTGTGCTTATGGAAAGAATGGATATTACTTGGCAAACTTCACCATAATGAGAATTGAACTGTAGTGATGGGCTTGCTCAGGAAGGATAGGCAAAATGAGATATAATCAGAGATAAACCTTTATGACCACAAGTTGCCCACTCTACCTCTTAGGGCAGACTCCAGAATCAGAGGATGAGAGTATATGCTATCAAACGGTACATAATCTCAGCATGCATACATAAGGAACCTAATGTGAGCTGGAATTGAGAAGATAGAAAATGTGTGACAGAACAGTGATTCTCAAACTAACATTTATATGAATCACCTGAGGATCTTGTTAAAAACATTCTGATTCTGCATTTCTCACAAGCTCTCATGTGATGTGGGTGCTGCCCTCCAGAGACCACACTATAAATAGCATGGAGACAGAGAACTACAGTAGGAATAGTAATCCCACCCTCCTAGCTAAACCTAAACATTACACTGATGATTTTCAAAAATATTTCTTAAAGAAGGCATATCTCCAGAGTGAATGATTCACTGGTAGTTTATTTTCCGCTGCTTGTGTTCCTCTGCTGTAGTCATTGTCCTTGGAACTCCAGAAACAACCAGGCTGCCTCATCCTACCAAGGCATGGTTAGCACTCAAGATTCCCTAGGACCGTAACAAGGACAGGTGTGGAGCCGAGGATGGGAATAGATGTGACTCTTACCTCACTGCTATCACTGTTAGCTTGGGGCAAAACATTACATTCTGGAAGCTGAATTAGGCAGGCTTTTGCACACAAATTCCATAGGTGAACATGATACACTAGAATATTTATCTTAACTCATTAAATTTATCAAATATTTTTACTACATAGTGACAAGTTTATTATGAAAACTTGATCAGAAAATAGCATATAAGAGATGTGGTAAGTTCCTTCAAAAAATTGGGTTTGTACAGAATGGAATGTCATTGTTGATCTTATGTGTTATATATAAGTTATTTGACGTAGATGCCAACGTGCATCTGAATGTAAAGGTGGCTGCTCCAGATGCTACTTTCAGCAGGTGTAGCAAAAAGACTACAGATTTTCCCCAGACTGTTCCTTGAACAGGTGTCATTAGATAACATCTGCTTTTTCCTGCTCATAAACCTTTAATTGAAGTCCACTCCACACTACCAGTACAGTTATACTTATTTGGGTCAGGTTTGTTTGAGGCCCTAAAAAAAAAGACATACATCAGTTTAAGATTCAAAGCCAGCCCTGCCAAGAAATGGTAATGAGGCAACTATCATAATTGTTATCTTTAGAGAAGATGCCCTTCTTCAGAATTTTTTTTTTTTTGCAATCAAACAATTTGTAAACTGATCTTCTCTGAGAAAGCAATGGATAGGCAGCCCCATGAACTGTAATACAGGCTGGAAAATTAGTAATCTTTTCCTACCCACTTAAAAAAATTCTCTGTAATTTAATTTAGAGCAGGATTCCCAGACTTTAGGATTTATGAATTAAAACAATTAAAAAAAATAAAAATTAAAGTACTGACATAGGGTTGCTAGCTTTTACTTTGCCAATTAAGATTTTTTTTAAAAGGAAAAAGTAGTCTCAATCACTGTCTGCCATCAGTGTTAGTTTCATAAAGGAAACAATATGTTAACAGTAAAATATAGAACAACAGGAAAGATATTATTCCAAAATAAAATCTTAAGAGGTTCATGGGCACCAGAGTCAATTTGATTGATGCCCCAGCTCTATCATTTGACTAGCTTGGTCACCTGGGCATATACTTTAAACGTCTGAAATTCTATTTTCTAATTTGTGAAATGGTCACAATAATATCAACCACAGAGCATTTATTGAGATAAGATATAAAGAATGCCACTTACAGTACGTGACTCAAAGAAAACTTTCAATGACTGCTCATTTTTAATGGTAAATTTAATTGTAAATTTTAAAATTATTATTAGATGTACTTACACATTCCACTGAAAATGTTCAACTGTTATTTGTCTACCTTCCCCACTAGACTGTGAACTCTTTGAAGTAGAGATTGTGCTTTATTTCTGTATCTCTAGGGAACAGCTCAGCAAATTTCATTGTGTTGGCTGAATTAATGAACACTCCTGTACCCTAAAACACTGTGATCTACAAGGAATTAACTTATATTAAAAAGGCACCTGAAACAGAGCCAGCAGTATACTTTCTTAGGTTTCTCTGGGGATTACTCCCTGAAAAGGGATGCTCAAATCTCAGAGAATGTTCTCTGGGGCACACTCTTCATTCAAGTCAGTCTTAAATTAATCTTGTCCTTTCCTGTGATATCACACCAGAGTAGACTTTTCTATGCTCTTATTAGAGACCTAATACAGTTTTGTACTTTATTTTATGACCACTAAAATGCTGCTCAGTATTTTTATAGAGTGTTACTTCTGATCATCCTGCTAAAGGTATCACTGTAGTCATTAAGAAAATATCTTGCTTTTAAATATTTTATAACAAAATGCGTAAGCATAAACTATTATTTCTGAGTTGTTTCTCTATAGAGATTTGAGTCTAAAATAGGATTTGTTATCTCAAAATGGCAAACTAGAAAATGGGTAAAATATTTAAAGGCCAAAGCACAGCTGCAGTGTGAATAAAATATTATTAGACATGTCCTTGATCTTTAGCTTTATTACAGATTGGAGACTTTTAATTTTTAATAAAATTCATTGCAATGACAGATAAGACAGATTGTTCCCAATGGTGGTTCACATCAAAGAAATGATATAACATGCCTGATTACCAAATGTAATGATATGATTAATTCATTGAATAATTACTTCTTTTGTTGCATATTCGTGTATTTTATTGAGAAAAAAAATTCCCTGAAGATCACTTCTCTATGGAGAAACATAATGAAAATAAAATGAACAAGATGTTTAAAACTTTTTTAAAAGATATTAGAAGATAATATTAGAGAACCACTCAATACTGCTGGTTAGCATATGATTTACAAGTTGAGCAAGGGATTAAATATTTGTTCAGGATAAAGGAGGGGGTAGCAAAGATTATCATTACATTGTCATTGAACTTGAAAGAACATAGAAATAAATATTGCAACAAGTCACCTTTCTGTATGGTAAAATATTTTTTCTAGCTTATTAAGAATTACAGTAGAGCCTTTCAGATTATGATGGTGTTTCCTGTTTATCTTTTGCTATTGAACCACTCACAGGAACAATAGATGAAAACACACAATTGCAATACCATTAGGAAGTAAGTGTATGGATTAATTATCTGCCGGTCCCAAAGAGAAGTATTCACTGATCAAAGTGAAGATGGAGTCCTGAAGCAGAGCAAGCACTTCAGAAAAAAACATAGTAAGCCATTTTTATTCACATTTTTTATAGCACTTTCTCATATATACACTTATTAGAGGGACAGATCCATGTATCCCTGACCAAAAGTTTATGTTGTTTGTTTGTTTGTTTTATTCTGTTTTGGTTTGTTTTGCTTTAAGATTCTTTTGTTATCTCACAGCCTCCCCCACCCCTCTGTGAAAAACACTATATGGATTTGTGGACTATGATCCCAATTAATGCAACATAGTTAAAGCAGATGAAGACAAGTAATGATAGATTATTGCCTAAAATATAAAGTAAGCAACAGAAACATGTGAGGGAGAAATAATACCTTGGTTTCTGTGCTTTATCCAGTCTTTCTAGTAAGGGTTTAAAACTATACTGTCCGATATGGGAACCATAGGCCATATGTGGCAATTAAGCACTTGAAATCTGGCTAGTCAAAATTGAGATGTGTTTTAAGTATAAAATACACACCAGATTGTAAAGAGTATGTATTTTTTAAAAAAAGTAAAATCTCATCAATGTGTTTAATATTGATTACATATTTTAGATATGTTGGGCAAAGTAAAATATTAATTTTTATATTTTTAATATTAACTTTACCTGTTTTTTAATGTGATTACTAGAAAAATTTCCATTTTATATATATGGCTCATATTTATGGCCTTCCTATTTCTATTTGATAGCCCTGGTTTAAAAAATTCCTTCTATAGAACTTCTGAAAAAATGTAAGAATATATTTCTCCATATATAATTAGAAAACTAGGCAACACAATCAGGATATCCCTTCTTGTTTCAATAAGGTGAGATAAATGATTCCAAATACTTGGTAGTGCTTGTGAATGTCCAACTTTACCACCCTCCTAACCTCATTCTGCTTAAAAGCTGAAAGTTCTAATAGCAAAAAGTATATAGTTAGGGGGACCAGAAAACTATCATCCATCCTGTTTATTGACGTAAATGACATCCAATCTTTGTACAATCTATGAACAATATAGTGATCATTGAATAACAAAACATAGGCCTATGAAAATATTTTCCATTGTAAGAGACTTAAAATATTAATTGTACTATTGCGGGGGAGGTGTTTACCACAGGAGTAAGAACTATATTTTAGAAAATTTTTAATTTGTTCTCAGTGAAATTCAAGTGAGTATGATTTTATGAAACAATATATCAAAATAAATTGCTTAGAAAATAGACCAAAATACAGATAGACCTGAATGTGGAAGACTGGAAAAGCTGGATGAGACGTCAAGGAAATATAATGGCTCGAATAGAAGCATTCAATACCTTTATACTCATTTCCACATTGAGCTAGCCAATGGAATGCTAAAGTCAAGGAGAAACTAGGAACAGTGCCAACCACATTCCAGAAATCCTAAACAATATCTAGACATAATACAGATGGAAACACATAAAAATCAGTCATCAAAAGCTAACTCTAAAATCTCATTTATATTAAGAACTTAGTACAGGAAAATCTGCTTAAATTCTATTAACATTCCCTAATTTTAAAAGATAAGTTTCACTCAAAAATGCTCCATGGTGGAACTTCCCTGGCAGTCCAGTGGGTTAGACTCCGCTCTTCCAATGCTGGGGGTGCAGGTTCAATCTCTGGTCTGGGGACTAAGATCCCACATGCTACGTGGTACAGCCAAAAAACAAAATAAAAAAATTTTTTAAAAGAAGATTTTTATTTAAAAAATGCTCCATGGGTCATTCAAGAGGTAGTTACACATAATTTTCAAAAAGAAAGGAAGAAATCAAAATAAAACACTTAATATAAGGGTATAGTTGAGATAGGTAAGATATTATTCATGAATGGGGAATGAGATAGTGAACTAAGAAAATTATTGGTAAAATTAATTAAAGATATCTGATAAAGCAGCAAGACTGAGTTCAGAGAAGATGGGTAGAAAATTCTAATAATATATCAACCTTGGTAAGATAATTCAACAACTAAAACCAATTCCCATGCTTACTGGTAAATCATTGTATATGTTATAACTATAGTCAGTTCATTATAAATATTAAAAATACATTGAGTAATATTGCTCAAACTTGAGCAACTTCAATAACTACACACCTTAGGCCAATTTCATCTTGAAATTCCATGACTCATACAATAGTCATCTTTTTTGGTGTACAGAAAGCAGCTATCTTGTTATCTGTGAAAGGGTTCCTTTCTTTGACATCTCTAAATCAACCATGACCTAATTTATCTTTCCTCTTCCTACTTACTTTTTGGTGATTAAGCAAATAGTGGTGGAAAAAAGAGAATCAGTATAAAATTTACTAAACAAGAGTGGTAAACTCCTATGCCTTCAGAGGATACACAGGTAATATAAATGTGGGAAGTCACTAAATATAAGACAAAAGAATGTGGTCTGATCATGACAGAACTAATGTTTGCTATTCCTGTTCTAAAAAAGCAAACTGCCTCTGCATTTAATCTGGTTTTATTCCTAAACTCAAAACTCTTTTACTCAAAATTGCCTGTTAATAGCAAAGCTAAAGAAATGCAATTATAGTTCTAAAATTCAAATCTAGGATATTATTCCCACTAAGAGATGAATCAAAACACATTTTTAAAAGTGAGGAATGTTGACTGGCAGTTAATATGGAAATCAGATAAATATTGTTACTTTGAAATAAATGTAAATATTATAAAATATAAACACATTAAAAATAATATATAATTATGATACAATTATATATAATTACATTACTATATCATATGTATTTAATTATATCATATATATAAATACATATAATTCTATGTATAATCAATGAAGACAGATAATCCCATATTATACAATAAAATCTAGAACTGTGTGCAGTATTTCCACTAACTGGAATTTCGGCCAGCATTTCATTCACTGGCTCTTCCATGTTTTAGCAGAGCTTGTGGAGATTGCCTTTAATTATTTTTTCAGCAAGCTCACAGATTTTCTTTCTTTTTTTTTTTTTTTTTACATTTTATGACTCAGCTCATCCTTTAATTGTTTCATTTGCATATCTCTTGATTGAAAGTCATCGATGTTTCTGGCATTTGGGTGTCATTCTTCCTCAGTTTGTACTGTTATGTCTTGAAATATTTATTGCAAACGTTTTAAACTGAAGAAAATTTAAATTCATATAATGAAAAGTACTTGAGAAAATAAAGTTCCTTTTAAATAAATCATGCACTCATGGAGAGGGAAGATCTGAAGTGTAAAAAGAGCATGAAAATGAAAAACAATTACCAATTAAGAACTTCAAAGAAAGTATTAAACAGAAGTCTGGATACTGTAAAACTTCAAATCAGAGGGAAAATTTCAATCTTCAGAAAATAACTAAGAGGCATCAAGATCAGATCAAGAGGAATAAAGTATAAGGAGGGCTCTTATGGCGGCCTCTAAAGTCAATTATAGGAATCCTGAGGATGAACTGACTCTTTTATTCAGTATTCCACATCGAGCTGCAAACCCATCAAAGGAAACCATGTGATCACTGTAGCCACCAGCTGACCCCACAGCCAGCTTGTGCCTCCCTTGGACCCACCGAAGAATTTCTGAGCCTTCTTTGTGTTTCTTCACGCTTTGTTTCCTGGTGCGCGAGGAGAAGGGATTAAGAGCGCTGCTTAAAGGAGCTCCAGAGACAGGCGCGAGCCGCGGCTAACAGCGCGGACCCCAGAGACGGGCATGAGACGCTAAGGCTGCTGCTGCCGCTACCAAGAAGCCTGTGTGCGAGCGCAGGTCACTATCCACACCTGCCTTCCGGGGAGCCTGTGCAGCCCGCCACTGCCAGGGTCCTGGGATCCAGGGACAACTTCCCTGGGAGAACGCACGGTGCACCTCAGGCTGGTGCAACGTCATGCCGGCCTCTGCTGCTGCAGGCCCGCCCCGCACTCCACCGTACCCCTCCCTCCCCCCGGCCAGAGTGAGCCAGAGCCCCCGAAACAATACTCCTTTAACCCTGTCCTGTCTGAGCGAAGAACACACGCCCTCCGGCGACCTACACGGAGAGGCACTGCCAAATCCAAAGCTGAGCCCTGGGAGCTGTGCGAACAAAGAAGAGAAAGGGAAATCTCTCCCAGCAGCCTCAGAAGCAGCGGATTAAAGCTCCACAAACAACTTGATGTACCCTGCATCTGTGGAATACCTGAATAGACAACGAATCATCCCAAATTGAAGAGGTGGGCTTTGAGAGCAAGATTTGTTATTTTTTCCCCTTTTCCTCTTTTTGTGAGTGTGTACGTGTATGCTTCTGTGTGAGATTTTGTCTGTATAGCTTTGCTTTCACCATTTGTCCTAGGGTTCTATCTATCCGTTTTTTTTTTCTTTTTTAAAAAAATGTTTTCTTAATACTTTTACTTTAATAATGTTATTTTATTTTACCTTACTTTATTTTATTTTATCCTCTTTCTTTCTTTCTTTCTTTCTTTTCTTTCTTCCTTCCTTCTTTTCCTTCCTTCCTTCCTTCCTTCCTTCTTTCTTTTTCCTTTTTCTCCCTTTTATTCTGAGCCGTGTGGATGAAAGGCTCTTGGTGCTGCAGCCATGAGTCAGGGCTGTGTCTCTGAGGTGGGAGAACCAACTTCAGGACACTGGTCCACAAGAGACCTCCCAGCTCCACATAATACCAAACGGCGAAAATCTCCCAGAGATCTCCATCTCAACACCACCACCCAGCTTCACTCAACGACCAGCAAGCTACAGTGCTGGACATCCTATGGCAAACAACTAGCAAGACAGGAACACAACCCACACATTAGCAGAGAGGTTGCCTAAAATCATAATAAGTCCACAGATACCACAAAACACACCACCAGATAGGGACCTGCCCACCAGAAAGACAAGATACAGCCTCATCCACCAGAACACAGGCACTAGTCCCCTCCACCAGGAAGCCTACACAACCCACTGAACCAACTTTAGCCACTGGGGACACATACCAAAAACAAAAGGAACTACAAACCAGCAGCCTACAAAAAGGAGACCCCAAACACAGTAAGATAAGCAAAATGAGAAGTCAGAAAAACACACAGCAGATGAAAGAGCAAGATAAAAATTCACCAGACGTAACAAATGAAGAGGAAATAGGCAGTCTACCTGAAAAAGAATTCAGAATAATGATAGTAAAGATGATCCAAAATCTTGGAAATAGAATAGAGAAAATGCAAGAAACATTTAACAAGGACCTAGAAGAACTAAAGATGAAACAAGCAATGATGAACAACACAATAAATGAAATTAAAAATACTCTAGATGGGATCAATAGCAGAATAACTGAGGCAGAAGAATGGATAAGTGACCTGGAAGATAAAATAGTGGAAATAACTACTGCAGAGCAGAATAAAGAAAAAAGAATGAAAAGAACGGAGGACAGTCTCAGAGACCTCTGGGACAACATTAAATGCACCAACATTCAAATTATAGGGGTTCCAGAAGAAGAAGAGACAAAGAAAGGGACTGAGAAAATATTTGAAGACATTACAGTTGAAAACTTCCCTAATATGGGAAAGGAAATAGTCAGTCAAGTCCAGGAAGCACAGAGAGTCCCATACAGGATAACTCCAAGGAGAAATATGCCAAGACACATATTAATCAAACTGTCAAAAATTAAATACAAAGAAAACATATTAAAAGCAGCAAGGGAAAAACAACAAATAACACACAAGGGAATCCCCATTTGTGGTTCAGCAGAAACTCTGCAAGCCAGAAGGGACTAGCAGGACATATTTAAAGTGATGAAGGAGAAAAAACTACAAGATTACTCTACCCACCAGCTTTACAACAAATGCTAAAGGAACTTCTCTAGGCAAGAAACACAAGAGAAGGAAAAGACCTACAATAACAACCACAAAACAATTAAGAAAATGGGAATAGGAACATACATATCGATAATTACCTTAAATGTAAATGGACTAAATGCTCCCACCAAAAGACACAGACTGGCTGAATGGATACAAAAACAAGACCCATATATATGCTGTCTACAAGAGACCCACTTCAGATCTAGAGACACATACAGACTGAAAGTAAGGGGATGGAAAAAGATATTCCATGCAAATGGAAACCAAAAGAAACCTGTAGTAGCAATTCTCATATCAGACAAAATAGACTTTAAAATAAAGACTATTAGAAGGGACAAAGAAGGACACTACATAATGATCAAGGGATCGATCCAAGAAGAAGATATAACAATTGTAAATATTTATTACCCAACATAGGAGCACCTCAATACATAAGGCAAATACTAACAGCCATAAAAGGGGGAATCAACAGTAACACATTCATAGTAGGGGACTTTAACACCCCACTTTCACCCATGGACAGATCATCCAAAATGAAAATAAATAAGGAAACACAAGCTTTAAATGATACATTAAACAAGATGGACTTAATTGATATTTATAGGACATTCCATCCAAAAACAACAGAATACACATTCTTCTCAAGTGCTCATGGAACATTCTCCAGGATAGATCATATCTTGGGTCACAAGTCAAGCCTTGGTAAATTTAAGAAAATTGAAATTGTATCAAGTATCTTTTCCGAGCACAACGCTATGAGACTAGATATCAATTACAGGAAAAAATCTGTAAAAAATACAAACACATGGAGGCTAAACAATACACTACTTAATAATGAAGTGATCACTGAAGAAATCAAAGAGGAAATCAAAAAATACCTAGAAACAAATGACAATGGAGACACGACGACCCAAAACCTATGGGATGCAGCAAAAGCAGCTCTAAGAGGGAAGTTTATAGCAATACAATCCTACCTTAAGAAACAGAAAACATCTCGAATAAACAACCTAACCTTGCACCTAAAGCAATTAGAGAAAGAAGAACAAAAACACCCCAAAGTTAGTAGAAAGAAAGAAATCATAAAGATCAGATCAGAAATAAATGAAAAAGAAATGAAGGAAACGATAGCAAAGATCAATAAAACTAAAATCTGGTTCTTTGAGAAGATAAACAAAATTGATAAACCATTAGCCAGACTCATCAAAAAAAAAAAAAATGGAGAAGACTCAAATCAATAGAATTAGAAATGAAAAAGGAGAAGTAGCAACTGACACTGCAAAAATAAAAAGGATCATGAGAGATTACTACAAGCAACTCTATGCCAATAAAATGGACAACCTGGAAGAAATGGACAAATCCTTAGAAATGTACAACATGCCAAGACTGAATCAGGAAGAAATAGAAAATATGAACAGACCAATCACAGGCACTGAAATTGAAACTGTGATTTAAAATCTTCCAACAAACAAAAGCCCAGGACCAGATGGCTTCACAGGCGAATTCTCTCAAACATTTAGAGAAGAGCTAACACTTATCCTTCTCAAACTCTTCCAGAATATAGCAGAGGGAGGAACACTCCCAAGCTCATTCTTTGAGGCCACCATCACCCTGATACCAAAACCAGACAAAGATGTCACAAAGAAAGAAAACTACAGGCCAATATCACTGATGAACTTAGATGCAAAAATCCCCAACAAAATACTAGCAAACAGAATCCAGCAGCACATTAAAAGTCTCATACACCATGGTCAAGTGGGGTTTATTCCAGGAATGCAAGGATTCTTCAATATACACAAATCAATCAACGTGATACACCATATTAACAAATTGAAGGAGAAAAACCATATGATCATTTCAATAGATGCAGAGAAAGCTTTTGACAAAATTCAACACCCATTTATGATAAAAACCCTGCAGAAAGTAGGCATAGAGGGAACTTTCCTCAACATAATAAAGGCCATATATGACAGACCCGCAGCCAACATCGTTCTCAATGGTGAAAAACTGAAAGCATTTCCACTAAGATCAGGAACAAGACAAGGTTTCCGACTCTCACCACTCTTATTCAACATACTTTTGGAAGTTTTAGCCACAGCAATCAGAGAAGAAAAGGAAATAAAAGGAATCCAAATTGGAAAGAAGAAGTAAAGCTGTCACTGTTTGCAGATGACATGATACTATACATAGAGAATCCTAAAGATGCTACCAGAAAACTACTAGAGCTAATCAATGAATTTGGTAAAGTAGCAGGATACAAAATTATTGCACAGAAATCTCTGGCATTCCTATATACTAATGATGAAAAATCTGAAAGTGAAATTAGTAAAACACTCCCATTTACCATTGCAACAAAAAGAATAAAATATCTAGGAATAAACCTACCTAAGGAGACAAAAGACCTGTATGCAGAAAATTATAAGACACAGATGAAAGAAATTAAAGATGATACAAATAGATGGAGAGATATACCATGTCTTGGATTGGAAGAATCAACATTGTGAAAATGACTCTACTACCCAAAGCAATCTACAGATACAATGCAATCCCTATTAAACTACCACTGGAGTTTTTCACAGAAATAGAACAAAAAATTTCACAATTTGAATCTAAACACAAAAGACCCCGAATAGCCAAGGCAATTTTGAGAACGAAAAATGGAGCTGGAGGAATCAGGCTCCCTGACTTTAGACTATACTACAAAGCTACAGTAATCAAGATAGTATGGCACTGGCACAAAGACAGAAATATAGATTAATGGAACAGAATAGAAAGCCCAGAGATAAACCCACGCACATATGGTCACCTTATCTTTGATAAAGGAGGCAAGAATATACAGTGGATAAAACACAGCCTCTTCAATAAGTGGTGCTGGGAAAACTGGACAGCTAAATGTAAAAGAATGAAATTAGAACACTCCCTAACACCATACACAAAAATAAACTCAAAATAGATTAAAGACCTAAATGTAAGGCCAGACACCATCAAACTCTTAGAGGAAAACATAGGCAGAGCACTCTATGACATAAATCAAAGCAAGATCCTTTTTGACCCACCTCCTAGAGAAATGGAAATAAAAACAAAAATAAACAAATGGGACCTAATGAAACTTAAAAGCTTTTGCACAGCAAAGGCAACCATAAACAAGACGAAAAGATAGCCCTCAGAATGGGAGAAAAAATTTGCAAATGAAGCAACTGACAAAGGATTAATCTCCAAATTTTACAAGCAGCTCATGCAGCTCAGTATTAAAAAAACAAACAACCCAATCCAAAAATGGGCAGAAGACCTAAGTTGACCTTTCTCCAAAGAAGATATACAGATTGCCAACAGACACATGAAAGAATGCTCAACATCATTAATCATTAGAGAAATGCAAATCAAAACTACAATGAAATATCTCACACTGGTCAGAATGGCCATCATCAAAAAATCTGCAAACAATAAATGCTGGAGAGGGGGTGGATAAAAGGGAAACCCTCTTGTAATGTTGGTGGGAATGTAAATTGATACAGCCACTATGGAGAACAGTATGGATGTTCCTTAAAAAACTAAAAGTAGAACTACCATACGACCCAGCAATCCCACTACTGGGCATATACCCTGAGAAAACCATAATTCAAAAAAAGTCATGTACCAAAATGTTCATTGAAGCTCTATTTACAATAGCCAGGACATGGAAGCAACCAAAGTGTCCATTGACAGATGCATGTATAAAGAAGATATGGCACATATATACAATGGAATATTTCTCAGCCATATAAAGGCACAAAACTGAGTTATTTGTAGTGAGGTGGTTGGTCCTAGAGACTGTCATACAGAGTGAAGTAAGTCAGAAAGTGAGAAACAAATACTGTATGCTAACACATATATATGGAATCTAAAAAGAAAAAAAAAATGGTCATGAGGAACCTAGGGGCAAGATGGGAATAAAGATGCATACCTACTAGAGAATGGACTTGAGGATACGGGGAGGGGGAAGGGTAAGCTGGGACAAAGTGAGAGAGTGACATGGACATATATACACTACCAAACGTACAATAGATAGATAGTGGGAAGCAGCCGCATAGCACAGGGAGATCAGCTCGGTGCTTTGTGACCACCTAGAGGGGTGGGTTAGGGAGGGTGGGAGGGAGGGAGATGCAAGAGGGAAGAGATATGGGGACATATGTATATGTATAAGTGATTCAGTTTGTTACAAAGCAGAAACTAACACACCATTGTAAAGCAATTATACTGCAATAAAGATGTTAAAAAATAATAATAATTTGTTCCTAAAATGGAGCAATAAAGATACTGGCATGTGATATATCTAAAAAAAAATTTATTTTTTGTTTCTTCTTGTAATTTAGTAAGTGTCTTCACTAAGGCCTCAACTTTTTCTTACTAAATTTATGCTTTACTATTTTATGACTTATATGGTTCTTACAAATTTATGAAGGCAATCACTTTTTCATTATATTTTATAATTCCTAATTGTGTATACATAGGGGTATTGGTATATTTATTTTGTGAAAGTCACTTTGCCAAACTCTTTTATTATTTCTTGCTAATTGTGTTGTTTTCCTCTTTGACAGTGTAGCGTACAATTTAGCAGAATACCTAATACCCTTAATAAATGGGCTTTATAATAAAATTCTGGTATAAAGAATTTCACAGAACATTGAAGTTCTTTCTCATTCTATAACTTAAATGAAAAAACTGTGTGGTTAGGAACATCATGTTCCATAGTCTTTAAGGACCAGATGTAATTAAGAACTGTGGACGAAAGGTGGTTTTACAGATTGGATTATACCAAGATCTGTAAATTAGGACTCTAATTGTGCAAATTCTCATTTCTGGGCCAATTCCACTACAACTCCAGACCATTTCAGTTGCGTGCAAAAAGTTACAGAGTCATAAACCCAAGACCAGTTTTACATGGGGACATTTCCTACATTTTCTCCATTTTCTTTTCCTGGAATTTGTAAATAAACTAGAATTCATTTAATAATAGCATTTGATTCTCAGCTCTCATTTAGTAAATACAATTTAGTAAATAATTGTTTTAGATGGAAATGGGCTAATTCAATGCCTTAAACTAGGAACTTTTCTTCTTTTCCTGATCCTGCAGCCTTTGTAGTTGAGGTATCTGTCACTTTGCTCTTCTACTATGGAAACAATAGTGGGTATGTCTCATTAAAATAAAACTTTCCCATGTATTATAATGTGAACAGAACACAGATCCTGAAATGATAATACCTTACTGAGCCTGTTTCTTCATCTGTAAAATGGTATAATAATAGAAAATGGACTGGAAAATATGTGTGTTCCATAAACATTTGTACAATAATAAACAAATGCTAGCTATTTTTATTAGTCAATTTATTTATTCTCTATAAAATATTAAAACCACAAGTACTGTGTTATATATTATTCATTTCCTAATTTCCGGCTTGAAATCACCAAACAATATTTAATAAATGTGCCAGTGTGCCTGGAGCTATGCTAACTAATAGGCAATTTACAGATTCATTTTTTTGCTACCTTTTTATAAGGCTTAAATTTAAGGAAAAATCATAATCCAGAACTTGCTTGGGGTTTTTAAAAATATGCAGAAATTTATTAGGAAATGTTTCCTAAGTCAGCATGAGATATTTGTAGACATGAAATTTAATTTGTTGTTAGGGACTTTAAGCCATACCTTGATTAAACAATTAATTATAGGAACTTATTAATAAATTATGGACACTTGATTAAACAATTATAGGAACTTATTAATAAATAATGTACACTTACGATTCATTTATGATGCATTATATTATTTCTCCTTTGAAAAAGTGATTTTTCTTTAATTACTAATTATCACATTACACCAATAGACAGCAACACAGGAATATTAAATCCTACCTAGGATATGAAAAAAGAAAGCTTGATCCATAAATTAAGAGGCTGTTTCTACATGATAGCAAGACATTTCAGCAATTATGCCAATTCAGTGAAAATCAGAAAAATAAATTATGATTCACTGAATTTCTGCATTGAATTCACAGTAGTTGCCTTACTGAATTGACACTATTTTTTATTTGACAGAAAAATGGTAGTTATTAATAAAAGGAATGTGTGAATGTAGTAAAAACTGTGATAAGGGATATTTGAATTCCCTTTGAACATTATGAATTTGAATATGTAGCATATATTATCAGAAGAGATCTATCCTCAAGTTAAATGCTAGCATTTTACGATTGAATTCACACACACACACACACACACACACACACACAAACACACATGTTCATGCACTTTGCTGCTTTTGCATTATGAAGAATCAGATGGAAATATTAACTCTATAATCTTTTCATTAAACAATTATGAATCATAGGATATATCAGAAAGCAAATTTATTTTGTTTGTTTCTGCCCTTAGAATTTTATCTGAATACTGCTAATGTTCTGTTTCTTGATTTAGGTGCTGGTTGCATAGGTGTATTCCATTTGTGAAAACTGAGCCAACTGTACATTTATGAGAGAAGCTTTTCTTTCTGCATGTACATTTTACTCCAATAAAAAGGTTTGTAAATGTGTCCATGTTCAAATATTAATCAAAACTGATTTAAAGTGAATCTCTTCTCCACCATTTGGGTCCTTTAATTAGTGAGAACCTGGGAAAGTGAAGGTGGTCTTTCTTCCATTTCTGATGCTTCCTTGTCCTCACCCCATCTTGTTAACTAAAATAAAATTTACAGGTTCATTTTTTGCCACCTATCCATGGTCAGATGAAGAAAAGAGAAGAGGTTAAGAGGTCGTATTATTCAGGTTTCTCCAGAGAAACAGAACCAATAGTATGTGTCTACATAGAGTGAGAGAAATTTATTTTAAAGAAGTATCTAACTGTATTTTGGGGACTATAAAATCTGAAAACTGCAGGGCAGGCCAGCAGGCTAGAGACACAGGTAAGAGCTGACGTTGCAGCTAGAGTTCAAAGTCATTCTGGAAGCAGAATCCCCTCTTCCTTGGGGGATACAGTGTTTTCCTTTCAAGGCCTTCAACTGATTGAATGAGACCCACCCACATTATGCAAGGTAATCAGCTTTATTCAGACTGTACCAATTTAAATGTTAATCTCATCTAAAAAGATACCTTCACAGTGATATCAAGACAGATGTTTGGCCAAATATCTCAGTACCATGGCCTAGTCAAATTGACACGTAAAGTTAACCATCACAGTAGTCATGAAGTTCTTACTTTACTTTTTTCTCTTTCAAGTTGGTTACATACCCTCTGGGCAGAGGAGATGTTTAAATATGATTCCTTATCTCTTTGGTGCTTTCCTAGATTCCTGCATGCCCCACCAGGAACAACTGACTGCACTTCCCACAATCTAAGATGTTCCCTTTCACTGGCCAGCCTCGCTCAGATCTTGTTTTTATTGTTGTATCTATTGCTGTTATAATTGTTTTAAATGCACCCTGTTCTTTATTTGACTATCTTTTCCCCTTCAGAAGTTATGCAGGCAGGATTTTAAATGGTTCCAGTGTGGCTCTCTCTCCCATTTGGTCATATTTGTTCCAACAAAGCTACCTCTACTTCTGCTCACTGGATAGCAGAGAGCAAGCCTATCCCTTGGTGTCTTCATTTCCTGGTAGAATTGTATACGGATCCACTAACATCTAACTGCAGAAGATACACATTAAGTCCTCTGAACGGTATCTGTGAAACCCCTTTCATAAAGCTTGGGATGATACCCACCCCTCAATCTGGGAATCTGAATCATTAGCCTAATGATAAACTAATTAAATTGGCCTCCTTGTGCTGATAGGCTGGCTTTTGCTTTAGTTTTATTCTTTAGGCATGTCCTAGTTTGTGAGAACAAGTAAACAAAACACATCTTTCCTTGTAATTATTACCAAACACTTACCTTATGGAGAAGATGCTTTAAAATCTTTCTTGAGATTTAGCACAGAACTCCAATATTCCAATATGGGTTGGCTTAAAGGGAGTAGGACTTAACGGTCCAGCTCTTTATAGAGTAATCCTTCAAAAAATCTCTGCTAATCTATCATAATCAAAATCTTTAAAAAAGTAGATATGGATAAGGGGCTTAAGAGCCATATAACTTTTTCTTCCAACAACTACATTATTTTAGGTGGCCTAACAAATAATAACTTTGGGATCTAATAATATTGCCTTATTTTCCTGACCAAAACTCCCCTTAACAGTCCATTGAATAGTTTATAAATTGAATATTTGACTTGTGATATCTGATCCAGCTCTCACTGATACCTTTTTGAAGAGCAGTGTTTTCACACACACAGACACACACCTGTTTAGTCCATAAATTGATGGGGTAGAAAAAAAATCTCAACATGTTTTGTGAAAGTTCATCTTAGAAGTCATGTCATGTTTCTTTTCCATTAGAAGAAGACTAGCCATAATGTTTTTTCTTTGCCAAATGGACTATTAGAATATAAGGAAAGATTGCATGGAGGAAAATATGTATTATGTGTCATAACTGTTGGTATAGAAGATTGGAGGAAAAAGTTTATTATGTGTTATAGTTGTTGATACAGAAGATTGGAAACAGTCACTGGCAGAGTAAGAGGCAGGAAGGAGTAGGAGAAGAAAGGGCAGAGAGCAATAATACTTATCCAGTGGGTAGGCCATGCACAGAAGATATAAAGTCAACTGCAGTTAATTGTAGCTGAGTTGAAAAAGATGAGCTCACATCCAAAAAGTATCACAGAAAATTCGAATGTGTTGTGCTATTAGAAGGGGAAGGGTGAAGGTAATGACATATTCATTCCAGAGATACAGGAAGACAAAAGTTAGGTAGGTACCAATTGTAAGGCCTGAAATTGGAGAGTGAGGCCTCAGACATAGGTTCAGGATTTTCATGAACAGGATGTCATCCCCTAGGAAAGATCTTTAAATGGTAAAAACCCATAAAGGACTCTAATCCTAGGAATATTGGAGTTCTGTGCTAAATCTCAAGAAAGATTTTAAAGCATCTTCTCCATAAGGTAAGTGTTTGGTAATAATTACAAGGAAAAATGTGTTTTGTTTACTTGTTCTCACAAACTAGGACATGCCTAAAGAATAAAACTAATGCAATAGCCAGCCTATCAGCAAAGGAAGACCAATTTAATTAGCTTATCATTAGGCTAATGATTCAGATTCCCAGGATAATGACCATTATTTTCCAGATCTTCAGTTTACTAGTTGACATTCCTTTTGTTGCAAGTGAGAGAAACATACCAGAGACCAACAGAAGAAAACAATGCAAACCAAGCCAACTAGGTTTTTCATGAATCCAGGGCCTAAAAGCTATTAAGCTATTGCCAGGTCTTTCACTCTCCATTCTCTTTTCTCTGTTTCTTTTTATGGGTTGACCTCAGCCTTTCTGCAACTGAAAAAAAAAAAAAGAAAAGAAAGAAAATATAAAAACAACCCCGTGGAAACATTAATAGTAAAAGGAAAGGTATTTCTCTAAAACACAATCTTAGGCCAATACTGGGGCCTTTAGTCAGCAAACATATTGAGAGTTGATTATATCCTAGGGACTGGTAAGAATAAGTTTTGAATCTAGACTTCAGGACCTAATGGGTCTGTAACTTAGATGACAATAAAATTTACTCATATTTAGTTTCTTTATAGACAAAATAAGCATAGAGGTACTTTGAAAAGTTGTTAGCATTAATGAAAAAGTATACCAAGTGCCATACACTGTCTAGCACACAGCAGTGCTTCAATATATAGTAGTAACAATCGGTACCTATAACAGAATCCCTAAACCACACCAAAAGTGTTAACGGTCATAATGGTATTCACTCTCATCCCTCAACCAGTATTACAGATACTAGAACTAAGACTTACGGAGAACTTTCACTTTGTAAGGTCTTTGCAAGCGTATGCCTGTTATATGCCCTTGGCCGTTTCTTTTGATAGTGCAGATACCAAAAATGGTACACAGGCTTCTTCCCACCACTGCTGTACTATTGGCTCTTCTCATTGTAGCCAATACTGATGTTTCAAAGCAGGTTTCTGCCAAGCTATTATGATTCTCATACACTGTGAAAGGAAGTCTTCCTTGTCTGTTTCATAGCTTATTCCCTTTCTTCCAACTTGAAATATGTTTCACAGAGACTGGACAGAGTTTAAGAAGCTTCCACCTTTGTCAGAATCAGGAATTTTTCTCTCTACCAATAATCATTCAGTGTCCTGAACTAAGATATATGAGTCTTGATTATCTCTTATTTCTGAGTGTGTTCTCTTGTTTCTCAGAGTATATCACCATTTTTAGAAAATGGTGTGGCCAATTTTATTTATGACTTTTAAGACTGGTTTCTCATAGTATAATAGCTTGTTGCTGTTGTTTCCAGAAAGACAAGAAAGCCTATATGCTAACAGGCCCCTGTTGTCCAGCTACCATACCAAGTCTTGGATGGAGATGTACAGATCATATAATAGGGGCCCATTGCTAGCAGAAAGCAAATCAGAAGCACAGAAAGATTCCTCAAAAGAGGGAGCAGTACTTGTCTTTTTTTTTTTTTTTTTGATACTGTCATTGGTTATGTTTCAGGCTCATTTATTTACTTATTTTATTAGTGTTATTTTACCCTTTTTCCAAGATTCACCAAGAATTATCATTTGCCCATATTTGCTTAGTCTTTCTTTTTTTTCTTTTGCTGAATCATATGCTATTAAGTTGCAGATATCATGACACTGGACCCCTAAATATTTCAGCACACATTCCCTAAGAACGGTGACTTTCTCCTACATAAACACAATGTCGTTATCACACCTGAGAAATTCAAGTGTCTGAATGATATCTAAAGTAAAGTACAATGTATATTCAGTTTTCCCTAACTGTCCCCAAAACGTCATTCTAGAGCTGTGTTCTTATTTTTTTAGTCAGGAATGACAGTTCCTACGTTGTACTTGGTTGTCACATCTCTTTAGTCTCCTTTAGTCTACAAAGTCCTCTCATCCTTTTTCACACTCTGAATATGTCTAATTATTCCCCAGTGACTGGATTCAACAATCATTGCTGGGAGCGGGGTGGGGGGCAGCCGCGCACCTCACTCTCACTCCATCCGGAGACAGAAGTTTGTTCCAGCATCACAGTTTGGTCACTTGGTTGAAGTGGTGTCTACCAGCTCTCTCCACTAGGAAAGGAACCTCTTTCTCTTTGCAGGTAATAGTCATCTGTGAGATTACTGTGACTCCAATTTTTTCAACCCACCCAATCCTTTACAGTATTTCTCGTCCAGTTCAGGCTGCAGTTGAGGGACAGGTATCACCTTTAGTTGTCGTGTCTCTTTGGTCTCAGTCTGAAACTTCCACAGCCTTTCTTGGTCTTTTGAGACATTGATATTTTTGATATTTAAAACCTAAATCAGATCATATTCCCTTGGCTTAGAACGATCTCCTTTACCTCCTTCAGGCCTCAAGAATGCTCAGGGGAGGCAGTCGACCAGTTATTCAACACCTACTGTGCACCTGCTAGATTCTAGACACGGCCCTGGCACTGGGATGTGGCAGCAGGCAACACAAACACAAAGCCGGCCCTTCTCGAACATGAAGTTCTGGGGAGAAGAGGGACACAGCCACCACACGAGCATTCAGGTAACAATGCGGGAGGTCAAGGAGGTGTAGCACCTCAGAGAACATAAGGCAGGAAGGGAAGGATGAGGCGGGGGTGTGGGGGGAAGGGAGGAACTGTATTTTTTGTTTTTTAAAAAATATTTATTTATTTATTTTGGGGGGCTGCATTGGGTCTTCGTTGCTGCACACAGGCTTTTCTCTCTAGTTGCGGTGAACGGTGGCTACTCTTCATTGCGGTGCGTCGGCTTTTCATCGTGGTGGCTTCTCTTGTTGCGGAGCACAAGCTCTAGGCGCACGGGCTTCAGTAGTTGTGGCGTGCAGGCTCAGTAGTTGTGGCGCAGGGCTTAGTTGCTCCACGGCACGTGGGATCTTCAGGGATTGAACCCGTGTCCCTTGCATTGGCAAGCGGATTCTTTTTTTCTTTTTCTTTTTGCTGTACGTGGGCCTCTCACTGTTGTGGCCTCTCCCGTTGAGGAGCACAGGCTCCAGACGCACAGGGTGAGCGGCCATGCCTCACGGGCCCCGCCGCTCCACGGCATGTGGGATCTTCCTGGACGGGGGAACGAACCCGTGTCCCCTGCATCGGCAGGCGGACTCTCAACCACTGCGCCACCAGGGAAGCCCGCAAGCAGATTCTTAACCACTGGACCACCAGGGAAGTCCCAGGAACTGTTATAGAGTGGCCAGCAAAGTGACAGCTGGAGCAGAAACCTGTCAGCCTCATCGAGGACGAGCACCTCGATGCTGCTCAGGTGGAAGGAAGGGCAGTTGTGGAGGTGATCGATGAGCCGGCCCGGGGTGGCGATGAGGATGTCAGGTGCTGCCCGGAGGGCTGCTTCCTGAGACTTCACGTCCAGGCCGCCCACAGCCAGGCAGGTGGTGATGCTGCAGAACTGGGCCAGCTGCTTGGTGTCGGAGTGCACCCGGGTGGGAACCAGCACCAGCACACGAGTCACCGGAGCCTGGCGGGGTTTGTAGATCACACGCTCCAAGACGGGCAGGGCAAAAACCGCAGTTTTACCTGTCCCTGTGGCTGCACAGGCACAGATGTCCTTCCCCAACACACCCACAGGTATGCATGCCTTCTGGATCGCTGTGGGCTCCTTGAAGCCCATGGCTGTGATGGCCTTCAGAAGAGGGCGGGAAAGGTTCATGTCCTGGAATGAGAGGTTTTCATCATACTGAGATGCATCTTCAAAAAATCCTCCTGCTTCCTGTCCTTTCTTCTTCTTCTGCTCCTTTACTTTGAGTGTATCTGCTTTGGTGAGGACGTTCTCATCAGCTGACGAGTAGTCAGTCTCTGATTCTTCATCTTCTGTGGCTTCCTCATCTTTCCCTTCAAAGTCTTCCTGCTCCTCAGGTTCAGAGCCCTCCTTTGCTTCTTTCTCCTTCTCTAACTTCCCAGACTTGGCTTCTTTATCCTCTGTTTTCCTTTTCTTTCGAACTTTCTCAATCTTCTCATCTAATGTCGTGGCTGCCCTCTTTTTCTTGAGCTGGCTTATGACGTCAGCCATGGCCCAGCTGAAATCGTACATCCCCTCCTTCTCAGTGAAAACAAAGTCAGGGTTGAAATCGGCACTGCGGTTCTTCTGCAAGGCTTTCTGCTCAGCACAATGGGCCCCTCCTCCTCCTCCTGGTCCTCGGAGTCAGTCTCTGGCTCCTCTGGCACCTCATCATCTTCACCTATGGTCCCGATTAAACCCAGCTCCGCAAGCATGTCGCCGCAGCAGCCACTTCCGGAAACCAGCGCGGCGCGCTAGGCTCAGTACTTGTCTTTAGGCTCCCTCTCTCCTAAGACAATGTAGGTTACAAACTGCAAAGTCAAGAAGATCCAGTGCTTCCACCTTGTACTTAAGGGAGTTTGTCTTAACAGTCAGGGTCATGGCAGGAAATAGCACACCAAAGATTTTAAAAGAGTTCAGTGAAAGGTTAATTTATAGAGATGAATCTTGATTGAGGGAGAAAATACCCAAATAATAGCCAGATAGCAAAGATATTTGGTGATACAGTCTGGAGAAGTCAGCCTCCTAAAGCACATGGCATTGGAAAGAAGGCCACATAAAATACATATAGGTAAAAATGGGGATGGACCAGCACAGTCCACCCTTGTGTCATTTGTATTCCATTTTCATCCTTTTATTTAGATAAAAAGCTACCATATGCAGAACAAAGCAAACACACACTCTTGCGTGCCACTTTGTCATTGTCTTCCAACTGACTTGCCCTCCACTGGCTCTTCATCTGATGCCCCCAATGGTCATGACATCAATTTTCAGTGTCAGTATTGTCCATTCCGTCATTCAGTTTACATACACCAAAACCCAGAAGTCCATTCTGAGGGTTTGATTCTTGAGTCCAACCCTGCTACCAATTATTTTCTCTATCAGAATTCTACCAGAAAACAGATTTCATCTTCAAAAGTTTAATTAAAGAGAGTACAAGAAAGGATAATTTATAGATGTATGGACAGGGCTAACGGAACCAATGAAGAATAATAAAATGCTCAGAGATTAGCAACTTCATGGAACATTAGTATCATTATATCTGAATGGGCGAGGGGAAGAAACAATGATTTGGAGTCTGTTGAGAGCAGGAGATGTCTGTCACAAAGACTAAGTCTTAGGTAGATGAATACAACCACTGACCAAACCATGACCTGGCAGAGAAGGAACAAAGGAAATAAATACCCAACCTCTTTCTTTTCCCACCTTCAAATCTCTGGCAGTGCATGTCACTGACCAAAACCATATAGAAGCCAGAAATCAAGAGCACCTGGATGTTGTCTTTTGTAACATTTATTCTCACAGGTTGCTGAGTAGGGCAGAAAAGAATGGAAAGTGAATCGAGATTGCCATGCAGAGAAAACTAGCATTATCTTTAACTTGTCTCCTCTAAATTAAAAGTTAATCAATAATATCTTCCAATTGGAAGTTGAACATAGTTATAAAGGTTTGGAACAGAAAATCTTACCACATAAGTAAATATCACCCTGGGTCCCAAAGGAACTCTGATGAGATTTTTCTTTTCTTTCCTTTTAAGTAACTAATTGCCTGATTTCCAATGCTTCTATCTCACTGAGACTCCAGAATGAAAAACAAAATGAGTAAAATATGGTTACCTACTGATTAGGCCATTAGACACATATTTCACAAGTTCCTCCTGTATAATCAACACAACGAAAGGCATTTAAAACTATATATTGAAATTATTTAATAGGAGATATTTGGTATTCCTCTAGGACAAAGAGAGAGGAATATAACATTGGAGAAAAAAAAAGTTGGGAAGGCTATTATCCAAAAATCAATCAAAATGTTCAAAATTACATAAGGGAAAAGTCTCACTTGTTTTCAGAATGACAAATCTGTGCTGCTTCAGTAATGGCTACAAAAGTCAGATGCTTGCTTTGCTCTAGTAGGGAAACATCCATCATGAGGCTTAATACCCTCATGTGTACTTTCTCAAAAGCTTTGCTAATGCCTGCTGATTTACCTGCAATACATTTTCCAGAAACTGTTGAGTAAAATGACAACATATATATTTAGTTTCACACTTCAGCCTGTCCAATTAGCAGTGTTTGCAGTACCAGCTGTGAGCCCAGGAGAGGATTTAATTTTAAGTACAGCAGTCTAGTTAACAACAACAAAACAAAACAAAACAAAACACTGAGCCATGAATTTGCCAAGTGTTAGTTTCCAATCATTTGTTTCTGAGAAATAGCTCTTTATTGCTATTATTGAAAATAGCTCAAAGAACTAGCACATGAAATTTTGTGTAGAAGAGGCATGAGGCAGGCTGCTGTGGTAGCCACCATAACTGGTAATGTGATAATTACCAGGATGTCTCTAGCAGACTCCCTACTCTCACTTAACCTTGGTTCAAACATCTGAACAATGCAAGTCCTTCCATGCTCATTTTCATTGATTATGAAATGAGATTAAAGAGACTTTGAAAACAGTAAAGTCATCTAAAATACTAAAACATGGGGGAAAAAAAGGAAGAAGAAAGACGGCCTTTTATACAAAAAGAAAGCAACCTGGTAGATTTTCTCTTCTTCACTTAATATTTAGGCAAAATGTAAATACTAACTGCTACTTGGGGAATATATTGGAAGGCAAAAGATGGTACCAGAGGCAGTACTATTCAAAGGTATGTATTAATTTAGAGATACCAAAGGAGTTTATGAAGTCTAGTCTTGGAAATATTTAAAAGGTGACCAGAAAGTCATCTATTCTGAGTAATATTGACCAAGGACAGGAAATATTTCTAACAATTTTTTTACTATCTATGGCAGAGATATAATAATAAAAAATATCTAAGTGATAGTAGATTAAAATTGTCTCTATAGATTGTTGTTCTAAAAAAGCATAAATATTAAATCTGATAATCTTTTCCTTTAAAATTAATTTTAGGGTCCAACTACAGGAAAGAGAAAGTAGAACCACAAAAACAAAATATTTGAGAGAAAATGAATTTAAAAAGTATCAAAACCCAACTGAAATAACTATATAAATATATAATGAAACAGTTATGATAGGAAATAGTTTTATTACTGACAAAAAATTTAAAAAATTATCCAAGCCTGCAAATATGGAAGTAGGAAACCAAATAACAGATGAACCAAAGAAAAGAGAAGAAAAGAATTAATAATGATGTAGGCAGAAAGGAAAAACAATACAAGTAATTAAATCTATGGATAGAAGTTTGAAAATGAGACAAAATATACATTTTAAAAATTAAATGTTATGTGTATAGAAGTGAAAATGCATTTATGCATATATGAATGTTATATTTTACAAGACGTAGTCATATGGTTAAAACTTCTGTAAGGCTTTTCTTCCAGATAGGAGTGTCACCAGGGACTTCCCTGGTGGTCCAGTAGGTAAGAATCCACGCTCCCAATGCAGGGGGCCCAGGTTCGATCCCAGTTCGGGGAACTAGATTCCACATGCATGCCACATCTATGAGTTCACATGCTGCAACAAAGATCCAGTGTGCCTTAACTAAGACGTGGCACAGCCTAAATAAATAAATATTAGAAAAAGAAGTTAGTGTGCTTAAAATTTTTAAAAAAAGTGTCACCAAATTTCCATATATCAGCTATGATAGTAAAAGATGACAGTTATAATACAAATCCAGAAGCCTTAAAAGGGGTTCCTAAAAGTTATGTCACAATGATTGTTACCATTACAGGTAGTTTAGCAAATAAGATCTTTGGCTGCAGAGATCATATCCATATGGCCAACACTTACTTAATAAAATGTTACCCATAAATTCTCTGAATTACATTGTTATATTCTACTACAAATCTTTAAGGAAGAGTTTTATAATTACCTGAGAGTGCTTCAACTCTTCCATTTATGAATTTCAGCAACTGGTACCCATTTGATGCATATAGAAACTGTTTATTCTTCCTTTTCTATTTAGGAAACATATAATAATTGCTTGCTGGGTGTCAGAATATGTACCAAATACTGGAGATACAACAGTAATAATGCATAACTTAATTAAACCCACTGACTATTGAAAAATATAACTGATAAACCTCTGTAATAATAGATTAGCAAATATGTGAAGTAACAAGGAGGCACAACTAAACTTCTTTTGGAGGTGAGAGAGATCAAGGAAGTATTTTCTGGAGTCCTGTAATGTCTACTCGTGTGGTCATGAAGGGATGGAAGTTGGGGATGGACAGCATCTCCGCAGAAGAGATTACTTATCAAAGTCTTTCAGAATTTTTTTCTAACAAGTACAATATTTTTACTAGTATTTCTAAATTTCCTTTCCCAGTATCAAATGAGATATATTTTATTGTCAAGAGCATGTCCAGTGCAGTGACCGAAACAGATGTTTTAGTTTTATTGAATCCAGCAGATCTAAACAAACTCCTGCACAAGCCTTGCTCAGCTGTGTTTTGCTGCTGGTAGCAGGTGAATTTTAACTGCTTCCTGGCTGTGTACGATAGACCTCTGACCAAATCGTTCCTCTTTGGCTTACCAGTTTAGAGACCTTGAGAAACTGATTTAATCTTCCTGAAAATATTTGACTCTGGCATTAATAGTATTACTTAGCACAGAGACTTGATATGTTATTTAAATGAAATATTTAAATCGTCTGGAACAGTTCAAGGCACATAGCAGGCACCCAGTAATTAAATACTAATGTTAGTATTATTGTTCTCTAAATATCAAGTCTAGAAAAATACAACTTACAGTAGACATTGACAAATATGTAAATTGTATCATTCTTATTTCTCACTAGCTATTTAAAAGGCAATGTTGGTTAATTTAAGAGTTAATCAAATGCTCTTATATGACTTAGTTGTTTTTTTTTTAATGCCCTCCAGAAAATTGTCTGCATTATAAGCAGAAATTCATTTTAACTGAAGACTACATCATAGCTGATCTTTCCTTGTGCACTTTGCAATAGTCTTTGTGCCAAAGCAATAAAATACAACATAGATATGTAAATGAAAATAAATAAAATAAAAAACTAAATGCTAATTAGCCTATCAATAAAAAGTAAGCAACATACAAATACAAACTAACCTATCAAAAAGTAAACAAGGGCTTCCCTGGTGGCGCAGTGGTTGAGAGTCTGCCTGCCGATGCAGGGGACATGGGTTCGTGCCCCGGTCCGGGAGGATCCCACATGCCGCGGAGCGGTGGGGCCCGTGAGCCATGGCCGCTGAGCCTGCGCATCCGGAGCCTGTGCTCCCCAACGGGAGAGGCCACAACATACCGAGAAAAAAACAAAAATAAATAAATAAAAATAAAAAGTAAACAAAATACAAATACACAAAACTGGAAATAAGGGAGAGGGTATGTGGTATAATGTCCTATAAAGGGCTGAAGACACACACTACTAAAACCATGTATTACTAAAGGATGCAAGGTAAAATACAGGACACCCAGTTAAATTTAAATTTCAGGTAAACAAAAATTTTTTTTGGTAAATGTATATCCTTAAATGGACATACTTACATTAAAATATCATATTTGTGCTTTACCTGAAAGTATATCTAAAATTATCTACTTAAAATTCAAATTTAACTATATTTTTACTTGCTAAATCTACCAATTCTACATACAGTACAGTACACATACAAAATTGGGTTTATTGGGTGAAAACTTAGAAGTAGAGAAGTGGTAGAGGGTACACAATTTTCTGAAGTTGCATTTATCTATACCTGAAGCCAGGCATAAGTGATCCACATGCACCATTTCCAATATTATAGTGAAATAGTCCTGCCCCTAAATATTCTACATATATATACCTGTGGGAGGTGGAGAGGTAGGAGCAAAGAAGAGCTATGCCACTCTGTAACAAAGGAAGCTTCCAGATCAGTGAAGTGGCCTTGCTAGGGATAGTGAAATTCCAGTGCTCAGCATGTCTGTAAACCTACTCTTCTAGTGAGATAACTCAGACTTGGTAAGCTACCAAAAACCCGTAAGCCAATTTTGGAATACACATCTTTCCTACAAAATTCTCTATTGTTTTCCTGGATTTTACTTTATTAATATATAGTTGTATGATTTCCTTATAATTATTTTAATTTTATCTGTAGTTATGTTTTTCCCTCCCAAACAAAAGAAAGACATATCAAAATAACCATGGAGTCTCATTTGTTTCCTCATTTTTGGTATCTTCAATGCAACTGACTTACTACACACAGTTCATGAATACTTTTGTGAAAAAAATCCAAAAGAACCTATAGCTAAAGTATTAGAAGTAACTGAATTTAGCAAGGACACTGATACAAAGCCAGTGCGTATAACTATATTGTGTAACTATAGACAAGTAATAAAGCAATAGAAAATAAAAAAATTTTAATGATACCAATTATAGTGACATCAAAAACATAAAATGCCTAGAAATAAATCTGAAAACATGATAGGCAAGACCACAATACTAGAAATTACAAAACAATGAGAGAATTGAAAGAGTAGCTAAATAAATGGAAGGATATACCACTTTCATGGATGCAATATTATAAAGATATCAGGCATCCCCAAATTGATCTTTAGGGTCAATGAAAAACTGATCAGAATCGCAGAATTATTTTGTAGAAGTTGACAAGCTGGTTCCAAAATTGACATGAAAATGCAAGGGGCCAATGATAACCAAGGCAATCTTAATAATAACAAAGCTGGAGAATATATACTAATAGTTATCAAAATATATTACAAAACCATAGTAATTAGGACAGTGTGATATTGACATGTAGACAGATAGACCCATGGCACATTATAGAAACTCTAGAAATAGACAAATATATATACAACCAATGAACAATTTATGACAAACACATCACTCAAATATAATTTAAAAAATGTTCTTAATAAATAGTGTCATAAATTGAATATACATTTGGAAAACAATGAATATTGACACTACCTCCTAACATATAAAAACTTAAACTTCAGATGAAGTAAATATCAAAATGTGAAAGGTGAAATAATAACATTTTTTGAAGGAAACATGGGTGACTGTCTTCACTACATTGGACTATGCAAAGAAAACATAAATAGGATACAGAAAGCACTAACCATAAAGAACAAAAAGAAGAATTAATTTCATCAGGAGGTGAAAAGACAAGCCACAAAGTGAAGAAAACATTTTCAGTACATATATCTGATAAAGGATCCATGCCCTTTGCTTCCTGCCTGCCCAGCCTATGGATTTCAGGCTTGCTTGGCCAGCCCCCTCAATTGCATAAGCCACATCCTACTGCTTCTGCTTCTCTGGCTGAACCTTGACTAATACAGATTTAGTTGCCTAGTGCTATGTAATATATTACCACAAATGCAGAGGCTTAAGACAACATGCATGTATTTATTATCTCATGATCTCCCTGGGTCAGGGGTTCAGGCACAGCTTAAGTGGGTCTTCTGCTAGGGTCTGACGAGGCTGTAATGAAAGTGTTAGCCAGGCTGCATTCCTTTAGGGAGCTCAAGGTTCTCTTCCAAGCTCATATGGTTGTTGGGAGAATTCCATTCTTTTCAATTGTGAGACTGAGGACCCCATTTCCTTGCTAGCTGTCATCTGGGGCTGCTCTCCATAACTTGAGACCAATCTCAGGTCCTTGCTACCTTGCCGTCTCACAGGTTCTTTCACAACATAGTACCTCGCTTCTTTAAGGCCAATAGGAGAAGCTCTCTGACCTCTAGGCCCTCTTTTAAAGGGATCCCCTGATTAGGTCAGGCCCACCCAGGGTAATCTCCCTTCAGATTAATTTAGAATCAACTGATTGAGAACTTTAATTACATCTCCAAAAATCACTATATAATGTAACCTAATAATTAGGGTGGCATTCATCATAATCACAGGTTCTGCCCACATTCAAAGGAGCCATTTTAGAATTTGCTCTAGCCCCCAGTGATTCACATTCCTCACACATGGAAAATGCATTAATCTCTTCCAAAGGTTCCTAAGTGTCTCATCCAATTTTAGCATCAGCTCAAAGGTCAAAATCTCATCATCTAAATCAACCAGGTGAGCATGAGGCTCCCAAATGTAATCTCTTAAGTACAGTATCTGGGGCTCAGTTCCTCTCCATCTGCACACCTATAAAACTAGAGAGACAAGTTATCAACCCCTAGTGGTGAAGGTACAGTGGTGAGACAGGCATAGTGTAATAGCTATAAACATTCCAGTTTTTTTTAAAAAGGAGGGAAATGGAAGGTAGAAAAGAGTCACTGGTCCACAGCAGTTCTGAAGTCAAGCCAGAGTTCCTTGATTAGGTTTCAAAACCCTGGAATGATCCCCCATGGTTTTTAGATTCACCCTTGGGACTCTCTGTTCTGCCCACTGAGTTGTTATTCCTTTTATATGAAAGAACATGTTTTCAGCTGAGTGGTTGTATTATCCTGCTTCCTTCCAGCAGAATCTTGGGATTTTGACAGCCTCCTTTTATTGTATAAAATAAAATTTTAGTCCAATTAGTCCTTTTAGTCCAAGCTGGCAGTGTTTCTGCTGAAACAATTTTCTCAAGAACTCTGAGGATCTTGCATGGATTTTCACTGGGTTTCACTCCATTAAATAAAAGCCACACCCACAAATCTTTTTGAGATAGTCCCTTCTCTCTCATTTGCTCCTGCTGAGATGGCTGAGGGTCAAATACTCTTAAATTTCCTGGAGGCCTCTGGTTTGACTGAGGGGATCTGTGAGACACACACTTAATCTCAGTGAAAGGGCCCTTAGTGTGACTGAATATTATGACCTTTTGATCTTTCAGATTTGTACAGTCATACCCACTCAACCTTTTCTGTATGCCACAGGTTCAGCTGACATTTCTGACTTTTACCATCTTTTTATCCATCCACAGAGGCTGAGAATTTTCAAAATAATCTGGCCCTAGCTCCTTTTGTTTAAGAATTGTCCCCTCAACTTATCTTTCCTCTCATATTCTACAGTAAGCCTCAAGAAGATACCAGGCAGCAGCGTCAACACTTTGTTGGGAAATCGTCCTACCTACATAACCAGTTTCATTGTTTACAAGTTATGTTTTCCACATAACTGCAGGAGAAAATTTGGCTAAGTTTTCTGCTACTGCATAACAAGGATCCTCTTTCTTCCATCTTCCAATAACATGTTTCTTGCTTCTGTCTAAACCCTTAGCAGTACTCCTATGGTCTGTAATTCCACTAACAGCTGGTTCAAGTCTATTTACATATTCTCTATCATGCTCTTTAGAACTACTGTAGCTTTCACCCACTGCCTAGTACCAAAGCCACACCCACACTTCAGGTATTTTTTTAATAGCAGTATCTCACTTTCAGTAATAGTTATCTATTGTTGCATAACAAATTACCACAAATTTAGGAGCTTAAAACATATATTTATTACCTCACAGTTCTATGGGTCAAGTGTCTGAGCGTGGCTTAGTTGGATCTTTTGCTGAGGGTCTCACAAACCTGAACTGAAGATGTCAGCTGGGGCTGTGGTCACATCCAATGTTTGAGGCTTGAGGTCCTCTTCCAAGTTCACGTGGTTGTTGGCAGAATTCATTTCCTTGCAGCTATAGATCTCATGGCAGCTTGCTTCTTCAAAGCCAGCAACTGAGAGAGAGAAAGAGAATCTGCTATCTCAAGTCTCTTATCTCTCTACACCCTTTTTTAAAGGGCTCACCTGTTATGCTAGGCCCACCCATGATAATCTCCCTTTTGATTAACTTCAAGTCAACTGATTAGTGAGCTTAATCACATCTGTTAAAATTCCTTTCCCTTTGCTATAAAACATAACCTAATCATGGAAGTAACATCAGTCATATTTGTGTGCTCCATGCTCACTCAAGGGGAGAAAATTATACAGGGTGTGTACCCTGGAGCAGGTTGGGGGTGGATGTGGGGGAACAAGTGGGAATTTTAAGGTCATCTTAGAAGCCTGCCTACAACAGTTTGGGGAGGTGCAATGTTAGGCATGTTAAGAAAATGTTGGATGGTGCTCTTTTCAAGAAAGGAATGAATCTTTCTTCCTAGTTTTATTGGTAGTTTGGTAACTATAACCTTGTCTATGGAAGTAATTTGATTTGGATTTTTGATAGGTGGAAAGGATTCTAGTAGGATTCAGTTTTTCCTTAATCCGTCATATGTACCCCTCAATACTGGAAGCATCATTCCTGTAACCTTTGTAATATTAAGTCCAGAAAGTCAAAACCAGGCAGTGAGTAGCAGAATTGGAAAATCTCCTTGTAAACATTTTTAAAGACTTGCCAGAGTTTGAACCCTTGTCATTTATAACTTAAAGAATTAGAAACTTGCTCTAAGTTTATATGAAATAATTGTATGCAATTTGAGCTAGGACTGGAGGGCATTGTTAAAATTATTACAATCATTCAACAAACCAAAGAAAGCTCTACAATTTGAGTAGAACTTAAACTCACAGAGGATTATGCTCTAACAACTGCTGGTGGGAACAAGGAGTTCCACATGCATGTAAAGGTCCACTTATGTAACTGACTCCTCATAAACTATTGTACATTACAAATTCCTGTCCTGTTGTGGAGACTAGCATTGCCAAAAGAGAGCAGAGTTAATGAAACTGACCTTAAGAATGATAAAGTTCCAAAACTGACCTTAAGAATGATAAAGTTCCAAAAGCATAAGAAGCTGAATTTACAGAAAAAACTGTTAATCATTAAGAATAGTTTCCTTTGCTAAATAGTCTTTCCAACTTCTTAGGCATTCTTAGTTTCCCTGATCAAATTTCTCAATTAAGACATAAACATTTGCTTCAGAACCGCTGTTTTTTTTTTTTTTTGTAGATGCCCATGCTCACTCATTTCCACTCTGTGTGTGTGTGTGTGTGTGTGTGTGTGTGTATGCAGTAATTTCACTGAATCATCCTATACTTCTCTGTCCTAAAACATTGAAAATGTTGGGGTCATACACTTTTCCACAAAGTTGTCATAGTCTAATTCTAGAGCCCTGGTCAAGCATGGGTTGGAATGTAGCATGATATAAGCCTCCCTAGGCCCCAGAACACACATTTAATTAGGGAGGAGGAGTAAATCCTTCATCAAGCATGGCACTCTCACAGAAGGCTGACCAGAGGAATTTGCTATAGCGCCCAAGGTGTGGTCCCCAGCAGCTCAGCAAATGGCTGGCTCTGAAACAGAGCCAGAGACAAAACTAATAAATAAGACAGCAATGGGGAATCAAGCTAAATAGTACCCTATGGCCAGGCAGGCAGAATCTGCAATGCCTGACACTAGAAATAATTACATCAACCTTAGTGCTTGGTATTCAGGGATTCGGCAGGGCTCTAATCCCCAGAGTGATACTGGCCTCAGCCAAATCAACTTCCAATTAGAAAATAAGTTGGGAGAACAAGTTAATTTACTAGAACAGGAATTCAAATTAAAGATCAGAGCAAAAACTATACCTTGTGGACTAATAACACTAATCATTGCAAAAACACATTCTAAGTTAAATATTTTCACAGCCATTATTTTATTCAGTCCTCATAAGATAGTTTGTTTGTGCTAGGCAGCTTTTGAAATGGCTCCCAATGACCTTTGTCTCATACTCTCATGGAATCCTGCCCCTTGTGTATGAGCCGGACCTAGTCACTTACTTCTAACAAATAGAGAATGGCAAAAGGATGGGATGTCAATTCCAAAATCAGACCATAAAACACTGTGACTTTTATCTTGCTGGTAGTCTCTTTCTGGCTCTTCTCCTGTGCTTTCTCTGATAAAGCAAGATGCCATGTTTTGAGCTGCCCTAGGGGAGGCCATGGGGAAAGGAACTAAAGGTGGATTCCAGCCAATAGCCAGTAAGGAAATGAGTCCTTCAGTCCAACAATCCTTGAGACAGTTAATCCTGTCAAGAATCATGTGAATGAGCTTGGAAACATTTGAGCCTTCACTTGAGACCATGATCTCAACTTGTACTTTTTTACAGTCTTGTGAGAGACTCTGAAGCAGGGGACTCAGTTAAGCCTTGCTCAGATTCCTGACCTGCAGAAACTGTGAGATAATAAATATATGTTGTTTCAAACTGCTAAGTTTTGTGGTGGTTTGTTATGTAGCAATAGATAGCTAATAAATATGAGAGTTTAGAAGGTCAGTGAGCCCCGCCTCCTGCCGAACTTGAGCTGTTATACTCATGGTTATGGTTTATTACAAAAAAGGATACAGGTCAAAATCGGCAATGGGAAAAGGTACATAGAATAGGTGCCAGGGAAAATCAGGTGCAGGGTTCCACTTCTCATGTTGCAGTGGAGTTCTGTAGACAGAGCTTATTTCTTCCATCAATGATGTGTGACAACAAGAACAGCGTATTGCCAACCACAGAGGCTCACCCAATTCTTGGTGTCTAGAATTTTTCCTGTGGGGAATCCATAGACATGGCTAACTACTTGCTTGGCTGACCTTTAGCCTCCAGCACCTCCAGAGGTCAAGCTGATACTGCTTGACCTAAGGCCTCCATGACAGATCACATCATTAGCATAGACTGTCCAGTGTGGTCCAGGGTCGCCACATAAGCAAAGACACTTATCAGGTAGAACGTTGCAAAGGCCTAGAGGTTCCCTCCCAGGAGCTGGGAGCAAAGGCAAAACTTCTCTTTTGGAAGGTTAATCCTTTAGTGTACACAGTATTACCTGTACTCTATATTCTTACTTTAGCTCTAAGTTTATTCCACTTCTCAGTCTTCAGACTTCTGTTAATTTTCAAAATTCACTGCAACCAACCCAGATTTCCAGAGGATAAAAGTTTTTAATGGCCTTTGTGCCAGTTTTCAATGTTTTGCCTCTCAACAACAAATCCATCCTTTACTGCTCTGCTTTGTGATACCAGTTAGACCCTGTAAACATTTCTCTTGCCAGCTGGCATGATGTTAAACTTTGTCAGCAGAGCTGGAGGGACACTACAAAGGAAGGGGCTTCTCCTTCTGACCCCACTGTACTCCTCTTTTCTTGCTGCTGCAGTGCAGGTCAGCAGGCAGGGCACCCAGTGGTGTTTACCTCCCAGGGAGTTTCACTGATACCCCAGAGTCTGTCAGCACCCGAGCTGGATTTCTAGGGAGTTCAATGCAATTCCAGCAGGCATCCTTTTCAGAAAATTCCACCAGCAGTTTCCCAGGAAATTCAGTACAAACTTCACAGTGGGATTCCCTGCACGTTCCACTGGCGCCACAACTGGTTTCCCAGCCAGTCTTTAAGGTGCCCTAGTGGGCTGCTTGCCTGGATGTTTCAGCAACACCCCAGAAGGCAGCCTCCTGGAATGTTTTGTGGACACTCCAGTGGGCAATTTCCTGTTTTCCAGTCTCAGCCTGTGGCACCTCCACTTACCTCTCAACCATCCACAAGGCCACAGCCAGTGTCACTCCTCCAGTGAGATCTAGACCTCAGCCTTGAGGGTGGTGGTGGCCTCTTCTAAATTTTTTCTTCCCTTGAGTATTCTGCATCAGCCCTAAGCGTACTGTCTGCTCCCTGTATCTGCTTTTCCTGTATTTTTTAAGAATTATCTTTAACACATAGTGGTTAATCCCCTATTATTTGGCTAATAATTCTTTAAATGAAATTTCCTATTCAAATTAATCAGTGGTGTCTGTTTCCTGACTGGGCCCCAACTGATACAGTCTTCAATTTAAAAGGATTTAAAAATAATTGTGTTATGTGTCTTCCCCGTGTTTAAAAGAAAAAAAAAAAAAACTGAAAATTTTCTTTTATAGAATATTTCCTAACAAATTTGCTGAGGACATGTGAACTTGTTATGCTAAAATTCTCCCTCAAGCACTCATGTAAATTTAAGGGAAAAAAAGATATGTAAAAATTCAGTCAGATAAAAAGAAGAAAATAAAACTTTTTTTGTGTGTGTGGTACGCGGGCCTCTCACTGCTGTGGCCTCTCCCGTTGCAGAGCACAGGCTCCGGACGCGCAGGCTCAGCGGCCATGGCTCACGGGCCCAGCCGCTCCGTGGCATGTGGGATCCTCCAGAACCGGGGCACGAACCCGTGTGCCCTGCATCTGCAAGCGGACGCTCAACCACTGCACCACCAGGGAAGCCCAGGTAAAACTTTTATTTTCACTTTAAGGACAGCAGTGGTATAATACATATTAATGTACTTCCTACGAAGAGACAATTTTAAAGTAATTAGGCATGATGCTCCCTTGCTGCAATAATCTTCACCAGGAAGATGTTGAAAGCAAGAGTAAGATTAATTTTAAATCTAGAGAAGAGCAGCCAAAATTTGAGGTAGACTTTAAAATCTTAATTCATTATTTTTCATGCTACCTCAGGGCTATAGTTATTTTTTTTCTAAATTTATTAGGGATGGGATTCAGTGTCTGGCTCCTAGTAGGCACTCAACAAATCTATGTGAACTGCATGCCTGATGCATTTCTATTGTCTATTGGTTAATTTAGTAACTGACATATGAACTAAGATGCCAGGAATCTGCTTGTTATGATTTTGACAATTTTATCCTGGCACAGACAGGATTAGAAAAAGAAAAACCGCGTGGTAGTGCAGAGCGCTGCTTACTGTCAATTGTATCCTGCAAATTCATGTCTCCCATATTTCTATCTCTTCTCCTAGTTTATATTGCTGCTTGGGTAAAAACTGTCCCAGAATCAACACCTATGGATTAATGGGAAGATCCATTCAGTACATACTATGTCCTAGGTGCTTCATTTATTCTCTGATTTTACCCTCATTTCCCCGTGGGTTGACATTATTATCACCACCATTTACAGATGAAAGAAATGAGACTGAGCGAGCTTACATTACTTGCTCAAAGTCACATTCCTAATTAATAACAGAGCTAGGAATTGATGACAGCTTTTCTGACTCAAAATCTGGTACTCTTTTCCATTATACTTCACCGACTCTCTTTAAACCATAGAAATTGGAACCCAAAGCGTATTGTTTTGTTTGTCCAACCCAACAACTACCTAATAAAGAAGTATTGTCTACAACATTCCTAACTGGCAGCCTCTACTTAAACTTTCTAGTGATGAAGAAGACCATTATTTCACAAGTTCAAATTTTTATACCCTTCAAATTATCAGGAAGTTCTTAGGCAAATGGGTTTATAATCTTTCTTCTTACTGACTTCCACCCATTGGTTGTAACTGTGCTCTCTCAAGGTTGTAACTGGGTTCTCTGTTTTCTCCCAGAACAAGTACGATTTCTCTTCCACGCAGGCCTTCAATCAGCAGAAAGGGATACTATTTTTGTGCCTAGAATTTCCCTCTCTCCACTTTTTAAAATTAGAACTCAATCTAGAGTGGACTCTTTCATGTTCTCAATATTTGATAGTACTTATTATTGCTGCTGGGATGTATATAAGCCTTCTAATCCTTATTGCTTATCTGGAAATACTATACATTATATATTTTGGTATATACTCCTATGAATATAGATAATAAATATTGATTTAGTGGAAACCCCCACTCCTAAATTCATTCATCCAGACTCATAAAAATCAGCCTGCTTCTATACAGTTATGCTTTTGGAAAGTGCCAAGAAGATCTTCTGTGAAAATAAGTCATCATGGAACTTTAGCATAAAAGCAAACTGGGGGGTGAGGGGGTAGGACGATGATGAGGAAGAGGGACAGTCAGTGTGGGACCCAGGGAGAGAGAGCTGTTGGAGAGAAGTCCAAGCATAGTGCAGAGACGGGGCAACATTTCTAATTCTGGAATTGAAGAGCAGGGACCACATTATAGAAATAGGAATCCCGGTTGCTACTGAATCTTTGAGACTCAAGCAAGTGCCATTCCCACTGAATAAGACTGCTCTCTATAAGGCTAGCGAATAATCGTACAATCCAGTTATGAGGTCTCGGAGAAGTAGAAAGAGTCCAATGCTCTGTCCAAATGCATGGAGTTAAAATGAGAGGTTAGCATTTGTAAAACAAAACTAAACAAAATTGAAGTGTTGGGAAGAAGTTGCTTTCCCATAAGAAGAGAGAAATGTTTTACTTGCTAGCCAAAATCATAGAGGAGAAGCATGTTGGTCAAACCACAGTGTTTTATCAAGCATTCAAACAGACATAAACCAAATAATTTCACTCATCCTAAGAATTCACTTGGTGAACAATAACACTACACAAATTAGCAAACAATTTCAGTGAAGTAACTGCAAAAGACAGAGGAAACCATCATGTTGGAGTATCAGTAAAATATCTTTGGCACTGTGAAGTGAAAACAAGGCTTATTCTAGACTAAGAACACCACATGAAAATAGGCAGTCTAATACTTTAAGTGTGGTTTTGAAGGGAAATCATAGATATTGCAACAGCCTCTAATCTCTAAACTGAAGTCAATGTGAGTTGATTCTGGGCAAAGGTTATCAAGTTAAACTGAAAGCTGGTTTCTACAGTCAGTAGTGATATGGTTTCCTGTTTGATGAGAGATATACCTAAAATAGGAAGGAAAGTGGTTTCAGTAATAAATGTCTGCCAAGCAGTTACCTGAATCTTTACTTCTTCAACTCAATTCCCAGAAGCCTCTGTTCTCCCAGTAGGGATAGATAAATCAGAACATAAAGTGTTAGAGGTCCCTCACCCTACTTCATTAGCATCAGGTTTCTAAAAACCGTGACACCAGGGATGTTCCTGCCAAATGCCTCCTCTGTTTCCATAGCTAAAGTTTGTTTCCACTCACCTACCCCCTTTCTTACCATAATAACTAGAAGGAAATCTATAGGATTTCTTAAATCTTTCTCATATCCTTAAAACCAGTCTCTTAGGAAAGTGCTAGCTGGGCTCAATGTTAATGTTCTTTCTCCTATAGAGCATGAACTCAGCTGGGTCATCTCTTTTCATTCCAGTTAACCTTTCCTACTCTATTCTCTGGGCTCCTATTCTCACTAAGACTGCCTGCAGGGGAAATGCTGTCTCTTGTCACATCTTCTTACTTACTGATCTCAAAATAACTACAGAAGCATGTTCATTCTATGGCTTCGTTGATGATCACAGTGGTAAAATGGATTGGGAAAATCAAACAACAAAAATAAGGAAGTGACAAAGTTTTGAGACTTGTATAAGACTAATCATTCAGAATCTCTGAGTTATGGTTTTTGTTCCTCTCTGTGTTGGTAACTGGGACCCCTCATGGTACTGTGCCCTAAGCCTCCCCACCACCCCACCCCCACTGCAGTGTGCCCTAAGCTTTTATTCTTTAAAACCAGGCTTACATTCTGCCATTCGCCTTCTTCTAACTCCTGTCTTTACCTCTTTCCCCTCTTCTTTATGTTCCATCTATGGCTCATTTCTTTTCTTACTCTCCATATTTTCCAAAAAGTACTTATTCGCTCCCATGACCATCCTACAACCAGATGATTTCCAATTATAAATCTCCAGTCTAGATATGTCTTCTGAGCTGTAGTATCCATGTATCTACTAGACAACTCTACCTTGACATTAGTGCACACGTCAGGCCAAGCCTAGTTCTCTCCTCTCCATGCCCACAACCACTGCCTAATTATCTCTATTCTCTTTTCTCTAATTCAAGTCTCTCCCCCTATAATTCATTCTTCACATGGTAAGCAGACTGATATTGCTTCAACCATGTCTGATACGTCATTAACCTGCCAAGAAATTCTTCATTGGCTCCTATTTGCCTTTAAGATAAAATCCAGACTCTTCAGCCTGATTCACAATGGATGAATTATATGTATTGTTTCACCCTTTCTCTCCCCGATCCCTGCCTGTGATGGGCCACGGGGTGTCTATTGTTTGGATAAACATTATTCTGGGTATGTCTGTGAGGGTGTTTCTGGATGAGATTAACATTTGAATCAGTGGACTGAGTAAAGCAGATTGCCCTCCCCAGTGTGGATTTGCTTCATGATCCACTGGAGGCCAGGATAGAACAAAAGGAAGAGTAAGGGAGAATTCATTCTTTCTGCCTCTTTTTCGTAGCTGAGGTCTTCTGCACTTGTACTGGAATTTTCACCATCAGCTCTCCTGATTCTCAAGCCTTCAGGCTTGAACTGGAATTTACACCAGTAACTCTCTTGGGTCTCCAGCTTGCAGATGGCAGATTGTGGGATTTCTCAGTCCCCATAACTGTGTGAGGCAATTTCTTATAATAAATCATATATATATATATACGTGTATATATATATATATATATATATATATACGTATATATATATATTTACACACACACACACATATATATATTTTTTTTTTTTTTTTTAATCTTAGTGGTTCTGTTTCTCTGGAGAACCATGAGATAACTTCCCATTATCAAACTTTAAACTTCAACTAAACTGAACTATTTTCAGTTTCCCCAAAATATCTTATTCTCACACATGTGAGCTTGAACATGTTTTTCTTGCTATTTATGACAGCCTTTCAAATATTCACACACACACACACACACACACACACACAGAGCCACACATCCCTCCTTGATTAGCTAATATTCTACTTAGTGTCCCCACACTCCCACTCTCCGGAAAAATATAAACCTCAGCTTATTCATTAATCTCCCCTAAGGACTGCAATTTTCTTTTGAATTTAGCATATCTTCAGACTAAATGCCAGGTTGAGTATCAAGTAAGTCATGCTTTACTCAACAAATAAGGTAATGATGATGATGATAACAATGATAACTTCTGTCATTTACTGAGTGCAAGGCTCCCTGCTAAGTAGTCTTTATACATTATTTTAATCTGCCAAGCAATTTGAAGGATATTATCCCCATTTTTTTGGATGTGGAAACTGAGATTTTAAAAGTTTAAATATCTTGCTCAAAATTTTGAAGTTAATAAATGGTAAAGGTGGAACTGAAACCTAAGTCTAGTCTCATTTTAGCTTGTGCTTTGAACTATTTTATGTACTGTCATTTTCCACCCAAATCTAAAATGGCAGCTCTTAAGCTTGCCATTTATATGGTAACTCTTGCCTTTCTTTCCATATATATTCTGCTTGAATTTGGAAACAATGATAAATAATACAAAGAAAATTAGTAATCCAGTTTATCGGTATGTTTAGGGTAATTTGGGCAGGCACGTGACAGGGTCTGTCATCCATTCAGCATAAGCCCTGTGCAACATCTACTGCAAGACAAAAGAGAAAACCTGATCTTATTCTCTTGGAATCCTGTTTCCAGTATGGTTTCCCATGAGATTCTATCAATGAAAAGCATTTGAGGAAGACTTGGAAGGATAAAGGAGGAGGGACAAAGCATTATCCTCAGGTGGCACCTGCAAGCTGACTGCAGCTTCCCTAGGTTTCCAGGGATTTTCATGAGAATCCTCCATTTCTGTGCTACAAGAAGCAGATATTTTCAGTGGTAGCTTTCCTGAACTCTGCTTCTACAGACCTAAAAATATTGCAGAAACCTCTCCTTCCCTGTTTTAAACCCTTCTCTCAACTCAAAACACTTAGCATGGTATCTGTATTCCCAACTAGCCCCTGATTAATATATTTTTGTGTCAATGACTTATGCCTTATTTCATACCTTATTCAATTTATCGAAGGAAACATTTGATAAAATTATACAAAGATAGACTCTAATGGTTTGTCTTTAAATTATTTTATTAACAAAAGGGAAACATATCCAGGTATCCAGTTCTAAAGTCAAGAGTTTAACAGCATTTTTAGATGGGGTACTCCAATTTTTTCCAGGGTCTGAAACATCAGAATGATATGTTATGTCCCAAGGAAACCTCAGCATACTGGTATGTATAGTTGGTGCTTTGTAATTCAGTGAAGCACTCTGTGGAATAAGTATGATTTTCAGCCCCAGACTGCTCCAGGTGATGAAGGGATGTAAGTGGGGCTCAGTGTGGAAGCTGTTTCTTCCATAGTTTTGTCATTCTCTTCTTACCATCTATGTCTTGCACATATTTCTCTCGTACTTACCAGACTTAGTTTGTTTACCTGCCTGTTTCTCTTATTAGATGATAAAATGCTTGAAGGCAGGGGCCTTGGGTTATTCACTGTTATGCTGCCAGCCTTACCAAGTGTCTGGTGTATAGTAGATAAGAAGTAAGTGTTTGCTAACTTGAACCGAAATCAAGTTTCTGAAAGTCAAAAGTACACACAGAGTAGCAGAAGGGATCCAGATTTTACTTAGACTTCTGATCTGCCTCACAGGCTCCTGGGAATCTTATAATAATCTTAGAGTTCTGGAAAACCATCTGGCATAACATGGAACTTTCTAAAGCAGCCTTAGAGACTTCAAACTTTCCTGAGCATCCTAACTAGCAGTTCCCTGGAGTACCTTATCTGGAGATATTCAATATGTTACATACATAAAAATGGAAAGGAACTTAATAAATCAATTGTCCTAATTCATTTTGTAGATACAGTGCCTTCTAAGTGGCTAAAGTGTTTTAAGAATCATGAAACAATAAGAGATTTGCTATTTAATCTTTTATATTTATCTGCAGGTAAAAAATTTATTATCAGACTTGGAAAGATATTATGTATTTTTTGGACTACAGCAGTTAGCTCAATAATTAATTAGTCAGAAGAGTATTCAAGGTGCTTAAAACCCCAGAGTACAGTAAGTTTACTCAGTTGTTGGTATATGCAATAAAACATGAGTTCATTATCATAGATAATATACTGCCTAGTGGAAAAATATATAAAAGTACTAGAAAATGAAGCCTATTATATTTCTCTATAGGCATGGGAACACTTATTATAAAGTACAGAAATTTACAAAGTCTCCTACTATATAAGGTTAATTAATTCACAGTTCTGGAGGCATTTTCAGATGATAAAGAATCCTAATAGCTTGGAGATAGTACGAGAAGTAAAAATAGACTAAAGATAGAAATCAAGAGTCCTGAGTAAAGTTACAGTTTGACCATTTACTGTCCTTTTGGTATCCGAATGGACACAATACCTTTAAATGTCATGGAATCATTAGTAAAATAAGGATGTTTAAAAACTACCTGTCTACATTACAATGCTGATGAAAGAATCAAATGAAAAATAGGTATGTGGAAATTCTTTAAAAATTGTGAAATGCCAACAAATATATAGCACCAAGACAATAAAGGAGATTTTGTTGGTACACATACAATAAATAAAAAAGATGAGTTCTGTCATCCTTAAGTAGTTCTTCTAGAAGATTATACTTGTTTCAATGATGCTTAAAAATTATTAGAATCCCCTGTTAAGTACTTCAGATTCAGACACCTTTCTTTTAGCATTCATAATTTGAAGGTATGCTTAACTTTTGGGCAGTTAGAATATGACTTGGTCAACAATGCAAATTATCAGTTTGGTGATCAATTTTTTAGTAGGAAAAAAAGAAGGATAAATGTAAAATAATGACTTTAGTTAGTGTGTCTTCAAAGACTGTTCCAAAGAAGAAGTCGAAGTCAAAAATTATTTGAGTAATGGAAGCGTCTTTGGATCTCTAACCATTTATTCAAGATACAAATTTTGACATGTGACAATCATCTAAGGATGTAAATTCCAATGTATTTGCTTTAGAGGGTAAAGTATATTATTTGTGCATCATTAAACCTTTCATGCATAAAACCTTTCTTGGTTTAGAGAAATCAAACTCTCAAAATGAGCAAGATGGAACAGCTGCTGGGAAGATATCATACAGATGGTTATCGTCTTAAATTGAACATCCTTTATATATCAAAAAACAAACTTAAGACTAAAATAGAAAGAAATGTGATTATTTATATTGCATTAATACCCTTTGATTCACAAGTGAGTAGCTTCTTTAAAGTTCCAGACACTTCAATGTATTTGAATATTAGTCAAATTAACAATATGACAGAAAATAGATACAAATAATGCAATGTTGACTCAGTAATTCAACCTCTGTCATTTATCTTAAAATTACATGCGCAAACATGTCTGACAGAAAAAGTTATAAAAAGCAAAACACATTTATACAATATAAAAATGTTTAAGTAAATTGAACATTTCACATATTGTCATACTCTTGTCATAAGAAAATGTTAGTATAAAGATTAATATTTTTCTTAATTATAGAAGAGGCATATATATGTTTTCGGAACCTAGAAGAGGCAAGTGCTCCCTCTGCCTAGGAAAATCAGAAAGGCTTTATGAAAGTAGGTATTTTTAAATGCATTCTTGAAACATGAATTTGCCAGGCAAAGAAAAGAGAGCAACAGAACTGCAAACATGGAGAGACAAATGTGCATGTCCAGAATTGTGGCAGCAAGAGGGAGCTTAACATTTATGTGAAATGGTGAGCAGTCGGTTTGGTTGGAGAACAGGGTTTATGAAAGGCACAAGGGGATAAATTAAAATAAGACTGAAAGATAGATTTAAATTTGACTTTAAAGGGTCTTGCTCTTTAGCATATGAAATTTGAACTTCACCTTCAGATGAAACTAGATCTCAAGGTTTTGAAAACAACAAAGCATTTGTTGCTAGCATATTTGTAAATGATGTAGAAAAATATGGATGTAATTGATTGATGCTATATCTTGCTTGATAATGCAAGTGCTTTAATTTGACTTTTTGTTTATCTGTCTCTCATAATTAATTGGAAACTTGAAAATGCATCTTAATGTTCCTGAGATCTGTAGGCTTTGGTCCAATACTTGGAATAGAGTTGTATTCAATAGACATTTGAACAATAGGTCAATAATAACTAGAAAGGATGACTCTGGCCCTTTGTCATAGTTTGGTGGTTAGTTAATTAATGTGTCAGCAACTTTGAATACAATAAGAGAATATCAGTTTAATTGTCACATAAGCCCCCAGAGATAAATATTATTTTTACTACTTTGCATATGATCAGACTAAAGATAAAAGCAGTTTGGTAAAACTTCTCTACATTTTACTGATTATAATTTGAGGAGAAGAAATTCTGCTTGACTACAAAATCACAAAACTATGCTGCTGAACTGTTTATCACTTACTTCAATAATAATATAAATGAAATAGCTATGAATTTTATAGATGAAATAAGTTGATGGGAGCAAAGGAAAGAAGAAGACACAGCAGCTAATATAGTGGATGACAAAATCAGGATTTCAAATTATTTTCACAGGCCAGGAAATGGAGCCAAAATCAACAGGATGAGAGTTAAATAGGACATATACATATATATGCCAGCTTGTAGGTTCAGCAAACTATTTACATAAATTCAATATTTTTTTTAAAAGTCTTCTCCACTAGAACATGAGATGTGTATCACTGGAGTCTCCAATGCCTACCAGAGTACCTAGCACTTAAGATGCTCAAGAAATATTTGGTGAATGCAAGTACAGATGAAACCCATCTCAGGAATTCGCTGGCAGTCCAGTGGTTAGGACTCTGTGCTTTCACCATGCACTCATGGAAAAATAACAACCATTACGTAGATGCCACTATCCCTCTGCAGTTGCTGAGATTATCAGGACCCCATACCCATAATCAGCATTAGCATTACAAATCAAATTTAACAATTATAGTTCCTATACCTGATTGAAAACTTACTTTAAGCATTTAATTGTGGTAATAAATCCAATTAGCTACTATAATTTCACAATTCTTTCTGAATATGACCTCCTTCTCAGAAAGAAAATGTAACAATCAGTAGCTCAAGGGAATGGCATTTGGGCCCATCACTTGATACTCTTGTTAGAATTATCAACTGTTTGGCACTATAGTCCTCCAATTTAATCTTTAATACCATCCATGTCTTTATGTTTGTCAGCAAAGTAATTTCCATGCATCTGAGTAAACCCTTCCTGTAAATTTTTTTTTCCTTCTAAAATCTTTTAATTTCTTATTTTTCTTTTTGTTAACATAAAAACCTAAAGGTGTCACCTTTTGAAAAGGAACTATATGTTACTCAACCCTAGGAATTTAATGCTGATATTTTTCTTTCTTGACCTTTTTCTCCCAAGAGTATATATATGAATTCTATATAAAGTCTCCTTTACTATTCTAATATCCATAGAGACAGCAATAGCTGGAGAACTTCAGCATTCATTACCTATGGGATATAGAGTCTGGACTGGGTAGCAGTTTCTTCCCCCTTCTGTGAGCCTTCCCTTGGCCCTCGATGAAGGATATGGTAGTGATGTTATGAAGCCACAGGTTAAAGCCACATTCTGATATGGGACCAAGTGATGGCCTTATGGAATAGCCTGGTCCCTTGGAAAGTAAGACATTTTTCTCTGTCTCATTTGAATCCCTGTTGGATGCTGCCTTCTGATGTTTGTAGAATATACTTGTTTTCTGATACAGTTCTTAGTCTGAACAAAACATCTTGCTGCACTACCCAGTGCTGAAAACTGGAGAATATCTTCATCCCAGCGCAATGTATAGAATTACAGTGAATGGACACTGAGACTCCAGATAAAAAGGTTGATAAAAGATTGAGGTTGGCAAATGGGAGATGATTTACACAAGGACAGGCATGTAATGGCATGGTACAGAACCTGTGTGTTGCTATGTGTTTATTTGCCTTTACTTTGGTATTTACCTATAAAAGCATCCAGTTCTGTGCTCTTCCCCTGTACCCCAATCACACCTTCTCAAAAGACTGTGTACGTGTAGTAACTGGGATGGTCATGACATGATTGGCATTACAGAATTTAGGATTAAATTCTCACATAGGTGGCCTAGGTGCCTATTACTCAAGTGTGGGGGTTAGGGTGTTAAAGCTACACACACATTATTCTCAGTAAAACTTTTAAAGTATTTCGACACACAGTTACCAGTTGAGATCCTTAGCGATCAAAAACGTTTATAATGCAAAAATTAAGTACCAAGAATCGTCAGGTGGATATTGGTGCGTGTTTATGACAACAGTTGTTTGGACATTTAAAACTACTAAAACTATTCAAGGGAAGTAACCCAGAGATAGACATAAACTGAATGTACTTTTGTTAACTTGAACCAAATAGGCTGCCAGATATTTCTCCAGCAAAGATGGGTTTATTCGGGATCAGCAGAGAATTGCACTCATGGTCTGCAACCACGGCAAGCCACAAACAAGTGGCTCCCTACATGGCAAGAGAGTGAGAATGCTTTTGTAGAGAGGAAAGGAAGGTGGGAGGGCTATAGTAAACACAGAGTTCATGGTTTTCCATTGGCTGAGTCCTTGACAACACTTCCTGTTGTGTTCTGCTATTGTCACAGGGTAGGGAGCTCCTTCTGGTCTCCCAACTTCATTTAGTTTAGGTTTTTGTTTGTTAATTTTTTACACTATTAACCTGAAAAATGTTTAATATTGTTTTTTTAAGTAAGTGCTAGCTTTTCCTTATGAAAAAGAAAAAGCAAATAGGATACTTGAGGAAATCAGTGGGGGTGAGGGCTTGAATGTTAATGAAAGAGTCCTTTCTAAGGGCTCTCAGACATGATGAGAACCAGTATTGCAAGCTGCTGGGTCTACCAGCCAGTGACTCTGTGGTGCTGAAGAACAGGAATGCTGAGCAGAACCTAACAGATAAATATCACTTTCATGATGACTCAGCCTTACCTGAGTACATTCTAAACCAAGAAAAACCATGATAACAGTGTATTTAATCGGTGGTGAACAGCTCAGCCTATAATCTGGATTCTGTCAGTTATACCATTATTCCAAGTCTTAGGTTTGGAGTTAAAAAAAAAAAAGTTAAAAAGATTCCAGTGTGGTAGAAAAACAGACTAGGCTAAGTAGCAAACTGAGAGTAATGTTTAGACAAAATATTCATAATCTTCAGTAATGTGTAAACATAACTAATCCCTTATTTCAATCCTATCAACATAGGTATCTATGCTTCTCTATAAGTAGCCAAGGAAAGAAATTGGTGACAGTACTTGATAGCTAGCTATAATTCATAGATAGTTTAGTATGGGCATTTTTTAGATTAAATCTTGCCTCTGTTCTTCCATATTCATATCAATTCATTATCTCCCATAATTTCTGCAATGATAAACTGTTCATCTTATCATCACTGGACTTACATGAATACCAATAGTGACCATATTGACATCAAACCATGACCCAGCATCATCACTACAGGCAAGAGATGCCCCTAACGTCTATCCTGCTTCTTCCTCACATGAAGGAATGTAACAAAAGTGATCTAGTCATTCCTTTCTAAAGATGACATTCCTGAAACTCAAGTTCCTATATCTAGAATTTATATTGTGATATTAACATTGTTAGAATAACTACAACTTTAACCTAAAAACAAACATTAATATTTATAGGCATTATATCCTCCAGAGATTCTTCACTATGTCCACACCCAAACATGTAGAATGAGGACTTCAGGGTTGTATTTTGGCGTGTGCTATCTCTAGAACTTGTGTTCTCTAAGGGCATGCTAGCAAAATATCAGAAATGACAACTAAATGTTCTCAAAGTGTTAGTAATTTTTATCATTTTATAAAGAGACTTCTTCCAGTGGCAAGGACATGACATTCACCCTATCAATCATCTATTTCTTTCTTTCTATCTATCATCTATCTCCCTAAAAACCCATCTTAAAAAATAGACAGGGACTTCCCTGGCAGTTCAGTGGTTAAGACTCTGTGCTTCCACTGCAGGGGGCGCGGGTTTGATCCCTGGTCTGGGAAATAAAATCTCATATGCCACACAGCGCAGCAAAAAGTAAGAGTAAAAAAAAAAAAAAACACAAAAAACAGAAATATTAAAACAGTGAAATAAAGTCAAAACAAATATATGTGACATCTTAGACAGAATTAGGTGACAAATAATCCTCACAAACTCAAAATATGGATGAACATGATCAATACTCCCCAAGCATCATGAGCAACTGGACAGTATTAATAACAGTGAGAACAGGAAGAGGGGAGGAACCCTGGTAAATTTGCAACATTCAACACTAAAGGAGATCATGTATTGAGTGGGAATCTGAGAACAACTGGGAACATTTGGAAAAAGTCCTTATAAACTCCAAGTGTGGGGTAAACAGAAAAGAATAAGGAGACTCACAAAGGAGATTGTGGGGAGTTCAAACAATGCTATAGCAGTTTAGCTGTCAAAGACCCTAGCATTATTAACAAATACGCACTTTCAAAAAATAAAATTCACCTTGAAATAAATGATATCCCAAGAGATGATCAGCACACATCTGGAAAATGTGGCCATAAGAAGAGATGAAAACAGTAACCCAAAAGTTAAAATGAACTAAAAGAATTTCAGAAAAGGTCTAAATTTGAAAGATAGCCTACAGTGGAATTTGTACAGGTCCTAAGGCAATTCTCTCTGCTTTAAAAATTGTATTTTGTTGTTACTGTACTTTCTGAGATAGGCCTCCTCTTTTTCACCCTCACCCTTCACAACTGGTTCTTTTCCTGAAATCTACAACATTCTTCTTCTGTCTTGCTTTCAGCAAATTTACCTCAACGGTATAAAACTAGAATAAAACAATTAAAAGTTTTCATATATAAAATAGAAACATGTTAGAAGATATAATGACTTTAAGAAGATGTTGATTTCAAGAAAAAGTAACATTTTTAAACAACCAGAGAACTTGGAATATGTATTGGGTATTAAATTTTATTAAACATTTTTGTTAATAATTAAGATATGATAAAGCCCTATGGATTTGCAAACTGTCCTTTTTCTTGAGAGGCAGATTGAAGAATTTAAGAATTAAGTGCTTCGACATATCTCAGCAAAAGAAAAAAGAGGGAGGAATAAGTAAAATGTGTATAGAAAAATGTTGATAGCTTTTAAAGCTGGGTGATGGTCATGGTACTACTTATTTCCTTATGCGTGGAAATGTTCATAATTAAAAAGTAAAAAAAATGTAAAAGGAATTGCACATGAGTATGTAACAACACAGTCTATTAAACTGTTCATGACTTTGCTAAAATAATTATTTTTATGAAGTATTTCTAGGTAGCTAAGTCCCTATTTCCAACACTTCTGAGAATTTCGCCACATCAAGCACTTTTTCATGTTTCAGGTTTTTATCTTAAAATGTAAATAGAAAATTGCTTTTTTTTTTTTTTTTTTTTTGCGGTACGCGGGCCTCTCACTGCTGTGGCCCTTCCCGCCGCGGAGCACAGGCCCCGGACACGCAGGCCCAGCGGTCACGGCCCACAGGCCAGCCGCTTCGCGGCACGCGGGATCCCCCCGGCCCGGGGCACGAACCCGCGTCCCCCGCATCGGTAGGCGAACTCCCAACCACTGCACTACCAGGGAAGCCCAAAAATTGCATCATTTTAACAGCTAATATAGTTCATCTTATGAGAAATGTCTCAAAAGGCTTCCTTAGGTAGACACAGTAGCCAGCACCAAAACATTAAAGAAGGAGAAAGTTCTTCTCCATTATGAAATATGAAAATTGAGAGCTTACAGGAGGAAAGCAGAGGGTGAGAAGCGGAGTGAGAAAGAGTGGAAACTGTGTCTTACGTGTAGTTACTGGGCCAGAAGGAGTCCTTCCAAACATCCACCTGGTTCTTTAGTAAAGTTTAAGAAACTCACTAAATTCTACCGTGTGATAGGTTATCTTGTGAAAGCCAGTGAAGAGACTGAATTCTGGGTCAAGGTTGATGTAGGAAAGTGCAAGAGGTGAGCAAGCAAGCCTTCTTCCAATTGCCTTGAGTCAGAGACATGCCAAGTATTTTCTGTGACTTTTAAAAGGCCTAAAAGACTTCTTTATCTACTATCCTTGAAAATTTAGTACCTGGGCACACATTAGAATTTGCCACCACTCTCATCTATGTCCATTTTACTAAGGTTTTCTAGGGATAATTTAGTGACAAGTCTGAGAAGATGCCAGAAATTCAGTTCTTCCCAGATGACAAGCTCACCTCTCCCCTCCTCAGACCCTAAGCCTTTTCTTTTGAGCTGAATGAATGGGGCTGGCCAATTTTCACTGAAGTCTGTTTATATCAAAGGCACAAAATGCAGAGGAAAGAGAATCCCAGGAACACTTTTCTCTTTTGCCTTGAGGAATAATAATTAACCCCTACACTGGTGGCCACTATAGCTTCTCTTCCCTTCCCTTTATCACTCCTCTTGTATTGTTCAGAGAGTCACCTTTGAACTCCAGTTTTCCAGTGTCTCTATTTAGTACATCTTTGTATTGAAATCCCATGCTTTGTACAAATATAATGAAAAGTAATTTGTACGAGTCCAAAAAAAAAAAAGAAAAGAAAAGAAAAGAAACAGGAAATGTAGAAAATAAGTAAATATAGAGGTGTTGTAAAAATTATTCATACCATGAATATTATGAAATACATTCTCAATTGAGAACAGATAACATGTCACTATTAGGAAGTTTTAGTAAATCAGCATGTATTATAACTCCTCAGAATATAACTGAAAACATGGGATTTAAATGAAATTTAAACAAACTCTTAATCACAATGTTAACTTTTTTTTTTTTTTTTGCATTAAGTCTTGTGCATTTTAACTCAAGGAAATTCTCAAATTCTCAACTCTAACTATGTCGCCCTTACTTTGAAAACAAACAGTGAAGGGGAGCAGAATTTGTCATCCCCAAATATGCCTCTCTGGGATAAGGATTATTTGGGGCTGATTATTTTTAAGAAACAGCAAACACAGGAGAAGCTCTGAAAACCAAGTAGAAGTTACCCTCTTTTTTGTAAGAGAAATTTACAAGGGAAATCTCCATTTGTAAGAGTGACTCCTCCCTATTAGACAGAAGAGGTTGACTAAATTTCTTGACTCTTACCAATAGAGAAGGCAATAACTGAACTCTGCATAACAACAACATACCTTTATTTACCTTGCTTTTCCTGATAACCTCCTGTAACTTGCTCCCACCCACCCCTCCAACATCTTTTGTCTTTAGCTGGAGATAATATTATAAGGTGGTGGCTTGAACCATTTCAGGAAGTTAGTTTTCCTGCATAATGTAACTCCCATATATACAGGAATTATACATGTTATTAAATATCTGGTTTTCTCCGGTTAATCTGTATTTTACTAGAGGGGCGTCTCAGCCGAGAATCTTGAAGGGTAGAGGAATTATTTTTTTTTCCTCCCCTACAACAGCAAGTAGAAAGACTGGGATTGGTGATAAAAGGAGGGAGGAATGTTATGTCCTAAATAGACAAGTGGGAAAGCAGACAATAATTTAGCAGCAGAAAAATTCATTCTGCTCAATATAAAAACACAGCAGACCATTCACTGTAGAGGCAAACAACACTTCACTTCCCATGTAATTCTGAAGGCATTTTTGAATTTAAGCCCACTGACCTTCATGATAACAATGAGCTATCAAGGAAAAGAGAAGGTAAATATTAAATTCATCTCTAATACACTTTCTTCCAAGTGCTAAAATTAAAGATTTAGATGTCAGGGATATGAAAGAATAAAAATTCATTACCTGGAAATTTGGTTGTATGAAATGTCTAACTGAAACAGGAGGGAAGGGGGCAGGGCACAACCTTTAAAAGAATGACATAGCCCGAGGACACGAAATAAACTGATTAGAACCAAACAGGTCCAAGATGGCGGATGAGTTGACTTCCACTATATGCTCATTGTAATGCATCAGCAAGCTAAATGACAAACCCACAGGTGCCATGACAGTTCCAAGGCCGACCATAAAGGTCAAAAGTGGGCAGTGGCCCAATCCCTGGAAATCCCCAGCCCTTCCCCAAAATAGCTGGAATACTCTTCCCACTCATTAGCCTATGAAATTACCCACCCCTATAAAACCTGACAACCCCATATCCTCGTGCCTTTCTCACCTTCTGAGATGGCCCACACTCTGTCTGAGGAGTGTGTTTCTCTCTAAATAAATCCACTTCTTACCTATCACTTTGTCTCTCACTGAATTCTTCCTGTGATGAGACATCAAGAACCTGAGCTTCATCAAGTCCTGAGACCAGGTGTGTGATCTCAGCTAAAAGACTGTGGGTTCAAGTCCCAGTCTGGGTTTTGGCTGGGTTTGAGTCTCAGCTCATGCGTTCAAGTCCCAGTCTGAACTGCACAGTTTCATAACTTCCCAATAAATTCATTAAAATGAAGTTTCTCTGAATATACGAAGATATTAGTACATATAAAATTCTTCCCCCTCCTTTCCTCACATATATTTGAATCCTGACTTTAATAATCTATAACTGTGTGACATTAAGAAAACATATAATCTCTGAGCCTCAGTTTTCTTATCTGTTTATCAGGAGTATGTTTGTCCTTCTCTCTCTACAAGGTTTCTCAACAAGCTATACAATATGAAATATATTTCTAATATTATTTTAACATTTATCTTTTTATCTTATTATTTTAAACATATTTGAGAATATGTGAGACCTATTGTTACCCTCATAAAAATTCCCTCACTCAACAGAATTTTTCAATCATATATTTAAATTTACCTGCAAAATACAAACATATATCTATTCTTCAAAAATAATTATTTTAAAGCACATATAAGTACATGGAAACCAAGATGGCTAACTATACATGAAGTCAACAAAATAGCCAAAAGAACATCTTTACTTTTAAAAACTTTTCCCTTGGTTAAATACAAACCATTTTAACCTCCATCCTGACTTGGCAAAATCTCCACTTTCACACTTAACAGTGGCCACCAGGTGTTCTATCAGCATGGATGGACAAAGTCAGTACTTCTGCAGTATAGGATAACCTGCTATAAATGTAAGGCAAATTTTTTCATCTTTCATGTTGGCAGGTTGTTTTTACAACTTTGTAAGCTAAAAGATACAGACCTCTGCAGATAAATGCTGCTTGAGGCTGAACAGCTTCACTCATTCATCAGAATTTTGATGCTAGTGAACTAAGGTTGAAAATTCAGAGGAGTATTATCAATTCACAGAAACCGTGGATGAGTGGATAGGGATTAGGGAGCATTCATTTTAGCCTGCTGTTATCTTTCCCTTGTCAGGCAGAACTCTGTAACGCCTGACTGCGTTTAAGTGCTAAATGTGATGGTAAAACTTGGTGATGATGACTACTTTAAGAGGATATAAATAATATCTAACAGTATTGCACAGTATGATTTTAAAAGCACTTCCACATTCATTCTCCAATTTCACCCTTACACCAATTTTATCAGAGAGGTAATAACCGTTTTTTTTTTTTCTTTTTTTCTTTTAAACAAATGCAGAAACTAAGACTCAGGGGTTATAAATAACTTGACAAAGTAAACAATGTCTAAAAATAGAAAGTGAGGTTCAACACACTCTCCAAGTTTGGATTAAAATGAAGGCTCTGAATTTACTGGTTGTGTGACCTTGATCAAGTGAGTGAATGCTTCAGTTGAGTATTTTTCTTGCCTTTCAATTGGGGAAATATTACATTCTACAGGGTAGTTGTTATTACTAGGTAAAATGATTTTAACATGCCCTCACAGTGTATAACATGTGATATATGCTCATCACTTGAGTTTCTCCCTGTATTTCAAACTCCTTGTTTTTTCACAGTTACATTTAAGTCTGAGTAGAGTTAGCTTCCAGTATAATTTACTTGGCCAACCAAAAAATCATGTGATGATGTTAGAAGTATAGGGGTAGAAAATTTTTTCTTTTACCCTTTAGGTTCCTTGGCTCGTCTAATAATGAAATTGATATAAGACAGATTAATAGAAGAAAAACAAAAGTTTAATAACATGCCTACCTTCTTTATCCATAGGAGATACCCAGGAAAACTCAGTAACTCCCTGATATGTCTAAAGCCATTACCTTAAATGCCATCTTCAGCTAAGGACAGATGTTGGGGGTTGAGAGTCACTTATGGGAGGTTATCAGGAAGAGCACAGAAAAGAAGGATATGTCATACAGACTGTTATACAGATTTAAGTTGTTGCCTTCCCCACTGATAAGTTCCTAGAGGTTTAGATACCCTCTTTTTTTTGGTACAGCAAGGGAGACACCCTTACAAATTGAGATTTCCCTTATAAATGTAAATAGTTTTTACAAAAGTATAACTTTTACTCAGTTTTCAGAGCTTTACTTATGTCTTCTGTTTCTTAAAAATAATCAGCCTAAAATAATAAATATACCAAAGAGACATATTTTGGGGTGTTGGGGTGGTATGTTTTGCTCTTATTCAGCCCCACCTTTGAAAGTTTAAAGACGTTTCATAATCCAGAAGCAACATTGATTGCTCCATATCTCATTGAACCTATTCTTAAGAATAGGTCATTTCAGTTAAACAGTTGTGTCTCATTTCAGGAAGCAGGTGATGCCAGTGAGCGCCCAAAGTTTGTCCTGTATTGCATAAACCAGGTATTTAATAAGTGGTACTTCTGTGGAAACAAAACAAAACAAAAAAAACAAAGGTTAATGATTAGAGCAACTTATAAACCCAGGGTCTGAGTCCTGAGAACTACCAGTTGAGGGAAGATTTCTAGATGTCAGGCTCGAAGCATCTTCAGATGGAGGGAGAGCAGGCAGTGGCAATCTGACAGATTTTCCTGGTTTGCAGTTTGAATGTCTCTGATGATGTCATAAGGTAGACTGGTACTTTCTGAGTGGCCCACACAGCAACAGGCACAAAGATTGTCTAAACGTGAGCTCTTGTGACAATTTCTCTGAAGTTTATATCAAGTCATATAGCTTCAGTTTGCAGGACTTTAGGGGATTAAAAGGCAATTTTTGGTCTTAGTGATTCCAAGTCAAAAGAATGGGATAAAATTGAAGACATTAGTTTGGAGAGTCATAAACAGATATTTGGAGGAGACAAGAATTTAGGATCCAGACCAGTTTACAAGTAAATAATAAAATGTCAAAGACAATGAACAGTACTGAAATCTAATATCCACAAGTGTGTATTATAGTTTCTACAGGTACATAATTTTTCTCTCCAATATCACTCTCATTTCTACCAAAGAGAGACAAATTAATTTGTTTGAAAAATAGTCTAGATTCAATAAAATTGGTCTGGTAATTTACATAAGTGCAGCAAGAATAGCCATTAACCATATAGGCTCTTTTAAATCTGCTTTTCTAGAACTTTTCATAAGGAGCCTCAGATTGAACTTTTAAAAGCCTCTCAAGGCCAGGAGCCATGCCAAGGACTTGCCATCAGACTTTGCCTGCAATACCTATGGATTTGGGTTAATTAATTCTCTCTTCTCAAGGTCCCCAGAATATCCTGAGGTTCTTTTATCTGCCAGGAAGTGACCTCCCTTACTCACCTGGGTAGGCTGCTGGGAACTCTGTAAGCAAGGAACCAGGCCAATATCTTTAAGGGACTTAATTGGCTCTATAAAGTCAACCTTAGTTTCTTAAAGCTATCTGGTCATATCTGAGTCTACACACATTCTCAAATCTGACATTCCAGTCAAAGCCTTGATAATATATCCAATTATATTATCCAATTGTGTCTTATTACAAAGAGAACAGATTCTTATTGAACGTATGTGAATAACTATATTGCCATGAAAATAAGAATATTCACTAAGAGTTTCTGAATTCTGGAGAGATCAGGTAGGTAGAAAAAAGGATAAATGTTTCATCTTTATTTATAAAAATATATCTTACCAAATAGCTATAAGTCATAGATAGCCTAAGAGCAAAGAGAAAAAGTTTCCTTAAATCTGGAAAAATAAAACATTAAAAAAAAAGCAATATTTCAAACAAAAGTCATAAAAATTATAATAATCCTCCTCAGTTTATTCAGTCCATGTTATTAATTCTTGTGCTGCTTGAATCTTGTTTTTTCATTAATTCTGTAAATTCTTACCCAGTTAAGTTTTGACACAACTTCTTTACTTAATACCTGCTTAAACATTTTGACTTTCATAATCCTGTCAACCCTTAGACTTTTACATTTTCTAAATCTAATTGTAGCCGGAGTCACAGTTTCAACAATGGGTTTTGGTAACCCAGTTCATGGGGTTCCTGTATCCCCTAATCATTTTACTCACTCTTGTGGAAAAGGCTTTGGATTCCCAGTGAGGGGTCAAGTCAAGGAACCCTGGCCCTTGTATCAATCTTTAACTTGATTAATCTCTCTAACCTTTGCCAACTGGTTGCTGGTCAGGCTTCTCATAGCAACATTTGCCCTTCCAGCTTTTAAATTTCTCCAAACTGGGGTAAATAGAGCAGACTTGTTTGGGCTCCTTATGGTGGAGGATCAGCAGGGGGTCCATTTTGACTCATCCAACCTTTGCTAGTGCTATATTAAGACCTTTGTTTTAACCCTATCAATATCCATTTTATTCATCCCATTTCTTAATAACCATATAACGATATCCTTTGCTGAGATGAATCCCATGATTCTTTCTTTTCTGTTTCCTCTTTGTTTTGTTCCAATCAATATTCACATTATTCACCTTATTTCTTAATATGAGCAGCTCTTTTGCCCCTTTTCTGTTTGCTTATTTCTGTTCCCCTTAAACCTTAATTATAAAAATGAGATCACTAGGTAACATTTAATGTAATTCCTAATTTCTGCTCTACTGGATGTGCACAATGCCTTGCTTAACCTGTTGGTTCTTTTTCTGGATTAAAAAGAGTAAGAATGAAGAATTAAGTAGTTAAAGAATGACTGACTAGCTACCCCCAGCTTCCCCCTTTAGCAAATTTGCAGGCAGACCACATTGGCAAGATAGCATCCAAAGGAAGATTAGGAGAAGTCAGAAGGCCTGTATACAATAGAAAAATGATGAAGAATCTGACCTCCTATGTTAATGATTAACTGAGATTGTTTGCCATATTTCCCTTTAAAAATTGTCATGGCTGAGCAAAGTCTTTGGAGTTGGTCTTGGGACATGAGTCCAACTTCTCCCTAGATTGCCGGCTTTCTGATTAAAGTAACTTTCCTTTCTACCAACATTTGCCTCTTGATTATTGACTTTTGAGTGGTGAGAAGCCGAACTTGAGTTAGGTAACCTTAATAACTGTTAAGAAAATTTCCACCTTGTTGGGAAGAGTCCCTGATTCTCCTCTTGGCTTATTCCCATTATCTTGTTGATTAACCTAATGTTTTTATTAGCATCTGTAAGACCCTTGAGGGGAAGTTGAAAAGGAAATTTGAGAAGCCTTCCTGAACTATTTTCCAGTTTTGGAACAGTAAGTTTATATAGGGTGCCCATGTGAAATAAGGTTCTTTAATCACAGCATTTACAATGACCTGGGTAGTGACCTGTGGGCTTTGTATCAACCCAAACATTCTCTTTAACTCTGCAGCACTCAAATCTAAAGACATGGCCCTGAAATCAGTTACTCTTATAATGCACTTCAATAAATGGATAGTCTAAGAAAGTAAAAGCCCTTTATTGCTACAGGCAGTAAGAATGGTAGTGTGAAAATAGTGTCTCTAGTTTCCCATAAGAATGTGAGGTGCCTCCAGTTATAGACCCACTAATCTGTAACACCAGGCAGGCACTACTGGGATGGGATTTTTCCAGCACTAAGTAATGAAGATTGAGATAACAAAGGACCCTTATGGACTGAAGCGCCTTATGACAAACTCCCTTGAGAGCATTCACAGTCAGACAAAGAGAGATTCTGTCACAAGCCAGGTTGTTACATGTGCTTCTGACTAACTGGCTTATCAGATCCACAGCCTATTTGGCTGTCCACCAGATCCATGCTGGTACATGTATCCACCAGCTGGCAGAGGCCAGAGAGAATATTATCACTAATCACAAAGCAAAGCTCTTAGAACATAGAACAAGATGGCAGAGAAAAAAGAAAATAATAACCATCTCTGGTAAGAAAAGTATCAATAGAAAACAAGAGTACTCATAACAAATTTTTACCAAAGTTTCTATACACAATTTGTTTACATGAACAAATTCATGTAAATATTTTCTCCTGCTACTCTAAATTTAGAAAAAGAAAAGGACTGTCACCATTTTCACTTCCAAAAGACCCTGCAGGCAGAGATCCAGGAGACTGACATGGTAAGATTCTTACCTTCTGCCAGCTTTTGTCAGAGGTCCCAGGATCTCTCAGCTGCAGCAATCCTGGAGTGAAAAGTGTCTAACTGGTTTATAGTCCCTTTGTGGCTGCCAAAATTGTAGGGGTGGAAAAATTTTCCTCCTACATTTTTAGGTTCTTTGGCTGGTCTTGTTACCAAATGTGAGTTTGTGTGCCTGACACAGAGTGAGGCCAAACAAACTGAAACGTTTGAGTTTGGAGCAGAGGTAAGTTTATTGCAGGGCCAAACAAGGAGAATGGGTGGCTCATGCTCAGAAAAATCCTTAACTCCCTAATGGTTTGGGGGGAGAAGTTTTTATAGGCAAAATTTGGAGTGAGGGCTGCAGGGTGCGTGACTTTCTTCTGATTGGTTGGTGGGAGGTAAAAGGGCGGTGTTTCAGGAATCTTGTGCTCAGCCTAAAGTTACCATTTTCCACCTAGGTGGGGGAAAAGAAGATGTTGGGGATGGGGAGTCAGTTATGGGAAGTTACTAAGAAAAGCCCAGTAAAGAAGGATATGGTTATTATGCAGATTTAAGTCATTGCCTCTCAATTGATAACAGTTTCTAGAGATTTGGTTGTCTTCCTCTTCCTGGTACAGAGAGGGAGACATGGTTACAAATGCAGATTTCCCTTGTAAATGTAAATGTTTCTTACAAAAGGATAACTTCTACTCAGTTTTTCCTATGTCTGCTCTTTCTTAAAACTAATTAGCCTAAAATAATCAATATGCCAAAGAGGCATATTTTGGGGTGATATATTTTGCTCCTCTTCAGTAGCAATTTGGATTAATTGATGTGTTACCTAAATTTTAGTCCTTTCTTTAACAGTAACTTGTTTGTCTTAAGGCAAACTATTAGCCCTCATCTATAAAGTGAAGAAGATGACCTACTAATTCCTAAGGTTTTTCAGCTCTAAAACTCCCAAAGCAATTAAAAAGAGGTAAGTTAACAGTGGTATTTTTGCTCTTCAAACACTATTGTGAGATTACTGAATTAATACTTAAAATATATATTGATCATGGAAGACAGGACAGGTAGTCACAGTGAAAACAAGGTTAGTAGAATACTAAAATGACAGCATAACTCAAAGAAAACTTCAGACCTACAGTTAACAGGATGTCTGTCTATCTACCCCTGAAATAGACTCTGCTATCTTTCCACTAATATGTGTTTTGCTACCTAGAAACAAATAAAAATTTAAACTTGGGAAAATTCTACTCCAGTATCTGGAAGACAATAACTCTACCCATGAGGCATGTGGAAATGTGCTATTTTTTTCTTTGAATTTTATTTTATTTATTTTTTTATATGGAACTATGCTGTTAAAACCATATTCTGGTTTTACCTCAGGGCAACACACTGCACTTAAAAACAGAAATTTTCAGGAAAAATAAAAGGTTGGAGGTCACTTTGTTTCTTACCCATTTTCTGCCTTCTGATTTAGCTACAAAAGCTGTGCTTTAATCAGAAATATGGATAACCATGACTCTGCTAAAAAGGTGATGATTTTGAAGAGATGACAAAATTTCACTGATAAAATTTCTAAATGCCTTCAGAAACAAAAATATACTCACTGCTCCAGAGCAGAATTAGAAATAGTATTTAGAATCTCTTTTGGAATAGAATTCCAACAAATTATGGAGATAATAGGAGCAGAAAATATGTGTGTGTTTGTGTGTATGTGTGTGTGTGAGTGTGTGTGTGTGTTATACCTATTAGATCAGAAATTGAGAGAATAAGGTTATGGAAAGAAAATAATTTCAGCTCAGAACAAAAGATTCACTTAAAATGAATAGCTGCTAAAATATGGGAATTAGGCTGGAAACTGTGGATAATAAACATTTCTTCTGCCTTAGATCTGAGAGACAGACTTAACCTTCACCCAAGTAGACATTAGGGGGTGTCCAAGGGCAGTCTATAGGTTCTGAGTCTATATATTTCTTTCCTCACTCAAAGACAATTAAAAAATACAGAAAAAGAAATAATGAGACTATGGAAAGAAAATAGAGCAGTAGTTATAGGAAATTTCATCCCACAGACTCAAAAGAATACTTCTAAGAAATCATCTACTAAAGAATCCAGAAAAAAATTTCAAGAACTTGTTAATCTAAATAGGATGAGAGAAGGCACTGATTCAATAGAATAGTAGTAGAAAATAGTAAAGGCAAAAATAGAGAACATTTAATATTAAAATACTAGTAATATAATATTTAGTAATTATATTAAAAATATCCTATATACTAATTACATATTAAAACATGTCCATTATTTTCACATTTCTGCTAATCCTGTCTGCTAACAAAGGCATCAGTCTTTGTTATCAATATGCTTAGGGGAATTTTTCTTATCAGTACAAGTATTTAAAAAGAGAAATAAATAAACTCTATAAACATATCTGTTGTAGTTTTTGAGTTTGTTGTAAGAAGAATGGAATCCAAATATTACTGGAGCTGAATTATTTAGGTTCAAATTCCACCTTTACTCTTCTTTAGCAGAGTGATTCCTTGCAAATCATTTAATCTGTGTTCCAATTTTCTCCACTATTAAATGGGGATAATAATAGTACCTTACTGTATCAGTCAACACTGATAAAACAATGATATGTAACAAAAAAACACAAAATCTCAATGGTGTACAGTATAATAAACATTTACTGTTGACCCTTGAACAATATGGGAGTTAGGGGTGCTGACACCTCCCCCCAACTCACGTAGTCAAAAATCTCCCTCCATACCCACAGTTCTGCATTCGCAGATTCAACCAACTGTGGATTGTGTAGTGCTATAGTATATATTAATTGAAAAAAAAATCCTTATATAAGTGTACAGGTGCAGCTCAAACCTGCGTTGTTCAAGGGTCAACTGTATTTAGTTCACATTTCTGTGGTCAGCTGGGAACATGGCTGATCAGATGAGACCCAGCTAATGACAGTTCATTTGGAATATCTCTGTTCCACATATTTATTACCCTCCTCCTGGGATTGCAGACAAGTTTCTTCTGTGTAACAGAAGCACGACAATCATGCAAGAACTTTTCAAGCTTTTGTTCACATTACACCTGCTAACATTCTATTTGTCAAAGCCAGTCACAGCACCAACCTCAAACTCAAGTCAAAAAACAGTGGAATAAATTTCACCAATAGAGGCAGAGTGAGGAGAGTAAATAATTTTCAGTAGTACTTGGGTTATAGAGAAAACTTCATTTGTTAATATGTTAAAACACTTAGTATCTGGCACAGAGAAAGTACTCAATAGTTAACTATTATTACTTTGATTATTTATATTATTTTCTTTTCATGCTAAACTTGGTTGATATAAAGAAAAAATTATCAAATGAGCCCCAGTAGTTATTTTCCTCAGAAAGCACAAGAGATCTAAAAGATTGAATCTTTGGTCTGGAAAGGTTAGAAGAGGACATATACTTAGTCTACATTTTTTCCAACCTAAGTTTAAAACTATGCAGAATCAGTCACAGAAACCAGACTAGATCCAAAAAAAGGAAGGTGGAAGGTATAGAAATGAGAACATAGAACATAGCTACAATTACTCCTCTTAATAGTTGTCATACACTGAGCTTCTAGTGCACTATTCTGATTGTAACAGCTTCACACTCTTACTGTTGTATTGTTTTAGAATCTCACATCCTTTCATATATGATGGCTTTGGCATGCAGAGTCACTATTTAGTTGGTAAGGCAGGTATAATTATTTGTGATTTATACATGAGGTAATTAAGATTCAGACAGCTTTTACCTTGACAAAGATCTTAGGCTAATTAGCAATGGAGCTGTTATTACAGCCTGGATGTCCTGCTTCTTAAACCAGTTCTTTCCATTAAATGCAGAACAACCTGGATCTGGCTTAATTGTGGAATAAAGTCCATCTAAAGGCCTTGCTGATTAACAAAGTTGCCACACAATTTTCATCAGTCTTCCTCACCAATCTGTTCTAGATATATAAGTGTCAAGTGTTTATAAGTATTGACTTTTGAGGCAGACATTGTGGACCCAAGTTTAAAGCAAAAGTATTTAATTTTGTGGGTAATCTAGTCCAAAAAATGAGATAAAAAATTATGTTTCTCCTGAATTGTTTTCATAGATAATTAATACAGCATAATTATTTCTCCAGTTTTATAGTTATTCATTTACAGAAAACCTGGCCTAAGATTTCGGTTGGTCTCATAATTATAGTAAAAATCCTCATAGTATTAACTAATTGATCTTTCCTTTGTTCTTTAATTAATGGTGGGTTCACGTAATAGCCAAATCCATTAAGTTAATTACATATTGGATCTACTTGCTGCTCAATTAGAGTTCACGTAAACATGCAATTTGATAATTTAACTTCCAATTATAAATATTAATAAAGTAAGATATGTAACTTAATTTATAGATTAATTTGAAGTACCTTATGAAGGGAGACATTTATGTATTAAAATGTATGATTTCTAAGAGGCTAAACAATAACAATAAAAATGATATCTTTCTACACTGCATCTTTGCCTCACATCTTAAGATCAGAAGATATTTTATTTTTTACTGTCTTTTTGAGTTTTCCAGTTTTAGAAACTTCACCTATTCTCTATTTCTGCCTCTCCTTTTCACTCCATATTCACAAAGCCCACATATATTTAGTCAATAAATCCCATCAAGTCTGGAAGAGTCTTGCTAATGCTTGGCCTCCATTCCATCCCCATCACTGCTGCTATATTGAATCAACATCATTTCTCACAGTAAAAAGTACAGAAGCAAATATTTCTCTATTCTAGCTTAACTTCAGTGCTATCATTTAATTTTAGTCAAAATTAAATGGGATGGGGGAAAAAAAGCAAAGGGAGGGTATTCCAAAGCAATGGCACTGTACCTATAGACTTGACATTGGGGAAAATCACAAAATATGTCAGTCTAAATATAAGGTATATTGTTTATTAATATATAATTTGCAATAAAGGAAACATTGGATTGCCTATTGAAAAAAATTAATGGAATGATTTCACTTGCCTCTAATGTCTCGTTGCTTACAAATTAAGGTCAGACTCCTTAATATGGTACAAAATCTTCTCCAGAACCAGACAAACTCTCCAGCCCATTCTTCCCCAGAGGAATTCTTTTCTCCAGATATGAATCCGTTCATGCCCTATTTAAATTGTTCCTAGAACTCTCTCTTCCTATTTAAGGATACCTCCTCATCTTCTAAGTTACATGCCTAATACCATTACTTCTGCGAACCCTTTTTCAAATCCTCAAGGCATAGCTAGTTCATTCCCTCTATGCGCTCATGTTGTAAATTTATCTATTTTACAACCTATGTTATACTGTTGCTGTTGAAGGGTATCTATGCCCAAGATGTTGAGTTCTTGTTTTTTATTCATGAGCTCCTGACACAGAATCCATCACATAGTAGTGTTTGATAGATAGATGATAGATAGATAGATAGATAGACAAATATATGAATAAAGTGGTTGAGAAAAGCATATCAGCTAATAAAAATGTCATCAAATCCCCTCAAAGCTCTCCCATTTGAGCTGACCTCATACTGTTTCATTTTCAGCCCTGTATTTATGAGATACCGTATACCAAGGATCAATTATATAATAATTTGCAGTACAGTATCCTATATTGAAACTTTTGTGGTTTCCCATGAACCAGAATAGTATTGTGGACAAAGAATGTGATTTGAAGTTAAAGACCATGGATTTCTCTCCACTTTGACATTTTCTTATATGTGACCTTGTAAAAGGTGACCTTATAACTTCTCTGAGCCTCAGTCCTCTCCTCAGAGAAGAGGATGATAACATGGGCTCTAACTCATGGACTTTTTTATAACAGATTGTTGTAAGCCCAGGGCAGGTCTGAGTCACTAATGAAGACTTATAACTCTCAGCCCCTTGCTAAGATCTCTGATTTCCTTCCTAACTTGTATGAGGTGATCACATTAAACATGCTTGATATTCAAGCTCTTAAAGCAGAAATTGTGTGGTGGGAACTGGGATGCAGTTATCAAAATTAGAATTATGGTTTATGCTATTGCTAACATCGTCCCCTGCCTTAGGTATGGGAATTCTCACCAGCAAGGCTCTGCAGGAGTCTCTTTAATACAGAAATGGATAAATGAGATAGCTTGGGGAAAGGTTTATTTTATCCTACATGGGAGTCTATAACTCTTCATCCAGAGGGAGGAAACAAAAACCAAGGTCAAAACTCAATAGCTCAGTGAGTATCTCTGTGATAACCAGAAACTTAGAAAGAGACCCCTTTTATAACCACACATCTCGAGCATCCAAAGAGCTTCACCAACCTGCTTAGCCTTTGTTGCTTCTCTTTTTTCTATCAGATGGGATAGGTTTACTATTGCACAAGTTACAAACCCTCTGACCATATACCTCTTGAAATTCTGTATGTACCTGGTTAGGCTAGCAAAGTTCTCTATTTTGGGGATGGGGGAGGGGTTGCCTCTCTTTCTCTTGCTCTATCTCTCTTTTTGTATGTCTCTGTGTCTCTGTCTCTTTACCTGTCTCTCTTTTTCTCTTTTTGTCCTTATAAACAAATTCCCTATACACAGGCAGTTTGAGCTTAACACTTCTATCCAGCATATGACCTTTGATACAGAAAAAGTTTATAATGACTTGTTGATATTTCCAAACAATGGGTTCAAATCCTGACCCTGCTCTTTTACATATAACTTGTTATATAACTTGCAGTCAATGAAGTTAGTCACTCTCAAACCACAGGAGCTTACCTGAAAATGGGGGCAATAATAATCTCTTCTTCATATGGTTTTTGTGATGTCTATAAAGCCCTTAGCACAGTGTCTAGTACACAATAAACACTCCAGTAATATTATCTATTATGAATGACACTGCCCCTAATATGTGCCTGCGTACGAGGGTGTGTTGGAGCCAGCTCAATACCGGCTTAAGAGAGCCAATTGGTACATACTCAGAAATTTTACTAACAAATTGTTAAACTGTTGGTAGCTTGAAATTACCCATAGTGTGAGTAAATAGACCAAGGAAACTAGCAACTGCTACAAATCAAGTTTTGTTATTTTTTTTTTTTTTGAGAGCTGGTTACCAACTTATAACTACTTATATATAATATACTGTATGAATTTGATAAAAAAATGTAATAATGTTTAACATTGTTAATATATGACACTGTGTATAAACCCCAAACTACATCTGATAGCAAGCACTTCTCGATATAGATTTCTTCTGTTATAGTTGTAGTGATGATGAAACAAGCAAAATTGTGTAAAAGAACACTGTAAACTCTAAGTTGTAAGAGCATTTCCTATTCTTATATTAGTGACAATTCAAAAAGGCACATGATTATACAATCTAAAAGAAACCAGTGATTACCTCTTTCTTCTTTCATTAGAGTTCCAAAAAAAATTTGTGTTGTGACATTCCTAAGTTTATATTGATCAATGTGCCCACAAGTTTTGTTCAGACGAGGAGGAGATTGAGCAATTGACAAAGAGGCAAGACCACAGGTCTTTCCTCTAAGGAACATGCCTTTATGTTATTTCATTCTTTCCATTGTTGGGACTATGGAAAAAGCTTTTCCAACTAATTAGCTCACCAACTGAGACTTTTAATCTTCCTCATTTTTATATGAACCCTATAATTAGCTCACCAGTTTTCTCAGTTACCCAAACTCAGAATAATATTAATTTCCTTGGATAATTTGCATATGGTGATCTCTATCTGAAATGTCCTTTTTCTTGTCCCATCCAGGAAAATTTGCCTCACTCCTTCCCCTTATAAACTCTATAATACCCTGGACCCCTCACTATTGAATGCATTATTACATGAATTTCAATTACTTACACACCGGCTTGTCATTTGGGGGGGAGATTCTGAACACCGTAAATGTTTTAGAACGAATAAATGTTTACGAGTACCCATATTCTCTTTAAGATTCTGCTGATATCTTTCTTTTCTATACTTTATTATATAAGGATTCTAAAGATAATTGTCTTTCTGAGCAAGAACGTTGAATGGAAGGGATACTTTCTGGAAACTATTTTACTAACCCAGAAAGTTACAGTGTTAAAGGACAAAAAAATAAAACGACTTGTGAAATCATCTTAGGCTTTACCCAGTTATAAAACATGCCAGTCAGTATAGGTATAATTCCAATCTGCTAATCTCTAAGCACAAAGGATTCATCAGGAATCTTGCCACAGTACCTGAAAATGGTGGGAATATCAGGATAGGTTTAATCTCTACCAGTCAGCTGATGGAGGATGGTGCAAATGAAGCCAATATCCGCAGCTGGTTTCCTTTATGATCCAGTTAATTTTGCTTAAGCAATTTGACAGAGAGGTAAGATCTCACACCTTCTGATTTATATTCACTAGATAATTATGATATAGAGGAGGAAAATCAAACCTCTCAGTTAGTTATACTACATCCATTTTCCTTATTGATTACAGTGACATCTCCCGTATCACCTTTAGCTTTACTAATACTTACATTCATTTTAATCAAAACCACTCATCAACAATCACTAACTGGCAGGAAATGCACAGTTGTATTACAACCGTATCACTGGGCCTTTGACTACTCTTTGAGTATATGGGGTTGGTATCCCCTGAGTTTGTAGAGAGCTGTCCATACCATGTGCATTCCCTTAAATCCCGAGTACCGAGTCTTTTCCTGTCCATCTCCCAAGGTCTCTGACTAACTATATCCTCTTTCTCTTTTTTGGAAAACTGCACCATTGTTATTAGTGCCTGACTGAGTCCTCTAGAGTCCTCTTTGAAGCACCTTTTAGGGGGAATAATTCTCACAGTTGCCACCTCATGCTCCTCTGAACACACACACACACACACACACACACACACACACACACACACAATTCTGCTGTAACATAGCACAGCAAAGAGTGGCCAGCAGTTGGGGATCCAGGTTTTCCACAGCCTTGCATAAAATTACAAAATATTCTTGGGCTTTCCTGGTGGCGCAGTGGTTGGGAGTCCGCCTGCTGATGCGGGGGACAAGGGTTCGTGCCCTGGTCTGGGAAGATCCCACATGCCGCGGAGCGGCTGGACCCGTGGGCCATAGCCGCTGAGCCTGCGCATCCGAAGCAAAAAAAAAACTTTAAAAAAAATTACAAAATATTCTGATAATGGTGATATTGGCTGAACTCTTACACTTCAAAGTGATGCTCTCTCTAGGAATTGCAAAATATAATCAATTTCTCTCTCCTATTTTTGATCAAGCTCAGGGCCTAAATTTATTTTATTTATATTTTTATTGTTCTTTTTACCTCCAGAATATAAACACACATCATGAGGACAGAAACTTTGCCTATTTTGTTCATTTTCTATGCCTGGTGCCTAGAATAAAGCTTGTAAGTTGTAGGTACTCAACAGTATCTTCTGAGTGAATGAATAAAAGAATGCTATTTAATCCTCAAAACAACACTGAAAGGTAGGTACTGCTATTATTCCCACAGTGAAGATGAGAACACTGAGTCACGGAGAGGCTCCCTAGATAAAAAAAAAATATTCATATAGCTGGTTGGCTGTCTAGTCAGGATATGAAACCATTTCAGCTAGCTGCAGAACCTGTGTTCTTAACAATCTAGAAGTATAACAAATCCTAAAGAATGCAAAGCATGTGAACATGCAAAAATATTTCATATGTATATAAAAATTCATTTCCATACTCGATGATTGTGAACACATAAAGATGAAAATCATATTTTAAAGGATATCATTTTAATAAAAAGGAGAAAAGCAATTATGTTGTATCTGAGATTAAATACAGTTGCTAAGGCAAGCAAACAAAGAAACAATAATGACAAGCATGCTCTGAGCATTATGACAGCCGAGGTCTATGGAAACACAATTGCAATTACATTAGAGGGGAAAAATATTCTCTTTATTTTAATGGGTGAAAGAGTGTTATGTGATGTTAAATTTCACATGTGGAAATATGTGGAAATTCCAGAAAACACTGGAATTATCTGATAGACAATATTACCATGAGAAATATAAAAGTAGTATTAAGGTACACATTAAGTATAGTCAACAAAGAATTGATTCTTCAGACTGTTGAGTTAGTGATGCAACCTGCAATTTTGATAGTGGCATAATTCAGATGAAATTTCTATGCAAATGAATAATGTGAAATAAGATGATAAATAAGGAAAACAAAAGGAAAGCAATAATATGAGTAATCTGATATTATTGGAGTAAGAAAAAAAGATAGAAGGCATAACCAAAAATATAAATGAAAAAGTTCTTGGTCAAAAGAACTATCATAAAAAATGTAAGGAATTGTCATATCCCAGGATAAATCAATTTTAAATAAAGAACTATATTCAGGTAAATACTGGAATAATGCTTGAACCACAAATGAAAGCAGGAAGAGAATGAACACAGATTATCTATAAAAGGACACAAATAAGATTTACTTCTATATTACTTCTGTGCATCACTAAATATGAGACATATATGGAAAAAGTATCTCTAATTTTGAAGGAAGAAAATGGGGGAACAAGAATATTAAATGAAATCAAGCTACATTTCACATGTGAAGCCAATAGAACAACTCTACTAGACAAGGAAATATTAAAAATGTGCTCATCTTTATATAATTTTTGAAAGAAAAATGAAGATATGAACAGAGAAAGAATAATGTGAGCACAAGAATGGGGAATTCATAGATTAAAAGGACTTATGACAAGCACTGAAACCTAGAAAAGTGTGATGTATGTCTGTATGAACACATATACGCTTACATACATACATAGAGACATATATATACAGATGTATATACAAATTTTTTCAAACTAATAATTAAACTTAATGTAAAGGCACAATTAATCTTGAATGGAACATATATAATATAAAATATATTTTTAAATGAATATAAAATTCATATTATATCCAAAGAATATTGAAGTATGTGTGAGGGGAGGAGAGAAAAATGATGTAGGAAAAACAAAAGCCAACATGAACTACTTGTCTTAAAGAAGTGTGATAGAAAGGATACCAGCTCACTCTTGATGCTGACATTTAGAGAAACAGAGTAGAGAATACATGGTGGCATCCAGTTCAGGGCAAAAAAAAGGCAGATCAATGAAACAAGATAGAAAATAGAAAAACTACTTGAGAATATAATAAACAGCTTATGATAAAGGTGACATTTTATATCACATTGGAGAAAATGATGGATGTTTTAATGAATGCTTTGGGGACAAATAGCCATTTGGAAAGAAAAGTAACATTAGATTCACATTTCACATCCTACATAATAGTAAGTGCCAGATAAATTAAAACTTTAAATATAACAAATGAAACCACTTCTGGAAGAAAATGTTATTGAAAAGAAATCTAATCTTGGTATAGTACAGCATGTCTAAGCATGACACCAGAGAGGCAAGGAAAACAAAACACCAAGTTAAATAGACCAACACTAGGTAAATTTTAAAATGTTTTATCACCAAAAAATGTACCATCGACAAAATGCAAGCTCAACCTGTAAACATATTTGCAACATATATGACAGAAGATTATGTCTCAAAATGTGTAAGTTCTTACATTTGAATAAATATACCCAGATTGAGCAATGGACAAAAACTTGAGAAAATTGTCACAAAAGGAGGAATACAAACGTCCAAAAAGCCTAGAGAAAAGTTTTTAATTTCATAATCAATTAAGAAACAATGACCTTTGATACTGGATTATAAGAAGAGTCATGTAATATCTAATTTCCAGTTTTTAGGAATTTTTTCCTCTTTAGATTTATAACCACCTTCAATTGTTTCCATAATTTCTTAATATCTATTACCTCAGAGAAACTTGTAAGCTTGGTGCTATGGGAAATAAGGAATTCTGAAACCATTCCTCATCCACTGGCCTGGCTATACTAAACAGAAGTAAGCAAGTCCAGGTGTCTGGAATTTGAACTGCCCCCAAGTGAAGTGAATTAAAAAAAATGAGGTTCACTGTAGTTGTTAGTCATCAAACCTCTTTTATCTTCAAACGAAACAGAGGACATGCTTTTAAATGGGAGTGAACTATTTATTCCCTTTTATTTGAGAGCCCCATCCAGACCTCAGACATATACTTACAGAATTAAAATGTAACAAAGGAGAATAAAGACAAAAAGAACTCAACTCACATAGCACCTTCCATCATTGAATTGTCAAATATGGTAGCTATTAGCCACATGTGGCTCCTTAAATTTAAATGTACATTAACTAAGAGTAAATGAAATTAAAATTTCAGTTTTTCTGTCATGATAGCACATGTCAAATGCTCAGTTGTCAAATGTGGCTACCTTACTGGACAACACAGAGAATCTCATCATTGCAGAAAGTTGTATTGAATGGCACCGCTATTATATAAAGCCTTTTTTGGCCTCAGGTCCAGGTGGAATTAATCACCGTAACACAAGGCTGCACTGGACCTTGGATAAATCTGTCATTTATTGAACCTACTTGTGTACACGTCTGTCTTCCTCACTAGATTCCAAGCTTCTGAAGGCAAGGGGATGTCTGATTTCTCATTATAAACCACAAGAGCCATTTCTTGAAAGGTGTTTAATAAATATTTGTTGACATAGATGTTTTCAGGAAGATTAGAGTGCCAAATATCCTTTTAAGAGGGAATAAATAAGGAGGAAATGAATGAGCTCTTTGCCTCTTCACCATCCTCTTAATCTTCTATTTTTACCAATCCAGAGAGTACTAATTGACTTTGAAACACCTCTACAGTGGGAAAATAATGTCTTCAGAAATATGTAAATGGACTCTAAGAACATTCCTTCATTTCCCCTCAATCCCTCATTCTAATTCAAAGCAGGAAAAGGGCATTTCCTCTGTCTTCATACCTCTAATTTCTATGTTACGATGGAAGCACCAATCTTTGTGTCCCATGCAAAATAAGGGTAAAAAAGGCATTAAGTGCATGATTACATACCAATTATTCTTTATGGTCTATATAATCAAATACCATCTGGCAGTTTGGAAAAAATTCAATCACAGTAGCAAAAGTTGAGTGCCAGAGTCAAACTCTTACCAATCCAGCAGTGCAATCAGGCCACATCCAGGCCTCTCTACAGATCCCGTGAAACGCCAAGTGATTTGAAAAAGAAAGTAAAGCTGGCCTTTATTCACTGACCCACGTGCAAATCATTTTTACCTGCAGGATAAATTCTGCCCTCGCAATGATCAAAAACACTGAAAGGCAAGAGGACCAATTTCAGCTCAAGGACAGCAAAGAAACTGATAAAATGAGGTGAGTTAAATACAAATACCTACCGAATTTGTTATAACTGTCTACTGATCTTAATTAAAACGTTCTCAAGATTTTGCAAAGAAATACTCCAATGACAAACAGAAAATATTCTCCGGAGAATCTGAGGGCATAACCCAAGCCAGCTGGCCTATCTCATATTTTCTTTTTTAAAAATCATGCAGACTTTCCCTTGGCTTCATATTATATATGTGCTGTTTGATTATCAAAGTAATGCTTTACATTACTTACCACAGGGGAAAATGACTTACCTGTCTCAGTTAATATAACAAGAACATTGCATACTGTCTTTTCAATTTTAAGAAATTGTGCTGTATTAAAGGGAGCTAACACTCTATCAGATTTAACATGCAGACAATTTATCTGTTCTGTTTTGGCATCATTATATATTTTGAGAACTCAGACACACGCAAATATGTGGATATAAATAGTAGCATTTTAAACACTGCTTTATAAGCCATAGCAGGAAAATTAGCTAAAGAAAGGAGATGCTGCTATGGAGATGTAGTATATTAAAATGCTTTTATGTTACCGTTAGTGGAAATGTTGGTGTTTGCACTGACTGCTTTAGAGGTCAAATTCCTTGTGTCATATGATGAGATGAAGGGATCTCAGATCCAGTGTTGTCTGTTTTTTGGGTTTTTTTGTAACAATATTTGAACCACAAAGAAAGAAAAATATAAAGTAAACATGCAGCAAAACATTGCTTGTCTACAAAATAACACAAGTCAGGTTTATTTGTGTTTTCTCAACTGTATCACTAACTGAAAGAAATAAATGGAAAAGTGTCTATTATTTTGAGGGGAAAAAGTCTGAACCAAGAATGAAAGTTATTGATGATGGCACTCTTTATAGTTCCACAAATGCTATAAATTTTAACCCTGGCTAATTAATTGAATTCCATTAATAGTCCCTAAGAGCAGATCTCTCCTTGCAGTTCTAAAGTTTCATTTTCAGTTTGTAGAACAATGTCTGGCACATAATAGGTCTCAATAAATGTTTTAAATGTGTGAATAATAGAAGTTCTGATATGTGCAATAACAATATCTATGGTTTGTTAAATTATTTACTGTTTAGTCTCAAATAGTATGTGCTAAATAAGCCAACGTTGGGAACAATGCTATACTGACTCCGCCTTGGGTTTTACTCTCAGCTGATGCGTTTTGCTTGTTCTTGACAGACAATAACAATTCAATCCTGTGTTCAAGACATTGGCTTGTATGTTACCCTAGATAAGAAAATTTACACTGATCTAGAACAAGCTTTTAATATCATTTCCCATTTCACCTGTTCCCAATTTAACCATCCTGTTACTCATACTTTAAAAGAAAGAACAGATTCTTTCTATGTGTGGTGGATCTAATTTGAGTACCAATCCCAGCATTGGACCTGTCAAGGGTAGGGACCATCAGTGCATACATTTCATATCTTATTTTTCCTAGAGTGATAATGTGTCCTTCCCAAAACCCACATGCCTACTGTCTGTCTGTCTGTCTGTCTGTCTGTATCTATCATCATCTATCTATCTTTGTCAATCATCAAGCGCTTTGGAAATTAACATCATAAATATAAGATCCTGAACAAGTAACTGGTCATTTTGAGCTTAATTTTTTTTTATAAAGTGAATGATCTTTTTTTCCCCTCTTAGCTGCTTTCTTTTTAATCAAGACATATTTTGCACAGTTAGGAGATTTACCAAATGCCCCACATTTCATTCCATAAAGCAAATCTGAAAATGACTTTTAAGGAAACTTTTTAAAAAAGTCCAGGCCCCCCAAATAACTTATTTTTCTAGGGAACTCCTACTAATGAAAATGTCAGTTTAATGTATAATAGTAAAAGTATTGAACTTTAAAAATTAAAATAAGAATAACACTAAAAATCACACAAACTCACCAAAAAATAATTTGTTTTATGGAAAATTCTTAAGCAGAAAGTGATTGCATGTTTAACTTAATTTTTAAATTTAAACAGGTTATTGAACTAATTTCAGGGAAACAATTTTTTTTTTTTTTGCATGTCAGTGGAATTAAAAACAAACAACACTAGCTCATAAGTAGACAAACTCATTTTTTAAAAAAACAAACTGTGCTGGCTGCCACAGGAACTAGGAACAATTATAATTCCAAATTTCCTGCCTTAGCTGGCCAGCACTAACTGAGCCATCTAGTGACATTATCATGTTCTTGCTAAGGTACTGTGCTGCATTTATATAAACATAACTGTTCCAATAATGACATGAGTTATCTGTTAATACAATGAGCAAATTTTCCAGTTACTGCACATAATTTATTTTTTCCTACTTTTGAGGAAACCATAACCCTTCCTGAGACTGGCCTACATCATCATAATTTTGTTCAACTTAGATAAATGTTCATAAATTTCCCTAATTTCGTATCAGTGTTTGAGGAAGTTGACCCCCAGGAAATTATAAGCATATAACCTGGTGATTTGACTTGTTCCATAGCTCACCAACAAGTAGGGTAGTTAACCTCAGCTTGAGACTTAAACTAATTTAGGAGCTTTTCCTCGCAGACTTGGAAGAACATAGAAAATATACAGTTTTTTCTACTGATAAATTGTTATATATATCTTAATCTTCCTTTCATCTGCTCTTCTCAACCTCAGTGGTTATCTGTTTTAATGGCTTTTGCAGAATATTTTTAGTAAAATACAAATTAAGATCTTAATTCAAGCTATTTTAACCCTTCAACTCAAAGATAATTAAAATAAAATATATCTAAAATCTAACTTATCCTGTTAAAGAGTAGATGAGGAGTATTTCTCTTGTTCTAAGGACTACCTGGTTGAAAGGGGCATTTGGTAAATCCCCAGGCTGAAATTTCAGAGCTAGAGTTTCCTCCTATTTAACATTGATAGAGTCCTTTAAGTCTGCAATAACTGACCTTTAATATATACCAGCAGTAATTCATGGACTGTGCAAGATAGAAAAGCAACACATAAATATAACTTCTCTCCTAAACCTTTCTGGAATTTACAAATCTATAATGTCCTAGAAAAAGCCTTTTTTTCCTAGTACGTAGTTTGTGGATTCAAGTTGTTTTTGTATATCAAGCCTTATGTAACATGAATGTCAAAGTAATTGAGATTGAGTGCACATTTCCTCAGATTTTAGCAAGACTCACCCCCTCACTTTTTCAAATTTCTGTTTCATGTTTCTGCTCAAATAGCACCTTCTTAGAGAGAACTTCTGTAGTTACACATTAGCTGCCCCTGGCATTATATCTTTTTACTCTTTTGGTGATCATTAGTACTTGATTAGTTTTCTAGGGCCACTATAACAAAGCACCCACAAATTAGGTGGCTTAAAACAACGGAAATATGTTGTCTCTCACTTTCAGGGACTAGAGGTGTGAATTCAAGGTACCTTCAGCGTCGTTTCTTTCTGAGGGCTCTGAGGGAGACTCTGTTCCATGTCTCTCTCTTAGCCTCTGCTGATAGCTGGCAATCCTTGGCGTTCCTTGGTTTATAAATGTATCACTGCAGTATCTGCCACCATCTTCATGTGGCGTTCTCCCTGTGTGTCTCTGTGTCCAAATAACTCTCTTCTTACAAGGACACCAGTCATATTGAATTAGGGTTCATCCTTATGGTTTTTATCTTGATTATATCTGCAAAGGCTCCATTTCCAAACAAGGTCACATTCACAAGTACCAGGGGTTAGGGTTTCAATTCACCTTTTAGGGGTACACAATTCAACTCACAATGGTGCTATTCAGAAAAAATTTCCAATTCTTCCCATTCCCATTATTTGAAGCATTGTATTTCCTGGAACCTTGTTTTGGAGATATATGAACTTCTGGCCAATGTGTTATGAAATTAATATATTTACTTTCAGGACAGAAGATTTAGTTGCATTTTTAAGACATTTCTAGAACTCTCTTTTCCCTTGAACATTTTATACACCAATGTTTGAGGTGGTGGCTGTGCAGTTGTTCTGGATTCTAACTGTAGAGGGCAGAGCTTTCCTGGTTACACGTGAGGGGCTTGTAGTATGAGCAAGAAATAATTATTTGTGTTTTGAGCTACTATGGTTTTACAAGTACTTTATTACTGTTGTTGATACACTTGCTTGATTTTTCTTCTTAGGTCCTATATAGAGGTTAATATTAAGCACTTCTTTTATTATCTTTATTTTCTGATTCCTCTACCAGAACACAATCTCAATGTGACAAAGAATTTGTCTATCTTATTCTCTATTTCATCCTAATGCTTAGAAGAGAGGTCACAGTAATAGTTAATCAACTAAAATTTGTTAGCTGGATGAATGAGTGGATAAAAGAATGAGTAGGTATGTAGTACTGAATTATAGTCTTCCTTTCTCTGTCTTTAGCATTGTACTTATGGGGTTTTATTTAATCTTTTAGCTATCTTATATTAATAATTGAATTTTAATTTCATAAAAGTCACAAACTGAGTATCAGCCTTGATAAAGCATGGATTTAGATGAAAGTCAGTCTTAGAATTGTCATACTTTTTACAACTTAAAAGCTGAATAACTTTGGGAAAGATTTGATTCACTGTAAACCATGTTCCTCCTTAGTAAGATGAAACTCACTAAATTGCCAGTTATTTAAAAATTGAGTAAAACAATCTAAGTATTTAATAAACTTTATTTTTTCTTCCTTACACTCCATTGTGCTTCTCTTTCCTTTCAAAATGCCAGAATAGTGAAGAACATATAAAAATAACTAAGAATATATTATTTCTTGGTTGCAATTATCAATAAGAAATACTACTATTTTAAAATGTTTAATTTCCTTTGAGTTATAGTTTAAATTAAACTCATTATTATAATTTCAAAAATTGTAATTCCCCATTACACAGTTTCTTCATTAGAAACTATCAGTAAAAATGAATTATTTTGTAAATTGCATTCTAACTGACAAGTCTGTCTCACAGACACATGTCACACAGACACGCATCAAACACCCACTCCTTTTATCCCTTTGTACTTAGGATTTCAGGAATGGATTTCTAAGTAGTTTGTGGCATGTTCAGTTCCTTTATAAAGAAACAGCAAACCAAAGGCAAATGAGTGATTCCCTGAACCATATTTTCTTAGTTCTTTTTGTGTGTTAATGAATGTTTTACCCTAAAAGGTGTGAGGGAGCAAAGATAGCTGATCTTAAAAAATTAGAATTATAATTTTTTCAATGGGATCAAGATTCTTATGTGTTTAAAACATGGAGAGAGAGATGGCTAGGAGTTCAAATTCTGAATCTTCAACCAGCAACCTACTACCAATTCAGATTCCAAAGGGAAATATGTAGCAGGAAAACACACAAATGTTATTTCTACTATTTTATTTATTACTATAGTCTCAAAAACTTTATGTGGAATGTAGACATAGTGAGTTAGGCCAGATTATATGCAGTACCAAGTGTTACTTTTTTTAAAAAAATTGAAGTATAGTTGACTTACAATATTACCTTAGTTTCAGGTGTACAACATAGTTATTCTATTGTTATAGATTACACATCATACAAAGTTATTACGAAATATTCTGTATTCCCTGTGCTGTATATTACCTCCCTGTGAAGTATTTATTTTATAACTGGTAGTTTGTACCTCTTAATCCCCTTTATCTATTTTGTACCTCCCCCTTACTCTCCCCCCTCACACCACTAGTTTGTTCTCTGTATCTGTGAGTCTGCTTCTTATTTTTACTTTTAACCCTTTTTCATAACACTAGACTAGGAGCTTAGTAAATAGCCTTCTTGAAACCTTCTCCCAGACTCTTATCCTTATCCCTAGAGTTCTTATCTATCAGATGGTGAGAAATAACACACACACACACACACACACACACACATTCAAGGAAAAAAGTGCCAAAAGAAAGAGACCCAGTCACTCTAAAATCTAGAGTAAAACTAGCCTAAATATACATTTTTCAAAATGAACAGTGTATTAGTTTTCCATTGCTACCATAGCATATTACTACAAACTTAGTGGCATAAAACAACACAAATTTATTATCTCACAGTTCTGTAAGTCAGAAGTCCATGTGGGCTCTGTTCTGGGTTTCTCAAGGCTGAACTCAAAATGCCATCTTGCCTGGACTCTTATCAGGAGACTCTGGAAAGAGTCTGCTTCCAAGCACATTTAAGTTACTGGCAGATTCAGTTCTTTGTGGTTTCAAGGCTGAGGTCCTTTTCTCCTTGCTGGCTTTTAGCCAGAAGCCTCTTTTAGCTGTTTAAAATCACCTGCATTTCTCATTATATTGTGTCCTCCATTTTCACACTGGCAACCACAAACCAGATCCTTCTCATGATTTTAATCCCTCTGACTTCTCCTTATGCCGCATCTCTTCTGACTCCATCCTGAGAAAGTTTTTTGCTTTTAAGGGCTCATGTAATTAGATTGAGCCCAGCTAGAAAAATCCATGGTCGTCTCCTTTTCTTAAGGTCTGTAACCTGAATTACATCTGGAAAGTCCTTTTTGCCATGTCAAGTAACATATTCAAAGGTTCTGGGAATTATGGCATGGGCATTTTTGAGGAAGGCATTATTCAGCCTATAACACAGTTTAAAAATAACAAAATGAGCATTAATTTTTTGTCACATTCATATTCTGTTCTAGAACACTGGCTCAAATATTACTTTGGCCTTAATCAATGTCAGCCTTCCTTATCTTTAGAACTGGAGCTGGGGCAAAGCTTTTATTTCACTTTACTCGTTAAGTTTGTTAAGGTGTCAACATCCTATAGACTTTGGCAAAGGTAACCCCTAGAAGAACAATGACAGCATTTATAAACAGAGTGATAAGGCTACCATTAATACAGGCTGATTTTGAATGATGAATTGGTGATGAAGAGTTCTATGAGATCAGAAACATACAGTAGCCAAATAAATTTGTGTTTTCATTCATCATGTCCCTGTGGATTAAGGAAACAGAGGCCTTTTGTAAAAATTCATTATTAGACAACTTCAACTTCTTTCTTTTTTTTTTTTTTTTGGTACGCAGCCCTCTCACTGTTGTGGCCTCTCCCGTTGCGGAGCACAGGCTCCGGACGTGCAGGCTCGGCGGCCATGGCTCACGGGCCTAGCCGCTCCGCAGCACGTGGGATCTTCCCGGACCGGGGCACGAACCCGTGTCCCCTGCATCGGCAGGCGGACTCTCAACCACTGTGCCACCAGGAAAACCCCAACTTCTTTCTTATATGATAATTTAAAAGTATTCTATCAAAAGTGTAAAATTCATCTATCCATTTAGTTATCATTTCATTTGTTCAATATTTTTAACATTTACTCTGTGCCAAGCTCTAGGTATAAAAAATACAATATATACCAGGAGCATATAGTCTATACGTAGATATGCTTAATAGTTAAGAGAAGTAAAATTTAAAACAATTTAATTTTTTTCTTTATCTTCCTCACCTATTTCTCTCTTATATAATTCTCTAGTGCATAAATAGAACTGACTTATGCAATCATAAAATACTGAAACTATGCATTAGGGCCAAGAGAAACTGTCTCAATGAAGCTATCAAACCAGTACCCTTTAATTACAAAAATAATTTAATATCAGAATAGGAAACAAAGATTGGTATAAATTTTAATATGAAGAAAACACAGTGCTAACCCTGAAAGTTATCCATGGCTAACTAGTCTAACCATTACAGTTTTTATCCCAATTTCTCTTCATCCTAAGAGTTTCTTTCACATCAACTCCTCCATTTTCCAGAATGATACTGTTATTCTTTATTATTGTAAATGCAGAGTTTAATTTTTTAATTGCCTTTTTAATCCTCTTGCTTAGCCTCCAGCTACTGAACCATTTTAGGTTATTGTTTCTCTTTGATCTTAATAGATTCTTATACAGTTGCCCTTTATTTCAGACTATTCTTCCATTATTTCTGTTTATTAAGTGAGAAAATGTATGTAAAGCACTTGGCACAGTTTCTGATCCATAATAAATTGAAGTTTGTCATGATTGCTCTTATTTTTAATGTTATTTTAAAGGCCTGTCTTCTTGCCTTCTTTAGGAAATACTGAATGACTTACTGAGTTTTTCTTCTAGTTTCTATATTAAATACTTTACAGAAGTATGTTTTCTGGATACTGATGATGTTCCACTGTCTATTGTCACTGTCTCCTGAGATGTTTATTGGTTGTCATTTCGAAGACAGGCTTATTCACATTACTCTCCATCTTAACATCCACTATCTAAAAATGATCAATATTATTCTGCTTTTCTATATTTATATAGCATTCTCTTTTCTTTTTCGCTGCCTATTTCTTTTTCTGACAAGTGATCTGATACAAAAGTGAAACATTATATTCCCAAAAGGTATTCTCAATTTAGGAATGTATTTTAGGGAATTAACTTCCAGGTAACATTGCCAGTTCCCATCTCCCATCATATATACTTTTATTTCTGATTGTTTGCTTGGAGTTGTTATTTCTCAAAAGACAGAAAAAGATAGAAATAAGAGAAGTAGGACTGTCATAACCTCCAAAAAAATGTTCGTGAAATAAAGGGATGACTTGAGTTGCTTGATGAATACACAGCTTAAGTGTCTGATATAAGAGAAGAGCAACAAGAAAGGAAAAAGAATTCTTTAATTTATTTTCCATCAATCAAGACTACTTCATTTTATGAGCACAGGTACACTATTAGGCAACTAATTATTTATCTCAATCTTGCTCTTTTGTCTTAAAATATCCTGAAAATTTTCCCCAGGTTCTGGTAAAGTATTTCTTCTTGGATTTCTGAACTGTTTCCTGTATTGTTCTAACTTTTTATATTTGTCCAGTATCTTTATAAGATTTTTTTTCTCCAATGAAATTTGGCAAGAAAACATACACACACATTAAGGACCACTAATGCAATGTCACATGATTTGATTGTGAATTTCCTGTTTCAAAATGCATTTTGACAATACACTTAAGCTATTAAATTATTAAACAACTTAATTATAAAAAATATTCTGTTAGAAATCTGAAAAGGCTATTTGTAGAGACAGTAACATAGCTTTTTGTCCAGACTTTCTTCTAGAGCATGCGGAAGCTTAAAGTTTGTCACCCAGATGCTGTGATGGGATAGAAATGGATCACATTGTACTACAGAGATTGAAAGCCCAGGGTGTTTTAAAAGACAGCTGTTAGGGTCAAAGCCAGAGCAAATACAACAAGATAGACCATTCAGGTAAGACTCAGATCTAGAGGGGATAGAGAGGCTAAATCCAGGCATTCAGCACAAAGGAAGAAACGACTTATACCACATCACTTTAAGAATGTACAGAAGGCACAGTAAGAGGTCATGCATGGAGACCCTGTTGCAGGACCTTTTGAATTGTGAAAGTGTGTGGAGAGGTAGAAGCTGAGAACCTCAAACTAGCTCAGAGGAGATCAAAACTTTGAACTTATCCTTTAGTTAAATATGATCAGTATGTCTAATCTGTATATTTAAGCTATTTTCACACCCAGTGATAGTTTTAAATATTTATAGCTGGGATAATAATCGTAATATAGAACAAAGTTGTGTATCTGATTTTTCAAATGTTACCTGTCTTTATTAATTTCTCTAAGTCTCCAGTCAGGCCTTATCCAAACGAACATTTTTTCTCCAGTCAGACCTTATCCAAACGAACGTTTCTCATATAACTCTTGGTTTATGATTTCTTATGGTTGTGACTTAAGTTATCTCAGTATTGATTAGGGTAAATACAATGTATGTTAATATCTATTTAAGATATTAAATATTCTTCTATTCAGGAACTACAGACTTTAGAATAGACTGTGATTGCCCCCAAGATCAGGAGTCTGTCATCCATACTTCTGCAACCTTTAAAGTAACCATTACTTTTAAAACATGACTGCCCCTCTTGAACCATGGAAATAAATTAAACAATTATTTATGAAGTATATAGAACTTTGAACGTGCTTATTCAAATATAATCTCTTTTAATCCTAACTATAGTAATTATTACAATCTCCATTCTATGAGTAGGAAAACTGAACCCTAAGATCAGAATTTTGTTATCATTATGAGTATTTATAAACACATACAAAAATAGAGGAATCACTCTTCATTTAACCATTATCCATATTCCACATTTGAAAATTGATAGTCTTACTTGCTTCAGTGTCCCTTTGTTTCTTAAATTATTGATAAAACATATTATTTCATAACCCCTACAAAATTAGAACAAATTTCTAAAAAAGATGACCATTTTCTTATAGAACCAATATGTTTTTGTCACAACTAGCAAATTAAAAATAATTCACTGATATCATTATATACCCAGTCCTTAGTAAAATTTTCATGATTATCTTTTTATAGTTGGTTTGTTTGAATCAGGATATATCATTCCTCTGATACAGTGTTTGTTCTACTATATACAGAGATCTTCAAATCAATAAATCAATTAACCAGAAAAAACTTAATGATATGCCTATTCAGAAAAAATATTTTACATTTCAACTCTTATGTGTAACACTTTGCTAGAGAAGTAACATGGCTCTACCCTGCCAAACCTTTTACCACTAATTCTATATTCATGAAATTGCATTGACAGCCATACCAGAGGAATAGTTCAAATGTCGCACTGCTTCTAAAAATATCACTGTAGATAATGAGACAAAAAGACATACTCCAATGTCATTAAAAACAACTCAAGATAAAGGTGAATCTAAAGAAAACTTTAAAAAAGGAGAAAGTACTTGGAAGACCAAATCAGAACATTCAAAAAAAAATCAAAACATTGTAAAGAATGATTTATAATATTAAAATTATTTATCTGATTAAATAAATATTAAATAATTTTTAAATGTTAAGTAGTTTTTATCTGATTGAACAAACATTAAGTAGTTAACTATCTTGATCTACTCATGAAGATATTAAGAGCATAGGCTTTGAAGACAGGCTTAAGACTATACTTGGCCCAAAACTAGCTTTGTGACTTTGGGCAAGATTATTAACCTCTAGAAACCTCGGGATTTTGTTCTTTTGTATTCCTTTTGTTTTGTTTTCAGAGGTTTTTTTTTAGTATTAATAATGGAGAAAATAACAATACTTAACTCACACAGTTTTTGATGAGAGTTGTGTGCCAAAATATCTGTAAAAGTGATGAATAGAGCTCCTGGAATAAATTCTATGCTCACTAAACCCTAGCTATTATTATGATAGTAGTAGTATTTTATGCTCTGTATTATAAATTAATCTATAAAATAAAATAAATAACCATCCAAACCAAAGACATCAAAAGAAAACTGCAGACCAACATTCCTTATGATTATGAATGCTAAAATCCTCAAAATACTAGCAAGCCAAATCTGTCAACATTTAAAGGGAATTATACACCATAGCCAAGTGGGATTTATTCCAGGGGTGCAATGTTGGTTTAACATCTCAAGATCAATTAATGTAATACATAATATCAATAGAATAAAAAATAAATATCACATGATAATCTTAAAAGATGTAGGAAAAAAATTGGCAAAATTCAATACCCTTTTGTTATAAAACACTCAACAAACTAGGAATAGAGGTGAGTGCCTTCAATACGATAAATGGTGTCTATGAAGAACTTACTGCTAACATCTTACTTAATGGTGAAAGAGTAGATGCTTTTCCTTTAAGATCAGGAATAAGAGAAGGATGTCTGCTCTTGCCACTTGTATATATATTCAATATAATACTGGACGCACAATATATAATACTTATATATTCAATATAATACTGGAGGCACAATAAAGTTGTGCTAAAGAATTAAGTTGGACCCTTACCTCACATCACATACAAAAATTAACCAAAGACTTAAATTTAAGAACAAAAACTATTAAACTCTTAAAGGAAAACATAGGAGTAAGTCTTCATGACCTAGGATTTGACATTCTTATATGACACCAAAAGCAACAGAAAAAAAAGCAGATAAATTGGACTTCATCAAAATTAAAAACTTTTGTGCTTCAAATGACACCATACATGTTTACTCTTAGTGGACATGTATGTTTTTCCAAATTCACTTTTTGGCTTTTCAAGAATGCTGATACAAACAGCCTTGTGAATGTATAATTTTATGTATACCTGAAAGTACCTCTGTAGATAGATTCATGAAACTGATGTATCTCTGAGTCAGAGTATGTGCATCTTCACTGATGTGTGCTGCAAAATTTCTCTCTAATTGACTGTACCTGTTTCATTTCCAAATAGTTTTTTCAACTATGCATGATGATCCTACTCTTGGCAACACAAATATTTTTGTGGTCAAACTCACATTTTAATTTACATTTTTCTGATTACAGTGAGGCTGGACATCATTTTTCGTTTGTTTTATTCATCTGAATTGCTTCTATTAAATTTCACATCTTTTAAAAATTTTAATGAGTTTGAATTTCTAAAGTAAAATGTAGAATGCAATACATATGTATGTGTGTGTTTTTGTGCATCTCTTATATTAAACGAGAAATTCAGGAAGGAAATATACCAAACTGTTAAACATAGTTACTTCTGAAGAAGCTAGTAGGATCTGCACACAGTAAAGTGTTAAGTGAGATGGCCGTGTTTTAAAATTTTTTAAATAAGATTTTTAAAGTAAATATTGATACCAAAATATTAAAAGAATAAATTTCACCAGAATGTTTCTAGAAATAAATTTTTTAAAGTATTGTTGCCTATTATTATTTTATTTGCATTTAAAGGACTCTTACATAAAGAGACTTAAATCTTAAGTTCTGAGAAATTTTATTATTTTACCTATTTTATTATCTGCTTCTCCCACCCCATACTCCCACTTTTTCTTTGTTCTCTCTTTCTGGTTCTCCTACTACATAGTTATTAGAACTCCTGGACCGATTTCCTTGTCTCAACTTTTTCTACTTTGTGCCTTTATAACTGTGTTTGGAAAGAATACCTTGGCTCAATGTTCCAGTCCACTAACTCATTTTTCAGTATTTCCATTCTATTAGTCATCCCATCTATTAAGGTGAGGTTTCTTTCAGTAAATATGGTTTTAATGTCAAAAAGAGATCTAATTGCTTATTTTGTCCTCAGCAATCTGTTCCTTTCTTATCCATTAATTTCTTCCCTGATGATATTAATTATACTTATTTCAAAGTTTACCTTCTGTTTACCCTTGGGGTTAGTTCTGTTTATTGTTTTTGTTTTACTCAAATATTTGGTGATTCTTGATCATCTATTCATGTTTATAGATGAAAGTAGACGTTCATCAGTCTAGCTGGTTAGAATATATTTTTTCAATCTGAATGATAATTCCTGTGCTGCTGACAATCAATGCAATTTTTATTACAGGGTCCCTGACTTTGGTGTTCTTCCAGAATGCTAGAAAGTCCATCTAGCAGATTTTCCATAGGTTATGCAAATGGTTTGTTTTCTGGCTGCGTGAGTTCTCAGTCCTGGTAGTGTTGTATATAGTTCCCTCAGGGGCACATTTTTGGACTGTTGTTTCTGACAATCAGCTTCATCTGCTATTTGATTTCAGGGATGGATGCTTCAAAATTGCTATATACTGATTGAAGAAAATACTCTTTCTAGACTTATTGTGAATGCACACACACACATACACACACACTTCTTAGGAATGACAGAAAAATATGACAGAATATTTACCCAATTCCATACAGATGAATATATATATATATACATGTATATATATATGAAATAAAACCACAAGTGTTCACTTCTCATCTGGACTCAATCCCTTTAAATATTCACCATTTTCATAGACATTAGTTATTATAATTGAATATATGTGCTAAAATATAAATTTCCTTTTATAGATAAAACATGTTCAAATGCTTGCTGTTTCCTTTCATTTAGTGTAAAAGGAAATGTTCTTTCCTTCCTTTGTTTTTTTCTCTTCCTTTATTTGTTTTCCATTTTTCCTTCTTTCTTCCTTTGTTGTCTATTCATCTCCCACAGAGAAAAAAGGGGGAAATATTTGCATTTTAAATTTAAGCAAAAATGGTGACTTGAAAATGATCCTTGTTCTCTATGTCAAATTCTTTTGTTTTGAGCAGAAATTTAAGGAAATTTCTTGGTCTCTTTGAGTTTTGTTTTCCTAAAAGGAAAGTTATGATAGAAAAGTTTTTTAGTCATAATTGTGGAATTGATAAGATTTTGTTATCCCCTCTGAATACAGTATCAAATAATAGCTTTAGATATAGCTTCATATTTTTAAAATTTTATTTATTTTTTTATATAGCAGGTTCTCATTAATTATCTATTTTATACATATTAGTGTATATATGTCAATCCCAATCTCCCAATTCATCCCACCACCATCACCCCCACTCCAATTTCCCACTTTGGTGTCTATATGTTTGTTCTCTACATCTGTGTCTCTATTTATGCCTTGCAAACTGGTTCATCTGTAACATTTTTCTAGATTCCACATATATGCATTAATATACAATATTTGTTTTTCTCTTTTGGACTTACTTCACTCTGTATGACAGTCTCTAGGTCCATCCACATCTCTATAAGTGACCCAGTTTTGTTCCTTTTTATGGCTGAGTAATATTCTATTGTATATATGTACCATATCTTCTTTATCCATTCGCCTGTTGATGGGCATTTAGGTTGCTTCCTGGCTATTGTAAATAGTGCTGCAATGAACATTGAGGTGCATGTGTTTTTTTTTGTTTTTTTGTTTGTGTGTGTGTGTGTGTGTGTGTTTGAATTATGGATTTCTCTGGGTAAATGCCCAGTAGTGGGATTGCTTGGTCATATGGTAATTCTATTTTTAGTGTTTTAAGGAACCTCCATACTGTTCTCCATAGTGGCTGTATGAATTTACATTCCCACCAACAGTGCAAGAGTGTTCCCTTTTCTCCACACCCTCTCCAGCATTTATTGTTTGTAGACATTTTGATGATGGCCATTCTGACAGGTGTGAGGTGACACCTCACTGTAGTTTTGATTTGCATTTTTCTAATGATTAGTGATGTTGAGCATCCTTTCATGTTTGTTGGCAATCTGTATATCTTTTTTGGAGAAATGTCTATTTAGGTCTTCTGCCCATTTTTGGATTGGATTGTTTGTTTTTTTAATATTGAGCTGCATGAGCTGTTTATATATTTTGGAGATTAATCCTTTGTCCATTGATTGGTTTGCAAATATTTTCTCCCATTCTGAGGGTTGTCTTTTTGTCTTGTTTATGGTTTCCTTTGCTATGCAAAAGCTTTTAAGTTTAATTAAGTCCCATTTGTTTATTTTTAAAAAGATCTTGCTGTGGTTTATGTCAAAGGGTGTTTTTCCTATGTTTTCCTCTAATATTTTTATCATGTCTGGTCTTACATTTAGGTCATTAATCCATTTGGAGTTTATTTTTGTGTATTGTGTTAGGGAGTGTTCTAATTTCGTTCTTTTACATGTAGCTGTCCAGTTTTCCCAGCACCACTTATTGAAGAGACTATCTTTTCTCCTTTGTGTATCCTTGCCTTCTTTGTCATAGATTAGTTGACCATAGGTGCATGGTTTATCTCTGGGCTTTCTGTCCTGTTACATTGATCTATATTTCTGTTTTTATGCCAGTATCATGTTGTCTTGATTACTATAGCTTTGTAGTGTAGTCTGAAGTCAGGGGATCTTATTCCTCCAGCTCCATTTTTTTCCCTCAAGATTGCGGTGGTATTCGGGGTCTTCTGTGTCTCCATACAAATTTTCAGATTTTTTATTCTAGTTCTGTAAAAAATGCCATTGGTAATTTGATAGGGATTGCATTGAGTCTGTAGATTGCTTTGGGTAGTATAGTCATTTTCACAATATTGATTCTTCCAATCCAAGAACATGGTATATCTCTCCATCTGTTTGTGTCATCTTTGATTTCTTTCATCAGTGTCTTATATTTTCAAATCTGTTTCAAACCTTTGATGTAAAACTAACTATACCTTTAGATCTGTGGTATTGTACATCATCATTTTAAAAGCTTAGCTTAAAGCAGAATTACAGGGACTTTATAGGATGCTTCTCTCTTCATTCTCTTCTCTCCCGGTTTGCCTTAGTAGCAGAGTTTGAGCACATTTCAGCTGTAATCAGAAGTGTAGGAACAAACAGCCAATAAAATGTTTCCAATTTGCTCATCAGAGAACTTTGAGAACGAAGAGCTTAAAATCTTCCAAAGCCTCAGGAGTTTTTAATTCTTAAAATTAATATTTCCCCTGGCATACTGAAACATGTACATCTGCTAGACTGCATATTTTAATGAGCTAATGTCTACCATATGCCATCTGCAATCTGCACTCACCCTCCCTGCTTTGGTGTCTGTAATATTAATGGCTTAAGCAGACATTACCTTCAGCAGTCACAATCGTAAACATGCAGTTTGCTATTCAGCTCCCATTTGTCACATTGTCACTTAAGAAAGGAAAGTGATTTCCCTCTCCCCTCAGCTCTGGCAACTGGTAAAACTTATTAAAATGGCCAGAACATTTTTACTGTTCTACAGTTCCTGAGTTTCTCAGCCAATAATATTTGTATGAATACCTGCCACAATACTTGACACTTCTTGATACTTCTCACATCCATTCTTTTATCTCTGCCTCCACCGCTGCTACCTTATTTCAGGTAACCATCAACTGTCACTTGGATCACTGCAACAGCCTCCTAATTCCTCTGCCTCCAGTCTCATTCCATTTATCCCCCACGTTGCTATCAGAGCATTCTTTATAATGCAGCAATCTTATTATTGCTACTTGATCCAACTCTTCCACTGGCCTCAGAATAAGTTTGTAATTCCTCAACATGGCATCCATGACCCTTGTCTTTGAAGCATTTTGTTCTCCAACTTCATCCCTCATTATTCCCTACTTACTCTCTTCAGATTCTAAATATGCAAATCCATAAGTAGTCTCCCTCTCAAAATATTCTCTCTGATCTCTAAATCCTTGTATATGCTGCTGCTTCTGCCAAGACTTCTCTCCCCAAATTCCCACTTTTACCAAGAAATCCCGTAATCTTCAATTGATACCTTATGTGAATCCAAAGCACCCTGCATTCACCACACTTTGCTGTAATTGTCTGCTTATATTCTCTTCTTCTATAATCCAAGGTAAACTGTTTATAAGTCAGTATTAAGCATTATTCGCCATTATTTCTCAGTCCTTAGTATAGTTTTGACTTACAGAAGGTGTTCAATAAATGTGTCAACAGGATGCTAAAGTTAAGCATATTTCTAGAGTTGTACCGTCCTTGAAAACCATCTGAATAGCTACTAAAGATTTCCTACCCAAATGCATTTCTTTACATTTTATGAATGGATTCAGTCACAAAAATATTCTTCATGATCTTATAAGACCCTATATTTTGGTCTGATATAAATAACTCCATTTTATGGAAATAATATAACATTTAACAAATGGATAAGCATCATGTGCTAATATAAAAAAATGAATATTTGAAGAACTATTGGTATCATAGTAGTGAATTTATACTATCTTCCAGGGAATGTGCTCAGTACTGGAGCTACAAACATAAATAAAAGATGGTCTTTATTCATTAATGAGTCCAGGCCAGCATGGAGATCTTTACTCACAAAATAGTCCTGATAAGTAAAATAGTGATACTGATTACAATAATGATAATTATGGTAGCTAACCTGTAATGAGGCCTCACTATGGACCAAGATCGCCTCTAAGTGTATTAGTTTACTGTATTGACTCAACATTCACAACAACCCTACAAGTTAAGTTCTATTACTTTACCCATTTCAATGACTTTTGCTACATTGGAGTGGTTTAAGGAAAGTTGTGAAATGAAAAGGTGTCTATTCAACTCTTTGAGTAAGGTTTGCTGTTAAGAATTGCAGAGAAATACAATGTTAAGCAGAAGGAGATGTGGGAATAAGGTGAGCGGCGTAATAAACTAGATGAGCTAGTAACATAGAAAATGTCTGTCTGGAAATGGGATGAATAAAATTGATTTTTGGAGGCAGTGTTATTATTTTAGATGAATGATAATTGTCAAGTAATTGGGTAGTGACTGATGCACACAAAGAGAGATACGATTATTTGTAGGAAACTGGGGTGAATACTCTTGTACTACTTGTCATAAGGCCTTACATGGCATAGAAACAGATAACTGTTCTGTTCAAAGGATATTTTTTTTATAAAGTTAGCTTTTCCAACTTTTAAAAAAATTAATTAATTAGTTAATTTTTGGCTGCGTTGGGTCTTCGTTGCTGTGCATGGGCTTTCCTTAATTGTGGCAAGTGGGGGCTACTCTTCATTGCAGTGTGCGGGCTTCTCATTGCGGTGGCTTCTCTTGTTGCAGAGCACGGGCTCTAGGTGTGTGGTCTTCAGTAGTTGCAGCAAGCGGGCTCAGTAGTTGTGGCATGTGGGCTTAGTTGCTCGGCGGCATGTGGGATCTTCCTGGACCAGGGATCAAACCTGTGTCCCCTGCATTGGCAGGTGGATTCTTAACCACTGCACCACTAAGGAAGTCCCCCAAAGGATATTTTAAAACAACGTTTTATCTAAATATAGGCCTATGTGAATAATAAAACTTTTACATTTGTCCTTGAAAGTGAAATATTAATATGCGTTTATCAATTCATGACACATTTATATGCATATATACACATTAATATCTCTAAACAATATCTCCATTTTAGAATGAGTTTTCTTACATTTTGCTTTGTTAAGTAATTTCTCAGTATTGTAAAGTAAAACATATGCACACACTCACAACCATTTGAAAAAGACTGTCTGATTTCTCCTTAAATTTTCTAGCACATTTTTTAGAGGTAAGAAAGACCTAGGGAGTTTCCATGACTTGCTTGAAATGTCGGTTTGTGGTAAATTTGAATCCCCTCCAGTTGTTCACACACTAGCATGTACCTTAACCTTTTCTCAACCATGAGTTCTCTTATTGGAAATTAAAAATATATGTGGATTCATTTATGTATACGTTGTCCTTAACAGTAAGACTTTTAAATAGAGTAAATGTGAGGCAGTCTGAGTTACTAACTAAACGAGTCATTGTTCTGCAGACTTATGAAATGGGGTGTACCTCTGAGTCACTTTCGTTTTCACCTTTGTTCTTCTGTCTGTGATGTGCTAGCAATCAGTCACATTCACTCTCCCTCATGAAAATATATTGTTGTTGCCCTTCAGCTCTCTCCTCATAGCCTGGAAGCCCCAGGAGACATTTAAAAGACAAAGATCAATCTGCTTTTAGAATGTTAGAAGATTGCATTACCCATGACGCACATTGGTATCACAGCAGGATATAACGGACCTCTAAATCCTAAGGCTTAGAAGTTGGCTTTTTTCAAGAACATATGACCCAAGTCACCCTATCCATTCCCATAACAGCCTCTCTCACATAATAATCAATTTCAACCCACTGAGCATCCAAGTGAATCCACAGATATGCAATCTGTAAGTTACACCATAGAAAAGAATCTACTTGTGTCATGCTTCTGTAACCACACAGTTACACATCTTCCTGCAATTATACCCTCTTCATGGAACTAGATCGTACAGCACTGTAACTCCAGATAAGTTCAGTGGGACAAAAAATTTAAAAATTAAAAATTTCAGCCAAACAGAATCAGGTTCCCCTGGTACAAATTTATATTATTCAACTCATAACTAGTTACATATATCCTCTTGAAAAATAATAGCAAGTTTACACAGAATTTATACAGTGTAAATACATAGTTCTGCAGTGGAAAACCCTCCAGCAGCCCAGTTGCCAAAAATATAGGCTATATTGGAAAATAGGTTTGAAAGGTTCAGGAGTGTCCTTAGAATACATTTTAAAGCACTAAGGCTAGCCATAGTTCATTCCAAATGTTTCTTTAAGGCCCTATCAATATAATAACTCAAAAGATGAATAAATAAGAAGTATTACATAAGTGAATAAAAATCATGTTTTAGTTGAAAAAGTTTTCTGTGAAAGAGAAAGCTAAAAAGCAATGAACTCCCTGTTCCACAAAAACAATTTTTTTTATGTGTAGTCATGTGGTGCTCAGGTAGCCCACACAATATTGAGCATGAAGTAAATAAACATTCAAGCTGCTGCTGTCAAAAAGACAGAAAATACCATAATGCTACATATGATGTTCAGATTCCAAGAAATAACTCATAATGATATAAGCATGCATGCTATAAAGAGAGCTGCAGTATCACTCAGCCATTTCTATTCATTTGAAACGCAAGCAGAGAGAATATGCCAAGCAATTTACAGGGAAGTGAGCCCTTTTCTAGAAAGCAGTTTATTTACTGTATCGTACCACCTTAATATTTTGCTTTAACGATGTCCACAAACTCTTTTGGCTGCTGATGTGACAAGCAAGAAACTTAGAGTTAAGGCATATGTTAAAGATACAGTTTCCAGAATGAACAAAAACTACTCCATATACAGCATACAGGTGATGTATTATCACCAATTTGTCAGAGAGGAGGAGCTGCAGACAGATACTAATATCTTTCATATGTCTTTTAGTCATCTATTTCATAGGTTAATACTATCAAAAGTGTGTATAGTTTTTAATGTTTTAAAATTCATCTCTAAAGATCCTTTTGTGGTCTTTATAACGATCCCAAATAAAGAAACCAAGAATACTTTGAAATACTGAATTTCTGGATTCTCTGGACCATTCTTGATATTAGTGCCCAGAATAAGCACAAGTATAGAAGAGCAGCAACATTCTCAGAGTGCTGGCTTATTATAAAAGTCACACACGCCCATGGTAGAAATTTTTTTTAAAATATGTAAACATAATTAAGAAATTAATAGTGATCTGTATTCTCTCCATCTGGAGATGTTGGTATAAATCTCTCCCATCTTTTTTGTTATGAATATATACATTTCTATTAATTTAAAACATTAACAAAATATACTTATGACTGCACCATTCCCTTCATTAAATGCAAATATTATATATTGATGCTATTTATTTCTCAACAATATACAATCACATATATCATCTAAATTTTTAAAAATAACATGTTTATAAATGACTGTCTCCAGGCATGTGAGCAAGAAAATGAGAGATGAAGACATAGAAATTGCCAAGTATGATACCCTTGAAATATATACACATATATTTTCCTCATATGTATATTTATGAGAAAGAGAATCTCTGACTAGATTGTTTGCAATAAAGAGAATAATGCTTTTAGAAAGCTACGTGGGATTAATAAAATTATGTCATGCAATAAAGATTTTAGATCTAATATTATAAGTGATAAAATAAAAGTGCATCTATGTATGTCTCAATGATAGAAAATGGCAAGAGGTAGAAAATATTTGGATAAAGTAATAGAATGAAAATTCCACTGAGTATACATATAATCTGCAACTAGAAAAATAGATGTATAGAGTTCATTAAAACTTCAGGAGGCATCAATGTTCCAAAATTTCTAGGAGGGAAGTGGTGACTTGAAATTGTTAGCAAGTGCAAAAAAATGTGAAATAGAGGAGGAAACATCAACATATCTTGCTGCTGCATGAAAGAATACTGAATACTTGTGAAGATAATTAAGAATACGTGTTATTTTCCTGAATAGGTCTTCAACACTGATGAGATTGGTCTATTATAAAACTCCTTGTTGATTGTATATTGATTTGAAAGGTGTGTGCAGGGGGTGGGAGGAATAGCTTTAAAGCAGCAAAACTCTATTTTTGGAGTTAATGCTTCAGTAGACTTTAAGAAAAATCCTATAATTCTCTAGAATTCTAAACATTTTTCTTTTGTGATGAAAGGAAATTAATCTACCACTCCTTGAGTTAAATTTTTAAAAAAACAAATATCTTTACCTAGTTGAATATATAATTAAAATATGTTTAATTTATTAAGTTGAACATGATTTAACAGACAAGTTGCACCAAAAGTTTTGCTAAATCTGTACAATGCTCTTATTCACTTATTGTCGTGCTATGCTTATCTTATGTTTGAGATCTTGTTTCTTTCAAGCAAGATTTTATTCCTTCAATTTATAGACCATAAGATGGTCAAAGCATTTAAGAGCTACCAAAGAAGGGTATCTGCTTAACCATATAGCAGATTTAATTAATAAATGATCCTCAATTCACACTTAAAGAATTTTTGCCTTAACAAAAATTAAATGATTTATGAATAAATTAATCAATGCACTCTTGATTAAACATATTAGAAACTATGGAATGAAGCCACATCTAGTGTTTAAGCTTTTTCTTCAGCAGCAACAGATTAAAACATTGAAACATCCACATAACTTCGGGGTTGTGCTTTAAGTCAGTTCAAATTCCTTACCTACTAGACACTTGCTCTCAGGAATCATCAGAGGAGTAGAGTACTTCAAAGCATGGCTGGCATCACTGAATGATGATGTGGTGTAAAAGAAAGTTATGGGAATAAATATGAGGCTGACTCCGAAACACTTAGGTTGAGTGATTCCTTATTCCAGGCTTCAAACCTCCCTGATGAAGCAGTGGAAATCAATCATTTCCTCAGCACGATGCTTGACCTTCAGAAAAGGGTTGAATGATTTTCTGCAACTTTATAAAGAGGTGCAAAGAGACCTTCATTATCAGTCTGCTCAGCTTATAAGTCATGTTTTTACCTAAAGTGATCTTGAAAGAACCTTCAGAGGAACAGAGATGAGAATCTGATTAAAATAGCATCTGATTAGCCATCCTTGACTCAGTCTTCCCCAAATTTCCAAAAAATATACCAGTGAAGACACAGAAAGGGATAAAATCTCATCAAAACACTGAGAAATAATACTAAGTTTTTCACTAGATTCTTTAAGGAAATTCCACTAAATACATGAATGACCTATAGAGTTGAATAATGAAGCACAACTCTAGGAAATTCATGATTTAGTGCCTATCAGAGAGCAAACCTGTCCCCCTTGGGCCTCCCACTATATGAATCCTGATTCAAAGGCTCAGTACAGCCTTTTCTCTATATTACACCCCAAATTATCCACTGAATTATATTTAAACATACATTCCTGAGCCCAGTAAAAGAAGTTTTAAATAAAGGTGTATAAACTTTATATATATATATATATATATATATATATATATATATATATATACACTCCTTATATATTTTAATAAGCATCCTAGGTGATTCTTTGGCACACTAAAGTTTGAAAACCACTACTCTATGTCATAAGAATTCTTCTTTAAAAAATAAAAGTTAAAAAATAGTAGTATACAGGTAATACAAACTCTGACCACAGGAATATGACAGGAGTAACATTTCTTTGAATTTTCCCTATTTGCCACCACCATTTAGCCCTCAGATTCTGTTTATATATAGCTTTCATGAAGACTTTCTCTATTAATGTTGACATGGAGATTCAATAAGGAATCTTCTTATTTTTCAGTACTTCTAGATAAAGCCCCATCAATCTGTCATTCAAGTCCCAAGAAACAATTAGCTTTACATTAGCTTACAGAGAATAAATAAAGATTAAAAAATCATCAGAAAGCGTATGCTTTGACAGAAGATATAAATTTGTCAGAGATCCAGTTTAAGATCAGGCGTAGCAATTTCTTAATATGCAAGCTAGAAGGTGAGTTTAGTGTTGGTTCTGCTCAGATTAACAAAATTAGAAGAGCCAGTTATCCCTTAACTTTGTAAAAAGCTTATTTCTCCCATCTTAGTCATGGAAAAAATATATAAAACTTCTGTATGATCCAGTAGGCTTTTAAAACTATGATCTCCTATAGTCATATAATGTAAAGTCTCATCAAAAGAGCTAAGACCCTGGGCTATTCATCTGAAGACCATATCTGTATGTTAAAGAAAATAACACTTTCAAATACAGGTGCTATTTTCTTCTCACTGAAAGCATATATCAGAAAGTTCATCAAATGCAAAATACTCAGTATGACTAAGTATCAGCTAAACTGAAGATCATGTTTGCATAGCTCACCTACAACTTATCGATGCAGTCCTAATTAAATCATGCCAAACCAGTTCATAGAGATAAGGGCATCTGTAGGGACTCTGGATAAAAATGTTACTAAGGCAATCCTCAGGGCTAAATCACCCTGATAAGGATGAGGTGCTGAATTATTTGGGAGGAAAGTTCAGTAGTTAATGATGTGGAGCGGTCAGAATGCCATTGTTCAGGTTAGCTCGAAGGAACACCAGTTTGTGGACAGGAAGTGTAGTCAGGATAATTCAATGACAGGTTGTGCTATTCTTGATGAGAGCAACATCTCCCCTGCTTCCTCCTTCCTTTGGTTGGCACTGAAACCAAGAGGACCAGTAGGAGATCTAGAAGGAATAAATAGATGAATAAATGTAAAGCCCAACGAACAGTAATGAAAACCAAACACCAAAACCAAAACTGTGGTAACATCATTGAAGAAATATATCAGTTTAATTCTACTTATTGTGATGTGAATATTTTTAACAAGCATCTCCAATAGTATATTTGGATCGATCCAACTAATCATTGGAGAATCAGAACTTTTAAAATTTCTGATTTTAAAACTGGTTCACTGGGTAAGAAGATTTGTATTCATGAAAGACATATAACTTAGATGAATTATATGTTTTCTCAGACTGGTTCAAGCGTTGTCTGAATTTAAAGCAGGCTCAAAATTGGTGTCTCTTAAATGTGAGTTGGGTTCTCTTTTACTATAGAAAGACCTCATAAATCTATGTGTGTGTGAGATTAGTAACTGGGAGTGCATAATAAGTACCTGAATGAATAAAAAGGAAATATAATCCATGCGGAGTAGGCAGAAAGGGCAGGAATACTTGTGAGGTATTAGGACAATGAAATGTGTTTAAAACAGCACAACCTTTTCACACCCCTTCAACTGTAGCTGTAACCTACAATGCACCAAAAAAATGAGGTTAAGTGGAAAGCTGTGTTTAAAAGCAAGATTCATCACTATAAATGCTTTGAATGCTCTTAAATACATTTTGATGCATTTGAAGCTCCAGAGTCTGTGTGAAATGCATTACTGTGGATTTAAATTAAAGATATATGTGCATATGATAACTATTTGCTCAAGGGCTAATTACCTTTGATTTTTTTAATCTTTTAATTGATGAGATCAGGAAAGCTTTCCTGGAGGTATTACAGTTGATATTTCTCTTGAAAAATCAGTAAAATTTCAACATATAGAATTGACAAATTTTAGAATATGGAAAAAAAAATGCAAGCAAAGCCATGGGTAAAGAATATGGAGCTTAGAAAAGCAATTCTGAACAGGGAGGAATGTGAGGTAAGGCTAAAAATATGTACTAAGGCTTTTCTGTAAAGTGACTTAATTCAGTTAGGCAAAATAATCAAAGTTTGAGGCCACTGGAGGCATCTAGGTAACCTTCACAGATCACAGATCACAAGTACTGGCTGCCCTCAGAAGGCAGTCAGCCAAACACTGTGTGATCAGGAAAACCTACCAGCCTAGTCACCTGAATGGCTTAAATGGAAGAACTCTGTAATATAGATACAGAGTTAAGAGTAGTCAAGACAGGAGGAAAAGCATCAGCACCAGAGTGAAAAGTGATATGGTACAGATTGGAAGGGGAGACTGAGAGAAGGTCCTCAGGAAATAAGCCAGCTAGAAAAGGTCAAATTAAAACGGTGACACCACCTCTCTTCTCGCTCCATCTTCTACAGCTCAATGTAGCTCTGCTTAAAGATTCTTACTTAGCAAGATTCTGTGAAATAACCATGTTTATTTTTCTATTAGTAAAAAATTTTAGTGGCCCTCTATATAATTATTTTGTCATATCCATAAGCACTCCGGAATTAGAGTTACTATGAATTAATGATGGTTATAATACAATAATATCTGTAGTATTGGACTGATTTATTTCTGAACACAAGTGTTGGTTTTAATTATTTTGTAAAAATTTAAAGCAATTCAATCCTTGATTATAAGTCAAATACATCTAATCAATTTGAGCCTGGGGATAGCAATCTGGGTAGGATTCTTTTTTTTTTTTTTTCATTAATTAATTTTTGGTTGCATTGGGTCTTCATTGCTGCGCATGGGCTTTCTCTACTTGCGGTGAGCAGGGGCTACTCTTCGTTGCAGTGAGTGGGCTTCTCATTGTGGTGGCTTCTCTTGCTGTGGAGCATGGGCTCTAGGCGCACAGGCTTCACTAGTTGTGGCTCATGGACTCAGTAGTTGTGGCACGTGGGCTCAGTAGTTGTGGCGTACAGGCTTAGTTGCTCCGCGGCATGTGGGATCTTCCCGGACCAGGGCTCGAACCCATGTCCCCTGCATTGGCAGGTGGATCCTTAACCATTGCGCCACCAAGGAAGCCCTGGGTAGGATTCTTAAGTTTCTTTTATCTCAAGAATACTTTCTTGACCTTCAGATCCCCCAAATTTTACAACTTTCTTTCCTCTCCCTCACAGGGATAATTCTACAACGGTTTGTCTGCATATTATATCATTCTCCAGTTTCAATCAATCACAAAAAGTCTATCTATTCTATTTCTCAACCCTCTTTTCCAACCTTACATATCTCTCTATCCTCCACCTATGTCCATAATATGGGCCATTAGCTTTTCTGCTCTTGGATTATTGTAATAGCTTCCTAACTGGTTTTACCTGTCTTCAGATTTGCTCGCCTCTAATCCAGTCTTGAAACTACAGCAAGAATTTTTTTTTTCCTAAAATTTAAATCTGATTATCCATCACCTGTTTAAAATTTGTAATAGTTTAAAGGTCTCAATATACCACAGTATACTCTGACCCCTGCATTTCTCGGGCCATACCTCTCACCGCTACCCTTTCACACTCTATCTTCCAGGCACATTTATCATTTTCACTTATCAGAGCAGGCCATGCTCTCTCACATCTCTAGGCCCTTCAAAATTTGAAGCCCTTCAGTCCTTGCTGCTCTGCCTAACTCCATCTTATTATATAGGATTCATTTAGACAACATCCTGCAGCCTTATGACACTCTGTACTTTCCACATTACAAATCTCGCTACTCTTTGTTGTAAATTGCCTCTTTGGATCTCCACTAGACTCTTAATTCCAAGAGGGCAGGATCTGTCTTATTCACTAGGGAATTTTCATCTCCTAAACCAGTTCTTGATACATAGTAGCACTCAATAAATGTTTCTTAATTAAATTAACAAATGAGTGGGAAAACAGAAAAGTCCTTAAGGTATCCAGTGACTGTGCTGTGTTCATCATTAATCAAAAGAAGTATGGGTTCCAAGAATGAGATGAAATTTCAGAATACAATGGCCTTAAGGGATAGAACACCTAGAAGATATTTAAAACACACATATACACACATACCACAGAGTAAACGACTTCAAACTGCAACAAATGCCTGAATTGCATTTGTTTGCTTCAAGTAAATTTAAAGACCTTTCAAATCTGACTATAACTATTACATGATATTCTAAATATTAAGTGAAAGATCTAAGAAAAAGGAGGCTGAAATAACTGAATGTGAATAAGAACAAACACTATCAAACGTCCTCATTAAAAAAATCTCCTTTAAAGGTTAGCCTTGCTCTTTGCTTTAATTTTCTTTGGATTTAACAAGCCAAATATTGCAAGCTGTTTCTCAGAAAGTAAAAGCAATCACTCAAAACTCAAAATCCGTTTAAGAAGATTAAAATATTACACTTTCACCATGTATCAAAAACACCACTACTGGGTTTCCCTGGTGGCGCAGTGGTTGAGAATCCGCCTGCCGATGCAGGGGACACGGGTTCTTGCCCCGGTCCGGGAAGATCCCGCATGCCGTGGAGCGGCTGGGCCCGTGAGCCATGGCCGCTGAGCCTGCGCGTCCGGAGCCTGTGCTCCGCAATGCAAGAGGCCACGGCAGTGTGAGGCTCGCGTACCGCAAAAAAAACCCCACTACTACTACTGCTGCTACTACTACTACTACGGCTACCACCTCCACCATCACCATGGATCCTCCCCTGATAACTTGTCTTTGTGTCTCCAAGTCCTCATCAGTAAAGTTCTAACATGGAAGATACCAATATAATAGGTTATTTCAACAGGAATCTTGGATAGATGAGGAATTAGGAAGCTGCTCACCAATTAAAGAGTTTACACAAATTATTCCTGATACAGTATAATGAATGTTTGGCTCTGACAGCCCGTGCACATTCACCTAGATTTTCAGTGAGTCTGCTGCTACAATCATTCAGATGTTACACTCACATATTCATATTTTGCTCACTCACTTTCAAAAATTCCCATTCATTTCACATATATTTCAGTAGGCATTACCACTCAGAAAGACTGAAAACAAATCTACAGTTCTAGAAACTTAATTTTCTCCTAAAATCATCATTAAGAACCTTTTCTAATACTAGCCTTTTTATATCATCTGGTCCCACACCATGAGGATGACAGCAGGTCTGTACTATGCATGTTAAATAATACCAGACATTATACATGTCATTTGGTTAAAACATTATGTAATCCAGGGAACAATCTCAACCTTTACCTTGTGTTTTTGAAAGCTAGTGTGTCATGTCTAGATCTTTAGTCTCTCAAAGTTCCATGGGTATTATAAAACAACCTGCTGTTTATGCTAATTTGAGGTCATTGCTTCTGCTAGCTATAATTTACACTTATTAGCAACTACATTCAGTTGTCTCCTAGGTGTTTGATTTGTAGTTAAACATTTTTCATACATTATGGTTACAGTAAAAGATAGTGACCTTAGAACCAGGTGAATTTGACCTGTGATAAAGGAAGTTATTTATTCCTAGATTAAGCAGGCATAATTTTTAAAAGCATGACAATAGAACATTACAGAATAGTTTGAAGCTTTGGGGAATGAAGGCAAGAGGGTTTTAAATCTCTGTATTTAAATAAAGGTCTCATGGCTTCTGCACCCTGATTAAATTAAGTCAATGCCTGTAAAACATACTTGCATGCTTAGCATTATCAATGTACTTTCTATTTGGCACACTATGAAATGTATCATATCAAAAACCGGCAAAATTCTAATTAACTTTGACCCATGTCAACTATGGATTAGCAATTTTGCTTCAATGACTGCATCATGAGTGGGAATGCCTAATTGCTATAATTTTTATTTTAAAATAGGTTACAGCTAAAATAACCCAGCTAAAACTAGCAAACTGTCCTTTGGAATGAGCCCTTATTTACTTAACTATTTACAAAAGCAAGCTAGAAAACAATGTGGAAATAGGTAAGACAACTGGATTCAGATTCAGAATTCAAAAACTAACTAGATTTGCTATGAACTTACATGGTCTTAAACGAGACAATTTGTATTTCAAGGCCTCAATTTCCACATCTTTAAAATAAGAGTTGGATTGAACTACCCTTAAAGTCCTTTATAGCCCTAAAATGCCCTGACTTTTAATCATTACTAAGATTGCATTTTTTAATTCAACAAGGAAATCACAATATATTCTGTTTCTTGAACATGGTTTATTTCTGCTAGAAGCTGTGCATTTGCTCAAATATTTGTCATTTTGATCTTATTTTTATGTAAATTTTATGTGCATATAGCGATTATTTTAATACAAATAAATACCTTGGGGATAAGATTCAATTGGTTTATCATATTTTTTAAAAAAAATTGTTTGAATTTAATATCCCTAAAGTTATTGCTAATCAAATGGCGTCCAGTTGACAAATTTCTAACACCTAATCCAAATAGATATCTGCCGAGGAAATTTTATTCAGAAGCAGGTTTGGAGGTTTCGTTATTGTTTTTCTTGTTGTTTTGACAATTTTTGTTGGCATGGCAATAGAAGTGCTTTTGTTTCAGGGTGACATTGACACAAATCTGCTTACATAAATTAGCATTCCAATATCACATTGACATTTGGTTGGAATAACAAGTTCATATGTCATTGTGAACTGACCCAAATAATTTCACTAAAGTCCGTGAAAAATACAAGGTACATTGTTATGTATGTTTGCCACTCAAACGGAGTAGTGCTGGATAGACATCTATTGCCCTACGTCTGATCTTGTGTTTGTGCATGTGTTGAATATTAATAGCATAGAGAGCATAGAGCAAAAACATAGGTAAAGAGAAGGAACGCAAGTTGTGTTTTATTATTTATGAAGATATGATAACTGGTACTTTTTCGAAAAGCTATCTTCAGTGGAGTTTTTACGGGATAAATATAAATCCTTTTACCTAGTTTACAAGGCCATTCCTGTCTGACCCTCGTCCGACTCTTCAACCTTTTTGTCTGCTGTTTCTTCATTTCTCATCTTATTTCAGCCACACTGATCTATTTTATTTATAGTTTTCTGAATATGTCTTGCTTTCATGCCACTGGAACTACTTACTGTCTCCTCTGCCTACTGTGCCCTCCCTTTCTTGTTCGCAGGCAAACTCCTATTCCTCTCACAATCTCAGCTCCAATACGACTTCACTCATCCACCTTTATTTAAGCAATATTTACCAAGTACCTTCATGTACAAGAGTCTGGTGTAGATGCTGGGCATTGTCTTGAAAGCTTATGATTAAATGAAATAAGCCAGCAATCACAAATAGTGTAAGAGTTCTATGAAGGGGAAATATAGTGTGTTATAAGGAGGCACAAGTAACCCGAATGGGTAGAGGCAGGGAAGGAGCGATGGATGCCGTGGTGTGCCACCAAGATATACCCATCAGGACTGAGACAGCAATCTGCTGGGAGTGTTGGCAACCAACAGCTCACAGCTGAGAGCATTTTGCGGACTTGCCCTTGGCCAAAGGGAGCTTTCTTTTCCAAATTTATATGTCCTTCCCTGGAGCAGTTCAATGTAGAGTAGAAGGGTATGAAAACCTGTCCTCTTTGCATTAGTCTCTGGCCATTGCAAGTTTCTGTAGAATTATCTGAGGCCTCTGACACAATGACATCACCGCACAATTTGTATCCAATCCTGCTTTCCCCATACTTTTTCAGATTTTGATCCTGAGAGCACTTCCTAATAAACCTCCACATGCAAATTTCCATGTCAGAGTGTTTTTACCTGGGAACCTGACCTAAGACAGAGGGAAGGGTTATGGGAGGAAATTAACATCTGGGATAAAGGTTAAAGGATGAGTTGTAGTTAACCAGGTAGAAAAAGTGGGGGAGAATTCTGTATAAAGAGAGCAGCCTGTGCAAATGCCCAGATGACAAAGGGAAAACATGTTTTATTTTGTTTGCTTCTTTGACCATGAAGCTTTAATTACTTATAGTGTAAGGTGAGTAGCAAAGAGAGGTGAGGCTAGATATGATAGCAAAATCTGAATCCTGAAAGGCAACCATATAAGTCAGTTGGACCTTAGACTGACTCTGTCTGAAGTTTGAGTGCAATATTATGCAGGATTTTGTACATCTTTACATTTCTCATATAGAATCTAGATACCCCCCACCAAAAAAAAATCCCACAACTTATCAAAGAATGCAGATTTTGCTGAGTATATTATAGGTTCAAGAAGGGCTTTTCATTGCATACTGCATAACAAACAGAATCACAAATCCTTCTTTGACATGTTCCCACCTGTGACAGTTTTTAAGATATATCCACAGATTCATTGGCATTCCTCCCAGCCATAGGTGAAGCTAATTTCCCTCCTCTTGAATGTGGAGGTAGTGATTTCCGTAATAATAACAGAATGTGTCAGAAGTTCACTATTTGACTTCTGAGGCTAGGGTGAATAGCTTCTGAGTGGCAATCTGGCTAGTAGTTAAAAGGATAGCTTCTGCTTTGCTCTCCCTCTTGGATCATTTGTTGCAAGTGATCCATGTTTTGAGGATACTCAGTGAGCCCCGTAGAGAGGCCCAGCTAGAGAGGATTCACTGTGCTGGTTCCGACCTGCCTGCCATGTGAACCACCTTGGAAGCAGATACTCTAGGCTCACTCCAGCCTTTAGATGATTCCAGTTTCTCTCCCTTTCCCACCCCTCTCTATCGCCAGCCTTCAAGTCTTCCAACTAACGCTCCAGATACTATGGAGCAGAAATAAGCTCTTTCCACAGTGTGCCTGTCTGAATTCCTGATTCACAGAAACCATAAGATAATAAATGATTGTTGTTGTTTTTAAAGTGCTAAGTTTTAGGCTCTTTTGTTTCACAGTAGTAAACTAATGCACCCTCCCAAGTCCCTCTAGTCATTCAAACAATTAACTAAAAGTGCTCTTTGTTCTTGTTTGGATCTACTAAGCAGTCCTCAGTCTAGCTCCTTTAAAGACACATTCTTATTCTCATCACCCCTCTTGGCAAGGAATCTTTCAATTTACCATACTCAATTGCCCTGGCGATACTCTTAGTCGTTATGCTATGCTCCTTCCCCCACCCTGGAGAATGAAGTGCAGTTAGAGAACTTTAAGCAGAGGAATGACTATTTTTATTCAACATTGTACTGAATAGGCTAGTCAGTGACATTAGATGAAAATAAATGAGGTATACAAAAATTAAAGAAAGAGAAAAAGTGACCTTGTGTGGAGATGTAAAGCATGTCTACATAGACACTTAGTGTTTCAGTTTCAAAACCGACAATAACAATTTCTAAAATCCATTGGTAAGCAGGGTTATGAGAAGAAAGAGCTATTATTATCTTGACTCCTTTCCTTTTATGTTTCTTAAAATATTAGGACAAACAGTGAATTCTTTTTAGATAATCTTAGCTGTTGTTAGGAAATACAGGGCTAGTAGTGCCCTTTAGACTGATTTAGGAAGGAATATATGCAGAGATGGCCCTTGTTCAATGAGATGAGAGTCTCTATGAGGCCCTTGTTTAATGAGATGACAGTCTTTTGTTTATATATTTTCTATATGAACCCCACTCACCTGTATTAATTCTACCCTTGGCTGATGGCAGTAAAAGCCCCTTCCCACAGAAAGCATTTCCATTGACTTTTGGATCAAGCAACATAGAAATTTAAATTAACATGGTCACCTTCCCTCTCTAACACAAAGAAATATTGGATAGAATATAAATACAACAATAAAAATAAAGAGAAATACATAACTGAGTTTAAAAAGAGAGAGAAAAGAAATTCTCTGTAATTTTTGTTTTTGAACTCACTATGTACTTTTTTGTTTGTTATCATTGACAAAAATGAAAATGAAACCAAGTTGATGTTGTAGCCACTCACAGGGAATTTAGTTAGAAAAGGGCCTTACCATTGCATGAGGTTTTAACGTTCATCTGAGGACAAGAAAGTTGTCCATGGAGCCATTTGAGGCAATGACCTGCAGCTGAGAATTTTGCATAACCCAGAAGCTTAAAAGGTCTGCCAATTCACTGACAAACAGAACTAAATCAACCACCCACCCATAAGCCAGGGAAATGACAAGGAGATGTGTCTCTACCTAGAAAAAGTTGGGTTTAGGGGAGGGGGGACCAGCCTGCACTTAAGAATAGGTGTAATGATTATATTTAGATAATTACATCGTTCAGGAATTAACTAAGAAATTAATGTAAAAATAATACCTGCATCATTGCAACCCTTAGGGAACCCAGCACAAAGAAAAATGTAAAACTATTTTTAAAATAATGATTTCTCAATGAGGGGTACACCAAAAAGGGAAATAACCATCCTAGGGCAGATTTTCCCAACACACAAATAAAAGGATTTGTGTCTTTAGAAAAACTAAGTTGAAAGAAAATTTGAGACTATGAAATAAGTATTTCAAAATTTAGGTGGCTAAAACTGGAATTGATACAAGGGAAATGAATAGACAGATGTGCAAAAGTACATCTAAAACTGAATGCTTTATATTTCTTAAAATTAAAAATTCAGTGAAAGATTTAAGTAGATAAGGCATGGTTAACTTGTGAACTGGAAAAAAGAGGTCTGAGGACAACACACAAATAAAGAGCAAAACAGAATATCCTGAAAGAGATGTCTGACAGTACTAAGCTGGATTTTAGATTGAGGCATTAACTTCTGTACAACAGAGAAGTTTTTTAGGTTCTATACACCTGGTAGTTGATATTATAGTTCAGAAATTCCAAGGCAGTTAATGTAGCTTGATCTACAAGCACAGGGCATGGAAAAAAGACCCTACATCAGATGTACTAGGCAACTATATGAAAAATAAAATGAATAGGCATGAATACTTTTTAGGTTTTGGTATTGAAAGGATTTAGTAGCAGCTTATTACGTACAATAGTAGCTCAAGTTAAAGAAATGCATTAAACATTCTGTGCCTAACTAAAATCTGACATTTGAACAACAGTTGCTAGAAAACCTGAGACTAATTTGTCTTAATATATCAATCTTCATCAAAAGAAAAGGCTATTCTGATGCAGATGTGAGAAGTAAATTAAAATAACCATGTTATACAAATGAGTATCAGTGTATAATGCAAAATCAAGAAGCATAAAAGTAAACACAAGAAGAAGCATGGTACCATTTACTGCATTTGCCCCCAAATTTCTTATTTAAAAAATTTTTTTATTTTATATTAGGGTATAGTTGATTTACAATATTGTGTTAGTTTCAGGTGTACAGCAAAATGATTCAGATATATCTATATATCTATATCTATCTATATATATCTACTTCATATTCTTTTACCATATAGGCTATTACAGAATATTGAGTAGAGTTCCCTGTGCTATACAATAGGTCCTTGTTGATTATTTTTTTCTATATAATAATGTGTATATGTTAATCCCAGCTCCTAATATACCACCCACAACCTTTTCCCTTTGGTAACCATAAGTTTGTTTTTTATGACTGTGAGTCTGTTCCTGTTTTGTAAATAAGTTCACTTGTATCATTTTTTTTTTTAAGATTCCACATATAAGTGATATCCTATGATATTTATCTTTCTCTGTATGACTTACTTCACTTAGTATGATAATCTCTAGGTAAATCCATGTTGCTGAAAATGGCATTCATTCTTTTTATGGCTGAGTAATATTCCATTGTGTATATGTACCAAAACTTCTTTATCCATTCAGCTGTTGATGGACATTTAGGTTGCTTTGATGTCTTGGCTAGTGTAAATAGTGCTACTATGAACATTGGGGTACATGTATCTTTTCGAGTTATAGTTTTCTCTGGATATACGCCCAGGAGTGGGATTGCAGGATCATATGGTAGTTCTATTTTTAGTTTTGTAAGGAACCTCCATACTGTTCTCCATAGTGGTCTACCAATTTACATTCCCACCAACAGTGTAGGAGGGTTCCCTTTTCTCCACACCCTCTCCAGCATTTATTGTTTGTATACATTTTGATGATGCCTATTCTGACTGGTGTGAGGTGGTACCTCATTGTAGTTTTGATTTGCATTTCTCTAATAATTAGCAATGTTGAGCATTTTTCATGTGCCTGTTGGCCATCTGTATGTTTTCTTTGGAGAGATGTCTCTTTAGATCTTCTGCCCAATTTTTGATTGCTTTTTTTTTAATATATATATTGAGCTGCATGTTGAGGATTTTTGCATCTATGCTCATCAGTGTATTGGCCTGTAATTTTCTTTTTTTGTGATATCTTTGTCTGGTTTTGGTATCAGGGTGATGGTGGCCTCATAGAATGAGCATGGGAGTGTTCCTCCCTCTGCAATTTTTTGGAAGAATTTGAGAAGGACAGGGCTTAGCTCTTCTCTAATTGTTTGATAGAATTTCCCTGTGAAGCCATCTGGTCCTGGATTTTTGTTTGTTGGAATTTTTTTAATCACAGTTTTAATTTCAGTACTTGTGATCAGTCTGTTCATATTTTCTATTTCTTCCTGATTCAGTCTTGGAAGATGGTACCTTTCTAAGATTTTGTCCATTTCTTCTAGGTTGTCGATTTTAGTGGCATATTGTTGCTTGTAGTAATCTCTTATGATCCATTGTATTTCTGTGGTGTTGGTTGTAACTTCTCATTTTTCATTTCTAATTTTATTGATTTGTGTCCTCTCCCTTTTTCTCTTGATGAGTCTGGCTAAATGTTTATCAATTTTGTTTGTCTTTTCAAAGAACCAGTTTTTAGTTTAATTGATCTTTTCTATTATTTCCTTCATCTCTATTTCATTTATTTCTGCTCTGATCTTTATGATTTCTTTCCTTCTACTCACTTTGGGTTTTGGCTGTTGTTCTTTCTCTAGCTGCTTTAGGTTTCAGGTTGTTTATTTGATTTTTCTTGTTTCCTAAGGTAAGATTTTATTGCTATAAACCTCCCTCTTAGAACTGCTTTTGCTGTGTCCCATAGGTTTTGGATTGTCGTGTTTTCATTTACATTTGTCTCTAGGTATTTTTTGATTTCCTCTTTGATTTCTTCAGTGATCCATTGGTTGTTTAGTTGCATATTGTTTAGCCTCCACATGCTTGTGTTTTTTTACAATTTTTTTCTTGTATTTGATTTCTAATCTCGTAGCCTTGTGGTAGAAAAAGATGCTTGATATGATTTCAATTTTCTTAAATTTATCGAGGCTTGTTTTATGGCTGAGCATGTGATCTATCCTGGAGAATGTTCCATATGTACTTGAAAAGAATATGTATTCTGCTGCTTTTGGATGGAATGCTCTATAACTATCAATTAAGTCCATCTGATCTAATGTGTCTTTATTTTTTTTTTTTGGCCATGCCAAGTGGCATGTGGGATCTTAGTTCCCTGACCAGGGATCAAACCTGCACCCTCTGCAGTGGAAGCATGGAGTCTTAACCACTGGACCACTGCGGAAGTCCCTCTAATGTGTTTCTTAAGGCCTGTGTTTCCCTCTTGATTTTCTGTCTGGATGTTCTGTCCATTCATGTAAGTGGGGTATTAAAGTCTCCCATTATTATTGTGTTACCATCAATTTCCCCTTTTATGGCTGTTAGCATTTGCCTTATATGTTGAGGTGCTTCTATGTTGGGTGCATATATATTTACAATTGTTATATCTTCTTCTTGGATTGATCCCTTGATCATTATGTAGTATCATTTTTTGTCCCAAAAAAAGGTGTCAGTGAAAGCAAGGTGAATGCACTGCACAAAGGATGGAACAGTTAAGCTTAATGTAGATTTTTGTAAGCTTTAATGGACTTAGTCATTTCTACCTGTATCCATGCTCACTCTAACTCCATGTACCTCCATCAACTGTATAGATGCCTTATATGGCCTTATAGAAATAAATAATATTTGTATCCTCTATTTGCCATGTGCTTTCCTTATGCAATTATCTATTTTACTATGTTTTAATCTAAAAAATAGATACCTCCTGATATTTCAAAGTCACTAAGGGAGAATAGATATTATCCATTAGTGCAAATTTGCAGCTATTCCATAAGGGTGATCCTCATATATTTTCTTAATTTGGTTCTGTCTGGTTTGCAGACTGCAGACTTTTCCAGGTCCTGGATTTGCAATGTTATTGATACCTAGTTCTTATACACTTCAGCAATGTAATACCTATATCTAAGGCATTATCATATAGGGAATTTTTTGTGTATTTTCAGTTGTTGTGATACACCAGATTTATAAAAATCAATCTAAACTCTAGCATTATATTTACTAAAGATACACCAGATTTATAAAAATCAATCTAAACTCTACCATATTTACTAAATTTCCCACGATAGCCACTCACCTTCACTAGCTAAATATGTGCAAAACAGTAAGTATGAAGTGATAAGCCATTCCATTAAATTATCTTTGAGGAGATAATTATCTTTAATTATTTTTGTAGAAAACCATCTGTGGTTTGACTCCATTTGGCAATTGAGGACAATGGCTTTGGTATTTAGGTGGAATAATGGATTAAATATTTCAAAAAAAAAATAAAGAGTATCCCAAATAAAGTGGGAAAGTAAAAAATTGTTTTACATTTCAGGATCATCTGGAGTATACCTGGGGTAGTTTATCCTCTGAACTCTTTCCAGGTATTATGCTTAAACTGCCTCTGGGCATCTTGGTTCCTCCATGTGGAACCGAAAATTACTTTCACACTTGTATTATCTACTTTCTCCACAATTTCTTACCCCCATCCATGATATTTGTTGAAGTTTTGAGTCTCCAGTAAAATGTCATTGACTTTTTAATTATGTTCTGACACCATGATTATTATCCCTATTTTACAGATCAGGAAACTAAGCCTCAAAATGCTAAATTGTTTGAGATCACAGTTTACAAATGAGTAACATGATCTAAAAAGAGCAAGAGTCAGACGTTGGGATCCTAACTTTGGCTCTTCCATTGTGGAGCTTTGGACAAGTCACTGATTCTCTCTGGGCTTTTTTCAGTTATCTGTGAAACAAGGTTCTGGACTCTCAGAAATATTTATGTGGTTTCTTCAAGCCCTAAAATATTATGAAGGTCCTTAAAGAATAATATGAATAGTGGAAATTTCAGTCATCTGAAAATGGACTTATTAATGATAGGAAGGGAGCGAGGAGCATTTAGAATTTGTAAAAGCCCTTTATTTCCATTCCCTATATTTTCACAGTTTGTCTCAGTTTCATGCAATTTTATATATTTTACTGAAGGCTACTTATTAAAAGTGTTACTAAGCAGGTGTTTTTTGTTTTGTTTTGTTTTTGCGGTATGCGGGCCTCTCACTGTTGTGGCCTCTCCCGTTGCGGAGCACAGGCTCCAGACGCGCAGGCTCAGCGGCCATGGCTCACGGGCCCAGCCGCTCCGCGGCATGTGGGATCTTCCCAGACCGGGGCACAAACCCGTGTCCCCTGCATCGGCAGGCAGACTCTCAACCACTGCGCCACCAGGGAAGCCCTAAGCATGTGTTTTAAAATAATTATATAAAACTATTCATACTTTTTAGAATGTGCAAACTCTGAAACATTTTTCTGTCAGATAATTAGTTATAATTTTGGTCAGGAAATGTGGTCTCTGTAACTAGCCATGTATAATTCTGGGCCTGTGTGAAAATGAAAGTGTAAAGATAAATAAGTATCTGTAGAATTGTATGTTGAGTTTGATCAACCTGTGTCTCTCAGTCCGTCTGTGTGGTACATGAAGTTTTCTTCAAGTAAGAAAATTAACAGGGCTAAGTATCTCAAAAACAAAACAGGATGATTAACAGAGTACTCAGAGAGTAGGGACCGTAGTCCCTAAATACTGCAGCACCCTTCCAACACAGGAAAATACACATATTTTACCCACCTTTTTTCAGAGAACAAAAGAGAAAATATTGAAGAGTAAGCACAGAATAACAGCCAAAATACCACACTGCATTAGATACATGAGTTCTTCCTCTACTTTCACATCACTCCAGTTTTAATGAAATATAGTGTTCTCATGCAGTGTGATGTGTGTTGAAAGCAAAGTGAAGAAATATATGTAAATTATACACACACACATACACACACACATACAGTTGTGTGGGATTGTGTGATAGGTGGTGTGAGTCAAATTCTTTATGGGGGAGTCTGGGCAGAGGGGTACCCAGGTGTTTCTCATCACAGGACTCCCCTACGGACCCCAGTAGAGCTCCTAAAATTCTGCAAGATCAGGCTTCCTCCTGGAAGTGTGCATCCTTCTGCAGCACCTTGGGGTCCGATTCAGCCTTCCCTGAGCTGCCAGTGCAGGCCAGGCCATCCTCTCCCTGTCTCCATCAGGACCCATACTTACTACCCACATACCCAAAGTAACCTAGTGCACCCTGCAAGGCTTCAACTGCCACCTGTTTGCTTTCCTGGGAACCCCACACTCTGCTCACTGGGACTAGGCCCAAGCCTTTCCTGCACGCATCCTCCATGGTCTTCAAAAGAAAGAAAGAGAGAGAAAAATATATACGTGTGTGTATATATTCATATATGAATATATATATATATATATTTCATATTCCTGGCAATTATTTGGCTATCTCCTTGTTTTCATCACCTAGAAAGAGTTTCTTGTTTCTGCTTCCAAGAGCACTAGAAATCCAACATAGAAATCAGTAGACATTCATGATTATATCTATATAATGATGGGTAAGTTGCATGATATCTCTGTACCTCATCTTTCTCTTATGTAAAGTGGAGATAACAATAGTAACTTCCGCATAGGTAGGGTCATTTTGAAAATTAAAAGGAACCATACTGATGTCTTGGATGAATATCATTCAACCACTGCGTTGGGAAAACAATATCAATGTATGGACAAGATAAGATGTAGTGAAAATTTTCTATAACATTGGAGATAGAAAAGGTAGCCTAAAAAAGACATTTTCCTAATATTTAAACTTCTTTCCATTTCTTGGATAAATTGACATTGATATGTAATTTGTTTTTCTGTAATTTTGGATATGACTTTCTATTTGCTTAGAGTTTTCCCATTTACTATCATAATTGACAATCATCTATAGTTTAATATGGAGATTTTTTCAGGATTTTTCTATCAGATTTACATTATCATTATAAATCATTAGATAGTTTTCTGTATTTCTTCATGCTCTGGAAGGACAATTATAGAATTAGAAATACTCTATTAAACTTAGAAACTTAAATTAATGTATTACCTAAACTACTTGCTCAGATACAATATCTTAATATTTCCTTAGATTAGTTCTCTATATGTATCATCTATATTTCTTTGAGCCAATTCATACTAGTATTTTGAATACAATTCACAATTTTAGATACTTATTGTATTAGTCAGGGTTCTACAGAGAAACAAACAATAGAGTGGTGTGTGTGTGCGTGTGTGTGTGAAAAGATTTATTTAAAAAACCTGGCTCAGATGATTGTGAGGGTGGGAAATCTCAAAATCTGTAGGATAGGTTGGCAGGCTAGAAAGTCAGCAGGATTTCTATGTCATAGTGTTGACTCATAATTCTGGGAAACCTCAATTTTTGCTCTTAAGGACTTCAAGTGATTGGGTGAGGGTCACCCACATCATCAAAGTAATTTCCTTTCCTAAGAGTCAACTTATTGTAGATGTTAAACACATCTACAAAATACCTTCACAGCAACATCACAACATTTAGATTACTGTTTGACTGAACAGCTGGGCACCATAGCCTAGCCAAATCGACACATAAAATTTAGCCAAGATACTTACACCTTGCTTTTTAGAGTCAAGTTGATACAACTCTTCTTGAGGACTGTATCTGTTAGTTTAGCCTTGGTTATGCTGGTAATAAATGTTCTGGGATCTGAGAGACTGATAAAACACGTGTTTATTCCTCACATATCCTACCCATTTTTGGGGGTTGTCTACAGCTCTGCTCCATATTGTCTTCCTTTTATGACACAGGCTGATGAAGCAACTTCTAGCTAGAACACCGCCAGTCTCAAGGCAGAAGGAAAAGAGAGATGATGAATCCTATGCTGGCTCTTAAAGTTACTACTTATGTCACTTGTATTTATAATGCATTAGCCACAGAAAGTCACTTGGCCAAGCCTATAACTTGGGGGTGGGGTGTGGATATACAATTCCCAGCCAGGCAGAGCATGGCAAGTCACATGGTTAAGTCTGACACCAATGAGACAGTGATGTATAATCCTCCCATAGGAAGGGGATGTTGTTTATGATAAGGGTAATTTTCAATATGTTATAAAAATTGTTTTCAAATGTTTAAATAGTTTGAACTTTCTATAAAATTATCCTCAGTGAATATTCACTATGCAAACAAGGACTTATAGAAAGTAATGTTAACTTCAGTGTATTTATAGTAGACTAAGATTTTTTTTAATGTTCTTTTTTTAAGGTGTGAAAGTAGTTAGTAGTTTTAAATTGGTTCTCCTACTTAATTGTTTATATACTCTGATTAATTCTATAATTAGTGAGTTTAGTAAATATGGTTTTATGGAATATAAACTATTCAAGATAAATATGTCAAATAATTATAGGTGTTGCATTCTTTCCAGCTCCCCTCCCACCTGATCCTTAGTAATTATGATAGAAATGAGCATGGAGATGTAAAAATAAGGGGAAATCTGCTTTACTACTGAAAGTTAGGGAAAGTTTCCACTGAAATTTTAGAAAATATGCTATTTCTAATTTGGACATTTTAGGATATAACCTTGTGGGCAGCTTGGTACTCACCTTCCAAGTAAACAGTATATTCTCTTTGGAGATAAGTAAAAGGGGAACCTGTACTCCAAGGATATTTCCACAATTTTGGATGCATGAGAATTGTAGATAAGGAGAGGATATGAGAAATGTAAACAATGTTTTACTTGAGGACACTTTCGTTGCTGTAGAATATAGAATTCGAGGATATCTGAGCTGATTGAGACAAGGACTGGATCCACGTTCTCACACACAAAGCCTGTAATGATGGTTATCCTTAAGTGACAAAGGAATATCTACTAATACCATAAGAAAGAAGATAGGAATAATTTTAGGAATTACTAACTGTTCTAGGAAGACTAAAGTCTAAAAAGCTATATCTAGAAGGATGACAGGTATGACAGTAGACAGTCTTCTTCCTGCAGTAGCAAAAGGTAAAATTGAAAAAAAAAAAAGATGTAAACTTTATGACAGGCAATTATATACATTGCATGCCTCCTATATTTCCTGCTAAAGGATGTCACACAGACAGACAGACAGACACACACACACACACACGCACACACACACACCCCCCCCATAGGAAACACCTCAAGGTAGCAACAGCCCTTATTATGGCCCTAAAGGAAGCTGGGATCTGAATCACTGACTTGTCTCAGAGTTCAATCTTGGATCTAATGGTGCAATTCTGTTTAGACCCAGTTTCTGGTCTCATAGCCATAAATCTATTTCCACTCTTACCAGACTAGGCAGCTCATTTCTGGTGTCTGTCTAGGCAGTGGAAAGACATATTTTGGGCCCCATTCAGTATAGTCTTGCTCTCTACTTCAAGACCAGTGCCCACCTGCAATCTCAGTTTATGTGTGTTTCTTTGCTGAAGGCCCTAACCCACATGTGTTTAAAGACCTCAAGCCCAAAGGCCTGCCTTTTATGTTCCTAGCTCCCCCTGTGTTATGCACCTTCAGTTCCCATTTACTACCTTGGGTCCTCTGTCTCAGTTACATGATGATTTCCCTTTCTTGACTGCAGAAACTACTATGTATGTGTATGTTTGTGTATTAAAATACAAAATCATTGAGTATGATGCAAGAGGGGAACATTTTAAAGTATCCAGTACTCTTTATATACAGGGAGCTGCCTTTATAGAGGAAGTGTTGTGTTTCTCTCCTATTTTATTCTCTCTAATAAGTGAGCCAAAGATGACCTCTGTGAACTGGACCCGGGATTGTTTATTTCTTCACTGTAGACTGAGACCTGTTAGCTCAAATGTCTGCCAGTGCAAAACACAAAATTTTTCCCATCCAATTATTTAAAAAATAGTTCAAATGAGCAGATTTTTCCTTTGGAGTTTTATGACACAACGACTCTGTGCCATGCTGCAGAGTGACATCACCTAGATAAGTACACCCCTCTCTGATATCCCTCTCCCTAGGAAGTTCCATTACCCCCCTCCCCTTTTGAGTTGGGACCCAATACTGAAGACTTTGGACAGACTCCTGCTTGTGAGACTTTCTCTCTTATGCAACTATATTCAAGTGTCTCCCAAAAGTGCTTACTGTATGTTTCTGCCTCTTGTGGTCGTACCTTTTCCCTTGATCATCCCCAAATTCTTTGAACCCCTCCCATTGTATATGAGGTTCCAATTTGATGCTTTTACTTTCAGATCCAAGTTTCTGTTTCCATCGTTGATTCCAGGATTTTTAAGTTGACTCCATTTGTAAGGCCCTTTCTCATTTTTTTTCCAGATAGATATTTTGTACATTTTAAGCATGTTCATGTGGTTTCATCCAAAACCAAAATAAAATGAGAGTAGATACCTATTGAAAATGTGTTATGAAGAAAAAGCATGAGGAAAGCAATCGAGTTTTATTAATAACCAAATATGATTTAAATAGCAATCTCTGATAGTAGCTGCTTGCAAATCAAATCAGTAGAACAAAATTTATTCTGGTGAAATAACTCCACATAGAGACACAAAGTTAAACTTCTCCTTTCCCTTATCCATGCAAAACACAAATTGTTAGAATTTACGTGTATAGGAATTTAATTATATGTTCAAATAAATATACATCTTTTTTTAAAAAAAGACTTCAGGCAGCACCAGATTTCTTTCCCTCCAAACAGCTGTTCAATTTTGGGGGTACAGAGCTTGTGTATTGCTTCATTATAATAAAAAGGAAATCTCAAAGAACAACTTTTAAATACTTTTGATCCCAAGATAGCACATCAAGCACAAAGCATTCTGATAATACTATAGTTCATACCATAGTTTTTACAAGCACTTGTTGCCAAGGAACAAAATTATCTTATGAAAATTTTATTAAACTGAGATTTCTACATATTAAAGGAGTGATTAGAATTATTTCTCAGGGTCATTATGGAGCTCAAATTTTATACATTATTATCTTTTTTATCTTTAGTGTCTTTTTATGACAAACACAAAATAAAATTGAGCACTTACCATGCTATGAAACATTAAATAGCATACAATCTGATAATAGAACTTCTGATTACATAGAAATAATTTGCATAAACTGTAAACTTACCATTTGGAAAGAGTATCTTAGGTTTTATATTGTAATGATAATTCAGTTTTAAAGCTTGCATCAGGGGATGTTAATTCAAATGCTTTCAGCAGGCAAGCAGGTAATATAAATGCATAAGACATTAGAGATAAATGACAATTGACTGAGGTAGTGACCATGATCAAGAATAGAGTGCATGCCTGACCTAACGGCATTAAAATTCTTTTTTTATTAGTTAATAGTGTCCTAATCCTCAAATCATCTGATATTATCATTGGCATCAGTTTGCCCCCAACATTTTCAAAATTATTTCACATAAATTATCTCAATTGAATCTTACAATCTTATAATATGCAGTTTACCCCCCATTCTCTAATAATAGACTAGAAATTTAGGTCTAGACATGTTGACTAACTTTCTATGAACTCCCTCTGAAATTATGTACGTAGACCAAGTCACAGACAATATAGATACGGTTCTGAGAGACACTAGTCAGCACTAGCCTGGCAACATGAACCACACCAACATCCCTCATGGAATCAACTCTACTACTGTTAGGCCATTACCATTTTATTCAGGTTGGAAGGGAATGTGACAGTAAAATCAAAATGGAGCCAGTATTGCTAAGAGAGCTCTCTAAAATGGAGACAGGAGACCACTGAGGAAGTGTGACTTATGCACATCACAGACCGGATGGAATCTGACTTCTTGACCACTTATATTCCTAACAAAGACACCCAGAACATCTGCCAGAAACTCAAGATATTTATCAGACCCTTACCCTAAAATAACTTGTGACAGACCCTACCATACGACAACCCATGATTCCCTAAGGACAAATATTTTCTGAAGAGTCAAACACAATTTTCTGTGAGCAACTTTAACAACCTTGTGGCTTTTAGTCTTTATAAGCCCCTGACTCTTTCTCTTCCCTGGGACGCTCTTGACTTTACCCAAGTCTGTGTCTTGCAAATTGCAATTCTTAAGACCTCAAATAAAGCTCTTTTGTTCTTTACACCCTCGATGATGCTGATTATTGTTCAACAGAAAGCAAACCTAGACAGAGAAAGAAAAAAAGATAGGATGAATGGAAATTTACTCTCAAAATTTCTGTTACCAAAGCATACAGTGAGGAAACACTCCTCTGGCACACATAAATTCTGACCATATGGAGAAGGGTAAAGATATTAATATAGTTATGTTGTAACTGGCGCTGGGATTCAGAGGTCCAGAGTTTGATGATACATCTCCTCTGACCTAAGCTCCATAGAATTCTGTTGAATCCTGTTCAAGTCAATGTCTTGCCATGGATATAGAGGTCACAACAAAGCTAATATTACATTAACTCTGAAAACTAAGGGAATGGGAATCCCAGTGAATAGGATCCAGGACCTGGGGCAGAAGCAATCCAAAGAACCACATGGCTCTGCTCCACCAATCACCTGGCACTTTTCAAGAGATCAGCTACATTAAATGAATGGGTTATGTTTTTCCTCTTAGAGGGTAACATGTAGAATGTGTAGCTTTTAATTCGAAATTTTAATGAGAAAATATTTATCAGTCCTCTTATTTCAAGTCAGTGAGCATATTCCAAAGACATTCACTGTTGTTTTCTTTTCTTTTCTTTTAACAATTAGGGCATATGAGAGGAAAGACAGTAACACGAACTCATGTATTCAAAAGTAAATTATAAAAATAATTTTAATTATTATGACCACTGAAAATCCCAAAACATATAATTCAACAGCAATACCCTGTTAAACCAATAACAAGAGATTTCCTATCCCACTCTGTCTTTCATAGGCAATATGTCGATTTGGCTAACAATCTTGTAAGCCCCCACAGAACACAACTTAACATAAACATTAAGAATTGATGCAATTACCGCAAACCTCTCTGAGTAGACATAGTCTAAAAGAAAAATGGGATTTCTCCAGAATATGCCTTTTGCATTCACTATTGTTACTTTATTTGCTTTGTATCTTTATCTATCATAAATGTATTTAAGAACAAATAAAATCAATAAATATAACAAATTCAAATGTTTCATCAGCAAGTTGTGTACATATGATGAATCAAGGAGACTTCATTTTCCATTTCAGTTGTATGGTTTGATGGTTAATAAGTAAAAGATATCTTTTTCATAGGGAAATGAGTATGATCATTGAGGAAAAAATATATGTCTATATAAAAATCACTTCATTAACATAGCATTTTCAACAGGCAATACTAAAAAACTGTTAATATATAAATAAATATTCATTTTTATAAATAAGCATGAGAAACATTTAGTAAAAATGTTAATTTGATTCTCTTACTACTTTCAGCCAAAGGTAGGAAAAAAAATGAATCTCTCTAAGCAATTTAATAATGTAAAGGTAGTTTAATAAAAACAAAAATTTCCATGAATGCATTATGCCCTATTAGTGCTAAATTTCATCTAAGTTAGTGAAATATATGTCCCAAGGAAATTCAGCAAGAATTTCTCAAATATGTAAATATTTATCATTTGTTTAAGTCCAGATAATTTCAGGAATAAAATTACTCCTCCAATAACTTACTTTTTAAGAAAATAAAAACTTAATATTTACAAAGTAATATTTTCCAAATTGTGTTCCAAATATCTCAGGGGCTCTGGTCAATACAGTATAATCATATACACACACAAAATTGAATTGTGAGAAGGATATGTACAAATTCATATAATATTTTAGTTTTTCTGTTATTTATAATATTGACCATTCCCCTACATATTTGTATTTTTTCTTTTATATGTATTAATACCTATGTTCTTATAATTGATTTTTCATAATTGTTAATTCTCACTTCAATGTCTTGAATGAACTAGCTCTCAGTTATCTCTTTTGGCCAAGAACAAACTCATGGATAAATTTGTTTATAAAGTCTAGATTTTTTTTTTTTTTCCGGTTGTTTGCTTTTTTACGCTTTTGACTAGTTGATCACTTCTCTTTCCTAATCTTAGGCTAGCTTTGAATTTTTAAAGTTGAGAGACTTCCAAAACATAAATTTGCTCTGGTTTTTATTATTTTTCTTTAGAGAATTAAGTAATAATTTCAAAAACAAAAATCTAAGAGTACTAAAGTTTATAAATTAGAAATAAAACCCCACAGTTCTAACCTAATCTCACATCCCAAATGTAAATGCTCTTAGTATCATGTGTATCCTTCCAAAACTTCCCCTCCCCTCCATTATGTTTCTGGGAGAAATGTTTACATACTATTTATATGTGTGTATATGTGTGTGTATGTGTGTAATTAAAGCATCATAGCATGTATCACTATATTTGCATATATATTGTTGTTACACTCAAAAATATACTTTGGACAGCCTTTCCATATTTAGTTCATACTAATCTAATTATTTTAATGGCACCATTGTTACTTTATGCAATTGTTGGACCTGGGTTAGAATTCTATGGAAAGTTTTCCATAGTATGGAATTTCATTAGCATGAAAACAATCCCTTGGAAAGGGTTGAAAAAGAATCAGTATGGTGAAGTCCCCAAGAAGGTAAGAGGAGATGGAATATAGAGTACAAGTTAGAAGATAAAAAGCAGGAAAAGTGAAAAGGAATTGTGGATGGATTTGCATACAGGTACTTTTGTATGTGTGAAAGTAGGACATTCTGTCAGTTTTTGTCTAATGTCTTCTTTTTGCTCTCTAAAGTAGAAGACATACTTTGCTACAGACAGTGATAGAAGAGTTGGTGTGATGGATTTGGATTTGTTGCTGTGTCAGTTTAGCTAAGCTGGAAGTAATTTCCCAGAATTTCTTCCCTTTAAGGTTTTGAGTTAAGGTTGGTTTCAAGAGAAATTTGCATGAGATTTGGAAAGTGGAAGGTAAGTGGCTGCCATTGTTCTCTGAGGGTTGGTGTTAGATATGAGGCTCTGCTGCAACTTATATGCATTGTAGTTCATTTGCTAGATTACCTTGGTTGGGCAGCAGCCAGCCTGCAACTCCTTCATCTTCTACTGGATCTCCTATCTCATCCTTCAGTTTCTCCAGGTCCTGGGAGAAGTATGTGTGCAACTCTCTGGTGAAGGTTATCATTTCCTGCAGATCACCATGTCATTATTGTGGGAAACAGCGAGAGACAGATATGGGTTCTATTTTTTGCTCTGGACTTGCAGTTCGTCCTTGTTATTTCCCACTGCCCCTTCCTGTGCAGCTTTACTTCCAATTACTGACCTAGAGAAGTACAATATCTTCAGGCCCTTACCAGACTCAGAGCAAAAACCCGTAGAATTCTACACTACGTTCAACAATTGCATGATCATAGAATCACTATAACAAGTTCCTTATTCTATATTACTCATTATGGCTCTGATTCATTCTTGAATCAAATTCTGTCAGTATAATTGGTATGCTTTGATATTTCGAGGGTGTTTTAGTTTTAACTCTTAGCAATAAGTGAGAGAAAGCCAATTCAAAATAGTTTGAAGAAGAAAAAGAGATACGTCTGGCTAACTTAACTGGGAAATACAAAGTTGATATGACTTTAATCACATCTGGCACAAAAGATGTTAACAGATCTCTCCATTTCTTGTTTCAGTTTCCTCTTTACATTGACTACATTTTCATGCTAATTTTCTTTGTGAATGATACTTGGAATGTCTAGGTTTGTGTTGTATCAGACTAGCAACTATAGCAAGAAGCAGAGGTACTTCTTTCCCAATAGTTTCAGCAAAATTATTAGGTTTGACTTCATTAGGCCAGCTTGAGTCATGAGCTCTTCCCTAAATCAATCACTGACAGTGCTATGGAATGTATTGATTGGGTAAGCCTGGGTCATGTGCTCATCTCTGAAATTCTGAAGTGGGTCAGACCAAAAGCAAAGCAATGATGTAATCTGAAAGTGGGAGGAAAGTAGTTTTCTAATGGAAAAATCAATGTAAAATTCTCAGAAAATGGGGGAACAGATACTAGGTAGGCAAAATCAACAGTATCCACTACAAGAGAATTGACAAGATTTGACATACCAGTTTGGAGAATGGGAGATAAAACTTAGTAAGTACACAGAGAAGGCTTTATAAACCACATTAAGGGTCCAGTTACAATTGGAATCTTTAGTGTATAGTGATTTTGACTTTCAGGACCTTGGTTAGCAGCCAAGGGTTGAGGTATAAGTTCAGAGAAGGAAGATGGGCTCTAGATGAGAATCCATTTCCTTGCTTTCGTCAACATCTCCAGGCCATTCGTATTCCTTGGCTCAGGACTCCCTTCTCTCATCTTTAAAGACAGCACTGTTTCATCTCTCTGACCCTTCTTCCCCCGTCACATCTCCTCTCTCTACTTACAGCCCTGAAAGATTCTTCACTTTTGAAGATTTATATAATTAGATTGGTCCCACCAAGGTAATCTAGGATAATCTCCTCATCTGAAGGTTCACACTCTTAACTATATCTGGAAAGTTCCCTTTGACATGTAAAATAATATGTTCATAGTTTCTGGGGATTCAGATGTGAACCTCTTTGGCGGGGGCTTTATTTGGTCTATCACAACTGTCATTTCTCAATCATTTTGTTTTAGCTGGATCTCTGATAAATGGCATATACTATGGAGATTCTTTACTGACTCTAATGTGAGAAACTTTTCTTTCAATAGTTTCTTCATTTAATATTTATGAGATATTGGATCTTACATCTGTCATTTTAGGTTTTCTTCTTCAGATAAGTTTATAATCAAACAATATCTAATAAATAAACTAGAATATATCTTCAAATGTTTGTGATTTTCAATACTGTAATTGTTATGTCCAAGTTTCCCTTTCTCTCATTTTAAAATTTAAGTAAGATAACTAGGTGACATACCAATATATTATGCCCTAGTGTACTAAGGAATATATTTCTGCTACCTTTGCCTGTATATTAATATGACTGGTGGGGAATTCTTATATCACAGCTTTCTCCTTAAAACTTGGTACAAATTTTTACATTGTATTCTGGCTTCTAATATTAAAGAGAATACATCTAAAACCTATATCAATTTCATATTACATTTGACATGTTTCTTTTACTGCAGTGTTTGTATGATTCCTTGTCTTTAAAATTCAGTATTTTTTCCAAAATAAACATCCACTTGATGGCTTTTCATTGTGTGTATCTATCACAAATAATTTTATATGTAGACATTAGTCTTCCTTCAGGAATTGTTTTTCCTTCAATTTTAATTAATTTTTCAGATATATTGCTTTTTTCCTTTAATTATACTAATTATTAATATCAATTATATACAAATTATGCTTTTTTTCTGATCACTTTTATCTCTGTTCCTTTTCTCTGTTTTCCAGAACATTTTCATTCAACTATGCTCCACATCAATTATTTTGTTTTCAGCAGTTTCAATTTTGTATTATACTGCTTCTAATTTAGTTTTAGGGTCTATATTGATAGTCTCTGTTCTCTTAAGTTCATTTCTTAGAAATGCCAGGAACTTTTTCATCTCAATATATTTTATTATCAGCATATTTTTTATCTCTTATTTTACAGAACTTATATTTTAATTTCCTGAAGAATACAAGTTTATGCTGCCTCAAATGTTCTGATAATAGTCTATTTCCTGAAGTAAATCATCCAACATTTGCTTTTAAAGCTAACTTTTTGCATGTTTGTCAAGATAATATATACATTATTAATTTGTGGCAGGTCAGTAACTTGAGTCAACAAGTGAAATATTTTCTATTTCTTCATCAACTATTACCCAACAAATATGTGAGAGAAAAAGAAAGACTTTAGGTTCTAATCATTAGGCTGAAAATAACTACCAGAAGGAAGCTAAAATAAAAAGGAATATAATATCATAAAAACTTATTTTTTTTTTCTCTCCTGCTTAAATAAAATAAAGGGATCTGTAAACAAGAGAAGAAAGTGGGGGTAGGGTAAGAGAAAGAAGTGATAGTTAATGGTGAGCGTGAAATTTTCCATCTGGTGGGGGCTAGGAAGGAAGTCCTTAGTTCTCCCTTAAGGTTCTTGCTGCCTGTGACAGAGGAGATGTGATGCGAGAGTAGAGTGAACTTAAATGGAACTAGGCTAGAGGCTCAGATTCAAACTAGAGTCTATAGTAGATAATATTTTTTCCACTTTAAGTCTAGGAGTATGAATTAGTATACAAGCTAGGTTTATTACATTTATTTTCATTCAGAAATTTTGTGTAACTCTGTTTAAATGGTTGTTCATATTTAAGTAAGAGCAAGTCTAAACAATCTTAGTATTTACCTATTTCCAAAAAAATAGTGCAGGTGAATTCTTTTACAGCTCCTCCCTGTGATTTATGTAAGAGGGTTTATTTAAGACACAGATTTCATATTATATGTTCAGCCATAGAGCAATCTGAGAAAAGTTGGATAGTTTCAGCCAAAATAATGTGTGTTTAGTTATATTTGGTTTGTTTGGTGCTTATTGTGATTGTTTTGATTTTGTGGGGTTGGAGGGATTGGTAAACACCCCCTAGTGAATGAGGGTTCTTCTGTTTCTGGATTGCTTATTTGCATTAAAATTAAATGACAACATTGTTGAGGAATTAGATTAGAAAAAAACTGAGGTTAGTGAGTCTGTATGTATTGTCAACTTTCCTACTTCATCTCCCTTTGCTGATGCTGGACTTTACTACAACAGTGGCTCCCTGTAGGTTTTTCCTATCTTTTCTGTGGTCCAACCTTATCTCTATATCCCTTCTGCCTCCATAGAAATGTCTCTCCCATATTAGGATAATCTCACATCACTGTTAAGAACCTGGAGCAAAGAAAGGAATAATCACACGTTTTGTCTCACAGCCATGTCACTAGGGCCTTCATTCCTCCAAATGTCTATTTCCTGAAGTAAATCATCCAACGTGTGCTTTTAAAGCTAACTTTTGCATGTTTGTCAGGATAATATGTAGATGATTAATTGTGGCAGGTCAGTAACTTGACTCAACAAGTGAAATGTTTTGTATTCTTTCATCAACCGTTACCCAACAAATTAGTGAGAGATTTTAGGGGTATTTTAGGAGTTTACTGAAAGATCTTTCTATAATTTCCTGTAACACCACACTATTCTCTAGAAAGAGGAATTGTGCATGTTCTCCTAGTGCCTGCCTTTGATTTGGGTCAGTCTGAATTATCTGGAGCCATAATTTCAGCTCTGGTGAAGGTTTTTAATTTTTCTTTCTTTTCTTTCTTTTTAGTTGTTTTGATCAGTTTCTTCTACGTCATCTATTATACTATGATCTTTCCCAGAATTCCCTCCTGCATGTTTTTTCATAATTAAAATATTTTTATATAGCCTACCAAGACAACTCTGGGAAAACAAGCAGGCCTAGAGGAAAGAGATTGGCAAGCTGCCTTAGCAACAGCATCTGGCAATAGCAGCCAGCTGGGGCCTACACTGCTCTGGTAGAGAACACATCAATGCAAACTTCACAAAGCTGAGAGTACAGTGGCTCCCTCAGCCTGGGCCTCTGGCAGTTTTTCTGAATCCCATGTTACTTTAGTGTCCTGGTAAGCCAGAATGTACTTGAAAAAGTTGTACTTACCACATCATCACATAGAAAAACCTTAGGGGCAAGAGACATACCTCTGCCCAGGAAAAAACAAGCTGGCAGATATGCCATCAACCTTGGGTGAAGTCATTTTAAACCTGCAGGGGCAACCCAGAGCAATAAACTGTGTTCCTAATCATTTACCGTCCTGCTATAATCACCTTTGCAGTGATCTATAAAACAATAAATCAGCAGAAATGGCTAAGGCAGCCACTCCTGGGGTAAGACAAGATTAATACAGAGCTTCACAAGTAAGTGGACTCATTCACAGGATGGAGACAACCCTCCTTACACACTTGAGAACATTGGACATGTAAGAAATAAGAGAGCTATACAAGTCTTGGCATAGAGCAACTAGCTGACATTACAAAAAAACAAAACAAGACAAAACTTTTTTTTTTTTTAAGAGAGAAAACCATATTCAATCTCTCTGTTCACTTTCTAAGGGAATATAGTATCTTTTTACCTAGGAAGCGGGACAAAAAGTGTCAAAGTGAAACTTGTATGCTGAAATTTAAACAGTTTAAACTCAAACTGGAGAAAATTTTAGCTTTTGCTGAAAGTTAGATTTTATGCAGCTCTGTATAAAATTCCTATGCTTATATTCAGGCTATTGAATGCTTTTTCCATGAAATTAGCTACTGCAATAGACTTTACCATATAGGGAGATAGATTACAAATTAATCTTCGTTTTCCTGAGTAAATCGTAAAATTAGATTATGATTGTTGAAACTTTTTAGTTTATTCAGTTAAATCTAGGGTGTAATTTTCTTAATTTATTTATCAGCTGAAAAATATTTATTGAGTATCTACTCTACAGTAAGAACTCTGTTAACAGAGTTTGAGATAGAGAGTTGAATAAGAAATTGTTACAATAGATGGAGGTAACTGCCATAAGCTAATAATTACAAGAGAATGGAGCAATTACAAGAGAATGGAGTGGCTGGCTACCCCAGACTTTTAAGAGGGGCCTTACAAAGATAACGTATGGGCTGGGTATAGAAGGATACTTTGTAGTTCATGTGCAGAAAGTCATTTCAGGATTACAGCCAGAAAGAATAGAATGAGCAAAGGAATCGATATATAAAAGGCTATGATGAGCTCAGGGAACAGTGAATTCTTCAATGATACTGAAATGTAGAGTACCTGAGGAGAAATGCTATGAAATTAAAATGAAAAGGGATCTCATGCCTAATAACGGACAACTCTGTGCATCATACTAAGGAGTGTTAATTTTGTCTGGCAGGAAAATGGTGAAAATTGAATTTTTTTAAGCTAAAGACTGTCACGAGCAGATCTTCATTTTATAGTAATGTAAAAAGGACAATAGAATACAGCGAGATTAAATTTTGGGAGAAAAATTCGTGTAATTTAAATCTCTAAACACATATTGAAATTTTTTTATCACTAGAGTCATACTTATTTAAAAATTTTGTTTTGTTTTTCAAATTCAAAAAATAATACCCCATCTTTCTAGTTAATTAAATAATCTTCAAAGTGAGTTAATCATTCTATGCCCAGAGCCAACTCTAAAGCATACATGTCAATAGAGTGTTTCAGAATGTTTCACTGTTTTAACTTGATAACCCTGATTGTTGATTCCTGTTTGTATTAGAATATTTTATAGTCCCCTTTGATGATTAAGTGTTTTGTTAAGTGTCTGGGGAAGGACTAATTTGTTTTGTGCAATTAAACTACAAAGAGTTTCCTACTTTTGAGTCCATTGGTTAAAACTTGAAAGCATACGAATGGTTCTAAAGATAAAGATAATCATCTCATCAGATGGACTCCAAGAAAACAAATCCCTTAGAAATAGTGTATTTGTAGATTTGCTACCCTTACCCCTTCAGTTGATAATTTTCCTCTAACTCTATCTGTTTTTCATGTTTTTCCCAAGTAGTCTTTCAAACTGTAAGAAGTAATACATAATCATTATAACAATGCAAAAAAAATACACAAAACAAAAAAAATAGTCTTGTCTTACCCACCTTTAATGCCACCCCTCTGAAAATTAATGTCAACAGTTGATATCTGCCCAGTGTTTGATATATTTTCCAATTTGCTCAGGAATGTTAGTTGAAGCATCAAAGCTGAAAACAATAGATGGAAACTACCTCTTTTTTGAAAAAAAAAAAAAGAAGACAAGAAAAAGAAAGCAAGAGGAAAGAGAAGAAATAAAAATTGCAAAGTGGATCTGAGCTGGATAATATGATCTTCACCTCATGTAAACAGATAGGAAGGCTTTAAAGGAGAATGTTCTTCTGAGCAGTGAGTTGTCTTTGGTGGGGAGTGCTATATTGTTTCCACTCACTTCCCCTTGTGAGAGGGCAGAGAGCTGCTTCCCTACCCTTCAAGCCAAGAGGAGAGGGCTCCTAGAGAGATTGGCAGTCCCTGTGAGAAGGGGAGTTTGGTCCAGGTCTCCCACTGGCTGCCTGATAAACTGCAGAAACAGGCCCTCACCGTCATACCAGATGGAACTCAGTGAAAGTCCTTGAGTGAGCAAGATATACATCTCCTGGAATTTAGAAGTACCCAGTCCCTGAACATCAAGAAATTGCCTCTGTCCTTCCTGGGGAATCCTTCAGGCAAAGCCTGGCTGGAACAGCTACATGATGGCAGGACAAAGGAAGAGGGCAATAGTGGAAGCAGCTTGACTCCCATCATTTGGAAGTTTACATGGACCAAGTAGTCTCTGAGAAACATAGCCTGGCTTGAGCTATCTTTACAATTGTTAAAATAAAATAAAATAGATACCAGGTCTAAGAATCCCCCGAGCAGATAAAACCATTTATGTCACATAAGCAAAATTAAATCTAGCTTATTTCATGAACATAAGCGAAATTTAACTTAGGTTATTTCTTGTGATGCCTCTGATAATCATAAAAGAAACAAGTCATCTTCCTAAAATAGTATAACATAATCAGTTTTAACTATTTGCCTGCTGTCTGGAAACCCCCATTGTAATAACCAGCCACTGTAAAGGTTAAACAATGTCCTCTTTTTCACTTTATAAGCCATTTTATAACATCACGCCTCTAAGCTTCACGTAGATTTTGGATTTGAAGACTCCAAGTTTGCAAGCAGCAAACCCTTACTAGATACTATTTTAATGATCTGATTTTAATTACTATTTCTAGAGTTTTGACAAAAGCATCCACCCAAGAAACAGTCTTATCGTTTGAGAACCTCAGAAGTATGACACCATGATTGTACCATCAAGAGTAGAAGCTGATACAGATGTGCTAGGGAGGTGACAAAAGATCACCCAGTGATTACTTCATCTGTGTCAGAAAACTGTGCTGTGCTGTGGCAACTACAGTACTTCCAAAGAAGCTACACATCCGTGCTCAATGCAGACCCATGGTTGAATCTTCATAATACAATATGTTTCAAAAACCAAGACCCAGAAGACTAAATTCACATGAGTCCCTTTTATGAAATTCAAAATCGAGCAAAACTAAACAATATGTTGATTAGCCATACATGTATATGTGATAACTCTTTTTTTTTTAAAAAAAAAGCAAAACAATGGCAAACATAAAATTGATATCATTATCACCTCTAGGAGAGAGGCCAGGAGACAAATAGAGGAAGTAAGTTCTATTCTACAAATAGGTAGAAGTAAGTTTATGTTATTATTATTATTATTTTTTGGCTTGGGTGGTGAGTATGAGCGTATTCATTATATTACTAAAAATAAATAAATACAAGATCACATGAATAAAAAGGCGTTTTCACAGGCCAATTATGTCACTATATCATAAACCAAGGATTATGATTACAGTAAGTCCTCTACATATGAACGAATTCCAATCAGAGAGCGCGTTTGTGAGTCTAATTTTTTTGTAAGTCCATCGAAGTTAGCCTGGTACCCAACTAACACATTCGGCTATATAGTACTGTAGTGTAATACTGTATAAGAACAAGCGATGTCTACAATCTTTTGTCTTGCTCCACTCTCTCAATTATTTTCACTTTTGTTTCCAATGTTATTGCTTGGCGCTTCTTAGTAGTACCAGCTACATCACTGCTGCTTTTATGCTTGCTTCTGGACATCCTGGGCTTGAAATAAAGGTACTATACTACTGTACTCTATACAGTTCTGTACAGTAAAGCACACAAAAGCATAACCACTTATAGAGGATGCACACACATGAAAATATACGCCAGATACATGAACTAACTTACGTGATTGGACATACAAACACACGTTCGCATCTTTGAAAGTTAGCAACTTGAAGGTTTGTATGTAGGGGACTTACTGTAATCTATTTTTGTTTGCTGGATATTCATAGTTAGAAAGAGGGGAAAGAATCTTGCTGTAGTATCTATGTCTTCCATTGCAACATATATATATATATATATATATATTTTAACATCTTTATTGGAGTATAATTGCTTTACAATGGTGTGTTAGTTCCTGCTTTATCACAAAGTGAATCAGTTATACATATATATATGTCCCCATATCTCTTCCCTCTTGCGTCTCCCTCCCTCCCACCCTCCCTATCCCACCCCTCCAGGCGGTCACAAAGCACCGAGCTAATATCCCTGTGCTATGCTGCTGCTTCCCACTAGATATCTACCTTACGTTTGGTAGTGTATATATGTCCATGCCTCTCTCTCGCTTTGTCACAGCTTACCCTTCCCCCTCCCCATATCCTCAAGTCCATTCTCCAGTAGGTCTGTGTCTTTATTCCTATCTTACCCCAGGTTCTTCATGATATTTCTTTTCCCTTAAATTCCATATATATGTGTTAGCATACGGTATTTGTCTTTCTCTTTCTGACTTACTTCACTCTGTATGACAGACTCTAGGTCTATCCACCTCATTACAAATAGCTCAATTTCGTTTCCTTTTATGGCTGAGTAATATTCCATTGTATACATGTGCCACATCTTCTTTATCCATTCATCTGTTCATGGACACTTAGGTTGTTTCCATCTCCGGGCTATTATAAATAGAGCTGCAATGAACATTTTGGTACATGACTCTTTTTGAATTATGGTTTTCTCAAGGTATATGCCCAGTAGTGGGATTGCTGGGTCATATGGTAGTTCTAGTTGTAGTTTTTTAACGAACCTCCATACTGTTCTCCACAGTGGCTGTATCAATTTACATTCCCACCAACAGTACAAGAGGGTTCCCTTTTCTCCACACCCTCTCCAGCATTTATTGTTTGTAGATTTTTTTGATGATGGCCATTCTGACTGGTGTGAGATGATATCTCATTGTAGTTTTGATTTTCATTTCTCTAATGATTAATGATGTTGAGCATTCTTTTATGTGTTTGTTGGCAATCTGTATATCTTCTTTTGAGAAATGTCTATTTAGGTCTTCTGCCCATTTTTTGGATTGGGTTGTTTTTTTTTTGTTGTTATTGAGCTGCATGAGCTGCTTGTACATTTTGGAGATTAATCCTTTGTCAGTTGCTTCATTTGCAAATATTTTCTCCCATTCTGAGGGTTGTCTTTTGGTCTTGTTTATGGTTTCCTTTGCTGTGCAAAAGCTTTGAAGTTTCATTAGGTCCCATTTGTTTATTTTTGTTTTTACTTCCATTTCTCTGGGAGGTGGGTCAGAAAGGATCTTGCTGTGATTTATGTCATAGAGTGTTCGGCCTATGTTTTCCTCTAAGAGTTTGATAGTGTCTGGCCTTACATTTAGGTCTTTAATCCATTTTGAGCTTATTTTTGTGTATGGTGTTAGGGAGTGATCTAATCTCATACTTTTACATGTACCTGTCCAGTTATCCCAGCAGCACTTATTGAAGAGGCTGTCCTTTCTCCACTGTACATTCCTGTCTCCTTTATCAAAGATAAGGTGACCATAGGTGCGTGGGTTTATCTCTGGGCTTTCTATCCTATTCCATTGATCTATCTGTTTTTGTGCCAGTACCATACTGTCTTGATTACAGTAGCTTTGTAGTATAGTCTGAAGTCAGGGAGCCTGATTCCTCCAGCTCCATTTTTCGTTCTCAAGATTGCTTTGGCTATTCAGAGTGTTTTGTGTTTCCATACAAATTGTGAAATTTTTTGTTCTAGTTCTGTGAAAAATACCAGTGGCAGTTTGATAGGGATTGCATTGAATCTGTAGATTGCTTTGGGTAGTAGAGTCATTTTCACAATGTTGATTCTTCCAATCCAAGAACATGGTATATCTCTCCATCTATTTGTATCATCTTTAATTTCTTTCATCAGGGTCTTATAATTTTCTGCATACAGGTCTTCTGTCTCCTTAGGTAGGTTTATTCCTAGATATTTTATTCTTTTTGTTGCAATGGTATTCTAGGTATTTTTTTAATTTCCTCTTTGATTTCTTCAGTGATCACTTCGTTATTAAGTAGTGTATTGTTTAGCCTCCATGTGTTTGTATTTTTTACAGATCTTTTCCTGTAATTGATATCTAGTCTCATAGTGTTGTGGTTGGAAAAGACACTTGATACAATTTCAATTTTCTTAAATTTACCAAGGCTTGACTTGTGACCCAAGATATGATCTATCCTGGAGAATGTTCCATGAGCACTTGAGAAAAATGTGTATTCTGTTGTTTTTGGATGGAATGTCCTATAAATATCAATTAAGTCCATCTTGTTTAATGTATCATTTAAAGCTTGTGTTTCCTTATTTATTTTCATTTTGGATGATCTGTCCATGGGTGAAAGTGGGGTGTTTAAGTCCTACTACTACTTGAATGTGTTACTGTCGATTTCCCCTTTTATGGCTGTTAGTATTTGCCTTATGTATTGAGGTGCTCCTATGTTGGGTGCATAAATATTTACAATTGTTATATCTTCTTCTTGGATCGATCCCTTGATCATTATGTAGTGTCCTTCTTTGTCTCTTTTAATAGTCCTTATTTTAAAGTCTATTTTGTCTGATATGAGAATTGCTACTCCAGCTTTCTTTTGGTTTCCATTTGCATGGAATATCTGTTTCCATCCCCTTACTTTCAGTCTGTATGTGTCTCTAGGTCTGAAGTGGGTCTCTTGTAGACAGCATATATAAGGGTCTTGTTTTTGTATCCATTCAGCTAATCTGTGTCTTTTGGTGGGAGCATTTAGTCCATTTACATTTAAGTTAATTATCGATATGTATGTTCCTATTCCCATTTTCTAAATTGTATTGGGTTCATTGTTGTAGGTCTTTTCCTTCTCTTGTGTTTCTTGCCTAGAGAAGTTCCTTTAGCAGTTGTTGTAAAGCTGGTTTGGTGGTGCTGAACTCTCTCAGCTTTTGCTTGTCTGTAAAGGTTTTAATTTCTCCATCAAATCTGAATGAGATCCTTGCTGGGTAGAGTAATCTTGGTTGCAGGTTTTTCTCCTTCAACACTTTCAATATGTCCTGCCAGTCCCTTCTGGCTTGCAGAGTTTCTGCTGAAAGATCAGCAGTTAACCTTATGGGGATTCCCTTGTGTGTTATTTGTTGTTTTTCCCTTGCTGCTTTTAATATGTTTTCTTTGTATTTAATTTTTGACAGTTTGATTAATATGTGTCTTGGCGTATTTCTCCTTGGAGTTATCCTGTATGGGACTCTCTGTGCTTCCTGGACTTTGTTAACTATTTCCTTTCCCATATTAGGGAAGTTTTCAACTATAATCTCTTCAAATATTTTCTCAGTCCCTTCCTTTTCCTCTTCTTCTTCTGGAACCGCTATAATTCGAATGTTGGTGTGTTTAATGTTGTCCCAGAGGTCTCTGAGACTGTCCTCAGTTCTTTTCATTCTTTTTTCTTTATTCTGCTCTGCAGTAGTTATTTCCACTATTTTATCTTCCAGGTCACTTATCCGTTCTTCTGCCTCAGTTATTCTGCTATTGATCCCATCTAGAGTATTTTTAATTTCATTTATTGTGTTGTTCCTCGTTGTTTGTTTCATCTTTAGTTCTTCTAGGTCCTTGTTAAATGTTTCTTGCATTTTGTCCATTGTAGTTCCAAGATTTTGGATCATCTTTACTATCATTATTCTGAATTCTTTTTCAGGTAGACTGCCTATTTCCTCTTCATTCGTTAGATCTGGTGGGTTTTTATCTTGCTCCTTTATCTGCTGTGTGTTTTTCTGTCTTCTCATTTTGCTTATCTTACTGTGTTTGGGGTCTCCTTTTTGCAGGCTGCAGGTTTGTAGTTCCCATTGTTTTTGGTGTCTGTCCCCAGTGGCTAAGGTTGGTTCAGTGGGTTGTGTAGGCTTCCTGTGGAGGGGACTAGTGCCTGTGTTCTGGTGGATGAGGCTGGATCTTGTCTTTCTGGTGGGCAGGTCCATGTCTGGTGGTGTGTTTTGTGGTGTCTGTGGACTTATTATGATTTTAGGCAGCCTCTCTGCCTATGTGTGGAATTGTGTTCCTGTCTTGCTAGTTGTTTGCCATAGGATGTCCAGCACTGTAGCTTGCTGGTCGTTGAGTGAAGCTGGGTGGTGGTGTTGAGATGGAGATCTCTGGGAGATTTTTGCCATTTGGTATTATGTGGAGCTGGGAGGTCTCTTGTGGACCAGTGTCCTGAAGTTGGTTCTCCCACCTCAGAGACACCGCCCTGACTCCTGGCTGCAGCACCAAGAGCCTTTCATCCACATGGCTCAGAATAAAAGGCAGAAAAAGTAGAAAGAAAGAATTAGTAGAAGTAGAAAGAAAGAAAGAAAGAAAGAAAGAAAGGAGGGAGGGAGGGAGGGAGGAAGGAAGGAGGGAAGGAAGGAAAAAAAGAAAGAAAGAAGATAAAGTAAAATAAAGTAAGATAAAATATAATAAAGTTATTAAAATAAAAAAAATTATTAAGAAAAACAAAACAAAATAAAAAAACGGACGGATAGAACCCTAGGACAAATGGTGGAAGCAAAGCTATACAGACAAAATCTCACACAGAGGCATACACATACACACTCACAAAAAGAGGAAGAGGGGAAAAAATCATAAATCTTGCTCTCAAAGTCCACCTCCTCAATTTGGGATGATTCGTTGTCTATTCACGTATTCACAGATGTAGGGCGCATCAAGTTGATTATGGAGCTTTAATCCGCTGCTTCTGAGGCTGCTGGGAGAGATTTCCCTTTCTCTTCTTTGTTCTCACAGCTCCCAGGGGCTCAGCTTTGGATTTGGCCCCGCCTCTGCGTGTAGGTCGCAGGAGGGCGTCTGTTCGTCGCTCAGACAGGACGGGGTTAAAGGAGCCGCTGATTCGGGGGCTCTGGCTCACTCAGGCCGGGGGGAGGGAGGGGCACGGAGTGCGGGGCGAGCCTGCGGCTGCAGAGGCCCGCGTGACGTTGCACCAGCCTGAGGCGCGCCGTGCGTTCTCCCGGGGGAGTTGTCCCTGGATCCCGGGACCCTGGCAGTGGCGGGCTGCACAGGCTCCGGGGAAGGGAGGTGTGGAGAGTGACCTGTGCTCGCACACAGGCTTCTTGGTGGCGGCAGCAACAGCCTTAGCGTATTATGCCCGTCTCTGGGGTCCACGCTTTTAGCCGTGGCTCGCGCCCACGTCTGGAGCTCCTTCAAGCAGTGCTCTTAATCCCCTCTCCTCGCGCACCAGGAAACAAAGAGGGAAGAAAAAGTCTCTTGCCTCTTCGGCAGGTCCAGACTTTTCCTTGGACTCCCTGCTGGCTAGCCGTGGTGCACTAACCCCCTGCAGGCTGTGTTCACGCCGCCAACCCCAGTCCTCTCCCGGCGCTTCGACCGAAGCCCGAGCCTCAACTCCCTGACCCGTCCGCCATGGCGGGTGAGCAGACAAGCCTCTCGAGCTGGTGAGTGCCGGTCGGCCCTGATCCTCTGTGCGGGAATCTCTCCGCTTGGTCCTCCGCACCCCTGTTGCTGTGCTGTCTTCCGCGGCTCCGAAGCTTCCCCCCTTCGCCACCCGCAGTCTCTGCCCACGAAGGGGCTTCTAGTGTGTGGTCACCTTTCCTCCTTCACAGCTCCCTCCCACTGGTGCAGGTCCCGTCCCTATTCTTTTGTCTCTGTTTATTTTTTTTTTTCTTTTGCCCTACCCAGGTACGTGGCGGGGGGGGGGGAGGTTCTTGCCTTTTGGGAGGATTGAGATCTTCTGCCAACGTTCAGTAGGTGTTCTGTAGGAGTTGTTCCACGTGTAGATATATTTCTGGTGTATCTCCATTGCAGTATTTTAAAAATTAATAACAGTTGCCAGTATATTCCAGATGTATTTTAGCAGATAGTGGTTAATAAACTTTTATATGTCTGTATCAGATATAACTTGAGATTGTGCATTGAGACACTCAGGTTCTGTGATGCCTACCAGCTGCCCCTCAGTCAGCCTTTGCCCTCAACTTCTGCTGCTCTGAACTCAGGATTGTAGCTGGAATACACTACTTTCACTTACTTGCCTCATCAGTTTTCCATTTGGTGCCTCATATGAGTCAAACGACTCTTCCTTCAAACCATTCTTGCTTGATCTAAGTTTTCCAGAGTTTCCTTATAAACCCTTCACTCGTTTCCAGGCTGACACAGATGTCTTCTTATTTCTTCGATCATTTATCCACATTTTGGAAAGCGGGGCAGGTGGAAACCACTGGCTAAAATCACCATATTTGTAGCAGAAGTCATTTCAATGTACTCTATTAATTTTAAAGTTTTCTTTTTTCATAAATGTGTAACTTTATAGATCCAAGAACTAATCAATTATTATTGAATTATTATTGAATAGAAGTAAGAAATATTCTGTCCTCTTTCTTCTTTGACTAAATCTATGCAAGGAGGTTTATTGAACTAAAGATATGAACTGTTCTTCTGATGTTACTGCTGTTGTCTATTCCATGGCCCTATAATTATGGAGGGTTAGCAGGCTTCCCCTAGATTCTTCTCCAATTACTTGCATTGCTTTGGGGTGGACAAGGGAAGTAGAGTCGTCAGTCTGTCCTTTTGTTTACACTCAATGTGAGCCATGGTATTAATATATGAGAAAACCTTCAAATTACATTCACCTAGGGCCTTACGTTACCTGTTCCCTCTGCACTTCCCCCAGTTATTTGTTTGTCTAACTCCCTCTCCTCTTTTAAATCTTTGCTCCATTTTTACCTTCTCGATGAAATCTACTCTGGCCTCCCTATTTAACACCACAAATTGCCTTTTCATTTCCAAGGCTTACAACATCCCTTACCCTGCTTGAGTTTTCCTTTCTCCAAAGGATTTAATCACTTTCTAACATACTATATTATTTACTTATTTTTATGTTTACCATTAGTTTCTGAATCCTCCAACTAAAATGTAAGCTCCATAAAGGTAGAGATCTTTGTGTCTTTTATTCACTATCACAAGCACTTAGAAATATACCTGACCTCTAGTTAACACCTAATAAATCACAGTAGAATAAATACATGAAGTTTGCAACATGTTCATGGCACCTTTTCCAGTTTCTAGTGATGCTTATTTTCCTTTTAATATTTTATAGTGAATACTCATTTCAGTAGGACCCTGGAGTTGGAACGTTAGACCTTTTCAACAGATTTTTCATTTCTATGTGACCAAAATGAGTTTAAATTACCATCTTACCAAAGTGCCTCATAATTTTATTATTTCCAAGCTGGACGTAAATGATCTACAGGCCTGATAATTGTCTTTCCTTTCCATTGAAAACATACAAATTAAGCAAATTTATTGTCAAAATAGGATGTCATCTTGTTAGCGTAGATACAGAGCAAGAGATGTAAGTTGGAGGACTTTAATTGCCTGTGACCTCAAATAATATTAGCCTGATGCTTTCAACCTTTCTCAAAAAGAGGCACACAAATAAATATTTGTGCTGGTTCATTAGGGAAACCTCTTCTAGGCAGAATATTTGAAATATACTGTGGTATTCTGCTCACTGGACTCTGCATATACAAATTTCTTGAAGACCCCCACCTTGTTATCACAGAGCCTGCTTAGTTTAAGATGGCGTTGCAATCATGCATTCTAGGGTGTCTAGACAGGACATTCTTGATGACATTTTTAGTATTTTTGAATGTCTTCGCTAATGTATATAGAGGCGACCTCATGCATGGTGTCATTTCCGCTGTAGGACCATCTCCACAATTTCATTTTGGGAGGGTAATCTTAGCTTTAATTTGGGAGAGGAATCATACTATAGCATTCATATTCTTATGATATTTACCTACCTTAAAGAGCTGGTTTGAGTGTTGTATCACCTAAGCATCATAAGTACTCTAAAAATTGATCACCTAAATATAATGTTGCATTTTAATTTGGGGTTATTAACTCTATACCTAACTTATATGAGAGGAATTTTCTACCCACCATATAAGTTGGCAAATATTTGAAGAGTCTTGATTCACTTGGTCATACCAACTCCATATCATCTATTTGAATACCTTCAGTAAACAAAATTAAATTAGTGTTTATCATTCTGAGTATATCATTAAATATAAGAAATATTTTATCAAAGAAGATTTTTATCTTATAATAATCCATGTATCTGATGTTAACCTAGGATTTTTCTGAGCAGATGAAGTAAACGTTAATAGCTCTTAAACTTTCCGTTTTTTAAACCCAAGAGCTGTCCAAATTATTTTTAATTTCTAGTTCCTAAAAAACAAGTTCAAATATCTCTATATTTTAATATTTTTAATAGCATTTACTGCTTCCCATTGTGGTTATTATAGAATTCAGGTCTCAGCTAATCTAAATGATGATTTAGAATTCATATATGAGGGTTAGGCATGGGGTACAAGAATAACTGCAGTTTCATGTGTAAATTTATGAATGAACTTTTCATGGATATTAGAGATTTAAAGTAAAAAAAAAACCCTGCAGTGACAAAATGGAGTATTTTGTTCTTGTTTAGGAAACTGAAATCCCTAAGGCTTTCTGAAGTAAGGACATTGAAAGTTTCCCAAACAGTTAAAAAATAACTTGAAAAATCAGGAATCATTTATGAAATTGAGTGGTAATATCTAAACCAGGAGAAATGATGTAAGCACAGTATTTCTCCAAAACTGGAAATATGTAAAAGTGATCAAAGATACTAGCAAATTACTTTTGCAATATGAAATGTGGACCTCAATAACATAACCTGAGTTATAAAAAGTGCCATGAGCAATATTATCTCTACCCCAGTGAATAAGCTGGCATCAAAGATGTCTGTAAGGTTTTGATCCCTTACTGAAAGCAGTTACCTTAACTGCTGCACTGTGCTGCTGCTTTAGGTCAGACAGCCTGAACTTCTTGCTTTCAGATATTCTAGAGTGTGAAGTCATTAATAAAAATGTAGAAAGTTATTCTCATCACGTTCCCAGTCAAACCTCATAAGAATATTATGTACAAATAAAAAATGCTTCCTGCTATTAAAGTGAAGTTGTGCATGCAACTTTTCCTATTATCATAATGTCTTATAGCAGGCTTCACATGTGGGATTATGTGCCTGTGCGCACATCTATACATGCAAAGTGTCAGAAGAGTCTGACCCAAGTTCCGAGAGTGCGTGACGCCATTATTTCTAGCCTGAGTGGAGTGGTAGGAGGTAAAACATGCCCAAGGAAAAACCAGTTTAACTACCTTTTGTTGCCTTTCAGATAAATCAAACCTAAGTTGCTGAGTCTGACTGTCTTATGAGTACCTTCTAAAAATTGCAAATAATATCCTGTAGTTGAACAGGACAAACCTGGAACATGCAATTGCCTTTATGCACTGTCTAGCCTTAAACACATAGGTACAAATCATGTGTGATTTTGTGTGACTGGCTGGCGAGGGGCAGAGGTGGTTTATTTAAACTCAAATTTCCTAGATATATGCATCTTTTGAGTCACATCACTGAATAATTTTTCTTGGTCCCTTTGGCCTGATTTGCTTCTGTGTAATTCTAGCCTTAAATTTAAAGTGAAGAAATAAGTTTAGCTGTTGATATAGAGTCCAGTTAGGTCAAGGAATTAGAAATAAGAAATTCTGGAGAAGTGGATTGAATCTCACTTCTGCAATAATTAGTTGTTTGAAAAACAGGTTACTGAAATGAACTTCACCAATCCTCACATATGGTAAAATAATACAAAGTGTGAAAAGACTTTGAAACCCTAAATACAAGATTATTTTTTAATTCATCAAACTCTTAGCATTTCAATATTCATATGTTTTTCTCTTAATATTTTTCCTGTAGCCAACAAAGGTCATTAAAGGATTTTATAAAATATAATTAATTGTTTAGAAAGATGACTAGCACACCAAAAAGTAAAATGAAAATATTTCTGACAACTACAATAGATTCTCTTAAAGGGTAAAATGGTTATAGAATGAAGTTTTTGAAAACTGAATCTCCTTTTGCTCACCCAGGCTTGACCCATTGCTTATGAGTTGTTTCAGGCCTTCTGAGTAAATGCGAGAAGTGATAGGAAAATGGAGGGAATCCAGTGAGAAAGAGCTGGCAGAAACAAAGTGGGGGTAGTGTCATTCTGCAGAGTTATATTTTCTACGAAGTTGGGGAGTGAAATTAAAGCTATTGAAAAACAAGCCCATTTGCCAATGCCCCTCTAGTCCTACTGCCTAAAGATACAGCAACAAGACTTGCCATGCATATTTCTTATGACAGAGTATAGCATTTGGTACTGCTTGTGGATAACTATAAACCCTCAGATGTCTGTGCTATCCAGACAACATTCAGGTACCAAAGTAGCAGAATTTAATTACCAACCTGAACTTTGTATGCTCAGCTTCAATAACCCTGGCTGGATAATTGATTTTTACCAGCACTCCTGCATTCTGTTATGGTGCTATAGACAGCCCACAATTATACTTTCCCTTTTTCACCATCAGTTTTTTTAAAAGAATTAATATCATCTACTTCCATCATTCCACTGTCAATTCAGCAAAGTTTAAACTAAACATTCAGGACAGAAAATTTCTTTTATGTTTATGGTGGAAACACTGAATTATTTTGTAGTGATTGAAGGGGGTTCCTGTTCTTCCATGGAACCATTATAACTGAGGCTACATTTGGGATTGCAATGTATAGTATTTTTTTAAAAGGAGACATCATTGCATAGTAGAAGTGCATGGTGGTAGAGCTGGAGAGACTTGTGTTTGTATCCCAGGTCTCTCTTAGTGGTTGTCCCTTATTATTCCACTGCTATAGCTTCATTAAAATGGATATATTATTCCAAATGATTTTCAGGCCTGTAAGAATCTAAAAATGAGGGCAGATTAAAAGGTTTTGTAAAAAAAAAAAAAAAGAAAATACTATTTTGAAATACTACTTATTTATCTCTAGTTCATTTTGAAAATAATCTTTATTGACTCATTGATACTGTACAATGTTGTATGCCAAAATGCATCATTTTTAACTTTTAAGACTGACCCAAATGCAGCCAACTAAAATACATATTTATTATTTCAAATAATGTGAGGAAGGTGTTTTTTACATCTCACCACTGGTGGCAACAGACCTTGAATCCAGGCCTTCCAAAGCCAAGATGGTTTTCTTCACTTAGAACACTGCACTTCCCCAGTGGTTCAGTTTTACTGGCTGTTTTAGACAGGTATGGAATAGAAACTGAGCCAGTGTTGAGGCCAAAGACATGCCAGTCTCCAGGTCCAGAAACAGGCCAAAGAAGTTAGATACTCTAACCCTGTAGAATAAGAATAAGAGTTGACCCATATCTGATGGAAAACTACAGCTAGTCACATTATAACAAGCTGAGGGAAGAGAAAAATTTCTCTAAAATGGGCTTGTAGAAAACTGGGAGGAAACAGGGCTGGCCTTACCTCTGTAACTGAGCCTACCTGACCACAGCCCATTGACTCCTGAACTGAGTCAATAATACTAATCCTAGTTTTTGTTTAGTGGCTTCAGAATGCAAGGTCAAAATCCAAAAATCAATGGATAGAGTAGTTTCACTTCCTCTTGACAATGTAGGAAATTAGAAATTCTAGCAATAAGAAAAAGCCAGATAATCTATAGAATCATAACTATTCTTGAACTCATCAGATAGCTGAGGTCTCAAGACATCCAAGTGGCCTGAAATCTAGGAAGAGACCATTTCCTCCAAAGAAACAGAGAGCATTGGCTTCCTTGTAGCAAAGCATATAAGCTGTATGTCAAGTGCCATTCAAGCAGATAAGAATATTTTAGCTAAAATGCTTAACAATTGCTAAAGGCTGAATGCTGGGCAGGGACATTGAGAAATTGAAGTCAGTGGTACCTGGAAGGTATCCACAGTAGCAATATAAAAACAAACCCAGTTCAACTCCTGATTCAATTGGTTCACTCCACGTACAAAAGACCTAACAAAAGAAAAACATTGATAGGTTAAAAGTAAAATAATGAAAAAACTATATCTCAAGCAAACATTAATCAAGAGGAAGCTGGAGTATCAAAGTAGACTTCAGTATCAAAGACAGTATCACAGACTTTAGTATCTAAGTAGACTTAGTATCAAAGTAGACTTCAGAACAAGGAAAACAACCAGGAAAAAAAGGAAAAAATTATATAAAGGGAATCATTTTAATAAGGAGACATAAAAATCCTAAAAGTGAATTCACTGAACATTGCATCTTGAAAACACATAAAACAAAATTAACAGAAGTGAAAGTGGAAGTAAACAAACCCCACAATTATGTTTGGAGATATTAACACTCCTCTCAGTAACAGATAGAACAAGCAAAGAGAAAATCTATAAGAATATAGACCTGAAAAGCACAATCAACCAATTCACCTTATTGACATTTACAGAATTCTCCACTGAAAAAAAGCCAACTATGTATTCTTTTTAAGTGTACATGAAATATCCACCAGGTTTGAACGTAACTAGGTCAGAAAACAACCCTTAAGTTTTAAAAAAATTAAACCATGAAAAGTATGATCTCTGACAACAATAGTATTGATATTAAACTAAAAACCAATAAAAGAAAAATATCTGTAAATTTTTCATATATTTAAAATTTAAATAGCATACTTACAAATAACCCACGAGTAAAAGAAAAAGCAGCATAAGGAAATTAGAATTTTAATTGAGTAGAAATGAAAACACAGGTTATCAAAATTTGTGGGACTTAAAGCTGTGCTTAACAGAAAAATTATGGCATTAAATGCTTAAAAATTTTTTTGATTGAAGTATATTTGATTTATGATGTTGTGTTAGTTTCAGGCATACAGCAAAGCAATTCAGTTATATGTACATATATTCATTTTCAGATTCTTTTCCCATATAGGTTATTACAAAATATTGAGAATAGTTCCCTGTGCTATATAGTAGGTCTTTGTTATTTACCTATTTTATATATAATCCTATGTATACATTACTCGCAAATTCCTAATTTATCCCTCCACCCGACCTTTCCCTTTGGTAACCATAAGTTTGTTTTATGTCTTTGAGTCTGTTTCTATTTGTAAATACGTTCATTTGTATTATATTTTTAGATTCCACATATAAGTGATATATAGTATTTGTCTTTCTCTGACTTACTTCACTTAGTATGATAATCTCTAGGTCCATCCATGTTGCTGCAAATGGCATTATTTCATTATTTTTTATGGCTGAGTAATATTCCATTGAATATATATACCACACCTTCTTTATCCATTCAATTGTCGATGGACATTTAGGTTGCTTTCATGTCTTGGCTATTGTAAATAGTGCTGCTATGAACATTGGGGTGCATGTATCTTTTCCAATTATGGTTTTCTCTGGATATATGCCCAGAAGTGGGATTGCAGGATCATATGGTAGCTCTATTTTTAGTTTATTAAGGAACCTCCACATTGTCCTCCATAGTGGCTGCACCAATTTACATGCCCACCAACACCCTCTTCAGCACTTATTATTTGTAGACTTTTTAATGATGGCCATTCTGACTGGTGTGAGGTGATACCTCATTGTAGTTTTGATTGGCATTTCTCTAATAATTAGCAATGTTGAGCATCTTTTCATTTGCCTGTTGGCCATCTTGATGTCTTCTTTGAAGAAATGTCTATTTAGATCTTCTGCCCATTTTTCGATTGTGTTGTTTGCTTTTGTGATATGGAGCTGTATGAGCTGTTTGTATATTTTGGAGATTAATCCCTTGTCAGTTACATCATATGCAAATATTTCCTCCCATTCTGTAGGTTGTCTTTTTCTTTTGTTTATGGTTGCTTTGCTGGGCAAAACCTTTTAAGTTTAATTTGGTCACATTTGTTTATTTTTGTTTTTATTTCCATTACTCTAGGAGGTGGGTCAAAAAAGATCTTGCTGTGATTTATGACAAAGAGTGTTCTTCCTATGTTTTCCTCTAAGAGTTTTATAGTGTATTGTCTTACATTTAGATCTTTAATCCATTTTGAGATTATTTTTGTATATGGTGTTAGAGAATGTTCTAATTTCATTCTTTTACATGTAGTTGTCCAGTTTTCCCAGCATCACTTATTGAAGAGACTGTCTTTTCTCCATTGTATATTCTTACCTCCTTTGTTGTAGATTAATTGACCATAGATGTGTGGGTTTATTCCTGGGCTTTCTATCCTTTTCCATTGGTCTATATTTTTGTTTTTGTGCCAGTACTATCCTGTTTTGATGACTGTAGCTTTGTAATATAGTTTGAAGTCAAGGAGACTGATTTGTTTTTCTTTCTCAAGATTGCTTTGGCTATTTAGGGTCTTTTGTGTTTCCATACAAATTTAAATTTTTTTGTTCTATTTGTGTGAAAAATGCCATTGGTAATTTGATAGGGCTTGCATTGAATCTGTAGATTGCCTTGGGTAGTAAGTCATTTTGACAATATTGATGCTTCCAATCCAAGAATATGGTATCTTTCCATCTGTTTGTGTCATCTTTGATTTCTTTCATCAACATCTTATAGTTTTTGTAGTACAGGTCTTTTGTCTCCTTAGGTGGGTTTAGTCCTAGGTATTGTATTCTTTTTGATGCAATGACAAATAGGATTGTTTCCTTAATTTCCCTTTCTGATCTTTTGTTGTTAGTGTATAGAATGCAACAGATTTCTGTGTATTAATTTTGCATCCTGCAACTTTACTGAATTCATTGATGAGCTCTAGTAGTTTTGTGGTAGTGATTTTAGGATTTGCTATGTATAGTAGGTTTTTCTATGTATGATAAAGACCAAATATGACAAACCCACAGCTAACATCATACTCAATGATGAAAAGCTGAAAGCATTTCCTCTAAGATTAGGAAAAAGACAAGAATGTCCACTCTCACCACTTTTATTAAACATAGTTTTGGAAGTAATAGCCACAGCAATCAGAGAAGAAGATGAAATAGAAGGAATCCAAATTGAAAAGAAAAAGTAAAGCTGTCACTGTTTGCAGATGACATGATACTATACATAAATGCTTTAATAGAAAAGAAGACATGTCTAAAATCAGTGAGCTTCTACATTTAGAAACTAGACTTTCAAAAGCATATTAGTACCCAACCCACTGATAAAAGAGAACAGAATCCCTCTCACACAGATAAATGTGTAACAACATGTCAAAGTAGATGAGTAAAACTAATGCTAAGAAAAAAAAGGAAAATTCATTTACTTCTGATGAAATGTAAATGATAGACCAATCTGAAATGAATATGAACACAAACGCTATCTTTTTTAAAAAAGGGCTATGATTGGAGTGAAGATATATATGAAATGCAACCATTAAAATTAAAAAAAACAAATGGCAGGATTTCCTTCTCTGAATAATATTCCATTGTATGTATATGACACATCCTAGAAGATATAAAGTGAAGTAAAATAAACCAAACAGAGACAGACAAATATTGTATCATCTCACTTAAATGTGGAATCTAAAGTAGTCAGATTCATAGAAGCAGAGAATAGAATGTAGACAGGGGGAAATGGAGAGGTGATAGTCAAAAGATACAAAGTTTCAGTGAAAGATAAATAATTTCCAGAGAACATATGTAAATATACTCACAGTAGTCTACAGAATAGTGCCTGTACCTTATAATACTGTGTTGTATACTTAAAATTTTCTAAGAGGGTAGATCTTATGTTAAATATTCTAATAATAATAATAATAGTAATAGTAACAACAGTAATAGGGGCCGAAGGAAACTTTGGGAGGTTATGGATATATCTATGGCCTTGATGTGGTGATGGTTTCACTGGTGTATATATATCCCCACACTTATCAAGTTGTAAACATTTTACATGTCAGTTATACCTCAATAAAATGATTTAAAAAATTTCTTTCAATAAATGTGATAAATTATAGCCTGGACAGAATCAAAGGGTATTTAGTGAATTTAAAGATAGTATTCAACCAGAACCAAAAAAGAAATGACAAATAGCAGATGTCTCATATGCTATAAAGAAACAAGAAGAAAATGGAATAATATTTTCAATGTCTTGAGGAAGTATGTTAACTGGAACATGACACACAGCTTAATCACTGTTTAATAATTGGACAAAATAAACACATTTTCAGATGTATCAAATTAACAGTATTTCAGTATTTAAGAAAAGGTACCAAGATAGAAGGTGTATGATGCACTAAAAACAGACAAAAAAAAAAAAAAAAAACAAAGAGATTGCATTAGCCAGTGATAGTAAACAAATAAGTATATAAATTAATAAATACATTTATTTTTGTTAATTTTAATAGGTAAAACCAAAACTTTAGACAATAAAAATAAGAATGAGGGAGTTTAGTTATTATATTTTAGTGGTAGTTTTTGCTTTATTATGAAGAGGAAAGATATACTGGAAATCTGTAAACTTTGGTCAAAAATTCAGTCAAACATGCTAAAATTTTACAGCAAGAAGAGAAATTCAAGCTGTTGCTTCCAAATTGTGAAAAGGGAAACCTTTAAAACTTCAGAAGGATCAGTAGATTTCAGAGAAAGGTGAAAAATGCAGAGAAAAATGAGTGTAAATATTGATAAAATAAAAAGATAACTACAGAATATGAAAAAATATTTGTAAATTTTATCTGATAAAGGACTTATATCCTTTCATATAAAAAGAGCCCTTAAAACCAATTATAAAAAGATAACCCAACTTTTAAAGAATCAAAGATTTGAATTATTTACTGAAGAATATACACAAATAACCAATAATCACATGAAAAGATGCTCAACATCATTAGTTGGTGGACAAAGCATAGATTATACTGAAATTATTTTTATGCATGTGGTGGTTCACAAAGAAAATTCAAGAGCATATATAGACTAGCAAATAGAAACAGTAAAAATTCAGGAAAATTGTTCTTATATTTTAGTCTTTTGTTTGGCCTCTTTGCTGTTGTGTTCTACTTTCTGATACTTTAGCTCAATTTATATTCCAACCTATTTACTGGAATCTGAAAATTTTGCATATATTTTTCATAGTTTTCAAGAGTTGTTTCTCATTTTTTTACAAAACATTTGTCACAGAATTCAGATCTTGTTTTATGGATACATCACTCTGAGAATATTACTAATTGTTTTCTTTGGCTTCATTTATCTCACTCTGAGCAATTATTATTATAACAATTAGTATTAGTATTATTGGTTGTATCTTTTTCATGTTGAAACTATGCCTCGAATTCTTTGTGAACATTTTCTCGCCTTTTTCACTTAAGAATAAACCAATAAAAGTACATAATGTGAGGTTGTCAGTTGGTGGGCTTTAGAGTAAACAAATACGTCAACCTTTTCACCATGAGACTGCCGATTCAGCATGTGAAGATCTTTCCTCTCAAGATATTCCTTCAGGTGCACATCTTCCAATTTCCTGTTGATATGTGTTGGGCATGGAAGAAATCAGTACCTCCGCACTGTCAAGAGCCCAGTGGGAGTGAAGGCCACACAATTCAGAATAAAAAGATTAATTTAATCCCATTGTCTTCAGCTCCTCCCTTTGGCCCTGCTCTCTGCTATGCATTAGTTTCCTCAGATATAGCTCCTTGCATTCAAATTCTCCTGAGGAAAAAAGTAGGAAGCAACATAGCAATGCTATTAAGAGAATGGAGACAGACTGGCTGGGTTTGAATCCATGGCACCATTACCTACTGTCTGGTTGAACTTGAGCAATTTAACCTTTCTGTGCCTCAGTTTCCTTATGTATAAAAAGATAATGTTAATACTCTACTCTTAGGTGTCTTATAGAAATAAAAATATATGTTTTGTAAAGCTACAAGAAGAGTGCCTAACACACAGTGAGTGGTATGTAAGTACCGTAGTAAGTGCTGTATAAGTAACCGCTCTAGACAAACTTTCAACCAGTCCCCCAGTTTTCTGGCTCATACAGGAGACCTCTAACCCAAAGGCTGTGGGTGCTGCCATGACAGCGCTTATAGAGATGCTTATTTTCATCAGTTTTCTGAGAGCTGGAATTTGTTCACCTAGTCCATACTCAACAGATTTTAACTACTTTTAATATGATTCTTAGGTAAACTCCTCTTCAGGCTTTTAAGTTGTAGCTTTTTTTGGGGGGAGGATTTCTAGGTTCAGTTGCCACTTCTCCATCTCTCCATCTGCGTTTTGTCTTCCAAAAATGTGTGGAAGTATTTTGTCTGTAGTTGTCCTCTCTCTCATTCTCACTGGGGATCAATACAATTTTTATTCATGTGCTTTCTATTAGTAGCAGCGATTAAATATTTAATCAGAAATCAGTATTATTTTTCCTTCTTTGACAAAAGCTTCTCAACATCAAGTAGGAGCGATTAAGTATTTTTTCAATTTAGTAGTAGTGATTAAATATTTAATAAGAAATTAGTATTATTTTTCCTTCTTTAACAAAAGCTTCTCAACATCAAGTAGGAGCAATGGGATCTGTTTGCTCAGACATGTATGGTATGTGTGTGCTCACGTGTATGTATTTGTGGGTTTTATGTCAACTGGGAAGTCTTAGGAGTTCCATCAGAGGTGAACATCAGGGATGAGGAAACCTCAGTGATGGGTTCACTGGGCTCCGAAGCTCTTCTCCTCTCCTCAAATAGAGGTGCTCCTTTTTTATTGGTTTTAGATATCACTTTCCACATAAGATTATATTTGAAGAAAAAGTTATTTGAGGAAATCACTAGTTTTAACCTTTGTGGTTAACAAAAGAACACGAATAATATAAAAATACAATTTTGAGTAAAGATAGTAATGGGATATTTCCCGAGGACATAGGAAACATATATAGGGTTTATCCATGTGGAAAATACACTGGGGGTCCCCAGGAATGCAAACTACTTACTTGATGTAATTGAATACTTAAATGGGGACAAGTTCAAACCTATCAATCCATTACAGTTGATATTCAGGATGAATAAATAAAACACAGAGAGAGCAATACAGAAAAGAACCAGGATCTGAGGGAGGAGAAGGTTGGGTGTATTCTACTCTTCAAAATAGAAAGGAAGACCAGAGAACTATTTGAAACCTTCCTGTTCCCGTTAAGAAACCTAGAATAATGCCTTTAAGTACTGGTAATAGTCCTTAAACTATTGTCATGTTGCCATATTTATAATTTTAATATGTTATACCCAGTCTATCTTCTTAGTAAAGCTTTTTATTAAAAACTTCTGGCAGCCAGTTTGGGGAATGTTACATGACACAGTGAGTGGTGGTACAAATAAAGAAAAAAGGAAGATAGATTTAGGTGCTAAAACTTGTAGTAAGAAAGGATAGGAGAGCAATTCATGCTGGTCTTGGCATGCTTTAAGAAATGAACTAAGCTCAGGATGCTTAGAACTGTGCAAATCTCCAACAGAAACTCACACTTTCCAAGAATGAGGAACCCTTTTCTCTACTATGTCAGCAAAAATAAAACAGCTGCTAGGACAAATGATCAGTAGATATTATTAAAATATTTAAAATACAAGTTTTTATTCCACTCTCTCCCTGAAAATATTGAGTCAGCATTGAATAGTAATGTGCACAGGTCAGCAGGTGCTCCTTAGATTTTAATGGATTCATTTGCAAGAGAAAACTGCACAGTGTCTGAAATTAGTTTAGCATATAACTATCCTATTCCTCTGAGTTCTCCAGATGAAAAAGAAGAGTAAACAATAACTTGCACCTGCTGGGCCCAATAGATCCAAATTTTAAAAGCTCTTACTCATCATTTGTCATGTGATTGCTTCTATCACACTTTAGTAAGGGCAAAGAAAAGATAGATCATGGGTGGCATGTGATGTCACTGACTGCTAATGTACTAATGTACTTGCCACATATTTTTACTGTGAAAAAAGAAAATATGAAAATTTACATGGTAGGGAAAAATTAGATTATCAGTAAAAGTTTTCTTTAGTGAAGTGTTTTTCAAATTAGAGTTCACACTCAGTAGCTCAATAACAAAAAAACAAAGAACCCAATCCAAAAATGGGCAGAAGACCTAAATAGATATTTCTCCAAAGAAGATATACAGATTGCCAACAAACACATACAAGGATGCTCAACATCACTAATCATTAGAGAAATGCAAATCAAAATTACAATGAGATATCACCTCACACTGGTCAGAATGGCCACCATCAAAAAGTCTACAAACAACAAATGCTGGAGAGGGTGTGGAGAAAAGGGAACCCTCTTGCACTGTTAGTGAGAATGTAAATTGATACAGCACTATGGAGAACAGTATGGAGTTCCTTAAAAAACTAAAAATAGGACTACCATATGACCCAGCAGTCCCACTAGTGGGCATATACCCTGAGAAAACCATAATTCAAAAAGAGTCATATACCACAATGTTCATCGCAGCTCTATTTACAGTAGCCAGGACATGGAAGCAACCTAAGTGTCCACTGACAGATGAATGGATAAAGAAGATGTGGCACATATATACAATGGAATATTACTCAGCCATAAAAAGAAACGAAATTGAGTTATTTGTAGTGAGGTGGATGGACCTATAGATTGTCATACAGAGTGAAGTAAGTCAGAGAGAGAAAAACAAATACTGTATGCTAACACATATATATGGAATCTAAAAAGAAAAAAAAAATGGTTCTGAAGAACCTAGGGGCAGGACAGGAATAAAGACGCAGACATAGAGAATGGACTTGAGGACACTGGGCAGGGGGGAAGGGTGAGCTGGGACAAAGTGAGAGAGTAGCATTGACATACATACACTACCAAATGTAAAATAGATAGCTAGTGGGAAGCAGCCACATAGCACAGGAAGATCAGCTTGGTGCATTGTGACCACCTAGAGGGGTGGGATAGGGAGGGTGGGAGGGAGACGCAAGAGGGAGAAAATATGGGGATATACGTATAGCTGATTCAATTCGTTATAAAGCAGAAACTAACACACCATTGTAAAGCAATTATACTCCAATAAAGATGTTAAACAAAAGAAATAAAGAAATGACATCAAGCCATAGAAAGACACAGAGGAAACTTAAATGTATATTGTTAAGTGAAAGCAGTAAATCTGAACAAGCTGCATGCCATATGATTCCTATTATATGACTTTCAGAAAAGGAAAAACTTCAGAGACAGTAAATAGATCAGTGCTTGCCAGGGGTCTGAGAAGAGTGAGGAGGTGTTGCATAAGCACAGGAGATTTTTATGGTGGTGAAACTATTCGTTATGATACTGTTATGTTGGATACATACCATTGTACTGTCATCAAAATCCATAAAATGTACAATACAAAAATTGTACCCTATTACAAATATTGGACTTTAGTTAATAACATATTTGTTCATCAATTGTGATAAACATGAATCTTAGCTCTATGTGTATGTTAAAAATGAACAATATTTCCAATAGCACTCATTAAGAATTTCACAAGGATTTAAGAGAACATCAGCTTTTCTGTGTATATGTTTTTCCAAGTGTGCTGGGTAGGAAAGGGGTATTTCTAAGTGACCTGGTAGCTTTACATTAGCGGATATAGGGATCTCCTCCAACGTAAACAACTGGTATAACATAGCCAGGCTTCAGACTAAAAATACTTGATGGCCACAGTAGTATCTGGCTGAAGGTTAGGCTGCCTTTTTCCTCTACTTATTTTGGTAGTAACAAACCCTACGTTATATTCAGGCTAGGAGTTAAAAGGTGAAAGAAATAATGGGAAAAAAAGTTGGTCATTAAACCTGGGCATGGGAGGAAGAGTATTTCAGTAGAATCCAGATGGATCACAAGCACACTGTTTTCTAGCATAAACGTACTCAAAATGTTAACTGCCTTCTAGAATTGTTATGGCTATATTGATTGCGATACACGGGCCTCTCACTGTTGTGGCCTCTCCCGTTGCGGAGCACAGGCTCCGGACACGCAGCGGCCATGGCTCACGGGCCCAGCCGCTCCGCGGCATGTGGGATCTTCTCGGACCGGGGCACAAACCCGTGTCCCCTGCATCGGCAGGCGGACTCTCAACCTCTGCGCCACCAGGGAAGCAGGGCTATATTGATTTTAAAATAGAGCCACTTGAAAACACAAATAACATGCCTGAAATAAAAGCAAGGTAAATTTTTTTCTTTATCTTGTCATGCCCTGCAGCCTTAAAACTACCAAATCAGAATCCCTTGAAAGGACGATTTTAAGAATAAAATAGGGAGAATGAAGCCTAAATATCACAAGAAAAAGAGATATTAAAAAATCTGAGCTAACTTTTCTGATAAATTTTAGATGTACTCTGTTTTATTATATTCACACTTACAAATTAACATCTCAGATCATATGTCTCATTTTCACCTTTTCTGTATTTCCATGAGGAATATCTGGCATTTTGTCTCATTAATATTCATGAGTCGACGTGGAAGAATGGGATTTTGAGTTGCCCATCACTGTTAATGGTAACATTGAGGGAGGGCATTTTCCATGGCTAATGATGTCAGCTTACTTATTTTTTGGAAGACATGATTTCTAGTGTTTATGTAAGAAGAAAGTTTCTTTGAAAAATAATTTTATTGGGTTAATGTTAAAAATTCCTTCTACAGTGAACTATCAGATTTCTCCCAATGCCCCAAATCAGAATTAATCACTGTGTGCCCTATAACATTTTGGTCATACTTCTCTCAGGGCACTTAAAGCTCTATTTACAATGGTCTAACTTTATTCTAGTTTCTCATGAGCATAACTGTCTTACCCACTAGATTATAACTTACATAAAGGTAAGAATGAATCTTATACATCTTTTTCCACTACACGGCAGTAAGTACCTGAAATAAATATCTTTGAATGAATGAAAAATAAGTTTAATAAGAATTACATAGTATTTTACAAGACCCTTATGGGGGAAAATACAGTAATATATAGAATTTATTTGTCTTACCATCCTAACATATGCACATATATAGAGCATGAAGGGATTCAGTACACTATGGAATTAGGAGAAGGTATTGACCCTCAGAGATGTAAAAAAGTTGATGTACAACTGGAATATTAAATATCAGATCATGAATCTTGTTTTCCCTAAGCGAATATGAACCAAACCACGTGCAGGGAATATAACAGAAACATTAAATGTAATGATGTTGAGGATCAAGAGCATATGAAATAAAGTCATGGGTAATTGCCTTAGACTGAGAGCTATGTAGTTTTTTTCTATCTGAAAATCAGAAAATGAGTACCCAGGAGAGAAAACTTTGGAGTCCCGGGATAGATAACTGCTAGAGGGCCTAGAACCCATGAATAAATCAGTCACCAAGATTTGAACCAGCATGATCATAATTCAGCAGAGATGGAATAAATCTGACTTCCTCTGGGAAATGGGGCTAGGAGAAGGAAAGGGAGCAAAATACCACGATGCATATGACAATATCCATCGTCTCCTGGGGTGTCTCTAAATCACAAGGACCTTCAAAAAAACACTTTATTGCACCCTTAATATACAGTATGGTGATTAGGGATAATGTGACCGGGAAAAATCCCAAAACACGAGCTGAGAGTGCTAGCCTTTTTCCACAGGTGCATGTAGATAGAAAATCAAGGACCATTTGCTATCAAGATCATGTGGAATCCTCAGCTGTTGCATAAATGGGTATGGTGTGGCTGGACTGCAAATTTATGTTGACATTACCTAGTACTTTTTAGAAAAACAAATTAGCAATAATATTCTCATTAACAAGCCCAATTAAGGAATGATCTTTCAAGTCTGGAGGTGGAACTTTTATCAGTGCATAAGATTTGAAAACACTTTTTCACACAATTAATATTAGCTAGGTGATTCTTGCAATGCTTTCATTTCTAGAAAGCATTTGCACTTGATGAATGAGATCTCCCCCACTTCACCTCTGAGAACACATAAGTTAATAGTATGTAAAATCAAAACAGTCATTCAAAGCACAACTATGCAAAATATACCTCAAAAGAGAATTGTACTACACCCAGCTAAACTTAATAGCAAAATTAAAGGTTTGTGATGGAGGATGGGTAGAAGTGAGCATTGAAAACATAAGTAGGGAACAAATATAGAGGTAAACTTTAACATTGTCCATCCATTCTTTTTATAAATTCCTACGCTAATATCCTGAGCAACTTCTAAATCTATTACAGTTATGAGATGGACACACTGGATATCAAGTTGGATGTCATTAAACCAAACATCTCAAATAAGTAGCCTGATTTGACCTGAAAAACATGTATTTGACCCCATGCAGTTTTAAAAATTGAATTTATATTTATAAATGGATTTTTCACCAAAATCTGAACTTTGGGCTTCTCTTGAAATATCGGACTGGCAACACTGGGACAGCTTCTTGCATGATATGACACTATTCTTAAGAGTTATCTGCAGGGTTGTTGACCTCTTGAGATGGGGCATCCAGGTTCCAGTTTGCAAATCCCAGCATTCATGCACAAGGTCAACTTCATTCATTTACATTAACTTGGCCCATTAAGCACTGAATTTCAAATCCCTTGGACCAATCTGAACTCCTAGAGACTTTTGTGTAGTTCCTATGAACAAGGACCAATTACCAGCAATTTTATTTCCATTTAAAATTTGATTTTAATTCAGGTACATAGTGGACAGTTATTGTGTTGAAAGTGTAAAATAGTTGATGAACAATAATCCTAAGTAATTACTCCTCTAATAATAACTTCTCACTTTGTATAGCTGTGGATTGAGTTTTATGGCAATTGTAGTCTGCTATCAACCACCCTACTGAAAATGGCACAGCAAATGGAAACACAATTTTCTACCATTAAGTACAAATATATCCCCTTCTCTCACCTCTGCTTCCCCAACTCCATTTCCTAGAGAGTGAGGGAGTGGCATTATACCTATTCTGACATTCTGTGATCAGTAGCATCCCAATAATGGATTAACAAAATGTTCCAGGATTAACAAAATGTTCCAAACCTCTGTGTCCTCCCCAAATTAAACATCTACATATCAAAAAATAAATAAATAAAATAAATCTTACATGCCAAAAAATAGAGCCATACACTTATAGAATGTTAGGGAATGTTATCCATACGCTTATGGAATGTTAACATACTTTAAAAAGTATGTTAGGGAAGGTGATCCAAGGTAATGTAGAAAAGCAATTAATTGGACAGGAGGAGAGAATTGTGTAATACCTGAGACTCGTCACTCTGACGATGGATCCTCAGAGAACTAAGGCATTGTTCAAATGCTAAGATCTACATTCTCATATCAATTATATTGAATAGTTGCCAAAATTTTCACTTATGTGTACCTGGGGTCTCCATTCCCCAGATGATCAAATTAAACATGAAATTGTATCCCAGATATCATGGTTTTGCAACCAGAACCGCTAGAATGCAACAGAGCAAAAACTTAAGAACGTAAACATATGAGCATTTTAAAAAGTAACTTGTGTTCATCAAAACTTGAATACAAAGCACTCATTCAATTTATACCTGAAATATTTATGCTAATATCATTATTAAATATAATTGCTTTAGGGAAATATTTTCCTTTTAGAATTTTTTTTTTTTTTTTTTTTTGCGGTACGCGGGCCTCTCCCGTTGCAGAGCACAGGCTCCGGGTGCGCAGGCTCAGTGGCCATTGGCTCACGGGCCTAGCCGCTCCGGGGCATGTGGGATCTTCCCGGACCGGGACACGAACCTGTGTCCCCTGCATCGGCAGGCGGATTCTCAACTGCTGCGCCACCAGGGAAGCCTAGGGAAATATTTTCATTTAGATCCTATAAATGGTTAACTAGTTTATTTTTTTAAGTTTCTATGTTTAGTGGTACTACATAGCATTTATTTATGATCAATCTTAAAGCACACTACACAGTTGACATGTTCCATTATTTGAAAACTCATCCTTACCTTTTAAACTGAGTAAGCCAATCATGCAGCCTATTGCACACAACAGTCTTCCAAGGAATTTTGTCTTGCTCAAGGGAACAGCCACTTTCTACCACGTTACCCTGCTTGCTTGTCATACATGATTCCATGAGGGGGAAGGCATCTGGCTCAAGAGTCATGAATCTACAGTTTGACAAAATCCAGATGTAAATGAAGTGAGCTCACCTAGAGCAAGGCTGTTTTCAAAACATATTATACTGCTAAAATTGTCTAATCAGATTCTCTCTGGAATGTGAAATAGAAATAGAACCAGAGAATTGTTAACTGGAGAAAAGTTGAAAAAGATTCAGAGAAGCAATGAGACAGCAAGGACCATGAGGGCCCATGTGTAAAGAGTAGTTTTAACTAACTTCTTTGTACTTTTTTATCCATCTATAAAAAAAGTGAATATGATAACAATATGCCTACTTTACAGATCTCTTTTGGTAATTGACTAGGTAATACTTGTAAAGCTCTTAGCAAAGAGTGTGACATATTTTAAGTGCCCATAAAAGTTAAATGCTGCTCGCATCACATTACAGTACAAAAATAATTTTAACTCTCTGTCTCTACCGCTAGGCTATGAGCTTTATGAAAGCAGGGACAGTCTTATTCGTCTTTGTATCCTCAGTTACTAGCACAGGACCTAGCACGGTGCTTAGCACGTTGCAGGTACTTCAGCAAATGTTAATTAGATAAATGAAGTAAAGATTTTTTTGCTTCCTTAACTCATCTACCTCACTTTTCCCTTTACGCCCACCCATCTGCCTCATCATATTTGAGGAACCTAGGCAAACTGGTGTATTCAAAAACAAACTGAAGTCTAGTTCAGTTTTTAGATGGTCTAAGAATCAACCATTGACTTATTTTCTATAATACAATTACATGCACTTCAAGTAGCCCCAACTTAATCTCACCATTAATATTGTTGGGTCAGATACTCAGAGTGTGGAGGACAGATGGGGTTGGGCAAGGCCTGGTGTTAATGAGACGAGAAAGAATAATCCCTACCTATCAGCTAGATTTCCAGTAAAGATTTAACAAAATGCGAAATTTCAGAATTTTAGGAATAGAAAGATCTTTAGAATTCGTCTAGTTCATGACTTTGGCTTTATAGATGGGGAAACTGAGATCTGGATAGGAGAAATAATTTACAAGACATCAGAGAGCTTGAGACTTACATATGTGACTCCTGATGGCTATAATGGTCCATCCTCTGCACCACACTGCAGAGCAGTATATGATGCATGTTCTTAGTATAAACTAATGTGATATATTTAGACTGTTATAATAGTAGGAGAAAGTATAAACTCATGGCCTTAGATTTTACTTTATTAGAGGTACGTAGCTGCCTAGTATATCCTTTGGGAGAAAATTATCCCAGCATTAATGATGCTCTCTTTATCATTGTCTGTAAATGTACTAAAGTATTTATTAACAAATATCACAGATGTCAACCAGAACGGAAAACTAATAGCTTATATTGCTTTAATTTATTTGATTTACACATATTGTCAGAGACAACCTTTATGGGGAACATATAATAGCACTTGTCAGAATGGCTAAATGTCACTATAAAATAAACTAGCAATCCAAGTCTCTTGGGACAGTTTTGATATGTCCTAGTTCTAAGAAAGGAGGTTTTTGAAGCACCGTATTTGCAAAATGTAGCCAGTGTGGTAGGTTAATAGAATCAACAGAATTCATGTATGGAGCTAAGACTAATGGGCTAGGCAAAAATCCAAGGTAGTTATTGGAAATAAGTAACCAAATTTTAGGAACAATATGGATAAGAATGGATATTTTAGTGAAGTGTCAAAACCATAGTTATGTGATAGAATAAAAAAAATCCTTTCCTTCCCCTACTCCCTCCTTTTGCTTTCATTTCTATCCCCCTCTGTTTTTCTTTTTCTTTCCCATTTTTTCTGTGTCTTCGTTTTTCACAAGAACTCCAAGAATTGTCTAGCCATCTGTGGTACTTTATGCACTCTCTGGTGTCTCTTCCCTTTGTGCATCTCACAACCAACCCTATTAGAAAGAAGATCACTAATTTTTTAAAAGAAAAATGTTTCTTTGTAACAATTTTTAATCATTTTATCATTTATGTCATGTTTTAACCCACTTGAAAGCTTTGCTCAAAGAGGCTCAGTAGTTAATTTTCTCTAGTTCTAGGGCTATTCATGAATTTTCAGAGATTGATTCTTAGATGGAACGTACCAGAGATAAAAAGTCTGAGTCTTCCTGTGGATAATGTCTATCTCTGTTAAGATATAACAGTGATGTAATGCTGCTGTGTTTCACACTATAATTAATCATTTCTTTTTAAATGCTTGAGGTTACAGTAATTTAAGTTTTATTCTCTCCTTTTTGCTTTTTATTATGTAACTCTGTAAAAATAAATTAACAGATGAGTTAAAAGGGATTCTGCTTCTAGCCATGATGGAGTAACTGGCAGTTGTCATTCTCTTTCCACAAACAACTATAAAATTGGACAAAATATATGAGACAATGGTTTCTAAACACTGTACAACAGATATGGTAGGATAATAATCCTTGAGAGAAGGGCAACATATGAAGTAAACCCCAAGTTTATCCTCTGTTTCTGTATGAAGTAACCTTTCAAGCTGTGATCCAGGGAGTCAAGCCCAACTGAAACCTTGTATCTCATTGAAGCTGCAGAGTATGGAATAGCTGAACGTTTCAGGGCATGAAGTCATAGATGAGGAACCTGCAGGGGGTTACAAGAGGGACAAAGTCTGAATGGGTTGTTTCTAAACATTCATGGCCAATGGCTGGGCTGCCTACATACAGAGGTAGGCTCCATGAGGCCTATCAGAGAACTCCCTGTAGGTTCACAGCTGTGGAGCTGTGAGGTAAATGGAGATAACAGAGGTTGTGGGTTCTGAGACATATTAAAATTACAGTCAAGTCATAGCGAAATAACCTCACTGAAAACATCAGGCTTCAGTTGAGACTGAAGAAAAGACATACTTTAAAAATAAGTACCATATTTTAAATAAATGGCCATAAGACTAAGGATAAAACTGAAAAAAACACTGCCATAATGAAGAATAAACCCAAGCCTGCCAGATCAAGAGCAATTTATTTGTCTGCCAGAAAAATCTAATACCTATTTAACTAAGTCAACATAACCTAAACTCGCAGCAACATATTATTTATAATATCCGGTGTGCAATAAAATAATTAGTAGACAAACAAGCCAAAAAATGTAACAATCAGGAAGAACACTAGTCAACAGAAACTGATCCTATGATGATTCCAGAAATTATAATTATCAGAATATAACTTTACATCAGCTTTTATAAATATGTTCAAATATTTTAAAGAAAGATAATGAGTGAAGAGATAGGGCACATCACATTAGAATTGGAATTAATATAAATTAAAATGGAAATTTAAGTACAGTGTAATATCTACAAACTAACATTTGTAATTATACTGAATATAAAATAATGGATTTTTCTTCTGCAGAGATCATGATGAATAAAAGGATATTTATGACTGTAACTTCTAACCTTATACTGATACCCTAGCCACTGTATTAAGAAACATAAAGAAAAATCAGAAAGATTAGGAAGGAAGAAGTAAAATTATCTTTTTAGCAGATGTCATGGTCATTTACATAGACAAGCCCAAGGAATAGACATTAAAATCCTCTAGAATAAGTCACTTCAAAAAATTCAAGGAGGACTTCCCTGGTGGCGCAGTGGTTGAGAGTCCGCCTGCCGATGCAGGGGACGCGGGTTCGTGCCCCGGTTCGGCAAGATCCCACGTGCCGCGGAGCGGCTGGGCCCGTGAGCCATGGCTGCTGGGCCTGCGCATCCGGAGCCTGTGCTCCGCAACGGGAGAGGCCACAACAGTGAGAGGCCCACATACCGCAAAAAAAAAAAGATCAAGGGATACAATAGAAATATATAAAAATTAGATGTATTTCTACATTTGTAACAATTAGCAATCGAAATTTAAAAAGTCAATATCTTTTACAGCAGCATCTGAAAACATGAAATACATGATAATCCTAACAAAATATGCACAGTATCTATTCACTGAAACTACAGAAATTCTGAGAACTTTAAAAAGACATAAATAAATGTAGAGATGTACCATGCTTATAGAACGAAAGACAATATTTTTAAAATATAAGCTCTTCAATTTGAAATGCCCTCCCAAACAAAATTTCAGTAAGTTTTTCGAAAAAATTGATAAGTTCACTCTAAAATGTTATGGAAGTTCACAATGAACTTCTACCTTTACTATAAGGCTGCAGAAATCTATACAGTGTGGTACTGGCAATTGTATAAACAAATATATCAATGAAAAAAAATAGAAAAATAGACTCTATATATACGATCAACTGATTTCTGTTACTCATATTGGCATGTTTAATAACTTTTGATGTTTTTAAAAATTAATAAAAATAATCTTTTAGGCAAAGTTTAACTTTTAGAATAAAGAAAATTTAACCTTAGGATAAGGCCATTCTCAGGAAACTTTCCATTTCCCTCCTCTTAACATTATTTTTCAAAAGTGAATTCTTTTTCAAATCTTTAAAAGCAATAAAACATCTTAAGAATTGTCTAAGTACCCATTTCAAAGCCTACTTTATGGAGTTTATATAGACATTATAAACAGTGCAAAATGGAAAAATAAAGCAACATCAAGTGTGGCACTACGTATGCAATTGGTTAAGTCAAATATCAGCTAGAGATTTAGATTAAGTCAAAACACTGTGCTTGCTGATAAATTCCATCATTAAAAGAAGAAAATAACTCAGTTTGGGTCAACCTCTGATGTAAAATTCCAAAACAAACTAAACTTTCCTGAAATGGAATATCTACCTGAACGATAACTCCAGGAACGAGTCTCTACCAACACAGCATCTAAAGTCTAATTTCTGGACTTCCCTGGTGGTGCAGTGGTTAAGAATCCACCTGCCAATGCAGGGGACTTGGGTTCGTAGTCCTGGTCTGGGAAGATCCCACATGCTGCAGAGCAACTAAGCCCGTGCACCACAACTACTGAGCTTGCGCTCTAGAGCCCGCAAGCCACAACTACTGAGGCCCCATGCCACAACTACTGAAGCCCGCACACCTAGAGCCGGTGCTCAGTAACAAGAGAAGACACCGCATTGAGAAGCTCCTGCACTGCAATGAAGAGTAGCCCCCGCTCGCTGCAAGTAGAGAAAGCCCCCATGCAGCAATGAAGACCCAATGCGGCCAAAAATAAATTTAAAAAAATTAAAATAAAATCTAATTTCTACTCTCCAGAAAAAATAAAGTATCACAGTGTGATGATGAGTCCTATTGAATATTCATCACCACCCCAATGCCTAATATAATGATCCAAAGTGGGCCTATTTTCCCTACACTAGCATATGGTTCATATGTACTACCAGGTAAAGTTGGTAGGCTTATTGTTTGGTGCTACATGCAGCTTCTGGTCCAGTGCTAGAGCAGAGTTCTTTTCATATAATATAGAAAACAAAGTTACGCTGTCCACGCCACACAAATTTTTGCTTGAGTATTGGAATGAGGGCATCCCTGTCTGCAATTATTTTTGCTTATTACTTTATTTAAACTTTAAAGGAAATTCTAGCTCAATGTGACTTCTTGAAGAAGGTATATCTAGAGTCAGAAACAGGCCCTCTCCAAGGCAGTACTGAGGAAAAATAAACGATAACTGGAGTTCTCTGACCAGGTACTTTGCCAATTCTGGGACACTAGATGCAACAGAGTTGTGGGCTAATTAAATTCTAACACCTCATGGCTTATGAGAAAGTGCATGAAGCTCTGCACAGTGAAGCAATTATATGAAGCAGCCAAGAACAATACCCAGATCCTGAGATATGGGCTATATTCCTCCTGTGTGGCTGAGTCATTTCCTACAGGTCATCTCCATTCTACTGTGGAGCCCATACAGTGAGATTTTGTTTTCATTATATAGTTTTTAGGTATATAATTTCCATTTCTTTCTTTTTTATAAATTCTGTTTATTTGATGATGTTTTCTACCTTATAATTTGTTGTAAGTGAATTTTCAACTGATTTTTGAACCATTTTTATGATGGCTACTTCAAAATTTGTACTAAATAGTTCCAACATCTGATTCATCTTGATGTTGGTGTCTGTTGATTGTCTTCTCTCATTCAAGTTGTACTTTGTTTTCTGGAAATTTTGGATATTATACTACAAGATTATGGATACATGAGAAATAAAAATACATATGTATACAAATAACTTGTACACAAATTTTTTTTTTTTTTTTTTTTTTCCGGTACGTGGGCCTCTCACTGTTGTGGCCTCTCCCGTTACGGAGCACAGGCTCCGGATGTGCAGGCTCTGCGGCCATGGCTCACGGGCCTAGCCGCTCCGCGGCATGTGGGATCTTCTCGGACCGGGGCACAAACCCGTGTCCCCTGCATCGGCAGGCGGACTCTCAACCACTGTGCCACCAGGGAAGCCCTGTACACAAATTTTATAGCAACTTTATTCATAATAGTCCAAAAATGAAAATCACAAGATGTTTCCCATGAAGATAAGGATAATCAAATGTGTTATATTCATATAATGGAAAAATAATTAGCAATAAATATAAGTGAATTACAGATACTTCCTGCAACATGGATGCATCTCAAATTACTACATTGAATGAAAAAAGGTACAAAAGAGGGCATACTGTATGATTCCATTTATATAAAGTTCAAGAACTATATAACATATGGTAATAGAAATCAGAAACATGGTTGACTACGTGGATGAGAGTTGACTAAAATGGGCACAAAGGATCTTTCTGGAGTGATGGATATGTTATACATTTTTATGGAGATGCTAATTGTTTTAGTATAGATATTTGTCAAAACACATTGACTTGTACACTTAAATTCTGTTTATTTCATTGCAGGTAAATTTTCCATCAGTTAAAAAAACTGCAAAAATAAATAAAAATAATAACTGGTGTACTAGGGAAACTATTTCATTAAAAAAAATCTTATGTAAAGGAATACTTTGTAATCCATGGAAGCATTATGTCAGGCATAAGTTCCTCCTTTTCTTAGCATAGGTTTATTTTTTCATAGTGTTAATATCAGAAACCTAAAAACAAGCAAGCAAAGAAAACACGATGTTGTCTCAGTCTCCAACTCCCCATCACTACCTCCTGTTTGCACCTACCTCTGGATTTTTCCATATATTCTTTAAGAAATGCATAAAATGGTATTGCGGAGGAGGTCATAGAGGTTGCGTTATGTATTCAATAGCAATACAAGCTCATTTTGATGATTAAGTTAAAAATTCAGTGTAATAAAAGAATGATATTAGATGGATACAAAGAGGCAACTAAAGGCAGCAGTGTCCCTAGGCCAAACTGCAGTCTTTTGTAAAATGTTTAAATAATACTGCGTAGAGAATGATATTCACATGTATAAAAGAAGAATATATCAACAAAAAGACAAAAGAGAATATGGTTCATTTCACCTTCTACTAAACTGCTGTTTTTTTCTGCCTGGGTGAGCAATGACAGTCAGAAGTATAACAAGGAGCATAACAGGTGTTATTGTATCTGTCAGGCCACCTCAGAAATCCCTTAGCTATTCCAGACTGATTGTAGCTCTATTCTGTGGCCCAGTCTTCATCATTTAAGGTGGAAGTCAAAAGGTAGATTTCAGATCCTCTACCTATTCACAAGGTAGGTTATGCTCCTGACTATTAACCGCAAACATTACCATTTATTGTTAATCATACCTAGTTCCAAGAAATAAATTGCCTTCCTACAGAGGGAAAATAGAACATTTAAGATGAAAACATCTTGGGCAACTTTCCACAATGCAATTGCAATAGTCATTTATAGTGATAAATCCTATGTAAAGCCAGTCAGTATAATAAATCCAGATATTGGAGGTATTATTGCTGTCATAATCACAGAATTAAGAGATAAAAGGTATATTGAGTTATCTGAAGAAAATCATCCTTGTGTAAATAACAGCAGCTGTTCAAACCCCTATGGTGATAAAATTTTTAGGCCGTAGCTCACCAGTCTTTAGACTAATATACTTTTTGTTTTGATGATTATTTTTTCAGTAAGGCTGAAAATTTACATCATTTTCAGGGTCAGGTACGTAAATGGCTAGAATTGTTAAAGCTTATATTACAGAACAAGCCAAGAAATACTTCATTAAACTTAAAATAGACCACTGAAGAAGAGAGATAAGGAAACAGACTTAGACTTTGATCTTCATGCTGACTGCATAAAGAGGTGTCAGGAAATGATGTAACCTGATTCTCTCAGTAAGCATATTTTGTGTAAATTCTGTGGGTATCCCAGGCTTACTCAACATGTTACCTGTCCTTGTGCAAAGAATATTTTGTGGGCCCTGGAATTATACCAGATTTACTATATACTAATAATGTACCATTTGATACACAAAGCTTCACCAGAATCAAGCAGTTATTTGGAAATTGGGTGACCTTGATAATAGCAAATCTCTTTGATCTGAAGCTAGTACACATTCCAGTGATAGTTCTGTCTCCTCTGGATGGACAGCTCAGTCCTAGATCCTAAGAAATAAATATTGAAATAGTGATAGAATTGTTTATTATTGGAGGTATATATTTTAGCACCCTCAATGCTGTCACTCTACGACATAATCATCAGAGAGGGCCACTGCAAGCTTGAATGGTGGAAGGGCAGATTGGTGTTAAAGAAGAAATCTATTCATTTTGCATAGTTGGCCTGGAGAAGGAAAAATAATTTTTTTCTCTGTCATCTCCTAATCCTGCCACAAAAGCATTTATTTTTTAATATGCTTACTACTTTTTTGTATAAAATTGCTACTGCCAAAGCTTTAAACTTAAATCTATCTATATAAACATATATAGATAGATAGATAAACACATAGATAAGCAAACAATTGAATAAGTAAATAAGTGCAGTTTTTATTTGGAAGACCTTTCCTGAATGTCGCATATAAGAGTGATATCCCTAAGTTTACTAGTGTTAGTGCTTCAGCAAAAGAATATGTTTGGGGCCATCCCTAGAAAGTACGCTAACACTGACATGGTCAATGTTAGTACGTCTATATTGGACCTGTACTCAACTAAGACCTACAGAATGAGGAAGGCCAATGTAATGATGCCTTCTAGTCACTGCATCATATCATCCTGATTTCTTAGATAATTTTCATTACCTGTTTTTTTCATGTTTATGTATTACCTGCCATTTACAATAGAGCAGACACTTGCATTTTTCACTATGATGCCGTACTCAAAAGATTGCTGACACATAAACACTCATTAAACATTTGTGAAGGCAAAGGGTTGTCAATGCTCAGTCAGCTCTGGAGAGGAATGGTGGGTGGGTGAGGAGAAATACAGATAGAATATCTGTATCTGTGAGATATAGAGAGCCCTTAGCCACCCATATTTGCCTAAATATAACTTATTTATATTATTATAAGTAATGTAACTTGCCCCTCTTCCTCACCAACTGCAAGCTACAAAATCTCTGGACATATTTAGAGATTTCTCGGTCAAGAGAGATTGCACTGATGGAGGAGACGACTGTCTGTTGAAGTCCCTTGGCTGGATTTATGCAGAAGTCTAGTGAAACGGTCTTGTTTGAGAGTAAGTTCTTCTTCCTGAACTCTCTCCATACTGTAATGTACAAGTCTGATTTTTCTGGAAAAGTAGAACCGAGCATGACTACTTGAACCATAGTGAATTCTATAAGTTAATGCCATCCTGTGGAATAACTGGGGACAACTAGCTGATCCTCCCTGACAGCAACCTTCATTTATAGTAATAATGGTTGTCGCACTGTATTAAAGCTCACTTCAGAAAACCAATTGCTCTTAAGTCAGCTGAATATAAGCCTACTAAAAATAACTTAAAATCCTTTTTTCCTCTAAAAACATAGTGTAATAGGGCTCTCTGGTAAAACAGACCAGTATATATGTGTGTACACACATACATGTACACACATATATATTGCATATGTATTGTATTGTATATTATATGCACATACCTTATACATATAAATATATATATTTAAATTTTAAGTGGTCTTTGATTATAATTTTTAATAGTTTTATAATGGCTTTTGAGGAAAGTAAAAATTTTACCAAATTAAACATACATACCAATACTGAGAAACACCTATTTTCAGGAATTGAGTCTTACAATTAAGGTAGTTTCTTGTTGCTGCAACATAGAACGTGTTGGGGATATAGCTTGAATGGCCATCTCAAGCAGAAGCTTGTAGGAACTGAAATTACTAGACTCTTGAAACATAGAAGTAAATCTTCATGACCAAAAAGAAACAACATACCTGTTAGCAGTCACTCCTGATTCCTCCCTTCCCCCAGCATCTGGCAATCACTAATCTACTTCTGTCTCTATGGTTTTGTTTATCTGTTCATCAGTTCATAGGCATATGAGTTGTTTCCACTTTTTGGCTATTATGAATAATGCTGCTGTGAATATCTGTGCACAAGTTTTTCTGTGGACACATATTTTCAGTTTTCTTGGTTATATGCTGAAGAGTAGAAAAGCTGAGTCATATGGTAAATCCAAATTTAAATTTTTGGGGAACTGCTAAACTTTCCTCCAAAGTGCTCAAAACATTTTACAGTACCACCAGCAATATGAGGGTTCCAATTTTGCCACATCTAATCAACACTTGTGATTGTCTCTTTTTGAATTTTTAAAAATTTGTAGCCGTCCTGGTGAGCGTGAAGTGTTATCTTATTGTCGTTTTGATTTATATTTGTCCCAACAAATAATAATGTTTAGCATCTTTTCATGCATTTATTGGCTATTCTATATCTTATTTAGAGAAATGCCTATTGAAATCTTTTGCCCAATTTTTGATTGTGCTCTCTTTTTATCGTTCAGTTGTAATTGTTCTTTGCATATTTTTGATGCAAGTCCTTTATCAGATATATAATTGTCAAATATTTTCATCCAGTGGGTGTGTTGTCTTTTTACTTTCTTGAGTGCCCTTTGAAACATAGAGCTTTTAATTTGATGACAGGTGGGTCAGTGAAGACACATCTAGAATATGGTCCACTGTGGGAAAGCATGAGCAATGAAAGCACCTGATACAAAGTCTAGTTAAGAAAGGCCTACTTTCACTCTTCTTCCTTTAATCATCCCAGCGTGGCATATTGCATATCTGTGCCACTAGCTTGAAGCTATTTTTAATCCATTCACCATCTTTTGTCACTTCTACAATGTCTGCTAGTAATTGGTAATACCATGTTTGACACTTTTTATATAGCTAGCTTCTGGAAATAATATGTTATGAATAAAGAAATGTATATATTCTCAGAAACTTCTAAACAACACCTTCATTGACTGATGCTGGGGTGCAAGTATAAGAATTTACTTAGTTTAGTTCTTCTCTAAAATTCACAAAAAGTAAATTGTTTTACTGCTAAGGGGGTAAAATAGGATATAGGCCCACTCCTAATTCTATATAATATAAAGATTACAGTATTAGCATTCCTCTTTGTATAGTGCTTCCAGAGTTCAACACAGTATCTGGCACAGAGTGGACTTTCATCAATATGTTTGTTCTAGTGAATATGATTATATATACATTTGTAAGTATATAAATAGTATTGGGAACCTTGGACAGTATGTTTTTGAGAGTCCCCCTGAAAATATAATTTGGAATATACTAAGCATGCTATAAAATTTTAAAATTTGTAGTTTTGCAAAAATCCAATCAAAGCAAAATGAAAACCTAAGGGTCCAGCAAGAGAGAACTTTCAAACAAAGTATAGTACATCCCACAATGAAAAACTGTGTAAATTAAGTCTTAAAAACTCTATATTTGGTTACTTCAAAACTTATTTACGAAACTCCGTGAAACCAATAACAAAAATACAAAAATGCTAGAAAAGCCATGAGAAAAATATTAAGTAATCTTAGAATGATAAGCCTTTTTGAAATATGACATAAAACTCAGAAACCTTAAATTTAATTACATAAAAATTCAATAATTTATACAAAAAAAAATAGAATTACTCCATGGGAAAGCCCAACATAAGCATTTCAAAAACAAAAATGACAAACTGGGGAGAATATTTGCAGATTTTATTAGACACAGGGATAATTTTCCATTTGTGTAAATAACTTCTTCATGTCAACAAGATACAAACAACGTACAAGAAAAAAGACAAAAGATGTGTTAAGTTCAAGGAAGAAAATATACAAATGCATCTTTTCAGAGAGGAAAACCAATATTCTCTTTAATCTTCTAGGTTTTTGGCTGTGTTGACCTGAAACAAATAGACTGCTAGAATTTCTCCAGCAAGGATGGGTTTATTTGGGATCAGCAGAGAATTGCAATTTGGTGTCTGCAACCATGGCGAGTTACGTGCAAGTCTCCACACGATAAGGGAAAGAGAACACTTTTAGGAAGATAGGAGGGCTATAGCAAACCAAGAGCCCATGGCTTTTCGTTGGCTGAGTCTTTGCCAGGAAAGGAGTCTTTCTTCTTCCTTCTGGGCTCTGCTATTGTCACAGGGCATAAGAGCTCCCTCTTCTGGTCTCTCAACTCTATTAGAGATTTCTGTTCATTAATTTTTACATTTCCTCCTTTTGATCAAGATCTTTTTCTGAAAATATCACTAATCAAGAGTCAGGTTTTCTAGTTTCAGCAGCTTTTTGTCCCTCAGAGTCAGGAAGGACCTTTCCTGGGTGTAGTGTCTCACATCCCAGGCAAAGTGCACAGATTGGAGACCTATTGAGGTCACATGCAAGTAACAAGGAGGGGTAGGAGGGAGAAATCTTGGGCACTTTTCATCTAAAGTTCATGTGTTATTAATATCATAGACATATGAGGTCATCTGAAGCATATGTCATCATCAAAATTTTGGCAAAATCTTCCAACAGGCCTGGTCTGGATATCTCGGGAATGCTGTCTTATCAGATGTTGCCTGCTTCAATTCTGATAAATCTTTACTTTCAGGACACCAGATGATGTGCAGGTCCAGTCAAGGTTTGGCACTTCCTTGAAGCATGTCATGTAATCCAAGGGTTTATTCCTTGGAGTTTGGCAGCATAAGGTTTGGTTAGCAATACTTGATAGGGGCCTTTCCAGTGAGGTTTAAGAGAGTTCTTCTGGAGGTAACTTTTCCAATAGACAAAATCTTCAGGTTGAAAGGTGTAATGCTGAAAGTCTATATCTCCTGAGGGCACACTGTGAAAAGATGGCTCTACCAAAACATGGTTATTTTTAATAGAAGCAATTAGGCCTTTGAAATATTGAAGTATCTCTCCTTTTTTCAGTTGTGGGTGCATTGAGCCAAGTGCATTGTGCATTCTGTGACTATCTCAAAGGGTGAGAGTTTATGAGTTCCAAAAGGAGTGAACCTGAGATTTAGAAGGATGAACTGCAGTGCTTTTGGCCAAGGTATCTGGAGGGCCTCTACAAGTTTTGCCAGTTGGGTCTTTTTTATTTTTTAATTTTTACTGGACTATAGTTGATACACAATGTTGTGTTAGTTTCTGCTATACAGCAGAGTGAATCAGTTATACATAAACATATACCCAGTGTTTTTTAGATTCTTTTCCCATATAGGTCATTACAGAGTATTGAATAGAGTTCCCTGTGCTATACAGTAGGTTCTTATTTGTTATCTATTTTATATATAGTAGTGTATATATGTCAATCCCAATCTCCCAGTTTATCCCTCCCCCACTTCCCCCTGGTAACCAAAAGATTGTTTTCTACATCTGTGGCTCTGTTTCTGTTTTGTAAATAGGTTCATTTGTACCATTTTTTTAGATTCCACATATAAGCGATATCATATATTTGTCTTTCTCTGTCTGACTTACTTTACTCAATATGACAGTCTCTAGGTCCACCCATGTTGCTGCACATGGCATTATTTCATTCATTTTTAATGGCTGAGTAATATTCCATTGTATATATGTACCACATGTTCTTTATCCATTCCTCTGTCCATGGGCATTTAGGTTGCTTCCATGTCCTGAGTATAAGTCTTAATAATACCATTAGTGCATTTGACTAAACTAGAGGATTAAAGATGGTAAGCCCAGTGGAAGTGTTGTAGAATCAGCCAAATAACACAGACCTCTTGAAGCACCTGGCCACTAAAATAGGTTCCTCGATCACTAGGAAGATCAAGTGGAGTTCCCCAGGTAGGGATAATCTTTTCCTAAAGGACTTTAGCCACAGAAGAGGCAGTAGCCTCTCTTCCAGGGAAGTCAGCAGTACAATGTTAAAACATGCATACCACGACTAAGACATATTTATATCCAATAGAGGAGAAAGCTGTATGAAATCCATTTGCTAGACCTCAAATTGTCCATTAGGCAGTTTAAAATGCCTAGGAGCGGTACAGTCAGGCTTCCCTGGATTGTGCTTTACACAAGTAGGACAAGTGAGGTGGGCACTCTTTGTGGTCTTATTAATGTTTCTCACCAATGTTGATAAGTGAATACTATCATTTCGTCTGTAGACCAGTGGTTTAATGCATGTGCAGTGGTGAGGAATGGGAACTTTAGAGTCTCTGGTAGGGCTGGGTTGTTATTTGGTCCAAACCAGAGCTTTCTCTTTTTATCAAGCCCACAATTGTTGAATTTCCAATCTTTTTTTTTTCCTTTTCTGACATCAGTTGTTGGGCTTCTTTAGCCAGTTTTTCTAAATTATCATTTGAGGAAATATCCCTTTGGACCGTGCAGAGGTTTGGCTGTTGTTGGTCCCTTCAAGAGTGGCATTCCTTGAAGAAATATCAACATGATGATTTCCTTTAGTTTCCAGAAGGTCAAATTTAGAATGCCCTGGAATCTTAATAATAGCTACAGAGGCAGGTAAAAGTATTTCTTTCAATAATTCTGGAACATAGGAGCCATTTTAAATTTTATTTCCTCTGGGATTAAGGAAGCCACATTGCTTCCACACTATTCCAAAATCATGAGCTATGCCAAAAGCATATCTAATATCAGTAAAAATATTTGCAGTTTTGACCTTGGCCAAAGTACAAACCCTTGTCAGAGTGTATAATTCAGCCTGTTGGGCTGAGTAGCTATAGGTAAAGATGTTGCCTCAACAACATTAAAAGGTCCTGTAATTGCATGCCCAGCGCAATATTTGCCATTGCCCCTTTTAATTAAAAGCCGTCAGTGAATAATGAGCCATCAGCCTTACCCAGTGGAATTTCCTGTAGATCATCCCACAGTCGGGAGATGGTTGTCAGTGTTAAGCAGTCATGAGGTGCTTTGTCAGTGATGGAGGGGAGAAGAGTAGCAGGGTTAAGGTTATTACAACGTAAGAGTTATGTGAGGGGCAGTTAACAAAAGGACTTCATAGAAGGTGAAGCAGCTGGCTGAGAAATGTTGAATGCGATGAGAAAACAAGTGAACTTCTAATGCAAGAGGTAAAAAATGGTTAAAGGGGATCCCACAACTTTCTCAGTGACCCTTCACCAGGAGGGCACTGGCCATAATGGCTCTAAGATAAGGGGTAATTCCATGCCACAGGGTCCAGTTGCTGGCTATTATACCCTGTGGGTCAGTGGTGGTCCCTGTGTTTTGGGGTGAGTACCCCAGGAGCATTTCCTTCCTTTCATATACAGAAAGTAAAAAGGGAATCTGATAATTGGGTTGCCCAAGGGTAGTTGGGTTCATCAAACTTGAAGGCTATGTTGTCTGGTTCTCCCCATAAAATTGAGTTGGGGTTGTTATTGTTGAGTAAAATATATAGAGGTTTGTCCATAAGAGAGAAATTTAGAATCCAATTTTGACAATAACCAACTAGCCTGAAAAAGCTTCGCAGTTGGTGCTTAGTTTGGGGTTTTGGGAAACTTAGGACACCATGAAGTCTATCTGGATCTAGGTATAGCTCTTGTTCTGATATCATATGCCCCAAATATCAAACCTGGGTTAGGGAAAACTTCAGTTTTTCTTTGGTGATCTTATGTCGCTTTAAAGCTAAAAGCTTTAGAAGTAGATGCTGTTTTCCTATGAGGAGGCTTGATTGAGAAGGAAAGCCAAAAGCAAATTATCCACAAATTGCAACAATGTAGAAACCCTCAGGAACTTTTTATCATCTAGATCAACCTTCAGGATTGGTGAAAAATAAGGTCTTTCTGTATAACCCTGAGGCATTGCTGTCCAGGTAAATTGTTTCCCAAGGGAAGGCAAAGCGGTATTGGCTAGCTTCATCAACTGGAGTACTGAATAATGCACTGTATACATCAATTACAGTAAACAATTTACTTCCAGTGGGAATGCATGTTAGTAACGTGTGAAGGTTAGGAACAACAGGGTGTCAAGGGATAACAGTGTTGTTTATTGCTTGGAAATCCTGGACAAACCTCCGACATTAGCCACTAGGTTTCCTCACTGCTAAAATGGGAGTGATACAGGTGCAAGGAGTAATGAGATCTTGAACCTGTAATCTTCTATGGGCTTTATGTCTCGAAGGGCTTCTTTACTTATAGTGTACTGATTAATTCTCAGAAGAGGTTTTTGAGAGGTCTGTTAGAATCTTGATGGGAGGTACGCTGTGAATTTTGCCAATCAGTTGGAGATTTTGCCCATAAGGAAGGTGGTAGCTGATTCAATAGGGACAAATGATCTGTATTTCCAAAATCTGCTCTAGTACCATCGGTGATAGAACAAATAAAAGATGTCAAAGGGTCATTTAATTCACTTGGTAGGTTACTTTGATATTGTCAGTTTCTAAGATTTATATCCTCCTGTTTGGAGAAAGTCCAGCATGATACTTCTCTAAGGGGTCTCAGCCTAATAAATGGATGGGACAGAGGAACTGAGGAGAAAAGGGTGTGCATCTCTCAAAGAGCCTAAATAAAAGGGAGTAGGTTTAGAGACAGAAACCTCTTGAGGTACATTAGAGATTCCCACTATTTGAACTGTTTTAGTATGCCAAGGCAGGGGCTATTTTATAGTAGTGAGGTTGAGCATGAAGAATGTGGGAAAAGATTTACCCCCAATATTGAGGAACGTTTCTCCAAGCCAATTAAGAGGGAAGATTGAGAAGAATCCCTGTAGGTCTTAGTAGCCCTGTCATTGAGAATTGGGAGGACATTGGAAAGACTGATTAGAGGGCAGAAGTTGCCTAAAGTGCTGAAATTTGTAATAATCTCTTTTCCAATATTTTGGCTCTTTGCAATAATAGCAGAAACTAGGAGGATTTTGGTTTCATTTAGGAAACTTTATTTTCTGGAGTTGAAGATTAAGAATGTTGGCAGTCTTTGAGGTGACTCATTTGGAGTGTGAGAGCTGGTTTGCAGATTGACTAAATCTGGAGTGGACATAGTTTCCCATTCCATGCTGGTCCTTTTTACTAGACGGAAAATGTCCTGGTTCAGCTCATTAATAAACATAGATTAAAAGCTACTCAGGTGGAATCAACATCTTAAGCAAGACCAAAATTTTCTTTAAAAATAAGCTGAAGTTGATTGTTATAATCATGAACAGGTTTGTCAGATATTCGTGTGCAAATCTGAAATTTCTTCCAATCAGTAGGCTTTGGAAAATCCCTAGGAATTGTTCAATGAAGTTGGCTATGTTTGCCTGAGCCTGATCAAATAATAAGGTAGTGGGCTGGTCTCCTGGTTGTAATTCTAGAGACCTTTCAGGACTTTCCCAATTAGTGGTTTTCATTCAATGCTGGGCCTACCCTTTGGCCACAAGCATATGAACTAGCTGATATACATCAGAGAAACCAGGTTGATGAGTTTGAATGACTATATTAAATTCCTCACCAAATCTATGAGGATCGTCGGGTGCTGTGGGAAAATCTTTGACTATGGCTCACAGTTCAGCTTTAATACAGGGAGTATAAGAAATTAAGAGTTTAGGCTCTGGATTCTCAGAAGGCTTAATTTTAAAGAGACAGGTTCTGACAATTCAGAGGAAAATGGAGTGGGGAGAGTTTTGGAGAAAAGGGGGAGTTTGGCAATAAAATTTTTGTGGAGGAACTGAGGGTCTAGTGGCGACGTGGGCTACACAGACAAGAAATAGGAAGATGGTGCCGGAGGCAGAATCAGGCTACAAGGAGCCAAGGGAGAGACAAGAGAGCATCAGAGGCAGAGCCTGAGGCTTCAGGAGCCATTTTATCTTTCTTCAATCATTTGTTTGCCTTAATTAATCTTAAAATCTTACTGTGCAGAGAGGCAATTTTAAACTGCTGGTAACTTTGGGAAGCTTCAAAATACCAATCAAAATAAGCATTGCACTCAGTTTTGGAAATTTTTGAGCTATTATAGTCCAATTCAGTTTTAGGGAAATTAGTCTGGGAATTTCAAAAGTTCCCCATAAGGGCCATTGATATTCTAAATAGCCTTTGGTCAGGTTGGTCCGTTTTGTTAGAAATGAGCATGAGAAAGAACCTTGATTTTTAAACATAAAATCAAATCCACCAGAGACACTATGGGGGACAGCCTCAAAATATTTCCATAACGGGGATCCCACTTTTTAGAGGATTTTCCCCTAGAGTAAAGAACAATTTTCAAACAGTTTAAACGGCTTACAGCACAAGTACCTCAATTCAAACAGCTTGCAAGCCAACTCCACCCAGTCTTAAGAGGATAGCTTGGTCCCAGAAGAGTCAGGCCAAAGCCTTTTTTTTTAGCCAGTCTCCAGAAGACAGCCCTTCCAAAGACATCAGCTGAAGGCTGAAAAACCCAGCACCGTTTCAAAGAAACAACCCCTCTTCCTCAGGAATGGGTTGAGGTTAGTCAGCTTCATTAAAACTGTCTGATCTCAAAATCAGACCAAAGTGCCAACGAATACTGTCATACAGAATAAGGCCTTAACCAAAAGATGAAGCCTTTAAATAGATCCTGAATAAAGCCTGGAGACTTTTTTGTTTTCAAACACAAAAAGGGCATAATCTCAGATCCAGAAGAAGACATACCTTCAAACTCCAGGGTTAGTGACAGAAGCAGAGAACAACAATAGGCTCCATTGTGGGAACCTCACCTGTTTTGCTCAAGAGCCCCGGAGCTTCTCTAGTCCCTGTACAGGCCACTGAGATGTTGATATAAAACAAATAGACGGCCAGATATTTCTCCAGAAAAAAAATGGGCTTAATTCTGGATCAACAGAGAATTTGGGGTCTGCAAACATACCAAGCCATGTACAAGTTCCTGCAAGGGGAGGAGAACACCTTTATGAAGGGAAAAGGAAGTTGGGAGGGCTGCAGTCCACAAAGAGCCTGTGGCTTTTCATTAGCTGAGTTCTTGCCACAAATGAAGAGGAGTCTGTCTTCTTCCTGTTGGGCTCTGCTGTCATCACAATGCATGGGAGATCCCCTTTCTCGTCTCCCAACTCTAATTAACTGAGGTTTTTGTTTATTAATTGTTTACAACTGAGACCCCCACTCTTTTTTTTTTTTTTGCGATACGCGGGCCTCTCACTGCTGTGGCCCCTCCCGTTGCGGAGCACAGGCTCCGGACGCGCAGGCTCAGCGGCCATGGCTCACCGGCCCAGCCACTCCGCGGCATGTGGGATCTTCCCCAAATGGGGCACGAACCCGTGTTCCCTGCATCGGCAGGCGGACTCTCAACCACTGCGCCACCAGGGAAGCCCAGACCCCCACTCTTGTAATAAAAGACAGATTAGCAGGAGAAAAACAAACAGAAGTTTATTAACATGTATACCATCTGTACTCCCAGAAATGGCCCAAACCACCACCTTAAATACCATCTCCAGCTAAAGACAAAAGATGTTGGTGGGGGGTAGCCAGTTATGGGAGGTTATCAAGAAAAGCACAGTAAACAAGGCTATGGGTTGTTATGCAGATATGTCTTTGCCTTCTCCATTGATAAGTTTCTAAAGATTTAGTCATTCTCCTCTTCTTGGTACAGAGAGGGAGATACCCACACAAAAGGAGTTTTCCATTATAAATATAAATTTCTCTTACAAAAGGGTAACTTTTAATTGATTTTCAGAGCTTCTTGTGGATCTGCACTTCTGTAAAAATAACCAACCCAAAATAATCTTATATCAAAGAGGCATTTTGGGGGGTGCAAATTCTGCTCCCCTTCAATCTTAAACATGATAAAAAAACGTTTAAGCTTATTTATATTAAGAGAAATATAAATAAAAACTACACTGAGATGCAATTTTTCAGGTTGGCAAAAATAAAAATTTTGGAAGTATACTAATGTATTAGTGAGAGTGTGAAGAAACAGAAATTCTCCAAAGATCATTGAAAGCATATAAATTGTTAAACATTTGTAGAAAATAATAATATCTATTAAGATGATAAGTATAAATACCATTTGACCTAATAATTTTGGTTCTAAAAAATTTATCCTAAAATACTTAATAAGATCAGGAAGCTCATGAAAAAGCAGATTATAAAAAAGTATTATATCATGATTCCATTTTAAAAATAATTATTTCTGCTCATAAAAATAAAAAAAAATACCTTAAAATGTTAAAAAAAAGAATTTATTCTACAGATATTTTCAACCATGTAAGAAATTATGTATGTACAAAATTTTATATTGCAGCATTGATTATAATAATAAAAGAATAGAAGCAATATAAATATTTATTAACAGAAGATTACTTAAATAAATTATTGTACATATATCCATACAATGAATATCAATGTAGCCATTAAAAAGGCTGAGGAAGTTCTTCATAAACAGATCTGCAAAACTCTCTAAGATATATTGTTGGGTGGAAAAAAAATCAAGGCACAGGACAGTATGTTTGGTATGCTGTCTTTGTATGCAAGTATATTAGGGGAAGAATACATATACATTTATTCATAGAATACCACTGGGAGCAAATACAAATATTATAACATTGGTTGTCTTTAAGGGAGATGATATGTGTGGCTGACAAAAGAGATTTGACTTTTAGATCATATGAATGTATTATATTTAAAAGTGAGTAGATAACATTTAGCTGCAGTAAAAGTTTACACAAGATTATCTGAAGTATAATTTCAATTTTTACCAAACAAAATGAATAATATAAATTATCTAACTTGGTAAGCTGAGAAGCCTAAATTGATGCCAGTAACAAAGAACATTCCCAATGTCCGTATATTGGTTTCCAGATTCCATTCCCCAATAAAATGGAAATAGGTTTGCTTGGAAAAATAGCCAATTCTAGGACTGGCCCAGGGAAAATAAAAGATGGGTGTAGGTCATCTTGTAGTACGAGAAGGGCTCAAAAAAAAAAAAAGAATAGAGACATATCACAGGAATACAGGATTCCACCTGGAAGAGCACCTAATGGCCAAAATGGAATAATTAGTAATGAAATAAACAATATAATGTTGGATTATAACACAAAATATAAAATAAATATCTATGAATCTATATGACATAAACAAATGATTGAATAAATAAATAAGTGGAGAAGAGATGAATCTTCCTTACAAAAGAATTCCAAAATAATATATGTGGGAGTTCCCTGGTGGCACAGTGATTAAGAATCCGCCTGCCAATGCAGGGGACACGGGTTCGATCCCTGGTCCAGGAAGATCCCACATGCCGCAGAGCAACTAAGCCCGTGCGCCACAACTACTGAGCCTGCGCTCTAGAGCCTGTGACCACAACTACTGAGCCCACACACCACAACTACTGAAGCCTGCACACTTAGAACCCATGCTCCACAACAAGAAAAGCCACTGCAATTAGAAGCTCGCTCACACCACAAAGAAGAGGGGCCCCCACTTGCTGCAACTAGAGAAAGCCGGTGTGCAGCAACGAAGACCAAATGCAGCCAAAAATAATAATAAAATAATAATAATATATGTATCAATAGATATTCCCTCCTCCAAGAGTGGAACTTAAATCTCACCCTTACCCCCAAGAGTGGGCTAGATTTCCAAAAGGTGGCTGTCTTCCAAAAGAACAGAATAGAGAAAGAAGAAATAACAACTTTTCAGTGGAGAAACCTGACAAACACAAATACTTGATGATTTAACCAAGTCATCAAGGTTGACATCATCGGTGAAGTCACACAGATATGTACTCCCTGATATCATATATAGAAGAACACTACATCTCTGGGGTATTTTTTCCCAAATTCTTAACTCAAGTCTAATCATGAGAAAAGTATCAGACAAATACAGACTAGGGGACATTCAACTAGATGCTACTAAGCTTCAAGACTGTGAAAGTCACGAAAACCAGGAAAGAGAGAAACTCTCATATAATAGAGGAGACTGGGAAAACATGCAACGTGGTACCCTGAATTGGATTCTGAAACATAAAGTGGACATTAATGGAATATCTGGTGAAGTACAAATAATGTCTGGAGTTCAGTTCATAGTAATCCACCAATTTTGGTCATTTCAAATGGAAAAAGAGGCTCAGAAGCTTCAGTTTGTATATTTCAATAGATTATTTCCTAGTCACAATTGTGCCTGGACACAACAAGGAAAAAGACTCTGATATTAGTCTTCTTTTTTCATTGCCTTCCTTTTATTCACCATTTCCACCAATTCTTCCATAGTGGCTTCCATGACTCATTTCTTTAGATGAGATGAATTGAGAAATAAGGACAGCATTGTTCAGAGGGGGCAGTTCAGGGTCTTTGAATGAAAAAAATTGCGTGGAGGAAGAAAACACTTATCCTGATCAAATGTAGTGAAAATTGAGAAGTTCCTTCACCATTGGCTCTTTCCCTGTAATATCCATTCATAGATAGATAGGCATTCATATATAGATGAATTAATGCATGAGAAAGCAAGAAAATGGCCAAAATGCACTTTTAAGAAGCAGCTCACATCCATAACTATTTCTATAGGTAACATATAGGTAAAGCAAATAACATAATATACTTTAAAAATAGATAAATAAAAAGTCCAAACCAGAAAGCCAACATTATAAAGGAATTTATATTTTAAAAAATTTAATTTTCTTTAAAGAGAATTAGTGAAATACTGAAAATTCTACATTAGGTTTATGTATACAAAGCAAATCCTCAGTGCTCTCAATCTGCTATTAGAAATAAGCCTAATGAAATTTTCATTTGAGGATTAGCTATATTATGCGTGAAGTATAATACTTTCCTCAACTGTTAATATTCCATCTATGAAAAAGTGAGTTAAAATATCTCAATCTACTGATATCTTTCACATAACCTTTTCCTTGCATTATTTTTTTATGTCTTTAAAAGCATAATTACAGCCAGCTTAACACAACCAAACTATATATATATGAAACTTTGGTAATATGTTTGTTTACATCAAATAACTTGGTCTTATTAGTGGCTGTAACTGTAATGCAGCTATAAACACTTGTATGAATGGAATTTGTACTTCTGATAGATTAGTCACATGTACATGCACAGTCACTACACTTCCATTTTTATGAATAAATGGTTCGTTAAAAGGTAAATATTTTTCTCTTTCTTTCTCTCAGGATTTCTACTCTAAAATTCAGTCATGGTTGATAAGATGGTAACTAACACAAATTGGTTTTTTTTCCTCTTCTGAAAATAAACTTTCAAGCTGCCTCAGACAGAGTGGTGAGTAGATGGATGCAAGAAACTGAGAAAGAAGGAGAAAAAAACCCAAAATGATCTGTGATAGCTGACAACTGTTAGCTGGCCTGGCAACCAACAGCCAGGTTGTAGTGTTCCTTCCTGAACATGGACAATTTCACAGAATATAAACAGCAGATGAGGTTATTTTGTGATCCTGATGGAACAAGACAAAAACAAGGACCCTGTGCAACCACCTTCTCGTCTCAAAACTAATGTGGGTGACTAACGCTTCTTTACCAGTGACAGCACTGCTTTATTTCTCCCACCTCCAAAATTTAAATTATTAATATATTCAGTGACCAAATAGCCTCCTTTTTGAAAATCTAGTCAAAAACAGACCCTTAAATCACCCAGTGTAAACCCAAACTCTATACAAAACTATCCTAGTTCCATCTCACTAGGATTATTATTCCTGTAGGATTCAGTTTTCCTTGCTACAGCAAGTTAGTAAACCTAAACGTTTTTGACTACAAGTGTGCTCTTAGTGGCCTTTGGGCACCAGGCTTTAATAAAACAAACACAAAAACTATGGGAAAATTATTGGTACACAGAAGGTCTTGTTGCTGTTGTTTGGTGGGATGGGGTGGGTTGGGAGGTAATGTGTGTGTGTTGGCCATGGTACGAAGAAAAGCAGAAGAAAGTTATGTGCAATGGGTGAAGGACAGTGAGAGACTGAGAGGCTTTGCTTTTGCTAGTTTTGCTCTATTTTTCTTACTCGTGTTGGTATTGTCCTGATCTTCATATGGCCCCTATTTCCAATATTGCCCCTTCCTTCTGCCTTCACTGTGAATCAGAAAAAAAAAAAAAAAAGCATCAGCACTGTTGACTGTTGTTTAGGTCCTTTAATAACACCCCTTTCTTCACCATCTAATTTCAAACCAGTTGAGAAGTAGACACAAAAGTAAGACATTTGGATATCAAAATAGGAGTTTTATTACTGATAAAGGCTAGATTAGAGGTTGTGACTAAAGGGTATGACCAGATTGACTTACTAATGCTCTCTGCTCACTCTCCCAGACTAGATCTTGGGACACCTTAACTGAGGAAAAGTTTGGTTTTCAGGGCAGACATAACTACTGAGGATTTCTTCCTTGTACTGGTACAAAATTTTAAAATGAAGAAGAGAGACCAGATTCCCAGTGCTTACAAATAGTCACCACTCAGTTGGGAAATATGGACCATTGGTGTCACCCAATAATCTAATAGCTTATTCCAGAAGAGTTTCTTCAGAACAGGTCCCAACACATGGAAAATATGTATAATATATTATAGTACATCCCCCTAAAACTCTTCAGTGATTTTTCTTCATCTAATCTATTGAGTTTATTCATGAAACCTGCGATCATACATGACTGGCTATCTTCCTTGGTAGGGATAAGGAAAGCCTTGTTTCCACCTTCATGTAGCCAGTTCTCCAGTATCAACCATTGCTCTTTTGTGGATATTCTTTATACCTCTTATGGCCAGTATAGATTTTGCCTCCCAGAAGGCACTAAAATGGATGAGAACATAATAATTAACTTCAATATCATGCTGTATTTGAAGCTGAAAATTCACTCTCTACTCTAATTATGTCCAGCCACACTGTCTTATAAAAGTTATCAGGCTCTGCAGTGATATAAAATGACAATATACTCCAATAATAAAATATAACAACATTAAGATGTCCCAAGGTTGAATATAAACTCCTCTCATTATTAAGTTTCTGGGAACATTTAAATTCAAATATAATGCCTCTGTGGTTAAGTGCACAGATCCTGAACCAGACTGCCTGACTTCAAATCTCAGTTCTTATACTAACTAGGTTTGTGATCCTGGCAAATTTAACTAACCTCCGTTTGCCTCAGTTTTCTCATCTGACAGATGGGAATAATAATAATATTTACTCACAGAATTGTTCTGAGAATTAAGTTAATTAATATTTATAAAACTTTTAAAGTTATCTCTGGCAGCTAAGAAGTGCTTTATAAAAATTAATTATTATTTATCATTGTACTTGTAAAGTCCCAAATTTACATTTAAGGAGAAAAAAACCCACTCCTTCCTCCACCCCCATTCCCCCGACCCCACCAATTTCTTATTCTGCTCAGTGTCAGCTAACATGGTTTTCAATCTTTAGGTGCTTGAGGAGGTCCATTTAGTGACCTCATCCTAGACATTTTTATTGGGAAGGCTTTTGCTTCTGGCTTATAGGGCTTTAGTACCTTTGAAGTTAATTCGTTCCAGCCCAGAGTCTCTGCTGTACCTTACTTTTGTCAGCTTTATTGAACTATAATTTACAAACAACAAAACTCACCAATTTTAAGTGTATAATTTGATGAGTCTTGTAGCCACCACCACGACAATGAAATAGTCATTTCCATCACACCAAAAAGTACCCCCATGCCTCTTTGTAGTCAGTATCTTTTGCCCAACCTCTGGGTCCTGGCAGCTGCCAATCTTCTTTCTATCACTATAGTTTTGCCTATTCTAGAATTGTATTATTAAGTCGTAATTCATTGTACGGATGTACCAACCTGTTTCACATCATTAATAAAAAGGCAAATCATAAAGCTTTCTCAGGCAATTGGGATAAAAGGACAAAGATATTCAGAAATCCTGTCTGGCTGTTCTGAGAGCTGAGGAAATCAATATCTTGTCATACCTATAACCTATAACCCTTTTGTGAAGATAAATACCTTGTCCATAATGTCTACATTTCTGCCTGTGTTCAAAGACACCCTGATCCTGTATTGTATGCCTGTCTTCTACTACTTATTCAAAAGCATTCTGCCTTGACACCTCACTGAACCGACCACGGATGCCTCCAAATATCCTTTTTTCTACAGACGCAGCTCCATTTGTCAGGAATTCCCTCCCCTCCATTGTCAGTCTGTCAAACTCCTTCCTGCTTTTCCTTTACAGCTCAGCTGAGATATCGCATTCCCTGTCCTATCTTTCCCGATCTCTCTAAGCAGAATTAATTACTTTTGTCTTGGTGTCCTCAAAGCTCCTTGTATATAACTCTACTGTATCACTCATTTAATAACAATTTATGACCAAATTCAGGTACATCTCTATTATGCAAAAAGATAGTGTTGTTCAAGTTTGTTTCCCCACCTGTAAGTTCATTGATCAATACCAAAGTAGACAGTCAATAAACGTGTGTTTAATGAAAGAAAGAAAATAAATAAATGAATGAATGAAAGTGCCCTCCTGTTGATATGCACCCACCGTAAATAATACATGAATACAACTCATTGCTCTAATTGCCCGGAAATCTACTTCTTCGCACCCCATCAGTTTTTGGTAGGACAGAGAAATCTGGTAATGCTCTGATAAATCTTGCTGAATTTTAAGAAAACAACTGCTATCCACTGAAAAGTACACTTAATTATTCACAGTTCATGGAGGTTCCTGTGAGGTGACTAGCAACAAGCTCCTGGCCGTCAGACAGGAAGGATGCATTCATAATTAAAATGTGACCCATGCTGTCTCCTGCTGCCAGATTTCCTTGAGTAGTCACTAGAGATGAAATTCTAATTATGACATTTGAAGAAATAAAATTCTCTAGGGAAAGTAGCTTCCGAAGACAGACTGTGTGTCGACAGCTGTTGTGGAAATTACTTATTTTAACCTTTGCCATAAAAATTGTAAAACTGATCCAGTTCCTTCTCTGTGGCAGACGTTTGGGGAGATGAATTTGTAGGTGTGTTTGGGGGATTAGCCTAAAGCCAAAACAGCATCATTTTGTAACAGAAGTTCCATTAAAGTTTCTTAAATTTCAGTGAACTTCTTTTCAGGAAGTCCTTTTAAATTCTGATGAGCTGACTTTTTTTTTTTTTTTTTTTTTTTTTTGCGGTACACGGGCGTCTCACTGCTGTGGCCTCTCCCGCTGCGGAGCACAGGCTCCGGACGCGCAGGCTCAGCGGCCATGGCTCACGGGCCCAGCCGCTCCGCGGCATGTGGGATCTTCCTGGACCGGGGCATGAACCCATGTCCCCTGCATCTGCAGGCGGGCTCTCAACCACTGCGCCACCAGGGAAGCCCTGATGAGCTGACTTTTGAATGTTTCTGTAGCAGATGGCTATTAGCTAAAAGAAATACACAATATTTTATTCTCACTAGATAAAACCAAATTTGAAGATGATAAGATTTTTTTTTTTTTTTTTTTTTTTTTTTTTTTTTTTTTTTTGCGGTACGCGGGCCTCTCACTGTTGTGGCCTCTCCCGTTGCGGAACACAGGCTCCGGACGTGCAGGCTCAGCGGCCATGGCTCACGGGCCCAGCCGCTCCGCAGCATGTGGGATCCTCCCGGACCGGGGCACGAACCAGTGTCCCCTGCATCGGCAGGCGGACTCTCAACCACTATGCCACCAGGGAAGCCCAGATTTTTTAAATTAAAACCTTAGAAGCTTGGGTCATAGATTTCATATATTAAAAAAATGGAAATTCAAACTGACCTGGACTTAAAATCAAGTTTCTAGGTATAATGGTTTTTGGCTTAAAACATGCCAACAGAAGCAAGATTCTCCAAGAAACCTATATTATAGCCATTCAGAACATATTTTAAAATATTACATTTAATCAAGTCCTGTTTACTAATTATCTACATAATAATGGCACAATAAACTGAGAGTAGATGTATCCATCAATTATTCTTCTATAAATCTCTATTCAAGGATCTCTTTTTCTAGTAGGTAGCTAGTCTATGCTGAATATTCTACATTCTGAAAAAGATTTAGAAGAAGAATTTGTCAGGGTGCCTGACCTACAGGGATTTCACAACCCTGGTGGAAAGATAAAGTTAATACACACAGAGAATCACATATAGCTAAAACAGAAAAGAAACGTTTAAAAAAATACCTTGCCAAATCTCAGTATTTACAGATGATGACTCAGGATGAAGATTTTAAGTTCTTTACCCAAAGATACACCTAATTAGTAGCAAGGTTTAAGATGTGTTTCTATAAGTTCTTCTCGTTGTGTTGTAATGCTTTATATAGTCTGTTGCTTCTGCTTTTCTGACTGAACTCCGACTGATACAGAATCCAAGTTTTTATAACAGTGCAGCCTACACTCCTTCTAAAAATGCTTTTTTTCTCTTTTATTGTTTTACCATATTAATAAAAGGGTAGACTTGAGTATACTAAAGAACTTAAAGTTCTCCCTTTCAAAATGACCTTCTCACCAAAATAGAGAGCCAAGATGCCTCATAAGCCTCTGCCTTGTTCAACTGTATTATCATCAACCACTAATAAATAACTCCAGACAAGTAAAGTGCTAGCTGTTTCAGAGCTTAATGAATAGCTTTATGGGCCTTCTCGCAGCTGTCATCATTCTGACAGTTTGATTGAATACAACTCTTGCACCACACCAAGGGGAGCTGCCCACAAAGGGCACCACATGTTTCTGAGTGCTTCTGGTTGCATGCTTCCAGGACAACGCTGCAGTAAAAGCGACAGCAACCTGTTACTCTAAGGGGAAAGTAAACTCTGATCTCCTAGAACCTAATGTAAATCTTCTATAAAAGATTCACATATCAAAACTCATCTCTTCGAACCACATGCCTATATAGCCCTATAGAATTAGATCATGTTCATCCTCTAAAATCTAATCAACAAATAGTTATTGAGCAATGTTTGAATTCATTCCTATGAAGCAATTAAAAATTTAAGAAGGGGACTACAGCATTAAACAACAGCTTCCTTTCGATTCAAAAGGTTATCTGTCAATCTTGTCTTGTTTTTCTCTGCATCTGTATCAGGTCTTCATCGCTCAATCTACTGGTGTCCCCACTTGCCTGCAGACTCTTTTCTGTTGCAATTTCTGTGCTAATCCTGACGTATGTAAGAAGTAGATCAGTACCCTCAATCTCCCACCATCCCTTTCCTGGTCTGCTGTGTTGTAGCTTGGATTTAACACTCACTGAGAGTCAGAATTCAATGTGTCAGCCAAGATTGCTGGCTTACCACATTGCTCTTTAGGTATTTTCACTAGCAATGAAATTTAGGATGAATGTCCCCCCAGGTAACCCCTGAGATCTTATTTGCCCTCTAAGTCAGAGCTCGCTTTTCCTTTTGTTGCTTTAATTACGAGGCTAAAGTTCTGCCCTAGTCCTTCCTCCTAATTTCAAGCTAAGTACTCTAAGCTGAATAATTTCCAGCTATATACTGCCTGCTGCTCTAATTACTCTCTCTAAGACTATATGTTCTGCCGTGCCCAGACACATACCTTTTCAAGATGCTGTCCATTCCAATGTCCCAGCCTCCACATTGGGTCATGGTGAGAATGGACTCATGCACATAAACTTCTTAAATCTCAAGTAGTGATCCCACCTTTATTCTCTGCTATAGTGCTTTCTCCTAACAGTACTACTGGTGCTGGATTTGTACCTGAGAATTTTATGTACCTGAGAATTTTATGACAATTTAGACATTCGTAATCAGCTAACCAGTCACTATTCCTGTGTAGCTATGTACCCATGTTTTGAACTGACTCAGTCCATGACTTCATTCTACAATTGAATGGCTAAACTACTTTTTTTTTTTTAATTTTTAAAAAAAATTTAAAAGATTTTGCTGCGTTGGGTCCTCGTTGCTGTGCACGGGCTTTCTAGTCTTGGCGAGCGGGGGCTACTCTTCATTGCAGTGTGTAGGCTTCTCATTGCGGTGGCTACTCTTGTTGCGGAGCACAAGCTCTAGGCGCACGGGCTTCAGTAGTTGTGGCATGCAGGCTCAGGAGTTGTGGCTCACGGGCTCTAGAGCTCAGGCTCAGTAGTTGTGGTGCACAGGCTTAGTTGCTCTGTGGCATGTGGGATCATCCTGGACCAGGGATGGAACCCGTGTCCCCTGCATTGGCAGGAGGATTCTTAACCACTGCACCATGAGGGAAGTCCCTAAACTACTTTTAAAAGACACAGGAGGAAGACAGGTATGTAAGAAATCGACAACTTGAGGTGGGTGTAATCCATACAACAATAGAGCACTATATTCCCCTTTTTGACTACCTATGCACAGTGCTAGGATCCACATCTGACAGAGGAGACATCCATATAGCCTATAAAGATACAAAGTTCATATTTCCCAATCCATAGCAACCTAAAGTATAAATAGGGTCATGTTACCAAAACTATTTCTCTGGCTTCATCTCCGTCTGCTCCATGGGAATCTAATCTACACTAAAACACTTACCTTGTGGTTCAGGAAGTCCCAGTAATCTTCTTGTTAACTGCAGTAACATGTACTGTTTCCTCCTCTTATCTAGCTGACCATGGTGCTATGCCCTGTCAATAATGATTCAAAAGGCATGAGCCCTGTTACTGACGTCTGCTGATACCAATGCCAACAAAAGTGCTAGATGTTTGTCTTGAGGTAGCCAATGACAGAAGTTAAGAGCCTGTGTTGAGGATAAAAATGTCACAGCCTGTTTTGTGCTTGCTCTGGTGGTTCTTGTGTCTGCTCATCAATGCTTTCTTTTTATTTTGGAAACATTCTCTTCCACAAAGAAATGCTCCTCCCCCAGAACTAAGCATGAGTTCTGAAAGATTACATATTCTTAAAAGCATCCCTATTTCCCCATACCCCAACCACCATCTACATGATTAGCTTGGCATTGGGTACCAACTCAAGTTAATGTTCTACCTGGATTTTACAACTTGACACTAGATTAAGCAAGGGTCAGCTTTTCCCAAGAAATAGGTGATGAGGCCCCAAAGATTTCAACAGCATATTGTCTGCCATGTGGAAGATTTCCAATTTCCAGCAGTAGAGAATGATGTAATAATAGAGAAAGAGGAGGACAGAAGAGATGTAGAGAGATCTCTGGCCTCATTAAACTTCCTTGGCAAGTGTCCAGCTTCACTTCTGCCTTTCTTGCAATTACTTAATTCTTCACTGGGATCATTTGATTAACTTTCCTATGATAATTCAAATTGGGTTTGTTTCTCTTTCATCAGCAAAAAAGGAAGGAAGGAAGGTAGAGAGAAAGAAAGAAAGAGGGAGGGGAGGGAGGGAGGGAAACATGCAAAGGGTTACATGTTTCTTCTGATGTCAGGAGAAGGTAGTATCAAATCTGAGCCTCTTGTTGCTGGATGTAGAACACACGAATATCTGAACCATGGGCTCTATATCCTGAGTTTATTTCATTAATGAAAACTTGGTATCGATACTGTTAAACAGTAGGCTCTCATTTTAGAGCTACTTTTTTCCCTAAACATTCCCACTCAGGTATTTTAATCCTCACCCGAGGTTTTAATTATGAATCCATGCAAGCTGTGACATATTCAGAATCATGTACTCTATTTTCTACCATCCAAAACTGGCCCAGTGACTCAGACCAAATTTCTGTACCTTCATTCTCTCTTACCTGTCTCTCAGAAAGCTTTTCAGCTTCTAATAAAAATTCCTAGAATCTCAATTTTCTCAATAAAAGCTCGGTTATCTGATCAGCAATATAGAACTACATGGAGTAGAATAGAATCAGGTAGGGCTTCACAGAAGAGGTGGTAGTGGAGATAGTTCATGAAGAATGAATTTAATTTTGTGCCCACAGATAAAATATGAGATTTACTAGTTGAAAAAAAGAGTTTAAAATGTGTACCCTCCTTCAGTGTGTCTCAGAATCCCTCCCTAGAAGAACAAAAAAGTATATTTTAAACCTGACTGGCTAGACAAGATTCAATAAAACTTGCATCATTTCATTCACGTTGTTTGAGGTTTGTCCTAGTTTTGCAACAATAAGTTTTGCCAGGAAAAATAATAACAAAATAAAAACTCTCAATCGTCTGATTTCTGCTAAACATGTAGTTTTATTAGCATTATAGATTTCCTGTAACATTCTCTGCATATGCCGTTTCAGTGTATCTTTATTTCATTTGCTAGAGCATAAAGTGGAATATATATCTGCCTGTAGCTCCAGGAATGGATGGACAAGTGAAAATAATCTGTCATTGTGTCCTTTTGTGAATGAAACATTGATATAAAACAGACAAAGCCCCCAAAAAGTAATGTGCAAATTGGGTCAGTTTACAAAATGCATTGCAAAAGAGACATCCAATGCCTTTTTGGGAAAAGAATCAAGAAATGGAAATAAGAGGATTTCATTTTTCCATCTGAGTGCAGACAATCGTAATTAGTCATCTCTCCAACGTCTTCACCTTCTTACTTGATGTCATCTGATATTCTAAATGTTTTGTCTTATTTTTCCCTAAGGGAAGTATTAAAAACATGTTAATGGAGGCGGAGTCAAGATGGTGGTGTGGGAAGACGCAGAGTTAGCATCTCCCCACAACTAGGGCACCTGCCGGCAGCTGGTGGGGGACTCTGACACCCAAGGAGACAGGAGGAACTCCAAAGTGAACTGGTAGGACGTACGGGGACTCATGGCAGAGGAGAAGTGGAGGCCAGACAGGATCAGTGCACCTGAGGCCAGGGAGGTCAGGAGAGGCAGGCAGCAGGGACTCTCCAGGAAGAGTGGGAGAGGAGTGGTGGGCAACTGCCTGGCCCACTCAGGCTGGGGAACCTGCTGAGCTCCCAGGCTGGTTCCCCACTCCAAAGCCCCATCCAGCCCACATGGGTCCTGCAGGCTTGAGAGGGAGTCCGGGGAGATCAGGTGAGGCAGGTGGGAGGGCCCTCACAGGCCAGAGGAGCAGGAGAGGAGAGGAGGGCGTTTGCCCCGCCCACTCGAGACTAGGAAGCCTCCTGGGCTCCCAGGTGATGTCCCTGCCCTCTGAGACCAGGGGTGGGGGCCACGCCTGGGCCCCTTCTGTTCCTTGAGCTTAAGCCCCACCCCCCAGATCACCCAGGGCCTTTTCCAGCCCTATGGGTCCTAAGCATTGGCCCTACCCACTGCCCAAACCTCACCTTTGCTTAGGCCCTGCCCTCCACAGCCAAGGCCTTCCCCCCCCTCCTTTTTTTTCTTCTTTTCACTCCTCCTCTTTTTTACTATTGTGGTACCAATGTACCTTCCAGTTGTTGATTCGTCTATATTTTTATTTTTATATTCTTTCTAACATATCTGTTAGTTCCCTGGTCTAATTTTACTTTTTAGTTTGTTATTATTATTATTATTTTTTGCCACCCCACGCAGCTTGCAGGATCTTCGTTCACAAGCTGGGGTTTGGGCTGGAGCTCCTGCAGTGGGAGCTCTGAGTCCAAACCTGCATTAACAGAGAACCTCAGACCCAAGGAATGTTCATTGGAGTGAGGTCTTACTGAGTTCCTCATCTCAGCACCAAGACCCAGCTCTACCCAGTAACCTACAAACTCCAGTGTTGTAAGCCTCAGGCCAAACAACCAGTAAAACAGGAACACAATCCCACTCATAAAAATAATAATAATACGGCGGCAAAAACTATATCACAGATGAAAGAGCAAGGTAAAAACCTACAAGGCCAAATAAATGAAGAAGAAACAGGCAAACCACCTGAAAAAGAATTCAGAGTACTGATAGTAAAGATGATCCAGAATCTCAGAAATAGGATGGAGGCAAAGATTCAGAAAATACAAGAAATGTTTAACAAAGATCTAGAACTAAAGAACAAACAGAGATGAACAACACAATAACTGAAATGAAAAATACACTAGAAGGAATCAATAACAGAATAAATGAGGGAGAAGAATGAATAAGTGAGGTGGAAGACAAAATGGTGGAAATAACTGCTGAGGAGCAACATAAAGAAAAAAAGAATGAAAAGAATTGAAGGCAATCTCAGAGACCTCTGGGACAACACTAAACTCACCAACATTTGAATTGTAGGGGTCCCAGAAGAAGAAGAGAAAGGAGAAAGGGTCTGAGAAAATATTTGAAGAGATTATAGTTGAAAACTTCCCTAACATGGGAAAGGAAATAGTCACCCAAGTCCAGGAATCACAGAGAGTCCCATACAGGATAAACCTTAGGAAAAACACACCAAGACACATATTAATCAAAATAACAAAAATTAAATTCAAAGATAAAATATTAAAAGCATCAAGGGAAAAACAAAAATTAACATACAAAGGAATCCCCATAAGCTTATCAGCTGATTTTTCGGCAGAAACTCCTCAGGCAAGTAGGGAGTGGCAGGATATACTTAAGATGATGAAAGAGAAAAACCTACAACCAAGATTATTCTACCCAGCAAGGATTTCATTCAGATTCCATGGAGAAGTCAAAAGCTCTTCAGACAAGCAAACCTAAAAGAATTCAACACCACCAAACCAGCTTTACAACAAATGCTAAACAAACTTCTTTAGGTGGGAAACACAAGAGAAGAAAAAGACCCCCCAAAACAAACCCAAAACAATTAAGAAAATGGTAATAGGAACATACATAGCAATAATAACCTTGAATGTAAATGGATTAAATGCCCCAACCAAAAGACACAGACTGACTGAATGGATACAAAAACAAGACCCATATATATGCTGTCTACAAGAGAGCCATTTCAGACGTAGGGGCACATACAGACTGAAAATGAAGGGATGGACAAAGATATTCCATGCAAATGGAAATCAAAAGAAACCTGGAGTAGCAATACTTGTATCAGATAAAATAGACTTTAAAATAAAGACTGTTACAAGAGATAAGGAGGGACACTACATAATGACCAAAGGATCAATCCAAGAAGAAGATATAACAATTACAAATGTTTGTGCAACCAACATAGGAGCACCTCAATACATAAGGCAAATGCTAACAACCATGAAAGGAGAAATCAACAGTAACACAGTAACAGTAGGGGATTTTAACACCCCATTTACACCAATGGACAGAGCATCCAAACAGAAAATAAATAAGGAAACAACAGCTTTAAATGACACAATAGACTAGATAGATTTAATTGATATTTATAGAACATTCCACACAAAAGTGGCAGAATACACTTTCGTCTCAAGTGCACATGGAACATTCTCCAGGATACATCACATCTTGGGTCACAAATCAAGCCTCGGAAAATTTAAGAAAATTGAAATTCTATCAAACATCTTTTCTGAACACAACACTATGAAATTGGAAATAAATTACAGGAAAAAAAATTGTAAAAAACACAAATACATGGAGGCTAAACAGTGTGCTACTAAATAACCAAGAGATCACTGAAGAAATCAAAGAGGAAATCAAAAAATACCAAGAAACAAATGACAATGAAAACATGACAACCCAAAACCTATGGGATGCAGCAAAAGCAGTTCTAAGAGGGAAGTTTATAACAATACTACCTACCTCAAGAAACAAGAAAAATCTCAAATAAACAACCTAACCTTACACCTAAAGCAATTAGAGAAAGAAGAACGAAAACAAACCCTCAAAGTTAGCAGAAGGAAAGAAATCATAAAGATCAGAGCAAAAATAAATGAAATAGAAACAAAGAAACAATAGCAAAGATCAATAAAACTAAAAGCTGGTTCTTTGAGAAGATGAACAATATTGATAAGCCATTAGCCAGACTCATCAAGAAAAAAAGGCAGATGTCTCAAAACAATTGAATTAGAAATGAAAAAGGAGAAGTAACAACTGACACTGCAGAAATGCAAAGGATCATGAGATATTACTACAAGCAACTATATGCCAATAAAATGGAAAAGCTAGAAGAAATGGACAAATTCTTAGAAAAGCACAACCTTCCAAGACTGAACCAGGAAGAAATAGAACATATAAATAGACCAATCACAAGCACTGGAATTGAAACTGTGATTAAAAATCTTCCAACAAACAAAAGTCCAGGACAGGATGGCTTCACAGGTGAATTCTATCAAACATTTAGAGAAGAGCTAACACCTGTCCTTCTCAAACTCTTCCAAAAAAGTGCAGAGGGAGAAACACCCCCAAATTCATTCTACGAAGCCAGCATCACCCTGACACCAAAACCAGAAAAAGATATTACAAAAAAAGAATATTATAGAACAATATCACTGATGAATATAGATGCAAAAATCCTCAACAAAATACTAACAAACAGAATCCAACAACACATTAAAAGGATCATACACTATGATCAAGTGGGATTTATCCCAGGGATGCAAGGATTCTTCAATATATGCAAATTAATCAATATGATACACCACATTAACAAATTAAGGAGTAAAAACCATATGATCATCTCAACAGATGAAGAAAAAGGTTTTGACAAAACTCAACACCCAGTTACGATAAAAACTCTCCAGAAAATGGGCATAGAGGGAACCTACCTCAACATATAAAGACCATATATGACAAACCCACAGCAAGCATCATACTCAATGGTGAAAAACTGAAAGCATTTCCACTAAGATCGGGAAGAAGACAAGGATATCCACTCTCACCACTCCTATTCAATATAGTTTTGGAAGTCCTAGCCACAGCCATCAGAGAAGAAAAAGAAATAAAAGAAATAAAAATTGGAAAAGAAGAAATAAAACTGTCACTCTTTGCAGATGACATGATACTATACATAGAAACTCCTAAAGATGCCACCAGAAAACTATGATAATTAACCAATGATTTTGGTAAGGTTGCAGGATAAAAAATTAATACACAGAAATCTCTGGCATTCCTATACACCAACATTGAAAAATCAGAAAGAGAAATTAAGGAAACACTCCCATTTACCAATGCAACAAAAAGAATAAAATACCTAGGAATAAACTTGCCTAGGGAGGCAAAAGACTTGTACTCAGAAAACTATAACACACTAGTGAAAGAAATCAAAGATGACATAAATAGATGGAGAAATATACCATGTTCTTGGATTGGAAGAATCAATATTGTGAAAATGACTATACTACCCAAAGCAATCTACAGATTCAATGCAATCCCTATCAAACTACCTATGGCATTCTTCACAGAATTAGAAGAAAAAATTTTACAATTTGTATGGAAACACGAAAGACCCTGAATAGCCAAAGCAATCTTGAGAAAGAAAAATGGAGTTCAAAGGATCAGGCTCTCAGACTTCAAACTATACCACAAAACTACAGTAATCAAGACAGAATGGTACTGGCACAAAAACAGAAATATAGATCAATGGTACAGGATAGAATGCCCAGAGATAAACCCACATACATATGGGCACCTAATTTATGACAAAGGAGGCAAGAACATACAATGGAGAAAAGACAGCCTCTTCAACAAGTGGTGCTGGGAAAACTGGACAGGTACATGTAAAAGAATGCAATTAGAACACTACTTAACACCATACACAAAAATAAACTCTAAATGCATTAAAGACTTAAATGTAACACCAGACACTATAAAACTCTTAGAGGAAAACATAGCAAAAAACTCTTTGACATAAACCACAGCAAGATCTTTTTTGACCCACCTCCTGGAGTAACGGAAATAAAAACAAAAATAAACAAACGGGACTTAATTAAACTTAAAAGCTTTTGCACAGCAAAGGAAACCATAAACAAGACAAAAAGACAATGCTCAGACTGGGAGAAAATATTTGCAAATGAAACAACAGACAAAGGATTAATCTCCAAAATATGCAAAGAGCTCATGGAGCTCAATACCAAAAAAGCAAACAATCCGGTTAAAAAATGGGCAGAAGACCTAAATAGACATTTCACCAAGGAAGATATACAGATGGCCAAGAGGCACATGAAAAGCTGCTCAACATCACTAATTATTAGAGAAATGCAAATCAAAACTACAATGAGGTATCACCTCACGCCAGTTAGAATGACCGTTATCAAAAAATCTAGAAACAATAAATGCTGGAAAGGGTGTGGTAGAAAGGGAACCCTCCTGCACTGTTGGTGGGAATGTAAATTGATACAACCACTATGGCAAACAGTATGGAGGTTCCTTAAAAAACTAAAAATAGAACTACCATAAGACCCAACAATCCCACTACAGGGCATATACCCTGAGGAAACCATAATTCAAAACGGGACATGTACCACAATGTTCATTGAAGCAGTATTTACAATAGCCAGGACATGGAAGCAACCTAAGTGTCCATTAACAGTTGTATGGATAAAGATGTGGCACATATATACAATGGAATATTACTCAGCCATAAAAAGAAACGAAATTGAGTTATTTGTAGTGAGGTGGATAGACCTAGAGTCTGTCATACAGAGTGAAGTAAGTCAGAAAGAGAAAAACAAATACCGTATGCTAACACATATATATGGAGTCTAAGGAAAAAAAAAAAGGTCATGAAGAACCTAGGGGTAAGACAGGAATAAAGACACAGACCTACTAGAGAATGGACTTGAGGCTATGGGGAGGGGGAAGGGTAAGCTGTGACAAAGTGAGAGAGTGGCATGGACATATATACACTACCAAATGTAAAATAGCTAGCTAGTGGGAAGCAGACGCATAGCACAGGGAGATCAGCTAGGTGGTTTGTGACCACCTAGAGGGGTGGGATAGGAAGGGTGGGAGGGAGGGAGATGCAAGAGGGAAGAGATATGGGGACATATGTATATGTATAACTGATTCACTCTGTTATAAAGCAGAAACTAACACACCATTGTAAAGCAATTATACTCCAATAAAGATGTTAAAAAAAAAAAAACTAAACTAAAAATAGAACCACCATATGACCCAGCAATCCCACCACTGGGCATATACCCTGAGAAAACCATAATTCAAAAAGAGACATCCACCACAATGTTCATTGCATCACTATTTACAATAGCCAGGACATGGAAGCAACCTAAATGTCCATCGACAGATGAATGGATAAAGATGTGGCACATATATACAGTGGAATATTACTCACCCATAAAAAGAAATGAAACTGAGTTGTTTGTAGTGAGGTGGATGGACCTAGAGTCTGTCATACAGAGTGAAGTATGTCAGAAAGAGAAAAACAAATACCATATGCTAATGCATATATATGGAATCTAAAAAAAAAAAATGGTACTGATGAACTAGTTGCAGGGCAGGAATAAAGAGTTAGACATAGAGAATGGACTTGAGGACATGGGGTGGGAGGGGGAAGCTGGGGCAAAGTGAGAGAGTAGCATCTACATATATACACTATGGAATGTAAAATAGTTGGATGGTGGGAAGCAGCAGCATAGCACAGGGAGTTCAGCTTGGTTCTCTGCAATGACCTAGGGGGTTGGATATGGATGATGGAAGAGAGGCTCAAGAGGGAGGGGATATGGGGACATGTGTATGCATATGGCTGATTCTCTTTGTTGTGCAACAGAAACTAACACAGTATTGTGAAGCAATTATACTCCAATAAAGATCTATTAAAATTAAAAGAAACATGTTAATGAAACAAAACAGATAGATATTGAGGTATATGCTACTTCCCTGGTTAAAAAAAACCTCTAATGGAATTCCCTCATTTGTATAGGATCATGTTTCCTCCTTAGAATGGCATATACAGTCCTTTCCAAGCTGGGCCTGTCTTCATTTTCAACCTTTTTTCTGCTTTCAGTTCCCCAATGCACATTTTATATTTCCATGATTTGCACTTTCTCTGTTTTCTTATCCCCAGAATGCCTTTCTCCACTTTCCCTTCTAAGAAACTCTGCATTATCCTTCAGACTCCACTCATGCCTTACTTCTTCTGCATAGTCTTCCTGATGTCTCCCCCAAGGAGGTAAAGTTTAACACCCATTCTGTCTGTGTTCTCACTGCACATTGATCAAACCTCTACTGCAGAATTCATGAAAATGCCTGTGGGCATCTCTCAATCATCAGCCTTTATGCTGTTTCAAGGCTGAGAAAATGTCCTCCGTTCAATCAATTCTAAATATTTCTAACCCCTATTTCAACATGTGAAATGTCCTCAGATCCTCTGGTTTGTCGGAATCAACTTGTCCTTGTTACTTTAAATAAAATCGGTGCTCTACAATGAAAAACTAAAGTCAGCATCTCCCTGGAAGGATTTTTGGGGTGGGGGTAGAGCTTGTCTGTCTTCTTAGCATCTGTTCTGATTTCCTCTTTGCATTGAGTTCTCCATCTCTTTCTACCTTTCTCCTCCAGTTCATGCTTCCCAGTTGCAGCACTACACCCTACTAGACACTGCTCTGGCCACTTTACTCCCCAAAGCATAGTTTCAAGTCTATATGCAGTCACTTCACCAAATAATTGGGGAAAGGAATATTATATCGATTTACCACAAATGTTAACACGTCAATATTTTAGAAAACAAATTCTTCACAGTCCCTGGATCACTCCCACTACTTCTACAGAATTTCCACTGGTCATCCTTTCCAGTGAGGTCCAACCTCCTGCCTTAATATTGTGTGGCCTCTCTTGATTTCATTATTTATCCTCCCTGGTCGAAGCACCCTCCAAGCCCCAAAACTTTTGCTCATATAGCTCTTTGGCTTCCTCCTAACTATATCGTTAGAACTATCATGCTACTGTTACAATTGTAATCAAGGTATTTTATGAAATAAAAATCTCTATGTAGTTGTTCTAAAATGAGCTTCCATATAATTTTATTACCCCAACAACAAATGTAATGAGTATCAGATGCTGTGCTAGACTCAAGGAATGTGATAGTAAATAAAACAATGATACTCCTCACAATGATTTGATAACCTTTCAGAGTTCTGTTCATTTTTGATAACTGTAGTAACTGGCACACAGTAGGAGAATAATAAAAGGCAGTATAGGAAGTAAGAAATGGAGTCCTCTTTTCAGGTGGTTAAAAGTAACATGGATTTTATCTAGAATCGTGTGAAATATGACTAAAGGCAGAATAGTATGGTTAATGAACTTTACAAATCCCATCCTAACGTCCAGTTATCTGATTCTTTTATTCACCAATTCTCCTAGACAAAAATGCAACCTGATGAATATACAGTAGCTTCGGAATTAGAGGTATTTTCAGTAGTGAATTACACATTAATACAATGGAACTATGGAAAAGACAATACCTTTAAGAAGCATTTTAAACGTCTTATTAAACAATTACTGAAATCATTATTTATTTTTGGCGCGTTTGGTCTTCGTTGCTGCGAGTGGGGGCGGCTCTTCGTTGCGGTGCGCGGGCTTCTCGTTGCAGTGGCTTCTCTTGTTGCAGAGCTCGGGCTCTAGGTGCACGGGCTTCAGCAGTTGTGGCACACGGGCTTAGTTACTCCGCAACAGTAACTGCGGAGTGGGATCTTCCTGGACCAGGGATCGAACCCGTGTCTCCCGCATTGGCAGGCGGATTCTTAACCACTGTGCCACCAAGGAAGTCCCTGAAATCATTTTAAAAATTACTTTCTTTTAAGGAATTAAAAAGCACAGATAAAACTGCCTTATAAAAAGGTCATGAAAGATGGCCATATAAAGCTTAAGCTGATACTTATCTAATCATAGTGTAAATCATTCCCTGAAAGCCTTTATATTTTTGAAAAGAGACCTTACTGAACATGAATTACGTATTAAATCAACTGAGTTGATTTAAGATATTTAATAATTTCTAGTGCAGTTATATCTTTGAGAAAAGACACGTAGCTTTCCGTTCTATGTATTTTGTTAAGAGTTTTCATTATTACTGTCATCATACTAACTGGCTTTTTAGTATCTGGCAAGCTTTATAATGATTTGGGATTTTTATTTGAAACTGTAGGTATGCCTTTGTCCTTGCTGTTATTGTTCATTCAGGGGATGTGGCATCAAGCTTTCCTAACTCTCCTTCATCTGAAATGTTATCATAGGACACAGGGTCAACCTTCCAAAAGTTAATGAAACTTAAACCTCAGGTCCCCTCAGATAAAGGGGTCCTTCAAGTGTCCTAGCATTGGATTCATATGGTCATGTATTTTTTGCAAATTTTGCAAAAGCAGGATATTCTAACCTACTTATACCTACAGATAATAATTCCAGTTCAAGTGCTATTTCTTTCCATTCCAAACCTCCCTGTCTCTGGAATAACCAGAAAAATTGTAGAGTTTGGCTAAAAGGAGTTGAATCAGAGATATATTTAGTTTGGATTTGTTGGTATATATAAGTAATTCAGAGCCACTTCTGTTTATAGTTAAGGTATTACTAGCTGTTTTGTGTAGAAACGGAATCCAGAAATATTCCTACTGTCCACTGTGTCAGCTAATCCAGGTTGTATCATGAAGATCCAGGATCAAAATGATATTGCAGTATGAATATAACCTATGGTACCCAGCATCAGAGTACATGGGAGTAGAGAAAGAAACATGGATTTAAAGGTGTGGAGCATCTGTGCAGTTGGGAGGTAGATTGTTGTTGCCTTTTTTTTTTTTTTTTTTTCCTGTGCCAGGCAATTTTTCATAGATGATGTATAATCTGCCTTAGGCAAGCTGTGTGTGTATGATGTACTCATTTCTATGTTTGGTACAAGCATGCACCCAATGGGCAACAGGGGTAGCACCAAACTGATTGGCCTCTTCTTTGCAGGTTACAGCAACTGGTCAGTAAATATTTGTTATAGGAAGAACATTTTGATTGGAATGAGCCCCTCTGAGAGTCCCCAAATTAGATAATCTCAGAAGAGATAGTCAAGGACTTCCTAGTATGGTAAATGAATTCCAAGTTTTGACCATCAGTTTTGTTGTCTGACTTATAATGAGAAGTTGAGAGACAGGAAGATACATTTGAATTGTAATAAAGAATTTCAGAAGAAAATGCCCTGAATTATGGACTCAGTAACATATTATGGAGGACAATATTTTGGAACACATGGACCTTCTAGCAAATGTCCCCTCATACTTAAGGTTATCTGTAGAAAAGATATGATTTTCCAGAACCTTTCAGTGAGTTATAATATGAGGTCTGTGAATAGGGGAATCACTCAAATAAGTAAATATGTGTATAGTAAATCTCATTTTGCTCGCCATGGTGCTTTATGTCCTGACTGCTGACAGTGCAGTATTTTGTTGGTACATGCCCTTCTAGGAAAAGAAAAAAATAAAGTTCAACCATTGGGCTATAAATTCAAAATTAATAGAAAAATGAATTATTCATCCATATTTATAGCCTGTGTATAAGTATCTGGCCTTTGCCATTGTAACTGTTTTTCTTATGTGAATTAATAATGGATAAAAACCTACTTGCTTTCAAATGCCAGACCCTTTCGATTGGGTTTTTTTTAACTTTAAATTTTAAAAAAAGTATTAATAAGGCTGGTGTACCATACATCACTTCTGATACCCTCAGGCTGTAAGATCACAAAACTTTCATCTTTAATGCCATTAGGCTGCAACATTACTAACTCTGTAAGGTAGATTTCAGTGCAAAGTCTTCCTCCTGACCAGAAGTGGTCGCTGAACATAAGATTTATAGGAATATACGTTTATAGGGATATAAAATTCTCTGAAAGTTACTACTAAAAACAAAGAAAAAAACAATTTTAAGATTTTTATTTTTAATACTTTATAATGGAGAGCTTTGACTCCATCATGCAATGGATACCACATTAGACTTCTATAATGGAGAGCTTTGTACAGTGAAATAGCTCAGGATTCATTAACACCTCATCCTTAGGAATTCAAATCAGTATTTTAAAATAATAAAATAGTTGCAAAATTCTTCATCTGGTTAATTGCATCTGCCCCTTTATCTACCTAATAGACAAGGTGTAAAGGAAGGAGTTTGTGTTTTGGATCTGGCTAGATCCGTTTAAATCTTGGCTCTCTCACTAATTAGATGTATGGTTATGGTCAAGTAATGTCATCTCTAATACAATTTTTATCAACTGAAAAATGTGGATTATAATGGAGAACCTGGAAATAATTTATACAGATTATGTATAATATAGCAATAAATTGATTATTACTAAAGCCTCAGCTCAGTTCCCTCTTTTTTTAAGAGCCTACTCTATTCTTTCCAATTTTATCTCTGCCAAATAGGGGTACATACCTCCTCTCAGCCCCCTTGTAAAAGTGTTATGACTTTGTGACGTTAGTTTATATTGAAGGAACTTCATAAAAATAGTTCATCATGGTTATCACAACATGTGCTGATCAGTTGTTATTGAGAACACTCCTCAACAGATTACCCATATGCTCTCTATGAGGACCAATAAGAGAAATTCATTTCTGATTTCTGCTCCAGAAATAGATTCATCCTAAACATTTGGATGGGTTTTTTTTTTTTTATCTTATGGACACTATGAGTTATAGTATTAATAGTGGTTCACTAATTTAAAGTCATCCATTTTTAGCAAATATGTGTAAATTTACGGTATATACACTGAATACTAATGTCATCTTCAAATCTATTTTATTTCCAAGCCTTAAGTCTCATCTGTTACTTAAATATTTTTATATTTCTTTATTTACTTAATCCTAGCCATTCTAAATCCTTTTCATAACAAAGTAGAATATAAAAAATAAATTAACAAATATGACCTTGTCTAGTTCAGAGTTGTTGTCAAGATTAAGAAACAGTGCTTCTGGTGGCCCTATGTTTTGTTACTTGTCAAAAGTTAAATACTCGGTAATATATACTTTAATAGTATTTGTGTTTTTATATGCACTCAATTCATTCAACTTTTCACAGGTGATTTTGCTCATTTGCTTCACTAAGTTTTGTCTGAGGGAGACTCAGTGACTTTTTAAATTCCTCTTAGAATTTAGCACACTTGTGTATTTTTAAATAGGTAAAATGGACCAATCCAAGATGACAAAAATTTAACTAAATTGTAGGTAACAAACTTATAGTCAACCAGACTTATTCAAAGTTGGATGTACTAAAGAGACAAAAACAAAATGAAATTTTAAATGCCCTTGCGTAGGGAATGTGAGAATGTACTCACCATGATGCCAGAATCTCCATCATTTTTTTTTAATCTTAAATCTGGCTTGATTCACATATTTATGTTATCTGTTGGCCCTTAAGGGCTCTTTATATTGGCAATCTATAATATTATCGCTAACCACAGAATAAAGCTATATATAAACACATCACTTTAAAGGAGGTCATATTTTTTGATCTTCCCTCATGTGCCAATCTATTTATCTCTGGCCTCCACTCCACTGTTGTGGTTTCCATGAAGAGAGCAGGGTTTTGACATATAACAGAGAACTGGAAAGACTCTGCTGCATTGATGTGGGTAAAGAGAGAAAAAAGGAGTGGGACAAAAAGATAGAGCCACAGCTGGAGTTCCTTTCAGGGAACAGCATGGAAATTTTGAGGGTGGGGACCAGTCTCTAAGAGAAGCCTCATACATGAAATGAAGTAGTACATGAATGATGGAGGAAGATGACTAGAGAGATGAATTGCAGGTATCTTTCAAGGAGTTAATCAATGAACCCATGTGGCCCTGGAGCTTTCTGTGTGTGTGTGTGTGTGTGTGTGTGTGTGTGTGTGTGCTTTCTTTAGTAACAAATTCAATTATTTTAATCAATATAGAGCCATTCAGTTTTTCTATTCCATCTTGTGTCAGTTAGGGTAAGTTGTGCTTTACAAAGTATTTGTTCATTTTTTTTAATATGTCCTTTTATTTTAATTACATTTGTTAACATATAGTCGTTCATAATATTACCTTTTAATCTTTTAACATCTATTGGATCTCTAATAATATCTGCTTTTTAATTTCTCATATTGGCAATTTTTGCCCTTCCTCATTTTTCTTGATCAGTGTAGTAGAGGGTTATGAATTTTGTTGATCTTTTTTTAAAGATCCAAATTTTCACTTTGTCAATTTTCTCCATTGTTTTATATTTCACAGATTTCTGCTCTCATCTTTACTATTTCTGTTCTTCTACTTTGATTTTACTTAGCTCTTCTTTTTCTAGCTTCTTAAAATAGAACTTTAGGTCATGGTTGAGTAAAATTTTCATTTTCATTAAAATAGTAAATATTTTAAGCCTTGAAGACTGAGGATAATTTCATCATCGTTAATTTTGAAATTTGTTAAATTACCTTTTTGATTCCTCCTTTCACCATGGTTTCTCTTGAAGTTCTAAAATTTCCAAATATCTAGGGGAGGTTCTAGATATATCATTCTTATTGATTTTAAGTTCATGTGATCACAAATGCACTGTCTCAGTTTTCAATCTTTTATAACTTTTTGAGATTGTTTCTATGGCCTAGCATATGTCATAATCTTGCTGAATGTATGCTTCTAAAGAATGTCAATTTGGTCAAAATGGTTAAAGACGTTCTGTGCCTTTACTGATATTTTATCTGACTGTTCTCTCAATTACTGAAAGAAGTGAATTAATATCCCAAAATATGATGTGCATTTATCTATTTTTTCTCTTTATATTTGTCAATATTTACTTTATATATTTTGAACCTGTGTTTTTAGGTACATACACATTTTTTATTGTTTTGTTTTTCTGCTGAATTAATCTGTTTATCATTTAGAAATATCTCTTTTTATCTCTAGTAATAGATTTTGTCTTCATCATCTGATATTATCCTTATTATTTACTTGATATTTCTTTTTGCCTCCTCTTAATTTCAATCTCTGTGTGTCTTTATACTTAAAGTACATAACTTCTAAACAGTGTATATTAGTCCTTGCTGGGTTTGTTTTTCCTTTCTACTCATATCTACCTGATAATTATAGTAAATAGTGCATTTATATTTATGTAATTATAGATATGAGTAGATTTATATAATTATAGATATGGTTGTATTTATGTTTCCCATTATAATAATTGTTTTCTGTTTGTACTATATTTTTGTTCCTCTGTGACTCATTTCTAACTTTCTTTCATGTTAATTGAATTTTTTTTAGAATTTCCTTTTAAGTTACCTTTTCACTCTTTGCTATTAATTTTTAGTGATTTCTTTCTGTAATGTTTCCCAAAGTAATTAAAGTTAACATTAGACCTCTTCATATAAAATGAAAGAACCTTGAAATCACCCACTTTGTGCTATGGTTACTATATGTATTACATCTACGTATGTTACTAAACACATAATATGTTATAATGTTGTTTTAAATAATCATATATATTTTAATTAAATAAATAGAAAAATAATCCTTTATGTTAACCTATATATTTACCATTTATGTTACTATTCCCTCCTGAAGAGCAAATTTTTATCTGGTATTATTTCCCTACAGCCTGAAAAACTTTCTTGAGCATTTCTTGTAAAGTAGATCTGCTGATGGCAAATTCTGTTAATTTTAATTTATCTGAAAATGTATTTATTTTACATTTATTCTTGAAAGATATTTCACAGTGTATAAAATTCTGTCTTCTGGCTACAACTGTTTCCCATGACAAATCAGAGGTCATTTTTATTGTTATTTCCCTATATATAAGATCTGCTCTTTAGATTTTGTGTTTATCTTTGGTTTTCAGCAATTTGTCTTTCACGTGCCTGGGTGGTGTAGTTTTCTTCCTTTGTACTGCTTATGGTTTAAAGTTTATATGAAATCTGTGAATTAATGTTTTTCATTAACTGGGAAAATTTGGGCCATTATTTCTCTAAATATTTTCCCTATCCTCTCTCTTTCCTATTTCTAGGGCTTCAATTATACATACGTTAGGCATTTGATACTGTCCCACAGATCACTGAAAATTCACTCCTTTCCCACTCTTTTAGCTCTCTCTTGTTCTGTTTGTATAATTTCTATTGATTTATTTTCAACTTCACTGACTCTTACTTCTGTAATCCCCAATCTTATGTTAAGACCTCCAAGTTTACTTCTATTTTTTTCAGGTATTACTTTTTAGGTCTAGAATTTTAATTTGGTTATATTTTATGGTTTCTATTTCTGTGTTGAGATTGTCTGCATTTTCACTCATTACAAGCATATTTTCCTTTGCATTCTTATATGTAGTTATAGGAGCTGATATTTAAATCTTTATATGCTAGTTCCAACATCCTATGTCACATCAAGGTTGGTTTCCATTGATTGCCTTTACTTTTGAATATAGGCCATGATTTTTCATTTTTGTTTAAATGAGTTGCTATTTATCCCAGCATCTTTTATTGACTAAAATATTCTTTCTCTAGTGAGGGGATATATTATTATCATAGCATAAATTCATAGCTATAACAAGGTTCACCACAGGTATATAACTGTCAAAAAACTTGGAACTTATGTATTTCATATTTTAAAAATAAGTAAAATGAAACTACATCAATCAGATAACAAGATTTAGATTCACTTCTCTGAGAATTCATTTTAACATATTTGAGATCTAGTTCATTTGCTTAATCTCCTATGGAAATCTTTTTATTCTTTTGATCATTGGACCTAAATCTCAAAGCATTTTAAAGATTTATTTTCTCTTCAGCACTGACCTCAATCCTTTGTTTCATACTTGAATAATATTTTCTGTTCAACTCTAAAATGATATCTTTCTTACAAATACATTTACAGCTTCTAGTACAATACAGGGTTTAGGGGAGAGAGGAAGCAAAGACCATCAAGTAAACTCGGTACTATGTTTTTTAGGGAAAGAAAATTATATTATGAGTCTTTCATTTTACACATGAGTAAAATTAAGTTGTTAGCTCTGATGGTGATGGTAAGAGGTAACACTCATAGAAAACTTACCATATTTGAGGTACTTCTCTAAACATATCATATTCATTAATTCATTTAAAATTTTCAACAACTGTGTGAAGTTGGTACTATAATTATCATCTCTATTTTACTGTTGATGAAACTGAGTCTTAGAAATATTAAATAATGTGGAGAAACAAAGATTTGAAATGGGGTAGTCTGAATCATCACTCTATCATTACCTAATTGCCAAGAAGAAGAGGAGGAAATGGAGAGGGAGGAAGAGAGGAAATTATTCAAAGTAGAAACAGAACTGTAGCACCAGTCTTTACAGTGTGTATTTAGTTGTGCCCAAGTGCTTCCCCAAGCTGCAAAATAATTCACATGCCAGAGTGAAGGGATGGCTGATGACAAAAAGTTCAGCAAGACCATGAACATGGATATGTGGTTCACATGGGAGATAAATCTCTATGCTAGAGATTGAACCTCATATAGTCTTAAAATCAATAACTCATTCTACCTGCTATAAACCCTCACTTAGCAAGCAAATTTCTAAATGTAATATTTTCTTCTCTATAATAATTAAGAAGAGTAAAAAAGCATAACTTTCTAACTAAACACCTAAATTTTATATCACAAAATAATTACCACTTATTTAAATATTTTTAAATTGTGTGTGTGTTTGTATATGTGTGTATATGTGTACGTGGGTTTGACCAAAACACTTTGCATAGTGCTTCCATGAAAAAAACACCATAGAGGTCCTATAGTATAATAATTTGGAAAGAAAAATTATAACAACTGGGCCCTCTTTAATCCATAAACAAATGGGTAGACATTTAATGCACATTTTAAACAGTTTTTCTCTAATATGTTGACAAAATTAACATGTATTGTCCAATTGTATAATCAAAGCCTTAAAAGAGTAAAGGAAATTTCTTCTACAAAAGAATATCACTTATGTTTTACCATAATATATTTTTCTCCAAAGCTGTTTCCAATTTGTAATACAATGTGGTATTTTGTTTATGTGCATGAAATTGAAATTAAAAACTCATTTTAGTTTTAAATGAATAGTTTTATCTTTAATTCTAACCTTGCTGCTGGTCAAATATTTGATAATAAAATTTACTTATTTCTAGGGACACAGCAGATAGTATATCTCCCTGATGATTTATCTTAAGTTTTCTGAATCCATAAGTATTAATTATCTATGAAAAGAGCTGATTTTTCTGAGAAAATGTGTTCATCAATTTCACACATTTATTCTTCCCTGTAGAAATATTCACTATGGACTTTGGTTAGCCTGAGAGAAATAAAAAGGTTGAATTTCCCCACTTACGAACACCACAGGAAGGTCATTTTCACCTACCTATCTCAGAACATCTCTACAGAAACTTAATAATGCTTAGTCCAGAAAAAAGAAAATCGAAAACAACTGATAAATTGTTATTCCTTTAAGGCAATCAACGACTTAATCTTGGAGAGTAAAAAGAAATTCTGATTTAATTTATTATGAAATCCCTACATTTGTTAGAAAGATGCAGGCCAGACCAATGTTTATGAATGTCTATTTGGAGAATACATTTAGAAATTGCCCAAATCAGTAGAAATATATTAACTTTGACCAACAAATTTTTATCAGTTCAGTATTATTAAGCATAGTCAAAAATGTACTGAAGATTAATCTAATCTGCAAAACAACTGTGAAAGACAATGCTATCCATGAAAACATTAAGGAATAGTATGAGTAAGATGCTGAGTTACTCTATTCTCCTGATTTCTAGTGTACTAGGATTTGCTATTTTAGTCCAGAAGAAAACCTTACGGCCTTTTGGTATTTGACTGAACTGTAGATACTAAATCTACTCTGGCATTGCTGAGACAGTCTGTTCAATCTGCATTCTCAAAGCCGTGTCTATATTAGAACAAAGAAAAGCTAAAATACATGATTAAAAAATTAAAAGGTCTGTTCCTGCCCTCGTCCATCACGCTTACTAATTTAATGTTAAATTCAAACCTCTGAATTTGTAATTTGCCTGATTAAACAGAGAATGTCTTAAGGTTGGCAATACCTATGAAAAGATCTGCAAAACAGACCAATTATTTTAACACAATTACTAAGATAAGTGTTCAAATTATTATACTTAAGAAATAAAGTTATTTTCAAACTTTCTAAACCATATACTTTTAAAAATTGAGATATAATTGACATTTAATATTATATTAGTTTCAGCCGTACAACATATTGTACATATGATATTTGCATATATTGCAAAATGATCACCACAGTAAGTCTAATTAACATCAATCACCAAATATAGAGATTTTTTTCTTATGAGAACTTTTAAGGTTTACTCTCTTAGCAACGTTAAAGTGTACAATACAGATTTATTTCCCCCACTCTCTTCAGTGAAGTTATGTCATATATCTGTAACAGGTTGTTTAAATTTAAAAAAATTTTTAATAAATTTATAACCTCTTCACTCACTTCTACCATTCCTCCACCTCCCACCTCTGGCAACCACCAATCTGTTCTCTAATCTATGAGCTTGCTTTTGTGGGGTTTTTGTTGTTGTTTGTTTTTTGGTTTTTGTTTTTTAACGTCCACGTATAAGAGAGATACGGTATTTGCCTTTCTCTGACTTATTTCATTTGGCATAATGCCCTCAAAGTCCATCTATGTTGTTGCAAATGGCAAGACTATGTTCTTTTTTATAGCTGAGAAATATTCTGTCATATGTAATATATATATATTATACATACATCTTACACTTTATCCATTCATTGATTGATGGACACATAGGTAGTTTCCATATTTTGGCTATTATAGATAATGCTATAATGAACATGTGAGTAATTTTATCTTTTCAAGTTAGTGTTTTCGTTTTCTTCAGGAATACCCAGAAGTGGAATTGCTGGATCATATGATAGTTCTGTTTTTAATTTTTTTAGGAAACTCCTTACTCTCTTCTATAGTGGCTGCACCAATTTACATTGATACCAATAGTGCACAGGGTTCCTTTTTCTCCACATACGCATCAACAATTGTTATTTCTTGTTTTCTTTGATAATAGCCATTCTAACAGGTATGAGGTGATATCTCATTGTAGTTTTGATTAATCATCGTGATTAATAATGTAGAGCATCTTTTCATGTACTTGTTGGCCACCTTTACAATGTCTTCTTTGGAAAAATGCCTACTCAGATCTTCTGTCTGTTCATTAATCAGATTGTTTGTTTTTTACTGTTGAGTTGTATGAGTTCTTTGTATATTTTGGATATTAGCCCTTTATCAGATGTATGATTTGCAAATATTTTCTCCCATTCAGTAGGTTGGCTTTTCATTTTGTTGACAGTTTCCTTTGCTGTGCAGAAGCTTTTTTGTATGATGCAATCCCACATTTCTTTTTGCTTTAGTTGCTCTTCTTTTTGGTGTCAGATTAAAGAAATCATCATCAAGACCTATGTCAAAGAACTTACCACCTATGTTTTCTTCTAGACATTTTATGGTTTCAGGTATTAGTGTTCAAGTCTTTAATCCATTTTAAGTTAGTTTTTGTGTATGGGGTAAGATGGTGGTACAGTTTCATTCTTTTGCATGTGGCTGTCCAGTTTTCCCAACACCATTTATTGAAGAGACTCTCCTTTCCCCATTGTATATTTTTGGCTCCTTTGTCGTATATTAATTGACCATATATATGTGGATTTATTTCTGGGTTTTCTATTCTGTTCCATTGATCTATGTCTGTCTTTATGCCAATACCATACTCTTTTAATTAGTATAGCTATGTAATAAAACTTGAAATCAGTGAGTGTGATGCCTCCAGCTTTGTTGTTCTTTCTCAAGATCACTTGGGATATTTGTGTGTTCTTTTTTGTGGTTCCATACAAATTTTAGGATTATTTGCTCCATTTCTTTGAAAAATTCCATTGGAATTTTGATAGAGATGGCATTGTACCTGTATATTGGTTTGGGTAGTATGGACATTTTAACAATGTTGATTCTTCCAATCCATGAGCACAGATATCTTTCCATTTATTTGTGTCTAATTCCTTTCTTAATGTCTTGTAGTTTTCCATATAGAGGCCTTTTACTTCCTTGGTTAAATTTATTTCTAGGTATTTCATTCTTTTTGAAGGAATTGTAAATGGGATTTTAAGAATTTCCCTTCTGATAGTTCACCATTAGTATATAGAAATGCAACAGAATTTTGTGTATTGATTTTGTATCCTGCAACTTTACTGAATTCATTTATTAGTTGCAACAGTTTTTGATAGAGTTTTAGGGTTTACAATATATAATTTTATGTCATCTGCAAATAGTGACAATTTTACGTCTTTTTTTCCAATTTGGATGCCTGTTCTTCCTTTACTTGCCTTATTGCTCTGGCTAGGACCTCCAATACTATGTTGAATAGAAGTAGGGAGAGTGGGCATCCTTGTCTTTTTGTGACCTTAGAGGAAAGACTTTCATCTCTTCATCAATGAGTATGATGTTAGTTGTGAGCTTATTATATATGGTTTTAATTATGTGGAGGTACATTCCCTCTATACCCACTTTGTTGAGAGTTTGTATCATGGATGTTGAATTTTGTCACTGCCTTTTCTGCACTTACTGAGGTAATCATATAATTTTTATCCTTCATTTTGTCAATGTGGTGTATCACACCTTTGATCCATTGATTATTCAGCAGCATATTGCTAATATCCACATATTTGTGAATTTTACAGTTTTCTTTGTGTAATTAATTTTGAGTTTCATTACATTGTCATCAGAAAAGATCTATGACATTATTTCAATCCTCTTACATTTATTAAGCCTTGTTTTGTGGCTTAATGTATAATCTATCTTGGAAAATGTTCCATGTGCGCTTGAGAAGAATGTGTTTTCTGTTGCTTGTGGATGGAATTATCTGTAAATAATTGTTAAGCCCATCAGATCTGATGTGTCATTTAAGGCTAATGTTTTCTTATTGATTTTCTGTCTAAATGATCTATCCATTGATGTAAGTGGAGCATTAAAATATGCTAGTCTTTTTGTATTGCTGTCTATTTCTTCTTTTAGGTCTGTTAATATTTGTTTGATATATTTAGGTGCTCCTATATTGGGTGCATAAATACCTACAAATACCGTATCCTCCCGTTGGACTGACTCTTTTTTCACTATATAACACCCATTTTTGTCTCGTTACAGTCTTTGTTTTAAAGTCTATTTTGTCTGATATAAGTATAGCTGCTTCAGTTTTCTTTTGTTTTTTGTTTACATGGAATATCTTTCTCCATCTCTCAATTTTCAGTCTGTGTGTGTCCTTACATCTAAAGTGAGCCTCCTGTAGGCAGCATAGAGATGGGTCTTGGCTTTTTATCCATTCGGGCACACTATGCCTTTTGATGGTAGAATTTAGTCCATTTACATTTAAAGTAAGTATTGATAGGCATATACTTATTTCCATTTTGTTAATTGTTTTTTGGCTATTTTTGTGTTTCCTCTCCATTCTTTTTTCTTCTCTTGTTATTTTCCTTTGTGATTTTATGACTTTCTTTCATGGTATATTGATATTCTTTTCTTTTTACCGTGTGTGTATTTTCTATAGGTTTTGCTTTGTGGTTGTCATGAGGTTTACATAAAACAACTTACTTCTATAACAGTCTATTTTAAGTTGGTAACAACTTAACTTTGATTCCTTTCTAAAGCTCAACATTTTTACTCTCCCCTCAATATTTTATCTTTTTGGTGTAATATTTTACTTGTGTATCCCTTAACCAGTTATTGTAGTCATAGTTATTTTTATGACTTTTTTCTTTTAATTTCATAATAGCTTTATAAGTGATTAATCTACCACCTTTAGTATATATTTGCCTTTCCAGTGAGATTTATTCCTTCCCTGGACACAATCTTGCCATAAATCCCACCTCCACCAAATGATCCACAATTGGGAGAAAACAAAACCCAGAGCCTCTCCCTGAGGAACAGAAGGTTCAAACTACACATGAGACACTTCAACTTTTGGGACCTGCACCTCAGGATTGAGCCCCAAATCATATAACTTGAAAATGAATGGGGCTTTCATTCCAAGACCAGTAAGATTGTAGTGACCTGTGAGACAGTTCTTAAGTGCTCATGTGCTCAGACTTATCCACCCCAGATCCCATCTCAGACGTAGCCCATTGCACCTAGAATTAAAATGAAGAAGACTCAGCTGCTTGTATTAAAGTGGCAGCCTAAAGGGCAGGCAACCTATTTAACACACACATCTAGGAGGGTTCTGGAACACTCTCTGGAAACAGAGACTGGCAAGGGCCATTTTCACATTCACCCTTTGCCCTCCTCCAGAACACCAGTATCTCTCAGAAGGAACTTTTATATGCATCTTGAGCCTTATCTCTGCAGCTGCCATCCAGGGGATGCCTCTTGAGTGCCTGGTTCTGGAGACCAGGGGAGTTTGCATTCCTGGTCCCATGGGACTGTAATAATAGTTGTCACCCAGAAAGGAGCTTGTACCCCTGTCTGGTGCCCCGATTTTTAAAGTTACTACCAGGGGACACCTCTATATTGCCTGGGTCTCATGGCCAGTGGGGCTTACGCCCATGGGTTCCACAGGACTGTAATCAATGGAGAAGAGTTCTTAAATAGCTACCACCCCCAGGGTACAGCAAAAGGCAACAGGTTGAGGAGACAGGTCTTCCTGTGTAGGAAGCTGAATAGCTAATCAGCATGACTGTGGCCTGGGGGGCAGGCTTCTAAAATTAAAGTTATATCTACAGGATAACTATAATCCTTTCCAGAGATCTTGGAGTGTGAGTGGTATCTTCACCCTCTCCCTCTGCTATGTTCTAGTGTGCCAGTGTCTCCTGGAGGGGAGTTTTACACGTGGTTGGTACCCTGGTTTTTACATCTTGCTCCCCAGTATTTTCAAATGTTGACCAGGGGACACCCCTTCGTCACCTGGCAAACCAGGAGGGCTTACACTCCTGGGTCCTATGGAATTCTGGCAATTGAAGAGACAGTCTTTGTCAGGCTGCCACCCCCATGGCACTTTGCAGACAGCAGATGAGGCACATCCCCCATTCTCTCTGTGAAGGAGGCCTCTCGACTTGTCCTGGAGCTTCAGCAGGAGGGGAAGACTTCAGGTCTGTGATACATCTAAGGGACTACAGAGCTGCTCTCAAGAAACTTAGGCTGTGGATGCCATCTTGGCCCTTGCTCCAGCTTGCCAGTAGCTCCCCAAAAAAGAGCTATACACTCATCTACAGCCTCAATTTTTGCAGCTGCCACCCAGGGAATACCGCCAGATTGCCCTGGCGAGCAGGGTTTATGTTTGTGGACTAACAGGACTGTATATACTTGTATACTTTAAAAAGATGCTGCCTGAGGGTCTGGCTTCCAAACAGCCTGAATTTAGGTCCTGAGATCCTCCCCTTAGGAACACAAACAGGTCTTGACACATCCTCAACTACTGGGAGCTATTAACAATATAATAGGCTGCTTGGACAAGCACAGCTTGGTCAAGTACCTTTGACCACCAACATATACTTTATATACTTCCTATACCATATATCTTTGCATGTAAGTTATAATTGCCAATCAATCAGCTTGTCTAAAATATTTATTTCTTTCCTTGTAAGACTGATGTTCACACATAGGTAAGGATAGAAATACTACCAGGAAGTACAGTAATACTGACATTCCTATATATACATAATTATTGAAGCCAAATTTTTAACAAAATGATTAAATTAGTTTAAAATATTCCCATGATATTATGTTCATTAGAGATGATAGTACTCAGGCCAAAAAAAGTAGTTAATTCAATGCATTCATACTTTGCTCATGTCAGTGTAAATTAATGTAATGTAATACTTCTGAAAGGAATATGATAATATGTTGCAAAAAGCAAAGATTTTCATGAGTTTTGCTACGGTAATTCCACACTAGGAAATTTCTCCTAAGGGAATAATTCAACAAAAGCAAGAAGGTACGTGCTCAAAGAATATTCAGTGCAGCATTATCTATAATAGAATAAATGTTCAATAATAGGGAAAGGCTTACTAAATTATGGTACATTAACACAATGGGATATTACACAGCTATGAAAAATGATGATTATAAAAACAAAGAGAAGACAACTGTTTGTAATACAATTTCAAGTTGCAAAAAGGAAACCATAGGTTGTAATTTATACTTGACATCAATTATGTAAAATAAGCTATTTGCAAATAACAACAGGAAAATAATAAGCAATAATGAAAAACACCTGCTACATTAGGATAGAAAGAGGGTAATTGCTTTTCATTTTTTCCATTGCATTTTATTAGTAGTAACAATGGTGGTCACAGCAATGAAAATATAAACAGCAATAATACATCCAAGGTGAAAAGCCACATCACATTCAGAAAGCTGAAACACTTTTAAAGATTTTAAAAAATAGACCTTATTTTTTAGAGCAGCTTAAGGTTCACAGCAAAACTGAGCAGAAAGTACAGAGAGTTCTCATATACCTATACCCTCTGCCCCCACATTTGCAGTCTCTCCCAGTATCAACATTCCCTACCAGAGTGGTACATTTATTATAATCTGTGAACCTACATTAACACATCATTATCACCCAAAGTCCATAGTTTACATTGGGGCTCACTCTTCGTGCTATATATTCTATGAATTTTAACAAATGTATAATGACATGTTTCCACCAATAAAACATTATACAGAATAGTTTCAGTGCCCCTCACATTATGTGTTCTGCATATTCAATCCTCCCCACCCCCACACCCTGCCCATCTAAGCTCTAGCAGCCATCAACCTTTTTTTCTTTTCTTTTACACTGACCAGTTTATTATGAAGGATACAACTCAGGAACAGCCAATGGAAGAGATGCATAAGATAAAGCCGCAACCACAAAAACTCTGATCGTTTCAGTGTCTCCATGCTTTTGCCTTTTCCAGAATTTCAAATAGTTGGAATCATACTGTATATAGCCTTTTCATATTGGCTTCTTTCACTTAGTAATATGCATTTAATGTTCCTCTATGCCTTTTCATGGTTTTATAGCTCATTTCTTTTAGCAATGAATAATATTCCATTGTATGAATGTACCACAATTTATCTATCTATTCACTTACTGAGGGACACCTTGGTTGCTTCTAAGTTTGGGCAATTATGAATAAAGCTGCTATAAATATCCATGTGCAGGTTTTTGTGTGGATATAAGTTTTCAGCTCTTTGGGGTAAATATCAAGGAGCATGATTGTTGGATCATATGGTAAGAGTATGTTTAGTTTTGTAAGAAACCACCAAACTGTCTTCCAAAGTGTGTGTACCATTTTGCATTACCACCAGCAATGAAAGAGAGTTCCTGTTGCTTCACATTCTAACCAGCATTTGGTTTTCTCAGTGTTCTGGATTTTGGCCATTCAAAGAGGTGTGAGGTGGCATCTCATTGTTTTAATGTGCAATTCCCTTAAGTCATATGATGTGGGACATTTTTTCATATGATTATCTGCCATCTGTATGTCTCCTTTGTGAGGTGTCTGTTAAGGCCTTTGGTCCATTTTTCAATTGGATTGTTCATATTCTTGTTGAGTTTTAAGAGTTATTTGTATATTTTGGATAACAGCCCTTTACCAGATATGGCTTTTGCAAATATTTTCCCCTAGCCTGTGGTGCATCTTTTCATTCTCTTGGACAGTGTCTCTCACAGGCAAGAAATCTTTAATTTTGATGGAGTCCAAATTATCAGTTCTTTCTTTCATGGATCATGACTTTGGCATTGTATCTAAAAGTCATTGCCAAACCCAAAGTCATATATATTTTCTCCTATGTTATCTTATAGGAGTTTGAATTCTATAAATCACTATGAGTTAATTTTTGTAATGTGTATAAGGTCTGTGTCTGGATTCATTTTCGTGTGTGTTATGTCCAGTTGTTCTGGCACCATTTGTTGAAAAGATTATCTTTGCTCCATTGTATTCGTTTTGTTCCTTTGTCAAAGATCACTTGACTGTATTTGTGTAGGTCTATTTCTGGGCTCTATTCTGTTCCAATGGTCAGTTTTTTTATTCTTTGCCAATACCACACTGTCTTAATTACTGTAGCTTTACAGTGAGTCTTGAAGTCAAATAGGGTCAGTCCTCCAACTTTGTTCTTCTCCTTCAATGTTGTGTTGGCCATTCTGGATCTTTTGCCTCTCCATATGAAGTTTAGGATCAGTTGGTTGATGTTCACAAAATAACTTACTGGGATTTTCACTGAGATTTCATTGAGTCTATAGATCAATTTGGGAAGAACTGACATCTTGACCCTATTGAGTCTTCCTATCCATGAGCATGAAATATCTTTCCATTCATTAGTTATTGATTTCTTTCATCAGAGTTTTGTAGTGTTCCTCATACAGATTTTGTACATATTTTATTAGCTTTACACTTAAGTATTTCATTTTTTGGAGTGCTACTGTCAATGACATTGCATTTTTCATTCCAAATTGTACTTGTTCATTGCTGGTATACAGGCAAAGCATTTGAACTTTGTATGTTAGTCTTATATCCTCCAATCTTGCTATAATTGCTTATTAGTTCCAGGACTTTTTTTGTTGTTGTTGTTGATTCTTTGGGACTTTCTACATAAATGATCATGTTATCTGAAAACAAAGACAGTTTTATTTCTTCCTTCCCAATTTGTATTCCTTATATTTTCTTTTCTTGTCTTACTGCATTTTCTAGAACTTGTAGTACAATGTTGAAAAGCAGTGGTGAGAGGGGACATATTTGCCTTCTTCCTGATCTTACAGGGAAATATTCAAGCTTTTCATCTTTAAGTATGATGTTAGCTGTCTTTTTGTAGATATTCTTTATCAAGTTAAGGAAATTCCCTCTATTCCTAGTTTACTGGGAGTTTTTAATCATGAATAGTTTTGGAATTTGTAAAAATCTTTTTGTGCATCTATTGATACAATCATGTGATTTTTCTTTTGATTGATGGATCACATGAATTGATTTTTAAATGTTGAAACAGATTTGCATATCTGGGATAAATCCCACTTAGACATGGTGTATCATTCTTTTTGTACATTGTTGGATTCAGTTTGCTAATACTTTGTTGAGGATGTTTGCATGCATGTTCATGAGAGATATTTGTCTGTAGTTTTTTTGTAATGTCTTTGTCTGGTTTTAGTATTAGGGTAATGCTGGCCTCCTAGAACAACTTAAGAAGTATTCCCTCAACTATCTTCTGAAAAAGATTGTAGAGAGTTGGTATAATTCTTTTCTTAAGCGTATTTTAGAATTTATCAGTGAGCACCTGGACCTGGTGCTTTCTATTCATGAAGTTATTAATTATTGATTCAATTCTTTATTAGTTATAGGTCTATTCAGATTGTATATTTCTTCTTTTGTGTGAGGTTTGGTAGATTTTGTCTTTATAGGAATTGGTCTGTTCATCTGGGTTATAAAGAGCATAAAGTTGTTCACAGTTTGCCCATTTTTCAAATGGGTTGTTCATTTTCTTACTTTTGAGTTTAAGGGTTCTTTGTATATTTGGGATGACAGCCTTTTACTTTTAAACACTTTGAGCCAGGTGTGAGCATGTGCCTTTTGCTAAATTAACCTCTGAAAGAATGTATTCACTATGGTTATCTGCTAAAGTAGTTGCCTATAGGGGAATTCCCTGGCGGTCCAATGGTTAGGGCTCCACACTTCCACTGCAGGGTCCACGGGTTAAATCCTTGGTCGGGGAACTAAGACCCCCACATGCTGCGTGGCATGACCAAATAAATAAAAAGTAGTTGCCTATAGAAAGGGGGCAGTTAGAAGACATGGGTTACATTACCAGTTCTAACCTAACTTAGTTGGTGAGTTTTCATAAGTCACTTACATCTGAATCAATCCCATACATGTGTGAGTTCAATTGATGGTAAGGATCATTCTAACCCACAAATTTAATAAAAGTTACAATCTAGTGAAAAAAAGTTTATGGGACTCAATATTTGGCAAATGATATGTGGTGTTGCTTTCCAAGTCTTCCCTAGTTTGCCGCACCACACACGGAGATGGTTACAATGACTGTATGCCTATCAAGGGTGAAATTCTGACAGATGTTAGAAACCCAGTAGGGGCCTTAAAGCTTCTTATACTGATAGCCACATATGCCTGAAGTCTCAAAACAATAATTTTATATTTTTAGTATTTCACATCAGTTTTCTACTATCAAGGTTTTAAGTATGATTTCTTAAGAAATCACTAAAGTAATATTACTACACTAGCCATAGGTTATGCAGTAATGAATAATTAATGATAAGTAATGAATAATCATCACATATACACAATTGTTTACTACTATGTAATGGGGACCAATCTGAGAGCAAATCAATCACTAGTCCCTTATTTCACAGTGCCTAAAAAGGATTGATCAGGGCTTCCCTGGTGGCACAGTGGTTGAGAGTCCACCTGCCGATGCAGGCGACACAGGTTCGTGCCCCAGTCTGGGAATATCCCGTATGCCACGGAGTGGCTGGGCCCATGGGCTGTGGCCGCTGAGCCTGTGTGTCTGGAGCCTGTTCTCCGCAACGGGAGAGGCCACAACAGTGAGAGGTCTGCGTACCACAAAAAAAAAAAAAAAAGGATTGATCATAACAGGCTGTACAGAGCCTAATGCATCACATATAAAAGTTTTAATACTTATAAAAATTTTAATAAAATAAAGAGTTTTGATGAAATCGTACCTTTTAGAGTTAATATCAAATCAAATCCTTATTTTAAATTCAGACTAGTTAACTAATTAATGTGGCCTAGCATGTATGTGATCTTTCCTGGAGAATGTTTCATGTGCACTTGAAAAAAATGTGTACATTGCATGGAATGTTCTATATATATCTCTTAAGTCAATTTGGTGCAATGCGTCAATTAAGTCCAGTGTTTCCTTACTGATTTTCTGTCTGGGTAATCTGTCCATTGATGTAAATGAGGTGTTAAAGTACTCTACTGTTATTTTATTACTGTTAATTTCTCCCTTTTTTCTGTTAACATTTAGGTTATATATTTAGGTTATATATAGGTTAGGTGCAAATGTTTATAAATGTTATATCCTCTTTTTGGATTGATCCTTTTATCATTAAGTAATGTCCTTCTTTGTCTTTTTTATAGACTATGTTTTAAAGTCTATTTTGTCTGACAGGATTATTGATGCCCAAGCTTTCTTTTTGTTTGCATTTGCATGGAATATCTTTTTTGATCCCTTCGCTTTCAGTCCCTAAGTTGTTAGCTCTGAAGGGAGTCTCTTATAGGCAGCATATAGATGGGTCTTATTGTTTTCACTCGTTCAACTATCCTATATCTTTTGATTGGGCATTTAGTCCATCTCCATTTAAAATGATTATTGATAGGTATGTACTTATTGCCATTTTGTTACTGGTTTTTCTGGTTGTTTTTATAGTTCTCTGTGACCTTCTTCTTCTTTAGTCTCTTTCCTGGTATTTTGGTGATTTTCTTTAGTATTATATTCAGGTTTTTGCTTTTTGAGTATATATTGTAGGATTTTGGTGTTTGGCTACCATGAGCTAGATTTTATATATATATATGTATATATATACATATATATATATGTGTGTGTGTGTGTGTGTGTGTGTGTATAGATATACATATCTATATATACACATATATATTAGTTTTAAGCTGATAGTCATTTTTAAGTTCAAACACATTCTAAAAGCTCTTCACTTTTTACTCCTCTCTCCACATTTTATGTTTATGATGTCTTATTTTGCATCTTTATGTGTATCCTTTAACTGTTTATTGTAGTTATACTTGATTTTATGACTTTTGTCTTTTAACTTTCCTACTAGCTCTTTAAAGTAGTCAATCTACTGCCTTTAACATATATTTGCCTTTAATCAGTGAGAATTTTTCCTTCATATATTTTCTTATTCCTTGTTATAACCTTTTCTTTTTCACTTAAAGAAGACCCTTTAACATTTCTTGTAAAACTGGTTTAGTAGTGATGAACTTTTAAACTTTTTGTTGGTCTCAGATATTCTTTATTTCTCCTTAAATTCTAAATGATAACCTTGCCAGGTAGAGTATCCTTGGTTGTAGAGGATTTTTTTCTGCACTTTAAATATATCATGCCATCTCCTTATAGCCTGCAAAGTTTCTGCTGAAAAATCAGCTGATAGCCTTGTGGAGGGGTGCTCCCTTGTATGTGACTCTTTGTTTTTGTTTTGTATTTTTGTTTGTTTTTGGTGCCTTCACAATTCTCTCTTTAACTTTTACCATTTTGATTATGATATGTCTTGGTGTAAATCTCTTTGGCATCTTATTTGTGATTCTCTGTGCTTCCTGGGCCTAAATATCTGTTTCCCCAGGTTAAGGGGCTTTTCAGCCATTATTTCATCAAATATGTTTTTGAACCCTTCCTCAGCATCATTTATTTATTTTTTTAAAATTTATTTATTTATTTTTCTTGGCTGCTTTGGGTCTTCATTGCTGCACACAGGCTTCCTCTCATTGTGGCGAATGGGGGCTACTCTTCATTGCAGTGTGCAGGCTTCTCATTGCGGTGGCTTCTCTTGTTGTGGAGCACAGGCTTTAGGCATGCAGGCTTCAGTAGTTGCAGCAAGTGGGCTCAGTAGTTGTGGCATGCAGGCCCTAGACCATGCAGGCTTCAGTAGTTACAACGTGTGGGGTCAGTAGTTGTGGCTCACAGGCTCTAGGGCACATGGGCTTCAGTAGTTGTGGCACACAGGCTCAACAGTTTTGGCTCACAGGCTCTAGAGCGCAGGCTCAGTAGTCATGGCGGATGGGCTTAGTTGCTCCGCGGCATGTGGGATCTTCCTGGACCAGGGATCGAGCCTGTGTCCTCTGCATTGGCAGGTGGATTCTTAACCACTGTATCACCAGGGAAGTCCCTCAACATCATTTATTGAAGAGACTGTCCTTTCCCCATTGTATGTTCTTGGTATCTTTGTCAAAGATTAATTGACCATAAGGGCAGGGATTTATTTCTGGCATCACTGGTGTGTTCCATTGGCCTATATATGTCTATTTTTATGCCAGTACTATGCTGTTTTTATTACAATAGCTTTGTAATACATTTTGAAATCAGGTAGTGTGATGCCTCAAGCTTTGTTCTTTTTGTTCAAGAGTACTCTGGCTATTCAGAGTCTTCACTGTTTCCACATGAATTTTAGGATCGTTTTTTCTATTTCTGTGAAAAATGCCACTGGAGTTTTGATAGGGATTGCATTCAGTCTGTAAACTGCTTTGAGTAGTATGGACATTAATCATTAAATTACTGAAACTAGTATGATAATGCTATGAACAACTTTATCCAATAAGCTTTAAAATTGATGAGATAGGCAACTTCCTTGAGACACACATTACTAAAACTAATTCAGGAGGAAATTGAAAACTTTAATAGTTACACTGCCACTGAAAGTAATGAAAAAATAATCACTTTTCCACAGAGAAAACCTCAAGCTTAGATGGCTTTACTGGTCAGACCTATCAAACACTCAAGAAATTATTTCAGTCATATATGATATAGTCCAGATGATAGAAAATTCCAGAGTGTTATTCCCTAAAACAATATATTTAACATGACCTCTAATGCCCAAACCAGACAAAAACAATGAGAGAAAAGAAAATTACAAGGCTACCTCACTTATAAATACCAATACAAAAACATTTAAACAAAATATTAGCACATTGAATTCAGTAATATAAAAATTAATAGTAGATCATTAGCATGACCAAGTTGAAAATTATATGACAGTAAGAAAACAACATAATTCATGGGGAAATGTAAACTTGGAAATTAAAACTGAAGAGAATGGATTATCTTAACGTGATAACAGGTATTTGGAAAACCTAGATTAAACATTATATTAAACAGTAATGTAATAGAAATTTTCCTTTAAATTTTGGAGATAAAAATATTTTCTTTTACTGATTCTATTTAATATTATTCTGGAGGTTCTTTCCAGTGTAATAAGCAAAGAAAAATAAATAAAAGGTATAAAAACTTGGAAGGGAGTAGACAAAACTGTCATTTTCAGATGATAGAATTTATAGAAAGAAAATATAAAAGAATCTACTAAGAAATTATTCAAATTAATAATACTATGTAGAAGTTTATGGATCAAAATCAGCATGAAAAAACAATTGTATTTCTATATACCAGCAACAAACATAAGATAAAAATTTTAAATGTGGCTTATTTACAATAGAATCAAAAATATTGAATACTTGGGAATATATCTGATAAAAAGGTGCATAAAATCTTTGAAAAAATTATAAAACTTTATTGTGAAGCATAAATAAATAGAGATAATATTTTCATAGGAGATTTAGTATTTTAAAGATGTCTCCTCTCCAAATTGGTCTATAGAATTAAGACACTTCCAATTAAAACACCCACAGTAATTTGTGAAACATAACAAACTGATTCTAATTTTATATGGAAATATAAAGAGCCCAAAATAGTTAAGAATATTTGTGGATAATGTTGGAATCCCTTAGGATCCTTTTTTCTATTTTTGTGAAACCCTTGGTTCCTCAAGTTCACTTTCATTTCCACTAGCCAGCAACTGCAATTCTTAGAAGACTTTTCTTGTCCCAGTACCCATAGAACAAGAGAGTCAGGGCAGCCATTAAGCAGTGACAAAAACTGTAGTAGCATGAAAGACCAGATTCATTGCCAATGCTGACATCCATAAGACACAGTAGGCACAGTGCCAAGGGCCCACAATAATTTTAGGGGTCTGCAAAAATGTTTTAATTTCATTTTAAAATCAGAAGAATAACATTAATATAATTATATGAATATGTAATAATAAATCTGGCCTGGACTGTATTCATCTTTCTACTAATGCAGCCATAAAAATATAAATTTAAACAATTTTTAATAGAGAAAGGGGTTTATGGTGGTAAAAGTACCTAAGGCTCATAGTCATAATGTGACCTTGTTTTTTGCCCTGGGTCCCCAAAATTCTGAAGAATAAATTTTAATGCAAAGTTTTACCCTGTGTTTTCAGACTAAAGCTATCCTCTATGCACCTCTCCTTCCCCATTTTTTTCTTGTTCTGTTTCCTTACTCCTATACCAGTTTCCCAGTCCACTTCTTCTGAACTCTAAGGCAACAGTCTTTAGAAAGAAAAATCAAATGGAAACACTTGCTCTAAAAGATAACAATACAGATAAGTATAAACAATAGACTAATAAGAAAAAACCTAGAGTCCAAAGACTGACTAACATATATGTGGACATGTTTTTTAATAAAGGAGGCACAGAGAGCAGTAAGTCTATTGAATGAATATTGATAGAAATATTATGTATTTATACTTGGCCAAAGCAACCTAAAAATTATATTCAAGAGCACCAAGACTTTCCTAAAGAAGAAGAACAATGTGTGAAATTTATGCTATCAGATATCAAGACTTATTAGACTGTAGTCAGTAAGACAATATTGCATAGGCATAGGGAAAATAAACAGCCCAATAAAAGAGACCAGAAACACACTCACGCACATAAGAAAATACGGTGTCTAATGTATCTGGCACTGCAAATCAGTAGTAAAAATATGCAGTATTCAATATGTTGTTATAATTTGGTAATTAAAATGTGAAAAAATGAAACAGAATTATTGCTTCATGCCAGATTCAAGGACAATATTTTTAAAACTTGTGACAAAAGTATAGGAGAGATGTTTATGACTAGTATAGGGAAGAATTATAAAAGCTCAGTAAGTATAAAAAATAAATAAAATTTGACTGCAGTAACAAATTTAAAACTTCCTACTCATAAAATAATACAACCGAGGAAATTTTAAAAAGGCAAATCTCAAAGTAGTAGCCAATAATTACAACTATTATTACTGACAGAATTGTGACCAATATATATATGAGGATATTAAAAACCATAACCTGATCATCACTTTTCTCTTCTTTTTATGGCCAATATTTAAGTTTAATCTTTTTTTGAAGCTGCATAAATTGGTTATTATTATTGTTTTGCAAACCAATTTTTGTTAGATTTTGTTTCCCATATAAGAAAATATATCAAAAGGAAGAAATCAAATAAGCTATTTGAAAAAGAAGAGGTAGGATCAAGGATGTAAAAAAATACATATTTTACAAATGAAGCAAACAGGCATATGCAAATGTGTATGGTTATTGCTAAATACACAATCACAAATCAAAAGCACAGTAAAATATCATTATATTTTATATTTCACTGGTAAAAAGTAAAAAGTTTGACTATACCAAGAAGTAAAGTTTTGATGCATGGAGACACTTATACACTACTAGCTGGACTTTATATTGTAAATCACTTTGGAAAACCCTTTGGCATTACCTAGTAAAGTCGAAAGTATGCATATTAAATGAAATTTTAATTGTAGGTATATTCCCTTGAGAAATTCCTCCACATTTACCAAGAAGGCATGCATTGGGAACATTGTTTATTATAACAAAACACAGAAACAAATCCATAGACGGAAGAAAAAAATTGTGGTATATTTATATAATAGAATAGAATACAGCATTTAAGATGAATATACCTAAACTATATCTCAACATGGATAAATTCACAAATATAAAGTTAAATACTATTTTTTTTTAAAAAAATCAAGTCATAGAAGGATGTACCAATTTCCTTGACTGAACACCAGTTTCCTTAATGGAAAATAGACATAATAATACCTATCTAATAGAGTCATTGAGATTAAATGAGACTTTATTTTCAAGGCACAACATATGCTTTCAAAAGCTTATATATTTTAACTTCATATTATCAAAGGTGTAAAATATGAGAAATATTTCTATTTAAACTAATTTAAAAATTGTATTGAAGAAATGTAATAACTTTAGAATCACTTTAGAAGCATCTGCTCATATGTATGATTGATATGGTAATTTTTAAACTTTCTTATTCTCCGATTAATACAATCTTCTAAGTACCTATACTTTTCAAATAAGTAAGTGTACTTGAAAGAAATAAAACCATATTTCCTTTAGCAATATAACAAATATCAAACATTTTACTTATCCATGTAGATCTACTCTTTTTTTAGTCCAAATTATGTCTCACTAAATCTTAAAGGCTACTACATACATAGTGAGTATAGGTTATGATAAAATCAGAAAATTATTATGAGTGCATCATAGGACATAAAATTTGGGAAATGTAGAAAAATCTCTTTATTTAACAGTATAAAGATTTGGAGAGAAGGAGTAGGTATTCATCTTCCTGTGATGATTTATGGAAAATATTGTACACATTGGAATGACTTCAAGGAATTTTAGTTTTGAAAACAAAAACAGAGTTATCTGTACCACTGGAATCATGGAAAGTAGTACACATAGAAATTGCAAATCTTTTATTTTTCTTTTATTAAAAAAAATTTTATGTTGTTTTTTCCAATTATGTATGTGATGCCTATAGAGGTAATCTTCTAGAGCAGTTAAGGGCATGGGCTTTGCAAGTAGAGAGGCTTGTATTTAAATCTGACTCTAGTCTCAAAACTAGAATGACTTTGAACTAGTTATCTGAATAAGTTTCTGACTTTGGAAAATAATGCTGGAGGGAAGAGGAGTTAGCATAACACCAAGCACATCATTGGTTTTTAGGCAATGATAGATATTTTTAAAAATTAAAGAAATAATTAGTCTATCTAATAATAACAGCTATATTTTCTTTGTTTATTTTCAAATTACTTAAACAAAAACAAATATAAAAAGAGTTTACCCATTTTTCACATACACCTACCCCCTGCCTCTGATAACCGCTAATCAGTTCTCTGTTATCTATAAGCTTGGTTATTTATGTATTTCTTTCTTTTTTTTTTTCCCGGTACGTGGGCTTCTCACTGTTGTGGCCTCTCCCATTGCGGAGCACAGGCTCCGGATGCGCAGGCCCAGCGGCCATGGCTCATGGGCCCAGCCACTCCACGGCATGTGGGATCTTCCCGGACCAGGGCACGAACCCGTGTACCCTGCATTGGCAGGCGGACTCTCAACCACTGTGCCACCAGGGAAGCCATCTTTCTTTTCCACGTAACAAGAGAGATCATTGAATATTTGTCTTTCTCAATCTGGCATATTTCACTTAGCATAAGGCTTTCAAGCTCCATCCAAGTTATCACAAATGGCAAGATTACATACTATTTTATGGCTGAATAATATTGCATTGTATATATATACATCACATTTTCTTTACCCATTCATCCATTGACAGACATATTGGTTGTGTCCATATCTCGGCTATTGTAAATAATGCTGCAGTGAACAGGGGGGTGCATATATCATTTCAAGTTAGTGTTTTTGTTTTCTTTGGATAAATACCCAGAAGAGGAATTACTGAATCATATGATAGTTCTATTCTTAATCTTTTGAGTAACCTCCATGCTGTTTTCCATAGTGTTTGCACCAGTTTGCATTCTCACCAACAGTACACAAGGGTTCCCTTTTCTTCACATTCTCAACAAGACCTGTTATTTCTTGTCTTTTTAATAATAGCCATTCTGACAGGAGTGAGATGATATCTCATTGTGATTTTGATTTGCATTTCCCTGATGATTAATAATGGAAAGCATCTTTTCATGTACCTGTTGCCCATCTGTATGTCTTCTTTGGAAAAATGTCTATTCAGATCTCCTGCCCATTTTAAAATTGGAATGTTTAGGGTTTTTTTAATATTGAGTTGTATGAGTTCTTTATGTATTTTGGACATAGCTCCTTACCAGATACATGATTTGCAAATATTTTCTCCCATTCAGTAGGTTACTTTTTCATTTTTTTGATGGTTTCCTTTGCTGTGCGAAACTTTTTAGAACTTTGTAATTCCACTTAATTATTTTTGCTTTTCTTGCTTGTGTTTTGGGGTCAGATCAAAAAAGCTCATCATCAAGCTCAATGTCAAGGAGCTTACTACCTATGTTTTCTTCTAGGATTTTATGGTTTCTGATCTTAACATTGAAATCTTTAATCAGTTTTGAGTTAATTTCTGTGTATGGGGTAAGATAGTGGTCTAGTTCCATTCTTTTGCATATGGCTATCCCATTTTCCCAACACCATGTATTGAAGAGACTGTCCTTTTCCCATTGTATATTCTTGGCTCCTTTGTCAAAAATTAATTGACCATCTATGCATGGATTTATTTCTGGGCTTTCTATTCTGTCCCATTGATCTATGTGTCTGTTTTTATGTCAATACCATACTGTTTTAATTACTATAGCTTTGTAATATGGTTTGAAATCAGGAGTGTGATGCCTCCAGCTTTGTTGTTTTTTCTCAAGATTGCTTTGGCTATTTGGGTCTTATATGGTTCCATACAAATTTTAGGATTGTTTGTTCTATTTATGTGAGAAATGCTATTGGAATTTTGATAAGGATTGTACTGAACCTGTAGATTGCTTTGGGTAGTATGGACATTTTAACAATATTCATTATTCCAATCCATAAGGATGGAATATCAGTCTATTTATTTGTGCCTTCATCAATTTCTTTCATTAATGTCATGTAGTTTTCAATATACCTTTCTTTAACCTCCTTGGTTAAATGTATTCCTAGATATTTTATTATTTTTGAAGCAATTGTAAATGTTATTTTTAAATATTTATTTATTTATTTATTTTAATTTATTTTTTAAATAATTTATCATTAGTATATAGAAATTCAACATGTTTTTGCATATTGATTTTGTATCTTGCAACTTTACTTAATTTTTAGTTGTAACAGTTTCTGGTGGAGTCTTTAGGGCTTTCTATATATACTATCATGTCATCTGCAAATAGTTTCAATTTTACTTCTTTCTTCTTATTTGGATGCATTTTATTTCAATTTCTTGCCTAATTGCTCTGGCTAGGACTTTCAATACTATGTTGAAAAGAAGTGAAGAGAGTGGCCATCCTTGTCCTGTTTATGGCTTACTGGAGAGGAAGGGCTTTCAGGTTTTCACACTGAGTTTAATGTTGGCTGTGGGCTTGTCAAATATGTTCTTTATTATATTGAAAAATATTACCTCTATGCTCACTTTGTTGACAGTTTTCATCATAAATAAGTGTTGAATTTGTCAAATGCTTTTTCTGCATTGATTGAGAAAATGGTATGATTTTTATCCTTCATTTTGTTAACGCAGTGTATCTCATTGACTAATTTATGAATGCTGAACAATTTTGGCATCCCTGGATTAATACCACTTGATCATGGTGTATGATCTTTTTAATGTATTATTGAACTCAGTGTACTAATATTTTGTTGAGGATTTTTGCATCTGTGTTTATCAGGGACAATGTCATTTGATTTTCTGTTCTTGTTGTGTCCTTGTCTCTTTTGGTAACAGGATGATGCTGGGCTCATAAAATGAGTTTGAAAGAGTTCCATCCTCTTCTGTTATTTGGAAGAGTTTGAAAAGGATTGGTATTAATTCTTCTTTGAATGTTTGGTAGAATTCATCAGCAAAGCCATCTGATCCTGGACTTTTGTTTGTTGGGAGGTTTGGGACTACCTATTCAGTGTCCTTAATAGTAATTGGTCTATTCAGATTTTCTATTTCATTATGATCTCGGTAAGTTGTATCTTTCTAGGAATTTATTCATTCTCCTGAGTTTCCAATTTGTTCTCATATAATTGTTCATAGTAGTCTCATAACCTTTTGTATTTCTGTGGTATCAGTCCTAATACCTCCTCTTTCATTTCTGATTTTATTTATTTGAGTTCTCTCTCTTTTGCTCTCACTCTCACTCTTGCTCTTTTATTTGGTGAATCTAGCTAAAGGTTTGTCAATTATGTTTATTTTTTCAAAGAACCAGATCTTAGTTTCACTGATCTTCTATTCTCTTTTTAGTCTCTATTTCATTTATTTCTGCTCTAATATTTATTATTTCCTTCCTTCTACTAACTTTGAGCTTCATTTGTTCTTCTTTTTCTAATTCCTTCTGGTGTAAAATAAGGTTGTTTGAGACTTTCTGTTTCTTGAGATAGGCTTTACACTATGAATTTCCCTCTAAGAACTGCTCTTGTTATATCCCATAGATTTTGGTATGTTACATTTCCATTTTCATTTGTCTTAAGGTGTTTTGTATTTGTTTTTTGATCCATTGGTTGTTCAGTAGCACATTACTAATCTCCATGTATTTGTGAATTTTCCAGTTTTCTCCATGTAATTAATTTCTAGTTTCATAACTTTGTTGTCAGAAAAGTTCCTTGATATTATTTCAGTCCTCTTAAATTTATTAAGACTTGTTTTGTGGTCTAATATATGACCTATCTTGGAAAAGGTTCCATGTGCACTTGAGAAGAATGTACATTTTGTTGCTTGTGGATGGAATATTCTGTAAATATCTGTTATGCCCATCAGGTTTTATGTGTCATTTAAGGGAAATATTTTCTTGTTGATTTTCTGTCTGGATGATCTATTTATTGATGTAAGTGGAGTATTAAAGTCTTCTACTGTTATCATATTGCTATTAATATTTGCTTTATATATGCAGGTACTCCTATGTTGGCTGCATACATTTTTACTAATGTTATATCCTCTTGTTAGATTGACTCCTTTATCATTATGTAATACCCTTCTTTATCTCTTGTTACAGTCTTTGTTTTAAAGTCTATTTTGTCTGATATAAGTATAGCTACTCCAGCTTTCTTTTAGTTTCTATTTCCATGGAATATCTTTGGCCATCCCTTCACTTTCAGTATGCTTGTGTCCTTACATCTAAAGTGAGTTTCTTGTAGGCAGTATATAGATGGGTCTTGTTTTTTGTTTAATCTATTCATGTACATTATGTCTTTTGAATTTAGTCCATTTACATTTAAAGTAATTATTGATAGGCATATACTTATTTCTGTTTTATTGATTATTTTTTGGATATTTTTGTAGTTCTCTGTTCCTTTCTTCTCTTGCTCTCTTCCTCTGTGATTTTATGACTTTTTTTAGTTGTATGCTTATATTTCTTTCTCCTTTCTTTTGTTTATGTAATATAGGTTTTGCTTTCTGGTTACCATGAGGCTCACATATAACAACTTATATCTATAACAGTCTATTTCAAGTTAATAACAACTTAATTTTGATCCCATTTAAAGCTCCACATTATTAATCTCACCCCAATAGCTATTTCTAGTGACACATTTACTATGCATAAGTCACTGTGATGAGCAGTTTTTGTCCATTATCTCACTAAGTCTTGGGGAAAAAAACTGTATCAGAAAGCTACATTTATTATTTCTATTTTACAGAGACACAAAAACAAGTCTTAGATAATATTGTTAAATAAAAAACTAATTAAAAGAGCTTTCTCTCCCAAATATAATCATTGATAATATTTCAAAGTAGTTTCTTCAAAACTTCTGCTTTTCACTAAATATTTTCATGTATACATTTTTAATGTTAATTGAGTCTTCTAAACATTTTAAAATTACTTAAACTTCTTAATGATGGATATTTAAGGTTTTTGAATATTTTAGTCTCTAGAAATAACGTTGCAATGACCATCTTTGTGAATAGAACCTTATCTTTAACTCTATCAGATGATGCCCTTAGGATAATTAATGAGAGGAGTTATATTTTTTAAGATTTTTGATTCAAATGGACATTTTTTTTGTCTGGAAAGTTTGTACCAATATATAATATTTAATGTATATATGTTAGAATATACATATAGGTGTATATGGAAATAGATATATAATTTTAAATTAGCTCAACATATTTGTAATATTTATTTTTTGAGATGAGATTTGTAGACACAAGCCAATCTGGTATATGTGAATGAAAATTTCAGAAATCACTGCTAACATCACCCTACAGAAAATAAGCTTTCAAATCTCTGTTGGGATAAAAACCACTGAAGCAAATAAAATTTCTTCTTTCATAGATTAGGGAAGTAAACTGGTCCAAACAGATAAACAAAAAGCATCTAAGCTAATGAAAGAGACAGATGCCAGATAAGAAGGTGAGAGTATTGAATTTAAGACTAATGTTTTTAGGCTTTAAGAAACAGATGGCTAGAAATTATAAGACTTCTTTTTCAGGGCTGTCGGGGTGAAAGTGCTTATAAATAATCATTTTCTCTTTTGTTAAATTAGAAACAGAGGATTACTTTGACTGACAGCCAAAGAAAAGAAAGGATACTGAGGAAAAGGGAAGTATATTGATACTAGGAAATGACTAAAAAAAAAAAAAAGGCTAATTTTTGAGAAAACTGTTTAAACTTCAAGAAAATTAAGTAACAAGGAATAACTAATTAATCTATTGAATAAAGAATAAAGATTAAGAGCCAGCAAAGGTTATGACCACCCATAAAGCAGCACATCATTTTCTTTATTCAATACACTAAATATTTTTTGATTACCTAATGGATGCTGAGCAGTGAATTAGACCACATTCTTCCTAAGCCATTGTATTGTAGAGTACCCTATTCCTTCTTAGGGAACCCAGGGTGAATTCTTGTACTACCTGTGGAGAACACTGTGGGGTTTTTCACTGTATGATGCATTTCCTCTATGAATCTGGGTACAAGAGTTAAGGAGAAATATCTTCTCAGATACTGGAGGACTATTTTTTTCATTCTTGGGTGGTAAGTGTCTGAGTAGATAAACTTTTCTGCCTCTTCCAAATAGACACTGAAGGCCCACTATCCTCATTTTATAGATGTGAAAACTGAGATCTAGGGTTAGTTTGGTGGTTGCTTAAAAAGAAAATCATTAATTAGAGATAGAACTGGGTCAAAGGCCAAGGTTTTGACATCCAAGTCTGTATTATTCTTAGTAAACTAAACCAGTACTTTTAAAGCCCTATCTGTAAAAAAAAAAAAAAGCTATTTGAATCACTTATAGTAGATAAGCACACGGCTTTTTTTCTGGGGAAGTCATCTGGAATGAGATAGGCAGGTATAAATATCAAAAACAAATAGACCTGTTTTCATGTAGAGGGGAAATCCGAAGCAGGAGTCCATCTGTGAAATGAGTCAATGTGGTATGTGAAATCAAGAATGGGAGATACTGCAACACTGACAGCTCAGATGGACTGGAATTTCATCCATGGCACACTGCATACTGAGCCTGCAAGAATCAACATAAATTCCAGGACTGGGTAGATGGTGAAGTAGAGGTGGTTGACTTAACCAACTTGACCTCAGATTACAGTTGAGTTTAGAGACGCAAGGTAACAAGTGATACCTTAACTATAAGACTGGGAAAGGCAATGGATGACTATGCACCATTAACAAGGAGAAGAATAAAAAATAATTTTTTGAACAAGCATACAGTTTGCATTTAAGGATTTTTTCAAAGATTCTTTTAATGCGTGAAGAATATTCAAATACATGCATATAATTTTCCTGTAGTTCATCAAGAATACTGATCACTAGGGCTTCTTCAGAAGATTCTGATTGGCTATTCACTTGGCCTGAATAGCAAAATATATGAAATGGCATTGCCTAAGGGCTTTATACAGAGAAAAATTTAAAACATATCCAGCTGCCAGATGGAAGATGTGTTTGCAGAGCTCAGAAAAATGCTGCAGAGCAAACACTGCTGAACAATAGCAACTGGGGCCTGCCTTGGCACTAGTTATCTATTTGCATTAAACAGGGCACAGAAGAGATATTGCTATGGTCTGCTAAATGTTAGTGCTGGATTAAGACCTATTGTAAGTTATGAAAAACACTACAGCACAAGCAGCTATAATGATTTAAGAAAATATGACTGCTGCTGTTGTTTCATCTAGGAGGATGGCACTTATAAAAATACAAATTACTTCATAAAACTGATTTCTGATCTACATGGAATCATACAACCGCATCATGCTATCATGTTTTGCAATGATATATACTACTATCGTTGGCCAGGTTTATGGAAGTAGTCTCAGAAATTATCTTTCCTCAAGGTATCAGTATGTAAGAAGATAGGACCTTGGTTTGTGCTTAATTTGCCTAATCAGCTTGGATTACTCTATGTTACCAAGGGTTATTTCTGAAGTCAATTTATACAGATGCTTTGTGTGATATGGGAGATATAAAAAGAATGTCTCCAAAGTAAGATATGTAGAAGAGAAGCACAGAAGTTGAAGTCAGATGAAGGAAAGTTTTTTACCACTCTGTACCTCATATTTATTGATCTATGAAAACTGATAATATGTAGTTCACATAGTTGATGGGATAATTTAATTAAACACCATAAAAGAAGGCTCTGATCATAATCTGGTTTATAACAAGGTAGCAATCATGACAAGAAATATTTGATTGTTGTTAACAGTTTCCTCTTAGACCTAGAAATATAAACTATGAGGAAGGAATGATGGTCTCTCCACCAGGATACCCACAGAGGGAAGCTGGCTACTCTTTACCACTCTCCAACCTCTACCACATATCACCCGCATATCTCAGCATTAAGTTATGGCTTATTTAACCCCATCTGGGGAATGATTTATGCACCCCTGCAGGCTAAACCCCAACTAGTATGGACACTAGTCAAAAATGTATTAATGGTTTCCTTCCTAGCAAGTGGAATATGGAAATAGTTCACAGCTGCCATCAATGCCTGATGAATGAGTTTCTGGAGGTGTCCAGAACCCCAGATGCCTGTGAGAGCATCGTGCTGAAACTTTTTGACCTACACCAATGCTGTGCAGTATCTCCACTTGACTAACTACAGACTAAACTCCCTCTGATAGGCTGGGAATACTGAGTCTCTGACCTTAGTTTGCGGTCATTCCCCATCCTTCTCACAAATGTCCCCTCTGTTGTTCTCAAATTCATAAGGTCACACAAAATGCCTGGCCTGTTTAGAACAGAATTTTTTGGAACTGATGTCTACCTAGATTAGATTTGAGTTTAGCCAGTGTCCCTGAGTTTTATGATACTGGATTTACACAGCCATTCACTCCTTCCTCACCTTATGCTTGCACCTTGTCTTGGTTGTACTCTCAAATCCACATAAACTGTTTCCAGCTCACATCCATCTGGTTACTGGCTTTCCATTCTTGGAAGAGCTCCTCGTGTCAATAATGCAGCCCAGGCCTACAGTTTAAGTCACTCTTGGTTGCTTTATAACAGCTCATTTAGCATAAAATTCATGCAATGGGGGAAGTTGTGGCTTCTACTTCTTATGAAGTAGTTTGCTTAGGTTAACAAACCGGTTTTCCACTGAGACTAATTTCTTCACTTCTATCTTATGCTCCATATTCAGCAAATAAAAGATTTTAGATGAAAAGAACCACAGTGTTCTCCACACGTAGTACAAGAATTCACCCTGTGTTCCGTAAGAAGGAATAGGGTACTCTACAATACAGTGGCTTAGGAAGAATGTGAAAACATGTATATGTAAGACAACAAAGAATGAATGTCTGACTCTCCTGTGTCCAGAAAAATAGAAGACCCAGAAGTGGAATATTATGCTGCATTATAGAACATTATTGAAAAGTCTAAACTGTTCTTTAGAAAAGTTTTATTTTCCAAGTTATTTGTACCTATTCATTTAGACTTCCTAACAAAACCTGTTGGGCCACACACTACTCACCTGCATAAATTTACTTGTTAGAAGCATCCAAATTAGGCATCATTAGGCAGATTACACTTTTAGAGTTTAAGACACTTGAAAATGTTATTTAAAAATAACTAGTAATAATTTTTAAGATATCTCTATTATATGGGAATGTGTAAAAGAAGTAGAAAGAGGTAAATATCTCAATTTTCTAAAAAGATAATGGATAGATCCCAGTAGTGTGGACCTAAATAGATATATATTAGTTATAATGAAACAAAAACTAAAATGCTACATAAGTGGTCTAGGAAAAGTCAAAAAGAATGAACCTCAAATAATTGTAGAATAGATTAGTAAATATTAATTACAACTCATTGTGTCACATTCTGGGGGTACCAATCTGGTCTAGCCCCAAGCATTGCTCAATAGATTATTGGATAGGAATGGGCAAAGGACTTGAATAGACATTTCTACAAAGAAGATATACAGATAGCTAATAAGCACATGAAAAATGCTCAACATCACTAATTATTAGGAAAATTCAAATCAAAACCACTTCACACCCATTAGAAAGACTATTATAAAAAATAATAATAAAAAAGAAATAACAAGTGTTGATGGGGATGTAGAGAAATTGGAACCCTTGCACATTGGGAATATAAAAAACCACTGTGGAAAACAAAAATTACCACATGAACCAGCAATTGCTCTTCTGGGTATATAACCAAAAGAATTGAAGTCAGAGACTCAAACAGATATTGGTACACAAATGTTTATAGCAGCATTATTCATAAGAACCGAAAAGTATAAACAGCCAAGTGTCCACTGACTGTCCATCAGTGGGTAAACAAAATGTGAAATATACACACACTGTACTATTATTCAGCCTTGAGAAAGAATTAAGTTTTGGCACCTGCTATAACATGGATGCACCCTGAAGACATTACACTAAGTCAAGTAAGCCAAACACAAAAGGACAAATGTTGTATGAATCTGTTTCTCTGAGGTAGCTGGAGTGGTCAAATTCACAGAGACACAAAGTAGAATGGTGGATTCCAGGGGCTGGGGGGGAGGGAAAAATGGAGAGTTATTGTTTAATGTGTATAGAGTTTCAGTTTGGGAAGATGAAAAATGTTCTGGGGATGGATGGTAGTGATGGTTGCACAACAATGTGAATGTATTTAACGCCACTGAACTGTACACTTAAAGATGGTTAAGATGGTCAGTTTTATGTTATGTATATTTTACAATAAAACAACAACAAAAGCAACAACAAATAGATTATTGGGTAGGAAGAGTTATCTCTGCAAAGAAGGAGTATGCCTTATCTGCAAAATGAGTGAAGTGACCAGTCATGTCCTTGTATTTGTACCCTATACCCTGATTATTCTCATTACCTTTCTTCTTTTTGTCCATATTTGTAGCTGAAATCATGCTGCCTGGGAACAATAAGGAGTCACAACCTATTTCCATGATGAAAAGAACAAGGAGGGAAAAGGTAATTCATCATAGTTTTTCTTTTTCCTCATTCCTCTTTGTTGTTACATACTTCCCATAGTGTTTTCCCTCTCCTTTTATTATTTATTTTGTCTTCATTTTCTTCTCCATCTACCTACTCCTCCTCTTCTTGATCATTTCCTTTCAATCAAAGTCATCAATACCTCTTCTTTTCTTTTTCCATTTCTTTTCTTCTCCTAAATAATGGCAAAAGTATGTATCAATCATTAACAAGCTTGGAGCAAGTATTCAGCATCTTCATAGGATTCATAGGTCAAGATATCAAAAGCCCACCACTAGGAATATTTTAAAGTCTTTGTGAATAAACATTGTCAGCTCCCTCACAAGACCACCAAAGAAACTGTTAACCGAACTGAGTTCATCAAGCTTATTGAAGCAAGGGAGATCACCACCTTAATAGTTTCAATAATGTCTTAAAGGGGAGAAATTAGGGAAGGTTTTGGTCTTTGGAGTCTGAGCTAAAGTAATTTAAGGAAACTAATTGGGGTTGGGAAAAGTTTGTGACATATCATTTAAAACTCTTGCAACAGCAGGTTGAAGATCTTAAAGCAAATCTTGATAATCAAACTATTGCTCTGATAAGCAAGCTGTGTGTCTATGTAAATGAACTGTCGTGAAAATCATTCACTCAGATATGTACTTTAGTCTGTAAAAATTTATTCAAGCAAAAAAATGAAATTATTTACTGATTTCCAGTTTATCCTTCTGGTTAAAAATTTCCTGAGCAAACAGTTAAATTATATTGACACAGATGGTCTCAGTTGCTAGTCCCAATAGTTAAATTATGTGGAGGCAATGGTCTTAGCTCTTACACAAGGAATGGTCTTAGTTCAACACAAAGAGACTGGATTTCAGAGAAGTAGTGAGTAAAGACTCCTCTGATATACTCTGGAAAGAAGGTAAAATATAGGCTGGATAGTTCTCAATCAGGGAAGGTCTTGTATACTGGGGGCATTTGGAAATAGGTATAGGGAGTGCTATTTGCATTTAGAGAGTTGTGTCAAGGGATGGTAAATGAACTGCAATATGCAAGGCAGTCCCACACAACAAAGAATTGTGGAAACTAAAATACCAGTAGAGCCCATATTAAAAAGTCAATGGCTGGATAATAGTAATTTTAGGTAGAGTCGCAGTTGTTTAAAAACCACACTAGAAGACAGCAACTTGTCACTTTACATTAGTCATCTCCATTAACATGTCAGCAAATACTGTATTTTTTTCAGCATTCTGAAAAAGACATTAAGGAAGAACTAGGAAAAATGAAATAAAGTTGGAAGGGATAGCTAGTATTACAGGTGACACAATAACATTCAAATTTTTCTCAAAGAATAAAGGAAATGGGAAACTTAACAGAGATAACATATAGATTCAGTATATACCCACCAAAATGAAATTAAGTCAGCTTCTTAGAAGACCATGCTTAGAAGCAGTTTAAGCAGGGAAGATTTAAAGATTTTGGCAGATTACAAAATCAATATGATTTGAGCACAAATTTCAAAGCATATTAGGAGAATTGTATTGAATTGTGTACATTATATTTTAAGAGAGATATTAGCAAAACAAGGTGAAGCCAGGAGAAAATAACCAAGATGATGAAGGATGTGATGAAGGGTGTGGAGACCACAGCATATCCAAACTGTATGAGAAATTACTAAAGTAATCAAAGACTTTTAGCTTGGTGATTAGAGAAATAGAAGTTAAGGAGAAATTGTTGTCTTCAATAATATATTAAGAACCATCATCTTAAAAAGAAATGTTTGACATTATTCGAGTCTTGCGACTCAATGTGTGGTCCACCTACCAGAAGAATTGGCATCACCTGGGAGCTCCTTAGAAATGCGGAATCTCAGGTCTCATCCCAGACTCATTAAACCAGAATCTGCATTTTAACAAGATCCCCAGATGATCCTTTGTGTCTGAGAAGTGATTAGAGAAGTGTTTCCCAAACTTATCTGAGAGCAATAATCACCTGATATATGTGATAAAATACAGATTCCCAGAACCAAACTCAGACTTTCTGGTTCAGAATTTCCCAAGGGAAAAGGCCAGGTAATTTATAGGTTTAGCAAGTGCAAAGGGTGATATTAATCACACAAATTTGGGAAACTCTATTCCCATTCACAGAACTAGACCTAGAAAGACTACCAAAATCAGATAGATTTTGACCACAATTTCTGAAACTCTGTCCTATCATAAGAATAAGCTGCTTTGGGAGGTAATAAGCCCTGCTCATAGAGCTTTTATAAGCAGAGGCTGACCATCTTTCAGAAATGACAAAGGAGGGAAGCTTATTCTTTGTGGGAGGTAGAACTTAATGAGTATATGTTTCCTTCCAAATATAAAATCTAGATTCTTCTAAATCCAGCTGTGATTTCTCAATTTGTAGAGACATACTTAGTAATAAAAGCCAGAGGCAAATCCAAGAATAAAAAAGAGTTGACCCCCATTTCTGTAGTGCATTCCCACTGATGCCTTTCATGAGCATTTGCTGGTAATTCATCTAAACTGTGATCCCAATGACACCAGGAACTGAAAATAGATCCACAGGTTCCAGGAAGTAATTAAGGGTTTTTCTTCTGAGCTCAGCTTGAATTAACTTCATGGGGTCTTGCAGCTGCTTAGATTTTTCACACCAAGTTATGTCGTGGTACATAATTTGATGCTGTAATTTATTCACAGTTAATTCTTATTAAATGGAGCCCAGTGGCAGTTTTACTGTAATAAGGAAGAAAGTACCGCTTGTTTTATTGCCAGAAAAATGTTCACTGAGGTGAAAAATCGACTCACCTATGATCAGCTAATATACAGGTAATTGTTATGTGGAGTTCTCAAATTGAGCAGCTACAAGAGTTCTCAAATTGAACTTCTATGAAATTCCACCCTTATTTCTCTTTTATTACTCTGGTTATTTGAAGATTAGATTCATTAGCGTTTTGCCCTTCTGTTTCAAATTCTAGCACCAAGTTACACTGCTCACTCGGAATTTTGCAGCAGATACTATAACAAAATCAGACAGCCATCATTTCAGTCAGCCATGCTCTCTCTCTTTTTTATGTACGAAAGCTATTATAGAGGAAAAAATAGTTGCTCTGAGTAAGGAAGGAGAGTGGAGCAAAAGGGAGAGGATCTGACGGGTGTGAAAATTGGCTTTGCCAGTCTAAAGTGTGGACCTTAAATGCACAACCCATTATTCCATGCAAGTACACATCACTTGTGTGAGTATGAGATTTGTGTTGGAGGTATGGCTATGACTTGACAGAAGTATAAAGAGGGGAGAGGAATTATATGAGGTTCTGTGGTGTTCAAAGTCATTTGCTGATAACTTCTTTTTAAGGAACAGTCTTTTTCTTAAGTTTGAATCTAAGAAGTAACACTCAATTCGGTCTCATTGCACGGCATTACCACTCATCAAACATTTCATGCTAGAAATCTCCAAATCGTGCTCAGTGCTTCTTCTTCCCCACCCCATATTCAAATGCTCACCACATCCTCATTATTTCACCTATTAAAATGCCCTTTAAAACAGTACATTAACACATTTCTGAGCACCAGGTATGTGTTGGACATAGTCTCACACTAAAGACTAAGGTCGCCCCTAATCAGCTAGCCCCAAAATTATATAACAAGCCTTTATTTCCTCTCCCTCATTTAAATCTTTCTTTTCCTCAAGAAATGAATTTCTACCAGGATGATCTTTATGAAAGATCTGACTCTTATAAAGTCTAAATGACGCCCAACCGGCTGAAAAACAAAAAGTTTCCCATGTGAGTAATCATGAAAATTGCCTGAGTTCTTTTGAAAGCCAGAGAAAAAGGAAGGAAGGAAGAGAGAGTTTTACTCAGGCTGCTATAACAAATTACTATAACAAATTACCATAGACTGGTTGGCTTAAACAACAAATATTTGTTCTCACAGTTCTGGAGGCTGGGATGTCCAAGATCAAGGTGCCAGCAGATTTGGTTCCTAGTGACAAACCTATTCCTGGTTTGCAGGTGGCCATCTTCTCATCGTGTCCTTACATGGCAGAGAATGAGAGAAGCAAGCTCTCTCATCTTACGAGGGCACTAATCCTATCATGAACACTATCTCTCAAAGACCCCCATCTCCAAATAACATTACATTGGGGATTAGGGTTTCAGCATATAAATATGGTGGGGGGAGGAACACAAACATGCAGTTTATAACAGAAAAAAGAAAGGAAGGAAGGAAGGAAGGAAGGAAGGAAGGAAGGAAGGAAGGAAAGAGGGAGAGAGGGAGGGAAGGGAGGACAGGAGGAAGAGAAATCTCCAGGCCCCTCCCTTGTCAATTCTTATTTGGTAGGTTTGGAGTGGGGTCAAGAAAGCTGATTTTTTTACCAGTATCCTTGGAATTCTTATAATTAGGCATGTTTAGGAAACAATAAAGAATACAGCCAAAATATATACCTTGGCATTCAAAATTTCCAATCCACCCTGACCCACCATCTACATAGTACTTCACATTCTTTAAGGTACTTTGTCTTCCAGTCCAGTCATTCACAATTTTGTCTGCAAACCAAAATAACTGTGAGGCTTTGTAAATAACCCACACATGTAGGTCTTATCCCTGTATCCCTGGAGTACATGATTCTGTAGGTCTAGTGTGTAGCCCACAAACAGCCTAACAGGTGATTTTGATCACAAACCAAGATTGAAACCTGCTGCTCTAACCACATCACATTAGACTACCAGCCTTCACTCAAATAGCTAGTCCCTTTCCTTTTACCATGATGATATTTTCTTCTGGCTGGGATACTCTACTTTTCTCCTTTTTCCAACCTGGGAAACTAATTTTTAAAACTCTCTTTAAATTTTCACCTCCTCTTTGAAGACTTTTGTTTCCCCCATCTCAGTCTACAAAAGATTCCCTCTTTTGAGTTTTCTTAATTTGCTCAGATTGCCAGCCTCTTAGTGCACGGTCTCATATCTATTAGAATAAAATTGCCTTTTCTAATAGATTGTGAGAGCCCTCTTTCCAGAGATGGTGACATTTCTTCCTTATATGCCTTGTATACTAGCAACACATCTGGAAAAGGGATGGAAAGTAGAATGGAAGGAACGGGGCAGTCATTGAGAGGGGGTGCAATGGGGGGCATTTGGGGTGCTGGTACTATTCTTTTGATTTGTGTTCATTTGTTTATATATGTTTTACCTCAATGAGAAATTTAAAAGAGAGAGAGATAGAATAAAATTGTCCACCATAATGAAGATGAACCTATGGTTCAGACTCAGAAAGGAGGCTGCCTGGTTACTTGTCTCTCTTCTGTATTACACTTTGCCTGACATCACCTTTAGAGAAGTTGAGGTCTGTGTTTCCCTACCTACTGGTTGCCTCTTTCACTGATTAGAGGCATGGAATTTATTACATAGTTTTTGCCAGTCTGGTGTGTCTTTTAACTTAGAGTCAGATTACTATTAAATAATTATTTAACTGAATCAAAAATTTGGAATATGATCAAATTCTGAGTCAAAAATTCTGATTTCTGTGCCTTTCATGCCTCCACAACAATTTAGTAGTTGTGAACTTCAAATATGTTATTCTGTTTCTGAGGCCAAGGTTTCCATAGGATGAAATTGATTTTCATTCATTAAATGTACTATATGATAAACTCTAGTACTATATGCTAGACTCAAGTTTCAACACTGGAGATCAGACAAGCTTGCTGCTCTTAAAATCCTTACAGACTATTAGAGGAAAGAATTATTACAATATAGAGTAAGAAGTATTACAAAAGCCCCCTTGGGAGTGTGCATGTGCCTCAGGAAAGATTATTATCTCCTGTCCAACCCACCTCACATCAGAGTCCTGTTGTGCACTTCTAAAGAGATATGTACTCTTTGGCCTCATCTGGGTGGCAGGAGAGGAAGAGGGACAAATCATAGAATGGAAAGCACATTGTAAAATTTAAAGCCTTGGGAAAGATATGCTGTTCCTCTTGTAATGTTTTCTCTTGATCGACTTTCGACTGGTGGTTGCCTATTACGTTGGCCATTCACTACTTCAACTAATTTTTACTGAATCCCAATCATTTGCAAGGCACTATGTTAAAGACTAAGAATAAAGCAGAATAAAGAGTTTGTCTCTGCCTTTGGAAGATCACAGGAAGAACAGACAACCAGGAAATCAAAATAATGTGGCAAGTGCTATGATAGGGAAGTAGAGATTTCATGTTCATTTCTGAGAGAAACTGACCTAAACTTGGTAAGGTGGGAAAGTCTTTATCTGAAGGATAAAGCGGAACTAACCGAGAAAGGAGGGGAGTATGAAGTTCTGGGACAGTGATTTGGCCAGAGGGAATAGCACAGGCGAGGATCCAAAGGAAAAGAATGTGACAAATTCAGGGAACTGAGAAAAGTTTAGAATGTATGTGAGGAGATAAATGGTAACTTTGGAGGCTGCAGAGGCAGGCATGAACCTGTTTGCGATGGACCATCAAAAGCTTTGTAAACTTGGTTTCAGAGTTTTGACTTATATTCTGGAGGTAAACAGAGATATCAGAACCCCTTTTAAGTATTTTAAGCAGCAGAGTGATATTATAAGAATTATAATTAAGAGAAAAAAATCACTTTAATTGCAGTTTGAGAAGTTCACTGTGGTTAGGGCCAGATTGGGGCAGGAAGGTAAACCAGGCTTCTCAGCAGGATATATTCACCACCTAGCAGATGGTGTCCTAGGGTATGAGTGAAGGCACCGGATAAGCAAGATGCATTCTTTTTAAAATTTTTGTTGTAGTATAGTTGATTTACAATGTTGTGTTAGTTTCAGGTGTACAGCAAAGTGAATCAGTTATACATACACATATATCTACTCTGTTTATAGAGTCTTTTCCCATATATGCCATTAGAGTATTGAGTAGAGTTCCCTGTGATACACAGTAGGTTCTTATTTGTTATCTGTTATATATATTGTAGTGTATATTGTCAATCCCAATCTCCCAATTTGTCCCTCCCCTGCTTATTCCCTGGTAAACATAAATTTGTTTTCTACGTCTGTGTAGCATGGTATATTTTCAAGAAGTAAACATTTTACTTAGAATTTGGGATAAAATAAGTTTTGTGTTCTGTATTCCTAAGAAGTTTCACCACACACCTGTGCATACAAGTCAGCAGAACCTTGCTCTTCTCAGACAGCCAAGCTTATATTTTCATCATGAAAGTTTGGAAAGTAGGACATTTTATTTGTAGCAACAGGTTAGAAAACTTGCCATTTTTGTCTAGTCCCTGAAGCTTCCCACAAAAAAACAAAAAACCCAAAAACAAAACAAAAACTTGAAAGCAAAGATGATATTACTTCTCAGCCAGGATTAGTGACTCGGTACTAAGCAACAGTCATCAACATAAAAACACACAGGATATACTGAGATATTTATTTAAAGTATAGGCTTTATTATTGGGGAGATGCAAATTAGACTAAATTCCAGGATCTGTTGTGTGAAAAAAAGAAACTGAACAATTACTGCAGGAAACACTTTTTCAGCAACATTTAAAAGCCAAGCATGCAAATTTTGAAGGAAAAATCATCAGAAATTTTGGAGCTAAAAAGAAATGTCTTGACTAGGAGCAAAACAAACAAACAAAAAAACCTGATCAAACAAACAAATGAAAAATTGTCTGATACTGCCTTCAAGATCAGTTTCAAAACCTTCTTGGAAAAAAATCTCTCATATTTAGAAGTACATTTAGAAAAGTGCTGTGCTGCAGATATGGCCAAATCCATTTGAGTCAAAAAGGGGAAACCACATAGTTCCCTTAGAGATCTCACCAACCAACACTTTTTAATATATTCTAAACATAAGAACAATTTGATAAGAGACTGAGGTAAACCTATTTACTTTTGCAACTGCTTGAAAGAACATACCATAATGATTTGGCTGTTTTACTGGTTGGAAAACTAAGTAATTGAAAAGAACTTGTTAGTGTAGTAATTATTATTGTAAAGACATTTTCCACAATTTGATGAGTTTTCTAGTAAAAATGAGTTTTAAATTATATGTAGAAATTTCCTGGGTGAATATAAGATTATTTATGATTTCTGATTTTTCTATGAGCCAAGAGTTGTCCCAGAATACTCAGTGTCATCAACAGTCTGCAACTATTCCTGTTGTTCCTTCTCTTCTTATCTTAAGCATCTTAAAGATCTCTAGACATTAAATAAGTAAAACACATAAACCCTACAGATAGAAATAATTTAACACTTTCTAACATAAACCTAAGTAATTATGTTTCTTTCTCATGCATCTGCAGAACCACTCCAACAATTAGTGCTATGATAGCAGCAATCAACACAGGGCGTGGGTATTACACTAGAGGTAAGCTATACCAGGGCAGGGACAATGTTATTACAGGATGACTTAACTCTGAAGAGGGCTAATGAGAGAAGGCACAAAAGTGACAGAATAACTTATGTATATGCTTTAAAAGTTTATAAGTGATTTGGACTCTAAAAGTGTCCAGATGCAAATTTTAATTCATGAGGATGATGTTAACCACTCCTCTTCCACCCCACTCCCACCCAGTCAAGCAAATTCTCTGACATCAACTGAGTGTCCTACAATTCAACTCAATTCTGACACTATCTACCCAAAGATAGTGTCAGATTCCACAGGTTAAGGGTTCAGTCCTACAAGACTGCTCTCCCTCCCCTGCTTCCGATGTCAGTTATAAATCCAGGATGTTACCTATACTTCTGACCAACTGGCTATAAATCAGAGGGTCCCAAGACTCCCTCCTTGGGTTCAATTAATTTGCTAGAGTGGCTCACAGAGCTCAGGTAACCCACATACTCACTAGATTGCTTGCTTATTATAAAAGGATATAACTCAGACGCAGTGAGATGAAAGAGATGTATCAAGCAAGGGATGGGTAAAGGGCATGGAGCTTCCACGTTCTCTCTGAGCATGCCACTATCTCCAAATCTCCAAGTGTTCACCAACCCAGAAACTCTCCAAACCCTGTCCTTTGGGGGTTCTATGGAGGGCTCATTACATAGGCATTATCCATTAAACCACTGGCCATTGGCAATTGAACTCAATCTCCAGTCTCTCTTCCCTCCCCAGAGATGACCAAAAGTTCCAACCCTCTAATCACTGGTTGGTTCTTCTAGCGGTCAGATGCCCCCATCCCTAGGGTACCTAAGGGCTTTCCAGAAGTCACCTTATTAACGTAACAAAAGACATCTTTATTGCTCTTATCACAGCAAATTTCAAGGAATTTAGAAACAGTGAGAAATATATTTTGGTCATCTGAATGACCAATATATGTTTCTTATAAATCACAATATCACAAATTCATAGAGGTTTTGTTTAGTTTTGTTTTTTTGGTCGTGTTTTACTTGTATAATGTCTAGATGTATATAGGAGTCTTAAGAAAATGAAGGCGCTCAGCATTGACATGGCTCTGAGGACTTCCACATATTGTGGAGTTAAAAAAGCACCTGTTTTGGAACACTAGGGACATGGTATTTCTATCAGTTTCTTTTATTTTCAGTATAAGTCTATTTTCCTCTTTAAGCGAGTGTGCCAAGGGACCCTTGAGCAATTGAATGCACAGGCCCTGGTGACCTTTTGGCCATTTGCCACATAACTCCTTTTTCAACTACACCACAAAATTGTAACTAGAAGAACATGGTACCCCCGGGTTTGGGCAATTCCATTTCAAGAAATAATTTATGTAATTAACAATAAGGAAAAAAACAAAACATGTGAGATATTGTACAGTTCTGTATCCAAAAAAGTTTTTGAATGCCTTTTACTTCATAGTATTTCTATTAGAGACTAGTGGGAGCCTGACTGTCAGTGCCTCAACTAAGAAAATTTGTAAATTAACTTGCCTGTAGACAAATCTTTTTTTTAACCCCTCCTTTCTTAAAGCAAAAGGAAGTCTTTACTGCTCATATGTAATATCTGATTATGCTATATTAGGTGTAGCTTTTGACAAGTTCATTTGATTAATGTATATCTCTGGAATTCTGAATCTTCTCTCACTACCTTATTTTTTTTTTTAAATGAACCATCTAATTCATTTAGCACTTAGCAAAGGTAAAATTTCCTCTCCTGTGATCTTGTCTGTTTAAGCCACTAGACTATTATTTGAAGGCAGGTACTTGAAGGCATGTGTATACAGTTGACTCTTGAACAACAAGAGTTTGAAATGCATGGGTCCACTTATACACAGATTTTTTTCAAAGAATATGTACTACAGTACTACAGGATCCACAGTTGGTTGAATCCACAGACACAGAAAGGCATATACTGAGGACCAACTGTAAAGTTATACTTGGATTTTCAACTGTGCAGTGCCCCCAATCCCTGCATTGTTCAAGGGTCAACAGTGTATACGTGTATATACAGTTTTATATGTATATATATAATATATGTATAAAATATATTTATAAAATCTCCCAGCAGAGGTCTCACACAGAATGGCTGTGCCAATAAATTTTGATGAATGAATAAATGAAACAGGAAAAATTAATAAATGTCTAAAGTATTGCTGAGTTAATGATACATATGAAAAAGTTATTTGATATGCAAATTAGTGATTATAAGGCACATTACAAAGAATACCTAGGACGCTGTTTTGTTCCAGTGGTTGATACAATTTTGTCTTCTATGAAATCATCCTGAAAAAATAAATTGTGATTATTATTTCTAAATGACTCAAAAAATGGGAACCCCACAGACATTACTGGGGGGCAGGGGGAGATGAAAGAAGTTTCCCAGAAATAAGAATAAACAAACAAAGCTCAAAATTATGATTCAAGAAAATTATGGTGGTAGTAGAATGTCTGAAACAAATTATCAACTTTGTCTTGACTGCTGATGCTAAGGAATCTATATTTCAGTATACACAGTAATTTGTACATACAAGGCATTTCTTTCTCTGTCAAGCAGATTATGGAGTTCTTGAAGAATTTAAAAATGCAATCAAATTGTTTGGGTTCTGCTGTCAAAAAAATATATTTATGAGAGTGAGAAAACATGCTCCCAAATTGCCCCGAGCTTCCATTTCTGATATCATTCTACATCACAACTTTCTTCTTCCCTGTGGGTATCTCCTCCACTAGAACATAGACTCTAGTGGAAACTATGCCTGATTTTAATTTGTATCACCAGCAACCAGCTAATGCCTAGCTCATAAGGGGTTAAGTCAGTAGATATCTATGGAATTAATACATGAAAGAATGAATGGGCAAAACATGCCTCTGTAATATCTGTAGAGTTCAATTTCAAGTTTATGCACTGGCAGATGAAGCAAGACTACTGGAATTAATCAGAAATGAAAACGATATTCTACTATACCGCCAGAATTCAAGACATTTGCTGTGATTCACGTGGACCTGAGCTTTACTGTCTCATTTCCCCTGCTATTGGGATTTCAACGTGGTGAAGGAAAATTGAACACTTACAAGAAAAATTACTAGGAGACCAAATATGTGCAATAATATAACCACAAAATGAAGAGTAAAAATTTAGGCTACCTTATCTGAAATCATTATAAATAAACATTTTGATTAAATAGCAATGCTTTTTTCAAATGGGAAAAAATGACCCACACAAGCTTTATAATTTTCCAGCACTTTTCAATTAGTAAATCATCTTTTAAAATTAAAATTAGCAAGCATATATTTGATGCGTAGAGAGATTCCACATATAGTGCTATATATAGAGAGAGATTTTATTATATATTGATTAAAATGAATATCAGATAAATATCATTTGAAATTCATAATACCTTTTGAGATAGCTGAGTCAGAAATATTATTATATTTACAGGTCAGGAAAATGAGTGTTAAGTTAAATTACTTGCTCACCTATGCAGGACCGAGATTCAAGCATTGATCCTGTCACTACTCGTGTGAGAAGAAGCAGCTTGCCTGACCATCAATTTCCAGAGACCTTATAAAAGGTATGTGGGAGGGAAACAGCATTTAGGTCTGACCTTCACCCAGACCTCTTTCCTGTGTGCTTGCTTGACTTGCCTATGTCTCCATGGCTTCCGATCCACCGAGGGCACCAGTTCTCTCACTCTTTGCATACCCATTTATCTGCTTTGGTCATACCCTCCGCCAGCCTCAAACGCAGCCCTGAATTAATTATACTAATCCTTTTGCTTCCAACTGGGAAAAGGAATCAGATATTCTCCTGAGATGCTGGCATCCTGGACTGTCATTGGGATCAGGTGTAGCATATTCAAGAGCAGTCCGGATGCTAAGTTGTTTGCTGTTCCAGGGTGGAATCCTGGCACTGAACCTAGCTGTCTGCCCTCTGAGTTTAGGCACCAAAGAGGGAAGCAAGCATTCCACTGGCACATCTGTGCTCACTTCTGAGAGTCTCAGGAAAGGGCATGATGCTACTCAGCTTCCTTCTGCAGAAACAGAAGCATGGACTTCAAGATATCCATTCAATATTCATCAGGGACACAAACCATGTAGGTGCTATCCTCCTATAGCCTGGAAACCACAGAGACTATGCCGGCTTCCTACCTCCCCAAGGATAGTCTTGCCTACTAAAATATTTAAAAACAGACTCACAATGTTTGTCAAGGAGGTAGAATCATCGTGAACCATAACGACTAGATTTGCTCCACTGCCCATCCCCAGGGCTTTGCCCCACCACTTAATCAGTGCCTTAACTTGTCCTACTTGCCTCCCTACCACCTCCTTCCAACACCATGGACCTCAGCCCAGAAGGCTTCTTTCTATGGTACCTTGTACTAAGGACCAGAAGCACCTCCCCTACAGCCAGACCATGGGAACCTCAGGCAGCAGCTCCTTGTAAAAAAATTTGTCTCACTTCATCCTTAAAGAACCTGTAGTGAATTTTCAATACAAAAGTTAGAATTCTCAAGATTTCACAGATGAGAAAGTGAGCTTCAGAAAAATTGGAAAGAATGTCACAAAACTATTTTAAGTCAGAGCCTAAACTTAAATGTAGACAGTCTGATTTCCAGCTCTGGGGCAAGGGAAGGGGAGTAGGGGGGCCAGGGGTTACAGAGAATAGAGGCTTTACCTCCACAAGCTGATGCTCTGATACTCACCGGCCTAGGCAGTGACAAACACTGAGGAGGTCTTTATTGTCATAGGGATTAAAGTTCAGTAATGCTGAATTAGAGGTGACCCACTGGTTATGGCAAAAAGCACCAAGACAACATTTGGACAGTTTTTAAGCCTGGTTGTTTTAGTCTCGGTGGACTGTTAGTGGAACCACACAGGGAGCAACCACAGATCAAAGGGCTTCAGAACCAGGACATATTGGAGAAATTCTGGTTTTCCCTCCAACAGCCTCCTTTCTTAGGAAAAACTCTCAAACCTTTTGTGACAAGGATTTTTGCAGAAAACAGAGCATATTCAGTGCCTCCCAATTACCCAAGAGCCCAGTTCCCAAACATGGCTTCCACGGCCTTTGTGCTCTGCCTCTGCTCACTTCTCTACCTCATCTTTCACCTCCAGCTCCACACTGCAGTATGAACTGCCTGCAGTTCCACAAAAGGCTTGTGTTCTCTCTTATTTCCAGGTCCTTGGTCAAACTTTCATTTCTGTGTGGAACATTCTTTTCCATTCTCTTTCTTCTTGTGTCATCTTTCACAAATAAGCCTAGTCATTATGATGTTTGGAAAACCCTTCTGAATTCCCCTAATAACACATTAGTTACCCTGATGTGTCTTTCTCTTATCATACACTGTACTATACCCTCTTTGTAATGATGTCACTCACTCAAAGGAAAGCTCCGGAAGAACAGAGATCATTTTCAGCTGCTAGAAATATGTCTGGCATGTAGTATGCATTCTAAAAGTATTTATTGATTTAATGTTGCTGTTAAAGAGAATTTTAGCTCCAGAGTTATCTACATTTATAAAAATTGGAATAGTAGCAAATAGGAATGCAAATAGAAGGATAGAACCAGAATACATGGCAAGTTAATATAGAGTAGATTGGAAGTGGCCCTTGTGCTGGATATTCTGTTTGACCCCTTCCCAATGCACACTCCACCTTAATCAACCCCGCTCTGGGTTCCAGGAGGCCAAATTTTGGGGACCATATATACCATGTTCTCTTACCATCTGACTTCCTATTAGGTTCTGCCAGTGGATGCAGCAGAAGATTATGAGGCAGCAGGAGTGATTGATAAATTGAGATATTTGTGTTCTTGGCTCCCTACTTTCCAGGCTGAATCCCAGCCATTTAACTACCAAAGTGACCATCTCCTACAGGTGCATGTCTCTCCCAATTCAGGGACAGAGGCTAAGGCTTAACCACCAAGTGTGAATTCCTCCTTCCCCTTCCCCCCACACACCTTTGTAAACAGTTTCTTTTCAGTATACCATCTTCCTACAAGGACCCTAATCCATAGAGCCTTATATTTTGTGAGATTTGGACTTAACTCTGCAGGAAGTGAGAACCAAAAGCTTTTAGAATATAAAGATATCCATACAGTTCGAATATTAGCAGAAGAAAATAACCTATTACACTACAGGTTCCTCAGGAACAGAGCCTTTGCCTTATTTGAGTCCATAACCAGTGCCATACAGAAGAATGTATGATATACATGGCCTACAATACATACTTATTAAATAAGTAACCTCAGAAACAATTGATCAAATCTGTGTAGCCTAAAGCTTGAATTATAATCAAGTGCAGACAAAGAGCCCCTAGTAGTAACAAAACAGGTAGATTCCAGAGAAATCCTATAAACTAAAATCAGGCCATCTAAATGAGTGCTTCCCTGAGAGAGCAGGACCTGAAAAGGACCTCTTCCCATATAGGTGTTGTTCCAGCCCTTATACAGCCATCTTACCATGTCCACAGATAATTCCTTCTCGGTGATTAACTACACTAGGACAGTGCTGCAGTGAGCAGTTATTGCTTTACAATCCATAAGGACAGACTTGGAATTGAAGGCAGCATTGTCAGCAAGGCACCACTTACCTCATCCTGCAGATATCACTCTGATATCAAAAGGTGGTGGCCTTCGATAAACTATCCAAGTATAGAGCCTATAAGGGTATTTTTAGAATCAGGAAGCCTGAAAGACAGGTACAAGATGCCAAACAGAGCTGAGGAAGTGAGGGGGAAAATAAGGCGGAGAAATTAAACAAAGAAAAACACTGCTGGATCTCCCGAGCAAGTTCTTCTACCTCCCCCTTGTGGCCAAATTTTCCTAGAACTAGGTTTTTTTCCGCCCCCCCCCAAAATAACATTTATTAGTATTTAGGTCACATTATAAAAATGAAACTTGTTTATTGCAAACAGAATAGAAAATTCACTGGAGTGGATAGGTAGAATACCATGTGAAAATGTGTAAATTCTGCAACCGAGTTTTAAAAATGAATTAATGTTTCAACAAAGGCTTAACCAAGAACAAAGAGATTCATCCAGAGTTTGACTGGTACAGAGTGGCGAACTTCATCTTCATAGAAACTCATGTAATTCTCATGATAACCCTTAACAGTAAACATAATTGTCCCCAAATTAGTAATCTAAGAGTGGATATGAAAGCTTTCACATATTTGGTGCCTACTGTGTTCTAGCATATGTAAGAATTCTGCATAAACTCATTTAATTCTTAAAATATCCCTATGGGATTAGGTAAGAATAGCAATTTTTATTAAACTTCCCAAGGTAACGTAGTTTATACATTACACAGATGGGAGTTTAATTCTCCCGTATTTCCGCTATTCCATGTTGTTTCATCATATTCTTTCTGAATTCCCCTTTTAACTTTCTACCAGTATTTCTTAAAGTTGGACTTGCACACCTCCAGTAGGGACACCTATGACCTCTAGGAGATTCTCCTACCTTTATACTCTTCTATATATCTTATACCTGCCAAAGATGAGGTAGAGACTCTCCTCTTGACCTTATGCATTAATTACACATTCATGTTAATAATTAGTGCAATAATCAGAATTAGAAAGTACACTTTGTTCTCTTTAACACTCCCCCCGCCGCCCAACTCCTAGAGTAGGGAACACTCTATGGAGATAATGGTGCAGAATTATTCCCTTTAAAATTATAGTAGACACATTTGGATTCAGTAAACAGTGGGAGTTATCAAATTTTCTAAGTTCAAAGTGGAATAATAGAGAAGTGAAGAACTTGTGAATTACTGAGTTTGAGGGCATACTTGAAAAAAACTACAAAATCACATATAGCTATTCAAAACACTATATAATAAAGAGGGGATAAAGGAATGTATTATCTGCTAGTTTATCTCTTTTATCCACACCAGAGAATCTTAATTCTCATTTTCTAGGACTTCTGGGTGTGTTTAAGTCTGCCAAATTAACTCATAAACTTTAAATGATAACTATATATTAATTAGCATTTTAAAAATATGTTATGCAGTTTATTGGAAGAGTTGTTATAGGCTAGGTGGATGGTAGTAAAAGTAAAAGACATGGGAGAAGTTATTATCAAATTTCCAAATGTTTAATAATTTATTTCTTCAGTGCAACAGATCACCCAGTAATGCATAAGAGTCCAATTCTGCTTGGGTTTCGTTCCTGGCTTTGCAACTCACAAGATTGTGACCTTGAGCAAGTTATTTATCCTAGCTAAGCCTCTTATCCCACATTTGTAGTGATGACAACAAAAATCTATTGTGAGGAGGCTCAAATAAATGAGCAACGCCCTTAAGCACTTTAGTATAAGGAAGTTTCGACTGATGTTTGCTCTTTGTATTTGAGTTTGAAAATTACTTCACCCAAAATTTACCTTCAAGAGAGCATCTACTAACCACTGGCTAACAGTGGTTATACCATGGCTGGGATCAAAGCCAGGAACACTCTGGATAGCAGTATTTCTTTGGTGGATTTTCTGCTAATGAGACTCCTTTTCATGCTTTCAAACCTTGATAATATATCTTGTATTTGTATAACAATTACATATTTTCAAATACAATGGTATACATTTTCTTATTTGGTTTGACAACCAACACTTCAGCTTCATGGCTACTCTGCTGTTTCTGTGGCCAGTCCTGCCACTGCACTCTGAAGCTTTAAGTACACGTTTACCCAGTACATGAAGTTGGATCCTAGGCTGGAATTTGGAAAATCACCAAAAGTACACATGGCACCTCCCTGACTTTTGCCTCTAAACACCCATATATTTGCTAAATACTTGCTGGGCTATGAGATAACCTCCAAGAGGTTGCAAATTAAGTGTGTGACACTAATATTCATTATGTAAGTTAAAAATAAACTAATATTATAGCATTTGTCTGATTACAAAAGCAAAGCAACTATAGAGACATATAGAAAAGAAAAGAAAACAATCCTTTTGTTGGTGAGAGTAGATAGATCCTGTTAACGTTTTAATGCATTTCATTTTACTATTTTTCTACGAATATTTGTGGGTTTGCTTTCTTTTAAACAGGGGGATTAAAACACATAGAGAATTTTCAATCAATCAATAAGTAAAAATACACGTATCTTGTTACAGAGTCTTTTCAGACAGTGGATGTGATTATCTGAAGTTGCAAATTCAAATATAAATTGTTCTTACAAATGACCATAGTACTGAGGACCCTCCTACCCACCCCCATCAGCACTATGAAGACCAAAACATAGTTATGTTAGATTCCTCCTCTGTGTCCTCACAGTATTTTTGTCATGTATTCCTAACGGTAACAAATCTGTTTCTCTGAAACTACACTGTGAGCTCTTTAAGGTCAGAATTGATGGGTGGTTTATCTTGGGGAGATAATTCAGTGTAATAGTTAAGAGAGAGAATTCTGTAAGATTGCTTGGGCTGGTTTGTTAACTCAGCTATTTGACGCTTGGAGAGTTACTCAGCTTCCTCGGTGGAAACTCCAAAGGCTTGTTTCAAGAATAAGATGAGATAATCCACATATGAAGAAGTTAGTCCATAGTAAATGTTCAGTAAACATAACGTTGTAGATCCAGAACCTGACATTGAGCATAGCATGGAGAAGATTCCAAAAACTTGTTGAAACAGATATTTTCAGCATGAGCAATAATTATGAAGCTGACATCTAAAAGGTCTGATCCAGGCCTGTCACTGACTAGTTATGGGATTTTGTACAAGTCAGTATCTCTGGGTTTTGTCTTTCTCATCTGTAACATGGGAATAATGAGCGCTTAAAAAAAATCAGACTATAACAAGTGTTTCATAAAGACATTATGCTTGAACACCATGAATAGATTTTCCTGAGAATGAATTCTCAGAAGTGATACTAATGAATCAGAGACTATAAATGCTTTTGAATTTGGTGTGGGGAGGTACATTTTACTTCTCTCCTTTCCGGAAGGGCTATGCCAATTAGCAAACTCAGTAGCATTGTAACAGAATTCATATTTTACTCTCACCAAAAAGAGGACTGTTATTTTTTAAATGATTTGACCAGTGTGATGTCTTCTTTGGTTCTTGCCATTTTAATAGATGCTTTTTTGTTGCTGTTGTTACTGTTGAGGTTCAGCTTTTCAGGTTTTTACACATGTATTGACAATTTATATTTTTGACTTGTTTGTGCACTTTCTCTTTATATCTTTTGTCTATTTTTCTATAGAACCATTCAACACTTCCTTGTCAATGTGTAATATCTCATGACATAGTAAGAATGTTAACACGGTGTTATATTTTCTAATCATTTCTTTCGAGATACTGACATAAAAATGTTTACAAAATAGAACAGAAGAAAACACGAAACCATAAAGCTCTTAACAAACATTAGCTTTTAAAAAATAATCTCAAAACCCTAAGTACAAACCAAATTTAGACTTCTAAAGCTCATTTCTATTAGTCCTTATATCCCAGAGAGTTTATGGCCTTCTATTTATAAACATTATCTCATTAGGAAAATCCAAAATTTCTGGGGCACCCATGAAAAACTGTGTGAAAAAGAGCTTTAAATTTGTCAAATTTTAAAGTTGTCACATTACCTTAAAATAGCCTGCTTTTGCAGTTAAAAGCTTGAGTGAGTTCTCACTGATTAAAGTTAAGAAACTCTTAAAAAATTTAATGAACCAAAACAGTTGTTCTAATATTAAACATTCTCTCAGTAAATCTTAGAGGTTTAGTACTGAACCAGAATAACCTTTTTTTTTTCTAAATTCAACCATTTATTTTAATGCATATTAAAAGATTTTGAAACATTTTGGCAAAATAGGATTAGTTTTCTTTTTCCTCAGGGTTACCCCCCAGACCAGAAACCCCAAAACAAAAAACCCAAACCAAAACCAAAAACCCTTAACTTATAAAGAGAACACTTGGCTTTTATTTTTTAAAATAAACCACTTAGTAATTGGGTTTCTCTCCTGAAAAGTCATCTTTCTGTTAATGGATTTTTTTGTAGCCCTTAGTTCAGTGCCATTAGCGACAGTTTTATTCACCTTCCTTTCTCTGTTGCCAGAATACCTGTGTTTATGTGTTTATGATCCCATGAACTAATCTTGGGTTGGGAAGAAGTGTTGGTTTTTGTATTCCTAGAGCCAGCACAGGACTTGGTCCATTACAGATACTAAGTAATGTTTTATTGAACTGGGTAATGGTAAAAACACATACAAGGTCCAAGGTATGAACTTACCTTCTGCCTTCCATAATCTTCTGAGGGCAGATAAAAACAATTTTAAAAATGTTTAGCCAACATTTTCCAAATTGAGATTCCATGGAGTAGTGTTACAGGAGATTTTTGTAGGTCTCCACATGTTCAGCAAAAAGAAAATTAAGTATTTGGGAAACATTGCTTACTTTAGGAGATGCATTATGCACCCATGTACCTATGAAGCCTCTGAAGGGATACTGTGGCATAAAAAAGGGGACTATTTCATACACACCTCTTTCAGTTTCTAACATAAAAAGATGTTTGATTGGTTCATTTTAAAAGCTGCAAGAAGATATTGCCTTATGAAAGAAGAACTGAGAGCTCCAAGTGAGGGTCAGTAGAGAGAAGTATAGGTTAAGAAGCAAAGTGAACTCATTAAATTAATTAATAAGTAATAGAATTGACTTACAGAAAAAAATCAGTAATATGGAAAATAAACTGGATAAACAAGAATGCAAGCTAAAAAGATAGATAAATATGATGAGATAAACATTATGATAAACATTTTGAGCAGAACGAAGATTTAACCTATGACTCAAATGTGCTACTCTTGAAAATTAAGACCAAGATATAATTTAAATACTTCTGGGAGAAAAATGAATAAAAAACTGGAAATTACACATTAAATGACTTACCAGTTTATGTGAAAAACACATCAAATAAATCACACCCAGATTTATCCTGGGTCTTGGAATTTTAACTACTTATTTTGGAAATGTACAAACATACGCAAAAATAAAGTGAACAATATAAGGAAACTTCATGTATCCATTACCCAGCTTCAGCAATTATAAACATTATTTTAGTTTTTCTCTAATTGTATCCTCTTTTCCTTTTGGGGGAAATATTCCATACAGTTTGTCTATAAATATTCAATACACACCTTCAATAAATAAGAACAGATTTTTTTATATAAGCACCATAATATTGTCATATCTAGCCATGTTAATAGTAAACTCAGTTTCCCTTTGGCCTGATCAGAGGCCCTGTATATTATAAAAATACAGGGAGGTTAGACAACCATCTAACTGATTTCAGTTAAAATATCTTACCTTTGAAAAAACAAAACAAAGAAAATAGCAAATATCTTGTATACACATTCTTAAGACCCATCTTAAAGTATTAGAAGGGACTGTGAAAGTGAGGATCCCTGAAGCCCAACCTTCTTTACCTTCATGGTAAATTTACCCTTGGCTGGAATCTATGTGCCACTCTACAGCACGCTGTTAAGAGGCGGCAAGATTCCACAGGCTGTGTGATTATTCCAAGAGAGGTAGAGAACAGAAAATCTGTCTTGTTACTGCTTTTTCCTCAATATCTAAGATGATGCTTCATACTAAAGGATACTTAATAGATATTAAATGAATGAACAATGGCAGTAGAAACCCCCCAGACTCAACAAAGATTTCTATGCCTCAAATATCTCAGAACTACTGGATCTGAAGCAGCAGTGCTGGGAAGAACTAGGAACTTCTCAGTAGTAACTAGTAAGGACCAAGACCTAAAACAAGACAAGAGCCTGCTCCAATTCTTTGGCACAGCGTAGGACCCAGACACTTTAGTATCACACCAGAAAGACTGAGCCCAAATCATGAAACAGACTGAACTTCTTATGGCTGGCAAGGTAGGATGAGGGTTTAAATTCTGATTATCTAGATTAAAAGGAAATAAATATTATTTTTTACCACACAATTGAGGAGTCAGGCTAAGATTCCTAACTTCTTCTTTTAGATTGAGTGCTTCAGTTATGTTAGTCAATGTTCCATATATTATTCCATTTACTGTTATAGTGACCTTCTGATTCTAGTACATAGGGGTTGGAGTCTCAGGTTTTGATCTCAGACAGACCTAATCAAATACTGGCTCTTCCATTTATTAGTGTATGACATAAGGGAAGATTTATAACAGCCATAATCATCAGTTTCCTAGTCTTCAAAATATGAATATTGCTACTATCTGTATCACTGGCTTATTGCTATGAAGGTGAAATAAGATGGCACATAGTAAATTTCAACATGTATTAGCTAAAGTTATCAAATATGTATATATAGAGGAAAAATGATAGAGAAAAATAACTTACCAAGGACATCAAGGTAGTAAATATACAGAAAAAATTTAAGCACAGGTTTTTTGGTCCAATGGCTAGTTCTCTTTCCAAAGTCGTTAAAAATAAACTCCAGAGGACCTTCAAGATGGCAGAAGAGTAAGACGTGGAGATCACCTTCCTCCCCACAAATACATCTACATGTGGAACAACTCCTACAGAACACCTACCGAATGCTGGCAGAAGACCCCAGACCTCCCAAAAGGCAAGAAACTCCCCACGTACCTGGGTAGGGCAAAAGAAAAAAGAAAAAACGGAGACAAAAGAATAGGGCTGGGACCTGCACCAGTGGGAGGGAGCTGTGAAGGAGGAAAGTTTTCCACACACACGAAGCCCCTTCGTGGGCGGAGACTGTGGGTGGCAGTGGGGAAGCTTCGGAGCCCGGGAGGAGAGCGCAGCAACAGGGGTGCGGATGGCAAAGCGGAGAGATTCCCGCACAGAGGATCGGGGCTGACCAGCACTCACCGGCCCGAGAGGCTTGTCTGCTCACCCGCTGGGGCGGGCGGGGCTGGGAGCTGAGGCTCCGGCTTCGGTCAGAGTGCAGGGAGAGGACTGGTGTTGGCGGCGTGAACACAGCCTGAAGGGTGCTAGTGTGCCACGGCTAGGCGGGAGGGAGTCCGGGAAAATGTCTGGAGCTGCCAAAGAGGCAAGAGACTTTTTCTTGCCTTTGTTTTCTGGTGCGCGAGGAGAGGGGATTAAGAGCGCTGCTTAAAGGAGCTCCAGAAACGGGCGCGAGCTGCGGCTATCAGCGCGGACCCTGGAGATGAGCATGAGACGCTAATGCTGCTGCTGCCGCCACCAAGAAGCCTGTGTGCGAGCACAGGTCACTGTCCACACCCCCCTTCCGGGGAGCCTGTGCAGCCCGCCACTGCCAGGGTCCCGTGATCCAGGCACAACTTTCCCGGGAGAACGCACGGCGCGCCTCAGGTCAGTGCAACGTCATATTGGCCTCCGCCGCCGCAGGCTCGCCCCACACTCCCTGCCCCTCCCTCCCCCTGGCCTGAGTGAGCCAGATTCCCCGAAGCAGCTGCTCCTTTAACCCCGTCCTGTCTGAACGAAGGACAGAGGCCCTCAGGCGACCTACACGCAGAGGCGGGTCCAAATCCAAAGCTGAACCCTGGGACCTGTGCGAACAAAGAAGAGAAAGGGAAATCTCTCCCAGCAGCCTCAGGACCAGCAGATTAAATCTCCACAATCAGCTTGATGCACCCTGCAACTGTGGAATACCTGAATAGACAACGAATCATCCCAAATTGAGGAGGTGGATTTGGGAGCAACAATACATATATTTTTTCCACTTTTTCTCTTTTTGTGAGTGTGTATGCTTCTGTGTGAGATTTTGTCTGTATAGCTTTGCTTTTACCATTTGTCCTAGGGTTCTGTCTGTCAGGTTTTTTTGTTTTTCATTACTTAAAAAATGTTTTTTCTTAATAATTATTTTTTATTTGAATAACTTTATTTTATTTTACTTTATTTTATTTTGTTTTATTTTATCTTCTTTCTTTCTTTCTTTTTTCCTCCCTTTTATTCTGAGCCATGTGGAGGACAGGCTTTTGGTGCTCCAGCCAGGCATCAGGGCTGTGCCACTAAGGTGGGAGAGCCACGTTCAGGACACTGTTCAACAAGAGACCTAGTTCCATGTAATAACAAACGGCAAAAATCTCCCAGAGATCTCCATCTCAACGGCAAGACCCAGCTCCACTCAACGACCAGCAAGCTACAGTGCAGGACAACCTATGCCAAACAACTAGCAAGACAGGAACACAACCCCATCCATTAGCACCTAAAATCATAATAAGGCTACAGACACCCCAAAACACACCACCAGACGTGGACCTGCCCAACAGAAAGACAAGATCCAGCCTCATCCACCAGAACACAGGCACTAGTCCCCTCCTCCAGGAAGCCTACACAACCCACTGAACCAACCTTACCCACTGGGGGTAGACACCAAAAACAACGGGAACTACAAACTTGCAGCCTGCGAAAAGGAGACCCCAAACACAGTAAGTTAAGCAAAATGAGAAGACAGAGAAACACAAAACAGATGAAGGAGCAAGGCAAAAACCCACCACACCTAACAAATGAAGAGGAAATAGGCAGTCTACCTGAAAAAGAATTCAGAATAATGATAGTAAAGTTGATCCAACATCTTGGAAATAGAATGGAGAAAATACAAGAAACGTTTAACAAGGACTTAGAAGAACTAAAGAGCAAACAAACAGTGATGAACAACACAATAAATGAAATTAAAAATTCTCTAGAAGGGATCAATAGCAGAATAACTGAGGCAGAAGAACAGATAAGTGACCTGGAAGATAAAATAGTGGAAATAACTACTGCAGAGCAGAATAAAGAAAAAAGAATGAAAAGAATTGAGGACAGCCTCAGAGACCTCTGGGACAACATTAAAAACACCAACATTCGAATTATAGGGGTCCAGAAGAAGAATAGAAAAAGAAAGGGATTGAGAAAATATTTGAAGAGATTATAGTTGAAAACTTCCCTAATATGGGAAAGGAAATAGTTAATCAAGTCCAGGAAGCACAGAGAGTCCCATACAAGATAAATCCAAGGAGAAACACGCCAAGACACATATTAATCAAACTATCAAAAATTAAATACAAAGAAAACATATTAAAAGCAGCAAGGGAAAAACAGCAAATAACACATAAGGGAAACCCCATAAGGTTAACAGCTGATCCTTCAGCAGAAACTCTGCAAGCCAGAAGGGAGTGGCAGGACATATTTAAAGTGATGAAGGAGGAAAAACCTACAATCAAGATTACTCTACCCAGCAAGGATCTCATTCAGATTTGACAGAGAAATTAAAGCCTTTGCAGACAAGCAAAAGCTAAGAGAATTCAGCACCACCAAACCAGCTTTACAACAACTGCTAAAGGAACTTCTCTAGGCAGGAAACACAAGAGAAGGAAAACATCTACAATAATAAACCCAAAACAATTAAGAAAATGGTAATAGGAACATACATATCGATAATTAACTTAAATGTAAATGGATTAAATGCTCCAACCAAAAGATATAGACTGGCTGAATGGATACAAAAACAAAACCCGTATATATGCTGTCTACAAGAGACCCACTTCAGACCTAGGAACACATACAGACTGAAAGTGAGGGGATGGAAAAAGATATTCCATGCAAATGGAAATCAAAAGAAAGCTGGAGTAGCAATTCTCATATCAGACAGAATAGACTTTAAAACACAGACTATTACAAGAGACAAAGAAGGACACTACATAATGATCAAGGGATCAAGCCAAGAAAAAGAGATAACAACTGTAAATATTTATGCACCCAACATAGGAGCACCTCAATACATAGGCAAATACTAACAGCCATAAAGGGGAAATAGACAGTAACACAATCATAGTAGGGGACTTTAACACCCCACTTTCACCAATGGACAGATCATCCAAAATGAAAATAAATAAGGAAACACAAGTTTTAAATGATACATTAAACAAGATGAACTTAATTGATATTTATAGGACATTCCATCCGAAAACAACAGAATACACATTCTTCTGAAGTGCTCATGGAACATTCTCCAGGATAGATCATATCTTGGGTCACAAATCAAGCCTTGGTAAATTTAAGAAAATTGAAATCTTATCAAGTATCTTTTCTGACCACAATGCCATGAGACTAGATATCAATTACAGGAAAATATCTGTAAGAAATACAAACACATGGAGGCTAAACAACACACTACTTAATAACCAAGAGATCACTGAAGAAATCAAAGAGGAAATCAAAATATACCTAGAAACAAATCACAATGAAAACATGATGATGCAAAGCCTATGGGATGCAGCAAAAGCAGTTCTAAGAGGGAAGTTTATAGCAATACAATCCTACCTTAAGAAACAAGAAACATCTCAAGTAAACAACCTAACCTTACACCTAAAGCAATTAGAGAAAGAAGAACAAAAAAACCCCAAAGTTAACAGGAAGAAAGAAATCATAAAGATCAGATCAGAAATAAATGAAAAAGAAATGAAGGAAATGATGGCAAAGATCAATAAAACTAAAAGCTGTTTCTTTGAGAAGATAAACAAAGTTGATAAACCATTAGCCAGACTTATCAAGAAAAAAAGGGAGAAGACTCAAATCAATAGTTAGAAATGAAAAAGGAGAAGTAACAACTGACACTGCAGAAATACAAAGGATCATGAGAGATTACTACAAGCAATTCTATGCCAATAAAATGGACAACCTGGAATGAATGGACAAATTCTTAGAAATGCACAACCTGCCTAGACTGAACCAGGAAGAAATAGAAAATATGAACAGACAAGTCATAGGCACTGAAATTGAAACTGTGATTTAAATTCTTCCAACAAACAAAAGCCCAGGACCAGATGGCTTCACAGGCGAATTCTACCAAACATTTAGAGAAGAGCTAACACCTATCCTCAAACTCTTCCAACATATAGCAGAGGGAGGAACACTCCCAAACTCATCTACAAGGCCACCATCACTCTAATACCAAAACCAGACAAAGATGTCACAAAGAAAGAAAACTACAGGCCAATATCACTGATGAACATAGATGCAAAAATCCTCAACAAAATACTAGCAAACAGAATCCCACAGCACATTAGAAGGATCATACAGTATGATCAAGTGGGGTTTATCCCAGGAATGCAAGGCTTTTTCAGTATACGCAAATCAATCAACGTGATACACCACATTAAAAAATTGAAGGAGAAAAACCATATGATCATCTCAATAGATGCAGAGAAAGCTTTTGACAAAATTCAACACCCATTTATGATAAAAACCCTCTAGAAAGTAGGCATAGAGGGAACTTTCCTCAACATAATAAAGGCCATATATGACAAACCCACAGCCAACACTGTCCTCAATGGTGAAAAACTGAAAGCATTTCCACTAAGATCAGGAAGAAGACAAGGTTGCCCACTCTCACCACTCTTACTCAACATAGTTTTGGAAGTTTTAGCCACAGCAATCAGAGAAGAAGAAGAAATAAAAGAAATCCAAATTGGAAAAGATGTAAAGCTGTCACTGTTTGCAGATGACATGATACTACACATAGAGAATCCTAAAGATGCTACCAGAAAACTACCAGAGCTAATCAATGAATTTGGTAAACTAGCAGGATACAAAATTAATGCACAGAGGGCCTCCCTGGTGGTGCAGTGGTTGAGCGTCCATCTGCCGATGCAGGGGACTCGGGTCGTGCCCCAGTCTGGGAGGATCCCACATGCCACGGAGCGGCTGGGCCCGTGAGCCATGGCCGCTGAGCCTGCGCGTCCGGAGCCTGTGTTCCGCAATAGGAGAGGCCACAGCAGTGAGAGGTCCGCATGCCGAAAAAAAAAAAATTAATGCATAGAAATCTCTTGCATTCCTATATACTAATGATGAAAAATCTGAAAGTGAAATTAAGAAAACACTCCCATTTACCATTGCAACAAAAAGAATAAAATATCTAGAAATAAACCTACCTAAGGAGACAAAGACCTGTATGCAGAAAATTATAAGACACTGATGAAAGAAACTAAAGGTGATACAAATAGATGGAGAGAGATACCATGTTCTTGGATTGGAAGAATCAACATTGTGAAAATGACTCTACTACCCGAAGCAATCTACGGATTCAATGCAATCCCTATCAAACTACCACTGGTATTTTGCACAGAAATAGAACAAAAAATTTCACAATTTGTATGGAAACACAAAAGACCCCGAATAGCCAAAGCAATATTGAGAAAGAAAAACAGAGCTGATGGAATCAGGCTCCCTGACTTCAGGCTATACTACAAAGCTATAGTAATCAAGACAGTATGGTACTGGCACAGAAACAGAAATATAGATCAATGGAACAGGATAGAAAGCCCAGAGATAAACCCACACACATATGGTCACCTTATCGTTCATAAACGAGGCAAGAATATACAGTGGAGAAAATAGCCTCTTCAGTAAGTGGTGCTGGGTTAACTGGACAGCTACATGTAAAAGTATGAAATTAGCACACTCCCTAACACCATACACAAAAAATAAACTCAAAATGGATTAAAGACCTAAATGTAAGGCCAGACACTATCAAACTCTTAGAGGAAAACATAGGCAGAACACTCTATGACATAAATCAAAGCATGATCCTTTTTGACCCACCTCCTAGAGAAATGGAAATAAAAGCAAAAATAAGCAAATGGGACCTAATGAAACTTCAAAGCTTTTGCACAGCAAAGGAAACCATAGACAAGACGAAAAGACAACCCTCAGAATGGGAGAAAATATTTGCAAATGAAGCAACTGACAAAGTATTAGTCTCCAAAATTTACAAGCAGCTCAGGCAGCTCAATATTAAAAAAACAAACAACTCAATCCAAAAATGGGCAGAAGACCTAAGTAGACCTTTCTCCAAAGAAGATATACAGATTGCCAACAGACACATGAAAGAATGCTCAACATCACTAATCATTAGAGAAATGCAAATCCAAACTACAATGAGATATCATCTCACACTGGTCAGAATGGCCATCATCAAAAAATCTACAAACAATAAATGCTGGAGAGGGTGTGGAGAAAAGGGAACGCTCTTGCACTGTTGGTGGGAATGTAAATTGACACAGCCACTATGGAGAACAGTATGGAGGTTCCTTAAAAAACTAAAAATAGAACTACCATATGACCCAGCAATCCCACTACTGTGCATATACCCTGAGAAAACCATAATTCAAAAAGAGTCATGGGGCTTCTCTGGTGATGCAGTGGTTAGGAATCTGCCTGCCAATGCAGGGGAAATGGGTTCGATCCCTGATCCGGGAGGATCCCACATGCCGCAGAGCAACTAAGCCTGTGCACCACAACTACTGAACCTGCGCTCTAGAGCCCACAAGCCACAATTTCTTAGCCTGTGAGCCACAACTACTGAAGCCCATGAGCCTAGAGCCCATGGTTCGCAACAAGAGAAGCCACCGCAATGAGAGGCCCGCGCACCGCAACGAAGAGTAACCCCCGCTTGCCACAACTAGAGAAAGCCCGCGTGCAGCAATGAAGACCCAATGCAGCCAAAAATAAATAAATAAATAAAATAAATTAAAAAAAATAAATAGAGTCATGTACCAAAATGTTCATTGCAGCTCTATTTACAATAGCCCGGAGATGGAAACAACCTAGGTGTCCATCATCGGATGAATGGATAAAGAAGATGTGGCACATATATACAATGGAATATTACTCAGCCATAAAAAGAAAGAAAACTGAGTTATTTTAGTGAGGTGGATGGACCTAGAGTCTGTCATACAGAGTGAAGTAAGTCAGAAAGAGAAAAACAAATACCATATGCTAACACATATATATGGAATCTAAAAAAAAAAAAATGGTCATGAAGAACCTAGGGGTAAGATGGGAATAAAGATGCATACCTACTAGAGAATGGACTTGAGGATATGGGGAGGGGGAAGGGTAAGCTGTGACAAAGTGAGAGAGTGGCATGGACATATATACACTATCAAACGTAAAATAGATAGCTAGTGGGAAGCAACCGCATAGCACAGGGAGATCAGTTCAGTGCTTTGTGACCACCTAGAGGGGTGGGATAGGGAGGGTGGGACGGAGGGAGATGCAAGAGGGAAGAGATATGGGGACATATGTATATGTATAACTGATTCACTTTATTATAAGGCAGAAACTAATACACCATTGTAAAGCAATTATATTCCAATAGAGATGTTAAAAGTAAATAAATAAATTAATAAATTTCTGTTGTTTAAGCCGTGAAAAAAAAAAAAACTTTATTGCTAAAACTGCCAACCGCCATCTGAGCTTTCAGCAAGTTGTAATATTTCTGCAATAGAAAGAGATAACTGATCACAGATCCCTATAACAAATATAATAATGATGAAAAAGGTTGAAATATCACCAGAATTACCAAAATGTGACACAGAGACAAGAAGTGAGCAAATGCTGTTGGAAAAATGGCACCAGTGGACTTGCTTGATGCAGGGTGGCCACAAATCTTCAATTTGTTTAAAAAGAAGAAAAAAATGCAATATCTGCTAAGTGCAATAAAGTGAAGCTCAATAAATGAGGTGTGCCTGTATATACAGTGGAATATTATTCAACCACAAAAAAAGAATGAAATCTTACACTTGCTACAACATGGATGGACCTTGAGGGCATTATGCTAAGTGAAATAAATCAGAAAGACAGATAATGTGTGATCTCACTTTTACATGGGAGAGTCTAAAAACAACAAACAAACAACAACCCTCCTCAAAGAAAACAAGCTCAGAACTGATTGGTGGTTTGCAGAGGTAGGAGGTAGGAGAAATGGGTGAAGGGGGTCAAAGGTGCAAACTTAAGTCATGGGGATGTGTAATGTACAGTATGGTGACTACAGTTAATAGTACTATTGAAAGTACTAATAGTACTAATTTGAAAGTTGCTAAGAGAGTAGATATTTAAAATTCTCATAAGAAAAAAAATTTTTCGTATGGTGATGGATGTTAGCTAGACTTATTGTGGTGATCATTTCGCAATGTATACAAATATTAAATCATTATGTTGTACACCTGAAACTAATATAATGTATATCAATTATACCTGAATTTTAAAAAAAGAGAGAAAAGGAGGTTCTTTGGGGTTCATGCTGTAGTTTGGAAATAGATGAGAACATGCTTTTTCCTTAAAAAAAAAAAATAAAAACTCCAGTTTAACAGTTGCCATCTTAAGACACCTAAATACTGCCAGTATTTGATTTTCTAATTCTCTAAATTTTTAATAGTCCTATTATTTTATCATCTTTCCAAATATAACCACTGAGGTAAATTTTCTCACAGACCAAATTTCCAAAGCCATGCCTCATCGAAGTGTTGAGTATTTTGTCTTGCTGGTTTCTCTAATTGCTTTAGGAGATAAAATAAAATCATTGTGAATAGATTTGCTGGAAATCAAGCCTGGAGAGTGGAGCTGTTCAACAGTGTTTTTCATGGTCAATATATACTGTCATACTGTATTTTTCCACGAAGCAATCACCACATTGGTTTCTGGCTCACCTTACCCTTCCCAAATCAGATTTCAAAAAGATTAAACTGAAATGATCTGTTCTGAACATTTTATTTCATCACCCAAATAGGTTGGCATTTCTTAAGAGATTAGGTTCAAGTTTTAATGTATCTTCATAAAGGAGATGTCTTCAAGTTAACTACACTTTCAGAAATACTTCCTAGGCTTTTTAGCATTCCTCATAGTTTATCTGTTGAAACAGCTGGCTGAGAGTTGCAAACCTGTTTGCTAAGAAAATAATCAGATCCACTAAAGTATTTAATAGCAAGTAGTTGGTTCCTATGAACTACATTCAAGTATTCTTGAGAATTCTCAAGAATTTAAAGTACCTTAAAATGTGCATACTTATCTGAAACAACGTGGTGCCCCTTACAAGTTTCTTCCAATACCCAAGAGTCCACTTGGGATCCTAGCAGGCAATACAGAATCAGAGGTCCCATTCCAACTGTAATGTATCAGTGTTTAGATAAATGGAACCCATGCTCCTGGTAACATTTTTACACATAACTTATTAAGTCTCACTCTAAACCACAGGAAATTTTTCAAGTGTTAACTATATAAACCTCCTTTCAGATCCCATTTGCCCAGAGTGTCTAAGATTTCTCTTCCAGTCCTTAAAATATGATAATTCTGTGTCCCTTTACTCTCTTTTGATTTTCTGCATGCATCTTGAGGTCTATCTGATACTTTTCTTGTTTATTTCCTGCCTCCCCCTTCACCTAAAATTAAACTCCATGAAAAAGCAGGAAATCTGTTTGTTTTGCTGTTGCTTTTTGTGCCACGCCTTAAGCAGTGCTTGATCCTTAGAGGGTGCTTAATAAATATTAAATGAATGAACCTGTAAGTACGGTCCTCTGACTCTCCCTAAATGTCTGTGACAGAGGTTAGCTGCTCTAGTAAATCATTAATAGACAGAGATCATGCCTATTTGGGTAATAACTGATTTTCAAAATAAGTTGTTCTGCCAAAAATAAACCTGCTGAAAGATAAACTGAGGCATATTATAACTTTTAAGAGGTCATCTGGGCATTTAGTCATTCCGATTGGTGGTGTCAAGCCGGAAGTGGTTAGGGGCGCTCCATCTACAAGACCCAGGGTAGAGACGTATAAAGTGCAGAAGCATAGAAAGGAAATTATTTGATGGGCTATAACTTAAAGCCTAGCTGGCTATTTGTGATTTGTTTTCCTTAACATTTTGATTTCATAATCTTGAGCTATTTACAGGCTTAGATTTTGGTTTGCTTATGTAGGCCATCATGGCATTAGAGCCACATTAGTCTAATAGCCTCCTTGTTTAATTAATTTAACATTGCATAATTAAAAATGAATTATAAAAACAATCTTTTCCATGAGCAAAGGAGGAATATGAGCTAGATAGTTTCAGAGTCACGATGAAAATATTTTTCTGTCAGGTATTTCAATAAGGGCGTTTTTATAAGTGAAAGTATTGATATATAATTTAGGTATCTCAGATTAAATTCTCTCAGGGTAAACTGGGGTCACAACATACAAAGAATTTTAGGCAATGTAAAGGGTTTAGGTTTTCTGCCTGCAATGGCAGCAGTTGAAGAATTTTACGAAGGGATAAAACTGTATGGTTTAGCATTTTTAAAATAAGTCCACCATGGATCCACCCTGATTAAGGAAGGAAGAGTAAGTGTATAAGAACCCAGATTGGAAGTTTAGTGAAGAAGCAAAAGTGAGAGATGATGGCGGGTTTGTTCTGCTTCTGTGCTTACCGAGCATTCTTCAGATTTTGAGTTGCCTGCTGACTTAATGAACACATTCTAGAAATGCCAGTATAAGAATGCTACTTTATTTTAAAGTTTAACTTTTCTTTTAAAATTAATATGTTAGAATTCTGATTTTATAATCAGTATGATGAATTTAATTACTGTGATTCTACTTGTGTTGGAAAATAACATAAAATTCAGGTTTCTGAGATCAGAAGAATGATGATCACCCTCTGGACATTGATAAATTCAACAGGATAATGATAATGGCACCTTATAAAGGCTTGTGGGACTTCTCAGCCTCCATAATTGCGTGAGCTAATTCCTTATAATAAGTTATATATATACATATATATATATATGTATATATATCTCCTATTGGTTCTATTTCTCTGGAGAACCCTGATTAATACACTATTTTACTGTGATGGACATTTGTATATGAAGAATGCTGCTCTGGACATTCTTATATATGATTGTGGTTCAGAGGTTCCCCAGATTCTTGGAGTAGAATCTCTAGGAGTGGATTTCCAGGTAAAAGAGTATGAATATGTTCAGTTGATTACACAGGTTAAAACCCTTTTCAGACAATCAATTTACACACTTACCAGTAGTGGATGTGAATTCCCATTGCTCCACATCCTTGCCAACACAAGGCATTGTCAGTTTATTTTTGCATTTCTGATTAATTGTCGTAGAATCAAGATCTTAGAAGTTTTACTTTTCATTTCTTATGAAAATTCTTTTGTTTTTTTCACATTACTTCTTCTGCATTCCTTTGCAGAAATAGAGATAATGTCCACCGCCCTCCTTTTATTTTAATGCTTTGCCTCAGGGTTAGAAGATATTTTATCAATAAATTTCTTTCACCTTTACTTTTCATTCCTCCTGTGACACCACCCCTTTATGGGATATTGACTATAAGCCTTTGTAGTGCTTAATCAATATACACAATGACAAGAAGACATACTGCAATATTTAGGGTTGTCCCTCCCCCTGGATTTCTGTTAACAGCTTCTTTGGATGGTTCTTTTTTCACTTAAGACATGCTTTCTCTCATCAGGACAGTAACAAAGACCAAGAAATAATCTTCATAACTAAATACACAGAACTCATGGAACTCCTTCCACATCTCCAGTGGCTCAAGTTCCAGCCAAGTACACCTGTTCCTTTAGAAATGTGTAGCCAGTACTTCTTACACAGTGATTGCCATACTTCAGCTTATCACTTTCCATTGTTCCAATGGTGTGATTTTTTGAAATGTATGGTCTGATCATTTGAAAAATCATTTTATAGCAATTCCCAGATAAGTAATATTATTGATACAAAGAAGCAGAAAATTTCAAGATCAATAAGAGAATTTAGAAATATTTTACTATTGACTTTTTAAAATACATTTGACCTCATGTTACATGTTTATGCACTAAATAGAAATTTATATTGCCTTTTCCATTTAACATTTTGAGTACAGCCTTTCTCATGCCACTAAAAATTCTTCCTAAATATTATTTTAATTCATTATATCAATATATATCACCATATATTTAATCATTCCATTTTTATGGGAGATTTAATTTTCTCTACTATATACAATACTGTAATAATAATCTTTGTGGATAAATTTAACATTTAATATCATTTTATTGGAACTAGAAAACCTGGTCAAATGGTATAAACAATTTAAAACATTTGGTACGTGATGCTGAAAGCTTTTCCCTAAGTTTTATAGCCTTGATGTTTCCCTTAGTATAAAAGTATCTGTCTCATGCCATCCTTCCCAAAATTCAATACATTAGAAATAGAAATGTATTTTGGTTTGCATTATGTACTTTTAACAATGAATATTTTCTGTTGTTAAATGTATAATGCCCTTTACCATTTACTCTATTGAGAATTATCTGTAGCACTGTACTGACGAACCCTCTCCTAAGCTGGAGTTCTGGAAGGCAGGACTATGGTGGAATAGACTGGTATAAATGTAGGCTGTATCGTCTGGAGGCAAAAGACACCTAAAAGACAGCTTTTAGGAATGAAGCTTAGGTTAAGAAGTCAGATGAACTATAAATCTAAGAGAGACCAGGCAAAGAGTTGTGCTTTATTGTGTGTTCTCTTGGATCACTTGTTTTGGGAGAAGCCAACTGCCATGTTGTGAGATCATGAAAAAAATCCCATGGAGAGGTCCATGTGATGAGGAACTTAGATCTCCTACCAACAGCCACATGAATGAGCCATCTTGGAAGCAGATTCTCCAGCTACAAACAAGTCTTTAGATGATGACAGCCCTGATCAATATCTCAACTGAAATCTCATGAAAGACCCTGAGTCAGAACCACCCTGCTAAGCAGTGCCTGTATTCCTGCCTCACAGAAACTGGGAGAAAATAAATATGAGTTGTTCTAAGCTACTAAGTTTTGGGAGTTTGTTATGCAGTAATAAATATCTATTTTACCTGTTTTACATTCCTCCATAGCACTTATTACTATCATACTATATATAATTTATTTATTTTGATTGTTGTATAACTTATCATTTGTAGAGCATAAACATATGGAGAGAGAATTCCATCTGTTTTTCCTACTGATAAATCTTCAGCATCTACAATTACAGCAATAATATTGACAGTACTAATAACATAATGAACATTTATTTGATAAACAAGATGTCTATTAGGCATCTAAGTAGTGATTTCAAGTAGGCAATTAGATACACAAATCCAGAATTACTAGAGGAAGTTATGGCTTGGATAAAGGTTTGGGAGTCCAAAGAACACTGAGAATGTTCTTGGAAATGAATGATGCCACTAGCACTATAGGTAGAAAGCAAAAGCTGTCCCAGGTCACACCTCTATAGTACTCTAACAGTTAGCAAAAAAGAGATGACCAAAAAAAAAAAAAAAAAAAGACTGAGGAAGAGCAGCCAGTGGTGAAGAAGAGAAAATTATCAATTATCAGAAAGTGACAGCAAGGAATAAAAAGAAAACAATAATTATAGAATGTCTGCTATTTGCCAATCTAGGCACTTTAAATACTTAACTTCAACCAGTTTTCAAAAGAACTCTGTGAGGTAGGTTTTATTACTCACAGTTTGTAGGAGGAAACCACTTGGAGGCTCAGTACTTGCCCTTGCTCACATTTCCAAGAAGTAGTGGCACTAGGAGTTGAATCCAGATCAGAATATCACGTCTCTGCACTAAATCATTCCTGAGATTGGTATTTAATATCCATCTATTCTGAATATGTGACACTGTGTTATCCTTTTAACAATCACAGCGAAATTTTTTTCAGTTACTATGATACAATCACATATAGAAAAGTACCAGGCAGCTCAGGGTTACAAGCAAAACGTGAAATGTTACACCTCAAGAAATATCAGGTTTCCCAGAGGAACACTTTGAAGACAGGAGATACTTGACTTTCTCACTTACCTTGGCACATTCTGTGACTTTACCTGCATGCTGGAGTTCACCTGAGTAAACATCATAAATTTTATTTGGTGAAGGTCATACTAAAAGTGTAGTCAAGCGTGATGTTTTTTTGGATGACTAGCAATTGAAATTATTAATCATTTAATTGAAGAATTCACTTCAGAGAAACTCGTGAACAGAGCTCATGCTAATATTGTCCTGAAGGTTGTTGAGCCCATTCTTGAGCCCACCCAGATATTCCTTTTCATCATATTCCAAGATGTCAATAACAGCGAGATCGACTTTTAGTATAAAATGCTGTGATATTTTCAACGTAGCAATTTGCAACCAGACTTCAAACGTCCATGCATGAGTGATTTTTCAAGTGGGTGACAGAATGACTAAATATGTTAGAAATATCTCTGCAGCATTCCCAAAATTTATATGGCTGACCCTGAAGCCATTCTTGAGCCCATCCAGATATCCAGATGTAGCTTCCCAAGGAACCCAGATATGCCTCTATTTTGAAAACACTACATATATGTATAGTACATATATAAAATGGGAGAAAGTAAGTCTCTGCTTAAAAATTATATTATATATAATACTTATATATTATAAACATATAGTATGAATTTTATACACACACACACACACACACACACATATATATATATATATATATATATATATTTAAAATGCTAAATTCCTAAATTCTATTTCTGACCTAATTTATTTCTGAAAGAGACTCCTAACAGGTTTCTGGTCACATTCCCCTCAAATTTACCAAGTGCATGGCTGCCAAAATTTGTTTTCAAAAATGCAAATATGGCTATCCACAGTATCTATTCAAAACCCTTCAACACTTCCCTTTTGACTCCAGGATAAAATTCAGGTCCCTAATGTAGCGTAAACCATTCATATGCATCCCCTGCCTTGTGTTCCAGCTGCATCTCTCATTACTTTCACTCTACCTTGCACTGTATGCTCCAACAATTTCACACTATTAACAATTTTCTACTCAAACAAGCCTGTGCATTTACTCATGCTTCTTCCTCTACCTAGAGCAGCTTCTAATTATCTTCCCCTACCTGACATTTGCTTATCCTTTAAGATTCAACTCAGGCATCACACAATCCTGGAATCCTTCCTGAGCTTTCCAGAACTGGTTGCAGCAAAATACAATTTGCACATCCTTATCACTTTTAGTGATGCTGCAACTATTTATTTAGGCATTTATATCCCTTACTAGAAGTTGACCTCCCAGAGCTCATGATAAATAATGTTTTTTCTCTATATTCCCTGCCTAGTGTTAGAAATTTGGGATGTGGTTTTGGTGCTGGAATACGAATACTTATTCTTCCTCCCTTTAGGGAGTTTCTGCCAACAGAGCTAAATATGAAAGTGGTAGTACCATAAAAAATAATGAAGAATAAGGGTGTTAATGTAACGTAATTTTTTATTCTTCCAAGTGCAGGGGTTATCTGGTAAATGCTGTTGATGTGAAAGGATTAAGCCTTGAAGAATATATGACACTTCCTTTGCTCTGTTTTTCTGAATCTGAAGTGGCCATCACTGTGGATGAGGATGGTACCTACTTTATCTACTTAGCCAATGGCAGAACACAGGGAACCAGATGACGGCTGGGCCTCCTGAGGTAAGCCTTGCCTGGGACTCTAACCAAATAGATTCAGGGAGTACCAGAGGGGAAGTAGAACTTAAGACTCTGCATTTTATATATAGTAATCCCACACTCCAATTGAATAAGTCCCAGTGAATGTCTCAGGCTTTGAACAGTTTAGTAATTCCTTGTCCCTTGTGAAGGCTCTAGAAAGCTGGTTAGACAAAGTGACCATGTTTGTTCCTTCTTGCTTTCTCTTCTATAATTCCTTATTTGTGTGCTCCCTATTAATAATACATCCTTATATTTTTATAACAATTTATAATATTCAAAGTTTCCCATACAGTATATCATATAATCTTCAACAAAACTCAGTTGTTAAACATTAATATCTCTTTTTGCACGTAGGAAATTTGAGGATGATAAATGTAAAATAATTAGCCCTGGTTATAAAGCTAATGAGCAGCAGAACCAAGAAAGTTCCCAGGTCTTCTGAATGTGAAACTATGATATATTCAACCTGGTAATGTGCAACAAAGCATGCTTGCAATGCCTATGCATGAGTGTTTCTCAACTCTAGTGACAGTAGACTAAACATGTTAGAAATACCTCTACAGTATTCCTAAATTTCAGGTAGCTGTCCCTGGTGCCATTTTTGAGCCCCTCCAGTTATCTGGTTCCAGCCACCCCCAAAAACTATAATGCCTCTGTTTTGAAAACTCCTCATATGCATAGTACACATATAATATGGAAGAAAAAGAATGTAAGTGAAAACAAATAGTCTCTTGAGACTCTTTATTTATGAATGCATTTAAGTCAAGAATCCCATGTGTAGCCTAGTTATTTCAACATAGATTTCAGACAAGTTCCTACTGGCCTGTGGGACTAAAAGTTTGGATCTAAAATGCTGTTTACAGGAGAGACTGAGAATTCCTTTAAAACAACTCAGAAAAGGGAAATTTCAGTTTCCTAAGGACTGAAATTTCCCTAGGGAATCTCATTCTGAGAAAAGAGAAAGTACAAACAGGTTTAGAGTTCAAGGAGAAGGTCTTGCTACTTTTGCGGACCTTGGGATTCAACTTCAGAAGAGAAGGAAAAGTAGGATCTGGGGGTTCCTTCACGTTGTTAATCCTAACCCACCAGGGCATGAAAGAAGCCAGAAACTTAGAACAGGAGCTCTGTCCATGAATAAAAGCTGTAGTTGAAGTGAGAATCTTCCTACACCAGTGGTGTTTCAGGGACGTGAGTTAGTAAACAAGATGTAGGATAATAAGAACGTTCCTCACTTGATAAGAACCCCCAAGTCATCTTATCAAAGATTTAAAAAATTCAAGCACAAACAGTTTAGAAAGTCAGTGAAATGTGTAATGTTATTTTGATATATTTTCACCAAAAATGAGTGAAAACATTTTTAACTGTCACTTAAAAGGAATTATTACATGTGGTGGGAAACATGTTTTGTGAAACACCTAATTCTGTGATATACTAGGAAAATAAGTATAAGAATAATAAGAAAAGATCTTGAATACCCTCCATCTCAGGTCTTTGATACTGAGATCTGCTTGGTCATCACTGTGACATAAATATATGTTGAAGATCTTGAGAAACATGTAGGCCCATTAAAAACAATTGTGAACTGACAATCTTCTAGCCTAATTATAAGACTGTGTTTCCCCTAGAATCTATGGCTTTCATCAAGTATTCACCTCTTTGTTTGCCAGGGTGTGCTTTTTGCTTTTTCTCAACCTACTGATAGAGATATGTAATAATTTATAGTAAAAAATGTATAAAATCATAAATTGGTATAAAACAAACGGAAAACATAATAGACAAGAGCTACAATTTACAGTAAATCAGCAAACTAAGAATTAGAGACAGTGGAAGAATCAACCAAATAAATAGTCATAGTTCTTTTTCTGTAGGATAAGCTATCACCTACCTATCAGGAAAAAAATAGACCAATGAAAAAAAGCATAAAAATTATAAGAGTCATAGGAATGCAGGGGAGGGAAGTTTGGGAGGGTTGTAAAGAAATGGTTACTTTAAAATTAGATGTTTTAATTAAGGCTATCTTAAACTTTCTAGAGCTCCAGAGTTCTTTGCTAAAAAATATGTGACAGGATTACATCCCATAGTGTTAATCTTGTGAGATTTTTTTCTCTTCTTTCTTAATAGAACATTGGGTGTCATTCTCCTCCAGCATACTCCAAAACAGAAATAAATATTCACTGCTCATAGACTTACTTGCAGGGTTGTCTTTTCCCCCACAGAAACTATGTAAGGTTAGGCCTAACAGACATCAGAGAGGAGGAGAAATAGCAACTTAAGTGGGAAGAGAGGTTCATAAGAAAATTGAGGGGAACAGGAGTGGGAGGATGAAGAAGAAACTTCTATAGCAGAATTTCTTAAGCAGGGTTCTCTGGAAACCTAGGACTCCACAAGATGTCACTAGGGATTCCTTGAAAGATTGTGATCAAGTGTTCCATCTTTACAGGACCAGTTACACTGAACGGACTCACAGAACTAACAGTCCTACTGTAAACCTACCTTTGGCAGGATTCCATTTATTACCTGGTCCCTGTAGGCCCCCACTCTAACAGGGTCTGTGACGATACTTTGAGACTCCGGGTAGCAATGTCAACTCAGACCCTGCATCTGATAACCTTCACATTGTCTGGATATTACTATATCCCTGCATCAGTCACCTGAGTAAATGGCTATAGGTGTCTTTGGGGAAAACATTATAGTCTATACCTGCCATGGTTTTGCATGGTCCTTCCTCCTGGGGATTTTACTAACTATTCAATTAAAATGTTCTGGGTCTGAAAACTGGCTCAAGTTGAGAATCTTTGCAAAAGAACATGACTTCCAATTAAGGTGGCCTATCCACAATCTCGCATATGTATATTCATTTTCTTTTGATTGTACATATTAAGCAACACACTTGTTGATTGCTAATCTATATTACCACCAGGGATACTATATTCTATTAATCATCTCCCAAGCCTCCTTGGCTGTCCTTCTGAACTTATGAGTTATTACAGCAATTGCAGTCTTCTTGCTGCAGCCTTGGGACCCTCTCATCCCCATTATTATTAACTAGATAAGCTTGTGACCATCGACGAGGGATGGTGGTGCCCATCCATCTAGTCATTCCTGAAGGCCTTGGTGAATGGTATATTCCCTAAAGTTTCCCACTAGAACCTGTGATAGATCTTCTGGCCTCACATAATTTTTCTGCCCCAACGTGTCCACATCCCTGAGCCTTTTAATCCCTTTCAACACTGTTGGTCACACATACCTCCAACTGACTTCCTGGAAGACAACTTTCTTGATGTAATAGACAATCAGAGGGAAATTTTCATTATAAAAAAGAAATTTTTACATTCCAAAACTTAACTGTCCTCCTGCTGTTTTGCTGTTGTTATAACTAAATAAACCAATGCAAAACAAATTGCATAGGTTAAAAGTGAATTGCATTATGATGACTGTTTGTATTGTTTCATTATTTATTACACCCTTTAAAAAGTATTTTATTAATGTTTGTGCTTTACAAACAAGCCTGATGGTCCAGTGTGACAGTTTTTGAAGACAGTATGTGAGAGGAAAGAGAGAGATTCCAGAGTTAGACCTATGAACAATTCCCATATGGTTAGTGAAGAAGAGTTACAATCTTCTTGGTTATTTCACTGCACCAGTACATCAAGGGAGACAAAAAGAAGTCCTTTCACTACGAGGGAAGCTATTTACCCATGGATTTTCATGCGCTGGTAATGCAAGTTGTATTGATGCAATGGATAGTATCTGTGGTAGGCAAGTTAAAATGCAGCAGTGCCTCCAGAAAACTTGGAAAGACACTTAACTACAAATCACATGTATTTGACAAGAAAAGGTGCTGATTATTTGAAACATCTATTGGAATTTCAAAACAGAGTGAAGCTTTTGTCAGGAAAAGGTCACATTCAGTGGAAAGTCTCAAAATCAAGTTACTGAGCAACAAAACATATTGCTTAGAAGAAGTTACACAGTTGGTGAGAAACTAAAAATGCCAGCACATGGTGAGTAAAATAAGGTCCAGTAGGAGAAATTGAAAAGGTTCCACTCTCAAAAGTATGTGTCAATGCAGCGATGACATGTCACATAATATTGAATAGTTTTTGTGTAATGAACAGAAAAACAAGAGCTTTTCTGTCCAGGTTGATGAGAGAAAAGGATTTCACCAATAAATATCATGCTACAGCATTTGTAAGAGTGGTGAATATTGGAGGAATTCAAGAAAGATTTCACTGCTGCAAGAAGTTGCTCAAGCTAACAAAGGTCAAAATACATTTAATGTTTTCTTTTCACAGTTGGAAAAAAATACAGATTTGTGTTGGAGAAATTACGTTGGCATTTGCCCTGATGGTGTCCCATCAATGGTTGGCTCCATGAGAAGGTTTCTCTAATTGTTAAAAAAGAAAATGCAAACATTGTCTCAACACACTGATTTCTGCAGAGAGGTGAAGATGAAATAAATTACATTCTGCTTGATGCTGCAGAAATCAGGCTTTATTAAGCAAAAACAAGTTTACTTGCAAATGTTTTAAAAACTGTAAAAACCTGGGGAAAGAGCATGTAATTTTCCTCTAAATGCAGACATCTGTTGGCTTAGCAGAGAAGAGTTCTCAGTATGATATTTGAACTAAAATATGTATTGCAGGGTTGCTAGTACTTTAAAAAAATAGTTGCTGGATTTTGCTGAGTGCTTTGAAGAAGAAGAATGCTTCAGAAACTAGCCTACTTAAGAGATATTTTGCTCCACATGAACTAGTTGAACACAAGTGAAAAATTCTTGGACTTAAAAGGAAACTGAATTTTTTTGGGTGAAAGGTGGAAACTTCATGTGGTAGAAGAAAATGTTGTAATGTTTCCACTGCTGCTGGGGTTTGAAAATGTAGGAAGGGAATCAAGTTATATTGAAAAACACCTAGGAAAATTGCAGGAAAAATATGAACAGTTTTTTCCTTCCTGTAACACATACGTATGACTGAATATGGTACTTTCTCTGAACCTTCTGCTCAGCCTGACAACTTGACTTTGAGAGAAAAAAGAAGAACTTTGTGAGCTGCAGACTGATCTGATACTCAAGAGGATATTTATTCACTCGCTTTAGACAAGTTCTAGATTTCTGTGAATAAAGAGCACCCTGCCATTCATTGGAAAGCAATGAACATCGTGCTAAAGTTTTCAGATTTTGACATGTGTGATCCAGTTTATTCATTTAGCAGTCCTCAAGAGGACAGAAATTATCTTATTTCTATTGAAAATGAAATCTGTGTGTGCTCATCTCAAGTTTCATTCAGAACTGAGAATTTCTGCAGTAAAAATGAAGCACAGATTCCACATTAAAAGATAAAAGCAGGGCTTCCCTGGTGGCGCAGTGGTTGAGAGTCCGCCTGCCAATGCAGGGGACACGGGGTCGTGCCCCGGTCCGGGAAGATCCCACATGATGTGGAGCGGCTGGGCCCGTGAGCCATGGCTGCTGAGCCTGCGCGTCCAGAGCCTGTTGCTCCGCAACGGGAGAGGCCAGAACAGTGAGAGGCCCGCGTACCACAAAAAAAAAAAAAAAAAAAAAAAAAAAGATAAAAGCTGTCTTTATTTCTAGTTTCTAAAATAACACTTCTATGTATATATAAGCCTATAAAAGAGAATAAGAAACCAATACATACGTATATATAATTTTGCAACTGCTAGAATTAAAATAAAGCTAGGGTTAAAATTGACATAATCACATGTCACTCAGTTTTAAAAAAGAAATGATCAAAGCCTTGCATGAAATTGTATTTAGGATATATATTTTATCATATTATCTTGTCTTATGGTTTTAGTAACTTTACTATATTCAACATTGTCAATAAATTTTCCTGTTGTAACTTGCATTACTTAACATTATCTTTATTTAAATTAAATTTACAAATCTACCTTTAGAAAATTAAATCTTATTTTGACTTAAGACAGTTATTTAACACAGGCAAACTACAGCCACAGGCCAAATCTGGCCTGCATGAAAACATGTTTTTACAAATAAAGTTTTTATTGAAACACAGCCATGTCCATTTCTTTATGTATTATCCATGGCTGCTTTTCCTCTGAAACAGCAGAAATGAACAGTTGTACAGAAACTATAAGACTTGCTAAGGCTAAAATATTTATCATCTAGCCCTTTACAGGAAGAGGTTGTTGGTCCGTTTTTAAGAGAAGCTTACTATGTTTGCCTTATGAGTTTTTAAATCTTTGAAAAATAAAGAAAAATCTAAGCTAGGCTTAAAAATCTAGTTGGATTTTTTTTCCCAAGAGGTTTGGCTATAAAGTCATTCTTGATTTAAACAGAGAAAGGCCGAATTAGCAGCTTGTATAATAGAAATTTGTGCAAAGACTTTTAAGGCTATTTAGATAAAATTTTTGAAAATCAAGTAAGAAATTTAAGAAAAGGAAGACCTGAACTTTTCTTTATCAACGCTACTGACTTGCATAGAGTTTATTTCCTGTGTGGGGAAGGGGAACTACGAAGAAATAGGCTAATAATTTATCCAAATAAATAGATCCACAGAAAAATATCATTCTCTATTCAAAAGAACATTAGCAATTATTGTAGGATTATCGCATCTACTTACTGGTAATCCTAAGGTACCATGAACTATTGCTATAATACTTTTTTTGCAGGGATTTCCTGACACCCTACTATATAGTCCCTCTAGGATAAGAAGATTGAGAAATGCTGCTCCAGAGGTTGTGGAAATAGAGTGTAAGGGACCCAAAGAATCAGCTGTCAGTGAGTGGGATCCCCTCCCACCATCCTCAAATCTGCCCTTCAACTGTCCTGGAAATATGTAAGCTTCCCTTTTATAAGAGCAGAGATTGTGGACCCAGGAGATGGACATGCACGGAGATGAAGGTAAGAAGAAAGAACCTCACCATCCCACCATAACAAAATTTGATAGAAGCACTTGAGAACGTCCCTAAAGGCAGCACCTAAGGAGGAATTCAGCTTTCCTGTTACAGAAAGAAAAGAGCATTCCCCCAACCAGGAGAGGGAATGGGGCAGATTATGAAGTATAACAGAACTGAGTCAATTCCTACCTCTTAACTGCCTGAGTGCAAGGATGAAACGAAACACAGAGATAAAGCAAGAGAGAGAGCTGAGAAGATGTAGAAAGGTAGAGTGAGGTGAGAGGGTTCCAGAGCTTCCCGCTGCAATACTTTCTGAGACTGGTCACATGAGTATGTCATTTGCAATTAAGGGCTGAACAGCACCATATTGTATCATTATTTTCTTGGAGGGTTGGTGGGGTGAGGTGGCGACCAGAGGTTCCACAATTCCAACTCATTAGCTGGATCTTAATGACTTAACTTCTCGACTGATACCAGCCAAGTCCTTGTCAACAAATGCAAATTACAAATACTTACTTGCTACAGACTAACTTCATTTTGAGTCATATTTGTTTACTCTGTCCTGTTTGAGACTCTGAACAAGTTTCTCTGGAAAAATAGAAGAGGGAAAACAGTAAGAGAGAAAGAGAGAGCTGGTAAATTTTGGAAACAGATCCCAGAATTTTAATGCCAACAGGAAGGGAAGGCATGTAATTTGTAAAGTACCCACAGGGCCCTAAAACATGATTAGTCAAGCACATAGAAAACATTTTCAAACCTTTTCTTAATTGTAACAGATGGTTGAGCAATAAATTTCTCTTTCAAGCTAAAGGATGTTCTGCAAATATATCTGGCTGGAGCCCAGGCTGGCCAGCATAGTATTGCATTGTTCAAGGAAGATGGAGTCTGTATTACTGAGCTGTTAGAATTGCTCCCATTAGCTGCTTGAGTGGAACTATTATTGAAGCTGAAACTCTTAGTATTACAAAATTTCAGATCTAAAAGGAAAAAGCCTTCCATATTCTTCTCATTTTACAGATAAAAAAACCCAAAAACAACAAAAAAGTAAAATCTAGACAGGTTAAGTGATATTCCCCAAACCACAAAGCTAATTAATTTCAGAGCTGGAACCCAAACTTGAAACACCCGGTTTTTATTCAAGTGCTATTTCCACTCACCATTATGTGTGATGCCACCAGTAATAATGAACCTCAAAGAGACTAAAAACTTGTCCAAAGTCTCATAGCTAGTTTGTACAAAATTTTGTATATGTCCAAATCTTCTCACTTCAGGTTCTATGATTTCTGCACTAGATCCCATATGACAGCTTATAAAATAATTCCCAGAACTATTAGTTCTCTGCCTGGGGCAGAGAAAGAAACATTGACTTACAAATTAAATTGACCTAAATTCTAACCTCAATACTGTCACCTGCTAGCTGTGTGCACCTTAGCAATATATAGGATCTCACTAAGTATCAGAATATCGGTTAATCATCCATAAAATGGACATGTTAACACCAACATCTTAAAGCTGTTATGAGTTTTAAATAAGAATATATATAAAATACCTAGCACTGTGCCTGTCATATACCAAGTACTCAGTAGATACTACTTGGGTCCATTTTCCTCTATGTCTACATCAAAATGTTCATATTCCTTAGGATATATGTTGCCAGTATGTCACTAATTTGAAGTGGGGAGAAGAAAATTTTCTACTCTGTACAAACCACATCATCCACCTACTTAGATCTTCAAGTCAGTGGTGGGGACTGAACTAGGGAGGGTGAACAGGAAAGTGAAAAGGGTATATCTAAAAAATGTGCACCTGGGCTTCCCTGGTGGCGCAGTGGTTGAGAGTCCGCCTGCCGATGCAGGGGACACGGGTTTGTGCCCCGGTCCGGGAAGACCCTGCGTGCCGCGGAGCGGCTGGGCCCGTGAGCCATGGCCGCTGAGCCTGCGCGTCCGGAGCCTGTGCTCCGCAACGGGAGAGGCCACAGCAGTGAGAGGCCCGCGTACCGCAAAAAAAAAGTAATAATAATAAAATAAAAAAATAAAAAATGTGCACCTGATCACAAGTGAAGGGAAACAAGAGAAAATATATATAGGCTTTCAATTTTAGTGCCATCTATTTCAGCCCCTGTAATTAGTTGTAATTTATGATAAGACCTGCCCCTGGGAAGTCTTTCAAACACCAACTATACCCCAAGCCTTCTAACAGAAATTCATTTCATGTCCTCACTCTCAGCCCACTTATACATCTAGAAGAAATATGGATCTCTCATCCAGCAGTCAGATGTGAAGGCTTGTGGGGTGAGAAAATAGCAATAAGAAGCCATGTAGTCTGGGTCTCTCTGGCAAGGAGGTTAGGAGAAGTGGGCTGTTACTCTGGGTACCCTGAACTTGGGTGTCTTTAAGCTGTTACTGCCTTATCAAAAAGCCAGATAACAACCTCAGAATCCTGACTCAGTCAAGTTGCCATTATTGTTCCCATTTTATGGATGAGTAACTGACCCTCTAACCCAGAGATTTACATATTGCAAGTGACAGAATCAGCTTGCAAGTGACAGAATCAGTATTGCTAGGGAATACGTTCAAGGAAAGGAAGTCCAGGCTAGGTCATCAGAGCAAGAGTTACAGAGAAAGTTCCAGGAACTAAAATCAAACGACCCAGAAACAAGTGGCAACCATTGCCTGCCAAGGGGCTTTAACTTCTACAGGGCTGGTAGAGCTAGTGAACAGACATGAAGAATGTCAGCAACATTGGCCAAAAGCAAGCAAAGGGGACCCTAAGCAGAGATTCCCTCTTAGGCATTTTGAATGTGGGCCTTTGCACAGGCTGTTTACCTGGAATACTCTCATCTCTTCTTAAGTAATCTGAGATATAAATACAAATAGCAATGATACTAGAGTTTTATCTTTGTTCCATGGAGGAAAAAATACTGAAGTTCTTTTAGTTAATATGCACAGAAATCATCTGGATATATCAGATTATAATGCAAAAACTTCAGGACTTAAAACAACACAAAATGTTTTATGGTTCTTCAGGTCAGAATGCAGAAGTGGGTCTATATTCAAGATGTCTACAGAGCTGCATTCCCTCTGGAGGCTCTCAGGGATAATCTGTTTCCTTACCTTTTCTAGTTGCTAGGGGTTACTAGCATTCCTTGCCTTACTGTCTCTTCTTCCATCTTCAAAGCACATCACCCTAACCTCTACTTCCATCACCACATCTCCTTTCTCTGACTTTGATGTTATTGCTTCCCTGTCATAAGGAGTCTTGTGATTACATTGAACTCAGCTGAGTAATCCAGGATGCTCCCCCCATCTCAAAATCCTTATCAAATCACATCTGGAAAGCCCCTTTTACCCTGTAAGCTAATATATTCACAGGTTCTAGAGATTAGAACATGGACATCTTTGAGGAGCATTATTCTATCTACCAAACAATTCTTAATTTTTTTTTATTTGGAGTTTAAAAAACCTATTCCTTTGTTTTTATTTACACATCATAGCACCTTTCTTCTAATATCCCATGTAAGAAACTTCAAAACCAGCAATGATTACTCCCTCTCTTTCCTTCCCACATCCAAACTCTAAAACATCTCAAAATTTTTCTCTCTATCCCATTTGTATCCTTATTTCTGACTCTTTTTACCTATTGCCTGGATTTTTTCAAAGGCATCCAAACTCATCCTCATGCCACCAGTTTCTCCCTGCTCCAACCCATTTTGCAAAGTTCTTCCAGTTATGACTTAACACACAATTGTAGGTCAGACCCTTGTTTAAAGACTCCAACAGCCACTTATCGTCTAACAGGGTAAAGTTACAGGGTAAAGTTACCCCACCTCAATTTGGCAATAAAAATTCCTTCACAGTCTTGCTGCAAACTGCTTCTCCTTCCAATTCCATTTGATCTACCTTACATACCAGCCACACAGAACTTCTATTTCCCAAAGAGGTCTGTGAGCATTTGAGAATGCTTTGACTTTACTCATTGTGTTGCTCGGTGCCCTTAATCTCTTTCTCTAGTTAATGAGATTCAAGTCAGCCTTTTCATACAGCCACCGAGATACTACTCCAATGCACCTTAGTTTCTCTGAGAATCTTTTCTCTAAATGCTGTACGCTACCAAATTACTCATTCCCATATATGTCCACAACAATACCTAGTTCTCTTTAATATTGCATTTATGACACTGTACTTAATTAGTTTTTATTTTCATCATTGTATGCCATTTCTCAAACTAAGAGCTCACTGAAGAAGGCAGGGACTAGTCTCATTTTTATTTCTGATCCAGTGCTTAATACAGGCCTGGATCAGAGTAGGTGCTCAATAACTCCTTTGTTCTGAGTAAAACTGGGACTCGGACTGGTTCTTTGCACAACAGTGGATATGGGACACCTGGAAATCAATTTACTAGTACTGCTATGCATTTTCAGTTTTACTTGGAATAGATTATAATACATAAAAAGAAAGAAAACCATTTCTTTTACTTTTTTTCTTTTTCTTTTTGCACTGATATTTGGAGAGATAAGGCAATGCAAGACAAGGTACATCTGTTCTGATCCATCCTAAGAGCTAGATCTGACCTGGATAGAAAGAGCAACAATGGGAAGAAGCTAAAGGGATCATAAGAAGGAATATTATAAAACTTTGGGAAAGAAGTGCTAATTTAGAGTTTCTCATGGCAGAATTTCACAGAGGTAGGTGCAAAGTAATTGTCCTACACTACCGTAGTCTGTGGGATGAGAGGGTTAGGAAAAAATCTTTATTCTGACCAAGTAATAAGGGAGGACATGGCACCCAGCAATATTCCACTCTTACAGGAAGTCCCCTCAGTCATGCTGATGCAGAGGACCTTCCCTTAAGTGGCTTTTGGGCATCAGATCTTTGGCAAATAGATCAGAAGAACATGAAATAATTTATTCAGAGATCATATAAACTCCTTTTGGGGGATTCCCAGAAATAATTGTGTCTACTTAGGAAGTATTAAGCAAGTTGAGGTTCTGCCACCATGAAAATTAGAGCTAAGAGTCATGGGAAACTGAGTGTTAAAGTTTATGCAACCTCATACTTACCCAAAGCTGGTGAGACCTGAGGTCATTCAGGTTAAATTAAAAATTTAATGAATGAGTGAATAATAAATGCACAGCAGAACTGAAGTCAGTGTTTGTTCACTTTTACCAAAATGAAGGTTTTATTTGTAGTACCTGGTCTATCCTTAGTAGGAAATTATGAACTTATGTTATTGAAGGTCTGTTTCAGATATGAGTTAATTATTTTAAATGTATAATTCAATGGCTGGCACATATTCTATGTTTGATTCCTGAGACTGTCGTCCTTACCTAAAATTAACTGCATCTTTTATAACATTATACAGTAGTATTTTCATCTGTGGAGCAATAGTATCAATGAACTCCAATTTATCCATTACATAGTATAAAGGAAAGCTAGATAAGTAATGTGATTGTTTGACTAGGAGATGAAGAAGCTGTATCAAATAAAGCATGATGATCAACTTAGCCTTGCTGTTAACTGAGGGGAAAAACACAATGGTTTAGAGTTAAAAAGTAAATGGAACATTAATATAGTGTATCTATTCTGTTGTGTAACTGCCTATGAGATGCTAAGTTGAAATATTGTCTAACATTTTGCCAGTAGGGGGAAAAAATAACAGCAGATGGGCCAAGCAGAAGGCAGAGCTAAATCATTTTGTATTCTTTCAATGCAGTTTTTTTCAGTTTCATGATAAATAGGACTGTGATAGATAATCCTACATCGGAAAACTTGTATCAGATATTCTCGTAATTATATTACACATGTTTCTTTTAGGGCTACTTTTACCAGTAAGATATTAAAGGTAAGATCTTTTCTGGGAGGGATGGATGAAATTAGGAATTTGTGAGTATTGCAAGAATTATGTAAGGATGGTAAAAATGGAGAGGCTTCTACCAAGAAACTGCACACCGTGATGCCACTGCCCTGCATTTGATGTAAACCGATTTTACCCATGAAGATGTTTATTAGCTGTCATGCACCAACTCTGATCTTGTTCAATTTGTCATCAGGAGCTAAGTGGTATAACAGCAAAGGTAACAGATGTTGAGAATGACAAGCCAAATTATTAGAAACAGCCAATAATTTCACCTCAAAAGTAAATGGCTTGACTTTATAATCTCCTGAATTCATTTCTTTCATAAGCAGTATATGGATTTGCATTGTTGAATTGGAATGCCATCTGTTTCCTGGACGCAGATAACCTTGGTTCCTGCCCCACATGATAAGTCCAGTCATTACAGTTCAACTAGCAACTCTTGTCATTGTAAACCACTTCTTCCAACTGCAACATTCTCAATCAGGATCATAATTGGAAGACAGATAGCATTCCCCCAGGAAATGTACATATTTTAGTAGGCCCACCTCAGGTCCAAAGCTTTGAATTGCACATTGTCCAGCATATTTTAAGTGGTAGAGAAGTATGCTTATAAAACATCTTCTGTAAACTTTTATACTGAGACACACAAGTTTATTAGTAACGGAAGCTAGTTTTATTTAAATAATAACACCTTATACTGGATTACTATCTGCAAAATATATATTAATTCACATTGATTGTAACAACCCTGTGATCATTATTCACAATTTACAGAGGAGGAAATCAAGACCTTGAGAATTTAACTAATTTATTTATCAAATCTTATTGAGGATTTTCTGGGTGTTGGACAAGAGAGGCACCAAGGATATGCCTATGAATAAAACAGACATGGATTCTGTACTCATGAGTCTTAAATGTAATAGCAGAGACAGGAAATAAGTATGTTATATTATTAAGTATGACAAATTCTGTGAAGAAAATAAGAGAGTATGATCAGAGATCACAGCAGGATGGTTTAATTTAGATAGGAAGGTCAGGAAAGCCTTCTCTGAAAAAGAGACATTGAAACTGAAACCACAGGGGTGATTGGGAACCTGGGCAAAAAGTAAAAGGAAGAATGGACTAGGCATAGATTTAGGAAGGCTTTAGGTGAGAAGGAAGTTAACCCTTTCATGGGGGACTAGTGAGCTGGTAAACCAAGGGAAAATTGACATGAAGCAAAACTAAGTAGGAAAACAGGGGACATATTATGAGGTCACATTATGATCTACCAGACTTGCCCACTGTCACACAAGTAGAAAATGGCCTCACTGAGAATAGAAGTTGTCTGTTGATTTTTATTCTAATTCTAGTTCTATTTCCATTCACCTCTATGGTGCTTTCTTCACTGGAGAGAGAAATGAGGCGCTCACATAGGATCATAGATGTGTACAGGTGAATAGATGTTGCTATGAAAACAAACAAAGCAAGCAACAAAGCAGCTCATTGCTTCATGTCTGTTACCTGAAAATGTGTTTGTTGTTTTTGTTTTCTTTTGTTTGGTGGAGGACTTAAGTTGGTGGTGTGATGATGCATTAATGAATAAGCTTGTTTTCCTGCCAAATTAATCATTATAGGTAGAATAGTTACTTTACATGAGCAGCTTTTTGTCATTGTTACTCTGGGCCAGATAGTTCATTTCTTTGGGGACAAGTTCCTTACCTGGAAGAAGAGAAGGTTGAAAGAGGTTTCTAAGAGGCCTTTATCAATTGCTCCTGGCACTTATCTGCCAACCACAGGGGAATCAGCCTTAAGATGCAAACCTTGATGAAATCATTGAGCCTTTGTACCAATCCATATCAAAGCTTGTTCTACCTCTTTGCTTTCTGTAATGGGAATTAAAAAGGCATTTCTGATTAAGCTGATTGAGGTGGATTTCTCTATTTACAGGTGAAAGCATTCACATGTGTATCTTTTCTATTTTAACATAGATTATCGCTATATTGTGTGTGTTCTGGTGTATTCTGGACTTGCTAATACAAATTTCGAAGGCATCTTTTTTGAGCACTTAGAGTGCAAAATTTTTTGCTAGGCAAAGATGAATGAGGCATATGGTCTTTTCCCTAGAGGAGCATAACAACATAAAAGGGAATAAATGAAATACACAAATACCGGTTATCTAATGTAGAATACATATCTATTATGAACATATGTAAGGTGCCCTGCCTAGTAATCCTACTTATGTCCTATTTTCCCCTTCCATGTTTTTTGTTGTTGTTTATAATATTTAGTAAGTCAAATCCATGGCTTAATTGAACCTGCAGATATTTTGGCAGGAAGGGTATTTCATTTGCATTGCACTGTAAAACAGTAGAATTCTGAAAGCTGTGATACTTAGTTTCTTTTTTTCTTCCTCTGCTGTGCATTGTAATTCTCCTCTCTATTGTAGTGGATTGAATAGTATCTTTCAAAAATTTACATACACCCAAAGCCTCAGAATGTAACCTTATTTGGAAATAGGAATTTTGTACATATGATCAAGGTAAGGACTGAGGAGATCATACGGTGTAAGGGTAGGCCTTAAATCCAATGAGAGTGTCCTTATAAGAGACAGAAAAGGAGACAGATACACGGAAAAGAAAATGCAGAGTCAGTCTCTAGAGGCAGAGATTAGAGTTATGTGTCTATAAGCAAAAGAACACCAGAAGCTGGAAGAAGTAAGGAAGGATTCTCCCCTAGAGCTTTCATAGGGAGTGTGGCCCTGCTGGCATTCTGATTTTAGGTTTCCAGACTCCGACCTATAAGAGAATATATTTCTGTTGTTTAATACACCAAGTTTATAGTAACGTGTTATGAAACCCTAGAAAAGGAGTACAACAACCATTCTGTTTTGTTACATGTTACAATTTGGTTTTAGCTATGCTTTGGGATATGAGAGGGCTCTATGTTCACCTTAGACAAAGTGCTTTAAGAAAGCTTGGCTTCTCACTGCTTGAATAACCACTACTAGTGAGAAATGCTCATCTATATAGAGTGTAACAGTTGCCAGAAGCAAGTTGCCAGAAGCAAGCAGGAAACAACAGGAGGGACTGAGTTATGTCTGTCTGAGGTGTGACAGGTGATTTTCTGTTATATTCTTGAAATTTTGTCTATTATGTTAGGAGACTCCGGCCTTACTTAAATCTTTTATTTTAATAGGCAGTCACCCTGTTTAAATTTAGCACACAGATCCTCGCCTACTTTTGTGGGCTGTGGTTCCAATAATGACAAAATTTTCAGAGGCTTTGCAGTGTGATCTTGGTTGGCTTGGTTGATTTGGTGCCTCTGGGGTTCCCACTGGTCCCTTCTGGGACTCTCATAGGGGAAAGAGTTTGCCTTGGTGCCTCTAGGTTTGGAGAAAAGATCTGAGGCCCACAGAGCACTCTCATGGCAGCCGCTATTATGGCAGGATCCCCAATCACCAGTGTCCCCTGGCCACCCCCATATCTCTCACTGAGGGAGGGGAGTCCCATCCCTGGGATGAAGAGATTTACTTGTCCCAGCCACTTGTGTCAAAACCCCTGGCCAGTGCCACCAAGCTTCTGGGTATCTCTGGGTGGAAAAAGGGAGTCTCAGGCCTAGTGGGAAAAGAGAGAGCTTCCCTGGCCACTTATTTTCAGTAGGGCTCCCAGTGGATTCACCCTTTGTGGATGCTGCCTATTCTAATGATGTTGACTGCTGGGCTCCATCAATCTGGGTGAGAAATGAGCCTAGCTGGGCTGTCTTCTATTGCCAGATCGAGGCTGGGATGTGCCAGGCACGAGTTGTCTCCTTCAGCTGGGTGGGAGTCGTAAGAGGTCCTGCTGCTGTGTTGTTCCTCTGGTCCTAGGTTCCCCTAACCAATTCACCTTCCTCTTTCTGCCATTCAGAGTTCTCTTTCGGTTGCCTCTTGCATCATTTCCAGATTTACAGTTGTACTTAGTGGGGAGAGGCAGGCAGAAAACGTCTGGTTTTTTAGGCTTTTAGACCTAAAGCTTCCACTTCCCTCAGGGGGAGACAGCAAGAAAGGGTGTCAAATTCCCAGCCTTTAATTAAAAAAAAAAAACTACTAAAAAAATTAATGGTTAAGTTATAAGACAGAAAAATATGGGACAATGATGGCTGACCTATTATTTCTCACCAGAGAAGAAATTTTTAAAATGAAAATCTCTGGGCTGTGGGTGGAGGATGAGTTGAGCAGTAGCCCGATGTGGTCCTGAAGGGTGTCTCCAAGACTAAGCCCCGAATGCACCTCCAGCTAGCATTATGAGAGAGGGTACAGGAGCCCCACAGGATGTTTGGTGACCCACTAATAGAGGAGAACTATATAACCCCTTCACAAATAAGTAATTATAATAAAGCTGAGACCCTGAGAGACCACAGCAGGAGTTCCCCAAGTCACATGAGCAACAGTAGAGCTGGAGCTGGTTGTCTTTGGCCCCAGGGAGGCCCCACCCCTTCCCCAGGCCCCAGAGATAGGAAGTTAACTGGGGATACAGAACTTTAGACCCTCTATCCTATGATAGAGGTTTCCCAGATGCAGAGTGTTCAGCCCAACTACAAACATGGACACCTCAGCAGATACTAGATGAAGGGATAATAATGGCCAAAGATGAGTTGGGACTCTGCCTTTCAGTGGATATGGGTCTCTATTTCTTGTTAATTTCTCCTGATGTCCTGATGCCATGTATCCACCTCTCCCTACACCTAACATTCCCCCTGCATTGAGACACAACTATAGGAAAACGTGAAAGGCAAAAATTATGTATCAATTTAATGGAATAATACAGAAGTGACTAAAAACAAATCAGAATTTACTGAGTTTACCTAGAATAACCCAAATTAAGTTTCTCTGCCATCAAGTTAAACAGTAGCTTAAAACAGAAATTAGATTTAATTCTAGACATGACACCTAGCCCTCCTATTTTGATGTGCAGTCTGTGGACTGCCTAATTGTGTTACTATACAACAAAATGTATACAGAGTCAAAATAAATTAGTTGTAATAAAACAAATATATTTGCTATAGATAGTCTTACCCACCTATAAAATTGTGTAGTGTATAGAAAGTAACTCTGAGTCTCTGTATATCCTCTAAAAACACTAATATTGTGAATGATTTTCTCCCTTTTCCAATGTGTGATGATTATATACAATATTCTTTAAGCAATTTCTTACACAGACTAACACTTGTTTTCTTTTCCTCACTTCCGAAGGTGATATAATTGCAAACAGAACTTTAAGAAAGCTATACACAGTAGATTTTCTAAAATGAAAAAATAGAAACACCCTAAACATTTAAATATAGGGGAATAATCAAGTAAACTGTGAACTTATGAATTATTGTCAGTTACTAAAAGTCAGAATTTTTAAAAAAATTTAATAGTGGAAAAAAACACTCAGGTTACATCAATCTGGCAATACTGTAGACTGTTAAACATATAATATGTTCTGTAAAGCTGTGAACTGCTTCTTTTCAGCGTGAGGATATTTCTACCTTACTTGTCTGGGTCAAGTTCATTTGTTCTTCATCCACACATGAAAGTCACCTCTTCACTGATTGTCAGTCAGAATGAATCAAAATCACCCTCCTTTGTGCTTCATCTCTGCTCTGCACTTAGGTTTCATTACGCTTGTGGTGTTATCTTATTTCTAATCTTTCTGTATCTTACTTACCTTTGTATCACCAACTACTAGCACTGAGATTATCCCACATTAGTTGCTCAGTCCTTGTTTGTTGAATGCATAAAAAAGAGACAGGGACCTGATTTAAGACCACATATTCAATACAAGTTTCTTGGATAATTGAGGGGTTTAACACCTTAAATGGGAATTGTCGGTATTGATAAACACTAAGAAGAAGAAACAAAGGATAAAGGAAACTGACTGATTTCAGAAGTCGCACACAAATTTATTGAACATTCATAAAATGAAAGCTTCAGAAAATGCCATGGAAGCTCGAAGGAGGATATCTTTCCTTCTTGGATTCTGTCAAGAGTTCAATTGATTAATTAAAGAGCTGTCACATCAGCGGTTTATCTTAAAACTGAACTACTCTTATCAGCAAGTTATTTGATTAGCAGTAAAGTCACAAGGCTGCATTTCACTTGAATTATTTTTCCTTTGTTAATTTTCTGGAGAGGAGAAAATTAGTCAAAAGAAAGAAAAAATTGTGTAAAGAGACAAATCATTGAAACTCCAAGTGCCATTTATTCCTGTTATTTATCAGGAATTCAAATTAGGCTTTCATTAATATTTCATCTCAAAACTCTAATTGTAAGTCTATACCCTGACCAACATGATAAGCGTAATCTGGGATTTAGTTCTTATTCTCAATATGTAGTACTTTAGCTATTTTAAACTCTGTTTGTGGTGATGGCTAGTTCAAGTAGCGCTAATAATGGAACTCCATTACAAAATCTTGTTTGAGTCTTTCAGTATTTGTCATGAGTCTGACTAAAGAACTCTGAAGTTCTCGCATTAGACAGGATTGAGGAATTCTATAGATTGGGTTTATAGAAAGCTGACAAAGCAATAAGGGTTAACAAATCTTCCCTCCTCCACCGGAGCCAAATCCCTGTCATGAAAATTGTCTTCTCAACCGTAAACTAACCAATAACATGAACCAACCATACTTTAGAACCTTCAAGAGAAATCTGAAGTAAAAGAACCAATAACCTGGGACATTTAGAACTAGAATTTATTTCTGCTTCACTTTATGCCCTTCCACTTCCTTGTGCTAAATTACGCTTTATTGTGTAAAGAAGAATGAGACTGAAGAATGAGACTCAGCAACACCTACATTTGAATACAAGTCTAGCCTCCGGACAGATGCCCCATTGCAATCTTACTAAATGTTTTGTTTTGAACTTATCAGCTCTGAATTGCGTTGCCTCTTAGGTTCCTGCTGCCTCCATGAAAGTAATAGACGGACTTCAGTCATTATTTAACCCAGTGGTTCTCAGTAGGAATAATATCTCCTTCCAGGGGCATTTTAGAAATTTGTGGGTGCAATCTTTGAGTTGTTGCAATTACTGGGGATCTGACTGGTATTTAGTGGGTGGGAGTCAGAGATACTAGATGCCCTATAATGTGTGGGACAGCTGCCCAAAATGAATACTTATCTCTCATCCTCTGTAACTTGCAAATATCCCTTAAAGATCAGTGGTTCTCAAACTTTAGCCTACATCAGAATCACCTGGAGGGCTTGTTAAAGCACACTCCCAGTTTTTGATTCAGTGGGCCTAGGATGGGGTCAGGCAATTTGCATTTCTAACAAGTTCCCAGGAGATGCTGATGTTGCTGGTTCAGGGACCACACTTTGAACTATAGCTCTAGATAGGTAGTTATGTAGGTGGGAAATCTAGATTTTTCTGAGTCAGAAAACTAGACCCATTTTATGTATAAAAAGCTATTTTTGCATGGTTTTTATATACACTGAATATGCTAGTGCTATTTAAGAGATTTAAACTTCATTGTGATCAGGCTTTAACAAGAGTTGTTTTAACATTTTTGAAAATCCTATCACCAAAAATTAGTCATTACCAGGGTCAATGCCAGCACCAAATACCACACACCCTTCTCTGCCTGCACGTACAGATTTCACAAGTAAATATGTAACAGGAGATTCGAAACTTCTTTTAATAAACTTAGAACCAAATATCATTCAATTAGTAAAGAGATATAAAAATCAGAGATCTCTCTGCATTTCATTAATGTAAATTGTTTCAAAATATTTATATACACCCTATTACAGCACAGATGTAAAAATTATATATTGAAATCATTAACTTGAGTATGCTAGTTGGTTTTTAATCTTAGTCTAATATTATTCTCAGAGATCTATTGTGCGTCTCTACATCCTTGTCATTACTGTTTATTTTTCCAATCTGTCTTCTATGCCCACCACATGTCAAAATATACAGTTTCTAGGTCCTTTCAGGTATTCGAGGCCTATAGAAGGATTACAAGATAGGGCATACTTTTTCTATTGCTACCATTTTCCATGTCATAAAATAAAGAATTATTTGGATATTACACTAAAAGATAAGGCCCATTTCATTGGAAATTATAATATGCTCCCTCATTGTATCTATTTATCTGTCTCTAATTTGCCTTGGCGTGTTAACTTGTTTTCAGTTAAGGTCATTTCTCTCTTTTCCCTACCATATACAGATAAGTCTGACCTGCTTTTATTGCTCTTCTTTTATTTTTCTATATTTCTATAGAATGGCTTCTGATCACCTGATAGACACCAGGCGTTTGGATAAATCCAAACATTCACTGTAAGCAGGTACAATTTTATGACCATGTCAGTATGTCCTTCTGTAGAGTCATACCTGAACATTTGCCTGTTGAAATACACATATTATTTTATTAGAAATTCCTTTTCTTAAAATTTGTCTTTTTTAAAGATAGGTCTTTTTACCTATGTTGCTGGTAATCATACCTGTTGTAGGTTCTATTGTATATGAACTTCATTTCAGGAATAAAGAGGACATTAGAAATATTTGTTATAAAAGGGGATGCTGGCTGTGATAAAGCTGAGAACACTGACCTAGTCCAATCTCTCCAGTTATTTTTGTGTAAATGCAGTTTCACAGGGAAAAATAAGTATATTTACCTGAAAACCCACAACTATTTAAAATCTGTGTTTACCAATTTCAAATCCAATGATCCTACAACCAGAATAAAAATAATGTAGCTGTTTTGTCCTTTTCCTCTTTCAGTGTAGAAGGCAAGAATTTGAGTACAGAGATTTATGTAATCTCTGATCATGGATTATAACAGCAACTGAATTTTCTTCATGGCTTCAGGTATAATGCTTCTAGGGAAAAGTTTACGTATTGGTTTTCTCCATCTAAAATCTATACCTCCACAGGTTCTTATTTGAGCCAAAGAAATTGTGTTGTAGATGATCCCTTTTTCATTATAGCATACCTTTGCTCTGCCTTCAAATGCAGGAAATTGGTTCAGGCAACATTTTGAAAGGGATACATTTTCCAGGAAAAGGCACAGAAATGGAGGCAATCATCTTTAACTGACAGAAAAGAGTGGTGAACTCAGAAAGGCTGAGAACTTAATCAGTACTGAATCAGACTAAGCACGATGAAGTACCAGATCATTAGATAGCAGCTTTCAAAAGTGCAATACTTACAATCCAGGAGGAGCCTGGGTGCTTCGAAAGCTTGGCTCGGCAATTATTAAGCGCTCCCACTGCACACATCATGGATTGCTGAGAGCTGGTCAAAAGTTTACTACCACAGGATGCAGTAATTGAATATGTCTTTGTATGTGACCTGGGGAAATTAATCATTTTCAGCAGCTTATATATTTTAAACTTATTACTTTAGCCTTCCGCAGAATCAGTGCCACCGCATTGGTTTTATTGCTGTTATTTTTGTTGTTATTATTGTTTTATGGTTATAGTTTCGGTTGTTTGTTGTTTTATGTTGCTCTCTCAGCAATAGGGTCATTCTAAGGAAGAGTGCCATGAAATTAGGGCAGGGAAAAGCTTTAATCATTCTAAGGAACCACAGAATTTTGTTTTCTTCTCTCTGATCATAAGAAAGGTGTAACACATCTAGGCTCTGCTTTCATCTTCTCTGCCAGAAAACTCGGAGCCCAATTTGGAATACAACTACAGGAAATATTTGGGCCTTCATTGTAGGCATATTTGTCTTTTCTTTCCCACCCTTCTAATTTTTTTCTATTTTATTGTGATTTTATTGAATTAATTGTTGTTTTAGTCTACCTGGAATCCTCTCTTGAAGGATATTGGAGGGTGGACAAATAGACTTGCTTATGTAGGATCATAATGATTGTCCTATAGGCAACTACTTTGATTTCAATTGTATGAGATTTTGTTTCCCTTTTAAAGTTTCCAGTTGCCCAGAACCTGAGAAAGAGATATACTTTCTTAGGAAGAGTGAATACCTGAGAGTATTTGGTTGGAGCATTCAGAAAAGATACCCAGGGAAGAAACATGAAGTAACAGAATAGATTTTATATCTAATGAAAGAATACTCTAGAATAAAATTACAGTAAATTAACAAAGATCTTGACTCTGAAACTTTGCAACTCCTTTAAGGAAAGCCAAGGTTGTCATGAGAGAAAGTAACAGGATTGTTAGTGGAACTGTCTTTGAAGAACATTCCAGGCAGAGGATAGAGGTCTCAAGGTGGGAGAGCACTTGATGCATTTGAAGAATAGACAAAATCAGGGTGGCAGAAGTATAATGAGCAAGAGTAAAAGTAGTATAAAATTAAGTTAAAGATCTGGACACAGGGAGGGTTGAAAAACGACAGTGGCATAATCTGATTTGCATTTAAAAAGTATTACTTTGGCCTCCATGTATAGAATAAACTGTGTATTGAGACGAGGAAGGTGGGTAAGAGAAGAAACACATAGGAGACTGTTGCAGCACTCCAGGTGCGAGACGACGATGGCGAGGACTGCTGTAGTATCTGCAAAGGTGGAGAGAGGGGGTTGGATTCCGGATGTCTTTTGGAGACAGAGTTGACTTATCATGGGGACAGAATGAATACAGGATAAGAGAATAGAATGTCTAAAAATAATTCTCTGGTTTTTGGTATGAACATCTGAATGGACTGTGTTATTTAATTTGATGGGAAGGTGGAGGACATTGTGGGAATAGGGTAGGAAAAGTGATGATTGGTTCTGTTGAGGGTATACTAATATTGACATGCCTAAGAGGAGATGCCAAGTAGTTCATTGGATAAATAAGCCTGACGTTCATATATGAAGTAAAGATATTCATTCTGGAGTCAATGTCATGTACATGGTTTTTAAGGTCATAGTACTGAATGCTGTCACCTAGTGAGAGAGTGTAGAAAAAGAAAATGTAGAACAGAGCCCCATCTATTTTCCTCCTTTTACTCCTTCTCTCCTAGGAACAAGCTAAGGGGAAAAAAATATAAAGAAACTTGTGTCCTATCAGGTCCTGGGATTGTGACTGAGTGGGTCATAATTCCTCATCACTCACCTGTTATTTCTGCAAATTCTGTTAATTGATTCAATGGTGGATTTCCTTGATAACTGGATTTTAACCTTATAAAACCTTATCTCATGGAGGTTCCATTTTGTCATGTTTTTGCTTTTGCTTTTTTGCATTGCACTTCCTACTCATTTCAGCAGGGAAAATACCCAAAATCCGTAATTCTAATTTTGATGACAATAATTGTCATCATTGTCTTTGGACAAAATGAACAAAGACCACAGAGTCAGAAAAAAACATCAGGAGAAAGGAGTCACAACAATATAAAGGAAATTTAAAAAATAGATTTATATGAAGTTTTCAGTATTTACAGAATATGTTCATCTATGCTTTTCCTATAGCAAATATTTGGGGTAGGGTTATCTGACATGTCCCAATATCTCAGGTATCATGTAGACACTGGAGATAGGGATAAGCCTTCAAAGAGCTTATGCTGTGTTATAATGTATTGTACTTTATCTTTCAGAATAGTATACACTTTTTTTTTAGCCACCATTTAACAGGTACAGCAGTAAGGCTAATCTGTCCGGCAACACACAAAAATTGGAAGAATTAGTATAAAATTTTATATAATAGCTGGGTTTAAGAGTTGAGTTATTGGGTTCTCTCTCTCTCTCTCTCTCTCTCTCTCTCTCCATATATATATATTTAGTAGGCAGAATCTGGAGTTGTTTTATAGAATAAAACCCCATTTTATAAAATTAAACAGATTTCTCAGTTACAGCCAGAGTCATTACAAACTAAAATCCATATCATTTAAAAATAAGTCCAGAAGAATGAGGCACACAGTGCTTTCAATCTTTTCTAAATATAACAGAAGAGTTTCATTTACATCTTCAAAAAATGTTAAATGAGACTTTACACCAAATTAATTTTGAGGAAAGAAAAAGAAAAGGATATTTTTTTGAAAATTGAAAGACAATGTAAAATCCTGCTCTAAAAGAGGTCCCTGTACAATTAGGTTTAGTACATCACCTGACTGTGTGGTTGGAGTCATCCTTTAATAGAGATGAAAAAGAGGAATCTGGTCTAGTCCTAGGATAATGGCTAAGTGTTCAGTAGGGATGGATGTTAAGTACTCTGGTTTATTACATTCTGTTTATTGCATTTTTGAATACCTTAAAATGACAATTTAATATAGCTGAAATTATAAGGGGTGTATTTTCTGCCAGCCACTTTTTAGTGAAAACCTGTGAGATATGACTAGGGATCAGAGGTTAAGTCTTTATTACATATGGAAACTAGAATGAATTTCTAAAAATGAAAGGGCAACTCCCAGCTGTGAAGAGTTTTATGTTTGTTTTTAACAGACTTTTTACTCCTAAGCCATGACTCGTATTTAAGGGTTCCCCACTTCAGAACAGACCCTTGAGGCAGGGAGTTTTAACTCATAAATTTAAGCAAACATTGATTTGTTGCAACTTTTGAAGAAGTCATAAATATAAGCTTTATGTGACCTTAGCCAGGATAGGGAAATACTGGTCAATCATGAAACACTGACTTAGTGGAGGATAAGAACCTTCAATAGAATATCACAGCCAAGAAAAAAATTTCACCTGATGAGGTGTCTTTATAGGAAAAATAAATACAAAATATTATATTTCCTGGCTTTAAAAAATAAGAACAGGAAACATAAAGCCTGTATCTTTTAACTCTCACTGTTATGGGATGATTCAACCAAAAAAAAATATGTTACTGATATTTAAGGGAATGGGGGGAAACAGAAGCAAAAGAAAAAAAAGATGAGTTAAACAAGAGGGTGAAGCTGGAGATAGAGGAGAGAATCCAACTAAGAAGCAGGAAAGAGAGAGGAGAAAGAACCAGATGCTTGAAAACACAGAATGTGTTTATCCTTAAGATTAGGTTTTGCTGAACATAACAGAAGATGCCAAAATAGCAGTGGCTTGAACAAAATAGATATTCATTTCTCTCTCACATAAAGCCTAAGCAGGCAGGACAGCTCTGGCCACAGCCATCAGCGATTCTGGCTCAGTCAGTCACATTGCCCTGCCCACCATAGTATGGTACCATGTACTCCAAAATGGGTGCTCACATGCTCCTCCATCAAGTCCATATTCTAACCACTCTTTGGGAGTAAGGGATAAAGAAAAACATGGCTTCTTCCGTTAGTCAAGTTTCCTTGAAGTTGTACACTTTCCTTAGTCATTTGGCCAAACCTAGATGTAAAGGAGTCCAAGAAATGTAAAAGTTATTTCAAGTTTAAAATTGGCATTTCTATTACCAAGTAAAAAGGAAAGAATGGATATTTCTATAGACAATTTAATACTCATTTACCCCATAACCCATCATTTATTCATTTTTGTCTGGGATCACACAAATTAGGGTTTTTTGAAGTTATAACAAACTAATATCTCTCAATTCTTCTAGACAGTCAAATTTTTCTGTTTCTATGTTTAATCATTAAATAATATTTTGGAAGTCAATTTGTATCTTCCCATGAAATATTGAAATTTTTCTTCAGATTTGGGAAGGAATTACTTGAGATTTTAAAATTTATTTTGAGGCTTTTATATTATTCAGTCAATTTACTATGCTCATATCCTTAATATTTTCTTTCTCCCACAATTCCAATTTATAATAAGAATCTGTTGGTATGATTAGTTAAGGCATCCAAACTTCATGTATTCTTTCAAAAAAGACAAATTATCAAATGTAATTAAGTTGTTATTCCTTTGTAAGGCACTGCCTGTAAAAAGAAAATTAAGGAGAAAATGTCATTTTAAATCCACAAGCCCTTATTTAGAATTAAGGAACTAAAAGCTCTTCCTCCTATTGTGAATGACTCTAAAATAATAATGTGTCAAAGAAAAAATACACTAAGAATTGCATTTTTGTAGTATTTACCAATATTGAAATGCATAATCAAATTCTGATAAATAGGATGCTACAGGACTTCCAAGGCTAGGTCATAAACGTTGATATGGTTTCTATCTGGCTCTCTCTTTCTCCAGGACATGAATGTTTGTATCCCTGAGTTGCCACGTAAGAGTCCAGCTAGTCATGCCACCATGTTGGAGAGATTATGAGGAGAGATACATAGAGACAGAGCAAGATGCCCAAGAAGACCATCTTAGTTCTGGCAGAGACACTGAGGCTTGACATACCATCTCCTTTTCCAGAAACAGGTATGATCTAAGATGGGACTGTATGTGACAGTTTATTAAATCCGTTCATTTGCTAGCTATTTCTGCTGATTAACCTGATTAACTTACATTCATATATTGTGTAATGTTCTGAGATCCATCTCTGGAAAACTCAACATATGAGATCAAAAGCTAAAGACTTGGGTGTCACAGGCAGTGTGTTTATTTTCTTCAGAATATAAAGTTATAAAACATTTTGTTCAATGAACAAAGACTTTTTAAGGCTTTATGATTTAATTACTTACAACAAAGTCCTACTCTCTTTTGGAAGAGAAAGAAACATGACACATAGAGGAGATTTAAATCCAATGGAAATAGTAATGTGCAGTTCCAAAGCCCTTTATAGATATTATTTTATTCAAACGCCACAGCAGTTCTCTATTCCTACTCTAGAGATGAAGAAACTGAGGTTCAGAGAAGGTAAGTGTATCTCTGTTCAAGCATCACTTCCTCTACAACCACCCTGACTAAATCAAGTCTCTCTATTATGTTTATGGTACCATGTTCCTCTCCTTCATAGTGCTTATAACATTTACAATTTGAATTCATTTATGCGATTAGTTAAGTATTAAATTTGTTTTCTCCACAAGATTGTACATTTCACTGGAGCATGGACTGTGTTTCTTTTTGTTCACCATTGTAATCTCTAGCACCTCTCACATGACTAGTTTAGTGTAAGTATTCAGTAATATTTTATGAATGAATTAATGAAGCTATACTCTCCATTATTATTGAAATAACATCCAAAAAGCACCAAATCTTTGAAGTGAATCTGGACTTCCAAATCTGTAGCTCTTCAAATGTTTTGAAAGGACTTTATCTCGGGGCTATACATGATGAAAAATCATGAAATCTCACCAGATTTTTAAAATGCTCTCCCACTGAGCTAAAATTCAAATTTTTAAACTCAGTCACCCAAAAGAAACAGATAATTACTAATAAAACATAAAAGTAAAGGTTTGTTTCAAAGAAAATCTTTTCATTTATTCAATGATTTACGTATTTCTTTTCCAACAAATACTTTTTATACCTCCTTGTATTTAAAATCACATTAAGTGCTATAGAAAATACAAAATTAAACATAATATGCAATCCCCATCTCAGGGTCCTCATAATCAGTTTTAAGAGACTAGAAAAACATGCCACTTTTTGAAATGGAAGATGATAAATGATTGGGTTCCAGAAGTATTGTGCAGGGAATTAGTCCTATTAGGCATTCATTAAAGACTGAAGTTGTTAGATGTAGTTTCATGAAAAAGGCCAGAGAAACAGAATAAATCATGGATTTCTTGTGGAAACTGCACATATGGCTGAGGCATCTAATGGGTGGGTGGCAGTGCAGCTTGAAACGGGAATTAGGTGATAATGATGGAGGGGTAGGCAAAGAACCAATCATGAAGACCCTTAGCTTCTCTTAATCCTGAAACCTATTGGAAGCCATGGCATAATTTTCTCATTAGTAAGTCATCTTGGAACTAATGTAGATGATAGAATGGGATAGATTAGGGTGGCGATGGCTTATAGGAGACAATGAGATAAGCTATGAGTATTCTAGATAATATAGCTATGAAACATCAGAATATAGAAGTTATAGTTCTTGGGTATTGAGAGAATACCATGAGGTGGGAGGAGTTGAGTAGGTTGTGAAAACATAGTATAAGTCCTGGGATTCTTGTTTCAGAGGTTGGGAAGAAGATGGTGCCATTTATTGAAGAACAAAAAGAATGGTAAAGCATGCAAATTTATGAGAGTGGATAAATCATTCAGTTTATATACATATGAAACAAGCTAGTAGTGGAAATGCGATGGTAAATATCCATGTGGCAGTTGAAATTTAAAAAAATAAAATAAAATAGAAAAAAATATAAATAGACTGCACAAGCAAAAGGATTGATACAAAGTGGAGCAGGAAGAGTGAAGACACAATTTGAACATCATCAACACATGGAAGGTACTCAATGGCAACTTTAGAGTGAGTTACACAGGGTCAGTATGTATCAATAGTTTGAGAAGATCATAAAGATGAGGACATAATTGGAAAATACCAAGAGTTACAGCTTGAACAGAACTAGAGGAGATTGAGAAGGATTGGCCCAGATATGTGAAGAAAAACTGGTGAGACTAATGTCACCCAAACCCGGGGAGGACAGACTGTGCAAAAGAGGAAATAGTTAACAGTGTCAAGTGCTACTGAAGTTCAAATAACATAAGAATGGAAAATAAAGAGGTTGAATTTGGCAATTAGGAAATTATTGGTAACCATTGTGAAAGCAATTACAGTTGGGTGACAGATGCAGAAGGTAGGTTTCACTGGGTTGAAATGGAACTGGCAGTTGAGGAAACCAGTTCTTCAGTGAGAAGAGATTAATTTTCAAAAAGTTTGTCTATAAAGGCAAGGTGAGATATAAGCTAGTGAGGACTGTGTGGCAAAAGGAGGGTCTTTTTATTTTAATATGGCGGAACTGAGAAGATGTATTTGATGGTGGGGGTAGGGGGGTTAGGTACAAACTGAATTAACAAGATTCTTAAAGAATTTGGAATGGATGGGATCCAAATTACAGGTAGAGATATTTGTTTTGAACAGAAGACTGAAATTGAAGGAAAGTTGTTGAATGTGGGACTCAATGTCATAAATTTGTAGGAGATGGCAGAGGAAATTCCTGCCTGGTGCTCTCAATGTTCTCAGTAAAACTGAAGGTACAACAGAAAAGATTCAGCAGTAGGTGAAACAAGAAAGGGAAAAATGAATTGGTGGACAAGAAGCACAGAGTTGTACAGGGTGGGAGGAATGAGGAGGTAGAGAAGATGAGGATCTTCTATATTGAACGTTGGCAGAGTTGATATTAAAAATACTTACCTAATAGAGCATGAATCCTATCAATCAGAGTGGACAGCACTCAATCAAGAATGTTGGAATTGGGTCTTGGAACCTCTTTCTGGGCCAGATTTTAACCCTTCCTTTTATCTTGGGGAGGTCCAAAATGGTCCCACCATAGTGGCTTTGTTAGCTAAGTCAGTGGGTATGGGGAAGCCTTGAAATAGCAGTTATTTTTCAAATTGTGTGCATTTATTTCATTACTTTGACAATTGGTGTGGTCATACCTGTACAGTGGTCCCTTGGTGTCTGAGGGACACTGATTCCAGGACCCTTGACAGATACCAAGATGTTCAGATCCCTTATATAAAATAATGTAGTACAGCTGGCCCCCCATATCTGCGGGTTCTGCCTGTGTGGGCAGAGGACCAACTGTACATACTGACTCAATATCAGTCTTTGGTAGTGGCCAAGGAAAACAAAGACAGTCAGGCCTCCATATTTTGGTTTTAATATGCCAATGGGCAAAGAGGTACCATACACCACAGTTGTCAGTGTTGGTCTAGAAAAAAATGTTGATTTTCAGTTCACTGATTAATTCAAGATCTTTGCTCCAGATTCCAAATAGACAGTTGGTGAGAAAGGTTTTTTTTAATTTTATGACTCACCAAAGTTTATCTCTGGATGGAGGGGATTGAAATAATAAAGTCATAGTCATAATAGTAGACATTTCTTATCTACCCCACCTCAACCAGACATTCCCACAGTTACACTCTAAAGCTTGTGATTATCAAGTATATCATTAGCACCAAAGTTTTTATTTCTAGCATCCTACCCTAGGATAAATATATCTTGATGTCTTAGCATATTCCTTCTATATTCCCACTCTGAGATTATTTGACTACATTGGGACCTTCAACACACTGACTCTACCATTCTTTTTTTATTATTCACTCTCCTAACCCATGTCCTCACTTGCTTCTTACCCAGCTTACACTCCATAACCCAGCATTAAAATAATCCTCTTGCATGTATCTGCATTTTCTTTCTCTTCCTCTCCCTCTGAAGAACTTACAGTGTAAAACCCCTACTCCTATTAATCAAAATTTACCTGCTTCTTCCTCTGTACTTGAGCAGCTAAACGTATTGGGAGAAAAAAACACAATGATGCTAATTTGTCACACTTTAATAAATTCCACATAAAATCCTGTAGCACATTTTACCATTGCTGGACAAACCTACATTTCCCTAATTTATTTACTCTCCCGCTCTACCATACTTCTAACCATTTCCCATACTTCCTTTCCTCCTGCTTTCTCCTTCTCACTTTCAGCTGATGCCCTTATGTCTCACTTCACTGATGATGCAACATATACAGCAAAAACTGCATGGAGTCAAATTAGCCTTGAAAATTTCTTGGAATGTTCCACATTGGAGATTGATACATCCTCTCATAAGAAGTCTAATAAAACCAGTTTTTCCTCTGGCATTGAAGCTTTCCTTAGTTTGGTATCAGATAAAGTATATAACCTACATTCACAGTCCATATTGTACCCAAAATATCTGTCTTTAGACATTATAATCATCCTTTCTACAGCTAGATGCTCACTCTATGAGAGCTATGTGGGAAATGACCTCAGCTGGGAAAGGATCATATTCACCTCTCCTACCTCCCTCTCTCACCCTGGAGCTTAAGTTCATGGAATGAAGTGGTAGGACAAATATTTATACTATATAAACGTGTATTTCTATAGCTTTTTAATCTCATGTTTTGGAGAGTTGGAGCTGCTGAATGTGAAATGTTAATTCACATTATATAACAGATGTATGATGTGACCCCACCGAAAAATAAGATCCATTTTCTGGTTCTTGTTAAATTTGGTAGTCTATTTAAAATGCTTAACACAGTGCCTGGCATCTAGTAAACAATAAATGTTAGTTGTTATTAGTAGTGTTAATATTCAAGTGTTAATGTTACAGCCAAGTGGAGAGGACATATGAATATGAAGATAAATGGTGGCATATGATAAATACTAAATAACAATTATAGGTGCTTAGAGCAGAGTGATCACCATCAGATGCTTCCTTGATGATTAGATGTGAAATGTTACACATAAAAATGGGTGAGATTACAAGAAGAAAGCTAGTAGCTGTGAACCAACAGTTCAGATAAGATACAGGACAACATTGGTGATAATTTCTGGACCATTTCCAGAAAAATAAGCCACAAAATCAAAGTTTACATGCATATGTTTTATGGTTTTCAAGAAATATTTACCTTCATTCTCTGTCTCATTTAATCTTCATGGAACTTAGTTAATGGAAGGACAGGTATTCCTATCTTCATTCCGCTAATGAATAAACTGTCCATTGGAGAGTTTGTAATTTGCCTAGCTTCCTTCCACTCGGTGGTAGAGCCTGCACCAGAGCTACATAGTGGTCCTTCCGACTCTAAATCCAGAGCCTTAGCCATTGTATTCTTCCTGTTTAGCCTGCAACAGTAATTCAAAGAAAATAAAATGTGTTGCGATGGTGTCAGGCTTAATATATTGCTTGAAGTACTTTGTTGTGTCAACAAAGTCCATTTAAAAAGAATGTGAAAATCTTTAAAAGTTGTGTAACCACCAATACCGTTATCCCATTACCTAGACACGCTGGTATCATCTTAATTCAAATATTTGTAAGCAGAAAAGAGATGTTCATTTTTATTCACAATGCCTTTCCTATACCATCTGGAACAAGCAATTTCCTTTTGTGTGCCTTTAAACTGTGTTATAAAGAAATTAATTTTACCCTGAGGGCTTTCACTGTGAATCTCACAACTTTCCTTCTGGTTATTTCTCAATTTCATCATCAGTAACAAATCGTTCTTATAGGGGGAATTGTGCTTGTCAATTTTTCTAGTTTAGCCTATCAGATTTCTCATTAGGTCTTGCCACTAACAAATGCCTTTGTTTTCTTTCCAAAGTTGTCGGCAGCTATTATAATTATTTTATCATAAGAACACAATTTAATTTGGTGTGTAAGTATTAATTGGAAAATTACCTTTTCAAATTAGTTTAAAATGAGAACGATTATGTTTACTGTCACTTAGACAGTGGCAAATAAAAAAGAGTCAATTCAACTAAATATATATATTAATATATTAATATATATTAATAATTAAAATATAAATATCTGTCTTGTAATTGTTTAATTGCATATTTCTTGCAGAGTTTTTGTGATGACTTCAACAGGTGATTAGAAAAATCTGCTGATGCATAACCTCAGCGTCCTAAAGATCAGTGGTCTTTGGGAGATGAAAGACAAAATAATAGAAAAGTGCTATCACTTTTATTAATTCTTTCTTGAGTCACTACTCTAAATTGGGCTCAGGTTTTTCATCAGGGACATAAAGGTAGACAAAGCACAGCTCCTGGCTTCAAAGAGGTCAGTCTAAAATGTCAATATCAACAACTACCAGTTAGTCAACATTTTCTGAGTAATGAACAGAACTGCAGGTTTTTTCACAAAGTACATAACTATTTTCTCATTGAAATATCATATCAACCCTGGAAGGAAAACACGTTGTAAATAATGTGAAATTCACAGAACTCACTTATTAAAGGTTACACTAGACCTAGGAAGTAACAGATGGATTCAGGATGTGAACTGATTCAGTCTCTTTGTCTCTGTCTCTGTCTTCTCTCACTACGATGAGATAAGAGCCATACTGGTGGTGCAGCCACCATGGTACAGAAGCCCAGAAGAATCACTGCCTCACCTTTCTTGGCCAGTGCTGCTAAGAAAGACCTGACCTTGAGTTAGTCAAAGAAAACCCTATACTCACTGAGCTTACCAGTTTTCTAACACACACTGTCATTAGAACACATCCCAGAGACAATGTTGTCCATGGCATCCCTCTTAACAAATCATCAGGCATTACTGAGGCTTTTGGTCAAAGCTTCCAGATGTCATTCTGCTCTGTCTAAGCCTAGAGCCATGACCACTTAAACTCCCACTGCAGTATCATAACCAATCTTTAGTTCAGGTAAACAGGCATTTTTGAGCCCCAGCTCTTGTGCCAGACACTGAACTGGGAGATGGCGTAAATGGAAAATTGACACATGATGTCCACCCTCAGAAATTCTAAGGGAGAATGCACTACAAGCTCATTTTTGATGAGGATGAAGAGCACAATAGAAATCTATTTGGAGATAAATGGCAAAAAATGTTTTCTTTATTAGAAATGTCCAAAACTTAAACATTGTCAGATGTACAAGAATGTTCTGCCTTGGTTGGCATCGGGTGGAGTTTAGGAGGGGCATCTAAGTAAAGAAAGTTTAAACATTTAAGACAATTTCTAAAAATATTTATTTAAAAATTGAATTAGAGAGGCATCTCTTCAAAGTACAGACTGAAGTAGGCAGATTAGATTTAAAACCTAGTTTAATTGTATCAGTTTCAAACTTTGGTGCCAAATCATTTATCTACTTCTCCTCGACTCAATTTCTTCAACCAAAAAAAAAAGTTAATAATGACATCTATGTTTTCTTGCTGTATGTGTAATGCTAGAATAAGATAATGTGTTAAGTGCTTAGCACAGTATCTAGCATATATTATCGAGGCAAAGTGTAGACATGTAAGCTGAGAATTTGTATTAAAATTTTCAAGATACATGTAATTTACCTTCATAGATTCTGAGTCATGTAGGGTCAGAATATAAGATATTGGGTTGTTTTGACAATTATTTTAGATAAATGTATCAAATATTTATATGTGAAAAAGGGATTAGAACTCAGAAATGCTAGCTTTTGTAGTCCTGTGATTTATGAAGCATCAGATAATGCTGCTTTTTGTTTTTTTAATCGCAGGGTTGTTATGAATTTTTTAAGCTGGAGACCTCACATACTCAAAGTAAACCCACGTATACATGCCTTAGACCAGCATACCCTTATATGCTGATGTGAGTGCATCATAGTTTTTCTGTAAATGCCTGTGGCGCTATTTGAGATGTGGGTTTCTCACAGCAGGAACCATGACTTCTCTCTTTGAATCTTTAGTGTCCGATACATAGCAGTTGCTCAGTAAATACTGGTTGGAGAGAAATTGATAACTTTTACCCATTTAAACATTATACATTTCATTTTGTCTGATATATACGTACAGGATATAACTCAGTTTCTAATCACAACATAATAGTGAGAAGTACTGAGAAAATCACACAGTTGGGGAATTTGATGCGATTACTGTACTTTAAATTCACGAACACTGTGATCATCGGCCTCTGATAGATATTCACTTACACTCTGCAACCCTACTATGTTTCTCCAAGAAGCTTATTTTTCCGTTATCTACTCAGCAATGTACTTTTCATCATTTTCACCTCCCCCCACAACCACTTTATTGTGGTTGTCTTGCCTCATAATTCACAGATAAAATAGAAGAGAAATTTGGGGAACCCCTCCTCTTCCTATTGCTAAGTCAACAAACCTACCTGACTCTGCGTCTATCTTCTTCTACCCTCCGGATGCAATGGAGATGGTATCTCCCTCGCCATGCCCAGCCCAGTCATTCCTACACATGTATTCTGAATCCCTTTGACGCTCACCTTTTCAAGGACTTTGCTTCCTGATTGTTCTCCCTCTCTTCTGCATCCTCCATTGCTCCTTCTATACTGAATTATTCCTACTGGCATACAAAGATTGTCCACCATTGCTCATCTTTGAACAATATTTCCTTACCTCCTCTTTCCCTGTTCCCCATTTCTCTGCTCCATTCATAGCCAAGCTTCTTACAAGAATTGTCAGCACTCACTGTCTACACTTCTCCCAGCTGCTCACTCTTCGATTCATTGCTGCTTAGCTTCTGTCCCCTCCATTTCTCTAAAACTATTCTTGTCAAGGTCTCCAGTGCTTTCTGTTCTCACTAGACCTTCAACAGTGGACCATTCCTTCATGAAATACTCTTCTTTCTTTGGATCTACAATACCTCTTTGTCCTGACTTCTCTCTCTGCATACTCCTTCTGTCTCCTTGATCTTTCTCCATTCTACAACCTTCTCTTCTCTCTACATCCTTTTGCTAGGTGATCTCATCCATTCCCATGACTTTAAATATCACATATGCAGCAACAATTCCCCAGTATATATCTGTAGCCAAACAGTTTTTTCTTGCCTCTGACCCCATGAATCTAAATCCATTTAACATATAAAAACACAGAACTTCATGTTTTTCCCTTTAAGATTTATTCTTTCATCTATCTTGCCTATATCAAAAAACTGGCATGACATCCACACGAGCACTAAAGCCATAAGTCTAAACATCATTGTTAATGCCTCCTTCTTGTTCATCTTTTATATGCAATCTGTCAACAAATACATTTTTATCTTGAAAATGTATCCCTTCCTCTCCTTCCCTGCTACCATCCAGCATCAGGTCACTATCATCTCCTACCTGGACGTCTGCAATAATCCTCCTACTGAGGCACTGTGCTTTCTTACTTTACCCTTAGTCCCCAATGCCTTCTTCACACATCAGCTAGTAATTTTGTGTAAAAACCCAATCAGATTATGAGACTCCTCTGCTTAAAACCCTTCTATGTAGTTCCATTTTGTTTAGAATGAAGATAAATTGCTTATGATGGCCCAGAAAGAACATTATGATCTTATTTACATCTATCAGCTCATTTCCAGTCATTCCCTGCCTTGCTCAGTATACTTCTTTCAATCCATAGGACCAACAAGCTCATTCCTGCTATAGGGGCATTCTGTCTCTGGAATGCCCTCCTTCTTGATCTTTATATGGTTAAATACTTCACATCCTCAAATACTGCTTTCTCAGAGAGAAACTTCAATCATTAACTGATCGTCTTACTAAGTAGCATTACTTGCGTCTCCTTAATCATCATAAAAAGCACCTTTTTCACTTATCATTTTCATTGGTCAAGTTCATCAGTTGACTTTCATGTTGCCAATCCAATGATCATTTCTTAATATTCTACTTGCTCATGCTATCAGCAGCATTTGACATGGTTTGTCAGTTCCTTTTCCTTAAAACATCTTACTAGCTTTCAGGTAGTGGTATACTGGAGCCCACTTTGCAAGAGACAATGTTAATTTTTTTGGAATTTTGCAAGCCTATTATTAAATAATTCGTAGCTTAAAATAGTCCATGGTAAAAGTATTTACACTAAAGACACTGGCAAGCGCTACAGATCAGGGCATTGCTCTTTTAGTTTTTCTCCTGCCTTGCAAAATTTTCCTGATCTTTCAATGTTGGAGTGCCCCAGGGCTATCAATTCTTGGACCTGTTCTCTTTTTTAGCTATACTCACCCTCTAGGGGATCTCATCCAGGTCCATAGTTGTTGATGTTGACAAAATTTATATCTACTTTTTGTTGACTACAAAATGTATATCTCTAGCTTTGGCCGTTCTACAGAATCTCAGATTCCATCTATCCCCAACCGCCTTGTTAACATCTTCATTTCAGTATCTAATCAAGCATTTCAAGCTTAATATTCCAAAAGCAAATAGTATGCCAGCTCTCCCCAAAAGCCCCTCCATGAGTCTTCCCCATGTGTCTGGCCAAAATCTTAGAGTTGTCTTGACTCTTTTCTTGCTCTTACACCCCATATCCAATCCATCAGCAACTCTTTCTACCTTCAGAATATACTCTGAATCTTGCCACTTCTCATCATCTCCACTGCTTTGAAGTACTATAATTTCTTACCAAAATTTTTTCAATAGCCTCCTAACTAGTATCTCTACTCCACCAGCCAACAATCTATTCTCCACTCATCAGCTCTAAGGATTCTTGTGGCTTTCTGCCTCATTCATTTTAAAATCCAAAGTAATCCCTAGAACCCATAGGTCATATCCAACATGGACTCTGGCTATCTCTCTGACTTTGTTAACCATCCACTGGCCTCCCCATTCCCTAGGCTCCAGACACAGTGGTCTCATTACTCTTCCGTTAAGTTCTAACAACCTTCAAGTAAGAGCCTTTGCTTTTCCATCAGGCTAGAATATTCATTGCCTGGATATCTGCAGGGTTCATTTCCTTCAATTCTTTACTCAGATGTCAGCTTATCGGAAAAGACTTCCATGATCACCCCCAATACTTCTATTTTCCGTTTATAGTCTTTAGCAAAATATGCTTTAATATTATATTATGTGTTTAGTGTGATTCCCTCCATTAGAATTTAAGCTCCAAGAGGGAAGAGACTTGGCCTGTTTTATTTACTACTGATTTCTCGACTTTTAGAACCATGCCTTGCCCTTAGTAATATTTACTGAGTAAATGATGACTAAAACATTTTTTGTGTGTGTACTTGTTTACTTTTGCTGGGATATAAGCTCCAGCTCCATGAAAGCCTACCAAAAAGATTATATACTGTCACAGAAGCTGTTGATAAACCCCTAACATACCTGCTTGATACTTCCACCCAATTTTCCCAACAGAACCAAACTCAACATGTCAGAAATGAACTCATCATTCTACACATCGAATCATGTCTTTCTGACTACTGTTTCCATTAGAGCAATGTAATCCTCTCAATCATGGAAATTTAAATATTTAAAGCCACCTTTCACCTTTCATTCTTCTCCCTTATTATTAGGTCTTACATCAACAAATGCCAAATTTTAAATTATTACTTCTGTGAGGACTCTGCCTCTTTATTCTCACTGCCACCACACTAGTTCAGACTTTAATCTTTGAACTGTTTCAATCATCTTCTAAATAATCTCTTGATTTTTATCTCTGAGTGATTTTTTATGCTATTATTAACTAATTAATCACTCTAAATCATATCTCTTGTACTCAAATCTTTAAATGTCTAAAATTATCTATTTTAGCTTCAGTGACCATATAATTTATTGTCCAAACAGGGACACTTTTGAGAGTGAAAGGGGCACTATTATTAATTCCACTGGGCCAGTAGGTATGGTCCAGAACTGTTCAGGAAGACTGTGGTCACTTTAACTTTCACAGGGACTGTCGGTTGCCTACTCAATAATCATGCCTCCCTTCTTCTTTCTGAAAGAAAAACTTTTTTTTCTGGAATTCACTCCTCCTCAACATAATTTAGTTGATACAAATTAAGTTGTCTTAGCTAACATGACTTTTGTCAGTAATTGATCTAGGAAGAAGCATGTGATGTAATTTTAGCCCATGAAATATGAAAGATAGTCTGCTTCAGGAAAGGAGATTTTTGAAAGATGTTTCTATACATGTATAAAGACGGTTCTTATTCCTCTGATGGTTCATGTCTTGTCCACATTTGATGCCTGGGACTATAATAGGCAACTTGTGATCATGAGGTAGCTGGCAGAGGACAAAGCTTCTATCCTAGATTTAGCAGAGAGAAAAATGAACAGAACTTGGTTCTTTGATGATATGGTTGAGATACTGAATTAACCAAACCCAGGATACCCTGAATCCAAAAGCAGGGTATTTTTCTGCTAAAGTGAGATAACAAATTTTCCTTATTGTTTAAATAAATTAAGGCAGAGTTTTCAGTTACTTGCTGCAGAAAGCATTCCCATTTGATGCAAGCTAAATACAAATCTCTCTTTCTGGCTTTCAAGATTCTTCAACTTATGTTCGTGTCCTCCCCAATCTACAACTTGTTTCAATACATTTCACTTATGAGCCAAACTGGAAGGCAGTAATCACTTTTTGGAAATATTCTTTGATTTCCCATGACCATATCTTTGTATAGGCTGCCCCTAATTTCAGAAACAACCTCTGTTCATTTGTGCATACTAAAATACTTAGGGCCCACTCCTCTCAGATATTATCTCCTCAGAAAGGTACCCTGATTCCTGAAATAAGTCTTATCTTTCTCTCTTTTGAATTCATGTTGCAATAATGAGCATACTTCTCTCATGATATAGATTTGACCCCATCCTCTAGTATTATGTACAATTCTTTTTTTTTTTAACATCTATATTGGAGTATAATTGCTTTACATTGTTGTGTTAGTTTCTGCTGTATAGCAAAGTGAATCAGCTATATGTATACATATATCCCCATATCCCCTCCCTCTTGCATCTCCCTCTCCCCCTCCCTATCCCACCCCTCTAGGTGCTCACAAAACACCAAGCTGATCTCTCTGTGCTATGTGGCTGCTTCCCACTAGCTATCTGTTTTACATTTGGTAGTATATATATGTCAGTGCCTTCGTCTCAGCTTACCTTTCCCTTTCCCCATGTCCTAAAGTCCATTCTCTATGTCTGTGCCTTTATTGCTGTCCTGCCCCTAGGTTCTTCAGAATTTTTTTTTTTTTTAGATTCCATATATATATGTTAGCATACGGTATTTGTTTTTCTCTTTCTGACTTCTCTCTGTATGACAGACTCTAGGTCCATCCACCTCACTACAAATAACTCAGTTTTGTTTCTTTTTATGGCTGAGTAATATTCTGTTGTGTATATGTGCCACATCTTCTTTATCCGTTCATCTGTTGATGGACACTTAGGTTGCTTCCATGTCCTGGCTATTGTAAATAGTGCTGCAAAGAACATTGTGGTACATGTCTCTTTTTGAATTATGGTTTACTCAGGGTATATGCCCAGTAGTGGGATTGCTGGGTCATATGGTAGTTCTATTTGTAGTTCTTTAAGGAACCTCCATACTGTTCTCCATAGTGGCTGTATCAATTTACATTCCCACCAACAGTGCAAGAGGGTTCCCTTTTCTCCACACCCTCTCCAGCATTTATTGTTTCTAGATTTTTTGATGATGGTCATTCTGACTGGTGTGAGATGATACCTCATTGTAGTTTTGTTTTGCATTTCTCTAATGATTAATGATGTTGAGCATTCTTTCATGTGTTTGTCGGCAGTCTGTATATCTTCTTTGGAGAAATGTCTATTTAGGTCTTCTGCCCATTTTTGGATTGAGTTGTTTGTTTTTTGATATTGAGCTGCATGAGCTGCTTGTATATTTTGGGGATTAATCTTTTGTCAGTTGCTTCATTTGCAAATATTTTCTCCCATTTTTAGGGCTGTCTTTTTGTCTTGTTTATGGTTTCCTTTGCTGTGCAATTAAGTTTCATTAGGTCCCATTTGTTTATTTTTGTTTTTATTTCCATTTCTCTAGGAGGTGGGTCAAAAAGGATCTTGCTGTGATTTATGTCATAGAGTTTTCTGCCTATATTTTCCTCTAAGAGTTTTATAGTGTCTGGCCATAAATTTAGGTCTTTAATCTATATTGAGGTTTTTTTGTATATGGTGTTAGGGAGTGTTCTAATTTCATTCTTTTACATGTAGCTGTCTAGTTTTCCCAGCATCCCTTCCCTTATTGAAGAGGCTATCTTTTCTCCGTTGTATATTCTTGACTCCTTTATGAAAGATAAGGTGACCATAGGTGTGTGGGTTTATCTCTGGGCTTTCTATCCTGTTCCATTGATCTCTATTTCTGATTTTGTGCCAGTACCATACTCTCTTGATTACTGTAGACTTGCAGTATAGTCTGAACTCAGGGAGCCTGATTCCTCCAGCTCCGTTTTTCTTTCTCAGGATTGCTTTGGCTATTCGGGGTCTTTTGTGTTTCCATACAAATTGTGAAATTTTTTGTTCTAGTTCTGTGAAAAATGCCATTGGCAGTTGGATAGGAATTGCATTGAATATGTAGATTGCTTTAGATAGTATAGTCATTTTTACAATGTTTACTCTTCCAATCTAAGAACATGGTATATCTTTCCATCTGTTTGTATCATCTTTAATTTTTTTCATAAGTGTATTATAGTTTTCCACATACAGGTCTTTTGTCTCCTTAGGTAGGTTTATTCCGAGGTATTTTATTCTTTTTGTTGCAATGGTAAATGGGAATGTTTCCTTAATTTTTCTTTCAGATTTTTTCATAATTAGTGTATAGGAATGCAAGACATTTTTGTGCATTAATTTTGTATCCTGCTACTTTACCAAAGTCATTAATTAGCTCTAGTAGTTTTCTGGTAGCATTTTTAGGGTTCTCTATGTATAGAATCATGTCATCTGCAAACAGTGACACTTTTACTTCTTCTTTTCTGATTTGGATTCCTTTTATTTCTTTTATGTCTCTGATTGCTGTGGCAATCAAACTAAAGAAATATTTTTTCTGATATGAGAATTGGTACTCCAGCTTTCTTTTGATTTTTATTTGCATGGAATATCTTTCAAAACTATGTTGAATAATAGTGGTGAGCGTGGGCAACCTTGTCTTGTCCCTGAACTTAGTGGAAATGGTTTCAGTTTTTCACCACTGAGAATGTTGTTGGCTGTGGGTTTGTCATAAATGGCCTTTATTATGTTGAGGTAAGTTGCCTCTATGCCTACTTTCTGGAGAGTTTCTATCATAAATTGGTGCTGAATTTTGTTGAAAGCTTTTTCTGCATCTATTGAGATGATCATACGGTTTTTACCCTCAATTTGTTAATATGGTGTATCACATTGACTGATTTGTGTGTATTGAAAAATCCTTGCTTTCCTGGGATAAACCCCACTTGATCATGGTATATGATCCTTTTAATGTGCTGTTGGATTCTGTTTGCTAGTATTTTGTTGAGGATTTTTGCATCTATGTTCATCACTGATATTGGCCTGTAGTTTTCTTTTTCTATGACATCTTTGTCTGGTTTTGGTATCACGGTGATGTGGCCTTGTAGAATGAGTTTTGGAGTGTTCCTCCCTCTGTTACATTTTGGAAGAGTTTGAGAAGAATAGGTGTTAGCTCTTCTCTAAATGTTTGTTAGAATTTGCCTGTGAAGCCATCTGGTCCTGGGCTTTTGTTTGTTGGAAGATTTTTAATCAGTTTCAATTTCAGTGCTTGTGATTGGTCTGTTTATATTATCTATTTCTTCCTGGTTCAGTCTCGGAAGGTTGTGCTTTTCTAAGAATTTGTCCATGTCTTCCAGGTTGTCCATTTTATTGGCATAGAGTTGCTTATAGTAATCTCTCATGATCCTTTGTATTTCTGCGGTGTCAGTTATTACTTCTCCTTTTTCATTTCTAATTCTGTTCATTTGAGTTTTCTCCCTTTTTTTCTTGATGAGTCTGGCTAATGGTTTATCAGTATTGTTTATGTTCTCAAAGAACCAGCTTTTAGTTTTATTGATCTTTGCTATCATTTCCTCATTTCTTTTTCATTTATTTCTGATCAGATCTTTATGATTTCTTTCCTTCTGCCAACTTTGGCGTTCTTTTCGTCTTCTTTCTCTGATTGCTTTCGGTGTAAGGTTACGTTGTTTATTTGAGATGTTTCCTGTTTCTTGAGGTAGGATTGTAGTGCTATAAACTTCCCTCTTAGAACTGCTTTTGCTGCATCCCATAGGTTTTGGGTCAACGTGTTTTCATTGTCATCTAGGTATTTTTTGAATTCCTCTTTGATTCAGGGATCTCTTTGTTATTTTGTAGCATATTGTTTAGCCTCCATGTGTTCGTATTTTTTCCATTTTTTTTTTTGCTGTAATTGATATCTAGTCTCATAGCATTGTGGTTGGAAAAGATACTGATACAATTTCAATTTTCTTAAATTCACCAAGGCTTGATGTTCCATGAGCACTTGAGAAGAAAGTGCATTCTGTTGTTTTTGGATGGAATGTCCTATGAATATCAATTAAGTCCATCTTGTTTAATATGTCATTTAAAGCTTGTGTTTCCTTATTTATTTTAATTTTGGTTGATCTGTCCTAGGTGAAAGTGAGGTGTTAATGTCCCCTTCTGTGATGGTGCTACTGTCGATTTTCCCTTTTAAGGTTGTTAGCATTTGCCTTATGTATTGAGCTGCTCATATGTTGGGTGCATAAATATTTACAATTGTTATATCTTCTTCTTGGATTGATCCCTTGATCATTATATAGTGTCCTTCTTTGTCTCCTGTAATAGTCTTTATTTTAAAGTCTATTTTGTCTGATATGAGAATTGGTACTCCAGCTTTCTTTTGATTTTCATTTGCATGGAATATCTTTTAACATCCCCTCACTTTCAGTCTAGATGTGCCCCTACATCTGAAGTGGGTCTCTCGTAGACAGTGTATATACGTGTCTTGTTTTTTTATCCATTCAGCCAGTCTATGTCTTTTGGTTGGAGCATTTAATCCATTTACATTCAAGGTAATTGTTATGTATGTTATCATTTTCTTAATTGTTTTGGGGTTGTTATTGTAGGTCTTTTCTTTCTCTTGTGTTTCCTGCCTAGGGAAGTTCCTTTAGCATTTGTTGTAAAGCTGGTTTGGTGTTGCTGAATTCTCTTAGCTTTTGCTTGTCTATAAAGATTTTAATTTCTTGGTCAAATCTGAATGAGATCCTTGCTGGGTAGAGTCATCTTGGTTGTAGCTTTTTCCCTTTCATCACTTTAAATATGTCCTGCCACTCCCTTCTGCCCTGCAGAGTTTCTGCTGAAACATCAGCTTAACAGCTGATCCTTCTGGGGATTCCCTTGTATATTATTTGTTGCTTTTCCCTTGCTGCTTTTAATATTTTTTCTTTGCATTTAATTTTTGATAGTTTGATTAATATGTGCCTTGGCGTGTTTCTCCTTGGATTTATCCTGTATGGGACTCTCTTTGCTTCCTAGACTTGATTGACTATTTCCTTTCCTATGTTAAGGAAATTTTCAACTATAATCTCTTCAAATATTTTCTCAGTCCTTTTTTTTTTTTCTCTTCTTCTTCTGGGACCCCTATAATTAGAATGTTGGTGTATTTAATGTTGTCCCAGAGGTCTCTGAGACTGTCTTCAATTCTTTTCATTCTTTTTTCTTTATTCTTCTCTGTGGTAGTTGTTTCCACTATTTTATCTTCCAGGTCACTTATCTGTTCTTCTGCCTCAGTTATTCCACTATTGATTCCTTGTAAAGAGTTTTGAATTTCATTTATTGTGTTGTTCATCATTGTTTGTTTGCTTTTTAGTTCTTCTAGGTCCTTGTTAAACATTTCTTGTATTTTCTCCATTCTATTTCCAAGACTTTGGATCATCTTTGCTGTCATTATTCTGAATTATTTTTCAGGTAGACTGCCTATTTCCTCTTCATTTGTTTGGTCTGGTGGGTTTCTACCTTCTCCTTCATCTGCTGTGTATTTTTCTGTCCTCTGATTTTGCTTAACTTACTGTGTTTGAGGTCTCCTTTTCGCAGGCTGCAGGTTTGTATTTCCCATTTTTTTTGGTATCTGCCTCCAGTGGGTAAGTTTGGTTCAGTGGGTTATGTAGGCTTCCTGGTAGAGGGGACTGGTGCCTGTGTTCTGGTGGATGAGGCTGGATCTTGTCTTTCTGGTGGGCAGGACTCTGTCTGGTGGTGTGTTTTGGGCTGTCTGTGAACTTCTTATGATTTTAGGCAGCCTCTCTGCTAATGGGTGGGGTTGTGTTCCTATCTTGCTAGTTGTTTGGCACGGTGTGTCCAGTGCTGGAGCTTGCTGGTCATTGAGTTGAGCTGGGTCTTAGCATTGAGATGGAGATCTCTGGGAGAACACTCACCGATTGATATTATGTGGGGCTGGGAGGTCTCTGGTGGTCCAATGTCTTGAACTCAGCTCTCCCATTCAGAGGCTCAGGCCTGACACACCTGGACAGAGCACCAAGACCCTGTCAGCCACATGGCTCAGAATAAAAGGGAGAAAAAAAATAAAGAAAAAAAATAAATTTATTAAAATAAAAAAATTTAAATATTATTAAAATAAGAAAAATTTAAAATGTAGTAAAAAAAAAAAGAAGAGAGCAAGCAAACCAGTAAACAAATCCACCAATGATAACAAGGGCTAAAAACTAAACTAAGATAACCATATAAATCAGAAACTAGTCAGTCGCATACAGCAAACCCCAAATCTACAGTAGCTCTCAAAGTCCACTGCCTTAATTTTGGGATGATTCATTGTCTACTCAAGTATTCCACAGATGCAGGGTACATCAGGGTGATTGTGGAGATTTAATCTGCTGCTCCTGAGGCTGCTGGGAGAGATTTCCATTTCTCTTCTTTGTTTGCACAGCTCCTGGGTCTCAGCTTTGGATTTGGCACCACCTCTGCATGTAGGTCGACGGAGGGCGTCTGTTCTTCGCTCAGACAGGATGGGGTTAAAGGAGCCGCTGATTCGGGGGCTCTGGCTCACTCAGGCCGGAGGGAGGGAGGGTTACAGAGTGCGGGGCGAGCCTGCAGTGGCAGAGGCCAGCGTGACGTTGCACCAGCCTGAGGCAGGCGCGCCATGCATTCTCCCGGGGAAGTTGTCCCTGGATCCCGGGACCCTGGCAGTGGCGGGCTGCACAGTCTCGGGAAGGGAGGTGTGGAGAGTGACCTGTGCTCGCACACAGGCTTCTTGGTGGTGGCCGCAAGAGCCTTAGCGTCTTATGCCCGTCTCTGGGGTCCGCGCTGTTAGCCGCGGCTCGCGCCTGTCTCTGGAGCTCCTTTAAGCAGTGCTCTTAATCCCCTCTCCTCGTGCACCAGGAAGCAAAGAGGGAAGAAAAAGTCTCTTGCGTCTTCGGCAGGTCCAGACTTTTCCCCGGACTCCCTCCTGACTAGCCATGGTGCACTAATCCCCTGCAGGCTGTGTTCACGCCGCTAACACCAGTCCTCTCCCTGTGCTCCGACCGAAGCCCGAGCCTCAGCTCCCAGCCTGGCCCACCCCAGCGGGTGAGCAGACAAGCCTCTCAGGCTGGTGAGTGCTGGTCAGCCCCGATCCTCTGTGCGGGAATCTCCCCACTTTGTCCTCTGCACTCCTGTTGCTGCGCTGTCCTCCGCAGCTCCGAAGCTTCCCCCCTCCACCACCCGCAGTCTCCGCCCGCGAAGGGGCTTCCTAGTGTGTGGAAACCTTTCCTCCTTCACAGCTCCCTGCCACTGATGCAGGTCCCCTCCCTATTCTTTGTCTCTGTTTTTTCTTTTTTCTTTTGCCCTACTCAGGTGCGTGGGGAGTTTCTTACCTTTTGGGAGGTCTGAGGTCTTCTGCCAGCGTTCAGTAGGTGTTCTGTAGGAGTTGTTCCACATGTAGATGTATTTTTGATGTATTTGTGGGGAGGAAGGTGATCTCCACTTCTTACTCCTCCGCCATCTTAAAGGTCCTCCCAGAAGAGACTTAAGATAAAGTTTTGTTTAAAGTAAACACTGCTCTTTTTGTGTAATTATCTAGCTGGATTATTGAAATAATCTTCAAAGGAGCAACTCCATTCTCCATTGTTACCAAACACTGACATTTTTATAATTCTCTTTCCTGTTCTCTTTGACACTTTTATGAAAATCCTGACTTGACCTACCTTTCAGATCTTCTTCAATATGTTCTTTGAGTTAGTTTTCCAGTCTGTTGGATCAAGGAGTTTTCCTTCTTCGTATTTTACAAAGAATTCTCCCTTTTTTTCCCCCTTTGTGCTTTCTAGTTTCATTCACTCATTTGGTGCCTGGGACAGAGGCCTGACACCTGGCTCTTCAGACCAGAGTCCATAGTGCAAAATGGCTGCCGACCTATTACGTACAATTCTAAATTTTACCCCTACACTTACTCTTCTCTGTGTGCTTGCACCTGACTGTAGACAAAAGGAATATCACTTGCCATCTGGTTCTACAAAGATTAAGTCATTAGCCACAGCAGTCACTGACCTACAGTACAAAACAGGCCCTCAGATAGTTAGGTATATTTCAGGAGAAATTTTTATGAACACTGATGCTTGCATCTCGACTTACAGCTCTTACATTTTTTTTTTTCGTTGACATGACACAGAATTTTGCATATGGAGGAAATATATCTTAAATTGAAGTTCTGAAAATATTTCTTTATCTCTAGTTATAGTAAGTTAAATAATATATTTTTATAATTTCAAGGCACTGCACTTAAATCACTTTCGTGTCGTCAAATCACTATTTTTTAATTGTTTTTTATTTAGTTCGAGAGGTTTTTTTCATAAGTATATTTATTTTTTCTATTTATTATCTTTGGCTGTGTTATGTCTTCATTGCTGTGCATAGGCTTTCTCTAGTTGTGGCGAGCGGGGGTTACTCTTCGTTGCGGTGTGCGGCCTTCTCATTGCAGTGGCTTCTCTTTCTGCAGAGCACAGGCTCTAGGCACGTGGGCTTCAGTAGTTGTGGCATGTGGACTCAGTAGTTGTGGCTTGCAGCCTCTAGAGCGCAGGCTCGGTAGTTGTGGCGCACGGGTTTAGTTGCTCCACGGTATGTGGGATCTTCCCAGACCAGGGCTTGAACCTGTGTCCCCTGCCTTGGCAGGCAGATTCTTAACCACTGCATCACCAGGGAAGCCCTCAAATCACTATTTTAAAATAAAGAATAGAAAAAATGAGTATTTAATGATCAACATTTTTTTTTTGACTGGCAAACATATGCTACAAATAATGCAATACTTCTTTTGCACACATCTGCCCTAGGTAACCAGTTGGCCAAAGTAATTATTTTATTGGCAGTGTATTTCTACAATAAATATCAGACACTTTAAAGAGATATATGGAAGCTTGCCATGTATGATGCTAAATTCCTTATTGAATTAAAAGGAATAGCTAGAAATACAGAAACATGTATCAGTTTATTGTTATACTTCTTACTCAGATGAAATGCCTCTGATTTAGTATGTTGGATTTCAAACAGACTTGAGATTCTGTTCCTGTTCCAGTTACTTTATTTGAAAAAATTGAACTTAGCAAAAGAGTGAAAGGCAGGGAGAGGCAGGAAAGGACTTACTTACATTGACTGAGTGCCTATTGTGCCAGGTACTGTGTTAAGAACTTTTTGTACATTTTCTTATTTTATTCTCAGAATATTTGTATAAGGCAGGTATTTTTAATCTCCAGTTTACCAGTGAGAAATTGGAAGCACAGAATAGTGCTCACAAATACAGTTATTAAATGATAGAATCAGGATTTGGAACCCAGGTAATTGATTACCTAAACCCAGGTCACCTTTACCAAATATAATGATAATATTTTTGGATTAAAAGTCAAAAGCTATGTTTAATAATATAGAATTTTTAGGATGTAAATTGAGGAACTCACAAGTTTGTAGAAGAAACAAATGCCCATAAATAATATAATATAAAGAAAAATCTAATAAGACCATAAAGAATTCAGAATTGAAGTGCTAAACTATCTGAATTTAGATTTCCCTAAAGGAACTGGATGTGGATATGTTATTTACAAAATGAATACAAAAAGTACAGGGAGAGGGCACAGAGAGTGAGACAAGGAAGGGCAAAACACCAGTAAATGGTGCATTAATAAACAGATACTCTGGGCAACTGATGCTTAATCCCACTGAGAGCCTCTGAGGAACTACTCCACCAGCAGATGGCAGAGCTGGAGTAGTTACCTACCCATTCCCATCGCTTAGAGCTTGAAGATTATCCCTGCAGGGTGTTAAATCCCCAGCACTTCTGGGCTTCCTTCCACTCCAAGCAGTGGCACTGGAGAAAGTTCTAAGGCAGAGAAGCAGAGATGCAAGCACTTGAGATGGGAAACTGTCAGATGCACATGCACAGGTACAGGACGCGTCCACTACTCAGGGGAGTTGGGTGAGTAACAGCACGGTCAGCCACATATGGGAATGTAAAGGAGAAAATATTTAAGGAATACTGAGAAAATCAGGGCAGGCATCACAGAGGAGATGTCATTTGAATGAGGCATTGAAGAATGGATAGAATCTAACTCAGCTAGGTCTGGCAAGAGGTGAGGAAGAAAAGCAGGAAGTAGAGTTGAGTTTTGTTCAATTTCAGTCTACCCTGACCACCCAGTTTAAAATTGCAACCTATCCTTCCCACCATTCCTTCCCACAATTCTTATCCCCCTTCCTTGATCTACTGACTTCCCATAGCATTTATGAAAACAATATATAATTCACTTATTTTTTATATTTACTGTTTATGGTCCATACCACTCACTTCACTAGAATACAAGTTCCAGGAGGACAGGAATGTTTGTCTATCTTTTGTCTATCTTGTTCACAAATGTATCCTAAAGGCTTAGAACAGTGCCCAGAACTTCAGAGTAGTTTTAATAAAAATTTTTTGGATGAAAGAATGAACCTGATCATTCAGCTCTTGAGTTAAAGGATGGCTATCTCTAAGTTTAAGAAGATGGAGAATCTGAAAAGAGAAGTAAGTATGAGAACAGAATGAATGAATTCAGGTTGGGGCCCCATTGAATTGGACATGAATATACCAGTCGTGTTTTTCAGTGCCCTGAGGAAGGAAGAAGGGCAGGAATCAATGCTTGGTTGGCACTCTGTGTCTTTGCTGTTTAACTTGATATTCAGCATCATACATTTGGTACATTTTCAAGGATCTTTTTTCTCAGGAAATCATCTATATTTATAGTATTAATATACTCTGCGGGTACAATAATCTCACATTTTTCTGGCATCATCTATCCTCAAGGGCTTCTAGATTTTGTGCTAAAATGTTATTTCTCTTACAGTTTTGCATTTACTTCTTTAAACTGAGAGCATCTGTCACAGGAGCTGGTACTGCTTAGCAGCTCCCACTCACTCAGTAGTCCTCTTACCATCACTACCAAACTCAGGAATCTGCTTTCCCTGGGACTCATTTTCTGCTCTAAAATGTCACCGGATTCTCCTCGACTCCACATGCTGGGTGGAGCTTGGGGATACAAAGTCTTTAGAGGTGAACATTGTCCTCTGACTTTGTGTCGTAGGCAGTCTTACAATCAAGATTATTCTAGCCAGTACTGACACTTATGATAGTTCTTGGATGATCAGATAGAAATAATAAAGGTTCATGTGATAGCCAATGTCTGTTTCTGACATTTAAGTTTACACCTACTGTGCCCTGACAAAATGAAATTCATTTGTATAGATACCATAATTTGGAAATATTCTTAATTGTATTGAAGTTTACCTTTGTGCTAATGATGAAGAAATGGTTTGTTAAGCAAATTAATAGAGGAAAACAATTGTGAACAGAATACTTAAAGTTTATAACTAATTCAAAGAACAAATTACTTTCAAGCAACCTCAATGGTGCTTTAAAAACATCATTTATATTTATATGTAATACCTGGGATGATAGGCTAATTACAGTTGTTTTTATTTATTCACTGAGCCTATTTCTCAAAGCGTTCTCTTAAACTACATTCTCATATTCTATTATCTAGCTTCCTGGAAAGTAAAACAAGTGGGTTTTTAAAATATCCAATACTTTAGGTTCTTCCCTAAATCTGCTTCCACCCAATCAATGAGGTTTGCCAACAGTGAATTCACCAGCCATGAAGCAACATCCTCAAATTAAAATGTCAAAAGCCCAATGCTATAAGTTTCAACATGAAGAAATTTCAGGTTTTATAGCATTGTTTGAAAAGAACAAACACTAAGTGAATATTATTTAAGCCAGATGCTAAGAGCTCCCTCGTGGAGTATAACACAGTGAGGGGAGGCATAGTCATATAAAGCAATCCTTTGAAGGAATCTTGTGCTTTTAGAAGATAGAGGAGCAAAGAGAAAAATGACTTTCTTGAAGTGTCTCATTTTCTGAGCACTGATATCTCCATTGCTTATTTCACACTGCAAACTCTAATGTCTTTTTATCCTGATAATTACTAGTGCTAAAAGGCATGTCTTCTGAATATTGTGTGGATATGTTCCTCCCTCCAACTATGATTCTGCCTCTGTTTCAGCCAGAAGTTCTCTGTATTTATCTATTATACTTTATATGAGATTGTTTGAAGAAAGAACTTGAAAAACATGTCTTTAGTGTCTGTCCTAGTAATTAGTGTGATGATTTTAGTTTTTGTGTTTTAACTCTACAATGTAATTGTATATAACATTACCAGTTGGTATATAGATTCAGTGAATTAGTTTTTCTACTAAGAATAGTTATTCATACTAATTCTTCTTTGCTCACATTTTTTTTTATTCTACAAAGAAAATAGTTGCAAGCCAAAGACAGAGGGGAAATAGAAAGGCATGCTGAGGACAATTACTGACTGGCACACTGGGGTGAAATTAGGAGTACAAATGGGTCAGGCTTACACAGGGCTGACCAGCTGTGTCTATGCCGAAATTAGCTTCAGTATCTACTAAACAACTGAGGAAGGCAATTCATTTGATTACGCTTGGCTTAACACTCTCTTCCGTATTGTTACATCTGCCATTGAGACCCCCTACATTGGCCCAGAGACTCTCTAGTTCTGTTTCACCAGAAAAAATATTTCTTGTCTCTCACAGGATGTGGAGGAAAGTTAGGTACCTGAAACACCTGAGTCGGGTTGACACCCTGGAGCAATAGCTGGTCTTCATATACATTTTCAAATCATTCTCTCATTTTTGTCTACTCCATCCACTTAATCTCTCCCAAGCTTTTGTAACTAATGCTTCTAATTCTTTAGGCCTTTTCAGAATGCTATGGCAAAAAAAAAAAAAAAAAAAAAAACTTCATTCTCATAGTGTCTCTCTCTGCAAACACTTAAATTTGAATTTGTTTATTCTGTTAAATCACATGCTATTTCACCACCCATTTCCATGTTCATATGTTTTAGCTTAGAGTTAGACATTATCTAGAGTACATATTTAGAGAATGTGCTGCTGTGTCTTGTTCTCCTTACTGTTTGTGTGTGCTTCTCCACAAGGAAAAAGAATTGAAACCTGAAGTTGAGTGTTCTCTCTTAAGAACATCTGAAGTTAATTAAAACAGGAATGAGGCGAATGGCATTCCAGGAATAGGCAACAACGTGGTTTCTCATAGCTACTGTAAAGCCTGTATGTGATAGGCAGAAGAATGCCTCCCTCCCCGCAAAGATGTCCATACCTTAATCTCCAGAATCCATGGATATGATAACTTACAGGGCAAAAGGGACTTTACAGATATGATTAAATTAAAGATCTTCAGATGAGGATAGTATCCTGGGTTATCCAGGTGGGTCCAATCTAATCACAAGTGTCATTAAAAGGAAAAGAGGGAGGAACGAGACAGATCAGAGAAGATGACCAGAAGCAGAGATCAGAGAAGAGCAAGATTTGAAGAAACCACAATGCTGGCTTTGAAGATGGGCAGATGGGCCACAAACCAAGGAATGCAGGGGCCTCTTGAAGCTAGAAAAGTCAAGGAAATAGATTCCCCCTTAGATTCTCTGAAAGGAATGTGCCCTGCCAACATATTTTGGACCTCTGACCTTCAGAATTATAAGAGAACAAATTTGTCTGGTTTTAAGCCACTAGGTTTCTAGTAATTCTTTAAAGTAGCAATAGGAAACTAATTAAATATATATATATGTGTGTATATATATATATACATATATATACATATATACATATGTGTGTGTGTGTCGGTGTGTATAGGAAAAATATAGGGAGGAAAGGTAAGTATATAGTCAGGTGGAAAACAGTGAAGAGTCTGGTATATCAAGCTAAGGAATTTAAATTTTATCCTGAATGATATGACCATTGAGAGATTTTAAGCACAGGGATCTCACAATTAGTTTTGCACCATGAGTTTTTCACTCCAATCACAATTTGGATGGAGAATAAATTGGAGGGGTCAAAACCAAAAGCACATAAGTCAACTTGGAGACTATCTCTGTAATCCAGTCAATGAATGCAATATTCATTAGCTAAAATTATTAATAGGAATGGAGAAAAGGTAATAAACTGAAGATATACTAGAATGTCTGATTAGATATGGAATACTAAATAAAAAGCAGGATTCTAAATGACTCACTAATTCTGTGATAAGGAGGATGCTTTTATTTTTTTGAAAATAAAGAATGGAAAAGAAGGATTGGATTTGGTAAATATAGGAGCTGGATTTTAGATATTCTGTGTCTGAGGTACCTATAAGGCTTACAAGTAAAAACATTCAGTAGCAGTTGGATACGTGGTAAATGGATTGGGCTTTTCAACACCCAGATATGTATAATAAATGACAAAGAGGAAGAAAATATGAAGAATAATTTAGAGAAACTTCCCATACCTTTTAACCTCATTTAGACCCATGAATTTAAATAATATTTATAAACTAATGATTCTGAATATATAGCTCTAGCTCTAGTCCTTATAATATACCTGAGCTGAATCCCTACTCAACTGTTTTCTAGACCATACTACCTTAACATCTAAAGACATACTAAGTCTCATCCTTTATCTATCTAGGTTAATAGAACTATCACTCCTTGGTTTCCAAGCCAGAAACCTCATGTCATCTTCAACAACTCCTGTTATCTCACTCATTATATCAAATCAATCAGCAATTCCTGTCAATTTTACTCAAATATCTCTGGAACCTATTCTATCCACTGTATCCTCACTGCCATTTCTTTGGTTCAGACTCATATAACAACCTTCAATCCATCCACTGCACTGGCACAGAAGAGACATGATAATATCATGGTTCCAACATGGCTTTAGCATCAGGTACCCACAGAATACTTTTGAGGCAGGAAAGAGCCACCATACAGTGAGCATTCTGAGGTATCATAATGAGCTCTACGTATGGATGCTGAAAAAAATAAATGTATTGAATTCCCAATAATTATATTTGCAAAAAAATGTAGAGGAATAGACTGAGATAGTAATGCATTTTTATGTTTAAACGTGGGAAAGCACGTGTCTGCATGGAGGTTGGATCTAAGCTCACCTAAACTGACACCACAATTCATCTCATGGCATACATCCAAAAGTCAGGCACAGTGCATGCAAATAGTTATTTGATCTCCATATGACTAGTCACTCATTTTGTGTTCATTTTAGAAGCATAACCTAACACATTCTGACTGTGTTTTCATATACTGCTATATCTGCCCATTTAATGGCAACACAGCAATTATAAAAAAATAAAGTGGTCAGTGGTATCCAAATAAAGGATAGATGAAGCCAAATGAAAAGGGAAGAGAATATCACAGTCTTTTATTTTAAAACCCAAGTTTCAAAGTGCACCATCTCCATGGCACATTCTGAATGTCAACAGTCTCTATGTTATGGTTTCTTTATTTGACCCTAAGGTGGAGCTCAATATTAGTTTCTCAGCAATGTATTATCTTCTTAATTATTTTACTTTCATGTAAGTTATTGAACATAGATGTCCTTGTACCTAGATTGTAAATGACAACAAACAACTAGCACACCAAAAGGCTTACGTTACTTATAGTAAGTTTACAGTACAATCCACCAAATGTCCATTATTTACAATTATTTTCCTTCATGGACATTTCTTTTGGGTCTATTCTAGAATTCATGCTGATAATGAGTTTTTGAATACTAATTTTATATGACACAGGGTCATATTTGAAAGCTTTTTATCAAATAACTGGAGATGTAATCTTAAATATACCTCATCAATACAGCTGTCTTAAATCTCTGAGAATAAATAATGACAAATGAGACTTAATTTTTGACTTGTATACCTGAAGCTGAAACAGAGTGGGTGTTTTAATGGAGCTTTTAAGTGGATAATAGACATGCAGTGAGCATTCTGAGGTATGATAATGAGCTCTATATGTGGATGCAGGACTATATTTTTCACTGGGTTTCTGCACAAGAAAGCATTTGCAATTTATAAAAGAATCAGGAGTCTATTTACATGGCCACTGGGATGTGTGCTAAATTTCCTTATGTATTTAAATATTCCTATTTTCACACCCACTACAACCATTATTTAGTTTGCAGATTCATTAAACTGTATAATGTGTTCTTATTAACTGCCAAAGAAATCATGTCAAATTAGGTGTAGATTTTTATGACTTAAAAAAAAATATCACACAATAATGCAACATGCTCAGGATGTTTGAATCACAAAATGGGTATGAGGAGAAAAAAAACTTTAGATAAAAATCTTTCATCCAAGACTTCAAATTAATGCAGTTAATGTACTCCACTTACAGGAAAGCACTAGCTGTGATTTTGGGGAGTGGCTTGATGAAACTACATCTAGATTCTCTAATTGCTAAAATGTGACACACCACACAAGTGATTACAAACAGAATACAAGGAGCCATAGAATCCTGACAAAGCAGCAGAAACTCCTGCTTTTGCAAATCTCAGTGTGGTTAGTATAAAAGAAAGAGTAAGCGAAGGTACAAGTATAAGCTATGGTCAGGTACTTTGACAATAAAATATTCTGATTTCCTAATAAAATCAACAATTGACTTCCTGCAAATAAGATAATGTAAAAGCAAATATACAAGAATTTTATAATGCCTTATATTTCCCATTATATATACCCTACAGAAAGTGGGAACATGATTTGATAGAAACAGCACGGACTTTGGTACAGACAACTCTGGATTCCCATCCTATCTATGACACTTCCTAGCTCTATAGTTGTGGACAGACTATATATCCTCTTTATTTTTGGTTTTCTTCTTATTAAAATGTAGCAGGGGGTGTACTTTTGACTCAGCTGATGAGCTGACTTCTATTTATAATCCTATGGAGTCAAGATATTCTGAAGGGCTCTCTAAATGATAAACAACTAGATATTTTATGTATGTATATAATCTTTAAAACATTACTGGACTCACAAGTAATTTTAAAAATTCAATATCTTCCCCTAATAATTTTTTTAAATGGAGCTAAAACCAAAAGGTTTGACCTTGATGGTATCTGAATCACACTTGGGGCCCTCCTTCTCTTTTATTGAAGGGTAGCACAAGTTCACAGCCAAAAAGCTCTAAGGTCCGGTCCTGTAGGGTATAAGAAATCCATCAGCCTTCCTTCATTTCATCCTACTTTCTCTGTCCCCTTTAGTGCAAACTGGCATTTTTTTTGCTGCTATAATTCCATCTCTATTCTTGGCCTCTGTTGAGGTGGTTGATTGTATCCGTGGTTCACACCCACACTTAATCTCCATATCAAAAAGTCATTCAGACACACCTTGGTATTCTTGGTTTTTGTATATTTTTTGTAGTATGAACAGGCTGAGAATTTTCTGAATCTCTAAGTTCTCTTCCTTTTTGCTAAAAAATTCCATCTTCAATTTATCTTTCTCCTGTCATACTTTACTATAAGTAGTCAGAAGGAACCAAGCCATTCCTTCAACACTTTGCTTAGGAGTCTTCTTAGCTAAAAGTCCAATTTCATTGCTCATAAATTGTATCTTCCAGAAAACACTAGAACACAAACATAATTCAACCAAGTTCTTTGCTACCTTATAACAGGGATTGCCCTTTCTCCATTGTCCAGTAACACATTTGTCATCTCCATCTGAGACCTCATCAGAATGGGCTTCACCATCTGTATTTTAACCACCATCCTGTACATCATTATTAATGTATTTTTCAAATCAATGGAGGCTTTCCCTACACTTCTAATCATTCAGTTCTGAGCCCTTAACAGACTACCTTTCAAAATACCTTTTTAGGGAGATTGCCTCACGATGGTGGAGGAGTAAGATATGAAGATCACCTTCTCCCCCACAAAAACATGAAAAATACATCTACATGTGGAAAAACTCCTAGAAAACACCTAATGAATGCTGGCAGAAGACCTCAGAGTTCCAAAAAGGCAAAAAACTCCCCACGTACATGGCCATGTGGCTGACAAGGTCTTGGTGCTCCAGCCAGGGGTCAGGCCTAAGCCTCTGAGATGGGAGAGCCAAGTTCAGGACATTGGATCACCAGAGACCTCCCAGCCACATGTAATATCAATTGGCAAGAGCTCTCCCAGAGATCTCCATCTCAATGCTAAGACCCAGGTCCACTCAATGACGAGCAAGCTCCAGTGGTGGACACCTCATGACAAACAACTAGCAAGACAGGAACAAAACCACACCTATTAGCAGACAGGCTGCCTAAAATCATACTAAGTTCATAGACACCCCAAAACACAACCCCAGATGCGGTCCTGCCCACCAGAAAGACAAGATCCAACCTCATCCACCAGAACACAGGCACCAGTTCCCTCCACTGGTAAGCCTACAAATCCCACTGAACCAACCTTACCCACTGGAGGCAGACACCAAAAAAAATGGGAACTACGAACTTTCAGCCTGCAAAAAGGAGACCCAAACACAGTAAGTTAAGCAAAATGAGAAGACAGAGAAACACACAGCAGATGAAGGAGCAAGGTAAAGACCTACCAGATCAAACAAAGGAAGAGGAAATAGGCAGTCTACCTGAAAAAGAATTCAGAGTAATGACAGCAAAGATGATCCAAAGTCTTGGAAATAGAATGGAGAAAATACAAGAAACGTTTAACAAGGACCTAGAAGAACTAAAAAGCAAACAAACAATGATGAACAACACAATAAATGAAATTAAAAATTATCTAGAAGGAATCCATAGCAGAATAACTGAGGCAGAAGAACGGATAACTGACCTGGAATATAAAATAGTGGAAATAACTACTGCAGAACAGAATAAAGAAAAAAGAATGAAAAGAATTGAGGACAGTCTCAGAGACTTCTGGGACAACATTGAATACACCAACATTCTAATTATAGGGGTCCCAGAAGAGGAAGAGAAAAAAAAAAAAAAGACTGAGAAAATATTTGAAGAGATTATAGTTGAAAATTTCCCTAACATGGGAAAGGAAATAGTCAATCAAGTCTAGGAAGCACAGAGAGTCCCATACAGAATAAATCCAAGGAGAAACACACCAAGACACATATTAATCAAACTATCAAAAATTAAATACAAAGAAAAAATATTAAAAGCAGCAAGGGAAAAGCAACAAATAACATACAAGGGAATCCCTGAAAGGTTAACAGCTGATCTTCAGCAGAAACTCTGAAAGGCAGAAGGGAGTGGCAGGACATCTTTAAAGTGATGAATGGGAAAAAGCTACAACCAAGATGACTCTACCTAGCAAGGATCTCATTCCGATTTGATGGGGAAATTAAAACTTTTACAGACAAGCAAAAGCTAAGAGAATTCAGCACCACCAAACCAGCTTTACAACAAACGCTAAAGGATCTTCCCTAGGCAGAAAACACAAGAGAAGGGAAAGACCTACAATAACAAACCCAAAACAATTAAGAAAATGGTAATAGGAACATACATATCAATAATTACCTTAAACGTAAATGGATTAAATGCTCCAACCAAAAGACATAGACTGGCTGAATGGATACAAAAACAAAACTTGTATATATGCCGTCTACAAGAGACCCACTTCAGACCTAGGGACCCATCCAGACTGAAAGTGAGGGGATGGAAAAAGATATTCCCTGCAAATGAAAATCAAAGGCAAGCTGGAGAAACAATTCTCATATGAGACAAAATAGACCTTAAAATAAAGACTATAAGAAGAAACAAAGAAGGACACTACATAATAATCAAGAAGAAACAAAGAAGGACACTACATAATGATCAAGAAGAAACAAAGAAGGACACTACATGCTGATCAAGGGATCAATCCAAGAAGAAGATATAACGATTGTAAATATTTATGCACCCAACATAGGAGCAGCTCAATACATAAGGCAAATGTTAACAGCTATAAAAGGGAAAATCAACAGTAGCACCATCATAGTAGGGGACTTTAACACCCCACTTTCACCAATGGATAGATCAAGCAACATGAAAATAAATAGGGAAACACAAGCTTTAAATGACATATTAAGCAAGATGGACTAATTGATATTTATAGGACATTCCATCCCAAAACAACAGAATACATTTTCTTCTCAAGTGCTCATGAAACATTCTCCAGGATACATCATATCTTGGGTCACAAATCAAGCCTTGGTGAATTTAAGAAAATTAAAATTGTATCAAGTGTCTTTTCCAACCACAAAGCTATGAGGCTAGATACCAATTACAGCAAAAAAAAAAAAAAAAAACTGTAAAAAATACAAACACATGGAGGCTAAACAATATGCTACTAAATAACCAGGAGACCACTGAAGAAATAAGAGAGGAAATTTAAAAATACCTAGAAACAAATGACAATGAAAACATGATGATGCAAAGCCTATGGGATGCAGCAAAAGCAGTTCTAAGAGGGAAGTTTATAACAATACAATCCTACCTCAAGAAACAAGAAAAATCTCAAATAATCAACCTAACCTTACTCCCAAAGCAATTAGAGAAAGAAGAACAAAAAATCCATAAAGTTAAGAGAAGGAAAGAAATCATAAAGATCAGATCAGGAATAAATGAAAAAGAAATGAAGGAAATGATAGCAAAGACCAAAAAAGCTAAAAGCTTGTTATTTGAGAAGATAAACAAAATTTATAAACCATTAGCCAGACTCATCAAGAACAAAAAGGGAGAAGACTCAAATCAACAGAATTAGAAATGAAAAAGGAGAAGTAACAACTGACACTACAGAAATACAAAGGATCATAAGAGATTACTATAAGCAACTCTATGCCAATAAAATGGACAACCTGGAAGACATGGACAAATTCTTAGAAAGGCACAACCTTCTGAGACTGAACCAGGAAGAAATAGATAATATAAACAGACCAATCACCAGCACTGAAATTGAGACTGTGATTAAAAATTATCCACCAAAGAAAAAAGCCCAGGACCAGATGGCTTCACCGGCGAATTCTATCAAATATTACAGAAGAGCTAACACCTATCCTTCTCAAACTCTTCCAAAGATAGCAGAGGTAGAAACATTCCCAAATCATTCTACGAGACCCTGATACCAAAACCAGACAAAGATGTCACAGAAAAAGAAAACTACAGGCCAATATCACTGATGAACATAGATGCAAAAATCCTCAACAAAATACTAGCAAACAGAATCCAACAACACATTAAAAGGATCATAATCATGATCAAGTGGGGTTTATCACAGGAATGCAAGGATTCTTCAAGATATGCAAATCAGTCAATGTGATACACCATATTAACAAACTGAAGGTTAAAAACCATAAGATCATCTCAATAGATGCAGAAGAAGCTTTCAACAAAATTCAACACCCATTTATGATAGAAAAAAAACCCTCCAGAAAGTAGGCATAGAGGGAACTTACCTCAATATAATAAAGGCCATATATGACAAACCCACAGCCAACATTGTCCTCAATGGTGAAAAAGTGAAACCATTTCCACTAAGATCAGGAACAAGACAAGATTGCCCACTCTCACCACTCTTATTCAACATGATTTTGGAAGTTTTAGCCACAGCAATCAGAAAAGCAAAAGAAATAAAAGGAATCCAAATCAGAAAAGAAGTAAAGCTGTCACTGTTTGCAGATGACATGATACTGTACATAGAGACTCCTAAGAATGCTACCAGAAAACTACTAGACTAATCAATGAATTTGGTAAAGTAGCAGGATACAAAATTAATACATTACTGATGAAAAAATCTGAAAGAGAAATTAAGGAAACACTCCCATTTACCACTGCAACAAAAAGAATAAAATACCTCAGAATAAACTACCTAAGGAGACAAAAGACCTGTATGCAGAAAACTATAAGACACTGATGAAAGAAATTAAAGATGATACAAACAGATGGAGAGATATACCATTATCTTGGATTGGAAGAATCAACATTGTGAAAATAACTATACTACCCAAAGCAATCTACAGATTCAATGCAATCCCTATCAAACTACCAATGGCATTTTTCACAGAACTAGAACAAAAAATTTCACAATTTGTATGGAAACACAAAAGACCCCGAATAGCCAAAGCAATCCTGAGAAAGAAAAATGGAGCTGGAGGAATCAGGCTCCCTGATTTCAGACTATACTGCAAGTCTACAGTAATCAAGAGAGTATGGTACTGGCACAAAATCAGAAATAGAGATCAATGGAACAGGATAGAAAGCCCAGAAATAAACACACACACCTATGATCAACTAATCTATGACAAAGGAGGCAAGAATATACAATGGAGAAAAGACAATCTCTTCAATAAGTGGTGCTCGGAAAACTGGACATCTACATGTAAAAGAATGAAATTAGAACAGTCCTTAACACCATACACAAAAATAAACTCAAAATGGATTAAAGACCTAAATGTAAGGCCAGACACTATAAAACTCTTAGAGGAAAACATAGGCAGAACACTCCATGACATAAATTACAGCAAGATCCTTTTTGACCCACCTCCTAGAGAAATGGAAATAAAAACCAAAATAAACAAATGGGACTTAATGAAACTTAAAATCTTTTGCACAACAAAGGAAACGATAAATAAGATGAAAATACAACCCTCAGAATTGGAGAAAATATTTGCAAACAAAGAAACTGAAAAAGGATTAATCTCCAAAATTTACAAGCAGCTCATACAGCTCAATATCAAAAAAACAACAACCAAATCCAAAAATGGGCAGAAGACCTAAATAGACATTTCTCCAAACAAGATATACAGATTGCCAACAAATACATGAAATGATTCTCAACATCACTAATCATTAGAGAAATGCAAATCAAAACTACAATGAGGTTATCACCTCACATCGTTCAGAATGGCCATCACCAAATGTCTACAAACAATAAATGCTGGAGAGGGTGTGGAGAAAAGGGAACTCTTCTGCACTGTTGGTGGGAATGTAAATTGATACAGCCACTATGGAGAACAGTATGGAGGTTCTTTATGAAACTAAAAATAGAACTACCATCCAACCCAGCAATCCCACTACTGGGCATATACCCTGAGTAAACCATAATTCAAAACGAGTCATGTACCACAATGTTCATTGCAGCACTATTTACGAGAGCCAGGACATGGAAGCAACCTAAGTGTCCATCAACAGATGAATGGATAAAGAAGATGTGGCACATATATACAATGGAATATTACTCAGCCATAAAAAGAAAGAGAACTGAGGTTGTAGTGAGGTGGATGGACCTAGAGTCTGTCATACAGAGTGAAGTAAGTCAGAAAGAGAAAAACTAATACCGTATGCTAACACATATATATGGAATGTAAAAAAAAAAAAAAAAGGTCATGAAGAACCTAGAGGCAAGACGGGAATAAAGATGCAGACCTACTAGAGAATGGACTTGAGGCCGCGGGGAGGGGAAAGGGCAAGCTGAGACGAAGTGAGAGAGTGGCATTGACATATATACACTACCAAATGTAAAATAGATAGCTAGTGAGAAGCAGCCGCATAGCACAGGGAGACCAGCTTGGTGCTTTGTGAGCACCTAGAGGGGTGGGATAAAGAGGGTGGGAGAGAGATGCAAGAGTGAGGGGATTTGGTGATATATGTATACATATAGCTGATTCACTTTGTTATACAGCAGAACCTAGCACACCATTGTAAAGCAATTATACTCCAATAAAGATGTTAAAAAAAAAATCCCTTTATAGGAACATTGGATTTTTCTAGTATGCACCTCAAAAATTCTTCCAGCCTCTACTCACTATCCAGTTCTAAAGCCATTTCCACATTTTCAGGTATTTGTTAGAGCAGAACCCTACTTCTTGGTACCAGTTTCTATCTTAGCTCTGGCTGACATTATGGGAGCTCTATACTCATGACCTCATTCAAAACTACTTCCTAAAGGCTCCACCTCTAAATACCATCACACTGGGGATTAGGAATTCAACATATGAATTTGGGGGGGACACAAACATTAAATCCATAGCACTGCCATTGTACCCTACCATAAAATTTATTGATCTGCCATGGTACCCTACCATAAAATTTATTGATCTGTACAGTTATTGGCTGTTCATTTATCTGCCTTTTTCGTTAGAATGAAGAACAAGATTTTTGCCATTTTTATGGTTGTATTCCATGCATCAAGCATAGTGATTATTGGGCCCAGATAAATATTTATTGAATTGCAGAAGGAATTAATATGTGGAATAGAAAGATATAGTTCTTTTTCTAATAGAATATTTTCAATATTTATTAATACTTCTCTAAAGGGCAGCAAATGCAATTTTATTATTTTACACATTTTCAATGAATTCACAGTTCTTTTCATTAATTTATAGTTTGTCATACCTTTTTCTGAGAAGAGAGAAATTACTATTAATTTATAGATAAACTCAAATCAGGTGATACCTCTTTCAGAAGTTAGTGCTAACATTCAGACCAAAATCTCCTAAAAATCAGCATTCAGCACATGAAAATGATTCCTTAAAATGCTCAGTATTATGATGGTTCTTTCTGTGGTGTAGACAGAAAAAAGAACTCTATATTTTTAATAAAGAATTGTGTAACTTAATGGGGAATGTGGTATAATTAGCTAAAATCCATACAGCTATTATTATTGAAAAAAAGTGTTCTCATTTTTCAAAAATAACACACAAAACATTGAAAACACCATTTTCCAGAATTCATTTTTTCCTTTTTCCCTGTCTAAGATGTATTGAAGTGTTGAGAACTGGTGAATAATTGTTTTATCATTCATTCTAAACTCTACCCAATGCAGACTACATAAATTCAAGCCTATTATTCTCATAGCATTTATTTCATATTGATGTCAGTTTACTGCTTCAAGAACATTTAATTGAATCTGTTGAATAAAGGAGATGAAGCATTTTTGGAAATAGGAAATTACACTGATATTGATAAACTATAAAAAATCAACTTATAGGTGCCTCCAAGGTCTGACATGGGAGTAATTCCATTTTATTAATTTCTAATTCTGCTTTCTGTTTGTAGCACAGGAAGCATTTTATCAATAATGAAAAATATAAATAAAAATTAAAATCTCTTGCAATCCCACCTCACTAAAAAATCCTTTGTTTTCATATTTTATGTTCCCTTTATCATAAGAAAGCAAATTTTATGCATTTGAAAGTAGTGCACACTTTAATGTTTTTTGCACTTGACAGTATGTATAAGCACTTTTACATGTTGCTGTTCTTCACAACAATACGTTTTAATGGGTGGTTTATAGTCTACAAATTGATATCCTGCTTTTTTTTTTTTTTTTTTTTTTTTTTTTGCAGTACTCGGGACTCTCACTGTTGTGGCCTCTCCCGTTGCGGAGCGCAGGCTCCTGATGCGCAAGCTCAGCGGCCATGGCTCACGGGCCCAGCCGCTCCGCGGCATGTGGGATCCTCCCGGACCGGGGCACGAACCCGCGTCCCCTGCATCGGCAGGCGGACTCTCAACCACTGTGCCACCAGGGAAGCCCCCGATATCCTGCTTTTTACTGAACCATTTCTCAGTTTCAGACATTAAGCTGCTTTCAAGTTTTCACTATTATAATTAAGTTGGCAATGAATACTTTTGCATGTGATTTCTTTTTTCCTTAAAATAATATAGTCTCGAAAATATCAACGAGAGGTCCAAAAACTTGAAAATTTTCAAATTTTTTGCTATTTGGTTTTCAAAAAATTACTACAATTTATACTCAGGGCAGTGTGCATTAATGCAGTAGTTTCAACACACACTCACTTGCACATATAAGGTAATTTAATAGTTGTAAAAAGATATATCATTTGATTTTACTTCTTTAATAATTAGTCACATTAAACTTTGTTCCCTATGTGATTATTGGTATGTGGACTCATTATCCCCTTCTGGATTGCGGCTCCCTGATATAAGGACTCTTAAGACAATGACAAGATTATAAAGGAAGCTAATAATCCTCTGAAGGGAAAATGATCCCATCCCTCTTTTAGCCCCTTTCCAATTTGCTGGTTTATTCTTTAACTATGTCTGATAGGGATTTGTATTATACTTTATTCTTACCACAAAATCACTAATTCAATATTTTCTGATTTGGGGACATGATATGTATCATTCTGCATTTCATCTTATAGAGGAAGTAGGGATACTAATTAAGTTGGGGACGTGGGTAGGTGCAAGCTCTATAATTACAGAATAGCATAGGTGTTTCTATTTGACATATAATCTAAGAACTCATATAAGTAAAATATGAGGAACCCCTGAACTTAAGATTACCACTGAGCTTATTCATGATTGTGTCACTTTAAGGTCGCTATTAACACTTTGATTCTAAGGGGACTTTTAAAATGTATTAAATGCTACTTTTGTAAAAAATAGCTACTATGTGTCAAGTGGTATATTTTTTCTATATACCTTATATCTAATTTTGCCAGTAATCCTATAAAATAGATATCCATTTTCTCCACTCTACAGGTTAGGAAACTAGGAATCAGAGAAGTTAAGTATCTTGTCCAGGTCCATGTAGTAAATGGCTAAGATGAATTTCATATCCAATGTTGTCTCTCTCTACAGCTATGATCTTTCACTTATACTGAGTTATTTAAAAGGGTAAGTATATTTTCTTCTCTAAACCTTAATTTTCTATTATAAATTATACTTTAACATTAGTATATTTTAAGATATGAATAAATTATAATCCATGTAATCAAAACTCTCAACCAATTTCTATTTCTGCTTATAAACCAAAAAATATTTCTTTCCATGTAAATTTTCACCTGAATTTTAAAAACCCAGTATAAATAAAAAACACTTTGGAGGCCTTATCTCCCAGTGCTCTGTTACACTAACTGTACTTTCTGGGTAACAGGCTCATTTACCATTCTTTGAACATGATTTACACCTTCTTGCTTTTGCACCTTAGCTTATTTTCAACTGCAAACCTCCTTCTCCAGCTATTAGGGGTGTAATCCAAAAGATATCTTCCTTATGACAGATTTCTTAATAACTTCAGTCAAAGTAACTCCTACCTCTTTGGAATAGCTATACGACTTTGTTCTATGATCTTCTACTTCATTGTTTTTATTCCACACAGTGTATGGAAAGAACATGGGCTTTGAAGTTGTACAGGCGTGATTCAGTACTCTTCCCTAGTCTAAATTATGTCACTTTTCTAAAGATTGGCATGTCAGTTAACTACTGCTGTGTAACAAATCACCCCAAAACTCAGTGTCTTAAAACAGTACGGATTTCTTCTTGCTCTTCAGTCTATGAGTAAGCTAGGTGGTTCTTGTGGTCTTGGCTGCACTTACTTATGTATCTGCAATGAGACTTGTATCAAGGAGGCAGCTTTACTGGTCTTGGCTGGAGTCTTTCATGTATTTGGTGGTTGGCTAGCAATAGATGATGTAGAGAAGTCTCAGGACCACTAGACTTTTTCCACATAATTTCTCATCCTCCATTAAGCTAGCCTGAGCTTTCTCCATATGGCAGTGAGCGTTCTAAGAGAGAGCAAGTGGTTGTCTTAGAGCCTAAGCTCAGAAATGACAGTCACTTCTACCACATTCTGTTGGCCAAAAACTAATCATAAGGGAAGTTCAGATTCAAGTGGTAGGAAATAGAGTCCGCCTCTTAAAGGGGGGAGCTGCCGAAATCAGCATAATGGGAATATCTACATTTCAGAGCTGTTAAGAAATAGGATATCTGATTGAAAAGTACTTTAAATATATATGTATACTCAACATGCTAAGTTACGTGTTCCTTACACATATCAGCCTGCCATACCCTGCACAAAGTCCACAAGAAATACCAAATGAATGGATTATAGAAATATATAATTTAGAAGACTTTCTGAAAAAGATTTTTAAAAAACATTTTAATAAAAATATGCAATTAAATAGATACACTATTGCCTCAAAATTATATTTAACTCAAGTTATGTAAAATATATAGCAAAATAAAAATTGATGCTAAAAGTCATGACAACTTTAACCATTTTTCTTTAAGCTTCTGTTTCCTAATTTATATTTTTATGTCATATAAAAAGTGGGAATTTTGAAAGGAGGTATTTGATCATTTTCAATATATAATTTGATCAGGACCATTATTTTTGGCAATAGATTTTCTTTTATGGGAAGAAAATAGAGTATATAAATTCTGCATCACATGCTGGGAGAAAATCAGTATGGCTACACACTTCTCATGCTTCAAAGATTTTTACTATAATAGAAATCTACAGGAACATAACACCTTCGAACTTCACTGCCTCAATGTGTCTTAGACAGACATGGTGAGAATGCATTCTCGTGAGTTTTACTTGCTGAAATAAAGCACACATTGTGTTTAGTAGCCAAACAAATGTGCTGACTTTACTTACAGTTTTAGAAACCACCTTATTTTGTCAAAGAGCTTTGAAACAATAATCTGAAAAAACTAGTATTTCCAAGAGAAAATTGAATATACATGTGTTTATATATGTAGTAAAATTCAGGGCCCAGATTTGACTCATATAAGAATGAATAAAATTTCTCTCATTCAATAAGAAAATACAATCCCCTATGATAATGAAACTTCCCTAATTAATCTCCTGTTACAGATTTATATGTTTCTATAGAACCCTGAGCAGGCACTTCAGTGTTTCTAACATTTGACTGACATTTTAGCTTTTATACAGGTCAAGGGCAATTTTCATACATGTAAAACAAAATACGCAAGTTTGAATGTTCTATATACAATATTTAAGCTTTTAAAATTAGTGTTCCAAAGTTATGAAGTGGTTCAAAAAACTCAGACAACAATGTTGAATAATATAATAAAAATCATGTGCTCAGCACCTAGCTTTACCATATTCTCACATTATTCCATATTTGCTTTAGTTATACTTGGGGTTTTCTCTAAAATTTTTCATATTTCCATTACCTTCATTCCTTCCCACAGGTAATCTACTCTCATTAACTCAACGTGTATCATTTATAGTTGGGTTTTCTAATATTTCCATTTGTATTTGTCTCTAAACAATATACACTATGATTCTGCAGAATTTTACACTATATAAATGGTATCATATTATAGGTAGGTATTATTTTTCAAATTGCTTTGGGAGCTTTATCCATATTAATATGTGTTGCTCAGGTTTGTCTGCATTATTTTTGGAACATTCTATTTTATGACTATATCATACTATTTATTCTCCTGTTGATGGACACTGCAATTGTTTCTAATTCCTCCCCTTTTCAAACAATGCTGCCAAAAAGTCTAGGACATATCTCCTTTTGTACACATAGAAGAGTTTCTCTGCTAGAAAATGAGCTGCTGAGTTATGGGGAATATACTCCTTCAACTTGACTAGATATTACCAGTTCACAATTCATTTGCTGTGGTTGAGAGTTCCCATTCTCCACATTTTTCTTTCTATAATAAGTTATGTGCTTTCTTATTATCATATAATAACACCTGTAATGTGTCTCTTAACTCAGACCTCAGTGTAGTACTCAACTATGGTAATTGCCATACTCCTCATCAAGACCATGGATCATGATTAAACATACCAGTTGGTCTACCATGGTTTGCAGCAAGGAAGATGTTTATTTTGTGAGAGGAAGAAATTGGGAATGTTGAGAATGGGACCTCTCTCTGCTCCCATATGGAAGGAATGTTTGATTGGTTAAAGACTGACTATATCCAGATGAATCCTCTGCAAATAAACATACGGAACTCACAGGGCAAGGCTCTTGGGATTTTGTAGCCTGGGAATCAGTAGTTAAGCATTCTTACCCCTCCACTCCCAAGTTCTCCTAGAAAGTCTATATTTTGAGAAGCTCCTCTTGTCTTTGGAATGAGACACCTTTGGTACGTGTTGTGTTACAGTCCAGGAGACACCAGATTTTGCCCTCCTATCCCCCAGAAAGTGATAAGTCTATTTTGCCTACTGTTCTGATTTTGATCTTCCAGGTGGCATCAAGTTTGTCTGATATTATAATGATACATTACAATGATATATCATTATAATGATACATTAACTTCTTCAATTCCCAGCAGCCTCATTTATCCAGGAGAGACAACTGGGAATCAGGGAGGGAAAGCATTTTCTCAGAACAGCGAGAAACTAGCAAACCATAGATTGTAACCCAGTCCTTCTGCTTCTTAGCAAAATGTTCTTTTTCCTATACCATTCTTCCAAAATGACTCCCTTTAGTTGCTGTAGCTTCTCCTCTGAGATTTTATTGGCATTTGCAAAACTGGGTTTTGTAATGTGTTCCTAGAAATAATACTGTGTAAATATGGACTTTAGTCTCAATATTATACAGGTCCTCTGCATTCAGTATTCTACCCCCTGTCGAGTCTTACAGCCACAGAATTTCAAAGCAGGAAAGGATCTTCAAAAAGTTGGCTCAACACTATCAATTTCCAGATAAGACAAAGGTGAAAAATTAAATATAAAGAGGTTATTTGCCCAGTGTCATACTGCTAGCAAGTGGCACTACCACTATCATACTAACTTCTTCTAATTGTAACTGTAAAGGACAAAATAAAACTTAGCTACAAAATCCTATTAAACAGAGATAACTACTATTAAAATATCTTTGTTTCTCCAATCTTAGTACCCATCAGAAAAATTTATAAAAGAGAAAAAAAGGGATGCCTTCTCCCCTGTATGAATTGTTTATATCTGAACCATAATACATTTTTAATTAAAGACAAAGACAAATCTTTGGATGTCCAACTTAGGCTGACTTACATTACAGTATGTCACAAGTTAGGCCACGCCTCTGTGTTTTTGCTTATCTGTGTTTTTGCTCCCACTGCCTGTATCCCCTTTTCTCCTTTCACCTCCAATACTCATCATCACCCTGAAGGAATAAAACCTAACCATATTGCCAGACACAATTTGATTCTCCTCCTGAATTAAGATTTTATTAATTACTCAATAATAATTGACCTCTCCTATCTTTGTAACCCATTGTAGCTTGAACTTATACTTGTCATAAAATGAAGCAATTTTTTTTCATCTTTCCAAGTATATGTCTGTACCTGGGGATTACAGACTAATTCATCTTTCTTTCCTCAGTACTTAGCAGGATAGGTGTTCTGTGAATATTTGTTAAGGAAGGAGAAAAAGAGAGAAGGAAGGAAAGAAGGATGGACTCTGATAAACTGGAGCCAGACTGTGGTAAGGGACAATAGCCTTTCAGCAAGAGAATTGTTTTTATGAGTAGAAGGAATTGGTCTGAAAAGACATGGGCCCCTTTCAGTGTTTTTATTTGTATCCGTTCTAACCCAGGTAGGATTGTGTATACGTCCAGAGAGAATAAAAAGGGCTGTGTGTCAATTGAAAGGTCTGTTTCACTAGACTCAGTAATGACTTGGGACCCAAATAACTCTGCTGTAGAACACTTCTTTTTACAAATGAACATAACATACTTCACAAGTGCAGAAGTACTTGCATATTGGCAGCAGTAATATTGGCTCATGCCATCATAGATCACTGGACATGATGCCGTTAAAATAAGGGCAAAACAGTTTCGGAGCAGCTGCTGAGAAATCCCTATTATACTAGCAACCTTGGCTGTGACATTAGCACATCTTGAGAGTGGCTGGTTTTCAATAAATTGTGGCGGTAAAAATGGTCTGATTCTAAGGCCAGTGAGAGGTATCTCTGCTTAGACCAGAGATGTGTCATCTTGGAGCAGCATTTCTGTAGAATTTTTGAGGCTGGTGGTTGTGGAATCCTGACTCAGTTAACAGAAATGAATTAGCTAATTAATTTCTTCACAAATTCATTCATCATATATTTGCCTAGTGCCTTACCTCTATGTAAGTCATAGTCCTAAGTTTTTGCAAGTTCTGGACACACACTAGGGGACAAAACATCTTAATTTTCTTACCTAGTGGAACTAAAATTTTAGGAGGAGGAGATAGGAAATAAACAAGTAGATGAGTAAATAAGTAATGGAATTTTAGGTATTCATACACAGCATGGGAAAGAAAGGAATCAAGAATGACTTCTAGGTTTTGGAGAATGGTTATGCCATTTACTGAAATGTAGTAATTTTGTGATTTTTTAGTGACCAAAATCAAGTGTTTGGTTTTGAACATGTAAATTTGAGATACTGACTTGATATTAATGGAAATGTTGGTTAAGCAATGGAATATAGGAGTCTGGAGCTTGATGCCCAGCAATGAATCTCCACTGCAACAAGCATGGAATTAGGGATAGGAGCATTGGTAGTGCAGCCTGGAGCAATACATATAGGCTGACAGCACGCGGCTGCCTGGACTGATTCATAATCCGTATGTCCCCATCTCTTGTGTGTTCCCATATATGTTTGAGGATGGTTACTCTGAAAGGAAAGGACCTAGAATTGTTGAGGAGTATGTGGAAGCTTGAAGCAAGCAAGATTTGAGTGCTAATGTTGATGTGCTCACATTGATACCTACAAATTAGTAAGGTATTCCCATAATAGATGTACATGCAGAGTGCTATGTAGTTGTTTAACAGTGTCCCAATGTGATTATTTACTCTCACTATATAATTCACAATTAACATTTATTAATGTCAACAGACTAGTGGTGTTACATCAGTGGAGATGGGTGACAAAATGGGAGGGTACTGGATTTGGAACCAGTGTAAGTAATCTTCCTTCAATGAAGAACTTGTTGCCTCAGCTGCTGGGAGTCCTACTGGCAGACAATCCTCAGCTGTCACCACCTTCAGGGGTTGCTTCAGTTGCAGAGAACCATGTTTCCCCAGTTCACGCCCCTTCCCAGGGTGGCCCACACCCAATGTGGAGAGTCCATGTAGGCAGACCACGGAGAGAGCTATGGCTGAGAAGCCCAAATGGCTCTCACACTGGATGCTAGAGACTTCCCAGCCCAGGCATCAAACATGTGAGTCAAGCCTTAGAGGTGACCTAGCCCCAGCCATCACCTGATTGCAACTGCTTGAGAGACCCCAGGTGAGCATTGACTAGCTGATCCTAGTCAACCCTCGGGTGAGCAAAGAAATGAGCGTTATTATTTTAAGCCACTGTTTAGGGTGGTTTGTTCACAGCTACAGATAACTGCAATTATGATTAAATTATTTTACTTCTTTCAGCCTCAATTCCTCTATCTATGGTATGGGAATAATTTTATTAAAACTTCCTGAACCTAACTCATGAGCATGTTATGGAAATAACTTTAATAGTAATGTAAACTAGGCATTAGAGGAGCAACTTACTATAATTATCACCGTAAATCATCATTAACTTGGAAGGGACTGTACAGAATACCAAAAAAGCAGGGCTCTTAATTTCAAGGAGCAATGATATCACCTTTCAGTTCACAATCATTTGTCCTAACCACACAAACATTTGTGGCATTATCTATGGATTTTTTTTTAATATAAATAAAGGATCTGGAATGGGAGGGGTGGAATGGAAATCAAGAAGTGGACTTAAAAACGATAATGTAACATTTACTTTTGTTTAGCCCCTCTGTATAGCTCAGATCAGCAGGCTATTTTCAAGCATATTTGTAGAAGGCACAATTTTGTCCACTCCAGCTTCAAACCTGGAAACTCGGCACTTAACAGTTAGCCTCTTTTACACTCACTAAACACGGCCTGCCCCGCACCCCGTCTTCTCTTTGTTTTCTTCCCCTATATAATTTGAATGCCTATATCTCCAACTAGATATGTCTTTAAAGAAACAGATCCAGAGATTTCTTTTTGTAGTTGTGCCCTAAGAGTAACTATCATAGCACTTCGTAAATAGCAGATACCTAACACATGTTTTCAAAATAGATAAATATAAAATCCAACAGTGCAAATATAATTTGAAAGATAATAAAGGATCAGTGAGTACTTACTACTAAGATGCTTTCCATTTAATTGAAAGTAAATTCAACTATCAGTTTAACCTATTTCTTTTCTTTTTTGATTTTCTAGATTCCAAGATTTTCCCCTAGTTGCTAGTACAGCCTGCCAAATAGTCCAGTTCTCCCCTTCTCCTTGTGCCTTTCCAGGCACATTTTGAGATTGCATTTCCTGAGCCCCTTGTCATAAATAGCTGTGGTGAATTGTGAGTGTAAGTGACGTGTGTCACTTTGGATGGAGCATTTTAAATTCTGGTTCTAGGCACTTCCAGAGCTCTTGTTCCCTCTAGCAGGTATCTACAAGATTCTAGGTAGTGGCTGCTCCATTAGGCTGGCTTCCTTACTGACTATGAAAAGAAGAAATGCCTCCTCCCTCTGCAATGGATATGTAGTATGAACAAGAAATAAGTCGTTGTTTTTAAGCCCTTGGTAATTTTTAGTTTTTTTCCCCACAGCATAATTTCCTGATAGAGCCATTCTGATAGAGCACCTAACGCTTAGTGACCAGAACTGATTGATGGGTTTGGCAAAGCCTGAGAGCAGAAGAATCACAGCTCAGGTATTTCTTTCCTTTCCAGTTCTTTGTCAGTGGAATATAAATCGGTTTAGTAATTCAGCACTTAACTTGAGATGCCAACTTGTTACCGTAGAGACCATGAGTCAGCACTTCTAATGACTGAATCATAGGCACACTTTAGGCTTTCCAAACTCTACATTAAATTCTGTTAAAATAGCCTATAGTATCCCAAATTTTATCTGGCATTATCTTAGGTGGATTCCCCAAAGAGTAGACTGAGACAGAGATTTGTGTGCAGTAGGTTTATTTGGGAGTGCTGTGCAGAACACCTGTGACCTAGTGCAGAAAGCAGAATTGGCCAGAGAGAGAAGCCGCACTGCGATGCAGTCACAAGGCTTCAACTGATGGCATGGGGAGCTCTTCAGATGGCCCTTTATAGTTGTCCTGGTTGAAGCAAAGGGGTTTTTGTGTCCCTGCATCAAGTCATTGGATATGGGCCAACACAGAAGAGGAGGTGTAACTTTCAGCTGGGCAACTTCCTTCTGTGGAGGACAATGCTGGGGAAGAGGCTCAGCTGTAAGCAATCTGCAGCCAACACTCCTGGCAACTGGAGGATCTCATGCCTCTACCCGAAGGAGGATTCTGCGTGGTATGGCACAGACCCGCTATAAGAGTGGTATAAATTGCTAGTAAAATTATTGGAAGCCTGTACAGGGTTATCTCCTATCAAAGCCATTACCTCCTTGTATTGTCCCCAAATGATCTGTCCACTTGGACTGTTGTTTCCCTGCCTCCAACTGTCAAAGGCATATTTTTCCTTAAGGATTCAGCTCAAATACCATCTAGGAAAATCCTCTGAGGATGTATCTCTTGATGATGTCCACAGCCATGATTTTTTTCTTCTTTTGGGCTTCCCTGGGACTCTGCACCAATCCTGTGTTACAAGTTTGCCTTATATGAGGAAAAGGTCCTTTAAGTGAATGACTGTAGGGTTGCTTCTCAAGCAAGGCATAGAGAAACTAGGATGGAAGATGGTGGGGTCGGGGGGAATAACAGGAGGGATTCCGATGCGACACTCTAGTGCCATTTGTTTTTCTGGGGTCCCACACAGATGACACTATGCCTGTGAGTCCCAGACTATCTTGTTGACCCATTTTGTGTCTTGTAAGTTAGAGTCTTCTCTCTTTTCACCATATTCTATTGATTGTTTCCCCAATATTATTCTTAAAGTTCTAGTCAAGGATTGTTTAAATGTTCCATTCTTGACTTGGCCTTATTTCAGAACCTTAAAGGGAGAACAGATCATTTCAATTCCTTCTCAGGCTTTCTGTCCCCACTCCCCACCCGACTCTATCCACACCCACAGCTGAATCCTGCATGGTGGTTGTGCTATTACTTATTGAGGTATTTGTCGGAGGGAGAGGGAGATGCCAGAGAGTAAAAGTCTGGGCTGTTAGGTCTAACTGTTATTTTACAAGTAAAAATCCTACCTACAGAGTCAACCTCTGATAATCTGTTTTAATTTTTATTTTGCAGGAAAGCAATTTCTTTATACTTTGAATTAAAATCATTCATATACCTATTTTATTTCATTAGACCTTAATTTATTTGAGATAAAGAATAAATTTAAGAAAATCATCAGAAGCCTTAATTTCCCCATTTGCAAAATGAGTGGCTATAATTCTTCCAGGGCCCTTCCCTCTGTAGAAGTTGCTGATTTGATGTGAGTCAACCTAAAATGATAGGATGTCACAATTCTAGAAGAGTTGAGAATACCTTATTCTCCAGTTTCAATATTAGTTTGCTGGCAGTTATGCTGCCTACATCTTTTTGTTACTGTCAAGTAAAATAACTGCTCTGGAATAGAGGGCGAGAATAACACAAAGAAAGTAAAACAAAGAAATTTCACAACAGCCATCATCAGGAATTCAGGGGCAATTTGACTTACAGCAGCTTGAAATTTTAAAAGAAAAACAGAAAATGCAGTCTTTTTTCATTTGCTTTCTGTTTCTTCTTTAAACAAGCATACTCTATCTCCCCAAAGATTTTCCCCTAGAAAGAAAACACATTGCACAGCTTGACCTCTAATTTAAATCATAATTAAGCTTCCAGTTAATCCCCCAGTGTTCCGTTAAATCCCCTTATCCTCTTAAACAGCATGACCCCAGTTTTATTTTCCCCAGACATAAAATGCTGAATTATAGCTTATTTATGAGTTTCATGAATAAGACTAATTTGATTGCCGTTTGCAGAGAAATTCTCACCAGGTTATTACATTTCTAGATCCCATTAACTAATAAAAATATACAAAATAAAAATTATTCTAAATTAGTCTTCCAAGCAGAATCGCTGGCAACATTTCTTTCTATACAAAGAAGGCGTGGGGCTTCCCTGGTGGCACAGTGGTTGAGAATCTGCCTGCCAATGCAGGGGACACGGGTTTGAGCCCTGGTCTGGGAAGATCCCACATGCCGTGGAGCAACTGGGCCCGTGAGCCACAATTACTGAGCCTGCGCATCTGGAGCCTGTGCTCCGCAACAAGAGAGGCCGCGATAGTGAGAGGCCCGCGCACCGCGATGAAGAGGGGCCCCCACTTGCCGCAACTGGAGAAAGCCCTCGCACAGAAACGAAGACCCAACACAGCCATAAATAATAAATAAGAAGACGCCACCAACCAGCCCAATTAGGAAACTTTCCTCCTGTTGTCCCTGCTCAGCACTACTACCTATGCTAAATCCAACCTATTTTTTATTTTATGGGTCAAAAGAGCAGGACTGAGGAAAGTATATGGCGCTGAGAGCTCCGTGAAACCAAAAGCTGTAATGTTCATATCATGATAGATTCCTCAGCCTTATGAATGTCACAGTGGTCGCTGGTGGTATTACACAAAAAGAACACTGCAAGCTGAAAAAAATTTTCAGTTAGATCAATGAAATAATCACCACTCTTAACTTGCTGAATCTTATAATATTGACTAGTTTGTGGATTATGTCATATAATTCAATATTTTCCAAGTCTTTATTTTTTAAATCTATTCTTTCCCTTTACCTTGATCAGAAAGCAGCAAATGAATCTCCTAAATTTATTCATATTCAACCAATATTGTCTACTATGTGCTATGTCACAAAGATATGTCACAATAGCAATATAGGTCAGAAGAAAAGTTTGGATAAAGGGTTAAGGGATTACAGAAGAGGCTGCAAATAAATCATCCAGAAATGGATAAGATTTGGGGTTACAAGTATCAGTAGAAATACACATGGGGGTAGATATGGAGAAGGGATAAGCATTTCAAGTTCAGCATGGGCAAAGATACAAAGAAGATAACAAAGAAGAGAACATCAATATTTCAGGGATGACAAAAAGTTCTTTAAGATGGCACATAGGGGCTTCCCAGGTGGCGCAGTGGTTGAGAGTCCGCCTGCCGATGCAGGGGACACGGGTTAGTGCCCTGGTCCGGGAGGATCCCACATGCCGTGGAGCGGCTGGGCCCGTGAGCCATGGCCGCTGAGCCTGCGCGTCCGGAGCCTGTGCTCCGCAACGGAAGAGGCCACAGCAGTGATAGGCCCGCGTACCGCAAAAAAAAAAAAAAAAAAAAAAAAAAAAAAAAAGATGGCACATAAAATGCTCCATAATCTGGCTTCTGTGTATCTCCTACACTAAATCTTGCTACTTCTTGCCTCATACATTATGTTTATCTTCTATGCCCTTGCCTGTGCAATCTATTCTGTTTATAATGCCTTTCAGTCTTCCTCTGGTTTATGTCTTTATACATGTCATCTCTATTCAACTATGGACTCCCTTGAGGACAGGCCCACATCTTATTCATCTTTGTATCCCAGAACATAGTACAATTCTCAGAATAAGGTAGGCATTCTATAAATGCCTATTGAATTCATACATTCATTCATCTATCCATTTAAAAAGTTATCGAACACTTTTTTTTTTTGTCATTGGTTGGTGCTTGGTTTACAGTAGTGAACAACAAATGACATGGTAACCTAAGGAAGAAGCTGCAGGAGATGAGTCTAGGAAAGCAGGTTGAGAATAAATTATGAAAGGCCAGGCATGCCACCTTAAAGAGGTTAGAATTAATTCTGTAGGCAATTTTCACCAAGTTTATACAGAGTAAAGAGATATCATATTTCTGATACAGAAACATATATAGTTTGTAGGACATTAGAGAGGGCAGAGACTGGTGGCTAAGTATTGTTGAAGTAGAAATTTAAGTAGGAATTTGAATAATGTAACAGAGAGGAAACGTTGATTACAGAGGGGCAGATCTTGTGGGAAAAAATCTAAGAGTGAAATCTAGTAAGAATTGAGTTGGTAGTAAAAGGAAACCAATAGAGGAAGGTCAAGCAGATGTTGTGGATTTGAAATAAAAAGTAATAAGGGACCACTGTGAGAGGGAGAACAATGAAATGAGAATGATATTTGAGAAAGGGGAATGAATAATCCTCCCATAATGTGGGAGGTGGCAAAGCAGAAAAGCAATGAGATGAGTAGCGTTGGCTATTAACCAGTGTGAAAGTGATAAAAGCCAAGGAGAACTGGAAAAACTGAAAAAATGTGAAATAAGTACATAGACACTGGATTTTATGAGTAGTGCATGAAAATATTTTCTTAAGCACTAGTACCAGACATCTTTCTCTGTTTTTTAGGAAAAGCTAATTTGAATGTGGAATGTGAGAATCTGAAAGCAAGGTTCAGCAGGAGCAAAACAAAGATCCCTGATGTGCTTCATAAAAGGTCAATGGGAAGACCTCCTCTAGCCTGGCTGACTAAAATTCCCTTTATAAACTCATAGGAATACTGGGTAAAACATAACTATTGGCATGTAAACCATATATCAAGCACGATAACAGAAATAAAAAATAAAAAACACTTAGAAAATCCTAAGTGCCAGAGACAATTTGAAGAGCAGGCACTGACAGGCAGCCCTCCAACATTTATTTTACACTTGGCTATAGAGCTCAGAAGCCAGTGGCTGGGCTCTAATGCACAAGCACTGGCCCTTGAGCTTCACTGAGTCAGAGGAGCTGGAACTAGGCCCTTAGGTAAAACCTGGAGCCTTAAAGATCTGCCAGTCATTGGGATTGGAAAAACTCCACCTACTAGCTTGGGTAAGAGGCAAGGAAATTTGTTCTTTGCCTGGAGCTTTGGATAGGGGAATAAAACAAAAGATGACTCCTGAGCAATCAAAACCCCAGACCTGCAACAGATACAAATTTACAATATCTGTATTATTCAGGAACCACAAACTGAGAAACAATCATTTACAAATGTACCCAGATCTTTAAGAGTCAAAGAACCCTGGCAGAAACAAATGTGTAACTGGTCTGAAAGGACGCTTTCACAACTCAGGGCATAAGAGACTCCCATAAACAAAACAACCCCATCCCAGAACAGCACCACAGGAGGAAATAAATCACTATGAGTAAGAGTCAGCCACTGCTGTAAACAGTAAGAGTTAGGAACTCAAAAGCTGGAAATAGTAGAATTACCTGAAAGAGAAGATAAAGATATTTAACTTGACTAAGGAGGCAAAATAATAGAAATCATAATGAAAGTACAGGCAGATTTCACAAGGCACCAAACAGAACATGGAGTATTGAAAAGAATATTGTCATTGAAATGAAAATGAATGTGTCCAAGCAGATCCCACAAGTGAATGAATATAATCACCTCCTTTGCTATTCCTCATTTTAAATTATGCTCAGCTGTATTTCTTTCCAAGTTTGTCAGACAGGTTATACTTGGTGTATTCAAAATGTGCTGCTACTCAATACAATTTTGCAATGTGAACTTCAGTTCATCCCCTTGAACCAAAAATTAATCTCTCAACAAAATGAATCAACCTTTCCTTATTTCTGCAATGAAGGTAAAGTTCTTTCAGTTTTTTCCTTCTGTCCTAAATTCCAGGGAAAGAGGATTCACGGACTCCAAAATTAGAAAAGTGCACCCAGGGAAAGACAGTCCCTGCCAATGCCCTGGAAGAGTAGAAGACCAAGTCTTTTTCCTAGGTCTTGTTTTATGGCTTTTATCAGTGTCCTTGCTGGTGCTGCTGCCTTCTACATAAGGACGAAGACTACACTAGCCAGCCAGTGTTAAAGCTTTCAAAAGCTTTTGATACACGGTGATGAAACAAGAACAGTGCTCTATTTATACTATATCCACCCTACAGTCTATCTTTACTTCCAGCCCTAACCTCTCCACATTAGAGTGGTTTTAGCGGCTTTGTGCCTTGGTGTTCTCCACTTCTCTGTGGTGATCTCAGGGGCCAGGTGTAAGTCAGCCATTAGTGATTTCCTCAAGTCCACCTGTACTAACGGAAATTCCTTCGTGCTTCTGACGTGTTCTAAAACTAAAATTGCTCTAGATCTCTCCTTTTATAAGGAATTTTCATTTTAATAATTACTTTTAGTAGTAGTTAGATGTGTTTATTTTTATAACTACCCAAAAGTTCTTATCCAGCAAGTGTATTTGCATATATTTTTTATCCATTTGACTTAAATAATATCAGCTAGTTATTAACTAATTAAAATAGTGCAAAGGCTAATAATGTCTGTCTTAACACACTTTCACCCCAAAGAACTGCTTATCTCACAACTTGGTAAAATCCACATTAGGGTTTGTTGGCAAATTAAAATTCTTTATTCACAGTGATGAAGACGACAGAGTTGAAAAAGAAATGTATATTAAGACTGAATAGAATCAATACAAGTGAAGAGCTGTGGAGTGTAGATGAAGGAATCACAGTACACAAAGATAACTGCTTGACTAAATGATGTTAGGCCTGTAATGATTGACTTATATAAGTGGGTGGGATGAGAGTAAACAAATGAATTCTTTCTTATACAAACAAAAAACTTCATAAAACTTATTCTCTTAAGTAGAGAAAGAACTTCAAAACACTGGCTCATTCTTGGTAATTCTTGGTAGTTCGACTGGTATTAAATATTGCAAAGCCAACCCGGGGCGAAGAAAACAACTTTAAATATACAACCTAAAACAGCATACTGACTGAACCATCTTTTTATACATCACCTAGGAATAGACACCACCATAGTGCACTATGAAGCCAAGCCCTTCCTAACTCATTAGTATCAATATCCTTAACTGTGAGTAAACTGGCCTTTTTTTTTTTTTTTAAAGAAAAGTACACACTGATAACAGGATCTGTTATTACTAGTACTGGAGTCTATACACGAAGAGAAGTAAATATACTATTTAAGAGTACGTGCTCTGGAGCAAGACTGCGTGGGAACAAATCTCCGCTGCTCCGCTTACTACTTGGAATAAGTTGCTTAACCTGTGACTCAGTTTGCTCATTTGTAAAATGAGAGCAATATCACGGATTTCATAGGGTTGCTACGAGGATTTTTAAAAGCCCTTGGAACGCAGCCTGGCACACGAAACGCAATAAATATCAGCTGTTACAAGGTGTTCCCCCTAAAATTCTCTGAAATGTTAGTTCTGCCATTGCTTATCATTCTACAGCTTTTCAGTGAAAGGAGGGGAACTCCTATTCGTCCAGCACCTATTATCGGCCCCACTCAATTTCTCCCCTGGGCGCTGCACAGCTTTGGCTGCGAGCCTATCGTCCCTTCCGGACGCTAAACCCGAGATGTAGCCGGCGAGGGGTGGAGCCAGACCGCGACCCACAGTCCTCACAAGTTCGGTCGGCGCTGCCCCAGTCCCAACAAGGGGCAGCTTCCATTTTGGACGAATCTGCGCCAGCATGGGGAGATTCCGGGGCTTCTGAAGCAGAGCGAGGAGACCGGTAGGAAGCCACCCTGCCTCCCTTGCTCACAGACCACACAGCAGCCGGCACCTGCGAGTCCCCCCAGGCCCGCGGGAAGGCAGGGCTTCCTGAACGCAGCTGCCGCAAAACCGGGCCTGAGGCGGGGCGTGGCCGGCGAGCGCGAGGCCCCGAGGCGGAGGTGCGGGGCTGTCCGAGGTGTGCCGGACGCCGAGCTCAACGTATGCCACCAGCTCCTTTAGTCCTCAGGCCCAAGCCGTCGCTTTCCCGGAGCCGCCACCGTCGCGACCTTCTTTTCTATCTCCCTGTCACTTTGGTTGTTTGATGGAAGAGAAAAATGGAAGTCAGGCATCTCTGAGGCACCAGCCAATGAAATAGGCAGAGGAGGTGGGGTCCTTTGCTCGCGCCTAAATTCAAAGGCATAAATAGTTCCTCTCCGCTGCTGAGCGCGGGCTGAGTGTTGTAGTCGCTATGGTGGAATTTGCTTCTTAGCGCCCGAAGCCGGGCAAGGCTGGCCCACTCTCCGCCCTAGTGACTAGGAAGAGCTTTGTGGGTGCCGCAAGCCCAGGCGGCCTGACGCAGCGGTGAGGCAGGTGCGTGCGCGCGGCCGGTTGGGCCTAGCCTGGCATTCCTGGCCGGAGATGGGCGTCGGGGGCTGGGGAGCCGAGGAGCAAGGGACCTCAGACTAAAGTTAGTTCTAAGGGGTTCCTGGCAGAATGGCTAGTTCTTGCCATTGAAGTAGGGCGAGGAAGTGTTGACAGAAAGGCCTGGTGAGGCGAGGAAAGAGCCTGAGTGAAAGCAAAAAGCTTCATCTCTTTATGTGGGGTTTATTTAATAAATATTTACGAACCCCCCCTCGCCCCCATCCCGCGCCCTCGAGTCAGGGACTATTCCGGCATACAGCGGTGGACGTAGGCGAAGATGCTACGGAGATTACATTGTGATAGGTTGGATAGACGAGTAAATAAGTACTGTTTAGTGTCAGCTTTAAGTGCAATGAAGGAAAAAGGAAGCAGAGCGAGGGGGTGGGTAGAGGTGCTCTTTTATATAGGGAAGTCAGGAAGGACCCCAGTTAGGTGACGTTTGAGCAAAGACGTGAGTGTTGGAATGGAGAGTGAGCCATGCCAGTATCCGGGAGAAGGGCATTATGGGCAAAGGGGATGCGGTGTGAAATAATCAGCCTACGTTACCTAGAGTATGATAACGGTGGAAGATAAGCCTGGAGAAGTAAGTGGTTGGCTTCCAGGTTGAATTAATGGTTTAATTAAGTTCTAACTAGAGACTAACGCCTGTATATTTTTAAGTTAAAGAAAGATACCTTTGCATCAGAGGAAGTAGCTTGGCAAGTGGCTGTTTTATTTCTATAGAGCTGTCATTCTTATGTTTCAGTCTTCTACATTTATTATGGTTCCAGTTTTACATTCCACTTATGTGTTGTTATTTGTTTTGTACAGAACTGCAGGTCTTATGTTTCAGTCTTCTACATTTATTATGGTTCCAGTTTTACATTCCACTTATGTGTTGTTATTTGTTTTGTACAGAACTGCTTTGTGGCTTGCTTTTTTTCTAGCAGAGATTTGCCTGTCGGAGTCAGTAGTGAAAATGCACATTAAGTCAATCATTCTTGAGGGATTCAAGTCCTATGCTCAGAGGACTGAAGTCAATGGTTTTGACCCCCTCTTCAATGCTATCACTGGTTTAAATGGTAGTGGGAAATCCAACATATTGGACTCCATCTGCTTTTTGCTGGGCATCTCCAACCTGTCTCAGGTAAAGTGTAAACTTTCTCATTTATGTGAATTTAAGTTTGAGGAGCCTCGAGGGAATCCTCATTGCACTTAGAGACTATTGCCAGTATCCTCTTCATTTGCATTTTTATGTGAAATATCTTATACCTCACCACAGTCCTTTAAAGGTCGGTATTATTACTCCATATTTTAGGTGAGAAAATAGAAACTTAGAGGAGTTGCCTAAGGTTCATCTTCTTAAGATGTTTGGAGCAACACTGAAACTCAGGCATTCTCATTCCAGAGTTGTACCCTCACCCCATCCCTGCCCCCGCCCCCCCATTATAATGTCTTTTCAGGACCTTCTAATGGGATTGGATGAATAGTGAAATTCGTAGACACTGTCTTTCCTTAAATCTTTCAAATGAGCTTTTGTTAAGAAATGAGTAGAAAACAGTTCTCTTTAGGGTTGAAAAAGTCCTGTGGAGAAAGGTGCCCATTTCAGGTTGTTACCCATTTTCTTTGCTCTTCTTGCTTATGAATGCCACTGCCTATCCTTGGCTGCTTAATGGATACTACATGGGTGATTTTCCGACAGCAAGAAGCACATTTTCAGTGCTATTTTGCGTAGTATGGGGTTTTGTAACTGAAGCTTTTCCTTTATTTTAGGTTCGGGCTTCTAATTTACAAGATTTAGTTTACAAAAATGGGCAGGCTGGTATTACCAAAGCCTCCGTGTCAATCACCTTTGATAATTCTGACAAAAAGCAGAGTCCTTTAGGATTTGAGATTCATGATGAAATTACAGTAACAAGGCAGGTGAGTGGCTACTAAATATTTGGTTACCTAGAAACTTGCAGGTCTGATGTGCGTTTTGGCAATGTGACTACTGGAGAGAGAAAGTTTATGAGCAAAATTGATGGATCAAATACTGACTAGATTCCTTAAGAATATCTTCCTTATGTTAAATTTTGATCATGCAAATTCTGCCGTGTACCAAGAGGATTGAAAGGGATCTGAAATCCATCAGTCCAAGCACTCAACCATGCTTAAATCTTGAACCACACTTGAGTCTTCTCTCTCTGTGCTGGAACACCTGTAGCTCTTGGGATCTTTCTATGTTCTCAGGTAACCCATTCTGTTTTTGGAAAGGTCTAATTAGAAATTTATTCCTATATATTGAGCCAAAGTGCTGTCTTCAAGTTTTACACATTAATCCTCATTTTCTTGAGAGCATCAGGAGCAAATCTAATTTATTCCGTATTTCAATATTTAAGTGTTCTGTAAGTCTGTTTCCTAAGCTAACTCTCTAGGTCTTTCAATTGATATTTAGTTGTTTATAGGTCTTTCAGTTGAATTGAATACAAATTTGCTCCAGTTTTTTATATCTTTTTTTTTTAATGCTTGGCACCTCAAATTACATATACCAGAATTGGTCTAGCTACGACAGGATTAAGCAGAATTGTTGCTTCTTTCATTTTAAGTACTCTACTTCTATTTTTCTCAATATGATGTTGGAGAGTTCATGATACATTGTGAATTCATATCTGATTTACTAAAAATCACTGTAAATTGTTCATGTGTTATTACTTAGCCACATACTGCCAGTTCTGTATCTAAGCAGGTTTTTGAAACCAAGGGAGGACCTTACATCTGTCCCTTAAAATCTTTTTTTATTATAGTCAATGTTTTCAGTTTGTCAAAATTTTATTTTAAAAAATTCTGTTAATTCGCATTTACTCTCCAACTTAGCATTATGTAACTTAGATTTCCCTCTCTATTTTACTTTTTTTTTTTTTTTTTTTTTTTTTTTTTTTTTTGCGGTACGCGGTCCTCTCACTGTGGCCTCTCCCGTTGCGGAGCATAGGCTCCGGACGCGCAGGCTCAGCGGCCATGGCTCACCGGCCCAGCCGCTCCGCGGCATATGGGATCTTCCCGGAACGGGGCACGAACCCGTGTGCCCTGCATCGGCAGGCGGACTCTCAACCACTGCGCCACCAGGGAAGCCCTCCCTCTCTATTTTAATGAAAGCCTCTGGTTGAAAAAAAAAAGGGCGGGGGATTGACTAGATTGGGACAGAATCCTGTTCTCTGTCATTAAGCATCTATCAAATAATAACCCTTTAAGGATTTTAAGTAAGTCTGCTACTAATCTACCCCAAATTCCTGTCCTCATGCAATCCATATGCCTGTATCTTCACCATAATTTTGTTATAAAGACTGTCTCAAATTACTTATGGGTAAATTAGGACTGTTGTTCAAATATATTAATAAATGATCTACCACCCTCATAATCCTGTCAGGGAAAAGGAGTGAATTAATATTTATTTAATATTTATTAAGGCTTAATGTGTGCTGGGCATTGTTGAATGCACTGGGAAATACAGATAGAAAGAATGAGAAACATACCTTGTCTTTAAGGACCTCAAAATATGGGTGAGACAGTCATACCCAAAAAATGATAATGCAAGTGCTGTAGTAGAGTGTGAACAAGCTGATATCTAGTATAAGTTGTTCCTATTAAACCCATGCCGAAGTTCCATGGTTACTTTTTTTCTTTCAAGTATTTACCAGTCCTGTCTTTTACTAATCCCTTTTAGCATCTTGACAGGGATTGATATTAAACTATTTGCCTTTCATTTTCAGTATCTGACTTCTTTTCCTTTGGAAATCAAAAGGGAGGAAGAGGGGTTAACCTCTGAGTATGGAAAATTGTAGAAAGAGGGTGATCAGGGATAGAAACTACAATCTACACATACTTGGAAACATGAAGCTAGAAGGGCCCTTAGAGACCTAATCCACTGCAGGGGAGGTTAGGAGGCTTGTGCTTGGTTACGTAACTAGTTAGTAAAAGTCCCTGGATTAGAAGCCAATTATCCTGACTCAGTCTCATATTCTTTTTGACCATGTCACACTTTCTTTATTATTTACCCTATATTGATTTTGTTTACCATTAGTTGGACAGAACAAACATGAAAAATAATGTATTTGGGAATTTATCATCATAGCACAAGATGTGTGTGTTCATTTATATCTTTTAAAATTCTTTCCTTTTTAGGTGGTTATTGGTGGCAGAAATAAATATTTAATCAATGGAGTAAATGCAAACAATACCAGAGTACAGGATCTCTTTTGTTCTGTTGGCCTTAATGTTAACAACCCTCACTTTCTCATCATGCAGGTATTTCGTTTGTGGTCTTTATATCTCTTTCATAATAGTTTTGACATCTTTTATTTTTTAACTTATAAGAAGTGCTTCTGTTTGGATTTTTCATTTTTTATTTTACTATTAGCCTGCTGTTTGGGCACCTGTTAAGAAATGTGGGTTAGTTTTTTGTACTTACGTGTTCTAGTATATTGTATACATTTGAATTTTGAAGAATGTCTGGAAGTAATTTTCTTTGACTTATCTTGGAGGGCCATTGTTCCAAAAAATCAAGAAATGTTCAATAATTATGCTAACATTAATTTATATACTTACCTGTCTTAGAATTGGAGACTTCTACATCATTAATACTAACTGTTTCGGAAATATGGTCGAGTTAACTTTGTATCATTTAATAACATGTAATTTGTATCACTCATGAGAAAGTGGGTAACAAAATTCTAGAGTTATAAGCTACCTTTGGTCTCAAATATAATAAAAGAAACATCTTTTCATGTAGGTGGAAGAAATAACTCCCAAAAGATTGGTGTATTAGGATACAACAGCTTCAGTGCAGATAAACATGTATGTCTTAGGTTATTCTTTCTGTATTTTGTTATTATCATAGTAAGTTTGCCAATTTTATTTTCAGGGCCGAATTACAAAAGTGTTGAATATGAAACCTCCAGAGGTAAGAGTACTCTTTAAGGACAGTAAAAATAGTAATTATAGATATTGTCTTAATCTTCTAGGTAATCAATTTTTTTAACATAATTTTTTCCATTATTAAAACTCTTGGAAACATTTAAGAATGATAAGTAGAGGAAATAGTTTTGTTTTTTAATATTTAACACTGTGCCCCGTTTTTTTTTTTAAGTTATGTAACAAACCTTCTGAGCCTTACTTTCCTTATCCATAAATTGGAGCCAATAATCCTTACCTCAGGGTCTGTTCTGAGGATTAAATGAGAATCCTTAAAAGAAGTAAAAGAAAAGTCTTAGGACCTTATTAAGCAAAATTTTTAAAAAATTATTTTTTTAATTGAGATATAATTCATAAAGTAGTTTCAGGTGTACAACATAATGATTCTATATATATATATACATATATTTAATATATGTATATATCACAAAATGATCACAGTAAGTCTACTCAACATTTGTCACCACACAAGTAAAATTTTTTTTTAAGATGAGAACTGTTAAGATTTATTCTGTCAGCACTTTTCAAATATGCAGTACAGTATTACTAATAGTCACCATGCCATACATTACATCCTCAGGACTTAAGAGTTTGTACCTTTTGACTACCTGTACTCATTTTGCCCACCACCCTTTCCCCACCTCTGGCAACCGCCAATCTGTTCTCTGTACCTATGAGTTCACTTTTTTTTTTTTTTAAGAGTTTACATAGAAGTGAGATTATACTGTTTTTGTCTTTCTGTGTCTGACTTAATTTACTTAGCATAATGCCCTCGAGGCCCTACCCATGCTGTCACAAATGGCAGGATTTCCTTTTTGTACGGCTAAATAATACTCTATTTAATTTATTTATATATATAAATATCACATATTCTTTATCCATTCATCCATCAGTGGACACTTAGGTTGTTTCCATGGCTTGACTATTGCAAATAATGTTGCAGTGAACATGGGAGTGCAGATGTCTTTTCAAATTCGTGTCTTTGGTTCCTTGAGATAAATGTCCAGAAGTGGAATTGTTGGATATGGTAGTTCTAGTTTTCATTTTTTGAGGAGACTTCATGCTGTTTCTTATAGTGGCTGCACCAATTTACAGTCCCACAAACAGTGCACAAGAGTTCCCTTTTCTCCACGTCCTCACCAGCACTTGTTATTTCTTGTCGTTTTGATAATAGCCATTCTGACAGGTGATATCTCATTGTGGTTTGGAGTTACATTTGCCTGATGATTAGTGACGTTGATCATCTTTTCATGTACTTGCTGCCCATTTGTATGTCTTCTGTGGAAAGATATCTATTCATACCCTCTGCACATTTTTTTCATTTGATTTTTTTCTATTGAGTTGTATGAGTTCTTTGTGTATTTGGTTATTAACCGCTTATATATATGATTTACAAATATTTTCTCCCATTCAGTAGGTTGCCTTTTCATTTTGTTGATGATTTCCTCTGCTGTGCAGAAGCTTTTTAGTTTGATGTAGTCCCGCTTGTTTACTTTTGGTTTGGGTGCCTTTGCTTTTGGTGTCAAATCCAAAAAAAAATCATTGCCAAGACTGATGTCTAGGAATTTTATGTGCCCGATACAGTATTAAAAGAAATTTTGCCTCTATAAAGTAGCCTTTCTCAACTGGTGTTCCATGTCAGCCTATAGAAAAAGATTTGAGTGAAATTAATTCATTACGTACAATGGATTGCTTAGGACATTAAGACTTAAGTTTCTCTTAGAGCCCCCTTGAGAAAGAGTTGGTACGAAGGAATGAATGTTTTGTATAAGAGCAAAAGCTCTTTTTGTATTTTTTTTCTATGGAGAAGAACTAAGAAGACGACTGATAATTGATAATACTAGTCTGGTTTGACCATAGGTCATGCTTATTTTCTTTAGATAACATCTTAAGGGAAAACTTCTAATTCAAAACCTGTCAAATACATAGAAATCAAAATGGTTTTCAGAGAAATAATCCTCTTGAGATAGGGATTGATGGTGACTAGAAGCTTCTGAAAAAGGAGTGCTAGCAAAATTGTCCTACTTACAAAATTGTAATTAATATTTGCCTTTTTCAGAGTACTTCTCATGAATTATTTTACTTCATGTTTACTTCTCAGCAGTGTTGTGAGATATTATCAGTACTCTGCAGAAGAAGAAACAGAGGCACAGAGAAAATTAAGTTACTTTCCCAAGTTCTTAAAGCATGTGCCACAGTTGGAATGCAGACGTTAGGCCATGCTTCATCCTTGTAGGAACAAAATGGCTGAAGTCTCACTTGGGACAATTTTAAGTAGAAATTTCTAAAATGAAAACTGAATGTTGTTAGCCTTTACTTTTTCTAAGACTCATATTTGAAGGAAAAGAGGAGGAAGGAATTACTGGCTTCAGTTTTAAAGGAAATGCACTCTGGAACCTCAGTGTGGCATAAAGTTTGATTTTAGAATTGGAGTGAAGGCCAGAAATGTTTCTTGAATGTTAGGGTTATTAGCTAATATGCACAATTTTATGTACTTAACTTTTATGATCCATAATTTTGTTAAGATACTTAGGTTAAGGCATTAAATAATATCCTTAATGTAAATTCCAATGAGACTCATTGTCTTGGATTCTTAAAACATTAATACAATCGTCTTTCCAGATTTTGTCCATGATAGAAGAAGCAGCTGGAACCAGGATGTATGAATACAAAAAGATAGCTGCCCAGAAGACTATAGAAAAAAAGGAGGCTAAGCTGAAAGAAATTAAGATGGTAATTAAATTTATATAAAATATTTTGAGAGAAGAGAGTACTTTTGCATTTAGAGTTTCTCTGCTGTAAAAAGGGAAATTCTACCACACCCCCGCTCCGCCCAGCCTTAGTTCAGTTTTTCTTAGTCTTACATCCTACTTCTCCCTTTTAAATTTCTTTAATGGTACTTCACATACTGAAAAATATGATCTTCCTTTATTTTCCAGATACTTGAAGAAGAAATTACTCCAACCATTCAGAAATTAAAAGAGGTATGTACTATATATGTGAGGACAGCCAGCTAGAATGTTTCTCAAAATTGGTGATGTATCGACGATCATACACATGGGGATGAAATGTGTACCACTTCTCAGGAATTATTCTGGCGGATGAGATAAGGCGTTAGAGTTGGTAGTCCATACTTAGCCTTCTGCTTTTAGAGGACAGTGTACTTCATATCTATTAAGTCATAATGGTTTTGTAAATAGATTGCCTGTCTTAATCTCAGAAAATATGCCAGATTTTAATTCTTTGTTGAAGAGAAGTCTAAATTTTCCTGTACATTTAGAATTGAATGGAATAATATTTCATAAAGATATGGCCCTCTCAGTGACTTTTCTTGGTAGAGTGAATAACTTCTCGGATAAAAGGGGGCTGTCATTATAATTGCTGCTGTCAAGGCAATTGGTAAACGAAAGGTATTGAAACAGATGACTGTTTTCTCTATAATCTTTGCAGCTTCTGACATTGTAATTAGTGTTTCAGTGAAAGAATGTGTTTATAGCACATTGGTTTTAGATTATGTATTTAGGAATTTATTAAATGTTCATTAAAGTTTGATATTTCTCAAGCTCTCTTCTGAATCCATATAGTAGCATAGACATTATTGGAAAAACTGAAAAATTGTGATCTTGAAGGTTCTGCCTTTTGTATGTATGATTTAGTAGAAAACACTAGATCACGAGTTTAAACCTAGATGTCATGTTTGATTTTGACAAGTTCTTTCTAAATCTAAAAATATGGAGTGGTCATTTAATCACCCTGAATTTGTTTCTTCAAGTTAGGAACTTTTTGTTATTTTGTTACTTTGTCCCAGTAGGTCCTAACGGGAATCAAGTTTAGTAATGTGTGAGCAAATACTTATAAATAGTTACATGAATGAATGTTGGGTGGGCATCTTGGTAATACTACTACAAAGTACATCTAATAGTGCATCATTCATGGTTGTGTAGGTTGTATTTATATAGACTTCTTATTACTGCCAGTCTGTGAATCTTATGTCTGCATTTCTTTGTTAATCCCAACTGCCTGATTATATTTGAGAAGAAATAACCACATTCACTAGAGATGGTATTATGCTATCTAACCGTAGTTCTAATGTTATTTAAAGCTTTCTAAAATTTATAATCCATGATCACTCAGTTTAAGACAAAATCCATTATATCATGTAATGGGAAATTGTATACATGTTGCTGTATTTTGATTCTTTCCAAATTTGTTTAAAAATATGAATTTTGAGTTATACTTTACTGGTGATTTCTCTTTCAGGAAAGATCTTCCTACTTGGAGTATCAAAAGCTAATGAGAGAAATAGAACATTTGAGTCGTTTATATATTGCTTATCAGTTTTTGCTGGCTGAAGATACCAAAGAACGCTCAGCTGAGGAGTTAAAAGAAATGCAGGATAAAATTGTGAAGCTTCAAGAAGAATTGTCTGAAAATGATAAAAAAATAAAAGCACTTAGTCATGAAATAGAAGAGTTGGAAAAAAGAAAAGATAAGGTCAGGCAAATATGTAAGAATAGAATATACACTCTGAAAAAGATATTAAATTATATATTATACAATAACTATTTAGGATTTACTGGGCATTGTCTTCTGTATCGATTTCTTAATCTTAAAGTATAATAATGAAATAGCTTATAAAAAGTCAATAATTTATGTAGAAATTATACAAGAAAAGGGCATCATGAACAAATTTTTAAGTACATTGATTGAACTGGGTGCATTTGATTATAGGAAATTGGAGGTATACTCCGATCTTTAGAAGATGCTCTTGCAGAAGCTCAGCGAGTTAATACTAAATCTCAGAGTGCCTTTGATTTCAAGAAGAAAAATCTGGCAAGTGAAGAGAACAAACGCAAAGAGCTGGAAAAAAATATGGTAGAGGTAAGCAAACGAGAAGTGTAATTTAATTCTAGTAGTATACATTTATCCATTCTGTTAATATTTATTGAGTGTCTGCTATGGATCAAGGGTAATTGTTTGGGGTAGGATGTAGCAATGGACAAAACACCTTGTGGGTCTTTGTTCCAGTGAGGGAAATGATGATAAAGATGATAAATAAGTGAAAAATATCATATGTTATATAGTGATAACTGATGTGGAGAGAAAATAAAGCAGTGGAGAGGGTTGTAGTATAGGGGACGGGGGTGTAGTTTGGGATTTTAAATTGGGTAGCCATCGAAGGTCTCATTGGGAGGGGTGTATTTCATTAAAGACCTGTAGGAGGTCAGAGAACAATGTAGATAAATTGGGAGGCTGTGGGGAAAGATGTTCCAGGCAAAAGAACAGCAATTGCCCCAAGTGCCTAAGGTACTGGAAAAGTAAAGAGATAAGTGTAGCTGGTTATCACTAAGTAGTAGAAATGCAGAAAGGTAATGGGGTGTAGGATCACATGTGATTTTGCAAAACATGTGAAGGACTTTGACCTTTATTCTGAGTGGCATGGGAAGCTGCTGGAGTTGGCTGAGGAGAAGCATGACGTTTTAATATTTTAATAGGACTATTGCTGTTTTGAGGATAAACTAAAGATAAATGGAAGAAGCGGGGAATCCAGGTAGTAGGTGTCCAGGTGATAGCCCTTGGATAAATGCTATAGAAGTTGGGATATTAGAGAAGTTGTGGGAATTTATGTGTATTTTAAGGATAGGTCCAGCAGACAGACCCAGTAGATTTTTTTTTTTTAATTGAAGTATAGTTGATTTACAATGTTGTGTTAATTTCTGCTATACAGCAAAGTGACTCAGTTATATGTATATACTTTTTCATATTCTTTCCCATTATGGTTTATCACAGGACATTGAATATAGTTCCTTGTGCCATACAGTAGGACCTTGTTGTTTATCCATCCTATATATAATAGTTTTCATCTGCTAGTCCCAAACTGCCAACCCATCCCTTCCCCACCCACCTCCCCCTTGGCAACGACAAGTCTGTTCTTTATGTCTGTGAGTCTTCCTGTTTCGTAGATATGTTCATTTGTGTCATGTTTCAGATTCCACGTATAAATGGTATCATATGGCATTTGTCTTTCTCTTTCTGACTTACTTTGCTCAGTATGATAATCTCTAGGTCCATCCATGTTGCTGCAAATGGCATTATTTCATTCTTTTTAATGGCTGAATAATATTGCATTGTGTGTGGGTGTGTGTGTGTGGGTGTGTACATACACACTACATCTTTATCCATTCCTCTGTCCATGGACATTTAAGTTGTTTTCGTGTCTTGGCTGTTGTAAGTAGTGCCAGCAGATTGGTTTTTGACTGTGAAAAAGGACTGAAGGATAACTCCAGAGATTTGTCTTTGACAGTGTGAAATATGGTTACCATTTGTTGAGTGGAGGATAATAGGCTTGAGGAGCCAGTTAGACATCTAAGTAGAGATGTTGGTTTGATAGTTGAATATATGAACCTTGAATCCAGGTTGAAAATACAAATCAAAATACATATGCTGGCATGCCCCAGGGCTAGTGCTCAGACTTCTTTTATATACACTCATTTCTTAGGTGATCCCGTCCAGCCCTATAGCCCTAAATACCGTCTATATATTGATGCCTTTCAAATCAATAATTAGCCTTGACTCCTTCTTTGAAGGACTCATTTGTCAAGCTATTTAATTGACATTTTTATATGGATGACTTTAGAGTCTAAAACTTAACATAACCAAAATAGAACTCTTAAATTTTCCCTACCTACCCAAACCTGCCTGAGTTACTGAATTTTTCTCATGTAAGTAAATGATACCACTATTAACCTAGCTGTTCACTCCAGAACCTGGAGTCCTCCTGAATTTTCCCTTTTCTCTCAAACTCTATGGTATCTAGTTCATCAACAAATTCTGTTGACTCTAAAAGTATATCCAGAATACAGCCACTTTCACACCTCCTTCACTGCTAACCTGGTTGAACCCATCACCTCCCAGGAGGGATACTCAGTAGTGTCCTTAATAGTTACCTTGCTTTCACTTGCTCACTGTGCTCCAACCACAGTTCCTCTAACACCCAAGCATATTCCTCAGAGCTTGCCAAGTATGCTGTCCCCCTAGTATTAGCATGATCACTCCTTTTGTTTCATTTAGGTTTCTGCTCAAAATATCATCACAAAAGGCCTTCCTTCATCATTCTTAAAACAGTAGTTCCATCATTTCTTGTCCCTTTACCTTGCTTTAGTTATTTGTTTACTATGTCTTCCACCTTAGAAATGTAGGCTCCCTGAGGACCCTGTGTCTTTAATGTCTAGAATAATGCCTGGTACATATCTAATAAATATCCAATGAATCATGAATTAAGTGAGCCAAAATTTCTGGTCACTTTCATGTAACTATGACTAGATTTTTTTTTTCTTTTTTTTTTCTTTCAGTGCTGGTATCTTACATAGCATTAGATACCTGGTTACTAGAACTTAAAAGGTGTTGTTAGTAATGCTGTTCCCATAATTATTTAACACTTAAATTTATGGCCTTTAATAGCTTCTATTTTCCTATTCATGCTCTTAATCCTAAAATCTCTACTTTGAAGCTTTGGGTAGGGTGGTTATTATTTCAATTTTATAGGTTTAGAACTTGATTTTTAGTTTTTTCAAGTGGTTTGTTTAAATTTGCAATGATGTTTTAGTTCACTGTCTCCCAGATTTGACTATAACATATGGAATGAAAGTATTATTAAGATAAGAGGTACATTTATCCTAAAAACTGAGAAAGGCTGAATTTCAAAATGGGAATAAAGTATAAAGTTATGATGGTTAAATTACCATGTTCACTGCTGTGAAATTTGATGACATAAAGGTATATGTGTTTAAGAAAATGGATGGTTTTCTAAAATATAATACTTTCCAATCTGAAACTCTTCCTAAAGGATTCTAAAACTTTAGCAGCAAAGGAAAAAGAGGTTAAAAAGATGACAGATGGGCTGAGTGCCCTTCAAGAAGCAACTAATAAAGATGCTGAAGCTTTGGCTGCTGCACAGCAGCACTTCAATGCTGTTTCCGCTGGCCTGTCCAGTAATGAAGATGGAGCAGAAGCAACTCTTGCTGGTCAAATGATGGCCTGTAAAAATGACATAAGTAAAGTTCAGACAGAAGCCAAACAGGTAAATATAGACAGTAAGCACTATGTGATTGCAGTTTTTTTAAATTTTTTTATTTTCTTTTTTTTTTGAGAAGCTCCTTCACATTATGCTTTGGCAGTTGTTATAAAATGTTGAAAATAATCAGATCAATATCAAGGAAGTTTTTATTGTTTACTATATTCTGTCACTCTTTAGCACCTAAAACAATGAAATTCAAATATGTTGATTGCTAACTGTTGACAATGTTAGTTTAAGATGTTATAAAACGTAAAATACCTTTATAGATTAATTGAAATTATAAGTGCCATAAATGCTCTGTTCTGCTTTCAGCATTGTATAGAATATTTGAGGTTATTTTGTTTTCATCTTTTTGATATTTTATTGACATAAAATTGAAGTTTTAAGCTTTAACAGGAAAACAAAAATGTCTTCATTTCTATGTCCACCACACTTAGTTCTTTAAAACTTTGTTTCTGAAACTTTGTAGTATCCTCCTTGGAAGTATCTCTACCTCCCATTTACCCCCATTCCAGTCTTTGGTTTCCCTACTCTGATTTCATAATCTTCAATGGCTTTTCGATCTATAAAATGGTTTTCATATTTGTTTAGATATTTGTGCAGCTTAGAAGTCCTATGAACGCAGGAGTTTTGATGGCAGAAAGAAAAAATGTATATATACACACGTACATTCTTTTATTTGTTTTTTAATGGAGGACTCATCTTTAAAAATATACACAGATGTGTGTGTATTAATCCCATTCAAGGTTTTCTATTATATATTTGCAACTTTTTCATTCGAAGATTATGGTCACAAAAAAGGTGATGGTCAGTTTTTTTTTGTTAACTTATTTTATATTGGGAAAAGTCCACCATTCAGTTTTAAAGGAAGTATACAGTCATTTAGATCTTAGAATACTAGTTCATGGTTTTAAGGAATAGTGCTCAATTATATAAACTAGCATTTAAATATCAGACTTATAGCTTTTAAATTTTTCTGTCAGTTTAGCTTCCTTTTCCTGTATAATTTTATTTCTCATTGTTCAATACAGTCGTACAGTTAATTATACAACACATATATACATAAATACAAACATGCATATCTAAGTGGAAAAGGGGGGAAGAAAGTGATAGAAATAGCTTTCTATTTTGTTTTTAATTTAACCAGCTAATGATAGTTATTCTTTGATATAATTTTTGAGCTCATTGATATCAGTTTTATAAATATTAAAAATAGGGACTTAAATTGCAAATTATTTAATGATTGGAGCTTTTATTCATTTATATTCTGAGTAGTGTTTTGAGGTGAAAACATTGGGAAATGATCTATTGAGATATTGATCCAAGTGACCAAACAGTTACATTTTTAAGGCTGATGTCTCTTAAAGCAATCTGAATCTGTGGCCATTTTATCACTAGCACTGTTTGCCTCATATAGTCTGTTACATTTTTCTGTTATAGGCTCAGATGAAGTTGAAACATGCCCAACAAGAATTAAAGACTAAACAAACAGAAATTAAGAAGATGGATGGTGGCTATAGGAAGGATCAAGAAGCTTTAGAAGCTGTGAAGAAACTTAGAGAAAAACTTGAAGCCGAAATGAAAAAGCTAAATTATGAAGGTTGGCCTTTAAAGATGTTAAATCATTAGGAAGTAGTGATTATTGATAGAAGCTTCCTTAAATAAAGGAAATAGCAAGTAGGAAATATTTTATCCCATTAATATTAATGGGTATTAGTATAGGAATTATTTATAAATATAGTCACAAAAAATAAGTATAAATCAACCCTTTGAATTTTTGAAAGCTCAATACTGAGAATTTCCTGCTTTATTCACTCTGAAGTGCCACTTGAAAACTCAAAAATGTTATTTATATATTTCTACATTAGTAGGTATCCAATTCATATGTTGTTTCTTGGCATGAAAATGGTGTTATGTGTTGGAAATATGTCTACTTGACACTTGATAGAAATTTCAATGTCAAGCATGCTTTTATTTAATACTTACCAGAAGTTTGTATTTTGCTTTTAGAAATGCTTTGGAAATAGAGGTTACTAATATTTTCCTTAAAGCAGTAGAATATTTGAGTTTTTAAAACTTGGTTTCAATTTACTTATGACTTATTGTTCAGAAAACAAGGAGGAATGCCTTCTGGAAAGGCACAGGCAGCTATCTCGTGATATCAGTAGATTGAAAGAAACATATGAAGCTCTCTTGGCCAGATTTCCCAATCTTCGATTTGCCTACAGGTAAGAGAGCTAAACATTGAATTCTAACATCATGGTAATAACCAGGATATATTTTTGTATGAAAGTTATTGTAAGCTGCTTTTCCTTAATTGATATATTTTCCTTAAATGTTTATTGAATGTTTCAGATTTGTAGGCAGGGGAAATTCTTGTGAAATTTAAGGCTACTAATGCCACTAATCTTAAAACCAAAATGAGGGGAATTTAATCTCAGTTGGAAAGTTCCTTTAAAGTTATTATATCATTAATATCAAATAACTGTAAACATTAACATTTTAGTTTGTTTTACTGTATGGTTCTTTTTTCATGGAATACTTAATATATGTATTACAAAGATTAGAACATCAAAGTTATTTTTGTTACATTGAAAACATATACACTGAAAGATCTTTCAATTGATTTTAAAACAATAGTTAAGTGTATAGTAGCATACTGTGTAAAGAAACCAATGTACATACCTTAATTTAAAAAGGCTTTATTACTAAAAAATACTATCAGCTGACAGTGCAGGGTTGCCATAAACCTTCAATTTGTAAAAAGCAAAACAAAAAACAGCAGTATTTGTGAAACACAAAAGGTATGCCTGTAGCTGGCTAGTCATCTGAGACATTTGAAAATTTTTGTTCCATTAAAACTATATGATTCTTGTGCTATTACTTTATTGTCAGAAAGAGCTCTTGACTACTAAAGTACAACTTTTTCTATTTTCTTATCTAAGATTAATTTTTGTCCACTTTTCTGTTTTAGGGATCCAGAGAAGAACTGGAATAGAAATTGTGTGAAAGGACTTGTAGCTTCACTGTTTAGTGTGAAAGATACTTCTGCAACCACAGCTTTAGAATTGGTGGCTGGGGACCGACTCTACAATGTTGTAGTAGACACAGAGGTAAATTGATTTTCATGAAAGAAAAGCTATAATTGCTGTTTAGCTTGAAAAATCATGTGTTCCTAGTAGAACTGGGTACTTTCTTGATGTTTTAAGCTTCTCCTAAGGCTGGATGCTTATCTTTACAGGGTAAAACTATAGAGTTAATGACTTTTTAATTCTGTTATTGATTATATTTGATTAACTGTATTCCGTTCTTTATTATGGCTGAGTAACGCTAACTCAGGAGCCCAGAATGCATGTTATCGATCTTAGAATTTTGATTGTTCAGGATAGTAGGCATTCAGCATTTATTTGATTATGGATTCCTAAACTTGCACTCATTCCATTTAAATGTTCTCTGTCATTAATATTTTTTTCATTTCTAATGCACAACGTTTTAGGTTACTGGAAAAAAGCTACTAGAAAAGGGGGAATTGAAGCGTAGATATACTATAATTCCACTCAATAAAATTTCAGCCAGACGTATTGCTCCAGAAACTCTGAGGGTTGCTCAGAATCTTGTAAGTCTTTTTTATATGCTTTATCTGCATCTTACTTTTTTTTTTTTTAATTACAGGACATTAGCTTTGTCCTTTGAAGTAAATTCGGATTTAAATCATATATCAAAGCACAAAATTTTATTGTGATACCATGCTTAAAAAAGTTAAGATACCAAAGAGAATAAGTTGGCTTTTGTGAAATTAGATGGAGAGAGAATAGAAATGTTGGAAGACTAAAATACCCTTTGATATTTTAAAGTTGTAGTATTAAATGTCCTTATTTTATTTTTTAAATTTTTATTGGAGTATAGTTGATTTACAATGTTGTGTTAGTTTTAGGTGTACATCTACGTGATTCAGTTATATATATATATATATATATATATATATATATATATATATATATATCTCCATTATTTTTCAGATTATTTTCCCATATAGGTTATTATGGAATATTGAGTAGAGTTCCCTGTGCTATACAGTAGATCCTTGTTAGTTATCTGTTTTATTTATAGTAGTGTGTATATGTTAATCCCAATCTCCTAATTTATCACTTTCCCTCACGTTTCCCCTTTGGTAACCATAAGTTTGATTTTGAAATCTGTGAGTGTTTCTGTTGCTGGTCTCTTAACTTCAAATGCATTTCCCATTTCTTGGCATTTGTACTCTTCTCTTCTCACAGTTGCTGGTTTTGATACCGTATTTGTGTCTGGATGATTTCCAACTTTTACTTTATGTTTATCTTTCTTGGTGAGCTTTCCCATTTGTGATTTTCTTGCTTCTAGTTGTGGACTCCTTTTTGGTTTTTTTTCCTGCCTAGAGAAGTTCCTTTTGAATTTGTTGTAAAGCTGGTTTGGTGCTGTTAAATTCTCTTAGCTTTTGCTTGTCTGTAAAGCTTTTTTTGTTGTTTTTTTTTTTTACATCTTTATTGGAGTATAATTACTTTACAATGGTGTGTTAGTTTCTGCTTTATAACAAAGTGAATCAGTTATACATATACATATGTTCCCATATCTCTTCCCTCTTGCGTCTCCCTCCCTCCCACCCTCCCTATCCCACCCCTCTAGGTGGTCACAAAGCACCGAGCTGATCTCCCTGTGCTATGCGGCTGCTTCCCACTAGCTATCTAGTCTACGTTTGGTAGTGTATATATGTCCATGCCACTCTCTCACTTTGTCACAGCTTACCCTTCCCCCTCCCCATATCCTCAAGTCCATTCTCTAGTAGGTCTGTGTCTTTATTCCTGTCTTACCCCTAGGTTCTTCACGACATTTTTTTTTTCTTAGATTCCATATATATGTGTTAGCATATGGTATTTGTCTTTCTCTTTCTGACTTACTTCACTCTGTATGACAAACTCTGGGTCCATCCACCTCACTACAAATAACTCGATTTTGTTTCTTTTTATGGCTGAGTAATATTCCTTTGTATATATGTGACACATCTTCTTTATCAATTCATCCGATGATGGACACTTAGTTTGCTTCCATCTCCTGGCTACTGTAAATAGAGCTGCAATGAACATTTTGGTACATGACTCTTTTTGAATTATGGTTTTCTCAGGGTATATGCCCAGTAGTGGGATTCCTGGGTCATATGGTAGCTCTATTTGTAGCTTTTTAAGGAACCTCCATACTGTTCTCCATAGTGGCTGTACCAATTCACATTCCCACCAGCAGTGCAAGAGTGTTCCCTTTTCTCCACACCCTCTCCAGCATTTATTGTTTCTAGATTTTTTGATGATGGCCATTCTGACTGGTGTGAGATGATATCTCATTATAGTTTTGATTTGCATTTCTCTAATGATTAATGATGTTGAGCATTCTTTCATGTGTTTGTTGGCAATCTGTATAACTTCTTTGGAGAAATGACTATTTAGGTCTTCTGCCCATTTTTGGATTGGGTTGTTTGTTTTTTTGTTATTGAGCTGTATGAGCTGCTTGTAAATTTTGGAGATTAATCCTTTGTCAGTTGCTTCATTTGCAAATATTTTCTCCCATTCTGAGAGTTGTCTTTTGGTCTTGTTTATGGTTTCCTTTTTTTTTTTTTTGCCGTACGCGGGCCTCTCACTGTTGTGGCCTCTCCTGTTGCGGAGCACAGGCCCCGGGCACGCAGGCTCAGCGGCCATGGCTCATGGGCCCACCAGCTCCGCGGCATGTGGGATCTTCCCGGACCGGGGCATGAACCCGTGTCTCCTGCATCGGCAGGCGGACTCTCAACCACTGCGCCACCAGGGAAGCCCTATGGTTTCTTTTGCTGTGCAAAAGCTTTGAAGTTTCATTAGGTCCCATTTGCTTATTTTTGCTTTTATTTCCATTTCTCTAGGAGGTGAGTCAAAAAGGATCTTGCTGTGATTTATGTCATACAGTGTTCTACCTATGTTTTCCTCTAAGAGTTTGATAATTTCTGGCCTTACCTTTAGGTCTTTAATCCATTTTGAGCTTATTTTTGTTTATGGTGTTAGGGAGTGTTCTAATCTCATACTTTTACATGTACCTGTCCAGTTTTCCCAGCACCATTTATTGAAGAGGCTTTCCTTTCTCCACTGTACATTCCTGCCTCCTTTATCAAAGATAAGGTGACCATATGTGCATGGGTTTATCTCTGGGCTTTCTATCCTGTTCCATTGATCTATCTTTCTGTTTTTGTGACAGTACCGTACTGTCTTGATTACTGTAGCTTTGTAGTATAGTCTGAAGTCAGGGAGCCTGATTCCTCCAGCTCCTTTTTTCGTTCTCAAGATTGCTTTGGCTATTCGGGGTCTTTTGTATTTCCATACAAATTGTGAAATTTTTTGTTCTAGTTCTGTGAAAAATGCCATTGGTAGTTTGATAGGGATTGCGTTGAATCTGTAGATTGCTTTGGGTAGTAGAGTCATTTTCACAATGTTGATTCTTCCAATCCAAGAACATGGTATATCTCTCCATCTATTTGTATCATCTTTAATTTCTTTCATCAGTGCCTTATAATTTTCTGCGTATAGGTCTTTTGTCTCCTTAGGTAGGTTTACTCCTAGATATTTTATTCTTTTTGTTGCAGTGGTAAATGGGAGTGTTTTCTTAATTTCACTTTCGGATTTTTCATAATTAGTGTATAGGAATGCCAGAGATTTCTGTGCATTAATTTTCTATCCTGCTACTTTACCAAATTCATTTATTAGCTCTAGTAGTTTTCTGGTAGCATCTTTAGGATTCTCTATGTATAGTATCATGTCATCTGCAAACAGTGACAGCTTCTTCTTTTCTGATTTGGATTCCTTTTATTTCCTTTTCTTCTCTGATTGCTGTGGCTAAAACTTCCAAAACTATGTTGAATAATAGTGGTGAGAGTGGGCAACCTTGTCTTATTCCTGATCTTATTGGAAATGCTTTCAGTTTTTCACCATTGAGGATGATGTTGGCTGTGGGTTTGTCATATATGGCCTTTATTATGTTGAGGAAAGTTCCCTGTATGCCTGCGAGGCCACTATCACCCTGATACCAAAACCAGACAAGGATGTCACAAAGAAAGAAAACTACAGGCCAATAGATGCAAAAATCCTCAACAAAATACTAACAAACAGAATCCAACAGCACATTAAAAGGATCATACACCATAATCAAGTAGGTTTTATTCCAGGAATGCAAGGATTCTTCAATATACGCAAATCAATCAATGTGATACACCATATTAACAAATTGAGGGAGAAAAACCATATGATCATCTCAATAGATGCAGAGAAAACTTTGACAAAATTCAACACCCATTTATGATAAAAACCCTGCAGAAAGTCTATAAAGGTTTTGATCTCTGTTGAATCTGAATGAGAGCCCTGCTGGGTAGAGTATTCTTGGTTGTAGGTTTTTCCTTCTCATCACTTTGAATATATCATGCCACTCCCTCTGGCCTGCAGAATTTCTGCAAAAAATCAGCTGATAACCTTATGGGGGTTCCCTTCTATGTTATTTGTTGCTTTTCCCTTTTTACTTTTAATGTTTATCTTTGTATTTAATTTTTGTCAGTTTGGTTAACATGTGTCTTGGTGTGTTCCTTCTTTGGTTCATCCTGTATTTGATTCTCCTTGCTTCCTGTAGTTGAGTGAGTGTTTCCTTTCTCATTTTAGGGAAGTTTTCGGCTACATCTCTTTAAATGTTTTCTCAGACCCTTTCTCTCTTTTCTCCTTCTGGGACCCCTATAATGTGAATGCTGTTGCATTTAATGTTGTCCCAGAGGTCTCTGAGACTGTCCTCATTTTTTCTCATTCTTTTTTCTTCATTCGGTGGCAGTGGCCAGTGTTGTGGTGACCAGAGCCTGCACTAGATATTGAGCAGGGCCTCCACTTTCCTCTGTGGTTGTCACTGCCGTCAGGGGCAGGGTCTGCTTCCTAGTTGTTGGAGTAGAAGCCCCCAGATCTGTTTCTGAGCTGTGTTTCTGATCTGCGGTGTGAGGTAGGCAGGATTTCTCTCCCACTGGGAGAGAAACCACTGACTATTCCTCCTCTGGAGTTGTTCACCTGTGATTGTGCTCTATTGTGTCACCTTCCACCCATTGTGCTGGCTCACAAAGTACACTGTTGTTGGCCCTGCTCTCGTCCCCTTAACTGTGGGTATGCTGGCAGTTGGCCCTGGTGTCTCTAAAGCATTGTTTTCACCAGGCCACCAATGTACATCCACTGAAGTCAGGTGCCAGGACTGCAGCAGTCATGCACATGGAGTTGCTGTGGGACCTATGGAGGCAGCTCAGACCCTGGCCTGGTTCAACCCACACAAAGCCCACAGCTGCTAAAGGCAGACCTGTCTCAGCTGCAGGAGCACTCGTTGTCTGTTTGGATATTCTGTAGGTGGTAAATTTACAAAGCCGGCAGCAGAGGTGTAAATCCATGGTTGACAAAGCTGCGAGGAGAGACGTCAGCTCTTCTTCCTTAGTCACATGGCCCCTGGGGCTCAGACCTACCAGCCTCTGCTCCTGAGGCTGCCCCTGAGCACATGAGCCTGCCCAGGCAGGAGGGGGCCAGAGTGGTGACTGGTGCTTGTGAGGCCACTCAGGCAAGAGGGGGCCAGGGCAGCGGTCAAGGTGCTTGGGTCCGCCCAGGTGGGAGGGGGCCAGGGCAGTGGTCAGGATGTGGGGGCTGCCCAGGCGGGAGCCCCTCGTAGTGCCTGCAGCGGGGGGAAAGAGGCTGCAGTGGCGGCTGTGTCCTTCGCACACCGCTCAACAACAGCGCTTTGCTTCTGTGGTAGCTGGGGCTTCTTCCACGAACATTCCTGGTTGCTCCTATCCCTTCAGGCTGACTCCATGCAGACAGAAGTGGTCCTCTCCCCAGGTCAGCTCTCCAAACCCCACATTCCAGCGCCTAGCCCCTGTCCGTACCACCACACATGTCTCAGGCTGGGGTGCGCACGACTGTGGCACGGACTGTCCGTGTAGGTCTCACTCTGTCCTGCCTGTCACAGACTGGTTGCTATACTTCCCTCTGAGCCCTCGAAGCTCCCCTCCTGTCCCATCTGATCTCCCCACTGGTGAGGGTATCTCCCCAGGTGTGGGAACCTCTCCTCTCCTTCAGCTCCCCTCCAAGGGGTACATGTCCCATCCCACTTCCTCTTTTCTTTTTTATTTCTTTCATCGTACCTGGTTACATGGGGATCTTTCTTGTCCTTTCAGGTGTCTGAGGTCCTCTGCTAGTATTCAGAAGGTGCTCTGTGAGAATTGTTCCATTTGTAGATGTATTCTTGATATATTTGTGGGGAGGTGTGTTCCACGTCACCCTACTCTGCCATCTTCTAGAATGTCTTTAAACCTAAGTCACATGACTATCAGGTGGCATTAAATGTTAAAAGTTTTGAATTCCAAATTGAATTATAGAGCTTATAGATAAATACAAGAATTCTTCAGGTTTTTTCATGCCAGGCACACTTAAACTGACTACAGTGACAACCGTTATGGAAGGTATCCATCCATCTTGCAGAGATGCTTCTCTATTAGAGCTTTTCTAGATTGCTTACCAACCTATGAACATACAAAGCAGGTAACCAGTATATGCAGTCAGCTGCTGAGATAGATCTAAAGTGGTGTGGTTACTAGTAAACAGATGAGTACAAGGAAATACATTTAAAAGGCTGTTGTGGTTGCATAATATTTGGTAAAAACATGAAGCCAATCATAACATTCAGCAGTGATATCAGTTATTGAGCAGGCATTCCAAGTGCATGAGTTGAAAAGAAAATTCTATGAAACCTGAAAATGCATGTATAATTAAGATACTAAATGGATAGTATATTTCTTGAAATTGAGACGCCTTCAATGAAAATTGTTTACTATCAGAAGAAGAAAGATAAGTACAGAGTAATTGAAAGGTGGTAATTTTGGTTAGTATTTACATCCTTTACTTAGAAAAATCACCTTAGAGTCTAGAAGGTTTTGGAAGTTATTTTAGTCCTATGTCAAGTTCCAGTGTTAGAAGTCAATTGGGGTTTTAAGTAACAACAAAAGCACTTCTACCCAGATCCCTCAGCCAGACCCATTTAATGGTAACTGCTATGTCAGAGGACACTGCTGAACATATGTTACATAGAGCTGCCTTCATTATGATTTCTGCTACTACTAAGCTCCATAAAGTACGCTAAGTTGTTCTAAAAATGTGGGCAGAGGTAGACATTATAAACAAAGGTTGAAAAGACAGTTGGATCAAAATAAAAGATTGAAGGATTTTAAAAGATTTTTTTTACTCAATTGTTTTTATTTCTGTAACTGGCAGGTGGTTGCCTTAGCATGTTTTATTTGAATGAAAAAGTATTCACTTTGGAACAACCAAGTTAATAATTGAAGCAAAACATTTTATGTAATTGTGTTGATCCAGAAATTGATGTACTTTAATTAAGAAAGGATGTTCAATAGAGGGGTGGGATAGGGAGGGTGGGAGGGAGGGAGACACAAGAGGGAAGAGATATGGGGACATATGTATATGTATAACTGATTCACTTTGTTATAAAGCAGAAACTAACACCATTGTAAAGCAATTATACTCCAATAAAGATGTTAAAAAAAAAGTTTGTTCAAATAATCCACTTTGAATTTAGAAACTTGGTAGTGGCTTCTGCTTGATCGAAACTCTCATAATGACTGGTATTCTAGCTAAATGTTTTACTTAGATTTTTCAGTGTTTAAACTTGGAATTGTTTTTTTCTAAAAGTGTTGTTTTCTATAGCATTTTAGAAAATTCAAAAGGAGTTGTAGTGCTGGATAGGTATTCAGTTTCTGTTGTGGCAGTTCTTACTATTTTATAAAATAATATTTGAAAGGAAAGGAGTAATATGTATCACGACGTAACTGTTTTCCCCCAGGTTGGCCCTAATAATGTTCATGTGGCTCTTTCCCTGGTTGAATACAAACCAGAACTTCAGAAAGCAATGGAATTTGTCTTTGGAACAACATTTGTTTGTGACAATATGGATAATGCAAAAAAGGTAGCTTTCGATAAAAGGATAATGACTAGAACCGTAACTCTAGGAGGTGATGTATTTGATCCTCACGGGACGTTGAGTGGAGGTAGGTTTTATATCATTTTGTCCTCACAATTCTGCGTGGTAGATAGGATGGGGTTTTTTTTTTTAAACAGGAAATATTGGGCTTGGAATGAGTTAATCCAGTGTTTTATTCCTAATCAAAGGATTGAGTTTTCTTTTGAATACCTACTTTGTGACAGGTGCTTAATATTAATTGAGAAATTCTACACTGTCATTGTCCTGAAGGAACTCATAGGCTAGTAATCAGTCCTATAGCTTTTCTTATTCATCTTAAGTCTATTCCCATTTATTTTCTCTTGCTTTTTGTCTTATTAAGATATTCTTGTCACTAGGATATGAAGTCTTTTTAGTCAGTACATTTGTAGCTTAACTAACCCACTTCTCGTTTAGGAAACACGTTAACTTCTAATTTGTGTATATGTTACTGCTCCTGTCAAAAGTAAAACAAAAAATTAAATCTGCCTGAATGCCTTAAGTAAGGAATTCTGAGATAATGACCATATATTTCTTGTTCTAATATTTGCAACACTGAGTTTCCAGATCCGTGTCAAGTGACCATGTAATAAATAACAAACACTAAATAGTACTTATTGTGTACTGGGCAGTGTTGTAAGACTGTACTGTCCAAAACAGTAGCTACTAGCCACATGTGGCTCTTTACACCAAAATAAGATAATTAAAATTAAATAAAATTAAAATAATTTCCTTAATTGCACTAGTCATATTTCAAGGGCTCAGTAACCACAAGTGGTTAGTGGGTAATTGGACAGTGCAAATATAGAACATTTCTATCATTCTATAAAGCCCTATTCTAAGGACTTTAAATGATTAGCTTATTTAATCCTTATAGCAACCATAAGGTAGACATTACTATCATCTCCATTATACAGTTGTAGAAACTAAGGTATAGACTGATTAAGTAACTTGCTGGTAAGTGGCAGAGCTCAGAATTTGAACTCAGGTGGTCTGATTACAGAGTTTGTGCTTTTAACCAAACCAAGAGACTTGGATACCTCTCGAGATATCAAGTGTCTTAATTTCTTTCTAGGCCAAGAAAACAGCCAATATAATGAATTCCATGATATAGTATCAAGTTCCCCAGTGTACAAGATGACTAGCATCTGCAATTGGAAGATAGAGACCAAATATTTTTAAATATCTAAAATAGAAGAAACATTTTAGATTTCATTGAATTGGAGGTTCTTACAATTCCTGCTTAAGAGATGGCAAATATGTAACCCCATATCATATAAACAAAGTGCTCACAATAGCATTGCTAATTGACCTTTGCATCCTCCCATCATACCTAGAGTTTTCTTGCCAACCTAACACCTCAGCCTGTTACTGGCAGACAGTTATAGTGCACGTAAGGTGAAACCAGTTTATGCTGCTACATCGAGTTTAGACCACATTATGATGTGGTAATAAACAGCTCCCAAATCTCAGTAGCTTACAAGTTTATTCCATAATTATGCTACATTAACTGTGGGTCACTTGTCTCTGCTCCATGTTATTCTCATTATGGGACCCAGGCTGACCGAGAAGTAAGTCCCTTTTGTGAACATACTTTTCTCATGGGAAGGGAAGGGGAAAACATGGTAAATTATGTGCTGCCTCTTAAAGCTTCCTTTCAGAAGAGGTACATTTCCCACTGGTTGGCTAGAGCAAAGCACATGGCTAAGCCTGATGACAGTAGAGAGGGAAATGGACCTGGGAGGGATGGGCCCAGTAGGCAAGGGCAATGATTATTTTGAATAAATAATCCACCACATCTACTTAGAAGTATTTGTTATCAAGTATGTATGCCCTAAGATTCAAATGATGAAGTGAATTCTGTAGCTTCATAAACTTACTAAAGATTGGCTGTTGAATTATTTCAAGTATAATTCTCTCAGAAAAGTTTTTATTGCTTACTAAATACATGGTAACTTGGTGTCAAAGCCCTGTTTCAATTTGCCTCTGTCAGGTGCTCGATCCCAGGCAGCTTCTATTTTAACCAAGTTTCAAGAACTCAAAGATGTTCAAGATGAGCTGAGAATCAAGGAGAATGAGCTACAGGCTCTAGAAGAGGAATTAGCAGGCCTTAAAAACACTGCTGAAAAGTAAGACTTTGGTTGGATTAAGCTGTATTTAAAAATTTTCTTGGTCAAAGATTTGGATGGTAGAAGATGAAAGAAAATTTTATTTAAAGAAATATTTCTGGGCTTCCCTAGTGGCACAGTGGTTGAGAGTCCGCCTGCCGATGCAGGGGACACGGGTTCGTGCCCCGGTCCGCGAAGATCCCACATGCCGCGGAGTGGCTGGGCCCGTGAGCCATGGCCGCTGAGCCTGTGCGTCTGGAGCCTGTGCTCCGCAACGGGAGAGGCCACAACAGTGAGAGGCCCGCGTACCACAAAAACAAAAACAAAACAAAACAAAAAGAAATACTTCTGACTTTTTTAATAATAACCTTGGTATTATTGAATAAGTTGTGAGTTGATAACATCAGTTTTTTTTAATATAAATAGTGTCTTTAAGAAATTGGGGAAAGCTAATTAAAAGAAGGAAAGAAAAATCAGCCAAATATTCCCCTTTTTCTGCTGAGATACACTCTGTTAACATTCTGCTGGGATTAGTGAGGAAATCCATAGATACTCTAGAGGTTGATGCCAGAGGATACTTGAGTCCTTGATTTGAAATGATGTAATATTATAGCATTGATTGGGTGTCTGCACTAGGTTTTGCAGCATTATGGCTGTCCTGTAGATGTTGAAGATCGCTAAGTTTCCTATGGAGAAGTTAAACAAGTTCATGTCAAAAGTCACTGCTAGAATTAAAGTGTTTACTTACAGTGTATTTTCTGTGTGGGTGTGGATATAGGTATGTATGCGTACTTTTCAACATTACTTCTGCTTGTGTATGATACATATTTTGTGTATGACACAATATGTGTATGCCATTTTTTTTTTCAAAATTGGTACTATGCTATTTAATGTAACCTTTTTTTGTCACTTAACGTTATTTACTGTTGTGTGCCTCATGCCAAGTACTCTTTGAGGAGCTGGGAATATAGCAGGGAGTCAAACAGATAAACCTCTTCATCTTGTTTTGATATGTGTAGCTGGGCAACAGACAATATAAAAAGGTAAACTGGTAAAATGTATGTTAGATAATGCTAAGTTCTAAGAAGAAAAAATAAAATAGTAAAGGAGATATGAACTATCCAGGGCAAAGAAAGAGGTGTTGAAATTTTATATGGGGTGGGCAGGGAAAGCCTTACTGAGAAGACTGTTGAATAAATACCGGAATGATGTGAGTGAACTCACCGTGTGGTTATCCAGGAGAACAGTCCTTACTTGCTGTAAAAGCTTCAGGACTATAAATGCCACAAACTTAGTAAGTGCAGTATTTGAAAGCTTAATTGTAATTTTTTCCTAGTCACTCTGAAGATGGCAAATGGGAACTGAGATAAAATTAAAATCAGGGCTTCCCTGGTGGCGCAGTGGTTGAGAGTCCGGCTGCCGATGCAGGGGACGCGGGTTCGTGCCCCTGTCTGGGAAGATCCCATATGCCGCAGAGCGGCTGGGCCCGTGAGCCATGGCCTCTGAGCCTGCACGTCCGGAGCCTGTGCTCCGCAACGGGAGAGGCCACAACAGTGAGAGGCCCATGTACTGCACACAAAAAAAATCAAACATTTTATTTAGAATTCACAATACTGAATAAAGCTTTAAAAAAGAGAGAGAGAGAGAGATAAAAACCTTGAAATGAGAGACTTTCCTGGTTCGAGCCCTGGTCTGGGAAGATCCCGCATGCCGCAGAGCAACTAAGCCAGTGCGCCACAACTACTGAGCCTGTGCTTTAGAGCCCCGGAGCCACAACTACTGAAGCCTACGCACCTAGAGCCCGTGCTCCGTAACAAGAGAAGCCACCGCAATGAGAAGCCCATGCACTGCAATGAGGAGTAGCCCCCGCTCGTCTCAACTAGAGAAAACCTATGTGCAGCAATGAAGACCCAACGCAGCCAAAAATAAATAAATAAATTTTAAAAAACTTGAAGTGATTTTTTTTTTTTTGGTTAACTTCTGGCATTCATCTTCTGAAATCATCAAAACTTAGAATGGTACCAAGACTTCTTTGGGACACAGTATTATATGGAAAAGATTGCTACAGTAAGTCAAAGTGGCCATTTGAAGATGTAAACTGTATCAAAATGCCCACTTTCAAACATTATATACATGTAAAGCTTGCCTTTTACCTTCATTAACATACATTAGCCATAAAGTGAATGAACTTTTTCTGTGAGAAAGATACAAGAAGATTTCTCTGATATATGGAAGCTCTGTCAAGGCAATGAGTTTGTGGTCACATTTGGCTTGGAACTGTTAACTTTGTTGAGCAATACTGGATCATTATTCTGCAGAGATGTCTTGTAGACTAATTGTGGCCCAGAGGTTAAGGAAGAGAAATAGATTTTGAAAAATGAGAGTGGAAGGGTCAACTAAAGCCATTCTTTCATATCTCATATCAGGAAAATAGCTTATATCTTTTTGCACATTTCTACACTTTACATTTTTAAATGAGTTGGAAAATGACTCGTTAAAATTATGCTGTCAAGCAGTCTCAGACAAGAATACTCAAGGGAGTATTTATGTTTTATAAGTTGCTTCCTTACTTTTTCCTCAAACCTCATGAATTTCTAGTGACAGGCAACCTTTGAATTTACTGTAATTTAAAATTTCACTGCAGCTGAATTAGCGAAATACCTTCCAAAGTAATAACTTGAAGCATCCAGAACTGGGGGAGAATTATAGGGTTTGCAAAAAAAGTGCTTTGCAAATGTTTAAGTTCAATACTGTGCCATTTTAAACTACCAGTCTCCTTACAAAATGTAGGGAACATTATTTTTTTAACATTTGAAACTAGGGATTAATAGATTACAAAATTTTTGAAATTTTATATAATTGTTATGTATTCTATTTTTGTGATGGGGAGCTGTTATGGAGTTTTTCTTTTTGATAAGGATCAGTGGGAGGAGTTATTTTTAAGGAAACCTATTTATTCAAAGATTATTGGTATTTTCTAAAATTAAGAATATTTCTCTGGATAGTTACTATTGGTCTTGGTCATTTAGGGTTGTTTACCTTCAGTAGCCAAGTCAAACTTGAGTTTAATTGATGCCTCAGAAATGCGGAAGTTATCAAAACAAGTCTTGTAACCGGTGGCATCTTATATTATGTTGTATGAGTTTGTTTTGGGTAAGAGCCTGTTATTTAAAAGCATGTCTCTAACATCAGAAAAACTGTTGTCATTTATTATAAACTTCTCTTTCTTAAGGTATCGCCAACTAAAACAGCAATGGGAGATGAAAACTGAGGAGGCAGATTTATTGCAAACCAAGCTTCAGCAAAGCTCATATCACAAGCAACAGGAAGAATTAGACGCTCTTAAAAAAATCATTGGTAAGACAAAAACATTCGGTGCTAATCTGTTTCTACTGATAACCTTACTTTAGGTATTTAGCAGCTTTTGTGTTTATTATATATTTATCTGCATTAATTACTTTAAATATTTTAATTTAAAAACATTTTTCAATTTAAATATTTTAATAATTTTCTATTAATTTGCCCTTTTTTTTTTTTTTTTTTTTTTGCGGTACGCGGGCCTCTCACTGTTGTGGCCTCTCCCGTTGCGGAGCACAGGCTCCGGATGCACAGGCTCAGCGGCCATGGCTCACGGGCCAAGCCGCTCCGCGGCATGTGGGATCTTCCCAGACCGGGGCACAAACCCGTGTCCCCTGCATCGGCAGGCGGACTCTCAACCACTGCGCCACCAGGGAAACCCTTCTTGTCTTTTTGATAATAGCCATTCTAATGGTCAAAGTGATATCTCATTGTGGTTTTGATTAGCATTTCCCTGGTGATTAGTGTTGAACATCTTTTCATGTACCTGTTGACCGTCTGTATGTCTTCTGTGGAAAATGTGTATTCAGGTCCTCTGCCTATTTTTGGATTTGGTTGTTTTTTCTATTGAGTTGTATGAGTTAATATATTTTAGATATTAACCCGTTATCAGATATATAATTTACAAATATTTTCTCCTATTCGGTAGTTTGCCTTTTAATTTTGTTGATGGTTTCCTTTGCTGTGCAGAGGCTTTTTAGTTTGATATGTAGTCCCACTTGTTCATTTTTGCTTTTGGTGTCAAATCCAAAAAAATCCTCAAAACCTATGTCAAGGAGCTTACCACCTGTGTTTTCTTCTAGGAGTTTCATGGTTTCAGGTCTTATGTTCAAGTCTTTAATCCATTTTGAGTTAATTTTTATGTATGGTCTTAGTGGTCCAGTTTCATTCTTTTGCAAGTCCAGTTTCCTTCCACCATTTATAAAAGAGACTGTCTTTTCCCCACTGTATATTCTTGACTCCTCTGTCATAAATTAATCGACCATGTATGTGTTGGTTTATTTTTGGGTTCTCTATTCAGTAGTTCCATTGATCTGTCTGTTTTTAATATCAATACTATACTGTTTTGATTACTCTAGCTTTGTAATAAAGTTTGAAAACAGGGAGTATGATTCCTCCAGCTTTGTTGTTCTTTTTCAAGATTGCTTTGGCTGTTTAGGGTCTTTTGTGGTTCCATACAAATTTTAGGATTGTTTATTCTATTTCTGTGGAAAATGCCATTGAAATTTTGACAGGAATTGACTTGAATCTGTAGATTGCCTTGGGTAGTATGGACATTTTAACAATATTCTTCTAATCCGTGAGCACAGAATATCTTTCCATTTATTTCTGTCTTCAATTTCTTTCATCAGTGTTTCCTAGTTTTCAGTGTACATGTCCTTCACCTCCTTAGTTAAATTTATTTTTAGGTATTTTCTTTTTGATGCAATTGTAAATGGGATTGTATAGAAACACAACAGATTTTTTATACTACAACTTTGCTGAATTTGCTCATTATTTCTAACAGTTTTTTGATGGAGTCTTTAGGGTTTTCTATTTATAATACGTCATCTGCAAATAGTGACAGTTTTACTTCTTCCTTTCCAGTTTAGATGCATTTTTTTTCTTTCCCAATTGCTATAGGACTTCCAACACTATGTCAAATGAAAGTGGAGAGTAGGCAAGGATCCTTATCTTCTTCCTGATCTTAGAGGAAAAGCCTTCAGCTTTTTACTGTTGAGTGTGATGTTAGCTGTGAGCTTGTCATGTATAGCCTTTATCTTGTTAAGGTATGTTCTCTCTGTACTCACTTTATTGTGAGTTTTTATCATAAATAGATGTTGAATTTTCTCAGATGCTTTTTCTGCTCTTCAGATGACCATGACTTTATCCTTCATTTGTTAATATTATGTATCACACTGACTGATTTGCAGATGTTGAACCATACTTGTATCCCTGGAATAAATCCTACTTGGTCATGGTGTATGATCCTTTTAATGTATTGTTGAATACAGTTTGCTAAGGTTGTTGAGAATTTTTGCATTTGTGTTCATCAGGAATAATAGCCTGTAATTTTCTTTTCTTGTGGCGTCCTTGTCTGTTGTTGTTTTTTTTTTGTGGTATGCGGGCCTCTCACTGTTGCAGCCTCTCCCATTGCAGAGCACAGGCTCCGGACGCACAGGCTCAGTGGCCATGGCTCACGGGCCCAGCTGCTCTGCAGCATGTGGGATCTTCCCGGACCGGGGCACAAACCCGTGTCCCCTGCATCAGCAGGCGGACTCCCAACCACTGCGCCACCAGGGAAGCCCCCTTGTCTGGTTTTGATATCAGGATGATGTTGGCCTCACAAAATGAGTTTGGAACAATTTCTTCCTTGTCTGCTTTTTGGAAGAATTTGAGAAGGAAGGATTGGTATTAATTCTTCTTTGAATGTTTGTTAGAATTCACCAGTAAAGCCGTCTAGTCCTGGACTTTTGTTTGTTGGGAGGTTTTTGATTACTTACTAAATCTCCTAATAATCTCTTTTCAGATTTTGTTTCATCATGATTCAATCTTGATAGGTTGTATTTTCTAGTAATTTATTTTTTCTAGGTTGTCTGGTTTGTTGGTGTAAAATTGTTAATAGTAACCTTTTATGATTCTTTATATTTCTGTGGTATCAGTTGTAACATCTCATCTTTTATTTCTGACTTTGAGTCTCTTTTTTTCCTTAGGTCTAGCTAAAAGTTTGGCAGTTTTAAAGAACCAGCTCTTAGTTTCATTAATTTTTTTTGCTATTTCTTTTTAGTCTCAATTTCATTTATTTCCACACTGATCTTTGTTATTTTCTTCCTTCTACTAACTTTGGGCTTTGTTCTTCTTTTTGATGCAGTTGTAAATGGGATTATTTAGTGTATAGAAATACAACAGATTTTTGGTGTAAAGCTGTTTGAGATTTTTCTTGTTTCTTTAGGTAGGCATTTATTGCTATGAACTTTGCTATGAACTTCACTCATAGCTAGAACTGATTTTGCTACATATGATGTAAGTTTTGGTATGTTGTATTTCCATTTTCATTTGTGACAAAGTATTTTTTTATTTCTTTTTTGATTTCTTGGAATGACATTTCTACAATGAAAAGTAGTATAGGAAATTGTCTAATCATGGCTTTTAGGGTTATATTTGTACCTAGGTCCTAACGCTTAACAGTGTATGTCAGTTGTGACCATCACATGCTCATTCTGTCTTACTTTTTTATTTTTAAATTTATAAATTTAGAGGTAATATGTTTCCTATGCTTCATCCTAGACATGTTCTCACAGTGCTTCTCTACTTTAATAAAAGATTCCTTGAATAAAAATAAAGGAGCAAGGAACACTAAGTAAGCTTGCTTATGAAGTAAATTGTAAGCTTTCTTATAACTAAAATAAAAAGAAAATACCATAGTTACACACTCAGTTCTGATGTTAGGAAGCATACAGTCATATAAAAAGATGGTCTAAAAGATGGTCTGTGATATATATATATTTTTTTAGATGTTGGGGGTAGGAGTTTATTAATTTATTTTATTTATTTTTGCTGTGTTGGGTCTTCATTTCTGTGCAAGGGCTTTCTCTACTTGTGGCAAGTTGGGGCCACTCTTCATCACGGTGCACAGGCCTCTCACTATCGCGGCCTCTCTTGTTGCGGAGCACAGGCTCCAGACGCGCAGGCTCAATAGTTGTGTCTCACAGGCCCAGTTGCTCCACGGCATGTGGGATCTTCCCAGACCAGGGCTCGAACCCGTGTCCCCTGCATTAGCAGGCAGATTCCCAACCACTGCGCCGGGATCTTCCCAGACCAGGGCTCGAACCCGTGTCCCCTGCATTAGCAGGCAGATTCCCAACCACTGCGCCACCAGGGAAGCCCAAAATAGATGGTCTGTGATCTTTTTATAAGTTAAGTTGTAGGTAAAGTTTATGTTACTCAATTTCATGTGATTGGAAATAATTTCTTTACAGATCATTAGATAATTCAAGTATGGCTCTTAGGCATGATCTGTGTTTCAATATACCATTTCTAGAATAAGGTTAGCACAGTTGATTTTTTTTTTTAAACTCTTGGCTCCAACTTTCCATACCTTTTCTTCTATTAAAAGTTGAATTTGTAAGCCATTAATATCTATACCTGTTAATAGTTGTTGGAAGACCTCACATAGGCATATTTACCTGCTTTATGATGCAGAGGAAAGTGAGGAGACCTTAAAAAACACCAAAGAAATTCAAAAAAAAGCAGAAGAAAAATATGAAGTATTGGAGAATAAAATGAAAAACGCAGAAGCTGAGAGAGAGAGAGAACTGAAGGATGCACAGAAAAAACTAGATTGTGCCAAAACTAAAGCAGATGCTTCTACCAAGAAAATGAAAGAAAAACAACAGGTAATAACTTTGTTTTGAAATGGAACTAATCTTTGAACATCAGAATAGAACTGAAGGTGGTAGAGCACCATTGGTTGGCCTTGGCCTTATTCATCGGTATTTATCACAAAATCCAAAAGTGAGATGTACTTCTTTAGGAGACACATTACACATCTTATGAGTCAAATTAAAATATGCTTTACTCTGAAACCCTGGAATTAAGTGTTATGTAATTTTGAGTAGGGGTTGCATTGGCTTGCTAATTTTGGAGAAAGAGCAAAGTTGCCTTTTGGTAAATGTTTCATTCAAGAGTGGACCAAAGCTCATATCATGTACGCAGAGCTGTGTCGTATCAGAGATTCACTGTTGACATTTCTGTTTGATCATCTTCGTGAACATACATAAACTGTGAAAGAATGATGTAAGACCAGGCATGTTATATTTACAAAGTGCTATTCGATCATAGACTGGTGATATCTGATTATATCTTTTGGATAGTGCCAAGGCTGGAATTTGACCTGCGTTTTTCTGTCTGCAGAGGCTGTGCTCAATCACTATTCTGTACAATTTCACTTAAGTCTAACTTTTGTTCATAGTTTTTTTTTGTTTGTTTTTTTTAACCCACCTTATGATTCTTTCATAGCTTGCACAGTATTTTCTAAAGAACTAAAGGCTATAATGGGAAAGAAGAAAATTAAGAAACTAATTTTTTTGTCACTGAATAATTGTTTAAAAAGGCTTTACCTCTATTAATTTATCTGCTGTGTAGAACTGTACATCGTTTATCCCTATAGGAATAAAAGGATAAAGGATATAGTTTATACAAAGTTCTTTGAACCCTTAAAAACTGTATGTACATTTGTCTTTTTTTTTAATATAGAAAAATAAATTTCCTTTCCCCTTTCTTCTTTAGAAGTAGCTTACATGTTTTGGTAGTTGAGTAACTAAGCTATGGGTCTTACTTGCTTGAGAATCTTACTAATTTTGTTGACATGCATGTATTTATTTTTCAGTAGTTAATAACCTGTTGAATGCCCAGATGCTGTGTTTCTTATAGGAAGTTGAAGCTATCACCCTGGAGCTAGAAGAGCTCAAGAGAGAGCATGCATCCAATGAACAACAGCTTGAAGCTGTAAATGAAGCTATCAAATCCTATGAAGGTCAGATTGCAGTAATGGCAGCTGAGGTGGCTAAAAATAAGGTAAGATTTACTAACCATATTAGAGAAATTACAAATGTTAATCTAATTCTGAAATGGTGGCTTGAAGATGTTTGACTTTAGAGGTCTTTAGAGACTTTATGGTCTCTTCACTCCTGTCATGATGAGTTAAAATTATGAGTACCAATCCAGAAAGAGACCTGAAATAATATTACTGACTGTTTTGGTCCGGGTCTATTCAGAAGACAAAAACTACACAGTAATTTGACCAGGCAAAGTTTAAATAAAAATTATTAACTATAACAGGAGTTTGTAATGATGCAGCATTGATTGCTAAGAGATAAAGAAAACTCTAAAGACTATACGAACAGCAGATACAGGGAACAGCGTTACCCATAAGGCTGAGGCAGTGCACCCTTGGAAGAAACAAATCTGGAAAGGAGCCCCATTTTACCTGCAGGGCTGAGAACCACATCTACTTGTAGAAGATAACTGTGGCCCACTGGTGGTGGAGTTTGGTGGAGTACTAGGGGAAATCATGCATAGGAAAGTGCTACACAGGGGCACTTGCTGGGAAATAGCTTTCCAGGGTGCCATGGAGAGGTGCCCAGCCTGCGGACTTGCTGGGATGCCAGGGGAAGCCATGAAAGCTGCTAGCCCCTGCACATGACAAGCTTGCCTTTGAGAAAAGCACATTGGACCGAAGAAGTAAAGCCCCTTCCTTCTACAGTGACCCTATAGCATCCTTTACTGATGAGGCTTCATACTGTTGCACCTGGCAAGGGAGAAATGTCCCCATCTCAGAAGCAGGAAGTAAAGGGTGGATTTGGGACTGAGGGGCTTTCAAATGTTATGAAGACATTTCTATTATCTACAAATATTAGAAATGGTCCCTCATGAATATTGGATACCCTCTTAACCCTGTTTTTAAATTCTGAACTTGAATTGTTTTATTTCGTATTATTTCTACTCCTACTTTTTAAAACTGAGATATAATTAGCATAACATTTATATTAGTTTCCTGTGTACAACGTAATGATTCAATATTTGCATACATTGTGAAACTATCACCACAATAAGTCTAGTAACCATACATAATTACAGAATTTTTTTTCTTGTGATGAGAACTTCAAGATGTACTCTTAGCAACTTTCAAATATACAGTAGTGTTATTAAATATTGTCACTATGCTTTACAAAGTGTACCCACTTTTGTTTTTTCAATATAACTTTCATTTTTAAGTTTTCTGCTGTGTGGCTATGTAGATACTCTTTTTGTAAGTAATATATCATTGATCTTCATGTTAACTAAAATATAACAGCTTTTAACAGGGGAGTTCCATCCATTTTACGTACATTATAGTAAAGTGTGCTTTCGCCTTTTGTCATCAGCTTTTACATTTTCTGTTGTTTTTCCCTTGAGATGATTGTTTTAATTGTTGTAGCATGCAGTGTTTTAGAAAGTAGTTCCTTCCTCTTCATTCTGTTTGTGGTTAAATTCAAGTTTGTTTTTTTTTTTTAACACATTATTTATCAAACCAATAGCAGAATAACAATTATTTACTCTTTTTGAAGATAAGGAATAGAAATGCTTTTCAGCTTTGTGTTTCTGATTACATTTTCTACAGTTTCTTTTCTGCCTTCTGACTTGTCTTTTAATCTCATTTTTCATCTCATTCCTCCATATTTTCTACCATCTTTCATGGACATCATGTTGTGGGATTTTAAAAAATTAGATGTCATGTTACTAAAGAGAAATGTGGAAGTAAAATAAGCCACTTCTTCCTTAATCTAAATAAAGATAAAATCAAAACATGTACATATTTCTATAAAAGAAGGCATCCATTTCTCTTTATGGAAAACTATAAAGTGGATCACTTAGTTTGTAAAGGTTGTTTTTTCAGGCTTTACATTCTAAATTGTTTCCATTTGCTGATAATAGTAACTAAGGACACTCTCAGGGAGCTAAGAAGAGAAATTGCCTACTAACTAATTAGGTTCAAACAAAAGTAAAATTTTATTTTTGCTCAATCTTAAGTGATAGATTTCCTTGTTTTTTTCTTACCATTGTAAAGATTGAAACAGTCATACCTGCGATGCAATCTTCAACCTCTAGGCATGAGGGAATCTTCTTCATAAACACGATTTTGTCATGGGTTTTTGTTTTGGGTTTTTTAGCTGAATGCTGTGATTTATCTTCCTCCTGCAAAGGACGTTAAGTGAGACAAATTAAACATTATAAAACATTATAAGGAAATTAAAGCATTTATGGCACATTCATAACCTAACCATAATGTCAAGTATTGTTTACTGCTCAAAATGATCTTGTTTTCTAGTGAGCATGCCTAAAAAATTCCTAAATTTTTACTGGTGCTTTTCATCACTTACAGAGATCTATGCTTCTTCAGTCTTTTAGCAGGTTGTTCTACTTAATCTGTTTTCCCTCTACCTAAATCTGAGTTGAGCTAGGTTTTTTTGTTTTCAGACATTTGTGTGAGTCTGTGACCATATCTTTTTACCAGAAGGACTTTTAAGATCTAGCAAAGAGGTTTGAGGGGGAGGAGGTGAGAGTTGATAGACTAAATCCCAGCTGTAATTATCACTTTGGAGGTTGAATAACTTCAACCTCGGGAGGTAGGGGATAGTAAAAGTCAAAGCAAGAAGTTTTTCTTTGTGCCACAGATCCATTTCTTCAAAAAAGTTTCTCTTCCTCTTCCATATCTCCGTTTTGATCCCTCTGCTAGAACCAAACACTGACTTTCTACTGCCACTGGTAAAGTCCCTATGGCTTACTTCTATAGAAGGGAAAGGAACAAATGCCAGCTTACCTGCTTCCACCCCTGTTCTTTGCCCCTCCTAATAAATGTCATTTGGGAGTCTGTCATATTATCTTGTAAACTCCCCAAAACGCCACTTTTTTGAGAGACCTCACAGGTCAGATTCCAGTAGTCCCTCCTCCCCAAGGTGATCCCAGTTACACTGTATCTTGCAGAAACATTGTTGCTTTCAGCATGAACAGTACATCCCATCCTTTTTTTTTTTCTAGTGGTAATACAAGTTTTCACTTATCTGTAAATTCATTAGTCATTTTAATGGGGATATAAAATGTAGAGGGTTAGATGACTACCTGTCTGTAATCACATTGCCATCTTGCCCAAAAGTCTGTTAGATGATCTTTCAGTAAACTAAAAATGTCTCCATCTTACCTTGCTATATGTTGTCTTCTAATGATCTGTTTCAGGAGTTAGTAAATAAAGCTCAAGAAGAGGTGACCAAGCAAAAAGAAGTGATAACAGCCCAAGACAGCATAGTTAAAGCTAAGTATGCAGAAGTAGCAAAACATAAGGAGCAAAACAATGAATCTCAGCTTAAAATTAAGGAACTGGACCACAACATCAGCAAACATAAACGGGAAGCTGAAGATGCTGCTGCAAAGGCACGTTTGTGTTGTTCGTTTTTACCCTTGATCAAATTTTTGCCTCTGTGTTGAAATATTCTGGTAAACTGCTCAATGAAGACCTTACTATAAATGGCAGAACTACTGTGTAACATAACTTTGAGGCTTACAACTATGTTAACTGCTCCTCAGCAATCACCAAGAGGCAAAAATGTTTTATTTTTAAATTTAATTTCAGGAGTTTATTCCATCTCCAAGATGTTTTTAACCAAATATTGAGTGGTCTCCTATGGAAATGACTGGTTTTTATCCCCAGTTGCTCATAGAACTAGTTATTAATGTGTTAGTAATAATAATATGTATTCTTTACCTTATTGCAAATTGAATTTAGGGAGCTCACAGAGAAATATACACAGGCAACTTCTAAAATAACGTCTTAAATGGTTTCTGGATGTCCTTATAAGGATCGGTTATAGTCAGTTTTAGCAGCCGCATTTGAAATCTGATGTTTTGCCAAGCAGTTATCTTTTTGAAGTTATCCCACAGTTTTTTGGTTACTCTTGAAGTTTCTTTCTTTCATGTGTCACAGTGCCTTAAGTACTTTAGAGAAAATACATGGTTTTGTAGAAATTCATTGTTTAGTTAAGAGATTGCATTTATGTGGTCTTAGTAATTCACTCAGCATGTTTTCTTACTGGTGTGTAACAGTTTGGTGCCTTTTAAATCTTTTTAACATCATAAAAATAGAAGAGATTTAACATACAGAACAATTTTCCACCCTCTCTGAAAGAGCCATGAGTATCTGTTCAGGTTCATTACTTGGTTTAAAAAACATTTTTTTATGGCCACGTCATAATATCCTAGTATTTTATAATTGAAAATGCTAGTATTGGTGATTGCTAGGGGATTTTATTTACAGTTAGGGAAGGGGGTAGAAAGAAGGACTTGTAAGTGGAACTGCTAAAAAGTCAAGGATTCTTTGAAATACATAGTTTGTCAAATATTTATTGCATACTATGCCAGGCACTAAAGATATAAGAATGAACACAGAATGTGTTCATAGAGCTTACAGATCAGCAGGAAAGAAATGATTATTTTACTTTGGATTCTAGTGGTGAGACTGTACCTATGGAACTAATAAGGATGATTGAAGAGGATTAGATTCTACCAGTCAGAACCAACCTTGAACAATTCTAGTAGAAGAAAGTCTTCCTTAAGCACTATAATTAAAAAACTTTAATTGGTTATATTATATGAAGAAGTATTTTACTGTGCCTTGTCAAAAGAGGGTGGCAAGGGGATAGAGTCAATATTCAGGACAGTTTACTTAGATTATAATTTCCAGAAGAATTATTAGATATCACTCAGGATTAGGCTTCCATGATTTTACCAACTCTGTGACTTAAGTATTCTTATAAGACTTTTAACTTTCACAAGTTGTTTTTTTGAAGCAATTGATTGAATTTGGTAAAATCTGGAGCCTCATCTGACTTATATTTCATTATAATGGAGATGTTCTATATATGTGTGTGCATACACACACACACACACACACACACAGACACACACTTTGTAACTATTTCTCTTGAGTTGGCTCTTACTCTCATGCTTGAGTAATAGGAAAATCTTTGTCTATATAGTCTCAAGTTTCTTACCTATCCTCCAGGTAAAAATATTCTTAATTATAAGTCCACTGTCAACAGTGAATCTCATTTTTTCCAAATGTGTCATTGTGGGATTTTTTCCCAAAATGTGTGGTTTAAAATTAGTAAATATTTAAGAAACTAATTTTTAAATAAAGGTTTGTAAGCAATGATATCATTCTATTATCATTATCACATGTGGCTAGGTGTCCAAAATGTTGAAAGATTATGACTGGATTAATGCAGAGAAACACCTCTTTGGGCAACCCAATAGCACCTATGATTTCAAAACTAACAACCCAAAAGAAGCTGGTCAGAGACTTCAGAAGTTGCAAGAAATGAAGGAGAAACTAGGAAGAAATGTCAATATGAGAGCTATGAATGTACTGACAGAAGCTGAAGAGCGGGTAAGTCACTTTGCTATGACTGTTTGGCCACTTCAGAATATGAGTAGCACTGATGGCTTCATATGACCCCTGAGGCGATTATTAGAGTCAATCTTTTACTTGATGCTTTTGATAACTTGTTTTCTTTGCATTTTCCCTTTCTGCCTTTCCAGTTATTTCTTTTCTTATTTCATTCTTTTTGCATCATCAGTTATATATTCTGTTTTACCTTGAATGACTTTTCCAACTCCTTTCTTATTTTTGGTGTAAATAAAAACAACATTTTTGATCATGTTAGCTCTTCACATTTCTATCATTTCTTTCACTTGCCTTTTTGAAAGATTTTGAAAAATAGAGTACAGGTTTCCCCCACTGTCCAAAAGTAGCGCCAATCCTGTGAAACTATTCCTGTGAAATGGTATAAAGCAAAGAAGCAATTACCTTAGGGCACATCTTGCTAACAGATGCATAAAATAAACTGAGATAAAGCACAGATGCTCATCGACACAGTTCAAAGCTCTGGCGGCTTAATGCTGAGATGCTTAGTGTTGTTCCCTGTGAGGAGCTTGATGGTGCCACTCTCCCTGCTCGGGGTGTGTGCTGCTTCTCTAAGGGCTCACTGCAAAACACATGTTGCATACTATTTGTGCTTTTTACCTTTTCTTGTAAAAGTAGTGGTGTAAAGCAAACTTCCGAAAAGTGGGGGACACCTGTGTCCTGCTGTCTGCCTCCTCACGGTCAGCCACTCCATAACTCCTGTCTTCCTTTGACTCCAGTATATGCTGGAGCCATCACATAAGTAAATGGCTAAGATTGTTATATACATAAACACTGTTTTAATCTGTAAATGCAGCAGTGTCTTCTCTGTTTTAATGCTCTCAGTTACTTGATAATGTTATCCATCTCCCCTACCTTTTATAGTCTGCATGTCCCTAGAAAAACCCAAAGGAGAAAGCAGTTCCTATTGATGGCTCCATAGGAAATAGCAATCTGAGTAATTTTATATTATACCTTCTTTAATTCTGTAAAATTCTGTTTGAATTTGTATAGCAGAGTTAATGAGAGCTCTGTAAAAATGGAAATACTTATGAGCTCAATCACTTTTAACGAATTTTTTGGTAACAGGTTTTTGTAAACCGTTATTGACATTAGTGTCTACAGAGAATCTATGTTAGATGCTGAACAGTCTAATAATGCACCTGCTGTGATCTCTATAAAACGTTCCTGCTGGTTTACATTTCTCCATTAAACCTTTGCAATATATGGCATCTTTTTGGAAAAGAAATATTTTGTCTGAATTTGAGCTGCTTAACATCATGAAACTTGTTTACTTTTACTTGTTTGCTTCATTAGATAATGATAACTGGGGCTAATATTTTTTTAAAAGAATTTACCAACTCCCATCTCCTTACCAGAGAGGAGGCCTCTATTGTTGATCAGCAGCCGGCCTTTTGTTGTTATATTTTGTGTCACCACATATAAGAAACTACATCGAATTAGCAAGGAATAGGATAAAAATATGGCCAAGCTCCTAAAACCTCCTCTCCACAAAGGAGAGAGATGGCAAGGAAACTAGCAAGACTGGCTGGAGTTTTTCAGGGAGAATTTGAAGCTCCTTGAAATGTGAGGCTTTGAGGAGAAATAAGTTAAAAGGATTTTTAGAAAGTTCTGCTGCTGCTCATGGTTTATTCTCCCTCTGTTGCCTCCCTCAAAATTTTTTTCAGTAAATTTCTACATTAACCAGGGAAGGCTACTTTGAAGATGTGATGTTTGAGTGGAAACTTGAGGCACCTGTTATGTCAGAAATAGAGGAAGAACAAAGCAGGGTCCATAAGGCTACAGTGAGCTTATTATGTTCACGAAACTGAAAAAAAGTGACCATATGGCTGAAGCCTGGGGAGGAGTGTGATGCCAGAAATTCAGAGATAAATAAGATCCAATTTATGTAGGACTTTATACACCATGGTGAAGAATTAAAATTTTATTTGTGTCACTGCTAAGACTGACCTTGCTTCTTAAGCATGCAGGGCTACTTTTGAGTTTACATATGACAAATTTTCCTTTTTGCCTTGGCTGCTAGGAAGATAAGGGAATACTAGTGGAGTCAAAATATTTCAACAGCTTGTCCTATAAATTCTCAGTTATAGTAATTGAATTTTACATATAGATGATATATTTACTTTCCTTAATTTGGCTTACATTATAATTCAATGTAGTATATCTTTTTGGTAAATAGGAGTTGTATATATTGCATATAAGAATAATGAAATCTCTTTATTCTTGACTGAATTCTAGAATATAAAGAAAATTTTGTGTTTTCCCAATTAAGTATGCCTTTTATCTTACTAGTATAATGACTTGATGAAGAAGAAGAGAATTGTAGAAAATGACAAATCCAAAATCCTTGCAACTATAGAAGACCTTGACCAGAAGAAAAACCAAGCCCTAAATATTGCTTGGCAAAAGGTATTTGAACCGAAAATTGTATAATTTATTCTGTATGAGGAAAGGATGAAAGATAAAGTTAATAGGGTTGTACTCTAAGATGAATTTGAAATAGCTAATTTTTGTTTGAGGCACAGCTCAGACCTTAATTAAAACCTTGTAGGCTTTTTAAAGCATTTTGTCCTTTTGGACTTTACTACTGATATGCAAAGATAAGTTGTGTCATTCCATCATGCTCTCATAGTCTACTTCTCTGGTTCCTAAGCTATATTAAATTTCTAATTTTCTAGATTTCTACATGTTTCCTTCTTACATCGTTTGCCGGGTCTGGGTTACTGTTTACCCTCTTTCCTTCTTATGAGATCATAGGTTCTAATATTGGACAGTATCTAAGGTTTCTTCCAAATATCTGCTATAGTCCCACTCATCCTCTGCTTAAAACTGGAAGCATTATCTGTTTCACAATGGGGAAGCTCTCTCTAACTGTTGGAAAACCTCTCCAAAGGACTCCTTCAGTTCTTAGCTCTTCAGTTTCTCTTGCCCAGACTCACATAGGTCAAATATTAGTTCTAAGAATGTTTCTATAGCAAGATTGTGTATTCCTTACCACTTATAAATTAATTGCATTTCAGAATTCATAAGTATTAGGCTTTCTTAGATTTTTAGCAAAGGATTTTTATACATGTTAGATTAATAATTACATAATTATAAAGTAATACTAACTTTATATAATTATAGTTAAGAGCAGTTCTGTCATTTTACATGAATTATCTTAATTCCATAACTTTGATAATTATTATCTCTATTTTACAAATGAGGAAACAAGCTTAGAAAGGTGAAATAGCCTAATATCATAACAGTCAAAAGGTAGAAAAAGTGGAATTCTCTTTTCCTAATTAGAACTAAAGTTAAAATTGCCTTTTGTTGCTTTTTAAGAAGTAGAACTGGGTAATAAACAAGGAAGTTCAGTATTCATTTCCAGGATTCATATGCCAACAGAATCCCAATTACCATTTTTGTTTCGTTTTATGACAACTTTGGCAGATTTCAAGGTTCTTTACTATTATTTCTACTTCCCTGGCTGCATAGATTTATCTCCTTTAGGATAATTCCTTAGCCTCTTCTGTGAAGTTTTCCTATACCTACCATAGAAAAAGACTCCTCCTCAAAAGATTCCATAGTTACTATGCTGTTTGGTACTTTAGCAGGCCTGGGCCTCGGGGATTTAACTGGCACCTTACCTCTTTTTCTCTTTTTAATTCTTCAGGAACTTTATTTTTGGTAATGGCAGAACAATTGTGTCTTTCAATTGCATTGTTTTTCCTGCTCTACAACTTATTTTCAGTGTTCAGTCTCCCTGTAGTATTTGTCTTTTAAAAAATGCTTGCAAAAAGTTGGCCCCATTATTCTTGCACAATATGTGGATTTAACACTAGATCTGAGAGAGTCTGTCTTTTGTTTTCCCCATGGTTCCTGGATTTAGTGTGAGTACAAATTTATCTTTTCAACTGATTTTTCCCCAGTCTCTAAAGTTCTCCCAAAGCAAGTAAATTTATTGAGTGCTTAAGATATATGTCAGGCACTATTCTCCTATTAATTTTCCCACTTAATTCTCAAAGTAACCTAATGAAGTAGGTACTATTATTATCAGCATTACATTATTTCCTTATGGCTTCAAGTATAGTTGATTGACAAAGCCAGAGTATTTTAGGCACTGGTTGTGTTTTTTGCTTTTTTGTTTCCTTCTAGCCTTATTGGAATTTCAAAATTCAGTTTATTTCCTATCTATATTCTTCTCTACCCATTAACTGAAAGTTTGTCTTTTCCCTTTTGGAGGAATTTCCACATGGGATCCAGGATCCATGGTCATCTTTGGGATTTAGTAGCATTTAGTAGTCTTAGTTTTGAGCTGCCTCTCTCCTGCCTGGTCAAAAAATTTTTTAAAAGAAAAGGTGTTTATAAATACAATGCTATCTTCTGTCATTCTCCTAGAAAAGACAGCAGTCCTCTCCTCATTGTGATGAACCTTGCCTAGCTCTGGAAATCTATCCCAGATAAAACTAGAATCTACTTTCTCTGTGTAGGATATTAGCATGTGTACAGTTGTTCTTAAGATATGTGTTCCTTAGTAAATTTATATTTAGGAGACTGTTTATGTCTAGGAGATTTCCTTATTACTACAAATATTCATAAAAAGTGTATTTGCACTTGAATTTTATACTTGAAGGTGGAGATTTCCCTAGAGAACATGGATGTCAAATCCTCATGTGTGTGTGCACATGTGTGCATGCATGTGTACATTCTCAATTGTCTGCTGAACTCTCTAAGATTATTAGTCATGTCATGTCTTTGAAGACAGATGGCTGAATTCTCAAGGCATTGATCAAGTGTGTATGCACAAAAATTACTCAGTTACAGTCTAGAATATTGGTCCTAAATCTCTGTGTAATCTTCTGCTGAGCCTTTATGGGAATAGGCCAAATAGCTTCTTTAGCCTTTTTCTTTTGGGGCGCAATCCTGTTCCTGTCCCTTGATACCTTAACTTCTTTGGCTTTGAGAAGAAGCATAGAAAAGAACCACTGAACACCTTTAACAGATCTGGTTTGATTTCATGCCTTGTTTTCTCCTAGACTTCACCCTGATCTTAGGCTTCTTAAAGTTAGCTGATAACCACAGGCCTTACCATACCAGTCAACAGAATACAAATTTTTTAAGAGAACATTTTATGCCAAAAAGAGTTTTTGTTTTTCTTCTCCAGCTGAAAGTTCAATCTCCTATATTATCCAGTTGTGTGTCTCTGAGGATTCCGGCAACCATGGCCTTTTGTTGTATCAAAACTTCATGGTAGAGTTAGAGGTATAGCCTCTAGTTTCCCCTGGAAGTTAGAGCAAAGCTCAGTAAACTCTTTCTGTAAAGGGACAGGTAAGTATTTCAGAGCCATGTAGTCTGTGTTGCAACCACTAGACTATATTGCTGGCAGCCATAGACAATACATAAGTGAATGGGCATGGCCGGATTTGTCACATGGACCATAACTTGCCAACCTCAGAGCTAGGGTAACAGACAACAAAATGCTCCTGCTGGTTTGCATATATACACATCATTTGATTCTTCTTGGAAAACCTTCTCTGATATTTTAATCTTTTTTTTATCCAGGTGAACAAGGACTTTGGATCTATTTTTTCCACTCTTTTGCCTGGTGCTAATGCTATGCTTGCACCACCAGAAGGGCAAAATGTATTGGATGGTCTGGAGTTTAAGGTTGCCTTAGGAAATACTTGGAAAGAAAACCTAACTGAACTTAGTGGTGGTCAGAGGTGAGTGAGTAATCCCTTTGCAATAATCCTCTTACTTTATTATAGTCCAACATCTCATTGCCTCCCAATTTTATTTCAGATTTGCTTTGCTATCTTTGCATGTAGAATTTAAGGAGCCTAATATGTGAGACTACAAATTTTAGTTAGGACATTTGATTAACATAGTAGGCAACAAAGTAGAAATAAGGATTAGCAACTAGAAAACTAGACAAAATACATGAGAAACAATTACTTTCAGACATTGGAAAATGGATAACCCAGGAAATACCTGAGAGAAATGAAACAAAAATGCTGAGTCCACTGTTTACCCTAGCTTTCTCCCTAGAAGCAATTTTTTGACTGCAGATGCAGGGAGGGAAACCCACACAAAGTCCAGTAGTCTTACTAAAAAATGAAGGAAACAGATTAGAATTTGGGGAAGCCCCAGAGAGCTACACATTAGCATTACATTTGCACTACCTAAAGTGAAGGCTATTTTAGACACCCCTTAGCAAAGGTTCATTGCAGGCCCAACATGCTTTAAAGACAGACAACAACGTTGAGACTGTAAACAACATAATCACAGTGTTCAGCATCTAATAAAAATTACTAGACAGAAATCGAGAAAATATGATTCATAACCTAGAGGAAAAACAGACCCAGAAATGACAGGTGATGAAACTAGCAGACAAGGAGGTTAAAGAGTTACATTAACTATTTACAAGAAAAAAAGAATGTGATGAGAGACATGGAAGCTATAAACGAAGAATCCAGTGGAACTTCTAGAGATAAAAAATATACCTGAAAGGAAAAGTTTACTGCTTAAGATTAACAACGGATTCGACAGAATAAAAGAAAGATGACTCAATTTGAAGACATATCAATAGAATCTATTCAAGTCAAGCTTAGAAACACAAAACTGTAAAAACAAAAAGAGCTTCAGTGACCTGTGGGACAATATTGAGAGATCTAACATACATGTAATTGGAGTTTCAAAGGGAGAGGAAAACAGAAAAAGACAAAAAAAATAATGGACCCAGATTTTCCAGATTTGATGACTTCTGTAAACCCACATACTTGATTTCTGTGAACCCCAGGTAAGATAAACGCATACACTCGCTTCCTGCACATACAGTAACACAGCAAGGCATGTCATATAAAGTTGCTGCAAACCAGTGATTAGGAGAAAAATCTTAAAAGCAGTCAGAGAGAAAAAGGCATATTAAGTGCCAAGGAACAAAGAGGAATGACTTTAGCCTTCTTGTTAAAAACTATGCAAGCCATTATAAAGCAGAAACTAACACACCATTGTAGAGCAATTATACTCCAATAAAGATGTTAAAAAAAAACAAAACAAAAAACTACGCAAGCCAGAAGTCTGGAACAACATCTATAAAGTGCTAAAAGAAAAATGTGTCAACCTAGAATTCTGTATCTAGTAGAAATATTCTTCATATTGAAGGCAATATATTTTTTCATAAAAACAAAAGGTGGAAGAATTTGATTCCAGCAGAACTGTACAAGTTAAAGGAAGTTCTCTGGTGAAAGGAAAATGATACCAAATGGAAACTTGGATCTACATAAATGAAAGAAGAGTACTGGAAATAGCATGTTCTGGGCTTCAGGGAAGTTTCTCCCAGCCTTGTGTTATGCAGTGATTCAGACAATCAGTATATCGAGAGAAACTTAGAAGGTCATTTGGCCTAACTTCTTAACTGCAGAGAGCCAAATAATTAAAACCTCCTGAGAGAAAATTGTGAATATCAATATAATTGAAGATGTTTATTAATTTTGTATTTTTTCCCCTGCAGGATGTACAGTCCACAGTTCTTGAATTGTTCTCATGTGCTCTATGCCATCATGTAACTCTTCTCTTATGGATGTAGAAAATACTAAGACCTGTTAATTTCTCTTATGAAATCTTTTGTCATTTTTATGAATAGAAGTCCACTCTTTATTTTTCATTACTGATAAAATTCCAAAATATTTTAAGTCAAAAAAGACAGCTTCTGCTGCCTGTCAATCAAAGTTGAATTCCACAGTTTAGATCACAGCATCTTTAATTGTTTTTGCCAAAGTCCTAGAAAATTTTTTGAGGAAAATAGAGAATGTATGCTTATTTTCTTACTGGAACCTAAAAATTATTTCCATAATTAAGATGATATAAACTTATTTTCAGATTATTATGGATTATACCATAATCCAGCATAGTAGTTTAAGTGTTGATGAGTTGTTTTTAAGCTCAGTGCCTTAAATATTTGGTACAGAGAAAGACACTGAAAAGTAATTTTAGGTTTCTTGAGTGACCTCAGCTACCCTCGCTACCCTCTATAGCAGTAAAGATCAATTTGTTTGGTTTTTATTGTACTGTTTCATTCATTTCCTTTGCTAGAAATTTTGGTTTCACCTTCCTAGACCCCCTCTACTTATACACACAATTTTTTTTCCCCACTTACATGTTTCTTAATAAATACCCTATTGGAATACAGTAAGCATTAGACTATTTACTCCAGTGCTGCATGTCAGGAGATATTTGAAGTTACAGAATTAAGTGTGCTACAGATGTTACTGTAATTTTAATACTATTTTTAAATAATTCTAAACATTTGTATTACAATAAACAAGGCTTTTTAATGAAATATTTAAGAAAAATATAAGAATTGTTATATTTCTTCATTCCAGACTAGAACAAAAACAGCTGTAGTTAAAGGGGATATAGAAAAGAACTGAAAAAGAGTTTTAGGGAGAGAAAGAGAAAACTATTAACACTAATATGATCTTTTCTTAAGCTTAGGTGCCAAATATAACATCCTAATTATCTGACAGGAAAGAAGAACATATACCTGTTTTATTCAAAATAAAACTTGTTGAAGAGAGGGGAAAATGGAAAGCTAAAGTAGAAAACATTTTAATGAAACAAAAGTTTTCAAGTTTGAAACTTAAGATTCTTTTTTCTATAACTATCTTTCAGCTAAATTGGCACTATTCATAATAGTAACAGGACAGCAGATTTGCTTCAGTGCTTTGGTAAAAAGTGGTAAAATCAAGTTCTGACAGCTTTTCTTTCGACCTTCTTTTCTTAGGTCTTTAGTGGCTTTGTCATTAATACTGTCCATGCTCCTCTTCAAACCTGCCCCAATTTACATCCTGGATGAGGTAGATGCAGCCTTGGATCTTTCTCATACTCAGAATATTGGACAGATGCTACGTACTCATTTCACACATTCTCAGGTAAGAACCAAAAAAAGTCTCAGAATAGTTCTAGTTTGTTTTCTAAAACTACTTTTTAGTAATGGTCAGTATAAATAAGATATTCAGGATTGAGGAATACTAAGGTGTTATGTATCTCTTTAAATATATTTCTATTCAAATGGGTATAGAAGAAAAGAGGGTTTTGTCTCTTATTAAAGAAAAGAGCCTGGAATTATAAATTATAGGTTGTAACATGAGGGAGAATCTAATTTTTTTGTAATTTGGAATTTTTTAGGGTAATTATTTTCTCTAGCTAGCTGCCAGAAGATACACAATCAAAACAAGACTGTTTCAAGGATACACCTGAAAAATATATCAGAAAATCATGTGGCACTTGATGGGGTACTCTTCATTCCTCCTAGAAAGTGATTTAAAAAACTCTTGAAGCTAAAAACAGTTTGTTTTTATTGAACTGTTGCTGCAGGAACTAAGGCTACTAAATATGATTATATAGATAATGCATTGAACAATTCTGGGGGGCTTCACTTACCATAGTTATCATAGACTGTGTATTTATTGTGGCAGTTTTTTTAGCAGCTAACAGTGGCATTTAGAGCTAGCAACAAGACAGTGATACTAAGTGGAGAAGAGAGCAACAAGCAGCCAACCAGCAGAAGATAGTAACTTGGGTAATGAAGTATTCAGAGTAAAATTAAGAGACTCCTAAAACTGCATATGGAAAGAATTCATTGAGGTGCCTAATAATAACTATTTGTCACTTGCATTTGAGGATGTGCATATGCATGGAGCCAAGCATTTAAAGCAATAACAAAGTATCTCCAAATGATTCTTAACCTCAGTATAAAAAGAGTGAACTTCTTCAAGGATACTGCAAAAAGTACTTTATGCTGTTTTTCTTTCTCCCTTAAGTTCATTGTGGTGTCCCTAAAGGAAGGTATGTTCAACAATGCAAACGTCCTTTTCAAAACCAAGTTTGTGGATGGTGTTTCTACAGTAGCCAGATTTACTCAGTGTCAAAATGGAAAAGTTCCAAAGGAAACCAAATCCAAGGCAAAAGGACCCAAATGATCACATACGGAAGTTAAAAGTACAAATTTATTCTTTCACCTTGACTTGTTTTTTAAACATAAACTTTTTAAGAACTTGGGATTCATGTAATTTTTTCATATAAAAAATTTAATCATTTTGTTACCTAACCCATTTTCTCTTCCTTTATATAATCACTTATAAATGAGCATAAATTCCTCTGTTCTGAATTAGTGTAAACTGTGGTCCAATTACTGTGATTGTGATTTTATGTATGTCATCAAATGTTTTTTCTTACACAAGTCTTTTATATATTAGGAAGCCAGAGATACATATTTGGTGGTATGTTTTGTATGTAAAAGCAAAACTACAAAGAAACAGATGAAATTAAATTATAGGATAAATATAGCTGATAATCAGCTTTTAATAATTAGCTAATTCCTACGGTAATATTTGTGTGTTTTCTATTGCTAATAATGTCATTCAGGTAAGGAAGAATTATAAAGCAAGTAGCTGGACCAACAAAGGGAACACAAAGAAAGCTATTAGGCATGCACTGAGTTATTTGTGGTTAGTTCCTTGAGGACAATGCCAGATCCTTGATTTAGACTCAGATGGGAAGCAGATCTTAAAAGATTTCTGTCATTTTAATGACGTTTGAATATCATGTTTCTGTATGCTTAGTAATTGGTCTGTGCAGTCTTGTCTTTTTAAAAATCTTTATGAGTGAGTATTTTAATAAAAGCTTGGGAGAAAGGTATGTTGCATGCTGCTCTCTGTTGCAAGTTTATCTGAAGTCTCCTAATATTTTCAATATTTCCTAATATTTTCAATAATCCAATCAATAACAATCTTGGTGAGTGAGAATATAGGAGCCAATATATATAAATAAATAGATCCATCTGTTCTACCAAAAGGACTCAAAATTTGATGATTATTATATTTCTTAGTGTCCACTGCTTTCCAGCTTAAAACCATGAATTTCCTTTAAGATTTCAAAAGATGGCGCTAATAAACACTGTAAGAATACTATATATGGTTCTTAGTATCTCTTAATATGTCCCTAGAACCATGTGTTCTGAACTCCAAATCTTGAAAGTTCTGACACGATCTAATCTGATCTTGGGTATGTTATTTTGGCCCCACATTTCTTAATACTTGAGTCTCAGTTCCTTTGTGGTATCCTTTTCCTAATGTACGCTCATACTTCCTGGCCTGGGTTTAATACTTCTCATCCTTCATCCTCATATCATATCTGAGCATGTCAGATAACACCCAGGTAACTGATACTGTGGGGCACATTGGAAAGACTGAATATGGAATTAGTTCTGTCCACTGTGGGAGGAGAAGGAGACAAAGCTGAAAATGCTGAGTTACAGGAAGTCCAGTGTCACATGAAACAGACGTAAGTATATTTCTTTTCAAATGTTTTGCAAATCATTTGCCAAAAAATTACATCAGTTCACACTGTCACCAATACAGTATGCCTGTTGACTAAAACCTAGTCAGACCTGGCTGTTAATTTTAATATTTCTAATTTACTAGTTATAAAATATTTAATTGCTATTTGAATTTATCATTTTATAAGTAACTTGTGGGATTGAATATTTTGCATATGTACTAATTTTGTTTCCTCTGCTAACAAATTTTCTATTTGTTTGTTTGCTTTCTAATGGAAATCCCCAAACATTAAATTTTTGTAATGTCATTATTCTTTGATTAGAGGGAACACATTAAGGGGAATGGGAACATTTGTTTCAAACATCTGCAATAATATGAGTAACTAATATTTATTGAGCTTTTTCTATACATCAGACACTATTTTCATTTGCACACCTTTTCACACTTAATCCTAGTAATCCTAGTAATAATCCAGTGAGGTAAGTAACTGTTGTCATCAGCACTATATAACTGACGAAATTGAACTGAGCAGAGAAGTTAAGAAACTTGCCCACAGTGTTCATACAGATAGTGAATAGCAGAGCCAAGATACAAATCTTAGTAGTTGGTCTCCAGAACCTATTATACACTACCTCTCTGACAGCTCAAACATCTGCATTTATTGTACATAGTAAATTTAAAAGAGGTCTGGATGACTAGTATGCACAACATGTGAAAATTATCTTTAGGAAGAACCACCAACATTTGAAGAAAGGATTCCTTGTATTTTTGTTTTGGTATTTCACGTATGCTAACAGCAAATGCAAAAGCAAAGACTTGAGAATCCCTCTTCCATATGGTGGAGTAATCTAACAGGCCAATACTCCCACAGTCATGTCATTTGCAAATAAGAGTGATGAGAGCTGGCATATTTGCCTTTTCCCCCAAATTAGGAGCATTCAATCTTTCACCACTGGATATAATGTTAGCTCTAGGCCTTTGGTAGATACTCTTTATCAAGTTAAAGAAGTTCCCTTCTATTCCAAGTTTGATCATAATTTTGTCATGGATGGGTGTTGAATTTTCTCAAATGCTTTTTCTGCATTGATATGACCAGATGACTTCTTCTTTACACCTGTTAATGTTATAAATTTACATTGCTTAATTTTTGAATATTAAACAAGCCTTGTATCCTTGGAATAAACCCCACTAGGTCATGATGTATATTTCTTTTTAGCTGTTGCTGGATTCTGTTTGCTAATAGTTTGATCATGATTTTTGTGAATATTCATGAGGGGCATTGTTCTGTAGGGTTTTTTTGGGTTTTTTTCCTTCTACTTTTTGGTTTCAGGGTAATACTAGCTTTATAAAATGAATTTGGAAATGTTTCCTCTTTTGTTTTCTGGAGGGTTGTATAGAATTGGTGTGAATTCTTTATTTTGTAGAATTTTCCTGCGAAACCCTCTGGGCCTAGAGATTGGGGAGGGGGGTGGTAAAATGAGTACAGTTTCTTTAATAGTTATTGGGCTATTTAAATTATCTATTTCATATTGGGTGACTTGTATTTTTTAGGAATTGTTTCATCTAAACTATCAAATTAGTGTATAGAGGTTATGGCATTTCCTCATTATCCTTCTGATGTCTACAAGTTCTAAATTGATATCCCTTGTTTTATTCCTGATAATGGTAATTTGTGTCTTTTCTCTTTTTATCTTTGTCAGTCTTGCTGGAGATTTGTCAATTATATTGTCTTCAAAGATTTTCTAATTTACATTTTGACTATTGACTTTTTTTTGGAGTGTTTTTCTTAACATCCAAATACTTAGAGATTTTCCAGGGAGCTTTATTTTACTGATTTCTAGTTTAATTTTGTTATGGTCAGGGCTCATACTTTGTATCATTTCAATTTTTAAAAAAATTGTTAGAAAATGATAGATTTAAGAACTTCTATTAGAAAATTTAAAAACATACAAATTCAGTGGTCTAAAGTTCTCTTAATCTTTTTTCTAGATAAGAATAAACCCAAATTAAATAAATAGAAATAATAAAGTGTAAAAATCAACCATGTATAAGACAGAAGAACAATGGAGAAAATCAATGAAACCAACATCTGTTTCTCAAAAGAGCAACAAAATCAGTAGATCTCTAATTAGACCAATCAGGTAAACCAGAGAAATTACAAATCACAAATATCAGGAATGAAGGAAGAGTTGACACTGTGGATCTTACCTTACTTAAAAGGATGCAAAATTATGACCATTTTTATGCCAGTAAATTTGACAACTTAAGACAAGATAGAACAATTAGGAAAATAAAACTCACCAAAACTGACACAAGAAGAGACAAAACCTGAATAGCCTCACATCTATGAATACAACTGAAATTATTATGAAATATCTTCCCACAAAGAAAACTCCAATCCCATTTAGTTCCTCTTATAAATTTTTCCATTCAACGAAGAAATAACACCAAGCATAATTATACAAAGTTTTTCAGAAAGTAGAGGGGGAGGGAATACTTCCAACTTATTTTATGAGGCCAGTGTTGTCTGATACTAGAACTTGACAAAGACATTACAAAACAAGAAAATAACAGGACAGTGGTCCTCATGAACATAGGAACAAAAATCCTGAAAATATTAGCAAGCCAAATCTAACAACATCTATAAAAGTTAAGCCATTTTCAAGTTTTTCAAAAGATGGTACTGACATATTTATTTGGAAAAAGAAACATACAGGAAGAGTAACTAAAAATGAGTCATAGACCCAAAAGTAGTTAAAACACTTCTAGAAGACCATTTTGGTGGCCTTAGATTAGGCAAAGATTTCCTAGGACAAAAAACAAACCATAAAAAAAAAAAAAAGACAAATGGAACATTAAAATTGAATTGAAAATCTCTTCAAAAGATAACAAAAAGACCACAGACTAGGAAAAATTATTTTCAGTGTACAGAGTTGACAGAATTGAGTACAAGATGTATAAAGAACTTATAACTAACATTGGATATTTGCATGAATGGTGCAAAAGCAATGGTAGGTAAAACTGCTGTCACTTGGCATAAATCAAGGGAGTGCCACACACTGTACAAGTAGTACTGATTGCATTCTTCACTGCCATTTATTTGAATTTTTTAAAAATGGCAGTTTCACTTGAGTATATTTAATGAAGCTGTAAAAGTTACATCTCAACATCTGGAGTACATGTCTTCAATAACGTGAGTGATAAAATGAGAATTATGTATAAAGCACATATCAAAACATGTTTTTTTTCAGAAATGCAGTTATTTCAGTTGGGGGCTGAAGTAACCCTTTTCATGGAATTCCATTTGTACTTGAACAGATAGACTAAGACAAACTATAGTTATTAAGTCTATGGTATTTGGTAGACATTTGTCAAAAATGAACAAAGAGAGCCTGTCATAAGAACCTGACATTTTTGTTGCAAATAATAAAATTGTAGCTCTCAAATGAAAATTAGAATTTTGGCAACCTTGTATTCCTCATTGTGGACTTGACATCTTCTCAATACTAAAGACTTCTGATAACACTGGTAGTAATATTAACACATGGGGGCTTCCCTGGTGGCGCAGTGGTTGAGAGTCCGCCTGCCGATGCAGGGAACACGGGTTCGTGCCCCGGTCCGGGAAGATCCCACGTGCCGCGGAGCGTCTGGGCCCGTGAGCCATGGCCACTGAGCCTGCGCGTCCGGAGCCTGTGCTCCGCAGCGGGAGAGGCCACAACAGTGAGAGGCCCGCGTACCGCAAAAAAAAAAAAATATTAACACATGGGATTTTTTTTTAGATATTATGAAATGTGTTAACATTTTGAAGATCTGCATAACTCAGTGAATGGTATTTTCCAGTGACCAATGTGTGATGTTACAAAATCGTGGATGGGTAAAATAGCCATTCTAATTACAGGAAAGACCAGTGATTCTAGTGTTAGAAGGTAGGAGAACTTTTTTTTTTTTTTTTTGTGCCACGCGGGCCTCTCACTGTTGTGGCCTCTCCCGTTGCGGAGCACAGGCTCCGGATGCGCAGGCTCAGCGGCCGTGGCTCACGGGCCTAGCCGCTCCGCGGCATGTGGGATCTTCCCGGACCGGGGCACGAACCTGTGTCCCCAGCATCGGCAGGCGGACTCTCAACCACTGCACCACCAGGGAAGCCTGGTAGGAGAACTTTTGATACAGTTTCAGATTCCACATAGCAACTGGCTTAAGAAGCTGTCACTTGTTGCATTTTGTTGTTAGTATCAAGAAAGAATATCTACATTATCTAATACTCCTCCCCTTCCCAACTATGTATTTATTCTCAACTCTAGACAGGAAACTTGAATAAGTTGTATAAGTAGAAAGGGGTGGAGGCAGGATTTAAACTCAGACTGTCTAGCTGAAGAGCCATACTCCTAGCCATTATGACATAACAAACTGTAAGGTATACTCCTTGCTTTGTACCTGGAGCTGAAAGAACATTCACATTATTTTGCATAGGTGAGATTCTTACGTCACATGTCATGCATGGGTGGGAGCAAGGAGTGATATATTTAAATCCATTGTAGAGAACAAAGATTGCAGATTAGTCCTAAGGGTTTAGTGAGATAGTATGGCTACTAATCCCTAAAGGTGTGACAGAATGGTAGGCATAAACGGTCCCTTTTCTTGCCACCAGTTAAGGACCAGAGTTCTTTTCAATGGCCTGAGGCTTCACGTATTATCCTTTACCACTTACCCAGGTTATAGGATGAGCTCTGTTACCTGATGGTCATTAAGCATCTAAAGTTCTTTTAAATCTCAAGGCTCACTCTTGCTCCATTCTGCATATTGGTCCTAGTGCACACTGCTGCCCTATTTAGACATTTTGGCATTCTAAGCCCTCTAATCACAGCCTATCTTAAACTGTCTTTATGAAGGAGCCCTACCCCACCCAATCTGCAACAGTTGCCCCTCCTGAACACAGCTTTCTTCTCTATCTCTACGTTTTTGCGCATGCTCTTCTCTCCACGTGGAAGTTACTCTGTACCATCCTCCCGACAGTGTACCCACAAGATTCTGCTCAAAAGTCGCCACTTCTATGGATACTTCTCTATTCCCATCCCCTTCAAATGGCATCAAAAAATAGTCCAAAGTTGTAGTAACTGAACACGTCTTAGTTCTTCTAGTAGATTATAAACTGCTGAGTGCATCTCTGTAGAGCTCGTAACCTAGTAGTGCCTTGATCTCAAAGATTATTTGCTTAGTAAATGAGTATAAGGAATCAAAAAAGTTAAAGATGGAATAGACCATTACCACACTGTATGGATTATCAAACTAACTAGAATGAGATAGATGAACCCATATTCACTCTGAAAAGTTATTAGTAGGATTTTGTCACGTAACCATGCTTGCAAAATGAAGTGTCGCAGTAAAATTTTATAAGCCAGGATTTCATGCTAGAGATTTTTTCCTCCAAAGAATTAAAAGAATTGATGGTATCAGCCCTTTTATATGTTATTATCTGTTATTTCCTATTCTACTGATATTTTTGTAGGTGTGAAAAGTATATAAATTGTCTAAACTATTGTATTCCAAAGGTGAAAGGTTTTTATTTCACATCAACTTTAATCAAAGACATAATTTTAAATCCCTTAGTAACTTAGGTATAGAAGTTTGCTTCATTGTTAATTACTTAGGATTAAAAATCCACAGCAGATGTTAATTTGAAGAAAAGAAAAAGAAAAATCTAAAAAATACTCTTATCCTGAGAGTGCTTCCAGCTCAGCATAAGGAGGCAGGTGTTAAACATACCCTGACTACCCCTGCTTTTGGGGACCAGAAAGAGCATGAATAATTTACTTTTATAAATAACTCCAATACATTAGCTTTATCTTCCACTCCCTCTCTCAAGTAATTTCCACCAGGGCTACATGAACCAAAACTGCACTGTGCTGCCAGTCCACGGCCTACGCTCTTCCCTGGTGGGTTGCTATTGAAAACGTGAGAAGGCAAAATGTAGATTCAGGATAAAGAGAGAAAAGAAAGGAAGAAGACAAGCATACATTGCATGTAGTTTCACCTGTTACCTGACTTTAACAACAAAGTTGCTGTGATCATTCTCATAGATGAGAAAACAGAGGCTAAGAGAAGTTAATTTACCTCCTCAGTTAAGGTGCAGCAAAATCAGAATTTGAATATGTCTGACGCCAAGGTTCATGATCTTTCAACTACACAACTGTTTCTAAAATATTATTTTAAAATGTAAAAAGTATTTAAAGGAAAAAAACCTTTACACACAAGATTTACTTAAATATGTATAACTTCGAAATGAACTCCTTTTGCCTTCCATTCTCATAAAACTGTAAAATAACAAAAAATACAAACCACCACAAAAACAAAGTTTAGCTCAATAACATCTAATTATGCAGGTAAAGGTGAAACAGTTAATGCTTAGAGCGAGACTCTGAAGAGCAGCATGTTAATGTGAATCTTGTAATGAATCATTTTCCCACCACTTTTCTCACTCTTCACTATAAAACCTTGTACGGCATGCTATAATGTCATTTTCTCATCACCTGCTGGGTGTGCAGATTAAGAACACCTCGGTTCTTTTATTTCATAGCCTATTAAAATACCTCTACTTCATGCTAAAGAGATTGTTTATAGAAGTATAAATGAAATCACCATGCAATGCTTAATATGCAAGCTGTTGAGATGCGCCCCAAATATGTATGTATTTTTAAACTTACCAAAATTAAAAGCACAAAAATTTAACTGACGGCATTACAGACCTGAAAATGTATCCTGAGATTGCTCCCCAGAGATCCTCAAATTGCAGCTTGAAAAAGATTGCACTATAGTATATCAAAGATATACTTACATAATTTGTATAGAGGATCATTATTCTCTAACAAAGGCAAGGTTCTTTTCACAGCATTTTTACTAGTATTTCACATCTCTGTTCCACTATACTTTATGTAGGATAAAGCTTCTTCACCTTCCTGAAAGGTGACAGCTTCAGAACACCCTTCCTGCCTGTTATTTTGGGACTAAGGAAAGCTAGCTGGAATAGCTCTCCCATTTTGGGTCTAATTTTTAATTTCACAAAGTCCTGTAAAAATGTCAAATGTAATGCAACCTATTTATTATGCCTCTTTCATAATGTGAAATTGATAATATCAAACTGATAGGATGATAGAAAAATTAAATTAGACAATGGTACATGTTTGCCCTTTCTTGAAACATATAAGGTACAGAAAACATGTTAAACCCTATTCCCACTAGCATATGGAGACAAGGTATGGAAACAACCTAAGTGTCCATTGATGGATGAATGGATAAAGAAAATGTGATACACACACACACACACACACACACACACACAGGAATATTATTCAACCATGAAAAAGAAGGATATCTTGCCATTTGCAACAACATGGATGGACTCTGAGGACATTATACTAAGTGAAATAAGTGAGACAAAGAAAGACAAATACCATATGATCTCACTTACCTGTGGAATCTAAAACAAAACAAAAAAACCCTAAACTCACAGAGAACAGATTGGTGGTTCCCAGGGGTGGGGGATGGGCGAAATGGGTGAAGAGGGTCGAAAGGTAAAAACTTTCATTTATAAAATAAATAATGGGGATGTAACGTATAGCATGGTGGTTATAGTTAATACTATATTGTAATTTGAAATTTGATGAGAGATCTTAAAGGTTCTCATAAAAAATTTTTATACCTATGGCAATGGATGTTAACTAGGCTTACTGTGATCATTTTGCAATATATACAAATATTGACATTGTATACCTGAAACTAATGTAATGTTATATGTCAGTTTCACCTCAATTTTTAAAAAAGCTGGAAAGGCAGTCTAGGACTGGATTGAGAAAAGTCTATTTGACTTTCAACTGTCCTCTTAACAAATTAAATTGAATGGAAAATTGATGCTAGAAAATCTAATCAGATATCGGGAGAATAAAACTGAAACTCCCTCCAAAAATATAAAAGGAAAACGGACAAAAATTTTTCAAATGTGGCTGTAGCCCCATTTAGAAATTAGAAAATTTAGCACAATTCTAACAAGAGCAATAACCAGAGACATAATTAAAATGTTCCTGAATGGGAAAAAAATACTATAAAGGCAGGTAAAAGATGTTCCTGCATTTTAGGCAAAATTATTGGAAAAGGAACCACACCTAAAGCTATCTAGGCCTTCTGATTTGCTTTTTATTACAAAGGCACCGTCTCTAACTAAACTGGAAGTCTGATAAATTCAAACTTGAATTCATGGTGTGAAAATTGTCAATTTACTAACTTTTTAACTCCAGGCACATTAAATAGACTACACTTTTTGGTGCCTCCTGCTCTGTCTAAACTACAGACAATGACAACAAACCTAACTCAGTAACCCGGGATGGAAATAAGGTTCCGCTTAGGTTCTTTAGCCTTAGAGTCTGGGTAACAGAGCATCAGAATCAACAAGTCACTTTCAGGAGCCTCTCATCCTTTCACGCCTGCCTCAGGCAACTCCTTTTCTTCCCTCCTGAACCTATCCGCTCAAGTCTTGCTGACAAACCTGATTCTCCCACTTTTTCCTGGCCTTTTGATGTTTAATGGCATGCTCTTGTAGGTAGATCCTTTGCCAATATTTCTACAGGACATTTTTTCCCCAATACTACCTTTTTTTTTTCCCAAAGCCCTGTTCCTACCTCACTTCCAGGTCCAGGCTGTCTCTAGAACTACAGCCCAGGCTAAGCCTTGCATCCTCTGCTTGTCTGGGAAGGAAATTTGGACCTTTAGAATATTTTTAAGTAAAAATATTTTTAAGTAAAAATATTCTAATGAGGAATTCGACTCATAAATGCTTTCTTTCTCTAAAAGAACATCCAAACTTTGGGAGAATAATGCCAACTAATCTAGTTATTGCAGAATCTCTTAAAGCAATGATGTTCTCCAACATGTCACAGGGAACATTATCAAATAATCCAGATAAAAAGGCTTGTCACACATTAAGTTTATAAACGTAGCAACTACCACAATGGAGGAACTTAGCACTGAATCTTTCAGGTGACCACAAGAAATTAACGTGCTGGTGCAAAGACCTGTTTTATCCTTGTGCAGGTTGTGACAGATTCCACTGAAATTGCAATTAGCAGTCTTCATGTTTTTACATTTTTTTTTCCTGTGAACACATGCTCAGAGATATTTTAGTTCTAGTTTTAGTTTCTCACCCAAATTATCATTCTTAATACAAATTCCTGTTTGCACCTGAAAGCACTCCATTTCAACTGGTGTTTTCTTACAGCATGTATATATTATTTAATATTAAAATGTTTCAAAGTGAGCTTATTAAAACCCGCACCATCTTTTTGGTTGGTATGACTCAGAAAATACAGTGAGAAGGCAGCAATTATTTGGAGAGGGAGAGGCATCAGTTCGTAGATCACTTTTCTTAGAAAACATGGTGGGGTAAGTTATATGTTGAACACTTCTGCTATTTGCCATTTCCCAAGAAAGCAAAAAATGCCCCAAACCACATAGAGCTTTTCCATTCTACATGCATATGAAACAAAATTAGAAAGTACTAACAGTAGTGCAGGACTTTTAGAATTACACTTGGATATTCTCTCATTTTCAAACTTTAAATTACATCATTAAACTTATTTTAACTATTCTTTATGTGTTTTTTGAATTTTATTTTTATACAGCAGGTTATTAGTTATCTATTTTATACATATTAGTGTATATATGTCAATCCCAATCTCCCAATTCATCCCACCACCACCTCCCCACCCCCAGCTTGCCCCTCTTGGTGTCCATACGTTTGTCCTCCACATCTGTGTCTCTATTTCTGCCTTGCAAACTGGTTCATCTGTACCATTTTTCTAGATTCCACATATATGCCTTAATGTATGATATTTGTTTTTCTCTGACTTACTTCACTCTGTATGACAGTCTCTAGGTCCATCCACATATCTGCAAATGACCAAATTTCATTCCTTTTTATGGCTGAGTAATATTCTATTGTATATATGTACCACATCTTCTTTATCCATTTGTCTGCCAATGGATATTTAGGTTGCTTCCATGACTTGGCTATTGTAAATAGTGCTGCAGTGAACATTGGACTGCATGTGTCTTTATGAATTATGGTTTTCTCAGGGTATATGCCCAGTAGTGGGATTGCTGGGTCATATGGTAGTTCTATTTTTAGTGTTTTAAGGAAGCTCCATACTGTTCTCCACAGTGGCTGTATCAATTTACATTCCCACCAACAATGCAAGAGGGTTCCCTTTTCTCCACACCCTCTCCAGCATTTGTTGTTTGTAGATTTTCAGATGTTTAACCGATGGGAGGTGATACCTCATTGTAGTTTTGATTTGCATTTCTCTAATAATTAGTGATGTTGAGCATCTTTTCACGTGCCTCTTGGCCATCTGTATGTCTTCTTTGGAGAAATGTCTATTTAGGTCTTCTACCCACTTTTTGATTGGGTTTTTTGTTTTTTTAGTATTGAGTTGAAGGAGCTGTTTATATATTTTGGAGATTAATCCTTTGTCCATTGATTCATTTGCAAATATTTTCTCCCATTCTGAGGGTTGTCTTTTCCTCTTGTTTATGCTTTCCTTTGCTGCGCAAAAGCTTTTAAGTTTCATTAGGTCCCATTTGTTCACTTTTGTTTTTATTTCCATTACTCTAGGAGGTGAGTCAAAAAGATCTTGCTGTGATTTATGACAAAGAGTGTTCTTCCTATCTTTTCCTCTAAGAGTTTTATAGTGTCTGGTCTTACATTTAGGTCTTTAATCCATTTTGAGTTTATTTTTCTGTGTGGTGTTAGGGAGTGTTCTAATTTCATTCTTTTACATGTAGCTGTCCAGTTTTCCCAGCACCACTATTGAAGAGACTGTCTCTTCTCCATTGTATATCCTTGCCTCCTTTGTCATAGATTAGTTGACCATAAGTGTGTGGGTTTATCTCTGGGCTTTCTATCATGTTCCATTGATCTATATTTCTGTTTCTGTGCCTATACCATATTGTCTTGATTACTGTAGCTTTGTAGTATAGTCTGAAGTAGGGAGCCTGATTCGTCCACCTCCATTTTTTCCCCTCAAGAATTCTTTGGCTATTTGGGGTCTTTCGTGTCTCCATACAAATTTTAAGATTTTTTGTTCTAGTTCTGTAAAAAATGCCTTTGGTAATCTGACAGGGATTGCATTGAATCTGTAGATTGCTTTGGGTAGTATAGTCATTTTCACAATATTGATTCTTCCAATCCAAGAACATGGTATATCTCTTCATCTGTTTGTGTCATCTTTTATTTCTTTCATGAGTATATTACAGTTTTCTGAGTACAGGTCCTTTGCTTCCTTAGGTAGGTTTATTCCTTGGTATTTTATTCTTTTTGTTGCAATCGTGAATGGGATTGTTTCCTTAATTTCTCTTTCTGATCTTCTGTTGTTAAGGTATAGGAATGCAAGAGAAATCTTGCATTAATTTTGTATCATGCAAATTTACCAAATTCATTGATTAGCTCTAGTAGTTTTCTGGTGGTGTATTTAGGATTATCTATGTATAGTATCATGTCATCTGCAAACAGTGACAATTTTACTTCTTCTTTTCCAATTTATATTCCTTTTATTTCTTTTTCTTCTCTGATTGCCGTGGCTAGGACTTCCAAAACTATGACGAATAACAGTGGCAAGAGTGGACATCCTTGTCTTGTTCCTGATCTTAGAGGAAATACTTTCAGTTTTTCACCATTGAGAATGACGTTTGTTGTGGGTTTGTCATATATGGCATTTGAGGTAGGTTCCCTCTATGCCCACTTTCTGGAGAGTTTTTATCATAAATGGGTGTTGAATTTTGTCAAAAGTTTTTCTGCATCTATTGAGATGATCATATGGTTTTTCTTCTTCAATTTGTTTATATGGTGTATCACATTGATTGATTTGTGCATATTGAAGAATCCTTGCATTTATCCTTGGGATAAACCCCACTTGATCATGGTGTATGATCCTTTTAATGTGTTGTTGGATTCTGTTTGCTAGTATTTTGTTGAGGATTTTTGCATCTATATTCATCAGTGATATTGGTCTGTAATCTTCTTTTTTGTAGTATCTCTGTCTGGTACTGGTGTCAGTGTGATGGTGGCCTTGTAGAATGAGTTTGGGAGTGTTCCTTCCTCTGCCATTTTTTGGAAGAGTTTGAGAAGGATGGGTGTTAGCTCTTCTCTAAATGTTTGATAGAATTCACCTGTGAAGCCATCTAGTCCTGGACTTTTGTTTGTTGGAAGATTTTTAATCACAGTTTCAATGTCATTACTTGTGATTGGTCTGTTCATATTTGCTATTTCTTCCTGGCTCAGCCTTGGAAGGTTATACGTTTCTAAGAATTTGTCCATTTCTTCCAGGTTGTACATTTTATTGACGTAGAGTTGCTTGTAGTAGTCTCTTAGGATGTTTTGTATTTCTGCGGTGTCTGTTGTAACTTCTCCTTTTTCATTTCTAATTTTATTGATTTGAATCCTCTCCCTCTTTTTCTTGATGAGTCTGGCTAAAAGTTCATCAATTTTGTTTATCTTCTCAAAGAACCAGGTTTTAGTTGTATTGATCTTTGCTATTGTTTTCTTTGTTTCTATTTCATTTATTTCTTCTCTGATCTTTATGATTTCTTTCCTTCTATCAACTTTGGATGTTGTTTGTTCTTCTTTCTCTAGTTCCTTTAGTTGTAAGGTTAGATTATTTATTTGAGATTTTTCTTGTTTCTTGAAGTAGGACTGTATAGCTGTAAACCTCCCTCTTAGAACTGCTTTTGCTGCATCCCATAGGTTTTGGATCATCGTGTTTTCATTGTCATTTGTCTCTAGGTATTTTTTTATTTCCTCTTTGATTTCTTCAGTGATCTCTTGGTTATTTAGTCATGTACTGTTTAGCCTCCATGTGTTTGCATTTTTTACAGTTTCTTCCCTGTAATTTATTTCTAATCTCATAGTGTTGTGGTCAGAAAAGATGCTTGATATGATTTCAGTTTTCTTAAATCTACCAAGGCTTGATTTGTGACCCAAAATGTGATCTATTCTGGAGAATGTTCCATGTGCACTTGAGAAGAAAGTGAAATCTGCTTTTTTCAGATGGAATGTCCTATAAATATCAATTAAAACTATCTGGTCTATTGTGTCATTTAAAGCTTGTGTTTCCTTAATTTTCTGTCTGAATGATCTGTCCATTGGTGTGAGTGAGGTGTTAAAGTCCCCCACTATTATTGTGTTACTGTTGATTTCCTCTTTTATAGCTGTTAGCATTTGCCTTGTGTATTGAGGTGCTCCTATGTTGGGTGCATATATAACTGTTATATCTTCTTCTCATATTAATCCCTTGATCATTATGTAGTGTCCTTCCTTGTCTCTTGTAACATTCTTTATTTTAAAGTTATTTTATCTGATATGAGTATTGCTACTCCAGCTTTCTTTTGATTTCCATTTGCATGGAATATCTTTTTCCATCCCCTCACTTTCAGTCTGTATGTGTCCCTAGGTCTGAAATGGGTCTCTTGTAGACAGCATATATATGGCTCTTGTTTTTGTATCCATTCAGTGAGCCTTTGTCTTTTGGTTGCAGCATTTAATCCATTCACATTTAAGGTTATTATAGATATGTATGTTCCTATTACCACTTTCTTAATTGTTTTGGGTTTGTTTTTGTAGGTCCTTTTCTTCTCCTGTGTTCCACATTTAGAGAAGTTCCTTTAGCATTTGTTGTAGAGCTGGTTTGTTGGTGCTGAATTCTCTTAGCTTTTGCTTGTCTCTAAAGCTTTTGATTTCTCTGTCGAATCTGAATGAGATCCTTACCGGGTAGAGTAATTTTGGTTGTAGGTTCTTCCCTTTCATCACTTTAAGTATATCATGCCACTCCCTTCTGGCTTGTAGAGTTTCTGCTGAGTAATCAGCTGTTAACCTTATGGGAGTTCCCTTGTATGTTATTTGGTGTTTTTCCTTTGTTGCTTTTAATAATTTTTCTTTTTCTTTAATTTTTGTCAATTTGATTACTATGTGTCTCGGCGTGTTTGTCCTTGGGTTTTTCCTGCCTGGGACTCTCTGCACTTCCTGGACTTGGATGGCTATTTCCTTTCCTATGTTAGGGAAGTTTTCAACTATAATCTCTTCAAATATTTTCTCAGGTCCTTTCTCTCTCTCTCTTCTCCTTCTGGGACCCCTAAAATGCGAATGTTGTTGCATTTCATGTTGTCCCAGAGGTTTCTTAGGCTGTCTTCATTTCTTTTCATTCTTTTTTCTTTATTCTGTTCTGCAGCAGTGAATTCCACCATTCTGTCTCCAGGTCATTTATCCATTCTTCTGCCTCAGTTATTCTGCTATTGATTCCTTCTAGTGTATTTTTCATTTCAATTATTGTATTGTTCACCTCTGAACAACTGTTTGTTCTATAATTCTTCTAGGTGTTTGTTCTTTAAATCTTCTAGGTCTTTGTTAAACATTGCTTGCATCTTCTCAATCTTTGCCTCCATTCTTTTTTAGTTTTTTTTTTTTTTTTTTGCGGTATGCGGGCCTCTCACTGTTGTGGCCTCTCCCATTGTGAAGCACAGGCTCCAGACGTGCAGGCTCAGCGGCCATGGCTCATGGGCCCAGCCGCTCCGCGGCATGTGGGATCTTCCCAGTCCGGGGCACGAACCCGCGTCCCCTGCATCGGCAGGCAGACTCTCAACCACTGCGCCACCAGGGAAGCCCTTGCCTCCCTTCTTTTTCTGAGATCCTGGATCGTTTTCACTATCATTATTCTGAATTCTTTTTCTAGAAGGTTGCCTATCTCCACTTCATTTAGTTGTTTTCTGGAGTTTTATCTTGTTCCTTTATCTGGTACATGTTTCTCTGCCTTTTCATTTTGTCTATCTTTCTGTGTATGTAGTTTTTGTTCCACAGGCTCGTGCAGGATTGTAGTTCTTCTTGCTGCTGCTGTCTGCCCTCTGGTGGATGAGGCTATCTAAGAGGCTTGTGCAAGCTTCCTGATGAGAGGGACTGGTGGTGGGTAGAGTTGGATGTTGCTCTGGTGTGCAGAGCTCAGTAAAACTTTAACCAGCTTATCTGCTGCTGGGTGGAGCTGAGTTCCCTTCCTGTTGGTTGTTTGGCCTGAGGTGACCCAGCACTGAAGCCTGCAGCCTCTTTGGTGGGGCTAATGGTGGACACCGGGAGGGCTCACACCAAGGAGTACTTCCCAGAACTTCTGCTGCCAGTGTCCTTGTCCCTGTGGTGAGCCACAGCTGCCCCCTGCCTATGCAGGAGACCCTGCAACACTAGCAGGTAGGTCTGGTTCAGTCTCTTATGGGGTCACTGCTCTTTCCCCTGGGTCCTGATGAGCACACTACTTTGTGTGTGTCCTTCAAGAGTGGAGTCTCTGTTTCCCCCAGTCTTGTCGAAGTCCTGCAATCAAATCCCACTAGCCTTCAAAGTCAGATTCTCTGGGAATTCCTCCTCCCATTGCCAGATCCGCAGGTTGGGAAGGCTGACATGGGGCTCAGAACCTTCACTCCACTGGATGGACTTCTGTGGTATAACTGTTCCCCAGTTTGTGAGTCACCCACCCAGCAGTTGTGGGATTTTTTATTGTGATTGTGCCCCTCCTACCATCTCATTGTGGCTTCTCCTTTGTCTTTGGATGTGGAGTATCTTTCTTGGTGAGTTCCAGTGTCTTCCTGTAGATGACTGTTCAGCAGTTAGCTGTGATTCCGGTGCTCTTGCAAGAGGGAGTGAGTGCAAGTCCTTCTACTCTGCCATCTTGCAACTATTTTTTTATTTATTCTAAATTATAAGAAAAATGGATGTGCAGGGCAGAAGAAACTCCATTTATATTTTATATCTAAACATTAAAAAGAAAATTAGTCCTCCCCCCTCCCCACCCACACTCCTATTTCTAGAATAATGCCTTTGGACCACTTCTATTTCAGTTTTTCTTTCCTAAATAATATTAGCAATTCCCTTTCCATTGTGTCAGTATCATAAAGTTTCAAGGTTTTATTTCAGCAGGTTTCTTTTTGATCTACAAGATATGCAAGTGACCTTTCTATTTAATTAGTTTAAGAAGAAATTCCATCATGCATTCTACTTATTTGCATCCTCAATTAAATATTGTAATCCACCTATCATTGTATAGTAGACTTCTCACAAGCTAGACAAGGCAAATCAACTTTAGCCTATGACAAGACTCAATTGAATGATATAATACTGGTTCACACTTGTTTTTCTCTCATTGGTGATATTCTTTTATGTCACTCTTATTGTAAACATAGAACATTAGTTTGTCTCTGAGGCCATTCAATTATTTTTACAAAAGAATTCAAGGCAGTGTTTTATGTCAAGTTTTCTGCTGCTTTCCATACATCTAGTTATTTAAGGTTCAACAATGAATAGCATAGCTTCTGTATACTTTGAACTCTGTTTAGACAATATTGAATCAATTTTGCCATGGTCCACTGACCTGCCTCACTGCCCTCTGGGTAGAAAGAAAATTATATCCTGAGGGAGGAACACAACTCTCTAGGTCCCAGCCGTCTTAGAAAGGCTTTCTTGGTCGAAACACAAATGTGCATTTTTCCTTATTTATGATTGCTTCTAGGAGAATACTACATATGTTTACTTTCTTTCTTCCTATATAACATTTTGAAAGATTACATAAAAGATTTGGAAGGTATTGTGCAAAACATGAAATCACAGAGGATAGTGGTATTTATGAGTGTTTTTTATATTCAAATAATTCATCCATATTATTGATAAGTATATATATTGTTATGTAGTATACTTCATGTTTTAAAAATAATGTTTATGTGGATAACATTGTTAAGAAACTAGAAACCACCGTAGTTTGTATCTGACCTGGGTGCTGGGACACAAAGGAAGTTATGTAAAGAAAATTGATTCAACTCAGAAGAAGCCTAGTGAATAAATGTGTAACTTCCTGCTTCAATTATCCATGACTCTATTTTGTTTCCCAGTCAGCCATATCTGAGCTGATCATACACATTTATATCAATTTATTAGCCATCCATCTAAAAATGAAAGTAAGATTCTAAGAGTAATAAAAGCGTATAGTGAGGATGTCCAAGAAATAACCACCTATATATGTGTAAGCACTAGGCTGTCAAACATTTCTAATAGGCAAAGTAAATAAATTACCCCCCCCAAATCACTTAACAGTATATAGTGTATTACATGATTCTGCAACATAAAATACAAAGAATAAAGTACTTTAAATGTAGAGAAAATACACTTTAAAACTTTTAAAGCAATAAATCAAGAAAATCAGGAATTAGGTGCTTCCTTTTCTCTCAATATTTATGAAACAAAATAAACTTTACGAAATAAGATATGATTAAATGAAAGAAGAGCCTGGAATAAAATTGTGCTGAGAAACAAACAAATAAAAATAAACTGCATGAGATAAGAAAAAATATAATGATCCTAAAAAGCAAATAAAATAAAAATTTACATTAGAAACTGTTAAGCTCAGTCTGAAAAACCAAATCAATATTATGGAAAACAAATGTACTCTTTTAGTTACTAAAAAAAAAAAAAAGGACATAAGGGCTTCCCTGGTGGCGCAGTGGTTGAGAGTCCGCCTGCCAATGCAGGGGACACGGGTTCGTGCCCCGGACTGGGAAGATCCCACATGCCGCAGAGCGGCTAGGCCCGTGAGCCATGGCCACTGAGCCTGCGCGTCCGGAGCCTGTGCTCCGCAACGGGAGAGGCCACAACAGTGAGAGGCCCGCGTACCGCAAAAAAAAAAAAAGGACATAAAAAGAGAAAAATAAGTAATTGAAAATAACAGAGTTTAGCCAAAAGGGGCCTAATACTCTTCCTAAAGAAGTGTCAGGAACAAATTTCCTAGAAAATAAAGATGTAAGGGAAGAATATTTTCCTGAAGTGAAGAAAGGCTTGAGCTTAAAATGTTTCACTGAGTGTTTAATGTTTAATGTATCTATAAATAATATATAAATATATAAATTAAATGTAAGTAAGTAATGTATAAACATATGTATTTTTTTAAGTGTAAATAAAGACTTTTATTAGCATTTTGGCAAAAATGTCTTATGAAGGAAAAATCTCCGACTGGCCTTGATATCTCCTTCACAATATTATATATCAAAAGATACTTAAATAGAATCTACATGGAAAAAAGTTGTAACAGATGAATCCTACATTCAGTCAAATTGATAACCCTTTGAGAAAGCAAATAAAATTGCATATAGTCCAAATTGTATTCCAGTGGTGCCTAACTTAAATGCTTTTCCTTCTTTCTAATTTTTTTATTTGTTTGACAAACTACCTGAAAAGAATTCAAATTAGGTTAGGCTTACAAAGGGCAGCTGAGTTCCATAAAACAAAGAAGTTATACAGCACAGTAATGTTTACTACATACATGTCCACTAGAAGTCTACATTCTAATTTTTAAGTGGTCACAAATCTGTATTTCATGCAAAATAAAATTTCTTTATAATATTAGTTTATTATAATTATGGTACCTTAAATTTATTGGGGCTCTAAATTTTATCAGAAGTATTAAATTGAAATTAGAAACAATTTAGCTCCCAATTTACTGACATACTATTGAAGAAGAAGTCAGCTCCACAGGCCAAATTAACTCTATGTGTGCATTTAAACATTAAGTGCATGGTGTTCAGATTGGTGCAATCTGGATTTAGGATCAACATTTCTATGCCAAGAATTTGGGGACACGCTGACTTAGCCTGACATAAACAACTCTGGTGTATTGCTAAGGTAACATTCAGAAATGCAGGAATAGTGTGGACAGAGGTAAGATTCAGATATTGATAGCTAAGAGTTTATAAGTAACCATCATGTATAGCCAGGCAAACATATTCACATTTCACCTTGCATTCATAGGTCATAGAATAGTCTGTGCGAGTTTTATTGGCCTTTGCAACTTCATAAAGAGATGGACAAGTTTTGACTATATCCAGTCAAAACTATTTTCTCTTTACAAAAATATGTAGTTCACTATTGAAAACACATATAAGACAATAAAAATTACTCACAATGTTATTACCCAGTTATAACCAATTCACATTGTCATGTATATACTTTTGGTATTTCTTTCTGTAAGTATGGAATATATACTTTTTTTTAAAAAGGTGCATATTTTTACAACTTTTTTTCTTGAACAACATATTGTTTGCAGATGTTTTCATGTTCTTTTACTATAAAATGTTAAATTATGTATATTACTTAATGCATTCATAATTATAGTACATGTTTTTATATGATATCTCAATACTTACATGTGTGTTACATGTATACATATATGCTATAACTATGATGGAATGCATTTACATTCAGATGGCAAATGTGTAAATTGTTCATGATATTTTGTAAAAGGGAAGAAAATGTACAAAAATCATGTGCCTTTAAAAAAATAAATTGTATACATATACTATATATATATGTATATGTTTGTGTGTGTATAAAATAGAAAAAGATATTTTTAGCCAATCTAATAATTGTGGGTCTTTGTTTCCAGATCTTGTTGTAAGTAACCTTGTGATGAACATCATTATAGTTAAATATTTGCACACATCCTTATATATTTCTGTTGTTTCAATGCCTGTTACATGACGCAGGTATCTAGTAAATGTTTGTTAAATAATTTTCAAAGCATTTATAAATTTAACTGCAAACATATAATTCTGCCTTTGATAAGACCTTTCCAACACTGAAAATATGTTAAATGTGACAGTAAATTTTACTACTTAGATTTTTGCTATGGCCTTGCAACATGTCTCTGTCCTTTGTCTATTTCTTCATGAGTCCATTGCTCACACTACTTCCAGTATTCTTCTAAAATGAAGGATGGTCCAATTACGTATTTCTTTTAAAACTATATGTATTCCCTATTATCCACAAACTAAGTATCCAAGCACAGTGATATTGTAACTGTGGTCTCTGCTTCAGGTTCGGTCTCCACCACACACCTCCTTCACTCCCAGGTCCTTCGCTGCAGCCATAACGTGATACACATGTTCATTCATGCCCCAGCCCTCATGCAACGCTTCTTCCTGATGAACTCTCTTTCTTCGAAGCCCAACTTACGCATGACTTGCTTTGTCATGATTTTCTTCGTGCTTCTAGGATTTTGAACATTCTTCTAGTATAGCCCTTTTGACTCTGAACTGTATTTATTTATATTTCTAAATCCCAAAATTAGACCATAAACTACTTGAGTTCAAGAACAATATTTTCATCTATGTTTTCCTAGCACCTTAGTACAATTTGTGAGTAATCCATTTTCTTTAGTATGGGTTTAGAATAAAGAAAGTAACTACAATGCTTCACATACTTCTAAACATTTTTAGAACCTAACTTTTTAACAGAGCAATTAAGTACTATTACACTTTAAAGATTAGAGCTGTTAGTCATTAGACTTTGGTGTTTACGAAGTCCATTGTTGGCAAAGATAAAAAAGACACCACGAATACCTATAGCTCACCTATCTCTAGTCTCAAATAAAATGAATTAAAAATGTGGCCTCCTTTGCTCAAACTCTGTACTCCTCTTTGTGTGAATAGGGGATAAGCCCATAAACAAACAAATGAAATCCCACAATATTTCAGAAATATGGCTCATAATAACCTCAGAGTGTCCTAAGGGAAAAAGAATAAAAATTTTCCATGGTAGCATAGTTTATGTAGATCAGGGTTATTCAGTGCACTGTCTTGTCATGATATAACTTATCTATAGATAGTTTTTACTCTTGTCCTCCAGATTTATCACTTAAATGAGCTTTGCTGATCCATAAAAATTACTAGTAACCTTTTCATGCTCTGAATTTTCTCACCCCAGCCTACCTGGGACTCAGGTCAAGTTGAACTTTAAATAACAGTGCTGAATATGTTTTATGGCCTGCTCAACATCAGAGAGCAGAAACATTTATATTATGTGTGAAAACATTTGACATGGCTATAAAATGCTGCTGGTTTTGGCATACTGGGGTCAGTACAAGATAGGTGTTCAGGAGGGCACAGGAAGTGGGGCAGGGCCTAGAAAGACTGACTCTGAAATAGGCTGATTTTTGAGAAGGCACTAGGGTGCACAGCCCTTATTCTGTCACCTGCAGATGCCAATTAGGCAGTTATGGGCACAGCAAGGGAAATCCAGATATGACAGAACCCCTGGAGTCACAAGAGTAGTATGGAAGCTTCTCATCAGAAAAGTACCAGGTAGCATTTTGTAAAAATCATTGCTGGGTTTAAGTAAAGGCAAGACATCTCTGAGGGCTTTTTTAGCTAGTTGCCTTCTTTCCACACACACACACACACGCACACACACACACACACACACACACTCTCTCTCTCTCTCTCTCTCTCTCTCTCTCTCTCTCTCTCTCCAGTGCCTAACAGAACAATTTATCCAACTTCTCTGAGCAGCTCTTATCAGTCCCCATCAACCATGTAGACGGTCTCCTCCCAAATCTTGTTCCATGTAGACGGTCTCCTCCCAAATCTTGTTCCCTGTAAGATACATAAAAACTTTTTCCAAATCCTTGGTGTTTTGGACTCAGCCCTCTTGTTTTTGCCTAAAGTTTTTCACTTTAATAAACATCTTGTTAAGTATAACATAGTAAAGAAGGGAGAACAAATCATGAGAATATAGCTTAATCAGAGTGAACACGTCTACCCAGAGGCTGGGGACTGTGTCAGCTCCCGGATACCTGTTCAGGAGGGGAAACAGTATTGGAAAGGCAGGTAGTCCTGGGCATTTACAGAACACCATTCTCAGGAAAGCAGAACATGAATAGCAAATAAGAAGGAAACTCAGTCCCAGGAACTGGGCCAAGGAGGAAGTGAATAAGGAGGGTCACAACTCAGAGTCTAAGGGACAACAGGGTTTATCACTGATCTACTAGGTATTCTGGTTGCCAGTGAAGCCTAAGGATTAAAACCAAGGGAAATCAATTCTAGCAGTTGTTGGGGAGTAAGAGACTGGGCAATGGTGGAGGGAGAAGGTTCTGGGAAGTGGGGATTGAGGGAACAGAGGAGCAAAGAGGGAGGGAAGTGCTGAAATGAATTATGAATTACAGAAGGCATCAAACAACAAGCTTTCTCCATTTTTTTTCCCACTGGTCCAACTGCCAGTCTAGTATGGACATAATAAAAAGATTTAAATACTTTTATTTACTTTTTTCCCCAGGTTTTTTGAGATATAATTAACATATAACATTGTGTAAGTTTAAGGTGTACACATGATTTGATATATGTACATATTGCAAAAATGATTATCACAATAAGGTTAACTGACACATCTCACATAATTAACACATATGTTAATTACATCTCACATAATTACCATTTGTGTTCTGGTGTGTGTGTGTGTGTGTGTGTGTGTGTGTGTGTGTGTGTGGTGGGAACACTTAACATCTACTCTCTTAGCAGCTTTCAAATACAAAATACGATGTTAACTATTGCCATCATGTAATATATTACATCCCCAGAACTTATTCATCTTATAACTGGAAATGTGTACTCTTTGAACAACATCTCATCACATTTGGGGAAGCAGTCTCCTCTTCCAGTTTTACAAGTTTGCTTCAGCAGGGAAAGACCTTCACCAGTCAGTTCAGCTTGGGATGCTGGATGGGTCAGCTGGGAGCATTCACACACAGGCAGGGCTCTAGCTGGGCAAGGCTGCTGCCTGTGCTCTGAGGAGGGGTGGGGGGATGGCCACTTGCTGGGCTCCATGGTCAGGTGGGCCCGCTGGCTATGCTCTGCAGTCAGCCGGGGCCCCTAGCTGGTCTACACTCACCCTTGATTGAGCAGAGTCACAGACTGTGTTCCCTGGCATGGAGGTGCCCTGGGCTGGACAGCGTAATTGGGTGGGGTTGCACTCCTGTCTCCAGAATCACTCCTTGGGTGGGAGCCGCCGGCTGTGCTCCCCTAAAGGGTGGTGCCATTGGCTGTGCTCCATGTTCAGGTGTGGCTGTGGGTAGGGCTTCATGACTAGACAGCGCCTGAGGCTGTGCTTGGAGATCACGCAGCGGCTGCACCCTGTCGTTGGGCGGGGCCTCAGGTAACTTGCTGGGCTCCCTGATCTGGCAGGGCCTCCAGCTGCACCCTGCGGTTGGGTAGGGCTGGAGGCTGTGCACTGTGGCCTGGTGGGCTCACTGGCTGGGCTGCCTGCCTGGGTGAGGCAGCAGGCTTTGCTCTGCATTTGCAAGGCCTTAGCCTGGGCTTGGCTGCTGGATGAAGCTGTAGGCTGGGCTCCCCCATGGTTGGGCATTTGTAATACTGTGATTTATAATAGGAAATATGTATTTGGTCTTTGTCCCCGTTCCCGGCACACAGCTCCTAAACCCCTTTCTGCTAAATGATGAGAACCCTAAATGTGTTTTTGTTATGTTGATGAAGTGACTTTTAGAAAGCCCCTAGGTAACCAAAGGATGAAGGACTGGTTCCAGGGGAACCAATCTTGTGATTAGAGTGTTGGAACCTCCTTTCCGGGAAGGGGAGAGGGGCTGGAGACTGAGTTCAATAACCAATCAATCATGCCGATGTAATGAAGCCTCCATAAAAACCCAAAAGGATGTGTGTGGGAGAGCATCCAGGCTGGTGAACAGGTGGAGGTGCTGGGAGAGCTCAGGAGCACGTGAGCTCTGTGACCCTTTCCCTATACCTGACCTTATGTATCTCTTCATCTGGCTGTTCATTTGTACCCTTTAATATCTCTTGTAATAAACCAGTAATCTAGTAAGTACACTGGTTTCCTGAGTTCTGTGAGCTGCTCTGGCAAATTAATCAAACCCATGGAGGGGGTCGTGGGGACCTCTGATTTATAACCAGCCAGTCAGAAGCAGCAGTAATGACTTGAACCTGTGATTGGCATCTGACATGGGGGCAGTCATCTGGGACTGAGCCCTTCACCTGTGGAATCTAATGCTATCTCCAGGTAGATAGTGTCAGAATTGAGTTAAATTTGTGGGACATTAGGTCAGTGTCCATAGAGAACTGAGTTAATTGGTTGGTGGTGTTGGAAGAAATGCTCACTGAAGGGGTACCATAGGCTGGGCTCTAAGGCTGCCTGTTCAGGCTCCCTGCTCAGGTGCAGCCGGGTTCATGCTCCACGGCCGGGCAGGGCTTCTGGCGTCTCCTGCAGGGGCAGGGCTGTAAGATGGACTCCTCATCTGCCTGGGCTCTCTGACCAGGCTTCCTGGTTGGGCAGAGTGGAGGCTCTACTCAGCAGTTTAAAACCCTTTGAATATGCAATATATTTTAATCCACATTCTTATTTCAAACTCAATTATTTCCCACTGCTCCCTCAGACAATGGGCTTAATCTGCTCCCTCTATTTGTACTTGTTCCTATGGAGCCCTTCGAGATGAGAACTCTGAGCTGTATGGATTAAAACGAGCAAGTGGAGAGAGAATAGGATTTACCATATCTCACTGAAACATACTTAGAGAAACCATAATCAAGAGGGAGGCTTAAGCAAATCTTCCACAGAGCTGTGACCCTCCCTATAATCCACAAGAGTTGGTAGGAGCTGCTAGGAATACGTTTGCTTTCAGGACAGATAGGATCACGAACTCCTTTGTTATACGGCAGGCCTCTGACTCTTATTATTTTAATGAAAATGTAACAAAGAATAGAATTTGTGATTTTTGCTCAGGGTAATGATCATATGTTGTTCTGACAAGATTTTTGCATAAAAGAACATGGGAGGCACTTAAGAAAAGCTAGATTGTGCAGACGCCGTTCAACAGGACACTCTTCGCATCTGATATGACAAGTAGTGGTACCTCTTTTGAAGGATGGTTTTCAAATTGGGTTCCACAGCGTTCCTTAGATATACTGCCGTGGGGTTGAGAGAAGTCAAGAGGCTTTGAAATCCTGTCCTGAGTCTATCAAAACAGTTTCAGTTTTTACTATTGGGATTATATTTTGTGGAAAGGGTGTGACCCTAAAAATATACAAATAGATTTTAAAAAGTAAAGCACTACTTTAGAAGAGGTTTCTATAGTGTTTAACCCCGCTGTGTGTCTGTCTGTCTCCTGTCTTAGTGTACCAATAAGGAAATAGAAATAAGAAAGGAGAGATTTCCATTGTCATTCCTTTCCTGTCAGAAAGTTGTGACAGGAATACCTGGGGACTCTGGGGACTCAATTTAGATCAGAAGGGTGGTGCAGGGTATGCTAAAGATGATGCTACCTAGAAATAAAAATTAGCCATGAAAGTTAACTCAAAAATTTAACTTACTACTTTATTGTATGTCAGAAAGTCTGCTAAATGCTGAGAGCACTAAGATGAATGAAACAAGATCCCTATCCTGAAAGGACTTATAATCTAGTTTAGGGATTTCTAATTTTTCCATATTTTTTCTGCATATTTTAATTTTTTCTGCATTTTAATTTCTAGATCTCAGCCCAGTTCTTGGTATACAGCTGGAGTTCAGGAAATATATGTTGAATGCATGATTCCCTTTGCACTCCTGAAAATAATTCAATTGTCTCTTTGGCTCATTTCAGCTTGGTAATGTCACCATTACCAAGCTTGTCGTGATAGCCTTCCTAAAAACAACTGGTCACTAAGAAACTGACAGTAACGTTTTCACCCAGTACATTCTTCTAAATGGAGAACACACGAGGATTCTACTAAGAGCATCCACATGATGGGATCAGAGGGGTTATACTTGGTCCAGCTGGGGACACCAAAAATAGCACAAATGTCATCTATTGACAGTGGGTGAGTTTGATAATGAGAAGATATGGTGGTAGTATGGAGAAGCAATAACGCATTATAACCATTAGTAACTACAAATTACTATGCCTGTCAATTTCACAGATATTGTATCCTCATTGAATCCTAGCAACAATCATGTAAAGTGGTGGGTGCTATTCCAATTTTATAGCAGAGAAGCTGCAGCAACAACAGATGAAGTAACTTGTTTAGAACGATTGTTAGTAAGAGATGGAATAGAGAAAGATTTTTTTAAATTTAAATTTCATTATCAAGATTAAAATATTCATGTTAATTTGAAAATGTATAAATTATAGGAGGTGTGGCCATGATTAAAAGTTAAGTTGTTCCTTTCTATTATGAAAAGTATTCAATTTAGAATTTAGTGCATCATCAAGGGGTAGTTTTACAGCCAATGTTCTTTCTTGTTATAATGCATTTAAAATTTTTAAAGTTGTGCATAGAGCATGTAGATGCTATTATGTAATTTACTATGATATGTAGATGTTAAAACCATTTTTGCTATAAAGCAATTTATTCTCAAAAATGACTAAAATTCTTAGCATTTAAGAAGTCATTTCACTGAAGAAGAAAAATAATACAGAAAAATTAAAAGACCTTTACTCTTTGTAGTAGAAATGTCAAACAATTCCATTTATTCATAAGTAGGTCAAATGAATCATTTGTCAAACAAACCACTTCCAGTCCTTATTATGTCAAGGAGTGATGAAATCATTTAATGCATGAGAAGAAGAGAAACTACAGGATAATTCAAATCCAGCCAAGTAAAAAGGGCCTAACAAGAAAAAAAACTATTGAATATTCCTTACAGTTATTTTTTAGGTTTCTTAAATGTCATGACCCTAATTTATCAGAATAGTAGTGACTTAGTAATACGTAACATTCTTTTGTGAGGTTCACATTAATCTATTTCTAAATTTTTCAAACTTCAGTTTTTTGAGGTTTGAATTCTCATCAAGACGGAGTAAACACAATCCACCCTATTTCTCCCAAACTTATCAAAACTAAAAACCCTCATCAAAATGCATAAAGGCACTAACTGAGAACTCTCAAAAGTAAATAACAGCAAGCAGATTTGGGAGGTAAATAAAAAACATGAAGAATAACTAATACAGCTTTGAGTCACCTGTTTTGTTTTTTTCTTCTCCCATGACTCCCATGATCTTAGGTTTTAAGACATCCCAAATGTGTGAGAAAAGTCACCAAGAAGTTCTCTCTTTTTCTGTCCAGAGAATGAGGAAAGGGAGCCCAATAGAATAGCTGTACAGGAAATTTAATTTTTTGGGGGTGGAGGTGGGGAGGTGGGTTTGTTTTTATTGAGATAATTTTGGTTTATAGCATTATATAAGTTTCATGTGTACAACATTATATTTTGACTTCTGTATACACTAGCATGCTCACCATCCAAAAGTAAGTTGCCATCTGTCAACAAACAGTTTTCCCCCTTTACCCATTTCGTTCTCCTCTCAGCCCCTACCCCTGGGAACTAGTACTCGGTTCTCTGTATCTATGTGTTTGTTTTTGTTATGTTTTATTTACTTTTGTTTTTTTGTTTATATTCCACATATGAGCAAAATCATACAGTATCTATCTTTCTCTCTATGACTTATTTCACTCATATAATACCCTCAAGATCCATCCATATTGCTGCAAATGGCCAGATTTTATCTTCTATGGCTGAGTAGTGTTCCACCATATAAACGTATACCATATCTTCCTTATCCGTTCATATCCATTGATGGGCACTTAGGTTGTTCCCATATCTTGGCTATTGTAAATAACACTGTGATAAACATAGGGGTGCATATATCTTTTTGAATTAGTGTTTTCATTTTCTTCGAATAAATACCCAGAAGTGGAATTGCTAGATTGTATGGTAGTTCTATTCTTAATTCTTTTGAGGAAGCCCCATACTGTTTTCCCCAGTGACTGCATCAATTTACCTTCCCATCAACTGTATATGAGGGTTCCCTTTTCTCCACATCCTCGCCAATACTTGTTATTTCTTGCCTTTTTAATAACAGCATTCCTAGGAGTGTGAGGTGAGATATCTCATTGTGGTTTTGATTTGCATAGGAAACTCCAGTTTTAAAAAAACTCACCCAGCCCAGCCCTATGCAAGCCCCAGTCAGGAGGCTGCACTTGCTTAGCAAGTATAGGAGTTGTGGCCACTCAGGCACCTAAAACTATGAGATAAAATTCTTCTTTCTGATAAAAAGAACTCAGAAAAGAAGTTCCTGTGGTCCAAAGAGTGGGGGGGAAATTCAGGTTATCTTTCTCTCTCTTTCTTCTCTCACCAGTTTGCTGCTGAGGTAGACCCAATAAAAGGAAGTGAATAACAGAACAGAACACTAAAACTTCAGCCCCGTGGCTAAAGGGTCAGCAAAAAGGATCTCCTGAAGTCAGAGAGTATGGGGGAAATCACAGAGAGGAAGGATCTGTAGTAAGGGATCCCTAAATCTGTGTATAAAGCTGCAGGCTTATCCTCTAAACTGCATAAGCATGGAATTAACCTGAGATGTGCTGTTACACTAGAGTTTAAACCGCTGATGAGTTCCCAGACTGGCACAAATAGCACTGTATAAACTTTGAAAACTACATTGACATGTAAACTATAGCCCACAAGATACAGGTTAAGACTTGCATCTGAAACTAACGAGGTTGGTTGCTGCTAAAACAAAATGCCAACAACATTCTCTGAAGAATTTAACAATGATATTCAAAAAGTTCTGGATACAACTGAAAAGTACTTGATATACAAGTACCTGTAAAATCTTAATAAAACTCACAGGTGCTAGAAAATTCACAGATGCTAACCCTGAGATGACTCAGATGCTGGAGTTATCAAACAATTTAAAGCAGAAATTATAACCATTCCTCATGAAGGGAAAATATTCTTGAAATGAATGGGAAGACAGAAGTTCTCAAAAAAGAAGTAGAAACTATAAAGAAGGGAAAAAATGGAAATTTTAGAACTGAAAAATACAATAATGGAATTAACAAAAAGCACATATAGCTTACTTGCATAATGGATATGACAGAGGAAAGAATTAACTTGAAGACAGAAATTTTCCAAACTGAAACTTTTTTCAGATTGGAAAGTTAACATATACATCAGTGGAATCCCAGAAAGACAGAAGAGAAAAATCAATGCAGAAAATTTATTTTAAGAAACAATGGCGGGCTTCCCTGGTGGCGCAGTGGTTGAGAGTCTGCCTGCCGATGCAGGGGACGCGGGTTCGTGCCCCGGTCCGGGAAGATCCCACATGCCGCAGAGCGGCTGGGCCCGTGAGCCATGGCCGCTGAGCCTGCGCGTCCGGAGCCTGTGCTCCGCAATGGGAGAGGCCACAGCAGTGAGGGGCCCGCGTACCACAAAAAAAAAAAAAAAAAAAAAAGAAAAGAAACAATGGCTTACAATTTCCAAAATTTGGTGAAAGATATAATTAAACAGATACAAGCAATTTGGTGACATCTAACCAGGATAAATGCAAAGAAAACTACATCCCAATACATCATAATCACACTACAAAAACTAAAAATGAGGAAAAGAATCTTGAAATTAGCCAGAGGAAAGCAACATATCACATATAGGGGAACGCCAACTTGAATTACCTCAAATTTCTCACCAGAGACCATGAGGGGTGTAAAACAGTGGGAAAATGTCTTTGAAGTTCAAAGAGAAAAATTTATCTTCCCAGAATTTTATATCCAGATAAAATAGCCTTCAGAAATAAAGGATAAATAAGGACATCTTAAGATGAAATAAAACAAAGAGAATTTGTCTCCAGGAGACCTTTTCTAAAAGAAAGAAGTTATGTAGGCAGAAGGATGACATTAGAGGGAAACTTGGAACTTCAGAAAGAAGAAACACAGAAACAGTAAATAAATATACAAAATAAACTTCCTTAGTTCTTTAAAACGTATGACTATTGGAAGCAAAAATTATAAAATTGTCTGATGGGGTTTTTGATGGGTCTTCTGATCTTAAGCATACATATCTTCTCCAAAGCACCACCCCCAACCCAACTTGTCAGCCTCCAAGCCTTTCTTAGCCATGGCCAAAATTGAAAAGCAGCATACTGATGAATGAAATAAGGAGCCTGTTTAGTGTAGATATTTTACATTTGATAGGAGGAATGAAAACACGAGCTTTAATTTCATTTAAAACTTCTCCAAAAAAAATCCCTAAGAATTGAATTTGTCTTTCTGTTAGTAGAACTTATCAACATTAAGAAGCTAGGTACTTTTTCACTGCTCCTTCTTGCCTAGTCTTTCTTCTTTAGTTTCTTACTTTCTTGTTCATGTCCTATTCCCTCCCCACAACTTCCTGTCATGTACAATGCATGACAACTGCAAGATAAAGCAGGTAAAGACACCTATATAGCCATAAGCATTCTACATTTCACTTGAAGAGGTAAAATATTAACTTTAAGTAGACTGAAAAATTAGGTGTAATCCCTACAGCAATCACTAATGAAAACTAAATAAAGGCATACAATCAAAAAGCCACATAAATTAAAATGGAATACTAAAACATATTCAAATAATCCACAAATCAGGCAAGAAACAGAAAAAAAGATGAAGAGAATAAGAAAATGGTGAGCCAAAATCCAAATATATCAATAATTACATTGAATGAAAATAGTATAAACACACCAAAAGACAAATATTTTCAGACTAAATTAACAAAGAAGACCCAATTATGTGCTAGGAAAATTGTGTCCTAGGGGAAGGTAAATAGCCAAACATTTTATGGAATGATGGGTAAAGTCTGAATTAAATTGATGCCTGGAAGTGTCATCATGATCTGTCAAAGTGGGTGCATATAGAGGCCAGGTAATAAATGAAAACTGGCTCAAAGGATTCACTGGGTGCTTGAACCCACCAGTGGTCATTTTCCCGGTCCCAAATGTAGTCAGAATAGGCATCCTTGGTAATGGCACAACACCTACAATGGATGCTTGGCCTGTGGGGTAAAAGGTGTTATGGTGTGAAATTCTAAAGGGAAGCTTCTGATACTGTAAAACTCCCTTCCAACACAGCAAGTCAAAATTAATACTACAGGGCTTCCCTGGTGGCGCAGTGGTTGAGAGTCCGCCTGCCGATGCAGGGGACACGGGTTCGTGCCCCGGTCCGGGAAGATCCCACGTGCCACGGAGCGGCTGGGCCGGTGAGCCATGGCTGCTGAGCCTGCGCGTCTGGAGCCTGTGCTCCACAGCGGGAGAGGCCGCAACAGTGAGAGGCCCGCGTACCGCAAAAAAAAAATTAATACTACATCCCATTTGACTAATGGAGATGCACGCCACTCAACAATCTACAGAATACAGAGTTGGTGTTTCCAGCCAGTTTTACACTTTCTTCACTAGTCTGGCCCCTGCAATAACCAGATGGATTCTAGAAAATTGCATTAGACTATGGCAAACTCAACCAAGGAATAGCCCTAATTACAACTACCATGCCAGGTGGGATATCTTAGCTTGAGCAGATTAAAATAGCCCCAGGTACACAGAATATAGCCACTGATTTATCAAATGCACGCTTTCCCATAACTATCGGAATAGGGGATCAGAAATAGTTTGAATTCAGATAACAGGCAACAGTATAAATTTAGAGTTTAGTCTAACTTCTTGCAAAATACCATGGTGATCCACTATATCAATGACCGCATGCTATCTGGGCGAGATGAGTGAGAAGTGGCTAGCATATCAGAGACCTTGTTAAGATACCTGTGCTCCAGAGAGTGGGAGATAAACCCTAACAATTCAGGGGTAGGCCACGTCAGTGAATCTGTAGTGGGCACGGGCATTCCGGGACATTGCAAAGTAAAAGATAAATTATTGCATCTTGCACCTCCCAATACAAAGAAACAGGCACGATGACTGGTAGGGCTCTTCAGATTCCAAGGGCATTCAATAACCGGGAACACTGTACTGACATGTACACCAAACGACATGGAAGCTTTGAGTGGGACCCAAAGAGGAAAAGCTCTGCAGCGACGCCAGGCTACAATGGAAGCAGCCTTGCTACTTAAAACAAACCAGGCAGGCCCTGTGGCATTACCAGCTGTGGGAAATGATACCATGTGGAATTTATGACAACCTCCCAATGGGATACTCACAACCCAGAACCATAGAGCAAGGCCATACCACCTGCAGCAGAGACTTTAATATCTTCAGAAAAACAATTCCCTGTGCGCCCTTGCTGAGATGGAGTACCTGACCACGGGGTACCAAGTGACCCTACAGCCGCAACTGCACATCATCACCTCAGTTCTCTCAGACTCGCCTGAAGTCAGGTGGGCCCTGTAACAGTCCTTTTTAAGATAAAAATGCTCTATCAAGAATCAAGCACGGGTCCCTCATGAGCTAGCCCGCTGTTGCACACGCCGCACGTAGTCCACCAGTGTTACACAGAGCCTCTCCCTCCTGCCCTCGCCCATACCTGCGCAATCTCAGAAGACCATGGCAAAGGGATTTCCCCACAACAAACTCCCCCTGACCCAACGGTCAGAGTCACACTGCGACGGCAGCCGTCCCATGGGCCCGGCAAAGTGAGAGGGACAAGGCTTGGTCCCCATGGGAGTGCGAGGGCAGGAACCTCTGAGACCTGGTCACGGCACAGACCAGCACAGGCAAGCACGGGAGTCCGTCCCCTTCCAGGCTGCCCAGTGCGCCGGGGGCCAAAGCCCCAGGGTACCGGCGGCGGCACAGGCTTACCTCTAGCAGGGTCAAATGCCGCCGCAGCAATCCAACAGCACGGGCTTAGAGCATCCTCGGGGCAGCTTCTCCTCCCAGCAGCTGCGAGGGGTCTTGAGTTCGTCCCAGGAGACCGTCGCTGCCTGCTCCTCGAGCCTTCCCCAGAATGGCGTCTGAGCACCGCTCTTCCTTTTGACTCAGCCCTACCGCCGGCACCCCGCGGTGGGGCAGCTGGCTCCTTCTCCCAAGCCTCCCCGTCAGCAAACGTTCCCCTCTTATGAATAACCCAAGTGGCACCTGAGGGCCGGGCCCAGGGCCTGGTGGGGGCAATGTGGTGGAGTGTGGCGCTTCCCAGGAAGGCAAACAGGAGCCCTCAGGGTGCGCTTTGTAGCTTAGCGGGGAGTAAGTAGGGGCCCTGCTGGAGGGGCAGGGAGAGGACGCGGTGGGACGCGCTAGGTGTCAGGGAGGCTCAGAGAAGGGCAGAATCGGGCCCGAGGTGCTGCCGCCACGACCACTCTTCCTAGAGGAAGCCCAGTCTTGCAGGATCTCGGGGATAGAGTGGGGGCTGAGGGTCGGCATGGGAGTCCTGGGATGAGAAACACCTGGGTGCTCTCGGTCTCGGCAGCCCCGCATCCCTGACTCTTCTGGTTCACAGGACCTGACCACAAGAGGCACACAGTGCAAAGGGGTACGTGCTTGTGCCCAAGAATATGGATTTTTACTTACCACTGCTGAGTGAGCTAATATTGCTACCGATGGTGCCTCTAGAATGGAGAGTGCTGGTCTGCTGTGAGGGAGACAATGAGTACCAGCTGTGGCTCTGAGATCCGCTGCAGGGGCTGTAGTTTGTCCCACTAACTTTCCTCCGCTATAAAGTTCATTTAAGAAGAGAGGTCTGCTAGAATCCTATGGAAGTTGCTTGCAGATTGTTTATCGAGAAATTGGATGCTATTTGCACAAAGGGTGGATTTGGCGGACACTATGATATGTCCCCCCGGATCTCCCTTCAGTGCAGGACTATGGCCCCAATTGTTGGAAGTGCTGCTGGCTGACAGGCTTCAGCTGTCCGCTCTTTCAGGGTTGATCTTAGCTGCAGGGAGTGACCTTGCTCAAGGTTTGGGAATCACATCCAGTGAATGATTGATAAAATTGTACAGAGGCCTGGCCATCTTGGCCAAACTCAGGACAACTCTTAAGCGGTATTCGAGCTCCGGAGAAACTTTTGGAGTAGGTGAAGGTTGTCACTGGTCCTAATTCTTAGCTTGACCTTTCTCTCTGCTCAATCCTATTTCCTTTTCGTCCCTTCTACAGGGATTGTCCCCAGGAAAGCTCCTTGATAAGCATTCAGCAAACTAAACTCAGTCTTACAGTCACCTTCTGGAGAAACCCAGCCTGTGACAATACTTCACACTCAGTGTGAATTTTTCTCTTTTGCATTTGTTAATTTCTGTCATATTCTTCTAAAATTATTCTTGGGTAGTTTCATGTCTGTGTCTTTTTAAGCTCTAGAATAGAGAGAAAGAAAGAAACATTACTGACCATCTACCTAGTTTTGAAAGAAATGAAAGAAACATTACCGGCCATCTACCTAGTTTTTTCTTGTGTACAATACTTTTCCCCCCATAGTGTTCTCAGCCTCGACTCATGTTTGGATATTTCCAGCGGTATCCTGAGCAGACAGTCATGCACCACTCTGATGTTTACGAAGTCTCCTCCTTGTGTCTTCTAACAATTTGCCTTTGTTTCGTTTATTAATCCACTTCCACATGACAGTTTTAAATAAATGAAAGCATCTAGCATGTCCTCTGCTGAATCTTCTTGACGCTAAATAAATCCAGTTTCCTCAACCATTCCTCATATGTTTCAAGATCCCTCACCATCATAGTTCCACCTCTCCTATAAACTTTTGGTAAATTGCTCATCCCTAAGCATAGAGAGAACTCAATTTTTTAAACTGTCCGCTCATTCCCATTATCAAAACATCTTGTCCAGAGTGGGTATTAAAATACAAATGAACAAATAGTACAGGAAAGATGATACTTCAAGTTATTTAATCCTTTTCAAGTACTAATATACTTAAAAAGTATCCAAACCTTTTTATTTAATCCTCCTCTTCCTCAAATATAATGGCTCGCCCATGAATGTTATGGTAGGAATTCTGGTCCCTTTGTGGGCCTAACATGGTTTATTAATGGTATCGTTACTCTGTGAAATGATTTGACAAATCAGAGGTAATTACATTTTTCCTTCTTTTAGTTAAAAGTGGGTGACTGATTTTTATTCTGATTGTCATCACTAATGGCAGTGCGGGATTTAGCATTCTGTGCTCTGCATCAAGGACAGCAAAAGGGTGAGCTAGCTGTCAGTTTGACTGACATTTTATGCAAATGACATGAAGCAGTATACCTCTTGTACAGGGCTCATTGAAAATTATAATTGTGTATTTAAAAATGTATACAAGCCATATTTTATATTGACAGCATGTGTTTTGTGGTGCAGGTAACACACTACAAGAAACAAACATCCTTAAATTGCTAAGGAAATGAGGCTGCTGGCTATGTTAACATACTTAATTTTTTTCTTTTTTTGGAGAATGAAAAGTGTCCACTTCAATGATAAATTCTAATTATTAAATTCTGTTTTTAACTCCGAGTTCCATAGAGGGCTGCAGTCCACATCTTTTGATAACTTAAATGGCAATTTGCTTTGGAAACTACGATGATATGAGGCTTATGTCATTAGGAAGAAAAGCTCATTAAATTAATTCCCAGTTCATAATTTACTTTAGGAAATTATTAATGTTGAAAAGATTAGTTGGGAGGAAGATTGATGAGTTTAGTTTTCTCATGGAACACTGAGGTTGTAAAAAAAAGTTAACTGATTTATCATTTTTATATTGTGTGTACTTCTTAATGAGCAAGGTGACTTTTGGTTCAGTCGATTTTATTATTTGATAGTTCCCTAAGAGAATAAGTTTCCATCTTTGCTGAGGAGCTGTATGGCATAGTGGATATGAGCATAAGCTTCAGAATCAGAAGTTTACATTCCAACTCTGTTGCCTATTAGCTACGTGACCTTGGTCCAGCTGTATTTTACCTTTAACAGCCAAATTTTCCTCATCTGAAAAATGAGAATGGCAGCAATAATCACACGGTAGCTACTCTCATTATATTTTGGATGGAGCAAGGTTCAGGAGCTTTGGTATAATCAATGTTCTCTTCATATAAGAGAAAAATACTCTAACACAGATATTCCTTAAAACTTAGAGAACAGTAAAAGAGGAAAAATTCAGGTATTCTGACTCCAAAGGCCATTTTTTCCCACTTCTTAGCCCAAAACATAACAGGGTATCCAGCTGAGAGAAGATTTTTTGATAACTCTAGAGAAAGATGCAGTATATTTTTCTTGGGGGCTTCAGAGAGAAAAGCTATTGGTAGATTATACAGTAAATATTAGACATAAAGTAATCTCAGAATGAGAAGGGAAGGAAAATGAATGCTGAGTTCTTACTGTGTGCCGAACTCTGTGATAGCACCTCCACGATTTTACAGCCTCCTTGAACTCTGTTCAGTGTCTGTGGGAACCTCAGTCAACAACCACATAGGTATGTCTTCCAAGAAGGCCTGCACGTAATACCTTTGTTGCTATAGCCCAAGGCTCCAAAGTTGTCCTAACCATTGCTACAACCTCAGTTACTTCCAGGGAGCCACCAGTCTTGCTGAACATTCTGGCATTCATAAAGCACTTTGTTAGCTAGCAAGGGCTTTGCCTCCAGGGATGGCTGGAGAGCACTTTCAGAAGTGATGTCTTATGATATTCTCAGGTGCCTGTTCCTCAAGTGGTAGTTCTACTACTGTCTTGCATGTTTTTCTCTTAAAATACATAGCATGCAACCTTCCCAGAAATGAGACATTTCAAGCTGTTACATGGTTCATATAGGGGTTTCTTCTATGGGGACTTGCTAGAACCCACAGACCCAGGATACAACCTATGACTTAAATGTTTAATAGGTTATTTCCTCCTTACCAAGTTGCCTCTTAAGTGAATTGTAGCAATTCTAATGTAAAATAAATATTGAAAGTAAAATATTGGCCTCATATTTAGAAGGTAACATTTTATAAATTTGGGGTACCAGTTCAATTTACACACATGGTCTCCAAAGCAATAGTGGCTCAGTATATATCTATTGTATTAAATTTATAATGCTGCTATTCAAAATCGGGAATAATCAGAGGCACCGAGAGATACACAGGGATCTCAGAGAGGAAATTTTGTTGAAAGAAAACAATAGATCATAGCAATAATATCTTTTCAAGGTACAGAAAAATGACCTAAGGTACCTTAACTGGTTTCTTATCTGAGGCTCTGAGATCTCAATTGTGAAAGATATTTTATTGTGGAGAATAAAAAGAAAATATCCCAGAAGCTCTAGTGAGTTAAAGGGAGAGGCCGCTGACTGAGGCAATCAAGGTAAATGATGCTTGTATGATGCCCAAGGCCCAGACTGAGAACTAAAGGGACCCAAGGTTTACTGACTTCAAGGCAAACCTAACAGCTTAGCCTGTGAGCTGGAAGGGCTGTTGAGACACGTAGTAAATCAAACCCAATTAGTTCCCAATGCAGACAGTTCAAGTGGGAAGTGACTTTCTAAAAAAAACCTGCTTGTTACAGCAGTGTGGGTTAGTGGCCTTCTTTTACTTTAGAATACTTCTTAAATGAATTTTGGGTTGACAACACCCTTCTTCTGATTCTGGAGGGAAAACTCTTACATGAAAGGTGAAATTATTTGAATCAGTCACTCAGTCCTGCTGATTGCCTGTGGACAAGGCAATCAGATCAGATCAGAAAACGGAATTCTTATATCTGATTACAGTTTTATTATAGGAACACTCATATATATTTTTAAAACCTATCAAGAAGAAAATAAAAGACATAAGCATATTACCTTGAAATAAAAGCTGTTAATCTTGAAATAAAAGCGGTTAATATTTTCTTCTAGAAATATCATAATTTTATAATAAACATTTTTTAAGCAAACTTTGCACACATCCACTATTATTTCTTTAGGATAAATTACTAGAAGTAAAATTTGGTGGTCATAGTTTATGCAGAAGTTTAACACATCGTATTTATCACAAAACTGCCCTCCAGAAGGTTGTGTGAACTAAATATACTGCCAGCTCTTTCTATCAAAGTATTAATGATGTAGTCTTTTGCATTTCTTCTGGGAAAAGCCAGGTAGCTCTTTTGTAGCAGCGATAAATTGGCTCTCAGGAGTAATGGAAACAAAAGGGCCTGAACTTTGGAAGTATAGAGACTTTACTTTGGATCAGAGACAAATTACTTGTGATACTACACTTCAGGAGAAACTGAGACTGGAGATTCAGGAGGACAAAATGAGAACTGTTTGGTGAGCTACTCAGCCCTACCTGGAGGATTGTATGTGTGTGTGTGTGTGTGTGTGTGCGTGAAATGCACACAAATGTTGTCTACCCAAAACATGGAGTGTCTAATGGTTTGAACAGAGGTGTTCCTTTTATTTTCCTAAGTTTCTGATAGAGCAAGAGATTATTGTAATATGGTATAATTTATCGATAGACTGATTTTATAATTGCTTATTGAACACCAAATGAAAATATGGGTGTTCCAGATGTTATATCAACTAATATGAAAAAGGACTCATATTCTTCTCTCTGCTTTGTTAAAGCATTGTATGAGAAGTTGACTGCCATGCAGAGATGCCATGTGCTTTGAAGAGGGTAACAGAATTGGAGGTGCATTTCTGGAAATGAATAGTGTAGCTTCAGTAATGGATAAAAAGGGCATAGAAAGAGTCTGAATGATTTTGGCTTTGAGCAAAGAGATAACAGATTGTATTAAACAGACAGGGACATTGCATTGCTGAGGATGAGGCTGGGGCATGTTAGCTGAAGCAGGAGTATCTACAAGTAAACTAGGAGTGGTCTCCTCTAAGAACTTTGCCAGTGGGAATGCAGAGGTGTTTGTATTTTATGGACCTATCCAGCTTATTTATAACAAGAGTTTCTGTCCTCAAGCTTTGAAAGATAGAGGTAGCAAAGGGGGTGATAAGTGGCAAGTGTGTTATAATCCCTGTCTTTAAAGTTCAAGGCTGTGAATGAGGAAGAGAGGTGGGTAGATAGCACTGAGAACAGGCTGGATCAAAACACCAAAATGTTTTAATTTTATATATTTAAAAATGCATTTCTCTGATTATAAAAATAATGTAGCTTATTACTAAATATTTTGAGAAAAGCAAAGTATAAAGAAGATAATGAAAATGATCCATAATCTCACACGCCTTTTAGTTCAAATGCTTATACAAACACATACTGTTAGCGCATAACTATTTTGCCTTTATATCTTAATTTGGAAATGTGTAACTGAACAGATAACAACTCAGATAATTACTGTCTTAGTTTCAGCAAAAGTTTGCAGAATAAAGTTATTAATATCTTACTGTCAGTCTCTGTGACCTATGATTCTCACAAAATTATTGGAGGTGTTATTCTCACCTCTGAGCTAAGAATTTTTTAATGTAAAATCCTTTGTTGTGGATTTGTTAACATGCAGTTGAACGTTGTCTAAAATGGTATTTTTAAAAAGAACATATTAAAGATGCATGCACAAAGTGAGTGGTTTATCGAAACATCAGCATCCTTTTGTTTAGAATCATTTGCTAATTGGCAATTCAAAGTTAATACCTCTGGAGACAGAAAAGTAATTGATCTAGTGTTAGGCGAGGCTCAGCACAGTTGAGAGGTTTCTCTGCCCCACTCTGATAAAGACTCTTTTCATTGTTCCAGAGCTAATGTTGCTATTCTCTATTTTCCTGATATATAGTATACACATAAATAACGATAGTAAGAAGTTCATTCATTCAATATCTATCCAGAATTTAAAGCACTGTTATAAGTTAGTTTTCATTTTTTGGAGACATTGAACTTTGCAAGAGATGGTGTTTCTTCTTTTTTGGGGACCACAAGGAAGCTCAAATCAAATACGTAGCATACCTCTTGCAGGTAATGGCTGGCACTTCCGGTTTAATCTTTTTTTTTTTTTTTTTTTTTAGTTCACTGTGCTATACAGTAGGTCCTTGTTGGTTATCTATGTTAAACATAGCAGTGTGTACATGTCAATCCCAAACTCCCAGTCTATCCCTCTATTAAACTTTGGGTTTAATCTTGTCCTGTCTTTATTTCTCTACCTTTATGTCCCTTTCCCTCATTTCCTTGTCTATTTTGTTTCATTTGTTTGTATGTAAGATTAGCCAGAAATGAAAGTTGAAATCCCAGTGACCTAACACAACCATGGTTTATTTCTTGCTTATGTACATTATAGGTTGGTGTAGGACTTTGTGTCATGTGTCAGTTACCAGCCCAAGGTAAAAAGTTTTACCATCTGTAGCTGCACTGTCTGGAACATGCAGTCACTTTGGTCATTACAGCAAGAGAAGAGCACCTGGAAAGACACACATGCTATTTTCACTGTTTCAGCCGCCAAGGGACACACTTCTGTTCACCTTTTTGTTGCTTTATTGACCAGGCCTGGCTGTAAGGTCCTAATCAGTAGCAAGGGAGCCAGGAAATATATGCAATGTTTGGTGAGCACACTGTCTGTCTCAGTGTATTTTCGACAGGATTTTGAGAGGTATTTTTAGAATGAGGTAGGTCATTATTAATATAAGTATTGTCATTTTTGTAGGTCAAAATGGTTAAATATCAGCAGTTTTATATAGTTCAGCCTAATAAATAAATAAATGCATACTGTCACAAGCACTTTACCGAGTTAGCACTGTCCATTCCCTTAAAAAGAGACTGCCTGTTAGCAGGAACGAGCCTGCATACAAATAACTGCAATTAAATTGGAGAAGATCTGTGAAGGAGATACATGCAAAGCATGAGGGCATTAGAGAAGGGTGATTAGTTATGTAAACACTTGTTAAGGGAGGTGTCAGGTGTTAATTGTTGGTGGTCAGCATGAGAAGTAATTTCTAGACAGAAGGAATGACAAGCAGAGAGGCAGAGAAATGAAAAAAAAAAAGGTCTAGTTTAGAAAAGCCCAGTAACATAGGAAAAGTAAGAGAAAGGCTTGCTTGAAATGAGTTCATAAATGTAGATAGGATGAGGCTGAGATGACTCTGTATGTCATGCTAAGGAATTTTTACTTTTTTTTTTTGCGGTACGCGGGCCTTTCACCGCTGTGGCCTCTCCCGCCGCGGGCTCCGGACGCGCAAGCCCAGCGGCCACAGCCCACGGGCCCAGCCTCTCCGCGGCATGTGGGATCCTCCCGGACCGGGGCACAAACCCGCATCCCCTGCATCGGCAAGTGGATTCCCAACCACTGCACCACCAGGGAAGCCCGGAATTTTTACTTTTTGCTGACAGCAGTTTGAAGTTACTGAAGGCCTGGCGCGATAGAATCAGAACTGTCTTTAGGGGATAAGGAAGGAATTACACTGTATGAAATGCTGGATGTTTTAAAGTGGAGAGTTTCTTGGGTACTTTTGTGTTCCTTTCCAATGTGGACACGTCCTTTAAACTTTATGCAATAAAATTTCCCAACCTTATAGTAATCAAATGTCACAAAAATCGAGGCAAGAAAGGAGATTGATGGGTATGGTGTAGACCAGGTCTCTGGCTAATATCGAAGAGGCAAATGGCTGGTGAAAATATCAGCCATGGTTCTAGATTATCACCTGAACCTGGTCCACTGACATCTTCCAAGGGTCAGAGGTTTAGAGGTTTCAGAGTCTAGATTTGTGTTCTATGTGAGAATTTTCTTTATATTTAATAAACTTGAATGTGACCACTGAGTCTTAATGTTTGAAGAGGCCCTTGAAAAACCAATTTATTCTCAAGACAGATCATTCGATTAAAGAAAAATGAAAGTGTTTTGCTATTGTTTGGCATTACAAAGAACAATACCTGAAAAATGGGAAGAAAAAACAAAACAGAGAATCTGGCTAGCAATCCCAAACAGAACCTCTTCAATTTTTAACTAAAATATCTATAATGATCCATGACTCCCCGTAATGGAAAAAAATGTTATTTAAAACTATAAGGAGGAAATAAGCTGCTGTTCAATGGATACAGAGTATCAGTCACACAGGATGAAAAAGTTCTAGAGCTCTGCTGTACAACATTGTGCTTATGCTTATGTACAACATTAATGCTGTACACTTAAAAATTTGTTAAGAGGGGATATCTCATGTTATGTGTTTTTTACCATAATTTTTAAAAAGATGCTCAAAATCATTAATCATCAGAAAAAATATAAATCAAAATCACAATGAGATATCACTTCACAACCAGTAGAATAGTTATAAAAAAAAAAAAGGAGAGTACAGTATTAGTGAGAATGTAGAGAAATTGGTATCCTGGTACATTGCTGGTAGGAATATAAAATGGTGGAAAACAGTTCTCAAAACCTGAATGTAGAATTACCACCTGACTCAACAATTGCATTTGTAGGTATATATGTCAAAGAATTTAAAACAGGACTCAGGTATTTGTATGTCAATGCTTACTGCAACATTGTTCACAGTAGCCAAAAGATGAAAACAACCCAAGTGTCCATCAGCAGATGCATGGATAAACAAAATGCAGGATATATATACAATGGAATATTATTCAGCTATAAAAAGGAATGAAGTTCTTGTACATATTGCTACGTGGATAAAACTTAAAAACATTGTTCAAAGTGAAATAAGCCAGACATAACAGGGCAAATATTGTATGATTCCACTTATATGAAATGTCTAGAATAGGCAAATTAATTGACACAGAAAGTAGAATAGAGATTACTAAAGATGGGAAGAGGGAGGAATGGGGAGTTATTGCCTAATGGTCAGAGTTTTTGCTAGGGGTGATGAAAAAATTTTGGAAATAGTGATGATTAGTTGCATAACATTGTGAATGCAATTAATGCCACTGATTTGTACACTTAAAATGGATAAAATGGAAACTTTTATGTTATATGCTTCACTACAATAAGAAGTTTTAATTAAAAAAAATAAAATTAATAAAACTGTAATGAACAATAACCACTCTCACATTTTAATCTCTGTGTATTTGGGAGACAATTCACATCAGCAAGAAAATAAATCTTGCCCTTTTGTGGCCGTCGCTGAAGCGCTAGCAGCCAAAATGAAGTTCAATCCCTTTGTGACTTCTGACCGAAGCAAGAACCAGAAAAGGCATTTCAATGCACCTTCCCACATTCGCAGGAAGATTATGTCTTCCCCTCTTTCTAAAGAGCTGAGACAGAAGTACAATGTCCGATCCATGCCCATCCGGAAGGATGATGAAGTTCAGGTTGTACGAGGGCACTACAAAGGGCAGCAAATTGGCAAAGTAGTCCAAGTTTACAGGAAGAAGTATGTCATCTACATTGAACAAATGCAGCGGGAGAAGGCTAATGGCACAACATGTGGGCATTCAACCCAGCAAGGTGGTTATCACCAGACTAAAACTGGACAGAGACCGCAAAAAGATCCTCGAACGTAAAGTCAAATCTCGCCAAGTAGGAAAGGAAAAGGGCAAATATAAGGAAGAAACAATTGAGAAGATGCAGGAATGAAGTAATCTTGTATACAACTTTCATTAAAAACTGTTAAAATGAAAAAAAAAGAAAAAAAAGAAATCTCTATACTTATCTCTTCTATGAAAAAGTTTGGTAGGAAAAGTAAGAAGGAAAGTGATATGTCAAAGTCTTTGCCAGTTCAGAATAATGACACTAATGAATCTTCATGAAGGTACTTGAGATGCAGAATCAGGAAGTGAGGGGGGCTGTCCTAAGTGGGAAAGTCTGAGGGCGAGCAGCAGCCTTAATCCTTCATTAAAGTCTGCTACACATTCAAAAGCCCGTGGGATGGATGATCTACAGTCTTTCAGGGAAGTTTCATCCGCCTTGTGAAGATGTGGGAATTCTTCTCAGTACCTGTGGAGTGACTTAGATGTCAACTAAGATAACCTAATATTTGAGATTGAAATTAAAATGTCTCAAAATCAAATTTGCCTGTCATAGGATCACTTAATTATTGTCTAATCTCTCCGGAGATTCGAAGTGGTATGGGGGATCTGGGTTTCTCCCCTCCAGCAGAACCATTCACATTATGGTCTACAAAGATGTCCCCTGTAACATGAATAGACAATGCTTTCCCATCAAGCATTCTCAACACAGATGATATCACTCCCAAGAGGGTGAAAATGTGTTCTTTTTGATGGGGGGCAGGTAAGGGAAGGAACAAAAAATGTTACTCTTTTAGGTATGAAGCACAGATATATGTACAGTACATAAAAGACACACAGCATATCTGTGATATTAAAATTTCATGAGAAAGCAATAAGGAAAAAGACTCCTGGAGGCTCCTGACTGTTTTACACGTACATAGAATATGACGTGTATGGCGTCTCTTGATGTGCAATATAGTGGCCCAGGGTGAAAAGGGGAGAGACTTATGACTTTCCTGAGTCATGTTAGGCTCTGAGCATCTGCTTCCCTTGAATTGAATAACTTTATAAATCATCCCTCTATGGCATGCATTGTGTCCCCCTTTCTTCCAGTGTCACCCTACATTTGAACGCCATTCCTTTTCTAATCCCTTTAAAAGAGGTAGGAAAAAACCCATCATTCTCCTATCTGCTCCTTGGTTCATAAACTTAAGGTCTATGGCAATTTCAAAACTGGATAAAAATAAAAAGATGTTGTATTCTTCGTGTAGCCCTTCCTATTCTCCTTATCAGAAGTGAGTTATCTCATCTCTTTACACCCTAGCAATTATTTCTGCACCTCAAAAATTACATTCTTTAGATCAATTACTGCACATCTTTTCTTACTCTTCCTGCTACAGCCCAAACTTCCTAGTGTCAGAAACCATATCTTATTCATCATCATAGCCTCTTCCATGCCTTGTCTGATGCCTTAGCTAACATAGCAATCAACTCCATATAAATCTGGGTGTGGGGAGAGGTGGGTGGAGTTGGGAGCAAAAGAAGCTTTTCATAATGTCAAATTTGAGATGAATAATGACTCATAAAAAGGTTGTATTAAAAGGTAGCCATTCTGCTCCAAAGTACATGCCAGATATTAGGAATTATCCCACTTATGATAATCACAGTAGTTTCCCTGGGGCTTGGTATTTTCTCAAAATCTTCAAATGCATGTTTGCAACCACTAACCAGCAAGCAAAAGATTTCCCTAAAACTAGAACATCAGAAAAGGAATGAAGAGAATGACTGACTTAAAGAATGTGAACCCAGTGTAGCGACCTGTAAACACCACAGAGATTCAGCAAAAACTTAAGAGAACTTTAGAGCAGTAGCTGGGAGTAATGCCAATGCCAAATTTTGATCACATCTCAGACTGAGAGTCTCATCAAAAAGGGGGAATTGAGGAACTTCCCTGGCGGTTCAGGGTTTAAGACTCTGTGCTCCCAATGCAGGGGGCATGGGTTTGATCCCTGGCTGGGGAACTAAGACCCCGCAAGCCGCATGGTGTGGCCAAAAAAAGGGGGGGGGTGGGGATTGATAAAAACAAGACAACAGGCCCCAAATGGAGTCACTTATGCTAAGCCCCACCTCACCAAACTGAGACTTAATTACAGTTTCGGCTTTCCCAGAAATGCAATCTTAAACCAGTCAATCAGGAATCGTGTAATCAGTTCTAGTGAAGTAACCTGCCCGATAGACCCCATCCCTTAAAGGAAAGTGACATTGCTGCCAATCTACTTTTTGCTAGTAGAACATCCTTGTTTGTGCTCCCTTCCGCCTATACTCTCCTTGGAGCTCCTTTCCATCTGTTAGGTTGGATGCTGCCTGATTCATGAATCATTGAATAAAGCCAGTAAGATCTTTAAAATTTTAAAAAATAAAAGTAAAATGTAGCCATTCTGTTAGGGAAGGAGTAATGTATATTTGTGATCAAACTGATTCAATGCAACTTTAGCTATAAATTATAAGACAGAAGATAAAATGTAAAGATGAGAAAGGTAAAGAAACATATGTGCATAATTCTTCAAACAGTAAGCAACAAAGAGATATACAGGGAGACCTTGGGTGGCAGACACTGAGCAGACATCCCATGGTGCTGTGGGCAGTTTCAAGGGAACAGAGTCCAGCTCTGTGTTGTATAGGAAATTACCTTTATTGATGGCTCTTTTATCAATTTGGTCTACCTATAATATCTACCCCATTTCAGTCCTGTGTCTCTCTATATTGCTTCCCCCCAAAGTCTGCAATCTTCAGAACCCAATTCTTATTTTCTCCTTAGTTTAATTAATTTAAATACATTCACGGAGTGTCTTATATGTTTCAGGCTATTTGTAAGGCATGAGGAGTACACAGGAGTGCAAGACACATCCCCAGCCTTCAGGAGGACTTCACAGAGGAGATGGCTTTGGACATGGCTTTGAAAAATAAGTTGAAAAATAAGTTGAAAAATAAGTTTGAAAAATAAGATTAGGAAGAGAAAGGGAAGAAAGGTATTTCAGGCCCAGGGAATAGTACATAGAAGAGCTCAGAGTCGGGGCATGAACTGTGTGCTCAGGCACTAGATTAACACCGTTTGCCTAAATCACGCTGGAGGTATGAGGAGGAAAGCTGCTTGTGGGAACTCAGCATAAGTGAGGACTTATGCTCTGTTGGCTGCCTAAGAAAAACCTGCCTTTCAGAGTTCGTTTCTAGTGAATCTCCACTTCCTCTGCCTTTCAACTCTAATCCTGAATGTTCCTTCAGTTGTTTCCTAATTCTAATTAAGTGGCATTTGGTATCTCAGGGGAGAAAAGTCATCTCTCTTTTACAGACCAATAATTACTATGGTTAATTAGCTTATATTTATAAAGACAATGCATGCCTACTTACATCCAATATAGCTATTTAATCAATTAATTATTGAAGCAAGCATTTTGGGGCATATACTCTGCATCTAGAATAGTTTAGTTATTAAGCCTGTGGACTCAGGAATTGAACAATTTATTTACCATCTCTAAATCTCACTTTTTTATACAGACCAATAATTACTATGCTTAATTAGCTTATATTTATAAAGACAATGCATGCCTACTTACATCCAATATAGCTATTTAATCAATTAATTATTGAAGCAAGCATTTTGGGGCATATACTCTGCATCTAGAATAGTTTAGTTATTAAGCCTGTGGACTCAGGAATTGAACAATTTATTTACCATCTCTAAATCTCACATTTTTTAACGTTTACAATGAGAATAACTGTATTTATCTCACAAGATAGTTTTGAAAATTAAGATAATTCTTATTACACATTTGTGTTGACTGCTTTCCATTTTCTGTCTCCCCTCTTTGCTCTGACTGACCCATTCTCTATCCTTTTCTACCCCCTTCTGTGCCCTAAGGCTGATCCTTACACATTGCATCACCCAGACTCCCTGGCTGGCTAGTTTCTGGTTACTTCTGGTCAATGCAACACACTGAAAGGAGACAGGAGAAAAGGAGAAGCAGTTGGTCTTTCTTCTTTGCTTTCTCTCTGCCTAAGTGTCCTGGTTCTGGCAAATTATGGCAATAGATCTGACCCTCCTTCTTCTGTCCCACAGCCCCTCCTCCAGGGTGCCAGCTCTTACTGGGCCATTGCAACACTATTCTTCCTTGTGTCCTTCAGACCTAAGTATCATAATGAATGGCTTTTGCCTATTTCTACTCCTGGCTGCTTCAGCATCCATGGTTAGTTCTCTTAACTTTGCCCAGTCCTCTGTAAATAGTCCCTTTATTAAAGACGCTTGAGTTGAAACCATCTGAGTGGAATTTCGTTTCTGGAAAGGACCTTGATTGATGTGGTATGTTACCAATTGTGTGTGCATCTTACACTTAGTTTATGCTCACTAAGTAAATATGAGCTATCTTCATTCATTTTTTTGTTAGTTTTGTTTGGTTAAGTGTCTTTTCTGTGCTAAGTTCAATAAACATTACTTAAATGTATTGTTACCTCATTCGGTCTCAAACATCCACATTACTTGGTGGTTTGTGGATCTGAGACAGACATCCATCAATCTGAGACTTAAGCCATGAAGGCAATGAACATTTCTATGGAGACCTTTCTCCTCATATTAAGAAATAGAGTTTGGAAGGATCAAAACATCAGCTCTATTTTTGGTAAATAATCAGCTACTAGGCTTATTGCAGGGAGGGGCCAGGAGAGGAGAAGGTAATGAATATATGAACATAACCTTTATGTTCCTTACAGAAGCCAGTGACCCTGGTGACCTTCTCCCATTCAGTTAAGGCCTTCCTTCTGTTGGGAGCATGAGTGAGGCGGGGAGGCCAGAATAGTTTCTCCTAATACGTCCAAGAGAATAATAGTCTTTATTTCATGGTCAGATGCAGGGATCATGGAGTGAGGAAGAAGATTGTTCTTCCTATAATCAGGAATTGAGGGAAAATACTTTTAATATTCAAATTGTCTCAATAAGAAAATGCCTGTTGGAAATCTATGTTCATGGAACTCAGCACTAATGAGTTGGTGGCCATCCAGACTGAGCTGGAAATTGCCCATTGGAACCGATGGAGACTTAAAATTGTATATCATGGTTTTATACCACCATCTTTCCTGTACACCATAGGATGCTCTCCTCCACCACTCCTGCTCTGCCTGTGACTCTGAGGCATTATTGCTGAGCTATTTCATGCCCAAGGGTACAGAGACTACACTCTTTTCAGAATATCAAGGAAAGTAGGTTCTTGGGAGACCGTGTTCCACTCTGTAGCCAGGCTAGGAAAAGAAGCATATCTGTTGGTGATGACAATGTTAAAGGTGACAGTGATGCAGGAAAAGACTCTAATTCCTGAGGCAAAGAAGTTGAAGGCAGAACTTGGAAAAAGAAGTGGCCTCAAGCCCAAAACTGCAAAGTCTACAAGGCTGTCTGATGCTTATCCTTGAGAGCCTGAAGCTGTCTTGCACTTGTGCCTCCTCTGGGTGAGAAAGTGCACGTTTCCAAATGCTGGAAGTGGGATGGAATCCTTGAGGTTCCCTCTGACCTATATTTTGTGATAATTCTTTCAGGAATCAATCATGAATTGCATTTCTGCAATTCTGTTTGAATTGGCGGTTATATAAAGGATATATGCATTCTTCCCACATTGATCCAACAGACTATAAAAATAGACAAAGCTCTTTTTTTTGTTTGCTTATTTTTTGGAAGTTGAGTAAATGTGACAGAACTGCTCAAGTGTACGAATGAATGGACACAACTCTTCTTGGTTGTAAAATCTTCTGATGTCTTGTCTCTGTTTTCATTATCAATTGCAGCACTGCTGAATAAAATGTAAGACTCTCAAATATATTAATTCATTATTGGTATAAAAAAATCAATATTTCAGGCCTGAAATCTCATGACAATAGCACATAACTTATCTTCTTGAATGAGCAAAAATGTGTAATTATTTTACCCCTAGTGTTTCCAACATTGAAAATTTATTCTTACCTAACAATTTTAGTTTAGGGGCTTGAAATTACTTAATCTCTACATATAGCATCCCATTTGCACCATATATTGATTCTGGCAACTTTTCACACCTATTGATTATCCAATTTCCCAAATTAAATTGAACATATTAAATAAAGGTATCAGAAAACAAAAATATAATAATTTTTAAATTATACAAAAACATGAATGTACTCACAGAAGTAAAAATTCACTCTAGCAAATTTAAAGGAAAAAAAAAACTAAAGTCTCTCATCATCCAGTTCCCACCCTTCTACAGTATTATTTCCTTCTTCAGCTATTGTTAATAGTTTCCTCTGTAGGTGCTCTGAATTACACACACATACACACACGTATATACATATAGGTGTATATATACTCACATATAAATACACATTTTTATTAAAAATATTACTGCAATGAATGCACTGTTATATAACCTGCTTTTTTCATTTAACAATACTATGTAGGAATATCTCTCATTCTTTTAAATAGAATGGTATTTTATAGAAAACCTATTCCTCTATTGATGGGTATTTAGGTTGTATTTACTTTTTGTTTTTATTCACTCAATCATTCAACAAATTTTTATTGATTTGCTCTTATGTGCCAAATTTCTTCTAGGAGCTCTGGCTAATAGTGAACAAAACAAATATAGTCCCAGCCCTTCAAGAGCTTAGATTCAAGTCAGGGGAAACAGAAAAAGAGTCAACAACTAATGACATAATTACAAATTGTGTTAAATGTCATGAAATTAACAAAAAGGGAACAGAGATAGAGAATAATGGGTGGGCCCATGTTAAATAAGGTATTCAGGAGAGACTTCTGTGAAGAAGTAATATTTGAGATCCAAAGGACAAGGAAGAATACATTAGAAAAGTGGAGAAACGAGCCTTTCAAGCAAGGTGATAGCATGTGCAAATGCCCTGTGGCAGGACCTTGACGTGTTTAAAAAAAGAAAGAATGTCAGTGGTCTAGGGGATGCTAGAGAGGCAGAGAGTGCTACAAGCTGCTCCAAAGGGACCAGATAGTGAGGACCAGATGGTGCAGCACCTTATATGCCACAGTAAGATGTTTAGATTTTATTCTACACAAAATACGAAGCCATTAGGCAGTGACTTTACATAAAATTATGTATTTCCTTCAGCTTTATTGAGATGTAATTGCCATATAACATTATATAAGTCTAAGGTGTACAATATTATGATTTAATACACATATATATTGCAAAATGGTTACCACAATAAGGTTAGTTACCATATTGTGTGTGGGGGGGGAGGGGTGAGAACATTTACGGGCTACTCTCTTAGCAAATTTCAAGTATATAATATAGTATTGTTAACCATAGTCACTATGCTTTACATTATATCCCCAGAACTTATTAATCTTATGTTAAATTTTTTTTCCCATTTGACCAATCTCCCCATTTTGACCACTCTCAGGCCCTGGCCACTACCCTTCTACTCTCTGTTTCTATGTGTTTAGCTTTTTTAGATTCCATGTATGAGTGAAATTATACAGTCTTTGTCTTAATCTGATTTACTTCACTTAGCATAATGCCATAATGTATTTTTAAAGCTCTTTGGCTACTATGTAGAGAATGAACTAGATGGAGTCAAGAGGGGAAAACAGGAAGGGTGACTACAGCTAAAAATTGTGGTAGAACTGACCAACTACAGTAGTTGACTTTTCCAATTCAGCTAGGCTCCAAATTATGGGGTTTCCAGTCAGAGTGCAGGCATGAGGCAGAGAACATTTCATATGCTATATTTCATTCCCTCTCTGTATGGAGATAGGCTCTCTGTAGCCTGATTTTGCTAACAGGTTATGTTATGTCGCAGAAGTGCATTTTGAGAACAGCGACAAAGTAAATAACAGACGCTTTGGGATTTTTTTGGTAATAAGCCCACACATGCTTTCTAGGTCTCTGAGTTTCCAAATAAATATAAAGAGTGTGTTAAAAACCTCACCTTAAAATTTTGTTTAAACCGTAGTAAAATACACATAACCTTAAATTTATCACCTAACCATTGTTAAGTGTACAGTTCAGTGGCACCAGGTACATTCACATTGTTGTGCAACTATCACAACATCCATCTCCCGAACTCTTTTCATCTTACAAAGCTGAAATTCTGTTCCCATTAAACAATGTCTCTATTCTTCTCTCCCTGAAATCTCTGGGAAGCGCATCCTACCTTCTGTCTCTATGAATTTGACTATTCTAGGTACCTAATATAAATGAAATTATACAACAGTTTTCCCTCTGTGGACTGGCTTATTTCACTTAGCATAATGTCCTTAAGGGTCATCCATGATATAGCACGTGTCAGAATTTCCTTCATTTTGGAGGTTGAATAATATTCTATTGCATGTAGATACCACTTTCTCTTTATCCATTCATCCATCAATGGACACCTATGTTGCTTCTATCTTTTGACTATTATAAATAGTGCTGCTATGAACGTCGGTGTACAAATATATCTTTGAGTCCCTGCTGTAAATTCTTTGGGGGTAAAAACTGTGTATGTTTTGGTATTGATTTTTCTATAATGATAGCTCCAAATTGGTATACTGCCTACTGCAGTATCAAGTGCGAGATTCTGAAAATGAGGGATCAAAGGTGTAACCGGTGAGGGGGAGACAATGTGATATCATAAAAGCTGCACAGGGCTTCCCTGGTGGCGCAGTGGTTGAGAGTCCGCCTGCCGATGCAGGGGACATGGGTTCGTGCCCCGGTCCAGGAAGATCCCACATGCCGTGGAGCGGCTGGGCCCGTGAGCCATGGCCGCTAAGCTTGTACGTCCGGAGCCTGTGCTCCGCAACGGGAGAAGCCACAACAGTGAAAGGCCCGTGTACTGCAAAAAAAAAAAAAAAAAGTTGCACAGAATGGAAGGTCAGACAGCATAGGTAAAAGTCTAGACCCAATTCTTTGTAGCTTTTTGATCTTGGGCAAGTTAACTTTTCTGAGTCTCAGTTTTCTCGTCTACAAAATGGGATTAGAATGCCTGTCCAGTGTACTCAACAAAACTGTTGTGAGGATCAAATGGGAAAATGCAATTAAAGTTCTTTGTAAATTTAAAAGCAAAATGTAAATATGTAATATTAGTTGATAATTTAGCAACTGTGTATATTTGAAAGCTCTCAGTGTTCATTAATATTCCTTTTGTCATATTTTAACAGATTTATCAATAATTTGTCATTATAATTGCCATGCAATAACTGCACATTTTTAAGGTGTCCAATTTACTAAGTTTTGGCATATGCATACTCCTATGAAACTGTCATTACAATCAAAAGTATGAACATATCCATCGCCTCCAAAAGCTTCCTCATCTCCTTCATAATCCCTCTGCCCTGCTCTTCCCACCTTCTACCGTCATCAGCAACTAATGATTGGCTTTCTGTCTCTATAGATTTGTTTGTATTTTCTAGAATTTCATATAAATGGAATTATTCATTGTGTACCCATTTGTCTCACAGGATGGGGTTGTAATGCCCTATTTCCCTTCTTACTCATTTAGATGATACTTTGTGACCCCATCTGACCCCACTGACTTCCTCAGAAAAGAAAACTAAGGGGAGATATAGGGGTCCAGAACATCCCGAGACAGACCATTAACACCCTATGTATTTATAGCCATATCACTTAAATGGCAAGAACACCTGAGTCATATTTTAAGAGAAAACTACTTTGAGATTAAAGGGAGAAAAGGAGATAAACTGACAAGAGTGCAAATGCGAAGGTACCAGAATGTTCATTGCAACTTGAAATAGCAAAAAAGTAACTGAAAAGAATTTAAGTGCTCATTAATAAATGACTGATTAAATAACTTACAACCACAGAAGGACATACTCTGCATTCATTTCTATTAAAAGATATCATAGGGCTTCCCTGGTGGTGCAGTGGTTGAGAGTCCACCTGCCAATGCAGGGGACACGGGTTCGTGCCCCGGTCCGGGGGGATCCCACATGCCGCAGAGTGGCTGGGCCCGTGAGCCATGGCCGCTGAGCCTGCACGTCCGGAGCCTGTGCTCCGCAACGGGAGAGGCCACAATAGTGAGAGGCCTGCGTACCGCAAAAAAAAAAAAAAAAGATATCATGACTTATTTTTAATAAAGCAAGCTGCAAAATAGTATGCATGATATGATTTAATCTATATGAAATTATCCACAGTAAAATCTCTACTAATGTAAGCTAACTACAAATGTAAAATGCATTCTGGAAGGATAACCACCCAAATGTTGATACTGGCTCTTCTTACAGTTGGGTGATGAGATTAGTGGTAGTGATGGTGAGGGGGTTTCTTTTTACTCTGTAGCACTTAAATTTTCTACAAAAACTAATATTTTCTTTGAAAACAGGAAAATCAATTTAACGAAGTAGTCCCTGAAAAGCATGAAAAAGTGTTGTTGTAACAGCCAGATCTATTCTCAGGCATTAAATTTAAAGACATAAGCATAGAAAAGTATTTACAAGGGATTATATATAAAAATATTAACAGCAATTATTTCTGGATGGTGGGATCACCAGATGGGTTTCTTTCACTTTTAAAATTTCTGTATGATAGACATTAAAAAAAAAAACAAAACCCTAACCCTGTATCAGTGATAATGATAAACATCTTCCATTTTGAAAGTAAAATAGCATGAAAGAGCATTCTAACCTGTATCTCAAGTCAGTACTGTATCTTTGGATTGTGGTAAAGGGAAAAAAATTTTTTTAACTACTTCTGATATAATAATGGATGTATCTGTGCCTCAAACTTCTATTTCTCTTAAGTATTTAAAGGATTCTCTAAATATAATGGTTATTTTTGTCACAGAAATGCCAGCAATTGTCACAGCATGGGAAATCAATATCAAACTCTCTAATTACTGCACTAAGAAACTCATTCATTGTAATGAATCCTCTACTGTTATTGAAGAACTAGTGAATTTAAGAAGAGAATCTATTCTTAGTCAGTTATTGACCCCAAACTGTCAAGTCATTTAGGACTAGAATATGGGGCAAATAAAGAAAACTTGTTAAAGAAGTTATGAGTATGAATAGCTATCCTCTACTTCATTTAAACTCATAAAAAGATTTTTTAATATATTAAACATGGAAAGACATTATAAAATGAATGAAAACACTCTGCCAGGCTGAAGAATTTGAAAAGGTGTATGACTAAATCAAGCTTTAGCTTCATTTTTTCCTGAATAAAGCATCAGGGAGGTAAAATTTTAAATCATCTTTTGGCAGATACAAAATTGAACAACTATATTAGAAAAATTTCCAGAACTTAATGATATATTCCTGAGAGTTATGAGGTATCTGAAAGATAATATCTTCAGGACAGGGACCATCCCTTAATTACCTGGAAATCTTAGCTTCTTGCTAGGGAGAACTGTTAAATGACTGCATAAATGAATGGTGAATTTATTGACTAAATATCTAATCTGCTGAATAGGTATTAGAGTGGAGTAGTGATATTGCCAATATTATTAAGGTGTTATCTCCTTCAGTCTACTCTAATAGAGCTATCATTCTTTCTATTCCATTGAAACTATTTCTGCCATGATTACCAATGGTCTCCAGTTTGCCAGATCCAATGGTCCTTATTTTACTCAAGTGTTTAATAGTTTTTGACAACTAAATGGCTCTTTCTTTCCTGAAATTATTTTCTTTGTTTCTATGATGCAATGTTATCCTGGTTTTGCTCTCAGTCTCCTTAGTTGGCGTCTCCTCTTCCAATGAATCTGTAAATACTAGTGGGCTTGGCAACCAACCTTGGCTCTTTCCCCTACTTCTCTCTTCTCATACCTCCTTGATTTCAACTACATACTGACTACTTCCTTATGTATCTTTACAGCTCTGATCTCTTTCCTGTATTCTAAACTCAGATACCCAGCTTCTACTTGACATCTCCAGCTAGACTTATAATAAGCATTTCAAATTTAACATATGCCCTAAAGAAAACTTCTGATTTCTGACTCTGCCTCCAACCAAAACTACCCTTATTCCCAACAAAAGACACCACCCTCCACCTAATTTCTTGAACCGAAAATGTAGGAATCATCTTTGATTCTTTACTTTCCCTCATTGTCTCACAACCAACCCACCTTCAATTCATGTTAGAATTGAAAACGTATACTAAGTTCTCTCTTGACTCTCTGCCTCCAAACTATCACTTTAGTTAAAGCCATCGTATTTCTCCTACACTGAAACAACAGTCTACTAATTGGTGCCCTTGTTTCCACTCCTTCCATCCACTTTTTTTTTTTTTTTTTTGGCGGTATGCGGGCCTCTCACCGCTGTGGCCTCTCCCGTTGCAGAGCATAGGCTCCGGACGCGCAGGCCCAGCGGCCACGGCCCACGGGCCCAGCCGCTCCGCGGCACGTGGGATCCTCCCGGACCGGGGCATGAACCCGCGTCCCCTGCATCGGCAGGCGGACTCCCAACCACTACGCCACCAGGGAAGCCCCTTCCATCCACTTTTATCCCGACCTATTTTCCATAAAGGAAGAATAGCATTGTAAAGATTTGAATTAGGTATTGTTGCTCTGCTTAAAACTTGCTATGATCTTCTACTTCACTTACAATAAAGTAAAAGCATCTTACCAAAACTCAGAAGATCCTACATGATCTTGATTCTGCCTACCTTCCCAGCCTCATCTTCTATAATTATCTGCTTACTATGTTCTTTAAACCCATTGGACCACTCTGTTCATCACATTTGCCAAATGTGATCCCACCAAAGAATTTTGCCTTTGCTAACATCTCTCTATATAATATGCTCTCTTCCACCACTTCCCTTTTCAGGATAGGCCTCTATCTAATAATTAGATAATAATTAGTTTAGATGTTACATTCTCAAAAAGCCTCCATGACTAGAATGAAAGCTCCATGAGAGCCAGAATTATAACAAGTTCCTATTCCATTTCCATTAAATTGGTGAACTTTATCATATTTATTTACAAGAAAGCTTCATACGAAAGAGAAAAGTCTTTGAGCTTTCATTCATTCAATATTTATTTATTTCCAGGCACTGTGCTAGGCACCGAGTATATGGCAGTGAATAAAACAGACTTGATAATTATGGCTTTCGCGATGCTTATATGTAGACACAGATATAGAAGGGTATAGATATAAAACACACACACACACAAATATAATTACCAAGTGTGATTGTTATTATGAAGGAAAATAATAGGGTCTATGAGAGAGAGAATAACTCTGGATGAGGAGGAGATGAGATCATTTAAATTGGCAGGGTCAGAAAAGTCTTCTATGATTAAATGAAATTTCAATTTAGATCTGAGAAATAAGTAGGAGTCAGAGGAATAAATAGACATGTAGATTGAGGGTCCAGTAAGGCAATTACTGGGGCTTTACAAAAATCTTATGACAAAATTTCATATTAAAAGCTATGATTCATACAATTTAGTGGAGATAATTAATTCTAATTAATTAACTTTCTTATTCTTAGCTTAGGTGTCTTTGCTCCCAAGGTGACTTCACTGTGATTCTTCCACTGGAATTTGCCACAAACTCCACACAGCATCTTTGTGGCCTACCATAGAGTCTGGCAGATTTTACTGCCTTCATGGCAGGACTTCATGAACCACCATCTGGTTCTGTTGCAGATTTTCCTATTCTGGGCCCAACTGAAAGATGGTAGTTTTTTTGTTTTTGTTTTTACATTTATAGTATGTGGGCCTGAGCAGTATTCTTAGGTATCAAAATGCTACTTCCAGAACCCAGAGTGTCTTGCCAGGCATTGGGCTTCCTCCTTTGTGGGAGAAGATGCACCATGTCATCATTTGTTTTTACTTATGGAAGAGATGTCCCCCTGTCCCCCTGACAACTGCCCTACATTTTTTCAGATGTGGCAAGCCATTGAATATTTGTAGGACTATCTCCTATTCGCTGGAGAGATTAAAGTAAGAATAAATAAAAGTATTAAGAAAAGGAGAAAATAACTTTTAAAACTACTTAGTCATATGGAAAAATTGCTATGTTAGCACAGTAATTGAATTGTCAGTGTAAAATGTCATTTACACTGATTACAACTCTAAAGTATGGTGTATGAAGACAAACACTGGATGGTAAAATATGACGAACAGATTATTTAGGGAGGGTAATTGTGGCTTATTTCCCCCTAATATTTCTTTAATTTCTTCTAAAACCAAAGAAGAAAATACCTTCCAAATACATGTCTTTGTCAAAGCAGCAGCAAGGGCCTCACACATTAAGTTTTGTGAATTATATTCTTGCTAGGCTAGTCCATATTTCTTTTATTTATCTCTTTCTTTACCAATTCACAATACTTGTGCTTCCTTTATTAATTTGCAGTATTATAATAGCACTTTACAGGTCCTATGACTTTTCTGATTCGCCGTTGGCTTGTTTTGTTTTGTTACATGTCATTTTTGGGAGCTGGTCAAGACTTGGAGGAGGTAAGGAGACAAAGACTCCTTCATTTTCTCTTTGTTTTTTGTACCTGCCTTAAATCTCTATAAAATGCCTGCATGTAAGTGTCAAAGTCATTTCATTATCTATGATTTGCTAGAGGTTTCTTTTTGCTCCTGACACCACTAGTCTAATGAATCAGCTACATTCTATATCTCCAGGTGCTAAAGATACTGGTTTTGTGAATTGACCCTGTGCCATTTGCCTGGGGAAGATCCTCCCAGAGATTCTGGGACCATATGGCCAGGCTGGGGCACAGGTTGAAGGAATTAACTCTTGCAGAGAACCCTTAGATGACCCCAGTGATGTTCATCCATGAAACAAACCCTTTAGTCAGGTTGTTAGAAACCTCACTCACCACCTGTGATCACGTGATGATGATGTGACAAAAATTATATGACGGCATAGTAAGTGCTGAATAATGACCTGGAACCTCCTGGCTGTGAGGCATATGGTATTAACCTTAACGCTTACAAACTCAAAATGTGACACAATGAATTTCATAAAATGCTAAGCAATTTTAAATGCCCAGATTATCCCAGAATCAGGTCCTCTCATTGACTGGACTCAGAAATGACTTTAGTCAAATGGAAGGGGGAGGCTGGAGGAGATTGGTCTAATGTTTGCATCTCTGTGCTGAGACTGCTTGCTGTTGATTCTGCTCTGACCTAGGTACCTTAGTTTCCCAAACCTGATCTTACTTCCCTATAAATTAAAAGGAAAATTTAAGAAAAAATATTGAGTATCTACCATGTTACAATGACTACTAAGTGCATATTTCATATAATGTTATTTTCATCACATTCCTATCTGCTTGGCTTCATAACATCCCTGCTGGTGGTGAAAATGAAAGACTTAGACATTGGTTAGAGTTTTCTAAGTAAGTGCAGAGCTGGGATTTGAACTCAGAGCTCTCTGACTCCAAAACTGAACATTTGACATGCTGTGTCCTCTTCTACAGCAAGAACTATACCCTTGTTAGGTGTCTCTGAGCATAGGTCTCTGGTCAATCTGAACGTTCTCTGTTGAAGGATGCTCACACAGTTGTTACAAGGATTTAAGATCACATGTCTGTGTTGGGCCCATTTTGCTTCCAGATACAAAATCCTCTATCAACCTCCCTTTGGAGGGATGGGATGGGTAACCAAGGCAGTGGGGATTTCACAGGCCTTGCCACATAGAGGCAGTGTCTCTTACTCAGGTCTCTGGTGCTCCTAGCGTCAAAGGAGTATGCTGAGTCCACAAAGGACAAGCAATGGTGGGGATCCAGCTAACAAGCAGTAAGTCAGAAAAGACACAAAAACATGGGAAAGGGCCAGGATCATACATTGAGAATTGGAGGACAGAGACAAAGAATCATAGAAATATGACACCAAGAACACAGAGGGTCAAGTTCAATGGGTAAAGGAAGTTATCCTAAAGTAAATACCTGAGACAGATGTCTTTGCTGGCAACTTGCTTTTACCTTCTCTGTAACATGATACATGAAAGAGCTAGCTACATTTAAAAAAAGTTTAATTGTGATTTAAAAATCACATAACAAAATTTAACACCTTACTCATTCTTAAGTGTATAGTTCAATAGAGTTAAGTATGTCCACATTTTTTTTTAATTGGAGTGTAATTGCTTTACAATGTTGTGTCAGTTTCTGCTGTATGATGAAGTGAATCAGCTATATGTATACCTATATCCCCTCCCTCTTGGACCTCCCTCTCCCTCTTTCCCCCATATCTAGGTCATCACAGAGCACCGGGCCGAGCTCCCTGTGCTATACAGCAGGTTCCCACTAGCTATCTATTTTACATGTGGTAGTGTATTTATGTCAAACCTAATCTCCCTATTTGCCCCATCCTCCCCTTCTCCCACTGTGTCCACATGTCCATTCCCTACATCTATGTCTCTATTCCTGCCCTACAAATAGGTTTGCGGCAGATCTCTAGAACTAACTTTTTTATCTTGCAAAACTAAAACTCTACACCTATTGAACAGTAACTCCCTATTTCCCCCTCCCCCAACCTACCATTCTACTCTTTGTTTCTATGAGTTTGACTACTTTAGGTACCTCATAAAAGTGGAATGTTACAGTATTTGTCTTTCTGTGAATGGCTTATTTCACTTAGCATAATGTCCTCAAGTTTCATCCATGTTGTAGCATGTGGCAGAATCTTCTTTTTTAAGCCTCGATAATATTCCATTGTATGTATAAACCACTTTTTCTTTATCCATTCATCCATTAATGGACATCTGGTTTGCTTCCAAATTTTGGCTATTGTGAATAATGTTGCAGTGAACATGGGTGTGCAAAAACCTGCTACATTTTAAAGACAATGAAGGGTGAGCATCTAATTTCAGAAAGAGCAAACAGCAGGGCTCACGTCCACCTGACCACTGACACAGGATAAGCACAGAATGTATCTTCAAGAATCTGAAGAAAGTTATCCCTAAGAAACTAGGCAGACAGGGGAACACACTGATCAGTCAGTATATACTCTATACATATTGACTGGTTATGCATCAGACCCTGTGCTAGGCATTAGATATATAGGAATAAACTGGATTCATAAATTCTTTGACTTCACGTTTCTTAAAGTCTGGGGGTGGAGTCAGAGGGACCTCTCCAGGTAGGACTAAAATAGTTCTCTTTTCCCTCTGCCTTTAACACATCCATATCTATTTCATGGCATATGCTAAACTGTTAGGATTATTATAGCTGAAAATTGGTCCATTTTGTAAAACTTTTATTGAGGTAAACTTGATATAAAATGAAATTCACAGATCTTAACTGTAAAATATGATGAATATAAATAAATGTGTATACCCACCTAATTATCATTTCAATTAAAATACAGAACACTTTCATTGCACATTTATTATTTTGATGTGTTCCTGATGAACTGACCCCACTATCCTTATTAAATACCCTGTTTATTTCAGGTAATACTCCTTGTCTTAAAGCTTGGTTTGACAAGTTTGGTTAATTATAAATTATGTAGGATGGCTAGGATAGGCTCTCAGTATTCATCTCACAACTAAGTATTTAACTCAGGCCAACTGACCTAAGCACAGCAGACCAAATACCCAGGAGGAGAATGATCTGGGAAACTCTTTCCCTTACCATAGGTAAAGTTAAGAATCTTCGTGTGCCTTTTCCAATCCCTCCTTCAATTCTTCAATTTCACTTTCTGTCCCGTGCCTTTATGGCTCTAGGCTGCCTACTTCCCTTTGTGTATTCAACCCCATACTCGGTTTGATAGTTGAGATGGTGTCTCTGACTTTGTTTTCATCCCTAAACATGATAATTTGTACCCTTTAAGCTCAGTTGGCTTCTGGTTTCTCTAGGTAATTGCTCTGCCAGATTCAGCCTTTGCTTGTGATAGCAAACTAGTACTGATGCAAATAGACAATGCAGCTTCAGCAGGACCCCTGGGAGGAAGGACTGCTGCTAGAGACATTCAGCCCTCAGTTTTGGTGAAGAAGCACATGGACAATCTTTATCCCAGGCTTTATTTAGTTACAGTCCAAATTTAAGCACACACCCCAGTTTCCATGATTAGCTCTGAGTGTTTCCCAAGCTTCTCTTAGAAACACATCTATAAACCTACTTTTAGGCTTGATCACTTCTGTTCCTGCCTCTCTTATCCAATTTGTTGTTGATTCTTAGTAAACTCTTTCAGAGGGTGATTTTATGTCTAAGTTCTCAGGGTAATTTATTTCATTTCACAATAAACAAGTATTTTAGGGACTTCTACTTTGCTAGCCATTCTGCTAAACAAAAAGTTCAACAGTTAAAAGATATACATGTAAACAATCATTGTAATGAACTTTGAAAAGTCCTTTATGAGATAAACATTAAGATGGACTGATCTGGATAAGCATTAAAACTTTTTAGTGATGCAACTTGCAGCTTCCCAAGGAGCCTAATACAGCATGTAATCAATATAAAAGGACAATGCCAGAAGTTCCTAAAGAATATACAAAGGTGATCTAAGGAGTACATAATTCAAAACTTCCACAAGACTCTTCAGCATTCTATGAGTGTGAAATATACCACTAATGGACAGAAATAAACACATCTAAACCTGTTTATGTTATTTTTCTTCGGGAATCCAAAGCTGCAAGACAGAAACTGTACATGTAAGGAATGGCTTTAGAACATTTTCTCACACCACATACAAAAGTAAACTCAAAATGGATTTAAGAATTAAAGGTAAGAGCTGAAACTATAAAACTCCTAGAAGAAAACACATAGGCAATACACTCTCTGACATCAGTCTTCGCAATAGTTTTTTGGATGTCTCCTCGGGCAAGGGAAACAAAAGCAAAAATAAACAAAAGGGACCTAGTCAAACTTAAAATCTTTTGCACAGTGAAGGAAACCATCAACAAAATGAAAAGAAAACCTACTGACCAGGAGAAGATATTTGCAAATAATATATCGGATAAAAGGTTAATATTCAAGCAATTATACTCCAATAAAGGTGTTAAAAAAAAAAAAGAATCCGGCCACTGCAGGGAACACGGGTTCGAGCCCTGGTCTGGGAAGATCCCACATACCGCCGAGTGACTAAGCTCATGCACCACAACTACTGAGGCTGCGCTCTAGAGCCCGTGCTCGGCAACAAGAGAAGCCACCAAGATGAGAAGCCTGAACGCCGCAATGAAGAGTAGCCCCGACTCACCACAACTAGAAAAGCCCGTGTGTGCAGCAATGAAGACCCAATGCAGCCAAAATTAAATAAAATAAATTAAAAAATAATAATAAAATAAAAAGGCCTCCCAGACCATTAAAAGAAAAAAAAAAAAAGGCAGAAGACCTGAATAGACATTTTTCCAAAGAAGACATGCAGATGCTCAACAGATACTTGAAAAGATGCTTAACAACACTTAAGATATACTTAACAAATATCACATTTCCCTCGTGATATTTGCATATCACGAGGGAAATGCAAATCAAAACCACAATGAGATATCACCTCACACCTGTCAGAATGGCTGTCATCAAAAAGACAAGAAATAACAAGTGTTGGCAAGGATGTGGAGAAAAGGTAACTCTAGTACATTGTTGATGGAAATGTGAATAGTTACAGCCACTATGGAAAACAGAATGAATGTTCCTCAAAAAATTAAAAATAGAACTATCATTTGATCCAGAAATTCCACTCCTGGGTATATATCCAAAGAAAACAAACACGCTAATTTGAAATGATATATGCACCCCAATGTTCATAGCAGCCTTATTTAAAATAGCGAAGATATGGAATCAACCTAAGTGTCCATCAACAGATGAACGGCTAAAGAATATACATAAAACTCAGCCATAACAAAGAATGAAATTTTGCCGTTTGTGAAAACATGGATGGGTATTATGCTTAGTGAAATAAGTCAGACAGAGAAAGACAAATACTGTAATGTTTTCCCTTATATGTGGAATCTAAAAAATGAAACAAATCAACAGATATAACAGAAACAGACTCATAGATACAGAGAACAAACTAGCGTTTACCTGAGGGAAAGGAGTGGGTGGAGGTCAAGGGTGAAAGGTGAAAGGGATTAAGAGGTACAAACTACTAGGAATAAAATAAATAAGTAACAAGGATGTAATGTACAGCACAGGGAATAAGCCAATTCTTAAAAATAACTTTATATGGTGTATAACCTATAAAAATATTGAATAACTACTATAATACTGTAAATCAACTATTTTTCAATTTCAAAAGAAAGGAATGGCTTTGTGTTCTTGAAGTTGCTAATTTGAAACTGCTTAGAGTTCCTTTACTCTGGAAGAGTGTGATGATGCATGTGATTAAAATTCTGCAGTTCTTCTGAGTGTCTCTGTGAAATCATAAAATATACAAGGATGCTTCGTGTATATTGAAATAATTGTTCTTAAGCAGACTGAATTACTTTGAGCAGGTCAAATGTGAAACCCAATTCTTTTCAGAAACACCACCAAGTAACTCCAAAGAAATACAATGTCTACCAGTTCCCCGTCAACCTCTAACTACACATTATTGTGGCATGCATTTTCTGTTATACAAGTTTATGATTTCTGTTTTACTCTGAGATAATAGTTGTAGCTTATGGGCAATGCCACACTCCTGAGGGAAGGATTAGCTCTTGAGGAAGAAACTAGGACAGACAAGTATATCCTTAGAGAGGCAATAGGAAATTCCTAACCATAACATGCACAAAAATCTTAGAGGGAAAAAATTGTAACTCTAAGGACGAAAGTGAAAAAATTGACAGACATATGCAAAGTCATTGTCATATATTTTGAAACATCATTTTTCTATTCATTCTCAAAAGGGAGAAAAATCACATTTCTTGATCAAAACAGAAAAAAGAAATATGACAATTCTACTACCCATCTCTTGGGGGATAACTGTGCACTTGGATATATCTTGTGAGGTCTGTGTATAAGTAGTGAAAGGAGGAGAAACTGTAGAGATGGGCAGTAATCAGATCACTATGACCAGATTTGCTAGCCTACGGAGTTTGGATTGTAGGTAAGGGCATTACTGGCATGGCCAACTTGTGTTTCAGACTCTTTCAAGGTGGATTGATTGGGTGAGAATCTACAAACAGTAAGAAAGATGTGTAATGTCTAGATGAGGAAATCTGAGGGGCTACTTTAATGAGAGAAGAAAGTAAGGGGATAAAAAAGGTGTGGACAGGGAGGGGAGGCTGATGGAGTGAGCACAAAGCTAACTGAGAGGTATTTGAAACCATTCTTCCAGTGCTGCACTTAAGAATTGGCATTTAAGCAATAGTATTACGTGTCAGTCTTATGCTCTGTACTCAGGCCAGCGGGCTCATATTCTTTTTTATGATACTTAGCAGATTCTAAGTGAATCCAACTCTTCTCATTAGAAATAAATTTTGAAATAGGAAAATAGGAAAAATAATAGTTTAACTGGAGGAAATATCACCATTCGTAATCATTTTTTCATTGTCTTTAGTCTAAGGCTATTAACGAATTTATTACTCAGTAATGATTCCTTTTTGCTCTTCATTCAATCATCTACTGTTGAACACTTTCTAGTCCCTATGTAACTCTTGGGGGTGATGGAAATTGGTAGATATCATTAATCTTTGGATATGGTCAAATATCTTAAATAATATTACTAAAATACTTCCCACAAAATACAAAAGATAATAACTATTCCCTATTCTGTTAACGTTCCAAACATAACAAGAGTTTAAACTGGAACTCAGATTAAAGTCTCACCTGGGAGTGCACTATTTAGTTCAGTTTGTGGGATAATGTATTTTCAAATGCATTATATTTAAGAGAAACATAATAGTATGGATTTATAATAAGTTAATGAAAATGTTAGACTTTCATATGTTTGCATTCTGGAAATATTTTGGCAGTCTTAAAATGTCTATTCTGAAATATATGATATATGCAAAAATATTTATAATTTGTAGATACAGAAAAAAAATTGTAAATAAAACCCCACCAATCCAAAATTAGCAGGTGAATTTATCAAGGTCACTGATACAAGGTCAACATAAAAGTCAATTGTGTTTCTAGATACTAATAACAAATATTTGGAAAAGTAATAAAAATATAATTTAATTCACAACAGCATCAAAAACTCAAATTCCAAATATCATACAATATTTAAGAATCCTTTATCAAAAAATACTAACAACACATTGCTGAAAAAAAGTAAAGATTATCTAAATAAATGGAGATATGGGTCATGTCTGTGGATTGGAAGATTCAGTATTAAGATGTAACTCTCTCCCAGTTGATCTGCAGCTTGGATGCAATCACAACAAAATTCCCAATAGAATGTTTTGTACAAGTTGACATGTTGGTTCTTCTTACATTGGGTTTCATATCCTGTTGTTTTTCTAGATTCTTAAGGTGGCCTCTCAGATCATTAATTTGAGATCTTTCAGAATATAATCAATTTTGGTACATATTCTGCATGCACTTGAGAAGAACGTGTATTCTGGTATTAATGAATGGACTGTTCTATAATTTTGTATTAGGTAAAATTGATTGATACTATTCAAATCTTTTATATCCTTACTGATCTTACCTTTGCTTATTCTATGAATTATTGAACTCCCTGGTTACAACTGTAGATTTGTCTATTTAGTCTTTCAGTTTTTGCTTCATTATTCCAAGGCTCTGTTTTTTGGTGCATAAGTGGTATCCTTTGACTTCTATATATTTTGGATGCTCTAGTTAATGATTTTATTATACCTTCTCCTTTCTCCCCTCCTTCTCCAGTTTTTAAGTTGTTATTTCCTCATCATCCAAACTTATAACAGTCACATATATTCTTCTTCTCTTGGTCTTACATCTTGTATTTGTCTTGGGTCTAAAAATATATATATTCAAAGCTGACAATCTGACAATAAGCCCGTTTGATAGTTTTCCCAGTCTTTTTGTTTTGTTTTGTTTTTTGGTTGGATGTAGCTCTTTCCTTATAAAGGTTCATGAGTGTTTTTCTCTGAGTGCTTGTATATTTAAAATATTTTTCTAAATCTTAACACTTGAAGAACAGTTTGGCTAGGTATAAGATAATTGGCTCACAATTTCTTGCTGAGAGTTTTCTAAAAATAAAATTTCAGCTTTGCTTTGCTTTGTATGTTGCTGTTTGTAAGTCCAGTTCCAAACTGTTTGCTTTCTATGATGATTTTGTTCACTTAACTTTAAGATCCACATTTTTAGCAGGATGCGTTAGAGTTAACTGTTCCTGGTAAATTTTCTCAGATTACACACTGGGCTGTGTATGTATAGAGATTCAGATTTTCCTTTATTTTTGGAATATTTTCTTGGACTACAGATTTAAACATTAGTTTTATTGTGTTGTTTCATTTTTCTTCAAGGATTCATTTTTAAATATGTTGGAACTTATTCTTCCATCTTTTATTACTATCCTCTATTTTATTTCATCTCTGAAATCTCATTGTATGTTTAATAAAATCTACTCTCTCTAGTACACCTTGTAATTTATTCTTAATTTCTTAGAGATTAATTTTTTTTCTTAATTTTTTTAAGGCATTCAACAAACCTTTCTTTCTGCTCTTTTCTGTTATTTTCTGTAAATTTTTTGGTTATGCATTTCTTCTTATTTGCACATAATTTTGTTTCAGAATGTTCAATTTAGTTGAAATGTTATGCCTTTCTCTGATTTGTGGTCAGTATTTTGGGAAGAATTTTCATTAGCTTAAATGTTTTGATTTGAATTGTTTTCTCCTTATGTTAACTTTATATGTATGTACTCTGCTATTTTCTGCTAATTTTTAAATAACTTATATTCCCCAGAACAGAAGTGTCATGTGTATGTAGATAAGAGGTGTAGAGAGGAGACCTTCAAGATGGCAGAGGAGTAAGATGTGGAGATCACCTTCCTCCCCACAAATACATCAAAAATACATTTACATGCGGAACAACTCTTACAGAACACCTATTGAACGCTGGCAGAAGACCTCAGACTTCCCAAAAGGCAAGAAACTCCCCACGTACCTGGGTAGGGCAAAAGAAAAAACAGAGACAAAAGAATAGGGACGGGACCTCCCTCCCTCCCTCTCTCTCTCCCTCTCTTCCCCCCTTCCTCCCTTCCTTTTCTTCCTTCCTTCCTTCCTCTCTCCCTCTCTCCCTCCCTCCCTCCCTCCCTCTCTCTCTCTCTCTCTCTCTCTCTCTCTCTTTCTTTCTTTCTTTCTCCATTTTCTTCTGAGCCATGTGGCTGACAGGGTCTTGGTGCTCCAGCTGGGTGTTAGGCCTGTGTCTCTGAGGTGGGAGAGCTGAGTTCAGGACATTGACCCATCAGAGAGCTCCTGGCTCCACATAATGTCAAAAGGCAAAAGCTCTCCCAGAGCTCTCCATCTCAATGCTAAGACCCAGCTCCACTCAATAACCAGAAAGCTACAGTACTGGACATCCTATGCCAAACAACTAGCAAGACAGGAACACAACCCACCCATTAGCAGAGAGGCTGCCTAAAATCATAATAAGGTTGCAGACACCCCAAAACACACCACCAGATGCAGACCTGCCCCACCAGAAAGACAAGATCCAGCCTCATCCACCAGAACACAGGCACCAGTCCCCTCCACCAGGAAGCCTACACAATCCACTGAACCAACCATATCCACTGGGGCACCAACCATATCCATTGGGGCAGAAACCAAAAACAACGGGAACAACAAACCTGCAGGCTGAGAAAAGGAGACCCCAAGCACAGTAAGTTAAGCAAAATGAAAAGACAGAGAAACACACAGCAGATGAAGGAGCAAGGTAAAAACCCACCAGACTAAACAAATGAAGAGGAAATAGGCAGTCTACCTGAAAAAGAATTCAGAGTAATGATAGTAAAAATGATTCAAAATCTTGGAAGTAGAACAGAGAAAACACAAGAAACATTTAACAAGGACCTAGAAGAATTAAAGAGCAAACAAACAATAATGAACAACCCAATAAATGAAATTAAAAATTCTCTAGAAGGGATCAGTAGCAGAATAACTGAGACAGAAGAACGGATAAGTAACCTAGAAGATAAAATAGTGGAAATAACTACTGCAGAGCAGAATAAAGAAAAATAAAGAATGAAAAGAATTGAGGACAGTCTCAGTGACCTCTGGGACAACACTAAATGCACCAACATTCAAATTATAGGGGTCCCAGAAGAAGAAGAGAAAAAGAAAGGGTCTGAGAAAATATTTGAAGAGATTATATTTGAAAACTTCCCTAATATTGGAAAGGAAATAGTCAATCAAGTCCAGGAAATGCAGAGAGTCCCATACAGGATAAATCCAAGGAGAAACACGCTGAGACACATATTAATCAAACTATCAAAAAATAAATACAAAGAAAAAATATCAAAAGCAGCAAGGGATAAACAACAAATAACATACAAGGGAATCCCCATAAGGTTAACAGCTGATCTTTCAGCAGAAACTCTGCAAGCCGGATGAGAATGGCAGGACATATTTAAGGTGATGAAAGGGAAAAAACTACAACCAAGATTACTCTACCCAGCAAGGATCTCATTCAGATTCGATGGAGAAATTAAAACCTTTACAGGCAAGCCAAAGCTAAGAGAATTCAGCACCATCAAACCATCTTTACAACAAATGCTGAAGGAACTTCTCTGTGCTCTGTGCTCTGTGATCACCTAGAGGGGTGGGGTAGGGAGGGTGGAAGGGAGACACAAGAGGGAGGAGATACGGGGATATATGTATATGTACAGCTGATTCACTTTGTTATAAGGCAGAAACTAACACACCATTGTAAAACAATTATATTCCAATAAAGATGTTAAAAAAATAACAAAGGCAAAAAAAAAAAGAGTGTAGCATTTGGATGGTTTCCTTGGTTTATTTGTTCAGGAGATTCCTCTTCTTTTGGTACAGTGAAATGTTTTTTTTTTTTTTTTTTTTTCCTAGTTGGATGCCTTTTTGTGCACTGGAAGGGTTGATGCTTCTGGATTTTGATACACATTTCTTTCTGTAGGACACTTAATTTGTAACGCTTGCTTAGTTCTTTCACTCTACCACTTGGCCTCCAAGAATTGCTCTTTCCCCTAGAAGTGGTGTTTTCCCAAGACTGCTGTCTCCAGTCTTATCTGATTTGAGGTCTTGAGTGTATTCTCAGTATTTCTGGGTGGGATTCACCTGTCTTTTTTTCTTGCCAGTATTCTCCTTTCTCTCAGCTTCAAGATGAACTATGAAGAAGGCCCTGAAATTTTCAAATGCATGTTTATATACCTACATACAAATTGTATTTTTATACAATTCTTTCTTAGTTAAGCTGTACATGTAGGCCATAGGTAGTTTTATTTGTTCTTGTTGATCTGTATGTTTTTTTGAGAATATGGAAAGATCCAGATTAAGATGACTGCCATTATTCTATGTGAACCTAAAAGTTCTAAAGTAGTATTTTTACTATGAAATTCACACCTAATGATGTGATCATGCAATTTCACAAGTAACAATGCTTATTGATCTTTTTGTTGAAAAAATAATGGATCCTTGGAGCCATCACATCTGTTTTAATACCTTGGTTATATTGCTTACTGTCTATGTCAGCTTAACCTTCATGTCTTCATCTATAAAAAGCAAATAATTATCTCAACGGCTATTGTTAAAGCTAAATGATATAATAAATATAGTGCACTTAAGCAGTGCAGGGCAGTATGGGATATTTCCTTTCCCATTTAGAGAGCACAGACTTAATAATAAATGCACCTGCTAAGTGGAATCAAGAAAGGATAGCTTACAATGGATTGGGGAATATGATTTAAAAAGATATTATCAATATCTGTCATTACACACAGCTACTGTTATCCATGACGAGAGCCCTGTCACTTTAGCTACACTTGTAATGGAGGTCATTCTGTTGATGAAATCAACGGCTGCCAGGTGGATTAAGATATTTATTAATTTGCTTTCGATGGACAAACAATCATGATGGCAGATTAGAATATTATGGGAAAACATGTCCTTGCTCCAATGAACGGTCTCCTTGAAATTGCTTTTCAAATTTACTGTTGTTCAAATACAGTAGTTCTGTTCTGAAAGTCTGACATGAAATGTGTTATCAGAAAAGAAATGATTTCTTAACCACCTTCCCTCACAAGTAGATAGGTAATAAGATGGTAGGAAGTGTAGAGGAAATCATGTTTTGTCCTTTGGGATTCTTCACGAGTCAATGCTTTTCTAGCAGTATCAGTTTTAAGAATTAACTTTTTCTCCTTATTGCACTAACAACATCAACCCAAATTAGAAAGGAAGAAAATCATTCAATAACCCCTGTAGCCCAATAACTCAGGCAGTTTACCTGTTTCCTTCATGTTTTGGAACTATGTATATACATTTTAAATGTAAAGATTGTAGCATAGACTCACTTTGTAGTTGTCTTTACAAAGTGGTTCATAAGCACACTCTAATTAGAATGATGTTAACAATCTGAGTATACATGGACAAGCCTGAGAAAATAGCAAAAATGTTTAGGAAGATGTAATAATGAGTAATTTCCCCCCATTTTTTCAAATATGCTCTAATAATGTTACATTTCATTTCCTTGTAACTATATACTAACAGCTAACATACGTTTAGTTTGCCTTAGTGCTAGACAATATTTTTAATGTTTTAAATAAAATGTCTTGTTTAATTATTAAATTTTTGAAGATGAAGAAAGTGAATCACAAAGAAGCAAAGTAATTTGATTGGGGTCATACTTCTAAGAGCAATTTTCCATAAATGGGATACTTATTAGAATTTATAATTATGTTAATTGTTGCATCTTAATAAATCATAATATATGTAATATTTCCCTACTGTTGATATTAGGTTGTCTTCTACTCTAAATGACAGAGAGACAAGCATCTGCTGTGTCAAGGTCTGAGTATCATTTGTGAGTTGTTGTTATGCAGAACCGGTGTAGGGGTAATAATAATAAGGAATAGCATTTATTGACTACCTACACTGTGCCAGCCACTGAAACACAATGGCATAAGTACTATTATTATCCTTATTTAGCTGAGGAGAGACATGAAGCGCAGAAAATTTAAGTAACTTGCCCAAGGTCATACAGCTAATAAGTGATACAGCTGAGCAATGAACCATGCCAGAGAATAATCTCTTAATCACTATACTCTACCACCTATTCTTTAGGTGGTAGCAACTTTATACGAGTAGGGCTATTCCGTTAATCCAGAAGCTTGACCATGTAACTTATGCTTTGTAATGCTAACCTCATATATAATGTGAGCCTCATATATAATTTAAATTTTCTGATAGATTCACTAAAGAAAGTTCAGAAAAAGGTAAATTAATTTTACTAATGTCCTTTATTTAAACCAATCTATCCAAAATATTATCATTCCAACAAATGACCAACATAAAAATCATCAGTGATATTTTACATTCATTTTTTCGTGTGCTGTCTTAAAACTCCCAGTGTGTATTTTACACTTACTGCATCTCTCAATTCAGACCAGCCACATCTTAAATGCTCCTTAGCCATCTGTGGCTGTTGTATGGGATGGGTAGCTCCAGATGGTAGACAGACTCACTGTTTCATGCAGCCTATTAATCATTGATCGAAATTTCCAAGTCTTGTTATTTCTTTGTTACTCTATGAATTCATGAATATGTGACGTTTCCTTAATGAGATGATAAAAAGAGTGACATCTCATTTATACGACTCTATTAAGGAACAAAGTAGGAGGAATATACCATTTTAGGCATCTAGTGTATTATCTTTACAATTTGAGAGACTCACTTTTTGTATCTTGGAATCAAATTTGTCTTTTATTGCTTGAAATTTAAAAGAAAAGGTTGAATTCTCAAAGCAAATTCACACAAATCACAGATCATAACTGCATCAAAACGTACTAAACATAAGCAAAAAATATAAGCACAAAGAAGCCACAAACTTAATAGGAGGCTCTAGAAGGTCCTGAATCTACCAGACAAGGCTCTGTGAAGTCCCCTTTCCTACACCAAGACGTGCTCTGGTTCAGAGGGATGAGCACCAACAGCATGTAGTTCAGACTGGCACAGAGGAGGGCCATTCAAGTTTGGGGTTTTTTAGCTTCTATATTCTGTTAGGTTGGTAGAGAGCCTCTGTATCCGCATTCCATAAATCCGTAAAATTCTAGGCTTAATTAAAATAAGCTATCCAGAGAGATCAGGTATATTTTGCAAAAAGATTCTTAGGTAAGAACTTATCTTCTTGCTAGTGGATCTCATCAGAGTGTTTACAAGGATACTGGGTAAGAACCATAATGCCTTCATGTTCCAGAGGAGGGATGGGAAGAATTAAAACCCTTGTTAATTCTTTTCTCTCAGTGCCCATTATTGGTGAGGCTGATGGCACCAAATACCTGCAAAATGTCCAGCGCTGGTCAGGACCAAGACGGAGTTGGGGCAGAACTGAGGCTTTTACCCATTTATCTTCCCTGCAACTCGAGTAATGTGGCCATCTTTGACTTTGATTTTGGTCACTTCAGATAAAGTTTCAACGTGTGTGTGTGTGTGTGTGTGTGTGTGTGTGTGTGTGTATGAGAGAGAATGAATAGACCAAGGACTTCTTAAAAATCAAACAGACAGGCAATTGTCATGAAAGATCTTTTTTATTAGGATGGAACATTTTTCTTATAGACACAACCATAAAATATTTATACTTCTGACCACAAAAGGAAAATGAAAAGAGACAATGTTATTATAGTTTTTACTTAATACCCCATTCATGGTAAATTTATTATTTTACTAGGCAGCCCATTCTCCCTTGGACCAACTATATATTATAGATTGAGCATAAATCATTTATCTTTCACTTCAGCCACTAGGCTCTCATTTTGTCTTCCAGAGTTATACCATTCTAAATCAAATCTCTAGACCACATTAATTTTTGTGAAGATTCATGGTATGTATGGTGGAAAGAACACCGAACTAGGAGTCAAGAGACGTGGGTTACTGTTGCAACTCTACCACTAACTGGCTTTTTAATCTCAATATCCCTTTCTTCTTTTTCTGGTAGCTAAAAAATTGTAGGGTGGTGGTGATAAACTAAATGACTACCAAACCTCTCCACATCTTTTTTTGTATGGATTTAGCACTGCCAAGTATCCCAGGAAATGTTGAGGGGAGTCTTTCATGAGTCTTGACAGTGACCTTGTGGCATAGAAAATTGTTGCTCACCAATATTTGTGTTTCTGAACACACAGACAAGTATCTTTCCCAGCCCCCTGGCAGTTAATGAGCCTTTGCAACTGAATTCTGGCCAAGGAAATGTAGATGAACATATGTGAGGTACCACTTCCAGTCCTGGTGGCCGTTTCTAAACCTCGAATGCTTCCCTTTCTCTCTCTCTGTTTTTCAGATGCGTGCGCGAGGGCACACACACACACACACACACACACACACACACACACACACACACTCTTTGTCTCTTGATCATATATTGGGAGCCAATAAAGGACATCGAGGTCCTAGAAGACGGAGAACATACTTGCCTGGGGACCTAAATGACCACAGAGAATAGAATTCTCCATCTGATGTGCTCTAGGTTATAAGTGAGAAATAAATCTTTAATTAAGCCTCTGAAAGAATGGAGTTGTTTGCTATAGCAGATAGTCTAGCCTTTACCTGAAAATAGTGTATAAGGAGAACTAAAAGAGCCCACTTTTTCCTTACCCTGAAAGTACTATAGAGTTAAATAACTTATATACCACTTACTCATTTTCAGAGAGCTCCTCAATTATAATTAAGAAATTGTCACGATCCCTCATGAGGAAAGATGTCCTTTCCTTCTCATTTTAGGCTACAGAATTTTGGGCAATGAAAAATGAATTGCGGCATACCCAAAAGCAATAACTATTCCGCCAGGGTACAGAATTCATTTGTTAGAAATCAGAAGCTAGAACTACTGTGCTTTATTTGTATAATGCCCAAATTCATTAGAAATGTGCAAATCACAGTTTTCTCTCCTTAACATTTTTAAAAAATTTACTAAGGTGCCATTCTTGATTAATGCCACTTCGCTTTTTGACCATTGTGCCATGTTCCTGGATGAAGCATATGGCTATAGAAATAGCACAGACATATTAAAAATATCAAACTGCACAGTGTTTTTTAATTTAAAATTCTTACACATTTTCATTTCCAAAATAAAAACGGAATGATAATTTTACATCTATGAAATGCAATGTCTTCTAATTAAGCTTTTCTGTCTCTAATAAATATTGGAAATTAAAAACTAAAAACTTCATATTGATTGATTATAAGTACATATACAGAGTATCCAATGCCAATGAGAAAAGAAAAAAATATATATTATTTAACTCTCCAATGTTTTCCTAGAAGAGTGGATTCTAGTAACTGGAGGGCCTTGTATTTGCTGAGTGAAGTGATGCCTGCGGGTATGCAGGTTTGCTTATTTGAGCAGCAACCAGGCTAACTTTTCCTGAATAAGAACAGGAAATTATACAGAGATGGGGAAAAGATCTGGAAACAAAGAAAAGAAAGGCTGGACAGGTTCAATATTTAGTGGAGAAAAAGTGAAGACAGAAAATCCCCTAGCTATTAGAAAAGCTAAGAATCTGAAAAAGAAGACTTGTAAATAGTGTGCTATTGAATGTGTGATGGGAAATGCATCTTTTCCTTTCCTATGGAAGTTTCGGCAATATCTATTGCTGACTACTGTTTCTGTTGGTAATGGAAGAAGTTCTAAGTCCTGACTCTAGGAGTGTGTGAACCCGACAAATAAAAGATCTGAACAACAGGTGGGTGAGTTCGACAAAGGTCAAATCTTGGTTGACTGTGGGTTTCCTACTCATGGATTCAATAAAGTTGTTACCAAACACCACCACTGGTCTGTCTCCTACAATGATCTCTCAACTCCCTCTACCCACCCCAGAACTTTCTTCTCAAAGTTCTGATTTCTCTCCCTGCCTCTGGCACATCAAGAATAAGGAAGCCTAGCTCAGTAACACTGTGCTTATTTCCTGGAGACTCTGTCTTCACCCAGACTCTTACTCAGGCTTGTACCCTCTGATAGACTGGGATCTCACTCAGCCTCCCTTCAGCCCTATATAGACTCTTATTTCTTAACTTTCTATTTATTGCCCAATTTTATAACATAAAAAAAAATTGAAAAAGGCAAAAAGAAAACTATTCTACCATCTTAACGTACTAGCTATTTCATTTTTTTTTTCTGGTCTTGCTTACTCCTTATCCTCATAAATCAACATATTGTATAGTTGGAACTACAGTGTGTGTATACCGCTTTGTGTTCTGCTTTTTAAATTTTAATATGCATCATACAAATCTTTTCATTTAAATGTTGCTGTGGAGTCTTTAAAACCACAATATTAAATGTTGCAGATATTCCAACAGATTGATATAAACTTCAGGTTCTTGTCATTTTTTAAAATATAGTAAAAAACTGCAGTGTTTTCTTTAGAACTAAGCCTGAGAAGTTCTCCCCAGTTCGCTGTGTGAAAACCATGCTTCAGTTGCCCTCTTCTGTCTGTCTAGCTTGGAACCTGACACCTGTTTGATTCTTCTACATAAAATCTTTGTTGGCTGGGTATCTCCAGACCATTGTCTTCAGCAGCCTCCTGCTTCAGCTTTGATTTGACAATTTACACCCTAAACTTGGCCTCGGCCTCTAGATTTTAAAAAAAAAGAGGAAAATTGTTTAAAAAATTTGGTCTAAATTATTTTACATGGTTAACTAGACGTTCATAATGAACAGGTGAATTCTAGAAATCTAAAGTTTTTTGGGATGGGGAGACTTAATTTACTAAATATCATAATGAAGGTATTGTATTAAGCAAAGAATTATAAAATCTCATTTGATCCCAAAGAAAATAAAACCTTAAGAAATAGGTATTATTAATTTTCAGATTTTTTAAGGAAGAAAACACTACCACATTAACATGCTCAAGGACATTATTATTGGAAATTTGAAACCATTTCTATTTTAAACTTCCATTACACTCCTTTGCACTGCTCAAGTATCCCTGTGGATTCCGGATGCATGAATATCTCATTTAACTCTTTATCTCCCACAACAGTGAATAGATATTGATGAATTATAGGAGGAATGAACTTGACTCTGTTAGCTGTATGAGACTTACAGCAGCCATTGAGGTCTTTCAGAAGTATATTGCTGTGAACACTACTGAGAGAAATCTTAATTGTCAGTTACTCCATTTTGACATGCTAATCTCCTTTAAGAAGTGCTCCAAACATCTTGCTGGTAGTTGAACACAAGAGGGGTTCAGTAAAATGTTTTCTCTACTTTGGGATATATTTGAAGATTTCCTTAATAAGAGGTTAAAAAAATAAGTTACTTTAAGACTCGGTGTTCAGGATGTGTTTAGTGTTTTTAACTATTTAAATCCCGTTTGATATTTAGACAATGTGTAGTTGTGGCATGCTACTTTGTGCCAAGTACGGTGTTGACTCTCACTTGTGTTACTCTGAGAGGATAACTTTTCTCCAGGGTGTGGGCTGCTTCATTGTTGTCCCCCAACTCCTGACAAGGAGGAGGGCAGAGGTGGGGTCAGACCCTCATGGGAAGAGAACAGAATGAAAATCAGCTAGTAGACAGCAGTGACAAGGATGGTGCTGGCATTTCTAATCGAATATTTTGTTCATGGGATATCTCAGAGGATTTGGGAGGTCTGTCAAGATGTCGAACAAGTATCTAAATACTGAGAAATAAAGCATCCATGTTGTGATTATTGGCATTTGGGCGTGAAGGGGCAGTTTATGAACACAGGAACTGGCAAGAGCCCAGTGGGTGAAATTAGAATATAAGATATGGGAAGAACTGGCCGCAAAGAGTAAACCATAGGGAGAAAAAAGGAGCAGAAAATAATAAACAAAGCACAAGAAAATACATACAAGTAAAAAGATAAAGCCCCAAAGACAGTAGCTATGATAATAAATTTAAATAGATTATTGGGCTGGGAATAACATCCTAAACACAACAGTGAGGGCAGAAATGATCACATAACCTACTGACTTACTATCGAAAATTTTAAAACTTTTGCAAATAAGTTCCCATGTTATATTCAAAATTTTAATGCAAAATTAAACTAGGAAGAAAAAGATTTACAATAGATACGAAAAATATGGGAAGACATTATAACGATAAGAAAAGGACAAACATAGTGGTTGAGAAAGTCAAGAGCATGTAGAGAAGCAATTCACTAAAAGGAGAGGAACCAATAGCCAATATATATATGGGGATATGTTTTTCTACACTAGTGGGGTTGCCTATTGTTTTCTGTCTATTGTTTCCTTTTGGGGAAACATGCCTCCTCTACTCCACAGGGTCCTGCACCAACTGTGCCCCTCTTCACACAAACTAGGTCAATTGACATTCTTTCCAGAGAAAAATCAAGGCTGAGTTGTTCAAACAGCAGTACCTTCAAGAAACTCCATTAGTTCATGCTTCCAGTATTACCCAGTTTCAACTGAGACCAGAGTGTTCCATTGTATTTTCAGTGTTGCAAGCTACCCAGTATTCTTTCTAAAAAATCCCTTTTTGTTTGAGTTAACCAGGACCTATGTAGGATGATTGGAATGAAATAAATCTAATATAGAAAATAAGGAAAAATTAAAAGTAAGGCAAGAAGACATTACTTTCTCTATAAATGTTAAAATTAAATAATAGCCAGGAGTAATTATGATCAAGAGGACAAGAAAATGTACTCACAAACTTCTAGAAACTGCTACAATTTTTCTGGAGGTTAATTTTTTATGATTTCTTCCATGTAGTAGTATTTCTATTAATTTATAGAAATGAAGTTTATAAGTGTTTTTATATAAATATTATGTTATACATAAGTATATATAAATTTGAAAAATTACAAATTAACTGAATGCTTAACACTACAGAAGTGATTAAAAGTTCATTATGTAGCTATATTTTAATGTATTATAATCATTAAAATTTTAGAAATGTTTTAGAAAAACATTTACCAGTGTGAGAAATTGCTTATGACATACAGTTAGGGAAAACAAAACAGATTCTACGATATGTAGTATGACCTTAATTTGGGGTAAAAAGCATATACTTGCATACAAAAACTGCTAGAAGGAAATATGAGACTATGTTAATGATTTTTTTCTTTTCTGCTTACTTTTAAAATTTAATTTTTTTCCAAAAAGGAACAAGTTTTATTTTTTAAATCAGAATAAATTACATAACTCAAAATTAATGGGTATAAGGATATCCATATTTCATCTAATAAGCATGTATTTTGTGGTCAGATAGATCAGAGTTTGAATCCAAGTACTACCCCTAACTTTACCTCTTTGGTCTTAGTTTTCTCATCTCTAAAATGGGGATATTAATAGCACCAACCTCATAAGTTGATAAAATGAGATAATGAGCTAGTCTTTTTGCCTAGCATCTAGTAAGTTCTCAAAAAATTTTAGCAGCTCTTATTTATTATGGTGGCGTTCTCATCTTGAGCTAATTAAAACTATTTGGTATGTTGAATATTTGGTCTTTATTTCTCAATTCCCTGGCTACAGTTTTTAGTTAATGTCAATGAAGTGTTTTGAAAATGTGTCAGTTCTCTGATAATAAATCCTGTGATAGCATTTAGCACAAGTACAAACAAAGGCTTCAGCTTCCCATGTGGGTACAGCACAGTAATCATGGCATCAACAGCAACATGCTTCTTGATTAGATCAATTAATTCAGGCAGACAAGATATTTATTTTGCATTTTTCAATTTTTATGCTCCCTGGTGACTTCCTGTTTTTAAGTGCTTGCCATTACTCTACGTTTTCTTTCATCTGGACTACCGAATGGTGTAATGAACTTAAAATTACACATATGAGAATAATTTATCCAACACCAACTCACAATTAAAATCATGATCTATAAGAGATGAAAGAATAAGGTACTAAAAAAGGTGAGAAAACATTGTCGCTCTACATTACTTTTCAAAACCTTCTTTAATACTTAAAGCTATTATACAGTTATAAATTAGAGATTGGGAAGGTTGAACAGTTTTTCATACTAATTAGCCATTTGAATTTTTCTTCTTTAATTTTGATTCATGTCATTGCTTGTTTTTCTTGTACCTCTCTCCCGTTCACCTTTCTGTATCACGCCCCCCACCCGCCCCTTGCAAAAAGGAGATTGCATCATAAGAACACAGAAGTATCTCTTACAACTCAACAGCAAAAATTCACCTAAGTATCACAAAGGTCTGGAACCAGGAACCGGCCAGAGAGAATAGATTTTAAATGTTAATAGGGAAGTCCATCAGGGAGTACAGTCTTTCATAGCCTCTTTCTAGCCTTTGCAACTGGTCAGGACATGTGGAGAGAGAAAATTCTACCACTGTAATTGAAGATCAGCTGATATACACCCCCTAACCACTGAAATCTGGGAGATGGATTTTTAGCAAGTGGTGCTGGCACTGAACCATAGCCACTTCTCTGCCATCCAGTGAGCTGTGCCCTCTCCAACAAATCTGCCTCAGTACTTGGGGGGACCTCTTCTTTGGGTGCTATTTCAGCTGTAGGGATAGGGACTGCTCCTAATAACTGTTATCTCCAGATTCCTTAGAGTTTTCTTTACTTGTTACAGGCCAATCCCTCATTGTTACAATCCCAATTATACATAATTAAAAAAATTATTTCCTGTTCAAATCACTGGATGTCTTCTGTCTCTTGAGGACACTAACTGATATACCCCATTCCCAATTCTAGTTGAAGCCACCCTAAAGGTCGTATTTCTCACACTTTAAAAAATCAATTACCTTTTTTTTAAACCGTTTTGACATTTTGGTTCCTAATATTGTTATTTATGCTAATATTATAAATCGTTAATGCAGCAAAAAAATGCTGCCTGCCGTTTCAGTAAACAACGAATATTGCCATCATCAAGCCATCAGCCACTGTGGCCACCCTGAAAGGTGCACCCTGGGAGGAAATCAGGATGGAGAAAAACAGGATACTGGTCCTAGATAGTTAAGATGCATCTCAAAGGAATAATTTCAATGAGCCCAGACTCTTGCATCTTTCCATACTAGAAAAGCACTAAAATCATTAACTTGAGATGTCTGTCTTTTCTGTGATTAGCAGTAATCTTTTGATGTTCAACTGCATGTTTGTTTGTTTTCTTCCAACAAAAACTCCTATATATCCTGGCTCCTCCCTCTCCTCTTTGAAACAGCTCCTCAGGGCTCTCTGAGAGGCTGTCTCCCAGGCTATAGTCCTCAGTAAGGTCCCCAAATAAAACATAACTTGCAACTTTTAGGTTGTGCATTTTTTTTCAGTCAACATTAACCACTATGATCTTTGCCTTTTTGATCACATCAGGATTTCTCATTGGCATTACTGGGATTTTGATCCAATAATTCTTTATTATGAGGGGCTTCCCTGTGCACTGTAGCTTGTTTAGCAGCTTCCCTGGCTGGATGGGGCACTAGATGACAATAACATTCCCCCCACCAAGGTGTAACAGCCAAAAATGTCCCCAGACATTGCCAAGTGTACCATGGGGGGAGGCAAAATCACCTCTAGTTGAGAATCATTGAATTAGATACTTTCCTCCATTAAAAAAGTATAGTCTTTCATACATTTGGAATATAGTTCAGATTTTGGAATGAAAGCAGAAGCTTATTTCATTTTTCTCCAGCATATAGAAGCCACTGTTCCAGCACAGATTATTGAGCAATGCTTCCTTCTCCAGTGACTTAAAATACTGCCTTTATCTTTTATTCCTTATGCATATTAGTTTATGTTTTAGAACTATTTTTTTCTACCCCATTAACCTTTCATTCATTTCTAAAATGCTTTAATTATTTTAGCTCTACAATACACTTCAAAATATCTGAGAAGATTGGGTCCCTATAACAACCTTCTTTTTTAAATTTTACATACCTATTCTTACCCATTTACACTTCCAAACGAGCATTTAAATGGTTTTGTAAAGGTCTTTAAAAGTTTTCTTTATATTTCGAATGAATTGCATTAAACCTATTAATCATAATAAAAATAACTGACATTATCTTTAAAAAGTCACTCTTCTTATTGTGGGAGCATGGTCATTTATTCATATCTCCCTTATGCACGTCAGTGAATCTTTGTAGTTTTCTTTGTAAAACTGCTGTATGTTTCTTGTGCAGTTTATTCCTTGGTATTTTCTCTGATATGAGGAGTAAGGTTACTTGTTTCAATGCTTTCTGTTTGTTGCTAGTTTAAAGAAAAGTTATAGATTGTCACCTATTTACCGAGTATCTGACAACTTGACTGAATTCTTATAAATCATATATTTTTCAGTTAATCTTCTTGAGTGATCAAATCTATTTCAATGCAAAAATTTTCAAAATGGAAAATTTCCATGAAATTATTATCTCCTCACAGAAGTTATTGTCTCCTTTATAATTTTATGAGAATTTAATTTTTTCATCTCATTCAAATCTTCTCAGAAAGAAGTACTGGAAGGCACATTTTAGAAAGCGATGAGGCAATTGTTCTTCCTAGACATAAGACACAATGCAGTGTATTTCCCTCTTTTTTCTCCCTTCTTGATATCATAGGCCCAAGTCCCAGGATACAATTTTTGGAAGATAGGAAGGTATTGCCACTTCAGTTTGGTTCAGCAAACACTGTCAAACATATTTTATGCTTCAAACTTGATCTTAGGTCTGGGAAGAAAAGAAAATAAACCAGTCCTAGTTTTTCATTCTAAAGGAATTTCTTGCCCAAGGGGAAAGAAGACACATAGATAATTTCAAAATTATGTGGTGCTTGCTATGAAAGTGAAATGCTCAAGATGTGGTTGGTGAAAGAGCTTAAATGAGGGACCATTTAATTCCAAATAAGCCAGCCCAAGAGGAAGAATGGTTGGAGATCAGTGAAAGATCTTCCAAATAAAATTTCATCTAAAATTGCTGGATAAGAATGATTTAGCCCAGTTAACTTTGTATGGAGTAAGGATTCGATGGGGGAGTAGTTGTGACAGAAGGTGCAACATAAACAAGTTCATAAATTTACGTGATTGGGGAGCAGAGAATAATTATGATCCAGAATTGCTAAAGTTCAAGGCAAGGAGTAATGGACATGAGGCTTGAAGGGGTAGGTAGGGTTCATATCTTAAAGATTTTTACACCAGGCTAAAGTGCTTGGACTTAGTTTTGTGGGAAATATGGGAACTACATGTGAGTCAATACAGTCAGATTTGATTTTTATAGGTCGAGCAGAGTGGTGATGCTATGAAGGATGGATTCATGGATGTGAGGTGGTCTAGATGCAAGAGAACAGGAGGTTATTACGTTAAGAAGGAGATTATTACAAATTGAACTGGGTTATACCAGCAAAGGTGTGGATAAAGGGAGAGATTTTAGAAATTGGCAATATTTCACTAATTGGATATTGTAATGGGGTTCTAGTGTGTGAGTTTAGCTAATCTGGAACTATGTGTTGCATAATTCCCTTCCTTGAATAGTTCCAGGTTAGCATGAACTATGTGAAACATTCTGTGTAAGATCCGGAAGGCAGATGTGAAGCAGTAGTAATGTTGTTTTCATGCAGGGAATATCAGTGGGGGCCCTGGGCACAGTTGCAGCTCAGATACACTATTACTGATAAGCTGGCTCAATTTACTGGCTTGAGCAGCTGCTGTGACCACAGCCCCTCCAGTTCCCACTGGATTTCCTTCAGCTCTTCCTAAGCCAGACCCAGCATCAGATGCAGAAGGAACTGCCATACATAAACTGTTTAAATAGCTCCCACAATTCCTAGGGTCAAATTCTAATATAAATCCATATTTTCTACCATTCCTAGTGGTTCTGTTCTTCTGATCAAATCTTCACTGATACAGGTATAGTGAGTGATGGAGTGGAAGGAGTGTACAAATTCACCAGGTTTCTGTTTGGGGTCATTCAGTGATAATGTAGAATGCATTGTCATAGAGGATACATGGGAGGAATAAACCTGGAGTTAGTATGTAAACAAAAATAATCAGCTTTGAAATGTTGGGTTTGATTTGTATGAAACATCTATGTGGTGATGTCCAGCTGTTATAGTAGACAGTTGGTTATATTTAAGCCCAGAGGAGGGATCAAAGGTAGTGACAATATATTGAAGTCATTATTGTATAGGGGGTAGGTAAAACCATGATAATTTATGAGGTCACCTAGAGAAACTGGTAGAAGGAGAAGTGGAGAGGGCAAAGTACAGAATCTTTGGGAAAACACCAATATTTAATATGTGAACTGGGGAGAAATAGACAATAAGAAGATAGTGCATCAATGGTTTTAAAAAGTAATAGAAAAAATGGGGGGAAGAGTATAATGGAAGCTAATAATTTTAAAAGATTTAAGAAGCAAAGTCCACTATATCGTTTGTGGCAAAGAGGTTCTTTGGATGTGTTAACATGGAGATTACTGGCAGTTTCCATGGAACAGCAGGAGTACAAGCCAAATCACTATGAATTAAGCACTGAAGAATGAGTATGTAAGTGAAACGATGGTTGAGAAGGGAACAGAAAACTTGATTCGTATCTGGAGGTAGATATGGAATCAAGGGAGTCCTTTCTTTACGGATGAGAGGTACAAATATTCCAAGAGGAATGATCAGTGGAATGAAGACAGTGAAGCTGTAGGAAAGGTGTTACAATTGATAAAGCAAACAACCTCGGTAAACACAAGGGGACTGTGGTCAAGAGCCATAGGAAAGGGCTGATCTGAAGAGAAAAAAGACGTTTGTAAAACTAGAGGGGATAATGACATAATATTTGCAATGGCAGGTTGTAAGCAGGGAGGTTTATCTATTTTCTTGACCAGAACAAAGCTATCTCCTGAAGGTGAATGGGAAGGGGGCATGGTGGGACAAGAGAGAACTGAAGTTTTGCAATAGTCACTTGGGGAAACGGGGAGATAAGCCTGGTGTGGTGAGGAATTTGGTTTTTGGCGGATCATATAAGGAAACTATGTTAGGAAAGAAAAGCTTTTGGCCTGGGAATGTCTTGCTTTGGGAAGGCATCATCTCTGAAGAGCAAAGAAGGCTATGAAGGGGGAAGTGGAGAAGTAGGTGGTCTAAAATGATGCCCACCTCAACAGGGAGTTTGGGATTGACATGGACACACTGCTATATTTAAAATGGATAACCAACAAGGACCTACTGTATAGCACAGGAAACTCTTCTCAATACTCTGTAATAACCTAAATGGGAAAAGAATTTGAAAAAGAATAGATACATGCATGTGTATAACTGAACCACTCTGCTGTACACCTGAAACTAACACAACATTGTTAATCAACTATACTCCAATATAAAATAAATAATTTTTAAAAAGTAAAAAATTTTTTTTAAAAGTAAAAAATAAAATAAAATGATGCCCACCTCAACAGCAAGGGAGACAATGATTCTGCTGTTGGGAGTAATTTTTTTTTTTTTTTTTGGCCTTGCAACATGGCTTGCGGGATCTCAGTTCCCTGACCAGGGGTCGAACTTGTGCCCCCTGCAGTAGAAGCATGGAGTCCTGATTACTGGACCTCCAGGGAATTCCTGGGAGTAACTTTTAAAAGTGGTAATCATAAAATGGACCAAAAAAGGTTGTGAGGCAGATGGCAGGATAATAGATGTTTTTGCAGGAAAGCCTTGTGAGAGGCAAAGCAAATTGTAGCATAGTGTATCTGGTCCTTAGAATTTTCTCCTGTGTGCTAACATGTGTTCCTCTGTAGTTACGTAGAGCACAACTATAGTCATTTATTAGCTCCTTCTACAAACTCACTGAGAATCTACAGTATGTCAGGCCTGGGTTAGGCACAGAGGATACAACAGTGACAGATACGGACTCTCCTCTTTAGGAGGATGTAGTCTAGCGTGGAATACAAAAAGGAAATCAGAATAAGTTAAGAGCAACATATGGATGCTTGTGGGTGCCTCACTTGGCTATGCCTGAATGAGTAGTTTAGACATTTACACAAATCTTTATCAGTCACATTCTCAAATTAACCTGTATCTCTGGCATGACAGTGAAACCAGGGAATGGAAATCAAGACAGGACAAGAAAAAAGCAAAAACAGCACTGTCATTTTCAGAAAATTTTGCATAAAGTACACATTCCAGGAGTTTACCTGTAACCCCAGACACACTCCTAGAATGTGTACTTCATGTACTTGCCGTGTTACAGGTACACTGTTGTGGCCAGTGACAGATAATGTAAAAAAATAATCACCTTTTATTTATTATGGTCAGCTTTCCTTGATCATGAGTTTGTTCTGGAATTTAAAAAAAAAACAAAACTCAATTCCAATCAAACCAAAATTAATAATTGTGCTTTCCTGTTGGAAACATTGATACAAACGCTGTCATTGCTGTGCTGTAGTCCAGCCTCTTAAGAGCTAGTCAGTTAAATGGATTCTCAATTAAGATTCCTTCTGAGATTTATTACCACAGTCTAGTTAATTACTAAATAACTTAACATCCATCTAACTCAGAACCCATATATTAGATGTTCCAAGTTGCTAAATAGTTTACTCTAATTAGAAATCTTAGGAGAGCCCCAGAACTGTCTTATAATGGCATGCCTTAATGCATGGCATGTTACTTCAACCTGGAATATCTTTCTCCCTTTCTTCATCTGTCTTTATTCTACTTGTCCTCCAAGATTCACTTCAGAGATCATATCCTTCAAAACACCTTGCCAGAAACTCCTCCCAGGCTGGGCTAAATCTCTCTGTTACTTATTTCTATCTTACCATATCACGTGGAAATAATCTACCACATTTGCCACACCCAAATTTTCAGGATTAGGATTCTATATCTCTAGGAAAAATCATTGTCCTTGACTGTTAGTAGGTTTAGCACATATTTTTATACTATTGTATTCCATTTTATTTAGATAATGAATAGTAAACTGCAGTGAAAACTTCCTTGTAACTAGATATCCTTATTCATGTAGGAGACATTTTACCATTAACTCAACAAACGTTATTCATCAACTACCATGTGCCAAGCACAAATTGTTGAGAATTCAATGAGTTAGAATATAGCAGGTGTAGTCCCTGCCCTCTCAGAGTTCATGGTATACAGAAGCTAGGGGCTAGATGCCTCTATATAATGTAGGTATAAGAGTTACCATAAAGGTTTGTACAATGGCCCTGTTACCTCTTCCATATAATCTGTCTACTTCCATATTTATTGAAGCCCATAGAATATTAAAGATAATTTTTAAAGTGGGGTGACAGGACTTCCCTGGTGGCACAGTGGTTAAGAATCCGCCTGCCAGTGCAGGAGACATGGGTTCAAGCCCATGCACTGCAACTACTGAGCCTGCGCTCTAGAACCCGTGAGCCACAACTACTGAAGCCCATGTGCCTAGAGCCTGTGCTCTACAACAAGAGAAGCCACCGCAATGAGAAGCCCATGCACCGCAACGAAGAGTAGCCCCCGCTCGATGCAACTGGAGAAAGCCTGCACACAGCAGTGAAGACCCAACGCCGCCATAAATAAATAAATTTATTTAAAAATATAAATAAATAAAACTCTCACTGTTATAAAGGAAAATTTAAAAAATTAAAAAAAATAAAGTGGGGTGACAAACTATGCTAGTTATAGTTGTGAATTTGTGTGGTTTGCTTCACATAGGAAATATATGTAAAGAAACTGGGCACAAATTGGAAAACTTTAGAAGGCATGAGTCCAAACTCCTCCTTTTACACATTTTTGAACTGAGACCTGGGGATGAGATATAACTTGTCTGAGGTCACAAGGTGGGATAGTGTAGGAGCCAGTGAATATTTTAGTTCTAGTTCTTTCTGGTGCGCTTTATTTTTGGAATGTTGCTTACGAATCATATTTTTCAACTTGATGTTGTAAGTATAACTGTTATGAAAAAAGGATGATTTTTCTCCCAGGATGGAAACATGAACATCTTAGAACTTCCCAAAACATTCATTCAATAAATACATGTTGAGTATTAGCCATGAGTCTATCTGTTATATGAGTCTATATATTATACTTCCTGCCCGGGTTGTGCTTAGCATTTCCTAATTTCATCTAAAAGTTCATGTACCAATTATTATAATTAACAATATTTCAATTCCAAATGCTCTCAAGAATAATTTTTTAAACACGCAAAACTTAAATGATGAATTAATGGTTCAGCTCTACACCTTAAATCAAAATGAGAAAAGAGGAGACTTAAAGAGTGGCTATAATAAAAAGATATACAGTTGATCCTTTGAACAGCCTGGGTTTGAACTGTGTGGGTCCACTTAAACACAGATTTTTTTTCACTAAATACGGACTGGGGACTTCCCTGGTGGCACAGTGGTTAAGAATCTGCCTGCCAGTGCAGGAGACACGGGTTCGAGCCCTAGTCTGGGAAGATCCCACACGCCACAGAGCAATTAATCCCATGTGCCACAACTACTGAGCCCACGTGCCACAACTACTGAAGCCCACGCGCCTAGAGCCCAGGTTCCACAGCAAGAGAAGCCACAGCAATGAGAAGTCTGCCCATCGCAACGAAGAGTAGCCCCCACTCACTGCAAGTAGAGAAAGCCCATGTGCAGGAAGACCCAATGCAGCCAAAGATAGGTTAATTAATTAATTAATTTTTAAAAATTAAAAAAAAAGAAATATTAAGAAAATATAAATATGGACTGGACTACAGTACTGCACGATCCACGGTTGGTTGAATCTGTGGATGCAGGAATCGAATACCAGTGGCCGGCTATAAAGTTATACTTAAATTTTTGACTGCACAGAGTGGGCACCTGCCCTGAGTTGTTCAAGTGTCAACTGTACTGTAAAATGTAGGTTCAGCCTCCAATGATGAACAAGTTAATAAAACACAGAGATAAAACATAAAGCTGAGAAATATTCTGAAACAAAACCTCATCACTTTAATGGTATATGAAATCTGAAGCTTCAGCTTCAAAGCGAATGACTATTGAGAACCTATTTTATGGCAGGCACTGAGATAAGTACCTTATTACACCTTGTTTAATCCTCACAATAGCAATATAGGGTTAACATTTTTATTGCCATACACTGCCATATAGTTTACAGATCCAGAAATTAAAGGGCTCAAAGAAATTGTCTAACTTGTTCAGCTTACACACTATCCAGAACCAGGATTCAACCCAGGTTTGCTTGACTAAAGTCTACCTGCTCCAATTTGAATCCTTATATTTCTCATTAGAGAGACTGACTTATTTTCAAAAGTGGCATGTTTTATGTCAAATTATCAAAAAATTTTGGGTAGAAGAAATATAGGGTACCCAAAACAATGAAAATAAAAATTTCACTTGGACAAACACACACATGTATGTGAGTGTTCAAATATATATAATTTTGAATCCTGATAACCCAAAAATTTCCTAGAAGAAGGAATTATTTCACAACAGTAAAATTTATTAGGAGAAATGACTCCTATGTAATTTTATCTTGGGCTGTTATTGAGAATAATAGCTTTATGAAACATAGTGACTTGATGTTACAAAATTGTAAATCATTTTATCATTTTATTTGGGAAATAGAAAATGTACTTATAGTTGGTTGAGGACTTAGAAATCAATTTATTTAAAGTTTGGTAGAATTCATAATTTTCCAGAGTGACAGACAACCTCTTTTAAAGAGTGGTATTTCTAGATAGATTGTCTGTGATATGTATTTTTAAAGTATGGACTATGAGATTTGGCCTAAACACATATTTGGCCTTAAAAGAAAAGATGTATAATACCCCGAGAAGAAGCAGGAATTGTACCAATAGAAAACCTTAGCAACATCAGGAACTATTGGAGGAAGACATCACTGACATGATTTTCTCCTAGGAGTTCTAATGATGTGACCTGCAGATCACAGCCCTAAACCACCATTGGCAGGAGGAGGTGCCCCTTCCTGAAACAAATCTGGGCAACGATGAGTGACATGTGCATGCACAAAGAAAAGTGCCCAAATAAAATTATTTCTTTTTTAATCTGTGTCACCTATACACTGCTTAAAACTCTCATATAAATAGGTAGGAATAAGTTTTTCCTTAAAAAACTGAAAATCAAGTTACCATGTGATCCAGCAATCCTACTCCTGGGCATATATCCAGAAAAGTTGAAAACTCTATTTTGAAAAGATACATGCACCCCAATGTTCATAGTAGCACAATTTACAATAGCCAAGACATGGAAGCAGCCTAAGTGGTCACTGACAAATGAATGGATAAAGAAGATGTGGTATATATACAGAATGGAATAGGAATCAGCCATAAGAAAGCATGAAATAATGCCATTTGCAGCAACATAGATGGACCTAGAGATTATCCTGCTAAGTGAAGTAAGTCAGACAGAGAAAGACAAATATCATAGGATATCGCTTATATGTGGAATCTAAAAATAATGGTACAAACGAACTTATTTACAAAACAGAAATAGCTCACAGACATAGAAAACAAACTATGGTTACCAAAGGGAAAAGTCGGGGGGAGGAATAAATTAGGAGTTTGGGATTAACAGATACACACTTCAATATATAAAACAGATAAGCAACAAGGACCTACTGTACAGTTTTATATGTAAAACTGAATTACTTTGCTGTACACCAGAAACTAACACAACATTGTAAATCAACTATACTTCTAATTAAAAAAAAGGTAGGAATAAGATATTGAAATACAGTGTGTAAACACAGATATTTACTCACTTCAGCTCAAATGTTCCAAAGAGTGTATTTTTATCTGTTTTCTGTAACTTAACTAATCTTTAACTGTAGCCACTGTTAATCCTGGTAACTTTAGGATCGGAGTATAGGACCCAGTAGGAGGCAAGAATCTCACCAACAAAAGACCTTAGCACCATCAAGCACTTCTGCATTTAAGGTTTAAACAATCTCTATTTCTTGGTGAAGAGGGTAAATATTGAGTCAATTCAAAGTACACACACTCTACTATGGATACTCCCACTTCTATCTAGGAGGGAAGGGGGAGATCTGACCACAGGTATAGTGATGGAGGTGTTTGTTTCTGTTCTGTCTGGGCTAGTTGATTTGGCTCATCCTCTGTATCTCTGGCACTGGCCTTTTTTACTACCACATTTGATGATAATAAAACTGGCAATTCCTAGCATATGGGCCTGTGCCAGTACCAGTGCCCAGATCTGCCTTTGCTTTGGTTTATAGGGTCCACATAGCTGCACCTGATTATCTCAACCACAGGATTCCAGATCCACCTGCTTCTCAGCACTTCTGCAGCTCCCTGGTGATGCTTGGATTTTCCTCTTGGATATTCTACCTGCCTCATATAGTCTATGAGCAATTTATAATGCTAACTCACCTAACAATCTAAACAACTCTCTGCCCTTATTGTCTACCACGGGATGAAGGGCTTTTCTGAAAGGTTGATGGTCCCTTTCCCAGGATATGTCTCAGGGAAGCCCAACACCTTCCCTAACCACTGCATTACCCATCCCATGCTGGGCCAAGATCTTGGGTAGTTAGGAGTTGAATTACTTAATGTTCCTTCTGTTTCCTTTTATCGTAAATATAAAATTTTAAAATGCTGCATCATAATAAAGATTATAACTACTATAGATTTTATTGGCAATCATTTTTATACTTTCTCCTTAAAATTTGCCCATGCTACATTTCTATTTCATATGTGAGATAGTACATAAACTATTTTATATCAAATAAGTTAATTTCAAATAATATTTATAGTTCATAAAATGCACATGATATCTGAATATCCACTTATAAAAGGGACATTATAAGAAAAAGGAACTAGAGAGCAAAGGTCAAAAAGGATTCAGGGAGAGTGAATAAAAATTTTCAGTATTATAAAATGAGAAAATTTGACGCTATCCTGCTCTGTCTAATGGGTTATATTGATGGAATTTTACCTATACTATCTTTTCATGAGTAAGCATCCCACCTAACAACATGTGCTATTTTTTTCCCCTGTTGGCCATATTGTGATTTTTATTAGGTTACATCTGTATGACACATTCAGGATAAATCTGAGAATAAAAGACAAATGAATTGAATGCGGCTATTTATGGAACATAATCAAGAGCTTGCTGAATCTGAAAAGATAAACAGTACACTCATAATATCTAGAACAGCTATATATTTCATGTACCAACAATTGTCTCTCACAAATCGGTTTAGGTGTGAAGGGTAGCTGCAAAGTTAAATTATAAAGCTAAACAGAATTCCAAATGCCCCATTGATCACCAAATTAACACCAAATTCAATTTCCCCCAAAAGTTGTAATTCATTTTAATGCATTTAATTGCTGGTTTTTATCCATTATTAATTACTTCTAGTAAACCTGCCTTCACAAATGAGGAAGACTGTGCCTTAATTCTACTAAGTAGCAGCAGAAAGGCACACTCATTATCTGTGTCTACAAACTAAAGCAAAGAGATTTTGATTATCATTGTGAGTCAAATCCAGATATGCTACAAAACAGAGCAAGTTATAGCTCTTCATAACTGAGTATACACAGCTCTTCATTCTTCTATCACCTTGGAAAATATCTGCAAAGTGTACACATTATCTTGCAAAGGGGCACAATATCATCTGTGGGTTGAGGCAGAAGAGGGGTGATGTCAAGAGATACTGGCTACATCAGCAGTTAGCTTTTGGACACAACCTAGGTGCAGCCTGTTTTGATAAATGGCATGTTAAGAATGTGAACTAAATACTATTATGAACATCTGTTTCTTTAAGGGTAGTCTAAAATGCCACCTTTGAGAAATGAGTGTTATGTTGCTGTGGTTGAAAAGCAGATACTTTAATAAAGTGTATACTTTGAACAATACAGCAGTTCAGGCAAGACAGTGGACTCAGCTAATATGAGAAACCTTGCTACCAACACTTAGAAAAGCTGGATAAAATGTAACTTCAAAGAGCTGAATAGCTGAGCTCAAAAGAAAAAAGTGGGGGTGGGTCACTAATTGCCAGGAAAGCAGAGGAACTGAAAATAAGAGTGGAAAATACATGAGCTGAAATGGCGGCTTCCCAGGGCATGGGGCCTGGTTATTAATGCTTCTGTGAGGTCAGGAGAGGCTTTGGGTCCAGCCAGGCGAGAAGTTGAAATTTCACTCTAATATGATTGAAAAGCAAGGTAATATGGGATTTTAGAGAAAGGTTCATTAATTCTGATGGATACCATATATATCCAGTGGCTTTTGTGTACGAAAAATTCAGAGAGGAAATGACATGAAACTGACCCTTGACAGATTAAACAGGACTTCTATAAGAAAATAAAGAGAACAAGACATTCCCAGGAGAGGAAAATTCTACCTGTAAGCAAAGAAGCATCAAGCAATTGCCCAAAGGGAAACTCTTTAAGACGGAGGGTCTCTAAGGCACTGATGGTTCTGACATTTTGGGGAACTATGATGTCATGCTGAAATTGTGTGTCTATAATGGTATATGAAAACTGTAAGGGTTCTGCTATTTTTTTCTACTCCACCAAATTAAATAATTTGATCCTTTCTTATCATTTCAAACAAATAGAACATTTCCATTCAGAGGATTACTTTTTGTTTACTCCCCCAAAGCCCTTTTGCTCATCTTTACTATATGCTACTTCACATGTAACATAACATTTAATCCTCATGTGAGCCCTATGATGAAGCACATGTTATCCTATTTTAGAGACGCATAAGCTAGAGCTCTACTACCCAGTGGTTTGTTGTTATTTTCAGCTCTCTGCTGATATCCGATGGATATTTCAGTTTTAGAACATAACTATTCCTTCCTGATACATGGTGAAATATTTTATTGATGTTTTATTGAGAATGAAATAGATTCTCATCTCTATCAGCTGAGACAAGTCTCCCATGAACAGTTTGACCTTACAAGAAGGCAAAATAAGCATCTGTTTAGAGCCTCCCCAGAGCGATGTGCATCATCATCAAACTCTACCTCTGGAGGGGACACATATAGAGAAGGGATGTCATTGATTACTATTTTTGCCAAGTATAAATAACTATTACTAGCCTGAATAAACAAAGTCATATAAACGTTAATAATTTAAACTTGCTGTTCTTATCCCAATCCACATTCAAGACCTCCTTACACAACAACCACAATAACACTTCAATAAGTATTTCCAGGTATTCACCAAAAGGAGCTTATATGTCCATCAACAGACTGTCTACTACAAGTTACAAGTTGACCTCCACTATGTTATTTTTCTCCTAACCTAGTTCCAGTTACTTCTTCTACTTCATTGATTATATTTCTTTCTAATAGGAATAATAACTAATATAATATATGTTGAGAACTGTCAAGTAATTACTCATATCCTATTTTCAGATGAGAGTACTAAGGCGCAAAATACTTAAGTTTCATGGCCACGGCCACTGATTCTTTAAGGAGAATACTGAGTTTTGAAAGGCTTTCTCACTCCAAATAGCACTACAAAACATAAGTTTTGGAAGTCATAACAATGCAAACATTGGCTGCTGCTTCAGCATCACCTTATGCAGAAACAGAGAAAAAAGAGAAATAAAATCATAATGTATATATATAAAGTATACAATGTGATAATTTGATATATGTAATATTTTATGAAAGGATTCCCTCCATCAAGTTAATTAACACATCCATCACCTCACACATATACCTTTTTTTTTTTTTGGTACTACTCTCTTAGCAAATTTCAATTATATAATACAGTATTATTAATCATAGTCACCATCTTACACATTAGATCCTCAGAAGTTATTCATATGTATTCATTAAATTTGTATTCTTACAATTCTTTCCTTATTTCCTCCACCTCCAGCCCCTGGCAACCACCATTCTACTCTCTGTTTCTATGACTTTGATTTTTTTCTTTGAGATTACATGTATAAGTGATACCATGCAGTATTAGTCTTTCTCTGCCTGGTTTATTTCACTTAGCATAATGCCCTCCAGTTTCATTCATGTTGTCACAAATGACAGGATTTCTTTCTTTCATATCTTTAACCATTGATGACCACTTAGGTGGTTTTCACATCTTGGCTATTGTGAATAATACTGCAGTGAACATGAATGTAAATATCTCTTCAATAGCCTGTTTTCATTTCCTTTGGGTATATACCCAGAAGTAGAATTGCTGGATCATATGATAGTTCTATTTTTAATTTGCTGAGTAATCTCCATACTGTTTTCCATAGTGGCTGCACCAACTTACAATCCCACCAACAGCGTACAAGGGTTTCCTTTTATCTATATTCCTCACCAACATTTGTTCTCGTCTTTTAGATAATAAACATACTAACAGGTATCAGATGATACCTCATTGTGGTTTTGATTTATATTTCCTTGATGATTAGTGACATTGAGTACCTTTTCACCTACCTATTGTTTATTTAGACATTTGTATGCTTATTCAGGTCTTTTGCCCATTTAAAAAAATGGGTTATTTTTTTGCTATTGAGTTATATGGGTTCCTTGTATATTTTAGACATTAACCCCCTTTCAGAGATATGGTTTACAAACTTTTTCTCCCATTCCATAAACTGTCCTTTTATTTTGTTGATGGTTTCCTTTGCTGTGCGGAAGATTTTAGTTTGATGTAATTCCACTTTTTAAGTTTTGCTTTTGTTGACTTTGTTTTTAGTGTACAGTCCAAGACCAATGTCAAGAAGCTTTCCCCCTGTGTTTTCTTCCAGGAGTTTTATAGTTTCAGGTGTTGTGTTCAAATCTTTAATCTATTTAATCCAGTTGAGTTGATTTTTGTGTATGGTTTTCTTGGGCTCCCATTCCTTTGATAGACAGCTAATGAGGCCTGACCTACCCTGCCCTTTACAGAGAACAGAATATACTCAATATGTTGGCAACATTCTATGTATTAAATACATATAAAACATTTCATTTTCTTGCCTCTATGAGCTGAGACAGAACTAAAAATAATAATAAGACAATTGTGGACAATAAGATAGTACGAAGAAAAACAGTAAGAAGAACAGTGGAGTTATTGGCTTGAGCTTTATTTCGGCCCATATTAGAATCCAGACCTGTCTGGCTTTATTTTACAGACTGATAGGGCCTGTCCACCAGGAGTCTATTTGCTCGGGGAATGAGGAGCCACTAGGATTTCCATTAGAATGAATAACATTTACTACATTTGTGTGATAGAATGTGATTCCAGCAAAAATAAATGACAAATATCAATATGGATAAATGTCAAAAATACAAAGTTGAACATTATTTTGGGTTCCTGGACCTAATTCTCCACATACCACCACGCAATGGTGGGGACACCAGCTGGGTGTCCTACAATTTTAACTCAATTCTGACAGTGTCTACCTGCAGATAGCATCAGATTTCACAGGTTGAGGGCTCAGTCCCACAACACTGCCCTCTGCTTCAGATGCCAGTTGAAAGCCCAGGTTATTACCTATGCTTCTGACTGACTGACTATAAATCAGAGGTTCCCATGACCCCTTCCTTGGGTTGGATTAAATTGCTAGAGCGCCTTATAGAACTCAAGAAACCGATCTACTCACTAGATTACCAATTTATTACAGAGGATATCAAAGGATATGAATCAACAGCCAGATGAAGAGATACATAGGGCAAGGTATGTGGGAAGGAACGCAGAGCTGCCATGCCCTCTCCAAGCATGGTGTCCTCCCAGCGTCTCCACAAGTTCCCTAAGCTCTCTGAACCCTGTCCTTTAGGGTTTTTATAGAGGCTTCATTACCTAGGCGTGATTGATTAAATCACTGACCCTGGCAATTGTTTCAACCTCCAGTCCCCTCCCCTCGCCAGAGGTTAGGAGGAAGGGACTGAAAGTGCCAACCTCTGATCACATGGTTGGTTCCTCTGGCAAGCAGTCCACGTGGGATCCAAAAGTCACCTCATTAACATAACAAAAGACACTTGTTGCTCTCAGAACCTAGAAAATTCTGAAGGTTTTAGGAGTTCTGTGCCAGAACTGCGACAAAGACCAAACATATTTCTTGGTATACATCACAACAGCACAAACATAAGAAAGCAAGTTGCAAAAGGACAAAAGTATGATGCATGCCATTTGTTTAAAATTTTAAAGCACACAAATTATTACATATGGTTTATGGACTTTTCTAAACAATAATTTATAAGATCATGGCCTAAAAAGATACACATTCACTTCCAGAGAGTGGTTTTCTCTGAGCACAAATGCAAAGTAGGATGAGGAAAAGGAGACATCAAATGTATCTATAGTTATCCTATCCATTAAAAAAAAAAAAAACCCTGGAAAAACATAGAAGTCTTTTAAAATCACAGGTTTAATGCAGAACTTTTCCTCGGTGAGTCCTAATAATACTCTTTAGGTAGGCCTCTAAAAAGTCCTGCAAAGCACAGTAATTAAGGTCATTTGGCTGCTTGGCACACCAGTTTAAAGGTCTAAAGGCAAAGCAAACACAATTACAACTAAAACCCAATACATGAGAACCAAAATGTTCTTAACTTTCTTCCACAACCTCGAAACACACAAAACACTCATCACTAATATGACTGAAAATTGAGGGGCAATTTAAAATTATTGCAGACATGGATTCGATAAAGTGCACCTGGGGTTGTGAATTTTAATAGAATACAGAAACAAATAAGTTTAGAAATGATCTAGTCCCCTGGTGATTCCTGTCACTTAGGGATTTGAAATGTAGTAATGGGAATGGGGATGGAAAAGAAGTGATTTTTCCATTTACCTATGAAAATCTATTTCTACTTTTCTTTGATTTTTGCCTGAAATCATACTAATTCTGTGTGGTAACACTGATTAACATAGGCTGATTAGAAGCTTTGACTGTCAGATTTATTTGTATTTGAGTAATAAACTTCAAGAAAATGAACAAATAATTCTATAATAAATAGTGCTTTTGGCAATAAAACTTTTTAAAAACATTACTTTGCATGAAAAACATAATAGAATGTGTTTTTGATGATAGAAAGACTGGAAAAAATAGAGTTCAGGAAATTTTTAGAAACTGAGAATCTCAATGGTTTAATTGCTCAGGTCACATAGCTGGGAATGAGGAGAACTTGTCTCCTGGTCTGGGTCACTCCGCATGCTAATTTATTATTGTCTTCTTTGTGGAAAGAGAAGATGAGACAGGAATTTCCCAGGCTGACATGAATGTCAAGTAAGTGACTAACTGAAAATGCAGTATTTCCCAAAAGAAACGAATTAGTAGAAATGTGGTTGCTCTATCAACTGTCAAAGGGTATTTAAATTCATGGGAAATAAAACTGAAAGGGAACTAACATTTACTGAGTACCTACTATGTGTGCATGTATGAGCGCCTCTGTTACTTCATTTATTTACCTTAACTCTCTAAATGTGTTATTATTATTCCTATTTCACAAATGAGAAAAATGAGATTCATCAGGGTGACGTAGTTTGCTTATTGTCAAGTGGGAGACACTGAGCCAGCACACGAAGTACTAGGGTCTCCTTCAGCAACTTCACGGGTTGTGAGTGGGTCAGGGTTATAAAAGAACGTGGGCTGAGTGTTTGGGGTTTTTTTAACCATTTTTGTGCCAGGAACTCTTTTCGTGCAGTCTGGTGAAGCCTATGGAGTTCTCAGACTCATGTTTTTAAGTACAGACAAAAAAAATACAGAGGAATACAAAGGGAAGAGCTCGTGGGATGGAGGTGTGGGGGGAATGGAAGAAAGGAAGGTCTATATAGGAAGGTAAGAATCAATTCTCTGGTTACGCGAATCTGATCTAGCTGGCTAGGGGAATATTTCAAGGGAAACAGCCTAAGGCAGAACAGCTGACTACTAGGTGTTTAGTAACTACCATTTGTGAAAAAAACTAGGATTCTGACCAGAAAAGATTACTGTAGGACTCAAAGTCCTGAAAGAGAGACCTCAGCCTAAGCGTAAGAATGGAAGTAGAATAGGCCAGCAAATAGAAACTTAGTTTCCTACAAATAGCTGAGTAACCTTATGTACCTGCCATTTGCCTAAAATGTAATGTGTATCTTTAATTCACTTCATGTTATGAGATTACCTATGAACTTGTGGAGTGGAAGAGCCATACTCAGGATTGCCATGTCTAACGGCGACATCTGACAGTACCTATATTAGTTTCCCATTTCTGCTTTAACAAATTACACGAATTTAGTGGCTCAAAACAACACAACTTAATTTGCTTAGAGTTCTCCAGGTCAGAAGTCCAAAATAGGTTTCACTGGGCTTAAAATTAAGGTGTTAGTGAGGATTCATTCTTTCTGGACAGTCTAGGGGAGACTTTGGTTCCTTACCTTTTCTAGCTTCTAGAGACATCCTGCATCCCTTGTACATGGCATAGTCCTCCACCTTCAAAGCTAGCAAGCAACACAGTATCTTCAAATCTCTCTTGGACTCTGACCTCTGCCTCCCTTTTTCACTTATGAGGACCCTTTTGATTACATTGGATCCACCTGGATAATCCAGGCTATTCTCCCCATTTCAAAATCCTTAACTTGATTATAGCTGCAAAGTCCCTTCTGCCATGAGAGGAGACATATTCACAGGTTCTGGAGATTAGGAATGGACACCTTTGGGAGGTAGCATTGTTCTGCCTACCACAGTGGTATTCAGTAACTTCTCTTCGTAAGAAAGACATTTCCAGAGAGTACTCAACCCTGAAAATTTTTTCTTTACATCGCAAAGAAGATGGTTCATATAACCCACCTACACAGCACAGAACAGAAAACAAGTAGCTACTTCTCAGCAACAGGACCTGACCTCACGGACAGGTAGTTTATACAGTTCACAACGTGGGGAAAGTGACATATTTTAAGTTCCAGAAATAAATGCATATGTGCTGTAGTAGGGAAAACCAGCATGATCTCCATGAAGCCTTCATTAACTCTCCTATCCCTTCCTCCAGATTTGCTCTCCATGTTCTTCTTTCGTCTTCTATTATAACCTGATCATTTCACTCTCCTAACATTTAACGTTTATACTGGCTCTCCCTTTCTACCTATGTGTCTCCCACACTAAAACAAGAAATCCTCAAGGGCAAAGAGTGATTTCCTCACCCATGTATCCCAGCGCCTCGCACAGTATTTGACCCACTTTAGGGACTCAACATATATTTTTGAATTAGCCTGTGTGTGTTCACTCTGGTCATTTTTCCATCAAAACAAACTCCTGGGCAATAGTGTTTTCCTACTGTGTGTTACATATTTTATACCCACAAAGGCATTACAATAGGGACCTCCATGAATGGAGTTACGAGAATCCGTGAGATCCCTGAACGTATGCACAAGACGCTGGGTGTACACGAGAGGGCAAAACATCGTTTTCAGCAATGCCGTCTTATGAGTAGAGCATTCTGATCATCTCTTGCTCCACTGTTGGAAGGAGTGTAATATTATACATGTCCTTAGACACTTTTGATAAGGCGAAGGTTCAACCTTGTATAGAACAGGATAAAAGATGATAGCAATTTATTTTTGAGAAGCAATTGGATATCTTAACCATGTCACCTTGAATGGCCACAGTTACTTTTTCCATAATGAAAAGTCTAATTGCTTTGGGTTCCAGTTTCCATTTTCAAGCTGGTCTGGGGCATTAGTGTCTGTCTCCATTAGCCTTTTGCTGGAAGTTATTTGTATGATGCTTTCAGTGCCAGCTGCATTACAAAAAATTTGATGGCCAGTATCTTGGCCTGTGATAATTCAATGTTTTCAATGATAGAACAGCCAAGCTGTTAATTAGCTAAATGTAAGGACTACACATCAACTTTTTATTTTCATTTTGATCTGCCAGCATTATCTTCTTTTTAAGTAGATGTCTGCTAAAGTGTTTTCAGAGGTGCTTGTTTTCACAAAATAATCATCCTGGATTAGTGAGTTATGAACAGCTGCCTCAAGTGAGAGCTGATTTAGTCCATTACTTGAAGCATGAACCAAAACATTATTGGTGCACAGAGAATTTACGGGAAAATCCACTTTTGCATTGCTCTGACAACAGCATAGCAAATCAAGGTGGTGCTCTGGGACTAAAGCAATTTCACTCTTCATAGAACTTTAATATCTAAAGGTTTCTTAATTAGCAGAGAGCAGCTACATCTACCAAGAATCAAGTCTAATAGAGAAAATGAAGCTAAGCTTCTTATGACTTCACTGCAAACATATCGATTTTTCTTTTGTTCCCCTTTGTCTATTCCAAAATGCTTTTATTGTTAAGCAAAATTTTCACTACGACAACCCTGTCATAGGGATTAGGGTTTCTAATTCATATTCCAGCTTTCACCACTCATTGTACTGATAGATTTTAGGATTCCAGATTGAGTTTGCTGAGTTGGCAGCTGGGCAAATAGTCATTAAAATTGAAAATGGCATGGCCCTGACAGTAAAGTCTTTGAGCATGTTTGAAACTCGGGAATGGCTAGAGTTGCCACATGGCATGAGTGATAGTGTCTACTCTAAAGGAGGTAATCTATGTTGTATAATACCAGGATAGGTAGACTATGAGTGTTATAGACCATAATCATCATCAATGATAATGATGAAAATGCTAATAACAACGATGATAATAAATTGTTGTTGACAAAGAAAAAGTGTCATGCCTGATTCTCAGATTTAATTATTGTTAGATTATCCTGGCAGAGAGTATGGTAGAGTGAAATGAGTTGGGAACTAGAGTATGTCAGGAGAATTAAGTTCTAGACCTGTTTCTCACACTTATCATTTCTATGGCATTAAGAACGTCAAATAATTTCTCTGGGTGTCTGTTTCCTCAGTCATAAAATGGGGATAGGAATGGGTATTAACTATAAGTTAACAAGGTGACAGAAATGCTCTAAAACTGGATCATGATGTTAGGTGTGAAACGTGGTACATTTACTAAAAGTTACTGGATTATATACTTAAAATGGATGAATATTATGGCATGTAAATAATATCTCAGTAAGTTTGTTAAAAAGATAAAGGTGTTCATTTATTCTTTCAACAAATGAATGGCATATTCTGTTCTCAAAGAGCACACAATATCAAGTAGAAGATAAATAAATTTGCAATTATTCTTTCACCATAATATAATCAGTCCCTTGTAGCATTTACTCGGTGTCAGGAGCTATTCTAAGCACTTTACACACATTAACGCTTTGAATCCTTCTGGCCTATTATCACCTCCTTTTCACCGATGACGAATCTGTGGTGCTTGTAAGTGGAGGTCACACATCTGGTAAGTGGTGGGGCTGAGATTCAAACCCATGGATTTTGGCTCCAGAGCTTATTCCTCTTAACCAGTACCCCCAGGGGCTTCTCAGTGACATGTAACGACCTCGAATGGTCAGGGAAGAACTTTCAAAAGAGCCATGAAACATATGCTGAAGAATCGAGTGAGAGTTTGCCAACAAAGAAATGGAGGTAACATCACTCTAATCTGAGGAAACAGATTACATAAACGCACAAATGCAAGCAATCATAAGACGCTGAGCTTTATTTCAGCTCTAAACATCTAAAATTCAAGAAATAGATCAGAGTGATAAAAGTAGAAGTAATCAAGGAGAGAGTTAAAAAATTCCAACAGAAATAGTAAAAACGTCCAAAACAGTGCATTACTTTGTGAAAATGTTCCTTTTTTCACAGCTAGGTAGCCAATTGCACATGCAGCAAAACAAGATTTATTATTTTACACAGCCTAATATTGCTATTTTCGAGGGAGCAGTTTTTCCCATTTGAGTTACCTGGCATAGAGAGGACAGGAAACACTACCGTTCCTATCTGTGTACTGAGGGGAATCCAAGCTCAGGCACCTGGACTTCCTCAGGACAGTGTGAAATCACTGTCTTTGCATCAATTTCAGCCAGAGCGATAGGAGAGGATGAGACAGATGTGAAAAAGGCAAGTGTATGAGGCAAATCCAGTCTACATTCAGTGGGGGTTGCTTTACTGAGGTGGCCTCATTTGCAGGCATATGGGCTTGCAGCAAACTTTACCAAGATAATGAATTATATAAGCAATGTGCTACGTAGTTCATATTTTCTCTAATGTTTTACATAACTTTCCTGTTTTTGATATCCTCTTCTCATTATTATTTTTTTAACATCTTTACTGGAGTATAATTGCTTCACAATGTTGTGATAACTTCTGCTGTACAACAAAGTGAATCAGCTATACATATACATACATCCCCATATCCCCTCCCTCTTGTGTCTCCCTCCCACCCTCCCTATCCCACCCCTCTAGGTGGTCACAAAGCACTGAGTTGATCTCCCTGTGCTATGCGCTGCTTCCCACTAGCTATCTATTTTACATTTGGTAGTGTATATATGTCCATGCCACTCTCTCAATTCATCCCAGCTTACCCTTACCCCTCCCCATATCCTCAAGTCCATTCTCCACGTCTGCGTCTTTACTCCTGTCCTGCCCCTAGGTTCTTCAGAACCTCTTTTTTTTTTTTTGATTCTATATATATGTGTTAGCATACGGCATTTGTTTTTCTCTTTCTGACTTACTTCACTCTGTATGACAGACTCTAGGTCCATCCACCTCACTACAAATAACTCAATTTCGTTTCTCTTTATGGCTGAGTAATATTCCATTGTATATTTGTGCCACATCTTCTTTATCCATTCATCTGTCAATGGACACTAAGGTTGCTTCCATGTCCTGGCTATTGTAAATAGTGCTGCAATGAACATTGTGGTACAGGACTCTTTTTGAATATGGTTTTCTCAGGGTATATGCCCAGTAGTGGGATTGCTGGGTCATATGGTAGTTCTATTTTTAGTTTTTTAAGGACCTCCATACTGTTCTCCACAGTGGCTGTACCAATTCACATTCCCACCAACAGTGCAAGAGATTCCCTTTTCTCCATACCCTCTCCAGCACTTATTGTTTGTAGATTTTTTGATGATGGCCATTCTGACTGGTGTGAGGTGATACCTCATTGTAGTTTTGATTTGCATTTCTCTAATGATTAGTGATGTTGAGCATCAGTTCGTGTGTTTGTTGGCAATCTGTATATCTTCTTTGGAGAAATGTCTACTTAGGTCTTCTGCCCATTTTTGGGTTGTTTGTTTTTTTGATATTGAGCTGCATGAGCTGCTTATAAATTTTGGAGATTAATTCTTTATCACTTGCTTCATTTGCAAATATTTTCTCCCATGATGAGAGCTGTCTTTTCCTCTCGTTTATGGTTTCCTTTGCTGTGCAAAAGCTTTGAAGTTTCATTAGGTCCCATTTGTTTATTTTTTGTTTTATCTCCATTTCTCTAGGAGGTGGGTCAAAAAGGATCTTGCTGTGATTTATGTCATAGAGTGTTCTGCCTATGTTTTCCTCTAAGAGTTTGATAGTGTCTGGCCTTACATTTAGGTCTTTAATCCATTTTGAGTTTATTTTTGTGGATGGTGTTAGGGAGTGTTCTAATTTCATTCTTTTACATGTAGCTGTCCAGTTTTCACAGCACCACTTATTGAAGAGACTGTCTTTTCTCCATTGTATATTCTTGTCTCCTTTATCAAAGGTAAGGTAACCATATATGCCTGGGTTTATCTCTGGGCTTTCTATCCTGTTCCATTGATCTATCTTTCTGTTTTTGTGCCAGTACCATACTCTCTTGATTACTGTAGCTTTGTAGTATATTCTGAAGTCAGGGAGCCTGATTCCTCCACCTCTGTTTTTCTTTCTCAAGATTGCTTTGGCTATTCAGGGTCTTTTGTGTTTCCATACAGATTGTGAAATTTTTTTGTTCTAGTTCTGTGAAAAATGCCATTGGTAGTTTGATAGGGATTGCACTGAATCTGTAGACTGCTTTGGGTAGTATAGTCATTTTCACAATGTTGATTCTTCCAATCCACGAACACGGTATATCTCTCCATCTGTTTGTATTGTCTTTAATTTCTTTCATCAGTGTCTTATAGTTTTCTGCATACAGGTCTTTTGTCTCCTTAGGTAGGTTTATTCCTAGGTATTTTATTCTAAGTAAAACTGTCACTGTTTGCAGATGACATGATACTATACATACAGAATCCTAAAGATGCTACCAGAAAACTACTAGAGCTAATCAATGAATTTGGTAAAGTAGCAGGATTCAAAATTAATGCACAGAAATCTCTTGCATTCCTATACACTAATGATGAAAAATCTGAAAGAGAAATTAAGGAAATACTCCCATTCACCATTATTATTTTTTAATATCATCTCTTCAGTTTATTTATTGATTCACCAATCTTTCTTGTTTCTATTTCAGAATTGCTTGTTTTCATCTTTATTTCACCTTTATGTATTTTCTTTTTGGAAATTTCTGAAACAATTATTTTAAAATAAAGTGGCATATATACAAGTTTTACTAAAATATGATCTTTCATTGTCATTTTACCTATGGCGAATGTTCTTTCTCCAAATTAAACCAAATTAGAAACTACAAAAGGAAAACTTTGGGAAAATAACATTTAACAGAATTAACTTTAGTCAGCAGATACATTCAGACTGCACAAATATTGGAAAACGCAGTTAAACCACTTATGCAGATCACAATGAAAACCACTTTAATTTTTAAAAAGTAGGATATATCTATTTGGACTAAACATTGCCTTTGTTTATTGTGCTATCATATTTTGTTTTGGCCTTTAAAGTTTTAAAGATATTTAGTGTTGGAAACATGTTTTTAGTTTATCAAAATGGTTTTTAAAGACTGGAAGAAAAAAGGAAGTGAGGAAAACAAGCCTGTGCATGTATGTGATTCATTTTTCTTTTTAACATCTTTATTGGAGTATAATTGCTTTACAATGTTGTGTTAGTTTTTGCTATATAACAAAGTGAATCAGCTATATGTATACATATATCACCATATACCCTCCCTCTTGTGCCTCCCTCCCACCCTCCCTATCCCACCCCTGTAGGTGATTACAAAGCACTGAGCTGAACCCTGTGCTATGATTGCTCTTTTCATTAATTTCTTAAATTAAAATCTTAGTTTATTTACTTTTTTCTGACTTGTCAACTAAAGCTTATAAAAATTTGTCTTTAAGCATAACTTTGGCTACAGCTTTTAAGTTTTAATACATGAGTGACTAGTTTGATGAGTAATATCAACTTAGTGAGATATATACATGAAATTTTTTTCTTTAATTCTTGATTTTAGTTATGATGGGCTGATTCTCCCTTTCCCATCCTTTGTTGACATCTTGGACAGAATTCATGACATTTTTGATTATTAAAATGCAGCCCAGTCACCTGTTTATTAGGCAATTCTAGTGAAAATTTGCTAGCAAAATTTGCTAGCAAAATTTCACCGTTGTGTGAAAGCAACAGGAAATGTCAACGTAAAGAAAAGAATCTTTAATGAACAAAAGGCACGCAAAATAATTGAAAATAAATAGTACTAAGTATGTTCTAGACTACTGTGTGAAATTGATTGGTGTAGCCACAAAACAGAAGAATATTTTTGAGGGAAAAAAACATGCAGAATCATTTAAAATAAACAGGTGCTTATTATGTTCAAATTAGATTCAGAAACCAGGAGGAATTCCAACCCTTTGAATTGATGGAACTCTGGAACCTGGAGTCCACCGACACTAAAAGATTTGCTTTCCCACTTGACTGTCTGACCATGAAAGAATACCAGCAATGTCATTTGCATCGTTAGCAAAGCTTGAGAAATTTATGACTTTGAGAAGGAAGTACGTTCCCTGGAAATAGTGAGGCAAATTCAGCTTTGGGCAGAAATAGCACTGACCAATCTCAGTGGAACATAGAATTTAGCCGGAGATAGTAGAGAATGTCTATAACGAAACAAATAATTGAATGCAGATATAGCGGGGGAGTTGGAGGAAAGAGGGTTTACGGTTATGAACTCTGCCTCTCTGGCTTCTGTATTCCTAACCTAATGTAGCTTCTCTTCCAGGAGCTAGCATGCTGAAGTGGCAAGCCACAATCCACAAATAAGCAGGTGACTCCAGGAAGTTAAAAGGAAGGGTAGGAATTTTAAAGTCTAGTCTAAGAAGTCTAAACGGTGCTGAATTCTTATACATATTGAGGTGGTCATCCGAGGGTGGAGTTCACTGACTCGCATATTTTTCATGAATTTCTCATTCTCCTTCCAACCATTTTCTTAACAACACACCCCTTGACACTATTTATGATGCTGCAGAGGTGAAGCCGATTGAAATGTGGGTCCATGCTTGGGTTGAAGTCACTGTTAGTATACTTAGAGCAAGTGTGATAAACAGATTCTGTGTTTCTCTAGGTGCCTTTCCATGTAAATTGATAACTGCTGCCCAGGGGAGTGAGCAGGGCCTGAAGACATGAAGAGAGATTAGTTTAAGTGTGACAAGGCCATAATCTGTAATGAGGAATATCTATCACTGTCACACAAGAGAACCATGATGCTGGGAAGACCCTCTCTGCTTGAAAAAGGTCTCCCACTCCATGGCTGACAGTTTGGGGCTCCATAGCTCCATTCCACTTGTTCTCTCCAAAAAAGCTCTTTTATTCAAATTTGACAAACTAATTAGTGCTACCATTTGGCTTTGAATGACTCAATTATGGCTGCAGTCATTTGGTTTAGTAATTACTAAAATTATGGTTTGGGCCCAAGTCCAGTTCTGTCTTTCCTCTCTTCCTCATGGAAGCAGGGAGAGGCACTTTTATAGGAAAATAGATGGTAATTCAGGAGCCAGGTTGTAACAATTCATTTTAAATGACCTCAGTCAATGGGAAAATAAAACTGAACAGCCTGGTTTGAGAATACGGCTAAATTTTTTCTTGCTTTTTAAGAAACCTGGCACCCTGAAACTATAGGCTTGATTTCCACGGATAATTCTAGTCTATTCATAAATGAAGCAAAGCTTTTTTTTTTCCCCTTTTACTTTTGTTCTTATGCTAGCCTCATTAGAATTTGTTATTAACTGTTGGTTAATACATGGCATTTTGGTTTAACTAGAGCAAAGATTCTAAGTTCTTAATATCTCCTTCCCAGGTTGGTTTTGAAGAGAGGAAAGCCTTGAGGAGGCATGCAGATCTTAATGATTCTGAGGGCATGGTTCTACTTAGTTTGGAGGCTTTATCAGAGTTTTACAGCTGAAATCACTGGGTATACAGAAGATAATGTTTAGTCAAGTAAAGAATATTAGCAAGTTTCACATTATGGCTCTGTTATTTTTTTTCTGTGTAACTTTGGTTAAGTCAATTTAGGTAGTGTTGTTTGTTGCACTTCTAAATGGGATTAACATGAGATACCTCCCTCATGGCATGTTTGTGAGAATCAAATAAAGTACCAAAAAGAAACAAAAACCAAATGCAACTAAAAGAAAACAGTTAAAAACATGGTAGACATTAAAGCAACTATATCAATAATCATTTTACATGTGAAAGGTCTAAATACACCAATAAAAGACAGAGAGTGTCAGAGTGGATACAAAAACAAGACTGAACTATATGTTGTCTACAAGAAATCCACTTTAAATAAAAAGACTTAGATTAAAAACAAAGGGATGGAGAATGATATACCATGCTAACATTATTCAAAAGAAAGCTGAAGTATCTACATTAATTTCATACAAAGGAGAAAAGGGAGTTTTCAGAGATAAAGAGGGACATTATACAATGAAAAATGGGTCAGTTCTCTGAGAACACCACATGCACCTAACAACAGAGCATCAAAAGACATGAAGCAAAAACTGATAGAACTGCAAGGAGAAAAAGACAAATGCACAATTATGGTTAGAGACTTCAATACCACCTCTCCTTCAGTAATTGATAGATCAAACAGGCAGAAAATCAGTAAGTTATAGTTTACCTGAACCACACTATCAATCAACTTGATCTAATTGTCATTTATAGAATACTCCATCCAACAGCAGCAGAATACACATTCTTCTCAAGGTCACATGGAACAGTCACCAGGGTAGATCACATTCTGGCTCATAAAACACAGCTTAACAAAATTAAAAGCATAGAAAGCATATAAAGTATGCTGTTAGACCACAGTGGAATTAAACTAGAAATCAATAACAGAAAGGTAGCTGGAAAATCTCCAAATACATGGAGGATGAAGGACCATAAGGAACACAGACTGGAACCAAGCATGTACTTGGAATTTGTAGTCAATGTTTTCCTTTGTGTGTTTGTGAAGGGGTCACCTTGGCAAGAGAAGCTCCATTCATTTGTTAGGTATAAAGAGTGAGATACAAAGGTTGGGATGAGATCTCATTACTCTGCCTGATAGTTAAGTTAGTAAGAATTCTCTTGTATCCCCTTGCAGAAGTTGACCTTGTCCACAAATTTGCCAATCATCATTTGTGGATTCTGTATTTGTTATTTTGCCTACTCCCTAAAATTTATTTAGACCCCAAAGTCAATGCTCCTGGTGCTTTCATGGTCATTCATGGACATGGGCAGAAAGGCAAAAAATTTGAGTCACCCAACCCACACATTCCCAGCGGAGGTCAAACAAAGTGACACTCTGTCTTCCTGCTTCAGCTCTCATACTAAAACAAGTTTTCTTTTCATGGTCTATTTAGTGCTATATTTTTGCATTTCTCCCCCTTCTTTTGGTGATTTTGATGTTTAGAATGACCTCCACATGTAATGCTGAAATGCTGGCTAGTTTTCCTAAGTGCAAGAAAACTGTGATGTGCCTTATGGAGAAAATACATGTGTTAGATGAGCTTCATTCAGGCAGGAATTATAGTGCTGTTGGCTGAGAGCTCAATGTTAATGAATCAATAATATATATTAAATATTATGTCTTTAAACAGACACAAGTAAAACAAGGTTATATGTGTCATTCCATCAATAAAATGTGACCAGAGGCTCAGTAGAATTTAACCCTGTATTTCCCTTAGGAGCATTGGCTCAAAGTTAACCAATTCAGTGATTGTGATGACTTTATAGAATATACCTATCCTGAATAATGAGAATTGTCTATAAGCACAATTGTTGACACCTATATAGTCCAGTCCTAGACACTGGACTTTGTGTTGAGCACAGAAAATTTATTCCGCAAATATATATGACTCCTCCCTATATGCCAAACTTATTCTAAGTTATGAGGGAACAGGAATATATAAACCAAGTATTTTATCCTTTTTTCCTCATGGAGCTTATAGTAATGTCAGAGAGGAAATAGACATATAAATGTATAATATGCAGGTGATGGTAAATGCTGTGAAGAAAACTTCCATGCTCTAATATATAGATTAAGTACATAAACCTCAGAGAAGTTAACTAAGTTGTTTATGAAAGACAAATCCATATGAAAAGAGTCAAAACTCAAACTCAGAATTTCTGGCTTCAAAACTCATGCTTTTTCAACTAATTTACACTCGATTCTTCTCATGAATGTACATACTACAGCTTCTTGGTAGGAGAACTGCTTCTGGATCTAGTGAGGAAACCCCTATCTCAAATGAAATCATTTTAGATGGTACAGCAGTGGTTCTCAACATGAGGGGCAATTTTGCCTGAGGACATTTAACAATATCTTGAGACATTTATGATTGTCATACTTGGTGGGGGATATTGACATCTATTGGTTAGAGACCAGGAGTGGTACTTAACATTCTACAAAGTAAAACAAAGAATTATCTGGCCCTAATAGTGCTTAGATAGAAACTCTGCTCTAGAGCCATGGAACTTGGGGAAAAAAAAACCCCAAAAAAACATAAAATTAAGGTTTCTAAGTAGCTAGCTCAGAACTCAGGTAAGAAAATACAGGATCTGATTTCTTGGCTACTAATCATCAGATAACTTGTTCGGCATCATCCTGCCATTGTCAATGTATGATCTTCCTAAGTCGAAAGTTCTCTCACTTTGGACGCCAGTGCATCCCTTTCCCAACAACCTCTTCCTTCCTAAACTTCTTCAAAATTTTGAGTATTTAGGAACCAAGGAGTAAAAATGAGAAGAAAAGGAAAGGAAGAAATTGATGGCAGAAAAAAATGGATAGACTGAAATACAAAGCATCCAGAAGAGAAACCTGAATGGCCTTCTCTTATGTTCTCCATTCTTCCCTCTTATCCTTCCTCTAGTTCTCCTCACTCTTCAACAGATATTTATCAAGTATTTTTACAGTGCTAGACACAGTGTACAGATGAGAGCATCGCCTGGGAGCACTTTATTACTAATAAGCATTGTATTTTACAAAGTACTTTTTGCATCTGTTATCTCATTTGAGTCTTTCTATAAGCCTATTTTACAGATAAGTAAACCGAGACTCAGGGAGCATATGTGAATTTGGCCAGGGTAACAGTAGAACGAGAACTCATGTCTGTACTGTTCTTTCCTCCATACAGAGCTGACATAGCTATGAAGGTTACGGGGAATGTGGCTCTATATTATCTTACGGTTACATGTATATCAGAAATGGTGTCTATTTTGAATTATAAAATCACACAAAACACTTTTTTTTTTAAAGTAATGCACTGTCTTGGGAATTCATAATGAAACCTACTCAAGATAACACTAAAAAGGCTATTCTATTAAACTGTGTTAGGGGCTGAGCACTGACACAAAGTTGCTTATCTAATTCCCCAAAATAGCTCATGAGCTAAACTGGTTTCTCCTGGGTCTGAGAGAGGTCCAATAGCCTGGGTAAGCATGACTAAACTTAAAAGGAGAATAACAGAAAGTAAAGCCAAAAAAATAATAAAAATAAAAAGGAAAACATTTTATTTTGAATGACTTCCCAATTGCGTTGTCTATATTGACTGGTATTTAGCTATGGATAAATAAAGGTTCTGAAAAAGCACAACTTTTAATAATTTTGAACCAAAAAGTTGGTACAGAGACAACCAAGATGTTGATTAACCACTTTGCACATATGCTAACTGGTTTATTCAGATTTTGCATTTAAAGAGACAGTGACAATTTTCTGACTAAATAATTTAAATCCAAATATTAATATCAGAATAGCAACTGTTCTTTAGGGAGTACGTTCATCAGGAAAACCTATATTCCACCTCATGCTCCTGCTCTCTTCTGAGTCAGACCACACGTTACAGTGTTGGCTCTGGCTGGTCTATTGGAAAATTAAAGAGTTCTGGCAACCTATAAGTCATGGATGTGAATTCTGTCTTAATCAGGGCTTGCACGTTAAAGTCACCTGAGACACCATTGGGAAACAAGATACCAAGTTTCACGGAAAACTTGCCTTGTGTTCTAAATTCTGTCTCTAAGGCAAACAAAACAGAAGTGATCCCCTACAACAAAATTAATCCAGTGGCTAAGGTTCAAATGCGTGTGGACACTTCCAGGTCCTCTAGGAGGTAAATTTGCTAAATAATGTAATTTGTTTCTGTCATTTTTGCTTTTCAAGATGAATGATGACTTAGTGAAAGCATCGCTTATGGAAAGAATAGCTTGAAACCATCCATAAAAGAAGGGATGAAGTTCATGCACATCCAGCATACTCACTTTATTTTCTGATTCTCTTAGGAGTCAAACTTGCTCTCCGTTATTTTTGTGGACTCATGCTTATGATGGCTATTTCTTGTTTGCTAGTGACTTCTGATTGTGAACTCATTTAGAGGAAATTTATCATGAGACCTGGCTTTGTTATGGTCCTCCAGGAAGAATGTGTGTTTGCCTCTGCCAGTTGCCTGTGGTCACTGCCAACCTCAAAATAAATGATCCTTTGGAGGTTTTTAGGAAAACTGATTGTTTGAATTTAGTCTGCAGACATACTTAATTGTTTCTGGTAACAAAATCTCAGCTAAGATTTCCTGCTGACTATTGTGTGGGGTGATTTTCTTTTTTCTAATTCACTTTTTCAGTAGGAATGTAAACTTTTGGGTGCATAGATTTATGCAGAGGTTTCCCATTAGACATTCGAACTTGGGCAGAGTCCATTCTTTGTCTCCTATCATCTGCAGCTCTCAGTTCTTTCCTAACTGAAGATCAAGGATACCAGATACGGGCAACTAGTGGTATCAGAGCTCACTTCCCTCTCTAGATTTCTACTTTTATTTATTTATTGATTTGGCCTCTGAGAATTTTACTCATTACCTCTCAGTTTAAGTTGAGATATATTTACAATTAGCTAGATTTACTTATAGCTAGCATTATTTTGTTATTCCTAGTGGGACAATTTTTCAAGGTGTCTAGTTCATAATACTGCCAGAAATTAATGATTACTAAGATTTTTATAATAGTTTCTCATTCTTTTATATAATTTTTTTCATTTAACAATATATTCAGCCATCTTTACCTATTAGTATGTATAGATTTGCCTATTTTTTTGGAATGGCTATGTAATGTTAAATACTATGGATAAACCATCATTTATTTAACAAGTTCCCTACTAGTGGATATTTCAATTGTTTTCAGTTTTTTTTTTGTTATTAGAAAATCCACACACACACATATATATATATATATGTTTGCAGATCTGTATATATAGATTAAAACTCTAGAGTTAGAATTGCTAGATTAAAGGATGTGATACTTAAATTTTAATGTTTATTTCCAATTTGCTTTTCAAGTTTGCAATAACAAATTTGAGACAGAAAGAAAATTAGTGTGCTTGAATCCTCATTGTCTTGTCTACATTGGGTTTTATTGAGAACATTATTTATTAATTTGAGGGAATAGTTTGCTTCCTAACTTTATTCTAGAATTTATTCCATAGAGATAAAACATATTACAGAAATATGCATGGAATGGTTTTAATAGATATTTTTCATGCCAGATGAGGAACTGATTTGAACCGATTTTTCTCACATACAACTGAGAAATACAATCTGTTCAAGGCAATGCAATTAGATTTCTCATCTGACTGTGAGTGTCCTAACTGTTTGGAGAGTATACAGAATGAGGCCGATTGGAATCCCTGTTCCAACAAGAGCAGTAATGAATCTTTACATTCAAGACTAAGGAAGAAATCTATGCCTTCGCCCAGCGTGCAGTGCTTTCCTTCACAGTGTTGTTCCGCCAGGCCAGAGGATGACACCAAAGAAGACTCAGTGTTTCTTCCCTCAGAAGAAGAAAGCTATGTAGTAACTTCTGAAAACAATCATCTTGGTCTAAATCTTAAGGGCATTACAAGGAACATCAGACCGTTGAGAGAGCTGACTGTCCAGGAGTTACTGAGAAAGTCTGGGGACAGCAAGAAGTTCCAACCAAACTCCATGTCTGTGGGTCACTTTAGAGACCAGGTGGTAATGAAGTTCAGAAGAGCTCTGTATTATTCCGGAATTTGGGTGGCACATGCCCAAGGCTACAGATTCGAAAAGCACCTGTCAGCCAGTTATTTCAAGAGAAACCCTGGTTGCCTACACTGGCTGGTCCACTGGCTGAAAAGGGAACTAACAGCTGTTTATGGAGCTTATGGCTACACAGTGAAGAATATCCTAGCCACCATTCTCCATCACATGACAAAATATGATCTGGACAGTGAATCCTTCATTAACCTCCTAGAACCTTATCTCCAACAAGATACCCACCATTTTCTGCATGAATTTATCAGTTTTGTTCATTCACCTTACAACATGGAGACTTACGACCAACAAGCCATCTATCAATCTCCTTATGCTTCACCTTGGGTAGAAAAGAGGTCTGTTGCATCAGCTCCTGTTTTGCCTTTGCCTAAGGATCAGACTGTACTGGCATCTCAACATGATATAAAAGTCTACAAACACCCGGGGCCAATGGAAAAATGAGCAGAGGCCTCTGTCAGGCTTGAAAGCATTTCCAAATGGTAACACTTCCTTGAAGAAATCTGAAATCCCATTACTCCATCATAAAGCAGCAAAAGCAAAATCCATGCTTGGATCAAAGACAAGTCAGAACCAGGAGATCACAAAGGTATAACTAATACCAATAGCATGCTCCTGAATTGGGCTACACCAAGGGAGAGGGGCCCAGGCTTACTGAATTGCAAAAAAACAAATGTTAAAGAGAGGAAGACAGAAGGGATAAAGTTGTTTCCTGGTCATTGCCCAGGACATGGGAAAGAGTGAAACAACTGTATGCACCTTCAGTTCCCCAGCAATTTTTAATCAGGGGCAGCCATGGAAGAACAGCCTAAGAGAAAAAAAGGTTTTGAACGTTGGCCGGCAGATCAATTTCCAGAAAAAAAGAAAAAAAAGAAGAAAAAAACAAATGTTCAGATTCTCCACCAAAGACCTTTCAGAGAAGATTGCCCAGACAAACATCCTTAATAAATTGCAAATCCAGAAAGAGGGACCCTTCCTGGAGTTGCATTTCAGAAACTGCCTTTACTTCTAAGAGAGATGGTAGGAAGCTGAGCTCTTTCAGAAAAAAGAGGATGAAGTGTAGACAACCCTCCCAGTTTGCAGAAGTTGGTTCACACTGCAGTAGGGGAATCCAAAGACAATCAAGGTCCAGAACTCAGAGATCCAAATCCTGGTGTGCTGGACTTACAAAGAGATCTGTAAGCAGAGATTCAAGTAATCTCTCTCTGAGAGGAAGCCACAGAAGAGAACACTTCACCCTGAATATATGCTGTGAGCCCTCAAATGAAAAGAAGGCGCATGGCTATGAATCAGACTGTGGGAGACCATCTTCAGCCACCGTCCAATACATGAAGCTTCCTTCAACGGCCGGCTGGGAAGAGACCCGAGTGTCCTTCTAAAAGTGAAGATTCTTCCCAATCTGGAAGCCACTGTAACAGTCCCACATGCCTACAGAGGGAGAAACACATATCCCCAAGTAAAGAAGAGATGAAGTCCAAAACCACATTTCCTAGAGCTAGAAAAACCAGAGCAGTTAGGCATAGAAGAAACAAATGTCAGTGTTTAGAAACACAAACCACAGAGGAAGTCAGTGATGAAATGGGGGATCTGAATGATGTGAGGCAAAAGAGTAGTCTTTCTGAGTGTGCACCTTCCTGCAGGAGGTAAATCCAAAAGAAAAAGAAGAATCCAAGTCTTGAGAAACATCACCAGGCCAAAAATGAACAGAAAGGAGACAAAGTATCAGAAACACAGAGGTGAAAATTGTTTTGAAAGGCCACTCTACTCAACTAGCCACCAAGAATCTTTGAAAGTATGAATACAGTCTGAAAAAGATCACCAAAAAGATTCAGCCCATCACTTTATGACTGGAACTAAAAGCCCAATAATTAAATTCAAGGCTCCTTTTGGAAACGAATGCATATTATTAAATTGGTCATGTATGTAAATATTATTTTTGTCTGCTTTTGTCTTATGAACAGAATTATTAAAATATTTGGCTTATATTTTAGTTGTCAGATTTAAGTATGAAGACTGGCTGCCGAGAGTTGCAAAAACTATAGAAACAATAGGAGTGTATGTTACTAAACACAAGTTATGCATATTAAGTATTATAAAACACACACATATATGTGTACGTATATATATATTCCAAGTTTATTCATATTCCAAGTTTTAGTTCCTAGAAAATGAGGCAGCACGGTCACTGTCTTAAGATATAGTTATTGCGTTCAAGGATTTCAAATCTAGTTGTGAAAATAGATGCAAGTAAGTAGGAAACACTGAACATCTGTGGGATATTCGGTACTACATTCCTGCCTCCCCACCCTGAAAACTGTGCCTTCACATGCCCAGAGAGCTAGATGTCTTCCTTAAAAAGTGCCAGGATTTTAGATAACTCTGATTCCCTACCCACCAAAACCTGGCCCAGCAATGGCAACTACACTTAAGGCAAGCTAATCATAGTATTTTCTCCCTCTGGTCACACAACTGATGAGTCCATTGGTAGTCAAGTCATAGTACTTCCCTGAGACTTTTTGCACTGGTTCTGATAAATAGGGTCATTATCCCTCTCTAGTAGCAAATGGTGAAATTTTAAATTTGGATACTATTAAGAGCTGTATTTCTCAATTTGTGAAGAAAATCAGTTTGAGGTAAGTGAGGAGAAAGCTAGCAAGTACAAGCAAGATAAGTCATGAGAGTCTTGGAGTCAGGACCTGGATCTTCTAGAAACTGAGCTGCCCTTTTGCTTTTCACACAGTTTTATTTTTTAACCCTATTTAGGTTTTTTGAGTCAATACATTTCCTCTGTGCCGCTATTATTAAGTGGAATTTCCAATTACTTGTAATCAAGCAGTTCACTGGGAAGTAGCACAATGGAAATCTGTGAGAGAATAGACAGGGAGCAACAATTCCCTTGGGGAGGTTTCCGAGGGCTTCATGGAGAAGTGATATGAATATGGTCTTGAAGAGTGAGTAGGAGTTTTCCAGGTGAATGTGTTGGCAAGGGCTATCAAGAAAAAATAAGCAACTTAGAGAAAAAAAGAAGAAAAATAAAAATTTCCAGCACTCTTCCTCCAGGGTGACTGGAAAATTCAGAGAGATAGACTGAGAAGGGAGGCTGATGCCAAGTTGTGAACAGTAAGAAACCTGGCTTTTCTGGGTCCACAGCCCAGAGGCACAACGATGAAGCACCTAATTGTAGCACAGGACTCAAAATTCAAATTAATTTTCTAAAATACCATTTTGTTTTAATAACTCCCATTTAAAATTAATCAAGACATGTTCTTACAAAAACCTTAGAAAACCTGTGTAAACACATATTTATAAAAATATAAATGTGTTTCAGTACATTCAGTTGTAAACATTATATTTCTTTTTTTTAATCCACACTTTCATCAAGTTATTTGAGCAGTCCACTGTCAACCATGAGCTACAACTTTCATGGTAAAGATTCATGGGAATATATGCAAAGTCCTGAGATTAGGAACAGGAAATCAATTGTAGTGGTTCAAGGTCACCACAATTTAGCTGCACAGGCAGATTTCATTTTATTGTGCTTCACTTTGCACTCCACAGATATTATATTTTTTAAAAATTGAAGGTTTGTGGCAACCTACATCAAGCAAGTCTATTGGCATAATTTTCTAATAGCACTTGCTCACTTCGTGTCTCTGTGTCACATTTTGGTAATTCTCTCAGTATTTCAAACTTTTTCATTATTATTATTTTTGCTCTGGTGACCTGTCATCAGTGATCTTTGATGTTAATATTGTAATTGTTTTGGGGTGCCATGAACCAGGCTCTGTAAGACCGTGAACTTAATTGATAAATGTGTGTTTTGACTGCTCCACTGACCAGCTGTTCCTTCTCTCCCTATACTCAGGCCTCCCTATTTCCTGAGATACAGCATTAAAAGTAAACCAGTTAATAACCCTAAAATGGCCTCTAAGTGTCCAAGTGAAAAAAAGAGTTCCCACCTTTTACTTTAAGCCAAAAGCTAGAAATGATTAAGCTTAGCGCTAAGATAGGCCAAAAGCTAGACCTCTTGCACCAAACAGTTAGCTAAGTGGTGAATGCAAATGTAAACTTCTTAAAGGAAATTAAAAGTGCTACTCCAGAGAACACAACAATGATAAGAAAGCAAAACAGCCTTATTGCTAATTTGGAGAAACTTTTAGTGGTCTGGATAGAAGATCAAACCAGCCACAACATTCCTTTAAGCCAACGCCTAATGCAGAGAAAAGCCCTAACTCTCTTCAATTCTATGAAGGCTGAGAGAGGTAAGGAAGCTGCAGAAGAAAAGTTTGAAGGTAGCAGAGGTTCATGAGGTTTAAGGAAAGAAGCTGTCTCCATAACATAAACGTGCAAGAGGAAGTAGCAAGTGCTGATGTAGAAGTTGCGGCAAGTTATCCAGAAGATCTAGGTAAAATAATTAATGAAGGTGCTACACTAAACAATAGATTTGCAATGTAGGCAAAACAGCTTTATATTGGAAGAAGATGCCTTCTAGGACTTTCATAGCTAAAGAGGAGAAGCCAATGGCTGGCTTCAAAGCTTCAAGACTGACTCTCTTGTTAGGGGCTAATGTAGCTGGTGACTTTTAGTTGAGGCCAATGTTCATTTACCATCCTGAAAATCCTAGGGCAGTTAAGACTTATGCTAAATCTATTCTTCCTGTGCTGTATAAATGGAACAACAAAGCCTGGATGACAGCACATCTGTTTACAACATGGTTTACTGAATATTATAAGCCCATTGTCAAGACCCACTGCTCAGAAAGATTCCTTTCAAAATATTACTGCCCACTGACAATGCACCTGGTTACCCAAGAGCTTTGATGGAGATGTACAATGAGATTAATGTGCTTTCATGCCTGCTAATATGACATTCATTCTGCAGTCCATGGATCAAGGAGTAATTTTGACTTTTGAGTCTTATCATTTAAAAAATACATTTCATAAGGCTACAGCTGCCATAGAGAATGATTCCTCTAATGGATCTGGGCAAAGTCAATTGAAAACCTGGAAAGGAACTACCATTCTAGATGCTGTTAAGAACATTTACCCTTAAAGGAATACAAATAATGTGTTTTCACTTATATGTGGAATCTAAAAAACAAAACAAATAAGCAAATATAACAAAACAGAAAGACTCACAGAGAACAAACAAATGGTTACCAGAGAGGAGAGGGGGAGGAGGAGGGGTGAAATAGCTGAAGGGGATTCAGAGGTAAGAATTGGCAGTTACAAAGTAAATAAGTCACAGGGATGTAATGTACAGCACAGAGAATATAGTCAATATTTTATAATAACTTTGTATCATGTGTAATCTATAAAAATATTGAATCCCTATGTTGTATACCTCAAACTAGTATAATTATACTTCAATTTTAAAAAAGAACATTTTTGAGTCATAGAAAGAGGTCAAAATATCAACATTAACAGGAGTTTGGAAGAAGCTGATTCCAGCCTTCATGGGTGACTTTGAGGGGTTCAAGACTTCAGTGGAGAAAGTAACTGCAGATGTGGTGGAAATAGCAAGAGAACTAGAATGAGGGGTGGAGCCTGAATATGTGATTGAATTGCTGTACTCTCATGAAAAAAACTTAATAAATGAAGAGTTGCTTCTTACGCATGAGCTAAAAAGTGGTTTCTTGAGGTGGGATCCACTCCTGGTGAAGATGCTCTGAAGATTGTTGAAATGACAACAAAAGATTTAGAACGTAACTTAGTTGACAAAGCAGCTGCAGGATTTGAGAGGACTGACTTCAGCTTTGAAAGAAGTTCTACTTTTAGTAGAATGCTATCAAACAGCATCGCATGCTACAGAGAAATCACTCATGAAAGGAAGAGTCCACTGATGGGGCAAACTTCACTGTTGTCTTATGTTAAGAAATTGTCCCGGCCACCCCTGCCTCCAGCATCGACCCTGATCCCTCAGCAGCCATCAGCACTGACACAAGACCCTCTATTAGCAAAAAAATTACAATTCACTGAAGGCTCAGATGATGGTTAGCATTGTTTAGCAATAAGTTATTTTTAATTAAGGTATGTACATTGTGTTTTTAGACATAATGCTATTGCACATATAATAAACTACAGTATACTATAAACATGACTTTTATATTCACTAGGAGACCAAGGACTTTGTGTGACTTGCTTTATTGTGCTATTTGCTTTATTGCAGTGGTCTGGAACCAAACCTGCAATATCTCTGAGGCATGCCTGTAGTTACATTAAAAAATAAAGTAAAACTGTTATTGTGGTCAAAAGTGTACTTATGAACCAATAATGTTAGGCTGCATTCAAATATGTAGAGAAATTCTCTGTGTAGGGAAAACCAAAATCGATATCTAAATATCTTCAAATACATGAATGGATGTTCTCTAGGCAAGTATATACCTCTGGGTCATTTAGGAAAGGAATTTGGCTTTATTAAAGGAGAAATTTACAGGGGGTGGTGAATTTTGCTTGATCAAAGAAAACCTGTCCTATGAGAGTTATGGTTCCAATGAGTGGACATATGGTAGATCAAGAGACCAATAAGGGAAGGAGCTCTCGTCTTTGGAAGTGTCCATGCATGGCTAGAACCCTATAAGAAATCTGACTGGATGTTTTATAAATTTCCATTTAACTCAAAGATTCCAAGATTTATTAACAAGTCACAGAAACCTGTTAATGAACCAAAAATATCATACCTTTATACAGCACAACTTTTCTTGGATGGGAAAAATGTCAATGATAATACAGTAATAATAATTAGTATTGAAAGTTAACTATTTGTGACACACACACACAAACTCTATGAGATATTATTTGAATCTACATTTTAAAGATGAAGGGGAGGAGCTTCAAGATGGCGGAAGAGTAAGACACGGAGATCACCTTCCTCCCCACAAATACATCAGAAATACATCTACATGTGGAACAACTCCTACAGAACACCTACTGAACGCTGGCAGAAGACCTCAGACCTCCCAAAAGGCAAGAAACTCCCCACATACCTGGGTAGGGCAAAAGAAAAAACACAGACAAAAGAATAGGGACGGGACCTGCACCAGTGGGAGGGAGCTGTGAAGGAGGAAAGGTTTCCACACACTAGGAAGCCCCTTCGCGGGCGGAGACTGCGGGTGGTGGAAGGGGAAAGCTTTGGAGCCGCAGAGGAGAGCACAGCAACAGGGGTGCGGAGGGCAAAGCGGAGAGATTCCCGCACAGAGGATCAGGGCCGACCGGCACTCACCAGCTCGAGAGGCTTGTCTGCTCACCCGCCGGGGTGGGCGCGGCTGGGAGCTGAGGCTCCGGCTTCCGTTGGAGTGTTGGAGCGCAGGGAGAGGACTGGGGTTGGGGGCGTGGACACGCCTGAAGGGGGCTAGTACGCCACAGCTAGCTGGGAGGGAGTCGGGGAAAAGGTCTGGACCTGCCGAAAGCGCAAGAGACTTTTTCTTGCCTTTGTTTGCTGGTGCGCGAGGAGAGGGGTTTCAGAGCGCCGCTTAAAGGAGCTACAGAGACGGGCACGAGCCGCGGCTATCAGCGCGGACCCCAGAGACGGGCATGAGACGCTAAGGCTGCTGCTGCCCCACCAAGAAGCCTGTGTGCAGCACAGGTCACTATCCCCACCTCCCCTCCCAGGAGCCTGTGCAGCCCGCCACTGCCAGGGTCCCGTGATCCAGGGACAACTTCCCCGGGAGAACGCATGGCGCGCCTCAGGCTGCTGCAACGTCAAGCCGGCCTCTGCCGCAGCAGGCTCGCCTCGCATCTGTACCCCTCCATCCCCCCGGCCTGAGTGAGCCAGAGCCCCCGAATCAGCTGCTCCTTTAACCCCGTCCTGTCTGCGTGGAAGAACAGACGCCCTCAGGTGACCTACACGCAGAGGCGGAGCCAAATCCAAAGCTGAATCCGAGAAACAGTGCTAACGAAGAGAAAGGGAAATCTCTCCCAGCAGCCTCAGGAGCAGCGGATTAAACCTCCACAGTCAACTTAATGTACCCTGCATCTGTGGAATACCTGAATAGACAACAAATCATCCCAAATTGAGGAGGTGGACTTTGGGAGCAACGATATATATATATATATATTCATATAGATATAGATATAGATACAGATATAGATTTTTTTTCCCCTCTTTTTCTCTTTTTGTGACTGTGTATGCGTATGCTTCTGTGTGTGATTTTGTCTGTATAGTTTTGCTTTTTACCATTTGTCCTAGGGTTCTGTCTGTTTGTTTTTTTTGTTTTTTTTTTGTTTTAGTATACTTCTCAGCACTTGTTATCACTGGTGGATTGGTTTTTTGGCTTAGTTGTTCTCTTATTTCCTTCTTTCTTCTTTTTTAATAACTTAAGATATTTTTTTAATTATTTTTTGTTTTTTATTTTAATAACTTTAATTCATTTTATTTTATTTTAACTTTTTCTTTCTTTCTCTCTTTTTTTCTCCCTTTTATTCTGAGCCATGTGGAGGACAGGCTCTTGGTCCTCAGCCAGGCATCAGCGCTGTGCCTCTGAGGCGGGAGAGCCAAGTTCAAGACATTGGTCCACCAGACACCTCCCTGCTCCATGTAATATCAAACGGCAAAAATCCCCCAGAGATCTCCATCTCAATGCCAAGACCCAGCTCCACTCAACGACCAGCAAGCTACAATGCTGGACACCCTATGCCAAACAACTAGTAAGACAGGAACACAAACCCACCCATTAGCAGAGAGGCTGCCTAAAATCATAATAAGTTCACAGACACCCCAAAACACACCACCAGACATGGACCTGCCGACCAGAAAGACAAGATCCAGCCTCATCCACCAGAACACAAGCACTAGTCCCCTCCACCAGGAAGCCTACACAACCCACGGAACGAACCTTAGCCACTGGGGGCAGACACCAAGAACAATGGGAACTACGAACATGCAGCCTGCAAAAAGGAGACCGCAAACACAGTTAAGATAAGCAAAATGAGAAGACAGAGAAACACACAGCAGATGAGGGAGCAAGGTAAAAACCCACCAGATCTAAAAAACGAAAAGGAAATAGGCAGTCTACCTGAAAAAGAATTCAGAATAATGATAGTAAAGATGATCCAAAATCTTGGAAATAGAATGGAGAAAATACAAGAAACGTTTAACAAGGACCTAGAAGAACAAAAGGGCAAACAAACAATCATGAACAACCCAATAAATGAAATTAAAAATTCTCTAGAAGGGATCAATAGCAGAATAACTGAGGCAGAAGAACGGATAAGTGACCTGGAAGATAAAATAGGGGAAATAATTACTGCAGAGCAGGATAAAGAAAAAAGAATGAAAAGAATTGAGGACAGTCTCAGAGACCTCTGGGGAAACATTAAAGGCACCAACATTCGAATTATAGGGGTACCAGAAGAAGAAAAGGAAAGGGACTGAGAAAATATTTCAAGAGATTATAGTTGAAAACTTCCCTATTGATATTTATAGGACATTCCATCCAAAAACAACAGCATACACTTACTTCTGAAGTGCTCATGGAACATTCTCCAGGATAGATCATATCTTGGGGGTCACAAATCAAGCCTTGGTAAATTTAAGAAAATTGAAATCATATAAAGTATCTTTATTGACCACAACACTATGAGACTAGATATCAATTACAGTAAAAAATCTGTAAAAAATACAAACACATGGAGGCTAAACAATACACTACTTAATAATAAAGTGATCACTGAAGAAATCAAAGAGAAAACTAAAAAATACCTAGAAACAAATGCAAATGAAAACACAATGACCCAAAACCTATAGGATGCAGCAAAAGCAGTTCTAAGAGGGAAGTTTACAGCAATACAATCCTACCTTAAGAAACAAGAAACATCTCAAATGAACAACCTAACCTTACACCTAAAGCAATTAGAGAAGGAAGAAGAAAAAAACCCCTAAGTTAGTAGAAGGAAAGAAATCATAAAGATCAGATCAGAAATAAATGCAAAAGAAATGAAGGAAACGATAGCAAAGATCAATGAAACTAAAAGGTGGTTCTTTGAGAAGATAAACAAAATTGATAAACCATTAGCCAGACTCATCAAGAAAAAAAGGGAGAAGACTCAAATCAATACAATTAGAAATGAAAAAGGAGAAGTAACAACTGACACTGCAAAAATACAAAGGATCATGAGAGATTACTACAAGCAACTATATGCCAATAAAGTGGACAACCTGGAAGAAATGGACAAATTCTTAGAAAGGCACAACCTTCTGAGACTGATCCAGGAAGAAATAGAAAATATGAACAGGCCAATCACAAGCATTGAAATTGAAACTGTGATTAAAAATCTTCCAACAAAAAAAAGCCCAGGACCAGATGGCTTCACAGGCAAATTCTAACAAACATTTAGAGAAGAGCTAACACCTATCCTTCTCAAACTCTTCCAAAATATAACAGAGGGAGGAACACTCCCAAACTCATTCTATAAGGCCATCATCACCCTGATATCAAAACCAGACAAAGAGGTCACACACAAAAAAGAAAACTACAGGCCAATATCACTGATGAACATAGATGCAAAAATCCTCAACAAAATACTAGCAAACAGAATCCAACAGCATATTAAAAGGATCATACACCATGATCAAGTGGGGTTTATCCCAGAAATGCAAGGATTCTTCAATATACGCAAATCAATCAATGTGATACACCATATTAACAAATTGAAAGAGAAAACCATATGATCATCTCAATAGATGCAGAGAAAGCTTTTGACACAATGCAACACCCATTTATGACAAAAACCCTCCAGAAAGTAGGCATAGAGGGAACTTACCTCACCATAGTAAAGGCCATATGTGACAAACCCACAGCCAACATCATCCTCAATGGTGAAAAACTGAAACCATTTCCACTAAGATCAGGAAGAAGACAAGGTTGCCCACTCTCACCACTCTTATTCAACATAGTTTTGGAAGTTTTAGCCACAGCAATCAGAGAAGAAAAGGAAATAAAAGCAATCCAAATCAGAAAAGAATAAGTAAAGCTGTGACTGTTTGCAGATGACATGATACTATACATAGAGAATCCTAAAGATGCTACCAGAAAATGACTAGAGCTAATCAATGAATTTGGTAAAGTAGCAGAATACAAAATTCATGCACAGAAATCTCTTACATTCTTATACACTAATGATGAGAAATCTGAAAGATAACTTAAGGAAATACTCCCATTTACCACTGCAATAAAAAGAATAAAATACCTGGGAATAAACCTAAGGAGACAAAAGACCTTTATGCATAAAACTATAAGACACTGATGAAAGAAATTAAAGACAATACAAACGGATGGAGAGATATACCATGTCCTTGGATTCAAAGAATCAACATTGTGAAAATGATTAAACTACCCAAAGCAATCTACAGATTCAATGCAATCCCCTTCAAACTACCACTGGCATTTTTCACAGAACTAGAACAAAAAATTTCACAATTTGTATGGAAACAGAAAAGACCCCGAATAGCCAAAGCAATATTGAGAAAGAAAAACGGAACTGGAGGAATCAGACTCCTGGACTTCAGACTATACTACAAAGCTACAGTAATCAAGAGAGTATGGTACTGGCACAAAAACAGAAATATAGATCAATGGAACAGGATAGAAAGCCCAGAGATAAACCCATGCACGTATGGTCACCTTATCTTTGATAAAGAAGGCAAGAATATACAATGGAGAAAAGACAGCCTCTTCAATAAGTGGTGCTGGGAAAACTGGACAGCTACCTGTAAAAGAATGAAATTAGAACACTCCCTAACACCATACACAAAAATAAACTCAAAATGGATTAAAGGCCTAAATGTAAGGCCAGACACTGTCAAACTCTTAGAGGAAAACATAGGCAGAACACTCTATGACATAAATCACAGCAAGATCCTTTTTGATCCAGCTCCTAGAGAAATGGAAATATAACAAAAATAAACAAATGGGACCTAATGAAACTTCAAAGCTTTTGCACAACAAAGGAAACCATAAAGAAGACGAAAAGACAACCCTCATCATGGGAGGAAATATTTGCAAATGAAGCAATTGACAAAGGATTAATCACCAAAATTTACAAGTAGCTTATGCAGCTCAATATCAAAAAACAAACAACCCAATCCATAAATGGGCAGAAGACATAAATAGACATTTCTCCAAAGAAGATATACAACAAACACATGAAAGAATGCTCAACATCATTAATCATTAGAGAAATGCAAATCAAAACTACAGTAAGATATCATTTCACACTGGTAAGAATGGCAATCATCAAAAAATCTACAAACAATAAATGCTGGAGAGTGTGTGGAGAAAAGGGAACCCTCATACACTGTTGGTGGGAATGTAAACTGATACAGCCACTATGGAGAACAGTATGGAGGTTCCTTAAAAAACTAAAAACAGAACTACCATATGACCCAGCAATCCCACTACTGGGCGTATACACTGAGAAAACCATAATTCAAGAGTCATGTACCAGAATGTTCACTGCAGTTCTATTTACAATAGCTAGGACATGGAAGCAACCTAAGTGTCTATCGATAGATGAATGGATAAAGAAGATGTGGCACATATATACAATGGAATATTACTCAGCCATAAAAAGAAATGAAATTGAGTTATTTGTAGTGAGGTGGATGGACCTAGAGTCTGTCATACAGAGTGAAGTGAGTCAGAAAGAGAAAAACAAATACCGTATGCTAACACATATATATAGAATCTAAAAAAAAAAAAAATGGTCATGAAGAATCTAGAGGCAAGATGGGAATAAAGACGCAGACCTACTAGAGAATGGACTTGAGGACACGGGGAGGGGGAAGGGTAAGCTGGGACAAAGTGAGAGAGTGGTAGTGTATTTATGGACATATATACACTACCAAATGTTAAATAGATAGCTAGTGCGAAGTAATCGCATAGCACAGGGAGATCAGCTCGCTGCTTTGTGAGCAGCTAGAAGGGTGAGATAGGGAGGGTGGGAGGGAGGGAGACGTAAGAGGGAAGAGATATGGTGATATATGTATATGTATAACTGATTCACTTTGTTATAAAGCAGAAACTAACATACCACTGTAAAGCAATTATACTCCAATAAAAATGTTAAAAAAAAAAAAAGATGAAGGAAACTGAGGCTTAATGATGTTACTTGCCAAAGAGCACAAAGACAGTAAGTATTGCAGTCTGAATTCAAACCCAGACAGCCCTAATTCCGGAGTGACTGATCTTAAACCCAACTTGACACTGCTTAATTTTTTTGCTTAATATTTTGTTGTTGCTGTCTTTTTCAATCACCTATCTTTCACACCCTGCAGTGAACACACTCAACAACACTGTAATTTTACCTTAACAATAAGTGATTAAATTTAGTTTAATTATGCCTGTGTTTTCAAATGAGAAAAACAAGTTACAAAGAGATTATATCATAACAATGAACAGAGCTGAGAGCCAAACTGTAGGTCTAACTGCCCATGCTTAGGGTTTATATAGCTTGTCATGGTTGCCTGGGCTTTTCAAGTCTAACTCAAATGTACCTACGGCCCTCAATCACCTAGTCTTCTCTGCTACTGAGAGCCCTTATTCATTCAAAATGCGAAATACTCATATAACCACGCAGGGTGAGGCACTAAGGGGTCATTTCTACTTATTTATAGGACCAAGAGCCTATCACCCTGAATCTTCCTTTTGATGCTAATGGGGTTCATCTCAGCCAGCTGGGAGGAGGCAGTTGAATGATTTTCAGTACACATGCTTCAGTTCACCCAGTATCTTCTATGGCAGGGGTGTCAGCGGAAACTCTGAAGCCTGGGGCCAGTTTTTCTCTCTGTCCTTGACTCTAGTGGTTTTTTTTTTTTTTTTTTTTTTGCGGTATGCGGGCTTCTCACTGTTGTGGCCTCTCCTGTTGCGGATCACAGGCTCCGGACGCGCAGGCTCAGTGGCCATGGCTCACGGGCCCAGCCACTCCGCGGCATGGGGGATCTTCCCGGACCGGGGCACGAACCCGTGTCCCCTGCATCGGCAGGTGGACTCTCAACCACTGTGCCACCAGGGAAGCCCTCTAGTGCTCTTTTGACTGACACTGAGAGGCAGGTAGGGAGAAATGAGGCTTCTGAAGATATTTGAGAGTCATTGTCAGATATGAATAGTTTTTAAAAAAATGGGTTATTAATGCTTATAGCTTTCTATCATGAATATTTTAGCTAATGTATATTTATTAATAACCACAACTACTGCTTAGGAAAGGCCTTCTGTCTATGCTCACTGGAACTATTAGTATATCCTCCCAACTGGTTTCCCAGTATATTTGTATATTTTATAAAATTGTATATTATTTATACAATTTTTATTTATACAATTATTTATTTACATTGTATATTTCTAATATACAAATTTATCTGAGTAATTTCCCTGCCTAAAATTCTCCATTCGTTCCCCATTGCATAGAGGATAAAGTCCAAATTATCTACTCTTATATATAAGGACCCTCTGGCCCCAATCCATTCCTATATCCTTTTGTCCTGAAAAACAAAACACACAAACACATACATACATCTTTATATCTGCACACATCATTTCTTACCCATAGAACAGATTGTATCTTCCCTGCCTTAGACAAATAGGTTCCCTTCACAACACTTATTTCAGTGTCTTCCATACATATAGTAGCTGTTCAATAAACGCATTTCGTTCTAATTGGTCTAGTAGTATTGAACTATATAATCTTGGCTAAGTGAGTTAATGTCTCTGCAATTCAGTTTTTACCTCAGTTAAATGAAATTGTTGCAATCGCTTTTGAGTCATTGATCTAATATTCTGTAAAACAATGGCACTGCCTTACATCTGAATCTTCTCATAGTGCTTCATGTCAGTGGTTTTGACTGGACTCATCCTTCACACTCACCTAGTCTTTTAAAAACCATTTTAAAAACCATATTATTGGGATTTACGGTGGATTTTAAATTGTTTCTTAGCCTATAATATAATTGGGATTTGGCAACACTCTGCTAGAGTATTTAGATTTCTTTCAATTTCTAATATTCTATAAATCTTTGATTTTGGGATTTAATTTTTTAAAAATTTATCTTATTGAAGTACAGTTGACTTACAATGTTCTGTTAATTTCTACTTTACAGCAAAGTGATTCAGTTATACATACATATATATATATAAATATAAAATAGTTTGTATCTGCTAATCCCAAACTCCTGATTCACCCCTCCCCCCACCCCACCCTCCACCATTTTGGCAACCACTTCTGTTCTCTATGTCTGTGAGTCTGTTCCTGTTTTGTAAATAAGTTTATTGGTATCATATTTCAGGTTTATTAGTTAAGTTAAATAGTCACTTCAAAGTGACTAGTGAACTACTAGAAGTATTGTATAGCTACGTAATGATAAATTTTATCACATTATTAAGTGACTGAAAGAAAATTTTAGGACATTGTTTGGCATTACTGTCATGTGCACTTTTGTCTCATTGATACATCATGTATTAATGTACGTCATAAAATATCTGACCACAGGTAGCTTCAAAAGTTTCAGTAATGTTCAGTTGTAAAGCTGCTTAGGGAGTTACCAGGTACCTTTTTTGTTAGACTTCATAGCAAATATGTTATAAATGTTATTTTACATACCAAATACTATACAACAACATTTTGAAATATGAAGATTCCGCATATACACTTATTTATCAGGTTACTCAGAAGACTAAGGTGCTGTATACTTCAGCATAAATATAGTGCCTGGATGTTAAAACAAGCAAGGAACAGATGCAGCAGCTTAACTGCTGATACAAGGCAATGATCAATCACTCCCTTGCTTAACCCTTTAATGCTTTTTCAGTCTCTACTGTCAACTGCAGCAAGTTCTTTGCTTTTTTTCTCCCAAATGATCCAAAGACCCATGACGCAATGATACCAGCAGAAGGCTGGTTCCTCAATCAGGCCAGGCCATTGTCCATCTTCATGCTGACTTCTTAGCTTGGAGTGTTCTTTTCTCCACTGTTGCTTAGAAAACTCTTCTTTCTAGACTCTATTCAAGGGACACCTCTTTGAAACCTTACCTGACATTTTCACAAATGTCGAGCTGTTAGAAGCAAATAATTACTTTCTTTGTGCCCTCATACAAACTTCTGTCGTAACACCAAAAATACTTATTCTGACTTTTTATTTTACATGTCCGAGTCTACCCTCCCCTTCTCCGGTCTCAAGAATGAGAGCTTCTTTAAGACAAGGACTAGGCTGGCACATACTAGGTGCTTATTGAATGCTGAATGAATGAATGAACAATGAAGGATACAGGACAAAGTTTTAGATATAAGTTGAACAGAATATCAGTTGTGAGAGCCATCATGAGGAAACAGGGATTCAAGTAGGGTCCCTGCCACGAAATCCAATGTAATCCATTCCAAACACTTTTCTGTATTATAACCTAAAAGTCAGTGGGCTGTGCCCAAGCAAGGTAAATCCCAAAAAGATTCTGAAGGATGCCCTTAGATAATCACCGATGTGTTAATCTGAAATTTTCTATGTACTATATCAAAATGACACTTACTGCTTGATAGAAATTCAGAATCTCAAGCTCCAACCTGAATCTGAATCTTAATATTAACCCCAGTGATTCATATTCACATTATTTTGAGAAACACTTCTTTAAAATAACAATTGTGGGACTGAACTCCAACTAGAAATTATGATTGTTATCTAAAATACAAGTCTGCTATCATATACTAGTCAACAGCTATAACTATAATAAACAAGATTTTAGGTCAAGCAAAAAAATTGAGGTAGTGGAAACAATCTAATTAATGAATTTAAGTAATTATTCATTGTTTATAATCACTTGAATGAGTTCCTCTTTGGAAATACATAGGGAATATATAACTTTTACATATTATGTGTAAGAAACAGACCATTCTACATACACAACATACATGAACATAAATTCTCAGGCAGAAATGAATTAGCAGAGTATGTTTATGAAGTCCTTTAGAATCAAGCTCAGGTCAAACATAGAAAGCTTTAGGAAACACAAATTTAATGAGAGAATTTTAAAAGTATTTAAAGGAGCAGTACAGCATAGTGGCAAAAAGCATAACCTCCAGAATCAGGCTGTCTGGATGCAAATCCTTGTTCTATGTTTACTAGCTGTATGACCTATGGCAAGTTCTTTAAAACATCCATTCCTCAATTTCCTCATCTCTAAATGAGGATAATAATAGTAACCACCTCAAAGGGTTGTTATAAGGAGACAATATATGTAAAATGCTTAAAACAGTGCCTGGCACATAGAGCTATATAAATATATGTGTATATATTTGCAAGTAACTATTATTTAATATCACCATTATTACTAAAAGACTTGGCATTTAAGAGGACACAGGTTGGTCTGGACACAAGAATTGGCCCACAGTAAGAATTGAAGAAGCCGAGAATAGAGGAAGGCAAATGAGCAGTTGTGATGTGATGAGCATGACTGGGGATTAGGGTGTGAATAATCGTGAAATAGGAGACATATGGGGGGTCACGCCACCATAAAGGGAACAGAGAGGCAGAGGAAAGGATCAATTATTGAGCACATACAATGTGCCAGGGACAATGCCAGCAGCCTTCATATATATTAGCTGGTTTATACTTCACACTTACCTAAAGTAAATCCATTTGTTTAACCAGTAGGAAATGGGGTGATTCTTTCCAATATGATCTAAGCTCTTTTGATGAAGATGATGACGGCAGTGGCAGCGGCTAACACAGGTATAGTGTGTGCTGCATGCCAAGCACTGGTCTCAACATACTGTTTGTGTTACCTCTTTTAATCTTACCAAGAACTCTTGGCAGGTATATTATTATGATCCCATTTTACAGATAAAGAAACCGAGGCATAGAGGAATTAAGAAACTTGCCCAGGGTCATTTGCCCAAGGGTTAGAGTGGCAAAGCTGGGCTCTTACCCCAAGCAGGGTGGAGCCAGTGCCCATGCTTTTAACCATCACACTGTACCTTCTCCTGTTAAAACAACAGCAACAATATCTTGGAGTAGGGGCAATGAATTCATATTTCGAGTATCTATTGTATATTAGAGTACACACTCCCATATTTAATTCTCATCACTATGAGGTGAGGTAGGGAGCAGTGTTGACGTGAGACTTTGGAAAATTGGAAATCAAAGTCCAAAATGAATAATATGAATGGGAGAAATAGAAGGCTGTAAAAATAACCATGTTTTAGTTAAATTAGAATTCAGAAAAAAATGAAAGTCTTGATTAAGAGCCAGCAAACTTTTCCTGTACTCAGCCAGATAGTAAATAGTTTAGCCTTTATGAGAACATGGTCTCTGTCACTAGTTACCTCTGCCACTGTAGCATGAAAGCAGCCAAAGATGATACATACATGAAAGGGTGTGACTATGTACCAATAAAACTTTATTTACAAAAATAGTTGGTGGGCCAGATTTAGCCCACGGTCCATCATTTTCAGATCCTTGTTCTTCAAGTAATAAGAACTTTTCTTTTATGGTTACCAGGTGGTTCAAACCATGATAAATAAAATACAGTGTTATCAATATTCAGGATTCTGTTTCTTAAGAATTAAACTCTCACTGATGAAACAGTTGTTGAACTACAGAATATCAGTGCCACAAAGGGCTGGCTGCCAATAGCTTATTTTTGGAAAGGCAAGGAAAAAAAGGTTAAAAAAATGTAAGGTTCCATTAAAAAAAATGTAAGGGATGTGGATGCATTGATTTGTTCTACAAATTACAGATAAATCATGAGTCATTAGAGTTAGCAATAACTGGAGAGGATCTTAAATTTATGAAAAAATAAAAGGTTATTTTCTTCTAAAGTAGCTACCAAAATGAAGTGTCAGATTGGAGATCACAGATTGTGTCCCCCACTTTTCCCTTCTCTTCACTTCGTCCGATCCCCAGGCATTTATAATAACTTCATGATGAAAAATTACAGTCATTTCATCTTGAGAGATATATTGCATCCACATGTGGGTCAAGTGATTTAATCTTGATTAGTGCTGTCTGAGGCTTGTCAGATGGGTTAGCGATTGGTCATGTATCTCATAGCACCTCTATTAAATCCACTGGGAATTAACGTGTTAAATCCATAATCATGCTTTATTGCCTGTATAATCCTGGGTTATGGCTAAACGAAGTTGATTCATTTTTCACATGTTCACCAATGTGAAGTCATATTTTCCCTTAACTAGTAATTAACCTTTATGGCTTTATTAACTACTTTATTAAATTTAAATGAAATGTTTATTGGAAAGAGTTAATGGGAAGTGTAAACCACAATGACAGTGTGGCCCTGGTGATGTCCTATTCCCTGGAACTTCTCTATTAAAAAGTTTCATATTACAAATAGTTCATTTTTATCACAAGGTACCAGTGCTTGTCACTTAATAGGCAGTGTGATACAATAAAATAAGCAATGGATTTGGAGTCAGATAGACCTGGGACAAAATTCATATCTAATTGCTTACTAGCTGTGTGACCTTGGGCAAGTTACCTAACATCTCTGAGCCCCAGAGATATGTAACATATAAATAATAATAACTATGCCTAGACTTCTGAGGGTAAAGGAAGTAAATGAAATAGTGGGGAAGATATGAGGGGTAGTCAATTTGCAAGAGGTAATTTTTATCAGAGCTTCTATTTTGGGTTGAAGCAGTAAGATTTTTGTACTGTGTTCATAAGGAGGGAGAAAACATTGAAGGCCAAAGGATGGTGTATATTCCTAACTTCTTCTCACCTTTCTCCACCCCATTGACTAGATATAAACCCTACTGTTTCTATATATATATGTAAGACTGCTTACGTATTTCATAAAGAATCCCCAGGACTGCCATAGTCAAAATTGTCACCCTGTACTAATTAGAAAAAGGTCCCCCTTGGGCAGGGACAGCCCTGTGGACATATGGCTTGACAAGCAGAGAAACTTTTGTGAAAAGAAGGTGGACTGGGGCTCATGGCTTGGTGAGCAGAGCATGGGTTGTGTATCAGCTCCCCTCACCTCTCAGCAGGGCACTCTTGTTCAGACCACAACCCACACACCTGCAATGTGGTACCCTGAACCCCAGAGTTTTAACTGGGCATTTGGCTATCTAATTGGAGACAAATTTCCCAGCCTCTGTTGTAATTAGTTCCAGCTACTGGGATGTATCCAGAAGTGGTGTCTATAACAACTTCCAATCATCTCCTTAAGCAAATCCTTTGTCCTGTATATTCTCTTTCTTTTTCCTGTGTCTGGGAAATGGCAGTGATGGGGTAGCCATCTTGCAAACGGAGAGAGAAGCCGTGTTTTGAGGATGGCAGAGCTAGTCCATCAACCAGGAGGGAACAGAGTCCTGGGCTGCTCACTTCAAGAATATACATCAACAGAAATAAAATTCTATCATGCTGAAGCCACCATGTGCTGGCATCTTTTTGTTATTTCTAAACCATATGGGGCTTTTAGAGCAGAGTTGATGGAGTTATTTTTATGAGGAGTCTGATTTCCACTGACACAAATAATGCTGCTTTGGGTCTCAGGTGGAAAGGTAAGATGAAGTATGGAGAGAAGCATGCAGCAGTGCTTTGGTACCAGTGGCAGTGCCCAGGAAGGTAGCAGAGCAATGATGGAGACTGATGCATGATAGGAGATGGCAGACGCCCAAGAATCTTGGCAACGCAGAGGCTCTGCTCAACCGAATTGGCACACGGGAGCTCTTCCTATGGATCCTTCATTATACTTGAGGGAGAGGAATGTTGCAGCTGGCTCAGCTCTGTGTGAGGAGATGATGGGAAGAACAAATTTTGTGTTGCTACTGTTACTCTGACCCCACCTATATTCAAGGGGTTAGCAGCACCTTGAGTCAATCAGGGTCCAATTACACCATCTATTTTGAATAGATGTACTTTACTAAAGGGTACTTGTTTCAGAAGTGTTCGAAGAGTTGAGAAAGAAAAAAGGAACATGAGATAATACAGAGATTAGGAACTACAGGAAGTTCCTAGGACTGTGAGAAGCAGAGAGGAGATGTGTTAACAAATCCCTAGTGGGGGTGGTGGAGGCCACCACAGCTATGGCAACTGCTTCTCAGAGAGTTCATAGCTTCCTGCTGCCCCAGGGGAGGGGGGAGGAGAGGAGAGAGGAGGGAAAGAGGAGGGGGGAGAGAGAGAGAAAGAAGAGGGATGGAGGGAGGGAGGGATAAAGGGGGAGCACAGAAACTAAAGAGACCATAAAAACTATAGCAACTAAAGGACCATAAAAAACGCAAACTCAAACCAGAACTAAAACTAAAAAGACCATAGAAACTAAAGAGGAGGGAGAGATAAAGGGGGAGCATAGAAACTAAAGAGACCATGAAAACTAAAAACTATAGCAACTAAAGGACCATAAAAAACTCAAACTCAAACCAGAACTAAAACTAAAAAGACCATAGAAACTAAAGAGAGAGAGAGAAGGAAGGAAGGAAGGAAGGAAGGAGGGAAGGAGGGAGGGAGGGAGGGAGGGAGGGAGAGATAAAGGGGGACCATAGAAACTAAAGTTGAAGGTTGAAATTACATACTCCGAAAGGCAATTCTCATATAACTTTGGAGGGATTACAGGTGAGAAAGGCTGGAAGCAGGGAAACCAGTAGATTGGAGGTTGTGCCATCCACACAGTCTCTAGAACAATGTTGGGCAGGCAGAGAAACTCCAATTTGTATATGGTGATCTGGAAATTGAATACAAATTTTTGTTTCTTATAGCATCTAATATTAATATTCAGTTCTATCTCCCTTTTTAATACACAAGTGTAAGTTCATGACACATAAACAATTTTTAAGCAGCTCATGATGTTATTATATACTTAACATATACTCCCTTTGCTTCATATTTGTTAAATCTTTCAGAGCATGAAGTTTATTTCATTGCAAATTATGAAACACTGAATTAAACATAAGCTTGAATGCCAAAGGAAGAATAGAAGCATGTCAACATTTCGCCTGCTCTTGGTTAAATTTAAATAAATTTTGCTGGCCTTCAGAGGTGAACATTTAAGGCTTATCAGTGAATAATTCTAACAAATGAGTGACACACATATTCAAAGAAATATTCAAAAATGTACTAATATTTTTGTTGGGACATTGACACCTATTTACTGCATGTTTCAAATCTTTACATTTATTTCTCAAGTAGTCATTCTACCTCGGGTTTTGATGCCCGGGCACACAAATCATACACCTCCACTCTTACTATGGACCCACACTCCCAGCCCCTAGCTCCTACGGACGACGAAGGAGTCCTGCTTATTACGACTGTCGTGACTATTTAACTATGTGTCAGAGCGGTCCCACAAGATCCACTGACCCAATTACTGTCTCCTCATTCAAATGATGGAGACTCATTTGTCACATTATTTCAAAGTGATGCTTCTTTACACCTGACTGGTTTTCCTTGGGTCAATATTACTGACAAATGACTATCTCCTTCAATACTAACCGGTGGTAACTCTTAATGTGCCTTCTACTTGCAAAAGATTAAACTTCCAGTGCACTTGCAAACCAAGAGAAGTCATGCCAAGGGATATTTTTAAGTTTCTTGAGTGCCCAGTACTATGCTACATAGACAATATAGTAACTGTGTAAAGGAACAGCTTCATTTTTGAATGCCTGGCAGCAGGCTGAGCATTCTACATACATTATTTCAGCCGGTCCTTTCAATCATGCTGAAAGGTATTTTCATGCCTATTTTAAAAATGGGGAGACAGAGACATGGCAGTCAAGCTAAGATTTAAACTTAGTTCACGTCTAATCTCAACGCCTTTTCTGCTGAGTACCTGGTGTAATCTTAGTCAGTATCCTTGCCTTTTAGGGTTAGTCATAGCCTTTGGAGGATAAAAGGAAGACCCACGTGACCAGCTTATTGCTAAATATCTTTCTCATCTGCCTCTATATCCCCATAAACAAATTTCACTGGACATACATGTCTAAGCAAATGCACAATCAGCAAAGCACCAACCTCCACCTGCACAGATAAGTCTGCTATTCAGGATGTTTTCTACTTTTCTCTATGTGTGCGTGCCCTCCGGACCCTTGTCCTGCAATAGTCCCTTGACACCAGATCAACCCTCCCCGGGAGAGGGATCAGACAATTAGCTCCAAGGCCACTTGACCACTTCTCTGTCCCAGATTTGTGTCTCTGGTCCCTCTCTTTTCCTTACTCTACTTACCCCAAGATTCTCAGCTTTCCTTCCTGTTTTTATTTTGCTGCTTTACCCTGCAGAGTGAGACTCAGTCTCCCAGGATCCCTTCTTTCCATGCTACCCACAAACATAAACCATCAGGCCTTTTTGTGTGTGTTTTAGCCATTATGAAAACACAGACAGAGGAAGATAAAAACACACAAGGGGAAGATACAAAAGTTTATTATTGCTCCTGATTCCACAGTGTTGGGAAGCACACACCTTAAAATCTCTGATTGTGCCCAGCCCTGCCTAAATAGCTGACGACTGTACATTGCCAACCTGAGAAAGTCAGAGGCTTGCACACCATGTTCACCTGCTGAATGCCATCTCCTGTGACTCTCACTTGCTTAGCTCGTGCTCCAGCTACAGGGCAGTGAGGCCCGTGCCCCTTTACACTTACCTCCTCTGCACACGCTGTTGCCAGTTCGTCCCCACCCAGGCCATGAGAATGTCACTGTCCTTCAAAAATCAGCTCCTATTTTGTTTCCCCTGTGAAACCTTTCCTGATTCCCTTGGGCTTCATGAATGGCTCCTTCCATCGTGCTCTGCCTGACATACATCATGTCTGACTCTCTTACAAGCCCTGTTCTCAGTGCATTTGAATCTCGTTTATATGCCTGTGTCTCCTGCTTAAATGAGATGTTCTTAATGGCAGGGACCATGTTTCGTTTACCCCTGGGTCCCTTTGGCACCTCCTGCAAGTACCTGGATCTTAGAAAGTATCCCCTAAATTTGTTGAATACATGAATGAATAAATGCAGAGATAAATGAATCCATATGCTTGAGCTGAGGGCAAGTGATTGTCATAACCATGTGTCACACATCCCAAGGCCAGGAGGGTGAATAACAGTTATAAAAACTCCTGTGTTTATAATGTCCCTATGCACGTCATATTGCTATGGGAGCCTGACATTTTATACCAGTTTTTTCTACATAAGGATGTAAAACTGCTCTTCCCCATCAAGGAGAGGCAGTGTGTCAGTCTGATGTGTGCTCTGTAGCAGAGCGGTACCCTCCACGAAGTGACTGCCTGTCAGCTTGTGGCACATTATGGCAGGTGCCACAGCAAGCCAGCTCTGTTTGGCACAGAGGAGAGTTAATGAAGGAGTCGGGAGGCGATCATCTCGGATGATTCAGACAGTGTGGCTGGGAGTTGGGAGATGGGAGGAAGAAGCCTCTCTTGCAAGCACATGAAAAGAGGTTCACTTCCAGCCTTAGAGGGGGACAAAGTTATCAGACAAGTGTGCTGCCCCCATATTGGGTAGCCACAGGCTCTTCTTTATGGGGCCTGTCCTCTTTCTCCTCATAATCTGAAGCAAGCAGCCAAGGTATTCCTAGAGACCATTTGGTATCAGGGCCATCAAAGACAGGTGACTCTCCTGACCTGTTTTTGGAGAAGATGGGATGTGAATAAAAGATGGAGACACAGATCCTTTGAAGTCAATTTTGCTGAGAGAGAATTCTCTCTCCTTCTACTTCCCTATCTTTGGATAATATATTCTTTTATCTGGAAAACAAGTTGTCCCATTAGTTGGAGTTAAACATTTATACTTAATATCTGGTATTGTGGCAGATTAAGAAATGGGCTAGGGCTTTCCTGGTGGCGCAGTGGTTGAGAGTCCGCCTGCCGATGCAGGGGACGCAGGTTCGTGCCCCGGTCCAGGAGGATCCCATGTGCCGCGGATCGGCTGGGCCCGTGAGCCATGGCCGCTGAGCCTGTGCATCCGGAGCCTGTGCTCCGCAGCGGGAGAGGCCACAACAGTGAGAGGCCTGCGTACCACAAAAAAAAAGAAAAAAAGAAAGAAAAAAAAGAGACGAAATGGGCTAGCTCTTAAGGAGATTATAGTCAATGGAGAAACACACAGTTAACCAATGATTATACTGTGGTAAGTGTGATTTATGGAAGAGCTAAGAACAGGGCACTTACGAACATGCTGGCGGACTCCTAAGTTATAGTCCATGGTTAAGGTAAAGCATCCTGGGAGAGGCAGGACTTGCACTGAGTAATAAATATCATCAATGGTTAAACAGGTTGAAAGGAGTAAAAGAGGCTTTTGGGCCAAGTGAACAATATTATGTGAAGACATGGGCAACATGACCCTTTGGGAATTATTAATTGCCATGGCTGTCACCCAGGCTGGGAAGTAGAGAGTGGGAAAAGATAATGCAGGAGAGTTAGGTTCAGAAAAGATTGTGATGGGTTTTTTAAGTAATGTCAAGAAGCTTGCATTTTAAGACCTTAAGGAAGTGGTTGAGGATCACAGGCCAACAGTCCAGGTCAATTAGAGGGGATGTGGCCACAGAGAAGAATGAAGTTGATGGAGATGCATGTCCTCAAATTCCTGATTCACAACATGGAATGCAAAGGGCTGGGTTTCCTTGCTATTCTGACAGGGGAAATCATCAGCCTATGTATCAATGCCCCAACTGACCAGCTACTAATGTTGTGGTGTTAGGCAGATTACAACTGATTTCCAACCCTTTCAATCAAATCAGTTGCCTTCCATGAGACTCCTTTTTTTGGTGGGGGGGGCAGAACTGAAAAGTTGGATAACAATATCTTTCCCACAGCCTTTTTTGTGAGTATTAAATAACATACGGGAAAAGTGAAAAGTGCCTAACATAACATGTGACACATACTTGGTGCTCAACAAATTGTTTGTTAAACTGTGACACATTTATTAGAACTCTACACAAACACTCCCCAACAGAAATTTCTGTGATGATGGAAATGTTTTATGCCCATGCTGTCTAATGCTATAGCCATTAGCAATATGTGGCTACTGACACTTGAAACATGGCTAGTGCAACTGCGGAACTCAATTATTAATTTTATATCATTTTAATTAATTTAAATTTAAGTAGCCACATGTGTGGCAAATGGCTAGCATACTGAACAACACATTTATTTTCTACAAAACTCTTCACATAATTAAAATGTTTTGTTCTAAAAATATGAAAAACATAAGGTTGGTGATTTCCAAATTTTGATAATGCCTTAAAATAACATAGATTTTAGTAATTAGTATTCTACTCTACCACTGTGCATTTTGAAATCTCTTGGAGAGAAATAAAACATTTTTTCATGACAATAATTTTGATTTTGACAACATGTTTGGATACATGTTATAAAATAAATGAATGATATAATTAATTTCAAAAAAGAAAATTACATAATAGCATACATAATGTGATCTCATTTATTTTGGAAAGGTATACATCAAAATTTTAATTCTTTATCACTGGAATGTGGGAGTATGTAATTTGTGATATTGCTCCTCTGAATGTTTTATATTGCTTGAATCTTTTAAGATGATCAGGTGATAATTTTATAATTTGAACTATTTTGCTTATGTTACAAAAAGTAAAAATACATTAACCAAAAAGATTCTGGAAAATAAGAATAAGCACCAATTCACAGGAACACCACCTCCATTTATGTCTCCATTTAAGGCATTTAATTTTGTCTTTCTATTATGAGTAGAGAATCACCCCATCTTGACATAAAGTTAGAGAGAAAAGAGTTAAAGCAACTGGTCTGAGATCCATTCACTCCCTTTACCAACAGTATGCTATTGGGTGAAAGCAAAGATGACAGGTGACCCAGTCTAATCTCCTTGTCAGCATGACAATTAGACCTCTTGGTAAATGATGAAATGATATTTGCTAGGACGAAGGTACTTAACTATAGAATGTTCTTAACAGATGTGTCTGGTTATGCACTGTTCATAGAAATTAAATCCATAATCTATGGATTTATAATCTATGGTCCCTGTAAAATGGCAGGGACATTGAAAGGACACCCTTGACTAATTCATCAAGAAAGTGGCCCTTCCCCATGGACATATATACACTACCAAAAGTAAAATAGCTAGCTAGTGGGAAGCAGCCACATAGCACAGGGAGATCAGTTCGGTGCTTTGTGACCACCTAGAGGGGTGGGATAGGGAGGATGGGAGGGAGGGAGACACAAGAGGGAAGAGACATGGTATATATGTACATGTATAACTGATTCACTTTGATATAAAGCAGAAACGAACACACCATTGTAAAGCAGTTATAATCCAATAAAGATGTTAAAATAAATAAATAAAATTAAAATATATATATAAAAAAAGAAAGTGGCCCTTCCCTAACAACACTCATCAGCAATTGCTGACTGAGTTTCCAGGCTTTCCTAGGCACTGTCCATGGTGCTGGTAATTCAGACGTTAAGACATTCACTGTCCTCAAATGGCTCATAATCTAAAAGGACTCAGATAAATAAATAATACAGTGTTGCCAGTGCTAAGATATAAACATAGGTGCTGTGTTAGTACATACAAGAGATAGATACCCAGCCTGAAAGAACTATGGAAGCTTTCCTTGAAGGGGCGATACCTTAGAGGAAGTGTAGAAGTTAAGCTTGGCAAATGCCATTTGGTGTTCTAGGAGCTCTGAAAAGATTGATAGTAGAAAGGCACAGATCTATGACAAAGCATGCCATATGGAGAAAGGAAAAGTAGGCCAGGATGCTTATAGCCTTGCTCATAAGAAGAAGGAGATCAGTGATGGACCATGATGCAGGAAAGGTAGAAAAGGGAATCCTGAATCTTTTATGTTACTTTGGGAACTTACCAACTATACTGAAAACAAGGGGAGTTGTTTAAGCAAGACAGTGACACAGTCATATTAGTATTCTAGAATGGTTATTGATGGGAAATTGATTAGAAGGAATTAAGGCAGGGAGTTAGGAGGGTTTGTCAGTGATCAAGGAGAGAAATATCAGGAAGCTGAAATAAGGCAGAGGCAGTGAGGGTGGAGAGATGAGAGTTATTTTGAGAGCCATTTAGGAGGGTCAGTCTATAAGATTAGATAGATTAAATGTGGGAGGGAAGCCAGGTGGATGGATTTACCAAATATATGACCCAATGGAAAAAAAATAATTTAAGGAAAAATGATGAGTTAATTCAGTTTGGTTTTGGAATTTGAGGTGTCTGTGTGTTACAAAAGTAGAGATTTAATAAGTACTTGTATATGACACGAAGAGTATAGACATCTAAGATAAAAATATAATCTGGAGGTTAAAACTTGCAGGTGAAAGCTGAATTCCCTAAGAGGGTTAAACATTGATCACATAGAGAAAGAGGGCAAAATGAAATGGGGGCTGGATCCAAGAACCAATATTCAGGAGATGCAAGAATGAAGGAGTAGCAGAAGAAAGGAGCCCACATAGGAGGATGGGAAGAGGCCACCAAAGAGGTAGAACACAAATGAAGCACTAGGATGGACAGCAAGAGAGAGGAGAAAGGAATGGTTCTCAGTGTCAAATACTTCTGAGCTGTTAAGTAAAAATGTCCTATGTTTTTATAATCAAGGAGATCACTGCCAACTTTGGCAAGAGCGGGTTATTGATAACAGAAAGTGAAATCCAGGAGGAGTTCTACTGGAAGCCATCTCAAGGGGAGAAGAGTAGGTTTCCTATTACAGTCTCCTGACTCCTATCAGAGTAATTAGGATTCTCTCTCCTACCCACAGCGTGTGAGACACTGTCTAGAAAGTGATAGATTCTCACTAATCTTTGTTCTCTTATCTTTGGGGAAAATAAAGTACTAACTCGATTCTCCCTGGTCTCAGATTTACAGTAAGAAGAGCTTAGTTCAAATCTTGGTCCCACCATTTTTAACTCTGTGACCTTGATTGTGTCTCTTAATTATTTGTTTCTTAAAGGAAGGTAGGTGGACCAGCTGCAAAGCACCACCTGGGAGCTTGTTAGGAATGCATACTCCCAGGCCCCACCAACAGCCTGCTGAACCAGAATCTGCATTTTAACAAGATTTTTTTGATTCTAAGGCACATAAAGTTTGAAAAGCATGGACTTAATAAATTAAATTCTACTTTTCCCAACTAACAAATGGGATGTAACACCAAATAGATTTTTGTTAAAACTAATTAATAAAGTGAAAGTAATACCAATTTGTAGTATCCCTGGAGCCCATTGTTCAATGCTACAGAGGTAAGAGAAAATAAAAAGGGAAAAACCAAATACTTCTTATACCATTACCTTCTTTTTTTATTCAGTTTTAATTTTTAAATTTAAAAAATTTTTTATTTTAAAATTTTTTAACATCTTTATTGGACTATAATTGCTTTACAATATTGTGTCAGTTTCTGTTGTATAACAAAGTGAATCAGCTATATGTATACATATATCCCCATATCCCCTCCCTCTTGCGTCTTCCTCCTGCCCTCCCTATCCCACCCGTCTAGGTGGTCACACAGCACAGAGCTGATCTCCCTGTGCTATGCAGCTGCTTCCCACTAGCTATCTATTTTACATTTGGTAGTGTATATATGTCAATGCTACTCTCTGACTTCGTCCCAGCTTGCCCTTCCACTTCCCTGTGTCCTCAAGTCCATTCTCTACGTCTGCATCTTTATTCCTCTCCTGCCCCTAGGTTCATTAGAACCATTTTTTTTTTTTTTTTTAGATTCCATATATATGTGTTAGCATATGGCATTTGTTTTTCTCTTTCTGACTTACTTCACTCTGTATAACAGACTCTAGGTCCATCCACCTCACTACAAATAACTCAATTTCACTTCTTTTTACGGCCGAATAATATTCCATTGTATATATGTGCCACATCTTCTTTATCCATTCATCTGTCGATGGACACAGGTTGCTTCCATGTCCTGGCTATTGTAAACAGAGCTGCAATGAACATTGTGGTACATGACTCGTTTTGAACGATGGTTTTCTCAGGGTATATGCCCAGTAGTGGGATTGATGGGTCATATGGTAGTTCTATTTTTAGTTTTTTAAGGAACCTCCATACTGTTCTCATAGTGGCTTTATCAATTTACATTCTCACCAACAGTGCAAAAGGGTTCCCTTTTCTCCACACCCTCTCCATCATTTACTGTTTCTACATTTTTGGGGGATGGCCATTCTGACTGGTGTGAGGTGATACCTCATTGTAGTTTTGATTTGCACTTCTCTAATGATTAGTGATGTTGAGCATCCTTTCATGTGTTTGTTGGCAATCTGTATATCTTCTTTGGAGAAATGTCTATTTAGGTCTTCTGCCCATTTTTGGATTGGGTTGTTTGTTTTTTTGATATTGAGCTGTATGACCTGCTTGTAAATTTTGGAGATTAACCCTTTGTCAGTTGCTTCATTTGCAAATATTTTCTCCCATGATGAGGGTTGTCTTTTCCTCTTCTTTATGGTTTCCTTTGCTGTGCAAAAGCTTTTAAGTTTCATTAGATCCCGTTTGTTTATTTTTGTTTTTATTTCCATTTCTCTAGGAGCTGGGTCAAAAAGGATCTTGCTGTGATTTATGTCATAGAGTGTTCTGCCTATGTTTTCCTCTAAGAGTTTGATAGTGTCTGGCCTTACATTTAGGCCTTTAATCCATTTTGAGTTTATTTTTGTGTATGGTGTTAGAGAGTGTTCTAATTTCATTCTTTTACATGTAGCTGTCCAGTTTTCCCAGCACCACTTATTGAAGAGGCTGTCCTTTCTCCACTGTACATTCCTGCCTCGGTTATCAAAGATAAGGTGACCATACGTGCATGGGTTTATCTCTGGGCTTTCTATCCTGTTCCATTGATCTATATTTCTGTTTTTGTGCCAGTACCATACTCTCTTGATTACTGTAGCTTTGTAGAATAGTCTGAAGTCAGGGAGCCTGATTCCTACAGCTCTGTTTTTCTAACTCAAGATTGCTTTGGCTATTCGGGGTCTTTTCTGTTTCCATACAAATTGTGAAATTTTTTGTTCTAGTTCTGTGAAAAATGCCAGTGGGAGTTTGAAGGGGATTGCATTGAATCTGTAGATTGCTTTGGGTAGTTTAATCATTTTCACAATGTTGATTCTTCGAATCCAAGGACATGGTATATCTCTCCATCTGTTTGTATTGTCTTTAATTTCTTTTATCAGTGTTTTACAGTTTTCTGCATACAGGTCTTTTGTCTCCTTAGGTAGGTTTATTCCCAGGTATTTTATTCTTTTTATTGCAATGGTAAATGGGAGTATTTCCTTAAGTTATCTTTCAGATTTCTCATCATTAGTGTATAAGAATGTAAGAGATTTCTGTGCATGAATTTTGTATTCTGCTACTTTACCAAATTCATTGATTAGCTCTAGTCATTTTCTGGTAGCATCTTTAGGATTCTCTATGTATAGTATCATGTCATCTGCAAACAGTCACAGCTTTACTTATTCTTTTCTGATTTGGATTCCTTTTATTTCCTTTTCTTCTCTGATTGCTGTGGCTAAAACTTCCAAAACTATGTTGAATAAGAGTGGTGAGAGTGGGCAACCTTGTCTTCTTCCTGATCTTAGTGGAAATGGTTTCAGTTTTTCACCATTGAGGATGATGTTGGCTGTGGGTTTGTCATATATGGCCTTTATTATGGTGAGGTAAGTTCCCTCTATGCCTGCTTTCTGGAGGGTTTTTTTTATCATAAATGGGCGTTGAATTTTGTCAAAAGGTTTTTCTGCATCTATTGTGATGATCATATGGTTTTCCTCCATCAGTTTGTTAATATGGTGTATCACATTGATTGATTTGTGCATATTGAAGAATCCTTGCATTTATCCTTGGGATAAACCCCGCTTGATCATGGTGTATGATCCTTTTAATGTGTTGTGGGATTCTGTTTGCCAGTATTTTGTTGAGGATTTTTGCACCTATGTTCATCAGTCATATTGGTCTGTAGTTTTCTTTTTTTGTGACATCTTTGTCTGGTTTTGGTATCAGGGTGATGATGGCCTTATAGAATGAGTTTGGGAGTGTTCCTCCCTCTGATATATTTTGGAAGAGTTTGAGAAGGATAGGTGTTAGCTCTTCTCTAAATGTTTGATAGAATTCGCCTGTGAAGCCATCTGGTCCTGGGCTATTTTTTTTTTTTGGAAGATTTTTAATCACAGTTTCAATTTCAGTGCTTGTGATTGGTCTGTTTATATTTTCTATTTATTCCTGGTTCAGTCTCAGAAGGTTGTGCATTTCTAAGAATTTGTCCATTTCTTCCAGGTGGTCCATTTTATTGGCATAAAGTTGCTTGTAGTAATCTCTCATGAACCTTTGTATATCTGCAATGTCAGTTGTTACTTCTCCTTTTTCATTTCTAATTCTGCTGATTTGAGTCTTCTCCCTTTTCTTCTTGGTGAGTCTGGCTAATGGTTTATCAATTTTGCTTTTATCTTCTCAAAGAACCAGCTTTTAGTTTTATTGATCTTTGCTATTGTTTCCTTCATTTATTTCTGATCTGATCTTTAAGATTTCTTTCCTTCTGCTAACTTAGGGTTTTTTTTGTTCTTCTTTCTCTAATAGCTTTATGTGTAAAGTTAGGTTGTTTGAGATGTTTCTTGTTTCTTGAGGTAGAATGGTATTGCTATAAACTTCCCTCTTAGAACTGCTTTTGCTGCATCCCATAGGTTTTGGGTCGTCGTGTTTTCATTGTCATTTGTTTCTAGGTATTTTTTGATTTCCTCTTTGATTTCTTCAGTGATCTCTTGGTTACTTAGGAGTGTATTGTTTAACCTCCATGCGTTCTTATTTTTTACAGTTTTTTCCCTGTAATTGATATCTAGTCTCATAGCATTGTGGTCAGAAAAGATACTTGATATGATTTCAATTTTCTTAAATCTACCAGGGCTTGATTTGTGACCCAAAATATGATCTATCCTGGAGAATGTTCCATGAGCACTTCAGAAGAAAGTGTATTCTGTTGTTTTTGGATGGAATGTCCTATAAATATCAATTAAGTCCATCTTGTTTAATGTATCATTTAAAGCTTGCATTTATTTATTTTTATTTTGGATGATCTGTCCATTGGTGAAAGCGGGGTGTTAAAGTCCCGTACTACGATTGTGTTACTGTTGATTTCCCCTTTTATGTCTGTTAGCATTTGCCTTATGTTTTGAGGTGCTCCTATGTTAGGTGCATAAATTTACAATTGTTATATCTTCTTCCTAGATTGATCCCTTGATCAGTATGTAGTGTCATTCTTTGCCTCTTGTAATACTTTTTATTTTAAAGTCTATTTTGTCTGATACGAGAATTGCTTCTCCAGCTTTCTTCTGATTTCCATTTGCATGGAATATCTTTTACCATCCCCTCACTTTCAGTCTGTTTGCGTCCCTAGGTCTGAAGTGGGTCTCTTGTAGACAGCGTATATACAGGTCTTGTTTTTGTATCCATTTAGCCAGTCTATGTCTTTTGGTTGGAGCATTTAATCCATTTACACTTAAGGTAATTATTGATATGTATGTTCCTGTTACCATTTTCTTAATTGTTTTGGGTTTGTTTTTGTAGGTCTTCTCCTTCTCTTGTGTTTCCTGCCAAGAGAAGTTCCCATAGCATTTGTTGTAAAGCTGGTTTGATGGTGCTGAATTCTCTTAGCTTTTGCCTGTCTTAAAGGTTTTAATTTCTCCATCAAATCTGAATGAGATCCTTGCTGGGTAGAATAATCTTGGTTGTAGGTTTTTTCCCTTTCATCACTTAAATTATGTCCTGCCACTCCCTTCTGGCTTGCAGAGTTTCTGCTGAAAGATCAGCTCTTAACCTTATGGGGTTTCCCTTGTATGTTATTTGTTTTTCCCTTGCTGCTTTTAATATTTTTTCTTTGTATTTAATTTTTGATAGTCTGATTAATATGTGTCTCAGCGTGTTTCTCTTTGGATTCATCCTGTATGGGACTCTGTGCTTCTTGTACTTGATTGACTATTTCCTTTCCCACATTAGGGAAGTCTTCAACTATAATCTTTTCAAATATTTTTTCAGTCCCTTTTTCTCTTCTTCTTCTGGGACCCCTATAATTTGAATGTTGGTGCATTTAATGTCCCAGAGGTCTCTGAGACAGTCCTCAATTCTCTTCATTCTTTTTTTTTTATTCTGCTCTGTGGTAGTTATTTCCACTATTTTATCTTCCAGGTCACTTATCCATTCTTCTGCCTCAGTTATTCTGCTATTGATTCCTTCCAGAGAATTTTCAATTTCATTTATTGTGCTGTTCATCATTGTTTGCTCTTTAGTTCTTCTAGGTCCTTGTTAAACATTTCTAGTATTTCCTCCATTCTATTTCTAAGATTTTGGATCATCTTTACTATCATTACTCTCAATTCTTTTTCAGGTAGACTGCCTATTTCCTCTTCCTTTGTTTGGTCTGGTGAGTTTTTACTTTGTTCCTTCATCTGCTGTGTATTTCTCTGTCTTCTCATTTTGCTTAACTTACTGTGTTTGGGGTCTCCTTTTTGCTGGCTGCAGGTTCATAGTTCCCATTGTTTTTGGTTTCTGCCCCCAGTGGGTAAGGTTGGTTCAGTGAGTTGTATAGGCTTCTTGGTGGAGGGGACTGGTGCCTGTGTTCTGGTGGATGAGGCTGGATCTTGCCTTTCTGGTGGGCAGAACCGCGTTCAGTGGTGTCTTTTGGGGTGTCTGTGAACTTAGTATGATTTTAGGCAGCCTCTCTGCTAAAGGGTGGGGTTGTGTTCCTGTCTTGCTAGCTGTTTGGCATCGGGTGTCCAGCACTGGAGTTTGCTGGTCGTTGAGTGGAGCTGGGTCTTAGCGTTGAGACGGAGATCTCTGGGACAGCTCTCGCCGACTGATATTACATGGGCCTGGGAGGTCTCTGGTGGTGTAGTGTCCTGAACTCAGCTCTCCCACCTCAGAGGCTCAGGCCTGAAATCCGGCCGGAGCACCAAGACCCTCTTAGGAAGTCTGAAGTCTTCTGCCAGCGTTCATTAGGTGTTCTGTAGGAGTTTTTCCACATGTAGACGTATTTTTGATGTATTTGTGGGGAGTAAGGTGATCTCTACATCTTACTCCTCTGGCATCTTGAAGGTCCTCTCATTTCCTTCCTAAATCTTGAACTTTTAGAAGGTGAATCTATGCTAAGAAATAGACCATACACCATTTCTGCTTTTGTGTGAAATCTATCCATATTCCCCAAGTAACCAGAATCAATTCTGTCAGCTTCTGTGAGAAGATATGTGGGCCATTTGAGATACCCCAGGGTGAAATCTGTTGAATGTATGACTAAACCTATGAAAATGGGTGGAACAACAATTACTCATTAGGTATATAAAATTGTTCCTTGCTGTCTTGTGACTGATGTTTCTGAGCAAATACCAATACATTCATACACTCTTATGTGCCTGCTTGCCAACCCTTCTGGGTTAGAGTTCATTATTCAACCATCTCACAAATATTATTTCTGAGCTGCTACTCTGTTCCTGGCATTGTGCTCTGCTGGAAATGCAACAGTGTAACCACTTGATGTGGCCCTCAACATCGTGGAGCCTACAGTCTTATTTTTCCAAGCCAAGTAGAAGTTGGCTCTACTCCTGCTCCCAGAATCCTGGTCACCCAATTTTAGTTTACCATTTAGTATTGCTCCCGACTTCTGTTCCCATGCTTTTAAATGACAATCAGGGTCACCTTATTGCTAAAACCTGTAACTGAACTTCACTGCCCAGTATAATTCTGCCTCCAACAGATTAAATTTTACAATCCAACATTTCCAAGACCAATCCATATTCATTCACTTATCTGCCATTTGTTCAATAAATCTTTGTTGAACACACACTTTGTTAAGCACTGTTCTAAAAACACAGCCCATACAGAAATAAAGAATATGATAATTTTAGCTAACAACAATGCTGCATTATGATTTTGTTAAAGATAAGTTCTCTAAGGAGTGCTACACTTACGGTTATCCTAATCACAACATCATGAATAATGTTTTACTCAGTTAATGAGAACTTTTTATTTGAAGCATTGCAGCTTTCCTGGAATTCTCCTATTATGTGTACATCAGAATTTCCAAGTCCTTGATATTTTTCCTTTTCTACCCGGATTTCTTCATAAGATAGTATCCCACTGAGGTAGATCTGAATATTCACCTGTCCTTTGAACAAAAATTATAAGTTTATCCCAGATTTAAATAACTGGTGCTTTATATCTCTGTAGAATTGAGATTTAAAAGTTCTTTACATCCTTGTTCTCATTAATTGTTTTAATATTCTGAGGAGAGACCAACTGGGTCAAGTTCAAATATCAATTATTTATCTTATTCTTAATACTGTTTTATGAATAAACCTTCTACTAGGAGAGAATTTCAACTCAGCTGAGGTAACACGGAAGCTAAAGACTGAAAGATGCAGAATAATGTGATCATCACAGTCTCAGAGGGGAGAGAAAAAGGGAAGAAAGGTGGTTGGAAAATAGTGACAGAAGTGCACTCGAAAGAGAGAGAAAGTAGCTTCTGGTTATTGTTCAGCAAGTCCAAAGAAGCATAGGTAATTTATTCATGTGAAATAGAAAGTATAAGAAAGCTTTTGAATATTAGAACTGTATTCTATTAAAATACTGCAATATGTCAAGTGGTTTAAATTATTTTATCTTCCAAAAATAATGTCATATAATTAGGAGAAAGACTTTAAGGGAATATTCCACAGTGTTATCTATGTAACTAACGTGGGGAGATGGGATTACTAGGTATTTTTGCTTTCTTCTTTATAATTTTCTGTATTGTTCACAATGTGTATGTTCTGTTCTAGTAAGAAAAAAATCAATACTCATTTTAAAATGAAATGCTCCCTTCTCTCTCTGTCTTCAGAAATAATCACACTCTAGTTTTGAATAGGCCTAAGTTTACCACAGCAGGAAAATTTTAGTTTCAAGTGAGCTTGTAACTGAGATCATGCCTTCCATTCCATTTCTCTCCTGAAAAAGGACTATCATTATTTTATATGTACATAGTTGTATATATTTATACATATTACATATGATTGTAATACTAATATAACTGTTATATATAACAATAATATTATATTGCTTTTATCTGTGTTCCCTACTAGATCATGAACTCCATGAAGGCAAGGGCTGTATCTCCAGCATTTAGAACAGTCTGGAATTGATACTTCTCTTTATATTTTTGAATGAATGAATAATTGTTTAAGTGAAAGAAGGCAAGAGAAGCATAACTGGCTATTATGGTGGGTGCTGTAACATAATAAAATTGATTTCTGTGCCTTTGTGTGGGCCGTGTGAGCCTTATCTGAGATTTTTATCTTGTAACTTCAGTGAAAAAGAACTTCTGACTGAAAGTTTGCATCTGGCCTTAAATTCTAGGTCTTTCCCAGATAAGTCTCCAGGTCACAGTTTCTTTATTTATAAAAAGTGTGGAGGATAGACTAGAAAGTCTCTAAATTTCTTCCTCTCTTTTAGTGTTTAGAATATTTTCATTACACATTATTATCAAATTTGTTAGTAATTTTTTTGATAGTTTCCTGCATTTCAATCCAGTTCCATTTAGTTTCTACTATGTGCTAGCATCTTGCTGAGATACATAGCTTCTGACATGATTTAAAAACACAGTTTAATGTACCTATAAAGGAGTTCATATTCTAATGGTGAGCTTATATTTATAAGATGCGATTTTTAATATTACATCTTTAATTTTGAATTTAATCTAGAAAAGTTAGACAAGAATAATCATGTCTTTATGCCATCTCCCTATTTAGCTGTAAGCTCCCTATACACAGGAAAAATACATTTACTGTCTCTCTGGTCTCAGGGACCAGCACTGGGACTGCCATCTAATGATGATCAGGACACATTCATTTAATTGAGCTGCAATCCCTGAGTACCACTTCTGGCTCCCAGTCTTCCAGGCTTGCAGGCTACTGCCTATTTAACAAGCTGTTGCATTTAACAGATAGATTTCAACCACCCCCCCCACCCCCAAATCTGGTTCTGGAGTCTGTATTTTAACCACTAGGCTAGCCCTCCTCAAGATTTTCCCATTTTTGGAAGAATGAATAGAAGACTTTAAAACATAATCTTTTAAAATGACATACCCAAGACTCTTTAGAACTTGTTCTCTCATTTGAGATATATTTCAAGGGACATATACATTTCATGTTGATATTGATGTCACTGAATTACTGATACTGATGTCTACATCCCCAACCTTAACTATATCTCACCCTCCTATGGACCCTTCCTAAGTCACTCAGTCTGTGAGGCCCTTGACTTGCAGTCTTACAACACTGATTTTTAGCATACAGTATATAACAAAACTGTAATAGTCTAGTCACTGTAATCTTCATACACTAGGGCTCTCAGAACATAGCAGTAAAAAGTTGATTCTCCAGTATTCTCCTCACTGTGGTGGCCCACTCAGGACTGTCCCATACAGGCTGCTCTCCCTCATGCTCCAGCCACATCAGCTCAGAATTCTGACTTCAAGCTTAAGGAAGCACATGGATTTACTTTCCTTCCAAAATTCTATTAAAATGTTAGTAAGTAAAGAATAATCTATATACAGCCCCAGCCTGAGAATGGAGCCATCAGTGATAAGAGATATTGAGGAATTTTTATAATATGTTAAGAAGTTTGGATTGTTTGATAAATCAGAACAGAGAAAGAAAATAGTCCACAACACAAATAAAGAAAATCTGCAGTTGAAGAAGTTGTGGACAGAGAACTCAATTGGGCCATGATGAAGAAGTCTAAGCAATTAGGGATCTGTTGTCCCAATAGCCAGGTGAGTTGTCTTACACCTCCATCCCTAACACACACACACAGACACACACACACACACACACGGAATCAGGCTGCAGTCATGATCTTCTATCTCAACCAAACAAAGGCAAAACCTAGAATCTCTAATAAAGGTGTTCCTGCCCCAGAGCTGAACCTTCTTTAAGGTGTTCCGTCTGTGCTTTCCCATTCCCACAAATTAGGACAGATTAACAAACCCTGTCCATGAACAAAGAGCAGCCACACCTGGGAACATTTGCATTTGCTGTTCCCACTGCTTGGTACGTTCTTTAACTAATATTCACACATCTTTGTTCTTTCTTCTTTTAGACCTTTGTTCTGACTGCCATCTTATTCTAAAAGCTTCCATGACCAACCTGTGTAAAACAGTCACATACCTGTCTCCACTCATGGCATCCTTTATCCCCCTTACTCTTCTTTATACTAACTGCCTGGAATATTAGTTTTATTTGTTTACCTGCTCTCTTCCCCTATTGAAATATAAACTTTATGAGTTCAGAGATTTGGTTTTGTTCACCGCTGATTTCCCAGTGTTTATGACAGTATCTGGCATTTAGTAGGTGTTCAGCAAATATTTATTGAATGTATAAATGAACTAACTTAGTAACATGACAAGAAAACTCAAGATGCCAGTTAGCTGCTCAGCAGGTAAAGAAAGCAAGAGGCCTAAATTAGTGGAGGAATTCACAAGGTCTGGGAACAGTGTCTTTGTGAAAAGTGGATTCCATTAAACATGTAACATTAAAAAAGCAATTGGAAGCTTTTGAAGGCATATAGTTCTTCTGCCCACCAGGTAAAACAAAAACATTAAGAATCTCCAGAAATAACTATGGAAATACATGCAAAAACATCATAGTCCAAATATGAACCAAAAAATGTATCGTGATTTTGAGCAATGAAGAGAATGAAATGAAAGACTCTATTTGATTTTTATGCTTAGAATATTTAGCCTCCAGTAGCACTGTTTTAATGTCATCAAATTGCTGACTCTTATTTCTTCCTCATTGTGTGACCCAGACCCTCCAGGGCAAGAAGAACTTTCTAAGCAGCAGCTGAGCAGATTATTTCACTCCCAGGCCAAACTATTTCTCCAGTGGAGAAATGGAGAAATCTTTGTCTTTCCTTAGTCCATGGCTTCTTTAAGAATTGTACTACCAGTATGGTCACCAGCCACATGTGGCTTTTAGCTTTACATGGAATTAAAATTACATAAAGTTAAGTATTCCTTTTCTAGTTGTACTAGTCACATTTCAAGTGCTCAATAGCCACACGTAACTAGTGACTACTTCTGAATGAATGAAACTGAGCAGTGAAGAAATAAAAAATTTTAATCATCACAGAAACTTCTATTGTTCCAACAAATGATGGAGACCAGCAGGTAAAATGAGTCAAAGAAGATAGGCAATTTTGCATCTCAGTATTTACATGTATTTGGAGAAGCAACAGGTCTGCAGTGGCTAATAATTTCTCAGGAAGGAAGGCGTGATTTTACATGTTTATAAAACATCACAAACCTATCTCCCCTTTGTTTCACATCACTCAAAGCCCTGCTAGGAATCTAGGTCCATATTCCTGCTTGTTTCCTTTCTGGGGTCATTTGATGTGGTTAGGAAATAACTTTCTGTCTCTGTCCTCTTTTCGGTGGTAACCTTAATAATGCTAAAACTGCTGGATATCCTTCCAATTGTGTTGCAAAACAGCATGCTCCTGTGATTAAAACTATGTTAGCACCCATTTTCTGTTATCTATTATTCCTGCAACCTTGTATTTTCTTTTTGAATTTTGGAAGAGCCATGTTCTCCTTCAGAGTGAGGGTTTTAATTATTTTCTAAAATACAATTGGAACTTGAAAATTCTAGTTTATTTGATTATCTACTTATTTCCTATCAAGATTACTTTTCTTTCTCTATGGGAAAACACAGTATTTGATTGTATATTGAATAACATTTCCATTATCATAATTTTGCAAGTGCACCTTATTGATTTTGTTAAAAAGTCAAGCCATAGAAGAAGTATTGAAAATGATTATAATTACAAAAGGGAATGTAAAGTCAGGTTGGTAGCTTGAAATCAGTCACAGAAATAGGAAAATGCTACAAATCAGCCTTCCTTCCCCCGCCAATCAGTCAGTTTACCTGTAAACCATTGGGTATGAGGTTCTGCAAATTTATAATTTTATTATTTAAATGGTAGGTATCAAGGAGCAATCTACATGATAAGAATAGAAACAGATTTATATGTAAATCTCTCTCTATATATTACTTAGAGCTATAAGTGAAACCAATTGAAGAACTAAGTAGCAATACAAATAAAATTAGTAGGGAAGAAGTAGTATAAATAAATTAAATTCCTAATCTTTCATAGGCAAAGTTTATAGCTACTATTTAAAACTGATATATTGAGAAAAATAGATTTCAGCATATTGTTTAGAATAAATGCACTAACAAAAGGTTTGTGGGGAGGAGGACAGAAAAAAGTACTTTTACTATGTACCTATGTTACTTTTACTATGTACCTATGTTACTTTTACTATGTACCATAGTACTTTTACTATGTACCTATGTTACTTCAAAAAATGTAAAATTTCAAAATAAAACACATATTAACTGCCACATTGACCTTGTTCCTCCAAACCTTCCACATTAATAAATGACTTGTTGTTGAACTTAAACTGTTTCAGGAAAATAAAGAAAAGAAACACATTTATTAGGTACACACCATGTGTACTATCGTAGTAGTTTCTACATTCATTAATTCCTAATCTGTTAAATCCTCCTAATGCCCCTGTGAAATAGATACACATAGGAACGCTTTTAGAATTTAGCAACCTGAGGCAAGAAGGGGTATATCTGAGGCAGAAATTTTGGAACAGTCCCTACAATGTTGGGGATACCCACTGTCATCTGTGTATAAAACCAACTTTGTTAGCGTTATCAGGATTGGAACTACATTTCTCATTGAATATCCCTTCCTTTTTGTTAAAGAATAAAGACTGTGAAGTGGGATAGAAGGTGAAAGTATATTATTCTTTGATCATGCTCGCTTGGCCACAGGTGGGCAAGCAGATTGACCTGTCCATCCAAACTGAGTAATTCCTCACTCTTTCACTCTTTGTTTATGACTTTATTTCTTCATCCTTGGCAAGAGCAGAAAGTAAATCATGGCATTTCTTGGCTGAAAGGCAGAGTGAAACAGCTGTGACCCTTGAGATATTGTTTACTTTACTGCCTCCCGACATGCACTCAATCACTTGGATTAGACATGCTTGATGGCTTTCATTCACATAGTTGGCTGTTCTGTCTGCTCCACCAACTGATGAAGAGACAGAGAGAGGCTGCTTTAAGCTACATTTAATGGTTCATTCATTCGACATTTATGAGCACCTACTGTCTGCCAGATACTGAGATGATTACAAACAGGAACAAATCAGGTACCCCACCCTTAAGGTGCTAACAGTCTAGTAAGGGAAGATGTACTGGTGAATATTAATCATTACACAATGGGTATAAGTACCAGAAGAGGTATGAATAAAGTAACATGGCAACACAGAAAAGAGACAGACTAATTCTGCAGAGGAGGAGAAGGTGGAGAAAGGCAAGATACAGGAAGGTTTACAGACAAAGTGTTATTTAAATTATACCCTTGTGGTAGGCCATGGCCAGTGCAGTAGAAAGCTTCATGACACAGTAAGGAATAAATCCCAGAAATCAGCAACAGTGGCACAGTCACAGGCCATAAAAAGGTAGTAGGTTGAAGAGGTGTAGTGATGCACCACCCAGATCACCCCTTTAGGACCAAAGCCCTCAACCCTAGCTGCCAGCAGTGTTATCTGTTGAAGGCTCAAAGCTGTTTTGTCCCCTGGAAATCACCTTCCTCCAAAGGGGTCCCAATGCCTCCATTGCCGGGGGCAGCCTGATTTATCATTTCAAGTATGCAAACGTTTAACTGCATTGCCTCTGACGGAGGGTAATTCTGGTGGGTAATCTGAGTTCCAGAGATCTCCATATGTGGTAGGCTGAAAAACAGCCCCACAAAGATATCAAGTCCTAATCCCTGGAACCCGGAAATATTATTTTGTATGGAAACCAGGTCTTCACAGATGTGGTTAACCAGAGGGTTTAATGATTGAGAGAGGATCTTGCATTAGCAGGGTGGGCCCTAAGTGTAATCACGTGAGGAGAAGGTGATGTGAAGACAGAAGCAGAAGTTGGAGTGATGTGGCTGCAAGCCAAAGAATGCCAGCAGCCACGTGAAGAGGCAAGGGGTGGATTTTCCCCTAGAGCCTCCAGAAGGAGCGTGGCCCTGCAGACGCCTTGATTTTGGCTCAGTGATACCGATTTAAGGTCTGTGGCTTCCAGAATGAGAGAGAAAATATGTGCTTTGTTTTAAGCCACCCATTTTATGGTAATTTGTTACAGTGACCACAGGAAAAGTATACAGCATGGCATCAGCTAAGGCCTTTGCTGCAACTGCATCTCAGTTTAACGTCTTCCTCTGCCCAATCCCGTGAAACAAATTAAGCCAAGTCTCAGCAGTTACTCCTTCAGCCTGGACCAGCCTTTTGTGGTCTGGCCTTACTCAGTACTTTAGAGTAAATACAAATTCATCTGGAAGAGGAGCAAAGGTCAGGGAGGGGACAACATATGTAATGTGTGAGAGAACCCCGTGGATTTGGAGAAGTTCTGGGGCATTTAGGGCATATATATGTGCTGAGCCTCACATCTTGAAGCTGCCCTTAGGGTCTCCTTAAGGCCTAATCCCCTACTTTGCTTCTGGCTTCTACCAAGCCCAGCTCTGACACTAGCACAGTGGGACCACCTCATGCAAGGCTTTTTTTTCTTTTAATTTTATTTATTTATTTTTGGCTGTGTTGGGTCTTCATTGTTGCCTGTGGGCTTTCTCTAGCTGTGGCGAGTGGGGGGGCTACTCTTCGTTGCGGTGCGCGGGCCTCTCATTGCAGTGGTTTCTCTTGTTGCGGAGCGTGGGCTCTAGGCACGTGGGCTCAGTAGTTGTGGTGTGCGGGTTCAGGAGTTGTGGCTCGCGGGCTCTAGAGCGCAGGCTCAATAGTTGTGGCGCACGGGTTTAGTTGCTCCGCAGCATGTCGGACCTTCCCGCACCAGGGCTCCAACCCATGTTCCCTGCATTGGCAGGCGGATTCTTAACCACTGTGCCACCAGGGAAGCCCCAGGCTCTGCATTTTATGCTCAGCTGTTTGGACATCATCCCCAAAGCAGTGGGTGATACTGAAGGACTGTTTTGCTGGGGAGTAACATGATCATATTTGTATATTTTCAGATCAATTGGCTACAGTGTGTAAATGGGAGTGAAGGAAAGAAAAGTGGAATAACAAGAGTAAGAAGAGTAAGAAGAATGAGAGGAGCAGAGGGTAACAAGGCGACATGAACTTGGTAAGCTGTTTCCTGGACTTTGAAGGTAACTACTTCAGAAAACAGCTATGTTCTGGTAGTGCTACCTTGAGCCCCATAACTAAGTGTTAAGAGGCTAACAATTGGAGAAGGTGGCAATAGTTCTGAGGACAATGTACCCTTGACCGTGGCTGGCAGAAAGCTGTAGGGACCTGGATCATATTGTCTGGGTGTGAATCATAGCTATGCCACTTACTCATAATATATATTTAAGCAAGGTTTATGAGCTATGCCTGCCTTTCCTCATCTACACTAATGATACCTCACTCACGGAGTTATTGTGAGGATTAAGTGCATTAATATATGTAAAGCACTTAGAAGAATGCCTGGCACATAGCAAATGCTTAATAACATTAGTTATTATCAGTCCAGCAGTTTCCTCAAATGTTTTATAGTCAGGAGAGCTGCTTTTCATTTATCAGAGCCCTGGGAACTCAAGAAATGGTGAGGAGAAAGGAATGTATTTATTAAAGGTGCTGATTAAAATTGGAAAAGATATACTGCTACTAGGAACTTCACCCTCTGCCCAGCCCCTAGCCCCAATTTTCTCCTTCCCCTTCCCCACTGAGAATGGTGAGTTGGGCATGGGAATTCCATATGCTTAGAACTAAAAGGAGACTCACAGTCATCAGGGTAAACCACCCACCCAAGGCTGGGTTCCTACTATAGCCTGCCTCATCCTTTGGTTCCAGCACTGGACTTGAACACATCCAGCAATGGGAAACACACCATTCCCATCGTCACAAAGCCTACAGTCCAGTGGCAGGCACAGCCATAAATTAACAATTATATATGTATATAACAGCATAATATCAATAAATGGTACAAGGGAAGCTGTCTGGAGGGTGCTGTGGGAATAAAGGTGGAAGGACTAATTTATCAGGCAAGGTTTCACTAAGACAATTACACCTGTGATGAATCTTACAGGCTGAAGCTTTTCTTGCTAGCCAGAAAAGCTAGGGACACATATTTGATGCAAAAGGAAAAGCCAACTAAGACACAGAGTTTGGAAAGAGCCAGCTCTTTTGGAAAATCTTGATAGCTGGAATACAGCTTGAAGAGTGGTAGAGGTGGAGTAGCGAGAAGAAGGGACAGAAGTTTGGGCAGAGGAAATAGGTTGTAAATCCTTCAAAGCAGTGCTAACGTCTCTGTAACTATCCTGAATGCCAGGGGGAGAATTTGAAGATCCCTAAGAAGAGAAGCACATAATCAGATTGGTAGTTGTGGTGGGACAATTGCAAGGCCTCCTGGACATAATGAGAATGCAAATCCTCTTTGAGACACAAAATTTAAAACCATAGTAATAATGCAAATATTATCCCAATTTCTAAAATGGAAAATCTAAGATATGATGTAATTAAATGCTTTCCTCAGGATTGTGCATATATCAAAGAACTTTTTATTTATGAATTTTATGTTTGCTTCATCCAGAGCACTATTTTACAGACACAAAAGTTCAGAAGAGGGCTTCCCTGGTGGTGCAGTGGTGGAGAGTCCGCCTGCCGACGCAGGGGACACGGGATCGTGCCCCGGTCCGGGAAGATCCCCCATGCCGCAGAGCGGCTGGGCCCGTGAGCCATGGCCACTGAGCCTGCACGTCCGGAGCCTGTGCTCCGCAACGGGAGAGGCCCCAACAGTGAGAGGCCCGCGTACCGCAAAAAAAAAAAAAAGTTCAGAAGACATGCCTGCACAAAACAAATGAAGAAGTGAAAAGATCAAACTAAGAAAACTGCTTTTTTTGTTTTAGTGTGAATGCCTAGAAAAGTAAAGTGTATATTGTCCGAAAAGAATTGCTCTATCAATCTCTACAAATGTTTCTGTTCCTGTGAAAACTTCGTGTGCATTACTCAACATATGTACCCATCAATCACTACTAGTTTGAACTGAGGGTTGGTCTGGTAAAATTTTCCAATAGAATAACAAGTGCTAAAATGTCACTTCCTAAAACTGAGAATTTTATTCCACAAAGGTAAATTTAAAGCACAAGTTTGGAATTGAAAACAAAACAAAAACTTTATCAAAATGAAATATATTTTGGAAGTGAAATGCATTAATAGTGTTTCACAGATTTTTTTCCCTTGAAGTTATTAGGTGTTAAAATAAAACAGTGCTTTTCTGTTAAAAATGGATTGTATGTTTATAGTAAAACACTGACAAAGTATAAAGGAGAAAATAAAAATTATTCATAAAGGTAAGACCTAGAAATAACTATCATAAATATTTCACACACTCCTTTCATACACACATATATAATATTATATATTTATCACTTATTTCTATTCATTTAAATTATGCCATAAGTGTTTTCCTATAATATTCAATGTCCTCTGAAAACAATATTTTAATAGCTGTATTAATATTGCACTATAAGGTTATTTCATAAATTATGCAACTATTAACTTACAAGTGGGCATTAACATTGCTTCTAATTTTCTATAGTTTAAGAACTCTGCAATGTTCATTCTTGTACATGAATCACTTTTCACATCTCCACAGCTCTGGTGACTTTCTAAGGGCAGAATCTTAGAATAGAAATGTTGGATCAAAGTATAAGTTACACTTTTAAAGTTTTTGCCACTTATTGCCAAACTACTTTTTGCGCAGTTTTTACTAATTTGTAGTTGCACTAAGAAGTGCACAGCTTGACAGGCAAAACATAATATATAATTAGTAATTATTTTTCCTTATTATATGTGAAGTGAGGCTTGTTTCATAATACTTATTGGACAACCATATTCTGTGAATTGCTTTTCTATGTCTTATTACCAGTTTTCTACTGGGGTATTGGTCTTCTTCATCTCCTTTTTGTGTGTGTGTGTGTGTGGTACGCGGGCCTTTCACTGTTGTGGCCCCTCCCGTTGTGGAGCACAGGCTCCGGACGCGCAGGCTCAGCGGCCATGGCTCACGGGCCCAGCCGCTCCGCGGCATGTGGGATCTTCCCGGACCGGGGCACAAACCCGTGTTCCCTGCATCGGTAGGAGGACTCTCAAACACTGCGCCACCAGGGAAGCCCAATTTCCTTCTTTTGAATTAAGGGAGGAAGGGAATTTTCTTTGTATTATAGATGCTTTAGGATGCTCAGGAATGCCCCTAATGGGGGAGTTTGGGCTTCCTTTTTTTTTTTTTTTTTAGCAAGCTGGTTAAGCTGTTGATCTGGACTCTATATCATGCTGCCAGTGGCAGCCTATTAAGGACACTTGGGTTAAGATCAAGACCACGAAGTGCATAATTACCATATTATGTTCACGCTTTAGTCTTTTTAGTCTCTTTGTCATGTTTGTTGCAAAACTGAGAATTTGCTGCTATACTGATTCTAAATATTTGCAATCTGAAATCAAAAACACAAAATTAAATTTCTTTATCAAGAATTTAAGAAAACTAAATATATGCTTCAAATAGTACTTAACAATATAGAGCCCATAACTTATTGTAGTTACCCAATGTTTAAAAAAAGTCATGTGCCTTTCATTTTCAAAATATTAGTGTGTAGCTCTTATAAACGTTGGGGAGAGAAAAAGATGTCGGGAAACATAAGTAGAAATGACAGACTAAAGCATTATTCTCAACACCGACAGAAATCACCAGAGGACACTTTCTCCTGTATCACTTTGTTGAAAGAGGTGTAGAATATTTTCCTTCATATACTCTAAATTAAATGACTAATTTTTAAAGTCTATGCATTGCTTTGATCCCTACACATAACAGAGAATTGAGTCTTAACCCTGAATAAAGCTGACTCTTCCTGTTTAAGAGACCCAGTCAAGCCCCCTAGGAAGGATGGCTACTCCCCACAGTGACACTACAACATGCTTGGACTCTCACTGCAGGGGGTCTGGTGTTTCGCATCGATTCTAACAACTCCAACACAGAAACAGGGGACGGTGGCATGCAGCATGTGTGCACACATAACGAAACAATGTTACAGGCACGGAAAAATCCCAACATTTAATTTACACAAGGGGAAATGTTCACATTGTGTTTTCTAGCATAACGTGTCTTTTTTCTTCATGTTCAGACTGGAGAAGGAATTTTTCTCCATTTCTAAGGTGAGCTGCTGGTATTATTATCCTATTTAAATCTTGTTACACTGTAAGAACTAACATTTGTCAATTTGCTCATTTCTTCACTGTAGGCCCAGTAAAAAGGAGGGAATCTGTTGCCAAAAACAAATTTCAATTTGTTCACCCTTTTCTCAACCCAGCTCCTAAGTTTATATGGAATCCCCTCAAATTTTAAATGTGAAGGATGCAGTGGCACTGCTAGAGCTAAATTTCACAGTTGAACTGTGATAAGATAACAAACCAACAGTCAGGTACAAGTTGTTCAAAGCCACTTAAGTATCTACTTATGCCCTGGTAATTATTCTCTTAATAAATGGAAAGCCTTCCTTAGGAAAGGAAAAGACTTCATATGGCTTTGAGGCCAAAGGTCATTGGGGCAATCCCTTCCTGCCTTTTACCCACAGGTCCACAGTGTGCCAGCGTTAGCCCCAGAGGGGTCTGAGAGACACACCCAGCACTTCAATGGGGTGATCAGCTGAGGGAACCTGAAATTTGGGAAAACTCCATTTGGAAATGAAGTATTTTGGAAGGAAACTGGCTGATGCCAAACTAGACTGTTTATTCTTTTGGATCTTTGGCAGCAAAAATGTACACTGTGCCATGGTCACTAGATACACAGATGAGGGAAGCATGCTATGATAAATATTTACTGCTTGAGATGTTCTTCATAGTTCCTGGATTCAATGCCCCGATAGAAGCAGCAAATATTCTCATGAGTCCCTTTTTCAGATTGCAATTCTTTTTCCCTACAGGTCGAGAGCAGTGCAGCTCCGGATACCTTCCTGTACGGGGATGTCCACTGGCAGCATCCTGGTGCTGGCCAGGTCCACAAGCTGCACCTGACTCACGTACGTGTCTGGGAAGTCCAAGAAGGGATTGTTACTACTGGGACACAAGACACAAAGGCCTTTAGAGTTATAGTAGGTTTTAAAGACATGCAACTAACTGGTAGGGGTTGTGTGCGCATGTAAACACCTTAATCACGAGGTCCAAAGGGACAATTCTGTCTCACCTCAATTTGGCTTCCTTGAATTCTGTGGAAAAGTCTAGGTTAATGAGCGTGTTCCTTTTCAAGAGCTCCTCTTCTGGCAAAAGGGTTAGGCTTTCGGTTGCATGCAAGTTGTACCATGTTAGGTGGAATTATAACCTTGTTAACTGTTTTTATATGGAAATTAAGTATGGCTTAAAGAGATGGATATGAGTGCCAAGTTGACAAGGGGTGGATCTGTGATAGTTAAGTCTATATGTCAACCTGTCTGGATCAGGGGATGCCAAGATATTTGATTAAACATTATATTTGGATGTGTCTGTGAGAGTGTTTCTGGATAAAATTAGCATCTGAATCGTTGACTTAGTAGATTGCCCTACCTAATGTGGGTGGGCATCACCTAATCCGGTGAGGGCCTGAATAGAACAAAAAGGCTGAAGAAGCAGGAATTTGCCCCGTTTTCTGCCTATTGTTTGTGATGGGATATTTCATCTCTTTTTCTGCCCTCAAACTGGGATTTATGTCATGAGCTCCCCGCATTCTCAGGCCTTCGTTTCAGAGGGAATCCCATCACCGGCTTTCCTGGGTTTCCAGTTTATACATGGCAGGTTGTGGGACTTCTCAGTCTCCATAATTGTGCGAGTCAATTCCTCATAATAAATCTCCTTTTATATCCTATTAGCTCTGTTTCTCTGGAGAACCCTAACTAACACAGACACCATAAATAGTCACTCTCTTGCACTGCTGGTAAATTGCTACAGTCTTTCTGGAAGGGAATTTGTGAGTGTACTTCTAAAGCTTTAAAAATAGCCATGCTTTTTGAGATTACAATTCTACATCTAGAAGTTAGCCAATAGAAGTATCTATGGATGAATTTACAGATTTCTCTACACAAATGAACATCTCAGTATAGTTTAGGAAGCTAAAAAATAATTAGACATAACTTAAATGTCTCATTATTGGGGATTTATCAAGAGAATTATTTTATCCTTCAAAGTTACACTGTGAAGGTTATTTTTTGACAGAAATGGGTACTCTTGTATTAGTCTTATGTAACATGAAGTTATAAAACAGAATGTGGGGAAAAGTGGTGGGGCGGTGGTGGTATGATGAAGTGGGAGATTGGGATTGACATAAATACACTAATATGCATAAAATGGATAACTAATAAGAACCTGCTATATAAAAAATAAATAAAATTCAAAAAAATATATATGGGTAGAAAAAAGTCTAGAAGGGAATCATCAAAATATAACCAATCGCTGTTGTGGTACAGTAGAATTAAGAGCGATTTTTTCTTCTCTTTCCAATTTTCCAAATAGTTTGTAATGTACTACTTTTAAATTTCATATATTTACTTTTATTGTAAAATATGATAGTTTATGACAACCAAGAAAAGAGATTTATAAGATTGGAGAAAACAAGGACAAGGAATAAATTCTAGACCCAAAAAAAAAAAAAAACGAACAGAATGTACTTATGATGCCATTTTTATATATAATTTTTTGACACAAACCTGCATTCCTACAGAAAATGGATTTCTGTTTTAAAGTCAAGGGTGTGAAAAAGGAGACAGCAATGATGGGATTCCTCTCAGAAATGAAAACTGAGTCTATAAATATCACTAGTTCTAATAACTATCTCCAAAGGAGTTAAGGTATAAAGATCAGGAACTTTATTTTAAATGCTCTTTTAAAACCTCAGAACTTTTGTCACTTATCCTTTTCAAAAATTGCCTCACTATTTCCCCATAGTAATCACTCATTTATTTAATAAATATTTTTAAGCACCTATTATGTGCCAGGCACTTTTTTAGGTGCTGGTGCATGAGCCATAAAGAAAACAGTCATTGTTCTCATGTTAGCATAGTCAGGTTCACAGTAACTGACTTTAAACAGCCTAATGTGTCAATGAGTGATAAATGCTGTGAAAAAAAATAATGAAGCAGAGTGAAGAAATAGAGAATGCAGCCTCTTTGCTTAGCTGACATTTGAATAAAGAACCCAAAGGAAGTGAGGAGGTAGGCTAAGCTGAGTTCCAGGGGAAAAGGAGTAGCATTGCAAGCAAAGATGACAGGATGATGGCCCTGGGTCAGGAGTGTTCGATGGCTTTGGACCAGCAAGGAGATCAAAGAAGCTAGAACAGAGTAAGGCAAAGGCAGAATGGAAGGGATAAAATTAGAGAGGTAATAGAGAGTCAGACAACATATTGAGATGAGGGTTAGCAAGGAAATTCTTCAATTATGCAGCCTTATGTCCAAGTTTTACAAGAAAGCAAGGAGCTGGATGGATTCTGTACAACTCTCAGAGAGTCTTAGGTGAAGGGAATCCCCAAAGGTAATGACTGCCAACAGGTAAACAAAACAGGGTCAGTATTTAGGTCTACTGACAGGTGTGAAAGGTATCTGGAGACAGTTTGGGGGCTAAGAAGGTGGGGCTGGGGTTTCCTTGAAACCCAAAATGATTCAGAAATAATTTGCATTATAAATATATTTTCAAATAAAAGTTTATTTTTGAAAATATGTTAGAAAGTGTCAGTGGGTGCTCTTATTGGGTAACCTAGCGTGAAGAATGAATATCCTCCAGTTCACTTCTGCAGTTAGTTTTGTTTTTCTTTCAAAGAATAAGCATGTAGAGGCTTGCAATGGCTTGCTATAGACAAAAGGAGTAATTTGAATTTTTCTCCTGGACTCAGAAATGATCCAGATTATTTGGCAGCTTGACTTCTTCCAGTTTGCTTTGCATTTGCATTTTAATATAGTGCCAATAGACATAACTATCTTCTTTGAACACTTTACTCCTTTCCTTTACAGAGTAGTAATTCTGATCAGAGGATAAAATAACAACTTAAAATGAAACCTCTGATGGAAATCAGGCCAACCGATTGAAATAAATAAATTTAAAAAGAAATCCTACCTCAAGATGTATGTACAATAGAGTGAAATGATACACTCCTGCTATTTCAGAAAAGATGAATTACTATAAATGCTGCCTAAACAAGAGATGAAACTTCAAAATATTGGCAACTGAAAAAACACAGAGCTTAACCAAGGAGAGGAAAACATACCATGTAGATTTGCTATGTCCTTTTAACCATAAATGCCTTAAAATTTGTTAATTAATTAAACATTATTGTGTATATATTCTGTGCCAAGGACTATGCTTGGCACTAGGATAACTCAGTCTAGTAGGGAAGGATGGTAAGTGAACTAATTGTATTATAAACATAATGAAAGAAGTAAGCTCACAGGAGTGTGGGGAGTTACTGTAGAAACACAGAAAAGACTGAAGAACTGGGAAAGGCTTCCTGAAAGAGATATTGCCTGGGAACCCTGAAATTTAGGATTTGAAGGATGGTGCAAGCAGGAACATCCCTGGAAAAGAGTCAAGAGACCTACATTCCGGTATGAACTCTACCATTAACTAAACTTGAGACTTGAAAGGTCACGGGAAGCATTCATGAAGGGAAGAGACAGGAAAAGCAAGGATGCTATGAAAGTAAAGAATGCTTGACACAGCTTGGAAAAGACTGTGGGCCTTGAGGAGTGTGGCTGTAGCCCTTTGACCAGCTACGCCTAGGGAGCTACTTATTCTGGGTTTCCTGGACTCAAGAGAGGCAGTGCTGGTAACTTTAGTATTTTTCCTGCATGTCCTCTATTGTCTATGGACTTTTCCAACTCCTCCATAACAATTTTTGAAAACAAAATGTGATCTAATCCATTGATTTTCAATGGGTGGTCCCAGAATCTCCTGCAATACAATCACCCAAAGTCCTTATTAAAAATGCAGACCCTGAGTCTTACCTTAAGGTTGCTGAATCAGAATATTTGTATCTAGAGTTAGGAAACCTGTATTTTAACACCCTTATTAGGTGATTTGTTTGCACCAACTCATTCTGGTCCACCTATTCCATCCTCCCTGCCAGCCACAGAAACTGGTACCATATTTGTACTTCCAAACACAGACATGTTGGGGATTGAACCCCATGACTCTCAGTCCCCACTTACTCTGTGTAATTTCCTATTTTTGATCCAACAATTTAAACTTATTTAGTGTTTCCAGAAGTAATGTGGAGCGATTCTTATGTTAGGCTGTTAAGAAGCCAAATAGGAACTTAAATTGTGCACACGGTAATATTTTTATATTACCTGTGAGCAAAAATATTCATGGAAAAATACTGAAAGGAAACACAACCAAATGTTAGCCATTTTTGCCTTCATGGGGCAAGAATGTTGTCTTTATTCATCTTTCTCTCTTCCCATATTTTGTATCCTCCAAAACAAGCACATATTTTATAATTTAAAATAACAATAACTTCATCTAACCTGGGATAAAATTAAAATTGAAATGCCTAAAGCAATAAGAGACCCTCAGAGAACTTTCAAAGCCTCTGGTAAATTGCGTTTTCAAGATTTAACCGTCTCTGTTGGCTCTGACCTCCCAGATGGTATGGATCTGCTCAGTGATCTCTGACCTCACTTGATTTCTGAAGATGTCCTTTGACCATCAAACTTTGCCCTACTTTTCCTGAAAAATTAAGTCATTAGAAACTTTGACTCACGGACGAAAAAGGTTTGGAAGGTTTCTATTTGGAAGATGAATAAAAATCACAGGGAGTAGTGTTTGTTCACTTCTAAAACTCTATAAATCTTTTTTTGTGAGAAATTTTAAAGGCAGGCTTTAAATTCTTGATCTAGGATTTGAAAGTTAACGAGCATAAAAAGAAATTAAGATATTCTTCCCATATAGAGATAAAGCCAAAATTTTTAAAGATTTTGATTTTCTTTTGGTAATTGTTTTAATTATGAACTGAGTGATTATTTACAAATTTATTTTAAAATTTTTATGTAATGTACTGCTATTATGTACAATTTAGAAAATAAAAAATAATATTAACTATCCATAGTTTTGCTATATATTAATAATACAGTGTATTTTCTACAGTCTATGCATAGGTCTGTGAATAATTACATATAATTTGGATTCTTATAATTTTTTATAATATTCTAACACACATATTTTCATGTTACTATACAGGCTTTTTTTTTTAACATCTTTATTGGAGTATAATTGCTTTACAATGGTGGGTTAGTTTCTGCTATATAACAAAGTGAATCAGCTATACGTATACAAATGCCCATATCACCTCCCTCTTGCGTCTCCCTCCCACCTCCCTATCCCACCCCTCTAGGTGGTGACAAAGCACCGAGCTGATCTCCCCGTGCGACGCAGCTGCTTCCCACTAGTTATCTATTTTACATTTGATAGTGTATATATGTCAGTGCTACTCTCTCACTTCATCCCAGCTTACCCTTTCCCCTCCCCATGTCCTCAAGTCCATTCTCTACCTCTGCATCTTTATTCCTGTCCTGCCCCTAGGTTCATCAGAACCATTTTTTTTATTCCATATATATGTGTTAGCATACGGTATTTGCTTTTCTCTTTCTTACTTACTTCACTCTGTATGACAGACTCTAGATCTATCCACCTCACTACAAATAGTTCAACTTCGTTTCTTTTTATGGCTGAGTAATTAGAAACATCATTGAACCAAAAGATTTCTGATACTAAAATCAACACAGCACTAATTTATTTTGTTCAGATTATGAATCTACTTCAAATCACCTAAGATATGCTTTTGGTCTCAGGACACATTTAAATAGTTAAGAGGTATTGCATTCTATTTTCCATTGTCCTATGATATAATGAATCATATCTAGGGGAAACAGTGATAAGGGGCAGCATAAGTTTAGGTGAAAAAAACTTACTTTTAGCTCTCATGAAGGTATCCATCTAATGGATATTCATATAAAAGAGTTTATGACTAAATAATCAATATTATCAACTTCTTAAATAGAAAACCTAACTTGTGATCACAAATGAGTTTGACCAAATTTTTGTGATTCTAATTCTAATGGGAACACTTCCCATTCCCCTGTCCCACTTTAGAAGCTGTAGCCCCTTCAAGTCTGGTATAATGTAGAGAAAATAGACAGCTACTGGGCTTGGAAAATCTTAGGCAACTTTTACTGAGCTGAGCATGGAAATATTTCCAGATGGATATGAACTCTCTGAACATCTGGGTACTGATGTATTACCTGGAGACCTCCCTATTTATTCCTCAATAAGTCAGATGGCATCCAAAGCTAGATAAATCCTTAACATGAAGAAAGAAGGCGGCAAAATAGTCTACAGTAAATGATGTAGCAGGTAACTACTGGTTATACATAAAGGAACACTGGTTAATAGAAGGCACTGATAGTGCCTAATCTTGGAGACCAGAAATAACAGTCCCAGGAAATTTGAGTCCAGTTTCCCTGCTCTTTCAGTAGGGAGCTTATTATAGCTCCCCTAGTTTCAGTTAACTCTCATAAAAAGCTTCCCAAGCAACTTTTACATTAGAATTTCCCTTTTCTTTCCTATAGTGACACATGCTCTTTACATTTAAACTTAAATTGTCCCACATCAATCACCTAGTGGTTCACTCTGGGCTTTAGAAAAGATACAGCTGATTCACAAAACACGCAGAGTGCAAAGTGGCTCTCTTCCCTAACTCTAAATTCAATTCATCATGCTGATATCTTGAAATCAGCTACTGTGAGAGTACTTTAAACCACAGAAATCAGCACACACTTTAAATCAGAAGCCTCACCCCCAGCCCCAGGGGCTTGTCTGACCAGCCTGCCACTGTTTGTAGAGTTCTATGTATAGCTAAAGCATAAGCACAGTCTGATAATCGTGCACTTGGTGGCCTTGATATTAACATAGATGTTCTTAATTGGCTCTCACTGGCAGTATGATCTAGAGTCTAGACACAACAGCATAAGCAGCTTGCAAAGAAAAATGAAAGACAAATTTCTCATTTAGGAGCATTCCAAAGTGACCCACTGTACAAAGCATAGAAAACCCCCTTCCTTCCCTTAATTCAAAGGAGAAGAAGACAAAGATGAAGAATGAAGAGGAGCAGGAAGCAGGGGAGGTGGAGGAGAAAAGAAGGAAAAGGAAATAAAAATAAGGAGGGTGGAAAAAAGGCTTGTCAAAAATCCTGCTTTTTCCACAGTGGCCAAAATGCATGGTCATCATTCATCCTTTGTTTCAGAGGCACTTTTACTATGGATTTAATTTCTCCTTTTCTTTTACTTTACACCAGTATTAGAGTATCCTACAACATGCCCTGTGATTAGTACAGAAGCTTTCTGGACCATGCTTTGCTTCTGCACCTCAAAATCCAAGACTGTCTACTCCCTTGAGGGCCCTAAACTCCACTAATGACTCATAATCAAATGTTCTATTTCTAAGACTCATAATAAGGGATTCTCAGATGTAAAAGCAGCAGTCACAGGCAAAATAAGATTAGATAAAGGAGACTGAACTTGAAGCACTGCTCTTGGAGGGATCCAAAGGTTTAAATCAGACTCAGTATAAAGTTGGCTTTCAGAAAAGTAAATGTCTTATTAAACTGCTAGCTTGACTCCAATTTCTCAAAGACCCTTATTATAGTTTATTGCAGTTTAATACTAGTCAAATATTCACATCTTTTTAAATATATTCTATTGAGACTTTCTGAATATCAGATAATAGCCAAGTGAGATATCCAAATTTCTCATTCAGGCAGTTCAGATTAGATGGTTTCATAAATTATATCAATGGTTCAGCACATACTCAGCAGTCTCAAGATACAGGACGATTTCTATAAGTCCACGTATATGTCTAAGTATAATTGGTATCCCCATGAATTGCAACAAAAAGTAGGTGAAGGTGAAACATACGTACTATAATTTGCAGTTTGCACCATATTTCAGGTGCATTTCTGTTTTGACATTATATTCAACTTAATTGCCTTTTTCAATCAAAATCTTAATTGTATAGTTAGTTAATGCTAATTAGTTGATGAAGTATTATAATTAACTGTGTACACTTTCTATTATGTGGTTACACCTATACATAATTTCTTTAAAACTAAGCTTGTCTATAGATGCCTCTAAATGAAAGTATGTAAAAAGTTACCTCTAAGTGTTAATTTTCAGAAAGATCAAAACATATGAAATTAGACCTTTTATTTTGAAAATTAAATTCTAAACTCCTCTTCCCAAATCAAGAAGTTAATACTTTTTCTCACTAAAAAGTAGGGAAATGTGATTTAGAAAATGCCTAAGCTTCCAGCCCTGTGGTAGAAAAATATATAGTTTTAGGTAACAAATTCTCTTAAAATCCTTCATGAATTATTTAGATCACTATTTCCCTAATTTGGCCATGTATCAGAATCTCTTAGGAAGCTTTTAAGAATATAGATCTCAGGAACTCTGTCTAGATCAATGGAGTCAGGACCTTTGGGGTGGAGCTCAAGAATTCATATTTTCAAAAAATTTTTTCTCCAGGTTATTTTTATGTGTAATCAAGTTTAGGAATAAAATATTTTAGATAGTTACGTACTTCCTACCATCACTTGCTATCCCCACTCTCATTCTTCCACATACTCCAAAAAGCAAATTTACATAAACGTGAAGCCGAGTACCAAATTTAGAGAATTTGAATTGGTCTGACTTAACATGTAGTTCACAAAGTTCACTCTGGAGGCCACTGTGGAAAAGGCAAAGACAGGAATTTTTACCATCCATAGCTATTGCAACCATGATACCAGTTCAGAACCGGGTGGCTTCTGATCAGGACCTACATTATAGAGAAAACAGTGAAGATTTAAAATATGAACCCAAATCACAACGCTTGATACTCTCAATTGCCAGCTTTGCTTTGTGGCCTGTTGCTTCTCGCACATCAGCAACTCTTTTTTGCATCCTCTACTGTAAAAAGATTTAGGAATTTATAAGTGTTAAGTCCCTTGAACCACAATGGGATTCTAGCTGTAAAACATACAGCAAACCCAGAAGGTCATTTTGGTAGTGTGGGTTCCACCCAGAAATTAGAGTCTGAGAAAAGAACTTGAATGCAGGTAATTGGTGGTGGCAGAGGGTGAGGTGTAATGCCAGGGAACAGTACAAGGGGTGTTCTTGAGTTGGTCACAGCTGTGGGCACTGGGGCTAGATTATGCTGGAATCTTCTGAGGAGCAATGTAGAATGTGCCTCCAAATTGCTCATTGGAAGGAAAAAAGAGAAAGCCATTCATGTACCAGCTCCCATCTCCCAGTAGTCAAGGACTGCCCCATCAGATGCTTATTCTATGGCATTCCAGTCTGCACAAGTGTGAGTGCCACCCAGTTGCTACAAGTATCCCATACCACAATGTCAGAGAAGACCTGGAGCACAGAACAGAAGGCATGCAGACAGGCAAAGCTGAGGAGCTCTCAGATCCCATATGTGTGTGAAGCTGGTTGTCACAACAACAGCTGGCTTAAAACTTGGGCCAGGAAGACCAGGATGAGGCACAGAAGTTGTCCTATACAGTCATGCATGTATCGGGAGGCTACTGTTCTGCCGTGAGCCTGCAGCTTAGAGGTGTGAGGTTCCAAGGCTGAGTACCCTTATTTATGCATTGAAATAGTTCCAGAGTTCTCCAAATTACCAAAAACAGCATGAAGTTACGCTCCTTACATACCGTTACATTGGCAGTCTCTGTACAGTATCATCTCCCTTGCTCCTTATACTGTTAATTTCTTACCCCCCATTCAAGCTTTCTCCTTTCTGTTCCTATTGAGCATTGCTTTGTATTTCACCTGTAACCAGTGAGAAGCTAATTTAGCTTCAAGTGTATGGTACACCCTTAGAAAACGAACAAGATATGGAAATTATAGTTAGGGTACCAGGCACCTCCATGATAATTTTGGCGTAAGTCTCCTCCCTGACTAGAATTACCTCACTATCAAACACCACTAGAGACAATAAGAAGACTACTGGTGCTCTGAAAGCAGGCTCCTTGGGTTCCTAGGGCATACAAGTAAAGTAAGTGGTGGAGTGCTTAAAGTATTTTGAAGATTCATGGTGAATGATACGTGTGGAAGAACCCGACACAGTACATGTGCCTGACTTGTTATTGTCTGCCATGCTTCTGGAAGATAGGCCTTGCTCCCCTTCGTCCCTGCTCCTAAATATTTCTAAGAGATGATGCGACTTTGCCTGACATGCCATCATCACCACGATGCACTTAGAAAGTCAGGTTCCCATCCCACCCCCACAAACTTTCTAATTCCACTGTTTGGACACTGTCTCTGATGGAAGACCACTTTTCAATGTCATTGACTGTCTGCATTTGACCTGTGATCTGTGCTAATCCTCCTGCCCTCAGCTTGATTGTCTCTTTATTTCCAGCAAGGCATGGACCCAGCATCTGGGAACATGTACCTTGATTCTTTGCTGGGAGACTTGTTGTTACAGGAAATTGTGCCTTTCTGTATTGCTGTTATGTGAAGGAATTCAATATTTCATAGAAACAGAATAATTAGATTCACTTATGCTTTCAAGGCATTACATATTACTGTGCAGGAACTCATCAAGTTGAGTTTGATCTAAAAGAATACAAAAACAGAAAAGCAGAAAGGAATTATTCATTCCCTCACCCTTCTTTTTGCAGTTCACATGAATATCCCATCTCTAATCCCACTCTTTAGTCATATTAATTACGACTCTATTTCTCTGGTGATGGGAAGAAAGTGATACTAAGACAGGTTTAACAAAAAGGGGGGAATATTTTCATTCATAAAACTGAACAGTTAAGGGGGTATTTGACTTCAGATATGGTTTTACCCAGTGTTCAACAAGAAGCAAATAGACGTTTCTATCTTCATTTCTTGGCTTTGCTTCTACAACATTAGATACATTTTCTGCAGAACCTCACTCCCACCCAGCAGCTATAATGTGACTGCAGCAGCTCCTGTCCCTTCATGCTTCTGTGCAGGAAAAAGTCTGAGAGTATTTCTTAGGATTCTCAGTGAAATTCTTATTGCACTTCACTGAGTCTCATTAGCTTATGCATTTATATTGGACTCATGGATTGAATTGTGTCCCCTTCAAATTCATATGTTGAAGTCCTAACCCCTCCCCACCCCCAGGACGTGTGATCGCGACCCTGTTTGGAAATAGGGTCACTGCAGATTTAATTAGTTAAGGTGAGGTCATATGGGAGTAGGGTAAGTCCCTAATCCAAATGACTGGTGTCCTATTTTCCTATAAAGGGGAAATTTGCAGATACACTGGCACACAAGGAAGATGCCACGTGAAGGCAGAGATTGGGATGATGCAGAAGAACCCAAGAAATGCCAAAGATTGCCAGCAAAACACCAGAAGCCAGCTGAGAGGCATGGAACCGATTCTCCTTCACAGCTTCCAGAAGGAACTAACCCTGTAGACACCTTCATTTTGGAACTGTAAGACTGTAAGATAATAACTTTCTATTGCTTAAGCCACCAAGTCTGTGGTACTTTGCTATGTCAGTACCAGGAAACTAATACATGCGCCAATCACCACGGTCAAGTGAAAGCAATACTCTGGCCAGGCTTGAGTCACATGCAGGCCCACCATACCAGGAATGGAATGACAGCACTGGAACAGACTGAGGGAGGGGGTGAGTCTCAGGGGGATGTTAGAGTTGGAGGATGAATGGAAATTGGGTAGAATAAATTTCAGCTGTCAATGATACAGTTCCCTATCTTCTATCAATTTCAGGGGGAACAGAGTTCACTTCTCTATTTATCGATGTGATAAATATTTGTCCTCTTTCAGTCTTTCAGTTACACCTGATATTTTCTCTTCTGCACAAGGTCAAGTGTTTCTCAGGCCCTTAGAAACACTGGAAATGTCCATAATTTCCTTCCCAGGTTGAAGGTGTTAATGGAAGCAATGACAATGTAAGATCCTTGAAAAATAGTTACAATGATATTTCAGTAATCAGAGTATTTGATCAAAATGTTTGTCCATAAAGTATGAGAGAGATTTTACTATACTAATATACCAAAGTAGTGATATGAGCATATATAGAAATTCTACAAACAGTGCAAGAGGGTTCCCTTTTCTCCACACCGCCTTTTACAAGCATTTATTGTTTGTAGATTTTTTGATGATGGCCATTCTGACCGATGTGAGGTGACACCTCACTGTAGGTTTGATTTGCATTTCTCTAATAATTAGTGATGTTGAGCATCTTTTCATGTACCTCTTGGCCATGATATGTCGATTACTCAGCCATAAAAAGAAATGAAATTTGCAGAGATGTGGATGGAACTAGAGTCTGTCATACAGAGTGAGGTAAGTCAGAAAGAGAAAAACAAATATCGTATATTGATGCATATAGGTGGAATCTAGAAAAATGGTACAGAAGAACCTATTTGCAGGACAGGAATAGAAACGCAGACATAGAGAATGGACGTGTGGACATGGGGCAGGGAAGGGGAAGGGGGGATGAATTGAGAGATTAGGTTTGACATAAATACACTACCATGTGTAAAACAGCTAGCTAGTGTGAACCTGCTGTATAGCACAGGGAGCTCAGCTCGGTGCTCTGTGATGACCCAGATGGGTGGGATGTGGTGCAGGAGGGAGGTCCAAGAGGGAGGGGGTATATGTATACATACAGCTGATTCACTTCACTGTACAGCAGAAACTAACACAACATTGTGAAGCAACTGTACTCCAATAAAAAATAATTTCTACAAAAAGCTAAACTTTGGAATGGTGTATAAAAAAAAGGAAAAAAAGGAGCTTTCAGGTTGGGATAAATTCTACAGAGTAGTAATATGTGTGAAGCAAGGAACTGTGCTTTAGAGGAGAGTTGAAATCAATGCTGGTATTATTAATGTATATGTTGAGATAATAAATGTTTAGCCATTGGTATATATATTCATGAAATGGGGTATTAACATTCTGTTTGTTTTATATTTAACTCTGTAGGGTCTACTAATTTACAATTAAATTAAAAAATCCACTAGGACTAATGAGCTAATAATTGCAAAGAACTCTTGAGCATGGATAAAAGGCACCAAGGGAGGACAAACTTCTATTCATGAAAATCGAAACATCTAAGACTTTAATTACATCCCTTGCTAGAAGGGACTTGTAATCAGTTATGGGAACTAGCTCATTAATGATCTGCTGTGGGATTCCTGAACAACATATTGAAAGCTATTTCACTTACCAAATGTGAATATGCTTCAGAGCAGGCATTTTCTGATAATTCTGTTTCAATACAGCAGGTTCCCTTTTTCTTTCAAATTCAAAGGATTCTAATTAGTTCTATAGTATAACACACCTCTGCATTGTCAGAATTTTCATTTCAGTTTTTAAGTTGGGCAGTGAGTGTATGTTTGAGGGATATTATTTCTAGGTTGGGGGAAGGGGAATAAATAAAAGAATTTCTTCAACTCTCTGGGTAAAGATAGTTATGGGACTAGGCTCAGTGAAATAGAGACTCAAATATTTGGTTCTCAGTGCTGGAATCCTGAGTTTGCCCAAAGAAGCATTGAAGGAAGTGCCAAAGTTTCTCCAAGTATGGTATTTGGCGACCAAATGTTCTGGAAAATATATGAAGAAGTTTTATACATATACATCTATACATGTGTATACATAATCTCTAACCTGAAAATTTTTAAACCTACTTAAAAATGGGAACAATAGTACAATGAACACCCTTAAATTCACTTTGATTCCAGCATATATATTTTGACATATCTTTGTAAAAGTTTGAATCTAATATTTATTTGTTTATATTTATTATCTACATTGGAAAACGTTAATTAGTAATCTAATGTTGGGAATTTAGATGATGACAATTTATTTTCATTTTATTCATCTACATATTCTAATACAATGAATATGTATTACTTATATAAATAAAACGCCCTGCAAAACGATTCTTACTGAATTATTTAGAAATGCTTTCATTGGGGTGTTATTGAAGTTTCATAAATTTCATGTTATGCATTTGAATCTATGTGTAGCAACAAAATTTGTGATCAGGTGTGAGTTACAAATCCCTGAAAAACAGTAAAAATTCAAGATTTGATTTTTCCCATATACCAGGGAGTTTGCAGGTAGGAAGTCCAGGGCTGGTACCTTGGTCCCGTAAATTCATAAAATACTCAGGTTACCCCTACATTTCTATCATCCTTATCATGTATTCCAGGTCACATGATCTTAAGAAGTGTCCTCAAGTTCTAGTGTCAAGTCCTCATTCCAATGAGGAGGATGGAAGACAGCCTCTGCCAGTGAAGTTTGCCCATTTAAAGGAGTTATTTCTCTCTCTCTTTTTTTTTTTTTTCCAAAATCTCAACCCAATGACTTGTAGTCATATCTCAATGTGTAGAACTAAATCACTTGGCCATGTCAGGCAGTAAGTAAAGCTGGGAATGTAATGTTTTGCCAGGCACAATGCCTCCTCTAAAAAAAAAACTGACTGTGAAACACATCATTTTATATACCACTAAAAGAGAAAAAAAATCTCCTACCAATGAAACTATGGCATGATTTTCTTTTCATTTAGAATATTTATTTGCTACTCATTTAAAGAATACTTTTAGTTTTTTTTTTTACACTTCGACTATAGTCATATATCATGCTGTTCTGTGTTCAGGACATTGTGCATACATACACTTTTTATTTAATTGGTAAATTGTAACAATCTTTTTGAAGACATCATGAAAAGCAATTAAATTCAAAATGATTGGTACCAACAACACACGTAATACATTGATTATGTTGATGTGACAACAAAGTAAACAGTACTGACCAAATTCACATACAATCAAGCATGATGCCTCTTGGCCAACAGCGAAGGCAAGACACCAACAATGGCAAGGGTATGGAACAAAAACAAGTTTGTCCTGGAACCAGTCAGTATGGCACCTAAGAATTAACTAGACTGCTTTTGGATTGTCAGTGGTGTTTGCAACATGACTACTTGAATCTGTGTGGCAGAAACTTTAAATTTAATTCATATTCTTTTTACAAAGGAGGTGGTGGTATTCTCTTCTAAGTAACTATTTGAGAATTGAATGTAACTACTTTCAAAAGACAAAAAAATCCAGAAATTAGTTAAAAGTGTTTTAGATTTCATAAGAAGAACTGAGGGAGAAAAAGCACACTGCATCCTGAGCAAAGAAAAGAAGCAGAAATCAGAGGGCAGAGTAAAAAGTGGTATTTGTTCAATGCAACCTTAACAGAGAGAAAGGCTCTGCAAGTAAAGTGTACCGAGGCATTGAAGTTGCATCCCTGAACGTGTTAGGGGCACATAATTAAGCTGAGTGTGAGGGGCAAGGATGCTGATAGGATAATAACTAGCTCAGTCTTCTGCTGTGATCTTGTATGCTCTCATCAGTGCAATTAAGGTCACATAATCCATCACCTAGCAGAGTATCTGGCATATAGTAGTGCTCAAGATTATTTATTACATTGAATTAGAAAATTAAAATTTTTTATTAGGATGAGGGGTTGAGAAATATCCCAGGATATTCATGAGCATTATTTTTTAGTTAAGCAGGTTAAACAGAAGCTCCTTTTAGAGATTTTTATTTCTTGGTGGGGGTGGTAGGGGGTGATATTCAGGTTACTCTCTAACTCTGCAACCTAGGTGGGAACCTGTAGGTAGGAATCAGACATGCCCATCAAAAGCAAAGAAGCTGACTTAAATGTTACATGCTGAAAGAATATCCTAGGTGTCTATCTTCTTACAAGACAAGCATGGGATGTACTGTCAGCAAAAAATGGATTCTGAATGTATACTAGATGTCATTCAATCACATTTATATGCACTTGCTCTCTGTAGCTTCCTGAATTGAATACTGTGGGAAGATAACAGAAGAGACTGATAAAATGTAAAGAGAGGCTTGGATCTGATGACTGAGTCATCTGCACCCTACTTCAGATCCACAAAATTTCTCTGCAGCTTCGACTCCAGCATCCATAATTTAAAAATCTGCCAGGGTGATTCTGATGTTCAGCAATGTTTAGCATCCTCTAGACTGGATCATTTCTAGAGTTCTTTTCGGCTTTCAAATTTCATACTTTAACACATTTATCATATATTCAACAAACCTATATATATATATATATATATATATATATATATATATATTTTTTTTTTTTTTTTTGCGGTACACGGGCCTCTCACTGTTGTGGCCTCTCCCGCTGCAGAGCACAGGCTCTGGACGCGCAGGCTCAGCGGCCATGGCTCACGGGCCCAGCCGCTCCGCGGCATGTGGAATCCTCCCAGACTGGGGCACGAACCCTAGTCCCCTGCATTGGCAGGAGGACTCTCACCACTGTGCCACCAGGGAAGCCCTAAACCTATATTTTTAATTTAACAATATATTTTATTTAACCCAATATAACCTAAATATGATCACTTTAACATGTAATAAATATAAAAAGAATTAATGTGATTTTATAAAAAAAAAAAGAAAAACCAAAAAAAAAAAAAAAGCTATGGGTTTTACTAGCAGCTGGCAGTTCTACTAGTTCTCACCGCTTCTTACAATATAGAAAACCACAAGAGCCTCATAAACCTCAGATAGGCTCAGGTTTATGAAACTCTAGGGCTAACTAAAGCCCCCAGAGACACAGAGCCTGAGAAATTCCCAGAAGTATGGGAGAAGAGCAAGAGTGTTCTGATCTTAAAATGTTATTTCCATTTGTGTCTCCAACTCTTTGCCCTGTAGTCTTCTGTAACAGCAGAAGTTTATTGCAGTTACAGTGGTCTCTCTGCTATGGGATGAAGGACGGTCTGGAGACCACCAAACTAATTTCATGGAAGAACAAGACTGCTGAACTAAAGATGGGACATAAGGGGCAACTATTACATTAAGGAGACAGAAAAACCATTTGGGGGTTACTACATGTAAGAAAAAGAGTAATATACCAAGTGATATGTTTTGAATATGCCAAATAATATATCAATATACCAAATAATATGCTAATTACATAGTGATCTTTTGATACTCAGCCCACATGGCCTGTGAGGAAATCTTCTGCCTGATGAGGTGTGGTGATGGGTTTGTTCCCCACATTAGGGAACTCAAGAAATAAACATATCTGCCTTTAAATGGAAGCAAAGACAGGTATCTCTCTATTGGTCTTTTTAATTGCCCTGCACCACTTATAATAAAACAAATGTGGTATTATTTCCAACTCAGGAGGCTTCAACTTTGGAGGCTGTGACTGCACAAGCACTGGATATTCATTGACATATACAGCTGTGGCTATAATGAAATAAGTTATGTACTTATGAGAAATTTCTCAATAAAAGTAACTCTAAATATACCACATAGTTTCTTGATGCTAAGAGGGCCTTTACAGGTCTTATAGTTCTTAAAGAATGAGTAGGAAATTACCAGAAGGAAAATCAAAACGAAGGATTCTGGCAGATTTAAATTTTCAGATCACATGCAAACACAACACATTAGGAAACAGCAAGTTGTGAAAGATACTAGGGAGTACTTTTAGCTGACAGATTGATAAAAATAAGCTCATGAAGGGTGTGATGAGTTGGATTTTTTCTTCTTCCTTCAGTATCCCTCCCTGCAGGAGGATTATGTTTCATATTCCATCGATATTTTCCTTATCTATGTCAGTTTCTTTGACCAATGAAATGAGAGCAAAAGTTATGATTGTCACTTCCACTAAAGTTTTAAAAATCAGTAAACAGTACACTATATATATTTTTTCCCTTTGTTGTATGCCCAGATTGCATTTGTTCCTTCAGTCTGGTTCCCAGAACAAAAATAATTTGGAGAAGAGCTGCAGTCAACTTGCTAATGGCATATTTCTAAACATTCTCATATAAAAACACAACAAATTACTTAGAGAAGAAGTCAGAATATATGTAAGTAAATAATATATTCTCATGCTTTACCAGGCTCCCAACCACTCCACTGTGATTATTAGTAAAGGACAATTCATTATTTGTTAACTATTGTATTTGCTAATATTAAATAATCAAGGTAGATTCAAAGTAATTGTTATCTTTTCTCAAAACTTTAATTTTAATGCTACAGGAAGCTCTGTGTCCTTAAAAATTCAGGTTATGATTATGCTCTTATGATTAACATTGTACAGCCTATGGCTATGAGTGGATAAGAAGGACAGTGATTGTCTTATGCACCATGCTTCTATGTTCATTTGTCCAGGTTCCTGTTGGAAAACAGCACAATCATTGTGCTCTTATATTTTCTCAGAAATAATGTATGAATATTGACACTGTCAGTCATCTCACAAAGGAGTTGACATACAATAGAGAAACAGAAAAAATTTCACAAAAACATATATATGTGGATAGACATTGATTTGGGAGTAATAGAAGATACCCAGGAACAGTTGTCTAGATGTTTCCAAAATTTGGAATGTTTAGCAGTTATGCAAACCAAATATTTGAATATCTGCTGGAAGTTTTCAGTTTTTCTGAACATGAAGACATTTGATTTGGGAAAAGACATTATTCAAAAATCAAGAGGAAAGCATTAAAGAGAAGAGTGGAAAGAAAAGTCTTTTCAACTCAGATTGATTGTCTGGTTTCATTAAGTCACCAGATGCCTCCTTTCACCTTATGTAACTGGTCTTAAAGGCTTAAGGAAGTTTTTAGCTCAAATCAGAGCAATCTAAAGAAGTTTCTCAAATTGCAAAATAGGTTCTTAGAAATCAGGAAAACGTCTACTCTTTAGTGAATACACTCAGAAATGCAAAATCTAAACAATTTTTTTCTGTTGACTATGAAGGCATTTAAGATCTTCAGAAAAAGCTTCTTATGTACTTTTTCTAAGCATGTACTCTGATAATTGTAAGATATAAAATAACTCACATTTCTTCTCATCTTAACGCAGACTAGTTTACTATTTTCTCAGTTTACCAGCTGACAGATGACATATTGCATTGTGTCTGGGAAAGATGACCAAACCTTACTTCTCTTAAAGACAGGGGTAATCCAATGTGGGAATTATTAGGAGCAGCTGAAATTATTTAGTCAACAGATCTGATGCTTCTAGTTTATTCTGTTTTCAACCTTCTGGGGTACAGGATTCGAAATAATTCCCAAGGAAGAGGCTTAATATAATTATAGGAAAGAGGTCATGAGATAGCTAGTGCTCAAATCACAAGAAGCTTGCTGATAAAAACAAATATGTTCAGTAGGACAAAAGGGTTGAAAAGCAGAGGACATCTCTGAAGTTAGGGCAAGAGAAATGAGACCATTCCTAAGGAAAGGAGTAGAGATAAATTGGCAAAGGCAAGTTAGTAAGACAAAAAGCTGTGATGAGCCTAGAAAGCTCACTGGACAGACTCCTTCAGTGAACAACTTAAAGTCATTATTTTAAAAGGCAGAGATTTTCACAGATTCAAATGCCTTCAAGATCACTGTAATCCCAAGAAGTGTCTATGCATGGTTGAATCCAGAAAACAGACTCTTTGAAACATATCTAAATCCTATGATAGGGGCTCTTCAAAAGAGAGAGAAAGAGGATAGAGTGGCAGAGGTACTCCAGGATGAAAACCATGCATTGAAGATAAGAACACATCTTTTTTTTCTTCTCTAAACATTTTTAGTTTTTGGAAATTATCCTTGTTGATTAATTTATATTCAGTTTATTCATTTTAAGTTGTATGGGACTCCATTATGTCAGTTCATAATAATTAATTAATCTACCTCCATCAGTAAATAATAAAGATGAGGCCTATTTTCAGCTACAATAAACAAGACTGCAAAGAGCCAAAGTATATACCTAAATGGGGACTTGCTAATATGCACATCTTCAACTTTGTTTACCAAAGAGATGGTTTCAATTAATAGTCTCACCAGTAATGTATGAGAACTCCCTTCTCTCTACATTCTTAGATTTGTTATTGCTTCCTTCTTTCTAAATACTGTTTTATTCTATATTTCTTACTAATTTATGAAATATATATTTAAGTGTGTGTGTCCATTTAATCCTTTACTGGTTATATTTACTAAAAATGCCTTCTCCCAGTGGTGTGGGTTGCTAAATACAAATATTTTTAATAATGATACTTTTAAATTTATTTATTTTTGTCATTTTTGAAACATTTAAGAAATCCTTCCACACTCTAGTGTCATGAAGACATTTTTCTATGTTTTCTTCTAAAAGTTTTATAACTTAATTTTGCACATCTTATCCATCTGGAAAATATTACTTTATAGAGAGATTTTAAAAAATATATGGATAGTGGGACCTCCCTGGTGGTCCAGTGGTTAAGACTTCGCCTTCCAATGCAGGGGGTGTGGGTTTGATCCCTGGTGGGGGTGCTAAGATCCCACATGCCTCATGGCTAAAAAACCAAAACATAGAAACAGAAGCAATATTGTAACACATTCTATAAAGACTTTTAAAATGGTCCACATCAAAAAAATAACTTAAAAACAAAAATATAAGGATAGTCACTTTTCCTAGCACTAATTAGTGAATTACTTGACTCTTTTGTAAATTTAATTTATACCTTTGGTTCCCACTCTCAGCATACAGTATTTCACCCCACATATAACATAAGTTAGATATATCCTTTTTTTTTCTCACCTATGTCAAGATATTGAAAAGGAATTGGAAAACCAAAAGTAAAGTATAGTTGGAAAAAACTTTCAATGGAGCTAATTTTCCTCTGTGTGCTGTGAGTCCCTGTCTCCTGTGGAGAAGGGGAAGGTACTCAGACATCAACTGAAGCCTAGTGATAGTAGCATCAGGTAAGCACTGAGAGAGATTTGTATATGACCCCACCAATTTAGAGGACATAGTGGACTTGTGTATGACTCCCACTTGCGAAATCTAAAATAAAAGGGGCTGCCTGAGGTAACCCATAACATTGAAAGGGAGGATTCAGTAAGGAAGGAGGTATACTTTCTAATGACATTAGACCTAAGGGCCAGGTTTCAACAGACCAGACATGGTTTGTTAAAGAGAGCACTGCCATAAATTTGTCTTAGAAATAGCCCCCAAAACCAGTTGGAGGGGAGATGAGACTTCCTCTGAAAGGAAACTATGCATAAGAGGGCACTAAAGACCACATGCAACACTTCAAAAAAGAAAAAGGTAGTCCTTATTCCCCTACCATATAGAGAATTTGGTAACAGCTTGGAATAATACTAGTCAAGAAGAAATTTTCTGTTCTATCTGCCTCACCCATCCTGTCCTGTCTACGTGAATCTTAGACATGTCAGAAACCGTGGTTAGCAATATGGGAGAGAAGGGATATAAGTTAGGGAACTAGAGAAGGAATGAAGCATGGCTACTTTCCCACTGAAGATAGCCTTCCCAAACTGGGTCCAAACTGGAGGTGAGAACAAAGTTAAAAAATGAAAACGTTTTAAAAATATTACAATGAACAGCCGAATACCCATCACTCAGATTCAGCACTTGACTTCCAAGGTTGCCCTGAGGGTCGACATTCAATCAGATGATGAGGAAAGAGAGAGGGGAGAATGGATTTGGTTGGTTTTTATAGGCTTGTATTAGTTTTGCACACTTTTAATTGGTCAGAAAACTCATTCACGTGGCACTACCTAGAGGCAAGGAAGGTTGGGAAATGTAATTCCTAGATGGTTACTTCAACTTAGGCTATGAAATAGGAGTCTGAGTGTGTGGTATTCAGCTGGATGTCTCACATTTATTTTGTTTTCTTAACAGATCACATGCATCTGAAATTTGTTTGTGTGTGTGTGTGTGTGTGTGTATAATGTGAGTGAATAATCTAGAAATTCAAAGTCTTGATTATTTTCCTGGATTGAAAATAAACCTACAGACATAATTCATGGATTCCTGTGACATCTAGACTTTTATCTTATATATATATTTTAAATTGGACTCCTTCCCTGTGATTGTTGGTGACATTCTATGTAGTATAGCCAGAAGTCTCCACTAGAGCAATGTGGGATATTATTAAGAATGTAGAAAATAATGTCCAGTATATCATCAACTGGAAATAAGATCTCCAATTATTTTGATATCCACAAAATCATAGCTATATACATATGCAAGATCACTTAGAAAACCAAAGATTATAAATTAGTTTTAAAATACTCAAAATCAAACAAAACCCAGGAAAGTAAAGTCAGCAGCCCAGATCTTTTGGTTCTAAGTGTTGTGTTTTATCTATGTTCCTCTTCAAGCTTCTATCCTGATTTCATCCAGTGGCATTAAAATATTGTTTAGAAGAGTTTTTCATTTGGGGAAATGAAATCAAAATATTTACCTGCCAACATTCATTCATTTTCTCTCAACATCTGCCCCTCTTCTCAAAAACCTCGCTACTCAACTTGATAAAAGGTTCCTATCACTATGCACTATGTCTATTGATTCAAAAAGTAAATTAACTTGGAAACTATTGCTTTTTTTCTTTATTCCACTCCTAGGAAGAGGTTGTTCTGTTGAGGGGCCATTAACTTCTCTTTAACTAGATTACAGTGTCAGAGGGTAAACCTTTGGGGTTAAGAAGATAAAGTAATTTGCTTCTGAGCTGAGTCATGTCAGGTTCCATCTTAGTTCTTTATATGTGGGGAGGTTGCATTAAGTCATGGACCACAAGAGAATAGGTTCATCCTGTATCCACCCACTCAGGCATACTGAGATACATGTTAGAAAGAGAGTAAAGCCTATCTGAAAGGAGAAAAATTAAGCCTCCCTAATCTCAGCCTGTGGGGTCATCAGATTTCTGCACTCTAGTCAATCTCATTGCAACTTAGGCTCCATATTAGAGCTTAAGGACAAAGCCCCAGGAAATAGTAAAGCATTCCTTCACATAGTTTTGTTATCCATTCATATTAGTGCTCTATTCAAACTTTTGGTAACAGGTAGCCAGTAAAAACTTGGATACCTACTACTTCTCTTCAGCATCCTAAAAGACACATAACTTACACTCGATATCTTTTGGTGGAACAAATGAGAATATCCATTAAATAAAGGGCAAAATGTTGAGATGTAAAGTACCAAAATAAAAACAAAATTTTATTGTTTTCTTATGTGACTCTAAACTTTGGGAGCTAAGCCACAGTCTTCTTTGGTCTGGATCCAAAGTAGATCTTCTGAACAAGACCTAAGTAGGGAAAAGCTCCTTTTCCTATTGCAATATTTGATAATCCTTTTCTAATTCAGTGACTTTTTGACATTTTTACAACCCCCTCACCACTTTGAACACTATCAGAGAGACAAGTAAACCTGAACCTCCAGTTTAACCATTAGCTTCTTAGAGATATTTGCTTGGAGAGTATTTTTAGCTTCTGAGCTCTCAACATTTTATTATATTCAATTTTATACCTTTAGTTTTGATTGGGTGACTCCTACATGTGCAGCATAGCAAGAAAATAAAGTTAAAATGAGATAAACTATATACAGTAAACAAGAAAAAAGGTAAAGGCAAAATCTTCCAAGAAAAAAAAAGAATTCTAAGTTATCACTAGGTAGTTTTTTAATAAATAAGGAAATAAAAGAAAAAAAGAGTTCTGGAGACTCACTTTATCTTAAAGTGGCTTTGATTTCAGGACACTGCTACTTGAGTTTTGAGTCAGAAAATGCTGAATAAATCCATCCTTTCCACACAGAAAACAGTTCTTATATTCATTTTCACTTTATTGTATTATTCAGGGCAGGCTATCTGATAAAACAATTTCCACATCTCAGTGGACTAGTAAAATAGAATTTTATTTTTCACTCCCTCAAAATCAAATAGGATGGAGGAGAAGGGTGGGTGCTCTGCTCCACAGAGCTTCTCAGGAACACAGGCTCCTCCTATTGTGTGCCCCACTGTTCCTAGGGCCTTCGAGGCCTCAACTGAATCCTCTGTCTTTGGATGGCAGATAAGCAAAGAGACAAGCACATGTGGAGGGTCATACTGAAGGCTTTTATTAGCCAGGCCTGGATGTGGCACACGTGACTTTCACTCATATCCCAAGGATCAGACTTCATTAACTGAAGAGGAGGCTAGCAAAGGTAGTTTTATTATGATCCCAGGAGAAGAAAAAATGGGTTTTTATGAACACATACTCTTTGCCACTCTTCTGCTTATTGTGGTTTAGGTGTTCATATTCATTTCCAGTATCATGGAAAATACACTTCAAAAATTATCAGGACCCCTGTATAGAGATCTTTTACTTTCAGATTGATGTATTTATGCCAGGATCTTTTTGTCTTGTTTTTCCCCTCTATCTCCAGCCAAGTTCTAAGGGACTCACTTATTACTAAATCTTGATAATAGGATAGATTTGGGGGGACCCAGGTTCCTGAATATGACTTCTAGCACAGTTCTTTTCTGAAGTTCATCTGTAAAGATAAGGAGAAATGGGAATCACTAGTATATAAAAGTTGTACTATCTCCTTGCACTGAGGTGAAAAAAAAATGCATTTATCAGAAATTCAATTGCTAAGAAGGAAACAACACAGTGACTCTGCTATCAGAATTGCTAATAGACTAAGGGATAACTACAAGCAGCAGGTAAGAAGGCTGGCAACAGAAAACTGAGTTTCCATTGTATAAGAAAACTATCAGAAACTTAGGGGCAAGGAAATCCACTTGTAAGAGGTTTTGATTTTGCAGTTAAAACATGAGCTGTGGGAAATAGTAAAAGAAAGGAAGGAAGACATTCAAACTCAGCATACGTTAGTTTTAGACACAGTCAAGGAGAAATGGATCAAATTAAGAAGTACGTTGAAGTGTTAAAATCTCAACTGGCCTTTTCAAAAGGGTGTTGAGAGACACCAAAGTAAAAAAGAAATGGATTTCTAGAGTCAGTATAGTCAGATTTCATTCTGTAGACAATAAACTGAAGATGCAAGGAGTCTTTCGGCTGCAACTGGATAGAGAAGGTTTCGGAAGGTACGTTTGGGGAAGAGTATATATAAATACTTGCACTGGGCCCAAAGGTACAGGTTTGGAAAGCAAAAGGAATTCCATCTCTAGTTCATAAGTCTATTTCTCTAGCAGGGACAAATGTGAACTCAGGAAGAAATCTTTCCTGGGAGGGAGCATCCAAGGTCTAAGGAATTCAGGAGTTGGGGGCTGCTGATGCAGCTATTGTTACATACTAACATAAATGCCAGCAAATGGCTAAGGAATATGGTGGTTCTTCTAAGAATGGAAAATTTGAGAGAGAGAAACAAGAATTTGGGGAAGTAGGAAATGTAAGGCCATAAACTATACCAGTCTTTGTTTTAAGTCTGAAATTCTCAGCTCACAAGAGAGTGGAAATTCCGGCCCTAGTCAGAGACCGCACTCAGTTAAAACTTGGGATTCCAAGAACTCTGGTGTAAAGGGGAAATATGAATTAAGATCAATGGACTAAATAAAAAGGAGAAAAGGTAGCAACAAAAAAGAGAAGTCTTTGAGTATTACTTATATATATATTTAAGAAGATAAGGATATTTTAATAAACCTCTCCTAATTTATGTATGCAGGGCAGGGTTTTTTTGTCGTTGTTATTATTTTCTTCTTTTGTTCCATTGTTCACCTCAGAATATAAGAGGTAGAGTGTTACAATGAGCTCTAAGTGAGAGATTTCTCACATGTGAGGGTTAAATTCACAGACACTAGACTCAGGAACTTGATAGAAACTCTGGAGAAGCTAAATAATCCAAGAAAGTTTTCTTTCTTAAAATTTTTTATTTTTCCTTTTCAGTTCTACCAGTTATTACAAAGTCTTTGAAGTTATCTTTTATTTGTAATAGAATGTAGTTCTGTCTTGTAACATCTTTTGCGTTTTAGAGACATCGCTTTTGCTTGGAAAATGCTTTTATTTGTGGGAATTTGCTTGGATTTTAGGGGCTTCCAATGCCACATGGGTCCTGAGTATTTGTGGAGAAAGTGTGGGACTGGTGCTATAATGTTCCTATGTGTCTTGTGGTTCCTCTGGAACTTTACAAGAACATAGGAAAGTTTTCTAATTGGAAGACATCCATGTCTGGACATTTACTACATCCAGTGGGAGAATGTAGGCCTTCATCAGGGCGTTACTAATGAAGAAGAAATCCTAGTTCTCTGCCAAGACATCTAAGTGAGCTCTCCTTTGACTGAACCTCAGTAAAATAAGAAGAAAATGCAAGAGAGAAAATGCTTTTAGACATAAGCTAGGACTTTAATTTATCTGTAAAAAGGGAGACAAGATTTAATTTCAGCTATCAAATTTCCCTGTGGTAAAAATAGGTTTATATAATAACATGAAGGGTTAATATTGTTAAAATGTACAAATTTGGTTGCAAAATTGGGGGATTTTAAATTGGTGGCTTTGTGTTATTTGGGCTTTGCTATTAGCTGACACACCTTGTATAAGCTTGTCTGGTGAATAGGTAGGAGAAGGGGAAATAGAAACTTGGATAATTTATTCTAATATAGAGTATGCTCTTGGGGTGTCACTCAATTAATTCCTGTACTGACCCATATTAGAGGTTTTGGGGGACAATATCTAAAGGGATTTTCATGATGGCCTAAGAGGATGGGCTGCCAGTCTAACTGGTCCCTGCCAGACTATAAACTTTGTGGAAATAAAAATTAGGAAATTTTAATTACATTGACATACATTAGTTGCAAAAATGTGGGTTAAATCATATTTATGGACACATGTACTTGAATACAAACACTCTGTTGAAATTTTCTTTTTCAGCAAGACAGGAAATTGAAGGAACAAGAATATATACATCTTACAACCACAGGAATACAAATGAAGATGCTAGCCAGATGGAAAATTGCTTTTTGAAAGATGATATTGTGCATGATTTGTTTCTTGTCAATGTTAAGAGATCTTTTCTGTATTTATCAATAATTACTACAACAAAATAAGACTTTCTGAGAAGTATGAATGTCTGACTGCATGTTTTAAATGTAAGAGTTTAAACACTTAATTTTGTCAAGCATATCTGATTAGAAGTTATATTTCTTCACTTAAAATTATATTTGTATTAAAATTTAAATTTCCTCTCTGACTTTGTAAAGTGATCTTGCTAATCTTGTTTTTATTAATTCATTATTATTTATTATGTGGTGAAATCTCTTTTTAGACTGAGACAATTTTGTTCTTCTGCAGCAGTCTTGTTTTTCTAAACTCCTCTCTGATTTGACTCCAGCACAATATGAAGTCTAATTTATTCAGTTGCTCCCTGAGAGCAGGACCCACATCTGTTTTGCCCTCGTCACTGCATTCGCATTGCCCAAATTAGTTGCCCAGACTTCCCAACAGTGTGACTGCATGTGACTTGTTAAAAATAATGGAGCCACATGAAGGTGTAAGAAGGTGTTTTCTGATAATCCACTGATCTTTTTCCTCTCCTAAGTGTTTCAACAATGTCTCTAGCTAACCACTGGAACTAAGCTGGTAAGACGAGTAAAAAGCAAGAATCAAAAGTAGAGGAAAGTTGAGCTCTACAGCCTGCTCAGGCTCCCCTCTGTACCCCATTGTCACTGTTTACCTAAGAATGAGTTAGGATACACAGTCGACCATAGTACCTGGGCCATGAGATTCTGTATCTTTGTAGAATCTCCCTTCCTTCCACAAAGCTGGAAGAATAAGAATGCCAAGTTTTCCTATCCTGAAAGAGCCTGGGTTAGTGACATGAGCACTGGTTGGCAGGGGAAGGTAAATACTCTCCTCTTCAGTCAAATGGCAAATGATTTCTAGTTGGCTTATGTTTATTTCTATCATGTATTTAGCTCTGGACTTGTCTTTGTCATAGAGACAAGGTCCCTTACCATTTTTACTGGAGGTCATTTAGGCTTACGTCTAGTATAGGCAATAGGAATCATCCAAAAAGATCATCCCAACTCACCAAACACTGTAGTACAAGGCAAAAACCTTACAGTAATAATATGCAAGGCTACCTAAAATGCCACTTCTATCAAAAGTTCAGAATTAACCACATCTTCCCTTGAAGCATACTGACAAGCTTGCATCTCTATATCATATTTATTTTGTTCAATACACTCTTATATCCTAACTATATTAGACACTGTTCTCATACCTTTACAAATACTAATGCATTTAATTCTAAATTATTTGATAGTATTACTCCCACTTTAAAGATAATGCATTTGAAGTTCAGAGACATCAAGTCATTTGTTCAAGCTCACAAAGCTAATAACTGGTAGATCATGTGACTTCAGCACCTGTTCTCTTAACCGCTAAACTCTGCTCCTCACACTTATTATGTCTAGTTGTAGTGTCTATACTCATGCAATTTTCCCTGAATTTCCTGATTTTTTTCCAAAGAAAACTGTCAAGTGATACATCTCTCCCCTCCTTTCTCAGAAATTCTGGGTTTGACTAAAATACAGGAAATTATTCTATTATTATTAGTTATGTTGATTTTTCATTTAATGAAATAATAATAGAAGGAATAACAACCAAACTATATTGAGACTTACTATATCTTAGGCCTAATATTCTAATAGCTAAGATTACTATATTCTTATATATTACAGATACACAGTATAAAAAGGGTTCTGGACCTAATTCCACTTTGAGGGGGGTGGTTTCCCCAAACCAACCAATAAACAATTCTTAAACACTAGCTGGGTGTCCTACAATTCAACTCAATTCTGACACTATCTACATGGAGAGAGCATCAGGTCTCACAGGTTAAGGGTGAAACCAAGCAGGACCCTGCAGGGCCCTCCCAGGTACAAGACTCTCCATGTCCCCACTTCTCATCTGTAGAAAAAGCTTTAGTATCCTAGGGCTTTCTCAAACTGGTAACGACTAGAGACTTGAAAAAATGCAGAAACAAAGGAAAAGCAATTAAGCAAGAAAAGTAATAATAGCTTGAACAATAGAGTCACAGACTCCTAGTTCCTCCTAAAGGGATATAGATAATAACATGATTCATATCCTTGAGTTGTTTTACAGAAACCAGGACTCCCACTAAACAAAAACTGCTAACCACAAGCACATAGATGCCAGACTGGTAGGAACCAGATTGATGATTAAGATTCCCAAAACATCACCTTGTTACCTCACCACCAACCAATCAGAAGAATGTCCATGTGCTGATCATGTACCCTGTGACACTTGCCCCTGATGTTGCCTTTAAAAACCCTTGCATGTAAGTCATCAGGGAGTTTGGATCTCCTGAGCATTAGCTGTCCAGTCTCCTTGCTTGGCAATGTGCAAATAAATGCTGTACTTTCCTTCACTACAACCTGATGACAGTAGATTGGTTTTGCTGCACTTCAGGCAAGTGAACTCAAGTTCAGTTTTGGTAACAAGGGCTCATTTCTACAAGAATGTCCCCCCTTTCCTACCCAACTTCAGAGGTCAGTCACAAGTCCAGGTTGTTACCTGTAATTCTGACAGACTGCTATAAATCAGAGGTCCCCATGACCCACTTCTTGATTTTGATTAACTTCCTAGACCAGGTCACAGAACTCACAGAAAGATTCTACTTACTAGAGCACCAGTTTCTTATAAAAGGATATAACTCAGGAACAGCCAGATGGAAATGATGCATAGGACAAAGTATGGGAAAATGGTGCTGAGCTTCCAAGCCCTCTTGGAGCATGCCACTCACCTCAAATCTCCAGATATTCACCAACTCAGGAGCTCTCCAGAACCCCTCCTGTTGGGTTTTTATGGAGGCTTCGTTACACAGGCATGACTGATCAAATCACTGGCCATTGCTGATTGACTCAATCTCTAGCCCTTCTCCCCTCCCTTGAGGTCAGTGGGGGAGGGACTGAAAGTTTCAACACTCTAATCACACATTACTAATCACACATTAGTTCTCCTGGCAACCAGCTCCTGTCTTTAGGGGAGTTCCAAAAATCACCTTATCAACCTAATGAAAGACACCTTCATTGTTCTTACCACTTAGGAAATTCCAAGTGTTTTAGGAACTGCATGTCAGAAATGGGGATGAAAACCAAACATAATTTCACACACTGTATTTTGTAATTCTCACAATAACCCTATAATATTAATATTAATACTCCATTTTAGTGGCAAGATTTGAACCTAGCTCAGGTTCTATGCTATGTATATATGGTGACCAATATGCTATAGGGCCTCATATAAAACAAACATTAAGCAGGCAGTCTACATTTATGCATTGATAATTCCTCAGCATATGAAACTTGGACATGTGCATTGCTCTGCAACTCAGGTCTCATACTTTTCTGACATTCCAGAACCCCATTGAATACACCTACTCTATCATTAACCAAAATTTCAGAGAGACCTGATTGCGGTTTGTTAGGATTGCAGCCTGGGAGACACAGCTTCAAGAAGCACTTGAATTGTGTTCCACCAGACTACAAAATAAGGGAAGCTTATAAAGGCAAAAACACCTACAAGGTTATGTAAATTGTTTGTCAAGAATTAGGATTGGAGCTGGCAAGATTGCTTGTTAAGCAAGGATTGGTTGGCCTCTAAAATGGTTACATAGTTGCAAAGGGTAGAGGAAACTTTGAAACTACAGGATGCAGCTAGCAGATATTGTTTTGAAAACTGGCTGGTGGTATTCTTGAGTCTGATACAGTTCAGAAAAAATTCAAGTTCTCAGTGATGCAGGAATGTGTCTGAAACCACATCCACAATGGCCACCCAGCTCCATTTTGGATGCCTGAACCATAGTTACTCCGTTTTGATTTTTAAATGATCTTAAATATGTCATCACCACCCTCTACAAGATGCTGACCCCTCTGCTGGCACCAGATGCTCTCCTGTGTATCTGCCTTGGTATCTGCTACAGAGGCCTCCTTCCAGATACGAGCTGTGGGCTATGCTAACCTCACAGGCTGCTTAGGTATATCTTTTAATCCACAGGTCTGCATCAAAACACTTCTCTCAATTTCAAAGGAAGTAAAACAAGGGATATTAATTCATTTGGAAATAATTTTTCATCTTTCTCTACTCATTCTCTTTTCTTCACTGGACAAAGAATAATGTGCTCAAGTATTGAACTAAATTTACCCCAACTCTCTCCAAATTTAGTTTTTAGAAAAGAGTCCTCAAAAGCATCTCTCTTCTCTTTAGCTTTATTATAGGAAGTCAGTATAGTCTAGTGGCTAGGACCTGGAATCTGGAATCAGAAATTTGGGGTTCACCACTGACCTTGGACACACTAACGAGCCCCTGAGAAAGCCTCATTTCTCTCATGTAAAATAATGGAGATAATGGGTAACAATACCACTCTCCTCACTGGATTGTTGTGAAAATGAGACCATCCCATTGAAGAGTTTAGCATGTTGCTTGGCTTAGGCCAAGTAGTGACTAGCAATTAGCTATTGTCTTTGCAGTAGCCATTTTACATTACATTCGAGTCAGTCATCCTGTCCATATGCACACTAAAATTACCTGGGGAGGTTTAACAACTACTGATGATTGGGTCCAACTACCAGGGATTCTGATTTAGTTTATTTGGGGTAGTCCTGGGCAACTAGGTTATCAGAAATGTTTTTTCACACAAGCCCCAATGTACCATTTTGTACATGGTAGAGGCATGCCTTATAAATAAACCTTAAATAACATACTAAGCTTACTTTAAAATTCTAGCAGTGGAATCCAAGCACTCAGCTATCTTTACCTGAGTATTGGAAGGTGGTTATTTTTTAACAAATGACTAGCTTTCAGAGAGATAAACAAAGAAAAGCAAGGTGGTGAGAGGGACCTGTCTAAATTATTACATCACCCAAACACACCAAATCAATCAGTCAGGTGATATATCCTTCAGCAGGACCACGTTCATAGCTAATGGATAAGGATTCTGAAGTATCCTAAAATGTTACTCCTGGATATGTTATTACTTAGAATAGTCATGGGTCATGGGTAGTTAGGCGGAAGGCCTGGAATTCTAGTGTTATAAAACCCGGTTTCTCATTTGAGTCCCCACTTGCCTGTAAAATCCTGAGTAAGTTGCTAATCTTCCTTCAGGCTCAGATTCTTCATTTGCAAAAGCAGATGAATACCTATTTCACATGGTTCCTGAAATTATCAAAAGAGACATTCAGTGTTAATCATTTTTTTCATTGATAAAGGTTATACACATTAAATCTTTTTTTCACTATAGTTATATTCTCTGGCCCTCTAGTCTTCCACCAGTCCCTCTTCTTCTCCATAATTAGCTGTTTATGCCACTATTAAGGACATTTTCCTATTAATGTAGATGCATCCCTGACTTCTGACTCCCCAAAGGTCAGGAACTGGCCTTAGTTCTGTATTCCAGGAACCTAGCTCATTATCTGATACATAAAAGATGTTTAATAAATACTTGATGAAAGAATATATGGAAATCAAGAAGCCAGAATTATGAGCAAATAAATTTTTACCAAGGTCAATTCAGTGGGAGAAAATTGTCAGACTATGAAAAGCTATGTAGGGAGAAGCAACTCCAAGCCTCAATTTAACTTCCCTGATGTTTAACATTGACTATTGTTTTGAAGGTAAGATTTTAGGAGCTGTCATATTAGACTTTCAATTCATTCAAGTCTCATTTATTAGGTGTGATAAAACTCAGGATTTAAGACCCTAGGTAATTAACCAAGTGTGCTTTCAATTTCAATCCCCGTTACCTACAAATATTTGAACTAGCATTTAATGTTTATTTTGAGCTATCACTGCTATTCCTGGACCTTTGTAACTCAATGAGTTTCATTTCCTTCCATCTTAACCAAAGGAGAAGCACTGACTCTCATCAGAGGAGCGGCATTTCAGGTCAAACATTCCATAACTGGAATTAGAGTTAATGTAAATTCATTCCTATGTGACTTGCATTCCCCCAGTAAACATTTATCATCTACTGCCTCTGACCTTGAACCCCTACATGCCACACTGAGGCCAAATTATTGCGTTAGTTTTTTTATACTTGAAATAAGTAGAATTTCCATCTCTGGCTTTATTTCCCACTCCTTGATATCATAATATTATCCAAGTTAGCTTATAATGATGAAGAATTGAATTATATGGTACAGATGAACTTATTTGCAAAGCAGAAATAGAGTCACAGATGTGGAGAACAAACTTATGGTTACCAAGGTGGGGAAGGAGGGGTGGGATGAACTGGGAGACTGGGATTGACATATATACACTACTATGTATAAAACTGATAACAAATGAGAACCTACTGTACGGCACAGAGAACTCTACTCAATGCTATGTGGTGACATAAATGGGAAGGAAATTTAAAAAAAGTGGATGTATGTATACGTATAACTGATTCACTTTGCTGTACAGCAGAAACTAACACAACATTGTAAAGCAACTATACTCCAATAAAAATTAATATAAAAAAAGAATTGAATTATAACCCTAGGCTCAACATAACTTAGCTTTGCTTTTTCAGTTATATCCTAGATCAGTTGTTGAACTCTGTGTCTTCAAATCATCTGGAGGTGTTATTAAAATGCAGATTCTGATTCAGTAAGTCTTTGATGGGGTCTGAGATTTTGAATTTCTAACATGCTCCTAGATAATGTTGTTGATGCTGGTCTAGGGACCACATTTTCAGTAGTAACGTTCTAGATAATTTCAATTCACTATAATTGTTTGAACTTGTTTCTCTGCATTCCTTGATTCTTTAGCCTCTTATTACAGTCATTCACTTATCCCCTAGACTCATACTTAAGAAGTTTTCTCAGGTGTAGACCTTGGGCCATGTAGTCAACTACGGCTTGTATTGTTTGTCTCAGCTCCACAGTTAGCACCTGGAGTACCCACACCTATCAGCCTTATAAAAACCTATCTGCAAATAGAGTCCCCAAAAATGGGGACAAGAAGTAGACATTCAGCAACAGTGAATGCTGAGACAGATCACTTAGAGTCCCAGATTCTCTATGTGTTTCCTTTGAAGCAAGAGATAATTTTTACAAACATTCTCTGAATCCTTGAAAAAATGTGCATTGTGTTTTCAAACTAATGAATTATACTATTAAAATTATAATGTATGTTTTGCTTTTAAACATATTGATATATTCAAAATTTTCATGTCAATAACTTTGTTTTCAGTCTTTTTTTTTTTTTTTTTTTTGAGGTACGCGGGCCTCTCACTGTTGTGGCCTCTCCCGTTGTGGAGCACAGGCTCCGGACGCGCAGGCTCAGCTGCCATGGCTCATGGGCCCAGCCGCTCCGAGGCATGTGGGATCTTCCCGGACCGGGGCACAAACCCGTGTCCCCTGCATCGGCAGGCGGACTCTCAACCACTGCGCCACCAGGGAAGCCCCAGTCATTTTTTTAATTTAACACTTTAATATTTTTATATTTTGATATTTGAAACTTAAGAAAATGAGCCACTTGATACTGTGTTCATCTGTTGTGGGTATTGGAATTATTATGATTCCAATTATTATGATTGTATTAAGGGGTGATCTCCCTGAAAGGCTATTATCAGAGTCAGTTATCTTTGGAACAGGCAGTTCCTAAGATAAGAGACCAGGAAGATAACAGGAAATGATGAATTATCAAGGCAGAATATAGAAAAGAGGCATAACTCCTAGCAGATACCTCTCTAAGTCTTGATTTCTTTAATTGGGACTTCTAATATAAATATGCTTTAATATTTTGTTCTATGAGTTAACAACTTACATGTTACTTGCTATATTCCCTTTTATCATTACTTCCAGTTTCATCTTTAATAAGTCCTTATTTAAAAACTTTAGCTTGGTTTCAGATGTACAATGAGGAACAATGAGGAAACTGTAAAGCAATAGAGGCTTGAAGCTTGGAGGAGGGAATACAGATTTGGGAGACTTCAAGGTCAGAGATTCTAGTTGTGACCCCAGACTTCAAAAGCAGGTGCAAGGATAAGGAAGCTGGCAAGCATAGTATCTCACCCAGTGACTTGGTTGGTGATGGATGCACATAAGGAATCTCGTGAAGACTCATAGGACATCCATCATTCTTAACCCTAACACCGCAGATAGCATGTGTGCTACCCAAGAACTTATGTCTCTCCAGCCCCTCCCACATATATACAGAAAAGGGAGAGGGAAAAGGGCAGAACTGATTCAACTGTGGTCATGACTAAGAATCTCAAAGAGGCTGACTTGACTTGAAAGAGACTTTCATACTAGAAGAGAGAGAGCTATGGGGGCAGTTTAATTTTTTCTTTCATGACTATGCAACAATAGACGATGAGGTGGATGAGAGCAGTTACAGAAATAAGGTTATCTTCGTATCCACATCTGAAACATAGTATGTATATCCCAATACTGCTCATCTACTTTGATCACAATTAATATTAAAAACTCTTGCATTTGTTTTGATATGTTTATCACCAACAAATACCATGTTGCAAAATACTATTGCTTTTCTGTCCTCAACTGAAACTGTGAGCAGCATTTAACACATTTGATGACTTCTCCTGCTTAGAGAAACACTCTCCTCTCTTGGCTTTCATGATACTACCTTCCTCTGGTTGTTCCTTCTCAGTCCCTTTACTGAATAATACTGGTTGTCAAATCTGAATCTACTTCTTCTCTTACCCTGCTTATCTTCAAGATTAGAGGTTCTCAACTCTAAACGCATATTTTAATCACCTGAGGAGGTTTAACAACTAATGACCCCTGGGTCCAACCTCCAGAAAGTCTGATTTTGGGGTATCTGGCCAAATAGATTAAAAACTGTCAGGTTACTGTAATGTGAAACCAATAATTAGAAGCACTTTACTAGACGTTTCTCCTATTGATAAATATAAATTACTATATTAGCTCCAGAATTCTTTCCTGAAATCAAGATTCAACCAACTGCCAGGATTCTGATGATAGTATGGCAGCTTATATTGGACTGTTTCCTGCCAATAACAATTATAAACTCTGGACAAAGAAACATATCTATGTCTATTTCTACGTCTCTTCATATCAACTGAGAGCAAGCAGAAACTGGAGCTGATATTACACTTTCCAGATTGGAAACACACTGGGTGAGATCCACATTTAACTGGCTTTTCCCATGATAGCACTCTCCAGTCTGCCCTGTGCACAGGAGATACAGTTCAAGCAGAAAACAGAAGTCTGAGGTCAAAGTTTGGGGCTGCTAGAAACTGACGAGGATAGGTAAGTGCATGAAAGGATTAAACCACAGAAGGCGTGGTCCCCAAATCTGTGTGTGAACTCTTCCAAAATTCAGCTGCACATGTGTAGGATGAGATTCTAATGAACTTAGTAGAAAACAACAGTTGGAAAGCTAAAATACTGAACAGGAATTTTAGTAGCTGCCTGGTATTAGGGAGGTGCAGTTTGGAATTCGAATTCTGCCTAATTAGAGGAATTAAATCCAGGTTTGTAACTGATACTTCAGAAGGGCCACAACTTACAGTAGTAAAGACCATTCCCAGGACTAAAGTCTATGCCCTGAACTGAGCGAAAAATTCAATTACAATCACTCTAACAAAATTAAAAACAAAACCTTAGGATCAAGTTGGTCCACCAGCAGCTTAATTGCTTGCTAAATTAAAATTAACATTTTCCAGAGGAAAGTTACAGAATCCAAAGTCTCTGCAAAATATTATCCAATATAAAATAAAATTACTAGAAATGTAAAGAGGCAGGAAACTGACATCTATATTCAAAAGAAAAATCAGCCAATAAAAGTGGACACAGACATAGCAGATATTGGAATTAGCAAACAATAAGTTTAAAATGACTACTATAGATATATTAAAGAGTTAATAAGAAAAATGGATATGAGTAAAGATACATTTCAGAAAATATATGGAAACTAAAATTGAACCAAATGGCTACCCAAGAACTGAAAACTACAATATCTGAAATTAAAATAAGAAGTGCTTTCAGAAGAAATGTATCAGTGAAACTGAAGATAGGTAAATAGAAATTTCCAAGCTCAGACGCAGATTATTTTTAAATGGAAAAAAAAAAATGAACAGAGCTTCAGTGGCTTGTCGAGTAATATCAAGAAGTCTAACATTGGAATGGGAGTCCCAGAAAAGGAGAAGAGAGATAATGGAGCAGAACAAACACTTGAAGAGATACGGTTGACTATTTCCCAAATGTGATGAAAACCCACAATCAATTGACCCAGGAAATTCGGCCAGCTCCACGTAGGAAATATGGAAGAGCCAACTAATCATTTCACATTTGGGTTACTCGTAGATCTTAAGACTAGCAAGTTCAGAATGACCTCTTGATATTTCTTTGATACTTCCCACTCTTCAAACCTGTTTGCTCATTTCCCAATATTTCTCATTTGAGTAAATAGTATCACACTTACCCTGTTGCTCAAAATGAGATTCTGGGAGTCATCTATATTGGTTTCCCAGGGCTGCTCTAACAAATTACCACAAACACGGTGGCTTTAAAAAAACACAGATTAATTTTCTTATCATTCTAGAAGTCAGAAGTCCAAAATGGATTTCGCCGGGCCACAGTCAAGGTGTCAGCAGGGCTGCATTTCCTCCAGAGGCTTTAGGGAGAATTTGTTTCCTTGCCTTTTCCAGCTTCTAAACGCTGCCTTTATTCTCTGGCTTGTGACCCATCCTCCATCTTTAACGCCAGTGTATAGCATCTTCTCCCTGACTCTTCCTCCCCGTGCTTTGGTCACATGGTTTCCTTCTCTGCCCTATCAAATCTCCTTCTGATAAGGACACATATGATTCCATTTAGGACCCATCCAGGTAATTCAGGCTAATCCTCTCCATCTCAAGAGGCTAAACTTAATCACATCTGCACTCTCTTTTGTCAAATGAAGTTATATTCACAGGTTCCAAGGATTAGAACCTGAATATGTTTGGGGTCTGTTATTCAGCCTACCACATCATCTCTTATTGCTCTTCTCTTATCCCAATTTTAAATTTTTTCATGAACAATTCTTTTTCATTTTATTTGAAAATACATCTTGAATCCACCCACTTCACCTCCAATGCCACCCCTCTAATCCAAACTACCACTAATTATCATCCAAAGAAGGTCCCCTCTGGCTGAAACACACTCCCTTCAGATCTCCTTACTATTATCTCTTTCTCATACTTTAGACTGTAACTCATATATTCACTTTTAAGAAGGCTTTGATAACAATATCTAAAGAATACCTAATTCTACCCTTTAACTCCTTTTAAGACCTTGATGCATTTCAAAATCAACGTATTGATTTGTTTCCTCTATCAATTAGGTTCAATCAGGAAAACAGAAACCTTTTGGGAGCTTTGAACGAAGGAATTGGTTACCCTAGCACTGGAAAGTTGGAAGAGCAAAAATGAGTAGGAGTCCTGGAAGAGTAAAGTAGGGGAAGGAATGTTGTCCAGAAATTAATACCTGCGAAACCAGATACCTCCCCAAAGGTTAGAGCACAAAAGGGAAGAAGTGTTACCAGAATCGAAGAGCATCTAGGGATGCTGTACCACTGATAGAGGTAACAGAGAGGAAGAAAAGAGCATCTTGCCTCCTCATTTCCTATTTCTCTATAGAACACTAATGCAAGTTTCCTACATTGCCAAGAAAGTACATTTTGTGGGCCATATATCCTGAATGAATTGGGAACTGTTTAAATGTAGTCTGGCAATAATAGTGGGTAAACACTGATTGTTCAAAAGCTCTTAATCCCCAACAGTAAGTATTTTGGGAAAATCTCATTTTAAAAGCATCAGATGTTCTCTGTTTTTTACTAAATGAATCTATCTACAACAATTGACCCTGCTGTCCAAAAAAGCTGTTTTAGAGTTACATTTCCTGAGAACTTTAAAAACAAGTGTGGAGGTTTAAACAGCATGAGCACATACTTGGGGGAAATTATCTTGTTTCCCCAGAAACAAAAATTACAAATGGCAAAATAACTTTGTAATACTGTAGGAAGATATCAAAATGTATTCTTTCCCACCACCGGAAGCCATGCTCATTATAGCAGGAGCCCTGTGTATGATCTCCATTGGGATCTTGGCCTTTAGAACAAGATGTTAAATAATTAGCATTACCATAGCAATGGGAGCTGAAAATAAGCTGCCTTAACAGATCTACTTCCTGCACAAAGAAAGCAGCTAGCACAAGTAGAGGGCAGGGACTTGTAAAGCCAACATTTATGGAACACCTACTATTCCATAAATAGTAGTGCCAGGAATTTTAAAAAATGTATTTATTTATTTGAAAGAACATAGGATTAAGAATTAGAACACCTGTGCCTAGATCCCAACTCTGCCTTATTAAAATGATGTGATACTGAGAAATATATTTAGCCTCTCAACTTCAGTTTTCTTAGGCATAAAATAAGAGTAAAAATAACAATGTCATAAAGAAATTGTGAAGATGGCGTAAGGAAACATGTGAAGTTGTTTGTAAAGTTGTTATATAAATATTTCTGTTGAAGACTATAAATTGCTACATAAATATTTCTGTATTTATGATTGTAAGTATATAAGACGTACTTAAGAAATGCCAACCACTTTAGACATTTGTTTGCAAAAACAAGATGGCAGTTGTTAGAAATTAAGATGGAATTTTGAAGGTGTTTATGAAAATGTAGGAATGCCTGAATCCTGTTCTGCAAATCATAACTCATCCCTGAAAATTCTATAGGGAGATATCATCCCTGAAAATTCTATAGGGAGATAGACACAGGGAACAAAGCCAATGGGAAACAAATATTAGTTCATTATTATTGGGTAAGTACCTAATTACCCCTAATGCAAAGTGTTGGCAAAGCTGAGCTAGAGGTCTGCAGCTTTTTGCCTGCAACCAGCCTAAATTCAAATTTTGGAGTATTACCACCTAATGACCAACCACATGGTACAAGGGACCCGACACACTGACCAGGACTCTCAGGAGGTTCTGTGGAAAAAATTAGAGGTAACAGAGTTCCTCCCAAGAGCACCATGAAAGAGAAAAAGTGAAAGAGAAAAAATATAATGTGGGTTCCTGATATTTTTGGCACAGTATTCTTGCCCATTAGCAAATATGGATGAATCTATGACTTAGAATTTGATGAATAAGATTAGCAGTTTCTTCCTCATGGGAAGGTGAAGGAGCTAGGATTCATGTGGAGAGAAAGAAACTCAAGTCTCCTCCCCTGCCTGTTGCAGTCAGTATCCCTAGATGGCCCTTCCCTAGCCAGCCTGTCTCTGGCCATTCACACTCACCGAGTCCTCTGAATAAATTCAGGGAATGATTCCACACTGATGCACCCCAAAGAGGAAACTAGGTTAGCCAGTGTGCCTTCATCATTTTATTGCCTCTCAACTACAAATCTACTCTTTATTGCCTGATCTGTGGAATGAAGTTGGGCTCTTTATTTCTTCTTTGATACAAGGGACAATGCTAAGGTTTGTCAATAGAGAGTCCTGGGGAGATAACCAATGGTGGAGGAAGGGGGTCTTTTTTCTCGTTTCAGAGAACTCCACTAATAGGCTCCTGCAGTGTGTGTAGCTTCTTCAGTGCCTGATTCCTTCACTGCACACAACTCCAGTCCCGGCTCCTGCAGCATTGTGGTTTCTCCAGCAACAGGAATCTTCAGCCCAGATGTCTCCTCCAACACCAGCTCCCACAGTGCACGGTGGCGAGCAGCACCTATGACCAACAGCTTCCTCCAGCACCCTCTCTGGTGGTTTGGCAGTGGAATGCCTCTGGCAAGGTAATTCCCTGTGCATAATTTTCTCAGCACTGTAGAGTACGGACTTCCAGTGGCTTCCACAGGTGCATCGCCACAGTTACTTTTCTGCCATCCAGTGGGTCATGGCCATGCGCTCTTCAACAAGATCTGGATCTCAGCCATGGGGGGAGGGGTGGAAGGGGGGCTCTAATATATTGGATGCTCTGTCATACCCCTGCGTGGTCGTAACTACTCCTTATATCTACCTTTCCTATGTTCTTTAGAGTTCTCTTTACTTCTTTATTAGCTCCTCCCTTGTTACTCAAATCTCCTGTTATTGTTAATATTCTTTTTATTAAACTTGTACAAATCGCTGTGTAGTTTCTGTCTCCTGATTGGAACCTGACTGATGCAGCCAGGTTGGTGTAGGCTAGGCACTGCTCTAGAGAAAGGAGGGAACTTCTATTTACTGAGCACTTGCTCTACACTAGAACCTGTGCTGGGTGTTTCATCATTATCTCATCTGATCGTCACAGCAGTTCTTTGTTGCAGGATACTGTTATCGGCACCATTTTACAAGTAAGGACACTGAGGCTCATTAAAATAAGTGACTTAAGGTACCCCAGCTATTAAATGGCAGAGTTTTGGAATTAAACTCATTTATCTGGGTTAAAGCCTATGGAACTCATAAAGCTAGGAATTTTCCAAAATTCACTTGATATATTCTTTAGCTTTACCTCCCTAGTTAGCACTACATAATATCCTAGATACTTATTTATGGAATAATGCCCTTTCTACTTCTCTCTGAAATGGAAGTTAGATTCCTTAGTGACGAGATGAAACTTGTCTTTATTAGAGTTTAAGCACTCTTTGCCACCAACATTTACCACCTCTCTTGGTGTGTCTGTAAGGACCCATTAAGAACAGCATGGATTGTGCTATCAATACCTAACCTTCAGAGCTACCGCTACTGTTTCCTTTCTTGACTGATCTTTTTTTTTTTTTTTTTTTTTTTTTGCGGTACGCGGGCCTCTCACTGTTGTGGCCTCTCCCGTTGCGGAGCACAGGCTCCGGACACGCAGGCTCAGTGGCCATGGCTCACGGGCCCAGCCGCTCCGTGGCATGTGGGATCCTCCCAGACCGGGGCACGAACCCGTGTCCCCTGCATCGGCAGGCGGACTCTCAACCACTGCGCCACCAGGGAAGCCCTCTTGACTGATCTTTTAACTCCAATTGATTTTTTCAAAATTTTCAGTTTCCACTTGATTCCCTGTTTTCTTGCACTCCTATCTTCCTTTACAACATCACAAACTTTATTTTATTTGCTTCGGCTCAGTGGGTGATTTCTCAGATGAAATAACTTGTTTTCTTTCTCTGATTCTAAAATCATCAGAGGAACCTAGTAGCATGAAAGGGAACTGTGCAATGTATTTTGAGGATCACAAATTACTCACTGGAAAGAAAATGATGGATATGTTTTTCTATTCTCTGCATGTATTATATACCAAGACGATAGTTTTTCTCAAGACCAAGTTCAAATGTTTTCTCCTATAAACCCCATGCACTTTTCCCAGGGATGAGCCTAGAGTAGGTATGAGGCCCAATTCTGGCCAAAGAGATGTGAGGAAAGTGAGCTATGGGATACCTGGAAAGATTATCCTCCCTGGAAAAAAAAAAAAAAAAAAAGGCACACTAGAAGAAGACCCCTTTGCCGTTTTCTTCCTTCTAGCTCTAGACAGTTATGTGAGAACACAATATTTGGAAACTCTGTGTGAGCCTGTTGAATGAATGAATGACTGTTGTTTTGAGACACCACATTGGTCAATTGGTTGTAGGCAGTCAAAAGAAGATTCAGTCCCAGAACAATCCTTTGGTATTCTCTCTGGAAGAAATCCATGAGAACTAGATTGAGATGGAATTTAAGTTAAATAAATGCAAAAAGACTGAGAGAGATTAGTCACTTGTGTTATATTCCATATAAACAGCCAAATGTGGTCTTAGATAAATTACAGAAAACTGTGGCTTTTTGTTTCTTTCTCACCAATACTTATTTAATTAAAAAAAATTAATATTCAGGGTGTCTGCATTTTAGTGCTCTCTCACTCTCTTTTTATTGTCATCAGAAAGCTTTAAAAATTGGAAGAGGACAGGAGGCAGTTTTCAGGGCAGAGAAAGATGCTAAAACAAAATCGCATTTCTGAAACTGTCAGAGCTAAAAGTATTTGAGAAGTAAAAAGATACAAACTCAAAGGTCAAGAGGTGTTTTAAAAATTTAATTCCACCTGTTTCTTTTCCCAATTTTTGAGTCATTTAGAACTAATAGTTGATAAAGTCATAGAAAACAAAGAAATCTTAAAAGATCTCATATGTCTCATCTGTGGGGGCTTTAGTTCAAACTAGTTAGTGATTACACCAACTCCAGGACTCTGAGTATGGTTTCTTTCCACCACCCCACTATGGCTACATGAGTAAACTCAAACAAAACAGCCCCACGAAATGTTAATTTACATTTTGTTCCTATTTCAATATAAAATTACACAGTATCAGTTTCCTCAAGGTATTGAGCCAAAGAGCGTTCCATGCTGCCCAGTCATTACTCTGTCTCCAATTCTGTCATTTTTTCTGTCCAAAACCTCATGCATTTTGCAGGTGCTCCTTGTAGATCCATATTCCATGGAAGAGGAACTGGACAGCTCTCAGTCACAGGTGGCTTATTTGTGAATACACAGCAATAGCCAGGAAGAGAAGCAAGAGCGAACTCTCACCTTTGCCGCCTTTATCTGTATTTGTAGCTGTGCATGAGCATAAGTCTTATTCAGTAATTCCAAAGCCATGAGGTTAGGTTAGCATATATAAAAGCATTGCAATTATCTTAAACTTTCCATATGCAGACCTTTATGGACTCCTATGTCTTAAAATACATTCTTTATTGATTTTGCTATAATAATTTACAGCTCCAGGATAATCAAATTGGTGGATAACTTGCAGTAGCCATAGATATATGCAACAAGATACAAGCACAGAAATGCACTTGTGTTAATAATATCAATCTCAGAGTTCCTAAAGCAGATATGCCTTTTCTTGGCAAATATCTGCAGAGACAATATTTATTCCAAATGCCAACTCCAAGACCACTAGGATCCCTAGGAAGTGAGGTTGAGAGTAATGTAGAGCTATTGCCATCTAGTGGTTCACAATAGAAACATCAGGCTCCTTTCCTCAGGTCTGACAGAAATAGAAAATTTTTTATAAAGGTAAATATTTTGCAATTTTATTTCACTGCTCTGTGTATACGTGGTTGGATTAAAACATTTTTGAAAGAACTCATGGATGCTTATTATTATCTGAGGACAATTCAAACCTCTAGCCATACTGGAATTTTCATTCATCAAACACATTGTTAGAAGCCGACCTTTGAGTTTAAAACTAGGGCTATAGAAATGTGCCATCCTCAGAGTCCCTATTTCAAGCTGTCGTTCAAAAGCTATAGCCAGATATTCTGGATTTCATGTGTGTGACCCAGGGGCATTCTTGCATATTTTTTGGCTCTCTCTCCCTCTTTCTTTATACATGTGTGTACGTATGTGTGTGTGTATACATATATGTAATATAGTACTAGGTGTTATGAACACTACAAACCATTTAACAAAACAGACATTATACAAAGAATACAATCAAGTGAATATGCATATTTAAATATTTAAATTATATGTATTAATTAAACAAGAATCTGTATTCATGGGCTAACTAAATTATTAATAACACTGAGCATTGTGATATGATGGGAGTATACTTCATTAATTAAATAAAATTTGGGTTTAATGCCTTATGTTGCAGAAATTAAAGGTCTAGTTGTGTTTATTTTATTTTGATACTTGGTTTTGATGACCATCAAAACATTGCTGCAAAGTATTTCTCAAAAGATCTGTGGATCCAACAGGAGGTGCATCATTGGCTACACTTTCTAAATCATGGTATTAATTTTTGAGTTTCATTCAAAAAATTTCTTGTTCACTTGCATTGTAAATATTTAATAAGTTCTCCCTTTTCCTGATGTCAAAATCGGATTCTTTTTGGAATGAATCAGAAGGGATTTTATTTTAATATTTTCATCAAATGGTTTTTAAAAAACCACTGAAACTCTTATTTGGAAGATCTTAAAATAGGTTAGAGAGTTCTGATTCAATTTTTATTAAGTGGAAGATAAGAGTTTGTGTCTGAGACATATCATTTTTGACAACAATAATATAAACACTTCCAAACATCCATTTTTCAACATTCTTTTCCCATACCAGAATTAAAAATAAAAGAAAACAAAGCAAAAACAATCACTTTCTCACTCGTTTTTAGAATGTCACCTCTACCTTGAAAGAAGACAGTAAGTGTCTTTATCTTTTTTGAGGATCTCTGTTAGGTGGCATTCTATCGACAGCTACTTGTCATCACAAAAAAGGTCAGCAAATTTGGAACACTGGTAATTTAGTGAAAGAAAACTGTTACTCATTTAGGTTCTTTGCCAAAAGATAATAAGGGAACTATGTTGCACAAAAACCAAAAATAGAAACAACACATAAAACAGATTTATACGGTCACACCTTATGTCATTATAATTTAAGCATTATACAAAGTCTACTCTTCATGATATCAAATTCATAAACACACATAGCCAAGCATATGTGAGCCACACTAGGGTGCAATGTGCTTGAATGGATGTGTGAGGGTGCAGCTGTCAACCCCTTTGAGGTGTGTAATTTATATTCTCCCCTCAGGATACAGCTTATACCTTAAGCGACACATGGACCAAGTGGGGATGTCACTGTCAATTATATATATATTTTTAAGTGTACTTTCTTTTTAGCCCATTAGTGAATATAAATAAAAGTTGTAATATTTTCTTCCTGCACATCATTTTTTAGACCCTTGGGGAAGTCTTTGAAACCTTTTCAGGTTTTGATACTCCACCTTCAGCCCTGAGAAACAAGGAACTCTCAGGGGCCTGAATGTGGGTGAGCAGTTCCAAAGCAGTGGTTTCTCTGGGGAAGTAGCTGTGTTTGGGCCAGTCCTAAGTGTGGTTGGACATTCCCCAGAGACCTAGACGTGGACAGCTGCTTAGTAGTACATGCTCCTCAGGAGCTAATGTCAAATCTTGAGCTATTGGAAGCTTTCACTCATGATAGGTTCACAGGAACATAGCTCCTCCCTGGAGCGGCCTGGGCTTAAAGAGCAGGCAGTCCTTGGAGGTCTGTTCCAGGCCTCTCGGGTGGTGCTCTGACTTCCCTCTGCTAGACCCGTCTCATCTTGTGTATCCTGGTGTTAATAATACAGTCTGGAAGCAGGAGCTCTTCTGGCTCAGGCTCATGGGGCTGCTGAGCTGCAGGTCCTATGGCAGAATTTGAGAGAGGCTGGCGACTCGGGAGCCTCACTGAGCCTGACAGCTCTAGGGCTCTAGGAAGAGCAAGAATCTGAGCCCTGGTGCCCTAGATGGTTGATTGTGTCATCCCAGAGCACCCACGGAGCTGGGAGAGAAGGTTTGGGGCATCACAGCTGGTAGTGGGGGAGGAGCTGGGTACCAGAACTTTTTTCTGAGTTTGGAAATGAAATCCAGCCCCCGAACTCTGGTGAGGATACAGGCTGGGTTTTATTTCATCATCTTCTAGTCTGGTGGACCAAAACCAGCAAGGGTATCTGGATCTAGCAGCTTAAGTGGATCAGGGACTCTAGTTAAATCCCATCTCTGTTCCTAGTAGAGCTTCCCTTGTAACTAAAGCAAGCAGAAACATTTCATTCAGGTTTTGGTTTAAAAGGCTATAGAATCAGTACAGCCACTATGGAGAACAGTATGGAGGTTCCTCAAAAAACTAAAAATAGAACTACCATATAACCCAGAAATCCCACTCCTGGGCAAATACCCAGAGAAAACCATAATTCAAAAAGATACATGCACTCCAATGTTCATTGCAGCACAGTTTACAATAGCCAGGACATGGAAGCAACCTAAATGTCCATCAACAGAGGAATGGTTAAAGAAGATGTGGCACATATATACAATGGAATATTACTCAGCCATAAAAAGGAACAAAATTGTGTCATTTGCAGAGACATGGATGGACCTAGAGACTGTGATACAGAGTGAAATAAGTCAGAAAGAGAAAAACAAACATTGTATATTAACGCATATACGTGGAATCTAGAAAAATGGTACAGATGATCTTATTTGCAAAGCGGAAATAGAGACACAGACATAGAGAACAAATGTGTGGATATCAAGGGGGAAAGGGGGGCGGTGTGGGATGAACTGGGAGATTGGGATTGACATATATACACTACAATGTATAAAACAGATAACTAATGAGAATCTACTGTATAGCTCAGGGGACTCTCTTCGGTGCTCTGTGGTGACCTAAATGGGAAGGAAATCCAAAAAAGAGGGGATATGTGTATACATATGGCTGATTCACTTTGCTGTACAGCAGGAACTGACACAGCAGTGGAAAGCAACTATACTTCAATTAAAAAAAAGGCTATAGAATCAAATATTGGGCAATAACCTTATTTATAATAAAAGACATGGCTATTGATTCAAATTATTAATCTATCTCCACTAAAGCATGACATATTTGTTCTATTTCTGTGTGAAGATGACTAAAATAGAATATTTTGATTTCTGATGACTCTGTATAAAACACAGAAGTTGGAGAATCTTAATCAAGGATGGAAAATACAGGTCATGTATATTGCCACTTCTCCATTCTAAACGCATGGCAGGCATTGCTACTGAGCTACTCACTCCCTTTATTTTGTACTTCATAGGCTCTTTCCAGCATGGCTAGGATGAATCTTTTTCTACAAAATAGGAGTGCAAGAATTGTTACATGATTGACTTCTTAAAAATGTTTTATTATAAAAAATTTTTTAACATATACAAAAAGAGGATGGTATCATGAGACCCCATATACCCATCACTCAATGTCAAAAATGATCCACGTTTGCCAAGCTCACTTCAACTATCCATCTCCACCTCACACATATGCATGTATATACTTTATTGTTTTTAAATAAAATTAAATCTGTCTTCCAGTTTCTAGCTAGTAGGTGTCTAGAAAAGCAATCTTTTGGTGAATCCTTTCTTTCCCTGCCTTCATACAAAGAGGATAATGGAGGCTTCTGTAAAACTATGTGTCCACAGAGGCCTCACCTGCCTTTGAGACATTCTGGAAGAGCTGATACACCTAACATTCATCCTATACTGAACTTCGAAGTCCTGTAGCTCTGGAGCTTCTGTAGCAGTCAGGCACCTGAACGTTTGCCTATGTTCCAGCCATAGTGTCTAGGGTCCAGCCTTCTGAGCTTTATCAAGCAGTCATTCCTTTGAAATAGCCCGTTTCCGTGGATATTTTAATGGATCAGACTTCACATTCCAAATACACCACAAATTAGCAGATTTCCATCCCCTTTTAAATGTTGTAGTATACCTCAGTTCTTTCATTGCTTTTATCTACTTCTCATCCTGGAAGAGACTGGCTTCTCTTTCCTCTTTTTCATGATACCTGCCAGGAATTTAAGCTTTCAAAAAGTCCATAAAAAGTGATTTTTCTACCAGAAATTTTGTCTTCTTAGAAATTATACCCAAGGGAAGGGAATACAAAGTCCTGGTTGCCTTCTTGGAATAAGGGGAGAAAAATACAAAGTATAAAACATAAATACTGGGCTTCCCTGGTGGCACGGTGGTTGAGAGTCTGCGTGCCGATGCAGGGGACACGGGTTCGTGCCCAGGTCCGGGAGGATCCCACGTGCTGCGGAGCGGCTGGGCCTGTGAGCCATGGCCGCTGAGCCTGCACGCCCGGAGCCTGTGCTCCACGACGGGAGAGGCCACAGCGGTGAGAGGTCCGCGTACCGCAAAAAAAAAACCAACCATAAATACTGCTCATTCTTTTTTTAAATTTTTTTATAGGTAGAAAAGCAAAACACAATTTAATATTTCAAAATTACCTTTCATACCAGCTTTTCATGATTAAAAACAATGCGTCTATAAATGTGTTTGCGCTTTACCACAGTGTCTGATATATGTTTTATTTCTAGCCAGCCAATCATCAGCTCTTGCAGTCACACTGGCAACGTTCTGAAGATATCCATCATTCTGGAGGAGCTAGCCAAGGAAAAGCTAGAGTGACTGCTGGCAGTATCTGAGGCACTGAGGTCGAGCCGAAAGGTTTCAATCAGAAGAGAACCCAGACAGCTGCTAACTGTTACTTGGCAAGCCACGTTACAACTCTGAGACTTAGGTTCCTTATGATATAATAATAATTATAGTGTTGATAATAATAATAATGATAACATATTCCATAACATCAGTATAAGTATCAAATGAGTGGATGTATAAAAATCACTTAAATGAAATCAGAATATGAATGTTATTTTTGTGAAATTGAATATTATATTTCTTTAAATATGTAACAAAGTACAGTAAAAATAAACCATTTGAAATCTCAGAAATTGTGAGATTTTCTGATTCTGAATAGTTTTCTAATGTTTCAGAATATGTTAAAAATGCATTGGGTTTTGGTGAGCATACACACATGATCAGTATACACAAGTGGAGAGTGACTAAACCGGTTGGGTACTAGAGATGAACTTCAAGATTCATGCAGATACGTGCACTTATACCCAGGACATTATTACAGACTAAATTTTTGTGCTCCCCCCAAATTCATATGTTGAAATCTAATCCTAAATGTGATGGTATTTGGGGGTGGGGCCTTGGTGAGGTAATTAGGTCACGAGGGTAGAGGCCTCATGAATGAGACTAGTGCCCTTATAAGAAGAGGCCAGACAACTAGCTCACTCTCTTTCCTCCATGTGAGAATACAAGAAGTAATCAGTCATTTGCAACCTGGACCAAGATTCTGCACCAGAACCTGACCATGCTGGCATCCTGATCTCAGACCTCCAGCCTCCAAAACTGTGAGAAATCAATGTCTGCTGTTAATAAGTCACCCAGTGTATGGTACTTAGTTACAGCAGCCTGAACTGACCAAGACAGTCCCTCTGTCATTGCCAAGTAATGACACTGGCATCTGAAGAAAGACCTTCTATCATAATATTTACTACATCAAAACACTTGATAGAAGTAAGGTTTTTCTTACTATGCTATCCTGAAATGAAGATTGCATGTCTTTCTCTGTTAAACTCCAAGCTTCTAAAAGCCAGAGTAAGGCCTTAAGAAGGATTAAGAAGTTGAAATCAGACCTGGGTTCAGATTCAAGCTCTGACTCTTCCTAACCTGGGGCAAGTTATTTGAACTGTACATTTTGTTTACTTACCTATTTCCCTAATTAAACTAAAAATCTGAAGGCAGAGGCCATGTCCTAGGCCTTCTCCATTTCATTCTATATTTTCCCCAATAGATTAGTGTTTCTCAGTATGGCGGTCTGTAGATCTCTGAGATTTTCCTTCCGTCTAATAAAAAACACTTTTCCTACCTAGATTCTGAAAAATGTGAGAAATAAAACAATAAAATCAGAGGCCAAAATATCACCTATATTATTGATGAAGCTAAGTTGAAAAATGCACTTTATGGAAGAGCCACACACACCTACCAAGACAAATCAAAAATGAGAAAAATTTATCTAGTCAAGGCAGCACCAGGGCAGCAGGAAAGCCTGACAAGATAAGTTCAGGGTAAAAGGATAACTCATGCTGCCTATAGTCAGGCTCATTCCCAAGCCCAGCAAAAAGAGCTGCAACAGAAGTGTCCTGGACTTCCAGAGTCTGGGGGCAAGATGTGAGGCATGGAAGAACCAGATATGGACCCTGTGGAAGACGGCTGGACTTGCATGTTTTAAAGAATTCCCAATCAAGAGCACCACCTGAAGTGGTGAGTAGACTCTCCAGAGCGACTCTTAGAATGCCTGTCAGAACCTAGAAACTGAAATAAGTTAGCCAGGAGAGACTTCTGTGAGCATCAGGGAACTGCCAGTAAGAGGTTCCCAGCAAGTCTCCAAGAAACCCACAAAAGGGCTAAATTAGAGGAAGAGTAAGCCTTTGGACATCTGCCACCCTCGGAGGCACCAGTGCCAGATTATGACTGCATCATATGAGCAAACCTTTTCTGTCCTTTCTTCCCCTTATTCCCCTATTCCAAGACTAGAGGATGCAAAAGAGGCATAGTGAGTGGGAGAGGAGTAGAGGAACGAGAACAGAAAAAGGTGAGGAAACCAACATCACCTGTGTGTTCCCATTGCAGAATTTCCAGTCTGAAAAAGGGCTAAGCTGGGGAATGAAAGAAGCTTTAAAGTGGATTAAACACTGAAGCTTTAATATCAGCCTGGGTTTTTTAACATTGAGAAAGAAAACTATTTGTCATTAACTAAAAGATATGGAACAAGCCTGAGATTTTATCCAGGGATAAGGAGAAATGCTTCTAGAGAGAAGGTGCAAGGGGCAATTAAATAGAGACTGATTTTCCCATAAGCCATTTTTATATATTTATTTTACATGGGGATTCACAAGGATGTTGTGAGATGGAAAGTCTTTTTTGAGATTGTGATAGTTAAGAACTATAAGCACAGGGTGGCTGAAAGCCACTTCTTTCTTGAGAATAAAGCAAAATTGCAGAAAGCAGAACCAAGCGATTGAAGAGAGAGAGAAAAAGAGATTGATTTATTATTGATAACACTGTCTGATGTAATTCAGCCAAGCTTAACGAGAAAGCTCCTCTAGATTTCCCAGTTTATGTGAGCCAATGTATTCCTTTTTTCCATTCAAGCCAGGTTCAACATTTTCTTCTTTCAACTCATGACAGAAAGAGTTCTGACTAACAAAGCATAATCACTTAGAAAAGTAATGAAAACCACATGTACTGCATATACTACAAGGAGATAAAATCTCTGATATTTGCATAAATTCTTATTTTTTCTGCTATTCATATATAATAACAAATAACATGTACTCAGTACTTATTATATATCAATCACTGCTCTAAAACCTCTAGATGAATTAGCTCATTTAATGACCACTATGACCTATGAGGTTGTCACTACCTAGTATGATCCTCAGTTTATCAATGAAGAAACTGAGAGGTTAAGTAAGTTGTTCATGGTCACACAACTAGTAAGTAGTGGAGCTGGGATTCCAACCCAGGCATTCCAGCTCTAGAGCCCACTCCTGATCTCAATTCAGGGTCAAAAAGAAAAGAGGATAATTGTGAATATGATCAAATCGAGCAGTATTCTTAACATGCTATGCAACAAAATGCCTTTACACACATAAGAATGCAGATTGTTATAAAGGCATGCAAGTGAGTGAAATGAGACATTAGATGAAACATTTCTGATAATGTCAGATCATTTACAAGATTTTAAGTATTTCCTTAAATTGTGTTTCTCATTGAAATGGGCAGAATCTTGAACAGTTTGAATCTATGACACCATGCTAAAATACTACAATTTTTCAAGTTAAGGATAAAATATTGAGGTTTCAAAAGAAAACTAAACCATGTTGCAGATTGCTTGATTGCTGAGTTTCACTCTTTCACAACACCTGATAACTTTTTCACCTGCTGGAGAATGAAACTGTAGGTATATAATGTGGGCATATGTAATAAAAACCTGAAGGAATGCTCTACAGAGATGAATGAAACAAAGAGTGGATAAAGACCCATTCATCATTATCTTTCATGTTGACACATTTAACTTTTCAGCTTTTGAATTGATATTACAGTGTATGTAGTCACTGAAAAAATCTGTCTATAAATTTTAAGTCCATTTTGAATCTGAATCTCCAGAACCATTAAACATACACTGAACACTGTTGTGCATTCCTGGTGACTAAAATAGAAGTTAGAACTGTCTAATAGAAAAAGGGATTAAAAAGAATGTATCAACTGAACATGGCCCCAGTTGTCAACTACAGCCATTCGTTATTAAACCAGATACAGAAGCTTGTTGAAAGATTTCAGATAATTTCATCTCCCTCACTGATCTGGAATCATCATCATAATTGTCGATTTTAAAATATTCTGTTTTATTTGTACTATTGTTTTAAACTTTGATAAGTCTTTTTAAAATATACTTTCTAATGGAGACCTAAAATTGCCAAAATTTTTAGAAACACTGTTCCACGTAATTGTAGAAATTCCCGTGACTTTAAAGGATGTACATGATGATCTCCCTGTTGTTTTAGTGGAAGTTGTGGCCAAAAATCAGTAGAGATACTTTCTCCCTCTCAAGGGTCTAATTATATAGTAGGTTCTTTTTATAATCAGAGAGTGAAATGTTCAGAACTTAGAGACAGACATCAGTCTGAGAAGTTTTCCAAAAAAACCCCATTTTCTGCTAGACAGTAAGTAGCAATCAGCTATCACCCACTCTAATTTCTCTGCATTATGATGATGAAGGTTTTCTGCCTCAAGTTTCAAAAGTCTGAGCAGCACTGGAGAACACACTTCCTGATCAATCATCCAGCCCCCAGATATATCTTGCAAGGGGGTGGATAAACAAGGTTCATTGGCAATTAAGCTACATAGACACAGCCTTTCATTCCTTTCTTCTATGTGTGACCTTCCTTCATTTACACCCACTGATGACAGTGACATCATTTGGGATGTAGAGGTGGCTGATTCTTTCTCTATTGGAGCTATTATAAAGTAGCAATCATGCAAAAATATTCATGACATAATGAAAAATATATAAGGAAACTGACATGCTTTCATTTTATTTCTTGTTATGACTTAAATAAATTATCTCCGTGGAATGAAATAAACTAAGCCTGGCTATGCAATGTACTCCGCATAATAGTTTAATCAGATGTATCTGTTCTCAGGTGAAAGATGCACTGTCACATGGCAAATGACCAAAACCTGCCGAGGCAGGTTTCAACAAGAGTCCTGTGCCCCAAGGCACCTAAATTCTTGTGCCTACTTTATGGCTTGGAAGTTTCATGGTACGTGTCAAACTCAATATGTCTCAAACAGAACACCTGATATACATTATGGCAAGTTGGTAGTGATATACCATGTTTCATTCTTCATATTGGTGATTTGAGTCTTCTCGCTCTCTTTTTTTTCCCTTTGTCAGTCTTAGTGGAGGTTTGCCAATAATATTGAACTCTTCAAAGAACCAGCTCTTTGTTTGTTAAATATCTCTTTTTTTTTTCTTTTTTCAATTTCATTGATTCCTGCTTTTATCTTTATTACTTCCCTCCCTCTGCTTGCTCTGGGTTTATTTTGCTCTTCTTTTTCTAGATTACTGACTGAGGCAGAATCTTACACTAATGATTTGAGACATTTCCTCCTTTCTAATGTGTGCAATTAGTGCTATAAATTTTCCTCTCAGCACTGCTTTAGCTATGCCCCACATTTTTTAGTTTTGATGAAATATACATATCATAAAATTTATCACTTTAACCATTTTTAGGAGTGCAATTCCATGGCATTATTCACATTGTTCTGCAACCATCACCACCATCTATCTCCAGAAATTTTTTTTTCCCCAAACTGAAACTTTGTACCCATTAAACAATAACTCCATTCCTCATTCCCTGCAGTCCCTAAAAATCACCATTCTACTTTCTGTCTCCATGAATTTGACTATTCTGGATTCCTCATATAAGTGGAATCGTACAATATTTGTCCTTTTCTGACTGACTTATTTCACTTAGCATAATGTCTTCAAGGTTCATCCATGTTGTAGCAAGTGTCAGAATTTTCTTCCCTTTTAAGGCTGAATAACATTCTGTTGTATGTATATACCACAATTTATCCATTCATCTGTCAATGGACACCTGGATTGCTTCCACCTTTTGGCTATGGGGAATAATGCAGCTATGAACATGGGTATACAAATATCTGTTGGAGTCCCTACTTTTACTTCTTTTGGGTATGTACCCAAAAGTAGAATTGCTGGATTATACAGTAATTCTACGTTTAATTTCTTGAGGAACAACCATACCGCTTTATACAGCAGCTGCACCATTTTACATTCCCGCCAGCAATGCACAGGCATTCCAATTTCTTTACAAGCTTGCCAGGAATTGTTATTTTCTATTTGTTTGATAATAGTCATCTTAATGAGTGTGAAGCAGTATCTTATGGTGCTTTTTGATTTGCATTTCCCTAATGGTTGGTGATACTGAGCATCTTTTCATGTGCTTGTTGGCTATTTATATACCTTCTTTGAGAAATGGCTATCCAAGTCATTTGCTGATTTTTAAATTGGGTTGTTTAGGGTTTTTGCTGTCATTGAGTTTGTTTCACAAATTTTAAGCTATTATATTTTCATTTTAAGTCCATTTAATGTAATTTTTAAATTTACCTTCAGATTTCCTCTTCGGCCCATGGATTATTTAGAAATATATTGTTTGGTTTCCAACTGTTTGGAGATTTTCCTGTTATCCTCTATAATGGATTTCAGTTTGCTTCCATGTAGTCCGTGAATATACTCTGTATTTTTAATTTTTTAAAAATTTGGTGAAAAAGAACGCATATTCAGCTTTGTTGAATGAAGCATCCTATCAGTGTCAATTACATACTGTTGGTTAATTTTGTTATTTGGTTCTTCTATATCCTTCTTGATTTTCTCTTTATATGTTCTATCAATGGTTGATAGAGGGATGTTGAAATCTCCAACTATAATTGTGGGTTTGCTGATTTTTCCTTTCTGTTCTATCAATTATTTCTTGACATGTTTTGCACCTCTGTTGTTTGATGCATTTAGGGTTGCTAAATCTTCTTAGTGGATTAATCTTTTTATTATACAATATCCCTCTCTGTCTCTGGTAATTTTCTTTGCTCTGAAGTCAGTTAACACAGACATTCCTGCTTTCCTTTGTTTGATGTTTGCATGATACATCTTTTTCCATCCTTTTATTTTCAACCTACCTATGATGTTATATTTGAAGTGAATGCCTTGTAGAGAGCATATTGTTGGGACATGTTACTTAATTCACTCTGCCAATCTCAGTTTTTTAATTGGTGTATTTAGACCATTTGCATTTAATGTACTTACTGATATGTTGAGGCTTAAGTTGGCCATTTTACTTTTGTTTGTTTTAAATTTCTCTGTTTCTTTTATCCTGCCTTTCTGTAGGATAATTGAATGATTTTTTGAATTTAAATTGAACAATTTTCCATTTTTATTTATCTGTAGTGTTTTATAGTGTGTCTCTTTGTATAGCTATTTTGGTTATTGCTCTAGATATTATATTACATATACAATTTATCACAGTCTACTAGTATCATCATTTCACCTCTCAAGTAATATATAAAAATCTTACCTCCTTTTACATCTCTTTATCTTCTTCTGCTTATGATATAATTGTCTTAAATATTTCCTCTACATACATTTAGAATCACATAAGACATGATACTGTCTACTTCTCTGGTCAAACATAACTTAGAAAACTCAAGAGAAGGAAAGTCTAGAGCATTTACCCGTATTTTTGCTTACTCTGTTCTTTTTCCTTTTCCTGATGCTCCAAGGGTCCCTTTTATCATTTCTTTCTGTTCATAGAACAGAATTTTTTTTAGTCATTCTTTAAGATGGGTCTGCTGGTGATAAATTCTCTTAGTTTTCCTTTATCTGAGAATGTCTTGATTTCCTCTTCATTTCTGTAAGATTTTTCATTGGATATAATATAATGGGTTGACAATTCTTTTCTTTCAGAACTTGGTGTCTTTCCTTTCTCACTGCTTTTAAGCTTTTTCTTTAGTTTTCAGATGACTGACTATGATGCATTTAGTGCAAATTGTTTGAGTTTATTCTATTTGGAGTTCATTCAGCTCTTGAATCTATAGGTTATGTCTTTTGCCAAATTGGAAAGTTTAAAGCCATTATTCCTCTGAGTACTTTTCCTACCCTGCCCTCTTTCTCATCTCCTTTTTGGACTCTGATGATACACCTGTTAGAGTTTTGACTAAAGAGCCACAGGTCCCTCAGCCTCTGTTCTTTTTATACCCCCAGTCTATTTTCTCTCTGTTAGTCAGACTGGGTAATTTCTATTGTTATATCACTCAGTTCATTGATTTTTTTCCCCCTCGTTCCCCTCCACAGTGCTGTTAAACTCATCCACTGAGTTTTTATATTGCAATGTTAAAATTTTCAGTTTTAAAATCTCCATTTGGTCTTCTTTATATCTCTTATCACTTTGCAGAGATTTTCTATTTCTTTTCTGGTACTTTCTATTATTTTGTTTCAATCATGCTCATAATTGCTTTTTTTTTTTGCCTTGTTTCTATCTTTAGTATTTTTAGATTTAGGGTGGGTTTAAGTTTTCTAGTGATAGTTCCAACTCACTCTCAGTATCTAACACTTTTCTTGGTCTATCTTTGCTTTCCTTAAAGCCCTATCATAGGCAGGGGTGAGGCAGACACCAGTGAGACCAAGGTGCTAGTATATGTTGATTTTTTTCATTTCCTCACAGTTATCTAGAAATTTCAGCTTCCTCTGTCTTTAAGTACTGCTTAGGGAATAACCTTGTGTCATGTGAAGCTACTTTAAATATTTGGGGGAAGAGATCTTGGAAGGTTGTTTAATACACTGACTTCATTGTCTATGGCTACCTGGAAGACTAGTTTATTTCTTAACTAATTTGATTTCCTCAAACTATTATATTCTTCTAGATTCCATGGATGATCACATATTTACTCACTTAGGAATACTTGTGTCATTCAAATTTTGAAATGAAGTTTGCAAGTAATTTTGGGTTTGCCTTTTTGGATTTTGCTGAGGTCTCCTAATGAATAGGAATATTGGCTGTGACATGACCATTCTTGTCTGTGACAATAATGGAGTATACTTAATTCAAACTAAAATTAGCAATAGGAATCTTGTAACTTATAGAAGGAAGTGGTCACAAAGCCTTTGTCTTTAGATTTGAGTCATATCATTACCTAATTTTCAAGCCATTAGAATTTTAGCTCCTACTCAGGTAAAGGCACTATTTGATTGAATCATCTAGTTTATTAATCAATTCTCTATTCTATTTCAAATTCTCACCATGGTTTTCTAATTTAAATGCTAATACATTTCCTCCATAGTAACAATACCAGCTTGATAATTACAAAGAAATAAAATATTTTATATACAATTAAAAATAAATAAGCATGAAATGTATAGTAATTCTGTGTAAGGAATGTCAAAATTCTCATTAAAGTTATAAAGTATTTCAGGGAGTCCCTATACATGAAGAATGAATTTCATAAAGGTCACAATTCTTCCATAAGTAATTTCTGTTTTATCACAGTATCAATATCCAAGATTGCATACAGATATATTTGAGAATAGCTAAAATAATTCTGAGAGGAAAAGCAGACTTGAATAGGCAAGTCAACATTTCTGAGAGACTAATAAGTGAGACTTGCACTACCAAATACTTTAAAACATTATAAATATGTAATCCTAAAAAAGTAGCTGCCAAAACAAAAACCAACAGTCAGAAAAATAGAAGTGAATTGAAAAAAGATAAATAACATAAATTTAAAATTATATAGAGAAAATAATGGAAATAAAAATAAATATTATAAATATCAGGTAGTGTGAAGAATTAAAGAGTTAAAAGCCCATTAAATTGACAAAAACTGAATTGATCTTGATATAAATGAAGACTGTCTCAATTTCGGTACATCAACAAATAAATATGAGACAAAAATGTGTCTGTGGGGGTTTCCCTGGTGGCGCAGTGGTTGAGCATCCTCCTGCCGATGCAGGGGACACGGGTTCGTGCCTCGGTCCGGGAAGACCCCACATGCCGTGGAGCGGCTGGGCCCGTGAACCATGGCCGCTGAGCCTGCGCGTCCGGAGCCTGTGCTCCACAACGGGAGAGGCCACAACAGTGAGAGGCCCGCATACCGCAAAAAAAAAAAAAAAAATGTGTCTGTGGCTCTTTTCCCATTTGAGTACATAAAAGCCTACAATCTTCCGCATTATTTACCTCAATATTATGTTGTCTCTGTGCATACATCACTGAATATAAGTGAAAAAACACATGAAGAAATATTGATACAATACACTATTAGTCTTTTCCTTTTTCTACCTGCTATATTATACCCTGAGAGTTTGTTTCTTTGAATGGATGCAAAAGGAGAGATATTGATGAGGGATAGAGGAGGGTGGCATGTGGCCCTGGTCCTAGCTGTAAAGAAAGCATACCCATAGGTAAATCTGTAGTTGTTCAGGTTGTTTTAATCCAAAGTCTCCAACTTAAGTTGGAAGGAATAAAACTGTATTTTATACTGATTTCCTCTTCTCCTCAATCTCCACTTCCTCCCACCAGGAATCAATACATAGGTTATAATTGTATTTCTCAATCCAGTTTTATCAACTTCTGGTGGTTCATGCAAACTCCTCTGGGTGGGTCCCTTTCCAATTGTTGATACATATCCTTAGTTCTCAGAATGATTTGTATGTGTTACCTTTGTCTCCGTGAACATTTTAATGAAAAAGGTACTGACATCTTTAAAATGCAAACTACAATTTAACTTCTGTTTTGTTTTTTGTTTTTTTTGGCTGCGTTGGGCCTTAGTTGCAGCACGTGGGATCTTCATTGCGTCACACAGGATTCTCTCCAGTTGTGGAGTGGAGTGCAGTTTTCTCTCTCTAGTTGTGGTGCACGGGCTCCAGGGCACGTGGGCTCTGTAGTTAGCGGCACGCAGGTTCTCTTGTTGAGGTGCGCGAGCTCAGTAGTTGTGGCGCGTGGGCTTAGCTGCATTGGAAGGTGGATTCTTTACCACTGGACCACCAGAGAAGTCCCTAATTTCTGTTTAAAACTCTTATTAGAGCTCTTAAATAGAAGAAAAATTCTCACATGACCTAACCTTGCTTATTCATTATTCCTATCCAAGTCAAACCAATACTGCCTCTTAATTTGCATTGCTACATTGTTCATTTTTGATCTGTATTATCGTGTCAGTCATTATGCAATGGTTCTCATGCTATTAAGTTCACAGAACAGAACAAAAGAATGACCTCATGGCCACTTCTTATTTTTCTCACACTATTAGTCTCCTCTGATAGCCTTCACAACTATATGTCCTTGACACACTTTAATACCAAGGTAAATTTTAATGAGCAATTAATCATTTTTGCTCAGCTACCCGTTTGCCCTGCACATTAATTTTATGTCGAGAATTTGTCCATAGTATATACACTTAAAACCTCATTTTTCTTCTTTCATTGTTTTTCAGACTTGATCAAAATCTAAAGTTACACAATAGTCAAATACTTGAGATAAGCAGTTCTAGAAAAATTTTAAAACACACAAGCTAAAAACCTTAATTCAGCAGCTTGGCTTGTCTGACATCATGCAGCTAGCAATAAACTTTTCCTTCTACATGATTTGTTTTTACATCCTAAACTAAATTCAACAAACCAGACAGATTGACTAGCATTGTAGCATAGTAGCAAAAAAACATGCATTGGAGCCGGATAGATATAAGTTGAAATCTTGCCTCTGTCACTTCATTTAAACCTCTATTACCAGAGAGAGGGGGAAGATGGCGGAAGAGTACGACGCGGCGATCACCTTCCTCCCCACAGATACATCAGAAATACATCTACACGTGGAACAACTCCTACAGAACACCTACTGAACGCTGGCAGAAGACCTCAGACCTCCCAAAAGGCAAGAAACTCCCCCACGTACCTGGGTAGGGCAAAAGAAAAAAGAATAAACAGAGACAAAAGAATAGGGACGGGACCTGCACCAATGGGAGGGAGCTGTGAAGGAAGAAAGGTTTCCACACACTAGGAAGCCCCTTCGTGGGCAGAGACTGCGGGTGGTGGAGGGGGGAAGCTTCAGAGCCGCGGAGGAGAGCGCAGCAACAGGGGTGCGGAAGGCAAAGCAGAGAGATTCCCGCACAGAGGATCAGTGCTGACTGGCACTCACCAGCCCGAGAGGCTTGTCCGCTCACCTGCCGGGGCGGGTGGGACTGGGAGCTGAGGCTTGGGCTTCAGTCAGAGCGCAGGGAGAGGACTGGGGTTGGAGGTGTGAACACAGCCTGCAGGGGATTAGTGCACCACGGCTAGCCGGGAGGGAGTCCGGGGAAAAGTCTAGACCTGTCGAAGAGGCATGAGACTTTTTCTTCCCTCTTTGCTTCCTGGTGCGCGAGGAGAGGGGATTAAGAGCGCTGCTTAAAGGAGCTCCAGAGACGGGCGCGAGCCGCGGCTACCAGCGTGGACCCCAGAGACGGGCATGAGACGCTAAGGCTGCTGCTGCCGCCACCAAGAAGCCTGTGTGCGAGCACAGGCCACTCTCCACACCTCCCTTCCGGGGAGCCTGTGCAGCCCGCCACTGCCAGGGTCCCGGGATCCAGGGACAACTTCCCCGGGAGAACGCACGGCGCGCCTCAGGCCGGTGCAACGTCACGACGGCCTCTGCTGCCGCAGGCTCGCCCCACACTCCGTACCCCTCCCTCCCTCCAGCCTGAGGGAGCCAGAGCCCCCGAATCAGCGGCTCCTTTAACCCCATCCTGTCTGAGCAAAGAACAGACGCCCTCCTGCAATCTACACGCAGAGGCAGGGCCAAATCCAAAGCTGAGCCCCGGGAGCTGTGCAAAGAAGAGAAAGGGAAATCTCTCCCAGCAGACTCAGGAGCAGCGGAACAAATCTCCACAATCAACTTGATGTACCCTGCATCTGTGGAATACATGAATAGACAACCAATCATCCCAAATTGAGGAGGTGGACTTTGAGAGCAAGATTTATTATTTTTTCCACTTTTCCACTTTTTGTGAGTGTGTATGTGTATGCTTCTGTGTGAGATTCTGTCTGTATAGCTTTGCTTTCACCATTTGTCCTAGGGTTCTATCCGTCCGTTTTTGGTTTTTTTTTAAAAAAAAAAGTTTTTCTTAATAATTATTTTTTATTTTAATAACTTTATTTTATTTTATCTTACTTTATTTTCTTTTCCTTTATCTTCTTACTTTCCCTTCCTTCCTTCCTTCCTTTCTCTCTCTCCTTTCTTTCTTTCTTTCTTTCTTTCCTTTCTTTCGACTTTTTCTCCCTTTTATGCTGAGCCGTGTGGATGAAAGTCTCTTGGTGCTGCAGCCAGGAGTCACTGCTGTGCCTGAGGTGGGAGAACCAACTTCAGGACGCTGGTCCACAAGAGACCTCCCAGCTCCACATAATATCAAATGGCAAAAATACCCCAGAGATCTCCATCTCAACACTAACATCCAGCTTCACTCAACGACCAGCAAGCTACAGTGCTGGACACCCTATGCCAAACAACTAGCAAGACAGGAACACAAACCCACTCATTAGCAGAGAGGCTGCCTAAAATCATGATAAGTCCACAGACACCACAAAACACACCACCAGACGTGGACCTGCCCACCAGAAAGACAAGATCCAGCCTCATCCACCAGAACACAGGCACTAGCCCCCTCCCCCAGGAAGCCTACACAACCCACTGAAACAACTTAAGCCACTGGGGACAGACACCAAAAACAATGGGAACTACGAACCTGCAGCCTGCAAAAAGGAGACCCCAAACACAGTAAGATAAGCAAAATGAGAAGACACAGAAAAACACACAGCAGATGAAGGAGCAAGATAAAAACCCACCAGACCTAACAAATGAAGAGGAAATAGGCAGTCTGCCTGAAAAAGAATTCAGAATGATGATAGTAAAGATGATCCAAAATCTTGGAAATAGAATAGAGAAAATGCAAGAAACGTTAACAAGGACCTAGAAGAACTAAAGCTGAAACAAGCAATGATGAACAACACAATAAATGAAATTAAAAATACTCTAGAAGGGATCAAGAGCAGAATAACTGAGGCAGAAGAACGGATAACAGACCTGGAAGATAAAATAGTGGAAATAACTACTGCAGAGCAGAATAAAGAAAAAAAAATGAAAAGAACTGCGGACAGTCTCAGAGACCTCTGGGACAACATTAAATGCACCAATATTCGAATTATAGGGGTTCCAGAAGAAGAAGAGAAAAAGAAAGGGACTGAGAAAATATTTGAAGAGATTATAGTTGAAAAACTCCCCTAATATGGGAAAGGAAATAGTAAATCAAGTCCAGGAAGCACAGAGTTAGTAGAAGGAAAGAAATCATAAAGATCAGATCAGAAATAAATGAAAAAGAAATGAAGGAAATGATAGCAAAGATCAATAAAACTAAAAGCTGGTTCTTTAAGAAGATAAACAAAATTGATAAACCATTAGCTAGACTCATCAAGAAAAAAAGGGAGAAGACTCAAGTCAATAGAATTAGAAATGAAAATGGAGAAGTAACAACTGACACTGCAGAAATACAAAAGACCATGAGAGATTACTACAAGCAACTCTATGCCAATAAAATGGACAACCTGGAAGAAATGGACAACTTCTTAGAAATGCACAACCTGCCATGACTGAATCAGGAAGAAATAGAAAATATGGACAGACCAATCACAAGCACTGAAATTGAAACTGTGATTAAAAATCGTCCACAAACAAAAGCCCAGGACCAGATGGCTTCACAGGCGAATTCTATCAAACATTTAGAGAAGAGCTTAACACCTATCCTTCTCACACTTCCAAACTATAGCAGAGGGAGGAACACTCCCAAACTCATTCTACCAGGCCACCATCACCCTGATATGAAAACCAGACAAGGATGTCACAAAGAAAGAAAACTACAGGCCAATATCACTGATGAATATAGATGCAAAAATCCTCAACAAAATACTAGCAAACAGAATCCAACAGCACATTAAAAGGATCATACACCATGATCAAGTGGGGTTTATTCCAGGAATGCAAGGATTCTTCAATATACGCAAATCAATCAATATGATACACCATATTAACAAATTGAAGAAGAAAATCCACATGGTCTTCTCAATAGATGCAGAGAAAGCTTTCGACAAAATTCAACACCCATTTATGATAAAAAACCCTCCAGAAAGTTGGCATAGAGGGCACTTTCCTCAACATAATAAAGGCCATATATGTCAAACCCACAGCCAACATCGTCCTCAATGGTGAAAAACTGAAAGCATTTCCACTAAGATCAGGAAGAAGCCAAGGCTCCCCACTCTCACCTGTCTTATTCAACATAGTTTTGGAAGTTTTAGCCACAGCAGTCAGAGAAGAAAAGGAAATAAAAGGAATCCAAATCGGAAAAGAAGAAGTAAAGCTGTCACTGTTTGCAGATGACATGATACTATAAATAGAGAATCCTAAAGATGCTCCAGAGAACTACTAGAGGTAATCAATGAATTTGGTAAAGTAGCAGGATACAAAATTAATGCACAGAAATCTCTGACATTCCTATACACTAATGATGAAAAATCTGAAAGTGAAATCAAGAAAACACTCCCATTTATCACTGCAACAAAAATAATAAAATATCTAGGAATAAACTTACCTAAGGAGACAAAAGACCTGTATGCAGAAAATTATGACATTGATGAAAGAAATTAAAGATGATACAAATAGATGCAGAGATATACCATGTTCTTGGATTGGAAGAATCAACATTGTGAAAATGACTCTACTACCCAAAGCAATCTACAGATTCAATGCAATCTCTATCAAACTACCACTGTCATTTTTCACAGAACTAGAACAAAAAATTTCACAATTTGTATGGAAACACAAAAGACCCTGAATAGCCAAAGTATCTTGAGAACGAAAAACGGAGCTGGAGGAATCAGGCTCCCTGACTTCAGACTATACTACAAAGCTACTATACTACAAAGTATGGTACTGGCACAAAAACAGAAAGATAGATCAATGGAACAGGATAGAAAGCCCAGAGATAAACCCACGCACATACGGTCACCTTATCTTTGATAAAGGATGCAGGAATGTACCTTGGAGAACGGACAGCCTCTTCAATAAGTAGTGCTGGGAAAACTGGACAGGTACATGTAAAAGAATGAGATTAGAACACTCCCTAACACCATACACAAAAATAAGCTCAAAATGGATTATAGACCTAAATGTAAGGCCAGAAATTATCAAACTCTTAGAGGAAAACATAGACAGAACACTCTATGACATAAATCACAGCAAGATCCTTTTTGACCCACCTCCTAGAGAAATGGAAATAAAAACAAAAATAAACAAATGGGACCTAATGAAACTTCAAAGCTTTTGCACAGCAAAGGAAACCATAAACAGGACCAAAAGACAACCCTCAGAATGGGAGAAAATATTTGCAAATGAAGCAACTGACAAAGGATTAATCTCCAAAATTTACAAGCAGATCATGCAGCTCAATAACAAAAAAACAAACAACCCAATCCAAAAATGGGCAGAAGACCTAAATAAACATTTCTCCAAAGAAGATATACAGACTGCCAACAAACACATGAAAGAATGCTCAACATCATTAATCAGTAGAGAAATGCAAATCAAAAGTACAATGAGATATCATCTCACACCGGTCAGAAAGGCCATCATCAAAAGATCTAGAAACAATAAATGCTGGAGAGGGTGTGGAGAAAAGGGAACACACTTGCACTGCTGGTGGGAATGTGAATTGGTACAGCCACTATGGAGAACAGTATGGAGGTTCCTCAAAAAACTAAAAATAGAACTACCATATGACCCAGCAATCCCACTACTGGGCATATACCCTGAGAAAACCATAATTCAAAAAGAGTCATGTACCAAAATGTTCATTGCAGCTCTATTTACAATAGCCAGGAGATGGAAACAACCTAAGTGTCCATCATCGAATGAATGGATAAAGAAGATTTGGCACATACATACAATGGAATATTACTCAGCCATAAAAAGAAACGAAATTGAGTTATTTTTAGTGAGATGGATGGACCTAGAGTCTGTCATAAAGAGTGAAGTAAGTCAGAAAGAGAAAGACAAATACCATATGCTAACACATATATATGGAATTTAAGAAAAAAAAATGTCATGAAGAACCTAGGGGTAAGACAGGAATAAAGACACAAATCTACTAGAGAATGGACTTGAGGATATGGGGCGGGGGAAGGGTAAGCTGGGACAAAGTGAGAGAGTGGCATGGATATATATACACTACCAAATGTAAAATAGATAGCTAGTGGGAAGCAGCCACATAGCACATGGAGTTCAGCTCGGTGCTTTGTGACCACCTAGAGGGGTGGGATAGGGAGGGTGGGAGGGAGGGAGACGCAAGAGGGAAGAGATATGGCAACATATGTATATGTATAACTCATTCACTTTGTTATAAAGCAGAAACTAACACACCATTGTAAAGCAATTATACTCCAATAAAGATGTAGGAAAATAAAAAACAAAAAACCTCTATTATCTCCAAACTTCAGTTTCCTCATGTAATATGGAACTGTTGTGAAGTAAACTTAATTATGTGTGCCAAGTACTTGACATAGTATTGCATCCTTTTCCTTCTTCTCAATACAGAGTTAGTTTGTATATTATACTTTGGGAAGATAACTATTAATGTGACTGTCTCTGTCTACATTAGAAATTACATATATTTTCTAATGTAATCATTACAAATATGATAAGATTGGACATCACTCTTGCTGAAACTTCATCCCCATGGAATGAAAGACAAAACTGGTACCGGAAAGAAGTTGGAGGTGTGGGATATTCATGAAGCCATGGTGGTTAACTTCTTTAAAGTCCAATTCAAGTATCCAACATAGACACGGAGATGGTTAGGGTTAGTGTCAATGTTGATATCTAAAGGTACGCAGACCAACAGATGGAGTGGATAATCCCTAACTTTTGTTGTATACTTTCTAACTATATGCCAGTCACAGTTCTAAGTACAGTAGCCATTTAGGTAGCAATCATTAATTAAATCATAGTAGGCTACAGCCATGTGCTTCCTACGGATAAGTACCTTCAAAGCAGAAAACTAATGAGTAACTGCCAAGAGAGGCAATTCAGCACACTAGGGAGAGTGCTAGCAAGAATACAGTGGGGCATGATGTGCATTGGGTCATAGATGGGATCTGCTTCAATAGGGTAAAGGAAACCAGGATTGAGGAGGCAGGAGGATCAAGATACAGCAAATGTAGGTTCACCCAGAAATATGGATACTGAATCCATGATAGCAGGCTAAACTCCAATCCTCCACCATTAGAGAACTATCATTTAAGGTCTTCATCAACCAATGAACTTATGTAAATCTATTGTTTGCCCTATTCAATACTGAGAACTGAATAGCAGAAAGTTAGCAAATGGAGCCAGTCTCTTCCCAGGGAGTAGATAGGGAAAATAGAGTCCCACAGACACAGGCAATAAAAAAATGATTAATGTGGGTCAGAAATATGCATATATCATAATATTATACATTGACAGTGTAAAATTTAGTCTACCACATTTTGACTAGGGGTGATACACTCAAGTGCAGTATATTTCATACTGATGGGGCAAACAGCATACCCACATTAGTGGATTTTAATACTGTGGTTGTAATCCTTTAAATCACCCCTGATCCTGTCACAGTGCCCCCAACAGCAAACTACTTATGACCTGCCTCAGAATTACTTTGGAATGCTTTTTCTGAAGTCTCTCTTCAGACAAATTAAGTACAAATCTCTTAGGGTGGGCCTGGTAATGTGAATTTTTAAGAAGTATTTTAGATGATTCATTTGCACACTACAGCTTGAGAACCACTATCTGATCACCTCTGTGAATCAAACTGTTTTCATTTTTATTGCTCCTTTCCAGACCTGGCCCCCGAATACATATCATTTTTACAATGTTTTAACCATAGTGTAGATACGCATTTATACTCTGCTTAAAATGATTCATCAGGGCTTCCCTGGTGGCGCAGTGGTTGAGAGTCCACCTGCCGATGCAGGGGACACAGGTTCGTGCCCCGGTGCGGGAAGATCCCACATGCCGCGGAGTGGCTGGCCCCGTGAGCCATGGCCGCCGCGCCTGCGCGTGCGGAGCCTATGCTCCAAAACGGGAGAGGCCACAGCAGTGAGAGGACCGCGAACCGAAAAAAAAAAAAAAAAAGATTCTTCAGAATATTCTTGTTGCTATAGTCTTTATAACAGTCATTTTTAATGGCTACATATTATTTTATTGTGATATAGTGCACATTACTCATTAATCATTTATAATTCTCTTGTTGCAGGTATTCTTTATCTGCTTTTGGATTATTTAAGTATGATAAAGTCCCACAAAAGAGCTTTCTAGTCAAAGGATTGACCCAAATTTTTTAACAACTAGAATCAAATATAGGCACAATATCTATAAAAGCCAGCAGTTTTAATTTCACAATCGTAAAATGAAGCATAAAACCTAAAGCACTTTAGCTAGAAAGACATTTGGCTAGATATAGAGAGGGTGGGAGCAGGGGGAGAACATGACACAGATAACTTGAAAACTGTATCATAAAAGAGAAGGTTTTTGTAGATGTCTATATATGTAGAGAACAGAACTACTTTCTAGATATAAATGAAGTATAAATTAAATCTCAGGGATGGCACAATTTCCTAGAAGTCATTTGTAATAGCACCCCTTATTCCACCAAGTGATTATATTCCATTATTTTTATAACCTTTTAAAATAATCTGGTTCCTGCATGATTCTAACCAATATTCTTATTTATGGTCAATGCAGTCTTCCAATATTCATTTGGAGCTATTATTTAAAAGGCTTTATGTTAGTTCTTCCCTCCTGTATACTTAGTCTTTAGCATTATTTAAATTATCTGATTTACCCTTCCAACTTACGCTTGATAAATATGGAATAGCAATCCTTTTTCAAGAATTATATTGCTAATTTTTCCCTCTTCTCATTTGTATTTTTTAAGCTAATTATATTATTATCATATATTATTCACCATTTATTTTGGTGTTGAAAAGTTTTTAAATATTCATAGTCAAATCTTTCCATTTTCCCAATTTATTTGTTCCTTTACGTCTTCTGAGATTAGAAAGACATTCCTCAAATAAAAATAAGATAATTTTATCTATATTTTATTCTATTAAATTTGGTTCTCAGGTTTTCCTCAGTCATTCCTATAATGTGCCAGCACATTTCTTATAGAATCTACTTCTTCTTCTCCATTTAATGGTTTTAAAATGCCATTTCTGTATCCTCCCAGTTGCTAATGGCAAAATTTGAATTTCATTCTAAATTGTTTCCTTTTACCCAGCATCTTTCCAAAAACTCCCACCCAATCCATAACTAAGTACTCTGTTTAAACGTCACTTCGTCTCCTCCAATCCCAGTTGGCCCAAGTAATCATCACTTCTCATCTGACAGTTGCAAAAGCCTCACTAATTGAATTGTTTCCTGTCACTTTCTTGCTATTCTCCAAAGCATTTCCCATAGATCCATCAAGGTGATCTTTTAAAAATGTAAGTCAAATCATCTTACCCCTCTTCCCCACTTGAAACTCTTCAATAGCTTCAAATTTATCTTGGAATCAAAATTCAAGATTCAGTACCAGGATATAACAGGGACCATGTGTACCATGTCTTAATCCTAATTTCCACAGATATTTTTAAAAATCTACTGATAGAACTGATTTGTTCAACACATTTCAAATACTTACTTTATCCCCAGAAATTCAATAAACATTTTTAAATACATGTTTTTAATCCTTACAAATTCCTATGAGAACGATATTGGCCTCACTTTACAGATGTAAAAAACAGGTTGGGAGACAAAATTCAGGTTTTATTTTTCTATAAAGTCCAGCCAACTCCCTAGGGTAGGCAAGTAAGGAGAGATTAACAAGTAATCTCTTCTAGAAGTCATGCATGTGCATCTATCCAGAGCATCTTATTTTACTTCTTTTAGAAGAGGTATATGAGGGCAAGTTCTTCCATTTACTTCCTGTTTACCAAAGCACAGAGCCAAAGAAGCAGAAGTGATTATAGGGATGGAATGATTTGAGGGTCTCTGGAGACCTTTTTCTTTTCTTCAACTACTGGTTTCTTGCATGTTCTTAAGGTGACTAGAGTTTGGAAATTTTCTGCTGGCTTCTAATGTTCTGATTTTACTCAGTGAGAGGTTTCATGTGTGTCACCATGTCTCAAGAAGCTTATTTCTGTTTCTGCTCATTTGTAATTAGAAAACCTTTTGGTCTGCAAAACATTTAAATCCATGAAAAAAATGGCAGTATTGCCTACAGATGCTATTACAAAGGACTTAGATTACTCTGTGTTTGTGTGTTTAAAATGATCTTCCATAATTAAGTGTTTTGCCTTCAGAGCACTATTTAGCCAAGAAGAGGTCAGTTCTAGTCCTGAACTCATCCTTAAAGAGCAAAGCTTAATTGTCTCATAATTGTTTGGGAAACCCAAGCAGAGTTTACAGTTTACTCATGAAGAAACAGCAGGATGATGCTAAGTCTCTGCAGGGTGCACTGCAGATCACAGATTTTCTTCAAACTGCTCAGCAAACTGTGGTGAAGGAAGAGAGACAGACAACTATACTGTGCATTGGAGTTACAAATGTTTATCTTTTTTACTTGTTTTTATAAGTATAAATAAGCACTGTCTTATTTTTCTAATTTTTCATGGGCATTTTAATAGAAGAACATCATTAAAGCAATGCAGCAAAGGAACTTGGGGGTTTTAGAGGAATTTGTCTCTGGGCAAAATCCCAAGGAGGCATGGGAAATTGCCTTTTCTTTAAATTTAGATTTAAAAACATGGTGGAACGCATTATTTTCCCTTTCACTTATTTTTATTTATACCATCCACCAAAACCTCTTGTTGCCTGTCATTAGGTGTCACTATCCTCCAAGTTCCATTTCTCAACCATCTACTATTCAAGCAATATTTACTGAGTGCATAATAAATACTAATGTTCCAAGACATTCCTTTTCTCACTTAACAATTATCAACAATCGGTAGATAATATCCCCATTTTTAAAATGATAAAATTGAGACTCAAAAGCTTAAGACTGTGGGGTCTTACATTTTTTTTTAACTCCAAAGATTCTACCAAAGTTCCATGTCCTTTAACATCTATTTTCAAAAAAAACGGTCGTGCAAATTGTGGTCATAATAAGGCATTTGCCTCATTGGATAGAGAATATTATTACTGGAGGTCCTGAATTGTGAAATCCTTGAGGAAAGGAACTATAACATTTCACACATACACATTCCCTGCGACAAATAGTATATGTTTTCATAACACTGATTTTTCTCTATATCACCTATTACATTGCATTATACTTATTTTATTGTAGCTCTCTGTTATCTATCCTATGAATTCCTCAAAAGTAGAAAACGTATTATCTAGCTTTATATCTCCATATTCAAAAGTAGCTCATTTTTCTGTGTAAATTAGCATTTGGATTAGAAATTTAATAAAGAAATTCATAAAGGCACTTTGATCAAGTGAAACTAGATATTCAGAAGTCATCAGAAAAAATAATGTTTAAATTAATTATTCATTAAAATCTCAGAGCAATAAGCTTAGTTGTAACACTTAGCTTTATAAACTGTCCTCAAATGCAAGTCTGAAACTAACCAAAATGATACCACTGACAATTTTAACCTTTCTAGGCAAAGACTAATCCTAAAAATAAAATAGAGAATGAGTTTGGTGAAAAATCATTCTTTTATAGAATGCAGTAATATGTTTTCCCAGTAGAATAACCCCAATTATTACCAAAAGATTCCAATAGCCAACAGAATAGAAGCCTCTTGGAATACTGTAATACCATTTTAGAAACTAGTTCAAAGAGCTCTGAATTTAGGATGAAAGGGCCTGGACTGGAGTCTTCCTCTTGCAATAGTAAGCTCTTAGTCTTAGAAGACCAATTCTTTTTTCTGAGACTGTTTTACTGTCTATAAAATGAGGCAATTTTCTTATGTTAACTTCTTGACTTATATTTCTATTATTTTAAGCATGGATGTCATAGTCTCTAATCTAGGATTGTATATTAACTTAAAAGAGGAAAGCTACAACATGGTGATTCTTGGAGCCAACCGACTTATTCATGAAATGCCTCCTTAGGATTAATCATTTATTGTGTTTCCTTTCATTGCTTGACTAATTTTATTTTCCACTCTCAATTTTGTTGGGTTTTGTTTGCTTATTTGTTAGGAAGAGATATAAATGTGTGTAAATAATACAGTGTAAAAATGCCTTCTGCATTTTGAGGCCCTAATATTTTTTGCATCTGAAACTATGAAAGACATATAGAAAGAAGGGTTGGTTTTGTTGCCAACATGAGCTACTGAATTTCCTATTTAGTGATAGCAGCCAGTAAGTTTTACTGTAAGGATGTTTTGATCTTTGAGTTCAGTGGCTAATGAGTTCACTGTGACACTGTACTCTGAAATGTTGTTTCTTTGAGTGAAGTGAGAACCACAAGCACCACTCAAAGCACAGGCATTTTTCTTTCAGGGCTGATTTTTGGCTCTGTTTATATGATGTAACTCTACTGCTGATTGAGGGGAGGATTCCTAACAAATTTGAGCCAATCAGTAGCTCTCAACCAAGAATTTGGAATGGGTATAGTGAATGGGAGTCAATAAAGCTGGAGATTTCCTACCCTGAAAGAGGGTCCATGAATACTGACTGCTGGGGCTCCTAGAGCTTCCCTGATTTCTGCCATTTCCTAGTGGACTATTTAACCTTTCTTTAGATTTACTAACACCCCAAAATCTTATTTGAAAATTCTACTTCTTTCAGTAAGGAAATCAGGATTAAATTCTGTTCCTTACAGTCAAAAAACAGAACCACTTTAATTAGTACAAATATAAAAAATTAGTGTAAAGGAACAATGATTGTGAAAGTGAGTTTGCTTTGTCATCAGCTGAATAAAAACCTTGATACTTTTCTTTGATACTTTATATCAAATCAGATCTTAGACATAGTTTAACTTTGCCCTGCTGTCTTTTAAATGAGAGGACCACCCATGATAATTTTATCTTCCTTATTTAGTCTACTATTAACCACAACTAATAATTGTGTCCACTTGGTTCAAGAAAACATATAGGCTCCTTTATTGAGGATCTATAGACAGTAACAGTGAGGTGTTTCCTGTTCCAAGTGACAGATAGAACACACATTTTTTCCACCTCCCAAGATCCTACTGGAATGACTGTAAAAAAAAAGGTTTAAATATATATGCAACTTAAGACAATATAAATTTCCACGAATAAAATACATTTCTATGAATTTCTAGAAGATGGAGATTGGGCAGCATCATAGTCATATGTATGAAGAAGACTCGCTCTGAATACACCTTGGGAGAGGCAGTGATGGAGACAGACATGCTCTTCCAGGATAAGCAGTGGAAGGCTTAAAGTGCAGAGTTGGTTGTGGGGCAATGGTCAGGCCAGTCCACCATGACAATCTAAAAGTTCATCTATTATCATACTAAGCGAAGTAAGTCAGACAGACAAGGCCAAATATCATATGATATCACTCATGTGTGGAATCTAATTTTAAAAATTGATATAAATGAACTTATTTACAAAACAGAAATAGACTCACAGATTTTGAAAACAAACTTATGGTTACCAAAGGGGAAATGTGGGGGGAAGGGATAAATTAGGAGCTTGGGATTAACATACACTCACTACTATACATCAAATAGATAACCAACAAGGACCTACTGTATAGCACAGGGAACTCTCTCAATATTCTGTAATAACTTGTATGGGAAAAGAATCTGAAAAAGAATGAATATATGTATATGTATAACTGAATCATTTTGCCATACACCTGAAACTAACACAACATTGTAAATCAACTATACTCCAATACATTTTTTAATTAAAAAAAATTTTAAGATATATACAAAATAAATAAATAAAAATAAAAGTTCATCCAGCAGAAAACTGATAAAAGAAAAGGAGCATCCATTATGGAAGGTACCTGACTTCTCATCAACAACATTGGATACAAGAAGGTGAAGCAGTTGGGGGAAATGTCTTCAAAATTTGAAAATCAAATGAATTTGGCTCTTAATTCTCTACCTCACCAAACTGGGAAATAAATGTGAAGGAAAATTAAAGATACCATTTCAGACACATAAAGGTTCAGAAATTTATCTTCTCTGTCCCTAAAATTCATTCAGGACACACTCCAGCAGAATAAAAAAGGCATCTAAAAAAAGAAAAAGACATAGAAACCCACCAACAATGAAACTAAACCAGAAATGCAATAAACAGTCTGTTGTACAGCAGGCAAAGAAAACAAACGGTTTAAATTAGAACAGGAAGTCAGAAAGTTTAATAAGAAAGTCGATGCACAAAATTTATAGTAATATATAAATAAGAACTTGGAAAATCTTAATGATAAAATGTAGATAATACATATCTCATCTATCAACAATGGCAAAAAGAAAAATAAGTAGAAATTACAGAGAAGACAAAAAGCTATACAAGAATGAAAACTAAATGTGGCACAACTGTGAATAATTGATGAAGTATGTGAAAAAAGAATTTATTCACTTTGATTCTTCTTCAGCTGACAAGGTATTAACTTACAATTACATTTCTCTTTCTATAAGTTAGTAACACTATTTGGTTCTACAATGATTCATATTTTTATGGTCATAATCACTATTTTTTTCTCAAATTTTAGAGTAAATCCATAGGCTAAAAAGAAAATGTTTTTATACTTCAGAACTCAATGAAAATGTTATAAATAATGACAATTTTTAAGCTCATCTGATAGAAGATTGACAAAGGAAAGGGTCATCAGAGGTAAAAAGAAGTGAAAATGAAAATGCACTTCTCCTAAATCCCTCATCTTGTAAAGTCAACCATTTAAGCTTAAGTATATAATTTCAAGTTAGATTACTGATAGGACAAACACACAAAATTTATTTTTTCTAATGGGAGAAGAATTGGGAAGGAAGATAAGAGGTTGTGCAAGTGCACTAAACTGTTTTAAACAGCAGAGAATTCCTAGATATTGTCTTAAATATTGAAAAGTGGTTACTTCCAGGAAGATGACCAAGAATGGAGTATGTTGTAGATGAAGGTCTTTGTCTGCTTTTATGTTCTTTAGTGATACTTATTATTTTTTCCCAAGCTTATGAAGTGGTTTTATTATCCAAACACTTCGAATTAAAGATAGTAAAATGACTAAAGGTGCAGAAAGAGTCCTAATACTACGAAATGTAGTAAAATTAGTTTAGTAAACATAAGAATATAAGAAATCCTTTAGGGTAGTGTCTTTTCTAATTCCTGGGCTAAGTTTTCTGGCGGGAGGGGGAAATGATTTGTTTCTGAATAGGCAATAGGCAGCTTAACCCAGGAGGCAGCTATGGAGCAAAGATGGCCTATTAGAGGAGACAAATGTTAGTCAGAAATTCCAAGCCCCTGTGCTCAATCACTGACTGGGAACTTGGTACTCATCAGAAAAACTCTTGAAACATTCTTGCTAAGTTTTCCAACTTATTTCCAAATTTGTATTTCCAATACGTGATCTCTTTTCATTCCTTACTTTGTGAAAATACTCTGAGGTATCTGACAGTAATCGTCACTTCCTGCTGTTAGAAATACTGTCCTTCCTGGGTTTCTATCATGCGACACTATCATAATGCTTTTATTCTCTCTCCTTGTGTTTCTTTTCAGTCTACTCTATTTATCTTTCAACCTGTTGCTGTTCCCTGGGGGTCTATTATTGGCCTTTTTATCTTTTCCATATATACACTCTTTGAAATCATCAATTCACATAAACTCAATTATCATTTCTATTGCCTATATGTTGGTGATTCCTTAAGGGACATTTTATATCTAATCTAACTCGTGAACTTCAGATTTAAATGTTGAACTCGCTTCCCTAGATTACCTCCAAGCCCTTCAAATTCAACCTATCTAAAAACATAACTATTACTTCCCCTGCCAGAAGTATCTTTATCCACCTTTATGTCTTATACAAATGAATGATTACACATTTTTTTTGTAACTTACAAAGTCTAAAAAACTTGAGAAAGTCTACGAAAAAATGTATCAATTGATACATCCAACTATTCAAGTCCTTTTGAGTCTAACTAACCATCTAGCTTCTGGATGGTTGTCCCCCCGATCCCAATCCCACCCTGTGAGTAAGTTACCCTATAATAAACTGATCCATTGAGTATATGGAGCTATCTGTCTTGTTTTTTAGTCTCAAGATGCCTTGGAGGGTATTATGCTTAGTGAAATAAGTCAGACAGAGAAAGACAAATACTGTACGATATCACTTATATGTGGAATCTAAAAAATGAAACAAACTACTGAATATAAGAAAAAAATACCAGACTCACAGATATAAAGAACAAATTAGTGGTTACCAATGGGGAGAGGTAAGGGAAAAGGGCAAGACAGGGGCAGCAGATTACGAAGTACAAACTACCATGTGTAAAGTAAATAAGCTACAGGGATATATTATACAGCACAGGGAATATAGCCAATATTTTATAATAACCATAAATGGAGTATAACCGTTAAAAATTGTGAATCACTATGTTGTACAACTGAAACTTATATAATATTGTAAATCAACTATGCCTCAACAAAAATAAATAACTAAATAACACAATAATAAAAGTTACCACTTTCTCTCCACTTGAAATGATGACTGTAATGGAATAAGCCATTAGTTCTTCCGTAGAATTTGCCTCCTCATTTACATTAGATAGTGAATGTGAAAATATATTGTAAAATATGAGATACTAAATAAATGTTAAGATATTTTAAAAAAAGATGTCCTCTCAGTTTACTGTGCACTTTTTGTTCCTTCTGTCCTCCAACAGGCCCTGTACAGCTTAGCCTCTGCCTATTTCTCCATCTTCATCTTGTAAGGCACATCCTCTGATACTGTCTTCTTTGACAACACTGGCCTTCTACTGTTTCATGTTGAAGCTAATTCTCTCCTGTCTCTTTCTATTTAATATCTATTGATCTTTCAGCTCTCAACATAAGGATATTATTTTCAGGGAAGATTTTCCCCTATTACAGATTATAAAGCATCTTGTTACATAAAGCATCTGTTACAGCACTGTGGCATGTGAAATTTCATACTTATTTTGTGATCATTTTGTTAATTCTCTACCCCACTAGACTACAAGCTAAATAAATAATTTATTGCATGGACAAACAGCCAAGTAAATAACTACTTACTCACCACTGTATTTCCAACATATTGTAAAGTGTCTAGCATATGATAAATGCTTAAAAAAACTACGCTGAATGAAATAATGAAAATTAACAGTAGAGGAATTTCCCCTTTTATTGGTAGCAAATCATGCTACAGTCTAGCAAAATATTTGTCCTCACATGGTCTTCTCTATCCCATCATTCCCTTCTCCTCCTCTGGTCTATTAAATTCTTACTCATCCTTTTAATCTCAGCACAGATACCATTTCTCAGAGAAGCATTTAAAGAAGGCCACCACCACTAGATGAAAGGTCCTGCATTATGTCCTCTTAAAGTTCTGAGAATCTTCCTTCATATAGTTTATCACATTTAAAAATTTTTTACATTAGATTATATAATTTTTAAATTGCATAAAAATAAATTGATTAATCTCTTTCTCCCCTCCAGTAGAGTCTACATTCTATGAGACCAGGGATGTAATAAATATTATAGTTGAATGAAGGAAGAAGATTATCTCTTTAGTTAAGAAAGCAACTTTAGGAAGAAACATTTGGATGGTTATAAGGTAAAGTGGGCTCCTGCTAGCCAGATAGATCATCTGAATCAATCCTAGGGTAAAAATGGGGTGACAGATATGGCAGTTAGATCACTATTATATTCATAAAGATGAAAAGAGACTAAAGTACATACGAAGAAATAAGTTGTGGCCAACTCTTATACAAAATGTTTCTCAGAATTACAAGGCAAATATTAATCAAGCCCAGGAAAATGAATTTTTACATATTAGATACATAATATGCTAAACAGCCAGCCAGAAACAAGTCCTGACATTTTAAGGAAGACTGGTTTTTGAGCACCAGAGTGTTGACTATGAGTTCAACTTCTTTTTGTATTTCTCTATTATAATACCTTAAGGAGTTATTTTTTAAATTATTTTCCCCAAAATGATAAATAACATACATTGAATGAAATGTATGGAGTACCTACCATGTGTTTGATTCAATAAAAAATGTAACTGATGAGGATGCTTTTTCAGCCTTTCCCCAAAAACAAGTACTTCCCTCACCTTTATCCAGGAGGGAGGGTCTGCATCACTTCCTGAGCTTGTGGGTATCACTGGAGATTGTATGTACAGGTACTGGGTATCCACATAGCTTAAGTCAGATGGGGACTAGACCAAGTCTCAGGGCATAGTCAAGCATTAAGTCTTTGCTAGGAGGTCTCTAAGCTAGATTCTAGTTGCTGGTTATTATAAGCCACATCAAAAATTGACACAGCAAATATCATAGACCCTGGGTCTATTCAGCAAAGACCAGATAGTCAGCTGTGGCTGACTCAGTTCCTATGCAGCTGTTAGGTACTCAAACAATGCTCACACAGGAGCCTTTTGCTCTTTTTTTTTTTTTTTTTTTGGCTACTTTAGTTTCATGCTAATGACATGGAAACTTGCTACAAGATTATGCATGGTCCATCTGCCTATGTCGGTACATTCATTTCTATCTCAGATCTTGCCACATTCCTAACACTCTTTCAGTTTCCCTCCTTCTAGGATCCTCCAACCTTCTTTGCCTGCTATATTATTCCCCCCAATCTCTAGCATAAGTTAATATATTTTGGGTCTGGGGAAGTATTTATCAAAAGCCCTTGGTATAACCTTTTTAATGAATATAAGTTCCCAGAACTTCCCTTAGAAATGAATGACTTTTGGTGCTGATGGGATTTTTAGATAAATTTAATTATTTTGATTTTGATATTCAAAGGGTAGGGAGTTTTAGGCAATGGCAAATGTTCATGGGGTCTTTATTCCCCATTATCTTGGAGACTTTGAAGACAATTTTTCATTTATTTTCATCTTTGTTTTGCTATCCATAATTTCAAACTACCCTATTTCTCATCATCACACCACATCTTTAACACTATAAATGTATGTGATCAACAGCACAACCATGAACTAGCCATCTGTCAAGCTAATGGCACCTTTGCCTTGAAAAGAAATGGAAATATTTCTTATTCATTCTCTGTTCCCTCACAGACCTCTTGAACTGTCCTAATCCCCTTTTTCTGACCATTAATTCTCTAGGCAACTGATCCAACACGCTGGACCATTCCTTTTGATTTTACCTTTTTTACTACTTTTGCAGTGTGAAAATTGGAACATGACTCTTTAATAACACACACTTCTTAGATGTTGACCTTTGCCTCTTCTGACCTCTAATTTGTACTTCAGAACTAATATTTTACTCTAGATTTCCCTAGGCCTACATTGGTTATGTGGCTCTTTTTTGTTAATGATGAATACATAACAGATTAAGAGACTAAAATGCACATCATAAAACCTCATTAATTCTATGTGGCCCCAGAATACACTCTTGTTTGCTTTCCATAATCAATATTTCCAAATGCAATCAGCAGATATCATAAATAAATTTGGAGTCTATGGTGGAATAATTGTTAAAATACTGAAGAACCAACCTTCTAGCAACTTAGAATAATTCAATTCATATAAAACATTACAAATTATTTTTTAGTGGAGTCTAGATAAGGAAAGATAGCTACTCTGAGGGACCAGAAAACAAAGCTATATCTCAGAAGGATAGTCTGGGTTGAAGACAAGTTGATGTGTGTTTGTCATCAATTACTTCTGAAGAGAAAGCACTAGGATCCTAACTGTAGGCAAGGCAAGAGTTCAAGAGCTTGATGAACAGAAGAGCCAGGCAAGAATAAGTGCTCTAACAGGGAGCAAAGGAGGAAGACTTCAATTATAAACAGGGCTGCCCTGTCCAGAGCTCTCTACTTCTGTGTGCTGGCTAACTGGCATCTGGACAGCTTAGGCATGTAAAAGGCACAAGCTTGGTTTGAAAACAAAAAAGATTATTAATACTGTCCCATAAAGCCATATACAAACTATAGCTATAATAAATAACTGAACTTTTTTGGCTTGAATTACTATAGTTAAAGGTAATTGAATTGAAATATATAAGTACACACACACGTGCTCACACATACATATTTCAGAATTACCTGCATGACATAACACTGTATTAGCATCGTTACAATAACTTCTTTATCTTTTCTTCCCTGCTGGCATTTCCCATGTGGCATTTTTCTTTACCTACCACCCCCTCAATTGCTTCCAGAATCTTGGCTATTGTCTGAGACTGCTCCTTCCCAATCAGGGATTCATTCCTTCACTCTTCAGGGACAGTTCAGAATGAAATGTATTGTGGTCTGACCAGTGGTAGCTAGAGGTAAAAGAGAATGAATGGATGGATAATATTCCAAAGTCTGAATTCCAAGCAGGCAGGCAACCTCAAGTTAGTCTATCTACAGATTTCAAGGTCCCAGGGGCTATGCTCCAGTCCAGGGCAAGAGCTTCACTCTCCAGGGGTAAAGGTAGGATGAGGTTTTCTTGACATAAGTTGGTTGAAGGTAGAGCTCAGCTCTTCACAAGCATCTATCATGGTACTAATCTCTTCAAGAACCTCACTGCAGAATTCTTAGTTTCAAATTTAGAATCTTGGCAATGACATAGCAGCTGACATACCTGAAATATTAGTTTAGCACACATCAATACCAACTCTATGCTCCATGGATCAACTCACCACCTTTTCTTCAACAAAGCTGCAGCTTTCTGGTCATTAAATGTTCAGGTACAAGGGAAGGGAGTAATATTAAACATACTTTTGGAAGCAAAAAGTCATGTATATAAGCACAGATTGATGTGAGCATTGTGATTGAATAAATCATTCTAAGCATTTATTTAACTCTTTACTACTTAACCTTAAGTCCTTCCATATGTTGGAGAAATATAATTAAAAACAAAATTTCCTCCTAATCCAGAAAACTTCTCCATAAAGGTAGAAGAGAAAGGAAACAATTTTATTATTAAGTAAACACTAAACCAGGCAATTTGCTAAGAGACTGCAAAAACAGAAATAAATCTCATCCTTATATATAGCCAAGTACCCATTTACATACATGTTCTCAAAGTAAACAATAATTGGTCCTCAAGTAAGCGGACTTGACAGCACCATTTGTCACATAGTCTATCCTAATTTCATTTGATAATCAGGGTGACCATCTATGTTAGCTAATTGGCTTCATCCAAAGGAATGTAATTTTCTGATATATTTATAACAAAAGGTAGTTTTGCAACTTGGAGCAAGGGACTGGCTGACTGAAGTTAGGCTCTTACTCTCCCTCAGAAAGTGGAAGATAGAGGCACCATGTTCCTTGATGATTATGTTTCAAAGAGAGAGTTTCCAGGTCCTTGAAAAAGAGCTTCCTGGACCATAAAGCTGCAAAAAGGCTTATTTCATTTTTAAAAGACTTATATGCATCTCAAAAAGACAGAGAAAGAACTTAATTACAAATTTTCTGAAGTAAATATATTAAAACATCACTTTGTACACCTTAAATATATACAATTTTTTTATTTTAAAAAATTTAAACAACTCACTACTGGGGGGAAAAAAAGGAGACTTTTGTTTGGAGGGGGTTTGGAAGAAAAACACAGAACATTTCTAATTTGAATAGGATTAAATCTATTTTCCAGGAAAAAAATAAACAAATAAAGGGAGAGGAAAACCATAAACAAAATGAAAAGAAAACCCACAGAACGGGAGAAAATATTTGCAAACAAAGTGACTAATAAGGGATTAATCTCCAAAATATACAAACAGCTCATGCAGCTCAATATCAAAAAAAAAAAAAAAAAAAAAAACCCAATCAAAAACTGGGCAGAAGATCTAAAACAGACATTTCTACAAAGAAGACATACAGATGGCCAAAAAAGCACATCAAAATATGATCAACATTACTAATTTTCTGAGAAAATTCCATACTGTCTTCAATAGTGGTTGCACCAATTTACATTCCCACCAACAGTGCAAAAGGGTTCTCTTTTCTCCACAACCTCACTATGACTTATTATTTCTTGTCTTTTTGATAATAGCCATTCTAACAGGTGTGAGGTGATCTTATTGTGGTTTTGATTTGCATTTCCCTGATGATTAACAATGTTGAACATCTTTTCATATACCTGTTGGCCACCTGCATGTCATTTTTGGAAAAATGTCTATTCAGATATTCTGCCCATTTTTTGATTGGATTGTTGGGTTTTTTACTATTGAGTTTTATGAGTACTTTATATACTTTTGATATTAACACATTATTAGATATATGATTTGCAAATATTTTCTCTCTTTCAGTAGATTGCCTTTTCATTTTGTTGATGGTTTCCTTTGCTCTGCAGGAGATTTTTAGTTTGATATTGTCCCACTTATTTATTTTTGCTTTTGTTGCTTTTGCTCTTTGCGTCAGATTCAAAAAATCACCAAGATCTATGTCAAGGAGTTTACTGCCTATGTTTTCCTCTAAGAGTTTTATGGTTTCAGGTCTTACATTCAATAATCCATTTGAGTCAATTTTGGGGTATGATATAAGTTAATGTCCCCGTTTCATTCAATTTTCTTAACACCATTTATTGAAGAGACTTTCTTTGGCCAACTGTATATTCTTGATTCCTCTGTCATACATTAATTGACCATATATGCATAGGTTTATTCATGGGCTCTCTCTTCTGTTCCATTGATCTACAATATGTGTCTGTTTTTATGCCAATACCATATTGCTTTAATTACAATAGCTTTGTAATATAGTTTGAAATCAGAAAGCATGATGCCTCTGGCTTTGTTCTTCTTTCTCACTATTGATTTAGCTATTCAGGGTTCTTTTTTGGTTCCATACTTAGCATTGTTTGTTATATTTTTGTGAAAAATACCATTGAAAAATACATTGAATCTGTATATTGCTTTGGGTAGTATGGACATTTAACAATATTAATTCTTCCAATCCATGAGCATGAAATATCTTTCCATTTATTTGGGTCTTCTTCAGTTTCTTTATCATTGTTTCATAGTTTTTAATATACAGGTCTTTCACTTCCTTAGTTTATTTCCTAGATATTTTATTCTTTTTGATGTGATTGTAAATGAAATTATTTTATTAATTTCTCTTTATGATAGTTTGTTATTAGTGTAAAGAAATGCAACAGATTTAGGGGTATTGATTTTGTATCCTACAACTTTACTGAATTCCTTTATTAGTTCTAATAGTCTTTTGATGGTGTCTTTAGGCTTTTCTATATATAATATGTCATCTACAAATAGTGACAGTTTTACTTCTTCTTTTCCAATTTTGATTCTTTTTATTTCTTTTTCTTGCCTAAATGCTCTGGCTAGGACTTTCAATACTATGTTGAATAAAAGTGGTTAAAATAACATCCTTGTCTTGTTCCTGATCTTACAGGAAAAGCCTCCAGCTTCTCATTATTGAGTATGATGTTAGCTATAAGCTTGTCATATCTGACTTTTATTACATTGAGGTATGTTCCCTCTGTGCCCACTTTGTTGAAAGTTTTTATCATAAATCAATATTGAATTTTGTCAAAAGCTTTTTCTGCATCTATTAAGGTGATCACATGATTTTTATCCTTTTGTTAATACGGTACATCACATTGACTGATTTGCAGATGATTAGACATCCTTGCATTCCTAGAATAAATCCCACTTGATCATTTTTTATGATTCCTTTAATGTATTGCTGAATTCAATTTGTTAATACTTTGTTGAAGATTTTTACATCCATCTTCATCTGCAATATTGGCCTATAATTTTCCTTTTTTGTGGCATCCTTGTCTGGTTTTGGTATCAAGGTAATGCTGGACTCATAAAATTTGTTTGGATGAGTTTACTCCTCTTCCATTTTTTTGGAAGAGTTTGAGAAGGATTCTTATTAATTCTTCTTTGAATATATGGTAGAATTTACCAGCAAAGCCATTAGGTGCTGGCTTTGGGGAGGTTTTTATTATTGATTCATCTCCTTACTAGTAATTGGTCTGTTCATAGTTTCTATTTCATCATGATTCAGTCTTGGTGGGTGGTATGTTTTTAGGAATTTATCCCTTTCTTCTAGGTTGTCCAATTTACTGGCTTATAATTGTTCATAGCAGTCTCTTATGATATTTTGTATTTCTGTGATATCAGTTGTAACTTCTCTTTCATTTCTGATTTTATTTATTTGAGCCCTCTCTCTTTTTTCATTGGTGACTCTAGCTAAAGATTTGTCAATTTTGTTCATCTCTTCAAAGAACAAGCTCTTCATTTCATTGATCTTTTCTATCGTCTTTTTAGTCTCTATTTCATTTATTTCTGCTGTAACTTTTGTTATTTTCTTTCTTCTACTCATTTAGGGCTTCAACTGTTCTTTTTCTATTCTTTGAGATGTAAAGTTAGGTTGTTTATTTGAGGTAGGCATTTATTGCTATGAACTTCCTCATGAAAACTCCTTTTGCTGCAGCCCATAAGTTTTGTTATGTTACATTTCCATTTTCATCTGTATCAGGAATTTTTTAATTTATCTTTTGATTTCTTCCTTAACCTATTGGTTATTCAGTAGCATTTTGTTTACTCACCACATATTTGTGAATTTTCCAGTTTTCTTCGTGTAATTAATTTTTAGTTCTATACCATTGTGGTCAGAAGAAAATGCTTGTTATGATTGCAGTTTTCTTAAATTTATTAAGACTTCTTTTGTGGCCTAACATATGACCTGTCTTGGAAAATGTTCCCTGTGCACTTGAGAAGAATGTTATCTTGCTACTTTTGGATAAAATATTCTGTAATTATCCATTAAGTTTATCTGGTCTAACATGTCATTTAAGGCCAATGATTCCTTATTGATTTTCTGTCTGGATGATCTATCCATTGATGTAAGTGGAGTATTAAAATTCCCTCTATTATTGTATTATTTCCTATATTATTGTATTGTTGCCTGTTTCTCCCTTTAGGCCTGTTAACATTTGCTTCATATATTTAGGTGCTCCTATGTTTGGTGCATAAATATTTATGAATGTTATATCCTCTTGTTGAATTGATTCCTTTATCTTTATGTGATGTCCTTCTTTGTCTCATACAGTCTTTGCTTTGAAGTCTATTTTGTCTGATCTAAGTATAGCTAGTCCATATTTCTTTTGGTTTCCATTTGCATGGAATATCCTTTTCTATCCCTTCACTTTCAGTCTGTGTGTGTCCTTACATCTAAAGTGTGTGCCTTGGAACACTCTATGACATAAATCACAGCAAGATCCTTTTTGACCCACCTCCTAGAGAAATGGAAATAAAAACAAAAATAAACAAATGGGACCTAATGAAACTTCAAAGCTTTTGCACAGCAAAGGAAACCATAAACAAGACCAAAAGACAACCCTCAGAATGGGAGAAAATATTTGCAAATGAAGCAACTGACAAAGGATTAATTTCCAAAATTTACAAGCAGCTCATGCAGCTCAATAACAAAAAAACAAACAACCCAATCCAAAAATGGGCAGAAGACCTAACTAGACATTTCTCCAAAGAAGATATACAGACTGCCAACAAACACATGAAAGAATGCTCAACATCATTAATCATTAGGGAAATGCAAATCAAAACTACAATGAAATATCATCTCACACCAGTCAGAATGGCTATCATCAAAAAATCTAGAAACAATAAATGCTGGAGAGGGTGTGAAGAAAAGGGAACACTCTTGCACTGCTTGTGGGAATGTGAATTGGTACAGCCACTATGGAGAACAGTATGGAGGTTCCTTAAAAAACTACAAATAGAACTACCATATGACCCAGCAATTCCACTACTGGGCATATACCCTGAGGAAACCATAGTTCAAAAAGAGTCACGTACCAAAATGTTCATTGCAGCTCTATTTACAATAGCTCGGAGATGGAAACAACTTAAGTGCCCATCATCGGATGAATGGATAAAGAAGATGTTGCACATATATACAATGGAATATTACTCAGCGATAAGAAGAAACGAAATTGAGCTATTTGTAATGAAGTGGATAGACCTAGAGTCTGTCATACAGAGTGAAGTAAGTCAGAAAGAGAAAGACAAATACCGTATGCTAACACATATATATGGAATTCAAGAAAAAAAAATGTCATGAAGAACCTAGGGGTAAGACAGGAATAAAGACACAGACCTACTGGAGAACAGACTTGAGGATATGGGGACGGGGAAGGGTGAGCTGTGACAAAGTAAGAGAGAGGCATGGACATATATACACTACCAAACGTAAGGTGGATAGCTAGTGGGAAGCAGCCGCATGGCACAGGGAGATCAGCTCAGTGCTTTGTGACGCCTGGAGGGGTGGGATAGGGAGGGTGGGAGGGAGGGAGACGCAAGAGGGAAGAGATATGGGAACATATGTATATGTATAACTGATTCACTTTGTTATAAAGCAGAAACTAACACACCATTGTAAAGCAATTATACCCCAATAAAGATGTTTAAAAAAAAAATAAAGTGTGTGCCTTGTAGGCAACAGATAGATGGGTCTCGATTTTTTAATCCATTCAGCCACTTTATGTCTTTTGATGAGAGAATTCAGTCCACTTACATGTAAAGTAAAGATTGATAGGTGTGTGCTTATTGCCATTTTATTAATTGTTTTCTAGCTGTTTTTGTAGTTCCTCTCTGATCCTTTCTTCTTTTCTTGCTCTCTTACTTTGTGGTTTGACAGCTGTCTTTAGTGATCTGCTTATCTATTCCTCTCTCTTTATCTTTTGTGTATTTACTATAGGTTTTTGCTTTGTGGTTAGCATAAGGCTTATGTATAACAATGTATATCTATAACAGCCTATTTTAAGTTGATGACAACTTAAGTTTGATCCCATTCTACTCAACATTTTTACTCTCTCTGCACATTTTATGTTTTTGATATTTTAAATATTTCATCTTGTGTTTACTTTAATTATTGTAAACATAGTTATTTTTACTACTTTCTTCTTTTAACCTTCACATTAAATTTATAAGTAATTAGTCCCCTACCTTTACTATATATTTATTTTTCCAGTAAGATTTATTCTTTCATATGTGTTCTTATTTACTAATTAGCACTATTTTTTTTTTCAGCTTAAAGAAGCCCCTTTAACATTCCTTATAATGTTGGTTTAGTGGTGAGGAACTCCTTTAGCTTTTGTTTGTCTGGAAAACTCCTTATTTCTCCTTCAATTCTGAATGGTAAATTTGCTGGGTAGAGTATTCTTGGTGTAAGTTTTTTTTTTTTTTTCTTTTGGAACTTTGAATTATATTGTGTCACTTCCTTATGGTCTGCAAATTTTGTGCTTAAAGATCTTCTGAGAGCCTTATGGGGGCTTCCTTATACATAACAAGTTTTTCTCTTGTTGCTTTTAATCTTCTCTCCTTGCCTTTACTTTTGACATTTTAATTATAATGTAGCTTTTTGTGGGTATTTTGGGGTTCATCTTATTTAGAACTCTCTGGGCTTCCTGAATCTGCATGTGTTTCCTTCTCCAGGTTAGGGAAGTTTTCAGCCATTATTTCCTCAAATAAAATTTCTGCTCCTTTCTCTCTCTCTTCTCCTTCTGAGAGCCCTGTAATGTGAATGTTAATTTGTTTTATGTTGTCCCATAAGTTCTTTAATCTATCTTCACTTTGTTTTCATTCTCTTTTCTTCCTGCTCCTTTGATTTGGTGAGTTCCACTGCCTTGTCTTCAAGTTGATTGATCCTTTCTTCTGCTTCATCTAGTCTGATGTTGAACCCTTTCTAGTGTATTTTTTAGTTCAATTATAATATTCTTCAACTCTGTGACTTCCATTTGGTACTTTCTTATATTTTCTGTCTCTTTGTTGAAGTTCTCACTGTGTTCATCCATTCTTCTCCCCAGTTCAATGGACATCTTTATTACCATGACTTTGAACACTTTATTAGGTAAATTACTTATCTCCATTTCATTAAGGTTTTTCTGAGGTTTTATCTTGAGTTCCGGTTCAAGATGGAGATGTTCAGCTTAAAGAAGCCCCTTTAACATTCCTTATAATGTTGGTTTAGTGGTGAGGAGCTCACCTCCTTTTATGGACACAATGAATCCGAGTCTACACCTACATATGGAACATCCTCTTAAAAACAACCCCTAAAAACTGGCTAAATGGTGACTACACATCAGGCAAATGAGAAGAAAACCACATCAGAGTTGGTAGGAAAGAGTGGGACACAATCTCATCATAAATCCCACCTCTAGAGCAGCAACCCATTCAAAACCTAGGAGGGAACTCAAAACCTGGAGCTTCTCCCTGAGGAGTGGAGGATTCAAACTTACATTGGGCACTCTAACTTTTAAGACATGCTCTTGAGAGATGAACCTCTAAAACATCTAATTTTGAAAACCAATGTGTCCTGAGACCCACAAGATGGCAGTGATGTAAGAAACACCTCTCACAGGGCTCTCAAATTCACCAGCCCCAGGGCCCAGCTCAGAACAGTCAGTCGTGCCCAGACTTAAAGTGAAAGAGGCTCACCTGCTTATATTAAAACCTCAACCTGAGGGGCAGGCATCTAATTTAACACATACATCTAGGAGCCTGCTGGAACACTCTCCAGGGAAGGAGACTGGCAGGCGCCATATTTGCATTCTCCCTTTGCTGTGCTCCACAGCACCAGTATCTCCCAGAAGGGACCTTTACACATGTCTGGTGCCTTGATTTTTGTGGCTGCTTCCCAGAAAATGTCCGTCTGTAGGAAGGCTAGTGATTTAATGACTTCTCTTGGTCTCATCTAGCTATAAAACATGTTATATAATTTTTAACCTTCTTCCAATCAAAGCCTAGCCTAAGAAGACTCTGTGTGGAGAATCCATGGGTTAATCTATTTGTTCAATAAATATTCATTAATCACCTACCATGTGCCATGCAAGTAAGCACTGGGCAATAAATAGACAACTTTCCTGACTCAATGGAGCAGACACTGTGTTTAGCTGAGAGACAGGCAGACCCCACAGGGACTTTGGGCTGTATAGAGTTTGAGTTTTATTCTAAAAACAATGGGAAATCCTTTAGGAATTTTAAGCAAGAAAAATATCTGATTTATAATTTAAAAATCTACTTGTAGCAGATATGGATATCTAACAATTACTATTGATGAAGAATATGAGACAGCTGTCTTGCTCAAGTGACATAAGAGATACTTGTACTTCTTCACCATCCATGTCTAATCCTGTACTACTTGCTTTATATTTTTAAAATATAACTTCTTGTATTCAACCCCACTGCTGCTGGCTTGGCCCAAGGTCTCAGAATCTGTCTCACTAATTTTTTAAATAGGGTCCAAACTTGTTTTACCTCAAAGGGAATTTTTGTCACACCACATCTCTCCTTAAAACCATTCAATGTATCTCTAATATTTAGAGCAACCATAAATCCTGGTTTGCCCATTCTCAGTTTATAACTTTTATCCCAGGGTAATTATTAATAGCACCAACTCTCACTCTCAAAATTTTCCTAGTTTGAATGATAACACATAGCAACTCTAATACTTTTAAAACCACACTCTTCAGCAAGTCATATGAGTCACTCTGAGACCTACGTTCTTCCACCCTTGATTGCCTCCACCCTCCACCCTATATTTTCCTGGCATGCTTAGAAAATGCAGTAGTATTATGCATTATGTGTTCTGCTTTCAGTGTCTTTGCACATGGTCTGTATACTTCCCTACTTCTTCCCACAGCTAGCTTCTGTATGATCTTCAAATTTCAGAATGGGTTCTATCCTGCCCCCAGCTTAGGTTATGTAATTCTTCTAGTAATACCATAGCTCTCTGTATTCTCAATAACTACCATAAAGCATGAAATGTTTGTTAAAAGTAGCTAAGAAGGGAGGAATGCAGGCAGGCAGGCAAGCAAGAAGGAAAGAATGAAAGAAAGAAGGAAGAAAAGAAGAATAACTCATCTCACACATCAGAGGTGCTTAATAAATTTGGGCTATCATTAACATATAGGCTTTCCTCTAACCTAATTACCATATACATTATAAAAATATTTATCAAGCTCTAGTCTAAAAATATTTACTTGATCACTGATATTTTGTCTTATTCTTAGAGACCTGTAATATAATTGATGAGATTGCTTCCTTTCCTTTTATAGATAAAGAAACTGAGACTTCCTCCCAAACCTTCTAATTGCTTTTAAGCAGCACTTTTTCATCATTATTGGATTAAAACCAAGGTATACCTAGGATACAGCTATGGATTCTTTTTTATTATTATTATTTTCTGATGAATTATAACTGATTACAAGCTGCAGTTTCTCAATTTACATTATCACAGATTTTTCACTCATATACTTTTTAGTCAAATCTCATTTCCCAGAGATGGTTGAATTTATTTCATAGGTTTGTACATTCATGTTAAAGTGTGGATATCTGATATTAGAGAAGAGCTACTGACTGTATTATGTCAAAGAGTAACGGAAATGAAGAATGGTTAATATAAGGCTAAAATTTTCCAGGAAGCTGTGCTGATTATTTTGCATTTCCCCTATACCTCTCCAAGATTTATTCTCTGCCTTTCTCTGCCCTTCACTTTCCCTAGGAGGCTGACATACCTGTACGCTATCTCCTAGACTCCCCTGCCAAAGGTCTTCCAGTTGGGTTTGGACACTAGTAGCAGAGGCAGGTATTCTGAAGTCAAGACCGCAGTATTTCTTCACCGCTCCTTTTCTTAGTCTTTCTTAGTCTGCTCCTTTTCTTAGTCTTACCCAGTATATGTAACTTTTTCATTAAAGTCTCTTCATTTGGAATACTTGGGATGAATTCTGTTTTCCTAACGGGACCCTGATTGAAACAGACACATTGTCTTTAATTTGTGCTAATAATCAAAATTTAATCATTGAAATTTATGACATCTCTAACATAGAAAGTATATTAAGTATAATTATATCTGGCAGGAAATAATAAAATACTTGGTTCAAAAGCCTTAAATTAATCAGGGTTTTTTTTTTAATTTTTATATAAGAAGAAGTCTGGAGCTAAATGGCTACTGATATTCATTTTAGACTCCACAGTGTACACTCTGATATATCCTTGACTCAGCCTTTATTTCAGGATCACATGATGGCTGCTCTAGCTCCATCTGTCACATCTTCAGTCAAACAGAAAACAAAGGGAGAAGAAAGGCAATAGCAGCTGTGTCCTTCTTGGTCAAAACTTAGTTTACTGGAGGCTGCTCTCAGCAAGACTTATGCTTATAGTGTTTCTTATGGGCTGAATTTTGTCCCTCAAAATTGATATGTTGACGCCCTCACCCCCCCACTATTTCATAATGTGACTATGTTGGAAATGGGACGATTAAGAAGGTAATTAAGTTTAAATGAAGTCATATGGATTGGCCCTAATCAAATCTGATTGGTGTCCTTATAAGAAGAGAAAATTAGGACACACAAAAGAGATACCAGGGATATGCGTGCACAGAGGAAAGACCATGTGAGGACACAGAAATGTTTCTTTCACCACTCCTTTTCAACATTGTACCAGAAGTCCTAGCTAATAAAATAAGAATAGAAATTAAAAATATACAAATTGGGATTTAAGAATAAAACTGGCTATTTGGGGGCTGTTTTTTTGTGGGGTTTTTTTTGGGGGGGTGTTTCTTGCAAATGGCATGATATCTATGTAGAAAATCCCAAATAGTCAACAACAACAAAAATCCTATAAGCAATTATAGCGACGTTTAAGATACAACGTTAATACACAGAAGTTCATTGCTTTCCTAGATATCAACCATGGAAAACTGAAACCTGAAATGAAAAACACAACACAATGGCCAAAATCCAGAGCACTGGCTACACTAAATGCTAGCAAGATGTGCGGCAACAGGAGCTCTTACTCATTGTTAGTGGAAACGAAAAATGGTACAGTCACTTTGGAAGACAGATTGGCAGTTTCTTATAAAACTAAACATACTTTTACTATATGATCCCACAATCACGCTCCTTGATATTTAAAAGGAGCTGAAAACTTATGTCTAAACAAAAACCTGCACATAGATGTTTATAGAAACTTATTCATAATTGTCAAAACTTGGAAGCAACCAGATGTCCTTCAGTAGGTAAACAGATAAACAAACTGTGGTACATTCAGAAAATAAAATATTATCCAGCACTAAAAAGAAACGAGCCATGAAAAGAAATGGAGGAAACTTAAATGCATATTACTAAGTGAAAGAAGCCAATCCGAAAAGGCTGCATACAGTATGATTCCTACTGTATGACATTCTGGGAAAGGCAAAATTGGAGACAAATAGGCAGAGCACAGAGAATTTTTAGGGCAGTGGAACTACTCTGTATGATAGTACAATGGTGTATACATATCATTATATATGTATCTAAACCTACAGAATGTACCATAGCAAGAGTGAACCCCAGCGTAAGCTATGGACTCTGGGTGATAATGATGTGACAATGTAGCTTCATCAGTTGTAACAAATGTACCACTCTGTTGGGGCATGTTGATAATGAGGGAGGAGGTATATATTTTGGGGCAGGAGGTATATGGGAACTCTCTGTACCCTCCACTCAATTTTGCTGTGAACCTCAAGCTGCTCTAAAAAATTGTCTATTAAAAACTACCATTTATATGGTCATGAAAATGAAGTACTTAGGAACAAATCTAATAAAAATATGTTCAGGATCTATATGTGAAAGACCTAGAAAGTGATATTGAAGAAGAACAAAGTGAAAAGACTGATACTACATGACTTTAAGCCTTAAAATAAAGCTACAATAACCGAAACAGGGTGGTTTTGGTGAAGGAATAGACAAATAGGTCATTAGAACAGAACAGAGAGCCAGAAGTAGACCGGCCAAACACAGCCAACTGAATCTTTGACAAAGGAGAAAAGGTAATTCAATGGAAAAAGATAGTCTTTTCAACAAATTGTGCTGGAACAAATGGACATCCACGTGCAAAAATGAATATAAACACCACTGTGAATATTGATGAGGCTAGAAAAATAGGCAGTGGCAAGCCCTTTTAATACTGCAAACAACTATTAGCCTTGTGTATGAATATAGTTCCTATTTATATTATCATTATCAATTTCAGAATTAAAGCAGTTCCAGTCCTTGGAAAAATGACATGACATTATGGAATGAACTAGGATTTTGTGATACCTAAATTATGTCATTTATTAAATCTTTGGTACTAGAAATATTACTTAATATCCCTGAGTAATGTTTCCTCATCTATAAAATGGAAATAAAGACAGTGCCTTCCCTTTCTGACATGTTTATAGAGGTATTATTAAATAATGCATGTGAAACAATAACCATATCATAAACACCTATTTGTATTAGGTGAAGCTAAGGAAACAGTGATACAAATTTAAAACCAGATAGGCTTAAAAAATATTATCAGTGATAATGTATCACTAAGGACCTCCCACAAAAAATAGCACTTGAGAAATATTTACTGGTGTACTAGACTGGTACATCAAGTTTTGTTTTGTTTTGTTTCCCCTTATTAAATAATATTCTTTTAAAATATATTCAGTATTTATGATGTATGATTAGATTATGATTCAGAGTTATTCAGTGCCTCATTGGTGCCACTTACTTGGAAACAGGGTATTTTCCTGCCTCTTGACATTGGATCTGACTTACTTTGGGCAATGGAATCCTAGTGGACATGACAGAGCCAAAGGCTTGGAAAGTGACTTCAATATTGGTCCTGTCTTTTTGATCCCCAAATCTCCCTGAGAACATGATCTGGCTAGCCCACTGGTTCAAGAAAGTTGAGAGACACTGGAGCAGACCCTCAGAGCTGCACCCTGAAGCAGAATATATGTCACTGCAATCTAGATCAGCCAATACCCATCTAATCCCCAGCTCTCAGCCCAGCTGAGATCAACAGAATTGTTCAAGTTGACCTGGAGATGCATGATAAATAAATGGTATGGACCGCTGAGATGTTGTGGGTCTTTGTTATCTCTCATTGTTGTGGCAATTTGCTTCCTAATATACCATGTATCTCATTTTACTTATTTCCCTTCTAGGAAGCTCAGAGCCAGGTTTAAAACTCAGTTGTGCCCTTAAGTAGTCTGAATATGTGGACATTTATTTGAAAGGGTTTCAAGTTTTAAATTTTATATGCACTTCCACTTATTTGGATTCTATATTTCTATTTATAATTTATCACTCTTTTTTTTCTGCTTATGTTTTATTCTAAGCTTTCCCATGCTTTTAAGAATAAGACAGAGTATAAGTAATAAAATATTGAACAATTACTATGTGCCAGGAATTGTAAATATGGATAAACTGCCTTCCCTGTTGTTGAGGATGCTATAGTCTTATAAAGGAAATAGATATCCAGCAATAGATGTAATAACAATATAATATAATAGGTATAATATAACATAATAGCAATATGTATAATATGTATTGAATATATAAAGTTATATAGAAAATATTCTGACAAAACATAGGAAGGAGCTATTAATAATCATCCAAAGAGTGGTGAAGTCAGACCAGATAGGTTTCACAGAGTAATATTTGAGCTTGGTATTGAAAGATAAGAATTTCACTAAACATGGAATTGAAAAGGGTTTGTATCGAAATATATGAGGTAATTTGGTGCACCTATAGTGTAAAATGTGAAGCAAAAAGGGACAAAAATTTGTGAAAGTTTGTCTACTATGTTAAAGTGTTTGATGTCATATCTGATGAAATGGGTAATGCCAAAAGAGAAATGGAAATTATAAGAAAAAAAATTAAAAACAGAAATGAAGAATGCCTCCTACAGGCTCATCATTAGACTCAACATAGATGAAGAAAGAATCAGTGAATTTGAAGTTAGGTCAATAGAAATTTTCCAACCTGAAACTCAAAAAGGACAATAATGGAAAAGAAAAGAAAAACAGAATAAAACATTCAAGAACTGTGGGACACTATCAAGAGCTGTAACATATCTGAAGGTGATAAGGATTTGCCTTCATTTTTTTAAGAAAAAGAATACAAATGTTTTATGGCTTTATAAGAGTCTTAAAATTCACTCCATAAGAAGATATGGAAGAGACCATCATTCCTACTTCAGTCATTTAATATACATTTATTTATACAGGAACACATATATAAAGCCAGAATTTTCCTTTAAATTAATAAAAATGAAAATTTAAATAATGAAAGTACTAATTGCAATAATAATACATGCAGACTTTATTTTAGTATGCTTTTGCATCACTGACATTTAAGGAATAGACCTGAGAAGGACTTTTTCTGTAATTTAGTTTTCCAAGTCAGGCACAACGTACTGAATTTTATCCTTGGCATTTGTCCAGAGTTTCATGAAATGCCTGAATCTGAAACTAGTACAGAAACGAGAGAATTAAATAGTGGGCAATCGTATGTTTGGTTTGAATCTTTCTTGGCAGATTCCCTCTCATTTGGTTTTTCACATCCTCAGCAATAACTCATTACTTAACAATAACAAAGATTGATCAGGTTTACTTGTAAAGCAAAATTTACAAATGGGCTAGAATAGGCTTCCTTTTGCTGCTGTTTTCCTTAGATCACATTGTCAGTATGTATTTCTGGATAGTAGTGATGAGAATATTAGCCTTGATATTTTACCACTTAATAGCTCTTTGCACATCAGCATCAGGTATGTTGGGAATATCTTCAACACAACTGTAATTGCAATACATTTACCTGAGCCTTTTTGCTCATGAAGGAAGGGAGGACATTACAAAGAGCTAGTTAAAACCTGATGCTAGAGTACAAGTTCTGAGAGATTGCATCAGAGAGGAGCATCTTCCCAGAGCTGAAAATTAATCGCAAGGGATATCAAGTCCTTATCATGCCACAACAAGTTCAAAAGCCAGGAGGAGAAATAGAGAAGCAACTTGAGAGTGATGTTGTGCATCAGACAGAAAGGCAGAGAGTCTGGGGTAATGGCTGAGAAGAATCTAATGGCAGCCACTGCTAACATACTACAGGTGGGTATACAGTAAGTGCATGAGGGTTTTGAACTGCCTTTAGCATGAGAGTGTATCTATCTCAGCATTAATCTAAAACTCATTTTACATATTCTCTATAGATCAGGGGTCCCTAACCCCCAGGCCACAGACTGGTACTGGTCCACGGTCTGTTTAGGAACCAGGCCGCACAGCAGGAGGTGAGCAGCGGGTGAGCGAGGAAAGCTTCATCTGCCGTTCTCCTTCGCTCCCCGTCACTCGCACTACCACCTGAACCACCCCCTGCGCCCACCCCCACCCTCCCACTGTGGAAAAACTGTCTTCGATGAAATCAGTCCCTGGTGCCAAAAAGGTTGGGGACCACTGCTATAGATGATGGTGGTCTTGAGCCTATAACATCCTTGATGGTAAAATGTCTTCATTACTTTTTTAAACAAGTTTCTTCTAACATACACACACACGCATATATCTTCTCTACTCCTAGGGTAGTATTCTGTACAGTTCTCTTATAGACGTACTTACAGCTTTGCACAAGAGCATCGATGTATCATGCAGTTCTGAGCAAATGAGCTGAGAAAAACTAAGGATTATTTTTACTATTAGAGAATCATTAGAGCAAAGAACTTACTAAACATAGTATTGGGTTCCTAAATGACTCTTACATTTACTTCTTAATAGTTCAGTCTTTTACTGGAGTAGTCCAATAGCAAAACCATTCACAATTTTCAAGACTATATTCTGAACTTTTTTTATTATGTTCTTTAGATTCAGTGCTCTCTTCATAACTGTTTCTATAATCTACAGACTAGTCTCCATCTTTTGATGACCTATATATTATGCAATAAAACTTTTCTTTATTTTTCAATCTATCTACTATTTCTGTATTTTTAAACTCTTCTAGTTTAAACGGAAAGAACACTGAACTTGGAGTAAAAGCATCTGAGTATAGATATTAGTTCTGTTATTTTATATTTATGTGACCTTGGGAAATATCTTGAATGCTTCAATGCCTTAGATTCAGTTTTCTGACATCAAAAATAAAATTACAAACATGTACTTAGCTCATAGAGTTGTTTTGAAATTAAATTAGATAGTATAAGTGAAAGTTCCAGGCATACATTGAGTGCTCAATAAATATTTGTTACCATTTAGTTGTGAGCTCTCATTGCCCTTAACATTGCTTCTGACATATTTAGAGCCATTATAACATTAAAGTCCTTACTCAGACAAGGCTGAACTGAGCTATAAATTCACTGAGGAGTTCATATTTTTCCAAGGAACAAATCCAAAACTCTTCTTCAAAATTGTAACTATTCATGGGTACGAGGACTGCTTAAGATAATGGTGAAATTTAGACAAAATTCCTCCAAAGAACAATGATTTTCTTATAAGGGAAAGACAGAGGGAAAGGTGCTACCCCCGAAACCATCCATCTACCCACTATCTATTCACCTGCACTTTCTCTTCTTTCCCATCACACTTACCCTTCTTCCTTCCTTCTACCCTCTATTCCCCTACTCACATTTTTTTCTATGTCTGCAGCCTCTATATTCACACATAGAGCTCTATGAATTTCAAAATCCAAGGTCTCAGCAAATACTACAACAAATGCTACAGTCCCTTGCTACTCCAGGTGCAGTCCATGAATGATCTGCCTTGTCACAGCCCTGAAGCTTGTTAGAATGCAGAATCTAAGATCCCACCCCAGACACATGGAACCATGTCCTGCATTTTAACAGGACTCCCAAGTGATTCTTAGGTACATTAAAGTGTGAGAAGCATTGGTATAGCCAATAGTTCTCTACTCTGGCTGCACATTAGACTTACTTGGAGAACTTGTAAAAATTTATGTGTCCAATCCTTGCCTTCGCAAAAGATTCTAATCTAATTAGTATGCTATGTGGTCTGAGCTTTACTAGTTTGTAAAAGCTCCCAGGTGATTCTTATGTGCTGCCATGTTTGAGAGTCTTTTTCCCACTCCAGTCATGTTTTAACACAGTAATACTTTTAAAACTTCATCTCTGTAATCAGTAAGCATTTATACATTAAAACAGCTTTACTACTCATTTAGCAACACTAAAAGGCTATACAAAGAGATGCTAAAAAACACTTCCTATGTTATTTCTTGCAATGGCATGCAGACATACAATGATCTCAAAATTAAAAATTTAAATTACAAAAATTTAAATACGTATAGACATACACATTTGGTTTTGTGTCAAAATGTATAAATAAAATCTTTTATATAAAAAAATCTTCATCTAAAAACTCAGTCCACATATCTCCCATATACATTTATAATTAATAAATAAAAGTTGCATTATAAGACACAGAGGATTCCAAATGAAATGTGAAAGCTGCTCTTCTCCAACCGATTTATCTTCCCAAAGGTACTAACTATTAGTATTTACTTTTATCTTCTAGAAACATTTTAATACCACATGGATAGATTCGTTTTTATTTCCACAGACCAGAATTACACTATACATTGTGTTCTTTACATTGTTGTTTTCCTGTAGTATATATTAGAAATCCTTCCTTTTCAGTATATACCTTATTCTTTTCAATAACATGTTGTTCAGTTCTCTGTTGATTGAGGTTCTGGTTGTATCTAGATCTTTTGGATGTCTTTTTATTTCTCTGTTTGTGGTTATTGATTATTTTTCTATATCACAACATTAAATGAATATTCCTATACATATATCTTGGCACAATTGTGTGAGGGTATCTAGGAGGTATATTTTAGGTGGTATAATTCCCACAACAAAAGGTATGGGCAGTTTTAATTTATATGTGTGTTACCAAGTTGATACTAATGAGGTCCATGTCTATCCTCTTAGCACCAATACATGCTTCTGCATAATTCTGTCCTCACCAGCTCAAGATATTATCAAACCTTGTAATTTTTGTCAACATGAAAAAAAATGAGATTCTATAGTTGTTTTAATGTATTGCATTTCTTTTTATATGAAAAGGTCAAACATCTTTTCATATGTTTATTGGTGCCTTCTGTTCTTGTCGACTATACCCTTTTCTGACTTTCATGTTTGACCCAGATGGATTAATTTCAGAAATCAGAAGCTCATGAGCAATTCTTCTTTTACTTTGCTGATGTATTAGAAAAGAACACTAGAGAAAAGAATGAGGGCAGAGAAAGGGGCCAATAGCAGGCACCATGCCAACCTATACAGAAGCATATAGAGTATTTCATGGTTCTCAGAGGTAGATCATTCAGATCTCTGATAATTGGTTGATTGCCAGCAGAGTCTGAAGCAGAAGCTAGAGAAAGTCTGCAAGGGAACAGAGGAGGGTTATGAGGCTTGCCAAATCCAGCTCTATTGTCTTTGAGACAAGGATTCTGCATCAGTTCCTACACCACACTAGGTATGAAATAGCCTTTCACCAATAGGTCATCCTGCCTGAGAAAATGGCAAGCACGCCTAAGAGAAAACCCAAGGATGGAAAAGGCCTAGTTAGAGGTTGAGATTCCCAAGACAAAGCCAGAGAAAAATGACTAGTGCCAAAATTCGCTGACATAGGTCTAGATTGGGAATTTCATTCACCTTTTAGCAATGGTTGGCAAATCTTCATCTCTAATAGCCTGCCCAAAGGGAAGAGACAGGGTGACTCTACTAAAAATATTTCTATCCCATGCTACATCCCGAATGGATTATTGGATATTAGTAAGGATCTTTTCAAAGAATTTTGAGAACTTAACTAAAGAAAAAGTAAGCAGAAGTACCAGTTTAAACCTAATCATCCTTTCTTGAAAGTATATACGCCTGCTGTACAGTAGAAACTAACACAACATTGTAAAGCATTTATACTCCAATAAAGATGTGAAAAAAAAGTATATATGCCCAAAGAATTATAAAGATTAAAAAAAAAAAAAACGCACAAGGAGGTTGACTTAATAAAGCCACAGTCACTGAAAAGGCAGAGAGATTCCAAATATAACATTTCCCATTCTAAATGTATTTTCTAGCCCAGTTCCTACTGTAAGTAAATCTAAATTCCATGAGAGAGCAATAAATAAAAGCTGAAAGAGCTAGTTTATAAAAATCCCTGTAAATAATTAGGGCACATGTTACACTTTATGAACTTGAAAATGTACTTTTATGAAAGCTTTTGCTTCTGAAGGGGGAACATCCTCTCTTACTTTGTTGTTGTTGTTTACTTTTTGGGTTTTTTTTTTTTTTTTTTTTTTTGCTCAGAGTACCCAAAGCTGTTCTGTCACCCTGACCTCACCATAGTAGGAGAATCCCCCAAGAAAAGACCAGCAGTGCAGAAGGCTTGAGGCAGTAATTACAGTGTCCCTCCAGAAGAGGTGGCACATTGTGGAAGTGAGCTCATAGCCAGAAGAAAGAGACAAAAAGTTAGGTGGTACCCAACATTAGTATGGCACCAGAGGGGACACAGCTCACCTGTGAGTACTGGAGGGTGAGAGAAAGCAAACTAGCCTGGCTTAGGGGGCAGAGGCAGGACCGCTGGAGTCCAGGCAGGCAAGGGAACAAGGAAAATGACAGATGCCATGTGACAGCAGGCCAGACTTGGCAATAAGCACATCTGATACATATGCCCAGGAGGTTACAGAAATGATCATGGAACAAAGGGAAGGCGGGATTCTGCACTAGCAGGTGAAGCATGAACCAGTAAAATAAAACCTATTTCTTATTACCATATTGCCAGGGTGTACTAAGAAAATACATATACACGTATATATTTATGTATAACCAGAATGTTTAACAATATTTTTAAAAATATGGCTCATATGATAAAATACCATGCAGTCATTTTGAGTAAGTTTTTAAATAAATATTTAAAGAGCTTAGGATAAAGTTAAACTGTAAGGAGGAAAAGAAGAATATTAAATTGTCTATATAGTGTGGTTCAAATATTTATTAAAGAAATATACAGAGATATAAAAAATACCAAAATATTAATGCTACTATTTTATCATAGCAGAATTTTGTTTGCTATTGTGTTTGTTAGCATTCTAAAACAATAAATATAATGACACTAAAAGACTAAATGTAAAGAGCTGGGCAGACAAGCGTAAACAGTGCTATGATTAGTATTCTCACCTAATTCTTATACCTTTTTATGTATTTGTCTCATAATTACTTTATGTAAAATGATAAAAAGTTAAAGCAAAAAACAGCGGCAACAACTGTGCAATATGTACTTTTAAAACAGACTTTAATGTTATTCAGAAAACTGTTAATGAAGCTTATCTCTGGATGGAAGTGTTACAGGTAATTTTTTTTTTTTTTTCGGTATGTGGGCCTCTCACTGTTGTGGCCTCTCCTGTTGCGGAGCACAGGCTCCGGATGCGCAGGCTCAACGGCCATGGCTCACGGGCCCAGCTGCTCCGCGGCATGTGGGATCCTCCTGGACCAGGGCACGAACCCGTGTCCCCTGCGTCGGCAGGCGGACTCTCAACCACTGAGCCACCAAGGAAGCCCCACAGGTAATTTTTTTCAATAGTTTTCTTCTCATTTTCTTTCTTCCTCTTTTTTCTCCTCCTCCTCCTCTTTCTTCTCTTCCCCTTCCTTCCCTCTTCTTCTTACAATTAATCAGAAAAGTAAATGTTATTAATTCCTTTAAATGTATCTACACTTTTACTTCATGAATATGTTTCTGCCTGGTGTCTTTCTGTGCCATTGTGGAAAGCAAAAATACCATATTTTTTCAAAGCAAATTTGAGTCTCATCCATACCATGAAGTGTCCCAGGTGACTACTCTTCCCTCCATCTCACACAACACTCCTGAAAAGATCTGGCATGTAGACCATGATTTGTTGTGTCCTACATTGACACTACAATATACGCCCTAAGAACAGAGTCCTTCACTCAATCTCCTAAGTTCATGGAATACAGTAGCTGCTTAATATTAATTGCGTAATTAATATTTTTGAATGCTCATCACATGTCCTCTCTTGATTCCATTATAATAAGTGATGATTTCCGAATTCCTTTCACCAGCCCAGACTCATTCCCTGAGCTTCAGCACCACCTGTACAACAGCTTGTCCAGTACCTGCATTTGGATGTCCCATGGTCCCCTCAAATCCACATAGCTGAACGGAGCTCATGATCCTCCCCAAACACCTGTCTCTCTCCACTACTCGAGTTGATGGTGTTGCCATTCATCCACTTACCACCCCAGACTCTCTCCTTTCACTTTACCCCCATCCATGAGCAAACCCTGATGATTCGGACTATTAAATATACCTGAGTCAATTACATCTCAGTAAAACTGGAAAAAATTTTTTAAATTAAACAAAAATATTGTTGAGTGCTCGACAGATGCTGTTGACCCTAGGTTAACCACCTTAACACCAGAATATTTAAAATATTGATTAAGAGAAAACCTATATATCTTTCTCCTACTGATCTAAATTTAGTATTTTTAAAACACTTACCAGGTCATTTTCCAATTAAGAAAATATTAAGAAGACAATAAACAAGACATGTCTATCGAATTCCACAGTTCTTGCCACCCCCATACCTCAGAGGACAGGGCAGTGTTTCTGGATTCCAAGATCATCAAGTCCACTTTAGTTTTCTCTCCAAATCCCACATTTTATGGGGAATGGGTATTTTATTAAAACATTCAGCAGTGAAGTATTTCTGCAGATCAAATGTTGATTTTGCATGCATTTATTTACTCACAATCGACTCACATTAAGTCTGCAAGTCCTGTTTATTGTCTTCTTAATATCTTTCATATCCATTCCCATCTCTATCACTGTCATTTGCCCAGATTACCGTAATATTTTCTCAGACCTCAATTGCATTACTGCACCTTTAATCTCCTTCATAATTTGATCAGAACGGCAGAAGGGGCTTTCAAATATGCAAATCTGGTCTTTTCACTTTGGTTTTTAAAAATCCTTCAGTAGTTCTTTGTTTACAGGATAAAATTTAAATTTCTAATTTTACTGAACAAGACTGTCATGATCTGCTCCTTTCCATTATTTGCACTCCTTCCACAACTATTACTCTGTATACTTAATTACTATATTTAATTGGTACTAATTAAGTATATCCACAAGTATACTAAAAAGTGATATATTAAGTACCTGTGGTTACCCCAGCTGTTTCATGACCTTTTTACCAGATCAATTCTGAATGAAATATGCTCTTATAGACAACTCCAAGTTATCTTAGCTATGTAATCATTTTTCAAGATTTGGCTTAATTTGCTCTGAGAAATTCCCCTCTTCAACTTGGGTTAAAGCTCTCACTCCCTACTGCCATCCTCTGTCTGTGCATATCTATCTTCATGCCCTCTATTGTATTTTCCTGGTTGCTTGTGTGCCTCTACAATTAGAATATGAGTAAATTAAAGATAACTTGATTCATCCTTTTATTGCCAACAGGAATTACATTGGATTATACTTAGCAGGGTCATCAAAAGGCATTTATTGAATGAAAGCACACATAACCAACATCAAATCTTCGAAGAAACCTCACTGCTAAATGTTCTAATAAAATTTTCCACTTTCTATGAGTGCATATGATAGGAGAGAAAACCAAAGGAAACCACTGACCAAACAAAAAGACAACCTACTGAATGGAAGAAATATGTGCAAATGATATGACTGATAAGGGGTTAATATCCAACATATATAAACAGCTCATTTAACTTAACATCAAAAAACCAAACAACCCAAATAAAAAATGGGCAGAAGACCTGAGTAGACATTTTTTCAAAGAAGACATACAGATGGCCAACAGACACATGAAAAGATGCTCAACATTGTTAATCATCAGAGAAATGAAAATTAAAACCACAATGATATATGACCTCACACTTGTTGGAATGGCTATCATCAAAAAGAATACAAATAACAATGTTGGAGAGGATGTGGAGAAAAAGGAACCCTCATACAATGTTGGTGGGAATGCAAATTGGGGAAGCCACTGTAGAAAACAGTATGAAGCTTTTTCAAAAAACTAAAAAACAGAACTACCATATGACCCAACAATTCCACTCCTGGATATATATCTGAAAAAAACAGAAACACTAATTCAAAAAGATACAGGCCCCCACCACTCCAATGTTCATACCAGCATTATCTACAATTGCCAAGATATAGAAGCAACCTAAGTATCCATCAACAGATGAATGGATTGAGAAGCAGTGGTATGTCTATACAATGGAATACTATTCAGCCATAAAAAAACAATGAAAATTTGCCATTTGCAACAACATATTGCATTGGCCAAAAAGTTCATTTGGTTAGTGAATACATTGCTCAATAAAATTCTTGGTGAAAATGAAAAATGTGTCTTTTATTTTTACTTAAAACTGAATGAGACTTAATTGATGTTTATAGGACATTCCATCCCAAAACAACAGAATACACTTTCTTCTAAAGTGCTCATGGAACATTCTCCAGGCTAGATCATATCTTGGGTCACAAATCAAGCCTTGGTAAATTTAAGAAAATTGAAATCATATCAAGTGTCTTTTCCGACCACAACACTATGAGACTAGATATCAATTACAGGAAAAAATCTATAAAAAATACAAACACATGCAGGCTAAACAATAAACTACTAAATAGCTAAGAGATCACTGAAGAAATCAAAGAGGAAATCAAAAAATACCTAGAAACAAATGACAATGAAAACACGACAACCCAAAACCTATGGGATGCAGCAAAAGCAGTTCTAAGAGGGAAGTTTATAGCAATATAATCCTACCTCAAGAAACAAGAAACATCTCAAATGAACAACCTAACCTTACAACTAAAGCAATTAGAGAAATAAGAACAAAAATCCCCCCAAAGTTAGCAGAAGGAAACAAATCATAAAGATCAGATCAGAAATAAATGAAAAAGAAATGAAGGAAACAATAGCAAAGATCAACGAAACTAAAAGCTGGTTCCTTGAGAAGATAAATAAAATTGATAAACCATTAGCCAGACTCATCAAGAAAAAAAGGGAGAAGACTCAAATCAATAGAATTTGAAATGAAAAAGAAGTAACAACCAAAACTGCAGAAATACAGAGGATCATGAGATCCTCTGTATGCCAATAAAATGGACAACCTGGAAGAAATGGACAAATTCTTAGAAAAGAACAACCTTCTGAGATGGAATCAAGAAGAAATAGAAAATATAAATAGACCAATCACAAGCACTGAAATTAAAACTGTGATTAAAAATCTTCAACAAATAAAAGTCCAGGACCAATGGCTTCACAGGCGAATTCTATCAAACATTTAGAGAAGAGCTAACACCTATCCTTCTCAAACTCTTCCAAAATATAACTGAGGGAGGAACACTTCCAAACTCATTCTACGAGGCCACCATCATCCTGATACAGAAACCAGACAAAGATGTCACAAAAAAAGAAAACTACAGGCCAATATCACTGATGAACATAGGTGCAAAAATCCTCAACAAAATACTAGCAAACAGAATCCAACAGCACATTAAACGGATCATACACCATGATCAAGTGGGGTTTATCTCAGGAATGCAAGGATTCTTCAATATACACATATCAATCAATGTGATACACCATATTAACAAACTGAAGAATAAAAACCATATGATCATCTCAATAGATGAAGAAAAAACTTTCAACAAAATTCAACACCAATTTGTGATAAAAACCCTCCAGAAAGTAGGCATAGAGGGAACTTACCTCAACATAATAAAGGCCATATATGACAAACCCACAGCCAACATCATTCTCAATGGAGTATTACTCAGCCATAAAAAGAAATGAAATTGAGTTATTTGCAGTGAGGTGGATGGACCTAGAGACTGTCATACAGAGTGAAGTAAGTCAGAAAGAGAAAAACAAATACCGTATGCTAACACATATATATGGAATCTCAAAAAAAAAAAAAAAAAGGTTCTGAAGAACCTAGGGGCAGGACAGGAATAAAGACGCAGATGTAGAGAATGCACTTGAGGACATGGGGAGAGGGAAGGGTAAGCTGGGATGAAGTGAGAGAGTGGCATGGACATATATAGAGCACCAAAAGTAAAATAGATAGCTAGTAGGAAGCAGCCACATAGCACAGGGAGATCAGGTCAGTGCTTTGTGACCACCTAGAGGGGTGGGTTAGGGAGAATGGGAGGGAGAAGCAAGAGGGAGGAGATATGGGGATATATGTATATGCATAGCTGATTCACTTTGTTATAAAGCAGAAACTAACACACCATTGTAAAGCAGTTATACTCCAATAAAGATGTTAAAAAAAAAAACTGAATGAACTTCTTGGCCAACCCAGTAGGTGTACTTGGAGGGTATTATGCTAAGTGAAATAAGTCATAAAGCGAAAGACAAATACTGTATGATATCACTTATATGTGGAATCTAAAAAATAAAACAAACTACTGAATATAACAAAAAAGAAACACTCACAGATATAGAGACCAAACTAGTGGTTACCAGTGGAGAGAAGGAAAGGGGGAGGGGCAAGATAGTGGTAAGGGATTAAGTGGTACCAACTACTATCTATAAAATACATAAGCTACAAGGATACATTGTACAACGTAGGGAATACAGTCAATATTTTATAACAACTATAAATGGAATGTAACCTTTAAAAATTGTGAATCACTGTGCAGTACACCTGAAAATTATACAATATTGTACATCAACTATACCTCATTAAAAAAAAATAGTGGTGTTTTACTGTCTTAAAATCCAGAGACCTTTTCCTATTGCCTGGTACGTCAGGTGACAAAAAACATGGAGTAACTATTCTTAGACCTTGATTGCATTAGAATCACCTACCTTCTCCCACTGAAAATCTCACTCATTAGGGTTAGTGTCTGGCTTGGGCATCTGTATTGTAACAGCTGATCCTAATGAACATAGAAATCTGAAAACCAGAGCTATGGAGGGTGCTTTGAATATTTTTTGTTTGTATTGCAATGTTTAAGAGATCTTAAAAAAACAAAATGCTGCTCCATTTTTACTAGCAAATTTTGTTCTATCCTCTGGGACTATTGTCTTGTCTACTTTCTTTGTCTTTGAAGTCAATAAATTCTACTCTTGAAGCTGTTGAGAACATTTCCCCCTTAACACCTCCGTCCATCCATTTTAATTAAACCACAGATCCTAGGTCTTTGAAGACATCTCAAGTCTTAGACTGAGCCATCCCTCTAGTGACATCAGCCATGGATCAAAACATCTTTCAGATGACCCTCTGGGACTCTGCTACTCACTTGCAGAGGCAACTGCATTTGGCATTCCTCAAGAAGCTTTCAGTATAATCTGAGCATTTCAAGTGCCTAAATGGAAGGGAACATATGAATTTTGGAGCTCTTTCTAACATACAATATCTTAAACAGCATGTTTTCCCCGCAAACAAGATCTTCATTAATTTATAAAACTCACACAAAGTGATGGAAAGGAGTTCTTGGTCTGATACAGCAGCATAATGCCCTATGGGAAAGTACTTTCAGAAATAAAAACCAATAGTGTTCTACTTTGACTGTCTTTGTAGATTTAAAAGATGATTAAAAGAAACTCCAATAAGTTCTTTGTATTTTAACTTTTGTAGCAGTGAATGATTGGAATTTTACTATCACTCTTATTATAGTACTTCAGAGTACTTATAAATCTATTTTGCAGAAAAGCAGCTTTCATGTTTCACTCAGAAGTATTAATGCCTTTTCTTTACTACAGGAGAAAAGATGGTAAGAAATGAAGAGTTAACTATTCTTATTGTCAAAGGACATTCAGATGAGATCTGTGTTTTGCTATAAATGTGTTCAGTGTGCTTGTTAATATACAAATGAAAGTATCAATACCAATTCTTTAAAATAGTGCATATGATTTCTTAAAGCCAATAGTTCATATCACATTTTCATTAACAAGGACTTTGGATTGAAGTCTATGTGCTATTTTATAAGAGAAGGGAAAGATGGCACTTGGTATGAACAGAATTAAGAAGAATGTCTCCTTTCTGATGAGTCTCTGTGTCATAAATGGAAAAAAGATCAATGTCACTCCCTTAAGGTATGAACCCCTGATGCCAGGCACAGAGTCCCAAGACACTGGTTTCTCAACTGGGGACACAGGAATCTTAGGGACCTCAGATTCACTCCAATCCTATATGCCAGAAACCCTTTAAAAGTTGCCCAGGCAATAAAAATTTTAAAAACAATAAGCCCACTTACTGAATGTTCATGTACCTACCACTGTGCTAGGTGTAATTTGTACAAACTAAGTTAATCTGGACTGTATGATGGAGGCATTTTATTATTCTCATTTTATAAATAGAAAACAAATACTCAGACAACTTAAATGACTTGCCTAAAGTCACATAGTTGGAGAATAGGGACACCTGCATTGAATCCTGATCTGTGTCACTCCAGCTTCTAAGGTCCTGACCTCCATGCACAATGATGAGTCCAGGCCTTGTTCTGGAACAGCCTGACCCAGTCCCCTCACTGCAGACCATGACCCTGTCTTCTACTACAATGTGAGTGTAGCCACTGTCCTTGGTGTTTTTCTTATTTAAAGTACCCTTCTATTTAGAGTTTAGTCTATTATCTTTTAGCTAATTTAGTTATTTTAAAAAATATTTTTGCTGTCTAGCTCTGAAATTTCTTAAGACCTTAAGTCTACAGAAACTTTTTAAAGTAATCCATTCTTTCAATAAAAAAAAAGGTAGGCATCTTTTCTTCTCAGATTGCTACCCAGTATTCTTCAGTAATCTATTTTTTTTTCCTCAGATGGACCACTAAAGGAGAACAACAGGGACTGTTGTGAAAATGCAATGCAATACAATGATATGTGTAAAAGGTAAATCATGGTGCTTGGTACAAAGAAAGCATCCTGTTAGTTCCACGGCACACCACACTAAGAGTTCCCTCCTCACAGACTGGTCTAGAACATCCTTAGCCTCTCCAACTATATGGACTGTCTTGCTTGAGTTATTTCTGGGCAATAAGAACATAGACATTGTGATTCTCCATTTAAAAACAGAGAAATATGCTCTTAGTATGTGCCAGAAAACTCAGGAATTGTCCTTTTGACATCATCTAAACAATCATGCCACCATTTTCTTTTTCTTGCCAGAATTACTTTGCAATAAATGTGTAAATAAAAAGGTCTCAAAGTCCTCATCATTGGGCATTTTGTTACCTAATATTGAGGTCCATGTAACTATGTTAAAAAAATGTTAAATAATATTTAAGTTCAAACAGAATTCTAGTTTTCTAGCACTCTGCACTTAAATCCCAGTATTAACTCATGTCTGGAATGGAGTTATCATTTGTTTGTACTTTCCAAAAAGTCATGAAGGTCAGGAAAATGAAATTTTGTAGTTTTTAGTGGTCACTAATAAATGATTCTATAGTACATTTTTGAGAAACAAATACATCTAGTTCATTTAGAATAAAATCCAAAGGAATTCCATGAGATACACATCATTCTTATTTTAAGATAAAAAAGCTGAGACCTTGAGAAGTTAATTTGTCAAAGGGCACAAAGCAAGTACTACTGGGTTTCTCTGCCTGGGTTTCCCAGACAATAAGCAGGCTGAGAAACAGGTGTAGCCTCCCAGTGAAAGGAGCTCATGCAGGCTCAGCATCCCAGGTGTCAGGCTTCCTTCCCACAGAGAACTGCAATATTGCATAGGTCCTAAGATCTTCAGATACTGGGGCATAAGCATCCCAGATGACTCCTATAAATAGCCAGTACCCCAAATGCAACTGGCCAGTTTATTCCTTTCTTGACAAAGCCACTTTCTCATGTTTGCCCTTTAAAAGTGAGACCCTCAACTTCATCAGTGGAAGCCTTGGTTCTGGTATACCATTCTGTGCAGTGGTAAGAGACAGGCAGACATGGGTATCTGTGTCACTGACCTTGCCTTGTGTTATTTCTTTTTATCCAGTAAAGCCTATTTCTTATACCTTGATATAAACTGATGTGGGATTCACCCCAATCCTTTGCCTGACAGGGAGCAGCCTTGATGGAGGTCACTCAGCACCATACTGCCTTTCTACCTTGAATGGAGACATTGTTCTAAATTTCTTTCGGTAGAAAAGATAATTCCTAAATTAATTACAAGCAAAAGAAGAATCCCCCATTTGTTCAGAAACACGGCCACAATAACTATGCCTGGTATATAACACCATTAAAATTAGCCTCTCTTACTTCCTCTACTTCTTTACTCCTTCACCATATAATAAAACTCATATATACATGTTCTAATATGAATTACTTCTTTATCTACTTTAGTCTACTGCAAACAAACTAGTTTATCTTTTAAGACATTTTAAATGTTATCATATTAATTCCGTAGGAAAACACCAGAATTTTCCCCTGCTCCATCTCTAATCTTCCTGCTGTTTCATTTTTCCCTGTAAATACTTAACTTTAAGTTACCTTCACAATTCCTTTCCTGCCTGGGTTGCTCAGATCTTCATGGCTCATATACTTCCAGAACTTGGAAATGTATTAACTTTTCAGCCTTTCTTATTTTATGGAGCAAATAGTTATTCAGAATCTACGATTTACCAGCACCATGACAGGTGCCTGCTATATATTTGAAAATTAACAGTTTCTGCACTCCTAGAACTTACACTCTACTGCAGGAGAGAGATAATAAGCAATTACATAAGTGTTTATAAAACATCAAATTGTAAAGTTTTATGAAAAAAACAGAGGTAATAGAGAGTAAAAAAAATGAACAAAAATCATTACAGCCTGGCACCCCCTCTGTATCCTCTCTCTCTCTCCCTCTTGGAGACCTCTAATCAGACACTTTCCCCTCTCTGTGTCACTTCATACCAGTACCTCTTCCTCCAGCCCTGCTCTCCTTCTCCTTAGGCTCATCTCTATCTCCTAACACCTTCCAAAAAATATGCTTTATATTAATTCACCCAGTTAATTTTAATGGAATTGAAGTTATTTTCAATAACGTAAATGCTATCATATTGTCAACAACTCACAAAGGAGAGAAATTTAATTTGTGAAACATCATAGTACAATCACTGGACCTCCAAGCTTGTAATGCTCTAGAAATTCACAATCACAGTTCCATCTGGACAGAGAGCTATCAGCCAAACAAGGCCAGATTTATGCATTCTTTTTAAAATTGGTGCTGAAAAAGTAATTTCAAACATTCAAACTCAGCGTCACTTTTTAAAACTTGAAGTGGGCAAGTGCAGCTGAAGTGTACTAATGACTTTCGGTGTAGCTTTCGCCTACATTAATCAGGAGTGTTCTCATTGTTTGCAGATAGACTTTATAAAAATGGCTTTGCAAGCTTTTGCTTACCCATTCTGGCAGTTGGAAGCAGAATAATTTATTTGTGAAGCATCCTTTATGCAAACTATATCCATTCCCCAAATGTTCCCTTGAATTAAATAAGGCAAGAGTGTAGACAAAATAAATTAAAGAAAATCATAGCATGCAAATACTATAGAAGGAATTAATTAAAACCTGATGGCATTTGACCAGAAAAAGAAAGGGAGAAACTAATAAGTATGTTCAAGAAAAGGAAAAATAACTCGCATGATGTTTGGAGGAAATGGAATGTTGAAAGTGATAGAGAATAGTTGAAACTGGAATTATTATGAAGGGGGCAATAGATTATTTTACCAAAAAGAGAATAAACAGAATTCAGAGTTAAATGCGACTTCTATGTTAGATAAGTCTACAGTTAAATATAGAATAGGATTTTCTTCTAAGAACTTACCACAAATTGCATTCAGCTAAGATGTAGTTGTAGTATATCTGATAGGAAGAATTTTAATAAAGTAGGGTTTTAGGTGTCCTCTGATATATTCGTTTCAGAAGTGTAATAACCGTAATGAAATAAGAAAGAATACACTGCACCTACTTGAAGAACTCTGCCCAAACATTTCTGGATAAAGTCAAAATGGTTATGCATTCTTCCAAAATAATGTCACAATGTCTACTACTAAGATAATTAAGCAGTTGGGTCACTGGGATTATTACATCTTCTGGTTGCCTGTGGGTTTGAAAGGATCCTTTCTATACCAAGCCTACGTAAAAATACATTTTAAATGTCAAATACTTAATAAAGTCATGGTTTAGTGGTGATGTTCAACAGTTGATTATAGTATAACATGCTAAGAGGTGCTAGAGAGTTTCACAAAGTTGTTAGAGAGCAGAGGTAGAATTCCTAACCTAGCCTGGGAAGAGTCAGGGAGGACTGCACAACTGGTATGATACTTGCAATGGCTCTTAAAAGAGGACCAAGAATATAAAGTTGACAAGGACATTTTAAACCTCAGAGACAGCATGTGCAAAGACACAGAAGTGTGAAGGTCTCTGACCAACCACCTCCCAATGTTTGGCAATGCTTGAGCAGGAGAACTGGGGAAAGAGCAAGAATGAAACTAGAAGGCATTCAGTAGCCAGATGTGGAGGAGCCTTGTTTCAGGGAGACAAGGCTAGTCCTATGGGCCAGGCAAGAGCCCAGGGTGGAAAAGACTGGATGGGGTATATGGCGAACTACATAGCCTGGATTCTTTCCCAAAGGAGGCATCCCCTAACCAGTTTCAGTTGTTTATTGATTGCATAATGTGAATTCAATATTTTGTATGAAATATTGCTGTGTCTAAATGAGGAGGTTAATTTAAACTTTGAGAAATTAGACTATAGGCCAAAACGAACACTTCCATGAGCAAATTCAGGTTGAACAGGCTTCCATTGTGTAGCCTCTGCTGTAATATACATAAGAATAGTACATAAATTGAATTAATCCTAACTCATGATATACATAATCTTCTAGATCTAGAAGCTGGATTTGTAATTCTATATTAATGTTATCAATATATTGCCTTGTAGTTTCTTTTCTCTTAAAGGGAAGAAAATATTTGAGTTATATGAGAGCTGCCATTAATCAATGTAACTATATCTTTTTGTATTTTATCCTAAAGAACAAGGGTACCCACATTTATATACGTAACAGAATCTTGCAGGATGTTTGTTAAAACTTTAGATTCCTGCCATTAACTCAAGCCAAGAATACCAAAATCCCAGGATCCAGGAATCTGCCTTTTCAGCAAGCTTTCCAGACTTTTCTGATACAACTGTCTCATAACCACACACTGACAACCTCTTTAAAGAATGTTCAGTGTGAATGAAAAGATCCATCCCATTTTTCACTGCATACACTGAACATGACCTGAAGCAGAAGCTAATCGAAGTCCAGAAAGCTGAGACAATCAGACTTAAAAATTAGACCCTACCTGATGATGGAGGACCTACGTCTGTCTCATTGAGTCTCCTCCTTTAGACTTGAAATCACTCACGGAGAAAAAACCTGTAAGCAACAGAGAGTCAAGCACTTTCCCGTGATCTGGCTCTCCCTTACATGCCACCTGTCTTAACCTCTAGCCAACATGCTCATAATTACAAAAACAAACAAATAAAAACCTACCACATTGCATTTCTTACCATTCTATGGTCTTATAGAACTTTTTTACATGTTAATGCCTTGTAGAGCCTGGGTCTACTGCCTGCAAAGCACTTTCCCCTATTCAATTCTTCACCCAGCAAACACTCATCTATCCTTTCAGACTAGAGCCAACTGAGAGCTCCTTACTGGAGCCCAGGTGATTTATTGCTCTTACCTAAGGTTCCCACAGCAACTGGTTCAGATGGCTGTAACAACACATTTCATTACAATTATATTTATTTGACTATTTCTTTTATTAGACCTTATAGCCTAAATAGTAAATTCGGTAGCCCTTCACAGCACCAAGTGATGGACTCAAGTTTAAATGTAGTTGTGAAATGACTGCCAATGTGGAGGACACTGGAGTAAGTAAGCCACAGACAATCAACCCAGCCCATCCATGGCTGAGTTGATTAACAGTTTAAAATCTTTTAGTCAAATAGAGGTCTATTAAGAAATTCAAAATCAATTCAATCACTAGATATTACATTTTATATTCCATTGTCTTAATTGGTGAGATCTATTCCACTGTTAACATCTAGGTTGTTCACAGTGTAGGAGTTTTCTTTACCATGAAGTTGTTGTACTAGTAAAGGACAGGATCTCTATTAAAACCCATTTAATAACTTAGAGAGAGACAGCAGGCAATACCATAAAGATCTTGGAGTCAGATAAGCCTAGGTTCAAACCATAAATATACCACTGTGTGACCAAGTTATTTTATTACCTTGAGCCTCTATTACTTCACCTGTAAATTGGAAATTGTCTCACAAGGCAAAGAGCTAATTAGATAATTAAATATACGAGAACATACTCAGCATATTGGCTAACTCATGGTAATCACTCACAAATTTGTTACTGCTGTTGTTGTATCACACAATTGCACCAGGGACAAGTCATGATTAGAACATGCATATGAGAATAAGCCTCAGAGCCTGTTGATCTTACAGAGCCCAGAGTCTGTTCCTTGATTTTTTTCTTTTTTTTTAAAACAGCTTTACTGAGGTATAATTGATACACAAGAAAACTGAACATACTTAAAGTATACAACTTGATGAGTTCTGACATATATATATACACCCATGAAACCATCACCCCTATCCAGGTAATAACTATATCCATCATCTCCAAAAGTTTCTTCCTTTTTTGTCCTAGAAATTTGAATTTGTCAGTGTGCCAAGAGTTAACTGATCTCTGAGGGGCTGGAACTGATCTCTGAGGGGCTGGTTTATAACAACAAAATTCTCAAGAGATAGGTGGTAAAGCAGACACTAGCAGATTTGTTAATTTATCATGGAAGAAGAAATACTTCCAACAAATTCAGGGCGCTCTTTCCCTGGTATTAGACACAGGAGACTTCAGTAGTTTGAAAATGAATGCGTCATCAGAAGGTCGCTCAGTGACAAAGAATCAGAGCAAAGGAATTGGATGCTCTTGAGGAATATTTTAACGAGATGTAGAAAAGCCAGCAATCTCTCCTTGTCCCCCAATCCTGTTCACTTTTCTAGTGGTCAGACTGTGTCTTTTGGATAACGTTTTTCTATACTGGGCAAAATTCCTCCTTTTCTAGACTTAAGTAGGTAAGACTCCTCTTTTGTTCACAGGAACATGTACACTGCAGATGACTCAGTGACACTTTTCCTTGTTTTAGCCTGGTCACTTTAGTAAGGTGTAGACACTGCATATAATTCAGTCAATTATTTTATTTATTTATTTATTTTCTTTTATTTTTTTTTGGCTGCGTCAGCTCTTAGTTGTGGCATGTGGGATCTTTCACTGTGGTGTGGGCTCTTCATTGTGGCGTGTGGGCTCTTCGTTGTGGCGCGCAGGCTCCAGAGCACGTGGGCTCTGTAGTTTGCGGCACCAAAGCACGGTAGTTGTGGCACATGGGCTTAGTTGCCCTGCGCCATGTAGGATCTTAGTTCCCCCATTCTTTACCACTGGACCACCAGGGAAGTCCCTCAGTCAATTATTTTTAAACTGTATGGTCATGTCCGCAGATAATTAAACTCTTGGATGTTGTGTGCTAAGTCCTATGAGATACCCTCACAGAGGATGGTTTTATCTACCTACAAGAATTGAAGTCACCTTGCCGTGGCTCCTTTAGAAACGGCAGCACCAGTATTCACTGGTCCCACTTAGACTCATGAAACATTTTCATTTTACACTGCAGAAGGACTAGCAACTTTGACTCTGTAATGTGGCTTCACAGTGAATGCCGTGGTCATTTCTCAAGGATACTTGGTATTATGGCTGGTCTTCTCTTCACCTTTAGTAGATGACTTACAGAAAGATTTAAATGTGCTTCAGAAAGTTAAGCATGTCAGCACATGTCAAAACACTTAAATTATAGTGATTTGATGTCAATATCAAAAGACCTCTTGCTATAATTAATGTCCTCCATGAATTGAGTCTCTTTGAAATGACTTTTACCACACTCTTAAACAAGTTGACTACTGCACATATTTCCTAATTGAAATATTCCTAGCATTAATTTTTATGGAATTAAAGAATTTTAAAGGCTAGAAATTATTTGATCTTTCTCAGAGTGGGAAAATTTTGTCTCCAATAAGAGCTTAATAAAGGAAACTCCTTCTCTCTATTAATAGAGAATGACATACAATTTAATTTGTATCTACATGGTAAGAAAAATTGTTATTGTGAAATAATAAAGTTCAGAAAAGGAAGGTGCGTCATAGGTCTGGATATTGGGTACACAGTAGGGACTCAAGCAACGCCAAATGAGAGCTTTCAACTTGTCATCATGGTGTAAAGCTTTTATTACAAAAGAATTTACATTGCTTTTGACTTGAGATTACTTTTTAGAAATTTCTCCTTCACTTTCAAATTAATAAATGGTTACTGAGCACTGGCTAGGCGAGCAAACACCATGCACTAGTCAGGAGCATAATTTTTCTGGTTTATTGATTTATAGACGTGCAAATTTGCTTTGCTTCGATTTGATTTTATAGGTCATACTTCAGCTATGTTTGTCAATTTCTAAATGATTTATTCTTAAAAATAATAAAATCAATAATAAAAACATCTGGGCTTGTAGTCTCCTGTGACTTGCATAGAGCCTCCAATGAAACTACTGAGTTAACTGTTTTCAACCTGTTATACAGTCGGGGAACATGTAAGTTGTGCTCAGTGCTGGGAACACAGTGTGAAGGAAAACAAATGAGGTGCCATCTTTAGTCTGTGTGACTCCTTGAAGGCTTGGACTCTATCTTATACTAACACGTAGACCTCCACTTTGGGCTATGTCCAACCACCAGGGCTCCTTTCGCGATTTTTAGGAATGTACACTTTGCCTGGCAGTCCTCCGCCCAGCTCTTTGGCTGCTGTGGGACAGTGGGGCTCACACTTTTCCCACTGGCAGAGCACTGGACACACGCTGTTCTCTGAAGGAGTATAGCTGACCTGGCATACAAACGAGGAAGATGTTTTCTGCAGAAATAGGACTCTACTGCCTGAATAAATGATATAATTATAACCAGGAATATATTGTTTCACATATTAAAAAGCTGTTGAATAAAGCAAAATTGAGAGCTTTGAAAATAAATTTGAGCCAGTGAAAGAAGAGTTAAGTATTTAAATAACATTATTTGAGAATGCTGATGAACTGAAGAATCAATGAGCACTTTAAGGTTAAGAGAGGATATTCAATAGTCGACCTTCATTGGGGAGGAGGACACTAATCATGACAATCATACTCAGCAAATGTGCTCAAAGTATATCCAGGACGTGCTCTCCAGAGGTTCTGCCTACCCTCACCTGCCTGACCCATAAACGTGACCAGCAGAACAGTCAGAGAGGTTGGAGAAAAGAGGCAAGGGCAGGAGTACAAGACTTTCCCACGAGCTGGCACGGGATCCTCATCAACCACATGCACGTGCAGAGCTTCTGACACTTGTCCAGGATTTGGGCACAGGGCTCAGCAGATAGGCAAGTGTTCTTCCTGCTGCTGTAATGCACACGTGTGTATCTAGGCTGCCGAATGAGCGCAACTGCATGGGGGATTCTCCTGAAAACAAGGATCGTGCCTTATCCAGCTCTGAGTTCTCTGTGCTGAAAATGGAGCCTTCACATAGAAAGAATTCTTTAGAAGTTCGCTGTATGTATGAATGACCACAATAACATTTTTCTAATCATATATAATGTAAATAAGGCACCTTGTAAAGACAAATTTAATTCAACACCAAAACTCCAGTTACAATACAACAAGGTTGACGCATGCACTCACTCAAGTCACTAACATCCTGTTTTTGAGCATTCTTCCTCATGGCCAGTTTGGCTGCTATAGGCCACATCATTCCCCAGTGTGCTTCATCTTGGATAGCAGAGAGAATACAGAATGACGTTTCAAGGAGCCTGCCTTGCCTATGAGGTAAGCAGCTAGTGTCCTTCAAGACTTAAAAAAAAATTAGATTCATTTGGCTAAGTGGTCTTAGAATATGTTGTAGGAAACTTAGTTATTCATAATTTAATGAGGCTCTATGTTGTCATTTTTGTTTAAAACATGAAGTATGACTGCTAATATTTTGATAAATTAGAAACCTCTCCTATCCTTTCCTACTTTTGTGCTCCTCCTGTCTTCTACTGATTCAGTATTTGCTAGTCATGTACCAGATGTAAGTCTAACACCATTGTGTGAAAAATAATAATAATAAAGAAAGAAGAGAGGGAGGGAGGGAGGAAGAAAGAAGAGAAGGAGAGATAACTTATTGCTTTTTAGCATAGAGTCTATGATTTATGCTAAAAATCATAAATTATTATAAATCATAAATTATTATAAATCATAAATTAAATAAAATTTAAAAAAGATTTTATACATTTTATACAGGGGGTCATCTCATGATTTTTAAAAGCCACACACACCTCCAGAAAAGGAAATCAACCAGAGGATACTTATAATACCGACCTGGGAAATAGTTTTAAAGACTTCTGCTATGAGTTGAATTGTGTCCCCCAAATATTCATCTGTTGAAGTCCTAACTCCCCAACTCAGAATGTGACCTTATTTGGAAATAGGGTCATTGCAGATACAATTAGTTAAGATGAGGTCATACTGAGGTAGGGTAAGCCCTTTCTTATAAAAAGGGAAAATTTGGTGGGATTAGGCTGCAGCAGAACTGGACTGGAGCATACAGAATGGCTTCACCCAAATGCCTGTTCTTTCCACATGGTGGCTCCAGCAGAGCGGCCATACTTCTTCCATGGTGGCTCAGGGCTCTGAGACCAAGCGTTCCAAGAGCTAAGAAGCGAAAGCTGCCACTTTCCTAAGGCCTGGACTGAAAAACTGGCGCAATATCACGTCTGCAATATTTTATTAGAGCAAGCACAGGGCTTGCTCACACTTCAGGGGAGGTGACATAGACCCATGTCTTGTCTTGGAGTGTCTAAGAATGCGCAGCCTTCTTTAATCTGCCACATGACTCTTATCAAAGATCATTCCAGGCGTACTTTGAAAAAACATCACATTAATTATAATTAATAGATCATTTTGATTTTTCCAAATCTTTTTTCAGGCAAGGGTTTATGAATTAAGGGGCTAAACATATCTTCGAATCAGCCCCTACCTTGTCCCCTTCAGTCAGCATTTATGTGTCTCATTATATCCTATGTGTGCATTCAATTTTATAATTATGTTTATAAATGAATTCATAACTGTTCAAAAATTATAATATCCTCAAAGCACCTTATCTTATATAATTTCTCTCAGAAGATAAAAAAGGTGGTGGGGGGTAAGATTTAGATACAGAAATGACCACGGGACCATGCAAAGATGAAGGCAAAGACTGGGGTGATGCTTCTGTAAGCCAAAGAATGCCAAAGATTTCTAGCAGACCATCAGAAGCTAGGCAAGAGGCAGAAGAGATTCTCACAGCCCTCAGAAGGAACCAACCCTGCCAACACCTTGACCTTGGTCTTGCCTCTTTCAGGACTGCTAGATAATATATTTCTGTTATTTAAGCAGCCCAGTTTGTGATACTCTGTTATAACAGCCCTAGCAAATGAATACACCTTCTTTGAAGTCATTGACTGGAAACAATAGTGTCTGTCTTGTCAAGACAGTCTACTACCACACTCCCACCCCCACTGAAATCACACTGTGGGACAACCTTGAGCTCTGCCTTAGCTGAAGCGTTAAAAATCACTTAACATTGAAACAAATGCTTTATCTTATCTGGTGATTACACAAAGCAGAAGCAGCACTAGATCAGAGGTGCTCCTCGTAGAGCTTTCCTATTGTTTACCCTGAGCAAGGTGAGGCCAGGGAGCCGATGACTGATACATCACATTATGTTAATGTAAGAGATATTAGTAAGTTCAAGGGCAGGGATGAAGCCTTCTCCTTATTGCTATTCCCCATAGATTCCAGCTCAGTGCTGAGCACAGAACTATTACTTATTATTTAATCTTTGATATAAGACACTACAAGTCTCTTCGAGAGTTCATTTTGTTTTAAAATCTTCTGAATAAAAATATAAGTAAAACAATTTTTCACTATTTGTAAATATCAATAACAATAGGTAGAAAACAAACCAGTGAGTTTGTTTTATTCCTGAGAAAGCTTTTCAGTAGGGCGACCGCAAAGAAAGACAAGCTAGTCTCTGTCGCCATCTAGTGTGGCAAGAGGGTTATAACAGTATAGAGCTTAAATTTAAACTCAATCCTTCCAAGGATAGTTAAAACTATACTAGGAAAAATGCAAGAGTGTAGAGCTCACATGTAGAGCTGCCTCCTATTTCGACACAAGGTAGGCCAGTGTAGCTTTTCGTTGCTTGTTATCTTGTGCTGGTTTACAGAGCATGAGCTCTGTGATGAGCTATTTATTCAATTATCAAATCTCTATTCAGCCACTACTATTTTCCAGGCGCTGTAATGGTAATCATAAGTGGTATAAGACACTTTATCCACAAAATAGACAATCATGTGATATAAGGGAGTCATACTTAAATGTGTTTAAATAAATTTATTCTGCCCTTGCCACACTACCAGAAATATTCAAAATCTCACCCATTTGAAGTTACTCTGTCCACTTCAGCCCTCCCTCCGTCCATTTGGATCCATTCTTGCTTGCTTTCATCTCCTTGGACTTTCTAAGCCCTTGGCTTTGCCCCCAGGTTCCTAGTTCAGGCTGAAACCACCTTTTGTTTTGATGATTCTTTTGACCACACTTCTTTGACTTTGCTCCTCAGAAATTTTTCTTAAACATGAGTTTTTAAAACTCTAACTTCTATGCCAGCCTTAGAGAACCCGAACAAACCAAATATTATACTAGGAAGCAAAAACGACACTACATTAAATCTTCAGCCCTTGAGGTCCCTGTCCACTGGGAATGAGACAATGTCTTCTTTACTCTCTGTTTAGGAAATGCAGTACAAACACAGTTCTGTGCACCCAGCTGTTAACAATTACCATCACACACACACACACACCCCCCACCCACCTAAAGCATCTGCTTTGCTGGTATCCGAGTTCAAGAAAGGTTCCAGAAAGCTTATCCCTGCTACCACGAAAGAAAACTCTCCACTACTTGGAGAGACAATCAGTATGGACTTTGGCAGGCAGATTACTTCACAGGACTCCCCAGTGTTTCCCAGAGCCAGGTACTAGTTTTAATAATAGGCCCTGAGTATGTTCCTGAGGAAGTATGAAATAGCCAGCCATACTCTCTCTTCTGGGCTGAATTGTGTCTCCCACAACTCATAAGATGAAGTCCTAACCTCCAGAACTTCAACATGGGACCATATTTGGAGATAGGGTTTTTAAAGAGATAATCAAGTTAAAATGAGTTCCTTAGAGTGGGCCCTAATCTAATACTACTGGTGTCCTTGTAACAAGAGGAAATTTGGACACACAGAGAGACACCAGGCAGGTGCATTCAGAGAGGCAACCATGTAAACACACACGAAGAAGGCAGCCATCCACAAGCCAAGGAGAGAGGCCTCAGGGGAGGTCTCCTCAGAGGTGAAACCAACCCTGCCAACCCCTTGATCTTGGATTTCCAGGTACCAGCACTGGGAGAAAATAAATTTCTGTTGTTCAAGGCACACAATCTATGGTATTTTGTTAAGGAAGCCTACCAAACTAATACATCCTCCTATGCAATAACCCTAATCTTGGTTTAATGGTCTTTCCCCTCTAGAAAATTTAACTCCATGGAGTCTTCAACTTGAGTAAAAACCCTACTTCTTAGAAGATGAGGTTGTCTTTCCCATAATCTTGACTCTTCTTTGGGCAAGTTAATGATTACTCAGCCAGACTTACGTTCAGTCAGGATGAAAGATTGTCTTCTTTAAGGGAGATCAGTAAAGTATCGAAGACATTCTCTCAGCCCCACATGTTCATTAGGTGACTTCCCTCATGATTTATCTATGCACATAGACCCTCCTAAAATGACTGAAAGTGACACATCTTTCATGTTGCTCCCAGGAGCTTCTAGAATGTGTCAAAATAAGACATTAATTAAGCACCTGCAAAGCCAAATTCTGATCTCCGCTGAGAGCTCATTTTCCTCTTTTCCCAATTTTCTCAAATTACATTCAACTCTAATGTTCTAACTCCCCGAATCAAGTTATACTGCATGGTGAACACCAGATGGCAATATAACCCAAGTTATACACATCTCATCTATTCTATCTCAGCACTCCAACTCTTCCCATCCATTTTCATTGTCAGAGCTTTAATTTCAGTTTTATTTTTAATCCCTTCTCCCCACTCTCACCAAAGTGATACTTTTTAAAATTTAAGCAATATTCATATTGCTTTTCTCCTGGTTAAAAAAAATGTATTTCTTTAGTACTAAAATGTGAGCTATAAAGCTACTAAATTAGCATAGACAACCTTGTGTGACAATTCCAGCTTTACCACCTGCTACTCCCTCTTCATATACAATGATCATATCACACCAATCTATTTTTTTTCTGAATGCAAAATGACATTTTACAACTCTAAATTTAAATACATGTTATTCTATTTGTCTTGGAACTCTTTTCTTTCACATACTCATTTGGATACCCTTAATAACCTTCTGAATTCAACTCTGGTATCAACTCTTCCAGGAAGTCCTTTGTAATCCATTCCCAGATCACAGCAAAGATTACTCACTCACTCCCATGCCTCATAAATGATTCCACCTTTACACTATATTTCTAGACTGAGAAGATGGTAAGGGAAGTGTTTATACCTTTATCATCTTCTCATCACCAGCACCTAACAAAGTAATTGAAAATTGGTGAGTGTTAATTAAACGATTTACTCAAGATCAGAAGAGAGCAGGAGAAACATGGTGTTTGTTTGCTTGCTTGCTTGTTTTATGTGGGGGAAGAGGGAATGGGAATATTAAAAATGTTGATTTTGCAATACCTAGGTTATCCAAGTAAGAAAAGCCCCTCAATCCAGTAGCTCCTATGCCCAAGTGCTGGCAAGAATACAAAGTTGAAACCCTTGTGCGCGGTTGGTGAGAATATAAAATGGTGCAGTCATTATGGAAAACATCATGCAGCCTCCTTAAAAAACTAAAAATGGAACTGCCATATGATCCAGCAATCCCACTTCTGGGTATATACCTAAAAGAACTCAAAGTGATATCTCAGAGAGATACCTGTACACTCATGTTTAATGCAGCATTATCCAGAACAGACAAGAGAAGGAAGCAACCCAAATGTCCATTAACAATTGAAAGGATAAAGGAAATGTCGTGTATACATATAATGGAATATTCTGCAGCATTAAAAGAGAAGGAATTCCTGTCACATGCTACAACGTGAATGAACATCAAGGACATTATGCTAAATAAGCTGGTCACAAGAGAGCAAATGCTGTATGATATCCACTCAGATGAAGTAGTCAGACTCATAAAAACTGAAAATAGAAAGTTGGTTGCCAAGGATGGGGGCAACAGGGATTACTGTATAGTGGGTACAGAGTTTCAGTTTTGCAAGATGAAAAAGTTCTAGAGATCTGATGCACTATAACGTGAATATGCTTAACACAACTGAACTGTACACTTAAAATTGGTTAAGATGGTAAATTTAACCAATTTTGCCATAGTTAAAAATTTAAAAAAGATGATGTATTTCAGTCCCTTCCATTTACAGACTAGAAGAAAAGAGGCAGAATGTAGGGACATGGGCAAGGAGAAATAGCAAGATAAAGTCACTTAAAAGACTTTAAGATCAAGAACAAGACAAGACATTTCTTTACACTTATAATAAAATATCAGAAAGGGAATGTAAAAAAAAATCCCTTTTAAAATTGCATGAAAAAAACACTTAGGAATAAACCTGACCAAGAAGTTGAAAGACATATATGTTGAGAACTATAAAACATTAAAAAAGGGATAAAGATGACTCAAAGAAATGGAAAGACAGCTCATGCTCTTGGATTGGAAGAGTTAATATTGTTTAAATGGCCATACTACCAAAGCAGTTTACAGATTTAATGCGATCCCTATCAAATTACCTATGACTTTTTCCACAGAACTAGAACAAAAAAATCCTAAAATTTATATGAAACCATAAAAGACCCAGAATTGCCAAAGCAATCCTGAGGAAAAAGAACAAAGCAGGAGGCATAACCCTCCCAGACTTCAGACAATACTGCAAAGCTACAGTAGTCAAAACAGTGTGGTACTGGCACAAAAACAGACATATAGATCAATGGAACAGAATAGAGAGCCCAAGAATAAGCCCACACACCTATGGCCAATTAATCTTTGACAAAGGAGGCAAGAACATACAATGGAAAAAAGACAGTCTCTTCAGCAAATTGTGTTGGGAAAGCTTGACAGCCACATGTAAATCAATGAAGTTAGATCACACCCTCACACCATATGCAAAAATAAACTCAAAATGGCTTAAAGACTTAAACATAAGACACAACACCATAAAACTCCTAGAAGAGAATATAGGCAAAACATTCTCTGACATAAATCATACCAATGTTTTCTTAGATCAGTCTCCCAAGGCAATAGAAATGAAAGCAAAAATAAGCAAATGGGATCTAATCAAACTTACAAGCTTTTGTACAGCAAAGGAAACCATAAACAAAATGAAAAGGCAACCTATGGACTGGGAGAAAATATTCACAAATGATACAACCAACAAGGGCTCAATTACCAAAATATACAAACAGCTCATACAACTCAACAACAAAAAACACAAACAACCCAATTGAAAAATGGGCAGAAGACCTAAATAAACATTTCTCCAAAGAAGACATACAGATGGCCAGTAGGCACATGAAAAGATGCTCAACACTGCTAATTATTAGAGAAAGGTGAAGCAAGACTACAATGACCTCACACAGTCAGAATGGCCATTATTTAAAAATCTACAAATAACAAATGGTGGAGAGGGTGTGGAGAAAAGAGAACCCTCCTACACTGCTGGTGAGAATGTAAATTGGTGCAGCCACTATGGAAAACAGTATAAAAACTGTTTTCTAAACTAAAAAACTAAAAATAGAGTTGCTAAGTGATCCAGCAATCCCACTCATGGACATCTATGCGGAAGACAAAACTCTAGTTCAAAAAGATACATGCACCTCTATGTTCATAGCAGTACTATTCACAATAGCCAAGACATGGAAACAACCTAAATGTCCACTGACAGATGAATGGATAAAGAAGATGAAGTACATATATATAATGGAATACTACTCAGCCATAAAAAAGAATGAAATAATGCCATTTGCAACAACATGGACAGACCTAGAGATTATCATACTAAGTGAAGTCAGAAAGAGAAAGACAAATACAGTATATGACTTATATGTGGAATCTAAAATATGACACAAATGAACTTATCTATGACAAAAAAACAGACTCACAGACATAGAGAACAGACTCGTCGTTGTCAAGGGGGAGGGAGGGGGGAGGGGGGGACTGGGAGTTTGGGATTAGCAGGTACAAACTATTATATGTAGAATGGATAAACAACAAGGTTCTACTGTATAGCACAGGGAACTATATTCAATATCCTGTGATAAACCATAATGGAAAAGAATATGAAAAACAATATATATATATAACTGAACCACTTTCCTGTACAGCAGAAATTAACACAACATTGTAATTCAACTATACTTAAACAAAATAAATTCTTTAAAAATTTTTAAAGAAAAGAACAAGGCAAGAATATCCACGATCACCACTACTGTATAACGGTATATTGGGTGTCCCAGGCAGTGCAATAAGGCAAGAGAAATAAAAGGCGTTACAATTGGAAAGAAGGAAACTGTCTTTTTCACAAAGATTGTGTATATAAATAACTATAAAAAAATCCCAATGAATCTATAAAATAACTAATAAAATTAATAGGAGAACCTACCAAGCTATCAGGCTGTGTCAGGTCACACAAACCAATTGCATTTCTATTTACCAACAAGAAACAATTGGAAAATATATTTTAAAACATCATTTGTAATCCATTAAAAATACAAGACAACTGAGAGAAAATTAAAAGAAGATGTATAAGACTTTTATAGTGAAAGCTACAAAGCATTGTAGAGAGAAATTGAGGAAGACCTATTATAGAGATAACTTGTCATGGATTAGAAGACTCAATGTTATTTAGATATCATTTCTTCCCAAGTCAGTTTACAGATTAATGTTATCCCATTCAAAATCCAGACAGAAATTTTGGAGAAACTGACAAGAAGATTCTAAGCTGATATGGAAATGTAAAGGAACTGGAAGAGCCAAAACAATCTTGAAAAAGATGAATCAAGTTGGAGGATTTACACTACCTCATCATTAAACTCAATATAAATCTATAATAATCAAGTCATTGCAGTACTGACATAAAGAAAGACAAATAAATCAATGAACAGAATAAAGATGTACAGAAAGAAACACACATATATGATCAATTGATTTTCAACAAAGATGCCAAGGTAATTCAATGGGGAAAGGATAGTTTTTTCAATAAATAATGCTGGAACAAGTATATACAACAATCTATTTGAGGTAAATAATAGAACTAAACATAAATATTCAATCTATAAAACTTCTTGTGGGGCACACAGAATATCATTTTTACCCTGGGGAAGACAAACATTTCTTACATAGGATCCCAAAACATCAACATGTATTAAAAGAAAATTTCAAATATCATGATTTTCAAAATTAAAAATTTCAGCTCTTCTTTCATTATGTTTGGTATTAGCTGAAGTTTTCCATAGATGTCCTTCATTATGCTTTGCAAGTACCCTTTGTTGTTGTTGTTAGGTACTATTTTTATTTGTTTCCAGCTTTATATAGGTAAAATTGACAAATAAAAGGTAAATATAATGTACAATGTGATGTTTTGAAATGTGTATACATTGTGAAATGATTATCACAATCAAGTTAATTAACATATCCATCCCTCATATAGTTATTTTTGTGTGTATGTGGAGTAAACATTTAAGATCTACTCTCTTAGCAAATTTCAAGTATAAAATATAGTATTTATTAACTATATTCACCATGCTGTAATTAGACCTCCAGAACTTATTCTTCCTGCATAACTGAAACTTTGTACCATTTGACCAACATCTCTGCATTTTTCTCTAATCTTGAGCCCCTGGCATCATTCTATTCAATTATCCTATGAATTCAACAGAAAGTTGAATATCTTTTCGTGATCATTGTTAGTGTATAGAAATGCAACTGATTTTTGTATGTAGATTTTTGTATCTTGCAACTTTAGTGAATTTGTTTATTAATTCTGCTTTTTTGCTGGAGGCTTTAGGGTTTTCTATATATTAGAAAATGTCATCTGCAAACACAGACAATTTTACTTCTTCCTTTACAATTTGGATGCCTTTTATTTCTTATTCTTGTCTAATCACTTTGGCTAAGACTTCCAGTACTATATTGAATAGAAGTGGCAAGAGTGGGAACCCTTGTCTTGTTTCTGATCTTGGAGGAAAAGCTTTCAGCTTTTCATCTGTGAATATGAAGTTAGTTGTGGGTTTGTCATATATGGCCTTCACTATGTTGAGGTATATTTCTTATAATTTGTCAAAAGTTTATCAGAAAAGTATGTTGAATTTTGTCAAATACATTTTTCTGCATCTATTGAAGTTATTAGCAGGGGCTGGTCTGGATCCTGGGGCTGCAGGTGCCAACCTAACCCTGGTGCAGGCCTGGAAGCTGTGTCACTGAGGCAGGCATTGAGCCTGGGTCCACGGGGGCTGACCTGGACTCTGGGGCCTTCGGGCCTGGACTGGCACTGTGGCAGCCAGGAGCCTAGATATGGAAGGGCAAGCCTGGGATTACAGGTGCTAGCATGGTGCCAGGGTTCACTGGGGTGAGACTGGTGTTGGGGTTCATGACGAAGTAGGGTACACACTACACTCTTCTTCCTCCATGAAGTAGGAGTCTCTCTATGAACTGCACTGCTTGGGCTTGCGAGAAGGATGACATGGGTAATGCAAAACTATTGTTTTACCCTCTTTACTGGGTCTTTTCTTATTTTTGTGCTGAGTTTCAACGAAAACCCAGAAGTCTTTACCCATCTTTAATCTCTCACTTGGAATCCTTAGCTCTTGTGTAGGTATTTTCATTTGTGGATAGTTGTTCAAACTGATGTTTCTGTGAGGCGACAAGCTCTGGAAACTCCTATTTTACTATATTGCTGATGTCCTTATGAAAGTATCCTTCTACTACTAGTTCACAGAGAGTATTTTATCATAAATAGGGTTTGAATTTTCGTAAATTTTTAAATTTGCATTTATAGACATGGTCATAAGAATTTTTTCCCTCTATTCTGTTAATCTGATAAAATTAATTGGTTGATATTCAAATATTAAACTGATCTTTCCTTTCTTGTATAACACCCACTTGTTCATGATATAATACCCTTTTGATATAATGGTGGATATTATTTGCTAAGATTTTATTAATAATTATTGAGTCTATATCCACTAGTGATATTGGTCTATAATTTTCTTTTGTCATAATATTCTTGTCAGGTTTTGCTAGTACCAGATTATGGTGGCCTCATAAGAAAGGTTCATAGGTGTTCTCTCCTGATATATGGAAGTATATCCTCTTTTCTGAGTTCATATAAATGTTTCTGTAAGATTGTTTACTCTTTAAATTGACAAAATTCACTAGCTAAGCTGTCTCTGTTGCAGTAATATTCCTTCTTTCATTCCTGAAATGTTTAGTTTGTGGTTTCACTTTTTTTCTTAATGAGTTAGCTAGAGGTTTACCAATTTCATTATTCTTTTCAAATAGCCAACTTCTGGCTTTGTTCATTTCTCTGTTTTTTTGTGGGTTGTTTTCTAATTCATTTGTTTCTGCTCTTCATTATTTCCTTCTACTTACTTTGAGTTACTTTGGTCTTCTTTTTCCAGCCTTAGTTGAAATCTTAGATAACTGACTAAGAACTTTTCTTCTATCTTACTATAATCATTTAACACTATTCCTTTCTGTCTAAACACTGCTTTACTGCATCCCACAAATTTTGACATATTCTATTTCCATGATCATTCAACTCAAAATATATTTTAGTTTCCCTTGTGATTCCTTCTTTGACACACTGTTTATTTAGGAGTGTACTGCTTAATTTACAAGGATTTTGGAATTTTCTAATTATTATTTTGATATTAGCTTAAAATTTCATTCTGTTGTGGTCAGAGAACATTTTCTGTATGTTTTCGGTGTTTTGAAATTTATTGAGATTTGTTTTATGAACCAGCATATCTCTATCTTGGTGAATGTTCCATACTCACTTGAAAAAACTGTATATTCTGTAATTGTTGAATAGTGTTTACAAATGTCAACAAATCAACTTGTTTGATAGTATTTTTCAACTTTCTGAATCCATACTGAATTCTTCTTTACTTACTCTACCAATTATTGAAGGTGGGTGTTAAAAATTTCCCGATATAATTATAGATTTGTCTATTTTCCCTTTAGTTGTGTCGATTTTTGCTTCATAGATTTGAAGCTATGCTATTAGCTACATAGACATTTAGCTTTTATTTTAATGTCTTCTTGATGCTTTGACCTTCTTACCATTTATCTCTGGCAACATTCTATTTCTTGAAGTGAATTTGCCTGCAATTAATACAGCCATTCCAGCTTTTATTTAGTCTTTGATTGTTATTTCTTTCTCCATCCTTCTACTTTCAACCTCTCTGTATCTTTGTCCAAAGTGTATTTTTTAAAACAACAAAGTTGTATCTTCCTTTTTTATATCCAGTCTGTCAATCTCTTTCAATTGGAGTTTTTAGTATTTATATTTAATGTAATTATCAATACGTTTTGGTTTAAATCCATTATCTATTTGCTTTCTATTTGTCCCCTCCATTTTTCTTACTTGTCTTCTTTTATTTCTGTATTTTTGGATTAATGAAGTCTTAAATTATTATTATTTTATTTCATTGTATCTCCTTTATTAGCTTTTAAGCTAAATTTATTTTTAGGATTTATAGTGGTTGCTCTTGGGTTTACAGTATGGTTCCTCAATTTCTTTCACTCTATGTTGAATATTAAATCACTTAATGTAAAGTGTAAAAACCTTATGACAGGAATTTTCTATCTGCCCAAGGATGAAGGAGTTAAAGCAACTAGCCTGTGATGCATTCACTTTCTTTACCAGGTGGAATCTCTTAGGAGAAAGAGAAAAAAAAGACAGGTTTCCCGGTATAGGCCCTTTACCAACTGGATTTCTGAGCAGAGACTAATGATGTTTGAAGGAGTGAACTGACCATATCTATTCAATGCCCTTTCCAGAGTGTCCCTGGATAAAAATCACTTACAGTAAATAAACCCTTCTATGGTTATAGATTCTTCTATAATACATGACTCCCTGAAGAATATTTCCTATGCTACACAATAGCTGGGGTATAAACTAAGATGCTTCTTAACTTAAATGCTCTGTGTGAGGTAACTGCAAATCTCACTTAAGACCACACCCATTATTTGGGCCAGTATGCCTGTCTAATGCATGGAAAAACAACTTGGGTTTCAATGGAAATCTAGAAGTATTTACCAAGCCCTTCTTTTTGGTGGGACTTGAATGCCAAACTCTGTCTCCCCAGCTGTGAACTTTTTATTAAAATCTCTGTTCAACTCTTTAGCCTTCCAATTGTCACTTTCCCCTGGGTTCTAAGAAGTCTCACTCTCTTCATGCCCAATTCAGTGGTCAGTCAAGGATTTGATGAGAGATTTTACATAGAGTTTAGTTTCCTCCTTTATGGCTCCTTCTTTTCCAGGATGTATCCCTACATTTCCAGCTGCTCTGGCAGCCCCAAATGCTAATCTGATTCCTCAGATCAAGACTGCTACTTTCTGCTTGAGTACCATCTGCTATATGGACTCGGGAATGCCCTGTTGATCTCACTCAGTCTGGTTCACATCTTTCAGGGGTTGGATTCCCTCCTGTTCTGCCTGCTTTTGATCACTCTCCAGTGTCATAAAACAGTTGTTTTTTATATTTTATTCAGAGTTTATAATTGTTAGTAGCAGGAGAGTTAGTCTGATCTAAGCTACTGTACCACAAGATACTCCATCGTTACTAGAAGTTGGAAATCTAAGATGTACTTTTCAGGAAGATATGACAGACTTCCTTCTGAGCTAGGTATGGAATAAGAGGGGGGAAAAGGATCAAGGATTACTTCTAGATTACTGGCCTAAGTATGTGAGTAAATGCTACTGCTATTATTGGAGATAGGGAAGAATACAGACTCATAAGCATCAGGAAACTTGTTAAAATTTTGGCTATTTCTTTTTCAGACAGAAAATATCATGGAGGTTCTGAATTTCTCTTCTTTTCAGTGTGCTTCAAGGTAATTCCAAAGCAGAAGTATGGTTTGGTGCTTTATACATAGTAGGGAGTCAGGTCGGCAACCTTCTTCCTCAGTCTTAGTCACTGCCTCCATCTTTTTTTTAATTCATTAATTTATTTTTTATTTTTGGTTGCGTTGGGTCTTTGTTGCTGCATGGGCTTTCTCTAGTTGCCGCGAGCAGGGACTACTCTTTGTTGTGGTGCGCGGACTTCTCATTGCATTGGCTTCTCTAGTTGCAGAGCACGGGCTCTAGGTGCACGCGCTTCAGTAGCTGTGGCTCACAGGCTCTAGAGTGCAGGCTCAGTAGTTGTGGCACACCGGCTTAGGTGCTCTGTGGTATGTGGGATCTTCCCAGACTAGGGCTCAAACCCATGTCCCCTGCATTGGCAGACGAATTCTTAACCACTACGCCACCAAGGAAGTCCCACTGCCTCCATCTTAACTTTGTGAGTGTATCTCTAAAGTACAATTCTCTTCTGACCCTTCCCCCTAGGCATAATCAGGTCAACCTGAATGATTTACTTCCAGCCATATAAGCCTTTGTCTACAGGAATTGAACAAGTGAGTTGGAAATGGGACTCTGGGCCAGATGTCAGTCAACCTCTTTTCTCCCTTTTGGTCAACCATTTGTATTATGGTTGCAATGAATCTTGTCTAAATGAGGAAAGAAAAGCAAGGACATTGCCATAGTCAAACAAAGAGGGAAACAGTGAGAATTAAAAACCAGATTGACTGATTTAATAACACAATTAGGAGAAGAGCAAAGTTCCCTTTCCCAAAGTCAGCACAGACAGGAAAAAGGTAATTTCTTGTTTGAATAACACAAGAATTAGAACAGATCAGCTACTGACTATAATTGGATCTATGGGAGATTGTCCCTGGAGTTTCAGAATTTTTAATACTGTACAAAAGATTTCTAACTTTAATTTGCCGCATGAATTAGAAACTTTTCACAAGCAACAAAAAACTTAAATCACTTTACAGTGTAAATGGCTGGTCATTTGGAGGATGTTTCTGGAGCACATGTCAGGACAATTCTGGCCATATGAAGGAAATCTCGGCTATAAGTCCCATCACGAGAATATCAGCATTTTCGTGGGTTTGAGATGGAAAGTCTGGGCTTTGTCTAAATTTTCAAGCTTTTCAGTTAATTAATCTGTGGTTGCAGAAATCTGTCTTTTTTTACTAACTGAATCTCCCAAATTATTTTGGACAGAACCCTACAAATGGCGGAAGATACTGAACTTGGAAAGCAGAAAAGTTTCCTAAGTAAGAAGACTGTTACCCAACTAGGGGAAGAAAATCATTCCAATGGTTCAGAGGTAGACAAATGTCTTCACCATAGATCAGTTACAAATGTGCTTTTGGAAAAAGAAAGACCCCATAAGATTGTTTTTTTCCTCAGTCTCTCATGATATTTATGAAATAAAGCTTGCCATTCCCCAACATTGCCTTAAAAAGTCTTGCAGCAAAAATAACGCCTTGAAGATACTTTGTTGACTTCCTGATTGAAATTTTCCTTATTGATGATGACAAATTCCTTCAAAATATATATTACTAATGTTATCACCAAGCTAGAGAAGCATTTAAGCACAGACTACAAGTTGATGTGAAGAAAAAATACCAGAAAATATAAAGGGAGAGGATCTTATGTTTTATATATAATATGTAATGTTAATCATTCTATGCATATATGCAAATGACCATGACATAATAAAATGTTCCAGGCAAATTTGAAATCTGTAACAATTTTTTTCTTCCTGGGATTTTCCTACTACCCCAAAGCTGAGGTCATCATATTTGTGCTGTGCTTGCTGATGTACCTGATCACCTTGCTGGGTAATATAATTCTGATTTCCATCACCATCCTGGATTCCAGCCTATACACACCCATGTACTTCTTCCTCAGCAACCTCTCTTTGTTTAGATGTCTGGTACACCTCTTCTGCTTTCCCTCCAATGCTGATAAACTTTGTTTCAGGGAAAAACACTACCCTCATTCTCAGGGTGTGCCACTCAGATGTACTTCTCTCTTGCCATGCGCTCCACTGAGTGTGTGCTCCCGTCCATGATGGCATATGATGGATATGTGGCCATCTGCAACCCCCTGAGATACCCCATCATCATGAACAAGAGGATTTGTGTGCAGATTGCAGCTGGTTCCTGGGTGACAGGCTGCTTCACTGCCCTGGTGGAACCAGTGTCTGTATTGCAGCTGTCTCTGTGTGGTAGCAGTGTCATCATTTTGCTTGTGAAATTCTGGCTGTCTTAAAACTTGTTTGTGTGGACACCTCCATGGTGCAATTAATCATGCTGGTGATCACCGTACTTCTTGTTCCTATGCTGATGCTTTTAATTTGTATCTCTTATGCTTTCATCCTCTCCAACATCTTGAGAATCAGCTCAGTGGATGGTCAAAGAAAAGCCTTTTCAACATGTGCAGCCCATCTGACTGTGGTGGTTTTGTTCCATGGGACAGCTCTCTCCATGTACCTGAAGCCCTCATCTGTAGATTCACAGGAAATAGATAAATTTATGACTTTGGTATATGGTGCGTTAACCCCCATGTTGAATCCTATCATCTATAGTCTACGAAACAAAGAGGTGAAAGCAGCTTTGAAAAACTTGCTGTTTAGAAATTCTTTGGTAATGTTTTAATTTCTATCTTCATATAATATGGGAGCAAGCACATTCATCTGGATAATCTCCAACATTAGCCAGAAAATTGCAAAGTCATTGGAATAAACCAAACCCTGGAAAATACTCATTTTTGACAGGAGTTCAACATTAAGTCCAATATCTTGATTTACCTTGTAAATAAAACTTTTGATATTAATAAATAATTTAGGTAGAATGAATCATGTTTCTGGAGAAGTATTTAGCATTCACTGAATATTAATATAACATTAAAATTAGATGATTGCTTTTCTTTCATATTTAATTTGCTATATCATCTAAGTGTTCAACTCTAGCAGCACCATGACAATAACTAATATACCAAGAGTATAAGATATTAAGCCTAGTATATTATCTTCATATGATTTGTAATTATGTCTGAAATTATGAAGAAATAGTATTTTTATGTAAGTGTGGATATAGTTCGAGGTATATCAGTTCATAAAACCAAGACACCATTAATTTTAGAAATTTTCCTACTCTAAATGTTAAAATGTGAAATCTGTTAGATTTGATAAACTACCACAAGAATGATTTTGTTTATTTAGGATGTATGTGTGGGGGATGGGTAAATATCTGTGTATGTTCAAAGACATCATGACAAGGATTTGTGAGTTGTAATCCTGTATATAAAGTGGAGTAAAGGAATAGCATTCAGGAGATCTTAAAGTATCCACGGTTATAAGGTCAAAGTACTCTCATATTGTACTCTGAATGTCTAAGTGAATTCATCAACACACACACACACACACACACAACACACACCATGTTACTTATTTTTCTTAGAGCGTGCTGAATTGAGCAATTATGGCTAAGAAACAACAGATTTCTACCCTGTAGAGATTACACTGCAAAAGAAATTATTTATTAATGTACACACATATTGTGCGAAAAGATTGATGGATATATTTGACATATGTGAGCAAAATTACATAAATTATAATTACACCAATATTGCATTTTAACCAGTTTTTCCTTGTCTTTTCCACCCTCACTGGAGCTGGGGAGCTATGAGGCCAATGCATGTACATTAATTCCTCTTTATCAGAGAGATGTCTTTGGGGTATATGTGGATGATGGCTTTATTCTATGGAGAAGGTGACTCTTGCTAGCATTGACATAATCCCCTTAAATTTTAGACTTAGAGAAGGTGAGACAATTATAGATAATTACAACAGAAGGTCCCATTCTGAACAAGACAGAACTTGCAAGGAATGATTCAGTTGAGGGTGAATGGATTGATGAAGGAACCATGTCGGAGGAAAGAATTCAATGTATAGGAACTGTGCTGGTGTTCTTTTTTTTTTTTTTTTTTTTTTTTTTTTGCGGTACACGGGCCTCTCACTATTGTGGCCTCTCCTGCTGCGGAGCACAGGCTCTGGACCCGCAGGCTCCGCAGCATGTGGGATCTTCCCGGACTGGGGCACGAACCCGTGTCCCCTGCATCGGCAGGCGGACTCTCAACCACTGCGCCACCAGGGAAGCCCCCTGTGCTGGTGTTCTTAATCCAAGTACCCTTAGGATACCTGAGAAAAGTTTTTCTTTCTCAGGTATTAGATGAACAGTTCTATTAATTCAGAATCTCTCCAAAGGCAGAGACTGGGGATTTGTATCACAATAAAAGCAAAACAGTTATTCTGATTTGTGTCCTTACTTCCATTTCACTACCAGACGACAACGACCATGGTGTGATGTTATTTGGTTGAAGAGGATGAAGAACTGTTAACCCTATTACCCACCCAATCTCTATGATCACTTACAACAAAACCTTTACCTGATTTCAAGTAATCACAAACATTGAGCCTATAAATATCCATCTTATTTGTTTATGTGGGTGAAAATAAAATCTGTAGTTTTATGCCTCATCAGCTCCAGTGAGCATGTGCTATCATCTTCAACAACTTTGTACGTGTTTTAAAGGGATATGGATGAGCTAGTTATTGCCTGAGAGGCCAACCAGCTGTCCAGAGGCAAAACCCAATAAAATGGCTCTTAACCCGCCTGGCTGAATCATCATAGGCCTAGAGAGGGTCCTCAGATTTCAGGTGCTTCAGCAAGAGTCATCTTGTCTAAACAACTAGATCCAGGATGGCATAAATTTCTGCATCATCCAAATATGTTTTGTTCTGTCTTCCAAGGATAGAACTGTATATGTAATCCTGAACTGTATTTTGATTACTTCTTTATCATGCTGTGTTTCAGTATGAGCAACCTCCATTGTTACAACATTCTTTATCAATAGAGGAAACAGTTCATTGAAAAGCAGTTTACAAAACTGTATCACATTTCAGTCCTGCTTCTCTGCAGTACCATCCACTTCACACTTTGCAATATTTACATTCAGCATCCTTAGATGGTTCACTCACACAGGTGATTAATTTCAACAGATGAGTAACTTCAACCCCTTGTGGAAAACTTAATATTTTAACTCTAAGAGAGCAACTTTGATTCAAGGTCTTAAGGAACATCTCACTGTGACCCACTCCCAAGTACCATTTTCAAATATAGTCATATGAACTCAAAGGAAACAAATGCTTGCCTTTGCAATCACACAATAAATGAGAACTTGACCATGCCACGAGATTCCTGAATGTCTTATTAAAGTCTTTTTCTAAATATCTCTGCTTTTCTTTTCTTCAGGTGAATAAGATTTTACATGATTTCTGATACGGTCTTTTTTTTCCATTTCACTAATTTCCCACAATCTGAGAACATACTAATATCTGTGCTACTTGACTTGTTTTAAGCTATCCTGAAACTTTCCAAAATCATCATGAAAATAAGGATCGTCTGGAATGCTTGCTAAAAATATCATGCAAATGTTCAAATTAGATCCAAATCAGAATTTCCAGAGGAGATATATGCTAATCTGTATGTTTTATAACACCTGGCAATTCTTATTATGTGAGAATTATGGGAACTCTGACTCAGAGCATTAAATGGAAGAGACTGAACCCTATTACTTAATGCTTATAGAATCGGGGTGGGGGGATATGTTAAGTGTCAAGGAGATGAGAATATCCCAGCTCAGAACTGATCAGAATTTAGGAAAACTATGTGCAGAGCTTTGTTATAAAGTGTTAGGGAAAGGGAGAATCCATTTAATAATGTGAAAAGTTTGAGTACACAACCCTTGGGACTCTGTTCAAAGAAGAACTGGATAAATACAAGGTTTCATTCTGTCTTATTTGCTGCAGCTCTCATTTGTGTAGAGAAAAAAGTAAAAACCAAGTTCATCAATTTAATTTACAAATACACTCTATATATACTAGAAGGAAGAAATATTTAAAGGCCATTTAAATATGCTTAGTTTATTTTTTAATAAATCACTCTAGTGAGACCTCCTATCAGTAAAAGACAAGCACAACAGAATGATCCTAGAAGCTAGAGTGAGAAAAGCAAAGTCTGAGACCTTAATTTGGTATCGATAGCTCTCTTCCTTAAGATGTGAATCATGTTCACATATCATAGTATTATTACAAGTTCTTAAAAATCATCACATGTTGTGCTAAGATCATTTTGTGGGGAATAATTTTAGAGTCAGGAAGATTTTAGAAACCTACTGTAGTAATTTGGAGAAAAGATGTTATTCCAGGCCACAGTGATAGTTGTGGAGATGGTGAGAAATAGTCAAATTCTGGATATACTGAAAAGGTAGGCAACAGGATTTCCAGAAGGATTGGATATGGGTGATAGAGGAAGAGAGGCATCAAGAATGACTTCAGGGTTTTCAGACTGAAAAGTGAGAAGGATACAGCTATGACTCACTGATTCAAGAAAGTCTGTAATTGAAGTAGATCTGTGGGAGAATATCGGGCATTCATTTTAGACATGTTAGGTTCAAACTATCTATTAAATATGACAACTACATGGAAGAATATACAAGTCACGTGTTTAGAGAAGAAATCTGGGCTAGAGATACAAATTTGGGATCCATTAGCATATCGATGATATTTAAAATCAATAAGATCACTAAGGTAGTGAGTATAGACAATAAAAGAGAAGAGATTGATCCCTGGGACATCGTATCCGCAATATGCAGTATTGCAGATTTTTATTTGTCACCATGCAGGAGTGACAGATGATAGTGTGACCTCTTCATCCTCTATGTCTGATTATAGATCTGGGCACACTACTGTCCACCCTTTCCACACAGTTGCCATTCTGTATCTACTTATCATTATATTAGCTACATATTTATTCATATGGATTTGAAAATATATACCCTAATCATTCTTCTATTCAAGAGTGTTTCTAATCAGTGCCTATTATAACTAATGCTTAAATGAACACATTCCTATGTTTGATTTTTCACTTATCTTTTATTATATCTTAAAATCAATTCCCAGGAGTGGGTTTACTTCATCAAAGGCAATGAACAATTTTATGGCTCTTGACAGAAAACTTTTATAGTATCTTCAGTATGGTATTAGTGGGTATTCAGATGAAGTGGGGAATTTGAGAAGAATTGGGCATGCCTCTAAGACTAGAAAATACATATATAATAGGAAATAGAATAATAGAATAATAGCTAGAGCTATTATTATCAAATGTTGAATAAAAGTTGTGAGAGTGTACATTCTTGTCTTGTTCCTGATCTTAGATAAAATGCTTTCAGCTTTTCACTGTTGAGTATGATGTTGATGTAGGTTTGTCATATATGGCCTTTATTATGTTGAGGTTTGTTCCCTGTATACACACTTTGTTAAGAGTTTTTATCATAAATGAATGTTTTATCAGAAGCTTTTTATCAGAATGTTTTATCAGAAGCTTTTTCTGCATCTATTGAGATGATCATGTGATTTTTTTCCTTCAACTTGTTAATGTAGTGTATCACGTTGACTGATTTGTGGATACTGAACCATCCTTGCATCCCTGGGATAAATCCCACTTGATCATATTATATGATCCTTTTAATACACTGCTTAATTCAGTTTTCTAATATTTTGTTGAAATTTTTTGCATCTATGTTAATCAGTTATACTGGCCTGTAATTTTCTATTTTTGTGATATCTTTGTCTGGTTTTAGTATCCGGGTGAAGTTGGCCTCATAGAATGAGCTTGGAAGCATTCTTTCCTTTTCAATTTTTTGGAATAGTTTGAGAAGGATAGGTGTTAACTCTTCTTTAAATGTTTGGTAGAATTCTCCTGTGAAGCCATCTGATCCTGAACTTTTGTTTGTTGGGAGTTTTTAATTACTGATTCAATTTCATTACTGGTAATTGTTCTCTTCATATTTTCTATTTATTCCTGATTCAGTCTTGGAGATTGTACATTTTTAGGAATTTATCCATTTCTTCTAGGTTGTCCGTTTTATTGATGTACAATTGTTCACAGGAATCTCTTATGATCCTCTGTATTTCTGTGGTGTCAGCTGTAACTTCTCTTTCATTTCTGATTTTATTGTACTGGTCCCTCTCTCTCTTTTTCTTGATGAGTCTAGCTAAGGGTTTATCAATTTTATTTATCTTTTCAAAAAAGTACCTTTTAGTTTCATTGATATTTCCTTTTTTTTTTAGTCTATTTCATTTATTTCTTTTCTGATATTTATTATTTCTGCTACTACAGTGGAAATAATAAATATTGAGTTTTGTTTGTTCTTAATTTTCTGTTTCCTTTAGATGAAATAATAGATTTTTATTTGAGATTTTTCTTGTTTCTTGAGGCAGGCTTGTACCTCTATAAATGTCTCTCTCAGAACTGCTTTTGCCATGTCCCATTTATTTCGGATCACTGTTTCCATTTTCATTTGTCTCCAGGTATTTTGTTTTTAACTTATCTTTGATTTCTTCAGTGATTCATTGGTTGTTTAGTAATATACTGTTTAGACTCCACCTGTTTGTGTTTTTGCAGGTTTTTTTCCTTGTAGTTAGTTTCTAGGTTCATATTGTTGTGGTTGAAAAGATGCTTGATATAATTTCAATCTTTTAAAATTTATCGAAACTTGGTTTTTGGCCTAGTATGTGATCTACCCTGGAGAATGTTTTATGTGCACTTAAAAGGAATGTGTATTCTGCTGCTTTTGTATGGAATGCTCTATATATACCTATTAAGGTTATCTGCTTTAATGTGTCATTAAGTCAGCGTTTCCTTATTGATTTTCTCTCTGAATGGTCTTTCCATTGATGTAAGTGGGGTGTTAATGTCCCCTACTATTATTGTGTTACTGTCAATTTCTTCCTTTATGTTTGTTAATATTTGCTTTATGTATTTAGGTGCTTCTATGTTGCGTGCACATATATTCACAATCGTTTATAACTTCGTGTTGGATTGGTCCCTTGATCATTATATAACGTACTTCTTTACCTCTTGTTACAGTCTTTGTTTAAAGTCTATTTGTCTGACGTGAGTATTGCTACCCCAGCTTTCTTTTTGTTTCCATTTGTATGGAATAACACTTTTCCATCCCCTCACTTTCAATCTGTGTGTGTCTTTAGATCTGAAGTGAGTCTCTTGCAGGCAGTACATATATGTGTGTGTGTGTGTGTGTGTGTATATATATATATACACACACACATACACATACACATGGGTGTATACATTCTTATACATTCAGCCACTCTATGTCATTTGATTGGAGCATTTAGTTTATTTATATTTAAAGTAATTATTGAGATGTATGTACTTATTTTGTCCTTCTTAGCCCTTATATCAGAAGACATGAAAAATAAAACTTAATCAATTGCTCAAAATGTCTTGAATAAATGCCATTTTAAACAGAAACCTTTAATTTCTTCCACTTTCCTTAGTTTTATTTTTTCTGTACATTTTTCCTTAAAATAATTAGTTAGATTTTGTGTTTTTATACTTTTTAATTTTAATATTTAAAACTACTGGTACAAGAAGGAGATATCTTCAAGTTCAATTTCAGGACAATCTGGGAGATTATTCCTGAAGATGCTGGTGGGACTGTAAATTGGTATAGCCACTATGGAGAGCAGTATGGAAGCACCTTAAAAAATTAAAAATAGAGCTACCATATGATTCTGTAATCCCATTCCTGGGCATATATCCGGAGAAAACCATAATTCTAAACAATACATGCACCCCAATGTTCATTGCAGCACTATTTACAATAGCCAGGACATGGAAGCAACCTAAATGTCCATTGAAAGATGAATGGATAAAGAAGATGTGGTGTGTATATATACATACACACACACACACACACACACACACACACATATATATATAATGGAATATTACTCAGCCATTAAAAAGAATGAAATAATGCTATTTGCAGCAACATGGATGGACATAGAGATTATCATATTAAGTGAAGTAAGCCAGACAAAAGACAAATATCATATGATATCACTTATATGTGGAATCTAAAAACAATTATGCAAATGAACTTATATACAAAGCAGAAACAGACCCACAGACATAGAAAACAAACTTATGGTTACCAAAGGGGAAAGAGGGGAAGGATAAATTAGGAGTTTGGGTTTAACTTATACATACTACTACGTATAAAACAGATAACCAACAAGGACCTACTGTATAGCACAGGGAACTATACTCAATATTTTGTAATAACCTATAAGGGAAAAGAATCTAAAAAAGAATATATATATATATATATATATATATATACACACACACACACACACACATACACATATACATATATATATAAAAAACTGAATCATTTTGCTGTACACCTGAAACTAACACATTATAAATCAACTATAATTCAAGAAAAAATAAAATTAAAAAAAGAGGAGAAATGTTATAAAAATGTTATTAATATTATGAATGCACTAGCTAATTTGAAACTCTTGTTGCAATGGAAGATTTTTTAATAATAAAAAATATATTTTTAAGCCAATAGTCATATCACACTCCATGTTAAAACACATGAATCATTCTTGTGAAAGTCAGAGTCAAGATAAGGGTAGCTTCTAAAACTGTTGTTATTTAGCATTAATTATGAATAATCCAGTTTATGCAAATACATGAAATACAAACTTAGGAGTATAAGTACAGGAGTAGAAGAGAAAGTTATCAGTACTAGTAGCCATTTTTTAAAAAGAAAATAGAATCAACCAAAAAGACTATTATAAGTAGTAAGAATGTTCAGTTAGTTACCTGGCTACTTAATAATAATATATAAGATTAATAGCTTCTCTATAAATAAAAATTGCTTAGAAATTATCACCAAAAAGTCAAATAACATAATAAACATAAAATATTAAAAGCATATTAAAGATATTGAAATATCAAAAACCTGTAACTTATATGAGGTAGTGATAACTTAATATAGAAAGAATTCTTATAAAAATAAAAAGAATTTCCAATTCATTTACTTTGCACAATTTCCAACTGAAACCCAGTTAGAAAATGGATAATCAAATAATAAGGAAAAATCACAAACTGAGATATAGAATAGAAAATTCATACATGAAAATAAGGTTAGTTTCACTCTTATGCAATTAAACACTAATAAATTCAGAAATGAAATGTTATTTTAATCAATTAAAAATGCATGTAAACTTATGGGTAACTGATGATAATGGCAGTTGCTTAAATCCACATTTCCTTACATATTGTCCAAAAACAATACAGAACAACAGAAGAACAAGTAAAGCTATTCAAACCCACAAAACCAGAAGACAGAACATGACCAACTTTGAAGTACCGATAAGCACAAAATTTAACACTAAATCGTAGCATCTCTCATGTTCTCACTGAATCTTTTCACAGAGCAAAGACTAGCATGGAAAAGAGAAGGGGGATACAAGCAGCAAGTTTAAGATTGACCTAAAACCAAAACACAGCCCTGAATACAGGTGGGACACAAAAGTGTGTATGAGTTGAGGTGACTGTCTTCTAAAGTCATGGATTTGGGGTAAAAAGTAAATGAAAAGGAAGAAAGAGTCATCTTTGGAGATTTAGAAGTGAAAGAGCAAAGAAGCAAAAAGGAAAATTGGGGTCATGCTAAATAAAAATGTTTTAAAATAGGGACTTCTGTGGCAGTGCAGTGGTTAAGACTCCATGTTCCCAATGCAGGGGGCCTGGGTTCAATCCCTGGTCAGGGAAGTAGATCCCACATGCTTGCCACAACAAAGAGTTCGCATGCCACAACTAAGGAGCTGCGAGCCACAACTAAACAGCCCACGAGCAGCAACTAAGACCTGGCACAACCAAATAAATAAATAAATAAAATAAATAGTTTTAAAAAGTGTTCTAAAATATCAGAGGGCCTACAATTCCTTCCTACTTAGATAAGATAAAGGAGAAAAAAAGACAAGGAGGGCCAGAGAGCCCTCAGGACAAGGGTAAAGTGGCTTTAGCAAGCTAATGCTGTTATAAGGTTCTCTCTATTTCTGCAGAAGGGGAAGGGGAAGAGGGAGTCAAAGCAATTATTTAAGGAAATACTACTTCAAAACACAGACAGATGAGGACACTCTTGACCTACAGGTCATATAAATGAATCCAAATTAGGAAATAAATAATGAAAGTAGACTATATTCAAAACTATTATAAAATGAAATAGAAAATGAGAAACAAAATGCCTCAGCTGATGGAAACTTCTGCCCTTCATCCTGAAGAGGAAGAGGAAGAAGGAGGAGGAGAAGAAGAAAGAAGAAAGAAGAAAGAAGAAAGAAGAAGAAGAAGAAGAAGAAGAAGAAGAAGAAGAAGAAGAAGAAGAAGAAGGAGGAGGAGGAGGAGGAGAAGGAGAAGAAGAAGAAGAAGAAAAAGAAGGAAGGGGAGGGGGAAGGGGGAGGAGGAGGGGGAGGGGGAAGAGGAGGGGGAGGGGGAGGGGGAGGGGGAGGGGGAGGGGGAGGGGGAGGGGGAGGGGGAGGGGGAGGGGGAGGGGGAGGGGAGGGGGAGGGGAGGGGAGGGGAGGGGGAGGAGGAGGAGGAGAAGGAGAAGAAGAAAATTAAAACTGTAAAACAACACTAACAATCAATACCAGTATCCTCAAACAAGCATTTGAGGAAAACACCTGAATCAGAAATTCAAAAATTAAAAAGAAATTGTTCAACTAATGTATCAGGAAAAAATGAAAAGAAAATTGGTTGAACTCAGGAAATAATAAGTAAAAGACAAAGCCATCTTAAAGACTAAACAGAAGACTAAAATAAAGGTAGCCAAGGTAAAATAGATTAGAATGAAATTTAATAAGGGCATTGAAGAAATGGAAGCAATCAACAAAATGAAAATAAGATCAAGAAAATCTATCCAATGAAACAGAGGCAAAGAAGAAATATTGTTACTTTTACAAATAAATAAAATTTGAGTCTCTACAAAAGAAATAAAACCATAAAATATAATTAATATTTAAAACTTAAGTCTAGAAAAACTTTTTGTAAATAAAGCACTGAAAGTGTCTACCAGGTGCTGGGAAAAAATAAGCTCAGCATAATCAACTCCGATAGGTATCTCAGTAAAGCTATTGGAGTTTAAAATACAAAGTATTTAAAACAAAATGGTTAACATCTTATAAGGGCAAATGAATTAGTCCAACATTAGATTTCTCAAAAAGATCAGACAGTGGAGGTGCATTTTCAAAACACTCAAGAAAGAAAATGCATACCAAGTAATTTATATCTAGTTAAGCTGTCCTTCAAATATCCATGACATTGAAAAATGGTTTTAAACACGTAAGACCCAAGGAATGCTGTACGCATAATCCCCTTTTAGAGTTGATGAGCGGATAATCTCCATTCAAACAAAAGATGAATGGGGAAACTTGGGCAAAAGGATAAGCAGTGAGCATTTAAAATATTTAATTGTAAGTCTAAGAATAAAATATAGGTGAGAATGAAGATGCCAGAATAATATATGAATAGTATATGTTCTGAAAAAGTGAAAAATTATACAACCAGAAAAGCTAAGAGGGAACATATGCCTTTGACAATAATAAGTTAACTACAGCCACGCTTGCAGTCTCACCATGAACTTTTAGAAAATTGGACAAAATAGATGAAAAAACGGTTTTTAGATACTGAACAAGCAAGGCAGGACAGTGACCTCTGGAAGAAGAGACTAGAATTAAAGCCAATTTAGTATTATTTTTTAGACTCTGGTTTATGGAGGAGGATCCCAAACAGATCACAGTGGTCTCACTAAATTGAGCAAAGTCAGAAAAGAGTTAAAGGGGCTGAAGCGGCTGCTTTACAGGGCAGAGTTCTGGAGATTAAAAATATAAGCAAAGAAATAGCTCCAGGTACCATCAGAGGGGTTCCATCAAATTGGCTGCTGAACACTAAAGCACACGTGCAGAACAGTGAAATAACATGAGTTCAGGCAAAGAAGAACCAATGGGGGGCTATAAACCAAACCATTCCCAAAGCTCACAAAGGTTTGAGAGACATCTGAGTCCCAAGCAACAAGAGTAAAATATCTTCACTGAACATCCAGAGCATTTAGAGACCTGTGAATTGTTAGCTAGCAGTAGGGCTAAACTAACTCTAGGACAGGGATTCTCAAGTGCAGGACAATTGACACTTTGGGCTGAATAATTCTTTGCTATGGAGGTATGTCCTGTGCATTGTAGGGTGTTTTGCAACATCCCTGGTTTCAACCCAATTAATTTCAGTAGCAGTGCTTCCCCCACCACAGGTTGTGACCACCAAAACTTTATCCAGACATTGCTTAATGTCCCCTCAGAGGCAAAATTATTAACAGCTCCAAAGTAAATCACATCCATTGATCTAGGGTAAACGCAAATCTAGATATACCCTCATAAAGCTAAAAAACTTGTCTCAAAGGTGTCAAGGTAATCTGCAAGTAACTGCCTGCCAGAATACATGCAACACACTTTAATAGGAGACCCCAAAATCCAGCACTCAATGAGATTAAGTTCAAAATGACTAGCATACAAGCCCAAATAACAAAAAAAAAAGCAAAAAGTCAGGACAATCTGGCCCATAACCAGGAAAAAATAAAAGCCATTCATTCAATAGAAACATTTTGGGAAATGATAGAAATAATGAAATTAGTAGATGAATTATTACAAATTACCCACAATTTAGAGAAAAGGAAGAACATAATGAAGATAAAAGTTATTTTTAAAAAATAACTTCTGGAACTAGAATATGCAATTTGTAAAACAAAAGTGTTACTATATAGGATGAATGGCATATTATAGAGTGCAGATGAAAATATAAGTGAACTTGAAGACATAGCAATGAATTATTCAAAATGAAGCATAAACAGAAAAGAAAACTGAAAAAAAATAATGAACAGAGCTTCTGTGACACATGGGAAATATCAAGCAATTCAACATACATAGAATTGGCATCTCAGGAGCTGAGAAGAGAGAGTAGGAGAACTCAAAGAACGGAAAGAAATAATGGCCAAATTTTTTCCAAATTCAAAGAAACCCACAGATACAAGAAGTTCACAAAACTACAAATAATATAAACACCACACACAGAAAAAACACACACAGGCAAATACACACATACGAATAAATATATAACATCCCAGTTAAATTGGTGAAAATCAGTACTAAAAAGAAAATCTTTAAAATAGCCAAATAAGGGAAACATTATATCTAGAGGATTAAAGATAATATTGATGGCATACATCATGGTAGAAGTAATGCAACCCACAAGAAATGCAACAATGTCCTTAATGTGCTGAAAGAAAACTAAATCTCTTAACGAATTTCTATGTATAGCAAAAATATTCTTTAAAAAATGAAAGTAAAATAAGGAATTTTTTGGACAAAAGCTGAAAGGAATTACCAAAAGTAGAACTACACTTAACAAAATAGTTTTTCCAGTGGACAGAAAATGACATCATATGAAAACATAAATCAGCACAAAAGAATGGAGAGTGTTGAAAATGGTAAATATGTGAGTAAACAAAATAGAATTTTTTTCTCATGGTTTTATATTTCTTTAAAATATATATGGAATCTAAAAAGAAAAAAAATGGTTCTGAAGAACCTAGGGGCAGGACAGGAATAAAGATGCAGACTACAGAATGGACTTGAGGACACAGGGAGGGGGAAGGGTAAGCTGGGAAGAAGTGAGAGAGTAGCATTGACATATACACACTACCAAATGTAAAATAGGTAGCTAGTGGGAATCAGCTGCATCACACAGGGAGATCAGCTCAATGCTTTGTGACCACCTAGAGGAAAAAGATATAACATGCTTACATCTTTTCTGACCACCTAGAGGGAGGGTGGGAGAGAGATGCAAGAGGGAGGAGATAGGGGGATATATATATGTATATATGTGTGTGTATATATATGTGTATATATATGTGTATATATATATATATATATATATATCTGATTCACTTTGTTATACAGCAGAAACTAACACAAATTGTAAAGCAATTATGGTCCAATAAAGATGTTAAAAAAATAAATAAAAATAATTGACTATTTAAAGCAGAAGTGTTGAGTTTAGCTCAGCTACTCCATTGTTTGCTGCCTTGGTTTCCATTTTGCTTGGCCAAGTAGCCTGCAGGGACATTAAACTGACACTAGTCCCCCTTTCATTCAAGTGCATGCCCTAGATAACAGCATGCAGCATCACAAACAAATGTAAGTTCCTGTTATAACTTCCCTAACAGCCCTTGTGATTAACAGTCTCCCCTCTCTCCCAGCGCTTTCCCTTTGAATGACCCTTAGGTAAGACCTTCCTGGGCCTTACCAAAACCCAGCTCTTTGTTTGAATTGACCAATCCAGCCCTAGCCTGGGAACCCCAAAAGACTTCACCCATGGACCCTAATAAACACATGGGCCTGGGTCCTATATCTTTCTCTGCACTCTGCCTTGACCTCGTATGTGGCTCCTCAAGGCATACTGAGCAAGACCTCCAGGACCCGTGAAGTAGTAAAAGTCTCTGTTTCCATTTCTCTTGTGGTCTTCTGTTGAACCATGGCTCACCATCTGGCACTCTGTGTTCCACTTAACAAGTGTTAATTTGACACATTCATAACAAAAGCAATAACTAAGAATTGTGGGGTCTAAATATATAGAGAGAAGTAAAAATATGACAAAAATAGCACCAAAAATGAGAGGGGAAATGACAGTATACCACTTTAACCTTCAAACATTATACATGAAATGGTAAAAAAAAAATTATTAGACCATAGAGTGTCATAAATTTAAAATGTAAACTTCAGCCTCTAGAGCAACCAACAAAAACTATAAATTGAGAGGCATAGGTAATAAGGTAACAATAAAAATAAAATGGAATCCTACAAAAATATAAAAATAATCCAAAACAATGTAGGAAAAAGAGCAAAAAGGAAACAAAGAAAATGAGATAGAAATGTGGTGGACTAATTCCAGGTATAACTAAATTATAATAAATAATAAGTACACTTAATTTAAATATTCTAAACATAGCAATTAAATGACAGCGATTGTCATACTGGGGTAAAAAACTGTCCCCCAAAACCCACTTTTACATAGAGATGCAGATAGATTAAAACTATAAAGATGGAAAAAGATATAACATGCTTACATCTTTTCTGAAAAAGTATTTCGGCTTAATTTTGAAAGATGTTTTTACCGAATATTAAATTCTGGTTTACAGACTTTTTTTCTTTTACCACTCTAAAGATATCATTCTGTTGATTTCTGATTTGCATAAATTATGACAGGACGTCTGCATTATTTTTTTATCTTTATTCCCCTATACTTATTGTGTGTTTTTCCCCCCGGCTGCTTTACATTTTTTTGAGTAACACTGGTTTTCAGCAATGTGATGACGTTTTTTGTTAAGACTTTCTTCACATATTCCTGCTTTGTCATCCTGAGGTTCTTGGGTCTTTGGATTTATAGTTTCCATAAAGTTTGGGAAATGTTCAGTCATTATCTCTTCAAATAGTTTTTCTGTTCTCCTCTTTCTTTCTTCTCCCTCTGAGACTTAAAAATACATGTATGTTAGATTGTCTGATATTTTCCACAGGTTACTGAGTCTCTGTTCACCTTGTATTAAGTCCTTTCAGTTTTTGTGGTTCATTTAGGATATTTTCTATGGCTATGTCTTCAGGCTCACTGATCATTTCTTCTGCAGCTTCTACTCTATTAACCCCACCCAGTAAAAATTTAAGGCACTATTTGTTTTACCTCTTGAAATGGTGCTTGGTCTTTTTTTTTTTTTTCATTTTCCTCCACATTATATTCCTGTTTTCCTTTCAATCTAGCACATGTATTATATTTATGATAGCCCACTTAAATTCCTTGTCCTCTAATTCCATTATCTCTACCATTTCTTGGTCTCTTTCTATTGATTGAATTTTTTCTAGGTTATGTTAGCTAGCTTCTTTGCATAACTTGAATTTTTTATTGGATGCCAGATATTGTGAAATTGACTTTGTTGAGTGCTGGGTTTTGTCATATTCCTTTAAAGGATGTTAGAATGTTTTACTTTGTTCTGGTAGCCAGTTAAGTTACTTGTAGATTAGCTTCATCTTTTCTAGACTTTTAAAAACAGTTTTAAAGACAAATCTAAAATAGCCCTTATTATAAGGATACTTTAGCCCCACAAGATGCTACCCCTGTGGCACTCCATTGAACATGCCATACCCCAAAGACATGGTCTCTACTCTGACTGGAAAGAAATAAAATGGTCCCCAGGCCTATGTGATCTCTGGTAATTTCTTGGCTTATATTCACTGGTGATTTTTATTTCCTCAGCACTCTTTTTCCCTGCAAGTATCTCACTGCTAGAGGTAGAAGATACAGATATAAAAAAGGGAAGACAGAGTGCAACTACTAGTGTTGCATTGAATTTGAGGTATCAGTATGAATTCATGGTTTTATATAACAATATATAGTAAACACGTTAGGCTTTGGAGGCCATATTGTTCCGGTCACAACTCCTCAACTCTGCCATTGTAGCATGAAAGCAGTGATAGACACTATGTAACTAAATGAGCATGCTATGTTCAATTCAAACTTTATTTATGACTACTGAGAAGGAGAAGAGAAACTTCGCATTTACCAGGGAACAGGCTCAAGTAAGGGTGCAAATATAAAGGGGTATATATTCATCAGGGTTCTGCAGAGAAACAAAACCAAAAGGATGTGTATAGATAGATAGATAGATAGATAGATAGATAAAGAGAGTCAGTGAAAGTAAGAGGGGGCGGTAGGGAGAGGGAGAGATGGATTTTAAGGAATTGGCTCATGCGATTGTCAGGGCTGGCAATTCTAAAATCTACAGGGAAGGCTGGAAGGCTGGAAATTCTGGCAAGAGTCAACCTTGCAGTCTTAAGTCTGAAGACAGTCTGGAGGCAGAATTCCTTCCATTTCTGAGGACTTCAGTCTTCTCTTAAGGCTGTCAAGTGACTCTATGAGGTCCACCCACATGACGGAGGGTGAGCTGTTCTACTCAAGGTCTACTGATTTATATGTCAATCACATCTAAAAACTACCTTCACAGCAACATCTAGACTGATGTTTGATGTACAATGGGGTACCACAGCCTAGCAAAATTGACACATAAAATTAACCATCACAGGGTAGCAAAAGGGGAGTTTCCTGGTAGTTATGGAACGGGTATATATTTTGATTATGGTGGTGGTTGCAAGAATCTGTACATAGGATAAAATTGCATAGAACTACACACACACACACATATGAATACATGGAAAATGGTGAAAACTGAATATGTTTTGTAATATACTTAATAGTATTGAACCAATGTCAATTTTGTGGTTTTGATATTGTACTTCTATAATATAAGGTATCAAAATTGGGGGAAGTGGAGTGAAGGGTACATGATACTCTATATACTATTTTTGTAATTTTCTATGAGTCTATAATTATCACCAAATAAAAGGTCTTTAAAAATTTTATGGACACTCAAGTTTGATATTCCAATAATTTTCAGGTACCATGAAGTATTATTTTTCTTTTAATTTTTTCAAAGTTTAAAAATGTAGACATCATTCCTAGCTCATGGACCACACAAATATAGGTAGCAAGCCAAGGCCCAGGGTCACTTTTTGCTGACTGCTAAATTAAATAGTATTGTTTCTTCATGTCAATAATTATATTCTGTTTATGGTAAAAAAAAAAAAAAAAGTCTTTGAATGCTTTTAAGAAAGACAGAGTGAAATATTTAGGGGTAAAGAGATATAATACCTGTATCTTACTGTCAAACAGCTCTCTACATATATATTAATATACTTACAAATATATATAAAGAAATGATAAGGCAAATGTGGTAATATATAATATCTGAAGATTCTGGGTTAAGGCTTAAAGAAAATTCTTTCTATGATTCTTGTAACTTTTCTATAAGTCTGAACTTATTTCAAAATAAAAATTATTTACACACACATATATATCCAATACTTGCTTAAAAATCTGGAAAAAGGGAGTGAGTAGGTATAGATATCGGTGAAACAATGAGCTAGCAATTCTTAAAACTGAGTGGTTGGTATATGAGGTTTCATTATATAGCTTTCTTTTTATGGTTATTTGAAATTTTCCAAAATTAAAAGTTTATATATGTATACACACACATGCACACACAGACGAGAGCTGCAAAAGTTTGAGGAAACATGTACAGTGACACTGACAGCAGGTAATATGAATTGGGGGAGGGACATATAATTTAATAAGAGAAATTTAAAAATCATATCACCTGCTATAGTAAATTCATTTTCTATGTAGTAAATTTATTCTGTGAAACCTAATGAGTTCTACACACATTAAAAAAACTTTCAAAATAGCAACTTCAAATGTACCACAGTGCACCAAAATAAGTCAACATTAAAATTAATTTTAAACTCCAAATTAATAAGATAAATAATAAAAATGTTAATGGTGGTCACCTGTAGGAGGTAGCAACGTGGTAACAATGTTTTCTTCTTTATAGCCTTCCATAGTTTTTTGAATTTCTAAAATATCTATTATTTATCACAAAATAATACATGTAACAATCTTTTTGAGATTTCTCAATTTCTTGGGAGGGCAGATTAGTTTTAAAACTTAATTTTCTGGGCATTCATCAACATGAGCAGAACTTGTCAAAATTGAAGCAACATAGTGCCAACTTTTTATATAGCAACAGAAAGAATAATTTTAATCAATTTTTGTAAATAAAGCATTCAGTTTTATATAAACATGCATATGAGATGCTAGCACCCTTTGCTTTGTGGGGGGAAAAAATTAAGGTGTTAATGAATTGGCTGGGACCATGGTTCTAGAAGTAGAAACAAACCTTGGTAGCATAGGTCAAAGTTTGAAAAGAATCAAACTTGGATCAGACTGAAATGTAGGGCTCATCCCAGTGGAGTAGGGAGAAGTTAAAAAGCTTCACCTAAAGGGTTTGGTACATGCCTGTCTACATAGAACCAAAAGCAGCACCCACTGTGATACAAGCCAGAGGAGAGGACCCACAGTTAGAGGTTTGCTGCAGTGACAACACTCCGACCCAGGTGAGACAGAAGACAGGCAGCAGGATTTTAGTGACCAGATCACATAGATCAAAAACATGGATTTACCCAAGGATGTAGATTGGCAGGGAGTACAGTTCTCAGGTAGGAGGTCTGGGGTCATACTATGGCTCCAAAACCAACAGGGAAGAGAAAATTTAGGTAGTACCATAAGGCTGAAATCAGCTGTCACAATGGCTGGTGATATGGACCAATGATATGCTGTGCTCAGCCATGGAAAAATAATCTACACAAAGTGAAAAAAAAAAAAAAACCAACCATCCAAAAAGCCTATAATAGGTTTACTGAGGAGTTTCAACTCACTGGAGTATATGATGAAATGAATTTCTCTCCCCAGTCACAAATTTCAGATTTTCAGAGTCAAAAGAAATATTTCAGGCAAACTAAAAACTTTCTGGTTATTTTCAGCCCTAAGACACCCATCCTCCAGCCCTCTTCTAGAGCAGCTCTTCTGCTAGTCTACAGCCTAGAGAGAAAAAGCTCAGCAAGCCACTATTCATCAAGCCAGATGTCAGTTCTTCTTTGTAGACACCCAAAACCTCAACAGGTTTTGCAGCACTACCTTACTTGTCTTGGATAAGAACAGTCTTCCTACTCTTTCATAGGAACAGTAGTGAAACACTTCCCACCATTCATTGAGCACTTCCCATGATGTATAAATCTCCTTTGATTCTACCTTCCCCCTTCTTGATGTTTACTTTATATAGATATGTGGGGAGAGGAGGCAAGGAAGAGTGGTGGTTGATACCAGTAGGAAGACAAGGGAGAGATGCCTGACTCTAACAATTAGTAGCTTAAAAAATAAAAAGTGCTACTTGGTGTCATTTATCTTTAGTTTGGAGTCTCCACTTCAATACTTAAATTCTGGGTCAACAGAAAAAGTCAAACAACATCCTCTACAAAGGGAATTAATATGAATTGGCACTATGCCAGGTGTTTTGTACAACTTAATCTTTACAATAACACTGAGAGCAGTGTTTAATTACTCTCTTTTTTCAAATAAGAGAACTACATTTTAGAAAAAGTGAATAACTTTCCCAATATTAAGTGGTTTGTGATGGAACAGAATTTATACTCCTGCCTCACTATTTGTGAAGAGTATGTGTGATATTTTCCACTGTGTTGCCAGACAGTACACCAAAAACACTCATTTCAGATATCACCAGGGATAAGATTCTAAAGTGACTGCCTTTGTGAAATATGGATCAGAATCTATTGGAATCTGAGTCTGTAACAGACTACTGTTCTCAGGGATTGTAGCTAAGCTGAGATAGTGGAAACAAAGAATAAAAATCTCTCTATATAACTTTGCTTTCCCCAAAGAAGGTTGTCAATGGTTGCCCAATGATGCCATGTCTAGTCTTTATATACTAAACACACACATTTCCCTTTGGTCTTATTGGTTCACAGATTTCTGACTCAGCAAATATTTACAGCAGCTTTTACATCCTGTCTCTCAAGCTATAGATTATAGGATTTAGTATTGGGGTCACTACCCCATAAAACATGGAAACAAGTCCTTCTCTAGCTTTCAAATTGTCTTGTCCAAGGAAGTCTTGAGACTTCGGTTTGGCATACATAAAGAAGATGGTACCATAAAACATAATTACCGCCGTCAAATGCACTGAACAGGTGGAAAAGGCCTTGCATCTCCCTGTGGCTGAGTTCATTCTCGAGATAGTGTAGAGGATGAACATATAGGAGAAAGTAAATGGCCAGCAGGGGAAGAACCAGGAAAGCCATATTTGACACTGCTAGGGTAACAATATTGAGGGATATATCAGCATAAGCTAGCTTGAGAACAGCCAGTATCTCACATAAGAAATGACTGATATTATTATTACCACAGAAAGGCAATCTCATGGCAAGAGATGTTTGCACAATTGAGTTGATTCTGCCAGACAGCCATGACACAGAAGCCATCAGTACATACACCACCTTGCTCATGATGACGGGGTATCTCAGAGGATTACAGATGGCCACGTAGTGGTCAAAAGCCATCATGCCAAGGAAGAAACACTCTGCTGACCCCATTGCAAATCCTAAGAACATTTGCGCTGCACATCCAGAGAAGGAAATATTCCTTTTCTTTGAGATTAAGCTCACCAAAGTTGAGGGAACAGAGGAGGATGTATAGCAGATATCCAGAAAAGAGAGGTTGTGCAGGAAGAAGTACATGAGAGTGTGAAGACGGGAATCAAAGATGCTTGCTATGATCAGAACACGATTGCCAATTAGAATCAGTAGGTACATAACTAGAATTAGAGCAAAGAAAATAATTTCAAGTTCGGGGTAACCAGAGAGTCCCAGAAGAATGAATTCTTTCACAAATGTCTTATTTACTCTATCCATGTCCCAGCTTTCAGGATGTCAAAGGAATACCAACATAAAACATTTTCACTGCCAAATAACAACAAATGTAACAAATTTCTTGGATAGGCATTATTCTAGAGTGAAGTAGAAAGAATGTTTCTTTGAAGCTCTGTCATTCAGTTATCTTCAAGAATGTCTGCGCCTAGAATACAATGATACTGGGAAATTGAGATTTCAATGCCCTGTGTCTAATGTTTGAAGATCTACCTAGGATCAGATGCAAATTCAGAAGCAACCTTCCCCACTGTTGAAGACACCCTAAGTTGAGTTTTTTAAAAGCCTTAGAATATTTCAGATGACAAACCTGACTTCATTTAGTCAGGCTCGGTGACAGAGTGGTGGAGAAGGCAAAAGACAACTCAACTAGGACTGGAATTTTGATTCAGTGTTTAACAGAAATTTTGAAAATTTTAAAGCAAGTTCGATTTTATGCATTTTTGTTTGTCTGCCTGACACCCTGGATCTCCATCCAGTCTGTTAAATTGCGTATTTTTATAGGGCAGACATTTTATCATAGTAAACTGAACCACATACACAGCAATTTAACATTTGTTCAAAGGTCTAGTTAGTTGTTGATCTCGTAGTCTTTCCCATTACAAGACCAGTGTGTAAACTAACTCTGCAAGTATACAGTGGAGATCTTTGAAGAACAATAGTCTCTCTTCTTTTGTTTTATTCTGTGGCTTCAAAGTTATTCTTTGTAATTTATTTATTTAAGTGAACCTGAGAAAACAGTAATAATGCTTAAATATATATCTGTGTATGTGTGTGTAGCACTTTATACTTTACAAAAAAAATGAATCTTCTCATTATCTCTATTTTTTTTTCAAATGTGAAAGACAGAATATGGCCAAAGTAATCCAGCCTATAAGTAGACAGTGGAGCTTGAAGCTCAGATCTTTGCCAATGAAGTCTAGAGCTCTTTGGGCTACAACACCAAAAGTTATTATACCATGTTTTCCCACCAAGAACTACCCAGAATTTTTTGCCTTGGTGGATTTATGAAGAATCAATTATTTCAGTCTTTCAAATTCTTCATATGTATATAAACTTCCTGGGTATCTTGTTAAGATGTAGATTTTCTTTTACTAAGTCTGGTGCAGGCCCTGTGACTCTGCATTTCTAATAAACTCCTGAAGTATGCTGAATAACATATCACAGCTGTATTTGCTAATAAAAAATTAGTAACTGCACTGCCTCATGCTGTTCATATTTTAAATCCATATTTAATAATAGTTTTAATTATGGAATGAAAAGGTATAGTGTCATGATATTCAAGGCTTACATTATACTGATAAATTATTTCCACCTCCTAGAAGAACCTGTTAATTTCTTCTTAGTATTTATGCCAGCATTCTGAATTAAGGTCAGGTTCAACAATGTCAGATTCCATAGATGTGAAAGAGTAAATATTTGTTATGCAACAGTTGTAATTGTTCCCCCGTTCCCAAAGCAATTTAAAGTTGGAATGAGAGATCTGTGGAATGGAAAAACTTTTTATGCATCAGGGACAGTGTCCCACATACACAATTAAGAGTGGTGTTGGGAATATAATGTGACTGAACTAAAGCTCAAAAATGAAATAACATTCTCCCACCCATGCAACTTTTGGAAACAGGGGCAAATGTTCACCAAACTAACTTTATGAAATGTGAGATCTTTTTAGTTTAAAATATATTTACAAAGTGAAGTTAATTCAAAGTAAGTTCTTAATTGAAATGATAATTACCAAAATGAAATGCTAGACTTAAAAATGATCTAGATATTATGAATGAAATAAAATAGACATTTTCTGTGAATTAACTGCATTGTCATTTAATTTTTTTTACTTATCTTCATTCTTTTAGATAAGCTAATTTCATACAGATATTAATACCAACCTTTTTTGAAAGGAAAAGACAGACAGATAAGAAATAAAATAAATAAATTTATAGGATAAAAGTGAATTCATATGTGCGAGGCCAGAAAGAAGTTTTAAAAGTCCTGAGTGGATAGTTTGGGGCACAAATTCAGATACACAGATAGCACATTGTTGTACTAAAGTGTTTCAGAAAGTCTATTAAGCTACATTATAGATATTAACACTTAGATTCTGACTTTAACTTTCCAACAGATGTTACATTTCACTGTAAAATATTTGGATTCTGGAGGATTGTTCTTAGAAGGCAGGCCCATGCTCAAGTAGGAGACTTGCTGCTGGCGGACTGTGGTGCCAGCTACTGACGCAGAAACAGCCCTGTGCCCTTTTGGACTTGGCTATAGCCTTATTGGTCTTGAACTAGCCACCAGCACCATCTGCCAAGGGACCCAGAAGGAATCACACCACTCCAAGCCCCAGGTAACAGGGCTCGCCCACCTTAATCCCGGCTGTGGACCCTTACGTGACCCATGACCTGACTCCAGATGCTCTTGGCCAATAGTCCTGGACATCAGGGACCAGGTAGGAGGCATGCCCATTTGTCTGCAAGCCCTCCAACTTCCATCTGACTGCAGATCCTTAACCAGCCCTGTAATTCTGTTCCAGTCTCTTGCAGCTTCAGGCTGGGAACTCCCTGCCCACCCAGGAATCTACCTGAAGACATGCTCATCTGAGCTCCTGGAGGTACCTGCCAACCTCAATCTGACTACAGGTCTTGAAGCAGTCCTGTAACCCAGCTCCAACCCTTCACAGTCATAATCAGAGAGTATTCCTGCTCACCCAGGTACCTGCCAAGAGACACATATGTCTGTGTCTCTGGAGGTAGGCACTTGACATTGATCCAACTGCAGATGTTGAAAGGGCACTTATAAACTGGCTTCCACTTCTCACAGCTATGGTCTGGAAGCAGTCGCCCATCCAGGGACTAGCCCAGTGATCTAATGGGAGACCCCCCAAGGACCTACAGAGAACTACATGCATCCATGCACCTTATAATAGGCCAGCTGTCTTCAAACAATGAAGCTAACCCTTGACCTAGCACCAGAAATATTGACAAAGGTCCTGGAGGCAATTACAACCACCCAGAGACATAAAAGTATATGAAATATAACTCTCAGAGCTAAGTTAAATATAAATACTAGCAAAGACTATTGTATACTGTAATGGTGGCATGTAAATCACTTTTAATACTAGTATATAAATTAAAAGACAGAACTAGTAAGAATAAGTAATACCACAGAAATTTGCTAATAGAAACAAGTAAAACCTGACATCAATTACATAAAGTGGGGGGAGGGAGGGTAAAGTGTAAAATTTCTGTATTTGATTGTGGTAAATTAATCTGAACAGACCAACAATGAGTAAGGAGAGTAAAACAATAATCAAAAACCTCCCAACAGTCCGCCTGCTGATGCAGGGGGCGCGGGTTCATGCCCCGGTCCGGGAGGATCCCACGTGCCGCGGAGCAGCTGGGCCCATGGGCCATGGCCGCTGGGCCTGCGCGTCTGGAGCCTGTGCTCCGTGGCGGGAGGGGCCACAGCAGTGGGAGGCCCATGTACTGCAAAAAAAAAAAACAAAAAACAAAACACCTCCCAACATAGAAGACTCTAGACCAGATGGCTTCAGTAGTGAATTCTACCAAAATTTTAAAAAAGAATTAATGCCAGTCCCTCTCAAACTCTTCCGAAAAATTGAAGAAGAGGAAACATTTCCAAGCTCATTTTGAAAGGATAGCATGACCCTGATACCAAAGCCAGATAAGGACACTATAAGAAAACTACAGGGGCTTCCCTGGTGGCACAGTGGTTGAGAGTCCGCCTGCCGATGCAGGGGACACGGGTTTGTGCCCCGGTCTGGGGAAGATCCCACATGCAGCAGAGCGGCTAGGCCCGTGAGCCATGGCCGATGAGCCTGCACGTCCAGAGCCTGTGCTCCGCAACAGGAGAAGCCACAACAGTGAGAGGCCCGCGTACCACAAAAAAAAGAAAAAAGAAACTACAGACCAATACCCCTGATGAATATAGATGCAAAAGTCCTCAACAAAATATTAGCAAACTGAATTCAACAGCACATTAAAAGGCTCATACACCATGATCAAGTGGGATTTATCCCTGGGATGCAAGGATGGTTCAACACACACAAATCAATAAATGTGAAACTCCACATTAACAGAATGAAGGATAAAAACTCCACTGTCAACTTAACAGATGCATCAAAAGCATTTGAAAAATTCAGTACCCTTTCATGATTAAAAAATTTCTCAATTAATGAGGTATAAAAAGAAGGAAACTCAATGTAATAAAGGGATATATGATAAACCCATAGCTAACATTATACTCAACAATGAAAAACTAAAAGCTTTTCCTCTAAGATCAGGAATAAGACAAGGGTGCCCACTCTTGTCACTTGTATTCAACATAGTACCAGAAGTCCTAGCCAGACCAATTAGGCAAGAAAAAGAAATAAAATGCTTCTTCTCCAGGGGAGAGGAAGAAGTTAAATTATCCCTGTTTGCAGATAACATGTTCTTATATATAGAAAACCCTAAAGGCTCCACCAAAAATTGTTATAATTAATATATTAATTCAGCCATGTTTCAGGAAAAATCAATTGAATATCTGTACACTTACAAGGAACTATCAGAAACAGAAATTAAGAGTATAGTCTCATTTATAATAGCATCAAAAACAATAAAATACTTTGGAATAAATTTAACCAAGGAGGTGAAAGATCTGTACCCTGGAAACTATGAGACATTGATGAAAGGAATTGGAAAAGTAAATGGGAAAATATCCCATATTCATGGATTGGAAGAATTAATATTGTTAAAAATGTCCATACTACCCACAGCAATCTACAGATTCAATGTAACCTATATAAAAGTTCCAATGGTTTTCTCACAGGAACAGAAAAATCAATCCAAAATTCATAGAAACCTCAAAGGACCCTGAGTAGCCAAAGCAATCTTGAGAAGGAAGAACAAAGCTGGAGGCATCACATTTCCTGATTTCAAACTATATAACAAAGCTTTAGTAATCAAAACAGTATTGTACTGGCATAAAAACAGACACACAGACAACGAAACAGAATAAGTCCAGAAATAAACCCAACTATATACAGTCAACTAATATTTGACAAGGACAACAAGAATACCGTTTGAGGAAAGGATAGTCTCTTCAATAAACGGTGTTGGGAAAACTGAATATCCACATGCAAATAATAAAACTGAGCCATTATCTTACTCCATACACAAAAAATAACTTGAAATGGATTAGAGACTTATATTTAAGATCTGAAACCATAAAACTCCTAAAGGAAAACTTAGGAAAAATTCTTCTTGACAATGGTCTTTGCAATGAGTTTTTGTATGTGAACCAAAAGCACAAGCAACAAAAGCAAAAAATAAATAAATGGTACTAAATCAAACTAAAAATCTCTTCAGAGCAAAGAAAACTATCAATAAAATGAAAAGGCAACCTATGGAAAGGGAGAAAATACTTTCAAGCCATATATCTGGTAAGGGGTTAATATCTAAAATATATAAGAAATGCATACACTGAATAGCAAAAAACATTAATTTAAAAAATGGGAAAAGGAACTGAATAGACATTATTCCAAGGAAGATATGCAAGTGGCCAACAAATACATGAAAAGGTGCTCAACATGATTAATCATCGGGGAAATACAAATCAAAACCACAATAGCTCCTCACATCTGTTATAATGCTATTACCAAAAAGACAAGTGATAACAAGTGTTGGAGAGGATGTGGAGAAAAGGCAATCCTTGTACACTGCTAGTAGGAATATAAATTGGTACAGCCATTAAGGTAAATGATACGTATGTTCCTCAAAAAATTAAAATTAGGACTACCTCATGATTTGGCAATCCCACTTCTGGGTATTTACCCAAAGGAAATAAAATCAGTATTTTGAAGAGATATCTGCACTTCCATATTCATTACAGCATTATTCACCATTGGAAAGATATGGAAAACAATCTAAGTGTCTATTGATTGATGAATGGATGAAGAAATATGATATATATGTACATATAGATACATATGTATATATAAAAACACATATACAATGGAATATTATGCATCCATATAAAAGAAGGAAATCATGCCATTTATGATAGCATGGATGAATCTGGAGACATTACTCTAAGTGAAATAAATCAGTCACAGAAAGACAAACACTGTATGATTTCACCTACATGTGGAATCTTAAAAAAAAAAATAGAACTGATAGGAATCTAAAAAAAAAATAGAACTGATAAGATGAGGGAGTAGAATGTTGGTTGCCAAAGTTTGGGCAGTGGGGTAAATAGGGAGATGTTGGTCGAAGGGTACAAACTTTCAGGTATTAAGTGAATAAGTTATGGGGGTCTTTTACAGAATGCTGATTACAGCTAGGAATACTCTATTGTATACTTGAACTTTTCTAAGAGAGTAGATCTTAAGTGTTCTCACCACATATACACAAAAAGTAACTATGTGAGGTGGTGGATGTTTAAATTTGCTTGACTGTGGTAATCATTTCACAGTGTATACATATATTAACTTCATGTTACACACCATAAAAATCATATTGCACAACCTAAATATATATATATATTTTTACTTGTCGATCATATTTCAATAAAGCTGAAAAAAATTTAATAACGTATTTGGATTATGAGCAATAAAAATCTACTTAAGAAAAAAAGAGCAGTATTTATGCATGTGTACAGACACAAACACAACTCTCCACTCACACACACTCACACCACAAACCATACTATGTGTACATTAAATTCAAATGGAAATATGTTATGGTTTTTTAATAAGATCACAGAAGTTTAGAGCTGGAAAACTCTGTACAATACTGTTTAGTAAGAATTCCCTTTCTATGAATGAGTAAACTGAGGTAAAAGTGATGAAATAATATTCCAAAGCCACTGTTAGTATTTAATTAGGAAGAATTAAAAACAGTCTTCCTTATTCATCAGAGGACCCCGATAGTGACAATGACATAATATGAATTTTTACCTATTTTCAGACAGAAGCTAATGGACTAGCAATATGGTCTGAAAATACAGGCCTTACATGACTGGAAGATAAAGCTCTCCTACATGGGGTTGTATGTTATGGGACACTTTATGGACTTGAGGGATAATCAAAGCAGGGCATATCTATGTCTATCACATAGACATAGATATGAATTTTCCTTACGAATTCATAAAAGGACTAGAAATAACAAATGGAAGCCTTTATTCTCTTTTTGGAAGCGGCCTTTTGGGGAACAGGAGATAAGAGGGCATGGAGGCATTCAAGTAGTGCAGTAATGTGTGCAAAACATATGCATCTCATTGATTCCCTCGGGAGCTGGATATGTACCTAACAATTTTTATGCTTGTCAGCAGAAAAGGTTGCTTTTAGTCTCAGTTGCAAGTGGATTACATTGGCCCATTACCCTCCCTTCTGGGTAAATAACAATGAGTCTTGACTAAGAGAGACACACATTTTCTTCTTGTTTGTTCTTGGATTTGCATACCTGGCAAATGATGCAAATACCTCAACCACTACTTGAGGCCTACAGCAAGAGGAATTTGGATGTTGGTCATCTAATTAAGGAAGTCAAAGTGAAATCCAACAAGTTACAGTCCATTGGACATCATCTACATCCTCATCCACAAAATGTGGACTAATGAAAACTGAAATGGATAATTTAAACCCTGCTTTTACAAAACTGGAGCGTGATAGAAGGCTAAAAAGATGGTTTTCAAGGCTGAATCAATGTGTGTTAAAACATGATATATGTGGACTTACAGGAAGACCACTATTGGCCATATTGTTGAGATGTGTTGGGGGGGAAATTGTGGGAATGATACAGGCGCTTTATAGAAACTTCTATATTTCTAAAAATTTTCTTTTTCTTTGCCTGATCCTGTTTTAATGGGACATGGATCAGTTGCTGAACATGATACCATGACAACACATCTAGGTACTACTGCCCACACTACTAAAATAATTCAGATCATTCTTTATTTACCCTTTTAAAAATGGGATTAATAGGTTCTGTTTCTCTCTCACCTGGTTAATGAGGCAAGCCAATATGCTTGTATTTATCCAACCCTGTTCTATATAATACACAAGATAAAGGGGGAAATCATTGACCATATTTAAATTGCTGCTAGTTTTATGGATCAGTCCTCCTGCTGAAGCTAACAGTTCTACTCCAAAGAGGATAATCTGGGTAAAAATTAATGAAAGGTGGAAAGAAGGGAAAGTGATTGCTGATATAAAATGAGCCTATGGGAAGCTCTTTGGCATGCTATAGCTAACGTATATTTGGAGATTACTACTATCTATATGATAGCATCCTGGAGAAATAAAACATTTTGGGTTCAAAATATGTACTCAAACTCAATAAGCAGTTAATGGCAATATGTTGGGTATATAAACCAACATTGACTGAAATATTCTAAGAGACAGTTCCTCAAAATTGGCCTAGCAGGTACGACTGAAGTTTCAGAACTCTCCTTTTTGGCCTGAAATTCCTTCCTCCTGCAGGACCATAGCCTATACTGTTATAGGAAGCATTAGCCTTACATGAGTGTACACTGAATCCTCCTCGTGTGTTCTGTAAAATGTTCAACCCTGGGTAAGTGCTGCAGTGTTTAATTTTAAAAACTGGGCTCCCTTGAAATTTAGAAAGTCAGGTAGTATACAGCCTGTATTATCTCATGGCAACAATCCACTGGATCGAGAAATAATGTATTTTACATGGCTCATGCGCCCTTTTAGTGGCTTAGAGTCATCACCAGCACCGTCCTATTGCTAAACTGGAGACAGCATCATTTATCTTATAGTTTATGCGCTCCAGGAGGTGCATTCTTGTAGACTACCATGTGAATAGTGGAACTTGGATTTTTGCCACTTAGTGTATGTCTACACATTACACATATATATCTATAAATATATACTAGATATATAGATATTTATAGATAGACAGATAAACTGATGTAATTATGCCTAGGATTTGTTTCAAAATAATCTGGATGAGGGCTTCCCTCGTGGCGCAGGGGTTGAGAGTCTGCCTGCCGATGCAGGGGACACGGGTTCATGCCCCGGTCCAGGAGGATCCCACGTGCCGCGGAGCAGCTGGGCCCGTGAGCCATGGCCGCTGAGCCTGCGCGTCCGGAGCCTGTGCTCCGCAACGGGAGAGGCCACGGCAGTGAGAGGCCCGCGTACAGCAAAAAAATAAAAAAAATAAAAAATAAAAACCCTTTAACCTCAAGGGTTCATAGCATATTAAGTGATAAATCAAAATACAAACATGTTGAATGTATGACTCCTAGTTACTAGAAGAAATATTTTAAATGGTAGCTTTACGAGATGACCATAGTGATAATTTTTAATACTTTTTGATATTTTAATTAAAAATTTATTTATTAATAAGAAAATAATACACCTAATAATCTATTGGAGATTTCCTGATTTTTTCAGGGAAAGACATTTATTATCACATCTGTCAATTTTCTGATCATTGATTAACATGAGTACGCTTGTTTATATCAAAGCCCTATAGCATCCACTTTTATATACCTATGGAATATTTTAGCAGGTGAAGAGTTCAACTTGATACAAGCCTGCATATTAGATGTTGACACTCTTGGTATTTTTTGCGGGAAAAAATTAAAAATTAAGGTGCTAAGGAGTTGGTTAAAACAATATAAATAATATTTTTATATGCCTAAAACATTGTCATAGAACAAAAGTTAAAGAGAACTAAGTATGGATCAGATACAAATGCAGGGCCTCTACTGAGAGGGTAGAGGAGAAGCACTAGAAGTTCAAAAGCTGTCAGCCACAGGGTCGGGTACATGCCTTTCTGAACCAAAAGCAACACCAATGTGATCCAACCCAGAGGAGAGAACAGCATCTGGAGGGTTTTTGCAGTGACAGCACTCATTCTGGTGGGACAGTGGCAGAAGAGCAGAATTTAGTGACCAGATCATCTAGGCAGAAACCTGGGTCAACCTGAAGGAAGTAGACTGGCAAAGAATGAAGCCTCTGAGTAGGAGATATGGGGTCGTGTGACTCTAAAACAAGTAGGAAAAAGGAAGGCTGGGTAGGAAAATGAAGTCAAAACCCAGCTATCATAATGAGCTAGGAGACCATGGGGAAGCTGGATGGTGTGGCCCAAAGACACCCTATGCTAGGCACTGGCCTTCTAGACGAGGACTCTACAGAAAAAGAAAAAAAAAATAGATTTACTAAGGAGTTTCAACTCATTAGAGAATGACAAGAACTGATTTAATTTCCCCAGTCATGGATTTTATCACTCCTTCTGAGCCTGTAAGAACATCTCAAGCAGATTTGAAATGTTTTTGTTTATTTTTCGGTTTAGAATACCCACCTTCCTTCCTCCTCTACACTAGCTCCTCTTCTGGTCTGCAGCCTCAAGAGCTCAGCAGGCCTCCACTCATCAAGCCACTCAAGCCAGAAGCCAGACTCTCTTTCTTTGCAAGCACCCGAAACCTTAAGCGCTCTTCTGCAGCACCATCTCACTTGGCTTGGATTAGAACAAAAAACGTTCCCATTCTTCCCCAGGGACTGTAGTGCAACCCCTCCCACCAAGCACTGTACACTCCACATAAGGCAGAACACTCCCTTGATTATTTCTTCCCCTGGCCCGAACTTCTCTTTATGTAGATATGGGGGGAGGGGCAAGGAGGGTGTGACTTATATTAACAGAGTGACCTTTAGGGGGAGATATCTAGCTCTCATAAATATTAGCTTGGGGTAAGAGAGGTACTCAGTAGTAACTTTTAGTCCTCAATTTGGAGCCAGCTTTAATTCTGAAATTTTAGGACACTATGAAGTTGGTGCTATGCTAGGTGCTTTCTCCAACTTATTGACACTGGTACCTGGTTTTATCTCTTTCTTTATTACAAGTCTATGATTTACAAAGAATAGACTATCCAATGTCATTTAGGTAGTTTGTGAAATTGAAGATTTTGTACTCTTGCCACTCTATCTCCAAAGTTATGTGTAACTGTTTTCTACTACATTTCTGTACAATACACCAGAAACACTCATTTCAGATACCACCTGGGATGAGACTTTAATGAAATTCATTGTACTTGTGAGATCTGAAAACACTGGAAGCTGAGTTTATAGCAAACTACAGTTCTCAGTAATTCTAGCTGAGTAAGGTTAGTGAATGGAAAAATAAAAATATCTCTGCTTAACCATGGTTTCCTCAAAGCTTCTTACTGATTTAGCTATAAGTCCATCTTTGTGCCTATTACACAAAGATCTGCATTTCTGAAATACTTATTGGATAGGTTTTCGGTTTAGCAAGTATTTTACAGCTGCTTTTAGATCCTTATTCCTCAAGCTATAGATCATAGGATTTAGCATAGGTGTCACTACACCGTAAAACAGGGAAATGAGCTTGTCAGAAGTTTGCAACTTGTTTTCTCCAGGCAGTTCTTGAGACGTGGGTTTGGCATACATAAAGAAGATGGTATCATAAAATATAATTACCACAGTCAGATATGCTGAACAGGTGGAAAAAGCCTTGCATCTTCCTGTGGCTGAGTTCATTCTCAAGATGGTGTAGAGGCTGAACATGTAGGAGAAAAAAATGATCAGCAATGGAAGAATTAGAAATGCCATATCTGATATTGTCATGGTGATAATACTGAGGGATATATCAGCACAAGCAAGCTTGAGAACAGCTAATATTTCACATGGGAAATGATTGATAACATTATTCTCACAGAAAGGCAATCACATGGCAAGAGATGTTTGCACAACTGAGTTGATTCCACCAGACAGCCATGACACAGAAGCCATCAGTACATACACCACCTTGCTCATGATGACGGGGTATCTCAGAGGGTTACAGACGGCCACGTAGCAGTCAAAAGCCATCATGCCAAGAAGCAGCATTCTGTTGACACCATTGCAAATCCTAAGAACATTTGCACTGCACATCCAGAGAAGGAAATGTTCCTTTTTTTGAGATTAAGCTCATCCAGAAAAGAGAGGTTTCCCAGGAAGAAGTACATTGGGGTGTGAAGATGGGAATCAAAGATGCTTGCTATTATCAGAACACCGTTGCCAATTAGAATCACTAGATACATAATTAGAATTAGAACAAAGTCAACTATCTCAATCTTTGGGTATCCAGAAAGACCCAGAAGAAGAAATTCTAGCACAAATGTCTGGTTAATTTTATCCATGTCATCCACTTTCAGTATGTCAAAGGAAGATCTAATATAAAATATATTCACTGCCAAGAAACAAATGTTACATGTTACATATTACCTGAACAATTGATTTTTTAAGAATGAATTATAAGGAGTGTTTGCTTGAAACTCTGACATCCAGCTATCTTCAACAACGTGTAGGACTAGAATACAATAAAACTGGGAAGGATGGAAGTACCTATGCCCATTGCCAATATGTGAAGATCTACCTATGATCAAGTAAACATACAGAAGTAACCTTTTCTGCTGTTGAAGTCTTGTTCCTTGGTTGAGGTTTCTAAAACTCCTGACTAATTAGCAACTATAAGCCTGACTTCATCTACCCCAGAAAGTAAGCAGTGGAGATGGCAAGAGACTACTCAACAAGGACTAGAAATATGATTCTGCAATTCATGATGGTCAAAACTTCACAGCAACTTTGATGTTTTTGGTTCATATTTCTTTCTACACCTGACACTGCATACTTTATATTAGGCACTTTAATTTTTTAATAGACATTAATAATAATAAATTGAATAGCATAAACTGAACTTTAACATCTGTTTAAATGTAGATAGTTGTTGATCTCATTCCAGCTCCTCTTAGTATCTTGTGTGACTGTTCCTGTGACAAGACCATTGCATAGATCAGATCCACATGAATGTCACACACAGTCTTTGGAGAGTATTACATAGTCTCTTAACTTATTTTCATTCTGTGGCTTCAGCATGTATCTTCATAATTTACTCACTTAAGTCAATCTAAGAAAACAGCAAGAAGGTTTAAGTATTTTATATAAATAGGTATACACATGTGTATATGTACTACTACTTTATGCTTAACAAAATACAATCATTGTTCATATTACTCCCATTTTTTCAAATATTAAAACATGAAATTTTTCCAAGGTTAACCTCATAGTAAACAGTGAAGTAGAGCTCAAGGCTCAGATCAAGTGTGGTTCACAGCGTCACTAATTTTTATATACACATGAATCACCTGGTTATCTTGAAAAGCTTTAGATTCTGTTTCGGTTTTGGGGGCAGCTCCTGAGAGTCTTCATTTCTCGTAACAGCCCAGGGTTACACTTATGCAACAGGTCTTGAAAGCACTTGAGTAGCAAGTTTTTAATCTACACTGAGCTGGCAGATTATCCAGATATTTCTGATACAAATGGATTTTCTTTTGCCTTATTATGTGGATTGGCATACCAAACTGGAAAATGACAAGAACATATTCCTTTTGTGTTTTAGAGAAAATTCAATATTCATATACTCTTAAGAAAAAAATACTATGGAAAGAGTTAAATAGTCTTAAGGAAAAAATATTATTGGAAGCATTTTTTAAAGCAGGTTAAATGTGTGCCAGACTACTACAATAGCTTTTGAATATTACTGACAGCCTATCTTGAACCCAGTCATATTCCAAGCACGGTAAGGATAAATAAAAGAATAAAGTGCCTCCCACTACAGAGCTCACAATTCAGTTAGGGATATAGGAAAAGTACATATAAAATATATTATGAATATAATGACATTATGTAGCTTGAGTGAAATTTATAGATTTTCCCATAAGGAAAAAGTTTATGAGAAATAACTCACGCCAGGGAGAATTCAGGAAGAGTTTCAGAAATGGGCTGGACCTGGAAGCAGGGAAAGAATTAGACAAGTTTGGAAGCAAAGAAGGGGAGTATTCAAAAAGTGAGAAGGTGAGCAAAAGTTAGGAGTAAATGGATTGGCAGCACATCCTTTTTGGACAAGAGTTTCCGTGGTGGAGTGGTGGCAAGCACGTCTCAGAAGGAAAGCATGGCAGGTGCACCGAGAGGCTCTGAAGTCAGAGAATTTGGCACGTCTCTTTCTTTTTTTTTTAATAGATCTTTATTGGAATATAATTGCTTCACAATACTGTGTTAGTTTCTGTTGTACAACAAAGCGAATCAGCCATATGAATACGCCATGTCCCCATATCCCCTCCCTCTGGAGCCTCCCTCCCATCCTCCGTATCCCACTCCTCTAGGTCATCGCAAAGCACCGAGCTGATCTCTCTGTGCTATGTTGGCAGGTCTTTTGGTGGGGAAGGAGTCTATCATTAGAAAGCACAGAACATGGGTTGAAAGCTTGGATCCTGTGATGTTAGTACCCGCCAAATTTGACATCACACTATAGGATTTTATGAGATTTTTAGCAGAAACATAATACAAGGAATTAAGATATTTAGATTAATGGGTTTGTCACATTACTGATTGTATGTGAAAACTGACCTTTCCATAATCACCACCACATTTGACATTGGTCAAAATCACAAGTTTAGCCCTCACGTAGGCTAATAGTGTTAAGAATTTCATTACAGCCAATTTTCCCCCACTCTGCCACTTGGTTTGCCATGTGATAGAAGTTGGGGAAATTACTGTAGAGCAGATATTACTTAGAGTCTGAAGTCCAACTCAAAAGAGGGATTCGCACTACAGGAATAATTTAATTAAGAATACACAAGAGAAATATCACAACTTTGAAGAGAAAGACAATAAGGGAATATAAAATCACAATTTTGGAGATGAAAACTTTAGCCCAAATGAGATTGTAAATTTTTATTTATTCATCTTAAGACCAGAACTTTCTTTAAAGAAAAAAAGAGGGAGGAGAAATCTTCATTTTTGTTGCCAAATCTTACTTTAGGATCTTATGTGCCATATTTTAGGCTTGAAATTAGCTCACTTGGCTGGTGTCACATGACTAATAACAGGAGGAGGAAGTATCCAAACTCCACTGTCTTTACATTACTACCCTGCCTAACTGGTAGCATTAAAATTTCCATAGAAATCATGTGTCAACAGCAGGGAATGGTTAGTGAGAACTTTAGAGAAGTAAGGGTCACAAAGGCTACATTCATTCAACAGTGCCCAGAGAAAGGAGGCAATGATTCAATACTTACTCTACACTACTTCTTATGACAAATCAAAATTCTCCCCAAGAGGGCTCAGAAATTGGTCAGAGGATGTACTGGATAAGGAACATAAGCACCCTTGATCAGACCAGTCAGTAATGCAAATGGAAGAAGACAGCAAGATTTACCAGGACACATGAAGATGTTCTAGCCAGGCCCTTTGGGTCCAGGACTACAGAGCCTGTTGGCTTCCTCTTCCAGACAACTGCAATGACAATGCATCTGAGGCTACCTGAATTGCTTCTCCCTGCCGTCTGCTCCAAGCCTTTCCCTCCTAGGCAGGAATCCCCTCACTAAGTCAAACCCACCTTGACCCAGGCTTGTCTTGCTACCTTTGGTTTACTTCTGCGCCCAGCGCTTTAAACTGTTTATGTTGTTATACTGTGAGGTAACAAGAGACATGGGGGAAGGAGCTTGCCTGTCTTGCTCATCCCTCTACACCTAAGCCTAATACAGTGGTAGCACATAATAGATGGGTTCTGACTGAATAGATGAAGGCTTATTTTCTAAACTCTGAAGCATTTTCCCTGTGCAGCATTTGTAGATTAATTATCAGTAAAACTTTAATATGTCACATTTGTTCATCTGTAGCAGGCTTTAATTTTTTAAAATATCTTTCAGTTAGTATTAACAAGCTGCCATCTTATACAAATAATTACCAGTTTATGCATTATAAGTACAGAGGATCATCTAACATTTATTGACAGAGGTTTAGCATAGTGGAAAAGTATCTCAGACTAGAATCAAAGTCTTTTGATTGAGGTTCTATGCTTCTAATTTATAGCCTCAGTCTTCTCATTTGTAAGATAGTGATAAAAATACTTGCCTTACTTTCCTTGCAGGGAGATTTTAAAGAAACAATGTGGGGCTTCCCTGGTGGCACAGTGGTTGGGAGTCCGCCTGCTGATGCAGGGGATGCGGGTTCGTGCCCTGGTACGGGAGGATCCCACATGCCGTGGAGCGGCTGGGCCCATGAGCCATGGCCACTGAGCCTGTGCATCCGGAGACTGTGCTCCGCAACAGGAGAGGCCACAGCAGTGAGAGGCCCGCGTACCACAAAAAAAAAAAAAAAAAAAAAAAAGAAACAATGTGATACCATATGGAAATTACTTTAAGGATTAACAGACATTGTACAAATAATAATGAAATAATTATAATGATTCTCAGCTGTATTTTGGTGATAATAAATTGATACCTATATTGCATCAGGTTATTCACATTACAAATTAATACTGAATAATAGTTTTAACTATAGACTGAAAAGGTACAGTTTCATGATATTCAACACTTACCATTACACAGATAAATTATTTCCACCTCCTAAAAGAACCCATTACTTCCTTTTTCGTACTTATGTCAGCATTATGAATTAAGGTCAGGTTCAACAAACAATGCCAGATCCCACAGATGTGGAAGAGTAAATATTTGTTATGCAACAGTTTTAATTGTTCCCCAGTTCCCAAAGCAATTTAAACTTGCAATGAGAGACCTGTGGAATGGAGAAACTTCTGGTACCTTAGGGACAGTGTCCCACAGATACAATTAAGAATGGTGATGGGAACAAATTGTGGCCGAACTGAAGTTCCAAAATGAAATGACATTCTCCTACTCATGTAACATATGAAAACAGGGGCAAATGTTCACCAAAGTAACTATGAAATGTGAGAGCTTTTTTAGTTCAAATTATAATTACCAAAATAAAGTTAATTCAAAGTCAGGAATTACTATTCAAATGATAATTACCAAAATGAAATGTTTGAATTGAAAATAATCTAGATATTATAAATGAAATAAAACAGATATTTGCTGTGAATTAAATGCATTCATTTAACATTTTTGCTTTTTTTATAGTCATCCTTTTATATGAGTTAATTTGGTTCAGGAAGGCATCACCTTTTTTTGGAATGAAGAGAGATACCAATAAGCAATAAAATAAATAAATTCACAGGACAAAAGGGAATTCATATGTTTAAGGCCACAAAAATAAAGAAGAGGAGGAGGAGGAGGGATAGAAGCGAAGGAGAGGAAGAGGGGGAGGGGAAGAAGGCGTGAATTCAGATAGGTAATAATTCATCACCGAATTAAAGTGTTTTAGGAAAGTCTATTGAGTTATATTGTAGATAGTAACACTGAACTTTGGCAAAGTTATTCTTCAGAAATGAAAAAGAAATAAAGACTTTCCCAGTCAAACAAAGCTGAAGTAGTTCACCACCACTAGACTCACCTTACAAGAAATGTTGAAAGGTGTTCTTCAAGATGAAATGAAAGGATGATAATTAGTAACATGAAAACATATAAAAACAGACAACACATTGGTAAGGGAAATATATAGTCAGTCATAAAATTCTAATTCCATAATAAGATGGTATGTTAGCCACTTAACTACAGTATAAAGACTAAAGGAAAAGACCATTAAAAATAACTATAGCTACTATAATTTGTTAATGAATACACAATATAAAAATAGGTAAATTGTCATGTTAAAAACATAAAGGGGGGGAATTAAAGGGTAGAGTTTTGTATGTGACTGAAGTTAATTTGCTATTAGCATAAAACAGACTGTTATATGTTTTATGTGACCTGCATGGTAACTACAAAATAAAAACCTATCATCATTCACAAAAGATAAAGAGAAGGGAATCAGAGCATATCATAGGGAAAATCAGCATCCATTTAAGTAGGCAGCAAGAGGGAAAAAAGAAGAGTGGAAATACATAACAGCCATAATGTAATTAATAAGATGGTTATTAGTAAGTCCTTACATATCAAAGATTACTCTAGATAAATGGATTGAAATCTCCAATCAAAAGGCCAGAGTGGCTGGATGAATTAAAAAAAAAACAACAACACCCAACAATATGTTGCCCACAAGAGACTCACTTCAGCTTTAAGGACACATATGAACTGAAACTAAAGGGATGGCAAAATATGTTCCATGCAAATAGAAACCAAAAAAGGTTAGGGGCATCTATTCTTATATCAGATAAAATAGACTTTAGGACAGAAACTATCATGGGAGACAAAGAAGGTCATTATATAATGAGAAAGGAGTGGACTCATCAAGAAAATATAACAATTATATATATGCACCCTACATCAAAAACACCTAAATATATTAAGTAAATTCTAACAGATCTGATGGGAGAAATAGAGAGTAACACAAAAATAGTAGGGGGCTTCAATATCCCACTTTCAGCAATGCATGGATCATACACATGGAAAATTAATATGGAAAGGTTGGATTTAAATCATACTTTCAACTAAATGGACCTAACAGACATATAGAGAACATTCTATCCAAGAGCAGCAGACTATGCATTCTTCTCAAGTGCACATGGAACATTCTCCAGGATAGATCACAAAACATCTCGATCACAGGCTACAACACAAGTATTGGCATATTTAAAGATACCAAGGTACCAAGTATCTTTTTTTCATACCCCAATGGTATGAAATTAGAAATCAACAAGGGGAAACCTGGGTAATTTACAAACATGTGGAAACAAAACAACACACTCATGAGTAAGCAAAATATCAAAGAAAAAAATCAAAAGGGAAGTAAAAATATATTGAAATAAATGAAAATAGAAACACAATGTACCAAAACCTATAAAGTACTGCAGAAGCAGTTCTTAAAGAGAAGTATATAGTGATAAATGCATATATTAAGGGAAAAAAGAGTTCTCAAATAACCTAACTTTAACTACAAGGAACTAGAAAAAGAACAAATTAAGCCCAAAGTTAGCAGTAGGAAGGAACACATAGAACAGAGTGTAAATAAATGAAATAAAGACCAGAAAAACAAGAGAAAAGATTGACAAACTAAGAGGTGGATTTTTGAAAAGATAAAATTTATAAAACCTTTAGCTAGGCTAACCAAGAAAAAAAGAGAGAAGACTCAAATACATAAAATCAGAAATAAGAGACATTACAAATGATAGCAAAGAAATACATAGAAGTAATTGATGAATTCCTAGAAATAAATATCTTACCAAGACTGAATCATGAAGGATGGGAAATCTGAACAGACCAATAATGAGTAAGAAAATTAAATCAAAATTATAAACCTCACAACAAAGACAGACCCAGGACCAGATGGTTCTACTTTTAAATTCTACCAAACATTTAAAGAATTAATATCAATCCTTCTCAAATTCATCCAAAAAATTAAAGGGGAAGGAGAATTCCCAAACTTATTTTAGAAGGCCAACATTTACCCTCACACCAAAGCCAGATAAGGACACTATAAGAAAAAAAAAAAAAACTACCGACCAATATCCCTGGTGAATATAGTGCAAAAATTCTCAACCAAATATTAGCAAACCAAGTTCAACAGCACATTAGGATCATATGCCATGATCAAGTGGGATTTATCATTGGGATGCAAAGACGGTTCAACATATACAAATCAATAAATGCAATATACCACATTAACAGAATAAAAGATCAAAATCACATGATAATCTCAATAGAAGCAGAAAAGAGAATTTGACAAGATACAACATCTTCTCATGATAAAAAATTCATCAATAAATTGGGTATAGAGGAACATATCTCAACTTAATAAAGGCCATATATGACAGAAGCATAACTGACATCATATTCAATGGTTAAAGGTGGAAAGTGTTTCAACTAGGATCAGGAACAAGTCAAGGGTACCCACTCTTGCCACTCTTATTCAACACAGTACTGGAAGTCCTATCTAGATCAATCAGGCAAGTAAAGAAATAGACCCAAATTGAAAAGGAAGAAGTAAAATTATCTCTATTTGCAGATGATATCATCCTATATACAAAAATATCTTAAAGACTCAACCAAAAAACTGAACTAAGCAATGAATTCAGTAAGATTGTATGATACAAAATCAACATTCAGAAATCAGTTGCATTTCTATACACTAACAATAAAATATCTGAAAAAGAACTAAGTGAAACAATCCCATTTACAGTATCATCAAAAACAATAAAATATTGATACTTAGGAATTAACTTAACCAAGAAAGTGAAACTACAAGACCTTGATGAAATCAAAGAAACTGAAGAAGATACAATTGGAAATATACTCCAAGTTCATGTATCAGAAGAATTAACATTGTTAAAATATCCATACTACCCAAGTCATTTATAGATTCAATGCAATCCCTATAAAAATTCTAATTGCATTTTTCACAGAAGTAGAAAAAAATCATGAAATTTGTTTGAAACTGCAAAAGACCAAACACAGACGAATCCTGAGAAAGAAGAACAAAGCTGAAGGCATCACACTTCCCAATTTCAAACTATACTATAAAACTATAGTAATCAAAAGAGTATGGTACTGGCATAAAAACAGACACATAGACCAACAGTATAGAATAGAGAACCCAGAAATAAACCCCCCCATATACAGTCAAAAAATATTTGACAAGGGATGGGCCTCCCTGGTGGCGCAGTGGTTGAGAGTCCGCCTGCCGACGCAGGGGACACGGGTTCGTGCCCCGGTCCAGGAAGATCCCGCATGCCGCGGAGCGGCTAAGCCCGTGAGCCATGGCTGCTGAGCCTGCGTGTCTGGAGCCTGTGCTCTGCAATGGGTGAGGCCACAACAGTGAGAGGCCCACATAAAACACACACACACACAAAAATATATATATATATATTTGACAAGGGAGCCAAGAATACTCAATAAGGAAAGTATACTCTATTCAACAAATTGTGCTGGGAAAACTGGATAACCATATGCAGTAAAATGAAATTGTACCCCAATCTTACACCACTCACAAACTTAACTTGAAATAGATTAAAGACTTAAACATAATACCTGAAATTATAAAACTCCTAGAAGAAAACATAGGGAAAAATTTCTGTGACATTGGTCTTGGCAATGATATTTTGCATATGACACCAAAAGCTACAAGAACAAAAATGAACAAGTGGGACTATATCGAACAAAAAAGCTTCCCCACAGCAAAAGAAATAACAACAAAATAAAATACAACCTACGTAATGGGAGAAAATACATGCAAACAATATCAGATAAGTGGTTATTATCCAAAATATATAACAAAGTCATACAACTCAATAACAAAAAGTAAACAGTCCAATTAAAAAATGGGCAGAAGAACTGAATTGATATTTTCCAAAGAAGACATACAACTGGACAACAGGTACATGAAAAGATGCTCAGCATCATTAATCATCAGGGAAATGCAAATCAAAACCAAGATCAGATAGCACCTCACACCGGTCAGAATGGCTGCCATCAAAAAGACAGAGAGAAAAGTGTTAGATGTGGAGAAAAAGAAAGGCCTGTGCGCTGCTGGTGGAAATATAAATTGCTTCAGCCGCCAGGAAAACAGTATGAAGATCCCTCAAAAAATTAAAAATAAAACTACCATATGATCCAGCAATCCCACTCCTTGGTACACCTCCAAAGAAAATGCAAGCAAGGTATTTAAAAGATATCTGTACTTGTATGTTTATTACAGCATTATTCACAATAGCCGAGATACGGTAACAACCTAAGTGTCTGTCAAGGGGTGAATGGATAAAGAAGATGTGGTACATATAGAAAATGGAATAATATCCAGGCACGAGAAAGAAGGAAGTCCTGCCATTTGGGACAACATGGATAGACCTTGAGAGCATTATGGTAAGTGAGATATCAGGCAGAGAAAAACAAATACTGTCTGATATCATTTACATGTGGAATCTAAAAATTCTGAACTCATAGAAACAGAAAGTAGAAAGGTGGTGACCAGAGGCTATGGAATGAGGGAACTGGGGAGATGTTGGTCAAAGCATATAAACTTACAGTTAGAAGATGAATACATTTTGGGAATCTAATACACAGCATTGTGATTATAGTTAAAAATATTTTCTTATATACTTGAAAGTTTCTAAAAGACTACATCTTAAATGTCTTACCACCAAAAAAAATAATTATGTGATGTGATGAAGGTGTTAGATAATGCTAAGTGGTATTGCCATTACAATATATAAGTGTATCAAATCAACATACTCAAGCTTACACAATGTTACATGTCAATTATATGTCAATAAAAATGCAGAAGAGCACATAAAATATATAGATTTTGAGTTTTTCAGGTTGAACAGAGAGAAAGATGTTTGGGAAAGAGGACTCAAGTCCTGCCTCCTTTCAACATCCTTTATTCCTGTGGTGGTCTTTTAGTAGAAATTACTACTGCAAGCAATAACTATAAATAGTAAAGCAACATATAACTTCATAATATACAAACTATAGACAGCATTTGAGGAACTAAATGAAAAATTGTCCATCTGCTTACAGGTATATACTCTGAGTGTCCACCATTCTCAAGGCACAACTTCAGATAGTTCTGTGATACAAAAAAGTAAAATAGAAAGTTTTCTGCCCTAAGTATTTTTCAGTCCCTTTAGGGAAACTTGTTGCATAGATATATATGTAATATATATATATATATATATATATATATATATAAAATATATGTATACACACACATACACACACCTCACAGTCAATGATAATATCTTTTTGTTCCTCACTCAACCATTAAAATGAAGATAATAACAGCATATATCTCATAAGATTGTAATAAGGATCAGATAAGTGAAATACATGAAAAGTGCATAGAAAAATGCTCCTTGCCCCCAACTCAATTAGTATTATTTATTATTCTCTGGTATTAAATGTCAGATGCCTGTGCAGCATAAATTATAGCATTTAGAGTGAACTAAATTTAGAAAAAATACGTAGGTTAAGAAGAAATTAGCAATTTGAAAAAGTAGGCTTATCTGAAAAAGCTTTAACAGAAAGTTATTGAGAAAGGAGGATTCATTTCCGGAGCAAAGATTGAGTTTGAATGCAAATCTTTGTTATTAAAGTCAAAGAGGAATTTTTTTCCATAAAAGGTTACATTCTGTTCCATATGCTTCAACTCTGACTTGGACCTAGAGGGAAAATAAAGTTCAGTTTTAATTTTTTATTGACATTTGTCATTTTCAATTGTTTACATCGTTCTAACCTAACTTTCCTGCATCCATTACAGGGTAGGGATGCAAAATTCTAACAGCTCATTTCAGGCTCTTATCAGTGCAAGATGGGTCAGTGCTGCAAATAGATTGCAGGGGCAAGAGTCACAAAAGCTGAATTTGAGATCTTTTTTACCTTCTCATATACTGGCTGGACAAACTTCAGCAAAATATTTCAACTTTCAAAGTCTGAGGCTCTAAATTTGTGTAATAGGAATAACTGTACTAACTCATGGTAGTATTCTGAGAAACACATTAGATATTTGAAAGCACTATGCAAATGAAGGCAATTTACACAATTAATTGTGGAAAGTTTTCAGATAATTTCCCCCAAAAAACAGCAATACTTATTAAAGACTTTTTTCTGTTTGGGTCTTAAATCTTCAAATGTTGTGAGAAGGTAGACAGTGCTATATGTTTCATGTTTGAGTCGTATTACAAAAGGAACATACCAATTATATAATTGGGTCTAACTACATTCCCCCTGGGGTGTTGGGAAGTTTATAATCCTCCATGCTTACATTCCTAATTTTACTTTGTTGCAAATACTGGACCCCTCCCTGGCTTGCCCCAAAATGCATTTAAACTGCCTTGCTATGCTAATGGTTGGTCTTTTGGAGGACATTTCTGGAGCTCAAAATGTAGAGGAGCAGTTAGATAACCCCAAAGGCCCCAAGAATCTCTGGATTATCTTACATATTTCTTTTCTGAGATTGAACTAGAAACTCTGGACCTGAGAGTCAGAATATTTTAAATAGATTCATCTATCAGTTTTACCTGAGGAATAAACTAATGATAAGTCAAAACTTGAAGAAAATAATTACAGCACCTTACTTTTTATCCAGTGCTCACTAATATCCCCTCTCTTTATCCTGAAAATTATTACATAAAATGGAAAGCATTTCTTGAGGCTGTAAAGCAAAAGAATATTGATCTCAAATCAAGGAAAGGAAACCATTCCTCAGGCTCAGAGTTACATAAATGTCATAATGTTCCATATTCTTCTGTTGTAAATGTGGTTTTTCAAATTAAGGGTAAGATATCAATTTTAAATGCTTTAACTGGATATATTTATTTGTCAAGTTTTCATTATTTAGTGTCATAAAGCTTCATGTTATATTTTAGACCCTTACTGGGTCATTTTCACAATAAAGATCTTAGGTAGGGATTGGCTTCATTTAAAGAAGAGAAAAAAAGAAGTTCCAAATCTTTCAGTTTCAAATCTAGGTACTCTAAAATAAAATTCAGTGGTCTTTGCTACATCTGCCTCTTCAGAAACATTTATTCTGCCTCTCCTCCCCTCCCCGCAGCAGATAGAATGAGAGCATTAGATTCCTTTAATTGGTGATCTTAGAGAAATTATTGCAAAACAGATGTGTTCTCTGTTATTTTCTTTAGCATCTAAACAATTTGAATGCTATTATTGGACCTATAATCTGCTGAAAAAATTAATTCTGTCCCAAATGTGTGGAACTGCAATGCAATCATCTGACCATCATCAGCAGTTGCTATGACCACTGTAATAAAAAAATATTTTTTAAAACGTTTTTAAACGTAGCTGAGATACCATATCACCTAAATGATTATACTCAAAATAATTGTTGAATTCAAATTAAAACAAAAATATGATTCCTATGTCTAACCCTCTAAATACAAATAAACACAAACCACCTCTTCCATGAACCCTTTCGGGAAGCTCCTTGGTCCAGGATCACTGTAATCAGTACCTCTTTATCCTAGTGCCCCTGAGTTCCGGAGTAAGCTTTGACTCCAGAGAATAAATTATGTAGAAGCAAAAATCCACCACAGGCCCTTTATCTCTTGTTTTGATTATTTGTGACCTGGATTAATCTACTAAGTTTGTATGACAGAAATGTTCCAGGAAAAAAAGAGCATCTGTTCCATCTATTCTTACATTGTGCCAAGTGATATAATTTGTAGGAGAAATTCGGTTTAGTGGAACAAATTTGTGGTTGTCCCGTTCTCCATACATCTGTCATTCTGTTTGGATTCCAAGTTCACTTAATTTAGCCTCTCTCCAATTGCTATTAAAACCAGTAAGATTAACACAGCACAACTTTTCCTGTCTGAGATAACACAGTGTTTTGGAAAGAGTGTGAGCTTTAGAGCCAGTCAACACTTGCTTCCTACACACAATTAATTAGGCACAGAACACTGAGCAAGTAATTTACCTTCTCTCAGAATTGCTTTCCTTGTTTCTAAAATGATAAGGCAGTAGCTTGGAAAAATTCCTTGTAAGCTTCAAATTGTAAAGTCATATGAAAGTTGTTTAACAAATATACTAAAATATTTGTATAGAGAAATATCCTTTGGTCTTGAGAAAAATAAATGTTGTAATGACTTCATTTGCTCACCACCATCCTTAATTATATTGCCTGGCACACACTAAGCCATTGCCATATATATGTTGAATGAATTAATGAACAAGCATTTGGATATTGCATTTCACTTGCAAAGCGCTTTCATCATATGATATCATTGGATTCACTCATGGAATCTATGAAGAAGCTATTGGTAACTTTACAGATGAGTAAACCTAGACTCTGAAAAGTAGTGCAGCCCTCACTTCCCTAGCATGAGAAAGATCTAGAATTTGAAATTAGGTTTCCTAAGAATGTAATTTTGGGCCTCATACTCTTCTTTTTTTTTTTTTTTTTTTTTTTGCAGTACGCAGGCCTCTCACTGTTGTGGCCTCTCCCGTTGCGGAGCACAGGCTCCGGACCTGCAGGCTCAGTGGCCATGGCTCACGGGCCCAGCCGCTCCACGGCACGTGGGATCCTCCCGGACCGGGGCACGAACCCATGTCCCGTGCATCGGCATGCGGACTCTCAACCACTGTGCCACCAGGGAAGCCCCCCTCATACTCTTTTAATTCCAAATAATTATGACCCCAGTAAGAGTCAAATGTGTTTTAAGTTCCTAATCTAAGCCATAAACTTAGTATATGTGATAACAGTTAAATTCAGAACAGGCTGCTCCACTATATAGGGGAGCCCACAGTTGCTGAGAAAAGTTTAAAAATGTGAGCATAATGTCACAGAGCTCTTAAGAGACGTAGCCAGATGTTTTTAAGCTCATGTACATTTGACTACTATTGCTTATAATGTTCAATATATCCTAGGGCATATGGAGGAAAACTGACCACAAAATGAACATGTTCTTTTTCACCCAGTGAGCAATACCTCCATAAACTCACTACTTCTAGAAGAGAAGTTTTCTAGGGGTAGGGGGTAAAAGCTATTAAAAAACAACAACAAAAAAAAGCAGGAATAGTAGAAGGGTTAGGTTCCTATGGTCCCCAGGGCATCAATCTTTCAACTTATAAATGGAGATGTTTTTCTTTTTCTTTGGATATCTGTTGAAGTTCCCTTCGTTCTTGGAAGTGAAAAAAAAAAAAAAAACTGAAAAACCCAGGCAGAATGAAGCAGTTATTATTACTTTGGTTACTTTAATAACTAAAGCAATCAGTTAAGACTTAGCTGCAAAGGACCCAACAGAGCTTTAGTCTCACTTCAGACTGATGCTGGATTCACTTTAATTTTCACAGACTGTTACAGGACTGAACTGAGAACCCACAGGAAATGGGAGGACCGTGTTTCTGCCAAGGGAATTAAAACTTTTTGATACCAAATTTGACCTAAAATGAACTACTATTTGTCTAGTTCCATACAAAGATGAATTTTGATTCAGGTTCTCTACAAGCTAGAGGAGGAGCCAATGATTGTCCTGAAAAACAATGTTTACAGACCCACCAAGCACAGGTCACAGTTCCATATTGGTGAGAAAAGCACATGACCCTGAAGAATGCCTCTATATTAACCTTTTTTCTGAGTTTTAATCTTCTATACTCCCTCGGTCAAAATTTGAAAGGTTCCAAATTGCCTGGAGAATAAATTATAATTCCTGAATACTCCATTTAATATACCTCACAAACTGGCAAATCTTTGTTCCTCTTTTTATTTCTTTTTCTGTCTATTGCACCCATGTACATTGTTTTCTTGTCTAGAAGCCCCACTGATGCCTTCTGGTTTCAGCCCATTACCTAAGACTATTCCTCCTCAGCTGATCAAGGTCAAACTCAATTGATGCAATGAAATATTGCCTTAGCCCTCTCTCACAGGATCTCCCCTTCTTTGAAGTCTGATTGTACTTACTCTTAGAGTTCGAATAAAACATGTGCAGTGATTCAGAGGCTTCCCCCAAGAGAAGCTGTCGGGCTTCCTGCCAACAGACCTCACCAGACAGCAATACTGTGTGTTTTGTTGTTGTTGCTGCTGCTGTTTTTTTAACTAAGGTCCACATTCTGTTCCTTAGCCCTACAAGACTCAAAGTTGATTTGTTAAAACAAGAAGCTAGATCTCGTTCACAGGGGTTGATTCACACTAGCTCACAGATACTACTATGAAGCAGAGTGCCATCCTTTACAATGCGAAACCTAGGCCAAAGTGGAAGAGCCACTTCATTCCTTTGCTCAGTCCATTCTTTCCTTCTATACAGGTGACCTGGATGTCTGCTTCTCATCAGAAGGGGGAAACTAGGTCAAATCAAGGGGATTACTTATATGAATAGCATATTTACTGGAATCAGGCTAAAAGGAACGCCAGATTCATCACTCTCTACATTAAGTATAACCTCTCCAAGGTTATACTTGACTTAAAATCTGTTGGATGAGCATTGAATGAAAGGAAGTTCCCAGGGTCCCTTTCATTCTCCGTGCTAAGCAACCACTTAATCACTGGTTTTTTTTTCTTTAACTAGATTAAAAACTCTATTTTTTAAAAAATGCCTTGTCTAACTAAGCTCTAACCTATTTTTTTTTCTTTTAAGTGCCTTCATGTTTTTCTTCCCATCCATTATGTGTTGTTTTTATGGTGTGAGAACTCCATTTTCCTTTCATGTAACTGTAAAAATACTTAATCTGTGACACTCTAAACCCATTATCACAATGTTCTCAGAGAAGTGGACAACCACATTCTCTAGAAACTGAGTAATTTTTATGTCACTTAACAGTAATCATCATTTTCATTCAAAGATGTCACTGCTCATCTGTTGAAACACAAGATAGACCAAATTTCCCCATCAGATGGGGCGTCTGCACTAAGCCTCACATTGCCTCAGATACCTCTGCACAGAAGTATGCTTGCCAGATTGCAGCCGAAAGGATATCAGCCCTAGGAAAATAGCATCATTTTTTTCTACTCTTGCCTATAATGTATACATAGCCAAAAGTGGTTATCCCTCTCTAAGGTCAAACACTACCCTGTTATGAATTATTTAATGTTGAGTTTATATAGCACTCTGACACTTAACAAGGCACTTTCTACTTTACCTTCCTAAGAAAGATATGAGACTAGAAAACTGATGCAAATAGAGGATAAGAAGTTAAACTAGTTACAAGGTACTTCTGTTCACATAAGATTACAGAACTCATCATTCCAGAGTTAAACCATAATAAATTCTGTGAAGGTGGGTGGTTTGGATGAGAATCATTTTACCCATAGATTTCTTTCCCTTTTTTTCTTTAAGCCAGTCATGAAGAATATAGGCCCCAGATTTCTCTCACATTTAGATGCTAGGAACAGAAAAATAAGTATTTCAAGAATTAATGATACTACCAACCCTTACATTTACTTTGGAACTCCAGGTGAGAACTAGTCCTGCATTCAGAGTAAATGAATTTTTTACAAAAAAAACAACATTCACATTTCCTCTGAGGAGCATTTCCGACAGAGTACATTCTTCAGAGCTGCCTTCACATCTTTGTTCCTCAAACTATAGATGAGGGGGTTGAGCATAGGAGTCACGACACCATAGAAGAGAGAGATGATTTTGTCTGTGACTTGTACTTTGTCTGCACCAGAGAAGTCTTTAGCTTTGAGTTTTGCATACGTGAAGAGGATGGTTCCATAGAATATAATCACCACTGTGAGGTGGGCAGAGCAGGTGGAAAAGGCTTTGTGCCTTCCCTCTGCAGAAGGAATCCTCAGGATGGTGGGGAGAATGAAAACATAGGAAACAAAAATGAAAAGTACGGGAACCAGAAGAAAAATCATAATAGCAACAACCATGCTAATAACATTTATGGAGATATCAGCACAGGCCAATTTTAAGACAGCCAAGATTTCACAAGTAAAATGATTAATGACATTATCCCCACAGAAGGGAAGCCGCATGCCAAGAGACATCTGCAACACAGAATTGACACCCCCTGCAATCCAGGACCCAGCAGCCACAGGCACATACAAATTCTTGCTCATAATGACAGGGTATCTCAGAGGGTTACAGACGGCCACATAGCAGTCAAATGCCATCATGCTCAGAAGGACACACTCTGTGGTTCCCATAGCAAAGGAGAGAAACATTTGCACTCCACACCCAGAGAAGGAAATGGTTTTCTTTGAAGCTAAGAACCTGCTGAGAAATAAGGGAATAGAAGAACTGGTGTAGCAAATATCCAAGAATGATAAGTTACTAAGGAAAAAGTACATGGGGGTGTGCAGGTGAGAGTCACAGACACAATGATGATGACTCCATTTCCCAGCAGGATCACCAGGTACATAAATAGCACCAGCAAGAAATAAATGGCCTCAAGCTCTGGGTAGCCAGAAAGTTCCAGTAGGACAAATTCTGTAACAGAAGACTGATTGGTCTTTCCCATGTTAATATTTTCTTTCACCAAAAGGAATTCTGCAGCAGCCAGAATACATGTACATCTGTTACCGCAGTGTTTGTAAGAGTTATTTGCACCCTTAAGTGGCTTCCCTTATGGGTAATGTGGACCTATAATTGGATACACAGATATAGCATAAGAACATATTACAATCCTCTAAGCTAAGATCAGTTAGACTTTTAGAACACATGAAGGAGGCTTTAACTCCAAAAATATATGCCCTTGTTAGAAAACAGATTCAGAACACAAACAACTGGGTTAGAATTGTGTATCTCACTTACATTATGAATTTGAAATTATTGTGAATGCAATGTCACCATAACATTTTGACCAAACAATCCAAAACACAACCAATGTTAGCCTTAGCAAAAATAACTGTTCTACAGTTACTAAAACGTAATGGTTAGATGTAAATCCTGATTCAACAGTAATTTAACCTCAGTGGCAGCATTGTTTTGTGGCTAGAAGAACAAACTGAAGAGACACATTATTAGAGAAATGATGTTTGGTTATTTCTAATTTGGGGAGAAATATATACCTGTGATAGCCTAAGAATATTAATCAAAGGCATTAGTAATGGTTATAAAAGAAAATATAGTTAGATAAAATTACTCTTCTTAGTCTTTTTCAGTACAAATTGAGACATGTAGGTAACCCTACTGTCCTGATAATGAATGACACGTTGATCTCAGAAAACTCTAGTGCACATGTCTCAATCTACAGTCAAAACAAAAATAAATGTATAAACTAAGAAATTTAAGTGACAGGGGATTTACTCTTTTACCTCCAGGTATGAGAAAATACATATTATCTTCTCCCTGCATAGAAATCAGCTGCTTCTGCTCTAACAGCTGCTCTGCTGATCTTCCTCTCACTGCATATTCAGAAAACCCATAAAAGAGAGGGGTGAGTCATTCAAAAATATTCTTAAGCATTAGCAATACATTATAAGTATCTGTATCCCCACTTACTGGAATATAGAGTATTTCTATATTAAAATGCCAGAAACTGAAGTAGCCTTACTTTTTAATGAGATTGCAGGTCTCATAAATTCCATCCCAGTAAATTCAGTAAGATAACTATAAGAAGAATTATCTGCTTCTCACTTTTCATTAATATCAAGTAGCTGCCATTGCTACATTGTAAAAAGAAAAAAAAAAAAGCAATTAACCACTAGCAAAATAGAACTGACTTCCAGTAAAATGAAAGTTGGGCTTTTTACAGTCATTTCACTAATAGAGGATCCCTTAAAGGATTAGCCCAGTGGAGCACCAAACAACTTAAAAGTCATTGCTGCTTTAAGGATATTTCTAATCCCAAAAGCAATTTAAAGTTCACAATGTAGTTTGGATAGAATTTAGAAAATTTCTACTACGTTTGGGATGAAGTCCCTTAGAAGTAATTAAAACAAAGTTGTTAATACAATTTAATTAAGGTGGAACTCACAAAACAAATAAATCTTCTGACCTTACACCCTCTGGGAAGACCAAATTTAGAACTGCTCTCCAGGTAAAATAGTCAAGACATAGAAATTAGAATTAACTATATCTGATGGAAAGATGTAGCAGTAATCTGTGACACTTAGGTCAAAATGATACTTGCTCTTAATAAAGTATCTGCTAATCACCTTTATCTTGACCTCTAAATCCTGGAGGCTCAGAACCCATAAGCTTCACTCTGGTCTCACTGACCTCTCTAAACAGCCAGAATCATGTGCACAGTCGTTTTAATTTTGCTCATTCAGGCCCTCTGTTCAAATACACTCACAATACCCCGAAATTTATCCAACCTGTCCTTCAGTCATGCCCACATTGGCATGACACAATACAGAGTAGACCACATCAACAATTTCCATGATGTGAGCAGACCACACTTTACTTATGAACAGGAAAAGATGTTCCGACTTGAAGTGGATAATCATTATGACACTTACCATGACTATCTTCTGAAATCAATATCAACCCTTGAAGACTTCAATCATTTTACTCAGATGTTGTAAAATACTCCTCCAGCATGGAAACAAGTGAAAACATCGTGTAATTTTTAAAAGAAGGGAATAAAATTTGAGAACAATGCTTTTTTGTCAGTGGACAACAGTTTCAAAAAGTCATTGAGCAACATAATCCTAAACAACGGGAAAGCAACTTATGTCACAAAAGATGGTATTATATGCTTCAAAGAATCAAATTTGAAGAGCAGTTCTCGGAGTTGTGAACTTTATTTAACTACTTTTTCAGTATACTGGCTCATAATGCAAATGTTGGACATGTTTTCTCATTAATGAATGTTGAGTAGACAAAGGAATTAAATAGTTTTGATGTGACCACAGTAAAAGCCATATTACAATGCAAATGGAAGACAGTCTGTAACTGCAAGCAGTTTTATAAGCAGATTACGCAAGACAAAGAAATGTTAAGTAGAGCCATATATTTATAGAAATATAATTAAAGAGGTATGTAGTATAGATACTTATAATTCATTCCAGATAAACAAGTAATTTTTAGTACAAATATTTCCTATACAGTACTTTTCTTCTTTCCCAATGTACATATGGAAAGGCAATTAGAAATAATTCAAATTTAACTGGGCACCATCTATTATTATTTGCAAGCCTAGCAACCCTAACTTCATGTGGCTAGGATTCACATGGAATCCAGTACAAGCCTGGGTTGTCCCACCCAGCACCACGGCCAGTTTTGGCCATTCCCAGGCAATGGAGGGAGTCCTGCACGCTCTCCAGGTATCTGAGCAGTACTACTCACGATAATACTGTGAAGCAATATTATTTTCAAAACCTTCAAATGAGAAAGAGAAAGACAGTATTCAGTGTATTTCCCTGAACCACTCTGATAAATACAGCTTGTATATCTGTTGTCTCAAGTGTAATCAGCCACCACATAAATATCACCTACAGCTATGATACATATATATATATATATATATATATATATATATATATATATATATATATATATATGGTTGTCCCTTCCAGGATACATATTGTAAGAAGAAACATTTAAGATGGACTAATACGAAACTCATGATCAAGTACCGCTCTTCAACATTTCTAAGTCCTAGACCATCATCTTGTCATCTCCCTTCCTGGTTTCATTCAATTCAGTGTGTACTAATTGAGGCCTCCTTGTTCTAGGAACCAGGTCTGCTTCTTCCCTAGATCCCACAAAATTACTTTAGTTCTCTGCTAAGTACTATAGCCCATTACAAAAATGGCAAGTTGATGCCTAGGGTTTTAATATCTGGGGTCAAATCCCCTAATGTCAACGCCCATCTATCCTCCGGAGATTGCCCTGGATTCTCCATTCATGCTGCTCTCCCTCAGGCTAGGCCACACATCATTCCATGCTTCTCCCTGGAGGGGCTGGAGCCCCCTGGAGGGGCTCGAGCACTGCTCGAGTTCCCTAACTCCCAGGTCCCTCTGTATCTCTTAGTTATGGATGGCATTCAAATACCATCTTCTTGTCCCTTTACCAGGAAGCCGGTACACCTATCCATTTCAATCCATCTAAAGACAAACTAACCATGTAATTAGGTATCAGTCACTTAATCTGGCTCACGCCTCTTCTGTTCCCTAAAATAATGTACTCTATTTAAATACAGCTATATTTTATATGAATTGTGAACAAAATTTTGATTTCATGATAGGCCTTCATCACCTTAAAGTTAGAAAAAGGCAATGTTTTCATACATTTTTGTTGAATGGGCACAGAACCTCATCTAGATCCTCAGGCTAAAATTTATCTAAATTGTTAACATTAGCCATAATACAGCTACACTGTGATCAGTATGTTAGCTCATTTAATCATGAGAATCTCTCACAGCCTCATTACCATTTTCTCTCTTGCCTGTTTCTCTAACAGGTGGGTTTTGTACATGGCAGAAAAGAATCTATCAAGACAGAAGAGTGACAGACTGATGGAATAGTAGAAGGCAACAAGTAAATACCAATTAGCCCATTATATAAGAAACAGAACAGGGACACCATATGGGGTCAGTTACCTAGAATTTGAATGGAATATCTCCAACCCTAAACAGTGGAAGGATCCGAGCTGTGGTTAAAACAAAACAAAACAAAAAAAACACTACCAATGAATAAATTTGGTTGAGATAGCAAGAGATGGAGGCAAGGGGAAAACAAATGTAGCACAGATCAATCTAACTTAACTCAGTTCCAATATAGGTCTCTGTATGAGGACTGTTTCTTAATAAATTTTTAATCTAATTAATCATCAATAAACAACTTATTATGAAAGTAATGTATTTCCAGTTTTTGCAGAGAGCAAACTAGCGTAATCTTTTGACTTCTTCCCCACTCAAACATGGAAATAACATAGAAATAGGATTAAAAATATATCAACCTGAAGCACAGAATGAAACTGGGAGAAACCCAAGGAAACAGAACATAGCCACTGACAAGAAGTAGATTGTGGGAGTAGTTCTGAGTAGAGTTCTTCCTTCTCTGTTGCATTGCCATGAGGAAATTATGCTTGATCCTTCTATAACCCTTGCAAGCAAAGGTACATAAGGCAACATGTGGTCCAGAGCTAAGAAGAGTGGTCCAGAGCTAAGAAGAGTTGAAGAGTGAATAACTCACTACAAGTACACACAAAGCAGCCTACCAACCTAGGGAGTTCCCTCTTTCTGTCTCATCTCACTACACAAGATGAAATATTTTTACCAATGAAGAAAAGGACTTAGAAGAACAGCATCCAGGAAGAGGTGAAGGATAAGTACCCTAAGAGTTAGGGTTTCCAGGTGAGCAACCATATTTGCACATACCCCAAGTGTAGTACAATGGGCTCTCTACTTTTGTACTCACCTGAAGTAGCACAAGTTAGGGCCTGGACTTTTGCCTTTTCCGTATAAGGTACACATTACTGACCAAGGTACCTCAGAGGAAAACAAATTCTATAGAGAAGAATAATGTGATAAATGGTGAACACAACTTTTATAAAAGAAAGATAATAAAATGTGCAACCCAAGATCACATGAGACAGAATTCATTGAACAAGAGAGCGCAAAAATTTTGAGAGAGCCAAATAAATATCCTTGATGAGATAAGGAAGTATATTCCTGGCATAAAGCAGAAATAAGCAGTCACCAAGAAAAGAATCATACGGTAATACTGGGTATTAAACATTTAACAGTTGAAATAAGAAACTCAATAAATGGGATATATAGCAGAATGAAAACTATAACTATATGAGGCATTAAAATAAGCTTCAAATACTTTCAAGTAATTTAAATCATTCATAGAATGATTGACCATATAGATTTAAGATAGAAAAATTTTTGAAAAGAAAAATAACTCAAAATATCCCAAATGTTAGGAACTTACACATGGACTCCTAATAACGGATAGTATGAGGAAGAAATCACAACAAAAAATAAAGCTGTTTTGAATCAAATGGTAATGAAGATACTACTAAAAACTTATGGAATCCAGCTAAAGCCAGTGATCAGAAGAAAATTTATAGCCCCAAATATATTTATTAGAAAATAATCTTAGATTCTATCTCCAAGTTTAAAAAAAGAACTGAAAACCATACCAACATGTTCCATACTACCCCATCTATTCTGCTATTGAGGTTACCAATGGAATTTTTCATTTACATTACTGTATTTTTCAGTTCCAGAATCTCCTTTTGGTTCTTATTTGTATTTCCCATCTCTTTTCCAAGACTTTCTATTCTCTGCTTAGGCCTTCTATTTTTTTTCATTTGTTTCAAATGTATGCATAATTGCTCACTGAAGTATTTTATAATGCTGCTTTAAACTGCTTGTAAAATAATTCCAACATGTTCATCTTGTCATTGCATCTGGAGATTGTCTTTTATCATTTACATTGAGATACCTGATTCTTTGTTTGAAGAGTGATATTCATTTTTATCCTGGATATTTTATGTACTATGAGAATCTGGATCTTACTCAAATCTTCTGTTTTAGCAGCCCTCTTCTAAAACCATGCCCTTTCAGGAAGGGAGTCACTACCTCATTCATACCAGATGGGGTGGAAGTATAGGTTCACCGCATGGCCTTCATGACACAATGGGGATAGGAAAATCCATTGCCAGTAGGATGTAGGGAAAGCCCTGACTTCCCACTAGTACTCTTCTGAAATCCTGTCTGGAGGGGAAGGGCACCTGCTACAGCTGGAAGAGGGTGGAATTCTAGGCTTCCTACTTGATATTAGCTGAAGAAGAGGGGGAAGGGCTGCAGTATTTTTCTCTGGTGTTCGCCTGCAATATGGCAAGCATTGCCAAAATGTTTTCTATCCTGCTAAGCTACTCTCCTCTCGGTCCTTTGGCTACAGAGAGTAAGATTTCCTTGGTGCTTTTTTGTTTGTTCCCATTGGTGTTCCCAAGTTGTAGGCTTATCTAGAATTCAGTCTGAGATATATAGAAGGCAATAAGGAAATCCAGGAAACCCACTGCCTTTTGGTTGCATGGGTCCCAGAGGCACTAGCTAGTCTTTTTTTCTCTCTACCTTTCCCAGTCTTCTTAGGCTTTTTAATATATAATATCCAGAGTTTTAGCTGTATTTAACAGAATAGGGAGAAGCGTCTCTGTTCCAACTTGTTTGGAACCAGAAGTCCTATATCTATTTAAAAAGTGAATTCATTATTATAATCTTCCCTAAAAAATATTTAGCTCAAATAACTCCACCATGAATTATTTCAATCTTTTAAGAAAGATTGAAATTGAAATTGAAATTTCTTTCTTTTAAGAAAGAAATAAATTCAGTTTTACACAATCTATTCACAGATAGAAAATGCAGGAAAGTTTCCCAATTCATTTTATGAGGCTAGCATAAACTTCATACCAAAATCTAACAGGATTATGTTTAAAAGGAAAATTAAGAGCCTAGCTCTCATAAACACAGTTGGAAAAAAATCCTCAAAAAACCATTAGTACATTGAATGAAGTGTTATATAAAAGGAACAATAGCTTACAATTAAGTGGAGTTAATTCTAGAAATGTAAGAGTGGTTTAACATTCAAAAATCAAACAGTAAAATTATAGTAATATTATTAAAAAGAAATATCATGTAATAACATTCATGGAGGCAGAAAACTATTGTAAAATTATTGTTCTTTGTTTTTAACCTTATGGAACAAGTTTCACTTTGCCTTGTCTTATTTATGTATTTAGCTATCTGAAAGCAAGAACCTTGCCTTTTCATCTCTGTACATCCTCACAATTTTGACATCAAAATTTAGTGAAAGATCTTTCACATAATCAGATCTTAAATAGGAATAAAAGAAATATAACAAATGTTTTTAATGTTATTAAAGTACTGTTGCCCATTACTTTTTCCAAATTATTCACACTAACTTCTTGCCTCATGGTTTATCTTTTTTGTTGTTGTTGTTTTTTGGTTTTTTTGTTTTTGTTTCTTTCATGGTTTATCTTTTACAAATGATCTTGGGTCTCCATGTTAAAGTCACATCCCTCTTACTAATATATATACTCTAGAGGTGCTGGTATGATATAAATGTGAATGGAATTAAAATAAGAGCTATCACAACACGGTCAGAGAGCCAACCAACAGGATAAGTGGAGTTAGAGGAAGCAGTTGGGAAGAAATGGCAGTAATGTGTTGCCCATTCTCTTGAGGCTGGGCATCTACACCTTCAGCTATTACAGCCTTATATCTCCCTACTCCAGCAAGGAAAAATGAACCATATTGCACTGGATTTTCCATTCTACAAAAATCGTAACATTTAATGCTGGGAATGGGCTTTTACTCATTAGGAATAGGGAATAAAGAGAATCATTGATTCTAGTCTTTCACCATTGTCATTATTGTCAAAAGTAGAAAATTACTGTTTCACTCTCCATTTATTTTTTGTTCCCTATTTTCCATTTAGATATTTTGAAATCAGTTAAAATTGCCTGAAAAAATAACACAGAACAATTCAAAATATACAATTATTTTTTAAAGTAGGTTAGAAAGTTAGAAATGCACTATGCTCTTGAGTTTATTATATATAGTATATGCATATGACTATATTAAAATATTAATAGTTACTATAACTGAAATGGATGAATTTAATGTCTTCATTTGAATTTTTCCAAATTTCCCAGATCTTTTCCAATAAGTATGTATTATTTATTTAATCAGGAAATTTTTATTTTTATCTTTTTTTATATTGGAGAATATATGATTTACAATGTTGTGTTAGTTTCAGGTGTACAGTAAAGTGATTTAGTTATACATATACATATATCTAATCTTTTCCAGATTCTTTTCCAATATAGGTTATTACAGAGTATTCAGTAGAGTCCCCTGTGCTATACAGTAGGTCCTTGTTGATTATCTATTTTATATATAGTAGTGTATATATGTTAATTTAATACATTTTTAATTTATTAAAAAATAATCATTTAATAAGTCAGATTTAATTAGATCTTTGAGGCAATATCCCTAAGCTTTAAGAACTACTACTACTCTCCACATAATAGTTTAGAGATACTATTTAAATCCCTTCTGAGATTATAAAGTCTCTTAGAAGAAAACAAAGAAGGATTTAAATTGCTATCAGAGCCACTGATGGGTCCTAAGGAAATTTTTAAGGCTCAGAGATTGGGGAATATTTGTAAGATTTACTATCGATACGAACTCAAGACAGAACATTCAGGTAAGAATGACAGCCTTACCAAACAGCTCAAAAAAAGAAGAGAGCTAAGATGTCAGCTAGCTTGAGGAAGTGCAACCACAATGAATTTATTATGAATTTATTACCAAGAAGTTGGTAAAATACTGGAATAGAATAAGGAATGATATATAGTGATGAGTGTGCTTGTGTCTAACACTACATCCTTTTTTAGAAACTGAAGTCCCAACAGGACATGCTACCTATTGGGTGTGGAGAAGGTAAGAATCCTACATAAAAAATTAAATAGGAAGTACTGGGGCAGAATTGTAAAGATTTGTTTCAGAAAAAGAAAGAGAAATGGAAATAATAAGTTCTCAATAATTTACTTTTTATATATTTTTTAACTTTTTACTTTGAACTGATTTTAAACTTTCAGAAAATTTACCAAATTAGTTCAAAGAGTTCCCTTACATCTCTCAACTAACATCCAATGTCAATATCTTACACAACCATAGTACAAGTATCAAGAATAAGATATTAAGGTTGGTACATTATATTAACTGTGGACTTTATTCAGATTTCACCAATTTTCCACTAGTGTCTTTTTCTGTTCTAGGATCCTTTTCAAGGTCCCACACTCTATATAATTGTTATTTGTCCTTTGTCTCTTCCAGTTTGTGACAGTTCCTCAGTCTTTTTTCTTTCATCAATTTGAAAAGCTCTAAATAAAAAATTAAAAAGGAAATATACACAAAACGAATTATTAAATTAAGGAAGTATCTTGAATATCTATAAACATCATTTTAAATTATCATTTCTTCTTACGATGAAAAAAGGGGAAAAAATGTGAACCTGAAAGTCCAGATTAAATTAACACGGGTTGTGGAATTACTCTGTATCAAGGGCTATCACATGTCACACATACTTACTTCACAACAATTCTATAAAATAGGTGCTATTATGCTAATACTACAGGTGGCACATCACATTCAGACAGTTTGTGTCTTGCACAAGGTCTGTACAGTTAAGAAACCACAGAGTGGAGACTAAACTCTTAAGTTCTCTGACTCCTAGCCAACTGCTGTTTGCATTAAGACATGGTACTTTTTCATAAATAAATCTTATCAGCATTTCGGACAAAGGGATAAAAGGATCAGGGCACAGTAGGCTTCCAGGGCACAGCCTTGGAGATGGTGAGAGCGTTCAGGATAAGCAAGGTGAATCAATACCAGGAGTGAGCCTGTTGCTCAGACAGACGTTCCCACTAGATAAGAGTTAAAGGCTGTTGCTGTGTTTCCAACAACAAAAAAACTGCACTTGGTTTCCACACAGAAATGTTAGTGAAAAACCCAGAATAATTCTCAATACCACATAGAAAAAGGAGAAAAGGCCTTTCTTTTTTACCTTTGCCTTTGCTCACTCCATCTTATTCATTAATGTTTCCTTTGGGGGCTCATAGGAGCTTATTTATTCACACAAGCACTGGGGATCTCCTGTGACGGATGTTTCATATTGTGAAGAACAAAGTCGTTTTACCAACAAAAGGGGAAACCTGATAACTCTGAAATTAGAATTCAATACTTAGTGCTGGAAACTTACTCCTGAGGAAGCCTTCCAGGATGGCTGAGGTACAGCCCGATTTAAGAGGCTCCTGGGGCAAAATAGGAAACACTGGTTGAATTTATAAGATTTACAGACAAACTTCCGTTGGCAAATACAGGTAGACGATAGATGCACATGATCTGTGAGTCTCGATGTTTTCTTTCCTTGCACAGGTGGTGCCCAATGGTAAAAAATAATCTAAGGACAGGGCCTTTCGGGAGATGGATAAAGCTCAGGGAGCCAAGAAATTGAAACTTTACATATTTTGAAGAAAGAGAAAGAAGCAAAAGTAACGGAAGCCCCCAACTGCTTCCCCAAGGTCTTGCCTTTCTACCAGGTATCTCCTCTTTCTCTTTACTATATGATACTGTTGTTGCTTTTTTAATGAATCCTATCTGTACCACTAACCTTGGTCACATTCTAAATGGTGGGCTCTATAATCTTTTTTTGCAAGAACTGGGCTGTGTCAGTACGTCTTCTCAGAGTGGATATATTTGTGAGATTGACTGGTTGAAACTGGAACATTAAATGGCCTGAATTAGTCTCTGAAAAAAAGCAACAGAAAATCTCAAGTCAATTCCAATCCACTGACTGTTCTTTTTCCTTCTTGGGTTTTAGAGACAGCTGGAGCCAACAAATGCCTGGACCTTCTGGCCTCTTTGGCTTCTCCTAATCATTAGAAAGAACGCAGAGATGCTAACCTTTGCCCCAGGGCAATTCCCTATTAAGAAAATTTCTTTTTCTTATTTTTACAATTAAAATATATAGGTTTAGCATAGAAAAACTGGAAAATATGAAAAAGATTAAGAAAAGTTAAATGCTTCAAACCCAATCTGACAAAGAAAACCACAGTTAATATTTTTGTTTCTTCCAGCTACACATATACAAAATTGTGATTATTTATATTGCCAAGTAACTTGCTTTTATCACATAATAATATATCAGGAGCATTTTTCCTTTTCCTTAACTCCTCTGGAAGAATACAATTTTCAGTGGTACAACATATGAAGGTATGTTTTCTCACATATCATAACATGCTCCACCACTACATACCAGATTTTCAGCATCCTAAAGAAAAACAAATTACAACTGTCTATTGATTATTTCAGAAAAATAATATTAAGTAATAATAATGATGACAATAACAGTAATCCTTAACTGACTTTTAGGGAAACACCTCCAGAGTTTCATCATTTAAAATCAAGTTGGCCCATGTCTAAATTACCGAGTTTTAATCAAGAATGTTAAATTCTAGCAAATGATTTTTTTATATCTAACTAGATGATCATATAAGGGTTTCTGCTATTATTTGTTTGGTATATTATGTTGATAGATATCTAAATAATATTCGGAATGTCTTGCATTCATGAAATTATTTTAATATACAGTTGGAATTGTTTTGAATATATTTACAAATTTTACATATATGTTCAAATGAGACTGAACCATAGTTTTGTTCTATCTTTGACAATTTGGGGTGTAAAAGTTATTTTAGTCTAATAAAATGATTTATGAAGTGTTCCATAATTTTTTGGACATTAAACTATTTATGTACCACAGAGATTGTTTCTTGAAAGTATAAATTAACGCTTTACTAAGTAATCTGTGTCCAATGTTCATTTTGAGGATCAGTGTCTATCCTTCTCCCAGTTGAATCTCTGGTAATACTACAGAATCTATTATGCTAAGTGTTTACTAAATGAATAAATGAAAGATACTAGGAGAGAGGTAAGCACAGTTCTATGGAAGCACTTAAATGGGCATCCTACCCAAACTAGAAATTCAGGAAAGTTTCCTAGGAAAAGGTATTAACTAACTAGGAGGGGCCTTTCCAGTTTAAGCGAGGATTTCAGCATGGCTATTGCAGAGCGTAAAGAAGAAGGATCAGTAGTGGCTCCAAAATTTATACATTAGCATTTAGGGGTGACGATCTGACTGTGGGAAACTTTTCTTGAAGCCGTGTTATATAACAACTACACTGTTTTATCTCAAATTCTACTACTGTTATATTGCATTGACGTTGGGGGCAAGACTGATGAAGATTATGGGTAAGCAAATCCTCCCCCAGTATCTTTTCCCTTGGCACATTCGTGGTGTGGGGAAATATGGAAATGACATAAAAGAAGGTGGAGAGATTAAACTGGGCTTTTTATGATGGGCTAATTCAGTGTTAATGAGATGACTTTTTCCACTTTCTCTTATTTGTCATAAGTATTTAAATGGTCTGCTTCATCTGGGCCTTTTTCTTTGAGCAAAGAAAAGGAACCACTCTCTTCTCATTTCTTTCTCAACACCCACTCTCTCAAGATATAAGTGCTTAGTTTAGTGCTCATTTGTAACAGAATAATAAGCTCCTTCTATCCTCCTCCAACCTCTTCTCTTCCTTCTCCTCCTCCTTCTACTTAGAGCAGCTGTGCTCAAACAAATCAAAACTGCCTCAACTCACACTTTTGAAGTTAGATCCATGTGCCAGCGTGAACAGAGACAGGCAAGGAAGAGCAGGAAGAAGGGAATTTCTTCTGTTAATAAACTATTGTACCATGATCTCTTTTTAAATCTCTCCCAAACCATTATCTAGGTGGTAACTCACTAGGAGGAAGAGAAAAACTATAGAAAGTTAATGGGGAAGCCAGGAAGGCTGCCCTATGTGACCAGCCAAGGAATAAGCCAAGGAATCATGCCCTTCTGCGCTCCAGAAAGAGAGAGCAGGGCAAATGGTTGGTTGCAGGCTGGAGGACAGGAAAAAAAGGAGACATTTTCTCACTCTGCTGCCCTGGTTCCAATGAAAACAATCTATCACAGGAATACAGCATAGTATAAGGCACAGTGCTTACATCCAAAATCCACAGTCTTTCCTGGGCATCATATTGGACAAATATGAAACAATTAGGGCAACAGCTGAGTTTTCATAATGTACTAACTAACACTATATATCATAAGAACTCATGATACACACCGTGGGCTAGAAAAAGCAAGTAAGGCAGGAATGTTAGTTTCAACACACCTAAACACTGTGTAGTATTTTCAGAGGATCAGAAGAGAATCTGTGATAGGTACTATGGTATTGTGTTAAGAGGACTGACTCTGGATCCAGATTGCCGGTTATTAAATCCTGGTTCTAGCTGTATTATCTTGGGCAAACTACATTAACTTCCCTTTACCTGCTTGCCCTGTTAAATGGGGATAATAATTGTTTCTCATACTATTATTATATGTAATACTGACAGGCTTGCAGTGAATATTAAATGACTGAATAAAGTGCTTATCACAGCACCTGGACAGAGTTAGTTCTCAATAAATATTAGCTAGCTATCACTGGTCCAGCCATACTAATACTTGCCAGTATTCATAAAATCTTTGTGCCAGGGCTTCCCTGGTGGTGCAGTGGTTAAGAATCTGCCTGCCAGTGCAGGAGACATGGGTTCAAGCCCTGGTCCGGGAAGATCCCACATGCCGCGGAGCAACTAAGCCTGTGCACCACAACTACTGAGCCTGAGCTCTAGAGCCCGCGAGCCACAACTACTGAGCCTGCATGCCACAACTACTGAAGCCTGTGTGCCTAGAGCACATGCTCTGCAACAAGAGAAGCCACCACAATGAGAAGCCTGCGCACCGCAACAAAGAGTAGACCCCGCTCTCCACACCTAGAGAAAGCCCACGTGCAGCAAAGGAGACTCAAAGCAGCCAATAAAAAAAAAAAAAAATGCTATTCTAGTGAACACATGAACGATAAGAAAGCCAGACCACCTTACTGCTGACATGAAGAAAGGTTTAGTGGTCTGAACAGATCAAACCCACAACATTCCCTTAAACCAAAGCCTAAGCCAGAGAAAGGCCCTAACTCTCCTCAATTCTATGAAGCCTGGGAGAAGTGAGGAAGATGCAGAAGAAAAGTTTGAAGCTAGCTGACGTTGTTTCATGAGGTTTAAGAAAGGAATCCACATCCATAATTAAAAAGTGCAAAGTGAAGCTGCAAGTGCTGATGTAGATACAGCAAGTTACCTAGAAGATCCAACTAAGATAACGAATGAAGGTGGCTACACTAAACAACAGATTTTCAATGCAGACAAAACACTCTTACACTGGAAGAAGATGCCATCTAGGATTTTCACAGGTTGAGAGAAGTCGAGGCCTGTCTTCAAAGCTTCAAAGGACAAGCTGACACTCTTGCCAGGGGCTAATGCAACTGGTGGTTTAAGCCAATACTCATTTACCCTTCCAAAAATCCTAGTGCCCTTAATAATTATGCTAAATCAACTCTGCCTGTGCTGTATAAATGGAACAACAAAGGCTGGATGACAACACACTGTTTACAACATGGTTTACTGAATACCTGAAGACCACTGTTGAGACCTATTGCTCAGAAAAAGAGATTCCTTTCAAAATATTAAAGATACCCAATGAGATTAATGTTGTTTTCATGCTTGCTAACACATCCATGGGTCAAGGAATAATTTTGACCTTCAAGTCTTGTTATTTAAGAAATACATTTCATAAGGCTATAGCTGTCATAGACAGTGATTCCTCTGATGGATCTAGGCAAAGCCAATTGAAAACCTTCTGGAAAGGATTCACCATTCTGGATGCCATTAAGAACATTCCTGATTCATGGGAAGAATTCAAAACATCAACATTAAAAGGAGTTTGGAAGGTGTTAATTCCAACTCTCATGGATGACTTAGAGGGATTCAAGACTTCAGCGGAGGAAGTAACTGCAGATGTGGTGGAAATAGCAAGAGAACTAGAATTAGAGGTGGAGCTTGAAGATGTGACTGAATTGCTGCATTCTCATGATAAAACTTTAATGGATAAGGAGTTGCTTTTTAAACATGAGCAAAGAAAGTAGTTTCTTGAGATGGAACCTACTCCTGGTGAAGATGCTATGAAGATTGTTAAAATGACAGCAAAGGATTTAAAATATTACATAAAATTAGTTGCTAAAGCAGTGGGAGGGTTTGAGAGATTTGACTCCAATTTTGAAAGAAGTCCTACTGTGGGTAAAATGCTATCAAACAGCATTGCATGCTACAGAGAAATCATTCATGAAAGGAAGAGTCCATCAATGAAGCAAACTTCACTGTTGTCTTATGTTAAGAAATTGCCATGGCCACCCAACCTTCAGCAACACCACCCTGATCAGTCAGCAGCCATCAACACTGAGGCAAGACTCTCCGCCAGCAAAGAGATTATGAGTCACTGAAAGCTCAATTGATGGTTAGCATTTTTTAATTAAGTATGTACATTGTCTAAGGTAGGAAATTTGACAAGCTATGTTAACTACAATGATGAAATCATAATAAATTCTAAGTACAATGATGTAACAGTATAGTGTATGCGGAATTAATATTATCATTCAATAAGTTTATTATAACCTGTTAGTATTTTCCCTTAAAATATATTCTCATTTTTCAAAACAAAATAATTTTTTTTATTTGCCTTTTATAAGATAGAGAGCAAAGTAACAAACCCTAGACTAGACTATGTTTCTATACATAGTTGCTATAGAAGACCTCCTTCTGCTTTTTCTTTTGTGTATATCATATAGTTGACACTTTGTGGTTTGGCAGGAACATTTACATTTCGCATTTTAAAACATATAGAGTTTTTAACTGATACTAAATAAGTGAGCAATAATATTTATAATAATACAAAATATGTTAGCAAAGCTAGTGCCAATAATGAAACATGGAAGTTGGTCTAAAAAGAAGTCATAATGATTTATACACAGCATTTATTTATTTAGATTTTAAAAATGAAGCACAATCAGCTTTTAATAAATAATCTTATTAAATGTTAAGAGTACCTTGTTATATGCATGAAAGAATAAAATATAAATAGCATCAACAAAATAGAATGTAGATGATAATGGAATCATATCTTCAACTTACTGGAACAAAATAACTGTTAACTGTAAAGTAGCTAAATTATCTTTCAAGACTGAAGATAAATTACTTTTCAGATAAAGACTAAGGGATTTTTATCATTCAAAGAATGTACTGAATTAACTATTAAAGAATGTAACTAAGGAAGAACTAAATTCAACCTAAATGGAAGAGTAGAATGGAAAAGAAAAGAAAGAAAGCAATAGTTAACAAAAAATTAATAAATATATGAAGAGATCTATAAAATAGCCTTTATAGAAAAATAAAGAAAACAAAAATCTTCAAAATTACAAAAAGACTCAAGTTTTGTGAAGACACTAAATAAGAGTAGGTGATTTTTTTTTTTTTTTTTGCAGTACATGGGGCTCTCACTGTTGTGGCCTCTCCCGTTGCGGAGCACAGGCTCCGGACGTGCAGGCTCAGCGGCCATGGCTCACGGGCCCAGCCGCTCCGCGGCATGTGGGATCTTCCCGAACCGGGGCACGAACCCGTGTCCCCTGCATCGGCAGGCGGACTCTCAACCACTGCGCCACCAGGGAAGCCCAAGAGTAGGTGATTTTAATACAAACTTCTCTAAAACTGTTTGCTATAGAAATGTGAAAATAAAAGATTTGAGTTCTACAGTAAATAAGATTAACTAAAATATATAAAAATGTAAGATACAGACAATAATATATGAAATACATAATATGTAAGGCCTATAAAATTGTATATTCAAACACTAGAGAATATATGTTTAAAATACAAGGCAAGCAAGTATTAATAAATATTGAACAGTTAAAATCACTCGACCACAATTTCTAGTTACAACACAACAGAATTCCAACAAAACCAGTTGATGTAGGTTAACTCTACAAGGAAATTTATAGGTATAAATAAATAAATATTTCAATCTTTGTATATGACATATATACATGTGATACATATATACATATATGAAAATATGAAAAATGTAAAATTAATACACTAAGCATTCAATTCAAACACTAAGAAAAAATAAAGAAAAAACAAAGAAACAAAGACAAGGAAGTAGCGAATAAGTTGCTTAAAAAATTGCCAGGCCAAAACAATTCCCCTTGAAAAATCTAATAAACTTTAAAGACTAGAAAAACTCTATCGCATGCATTTATTTCAGAAAATAGAAAATATGAAGAGCTTCTCAAACTAATATTTTGAGCCTAGAATAAAGTGAAACAAAAACTGCATAAGAAAATGGACAACCTGGAAGAAATGGACAAATTCTTGGAAAGGTATAACCTTTCAAGACTGAACCAGGAAGAAATAGAAAATATGAACAGACCAATCACAAGTAATGAAATTGAAACTGTGATTAAAAATCTTCCAACAAACAAAAGTCCAGGACCAGATGGCTTCACAGATGAATTCTATCAAACATTTAGAGAACAGCTAACACCCATCCTTCTCAAAATCTTCCAAAAAATTGCAGAGGAACACTCCCAAACTCATTCTATGAGGCCACCATCACCCCGATACCAAAACCAGACAAAGATACTACAAAAAAGGAAAATTACAGACCAATATCACTGATGAATATAGATGCAAAAATACTCAACAAATTACTAGCAAACAGAATCCAACATATTAAAAGGATCATACACCATGATCAAGTGGGTTTTATCCCAGGGATGCAAGGATTCTTCAATATACTCAAATCTATCAATGTGATACACCATATTAACAAACTGAAAAAAAAAACCATATGATCATCTCAATAGATGCAGAAAAAGCTTTTGAGAAAATTCAACACCCATTTATGATAAAAACTTCCCAGAAACTGGGCATAGAGGGAACCTACCTCAACAAAATAAAGGCCATATATGACAAACCCACAGCAAACATCATTCTCAATGGTGAAAAAATGAAAGCATTCCCTCTACGATCAGGAACAAGACAAGGATGTCCACTCTCACCACTATTATTCAATATAGTTTTGGAAGTCCTAGCCATGGCAATCAGAGAAGAAAAAGAAATAAAAGGAATCCAAATTGGAAAAGAAGAAGTAAAACTGTCACTGTTTGCAGATGACATGATACTATACATAGAAAATCCTAAAGATGCCACCAGAAAACTACCAGAGCTAATCAATGAATTTGGTAAAGTTGCAGAATACAAAATTAATGCACAGAAATCTCTTGCATTCCTATACACTAATGATGAAAAATCTGAAAGAGAAATTAAGGAAACACTCCCATTTACCACTGCTACAAAAAGAATAAAATACCTCGGAATAAACCTACCTAGGGAGACAAAAGACCTGTATGCAGAAAACTATAAAACACTGATGAAAGAAATTAAAGCTGATACCAACAGATGGAGAGACAGACCATGTTCTTAGATTGGAAGAATCAATATTGTGAAAATGACTATACTACCCAAAGCGATCTACAGATTCAATGCAATCCCCATCAATTTACCAATGGCATTTTTTACAGAACTAGAACAAAAAATCTTAAAATTTGTATGGAGACACTAAAGACCCCAAATAGCCAATGCAAACTTGAGGGAAAAAAACGGAGCTGGAGGAATCAGACTCCCTGACTTCAGACTATACTATAAAGCTACAGTAATCAAGACAATATGGTACGGGCACAAAAAGAGAAATATAGATCAATGGAACAAGATAGAAAGCCCAGAGATAAACCCACACACGTATGGTCAACTAATCTATGACAAAGGAGGCAAGGATATACAATAGAGAAAAGACAGTCTCTTCAATAAGTGGTGCTGGGAAAACTAGACAGCTACATGTAGAACAATGAAATTAGAACACTCCCTAACACCATACACAAAAATAAACTCAAAATGGATTAGAGACCTAAAGGTGAGACCAGACACTATAAAACTCTTAGAGGAAAAAATAGGAAGAACACTCTTTGACATAAATCACAGCAAGATCTTTTTTGATCCACCTCCTAGAGTAATGGAAATAAAACCAAAAATAAACAAATGGGACCTAATGAAACTTAAAAGCTTTTGAACAGCAAAGGAAACCGTAAACAAGACAAAAAGACAACCCTCAAAATGGGAGAAAATATTTGCAAACGAATCAATGGACAAAGGATTAATCTCCAAAATATATAAATAGCTCATGCAGCTCAATATTAAAAAAAAACTAACCCAATCCAAAAATGGGCAGAAGACCTAAACCGACATTTCTCCGAAGAAGACATACAGATGGCCAAGAAGCATATGAAAAGCTGCTCAACATCACTAATTATTAGAGAAATGCAAATCAAAACTACAATGCAGTATCACCTCACACCAGTTAGAATGGGCATCATCAGAAAATCTACAAACAACAAATGCTCGAGAGGGTGTGGAGAAAAGGGAACCCTCTTGCACTGTTGGTGGGAATGCAAATTGATACAGCCACTATGGAGAACAGTATGGAGGTTCCTTAAAAAACTACAAATAGAACTACCATATGACCCAGCAATCCCACTACTGGGCATATACCCTGAGAAAACCATAATTCAAAAAGAGTCATGTACCAAAATGTTCATTGCAGCTCTATTTACAATAGCCCGGAGATGGAAACAACCTAAGTGTCCATCATTGGATGAATGGATAAAGAAGATGTGGCACATATATACAATGGAATATTACTCAGCCATAAAAAGAAACGAAATTGAGCTATTTGTAGTGAGGTGGATGGACCTAGAGTCTGTCATAAAGAGTGAAGTAAGTCAGAAAGAGAAAGACAAATACAGTATGCTAACACATATATATGGAATTTAAGAAAAAGAAATGTCATGAAGAACCTAGGGGTAAGACAGGAATAAAGACATAAACCTACTAGAGAATGGACTTGAGGATATGGGGAGGGGGAAGGGTAAGCTGTGACAAAGCGAGAGAGTGGCATTGACATATATACACTACCAAACATAAAATAGATAGCTAGTGGGAAGCAGCCACATAGCTCAGGGAGATCAGTTCAGTGCTTTGTGACCACCTAGAGGGGTGGATAGGGAGGGTGGGAGGGACGGAGATGCAAGAGGGAAGAGATATGGAAACATATGTACATGTATAACTGATTCACTTTGTTATAAAGCAGAAACTAACACACCATTGTAAAGCAATTATACTCCAATAAAGATGTAAAAAAAAAAAACTAAATAAAATATTATCTAACATAATCCAGCAATGTACAAAGTAATAATACCTAGTGTCCAAGTAGGAGTTATCCCAGGCAACCAAGGAAATTTTAACATTAGAAAATGTGTTCATTTTCACACAATATCAATAATTCACAGTATCAATTTCAGGAGGAAAAAATGACCATTTTCATAAATTCAGGAAAATCATTTGTCAGGCAATTATAATTTTTTTAATCTTGGCAAATTAGAACAGAAAGAAACTTTTTCAACCTGATAAGATACCTATCCAAAACCCACCACAAATATCATAGTTAATGATGAAATATTAAATATATTCATTGTAATGTTCAAAATGAGATTTTTTAAATGCCTGGGTTTGCCTCTTGCATAACACTGGACTAGAATCCAATTGTATAAAGAAGAAGAAATAAGACATTTAAAGATTACAAAGGCAGAAATGAAATTATCGTTATCCCAGACAATACAATTTTCTACAAAGAAAATGAAGAAAAGTTATAAACAAATCATCTGAGTTGATAATGGTTGCAAGCAAAGATCAATATTAAAAAATCAATTGTGTTCCTTATATCAATCACAACTGGTTAAAAAAGTATCTTAAAAAGAATCTCATTCACAATAGCAACATATATGTGAAATGCCTATGAATAAATCTAATAAAAAAAGCACAAGTACTTTATCAGAAAAAAATTATAAATCTTTATTTTAAAAAAACAGATAAGGAAACTTGAGTATACAGGGAGCTATATTTTGAATACAGTTAAGAAATTCAAAAATATTTATCCCCAACAACCTAAATTTAATGTAATTTCTATTAAAAGTCAAACAAAGTGAGGTTTTCTTTCCCCTCTTTGGATATTATTAAGTTGATCCTAAAATTTACAGAAAGAATAAAAGACTAAGAGTCACCAAGAAAATACTGCAGAATAAGAATGAGGATATGGCAATCACTATACCAAATATCAAGACTGACTATAAGTTGTAGATATGTAGATAATGTAGTGTTGGTGAAGATAAACAGACAAATGGATCAACAGAATAGGACAGAAAGTCTAGGAACGTCCCAGGCATTTAAAAGAGTTTGAAAACAGATATTATAGAGAGTTTGATGACTGATAGGGCATTGTAAATCAGTACAGACCAAATACTGACAAAAAAAGATAACGATAGATGTCTACCTCATACTACACCACATATAAATTTAATAAAGAGTAAATAGCCAAATTCTAAAAAGCGAAATTCTAAAACTTCTATAGAAAATTGTAGAAAAATATCTCTATGGCATATGGGCAGGAATAGTATTAACATTTGTTAAATAAGACACAAAACAAAAAGTAAATGAAAAGAATGACAAAATCAGCCTCCTTAAAAAAATTTTTTTTCAGATGTGTTTTCAGGTTTAAAAACTATTTAGTCAAAGAAACACACTTAACAAAACAGTAAAATTTTATTTTAAATGATAAAAATTGGTTCAACCCTTCAGAAAAATAATATGGCACTACCTATTTAAAATCTCAGCAATCTATTCATTCCTGAGAGTCAGCTAGAATTTCATCCAAGGGATATAGCCAAAAGAAAGAAAAAAACAAATTAAAGCATACAGAAATTTTCATTATTTAAAATATCAAAATATGAGAAAGATAGGAGGAGAATGAGCCAAGTATCCTTCATCAACTCAATGAAATATTATGCAACCAAAAAATAGGTAATTTAAGACTCAGCCTCCTTAAAATTAAGTTTTATATGACAAAAGACACCATTAAGAAAGTTTAAATACTAGACATAAATGGGAGAAATTATCTGTAGTACACAAAAACAAAAAAAGGATTAGTCCAGAGTATGTTTCTAAAAATACAAACAATCCAATAAAAAACTGCAATTTCTACAATGTAAAGGAACCCCAATACCAATAAAAATATAAAAATAATCAAATCACAAGTTATCAGAGAAACAAAAAAAATTTTAATGAGACATTGTATACCCCAAAAATAGTCAATCAGTAAATTATGACAGTAATATGGAGAAACACAAAATCTAATTGCCATGGGGAATATGAATTAACACTTTGAAGAGCAAATAAGCAAGATCAGGTAAAGTTAATCCCTTAATTCCACTTCCAGGTATGGACTCAAAGAAAGGATGAAGAAAAAGCTAGTCTATGCCACCATCTAGTGGCCTCAGAATATAATAGAAAATACAATACCTTCAGCAGTGTTTACAAAGGACTTCTCAAAGTACCTGCACAGGGGTGCAGCAACAACTTATAAATGTGCAGAGTTTATATATGCAATAACTTCCCTCACTGCCCTTTTGGGCCAATATTTGACTCCATCTATCCTTCTTCCTTTTGCAGATTTGCATGAACCTAACTAACCTTGTGACAAAACCAAGTAGAAATATCTTCAGGCAGAGTGTTTCTCATGTCTATCTTATATAATTTCCAACACCCTTCAAATGATATCCATTGTTATGTGAGGTTGAAAGAATGCTTCTCCAAACTAACCAGATTAGATTGCATTGACAAGAATATGGTGCAAAAGGGGCCCTCATACACTTCTGTTAAGGTACAAATTTGGAAAATTAGCAAAGATGAATATATATCCCAAAATCAAACCAATAATTTTTTTATTAAACAAAAAAATTACAAAAAAGATAAATATGTGTATAAACTATGACACAAAAATTCCTCTCCTGGATACATTCTCTAATCATGGTTCTCAACCCCAAAGGACAGCTAAGAATCCAAAAGTTTCATATATTGAAAATGGATAAGTTCCCGAGATCAGCTGTACAAATTGTGCTATAGGTAACAATACTGTAGTGTACACTTCAAGTCTTGTTAAGCGGGGTTATATCTCGTTAGTTTTTACCGCAATAAAAAAATAAAACAAAACCTTCTTGAAGTGGCCAAAAGCATCCAGAAAATGAAATGGGGGCAGTCAACATTTATAAGAAACAATGGCACTAGGTGAGTTTCCCTTTTAGGGATTTTAAGATAAGGGAAGGACAGTCACCACCACTACAAGGTGCCTAAAATTCAGATGGAAGACTTCAATCTTACTGACTTGAAGAAACAGAGGACAGAGTTCAGAAAGACCACAGCAGCTGAAAATCTAGAAAAGAAAACCACAGTCAAATACAGCCAGAGAGTGGGAGCCCCAAATTTCTATATAAACTCTGCCCAAATACTGGCTGATCCCTAAACTACCCATAAGAAGAGTTAAGGCTAAAAGACCTGAACAGAGATTTCAGTTGTTGCCCACCTCAGAGAAGACAAGTTTGAAATCTGAGTCCTGTCAAAGTACTGCCTGCTAAAGCAAAACATCAATACTTGTGGAAAATTCCGTTTCCGCAAATAGTCACAGAAATATTTTTACTCCAACAGGCTCTTCTGAAACCTTGCTAGTCCCCTGATCAAGAGGCAGAGTCTTTTTCACCTTTGTGCATCCCACAACACTGAGTAAATACACCTGGCATCAAAACTGAGCAGAGGGCCTGGCACATATTTGGATCTTAAAATACAAATAGAACTGTGATCTTCTAACTAAGGCCAACATAATTCTGGAGTGCTGGAAGAATATAAGTGTGGATGGAGCTAAAACACTAAGATATGGAAGTGCACAGCAGGGTCAGGGGACAGAAAGTCAATAGAAGATAAATGGAGTGAGAGGGGACAGTTGGGAAGAAACGGCAGGAGGGTACTGGACATTCCTTGAGGCTGTGCATCGACAGCTTTGGTTACCACACCCTTACATCTGCTTCACCTGAAAAAGAAAAACTGTGCATCACACTGACCTTCCATTCTATAAAATGGGCTTTGTGATACATTCTGACAATGAGAACTGGCTTTTACTCACAGGGAATAAAATGAAGGGAATCTCTGATCTCAGTCCTCCAGCCTTCAAAAAGCAAAAAAAGAAAAAGTGAAAAGTTGCTGAGAATCCAGCAAAAAACTGTTTCTTTTCCATTCTTACATGCTTTTTCCTATTTACCATTTAAAGATTATTATGAAATTAATTAAAATTACCTAGTAAAATGATATGGGAAAATACACTATACTGCTAATTATAAAAAAGCAGGTAGTAAATCAAGAAATACAGTGTGCTCTCGGGTGTGTAAATATAGTATATAAATAGATATATATAAAAATATTAATATTTATTCTATAATTATGAATGACTTTCATTTCTTCCTTTGGGTTTTCCTGAGCTTCTCAAATTTTCTACATTGAATATGTATTATTGGTATAACCAGGGAAATAATAATTCAGAGGAGAAGGGAAATTAATGTTAGTAAGTTAGGTATAATCAGTTCTTTGAGACATCAACCCTAATGTATCTAAAAGTTACTACCTTCTATATTATTTAAAGATTCAACTTGAAATTACTTCTGGGATTATAGAGTCTCTTAGAAGAAAACAAAGGAGGATTTAAATTGGCTATCAGAACCACTGTGGGGCCTCTGGAAATATTTAGGGCTCAGAGGTAGGAAAGTATTTATGTGACATGTTAGTTTACTATTGCATACAAATTTACAACATTACATTCTGTTGTGCAGAAAGCTTTATTTCTTCTTCTCCTTCACCATTACTAATAGTTGTCTGTGATTGTGGGATACTTGACTGTGAGCCCTAGAGCATGGCTATAGCTCTAGAAGGAGAACTAAGAAGTCATTCACTGAGGAGGAGCAGCAACTGTCACAAGAAGTTAGGGAAACACTGATGAAAAGGAAAGAATGTTTTCCTTGTTTTGAAAACTGAAATCCCAATTAGCCATGCTATCTACTGCAACTGGTGAAGTTGAGGATCCTATACTGAAGATTTAGTAGGGAACATAAGGACAAAGTTGAGAAGAGATATTTCCAGAAAGGAAAAGATGAATGGGAACTGGGAATTATGAATAATTTATTTTATTTTTAAAGTGCTGAATACAACAACAAAAAAACTACCAGGAAGAAAAGAAAATACCATGGATAAACATGAACATAATTTAAATGAATCACTGTCTTTTGTCATGGAAAATGAAAAAATACCAGCCTAGGGGTACAGATTAAACTAACATGTATACTGCCACGAACTTTCAGGTATGTTACACCAATCCTCAAAATAACCCTAAACATAGGTACATTACCACATTTTAAATGACACATCACGCTGAGAGATAGTGTTTTGCCCAAGTCTGTACAGCCAATACGCCAAGGAGCTAAGACTGAAGTTTAGGTCCTCCAAGCCAAGTGCTTTCCAATAATATGTAGTGCTTCTCTTTATCAGCAGTTAAGGCGACAATGGAGTAAGAGAACTGAGGCACAGTAGGCTTCCAGAGACACAGGACTACCACACTCTAGCACAGCCCTAGAGACGGTCAGAGCATGAAGAACACGAGCTAGGTGAATCAATCCCAGCAGTGAGCCTAGCTCCCTGAAGTTCCAAGCAACAGAGAAGTGTTCTTGGTTTCCACACAGAAACGTGAATGAGAAAACCCAAGAAAATTCTCAAAACCATGTAGGAAAATGAGAAGAGTATTTAACTAGAGCACTATTGCTCATTATTAGCAATTTCAGGGTTCAGAAATTTGGACACTCACTGGAGATCTAGCACCAGCGATGTCTGATATCACGAAGAATACATTGTTTCATCAACAGGAGGAAAAAAATAACTGACGTGGGAGACAGGATGCAATACTTAGTGCATTTGATTTCCTTCTGAGGAGAGTGAGGCACAGCCTGTTTCAAGAGGTTCCTTGGGTTAAAATCAGGGAGTCTGGGTGAGTACATGTGCTTTACAAACAATTACTACTCTCTTCTATTGGTAAACATAGCGAGAAGGGTGAATGCTTCATGATCCAAGTCCTCAAGCAGAGTTTGCTTCCCTTCTATAGGTGATGCCCAAAGATGAACATCAATCTAAGGTCTGATCCTTTGGAGAGAGATGGACAAAAAACAGAGAGCCAAGAAGCTGAAATTTTACCTCCTTTTGGCAGAAATAAAGAAGCCAAGGTAACAGTTATCACTAATATCCCCCACACTCCTCACCATGGGTATCTCCTCTGCCTTATCTTTTTACTGTGTAATATGATTGAATGCCTCATAAAGTGCATCCTACCTATACTGCCCACCTGGGCCATTCTAAATGGTGGACTCTAGAATCCTGTTCCAAGAATTGAGACTATGTCATTGTGTCTGCTCAGGGTGGATATTTTTGTGAAGTGATTGCTTGAAATCGAAACATTAAATGGCCTTAAGTCAGCCTATGTATTAAAACAACAAAAAATCTCTCCAATTTCCTTTCCATTAACTGTTCTTAACCCTTTCTTGGGTGTTAACGAAAACTGAGGACAAAATTCTGCAAATCCTTGCCTCTGTTTCCTTCAAAGAAAAACTTTTTAATATTTCTGATGTTTACAGTCCTAAAATATACATTCCTTAAAGAAAATTTGGAGAATGAGGAAAAGTTAAGAATAAAAATAATTCAGCCAAGTCCCACATTCTAGAGAAAACAAGTTAACATTTTGCTGTGGCTTTTTCCAGCCACATGTATACAAATTGTGCTCATTTTTATAGTTATGAAATTTCCTATTTTAATTTAATACTATACCACGGCCAATCTATACCAAGATTACAATTTTCACTGGTTGTATAACATGTAAGGGTATGCCTTCTCACATGTGTTGCTTGACCCTCAACCAACACAAACCAGAATTCCAGCAGCCTAGAGGAAAAAACTGTTGTAACTGTTTAAACCATGATTGAACCTGAAACATGAAAGGACATGCAATGTCATTATTTTTTTCTTATTCTAGTCAATTGGGTGGATCATTAAGGGGAAAAAATGTTAAGTAATAATAATAGTGCTAATACCAATCTTTGGCTACTTTTAGGGATATACTCCAGAGTTTCACCATTTTGAATATGTGGCCAAAGAATTTTTTAAAAAGACAATCTTTGTTATCTAAATTATGTATCCTCCTATATCCGTATTACTAGATTTTAATTTTTTCCAAGAATGAGTATTGTATTTTATCAAGTGCTTTTTAGCATCTTGTTAGCTGACCATGTGCTTTGTTTTGTTTTGGTTTTTGCCTAGTTGTTTAGTATATTACATTGATAGATTTTCAAATATTAATTTGGAATTTCATGAATCCATGAAATAAATCATATCACTTTAGTATATAGTTTGGATATACTTATTTATGATTCTTGCATATATATGCATAAGTAATAATGATTCCATAGTTTTATTCTACCCTTAACAATTGAGAATAACAGACTACTTTAGTTCGATAAAATGTTTTTGTAAAATATTCCATAATATTTTCATATTAAAACATGCTATATGGCACAGAAATTATTTCTTAAAAGTATAAAATAACTCTCATAAAAAGACTTCTATTCCTCTAGTCATGGTGACTGGTATAGTATAGCAACTGACCTGAGTCAAGGTAATCAGACTCAATCCCAGAAGTGCTACCCCAGTGTCAGCAAAAAGGGTGCTTTTTGTGCAATGATCTCTAAACTGGAAGAATGTAAACCCAGAGCTCCTGATGGTCATCTTCGCCAATATGTGGCAGAATCTAACCGAGGAGATTAGAGCTGAGATAGAGAATGTGCCTGATGATGTCATTTTAACTCCTGAACCCAGCTATGGCTAAAATCAGAGTCGCCTGTGTTCATTTTATTTGAATCAAATTAGTATTTTATGCAAAACTAATTTTAGTTGGGTTTTGCCACTTACAACCATATAAATCCTAATTAATATCTCCCCTTACCTCACATCTCCATCTACTCACATTTTTGAGGCTAAAAATAAGTAAATAAAAGTAAAGTAAAAGTAAAAATAAGTAAATTTCTGGTATGAAGAACTAGAGCACAAAGTTTGAGGCAGGCACAACCAATTTAAACTGGCAAGAGGACAGCAGAAATAACACTCAGTGGTAAACAACTAAAAGCTTTTCCTCTGAGAACTGGAACCTGACAAAGATGCCCACTCTCATCACTTCTATTCAATATAGTATTTGAAGTCCTAGCCAGAGCAAGGAAAAGGAATAAATAAGAAAGGAAGAATTAAAATTATCTCTGTTTGCAAATGAAATGACCTTATGTGGCGAACACTCTAGACTCCACACACCAAAACAAACTGTTAGAACATAATAAGCAAACTCAGCGAAGTTGCAGGATACAAAATCAATGTAAAAAAAAATCAGTATGTTTCTATACACTAATTATCTAAAAATAAATTTAAAAAACAATCCCACTCACAACAGCAACAAAAAATAAAATACTTAGGAATAAACTTAATCAAAGTGGTGAAAAACTTGTATACTGAAAACAATAAAATGCTGATGAAAGAAATTAAAGCAGACAGGAATAAATGGAAAGACATTCCATATTTATGGATGGGAAGAATTAATATTGTTAAAATGTCCATACTACCCAAAGTTCCTACATATTCAATGCAATCTCTATCTAAATTCCAACAGAGTTTTTACAGAAATAGAAAAACAATTCTAAAATTAATATGGAACCACAGAAGAACCCAAATAGCCAAAGCAATCTTGAGCAAGAAGAACAAAGCAGAAGATATCATACTTCCTGATTTCAAATTATATTTCAAAGCTATATAATCAAAACTTTACGGTGCTGGCATAAAAACAAACATATGGACCAAGTGAACAGAATAAAGAGCCCAGAAATACACATACTTATATGTACATGTACAGTCAACTGATTGACAAGGGTGTCAACATACACAATGGGGAAAGGATAGTCTCTTCAACAAGTGATTGGATATCCACATGCAGAAGAATCAAATTGAAAGCTTATCTTATACCACATACCATATATAAAATTCAACTCAAAGTGGATTAAAGACCTAAACCTAATACCTGAAACCATAAAACTCCTAGAAGAAAACACAGGGAAAAATCTTCCAGATATCAGCCTTGGCAATGATTTTTTGGATATGACTACAAAAGCACAGGCAACCAAAGCAAAAAATAGACAAGAGGTATTATATCAAACTAAGAACCTTCCGCATAGCAAAGGAAACAATCAACAAAATGAAAAGGCCACCTGTGGAATGGTAGAAAATCTTTGCAAACCACATATTTGATAAAGGATTAATTGCAACTCAATAGCAAAAAATAACAATAATCTAATTAAAAACTGGGCAAAGGAACTGAATAGCATTTCTCCAAAGAAGATATACAACAGATGAAAAAGTGCTCAACAACACTAATCAGCAGGGAAATGCAAATTAAAACTACAAGATATCACCTCACACATGTGACAATGGCTATTATCAGGAGAAAAAAAGATAACCTGTTGGGAAGGATGTGGAGAAAAGGGAAACATTGTACATTGTTGGTGGGTATGTAAATTTATGCATCCACTATGAAAAAAGTATGGAGGTTCCTCAAAACACTAAAAATAGAAGTAACATATGATCCAGCAATCCCACATCTGGGCATATATCCAAAGGAATTGAAGTCTGGATCTCAAAGAGATATCTACACTCCCACATTCATTGCAACGATTTCACAATAGCCAAGACTTAGAAACCAAAATGCCCATTGATGGATAAATGGATAAATAAAATGTGGTGCTATATAATTAAATGTAGTATTATTCAGCCTTTAAAAAGAAGGAAATCCTGCCATTTGCAACAACATGGATTAAACCTGAGGACATTATGCTATGCAAAATAAGCCAGTCAGAGAGGATAAATACATGCTACATGATACAATGTATATGAGGAACCTAAAATAGTCAAACTTATAGAAGCAGAGGGTAGAAGAGGGGTTGCCAGGAGCTAGAGGGAAGGAAAAACAGGGAGATATTAATCAAAGGGTACGAAGTTTTGGCTATACAAGATGAGAAAGTCCTAGAGATACACTGACAATAGTGCCAATAGTTAGCAGTACTGTATTGTATACTTGGAGTTTTTCTAAGGATAGATATTATGTTAAGAGTTCTTATCACCAAATAATAATAATAGTAATAAATAAGAGGGTGGGAGGAAATTTTTGGAAGTGATGGATAGGTTTGTGTCATGGATTGTGATGACAGTTTCAACTGGTGTATATTTACCTCCAAACTCATGAAGTTGTATACATGAATTATGTACAGTTGTTTGTATGTCTTAAAAAAAAAAAAGAAAAGAAAATCCAAGAAAAAAAAGAATAAAGTTCTAATACAGGTAAGAGTAATCAATGGTATTTAAAAAAATCACAAAAGTAGTTGCTTTGGGAGAGTTGGGGCAGGGAAAGACTGGGAAGAGGCATAAGGGCACTCTTCTAAGGTTATACTAATATTCTATATCTTGATATGGGGTTAGATTACACAAGTGTATGCATTTGTCAAAAGTAAGTAAATTTTATTTGTGTATTATATAATTCTAGACTTATGACATACTCAAAGAACAAATAATGCTTTGATATTTAAACCTTTGGACTAGAGCCATAAAAATTATATTTTTTAATCCAAATATCTCGAAGTCTAAGACATTTAAAGTGTTTTTAAATCAATGTTTAACTGTAATGATTTATAAAACAAAGCAAATCACTTTCTAAAACCAATACTTGATATGCATGTTTATATTAAACAAATTATAATGATAAAGTTAGTGTCCAATAGGGAATCATGGAAGTTAGTCAAGAATGTCTTGATGCTATTTCTATGAGACTATTTATTGTTATTTAGAAATAATGAAGAATAGACTTCTCTTAATGATGAAAAATCCCATTAAATTTTGATATCATGTTATACCTATAATATTTATTTTGTCAAATGTTTAAAAATAAAGAATAGAGTAGAAATGTCATAAATGAGAACAGAGGCCCAAAATCAGTGGAATAATATCTTCACGTTGTTCATGGAAAATAACTAAAAATCTAGAATTCTGCACCAAACTAAACTAACTTCCAAGAGAGAAAACAAAATGAAGACACTTTTAGACAAAGATGAGCAATTTTACCCCACATCAAACTCCAGAAAGAAAGAAATTGTACTCAAATGAAAAAAATATATCATAGTAAACAAAGAAACTGGTAAGTACGTGGATAAATCCAAATTGTCCCTAACTTGTTAAAAAAAAACCAAACAACCAGCAATAATTTGGAGGACTTAAGTATGAGGTAAAAATGAAATTTAAAAAATAAATAACATGAAAGATAATGTGAGGAGTTAGAAATCAGAGACAAATATTTTAAAGTCCTTGTACTATTCAGAAGGACTGCAGAGATAGTAAGTAGAGACTATGTTAAGTTAAACAAGCATCATTAAAAAATTAAGGGAACTCACAAAAACAATAGGAATGAGATACAGAACTTCTAAACCTACTAAGGGAATAAAAGAGAGCAAAACTTTTTTTGTTAATTCAATAGAAGGCATAAATATCCTACACAAGAACGAAAGAAAAGGACTTCCCTGGGGGCTCAGTGGTTAAGAATCTGCCTGCCAATGCAGGGGACACAGGTTCGAGCCCTGGTCCGGGAAGATCCCACATGCCGTGGAGCAACTAAGCCTGTGAGCCACAACTACTGAGCTTGCACTCTAGAGTTCACAAGCCACAAACACTGAGCCTGCGTGCCACAACTACTGAAGCCCGTGCACTGCAACAAGAGAAGCCACCACAGTGAGAAGCCTGCACACTGCAACGAAGAGTAGCCCCCACTCACCACAACTAAAGAAAGCCTGCGCACAGCAACGAAGACCCAACGCAGCCAAAAATTAATTAACTAATTAATTTAAAAAGAAAGAAAATTTAAAAAGCATTAAAAAAAACACCAAATGAGGATCATGAATCAGAAGCATAAATATTCACACTGAATGTAAATAGTTAAAGGCACCACTTAGAAGTTGATTGATACTGTGAAGAATTACATTAACACATTTTCTAATACTGAAATTATCTTTCATCCCAGCAGTAACTTCAACTAATCCAGTTATATTCTATTTACAAGAGAAATTCAAATTCCTAAAGTGTGACAAAAGTTGGAAGTAATGTTGGAAAAACATAAATCACACAAATACCAACCAAAAGAAAGCCACTGCTTTGATTAAATCAGGCTAAAAGGACCTTGAGGCAAAAAGCATTACCAGGGAAATTATCAGAAAGAAAAAGTAGTCCTGAACTTTATGAATCTTACACCACAGATTCAGTATTGACAGAACTGCAAGAAATCTACAATAAAAAAAGGGAGAATTTAATGTGTCTGTCTCAAACTAATAGGTGAAATAATAAACACATATATACCCACACATATGCATATATAACTTTGCATTAAAACACTGGAGGTTTTTTAAAAACCCAAATGAAATATCTATAAAAACTGATGCAATGTTAGGAAAGGAACCAAGTCTCAATAAGTTTGAATTAATATCATTCAAACTTCAACTCTAGCCACAATGCAAAAATATTAAAAATAAATGTTGAAATTATAACTTTCCATAGTATCTTTTACATCTGGAAATTTTAAAAGATACTATTAAATAATTAATAGGTTAGAAATAGGATGTGATAAAAATTCCAAAATATTTAAAACTTAATGACTATTAAACATGAAATTATTAAAGGACATTAAAAAAAGACAGTAAATTGTGAAGTTCTATTTTGTTCATGTTAGGGAATTTTTAAATAAATATATTAATTTGCCCCAATTTTTAAAAATTCAATGTAATTCCAAACAAAATGAAATTGGATTTTTTTATATTTGTCAAGTTAATCCTAAAGATTATGGAACAGTAAAGAGTCAAGAATTCCCAAGACAGGGCTTCCCTGGTGGCGCAGTGGTTGGGAGTCCGCCTGCCGATGCAGGGGACACGGGTTCATGCCCCGGTCCGCGATGATCCCACATGCCGCAGAGTGGCTGGGCCCGGAAGCCATGGCCGCTGAGCCTGTGCGCCCGGAGCCGAGGCCACAACAGTGAGAGGCCCACGTACCGCAAAAAAAAAAAAAAAAAGAATACCCAAGACAATGCTGTAGGATAAGAAATACATACTCACTATATCAAGATATCAAGAATGATCATGGAGCTACAGTACTTCAGATAGTGTGGTATTGGTGCAGGTAAAGACAAAGATACCAAAGGAAGAGAGCAGAGAATGCAGAAATATTGTAGGCATATATAGAAGTTTATTTATATCCTAAATGAACTGGTATTTGATATAAAGCAGCATTACTAATCAAGAGAAAATAAACTATTTAATAAATGGTGCCTGCATATTGGACTAATTGTGTTGAAAAAAGACTGAGACTTTACCCCATACTATGCCCCAAATAAGTTTAAGAAAAATATGTAAGTGCAAAAAAAAAAAAAAAAACCACCCACATAACTATAAAACATCTAGAGAAAAATGAAACACATGCTATATATTTGAAGTACAATTGATTGATCCTCTTTTAAAATTATGTGTTCCATCCCCTTATTTCATGGTGTTATTATTATAGATGAGTTAAGTCTACTTTCTAACATGAATGTCCTAACTAAAGTCGACACTATTGCGGAGGTGCTGGAAAAACATAAATGTGGAGGCAATTAAAATACTAAAGCCTGGCTTTTAGTCATTAGGAATAGATAGAAGGGAAGCTTTATTTCCAGTCCTCCAACACTGTCATTACCTTCAAAAAGTCAGAAAAAATAGAAAGCTGCTAAGAATCCAACAGTAAACTGTTTCATTTCCTTGTTACGTGTTTCCCCCATACCTCTTTACCATGTAAAAATATTATGACATTTATTAAAATTACTTAATAACATGAGAAAAAACAATATATTGTTAATTTTTACCATCAATATATTGTTACCATCAATATATTGTTAATTTTTACTTTTTTAATTAACATAATATAAAAATATATGCATGTTTATAATTAAGCATAATATACAGGCAAAATGAGTGCCTAAAAGGAACCGTTCCTTTTAGGACATTCATCTAAGAATGTCATGATGCTTTCCACATAGATTATTTATAGCAGTTTATTTTTTTGAATGAAGCACAGTCTGTTCTTAATAATGAATGATCTCATTATATTTTAATATCATATAATATCATATAGTATTTATTTTTCTCAAATGCTTCAAAATTAAGAAAGTAAAAATGACACCAGTGTATATGCACCCCAATGTTCACAGCAGCACTATTTACAACAACCAAGACGTGGAAGCAACCTAAATGTTCATCAACAGATGAATGGATAAATAAGATGTGGTACATATATATACAATGGACTATTACTCAGCCATAAAGAAGAATGAAATAATGCCATTTGCAGCAACATGGATGGACCTAAAGATTATCATACTAAGCGAAGTAAGTCAGAAAGAGAAAGATAAATACCATATGATATCACTTATATGTGGAACCTAAAATACAACACAAATGAACATATCTACGAAACAGAAACAGATTCACAGACATAGAGAACAGATTTGTGGTTGCCAAGGGGGAGGGGGGTGGGGGAGGGAAGGATTGGGAGTTTGGGATTAGCAGATGCAAACTATTATACATAGAATTATAATGGATAAACAATAGGTCCTACTGTATACTACAGGGAACTATATTCAATAACCTGTAGTAAACCATATTGAAAAAGAATTTTTAAAATGACATCAGTGAAAATAGAGGCCCAAAGCCAATGGAATAATATCTTCAAATTTTTCAAGCAAAATAACCAAAAACCTAGAATTCTATACCAAACTGAACTATCTTTCAAGAGAGAAGACAAAATAAAGACATTTTTAGTAAAAAAAAAAAAAAAAAACTAGAAGATTTTTCCATAAAGCAACCCTAGAAAGAAACTGTCCCTGGATGAAAGGAAATGAATGAAAAAATAATACTAAACAAAGAAATTGGTCAATATGTGAGTGGATCCAAACTGTTACTGTAACAAAAAGAGAGAGAGAGAATGCTCACAATTGGGGAACCTAAAAACAAGGTATAGGGCTTCCCTGGTGGCACAGTGGTTGAGAGTCCGCCTGCCGATGCAGGGGACATGGGTTCATGCCCCAGTCCGGGAGGATCCCACATGCCGCGGAGCAGCTGGGCCCATGAGCCATGGCCGCTGAGCCTGCGCGTCTGGAGCCTGTGCTCCGCAACGAGAGAGACCACAGCAGTGAGAGGCCCATATACCGCAAAAAAAAAAAAAAAAAACAAGGTATAAATGAAACCTTAAATACAAATAATATGGAAGATAATGGGAGGGGTTAGAAATAATAGATAAACATTTTAAGGTCCTTGGTACTACTCAGGAGGATTGCAGAGTTATTGAATAGGGACTGTGTTAAGTCAGACAAGCATCTTAAAAAGTTACAGCAATCACACATGTATGTATATGTTTGTGTGTGTAACTTTGCACTCAAACTGCAAAGAATGTTTTTAAATCCAATAAGATGTTCATAAAACGTATACATTAGTAAAGGAAGTAAGTCTCAATGAATATCTAACAATTAATGTCATTCAAACCACAATCTATAACCATAATGAAACATTAGAAATCAATATTGAAAAGAGAAACCCCCCAAATGTCTTTTAAATGTGGAAATTTTAAAACATACTTTTAAATAATTCATATGTTTAAAAAAATGATGAAAATTTAAACATACTTATAACTTAATAGGACTATCAAAATTGGTGGGATAAAGCAATTTTAAAATCTTAAAAAAATATATTAAAAAATAAGATTCAGATTGGTTCAAGATGGCAGAGTAGAAGGACATGCTCTCACTCCCTCCTGCAAGAACGCCAGAATCACAACTAACTACTGAACAAGCATCGACAGGAAGACACTGGAACTCACCAAAGACAAAGGAGAAGCTTCAATGAGACGGTAGGAGGGGCACAATCACAATAAAACCAAATCCCATAACTGCTGGGTGGGTGACTCACAAACTGGAGAACACTTATACCACAGGAGTCCACCCACTAGAGTGAAGGTTCTGAGCCCCACGTCAGGCTTCCCAACCTGGGGGTCCAGCAATGGGAGGAGGAATTCCTACACAATCAGACTTTGAAAGTTAGCAGGATTTGGATTTGACTGCAGGACTTCGACAGGACTGGGGGAAACAGAGACTCCACTCTTGGAGGGCACACACAAAGTAGTGTGTGCATCGGGACCCAGGGGAAGGAGCAATGACCCCACAGGAGACTGAACCAGACCTACCTGCTAGTGTTGGAGGGTCTCCTGCAGAGGCAGGGGGTGGCTCTGTCCCACCATGAGGACAAGGACACTGTCAGCAGAAGTTCTCGTAAGTACTCCTTGGCATGAGCCCTCCCAGAGTCCGCCATTAGCCTCACCAAAGAGCCCGGGTAGGCTCCAGTGTTGGGTCACCTCACCAACAACCAACCAACAGGGAGGGAACCCAGCCCCACCCATCAGCAGACAAGTGGATTAAAGTTTTACTGAGCTCTGCCCACAAGAGCAATACCCAGCTCTACCCACTGCCACTCCGTCCCATCAGGAAACTTGCACAAGCCTCTTAGATAGCCTCATCCACCAGAGGGCAGACAGCAGAAGCAAGAAGAACTACAATCCTGTAGCCTGTGGAACAAAAACCACATTCACAGAAAGATAGACAAGATGAAAAAGCAGAGGGCTATGTACCAGATGAAGGAACAAGATACAACCCTAGAAAAACAACTAAATGAAGTGGAGATAGGCAACCTTCCAGAAAAAGAATTCAGAATAATGATAGTGAAGATGATCCAGGACCTCAGAAAAAGAATGGAGGCAAAGATCAAGAAGATGCAGGAAATGTTTAACAAAGACCTAGAAGGATTAAAGAACAAACAAACAGAGATGAACAACACAATAACAGAAATGAAAACTACACTAGAAGGGATCAATAGCAGAATAACTGAGGCAGAAGAACAGATAAGTGACCTGGAAAACAAAACGGTGGAACTCACTGCTGCGGAACAGAATAAAGAAAAAAGAATGAAAAGAAATGAAGACAGCCTAAGAGACCTCTGGGACAACATTAAATGCAACAATATTCACATTAGAGGGGTCCCAGAAGGATAGAGAGAGAGAAAGGACCCAAGAAAATACTTTAAGAGATTATAGTCGAAAACTTCCCTAACATGGGAAAGGAAATAGTCACCTAAGTCCAGGAAGTGCAGACAGTCCAATACAGGATAAACCCAAAGAGAAACATGCCGAGACACATAGTAATAAAATTGGCAAAAATTAAAGACAAAGAAAAATTATTGAAAGCAGCAAGGGAAAAACGACAAATAACATACAAGGGAACTCCCATAAGGTTAACAGCTGATTTCTCAGCAGAAACTCTATAAGCCAGAATGGAGTGGCATGATATACTTAAAGTGATGAAAGGGAAGAACCGACAACCAAGATTACTCTACCCAGCAAGGATCTCATTCAGATTCGATGGAGAAATCAAAAGCTTTACAGACAAGCAAAAGCTAAGAGAATTCAGCACCACCAAACCAGCTCTACAACAAATGCTAAAGGAACTTCTCTAAGTGGGAAACACAAGAGAAGAAAAGGACCTACACAAACAAACCCAAAACAATTAAGAAAATGGTCACAGGAACATACATATCGATAATTACCTTAAATGTGAATGGATTAAATGCTCCAACCAAAAGACACAGGCTTGCTGAATGGATACAAAAGCAAGACCCATATATATGCTGTCTACAAGAGACCCACTTCAGACCTAGGGACACATACAGACTGAAAGTGAGGGGATGGAAAAAGATATTCCATGCAAATGGAAATCAAAAGAAAGCTGGAGTAGCAATTCTCATATCAGATAAAATAGACTTTAAAATAAAGAATGTTACAAGAGGCAAGGAAGGACACTATATAATGATCAAGGGATCAATCCAAGAAGAAGATATAACAATTGTAAATACTTATGCACCCAACATAGGAGCACCTCAATACATAAGGCAACTACTAACAGCTATAAAAGGGGAAATCGACAGTAACACAATAATAATGGGGAACTTTAACACCTCACTTACACCAATGGACAGATCACCCGAAATGAAAATAAACAAGGAAACAGAAGCTTTAAATGACACAACAGACCAGATAGATTTAATTGATATTTATAGGACATTCCATCCCAAAACAGCAGATTACACTTTCTTCTGAAGTGTGCATGGAACATTCTCCAGGATAGATCACATCTTGGGTCACAAATCAAGCCTTGGTAAATTTAAGAAAACTGAAATCATATCAAGCATCTTTTCTGGTCACGTTATGAGATTAGAAATGAATTATATGGAAAAAAAACGTAAAAAACACAAACACATGGAGGCTAAACAATATGTTACTAAATAACCAAGAGATCACTAAATAAATCAAAGAGGAAATCAAAAAATACCTAGAGACAAATGACAATGAAAACACGACGATCCAAAACCTATGGGATGCAGCAAAGCAGTTCTAAGAGGGAAGTTTATAGCTATATAAGCCTACCTCAAGAAATAAGAAAAATCTCAAACAATCTAACCTTACACCTAAAGGAACTAGAGAAAGAAGAAAAAACAAAACCCAAAGTTAGCAGAAGGAAAGAAGTCATAAAGATAAGAGTAGAAATAAATGAAATAGAAACAAAGAAAACAATAGCAAATATCAATAAAACTAAAAGCTGATTCTTTGAGAAGATAAACAAAATTGATAAACAATTAGCCAGACTCATCAAGAAAAAGAGGGAGAGGACTCAAGTCAATAAAATTAGAAATGAAAAAGGAGAAGTTACAACAGACACCGCAGAAATACAAAGTATCCTAAGAGACTACTGCAAGCAACTCTATGCCAATAAAATGGACAACCTGGAAGAAATGGACAAATTCTTAGAAAGGTATAACCTTCCAAGACTGAACCAGGAAGAAATAGAAAATTTGAACAGACAACTCACAAGTAATGAAATTGAAACTGTGATTAAAAATCTTCCAACAAACAAAAGTCCAGGACCAGATGGCTTCAGAGGTGAATTCTATCAAACATTTAGAGAACAGCTAACACCCATCCTTCTCAAACTCTTTCAAAAAATTGCAGAGGAAGGCACACTCCCAAACTCATTCTATGAGGCTACCATCACCGTGTTACCAAAACCAGACAAAAATACTACAAAAAAAGAAAATTACAGACAAATATCACTAATGAATATAGATGCAAAAATCCTCAACAAAATACTAGCAAACAGAATCCAACAACACATTAAAAGGATCATACATCATGATCAAGTGGGATTTATCCCAGAGACGCAATGATTCTTCAATATATGCAAATCAATCAATGTGATACACCATATTAACAAATTGAAGAATGAAAAGCATATGATCATCTCAATAGATTCAGAAAAGGCTTTTGACAAAATTCAACACCCATTTATGACAAAAACTCTCCAGAAAGTGGGCATAGAGGGAACCTACTTCAACATAATAAAGGCCATATATGACAAACCCACAGCAAACATCATTCTCAATGGTGAAAAACTGAAAGCATTTCGTCTAAGATCAGGAAAAAGACAAGGATGTCCACTCTCGCCACTATTATTCAACATAGTTTTAGAAGGCCTAGCCATGGCAGTCAGAGAAGAAAAAGAGATAAAAGGAATACAAACTGGAAAAGAAGAAGTAAAACTGTCACTGTTCACAGATGACATACTATACATAAAGAATCCTAAAGATGCCACCAGAAAACTACCAGAGCTAATCAATGAATTTGGTAAAGCTGCAGGATACAAAATTAATGCACAGAAACCTCTTGCGTTCCTATACACTAATGTTGAAAAATCTGAAAGAGAAATTAAGGAAACACTCCCATTTACCACTACAACAAAAAGAATAAAATACCTCGGAATAAACCTACCTAGGGAGACAAAAGTCCTGTATGCAGAAAATTATAAGACACTGATGGAAGAAATTAAAGATGATACCAACAGATGGAGAGATATACCATGTTCTTGGATTGGAAGAATCAATATTGTGAAAATGACTATACTCCCCAAAGCAATCTACAGATTCAATGCAATCCCTATCAAATTACCAATGGCATTTTTCACGGAACTAGAACCAAAAATCTTAAAATTTGCATGGAGACACAAAAGACCCCGAATAGCCAAAGCAGTCTTGAGGGAAAAAAGCAGAGTGAGAGGTATCAGACTCCCTATCTTCAGACTATACTACAAAGCTACAGTCATCAAAACGATATGCTGCTGACACAAAAAGAGAAATATAGATCAATGGAACAAGATAGAAAGCCCAGAGATAAACCCATGCACCTATAGTCAACTACTCTATGAAAAATGAGGCAAGGATATACAATGGAGAAAAGACAGTCTCTTCAAGAAGTGGTGCTGGGAAAACTGGACAGCTACATATAAAAAAATGAAATTAGAACACTCCCTAACACCATACACAAAAATAAACTCAAAATGGATTTGCAACCTAAATGTAAGACCAGACACTATAAAACTCTTAGAGGAAAACATAGGAAGAACACTCTGACATAAATCACAGCAAGATCTTTTTTGATCCACCTCCTAGAGTAATGTAAATAAAAACAAAAATAAACAAATGGGACCTAATGAAACTTAAAAGCTTTTGAACAGCAAAGGAAACCATAAACAAGACAAAAAGACAACCCTCAGAATGGGAGAAAATATTTGCAAACGAATCAATGGACAAAGGATTAATCTCCAAAATATATATAAGCTCATGAAGCTCAATATTAAAAAAACAACCAACCCAATCCAAAGATGGGCAGAAGACCTAAACAGACATTTCTCCAAAGAAGACATACGGATGGCCAAGAAGCACATGAAAAGCTGCTCAACATCACTAATTATTAGAGAAATGCAAATCAAAAGTGCAATGAGGTATCACGTCACACCAGTTAGTATGGGCATCACCAGAAAATCTACAAACCACAAATGCTGGAAAGGGCGTGGAGAAAAGGGAACCCTCTTGCACTGTTGGTGGGAATGTAAATTGATACAGTCACTATGGAGAATAGTATGGAGGTTCCTTAAAAAACTAAAAATAGAACTACCATATGACACAGCAATCCCACTATGGGGCATATACCCAGAGAAAACCATAATTCAAAAAGACACATGCACCCCAATGTTCACTGCAGCACTATTTACAATAGCCAGGTCAGGGAAGCATCCTAAATGCCCATCGACAGACAAATGGATAAAGAACATGTGGTACATATATACAATGGAATATTATTCAGCCATAAAAAGGAATGAAATTGGGTCATTTGTTGAGACATGGATGGACCTAGACACTGTCATACAGAATGAAGTAACTCAGAAAGAGAGAAACAAATATTGTATATTAACGCATATACATGGAACCTAGAAAAATGGTATAGATGAACTGGTTTGCAGGGCAGAAATAGAGACACAGATGTAGAGAACAAAAGTATGGACACCAAGGGGGGAAAGTGGCAGGGGGTGATGGTTGTGGTGTGATGAATTGGGAGATTGGGATTGACATGTATACACTGATGTGTATAAAATGGATGACTAATAAGAACCTGCTGTATAAAAAAATAAAATAAAATTCAGAAAAAAGAAAGATTAAAAATTAATATACTAAGAATCCCACCCAAAGATTTATAAAAAGAAGAAATGAAAAAATCCAAAGACAGGTAAAGACCAAACCAGTAGTTTAAAATTTTACCAGGCCCATCCCATTTCCCTGGATACTTTTAATACACTTTCCAAAAACAGGTAGCCCTTATCATATGCAAATTGTTTCATAAAACATAAAAAGTGAGCGGGAACCTCGCCCAACTGTTTTTTATAAGCCTGAAATAACACTGAAATGAAAACTGAACGGCAATATGAGAAAGGAAAAATTATGAGCCAATCACACAAACATAGACAGAAAATTTCTATATAAAATAATAGCAAACAGAATCTAACAATGTACAAAATAATAATACCTAACATCTAGGCAGGGTTTATACCAGGGATGTAAGGAAGTCTTAACATTATAAAAATATGTTAATGTAACTCACCACAATATTAATTAAAGAATAAAAACAGATATGTTTTTAGCAAATTCAGGAAAAGTTTTGAATTCAATAGGCATTCACAATTTTTTAAAAATTAAAAACTTAGCAAACTAAAAACAGAAAAAAAACTCGTTTAACCTGATAAAGAGTATTTATCAAAAAACTTATAACAAGTTCCCTTAAAGTTCCAAACAAATTCAACATTGCACAGAAATCCTACCCAGTGAAAGAGAGAGAGAGAGAGAGAGAGAAGAGAAGGAGAAAGGAAGGAAGAAAGCAAAGAAAGAAAAGAAAGAGAAAAATAGGAAGGAAGGGGAGAAAAAAGGGCAGGAGGGAGAGAAGGAGGAAGGGAAGGAGAGGAGGTATGAACATTGGAAAGGGAGAAACAAAATTATCATTATTTACTGAAAATAAGGTTGTCTACATAGGAAGTAAGAAAAAAATCTATAAAAGGAAAATCTTAAAATTTAAATGAATAAGAGGATCTAGCAAGACTTCTAAATACATGATCAATATACAAAATTCAATAGTATTTTGTGCAGCAGTTATAATTGATTAGAAAATGTACTTTAAAAAGCATCTCACAACACCAACAAAAGTATAAAGTGCTCACAAATAAATCTATAAAATCTGTGTAGGGAATTTTTGAAGAAAAGTATAACTCTTCTTTAAAACACATAGAAGAAAACCCCCACAAATTGGGGAGCTTTATTTTGTTCATGTTAAGAAATTCAAGAATAACTATATCAATTCATCCCAAATTTCACTATAAAGTTAGTGTAATTTCAATCAAAATGAAATTAGGATTTTTTTTTTAATTTCTTAAGTTTACCCCAAAATTCAACTTGAATAGTAAAGACCAAGAATAGCCAAGAAAATGTAAGAATAAGAGCTACAAATTTACTGTACTAAATGTCAAGATGGATGATAAAACTACAATAATTCAGATAGCATAGCATTGGTACAAGTAAACATAAATATGTCAAAGAAATAGAGTATTCAGAAATAGCCTGGGCATATGTGGAAGTTTATATCCTAAATAAATGATACTTAATATGGCATTGCAAATCAGTAGGGAATGGATGAGATATTTAATAAATTGTGCTTTGGTAATGGACTACTAATATTAAAGGGAAAAATAAAGATCAAATTAAACCTCCACCTCACACTGTGACCAAAATAAATTTGAGACAAATCAAATGCCAAAAGCAAAACTGTAAAATACCTACAGGAAAATGTCTTCATACACAGGGATAGGAAAAGCGTTATCTCAAATGAGCCCATAAAACATAAAAAACTACTAATTCAAATTTAGAAACATCTATATGGCAAAAATGCATCATTAGGAAGGTTTAAATATTAACACAAATGAAAGATTATATCAGTAACAAACACAACAAAAGAGGATTAGTATCCAGATTTTTTTTTTAAGCTATCAGATTACTAAGATAAACAACATAACAGAAAATAGGGCAAAGGATATAAACAGGACCTCAAAGAAAAGGAAAACAGCATGCACTATAAAATTATGAAAAGAGGCTCAATTCACATGAAATCAGAGAAATGTATATTAAATCAACGAGATATTTCTCAGCCAAGAGATACGAAAATATTAAACCGTTACAAGAATTGTCAAGAATATGGAGAAAGAGGAAATCCCATTCACTGACAGTAGGAATTATAAATCAATTTAAAAATCTACCAAAAAGTATGAAGTTGACTCATTAATTCCACTTACAGGTATATGACCAAGGAGATCCACACAGAGTTATTCACTGAAGCATTATTTATAAAATAAACATATGGGAACACTTAAATATCAATAACTAAGTTATGGTATCCTATAACACTGGATTATAGGAGAGTAATTAAAATGAGTGAACCAGCTCTAAACTACTCATTTTGTTACCCTTTGTCAGTCACTTAGCTTCTTTGAGCTTCTTGTTTGCTGTTTTTGTTTTAATTTATGAAATGGAAAATCAACCTCACAAGGTGAAATGAAAGACAATAAGTAAGAAAGAGATAAGTAAATGACATAATATATATAACAGCTCCTATGAAATATCAGGTACATTAGAATCTGATGTTCTCTTGTCTGTGAAATAGGTATCACCAACATTCTCTGAAAGAGAGGTGGACAGGAATAGGATATATGATTTGAGAATAATCAATATTTATTAAAACCCGTTTAAAAATGAGAAACGCAGCTAGATAGGAAAGAGGAAAGAATTAACCAGCCAAATGAGGGCCTAGCTCTCATTGAAGAGGTAATCACAAATGAGACTCTAGTCACATAAATCTACCAACAGGCTCCACTCCAAAACACTTACAGGCTCAGGACCATTATTCAATGAAAAACACTATGAAACAGGAATTATACTGAAGCAGCCTGTAAAGTTATGACTTTTCACTAACTAGTTTTAGTTTTATTTTGTGCTGAGTGAGAACTTCTGATGACACCAAGGTAGTAGGAAAATTGGGAACCATATTTCTTAATATTCAATGTCTATATAAGAAGAAAATCACCTTGAATATGAAGCCCACTTCTAGTAATGGAACTAGTAACCCCACTTCTAGTAAACCCACTTCTACCTTACACTATTAAGCTATCTTGAGAAGTCAACTTACATTTTTCAGAAGAAATTTTAATCTGAATAATGCTGATTTCCCATAAGCTATGTGTCTGTCAACCTTCATAAGAGATAAAGGGACATCTGAGCTTCAATCATAAAGTGTATTTGGGGAAATCCTAAACTATATCCTGAAGGACCTAACAAGGGACAGAAGAGCCAATAGGCCCCCTGGGTTTGGATACATCCTACAAGCCCCTTACATTAATGCTCTGGCCTGCAATACAATATTGAGAATAAATTTTAAAATAACAAATTATAAAGATGCTGCAAAAGCAATTAAAGATGGTCAGGTAAAGCTAACACAGATTAAAAAGTGAGTTGATTACTCAGCTAGTAGGTGTCTATGATAACTTGCAGAGAGGAAGAGAATTCCATTGGAGAGCATCAGATAATGTGTGTTCATTTGAAAGAGGAACTTCATGGAAAAACGTGTCACAGACTAAGCGCACTAGTGCCTAAAGGTAAAAGGTGTTTAAACTTACACCTAGGAAAGAAATCAGCCATATTTCATAATAAAAATCCAAAACAATTAGCAAAAGGTCCAGAAATACCTCCCCCAAATGTTTCCCCCCAACTCCAATCGTGAGGCACAAGGATTATTCAAAGGAATAGACTTGCCAAGCCTATTTCAGGAAATAATTGCTTTTATTATTGACAGGTTTTTAAATGTCATTGGCACTAGAATTCACTTTCAAATGCAAAACATAAAGAAAGCCAATTAACAGAGGATATCTAAAAAGGTATATAACGGATATATATTAAACTCATATGTTTATGTGTTTTAGTAATAAAAAACAATTTATTTTGTTAATAGAAACAGCATTAAATAAATTCATATTATATGAAATACTGGGCTGCTCACAAGTCTTTCCTACTAATTCTAAGAAGGCTAGCAGCAAAGAGGCTGATACAGAAATATCAAGACATTGACAATCTCAAGAAGAGGTATCCAGTCTTTTTCCTTCCCCACAGCATTTAATTCAATACTCAACACACAACAGGTGCTTAATACATATTCACTGATATGAGTAAGATACTTGCTAAGAAACACTGAATGAAAATTTGTTACTTTATTACCATTTATATATATTAATAATAAAGTAACTCATAAAAGTTTTGAAAGTAATTCATCTTTACTGAAATTTTTCTCTTTAATACATAATACCATATAACAAAAAAAGAAGAACTGTAAGACAACTCCACTCTAAATACCTACAGGTTAACTTACAGGAACTTAAAAATAACAAAAATAGCGCACACTACTGGAAGCCTAATGAAGGAAACTAGTTTATACCACCACCTAGTGGCCACACAATGATGCAGCACAAAGAAAGTACTTACCAGTGATGTCACCAAAGTACAAGCATCTGGAGTTTACACGTAGAGCTACTGCCCTCCTATGCAGCTGGGCCAGCGTTGGATCCATCTCTCCCACTTCCTTCTTCAGATTTGATGAGGCTGACCTTTGGACAAAACCAAGCAGAGACATCAAGTGGATCCTTGCCTTTCCCCACCTCATATAATTTCCTCCACCCTTTAACTGATACCTATTTGTTACGTACAGTGTGAAATGCACTTTCACACTCATTGGACCAGACGGCAATAATTAAAAAGTGGTCCTGGCTGGGCCACATAACAGCAGTGAACCTGAGGAAATTAATATCTCAAAATCTCACCTTTTTCACTTAACTTATAGCATTTTGAGGATAATTAAAACCTGTGAGAAAATAAATAGGAGATTGCCTTAGGCACCTAACAGTACTTAACAATGTTTACCTAATTCTAAGTTGTAGCCATAAATTTTACTCCTATCTTGTAAGCATTCTCCTTTTGGAAATATTCTTGGAAGTTTCCTCTATCTTTCTCTTGGTTGGATGCAGTTAATGAGGAGGCTCTAGGGGGTGGTGGCCAAGCCACAGTGTGGAAGAAGTCTGGTCCTTATCATGTATAGAAGAGCTGCCTGCCAAGTAGGTAAATGCACTCTGGTTTCTCATAAAAAATAAAATTCATTAGTGTTTGAGTCATAATACGCTTTTGGTGTCAATCTGTAACAGCAAATTAGCCTAAACGATATATATATATGTATGTATGTATATATATATTATATATATTCTTGAAAGATACTACCAAATATTGAGATCTCTGGCCTCCTTCTCTCTTTAGCCTCAAGAACCTGGCAACAAAGATTAGACCTCACAGGTGGGACACCAGAAGTTTCCTTGCTGAGAAAACTGACTAGACAAAAATAGAAATAACTTATAGATAATAACAGTGGGGTGATGGGCATCTACTGAAGGAAACTGCCCAGTCAGATCACACTACACTAAAGCCCATTACTTGGCAAGACCCGCCCAAACTCACAGAGCTTTTTTATAGTCCAACTTCAAAATATGAGCTGAGAGACAAATACAAAAACATTTCAGGAAAAACTCCAGTACCAGAGACAGAAAAAATAAATAGATAGAAAACAAAATAAAACTCAAATGAAGACTTAAAACAACAATATTTAAAAAGAAAACACCTATAATCAATGTCCCCAGAGAGACAGAAATATAGAACCCATGAAACAAAAAGAGGCTAATATTTCTGAAGAGAGTGGGGAAAAAAACATTCTGGAAAAAGGGGTAAAAAGGAGCTCTTGGACATAAACAATGGAAATTAGAAGTTTAAAATTTTACTACATGAGTTAGAAAATAAAATTGGAACATTTCATGACCCCCCCCGAAAAAAGGAAAAAAGAAAGATTAAAAAATTAGGAGGAAAAAGAAAATTAGAGGTTCAAATGGAGGCATAATGTTTGAACAAAAGAAGTTCCAGAGACTGAGGAGGAAGAAAAAAAATCCAAGAAACATTACAAATTTTTCATAATTTAAGAGTTTCCAGATTGAGGGGGGTCAACTGAGTGAGACACAATGTATGAAAAAATATCTATCCCAAGGAACATTATTGTGAAATTTCAAAAAATTAGGGAAAACAAGAAAAACATAAAAGCTTCCAGAGAGAAATAAGTCACATACAAAGGATCAGGAATCAGAACGGGATGAATGTCTCACTAGAAACTATAATGCAATGGAGCAGTGCCTTTAAAAACATGAGGAAAAATTATTTCCAATGTAGAATTTTACACCTACCCAAACTACAAATTTAAGGAGGTTGATAAAGACATTTTTAGAGATGCAAGTCTCAAAAGTTTAAGTCCCATGTGCTGTCTCCTAAAATTAGGAGGAAAAAACAAGATGCAAGATCCTGGAAAAATGAGGTCCAACACAAGGCAAACGAGATTCCCCAGGAGATCAGTGAAAGGAGATCCAAGAATTACTACAGGGCCACCTTAGAGAATGCTTAGTCCACACTGGACCAAGAGAAAAGACTCCTGAAAGATATCTCTAGAAGATGAAACTGATAAACTGATTAACAGGTTTAATCATTTTGAGTTTTGGCAAAGAATCTGGTGATTAATAAGTATAAGGAAAAGAAGAGAAACAAATGAAAAAGAGAAATAAAAAAATAGTCACCTTCCTATGATTAAGATCATAGACGTAAGCCACATAGCAGTGGCTTAAACTAGAAGATGAATTCTCTTGTGGAAGAAGTCCAGAGACAGGCAGTCCAGGGCTCCTAGTATGGTGTTCCTTGGTGTCAGAACCTAGGCTGCTTCTCTCTTGTTGTTCTGCCATCCCCAGCATGTGGCTTCTACCTCAAAGACCAAGAACTCAAACCATTACATCCACATTCTAGCAGGCAGAAATAAGAAAAAGGCAAAGAGGAAAACAACCCCTCCTACACAACTTTAAGATCACTTACAGTAGGTCATAAATGCGCTAAAACATCCCACTGGCCAGGACTTAAGTCACGTGGATGCACCAAGCTGCCTGGGTTCTATTAGTATTTTTTTAAGAGGGGTTGGGACAAGAATGGCATTGGGAAAGAGCTAGCAGTCTCTGCTACCTCCCTCCAGCACTTTCTATTCTCCATATCCTACTTTGTCTTTCCTCGACGTATTTATTAATCCCTGATATATTTTTCTTTCATTTGTCTATCTGTTTCCCCTAACCTGGAACTTCCAAGGGGACACAGACTTTGTCTTTTGTTCACCTCTGCACCCCAGTTTCTGGAAAAGTGACTGAAGCATAGAAGAAATTTAATATGGGTTGAATGAGGGAATAAATTAATTCTGGGGTTGGGGAGGGGGGAGTCTAAGAAAATAAATTTAAACATAAAGATCCAGTCTGGGCACAGATGATGCTTTGTTTTGTCTTCATTAGTTAGAAATGGATGCCCATCATCTGGAAAAAATGACTCGCCCTTCTGGAATTACTAATTTTAAAAAGCCTCCTTTCCTCTGAACAGATGATTCAAGTCATTGTACAAGGTACAACTAACCCCCTAGTCCTAATAATATAAGCAATATTGCATTAATGTTTGCAATAATGTAACTATTAGCAAGAATAACATAAACATTAACATGATGTAAATAATGTAAATTAATGATGTAATCAATTAACTGATTATTTTTCATGTAAATATTATTAGCCGCAGGAAGGGAAATTATTTGGGGGGAGTGTTATACTAGAGATATAAATCCTCTTCTTCCATAGAAGGAGTCAATAGATACTATCTAGACCGAAAAAAAAACAAACAAAAAAAACACAAGAAATAGCAAAATATGCCTATTATTTAAAAATACAGAAACAGGCGTCAGAAGAAATAGCTCGAAATGTTGAAAGGTGATTATTCTGGTGAGCAATAATCAGGGACAGGGGAGACTAGACCAGAGGTTTTGCTTTTAAGGATCACAGAATTTTAACAACGTATGTTTATATTTGATTTTTTCATATCTAGCTCGGTGCGCCCATTCCTCTGAGCTCCCGGAAAATACAGTGTAAGTTATTAGGAGCCTTGCAACTTCGCGCTGTGGGCAGTGATGGGGAAGGAGAATGCACTTAGAACAGAAAAGTGAAGGCTTCTTGGTCGTACACACTCGCATCCTACACACGAACTTTTAGGAACTGTACGCACGTGCGCAAGGAGACGAGGTGACGGGCCCAGACAGGTGGTACAGGAGCGACATCAGCACTCAGCTAATTCTAATGTCATTTCTGACGCTGGGGGTAAGAACGTTCGAGGGAACCAACGTGGAAGGAAGGGTCAGAGCTAACACCAAACGCGTCTGGGGCTCAGGCTGCGGAGGACGCCTGGCAGACTGGGCGGTCCGGCCGCCCCCCAACCCGCCCCCCCCCGGCCCCAACGCAGGAGGAGGAGCCGACCCGCCCCGAGCCTGCGTCCGGGAGTTGTGCAGGCGCTGCTCCCTGCTAGTCGGGAAGCCACAGGAGAAAGAATTCAAGGAAGAATACCGGCCGCTGCCCTTCTCAGCGCTCGAAGCCGTGCCATGCTTGCCCTCCGAAGGAGCCTGACTAAGGCTCTGGCCGCTCGGACGCAGGCGCCTCAGGTACTGGCCGTCCGAGACGCGCCCAAATCGTTCCCTGGGGGAGGGGCGGGGAGGGGCGTCTGCGGGGAGAGCGCGGGCCGCGCATGCGCCTACGGGCCCAGACCTGCCAACGTGGTTCTGCTGCCGCAGAGCCGACTTCTAGTACAAGTCTCGGAATCCCGTGGCGGCGGACCCCGGGATGCGCGGCAGGAGGAAGGGTTCCGTTAGAGGAAGACCCAATGCCAGGGTCGCCTCTGGCCGGCTCGCAAACAATCGTGGACAGGGGCCGTTTCTAGCCTAGGTACCCGGAAGCGCTGTGGCCGCATTGGGGCCTGTGCTAGACACTGGTCCGGCCTCTCTTACTGATTTGTGTTTTGACAAGCCCCTCCAGACTGAAGGGGCAATAGGACAGGCCTCCCCCTATTAAGCGAAATACACAACCTTCCAGCATTTTGCAGGCAGAGAACCTTTAAGAGGGGGCCCAGGGTGCAGGTGGTGAAGCATCCTGCCCAGATGCCACTGTCTCCTGAGGTTGGTGCCCTAGTCAGGCAGTGTCAGGAACCTCGTAGCAAATATGATGATGACAACTTATTTAATCTGGATAAAAAATGTACAAAATAGATTATTGTGATTCAGCCTTAACTGTCAGGAATTGGCCTATTCTGTGAATCTAACCTAGAGGTTTTTTCCTTTTGGTGTTTAGGCTTTTACTTCTTTCTCAAAGAGCAGTAAGAAGGGGATTATAATCTACTCTAGAGACTGACTTTCTGGTGAAGACTAAAGAGGAACCATTAATGGCCCCTTCACCCAAGATCAGCAATACAGTCTTTATTCTGATTCTCTCTATTGGGGCAGGACCAAGAATTATTCCTTAGAATTTTACTCTGAACTTTGATGTTATTAAATGTCAACCAAAAAAATGAAAAAAAAATGGTTTTGACAAACCTAGGGGAAGGACAGGAATAAAGACGCAGACGTAGAGAATGGACTTGAGGATACAAGGAGGACACGTTCTTCTGCCAACGATAATAAAATGTATGCCTTTGATCACATATTTTGATCTCCAAATACAAATTCCCTGAAAAGCAACTTAAAAAGCAATTGTTACAAGTACCCTATTGGCCCATTTTCTGATATCTGATATACTTATATTTTATTTATAATATTTTTAAACTATAAATACTAGGCAGTATTTATTTGCTTAACATTCTGTTAGTAAAGTTTGGTAAGATGGCACAAAAAGAATATCTGTCAAATACAGGGGCAGCTGCAATTGTTTTTGATGGCAAGCTTAAGTCAGTTGGGCAATAAGAGTATAACTCATCATAGACATGGAATGACCTCAAGAGAGATTATTATAATTAAGCCTTATACACAATTAAGTAAAATATATGCATTACTGTGTTTTGTAAACAAAATATATGTCAGAGGAAGAAGCCTACTGCTTTCCTTTGACATATCAGGTAGTCAGTATAAGCCCAAAATTCATCAATAGCCTTATAAGTACCAAAACTACTTTAATAGATAATTCTGGTATAATCAGCTTCAGGAAATGTGCACATGCTAACCAAACTTATGTACGATGGATATGTAAACTAGAATGCTATATGAATGTATATGTATGCGCATGTGTGTATATACATATATTTGTATATACATATATATATATATACACAAACACATATACATACACAAAGCATCTACTGAAAGTTAAGTTTACTCAGAGAACCCAATTAGAAATTTACATTGTGAGCATATGACTATTACAAAAGTAATGAATGGTTCTTAAGGGATATTTCCATCAACCTGCTATAATTGGGTGGATTAAATGCCCTTCTTCAGGTTGCATATGTAATTAAACCCTAATAATTATTCAGACAATTCTAACTTACTGATGTTTCCTTTTTCTAGCATTTACACAGGCTATCACCATAGTACAATGCAACTGGCTAAGTCATAGTTTCCTATTACATTAGTTACACTCCTGTCCTATTTTTGACTAGTGGTCCACTTCACTGGATTTAGAAAATACTTCTACCTGACCAGCAATTTCCATTGTTTTAAGAACGTAAAAAAAAAATTAGTTTTCTGCCAGTAAACACATTGTCATTGTGCCAGCCAAAATACCTGTATATGTTAAAAAATTGTTTTAAATGCTTAACTCTAATACATATGCTATTCAATATAGATGGAATATTAGCTAAATAAGGGATAATAAACTATTTGTAAAATTTATCAGGATCCTAACTATTTGTAAAATTTATTAGGATCCTAATTGTCCTTTGGTAAAGAGACTGACCCAGTGCCTTCTTAGGAGCTTCTCATGGAAAAGTGACTAAAGGTGGAGCCCCTGCTAGGAAACAGTAGCTATATATTTAGAATGTTTAAAGCAGGCATCTTTATTGACATATCTCCAAACAAATTCAGTGGAGAGAGGACAACAGAAGTCGAAACAGATTATGAGTTTAATGAGTGTCCCTTGTTTCCAGACTCAGATTTGTTTGTAACATAATATTATAAACCCTACCTTCCCCAAATATTTCAAGTTGCCTTATCTTTCTTCAGGTGTGTTCATCTTTTGCTACAGGCCCCAGACAATACGATGGAACATTCTATGAATTTCGTACCTGTTATGTTAAGCCCTCAAAGATGAATGAGTTCCTGGAAAATGTTAAGAAAAACATTCATCTTCGGACAGCTCACTCTGAATTGGTTGGATTCTGGACTGTAGAATTTGGAGGCAGAATGAATAAAGTGTTTCATGTTTGGAAGTATGGTATGAGTCATCAGCTTAAGTATTCAGTACAGATTTTCATTCAGTTAGATATTACATGAGACTTAGTTCTTGGATCTATGTTACTATAAATACATACAGGTTAAGTAAAACTAAAAAAGCAATACCAAAAAAATTAATTCAGTGATGATTCTTCCCAACAGTATACCTCTTAACAGCCCATTGCTGGAACCTTTATATTATCATATGGGAAGCAATATTGGGAAAATGTGGCATCTCCAATTCCAAGTCATAAAATTCTAAGCTAGACTTTAATTCTAGAAAAAAAAGTTTAGAATGGTTATTGTAAAGATTTTTTATGAAAAATTTAAAGCAGTTAATGCAAGAACCAGAGTGAGTTAGGATCATAAAAGAAAGTAGAATTATTTTTTCTTTATATTGAAGCTATAGCTGGATATCAATGTTTTAGCAGAAATCATTCAAACATCTAGGGACTTTAGGGAAATAGAAGTTGATAGGGGATGATAGTTAACTTTGAAGCCCTCACCCATCCTTAAGATTTAATAATTTTGTTATATTTCAGGACCACTTTGGGTTTTTTTCTGCCCCCAGAGTTTCAAGGAATTCACTGTCATTATACTAGGCTAGGGAGGTAAAGGAAAGGAAGTGAGTTCTTTCAATATTGAAGTTGACCAACCCCTGGTTTACAAGAAGAACGGTTACAGGAATCCCTAGAATGTTTAACTCCAATATTAAATTTTTGTGAAGTCACATCAGGACTTGATGATATCTAAAGAACTTTTAATAATTTCATTTAGTGTTTGGTCATCAGTGTCCAAAGTTAATAGTCATATAGTACTTTAATATGAAAAGTACTCATTCTGTATTTAACGTGGCCATAGTTTAGGGGTTCTCCCTGTTGTAATAAAACAAACCCCATTAAAACACAATTTATGGGACTTCCCTGGTGGTGCAGTGGTTAAGAATCTGCCTGCCAATGCACAGGACACGGGTTCAAGCCCTGGTCTGGGAAGATCCCACATGCCGCGGAGCACCTAAGCCCATGTACCACAACTACTGAGCCTGCGCTCTAGAGCCCACGAACCACAACTACTGAAGCCCACACGCCTAGAGCCCGTGCACGGCAACAAGAGAAGCCACCGCAATGAGAGGCCCGAGCTCCACAACAAAGAGTAGCCCCCGCTCGCCACAACTAGAGAAAGCCCTCACGCAGCAACGAAGACCCAACGCAACCAAAAATAAATTTATTTTAAAAAACACAATTTATGCTTTAATGCACCACCAGCTGAATCACGTCCCATTAAGAAATTACTCGTAAGGTCCTGATATAACTTACTAATGCTTTAAGAAGGCTGTTATTCCTTATCTGCAACGTAAACCATAGAAAACTCTTTTACCATTAGTCTTATAAGGCCCTATTAGTAAATATTAGTACTAGGCCCATATGTCAGTAACATATGGGTAACAAACAGAAGAGAAATAGTACTGGGTAAAAAGAATGGATGACAGTAAGTAAGAGAATGAGCACTATTTCTCTGGAAGCTGTTCAAAGAAGAGGCTGAAAAAGCAAATCTTAATTTCATTTATGTTCAATTTAATTCAGTTATACCTTGACCTGACCACTCATCACCATCACCACTGACAAAGAAAAACAGTCTTTTTCTAAACTGGCGCCATAATTTAAATGCCTCAATAAAATTAATAAGAATAGTTAACAGATACTGAGTACTCACTAGGTGCCAAACACTGTTCTGAGCTCCTTTCATGTGCTAATTCATTTAATCCTCACTTCAGCCCTGGAGTTAAACAGACACAAAGATTCAATAACTTACCTAAGCCTCAGAAGTACCTACTAAGTGGTAGAGCATATAAAGCCCATTACTATATGATATTATCAGTTGTTTACTTCCTGCTCCCCTTTTAGACCATGAACAGCTTGGGGACAGGCGTCACATTTACTTATGTTGGTATCTCCAGTGATATAACACAGTCCTTATGTGGCCTCGATGAACATTTACTAAACTGAATGAAACCCAGAAAAAGTACAGGTGGTTTTAAATCAGACATTTTTATTTTTCTTACTCCTTTTCATCCCATAGACAATTTTGCTCATCGAACTGAAGTTCAGAAAGCCTTGGCCAAAGATAAGGAATGGCAAGAACAATTTCTCATTCCAAATTTGGCTCTTATTGATAAACAAGAGAGTGAAATTACTTATCTGGTGCCATGGTGCAAATTAGAAAAACCTCCAAAAGAAGGTAAGTCCTTCCATCTTAGTCACTGAATTTTGATGGAGAAAATATTAAAGATTTTAAGCTACAAAAACTAAAGTTCTACTGGAAAAAAATGAAGTTAATCTTTTGCATAATATAGGAACATATGTTGATTGTTGAGATAAAAATAATTTGGAGCTCTTAGCTTATTCTTAAAAATTGAGCATTAAATAATGGAGTATTTTTCCAAATTGGTATCATACTGATACTTAAAGTTTAGCTATATTATAGAAAAAGTTGACATGGTCACTAAAGGTTGAGAAGTTGGGCCTTGGGAGCAGAGAGCACATGTGGGTAGATGAGGGATAGTGTATGATATTTTGTCATAATTTTTAAATATTACAAACTTTTAGATATAAAAGTATTTTTCCATAAATTACTACTAATCTCAAATCATGAAGTACAAATTTGCTTATAAAATTTGACTGTTTGGGGGGAATGAATTAACTGGAACTGCCAAGCTGTATTACTGTAGTCTAACTTTTATGTCTTCCTCTTTCTTATTTCTCAGTTTGAAAATAATTCCTAAAGATTTGTCTTCTTCCTGATTTCACTTCTTGCTGACTTAAAGAAATTATTACCTCAATCCAGTTTTAAACAAAGGTCAGATTAGAAAAAGCATAAACTAATTTAAATTTTATTTTATTTCCCCCATTATTCCCAACTCTGTAGTGCGTTTTGGATTACAAGAGATTTGAAAAGTCTTATTTAGATCCTTATCCACCTAGATCCCCTCAGTTTTAGGCACCATCTAAATGAACTAGTGGGCTTCAAAGACAATGTCAAATCTTGGTTCTCTTCCTCTATGTTATTCATGATTCTTCAGTAACTTTTGCATGTTTTTCCTTTACTTCTCAAATCTGCTGGTCCCCTAGTTTCTTTCTGTCCACCCACCCTATACTTCCACCCAGAAGGTAAAATACTTTTCAAGTATTTACCTGGATATTATATACCTGGAATAATAAAACCACCTCCTTTAGGGTTTGTTTTGCCTCAAAAACTCTGAGACAGTCACTTCAGGTCCATTGTTTGCTTGCTGTTCCTGGTAGAAATGGAAACCTATAGGGGGAAATTATATAAAGCAAAAAAGTAGTAGAAGTTGGAAAGAAGAACAGAACTGTAAGAGATTGGAAAATACTTTATTCATTTCTATTATAAAAGTGTAAATGCAGGCAGCTAAAAGGTCCTATTCCATTATTTTCTCACAATTTTATTGATAAATTTTATAAATTAAAAATATTTTTAAAATATTAAAAATATTTCTTTGTTCTCTATAAGCTTAACAACTCATCCTTAAAGTAGGTCAAGGACTTTCTAAACATAAAAGCACAGTGCAAATTATTAATAAATATGTCTACATAAACATGTATATGTATATGATCCTCCAAATCTATATATAGATTAGCTTTCCACTGGAACCAAACTAGACAGGATTACAAATTGCTTGAATGTGTTCAGTAAAATACTTATTTTTCTCCCTATTCCAGGAGTCTATGAACTGGCTACTTTTCAGATGAAACCTGGTGGGCCAGCTCTGTGGGGTGACCCATTTAAAAGGGCAGTTCATACACATGTCAATCAAGGCTACACAAAATTAGTTGGAGTGTTCCATGCAGAATATGGAATACTCAACAGAGGTACAGTTGTCCATCTCTCTATGAAATTGCGAAGTATATTGGTGATCTACTGTTAAGTTCCTTGGGTCAGTTTGTCTCTCTTCTCATTATTGAGTGTATTTTACCTTTTATTGCCAAATTTTTAGTTTTTTGTGATTTTAAGGGTTGAGTAAACCTGTTTTAAATCTTATTTATTTAGAATATTAATACCTTATGAAGCCTTTTTCAAATACTGAACTGCTTTTTTCTCTGATACATCAAAATGATAAAATTTTTAAAACTGGAAAGGACCTCAAGAAATCACCTATTCCTTTCATGATCTTTTTTTCATAATCTACATAATCTCTGAATGGAGTTTTATTGATTTTTTTTCCACTTTTATTGTAATATAATTGACATATAACATTGTGTAAGTTTAAGGTGTACAACATAATGATCTGATATATGTATATATTGTGTGAAATGATTACCACAATAAGTTTAGTTAACATGCATTACCTCACATAGTTACAATTTTTTTTTCCTTGTGATGGGAACTTTTAAGCTTCTCAGCAACTTATTTATTTTATATGTGAAAGTTTGTACTATTGTACCATTTGTGGTACAATATTACTTGGGTTGTTTGGGGGTGAAAAGTAATATATAGTTATTGTAAATATTAAATGGACATGGACAAGCCCAAAGAAAAAAATTACCCATTTCTCACTACTTATATACACATAGTATGTATACCATATTGATTTATTTAATAAAACACCTATTTGGGATATTAAAGTTTATCTGAAAGGATAGCTAAGACTTTTAATATTTGAAAACTCATAATATCCAGTTGCCGCCTCATATTCTTCACTTCATGTCTAATGGACATCTCAAACCTAACATATCCAGAGTTGAGCTAATTGTTGCCCAGAAATTCAACTTTTAATAATATATTGTAAAAAAAAAAGTTGGACTGTGCAAAAATAGATGTTTGTTTAAGTTGGAAAATACATGAAGAAGAGAAAAATTATGACAATTATTATATGCCTTTCTCACACCATACACTAAAATAAAATCAAGATGGATTATAAATATCAATTAAAAAACTGAATTCATAGAATTACTGAAACAAAATATAGATAAATTTATTTAATAATATGTGAGAACAACATTTCTAAACCAAAAGCAAATGAAGAAACTATGAAGGAGAGAAAAGAACTGATGATTTTATTGTACAAAGGCTCAAATTTCTGTGCATACCAAAAAAAACATAAATGAAATCCAAAAGCAAAAAGAAAAATAAAAGCTTATGCAAAGATGACACAGATGACTAATATATATTAAAGAAGTTGCAGATTAAAACAATAATTGGATGCCATTTTTTACCTAATAAAAACATATTATATAGATATAGTATTAGAGGGGTTGGGGACAAACAAGTACTGTTGTACTATGTAGGGTTGTATTGGCTTAATCTTGCCCCCCTTAATAATTTGGCAGTAAAATAAAAAGCTTAATTTTTTCAACTGTTTTTGACAACATTCTAGGAAATATGAATGTTTTTAGTTATACAAGAAGGAAATTTGAAAGGATATAAAATATATAATCACATTTGAATGATGACATTACAGGTTTTTTAAATCTCTAATTTACTATAATAGACGTGTAGAATTTTTATTTAAAAAACTACTGAAATGTGTGTGCACACACTTTTTAATCTTAAATTCATTCTCAGTGTACTAGGAATATGATAATATGCTAAGTATAAATCAGTACTTCACTTCTGGAGGATAGTGTATAATATATACACTGTACATTTGTAAGTGTATATATGTAAGATACTCTTTGGTTCTCTCAATTTAAATTTTAGGAATTTATGTTAAGAAAATAATCAGATCCAGACTGCCTGGGTTTGAATCCCAGCTCCACCACTTAAAACTCTGTCACCTTGGGTGAATTACTTAACCTTACTGTGCCTTAGTTTCCTCATCCATAAAATGATGATAATAATAACCTACCACTGAAGGTTATTATGAAAACTAAATGAGTTAATACACACAAAATGTAAAACCAGTCTCAGCACATAGCAGGCACCCAATAAATGTTAGTAGAAGTTGTCATCAACATTGCTCGTATTATGTACATGTACTGCTGCTCTAATGAAATTTATGTCAGCATTATTTATAGTAAGGAAACTTTGGAAACAATGTTTATAAATTTCTCTCCCAAATCACTCACCCCTCTGAAATCTTATCACTAATATACTTAGTGTTACCCTGTTGATAATCACTATTTTTATTTAAAGAATAGGAGTTACAGTTTCTGATTAATGTTTCTGTCTTTCTTATTTGAGCAATGCCACAGTCTTTAGAATCTATTTCTGGTTTATTTATTTCTGCAGTTCATGTTCTTTGGTGGAACGAGAGTGCGGATAGCCGAGCAGCTGGGAGACACCAGTCTCATGAGGATCCCAGAGTTGTGGCAGCTGGTAAGCTATTTCACTAAGCACAAGTTATTCTTAGAACAAATCTGATTTAGTCAATAACTTTATATACCTTTTTACGAATTTTTTTCCAGTTCGGGAGAGTGTTAACTTCCTTGGGTCTCAGCAGAATATGCTTCTGATTCCTATGTCATTTTCACCATTGAAATAGTCTTCCACTGATAAATGAAGCATTTCATTAAGTGCCATAAGCTGTGTCTACTAATGGTGCTTAAATTCTCCCAAGAGATTCTCACTTTTATTTGATGGAGGTGGTAAGTTAATTTGCTATGTCCCTTGCATATTTAAAAGCTACCTCTGTCCACTGTCACCACCACGTCAGTAAACAGTCTGTTCCTTTTTGCCTAGTCATTTCAGTATCTGTCATACATTAAAAATAGTTGCTATTACTATAGGATCTTGACTTTTCATTTGTTTCCATATATCTCTTTTTCTCTATTTTGACAACCCTCTGCTTTTATAGCATTTTCTTACATTCAAATGATTCTTTCATTTCCATACCTGTGATAATATCTTTAAAATATTTGTATACATTATTAACCTTTTCATCATGTCTTTTTCTGAGATTTTAAAAGTTTTTGTCCATTAAAGTTTATTTTATACTACCAGATAGGATTCATAAAAATATTAAACATATTTCTTTACTATGGAAGAGTACAATGTTACCTGTGTCATCTGTATTAATTATGGTTTTCACATTAATAATTACTTACATGGAAAATAATGTTATTAGGTCCTGGTATTAAAAGTTATTGATGACTCATTGGTTTATATGCTGCAGTATCTTCATTTACAGTTAACTTTACTAATTTTTACTTCATTTTAAATCACTGTTTAACAAAGGTACTTGGTCATCTGTTTCTTTTAATGAGATATTTATGGTTATGGAAATGTTTGCCCTAATAAAAGCCTACATATACAATCTGATCCTTTTTATTGTGTATTATATTTTTATCCTCATCTCTGGAGCTACTGTTGTGTTGCCATAAGGTAATGAGACAGTAATAATGTACTGTCTTTACTGTAAATATTGTCACCTCAAGTAAATAGCCTGCTAGTAACCTTACAAGGATTTCTTCAGTACCATCCCAGACATACTAGGATTTTCTTACTAACAACTTTAGTTTTTATTTTAGTTGAGTGCCTCAGCCTTCTTAAACTAGATTTGGCACTTCTAGGCTCTCCTGGTAGCTTGTACTTACAGCTATGTTAGTTTAGGTTTCTAACATACTGCAAAAACAATAAATTACGAATTAGCTATCTATGGGAAAACTGAAAAACAGGAAGCACAGTCACCTCTCACTTACCTGGTCCTCAGGAATCTGAAGGACAGATGAGTTCCTAGTAAGGCAAAGAACACCCTGACTCTGAAGGCTAAAATCTATCAGACATGTTAGAGGCATTGGTTTTGAGTTTTGACTAAGAGTCTTCCACCTCAGTTTTTTGAAAAGTTGTCACTTAGGGAATGAGGTGGTGGTGGTATGAATTGCAGTGTGTGGGAACGGATTTCCTCTGGCGTGAGATCAGCCGTGTGCTTAAGGCCGTGTTTGGTCACATGAAAGTGTACAACTGGGTCTGCCTTTTCCTCTTTCATTCATCTTTGGACTAGCTAGAACATTTCCTGGTGATGGCCAGGGGCCCTTTCATCCGTCCAATCCAGAGCCCTACTGGAGGTTTATAAAGCAGCGGCAGACCAGCATTCTTACCATGTCCTAGACAGAACTGGAGAGCCAGTAGAATGATAGGCTTCACTCCACTGATGAACTACAGGTGCTTCTATTTGCTGACACACCCCTGGATCAGGAACACGACAAAGCTGGCCGGGACAGAGGACATCGCAGAGATGACACAGATGGACATGATTATGTCCACTAACGTGTTCTTCTTGCAAAGAGAAAGTCAGTGAGAATCTGAGAGTTCACTGATGCAACTGAGGACTCAATCAAGGCAGACACACACACGCAATATCTGAAGTATAGCCCAGGGAAAAACACTGGCTCAATAAATAAAATAAAATTATTTTATTCAGAGTTAAACCATCATTTTCAGATCAATAACCTGACACTTCAAATGCGGAACTGATTTCTCTGAGTTCATGAAAGAGTCCAGTACCAAAATGAAACTATTGAAAAGTGTCGGAGAGGGAATTTCCTGGCAGTCCAGTGGTTAGGACACTATGCTTCCACTTCAGGGGGCCTGGGTTCAATCCCTGGTCAGGGAAGGCCTGGCCCAAAATAAAATAAATAAATGGAATTTAATTTAATTATTTTAAAAAAAAAAGAAAGAGGTCTGAGAGTGGCCTAATGGGGTTCATTCTGGTTCACTGTTTTTGACATTATAAGAGCAGCAGGTTGTAAATTCTCACACACAGAAAGGACTGCTTTGGTTTGAAAACTTAATAAATGCAGAAATATTAGTGTGAAATTACTCAAATAAGTTAAACTCTTCTGGCTGTAAATAAATTGGAAAACAACAATGTATAGCATATTAATCTAACAGAAACAAAAATTCTAACAGATTCTTGTTATAAGAACGGTCTTATACACCCTTTATACAGGGTCATATAAAATTTCCATTGACCTATATAATTATTCTGTAGGAGATAAGCAGAAACAATAATTGCCATGCTCCACGTATAGGATCTACACTTTCAAGTATTAACTGGAGCTCAGTCTTGAGTGGCGTAAGATCACTAAATGCCAGTGATGGCTTTGTATTTTAAAAAGTCTTAAACAATAAACTGTTAGGTGACCATGTTTACCTGCCAGCTACTCCCATGTACCAACTACCCTGGGCCCCCTTTTCTGACATGTTTTGGGATGGATACTGTTACTTGCCGAGCTTCAAGTGTTCCTTCACTTGCTTGATGGCATCCTTAACTTTGACTTGGAGGACATGATTGAGAAGTACTGGCACCCCGAGAAACCTACCATACCTAAAAGTACAGCCTGACATTAGAACACTGAGAATATGAACACAGTATCGCTTTGTAGCAGATAACAGCATGAGTCTGTACATGCTTCATTTAGATGAATTCCCTCTTTAAAGGAAATCTAAAGTTAGATTTGGTGAAAGTTATAGCTCAATCTCCTCTGTTGGATTCTGGCAACCTCTTAACTTCTATTATTTCTGCCCAGGGGGCTAACAGAAGCTAAATGGGGACGGGGAAGAGGCTGGGCTTGATTATAGACAAAGTTAGGCATCTGAGATGTTAAAGAAAGAATACTCATTCATCTCACAGATGCTCCTCCAACTATGGTGGCTCGGGCCTGAACTTGGATCGTAGGGTAAACGAATGGGGAGTCAGTACGAGCAGTGAGGGACACTGACCAGAAAGACCTGAAGGACTTATACGCAGGCCTTGGCTCTCTCCCAGCATGAGAGCCACTGTAGATGTCCCAGACTACGCTGCTCAGAGAGCTATGTTGTGAGGCAGCCATGTAAGTTATCTCATTTTCCTGAAGGTATGAAGATTTCAACGATTCTTCCTTCTTTTCTTCTGAGTACCACCTATTCCTTCAAAACTCAGAGGGACAAATGAGTTGAAAAGCAGTGAAAGTAAATGCTTTTAATACCACTTCTTCCATCCAAGTCCTTCGTGGGTCCATGTAAAAAGCCTGAGAAACTGTCCTTAAATCCGTAGGACCCTTTATGAATCTGATTTGGGAGAAAAGTGTAACTAAGATATGAGACTCACACTTTGGATTAAACTAATTAAAAACAACCTTATTTACTGAGATATGACTGCGCTAGAAGCTTTTTAAATTCAAAGTAAACCGAGCACATGTGTCTTTATGGGGCAGAATTGGGACAGAAAACAAATCAAGGACAACAATGACACATGTCCCTCAAACATGTACCACAGTGTGACCAGACTCTGCCCACAGGGCCCAGGCTCTGCCATCAGCCAGCCACCAAGGGCTGATCTACTCTGCTCTCAGCAGGGCCATTATGGCAAGCCAAGGAAAGCCCCAGCAAATTATTCTGAGCAACTATGAAGTATCAGAATAGACTGTGAAGTATCATTCTTTATGGTTACAAAAGGTTTTCAGGGAGCAGCACCGTTGACAATGCCTAGCAAATTCTTTTGTTCATTGGAGTTATACTGATGAAGAGATGAGCTCTTATTTTAAAGAAACGTAATCAGGAAGGACTGCTTTAAGTTTTCAACACCATTTGAAATTCCTTCTCCTCACCCTGCAACCTGGATGCTGATAAGGCAGCAGAGAGACATCAAGAGCAAGCCTCTTCCTGAAATCATTCTCAGAAAAAATGGCTCACAACTGATTCCCACGCTCAGAGTTTCAGAGGATGTCAGAGTTGTAAGACCCACAGAAGTTTTATGGGCGAGCCTCCCTAATTCAGCGGTGAGGAAACAGGCCCAGGGCTCAGCGTGACCTGTCCAAGGTCACCAGCTCATCTGTGGCAGAGGCAGAGATGAAGCTGGGCTTGTCACAGTCTGTCCCGTGACACCACCACTGGGGGAGAGTCCACAGTGTGCCTTCCACAGCTCATTGATCCAGAGTGTCGTATTCTGGTTGGACCTCGAACCAGTAAGGAAACTAGGCTGACTTCAAAAGAGAGAAGCAGGCTAAGCTCCCTCAGATACAGGAACAATGTGCTCCAAGGCCCCTCCTCTCAAAACTCACATGCTTTTCCCTATGACAAGAATCAAGACTGAAAGAGACCCTCCTGACACGGCAGGTCACCCATTCCTTCTCCCCAAGCCCACCCTGCACCCCACCTGAACGGTCGCACCCTGAAAGTGACTCACTTGTGGAGGAGGCAGCCCCCCAGCCCCCAGGGGACACACGGGCAGCATCTTCTTGATTCTGTCGCTGCTACACTGGCAGGCGGGGGAGGGGTTCTCCATCGTCCAGTTCCCATTTTGGAAGAGCTCTGTGATGGTCTGGGGGACGGGGGTGGTGGTCCACTCCTCCTCCCCCACCGAGCAGGGCATGTCTCTGCAAAGGGACGTCAAAGGTAGGATCACCCAAGAGGGCCTGGCCCCTCCTATTGCCTCAGAGCACAGGACCAATCAATAACAACTGCAAACGTGCATCTATCCCCTCACCTTTTGGTTATTTGATGCCCCGCTCCCTGCTGCCATAGGCTTGTAAGCTGCAGACTCATTTTACAGTTAGTGGTGATGGAACACAAAGAGGGCTTAAATACTCATATACTGAACTCAAGTCAATCCAATCTACTGCCCATGTCTTCACTCAACAAACATTCACTGAGTAGCTACTATATGCCAGACACTGTTCTGCATATTTGAGAGTCTGGGTGAATAAGAAAAAGTCCCTACCTTCAAGGAGTTTGCAATCCTATAGAGAAATTGGACAGTAAACAAATAATTATATCACTTAGCCAAAAATAAAGCAGTGCATGAGGAGAAGAGTGACTACGCTCCCTGAGAAGGTGATAACTTCTTCCAAGGCATAAACAATTAGGAAAAACAAGCCAGGAAAAGATTTGGGGAGAAAGAACACTATGAGCAAAGGCAATAGAAAGTGTAGGTACAAAGTCCCACAAAAGAAATGAGCTTTTACGTTTAAGGAACAACAGGAAGGCAGTGGGGCTGGAATGTGTTGAGCTGCGAGGGAGCGTGGTGGGAGATGAGGAGAGGGAGGCGGGAGCCACAGGACACAGGCCTGCGAGGAGTCTGCATTTCATGCTCAACGTGCTGAAACCTGGTGGAGAGTGTCAGGATGCACTTTATGTTTCAAAACGAGTAGAGAATTGGGAGGGGCACAGTTAGTAGGGGTCAGAGTTGTTGGTACATGAAGAGCTAGGTTGTCTGCAAGCACCCCAGGTGACCAACGACAAGGCCTTTATGCCTGACTTGAGCTCTAAATTACTGTGTAACCATCAACAAGTCACTTGCCCTCTTGGAGCTTATTTTCACCACTAGCAAAATAAAAGTGTAAAATTACTTCTTTCAACAAAGTATTTCTAGTGTCCCTTTCAGTTTCAAAATTATACAATTTAATGCATTTATTTCTGAGAAATTTATCCTTAAAAAAGTGAAAGATTCCAATGATGCCCCTGGTTCTAATATTCTGGGGGTTCAGTGCAGAAATTAATCTGAGTGATTAATTCTGTGGGAGAGTACTATAATGAGATTCTCTCATTTAATTATTCTTACAACCCTAGGTAGTAGTTTAATTATCACCAATAACAAACAAAGGAACAGAGGCTCAGAGAAACTGAGTAACTTACCCAAGGTTACACAGCCAATAAGTACCAGAACCGGAATTCAAATCCAGGTGTGTATGCTCCAAACTCATATTCTTTATATCACTCACACAGTCTGTTGAGAAGAATCTATGCAGACTCCTTCCCTTGATTTTATAGAGAGACAAGTCACACACAAAGAAGCAGGAATCAGCATGCCATGAATTTCTTACTAAAAGCTATAATACAATGGAGAATTGCCTTTGAAATTATAAGGAAACATTATTTCCAATGTAGAATTTTATGCCCAACCAACATATGAATCAAGAGGTTTGGTAGAATAAAACATTTTTAGAAATTCAAGTCTCGAATAAAAAAGCTACCAAATCCTGGCAACAGGAGGTCCAACACAAGGCAAACGAGATCCCCCAGGGTATCAGTGAGAGGAGATCCCAGAATTACTACCATGCTGTCTTAAAAAACAATTAGCCCACGCTGGAGCAAGAGAACTAAGGACCCCCAGAAGATAATGCCAGAAGATGAAACTAATAAGCTGATTAATGGGTTTAAGCATATTGAGAGGAAATTTATTTAGGCAAAGAATTTGGTGTTTAATAAGTGATGGGTATAATGAAAATAATAGAAACAAATGAAAAAGAAATAGTCACTCTCCTATTAAGATCATAGGTTTAAGCCACAAAGCAGTGGCTTACACTAGAAAAAATTTCTCTTGTAAAAAAGAAGTCCAGAGATAGGCAGTTCAGGGCTCCTAGTATGGTGCTCCATGGTGTCAGAACCTAGGCTGCTTCTCTCTTGTTCTGCCATCTTCAGCATGTGGTTTCTACCTCATAGTCCAAGAACTCAAGCCATTACTCCAAATTCCAGCAAGTAGAAATAAGAAAGAAACAAAGAGGGCGAGAACCGCTCCTGCACTGCTTTAAGACCACTTACAGTAGGTCATAAATGCATTAACACATCCCACTGGCCAGGACTTAGTCACATGGCTGCACCAAGCTGCAAGGGTTCTATTGCTAATTTTCAAAAAAAGTGGGGTGGGAGAAGAATGGCTGTTGGGAAATAGCTAGCAGTCTCTGCTACCTCCCTCCAGCACTTTCTATTCTTCATATCCTACTTGTTTTTACTCATCATATTTATTAAGCCTTGACATATTTTTCCTTCATTTGTTTTTGTTTCCACTAACCTAGAAGCTCCAAGAGAACACGAACTTTGACTTTTGTTCACCTCTGCACCCCAGTTTTTGGAAAAGTGCCTGAAGCATAAAGGAGTTTAATTAATATGGGTTGAATGAGGGAATGAATTGTTAATTCTAGGGGGGAAAAGCCTCAGAAAATAAACATAAGGATCCAGTCCAGGCACAGATGATGCTTTTTTGTCTTGCTTGGTTAGATATTGACGCCCATCCACTAGAAAAACTGACTCATCACCCTCTGGAATTACTAACTTTAAAAAGCCTCCCTTCCTCTCAACAGATGATTCAAAAGTCTTTGCAAAGGCACAAACAATACAACCACAGACAATAGCCTTGTAATAATTCCCTAGTCTTAACAGTATAAGCAATATTACTTCAATGTGTGCATGAATGTAATGATTGTGTAATTGGATTTAGTTAGTGTATTTATATGTTTAGAAGGTAATGTAATTAGTAATTATGTAAACATCAATATAATCAAATTAATAACGTTACAATTAACTATTCTTAATGTAAGCATTATCAGATGCAGGAAAGGAAGTGTATTTTGGGGTAGTGGTATGTAACAGACCTAAATCCTCATTTTCCAAGCAACAGACACTATCTATAACTGAAAATATCAAGAAACACCAGAAAAGGCATATAGTGACATTTACATAATAATAAACAAGCTCTACAAGAAACAGCTGAAAATGTTGAAAGTTAACTACTCTGGGGACCAATTTCAGGACTAAGAAGGACAAGATCAGAGGTCTGCTGTTTTGCTTTTAAGGTTTAAAAACTATTTGATTCAAACTATATATATTTAAATTTGAATTTTCGAATCTAGTTCGGGGCCCCCATTCCTCTGAGCTCCTGAGAAATACAATCATTATTAGGAGCCTTACAACGTCATACTGGGGGTGGCAATAGGGAGAGAAAATGCACTTAATGAACAAAAGGGAAGAATCACTAGTCTTTAGCTACACGTGAATCACCCGACTAAAACTGACCGCTGCAAACACGTCCGCGATTTAAAATGCAAAGCATGACGCACACACGCATCCATACTGCCTTCCCAATGATCAGACACACTCTCATTCTACACACGAACTTTTACTGATTGTATGCAAGAGCTCTTGGAGATGAGGCGATGTGTCCAGACAGGTGGTACAGGAACGACCTCAGCATTCAGCTAATTCTAATATCACTCTTGTCGATGGGGGTGAGAACGTTTGGGGAAACAAAGGAGCCAGGAAGGGCGAAAGGTGACACCAAAAGGCGTCTGGAGCCGGCCCCGGGCGGACGCCTTACGCACTGGGCTCTCCGGCCGCGCCCCAACCCCGGGCGTGAGGCGGAGCTGACCCGCGGATCCCCGCCCCGAGCCTGCGTCCTGCAGTTGTGCAGGTGTCGCTCCCTGCTAGTCGGGAAGCCACAGGAGGAGGAGTTTAAGGAAGAATCCCGGCCGCGTCCCTTCTCGGCGTTCGAAGCCGCGCCATGCTTGCCCTCGGAAAGAGCCTGACTAAGGTTCTGGCCGCTCGGACCCTGGCGCCTCAGGTACCCGCCCCGGGGACGCGCCCAAAATGATCCCTGGGAGAGGGAAGGGGAGGGCCCGGGAGGCGCACCACCCGACTCGCGCTCTCTGACCTGGGAGCCTTGTGCTGCTGCCTACTTGTAGAGCAAGTCCCAGCACCTGGAAGCGAGGACCCTGGAGCGCGCAGGAGAAAGGGTGCCCTTAGGGGAAGACCGGCTGCTTGTGTCGCCTACGGCCGGCTCGGGAACAACCATGGATGGGGGGCTTTTCTAGCCTGGGTGCCCGGCGGCCCTGAGGCCACCCCTGAAACGCCAGCTGCTGCGTTCTTGCTGCCCCACGCCTTTGGGCTCGCCGCGCTCGTCCCTGTGCCAGGCGCTGGTCCAGCCTCTTCTACTGACTTTTGACAAGCCACAAGCCTCTCTAGACTGAAGGGTGAAGGAGAAAAAGGTCAACCTGACGCTAGCAAGAGAACGGGCCTCCCCCTTATACATGAACTAAAACTTCTGAGCATTTTGCAGAGAACCTCAGAGAGGGGCCCAGGGTACAGGTGGTGCAGCATCTGCCCAGCTGCCACTGTCTCCTGCAGTCTGTGCCCAAGTCACGCAGGGTCGGGAACTTCCTAGAAAATATGATGATGACAACCTCATTAAAGTTAAATGAGAAACGATGAATTGGGAGATTGGCATTGACATATAAAAAATAATAAGAATTAAATAAATTTAAAAAGTTAAATGAGAAAGGTACAAAATAGATTTTTGTGATTCGTCCCTAACTGTCGTGGATTGTCCTGTTTTGTGAATCTAAGCTAGAGATGTTTTGTTGTTGTCTTTTGATGTTTAGGTTTGTACTCCTTTCTCAAGCAATAGGACAGGAAGGGGATTTACATAGAGACTGACTTCCTGTAAAGACTAAAGAGGAGCCATAATGGCCCCATCACTCAAGATTAGCGATACAACCTTTATCCTGAGTCTCTCTACCGGGGCAGGGCCAAAATTATTCCTTACTTTATCCTGAACTTTGACTTTACTAAATGTCGATCAAATGCTCTCTTATAGGTGACTTGGAAGTTATTGCTGCTGAAAATGAGCCCTGACATGAATATAAGGGAGCTTGAAGTACTCATGATTCTTCTCCCAGCACACTTCTAGTTTCTGCCCTGCAACAAAAGTCACTTCCCCCCAGCACACACATTCTTATCTGAACTGCCGTTTAAGCTTTCCCTGGGCTTCCTTTGCTACTTGTTTCTTTCTCTTGTGAAAGATAACAAAATTATGTGCCTTGACCGCATACTTGTTTGTTTCCAGGTATCAGTACAAATTCCTGAAAAATCAACCGAAAAAGCAACTGTTACAAATACCCACTGGCTCATTTTCTGATATATATTATTTACCATACTTATTAAACTATTATACCAGGCAGTTGTGTAATATTGTCTTATTAGAATTTGGTTAAAATGACACAAAAAAACCTGTCCACCAAAAGTAGGCGTAGCTGCAGTTGTTTCTGGTGGGAATACCTGCTTTCATTGTAAGCTTAGACACTTGGGCAATAGGAATATAACTCAGAGGGGACATGAGTGGAATGAACTCAAGTAGCTAATTATAAATATGACATTATGCACAATTAAATCACATACATAGGCAATTGTGTGTTATAACCAAAAATATGTCAGAGAAAGGAGCCTACTGGTTTCATTTGACATACCAGCTGGTCAACATAAGCCCCAAATTTGTCCATAGCTTTGTTTGTACCAACATTTGTATTAGATAATTCTGATTAATCAGCTTCAGGAATTAGCACATGATATCCAAAACTACAATAACATGAAATTGTAAACACAAATGCCATATGAGTGTGTGCGTATACACGTGTGCATATACATATTTACATACACACACATTTGCATTCACAGGGCATAATTTCTGGCAGGTAATTTCCTACCTAAAGTTAAGTTCACTAAGACTCAGAAGATTAAACATAGCAAAAATTTATATAGTGACCGTACCTCTAATACAAAAAGAACTAATGGTTCTTAAAGGATATTTCCATCAACCTAGTTAATTGGATGGATTAAATGCCCTTCTCACACTGCATCTATAATTAAACCTAATAATGATTCAGTTCTGACCTGTTGATTTTCCTTTATAGAATTCATACAGTCTACCACCATGTTATAGTGCAATTTAATAGATTATGGATTCCCTTTAACATTAGTTACATCCCAGTTCTATTACTTACCAGTGATGTACTTCATTGAATTTGGAAAATACTTTGACCTGAACTGAAACTTAACATTTTTTAAAAAAACCTAAAGAAGATCTTTCTGCAAGTAAACGTATTTCCATCATTACTGCCAGAACACCTGTATATTTTATAAAGTTCATTTAAATATATAACTGTAACACATATAGTATTGACTAAAGATAAAATATTGGATAAATAAGGTAAACCATTTGTAATTAATTAGAATCCTAGTTGTAGTTCTTGGATAAAGGACTCTCATTAAGACCCTAGTGCCTTCTTATGATTAACTTTTCATGAAAAGGTGGCTAAGGCACCCCTGCTAGGAAGCAGTAGCTGTATATTCAGCACACTTAAGAGTACTTATCTTTATTAACATCTCTCAGCAAATTCTAAGGAGAGATGACAACAGAGGTACAAACATGGAGTATGAGTCTAATGAGTGTCCCTTCTTTGCAGATTCAGATTTGGTTGTAACATGATACTATAAGCCTTAAGGTCCCCAAATACTTAAATTTGCCTTATGTTTCTTCAGGTGTGTTCATCTTTTGCTACAGGCCCCAGACAATACGATGGAACATTCTATGAGTTTCGTACTTGTTGCGTTAAACCTTCAAAGATGAATGAGTTTCTGGAAAATGTTAAGAAAAACATACATCTTCAGACAGCTCACTCTGAACTGGTTGGATTCTGGAGTGTAGAACTTGGAGGCAGGATCAATAAAGTGTTTCATATTTGGAAGTATGGTATGATTTTTCCAGCTTAAGTATTCAGTATAGATTTTCACTCTTTTAAATGTTACATGACACTTACCTCTTGGGTCTATGTTACTATAAATACACGCAGGTTAAATTCAACTTTTAAAGAGAGGAACAACAAATACAACAACAACAAAAAATGAATTCAGTGATTACTCCTCCCACTGGTGCCTCTAACAACTTTTGCCCAAATTCCTATGTCTCATCTTTGGGAAAGTGTGACATCTCATATTTCAAATCATGAAATTGTGAACTAGCCTTTAATGCTCAGAAAGAACACAGAATGGTTCACTGTACAGATCATTTATGAAAAATTTTAAGCATTGACTGCAAGAGCCCAAGTGGGTAGAGATCATAAAAGGGAGAGTTATTTTTTCTTATTGTTGAATCTGCAACTGGATATCAGGATGTTAGTAGAAACAATTCAATATTTCTAATTTAGGTTAGTTGAGGTTCATGGGGATAATAGTTAACTTCCAGGCCTCACCCAACTCAGATTGAATAATTTGTTAAATTTAGGGAACCACTTTTGTTAGTATACCCCAAGGTTTCAGGGAATTCACTATCATTATGCTGCTCTAGGGAAGTAAAGGCAAAGGAATTAGAATTCTCCCCATATTGAAGTTGACTTACTGCTGGTTTAGTAGACAACGAAGAACAGGTTACAGGAATCCCCAGATTGTTACTCCAGTGTCTAATCTTTCTGAAGTCCACATAGGACTTGATGATATCCAGAGAACTTTTTTTTTTTTTCCAGAGAACTTTTAATAATTTCATTTAGTGTCTGGTCATCAAAGTTAAGAGTCATAATAGTGTCCAAAGTTAATATTCATCACATTATTGTGAAAAGTGCTCATTCTATATTTAACATGGCCATAGTTTAGAGGATTTCCCTGTTGTAATAGGACAAACCCCATTAAAACACAATTTATGCTTTAATGTGCAACAAGGAGAATTATGTCCCATTAAGAAAATTACTAGTAAGATCGTGATATAACTTACTTAAGCTCTAAGATAGATGTTATTCCTTATCTCTAGCATAAACCATAGAAAACTCTTTTACCATTAACCTTAGGCCCTAATAATAAATATAGTACTAGGCCTATATGTTATTAAATGTATATACCTGTTTGGGTAACAAACAGAAGAGAAACAGTACTGGGTAAAAAGAATGGTGTCAATAAGTAAGAATTAGCACTGTTTCTTTGGAAGCTGTTTGTTCAAAGAGGCTGAAAAAGCAAATCTTAATTTCATTTATGTTAAATTTAATTCAGTTGTACCTTGACCTGACTACCCACCACCAGCACTACCGAAGAAACAGTCTAACTAACACTATAACTTAAATGCCTCAAGTAATAAGAATAAATAATATATATGGAGTACTCACTTGGTGCCAAACATTGTTCTAAGCTCCTTTCATGTACCAATTCTTTCAATCCTCACAACAGCCCTGGAGGTAGACACTATATCATTATCCCTATTTCACAGAATAAGAGACAGGCACAGAATGATTCAATAACTTACCTAAGTCTCACAACTACCTACTAAATGGTAGCACCTATGAAGCCCATTACTATATGACATCATTGGTTGTTTACATTGCCACTCCCCTTTTAGACCATGAGCAACTAACTACTTATGTTGGTATCTCTAGTGATATAACATATTGTCCTTATGTGGCCTCAATAAACATTTGCTAAATTGAATGAAACCCAGAAATAGTACAGGTGATTTTATTTTTTTATTGATGTATAGTTGATATACAATATTATATATGTTAAAGGTGTACAGGTGATTTTAAATCAAAAAGTTTTATTTTTCTTACTCCTGTTATTCCCATAGACAATTTTGCTCATCAAACTGAAGTTCGGAAAGCCTTGGCCAATGATAAGGAATGGCGAGAACAATTACTCATTCCAATTATGGGTCTTACTGATAAACAAGAGAGTGAAATTACTTATCTGGTGCCATGGTGCAAATTAGAAAAACCTCCCAAAGAAGGTAAGTTCGTCTCTCTAAATTACACTGAATTTTAATGAAGAACATACTGAAGATTTTAAGCTATAAAAACTAAAGTTCCGTAGGAGAAAGTAATCCTTTGTTTTTATATCGGAATATATTGTGATTATAGAGATAAAAATGAATTTGAGCTCTTTGCTTACAATTAAAACAATGAGCATTAAATAATGATTTTTTTTCCAATTTGGAAAAACTTAAAGTTTAGGTATGAATATGAAAAGTTTACATGGGAAGAAAGGTTGAGAAGTTGGGGATCTAGAACACAGAACACATGTATAGGTAGGTAAAGGGAAATGTATGATATTTTCTCATAACTTAGTATTTTTTTTTACACAAATTACAGTTAATCTAAAAACAGTAAGTGTATCTTTGCTTGTAAAACTGGGGGGGATGGATTAATTTAAACTGTTAGCTGAATTACTGTAGTTTCACTTGTTTTCCTCTTATTCCTCAGTTTGAAAATAATTATTAAAGATTTATCTTCTTGCTGATTTCACTTTCTTACTGACTTAAGGGAAATATTTACCTCAACCTAATTTTAAACAAAAGGCAGACTTTTTAAAAGCATAAGCTAATTTAAGTTTTCTTTCCCCCATAATCCCAACTTCATAGTGTATCTTAGATGACAAGAGATTTGAAACGTCTTATTTGAATCCTATCCACCTGGACCTCCCCTCAGCCTTCAGCACTGGCTACATGAACTTAGTGGCTCCTAGAACAGTGTCACATCTTGGTTATCTGCCTCTATGTTGTTTATAATTCTTTAGTTGCTTTGTACTTTTTTTCCTTTTACTTCTCAAATCTACTTGTTCCCTAGTTTCTTTTTTTCTACCTGCTCCATACTTCTGACCAGAAAGTAGACTGATTTTCAAGTGTTTACCTGGATATTTAGGAACAATAAAACCACCTTCTTCATCTTTTTTCCCGTCAAAATCTCACATATCACTTTGGGTCCTTTGTTTGCCGGCTGTTCCTGTTAGAAATGGAAACCTGTAGGGGGAAATTATACAAACAAAAAAGTGTTTCCTCTCAGAATTGGAAAGAAGGAAATATATGAGATCAGAAAATACTTTTCTTATTCATTTCTTACCTAGAATTAGACTCAGGCAGCTCAAAAATCCTAATCCTATCATAAATTCTCAGTATTTGTTTAAATGACTAATTTTATAGATTAAAAATCATTCTGATAATAGCTTAATATAGCTTCCTTTTTCTTTGTTCTCTATGATAAGCTTAATAACTCACCCTTAAACATGGAGACTTTCTAAATATAAAAGCTAGGAAAAATGCAAGAAATGCAAAGAAATCATAAATATGTGTACATAAACATTTTTATGTTTGACCCTCCAAATCTGTATATGTAGATTAGCCTTCCACTGGAACCATGCTAACCTGATGAGAAATTTCTTGAATATCTTTTATAATTTATTTTCTCCCTATTCCAGGAGTCTACGAGCTGGTAACTTTTCAGATGAAACCTGGTGGGCCAGCTCTGTGGGGTGACGCATTTAAAAGAGCAATTAATGCCCATGTCGATCTAGGCTACTCAAAACTAATTGGAGTTTTCCATACAGAATATGGAGCACTCAACAGAGGTACAGTGGTCCATTTCTTCTATGAAATTTAAAGTGTACTGGTGACTTACTAAGTTCCTCCAGTATTTTGTCACTGTTTTTGATTATGCCATGTATTTCATTTTTATTGCCAGATATTTAGGGTTTTTTGTCATTTTAAGGGTTGAAAATACCTGTTTTACGTAATATTTATTTAGGATGTTAACCACTTATGAAGGCTTTTCCAAATGTTGCACTGCTGTTTTCCATGATACATCAAAATGATAAAATTAAAAAGCTGCAAGGAGGCTAAGAAAAATCTGTTCTTCATCTTTTTTTTCCTCTAAATATATTTTTATTGATTTTTAAAAATAACGTTACTTGGGATAGAGTGTTTGTCTCTGAATGAAAAAGTAATACATATTTTTACAGAGACTAAATATCATGGCCATGACCAAAGGTGGAAAAAAACCATTTTCCACTACTTAGAGATAATACTGTTAACATTTTGGTCTTTCTATTCCTGTGCCATTCATATATATGTAGGTGAATGTATATATGTGTATACATATATATTCATATTCATATATATGCTAGAAATAATGCATATGCATGATTAATGACTTCCTAACACTCCACTGAGAGTAACATATGGCAGACAGATAGTGCATATCTTTACTTAATAAACACCTATTTGAGGCTTTTAACGTTAAATTTTAAAGTTACTGCAATCTGAATTTCACAGAGTTTTTTGTGGCAAACTCTAGAAAATGCATGTATAGTTCATCTGGAAGGATGAATGACCAAGAATAGCTAATTCATTATTTCCATCTGCCTCCTCAACTTCCTTACTTGAATGTCCAGTGGACATCTCAAACCTAACATATTCAAAACTGAGCGTCTGATCTTTACCCAGAAATTTAACTTCTAGTAATACATCCTAAGAAAAGAATCCGAATATACAGAAAAAAATATTTTCAAGCCGGAAAATATACGAAGAGGAGAAAAATAATGAAAATTATTAGATGTCTATCTCATACCACATGCTAAAACAAAATTCAAATGGATTATAGATTTTAATGTAGAAGAAAAGAAGTCATAAAATTACTAAAATAAAATATAGATGCTTTTTTTTTTTGGCTGTATCAGGTCTTAGTTGCGGCACACGGGCTCTTCGTTGCAGTGCGCAGGCTTAGTTGCCCCACGGCATGTGGGATCTTAATTCCCCGACTAGGGATCGAACCTGCGTCCCCTGCATTGGAAGGTGAATTCGTTATCACTGGACCACAAGGGAGGTCCCCCTAGATGCTTTTTTACAATAATATGGATGAGAACTATATTTCTAAAGCAAAAAACAAATGAAAACAATGAAGGCAAAAAAATCAAGTGATGAATTTTTTATAAAAAGGCTCAATCTTTCTGCATGCCCCAAGACACCAGAAATGAAATTCAAAAGCAAAAAGAAATGTAAAAACATATGCAAAGGTAGATGTACAGATGACTACTAAATACAAATTTAGGAAGATGTAGATTAAGACTATGAGGAGATGCCATTTTCACCAAATAAAGACATACTTATATAGATATAGTACCAGGGAAGCTGGGAAAAAATAAGTACCCCTACTGTGTAGCATATACTGGCTTAATAATTCCCCACCATGAAATTCGGCAATATAAATGAAAAGCCTTAATTTTAAAATTATTTTTGCCAGTATTCTAGGAAATATGCATAGCTGTATAGGTGTGTTCAGTTACACAGGAAGGAAATTTGAAAGACTATATAGTGGTCACTTGAATGATGAAAATAATTTTTAAGTGGTATTTTAATTTTTATAATGAACATAATATAACTTTTATAAGAAAAAACTGAAAATGAGTAGGCACACTTTTTAATCTTAAATTCATTCTCAGTGGAGAAAAGGGAATAGTAATATGCTGAGTATAAATCAGTGCATCATCTCTGGACAACATATAGTATGTACACTGTACCTATATAAGATATTCCCTTTGGTTCTCTCAATTTTAATTTTAGGAGTTTACATTGAGGAAATAATGAGATCCAGACTGGTTGGGTTTGAATCCCAGCTCCACCGCTTACTAACTTTGTGACTTGGAGTGAGTTACTTAACCTTTCTGTGCCTTACGTTGCTCATTGATAAAATAATGATAATCATAACCTACCGCCTAGGATTCTTGTGAAGACTAAATGAGTTAATACATGCAAAACGCTTAAAGCCAGGCCTAGCACATAGGAAGCACCCAATAAATGTAAGTAGTGATTTGACTTTGACATTGTTATTTTTATAAATATACATGATAGGTGCTGCTCTAAGGAAGTTTTTGTCAGCATTGTTTACAATAAGGAAACTTTAGAAACAATGTAGTATGACACTATGTATATATTTGTAATACACAAACAGACACACATATACATCATATACATCATGCGTCTCATATAAGCATAAACATATATGCTGTGTGTCTTTAAATACATAAAAATGTAAAAATACATACATATATACATAAATATGGAAAAGATAAACCAAAATAGCAAAGTGGTGAATTCTGGGTGGTAGGATTAGAAACTATTCCTGCTTTCTCTTTTTATTTATTTGCGTTTTCCAAAATCTATACAGCCAACATGCATTACATTGTCATTATTTTAAAATTTTTAAATAATTTAAGTAAAAGAACATTTATTTCAGTATTTTGTAGAATACCACACTATTTTGAATGATATAAATAATCAACAATAAGGGGCTGGTATAAAAAGTTGTTACATCTATGGGGCAGAATTCACATGTTAAAGATTAACAGCATTGTCATAGAAACTTCTCATTGTTGACTTTTTTAAATCATTTACAAAGTATAATATACAGTAAGACCCTAATTTTATATTTCTCATCTTTTAAAAGAAATACAATAAATATTAATAAAGGTTTTCTCTGGGTGGTTAAGTTTCAGCTACTTTCAATGTTCTTCTTTGCATCAGCCTAATATTCAGTAGTGAGCATAACTTTTTTATAATCTTGCTTTTTCAAAATAAAGTAAAATCCTTCTGTTTCTTCTTCTATAAAACCAGTTTGACTAATTAATTTATAAATTTCTCTCCCAAATCTTTGACTCCTCTGAAATCTTATCACTAACATACTTAGTGCTACCTTTTTGATAATCACTATTTTGATTTAAAGAATAGGACTTTTAGTTTCTGATTAATGTTTCTATCTTTCTTATTTGAGCAATGCCACAGTCTTTACAATCTATTTCTGGTTTATTTATTTCTGCAGTTCATGTTCTTTGGTGGAACGAGAGTGCGGATAGCCGAGCAGCTGGGAGACACCAGTCTCACGAGGATCCCAGAGTTGTGGCAGCTGGTAAGCTATTTCACTAGGTACGAGTTATTCTTAGAACAAATTTCATTTAGTCAACAACTTTATATACCTTCTTATGAATTTTTTTTTCAGTTCGGGAAAGTGTCAATTACCTAGTGTCTCAGCAAAATATGCTTCTGATTCCTACGTCATATTCACCATTGAAATAGTTTTCCACGGAAATACAAAGCATTGCATGAACTGCCATAAGATGTGTCTGTTAATGGTGCTTAAATTCTTCCAAGAGATTCTCACTTTGATTTGAAGGAGGTGGTAAGCTAATTTGCTATATCCCTTGCATTTTTTAAAAGCTACTCTGTATCCACTGTCACCACCACTTCAGGAAACAGTCTGTTCATTTTCCCCTTGGTATTTCAGTATCTGTCACACATTAAAAATAGTTGCCATTACTACACAGTATCTTGATTTTTCATTTGTTTCAGAATATCTCTTGTTCTCTATTTTGACATCCTCTGCTTTTATACCATTTTCTGACATACAAATGATTGTTACATTTCCATACCTGTGATAGTATAGTTAAATTATATGCATAAACTATCAACCATTTCATCATGTCTTTTTCTGAGATTATAAAAGTTTTTGTTCAGTAAGGTTTTCTATATAATACCAATTGGGATCCATAAAAAAATCCATTAAACGTTTCTTTACTACAGAAAAGTACAGTATCATCTGTGTCATTTATGTTAATAATGGTTTTTACAATAATAATTAATCAATTACTTGCAAAATAATGTTATTAGGTCCTGGTATTAAAGCACATTGATAACTCATTGGTTTATGTGCTTGCAGTGTCTTCATTTACAGTTAATTTTACTAATTTTTACTTCATTTTGGATCACTGTTTAATAAAGATACTTGGTCATCGAATTGGTTTTTTTTAAATTGAAGTATAGTTGATTTTCAGTGTTGTGTTAGGTCATCTATTTGTTTTAATGAGATTTATAATTATGGAAATGTCTGCCCTAATAAAAGCCTATATATACAATCTGATTCTTTCTACTGTGTTTTATATTTTTATCCTCATCTCTGGAGCTATTGTTGTGTTGCCATAAGGTAATGAGACAGTAATAATGTACTGTCTTTACTGTAAATATTGTCACCTCAAGTAAATAGCCTGCTAGTAACCTTACAAGGATTTCTTCAGTACCATCCCAGACATACTAGGATTTTCTTACTAACAACTTTAGTTTTTATTTTAGTTGAGTGCCTCAGCCTTCTTAAACTAGATTTGGCACTTCTAGGCTCTCCTGGTAGCTTGTACTTACAGCTATGTTAGTTTATGTTTCTAACATACTGCAAAAACAATAAATTAGGAATTAGCTATCTATGGGAAAACTGAAAAACAGGAAGCACGGTCACCTCTCACTTACCTGGTCCTCAGGAATCTGAAGGACAGATGAGTTCCTAGTAAGGCAAAGAACACCCTGACTCTGAAGGCTAAAATCTATCAGACATGTTAGAAGCATTGGCTTTAAGTTTTGACTAAGAGTCTTCCACCTCAGTTTTTTGAAAAGTTGTCACTTAGGGAATGAGGTGGTGGTGGTATGAATTGCAGTGTGTGGGAACGGATTTCCTCTGGCGTGAGATCAGCCGTGTGCTTAAGGCCGTGTTTGGTCACATGAAAGTGTACAACTGGGTCTGCCTTTTCCTCTTTCATTCATCTTTGGACTAGCTAGAACATTTCCTGGTGATGGCCAGGGGCCCTTTCATCCGTCCAATCCAGAGCCCTATTGGAGGTTTATAAAGCAGCGGCAGACCAGCATTCTTACCATGTCCTAGACAGAACTGGAGAGCCAGTAGAATGATAGGCTTCACTCCACTGATGAACTACAGGTGCTTCTATTTGCTGACACACCCCTGGATCAGGAACATGACAAAGCTGGCCGGGACAGAGGACATCGCAGAGATGACACAGATGCACATGATTACATCCACTAACGTGTTCTTCTTGCAAAGAGAAAGTCAGTGAGAATCTGAGAGTTCACTGATGCAACTGAGGACTCAATCAAGGCGGACACACACATGCACACACGCAATATCTGAAGAATTGCCCAGGGGAAAATACCTGTTCAATAAATAAAATAAAATTATTTTATTCAGAGTTAAAACATCATTGAGGTAAAAAAATGACAATGCAAATGAAAAACTGATTTCTCTGAGTTCATGAAAAAGTCTGGTACCAAAATGAAACTATTGAAAGAGATCTGAGAAGGAATCTCCTGGCAGTCCAGTGGTTAGGACTCTGCACTTCTGCTGCAGGGGGCCTCGGTTCAAACCCTGGTCGGGGAAGGCCCGGCCCAGAAATAAATAAATAAATGGAATTTAATTTAATTTAATTCAATTTAATTTAATTTAAAAAAGGTCTGAGAGTAGCCTAACGGGGTTCACTTTGGTTCAGTTTTTGACATTATAAGAGCAGCAGCTTGTAAATTCTCACACACACAAAGGACTGCTTTGGTTTGAAAACTTAATAAATGCAGAAATATTAGTTATTTATTAATATATAAATAAAATACGTTAAATTCTTCTGGCTGTAAGTAAACTGGAAAACAACAATGTATAGCATTGTATAGAAAACTTAATAAATGCAGAAATATTAGTTATTTATTAATATATAAATAAAATACGTTAAATTCTTCTGGCTGTAAGTAAACTGGAAAACAACAATGTATAGCATATTAATCTAACAGAAACAAAAATTCTAACAGATTCTTGTTATAAGAACGGTCTTATACACCCATTATACCCATATAGAATTCCTAGTGACCTATACTGATACGCTGTAGGAGATAAGCAGAAACAATAATTGCCATGCTCCACATATAGGAACTACATTTTCAAGTATTAACTGGAGCTCGGTCTTGCCTAATGTAAGATCACTAAGTGCCAGTGATGGCTTTGTATTTAAAAGTCTTAAACAATAAACTGTTAGGTGACCATGTTTACCTGCCAGCTACTCCCATGTACCAGTTACTCACTGAAACATTACTTATAAAATAAACATATGGAAACACTTAAAAATCAATAGGGAAGAAATAACAAAGTTATAGTACAAATGTCCCTTGGTATTTCAGGAGATTGGTTCCAAGACCCCAGCAGATACCAAAATCTGCCATGATCAAGTCCCTTATAGAGAACAGTGTAGTATTTGCATACAGTCTATGCACATCCTCCTTATACTTCATCATCTCTAGAATACTTATAATACCTACTACAATGCAAATGCTATGGAAATAGCTGTACATAGAATGTAAATGCCATGTAAATAGTAGCCTGTGGGCAGCAAATACAAGTTTTTTCCTCTTTGAACTGTCTGGCATTTTTTTTTTAATGTTTTTGATCCGCAGGTGCAGAACCAGCTAAAGCAGAACCCGCAGATACAGGCCAACAGTATACTCAAACACTGGATTATTGGGGAGTATTAAAATGAATGAACCATATCTGAACAACTTACTTTGTTACCTTTGTCTCTTAGTCTCTCCGAGCTTCTAGGTTGCTGTTTTTGTTTTAATCTGTAAAATGGAAATATGAACCTCACAGAGTGAAATGAAAGAGAATAAGAAAGAAAATATTAAGTAAAAGACAATATACACGACAGCTCCTACATGATATCAGGCACATTAGAATCTGATATTCTCTTGTCTGCAAAATAGGTATCACTGATGTTCTCTGAAAGAGACAGGAATAGGATATATGATTTGAGAATAATCAATGTTTATTAGAACCTCTTAAGAAGGAGAAGGTCAGCGAGACAGGAAAGAGGAAAGAATTAACCAACCAAATGAGGGCCTAGCTCTCATTGAAGAGGTAATCACAAACGAGACTCTAGTCACATGAATCTACCAAGAGGTCTCATTCCAGAACACTCACAGGCTCAGGACCCTTATTCAATGAAATATACTTTGAAACAGAATTTATACTAAGGCAGCCTGTAAAATTATGACTTTTCTCTAACTATTTTCAATGTTTATTTTGTGCTGAGTGCGAACTTCCAATGACTCCAAGAGAGTGGGAAAATTGGGAACTGTATTTTTTAATATCCAGTGTCTATATAAGAAGAAAATCATCTTGAATATGAAGACTACTTCAACTAATGTCGTTAGGCTATCTTGCAAAGACAACACAGAATGATTTTCTGAAGGAATTTTAATCTGTGTAGTGTTGATTTTCTATAAACCATGTGTCTGTCAACCTTCATAAGAGATAGAGGGACATGTGAGGTTCAATCATAAAGTGTGTATGGGAAAATCCTAGGCAATATCCTGAAGGACCTAACAAGGGGCAAAAGAGACAGCAGGCCCCATGGGTTTGGACACAGCCTATCAGCCCCTTGCATTAATGCTCTGGCCCGCAATACAATGTTGAGAATAAATAAAGCATAAAAAATTATAAAGACACTGTAAAAGCAATCCATGATGGTCAAGTAAAGCTAAAAGAGATTAAAAAGTGAACTGATTTCTCAACTGATTTAAAATAAATGGTAAACTGAACTGGTTTTAAAATCTGGCTTTAAACCCTGGATGTGCCACTGAGCAGCAGTGAACCTGAGAAAATTACTTCTCTCTCAGAAGTTCACCTTTCTCACTTGGAGATAAGGCTTAACTCACAGTGTTTGGCGGATAATTAAAACCTGTGAGAAAGTGAGTAGGAAATTGTCTCAGCACTTAGCAACGTCTTCCCTCTCTAAGTTACAGTCATGCATTTTACTCTTCACTATCTGGTAAGTACTTTCCCCTTGTAAATTCTCTCTCCCTTTCTGCTGACTAGATGCAGTTGATGATGGGGCTCTAAGGATGGCAGAGCCACAGGGTCGAGAAGCCTGGGTCCTTAATTCACCACAGACAGAAGAGCTGCTTGCCAATTAGGAAAACCCATTTTAGATCTTAAAGAACAAGAAATAAAATCCTACTGTGTTTGAGACATACATTTTGGTGTTGATTTGTTACAGCACTTTAGCCTTTCCTATTTAATACATTCTTGAAAGGCTGAACCACATTCAGGAATACCAGATACAGAGGAAAGTGTCAAAACTAGTCTTAAACAAATTATGTGAATGACTACCAACCAAACACTGAGATATTCAGTATTCTACCCTCCTCAGTCATAGGAAACTGGTAGTAAGGCTTATAACTCACAGATGGAATCCTGGAAGTTTCCTCAGAGGGGTAACTAAGAGAAATGACTTACACATGGTAGCAAATGGGGCAATTTCCCCAGTGATGAAACAGCCCAGTCAGAAAAACCCTACAGTGAAGCCCACTGTTTGACAGCCACCCCTCCAGGTTCTCAAAGAGCTCTCAATTTTTTTTTTTTTTTGTCTCTCTCCAAAAAGGAACTGATAGTCAAGGATCACAAACATAAAAATATTATAGGAAAAACCCTAGTAACAAGAGAGAAAAGGAATCAAACGAAAGAAAATATAATAAAACTTTAAAGAAAAAGAAATAATGCAGGAAAAAGACCTAAAGCAATGACTAAAATAAATACCTGTAATTAATGTCCACAGATATAGAAATACTTAACCCATGAAAAAGAAGAGAATATTATTTTTAAAAATAAAAATAGGGCTTCCCTGGTGGCGCAGTGGTTGAGAGTCCACCTGCCGATGCAGGGGACACGTTCGTGCCCCAGTCCGGGAAGATCCCACATGCCGCGGAGCGGCTAGGCCTGTGAGCCATGGCCGCTGAGCCTGCGCGTCCGGAGCCTGTGCTCCGCAACGGGAGAGGCCACAACAGTGAGAGGCCCGCGTACCGCAAAAATAAATAAATAAATAATAAAAATATTCTGGGTAAGGGATAAAAAAAGAGCTCTTGTAAATAAATACTGTGAAAGTAGGAGTTTAAAATTCAGTAGATAAGTTAGAAGATAAAACTGTGGTACTTAACCCCAGAAAAACCTATACCAAAAAAGTAGAGATGTAAAATAGTAGAAAAAGAAAGTGAGAAGATCAAGTGGAGGCAGAATGTTTGAACAACAGATGTTCCAGAGATTGACAAGAGAAGGAAAAAACTCCAAGAAACACAAACATTTTTCAGGATTGAAGAGTGTCCAGATTAAGAGGGGTCACTGAGTGAGGAACAATGGATGAAAAAAATGCCTACTCCAAGGCATGTAATTGTGAAATTTCAGAGCCCCAGGGAAAACGAAAAAAACATAAAAGATTCCAAAAAGAGAAAGAAAAACAAGTCACATACAAAGAATCAGGAATCAGAACGCTATGAATTTCTTACTAGAAGCTATAATACACTGGAGAATTGCCTTTGAAAATATAAGGAAAAATTATTTCCAATGTAGAATCTGGGTTATATACCCAACCAACATATGAATCAAGAGGGTTGACAAAATAAAACATTTTTAGAGATGCAAGTCTCAAAAGTTTAACTCCCATGCACCCTCTCCAAAATGTAAGAGTAAAAAAAAAAACAAACAAAAAGCTATAAAATCCTGGCAACAGGAGGTCCAACACAAGGTAAATGAGACCCCCAGGATAACAGTGAGAGGAGATCCCAGAATTACTACCATGCTATCTTAGAGAACAATTAGTCCACACTAGAGCAAGAAAACAAAAGACACCCAAAAGACAAGGCCAGAAGATGAAACTGACAAGCTGATTAATGGGTTTAATCATACCGAGAGGAAATTTATTCTTTTGGCAAAGAATTTGGTGATGAATAAGGGATAGGTATAATGAAAATAACAGAAACAAATGAAAAAGAGAAATAAAAGTTACTCTCCTTTTCATTAAGATCATAGGTTTAAGCCACTAGAAAATGATTTCTCAAGTAAAAAAGTTCATACAGGGCTCCTAGTATGGTGCTCCATGGTGTCAGAACCCTGGCTGCTTCTCTCTTGCTCTGCCATCTTCAGCATGTGGTTTCTACCTCATAGTCCAAGAACTCAAGCCATTATATCCACATTCCAGCAGGCAGAAATAAGAAAGAAACAAAGAGGGCAACAACCTAAACTGCTTTAAGACCACTTAGAGTAGGTCATAAATGCATTAACACATCCCACTGGCCAGGACTTAGTCACATGGCTGCACTAAACTGCAAGGGTTCTATTGCTAATTTTCAAAAAAGGTGGGGAGGGAGAAGAATGGCTATTGGGAAATAGCTAGCAGTCTCTGCTACCTCCCTCCAGCACTTTCTATTCTCCATATCCTACTTGTTTTTCCTCATTGTATTTATTAATCCCTAACATATTTTTCCTTCATTTGTTTACCTGTTTCCCCTAACCTGGAAGTTCCAAGAGGACACATACTTTGTCTTTTGTTCACCTCTGCACACCAGTTTTTGTAAAAGTGCCTGAAGCATAAAGGAGTTTAATTAATACAGGTTGAATGAGGGTATGAACTGTGAATTCTAGGGAGAAAAAGTCTAAGAAAATAAACTTAAACATAAAGATCCAGTCCAGGCACAGATGATGCTTTTTTGTCTTGCTTGGTTAGATATGGACGCCCATCAACTTGAAAAACTGACTCACTACCTCTGGAATTACTAACTTTAAAAAGCCTCCCTTCCTCTGAACAGATGATTCAAAAGTCTTTGCAAAGGCACAACCAATACAACCACAGATGAGAGCCCTCTAATAATTCCCTAGCCTTAATAGTATAAGCAATATCACTTCAGTGTGTGCATGAATGTAACTACTGTGTAATTGGGTTTAGTTATGTGTTGTGTGTGTAGTTATGTGTGTAAGAAGGTAACGTAATTAGTGATAAAGGCATAAAGATCAATATAGTGTAAATTTTAACTATTTTAATGTGATTTATCAGATGAGGGAAAGGAAGTGTATTTTGGGTGAATGGTATGTTAACAGACCTATATCCTCAATTTCCAAGCAATAGATACTATCTGTAACTGAAAATATCAAGAAGCACCAGAAAGTGTATATAATTCAGAAAAAGGGAAACAAGCATTAGAAGAAACAGCTGAAAATGTTGAAAGCGGTTACTCTGGGACCAATATCAAGAATAAGAAGCCAAGATCAGAAGTCTGCTGATTTGTTTGTTTAAATTTGAATTTCCATTATCTAGTTCAGTGCCCCCATTCCTCTGAGCAACTAAGAAATACTCTAACAAGGCCATGCTGGAGGTGGCGACAGGGAGAGAGAATGCACTTAATAAAGAAGAGTGAAGGCTCACTGGTCTTTAGCTACATGTAAATCACCCGAGTAAAAATTAACCCCGGCAAACACGTCCACGAGTTAAATGCAAAGCATGACAGGCACGCATCCATACTGCCTTCCCAATGGTCACACAAACTCGCATTCTACACACGAACTTTTACGAAGTGTACGCAGGTGTGCATGGAGATGAGGTGAAATTAACTAATGTCACAGCTGACACTGGGGGTAAGATCTCTTGAGGGAACAAAAGTGCACCGGAAGGTCAGGGCTGACACCGAACGCGCATGGCATGGGCTGGTGGCGGGCGCCTCGCTGACTGGGCTGTCCGCCCCCTCTCCCCCCTCCCCCCGCCCCGCCGCAGTAGGAGGAGCTGAGCCGCCCCGAGCCTGCATCTACCCTTGCGCAGGAGCTGCTCCCTACCAGTAGAGAAGCCACAGAAGGAATTTAAGGAAGAATACCGGCCGCTGCCCTTCGCGGCGCTCGAAGCCGGGCCATGCTTGCCATCCGAAGGAGCCTGACTAGGCTCTGGCCGCTCGTACACTGGCTCTTCCGGTACCTGCTGCCGGGACGTGCCCAAAATGTCTCGTGGGGGAGGGGAGGGGAGGGGACTGCTGGGAGCGTGCTGGCCGCGCATGCGCCTACAGGCCGAAGAGCCCAGGTCTGAGAGCTTGCTGCTGCCGCCTGAGTTCTAGTGCAAGTCCTAGAACCCTCAGGGCAAGGACCCCGGGACAAGCTTGGGGAGGAAGGGTGCCGTTAGGGGAAGACCCACTGCCAGGGTTGCCTCCGGCCGGCTCGCGAACAGCCATGGACGGGGGGGCTTTTGCAGCCTAGGTGCCAGGTAGCCGTGAGGACACCCCCGAAGCGCCAGCTGCTGCGTTCTTGCCGCCCCGCGCTATCGCTGTCTCAGCATTGGGGCCTATGGCAGGCGGTGGTCCAGCTTCTCTTTGATTTGTCCTTTGACAAACCCCTTCAGGCTGAAGGGGGAAGGAGAAAAGGTCAACCAGCAGCTAGCAACAGAACTGGCCTCCCCCTTTTTAACGAAATACGCAACCTCCCAGCATTTTGCAGACAGAGAACATTAAAGAGGGGCCCAGGGTGCCAGTGGTGAAGCATCCTCCCAGCTGCTACTGTCTCCTGAGGTCAGTGCCCAAGTCAGGCAGGTAGGGTAAGGAACCTCACAGTACATAGGATGACAACCTCATTTAAACTTAATGAGAAATGTACAAAATAGACAGCTTTAACTGACGGGAATTGGTCTAATACGCGCATCTAACCAAAGATTTTTCTCCTTTTGTGGTTTAGGTTTGTACTCCTTTCTCAAGCAATAGGACAGGAAGGGGATTTACATAGAGACTGACTTCCTGTAAAGACTAAAGAGGAGCCATAATGGCCCCATCACTCACGATTAGCGAGACAGCCTTTATCCTGAGTCTCTCTACCGGGGCAGGGCCAAAATTATACCTTACAACTTTATCCTGAACTTTGACTTTACTAAATGTCGATCAAATGCTCTCTTATAGGTGACTTGGAAGTTATTGCTGCTGAAAATGAGCCCTGACATGAATATAAGGGAGCTTGAAGTACTCATGATTCTTCTCCCAGCACACTTCTAGTTTCTGCCCTGCAACAAAAATCACTTCCCCCCAGCACACACATTCTTATCTGAACTGCCGTTTAAGCTTTCCCTGGGCTTCCTTTGCTTGTTTCTTTCTCTTGTGAAAGATAACAAAATTATGTGCCTTGACCGCATACTTGTTTGTTTCCAGGTATCAGTACAAATTCCTGAAAAATCAACCGAAAAAGCAACTGTTACAAATACCCACTGGCTCATTTTCTGATATATATTATTTACCATACTTATTAAACTATTATACCAGGCAGTTGTGTAATATTGTCTTATTAGAATTTGGTTAAAATGACACAAAAAAACCTGTCCACCAAAAGTAGGCGTAGCTGCAGTTGTTTCTGGTGGGAATACCTGCTTTCATTGTAAGCTTAGACACTTGGGCAATAGGAATATAACTCAGAGGGGACATGAGTGGAATGAACTCAAGTAGCTAATTATAAATATGACATTATGCACAATTAAATCACATACATAGGCAATTGTGTGTTATAACCAAAAATATGTCAGAGAAAGGAGCCTACTGGTTTCATTTGACATACCAGCTGGTCAACATAAGCCCCAAATTTGTCCATAGCTTTGTTTGTACCAACATTTGTATTAGATAATTTTGATTAATCAGCTTCAGGAATTAGCACATGATATCCAAAACTACAATAACATGAAATTGTAAACACAAATGCCATATGAGTGTGTGCGTATACACGTGTGCATATACATATTTACATACACACACATTTGCATTCACAGGGCATAATTTCTGGCAGGTAATTTCCTACCTGAAGTTAAGTTCACTAAGACTCAGAAGATTAAACACAGCAAAAATTTATATAGTGACCATACCTCTAATACAAAAAGAACTAATGGTTCTTAAGGGATATTTCCATCAACCTTCCATTTGTGTGTGTGTGTGTGTGTGTGTGTGTGTGTGTGTGTGTGTATGAATGACATGAGAAAAAGACCAAAATGTCATATATTTATGTATATGTATGTACATGTATATATATGTGTGTATATGTATATTAGAAATAATGCATATGCATGATTAACAATTACTTCCTAACACTCTAGTCAAGTATACACAGCAAACAGATAATTATACATAACTTAACTTATTTAATAAACACTTATTTGGGCCATTTAACTTTTAAAGTTGAAACTGATTGCAGTCAGAATTTCAGAGCATTTTTTGTGGCAAACTAAAAAAATGTATGTAAAGTTTACCTGGAAGGATAAGTGACTAAGAATAGCTAATAAAATAGTTAAAAGACACATTATATCCATCTGCCTCCTCAACTTCCTTACTTGAATGTCCAGTGGACATCTCACACCTAACATATTCAAAGCTGAGCTTCTGATCTCTACCAAGAAATTTAACTTCTAATAATACATCCTAAGAAAATTATCAGAATATACAGAAAAATTTATTTTCAAATTGGAAAATACATGAATAGGAGAAAAATTATGAAAATTATTAGATGTCCATCTCATACCGTATGCTAAAAAATAAAATTCAAATGGGTTATAGATTTCAATGTAGAAAAAAGTTATAGAATTACTAAAATAAAATATAGATGAATTTATTTAATAATATGAATGACAAGTATATGTCTTAAGCCAAAATAACAAATGAAGAAACAATGAAGGAAAAACAATGAGTTGATGATTTTATTATAAAAAAGCTCAATCTTTCTGCATGCCCCAAAACACCGTAAATGAAATTTAAAAGCAAAGAGAAACATAAAAACTTATGCAAAGGTAGATGTACAGATAACTACTGAATATATATTAAAGAAGATGTAGATTAAGACAATAATGAGAGCCATTTTCACCTAATAAAGACATACTTTTATAAATATAGTACTAAATAGCCTGGGAAAAAATAAGTACCCCTACTGTGTAGGGTACACTGGCTTAACCTTTCCCCTCCACAAAATTTGGCGATATAAATTAAAAGCCTTAATTTTTAAATTATTTTTCCCAGTATTCTAGGAAATATGCGTAGTTGTATAGATGTGTTCAGTTACACAGGAAGGAAATTTGAAAGGATGTAAAACATACAGTGGTCATTTGAATGATGAAATTAATATTAAGTAGTATTTTAATTTTTATAATTGACGTCTATAACTTTTATAAGAAAAAACTGAAAATGAGTAGGCACATTTTTTAATCTTAAGAGAAAAGGGAAGAGTAATATGTGGAGTATAAATCAGTGCATCGTTTCTGGATGACAATTTATAATATGTACACTGTACATATGTAAGTATATATAAGATATTCCCTTTGGTTCTCTCAATTTTCATTTTAAGAGATTATATTGAGGAAATAATGAGATCCAGACTGCCTGGGTTTGAATCCCAGCTCCACCGCTTACTAACTTTGTGACTTGGAGTGAGTTACTTAACCTTTCTGTGCCTTACATTGCTCATTGATAAAATAATGATAATCATAACCTACCGCCTAGGATTCTTGTGAAGACTAAATGAGTTAATACATGCAAAACGTTTAGAGCCAGGCCTAGCACATAGGACGCACCCAATAAATGGAAGTAGTGATTTGTCTTTGACATTGTTATTTCTATAAATATACATGATAGGTGCTGCTCTAAGGAAGTTTTTGTCAGCATTGTATGATAAGGAAACTTTAGAGACAATGTGATATGACCCTATGTATATAATATACTTGCAATACACAAATAGACACACATAAATCATATACATCATGTATCTTATATAAGCATAAACATATATTCTGTGTGTATATAAAAATAAATACATATATACATAAATATGGAAAAGATACACCAAAATTGAAAAGTAGTTATTTCAGGTTGGTAGGATTAGAAATGAGTATTGTTTTCTGTTTTTGTTTATCTGCATTTTCCAAAATCTATACAGCTAACACATATTACTTATAATTATTTTTTAAAAATTTAAATAAGTACAAGAACACTTATTTGAGTATTTTGTAGAATACCACACTATTTTGAATATAACAACAATATATATTTTGAATATAACAACAATAAGGTGTTGGGACCAAAAGTTGCTATATCTATAAGGAGGAATTCACAGAGCCATTAAAAATTAATATCACTGCCAAAGAAAATACTCATTGTTGATTTTTAAAAATCTATTTCTAAGCATAATATACAGCAAGACCCTAATTTTATTTTACTCATATTTTTTGAAGGAAATATACTAAATATTAATATTAAAAGAGGTTTTCTCTAGGTGGTTGAGATTATGGCACTTTTTATATTCTTTGTATCAGCCAAATTTTCAGTAGTAAACACAATTTTTTTATAGTTTTGCTTTTTAAAATAAAAGCCTTCTGTTTCTTCATCTATAAAACCAGTCTGGCTAATTATAACTTTCTCTCCCAAATCTCTGACCCCTCTGAAATCTTATCACTAACATACTTAGTGTTACCTTGTTGATACTCACTATTTTGATTTAAAGAATAGGACTTTCAGTTTCTGATTAATGTTTCTGTCTTTCTTATTTGTAGTAATGCCATAGTTTTTAGAATCTATTTCTGGTTTATTTCTGCAGTTCATGTTCTTTGGTGGAACGAGAGTGCACATGGCCGAGCAGCTGGGAGACATCAGTCTCATGAGCATCCCAGAGTTGTGGCAGCTGGTAGGCTATTTCACTAAGCACAAGTTATTCTTAGAACAAATCTGATTTAGTCAATAACTTTATATACCTTCTTATGAATTTTTTTTCAGTTCGAGAAAGTGTAAATTACCTAGTGTCTCAGAAGAATATGCTTCTGATTCCTATATCATTTTCACTGTTGAAATAGTTTTCCACTGAAAATATGAAGCATCTCATGAACTGCCATAAGATGTGTCTGCTAATGGTTAGCATTTTTAAAGCCATCTCTGTCCATTGTCACTACCGCCACAGGAGAGTTCTGTTCATTTTCCCCTTGGCATTTCAGTATCTATTATACTTTAGAAATATGTAGTCGCCACTACTTCTTGATCTTGATTTTTCATTGGTTTCAGAATATCTCTTCTTCTCTATTTTAACAATATTTTGCTCTATAGCATTTCTTATATTCATATAATGATTTTACCTTTCTGTGACTGACAATATCTTTAAATTATTTATACACAGTGTCTATCTTTTAATCATGTCTGCGTTATCTGAGATTTTTAAAACATTTTTGCCCAGTAAAGTTTATTTTGTGATATCAAATGGAATTCAGAAGAATATTATATCAAATATATTTCTTTACCTTGGGAAAGTACAGTATAACCTGTGTCACCTATTTTAATTATGGTTTTCACATTAATTACTTGTAACTTTCACTTGGAAAATAATTTTTTAAAAACTTCAGAAGACTTGTTTTATATGCTGAAATGTGTTTACAGTTTTATTAATTTTTGTTCATTTTGGATCACTATTTAACGAAGATCCTTGGGACATCTATTTGTTTTAAGGAGATCTTTATGTTTATGGAAATGCTTGCCCTAATAAAAGCCTACATAGCCATTTTGGTTTTTTCTTAATTTGCATTTTATATTTATATTATCGTATCTGGAGCTTTTACTGTGTTACTATAGGATGGTGACACAGTAATAATTTACCAACTTTATTGTAAACGTTATGTTATATCAAGAAAATAGCATGATAGTAATCCCAGAAGGAAGGTTTCTTCAGTACCACCACAGATACGCTAGGGTTTTCCTTGAAACACCTTTAATTTCCATTTTAGTTGTATACCTCTGCTTTCTAAAACTAGGTTTGGTATTTCCAAGCTCTTTTGATAGTCTATATTTTACATTTCTAAGACATATTATAAATTTATAGCTGTATTATTTTACATTTCTAAAACATACTGTAGTCTATATTTATAGTTGTATTATTTTACATTTCTAAAACATATAGTAAATTATGAATTAGTTGTCTAAAGGGAATTTGGAAAACAAGGTACAGTGTGTTAGGCTCCTGATAGAAGAAATGTCTAAAGGATTAAAAAACAAACAAAAAGTCAGAAGGGAAAGGTGAGATGGTGCTCAGGTGCAGCCTATACTATCAACAGGCAAGAAAAGAATCCAAATAGAAGTTTTGTAATCCAGCTATTGTTGTGTTTTCTGTTTCCCTTCAAAGCAGAACTCTCTGTAGAGTTGTGTATACTCACCATCTTCCCTTCCTTACCTCTTATTCTTCCCTGAAACCAATCCAGATAGGCCTGCAGCTTTGCCAGTCTGCTGAAATGATTCTTCTGAAGGTCACCAAGGATCTTTGTTACCAAAATCAATGGTCTTCTGCCGCCTTTACCTTGCTCATCTTCTCAGCCATGTTGGACACAATCGACCACTTCTTACCTTCCCAAATACACTTGATTCTGAGCTTTAATATATGGCATCTTACTCTTAGATTTCCCTCCTCCCAACTGGCCAGTCCCTTTTTTTTCTTTGCTGGTGTGTCTTCTAAATGTGGGTAGCGTCTCAGGCCTCAAGAATATTCTCTCTCTTCCCTCTCTCTAGGTAAGCTCATTCAGTCCAAAGGCTTAAGTACCATATATGTGCCGACGATTCACCCATTTTTATCTTTTTTCCCGTCCTTGCCTCTGAGCTGCAGACTGAAATACTAACTGCCTTTTGAACACAACCATCTACCTAGTCTGGGTCACAAATTAGAAGTCACCTTGATATCTCTCTTTCCCTCATCCCCTTTGCAGCCCATCAGCAAGTCCTGTTGGCTGTATCTCTAAAATAGATCCTCAGCGTTACAATTCCTTCCTATGTCTGTTGCTACCATCCTGGCCCAATCTACTATCCTCTCCTACTTAGCCCCGCTACAGTCCTTTCTCCCCATATAATCAGCAAAGTTCTTTCTGAAGCATAGATCAAGCCACTTCCTTGTTTAAAACTCTCCAGCAGCTCCTTATTGAACTAAGAATAAAATCCAGGTACCTTACACTGGACTACAAGGCTCCACAAGTTCTGGTTCCTGCCATCTCGGATTCCATTGCCTACAACTCCAGAGACACTGGAATTCTCTCCTTGCTCCCCAACTTGCCAAGATTTTCCCACTTGGGGCTTTGGCACCGAGTGTTCTTTCTTCCAGGAACATTCTTCCTACCCACCTTCAAATGTTGGCTCCTGTTCATTTTATTCACATCTGAGCTCATATGTCACTCCGCAGAGGCCTGACACCTCTCCGTGCTTATTGTTACTGTGTTGTATTTTCTTCTTAGCACTTAGTGCTGTCTGAATTTATTACATTTCTTTACCCACACATCTGTTGTGAATATGAATATAACTTCTCCATTGAAATTCAAGTTCATTAGAGCAGGAATTCGGCCTTCTTCAACACTGTATCCCCAGAACCTAGAAGAGTATCTGGCGCATGAGAGAGTTCAAGAAGTATTTGTTACATTATTGCATAATGATGCCAAACTGATTTTATAAGGACGATTTTAACTGATACCCAACTTCACCGCAAGAACCCTCTGCCAGTTACTAGCTGTGTCTCTTTGAACAGTTCCTTATTCTCTGAGTCAGTTTACTCACATGTCAAATGGTACTACTTACCTCATATGGCAGGTTCTGAGGATTAAATAAAATACCTGACAACACAGTTAAACCCCTGAAAAAGGTAGCTAATCTTCTCAAGCTTTTTCTTATTCAATGTATGCATTAGCATTCCAAAGTTTCCAGAGTTTTTTTGAACCTGTAAATGTTTATACAGGCTTTTTTCCTAGATAGAAGAATGTTTTGGTCAAGACTCATGAGTAACATATTATCTTAACTAACTGCCTTTTATTTTTCAGTATTTTTTTTTCTCTCCCTCAATTGTCGTTTTTCACAAACACAATTTTCTGTCATTTCCTTAAAGTGGCTATAATGTGAACTTCAAGGGGGAGAGACATACTTGTGATGCTGATGCTGGGCAGTCAACCAGGCTCAGTCGCAAAGCCACAATCCTCCCGCCCGCAAAGTTCAGATCCACACCTTAGCAAAGGACTGCTCACTACACGTCACGGCCATCAAGAGGTCACAAGCAGAGCCACGACTCCACTGTGCTGCCTGAGAGGGCCTGTTTGACAGGGCTTCTTCAAGGACCGAGATTAGCAGTCAGTCTCAGAAACAATGCTTGTGAGCTATGACAAATGCACCCACGTATCATAGCACTACATAATCTTGGGTGCAGACTGCACAGCACTTCTTACAGAAGAAAGCGAAGGCCCCTCCAACATTAGTATCGTTTCTCCTCCCACGTTTGCCTATTTTCCTGCATGCTCACTCTTGCCAGCACCTTGCGGGTACACCTGCCATACTGTGTCCTTGTATTTTGGTTGAATAAACAAAAGAGCACTGAAGGCTGCCTTTGAGCTTCCTCAGTGCCAAATGAAGTAATGAGGTTTTTATTAAATGGCTTAGCTACAGAGTATTTGCAGAGATCTCTACAGCTTCATCATCATTAAGCAAAATAAGTTTATCTAAAACCTCATAAACTTAGTATCAGTTACTACCAAAACTGAACCATGAAAGTGCGAAACACCCTTTATTTTCAAGTAGTCCCCTCGATTTTCTTTTGTGATTAACAGGACATTTAGCTTTTTCTAAATTTCTACTTTTGGTCCAAGCGCCTTCCCTTCTATAAGCAGACATTTCTTACTTCTGTAATGACTTTATAAGCTCCAACAGTAGGTGGTGCTATGAATGCACGAAAATAAATAAGTACAGACCACAACAGAACTGTCACAGGTTTATTTCGTGACTTATTACAACATAGAAATATGCCTTTTTAATACTTCATATAAAGTTATTGACAATACAAAATTTTTTTCTTTTTTTTCTTTTAATGAAAATGATTTAACTTAGAAATCTATTGTGAAACTTTTGTCTAGTTTTGCAATTCTCAGATATTCCAGTGCAAAAATAGATCCCATTACAGACAGCATAAAGTGCTTGGAATGAAGGGCCAATGATAAAGAAAAAGCACAAAAACATAGCTTCATCGTAGGGTATAAGACAGGAGAACAGAATACTTAAACCTTATGGAAGGTTAAACATTCTATAAAAAGGGATGCAACAATTCTGAAGAGAATTAGAACAACATGACTATAGCACTATATTATTACTAGTAAATAGTAACAAGGGTAGAAATTAATATCTCAGCGTCAAAGTGGTTCAAGATAATATGACACATGGCTCTTTGGAAAAAATTTTTACCTGATATATACAACCACGAGAAGAAAACAGACACATCCCTTTAGTCAATGATTAGTATACAGTGAATGCTGTGCAACATTTAATAGTCACAATGCATATGCCTTCAGTACAGATATTGAAATACAGTAGTTTGAGGTTTGGTTATTTGGTTTTTAACAATGACCTATGCTGGGCGTTTACCTATAGAGGGCTCGTTATTGTTTTCTTTTGTATTTTTCATATTCACAGTTAATAAGGTTTAAGGTGTCCAAAAGAAGCAAAAGCCGAAATCTTTAAACACTTTTGAAAATTTCTGAAACTCACATGGTTACATTTCCACAGGGATTATATAGAAATTTTACCTGACTGAGCAGAGAGTTGTAAAAATTTCTACTATAATTAGGCTTACACAGAAAAATTTAAAAGACTGCTGTTTGGATAGTCTAAAAGGTAACAATATTAATGAAGTAGATGGGTAGCTGTAGACTTTTTCTAGCTTAAGAGAACCTTTAAATCTATATTGAAATGTTGCATTTTTTTAAAAGTAGTTCACAGTGTCTTTTGATATTTTAAAACACGGTCTTGAAGTAATCAAATAAAGGAGCTACTCATGGTTTTAATATAATACAGAATTAGAACATGATTCTAGTGAAATGGGAAAACAGAAGCTTGATTTTGAAAAATATTGAACAAGGAGAAACAATTATTCTATAAATTTCATATCATTAAAGATAGCATAAAATATGAGCTCATGCCAATAGTTATTGGAAAAATGCCTCCATTGCTTGCTTATCATTTTAGAAAATATCGGCATTCATTTCTTTTTTTTTTTTTTTTAAGATTTTTTGATGTGGGCCATTTTTAAGTCTTTATTGAATTTGTTACAATATTGCTTCTGTTTTATGTTTTGGTTTTTTGTCCGTGAGGCCTGTGGGATCTTGGCTCCCCAACCAGGGATCGAACCTGCACCCCCTGCATTGGAAGGTAAAGTCTTAACCACTGGACCAGGGAAGTCCCCTAAAGGTCATTTTCTTTTTCCAAGCAACAAGTTGCATGATAACATACAGTAAATTTTAAAAGAAAAAATACAGATTTGGATAGATCTGAAATCTTGTACCTTTAGAGTTAATATCTAAATTTTTTTAAAGGAGAAGACATTAGTCATGATATTGAAAGATGACTTTACCAGATAGTATTTCTCTCATAATTTTGTTGCCTCAAGACAGATGACATTAAGCATTAGTGCAATATTATTTTTAACAAGTATTTACTGACTAAAAAAATTAAACTGGGTTAGAAAAGTCTGAGATAATCTTCACGTGGGGGCATTTGCTGTTTTCTGGTTTTTTTTGTTTTTTTCATGATAGGTTAGTGATTGAAGAGATGACAAATCTGAGATTGTCAGAATGGGGTATCTGAGATTTTCAAAGTCAATTATTCGAAGGTACTAAATGCCATAAGCACAGTTTTATGTTATTCAACAAGCTTTGAAGCCAGCTGTCTTCTCTGTGAAAGTATTCGTTATATAGTCTTGTGATCCTTATGACATTTAAACTTTCTTGGCTTTTGCATTGTTGCTATTTTCAAAAAGTGGGCTGCCCAATATTCTTTCAGTGGGTTCCCACAACCACAACAAAACTTGTATTTGTAAACCAGTTAGCTGACAAACATGGCACAGGAAATCTACTGAGACTTAATATCTCCTCACTGCATCCATCCATACTCAGTTATAACATACACTCAAAAAATACTTGATTAATGCACTGATACTAAAAGTATTCTAAACGATCTTAAAGAAACTTAAATACAATGTTGTCATGAGATCTTGGCCATCACACTGTTTTCTAGTCACTAGGCATTAGATGATCCATTCGCAAACTTACATGAAAAAATAAAGCTAGCGCGGCAGTGTGGCCATACTCCTCTGTGCCACAGGGTTCTACAAAGAGGCCATTCTAAGGTTTCAGAAGTCACTGACAGAACTTACAATTCCAAATAACATTAAAAGTACAAAGATTTTTCTCAAAATACAACTCCATCTTTTCATATTCTAGATTAATCCAAAAAGCCAGAAATAATACTATGCTTGTATCAAGCAACAAGATCTTGAGATGCACTGTACCGTGTTAGCAGACAATCAGGACAAATGGACACAGGCCTCCCTTGGTTTGAACGCATCATCCTCTTCATCCCATGCCCTGGCTTCCACAGCCTGCGGCCCCAACAATGCGGTTGCTGATTCTTTGCTTCTTAACCAGGATCTAAGTATACTTAAAGAGTCCCAGAAAGACAGCCTCGGAGACTCATGGTTCCAAGCAAGGATAACAACGAAACCAAGTCTCACTCTTGCATGTTACCATGCAATTTGCATGTTGCAATTTGCAAGTCACCACCATCAGAGCAGCTCATCAAAGAGGGAATCAAAGCAGGACTTTCCCCACACATGGAACCATTCTGTCACCTGATATTTGATGATGTCAACAGACTCTGAGTAGAGCAGCTTTCACAAAAGTGTGTATGACACACCATGGTGCTTCGGGCTTTCTGAGCAACTTGGCATTAGTAATTCCGGCGCACTCATTGCCGGCACTGGCTGTGTCACCGGGAAACCAGTCTCCTGGCTTGGCACGGCTTAATGAATGAGGATGCCTTTTGATTTTGATAAACAATCACTGGCCATGATTACTTGATGAATTATTGTTGCAACCCCAGTTAGAATACAAAGGAACAAAAAAGTATGTCAAACCCATATGTCCACTGGGTTCCATACTAGAGTTTCACATAAGTATAAGGTAATAAACTAAATTCAAGTCTTTCTCACTCGAGAGCCATACGAGACATAGGCTACAAAGGCACTGCCCTTGTAATGGAATTTTGTTTTCATTGCATTGAATTGCATTGCATTGAATAGTATCAGTACAGTATCCAGTTTACCTCTTCCCACAAAATCTTCCAGCTCTTCCCTCTGGAACACTTCACATAGTGCAAAGGAAGGTCTAGTTCCTCCTTTCTTCTAGCCACCCTGTATGAAGAGGATTCTTCATACATAACTTTCTTTCACTTTCTCGTCCTGCAGAAAAGATGTGAGAAGTGCAACATCCACTACTGTCTGGTTTTTGTGTAATGACAGGTCCTTTAAGTGGTCATCATCACTTTGGTCCTTGGCAAAGTTTACAAATACCTGTCAAAATAAAGGTGGACTTTATAAATAGCTCTAACTTGCTCTCTTTATTCTAGTTGCATTTTTCCCCACGTGAAAATTAGAGAATACGAGATTGAATAAATAGATTAACTAGAAAATTTTGTGTGGGAGGGAGAGGGGAATACTTGACAAAGCATTAACCTAAAAAACTCACCTTCTATTATTGCCCCCCAAATCACCAACTGCTCAATCATCTATTTACTTTGACTCATACAGGCCTGATTAAAGGGAAGAGGGTTGAAAACTAACATTTACTGAACACCTACTAAGTGCCAGGATCTATTTGGTACCTGATGTTATCTAATTTAAATGGGATAAGGCACCTGGCATAATACCTGCCCATGGCAGATACTCAATAAAAAACTGCAGTTTTTATGATTATTATGACAATTTATTCTCACACGAACCCTATGAAGTTGGTAGTATCATCTCCCTTTGCAGATTCAGGGAGGTTAGGTGAAAAGCATAACTAGCAGTAGTAGATCAGGAGTTCACGCGCAGCTCATCTATACTGTGCTATAGGGCCCACAATGGGCAGTGGGTGGAGAAGCGGCAGGAAGCCTCACCCTGAAAAGGAAACCTGTTTTTGACACTCTAAGCTTACTTGGTCAAGTGTTGTCTGAGAGACAGAGTAGTCTTCTATGTGGAGTCGCTTTTTGCTCTGGGAAAGGATGCTGAAAATCCTGGCCAGGGAAGACAGTGAAGAAGGAAGCTGGTACTGCAGCATGTTCCGGTGCTTCTCCTTCAGCACGCTTCCCGGGAAGGCGAGTTCAAAGAACTCCTGGACAGGCTTCAGGTCAGGGTTGGACCCTGCTATTCGTACGACTATGGTATAACCATCTCCAAACCTGAAAGCAGGAAAAAGAAAGTCCAAATGGAAGACCCTCGGGAAACTTCTCAAAAGAATATTTAACTCTGAGAACCCCACTTGGGCCATGAAAGAGAGAGGTCCCTGCCAGACCCAGAAATAAGTTTCAGCGAGCAGGAACCAGTGGTCACGTACTGAATACCTATTCTATGTGAGCTGCCTTGCCGAGGGCTTTAGACATGACTTCATTTAATCCTCACCTAGACCTGTGAGGTCTGTCAGATGTTACAGAGAAATTGAAACTGAGAGTGTTAGTCACTTGCTCATGGTACGTAGCTCAGAAATGGTAGGGCCATGGTGTGGACCCAACTTGTGCTTGACTCTGAAGCCTATGCTCTAACCTTACTGGCACATATAAATCTTCCCATTACAACTCTATAACAAAGCTAGAAAGTAGATATTCCTAGAACACTGCCCCTCAGAGAGGTTAAATAACTTGCCGAAGTGCATACAACCCATAAAAGGTAAAGACAGAATTTGCACGCAGCTCTGTTTGACTTCAAAGTCCTCATTCTTTCCACTATACCATCTTGTTCAGTTTATTTCCCTTTATTTTAGATCCACCATGTATACACTCACAAAAGAATAAATACATGATTTCTCAGTATGTGGGATCCCAAAGAAACTATCTTTGTTACCTATTTTTCAGATGTTGGACACTGCCAAGACACCTGAACCGCCCATTGACCATAATTGCCATCCTAGTGCAAAGAGCTTCACATTCTTCCATACTGTGGGAAAACAGAATGAGGCTTAGTTTTAGAGAGATGCTCCTATAACCATCAGAACATCACCATGTCATTTGGCATTTCAAAGAAACAGATCCCCAGCTTCCTGGGGTGTAATTGCATCCTGTTACAAATACATGAAGATGGAGGGAAAACGCTGTTCACTGCCATGCCGTTTATAATCGTGAAAAAAGTTGGAAATGATCCAAATGTCTACACAAAAGAGGAATGGTTAAATAAATTAGGGTATATCCTAATGGAATACTGTTCACTAATAGCTATGAGAAATGATGATACATCTAAATTAACTGACTTGGAATAATGTTCTCAGTATTGTTAAGGGAAAAAGAACTTAGTATATATGCTAAAGCTTGCATTTTTGTTTGTAAAAAACGTATACACTGTGTATAGATTTGCATAGGGAAACTCTGCAAAGATATATGGCCTGATGACAGTAATAGTTGTCTCCTAGTGATGCAATGTCAGGTGATCATAATTTTTTTTTTTCTATTTGCCTTTCTGTGTTTTCTATTTTTTTATACAATGATCATATATAGTACTTGGAAAACTTAAAAGTTATGCAACAAAAAAGCCAAGCTAAGTCTTCACTACAGACCTATGAGATGTAAGCACTACTGATCTCCCTTCCTTGATGATACTTAAGGCACAATTCCACAAGAATCGCCGGGCTTTGGGGTCCATGCCTGTGGTCGGTTCATCCTGTAATTAGAATAAAATAAGCCCTATTATGTGCTGGGAAAAAAAAAAATCAAAGATAGGCTTGGTTTTAAATTCAGAAGCATCTCTGAAATAGCCTAAGTTTTAACTTACCATTCTATTTATTTCCTGATGGACCAAAGAACCAGACCTTACATACAAGAATATTTCACACTGTTTGCAACCAGTTGACTTTTACATGCATCACTGAAGTAGAAAACTCTAATTTTTTATGAAATGAAATTTCTCCAAATAAGCAGAAAGGGAAGGGGAAAAGTCTTTTAGTTTCAACCATCTTTTCATGACTGACAAGTATATACTAAAAATTATTTTTGTCTGATACTGAAGTCAGTTTAAGGTTTGGGTAAAATTCCTTTTCTTTTCTTTTTTTTTAATTCTAGTTCACTCTGGCTTAGCCTGTTATACTGTACTTGCTAGTTTTAGAGAAACAAATCCAAATAGTCTGGATAACTTTAAAGCCTCAGCCCAAGGCTTCTTCCTGTAATAACTTCAGTGCTCTTCTCCTCTACAGAAGAAAAAGGGTCAAGGGCCACTGTCAGTCTGACCTTCTGTTTTCCATTTATCTGTATGTAAGGAACTATGACCCAGGTGCTGCCTTGGGGATCCTGAAGCTGTATCCACACTCTCAGTCTTCAGGGGATGAACACATAGATGGCATATAGTATGGTCCAGAGAAAGGTCAAATCACACACCCAGCCTCAGCTGCACCTGTTGGGGTTCTCCATGCTAGAGAAACAAGGTCTCTGGAGTATCTCCTCCTTTGGAGCATCTGAGGGCATGTCAGAGCCACCCCAATGTGTGTCAAGGAGAGGGGCGACAGAGCTTCCCTCTGGTTCTCTGAGGCTGCCCTGCTGTTCCTCATCGGGGGAGGGGGACTTGCCATTGCCAAGCCAGCCATGCACGGCCTGGACACCGAGGACTTTAGAAAAGAGGTGTCTTCCATTCAGGCCAGGACAAAGTTTCCCATTCACAGTCACACTCACCAGAAACACCACAGGAGGCCCGCCAATCAAAGCCATGGCCGTCGAGAGCTTGCGCTTGTTGCCTCCGCTATAGTCCCCAGCATATTTTTCTCCATACTTCACGAGGCCCAGTTTCCGAATTGCCCACTCACCAACCTAAGGGTGATAAAAAGCGTCTTGACCTTTGTTGGGTTTGGGAATTTTATCACGCTTTCTTACACTTGCATATGAAAACTCTTTCACTGAGTAGGACCAGAGTCTATACAATCACGACCTGGCAAGTGTGGAGGAACCAGCAGCAGGGGGGCAGGGACTCGCGTGGGTGGGAGCAGCACTCCCTCTCTGTCCGCCGGCGTGAGGCAGTTCAACTATCCCTGTCCCACCGCCACCACGGCCTCCCACCCTGAAAGGAGCTGCGAAGAGCCAGCACTTCACATTGCTGCATCCACAAGGAAGAACAGCCTGAAGCCGATGGTCACGTGTGAAGGTCACAGACGTAAGGTACACTGTTAGGACGCCAAGGGAGACAGGCTGGCTTTCCGGTGCCCACGGTACCTTGCCGACTTCTCTCTCCGGGACGCCTCTCAAGAGTGCAAAGAACTCCACGTGCTCTCTTCCAGTCAGCAGCTCTGTGATGGCATCGAACTGAGGGCAATAGCCCATGTTCTGATGTACTTCGTGGATGTTCGATAAGATACTGCAAAGAAAAACAAAACTGGTCAGGTTTTTAAGCATTTAGATACTCTGATCAGACCATCTTGCCTAATATTCCTATAAAGAGTGCTTGCGCATGACCAACACACCAGTGAGCATACCTGCTATAGCGTGAAGGAACAGCCTTTCTGCTCCCAGGATGCCAGCCCCTCCTGGAAGTCAGGGTTCTGGCCTATACCCTGCCCAGTCCTTGCACCTGGCTCCCCCAGCACCTCAATCTGCAGGCTCAGTCCCATTTCAGAATTCCCAAGTCCATCCCAGCTGTGGCACCATCTTTATCAATAGCCTGAGTCACACTATCCCGGGACTTTAACACTAAGTGTCCATCCCTGACTTGATTCTGTGGCCCAGTCATATGCACCATGTGCTCTGTTGCTCCGTTCACGTCAGAGGAGGCTCAGCAACTCACTGTGACTTCCTCTGCTTTTTGCTGCCCATACATTGACTCGCACATAACATGATCCAGACCCCCTGGTCCCACTAAATACGCAACCCAGGAATCCTCCTGGTCTTGAAGGTTTTTTCTGATCACAGACCCTCTGAGAATCTGATGACAACAAAAAATATACCTACAGACACAATTTGACATATATCGGTGGGGGCAGTTTTTAGGCCCTATGAAGCCATTCTCGGGTTAAGGATCCCTAATGTAGGAGAAAGCTCTGTCACATCCAGGCTGATAGCTGCACTTTAGCCACCTCTGGACAACAACGAGTTTGGCCCATCAGCAGTATTCATTCCTCTCTGCATATAAATTAGTACTCCCAGATCCAGCCTTTTCCAGAACTATGATTGAGGCGCTCACAGACCCTGTGCCTGGACCTCACAGCTACACTGCCCACACCAGCTCTCAGAACCAGGCACTGTGACGAACCTTAGTTTGGGCCAGTTATTGCTGCCATTGCTGTGTGCCCCGGGAGCCTGGTACTAGGAACAAGACGGGGAAAGCTGGTGTGTAGCCTTAGGCCAACTATTCTAGAAATTCTGTTCTCTTAAACCTCCTTTACACTGCTACTGAAAAAACGTGTAAGATGCAGAGGAGAGCCATGAGTACATTAAGTTCCTTGCTCTTTTCAATTTTATTGGCTAACAGCCCCTTGTCCAGATTGTGAGTCACCACCCATTAGTACGTTGTGAAATATATTTAGCGGGTCACAGCCAGTATTTTTTAAATGGTGTGGTAGATAGTAGAATAAGAAATATCAAAGTGCACTGCAAGCAGGAAGAGTAGGTAATGTTTTACAAAACTTTTATTTAAGCTATACGCCTGTTTATGTGTTTTTGTGTATTTACTCGGTTGAGAGGTAAAATGTATTGATTTTGGTATTGTGGGTCATGATCAAAGAGTTTGAAAGCCACTGCCTTGTACCGTCTCTCCAATATAAAAAGCCCAGAGAAGTCCCACATATTTCGAGTGCTCGAGTGTAGCATTGCCCAACAGGACTCTAAAGGGTACTGCACCCCTTACGATCAGACTGCTTAGTGATCTGTGCACTCTCGGATAATAGCCCACGGTGACACCAACAGTTGGCACACCCTTTAGCGAGGGCAACTTAGCAAGTATATAGATAACCTTTTATCTTGTAGGAATTTTCCCTGAGGAAACAATCAAGATGAATACAAGGACACATTTAATGAAAAACAGAAACCAATGTCTAACAATAAGGAATTGGTGAAATAAACTATAGGTACATGTACATAGATGCATTTTATGCAGCAAAATTTCTACATCTTAGAATACGTAACCAGTATATATTGTATTATATACAATAATACAGTCATTAACAACAAAAGAACTAATTTAAAAATCTAGATGTAGTATGATGTCAATTTTATAATATATTTTTATGTGTATATAAAGTAGAGAGATTTGGGGTGATGGGAATGTTCTAAAATTGTATTGTGATAATGGTTGCACAATTCTGTAAATTGCCTAAAAGTCATTTGTTGTACTCTTAAAACAAGTAAATTGTACGGCATGTAAATCATACCTGAATAAAGCTGTTATAAAAAAAGAGTGAGACTAAAATGAAATGTAAATAGTAGTTATCTCCAGGTACTGGGATTATGGATGACTTTTAATTTCTTCTTTACAGTTTTACTATATTTCAACATTTTTAGAAACTACAGAGTACTGTTATAATCAGAAAAATAACAACATATTCATTTAAATAAAGTTTAAAAAAAGTCTGTGGCGAAACACAGACTTCTTTTCTCACCTGTTTTTGTTAAGAAAAGCATCTCCTCTGGTAACACTGGTATCTCCTGTTAACATCTTGAAAGTTGATGATTTCCCAGCCCCATTGACACCTAGAAGTCCAAAGCACTGAAAAAGATTGGGTAAGTTGTATAAGTAAACTACTAAAAATCTGAATATAAATGACCCTTATAAAATAGTCACCTCCGCTTCATTTTCATGTAACATGATCCTAAAACATCATTCTTAATGAAGAGTCAACTATTTTCTTGGTTTTAAGAAATCATATAGATATTTAAACATATGTTTTATAATGAAAGTGTGGGTGTATTTGTAAATATCATTTGAGTCGTCAGGTTAAGACCAAAGTTAATGTGTGAAAAACAGTAATGAAAGCCAACAAGTCAAATTTCACCATCTAATCTGGCTAAAGGGCATACAAGAATATACACATAAACGAGAAAGGAGAAAATCTATCTTTTAAAATCTATTTGAATTTCATTATCACCTGGAATGGATCACAAAATCACATTTTGGATTGCATACTTTTCTTACATTGTCTGAGATTATCCAAAATTGCTTATATATGGGGCCCCCATCCTTTCAATGATGGATTGCTCCACACAGACATAAATGGAGAAGCCTTTTAAAACCACTTTTAACCCCTTACAGACATTATTGTTTGATTGCAGTAGAGACAGTCTGAATTAATAGGGGCAAACACAAGGTAGACAAAGTGTCTTTACCTCACCAGGAGGAATGCCAATGCAAATCCTGTCGACAGCAGGTTTCCTCTTCCTTCTATATACCTGCAACAAACAAAATGCAAAAATTCATGAGCTGCAGTGACTCACAGCTGTCCCAGGCAACTGTGGAAGAGGGAATTATGACCTAAACACACCACAAAATAAGACTCGTTGATAAGACTAAGTCACACATGTGATGTGCTAAAGCCTTGGTCTGTCTCTGTGGCAACTGGCTTCTGAATGACCCTGAAGCTCAAAATACAAGTGAATTTCTTTTTATTTTTTAATCTAACGTCAGACTTTTACAAAATATATTGGTCATTAATATTTATATAATTTTCATTTAATATGTAAAGACACTGTAGATATTTTAAAAACTAAATTTTACAGGGTAATAATTTGTTATCAAAACATTGCAAATATTGAACAGATTACAAAAAAGTGAATTTGTTGGGATTCTGGCACCTAGAAAGGGCTGAAACAGACCCTCTTCTTAAACAATGGAGATTTTTTTTTTTTTTTTTGCGTTACGTGGGCCTCTCACTGTTGTGGCCTCTCCCGTTGCAGAGCACAGGCTCTGGACGTGCAGGCCCAGCGGTCATGGCTCACGGGCCCAGCGGCTCTGTGGCATGTGGGATCTTCCCGGACTGGGGCTCGAACCCATGTCCCCTGCATCGGCAGGTGGACTCTCAACCACTGCGCCACCAGGGAAGCCCAGCAATGGAGATTTACCAGCTTTTTGGACCATGAAACTCAAAATCAATCATTATTCTATCAACTTCAGCTTTGCCTCGATACACAATATTAGATGTTTTAATAACTAATGCATAAATGTGTGAAAAACAAATATACTCAAGAATGAGAATTCACAGTATAATTATTTTTAGTAGGATTTCTTTAATTAAGAAGTCCCCATGGTGTATTTTAAATAAAATTAAATTGACAGAAACTTGGTATAGATGCACATTTTAGGAAGCATGCTCTTTTTATTGAGTCAGCAAAATGCTAGTTTCCAACATATAAAGCTGAAAAAATTGAAGACAAGTTGTTATAGCCTGTCCTCATTGCCTCACCTTAGTCAGCTCCTTGACTTCCAAAATGTCATTCTGTCCTCCACCATCAAGAATTCTCTGTCTCTCCCTCCTCACATCTTCATCCTCATCATTCAGAGGAAGAAGCTTTGCCTTTACAGGTCTTAGGGGGAAAAAATTAAGAAACAAAACCAAATCAACTTTTCAAGTTATTTTCTAAGTCAAAGACCCAGTTTCTAAAGCAGTCCTGTAAAATCCATACTCCAGAGTTGTCAGCAGTGTTGGGGGCCGGGAGATGCCCACATTAGGAAAATCAGTTTGATTATCTGCTTTGAGTTCAAGTCAATCCAACCACCACCGGCGAGTATTTCCTTGTGTTCCTCCTCCGTGACCATCAACCAGGCGCTCTGTGAGTTCTGAGAGAAAGCTCACCTGGGCCTGATGAAGAATCGGTACTGGATCAACACAGTGATGAGGAAGAACACCACCCCTTCCACGGCCATGGCGAAGAGGTTTCGTCCCACCAAGTCCCAAGACAGCGGCGAGACAAAGCGATTCTCCCCTGGTAGACACAATGCAGAGATCCAGTCAGAATGGAGGCACCAGAGACCATGGCCCTTCCTCAAATTCAGGCCTACATTCCTAGAAATACCAATGTTTATGGCCCGTGGACAGGAGGAAAAAATAAGGGAGTCACCACTTTCCAAATCTGATTTAGGGTAAGGTTTTGGGGAAACATACTGTGAAACAGTATCAATCAGAATGTCAGAGATAACATGTATTTGAACTGTAACTTCATCTAAGAAATCTAATGTTTCCATTTTCTTAAGATTTATTTATTTACTTATTATTATTATTTTTATTTTTTTGGCTGCGTTGGGTCTTCATTGTTATGCACAGGCTATCTCTAGTTGTGGCGAGCAGGGGCTACTCTTTGTTGCAGTGCACGGGCTTCTCATTGCAGTGGCTTCTCGTTGCGGAGCACGTACTCTAGGCGCGTGGGCTTCAGTAGTTGCAGCACGCAGGCTCAGTAGTTGTGGTGCCCAGGCTTAGTTGCCCCACAGCATGTGGGATCTTCCTGGACCAGGGATCGAACCCGTGTCTCCTGCACTGGCAGCTGGATTCTTAACCACTGCACCACCAGGGAAGTCCCTAATGTTTCCATTTTAATGAGACATGCCAAAAATCCTTTGTAAAAAGGCAAACAATCCAGGGTAATTTTTAGGGTCAGTATTTTAACAAATTATAAGCTTCACTAAGAAAGATTAGAAAGCACGTTTAAAAGATGCCCCTTTCAATAGCATATAATGTAACCTGGTGACTCAACTCATCTGGTTTTATGTAAATATCCCTTAAAATCCTTATATATCTCCTTGTACCTCCAAGTTTAAAAAAAGTCCCTCTTCTATGCCCATCAAATAACATGGCCCATCTAACTATATGAGCCAGTCAATAAAGAACAGTAATGTGGCCACAGGAGAAATAAATTTAAAGACTCTAAATGTAGAAAGAGCTGCAGTAAATCACCTTTTTATAGACTGTGTAGAAGGTAATATATGACCCCATCTGCAGGTCCATGATTTTCCCAATAGAGCCAAAGTTTGCATCTTTCCTTCTGATTCTCTGGCCTGTATCTAATTCTCAAAGCTGTGGTCTGACTTTTCCAATGACTCTGGCAAACACCACCAGTGGTATCAGGCACTGGGTCCAAGCTTAAGCCAATATTCTCCTCACCTCCAAAATTACTGTCTCATCTTTCAGACAAATGGTTGTGTCACATGACCCATGACACAACCAGCTGTACCGACATGAGCCCTATCAGTGAAGTCCTGTGCCCAGTCACCACCCTCTTTCCAAAACAAAGGCCAAAGTACCAAGGCCCATGCAGACTGCCATCTCTATTAAAACATCCTACAGCCACTACTGTCACTCACCAAACCTTTCCAAGGCATCAGCCATTGCCTGGTTTTTCACCATGTCAATGAGCCCCCGTCCCAGGCAAAAATGTGGGAAGATCAAGAACACCGACTTCAGGATATCATTGATGTTATTCAGCTTCTAAAAAAATAAGACAGAGAGAGACTGTCTTTCGTGATTCAGGCTAAAAATCTACCAAAGTCTAAAATATGGAAGTGAAAAAAAAATTTGATTCCCTGAGGTCAAACTGAACCTTTGAATTCAGATACCAATAAACAGCAGTAGCCACAGAGGATGATATATAATGTAATAAAATTCTGCTCTTTAGAAAAGCTGGAATAATGCTATGAGTATGGGAGAAATATGAGCAAAGTTTAGAAACATGATTATATTTAATCAGAAGCTAATCCATCATAAGATATTTGCTTAGCATTTTGAAAGCAAATTGCTCATGTCTGGGTCAATACTTCAGTTTCAGGATTTTGTTGGAGTTTAAAAAATTCTTCTCGAATACATCAATCCAGCAGTGGCCAAATACCCAACAACTGAGTAAGTTGCTAGGTGCTGGATGCACTGTGGCAGGGCACAGGAGAGGCAGAGATTAATAAGAAACAGTCTAGTCTCCACTCCGAGGAAAAGAAACATGGAAACAGGAAATTACTACATACTCGGATGTGCTGTACTGGAGGCATGAACTGTGTGGGCTTTGGGAGCACAGGGAAGACAGAGCACCTCCCGTAAGGTAGGTAAGGAAAGCTTCACATTCAAGCTCAGTCATGAAGGGTTAGTGAGATACTACCCGATTCTCTGACAGAGGAGTCACAGAATTGGGTAGTATCGCACATTGTTGGTGAAGAGCTCCAGCGCCAAAGTGTCACACTGCCATGGACGCCCATGAAGAGGTTCACGCGAATAAAGACCATGTCGGCTGTGCTGGGGATCTTGAACCAGGCCTACAGGAGTATGGAGGGTTGAAGGGACCACTCAGCCAAAGCTTACCATGTCTTGGGAAAGAGTGTGGTGGGAACTGTCAAGGAAGGGTTGTACACCTCTGAAAGGCTTTGTGGGCTAAGTTAAGATGTCTGGATGAAGGCAATGACAACAAGAATGGACAAGGAACCTTGTTTAAGAGATCTGTAATGGGAGGAACTGAACTTATTTCCCAACTGAATGTGGGAAATAAGCAAAAGCAAAGCATATAAAATGGCTCTAATATTGCCCCAGCTGGGGTGACTGAGTGGATGGTAACGCCATCCAGCATGACAGGAATGGCAAGAGAAATACTGGGTTCTGAGGGGAAGATGATTTAGGACATGGCCAGTCTGGGGTGTCCTTCAGTTAATCTAAACGGAGCCATCCACTGGGCAAGAGAGAACATGAGAATAGAGTTCAAAAGGGGAGTCGGGGCTAAAGGTACGCATGGACGTGAGAGAGAACAACACGAGGCACTGAGAGGTGGTGGTGAAATCTTCCAGCATGAATGCCATCACCCAGAGAGAGCATCTGAAGTGGGAAACAAGATGCCAGAGAACTGAATACTGGGGAAAGCAACATTTAAACAGAAAGGAGTATACAAGAACTTGTCAAAGGAAACAGAAAAATGTGATCAGAGACATATAAGGAAAAGGGTAAGCGAGAGATGGTATGCAAACCCAGGAAAGACAGACAGACTCTGCAAAAGGACAGAGTGGTCCATGGTGTCAACACTGCAGGCAGGCAGAATAAGATCATGACTAAACACTATGCTCATCCCAGCATCTCTTTCTGCAGAACTCACATTGTTGGTGAAGAGCTCCAGCACAAAAGTGGCCACGCTGCCATTGATGCCGATGAAGAGGTTCACGCTGGTGAGGACCACGTAGGCTGTGCTGGGGATCTTGAACACGAAGGAGGCTGGGTACATGAGAGGTGTGATGGACCACCTGGTGAGGAACAAAAACACATGTCCACTGGGTGTCCCCTGCCTTCCCCCTGACATCTGATACCATATGCCCCATCCAGAGGTGCCTTACCCATACAGCAACAGTAGAAGGGCTAGCACAGGCAGGTTGGTGGAGGACACATAGGACTTCTGCTGGAAGCAGATGAAGATGATGATAACCAGCGTGGCAGGGACCACATAGTTGCACTAAAAGTGAAACGAGGAAATCAAGGTCACCCCTAAGTCAAAGATACAACACGTCTCAAGTCTTCATCATCATCAGACAAGAAAGGGCAGATAAACATATTGAAGAAGAACTTTGAATTAATGAAGCCACAAGAACTATTAATCAAAATACTGGACGATACGTGTTGACAAGCATTTTACCCCCGGCTGATTCTATAAACTGCACGTCCTTTCTGTCTTTCCAACAGATAAGCCAAGGTGCCACGCTCAGTAAACTTACTGAACGATGGGTTCCCAGTCAGAGTAGTTTCAATTTCACAGGTAGCAAGTAAGCTGTCGTTATTCTTCCCGAAGACGACTGTGTCTGTTTCATCATTAATGCTGTATTATAGTCTGCCCAAGTTCAAGCTCACTTGTGATCTATTTATGAGGTAAGCACTCATAACATGAATGTCAGAACTGTTTCATCACACTGAGACTAATTTTAAAGTGTGTCCTGACAGTGTCTCAAGCATTAAAATGCAGAAATAAAGACTTGACCACAGGACAGTTACGGGAATTCATAGCTGGCAGAGCAGAGCAGAGGCAGGGAGGTGGTAGTGGGCTTGTCAGCTGTTACAAGTATTTGTAGCTTCAGACCACAGGGCTCTCCATCTCAGTCCCATCCTACTCAAATGTGCTTTTCAAACAACTTAGATGCAGACATGCTTATAGCAAATTTCAGAGGTTCTAAAGCAGTGAGGGACAGATAATACACAGGAAGATAAGTGGTATTCCTGAGTCAGGGACTTGATCTTTTCATCTCTGAATCTGCAATGCCTGGCAGAGTCAGACACGTAGTGAGCAGTCAGTATGTACGTGCTTACTCAATAAAGCAATTACTGGATCAAGATAAAACCAAAACAAATGGACACTACAAAAAATTCAGTTTAACGGGGATTAATATAAAATTTTATATATGTTTTTAACAACCTTTATATTTATATACAAAGCTATATATAAAGTTTGATATATATATATATATATCAAGTTTTAGATTCATATATAAATATAAAGGTTCAGAAAAGCCAATTGCATTAGTATACAGTGAAAGAGACCCCATAAAAAATACCTGTGAAACAGTTCACTGCCAAGTTGCCAACAAGACAGTGCTGCTTCCAAGATGAAATACCCTTGGGCTGAGTAAGAGGGATATGGGATAAAGATCAACTCCCTCTAGACTCATAAACATTCAGACCACAGCCTGAATATAATGTTAATTCTGGGCTTTGTTTTTCAAATGGCTCATTAACAATATGGAGCATGGCCACAGAGAGGCAATCAGGTCAGAACAATGACAAGTCTGAGAGGCTTGCTATAATCAACACAGACATCATCATCATTACTCACATCTGTACAGTGATTTAGAGATTACAAAGTATGTTCTCATATATCATCTTATCTGGGGAAGGCTTAGGATAAATGACAGGTGTCTTCAAATATCTGAGGGGCTGTCCAGTGGGAGAAGAATTAAGTTTCATCTGTGTGGCCTACAAATTAATGGACCTCACAGGGAGATACATTTCAACTCTACTTTATAAAAATTAGAACTTCAGAATTCTTTGAAGTCCTCCATACTGGTCCAAACAGAAGCACTATATTACAGCTGGCATGAAAACAGATTTGCAATGGATGGATAAGCTTCCAGTGAAACATATAAAGTTTTCAAATGACAGACTGAGTTCCTAGTAAGACAAAGCACACCCTGACTCTGGAGGTTAAAGCTCTATCAGACAAGTTAGAGGCACTGGCTTTGGGTTCTGACTAAGTCTTCCACCTCAGTTTCTTTGAAAAGTTGTCACTTAGGGAATGAGGTGGTGGTGGTATGAACTGCAGTCCATGTGGACAGATTTCCTCTGGCGTGAGATCAGCCCTGGGCTTAAGGCTGTGTTTGGTCACATGAAAGTGTACAACTGTGCCTGCCTTTTCCTCTTTTGTACATTTTGGACTAGCTAGAACATCTCCTGCTGATGGCCAGGAGCTCTTTCATCCACCCAATCCAGAGCCCTGATGGAGGTTTATATAGCAGCAGCAGACCGGCATTCTTACCATGTCCCAGACAAAATTGGAGAGCCAGTAGATGACAGGCTTCACTCCACTGATGAACTGCAGGTGCTTCGCTTTGCTGACCCGCTCCTGGATCAGGAACACGACAAAGCTAGCCGGGACGAAGGACATCGCAAAGATGACACAGATGGACACAAGGACGTCCACTGATGTGGTCATCCTGAAAAAGACAGACAGTGCAGCTGAGGACTCAATCAGGGACACATACACACACAAATATTTGAAGCATAGCCCAGGGAAAAAAAATCTCTTCACCACATATATTTTATTCAGGGTTAAAGATGATTATTTTCAAGAAAAAAAAAACAAAACTCGATAATTCAGATGCAAAACTGATTCTACTGAGGTCAAAAGGGTCTACTGCCAAAATGAAACTATTAAAGGAAGTCTAAGAGTGGCCTAACGGCATTCACTTTGTTCCACTATTCTTGACCTTCTATGAGCAACAAGTTGTAAATTTTCACACATAAGGGAGTAGTGTAGCTTGAAAACTTAATAAAGGAGAAATATTAGTGTGAAACTATTCAAACAACAATTTCTGGCTGTAAATAAGTTTGACAACAAAAGCTCGTGGCATATCAACCTGACACGTACAAAAATTCCATCAGATCCTTATTATAAGAATAGTCTTGTAAGTCCATTAAATGGGGTATAATATCAACTATTTCTCTGCATAAATGTTATATAAGCTTGGTATAAAGATCGTGGTGACATATATTGATATTCTATATGAGTGAAGCAGAAGTAATAACTGTGCCATGCTCCACATACAGAAAAGGAACCTAACGTGTGTTGAATATCAACCATGTGTTGAAGGCCGGACTTGGCAATTTACATGAATTGCCTCACTTAATACCATACATCTGGAAAGTTTAGAAACCAGATTCAAACCCAGATCTCTATGATTTCAAAGGCTATACACTCTGAACTAGATTATACTGGTTTTAACTTCACACTCACACACACACACACACACACACACACACACACACTCAAGGAATTAAACACAAGCCGACAAAAGCATGTTTTGCCAAGTTTAAAAATAGTGATTTCAAAACAAACGAAACTGATTTTTTTATTAAACACTGTGTTAAGGGTGAGTTAAAATATTTTAGAATTATATTAACAATTTAACTTACTTTATGTGAATTCACTAAATGTAATAATGTCTTTAATATATGAGAGTCATGTATCTTCTGCAATTTAATCCCTGCCCAGCCAATTCATAAACTGATCATTTTCTGTCCAGAGCCTGGACCAACCCAAACACACCATAATGAACCTGTTTCCCCAGCTGTTACTCTACAACCAGCTTTGTACTTCCTTCCCCTGCTCCATGATTCCCCCAAACACCCTCTCCCTCTCCCGATTCAGACACAGGGGTACTTACAGAGCCACTTCCGAGAGCTGCTGCTTGGTGAGGTTCAGGGGGTGATTGAAGGCAGTAATCCCATACTCGCTAGGGTTCTCTCCCTTCTGCAGGTTGGCCCGGAGAATAGCATTGTTGATGACATTCAAGAAAGAGCTGATGGCGTGCCAGCCCTTGTTGTTGAACCACACCTGAAATAAAACACACCAGGTGCAAGGTACTGCTCCCAAACCCTGCTCCCGGAGGTAGGTGCACACACACAAAACATGCATGTGCACTCCAGAAATTCCAGTCATGCCACGAGATAAAACATGATCAGAGAACATGGCAAAGAGGTAACAGCAGCCAGGGTGTGCTCAGCACTGACCGTGTGGCCAGGCACTGTGCTATCTTTGACTCATTTAACCCTCACCATAGCTTTGAGGTAGCCACGATTACTGCCCACATTTTATAGATTAGGAAACTGAGGCTTAAATAGGTTAAGTAACTCGGTCAGGTTCATACTGGTTCCCCTGGTGTGAATGGTGGCAAAGCAAGTTCTCTTCATCATCATATTGTATAATTCAGAGATATTTCTGTCATAAATCAATGTTATCATGAGCTGAAAGTACTTCGGGGGAACATAGGGATTATTGTTCATCAAAAAGCTATTGGAGGGAATTCCCTGGTCCAGTGGTTAGGACTCGGTGCTATCACTGCCCTGGGACCGGGGTCAATCCCTGGTTGGGTAACTAAGATCCCTCAAGCACCAATGAGCGGACAAAAAAAAAAACCAAAAAAAAAGCTATTGGAACAAAGGCTTTACCTTGACGGTATTTTTCGTGTCCAGTCCTGTCATGAACCTTCCCAAGCTGCTGAGAAATCGATCTGCAGAACTGTCCTGTGAATGACAGAAAGCTGCCTCAGTGGGATGGTCCACAGGGGAGGGCAACAGGAGGTCTGGGGTCTGTGCACAACGGGACAACCTTGGGAAGGGCAACACTGCCACTGCGTTGTTCATTGAAATGAACCTTGAAGCCACTGAGTAACTGGCTCCTGAGAAACAAGGGACCAGATTTCTAAAGCAGCGCTGTTGCCATGAGCCACAGGTCTTAAAGGAACCAGAGGGAAACGCTGTGACTCAAAGTCCCAAGATGTAGATGTCTCGCTGAGGATTCTTCACCGCGCTCCCCTGACATCCTCCTAAGACCCAGAACTACACTCGATATGCAGATGCATCAGACGTGGGGTCTGTGCCTCAGGGCAGAGATTCAGACTCTAAGACAATCCCTGCCGTCTGTGACCCTAGAGGCCATATCACCTGACCCCCCCACCTCCGCCAATTCAAACTTAGTAATGGGGAACTTGAGATACAGATAAATGAAGTGAATGCTTATTAGGTGCTAAAACTAGCTGCCAGCTTAAAGAAAATGATTCATTTCCTGTTTAACCAGAGATTGTTTCAGAAAAGTATGTTTGATGCCCAGTTTATTTATCCACTGGCTATGCTTAAGTTATTGAGAGATTTAAAATCTCTGCATTTGTTTTTGATCTGCACTTTCAGATAGTAAATAACATACTGAGTAGCTCAGTCTTGGCTGGCCCAAGATCACTAAATGCCCAGTGACGGCTTTGTATTTGAAAGTCTTAAACAATAAGCTGAAAGGTGATCATCTACCTGCCAACTACTCCCATGTACTAGCAACTCATTTTCTCTCTGACATGTCTTGGGATGGATACTGTACCTTGGCCACCTTCAAGTGTTTCTTCATTTGCTTGATGGCATCATTAACTGCTTCACTCGGAGGAAGTGTTTGAGAATTACTGGCACCCAGGGAAAATCCACCGTACCTAAAAGAACAGCCTGATATTAAAACACAGGCGGTGTGGGGTCCAATAACATTCGGCAGCAGACGCCACCGAAGTATGTAATGCTTCATTTAGATGAACTGCCTGTTCAAAGTAGGACCCAAGTAAGACTCAGAGAAAGTTTCACCTTGGCCTCCTCTAATGGACTCTGGTAATCTCTTAACTCTTCTATCTCCTGCCCAAGTGGGAGGGACCTGGGTCTGATTATACATAGAGTGAGACATCTGAGATGTTGAGGAAAGAATGCTCATTCATCTCACAGATGCTCCTCCCACCCCTGGTGGCTCAGGCCTGAACTTGGGTCTCCAGGCAAGCAGATGGGAAGTTAGGATGAGCAGTGAAGACACTGACCAGAGAGGCCTGAAAGGGTTTAGAGACAGGCCATGGCTCTTCCATAGCAGGAGAACCACGAAAGGTCCTGATTCCGCCCTGCTCAGTTACTCAGTAAGTCCTGGCTCTTGGAGAAAAGGCAAAGAAGGAAGATGGGAGGCAGGGACAAAGCCAAGTTTTGAGGCAGCCATGTAAGGTATCTCATTTCTCATGAGAACTGATGGACTTCAAGGATCCTTCCTTCTTTTCTTCCCCAGTCCCATCTGCTCCTTCAAAACTTAGAGGGATATGGGCAGGGGTGGAGGTGGAGGGTGGGTCGGAGACAGCCTGACTGCAGCAGAGGAGAGAATGATTCTTGCTATGCTGATGGGACTCTGGTTTTATTTTCTAATAGAAACATTGTTATTTAAAAAAAAAACTCAGAAGGGGATTCCCTGGTGGCACAGTGGTTGAGAGTCCACCTGCCGATGCAGGGGACGCGGGTTCGTGCCCCGGTCCGGGAAGATCCCACATGCCGCGGAGCGGCTAAGCCCGTGAGCCATGGTCACTGAGCCTGCGCGTCTGGAGCCTGTGCTCCGCAACGGGAGAGGCTACAACAGTGAGAGGCCCGCGTACCACAAAAAAAAAAAAAAAAAAAAAAAAAAACTCAGAGGGATAAATGAGTTGAAATACAACGAACATAGATGGTTTTGATGCCTCTTATTTCATCTAAGACCTCCTTGGTTATGCCAATGACCTGAAAAATTGTCCTTGAGTCACTAGGACTCCTAGGAATTTGATTTGGTAAGTTTAACTAGCATAGGTTTTCCCTCAAAACATCGTGCTTCCTGTCAAGTCCCTAGAGACCCACAAGGAACTTCTAAAATCTCCTCAAGGACATCAGTGTGCCAAATATTCCAAAGGCCTCTGAAGTGGCAGCTGGGCACTGAGCAGAAATGCTAACGGAAAAACAATCCCTAAACTAACATCTTCCCGGGATCCAAGAAAACTGCATCAAATTCATCCTCCTGAACTTTAGGAGTCAAAGAAAATGAAAAGAAGGCACAGCGAGGTCAACTTACCTAAACTCATTCACCCAAATCTTGTTCTTTAAGCTGCAGAAGGCCAAAGACAAAGAAACCAGAAATCAGTCCAAAGAAACATTGACCCTATTCCTGATGATGCGAAAGTAGTAAATACCTACTTGAGGATACAACAAAGGGACAGAAATAACCCTACAATCGGGCTGCTGCTGTAGGGTCTTGTCAATGGAAAGAAGTCCTAATCAGCATGTCTTTTCTTCTCCCCATATTAAAACCTTATGATTTATATGAAGGTCACGCCTTATATTAAAAACAACTCAAAAATCAACAGAGGTGATCAAACTAGAAACTTTTTAAAATTCAAAATAATAGGTCAATTATGGATGACATATGGAGAGGTTATGCCTCTTTCTTGAAAACTCACAGTAACTGTCATTCAAGCATACCCTTGTCATTAAAAGTCACTAGAACTCCTAACTTAGGGGCCCAACTAACCAAGCTGATAGGAAGGGAGCTAGAACAAACATTTTCTGAGCATCAACTAAATACAGCAGTCCCCATTTATCTGGAGGGGATACATTCCAAGACCCCCAGCGGATGCCTGAAACCATGGATAATACCAACCCCTACATATACTATGTTTTTTCCTATGTCTCCTGTTAATTTCTTTGAAGGTCAACAGGGCCACTATTATGTAAAATAAGGGTTACATGAACACAAGTACTGTAATACAGTGACAGTCAATCTGATAACCAAGAGGGCGTGTGCAGGCAGCATTTGTGGCACGGATATGCTGGACAAAGGGACGATTCCCATCCCAGGCCCCAGGAAGCTATATGGCTCTTGCAAGGCTCTACAGCCAAGACAGGCCGTTAAGTTGGGCCAGGGCTCTCTTTATAATGCGTGTATTATCATTCATTCCATCCATGAGAGGTACTTCACATGTATCGTTTCACGTAATCCTCATGACAAACTAATAAGAGCAACATTATTATCACATTTTATACAACCTAAGGCTTTAATAGGATAACTGGCTGCCCGTGGTCAAAAACGCTAATAAGCAGCAGTTAGAATTTGAATCCAGATTTATTTTCATCCTGGAACCATGCAACCTCAGTCTTGAAGCTGAATGTTCATAATACTTCCCATCATCTTTCCTAGTTTGAAAGAATATCCTAAACTTCCAAAAGACAACATCAGGTCAAAATGTGATGTTCCCCCCACTACTCAATCTACTATTTTTTTTGGCTTTTCCTTCCTCTGAGCAGTAATGATTAAGCAGGCGCCAAGTTGAGTAAATAATGACCTTTTGGCTATGATCTGCACATATGTCTTCACCAGATAATCCGAAATGTTTCTTCCCGTCAGGTTCTGAAGGATGTCCGCAGTGTTCTGTTTTCTCTGTTATCACAGAAAAACCAAGTGCATGTGTCTTTATGGACCAGAATTGGAATAGAAAACAAATCAAGGACAACAATGACACATGTCCCTCAAACATGTACCACAGTGTGACCAGACTCTGCCCACAGGGCCCAGGCTCTGCCATCAGCCAGCCACCAAGGGCTGATCCATTCTGCTCTCAGCAGGGCCATAATGGCAAGCCAAGGAGAGCCCCAGAAAATTATTCTGAACAACTAAGCGTTAGACCGTGAAGTATCATTCTTTATGGTTACAAAAGGTTTTCAGGGAGCAGCACCATTGACTCTGCCTAGCAAATTCTTTTGTTCATTGGAGTTATACTGATGAAGAGATGAGCTCTTATTTTAAAGAAACGCAATCAGGAAGGACTGCTTTAAGTTTTCAACACCATTTGAAATTCCTTCTCCTCACCCTGCAACCTGGATGCTGATAAGGCAGCAGAGAGACATCAAAAGCAAGCCTCTTCCTGAAATCATTCTCAGAAAAAATGGCTCACAACTGTTTCCCACACCAGAGTTTCAGAGAATGTCAGAGTTGTAAGACCCACAGAAGTTTTATGGGCGAGCCTCCCTAATTCAGCGGTGAGGAAACAGGCCCAGGGACTCAGCGTGACCTGTCCAAGGTCACCAGCTCATCTGTGGCAGAGGCAGAGATGAAGCTGGGCTTGTCACAGTCTGTCCCGTGACACCACCACTGGGGGAGAGTCCACAGTGTGCCTTCCACAGCTCATTGATCCAGAGTGTCGTATTCTGGTTGGACCTCGAACCAGTAAGGAAACTAGGCTGACTTCAAAAGAGAGAAGCAGGCTAAGCTCCCTCAGATACAGGAACAATGTGCTCCAAGGCCCCTCCTCTCAAAACTCACATGCTTTTCCCTATGACAAGAATCATGACTGAAAGAGACCCTCCTGACACGGCAGGTCACCCATTCCTTCTCCCCAAGCCCACCCTGCACCCCACCTGAACGGTCACACCCTGAAAGTGACTCACCTGTGGAGGAGGCAGCCCCCCAGCCCCCAGGGGACACACGGGCAGCATCTTCTTGATTCTGTCGCTGCTACACTGGCAGGCGGGGGAGGGGTTCTCCATCGTCCAGTTCCCGTTTCGGAAGAGCTCCGTGATGGTCTGGGGCACGGGGGTGGTGCTCCACTCCTCCTCCCCCACCGAGCAGGGCATGTCTCTGCAAAGGGACGTCGAAGGTAGGATCACCCAAGAGGGCCTGGCCCCTCCTATTGCCTCAGAGCACAGGACCAATCAATAACAACTGCAAACATGCATGTATCCCCTCATCAATTGGTTATTTGATCCGCCCCACAGACTTGTAAGTTACAAACTCGTTTACAGTGAAGGATGATGGAACACAAAGAGGGCCTAAATGCTCATATACTGAACTCAAGTCAATCCAATCACCAGCATTCAATCACTCACCCATGTGTTCACTCAACAGACACTCACTGAGCATCTACTATGTGCCAGACACTGTCCTGCATATTTGAGAATTTGGGGTGAGAAGACAAAGACAAATACAACCTTCATGGAGGTTGTATTCCCAGGAAAGAGTTCGATAACAAACAATTAAACACTTCAGCCAAAACCTAAATGTTGGGAGAGAACAAGCTAGGCAGGGATTCAGGGGAAAAATATTACAAGCAGAAGCAACAGAGCACAGGTGAAAAGGTCCCGAGTGTTCTACGTTGAAGGAACAACAGGAATGCAGTGGGGCTGGAATGTGATGAGCTGCGAGGGAGAGTGATGGGAGATGAGGAGAGGGAGGCGGGAGCCACAGGACACAGGCCTGCGAGGAGTCTGCATTTTATGTTCAACGTGCTGAAACCTGGTGGAGAGTGTCAGGATGCACTTTATGTTTCAAAACGAGTAGAGAATTGGGAGGGGCACAGTGAGTAGGGGTCAGAGTTGTTGGTACATGAAGAGCTAGGCTGTTTGCAAGCATCCCAGGTAACTAAAGACAGGCCTTTATGTCTGACTTGAGCTCTGAATTACTGTGATACCATCAGTAAGTCACTTGCCCTCTCAGGGCCTATTTTCTCCACTAGTGAAACAAAAGTATGAAATGACTTGTCTCAATAAGTCACATTTCAACAAGGCATTTCTAACATCCCTTCCCTTTCAAAACTCTACAATTTGAAGCAGAGCCACAGTCTAGATGATTCTTCTATCAAATGAACAGTTTTGTGGATTGCCCTCTAGTTCTCTCTTTAAAGCACCTGGACTAAATGGAAAAGTCAGACTAAGATGGTGCCGTCCTGAAGCTCACGCTCTAAAACCTTCACAAGATCACTGGCTGAGATCAGTTCCACTACTTTCTGAAAAACCTAGAAGTCTCCACAGTGGGGCCCTTACATCAGACGGACCCCAGTACACGTCAGTGGGTGCTCTGCCCCCAGGCTGCGAACCTGTGAGGTCAGGCCTGCACCTCTCAATGCAGGCCTGGCTCCTACAGATCCTTCCTTGGCTGGCGTCCATCTATGAGTCCATACTGTTGAGCTGGCATGTGATGAGTCCACCTACCTGCGTTATTACCTCATCTCACTCTCCTCTCTCGCCTACAGAGAACTTCCAAGTGGAATCTCATCAAAAGTCCTGTGAAATCTCTGACCGTCTCCACCTTGGTCACCTTGTGTTTTAGGAACTGATACTGTCAGGATTGATCACTTAGCAAGTATTAAGTACTAACAAATGTTCAGTAAGCACTCAATTGATAAGAGCTGACAAGCACATAATGGCTATCCATTTAGCAATCTGTTCTGAAACCTTGCACACACAGGCGGTGTCTGTCTCCTGCAGGCTCACTACCTTCCCTTTAAAACCTGGAATTCAAGTTAGGCCTTCTCCAATCTATCCACACCTTCCCACACTCTCCATAATTCCTCAGTCTGTGGTTAACAACCTACCTGAGCCTGGAAACTTGAACCTGCCTCTACCATCACTGGGTTCTCTCAGAAGCACCTCACCTCTCTTCACTGTCTTTACTCACAAAGATCTCTGGCCATGCCTTCCTCCCATATACACTTAGAGTCGTATGGGTATTTCACTGAATTTATTTATACACTGCCTACTTTTTTTTAAAGGACTTTGAAGGAGAATATGATAAAAATACGCAACTCTGAAAGAAGAAAATGTCCATTTTTATTAAAACAATGCCATCTTTTCAGGCTTTTAGAGTGAAGAAGCTGATAAACAAAACTGCAAATTATACATAATGGGAGCCTGTCTCTGCACTTAGGTATAGGAGCTGGAGAAAAGGGATCAGTATAAAGTACTATTTAAATTAAATATTCATTTCTAAAGCAGTAAACAAACGTCTATAGTCATTTGCCTGGCAAGATGCTAGAAGACTCTCCTAGTTTGTTATGTTTGTTCCTAGGTGGTCTGATTAAATCTCTATATTAAGTTTTTTAAAATAAAAAATGTTTCAAAGGGCAAATGATGGTAGTCACCATGTGGCATACAAATGATAAAAGCAGTGTAGAGATCAAAGCAGGTGACAAGCACAAGAAGCCAGCCATGGCTGGGCTCACAGCTCAAGTGGCACTCACGGGATTGGGTTTCCTTCCATACATCGGGTCCCAAAGCCAGGCTTTCCGGTGAGAGCGCTCAAGAGTTCCTGCGTGCTCACGTCCTCAGGAGCATCATTACTGTAGGTACATGAGAGGCAGCCAGCTCAGCAATGCATTAAAACCATGAATCGGGAGGAGGAAGGCGATTGTTTTTTAATTAAACACTTTATTAAGTACTTCCTGTGTGCCAAACTCTTGAAACAGAAATGAATAAAACACAGAATCCACCCACAAGGAACTCAGCCTCTGGCCATATATTTGTTATCAAGGTAACATACAGCACTCCAAAGTGCAGCTTGTGTAAGTAAGTTATATGTATAGAGATGTGCACACGCATGTGTACACACCCACCCACATATATACACACATTTACGTATATATTTTAACGTGAAGTACATGAATTCATTAAAGATCAGTATTTCAAAAGTACTTTCACAATTATCCATTAGGCATAGACCACAGGGATTTTCTAGGAAAGGGCAGGCTGATTTTATGGGCTGAATGTTTGCACGGACAACTGGAAAACACAAACAATGATGAGTACAGGTTACAAACACAAAACAAGCCCATGTGTTCCACAGCCCCGGGCAATACAAGGTCAGCAGCTTGGAAAGGAAAGAAGAAAGTAAACCTTCACTAAATAGGAAGGAAGCATGGGATTAGACAAAAAGAGACTGAGTCACATGTTATATTATATATATATATATATATATATTTTTTTTTTTTTTTTTCTTTAAAGCTTCCCTTTGACATCACTGACACGCTTCCCCAATCAAAAGATCTACAAATACTATGGGACTGAGGAAAACTCCTGTATAACGTGATGCAGAAATTCCTTTGTCCATTTGTTTGAAGCGTTGGATTGTTACAGAGTAGCTGGCATTTTGGTCTAAAAAACAAACACTAGCTAGCTATTATCTATAAGCTAAAAGACTAAATAATAAATACACGAATTGCATCATGCAGAAAACAAGAACCTGGAGGTGCGATGCTCTGAGTGTATGGAAGCCATGTGTTCAACTACAGAATAAAGACATAGCTATGAAAATCCAAATATATTATAGCTCAATCATAGATTTTTTTGCAAGGGCAGATTACTTACATAAAACACATATGTTCCTCACAACAGCGTATAAAGAGGAATGGAGTTTAAATGCGGTAACAGGACTGGCCTGTTAGTTCAGGTTTTGTTCACCGCTGTCCGTTGCATCTAACATGAGTTTGTGTGAGGGCTGTAGCCACAGCTGATAAATCCATGCCCCTGTGTAACTCTCGAGTCCCCCTCCCCTTGGCCCTCAGCACAGTAAACACCCTGGTCGGCCTGAGGTCTCCTCCCACCTTGGGCGCAGAAGGCAAACGCATACCTGACAAATGTGTACTGTTCGTTGTACATCCAGGGCTGAAGTTCCAGGCTGGGGTACTTGCCAAAGGGTGGCACGATCAAGCTGAACACCAGGGCGATGCAGACAAACACAGCTGGCAGGACAATCTATAACCAGGGGGTAGGAGGGAAGAGAAATCGCAGGAGAAGGACAAGGGTTAGAAAGAAGGCCACAGGGCAAGGCCCCGTGAGTCCAGCCAGCCTCTCCGACCAGCCATCACTCGAGTGTGCACAGGGCGCAGCTCCACCAAGGCATTCTTGGCAGGTTGGAAGCAATGGAGACTGAAATCTAAACCTCTTCCCTCCGGGGCATTTCTGGAAGCTGGCAACACAAGGCCAGAGGCTGTGGCCCCCTGACAGGGGCACCAAGCTGAGAACTTCACAGAGTAAACAGTGGTCACATGTCAGGGTGACTTAGAACACCAGGTCCCTCTCCTCCCTGAAAACCTGAGAAAGACCACACTGGCCATGAGCTCAGCTCAGACAAAAGCTGAGAGCTGAAGCCTGGACCAGAAGCCAGAAGACCTGCAGTTTTGTTCTTTCTCTACTATAAGCGTATCGATGTAAAGTCACATCCCCTATGGCCTCAGTCTTCTCATTTGTAATCTGCAGACAGCCTAGGTGACCCATTCAGATCCCATACTTTGATAAAACCACTCTACAGCACTGTCTCCATGGAAAGGGAATAGCAGCTATTTCTTCCCCTGATGGCCTCAAAAAGCATGATTAATCTAAATCCTTACTAAACCACCTTAAACTTTACACCTGTACCTTCTCTGAAAACAATGACTTGTACATACTTTATAAGCAAACTCTAAGCTCCTTCCATTTATTCCTGAGAAATTTATCCGTTAAAAAAAAAAAAGATCCAAATGATGGCCCTGGTTCTAATGTTCTCGCGTTTCAATGCAGAAAATTAATCACTAGGTGATTAATTCATGGGAAAAAACTGTATGAGCATTATCTCATTTAATTATCATTACAACCCTAAGTAGTAATATCATTATCACCAATCAACAAACAAGGTAACTGGGGCTCAGGGAGACTAAGTAACTTGCCCAAGGCCAAAGAGACAATAAGTAGCAGAACCAGAATTCAAACCTAAGTCTATGCGCTCCAAACTCATATTCTGTGCGTTACTCACAGTCTGTAGAGAAGAATCTCTGCAACTTCTTTATACTTCTTGATTTTATAGAATAGAATAATTTCATCCCTCCTAACCCAGCAACTTAGCGTGCAAACACTGACATGCAGGCAAGAGTGTAATGAGTCTTCTCTGCTTATCTTTTTTTTTTTTTGTCTGACCTCTGGTTATCTTTTCTATCAGTTTTCAGATAAACATCAACTTAGAGAAAAATAAAGTTTCCAGTAAGTTCATATGTTGAGTGCATCTGGGCATATCATCTCTGAAGTTATGAAAGTTTAATTTGCCCAGCCAGTTTTTCCAAACTTTGTCTTTGTTATACTCTCCTTTACGATAAAACTAACACACGGTAATTACTAATGTGAGGTCCTTTCTAATCACTTACTCATTTTAATCTTCATAACAATTATATCATAGATACTATTATTATCCCCATTTTACAGATACGGACACTGAGGCTCAGAAAAGTAACCTGCAACAGATACATGAGTGCAAGAAGCAGAACCGGGATTGAAATACAGATCATCTGGCTCCAGTGTCCATCTTATAACAATGATGCGACCCTGTCTTCACTGGTCAGGGAGCCTGCAGCCCATCAAGGAAGGCTGAGTCCTTGGCCTGGAACAGCACTTCTCACCTGAGCAAAGAATCCCTTCCGACTCCGTTTGGCAATCAGCAGCCTCTTCCACAAAAGGGCCCCAAACTGCTGCTGTGTGAGTTTCCAGCCCTTCACCTGGTAGGAGCCTTTGCCGTCCATCCCGCTGAGCAGGTCTGTTTCTCTGGATTCTGCAGAAAGCCAACACTGAAGGTCACCTATTATATCAGGCATTTTTGACATCCCCACGCTCCTCCCTCCAGCATCTTCAGCAACCACCTTGGAGGCTTGCGTTTGAAGGTAAAAGTAAAGGAGTAAAGGGCCTTGGTGACAAATTCACATCCAAGGAAAAGGGATGACCCCAAACGTATGACAGCAGCAGTCCCTGCCTTTGGGTTCTTATCTGATGAGCACAGAAAAATGAAGGTGCTTTGAGACAGCTGAAGAGAGATGTTCACACATAATGGTGCTATATCAAGCCATTCAGATGAATCAAGTCATCCTCAATTTCTTACAGAATATTCTACAAAACAGACCATGTAAGTAGGCTGACATACTTGAGAACACACAATAGCAATCTGTCTCCCATTTATTATATTTTTGGTAAAAGGTGGACACATTCCAGTGATCTAAGCACTAACGATGTATGAAGTTAGGGAGAACATGAGAGTCACACACTCACGTGGCACAGGCATGGGAGAGTCAGGAAGGTTTCTGTTCCAAAAAATTTTTATAGAAATCCTTGTCTTAAACAAACCATTTCTAACTGCGGTGGCTTGACATCTTACCAATGGTTGCTTCATTTCCTGCCTCCCGCTTCTCCATCCCAGTCAAATACGCAGGGACACACTCATCCAAAACAGCTAAGTCTAAGGGTCCAATTAACTCTAAAAGCAAATGCACCTCACTCTTTCAAAATCTTCCGTCCTTTCAGAGGACATTTATTCAACAATTAAACACCTAATGAACGCGAGAAAAGATAAGAAATGGATTCAGAGGATTGAGGGGCCATCTTTTGATGTGTGTGTATCTTGAGAGAGCGATCTCAGTGCAGTGAAGGAAGTGGTGAGGACAGGCTCTTTCAGGTTTGACTGTATACACAACCTGAAAAGGGGAAAGGGGCTTTTCTCATTCTCTCTCTTCCCTTTGGACCCTGCAGGCATCTGTCATCCTGGTTCAAGGACCTTGAAAGATAACACCAGAGAAGAACATAAGAGAGAAATTCACTTTCTAGCAACGGAATGAAGATCTTGCCCAAACGGACCTGGATCTATGTCGGAATCATTTGGATCAACAGCATCATCTTCAGTAAATGGGCGAAGACAGCTCTGCTTGTCCCCGAAGACCCGTCTGTTTCGTCTTGCCGGTAGGGTGCCATCTGAAGGCAAAAGGAAGGAACCCCATGTTTCACTTTATTTGTAGCAAAACAAACTCTGAATCTGTAACAAATCTATCCACTAAAAGTAAGAATGTCATAAAACAATTTGAAGGGAAAGGCACAAGCCTGGTGAGCTAAGACAGCCTACAGGGGGCACAGCCCAGAGAATGTGCAGCCCCCCTGGAGGGTTACCTGAGGTCTCAGCATCCACCCCACTCTCTTCAGCCACTTTGAGAAATATCTGAAAAATAAGAGTGAGTGAGAGTGTCATAAGCACCACATTGTGAGAGCAACTGCCATGATTATTACATGACTGAATGGTATGCTAGCCCCTAAAGACAAAACGTAGAAGACTCATTTATTGATAACACTTCGTCAGAGTCACTTGGGAGAGAAGCCGTTTTTACCAGAGAACATTTCCCCAATGGTGAGAGCTATCCATCCAGACAATCATTTTCAAATTAAAGCTGTGACATGAGGACACTGCGGAAGGAGGAATTTGTTCTGAACGTACAGGGAATGAGCCAAGTGGCTTCTTCCAAGTCTATGGCCCCAAATCTTTGAGTAGGCTAGCACACCGTGATAGGTTATCCGAGACAGGATATCAAGAGAGGAGGGGTTCCCATCACTAGAAATGTTATGGCAGGGATTCCAACATCAGAAAACAATCTGAACTAGACCAATGATTCCCAAACTCTGATCTGCCCAGACGCTGCCCAGGAAGCATGCAATAAAAGCACAGACATTAAGGCCTTACCTCCAGAAATTCTGATTCAAAGACCCTGGAGCTGAGCCTTGGAATTTTTATTGTCAATAATATTCTCATATGATTCTGCTGCATAGTCAAACCTGGAGACTACTGGGCCAGACAATTTTATACCCCTTCCAGCCCTTGAGGTCTCTCTAAAGAGAGGCACTGCTTACACAGTAATAGAGTATGAGCTTTGAAGCCCAAAACCCCTGATTCTGAATCCTTGCTTGGCGTCCCTGAATGTCAACTTTCTCATCTTGTTATGAGGATTAAATGAAGTTACAATGATTGAAAAAAGCAAAACACACCAAGGTTAGCACATGGCACAAGTAGATTTTCCATAAATGTTGGCCATTTCCGATGCATGGTCATGACACAGTCATACCAGGGAGCAATCCTAATACTTCTTTCCTGTATCTCCCACTACAACCTTAAAGGGTTAACTGGAACCAACACAACCCAGATGCCAACGACCTAAGCACTCAATGCCTAGGTCCATGGTGATCCTATTCCCAGTGGGCACGCAGGCTGCCTGTCTGGCGTCGGGATCATTGGCCCTGCTCTATTCTGACAGCCAGCCACCGAACTTACTTCTTCCAGGGTGGTCTCTGAGATTCCATAACTGGAGATGCCCAGGTCTGAGAGCCGGTCATCAATCTCATGGAAGAGTTCCACAAAGGCTCCCTCTTTGGCGGCTTCATAGGGCAGCACGTAGGTCAGCTCATGCCCAATGTCTTCCACCAGCCGGGCCTCGGCCACGTGCTTCCTGATGAGGTTGGAGATCGCGGAGACATCTGTAGGGACCAAAGAACAGACGCGGCTCAGCCAACTCCGAGGCCCCCCATTAGGGGCCGGCCGCTCTCCACCTTCTCCCTTGCTCACTCCTTAGGAGCCCGCTTGCCCACACAGCACACATGGTCCAGACACTGAAGTCATTCCACGTGTTCGTCTCTGGCCTGAGAGTTCCTGGGGGCGGGGGCTGGGTCTTATTCACCTTTGTATCACCAAAGCCGGGCACAGTGTAGGTCCTCAGTGCATGGTGGGTGGCTGGCTGGCTGGCCGGCCTTCTGGGGTGGAAAGCCTGGTGGCTATTGCCTAAGTGCTAGGATTCTTCAATGGAAAGCTTGACTAAAGGAACTGTAAAAGAGTCTTCACCTTTCTCTAACCTTTTAAAGGAGGCTCCTTCTATGTCCCTCAATAGAGGGTTAATCAAACAGGGCACGGAAGGAGAGCCAGAGCCTTCCTGGGAACAGCCAGCTGTTAGGATGGGGAAGACATGGCCAGGGTAAAGGCTTCTGTTCCATATGTGTTATTGGTGACACTGGCCTCCTATACACACCTCCTGAGGGAAATCCAGCGGGCTGCTCCTCTCCTGGGCACTCACCCTCCCTAGGCACTGAACCTCAATCCCTCCACTATCAGCTTGGCTACTCAGCTCCACATCCCTGGTCTCCAGTGTCCAGTGTGCAGCCAGACCCACTCCCCTAAGGGATCCCCCCACCCCCAATCATCTCAGCGCTCTGGGACACTGCCCTGCCAGCTCCCAGACCAAGCCCCAGGCTCCCCGGCAAGCGTCAGGCCGATCCGCCACCAAGCTGCACCCTCTCCCGCAGCCGCCCAGCCCCAGCCCAGCAGCAAACCTTGAGTCAGCGCCACCAGCCTCTGCACCTCTCCTCCTCTGCCTCCACTCTGCCCAGCTGGGGGAAGCTCAGGCACCACCTGAATAAGAAACCCCAGAGTCCTTACCGATGGTCAGCGTGTCACTTTCATGGTCACTGCCCAGGCCAGCATCAGAACTGCTCTGAGAAACACTGTCCTCCTGATGGCAAAGAAGGCGGTAAGAATGGGTCAGGGACCGAGCAAGGTGCAGCCCCACCACCTTCACCTGGGGGCTACCGAGAAGCTCTATCGTGTGAGAACTGGAGCAAAGGACTTCTCCTGGGAGGCATGCAACTGGGCTGCCTTGGCTTCTGAGGCCACCGTCTGATCTGACACATGGGCTGTGTGCACGGGAAGCAGAGCTCTCCAAAGAACTGTGGCCTGCCAGTGAGTGCCGTAACCAGGCCCTCATCGACCGTCTTGGGCGTGGGATTCACCTGCCTGGTTATCTAGCTCAGTGCTTCTCAAGCTTTAATTTGTGTTTCCTCACCAGAGGACCTTGTTAAAATGCAGATTCTAATTTAGTAAGTCTGAGTTGGGCCCAAGTTTCCGCATTTCTAATGAGCTCCCAAATGATCCTCATGCTGCTTGTCTCAGACTGCACTTTGACTCACAAGACATTAGTTAAAAGATAAATAAGTGGACAGGAGGTCAAGGTTGGGATGTAAGTGTTTTGGGTGCCAGTGTTTGCACACACAAATAAATCTCAGGCATGTACTGCAGTACAGGGGAAATGTACCTGGTTATTGGGCTCTGGTCCCTCCTCTGTTATTCACTTGCTGGGTGACCTTGAATAAACTAAATCCCTACAAGCCTCCCTTCTCTCATCTGGGATAATAATTGCAATACCTTCTTCCCAGGGTTGCTCTGTACTTTGAGATGATAGATAAAAAAAAAAAAAAGTTTGCAAATGATAACAATGCTGCAACTATTATCATGATTTTCCTTTATGGCCAGAGTCTGCCAGACTGAGTGTCTGGCATGAAATCAGTGCTCAATATATATTTGCCGTTTTGTAGTTTAAAAGTTAAGGTCAATGAGATTTAAAGGAAATGAGCAGGCACAGCAGGGCATTCTTCAGCTAAGGCTCGTAACTCTTGGTAAGTCTTTCTTCTTCAACAAAATTAAGTCCTCTAAGGGCCTTCTCCATCACTCATTGTGTCTCCATAGGAAAAAGGAAATGGGATTCAACAGAGCTAGCACGATGGGAACAGAAGTCTCCAGAGATTTCCATGTAGGAGGTACGACGTGACTCCAAAGGGACACAGAGCAGGGAGATGGTGGCGTCAAGGTGGCAGAATGGGGCAGATGTGGACAAGCCACTCACAGCCAATGAGTCCCGACTCCCCGGACCCGGCACCAGCCCAGCGCTGAGGCTGCAACTCACCTTTTTCAGGTACGACACAGTGCTACTGCTATTTCTGCACGAGCTGAGGGAGGACTCCACATCCTTCTTGACCAGGGTCAGGTAGTAACCTGTCCCCAGCTGGTTCTTCAGGAACAGGGAGGAGCCCACGCAGCACAGCTTCCCATGGGAAATGATGGCAATCCTGTCCCCCAGGATGTCCGCTTCATCCATGTGGTGTGTGGACAGGATAATGGTGCGGCCTGCCGGGAACAAACACAAGGACGAGGCACAGGTGAGGCCTGCTGTCCTCACTCATTGCAGTGGCCAGAACTACAGAAATACGAGCAGGGGAAAGCCTGGGAGAAAGACCCCGAGGCCTGTGTGCTCATGACCCCCAGGATGGCAGTGCTGTGAGGACGGCTGCTGCACCCTCACAGAATGAAGGACGGGAATGTTTATTTGGGAACTTGCTACATGCCAGCAGTGTGCTACGTGGTCTAGGTGCATTCTCATTTAACTTAATCCTCTGTAAGGTGGGCACTCCCACCATTATAGATAAAGAAGCTTAGGCAAGTTAAATGACTTTTCCAAGGTCTCGGGCCAGCTTGAGCTGACTCCAAAGCCGTGCCCCTCATACTGTACCACCTTGTGTACCTTCTACCCCTCTAAGCTGACTGCACCTCTCCCATCCATTCATCCACTCTGTCAGCACACAAGTTTAGTGCCCCACGTGGGGACAGAGATGAAGGACAACACAGCCTCGGCTCTTGGGAATCTCAGTCTATAGGAGACCATAATTATACTGTACATGTGAAAGTTCTAGGCTGGAGGGAGCCCTGGGGGCCCACAGAGGATGCCCTTTATCCCCATTTCTCTTCTCCTTGCAGGCCCCTAGGGAATGAAGTGTAAACTTGAAGGGTCTTGGATACCAGGCCTCCCACTTGCACACCAGGGCGGAGCTCAGAGCTCAGCTCCGCATTTTCCTTGAAAGCAATTCTGTTGCTCTAGCAGGAACAGCCACGAGATATTCTTCCAGAGGCCCGCCCTCGCTCCCTCCCCCTCCAGCCCAGAAGGCAGAGTAAATACACATCAGTTACCGTGTCGATATTTCAGCAGCAGCTCCCATATTCCTCTGCGGGAGTAAGGGTCCACGCCGGCTGTGGGCTCATCCAGAATGACAACCTTGGATCCCCCAACAAAGGCCAAGGCCACAGACAGCTTTCTCTGCATTCCACCTATGGGACAGAGGAGACAGGATCCAGGGCCAGCCCCAGTGAGTGACAGCAGAGGTGGCGAAAGAGGGATGGAGGTGCCCACCTGGGGACAAGCCCGGAACACGTTTCTGACCCACCCTCCCACTCCCCGGGGAAGCCGGGGACACGGCGGCAGCTGTATTTCCTGCGTGTGTGTAGTCGGGGGCGGGGGGGTGCGCTGGATGAGGAAGGCAGCTCTGGGCCTCACCTGACAGCTGACTTGTTTTGCTTTTCAGTTTGCTTGGCGGCAAACCAACATCTAGGGCCATCTGCTCCATCTCTGCTTTCACGTGCTTCTCCGAGAGCCCTTTCAGGCGGGCATAAAACCAGATGTGCTCTTCAACAGTCAGCCTGGGGACAGAGGGGCAGGTCAGCTCCAGGCCCCCAGGACGCACAGAACACAGTGCCTCCTCCCCCAGAACACGACAGGCACATTTTTCTTTCCCCACTTTTTTTTTTAACTTCATCAATTTCTGAAAAATAATTTCCAGGAAGGATTCAAGGTAGACCAGCAGTGAGCAGTCACGTGAGCTACTTGAGAAGCCAAAGCAGCAGGGTGACAGGGCACGTCCCCCCGATTCCCCGCTGGCCTGGCCCCCGCGCGTCAGGCAGTGGCAGGTCCTCAAAGGGCCCTCCCCAAGGCCCCACCAACCAAGGAGCTGCCTCGACCTTAGCCTGGAGCAGCCCTCCTGAACCTCGAAGGACTTCAGCCCTGAGAGAAGGGGGGCCCCTGTGGAGGACACAAGCCCGGGCTGCTCACTGTAGATGTGAGGAAACCGGGGCCCAGAAGGGGGAATGCCCTCGCCCAAGGTCACAGAGCTCAGGTCTCTCTCTGCTCACCATGGCGGCTCCCTGCTTGGTGATGGGCAGGCTGAACGGTGGCAAAAGTTCTGAGCAGGAAACACGGGACCCATGTATCAAGGGCCCTGAGCTACTGCCAGGTGAGAGCGGTGGTGGTCTCAGGGAGGGTGTGCGGGGAGAGAGGATGTCCTTACTCCAGAAGGACAGGAACGGAAAGCACCGTTTCCCAGGCCTACATCCACCAGCTGGACTGATATAACATCCCCCATCCCACAATTCTGTTACTTTCCAACATCAAAGGATGACCTGCCCTCAACACATCCAGGAAGGTGAGGTCTGCTACCCCCAAAGGTGGTAAAATGCTTACCCGTGACTCACGACACACCTCCAAAGAGGCTGTGCTGGTACTCACATGTCAAACAGCACGTTATGCTGGGGACAGACCCCCAGGTTCTGCCGGATGGTGCTCATCTCGGAGCGAATGTCTTTCCCCAGGATGTAGGCAGTGCCCGAGGTGGGAGGGAACAACCCGGTCAGGATTGACCTAAGGACAAAAACGTTAAAGTACAGGAGTCAGCATTGGCCCTCCTGCCCTGAAGCTCCACTCCAGGCGGCAGCGTCCGGGCAGACGGCAGAGGCAGCAACCCTCCAGCCCCGTTCCTTCCTAATGGACTCCAACAGACCCCAACACAGCGAAGGAGTCTCTGCTTCAGTGAACAGCTAGGAGTGGGCCTATGTGTTGGAAATGGCAGTTTCAGCACAAGCATTTTTTAAATGAAGATTCCAATTTACAATGGGAAGTACACTTTAAAGCATATGTTCTTTTTATGCTTAAAATCATGTCCAAGGGCTTCCCTGGTGGCCCAGTGGTTGAGAGTCCGCCTGCCGATGCAGGGGACACAGGTTCGTGCCCCGGTCCGGGAGGATCCCATGTGCCGCGGAGTGGCTGGGCCCGTGAGCCATGGCCACTGAGCCTGCAGGTCTGGAGCCTGTGCTCCGCAACGGGAGAGGCCACAACAGTGAGAGGCCCGCGTACCGCAAAAAAAAAAAAAAAAAAAAAAAAAAAAAAATCATGTCCAAGTAAAAGGGACAAAGCAGAACAAATGATTCAAAGATAAAAGTAATTTTTGTGTTTGGCAGTTAGGATTTTTGCGCACCTTTTAAAGAGTTTCTGCAATGTTCATAATGTATTGATTTTGCGTGCTAAAAATATATAAAAGAAAAACAGGAGGAAGAGATTACCTCTTCCCCCACCAAAATGCCCTCTGCAATGGCTGATGGACTACATTGAAAGCCACTGAGGTAACGCTGGTGTGTTTATAGCCTGTGCTCCCTTCTGAAGCTGTCCATTATAAGGTCCTTATAGGTCCCAGAGAAGGCAATCATACAGCCAGCCAGCTGCCCAGCTGTTTCTCACATCTGCTTAGAGACAGAGTTCCTGGAAATTACTTCCTCCCACCAGTACAGCCAATCTCTCTTTCCACATTCTTGCCTCACAGTTCTGACCAAACCAACTCCAAAGGAGACCTTTTCTCAGACTTGTCACAGTCTCAGGTTCCAAAAATACTGCAGAATTCTGAGAACCGAAGGGGAAAGGTCAACTAAAGGCCTCCAGCCTATTTTAACCTGAAGAAATAATATCTAGAGAAAAACCAGCATTTGGAAAGCACTCTTGTGATTAGATAATATTTTTACATTCATCAATTCCTCATATGCTCTGCCCTCGGCCCGGTAACCAAGGCAATGTTCTTAGGTATGAATTTCTAACTGTAGGACAGAACCTTCCTGTGGCTGACTCTGAGAAAGCCACACCCACTTCTTACATGGTGGTGGTCTTCCCAGCTCCATTGTGGCCCAGGAAGGAGGTGATCTGGCCCTCATAGAAATTCAAGGCCAGGCCGTCAACTGCCACCTTCATGCCATCTCGGTAAACCTTCATCAGGTTCTGAATGGACACGCCCAGCTTCAGGTGGGTGGGTTCCTCCTCCATGCAGACTGTGAGAAGACACAGGATGGAAATGAGCCCACAGAAGACACTGACGAGTGGAGTGTCAAGACGCAGGGGGCTGTGCTTGCACTTTTACAAGTGTCCTCTCTCCACGGCTAGTTCTGGTTTCTCAGGCAGACAGGCAACAAATATTTATCTAGGGCCTATCTGGGCACTAGTGTTGGTGATGGGAATACAGTGATAAAGGTGCAGAGAGGAGGCTGGGGAAGAAGAGAAGGAAGAGCAGGTGAAGCAGCTGGCACAGCGGGCAATGGCAGGTGGTAAGGAAACTCGTGAGCTATGCTAAGGAACATCGTACTTCACCACTGGCGACTGGGGGAAGGGCACGGAAGAGATCAGCAGGGGAGCGACTTATGAACAACTTAGGAAGCTATACCGAACACAAAGAGTTCCCCTCCAAGAACCTGAGCAAAAAACCCCAGAAGGCAGCGCCTTTGCTGAACTGTGGGCATCACTACCTACAGTCAGAAGCCAGGAGGGGATGTGCGCTCTGGGTAATGCAGGCTGAGCACATTACGAAGCACAGAACGAGCTCTGTGGCAGCCACCTGGCGTCAGCCTGCACAGGCGCATGCGTCTGTCATCAGGACAAGGCAGGCAGAGAGGTTGTGGTTCCGTAACCACGGCTGTCTTTACCTCTTCTTTCTAGCTGTCAGGATAGTATGAAAAGTATGTGTATATGTGTTTGGGGGGATGGGGTGGGCGGAGGTGAAGGCAGAGATCAAGAGCCCCTTTATTTAGAAGCCAAGAGAACAAAAGGAAATGTCCCTTAGAAGCCCAGATAGTGACTCCCCGGTAAGTCAACAGCACTGGACACAAATGCATGGGAGGATGTGGAAAGGGTCACTTCAGGGGATTTCTCCGCCCCTAAGGTGGTTTTAGGCTCTTCAGGCCGAGAGCCACCCCTTGCCCCCCACGGCCAGTAGGGGCAGCTGCACTGCAGCTAAGGGGAGGGTGGGTCAGCAGAACTTACTTTCTGATGTTCCCTTCTGGCTGAAACCAGGCTGGCTCTTCTCATTGCCTTCCTCACCAAACCAGTAGGACTTAGTACAAGGGAAATACCAGGGCCTGGGGATTCCATATTGGCCTGAAAGCAAAGCATAGGTGTGAGCAAAGCTCAGCAACGCCCCGGCATCCCCGAGGTGTCCCAGCCAGACACAGCCTCCTTGACTCTCTCCTTGACACAGCCTTTGGAGACAGGACAAAATGGACTGGAGGTGGGGGAGGAGAGGCAATAACATTTACTGAGATCTCCTGTGTATGACAAACATCTTGCAGAATCTTTCCGGCAACCCCACGAGGCAGGTATCATCCCCACTTTAGAGATGAGGAAACTGAGGGTTAAGTAGCCTACTCAAGATCACTCAGCCAGTAAAGTGGAGGACTCAGAATTTGAATCCAGATCTGTATGACACAAAGTTGCATATCCAATGTGGGAAGTTCAGGTAGGGTACGTAAAAACATTTCACATACACTCCCTTAGAGAAAAATCAGTAGGTGAAACCAGAAAGAGTTAAACCTCACTCTCTCAGAATTTGATCTACTATGAAAATGTATCCAAGGCAGGTCTTGGTCAAGGAGATTTATTAAGGGAAGTATAAAAATGAATTTTTATGAATACTAATTCGATTAAAGCACAGGCAAGGGCTGAGAGCCAATGTATCTTATTATTCACAAGCTGTACTCAGGAAACAGAACATTTGCTGGTGGTAATTCAGGGGATGCAGAATTAGAGACCTGGGTCAGCATTGGGAGGACTCTCCTGGGCTAGCCGACCCAGTGTGACCCACCTGGGTTCACCTCCAAGCACCTGCTCTTACCAGCTTTGTGGCCACAGGCAAGTTATTTAACTTCTTCGGGTCATAGTTCTCTCATTTGCAAAAACTGGCTAGAACGGTAACTCCCTCAGAGTAGTCTTATGAGGATTAAATGAACCAAGGTATGTAAAACACTTTGCACAGTGCCTGGCACACAGTGCTCAAGAAACAAGAGCTATGTCAGTACTAAGAGCTGTACTTCTAGCATCAGCTGCTTCTCCTTGGAGACTATTTGTTTGCCATAGGTCCAAAGCCCTAACCACTTTCCAAGGAGACCCAGGCCCTGCAGAAATTCCAGCACAAAGGAAGGAAAGCACTACAGCTAGAACTTTCATTTCCCTGGCTGATGTCTAAAGCAGTGTGGAAGCTCAGTGTACCTGGAAACACAGCCTCGGTGTACCACGTCATCACCCCATAGAGGAAGGCGTCAAACAGCATCATGGAGACCGAGGTGGTGAGGTTGAAGCCATCTTCCTCCATGGGGCTCTCAAAAAGGTTGTCCCATTGCACCCCAATGCCCTGCTCCTCAAAAAGGGCAAAGTACTCACAGCCAAACCCAAAAGCCACAGGAGACAGCAGGCTCTGTGAGAAAGATGCAGAAGTCACTCATCCATCTCCTTGTTTCTCATTCTCCTACCACTGCTAATGCAAATGTCACCTGGAGAAAGGTGAATTTGCCAAGTGGATCAATTGCAAGATATGGAAATATTTATCTACAGAGTCCCTTCAGGGGAGTGGGCTCCCCGGCAGCATATAAAGTGATTCTATTTATAAGCACTCATTATGCTCACACATTTCAGAAATGCATGTATGATGGAATGTAAAACTTTTAGAATTCTATGCTTCCGAAGGTGCCTCAAGGGCTCAGCAATCCTGTCCCTTACACACACACACGGTCCTCTCAAGCTCCCTGCTCGGCCAGTGATGGCTCAGTGTCATAGGAGCCTGTCCGGGGCTGCTGATGTCTAACGGGTCCAGACAGAGGCATCTGGAGCGTCCTGCAAAAAACTCAGGACAACTCAGTCTTATAGGGACTTGCACCCCCTCGGAGGCCTCTCCTCCTCTGTACAAGGGAGGGGAGTGAAGTCCGGGATTTGCAGGGAGATGGAGTACCTGCTCCTCAGTCTTGAAGTTCAGAAAATATTACTCAAGTGAAACCCCATACTGGACACAAGGGAGACAAGAGTCCAGAAGGAGCCATTTCTGATCTCAAGAGTTTTCAGTTCTATCTGTGGCTATGACTGTGGCGAGCTTAACACGGCCAACAGAGCTGGGAGACAAAAGGTAGAGCTGGCCTCTATTGTCTAATGGAAAGGCATTCCCCAGTGCCATTTACCGCATGCAGTGCAGTCTGGCTCCCTACAAAATACCATTGGATTCAATTCAACCAGTGTTCACTCAGAGGACTAAAAATAAGCAATTGAATAAGACACAGTCCCTGCCTTCAAGGAGCATAGAATCTAGAACTGAGGTTCAAGTCCCGTTGGAAAGAGAATCTCTTATCTTCTGTTCTCAGCTTGGACTATAAAGCAGAAGTGAAATACCAGGTGCGGCTGTGACTGCAGCTACTGCAGAAGGGCCAGAGTTACTCACCGCAAAGATCTTGAGCGTGAAGCCCACGTAGTCTTGCCACGCCACGCACAGGACGTAGGGCAGGTACAGCATGAAGTAAATGATGCCTCCACAGGCTGCCGCCAGGTTGGCTCTGGAGAAGAGCGTGCTGATCAGAAAGCACTGCAGGATGGTCACCACGGCGAACACGGACAGAAAGACAAACACCACACTGGGGTCGCTGTAGGGCAGCAGGTTTCCTAACTGGGAAGGAAGAGACCCAATAAGACTGTCAATAAGCAATGATCTATGGGAAGCAGCCAGGGCTTATTCCTGCTCATCTTAAAGACAATACAGAGGAACAGTGCTGTTCATTTTTCTGATGAGTGAACTGAAATCTACTGAAGGGAAATGACTAGTCCAAGACCACACATCAAAGTCATGGTAGAGCCAGAAACAAAACAAAGTCCAGGCTTGATATTCACCAAGGTTCATCTCAACAGACAATTTTGTTCTTTGTTTTTCCAAGAAATAGTATCACTTGGATTCTCCTTCTTCTATAAGGACTATGACTCTTGGCACCAAGAAAGAATTGTGGGAGACAACATCCCACATGGCTTCTCCCTCCGAAAGCCAAGGAAAAGGGTCAGGCCATGTTAACATCCCCCATGAGAACCTGCTATGGATTCTGGATCCCCGCAATTATCCAAACTCTGTGGACTCTTCAAGTGTCTCTCTAGCAGTTGGTTCTATTTCATTCAGCAGGACCCACCAGCGCTCAGCTGTCACAGAGTGGCTCTCACCCACCAGCCACAGGACCTCCACCCCGGCCACATAGCTCAGCCCTGGCAGTCAGACATCAGAGCATGAGGGGGGCTTGACTTTAGCAAGAACTGCTCTGCCACAGTGTCGGGTAACCCCAGTGAAGTCCTTAACCTTCCTTGGCCTCATTTCCTTGTATGTTAAATGGGTTATTTAGTGAGGATATCACAAGACAGCACACATATGTGCTTTAAACAGTGCTTGGCAATCAGTAAGCGCTCATTTGTAATGAATAGTAGCTGGTATTAAATTAAATGTTACTTCCTTTCCCTTTGCACCCCTCCACTTTTAAAAACATTTATTTTTTTAAACAATGCATCCTTAAATGAAATGATTGTGAAAAAATGGCATATAAACCTATTAATGTAAGGGGTGGACACAGAACTGCACTGTACAGAGTCCCCTTCAAGGAAGGACTTGTGGTCTGGCTGTCAGCAGACAGCCTCAGGTATCAACCCCTCTAGGTTTGTCCCAGCTGCAGACAGCTGCCTGGCCCTGGGGCACACCCTTCCAATGACTAATGGAAGGGCCTGGGTCTATGGGGTGTCAGGGAGGGAGGCCTTGGGGTAACCTAAAGGGCTGGACATTTCAGCTCCGCAGCAAGAGTGCCCGGGGGGTTGGCCGTGCGTCACAGTTCAACTCCTCCCTCTGCTCAATCCTGTACCCTCCCCATCCCCTCTAGAGGTGTGGATCCCTAAGAAATACCCATACCCAAACTCTGCCTCAGCCTCTGCTTCCAGAAAATCCTAACGTGCAACAATATCTATGCTTCTGAGTATGGTTTTTAGAAATTCTGGCAGAATTACCACCCAATACATCTAGGAAAATGAGTAACTCTCTGATGCTGCCATGAACCATTGCCAAACAGCATGCGTAGTTACGCTTGTGCTCACCTGGGACACAAGACCCCTAGGTTCAGTCCTACTTAGCTGCTAACCAGCTGGGTTGACTCTGGACAAGTTGCTGCCCTTCTCTCGGTCTCCCCTTCCCCAACTATAAAATGAGGGAATTGCAGGGAACAGCACATATGACCCCTTCCCTTCTGAAGAATCCGTGCCTTTCTTCTGCTCACATGGCCCACGGGGGGCAGGGAGGGGCCGGTGAGGCAGCCTTACTTTCAGGATGACCACCAGCAGGCCGGCGCTCACGAGCAGGGGGATGAGGCTGCTGATGAACCAGCTGAACCACAGGATGCTGTTGTCCAGGCCCATGATGCGCATGGTCTCCTTCAGCCGCGCCTCCTTCTCGTACACGATGCCCTTGATGATCACAGCCACAGAGTAAATCCAGGCCAACGTCATGAAGAGGGGCATTGACCGGCTCATGACCCGCAGGAAGCTGGAAGGGCGAGGGGAGGAGTAAAGGTGAGTGTAAGCCAGGCTCCTGGGCCAACACCTCTGGGTCTGCACGCAAGAGAAAGCACCAGGACTGAGCCCGAGACGGGCAGACCTGTGCACCCTGACAGTTACGCTTCGTGAGTGGGGTAACGCAGTGATGACACTACTAACAAAGTGATGCCAAAGAAAACTTCTTTGAGGGCTTTTGCTTTAGTAACCAGATAGCTCTCAGATGTCATTAAGCTAAATGGGGGTGATTTTAAAGTACTAAAACAAAACCAACAAAACCAAAACACCGACTCATTCTGTCATGAAAGTTCAACACCTTCAAGGTCATCTCACTATCAGCTTGCCTTGCATAACTGTTAACGACAGGTGGTGCGGAAATACACTTCAGGCAGCTCTTGTCAGTAATACTTCAGATTTCCAAAGTAGAACAGGAAATGCAGTGAAGTAAAAGGAACACAGAATCTGGACTCTGAAACTCAAGGTTCAAGTCCCAGCTTTACCACTTACGCACTTACTGGCTACGTGACAACAGGCAAAGGCTCTGGATGCCTCTGACCTCTCATCGTGTTCCCATCTTAATACATCCTTTCTAGAGTAAATCTTGGCTTAGGGGGTCTTTGGAAAAGTCTTCCTTTGGAAAATACTGGCTAATCTTTCTGAAGGTGAAAAACAAGATAAATCCAGGTGACCTAGAAAAGCTAGAGTGAGTCCTGCAAGGAAATGGGTTGTTCAATGCAAAGCAGGGAGAAATACAAGGAGAGGAACCCTGCTCCTTCTGCACTCTGATCTCTACACACACACTCTCCCTTACACAACAGAGAATAAGAGAGTTTCCAGAATTCAGAAGAGACATGACATATTTCAGATGCTTGCAATAACTACACCTCTGCCTATTCTCTCTCTCTCACAAGAAATCACTGGCTCCAAAGGCACAGTCCCCACAGTGAGAACCTGGCAGCACAGTGACTAAGCACTAAAAGATTATCTAAAATGTCTAAGATAAAAAGGCCTTGTTCGGTTTTATTTGCATTGTTTGAAAATGTGGTTTACCACTTATAGAGAGGAAGAAGAAAAACTGACACAAAGTCTGCTTTTATAGGTCTAGAACGCTGTGCCTCTGTGTTTGGGGGACGTGAGGATGTGTGGATGTGTTTGGCATGTGCTCGTCATGACACATCTTAAACTTGCAGATTGGGCTGATTTTGACTGAAAGGATAGAGTATAAAAAAATAAAAGTTCTGGTAACCATGGACTAGAAAGGAGTGAGGATTACTGGTGACGTGGCTCAAACTGTCAGCTACCTACATCTGGCATCTTATTTCCTGAAATTCCCACAGAATTCCAAAAACAATTTTTTTTTTTTTTGCAGTAGCTGCAATCTTGCTTTAACCAATTTTTTGACCCGTGTCAATACACACATAAAATAAATATAATCATTCTGTTTCCTCCCTTGACGTGTGTGTGCATGCCTGTGTGTGTACACACCACCTGGGGACAGTGTTAACCAGTTAAGCAAAGGTGGTGGCTTGCTGGTAACTTACATGTCATCAACGTAACAGGGGTAAGGCATCTGCTGCATGTAGATGCCAGTTTTCTTCTCTGTGCCCGTCAGCACCCGGATGATTGCCTGCTCCACCACATCCTGCAAGTACGCGAAGCCTCCCCAGACGTACCGCATATCCTCAAAGGGGTCAGCCCGAGGACCGGGGTCCCAGTACCTTAAATCAAACCACAGGCGATCAAACATTCCTTAGAACCATACAATAAAAAAAATTCAGTCACCCACAATCCTACCACCATTACAGAGCCACTTTTCTTATTTCTGTATCTTACTTTCTGGTCTCAGCTGACACGTACACATGTTTTTAAATAAATATAATCAGAATGAGCAAACCACTTGTTGGTTTGCGTTTCGCCCCCTCCATTAGTTCCCTAACATTGCAACAAGTACACGGGCCAAAATGTACTTAACCATTCCCTTTTATCTTGCTTATTTGCTCCCTTTTATAGAAAGGGATAGTGCTAGCACAGAGAATCTAATGTCTTTTTTTCCTGTTGATTTAATTCCTCAGGACTAATTTCCTTGAATGGAAATGCTGAACCAAAAGATAATGATATTTTAAGACCTTTGAAATAGTTGTCTCCACAATGAATGAGCCAGTTACACCAAAATCATGCCACCAATTTGAGTTATACTTTGTTGGAAATTTTTACCAAATTATTAGTTAAAATAAAGTACCTCCACTCACATTAGCTGCTCTTGACTTTCCCAAGACTGGCTGGTACGATGGGGGGATTCAACTTACCCATCCTTGATCTTATTCGTCCTCTCCACATTGTCAATATCCATCCGGATCTTGTACTTGACGTGATGGGGCAGCTCAACACTGCCAGGAGCAATTCCAGTGAACACGATCCCAGCCCAGAACTTCCGCTCATCCAGTAGCTCCATGGACTTGTTGATGAGCAGAACCTCTGTTGCCACTGGTTCCAGCTTGTTCAGGTTCACACACTGAAGGAAGAACAGCCGACATGAGAATGCCGATGGCCAGGAAAACAAGCAGTGGCCAAGGCAGAATCCATGCTAAGAGAGAAGCGCTAAGTGCATGACTTTTTTTATCCTCCCTCTCTACTCCTCTCTCAAGTCATTCTCCAATATTCAATTGAAAATGGGTTGTTTTGGTTTTCAACTGCAATTTAAGGGAAATGTTGGAAGTATTTAGAGGTAAGTTACCTATACTGATTTTTGTGGAGGGAAAGAGGTTTAAACCTCATTTTCGCTTCTGTTTTCTTAGTTAATTTTGAGTCATAACAACTAACCAAACAGAACAAAAAAACCTTTCATTTGTCCCTATTAAGTCACATCATATTTAGGACTCAATTTTTAAAGTGTAATCGGTCCTATTAGATTTTAGATAAGTTTCATAAGTAATGCTTTTTTAAGGGAATGCTTTGTTGCCATTAGGTATGGGATATCAAAACACAGGAAAACCTAGAAAACGATGGATAGAGACATTCTTGAGTCAGATAGAATAAAGCTAGAAGTTAGGTCTGTTGATTTACTCATTCAGTCATTTAACTAACATTCATTGAGTACCTTTTTGTACATTACACCCTGTGTTAGGTGGAGGGATACTACTGTAAATAAGATGACACATTATTTCTAAACTTTACTCCAATCCAAACCTTATTGCACCATCTCAGAGAAAGAAGCCAAAGTCTTTTCTAAGTGGTCCGCAGAATAGATCCTCACCTCCATGAAGCGAGAGATGGTCTGGATTGCCTGGTTGGTCTCATTGAAGGCTTCTCTCCAGGTGTACACAGAGCCATTCGTGGACTGCACTTCCTCTGGGTGCTTGGCCAGAAATGCCACGATATCTTTGGCTGTCCAATCTAAGCCTTCCAATCGCTGTTCCCAAAAGTGGTCATTGCCTCTGCTGTCCAAAAGCGTCTGCCATTCCCATGACAAAGTACAAGTAGTAAACACCAACTAAGTCCTGATGAGCACTATATGGTTTACAAAACCCTTTCACATACATTGTCTTTCTTTAAAATTTTCATAGAAAACTGTGAGATAGGTAACCCAATGTTTCCATTTTACAGGTGAGAATACTGGGCTCTCGGATTCTACTGCACCTTCCCACTACATTATATCTTCTTCCTCTTTTGAGACCCAGGCTGATGATTCCTCATAAAGACCCTAATCTCTAGATTGAATTAAGCCACACCTACTTCTGCTGTTTAGTTTGGGAAAAGAATTCTGCTGTTAAACCAATATGATCTTTTCCAGTTGCGGGATGCATGGGTCATGATGCAAAGGAGGCCTGTCTTCCATTTCTTATTCCCTAGCTGGCTGGCTCTCCACGTGGGTCAACATGGAAGAGAAGGAAAACCAATCTGGTGCTCAACCAGCAGGTGCAGAGGACCAGGGCAGAGGCCTGCACAGATGTGCTGCCAGAAAAATGGGTCTGTTTCAACCTCAGCTCATGGAAAGGAGACTCAGCTGCAACTCCTTTCACACCTTTGAGAACATACATGAGGCTCTGGCTCTACTGAAATGGAATCCCTAAGGGGCCAAACTCTGCTATTTTTTAAATCAGTCTTATTTCTACTAACATATAAGTTTTTTCCCCGTGTGGCTTCATATTCTTTATTACAAAGGGAGCATAATAGTTTTTATAGAGTATATAAACTATAATTTCATTAACTATTCCCATACCGCAGCATTTAGTCTAATTTCTCACAATAACAATTATTATAGCAATAACATTCTCTCTCATATGGTGACTTTTTTCTTTAAAATTATTTCTGTATGGGATACATCCCTGAGGGTGTGTGAAAATGCAGATACACAGGATAGCACATTTTTTATGGCTCTTACAATTTTCATTCCAAATTGTTTTCCTATAGGGAATAACAATTTATACTGTCGTCAGTTAAGATATGTGTTTTTGTTAACAAAATAGGTACAAAATTGTACCTCACAAAGGTTCACAGGTGTATGGGTTAGTGATTCTGAAATGACTTGTTTGGGACTTGAACTGAGCACATAAGACCTGAGTGAAGACACGTGGCATTTGGGGTGAGGCCCTCCCTGGCCAGTGTGGCTTCTCAGCAATATGGCCAAGGAGGGCAGCAAGGCTGGAGAGACATGCCCAGTGAGATCACTGATCACGTGGCCATTCTAGACCACGAGAGGGGCCAGGAGACCAAAGATCCCCTCAGGAGCAGTGGCCAGGGAGAAAGCAGAGGCTTGAGATGAAGGAGACAAACAGCAGCTCAGAAAGGAGAACAGTTTAGTATCAGTGGGTTACATGACTCAACGGAGAAGTACCTCCAGATATGTGGGGTGACGCGACGGGTGTAGACAGAGCCAGAGACAGCAGAAGATAAGAGCTACCACAGAGTAGAACGGTAGCTGTCGTGGGCTGGGGGAAACAGGGAGGTCAAAGGGTATGAAGTTTCAGTTTTGCAGTACAAAGAGTTCTGAGGCCCTAATGTACAGTGTGGTAACTATAGTTAATGATACTGTCCTGTATACTTGACACTTGCTGAGAGGTAACTATGTGAAGTGAGGGACATGTTACTTAGCTCCATTGTGGAGATCATTTCACAACGCATACGTATATCAAAACACCAAGTTGTACACCTTAAATACATACAATTTTAATTTGTCAATTATACCTCAATAAAGCTAAAAAAAAAAAAAAAAAAAAAGAGCTACCCCAACAGACGCAGAAGTCTCAAGCATTGCCTTGTGTACCAGACGCAAGGCTGCAGGGGGTACAGAGGACTGAGTGGCCCAAGCCTGTGGAGTGAACAGTAGAGAAGAGAAAGCAGCTGGAGGAGGCTCCTTCGACCTCCGCCCGCAGGCTGATGAGTCCGCATTTGGTGTCTCAGCCTAACCAGCCCCCTACACTCCAGGCCCCAATACCCACTGGCCTGTTGGACATCCCCACCGTCCACCAGCTAGAAATCAAGAATCATCCTGAAGCTGCCCTCTCTTTCACCCCTCCACAATCAAGCAGTCACCAGGCTTTGCCTCCAGCCAATGCCTTGGCCACCTACTTGGATAGCCTCCGCCCTGTACTCTGCCTTCCACCTTTCCCCTCTTCAATCCACCTGTCAAACCAGAGTAATAGCTCCCCTTGCCTAGCACCCTTTCATGGTGCTCCAGAGCTTAAAGTAATGGTCCTCGGCTTGACGCCCAAGGCTCTCCAAACCACATGCCATGCTTTTCTCCCCAGCCACAGCTCCTCCATTTCCTATCACACATTCTGTGTTCTCCAGCAGGAGTGCTAATGAATGCCATGGCCATGTTGGCAAGCGCCTTGTCCCAGAAGAACTGAGAGCCTGTGAGCTGCTGGAGCATCCAACCCAAACCGTCTATTTAAGAGAAGGGGAAGCATCGTTCTGCCCACAGACTAAAACTCATGGAGTTCCTTCAACAGGGACCCTCACCATCCTCTGAGACGCAGGAGGAGAGAAGTCCAACAAGTAGAAATGTACATTCTAAGGAGAGGACCAGGAAGAAGACACCTGAGACCACACCTAAGTCTATGGCACTGCCTGTGGCTGGACCACTTGAATCCCTTTTGGAGGAGAGACTGGAGTCCAACAGAGATCCATCCTTGAAGGGCATAAGTTGTTGTTGTTGTCATTATTAGTCAGAAGTATTCAGTCAATCCATACAAATTATTGTTCATGTTTTTCTGGCTGAAGTCCCTTGGTTTTTAAAGGCTCCCAATTTAAGAATTAAATTGCAAGACTAGTGCAATAAAGATGACTCCAGCTTTCCCCTCATTGGAAGACCACCTGCATATCATCCCTCCCAGGGACATCAAGGGACAGTCCTCAGCCTGGGAGAGCACCTCCCACGGTAGATACCTCCTCTAACACCCAGCTGCCCCTCCGATCAATGAGATGTCAAGAAAAGAAACCTGGCAAAATCCATTCGTGCTTCTTAATAGCAGCAGGAAAAAAGGAAGAGGCCTCTCTCACCATGGAGAGAGGAAATAGTCTAATGATTCTCTGACTCAGCCCAAGGCAGGATGATGCGATTAAATGGTACTCAGGCTCAAGCAAAGGAGACATTCCATGCTCAGACTCCTCCGCTTTTGAATCCAATTGTCTCTAGAGCATTTATCCCTTTTCAAGTGGTTCTGAAGCACTAAGTGCAATTCCCCTCCATGCAGTAACAGTAACACTCAGTAACACTGCAGTAACTCACACGGTGCCTCGGGGAATGAGTATCTCAGGTCAGACCAGACCTTTGCTCACACACACCTCTGTCCAAGACCCACTAGGACATAGTAGGGCTAAGTAAGATGCTGTGGCTCTAGAGCCAGAAATGAAAATAATCAAGGTCCTGTAATCACCAAACTCTTGCTCCAAATACCAGCCCTAGGTTTCTTGGAAATCTGATTTTGACTATCAGACGCATTGATGCTGATGTGCATGAAATGGTGTGACTTGTGCACCGTCACCTGTAGCTCTGCCAAGTGACGGGCCTGTGGCTTGAGCGACGCTCAGTACGTCTGCACTGGTTCAATGTAAAGAATCCTCATCTCAGTCACTTCTGGGAAAGTAAGGAGCATCAATCAGGTACCCGGTAATCAGAGGGACACTCACCCGGACAAGGTCCATTTCTGGGCTGCTCTCCATGAAGGTCCAGATCTTGGGGCTGAGCTCTTGCCACATGCCTTCCAGATCATGAAACACAGCCAGTTCCTGGAAGGTCTTATTCACCTGGAGTCAAACGGGGAGCCAGGGGCAGCAAAAAAAAAAAAAAAAGAGGGAGAGAGAGAGGGAGGCAGAGACATGAGAACTCAGCTGCTCCCTGAAAAGATGTTCCATCACAGAAGCCCTTTTCCAGTCCTTCCCATTCCCAAGAAGTGTCTGCCTGCAGCAGTGATTCAAATACCCAAGGCTGGAGAGCTGGCCCTCAACAGTCAGCTTGGGCCTAGTCAAACTGGAGGTTCTCACTCTGGAAATCCCAGAAGAGCCATGAGTATACTCAACACACACCATCCGAAGCCACCTTTATATTTTTGTCCATAATTCTAGGAGGATTCTGTAGAGGGCCTCTTGGGCCCAGGCAGCTTACCTCAGCCATAACCTGCTTTGTGACTGGAGTGTCAGGTGTATACAGGATCTTCCCAACAAGCAGGGGCTTGAGAGCTTTCCATATGATGCGGGAAAGAGGACTGGACTCCAGATTCTTCATCAAATCATTGCAATAAGGAGCTATGAAGAGGATGAAAGGCAAATATTTGTATGCATGCTCATGTACTTGCAGGAACTAACAAGAGCTTTGGAGCCAGCTGGTCAGTCATGGGTTCAAATCTCAGCTCTGCCACTTAATGGCTATGTAACAACATCACTTGTCTGAGCCTCAGTTGGCTCCTCTGTAAAAATAAAGTTAATGACATCTACTTGGCAGAGATGCGGAGAGGATTAACTGAGATGCTATCTGTGCAGCCCCTAGAAGGATGCTTGATAAATAATCAGAGCTTATTGTAACACTGATGATGGATAACTCACAACTGAGACAATATGGAAAAATGTTTTTTATTATGCACAATCCTTTATAACTCTAAATAGCTTGCACCAGTCCTCACCACTCTGTTTTTATTGGAAACAAAGAGCTGAATTCAGACTTTAGTTTTCAAGCAGAAATTTTAAATTTCCCTTTAATTAATAGGTCTCATCACAAGTATATGTAATAAATGTAATAAACATCCCAAACTGAAAAGTCCAAATTTATAACAGACAGTAGGGTTTGATTATCCAGAAGGATTCCTGATTTTTAAAAAAATTTCATTCTGGGTTCTTTTAGATACTAAGTATCCTCTACATGCTACAAAGATAATTTTTGTTTTCAAGAGAATTTTCTCACAGTTGTATCTGTTGTGAAAATGAAGGTTCCCTTGGGTTGACTTACAAAGTGAGGGAGCGGAGGGGACGGCATTTCAGAAAACCGCCTACAGTGCCCTTCCCTTCAGGCTCGCAAAGCAACCTGCCATGTCTGGAGTGCTTCACTCCAGACGAGAACAAAAGGTTCTTGCGTCACAATAACGCACAAAAAGCCACCTCACTCAGTGTCTGAAAGGCACACCTGCAGTTAGAAATGGAGAAAGGCTCACTTGCATCATATTTTCAATGAAAACGATGCCACTGTCTAAAACTATAACACTGGCTCCTGGCTGCCACCAGGCACAGGACACACATCCCCACAAAATTGCCCAAGTGTGGGGAACAGATGTGGAGTTACAAGGTTCTTCAATGCCACCTTGCAGCTAAGAACCACAAACAGCAGATCACATGTCCCAGTCTGATGGCACACATACACCACCATGAACAGGTATTTTGGAGGCCACGTGGTTTACCGAAAAAAAGCATGGAGCCAGGCAGATCTGGCTTAATCCTGCCTGGCTCTTGCCGATTAGCTATGGTGTGACTTTGACCAAGTCGCTGAACCTCTCTGAGCCTATAAAATGTGGGGTTATAAAACCTTCCTCGCAGGGTTATTGTAAGGGTCAAATGAGATAAGTTAAATAAAATGCATAGTACATAGGAAATGTTCCCTAAATGTTACCTTTTATTATTGCTGTTGTTGTTGTTAAGTCTTTATTGTAACGCATACCTCAAGGAGAGGGAGGGGAGAGGGGAGGGGCAAGGGAGAGGGGGAGAAGAAGGAGAAGATACTTGATCACTTTGGGAACCACCCTCCGACATCTCCCAGAAAACTGAGGAGATTGGCTTTCAGTCATCCATTCACTTGATAAACACACTGTACACCTGGGAGGTGCCAGGCCCTATTCACACAAGTGGGGACAGTTCACTGATTAAGATTCCCTCCTCTAGGAGCTCAGTCTGGGGGGCAAACAGACAGGTAAACAAACACCCACCACTGCTACGTAGGGTGAGGATAAGCACGAGGAAGCAGGTGCCACAGGGGCCGCGGGGCTGAGCCTGGGACCGAGGTGGGCTGGGCCCAGGGCTTGGGTCTGCACGGACACTCACTGGTAGAATTGTCATAGAAGGTGCCAGCGTCGTCCTCAGTGCCGTTGCCTCCAAAGAGGGCTTTGTAGTTGTTGTCCTCATACCAGTTAAGGGACTTTATCTTCAGGCCCCCACCCTCGGGATGGCCGCAGACGATGCGGGACACGGCCTGGTAGATCTGGGTGGGGGAGCTGGAGCTGTTCGCGTTGGTCAGAAACATCACCTCCTGCCGCATGTCAGTCCAGCTCCTCATGCTGAAGAGCTGGTGGACAGATCAGGAGGAAAAGTAGAGGAAAGCGCAGGGCAGGTTGAAGACACAGAATAGGAAGGAACAGGTTAATGTCTTGACCTCGCCAAAGCCTCAGCCCAGAACATATCTTGTCTGATGTCACCTCTCAGAGGGGCATCGCTCTGTGATGGGATTGTCAGAGCCTTGCTACTCCTCTGTGGTCCAGGCACCAGGGGCATCGGCGTCATCGGAGAGGCCGTTTGAGGTGCAGATTCTGGTCTATCTATCTACAGTTCAAATCTGCATTTTCACGTGGTGCCCAGGTGACTCCTAGACACATTAGAGACTGAGAAGCACCACTTAGCAGTTAGGGGAGCCCCCGGTGACGGGCTTTATCTCATTCGGATGATCACTGGGTTTACAGAAGAGGATGTTTTCTTTGAATGACTATGTGTTCATAGGCGTACGTCAGGAACCGCTCACACCCTCGGTCACTGCCTCATTTCTAAAACACCTCAAACTTCAGTGTGGAAACTGAGGGGCCCTCTGCCCCTGGGCAGAAGAGGTGCTGTGTGTGAAGTCCCCGTCCTCGTCTCAGCTGAGTGTCGGGCAATGGAAAGAGCGCATGGTGGGGGACCGAGTTTGAGTCCCACTTATGTCTCTCATTAGCTCACAGCTTTCAGAAAGTCACTTCTCTGAGGGCCCAACTTCCCATCAAGATGATGAAGCTAAAACAGTGAGGCGAGGACACGATATCTGACTGATGTCCCAGAGAGGGCCCAACACAGAACAGTCCCTGCGGGAAGACCCAGATGCCCCAGGCAGCGGAGGGGCTGAGTCTGGAACTCACACGTGACCAGCTCTTTGTCACACACCAACGGCCTCCAGCACTGTGCGGACTTCTTGGCCCAGTGGCTCTTAGAATTCAATATTTATAGAGCACTTTGTATTTCCACACATTTCACAATAAATCATTAAAAAATCCCTACATTCCTTGACATGTCACTGCTTGTCCTCACCGCCTGGAGGCCTGAGGCGTGGTGAGCAGAGGGGAGTGGCTTCGGAACCCTGCACTTGCCCCCGGGCCCAGTTTTCCATCTCACAGAGCCTGCTGGCTCCGGTGAGTGACAAGGTCCTGGGCGCCACAGAGCCCACATTTGCATTCTGCCTGAAAGGGGAACCAGGAGCCCCAGAGGCGGTCAGAGGTCACAAAGATTCCTTCCTCCAGAGGGAGCATCTAACACCGGGAGAACACAGTTAGGCGGCCCGCTTTTCCTGACTATCTTCTCATCACCTGTATGAGGTATACAGACGGGGAGGGGAGAAGTAGTCAGACCACCTCTCCTTTCCTTGGTGGGTGCAACAGCCCTAGAGATTTGTTTGTTTGTTTGTATTTTCTGTTTTTTGCGGTACGCGGGCCTCTCACTGTTGTGGCCTCTCCCGTTGCGGAGTACAGGCTCCGGACACGCAGGCTCAGTGGCCATGGCTCACGGGCCCAACCGCTCCGCAGCATGTGGGATCTTCCCGGACCGGGGCACGAACCCATGTCCCCTGCATCAGCAGGCGGACTCCCAACCACCGCGCCACCAGGGAAGCCCCCTAGAGATTTTTAAACGACAGCAAAAGCCACTCACTTCTCTTTCTCACCACCACCATCCCCCAATCAAAAGGACAAATTGCTCCCCACCTAAAGCCAGCACATCTTTGGACAGAAGCACCATAAATGACTGAGTTATTCCAAGCTCTGGGCTCTTCCCGGAACCTGTCTCAGGGGCAAACTCCTACTCGTTCTTCTGCACCTCAAATCCCGCTCCACACCTCCTCCGTGAAGCCCTCCCCCTCACAGGGAAGGGGGCCGCTCATCCTCCAGCCCACGGAAGGTGGCGTTTGATCGACATCCGTGGAGTGAAGAACCGCTGACTCACTTTCTCAATCCACTGCCATGGCCTCCTCCTGCCCTCGCCCCCATCACAGTCTCCTAGCATAACAGCCGAACCATAAACGACCCTCATCCTCTAGGTCACACCAGGCGCCCCTGCTCCAGACCCTCCACTGGCCTCCCATCTTACTCAGTGTAAACCCAGCCTTGGCAGCCCTGCACCACACTCACCTCCTGCTGTGACCTTACCTCCGACTCCCCTCTCACTTGCTCTCTTTGCTCTGGCCACGGCTGGGCTCCTCCCTGATCTTTATTTTATTTTTTTAACATCTTTATTGGAGTATAATTGCTTTACAGTGGTGTGTTAGTTTCTGCTTTATAACAAAGTGACTCAGTTATACATATACATATATCCCCATATCTCCTCCCTCTTGCGTCTCCCTCCCTCCCACCCTCCCTATCCCACCCCTCTAGGTGGTCACAAAGCACCGAGCTGATCTCCCTGTGCTATGTGGCTGCTTCCCACTAGCTATCTATTTTACGTTTGGTAGTGTATATATGTCCATGCCACTCTCACACTTCGTCCCAGCTTCTCCCTGGTCTTTACATACATCTCTTCATCATGCCTTACATCAGTGTCTTTGGATTTACGGTTCCTCCTGCTTGGAGTGGAGGCCCTAGTGTCATTCCCTTCAGGCTCAGATGTCACCTGACCAGAAAGGACTTCACCAATCAGCCCCCTTTAAGACACCACCTCATCACCCTCCAGCCTCTTACCCGGCTTTATTTTTCTTCATGGCAGGCATCCCTGCTGTCACATGATATACAGACCTGTTTATTCCTGTCTCTCGCCCCATGTCAGTCCCACGAGAACAGGGAAGTTAGTGCACTCGCTGCTGAGTCCCCAGCACCCGGCTGTGGCAGGCACCTGGTGGGTGCCGAGCAGATAACGGAGACACTGTTTCCTGCCCTGCCTCCCCAGGCTCACCTTCCCGTCACTGAGATGTGATGCTCCTGTCCGCTCTCACTCATCTGGCTCCAGAAGTCCCCATTCCCAGCCAACTGCCGGCCCTGTTAATCCATACTTTCTTTCTTTGAAGAGTCTCCTTTTTATTATATTTATTTGTTTATTTATTATCTATTTATTTATCTATTATTTTATTTATTCCAGTTACCATCAGGGTTCAGACAAAAAGTGGGCTTAAGTAGCAAGAACATGGGCTTTCGAGGCCAACGGTCCTGGGTTCGAATCCCAGTTTTGCCAATTAACTTACTAGGTGACTGTGGGCAAGTTGTCTAGCTCTTCTGAGACTCAGTGTCACCTGTAAAATGGGCAGAGTAGGACCCACTCACATCTGTCATGTGGATTACACAGGGAAATTGGGTGAAACTGCATGAACCAGGGCAGCTTAGCTCCCTTCTCCCTTAGCTTCCTTTTAAGGGTTGTGCTTTGGTCAAACAACCAACTTTCTTTCCAAACATGGAGCAGATCAACAAGGGCACTTATTTATTTATCTCCTCCCACTTGTCCCAGGGAAACGGCAAGTTAGATAACGAGTCACTCGTGGCAAAAGTGACTTGACTTAGTGTTCCATTGAGAGGAGCGGGTGGCCCTTGCCGTCCAGGACCAGGGAACAAGCAGGGCACAGGGAAGCAGCTGCCAGGAAAAATGTATATTGTTCAGTTGGAGAGGTTCTACCACATGAGCATCACATGCTTTCAATTTTTCTTTTTACCCCAGACAAAAGGCAGGCCAGTGACGTAAAAGGAAACAGCTGCAACCAGACCGCGAGCTTAGAGGCAGCCTCCCATGTTAGAGTCCCTGCTTTGCTTTCCCTAAGGCTGGCAGGGACCTGCAGAGCAGTACGGGGCATATCAGTGTCAGCTAACGGGGCCCAGGAGAAATGACTTGCAGGGCAGGTTCTGTTTCTCATTCTGCCTCCTGGAAGAACCCTGGGAGACCCAGCTTCTCCACCTACAGAGCGGTCACCAGCGTTCATAACCGGAAGAACAGATGGCAGCCTGGAACAGGGCTTCTCCTCCTGAAAGTGACCCAAAAGCCACGCCTCTCCAGTCAGACACACATGAGCAGAATTGAAAAACAGAACAGACCCCAAAGCAAAACACTAATAAATCAACAGCATTGAATCTCGGTGTTTTCTCTATTTTCCAAACGTTCTGCATTTCCCATAGTGACCATGCAAGCCTTTATTCTTAGGAGACATAAAGTGAGCTTTGATATTTGAGAAAAATGATACAAACCCCAAAAAATGACTTAGAGAAGCAACTCGTAGTAAGACTGGACCAAGTCTGAGAGAATTTCACCATGAATTATTCCTACCCAGTGTCTTAAACATTAAGGCCTGCATGGTTTCTGACCACCATCCCTCAAGCTTAGCTCTTTACACACCTGGCTCCAAATGGTTCCCCCTTTCCAAGTCTAATGTGAAACAAGGCTGGGTGTCAGAAAGGTGAGCACATGCTGACTGGGAGGCAGAGGAATGGCTAATTGCTTTTTGTAAGTTAGGCCTCCTGATCCTGTGACAAAGGTTATTCTAATACGCTTGTAAACATGTGGATCCGAAAGGTAAGCTCAACTTTTATCAGGAGACTACATTCCCATGGTTGAACTCAGGGCCCAGATATTGACAAGGGAAAGATCTGAATTAGAGGTACCATGTTCTTCCCTTCAGACAGCAAACAAATGTTTTGGTAAAAAGACTGTCTTGCTTTGCTACTGAAAAAGAAATAAGGATGGGCTTCCCTGATGGCGCAGTGGTTGAGAGTCCTCCTGCCAATGCGGGGGACACGGGTTTGAGCCCTGGTCTGGGAAGATCCCACATGCCACGGAGCAACTGAGCCTGTGAGCCACAACTACTGAGCCTGCGCTCTAGAGCCCGCAAGCCACAATTGCTGAGGCCCGCATGCTGAGTCTGTGCTCCGCAATGAGAAGCCACTGCAATGGGGAGCCCGTGCTCCGCAACAAGAGAAGCCACTGCAATGAGAAGCCCACGCGCTGCAATGGAGAGTAGCCCCCACTCACCGCAACTAGAGAAAGCCTGCACACAGCAACGAAGACCCAACTCGGCCACAAATAAATACATAAATTTATTTTAAAAAATAAATAAATACTGAGAAGTTGCTGGTAAGACAAATACAGTACACGGAAGATGAGGAGGAATCATTCTCTTTACAAATGGGTCATTAACTAGGGGCCAAGAGTAATTATGAGAGGAAGTTCTAGGCTAGATAATCAGGCCTTCAGCCCCTAGCTAATTAACCTTGAGACATCTATGAGTCTTGGTTTCTTCATCTCTAAAGTAAGGAGATCAAATCAGGTGATTTTAAGATCACAGGTGTAAAGCTGATTTTACATTTCCTATGATATTCAAATCAAAAAGACCCTCTGAGCCAAACTCAGGGTGGAAAAAAGTGATAGTGGACGATCTGCCTTCTGGGGCTGAAAAAGAAATGACTTACCTCTTGAGCCACAATCCCAAGACTATCCAGCAAAGCTTTTGTGGCTTCAGCCAGCTCCTTGCTGGGGAAGGGAGATGTAGAGTTTAGTTCTGTCTGCAATGAGAAAAAAAAATCCTTTGTTTCTAAACTCAATGTAAACCTGAAATCTGTATTTAAAAATAAACAAGTTACTTAAAACTATTCACAATCTTGAGTTTAAAACACGAGAAACCCACTCCTAATCAAAATAAGACACTAAAATTATTCTAACTGTATGTTTGCAGGTTGTTCATCTCAGATAAGAATTACTAATTCTTTGATGGATGCTTTTAAAGGGTATTTTAAACTAGTTGATATGCAAGAGATAAAAATATCTCGTGTGTGTGTGTGTGTGTGTGTGTGTGTGTGTGTGTGTGTGTGTGACCAAGGCAAAGTTGACCATAAATTCCCAACTCTGCCTATGATTCTGCAAGAAAGACAACATGGGAATGGCCTTGAGAAATAAGTGTGTGATGGCTCACAAAAAACGAAGACAGTATAAAGTTGCCAAAAGCATGGAAAGAAGGAATTCTCTTTCATTCCACTCAAGTCAGCACTGTTTCTAACACTGGAAATTTACTTATTTTTAATATATTAAAATTAATTTAAAATAATTTAAAAATACTTGTTTTTATGTCTAGTTTGAGTCAAATTGTAATATGCCACCTAGCTGCATGGCAAATATAAGCAAATAATTGCGGCCCAAGGAAAAGCTAGGTTAGGGCAGAAAGCCTAAGCTAGAGGAGAAATAGAGCAATGAGGCCAGAACTGCTTCTGAGTTTTCAGGCTTCCAAAGAAAAACAGACACAGGGTCAGTTTCATCACTCCTATTTGTCAAATAGGGGGAAAAAAATCTCCAGGGGAAAACCCATCTTTCCTTGTTGCTTCTACGGGCATCATTTTATTCAATATCAGACCCTCAGAAATCTAGAGAAGGCTGAACCATTTTGATATTTGTCATATATCAGAGATTGCTGTGAAATCATAAGGCAGCCTGCATGGAAGATGGCTGAAAGTAGACGGAGCTCATCATTATCTCTGGGAAAGAGCAGCCTGGGATGTTTCCCTTTAAAAAGAACTCCAAATGCAGAAGGTTAAGTCAGTATCATGATCTCATCATAATATCCTAGCATAATCCCAAATGTACATTTCTGATAAAATCTGTCTAAAGGTTCTCTGGAAGATTTCATCCAGCCTGATTCATGAGCTCTTCTAGAATGGCTCACTCCCCAGAGACCAGCCTTCCCACACTCCCAGTCCTCTGATGGGCCCATGCTTTCCTTGAAATGCTACACTCAGGTAGGTCTCTGTGACACAACTCGCAGGCTGTGTTAATGATCATTCCTTCCATGAAGTAATTATGAGCGAAAACAGGTGGGGGGCTTTTTGTTTGCTTTTTCTTTCTCTCTTCAGGTTCACATTACCACCTGAGGCTACCACACTAAAAGTTGAACTTACAGAGACCTTGATAAGGAAAAGTTTTTACATAACGAGAGGTCATAATTGGAAGACATAGGAGGTAAAAACTGTTTCTGTGCTTACCATGAGGCTCACAAGAGGATACATGTTCAGGATTGCACAGCAAAACAAAAAATGCTAAATTACATTAATGTAAACATTTAAAACTTAAAATGTGGTAGTTAATGCATTTCTTTTTCAAGTCTGCATTGAAATAAGATTCGTATCACTCTAGGGTGACCCGGAGTGACTACAGAACCCTGGGCAAGTGGCTTCAACTCCCCATGCCTCCACTTCCTCAACTCCACAGCAGAATAAACAATAATGTGCACGTGTCACAGCGCCTTCAAAACATTAAACCAGAGGCCATGTGCGAGCCCCTGCACAGTGCCTGGCACACCGCAGGTCCTTATAATTATAAACAATTCCATCCTTGCCTTTCTCTTCCCTTCCTCCAAAGTTTACTACCAAAACAGAAGGGCTAGTCCTCTGCACACAGGGTTTTCCAGTTCTTGAAGGGACGTGCACCCTCCCTTCTGTCTGTCTCTGGGTGAACTTTTCCTCTTGTCGAGGTGCCCTTCTCCACGAGGCAGACAGCTAGAGTTGTCAGCTCGAGGCAAGAATACCAGCCACACTCCAGTGTGCTATTTCTAAAATTATAAATGGTCCTCAGCACAAAACCAAGACATCCTCATCCTTAATTCCTGACGGCCTGGGGCAAATGCGTCTCTCTCCCCTATAACCCTTTTTCTTAGTGTTTGCCAAACTGAGAAACAAAAGATAATATTAAGTGGATGACAGATATACTTATATTGGTATATATTTATACCATATACACAGAACTTTCCCCAAACTTGACATTTAAATGGAAAAACCTAAAGCAAAATCATTACCTATGATTATGTATATATATACACATACACACACCTTTATCTTAATGTATATTCATGTGTACCCTCTATGTACAGTAAGTGATACTGATTTTACTTTTATAGGAGTAATTCAGTTTCCTTTTCTTTATACAAAACAAATGAGTTGATTAAAAGAAAATATTAAATTAAAAACCAATTGCACTTGAATACAACCTAAATCATGACAGAGGATTGAGAATAACCAGGTTTCACCAACACAGTGTGGTTTCAGGAACTCTCATCAGAACCACCTGAGGTGCTTGTCAGGCGTGCCGATGCCCAGCCCCCGAGACCTGAGTGAAAAGCTAGACGTAAGACCCACAAATCCTTAGGAAATTTTTTGCACGCTGAAGTTTGAGAACCACTGAGGCACAGCACCTGGAGAGTATTCACACCTCTTTTTCACAGTATTCTTTGCATGAGTGTGGCTGTTTGTGCATTCTATATCTGGTCCACACGATGCTGTCTACTTCAGATTGTGACGCAGTGACAAGAAGCCAATCAGTTTACCTGGCCTTGCGTGGGATCCAAGATAGTGCCAAACGCATCTGCGGCCAGGTACGTTACACCAATTGTTTACACAAGTCACCAAGTGCAAAAGGCTAGCTCTCTAAACCCCCAGACCCAACACTGGCCGGTTGTCCCCACTAGCAAGCATTCCCCTGAAGGAGACAAATCAATGAGCAGTTCATGTTGTTTTGAGAATATGTCTTCCCCATCTGAATGAATTTAAATCTTCATTGGGTAATGATTTTTCCTTCGGGTTTTTCCATTTAAGTGTCTTAACTTTGGAGCAAGCTTATTCTTCTTGTTTTAGAAGCTACACAATTCAGCAAAACTCCACACACACAGCAGGCCTTACTGCAATGGCTGTCTCACCCATGAATATAGTTAACCATGGACATAAACATAAAGACCTCATTACAGTTACTGTGGATTTCAGACCTTTAGATATTCAAACTCCACACAATACCGTATCTTACTATACGAACTTGTTGTCAATAGACTGAACTTTGGTTTGTTTGTTTAATTGACTGATTCAGGTTTTGGTCTCAAAAAGAAAAACACTGGCTAAACCCATCCATAAGTCATAACTAGAATAGTCAATTCCATTTTTTTGGATCCTTTTTATACTAATCATTGTTTGAGATTAAATGCTCAGAATTCATTAACATTAAGTATTGGCAACCTGTAATCAGTACAAACTAATTTCCATTTTCAAAGGAGTGCTGATTGGAGTTACACATATAGGTGTGGGTTGACATCACAGGGTTAAAAACACACACAATTCAAATTCAACATCAAGTTTAAATCTTACATTATCCAGGTATTTTGCTCAAGACTTCATTTCACTTTTTTGTGCTTGGACACTATAAAATACAGAGAGGAGACTGATGTAAATCAGATTTAATATTACAAATTAATGGGAAAAGGATGGGCTATTCAACCACTGCTGCTGAGACAAGTAGTTACTCATATAAGATAGTAATTTTTTGGTTTGCTCACCCCCTGGAGCGGGTAGGGGCTGGGAGCTGAGGCTCAGGCTTTGGAGGTCAGACCCCAGGGAGAGGACTGAGGTTGGCTATGTGAAGACAGCCTGAAGGGGGCCAGTGTGCCACAGATAGCCAGGAGGGAGTCTGGGGAAAAGTCTGGACCTGCTGGAGAGGCAACACAGCATTGTTTCCAGGTGTGTGAGGAGAGGGGATTCCTGCTCCGTGTGCCCACAGAAGGCAGGGCACCACCTAAGCGAGCTCCAGAGACAGGCACAAGCCACGGCTATCAGCTCAGACCCCAGAGATGGGCATGAACCACTAACGCTGCCGCCACTGCCACTCAGAATCCTGTGTGCAAGCGCAGGTCACTACCCACACCCCCCCAGGAGCCTGTGCAGCACACCACTGCCAGGGTCCCGTGACCCAGGGGCAAATTCCCCGGGAGAACACATGGCACGCCTCAGGCTGCTGCAACATCACGCCGGCCTCTGCTGCCACAGGCTCACCCTCCATTCCAATTATGACTACCGTACCCCTCCCTTTCCCTGGCCTGAGTGAGCAAGAGAACCCTAATCAGCTGCTGCTTTAATCCCCTCCTGTCTGGGCAGAGAACAGACGCCTGAGGGTGGCCTATACGCAAAGGCAGGGCCAAAACCAAAGCTGAACCCCAGGAGCTGCGCGAACAAAAAAGAGAAAGGGAAATTTCTCCGTGCAGCCTCAGGAGCAGCGGATTAAATCCCCCCAATCAACTTGATAAACCCTGCATCTCTGTAGTACCTGAAAAGACAATGAATGCTCCCAAAATAGAGGCAGTGGAGTTTGGGAGCAACTGTAGACTTGGGGTTTGCTTTCTCTGTCTGATTGGGTTTTGGTTGTATGTTTATCTTAGTTTACTTTTTAGTGCTTGTTATCATTAGTGGATTTCTTTATTGGTTTGACTGCTCTCTTCCTTTTTCTTTTTTTTTACTTTTAAAAATTTTTTATCTTTTTTATTATTTTTTTATTTTGTTTTAGCCTTTTTTCTCTTTTTGTGAGTGTGTATGTTTCTTTGTGTGATTTTCTCTGTTTAGTTTTGCTTTTACCATTTGGCTTGGGGTTCTAGCTGTTCTTTTTTTTTTTTTCTTCCTTTTCTTCCTAGCCGTGTGGCTGGCAGGGTCTTGGTGCTCCAGCCGGGTGTCGGGCCTGAGCCTCTGAGGTGGGAGGGCTGAGTCCAGGACAATGGAACAGAGACCTCCCAGCTCCATGTAATATCAATCGATGAGAGCTCTCCCAGAGATCTCCATCTTAACACTAAGACCCAGTCCACCCAATGGCCAGCAAACTCCAGTGCTAGACGCCCCATGCCAAACAACTAGAAAGACAGGAACACAACTCCACCCATTAGCAGAGAAGCTGCCTAAAGTCATACTAAATTCACAGACACCCCACAACACACCACCAAATGCGGCCCTGCCCACCAGAAAGACAAGATCCAGCACCACCCACCAGAGCACAGGCACCAGTCCCCTCCACAAGCCACTGAACCAACCTCACCCACTGGGGGCAGACACCAAAAATAACAGGAACTATGAACCTGCAGCCTGCAAAAAAGAGACCCCAAACACAGTAAGTTAAACAAAATGAGAGGACAGAGAAATACACAACAGATGAAGGAGCAAGGTAAAAACCCACCAGACCAAACAAATGAAGAGGAAATAGGCAGTCTACCTGAAAAAGAATTCAGAGTAATGATAATAAAGATGATCCAAAATCTTGGAAATAGAATGGAGAAAATACAAGAAACGTTTAACAAGGACCTAGAAGAACTGAAGAGCAAACAAACAATGATAAACAACACAATAAATGAAATTTAAAAATTCTCTAGAAGGAATCAATAGTAGAATAACTGAGACAGAAGAACGGATAAACGACCTGCAAGATAAAATAGTGGAAATAACTGCCACAGAGCAGAATAAAGAATGAAAGGAATTGAGGACAGTCTCAGAGACCTCTGGGACAACATTATATGCATTAACATTTGAATTATAGGGGTCCCAGAAGAAGAAGAGAAAAAAAAAAGGGTCTGAGAAAATATCTGAAGAGATGATAGTTGAAAACTTCCCTAACATGGGAAAGGAAACAGTCAATCAAGCCCAGGAAGCACAGAGAGTCCCATACAGGATAAATCCAAGAGGAAACATGCCAAGACACATATTAATCAAACTATCAAAAATTAAATACAAAGAAAAAATATTAAAAGCAGCAAGGGAAAAGCAACAAATAACATACAAGGGAATCCCCATAAGGTTAACAGCTGATCTTTCAGCAGAAACTCTGCAAGCCAGAAGGGAGTGGCAGGACGTATTTAAAGTGATGAAAGGGGAAAACCTACAACCAAGATTACTCTACACAGCAAGGATCTCATTCAGATTTGATGGAGAAATCAAAACCTTTACAGACAAGCAAAAGCTAAGAATTCAGCACCACCAAACCAGCTTTACAACAAATGCTAAAGGAACTTCTCTAGGCAGGAAACACAAGGGAAGGAAAAGACCTACAAAAACAAATGCAAAACAATTAAGAAAATGGTAATAGGAACATACATATCGATAATCACCTACCTTAAATGTAAATGGATTAAATGTTCCAAGCAAAAGACAAAGTCTGGCTGAATGGATACAAAAACAAGACCCACATATATGCTGTCTACAAGAGACCCACTTCAGACCTAGGGACACATACAGACTGAAAGTGAGGGGATGGAAAAAGATATTCCATGCAAATGGAAATCAAAAGAAAGCTGGAGTAGCAATACTCATATCAGGTAAAATAGATTTTAAAACAAAGACTATTACAAGAGACAAAGAAGGACACTACATAATGATCAAGGGATCAATCCAAGAAGAAGATATAACAATTGTAAACATTTATGCACCCAACATGGGAGCACCTCAATACATAAGGCAAATGCTAACAGCCATAAAAGGGGAAATCAACACTAACACAATCATAGTAGTGGACTTTAACACCCCACTTTCACCAATGGACAGATCACCCAAAATGAAAATAAATAAGGAAACACAAGCTTTAAATGACACATGAGACCAGATAGACTTAACTGATATTTTTAGGACATTCCATCCAAAAACAACAGAATACACTTTCTTCTCAAGTGCACATGGAACATTCTCCAGGATAGATCGTATCTTGGATTACAAATCAAGCCTCGGTAAATTTAAGAAAATTGAAATCGTATCAAGTATCTTTTCTGACCACAACGCTATGAGACTAGATATCAATTACAGGAAAAAAACTGTAAAAAACACAAACACATGGAGGCTAAACAATATGCTACTAAATAACCAAGAGATTACTGAAGAAATCAAAAGGAAATCAAAAAATACCTAGAAATGAATGACAATGAAAACATGATGACCCAAAACCTATGGGATGCAGCAAAAGCAGTTCTAAGAGGGAATTTTATAGCAATACAATCCTACCTCAAGAAACAAGAAAAATCTCAAATAAACAACCTAACCTTACACCTAAAGCAATTAGAGAAAGAAGAACAAAAAAACCCAAAGTTAGCAGAAGGAAAGAAATCATAAAGATCAGATCAGCCACTATGGAGAACAGTATGCAGTTTCCTTCAAAAACTAAAAGTAGAACTACCATATGACCCAGCAATCCCACTACAGGGCATATACCCTGAGAAAACCATAATTCAAAAAGAAACATGAACCACAACGTTCACTGTAGCACTATTTACAATAGCCAGGAAATGGAAGCAACCTAAGTGTCCATCAACAGATGAATGGATAAAGAAGATGTGGCACATGTATACAATGGAATATTAGCCATAAAAAGAAACAAAATTGAGTGATTTGTAGTGAGTTGGATGGACCTAGAGTCTGTCATACAGAGTGAAGTAAGTCAGAAAGAGAAAAACAAATACCGTATGCTAGCACATATATATGGAATCTGAAAAAAAAAAAATGGTTCTGATGAACCTACGGGCAGTACAGGAATAAAGATGCAGACATAGAGAATGGACTTGAGGACAGGGGGAGGGGGAAGGGTAAGCTGGGATGAAGTGAGAGAGTAGCACTGACATATATATACTACCAAATGTAAAACAAATAGCTAGTGGGAAGCAGCCACATAGCACAGGGAGATCAGCTTGGGATAGCAAGGGGGGGAGGGAGATGGAGGGAGGGGATATGGGGATATATATATACATATATATATGTATAGCAAGGGGGGGAGGGAGATGGAGGGAGGGGATATGGGGATATATATATACATATAGCTGATTCACTTGGTTATAGAGCAGAAACTAACAACACTGTAAAGTAATTATACTCCAATAAAGATGTTAAAAAAAAAAAGACAGTAATTTTTCCATCTCATACCACTATACAAAATTAAATTCTTGGTATATTGAAAAGCTAAAACTAAAAATGAAAGTTTAAAAGATATAGAGGAGAAAATGTACTTATGAACCTAAGGTAGGGAAGGCCTTCTTAAAATACAGAAGTCCAAACCAAAAATGGGAACTAACGACTTCAACTTCTGCAAGTAAAAACTATGCGCAAAAAGATACCATCAGCAAAGGGAAAAAACAAGCCAAAGACTGGAAGAAGAAATTTAAAAAAATTTTTTTAGAATAAAAATGGAATACCACGCAGCAGTTAAAACGAACCAGATGCCACATTTATCAACATTGATAAATCTCAAGAACATAATGTTGAGTGAAAAAGACAAGTTGCAAATCAACATGCACACCTATACAATATGAACACATGCAAACCAATACCCTATATTGTTATTAACAGAATGCAAATATATATATGGTTGCATAAAAATATGCCACTCCAGGATAACAGTTATCTTTGAGGAAAGAGGGGGATACACAGGTGACATAAACTGTATCTGTAGTGTTTTCTTTCTTGAAAAGAATCTAAAGCAGGCATAATAAAATGATGGATGTTGGTACATGAGTGTTCTTTATGTTATTTCTGTACCTTTTTATATATTTGAACTATTTTATAACTTTCTTTTTAATTCGATGAAAGATAAGAGAGAGAGGGAGGAGGAAAGGAGATTGGCAGGAATGAAGGAAGGGTAAGAATATAAGTTGGCTTGAGTACTTATCAGATCTGAAAGATGTTTAACTTCCTTGAACAAAATTAACCCCAGCCAATATGCCTTAAAATGAGGCCACACGATGAAGTCTGAGAACCATGTGCCTGTACCTACTGTTAACTGAGGTCTCTGGCTCATACTTACTTGACAAAGGCAGACAAAACTTGCCAATAGTATTTCCAAAGAGCTCTGGTAAGCCATTCACAGTTTGGAATTCCTCCTACTATTTTTCTTAACCAAAAACATTCCCTTGGCTATGAATTCATACAGGTCCCCATTGACCACAGGGGGCAAGATTTTCTTGTATGAAGGCAAATGGGGAAAAAGAGGGAAAATAAACCTTTGGTGAAGACCGTATGTTCTGTGTTAAGTTAACAGGAATTCATGTATTATTCAATATTTTTAGATCACAGCTAGATACTGTACTATCATTAATGGAAGAATAGACAAGTGAGTATTACTCAAAAGCTCCTACCCATTTCTGCAAAATGTGTTAATCACAACATTGAAACATTTCCTAAAAGCATGACAGTCTGGGGCACTGGCCTGAGAATGATCAAGTCCACTGTGCCATCTTTTCTGGGCCTAATAAATGACTTCATTATATTCTTTCTATCCTCACTAGGTTTTTCCTTCCACATGAATTTTATTTTTTTCTTTTTTAAATTGAGGTAATGGTTTATAACATTATATAAATTTCACATGTACAACATTATATTCCTACATTCTATAATACACATTATATTTCTATATATGCTGCAGCATGTGCCCCACCAAAAACTTAGTTTAACTAAGTTGTAATAGACTGAAACTTAAAATAAAAAATGCAATAACCTAGCAAAGTCAATTTGACTTTAATTTCTGAGCTGGTGTTTTATTTCAACTCAGTGTCCAGCACAGTTCCTGGCACATAATAACTAGGTGTCCAATAAATATGGAAGAAAAATGAAAAGCAAAGGGAAGAGCACATTAGGAGGGTGGGGGATGGACTGGTGTGAGTGCTGCTTCAAAGGTCATTCAAATTCAGATATACTCTGTTTCATATTCACCTCATCAAGTCAAAGACCCTTCAAGACAAGGATAACTCTTCACTCCTCCTCCACCTGCTCCTTCGATCCTTGTGCAGTCCAGCTGTGAGCCCACTAGTCCTCTGGGCACCTCAGAGCACCACTCACCTTAACTCCTTTGCCCTATGAACTGAGTTCCGCCTCTGCAAGAATGTGTTACACACATCGGAAGACACAGGAACAGAACACTTTGTTCCATGGAGATAGAACTTCTCCTTTTTGGATGAAAGTATAAGTCAAGGCAGTCTAGCCACATGGTCGTGCAGTGTCTAAGATGTCAGCAAGATGGAGGTCAATCTGCATGCCTGTCCTTGCTAACTTGAATCAGACACCATTTTCCTCACCTCAAAAACCAGACACCGGGCTTCCCTGGTGGCGCAGTGGTTGAGAGTCCACCTGCCGATTCAGGGGACGTGGGTTTATGCCCCGGTCCAGGAAGATCCCACATGCCACGGAGCGGCTGGGCCCGTGATCCATGGCCGCTGAGCCTGAGCTTCCGGAGCCTGTGCTCCACAACGGGAGAGGCCACAACGGTGAGAGGTCCGCGTACCGCAAAAAAACAAAACAAACAAAAAAAACCAGACACCATCTTCACATCACAGACAGGACTAGAGCCCAAGCCTACTTAACCACACAGACTTTCACTAGGGCTCACAGTGTCCCATATGAGACAAGACTGTTGTCAGGTAGCTGCTGGAAGGGCAGCCCTCACTTTACAGAACCCAGAACTTAGGAAGAATTCCTCAAGTTTCCAGTCTCAGCCTTAAAGCTGGTTCTCAGTGCCCAATGGAATGAAAGCTCCACGTGGACCTTGTCTGCGTTGTTCATGGCTGAACCTTCAGTGCCTTAGAACAGTACCTGGTACAAAGTAGACAGACCGTAAATATGCGTTGGTTCTGTTGATGAACGTCTCACGCCTTATTCAGAGATGCTCTGCTTCCCAAAGCCACTGCTCTTTGGTTTGTGCCTTACAAACCTTAATGAGTAGTGTCTACTGTACTTTAGAATCACTCTCAGAATATGAGCAAAAAAGTACACAGGGCTGAAACGGGACTAATAAAAAAAAGCCAAGGGCACTGGAGAAACACTTCAAAGACAGAATGAAATATTGTTCCAATATATGTTCCAATCCAAAGGCAGTTATGGCAGAACAAATGCCCTCCCCAAAGCAGTCCACACCCTCATCTCTGGAACCTGTCAATCAGTTACTTCACCTGGTAAAAAGTACTTTACAGATGTAAAAAGTAATGAATGTTAAAATAGGGAGATTATCCTAGATTATCTGGATGGGTTCAGTCTAATCACATGAGCCCTTAAAAGCAAAAAACTTTCAGGCTGGAAGCAGAGAGATGTAGCAGAAGGAAAAATCAGATTTAAAGCATGAGAGGGGCTCAAACCACTGTGGCTGGGGAGGGACCATATGAAAAGCACGAGAAGGAATGCTGGCAGCCTCTGAGTAAAGACCAGCCCCCAGCTGACATCCAGGAAGAAAACAGGGACCTCAGTCCCACAACTTCAAGGAACTGAAATCAGCTACCAATCCGAATGAGCTCAGAAACAGATTCATGTTCAGAGCCTCCAAAAAGGAATACAGCCCTGTGAACACCTTGATATGCAAAATTCATACCTTCACTTTATGCAAGGTATAACCAAGGCATAAACAAATAATCTACAGGATAAGAAGCCTTGGCAATACCTAACCAAAGAATGCAATTTTTCATTGAAATATTCTTCAGGATTACTTTGCTTGGTATATGACTGATTTCTAACACTGATTTATAAAAGAAAATTTCTTCCTTACCAGCCACTGCTTTCAGCATATAATTTATATTACTCATATCAATTAAATTATTAACTTCTATTTATTGAGCATCTAATGTGTGCCAGGCCTTATGCCAGGCTCTTCATATACCTGAGCAATAGTCACAACCAAGGGTAAACTACGTTACCTGTAGGTAAAAGCCTCGTTATCTGAGGCTTACAGAATCTAATGTATCCAAGGTCCCACAGCTGGTAAAATGCTGAGGCAGAATTTGAACCCAGATGCAGATGACCCCAGGCCTACACCCTTTCTACTCTGCCACACTTCCCCACTTCTGTCAAAATACTGAGGTCCAAGTGGTCATCAGGGAACTGAAGGAGACCCAGGAGAAAGTGTCAGAATACTTTGGCTGAAAAAGAGAGAAATAGCCACATCAAAAAAAAAAAAAAAGAAAGAAAGAAAGAAAGAGAGGAGAAATGTTTCAAAACATGTCTCTCCTCAAAATCCACTTTTAGTACAGAAACGCGTGCGGACAGAACAGTTTCTCTCCCCTCCCCCGCAATGTTGGTTGCTGCTCCTGTTGTATATCTTGGCGCAATTAACTGCCCATGTGCAACGAGGTGTCACGGAACATCCATCTACCATCACCCATGTCAAAATTCCACCCAAGTGGCAGAAGCAAAAGGCTGCTTAATGTAAATCAAGTATCAACCCCAGTGCTCCAATTAAGGCACTGCTATAAGAGTCACATTTCAAAATGTTTGGAAGTCACTTCATCCCAGAGGTATCCCCTAAAACATCTTTACACAGAGCCATCCTGGCCACTCATTATGTTCTAATTCAAGAGCCTCATTTTCTGATTTTAGGAAGATCTCACAGCAACAGCTGACAGGCAGGAGCAGAACCTGAGATGCTCCTATGCCCGAGAGATGGGCAGGAAGCATATGGCAGCTACCCTAATCAACACCCGCCGTGAACCAACTGGTCTACAAGGCACAAACACAGCATGACAGGATGGGCTGTGATGTAGCTGACAGTTTTGACAGTGCATTTCCATGTCCTCGATCACGCTAATTTTTCCAACTAGGGAGAGATTTTCAAGTTGAACCCTAAGCTGCTGACTGTCAGATTATGAAGGCTGTACTATCATTCTACTTAGAGCATAATTCAGACATTATATAATTAGAGGGATTTTATTGGGTTGTGCACACAATAGGTGTTTAATGAGTAAACAGAAGTGAAACAATGAATGGGCACCAGAATAAATTACTATGTCTTCTAAAAGCACCCATCTTTCCAAAGTCTGAATCATCCCAGCTGAAAAGGTGAACATTTCGATCTTGTTGTGAAATAAAGCAAAACAGCCAAAACAGTCCAAGGAAATGGTCTACCATTTGTAACAACCTTTGACCCTCTGTCTCACGATGCAAAAAGTGCCAACAGGCTGCAAGTGTCTTCACAGATGAGCTTATCTGGTTATTTAGACCAGTTATCTGGGGCTGCAGACATCTCCATACAGAAACAGATCTTACTAAAATTATACTCTAGAAACATTACCAGTGGAATCACAGAGCAATGAAAATAACTCAGTACATTTTCAACCACTGAAGCAGAAAATACTATTTCTGGAATAAAACAAAAACAGATCTTAAGCATTAGGCCTAAACCCTTCACACTGACGGGATTACCAGCAACCCTGCCACAGGAGCATCCGAAAGTCACAGTTTGACTACGACCTTCACCTCAGGCAGAAGCTATAGCATCAGAGCGTCAAGCTGGACACAAGGACTCCCTGATGGTCAGTCAAGAGTGTAAACCCTGGCATGTGTTTCTAAGGAATATTCTAGGGTATCATCCAGGTACAGGGTCCAGAAACAGAACCTTCTTAGTTCCCCAGGAGGGCCCATCTTTCTCTAGAGAAATCATGGTGTGCAAAGGCTCAGAGGATTCCAATTTCTTTCTATTATAATGAGGAACATCTCTTTCCAGGCGCATCCTTCTTCTAGGGCTTTTTCCCTGGTTTTAAAAGAAACTACTGACACATCAGAGAGCCCTGTGGTGAATAGGAAACCTGAACACTGAATGCTAAAGGATGTTGTTCCAAGGGGCATTTCACCAGAGCTCCAAGGAAACCCAAAGAAAGATACCTGTTCTGGAACAAGACATAACACACAGACAACCAGAATGCTCAGACTCATCCCTATTGTTGGATGGATTCTCATGGACTGCTTCTCTGAACTAGTGATTCCCAGCTGATGGACTGGGCTTTCTTGGGATTATTTTTTTCTATGAATGCAATTTTGTCATTGATTAAGCTAATTATTGAGTGTGTGCCCATCCAATTCCAGGGTTTTCCCACTGAGACATCTCGATGTCTCCTTTCTGATAGGCTTTTAAAAATGAATAGTTATCCATCTTCCCATCAATGGTGTTGAGAATTTTTTTAAAAAATCTGTGGAGTTCCTTCTTCACATGAACCCTTTCAATATTAAAAACCATAAAAAAAGAGGTTTTCTCTGATTGAAACAGGCACAAGGGACCTTAGACTTGGACTCAGAGCCACATCCTACTTACTCTTCCCCCATTTACTCTTGGAGAGGTGGCCCAAAAGTTTGAAAGGACAGTTAGAATACCACTGAGCCAAATTATGTCTCCAACTCCCAGCCAGCACTATATTTCTACAAAAACAAAGTCACGTTGCCCAAGGAAAAATGTCACATTCCAAAAGTATTAGTGCTTGAAGCTTCTCCACACAGCAATCCTACTCACCAAGATCGGCTTCAGAATGTCCAGGTTGGAATGAAGTACTTGCTCTGCTGCATCCAGTTTCTCCTTTGGCAGGCTGCAAAGCATGGAGACTTCTTGGTCACCAAGTTGAATCAGCTCTCCTAATTTTGATCCGTTGCACAGATTGGTCAAATGTAACTGGTAGCCTTGCAAAAATACCTGGAAGCATTTCATGCAAAGAGAGAGAAGCAAAACTGGATTACAAAGATGGGAAGCAGGGTCCTTGAAGCCTTTTGGGGGACTTCACATCAATACAGCTTTGAAGAATGGACACTGCTGGACTGTATCCAGTGCACAGGGTCTCTACCGAACTTTAGGATGGGTCAAGACATGATCCTACAGGACATTAAAACCGGAATGTGGCATTTGACTTATCACCTCCACACTCTTGTCCTTGTGAGGGGAAATCCTGAGTCCAACTCTTGTTCTCAAAAGTGGGACACGTGATTCACCCAGTAGGAATCTAGAGTCTGAACTCCTAAAACCACTTTTATTAAATAAAATAGAAAATTCTCATTATTTTGGAATGCATGATATCTTAACCTGGGGTTGGGCTGAATTATGAAAAAAAAGGCATTTATACTATTTATTTGTAGATACAGATATTTAGCTGATGCAAAGAACTATGTTCAAACAATTTCAGAATGTGGAACTCTTCCTTTTACTTGTATCAGAGCAGAGTACTAGAAAGTCAAGCCCCTTACCTCACTGATAGGTCAGTTCTAAGTCTTTTTGGGTTTTTTTTAATCTTTATTTATTTATTTTCTTATTAGTCATCCATTTTATACACATCAGTGTATACATGTCAATCCCACTCTGCCAGTTCATCACACCACAACCACCACCCCATGCCGCTTTCCCGCCTTGGGGTCCATACGTTTGTTCTCTACTCTGTGTCTCAATTTCTGCTCTGCAAACCAATTCATCTGTACCATTTTCTAGGTTCCACATATATGCATTAATATACGATATTTGTTATTCTCTTTCTGACTTACTTCACTCTATATGACAGTCTCTAGGTCCATCCACATCTCTACAAATGACCCAATTTCATTCCTTTTTATGGCTGAGTAATATTCCATTATATATATGTACCACATCTTCTTTATCCATTCATCTGTTGATGGGCATTTAGGTTGCTTCCATGTCTTGGCTATTGTAAATAGTGCTGCAATGAACGTTGGGGTGCATGTGTCTTTTTGAATTATGGTTTTCTCTGGGTATATGCCCAGTAGTGGGATTGCTGGGTCATATGGTAGTTCTATTTGTAGTTCTTTAAGGAACCTCCATACTGTTCTCCATAGTGGCTGTATCAATTTACATTCCCACCAACAGTGCAAGAGGGTTCCCTCTTCTCCACATCCTCTCCAGCATTTGTTGTTTATAGATTTTCTGATGATGCCCATTCTAATTGGTGTGAGGTGATACCTCATTGTAGCTTTGATTAGCATTCCTCTAATAATTAGTGATGTTGAGCAGCTTTTCATATGCTTCTTATGTCTTCTTTGAAGAATTGTCTATTTAGTTCTTCTGCCCATTTTTGTATTGGGTTGTTTTTTTCATATTGAGTTGCATGAGCTGTTTATATATTTCGGAGATTAATCGTTTGTCTGATGATTCATTTGCAAATATTTTCTCCCATTCTGAGGGTTGTCTTTTCCTCTTCTTTATGGTTTCCCTTACTATGCAAAAGCTTTTAAGTTTCATTAGATCCCATTTGTTTATTTTTCTTTTTATTTCCATTACTCTAGGAGGTAGATCAAAAAATATCTTGCTGTGATTTATGACAAAGAGTGTTCTTCCTATGCTTTCCTCTAAGAGTTTTATAGTGTCTGGTCTTACATTTGGTCTCTAATCCATTTTGAGTTTATTTTTGTGTATGGTGTTACAGAGTGTTCTAATTTCATTCTTTTACATGTAGCTGTCCAGTTTTCCCAGCACCACTTTTTGAAGAGACTGTCTTTTCTGCATTGTATATCCTTGCCTCCTTTGTCATAGATTAGTTGACCATATGTTCATGGGTTTATCTCTGGGCTTTCTATCTTGTTCCATTGATCTATGTTTCTGTTTTTGTGCCAGTACCGTATTGTCTTGATGACTGTAGCTTTATAGTATAGTCTGAAGTCAGGGAGTCTGATTCCTCCAGCTCCGTTTTTTCCCCTCAAGACTGCTTTGGTTATTCGGGGTCTTTTGTGTCTCCATACAAATTTTAAGATTTTCTGTTCTAGTTCCGTAAAAAATGCCATTGGTAATTTAGTAGAGATTGTGTTGAATCTGTAGATTGCTTTGGGTAGTAGAGTCATTTTCACAATATTGATTCTTCCGATCCAAGTACATGGTATATCTCTCCATCTGTTGGTATCATCTTTAATTTCTTTCATCAGTGTCTTATAGTTTTCTGCATACAGGCCTTTTGTCTCCCTAGGTAGATTTATTCCTAGGTATTTAATTCTTTTGGTTGCAATGGTAAATGGGAGTGTTTCCTTAGTTTCTCTTTCAGATTTTTCATCATTAGTGTATAAGAATGCAAGAGATTTCTGTGTTTTTTTTTTTTTTTTTTTTTTTCAGTATGCGGCCCTCTCACTGTTGTGGCCTCTCCCGTTGTGGAGCACAGGCTCCAGACGCGCAGGCTCAGCGGCCATGGCTCACGGGCCTAGCTGCTCCGCGGCATGTGGGATCTTCCCGCACCGGGGCACGAACCCACGTCCCCTGCATCGGCAGGCGGACTCTCAACCACTGCGCAACCAGGGAAGCCCTCACTGGAAGATTTTTAATCACAGTTTCAATTTCATTACTTGTGATTGGTCTGTTCATATATTCTATTTCTTCTTGGTTCGGTCTTGGAAGATTATACCTTTCTAAGAATTTGTCCATTTTATTGGCATAGAGTTGCTTGTAGTAGTCTCTTAGGATGCTTTGTATTTCTGTGGTGTCAGTTGTTACTTCTCCTTTTTCATTTCTAATTCTATTGATTTGAGTCCTCTCCCTCTTTTTCTTGATGAGTCTGGCTAATGGTTCATCAATTTTGTTTATCTTCTCAAAGAACCAGCTTTTAGTTTTATTGATCTTTGCTATTGTTTTCTTTGTTTCTATTTCATTTATTTCTGCTCTTATCTTTATGATTTCTTTCCTTCTGCTAACTTTGGGTTCTGTTTGTTCTTCTTTCTCTAGTTCCTTTAGGTGTACGGTTAGATTGTTTTGAAATTTTTCTTGTTTCTTGAGGTAGGTTTGTATAGCTATAAACTTCCCTCTTAGAACTGCTTTTGCTGCATCCCATTGGTTTTGGATCATCGTGTTTTCATTGTCATTTGTCTCCAGGTATTTTTTGATTTCCTCTTTGATTTCTTTAGTGATCTCTTTGTTATTTAGTAACGTATTGTTTAGCCTCCATGTGTTTGTGTATTTTATGGTTTTTTTTCCCTGTAATTCATTTCTAATTTCACAGCATTGTGGTCAGAAAAGATTCTTGATATGATTTCAATTTTCTTAAATTTACTGAGGCTTGACTTGTGACCCAAGATGTGATCTATCCTGGAGAATGTTCTGTGCGCACTTGAGAAGAAAGTGTAATCTGCTGTTTTTGGATGGAATGTCCTATAAATATCAGTTAAATCTATCTGGTCTATTGTGTCATTTATAGCTCGTGTTTCCTTATTAATTTTCTGTCTGGATGATCTGTCCATGGTGTGAGGTGTTATTACTATATAACAATAACACTAGTATTGTGTAACTGTCAATTTCCTCTTTTATGGCTGTTAGCAGTTGCCTTATGTATTAAGGGGCTCCTATGTTGGGTGCATAAATGTTTACAATTGTTATATCTTCTTCTTGGATTGATCACTTGATCATTTTTTAGTGTCCTTCCTTATCTCTTGCAACATTCTTTATTTTAAAGTCTATTTTATCTGATATCAGTATTGCTACTCCAGCTTTCTTCTGATGTCCATTTGCATCGAATATCTTTTTCCATCCCCTCACTTTCAGTCTGTATGTGTCCCTAGGTCTAAAGTGGGTCTCTTGTAGACAGCATATATATGGGTCTTGTTTTTGTATCCATTCAGCAAGCCTGTGTCTTTTGGTTGGAGCATTTAATCCATTCACATTTAAGGGAATTATCGATATGTATGTTCCTATTACCATTTTCTTAATTTTGGGGGGTTTGTTTTTGTAGGTCCTTTTCTTCTCTTGTGTTTCCCACTTAGAGAAGTTCCTTTAGCATTTGCTGTAGAGCTGGTTTGGTGGTTCTGAATTCTCTTAGCTTTTGCTTGTCTGTAAAGCTTTTGATTTCTCCATCGAATCTGAATGAGATCCTTGCTGGGTAGAGTAATCTTGATTGTAGGTTCTTCCCTTTCATCAGTTTAAGTATATCATGCCACTCCCTTCTGGCTTGTAGTGTTTCTGCTGAGAAATCAGCTGTTAACCTTATGGGAGTTCCCTTGTATGTTATTTGTCGTTTTTCCCTTGCTGCTTTCAATAATTTTTCTTTGTCTTTAATTTTTGCCAATTTTATTACTATGTGTCTCGGCGTGTTTCTCCTTGGATTTATCCTGTATGGGACTCTCTGCACTTCCTGTACTTGAGTGGCTATTTCCTTTCCCATGTTAGGGAAGTTTTCAACTATCATCTCTTAAAATATTTTCCGGGGTCCTTTCTCTCTCTCTTCTCCTTCTGGGACCCCTATAATGCAAATGTTGTTGCATTTAATGTTGTCCCAGAGGTCTCTTAGGCGGTCTTCATTTCTTTTCATTCTTTTTTCTTTATTCTGTTCCATAGCAGTGAATTCCACCATTCTGTCTTCCAGGTCACATATCCGTTCTTCTGCTTCAGTTATTTTGCTATTGATTCCTTTTAGTGTAGTTTTCATTTCAGTTATTGTATTGTTCATCTCTGTTTGTTCTTTAATTCTTCTAGATCTTTGTTAAACATTTCTTGCATCTTCTCAATCTTTGCCTCCATTCTTTTTCCAAAGTCCTGGATCATCTTCACTATCATTATTCCGAATTCTTTTTCTGTAAGGTTGCCTATCTCCATTTCATTTAGTTGTTTTTCTGGGGTTTTATCTTGTTCCTTCATCTGGTACATAGCCCTCTGCCTTTTCCTCTTGTCTATCTTTCTGTGAATGTGGTTTTTGTTCCACAGGCTGCAGGACTGTAGTTCTTCTTGCTTCTGCTGTCTGCCCTCTGGTGGATGAGGCTATCTAAGAGGCTTGTGGAAGTTTCCTGATGGGAGGGACTGGTGGAGGGTAGAGCTGGCTGTTGCCCTGGTGGGCAGAGCTCAGTAAAACTTTAATCCACTTGTCTGCTGATGGGTGGGGCTGGGTTCCCTCCCTGTTGGTTGTTTGGCCTGAGGCAACCCAATACTGGAGACTACCTGGGCTCTTTAGTGGGGCTAATGGCAGACTCTGGGCAGGCTCACACCAAGGAGTATTTCCCAGAACTTCTGCTGCCAGTGTCCTTGTCCCTTGGTGTGCCACAGCTGCCTCCCACCTCTGCAGGGACCCTCCAACACAAGCAGGTAGGTCTGGTTCAGTCTCCTATGGTGTCACTGCTCCTTCCCCTGGGTCCCAATGCACACACTACTTTGTGTGTGCCCTCCAAGAGTGGAGTCTCTGTTTCCCCCAGTCCTGCCGAAGTCCTACAATCAAATCCCGCTAGCCTTCCAAGTCTGATTCTCTAGGAGTTCCTCCTCCCGTTGCCAGGCCCCCAGGTTGGGAAGCCTGACGTGTGGCTCAGAACCTTCACTCCAGTGGGTGGACTTCTGTGGTATAAGTGTTCTCCAGTCTGTGAGTCAACCACCCAGCAGTTATGGGGTTTGATTTTATCATGATAGTGCCCCTCCTGCCATCTCATTGCGGCTTCTCCTTTGTCTTTGCATGTGGGGTATCTTTTCTGATGAGTTCCAGTGTTTTCCTGTCGATGATTGTTCAGCAGTTAGCTGTGATTCCGGTATTCTCGAAAGAGGGAGTGAGAGCATGTCTGTCTACTCCGCCATCTTGAACCAATCTTCCCTAAGTCATTCTTATCTATTCATTTCAGCAAAGAACCTTTCCTTGGCCATATCTTATTTAATTAGTTTTACTGGACCTAAATAAACTGCACTTCTTCATATATGGTCCTTACTGTCCATTAGACAATAAGTTCAGTAAGATGAGCATCTTTGTTTTTCTTGCTCTGTGTCCACAGTGCTGGAACATATGGACAGTAAATATTTGTTGAATGAATGAATGGATGATTCAGACTCTTTATTACTCCGTTACTATTTCCTCTGTTTCAATTAGTGCAACCTGACCAGCTTGTAGTACAACCTAGTGGGAGTGATGGACCAAAAGCCTTTCAAGACCCATGCAGCCTTCTAACCCTGCAGAGCACTTGCTTGGCCATGGCTTCCATTAAGTAAGTTTCCACCTACTGCCAGATACTCAAGTACACTTCACTTTTCCTCCTTTCTCTAACTAGCCCTTGCTGCCAGCCTACCTTTAGTATTTGGTTTAAGAACACTGACTACACAGAGACTAATTACCATACAAGGACCACCTCCATATTTTGGATGTCCCTTACTTTAAACTGATCGGATGTGACAGATAAGAAATTGGTAGAGGGCAACGGAAATCATGCTAACGATTTTCATAAGCCTGCTGCCTTTGGCCCATCTCCCAACCACACAATTGGTAAACTCAAGGCATATTTTCCCAGTTTCATAAGGGAAAGCAGTAAGCACATTTTTCAAATTTTTAAAATTCTAGATCATGTGAAGCAAAGATCTTATTTTCAGTCATAAACATTTCCACTACTTCTGCTTACTGCAAAGACAAGCTGGTATGTAGACATGAGACACACTAAGGAAGCAGTTCCCCTTTCTGCCAGAGAATAAATTTGAGACACTTCTCTGAAAATCAATAACTGTGCAATCTGGGCCTGCTATCCACCACACAAGAGCAGTGTGATTATCTAATGATGCCAGTGGAAGTTTCTGAAAATCTAAGGTTAAAATTCTACATAAACACTAACATTACTTCCTGGTTTTATAATTTTAAGAAAAAAAATTAAGCATTTTCTCCTTATATATCTTTCTCGTCTATCTTTAAAGGAAGCATTACATTTTGAAAATCTCCTGTCTTGCATTTTCTTTTTTTTTTTTTTTTTTTTTTTTTGCGGTATATGGGCCTCTCACTGTTGTGGTCTCTCCCGTTGAGGAGCACAGGCTCCGGACGCACAGGCCCAGTGGCCACGGCTCACGGGCCCAGCTGCTCCGCGGCACGTGGGATCCTCTCGGACCGGGGCACAAACCTGTGTCCCCTGCATCGGCAGGCAGACTCCCAACCACTGCGCCACCAGGGAAGCCCCTGTCTTGGATTTTATAGACAGAGATACTCTAGGTAATAATCCTCAACCCTGGTTATTGTTTCAGAACTGTGAAATTTTAAAGAAAATGTTTAATTCATCTTAAATTCATCTCCCCTTTAGGGAGTCATTATCAACAAATGCCAACTGATGGGCAGGAAATCAGTTTTATTTCAACCAGCAGGTCCGTGACGCCAGGTTGTACATTCCACTCTCTGGATGGTTTGGCAACGCCAGCCTGAGCAGGGAGGTAAAGACAGGTGAAGCTGCATTGGAGCCAACAACCTCCTTCAGCGCCATTACAGACAGGATTTTATTCACTTCCCTCCAGGCGCTCTCCAACAATGTCACTGCCATCAGCCCCACCAGGGAAAGTGACGGTCGCAGCTTACCTTGCGGAGACTGACATCAGCCCCCAGTATCTTGTCCACAGTTGGCCTTGGCAGAGAGAGGTTGTGATGCAGGAATCCAGAGAAGGTTTCATTGTCTACCAGGAAGTCCTGAAACTTCAAGCCTGCTGGAGAAATAGCGTTTTATTTTCATTTCATACGTAACTCAAAAAATAAATAAATAAAAAGCACGACGGAGCAAACTATCATAATATTGACTGCCTTGTTGTAAACCGATTGATAACCACAGGCCTCTGGCTTAAGCACACAGAGAAACAAAAGTTCAGGGCGCTTCGCCTTAACAGCAGAGACAAGAAAAGACTGCTTTCTGAAGCCGTGGAATGCGGCACTGCTGTACATACACACACACACATACACACACACACACACACACACAGCTTTTCTTTGCTTTTCAAAGAAAAAAATCAACCCACCTGAGATCTGTGACCCTGACCCCACAGCTCCCGTCTCCCCAGTGCCATCTCAGACAGCTAAACTCAGAGATATTTAAAGCCTTTATTCCCACAAGCCTCGGGGGCTGGTTTCCTCTTGATGCAGAGCAGTGGTTCTCAAACTTGAGCAGACATTAGAATCACCTGCAGGACTTGTGAAAACAGACTGGTCCCCTACCCCCAGAGTTTCTGATTCATCGGCCTGGGATGAGGCTGGAGAATCTGCATTTCTAACAAGCCGCCAGGCGGTGCTGATGTGGCTGGTCTGGGGCCCACCCTTTGAGAACCAAGGAGGTAGAGCATTATGCACATCAAAGCGCTTTCACAGACTTGGTCTCATTTCAGTTCTAAACGTGGCACACGTGATACAGACCTCCAACACCCAGGTCTGCCGTCCTTTAAGAAAACACATATGCAGATATTTTAAAAAATCAACGCTACCAAATGATTGGATTGTTGCAGGGTGTCATACAGACTCTCTTTAAATAATTAGCCCTTCAGGTACATTTAGAAAAGGTTCCAATCCAGTGCAGTGAAGCAGAAAAAGCACTAGCCAGAAATCCAATTTTAGTCCCCAGAGTTGGAGGCTGTGCCTAGTGGCATCGCTTGGGTATTTCACATCTTTCTGAATTTCAGCTTCTTCATCGCAAAACATGAGGTTTCTGGCCAGATGCTCGGCAGGCCCTCCCCCTTACTGAAATGCTCTCATCTTCCCTGCCATATTTCATTTGAGTGTCCACTTCTCCTTCTGCCCCTCCCTCTTAATAACCCAACTTCTTTCAATAAAGAGAAAACCAGCTCATCATGACCTCATGACCAGGCAGACATCACTGAGAGACTAGCCCACAGGTCCAGGAACGATCCCACCTCTCGGGGGGCAAACCTAGCAAACCTAAATCACTTAACTGATGAGAAACAGATGTTTGACCTGAAAATGGGGCTGTGAGGTGAGGCTTAAAGAGGACAGGAGTTAATCCTGGGAGCTATGGGGGTGATGTGCAGAGATAAAGTAGAAGGAGGGCTCAGAATCCAACCAGACTCGCATCAGTGCTTCCTGATCCAGACATATTCTGCTAAAGCAAACTTTAATAATACAGAGTTATAGAAGGGATACACTAAGCATGATTCGCGTCTCTAGAGAAATGATTCTCTGGCTACACCTTATTTGACTAACTCCTAGTTATTCCTCAGGACACATTCAAGAAGCTGGTCCTGGCCCAGTCAGCACCCCTTGTGAGAAGAGGTGCTGGTCCTGGCCCAGCACCCCTGTGAGAACAGGTGCTCCTGCAGGCTGTCACCTGCCTGGTTCTCCCTAACACACATGATACTGCGTTCTCACCATCGTGTTCGCTTCTATAGCTGCCGAACCTCAGAGCATCTAATATTCACTTAGGGACATGCTAAAATGCAGTTTCTTGGGCCCAATTCCCAGAGATTCTGAAACAGTGGCTCTAGAGTGGGGCCTAAGAATCTACATGTTAATAATCATCTCGTATTTCTAATGCAGGGGGTCTGGGGACCATCCTTTTAGGAATGTTGTTTTATTTGCATATTCTGTCCACCAGACTATGCCTCTGGGACACAGACTGTGTCTTTTATCCTTGTATCAGGGTGTCCAGATCAAGCAAAGAATTACTGATCAGTGAATGATGGCTGGATAATAAATACTAGGAGAGGGGATCAGGGCTGGGAAGATTCCGGAAGCAACTGAGCAACATCACAGGAGATTTCCTTTCAGCTCTACAGGTCTGAGAGGGGCCCACAGGTATTAGGATGATCCCCAGGCTGCACCCCAACAGTAAGCAGGACTCCTAGTCACTAGAACTATATTCCCAGAGACGCAAAGTGACATCCTGAGTGTCCCAGTATCCCTAGTGTAAACGGGAAGAAGGTAGGAAAGCTGGTGGCTTCAACTGAGGTCTGGCATGGAAAGCCTGACACTAACCACTGTGGAACAATGGGGGTCAGAAAACCTGGGCTCTGTATCCATTTATTTGCCAGATTATTTCACCTAGCTGTGTCTCCACTGCCTCACCTGTCAAGTGAGGGACGAAGAAAGCTCTCCGAGCTCCAGACAGAACAGAATATACACAAGAGCTGAGCCTCAGTGACCAGGCGGGTCACACACCCCTCCTGAGAGTGAAAAGCCGGAACAGCACTCGACACTGGGCTGAGTCAAGTCCAGAAGAGCCTCCCCCTCCGGACCAGGGCTTCTGAAGCGTGGGAGGCCGACCCCGCTGCACTTGCGATGGGTCTAGGTCACAAGCAACACTCTTGAGACCAGGGAGCATGCGCAGTGCACTTACAAGACGTTTCTGGTAAGTCAACTGGCTCTGCGGATGAGAACAGCTGGATGTGATCAAACTCCTACTGCCTCTTAGTGACTCCTCCGAATGAGAAAGAAGAACCGAGAGGCTGATTAAACAGTCAACAGCCTCTGACAGTGCACATGCACGTGGTGGCGAGGCCGCCATGCGGCAAGGCAGCAGGGCGGGCCAAAGATCCCTGGCTACAGAGAACTGGAATTCTGGTCACATGGATACCACACACGTGGACGCAGGTTCACACACCACCACCAGCAAGCTGCAGCCAGTGTGCGCGCAGGAAAGCAGGGCCGTGGGGCGCCCTGGTTCTCAACCTTGGCTCCCGGGAGACGCGATCAGAACTTCTGGGGCTGAGACCCAGGCATCAGAATTTTCTAACACTCCCCAGGGTGATTCCAGCCAAGTTTGGGAAACAACAGTGCAGTGAAAAGATCAGGGGTGTGGGACCAGAATAACCTAACTTGGATGCTGGACTCTGCTGTTTATGAACCGTGAGGCTTTGAGAAGTTCATTTTGCCTTCCTGAGCCCAAGATTTCTTACCTAAGAGGTAAGGGTTAACAGTACCCACTTTCTGAAGATATGAGGATTAGAGATATTTACGTGTAATGCAAGAATAGTAAGCAACGGGCTCATTGTAGGTGCTCAAAAAATGATAATTTTGTGATTATTGAGAAGGGTTTATTTCACTCACCTTTACTAGTGTACCACCATGAAGTGTAGAGAAAAGGTAAGGACACAGGCACTGCCCTCAAGGAACTTCCAAGGATGATAAGGGAGATGAAGAGGCAAATCAACAGAGAAAGCAGAAGGGATGAGAGAGCCAGAGGAAGGCAGCTCATGGAAGCATTTGACCCAGATGAGGCTTATTATCTGCAAGTGTTTCAAGGGGGTAGTCAGGCTGAACAGGCTGAAGCTGAATTGTGGAGAAGGACAGAGAGCCAGAAGTCTCCAGAGGCTGTGGCTGGTGAGGAGAGGGTAAGGAAGGCCTCCCGTGATGGCAGGGACCAGGATACCCTGTAGTCATAGTGCTGTGTACACCAGGTTCTCAATGTTTCTGAAAGAATAAATAAATGTACAAGCAGATAAAGGAGATTAGAGGAGATTCCTCAAAACCTAAGATTTGGGGAGTAGAATGGGAGAAGGAAGAGGACGAGGTATAGTATGAGGCCAGAGTTGGGTGGCTTCGTACCTCTGGTCTCAGTTTTCTCCATTTTGTTGTTGGCAGGAAAATGAGTGGAGAGGCCAAGAATATCGAGAAAGCCTGATGTCTGAAATGGCCCTTCTCCTCTTGGCCTAGCTAACTCCTACCCTTCTTTATGACTTGGGCCATAAGTCATCTCCTCCAGGAAGCCTGCCCTGACGTTCCGCCCTCAAGCTGGGTCAGGTGGCCATCCTCTGTGCCCTAACAGCCTCCTAAGTGTGCCTCCCCCAATCTGCAGTTGTCTGAGACCACATCTTTTTCCCCAGAAGAACAGAAGTGCCTGAGGGCCAGGACTTTGGAACTCGAAAGCACAGCAGTGTCTGGCACACAGAAGGCACCCGGGCAACGGTGGATGATGGAGGAATGGATGAACACAAATGAGTGAATCAAGTAATGAACTGAGGTGACTGCTGCAGATAGGCAAGGATGAAACAGGACCTGAGTGTGAAACAAACCAGGTCAAGATAGCGTTAGAGTTTCTCTAAGCCCCCTCAGCTGCGTCAGCCCAGGTCAGGAAGACAGGTGAGTGGGAGCTGGAAGCAGAGTGTTGGAAGTGTCAATAACAGGATAAATGGGGATGACAGCAGCATCTACGTCACTGCACTGAGCTGGGGGTTAAATGAGAAAATGCACCTGAAGTCCCAGCATAATGCCTGAAACCAAGAAAAGCTCTCAATAAGGACGGCTAATACCATCATCACTTTCAGGAAAGACACCTCATTAGCTTCATTGCTAGTTTGATCCTAAAGCATATGCTTTCAGAATAGATAAGGACACAGAAGTGACTTTGCCAACTAAGTCAATACTGAATTTATGATCTAAGGTATATGCACGTGTGTGTGTGTATGTGTGTGTTATGTATTTGCCTGGCTGAGCTCCTGAGTCAGACAGAACTACTGAATTCTTTCTGCTGACACTGTCTATAAGGTGAAGAAAAGGTTGAAGCTAACCAATTTGCCTATTCAAAGCTTTAGAAAAGAATAAATAAATCTAGCATTTTGCAGAGAATCAATGGAAATGATCGCCTCTACAGGATCACTGCAAGGATGGGCATAGATGCAAGATGACCAGTAAGAAAAACGAGTCATTGGAAACAAGACAGAGAACACAATGGAAGAGACAGTCACTTACTTGGCCATATAACTTTGCCCACGTGAGCTGACATGACCTTGATTTTCTTATCTGTAATGTGTAAGATGTAGAAGATGATCTCAGAGGTCTTCTTAAACTTGGTACTGAAAGGTACACTTGGGGTAAAACTAAATCAGCACTGGACATGGCATCAGAAAATGTGAATTCAGGTCCCAGTTCAGCTGTTTCCTAACTGTGTAATCGTGAACCTCACTTTTCTGAATCTCTCTGGGCCTCAGTTTCCTTAGATGTAAGAAGGGTTAATAATATTCACAGCTTGTTGTGAACACCAAGATCAAGAAAGTGAAAGTACTCTTCTGGAGGGAAAGGGCCTCAAGAGTTTACAAGGGTAACTGAGAGGATATAAATGCTGTCACAGAATATGGTCATCAGGGAGCTGGACAGGTCACTAAACTAAACATGAGTCCTTGCTGCCTGCAGAGAAGACCAAAAGTCCCCATCCAGCAAAAGGCGCCTAGAGCTTTCCTGCTGCCTTCCTGCTGCCGTGTCTCTGATATGGACCAAAATACTTGAGGAGCCAGCGGCGGCCTGTCCTTTTCCAGAGAGCTTTGCTTTGGGTGCAGGGAGGTAGGGCAAAGAAAAGGAGAAAAAAAAAACAAAACAATTCAGGAGCTTGGAGTCCAAAGAACAAAACAAGTGAAGTGTGTGTTTGTGGGCTGAGGACAAACAGGACAGAATCCTCAGTTCCTTGCCAGTCCTCTGGGCCAGGCAGGCCAAGGAAACGCTTCCACGGCAGGGGAGAGAGGGGTGTGGAGGGGAGGGGCACTGCACCGTGGGGCGTGGGGGGGATACCTTCATGGCCACGTAGTGTTCCTTCTGCTTCTTCGCAGCCTGCCTGCGTGCCGCGGAGAAGGAGGGGAGCAGGGAAGAGGGAGGGCAGCGGCCCCGGAAGGCGGAGGAGGGAAGCCCTCAGCAGAGCTGGCGGCGGGGTTACTCCCGGTCAGTGCCCTCCAGTGCCCAGCTCCGGTTTCAAGATCGCTGTAGTCTCTTTTGTTCAACATGAAAAGAAACCACAGGATCAGCTGCTTGAGAAGTGGGTGGAGGAGGCAAATGAAAAAAAAAAAAGAAGTCGAGAAAGAGATCACATCAGCTTCCCAGGCCCAAATACTCTTCTTAAAAGGACCCCAGGAGGGTCTCCCAGCCCTGACCCTGTCAATGGCCTGGAGGGGCCACGGCCAGATTCTCGCTCCTGGCTTGACTCAGCCTACGCCAGGCCTTCTAAACAGGACTGCGAAACATTCCTCTGCCAGAAAAGGGCTGGGAACAAACATACTCAGGTGTCTTCTGGGGTAATTTTTGTTGTTTTGGTTTGTTTTCCTGATGCTAGGGCTCTACTTTCTTCTTCAGGGATAGCTCCCGCCTGCTTCACTGAGACGGCTGGACCCTCCCCGGGAAAACCAGGGCTTCTCTGGGAAGTTCAGGGCTCTGGAGAGGGGGGTAAGGCAGGATAACCTGGCTGCTTCCTGGGGTGACTCCTTAGGGCTCATGAGAGGAGGCCGAGAGCCTGGGGTACACACAGCCTCAGGACCTCCCTGCTGGTCATCTGGGCCCAGGGTTCCCTACCCAGGAGAAGTGTCCTTCTCTACAGTGAGGGCTTGCTGACGGACACCAAGACACCCCTGAAAGATCCCAGGTTCTGGAGTCTGGCTAACCTGGTTCATTTCTCAGTTCTAGAATTTTCCAGTTATGTGGCCTTGGAGAAGTCACTTAGACTCTCTGAACCTGCATTTTTCTATAAATGGAGATCGGCCATACTAGGGGGTGGGTTAAGTAAACACTAACGACACTGAGTGAATACTGACTCACACACACTGCAAGAGAAAATACAAGCTGAAAAATTAAACAAGTTCAAAACAAATGTTGATAAAGTCTTGGATGACACTTATGTGAAGGGTTCCACAGAGAAACCAGAATATTTAGGGTCACGCTTCCTGAACCCTTTGTGGCAAGTCCCGGGAAAGCCAGAGTCTTCTGAGACCAATGGGAGTATCACAACTTCAGCAACCACATATTCCTTATTCTACATAGAATGGAACTTGCATAAGTTCAACAAACTTCTAAATGGCTACTGAACCCAAAACACTAGAGCTATGGTTCCAAGTAGCAATATTTCTTGGCGCTCCTTGAAGGCAGGAGCCTGTAATAAAAGAGATGCTGTATAAAGACAGGATCCCTGCCCTTGCCTTCCAAGAGAAGGTGGACAGAGGGTCAGGTGAGCAGAGCCGTGAGCCTCCAGCCCACTCTGCCACTCCAGAATCAGTCAACCTTGAAATCGGGAGATGGGAAGAGACACGACACATCTTTCCCAGATCCATCCGCTAAGGCAACAGCATACCTGTGTCTTACTGAGAAGTGGGCAAGGTGGGAGAGGTGGTCAGGAGCCCCTGGAATGAGGACTAACATCAGCTGATAAGAAGCTGAATGGTAACCAGGCCCCCAAAGAGCCAGTGGAGTCCGTGGCCCCAGAGGGTGAGGTGACCTGTTCACACTGGCCAGGAGCTCTGCTAATGCAATGCAGGTGGTGGACACAGTCGGGCTGGCTTGGGAAGCCCAGATGGAAAAGAAAGACAACACTGGGGAGGTAGCATTGGCAGAGGCTCCTAACACAACAAGTTAGGAATTAGAATCAGCATGCAGGGCCCTGAGAAGCCCAGGAACATGGGAAAGGAAGGGAAGATGAATTTATCAATTAGGGGCTGAGAAGGGGTTCTTTCCAGGGTTGTAAAGAAAGAATTGTTCATATATATAAGGTATAAATTACTTAGTTTTTCTTACTTTTAAAATTAATAAAACGTATATTAAGGGACATGGTAGTGCTTTGTCAGCAGAGGAAGGGGATTAACATGTACTGAGCATCAGATACATTATATGTATTATTTTCTTTCTTTCTTTCTTTTTTAATACACAGCCATCGTACTTTATTTGGCCGTGCCATGCGGCATGTAGGATCTTAGTTGCATGACCAGGGATCAAACCCATGACCCCTGCCTTGGTTGCCCGGAGTCTTAACCACTGGACTGCCAGGGAAGTCCCTGTATTATTGTCTACAATCCTTAAAACAAGCTTATGAGAAAGGTATTATTTTTCCCATTTTTCAGATGAGGAAACAGACCCAGAGATGTTAATATCCTGCTCAAGGTCACAGAGCAAGCAAGTGGTAAATCTGAACCCAATGAGCTCTGGCTTACAAAGTTTTGGCTCTTTTCGCTCTATAGGAATTAAATGAATCATTTTATTCTTTTAAAATGCTTCATAATGATTTTGGCATCAAAAGCTGGTGACTCCACACATGCGTCCTGGTACTGGAATAAGGCAAAGTGGCAGCATGGGATGGTGCAAAGATGCTGAGCCTTGAGGTCAGACAGACCCTGATTAAATTCACAGCCTTACTCTGTGACCTTGGGCAAAAGATGTAACCCTGTGAGCCTCAGTTTCCTCATCAATAAAATGGGGATGATAACACCAAGCTGGTGCTGTTGTAAGACTTGAATGTCACAACATATTTAAATGTAAAACGGCATCATAACCTGGTACATCTTAGTCTGTTGGACAAAGTGTCACTCTAAGATTGCCTTTCTGTGCCTCAATGCAACAGCGATGCGAAGAAATGCGAAGATTTTAAGGAGAAACAAACTGGACTTCCAGACTGCTCTTTGCCACCCACAAGGTAAATAAATCTCACACTGGAAAAGCAAGAGACATGAAACACTGCTGTTGAGGTTAACAACCCAAACTCTTTAAAGGCAGCCTGACATTATGTGGCACATGCCTTCCTGGAATCAAGTACAACTGTGTTTTCTATTCTTGTCTGGGTAAAGCTGACCTTTGATTTGCTTTAGTTCAAGCAATACTTCAACACAGCAGTGCAGCACTGAATCCCCCTGATGGCAGACCAAGCTGGGGCCAAGCCCTACCCTGGATGGAAACCAACAGCCTAGGCTCTGAGACGCTGCCTGGTTTTGACAGGTCTGGGAAACTTTCAAACTATGAAACTCTAAGGCTTCAAATTAGAACTTTTGATAAGTGCATACGGATGTGAATTGCAATCATCCAAAGATTTCAAGGAATTTCCAGTTTGATGACATAATGTTGACACATAGGTCAACTGATCGCCCAAGATGACCCCCGGGGGCCCCACAAGGACAGAAAACAAAGTTCGAGGCTGCAGCCTCAATTTCAGCAGCTGCCCAAATGGAAGGAAGGGGTTTAGGCAGGGAAGAAGTGGCTGTGAGTCACAGGATGTTCTTTGTACACGGGCTTTGGGGAACGTTCCGCCCATGTCTGTCACCACGAAGCCGGGACGTGGAGGAAGCCTGGCATTTCCCTCAGAAGCCCTCTTGTCTCTGCTCTGATCCCAGTCCATCCATGCCCAGTATCTTGTGACCTGGGAACTTTTCTGGCTAGCCTGGGCTGCTCTCTCGAGGCTGTAATAACATACTAGCAGAGTATGGAAGTCTGAAGTTCTAGTCCTATTCCTCCCCTTTGCCAGCTGTGCTTCCTTAGGCAAGTTACTTAACCTCTCTGAACTTCAGCTCCTTCGTGTGCACAAAAAGGAACAAAATTCCCTACCTCACATGATGGTCCTGCAATGAAGTAAAGTCTAAGCCTGGTGCTCCTGATGTGCCAGATACTGTACTAAATGCTTTATGCTTATCTCATGATTCCCCACAACAGCCCTAAGAGAGGACTGTTATCCCCATTTTGAGGAAACTGACACACAAAGATGCTCCAGAATTATCTAAGGTCACACAGCCGGTAAGCAGCAGAGCCAAGATCTGAACCAAGGCAGTCTGGCTGCCAGGTATGCTGAGTCTCTTAATACTAAACTGTACTGCCCCAGTGGATGTTTACAAGATGCTAACTTTACAACCCTTTCCCTCAACTCCCCGCCACAGCCATTCTCCAAAGCCTGCCCTGCCCTGAGGGGATCAGGTCTTTCTGACTTTGAAAGATCAAAGCAGAATCAAAGGTCCATGCAGTGAGTTCTCAGTATTACCAGTAAACCCAACAGCCAGAAAGTTATGATCCATTTCCCTAAGTAAAGTCCAGCATAACCCTTGGGACTTATTTCATAAAAGTCTTGGTCAGAGCCACATCAAAGAGGTCAAACGAGCCAGATTTGTACCATGAATATATAGAAAATGACAGCCATTCCACTGACACTCAAAAATGTCACAGGGATGGAAAAACTCAAGACCCAAGTCAGGGTGTCAGGATGCAGGCAGCGCTGCCCCAGATCTCTCCTCCAGTCCTTCCCCTTCCAACCCGTGACCTCAGCGATGTGGGATGTCTTCAACCACTACACGTGATACAAACTCGAGAGGGGCCTGGGCCCATGATGCCACCTAGAGATGAAGGAGAGCTGTAGTCTGGATTCCAGGATTTGGGGAAGGAGCAAGGCACTGGGGCAGAGAGGATGTTTGAGCTGAAATGTCCAGCAGAAAGCAGGCTAATGAGCCCATTGGGTACCGCTAAACAACACGTTTAAGTAGCTCTACAGGAAATAAACAGTAAGAAAGCAAAGGGATACCTCCTTCCCTAGCCCAGTCCTGATCTGAGCAGCACCGGCCCTACTGGGAAGGCCTTAGCTCTGGCCAGCCTGCTGGTCACCCCACTGGAAAATGCCAGATTCCCCAAACAGGATGCAGTGGGCTGGAGTGGTGAGCAAACCTGGAGGCCCGGGTGGAAGAGGAGGCCAAGCAAGTAGGCAGTCCTTCCTGTCCCCCCAAGCCTCTGGCAGGGGCAGATGCAGCTGTGTGAGGCCTGAGGCTGACACAGTTTGGAGGACTCTCTTTAAGAAAAAGAATACTTTTTTTTAACATCCTACTTTGGCAATTTTTTGATTGCTGAGATCCCTACCAGCACCTTGGAAGGGGGCTATGAAAGTGAAACTTCTTTAGCTTCTCAGTAAATTCACTTCAAGCCTCTGGGTTCATGGCAGCCCTTCCAGTAAAGTTCTGGAAGGTAAACCTTGTAGACGAAAGAAAGCCAAGGCTGTGCTTAAGAACTTTTGTCATTATTAGTAATTGAGACCCCTGGTGACTTGGGTTCACACAGTGGATCAACTTGAAAATGACATGTGCTGGGATTTTATACTTTTCAAGGTGCTTTCATTTGGCCCTCAGAATACACTGTGAAGGAGAAAGGGCAGGTATTATCCCTAACCTTCATTCCACAAAGATTCACTGGTTGCTTACCATGTGCCTGATTGTACTGCTATCATGCTGATGCTTGTGACAGGGCCACAAGCAAGGCCCAGCCCTGCCCTCCAGGAGCTACAGGCAGGGGACGGCCCACATCACCAGTCAGTCTCAGGTGATCCCTCGCCCAAGTACCAACCAAGTTTCCAAGACGAAACATGTTCAGGTTGTTTTGCCAAAGTCCCAATTTCGAGGCAAGGAAAGCTGAGGCCCAGAGAGGATGAACAAATTGGCAAAGCCAAAAGGCCACCAGGAGCAGATGGGGAGGTAAACTCACTCAGATTAATTGCGTGTCAACTATGTGCTGTGACCTCGCTATCAGTCATCTACAAAGTCATCTGATTTAATGCTCAACAACCCGCAGAGCAGCTAATCTCCACTTTTCAGGTAAACTGAGGGTCAGAAAGAATCAAAACATGCCCAAGGTTCACACTTAATGAGGAACAGAGCCTGAACTTGTTCTCCAAAGGAATCTTCTTGTGAGGGGGGAGCAAAGTCAGCAAAGACCTATTTCACCATCTTGGTGACATCACTCCCCCAAAACAAATCTTAACACAAAGCCCCAAACGCTTTCTCTTACAGCAGCATTTTCCAATCTTCCAGCACTTTTCGGTACGCGGGCCTCTCACTGTTGTGGCCTCTCCCGTTGCGGAGCACAGGCTCTGGACGCGCAGGCTCAGCGGCCATGGCTCATGGGCCCAGCCGCTCCGCAGCATGTGGGATCTTCCTGGACCGGGGCACGAACCCATGTCCCCTGCCTCGGCAGGCAGACTCTCAACCACTGCGCCACCAGGGAAGCCCTCTTCCAGCATTTACAAACTACTCTCACAAGTTTCACCACATCCACATAAAACGATGCCTTCTTTAAATTAACTTCAAGTAATTTTTTCCTATTTAACAGCCTCCTAAGCAATAATACCCATGAAATTGCAATTTGAGATGGGTTAAAATGAAAAGTTTTCATCTGTGTACTGATCAAAATCATCTCAGATACCACACAAGACTCACTCAGAGAAACACTCCTTCTTGCCAGACTGCATCTCACAGAGGCAGAATCTAGACCTGTCACTTTTTCTGGAGTTTTTGAGAATTTGTGCAACTTTTTGTACACTTCCATTGGACTGTAGTCATGACAGGGACTTAAGAAGAAGCAACACTCCTCACCTGGACTCCCAAACATTAATTTAACCCCTACTCAACTGGGTGGTTGTAGGTTTAGGAAGAAGATAATAAAATGTCCAAAAAATTCCAGTGATGAGAAAACTGAGTGAGGGGCCCCTCTGTAAAGCTTCCTACACGCATTTCTTATGAGGATGGTTTCAAGGATAATTAGACTTGTCTATGACTTAACTCTTAAAACTGGTGGTCTTCCCAGTTGGGAGATTAATAGAACAGCACAAGAGACCTCTGTAGAAAGAGCACTGCACGAGGCAGCAGAGGTTTGGCTGTGTTCAGTTCCCAGAATATCCCTCTGGTGGCTGTGCAAACTTGGGAAAGTCCCTCCCCGCTGCTGGATCAGAGTCTTTTCTAGAACAGAAGTTCCGTATGGACAGAGGCCATATTTGTTTTGTACACCTCTGTGTCCCAGCACCTAGAACAGTGGTTGGGACATATTACATGTTCAATAAATACTGGCTGAACGTTTGAATCAATGAACCCATTTGTCTATAAATGAACTAACTGGCCTCTAAGGTCTCATCCAATAAGTGGAAATAAAACAATGCCCTAGGCCAGAAAACCATGGGACTAGAAAAGAGTATTTGAGCAGACGCTCCCCTATCCACAGATTATCAGTGGATAGGCCAATGGATTTAGCAGGTGAAGTGGAAGGAAAAAACAAGGTGAGTCCTCTAACCAGATCACAGGAGCCCGGTAGCCCAGCACAGATGACAACATGGGTTGCTAGGTCTATAAGAGCCTGAATGGCACTGTCCAAAGGGGCTGTCAGTCTCCAGCCTTGGACTGATCCAAGCCTCCAGCCCTGGTCCCACAGTCACCAATGACTTGGATGAGAACAAAGAGAGCTATTTATCAAATTCCTACATGACAGGCAACAAGCAGCAGCAGCAAATAGAACATATGGCAAAACCAAAATCTAAAACGGTTTGGGTAGGAGGAGATGACACAGGGAATCTAAAAATGTAAACTAGAAAAGAGATAGATATTCTCCCTTTAGGTTCAAGAAACCAACAGCACAATTCAGAAATGGAGAACAAGTGACTTGCAATACTGAATGTTTAAAAGGCTCTGTGGTTTGGGTTGACTGCGCATGGAATATGAGTCAGCAGTGTGACGTGGATGCCAAGAAGCTCACTGCATTAACAGAAATATGGTGCTCAGAGCAAAGGAGACAAAGCTCTTTCTACTCTGTGTTGGAAGACTGCTGTAATTTCTGATAAACTTCAACAAAGACGCAGACACACTGAAACGCAACCTACCACAGAAGAGGCAGAAACTGGGGTTGGGGGGGTGACATTCCAGAAGAGGAATGGAGGCCAATTTAGCCTAGAAAAAACAAAAGATTTCAGGAAGGGGGGGGGAGAAAAAGAGCTGTCTTTTAACACTTCAAGAGAAATAGATTAGCCTCTTTCTCTGGGAGATAAGCAGACCAGTGAATAGATTCTGATAATTAGAATACCAGTATTCTAATATTGGGTATCCTGCCAATACCTGAAATGAGCTGCCGTGGGAGAGGCAGGCTCCCTCCTCAGCTAGGTAGAGAAGGTTGATGAGGGCAGGACTCTGAACCAAGGAACCTTCCCATCCACAGAGTGACAGTGCAAGAGAGCTGAGCCCATCACGCTGTAAGTAGGGGTGTCAGGGCAGAGAAACAGAGGTCTCCAAGTCAGGATCTACACCAACATACCCCAGCCTCAGATGCTCTCTGAAATCTAGAGTGCTATTCAAATTCAGCAGAAAGTTACTGATTTCACCTCGGAAGAAGCACCATTTCTGCTGCACTTCCCTCTGGACTGAGGCCTGGCTCAGTGCTGCAAGACAGGCAAAGAAAGGTAGAAGCACTTAAGAAGTAGCTGCAGGGCAGATAAGAGACCATACTGGGTGAATGGAGAGATAAGCCTTGATGGGAGACAATCATACTCAGAGATCTCTCTTCAGAGCTGTGCAGAGAAAGTTGTTTGAATGCAGGTTTGGTTTCTCTTCTCTACCCTGACTCATGTCTCTAGTTGCTCTGTGTCTAAGGAAGCACCCACTGAGATCTGAAACAACACCCGCCCCCATCCATAGTCTGTTTCTCTGGCCGTGCAGTGCAGAGGCAGAAGAGCAAGGCCAGGTTCTCAGAAATGCATCACTGACACACAGGAGTAATATTGGCTCCCATTTATTGAACACCTACTATGTGCCGGAAACTGTGTTAGGGTTTACATTTCACATTGCAGGTTACTCATTATTTACAGCTGAAGAAATTAAGGCTCAGAGAGGTTAAGTGGCTTGGCCGAGATGGCACCACTCCAAAATAGTCATAGCTCATGTTCACTGAGTGCCTCCTACGTGCCAGATGTAGTCTTTCAGCAATTAAATGGTTCATCTCCTTTACTCCTCAGAACAATCCTATGAGCTAGGTTCTCCTATTGTCTCCATTTTACAGATGAGAAGAGTGGCCCCAAAGGGGTCTAAAGGACTTATTCACAAAGTCACCAAGCTACAAAGTAATACATTGTAGCACTCTTTCCTCTTGGTCACACTGTCTCTGCAGTGGAAGAAATAACCATGACTCTGTCTCTGGTCCACCAGGCAGGGGGCCCCCAGCAGATAAGGAAGGACTAATGCTTTGATTGGTGATTGCTACCCCTCTGTGTCCTGTGCTGAGACAGACAGGTGTGCAGGATGGGGGCCTACAGGGCAAGAAAACAGCATCCGGACTGACTGTGCATCCAGGAGTGGTCCAGCTGGGAGCTCCTCGAAGCTGACCCAGGAGCCCAAGCACAGTCACACCTGTCTCTGATGTGAAAGGACACCTCCCCCGCACCACCCCACACTGCTTGGCCTCCCTTTGTTGGCAGATCCCACCCTGCTCACTGCCTCTTTTCCTGCCCAGGGAAAGCACAGTCTGGCTTCCCAAGAGAAAGCTCCAATCCAAGCCTGGTTTAAACTCCAGCACTTTACACCATTTCTTCTTTCGCCAAGAGGATGGCGAGTCCTCTTGGGAGGTCTCTCAGCAAACGCTGGCCCACCCCATTCCTCCCATTCCTCCCAAACACCAAACCGAGAAAAAAAGTACTTTCCTGGAGCAGTGGCAGCAGCTAACTCCTGATGGCTGCCATTTATCACTCATGCTGTTTAGAACCGCCGGTGCATGGAGATGATAAAAAGCAGACTGACTCTCAGTCAGCTTCGTTATTGCTTTTAAAGTCTCTACAGACCACGCAGGTCATCACGGCCTGCACCCAGGGGTCTGCTCCCACCGCCCCCTGCCCCCCGTGGTAGGCCACGGCCCGGGAGGCTGCTCCGTGGTGACTTCTGCAACCAGTCCCTCAGCCAGCAAGCTGCCTGCTCTCAGCCGCTTCCTAGATGGCATGCAGTAAACTGCCCGGGGCACACCCCGGATCGGAGATAAAGGTGTCACTTTTTAAAGCTCAGAGTTCAAGTACCCACCAGACTAAATCAAATGACCTGGGGGAAGATGAATTGCATTTTCCTTTTAGAAATGAATGCTTAACTTTCACTTCTCCAAATCAAGTTGCAACTTTAACTGCTCTTACATGCACGGAAGTATCCCGTCTGTAAATCTTCTTATTCATGGCAACCATATGGCCAACTCCAAAAAAATGAGGTTGGCAGCAACCTGCCGCCCCCCTAATGGTCCTAACACCGGGCTGGTGCCCTTCCTCTCTGGGAGGTTTTCTTCTGTGTCCCCAGAAGAGGCCAGCACACTCACTGAGTCCCTAGTTTCTTCTCAAATACATCCTGCAGAGAGGCCTTACAGCCCAGCCACTGAGGAGGAAAACCCTGTAGGGAAGAGCTAAAAGGAACAAGCGCCAGGCCGCCTGGGCTGCTGTCTCTCCCTGGCGCAGGTTAACTTCCAATTACGAACCAATCCACAGAAGGCTTTTGCTTACCTGAGCTGGAACGCTCGATCTGGTATAATGTCCTTAGAACCTGGCGTATGTTCTTCATGCTGGTGTCTCTGTGGCTGTACAAAAGAAGTCGCCGAGCATCTGAGAACAGGCGAGACACACTGCAGGCGGTGCAAGAAAAGTAGAAAAGCCCTGGTTAGGCCAGCTGTCTCTCCAGCTTGAACAAAGTACCTGCCAGGAAGACCCAGCCTGGCTGCAGGGTCCTCCGTGGGCCGACCCTGACCCACTCCTGCTGCCCCCTCCTCCAACTTCACTGAGACCCTATGCTCACAGCCACCCAACCAGCAACCCTGCCCCAAATGCTCGTTCTCATGTGTCCATACAACCAAATCTTACCAGCCATCAAGGGCCAGCCCATGTTGCCGCCTCTCCAAGAAGCTCTCTCTCTCTCTGTCTCACATACACACACACATGCACACAGGTTCCCAGGACCAACTTATCCAAAAGACACAGCAGACACAGTGCCTAGGGCCCAGGATACTCTTATGGGTCCACAAAATGTTTAAATTTCTTTTAAAATCAGAAAAAAAATTCAGAAATTCAGAATGAATGCATATGATAATGAATCCAGCCTGGATTATACTCATCTTTATACCAACACAGTTATAAAATAAAATTTTTAATATTGTTGCACGGAAGAAGGGGTTCATGAAAGCCACAAAGCCTAAGGTCCATGAACATTATAATGTGGCCCTGACTGCCTGGCAGCAGCTTCCTCTAAACTGTCCTGCTACAACTCCTGCAGTTCTTAGTCCTTTCTAACTCATGCCATGGTTCTGTGCCTTCCAAGAATCTTCAACGGCTCATTTGGGAAACACTTACTCAGCCCTAATGTCTGTTGTTGAAGCCAGGAGCCAGGAATACAAAAGTGAAGAAAGCAGTATCCTGGCCCTCAGGGAGCTCACACCCAGGGCTGAGAAAGACTTGCAGATGAAAGACCGATGCAGTGTGACAGGGCAGCAATGGAGGCAGAGAGGTGATCTGAGAGCAGAGATGACCAAACTCTCCCAGCCTTGGCTGTGAGCTCCTTGAGGACAGGCCCCTCCCTCTGCACAGCTCTGTATCCCCAGCTCCTGGACCAGCCGTTTCCCACACACAGTAAGTGTTTGCTAACTGAGTGTTTGCTCATTAACAGATGAAGCTGATGTGCTATGTCTCCCTTCTCTACTTACCAACCAGTTTTTGGAGGAAAAGCCCCCCAACCACAGGACTTTCATCCACATAACGTTACTCCTAAAATGCACCAAAGTGAGGTCACACAGTCTTAAATCCTGGTGGCGGCTCTCTCTGGTCTCATTCTTTGGACTTTATCACCCAAACCGTCACAAAAGAAGCTTCACTCAAACCCAACCATTCAAAATTCCCCGGAGGTTGAGAAGGGAAAGGAAAAGTATTAACTGACAAGTTTGGGAATGAAAACCTGATCCGGTACTTACATGGACTTGTTAAAGTTTCCAACAACCCCGGGAGCCTCACCAGGAGTCGGATAACGGAAACAGGGGTTATTGGCATTACAGATAATCCCCTGAACCCAAGGAAGTGTTCCTGCAGAGGGCATGGCTTTGTTTGGAAAGTGGCCTGTTGAAATAGAGGAGAAGAAAAACAGAAGGAGAAACATTAAATCTTTGAAGGATTTGGGACTTGATAGGAACCTTTATCTCTTTTGGTTCCACCAAACATTGCTCCATCCCAAATCTGTCTGTCCCATTCCCCACATCCCTGAGACCTGCCACCCTGGATTAATCTGACTCTGAGCTGGAAATGTGGCATCAGATAGTGGTTCTTAATCTACTTGCTATAGTCTGTTGAGTGGGATTCATGACAGCAGCCTTGGGGAAGTGACCAGAGGGGTTGATTACACCATATACAGAAGGTGCCTGGAGGGCAGCAAGTACTGGCTCCTCATTCCTTCATCTTCTACCACTCACCTCGCCTTTCAGAGACACAGAGGGGCCCTGGCGAGGACCTAATCCAATTCCTTCACACTTGAAGGAGGAAACCACAGCAAGATAAAGTGGATGATGAACACTCAGGGAGTCAGTGGGCAGGACCGGGGGTAGAACCCACATTCCTGTGATCCCAGTCATGCTCCTTCCCTTCCACCTGTGGCCTCCTTTATCTGCTAGCTTTCCTCAGTCCCCCTGGTTCTGTCCTCTGTGACCTCTGTTCACCTTCTCCACTAGCTCCCAAGCTCCTCAAAGGCACCTAATGAACGTGCTGACTTGGGGTCAGATGCCATCTCTGAAGCTATGCTAGTTGCTGTTGCTGCTTCTCCTCCCATCAGAGCACCGAGCCCCATCCAACAGGCCATCCCCTCTCTGTCCCCTTCCCTTCATTACGGAGGACCGTCTTACAGACAGCAGGACTGCGTGTACAGGGGCTGGTGTGCTGCGTCAAAGGCCGTGGGGCTGCTTACGGGGATCAAGATAAATGTGCCCTGGAACCAGGGGCTCTTAACCTGAGACCAAGCACGTGTGGATTCCTGTGACAGAAAGGCTGAGGCTCCACGCGCATCCTATTCTCAGGGTTATCTGTGACCCCAGAAGAGTCAACAACCATTAAGAGCCATGGCTCTGAGTAGTGGAGAGCCGTATAGCTTCTCAGGCTCTAGGGTCAAACCAACTGGGATTCACATCCAGTCTCTGCAACTTGCTAAGCAGTGACTTTGGCCAAGTCACGGACCCCTTAACCCTCAGTTCCCTCATCTATAAAATGGTGGTAACAGTACAATCGATTTCACAGAGCTGTAGTGAGATTTTACAAGCAAAGCATGCCGCAAAGTGCCTGGCAGAGATTAAGGCTCAGTGGATGGGCCTGTTGGGGTTACTGAGGCGCTGTGGTGGCCAGCCTACAACAGTACTTCCTTGGCTCTCGCCCAGCCAGCAACACTCCTTCCATCACACAGTCCCCCCCTCCCCCAGGCAGAAACCCAGTTTTATTCAGCTTACTATTTTCATGCAAATGGGCTAACAGAGTCTCCCCAGAAGTTCACCCACAGCCAGGACTTGCTACACTTTGCATTTCAATATTGGGGTCCTTCTATCTTTTTATTCTATCCACATTCCAACCAGAGAGGCAACATCCAAAGCAAGGATGAACCAAGATCTGGACCCTGTGGCCACCCTCTGCAGGGACTCTGGCCTGTTGAACGTTTACTCTGTAATTCCCTTATCTCCCTGTTAATAGTTCAAGGAAAACCAAACAAGGTCCCTTGCCTAAGTCAGCTGCTCCTCATTCAGGGGAGATTTATGTAAACCAACCAAATACTCAAAGGACCAAGGGATTCTCCCCTTTAACCTCCAGGAAATACTGGCACCAAAGGCAGGGTGATGTTGGTCCAGCACACCAACAACGTGCTTCAGTCTAAACCTTGGTGAGTGAAGCAAAGACCCTTCCTCATGTGTCGTGTCCCACCTGATTTGCAAATAAAAGCAGGGTAAGGACTTGGCATTGGTGCACGGGATGACAATCAAGTAGCTTAATGGAGTCTCATGACCCAGGGAAGTGATTAGGACCTTGATGGGTCTGGGTCAAACTGGGAAAGATTTATGGGGAAGAATTATATACCAATCCTTTGTTCCTAGAGACAAGACACCTCTGTAAGCCTCACCTTAACTCTCTGCCCTTCCAGCTAGGTCCCTAGAAGGTGGTGAGAACAGGAAGTAAGGTTGCAGTAAGTACATAGATAATCTTATCTATCTTCCATAGGCATAGGAATTTCACAACATTTCTGAGAATTGATGGTCTGGATTCAGAGAGATTTGGGTCAAAATTCAACAACTTGCACAAGATCACAACCTCAGCAAGTGGCAGAGCCAGGATCGAAACAAACCCGTCTGTCTGATACCAAGGCCTGCACTATTTCCCTTACACTGTCTCGTCTGCTTGTGATAATTCCTGAGAAAGAATAGCTTATCAGATGAAAAAGCTGAGTTTTCCCTAAAATGTATACTTCAGTGGGGCTTAGGGTAATGCTTATACAAAATCCAACACACACTTGTTCATCGATCTTTGAGGTTCCAAACAAGAAAGCAGTGTTACCTTCCAGGCCCACAAACTGAGTGTGTATTATTTCATTGTAAGCTCTTTTTCTTTTTGGTGAAATCAGAAAATCACATCTGGTAGAATGTTTTGAGGTTTCGTGGGGTTTTTTAAAACTTGAATATGTATAATGTGTACTAGCAAATTAGCAGGTAAATAACTGTCACTACGTGCCCTGAGAGACACGGAACCAGACCGAGAACACCCTTCAAAGGTGACCCCAGCCCTACGTCTTCCCTGAAGAACTGTATCCTACGCACCTATAGGGCTGGTGGGATGTGGGTAGAGCTGGTTAATGACAGGAAAAGTCACTGGAGCCATGGAAAAGAGGTCCCAGCCAAACTTCCCCCACAAATGCTGATCTTTTAGACTGGGACATTTTTGCAGTATTAATCAATCCAGCAAGCCCAGCCAGGAGAGAAAGACCATGACTGTGGGATAACACAACAACCATATGGGGTAGGTCTTATTATTCCCTTTTTATAGAGATGAGGAAACCCAGGTACAGAGAAGCCAAGCCATTTGCCCCAAGGTGACATACCTGTGTTGAAGCCGGGATTCAAACCTAGGTAACCTGACACCTAGAGCTTGTGTTCTCAGCCACTACTGTATTCTCTATGCTCACTGAAAAGGCCGTCATCCAAACACATGATTGGGAGTCAGATGACCTGAGCTTTATTTCATCACTGTCACTTGATACATATGTGACCTCGGGCAATTCCCTGCACTTCTCTGAGCCCCAATTTACTTATCAAGAAATTAAAGCAAATGATAGCAATTATAAAGTCCATTATACAAGGTTGTTATAAGAATCAAATGAAATAATATTAGTCAGTCTGAGGTGGTCTACACAAATGCTACTTAAAATTGTAATGTTCCATGATTTGCAACTGTGTGATAAAGATATAATGCATATGAAAAAGCCCGGCAGGTACCAGATGATAGTGGTATTAAGGTATTGCCTTAGGGGGCTTTTTTTTTATTATTTATTTTTGGTCTTCGTTTCTGTGTGAGGGCTTTCTCTAGTTGCGGTGAGCGGGGGCCACTCTTCATCGTGGTGCGTGGGCCACTCACTATCGCGGCCTCTCGTTGCGGAGCACAGGCTTCAGACGCGCAGGCGGGCTTTTTTAATTATCCCTTTCTGAGCTATCAGTAAGGTTATTTTACTTTCATGATTGAAAATGCATGAAACAGATGTTGGCTATTATTATAATTACTATTATCACCATCTACTAGGACTGAAAATGGTTTCCTGAGCTCATGCCTTATCAAACAATCGGAAGCTTAGCTTTTCTGTTCCAAGCCATTTGCACTGTTTCCTAAAGATAGCATCTTGGGAGAGGTCACATTTAGCCCATGCCCATTGCCTGGATTCCACTTGCCAGCAGTAAGTCTCAGGTGGGATGCTCATATACTCACATTCATGTTGTTCATAGGGTGGGTAGCTCAGCCGCACAGAGATCAGGATCAGGAAGATAAACAGAGGCCAGGCCACTTCCAGCAACAGCTGACACTGAGTGGGAAATAAAACAGAGCACTGTGAATTAAACAAACAAAACAACATGGAAGCCTAATGCTATTGAGCTTTGGGAAATCCACAAAAAAAGTTAATTAAACAATTGATCAGAGTTTCCCTGGTGGCACAGTGGTTAAGAATCCGCCTGCCAATGCAGGGGGCATGGGTTCGAGCCCTGGTCCGGGGAGATCCCACATGCCGCAGAGCAACTAAGCCCATGCACCACAACTACTGAGCCTGTGCTCTAGAGCCCATGAGCCACAACTACTGAAGCCCACAACTACTGAAACCCATGCACCTAGAGCCCGTGCTCCACAACAAGAGAAGCCACCGCAATGAGAAGCCCGTGCACCGCAACGAACAGCAGCCCCCGCTCGCCACAACTGGAGAAAGCCTGCGCCCAGCAACAAAGACCCAATGCAGCCATAAAAATAAATAAATAAATAAATAAATAAACAATTGATCAACTTCTCCAGCCTCTCTTACCACTCTCTACGCTTTGATAATACTGAATTGTTTGCAGTTCTCACCTTATAACTTACTATTCCATACCTCTGTGTTTTCCCTACGAAAGGGAAGATGCTTCCCACCCTGCTTCATCTGGCTCACTTCCACTCATCCTTCAAGATTCAACCAGGCACAATTTCCTTTACTAAAATCTCAGGCTGAGCTGGAAGCCCTTCTGCTGTGCTCCCAGAGTAACCCATGCATCCTCCTCCCATAACAGTTTCCCTGAGCCCCTGAAATCATGTTTTTATCACTGGCTTCCTCACTACAATATGAGTACCCTGAAGGCAAGCACTGGATCAAGTCATCTTTGCATCTCCAGCCTTAGCATAGTGTCAGGTATGTTATGACCATTTGTTAAAAGAAGAGGGCCAGGGCAACCTGCTGTGCTAAATACACAGCACCTTGGCTCTAAAGGAACACACAGAGTTGCCCCCTGCAGGGCTGAGAATAGGGCTCCAAAGGACAATGGAAATTCACATGCAGTTCCAGAGTGACCTGTGTGCCCCCAGGACTGGAAAGATCTGGGAAGAGTGCAAAGTCCTTCCCCATCCATCAAGATCTGGTCACCACCTTCTCCAGTGGGTTAGAAGATCATTAAACATATGTAACTGTGATCCACCGGTTAAAGCAATGGGGTTTCTCTAAAGGAAAAACCTGCCTTAGTGAGTTATCAGGGGATAAATAAGCACAGGAACAGGATGGAAATCATGAGACATAATCTAACTGAACCTGTGGTGTTTGGACAACTAGTTCCACGGCCTGAAGCCTCACCTCTTTCATTCCTTTCAGTTCTGGACTCAGATGTTCTAATTAGGATGAAGACCAAAGAGCCCAGAATAGTCACGGGCCCTTGTGGTTGAGAGTAACTACAACTGTTGGCTTCAGAGCCAAGAGAACACTGATATGAAATCCCTCCTTTTATTTAAACAGAATTTTTTTTGATCCCCAAGTCCATATATTTTTATTGTGGAAATTTTGAATTTAAAAATATATATACAGAAAAGTAGAAAAAAATAAACATAAATCACCATTAATCCTACTTCCTGGAGATAATTCCTAGTAAATTAAGCTAACAATGGTTCTCCATTAATATTTTTTGTCTTTTTTTCCTATTCATACATAAATTATAAATTTTTCTCTACAAAATTGAGATTATACAGCATATATAATTTTGTATTTTGCTTTTTCATTGAACATCATACTGGGAGTGTTTTCCATGACAAAATACTCTCTTAAAATATGGATTTTAATGGCCACTTGATACTCCACGCTGTGAATAGATCATAATTAATTTAACCTTTCTGCTTCAGATTGGTTTTAGCTTTTGTTTATTATTTGTCGTTGGATTTCTGGTATTTTACATTCCAAAGACCTTTGATATGGTTCCACATTAAACTCTTTTTTAAATCTTCTTTTTAGAAGGAAATACATGGATGGGGACAGTGGATGTCCTTGGATGATAAGAACATGGGTGATTTTTCTAAACATCTTTCTGTGTTTTCTAAATTTTCCATAATGAGCATGTATTACTTCTCTAGTAGAACAAACAAACAAACAAAAAACCACTGTTACCATATAACTATGAAGAACAGTTTGCTCTAGATAGCACACCAGGAAAAAAAAAAGACAAATGGGTCCTTTGGAAGAAAGCATGCTGTCAATGGGGTCTCCGAGACCAAAGATTGGTCTGGTCTTGCTAAATATTTCTGTAAATAATCCCAAAGCGGCAACACACGGTGAAATCTCCAAGCTTTCAAATGACATTCAGCCTCCTCCACCAGCTGAGCTGCAAGTCCCTCCTTGGGCTCCCCAAGTACCCTGAGCCTCTACCAGCACTGGGCATAGCAGAGGCTCCTCCTCCAGTGTCCCTTTCTTCTCACTGAGCCTGCCGCATGATAAGGGCTTTAAGAATGTGTGTTGAGTGAGAGAATGAACTGAAGTTTACAAAATAATAAAGATGGAAATGTAAGTCAGTTGAGCCCTTTGGGAAAGCAACTTGGCCATATGTATTCAAAAGATATGTTTATTCCCCTTGACCAAACAATATTCCTAGAAATTCATCCCACAGAACTAAGTTTAAAATATCAAAAAGCTATATACACTGTTACTCATTGATTCAAACACTATAATTGCAAAATATTGGAAACAACTTAATTGCACAGCAATAGAGAAATGATTAAATATGTCACATCTACTCAACAATACATTATGCAGTCACTACAGCAAGGTTTATGAAACACAGACACTATTAACCATATAATATTAAGTGAAAAAAGTGGAACACAAAATTGTATGCATTCCAAGCTTACAGCTAAATAAAATCACTCACAAATATTAACAGACGGGAGTAAAACTTCCAAAAAACGGTTTAACTGTGAATAAATTCAGAAAAGAATAATGAAGTAAAAAAAAAAAAAAACCAACAAAACCAAAATTAAATGAAGAATATGAGTAAGATAGCCATCAACCTTGAAGCTCTGAAGCTACTATGTGTACTTTTGCGATAAATAGTAGCTACCATTTACTTTTTTAGAGTCAAGTGTGTAGCAGGCACATTATATATGGATTATTTCATTTAAGCCTGCAAACAACCCTGAGATGTAGGAACCATTATTGTCTGTATTTTATATGTGGCAAGGCTAAAGCTCAAGGAAGGGTAAGTCACAGAGAAAGTCAGTGGCAGGGTTGAGATTAGCAGCTAGTTTTGCCCAACTCATGTGGCCCAGGTAGGAAATGACCCCACTAGGTGGCACAGTCAAAAAATACCAACAGGTTCCACAGAGGTAAAATGAGCTCATGGCCCAAAAGCTTATGATAGTTACAGACAATCCTGAGCACCTACTGTGTACCAGGGATTTATATAACTCATCTCTAATATTTTCACAAGAACTTTGTGAGGTAGCTGGTATCGTTAGATAGTGAAGAAAGTAAGATTGGGGCAGGTTATGAGCCATACATAGCCTGGTAAAAGAGTGCGTCAGCATTTGAACCCAGATCTACTGACCCCGACGTGCTTTTGCACCCATCATCCTGCCTCTCACAGAGCCATGTTTGAGATATATACCTTACAAGATGGCCACTTAAGAGGAGTCTGGCACTCACCAGCCCTCCTGGGCACTGATCTGACCCAATGAATCAAAGTTTATGTTCCTGGACATCTCTGTAGCCCCACATCTAGGATCCAATAGGGGAGCAGATGCTCAAAATACGCTGATTGATTGAAAAAAAAAAATGAATGGATCTTTCCCATGGCACTGATAGCAAAGAGCACGAAGAAAATCTTGCAAATCATTTTTAGCAACTGAAGCCAGTGGGTGTAAGCAGATTAGGGAAAGAGGTAAGGAAAAGATTGACAACCATAATGACAGCTAACACTTAAATAGGTCTTACCATGTATCAGTGTTCTAAGTGCTTAACATAGATGAACTCATTTAATCTTCAAATAACCCCATTAGCACTATTATAATACCCAGTTCACAGATGAGGGAACTGAGGCTGAAAGAGTAAATAAATTGCCCAAAGATACAAGCCTGGTAAACGGCAGAGCCAGAATTCAAAGCCAGTCCAACTCAAGGGTGTGTTCTTAGCCACTATGCACCCCAGTCTCCTTACCCCCTGCCCCATTACCAGAGTATCTAGATCTTGATCGTTAAGCCATGCTGAGCTGAGATACTAACATGTATGAATGAATGAAGAGACCGTCTCCAAGAGCCAGCACTCAAACCAGAGAGCTCGTGACGCACAATTCTCTCCGTGCACTTTTACTCTGAACCTCTAAAATTATTTCTGTCATTGAACATAGAATTTGCCTTCCAAACTCAGGGGGCTGTTCTAGGTACTTCTTTTTCTAATAGCCTCCCTCTAGAAACCCAATTTGACTTCTGCCAGGAATGCCATTCTGGCTCCACTCATTGTCAAAATCAGATTTCTCCCCCATCTCTAAGCTTAGCATTTTTCCTTCAGAATAGGCCCTCATAAATATTTGGGTTGGCCAAAAAGTTCGTTTGGGTCTTCCATACCAGATGGAAAACCCAAACGAACTTTTTGGCCAACCCAATAGCTTGGAAATAAGACTGATGCTTTACTGCTACACACTCCTATAGAAAACTAGAAAACTCTTCTAAATCTTAGTCTGATGCTACCTACCCACTTCCCTCCACACCTGCCCCCACCACGAGGCAGAGGAGATGGAGAGGAACACCGTGTTCAAAAGATGCTTCTTACCAAAGTTAGAAACTCAGAAGCCTTCTTTTAGGTTGGCTATTAAAACAAAAATTCTGATGTTTCAGTAAATTGCTACACTGAGCTGCTCTGGGGACTTTCCACCTCGTTATTCCTCAGCAACAACATGGGGATAATGCGAGCGAGTGTTTCTAGAGCAGGGTTTCTCTCAACAGCACTATTGACATTTGGGGCCAAATAAGCGTTGTAAGGAGCCCTCCTGTGAATGGAAGAATGTTTCCCCCATCCCTGGCCTCCGCCCGCCAGAACCAACAGTACCAACCACCCCTGGCCCAGGACTGTAACTGCCAAACAATATCTCTAGACATTACCCAATGTCCTTGGGACATTAAAATAGTGCTAGGCTACTTTTAGAACTTGATAAGGTAATACGATTCAATGGGGAAAAGAAACAGATAAAAATATGAGAGACTATTCTGAGAGGTTAAAAAAGTAAAATGGGAGACAATGAATTTTCCCAGTTAACAGGATGTTCATCAAAGCAATAGCACACTCCAGGCTATATCAGCATCACGATGAAAAATACTTATCGATATATAGCTCAATTAAGTCTGGAAAAATTAAAGTGAAATCTTAAAGATCAAATCAGAGAAATGCTGGAGGGAAAAAGAAATCTGAAAACCACGCCTGCCCTCCCAGAACTGTAAAGCCTCATGTGGTGATGGTGGATTTTTAAATTGGTTTGATTCTTCGGAAGGACATCTGATCGTATATGTCAAGGGACATTTCCTTGGACCTAGGAATCGTACTTCTGAGATTTTGGCCTAAGGAAATAATCTAAAAATAAGAAAAGGCTATATGTATAAAGTCTTTATAGTAGTTTATGTATAACAGCAAACACGGGAAACATCTGAATGTTGGCAATAGGGTGTGAACTTACAAAATAAAAACTGCATTGATGGATTACTGTAACGCTACCAGGAATGTCAGTGGCATTATCCCATGGCAGATTTGGGCCCAAAAGATCCAACCCCTCCTCTTACTAATTTACTAACTTATAACACTTTCTTCACCTGTGCAACAGAAATTGTAATGCATACCTCTCAGAATTGCTGTGAAAATCAAGAAGATAACGGATACAAAAGTACTTTCAAAAGTACAAAACACAGCCTACACATCAAGAATCATTATTATAAATATGTAAATTATTTGGAAACATGGCAACATATATGCCAAATGATGTTAAATGAAAGAGGAAAACAGCACAAAATGGTATGTATGTATGTATGTATGTATGTACGTAAGTAATGATTATAATTGTCTCCTTGGGCTATCGTCCTTCAAGTCCCCTCAGTGCCAAGGACCACACCATCTGACCCTCGTCATCATGACCTATCTACCTCAGGGACTCCTTCTGCACATAAAATAAAATTCAGCTGCCCTTGCTCAGCTCCATGGCTGCATGATCTGCCCCTGCTGACTCCCAACTCACCCCCAGCCAGTCTTCCTTCAGTGCCACTGGCTTTCCTGTTCTTTGACTCCAGGACGTGCGTTAGGCCCATGGCCACCCTCTGTCTCTCTACCTGGAATCCAGTGGCCTGACGGCTGAGCTCCCGATTTTCCCCTGGCTAACTGCTGCTCGAACTTCAAGGCTCTCAGCTTAAATGTCATGACCTTCTATTCTAAATTAACTCCCTATCCTTAGCCTGGTAGTACCTAACATAGTAGGACAGTTTGGTTTTTTTCCTTCATAGCACGTATCACAGTTTGTTATGAGATTTCTACTTATGTGATAATGTGCTTCATATCTGCTTCCCTCACTGAACTGTAAGCTCTATGAGGGCAGGGATCCTGCCTGTATACCCAGCACACTATCTTACGTGCAGTAGATGTTCAATAAATATCTATCCAAAGGAAACAATAAATGGCTATTTGTTCTAACTTTCCTCATTCCAAAGAAGTGGAAACTAAAACTCAGGAAAAATGAGTTTCCCTGAGCCATTGAGACATATAGTGGCCAAGCTGGAATTAGAATTGAATTAGAATTAGATAATAATTAGAATTCTTATCTGGATTTGAACCAGCAATGCCAGGCCAGGACTAAGGACAGGAAAGAAATGTATCAGGTGAAATTGGAAGCCGGGAGGAGGTGCAGAAAGTTTGTGTCTATGCTATAAAATTCTCTAGTGGCTCTTAAATGAGGAGTCTTAATTTTTATTTATTTGATAGCTTATTCCTTGTCATTAAACAATCCCCAAATATTGATACTCTTAATATTGATATATGCAGAAATTAGAATTATCTATTTTCCCAGACACACAGCTAAACAGATCTAAATGAGAAAATTAATGGCAAAGGCAAAAAGGAGAGGCATATGGCCGTAATCTGTCCCATCTGTTCCATGGGGACCTTGGCCTCTGGCTCGGCCTAAAACCAGATGAGGACCCAGAGAACTCTGAAGCCCCTCGCCCTTCCTGTCCCAAGCCCTGTTTGTGCTCAGTGACTGCCACCCACACAAGTTAACCGTTACTTTGGACCCAAACTGAGCTTTGCACCCAACTTATGCAACTCAATTTCAATGTATTCTTTGCCCAACAGGAACAACTGAAATCTACCCCTGGCTGATGGTCCCCATAAGTCTGCATAATGGGAGCACAAGAGAGAGGTCCCCAGGATTCATTAGCAAACAAGGACACAGAGTGAAAGGGCAAATGGCCGCCTTTCAGGAAGGTTGCTCAGGGTTTACTGTTCAGCACCCAGCTTTTACATCTTTCTTCCCATCTCCCTGCACACAAGGCCCCTATAGCAGGGGAGCCTCTTTGAGACCTGTAAACTAATGGCCCATTTAATGCATTTACCCCTGTTCAGCAAATACTTATTAAGCATATCCCCGGTGCCAGGCTCTGGGGCCAAGTGTGTACACCCAGGATCTCAGAAGGAGGAAATCAAGCAATGGTTTTCCATACACTGTGGGCAAGAACTATTTGGAGCTGCTAACTTCTTCCCCTGCCTACTGGGCAGAGCTCGTTCTGACTATGTGAGCTAACAAAGTGTTACCAAAACCCTAAACAGGTTCCACTGTCTATAAAACAATGTATCTAGAGATCCAAGCCAGGTGGATTGGGAAGTAGCTACAGCCAGCACTTGAGATCCATGGGCACTAAATCTTTCATGCAGATAAGGCAAAGACTACTAAAAAAAAGGGCCTGTGCCTGTAGGGCCACCAGGAAATTGGTTCTGGTGCTACTTCCATGACCCACCCACTCTGGACCCCTGTCCCCTACCCCAAACCCCAATCCCATCAGCTGTACAAGAAGCAGGTCAGATCTTTCCAGCTGTGACAACCTAAGCATGTGCAACCTGAAATAAACCACCCTTTGTTTCTGGTTTGGCGAAATAGATTTCCTGTCGAAATCAGGAAGGGAGGACAAGCTAACAGGCAGTAGATGTAACACCTAGAAAAGCCCTTTTGTGTCAGGATACTGTCTCCTTCTTACTCTTTCAACAAGAACTCTGCCGCAAGGCCAAAAATTGCCTTTGACTAAGCCCGCCTATCTCTACTCGTAATGCTTTTTAAACTGATAAGCAATATTGAGCAAGAAGCAGCAAGACTAGCAGAGACTGGCCCCGCCTGGATGGCCCAATCCCAAATCCTGTTCCAGGACACTGTGCTCCTGATTCTTGGTTGACCTTGAGGAAATCCCTTCCCTGCTTTGTACCTCAGTGTTCTTATCTGTAAAATGACAGGTTTGGGTTGGACTGCCCTTGAGACCTTGCATCACTAAGATGATATAGTTCTTTCCCCTACTCACCAGCTAATGGACACAGCACAGCAGAGACAGTTGCCCATCACATGGGCTGCTGCCACCATGAGGAGAAGAGGCAGGGGACCTGGACCACACAGTAGCTAAAAAATGAGATTAGGAGGTGAACGTATAGGTCTTTGGAACACCAGGACCTGGGCAGAGCCATAGGAGGCAGAGGCAAAGGCAAGAAAGAGGTTAGAAACTTCAAGACTGAAGATAGAAAAACCAATAATACCACTGAAGAGCAACCTGACATAGTGGTTTAGAGAACCGACTCTAGAGTCACACATATACACACATATCCATGAGGGATTATATATGAGTTCTATGTCAGGATTTTAAAATTTTGTGTTTTCATTTCAATGGTCATCTAAGCAAATGTGAATAAACGTATCTGGATTTTTCTGAATGCCTACTTTATAACAAAGTTCTGGCACAAGATTTCAAGCCTAAGTTTATATTTGTGTTTGTGACTGTGTTAGCACCAATATAATTGTAGCAGACCAATAAGAAAGGCACAGATGCAAACGCAACTTGTGAATGATGAGATTGGACCAAATGAAAGCCAAATGATATCAAATGAAGGTCACTGGAAAAAATGATTGGAAAACTGAATCATTAGCACTTAGTAATATAGACTGTCCAAACTCAAACGAATAAGCATTCACTACCATAGTCACATTGTTACCTATAATATGGCTTCAGCTAAACAGTGTCAGCTGCCTTACTACATTAACAGTACTGGCTTTGCAATTTTGTTTGCATTTAATTTTTAAGTTTGTATGGGTCATATGGCCTGTAAGAATAAGGGGTTTATATCTAGTTTCACATATGTTCATATTTAAGTAAGATTATAATAAAAAAATAAATTTAGTGAACGAAGGAGGACCTTGACATTTTTGTTCTTTTAAAGAAGGGCCGGCCAAGCATTAGTCTAGTTTCAGAAACACTGAATTAAGTTATATCCAAGATCCCTCATAGCTCTTTGAGTCTAAGAAAGATGAGCATTTCGGCTGCAGATGTGTTAAGCTTCGTGAGGACAGCCAAATGGGGATATAGGTTTAGAATTCAGGAAAAAAGGCACGGCAGGAAACAGACATTTAGAAGCCTACTACAGAGAGGTGCGGCTAAACCCAGGAGACTGGACGGGATCTCTAGGAGTGTTCAGAGAGGGAGAAGCCAAGAGCTGATGTCGGAGCTTCACAGAGATCACCGGGCCTTACAGCCTTTATCTTCTCACGGAAAAACACCATTCACCTGAGAGTTAAGGATGGCCTTCTCGGGATTACTGAAAGGATCACTGTCCCATCCAGAAGTGAATGGCTTAGAACCCTCCACAGACATAAAACAAATCTCAGTTTTATATTCCTCCAGGCTTGCAGTCAAAGCTGACAGGAAAGAGTCCACACTGACACTAACAGATCCAGCCTCTGATCTCTAAGAGCTGGGCCACGAACTCACTTCATTTCCACTGCCCAGAAACCATTAGATGCTCTTGGAGAGCCAGGTGGCCCCCAGGGCTGCAGCAAAAGTTAAGAGGAAGATGGCAAAGGGGCAATTCTGTGCCAGATTCCGGAGGTCAGAACTCAGGCCTGGGTACTAGCACAAACCAAAGCTATCATCTCTGCCTGGCTGCCAATCTGCCCCCTATGCTAAGCGACGGGGCTCAATCAGGACCCTACACACAGTCCCGTGTCCACCGGGGCCAGATTCATTCAATCACTTTGAGAAAACCAAGAAGACTCCCTTTCCCCCCTCCTCCCCTCCCAACTCAAAATCAGGAAGAAAAGCATGGGAGGACCCCCAGAGAAACCCAGGCTTACTGTTTGTCTTCTTCTGAAAGTGAGGTTCTTCCACAGCAGCAACCTCAGCTGAGGCCAACAAGCCATGTTACCTCAGCCGACACCACAGAGCCTGCGTGAGGCTCGGGAGCCCGTGGAGGAAGTGGCCGGAGCTCACAGTGGGGACGCTGTGGCTGGTCATTAACTGAAAGATAAAGCAAGAGGGGAGAGCGCCGTCAGTTTTTGCTGCAAAGCTATACGCCAGTGAGGGCTGTTGCACCAGCCCTCTCACCTGAGCCCTCAAACCCAGCTCTGCCTCATGACTACTTCTGCATAAGGCATGAGTCCCCAACTTCTAGCCTTGGGGTCTCTGGTAAACAGGGATTCTGCAGGCTTTCTGGCAGTAGCCTGGAAGTGAGCCATTATTATCCCAATCAATTGAGCTCCACGGGTGTGATCATTTGGGAATGAAAAATGCACTTATGAAGGCAGACCTACGTGAGCAACCTTAGGTGGCCAAAACCCTGAGATTGCAAAGGGCATATTGGAATCCCAGAGACCTGCCTCCCTTCTCTAAGAAAATGCCTCCCCTCTCAGAAAATGTCAGCAGCATTTATAAATTTTGCCTTGAACCTGGAGTGACTTATGCTATTCCCTGAAATTTGCTGCAAACTACGTTTTCATCTAGTTCCAAAGTTGAGTCCTTCTGGCGATAAATGGCACCATCGATAAAGCAGTTTCCTAATCTGGAAAAAGTCACAGCGTGTCTTAGATGTGATGATGTCTTAGATGGTGTGAGTAAACACCAAGGAAATGCCACGGACACCTGGCTCCCAGGTGATGAGGACCACGCCAGTGCTGTGTGTGTGTGGAAAGAAAACAATATCTCATTGAGAAAAACAAGGCAGCCAAGGCAGATGGAGAGCATCGCCTGTGAAACTGACAAGCTCCCATTGTCCGGACATATGCACACTTCTGGCCTTGCTACACCTGCACCTGCACACAGGGCCCGCCTACTCCTTGTCAGGTGTCACAGGTGCCTCCTTGGAGGACTGTTTTGCCATCCTGGGGTGGGAGGGTCTCATAAACAGGGGATACAACCTTCTGTGTGTCCCTGCTGCCCCCTCAACAATGGTATTCATTTAATACTGGAATAATCCCAGGTAGTCATACTAAAATTAAAGTTGGGGAAAGGGTGAAAAATGAAAACTGGAAGAAGGGAGGGATGCACAGGTCAAAGCTAGGCCCTGATGCCACTTCACAGTCATGAACGCTTAGCAGAAATCAGAAACTGGCTTTACCTCTAAAATGGCCCATTTAATCATTGTGGCCTCTGGTGGAGTAGAGGTGAAATATTAGGCCTGAGGAACAAACAGCAAAAACAGCTAAGAATGTAGTGACCACTTGTGCATACAAAACCAAGTATTGCACTAAACGTCTGTGGGTCCAAACAGACCTCAATGCAAAGGGTGATCTATAGCAGGATTTTACCGTCTTGGTCCCCACCCCACAAGGACCTGGATTAAAAACTTCTACAAAAGAAGAGGGAATGGAAGGAGTCTGCAGTGTCTGAGAAGAAGGACTGACTCTACTATCATGTATTTTAATTCATTCATTGACAAGCCAACGAATCAGGGATTCCTCTGAAATAGTCAAGTCTTAGGACCTACTTCTTTTTATTTATTGATGTATTTATTTATTCGGTTGCACTGGGTCTTAGTTGCAGCAGGTGGGCTCCTTAGTTGTGGCTCTTGGACTCCTTAGTTTTGGCACGTGGGCTCCTTAGTTGCAGCAGGCGGGTTCCTTCATTGCGGCTTGGAGGCTCCTTAGTCGCAACTCACCGGCTCCCTAGTTGTGGCATGTGAACTCTTAGTTGTGGCATGCCTGTGGGATCTAGTTCCCTGACCAGGGATTAAACCTGGGCCCCCTGCATTGGGAGCGTGGAGTCTTAACCACTGCGCCACCAGAGAAGTTCCCCTATTTCTTTTCTTTATCGTTTGCTCAGCAAAACTCTAAATGGACACAGATGCCACCCCCCCGAAAAAAATTCTCACTCCAAAAAGAAGAGTTAAATCAGCACTGTGTCCATCCACAATTTGTTGTTTGAAGATGGCAACTGGCCTCCAAGCACTGAGAGCCAGAATTCTATTGTGAGCTGCGTGCTTGCAATCCCAAATTATTTTGAAAGTGGCCTAGGACAGGGCTTGCATTCCAGAAACACAGAAATAAATAATTAGCTAGATTTTTCTCATGCAAAAGCTGCTCTCCAGGAATCACTTAGTTAATTTAGAAGCTACAAGAATCTTTTCAGATCCCCAAGGTAACAATGAGGAGGTTGAAACACAAGTTTGTAATTAAAAAAGGAAAATTAACTTAGCAGAAAGAGAGCCTAGACAGGAATTATGTCCAGCTTCCCAACTATGTGCCCTTGGCCAAATCTTTACGCTCTCTGAGCATCAATTTCCTCATTATAGAATGGGGGTGACAACACCTACCTTGCATGCTATTCAATGGATTCAATGAGACAATATAAGTAAGTCCCCAACAAAGTACATGGCACGCTGTAAGTGCCAAAGAAATGAGTTCCCTTCTCCCCACTTTTCTTTCTCTGGTCTATCAGTACCCTCTAACAGAGAAATGGTTATATCCTGTCTAAACAATCTTTTCTACTCCATTATTTCTAGCAAGTCCAATGTGGGTTTCCGGCAAAGTAGGAAGGATGAAATCAGAATGGCCTAGTGTTAGAGACCCCCAGGCCCAAACCAGGACACAGGATCCCCTCAATCTGAGTGGAGAATCTCAGAGGAAAAGAAGACACGCCTCTATAGAATGTTCACGAGAAGAGAACGGCCAGGAGGAGGTTTTTTGGAGAATATTTTCCTAAAGCAGAGTTTCTGGGTCTCCAGACATGGATTCCGGCCTCAGAGACCCTCCAGGAGACACGCAGAGAAGTCAGCGAGAAGTAGCCTGGAGCAGCAGTAGAAGGTCCTGCTCTGGCTTCGCTGGATACCAACAGTCAGGCTTCTTGCCCCACTTCCCCTGCCCACCTTGACACAGCCCTCGGCCTCCCGCATAATCCCCTCCCCCACCTCAGGACATGGTGACCACTGCTGGGAGTGATTTTGCCCAAAGAGGAGGGTTTGGCAATGCCCGAACTCCTCTGCTCAGGTAACTGAAGCCCAAGGGACATTTCTACATCAGTTTTCCAAGGAAGCAAACAAACAAACCAAAACCAAAAAGAAGGCCGTACTATGTACTAGATTTCTCAATGTTTCAAAGCTAGTAGCACACTCGCTTCTGCCCTTATGCACATTTCCAGTTACTGGCTGGAAAGGGTCCTACTTCACAATCACGGCCCGTCAATAGGGCACCCTCTTCTGGCTCCTGCGTGACCAAAACAGCCACTTCCCTGGGTTCCCTGCCTCCGGTCTTGCCCCCTCCATCCGTTTATCACAGAGCAACCAAAGTTATTCCACTAAACCCAAGTTCCAGGTATGCCACTCGCCCACTTAAAACCTCTGCCAGCACCCCACCGCCCTGAGGATAAAGTCCAGTCCTCACCTTGGTTTAGCTGGTCTCCCCGATGACTCCAGCCTCCTCTCTCACCACTCCCCACCTCCTAAACCAGGTCCCGCAAAACTACCCACGGCTCCAAATGGACAGCCCTCTCTCCTACCACGGGGACTCCTGTGCACTCCCGGTCCTGAAGCTGCTGCTCCCAGCACTGTCAGCCTGGCCAACTCCTCCTCAACTTTAGGATCCTGTCCTGACGACACTCAGTTAGGAGCCCCTCCTAGGTGCACCCAGGGCAGCCTCTGTTTTAGCTTGCATCGTTTCTGCCACTTTCTGAGTCCACAGGACCTCTTTCTTCATAGCAGTTTTCCCCAGCATGCAAGACAGTATCAGGCATAGAGTAAGTCCTCAGGGAATATTTGCTCAATTAATTAGCTACAGATGGGCATGAGAAATAGGGATTCAGGATGGAAGGGTGGTGGCATTCCTGGGCCCGTGATAACCAGTTTTTCAAGCCTGATTAACTGATTCAGGCAAATTGTCCCCAGGAAGGGGGTTCTATGTTCACCACACACTTGTGACGGCCACAAGGACTGCTGAGCTTCCCAGGTGACTCCTGGGACATCTGGGAAAGTGTAACTCAATCTAGCTAGGCTTCCCACTAACAGGTTTAGCTAAGACCCTCCCAAGGCCAGAGGAACCATGAAATCTGCTTTCTCCCCACCTTCATGCCAAGTCCGAGGCGCTCCCTCTCTAGGTCTTTGCATCAGTCACCCAGGTGGATCACACTTTGCCAAAATTCAACATAGTTCCATACTCTTAACCTTTTTTGTACAGCACGACCTTGAGGAAGCCACTGTTCAAATCTTTGGCCAATTTTAAAAAAAAATTTTCACTTCAAGTGCCACTGATATTCTAAAATTATTAATACCTAAGAATAAAATTATTAATACTCCCAGCCTGCTGAACCATGACCTTCTCAAATAAGCAAAGATCATTAGTTGCAGAGAAATGCAAACTAAAACCACAATGAGATACCACTGCATACCCACTAGAACTACTGCAATTTTTAAAATTGAAAAGTGTTAGTATGTGGAGCAACGGGTGCTCGCATACATTGCTCGTGGAAGAGAAAAATGGAACAGGCCCTTCGTAAAATACTCTGGTAGTTTCTTGTAAAGTCATGCACAGACTTATAACCCAGCCATCCCACCCCAGGTATTTACCCAAAAGAAATGAGAGCATACGTTCACACAAAGACCTGTATGGGAACATCCATAGAAGTCTTATATAGAATAGCCAAAACTGGAAACAATGCAAATGTCCATCAATTAGTGAATAAATTAAAATGGAGTACTACTCAGCAATAAAAAAAAGGACTATACCACTAATACATGCAACAGCATGGGTGAATCTCAAAAGCCTTATGCTGAGAGAAAAGAGCCAGACACAATAGACTACATACCGTATGAGTCTATGTGTATGACTTTCTGGAAAGGTGAAACAATGGGGACAGAAATCCTATCAGTGGTTGCCAGGAGGTGGGGGAGAGGACAGACCTCAAAGAACATTGAGTGATGGAAATATTATACACCATGACTGTGGTAGTGGTTATACATATACTATATACATTTATCAAAACTCATCTAACTGTACATGCAAAAAGGCGAAATTTAACTGTATGTAAATTATATGTCAATAATTTGATCTCCCTCCCCCCAAAAAACTTGTGTTCTATGACAATAATAACATAGTCCACAAGTCAAATCATGCCTTGCAAGACCTAAGTACTGCATAGTGTAAAGCTTGACTATTGTGTGATTCCCTAGGAAGGTAAATAGTGAATAAAATCTTCACCCCCTGTTCATTCCACGAACAACTGCAGCCTTAACTCTGCAAGGCTGCCATTAGCCACAGCAAATATTTACTGAATGCCTATATGTGCAGGTGCTGTTCCAGACATTGGAGATTCAGCAGTGAACAAAAGTGGCAAAGTTCCTGCTCTCATGGACCTTCTATTCTAGCAAGGACGTATAAAACAGACAAGTAACAGTGTTGTTAAGGCAGTGGGTGATAGGAGTAATGAAGAAAAATAAAGCAGAGTAAGCAGGCAGAAAGTAACGACGGCTGGGTAACTCCTTTCTTCAGTGAAACGAGAGTGTGCCATATGCTACTGGCAAAAGGGTCACCAAGTGACAGCTGGGATCGTGAATTCTTTTAACTTTTTCCTAAACCAAAACCTGAAATGTCAGACAGACTCAGTGATGCTGGCGAAGGAAAAAATATAGGTTCACAGGAAGCCTGGTGCCGTGGGGGAAATGACGACCCCAATCAGCACCTACTGCGCTGCTCCCCCAACCCCCTTCCTCACCAAAACATTTGGCCCTTTTGAATTTCACATGTAAGTTTCAAAGAGCATGAGAAATATAAAGAAGAAAGGAGGAAAGAGGAAGAGGCAGACATGCTAGAAAGACAAGGTGGGAGGGTTTTTTCCCACTTAGTGAAGTCAAATGGAAAACAGGAACTACATCCCATGACTGCCTTCTACCCTCCTAGAGCATGAAATCTGTCTACAGAAACGTAGTAAGGAAAAAAAACTGCACGTGCTTACACTGCTACCCGAAACTCTTAGTTTGTGCAGTAACCAAAGGTTGGTTGGTCTTTTTCCTTCCTGCAAGAACGCTGTGAGCACATGAGACTGAGGTTCTGTCAAAGGGTGGGAGCCAACCCTCTAGCCTGCTTGCTCCAGGAGAGGACGGTCTCCAGTGGGGACCACACAGCCGCCGTTTCTCACTGGAGCAGAGAAGTCGGCTCCACAAGGCAAAAGAGGACAACCTTGTGCAAGGCCAACCCCCAGCTGATAGAAAGAGTTCACTGTGGCTTTGGAGACCCGCTTCCACCACACCCCAATCTTATAGAGAAACCAAGGCCCCCGAAAGTAAGTGGCCTGCCCAGACTCACCCCCTAGAGTTAGAGCTGGCCCCCAGGTTTCTCAAGAAATAACTTGTCAACAACTGTTCCCACTTTCCCACTACTATATTCCTCCTACAATTCTGCTTCTTCTTCTGAACACATTTTTCCTATCAGTTCTACCCAAAGAGTTCATACACGGCAAATATGCAGTCAGCAACTAATTTTCGTCTTCCAAAGCCAGTGGTTTTATGACAGCTATTTCTCTAAATTTTAAACAAATAAATAAGTAGATAGATAAATAGATAAATTTGTGTGTGTGTTCTTCTTTGTTAGACAAATTTCCCCACAGTCACCAGAAGTGAGATAGAAGTTGAAATCTGTGACAACAGCGATCAGCATCTCTCCTGACAAAACTGTTTCTAGATGTCTTATCTCAATAAATAACTAGCCGTTAACAAAAGCAGGAGGTGGATTTACGGCAGGATTTAACTATATCACATATGAATTGTAGTAAACATGTTGGCGGTAAAGCTCAACGAATGGCCTCATCATGAGATGCTGATGCAAATGCAAGGATCACAGGTGTTGCTGCATCTCGTCTCCAGAGAGATGTAGGGGGTCCTGAAGAATGAAGCTATGAAACCTGTAAGCCCACCAGAGCATGCTTGCTTGGAAAAGGTCTGTTAATTGCCTCTCTGAGTATATGTCTCTGGATCAGTAGCCACATTCAGGGAAAAGGCTAGTGAAGTTACTGACAGTCAGAAAACCAGGCTAGAACAGGCTCATTGCACCCGTGACTGAAGACAGGACACGGCTGCCATGGTGGAAGGAGGGGAGTCGCCCCGTGGAGTCACCCCGTGATCTCTCCCAGGCTGAGCCATCAGTTTTATTAAGGCTGAAGTTAATTTGACTGCCTCAGTTTCTTTCCTGGTCTCCAGTTGCCAGTGAGCTCTCTACCTGTAAGGTCGTTCATGCTAATCCTGAAATTCTACCCCCTCGCATTCCCCAACCATATTGCAGACCCACAAACTCAGTGAAACTGTCCTTAGTTGCCACTAGACCCTTAAAGGCCTGCAGAAAGGCCGTGGGCTGGTACTCAGTGACCCCTGAAACTGTGTTCCTACTTAAACCATAACATTTTAATACTCAAATTTAAGGAGAAAGAAAGATGTAAGAAATCCTCCAAGATAAAAGTCAAGGATAAAAGGAAGCCATTCTATCATTCTGGAAGATTCCTGTCATTCTAGAAGAGGCTCTGCTATCACAATACCTGTTTAAAAAATACAGATCCAATGAATTTTATCAATTCTAACAATCTGTAACTCAAGGGGATATTTTTTTAAGTACCAAATGTATCATACTTACTTGATTATTAGTAACAATAAGTTTATAGATAACTGCACATTCTTGTTTCACCCTGAAATAGATATTCAATTTCCTGGACAAAAGTATTTGCTAATAGCTAATTTTCAAAATGAGAGTTATGACATGAATACATAAAAACGTACAGCTAGAAGAGATACATGAATACTGTACAAATCTGTAACGAGCCTTTGAGAAGCATAATTCCTCATGCTGTCAACAATTCTATTTTAAAGGAGATTCAAAAAGGGTAAATCTATTTCTATCATGTCACTGATATTTGGACAACCAAAGATCCTATTTATCACTCTCAACAGTCCAGTTGTTACCAGCTAAACCATCTCAGGACTTCTAAAACTGATAAGATCCAGGGTTTCTGAAAGCAAATCTGTCCTGTCCCCAAGTTCTTGTTTCATTGTTGTAGAATTATGGAGGAATTCTGACAAAATGTTAGAGATAACCCTTCTTCCCCTGCTGATTTCCACTAACCAAATACAGAGCAACCTTCAAAGGAAGACTTCAGCAATCAATACAACTATTTGCTTTTTCCGTGGTTGGGGATGTGTAGCATATAGGAAAAATGAACCTTTCTCCTAGAAATGAAATACCTGTCAACATTACATGTCATAGAAAAAAAAATTTTCTCAACCATAATCATAATGCCAAAGCAAGAGGGCCCTGCAGGGAAGGAACTGTCAAAGTCACAAACACCCTGAGTGATACAGAAACACAAGCAAGCCCACCTCCACGAGCAATCCTTTATTTGCGGAAAAACTTGACGGGATAATATTCCCTGTTGTTGGAGGAGGATTTTCCAAGAGAATTTTATGATAAAAGGCTTGGTGACTGTATCAACAAAACAACCACTTTGTTTGGTTTACATCTCGGAAGGGTCAACATCTTCAGATGTTCAACCTTCTCCCAGGCTAAAAAGTTGTTTTTTTTTTTAATTTTTGAATTTGATTTTATTTATTTTTTTATACAACAGGTTCTTATTAGTTATATCTATTTTATACATATTAGTATATATATGTCAGTCCCAATCTCCCATAACAGTGCTCAAAGGACTTGGGGACAGACAAACCCAAATCCCTTCACCGCCTTCTACTTCCTGCAGGCCAATGCCGCTGTGCAGCAAACTTCCCCAGATGTCCTTAACTCTTATTTTCTTGAATTAACTGGCCCGGTAGACAGAAGGGAGGTTTTGGAGTCAGAGAAAGCAGGTTTTGAATCCTGACTCTGCTCCTCACCTGCTCTGGGACCCTAGGGATTCTGAGTCCCTGTATCCTCTCCATTAAATAGAACAAATAATGTATATAAAATATTTAGCCAGTTCTTGGAACAAAGCAAGTATCCAGCAAACGGCAGCTATTGACAATGATGAGTGCTGCTGACTTCACAGGGTAAAGCATTCATCAAGGATGGGGCACAAAACGGGCAGTTTATTAAAGGAATCTCTCTTCTCCCTTCTTTGTCCACAGACGGCATGATTTCCCCCAAGGGCTTTTCCAGAACACACTGGAACTCTCTGCAGTGCCCAGCTCAGTGGGAGATGTGAAAGGGTTACGCTGGTATCCTCATGCCACTTCTGCCATTGTTGTACCATAAACCCCTGTTTGGGGACCCCACCACCCAGTTACACTATTCTCCCACTCTGGGGGCAGTCAGCTCCTCTGTTCCATGCAGGCCGCCGTCCTCCACATCTTGAGCACCCAGCACAGTTTTCTTCTCCAGCCCACTTCCTCCAGCCTCTAGGTCAATTACCTATTTGCAATCTGGGCCTTCTAATTCCTCCATCTCTTCAGCTCTCCCTACCATGTCCTCCAGTGTACCAACTTCTCAGGTGGTCCCTGCTAGACTGCAAGCCATGTGCAGCAAGCTACGGTGTCTCAACATCTTACCATCCTCTGCCACACTGAGCCCAGAGCCCAGGACCACTCGGTGCTCGGAAACACGTGTGGAATTTGAAAGCCTCTGAAGTCAGACCTCAGGGATGAGAAAAATTAGTTAAATCAGGTTCACCATGCTAACATGTCAGAAATGTCATTGAAATACAGGTTCAGGTAGCCCAAAACCATGACAAAATTTCCAGCTGTGTTCAAAGAAACACAGGTTAAATAGGAGTACGTTTAGTTTGGTTTTCCCCAAAGCCACTCTAATTTGTTGGGAAGGACATTCATTTTCATGGACTTCATGTGAGCAAAGGAGAATCTGTAATTTGCCAGACTGAGGCGCTAGAACCCCTGTAAACATGGCAGCAAACAAGTAAACATGCCAGCTAACAAGAATACCTCCCCTAGGGGCTCAGCCACTAATACAGGACTGTCAGCATTGTTCAGGTGCCTTGAACTCTAAACCCAGAGGCTCAAGTCAAGAACTCACTCAATGAAGCATATCAACACCTGGATATAATTTTTCCACCTCAACACTTTATTCCTTTTACTCTTGCCAAAACAAGTTATCTTATCTCCAGGCTCTTTTCCAGTTCTAGCTCGTAGAGTATGTGACCAAACCCAGCAACCTTCTCCAGAACCTCCTCTTTCACCAGCCAGCTCTTGAGACAGTGCAGGAACAGGTCATGTGTCCGAGATGCCTCTGTCCCTGCAGCCCAGCGGGGACCAGCTGACCAGGTAGGTGAGGATGTAGTCAGGACTCCACGGCAGGCACAGAGGTACAGGGTCTAAGCCCCGCCCTTCCAGCTTCATAAATGAACTCCTTCTCTATAACCACCAAAACACACCACTTTGCTGGCTGCCTCGCTGAATTAAAGAGGAATAAGGTCACAGGTCACAAGTTTAAACTCACCTACCTGTGATTCTGACAAACAAAAAATGAAGGATGTTAGCCTCTTAAAAACAAATAATGGCAACATGAACTCCATTATTTGAGGTCTGGGAGGATGCTCCCAGAGGAAAATGATCTCTATTATTCCAATATTATCATAATTTTGAGTATTCCTTCTAGAAAGTGCTACTGTCATTAAGATCTTCACAAACCAAATATTTTACGTGCCAGATAAAAAAGTGCTTAAGGAAAGATGAAACTAAACTATTGAGTGGAACTCTTGCTAGCCTCTTTTTTCAACTGCGGTTGACACTGGCATTTAAAAATGCACACACTCTCATTTCCCAAGCGACCGTGTGCTAAGTGTCTACATCAGGTGAGCACAGAGTCCCCAGTGGAGCTCCACCTGAGGACAGAGTGCCTTGCTGGTCTCTGCAGCCTCCAGGGGCATATCCACTCCCCTCAATGGAGGCCACTGGAACCTAGCATCAGACAGCCAAGGAGAAAGCCACACTGTGATCATGTGAAACGCAATTGGAGTTGGAAACTGGAAAATGGCACTAATTCCACTAAATTTGCAAATCCAGCAACAGGACTGACAACTGAATAAACACCACTTGACCAAAGGCTTTCTTTACCTTGAACTCAAGGTCCTTACTATAATTAACACAATCATTAAAGTTAAAAATAAAGAAAAAAGACCTGATAAACTGCCTTTAATCACAATTAATCCTAAATGGCCAAAATTAGCATAGGGTTTTTGTACTTTTACATAAAGGAAACGGTCCCCAGGAAAGACTCAACCTTTAGGACTTCTGTGGAGGTTTCCTTCTGATTTGAAAGGAAATCAGAAGGAAATTACAAGCAAAGAGCAATGTTTATTTAAGAGAGTGAGAAAAAAAAATCCAGTTGAAAAACCTATTAAGATTCAAATTGGACCAACAGACAGAATAAATGAGGTCAGTTCAATAGTCAAAGATTCAGTGCCCATTGTAAGCTGAAAGGACAGACTTATAGACCCAATTTCTTTTTTCTCTCCTAAAAGGACACTGTAAGTACTACCCTAAATTCTGGTACAGTAGCGAGAAGCCTGGATTAAAGAGGCAAGAAGCTAAGATTTTAAGTTCCAGTTACTGACTGCTGGGGAGTCAATTTAGGTAAGACATTCTACCACTCTGAGCCACAGAACAGAAAACAAGCTTTTATGATAAACAGAGTGGAGCAGAAGATCTTCTGAGTCTAAGAAAACTGCCTGGAGCTTGGGTTTCAGACACGAGTTTGAACCCCCGGCTCTGCCATGATCGAAGCATGTGAACCAGGAACAAATTATTTAACTAGTCTCTGTATCAGGTGCACCATCTGAAAAATGGGGCAACCTCAATATTTCCCCAAATGCAGGAAAGCTACACAAGATGAATTTAAGCAGTACTTAAATTCCACGTAGAGGATTTTAGGGGATGGACAGGCACAGTATTAAACACTCAATCACACAATGAGAAAACACTCTTTTCAGCACTTCTTCAGCCTTTGTAAAAACTGTATTACATTAAGGAGAAAGTTTCTGTTTGATCTTCTCTTCAATGTCTCTTTAACACGTGCTTAATTTCCCTTTTTTAACAAAGTGAGAGCAAGTCTCAGAGTCAGTGCCTTTAGAAAGCAAGTTTATTTTATAGACAGACTGTTTAAGAAATAATTCGCTTTCATTCTAATTATTTTAAAAATTACCTTTTATTTGAGACAACTGATATCAGTTTTCAATTTAGAGAACCAATATAAAGTTAACTTTAAAAAATATATGTATTGATGATTACAAAAGTGTGAGTCCATTGAAATAATTTGAGGGGCTTACACGCTGCCTACCGCAGGATCCAGTGAGGAGAAAATACGGTAATGCGGGGCAAGGCCTAGCCCACGCCAAGCTCATCTACCCACGGTCGAGGGGCAAAATTTCCGTCAGTGAGGAATCAGAGTAGAGGGTACAGTGCAAACAAAAGCCGACCACGAAGCATGGCTGTGAGATTCCAGAACGATGAGAAGCCAAAAAATAGCAGGAAGGGGTTCTTAAAGTAGAAATCAGAGAAAAGAGGAAAACCCATAGAGGGAGAGTCAGTTAACAGAGAGTTACAGAGTCAGACAACATGCTCATCACTGGTGAGAAAATCCAGAGCAGTGGATGCTTCTTAAAGCCCAGGACAAAGCTGTCAAAATGGTCAGGCTTATGTCGAAGAACCTTGAATGCCAAGCTAAAGATCATCATGGTGGCAGATCCTTAAAGTCTCTTGACATTTGTTCGGCACCTAGTATTTACATGGTGTTTGAAAAATATTTGCTGAAGAAATGAATTTCAGTTTAACGGTATTTTTTGTACATTAGCCATAGACAGATACACACACACACACACACACACACACACACACACACACATTTTTAAAATATTATGTCGTCCTCTTCCTTCCTTCGTCCAGTACCAGAAATCACACCTCACCCCAGCTAAGGTAAACTGCCACTTCCATCCCAAGACCCTGCATCTGGGAGTGGAGAAGAGTCTACATACAGATCAATCTAAAGCCATCAGTCTGTGGGACTTCCTTGGTGGTCCAGTTGGTAAGACTCTGCAGATCCTGCGTGCATGCTGCAACTAAAAGATCCCACATGCCACAACTAAGACCTGGCGCAGCCAAAATAAATAAATAGAGATAGATAGATAGAGAGATTTAAAAAAAAAAAATAAAGCCATCAGTCTGGGCCTTTACATTCTCTCTGCCTTTCCAAGGAAAGCTGCTGCTTCCATCAATGCTACCTTTTATGTCAAACTTGGATCATCTAAATACCAGATCCAACTGAATTCAAGCTGTCATCCCCTTGGGGACTTGCTTCTTCAAGAAAACAAGCTTGGCTTGACTCTTGGCAAAAACTATTCCCAACCTGGCATCCCACAGAAATTTTGCAAAGCAAGTGTAAATAGGGATATGAAACCCAAACAACTTCTTAGCAGTTCCTTCCCTCCTCTCATGCCTGCCCCAATCCTGAAAACTCTTGCTTCTTTTTCTTCCCCTTCTTCTTCCTTCTAGTCCTAATCTACTATGATCTATGAAACAACTAATTCAGAGCAATGCTTTAGAAAACTTTGTGTCTTGCCCATCTACCCCCAGTGAAAGTCTTCTGAGATATTTAGAAATATTTTCATAAGGTTAGTCCAATTCTCATCCTTTCTTGGAGGATGAATGAGTCTTAAAAGTCAGCTTTTTTTTTCCTATCATGTATTGGCTTAACAAGACTGCAATATAAGAAGCAAAACCTATACTCAAAATGGCGATGTCCAGAATGGAGAGTCCAAATGAACATTTTGTTTCAGAGAGATTCTCCAGATGCTGAGTCAGAAATGAGACAAATGTCTCACTACATCATGTTTGTTCCACTGAAATTTATTGAGATCAACCAACCCCTCCTTCCCTTGCATTTTGGATGAAACTCCCCTTTTGGTTCCATGATTCAAGTCTTCATCCACCTAATGCAGAGTAAATAGGCAATTCCAACACCCTCAGGCTTCTACCTTCCTCTCCTCCCACCATCTTCTTTTCTTCCATCACCACTCTCATCAAAACACTCATAAAAAAAAAACCAGAAACAGAACAAAACAAACAAAAACGCTCTTTATGCATTCCCCTGGGTATTTCCACTCCACTTCTCAAAACCCACACGATCTGTTACACTAATGCTGAGCCTGTCCCTCAGGACATTTCTCTGGGCAGCTCCAATCAAAGAATCATCCTTCTTCCTGACTACAGACATAGAGTTAGAGGACGTAAAAGCTTGAATGGCTCTTTAAAAGTCATGTACTCAGCCTCTTTCATCTCATCAACCAAGAAACTATATCTCAGAAAAGTAAAATGACTTGCCCAGGGTCACATGACTCCTTAGTCTGTTTCTCAAACTACATGTGGAATATAATTACGTCAAATTGTATGTAATTATATGTAAAATTTGGAGTATACATGCCTGTGTATATTTTTTCTTTGGAGAGAATCACAGCTTTCATCATATTCTCTATGTAGTCAAAAATCCTCTCCCAATAATTGATAGCCACTGATTAGTTTTTTTGTTTCTTTGTTTTTTGCGGTACACGGGCCTCTCACTGTTGTGGCCTCTCCCGTTGCAGAGCACAGGCTCCGAACACACAGGCTCAGCGGCCATGGCTCACGGGCCCAGCTGCTCCGCGGCATGTGGGATCTTCCCGGACCGGGGCACGAACCCGTGTCCCCTGCATCGGCAGGCGGACTCTCAACCACTGCGCCACCAGGGAAGCCCCTGATTAGTTTTTTATATACAAAATTCTTCCTAGGAAGTGTCCCGGACTAAACACCAGTTATCATAAAACATCTTGACTTCAAGACTAGCCAAATAAAATGTTCTGACTTCCAAATGCTTCTTGGAAGTTGGATTTGGAATAGAAAATGTTGCAGTTCTAAACAAATACACACACACACACAAAAGAATAAAAGAAAAGATCCTATACATAAAAGGTTATTTTGGGGTTTTTTTTAAACTAAATGCTATTTTTAAGTAATTAAATTCTAAACTACTTAGTGAATTATCTCATTCTTATTTTTAAAAAATAAATTAATGTGCAAATAGAAGTAGTTTAATGTGAAATGTCACAGACTACAGCACTTTCTCAAATCACAGCTGCCTCAAGAAGAGAAATGAAGCTGAATGGAGTCAGAATTGTTTGTTCTACAACAAGTAAACTGGCCTAGGTACATACTAATATTTCTCAGTCTGCCATAAACCTAAACTTAACTAGAATTTTTCCTCATATAATTCTATTTCTAGACTACATGAATTTAAAACATTTTATAAAATGTTTTTTGTTTTTTCAGAAAAAGAATCTTTATTTCCAAATGAGCAGCTAAACACACAATGGACTCAAATGGCATGTTCCTAAAATTTTCAAACCAAATCCATTTACAAGGCACAGCTTGTCTTGGAATATTTCTGATTTCCTTAGTAAGCACCTTGGTATTACATAAAGGCACTATTTCATACCTACTATGATCTACTAAAAAAACAAGCACTTTCTCATCAACACACTTTTTTCTACTTTGGATCAATACCACTTCAAAGTTTTTTTAGATTTTACCAAGCATTCTAAGCCTTTTTCAATATTTTCCATTGATAAAAAAGAGGTTTTTTTTACTTCTTTAGTAATTAATACTGTTAAATCTGATAAAATCTTTTTAGTTTTAGATAACTTCACATAAAATGTCCCACATTTTGAAACATAAAGTATTTCAGCCTTTTCAAGTTGTCCAGGTTTTAACTCTTCAAAAGGAATATTTATTAACCAGCTGTTGGTAGGATGGTTGAAGGAGCATAGAACCTTCATACCACTTGGTCGTCCTTTCTTCATTTCTTTATCAATAGGGCTCACCTTTTGAGAGACCTTAGGCATTTGCAATACTGATTCTGTAGTTTCGAACATGCTGTCCATTTAAATAGTTCATTAATGACACATTTTTCATCACAAATTATATTTACTTCCAATTTCCGTTCATGCTTTTTCAAAAACTCACAAGAAACTGTTTTATTACTTACTCTTGAAGCAAAATAATCCACAGTTTTGCTGTCCCATGTTTCATCAGGCTCATTCCACTTTACTCCACTAAGGAAAGAATGAACTCCTAGCTTTTCTGTGATTATCCCAGCATTTTAATTCATCTTTAGAATATAGAAAACCAACATTGGTTCCCCATTCTCTCTGACTTGTTTAAGTCAGCATTTATTGAATCCCCTTCCATATCAAGGAGGGTGAATTAAGGACTAGGAGAATGAATCAAAGCCCTCCTGGAGAAGCATACACTCAAGAAGAAGACAAACAAATGTGAACTGTAACAACAACAACGAAAACAACAACAAAAACACAATTAAACCCATGACATGAATAGTGCTGTGATCCAATCCTATGGGAGCAAAAAAGAAGGGGATAATTGATTTTAACTGTGTTGGCAGGAAGGTGTGAATTCAGGAGAGCTTATGAGAAGGATGGCATTTAAATCAGGTCTTAGAGTAGATTTTCAAAATGGAAAAAGACAGGATTTCAAATTTTCCTTTGTTTTAGGAACCAAGTCTGATGCTCCTCAGAGTAAATGATCTTTGCTTTAATACAGCCTATCGTCTCAACAGAATGCAGAACCACCAAAGGCTCTACCTGAAAGCAATTTTACATGTAAGATTTCCTTCCTCTGGCTTCAGATATTTCCAAAATGTGCGTCTTTAACAACACCTGTGCTGGTTACCTACCCAGGGAACTATTTGCGGTCGGAAATATCCAAACGAAAAGTGAGACTCATTTTTTGCCTTTTGCTAGTATTTCATTTGTCAAAACTTTGATATTTTAATGAAGTCCTTACCCTGCTATTAGTAAATTCATGGAAACCAGACTGCCTGGGATGCAGCCTCAGCTCCACTACTAACTTACAAACTCCATGATCAGGCTACTTACCCTGTCTATACTTCAGTTTCCCCATCTGTAAAATGAAGATAATAAGAGAACCCACCTCATGTGGTTCTCATGAGAATGAACTAAATTATTACATGTGAAACGCTTGAAACAACACCCAGCATAAGGTAAATCAACAATAATGTAACTTTTTATCAAGAAGAAATCTTTCCTAAGAGTTTATTTCTAAGGTGCTACACCAATTTAATAAGAAAAAGAGTTTCCCATCCTATTTCACTTTTATTAAGCTGACTTTGAAACTGTATGTACTTTCAGAGAAAGATGCCTTAAGAAAAGGCTTAATTTGATTCTTAGACTGTAATGGCAGTAACAGAAAAACGGTTTATTTCAGAAGGTCCAAGACATAATTAGGGGTAAAACAAGCAGAAGTCATATTGTACAATAAACAATTTTAAAAATTCACCAAAATTAAGACTGACAGCTAACTAATAGTTTTCTTCCCTTTTTCTCTCCTTTTATTTATTTATTTGGCTGTGCCACGTCTTAGTTGCAGCATGTGGGATCTTTAATTGTGGCATATGGGATCTAGTTCCCTGACAGGGGATCAAACCCAGGCCGCCTGCATTGGGAGCTCGGAGTTTTAGCCAGTGGGCCACAGGGAAATCCCTTCCCTTTTTCTTTTGTTCCTTATCCTTTTACAGCCAAATCCTCTGTCTATCCATTTTCTATGCATCACACAGGAAAAGATTTCGAGATCATCGTAGACCTACTCACAAATACTTTACTAAAATGAGAGTAAATTTTTCATTTTAAACCAAGTAAAGAATTAGAGTTGAGCAAATTTTATTGTCTATCCTTTCCGTGGTGTTGCAATCCCTACACAACCAAGGTCCCAACAAGCTGAAAAGAACTTGGCTGGCCCACTCATAGCAACAAGGGAAATACAACACAGGCTGCAGATTCTGATAAAGACTAGAGCAGATGAATATACCGGAACTCAGCGAGCATCCTCACAAAGTGCTCTGCCCGTGGCAACTGAAATTGCACCACCTCACTGCTTAGTGTGGGAGTCAAAGAAATCTGGGGCTCACTGGCTGGGTTCAAAACTTAGCTCTGCCACTTGCAAGCTGTGTGGCTGGGGACATGTTAGTTACCCTCTCTGTTTCTCAGTCTGCAAAATAGGGATAATAAGTGGATTTGTTGTAAAAATTAAAATAGTATTTGAAAAACATTTGTATCAGTACTTGGCACCTGGTGCTATTTAACAGTGTCTATTAAATAAATATTGCAATAACTTTGGCACTTATGATTATTTCCACATGCAAATATGAAGAAGGTTTCAGTTTCAGTATAGCCCTCTCCCAGAATAGTTAAATTAAAACAAATTTTCAGCAAGATCTTTAAAATTTGATACTGAGGTAATTGACCATAAGGAGCATTATACTTTCATTATCCTTTAACATCCAGATAGTAAATAAAAATGTATTTGGATTCGAGAGTATTTTAGAAATGTAAAAATCACACATCTATTGGTGTTTTCTAGATTCTAAAAAAAGTTCATAATTAAGGAGTCTAAGATAATGTCCATTTATCTTAGGAGCTAAAAATTAAAATAGCAAAGATATTTACAATCACTCTGAATACAGCATAAGCAACTTGGTTTATGGGAAGGAAGATCCCCTAAAAAAATTTTTGATGGAAAAATATTCCAACTTCTCTCCATATAAGGTAAATACTACAGAAGATAATAAAAAGCTGTGTTGCTGAGTTTCATTCGGTTTCATTCATTTTTAATAACGTAAGCATTAAGGTTTCCTAGAGCAGAGGTTGAAAACAACCAATCCTTAATCACACTTTTCCAATCCTAAGCTACTGTCTTACACTGTCTCACATGAACTGTAAATATGCCCTAAGTCAAAAGGTGTCCAGGGTCCCTTACAGGCCTCTATTTAGATGTAAACTGAGGGTTGAGATTTCAAATGCTCATCTGGAGGGGAGACACATATCACAGGTATTCCCTTCACAATCAGATATGTCATTCTGAACACTAGGCTGGTCCCTGCAAGGCGGCTAATGAATTACTCTGAGCACAGTAGAAATTCTTACCCCTTAAATAAACTGTGGTCATCGAAGCCTGGTCACTCTGATTCTACTGCTTTTTCTCGAGTAAATACTAATGTGTTCTGTGTATCCAGTGTTTTCCCAAAACTCTATCATAAACTAATGCATAAAGCATTAAAGCTCCTATAAAAGGAGCACTTGGGGAACAAGCTGACAATGAAAACTTTGTACTTGAAAATTATTATACCATCAGAAGAGGTTCTACTCCGGAAACTTCTCCATGCTTTCACACTTTCTTGCATTTGGGAGAAATGCCTCAAGAGAACGATATGAACAAAAGAAAGCCTCCGTTAATTTGTGGTAGGTATGAGGAAGATGGGCTGAAATATTAATAAAAGGGGAAATGAGAAACTAAGTACTTTTTTAGTTGGGATTTAAATTTTGTCTGAAAAGCAGATCAAAACTTGGGTTTGGGTCCCAAACTACTGTTAAAAGAACCAGTAAAACTCTGCTTTTGAACTTGCAAAATTTTGTGAGGTGTTTTTTGTGGGGAGGTGGGGACCGGGCCTTAGAAAGTGACTTGCTGATTTTCATCACCAAAGAATTTTTTTAAATATCAAATTTGTCCTCTATTATATTAATGTATATACTACTCGCTCAGTTTGTTGTGTCACTGAAAAGTGTTGGTTTTAAAAGCTGATGGTATCGCTTTTGTAGTGCTGCATTTCTTTCTCTCTCCCTTTTTCTTTCTCTCTCCTTATTTTCTTTTATCTTGTTTATTCCCTTCTTTCTGATAAGTGTTGAAAAAGAGGCACCTACACACAACCCTGGCACTGGCCCACGCCCCAAGAACCTTCCATTTAGCAACGCTCTGGGAGTTGGGAACCATTGTAACAAAACAGAACCAGACGCGCTTTCTTTCGCCTGTTCCCCAGGTTTCCTCCCAGTATGCAAACACCCGTCTTCACTGCATCTCGGTCAGGAACCCTGGAGCGACAACGCCTCGTACAGCCCGGCCTCACTCCGGCCAAGGAGCCGATTCCCAGGCCACCCGGCCAGGAGGCGCTGTGGATCAGTCCCCCCGTGGCCACCCGTAGCCGGCGCCCAGCCATCCCTCCCCCCACCGCGGAGCGCAGCCCGCCAGCGGAGCTGCGAGCTCTGCACCGCCCGCCGGGGTTACTCTCGGTCATTCCGCTACACCATCTCGCCCCAGCTTCCCCATCCGTGCCCGGCCTGAGGCTGCCCCAAGAGACAAGCAGCAAAGGGCAGGAAGATGGGGGACAGGGGAATGGGCACCTCAGCTCCAGGTTTCCTCAGGCCCTCCTTCTAAGTCTAACGTTTTTTAAAGAAACAGAACTCTCGTCGCCCCAGCTGCGTCAGGAAACCAGCTCCGGGGAGCGTACGGAGAGCGTAGAAAGGACCCAAACAAAGCCCCCGAGGCCTCAAATGAGCACTAGCGCTATGGACCCGGTTTGGTGCACCTCCTAGTCGCGTTCTTGGAGAACAAGAACGCGCCGCTCCAGTCCGGGGGCGCAGGGGACCGATCCTCAGACCAGAGTCCAACTAGCAAGAACGGAGTGGAGACTGAGGACTAGCATTTGTCCGGGTGGGCGCCGGCCGACCCGCAGCCAGAGAGGATTCCAGCCGGCTCAGGCGCTTCCAAACAAAGGGAAGAGCTCAGTGCCAGACTTGCCACTCTCCCCACTCCGGCTGCAGCGCCCCCAGCACCACCAGGAGCCCCCGATTCCACTGCGCCCCAGGTACTGCGCTCGGGTCTCCGCGCCCAAAGATGCTCCCAGGGCTCCACCGCCGGGCGAACCCTGAGCACAGCGGCACCGCGTCTTTAGGTCGCCAGAGCTCGTCCTAGGACGTCCCCCCCCCTTTACGCCCCCCCATTTGCGCTGCAGGAGGTGGGGACGTGGGGGGGTTCGGACTAAAGTCCCCGAAACCCAGCGCTTCTCAAAGTCTCCTCGGCCCTGAAACAAAACAATAACCCCAGCCCAAGTTTCTGGAGAGCCTCTTACCTGTTTTCCACTTTTTGTTTCCGGCTCTTTCCCCCACCCCTTGAAAAACCCTTCTGGGAAAGAAGTGGGGGAAAGGGAGCAAAGCGCCGCGAGAAATAGGCTGTGGCGGCGCTGGTCACGCGGCGCCCCCTGTTCTGCCCACCTGCGCCCGCGGAGAGAGGTGTCGGCGCCGCTCCTCCGGCCCCGGCCGCACTCACTCTTCCTCAGAATTACCGGGGTTTTGCCGCGACTAGTTCCTTTTATAGATTCCGCTGCGCTGAGCGCAGGGGTTACTATCGGTCAAAGCCTGTTCTCTCCCTCCTTCCCCGCCCCCTTTCCCGGCCTCTGTTTATGTAGTTCAGTCACTCAGCAGAAAGCACGTGGAGCCGCGCCCCGCCCCTTAAACGGGCGACGTCCTGCAGCGCGCGGGGTTGCGGGCGGAGGGTGCTGGTGGGGGTCCGCGCCCCTCGCCCCTGCCGGGACGGCCAGCACAGGACCAGCGGCAAACGCAGGGCTTGGGGCTGCGCCTAACAGAGACTCTTATCCAGGTTCAGGGCAGCGAACAGCACGAGTGGACATCGCTTCCTCTAAACTCTTGCTTTCAGCAATTTGTGTTTCCTTTGTTCATTTACTCAGTCAGAGGGACTTAGGGGGCTGAGGGAGGAGGAGGAAGGGGAAGAGACCGCGAGGCTGCAACCCCTCGGGATGCCAACCCTTTAGTCTTTTTTTCCTTTCAAGTGCCCAGGGTGTGGGAGAGGGTGGATAGTCCTCTGGACTTGGCTGGTGTTGTTTTCCACGACAAACCCTGACTTTGGAATTCAAGAGGCGACTTACTGCCTTTGGGGTTCCCAGCCTGGGCCTCCCAGATCCCCGGGAGGACCCCTGAAAAGCGTCTTGCTCCTTCTCTTAGCAAACTGGGTGGAGAAGAAAGGCCACAAAAAACCAAGCAATGTGGACCAGCCCCCTTTTTATTTTCATCATATTGGTCAGCGTCCCAGTGATAGATACACATGGCTTGTATTTAGGTTTCTACAGATTCGCGAAGTGCAGCTAGAGAATCGCAGTCTTGTAAAATTACATAACCATTCCAGTCCTCCACCTTCTTCCTCTGGCTTTGGCTTTGACAATCAGGAGCAAGACGGCCCATAACATTTGAGGAACAGAAGCAAGAGTACAAATGGAGGCCCACATACTTCAAGTCCAAATATTTAACTCATAAATCAAGCCAACCAACTGTAAAACAAGTTTCTCCTACCTGACAAAGATACCTTTGGAGCAAACTGGAAGGGAGGATTCACATTCAGGCTCCTCACCCTTTGACTTAAGTTTTGTCAAGAAAGTAGTGGAGTGGGAGAGCTGGCCCCCAGCCAACTTCTCTTCCCACCCCCAGCTCCATCATATTCCAGAAGAACCTCCAGGTGTGCACGTGGGCCCCTAGCTGCACAAGCCCCTCCATGCTACAGTCCAGGCTATGATTTGAACCCAGGTCCACATGTCAGTGGTTCTGTCAACACTCAGGACGGATCCAGGGAGGGGGCCCATGCAAGCCCTGGAAGTGCACTTATGGGCCTTACTGCAAGGAATTCTGGGGTCCCGGCAACTCATAACTGTGGTGGCCTGGCCCCTAGGTCCTGTGGACTCTTCACGCTTAGGAAGGGATGAGGTTTGAGGCGGGCCACAGCCAAGCCTTCTGCAGCCCAGGGCCCACGAGAGGAGTCTGTCTTGCCTGGGTCAAAGGACAACCCTGGTCAAGAGAATGGGTTCTGGGATCAAATTTGACTGAACCACATGATCCACAACTTTCTGCCTCCATTTCTTTGTCCATAAAACAGAATATATATGCTCTCCCTGGCTCACAGGGGTTTTCTGAAAGCGCATTTTGTTCATTTGAGCTCCTGGGAAGAATGGCACTGTAAACAAAGAGGGTGTTGGTAGCTGACTATTGATGTCATTTTCTGGTACCAGAAAATGGCCTATAAAGATTGTCCCATGCCAAAATTTTAAAACTCCAGGTCTAGCCAAGAGCTCAAAGTAATCGTTCTGACCGTCTGGATATAAAGGAAAGCTCCTGGAGGAGGTGTTACCATTCCAAGTGTGACTTATGGACGTGCTTATGTCTATCTGACTCTCCACTCCCTGCCCACCCACCCCACCATCCACCTATCACAGTGCTTGAAATCCCACCACCAAAAGCATTCTTTCTGGAACTGAAGGCTATAGTTCTCAAGAGCACCCCCTACTAAAGTAATCCCTCAGATTGTTCTCTTGGGGAATGGGTGACAATAAGTTCTGTACAAATGAGACAAAGATAGACTGTTGGAGAAAGGAGATGAGGCCAAGAAGGAGATGAAAGCCCCAGAGAGGACAGCCGTTGATTCTGAATACACAGGTCTATGGCCCCAACGCCAAATGTGATCATTTTTAACTAAGAACAACCTATGGTATCAAGAATCTGCTCACCTCTGCAATGAATACATGAACACACCATAATGTTTGAAATATGCTTATTAGTCGTGTTGATTTCTACCAGTAAAAGAGTCCAAATCCCCAAAAAGTCTAAGTTATTTGGCCAAGGGACACAAGGACCTAAGTCTGCTGACACCAAGCCCACAACTTTGCAAGTACGACAGGTTCACATGACAAAAATACTGAATTCCAAAAGTTAGAGGTTAAGAGAATGTGTCCCTTGAGAAAGTGTAAAAGCATGAATTCTCTCCCTTGAATGTCACAGGTCGATTTGTTCCAGAGTATGCTTCAGCGAGCTTTCCTCCAAGTCCTTCAATTCCTGCTAACACCAACACCAACACCAACACTCTAGGTCCCCACCCTAGCTGACCCTTTCCAAACAAGTGGAATGGCCTTCTTTGTTGCTGTGGCTCTGGAGAAGCTGATTCTGTCAATGTAGCCTGGGTGTCTTGAAGTTCTATTCTGAGATGACCCTGGAATCTTTTAACTACAGAATTCAGGCAGCTGTGGCCTTGGAGACCCTGCTAGAGGTCATGAAGCTACAGATTTTCATTCTGTTGAGACTTTTAAATTAGGGATTACCTAAAAGGTTTTGCTTGGAAATTGCTTTGATATATAATATCTGTTAACTTGTCTACATAAATGTACATGCACACATTATTTAAATATAAATGATTTTCACCACACATGTGTATAGCATACTGTTTGATTCCTGGAAACTCTGAAAAAAAATAGAGTATTACAGGAAGTCAATGAAGAATAAAACAGAAAATATTCTAAAAATAACTTCTCAAGCAGAATTTGTTACAATTAAGACCTAATAGCTGGACTTTTTGAGAATTCCTGGAGAATGACAGGTACCTCGAAATTAAAGAAAAAAAATAGGTAATCCTTCTTTCATGTAAAGTGGAATAAAAGGACCTACAGTTCATATTTGAGTCAGTTTAATTCCAATTCATGGTTAGAAACAAATTCTCAAGCTATAGATATTCAAACAAACAAACAAAACATACAAGGAATCACCATTATTTGTGGAGTAAACCATGTATTGCATAGGCTTTCAGTACCTACAAATTCAATATAATTGGACCAATGCAATCCCCTTCTTTATTAATGTGACTCCTATTGACATGTAGCAACATTCAAAAATATTACTGCTTCTGGACTTGAGTAGGATGTTTGTTCTGCTTCTCATTGGGATCAGCAAGTTAGTCTGGATTATAGACAGACATATTCCCCTGAATTACTAGTTGATCAATGAGCTATAATTCTTTTTAAAAGCCAGCCATCCAACCTGCCTCCCTTCAAGCTCTCCTGCCTTTAACAGCCAAACTGCTGAAAAGATTTCATCTGTTATCCCTCCCTTTTATTTGTTCTCCAGCCCATTTCAGGCAAACTCTGGCCCCCACCACTCTCCAGATTCATTAATGACCTCCTTAAAAAGAGAGAGAGAGGGGTATATGTGCTTTCTTTCTTATCATTATAAAATATTTTCATGTAGAAAAACAGAAAAATACCTCAAGTGCAGAAAGACTGCTGAATGGGTAACGCTGATGACCTCCTTTAAGTCCCTGGGCTACCTGATCTCTGATATTTGACACTACCCACCACACCTTCCTTCCTGAAACAAGTTCATCTCTTTTATTTCCTGAATCTGGTTCTCTTCTGACCCTCCTGCCTCCTTAACGACTCTTTTCCTGACTCCTCTGTCCTTGTATAATGTCTCCTAATACTGGTTTTCTCTTTTTACTTTTACATGATCCACTCCCCTTGGCTTCACGTAAACCCTGTGTTGCCAGTTGTCATCTCCTTGCTGGGCTCCGGGATGGTACGCCCCCCATACATGGTGGGGCATCCAGTGGGACCAGTGGTGTGCTCGCTGCAGCTCAGAACTGCTGACTGTGTATGTATATCTCTTCCCGATTCTGCACTAAGTGACTTCCACAGGGTGAGCTTAAAATCAGCCCATGGTTTGGAATATTAACACCATTGAAATCTGATACAGTCAGGGCTTTCTTTTCTTCCTTTTACTTTATTCTTTCTTTCTTTCTTTCTTTCTTCCTTTCTTCCTTCCTTCCTTTCTGTCTTTCTTCCTTCCTTTCTTTCTTTCTTCCCTTCTTTTCTTTCTCTCTTTCTCTTTCTTCTCTCTTCTTTCTCTCTCTCTCTTTCTTTCTCTTTCTTCTTTCGGAAAGCCAATTTTAACATTTACCACCACAACACTGAATAGGACATTCTGCAACTAAACCCCATACTTATTTTTTTTATCTTCCCTTTAAATCTCCGCCCTCCATATGCATCTTATGATTTAATTTCATTTAATGACATCCTCATCCACACATTGTGGGAAATCAGAGTCATACTTGTTTGACTTTTCTTCTCTCTGACCTCATCTTTCTCTTCTCATCCTAAAAAGCACCCAAGTCAGGCCAATTGAATCTCCTAAATATCTCTTAAATCTGTCCCTTACTCTCCATCCCCACTTGTCTAAATCCAAGCCAAAGGACTGGGAAACCTCCAAATTGCTATTCCTGTCTTTAGTTTCTTCCTCTTCCTATTTATCTTTCCTACCACAATGGAGTGATTTTTGCTTGAAGGGAAAAAAGCTAAGCAAGCCAACACAAAAACAAAAAGCATCTAATCACATCTTTCGCCCGTTCAAAACTTCCTATGGTTTTCCATTGCTTCCAAAGAAACAATCCCTCAAAGTCCGTTAAGAAAACCTACAAAGATCTTTGCAAACATGACACAAAAGGCCTTTGAAGCCTCCTCCATCCCCCCATCCCTATCTACCCACTCCCCCTTCCACAAACTTTCTGCATCTCTGCTCATGTAGTTTCCCTACTTGGAAATCCTTCTCATCTCCACCCCTGTCCTCCTGTGTAAGATTATTGAAGGAGAGGGATGGGATTAAATGACTAACTCTGCTGTGCTATTATTCAAGAAGCAGGAGGGACAGAGAAGAGAGAGGATTAGAATTCATTAGATAAAAAGAAATGGGATAGAGGGTAGATGAGAGAGAGAGAGAGAGAAATATTATAGGCAGATATTTTTTAAGTACTCAAATTAATAGGCAAATACCCTTAATTAATAGGGCAGACAGTACCCTTAAGTTTGAAAAGAAAATAATTGGACTCGGGATTAAAAGAAATCAAGCATTTATTATAACAGAAGTGATGTATCTGCATTTTTCTCTCCTTACTCAGAGTGCTTTTTTGACACTTGTTAAGAATCCATATTCCTGGCTGTGATTTCTGGGATGAGGGACTGTTATTTCTTAGCCAGGAGCTTTCCTTCTCTCTGACATATTAATAAGAGGATAAGTCATTAAAAAACAAAGAAAGCCTAGGAAATGTTCCAGATTTCCCTTTTCTTTGGGGCCGCTAGAGAGGCAAGCCTCTCTTTTTCCTCTTCAGCATTTTGGAGATGATTCCTTCTGTAGTGCATGGTCTTCCCTTTGTTGTTGTCCCCTTGGTGTTCTGGTGTTGGTTTGACTCGTCCCTGCACCAGTGCCCTTCATAGCTTCTAGAACGAATGTTTGTGCCCCCTCAAAGACAACACTGTCTAGCTGTTGTGCTGTGACCAGGCCATGGAAGCAGGCCTTCATTTCCCTTCTTCATTGCCATGCTTCCAGTGACTAATGCTGTCCGGCGAAATCTGAGCAATTTCTTAGCTTGGTTACTTGTCCTGGAAACCTACCCGTGAAGAAACATCCACGGTATGTAAATTAGTGGGGATGGGCTCCATTCCCAGAGGCCTGGGGCTTCCCACAGGTCAGTTTAGCTGACCCTAAAGCTGGTTCCTCTGGATTGGCTCCGTTACCCAACAAAGCTCAGCAGGAAGTCCCCACATCTGGCTGCTTCCTGCTGGGGATGGGAGGCCCTCAACACACTACTAGAATGAGAAAAGACAGCTCAATGGAGGGCCCAGTCCTGACATATAAGGAAATAAACTGAGAGGTTAAGGAAAACGAAGAGTGATGTAAAAGTGAAGATCATAAAAACTGAGGGTGGGGCTTCCCTGGTGGCGCAGTGGTTGAGAGTCTGCCTGCCGATGCAGGGGACACGGGTTCGTGCCCTGGTCCGGGAGGATCCCGCGTGCCACGGAGCGGCTGGGCCCGTGAGCCATGGCCGCTGGGCCTGCGCATCCGGAGCCTGTGCTCCGCAACGGGAGAGGCCACAACAGTGAGAGGCCCGCATACCGCAAAAAAAAAAAAACAAAAAAAAACTGAGGGCGTTAGTGGCGTGTGAATGGCCCCAACATTCTGACAGGCAACGTAGCAACATGTGTTAAGAGCTATTGACCCACTAATTTTACTTGGAGGAATTTACCCTAAGGAAATATCCAAAAATATGGTCAAAGGCTTATATTCAAAATGTTTGTACTATGTTATCTCCAGGAGTGAACATTTTTAAAATAGTAAATCATCTAATGGTTAATGGTTATTAATCATCTAAGATTCTAAAATAAATTCTGGTAGACTCATATGATTGAATTCTATGTGTAGTCATCAAAAATAAAAATAATGTTGTCAAAGGTAGTGATATGGGAAACAACTCATGATAAATGTTAACTGAAAAAAGCAAAGCTATAGCTATGTGTATATATGATTTATATTCCGTAAAAATAGTTAGCAGTGTATTTGTAGTCTTTTTCATTGACTATATGTGTATAGAAAAGAATGGAAAGAATGCCACCTAAAAGTTAACAGCTATTTTCTGTGGATGGTGGGATTAGGATTAATTTTTTCATACATGTCTGTATTTTACAAAATTTCTAGGATAAGCATATGGTACTTTTTACCTAAGAAAAATGGCATTAAGAAGAGAGTTTGTAGATTAGTAGTGAGAGGGGATAGTTCACAACTGCAGAAAAGCAAACCATAAATCACCACATGGAAACAGTAAAACCTGACATATTTTAGAAGAATGCATACACAGTAACAAAGAACAGAAGAGAATATGGAGAGATGAAATTGTTAAGGCAGCTAGAACTTTTTGGTGAGTAGGTTTATAAATTTTTTTAAAAAGTGAGAGGATTTAAAACCAATCCTAGGAGGCCATTGCTAAGTGAAAACTCCTTATTTGTACAACATGTCTGTGTGTCCTTGGGCATGTTACTTCACCTCTCTGTGCCTCAGTTTACTCATCTATCAAATGGAAGTAATAGTAGAAACTACCTTATAGGGTATCTATGGGTATTAAATGAGCTAGTACATGTGAAGTGCTTGTACTGTGCCTGGCATGTGGTAAGTGCTCAATAAAAGACAGCTATTGGGGCTTTCCCTGGCGGCGCAGTGGTTGAGAGTCCGCCTGCCGATGCAGGGGACACGGGTTTGTGCCCCGGTCCGGGAAAATCCCACATGCCGCAGAGCGGCTGGGCCCGTGAGCCATGGCTGCTGGGCCTGCGCGTCCGGAGCCTGTGCTCCACAACGGGAGAGGCCACAGCAGTGAGAGGCCCGCGTACCACAAAAAAAAAAAAAAAGAAGACAGCTGTTGTTGGGAATTCCCTGGCGGTCCAGTGGTTAGGACTCCGTGCTTCCACTGCAGGGGGCACGGGTCCAATCCCGCATGCCCCGAGGCGTGGCCAAAATAAATTAATAAATAAAAGACTGCTGTTGTTATTATTAATGCCATTTATTATGTTACTATACTATTATTCCAAACAACAACATAACCTTTCCTCAATGTCCAATAATAACTTAATAAATATGACTTTTTTCAAAAATTCCAATCTGTGGATTTTTAAATTGATATTTTCAATTAGATTAACCAGTATAAACTACTTTGCCAGCCTAGAGTTCAAATACGGTCATATCTCTTTTTCATCTTTTATTTAATTACTCAAATCCCCACTTGCCTACCTATTAGCAGGAAATCCAATATCTCTTTCTTGAGATTTCCTTCCTCCCCTCCCTCCCCCTGAACTGCCTAAGAGCCCTGGGGGCTTCCACAGAGATCTAGAGAAGCCAGTCAGCCTCTAATTTGCAGCAGCCAATTGCCCTGTCACTAGCACACAGCAGTACCACTGAAGTACCACTGATTGGTGCCTCAAAGTCCCACATACCCTTGTTCACTGCTGGGATTGTGTCCATGCTGGTCCTGACCCCGGAACAGCCTCCATCAGCACCCTGCTTTTGGACTCCCAAAATTTATGCACTTCAGTTTTTTGTTTTTGTTTTTTTGCAGTACGCGGGCCTCTCACTGTTGTGGCCTCTCCCATTGCGGAGCACAGGCTCGGGACGCGCAGGCTCAGCGGCCATGGCTCACGGGCCCAGCCGCTCCGTGGCATGTGGGATCCTCCCGGACCGGGGCACGAACCCGTGTCCCCTGCATCGGCAGGCGGACTCTCAACCACTGCGCCACCAGGGAAGCCCCTGCAGTTTAGTTTTTAATCAGAAGTTGCACACTGGCGGCCCATAGCCACATCCAGCTCTCTGACACGTGGTTTGGGCTAAAGTGTGTTGGTATTTCATTGGAAATAGTTGATGAGATTGGAAATGTCACAATAAAAATCTTTATTTCTTGCTTCTATTGGAAGGGTGGAAGCTCTGACCACCCGAGGCCCATTCCCACAGAGCAACAATTGGCCGATGCTGGAAAGAGGCTCTCTCTAGGTGGAACATGCTGTCTCTACCTTGGCCAAATCCCCACTAATCCGTTTTTCTTAAACAGCCTGATTTACTCTTCTGTTCCACTTGCTCAGCCTGTAAAGGCTTCTGAGTTTGTGGGCCCTTGGCCTGGAAGTTCTTGGAGGAGTGTGGGGGAGTGGACACACTAGTCCATTATACATCCTGAGAATGTGTTGGGAGAAGTGGCTGAGAGTGTGAGTGTAGTAGGCAATGAATTACCTAAATCTTGCGAAATTGAACCTAGATGAGGGCTCTTATTTGCTATTTTTGCATCAATAATAAGAGTCACATTGTTCCTCCAAGATCAAAACCCTGGGTTTCTACTTCTGCTAGTTTGAATTTGATTTTTTTAAGGCACATCTTTGTGATTGTAACTGAATGCAACTTGATTCACAAAGCAACAAAAGGCATTACCACCTCTAACAAAAGCAAGACCACTTCCTCAAAAATCTCACCCTTTACTAGTATCAAAGGCCTAGTAAAATCAGCAGGGAAGAGTCAAAGAGGTCAGAAGCAACACTCCCTTCTGGTAACTAAAACTGAGACCAAAGAACACATCCAAACCCATAAGAGCCCAAAGTTTGATCCAAGCCACTTTGTTTATTGAATTAAACCCTAGAGATAAACAAAGGAAGCAAGATGAAAAACAGTCAGCATTCCACTGGGGGTGGTCAATAAGGCAAAGTTGGAGAAGAGGTGGATCAGGAAAACATGTGGGCAGCTGGGGAGACAAAAGCATTCTCAAATGAATCTTCAGTGTGTGGGAGATGGTTTTGAATGACTTGGGATTCAGTGAGATAATGACAATGATTTCTTCTGCAGACAATGTGTTTGCCAACTTATATTTCTATGAAATGACCAGTGTGTCATATAAAATATGATACAATGAAAACTAAATTTGCAGTTTCACACTCTTCATTTTCTTAAAACCATACAAAGGCAAACAGAAATTTGAGACTCTGAGACTTCAAGGAAACTGTAGAGTCATAGTAATTTGATTCTAAAAACAGATGCTTGACAAGAAGTTGTATTTAAATCAACCATCAATCAGGACATAATTTCTAAATTTAGTAATAGATAACCTTTCCATTTTATCCTCCCAATCACCATATGCATAGGATCATACTTTATACTAAACAAGGTGCATTATTTGATTTTTAACCATATAAATACCTTGAAGTTATGTTCCTTGAGTCCAAGAATTACATTTTAAATATCAAAGACAAATCCCCCAAAATGAGGAAGTGTGTTAGTAGCCCACACATATTGGCGGGTGAAAAGTTCAACAGTGGAAATAATATTGCTGGTGTCTGCAGTCCTAGCAATAAACAGCTAAATGCTCTCTTTTATAGTAGATTTGGGCAGGATATTTTTGTAGAGTACATAATGTTTGAATACATCTGTTTTGACTTGGGAAATTTTTATCATGGTCTAAAAACCTTCAAATTTTACATGGGTTTTTGTAAAAATCAAAATAAATGTTAAAAATGCATAGGTAATACATGCTCCTAGTCAAACGTTCAGACTATAACAAAAGTATAAAGGTAAAAAGACTATGAAAAAGGTACAAAGAGGAAAGTGAGAATCACTATAAGCCCACTACCCAGAGATGACTTCTGTCAATGTGTCTGGTGCACATTCTTCCAGATTTTTTTTCAGTGAATAAATTTGGACATATACTTCTCATTTTAAAAAACAAGTTCAGGGCTTCCCTGGTGGTACAGTGGTTGGGAGTCCGCCTGCCGATGCAGGGGACGCGGGTTCGTGCCCCGGTCCGGGAAGATCCCGCATGCCGCGGAGCGGCTGGACCCGTGAGCCATGGCCACTGGGCCTGCGCGTCCAGAGCCTGTGCTCCGCAACGGGAGAGGCCACAACAGTGAGAGGCCCGCGTACCGCAAAAAATAAAATAATAAAAAATAAGTTCATGCCATACACATTATTTGTAAACTATTTTTACGTTTTTACATATTTGCATAAACATACTTTACATAAATACACATATTTGCATATCACTAATAATTTGTAAATTATTTTCACTACATGATATGTTATAGACGTTTTCCCATGTAAACAAGTATAGATTATACCATTTTAAATGTGTGATAGTCCACCGTATGTATTATTATAACTTGAAATCAAATCCCCAGAGATAGACTTATAGTTTGTATCTCTTTTTTGCAGTCATAAAAAATGCCTGTGTGCAAAGATAGTACAAGAATGTTCATGGCTGCACTTTTCCTTAGAATATTTCAGCAAAAGTGAGATTGCTAAGTAATAGAATATACATATTTTATATTTTGATATATATAGCTAAATTATCCTCCATAAAGTTGGCACAATGCACTCTCATGAACAGGGTGTGAGAATGCCTACATTTTTTTTTTTCAATTATCATAGAGTAACATTTACATTTCTTTCTTTTGGTACACAGTTCTACAAATCTTAACACGTATACAGATTTGTGTTACCACCACCATAATCAGGACACAAAAATGTTTCATCTCCCCAAAAACTCCCTTGTCCTGTTTCTTTATAGGCACACTCCCCTCCCCTACATCTAAACCCTTGGCACCACTGATCTAGTCTCTCTCCCTACAATTTTTTGTCTTTTCAAGAATGTCATACAGATGGAATCATCTAAAACATCTTGAGACTGGCTTCTTTCACTCAGCGTAATGCTTTGGAGATTCATCCAAAGATGATTCCATTCATTGTTCTGGGGGTGGTGGTGGTTTATTGCTAAGTAGTATTTCATTACATGGATATACCACAGTTTGCTCATTCATTCAGCCACTGAAGGACATTGCTTCCCAGGTTTTGGCAGTTGTGGATAAAACTGCTATACAGTTTTTTTGTTTGAATATAAGTTTTCATTTCTCTAGCATAAATAACCAGGAGTGAGAGTACTAGGTCATACGGTAGGTGTACGTTTAACTTTACAGGAAACTTCCAAATTGTTTTCCATGGTGGCTGTTCTATTCTGCATTCTCACCATCAGTGTATGAGGATTCCAACTGCTGCACATCTTTGTCAGCACTAGGTATTGTCAGCATTACTTTAGCCTTTCTAATAGGTGTATATTGGTATGAATATGTCTAGTTTTTTCATCTTTCTATCAATATTCTTATCAGTGTTAAAATTATGTCCAATCTAACTTACTATTGTTTTGATTTATGTTTTCTTTGATTACTAATAAGATTGAACATCTTTTCATAAGTCTATTGACCTTTTTAATCCAAGTGTTCAGCTTTTTCTTTGTTAAACTCTTGTAAACCAAGAGTTTTAACTCCTCAAATGTTACATATGTTGCAAATATTTTCCCCAGATTGCCATCATTTTTTTTTACTTTGTTAAATCTATAAGTCTTTTCCTTTAGGGTTTCTGGCTTTGATGTTTACAGATTCCTTCTCCATTTCAAGATTATAGAAATGTGCAAAAAAATTTCTTCAAACACTTGCATACATTAGTAAACATTCAATTTTATTTTGACCAGTCGCCTTCACCCCAGCCCATGGGGAGAGTCTCAGAAGTGGGGTAAGGTTAAGAGCAGCCAGCTTACACTCATTGTTTGAAAATTAAAACTTTTTTTCAAAGTGTTTCTCTATCAGCAGGAATCAGTTTTCTACAACCACATCAAAACATTATGTAAAATGTTCTGCTGAGAGTTAAAATAAAACGGCCAAGATATTTCATGGCTAAGGAGATTGTTCTGATTGGGGAAGGATAGAAGTGAGTGTGGAGAGAGGCTCTCCCTCGTGAAACTTTGCTAAAAATTCCATCTCTTCCCCTTCTCACCCAAGCCCAGAGAGCAAGAAAATGACCTTTCTAAAAATCAAGAGTTAATTACTAGAAGTCCTGATTTAGATGCTGCACACCCCAAAGAACAGTTTTAGTGAGTAAATAGGATTACACTGAGCTAAGCAGAAATGGCCTTAAAGGTGATCTGAAGGATAACCATAGAGGAAGAGGGCTCCAATGCTGGGGGTCCAGTGTTGGGGAGAATCAAGGAAACAAACCACAGAAGGGAAAAAAATTAATATGCAAGAGAGTAAACTGAACAAGGGAAAAGAACATAGTAAAGAAAAACTATGAGTGGAAAAGGAAGGAGTCTGGAAGGATCTGCAGCAAAACAAATGACCGAATATGAAAGCGTTGCAGCAGGAGATGGTAAGCTCTATGACGAAGGAGGAGGAAAGATAAAAGAAGTTGAGGGACCTGAGCCACAAGGATCCAGGCGTCCTTGACCAGGTCAGCGACCATTTAGGGAAGAAGCAGAGCTATACTTTCAGCAAAGGCAGAAATTATAATCAGTTGTGATTTTCACTCTTTAGTAAAATCAAGTAGTGATTTCTCTATATTTTATAAATTATTCTCAAACAAATCCCACTTTGAAAGACTCTGTTTTAGAACCTCCAATTCTCATTAGTTGTGTCAAAAATTCCAAACTCCTGTCATGTCCAGGATAGGAACAACATATCTTCCAACAGTTTCTACCTGAATACCTGCCTACCTGGTAGAATGAAAAGGGAGGGTGTCACGGATGGCCCTGAAAATAAGGGTGTTACTTGTGTGTATATATATATACATATAAACACATGTATATATATATATACTTTATCATCATCACCATCATCAGAGTGGTTGCTTAATTCATATGTCAGTATACTCTCATTATCAAAGAGTCAAGTGTTTATAAAGTCAACAATTTATGCAAACAAGGCAAAATAAGTGAAAGGATTGAAAAATTATCAGGATAATTAGAACCCAAAATAAAGTTCTTTACATAAGCCTGAAGACAGAACCTCTGAGTGCCCATTATTACCTAATGATGGGAATGTTACCCAAAAAGTGGGTTCACCTCTTGGTGGGTGTCAAGCCAAAGATAGGGAGAAGGATGGATTTATTACTTGCAGCAAGTAAGGAGAACACCAGGGATCTTTCCCAAAGCAGTATGTCTCTGAATAGCAAAATTGGCTAAGTTTTAAACTAAGGGTACATGCACATTCATGAAGAGGCTGGAGCAGAGGAGAATTCAGCATAGAATTGGGGCAAAGGTTGACAGAGTCCAAGCTTTAGTTGACTGAAGTCAGGAGGGTCAGAAAAGGTCAACATCATTATTCCTTAGGTTCTGACCAGTCTCGGATCTCAGCATGTAGTTACCATTCTCCACCTCCGTGGGCACCTTAGTTCCTGCAGAACTCAAAGATCTGTATCAGATTATGATGTATATACCTTGAGGAGGAACTAGGACTCTGTCTTACTGCTGAACTCTGGTTCCTTTACTGTTTTTCCTTTGTCCCTGCTTTCCCTCACTTCCCTTACTATCATTCATTACTGAGACCTGTTCAAGGGCAAGCACTGTGGCCAGGCTTAGATCACAAAATAGCTTAGGCCAAAAATGGCTTCTCTTATGTAAAGAAAGCCATGTCTGATTCTCTTTCTCCAGGGATCCCCTACTCTATCTGTTTACAGGAATACTTGCTTTACGCAGTTTTTTCAAGAAGCATTTATGAAGCACACACTCTGCTAGATGCTACCACGCTTTGAAGGAGCTCACAGCTTAGTGAGGAGAGAGAAAACAGTTTCAATAATATTTCAAGAAACATTTATGAAGCACACACTCTGCTAGATGCTACCACGCTTTGAAGGAGCTCACAGCTTAGTGAGGAGAGAGAAAACAGTTTCAATATTACCTGAAGCAAGCTGTTAATGAAAAAATTAAAACAAAAAACTCAGGCCCAAAATGGCATCCCTTGTGCTAAAGCCCATGATACCAAAACTAGATTTCATACCTAACGTAATTGCAGTTTCAACTTACACCAGAAATGTAATCAATCAACTGGTCTGGAATTTTCTATTCAGCACCAATGAAGTAATCTACCACTTCGGCCCTCTCCACACCCAAGAGGAAGGAGAATCAGTCTGCGTGATAAAACACTTGCTGTTCCCTCCCACCCCCAAAAAGATGTCCTGGCCTAAAAACAATTCTTTCTTTTCTTTTGCTAATAGCTCCCTCATCCCACCCTTCTTCTTATAAAAACCTTCCATTTTGTACAACCCCTCAGAGCATCCATCTACTTGCTAGATAGGATGTTGCCCCACTCATGAATTGCCCAATAAAGCCAATTAGATTTTCACATTTACTTGGTTGAATTTTTGTTTTTTAACAAGCTATGGCGAAGGGATAAGCCAGGTGTTGAGAAAGCACAAACAAGCAAAAACCCAGCATGAAAAGTCTGAGAAAGTTTCATGGAGGAGTTAACATTTGAGTCGAGTCTAAAACGCTGAAGATTTCTCCAGACTTGGAAGAAGAGCTTTCCAGGAAGGGTGCGTAAAAGCATAAAAGCACAAGGAGTTGAACAAACCAAGATAGGTGCAAAGTCTCCTATTGTGGCTGGGGCCCAGGAAAGTCACCCAGTTGGGGTGGCAGCATACAAGGTGCAGAGGCTGGCCAAGGCTAGCCCATGAGGGCTGAGAAGCCATATCAGAAGGCTTGGATTCACTGTGGCCTCTCTTGCTCTTATTTTTTTTTCTTTTTTCTTTCAGTCTTATTGAAATATAATTGACATATAGCACTAAGTTTAAGGTGTACAACATAAAGACTTTACTTACATGTATTGTGAAATGATTATCACAATAAGTTTAGTTTACTGCCATCATCTCATATAAATACAAAAAAAGAAAAAACATGTTTTGTTCCTTATGTCTCCTCCACTTCTAATTTGGCCTGAAATATAATTAACAACATTCCTTTCTATATTTGCCACATAGATGAAAACATCCTTACTCTTAAAAAAGTAGAGCAATTAAGTGTGAACACTGAAACTAAATGGTCTGATTTCAAATTCAGGTCTTGACTCTTCAGTAGCTGTGCGGTCATTTAACATCTCTGTGCCTTGGTTTTGTCATTTATAGAGTGAGGATAACAATAGGACCTGCCCCGGTTTGTGGTAAGGATCAGTGAGTTAATATATGTAGAAATACTTAGAACATAGCTGATACGCAGCATTCAATAAATATTAGAGAGTATTGTTATTAGATTGTATTGGCATATTCAGAAATTAGTAGTATACTTTTAAAAGTATACTTTCCCACTCACTGACCCTCTGATTAGACCACGTGTGATTTCTGTTTGCTTTCAACAGCCCTGCTGGGCACCCCCAGGACAACATCCTTCCTTAAAAATACTTCTGAAACAGAGCAGCATGTTGTATTGTCAGAATGGTCCTGTTTGATCACTGTCCAGCCCGGCTGCCAATCAGAAATAAATGGACAGTTCACAGTCAGTCCAGCCGTGCCACCAGATCACAACCTGGGCCAGGTGAGGCAGCTCACTTGGAGAAGTCTCAGCCTAGGGCCCCCAGATTATGGCACTGTGGAGGTGGACTTTCCGCTCTCGGAAGCAGGGACACCATGACGTCACACCTCCACTGGAGGCACGCCATTTAACTTTCTGAAACAACAATCGGCCAACTCTGTGCGGAGTAAACATAATAAAAAGGTATCACATAAGCATGGGGCAGAAATCAATCAGAGGCTGGACAGGGAATAAGCAGACAGCTGCAAGAGGCATTTTCTATTTATTTACCTATCTATCTATCTATTTATTTATTTTTGTTGGAGTATAGTTGCTTTACAATATTATGTTAGTTTCTACTGTACAGCAAAGTGAATCAGCAATATGTATACATATATCCCCCTTTTTTGGATTTCCTTCCCATTTAGGTTACCACAGAGCATTGAGTAGAGTTCCCTGTGCTACACAGTAGGTTCTCATTAGTTATCTATTTTATACATAGTATCAATAATGGCATTTTCAAGTTTTCCAAACTAAACACAAATGGGTACAGTTAGTTGCCAGTTTGGCAACCTATGTTTCATGCTCAAATTTATGATTTACAATGAACTCAACAAAGGTATGGTGTCTCAAGGACAATAAAACATCAATTTAAGAGTTGTCTCTCCACAGACGTAGAGAACAAACGTATAGACACCAAGGGGGGAAAGCAGCGGCGGGGTGGGTGTGGTAGTGTGATGAATTGGGTGATTGGGATTGACATGTATACACTGATGTGTATAAAACTGATGACTAATAAGAACCTGCTGTATAAAAAAATAAATTAAATTAAATTTAAAAAAAAAGAGTTGTCTCTCAAACATTTAAGATAAAGTTCCAAAGTAGACATTCACAGAAGCTGCAGCTGACACTCCTTTTCAATTCCACTGTGTCTGGCCATAACCTGACATTTTACCCAAGAGCACTGTAAGAGAAAGAGGATCCCAAGCCCACAGGCCACTTCTGAACTCCAAGGCAGGAGCCACATGGTGGGACATTCTCTAGGACTCCGTGTGTCCAGCAGCAATTTCTGGAGAAAGAACTCTGGTTATCTTAATATTCAAAAAGAACCTAAGCATTCATCTTGCCCAACTAGGTCATTATAAGATGAAGGAAACTGAAGCACAGAGCAGTCAAGTGACATGCCCAAGATTATTATTAGTGACAGAGCTAGAGCCCAGGATAATTGACTCTCAGGCTTTTTGCTGGACAGTTTGATTAAATCACGTGGATGCCAGCAAGTTTAGAGCAAACATCACTTAGCTAAATAGCCCAGGTTTCACCTACCTGTGAGTACAAACTAGGTCACATGGCTGAAGTCTCCTAAACTTTGTCAGTCTTGTGCCTCTACCTGCTCATTCAGGAATTTATCCCCCTCCCAAAGGCTTCCCTACCCAGGGTCCTGTGCTTTGCCCTGCTCAGAGACAGGCTGCAGCCCACCAGCCCCTTATGGGAGATGCAGACTCTCTGTTAGTCCAGCTGCCATGTCCTGCCCTGGGTCTTCCCTGATGCTCCACCAAGTTCTGTGCATTTCTGCAGGCTGGTCTCTGAGCCAGAACAAGTACTGTGGTCTGGGGGCTGGGGCTGAGATGCGAAAGGAGGGCACAGGGCATGTGTTGCTCATTGGGTGCTGCCTTTGGCCACCTTTGTCCTGAAGCAGGACTGTGTGTACTCCAACCTTCCCAGTCTGTCTGAACACAGACTCTGTTACTTGCCCTGGCACCATTCCCACAGGGGCTCGCAGCCAGGCCCTTAGCCATAGGCCCAAGTGAAGGGAAAGTCTGAGAAAATTATCCAGCCAATTCTTGCCTTCCTATCCTTCCATGGTTTTTATCTTCCCTCACACCTCCCCAAATGCCTCTCCACCAAAAACAAAACAAAACAAAACACAACAAAACAGGAGCAACAACATCCAACACCTCTTTCCTCAAATCACCCCAAACAAAAAGTGCCCACGTGTATGTGTTTGAACTTGTACAAAGAAGTCTTTGGAAGGATGTAACTGTCTAACCCTGAGCACCAGGACATCTGAGTCCCAGATCTGACTCAGAGAAGACAAACCTTTACAGCTAATGGAATCATTTCATAAGCTGATCATAAGCTTAAATAAATCGTATGTGGGGTGGGGGTGGGGAGAGGAAACACCATTTCTAAGCAATGCCTCCTTAGTTTAAGTTCCTTCAGGAGTGGGAGCTGAAAAGGAAGTGGGTGGAGGTACTGGTTTGAAAGGCAATCCCAGGATGCACCAGTGAGAAAGTGTGACAAGGAAAAGAGAAAAATCAGTAAAAGGTATGTTAATAAGTAGGTTATTAACTGTGAGCTACTGGGGCTCAGTCCTGCTGGAAACCCTCTCAGAAACTGTGAGGAACTTGCCTCAGAATCAGAGCCAGGACCAGGGAGGAGTGAAAAAGGCAGCCAGGGTGCAAAATTTAAGGGGGGCACTCACTATTGTTGAAGAGGAGTATTTTCCCTCCACCTTCTAGGTTCCTCTGGCTGACCTAATAATTAAATTGACACAAGACAAATTAACAGGAGAGAACCCGAATTTATGTATGCACAGGGACTCCTTAAGAATATAAGGCCCAAGGACAAGTTAGGCAATTGGGACTTACATGTCATCTGAGAGAAGGAGAAGGGGTTCGGGGTTTGGGGCTTCTAAGGGAAGGAAAACGATTTACAGGAAGATGGGAAAAACAAATGTTTGGTGAACAAATGTTTGCTATACTGTGCAGAGACAATAGGACACAGAGAGGACTTTGATCTCCAGGCCCTGCCAAGGTCCCCCTGCCACACTGAGCCCATATTCTCTGTAGATATCTCTATTGATAATGCCCTTCCTAGACCAGGCCCTTTATCTAAATTCTTTTAGGCAGTTAAGGGGGAGGTAAAAAGAAAGACTTTTCAAGTCTTCTGTTTCTTAAAACAACCAGTCTAAAATAATCCTCCTGCCAAGGAGACACATCTTGGGGGCGGGGGGGATATTTTGTTCCCCTACAGTCCCGCCACTGAAAGTTCCCCAAGAAGTTTCACAGTCCAAAAGTTGAATTGGTAGATTGTTTCATCTTACTGAATCAGTCTCTTAGTTCTGACAATAGATTAGTTCAGTTAGACTCATTTCAGAAGACATTGATATAGTGAGGCTCCCCAAGTTAGGTCTATGGTAGAAGCAATCAGGTTAATTAGAGGCATTTCTATGGAAACAAAAGAAAAACAATGGTTAGTGATTGGAGCTGACCATAATCCCATTTTCAGACTTCTGAAGGAAGCCAGTTGAGAAGATTTCTAAATGTCCAGCTTGAAGCATTTTAGATGGAATGAGGGCAGGCAGTGGCAATCAGATTTTCCTGGTTTATAGATTGTCTCTGATGATGTCATCAAGTGTACTGGTAAACTTTCTGACTGGCCCACACAGCGACAGGCATGAAGAAGATTGTCTAAACATGAAGTGTTGGGATGATTTCTCCAAAGTTTTTATCATCATCTAGCTTCAGTTTGCAGGACTTCAGAAAAAAGGGCAGTTTTAGTTCTCAATGATTTCAAGTTAAAAGGACGGGAGAAATTGGAAATGTTAGCTGAGAGGGCTGTAGCCAGATATGAGGCAACTAGAAGAATTCAGGATCCAGAACAGCTTACGTGTAGAAAACGAACCTCAAAGACGATAGACAATATTAGTATCTAATGTCTACAAGCTTATCACTGAAACTTAATTTTTCTCTCTATAATCACCCTCATTTTTACCGAAGACAGCCAAATTAAGACTAATTTGTTGGCAAAAATCGGTTTAGTTTCAATAAACCTGACCTGGTCATTTACAAAAGTGCAGCAAGAATAGTAATTGATCATATAGACTCTTTTATATCTGCTTTGCTGGAATTTTTCATAAGGAATTTCACTTTGCACTTTTAAATGCCTCTTGAGGCCAGGAAGCCAAGCCAAGAATTCACCACTAGACTTGCCTGCAATACCTATAGATTTGGCTGAATTACTCTCTTCTTGAGGTCCCCCAAATAGCTTGAGGTTCCTTCACCTGCTAGGGAGTAACCTTCCTTACTCACCTGGTAAGACTGCTGGGAACCCTAAGCAAAGTACTAGGCTATTTTTTCAAGGGGCTTTATTGGCTCCATAAAGTCAACCTTAGTTCCTTAAAGCTGTGTGGTCATATCTGAGTCTATGAATGCTCTCTCAAATATGATATTCCAGTCAAAGCCCTGGTAATATAACCAATGTTTCCAACTGTGTCCTGTTTCAAGAAGAACAGATTCTTACTGAACTTATGCAAGTAACTACATTGCCATGAAAATAAGAATACTCATGGAGAATTTCTGAATTCTGGAGGAATCAGGTAGGGAGAAAAAGATAAATGTCTCAATTCTACTTATAAAGATATAATTTACCAAACTGATCTAAGTCATAGTTAGCTTAAGAGGGAAGGCTTCCTTGTATCTGGAAAACAAAATATTTTTAAAAATCAGCAATATTTCAAACAAAAAGAAATCACAAAAAAAATTATAATCATCCTCATCAGTTCCTTCAGTCCCATGTAATTAATTCTTGTTGATCTTGATCTTTTGTTAGCAGTTTTATGAAGCTGTCAGTTTCTCCATTAGGGTTCTGTAAATTCTTACCCAGTTCAGTGATACAATCTGAAAGTTCATCAGAAACTTGTATTCTGGAATATGTGTTAAGGGTCCCTTCCATGAATCTCTTTGAAGATGAAACATATTTGAATCTCTTTGAAGATGGAACATATTTGCAAGACAGAGTAAAATAATAACTGCCTATAAATAATAAAAGACTTAAAATGCCTATTGTTAGAGTTCATTTGATAAGGAAGTGTCATTATTTTTGTGATGTACAACATTATAAGATACCTGAAATTATGATGACAACATTATACCAGGACATATCAGATTTTTAGGAATTTCACATAATTTCTGGAACACATAACGTATATTCATAGAGACAAAACATACGGAAGGCTTAGTATTGCTTCTTATTTGACAATGGTTTAACATACCAAATAAGACTAATTAGTTTAACATGTCCCTTTTTATAAGGAGAGAGAACACATCTTTTGAAATATTCCAGGGACCTCTGGAAAATTTCAAAGTTAGTTTGAGGTCAAAAAGACTTCATTTAGAATTTGGTTTTGGAAAGTTTGTCAAGAATATCAAAAGGTTTTAAAACAGTTGGTCAAATAGGATCACAGATCACTGTGAAAAATGTTAGTTATCCACTTAACCATAGTCACAAAGATTTTATAGGCAAATATAGAAAGTTACATAGTTCTGAGCAAAATTTAACTCTTTTAATATTAGGAAGATTTGGTTTACTTAAGTAATCAAAGACCTGATGAAGACAAAAAACACAGGATATTATTTTGACAAAACATAGAATCCTTGTTTTCTAGGCAGGTTATTTTAAAAAATAAAGAATTTTACAATTTCTTATCAAGAGTAGACCAATAGTCTGATAAAACTTTGTTCTTTTAACAGAGAAAACCAAATTCTAATTTTGTAACAGATTACTTTTGATATTAAATCTCATTTACTTCAGTAAATTCATTCCAATCTTAGCCAGACCTGATCACACATACAATTTCTTTCCAGATATTCCTTTTTCCACAAACCTTCTACAAATTTCTATATGGCCATTTTAGTTTGTCCCTTGTTTTCTTTCCAATTTGGACATAATCAGTTTTAGGACAAAATCGCTTGCATTTCCCTCAACAAAGAAAGTATCTCCATACCTCACACCTTTTCTTACCCCAAAATATATTCTACTTTCCTTGCATGCAAAATTGTTTCCCTTATTATTTCTAGTAGCTTTAATCATGTATATTAATTAGAATACTTAACCCTTAGAAACCTTAGTTTCTAGTGAAAACTAAGAAGTAAGCAACTGTGAACTGTTATACCAGCATTCTTTTGATTGACAAATGTATGAATACATTTAATAATTTCTAGAAACATATGTTTCCTCATAACACAATTGTTTCAATTTGGCACAAAACAGGTTTACAAACGTCTTTAGTTCCTCTTTAATAAGAGGTCAAAAGTAGGTAAATTTAGACTTGTTTAGCAATTAATGTTTCATTATTTTATCTTATTTGGAAGTGATTTAGATATTCAAGGAATTTAACTTAACTCATCATTTAACTCAACTTAGCAGAACACTAAGGTTTCTAGTAACCAAAAAGATTTTGGAAGCTGTTGTTTTTTGGGGTTTTTTTGGCGGTACGTGGGCCTCTCACTGTTGTGGCCTCTCCCATTGTGGAGCACAGGCTCCAGACGCGCAGGCTCAGCAGCCATGGCTCACGGGCCTAGCCGCTCCGCAGCATGAGGGATCTTCCCGGACCGGGGCACGAACCCATGTCCCCTGCATTGGCAGGCAGACTCTCAACCACTGCACCACCAGGGAAGCCCCTGGAAGCTGTTTTTAAGTATATATACCATAACAAATGATTATTGTTTAAAATTTACCTAAAAACGTTGATCCTACTTACATCTATTTAATTTTATTTATTCTAAACAATTATGTTTAGATTACCTATGGAAAAAAAAAACTTCATGAGACATTAAACAAAGTCAACCGTCAACTCAAGCATCTTTTTTTTTTTTTCCTGGCTGACAAATTTTGTGATAGAGATAACATAGCTTATTTGCCTTTTAGCAAAACTAGGTAGAATAAAAATAACATACTTAATGCTGATAATGCTAAAGACATGCTTGTTTTAATGAAACCAATAAATTTAAACTTACTTTTATCTTCTAAAGATTAATCCTAGATCACATGAACTTGAAAAACATTTGGGTTAGTTTTCATTACATTTTTCAGAATTTTTTATGAGCACTTGTTTGTTTAAACCAATTAAAAGAGCTCTTTTACAAATTAATTTTAGTAATACCATCCAGAGTTAGAAAACTATCACACCTCTAAAACATACATATATAGACACATACATAAACATATAGATAGACACAAACATAGATCTTATAGCTTTTGTTTAAAAAGAATTTTAATCATGAGACAGGCACAACAGTATAAAACTTACTGGTTTACAAAAGAACAGTTGGATGCAAATTTTGTTTTGGCAACTGGAAAAAGCTAAGTTTATCTGCTCAGATGGCTAAAACTATTTACTACTAATATTGGTGAAGAAGACATATGAATTTTCATTCATTTAATTTTTCAAATGACAATTTTCCCCCTTTTGTTTTTCTTCTCATAAGAATTACCTCCCTGAAGTTTGTAGAATGTTTACATCTCAGAGGCACAGGGAAGGAATGCAAGTTCCTCCAAGAAAGAATTTGGTTTCCTAAAACCAGGATACTTAAAAGTCTTTTGAGACAAATCTGTGAGGTGAGTTGCTTATCAAAGGACTGACATAACTATCCACTTATGTTGGAATATTCTTCTTTCTCTCTGGGTGCATTTAACTCAGGGGATGAGGCCTAAATTTTTTTTATTAGCTCTGAATATCAGCTATGGTCATGAGTTCAGTCAGACCAGTGGACTTCTAGCTTATTTTCTGCCTGTTATAAGAAATCTTTCAACAAAGCAATTTTGGAATTTAGAAGCCTTTTGAAGTTTCCTGCATACCAATTAAAATATGTATCCCATTCTCTTTGTCTGATTTGGGAGCCCTTGCTTTTAAGTGAACCCTTTAAATGATCTTATCTAATTGGAATATTCCTCATAATGGCCATTATAATTCTAGGTTGTAATTTCCTTGAGGGCTGGCTGCAGTTTGGTAGGACCTTAGTTACAACTGGGGTTTAACCCACATTTTCTCTTCATCTATATCTAGCTGCAAATGGGGCGGGACACACATTTTTGTCTGGTCATCTTTTTTTTTCTTTTCTTTTGGTAGATATTTATAGCTTCTAAAACCATAGTTCTTAGACGTTTAAAATTATTTTTATTTGCCCAAATTTCCAAATAGTTCCTCTTGTTCTTTTTTCTCCTTTTTCTTAAGTACAGGACAATTATAATTCCAATGTTCTGATTTTTCACAGTATCTGCAAATATCTGAAGGCAAATCTGAAGGGGTCTAAGTAAACTTTTATTTTTGTTCTAATTTCTGTCCTTCTACCTTATTAAGGATGTCCCTAAGGCTAGCTGTTATATCAATAAGAAAATTGTTTAGGATGGGAGGTCTCTAAAACATTATTTTCTTCTTTAAAATATAGCCAGTTCAAAGGATCCATTATCTGGCCATTGATGAGTAGGATCTTATATTAATCTGAAATAGCGACTCAAACCAATAAACCTTTTTATGGTTTAACCAAAGATGCAAGAGGCATCCCACAAGAGAGTGCAAAAGATGCAGCCCTTATAAGATCTAGGAAGTTTACTCCCAGAATTAGTCTAAGAAAGCAAAGACCTTGTTGTCACATGAGCTAAGAACGGTGCAGTGCAAATGGTATCTTTGGTTTCCCACAAGAATATGAGTCATAGACCCACTAATCTGTGACAGCAGGCAGGCACTATTGGAATAAGACTTTTCCAGCATTAACAAGACAACAAAGGTTGAGAAGACAGGTCCCCTTTTGGACTTATGACAAATTCCCCCTGAGAGCTAGCACTGTCGAACAAAAGAGACATCAGTTGCAAGCCCAGGTTGCTACCTGTTCTGACAAACTGGCTACAGCTGTTTGGAATCCCAGTTTACTAGACTGACCACCAAACACATGCTGGTACCTGCGCCTTCCAGCTGGTAGAGATCAGAGAGAGTTCTCACTGATCATAAAGCTAAGATCTCAATATATAGAACAAGACAAACAACACAACAGACAGAGACAAAGAAAATCAGTGACCATCTTTGGGAGGAAAAGGATCAATAAGAATCAAGAGTAGCCATTAACCAAACTTTTACCAGAGTCACTGTGACCTAAGGAACTAGTTCGACAAGTATTTTCTCCTGCTAATCAAAATTTAGAAAAAGGAAATAAAGCACTCTTACCATTCTGGCTTCCAACAGATCCTGTAGGCAGAGATTTGGGAGACTGACATGGTAAAAACTCTTACATTCTGCTGGCTGGATCTTTTAGCAGTAATAGCCTCAGAGCAAGTAGTGTCAGCCAGTGAAGTTAATCCTGCCAGCTATGCCAACTCTTGTGGGGGAAAATTTTTCCTCTACCCTTCTAGGTCCTTCTGGCTGGCCTAATAACTAAATTGACACAGACAGATTACAGGAGAAAAAACAAATTTATGTACAAATGGGAACTCCATGAGAATACGAGGCCCAAGGACAAGTTAGGCAATTGGATTTACATGCCATCTGAGAGAAGGAGAAGGGGGTAGGATGTTGGCACCTCAAAAGAGATAAAAACAATTTTAAAGGAAGATGGGAAAAACAAATGTTCGGTAAATATATGCTTGTTATACCTCACAGAAACAATGGAACATGGAGAGGACTTTGGTCCCCAAGCTCTGCCATATTTAGCCCATATTCTTTGTAAATATCTCTGGTGCTAGTGCTCTTCCTGGACCAGGCCCTTTATCTAAATTCTTTTAGTCAGTTAAGGGGGAGGTAAACCAAACAACAACAACAATAAAAATTTCCTGAGTCTTCTGTTTCTTAAAACAACCAGGCTACAGTAATCAAGACAGTATGGTACTGGCACAAAAACAGAAATATAGATCAATGGAACAGGTTAGAAAGCCCAGATATAAACCCACACACATATGGTCACCTTATCTTTGATAAAGGAGACAAGAATATACAATGGAGAAAAGACAGTCTCTTCAACAAGTGGTGCTGGGAAAACTGGACAGCTACATGTAAAAGAATGAAATTAGAACACTTCCTAACACCACACACAAAAATAAACTCAAAAGAGATTAAAGACCTAAATGTGAGGCCAGACTCTATATAACCCTTAGAGGAAAACATAGGAAGAACACTCTATGACATAAATCACAGCAAGATCCTTTTTGACCCACCTCCTAGAGAAATGGAAATAAAAACAAAAATAAACAAATGGGACCTAATGAAACTTAAAAGCTTTTGCACAGCAAAGGAAACCATAAACAAGATGAAAATACTACCCTCAGAATGGGAGAAAATATTTGCAAATGAAGCAACTGACAAAGGATTAATCTCCAAAATATACAGCACCTCATGCAACTCAATATCAAAAAAACAAACAACCCAATCCAAAAATGGGCAGAAGACCTAAATAGACATTTCTCCAAAGAAGATATATGGATTGCCAACAAACACATGAAAGGATGCTCAACATCACTAGTCATTAGAGAAATGCAAATCAAAACCACAATGAGGTATCACCTCACACCAGTCAGAATGGCCATCATCAAAAAATCTACAAACAATAAATGCTGGAGAGGGCATGGAGAAAATAGAACCCTCTTGCACTGTTGGTGGGAATGTAAATTGGTACAGCCACTATGGAGAACAGTATGGAGGTTCCTTAAAAAACTAAAACTAGAACTACCATATGACCCAGCAATCCCAGTACTGGGCATATACCCTGAGAAAACCATAATTCACAAAGAGACATGTACCACAATGTTCATTGCAGCACTATTTACAATAGCCAGGACATGGAAGTAACCTAAGTGTCCATTGACAGATGAATGGATAAAGAAGATGTGGCACATATATACAATGGAATATTACTCAGCCATAAAAAGAAACAAAATTGAGTTATTTGTAGTGAGGTGGATGGACCTAGAGTCTGTTATACAAAGTGGAGTAAGTCAGGAGGAGAAAAACAAATACCATAAGACATATACATGGAATCTAAAAAAAAAAAATGGTTCTGATGAACCTGGGGGCAGGACAGGAATAAAGATGCAGACATAGAGAATGGACTTGAGGACACAGGGAGGGGGAAGGGTAAGCTGGGACGAAGTGAGAGAGTAGCATTGACATATATAGGCTACCAAATGTAAAACAGATAGCTAGTGGGAAGCATGTGCATAGCACAGGGAGATCAGCTCTGTGCTTTGTGACTACCTAGAGAGGTGAGATAGGGAGGGTGGGAGGGAGATGCAAGAGGGAGGGGATATGGGGTTATATGTATACATATAGCTGATTCACTTTGTTATACAGCAGAAACTAACACAATATTGTAAAGCAATTATACTTCAATAAAGATGTTAAAAAAAACCCAATAGCCTAAAATAATCCTCATGCCGAGGAGACACATTTTGGAGTGGCAAATTTTGCTCCCCTACACCCAAGGTCAGCCAACTTCAAGTCATGCAAAAGCAGAGTCAGTCCACTGGTGGAGGGAAAGACTGGAGAGTATATCCACTGACTTCCATCTCCCATTGGTTGAGAACTGCCCTCTGCCCCAGGGGTGCTGATGCCCCTGCACTTCTGGGCTGAGCCAGTTTGAGGCTCTGCAAGCTCTTCATGGTGCCAAGAAAGCCCCTATGCAGAGAAAAGGGAAGCAGGTGCTCGGGGTGGGAATCTGTCTATGCTCTAGAAACTCTCTACAGCAGGTGCCAGTGAGCATAGGTAGACAGAGGGGTTAGAAGCATGGCATCAACTGCATCTGCAACATGCCTTACAAGTACCAGCAGTTTCTTGAATACACATCAAAACTATGAAGCTCATGTGCAGACCCCAATATTGCTAAATATTTGGGCCTCCTATAACCCAGACAATCTCTCAAACCCAAAGCAGGTTGAAGGCAAAAAAAATTCTGCACTTAGAGGTATGCTAAATCTAACATTTCAAATATATGAACTTTAGAAAATTAATACAATTTGCAGCATCACTTGGGTCTTAATAGTTTCCTTGGAAGAAAGAGGCCTTTTTTTTTTTTTTGGTACACGGGCCTCTCACTGCTGTGGCCTCTCCCATTGCGGAGCACAGGCTCCGGATGCGCAGGCTCAGCAGCCATGGCTCACCGGCCCAGCCGCTCCGCGGCATGTGGGATCTTCCTGGACTGGGGCACGAACCTGTGCCCCCTGAAACGGCAGGCGGACTCTCAACCACTGCGCCACCAGGGAAGCCCCATTTTTTTTTTTTAACATCTTTATTGGCGTATAATCGCTTTACAATGGTGTGTTAGTTTCTGCTTTATAACGAAGTGAATCAGTTACACATATACATATGTTCCCATATCTCTTCCCTCTTGCATCTCCCAAAAGAGGCCATTTTTAAAGTCCTACTCTCCAGGATTTTGGCACATGCAATGGGTTCCATATGCATCTCAAATGATATGTATGCATATACCTATCTTATACAAAATTCAAAGTGGGAGAAACTCCTTTATCTACATTCTTTCTGTTCCTCTTTCAAATCAGACCTTGACCTCAGGGAAAGGAAGGCTTAACAAAAATACAAAGAGAAAGAAAAAAAAAAAATCGTTCATGCCTATTTTTTCCTGTATTTTCTCTTCAAATTCAGCTATACTACAGTGGGCACTCAGTAAGTGAGTTAATAAATTAACTAAGGAAATTATTGGACCAGGTCATTATAATAGTGGATTGACAGTAAGAAGGGATTTAGACATTAATAAAAGAATTGTGTAAGGATTAGGGTCTCAAATTTGCAATGCTGGAACTGGACACAGGAGAGTCTAAACTGATGGTGTGAGTTGATTGGAGGTCTCTCAATAGAAAGACTCACATCTCTCCTGTATTGAGTCACTCCACTTAGCTCTTTCTTGGTTTACTCTCTTTTTGGTGGAGTATATCCTTCAGTAGCTTCTTGAGAAAGGTTGCTTTGGAAGTAAATTTTTAAAGATCTTGTATATCTTTATTCCAGCCTCATATTTTATTGGTAGTTTGATTGACTATAGCATTTAAGGTTGGAAAACATTTTTCCTAAGAATGTTGAAAACATTGCTGCATGGTTTTCTAAAGTCTAGGGCTGCTGCTGAGATGTTAGTTGGCATTCTGGTTCCTAATGCTTTGTACGTGATCAGTTTCTTATTCTTTCTCCTCTCCCTCTCTCACTGGAAGATTTTAGGAGCTTCTCTTTGAGCCAATGTTCTGAAATTTCACCAAAATATGCCTTGGTATAGGTCTTTTTTCATTCATTATGTTGGACATTCAGTGGGCCCTTTTATCCTGGAGACATAGACTTCAATTCTGGGATATTTTCTTCTATTTGATAATGCCCTTCTTCTCCTCCTCCTCCTTCTTTTTGGTTCTTTTTCTGGAAGTTGCTTTTACTCAAATTTTGACTGTCTGGATTTATCTTCCCTTTTTTTTTTTTTTTTTTTGGCTTATTTTTTCCTCCTATTTTTATCTCACTGACTTTTTATTTTACTTTAATAGATATTTCCACAATTTTATTCATCAAACAGTCCATTTAATTTTTTATTTCTGCCTTCATATTTTTAATTTCCAAAATATTTTTATTTTCTGACTCCCTTTTTTAAAGAATTTTATTTTTGTTTCATGGTTACAAAATTACTCTTATTTCTCTGAAGCTAGTAACTAAAAGGTTTATACGTAAATGTTTCTCCTGCCGCTGTGTTGTTTCTCTTTTCCTTTGAGTTGCTTTTATGTTTTTCTGTTTGTTTGTCTATGCCTTTTGGAGATTCAGCATATGGAATGGTGGATTTTGCTATATGATGATTGTACCTGGCCACAGGGATTGTGTTTGGGGGACTCCAAAAGACAGTATCACTAGTTATTTTCTTTGGGGTAGACCAGTGTCTCCAGAGAAGAATTCTTGAATCTCCTATCTGGGAGATATAACCCTGGCTATCAACATTCAGAGAGTCTTTCTTAAGGAGAGAGCTGCTAGTTGCTAGGGATTGGGGGAGTTCTCACCAGCTTGTAGATCTGCAATTAATCACCCTTCCACTGTGTCTGGTATTCCCAAGATTGGCATCTCCAGTCTCCTTACAGGGGTAATAAGAGAGGTAGTTCACTTGGATTCTTGTCATGAAAGAAGGAATCTGGTGATCTATTCCTCTTCATGAAGACTTTTCAGCCAATTTCTTCATATTTTCAGCCTCACCCCAGTGCTTTCTGCCTCTAATTCTTGAGCCTTTGGAAGACTGCAACTCAAGTCAGCTTCCTTCTTGTTGGCTAGCCCCTCTGTTGGCACCTAGGTTTCATCTTTCTCCTCTGTAAGTCTGTAAGTTACCTTTCATCTACCAACTTTCTTTCAGAATTTTGTTGACATTTCTCTCCTACTGTCACCTTATCTCTTTTTCCTTGTGAATTTCTGCCTTTTTAATTTTACAATCGTGTTGGTTTGGGTCCTTTGAGGAGTAGATGTCAAGATTGGATTATATATACAAGAAATTTATTTGGGGGAAAGGGGAGCAGCTGAGGCTTCCAATTGCCATGTCGTTTGGATGCCTGCAAGGGGAACGAGGGAAGGAATTGAGGATTGAGTAGTAAGAGTCCAGAACTACATTGTGGTTCCAAGAAAGATTTGATCAGGCCAAGGAGAGCCTTCAAGCCCATGTCTGCTACTGGAGGAGTCTCATGGTAATGAGCTTGCATTAGTATCCCTACCATGTACCATCAGGAACAGCCCACAGGAAGTGTGGCCTTGGCATCAAGGCAGTGGTGGATCTAGAGGGGTAGCAGCTAAGGCCACTGGTGAGTTATGCTCCTAAGAGCAGGGAATCTGAAGAGTACATTTTCATGGAAGCCACAGCTGTCATTTTAGTGATGTTTGAAAAGGGAATGGAATTAAATGTATATGGTTAGTCTAACATGTTTAACAAGAAGTCTAACTTATTTTTAATATCTGTAATGTGCCCTCCATCCCACTACACTAAAATTGTTCTTGGCCTAATTTGTTTTGTAACTCCAGGTTGCTAAATATAACCATTATACTTTAAAAATTGTTTATTACTAATGGCCCTACAAAACAAAGTGCAAAGGGGAGAGTGGACAAGATAAGAAAAGATATAAAATATTGGAGGATGGTGGTACTGAAGAAACTGGAGAGGTTTGTGCATAGAGAAGAGAGAAGAGGTAAAGGAAGAGAAATTTTGGAGAAAGAACAGAGCTGGATAAAGAAGATTTTCATCAAGTTTTGCTAGGTAGTATGTAACTACACCTCCGCCTCCCCACAAAATCTTCAGTTAAATTCCATATTACTTATTGATGATATTGGAGTTGATTTTGACAGTTATGGGATACCCCATTGCCCTGAGATTAACTTCATAAAATGTGTAGGAGAAAACAGAGAACATCAGGGGCCCAGTTGTCTTAGTTACCCAGGAGCTGTTTCAATTCTCAAGTTATTTGACTTCTCTATAGCCTCTTTTACTGAAACAATCTTCCCATAGCTTCCATGATGCCCCACTTCCTGGCTATCTGGCTACTTTCTTGACTTATTTTACCATCCATTTTGTGGGGTTCTCTTCCTCTTCCCCATTCTTTAAATATTGGTGAACCTCAAGGTTTCTTCTTTTCTTTCTTTTTATTCTGTTCATCCAAGTCTGAAATTGCCATTTATAAATTCTATACGCTGATGACTCTCAAATCTTTTTTTCAAAGCCCAGTCTTCCTATATAAGTTATATTCACATATCCAACAGCCTATTGAATAGTTCCACTTGAATGTCCTACAATCACTCCAAATTCAAAATAGCATCCCATAATTCCAAATACATGAGTATCCCATAATCCCAAATTCATGAGCATCCCATGTTCCCATCCCCCCAAAACTGTTCCTCTTTTTGTGTCCCATATAAGAATGAATGATATCACCTGCTTACTCAAGGCAAAAATCTTGTTCTTACCCTTGACTCCTTTCTCTCTCTCCCAACAACCAACCATTAGTCACCAAGTCCCATCAGTTCTAACTCTTCAGATCTCCTGACTTTGTCACTTTTTTCCACCCCCATCAAGATGACCTTAACCCACTCCATCATCATCTCTTATTTGGATACTCCAACAGCCTTTGAATTGGTTGTCTACTGCCAGTCTTACCCCATCCCTCCTCTATGATAAGTTTTCTACACTACGGCTGAGGTTTTTTTTATAAAATACAAATCTGATCATGTTATTTCTGCTTGAAAAACTTCAATGACTCCTCCATGGCCTGCAGGATAAAGTCCAGACCCATAAAATGATTTACAAGGCCTTTCATAGCCACCTCTCCAGCTTCATACCTTGTCACTCTTTCTCAAACTTTACATCTGGCTCTCCAAAATTACTTGTAATTATGTAAACTTGCTCAGTTTTTCATTACTCTTCTCTACATGTACCACTCTTCCCACCATGCTACCCCATTCTCCTGACTAATCTCAACTGACTTCTCAGGAATTAGATTAAATATAATTTATTTTAGGAAGTCCTTCCTGCCCCCCCACCATTGAATTAGGTGTTAATTCTAGGTTCTGCCCAAGCCCAGTGCTTACTCTTTCCACTTTTCCATCTCATGGTAATTGTCTATTTTCTTGTGGCAGTTTCAAAACATGTCTATATGTTGACACTTGTCCAATGAAGAGGTGGAGTCTAACTCCCCTCCCCCTTGAACATGAGTGAGCTTTTGTCACTGCCTGGAGGAACAGAATGCATGCTGTTGTGATGCTGTATGACTTCTGAAGCAAGGTCAGAAAAGGCCATGCAATTTCTGCTGGTTTCTGCTGGGCTCATTCTTGGAGCCTGATCACCAGGCAGTGAAGAAGTGGAAGGACTATACAGATGGGCCATATTGTGGTGCTATAGCTACTGCCCCAGCTAGGATGTCAGCATACAGCCAGCATCAACCTCCATACAGGTTAATGAAGAAGTCTTCAGGTGATTCCAGGCCCTTTGAACTTCCCCAGAAGATGTGGAACAGAGATGAGCTCCTGCTCTGATCCTTGCCAAAATTAGAGATTTGTGAGCAAAATAAATTACTGGTCTTGTTTTCAGCATTAATTTTGGGTGGCTTCTTAGGCAGCAATACATACTAGAAACACTTGTTCATTTTCCCAGTACCCTCTTGAAGATAAGGACAGTGGTCAGTTAACTAATGTATCTGCAGAACCTGGCATATGATAGCTGCTCCGTATGTAATGAATGTGGTTGAAAGAATAAAATATGGTTCCAGCTTCTGAAAAGCAGTTTCAGAGGATGAACTTCACTGAAGAGATGGAGGCTATCTCTGAGTCTTGGGATTTATTTTGAAGAAAATAAGTACCATTGACATGTCTCATGGCAAAAAGTGGGTTTCTGCTTCCAGCACCATTTCACATTCATGGGAGAAGAAGCAATATGCCCAAGCTACACTTGACTAAAGGTTTGTCTCAGTGTCTTTAGCTATAGAACTCAGTTGCCCAGAATGAGGAAAGTTACATTCTCCTATAAAGTCATGGTCTCAGAATGTATGAATGTGAGTCTGAGGAACAGTTTGTAAAATAATCCATTTACTCTAGATAAGAGGGGCAGCCTTAAAAGACTGCATAAAATTTAAGAGTTATGAACTGCTAAGCAAAAGCAGGGCCCTTAATAGCTCCCATAGCTTTGGAGCCTTTCGTTGCTTTCTCGGGATAACTCATAGCTACTGCTTGTCAACTTCCTTCCAAGAACATCACCCCTCCCCTTCTTGGTCTATAAAATCTTGGCTTCTGTTCTTTACTAAAGATTCTTTTCATGAATATGTCAGTGGTTGTGTGTGTGTGTGTGTGCATATGCATGCAAGCACTGGTCGCAGCTTTACAGGTTAACACTTTTGGTAAAACTAGGAAAAGCACCCTCTCCATGCACTATCTAGTCATGCTGTCTTTACAGCACACCCAACAGGCACCTTCTCGGAGGAGAACCGCAATGTCAAGGCTTCAGTCTGGCCAAGCCCAAGCCAGACCTTCATGGATCAGTTGGTTACTGAGTGTCTCTGGGTGTGTCTGAATGCCTCCGGCCTACACTTAGAAATGGCTAAAGGAATCCTGAAGATTTTATATTTGCCAAAAAGTCTGACCAGAAAGAACAAAAGCTGTTGCTAATTGGAATTCACAAGGGTAGCTGTTTAGTGAGTCAGTGCATCACAGGAAAGGAAGTTACATATCCCTCCTGTGAGAAGTATCCTTGGCAGAATTCTATTATTATTTATGACTTAGATTCCAGGATTCACTAAGAAGGGACGGGAGACTGGGTACACACACATGAAAGAAACGACACTGCTTCAGAGCCAAATGTTCAGTCGTCCCAACACCAATCAATATGTAGTTTGATTGCTATAGTTACTGCTAATGCAGTGTAATGTATCTATATATTTTTTTTCAGCTTATTAGGTTCATGAAAATTGAATCAAGTTTTCAGAATTTTATTTTATTTTTCCATAATCAGTTAGAAGATCTGTTCTGGGTCCAATTAATACATTATTTTAATTCCTTCCTCATATATTCAGCAAACATTTGGAATGCCCAAATGTATCAGGCACAGTGTTATCCATCTGAGAAACAAAAATGAGTAGGGCAAAATTCTTGCCCTTAGGGAGTGTGGCGTTTTACGAAAAAGCTAAACTTCTGAGGAGAAATCTTAGGACAATTTTAGAAGCACACAGGATCTTGGCTTATTAGGTATTTCAATAAACCACTGAATGAATAGTATTTATAAGCACATAGTAGGTATACAACAAAAACATTTCTGTAATCACATCAAGCAAATCACAATCTCTTTTGGCCTCTGTTCACTCTCTTCCTGTGTGGCCTTAGGGTGTGGTTCAATTCTTAGCAGTAGCAGTACCCTTTCTGCAAGTTAGTTCATCTATGGATAATGAACAAATAAAACAGAAGTAGAGCTTCTCCACTTGAAGTGTGAGTAAGGGAGGACGCCAGACATCTTCCGATTCGATCTCCCTCTCACACACAGCAACCCTTAAGAAAGCTTTGCAAAAGGCCAAGGATTCCACCAGGCAGTGTCTGAGAACCATGCACTAAGCAAGTGTCCAAAATCCTCTCCAGCTCTGAACGTCTGTGCAGATGACTCTTAGTCACTGCCCTCAGGACTGAGTGACCCTAGACTCCTAACTTGGCTTCTCAGCTCAGTGTGCCAACTTGCAGGCACCACGCCCATTTGCCCCTCCAGACTGTGAGCTCATTTTATGTAGAAAATTGATTTATTCAACCTTGTATCTCCAATTCCTACCATGAGGCTTGGCACTAAATTAGTGACAGGAGTGAACACTGAATGATGAGGACAACTTGGAGTGTCCTGAGGGAAGCCATTATTGGAGTAGGGGACGAGGAGCACATGCTGCTATGGACTGGATGTCTGTGTCCAACCCCACCCTAATTCACAGGTTGAAATCCTAAGCCTCGAGGTCATGGTATTAGGAGGTGGGGCCTCTGGGAGGTAATTAGGTCATGAGGGTGGAGTTCTCCTGAATGGGAATACTGTCCTTATACAAAGGACCCCAGAGAGCTCTGTCACCCTCTTTCTGCCATGGGAGGGTACACCAAAAGGACAGCAGTCTGCAACCTGGCAGAGGCCCTCACCAAAACTTAATCATGCTGGCACCCGGACTGCAAACTTCTAGCCTCCAAAACTGTGAGAAATACATTTCTGTTGTTTATAAGCCACCCAGTCTGTGTTATTTTGTTACAGCAGCACAAATTGCCTAAGACATACACTCTCATCACCACCTAGCTACCCACTTATCTGCACACACACACACACACACACACACACACACGTGTGCACACACATGAGCACACACACACACACTCCTCACCCTTATTCAGGGCAAGAGAGGAGTAGAATGTCCTACTTGACTCTTTCCCTGTCCTAGATAACTTGTGTTCTGGAGCCACTTCCTACACAGTTACTTATTATTATGTTTAAACCCGTAGGAAGCTCACCTATTCTTATTCCATCCTCCTTTTGACCTCCAGCCTTTTTGCCTTCTCTCTTATGCTCTAAGTAGACATTCAGTACATGTTGCTTCTTTCCCCCTATTTGTCCCATGATGGGATCTTCAGACTCAAATCAGCACAGTCAGATCCTCAGAATCTGCTCCAGTGTGTTAATGTCTTTCCTGAAATCAGACACATGGTTCTAGAAACAATTCTACTGATGAGTGTGACTATGAGAAAGTACAGTGGGAGACTTCCCTGGTGGCGCAGTGGTTAAGAATCCGCCTGCCAATGCAGGAGACATGGGTTTGAGCCCTAGTCCGGGAAGATCCCACATGCTGTGGAGCAATCAAGCCCTTGCGCCACAACTACTGAGCCCACGCTCTAGAGCTCACGAGCCACAACTACTGAGCCCATGTGCCACAACTACTGAAGCAGGCGCACCTAGAGTCCATGCTTTGCAACAAGAGAAGCCACCACAATGAGAAGCCTGTGCGCTGCAACGAAGAGTAGCCCCTGCTCGCTGCAACTAGACAAAACCCGTGCGCAGCAAGGAAGACCCAATGCAGCCAAAAATAAACAAATAAATTAATTAATAAAAAAAATCTAATCCTTTTAAAAAAAAAAAGAAAGTACAGCAGGATGGCCATTTCCATCTGATACCAATACTATTATTCAGCAACCATTTTATACAGTTGACTCACATTACTTTTGAAACTGACTTAAATATCCATGTTTTCTTTTCATGAACTAACAAGAAGTAAATTACCCCCATTCTATACTTGTGCATTTTTTAAAGCACAGGTTTAGGACTTTACATTTGTCTTTATTAAAAATCTTTTATTAGTTTGGGGAGATGTTCCAGTCTGCTTTTTTCTTCTTAAAAAACCTTGATTTTGATATTCATTGTACTCAATATCTCTGAAAACATTGAGTAAAGGTATGTACAGATTTCATTCAAGTTATTGATAAAATCAGGGAACAATTAGAGTCCTATGACATACCACTATATACCTCCCTCGAGGGTGCCCTGGTTCATTAACCACTTGTTTAACCAGCAACAGCTCTACTGCATTACCATCTAGGTGACTTTTCTCCATCTTGTCCTCAAGGAAACATTTTAACCTTACTGAAATCAAGATACACTGATTTTAAGGAATTTCTCCTATCAGTGTCAACGCTATCATAATCAGAAACAAGGTTGGTTTAGCATGGCTTGCTCTTAGTAAACCCATGCTGTTTTCTTTGCTATGTGCTTACAAACCATCTGTTTCACCACCCGATGCCAGAGATTGTATATCAAACCCATCGTTTTCATGAATTCGCTTTTTTCTATATTAAAAGTTAGATTTATTGCATGCAGAACTGAATTTTATTTTACTTTTATTAATAAATCATAAGATATTTGAGTAAGACTTTGTATATAATACATTCACAAATAAAAATATATATTAATGTCTTGTCGGGACCTTGATTTTGTCACAAATTGAGAGTTGAGAAAATACAGGGATCTTATGCATATGTTGTCCCCATGGGTCACCAGGCCACTATCTCCATCACTGTGTTTATATAGTGTTTCCCTTGGTGCCCTTCACTGCTCCTCTGTCTGATACTGGTGATAAGCACAATGGCGGAGCCCCAGTCAGCAGGCATACATAGCGGTTTGATGCAAATGATTTAACAATAGGCTGGGAAAGCAAGGTGACATAATGGAAAGAAGTTAACTATACTAAGACAGCACCAGCCAAACAGCAACTATCCTAGTCCAGAGAGGATGCACAATAAATACTACCAGTGAAGATGGAGGAGACAGGAAGCAGCCTATGTTTCTCTCCATCCTTATCCCCAGTAGGTAGTGTTATTATTTCCATACTTCATGGAATGGAACAAAACAAATCCATATCCCTGAACCCATTTTTAATAAATAATAATAATATTTATTATTACCAGTAATAGCCAATAATAGCCAAAGGAAATTTAAGGTAAAATCCAGCTCTCGTACCATTTGTTTTTATAGTTAATGTGTTCTGGATCATGAAGAACCAGAGTAGAGAGGGTGATAGAGAGTTAGGCGATGAACTCATGCTGTGCCTAGAGCTGGCCTGTCTGCCTCATGGCGTTTGTATGCACCCCAACAAACCCATAGGTGTTGGCTTTCCTTTGCATGCCTCACAGTTTTATGTTTCAGGAATTTTATGTACCTTTATGTATGAAGTTGGCCTTCATAAAAGAGGACCCTTAGAGTTTTAATAATTTTTACGTGCTTCGCTGTGCTTCCCACACCCTTCTTGTCTGCGCTCTTTCAAGAAAATCCTAATGCAACTCCATGAAATGAGCTCTCTTCTTTAGTTCAGACTTAATTTATAACATTTCTAGAAAAACCCAACACTGCCTCTTTTCCAGACAGAATATTGCAAAGCCGGTCTCCTCTGTAGAGTCAAACACACAATTATCGCCACACAGGAAACAACTGCAAAGCTGCCCCCAAATTCTTAAGCAAACTGAGGGTTGGGACCGGGAGAAAGAGAAACAAAAGTTGCTTCAATCAGGAAAAATATTTTGAGAAGCATTAGGAAGATGTGAGGAGTCTGGCACAGTAAATTTTGCTTGACTAGAATATTCAGGGAATAGGCTCTGGCTTTGTTCTTGTTGGCTCGCTTTGTTTTAAATCCCCTAATTAAAAAGCTGCTATGCTACTATATAATTCCACTTGCATGTCATTCTGGAAAAGACTAAAGAGCAGAGACGAGAGCACTGGTTTCCAGGGTTAAAGGTGGGAGGAGGGGTTGACTACAGAGGGGCAGCACAGGGTACTCTGGGGGGTGATGGATCGGTTCTGCATCGTAATTTTGGTGATGGTTGCATGACTCTGTGTGTTTTTCAGAATCTATAGAACTGAACACTAAAAAGAGTGAATTCTGAGGTATATAAAAATAAATGAAGCAAGAGTTTAAGTTGCTGTGTGAGGTAGAAGGAAGACTGCTGGATTGGGATTCCGGTGATTTACCTTCCACTTCGGCTAGCTGCATTCCCCTCTCTTGTTATTTTTAATTTCATTCTCATTACTAGAAATTGTTCTGAAATTACTAGATGTGCCTGCCCTAGGAAGTAGAACACGCAGGGGGAGAATTTCAGCCTTCCTTGGCCGGTGTAAATATCTGTGCCACATCCCAGGACACGGAGGGTAACAACCAGTGTGGTACCACAGCCCTTCCCAGCTGAATACTCTCCCTTCCCTGTCCTCCTCTGGTGCTTTGCACCTCCACCAGCCATCATACTTTAATAGATTTTACTAGAGTATTAATGCATTTATTTATTCATGCATTTCATTATAAGCAAAATTAGCAGTTACGTTCTTAGATGCACTGAATGAGTTCAATAATCAGGCTCTTGAGAGAGCAACCCATGGTTGTTTGTGATTAGATTCAGCCACATAGAGATGTCTGTACTGAGCTGTCTTCCTGTGCATATTCTCTGCAGCTCTGAGCTCTGTCTGTGTCTCCTGTAAAAGCACTTATGATAGAGTAGGTGCCTCAAACAGATGGTCCAGAGAAATCCTCATACTGTGACAATCTTTAGCGTACACTTTTAACCCCTGCATTGAGGTGCTCTTTGTAATAACAAATATTTATTGCAATGCTTTTCCAGGTTTGCTAATGATTTGCTCTCAGCATTTCTATATGATTGGTCTCAGGGCATTTTTATGTGTCTCATTTCCAATACCTTCTCTCTTTCATCAATGTTCTCTGTCTTTAGAGTTGGTCTCCTGGACTATCTGATTGTTCTGTGTTTTGCTAGTTTTTCTTATATGATTTTGGGGGTTCAAAAATTTAGCTAAAATTTATACTTTTCAGCCATTTAAGCTTCTTATAGCTTTTAATTATGTAAACTGATACACAATCATTGTGTGGTAGCATACTGGTTGACTATAGATATCAAGTGAAACTTTGCCCAGCAGAACCTTGGGGCGGCATGTCTATGCATTATAAACTACATGTAGAAAGATTGCACTACTTACCACATTTTGTTTGTTTCAGGTGGTACCCAAGTTCCAGAGTTACTGGCAGAGACTGTAGAACTCTGCAAAATGGGGGGAGAAGGCTTCCAGTCAGAAGTTATCTTTGACTCCATCACCACCCTTCACCTACTACTGGGTGTCATGTCTTGTCAGCTCCCTCATTTCTCTGCCATACCCTCTATCCCCACTGCTCCTGCCCTTGAATAGGCCTCCACCCTCTCTATTCCTGGACCATAACTACTGGTCTAAGGAGCTTGGTGCATAGAAAGTACTCAGTCAATATTGGGTGGACGGTTGGGTGGATGGATGGATGATTAGGTGAATGTGAAGGAAGCGGGGGAGAGAAGTAGGGGAGAGAAAAAATGGGAAGAAGAAAAGAAAGAAGGAAATTGTTCTTTTTTATATCACACGAATAGGGTGTTTGCAAATCAGAAGTGACCATGCTGTGAAGCCCATTTAATTTCCTAGCTCTCTAAATGGGAGAATGAAACCAAAGACATAAATTCTCCCCTCCCCCATTCACCATGGAGTCCACTATGCATGTGGAGAGTTGGCATCTGATGACTAATAATACTTTACATTCCACCAGCAAAAAATAGAGAAATAAAACCGAATTCTCACAACTTCCTGGGAAGATGACGAGGCATCCAGTGCCTTTTGCTGACAGGCCCCCTCTAACCCCACACACGGCTGCACACGTCACCATGACCATCAGTAACAGTTGCCTGACTGCCTGTTCTTTCAAACTAGAAAGGCCCACCACATCAACTCCTCGAGAGAGCTAAGTCCTTCTCCTCACTTGCCTGGGAGTCTGAAACCATGGAAGTCAGGCTCACCAAGAGAGAGGCAGCCTGGGCTATACATTGATTAACTAAAGTAACAAGCTGGAAGATAGAAACCCACTCTTAAGACCATCACTCTCCTTTTTTGGTGGAAATCGAATCCTCATATTAAACTGTGTTTATCATATCTCTGTTAACCAAGAACTTTTTTTCTCTAAACTGCTGGTATTTATTTCAGTTGTATGATACTAGAGCGTAATCATGTTTACACAGGTGAATGCTTTGTGGTTTTATTACTTACAGGAAAAAGCCCCATAAAATGAATTCAAGTGTGTATGTGGTGGTGGTGGGGGGGGGGTTATTAGCTCCGGGTCCTGCCTTTGTGACTTTTGCTTGGTGGAGCTTTATACTGTGGTCCAAAATGGACTACTTCCCCTTCCCTGGGTGCAACTCTATGGAAACAAGCTATAACTGGCTTTTTGCCCATAGAAAACCATGTGATTAAAACCAGCTGAGAAGGTGGGGGGGTGTTGAGCAAACTAAGTGAAGGGGATTAGGAGGTACAAACTTCCAGCTATGAAATAAATAAATTATGGGGATGTAATGCACAGCATAGGGCATGTAGTCAATAATATTGTACTAACTTTGTATGATGACAGATGGCTACTAGACTTTTGGTGATCTATTTGTAATGTATGTAAATGTTAAATCACTACGTTGTACACCTGAAACTAATATATTGTCTGTCACCTATACTTTAAAAATTAAAAGGAAAAAAGTAAAAAAAATTAAAAAGAAAAACAAACAAAAAAACAGCTGAGATGGTAAAAAGCCAATCGTCCATGGCAAAGGCTTAGTAGACTCTTCCTAAAGACAGAGAAGCTCTTTCCTACCACCTTCAGCCAAAGTATGTAGTGAATGCCTGCTTCATGGCTCAGGGAGGTGGTGGAGACCCTACAGTCCTGGGCTCAAACATCTCCAGCGATCTGGAGGTTAGGAAGGGGTGAGCAGTGACAGTGTGGTCAAAGATGAAGAGCCAACAGCCTGTACAACTGGCACTACTTAATGCTGTACATTGCATCCCCAGGACTTATTTATAACTGGAAGTTTGTACCTTTTGACCACCTTCACCCATTTTGCCTACCCCCAAAAGCACCTTTGCTAAAACTGAAAACCAATTAAAGAAGGGGGAAGAGACCCTCATTCAAGAATTTGGCTCAGCTGCCATCCCACTAGCATCTGGGATTCAATAGATTAATTTGCCCATTTTGACTGGAAGATGCCTACAGAGAGATGAGGTGTTTAAGTGCTTAAAACGGCAGCTTTTATCGGCATCCACCAGAGATCAGCGGTAGAGAGCCATGCTCTCAGGCTGCACCCATCCTGCTCCTAGAATAAGGATCCTCAGCCAGATTTAAACTCCTCAATGCCAGCTAAGCATGTTATCTCCACTAGTCCCACTGCATTGTAGAAATGTGGAGATAGAAAGCTGGGCAGATGGCTGTCAGCAAGACCCCACCATGCCTTAGCCCTCTATGCCAAGGGATCCTACAGAGAGAGAGTGATGGTTCATTGGATTGAATTATAAAGGAAACTCAGAAAGTTATTTGAAAATGTAAGTGTAACTTCAGTTCACCAGACAGGTCAGTCCATCTTTTTCTTTCCTTTTCTTAATGGACAATTTCAAGAAATAAGGGAATTATATGTTATAGACACATTTGAAGCTCCTTCCAATTTTACTTCCTTCCCCTTGCATTTGGTGTTTATTAATCTTATGTATTTTTTAATACTTTCTCTACATATGAAAGTGTCCACAATCAATAACTAGTATTGTTTCATATGTTCCAAACTTTTTGTAAATGGTAACATGCTGACATTGTATACATCATTCTATAACTTGTTCTTGCACAAATTATGTTTTCTGAGATTTATACATGTTGATAATGCGGTTCTAATTCATTCACTTTCACTGCTTTATAGTATTCCATTGAATGACTTGGCTTACTCATCCATTCTTCTCTTGAGGGACACTTTGATTGTTTTCTATTTTGGATTATCATCATTGCTGTTGCTATGAATATTTTCCAACGTATCATTTTATGCATACATACAAGAGTTTCTCTAGCACGTATGTCCAAAGTGGAATTGCTTTGTAATCTTGACTTTTCATGATACTGTCAAACTCAACCAATTTACACTAACATCAGCAGTAAATGAGAGTTCCTGTTGCTTGACATTTTTGACAACATTGGATATTATTGGTCTTACTAATTTTTCCAATCAGATAAACGTGAAACGATGTCTTCTTGTTGTTTTAGTTAGTATCTCCCTGATTACCAGGGAGGTTGAACATCTTCTCACTATCTATCAGCCATTCAGTTTTCCTCTGCTGGGAATTGCCAAGTCATATCTTAGTTCACTATTATATTGTATCATTACACTGTAACATTTGTCTTTGTTTTAAGTGATTTTTAGTAGTTAAATGTTCTGAATACTAATCTTTTGTCTCTCTTTGAGTTGTAAATGTCTTCCCAGTGTGTGCCTTGCCATTTCACTTGTGTTTTCTAATGTACAAAAGTTTTGTTTGCTTACTTGCTTTTATTTTTTATTTTATTTTTTTTGGCCACACTGTGTGACTTGTGGGATCTTAGTTCCCCGACCAGGGATCAAAGCCAGGTCCACAGCAGTGAATGCCCAAGTCTTAACCACTGCACCACCAGGGAATTCCCACTTACTTGTTTTAATATACTCAGATTTACCTATCTTTTCCTTCATGGTTTAAACTTTATGTAGCTTGTTTAAGAAATCCCTTCTTAGACAAAGTTCATAAAGATATATAGCAGAACATCTAAAATTTTTAAAGTTTTGCTTTTCAAATTTGTCTCTAATCCATCAGAATGTGTTTATTTGTTTATTTAGTTAGTATGTTGAGAGAGTTTTTCTTTTTTCATGTGGTTAACTTAACTAAATGTTCTAAGCACCATTTACTGAAGAGTCCATCTTCCCCCAGTGACATATCACATAAGTCCTCCTATATGCACAGCCCCTGACCTGTTCTCTATTTGCCTATTCCAGCAACAATACCACATTGTCTTATTACTACAGTTTTATAAGGAGTCTTGATATGTAGTAGGGTCCCCACCTTATTCTTTAAAAATTTGTTATTCATGAACCATTGATCTTCCAAATAAATTTTAGAATAAGCTTGTCAAGTCACACACAGAATTCTCAATACACTAAATATTTACTTAGTGTATGTAAACATACATACACTAAAAATGCAATAAGAATTTGATTTGGGTTACATTAAATGTATAGATTTGTGGAGAATTGACAGCTTTAAGAATATAGAGTCCTTTCATCCATGAACACAATGTATCCATCCATTTATAAATGTTTTCTTAATGTTTTTCAACAAAGTATTATACTTCCCTTCATTAAAATCCTGCACATCTTTTTTTTTAGATTTATTCTAGGTTCCTAATGTTTTTGTTGCTACTGTAAGTGGCATCTTTTGTCAAATTGATGTTTGTCCTTTGTTGGTGGCAATGGGAATAAATTTGATTACTATATATTGCCCTTATTTCCAGCTGCCTTCTCTTAGAAGTGTTAATACTCTGTATGTTCTCTTGAAATTTTCTTGTACACAATAACATTGTCTTATATCTTATGCTTTCTTTTCTTACTCTGCTGGCTAAGCCTTGATAAACTGAATGTTTAATAGAAGAGCTGATAGCCAGAAAACATGTTCTGTTCGTGACTATAAAGAGAACATTTGAGATCTGGGGAAATTTTAAATATTACCAAATATCACGAGTATTGCTTTCTCCCCTATTTAATGTTTCAGAATGTATGGAGGGTTTGTTTAGAGCACAATAGCTACACTCTAGTCTTCTCAAAAATCGCTATACACCAACTATTATTACCAGTTTTCAGTATGCCTATTGCTGAGCTCCCCCCACACAAAGAACAAATAAAAATTACACAGATTGTTAATTTTTGGCGAAGTTGGCCAATTTCATATTATCCTCAAATGCCACACTACACAGACTGAAAGGATACATAATCGTAAATCTCAGCAGGCTGAAGTTGAGACATGCCCCTACCCCCTAGAAACTCTAAAACTATTCTGCATTCAAGTTCTGAATTGATTCCCTCTGAGGCCTTTAAAATGTATTTGTTTGCAAAAAACAGAAGTTCATTGTTGGCATTTGGAGGTGGCTTATTAGTGGCTGTGAGAAATCAGGGTTAGAACTTGAGGTAGGAAGAGAAAAGGAAAGTTCTTAAATTTTAGTGCCTTAACCCAGTAAAACTGTCAGTTCTTAATACAAGAAACTACTTTGTTCAAGAAACCCAGTATAGTCATGAGGACCTAGGACCCCAATAGCACTATTCTGGTAGCTATTCCTCATGCTAAGGGTCATCACTTTTCTCTTCCCTACAGCAAGAAGCAAAGAGTAGCAGTTTTAAACCTCACCCCTCTACATCCTATTCAAAGGTTAGGTTACAATTAAAAGTACATTTTAAAATCTACACCTTAAAACATAATTTCAAGTATGCTGCATTTTAAAGACACTTCATTACAAAAGTTAAAACTTGGAAAATTAAAGTAGAACATTTATCAAATCAACAAATAAGCTTTTACTTTTTCAGGATGATTTACTGCAAGATTTAAGACTCCCCTCTTATTTATTGTCTTTACAAAAAAAAAAAGTGAGACTAAACATCAGCCACTGCCACCTGCAAACTAGAGAATAAAGTTGCTCCTACATGGTTGGGAAAATAATTCATCTTACAGAAATTTAACAAACGAGCTATTTTTTAGGTTCTCATTTGCTAAATCGGCAATTCAGAATTTGTGAAGCAGGAGCAATAAGCTGCCGAACCTGAGAGAAGCCTCTAAACGCGCTTGGCTGTAGTTTATTTGTTTTGTGGTGTTTGCTAGTTCGGGTACAAAGTGGCAAAAACGGAAAGACACCACCGCTTCCCCACTCTGCCCAGCTCAGTACAGAAAGCGCGCGCTCAGCGACCAGCAGTTTCGGCGAGGAGATCTCGCCGCTTTAAGCCGCGGGGGACCCTCGGGCCCGCCCACAAGAAGGCGTGGCCGACCCGGTGTCTGCTGGGAGTTGTAGTTCCAGGCCCAAGCGTTTCTGGACCCTTTTCTTTTTACCTCCACCGCGTCCCGCCGCCTACGGACTTCTGAAGCTGCTGTGGATTTAGCCCGAGGCCCAACAGGAGATAAAAGCAGAAGCGATGGGCTCTGTTCAGTGTTTGGCCGCAGCGGCGCGCATGCGCAAGCCGGCCTGCTCCACCCGCACTTCTCCGGGCGCGTTGGGGGGCGGCGGACAGAGGTAGGGCCCTAGGCCAGTTTGAGGTGGTACGTCTTGCGGGAGCGCGGTTGTCAGCAGGGAGATAAGGGGAGGTGTCCGACTGTCTTCTCGCCCTACCTCATCCTGCCTTTCGGGACTCTCCCATCTCCTGCCCTTGTCCAATGTGCAGAATTGCAGCCACACGCACACCCGCCCTCTCCCATCTCTCCTTGGGAAGCCTTTCCCTGCTGTGTTGTGAAATCTGTTAGAGCCTCTCAGCCAAGGCCTTTTAGCCCGCCTGGAATTCAAACTGCCCCCTCCCTGCCAAATCCATGTCATGTGAGGCAGCAAAAGGCTTGCGGCCCAGGCCCCACAAAGCAATGCCCTCAGCAGGTCTCTGAAATTTACAGTCACCCCGTCCTCCTCCTGCAAAACTGGAACCAGCTAGGTGATAATTAGATAGATGGATAGATAGATTACGCTTTTAAGTCTGAACAGGGCTTACATAGCTTCCTTTGCTCTGGAAGGTGACATCAATATAGGAAAAGACACCGAGTGACCCAAGAACTCACGAATGTAGTTGGTGACAAAGCCTCAGGACCACAGCCTCCAGGAGTTCTAAATCCACTGCTTTTTCCACCACTTCACAAATGTCTCACAAACAGCTAAAGGAGGTAACCAGCTGAACCTGATGCAAGTTGCCTTTCCGTATGGTCAAGCTCGGGTTCACCACAGCCTCTCTTAAATTAGCGAGCAGTTGCCCTCCGCGAGTGAACCCTCCAGCAAACATAGGATTTTGCTGAGGGAAATGTTTAAGATTAAACACATACTTTGTGCTGGGCTCTGGAAAGATATACATCACGTTTTAGCTTAAAAGGTGCCCTTCCCCAAAGACAGGTTGAACCATAAAGCACCCTGTATTTCCCAGAGGATAGCATTAGGCATGCTACGTCTTGTTTGTCTGCCTTTCTTGAGAGCCTGCAGCACTGTTTTGTTCACCATGGTGTCTGCGGTGCTAACACATGGTGGTCTCTTGGTAAATGTCCAGTGATTACATGCATGAATCCAGTGTCTGCCATTCAGGTCTGTGCTCAAAGTCTGTTGGCAGAGGTACAGATGTGAGTAGAGACGCAGATTTACACAAAGCTTTTGGGACAGGAAGGAAGAAGCATGTAACTGCCTGGTGAGGCCCCTGAGGCTGCATGGAGGAAGTATCCTCTAAGCTTTGGAATTGCCCCTCATTGACTTAGCAGATGGGAAGTTATCACACCAAAGCCTCTCTGTGAGCTTTGCCTGACAGGGAAAGGGACTGATTGTTTAAGAGCCAACCAGGACAGAAACACAGATGCTACCCTCTTCCAGGTGGTCATCTGGAGAAGCTGTGCTTTCCAGGGACCCTGGCTTTCTTCAGACATCTTTGGAATGCTCTTTGTGGAAATGCCTTTTGAGTTTTACAGCACATTGTTTTGGACCTCCTCAGCACTGGAAGGAACATCTCGTTCCTTCAGGGATTTGATATTTGGGAACAGCCAGAAGTTATTTGGGATGAGAGTCTAGAGGATGAGGAAGACAATCATGCTGCATAACAGTTGCTGAAATTTGGGGGAAGGTGTTTGTTTGTCTGTTTGTTTATAGGAGTTCTCATCCTGGTGTGTGTGGAAGTTTTGAGTGTATGTGTATTTTCCTGAGGGATCATGTCTTTAGCTTTTATCAGATTCTCCAAGGACTCCATGATTTAAAAAAGATGAACAACTACTGCTATAGAGTTATAAGATCACTTCTGTGGCCTGTAAGCTCCTCGGAAGGAGAATCACATGGAAGGAGAGCAGAGGGGGACGTTTCAGCTGCTCCTGTCATTCGATGTGTGGTCTCAGTGGGTTGCAAAGCTCCCGGAGCCTTAGTGTCCCCACATACAAAGTGGAACAATAGCAGCATCCCTGGACTAGACATGTCATGCAAACTTCCCAGGTGACTCCTTCAAATGACAGCCCTGACTTGGATGTGTGTTACTGCTGTTACTGTTGTGCTTGTTCAAGGGAATCATCCTCCTGATGTCAGAACCAGGGATCTAGCGACAACAAACAGGCCAAATCAGAGAGGGAAGTTGGGGGCTCAAAACCCAGCAAGACTTGCTGAGGATAGTACAAATGGTCAGGGAAGGGCTCATCAGGAAGGGGGAGCCTGGGCTTCCCTGGTGGCACAGTGGTTAAGAATCTGCCTGCCAATGCAGGGAACACGGGTTCGAGCCCTGGTCTGGGAAGATCCCACAGGCCGCGGAGCAACTAAGCCCGTGAGCCACAACTACCGAGCCTGCGCGTCTGGAGCCTGTGCTCCGGAATGTGCTCCGCGACAGTAAGAGGCCTGCGCACCGCCATGAAGAGTGGCCCCTGCTCGCCGCAACTGGAGAAAGCCCTCGCACAGAAATGAAGACCCAACACAGCCAAAAATAAATAAATAAATAAATAAAAAGTGTAAGTGTAGCAGTTACATAATAAGAATACAATATATTGAAAAAAAAAAAGAAGAAGAAGGGGGAGCCTGAGAAGAGGGAAGAGGGTGCTGGAGCATCACCCTATCAGGGGCACAATCAGCCCTGATAGGCAGCACAGGAGGCCAGAAACAAGGATTCTGCCTTAAGAGTGAAGGTTCTGGTAGAGAACTCAACCTCCAGAAGGGCCACTTGGAATAAGCAGAATGTAAGCAAGACATTTATTTGGCAGGGACTGAGCTGCAGGTAGCAGGACCCCCATTCTATGAACAGGGTGACCTGAGACTAGGTTAGGAGTCATGGCCCTCAGGATTGGTCCCAAAGCCTGCGCTAAAGACTCTGACTCGGGCTTCCCTGGTGGCGCCGTGGTTGAGAGTCCGCCTGCCGATGCAGGGGACCCGGTTCGTGCCCGGGTCTGGGAAGATGCCACATGCCGCGGAGCGGCTGCGCCATGGCCGCTGAGCCTGCGCGTCCGGAGCCTGTTGCTCCGCAACGGGAGAGGCCACAGCAGAGAGAGGCCCGCGTACCGCAAAAAAAAAAAAAAAAAAAAAAAAAAAAAAAGACTGACTCCAGCTGTGGGAGCAGAGAGCCTGGGGGGTAGCTAGAGCTGGGAAAGCTGAGGAGCGAGTCAGAGTCAGCACAGCCTAGGGCTACTCTTCCCTCCTGCCTTCACTCCCTCTCTCCCTCCCTTCCCCCCTCCTTCCTTCCCTTCTTTCTTCCTAGTCTCTATGAGAGGGAAGAGATTTTTTTAAAAAATACCAGATGATGCTTTCTGACTTTAAGGAGCTTGCAGACTTGAGAGAAAGATTTCCCACTTCGGAGTAAATAGCTAAGTGCTTAGTCGGACAGTAGAAAATAAAAATCCTACAAGGCAAAAAAAGTGAAGTTAGTGTGAGTGTGTCTGGTGGGATGTGGGGGGCAGGGGGAGCGTCCATAGTTATTCCCTGCTTCTCACATTCCACAGAAAGAAGAGAATTTCCAAGTCACTTCCCCGAAATGGAAAAGTATGAAGGAACTCTCCGGCTTCTCCCTGCCCCAAGGGAAGGGGTGACTTACCCGACGGGTGAATCTTCCCCTGCCTTTTCTCTCTCTGTGAATCCTTGTAGAGAAAGCCTGTCCACAGGACACCTGCATTCTGTTCTGCCATGTGAGCGTGGCTAAGCCAGCTTTGAAGGGTTAGCGAAGATGAGCTGAGGGGCATTTCAGGAACCCAGCTGGCTGCAGGTCAGCTTTATCAATAAATAAAGCTGATATTCTGATCTCCAGTGGTCTGCCTCCTAGTCTTATTTCTCAGTCACTTCCAAACTCAGAAGGAGAAAACAGGCATGTTCCTTTTTGGCCTCCCCAGCCGCCAACGCCGGGCAGAGGCTTTGGTATAGGTCAGTCTGCATTGGAGCCTCAGGACCCTTTCTGTCACAGGGCTCTAAAGCCATGTGATCTGGCGGCCTTAGAAACAAGTTTGGTCTCCTAACTTCAAAAAAGTCTGAATCCCCAAGACTGAACCTTGAAGAAGAGAGAGGAGTGAATGGGGGCTATCCCTGCTGTGTTAATTTGTACGGTGGTCAGAGTCAGGGCCAGACACATGGCATGTCTGGAATTAGACACACAGGAAAAGCTGTTCCCACAGGCTTTCACTACTCTCTCCAGTCGTATGTACGTGTGAGCCTTCTGCTTTTGGCTCAAGCTGTTTTCTCTTCTTGGAATTCCTTCTCTCCATTATTTGCACCTATCAAAATCCAAGAAGAGGAAACTTCTTCAGGAGGAATGCTGTTTCTTCCTAATTGAATGCTTTTATCTTTCTGGTCTCCTAACAAGTTCCTTGACATTCCATTCTTCTAGCTGCAGGGCTTCAAAGCCCTCCACAATCTAGCCTCCATCTCCAGTACATCTGGACTCTTGCTTCTCATTCCAGCCTGGTCGTACAGCCTGCCTCAAATACCCTTCTTCCTCTTTACAACTACCTGGCAAAGTCCTTCATCCTCTAATATCCCCTCCACTGTGTTCCCCTCAGACTTCCCTAACCCCAGAAAGAATTAACTGTCCCTTCACCCTCCACCTTCTGATTTCACAATTAACATTGGCACCTAATACACTGGATTGAATTTTTTTGTTTATCCACCTATCACCTGAACTCTATTATGGGTTCCTTTTACCAGAAGGACCATGTTTATTTCATCCCTGAGCCTGGAACTTAACAGATAATAAATGTTAAATAAATGAACGAATGGAGGAATGTTATCGTTTGTTTACATATGTGTCCCTCCCACTTTATTATTAAGTCTTTGAGGTTAGGAATACTGGGTCATTTATCTCTTATTCTTAATAGCTACCTTAGTGCCTGGCTTATAATAGGCACCTAATAAATATCTTTCATTGAATGGATGAATGGATGAGCAAGTAAAGTCTTTTGTAATATCTCCAACCTGATATACCCTTTCCCTCCTTTGAAACCTCAAGCACTTTCTTGTGTTTCTCCTGTGACATTTTCTTTAGCTTGTTCTTATCTCCGTGTCTAATTTCCCCTACTCTGTAGTCAGCTCCTTGAGGGCAGGAGTTGAGTCTTACTTCCCTTGTTGTCCCCTGCCATGTCTACAGCAGTGCCAGGCATATAGTAGGAGCTCAAAGTTGAGCTTTTCTGAGAAAGATAAAAGTACCTGTTATTCAGAGCCCCTGTTCCAGAAACAAGATGCCCAAGTACATGAGCTACACACATTGGGTCATCTAACCCACTACTTCACCTCACACACACTTAGTGTTGCCAACTCCTGGGTGATAAGAAAGCAAAGTTGAAAAGACCATGTTGTTTCAATATTGTGTTAGCTGTAATTCTCTGTACTAGTAGGTGCCCAGTAAATATAATTTTCAGATTAAAAAAGGCTATGAAGCCCATCAAAAATGAATGAGCCCAATGATACAAACGAGCAGTTGAAAGATGGAAATCACATCAGCCGATGGAAAGGCAAATCCGTGCATTCCCCCTCAGAGTAATGGCTTAAAAAGAATTAAAAAGCATGTTTTTCTTCATAAAAGGAAGAGTGCACTGGAAGAATTTCAGCTTCAAAATGTAAAAGTCCCTCTAATTTCGCCATAACTAAATAGAGGAGAGCAATCCTCAAGATTAAAAATGGTTAACAAATGTGGGGATTTTTCATCCATTTGTTTTTTGCGTGGGCCTTCACTCCTCTTCCTTCCTCTTTCCTTTTCTTTTTCCTTTCCTTCTTTTTCTTTCTTTCAACATATTTTTATTGAGAAGTAACTATGTCCTTGATACTAATTCTTCTAAATGCTTTATGTTCATAATCTCTTATAACCCTATGACAACTCTGCGATGTAGGTATTAGTATCGTCACTTAAAATGTGACAAAAGCTCACATAGGCTCACAAAGGCTCAGCTTAGTTGCCTGAGGCTTCACAGCCAGTTGCATAAGTCTTCCCAGGTGCTGGGATCATAATCTGAAGCCAGGTTTCATAAACTCTGAAGCTTATATGTTGTTGCTTAATTCCTACATTATAATGCTTCTCTATACAGTTCAATGGTTCTGTTCTCACATAGCTTACAGACAACTGGAAGACAGAAAATGTAAATCAAGTATAGGGTCAGAGGTTAGCAAAGGATAATACTCGAACACTAAGAAGGCCATCTGTGTCAGGGGGAGAGTAGGAAGATCAGCGATGGCTCCTCAGGGGAGGGGTCATGAATTGAGAGCTGAAGGATGAGTGGGAGTCCACTGGATCAAGCCAGGGGCATCAGAGATACAGCAAGTGAAAAGACCTAAGGGGTGGGAAGCAGCCCAGCACATTCAAGAAACTGTATGTATTTCTTTGGGTAAACATCTTAGTCATTCTGTTTTCAAAGCTGTGTGTGTGTGTGTGTGTGTGTGTGTGTGTGTGTGTGTAACTCACAGTGGCTAATTGTCTTTGCTTTTGTCTAAAAGTGCTGAAGTGTGAGGGTGAGTGGTCATTGGAATGAATTAGGGTTTTCATGCTGATTTCAAATGCTCTTGAGAGGACCAGTGCATTCTGATGTCCAAATGACAGTGAAGTGGCCAATGCTTATGTGCACTATGAAATCAGATAGCTGTGACAGTGCACTAGGACCCTTTAGGGACTAAAAATTCCCAAATGTGAAGACATATTTATTATGCTTTTTAAAAAATTATCATTTATAATTTCCACAGAATATATAAATGTCAATGATTTTATTTCTTATGTCAGTTGTAAAATCTGAAGTCAATTTAAAAAGAAATTATTTCACTGGTCACCCTGAACATTCAAATGATACTAAGATCTAAGGTGGTGGGTCCATGGGGATCCATTCATTACACTATTCTCTCTAATTTTGTATACAGTTGAAATTTTGCATAATAGCTTAAAATTTTTAATAGACTATTTTTTAGAGCAGTTTTATGTTCACAGCAAAACTGAGTTCAGGGTAGGGAGTTCTTTTTTTTCCTTTTTTTTTTTTTTTTTTTGCGGTACACGGGCCTCTCACTGTTGTGGCCTCTCCTGTTGCGGAGCACAGGCTCCAGACGTGCAGGCTCAGCGGCCATGGCTCACGGGCCCAGCCGCTCCGTGGCATGTGGGATCCTCCCGGACCGGGGCACGAACCCGTGTCTCCTGCATCGGCAGGCAGACCCTCAACCACTGTGCCACAAGGGAAGCCCAGGGAGTTCTTATATACTCCTTATTTACCGGCCCCCAAACACAGAGCCTCTCCCACTATCAACATCCTGTACCATAGTTTTTAATCTAATATTTAAATCTGATGTATATCATAGATGCTTTGTTTATTTATCAAATACATAGTATTTCACCATTTGCTTGGCATTTTGCTAGGTCTTAGGGTTATAACAGTGAGCAAAACAGACATAGCCCCTGCCCTTATGTTGTCCATAGTCTAGTGCGAGAAAGAGCCATTAAAGAAATAATTTTATAAAAACTAGTTACAAACTGTGGTGAGGAAAAGCAGAGGATGCTACAAGTATGTGTTCTAGGAGAACTCCCTTACCCGGTGGTCAGGGAAGGCTTTCTCAGAGAAAATCAACAGGTAAACTTATATCTGAAGCATAAGTAGGAGTGGACTGGGTGAAGATGACAGAGGAAAGCATCTTATGCAAACAAAGTAACGTCTTCAAAGATCTTAAGGAAAGAAGGAGCCTGGCATATTTTAGGAGCTGAAAGTTGGTGGACAAGGACAGAGAGATGGGGCTGGAGAGGCAGGTAGAGGCTAGAACACATGGGCACTGCCGGCTCTGTTAAAGTGTGGTCTTTGTCTTTACCCTGAATGATGAGGAACAGGGGATGGGTTTTACATAGGAGAAGACATGAATGGATTTTGTTTTAAATTGAAGGCCCTGACCGCATGGTAAAGAATAGATGGGAGTGGAGTAAGAGTGGAACTGGGGAGACTCGCTGGGAAACTATTGGAATAGACCCAGAAATGATGGTGATGTACTAAAGTGGAGAGACAGAGAAATGCACTGATGCCATATTTATGCGTTAAAGTCAACAAGATTTGGTGTGTGCTTCAAAAAGTTAGGAGGGTGCTGGGTTTCTAGGCTTGCAAAACTGGATAGCTTATGGTGCATTTACAGAGATGGGAGTAGGGGTGAAGAGAAGATCAGGAATTTACAAGGGTTTTATAGCTATTTTTTTCTATTCCAAATAATAACTGCCCTGTGTTAGGCACCGTGCTAAATGATTCACATTCAGTATCACAGAAGTCCTTTTATCTGTCAGTAGGGACTGGCAGCAAGTGGGTTGATTCCCATACTACCACAGCTCAAAGCACCTTAAGAGACTGTATTTACTGTCCTCTGTTATCATGTCAATTGCATGCTGTTTATTACCTATGCACATCCTATTGGCATATGGATATCCGAAGCTCTAAGAATTGTATTGTTTCCAACTCCCTCCCCAATTATTTTCTCATGTGACTCATTGGGAAACTCCTACACCTTTTTTCTTCTCTCAGTACTGTGTCTACTCCATGGTAACTTGCTTAACAGGTTGATCTAGGCCTTTCCCCCTCCCCGACCAGGGTCAGTTTAAAGTGCTCTTGATCAGGGCAGGTGGTCACTGGGCAATCATGTTTGCAAACCGAACATGGTGGAAGTTCACCTTTGATTCATTGTTCCAAATCCTCTATCTCATTGAGCGTTACAGTTCTAGTCCTCCCCGGCCTCACTTCTGTTCCTCCGGCACCGCAGTGACTTGACCACTGTTACAGGGAGCAATCCCCAGGTTCTCACCTTCCATTCCAAAGCCCTTATCAGAACAGACTATGGCGTTATCTCCATCTTCTCCTCAGTCTAGACTGCCTCCTCTATTCTCTGAGGCCCCTCTGTTATTGGTTCTCTTGAGTAGCAACCAAGAGTGTACCAGATGTTTTCATATATGTTGTGCCATTTAATTCCCAGCACTGTTCTCCTTAGTTCTTGTCCCCATGTCTGGCTGATGGTAGTCATCTAACTATTTGTCGGATTAATGAATGAACTGTGTTACTGGAAAAGCAAAGAATGCCTTATCTGGAGGGAGATCAGGCCCTAATTTCTGTTTTTTGAGATGAATTTTAATGTTTTTTAAATTTTCATGAATAACAGCTCATCTGTAATTTATTACTAATTTTAAACTATTAATTCATTTATAGTTTAAATTAATTATAGTTTATAGTCATAAATTATAGTATAATTATAGTATAATTATAGTTTAAATTAATATAGTTTAAATTAATTCATTTATAGTTTATATAATTAATGAATTATATAAAAGTATATTTCATTCTGTATAAATGACTTACTATAAGTATGAACCTGATATTCTCAAGTGAATTATTGTTTAAATCAGAGGTAAGATGATACCAAACACCACTAAAGAGTAACAATTAAAAATGAAAAATTAAAGTTTTCCAAAACATAATGCAGATTTTTGGCTTTGGGTGTCCGCTGAACACAGCTAAATGACTGTTTTACAAGACTTCAGTGCCTCTCCTAGAGTTGCATCGAACGGCATATGTCAGACACTTGGTGCCACTCATTGTTTTGTGCATTGTGGTAGCTCTTTATATTTGTAAAGTGCATGACAATCATATTCATTAGTATTTCTGCACAGCCCTCCTATGAGGTAGCTCGGCATTACTGAAGCCAAGCAGAAAAATAAGTGTGCACTTATCGGGAAGATAGGATCCAAATGAAAGGTCAGTGGACACTAATGCACACTATTCCAAATGGCACAGTTTGCCTGGATACATTTCAGCAGAACTATCAAAAGCTCTCTCCAAATTACTTGAATTTCCAACCCTAGAAGTGAATCCTAATTTTGAAGGAAATAATCTATATAAGATTATTATATTAGATCTTTACTCTAAGTGTTAGGGTTTATGTTACTATTTAAAACTTAAATGCACAGAAGTCTAAGTTTATGAAGACAATGTTTAAATCAGTATTTCAGGTGTAAGAAATCATTTGCATTCTTTACCAGAGCTATTTTCTAAGAGTCAGATTAAAGTAAAAATTAGAAAAGTAAGGATTATTCAATTAAATGGTTTGGGGATAGCCTCAAATGGCCTGGAATTTACCATCTTGAAGATCAAATTTTAGTTAATTAGCCAAAACCATTCACCTATCATCACCTATATTCAGACCAGCACACTCCAAGAATCTGTTCTAATGGAAGGGAGATCTCCAGTCCACAATAGACTGAAAGAAAGATAGGGCAAACGTGAGTAAGTGAAGTGAAATTCTAAGTAGCAGTTAGGGATTGTATTTGCCTGCATGGAACAGAAAGCTGACTGTGAAGGCTTAATCAAATACAGGTCTCCTTCTCTTGTGGGCGCTCGGAATTGTATGCAGGCGCCACAATGCCATCAAGTACTCAGGCTCCCCGTCTGTTTGCTTCACCAGAATCCACACATGGCCTCGGTTTCATGGGTCTGTGCAGGGACCCTACCTCCAGCCTCTCACCCTTGTTTCAGATAAAAAGAAGGAGGAGGAAGAGGAGGAGAAAGAAGAGAAAAGGCACAGCACAGGTATCAAGAAAGCAAGACTTTCCAGTGGCTGCCCAGAAGACTCCCCTGCAGATTCCCAAGTAGCCTCACTGGCCAGAGTCCCCCCCACAACCCCAACCCTGCCCCCAGCGCAGCTGCATGGGAGATAGAGAGTAATGTGTTTGTTTTTTTTTAAAAAAACTGGGCATGCTGCCATCCCAAACAAAACTGATGTTCTGGTAATAACGAAAGAAGGACGAATGGATATGAGACAGGAACTAGCAATATCCACCATGCCAGTTGTTTTCAGTGTGAATTACAGAGACACTTGAGTGTATGATGCAGAGAAGGAACATGCCGAGTGGTGATAAGAACAATTGGAGGAAGATGCTAGAAGGGTTTCGTGGAGGTTACTACCCCTTCAGGCAGCCTCTTGGGGTTGTTATAAGATTTCAAGGTAGAACCATGTATGTAAAGTCCCCTTTATAATTGTGATGAAGGTGGTAAACTTTATGTACAGTGTATTTTAAATTCCCCCAAGTGTGCACAAGGAGCTATATTCAAGAAGGTTCATTCCAGAATTATTTGTAACAGCCAAAAATTTGGAAAAAACCTAAATGTCCATCAACAGAAGAATAAATTTTGGTTTATAAAAGTGTGAAATACTTTACAACAGTTAAAATAAATAAAATTTGACAAAGCTCTGTTGTAAGTATTTGTTATATTATTCATTTTGTTTTTCTGTAAGGGATTGAAATATTTCATAGTTTTATCAATTAGCAAAGTAAAACGAAACTTGGGCAGTGTTTCTCAATATGTGGTCCACAAATGCCCTGCACCAAAATCCCTGAAGGTATATGTTAAAATGCAGATTCCTGGGGGCCCCCTCCCAGGCCTAGTACCAGAAACTCCAGGCGTGGGCCCGGCAGTCTGTATTTCAAAGAAGGACACCACATGGTTCTTAGAGGACCAGTGACACAGGGTTCGGGAGGGGAAACGAGTTTAGTGGAAAACAGAAATGGAGAAGACCTCCGGAGACGTGACCAATGTAGAGCCTGCAGTGGGGCTGAAACCACCATACTTCTCAGAGGTTGAGGTGGAACACATCAACTGCCGCCCCTCGACACAAGCAAGGAGGGGAGTTTAGCGGTAAGCAAGACCAAATAGTTCGGGTTAAACTGTGAGAAATGAAGAAGCCAATTATCAGTGGCTTAAACAAGCATGCCTTGCATTTCCCACTCATGTGGAAGAAGTCCGGGGGCAGTCAGCGCAGAGCGGGTGTAGCTCTCCATGGCACCAGGAACTCAGACTGGTTCTCTGCTGTTGCTCTGCCACGCTCAGCATGTCACACCTGCCTCGTGGCCTGAGGTGACTGTTGAGCTTTAGCCACGATGACTACACTGCAACCAACAAGGAGGAAAGGGAGAAAAAGGGTATATGCCCTCCCTTTAAGGAATCTTCCTGAAAGTAACACAAACCTCTTCTGCTCACCTCCAGAATGTAGTCTCATGGGCATACGCGGCTGGAAGGGGGACTAGGACATGTCTTCATTCCACGGGGCCAGATACCCACTAAAGGCGGGGAGGGGAGGCTCTGTCACAGGGAGAAAGGGGTAGAATGGACATAGGAGAGCCTCCATCAGAGAGCGCCAGGGTTGGGGGCCTAAGGCCCAGCAGAAAAGACTCAGGAAGCTTTTGCGAAGGCTGCAGGATCAGAGCCGTGCTGGTCAGGTGGTTTCTGGGGTAGCTCATAAGGTAGATTCTCGCTTTTCAAAGCTTGGTCCTTGGGCTAGCAGCATCAACATCACCTGGGAGCCTGTCAGAAATACACATTCAGGCCCCACTCCAGCCCTACTGAACCAGAATCTGCATTTTAACATGCTCCCCAGCATTGCGCTAGAAGATCTCAGAGAAGAGAAAGGTCAGAAACTGGGGAGACTTGGAGCACAAGACAGGAACTAGAGGGGAGAGTGTTCTCGGTAGAGTGGTGGCTGAGCTCCTATGCGTGGCAAGCCTGTTACGGAAGTGAATGCAGAGGCAGGCCAGAGAACTGAGGGCTCAGACTTGACTCAGGGATGTGAGTGGAAGAGACTGCCAGCAAAGGGGAATGTGGCCTTGAAAACACACTTTAAAAGAGTCTCAGGGCTTCCCTGGTGGCGCAAGTGGTTGGGAGTCCGCCTGCCAATGCGGGGGACACGGGTTCATGCCCCGGTCTAGGAGGATCCCGCATGCCGCGGAGCGGCTGGGCCCGTGAGCCATGGCCGCTGAGCCTGCGCGTCCGGAGCCTGTGCTCCGCAACGCGAGAGGCCACAACAGTGAGAGGCCCGCATACCACAAAAAAAAAAAAAAAAGAGTCTCAGTGAAATACAGATTCAACTACCCTGTATTGTGCACTAGGCAGCTCTTAATCCTCATAACACCCCTGAGTGGTAGGAACTTCGATTCCCGTTGGAGGTGATGAAATGGAGGTTTAGAGCTGCTGACTTGCCAAGGTCATACAGCTAGACACTTACATGGCTTACAAGAATACTTTGTAGAGATCTGGCCAGTTTCCAAAGCACTGTTATATGCATTATCTAATTTAATCCTCACAATGACTCTGTGAAGAACACAGAAAGTGGTTTTTATTTTAATTTTGCAGCTCAGGGACTCCAGTACTTTCTCGGTCCATTTTTTTTTTTTTTCATTTTTGTTTCCTGATTTTCTTACACATAATTCTAATGAAGAAGGGATGGGAGTGAGGGGGTTCACCAGACCTGATTTTAACTGTGTGAGAGTTAGGCCCCATGATAGGCATATAGTAGACCTTTTAATGTAACTAATATTGTTATTATTATAACGATTGGGTTTGTTCAAGAGGAAAGCAGTATTACAAAAGTAGTTTATTGGAATGAGGAGTACAGAACCAGATATGGAGGGGGAAATTGAAGATCTTGTGTCAGCAACAAGGGAAGGAATTCTAAATAGTGCTACAGAGCAAGGACTCTGGAGCCAGACAAGCCAAGTCCACTTGCCATCCCTGCTACTCATAAGAATGGTGTCGTTGGGCAAATTACTAAACATCCCCTTGCTTCCACTTCCTCATTTTCAAGATTGAGAGAAATAATACTTTATGTGCATAATGGTATGAGGATTAAATGAGATACAGTAAGTAAATAAGCCCAATACTCAAGAAGAAAACAAATATTCAATAACTAGAGCCATTATTAGGTCTGTTTATGGATGGAAGATTCGAATGAGGTGGAAGTTAAAGCAATAGCAGGTTCAAGTGGTACTAAAGTGAGGAATAAAATAAACTACCTTAACTGTTTTGAGTGTTTATCAGTTTATAGACTTCATATCGACTTTAATTTTAAAAAAGGATACTCTCTCTTCCTCAGGCCCACAGTCTTTACACACTGAGTACAATTAATTTGCCTTCTGATGATGCTGCATTCATGACTGATGATTCCAAGTTGCATATTGTTAAATTCCCGTATTTCCCACAAATGTATTTGGTAATTCTGAGTCTAGCAAATGAATATAAAACAAATCATCACAGCTCTTTACCTTAAATGTTCATGAAGCGAAAGAAGTCAAGGGAAAATGCCAACGAACTTTGATTGTCTCATTATGAGAAGCTTTGGCACAGCTTATGAAGGTGACAGATGTTCTGCTTCCTAGAACCTTTTTGTTCCACCCCAGAAATCTATATTTTCCTTTAGTATATTGATTTCTTGTTATAGAGCAGGAATGGCTATTAAATATCTCTATTTGCGAGCTGGGGGTGCCAGAATGTGAGAGGGAAAAAAATGCATCGCTAAAAGAAGAGTTGATGGGGTGGGTGGAGAAGGACTCAAGAGATGGTAGTCTGTATCTGGGAAATTATTTACAATTTGAATGAAGGACAGAGAGACTTGTCAGAGGAAGAAAAGGGGGAGCAAATGTAAAAAGCATCCAATCGCAGGTAAGCCTTTTGATGGATGAGGAACATACTTTAATAGATGAGAAAGCACTTTCCCCAGTGGCCAGCTGACTCACCTCATCTCTCTTTTTGGCTTGTAGCACAGTGGAAAGATTCAGTGTAACAAATTATGGAATATATATAAGATAGTGAACCAGCTGATGCTACTGATTTCTCTTTTGGGGTGACGTTAGATATTCACTACCAAAATATAGCTGGAAATTGGGATGACTGATCATAAACAATGCCCCCCAAATGGTTTCTCAGCAATAGAAATAACATTTCTGTAGTGTATTTATTTCAAAACATGCTCACCTGCAATGTCTCATTTTTATCTTACAAATAACCCTGTGAGTTAAGTGTCATTATCTTCATTTTATACTTGAGAAAACTGAGGTTTAGAGAAAGTAATTAATGGCAGTATCCACACCCGGATCTGTCTTACCATACTACCCTTCTCTGACCTCTCCAATAAGTGTCAGTCTACGGCTACAGTTGCCACCAGGGCTTTGTGTGGGGCGGGGTGGCGGGGGTAGGCATTCCCTAGGTCTCAATAATGTTTTTCCCTCCAAGTCCATTCCATGGCCCTCGACAATTCTCAAAGGCCTTAAGAGCCCACTTGAGGTTGCTTTGGGGGACCTGCAATGAGGGCGGGTGCTAGGAGTGGGACAGAGTAGTGCAGTCCTACCAGCAGCTAAGCTACAGCTTTCCTGGACTTTGGAGGACCCTGTGTCCTTGGTGCCCCCCGGTTCCTCTGCAGCTCACACCTCCTACAGCACTCTCTCACATGTTCCCCTAGAGCCCCTGCGCTGCCCTCCACCCATCCTAAGCATCCCATCCCTCAAAAGGCTCTCTTACTTCTACCGCCTTTGGGACATTTCAGCAGTGTTTGGAGACCACTCACTTATTGCAAATTACCATCTCCTTGAGAGAATTTCCAACATGGGGAACAAACAGCCTGGGGATAGGGGGTCTTCCTTAACCATACCAATACATGCTCCTTCATCCGTGGGCAGAAAGCCTCCAAACTTGAAGCTACTTCTCCACTTTCTTGTCTGATAACTTCCTGGTCTGAGGGAATCTCTTCTATCACCAGTGGTCAATGAGCTTAGAATTGTGCTTACACGCAGAGGAGAGGGAGCAGCCTTGCCTCAGTTTGACAGGGCAAAGTAAAGCCAATTACAGCTAGACAGACTTTGATAGTTCCTTGAATTCCCAAGGGTACCTTATATTTCTTCATTAGCTCAGGCTCTAAATACCAGCTTCTTCAGAATTATTCTGTTTGAGGACTCTTTTGTTCTATACATTGTGTCCCCAAATGTTTAACTCAAATTAATATCCACACAAAGTTTATCAAGGTGTTCCTATATGTAGCAAACTTTGCTGAACTTTTGGGAAAAGGGAGGGTTATGTTACAACACCCAATCAATTTTAAATTCAGTATCAGTCATCCCTATTCTTTATAACGTCTTTGACCACATCCACATTTTAGGATTCAGCCTTCTTCCAGGATCCTAAATCCTCCTCTCTCTTCCCTTTCCATACTATCTCTCCTCCTCAATCCTTGCCTCAGATTGCCTGAGACTCCAAATTCTTCTTGTTCCATTACACAGACAAATCCATTAAGTTCTTTCCAGTCCACTACTTAAAAAACAAAACAAAACTGGCTAAACCCTTAAAGACCACCACTTCAGCCTCATAAATACCTTGCTGAAGATGTGAAATGATCCTTTTTAAGGACTTCATTAAACTATTTGGCCAAAGATTAAAATCATCCTTGCTCGGTGTTTGCATGGGGGTGGGAAACAGGGAGAGGATGGTTACTAAACATACATTATCTCAATAAATTCTCACAGCAATGCTGCAAGGTAGGTCTGATTCTCCTCACTTTATAAATGGGAAAACTGAGGTTCAGAGAAGTTAAGAAATATACCAAACATGATCTAGCTGGGAAGGGATGAGCAGAGTCAAAACTCTGTGGATCTGGCTCAGAATCCCTTGCTGTTATCACTACAGCACATCGCCTCATATATTGTGCCTGGCCTTGGGAATGTAAAGTGTCCCAAGGTGGTGGCAGAGGTCAGAGGAGACAAATAGAGCTCCTCCATGGGCCCTTCTTCTTGGATAACCCCCAGCTCCTGGCTGTCATCTTATGGTAAGTGTCCATGTCTTCATAGATGATGCCCAGATCTAAGCTCAGCCTCCCAGGTGACCTCTGACCATCATATAGGAGAGCAGGACACTTCACTTCATCCTTTACCCTGTATTTCTAGTCACACAACCTGAGGTCCCTTTGAGTTCACATTCATTGCTAATTCATCCTGAGTTTTCAGCCAAGGGAAACCCCTAGAAGAAAGGTCCTCCTTGAGCTCTGGAATCAGTCCCAGGTGAATCCTTGCTTTACTGCTTCCTGTGAGAACTTGGACAACTCACCTCTCTTTTCTAGGCCCCAGTTTCCTTGGCTGCTCAAAAAGAGCCAATAATACTATTTAGGTCCTATTTCTGAAGAGGAGAGAGTGGAAGGTACACAGCAGAGTCCAGAAGAAATTTTATCCTGGCGAAAGAGACTCCCTCTTGTGAGACTACCGGAATCACAACTAACTGCTGAACAATCATCAACAGGAAGACACTGGAACTCACCAAAAAAGATACCCCACATCCAAAGACAAAAGAGAAGCTGCAGTGAGACAGTAGGAGGTGCACAATCACAATAAAATCAAATCCCATAAACACTGGGTGGGTGACTCACAAACTGGAGAAAAATTATACCACAGAAGTCCACCCACTGGAGTGAAGGTTCTGAGCCCCACATCAGTCTTCCCAACCTGAGGTTCTCGCAACAGGAGGAGGAATCCCTAGAGAATCAGACTTTGAAGGCTAGGGGGATTTGATTGCAGGACTTTGACAGGACTGGGGGAAACAGAGACTCCACTCTTGAAGGGCACACACAAAGTAGTGTGCACATCAGGACCCAGAGGAAGGAGCAGTGACCCAATAGGAGACTGAACCAGATCTACCTGCTAGTGTTGGAGGGTCTTCTGCAGAGGTAGGGTGGTTGTGGCTCACCATGAGGACAGGGACACAGGCAGCAGAAGTTCTGGGAAGTACTCCTTGGCGTGAGCCCTCCCAGAGTCCGTCATTAGCCCCACCAAAGAGCCGGGTAGACTCCAATGCTCAGTCACCTCAGGCCAAACAACCAAAAGAGTGGGAACCCAACCCCATCCATCGGCAGACAAGCAGATAAAAGTTTTACTGAGCTCTGCCCACCAGAGGAACACCCAGCTCTACCCACCACCAGTCCCTCCCAACAGGAAGCTTACACAAGCCTCTTAGATAGCTTCATCCAACAGAGGGCAGACAGCAGAAGCAAGAAGAACAACAATTCTGCAGCCTGTGGAACAAAAACCACATTCACAGAAAGATAGACAAAATGAAAAGGCAGAGGACTATGTACCAAATGAAGGAACAAGATAAAACTCAAGACAAACAACTAAATGAAGTGGAGATAGACAACCTTCCAGAAAAAGAATTCAGAGGGCTTCCCTTGTGGCACAGTGGTTGAGAGTCCACCTGCCGATGCAGGGGATGCGGGTTTGTGCCCCGGTCTGGGAGGATCACACATGCCACAGAGCGGCTGGGCCCGTGGGCCATGGCTGCTGGGCCTGTGCGTCCAGAGCCTGTGCTCCGTGGCGGGAGAGGCCACAGCTGTGAGAGGCCCGCATACCACAAAAAAAAAAAAAAAAAAAAAAAAGAATTCAGAATATTGATAGTGAAGATGATCCAGGACCTTGGGAAAAGAATGTAGGCAAAGATCAAGAAGATGCAAGAAATGTTTACCAAAGACCTAGAAGAATTAAAGAAACAGAGATGAACAATACAATAATTGAAATGAAAAATACACTAGAAGGAAACAATAGCAGAATAACTGAGGCAGAAGAACGGAAAAGTGACCTGGAAGACAGAATGTTGGAATTCACTGCCGTGGAACAGAATAAAGAAAAAAGAATGAAAAGAAATGAAGACAGCCTAAGAGACCTCTGGGACAACATTAAATGCAACAACGTTCGCATTATAGGGGTCCCAGAAGGAGAAGGAAGAGAGAAAGGACCCGAGAAAATATTTGAAGAGATTATAGTCAAAAACTTCCCTCACATGGGAAAGGAAATAGCCACCCAAGTCCAGGAAGCACAGAGAGTCCCAGGCAGGATAAACCCAAAGAGAAACACGCTGAGACACACAGTAATCAACTTGACAAAAAATAAAGACAAAGAAAGATTATTGAAAGCAACAAGGGAAAAATGACAAATAACATACAAGGGAACTCCCATAAGGTTAACAGCTGATTTCTCAGCAGAAACTCTACAAGCCAGAAGGGAGTGGCATGATATACTTAAACTGATGAAAGGGAAGAACATACAACCAAGATTACTCTACCCAGCAAGGATCTCATTCAGATTCGATGGAGAAATCAAAAGCTTTACAGACAAGCAAAAGCTAAGAGAATTCAGCACCACCAAACCAGCTCTACAACAAATGCTAAAGGAACTTTTCTAAGTGGGAAACACAAGAGAAGAAAAGGACCTACAAAAACAAAGCCAAAACAATTAAGAAAATGGTAATAGGAACATACATATTGATAACTACCTTAAACGTGAATGGATTAAATGCTCCAATCAAAAGACACAGGCTTGCTGAATGGATACAAAAACAAGACCCATATATATGGGATCTACAAGAGACCCACTTCAGGCCTAGGGACACATACAGACTGAAAGTGAGGGGAGGGAAAAAGATATTCGATGCAAATGGAAATCAGAAGAAAGCTGGAGTAGCAATACTGATATCAGATAAAATAGACTTTAATATAAAGAATGTTACAAGAGATAAGGAAGGACACTAAAAAATGATCAAGGGATCAATCCAAGAAGAAGATAGAACAATTATAAATATATATGCACCAACATAGGAGCACCTCAATACATAAGGCAATTGCTAACAGCATAAAAGAGAAAATCAACAGTAACACAATACTAGTGTTATTATTATATAATAATAATAAGACCTCACACCAATAGACAGATTATCCAGACAGAAAATTAATAAGGAAACACGAGCTTTAAATGACACAATAGACCACATAGATTTAATTGATATTTATAGGACATTCCATCCAAAAACAGCAGATTACACTTTCTTCTCAAGTGCACACGGAACATTCTCAAGGATAGATCACATCTTCGGTCACTAATCAACCCTCAGTAAATTTAAGAAAACTGAAATCATATCAAACGTCTTTTCCGATCACAACGCTATGAGATTAGAAATCAATTACACGGAAAAAAACGTAAAAAACACAAACACATGGAGGCTAAACAATACGTTACTAAATAACCAAGAGATCACTGAAGAAATCAAAGAGGAAATAAAAAAATACCTAGAGACAAATGACAATGAAAACACGACGATCCAAAATTTATGGGATGCAGCAAAAGCAGTTCTAAGAGGGAAGCTTATAGCAATACAATCCTACCAAAGAAACAAGAAAAATCTCACATAAACAATCTAATCTTAAACCTAAAGGAACTAGAGAAAGAAAAAACAAAACCCAAAGTTAGTAGAAGGAATGAAATCATAAAGATCAGAGCAGAAATAAATGAAATAGAAACAAAGAAAACAATAGCAAAGATCAATAAAACTAGAAGCTGGTTCTTTAAACAAAATTGATAAACCTCATCAAGAAAAAGAGGGAGAGGACTCAAATCAGTAAAATTAGATATGAAAAACGAGAAGTTACAACGGACACCGCAGAAATAAAAAGCATCATAAGAGACTACTACAAACAGCTCTATGCCAATAAAATGGACAACCTGGAAGAAATGGACAAATTCTTAGAAAGGTATAATCTTCCAAGACTGAACCAGGAAGAAATAGAAAATATGAACAGACCAATCACAAGTAATGAAATTGAAACTGTGGTTAAAAATCTTCCAACAAACAAAAGTCCAGGACCAGATGGCTTCACAGGTGAATTCTACCAAACATTTAGACAAGAGCTAACACCCATCCTTCTCAAACTTTGCCAAAAAATGGCAGAGGAAGGAACACTCCCAAACTCATTCTATGAGGCCACTATCACCCTGATACCAAAACCAGACAGATATACTACAAAAAAAAAAAATTACAGACCAATATCACTGATGAATATAGATGCAGAAATCCTCAACAAAATACTAGCAAACAGAATCCAACAACACATTAAAAGGATCACCACATTCAAGTGGGATCTATCCCAGGAATGCAAGGATTCTTCAATATATGCAAATCAATCAAGGTGGTACACCATATTAACAAATTGAAGGATAAAAACCATATGATCATCTCAATAGATGCAGAAAAAGCTTTTGACAAAATTCAACACCCATTTATGATAAAAACTCTCTAGAAAGTGGGCACAGAGGGAACCTACCTCAACATAATAAAGGCCATATATGACAAACCCACAGCAAACATCATTCTCAATGGTGAAAAACTGAAAACATTTCCTCTACGATCAGGAACAAGACAAAGATGTCCACTCTCGCCACAATAATTCAACAGAGTTTTGGAAGTCCTAGCCACGGCAATCAGAGAAGAAAAAGAGATAAAAGGAATACAAACTGGAAAAGAAGAAGTAAAACGGTCCCTGTTTGCAGATGACATGATACTATACATAGAGAATCCTAACGATGCCACCAGAAAACTACTAGAGCTAATCAATGAATTTGGTAAAGCTGCAGGATACAAAATTAATGTACAGAAATCTGTTGCATTCCTAAACACTAACAATGAAAGATCAGAAAAAGAAATTAAGGAAACAATCCCATTCACCATTGTAACAAAAGAATAAAATACCTAGGAATAAACCTACCTAAGGAGGTAAAAGACCTGTACTCAGAAAACTATCAGACACTGATGAAAGAAATCAAAGATGACACAAACAGATGGAGAGATACACCATGTTCTTGGATTGGAAGAATCAATATTGTGAAAATGACTATTCTAACCAAAGCAATCTACAGATTCAATGCAATCCCTATCAAATTACCAACGGCATTTTTTACAGTACTAGAACAAGAAATCTTAAAATTTGTATGGAGACACAAAAGACCACGAATAGCCAAAGCAGTCTTGAAGGAAAAAAATGGAGCTGGAGGAATCAGACACCCTGACTTCAGATCATACTACAAAGCTACAGTGATCAAGACAATATGATACTGGCACAGAAACAGAAATATAGATCAATGTAACAGAATAGAAAGCCCAGAGATAAACCCACACACCTATGGTCTACTAATCTATGACAAAGGAGGCAAGGATATACAATGGAGAAAAGACAGTCTCTTCAATAAGCGGTACTGGGAAAACTGGACAGCTATGTGTAAAAGAATGAAATTAGAACAGTCCCTAACACCATACACAAAAATAAACTCAAAGTGGATTAAAGACCTAAATATAAGACTGGGCAGTATAAAACTCTTAGAGTAAAACATAGGAAGAACACTCTTTGACATAAATCACAGCAAGATCTTTTTTGATCCACCTCCTAGAGTAATGGAAATAAAAACAAAAATAAACAAATGGGACCTAATTAAACTTGCAAGCTTTTGCACAGCAAAGGAAACTATAAACCAAATGAAAAGACAACCCTCAGAATGGGAGAAAATATTTGCAAATGAATCAAAGGACAAAGGATTAATCTCCAAAATATATAAACAGCTCATGCAGCTCAATATTAAAAAAACAAACAAGCCTATCAAAAAATGGGCAGAAGATCTAAACAGACATTCCTCCAAAGAAGACATACAGATAGTCAAGAGGCACATGAAAAGCTGCTCAACATCACTAATTATTGGAGAAATGCAAATCAAAACTACAATGAGATATCATCTCACACCAGTCAGAATGGGCACCATCAGAAAATCTACAAACAACAAATGCTGGAGAGGGTGTGGAGAAAAGGGAACCTCTTGCACTGTTGGTGGGAATGTAAATTGACACAGCCACTATGGAGAACAGTATGGAGGTTCCTTAAAAAACTAAAAATAGAATTAGCATATGATCCAGCAATCCCACTACCGGGCATATATCCAGAGAAAACCATAATTCAAAAAGACACATGCACCCCAATGTTCATTGCAGCACTATTTACAATAGCCAGGTCATGGAAGCAACATAAATGCCCATGGACAGAAAAATGGATAAAGAAGATGTGGTACATATATACAATGGAATATTACTCAGCCATAAAAGGAACGAAATTGGGTCATTTGTAGAGATGTGGATGGACCTAGAGACTGTCATATAGAGTGAAGTAAGTCAGAAAGAGAAAAACACATATCGTATATTAATGCATATATGTGGAATCTAGAAAAATCGTACAGATGAACTGGTTTGCAAGGCAGAAATAGAGACACAGATGTAGAGAACAAATGTATGGACACCAAGGGGGGAAAGTTGGGTGGGGGTATGGGATGAATTGCGAGATTGAGATTCACATATATACACTAATATGTATAAAATAGATAACTAATAAGAACCTGCTGTATAAAAAAAAATCCAATACAAGGACACATGAATATTACCATTATATGGAACCTTATTTTATATTTTGTCTTCAGAATAAAATCTTATCAATTTGAAAAAAATAATATTATTTACCTTATAAGGATGTTAAAAGAATTAAATGAATTCATGCATGAAGGTGCTAATGCAGTACCTGGAACATTGTAAAGTTCAATAAATATCATCTACAATAATAATAATTATAAATGCCCATCCTCTGCCCACCTCCAGACAAATCTGTTCTCTCCACTTCTGCATGCTCCCACCTCCATGATCGCCTGAGTACACACACACACACACACACACACACACACACACACACACACACACACACACACCAACCCATTATTGGAAGGCACTCTCCTCAAACAGAAGGCCTGGTCTTAGAAACCCTAGATTTCGTTTTATCACAATGTAGTTGTGTGACCTTGGGCCAGATGTTCAACCTCTCTTAGCCCCCATTTCTTCCTTTGCAAAATGGAAACCATTATTTTGCACTCACCTCACAGCATTTTCATAGGGATTACATATGGTAGAAATGTAAAGAAGCTCTGTATTTATTGCTTCTTTATTTCCATCCTCCACATAAAGTATGTCAGTAAATGTTTTAACTAAGTGCTGGACTTTATGCTCTCTGTTAAAATGTATAGACTCATTTAGGATTTATCAGATTAACATTGTTCTAAATGGTTTCTCTATGTTCAGCCTTCACATTTTTTCCTCACGTGATATATTTATCTGCTCATGAGTTTTATTTAAAAATCTATTCATATTAAAATGAAAGCATAAGACCCCTATCCCTGCAAGTCACGAATTTTCTTTTACTCATTAAGAGAATAAACTAGCTGCATTGCTGGAGGCAATGGCAGAGTCAAAGAAATATAATTTGGGGTAGGTGCCCTCATGTCTATTAGTACATTGGGAAAATGATCTAATATACTTAACCTTAAATGTAATGTGTTGAGACAGTTACACAACCTTTCAAGGAAACCTAGAAAACCTCGAAATGTCCAGTCACGGAACAACGTTGTAACTCTGATGGTAATTCTCTTTAACAGCATTGCCTGCTAGCCCTGTCTGAAATGGAGAAGACATAACATTATGAAATTGAAAATCTTAGGATTCGTTACCTAAACTTTAATGTTGAAGGGCCTGGGGGATCATCCGTACTAACTCCTACATCTTACACGTGAAGATACCCATCCTGGAGAGGGAACCGGGCTTATCCTAAATCACTCTGGTCGATGGTTGGGTTTGTGGCTGTACTGCAGGAACCAGAGGAAGGAAGACGGGAACAGGCCACAGGAAGAAGAGGGATGTTTTTTGCACGCATCTGGTTCTTATTCCGTGTATTAGATCGTGTTCCCTGCCCCTAAATCGGTGGCATGTCAGGAGAGGCAAGGACCCTAAAGCAGAAGAGATAACAAGAACTCCTGAAAACCGTCGTTGGGATTGTGTGACTGGGAACTGAAAACCTCGCCAGATGATTTAAAGCGTTTCTGCGACTGCTGCGTCTGAAGACGAGGAAGTCTTTCCCTCCCCCAGCGCTGCTCACGCCCCGCCCGGTGCCCGGCAGTAACCCCGAGGCGCGCGGCAGCCTCGGCTATCTTCAACGTAGCCATTTGAAAAGCGAAGAAAAAACAAACAAACAAAAAAACCCCGAGAATGTGCTCCTTTTCACTTCAAACCTGTCGTTAGGTCCGTGCCCCTCCCTGGCAGAAATGGGAACTTTCACTTTGTGCCCACGTGGCTTTTCCGCGGGCGTGTGCTCCATTCAAAGGCCGGGGCTCCTTTCCTAACCGCGTTTTGTGGAAAACGATGTGCCTAGAGGCCAGAGCTGAATCGCCGCCAGCTGTGGAAGAAGGCGGAACGTGAAGACAACAGATAGAAGGGATGAGAAGTTATGCGGTGTCCGAGGCAAAGGGATGCCCGGGGGTGACGGCTCAGGGGGCCTCGGTCGCACCGCCGGCCTGAGATTGTGCCCAGCCCCGACAGACCTCGAAATTAGGGCACATCCACAAAGCCCACACCCTTCATTTCAGAGGGGAACCGAAACCACCAAAAAATAGACATTCTGGCCGCCCAGCGGCGGCTGGGAGCGAGCTGAGCGCAGGCGCACTGGGCTCCGCGTCTGCCCTCGAGTTACCCCGCGCAGCTCGCCGGCCGAACTAGGTGAAAGGTAACTAGCAGGCGCTGATCCTGGCGGCGGCCCAGGCGCGCGTGCGCGGGCTCGGGGGCTGGTTCCCTTCTTTGCAAGTTTCTCCAAGTCTGCATTTCTTCGAGCTGCGGATGTGGCAGGGGGCAGGGCAGGAGTCGATGGGGCGGCGGGGGCGTCAAGCAGACTTGGAAAATGCTTGTCACTCAGTCCTCCGTGGGGAAATGAGGTCAAGGAATGGTGCGGGGGAGAGAACCACCGCCTGAGCGCCATTTATGTACCCGACACGGTGCTGGGCATGCCACGGCGTTATTTTCAATCTTGCATTCGAACAGACAAGGTGGCCTCCCATTTACAAAAGAGGAAACTGAGCCACAGCGAGTTCATGTATTATAATTTGCTCAAGGTCATCCAATCAATAGAGGGCAGTTTCTACAAATGGTCCCTGGTTTGAGGTGGGGGTTTTTTGGCCGTAGTGCTAATAACCCACATGTGTAGAGCATTTTACAAGGCACCCTCCTGGCTCCATCCTTACCTGAAACCTGTGAAACTAGCGTTACTATTTCCCTTTTGCAGATGGGGAAACTGAGACTCAAGAAAGTTGTACTGTGATCACAGAGAGACCAGCAGATTTGAGATCTTGTGCCCCATTTTTGAGGGATAAAAAGCTCAAAGCTCAAGGTCAGGTTCCCGCATCCCCTGTCCCACAGACCTTCAAGCTCTATGGGATGAGTGGCCCAGCCATGAGGAAGAGAAAGATGTTCTCATCATTGGAAGTTTCCGTTGATTGCAGGTTTCCATTACAGAAGTACAAAGTGACAACCCCTTCTAGGAGATAGTTGTCTTGTTAGCTCACTGAGGGCAAGGACAGAGTGCACTGCTCATGGTTTGTTAAATATGGTGTTTACTGGGTGAGTTTATAACTGAATGAACACATTTTCAATCCCAGACTAGCCCAGAAGGAAGCTGCAATTGTGTCTGCCAGTAGGTGAAGTGACTTCTTTCTTGTGACTTTTCCCAGATGAGGACACTTCCATTCATAAGGCACACATACTGAGCACCCACACTGCGGTGCACACAGATGGAAAACAGGATGGGAGCTTCAAAGGGCAGGAATGCCTTGCTTTCCTGAAAATTCCATTCTGAGTCCTAGACATCGGGGAGTTGGCCCACCTCCATGCATGTGGAAGGCATAGGGTTTCCTGTGAGGCAAAAAATGCATCTCCCAGGGAGGGGCAGGGGACCAAATACACTCCTCCTGTCCCTACCTGCCCCTCAGTGCCCCAACTGTTCCTCAGAATCACAAAAACAAAAGCAGCTCAGCTCTTCTCCTGAAGAGGTCTGGGAAACAGGCAACTACCGAAAGGGAAATGCAAGGGGAGCAGAAAAGGCTGCAGATCTGCCAGTCAGCCCCCTCCCACACTCATCTCTTTCCAAGAACCCCCTTCCTCGAGTGCTCAGTCAGGGAATTGGAATGTCACTGCCTTGTGCTCCAAGACTGTGTTGCTGCTCAGGCTGATAAAGACAAAGGCTGTGACTGGACTGTCTTTTGCCCTAACATAACCCTGCCTCACAGCCTCTCTGAGGTGACTAGGGGAGATCATGTGCTGCCCGATGTTGTCAAGATGCCTCCGAGCCGCCTGCTTGGTGGTGTTGGCAGGAAGAAAGCTGCTTGGGGACTGACATCATCATCTCATGTGCTGAGAACTTTGGCCACAGTGAGCCCTTTGCCAGAATAGACACTTCTGCTTGAATTCCCATATGATCCTCCACAGCCCTATGCAGTAAGTGGTGTAATCCTCATTTTGCAGAGGATAAAACCAAGACTACTGAGACGGTAAGTGGTTTCCCCACATCATACAGTCAGTAAAAGGCATGGCTGAAACTCAACTCCTTTCACTACTGTGTGCATTTGGACCTAACCACCCCCCTCTCCCCACTGCCATCTCCATGGGGCAGGTACTTGGAGCTGGTTGGGAAAACTGCCGCTAAATTTCTCATTTTCTTCCCTAATTATCCCAGAGATAGTTCAATAAAAATGTAGAACAAATGAAAATTCATGCCTTATACACAGTTAATAATAAGTGACTTCAAGGAATGAATGAATGGATGAAGGAAGGTGGAGGATGAGATGGGATGAAGTGCCTAGAATTGTACCTGGCACATGGTAGACAATAAATATTTACAAAATGAATTAATAAAGGAGGAAAAATAAAGTATAAGGAATGGAAGAATTTCAATGTGAGGTGCAAATATTTTAGGAAAAAGATTTCCCAGCCTTAAGCACACAGATGAGGTTTATAGTCCCGTTGGAATTGGAAATTCTTCGTTTTGAATCATTGGTGAAAGGTTTACTGGCCCCAGAAGGTTAGCAGTAGGCATACAGAAAATGGATGCAGTCAAGCCCTGGTCCACAACCCCCTTCCTATTGAATCGCCTCTCATGGTGCTTCTTGGGTGTGATTTGTGCAGCTGGCTTCTATCAATAGGAAAGCCCTTTCATTCCATTCAGTAAGGGATAGGACTCTTTATGAAGCATTACAAAGTGCATGAGATATGGTCCTTGTTCCCAAGTGGGGAAAACATGAGATTTGGAGTCAAACGTCCCAGGTTTGAGTCCTCCCTCTTACTGGGGTGTGTATTTCAGCACATTATTTAACCTCAGCAATCCTTGGTTTTCCCATATGTAAAATGGGTGCAAAATTAGCTCACAGGGTAATTTTAAAGATAGCAAAAAAATGTAATAATATATATTTTAAAAGGAGGGATGGATAAATGGCAAATGCTATTGGGCAAAGGGTATTAATTTTATTTTATTCAGAGAGAATACGGGGCATGTCGTCCCAGGCACCAAGCCTAACCCTCTCAAGGGAAGGGGAATCGAGAGCTATATACTTGAAACCTAAGAATGATTACTGGCTGGAGGGTTTCCAGGCAGCACAGAGCATGGAGGAGCAGAGTTGTCCTGCCCAGAAATAGTAGAGGAGCTAGGCAAGTGCCTCCTGTGTATTGTGCCTGAGACTTGGGCCTATCTCTTCCCTACTGAGCTATGGATATGTCACTTGGATCCAGGGGCTGTAGGAGGAAGAAGCCTCCCAGAGCAGCTGAACCCATGAGAACACTGCTGTCTCACGGTGCTCACTGTGCCACTGCCCTGCTCAGGTCAGCCTGAATTCATTACAGCCAGCATTTATTGAGCCTTTACTAGATGCCAGACCCTGAAAATTCAGAGCAGGCCTGACACAAATATGGAGTTTATAAACATAGAAATGACCTGAATGTTTAAAAGGGGAGAATCCTAGCATACAGTGGAATGAGAAATTCCCAAGGAGGTGGCCTTTGGCAAAGATGTGAGGGATGGAGCCTATTTTGCCTGGATAGGAAAAAACAAAATGGGTTTATACCTTTTGGCAAAAAAAAAAAACAATGAAACAAACTAAAGAAACCAAGGTAGACTCCTACTTTGCTCATACCAAATGCTTTCTTTGATTTATCTAGATTATTATTATCTAGAGGATTAGAAAGGAAGGAAACACTAGGAAATGCATCTTGGTCATCTTGGAAGTAGAGTAGCAGCTAAGGTTTTATGGCTCAGGTTTGACTTGTTTACCAGCTCTGTGGCCTTGGCTAGTCACCTCCCCTCTATGCCTGTTTCCTTGTCTATAAAATGAGCTTCTTTCTCCTTCCTGGAAGGTCAGAGCTCAAGAGGGCTGAGCTCATATATTTGCATTTAGCCACCCAGCCCTCTTAAAATTATAGGCCCAAGCAAGATTTCCAAACATCCTCTTAGACTTAGAAATGTCTGCTTTCTTCCTTCTTATCCACCGAAAATGTTGTGCAAGTGTTGACCCCTTGGGAACCAAGCAACTCTGTTAATTATGTATAACCCTATTCTGTCTAAAGACTGTAATTACCCTTCTGTGTCGATGTCTCGCCTTGAGACTTCCACTGCTCCCTTGAGACAGAGTAACCTGTCAGAGCCCAGCCTCCTTAGGATGAAGATGCAGAAGGGCTGGGATCTTAAAATCTGTTCACGGAGAACAAACTCTGATCCCCTTGGAAAGCTGTTGTAAATAATTAGTGTGAGCCCCATTTCTTTCCCTGGCCTCATGGCAATTCCAAGAGCAACAATACAGAGGAAAGCCAAGTCTCTAAGTCATTTCCTGAATAATCCAAAATGCTCAGGTGTCAAGGAATTTCCCCACACAGCATCCAAGTCTAACCTGTTCTGGTCTTTGTCCCATTTCACACTTGAATACACTTAGTGGGTACACAGAAAATTTTCATTCCCAAAGCTGTTGGTTTCTTTCCAGAGTTGATTGTCACTGGGAAAAAACTGTCAAGGCTATAAAAAAGAAACAGGAAGTTTTAATCCAAGCTAAACCCATCTCTGTGGCTTAATGTACCTTTGTGGGAACCAGTAGTCAGTCATTTTGAGAGCTTAGAAGGGAAACTAGATGACTGGGGTCCAACCCTGTTTCTACCTCTAACACAACATGCAGCCTTAGCTAAGTCATTTCCTTTCTCTGAGCCTCAGTTTCTATACCTGTAAACTTAGAGTTTTGGATTAATCAATCTTTAGGTTTCTTTCTAATTATCAGTCACCTCTGGTATGTGTTTGGAGTTACGCTAACTGCTGCCAAAACAGGGAGCGTTTTGAAACTAGAAGCCAATATTTCAGAAACCTCAGAAAAAGAAAACCTGTAAAACAATGACATTTGGGGCAGAGGAGATGAAGAGGCATTTTTCCAAAGACAACACACAGATTGCCAAGAGATGCATGTAAAGGTACTCAATGTCACTAATTATTAGGGAAATTCAAATCAAAACCACAATGAAATATCACCTCACACCTGTCAGAATGGCTGTTTTCAAAAAGGCAAAAAATAACAAGTGTTGGTGAGTTTGTGGAGAAAGGGGAACCCTTATACACTGTTAGTAGAAATGTAAATTGGTGCAGCCATTATGGAAAACAGTATGGAGATGCCTCAAAAAATTAAGAATAGAACTACCCACTTCTAGGTATTTATCCAAAGAGTACAAAAACACTAATTTGAAAAGATATATTCACCCCTATGTTCATCACAGCATTATTTACCAAAGCGAAGAAATGGAAACAACCTAAGTGCCCATCAACAGTTGAACGGATAAAGAAGATGTGATACATATCTACAAAAGAATACTACTAAGTCATAAACAGAGATGAAAACTTGCCATTTGCAATATGGATGAAACTAGAGGGTATTATGCTTAGTGAAATAAGTCAGATGGAGAAAGACAAATACCATATGATTTCACCCATATGTGGAATATAAAAAACAAACATATCCAAAATAAATGAACAAACCAAACCAAACAAAAACACACAGATACAAAGAACAGAGTAGTGGTTACCAGAGGGGAAGGTGTGTGGGGACAGGGAATGGGTAAAGGGAATCAACTGAATGGTGACAGATGGAAACTAAATTTTTGGTGGTGAGCACATTGTAGTGTACACAGAAGTAGAAATAGAAGGTTGTACACATGAAACATAATGTTATAAACCAACGTTACCTCAAAATAAAATAAATTTTTTTAAAAAACACTGACATTTGTCAAAATTCAAGCACAATCACCAACCGCAATCCATTAACGAAGTCCAAATCAGGAAAATATGTACTTGAGCACAATGAAAGTGTTACTTAGTTCTTTGCCAAAAGTTGAACTAAATTTAACTCGTTTTTTCTTTTGCTAAATTTATTTTATTTATTTTGCTGTGTGTTGAGTATATTTTTTAAAGGAAGCAAGCACATTTTATTAGAAGATAATACTGTGCCAACCTTTATTATTTAGGGGAAACAATGAATTTATTTGCTTACCTTCCTGCACATATATGTATATTAGATAAGGAGTAAGGAATTTTAGGATCAATAGCTAGGAAGAACAATGAGTATATTTACAAATTAATTCTTTTATGTGAATAAAACTAGGAAGTGGTTGAGTTGGTGTATTGGACACTGTTGGTGCCCTGTTGGTGCCTGGCTATCCCCCAACTGCGGTGCATGTTCACTGCTAATGACTCACTACGGTTCCTGTCTCCAGAAATTGCCCTCTGCAGCACAGGAGCTGACTCTCCTAGGAGGTTATGTTCCCCTCACCCTCAGCCTGCAGCCCCAAAACTGATTGATGAGGGGTTAAAATATCCAGCACCTCACCTCAGGATGGGACCAACTCTGTGGTGCGATTTATGCTCCAGAGCTCCCCTTGGGTCAGGCCAAGGCTAGACTTTACCTGAAGTGACATCTTTACCTGACTGCTTGCTTGTCCCATCCTGCTTCCTCATTCCCTTACAGACAGGGTGGTGAGCATGCCCTCAATAAGTCCCTCACACCAAAAACCCTGTCTCAGGCTCTGCTTCTAGAACACTTGACTTAAGATAAGGATGTGATATTATTATGAGTGACCAGTAATGAAAACTGCGTTTAAATTTTTTCATTCATTCATTTATCCCATCAGTATTTGTTGAATTACTTAGGATGGGTCAGACACCATTTCAGATACTGGAGATACTTATAACGGGCAAGATAGACATAGCCTCTGCAGTAAACAGCAACAAATTGCTGTTTATTTTATAGTGGAAAGACACATCATGATAAATGAAACAAAATAATCATATTTTTAAATAAACAAGATATTTAGGATTATTATATTTTTATTATAATTTTTTTAAATAAACTGTTTCTGGATCATGTGCTATGATCATTAAATAAATGTTTAAAATTTGAGTATGTATCTTTTCTGTATAAGCCTTTGACTCAATGATTCTATATCAAGGAATTCACTGTACAGATATGCCTGTACCTGTGCTTAAAGACACATAGACAAGGCTGTTTATGGTAGCATTGTTTGTAATAACAAAAGATAGTAAACAACTTAAATCCTCCATCAATAGAGGACTGATTAAACCAACTATGTTTCCATTCATTCTAGGGAATATTAGGCAGCCAACTGAGTAGCTGTATATTTACTAGTGTGGAATGATCTCCAAACTGTACTGCTAAGTGAAAAAAGTGAAATATAAAATAGTATTTGCAGTATTCTTCCATTTGTTAAGGAATGAATGTAATACACACACATATTTATACCCACACATGACACCCCACTCCTACAGCATAGAATCTCTGGAATGATACACAAGAAGCTGTTAATAGTGTTGTTTATGTGAATAGGAACTAAGTGTCTGGATTTCTTTTCATTCCATATTTAATTTTGTAAATATGTACATGTATTATTTAATAAAGGTAGTTGATTTAAAAGGTACTACAGGGCTCCCCTGATGGCGCAGTGGTTAAGAACATGCCTGCCAATGCAGGGGACATGGGTTCGAGCCCTGGTCCAGGAAGATCCCACGTGCGGCGGAGCAACTAACTAAGCCCGTGCGCCACAACTACTGAGCCTGCACTCTAGAGCCCGTGAGCCACAACTACTGAGCCTGTGCTCTAGGGACCATGCTCTGCAACAAGAGAAGCCACCGCAATGAGAAGCCCGCACACGGCAACCAAGAGTAGCCCCCGCTCGCCACAACTAGAGAAAGCCCACACACAGCAGCAAAGCCCCAAATGCAGCCAAAACTAAATAAATAAATACAATTTAAAAATAATAAATAAATAAAGGTACTACATACTTAGTGTAGAAACGATATAATTAATACACAGAAAAATAAAAATCACTTATAATCCCACCTCTAAATATACCACTGTTTATATTTTGGTGTATTCCCTTTCAATCTTCTATTTGAAGACATAAAGTTTTTCATATAAATGGGATCATAATGTGCATGTATAGATTTGTATTCTGAATTTTTGACTTGGTGTTATAAGTATTTTCCCACATAAATATATTTTACCCGAAAATATCATTTGTAATGGCTGTGCAGTTTTCCACTGTATAAACATACAATAATTTTTTAAATCAGTTCTCTGTTGATGGGCATTGAGATCGTTTCCTATATTTTGCTATAGTATACTGCTGCTAGACAGCTCTGAATATCTCTTTGTCCACATGTCTCTAATTATTCCCATAGAGTAGATTTCTAGATATGGATTTACTGATTAAAGGAAATGGATATTTTTTAAAACTTATAATAATGAAATATTAAATTGTCCTCCCAAAGAGTGTATCCATTTACAGCCCCTTCAGCATTATATAGGAATATTAAGCAGCACTGAGTACAACAGTCCACTGGCATTCTTGGGTTTATCATTCTCAAATCTCCACTCCTCAGGAGCTTCCCAGATGGCTCATGACAGGTAGTTATGGGTAGTAGGTTGAGACAGGACTGGGAAACCGTCGGGACCAGCTGAGAAGGCCACTCAGCACCCAGTGAGTAAGTCTAGTTGAGGGCCCAGAGTCTGCAGTTAGTGGGGCAGCTCTGTACAGGGCCTTGCTGACTTCATCCTGCCATGTGGCCACTCCTGATCACTGCCCCATCCGTCAGCCCTTCACTGGGCAGCAGCAGTCATTGGCACCCATCGTCCTCCCTGAAGTTTTCTACATTCAGGTAAGCTCATGGTTTGCTTTGCTTCAGTAATAATATTAGCATATAGTGTCAACTTTATTTCTGTGGCAGTATCTATTTTAAACGTCTAATATTTATAGACTTTAATAAGGGTTTTTATGGGGTTACTTCAACTCCTCGGTTATCCTTTAATGCATTTTCTGGAGGAAGTTATATTCTGCAGTGATATTTGATAATTTGGAATCTCCAAATTCTGGAGATATTCCTTATAGATGTCAAGGGGCTTCTGTTATTCCAAATGAAATGGAATTTCAATACTTGGTTGCTTTCGGTGGGCACAGAACCCATGACAGTAAGTGCTTCTAATGTTCCCATCCTATGTCTGTTTCACACCACGTGATCTGGGTGTATTTGTGACCTTTATGAACAGGCTTCTAATTAGCCTGACAGATGCACAATCCTCCAATCTGAAGTTCCAGGTTCCAGTGCCAGTCTGGCCCTAACAAGCTGGGAGTCCTCAAGCAGCTCACTTCTCTGAGTTTCAAGTTCCTCATCTTTAAAGAGAAGTTTATCCTCAAATAGCAATTTCCTAGAAACTCGTTGGAGTCTTGAAATGTAGTAATGAATATTCACAAGCTAAAGTATTTCTAATATTTTATTAGAAACCTAATATTATATAGAAGGCTCTTTAGGTTTGACAAGATAATAAAGGGGCCCTTTTCTTTTGGGGGGCTGCAATAATGTAGGAATCCTCACAACTCTATGAGATACGTACTATTGTTATCATTCATGTACAGATGAGGAAACTGAGGCACAGAGAGTTAAGAAATTTGGTCAACGTTGCTCAGCTAGTGAATGGTGGAGGGAAGATTCAAACCCAAGTAATTTGGGTTCCAGAATCAATAGCAACACTGCCATAATTCTAATTGCCTCATAATAATTGGAAGCCATGATTAGCAGTAACGTCTTTAATGAAAATGAGAAAAATGAAATATTAGTAATTAATAATGAAATACAGTTTGGTATGCAAAAATTTTCCAGAACCTTGGGTCTTCAGAAAAGAGGCACTTGTTGTTTTTAATTGGGAAAGTTGTTTTTTTTTTTTTGGCTGCTCCAGGTCTTAGTTGTGGCACACGAGATACTCGTTGTGGCGTGCGGGATATTTAGTTGCGGCATGCGGGACCTTTAGTTGCGGCATGTGAGGTCTAGTTCCCTGACCAGGGATTGAACCCAGGCCCCTTGCATTGGGAGCGCAGAGTCTTAGCCCCTGGACCACCAGGGAAGTCCCTAGGCACATTCAAATGTTATGCAAAGAATGGAAATGTTTGACCAGCATTAGGTTAGATGATACCCAAGTACCCTTCTAGTTCTAATGTTCTGTGAGATTGAGGAGGAAATATGGATATTAAAGAAAAACAACTCTATGAAATATCACTTGGAGTGGAGCATTTATATTCTAAGAGGAATCAAAACACTATTTCTCTGTTAAATGGTGAAAACAAGTTTAATTTTTAAAACTGATAATCAAATGAGAGTTGGTGGACTTGTCTATTAAGAAATATTAAAGCCAAAAGCAAAAGGGCCTTAGAAATGCAATTTCATGGTTGATTTTAACACATTAATATTGTGCTGGAGACTAATCATACAGAGTTCTTACATAGTGCCTATCAAAACATCGGAATGCTATATAAATATTCTCTTCATTCCCCACGGCAAGTCTGCAAGTTTAGTGACCAGGATAAATACAATCAACTTGGATTACTTAATAGCAAGAAAGAAAAAAATGAGAGCAAGGGCAGGGTCTGTCATATTTACCTCTTATCAGCCATTTCTACCATAGAGCTGGCACATGATAGAAGCTCAGTAAACATTTGTTCAATGGATAAAAAAATTCACCAAGGTGCTCCTGGACTTTGGCAAATCTCTATTCAGCTGTCCTATATCCACAGTGTCAGTTTAATATAACGTAATGCCAACCAATGCAATTAATCTTAAATAGCCATAAGTAGTAGTGTAACGTAATTGCCGCTAAGGTCGGACAATTTTCTAAAAATTTTTGTGACCTTGGGAACTATAATCCTATCATTTATTCCAGATTTTATCTTCCCATCAGTTCCAATAACCCTTGTCCTGCTCAGTGTTTGCATTTTATTTTGCATATGTATAATGATTCAGATTCTTATCCTGACATTCTTGGTAAAACAGAGAGGGCTGGATTTGAGGTAAGTTGTGAATTAATGTTTTTTATTCAGAGGTAGGTGAATGACTTCTGGTAACCCTGACTGATTTTAACATTGAAAGCAACCCCACCCTCGGATTCATTGTGCAATGGGGAAGTGGTTTGCTGAACAGGCCTACATAAGAAAGGCAAGAACTGTATTGTATATTAGATGCTTGAGTCATATCCCTTGCTCCTTGCTCAAGAATTGTATCTTAAACAAGTGATAGAATGCATGGGCCAGACACTGTTGGGGTTTCAGAGATGAATAAGATGCAGTTCCCGCAATCATATGACTGGGGCGCTGCATGAGGGGGTGCAAGGGTAAATTAAAAAGAAAAAACACTCACAAATAACTACAGTTCAAGGCAGAATGTGATCAGAGCACTCAGTTCTCACCAGAGGGAAAAATTATTCCTAGTTAGAGTATCAAAAGATTTCATGGGAGAAATGTCGTTAGAACTGGAATTCCCCACTTTCTATAGGCTTTTATTGAGCTCTGCTGTTCGCCAGACTCTGTGCTAGGCACTGGGGATACAGAGATAAAAGTGGCACATTTGTGCTCATGGAAAAGCTCTCAGCCCAGCTAGGGAAGAGAAACTTATAAAAAGAAAAATCTCAATCCACCCTGGCAAATGCTCTTGTAGGAAAAAGAAGAAAAAGCCACTGGAGCACAGAGGATTAAGCAGCTAGTTGTGCCTGGGGACCACGTGGATGTCACAAAAAGGGGTAAATAAGAGTTCTCAAGAGAACCGACCTTTGACCCTCACAGTGAAGTGGGTGCTTTGCTTAAGGCCGTAAGTGCTTCATCCCCTTGATCCTGCAATAACCCCTCGAGGCACTACTACTTTTCCCACTTTATGGATGGAAAAACTACAGTTCAGAGTTTCAATTACTTGAAAGTTGACTAAAGTTGTACAGCTAGTAAGCAAAGAAGCAATGGAAATTGAAGTCTGGGTTCTGTTGGCTATCTCCAGTTGCCCAAAAGGAAAGGGAAGAAAGCTAAAGAAAGGAATTTATTCTAATAGCTTGACGGCAAGCCAGGAAACAGGAGAGCCAAGCTCTTTTTGGGAAATAACACATAATACAGATTTTCCAGAGTGTAGACTGCCTGATAGTTCAAAATATAGCTGTATCATAATATATATAATCCTTCCTTGAGATTGGATGTTTGTTTGTTTCCAACATTCTGCCATTAAAAGGAGCTGACACCGCAAACCCAGAAAAAGGGGACAGGATGTGATGCGGAAGAGGAGAGTGGCTATTTAGATGTAGTGATAAACAATATCTCCCTCTGAAGAGGTCAATGGACATTTAAAGCCGTTGGACGTTATTCCAAGTGTAGTAGGAAAACAGAACATTTTAAAAATATAAATAAGAAACTTTACAATAACCCCTAAAACTTAAACAGGGACATAATCATTGAAAGTATTTTATTGTATTTCCTTCCAGTTTTTTCCTATGTATATAAATAAGGTAAATAAATATATTTTAACGTTTTAACCTTTCAAACTTATGATCATACTACAAGAGGTTTGTACCTTATTTTTATAACATTTTAACATAATTTCAAATGTTTCCTACAGAAAAGTTGCAAGAATAGTACAAAGTACCCTCATATGCCCGTTACCCAGATACATCAATCAGCTGATTCATCTGTTTTATCATCCTATGTATGTATGTGAATTTAAATTTATGCATGTTATTTGGTATGAACCATTTGAGAGTAAGTTGGAGAAATCAGTGTGTGTACTCCCTAAGAATAAGGACATTGATTCTCTTATATAACCACAGTACAACTACCAAAATCCAGAAATTTAACATTGCTGCAATTCACAGTCCACAATCTTTATTCAAATTTCATCAGTTGTCCCATAAATGTCCTCTATAGATAGTTTTTTCTTGGTCTAAAATCAAATCTTAGGTGCATTTAATTCTCACAATTTTCAATCTCCTTTAACTTAGAACAGTTCCTCACTGTTTTTGTGTGTGTTTCTTGACCTTGATATTTTTGAAGAGTACAAGCCAGTTATTTTGTACAATGTCCTTTAATTTGGATTTGTCTGATCAGATTCAGGTTTTGCCATTTTGGCAGGAATTCTACCAAAGTAATGCTATATCCTTCTCAGTGCATCTCACCAGGAGACAAATAATATTGGTTTGTTAACTTTGATCACTTAGTAGACTCGGCTAGTTCTCTCCACCCTAACATGACTATTTTCCTTTAAAATTAATACGTGATTTATGAGGAGATGATTTGAGACTATATAAACATTCCATTCCTCATTAAACCCGCTAGTGAACCTCATTCATCCACTAGTTTTAGCATCCATTAATGGTTTTCTATCTCCATCATTCCTCCTATATTTGGCAGTTGGTATCCTACTGAAAGAACTCGCCTCCCTTCTCATTTTTTATTTACTCATTTATTCATTTATTGATATAAGTATGGCCTCATAGATTTTAATTTTATTTAATGGGTTATTATCCATTACTATCATTATCTATTCTGATGCACAAATTGTCCCATATTTAGCCAGTGGGAACTCTTCAAGTTGGCTTCTGTGCCCTTTTGATATGTTCTTACTGTTCTTTAAGAAATTCCTTTCTTTCTTGTACAAGATGATCCAGATTTATCTTGTGCTTTCCCCAACCCTGTCCTGAAATCAGCTATTTTTCCAAGGAGTCTTAGTTCCTTTTACTGGAAAGTGGTATTTAGAAGCCAAGTTCTGAGTGCTAGGTGTGTTCATTTTTACTACTTGGTCATTTCTTCTAGGCCCTCTCAGCAGAAAGAGCTAGAAATTATCTATCTATCTACATATAATTATTTCTATACCTATATAATTATAATTTTTCTATATCCATCTATCTATACATAATATATTTTAAATATATATACTAAAAAATCATGAATCCAAACTAACAGCTCCAGTTCCAGTCCAACACTTCAGAGAATACTCTCAAATTCCAGCTATGCACACTTGTAACTCCCTTCCTCAACAGTGAAAAAACTGGCTTCCATTATCCTCAATATATCTACTTACTTGCTTAAGCCTAAGATACACTGAAAGTAGTTTCATGCCACTCATGAAACTCATGCCACTACAAAAAACAAATCTATTGACTAGAATTCAATATCTGTTTATAGTTCTTTTTTTTTGAGATACATTCAGCGTGTGACATAGACACTGAAATGCATAAATATAGCATGTACAATGGGATGAGTTCTGACAACTCCCGTATCCTATTTTCAACCCAACACAAGCAATTTCTCATGCCATTAAAGGCTTTTCAAAGGCATGAATTTTTTTAGCTGGTTATTATTCTATAGTATGGATGTATTGTAATTGATTTTGCTATTCGTTATAATTATATAATTAGTTTTCAATGTTTTCTATTAAAAGCAGTGTTGCAGTGAATATCCTATTAACATTGTTAAAAAGAGAGTGTAATATCACTGTGTAAGTTATACTTATGCTACTATTCTTTTACTGAATGAGATATTCTGTTGAATAAATTAGTCAAACTTTCAAAATTCTAACTCCAATTGTTATTCCTACAACTAAATTTGTTCTAGCCCAGTGTATTAATATTCTAGGACCACTATATCAAATTACCACAAACTAGGTGGCTAAAAAAATTAGAAATTTATTTTCTCACAGTTGAGGAAGTCAGAAGTCCAAAATTAAGGTGTTAGCAGGGTTGGTTCCCCCAGAAGCTGAGGGAGAAACCACCCATCCTTCTCTCCTAGCATCTGATAGTTGCTGGCAATCCTTGGCATTCCTTGGCTTGTAGCTGCATCACTCCAGTCTCTAATTCCATTGTCCCATGGCCTTTTTCTCTGTGTTTCTTCACTTACAAGGACACAAAGTCATTGGATTTAGGGCCAACCCAAATCCAGTATGACCTTATCTTAATTTAACTAATTACATCTGCAAAGACCCTATTTCTCAATAAAGTCACACTGTGAGGTTCTAGGTGGACATGAATTCTGGGGGGACACCATCCAGTCCAGTATGCCCAGTAAATGGCTGGTCCCATTTGCAACTCCGTAATCCCTTAACTGAACTCTTAAGATTAAATGCTTTTAGATTTAGACTTAAGGAGATAGCAGATATTTACTATATATTACCTAACACTCCACCCTTAAGTCTGGAGCAGCACCTCATAATCAAACACATTACTATTTCTGCAGTGAAGTGTATGCATTTCATACCAAGTGAGAGAAATAAAGACAATAGTTTCATGTCATTTCATGTCTATACTTGCCACCAAATAAAAATAACTTTTTTAGTTTTCAGAACGTTGGGCCTAAATTTGAGCCCATTTTCAGGTGCCAGTGTTAAAAGTCCAAGTCAAAAAGCCACCCACTGTAGTAGTATAGAGCAAATGGTCCAACTGCATCAACTTATGAGAACAAATGTGGTTACATTATCATTCATACCTAATATTCACCAGTTTCAAAGACATTTCTACTCAAGTAGGATTTCTAATACATTAGAAATACTAATACTCCTCAGGTACTTAATACTAATTAATTAGTATTAATTCTAGTACTCCTCAGGTACTTCTAGAAGCTCCCAGAGTGGACAGGGAGTACTTACAATATCATTCTAGACCCTTGTTAGTATAGCAACTGAGGCAGGAATCTGCAGCTGAGAATCTGCATGAAGAGGCCCTTCTCTGAGATGACCTCCTGCTGTCCCAATATGCAGCTGTTCTATGTCCCTGGAGCCAGAGCCCATTCCCATCACCATCATCCCCCCTGTTTCCTTGGTGCCTATCCCTGGCAATATATTCCAACCAACAATGCTTCTGTGAAATAAGAAGGAATATGTGACCCCTTCCTGGGATAAGTTCAGTTAGAGGTTTTCCCACATGTGGCTTCTAAAGTACTACAGAATTTATGGAAAGAACTCTTCCATTTTGTCTTCACAATTCTTTTCCTCTACAAGCTGTACTCATGGTTCAGGATTGTTCAGTGTATTCTTTTCCTATAGTTGCTGTAATAACCACAACCACAAACATCGTGGCTTAAAACAACACAAACATTATCTAACACTTGTAAAGGTCAGAGTTTGAAATGGGTCTTAGGAACTAAAATCAAGGTGTCCACAGGGCTGTGTTCCTTTCTAGAGGCTCTAGGGGAGAATATTTCTCTCCTTTTCCACCTTCTAGAGGTTGCCCTGATTCCTTGGCTCATGACTCCTTCCTCCATTTTCAAAGCACATCACTCCAATCTCTGCTTCTGTTGTCACATCTTCTCTCTCTGACTTGGACTTTCGTGCCTGTCTCTTATAGGGACTCTTGTGATTTCACTGTCCCATCCTCCTCCACCCCAATAGCCTTCCCATGTCAATATCCTTAACTTAGTCACATCTGCAAAGTCTCGTTTTTCCATGTAATGTAACACATTTGCAGGTGCTGAGAACTGATATGTGGATATCCTTGGAGGGCCATTATTCTGTCTACGACATGCTGAACTTAGAACCACCCTTCATACCCATTCTAGGCCACATTGCTGCTGCTGAGTGAATTCCCCCTCAGTAGCCCACCATGCATCGTGCAATCTCACCTTCAGTTAATCCACCTCTTCACCCATCACCAACTCCAATTTATCAGAAATATGTAGTTGAACATAGAAAGGAAAGCAGCATAATTTCCCAAATCTTCCAAATTTTATGCAGATTCTTTTCAAGTTTCTTTTGATTCAGATAATGTTCTCAGATTTGATGCAATGGAGGAGGACCCCTGGCTCTCTCAAATGACAACACAGAAAAACCACTTTTATTTGTCAAACAGTTTCTAATTTATAAATGACCCTCACAAAACCTAATTAAATATATGGGACAAGATTTTTGTTCCCATTTTACAGTTAAGGAAAATGAGGCTCTGGAACATTGTCTTTTGATGAAGTTTATATTATTAGCAAGACAGTACCCTTCTATCTCATCATAAAGAAGTCAAAGGAAGAAAAGAGAGAAATCACCCAAAAAAGCCAAATTATGGAATTAATTATAAAATATAATGAAATATGCATATGACTGTGCTTATGTTTGTAACGTGCATGTAATACAGTTAGGACAGCTTTTAGACAATGGAGAAATTGGAAAAGTCTGACCTCAGGACCCTCTTGCTTCCCCCAATTTGTCCTTCTTCCTCTTCCTAGTCCCTCAACTTTTTCTAGCCCTAGCACCTTGCCCTCACCTTGCCCTTTGATTACAGAGAATCCTTCTATAACAGCTCTGTCCAATTATGTGAGCCACATATATAATTTTCATTCTCTCTGTCCCACATTTTAAAAAGTGAAAAGAAACAGGTAAAATTAATTTTAATAATATATTTTATTTAACCCAACGTATTCAAAATATTGTCAGTTCAACATGCAATCAACATTAAAAATTGTTAATGAAATATTTCCATTCTTTTCTCATTCTAAGTCTTCATTCAAAATCCAATCTACATTTTATATTTACAGTACATGTCAATTTGACCTAGCTGCATTTCAAATGCTCAATAGCCACATATGACTAATGGCTACCACAATGGATACTGCAGTGCTAGGACCCAACATATTCCAATTGTACCTCCTTTCTCTGTTTCAATCTGACTTTTTCTCTCATCTTCCCAGTTAAAACTCTAGTTTTAAGTCTTCTGTCTAAGACATCTATTAATGGCTCTAACAAAATTCAATAAGCGCGTGAGCTTTATAATTTTCTCTTTGTATAAATGAATGTGTGTTCTTTTCCATTTGGTTTCTCCCTCTCTCTTGGCTGGGCCAGTTCCTGTGTTTTGAGATGCAGAATCTGTAGAATGGGTAGATATATATGACTAAGAAGCAGAGAAAGAACCTAACAAGATATCAAGTTGAATTACATAAGAGCTGTGATATAGTGGAAAGAGGGGACATAGAAGAAAATAGACCTCGAGGGCATCATGTTAAGTGAAATAAGCCAGTCATAGAAGGACAAATACTGCATGATTCCACTTATATGAAGTATCTAAAGTAGTCAGATTCATAGAAGAGAGTAGAACAGTGATTGACACGGACTGGGGTAGGGGGAAGTGGGGAGTTGCTATTCAATATGTGTAAAGTTTGAATTACACAAGGTGAAAAAGCTCTAGAGGTCTGCTGTACAACATTATGCTTAATGTTAATAATTAATGTTATTAATTAGTTAATAATGAACTATACACTTAAAAGCTGTTAAGAGGGTAGATCTCATGTTGTGTGTATGAGTGGTTTTTTTTTGTTTTTTTTTTTTGCCGTACACGGGCCTCTCACTGTTGTGGCCTCTCCCGTTGCGAGCACAGGCTCCGGACGCGCAGGCTCAGCGGCCATGGCTCACGGGCCCAGCCGCTCCGCGGCATGTGGGATCTTCCCTGACCGGGGCATGAACCCCGTGTCCCCTGCATCAGCAGGCGGATTCTCAACCACTGTGCCACCAGGGAAGCCCTGAGGGGTCTTTTTTTAATCACAAATAGAAGGAGAAGGAGGAAGAGAAGAAGATGGAGCTGGAGATAGAGGATGAATATGGGAGGTTGGGATGTGAGACACTCCAGAGCAGATTCAGGGTGGAAAAGAATCTGGATTGAGGAAGTTTTTGAGAAGCGCAGTTCAGGGCTAGAAATTGGAGCCCCTTCAATATTCCTTAACAGACTTGAATAAAGAATAGAATTCATTTTTAATAACTCTCTTTAGAAGGACTCTTGTTTCTGCTTTAAATGTAACTGGATAGAATGAGCTGCATGGACTTAAGGGACTTATTAGGGTTATACATGTTTTGTCCTTTTCTTAGAATTAACATAGTATAATGGGGAAAAAGTGCAGGCTCTAAATCAGGTTGTACAGGCTGTAAGTACCTCTTCCTCTTGCTAGCCCTGTGACCTTGGGTAAGTATTTGGAGCTATCTTTCTTCAACTGAAACCTGGGGATCATAATATCTACCACAAAAGGCTGTTAGGTGTTCTTAATGTGAATGAGATTACATACATGAAAGCACCTATAGAGGAACTGACGCATAATAGCTATTCAATAATTATAACTCCCTTTAGAATAAACCCACACCAGGGAACTGTTAAGGCTGCAAAATTCCAAATTTCAGAGATCATTCTAAAGCTTAAGGAGAAGGACTATATTAACTGCTTCCTCAAAATGGAAGTAAACCATAGCTCAAGTACTGTGGAATTTTGCAATCTCACTCTGTAGTTCAATCCCCTAAAACTTTTTAAATTTAAAAGTACCTTTGTGCAAATTAAAATTCCAATGAGTTACTATTTTTTCACCCATCAGATTGGCAAAGACTGAAAGACTAATAACTCGTTGTAGCCAAGAGTGTGGAAAAATACACACTTTCATATATTGCTGTAGGCAGTACAAAACAGCACAACCTCTGGGTAGGGTAATTTGACAAGATCTGTCAAAATTTTAAATATACATATATCCTTTTACTGGCAAACTTATTTCTAGTAATTAAGCTCACAGATGTACTCCCACATGTTGAAATGATATGTGTATAAGGATATTTATTGCAGAATTGTTTGTGATACTAAAAGCTTACAAACAACATATATTTTTTCAAACTGAAACTGGTCAAATAACATATGACACACAGACAGTGGATTCTATGCAACATTTAACAACGAGGCAGCTCTGTGTATACCAAGGTGAGATATATTGTTAAAAAACAATCAAGGTGCTGTGCATGCATTTTAAGCTACCGTTTATGAGGGTGAGGCTGGACAAATACATATGTGTGCATTTCAAAATGCATAGACAATCTCTGAAAGCACACATCAGAAACATGTAACAGCGGTGTCTTCAGAGAGAAAAACTGGACAGATAGCAGACTAGGGCAGGGTAGGGTGGGGGTCTTACTTTGCTTTTCACTCACTGTACCTCTTGGATTTTTACCTTGTGCATGATGCACCTATTAAAAAAAATAAGTAATATTTTAAAAAAAAGGAAGTGTGGAACAATGTATAATTTGAAGTGAGAGAGCTAGGTTCAAACTGCTATTTACTGCCTGGATGATCTCAAACAAGTGATTTTCCCTCTCTGAGTGTTCGTTTCTTTGGGGAAATACAGGGATAATATAATACTGTTGGGAGGACACTTGAGATATTGGATACACGATTGCTTATAAGTAATAAAATGTTTCCATGGTCTGTTTGTCTAAGTATTCATCTAAAGCATGGGAAAAACGAGCTGTCCCTAAATCAGGGCATTACTCAGATTGGAACTGAGTCTCACACTTTGGGTTGATGTCACAAAGGGTCTTAGAAGTTTAAGAGCAAAACACAGGATCCTGCAGTGGTTCTAAAACTTGCTATATATTGAAATCAAACGGAGAGCTTTATGTCCCCCAGAATTTCATATTAATGGGTCTGCAGTACAGCTGCTCCTGCAGGTCATGCGAGTGTACATCCAGATCTCGAAACCACTAGTAGTATGGAAGGAGTCTTACACAGTTAGTCATGGAATGTAGGTTCACACCCAGTTCTTGCCCAGACTGTGTAACCTTGGGCAATTTAATCCACCTTTCTGGGCCTTCATACACTCATTAGTATATGTCCGTATCTTTTTACTAGCTGTGATCTCTGAAGAGCTTTATGGTTTGAATGTCCTGGGACTCTCATTTCTGTCAGGTGGTATCACCTATGAAGAAGCTCCTGTCTAGGAAAGTTGGGAAACCAAAAAAGGGACAGAGACTGTGTGCTGGTGGTATAAATAAGAATGCTCCTAAGATTCAGTCCTGACAATGAGGGCAGTGCCAGGTTTCTGGAAATGCTACTTTGATGCATGGTAGAAGCAGCTCTGAGCCATTCTGGCACTAGCTGGAACTTTTTATTTCAATTCACCTGAATTTATCTAGAACTCTTAACAGGCAATCTTACTAAATGCCATGGATCAACCTATCCTGCCCATTCTTGGTTAATGATTTAATCTTTAAAACTCTGGCTCTCGGGCTTCCCTGGTGGCGCAGTGGTTGAAAGTCCGCCTGCTGATGCAGGGGACACGGGTTCGTACCCCGGTCCGGGAAGATCCCACATGCCACGGAGCGGCTGGGCCCGTGAGCCATGGCCGCTGAGCCTGCGCGTCCAGAGCCTGTGCTCCACAACGGGAGAGGCCACAGCAGTGAGAGGCCTGCGTACCGCAAAAAAAAAAAACTCTGGCTCTGAAACCAAATTGGTTAAGGATACTATGCCATTGACTCATTCACTCATTTATTTAATACTTAATACTCAAATATTTCTTGAGCACTTACAATTTTTGTGCTACCTGTGTCCATGCCTACAAGGAATTGTAAGTGTGAATAATATTATCTACTCATCAAGATGTAAAATAATGTAGACATACAGATGGCCAACAGGTACATGAAAAGATGCTCAACATGACTAATCAGCAGGGAAATACAAATCAAAACCACAATGAGCTATTACCTCACACCTGTTAGAATGCAATTATCAAAAAGACAAGAAACAGCAAGTGTTGTCAAGTATGTGGAGAAAAGGAAACCATTGTGCAATGTTGGTGGGAATGCAAATTGGTATAACCACTATAAAATATAGTATGGACGCTCCTCAAAAAATTTAAAATAGAAGTACCATACAATTCAGCAATTCCACTTCTAGGTATTTATCCAGAGAAAATGAAATCACTAACTGGAAAAGATATATGCACCCATGTCCATTGCAGCATTATTTATAATAGCTAAGGTATAGAAACAACCTAAGTGTCCATCAATGAATGAATGGATAAAGAAAATGTGGTATGTAATATATACAATGGAATACCATTCAGCCATAAAAAAAGAATTAAATCTTGCCATTTGAGACAACATGTATGGACCTTGAGGGCATTATGGTAAATGAAATAAGTCAGACAGAGAAAGACAAATACTGTATGATCTCACCTATATGTAAAATCAAAACAAAACAAAATCTCAAGCTCATAGATACAGAGAACAGATTGGTGGTTGCCAGAGGTGGGGGGTGGGGAGTGGACGAAATGTAAAAAAAGGGTCAAAAGGTATTAAAAGAGACTGTAGTTTCTACAACTAAAACCAGGAGTTCAAGCAGTGTCCTTGAGCTCCCGATTTCTCCTTCCACCTCTCCCTCTGCTCTCTTTGCATATGGCCTCATTCTCTCCTAGGGCAGAAGGTTTCACAGTGGCTTCCAGCAGCTGGCGCTTACATCATCCATATAGCCTGCACCTCAGAGGAAGACTTTTCTGTTTTTCCTCATAGCTCCAAGAAAAAACCTCCAGTTTGGGTCATGTGCCCACCTCTGAACCAATCATTGTGGCCAAGGAGATGAAAGAGTCTGGCCAGACTTGGGGCTGGGGTGAGCTAAGCCCCAACTGAACAGCGTGGCAAGGGGAAACCAAAAATCTGTGTGCCATCAATAGTCAGGCTGGCTGAGGAAGATGAGTAACAGCAGCTTTGATAAGGAGTCCACCACGGTGGAGGTGTAGGAATTAAAAGGCAACAGCCCAGGGCCTGAAAGTTGATCTCAGAGCTGAACAAAAAGATAATTGTGGTTCCATAGCAGCCTTAAGCACCACACACTTCAAATTCAGCAGATAGTCTCCTAGTGGGGCCCAGAACAAAGCTGTGGACCACTACAGGCAGCCACAGGCATGCACCAGCCATCTTTCTCCAAGTTGACAGACACAATCTTCTCTTTTGCTTCAGACCAAGTCCTAACCACTACTCGCCATCACCTAAACCACTGATTGCTTCAGAAGATGGTGAGATTTTTTTCAGAAGGAAAAGGCATGTCCCATGCTGCCGTAGCAGGTGCATAAGGATGCTGAAAAGAGGGAAGAGGGAAAAAATTTTTAAAAAGCTCCCTAGGTGATTCTGCTACACCCAGTTAGGAAGGCATGCCTCCCTCTCTATATTGCAACTGAGAATCAATATTATTCTAAATCCAGAATATTAACCCTGTAGGTCATCTCCTGTGATACCACCCACCTACACACAGCAATTGTTACAAGGCAGCCCCTTGTAACAAAATCCAAATCTCAATATGTCCAACGTATCCTGTGGGGACAATTGCAAACACAGTGTTAAATTTCTTAACATTATGCCCAACCTCTGACCCAGTAAGTTCACTTCTGGGGATTAACTCTAAAAGAAATGGAAATAATTCATACAGAAAGAGCTTTGTAGACAAGATTTTCACTAAGGATTTACATAAAACAATGAAAAATGAAGTAGACTAAATTCATAGGAAGAAATTGATGATAGCTGCTAACACTGATTAAACGCTAACAATGCATCAGGCTCTGTGCTCATCAACTCACTTAACCCATTTAATTCTCACAACAATCCAGTGAGGTTGGTATTATTTTTATTTTACGTATTTATTGTTTTACAGTTAGGAATTCAAGGCACATTGTAGCAAACACAGATTGCAGTTTTATGTAGTGGTTAAATGCAATAATTATGAAGAGCTTGTAATAGCACAGAAAAATTATTTGGTTGCAATATTGAGTGGAAAAATAAATAGATGGTATATCAATTATACAAAATATGCACACTAAAAAGACTTGACAGCATATTAAAATGTTACCAATGTCTGCATTTGGATGACAAATTACCTTACTTGTAATTTTCTATATTCTTTAGACTGTATATAATGAGCATGACTGATTTTTAATATTAGTAAAAATAAAGCAAATTCCTGTCTTACCCCTAGGTTCTTCATGACATTTTTTTTTCTTAAATTCCATATATATGTGTTAGCATACGGTATTTGTCTTTCTCTTTCTGACTTACTTCACTCTGTATGACAGACTCTAGGTCTATCCACCTCATTACAAATAGCTCAATTTCATTTCTTTTTATGGCTGAGTACTGGAGAACGGACTTGAGGATATGGGGAGGGGGAAGGGTGAGCTGTGACAGGGCGAGAGAGAGGCATGGACATATATACACTAACAAACGTAAGGTAGATAGCTAGTGCGAAGCAGCCACATGGCACAAGGATATCGGCTCGGTGCTTTGTGACCGCCTGGAGGGGTGGGATAGGGAGGGTTGGAGGGAGGGAGACACAAGAGGGAAGAGATATGGGAACATATGTATATGTATAACTGATTCACTTTGTTATAAAGCAGAAACTAACACACCATTGTAAAACAATTATACCCCAATAAAGATGTTAAAAAATAAAATAAAGCAAATTGATTGTTTAAAAGTTAACTTCATGTACACTAAAGCATTACAGGGGATATCTCTGGATAAGTGGAATTGTGGGTCTTCTTTTTTGTAGTTTCCTATTTTCTGGTAATAAATATTCATTGTTTTTGAGAAAAGGGGAAATAATTTTTAAAACATATTTAAAAATTAAAAAGAAGAAAAAAGAAATGTCACTTTAGATGCTATAAATCCAATAATTCATTCAAAGCATTTAGGGTTTCCTTCCTCTGCTCCTTTTACCACCCAATTCTTTGTAACTTAAAATAAGAGACCATTATCAGTTTTTGCCTCATAGAAAGTCATCCCTTGCAGCATTGTAAACCACAAACAGCAGGAAGTCACATTCACTGAGCTGTGCATTTGCAAAATGCATGAAGTCAGGAGTCAGTGTGAGCACTAGCCCTGGTTTGCAGAAATGTTTTACCAGCGCATCACAAATGTGGGTGGTGGAACTGAGTACAAAGACATTTTCAAGTCTTTTGAAAGAAAAGAGTATTCAATTTTCAGAAGCCAACAGAGAGAGTTTAAAAGATTCCAGAAAAAGGAATCTTCCGTAAGACCTCTCCCTTCTCAGACAGCGAGTTGCAATTACTGTGGCACTGGAAGAGACAGATACTAAGGTCACACAGCCCTGCCATTTACACCACCGAGAAACAGGCAGGTCTACCACCTTCCCTCCCTCCTTAATACAACCACCCAAGCCCAAGCTCTGGTCATCTCCTACCTGGATTCCATGTCCTCCTTACTTGTCTCAGGACTTCCACTCTTTCCTCTCTCTAAACTTTTCTTCACAGAAAAGTCAAAGTGATTATTTAAAAATATAAATAAGACCATTTCACCTCCTCCTTAAACCTTTGATGGCTGTCCCATTCCATGGCAAATAGAATGCATATTCCTACCCACGGTCTAGGAAATTCTGTATCATCAAAGCTGCCTTCTCTCCACCCTCATCCTGGGCCACCCTGACCTCACCAGCTTCCCTGCAGCCACATAAGAATTTGCCAAGATTTTTCCCATTACAGGCCTTCAAACCAGCTGTGGCCTCTGCTGGAAGAACTCTGCCTACTCTTTTCATGCTTTCAGCTAAATGTCAGCTCCTTTGAAAGGCCTCTCTGACCACCCAATCTAAGCAGCTGTCTTTCTCACCCTGCCCCCCAATACTCTCTGCCATTGCACCCAATCATTTCCTTCATAGCACTTGTCACAATTTGACACATTATGAATATCTACATTTATTTACTTATTTATTGTCTGCCTGTCAGAGTGTAAGCCCCATATCTGGTTTACTTACCATTGTATTACTTCCCAATGTGATTCTAGAATAATGGCTGGCACTTAGTAGGTCCTCCAAGAAAAACAGAACAAAATAAAACTTGTTGAATGAATGAATGAATGAACTCATTTCTATTGCTTATTCATTATGTGTCCTTGCAGAGCTTATTTAACCTCTCTAGGACTCAGTTTCTTCATGTGTACAATGAGAATACTAGTTACATATCTATGGATAAATGCTTGTAAAATGTCTGGCACAGTAGCTGTACAGACCAGGCTCTCTTAAAATTATAGCTCTCATGATGAAGTTTATTATGGGCTGGAAGGTTAATCAAGAAATCCCGGGGCTTCCCTGGTGGCGCAGTGGTTGAGAATCTGCCTGCTAATGCAGGGGACACGGGTTCGAGCCCTGGTCTGGGAAGATCCCACATGCCGCGGAGCAACTAGGCCCGTGAGCCACAACTACTGAGCCTGCGCGTCTGGAGCCTGTGCTCCGCAACAAGAGAGGCCGCCATAGTGAGAGGCCCGCGCACCGCGATGAAGAGTGGCCCCCGCTTGCCACAACTAGAGAAAGCCCTCGCACAGAAACGAAGACCAAACACAGCAAACAATAATAAATTAATTTATAAAAAAAAAAAAAAAAAAAAGAAATCCCATTTTCATCTTGTGAACTGACAGGCGGAGCTTGTTCTTCTAACTGGTGATGTTAAAAGAAAAAAAGGTACAGTGTCAGGCACAGAATGGAAGCTTGATAAATGTCTGATCAATGAATCAACTATAAGCTAAAAAATTTAACATTCTAAAATTTAAGGGCTTCCCTGGTGGTTCAGTTGTTAAGAATCTGCCTGCCAGGGCTTCCCTGGTGGCACAGTGGTTGAGAGTCCGCCTGCCGATGCAGGGGACACGGGTTCGTGCCCTGGTCGGGGAAGATCCCACATGCCGCAGAGCAACTAAGCCCGTGCGCCACAACTATTAGCCTGCACTCTAGAGCCCGTGAGCTACAACTATTGAAGCCCGTGTGCCTAGAGTCCGTGCTCTGCAACAAGAGAAGCCACCACAATGAGAAGCCCGCACACCACAACGAAGAGTAGCCCCCGCTCACCGCAAGCGCAGCAACGAAGACCCAACGCAGCCAAAAATAAATAAATAAAATAAATAAATTTATAAAATTTTAAAATTTGTGCACCATGTGCATTGTTTACAATTTTAAAAACTGAACACAACTTAAATGTCAATCAATAGGAGAATAGGTAAATAAGTCTAGTACATCCATACAATGGAATTGTGTTCCTACATAGATTGGGGTATAAAAACTATTAGTTTTTGACATCTATAGATGAAATCACCAAGGCATAGGAAAAGAGGAACCTGAACAATTTTTTTAAAAGTGAATTTACTTTAAGAAAACAAGTACACTTTTGTACTGATATGTCCAGATTGGCTGTGAACTACCTTCAGATCTACAAAGGGAGCTTGAGTAATATAAGCATTATTCTAACAATGAAGCCCTGGTTTCTCTCATCCTGGGTCTGGCATTAGGTGGCTACTTTACCTTAAGTGGGTCCCTGCCTCTCTCTCTCAGCCTCATTTTGTAAAATGAAAGGATTGGACTAGATGATCCATAAGGTTCTGCTGAGTCTAGCATCCTGAGACTGAAATAGGAGTAAGATATATTCCTTTAATGAGGGTACAGGCCAGTGAGAAAACACTAAAAAAACAAAAACAAAGTAAAAGATAATAATAACAACATGAATCCAAAAACATGCAGCATAATTGATGGTATAAATGGAGGTATAAAGAGTCCTCTGGGAGCATTAAGTCCTGTCTAAGTACTTGAGAAAAGATTCATGGAGGAAGGGACATAAACTGGAGAAATAAAAATCCACTATATAGAGAAGGGAATTCTAGGCAGAGAAATAGTATGCTCAAGGCCACAAAAGCTCTCATGACTAAAATTAGGTGAGGGGTAGTATAGAGAGTGACATGTGGAATGCTGGGAGGCAAAACTGGAAAGGTGTTTGGTTGAGGCAGAGTAAAACAATTACTCTGGGAGTAGGGTATTTCCAGAACAGGAACGGAAAGAAGGAACTATGCCAGATAATTACAGTAATCTGGGCCAAATAAAAGCTCTGAACTTAAGTATTGGCAGTGGGAATGGAGAGGGGAAATGGATTCAAGAATCATTTAAGAGACAGAAAAAAAAGGATTTGTATCTGACTGTATTGTGTTTGTCTGTTGGCTTCTTTTGCTGAACTGAGCTGCTTATATTCAGGGTCATGTCTTAATCATCTTTGTCTCTCCTGTTACAGCACAGTATCTAGCAATGGTACATAGTAAATGGTAAGTAAATGTCTACTGAATGAGTGGTGCAGGGTCAAGGAGAAGGCATTGTTGAGGATGGTTGCAGATTTTTTAGCTTGGATATTTGGATGGCTGATTGAACTAAGAGATTAAAATACAAGAGGAAGAACAGCTTGAGGTAGAGAAAGTTCTGAAGTCCAGGATGGGACATGTATGAGGTAACTGTGGGACATCCCACAGTTGGATATCTTGGGTTGGGGCCCCATAGAGAAGTATGGATTAGAAAATTGGTTTTGGAATTATGGGAGAGAAAGATACCTGGGGAATGAGGCAGAGACATCAGATCTCCCATGCATAGATGGAAATTTGAGCCTCTCTACATAGACTCTTCAAGCTCTCTTCTTTTTTTATTACCTACCTGTGCTCTTCCCCCTCCCCTCATCTGGGTACAAGCTCAATCCTCTTGGATGTCAGTTTACTCAAATTCCCCACATGAATCTCAGGAGAAGCACCCCAGTTGATCCTGTAAGACTTGGATAACTCCCTCTTCTTGCTCATGACCCAATCATTATAAAGTCTAGATAAAATAGAAGACTTAACCACCACCTCCACCATTCTCTCCATCCTTAGCACTCCCACAGCTTTCCAGTGGATTAGGAATCTCACAAGGGGTAACATAAGAACGAGAACTGAGAAGCCCAGTTTCACAAGAGTAGAATCAAAACTTGTCCAAACAGCAAACCATACACTCTAAGAATTCCTATACAGAGGCAGGAAAACTGATGTTTAATGGCAACAACAATGAAAGGGTAATAGATCATCGATGGCTCCACTCTCCTTGTGAAATCAAAAATTAGCATCCCTCTTCAAGCACTCTCAGAGATCTCAGTTTTGATATAAAAAGTGAGATGATTTAACCTTTTCAATTATAGATTCCCAAGTGATTCTTTAGCTCATAAAAATAATATGACCTTACATTTAGCAAAGGCCACTTTATTTCAATGAAAATCAAACTGCTTTATTTTATTAAATATTTATTTATTTATTTATTTGGCTGCGCTTGGTCTTAGTTGGGGCATGCAGGATCTTTTAGTTGTGGCATGTGGGATCTTTTAATTGAGGCATGCAGGATCTAGTTCCCCTACCAAGGAATCGAACCCAGGCCCCCTACATTGGGAGCACAAAGTTTTAACCACTGGACCATCAGGGAAGTCCCCAAACTGCTTTAATAAATTTATCCCACTGTACCTCAAACCATTCCTTGCTGGCAAAGAAAAGGCAGAGGTGGTTACCTCCAATTTTGTTGGACAAACCTAGCCACAGAGGTATCGAACAATCGTCTAAGGTTGCATATCATGACAGCACAAAATTAATTTCTCAATACTCAGAGCAGAGGCTGAACACCTGGTTCAGTACTTTGCCCATAAGGCCAGGCTGGCTTTCAGTCTTTTAACATTCCTAAGAAACTACTATCCCATAAAAATCATCTTAGTCTTTTGACTAGAAGAAAGAAGGAGAAAGAAAGAAAGAAAGGAAGAAAGGAAGGAAGGAAGGAAGAAAAAAAGAAAGAAAGACCCTTCAGGAGTCTTAAAAGAAATGGTATCTAAACATCTATGACTAGGAAACCAAGGCCCAGACATGTGAAGTGATTTGCCCAGAGTCATATGGATATTGAGAAGCAGGGCTAGGTTATAAGCACAGAACTTTTAATTCATTTTTCAAAAGCTGTGGCTCTTACTATTTTTATAAAAATTACAATAATGCTTAACATCTACTAAGTATGCATTAAACTGCCAAACACTTGTTCTAAGCATTCCCCTGCATGAATTTATTTAATCTTATGATTATACTCATTTTACTGACGAAGATAATATAAAAATAGGTAAAATAATTTGCTTAAAGCTACATAGTGGGGACTTCCCTGGTGGTCCAGTGGTTAAGAATCCGCCTTCCAATGCAGAGGACACGGATTCGATCCCTGGTCAGGGAACTAAGATCCCACATGCCTCGGGGGCAACTAAGCCCACGTGCTCTAGACCCCGCACACCACAACTAGAGAGCCCACATGCTGCAACTACTGAGCCCGTGCTCAGAAGCCTGTGCGCCACAGCTAGAAAGAAGACTGCACGCTGCAGTGAAAGATCCCTCACGCCGCAATGAAGATCCCGTGTGCTGCAACTAAGACGCGATACAGCCAAATAAATAAATATTTTTTTAAAGAAAAGGCTACATAGCTAATTAAGTAAAGGATCCAGAATTTGAATCTAGGTCTGTATGATTAAGCCTAAATTCTTTACCACTACGCAACGCTACCCACAATGTCTTACAATTCCAGAATTTGAAGGAAACTTATTGATCATCCTTCTCAATGCCCTACCACCTCCATGAACAACCCTCCATATCTTTGATACCTAATGATCCAACCTTTTCTTGAACACCCAGTGGTGGAGAATTTACTGTCTAAAAAGGCACCTCATGTTATTTTAGGGCAGCTGAACTAACTTCCCTAAGCCTTCTACTCACGGGTGCAATTTCTGGATAATAATGGATGGAGCAGTGTCCCTGAAAGACTTTAGAAAGAACAAGGAAGGAAGGAGATGGCAAACTCCAAGTGTACCTGAAAGTGGGGTCTGGCTGCTTGCCGCTCAAAAGCCAATAAAGAGGCAAGCTGGTGGAAAGGAAAGTTTGCTTTATTTTGGATGCCGGCCATGGGGGTTGTGGGGGGAGGGCGCATGCAGACTCCTGTCCAAAGGCCAACTTCCCCTTTCCCCTCCCCCCCAACAACCAGTGGACAAGAGCTTTTATAGACAGAAGGAGGGGGCTACATGCAGAAACAGCACAGTCAGCTCTGACAGTCATCTTGAAATTGGTCATCGGTGGTCTGACCAGCGTCATCTTGATTGTGTTAGGTACAGTTAGTCTTCAGTTCCAGGGTCAGTTTGTTTCCATTTCTTTGAGGCAAATTCTCGGAATTGTGGCAGCTTATGTCATGGCTGCAGTCTAGTCAACATGTAGTTAACTTCTCCCACCCAGTGGGGGTTTCAGTATCTATAAGACAGCTCACAGTATATGGCTCAGAATATTATCTGTAGCACTTGAGGAGGAACTATAGGTCTTTGACTATGCTTAATGACTACATTATTCCTTTGTTTCTGCATTTTCTCACTTCTCTGATTAAACTTATTCTTTGGCTGAAGTTTCTTCACAGACAAAAGGCAGGCTGAGGTCACAAAGACAGTAAGTTTAATTTATGTGGTCAATGTGCAAACAGATGCAACTTCTCTAGTTTTATTTCTCTCTCATCTCATGAAGATATTAATCCAGCAACAATCCAAAGAAGGTACTGCAATGTGTAACGAAAATTTCAGCCAGTTCTTGTGCGATGAACAACTCACAAACCCTGAAGGAATATACAGGGACATGTGGAGCCTCTCTCAGCAGGGGTATCCATAACAGCTTTCCAGTCACTTCCTGGAGAGAATGTATGGATACAGCCTCCAAAAGCTCCCAAATTCACCAATTGGTAGTGGGTATTTTTTGAAAGCCATCTGGCTTAATTTGAAAGTTAACTGAAACCTGCTGACGGGAGTATGAAGACTCTCTGGTGGCTCACAATTACAAGATCCAACTAAAACCCACATTTCATTCTCCCCTTTTGCTCTGACTTTCTTTAGAGCCATTAATGTGCCTGTGATGGGGCTTAGAAAACACTCGGAGTGTACATAAATGCGTAATAGCACATAACAGACCTAATAACACTGGGATTGGGAATTTAAATTAGTCTTTTTCCAGTTTGGGTTTGAGGGTCTTTGTAGAGTTTTATCTAGAATAGAATTATCTATTTGGGAATAATAAAAAAAGTTTTTGAAATAGTTATGATGGTTGCACAACACTGTGGATGCAATTAATGCCATTGAATTATACACTTACATTGTTAAAAATGGTTAAAAGAGAAATTTTATGTTTTATATTTTTTGTATATGTATATTATATTATGTTTTGTGTTTTATATTTATATATTTACCACAACTAAAAAAAATTAACAATGCAATACACCCAAAACCACCAAACTGTACACTTTAACGAGGTGAATTACATAGTATGTGAATTACATCTCAGTAAAACTGCTAAAAAATAACAAATGGAACCTCAGAAATTATTTAGTCCTAGAAGCTCATTTTATAATTGAAGACATTGAGGCCCAGAGAGGGGAAGGGACTCTACAAAGGTTGTACACGTTTTTCATGTTAAAAACTAGTTCATTTTAGTTTTGTATTATGTGTCTTCTACCATGATAAAATAATATTTCATTTTGTATTTGTAATAGAGAGACTCATAGAAATCCACTTCATCTTAATAAATCTTAGTGAATAAAACTATAAAATATGACTGACTTATTAAGATTTTCTTGACCTCCAGACTGCTGGAAGATGTCTTAAATGAGAAATATCTGAATAACTTCTCTTTACTAATAAGCTGTAAGACCACTTGAACTCTAAGACAAAGGAGAGAAATTGTAGTTCCCTAAGAAGAGAGGAAACATGTCCACTTACAGACTGACACCCTCTTTTTAGGGCCTTCACCGAAGAACCCTGAGGTCTTTGGCCTTCTATCCTTTGTTAGATGAGTATCACTAGTCTCCAAATGGTGTTGACCAAAAAAAGAGGCCAATCACACCCCATGACAACTTACATACCAATGGTTAGTCAGAAAATAGAGAGCTTATGAGCCAAATGAAGAGCTGAGAAAATGTCCTCAATAATTCAAGCTAAAAAAGAAAAAAGAAACAGTTACATAGGAAAATAAAATGGAAAGTTTAGCAAAAATTCCTAAGCTGTTTGACTGGCTCAGTAATTCCCAACAGTAGTGTCCCAGTATACTTAGGTGTAGAGGTTCACTGAGAGATGCCTCATTGTTATTAAAAATTAAAATATCAGTGTTTTAAAATAATTTCTTTTCTTAAAAAAATAAAGTAAATAATGTATGTAAATCATCTGTTGCTTAAATCTGTGAAAAAAAGTTTCTTTTGGGGGAAAAGTGTGCATTTATAAGTGTTGTGTAGGAGCAGGTGTTTTTATTGTGTTGATGTAATTGTTTTTAAGTGTTCAGTGTCTTCACTGCAGTATGAAATTCATTAAAAATCCATGTTCTGTAAAAAAAAAAAAAAAGAGGGACTTCCCTGGTGGCACAGTGGTTAAGAATCTGCCTGTCAGTGCAGGGGACACAGGTTCGATCCCTGGTCCGGGAAGATCCCACATGCCACAGAGCAACTAAACCCGTGAGCCACAACTACTGAGCCTGTGCTCTAGAGCCCACAAGCCACAACTACTGAGCCTGCATGCCACAACTACTGAAGACTGTGTGCCTAGAGCCCGTACTCTGCAACAAGATAAGCCACTGCAGTGAGATGCCTGCACATTGCGATGAAGAATAGCCCCTGCTCGCCGCAACTAAAGAAAGCCCACGCACAGCAATGAAGACCCAATGCAGCCAAAAATAAATAAATAAATTTATTTTTTTAAAAAAAAGCTTTATGTAGCTTAGCTACATAAAGCTAAGTCACGTCATGATTCAGTCTCCACATAAGTTGTGTTCAGCTATCCAATATAAACATGACAGAATGAAAATGTATATTTAGTTTCAGTCTCTCCCCAAACCCAAATAAACTGATAATAAAGGAATAAAAAAGTTTTTAAAAAACTCACAAGATGGACCTAGAGATTGTCATACTGACTAAAGTAATTCAGATAGAAAGACAAATATCATATGATATCTCTTATATGTGGAATCTAAAAAAAATGGTACAAATGAAACTATTTACAAAACAGAAGTAGAGTCACAGATGTAGAAAACAAATTTATGGCTATGAAGGGGGAAAAGAGGAGGGATAAACTGGGAGATTGGGACTGACATATACATGCTATTACATATAAAATAGATAACTAACGAGAACCTACTGTATGGCACAAGGAACTCTACTCAATACTCTGTAATGACCTATATGGGAATAGAATCTAAAAAGAGTGGACATATGTATGTGTATAACTGATTCACTTTGCTGTACAACAGAAACTAACACAACATTGTAAATCAACTATACTCCAACAAAAATTAATTTAAAAAACTCACAAGAATAAAGACTATGGAAAAAGTAAGGATAAATGAGACCATTGAATTTTTGGAAGATAAAAAACAAATAGAGATGCTTTTTCCTCAGTGACTTAGCAAACCAGGGGAAATTGCGAACAAAGTTGCTGAAGATGGAGATGTTGATAACATGTGAACTAATTTTTTAAATAATTTTCCCAGAAAAATCTTAGGGCTTGGAAACACCAGGCATGGCAGCAGGTATTGGTCCTAAATCTGTATGCAACTCCCACTTCCCCTTAGGATGTATAAAACTACAAAAAAAAAAAAAAAAAAGATTTCCAACCCTTTTAAAAATCTTTTAAAAATGATAACTATTTTTGAGAACACCGAAGAGCTCAGTTCACGAGGCAACGGAGTAATACAAATTCCAAACAAACTCCTCCAAGGAGAAATAAGACACATAAACATTTGCTTTTGGCAGAGAATGGAAAAAAGTGGTGGTTGTCAGATAAGCAGGTAAAAAGAAATCAACTGAAATGTTCATGAACTGTTGAAGAGCAAACAATGGGCAACATGTCAGCTTGGTGTAGCTGGAGGTCCCAGACACTAAGGCAGTTAGTACAGCTCACAATCTGTTCTTCATGGGCCTCTACTGGGTTGTGTTGGTAATGGACTCTTTCAATCTGGAAACTCTGGTTCTTCAGGTCTGGAAATTTTTCTTCTATTATGACTTTTATTCCATCTATTTTTTTCTGTTTGCCCATCTTAGATGTCAAACTTCCTGGACTGATTCCCTAGTTTTATCATTTTTCTATTTTCTGTTGCTTTATCTTTCTTCCCATCCTATTCTCAAAAGATTTTTTTCAATTTTGTCTTTCATTTTTTTCTATGGAATTTTCAGTTTCAGTCTTCAGGAAAGAGTTAACATAGCAAATCTGATGGCGCTATCTCTAGGAGGTTTTAAGATGGCTCCTGGGAACTTGGTCTCTGGTATGCACTCCATGCTACTAAGTGATAAAAGCGTTTTGAGTGCCTGGGGCACTGAATTCTGTCCTATCAGCCTTAGATTGTTTGTGCAAACAATGTGATTTAGGATGAACACCTGCTTTTGTCCTGAGAGTATGGAACTTTGGTAATTGTGGCTGGTTGCACAGGCAGAGAATACTTGAATGACTAGCAATAAAAGCTGTGAACTGTGAGTCTTACGAGGGCTTATCTGCGAAAAACACTGTACAGCTTTCTATATTTCACTGCTGTAAGCCAAAGCATGTTCTCTACAGCAACCCCATGCTGCCCAGAGGAAAAACTTTGGAAGCCTGAGCTGGACTCCTTCAGACTCTGCCTGATGTGTCTTCCCCTTTATGATCCTGCTGTGCATCTTCTGGTGTAATAAATAATAGCCATGTTTACAACCGTCTCTGAGTCCTTCTAGAGAATCACTGAATGTGTGGGTAGTCATGGGAATCCCTAAAACTTTCAGGTACCATATTTTTTTATTTCTATATGTTCTGTTTTGTTCTCTGATTGTACCTTTTTTGTTAAACCATGGCACTCTGCTCTTGTTTAAGGGATGCAGTATCTTCTCTTCCCTTTTAGAGAATTTTAATTCTAAACTTTTTAGGTATTGCTCCATATATTGTATTTTTTTCCCGTCTACTTGGTTCGGTCTCTCTTTTTAATGTTGGAGGCTTTCCCTAAATATTTCGCGATACTTGATTGTCCATTCATGGTTAATCATGAGGAACTAAAATGCTGACGGAGGCTGTTTTTGCATGGCTAAGGCTTGGATAAGTGGTGGGCTTGACTGTTGGGCAAGCTGGCTTTCTTCACAGGGGGTGTCAGCTTATATATATATATATATATATATATATATATAAGCTTTCCACCTTTGAACAGTTTCTCCAGAGAAGAATCCTTTAATTTTCCCCTTATGAAGTACATGCAGGGCTGCTGAATTTTTGTGAACAGAGTATGAAGTGGTTTTCAAACTTTAGTGCACATCTGGAGATATGTATATGGGCCTCTTGCTGCGCGGCCAGCAAATATTTGGGATGGGCCTACCCCATATGTGTCTGCCCCCAGACTCCTACCTCCTGGTAGGTAGAACTCTCCTGCTTCCTTCAGGGTGGCCATTCCACCCCTGTCTCCTTCTTGTGGCCCTAGGGGTTGTCTACTCTCTACTCTCTTTCCAGGCTGTATGCCCCCTCTCTAGGGTTGCCTCCCACTCTCACCCCTATCACATAGGTTATGAACAGGACACAGTCTCTTTGCCTCCCCCATTCTCTGCTTCCCCAAAATATGCCCCATTTTTCATAAGTATACTCCAAATCAAGTGAGGGAAACAGGAGAATGATAAAAATAACAAATGTGACACTAGGACAGCAGTTTTTGAACTCTTACAAAGTTCTGGAAATTGTTGCCCCTAATTTTTAGTTCCTAATTCTACTGGCCCCACCCCCACCTTGTCACTTCTTCCACCCCGTTCATATTGTACTGTAAAAATAAAAATAATAACCTTTTTTCTTATTATACAAGTAATATAGAGTTATAGTAGAAAATTGTATAGATAACATTCCCCATTTTCCACCACATATACACAAACAGAAATTTAAGTCATCCATAATCCCTCCATCTACAACTGTTAACACTTTGGTGTATTTCTTTCCAGTCTTTCTTCTATTCAAGAATGTTGATTTATATACATATATGATACATATTTTTGCAAAACTGGGATTGTACTGTACATATTTTTCTGTAACTCCTTTTACTTAATAAATAATGGGCATCTGCCTAGTTAAATAAATATAACTCACAAGTCCATTTTAATTATGTAGATTTATCATAATTTATTTAACTAAGACCACATTGATGGACATTTAGGCTGTTTTCAAGTGTGTGCTATTATAAATATTGCAGGGATTATCATACTTCCATAAATGTCTGCACATTTGTCTGTTGTTAATCTTAGGCATGGAAATCTAAGGAAGTCTAAGATAAGGTGTTCTAATTTACATTCCACCAATAGTGGTCCCTTTTGTTGCAACATTGATAACACTGCATATGAGCATCCTTTTAAGTTTTTGATCACCTGATAGGCAAAAATTACATTTTATTTGTATTTGCATTTCTTTGACATTGAATACGTTTCTATGTTTACTGGTCATTTGTTTTTCTTTGTGACTTGCATTTTGTTACCCATTTTTCTATTAGGATAGTTTATTTATTCCTTTATGGCAGTTTTTTGTGTATTAAATATACTTTTAGTCTGAAACATATATTGTGAATTTTTCTCAGTTCATCATTTACCTTTTTATATGATACTGTTTTACATGATACTTTTGGACAGTTAGAAGATATAGACTTTTCCTCATCAAATCTGTACATCTTTCCCTTTATGATTTCTGCCTGTGGTGTGCATGCTTTAAAAAGGCCTTCAGGACTTCTGTGGTGGTCCAGTGGTTAGGTTAGGACTCTGTGCTTCCACTGCAGGGAGCACGGGTTCTATCCCTGGTCGGGGAACTAAGGTCCTGCATGCCGCGCAGCATGCCAAAAAAAAGAAAAGAAAAAAGGCTTTCATTCCCTCCCACTCCTGCCAAAATATTTATCAATATTTCCTTCTAGTACTTTTACCTTTTTGTTTGTTTATATTTAACTCTTTAATTCAACTGAATTTACTCTAGTACATGGTATGTGTATTAGTTAGGGTTCTCCAGAACTGTAGGGGGGGTGGGGCCAGGGTGGGGGGAGAGATATTGATTTTAAGAAATTGGCTTATGTGATTGTGAGGGCTGGCAAGTCCAAGGTCTGCAGTGCAGGCCAGCACGTGGAGACCCAGGGGAGAGGTGATGTTGCAGCTTGAGTCCCAAGACTGCCTGCTGGCCAAATTCCGTCTTTGTCAGATGACCTCAGTCTTTTTTCCTCTTAAGGCCATCAACTGATTAGATGAGGTCCACCCACATTATGGAGGGTACTGATCATCCTTGACTTACGATGGGATTACTTTTTCGATGAAAATATTATAAGTCAAAAATGTATTTAATACACCTACCAAACACCATAGCTTAGCCTAGCCTACCACAAACATGCTCAGAACACTTACATTAGCCTACAGTTGGGCAGAAGCATCTCACATAAAGTTTATTTTATAATAAAGCGTTGAATATCTCACGTAATTTATTGAATACTATATGAAAGTGAAAAACAGAATGGTTGTGTGGGTACAGGATGGTTGTAAGCGTATCCGTGGTTTCCATTCATGATTGCATGGCTGACTGGGAGCTGCGGCCCTCTGCCCTGCCCAGCATCACGAGAGAGTATCCTACTGCATATCACTAGGCTGAGAAAAGATCAAAATTCTAAGTTCCATGTACGGTTTCTACTGAATGAGTATTGCTTTCGCACCATTATAAAGTCGAAAAATTGTAAATTGAATCATCCTAAATCAGAGACCATCTGTAATCTGCTTTACTCCAAATCTATTGATTTAAATGTTAATCTCATCTAAAAAATACCTTCAGAGAGACACCTAGACTGGTGGTTGACCAAATATCTGGGTACTGTGGTCCAGCCAAGTTGACACATAAAATGTACTATCACAGTGTAAGTCATGGATCTAACTTTATCTTCGCCCTATTCTTTCTGAAAGTGGACCCCACAAAGCCCTGATTACTTCATATGCTCTTGTTATTCTGAGGAGGCTAAAAGCAGGTGTTGAACACATTTTTTTCTCTCTCTGAGCCCAGCCTTACCTTCTCTAGGTCCTGCAGATGTCTTTTCAGGCCCCGAGACCTCAAATGACAAATAGAGAAGAGCAGTGAGTGTGATCCAGTGTCTTCTTGTCTCCACAAGTGGGGAGCTTGAACCACAGCAAATAAAAGGCATGCCCCATCCTGATATCTGCAGGGATCTTCGCCCATGACACTTCCCCTGTAGAAACAGCCACAAGCATGTTAAGTTTCTACTTATCTTCACACTCTGTTGAGCCCTCTAACCATCGTTTCTCAACTACAAAGCAGGATCCAACTGCTCTAGAGCTTCCTAGCCATGACATTATGAGAACATGGAGGCCACAGTGGAAAGTTCTACCTAAACATACGACATTATTATTATTAATAAGCACTAGCCATTAAGTACTATGAGAGCTTCAGATGAAGGTTTTACAAATAGGCCAGAGTGTCATATAATAAGGATTATAAGCTTGTATGTGTTTCACACTTGCTTTGTGATCAAAACAGAAAAGTCTGTATATATACATTATTAATCAATTCAGATACCCCTTTAGAGGTGATTAATTGGGTCTGAGTTTCCTTCAGATGCTGTGATTCATTGCAGATTCACACCCTGCTCTGCCTGTTCCAGAACCCCAGGCTTTTTGCCCCTTGACTTGGCAGGAATTTACGTGTAAGGCTAGTCCTGGCTCTGAGCGTGAAGGATCACAAGTGGAGTATCATCCCTTGCATTTTGGAGGGTGCTAAATGCCAACTCCCATTACATGGGGACCAGAATGGACTCAGGGACGTTGGTAGCAAGCCAGGCTGCCAGTCTTCCAGTCGAGCAACTATGCCAACCTGCAACAAACGCTTCCTGGTCTAGCTACTTAGAACTGAATAACTGGCACAGACATAAATGCCTGCTGACTTGCATTTGCTGCCCCCATTTGAATTTTAATTCTTTCATTATACCACAGAGCATCCTTTTAAAAGGTCCAGATCTTCCCATAATAATTAGACTCTTCCTAAAGTACCAGGAAGGCTGAATTCTTCTTCACGCCTCCCTGGTCTGGTTGCATTTAAATAAGGTGGTACTTACTTTCTGAGTCAAGGAAAGAGATAAGATGAGTAAGGCTCAACTCCCTTTTCTAAAGTGCAGACAACACTCCTAAAAACTCTTCCTGATATCTAGGTCGCATAGATGTGCTTTCTTGGGTGCCACAGGAGGGGAGCCTTGAAAAATTGGGCTTTTGGTGTGTGCTTCCCAGTGAATCGAGGCACTAACAGCCCTGTGAGGCTCTGTAAGGTTGCGGTAGTATGGTTTGTGTGCACCTTAATAAAGGATTCTGTTGCTGCTTCAATGCATTTACAAGCCCTTATTAAGACAGCAGGTGACTAGAGGGGAAAGGAATCCTCTTTGGTGTATTTTTTTAAAATCCTTTGGAAAGCTGCATCTAAGCACCCAGGATACATAGAAATGTAATTGTGATGCTCAGCAGGCTGAAACTCAGTAATAGAGAGCCAGAATAACAGATTTTACACAAGCTATTTATTCATTCATTCATTTTTTATTCATTAATTCCTTTACTGAGTGCCTCTGTTATATACCAGGCTCTGGATGGGATCCAATCCCTGTCTTCAATGAGCTAGAAGTGTTAGTATGGGCAATAATTGGTGGGGGTAGAGAACAGAGGGCAGGGGAAATAGATAAGTAAATAAGTTATTGATATATTGTGATAATTGTTAAACAGCCGTGGGTACAAGTACCAAAATTCAGATGAAGAAGAATTTATTAGGAATGGTGCCAGAAAAGGGTAGGAAGGAAAGGAAAGGCTTTACAGAGGACAGGAAGATTTAGCTGAGTCTTGAATATGAGTAAGAACTTGTCAGGCAGATGAAGTAGGCAGAAAAGAAAGGCACTAAAGTCAGATAGAGGAAAATGTACAAAATAAAGGGGGCATAAAACAACCTGGTGTGTGCAGGCTACTACAGGTTGGTATGGCTAAACCTTGGGAGCATGGGGAAGGGAGCAGCAAAAATGAGACTAGAGAGGTAGTCAGGGGCCAGATCTACAAGGATCAATACCATGGATCACATATCCCTAGAGCAATGAGTTCAATAAGCTGTACCCTGGAACTTGGGGTCACTTGGCACAAACCATGGCTACCCACATCTATCACTTCATTAAAGCCTATGGACCAAGTAGATCTCCCAGAGAGCCCGAGGGTATGGCACATTCATTGTCTGATCTGGTTAATACGCTAATAAAGCGTGTACAGGCCCAGGCCCAGGGCCAATGTCCTGCAGTAGCCACTGGGTATCTGCTTCCTTATCACTATCCATCCATTAATTGTTATTCACAGGACACAATTATGCAGCCACCACATGATATCTGTATCCTGCCCATCTTTCCTCATCTTGCCTTCAATGATGCCACAAGAGAAATGCCTTGCTGTCATCTGGATAGTCTGTGCTCACTCTACAACCCTGCTCAGCCATTCTAACGGCCCTAATCAAAAAAGGAAATTAGATTACTCTGGCATGACTTGTTCTACTGAAATGCTACTGACTTAGAGGCATTTCTGCTTAATTTGTAAGCACTCATAAGGCATTAATAGAATAATCTTTTATGGAATTTTGCCTAGGATTGGTGCCAAACTCATGAATTTATAGTTCGTAAGTGTGGGGAGGGAAAATTAATTGTATTTCCTAAAAATCAAGATACTTGCCCATACTTAGTCCTTCAGTATGATTCCTATTTTCTATGAGTCCCTCAGATTATCAACAGTGGTTGTATGGTCTCACCAGCAAATCTCCCAATAGCTCTTGCAGTGATTTGCTTAGTCCAGATGACAAACTCTTTTAGGACAGCTTTTACCCCGTATCTCACCCTCTCAAGGGATTTAGTCCCTTTTATCAGTTTGTCCCAGTCTTTTTCGTCAGAATAGCCCTGTCCTTGACAGAGAAGAAAGAGCAAAACTGGAGTTACCCATTAATCTTTCTGATTCTTTTTTTCTGTTCTGTTTCTTGAACAGCTGTTATATGTTCTTTTTTTTTTTTTTTTGCGGTACGCAGGCCTCTCACTGTTGTGGCCTCTCCCGTTGTGGAGCACAGGCTCCAGACGCACAGGCTCAGCGGCCATGGCTCACGGGCCCAGCCGCTCTGCAGCACGTGGGATCTTCCCGGACCGGGGCACGAACCCACGTCCCCTGCATTGGCAGGCAGATTCTTAACCACTGCACCACCAGGGAAGCCCCTGTTATATGTTCTTGATGACTGTAAATTTTTTTTTTAAGTTTGTCTGGCTCAGAGCATTAACTCTCATTTTCCATATGTTTTGTTTCAATGTTTAACATTCCCCAACATTCAAAGTGCACAGGACAAGTGCTTCCAAAGAGACAATTGATGGTCCCTGAAACCAAACATTTGAACTCAGTCTGAGTCACAAGTGGAATTTAGTGCTTCAGGAATTCTCTCACAGGTAATACATCATGAGGAAATCTACAGGGGCAAGAATCTTGTAAATCAACCTTGGCAAGCCTTTGAACTTATCTACTCTGTACAATTCCACTTTGATATGTCTCTTTTGCATTAGTTGAGTATAAAGATAGATTTAGGGTTGAGAAGACAGATTACCTATATGGCCTTCATTAATTTATAAAATGAAGAATTTTGGTAAGATAACTTCTAAGATCCCTTCCAATTGGAAAGTTCTACATCCCCAGAAAACCGAAGAGAAAGAGAACTGAAATTCATAGAAGGCCTATTAAGACTATGTATCATACTAAACTCAATACCTGTGACCTCATTTAATGCAGACAACAATCTTATGAACTGGCCCTATTTGGCAGATAAGGGAGCTGAAATTTATCAGGCACCTTGCCCAAGGTCACAGAACTATTAATCCTGAATAAGAGGCAGAGTAAGAATTCAAATATTAATCCATCTACATCATTGGTTCTCAACTGGAGCAATTGCCCTGACCCCTGGGAACATTTTGTAATGTCTGGAGACATTTTTGGTAGTCACACCTAGGGGACTGTCACTGGCATCTAGTGGGTACAGGCCAGAGATGCTGCCAAACACCCTACAATGCATAAACAGCCCCCCACAACAAGGAATTCCTTGGCCTGAAATATCAATGTGCTGAGGTTGAGAACCTCTAATCTAGAAAGCAGACCCAAGTGGTAAGTAAATAATCTGCAGACCCAAGTGGTAAGTAAATAATCTAAGTCACTTTTTGAATTAAGAAAACATTAGTCGTTGCTACACACAGTTTTCTAGCTACAGAGAAGAACAAACACATATCACCAAAAGAGACGTGGCCATTGTCCAAGTATGAGAATTTTGCACCATATTCCATAATAGGCCCACAATTACATAACAGAAAACAAAAATTTCAAAGGCTTTCCTTCCAAATCTTTGGGTAAAACCCTGGAAGACACACCATGCTTATCCTATTGCTTGTCATATCCACTAGTCTAAAGCAAAAATTATAGTTCTTAATGTAAACCTGTTATAAAAGACAGAAGAGATATGAGTGGCATATGAGGAAAGACCTCAAAATCATCTACTATTTTTTTTATATCGTTATTGGAGTATAATTACTTTAAAATGTTGTGTTAGTTTCTGCTGTACTACAAAGTGAATCAGCTATATGTATACATACATCCCCATTTCCCCTCCCTCTTGAGCCTCCCTCCCACCCTCCCTATCCTACCCGCTAGGTCGTCACAAAGCATCGAGCTGATCTCCCTGTGCTATGCATAAGTCCATTCTCTACGTCTGCGTCTTTATTCCTGTCCTGCCACTAGGTTCTTCAGAACCATTTTTTTTTTTAGATTCCATACTTATGTGTTAACATACGGTATTTGTTTTTCTCTTTCTGACTTACTTCACTCTGTATGACAGACTCTAGGTCCATCTACCTCACTACAAATAACTCAATTTCATTCCTTTTTATGGCTGAGTAATAGCTCATTGTATATATGTGCCAAATCTTCTTTATCCATTCATCTGTCAATGGACATTTAGGTTGCTTCCATGTCCTGGCTATTGTAAATAGAGCTGCAATGAACATTGTGGTACATGACTCTTCTTGAATTATGGTTTTCTCAGGGTATATGCCCAGTAGTGGGATTGCTGGGTCATATGGTAGTTCTATTTTTAGTTTTCTAAGGAACCTCCATATTGTTCTCCATAGTGGCTGTATCAATTTACATTCCCACCAACAATGCAAGAGGGTTCCCTTTTCTCCACACCCTCTCCAACATTTATTGTTTGTAGGTATTTTGATGATGGCCATTCTGACCAGTGTGAAGTGATACCTCATTGTGTTTTTGATTTGCATTTCTCTAGTGATTAGTGATGTTGAGCATCTTTTCATGTGTTTGTTGGCAATCTGTATGTTTTCTTTGGAGAAATGTCTCTTTAGGTCTTCTGCCCACTTTTGGATTCAGTTGTTTTTTGTCAAAATCATCTACTTTGGCCATTTCATTTTAGAGAGAAGGAAGTTGAAGCCCAGGGAGGTCAAATGACTTGCCAAAATACACAGCAAGTAATAGGCAGGTCCAAAGATCACATGGCACTCAACACTAATTAAAAAATATATTTCTTAAGCAAATAAACAAATCAGCCTAGACCAGAAGCCCAGTGTCCTGATGCCACAGTCTATTGTGGCAAACCCTACCTACTGCATACCCAACAGTCAAACTTCCACACACACCCTTCCTTGATCCAGAACCCAGATTTTGTTCAGGTCTTAGGCAGATAGCAAAGTACTCAGGGAAAGTAGGAGTAACCCTTCTCCAGGTGATGAGTCATCTAAGCCATTCATGATAATCTCATTCTTATTTGTTGGTGACTGGGTTTAGGGGAGGACTCAAAACATAGGTACGGCCAGTGCAACTTTTAGAAGTTGAGTACCTTTTTGGAAAGGAGGTTTTGCTGTCACACCCAACTTTCCACTTTGAAATCAGTCTTGAAAAACCACAACGCCTGCAGCTATCTAGGGCAGCCATTTTGTCAGCCTGAAGCTAAAAATCTAATCCTCTGTGAATGCAGAATAGAAAGATACAAAAGCCTGGATCTAAGATAACCTGGAGTTACTTAACCAGACTTGGAACTGCTTACACCCTGTTTTCTTGACATAAATGACATAAATATCTGTAAGATTTAAGACACTACTTATTGGGGCTTCTGTTGCTTGCAGCCAAACACATTCTAACCAGTACAGCCTGGTACCTGCTTCCTAGAAATGGAGGGATTTCAAGGATGTCTTCTTGCTCCATTTAATCTCTCTCTCTCTCTCTCTCTCTCTCTCTCTCTCTCTCTCTTTGGCTAAAACAACATTTATTTTTCTCACAGTTCTGGAGGTTGGGAATTCCAAGATCAAGGTACTAGCAGATCCAGGGTCTGGTGAGGGTCCACTTCCTGGTTCATAGATAGTTGTCTTCTCACTGTTTCTTCACACGGCAGAAGGGGCAGGGGATCTCTCTGTGGTCTCTAAGGGCATTAATCCCATTCATGAGGGCTCTACCCTCATGATTTAATCAACTCTCAAAGACCCCCCCCACCTCTTAATACCATCCCATACCCCCACTTTCCCTAGTGAGAGTAAATCACTCTCCACTTGGGGGTGCAATAAAGGAAATCAGGTATGAGATACAACTTGGACTGGATGAACTATAAGGCTGCATAAACGATGAGCTTCTCTAACACCAAAATAGTTTAGGGTAGTTATAAGAGTGTCAGATTTGGAGTCAGACTGCCAGGGTTCAAGTGGCTTTTCTAACCCTTACTAGCTGTGTGATACTGGGATATTTCAGCTTCTGTTCCTCATTGGTAAATTTGAGATAATTTGTGCAAGAAGTAAATGAAGTACCTGCATAAAGCACTTATGAGAGTGCCTGGCACAAAGTAAAGGCTTACTCTATATTTGTAATAATGATTGTGCTGCCATCATGTAACTTTTACTTTGAGGTAACCAGTTACCTATTTTAATCAGAAGGAGGAGGTTTCTGTTGCTTGCAGGCAAACTACCAGGGAGAAGTGTATCACTTAGGGATTTTAGTTGCAAACAAAACCATTTTACCTAGTTTAGGCAGAAAAGAGATTTATGAAAGGCTATTAGAAAACTCATAGAATGCCTGGAAGGGCTGAAGGTTATGTCTCCAGGAATAACCCCCCAAACACACCACAGAGCTGCCCTGAGGAGACACAACTGTTGCACCACTGGGTAGAGACACCAGCTCACCTCATGGAAAAGGCAGGGTCTGGAGGTCGTCTCTAACACCTCTGCCTCTGACCCGTCCAGGGACTGCATCTACCAGAGACCAAAGTGGATTTTGTGGCACCCCTTCTTCATGTCACTAGCCTCCAAAAAAATTCTAGTATCTCTGATAAGTAGAGTTGGATTCCTGTGTGTGGATCCTGGCTGCAAAGGAGGCTGAGAAGGCAAGTTTCTGGCCTTTCCCTTGGATTTGTATGGACCTAAAAGGCAGAGAATTCACCAAAACCGGTAAGGATTTAACTTAAGGATGGCTACACTTTTAAAGAATAAAATTAGTTTAATCGCCATCCTGATGCTGTCAGGAAGAAGGGAAAGGGAGATGTAATTTACTCACTTACACAGTTACTCAAGCAAGAAACCTCCTTGCCACCTTGTCCCGCTTATCTTAAGTCTTACAAGTTTTACCCTTGAACTCTCTCTAGTGTCAGATCCCTCTCTCCATCCTCTCTGCCCTGGTTTAGGATCTTATCAATTCTTACCTGGACAGCCACCTAACAGGTCTCCCCACCTCTAGTCTAATTCCTCACATTGCTCCAAGAACGATGTTTGTGAAACAGAAATCTGATCATGTCACTCCCCTACTTAAAGAATTTAGTGGTTCCCATTTCTCACAGGATAGCAGGCAAAGCCCTTCATTACCTGATCCTGCCCATCTTTCCAGCTTCGTCTCCTGTCACACTCATATACACCCTAGTGTAGAGGACATGCACCCCAGTCACAGGGAACTTACCAGAATCCATTATGATGGTTTTTGCTCACATGACTTTCTTTTTGTTTTCTTTGCCTGAAGTTCTGCCCCATCTCTACCTATGAAATCCTCCTGTTCACTTATGACCTGGTTAAGTGTCATTTCCTGTGTTCCTAGAGAGAATTTGGGATTCCTTTCTTTATGCATGTGTAGCATTTTCCATCTAAGTCTCCTGGAACATCCATCTTGTGGTGTGCTTCTGGCTTGATTCCATGGGTGTTCCTTCTCTAGGTTATGAGCATCTTAAGGACAAGGGTCTGATTTCAGCATCCACTGAGCTCCTATTGACTGACTGAATGGATGATGGTTGTAGTACATAATGAAACAGGTAGCACTTTGGATTTGATCTGACCTTCCTTCATAGAGTATTCTAGGTTTCTCTTGGGTGGGGGGAGCAGGGTTGAGCAGAGTTTAATTGTATTAAATGAATTTAATTAGCTAGGTTTGATATTACTTGAATCAAATGACCCATTACAGGTACAGATGAACCGGTCTGCAGGGCAGAAATTGAGACACAGATGTAGAGAACAAACATATGGACACCAAGGGGGGAAAGTGGCGGGGGGTGAGGGTGGCGGTGTGATGAACTGGGTGATTGGGATTGACATGTATACACTGATGTGTATAAAATGGATGACTAATAAGAACCTGCTGTATAAAAAATAAATAAAATGAAAGCATAAAAAAATGACCCATTACAGATAGATGATTGATAGATAAATAACATGATACCTTTCAGAGTATTCTAGTTTTAAGATAGAGGTTTTTGAAACTACTGTTTTTAGGCAAACATTAGTTCTGCTGGTCATAGAAGGCCTCTCTGAGGAGGGTACCTATGAGCAGAGACCTGAATGATGTCGGGGAGGGAGCCACAAGTATCTGGAAGATGAGTGTCCAGCCTCCACCTCTTCCCCCCACCCCAACTGCTTCCCTAGCAGCTAAATTATTAAGACACAAAAGTGCGTCTTATTCTTACTTCCACAGCGCCCCTTGGAGATTTGCTTTAATTTCTAATGTAATTCAGATATCAGGGGGAGGTTGATGCTCCTCCGATTGTTGGTCTCAAAATCCCCACTCAATGTCCTAAGGCAGTTCAAAGGCCTCCTTGAGATTTCGTGGCTCCCCAGGGGCTCCCAACATTCCAAGGTCTCCCCTGGGTCTTATTTCACACTTGTTGTCTCCAGGGTGATCCAGGTGTTCAACTTCAAAGCGCTTTCCTCAGTGCTGCCCTCCCCACAGGCACATACACAAACCCACTCACACAAATATTCCTGAATGCTGACACACTTTACTGACAGTTGAAAGAATGGAGGGAGAGGACATCGAAGTGGTTTGCCTCACTTAAAAATGAACAAACTAACTTGACAATAAATGTGTAGCCTCTCTATTTAAAATGCCTTTTGGGCACCCCATTGTAGGAGACTCTCAACCACCTTCCCAGCTTCTCTCAGTCCCTCCCTCCTGTGGGGATAAACACGGAAGGGTACTGAGGAGGGGCACTCAAGCCAGTCTTGGTGGAGGTGTTGAGAGGAAGGCATTGCAGAAGAGGTAACAACAAAAGGGGGAATAGGAGTGAGCAGGGCAGGAAGGGAGATGACACAATGCACGGAGCTTGGCAAATTCAGCATGTGATAGAGCAGAACATGCACATGGGGAGGTGAAGCTAGAGAAGCAAGCAGGGGCCAACATAAGAAGTTTATATACCCTGAGAAAACCATAATTCAAAAAGAGTCACGTACCACAATGTTCATTGCAGCTCTATTTACAATAGCCAGGACAGGGAAGCAACCTAAGTGTCCATTGACAGATGAATGGATAAAAGATAAAATAAGATGTGGCACATATATAAAATGGAATATTACTCAGCCATAAAAAGAAATGGAATTGAGTTATTTGTAGTGAGGTGGATGGACCTAGAGTCTGTCATACAGAGTGAAGTAAGTCAGAAAGAGAAAAACAAATACCTTATGCTAACACATATATATGGAATCTTAAAAAAAGAAAAAAATGGTTCTGAAGAACCTAGGGGCAGGACGGGAATAAAGATGCAGACATAGAGAATGGACTTGAGGACACGGGGAGGGGGAAGGGTAAGCTGGGACAAAGTGAGAGAGTAGCACTGACATATATACACTACCAAATGTAAAATAGATAGCTAGTGGGAAGCAGCTGCATAGCACAGGGAGATCTTTGTGTCCACCTAGAGGGGTGGGATAGGGACGGTGGGAGGGAGATGCAAGAGGGAGGAGATATGGGGATATATGTGTATGTATAGCTGATTCATTTTGTTATAAAGCAGAAACTAACATACCACTGTAAAGCAATTATACTCCAATAAAGATGTCAAATAAAAATAAAAGAAGTTTAATGCCTCAGCTAAAGGGTTTTCATTGCATTCAAAAAGTAATGTCGAGCCAGTGGAAGATTTTAAAGGATAACACAAATAGATTTGTACTTTTTTTTTCTTTCTAAAGATCACTGCAAAGACTCCTTTGAAGATAGATAGATTGGAGGAAGGGAAAGAGCCTGGAGGCAGAGTGCCATGGACTGGGGAAGGGAGACACAGTGCCAGAGTGCTGGCCGTGGAGATTCAGAAGAGGGGACTGCAGGAGAGCTATGGAAGAGGTAGACGGGACACAACCTAGTGACTGACTGGGCAGTAAGTCAAGAGGCTGTGAGAATTTGAGGATATTAGGATCACAGCAGGTTTCCAGCTGGGCAGCTGGTAGATGGTGTAGCCATCCACTGGGAGATGGGGTACAAAAACAACCACACACAAGTTTGAAGGCAGGTGATAGATCCATTCCCTCCAGTTTTCCCGTGCTGCCCATGGTGACTTGAACTCCCAGCCTACAGGACATCTGCTCCCCCTAACCCCCACCCCATTGCTGTCAGCTTCAGGAGGAACGGCAAGCACCCTGAGCTCTGCACCAGCTGCAGCTGGGCATCTTTTGAGCACTTCCTCTCTTAGCTGGTGGTGTGTGGCCTCCCCACAGAAAGGGGAGGCTGGACCAGCTGAGCAGAGGCAAGAGGGCACAGGAGGCAATTCGAGAAACTCTGAGCTGCTTGATAGCTGTGTGACCTTAGGCAACTCAGTCACCCCTCTGAGCCTTAGATTTTCTATCTATAACTTGGTGATGGGGGAGAGTACTTACTCTAGACTTGTGTTTTAAGGATTCACATAAAGCATATGGAAGTGATTCTGTAAAGTGTAAAATCCTATAAGGGGGGTGAAGGGAACTAATATTTGTGGATATATGAACCACCACCAATTCCTCTCAAGGAAGATCTAGGGGGGACAAAGACAGGTTTTGTGGAAGTTTCAATTCATCTTCATTGACTCAGAGTCCCTTTGCAGTGAAAATAGGCCCTGGGAGGAGGAGAACATAGCATTAGCACAGTAATGTCAAGGTTAATATTTCACGTCTAGAGTCAAATCACTTTAAGTGGAGGAATTTTATGTTATATTGGACTGTATGATCTTCATAAGAAAATAATTCTGGTACAGACATTTGCCTTAAGATTAATCAGGAAGAAAGAGGGCTCAGTCATTACTGACAGAGGGACACCAAACTGAAGTCCAGTTCTCACCCTCCCCCTGAGCCCACCCCCAGGAAGCTTAGTCTATTGCCTGCCCATGCTACCTACTCCCTTGTCTTTAGCAGGAGCCTGGGCAGAGGAAACCTCTATTCACATCCAGCTGCAGCCTGCAGTGCAGGGTCTACAAGATATGAGGGACAAGGTCTGGGAACTCTGTCGTGTGGGGAGGAGGATCAGAGCATCTGAAGAAGAAGACAAAGCGGAGTCTCAAAAAGGGGGTTATGGGAGGAGGACAGGTAATGATTGGAGACAGGAAGGTGGGGCAACAAGGGAGCACCCAGGTGGGACCTCCTTCAAATGCCTAAACAGTGAGAGCTTCCCTGGTGGCGCAGTGGTGAATCTGCCTGCCAGTGCAGGAGACACGGGTTCGAGCCTGGTCCGGAAAGATCCCACATGCCACAGAGCAACTAAGCCCGTGCGCCACAACTACTGAGCCTGTGCTCTAGAGGTCGCAACACAACTACTGAGCCCACGCACCACAACTACTGAAGCCCATGTGCCTAGAGCACATGCTCTGCAACAAGAGAAGCCACTGCATTGAGAAGCCCGCACACCGCAACGAACAGTAGCCCCTGCTCACTGCAACTAGAGCAAAGCCCACGCGCAGCAATGAAGACCCAATGCAGCCAAAAGTAAATTAATTAATTAATTAATTAGGTTTTTTTTAATGCCTAAACAGTGAAACTTGTCCCCACCCCCTGGTGCAATTCAAGGGAGGATGTAAGCCAGAGTCCCAAATCTCTGTCCTCCATCCTGGTGCTCTTCGCAGGGATATATATGCCCTTTAGTAAGAGAACAGCTCAAACCTCCAGCAGAACTTGGTGAGGACACTATTTTTAGGAAGCTGGGCCTCTCCTGTACCTCATCTCCTGTCAGAAGCTCCCCTGCTACCCCCGTGGGTTTCCAGGCACAGAGGATTAAGGAGCAGCAAATGCCCGTCCCAGCAGGAGACGCTGAGCCAGTCTCCTCGTTCCCCTACCTCCTTGTTCCCTCATCTGGTAAAAGATACTCACAGTGGGGCAGACAGGAAGGCTCTCACCCTTTCTACCCAGGACAGACCAGCACACGGGGGAACGATTCCTTCCCTTTGGGGATGAACAGGCTCAGAGGAAGAGTGTGCATGACCACCCTCTCATCCACACAGGAGCAAGCAGTCAAGGCCACGTCCAGCTGTATTCAAAGCCTTCCTGCTACACCAGCAGTGTACACATGTGCTAAACAGGACAACCAGCCTGGCACAGTTGCTCCTTTCCAGACTAGGTTGACTCTGGTTCCCCTTCCCCTAAAACTCCTTACACACACACACACACACACACACACACACACACACACACACACACACACACACACACACACACACACACACACACACACACACACGCCATGCTGCCACTGCCACCTCCACCCACAACACCAAGTTCCAACCCAAAAACCACAAGATGCCTTCCCTCAGGAAACATTACTGTCCCCAACACCATCCCTGGCCCTGAGCTGACTCAGGATAGTGGGGGACCCCAAGCTGCTCCTGCCCAGAGGAGCTCTCAATGTAGTAAAGAGACAGTCCTAGAGGCATGTGACACTGACCTGCTCTCAAAGAACATCTCAGTTCTGGGGTTCTGGGACCACTCCACAAAAACCCAACTCTCCTCCCCACTCCATCCTGGGAAGAGGGAACCTGGGAAGAGGGAATGTTCCCAGGTGGCAGAGAAGTTATGTGGGGGGCACCAGTGGGGAGAGGGAGCTGAGAGAGTCTCCCTGATGCCCTGATTATCTCCACTTCACTGGGGGCCTCAGGTCCCCTCCCCCTGCCTAGTTGCCTGATGTCCTGGGTACCAGTAAGGGCTCAGGCACCTGGAGATGGTCACTGTGGCTGAAGGAGACCCACAGGGTAACCGCTGGTAACCCAGCTACATGTGATGGTGGTCAGTTGTCAGTCAGCTCCCTCCTGGAGGCTTCCAGCTGGTAGCACCTCTGAAGTCAGACAAGCAGTGACTCCTGGGCTTTCCCAAGGGATGGTAAGTCCAGGACCTACATACCAAACTGGTTTCCAATACCCACCAAGATAATCAGCTAGGTCCAAACAGGACTTCCTAAAGGCTCCAGGGTCTCAAGCCAGATGGTATATCTAGACTAGGAAAAGCAGAACATGTGAAGCTTACTCACCCCTGGCTGAAGCAGAACAACAGTTCAATAAGCAGTTTTCATTCCATATGTCATTTCACCTGCCTAACAACCCCGAGAAGGATTCTGCTGACTCTAACCCTCGCCATGCCACGCAGCCCCTCCGTGCCTCAGTAACTGTCTTTGTAAAGTGGGGACAATAAAATCACCTATATCACTTTCTAGCTATGTGTCCTTGGCAATGTATTTAACTTAACTGTGCTCCAATTTTTCTCATTTGTCAAATGGAGTTAAAAATAGAACCAACCTCATGGGACAGGTGGGAAAATTAAATAAGTTAATTCAGTTAATAAGTTAAAACAATAGCTGACTACATAGAAAGTGCACGGGAAACGCTAGCAACAATTATTCTTTCTGTCACTATTATCGATCACAGGATTGTTAGGATTAATAAAATAATAGCTGGCATTTGCTGCATACTAACCGTGTGTCTGGCGCTGGGCTGTCTTTTCTAGGAACTACCTTGTATGGTAACGTTGAGCGCATGCTGAGTGCACACCTTACACATAGAGAGCCCTCAATAAATGGTAGCCACTCTCACGCTTCATCTTTTCCCCATTCCACAGAAGGGGAAACTTTTAGCCAGGGCTACAAAGCTAATAAGTAGGAGCACTTTGACTTGAATGCAGGTTTTCTGGGAGATAAATCCTTACGATCATACAACCCTCACCTCCTCCTGCTTGGTCCTCAACATTTGCTCTGTAGCTAACACTGGCTTGCCTTCAAGAAAGCTGCCACAGGACACATCTGCTGCTCAGTTGGAAGGCACCTGGGCTGCTCTGCACACAGCTGCTCTCAGCGCTTGCACTGGGACAGGCTGCGCTGGCCTCCTAATGGCTATTCTCCTTCAGGAGCCAGGAGCCGGGCTCCGGCGGCCACAGGTGCGTGTGAGTGAATGCGATGGGGTCATGGACATTCCCAGGAAGCAGACCTGACCCAAAATCTAGCTCTGCCCTTCTACCCAAACATCCCCCGCCTGATATTCTGTGGTAGAGCACACCAGAAAAGAGCCCTGAGTCCCCCTAAATTGAACAAAACAAGTCCACACTGGCAGCAGCCAGCTGAGGGGTGACAGGTGTTTGCCTACATATTACATCTCAAAGGCAATGTTTCACTGAAGACATGACTTCTGGACTGTGGGCAAGTCACTTTCCCTTTCTAGGCCACAGTTCCCTCATCTGTAATACTGAAATACTAAGACCCATCTAGTTGGGTTGCTCTAAGGACCGCATGAGAGCATAGGTGTCAGAGCACAGGGCCTGGCACCCAGTAACACAAGCAGGAGGGGAGTTAGCACACAGTGTGCACTCCACAAATGCTCGCTGAACAGCTGAAATCTGACAGCCCAGAGCACGGCAGTGGAACACAGTAAAGGGCGCATGAGCACCATGGGGTGGAGAATGTGGGGATGTGAGATATCAACCTCCACTGAAGAATAAAAGCATGTGCCCAACGCAGGTGGCTCTGACCTGGAAAAGGACACTCTCCTAAGACTTTACAAAACCCCTTTACTCCTGTCATGTGGCAGAAGGCACAGACGGCAGCCATGGGGAGATGTGAGCAGTGAGGTGACAAGGAAGCAATGGAGCTGTCCTTACATTTGATCCCCAAGTATTCATGGAATGAACTGGTCCTTGTCAAGGAACCAGCATGCACTGGGAAGGACCCAGTAACTGGTGTACTGCAACTGCTCACAAGAGCCAATTGTTAAGTTTCCAGAACTTTTGCTAACTGGTTGTTTAACATGGTTGTTAAATATTATGTAAACTTTCAGTTAAGTAAATTATATTAAATGCAATGATAATAAATACTCAAAACTCATCACTTCCTAATTATTTTACTGTATTTAGATATGCTGTTAAGGTTACTTACATCAACGCTATCTGTATGAAGGAAATACTATATCACAGTGTGCTACTGCTCATCTCTTCCCAAGCCCATGTTCAATGATGTCACATTTTAACTTAACTTTAAATCAACCACAGAGTATTTACACCACAGAAATGGGCAAATCTACAAATCATGATCTCCTTCCTGCCCTAGAGAGCCAGTTGTCAGACATTTACCAGCACACCACTGACAAAGAGCCTCCCCACTGTTCCAATGCCTCCAAGGGAATGGGATTCTGTGAGACTTTGGGTCGTGTTGTGTTTAATGCTCTGGTTGTGTTTTCTGTGTTAATTAAATCTCTTCCCACAACTTTGTATTAAGGGTGCTTACAAGGCATTTCATGAGTCTAATAGTCCCAGGAGTACTGAAAGGGCACATTTCTGCAATGACTCATATGATAATGAGGGGGCTTCATGAAGTGTGCTGCTGGAATGAAGTTATGCAGGAAGATACCAAAAAAAGAATATAATCTTAGAACCTTTTCTTGTCCTCCTTAAACTTCAGGACGTTTCTACAAGTGTTCAGTTCAATAAACAGTTATTCCATACTCACCACTGTCAAGGTATTAGGCCAAGGGGAGAGGAAGGAATACACATAGCCTTATTTCTCAGGAACTTGCTCTCTCTCATCATCCCATTGAGGCCTACACTGAACTCCCTATTTTATTTTATTTTTTATTTTTATTGGCGTATAGTTGATTTACAATGTTGTGTTTGTTTCAGGTATACAGTAAAGTACAAACTCCCTATTTTAAATTATAGCTCTCCTCCCCTGGCACTCCTAATCCTCGTAACTCTTTTTTCACCATAACACTTGTCACTTTCTAACACTATATAATTTACTTATTTTGCATGATTGGATTTACTGTCTTTCTTCCCCCTCTAGAATATAAGCCCCCAAGGGCAAGGATTTTCCTTTGGTTTGTTCCAGTGCCTCACACATACTAGGCCATCAAGATTTTTAAAAATATTTACACCTAACATACTAGAAAACACACTGAATCAAATTCTAATTTCTGCTCTACTACTTACTTTGTAACCCTGGGCAGATTAGTGTACCTCTTTGAGTTTCCGGTCCTCATATGTAAACCACAGGATTTGGACAAGGTTACCTCTAAATTGGACAATGAAAAATTCAAAATTTAATGAATCTTTGCTCTACATGCCAATCAAGGCATGTGTGCCATATGCATGGCCATTTCTACAGGAAACTGTCTTTCTGCAGCTCCCCGCTCCAGGCAGCTATACCCAAATTCCACCATGCAGCCATCTGGCTTCCTTCAAACCTTCAAAGTCTCCCTCCTGCCATACTAGCATGAACACCTGACCCCAAGGCAGACAGAGGTTTATTATGTGGCCCAGGAGAAATATCTGCCAGATAGGGAAGACTGGACCAACTCAATTCTACTCTTAAGAATTTAAATTGGGAAATATAGATGGAATCAGGCAGTATACAGATGCTTAAAGGTCACAAGTTTGTGAGAAGCTGGAGAGGCCACAACTAGTGATAAATGAACCAAGTTAGAAGTCAGAAAAAAACCATGAGGTAGAGAAAAGACACAGAGTATACAGAGAAGAAGTCCGTTTTTAGCAAGAAGAGAAGAGGGCAGACACAGAGAAGCAGACCTAAGGGACAATATGTGTGGCATTCCTTGGGGAACACTTTAGAGAAAATCCCTAAAGTCTGCTGCTGAGATCCTTCGAGGCACTGGTCCACTGTCCACCTCCAGTGCCATGCAGCTTGGCCCTGTTTTGCCTGCTGTTCTTGGATTTCCATGAGATTTTCTCTCCTTTGCCCCACAGACATTTCTTGTACTAGCCTGACTGAGTCTCTATGTATTGCAACCAAACGAACCCAGTGAAATGATGGAGGGCAAGCCCCACAGACTGGGTATGCTTGGTTGAGTTGTATATTCTACAAACTTGTGTCAATGACTTGTATAATCCTGTAATTGTTGATCTCTCGATGATGTGTGGCTCAGAAATGAGATGGCCCTGTTTAATACACTTTTCTTACAAGATCTGAACAAAGAATAAAATGGTTGGGGATAGAATAGAAGAAAAGAGAATGAATACTTATTTAGCTGCCTTCCAGGCACTATATTAAGTGTATGTCACTTAATTTTTGCTGCAACCTTGTAAGGTAGGTATTATGCCCATGGTTGAGGTGATAAAATGGAACTTCCAAAAAAGTGACTTTTGTATTTCTTCTTTCCCATTGGGAACCCTGAAATTCCACTGTGTCTCTCTTCCTGGAGTTCCAGTTTTTATCCCAAGCTCCAATATGAAAGAGAAAATATAGGGAAATCCTCTACAACATTTTTCCCTCTTCTAGTCTCTAGGAGCCTAGGAGAGACTAAAGCTGTCAATGAATTTGGCCTGACGAAGCTAAGGAGAGCTGAGAAGTTCTCCAGAGATTTTGCAGAGTACAGGGACCTATCACCCAGGGCCCACTTGAAGCCTAAGCCTGGGAGGGATGATTTGATGCTGAGACTGCAAGACATACAGACAAGGTGACTCAATCAAAAAGAATACTATTTATCAGTGAGCTGTCACTCTATTCTGCACCAGATGAATAACTCTTTGACATTAAGATACCCGTGACTTCTGATGCCTTGCCTGCCCATGTACAGCAATATAAGCCAGGATGGAAGTTTGGGGAAAAAATTCAATGAATCTGCATTGTCATTCTGGAAATGAGATTACTTGATTTTCAGTGGTAACAAGGAGCGTCACCAACTCTCACCCTCCTCTCATTTTTCTTCGTTTTGCTTTACTCATCTACCTAACATTGAAACCACGGATGTCTCTGCCTGTGGGGTCAGCCTCCCAAACCAGTTCCTACTTCTAATAGGAGCAGGAGGTATTATCAGTAGCATGTGTTCTCTTTCTCTCAATCCTATGAGCTTAGGGATTAGTCATACTCCTAGATTCAAGATCTGGTATCCTAGCCTCAAAACCACTGTGTTCCCAAGATCCCATCAACCAGAGACCTTCAAGATTTAGGGATAATAATGTAGGCTTTAAGGTTAGAGAGATTTAGAGTTAGATGCCAACTCTACCACTTGACCTTGCACAGGGACAGTATATCAGTCAGGATAGAATAGGCAACAGTGCTAAAAACTCAGCAACTTAAAATAAGAAAATTTATTTCTCATCAAAATACATGGGAATCAGCACTCCACACAGTCAATCAAGCTAAAGGAGGTTCTATCTTTCTCTGCTTTGTTTTGTTTTGTTTTGTTTTTGCAGTACGCGGGCCTCTCACTGTTGTGGCCTCTCCTGTTGTGGACCACAGGCTCCGGACACGCAGGCCCAGCAGCCATGGCTCACGGGCCCAGCCACTCTGCAGCATGTGGGATCCTCCCGGACCAGGGCACAAACCCGCGTCCCCTGAATTGGCAGGTGGACTCTCAACCACTGCGCCACCAGGGAAGCCCAGGAGGTTCTATCTTGTAATGTCACCATCACAACAGAACATCTTCAGGTATTCTAAGATGGTGGAAGGCTAAAAGGATCAAGCTTGAGTTTTTCACCATCTCATCCTGGAGATGACACAATGGTACTTCTGTTTGCTGTCCATTGGCTAGAACAAGTCACATGGCCCTGACTACCTGCAAGAGATAAGAACACATACCCTTCTATATGCCCAGAAAGTGGAGAAAATTGGATATGACTGAATAAATTCTACTACAGCCAGTTTAACAGTATGTGACAGTACTGTGTGATTACTTTCTTCCTTCAAGGTTCCTATAAATCCAACAGACCAAGGATTCATTAAGCTAGGGGAAATCGGAAATCCCTCTAGCTTATGTAACTACTCATCAGAGGACTCCATCCCCACTTCTCCCTCACCCTCTATGGCATTCACAATGAACAGGCTCAGTTCGCCAGCTTGGGCTTAAGTCCAGGGAGTTTCTTCCTGGTCAGCCTTGCTCTACTGTCCTGCCTGATTTTCTGTCCTCCACCACCAAGCTTGATCTCTACCCTGAGAAGAAATCTGTAGGGCTGAAGTCTTGATGTCTTGTCTAGCTCTTGCCAGTTCTCTTTAAGACCAGTAAAGCAACATTTTAGGCAGTGAAGTAATCTTGGATACTAAACTTTTTTGGGGCCAAACAATCCACTGTCACAACAAAGTTACTGCTGAAGATATAATCACTCAGCTATCACCAAAAAGTGATCAGATATGCAGAAAAAAGTTATGTACAAAGATGCTTATTGAAGCACTGTTTGTAATAACAAAACATTGGGAATAACCTAAATGTCTAGCAAAGGGGACTATTTATAAATACCAATCATCCACTGATAGATGTACTGGTTTAGCCTGCCAAGTTCATCAGGGTAAAAAAAAAAAGAAAAAGATGAACTCAGATCACTTACTGTGATGGGGTTAATGGGAAGCTTCCCTGTCACTGTAGGTCACAGTGTGACCTGCTTTAATTTTGTTTGTCCTGCAATTGTACTTTCCCAAGTAGGTTTTCCAAGTGAAATAAGCCAGTCACAAAAGGACAAATTATGTAAAATTCAACTATATGAGAGACCTATAGTGGTCAACTTCACAAAGACAGAAAGTAAAATGGTAGTTGCCATGAGCTGGGGGTAAGGGGTGATGAGTTATTATTTAACTCTGGGTCCAGAGTTTCAGTTTTGCAAAATGAGAAAAGTTCTGAAGATAAACAGTTATGATGGTTGCACAACAATGTGAATGTACTTAATACCACTGAACTGTACTCTTAAAAATCATTAAAATGGTAAATTTTATGTATATTTTACCACAATTTTAAAAAGTGAAATGTGTGAGTGAATGTGTTGAGAGTGTGTGTGTGTATTTGTGTGTGTAGGCCTAGTGCTTTGCCTCTGGTAATGCAGAGAAAATGCTACAATTTCTTCTGAAATGTTCTTCCTTAGCTAGTGCAAGGATTAGCAAACTATGGTCCTCCAGCCAAATCCAGCCTCCGATCTATTTTTATAAATAAAGTTTTGTCAGAATACAGTCATGCCTAGCATTTACATATCTATGGCGGCTTTTGTGCTACAGTGGCAGAGTTGAGTAGAGAGATAGTATTGTGCAGAAGTCCTAAAATATTTACTATCTGGCCCTTAACAGAAGAAGATTGCTGACTCCTGCTTCAGTGCATTGAGAATACATATGGAGGCCAGAAGAATGATCAAAACTTTAGTGTGGGTTTCAAGTCCTATATTTCAAATGAAACAGAGTCCACAGGCCTGGAGATTCCAGAGTTGGCATCTTTTCTCTATTCAGTTGTTCTCCAACTTCTCAACAGGTGCCAAGCCTTCATTCTAGAGTCTCAGGATACCCCAGGAGGCTACCCTGGACCTGATAGGTGAAGGAGACAAAGAAGACAAAGGGAAGAGGCTCCTACCATAATCAGATCTATGGTAGATCTGATTCACTCTCTTCCTGGAGTTACATTGTTCAAGACCTTCCTCAGTTACTCCAAATTTGGAATGTACTAACAAGTTGGGGAAAGGACATCATGTCACACTTGGAAATATAGATATAGTTTAGAAATCTGGAAGGATGTGTACCAACAAGTTCACTGTGATATCTCTGGGTTGTGGTATTATGGATAATTTTTAAAGTATTCTCTATAAATTTTTGATTTTATTGTTTGTTACAATGAGCATGGATTACTTTTATAATCAGAAAAATGAAGTTATTTTCATATTTTTTAAATTATTAAAAGAAAGAAACAGGAGCATGGCAGGTTGAAATCCAGGCAGAATCACATGAGACATTTCAGCAGGGTCAGAAATCTGGGTAACAATTAGCCAATCTCAGCTTGTTTTCTATATCTAAGCTCTTCTCAGAAAGAACTGAAATCTGGCAAGCCCAATAGTTTCATGGCATGTTCAGCCACATGGCCCATAAATTTCATTTGTCCTGGTACTCTCTAGTCCCCTAAGAACTCCTGTGCCCTCTAGACCTTTAAAAGCAGCTTCTAATATGCCACGTTTTTTCTCCATTTGGCTACAGGTTCTCTTTTCAAAGGCCACAGACACTGGTTTTGCAGAGCCAAAAACGTCAGACAGACCTAGGTTGGACATGGGCTCTGCTACTTAGCTGAGCTTGGACCAGTTACTAAACCTCTCATCTATAAAAGGGAGGTAATCCTACCTTCAGGAGGAGAAGAAATTCTTCACTTTTCTGCCCACTTACCTCCCTCTTCTCCCAAGAGAACCAAACACTAATCTGAATTGTAAACAGTGTCTAGGTGGGTTCAAAGCTCATGTAGATGGGTAGCTCTCCTGCTCCAGCTCCTCCTTCCCTGGGGAAAGCGTGATCAGAGGAGCAGAGCCTTCTCCCATAAGGAAGGAGGCACAGCCATCTTGTACCCGTTCCTGTGATTTCCTGTGATATAGCTGGTTACAAATTGGTGACATCCTAAGATTTAGGTTTAAATTTAGGAAGAGGAAAAAAGCTCTTACAAAACTTGAGATAATGTCATCGCATTGAGCCCCACCACTACTCCTTCCAGTGTCTACATCACAGAGGTATAGAGAGGACTAAGTGAAACTAAATGGGATAAAGCAGCTCATTCAGAGCCAGGTGTATAGTAGAAGCTCAGTATCAAGGAAATTTTTCTTTGTCCTCTTCCTTGTTCTCCTCCTCCCTCCATCCTCCTCCTCTTCCTTCATTCTGATCTTAGGACCCTTCCTCTAATCACCACATCATTTATCACACTAAATTATAAACACCAAATTTACTGGACTTTGAGTGCCTAGGAGGACTGAGTTGTATTTTTCTTATTCACCATTTAATTCCCAGAGCCAAGCACAGTGTCTGTTATAGAGTAGCTACTCATTTAATATTTGACAAATTGAAAGAAAGAATAAATGAAAAAAATAATGACGCATCACACTGATTCTCTAAACCTGTTCTTCCCATAGTATTTCCTATCACAATTAATAGCAACTCAGTCTTTCAAGTTGTTCAGGCCAAACATACAATTATTCTGATGCCTCTCTTTCTCTAATAATTTATATCCAACCATCAGCAAATCTAGTTGACTCAAATTATATCCTGAATGCAATCATTCCTCACTACCTTCACTGTGACCATCACTGCCAGGGCAAACATCTTCCCTAAGGTCCATTTTCAGTACAACAGCTAGAATGATTATTTTAAAATATTAGTCAGATCAGGTTACTCCTCTGCTCAAAACATTTCAGTGGTTCATCATTTCACACGGAAGATTAACCAAAGCCCAGTCCCAGAGTCTCAGCCTGAGCGCCAGCTTTCTAGGGCCACTCTTGATACCAATTGTCTTGGACTGGGTTTCCCCTCAAAAGCAGAGCCTGAGACAGACCTGCTAGGAAGTAAGAGAGAGGAACCAGAGGGAAAGAAACAGAGAAAGGAAAAGTCAAAGTGTTACCGAGTTCGTCACTACCTTGAGCAACCGGAGCTTAATCCAGGACCTTCTGGGGAGGCATATAGAATGTGACACAGAAGAGAGGAATCGCCTGAGAAAGAGATGGGGGGATGCATTTATCCATCAGCCCCCATTCCCCGTTGTCACGGACTGCCCCATAGGGTGTTAAGGACTTCACACCTCCAGGCTGCACATGTGTGAGGGCCAGGCAGATTTCCATCGGGAATGGGAAGCGGAAGGAGGCAGAAAGCAAGGGATGCTCAGTGCAGCTGAGGCCAGATGTTGTCAAGTTACACCTGTGCAAAGATGGCTGTCACAGCAGTGGGATGAAAAAGTGGGCCAAATCAGCAAACTTTTTCTGTAAAAGGCCAGATAATAAATACTTAAAGCTTTTCAGTCACATATTCCTCTTTGCTATTTTATAATCCTTTTAAAAATGTTTTAAGAAAATTCTTAGTTTGTGTGCCTTATGAGGACAGGCCATGGCAGATCTGACCAGTGGACTGCACTTTGCTACCCCCTAGCCAAGAAGATGTGGGGTCTTTCCTGTCCTAATAGAGAGGACTTCCCTGACTACCTTAGTTATGAGTGCACCTGCCCCTCGCCCCTCGCCCCTCCCGATCTCCCTTCTTGCTTGATTTTTCTCTTTAGCATTTATCACTTCCAAAATGTTATAGATAATTTACATATTTATTTAGTTTATTGTACAGATGCTTCAATAGAATGTAAACTTCACGCATGCAGGATCTTTCTTTCATCTGGTGTGCTCACTGCAGTATTCCAGCGTGAGTGCTTGACCCACAGTAAATTCTCAATACATTTTTGTTAAATAAATCAACACAATAGCATGTTTGTGTTTAGCACTTTACAAGTGACAAGTCTTTGATACACATTTTAATATTCATTTTTGTTTAGTTTTCACAACGACCCTCTCAGGTAGGCAAAGCAGGTACTAACTATTATCTTGATTTTGCAAATAAAGAAGAGAGGTTAAGCAATGAAGACAGCATTAGAATAGAAGAAAAATCAGGGACTCTGGATCTTATAGACCTGGCTTTGAATTCTGGCTCTAACACTGCATGATCCTGCATAAGTTGTGTAACTTCTCTGCAATCAGTTCTTATCAGTGAAATGAAGATAGTAATACTTGCCTTACAAGGCTATGTGCAGGTTAAATGAAATAGTATATTTGGGGAAATAGTAGTAGAATTTAATTGACAGCCCTTGGGTAGGAGTGTGGGAAAGGGCTTTTCACAGAGTACTTGCATCTTTATGTGCCATTCTACAGGAAAGTAACGAAAAACACCAGTCTGCAAATTCTAACCCCATCCACAGGAAGAAAAGGCACAAACACATCACAATTGTCCACAGCCATCATTTACACCACCTATGCCACTGCCCTCGGGCTGAGTTTTGTTTGGCTGCTTAGTATGGTTTTGTCTACAAGTTGGTTTAAAAGGCTGTTTCTTTACTTTAGGCAGGTGTTCAGCTTGGCTGCAATATAAGCTGCTTCTTGCCAGTTGTCTTACTCTAGCTTGATGCATTTACTGAACTTGTCTGGCCCCTGTGGACATTTTGAGTTCTATCCCCCTGGCTTAGTATTAAGAATTTTGGGCAGCAGTCAAACCTAGGTTTGAATCTTGACACTACCATTTATTTAATCTCTCTGAGCTTCAGTTTCTCCATTTATATGACACTGGGATATTTTGCCTCCTTAATGCTATGTGTCCTAAGGTATTAGGTATTAGCATTAGGTAGGGCTTAAGCCCCCAGTTTGCAAGGCTTCCAGTCCAGTCCCTTTCCTGATTTTCCAAAGCGACCCCAGCCTGCATATAAATGAAGGAAATGAAAAGCTATTTCTGTTTGCTCTCAGTGCTGTAGTCTTGTCTGTAACAGAAACCTCAGCATTCCAAAGAGATGTCTCTAATCCTTGCTGCTGTCATCACTGGTGCCAGAATAACTATCCCTGGAGCTTATGGTAGTTAGTCCTCAAAGATGGCCCCCAGTGATCCATCACTCTGAACATTTATTCTCTTAAATCTGGGCAGACCTGGAACTAACTTTTGACCAATAGATGTGGCCAAAATAATGCTGCCTGTCTTCCAAGGCTGTCATAAAAAATGATACAGCTTCTATCTGACTCCCTTGGAAAATGTGTTCTGGGAGAAGCCAGCCTTCGTGTTAGAATTCTAACTATTCTGGGACAGCCATACTGTGAGGAATTCCAAGCTACCCACGTGAATATGTCCTGTGGAAGAAATCAAACCCCTGATGGACAGCTGCAGATTTCCTCTTATCAACAGTCAGTACCAACTTGCCAGACAGAGAATGAAGAAGCCATTTGGATGTCCAACTCACTCAAGCCTCCAGATGACCCTAGCTCCAGCCACCACCTGATTGCTACTGCATGACAGACCACAGCAAGAGCTTTCTTACTGAGCCCAGAACAATGAGAACTAACAAACTGGCTGTTGTTTTAAGCTACTCTGTTTGTAGGAGATTTGATATGCAGCAATAGATAGTGAGTACAAGATTGTACAGACCATTGTTGACTGGTACATCTGAAGCCACATAGCTTCTGCTTCTGGTTGCTGCCAGCATTGCTGGTGGAAATTCCTGCCCAGAAGACACTGTTCCTCAAAAGGTGAGGGAGGATGACTCTTCTCTCTGCATCATACTTGAACAAGGCTGCCCCATGACAAGATTGCTTCAAGCCATTTCTCCAACTCCTTCCCCCAGGTCATAAGCCTGCCACCAAGATGACTCAGTTGGAGCAGGTTCTAGGATCCACTGCTAAACTGACTGTATCAAGCAAGGTCCCAACAAAAAATATATATGGTATTTTCAAATCAGAAAAATAAAGGACTATTTACAGAGAGTGGGTATAGAGGACCCACAAGGAATAGTGGGGTAATCCCAAACTAGCAACCTCAGTGGAATGTTACTACCTCTATGCCCATAAGGATGAGAGAAAGGAGCAGTTAGTGGAACCTGAAAAGAGTCATGCAGAGAAGGCCACTTTGAGAGGAACTATGTATTTCAGTCTAGAGATGTAGCCAGCCCTAGGTAACATTTTAGAAAATGAGCCAGAGGAATAAATATCTAGAGCTCCTTCCCATGCCCTCCCTCTGATTTCCTGCTGGAGATTTTCACTGCCAAAATCAAGCAGAAGTTGGAAGTCGAGGAAGTCCATTGGTGTATTTTATTAGTCTGTACAGGTCAGCCTCCTGGAGCTTAGATCAGGATGAGAAAGGACAAAGGAAGATATCTGGCATGTAGACCTGGATCCATCATTACCTAACACCTTCAGCCCAACAGTCCATCTCTTTCTCTCCTAATGGAGATTTTATCCTAGGAATCTCAATGTCACTCCCTGCCAATCAGATGAAACCCATCAACTTTCAATAATTTTGGCTCTTAGATACGAAAAGTTCTGAATCCTTTCTCTCCCTAAAGGCCCCTGGGTTCCTTATACAAGTTTGTCCACTCCACTCTCCAGCAATTTTAAGGCTTCAATCACTTCTCTCTCTCTGATATCTTCTCCAGAAAAACTTTAAGCACAGAACATTTCTGGAAGGCTATCCAAGAAAATAATTATTGTGGTCACAGTAGGTCTGGGGTAGATAAGAACTTCTAACTGTCACTTCTTCTGTTCTGTTTAAAAAAAAATTGCCATAACCTGGAGTTACTTTTTATAATTAAAGTAAAATGAAAATAATAACATCTGTCTCATAGAAGAGAATTAAATGAGATAATGGATAATTCACTACTGAGCACACAGCAAGTGTACAGTTAATGACATTTTTCTTCTCCTCCTCCTCCTCATCTTTAAGTAATTTGCCCAAAGTCACAATAAAGGCTCAGATTTGACTTCAAGGTTCTGGATTCAAGTTTAATGTACTTTGTACTACATCACACCTTCTTTAATCATGCAAACAAAATCATTTCTTCCAAAACATACAGGAAGAAATGACAGCCAAGGCCCACTACTGACCTCTGTATACCTGCAGACATGAGGTTTCACAGTTCTAGAACAGAGACCAGGAAGAGGCACTGAGCTCTGAGAACTTCAAGAACAGAAACAAGGAAAAGCAGACCACTACTATAATTCCTGTGGCTCTGAAGAAGGGCAGAGCAAGGAGGCAAGATCAGGATGGCCAAAGGGAAATGCCAAGGTCAGGGAAGTGCCACCTCCTCTAAAAGTGGTATAAGAGTGACACCTGGCTCAGCAAACCTGATACTCCAAGCCACAATTACCTTCTTAACCCCTTTTCTTAAAAAATCCCCTCTCGGTCTTCAAGAGCTTCTTTCCAGTGGAATCTCTTTCAATTAAAAAGGAAAAGCAATGAACATAAATAATTTAGCTTCAAGAAATTTTCTTTGCCTATGACTCTACTGGAAGCCATCTATTCTTCATAGACCCAATTCATTGGCCATTGATGCTTTCCTGATCAATGCCATTACAAAACTGCAGCCTCACAGAGGCTGTTCCACTCTCAGACCCTCAAAAGTTGTTGCAGAGTAAAGAGACAGGAGCCCATCTCTTTCAGCCAAACCCTGGACTGCCAGACATTGAAGGGTCACTGTATTAGTTCCTTCAAAGGCAGGTAGCCCATTATAGTGTACAGCCCCTCTCTTTGCATTCCTGGAAGGTGTTGAGTCATTGGAGAAGAACTACCTGATGCTACACACATAAATGTCCCTCTCTAGTGATGCCAAGCCAGGCTCTAGATCAGGGCTCAGCTCCTCCTTCTTTTCTTTCTGTTCAACTGGGACATCCTGTCTACAGGAATGGGACAGCCTTTGCTCTTTGTTTCTATTTTCTGTTTAGAAGCTTTCATTAATTTATTTACTAACTAAAAAAAGTTTTTAAAATACATGTATGTGTATTTTTGTGGGTTTTTTTTTTTTTTGCGGTACGCGGGCCTCTCACTGTTGTGGCCTCTCCCGTTGCAGTGCACAGGCTCCGGATGCGCAGGCTCAGCGGCCATGGCTCACGGGCCCAGCCGCTCCACAGCATGTGGGATCTTCCCGGACCGGGACACGAACCCGTGTCCCCTGCATCGGCAGGCAGACTCTCAACCACTGCGCCACCAGGGAAGCCCTGTATGTGTATTTTTAGTCTAATAGAGAAGACAGACAATTAATAACTAGAACACAAAAGGATAATTGTTATAAATGAGAAATATAGGAAATGAGGACCACCAACTCTAAAAGGATGGAAAAGTTTCCCGGAGGAAATGTCTTTCAAGATGAGTCCTGAAGAAAAATGAAGGTTATTTAGGCAAGTGTGTGTGTGTGTGTGTGTGTGTGTGTGTGTGTGTGTGTGTGTGTGTGTGTGTGTGTGTGTGTGTGTGTTGAGGGTGGGGGAAGAGAAAGTGACATATGTGAAGACAACATCAAGAAAGTACAGAGATTTTAAGAAATCAGAAGGGTTGAATATTGCTGGAATATAGAATGTGAGGTAGAGATGGACACGGTAAGAATTGTTGAACTGTACAGGTAAGCAAAGACCAGTCTCTGTTTCTCCTCTTTATTTGGATGCTTTCATATATTTATTTATTCAATAAATATTTATTAAGTTCTCCACATTTGGCTATTAATGGAAGAACATGAAAGGCCTTGTAAAACCAGGTTAAGAAATTTTGTCTTTATTCTAAATGCAGTGGGGTAACACTGAAGTATTTTAATCAAGACCAAGCTAGTGTCCTGGGAAAGCTGGTCTCAATCACCAAGACCCCTTCAGGTTTTTTCTGAGGGAAGCCCAGGAGTTTATCACTCAGATAAGATATAGGAGCCTGAGGAGAGTGCAGAAAATATGACCCTTCTGGGACTCTCGCTACACTATGTCAAAGTAAACACCAAGTGAAAATGTATTAATAGGTTATAGATAACTATGCTCCCCACTTTCCTTAACCAGAGACTTCCTGGGAGACCAGGACAGGAATCCCTTAGGGCACCTCCTAGGGCTGAGGTTCCCAAGGGTACCCAGAGCAGCTTTGTTATTAGATGTATAAACTTTTAGGATTGCTATGTCCTCTTGATGGGATGACTACTTTATTATTAGTAAATGGCTCTCTTTATCCTTAGTAATATTCTTTGCTCTAAAATCTACCTTGTTTGATATTAATTTAGCTACTGAGCTTTCTCTTGATAGTGTTAAAATGAGATATCTTTTTCCATGCTTTTACTTGTAACATATTTATGTTTTCATATTTAAAGTGGTTTTTCTTTTAGATAGCATATAGTTGAAATTTAAAAAAATCAAATCTGATAGTCTTGGTCTTTTAACTCAGTGTTTAGATCATTTACATTTAATGTGATTATTGATATGATTTAATTTAAATCTACCATCTTGTTATTTGTTCTCAATTTTCCTCCTTGGTTTTTTTGTTTTTTGTGTGTGTGGGTTTTTTTTTTTGGCCATGCTGTGTGGCATGTGGGATCTTAGTTTCCTGACCAGGGATTGAACCCACACCCCCTGCGTTGGAAGCACAGAGTGTTAACCACTGCACCACCAAGGAAGTCCCTCTCCTTGGTTCTTTACTTTTCCTCCTTTCTTCCTTCATTTGCATTCATAGATTTTTTTTGATTCCCTTGTATTTCTTTTGTTGGCTTATTAGCTTGTTACCTTATTATAATAAGTGGCCTATTACCACTTTGCTGTGTAATTTTGTTGGTTACCTTATGGTCTCTAGTGCATATCTTTTTAAGAAAATTTTTTAAATATTTATTGATTTTATTTTGGCTGCGTTGGGTCTCTGCTGCTGTGCACAGGCTTTCTCTAGTTGTGGCAAGCGGGGGCTTCTCTTGTTGCAGAGCACAGGCTCCAGGCACTCAGGCTTCAGTAGTTGTGGCACATGGGCTCAGTAGTTGTGGCTCATGGGCTCTAGAGCACAGGCTCAGTAGTTGTGGTACAAGGGCTTAGTTGCTCTGCAGCATGTGGGATCTTCCCAGACCAAGGCTCAAACCCCTGTCCCCTGCATTGGCAGGTGGATTCTTAACCACTGAACCACCAGGGAAGTCCTCTAGTGTATATCTTTAATTTACCAAAGTCTACCTTCAAGTGGTATTATATCATTCCAAACATAAGGACCTTAAAATAATATATTTCCATTTCTCTTTTCCTGGACTTTCTGCTACTGTTGTCATATATTTCACTTCTAAGCTATCCAGTTTGTTGGCATCAAATTATGAGGCAAAAACTAATAGAATTACAAAGAGAAATAGATTACTCCACTTTCATAGTTGGAGGCTTTAACACCCCTCTGTCAGAAATTCATAGATCCAACAGGGAGAAAATCAATCAGGACATAGTTGAACTCAACAACACCATCAATGGACTGAATATAATTGACATCCATAGACTACTTCATCCCACAACAGCAGAATACACATTCTTTCTCAAGCTTACATGGAACATTCACCAAAATAAAACACATTCTAGGCCAGAAAACACACCTTAACAAATTTAAAAGAATAGAAATCATACAATGTCTGCTCTCAGATCGCAATGGAATTAAACTAGAAACTAATAACAGAAAGATAACTGGAAAATCTCAAACTATGTGGAGATTAAACAACACACTTATGGGATTTCCCTGGTGGTCCAGTGGTTAAGATTCCATGCTTCCAATGCAGGGGGCGCAGGTTCGATCCTTGGTAGGAGAACTAAGATCCGCATGCTGCATGGCACAGCAAAAACAAAACAAAACAACCCCACACACACACTTCTAAACAGCACATGAATCAAACAAGAAATCTCAAGAGAAATTTTAAAATATTTTGAACTAAAAAAATGAAAACACAACTTATCAAAATGTTTGGGATGCAGTGAAAAGCAGCACTTCCAGAGAAATTTATAGTACTGAATGTATATGTTAGAAAAGAATAATGATCTAAAATCAATCATCTAAGTTTCTACCTCAGGAAACTAGAAAAAGAAAAGCAAATTAAATCCAAAGTAAACAGAAGAAAAGAATTAATAACAACTAGAGCAGAAATCGATGAAACTGAAAACAGGAAATCAATAGAGAAAATCAATGCAACCAAAAGCTGGTTCTTTAAAAGGATCAAGAAAATCAATAAGCCTTTAGCTAGGCTAACTAAGGAAAAAAGTAAAGAAATAGTGTAAAAAACTCTATACACAAAAACTTGATAAACTAGATGAAATGGACTAATTTCTTGAAAAGATACAACTTGCAAAACTCACATAAGAAAAAAAAATAAGCTAAATAGGCTTATATTTATTTTTTCAAATTGAATCAGTAATTAATAACCTCCCAAGACAAAAAGCACCAGGCCCATATGGATTCACTGGTAAATTCTACCAAACACTTAAGGAAAAAAATTATCCCAATACTGTACAATCTCTTTCAGAGGATAGAAACAGAGGGAATACTTCCTAACTCATTCTAGGAGGCCACCATTACCCTAATACCAAAAACAAAGATATTATAAGAAAACTACAAACCAATATCTCTCATGAATATAGATATAAAAATCCTCAACAAAGTATTAGTAAATTGAATGTATAAAAAGAATTGTACACCATTAAGAAGTGGGATTTATCCTAAAAAGTTATGCAAAGCTGGTTCAACATTTGAAAATTGCTTAATGTAATCAATCACATCATTAGGCTAAACAAGTAAAATCACATGATCTTACCAGTATATGCAGAAAAAGTATTTGACAAAATCTAACAACCATTCATGATAAAAATTCTCTGTAAACTTGAAATAGAGGGAAGTTTCTTCAAGTTGATAAAAGAATATCTACAAAAACTCTAGAGCTAACATCATATTTAAGTGTAAGAAACTTGAAACTTTTCCACTAAGATCAGGTACAAAACAATGATATCCCCTCTCACCACTCATTTTCAACATATACTGGATGTTCTAGCTAATGCAATAAAATAAGAAGAGGAAATAGAAGGTGTAAAGATTGAAAGGAAGGAAAAAAAATTGTCTTTGTTTGCAGGTGACATAATTGACAATGTAGAAATCTGAGCAAATCAACAACAACAAAAAATCTGAAACTAGTAAGTGATTAGAGCAAGATTACAGAATACAAAGTTAATATACAAAAGTCAATCTTGTTCCTGCATACCAGCAATGAACAAGTAGAATTTGAAATTTAAAACACAATACCACTTACATTAGCACCCCAAAAATTGAAATACTTAAGTATAAATCTAACAAAATATGTACAAGATCTGTAACAGGAAAACTGCAACACTCTAATGAGCAAAATCAAAGAACAGCTAAATAAGTGGAGAGATATTCTGTGTTCATGGACAGAAAGACTCAATATTGTCAAGATGTCAGTTCTTCACAACTTGTTCTATAGATTCAATGCAATTTCAATAAAAATCCCAGCATGCAATATTGTGGATATTGACAAACTGATTCTAACATTTGTATGGCAAGTCAAAAGACCCAGAATGGCCAACACACTATTGAAGAACAAACTTAGAGGTCCGACAGTGCCCAGCTTTGAGAATTAATATAAAGCTACATGTAATTAATTAATTACTACTGTAATTAAGACTGTATAGTATTGACAAAAGAATAGAGAGTAGATCAGTGAAACAGAACACAGATCTTCCTTGACTTATGATGGGATTATAACCCAATAAACCCATCGGAAGTTGAAAACATTATAAGTCAAAATTTAACTTAATGCATTTATACACCTAACCTACCAAACATCATAGCTTAGCCTAGCCTACTTTACACATGCTCAGAACACTTACATTAGTCTAGAGTTGGGCAAAATCATCTAATACTGACTCAATTTTATAATAAAGTGTTGAATATCTCACATAACCTATTGAATACTGTACTGAAAGTGAAATACAGAATGGTTGTATGGGTACAGAATGGATGTAAGTGTTTTGGTTGTCTACCCTCATGATCACTTGGCTGACTGGGAGCTGTGACTCACTGCCACTACCCAGCATCACAAGAGGATATCAGACCGCATATTGCTAGGCCAGGGAATATCAAAATCCAAAAATTGAAGTACAGTTCCTACTGAATGTGTATTGCTTTCACACCATTGTAAAGTTGAAAAGTTGTAAGTTGAACCATCATACATCAGGGATTGTCTGTAGAGAGCCCCAAAATAGAACCCCATAGATATAGTCAACTGATCTTTAACAAAGGAGCACAGAAAATATAATGGAGCAAGGATAGTCTTTTCAACAAATGGTGCTTGAACAATTGGACATCCACATGCAAAAAATAAATTTAGACACAGACTTTAAACCCTTCACAAAAATTAACTCAAAATGGGTCACATATCTAAATGTAAAACAACACAAAATTATAAAACTTCTAGAAGATAACACAGGAGAAAACCTAGACTACCTGGGTATGTTGATGACCTTTTAGATACAACACCAAAAGTACAATCCATGAAAAAAATACTTGATAAGCTGACTTCATTAAAATTAAATTAGATTCTGCTCTGAGAAAGACAATGTCAAGGTGATGAGAAGAAAAAAGGCAGGGTCAAGACAGTGGGGTGCAAAGACCCTGAGCTCACCTCCTCCCACTAATGCACCAAAACTACAACTACATATAGAACAACTCTCTCTGAGAATGACCTGAAGACTAGCATAATGGCTCTTCTACAACCAAGAATATAAAGGGAAAACCACACCAAGATGGATAGGAGGGGAAAAGAAGCAATCTAGTCAAGATCCACACTGCCAGTGGGAGACTCAGAAGAGGAGGGGAGTATCACAAGCTTGGGGATCCTCCTTAAGAAGTGAGGGGATCAAGCTCCACATTGGGCACCCCAGCCATGGGGTCCAGCACCAGGTAGATGAGCCCCCTTATCTGGCTTTGAAAGCCAATGGGGCTTACAACCAGGAGAACTGGAGGGCTGTAGGAAATCAAGACTGCTCTTAAGGGTATACACACTTGCTCACTCCCAGTCCCAGTGCATAGGCAGCAGATTGAAAAGCGTCTGGTGCCCTGGAAGACCTGCAAGGAGACCACCCCAGCACACACTCCCAGCCTACACTGGGCTCTGGCTCCAGGCCCTGTGGCTCCAGCCCCATCCTCCATCAAGGCAGAGCCACCAGCACACCCCAAGAGAAGCTGCAGCTCACACTAAGCTCCAGCTCTAGCCCTTCTTATTCTGGCCTCAACTTCCACCAAGGTGGCAGCTCCAGCATGCCCCAACAGAGCCCCAGCTCACACAGAGTTCCGCTCTAGGCCCTCTGGCTCCAGCCCCAGCCCCTGCCAAGGTGACATCCACCAGCATGCCCCAAGAGAAGCCATGGCTTGCACCAGACTCCAGCTCTAGCCACCCTACCCACTGCTCCAGCCTGCCCCTGCCAAGACAACAGACCTGGCACACTAGGGGAAAAACTCCAGCCTGGTCTAACCTCAGATAGAACTCTCCCACCAAAGCCAATGGGCACATGCAGACTGCATAGGGATGCTCCCACACAAAGACACATCTTCAAGACCAGGGTAGGAAATTATTTCACCTATTTCATAGAGACAAACAGAGAAAGTCAAGCAAAATGAGGAGACAGAGGAATATTTTTCTAAATGAAAAAACAAGATAAAACCTCAGAAAAAATAACTAGTTAAATGGAGATAGTAATTTACCTGATAAAGAATTTAAAGCAATGGTCATAAAAATACTCACCAAACTCAGCAAAAGAATAGAGGAACACAGTGAGAACTTCAGCAAAGAATTAGAAAATATTAAAAAGAACCAATCAGAGCTGAAAAATACAATAACTAAAATGAAAAATATACTAGAAGGAATCAATAGCAGATCCAGTGATACAGAAGAATGCACAAGTGACCTGGAAGACAAAGTAGTGGAAATTACCCAACCAGAAGAGAAAAAAAAAATTAATGAGAATAGTTTAAGGGACCTCTGGGACAACATCAAGCATAGTAACATTTGCATCATTGAGGTCCTAGAAGCATAAGAGAGAGAGAAAGGGGAAGAAATTTTATTTGATAAAATAATGGCTGAAAACTTCCCTAACCTTAAAAAGGAAACAGGTATCCAGGTTCAGGAAGCACAGAGTCCCAAGCAAGATGAACCTAAAGACATATCATAATTAAAATGGCAAAAGTTAAAGATAAAGAGAAAATTTTTAAGGCAGCAAGAGAAAAACAAAGAGTCACGCACAAGGGAATCCCCATAAGGCTATCAGCTGATTTTTCTGTAGAAATTTTTCAAGCCAGAATGGAGTGGTATGACATATTATAGTGCTGCAATGAAAAACCCTACAACCAAGGAAACTCTTCCCAGCAAGGTTATCATTCATAATTGAAGGAGAGAGACAGTTTCACAGATAAGCAAAAACTAGAAGAGTTCATCACCGCTAAACTAGCCTTACAAGAAATGTTAGTGGGGTGGTGGTGGTGGGATGAATTGGGAGATTGGGATTCACTTATATACACTAATATGTATAAAACAGATAACTAATAAGAACCTGTTGTATATATATAAAAAAGAAATGTTAAAGGGTCCTCTTTAAGCAGAAAAGAAAAGGCCACAAAAGAAATAAATAAGTGTATGAAGGGGAAAAAAATCTCACTGGTAAAGTCAAAAATATAGTAAAGGCAGTGAATAAACCATTTTAAAAAGCTAGTATGAATGTTAAAAGACAAAAGTCGTAAAATCAACTATGGCTACAATAAACAATTAAGGGATACACATAAAGATGTAAAATATGACATCAAAACCATAAAACATGGGGAGGAGAGTAAAAAAGGTAGAACTTTTAGAATGTATTTGAACTTAAATGACTATCAGTGTGCATATATATATATATATATATATATATATACACACATACATACACACACACATCTCATGGTAACCACAAACCAAAAACTTCAATAGGTACACAGAAATTAAAGACAAAGGAACTTAAATATAATACTAAAGAAAATCATCAAACCACAAGGGAAGAGACTGAAAGAAGAATAGAGAAAAACTACAAAAATAACCAGAAAACAAGTAACAAAATAGCATTAAGTACATACCTATCAATAATCACTTTAAATATAATAGACTAAATGCTCCAATCAAAAAACATAGGGTGAAAAAAGCAAGGCATCATCTATATGCTGTCTACAAAAGACTTATTTCAGAGCTTAAGACACACACAGACTGAAAGTGAAGGGATGGAAAAACATACTCCGTGCAAATGGAAACGAAAAGCAAGCTGGGGTAGCAGTACTCATGTCAGACAAAATAGACTTTAAAACAAAGTCTGTAACAAAAGACAAAGGAGGCATTATATAATTATAATGGGATCAATCTAAGAAGAAGGTATAACATTCGTAAACATACATGCAACCATCACAGGAGCACCTAAATATATAAAGCAAATATTAACAGATATTAAGGGGGAAATCGACAATAGTACAATAAGTATAGGGGACTTTAACAGATCATCCAGACAGGAAATCAATAAGGAAAGAGTGGCCTTAAATGATACATAATAGTAGATGGACTGAATAGACATCTACAGAACATTCCATCCAAAAGCAGCAGAATACACATTCTTTTCAAGCACACATAAAAAATTGTCCAGGGTATGGGCTTCCTTGGTGGTGCAGTGGTTGGGAGTCTGCCTGCCAATGCAGGGGACGTGGATTCATGCCCCAGTCTGGGAAGATCCCATGTGCCGCGGAGCGGCTGGTCCCGTGAGCCATGGCCGCTGGGCCTGCGTGTCTGGAGCCTGTGCTCCACAACAGGAGAGGCCACAACAGTGAGAGGCCCACGTACTGCAAAAAAAAAAAAATTCTCCAGGGTAGATCACATACTAGGCCACAAAACAAGTTTCAGTAAATTTAAGAAGAGTGAAATCATATCAAGCATCTTTTCCAACCACAATGGTAGGAAACTAGAAATCAATTACAGGAAAAATCACACATATGTGGAGACTAAACAACATGCTACTAAAAAACCAATGGGTCAATGAAGAAATCAAAATGGAAATTTAAAAATACCTTTCAGATGACTGAAAATAGAAATATAACTTTCCAAAATATTTGGAACACAGTAAAAGCAGTTCTAAGAGGAAAGTTTATAGGATTACAGGCCTACATCAAGAAACAAGAAAAATCTCAAATAACCCAACTTTCCACCTAAGTGAATTAGAAAAAGAAGAACATATGAAGTCCAAAGTTAGTAGAAGGAGGGGAATAATAAAAATCAGAGCAAAAATAAATGAAAGAGACCAAAGAAAAAATCAATAGAAAAGAACAATGAAACTAAGAGCTGGATTTTTAAAGGTAAACAAAATTTACAAACCTTTAACTAGACTTATCAAGAAAAAAAGAGAGACGGCCCAAATAAATAAAATTAGAAATGAAAAAGAAGTTCTACTGATATCACAGAAATACAAATAATCATGAAAGAATACCACAAACATTTATATGCCAACAAATTGGACAACCTAGAGAAATAGACAAATTCCTAGAAACATAAAATCTTCCAAGACTAAGTCAGGAAGAAATAGAAAATCTGAATAGACCAATTACTAGTAATGAAATTGAATCAGTAATCAAAAAACTCCCAACAAATAAAAGTTCAGGACCAGAGAGTGTCACAGGGGAATTCTACTAAATATTTAGAGAAGAGTTAATACCCATCCATCGCAAATTATTCCAAAAGATAGAAGAGGAGGGAACATCAATAGATGCGGGAAAAGCATTTGCCAAAGTTCAACACCCATTCATGATAAAAACTCTCAACAAAATGGGTGTAGAGTGTACGTACCTAAACATAATAAAGGCCATTTATGAAAAACCCACAGTTAACATCAAACTCAATGGTAAAAAGCTGAAAGCAGAAAAAAGACAATGATGCCCACTCTTGACAGTTGTATTTAATACAGTAATCAGACAAGAAAAAGAAATAAAAGGCATCCAAATTGGAAGGAAAGAAGGAAAACTGTCACTATTGGCAGATGACAAAATACTATATGTAGAATACCCTAAAGACTCCAACAAAAAATTATTAGAACTAATAAATGAATTCAGTAAAATTGCAGGATACAAAATTAATATACAGAAATCTGTAGCATTTCTTTACACTAATAATGAACTATCAGAAAAAGAAATCAAGAAATTCCATTTAATACTGAATAAAAAAGAATAAAATACCTCAGAATAAATTTAACCAAGGAGGTGAAAGACCTGTACTGTGAAAACTGTAAGACACTGATGAAAAAAATTGAAGACAATAAAATAAACAGAAATATATTTGAAGGGACTTCCCTGGTGGTCCAGTGGCTAAGACTCAATGCTCCCAATGCAGGAGGCCTGGGTTCGATCCCTGTCAGGGATCAGGGAACTAGATCCCACATGCCACAACTAAGAGTTCGCATGCTGCAACTAAAAATCTTGCATGTCGCAATGAAGATCCCACACCAGCAACGAAGATCCCACGTGCTGCAACTAAGACCCAGGCGCAGCCAAATAAATAAATATTTTAAAAAAAGAATAAGTGGGGAAAAAAAAAGAAAGATATTTGATGATCTTGGACAAGATGAATTAATATTGTTAAAATGTCCATCCTACCCAAAGCAATCTACAGATTCAATGCAGTCCCTATCAAAATAGACACGGCATTTTTCATAGAACTAGAAAAAATAATCCTAAAATTGTATGGAACCACAAAAGACCACAAATAGCCAAAGAATCTTAAGAAAGAAGAACAAAACTGGAAGTATCATGGTCCCTGAGTTCAAACTATACCACAAAGCTATAAAATTCAAAACAGTATGGTACTGGCACAACAACAGACACATAGATCAACGGAAGAGAATAGAGAGCCCAGAAACAAACACATGCACCTATGTTTACTTAATCTATGACAAAGGAGGCAAGAATATACAATGGAAAAAAGTCTCTTCAATAAGTGGTTTTGGAAAAACTGGCCAGCTGCATGTAGAAGAATGGAATTAGAACATTTTCTCACACCGTATGCAAAAAGGAACTCAAATGCATTAAAGATTTAAATGAAAGACCTGAAACTATAAAACTCCTAGGAGAAAACATAGGCAATATGCTCTTGACATTGGTCTTAGCAATAATTTTTTTTTTCTTTTGCCCACACCGTGCAGCTTGCAGGATCTTAATTCCCCAACCAGGGATTGAACCCTGGCCATGGCAGTGAAAGCGCTGAGTCCTAATCACTGGACTGCCAGGGAATTCCCTTAGCAATAATTTTGGACGTGTCTCCTCAGGTAAGAACAAAAGCAAAAATAACCAAATGGAACCTAATCAAACTAAAAAGCTTCTGCACAGTGGAGGAAACCATCAACAAAATGAAAAGGCAACCTACTGAATGAGATAAGATATTTGCAAACAACATGTCCAATAAGGGTTTAATATCCAAAACATAAAGAACACATTAAACTCAATATCAAAAAAACAAACAACCCGATTAAAAATTGGGCAGAGGACCTGAGTAGGCATTTTTCCAAAGAAGACATATGGATGGCCCACAGTCACATGAAAAGATGCTCAACATCACTAGTCATCAGGGAAATGCAAATAAAAACCACAATAAAATATCACCTCACACCTGTCAGAATGACTATAATCAAAAAGACAAGAAATAGCAAGTATTGGAGAGAATGTGGAGAAAAGGCAACCCTTAGTACACTGTTGCTCGGAATGTAAGTTGGTAAAGCCACTATAGAAAACAGTATGGAAGTTCCTTAAAAAATAAAAAAAAAAAAGAACTACCATATGATCCAGTAATTCCACTCCTGGGTATTTATCCAAAGAAAACAAAAACACAAATTCAAAAAGATATATGCACCCCAATGTTCATAGCAGCATTATTTACAATAGTCAAGATATGGAAGTAACCTAAGTGTCCATAAACAGATGAAGGGATAAAGAAGATGAGACACACACACACACACACACACACACACACACACACACACACACACACATACTCACAGTGGAATACTACTCAGCCATTAAAAAAAGAATGAAATCTTGCCATTTGCAACAACATGGATGGACCTGGAGGATATTATGCTTAGTGAAATAAGTCAGATAGAAAGACAAATTCTGTATGTTTTCACTTATATGTGGAATCTAAAAAGCAAAACAAATGAAAAACAACAAAACAGACACACAGATACAAAGAACAAACTAGTGTTTACCAGAGGGGAGAGGGATAAGGGGAGGGACAAACTAGGTGATGGGGATTAAGAGGTATAAACTACCAGTTATAAAATAAATAAGTCAAAGGGATATAATGCACAGCACAGGGAATATAGTCACTATTTTATAATAACTTTGTATGGTCTGTAATCTATAAAAATATTGAATCACTATGTTGTATACCTGAAACTAATATAATATTGTAAGTCAACTCTACTTCAGTAAATTTTAAAAAGATGATAAGACAAGCTACCAAATGGAAGAAAATATTTGCAAAAGACACATCTGATAAAGGACTGTTATCTAAAATATGCAAAGGACTCTTAAAACTCAACAACAGTAAAACAAACAACCTGATTTCTTTTTATTGAAGTATAGTTGATTTACAGTGTTGTGCCAGTCTCTGCTGTACAGCAAAATGACTGTTATACACATGTATACATTCTTTTTCTATATTCTTTTCCATTATGGTTTATCACAGGATATTGAGTATAGCTCCCTGTGCTATACAGTGCTATCATTAGGACCCTGTTGTTTAGTCATTCTAAACGTAATAGTTTGCATCTACCAACCCCAAACTCCCAGTCCATCCCTCTCCCTCCCCACACCCTTGGCAACCACAAGTCTGTTCTCTATGTCTATGAGTCTGTTTCTGTTTTGTAGATAGGTTCATTTGTGCCATATTTTAGATTCCACATATAAGTGATACCATATAGTACTTGTCTTTCTCTTTCTGACTTACTTCACTTAGTATGATAATCTCTAGAGGCAACCATATTGCTGCAAATGGCATTATTTCATTTTTTAATGGCTGAGTGGTATTCCATTGTGTATAGGTACCACACCTTCTTTATCCATTCATCTGTCGATGGACATTTAACAACCTGATTTTTTAAAATGGGCCAAAAACCTTAAGACACACACCACCAAAGAAGATACACAGATGACAAATAAGCATATGAAAATATGCTCCATGTCATATATCTTCAGGAAAATGCAAACTAAAACAAAAATGCAATACTACCTATTATAATGACCAAAATCTGGAACACTGACAATACCAAATGATGCTGAGGATGTGGAGCAACAAGGACTCTCATTCACTGCCAGTTAGAGTGCAAATTGGTGCAGCCATTTTGGAAAACAGTTTGGGGGTTTCTTACAAAACTAAACCTACTCTTACCAAGGATCCAGCAATCATTCTCCTTGGTTATTTACCCAAAGGAACTGAAAACTTATGTCCACACAAAAACCTGCACAGGGATGTTTATAGTAGCCATATTCGTAACTGTCAAAACTTGGAAACATCCAAGATGTCCTTCAATAGGTAAATGGGCAAGCTCCTCAGCTGTCAGGAGCTGAGGATGAAAAAGAAGCTCACACACTAGGTCTCTATTCATGCTCTCCCTGGAATGCCTGTCCATATCTTTCCCACATATATAACCCAGCTCTTATCCCTCTCTAACATAAAGCCAACAGGACATAATTTAATTCTCCTCTGAACATTTAGTCACCTTGCCCTGTACCTCTTCTAAAACATTCCACATTCTGGTTTTCATCTGCAGACACAATTTTGCCTCAGTCTATATTATAAGCATCTTAGGGACAGTGATTACTCTTTTGTGGGTTCTAATCCCATCTCTGCATAGAGCTGCATAAAGGTGAACAATTCTTTTAGCATCTCTGAGTCTGGTTCCTCATCTGTAAAATAAGCATAAGAAAACCTTCTCTGCCTGTACCTCTTGGGGTTGTTGTGAAATCCCATCAAAGTCAAACTTATTCATTTACCTTATAAACTGTGACATGTTAGGCAAATGTGACTACAAATGGGGACACTGAGGCACTAAATATATTTAAGAAACTTCTTTAGTAGGTCTCTGAGCAGAATTAAAGTGAGGCTACCCATCCTATTCCCATCTCCATTCCTCTGTAAGAGCAAAGTTAAGAGCATGGGCTCTGGAGGAAGACTGCTTGGGTTCTATGGGCTTTGGGCAAGTTACTGAACTATTCTGCAGGCACTACTTCTTATTCACTTTTACATCTAGCAGGTGCATAACTGGCATCCAGCGTCAAAGGACAAGAGCAGTGTCTAAGGAAGCAGAGGATCAGTTGCTACCCCAACTTGCCAGGTCCCGGGCAAATCAGCTATACATATACATATATCCCCATATCTCTTCCCTCTTGCATCTCCCTCCCTCCCACCCTCCCTATCCCACCCTTCCTATCCCACCCTTCTAGGTGCTCACAAAGCACCGAGCTGATCTCCCTTTGCCACGCAGCTGCTTCCCACTAGCTATCGGTTTTACATTTGGTAGTGTATATATGTTCATGCCACTCTCTCACTTTGTCCCAGCTTACCCTTCCCCCCACCCCCGTGTCCTCAAGTCCATTCTCTAGTAGGTCTGTGTCTTTATTCCCGCCCTGCACCTAGGTTCTTCATGACCACTTTTTTCTTTTTTAGATTCCATATATATGTGTTAGCATATGGTATTTGTTTTTCTCTTTCTGACTTACTTCACTCTGCATGACAGACTCTAGGTCCACCCACCTCACTACAAATGACCCAATTTCGTTTCTTTTTATGGTTGAGTAATATTCCATTGTATACATGTGCCACATATTCTTAATCCATTCATCTGTTGATAGACACTTAGGTTGCTTCCACGTCCCGGCTATTGTAAACTGAGCTGCAGTGAACATTGTGGTACATGACTTTTTTGAATTATGGTTTTCTCAGGGCATATGCCCAGTACTGGGATTGCTGAGTCGTATGGTACTTCTATTTTTAGTCTTTTAAGGAACCTCCAAACTGTTCTCCATAGTGGCTGTACCAATTTACATTCCCACCAACAGTACAAGAGGGTTCCCTTTTCTCCACAACCTCTCAGGCATGTATTTTTGTAGATTCTTTCATGATGGTCATTTTGACTGGTGTGAGGTGATACCTCATTATAGTTTTGATTTGCATCTCTCTAATGATTAATGATGTTGAGCATTCTTTCATGTGTTTGTTGGCAGTCTGTATATCTTCTTTGGAGAAATGTTTATTTAGGTCTTCTGCCCATTTTTGGATTGGGTTGTTTGTTTTTTTGTTATTGAGCTGCATGATCTGCTTGTAAATTTTGGAGATTAATCCTTTGTCAGTTGCTTCATTTGCAAACATTTTCTCCCATTCTGAGAGTTGCCCTTTTGTCTTATCATTTCCTTTGCTGTGCAAAATCTTTTGAGTTTCATTAGGTCCCATTTGTTTATTTTTTTTATTTCCATTTCTCTAAGAGGTGGGTCAAAAATGATCTTGCTGTGATTCATGTCATAGAGTGTTCTGCCTATGTTTTCCTCTAAGAGTTTGATAGTGTCTGGCCTTACATTTAGGTCTTTAATCCATTTTGAGTTTATTTTCATGTATGGTGTTAGGGAGTGTTCGAATTTCATTCTTTTACATGTAGCTGTCCAGTTTTCCCACCACCACTTATTGAAGAGGCTGTCTTTTCCCCATTATTCTTGCCTCCTTTATCAAAAATAAGGTGACCATATGTGCGTGGGTTTATCTCTGGGCTTTCTATCCTGTTCCATTGAGCCATATTTCTGTTTTGGTGCCAGTAACATACAGTCTTGATTACTGTAGTTTTGTAGTATAGTCTAAAGTCTGGGAGGCTTATTCCTCCAACTCCACTTTTCTTTCTCAAGATTGCTTTGGCTATTTGGGGTCTTTTGTGTTTCCATACAAATTGTGAAATTTTTTTGTTCTAGTTCTGTGAAATATGCCAGTTGTAGTTGATAGGGATTGCATTGAATCTCTAGATTGCTTTGGGTATTATATTCATTTTCACAATGTTGAGTCTTCCAAACCAAGAACATGTTACATCTCTCCATCTGTTTGTATTGTCTTTAATTTCTTTCACCAGTGTCTTATAGCTTTCTGCATACAGGTCTTTGTCTCCTTAGGTAAGTTTATTCCTAGGTATTTTACTCTTTTTGTTGCAATGGTAAATTGGAGTGTTTCCTTAATTTCTCTTTCAGATTTTCATCATTAGTGTATAGGAATGCAAGAGATTTCTGTGCATTAATTTTGTATCCTGCTACTTTACCAAATTCATTGATTAGCTCTAGTAGTTTTCTGGTAGCATCTTTAGGATTCTCTATGTATAGTATCATGTCATCTGCAAACAGTGACAGCTTTACTTCTTCTTTTCCAATTTGGATTCCTTTTATTTCTTTTTCTTCTCTGATTGCTGTAGCTAAAACTTCCAAAACGATGTTGAATAAGAGTGGTGAGAGTGGGCAACCTTGTCTTGTTCCTGATCTTAGTGGAAATGGTTTCAGTTTTTCACCATTGAGGAAGATGTTGGCTGTGGGTTTGTCATATATGGCCTTCATAACGTTGAGGTAAGTTCACTCTATGCCGGTTTTCTGGAGGGTTTTTATCATAAATGGGTGTTGAATTTTGTCAAAAGTTTCTCTGCATCTATTTAGATGATCATATGGTTTTAATTTTCAATTTGTTAATATGGTGTAGCACATTGATTGATTTGTATATATTGGAGAATCCTTGCATTCCTGGGATAAACCCCACTTGATCATGGTGTATGATCCTTCTACTGTGCTGTTGGATTCAGTTTGCTAGTATTTTGTTGAGTATTTTTGCATCTATGTTCATCAGTGATATTGGCCTGTAGTTTTCTTCCTTTGTGACATCTTTGTCTGGTTTTGGTATCAGGGTGATGGTGGCCTCGTAGAATGAGTTTGGGAGTGTTCCTCCCTCTGCTATAGTTTGGAAGAGTTTGAGAAGGATATGTTAGCTCTTCTCTAAATGTTTGATACAATTTGCCGGTGAAGCCATCTGGTCCTGGGTTCCTGTTTGTTGGAAGGTTTCTAATCACAGTTTCAATTTCAGTGCTTGTGATTGGTCTGTTTATATTTTCTATTTCTTCATGGTTCAGTCTCGGAAGGTTGTGCTTTTCTAAGAATTTGTCCATTTCTTCCAGGTTGTCCATTTTATTGGCATAGAGTTGCTTGTAGTAATTTCTCATGATCCTTTGTATTTCTGCAGTGTCAGTTGTTATTTCTCCTTTTTCATTTCTAGTTTTACTGATTTGAGTCTTCTCCCTTTTCTTCTTGATGAATCTGGCTAATGGTTTATCAATTTTGTTTATCTTCTGAAAGAACCAGCTTTTAGTTTTATTGATCTTTGCTCTCATTTCCTTCATTTCTCTTTCATTTATTTCTGATCTGATATTTATCATTTCTTTCCTTCTGCTAACTTTGGGGTTCTTTTGTTCTTCTTTCTCTAAATGCTTTAGGTGTAAGTTTAGGTTCTTTATTTGAGATGTTTCTTGTTTCTTAAGGTAGGATTGTATTAGTATAAAGTTCCCTCTTAGAACTGTTTTTGCGGCATCCCATAGGATTTGGGTCATTGTGCTTCCATTGTTCTTTGTTTCTAGGTATTTTTTGATTTCCTCTTTGATTTCTTTCGTGATCTCTTGGTTATTAAGTAGTGTATTGTTTAGTCTCCATGTGTTTCTATTTTTTACAGATTTTTTTTCCTGTAATTGATATCTAGTCTCACAGCGTTGTGGTCAGAAAAGATACTTGATACAATTTCAATTTTCTTAAATTTATCAAGGCTTGGTTTGTGAGCCACAATATGATCTATCCTGGAGAATGTTCCATGAGCACTTGATAAGAAAGTGTATTCTGTTGTTTTTGGATGGAATATCCCAGAAATATCAATTAAGTCCATCTTGTTTAATGTATCATTTAAAGCTGTGTTTCCTTATTTATTTTCATTTTGGATGATCTATCCATTGGTGAAAGTGGGGTGTTAAAGTCCTCTACTATGATTGTGTTACTGTCGATTTCCCCTTTTATGGCTGTTAGCATTTGCCTTGTATTGAGGTGCTCCTATGTTGGGTGCATAAATATTTACAATTGTTATATCTTCTTCTTGGATTGATCCCTTGATCATTATGTAGTGTCCTTCTTTGTCTCTTGTAATAGTCTTTGTTTTAAAGCCTATTTTGTCTGATATGAGAATTGCTACTCTAGCTCTCTTTTGATTTTCATTTGCATGGAATATCTTTTTCCATCACCTCCTTTTCAGTGTGTATGTGTCCCTAGGTCTGAAGTGGGTCTCTTGTAGACAGCATATATAAGGGTCTTGTTTTTGCATCCATTCAGCCAGTCTATGTCTTTTGGTTGGAGCATTTAATCCATTTTCATTTAAGGAAATTATCAATATGCATGTTCCTATTACCATTTTCTTAACTGTTTTGGGTTTATTATTGTAAGTCATTTCCTTCTCTTGGGTTTCCTGCCTAGAGAAGTTCCTTTAGCATTTGTTGTAAAGCTGGTTTTGTGATGCTGAATTCTCTTCGCTTTTGCTTGTCTGTAGAGGTTTTAATTTCTCTGTCAAATCTGAATGAGATCCTGCTGGGTAGAGTAATCTTGGTTGTAGTTTTTTCCCTTTCATCACTCTAAATATGTCCTGCCAGTCCCTTCTGGCTTGCAGAGTTTCTGCTGAAAGATCCGCTGTTAACCTTATGGGGATTCCCTTGTATGTTAATTGTTGGTTTTCCTTTGCTGCTTTTAATATTTGTTCTTTGTATTTAATTTTTGATAGTTTGATTAATATGTGTCTTGGTGTGTTTCTTGCTGGATTTATCCTGTATGGGACTCTCTGCACTTCCTGGACTTGAGTAACTATTTCCTTTCCCATATAGGGAAGTTTTCAATTATAATCTCTTCAAATATTTTCTTTCTTTTCCTCTTCTTCTTCTGGGTCCCCTATAATTAGAATGCTGGTGCATTTAATGTTGTCCCAGAAGTCTCTGAGACTCGCTTGAATTCTTTTCATTCTTTTTTTCTTTATTCTGCTCTGCAGTAGTTTTTTCTACTATTTTATCTTCCAGGTCACTTATCCGTTCTTCTGCCTCAGTTATTCTGCTATTGATTCCTTCTAGAGAATTTTTAATTTCATTTATTGTGTTGTTCATCATTGTTTGTTTGCTCTTTAGTTCTTCTAGGTCCTTGTTAAACATGTCTTATATTTTCTCCATTCTATTTCCAAAATTTGGGGTCATCTTTACTATAATTATTCTGAATTCTTTTTCAGGTGGACTGCCTATTTCCTCTTCATTTGTTAGGTCTGGTGGGTTTTTACCTTCCTCCTTCAACTACTGTAAATTTCTCTGTCTTCTCATTTTGCTTACCTTACTGGGTTTGGGGTCTCCTTTTCACAGGCTGCAGGTTTGTAGTTCCCGTTGTTTTTGGTGTCTGCCCCCAGTGGCTAAGGTTGGTTCAGTGGGTCGTGTAGGCTTCCTGGTGAAGGGGACTAGTGCCTGTGTTCTGGTGGATGAGGCTGGATCTTGTCTTTCTCGTGGGCAGGTCTGTGTCCGGTGGTGTGTTTTGGGGCGTCTGTGAACTTATTATGATTTTAGGGAAACTTTCTGCTGGTGGGTGGTGTTGTGTTGCTGTCTTGCTAGTTGTTTGGCATAGGGTGTCCAGCACTGTAGCTTGCTGGTCTTTGAGAGGAGCTGGGTGTTAGCGTTGAGATGGAGATCTCTGGAAGAGCCTTCGCCGTTTGATATTACATGGAGCTGGGAGGCCTCTGGTGGACCAATGTCCTGAACTCGGCTCTCCCACCTCAGAGGCACTGGTCTGATGCCTGGCCAGAGCACCAAGACCCTGTCATCCACAAGGCTCAGAATAAAAGGGAGAATAAATAAATAAATTAAATAAAATAAAGTTATTAACATAAAAATAATTGTTAAAAATAATAAAGTTTTAAAATTTTAAAAAAAGAAAGGAAATTGAGAGCAACCAAACCAAAAAACAAATCCACCAATGATAACAACCACTAAAAACTATACTAAAAAAAAAAAGTACAGATGGAACCCTAGGACAAATGGTAAAATCAAAGCTATACAGACAAAATCACACACAGAAGCATACACATACACGCTCACAAAAAGTGTAAAAGGAAAAATACATATATATCGTTGCTCCCAAATTCCACCGCCTCAGTTTGGGATGATTTGTTGTCTATTCAGGTATTCCACAGATGCAGGGTACATCAAGTTGATTGTGGAGATTGAATCTGCTGCTCCTGAGGCTGCTGGGAGAGATTTCCCTTTCTCTTCTTTGTTCACACAGTTCCTGGGGTTCAGCTTTGGATTTGACCCTGCGTCTGTTTGTAGGTCACCTGAGGGCGTCTGTTCCCTGCTCAGGCAGGATGGGGTTAAAGTAACAGCTGATTCGGGGGCTCTGGCTCACTCAGGCTGGGGGGAGGGAGGGGTACGGATGCCCAGTGAGCCTGCGGCGGGCAGAGGCCGACGTGACGTCGCACCAGCCTGAGGCGCCCCATATGTTCTCCTGGGGAAGTTGTCCCTGGATCATGGGACCCTGTCAGTGGTGGGCTGCACAGGCTTCTGAGAGGGGAGGTGTGGATAGTGACCAAGAAGCTCACAGGCTTCTTGGTGGCGGCAGCAGCGGCCTTAGCGTCTCATGCCTGTCTCTGGTGTCCGCGCTGATAGCTGTGGCTTGTGGCCGTCTCTGGAGCTCGTTTAGTCTGCACTCTTAATCTCCTCTCCTCGTGCACCCCGAAACAATGGTCTCTTGCATCTTAGGTAGTTCCCGACTTTTTCCCGGAGTCCCTCCCAGCTAGCTGTGGTGCACCAGCCCCCTTCAGGCTGTGTTCACGCTGCCAACCCCAGTCCTTTCCCTGGGATCTGGCCTCCAAAGCCCGAGCCTCAGCTCCCAGCCCCCAACCGTCCCGGTGGGTGAGCAGACAAGTCTCTCGGGCTGCGAGTGCTGGTCAGCACCGATCCGCATGCGGAAATTTCTCTGCTTTGCTCTCTGCACCCCTGTTGATGCGCTCTCCTCCGTGGCTCCGAAGCTTCCCCACTCCACCACTCGCAGTCTCCGCCCGTGAAGGGGCTTCCTAGTGTGTGCAAACCTTTCCTCCTTCACAGCTCCCTGCCACTGGTGCAGGTCCCATCCCCATTCTTTTGTCTCTGTTTTTTCTTTTTTCTTTTGCCCTACCCAGGTATGTGGGGAGTTTCTTGCCTTTTGGGAGGTCTGAGGTCTTCTGCCAGTATTCAGTAGGTGTTCTGTAGGAGTTGTTCCACATGTAGATGTATTTCTGATGTATTTGTGGGGGTAAGGCGATCTCCACGTCTTACTCTTCCGCCATCTTGAAGGTCTCCTGGGCGATTAGTTCTTGATGTATACCTCAAAGCCTCAGACAAGATGAGCTCTTTTAAAATTCACTTATATAATACCTTAAAGTCCACGTAATAAACCATCCTTAAAGGTCTTTTATAAAGGTTTTACACTTCATAGTAGAGACTATCATTTTGGTTAAAAATTAAAACTTTACTGAGTGCAAGTATATTTGAAGGGCAAAATTCTTGGTAGGCTTCTTACCAGCTTTGCAACCCTGGGCAAAGCATGCTCCCTCTGGCTCAATTTCCTCCTAAGTAGCTACATCATAGAATTGCTGTGAGGATTAAATATTTTTTAAAGCACCTAACACAGTAAAGCACAAGGGTAGCCAGCAACACCAACAATAATTACAATTTAGCTTTAAAAATTAATTTTAAATGGATTTAAAAAACTTGAAATCAGTCTTCATGGACCCAATATGTTGAAATACCAGTCATTCACATTTACATTATCAGCCACCAAAAAGGTACCACCCAATGGTAATCCACTACTCTCTTTGTTTGTATTACTCTTTTTTCTGAAATAAGCTTCCCTTCTTTTTCACTTGATGAAATCCTAGCCATCTTTTAATGCCCAGATCAAATGTCATTTCCTCCAGTGTTTTCCCCACCCCCTCTGGGCAAACAGAAGCTTCCCAGTGCCACATACTTCTATGACAACCATCACCATGTGTCATTTCAAATACCACATTTCTTTATGTTTAGGTCTCCTCTATTAGACCATGAATGTCTTTGCAAGGATAAGAATGAGCACAAGGCCTGGCTCCCGGTAGGTGCTCAGTATATTTTTTAATTGTTTGAATGAATGAATAAGAACAAATAATTCTTCTGCTTTTAGCTGCTATTTAGTAAATTCACTCATTATTTATAACAAGAAGAAAGGGTAAGTTTGAGGCCTTGTGTGACTCTACAGGCTCAGGTGCAAGCTAAAAAAAAATTAATCAGTTTTTTAGAAATTCAGTCTCAAAAAGAAATAGGAAAGAGTTTAGTGATGGTTACTCACTGCCTCGTGACCAGAAAAATAATTCTAACATAGAATAGTTCCAACTCTACATGCTGTTTTATTGAAAACATCAGAAAACCTTCCAAACTCTTGGGAATCACATGGCTCATCTTTTTAAGTCAAGGCAAACAAGAATAAGAACAAATCCAGGGTTAGTAGACTGTACGTGCCACCCCAAGCAGGCTTAAAGTTTCAAACAAGTTTGATTGAAAACTATGATTTGGCCTATTTTTTAAGAAAATTATAACTCCATTGCTCAATTATGGATATTTGAAAACTTAAGCTGTACACACATATTTATTTATACTCTGGGATCTATTTTCCCAAAATGTGAGGAGTTCAAAAGTTTGAACAGAGCAGGTTTATAGCCATCACTAATTACCGTGGGGACATGGGTAAGTTACTTTATCTTTCTGGGTATTAATTTTGTTCACTGCAAAATGAGAGCATTGGAATGGATAATTTTCAAAGTCTCTTATGACTCTCAGCAAAGTCACAGAAAAGGAGAAGCAAGGGTGTCACTTAGAATAAGCAGAATTGGCATCTGCCAAGATGACATGTTTTGAGAGTCAAAAAGAAAGAACCTCGATCCAAAAATATCTGTCCAAGTAGGACCAAACCCCACAAGGTCAGCAGTAGGGAAGCAATGAAAGACACAAGAGGCTTTGAAATCAGCCACACCTGGGCTCCAATCACAACTCTGACACCAGTTTTCTGTCAGTGAGAAAGTAGCCTCTGTTTTCTCATCTGTGAAATGGTAATGCCCAGTCCACACTTGATGATCCAGGGTAGATCAATGATGGTCAAAGTACAGCAGAGCTCTGAGAGTGGCAGGCTTTCCCAGACTTCAGGGTTAGTAATTAGGCAGCAAATAATGAGTTTGTATTACCAGCCTCTACTCCAACAAAAAGCACGATGAGAGGGGACCAGTTGCCTTCTGAGCTTCCCTAGAAGAATGGACTTACTCTGGCCCATCAGAAAGCCCAGCTCCACTAGGAAAATGAACCCCTCCTAGGTCCAGCCAACATTACTGTTAATCATCTCTAGATCATAGTTGACTATAGTATTGTTTTAACTGTGGTTGTAGGTTTTTTTGAAGCTGCCATTCCATCCCTACCTGCTAATACCCTCAATGAATTGAGAGTTGACTATAATCACATGTTAAGAGGTGATTTTATAGGTTATTTTACTTTTGTTCAATGGATGCCACAGAAATACACTTTAATGATTTTTAGTGCCTGGGAGACTAGAGCTCAACCAGCAATTTTAGAGTTGAAAAGAATCTGAGGCCCAAGGCCCTCACTCACAAGCAGAAGACCCAGCCTTCCAAGCACCTTGGGAAATGTGTTTGGTAGAGATGAAAGGAGATATAGCCATGTGATCCTTCCCACATACGATTTTGGACAAGATATAATGAGATGATTTCTGCAATGCATCTGACATGATGCCTAGCCCTAGGAGTGACTTATTAATTGGTATTTACTATTATTAAACACAGCTGATCTACGTGGTACCAAACTCTATGTCTGTTTTGCTGTGTCACACTGCCTCCCTACGAACACAATGGTCTCTGGACTTTTTGCATCATATATCACACTATAATTTTTTTTAATGTTATCATACATACTTCAATACATGTGTATTTATTTATATAATATACCTGCGCTACTTTACATGTTAAACCTTACACAAGATAAACATTTAAAAAGCCAGTAAACTATGAAAAAAATGCCTTTAAATAGCCTTTATTTCATTAATCTCTGGAACCAAAAATACCTGTAAGCAATGCATTTGAATATGTTTTGTTATTTTTAGAATCTTGGTTTAATATTTTGTGTTACAGCAGTTTGAAGGTGTGCATCTAAGTTCAGCTTATATCAACACTTAGTTTTAATGGTTGTCATAGCTGGAAAAAGAACTTCACGTGGAAGTTCCAAATGGAACCAAATAGAAGTCTCTCACTGACTGCACTTATTAAATCATAATACTCTTTTTTCAGTTCTAGTCACCATTTACACAGAGATTATTGTTTAAATTTGGCTAATAAATTTCCATTATTCTTGATGCCAAAAAATTATTCCTGCAAACAAATTAGAAGGAACTGAATATTGATATTTTTAACAAACATACTCAAAACTCACTAAAACTCTCTGGGAGATTATTAAACATATTAGAAAATTCTGTTTACAATTTTATTAAGCATGCAGGTGACAAACATATATAATTTCTACAACTGAACAATATAACAATAGAAACATTCCCCAAGAGCTATTTTCAAAAATGCCCTCTGGGTTCTTTTTAAAAGCAGTTTGTTTCTCATTATTAAATGTCATTTTTACCATGAAGAGGCAAGCTATTTAACCTGTGCTTATTTTTCTTTTAATTTATCTGCTGGGTTACACACTACCAACAACTACCTGTCATCACATAAAAGGTCAATAAATTGAAGTCTTCTCTTTAACTTCAACAACATTTTTAAGTGTCTGACAAAAGATAAACAGTGAACCTCTATGTTCATGGCTATTCCTCGCTCTTTACAAAGCAGGAGTCAGCAAACTACAGCCCTTGGATCAGATAGAGCCTGTCCCTATTTTTATAAATAAAGTTTTATTGGAACACAGTCACAATCATTCATTTACATATTGACTATGGCTGTTTTTACCCTACAAAGGCAGAGTTGAATAGTTGTGACAGAGACCATGTGGCCTGCAAACACTGACTATCTTCCTCTTTACAGAAAAAACTTGCCAACCCCTGCTATAGATCATTATAAAAGTTTTACTATTAGGGGCTTTCCTGGTGGCGCAGTAGTTGAAAGTCCACCTGCTGATGCAGGGGACACGGGTTCGTGCCCCGGTCTGGGAGGATCCCACATGCCGCGGAGTGGCTGGGCCTGTGAGCCATGGTCTCTAGGCCTGCGCGTTCGGAGCCTGTGCTCCGCAACGGGAGAGGCCACAACAGTGAGAGGCCCGCGTAGAGAAAAAAAAAAAAAAAAAAAAGGTTTACTATTAAAGGCTCTGTTTCACAAGATTCACCACACCTACATTCCTGGAATTTTAAATACTATGGCTTTGAGTTCTTTGCTGCAATAGCTGCCTATGAATGATGCAGTGATTAAATTTCTCTTGTGGTTCTGTCCCTCTAGCCTTATCCCTTCTTTTATTAAAGAAGTCATTAATATATTTATAATTAATATATTCCTTCCAGGCTATCTTTCCCTCAGTGAAGACAGAGAGAGAAAATAGTTTTTCATGTATTTCATTACTGGAACAGAATCTAACAAATATCATAACTAAGACAAGTTAGAAACATCTGTACTTTCATCCAGCCATATTACAAATTTCCCACACTGTCAAATCTCTCCTAATGTTTGTTTTTCAGATCTTCAGCAATGTTTTCTATGCATCTTCCAGTGATATTTGCCAACAAAGGAACACATTTTTCTTTATTATTTCAGCCAATTCTTACCATGGCATGTATGTAGCTTTTTAACTTCTGTTCTTAAGCAAAAACTGTAAAGTTAGTAAAATTACGTTAAGTGAATTTGAGCATTGCCTGACTATAACATCACTGTAAAAAAGGTGTAGAAATTTGACCTACATGTTCTGGATGCTTTGTTTCTAAATGTCATGATAATCATGACAGCTTCATGGATAAAACTCAAGCACAGTGTTTACTTTGGGTCACTGTCTATTGTTAACAGTATTAGATTTAAATCCATAGTTCAAGGCTCCATGAAATTTCTAATTTTTTGGACTACTTCTTGTCAGATCTGACTAGATCATTATTTGTTTTATCTCTTAACATAGCTGACAAAGAACTTGTAACAGGAGCAGAAGTGTATACTTGACTATTTTCTCGTTTCCTTGTGTTCCCATTATAGGTAGTATCTTCAATTCACAATTTCTTTACAGATATCTTTTTAAGCCTTTTGTCCACTTTGTGAGAATTACTTTAGTTAAAACCAGATAATATACTACTTTTGTAATCTACATAGGTCCACATAAACTGCAATATACAGTTGATTCTTGAACAACATGAGGGTTAGGGGCACTGACCCCCATGCAGTCAAAAATCCATGTATAACTGTACAGTAGGCCCTCTGTATATCCATGGTTCTGCATTGCAGATTCAACCAACCATGGATCATGAGTACTGTAGTACATATTTAGTGAAGAAAATTCATGCACAAGTGGAGCCATCTCAGTTCAAACCCATGTTGTTCATGGATCCACTGTGATGAAAGTATGCTGAAAGCCAACACCCACGAGAAAACAACCTGGTCAAGCCTTCCATGTTGCAGAAGCCTCACTCTTGCATCAGAGCACTCTGTGAACCACACTTGACATTAGACCTATTTGAAGGCGCCAATGTCAATCCCTATGTTACATGTTAGTAATACTTTATATTTTAGGTAAACATGCATAGAAGCCATGATTTTTTTTCATACCCCAGTGGATTGTTTTGTGCAGTCCTCTTCAGAGACCACTGTACTACACAATGATTCTGCCATTTAAAAGAGTACAATATTCACGGGACTTCCCTGGTGGCGCAGTGGTTAAGAATCCACCTGCCAAAGCTGGGGACACAGGTTCAGGCCCTGGTCTGGGAAGATCCCACATGCTGCGGAGCAACTAAGCCCGTGTGCCACAACTACTGAGCCTGCACTCTAGAGCCCACGAACCACAACTACTGAAGCCCGTGTGCAGAGCCCGTGCTCCACAACAAGAGAAGCTACTGCAATGAGAAGCCTGTGCACCGCAATGAAGAGTAGCCCCCACTCACCACAACTAGAGAAAGCCCGTGCACAGCAACGAAGACACAATGCAGCCAAAAATAAATAAATAAATAAATTTGTAAATAAAATAAAAGAGTACAATATTCAGAAGAAGGGAAGTGAAAGTTATTCTGTTAATACTTACTGAGCACCTACTAGGTACAAAATATCCCAGCATATCAGGTGCTGTTTGAGTATTACAAAGATGAATCAAAATAAATCAGACATGGATCCTGCTTAACCTCTGGTCATTCATTCACCTATTCATCTAGTCAGCAAACAATTGTTAGATGTCTTCCAGTTCCAGGGATGGGGCCATGTACCTGGGTTTGCTGTCATGGAAACTTTCACTTCAGACATGGAAAACTATTCAGCCAACTTGAACTGACTTGAATATGTTGGTCATTATCATGGAAGTTTTTTTCATTTTTTAGCCCAGAATTCATCCTCCCTTCTTAGTAGCACTCCAGTTTCCTTTTGGGTAACTACCTTTCCTCCGTTATGAGACACTGAACCAAGCTGAAACTATAGGGTCAAAGACACCAGGAATAAGGAGAAATGCATGCTCTGCAGAGAGAAGACCAGAGTGGACAGAAACAGGAAAAAGAGACCAAAGCGTTTCTTAAAAAGAACAGGTTTATGTCCTTACTCTCTATTTCCCTTCTGCAGACCCTCTAAGGCCCAACTATACTTCATTTCTTCTCCATAAACATCCATAGCATTGCCTCACTGTCCAGGACATGGGGTGTTATAACCACACAATAAACATAACGTTGTACTTGAGCTAATTTGAGTGTTTCTCTTCCTTGCAACCAAATAGTCCCTAACTGAGAATAGTTTGGTCCCAGGAAGAGGAAATGTAAACAATAAACACTCAGAAGAAATTAAGGATAATTAGCGTAGAAGAACTATGACACTTTCCTCCCTTTCCATCACCATTCTCCACATTAGATGAGGAGCTGAGGTCTAAGATATACAGTGGAGAATCAGCTGGTTAAACTTTTACCTTGAGTCTCCAGGCAACCTTAAGCAAAGCATCATTAGAAAGAGGAAAGAAAAAACTCATTTCCAGTTTGCCTGACTGGAAATAGACTGAGGAAAAGATCCACTTATTACTGTCCCAGCTTGGGGCTCCGGTGTGGAAACTCCTTCCATCATTTCTCTGAGGGTCTAGGGGTTCCCTTTAGTCTCATAATTTTAGTAGGAACACCATAAGGGGTAGCTACCCAGTGGCAGAAGTAGACGGTATAAGCTGGTAAGCTGGGCATTGCTTCTGCTAGAAGGAAAGCTTCTGAGGATGTCTGATGTAAAATATAAAATAATCAAGGTTTCATGAAGAGTGAACACTTGATCTTCAGACATCCTGGGAATAGGTAATGTAATATTTTCAATCCTATGAAAACTGCATAGTCAGCTGGCAATGTTTCTGATACAATATGACTCCAGGGCACAAAGACAAGGCCCATCACAGAAGTCTTCTCAACTTATTCATCCAGAGTTTTCGGGTGGTGGCCACTCTTGAATTACTTTTGTGACTCTGAGTCAGTGGCCCTTCTAACTTTCTCACCATGTTTCTTTCATCCTTCACACCTGAAGTTTTATTCCCTCTTTCCCCACCTCCTTCACTAAAGTCCTTAATGACTAGACTCAGGATCATCAGAAAGAACTTTTATAGCGAATGAAAAATCAAAGCAGGGTAAGAAAGGTAAGAAACCAATAACAAACAGTACCCTCCCCACCTTCCTCAAGAGCATGAAAGTACTTTTGAAACAATAATCTACAAAATAATATTCCCTAATATTATTGCCTAACATTGCCTAATACTGCCTATTTCCTGGAGAGGAATGAATATACTCTCTCTCTCTCTCTCTCACACATACACACACACACACACACACACACACACACACACACACACACACACACACAAACTACCTGGAGGAAGGTGACCACCACTCAGAAAAGAGTTATTGGGACTTCCCTGGTGGTCCAGTGGTTAAGAATCCACCTTCCAATGCAGGGGACATGGGTTCAATTCCTGGTCAGGGAACTAAGATACCACATGCCACACATGCCATGGGGCAACTAAGCCCACATGCCGCAAATACTGAGCCCGTGTGCTCTGGAGCCCACACGCCACAACTATAGAGAAGCCCGCACACCGCAACGAAGAGCCCACGTGCCGCAATGAAATATCCTGCTTGCCGCAACAAAGATCCCACGTGCTGCAACTAAGGCCCAATGCAGCCAAAATAAAAAAAATTATTTTTTTTAAAAAAAGAAAATGAGTGCAACTCCTTCTAATTCAAAATAGTAAAGACAAGAAAATTTGGGTTTCCATTTTAATACAAATTAAACATTAAACAAATAAATATATATAAAATATAACCTTATTGCAAAGCCTTTTCTGCCTGCAGATAATGATTTAAGTTCCACTAACATAAATGTTTTTATTGTAAAAGACAGGGGACTTCTAGGTATTGGAATGGGGCTACCTGAGGGGAACCAGAGGGACTGAGAAAGCCTGACCTCTAGGCCCTGGGTAAGTAGAGTTGACTCTTGAACAACACGGGTTTGAACTAAATGGTTCCACTTATACACAGATTTTTTTCAATAGTAATTACTGCAGTACTACGTGATCCCCAGTTGGTTGAACCCATGAATCCGGAAGCACGGATGCAGAGGAACATGGATATGGAAGACCAGCTATAAATTACATGAAGATTTCCCACTGGAAGGTCAGCTCCCCTAACCCCTGTATTCTTCAAGAGTCCACTATACTTCACTTTGGTATGATTCCTTCTAGTTGGGAGAACCTGAAGTCACCATACTTTGTGTCTAAGAAACTCGTTACTTTGCCACAGAGGTGAATCTTTGCTATCCCTGATCAGTAGGAGGTAATATTTAGCATAGAAAAATTACTGTTGCATATCGTGTTTCCTTTTTTTCTTTTCTAAACTGTAGCTTTTCATTGTGGGTATTATATTTCTCAATTAGACATGGGTTGCTGAACCAAGAGAAGTAGCATTCAAAGTCACCTGAGAAGAAGGAAGATCTCCCAGAGATTTGGACTTGGTGTTAATTCAGCTGGTAAAGACTACAAATTGTTTTTGATTTGGGGAGGAGGTGAGTCTATTTTAGGGATCTGTATCATAGCTGTGTTATTTTGGCCTAGAACATTCTTGGAATACTATTTTATGGAAGGAGAGTTTGTGTTAGACTGCACAGTAAGGGGTAGATTGTAGGAGACTGTGTTAAGTTATTTTCCCTCCCAGGAAGCTTTCATATGTTCCTTCTGTTAAGAGATTCTACTACCCTGACCATGTGCTGACAGATGATCCAGATATGGCAATTCCCCTGGCAATAGCAGTGGTTCAAGATGCAGCATGTGACACAAGTAAAACCAATTAAAATCCTTCATCAGGATTGAAAAAGAGACTCTAGAAGAAAGGTAGTTTTTTCTTTTCTCTCAGATCCCTAAGCTAGGACTACCAGCAGCCATGTTCATATGGAAAAGTAGGAAAGAATGACACCAACATGCAAAAATGCAAGTAGAGATGATAATGAGAGCAAGAGAAAGAATTCTGGGTTTATGGAGGCCTTAGTTCTAATCCCTGAGGGCCTGATTCTTGCAGTTTTTCCTTAAATTCTGTGAACTACTTCATCTCTGCTTGTGATCCAATAAACCACCCGCCCTTGTCTGCGGAGGCTCATTTAAATGGGCTTCCATCACCCTAAAGAGTCCTGACTAATAAATGCCCAGAACCACGTGGTACTTGGAGAAATAACTAAACAGAAGTTTAGCTTTTTGTTGGTGTTATTTTTTATTTTACTGAAACTGTAATACATGTCTAGGGTAAAAATCCAAGCAGTACACAAAAGTATATTATGTAATTATAAAATAAGTCTTCCTTCTACCACCTTTAGAGCCCCTCTGCAGAGGCAAAAGCTGTTAGCAATTTCTTGTGTATCCTTCTAGGTATTTTCTTGAACTCACTTTACAACTTTACAGCACTCTAATGGGACAAGGAGAGAATGAAGGGAATGAGATGTGTGGTTCCCAGATCTAGCTCAATAAGCAGAGATGTATCAATATTATCTCTATTTTTCCCTTTTCTGATTTAATGCACTGAAATTTGCAGCTGTAAGATTGTCTTACCATGAACTTTTACATTTTTACATTTTTAGGTAAAATCCCAACAGGCGAGTACTAGCTAATGAGTTTTGTTTTGTCATCATGTCAGGCTTTTACAACATACTTTAAAACACCCAACATCTTGAAACAATTAACAAAACCACTGAACTTCAGGGAAAATTGGTTTGTTTTTTTAAGGCCTATAAACACAGAGAGATTTATTTTTAACTCTATTATCTATGCTGCCTGAATTGAGATTTCCCTCCTGCAAAATAGTTAAGAGGTCAGACAATCTGTGTTGTCGCTGTGGTTTCATTTTTTTGTCTTTAAATTTGAGGGGCAAAAGAAATTGTTGGAAGACCGTATTTAAAGGTACTGCTGATTCAGATATATTTTGGAAGCAGCTACACAATATATAAAAGTATGACCAAAAATAGATGCTGCACAACATTGTGGATGTACTAAATGCCATTGAATTGTTCACTTTAAAATGGCTAACTCTCTATTATGTGAATCTCACTTCAATAAAAAAAAAAGACAGTGTTCAAGAAAGTTCTACATTTTGTAAAGCAAACCTAAATTAAAAGCTTTATTAAACTCAACATCTCTGACAATGCAAGAACTAACCTTTGTTGAGAACCTACTCTGGGAAAGACTCTGTGCTTAAAGCTTTCCCATAAACAGCAGACATAATAAGTAAATTATTATTGTATGTTAGAAGGTGATGGGTACTATGAGGAAAGAAGTAGAATAGAGTAAGAATAATCAGAATAGACAGAGGGGCAGAGGACAGTATTAAAAATGGCAGTCCTAGTAGGCCTCATTGAGAAGGTAACATTTAAGAAAAGACTCAAAGAATGAAAAAAAGCTGGTCAAGAAGATATCAAATTGGGACTTCCTGGCAGTCAGTGGTTAAGACTCCACACTTCCACTGCAGGGGTCATGGGTTCGATCCCTGGTTGGGGAACTAACTGAGATCCTGCATGCCATGCAGCATGGCCAAAAAAAAAAAAAAAAGGAAAGAAAAGAAAAGATATCAGATTTCTGGGGGAAGAATATTCAAGAAAAGGAAACATCCAGGAAAAATGCCCTGCGGCAAAGACATGTCTGACAGCAAGGGCAGCCTGGCCAGAATGGAGTAAACAAAGGGGAAAGTAATGGGAGAGGAGATCAGAGGTAACTGAGGGCCTGAAGCCTTTGGAGGCCATGATGAGGGCTTTGGTTTTTACTCTGGGTAAATTAAGGAGCCATAGCAGACTTTAGGAGTCATGGCTGAAACCAAAGACTGTGTAGAGAATGAAGTGGGGAGAAGAAGAGGGAGCAATAGTAGAATCAAAGAGATCTCTATTAGGAGGCTATTTCTGTACCTCAAGTGAAAGACATTGATCGCTATGACCAGGGAAGTAAGAGAAGGTAGAAAATGGTCAGATTCTCAAGTTATTTTGAAAATGGAACTCATAGAATTTTTGATAGGGTGGATATGAGGTGTGAAAGAAAGAGAAGCATCAAGAATGAGTTCAAGGTTTGGGACTTGAACAACTGAAAGAATAGAGCTGCCATGCACTAAAGTGAAGATGCTTTGAGTGAAGAAGATTGTAAAAGAGGCACAGGAAGTGGGAGGGCAGGGGGCAGAAATGACAATCAGAAATTCAGTTTGGGACAAGGTGGATTTGAAACGTCTATTAGAAAGCCAAGTGGAGATACCTGAGAATTGAGGTGGCTTTTGGAAGTCTGGAGCTATGCAGTCCCTCAGCCTCCTTACAAGGCAATAATATTTAGTTATGTCTGTCAAACCCAATGTTTTCTTTTTCCCTAAAGAGTGAGGTCCTGACCGGATCTATCAACAAATTGTAACATAGTTCTTCCATACTTGTCTTCACTGTGCATCCCCTCACATGCTTTTCTAGGTGGAAACATTAATTTATTTGAGCCAATGTATATCACTCTTCTTTAAAAGGTACTAATGCAACTTACTGCTATTTTAAGAAAGCTATGACTAAATCTTTTACACCAATTATGTTAAAAGAGTCTGCAAATAGTGACTGCCAAGGTTTATTTTCCCAGACTGTGTAGGACATCTAGCCCAGTGAAGTGTGACACCCAAAAGGAACCTGGACCCTTATAACTGGGATATATCTGACATGAGTTAGACCAAATAAATTAATTCCGTAGTGAAACCAAGAAGAATCCTGCCGGAACCCCCAAGTACAAAGGCCCTTCCATGTCCCCTGCCTCTTGTTTATAGAAAACCTGAAGTCTCCCAGGCCCCCCTGAGTCATTAACAGAGAAGGCTCAGTTAATGATTAGCACAACAGAGTCACAGAATCTTTTAGTGTCTGATGCACATTCCTGTAGCCATGACATAAGCTGCTCCATCTTGAGCAGTACTGCATCTATGGCTAGCACAAGTCCAAGAACTAGCCTCAAGAGAATGGGATTAACACTATTTCTCATAATCATCTGTATCTTTGTGGGTATCAAAATAATGGTAGCTTGCTCTGCCCGTGTATGTAAACAGGCAACTAAAATTGTCAGCAAAGGGATGCTATAGACCCATGTCAACAACTTCCACTCTAAGAATACGGTGCCCTACATCAGCATGAAGAAGTAACAGAAGGGTAGTGCGACTCCAACCGCTCAAGGTCCTGCGATGTACATTAACCAAATCCTCAGTTTGGCCATCACCACCCAACAAACCAACGGAGAGAGGCGGTGTCTTCAAGATGGCAGAGGAGTAAGACGTGGAAAGCACCTTCCTCCCACAAATACATCAAAACTATATCTACATGTGGAACAACTCCTACAGAACACCTACGGAACACTAGCAGAAGACCTCAGACTTCCCAAAAGACTCCCTCAGGTAACCTACATGCAGAGGCGGGCCCAAATCCAAAGCTGAACCCCAGGAGCTGTGTGAACAAAGAAGAGAAAGGGAAATTTCTCCCAGCAGCCTCAGGAGCAGCGGATTAAATCTCCACAATCAACTTGATGTACCCTGCATCTGTGGAATACATGAATAGACAATGAATCATCCCAGAATTGAGGGGGTGGACTTTGGGAGCAACTGTAGACTTGGGGTTTGCTTTCTGCATCTAATTTTTTTCTGGTTTTATGCTTATCTTAGTTTAGTAATTAGAGCTTATTATAATTGGTAGATATATTTATTGGTTTAGTTGCTTTCTTTTAAAATTTTATATATATATATATATATATTTCTTTACTTTTTCTCTTTTTGTGAGTGTGTATGTGTATGCTTCTTTGTGTGATTCTGAATGTATAGCTTTGGTTTTGCCATTTGCCCCAGGGTTCTGACTGTCCTTTTTTTTGTATAGTATTTAGCACTTGTTATTCATGGATTTGTTTTTTGGTTTGGTTGCTCTCTTCTTTCGTTCTTTCTTTTCTTTTTACTAATTTTTTATTTTTAATAATTTTTTTCTATCTTAATAACTTTATTTTATTATTCTTTTTCTTTCTTTCTTTCTCTTTTTCTCTCCCTTTTCTTCTGAGCTGTGTGTCTGACAGGGTCTTGGTGCTCTGACCGGGTGTCAGGCCTGAGCCTCTGAGGTGGCAGAGCCAAGTTCAGGACATTGGTCCACCAGAGACCTCCCAGCCACACAAAATAACAAACGGCGAAGGCTCTCTGAGAGATCTCTATCTCAACACTAAGACCAAGCTCCACTCAAAAACCAGCAAGCTACACTGCTGGACACTCTATGCCAAACAACTAGCAAGATAGGAACACAGCTCCACCCATTAGCAGACAGGCTGCCTAAAATCATAATAAGGTCACAGACACCCCAAAACACAATACTGGATGCAATCCTTCCCACCAGAAAGACAAGATCCAGCCTCATCCACCAGAACACAGGCACCAGTCCCCTCCACCACGAAGCCTACACAACCCACTGAACCAACCTTACCCACAGGGAGCAGACACCAAGAACAACAGGAATAACGAACCTGCAGCCTGTAAAACGGAGAACCCCAAACACAGTAAGGTAAGCAAAATAAGAAGACAGAGAAATACACAGCAGATGAAGGAGGAAGGTAAAACCCCACCAGACCAAACAAATGAAGAGGAAATAGGCAGTCTACCTGAAAAAGAATTCAGAATAATGATGCTAAAGATGATCCAAAATCTTGAAAAAAGAATGGAGAAAATACAAGAAACGTTTCACAAGGACCTAGAAGAACTAAAGAGCAAACAACTAATGATGAACAACACAATAAATGAAATAAAACATTCTCTAGAAGGAATCAATAGCAGAAAAACTGAGGCAGAAGAACGGATAAGCGGCTTGGAAGACAAAATAGTAGAAACAACTACCGCAGAGCAGAATAAAGAAAAAAGAATGAAAAGAATGGAGGACAAACTCAGAGACCTCTGGGATAACATTAAACACACCAACATTCCTAATTATATGGGTCACAGAAGAAAAAGAGAAAAAAAAATGGGACTGAGAAAATATTTGAAGACATTATAATTGAAAACTTCCCTAATATGTAGAAGGAAATAGTCAATCAAGTCCAGGAAGCGCAGAGTCCCATAGAGGATAAATCCAAGGAGAAACACATCAAGACACATATTAATCAAACTACCAAAAATTAAATACAAAGAAAAATATTAAAAGCAGCAAGGGAAAAAAACCAAATAACATACAAGGGAATCCCCATAAGGTTAACAGTGGATCTTTCAGCAGATATTCTGCAAGCCAGAAGGGAGTGGAAAGACATATTTAAAGTGATGAAAGGGAAAAATCTACAACCAAGATTACTCTGCCCAGTGAGGATCTCATTCAGATTGGACAGAGAAATTAAAACCTTTACAGACAAGCAAAATCAAAGACAATTCAGCACCACTGAACCAGCTTTACAACAAATGCTAAAGGAACTTTTCTAGAGAGGAAACATAAGAGAAGGGAAAGACCTACAAAAACAACCCCAAAACAATTAAGAAAATGGTAATAGGAACATACATATGGATAATTGCCTTAAATGTATGTGGATTAAATGCTCCAACCAAAAGACATAGACTAGCTGAATGGATACAAAAATAAGACCCAAACATACACTGTCTAAAACAGACTCACTTCAGACCTAGGGACACATTCAGACTGAAAGTGAGGGAATGGAAAAAGATATTCCATGCAAATGGAAATCAAAAGAAAGCTGGAGTAGCAATTCTCCTATCAGACAAAATAGACTTTAAAATAAAGACTATTATAAGAGACAAAGAAGGACACTACATAATGATCAAGGAATCAATCCAAGAAGAAGATATAACAATTGTAAATATTTATGCACCCAACATAGGAGCACCTCAATACATAAGGCAAATGCTAACAGCCATAAAAGAGGAAATCGACAGTAACACAATCATAGTAGAGGACTTTAACACCCCACTTTCACCAATGGACAGATCATCCAAACAGAAAATTAATAAAGAAACACAAGCCTTAAATGAAACAACAGACCAGATTGAGTTAATTGATATTTATAGGACATTCCATCCAAAAACAGCAGATTACACTTTCTTCTCAAGTGCTCACTGAACATTCTCCAGGATAGATTATATTTGGGGTCACAAACCTAGCCCAGGTAAATTTAAGAAAATTGAAATCGTATCAAGTATCTTTTCTGACCACAATGCTATGAGACTAGATATCAATTACAGGAAAAAATCTGTAAAAAATAGAAACACATGGAGGCTAAACAATACACTACTTAATAACCAAGAGATCACAAAACAAATCAAAGAGGAAATCAAAAAATACCTAGAAACAAATAACAATGAACACACAATGACCCAAATCCTATGGGATGCAGCAAAAACAGTTCTAAGAAGGAACTTTATAGCAACACAATCCTACGTTAAGAAACAAGAAACATCTCAAATAAACAACCTAAACTTACACCTAAAGCAATTAGAGAAAGAAGAACAAAAAAAAAACCCCAAAGTTAGGAGAAGGAAAGAAATGATAAAGATCAGATCAGAAATAAATGAAAAAGAAATGAAGGAAACAATAGCAAACATCAATAAAACTAAAACCTGGTTCTTTGAGAAGATAATCATAATTGATAAACCATTAGTGAGACTCATCAAGAAAAAAACGAAGAAGACTCAAATCAATAAAACTAGAAATGAAAAAGGAGAAGTAACAACTGACACTGCAGAAATACAAAAGATCATGAGAGATTACTACAAGCAACTCTATGCCAATAAAATGGACAACCTGGAAGAAATGGACAAATTCTTAGGAAAGCACAACCTTCCAAGACTAAGCCAGGAAGAAATAGAAAATGTAAACAGACCAGTCACAAGCACTGAAATTGAAACTGTGTTTAAAAGTCTTCTAACAGGACTTCCCTGATGGCACAGTGGTTAAGAATCTGCCTGCCAATTCAGGGGACATGGTTTTGAACCCTGGACCGGGAAGATCACACATGCCGCGGAGCAACTAAGTCCATGCACCACAACTACTGTGCTTACGCTCTAGAGCCTGCAATCCACAACTACTGAGCCTGTGTGCCACAACTACTGAAGCCTGTGCATCTAGGGCCTGTGCTCCGCAACAAGAGAAGCCACCGCAATGAGAAGGCTGCGCATCGCAATAAAGAGTAGCCCCATGCTCACCACAACCAGAGAAGAGCCCACGTGCAGCAACGAAGACTGAACACAGCCAAAAATAAAATAAATAAATTAAAAAAAAATCTTCCAACAAGCAAAAGCCCAGGACCAGATGGCTTCACAGGCGAATTCTATCAAACATTTAGAGAAGAGCTAACACCTATCCTTCTCAAACTCTTCCAAAATATAGCAGAGGGAGGAACACTCCCAAACTCATTCTACGAGGCCACCATCACCCTGATACCAAAACCAGACAAAGATGTCACAAAGAAAGAAAACTACAGGCCAATATCACTGATGAACATAGATGCAAAAATACTCAACAAAACACTAACAAACAGAATCCAACAGCACATTAAAAGGATCATACACCATGATCAAGTGGGGTTTATCTCAGGAATGCAAGGACTCTTCAATATATGCAAATCAATCAATGTGATAAACCATATTAACAACTGAAGGAGAAAAACCATATGATCAACTCAATAGATGCAGAGAAAGCTTTTGACAGAATTCAACACCCATTTATGATTAAAAAACCCTCCAGAAAGTAGGCATAGAGGGAACTTACCTCAACATAATGAAGGCCATATATGACAAACCCACAGCCAACATCATTCTCAATGGTGAAAAACTGAAACCATTTCCACTAAGATCAGGAACAAGACAAGGTTGCCCACTCTCACCACTCTTATTCAACATACTTTTGGAATTTTTAGCCACAGCAATCAGAGAAGAAAAAGAAATAAAAGGAATCCAAATCAGAAAAGAAGAAGTAAAGCTGTCACTGCTTGCAGGTGACATGATACTATATAGAGAGAATCCTAAAGATGTTTCCAGAAAACAACTAGAGCTAATCAATAAATTTAGTAAAGTAGCAGGATACAAAATTAATGCACAGAAATCTCTTGCATTCGTATACACTAATGATGAAAAATCTGAAAGAGAAATTAGGGAAACACTCCCATTTACCATTACAACAAAAAGAATAAAATACCTAGGAATAAACCTACCTAAGGAGACAAAAGACCTGTATGCAGAAAACTATAAGACACTAATGAAAGAAAGAAATTAAAGATGATACAAACAGATGGAGAGATATGCCATGTTCTTGGATTGGAAGAATCAACATTGTGAAAATGACTATACTACTCAAAGCAATTTACAGATTCAATGCAATCCCTGTCAAACTACCACTGGCATTTTTCACAGAACTAGAACAAAAAATTTCACAATTTGTATGGAAACACAAAAGACCCTGAATAGCCAAAGCAATCTTGAGAAAGAAAAATGGAGCTGGAGACTTCAGACTATACTACAAAGCTACAGAAATCAAGACAGTATGGTACTGGCACCAAAACAGAAATATAGATCAATGGAACAAGATAGAAAGCCTAGAGATAAACCCATGCACATATGGCCACTTTATTTTTGATAAAAGAGGCAAGAATATACAATGGAGAAAAGACAGCCTCTTCAATAAGTGGTGCTGGGAAAACTGGACAGCTACATGTAAAAGAATGAAATTAGAACACTCCTTAACACCATACACAAAAATAAACTCAAAATGGATTAAAGACCTAAATGTAAGGCCAGACACTGTAAAACTCTTAGAGGAAAACATAGGCAGAACACCCCATGAAATAAATCACAGAAAGATCCTTTTTGACCCACCTCCTAGAGAAATGGAAATAAAAAAATAAAATAAACAAATGGGAGCTAATGAACCTGAAAAGCTTCTGCACAGGAAAGGAAACCATAAACAAGATGAAAAGACAACCCTCAGAATGGGAGAAAATATTTGCAAACAAAGCAACTGACAAAGGACTAATATCCAAAATGTACAAGCAGCTCATCCAGCTCAATATCAAAGAAATAAACAACCCAATCCAAAAATGGGCAGAAGACCTAAATAGGTCTTTCTCCTATTTCTCCAAACAAGATATACAGATTGCCAACAAACACATGAAAGGATGCTCAACATCACTAATCATTTGAGAAATGCAAATCAAAAACACAGCAAGGTATCACTTCACACTGGTCAGAATGGCCATTATCAAAAACTTTACAAACAGTAAATGCTGGAGAGGGTGTAGAGAAAAGGGAACCCTCCTGCACTGTTGGTGGGAATGTAAATTGATACAGTCACTATGGAGAATGGTATGGAGGTCCCTTAAAAAATTAAAAATAGAACTACCATAGGACCCAGCAGTCCCACTACTGGGCATATGCCCTGAGAAAACCATAATTCAAAAAGAGTCATGTACCACAATGTTCATTGCAGCTCTATTTACAATAGCCAGGATATGGAAGCAACCTAAGTGTTCATTGACAGATGAACAGATAAAGAAGATGTGGCACATATATATAATGAAATATTACTCAGCCATAAAAAGAAATGGAATTGAGTCATTTGTAGAGAGGTGGATGGACCTAGAGACTGTCATACAGAGTGAAGTAAGTCAGAAAGAGAAAGACAAATACTGTATGCTAACACATATATATGGAATCAAAAAAAAAAAAAGGTTCTGAAGAACCTAGGGGCTGGACAGGAATAAAAAGGCAGATGTAGAGAATGGACTTGAGGACACAGGGAGGGGGCAGCATAAGCTGGGACGAAGTGAGAGAGTGGCATGGACATATATACACTAACAAATGTAAAATAGATAGCTTGTGGGAGGCAGCCGCTTAGCACAGGGAGATCAGCTCGGTGCTTTGTGACCACCTAGAGGGGTGGGATAGGGAGGGTGGAAGGGAGACACAAGAGGGAGGAGATATGGGGATGTATGCATACATATAGCTGATTCACTTTGTTATACAGCAGAAACTAACACACCATTGTAAAGCAATTATACGCCAATAAAGATGTTAAAAAAAAAAAAGTTACAGAAGATGGTCCTTGGCTCATAATCCCATAGCAATGGATTTGTAAGCAGCTTTTTGCAGGCAGCGCTACTGCGGGAAGCAACTCTCTGCAGGAGACCCTTTTGTCTTGTCACTTTAGCAAAGCCATATTTTAACTAACCTGCGGCTCAAGCACACCTTTCAGATCTTTTGATCACACAGTGCCTCACCTAACTTCTTGGTTCTTCACTTAGATCAAAGAAATACAAATGAAGAATAAGTAATCAACGATGACTAGATCTTTTCCTCATCTTCCCCTTCAGTAACCTCAAGAGCAAACGGTGTGAACGAGACAGCATCTAAAGAAAGATCACGAGTCTACAAGCCTGCACCCAGTGGGAGATGGCAACAAATCTGACCCCCTACCTCAATGATTAACTGAGATTACGTCCCCTTTTTCCCTTTAAAACTTTCATGGCTGAGCAGAATCTTCAGAGTTGGTTCTGGGACATGAATCTGCCTTTTCTCTTGATTACTGGCCTTCTGATTAAAGCAACCTTTCCATTCCTACCAGCACTTGTCTCTCGAGTATTGACTTTCAAGCGTCAAGCAGCCAAACCTGAGTTCAGTAACACTAGGAAGCAATATTCAGTATCTGACTGAATGTGCGTTACAAAAATTGGTAATAATAGAGACAGAATAAACCAATAAGATCCACCCCAAACATTAACCCTAAATTTATCCAATTAGTTTCAAACTTTCCTTCACACCAAACCTCTCAAAGAGCACATTAAGATGAAGACAAAGGGATTTTTAGCTAGGGTATGCACAGGACACTACGGGTATCTCACAGCCATGCAGAGCAGGCAGAGAGGACAAAGCAAAATCCTGGCCCTAGAAGTATACAGTCAGATCTTTAGTAGGAGAAATAGGCCCAGCTGCAAAGGCAAATACCAGACTGGCAGCCAGATGGGTGAGGCACAGTGGCCAAAGGACATAGCAAGCCCAAGCATGATTGAAGCAACTCTTCCAATCAAATGGGTGGAGCACAATGGAGAGGAATCCAAACATCCTGTCTGCCCTCCCCAGTCAGGCAGACAGCAAGGTGGGAAGTTATTTCTAGACAAATTGTCCATGGGCAGCCATAGGCTGATATAAAGATCCAGGTTCCTGTCCAGGGAGAAGGTTGGCACTGATAGGATATCAGGACCCAGTCCCAGGCTGAGTTCAGGGCCATTGTCCACTCCTAAAAGGGAATAGTGCCTTTGTGCAGGAGAACTAGAGTCCAGTATAAGCCAGATCTATGGCTTGGAACAACAATGAACAGGGAAGAGAACAAATGTCACTTGGGAAAACATGTCATTAGACCATCAAACCCCAAGTTCAATCAGATGACTGACCACCAAGCCCTACCAATGGCACTGAGGTTGTTGATCTACTTCCTACCTGAATTGGTTTGGACTCAGAAATGGAAAGTGGGGGACAGGGAGGGAGGGCAACTGAAAGTGAAGGGCATCAATGGGCCCAAAAGGGAGCAGCTGGGCAACATAAAGACTTGGAAATTGAGGCAGGAGACCAAGAGGTTTGAATTATTTTGCTTGATCATGCACCATGCTCACCCTCTGATAGAGGTGCTAATGGGGAAGAAATGGCTACAGTTGAATTATCCACTTGGAAATCTAAGAGGGTGACATTAAGAAATAGTCATTCATTCCAAAAACACTCCAACAACATTTATTATAGCAGCTACTATATTCATAGCTCTTGCTTTGGAACATGCAAAGTTGCCAAAAACATGGTGCCTGTGCTCAAGTATCCTAAAGTAGAGCAAACATAGTAAGAGACCCACAGAAATAACTATACGATAAGTCTTAGCCAAATACTAGGAGCACAGATAAAAAATGAAGACCAGCCAAATGAACAGAAAAGTCTCATAAACTTTTGAGAAGAGATCATAGCCATTTTTGCCTGGACTATACAATTCTAGCCGTTACTCTATCAGATATTTCAATCACCTCTGGGTGGTGCCAGCTGCATCTAACATCAGGTCTGCAGTCACGGCCATTTTGACTTTTTCCACATCCCTTTCAATTCTCTAAATGTCAGGCATTGTGGTCCTACAACAAAGGGAACTTAGGATTCTGAATAGCAGGACTGAAAATTCCCAGCTCTGTTATTTACGAAATAAGTAGCCATGTCAGAAAACAAACTTACAGTTAACAAAGTATAAAAGGGGTGAGGGAGGGATAAATTAGGAGTTTGGGATTAGCAAATACAAACTACTATATATAAAATAAACGACAAGGTGGTACTGCATAGCACAGGGAACTATATTCAATATTCTGTAATAAACCATAATGTAAAATTATATGAAAAAGAATATATATGTGTTTGTGTATATATATATGTATGTATACGTATAACTGACTCACTTTGTTGTACACCAGAAACTAACACAACATTGTAAATCAACTATACTTCAATTTTTTTAAAAAGTAGCCATGTCCACATTCCCTGACCTGCGTGACCTTCAGCTTTACTCCCCAGAAAGTGAGAATAAAGACAACACGTACTTCAAAAGGCTGCTTCCAGTATTAAGTGAAATAATGTATGTGAAAGAGTTTTATAAACTGGAAAGAACTGGAAAAACATTTATCATTTTAATGAGGTCCCAACTTGAGCCTAAACTGGTTTCAGCCCTGGGTGGTGTGTTTGAGGAACTGGTATGTAGCGTGTCTGGGAGTCACTCCACGTGAGGATGAGGAAGTGGTTTGATCACAAGCCAGAAAAAGAAACACAGATGGGCGGGAAGCTTCAGACATCTGTGCCTGGCCGACACCATGGCGGGAGTCAGAACTCAGCAGAGAGGGGCTTCATGCAGGAGCCGAGGGGGCTGTTTTCACAAAGGACATTACCACTTTAGGGCCTAGGGACAAACTAAGATGCAAAATGGGGCAGAGTCGGGCTTTGGGGGTACAAGTGGGGAGGAGTGGAAGGGGGAGTGCTCTTCCCAGCGTGGCAAGAATTCCATTTGATGCTGCTTAGTCACCTGAAGAGTTTCCATATGAGGAGAAAGTGTTCTTAGTGCAGACAAGAGCACATAAGGCACCCACCACAACCCACCCCCAAAGCTGCCAGGTGATCTAGAAACACTGCCAACATGGGTGTGAGAGGAAGAATGAGAGGGGTACTTGTGAGCAGCTGTGAAATGCTTCTAGGGAACAAAGTTGCAGGAGCAAGAGAAAGCAAAATATAGGTCATTGCCCCTAATAAGATCCCATCATTGATACTCACAGGTTGGTGAGGCCTGGAGAAACTCAAGTCACTTTATCATTGAGTCATGCTAAGTGTTTGATACAATGTGAGTTCAGGTACCATTAGATGCTGTTCCCAGTCACTTCTATTGCTTCATTTTTCATTCTCAGGGATTTGGGGAATGGAGGTGTGTTACCCAGGAAGACTAGAAACCCCTTCTCTTGAGGATGACTGCCCAAGAGTGATCTGAGGCATTGGAAAGCACCCAGCTCATGCTTTCAACTTATGCTGCTCAAATCAGCTACAGCATCCAGTAAACCATTTCCCCTGGTTCCTATCAGTGTTTTCAAGTCTGGAAGAAGAGGGAAGACCAGGTAGAAGGATGTGTAAGATTATGACATAGGAGCTTCGTGGTGGGTGGCAAAAGAAGGGAGAGGAGCAAGGACTGTACGCCAGCAAGAAAATGTAAAATTTCCATTTTAAGTGTAGATGGGGGTGGGAGGGCAGTGCAGGGAGCTGGGGGCAAAGGTGAGCCGGAGAGAACAAAATGTACCCCCTCTCAAGATACAGCATCATTAAGTCCAGAATTCTGGCCCAAGAATCTTGAGAAGCACCTTAGATGTGCCCAGAATTGGACACACCACACAGATGCCTGCATTCACTCAGCAAGAAGAGAGTAAATAATTCATCCAAGGTCTGCCAAGACAGCTCCCTGGCACTATAATGCTGAGGTTAAAGGTTGGCTGTTGCCAGACAAGGAGGAGTAAACAACAGGGGTCTACTTAGCACTTCGGGATCTCTGTCCAAACAGCAGCTCACAGGCCACCCTGACCAGTCCAGCAGTGCCTGGCCCCTAGCAGTGTGCCTCGGCTCAGCTTCAGCAGCAAATCGCTGCCTCTGATAGAGCTGATGCCCATTTCTCCAGCCCATACTGGGTTCTGAGTAAAGGAGACACACGGCCCCTGACTGTCTTGGAAGAACTCAGTATTAGAACAGGCTAGGGTGGGAGGCAGCAGACCCATGGGTCCCAAAATGGACAATGAGTGGCTAACTGGTGAGTGGACAAGTGTGCGTTTGGGAGAGTGTGGGATTTCACAGAGGGGGAGCTATTTCAGCAGAATTTTAAATAGTAAGTAGGAGCTCACCAGGCAAGAAAGGAAGTGAAGAGGAGTAACTAACTTTGTTAGAGCTTACTATGTGCCAGGCAATGTATAAAGAGCATTTTGGGCAGAGAGATTAGCTAGCAGATACAAAGTCTTAGAAATGTGAAAGTGAATGATACATTTACAGAAGGTGAACTCGGTCTAGATAATGCTTAGTGCATTGTGGGAATTGTCACAAGATAAGGTTAGAAAAGGCCTCAAAATCTTTAAAAAATATATATATATATATATATATACACACATATATTTACACATAGGTGTGGAATGATATATGCCAATATATTAACATTGGTTATAGTGGTAACGATTCTGGTGAGTTTGAATTTTACTTTTTTAGGTATCTATATTGTATCTTATTTTATTTTTCACCAAAAAAAAAAAAAAAGAGGCTGAGGAGGTGGGTCTGAATACAGTCTTAGGAAGTGTGCACTTGATTCTGCAGGCACTGGGGAGCCACTGAAAATTCTTAAGGGAAAAACTGAGCTAACCAGGTGTGAGCCATCAAGAGCTGCTCAGGTGGGAGGCCCTTGGTTACTCACTTTGTTCCTCCTTCCTTGGGACTGGCTTCCCTGTGCCACCTGCAGACCCAGAAGTCAAGCCTGCAGGATTAAACCTCTTAGTCCAAGAGATGGGAGGCCTTTGGTAATGAGCAGAGGCACAGTCAATGCAAGTGCATTTCTCTGCCCACGCAGAGCTCCCCCAAACTTGATAGCGGGCACAAAACAACCTGGCTCTGCCCCAAGCATGAAAACAAGCGGAGGAGGGAAGGACAGGTGGTGAAGCATTCACTAAAGCTAGAAAAGAGGCAGATCGTTTTTTTTTTTTCCCTACAATGTAGGAGCTTTTATTACTAGAAAATAAAATCCTGTCTGAGCAAATGCCAGGAAAACGATTAAGGGCTCAATTTAGACCGGGAGGCTTGGCTGGGCACTGCTGAGCAGAGAGCTAAACAATGTCAGCCCCACTCTTTGTGCACATCACGTTTGGGGTGAGCGGCCCAAGGCCCAGCCAGGCCTCTCGCTGCCAGTTCTGCAGAATTACAGTTAAGTTTTGGCCACTGGGTTTCAGTTAAAAAGATTGTGTAGAAGGAAGGATGAAAGGCTCTTGCGTGCAGACCAGCTACTGCATCTAAGGATTGAGAAGAAATGCAGCCAGGGTGGTGCCAGGCCCTGCAGAAACTCTTCTTTCCTGTGGTTCTCAGGCTCCCCAGCCTGACCCAGAAAGGGCATGAGATGGTACAGGAGCGTGGGCTGGTTTTGGAGTCAGACAGACATGGGTTGGAGTCCCCAGTCTGCCACCTGTGGGACCTTTAGGCAAGATTTTAATTTTTCCAAGCCCTGGTGTTTTCATGTAGTGAAGTGGAGATAATAATTTATAAAGTTATTATGGGGATAAAATGACATGATATATATAAAAGCACAAACAAAGTAGGCACTTAGTAATTGGTAGTTTCTTCCTTTTCCTTTTTTTTTCTTCAGGGCCTCCTAAGCCAAAAAACTGTGACACAGTGGGAAAGGCATGAGATTAGAGGTTGGGAAACTAGTGTTCTAGCCCTTGATCAACTATGAGCTGTGGTGACGCTGGGCAAGTCACTCAGTCTCTCTGGACCTTACTTTATCCTGCTGAAAAAATGGCTCTTGGATTAAATAATCCCTAAGGGCCCTTCTATCACTGACTTTCAATATTAATTATGATAACTACCACTATTAAACAGTTGCTATGTGCCAGGCGTGTTGCTCAGCAATGTACATGCATTATCTTATCACGTATTATTATCCCAATTTTACAAGTGAAGAAAATGTGGTTTACAAGAGCCTGGGAACTTGTCCCAGATTGCACAGCTAGTAAGGACAGGCCAGGAAGTGTTTGCCCTGACTTACTTTTTTAAACTAACTTATCTCCAGGGTTCCAAGTCTTTTTACTGAACAGTTAATAAAATCCAACCACTCGGAAAGTTCTAGGTCAGGTTTAAACAGCTGCCAGTTCTTGGAACTATAGTTGGGGTTTCAGGCCTGAGGAATACTAATCCACTTGTAGCAAAATGAAATAGGCCCCACAGAGAAAGAATCTTGTATCAGGAGGTGGGAAGGAGGCACTACAAATAAAAGCCCTGGGGCTTTCAATCAGGCCAGAGAGAGGACATTGTGATGGGGACCCAGGGAGAGCCAGGCAGACAGGTGTGTTGTCAACCAAGTGAACAAGCAGTCAGCAGTAAAGGTCAACACAGCAAGGCTGGCAGAGGCCTCACAGTGGCCAAACTTGAGTTCAAGCAAAGATACAGGCTATTTGGACTGCATCACTGTGGAGTGAGTGGGCTAGAGGGAGAGCTGTGACTTGGCAGCCAGCTGCTATTTCTAGACACAGACCTGAGTCTGACTGGCAACAAGGAAGCTCAGGAAGAAATACCAGAGCCCAGCACTCATGGCCAGGCCATGGAGCCCAGGGCTAAGTAAGTGAACTGCTATTAAGCCCCATATCAGTTATCTACTACTCAAGGAAAAACTGCCCCAAAACTTAGTGATTTAAAACAACAGAGATGTATTATTTCTCACAATTTTGTGGGTTGGCTGGGCTCAGATGGGCAGTTCTTCAGCTCCATGCTGTGTCAGCTGGGTGGCTACGTTCAGCTAGGAGCTTGGCTGGGGCTAGAATATCGAAAATGGCTTCACTCACACATCTGGCGATGGGGGCTGGCTGTCAGCTGGGACACCCCAGTTCTTTGTCACATGGCCTCTTGTCCACCAGGGCCTCTCTCCACCAGAATACACTGGACTTCTTTACATAGCAGGTGGCTTCCAAGAGGGCAACATCAGAAATAGGTCAATACACAAAGAATCAATTGTATTTCTTTATACTAGCAATAACAATTTGAAACTGAATTTTAAATTTTAAAAACAGTACCACTGACAATTCCAAAACATGAAATACTTAGGTATAAGCTACAAACTATAAAACACTGATGAAAGAAATTTTAAAAGAGTTAAATACATGGAAAGATACACCATATTCATAGATTGGAAGACTCAATACTGTTAATATGTCAATTCTCCCCATATTTATCTCTAGACTTATGGAAATCCCAACATTATCACAATCAAGTTTTACAGCTATTTACAAGCTGATTCTACAAAAGGCAAAGGAACTAGAATAGCCAGACCAACTTTGAAAAGGAACAGCAACTGAATGGTTAAACAATCTCTAGTACATCCATATAATGAAATACTATTGAACAATAAAACAAATGAAAGATTAACATACACAACAACTTGAATGAATCTCGAAGACATTCATTCTTTATTCTAAGTGAAACAAGCCAGACTTAAATTTTATATACTACATGATGGTGTTTGTATGTCATTCTGGAAGAGATAAAAGATAGCAACTTACTATAATCAAGACCAGGTGATAATGAAGATAAGAAAGATCAATGAAACAGAATAGAGAGGCCAGGAAAAAACCATATAAGGCCAACTGATTTTTGACAGAGGTACAAAGGCAATTAAATAGAAAAAGTTAGATTTTTTAGTAACGGAGACAGAACAAATGGACATCAATATACAACAAAAACATGAATCTTGGCCAACACCTCACACCTTGCACAAAATTTAACAAAATGGATTATAGACATAAATGTAAAATGTAAAATTAGAAAACTTTTAGAAGAAAATATTTGTGACCTTGGGTTAAGCAAAGAGTTCTTAGCAGGACAACAAAGCACAATATATAAAAGAAAAATATTGATAAGTTGGACTTAAATTTTTAAATTTTTGCTCTATTAAATGTACTGTCATATCATTCTGGAAAAAGCAAAAATATAGGGGCATAGAAGAGATCAGTAGTTGCCCGGGGCTAAGAGTTGGTGGAGGGTTTTGCTACAAAGAGGCAGCATAAAGGATGAGGGAGAAAACTGTTCATATTCTGATTGTCTTAGCTACATGACTCTGTGTACTTGTCAAAATCACAAAACTATATAACAACAAAAGTAAATTTTACTGTATGGGTATTTTAAAAATAAATAACATAAATAAAATTCAGCCAGAAATATATCTAGTCAATATACCTCCATACCTACCCTGGAGAGGATACCAAGTACTATCTCCATAGCAAACAAACATTTCAAAATGTTCATGCCCCTGTTAATTAAAAAACATAAAGATTTAATCAAAGAAATGTCACTTTGCCTCTCCGTTACACATATTTTAAAACTTTTAATAATAGTACTGGTATGATAAAATGGGCACAATCAAATGCAATAAAAGGGCACGTGAATCAGTATGTTCTTTTTGGAAGGCAATATAGCAATATGTATCAAGAGCCTTAAAAGTGTTTTTACCCTTAAAGCCACTTCTAGGAATCAATCCTCAGGAAGTAATCAGAGATTTTGATGAGGTTCGTTATCTTTTCTGCATTGAAATGCTATCTCCCTCATCACAGGGACAGACGTGCAGCGGCTTCTAAACAAATGCTGCCGACTATCTGGATGGCAACTGACTTCCATAAAACATCTGCTTCCAGCCAGGAGCCTAGTAGGAAGAGATGCCTCTTCTGCTTGGGCCTGTTTGGTCAGGATGCTGCCTTCTGTATAACAGTGTTAACGACTGTCTACACTCACTGGGAACCACTGCAGTGGTGGTTACATTCCTAATGAGTTAGCAAGTGGTGCCCCTGGCTGTGCCCATAGAGACAGCGGGGTCCTCATCCAGACTGATGTCTTCATGAGAAACAAACCTAGGAGACCAGACGGGAGCAATCAAAGAGACGAGAGTCAGTTCAGCAAATGCTGGGAGCTGCTGGGAAAGCCCGGAAACTGGGGCTGAGAGTACACTTTAAGAGGAAGAAAGACCCTGGCATAGGACACATGGTCTAGGCCTTGTTTCCAGACCCCACCAGTGATGCCCATGCCCTAAAGAAAATTACTCTCTTTAATCTCAGCTAACATTCCATTAATCCCCTTGCTCCGTGTTATTATCTGGACACTGCAACTCCACTTCCCAGTTCTGGCTGAGTGCCTGCCTGTTTATACAACAGCTTCTGTCCTGGCCACGGTGCTCCAGGGACCCCCTCAGTCCTGCTACCTGGGCTCTCTCCTCTTCCCCAAGTCTCCTCAGCAGCCCCTACCCACTGTCTACCCCATGCACACCTCTCATACTTCCTCAGAGGTTATAACAGGCACTGTGCAGGCTTGGTTGATGGCACCAAGTTACGAGGGAAGCAAGGAATCTTTCCATAGTAATGTCTCTTAAATTGGAGAACACTAACTCTGGATGTTGACTCTAACACAGTGACCATTCCTAATGTTTGTTTAGTAAGTGCTCACCATGTACTGGGCACTGTGCCAAGTGCTCTACATGCATTATAAATTGTTACAATTTAACTCACCCAGCAACCCTATTAGGTGGATACTGGTATGGGCTAGATACTGCTATTATCATTATTAACATCCCCATTTTACATATGAGGAATTGAAATCTCAGCAAGGAATTTTCCCAGGACAATAGGGCTAATAAGCAAACCAGAGACTTAGCTCTGAACTCATCAGTTAGTATTGACAGAGGCCAGATACTACTAGGCATGGGGGCTATAGGGTAAACAAGACAGATCCAGTCCCTGCCCTCAAGAAACCCATTGTCCAGGAGATTATGTAAACCTCAACAGCCGCCCTAATTGGCCACAGAGCAAGGATTCAAAGCCACGTTTCCTATACCAAAGCCCAAGCATATAATTACAATATTTTCTGCTTCTCTCTTATAGGAAGTAGTCCCTCTGTGAGAAACAAAGTCCCGGAAGTTTTCAGGCTGAGGTGAGCTACATACCTGTATGACCAGATGTTGATGATGAGTAGATGTTGTGTATGAGAGTAGAGGATACATGGAATGCTTTTTAAGGCTTTGCTCAAATGTTACCTTCTCAAAGAGGCCACTCTAACCATGTGCCTCCTATCAGCACTGTCAACCCATCTTTCCCTGCTCACTTTTTCCATCCTACTGATCACCTTCTTTTGTAATATTTTATTTATTTATTACTCTTATTGTTTAATATGAGTTTCCTCACACTTTCTTATAAGTTCCCCAAGGACAGAGAATCCTACCTGTTTTGTTCACTGAGGTATCCCCAGTACCTAGACAGAGCCTGGTACACAGAAAGTACCCAGTAATTACTTTTTGTGTGAATCAGTGAAGGTGAAAATTATGTACAGGTTTAGAGGCAAATGGTACTAATTAGACAGAAGCCAAGACAGAGCAAGAAGAATTGAGCTGGGAACTAAGCTCCCAATTGGTAGGATGAGAGTTAACCTCCCGGCAGACAAGAGAGGTGTGCTGTAAGAACTGAAGTGAGCGGCCAAAGCAGATCACAGCCTGAAAACCAGAAGACCCTGCAGGAGGTAGAGTGGCTATGCTTCTCTGTGCTCAAAAGCATGTCAGAAATCTGACAGCCAGGAAGCCAGGGTGGATCAGGAAGTGTACAGCCATCTGTGTTCTGCAAGAACCAGGGAGCCAGGGGGTCAGATAAGCAGTCAGGGGTTGGGGATCAAAGCAGGCAAAGGCCTAAATCCAGGAAATCTTGGAAGGCAAGATAATGGTACTCATCCACCAAAACACAGAGAAGAGCCCAATCTTCTCTTCTCAGGAATTGTGGGAACTAAGGTTTCTTTCAAGTTTTCTCCCAGGAGGTGTGTGGTCCTTAGGACTGCAGGAGTGAGCAGGGCGGGGGGTATGGTTTAATGGCACGCTACAGCTACAGACAGCTGATTGTGCATATCTCTTCCCAGCTTCAAGTTTAGTGGCTTCACATTTATAGCATGAAATTGGCCAGGGTGGAAGTACTGACACCATGGAAATTGGCAAATGCTATAAATCAGGAATTGTTTACTTTGTTGTGTAGCTGGTTGTTAAACATTTACCAGCACACTACTAGTACAGTTTAGTATGGAACTGAGGCTGCAAGGAGGCTCGGTTCTCAGCTAGAAGATAGGGGTGGAATTGCAGGTAGGTATCAATACTTAGGCTAAGGCATACTCCATGGAAAGCACCTGTGCGCTTTGGCAACTGCAGATAGAGCAAGGAGCCAACTTAATAGCAAGCTTCCCTGGGGTTCTCCTATTCACTATAGAGCTTACACAGGAATTCTGTCTCTTAACTTTGGAAGAGAGAGACTTGTTTGAACCCATTTATTCGTTTATTCATTCATTCAAGAAGTACTAATCAAGGACCTATCATGTGCCAGGCTAGCACTAGACCGTAAGGATAATGAGACAGATTTGTTCCTGCCCTCATGGAACTTACTACCTAGCACAGGAGTCCACAAATTATGAGCTGACGACAAAATGTGGCTTGTAACCTCATTTAATACAGCCTTCAAGTTAGGGATGGTTTTTGCATTTTTAAAGAGTTGTATAGAAGAAGGAAGAGGGGACTTCCCTGGTGGCACAGTGGTTAAGAATCCGCCTGCCGATACAGGGGACACAGGTTTGAGCCCTGGTCTGGGAAGATCCCACATGCCACAGATCAACTAAGCCTGTGCGCCACAACTACTGAGCCTGCACTCTAGAGCCCACAAGCCACAACTACTGAGCCCACATGCTGCAACTACTGAAGCCCACATGCCTAGAGCCCATGCTCCACAACAAGAGAAGCCACCACACTGAGAAACCTGTGCACTACAACGAAGAGTAGCCCCTGCTCACCACAACTAGAGAAAGCTCACATGGAGCAACGAAGACCCAATGCAGCCAAAAATAAATAAAGAAATAAAATATAAAGAAGAAGGAAGAGGAGGAGAGGAGAGACCATGTGTGGCCTGCAAAGCCTAAAATATTTACAAAGCTGGAGGCATAACCCTCCAGACAATACTACAAAGCTACAGTGGTCAAAAACTGGCACAAAAACAGACAAATGGATCAATGAAACAGAATAGAGAACCCAGAAATAAACCCACTCACCTACAGTCAATTAATCTTCAACAAAGGAGACAAGAATATAAAATGGAGAAAAGATAGTCTCTTTAGCAAGTGGTGTTGGGAAAGCTGGACAGCTGCATGTAAATCAATGAAGTTAGAACACACCCTCACACCATATACAAAAATAAACTCAAAATGTCTTAAAGACTTAACTATAAGATATGACACCATAAAACTCCTAGAAGAGAACACAGGCAAAACATTCTCTGACATAAATCGTACTTATGTTTTCTTAGGTCAGTCTCCCAAAGCAACAGAAATAAAAGCAAAAATAAACAAATGGGACCTAATCAAACTTATAAGCCTTTGCACAGCAAAGGAAGCCATAAACAAAAAGGTAAGACAACCTAAATACTGGAGAAAATATTTGAAAATTATGCGACCAATAAGGGCTTAATTTCTAAAATATACAAAGAGCACATACAACTCAATACCAAAAAAAACAAACAACCCAATCAAAAAGTGGGCAGAAGACCTACATAGACATTTCTCCAAAGAAGACATACAGATGGCCAATAGGCACATGAAAAGATGTTCATCATTGCTAATTATTAGAGAAATGCCAATCAAAACTACAATGAGATATCACTTCACACCAGTTGGAATGACCACCTTTAAAAAGTGTACAGGGCTTCCCTGGTGGCGCAGTGGTTGAGAGTCCGCCTGCCAATGCAGGGGACATGGGTTCGTGCCCTGGTCCGGGAAGATCCCACATGCCGCAGAGCGGCTGGGCCCGTGAGCCATGGCCGCTGGGCCTGCGCATCCGGAGCCTGTGCTCTGCAACGGGAGAGGCCACAACAGTGAGAGGCCCGCATGCCACACACACAGAAAAATGTGTACAAATAATAAATGATAGACAGGGTGTGGAGAAAAGGAAACCCATCTACACTGCTGGTGGGAATGTAAATTGGTACAGCTGCTGTGGAGAATAGTATGGAGGTTCCTTAAAAAACTAAAAGTGGAATTACCATATGATACAGCAATCCCATTCCTGGGCACATATCCAGAGAAAACTCTAATTCAAAAAGATACATGCAACCCAATGTTCACTGCACTATTTACAATAACCAAGACATGGAAGCAACCTAAATGTCCATCTACAAAGGAATGCATAAAGAAGATGTGATATATATATATATATATATATATATATATATAAACACACACACACAATGGAATACTACTTAGTCATAAAAAAGAATGAAATAATGTCATTTGCAGAAACATGGATGCACCTAGAGATTATCATATTAAGTGAAGTCAGACACAGAAAGACAAATATCACATGATATCATTCATTTATATGTTAAATCTAAAATATGATACAAATGTACTTATTTACTAAACAGAAACAGACTAACAGACATAGAAAACAAACTTATGGTTACCAAAGGGGAAAGAGAAGAAGGGATAAATTAGAAGTTTGGGATTAACAGATAAACAACAAGGTCCTATTGTATAGCACAGGGAACTATATTCACTATCTTGTAATAAATTATAGTGGAAAAAAATATGAAAAATAATACATATACACATATATATATATATATTTCTGAATCACTTTGCTGTACACCAGAAACTAACACAACATTGTAAATCAACTATACTTCAATCAAAAAAAAAATTTACTGTCTAGCCCTTTACAAAACAGTTTGCCAAATTTTGGTCTAGCAGCTGAGATAAACCTTACTCTTTCACAGCTCCCCTAATCAGCCATTAAAAGGCCAAGGTCTGAATGAGGACTTGGCCTGAAGAAAGAACTGTGAGTAGAGGAGGTGATGCTGACACTTATAAGGAATGAGTCTAGATATTTCCTGGGCTGTAGCTGTAGCTCAGTGCCAGCTGATTAGACATGGGTAAATATTTGTAAATATTTGGCTGGCTGGACCAGAGGATGAGACTGAGGTACACAAGTTCAGTGCAAGGAGAAAGCAGGTTGGGGATTAGCCCAAGAACTCAAGAGGGAACAAAGTCAGATGACCTTTACTGAGCTGAGCAGTGAAGGTAGAGAACAATAACGACAGCTAATACTTCTAGAATGCCTGCTGTATACCACACATTGTTCCAAGCACTTACATTACTCATAGTAACACATTTAATCTTCCCAAAGGCCTATGAGATTGACCCTATTATTATTATTCCCACTTGACAGATGAAGAAACTGAGGTACAGAGAGGCAAAGTAACTGCCACCAGTTGCACAGCACAGCTTATAATTAATAAAGCCAGGATTTAAAACTAGATATCCTATTCCAGGATCTTTGTTTGTTTGGGTTTTTTTTAACATCTTTATTGGAGTATAATTGCTTTACAATGGTGTGTCAGTTTCTGCTTTATAACAAAGCGAGTCAGCTATACATATATCCCCATATCTCCTCTCTTTTGTATCTCCCCCCCCCATCCCACCCCTCTAGGTGGTCACAAAGCACTGAGCTGATCTCCCTGTGCTATGTGGCTGCTTCCCACTAGCTATCTATTTTACATTTGGTAGTGTATGTATGTCCATGCCATTCTCTCACTTCATCCCAGCTTACCCTTAACCCTCCCCATATCCTCAAGTCCATTCTCCACGTCTGCATCTTTATTCCTGTCCTGCCCCTAGGTTCTTCGAAACCAATATATATTTTTTTTAGATTCCATATATATGTGTTAGCATACAGTATTTGTTTTTCTCTTTGTGACTTACTTCATTCTGTATGACAGACTCTAGGTCCATCAACCTCACTACAAATAACTCAATTTCATTTCTTTTTATGGCTGAATAATATTCCATTGTATATATTTGCCACATCTTCTTTATCCATTCATCAGTCAATGGACACTTAGGTTGCTTCCGTGTCCTGACTATTGTAAATAGAGCTTCAATGAACATTGTGGTACATGACTCTTTTTGAATTATGGTTTTTTCAGGGTATATGCCCAGTAGTGGGATTGCTGGGTCGTATGGTAGTTCTACTTTTACATTTTACGGACACTCCATACTATTTTACATAGTGGCTGTATCAATTTATCTTCCTACCAACAGTGCAAGAAGTTTCCTTTTTCTCCACACCCTCTGCAGCAATTATTGTTTGTAGAGTTTTTCATGATGGCCATTCTGACTGGTGTGAGATGATACCTCACTGTAGTTTTGATTTGCGTTTCTCTAATGATTAATGATGTTGATCATCCTTTCATGTGTTTGTTGGCAAGCTGTATGTCTTGTTTGGAGAAATGTCTATTTAGTTCTTCTGCTCATTTTTGGATTGGGTTGTTTGTTTTGTTGATATTCAGCTGCATGAGCTGCTTGTAAATTTTGGAGATTAATCCTTTGTCACTTGCTTCATTTGCAAATATTTTCTCCCATTCTGAGGGCTGTCTTTTTGTCTTGTTTATGGTTTCCTTGGTGTGCAAAACCTTTTCAGGTTCATTAGGTCCCATTTGTTTATTTTTGTTTTTATTTCAATTTTTCTCAGAGGTGGGTCAAAAAGGATCTGGCTGTGATTTATGTCATAGAGTGCTCTGCCTATGATTTCCTCTAAGAGTTTTACAGTGTCTGGCCTTACATTTCGGCCTTTAATCCATTTTGAGTTTCTTTTTGTGTACAGTGTTAGGGAGTGTTCTAATTTCATTCTTTTACATGTAGTCGTCCAGTTTTCCCAGCACCACTTACTGAAGAGTGTCTTTTATCCATTGTATATTCTTGCCTCCTTTATCAAAAATAAGGTGACCATATGTGCGTGGGTTTATCTCTGGGCTTTCTATCTTGTTCCATTGATCTATATTTCTGTTTTGGTGCCAATACCATATGGTCTTGATTACTGTAGCTTTGTAGTCTTAAGTCTGGGAGCCTGATTCCTCCAGCTCCATTTTTCTTTCTCAAGATTGCTTTGGCTATTCAGGGTCTTTTGTGTTTCCATACAAATTGTGAAATTTTTTTGTTCTAGTTCTGTGAAAAATGCTAGTGGTAGTTTGATAGGCATTGCATTGAATCTGTAAATTGCTTTGGGTAGTATAGTCATTTTCACAATGTTGATTCTTCGAATCCAAGAACATGGTATAGCTCTCCATCTGTTTATATCATCTATAATTTCTTTCATCAATGTCTTATAGTTTTCGACATACGGGTCTTATGTCTCCTTAGGTTTATTCCTAGATATTTTTTTTTGTGTGGTATTTTATTGTTTTTGTTGCAAAGGTAAATGGGAGTGTTTTCTTAATTTCTCTTTCAGATTTTTCATCTTTAGTGTATAAGAATGCAAGAGATTTCTGTGCATTAATTTTGTATCCTGCAACTTTACCAAATTCATTCATTAGCTCTAGTAGTTTTCTGATAGCATTTTTAGGATTCTCTATGTATAGTATCATGTCATCTGCAAACGGTGGCAGCTTTACTTCTTCTTTTCTGATTTGGATTCCGTTTAATTCTTTTTCTTCTCCAATTGCTGTGGCTAAAAATTCCAAACCTATGTTGAATAACAGTTGTGAGAGTGGACAACCTTGTCTTGTTCCTGATCTTAGAGGAAATGGTTTCAGTTTTTCACCATTGAGAACAACGTTGGCTGTGGGTTTGTCATATATGGCCTTTATTATGTTGAGGTAAGTTCCCTCTATGCCCACTTTCTGGAGGGTTTTTCTCATAAATGGGTGTTAAATTTTGTCGAAAGCTTTTTCTGCATCTGTTGAGATGATCGTATGGTTTTTCTCCTTCAATTTGTTAATGTTGTGTATCACATTGACTGACTTGCGTATATTGAAGAATGCTTGCATTCTTGGGATAAACCCCACTTGATCATGGTATATGATCCTCTTGATGTGCTGTTGCATTCTGTTTGCTAGTATTTTGTGGAGGATTTTTGCATCTATGTTCATCAGTAATATTGACCTGTAGTTTTCTTTCTTTGTGACATCTTTGTCTGGTTTTGGTATCAGGGTGATAGCAGCCTTGTAGAATGAATTTGGGAGTGTTCCTCCCTCTGCAATATTTTGGAAGAGTTTGAGCAGGACAGGTGTTAGCTCTTCTCTAAATGTTTGATAGAATTCGCCTGTGAAGCCATCTGGTGCTGAGCTTTTGTTTGTTGGAAGATTTTTAATCACAGTCTCAATCTCAGTGCTTGTGATTTTTCTGTTTATATTGTCTATTTCTTCCTGGTTCAGTCTCAGAAGGTTGTACTTTTCTAATAATTTGTCCATTTCTTCCAGGTTGTCCATTTTATTGGCATATAGTTGCTTGTAGTAATCTCTCATGATCCTTTGTATTTCTGCAGTGTCAGTTGTTACTTCTCCTTTTCCATTTCTACGTCTACTGATTTGAGTCTTCTCCCTTTTTTTCTTGATGAATCTGGCTACTCGTTTAACAATTTTGATTATCTTCTCAAAGAACCAGCTTTTAGTTTTATTGATCTTTGCTATCATTTCCTTCATTTTTTTCATTTATTTCTGATCTGATCTTTATCATTTCTTTCCTTCTGCTAACTTTGGTGTTTTTTTAATTCTTCTTTCTCTAATTGCTTTAGGTGTAAGGTTAGGTTGTTTCTTGAGATAGGATTGTATTGCTATAAATTTCCCTCTTAGAACTTCTTTGGCTGCATCCCATAGGTTTTGGGTCATCGTGTTTTCTTTCTTTTTTTTCTGCTGTATGTGGGCCTCTCACTGTTGTGGCCTCTCCCGTTGTGGAGCACAGGCTCCAGACGCGCAGGCTCAGCAGCCATGGCTCATGGGCCTAGCTGCTCCGCGGCATGTGGGATCTTCCCGGACCGGGGCACAAACCTGCGTCCCCTGCATCGGCAGGCGGACTCTCAACCACTGTGCCACCAGGGAAGCCCCATAGTGTTTTCGTTGTCATTTGTTTCTAGGTATTTTTTGATTTCCTCTTTGATTTCTTCAGTTATCTCTTGGTTATTTAGTGTGTATTGTTTAGCCTCCATGTGTTTATATTTTTTACAGATTTTTTTTCCTGTAATTAATATCTAGTCTCATAGCGTTGTGGTCGGAAAAGATACTTGATTGGATTTTAATTTTCTTAAATTTACCAAGGCTTGATTTGTGACCCAAGATATTATCTATCCTAGAGAATTTTCCATGAGCACTTGAGAAGAAAGTGTAATCTGCTTTTTTTGGGCAGAATGTCCTATAAATATCAATTACGTCCATCTTGCTTAATGTATCATTTAAAGCTTGTGTTTCCTTATTTATTTTCATTTTGATGATCTATTGGTGAAAGTGGGGTGTTAAAGTCCCCTACTATGATTGTGTTACTGTAGATTTCCCCTTTTATGGGAAATGTTAGTATTTGTCCCCTGCATCGGCAGGCGGACTGTCAACCACTCTGCCACCAGGGAAGCCCTCCAGCTTTCTTTTGATTTCCTTTTGCATCGAATATCTTTTTCATCCCCTCACTTTCAGTCTGTATGTGTCCATAGGTCTGAAGTGGGTCTCTTGTAGACAGCATATATATGAGTCTTGTTTTTGTATCCATTTAGCCAGTCTATGTCTTTTGGTTGGAGCATTTAATACATTTACATTTAAGGTAGCTATCAATATGTATGTTCCTATTACCATTTTCTTAATTGTTTTGGGTTTGTTATTGTTAGTCTTTTTCTTCTCTTGTGTTTCCTGCCTAGAAAAGTTCCTTTAGCATTTGTTGTAAAGCTGGTTTGGTGGTGCTGAATTCTCTTAGTTTTTGCTTTTCTATAAAGGTTTTAATTTCTCCATCAAATCTTAATGAGATCCTTGCTAGGCAGAGTAATCTTGGTTGTAGGTTTTTCCCTTTCATCACTCTAAATATGTCCTGTGACTCCCTTCTGGCTTGCAGAGTTTCTGCTGAAAGATCAGCTGTTAACCTTATGGGGATTCTCTTGTATTTATTTGTTGTTTTTCCCTTGTTGCTTTTAATATTTTTTCTTTGTATTTAATTTTTGATAGTTTTATTAATATGTGTCTTGCCGTGTTTCTCCTTGGATTTATCCTATATGGGACTCTCTGTTCTTCCTGGACTTAATCAACTATTTCCTTCCCCCTATTAGGGAAGTTTTCAATTATAATCACTTCAAATATTTTCTCAGTCCCTTTTTTCTTCCTCTTCTTCTTCTGGGACCCCTATAATTCAAACGTTGGTGTATTTAATGTTGTCCCAGAGGTCTCTGAGACTGTCCTCAATTTTTTCTATTCTTTTTTCTTTATACTGCTCTGCAGCAGTTTTTTCCACTATTTTATCTTCCAGGTCACTTATTCGTTCTTCTGCCTCAGTTATTCTGCTATTGATTCCTTCTAGAGAATTTTAAATTTCATTTATTGTGTTGTTCATCATTGTTTGTTTGCTCTTTAGTTCTTCTAGGTCCTTGTTAAACATTTCTTGTATTTTCTCCATTCTATTTCCAAGATTTTGGATCATCTTTACTACCGTTACTCTGTATTCTTTTTCAGGTAGACTGCCTATTTCCTCTTCATTTGTTTGGTCTGGTGGGTTTTTACCTTCTCCTTTATCTGCTGCATAGTTCTCTGTCCTCTCATTTTTCTTAGCTTACTGTGTTTGGGGTCTCCTTTTTGCAGGCTGCAGGTTCGTATTTCCTGTTGTTTTTGGTGTCTGCCCCCAGTGGCTAAGGTTGGTTCAGTGGGTTGTGTAGTCTTCCTGGTGGAGGGTACTGGTGCCTGTGTTCTGGTGGATGAGGCTGGATATTGTCTTTCTCGTGGGCAGGACTGCGTCTGGTGGTGTGTTTCGGGGTGTCTGTGACCTTATTATGATTTTAGACAGGCTCTCTGCTAATGGGTGGAGTTGTGTTCCTGTCTTGATAGTTTTTTGGCATAGGGTGTCCAGCACTGTAGCTTGCTGGTTGTTGAGTGGAGGTGGGTCTTAGCATTGAGATGGAGATCTGTGGGAGTGCTTTTGCAGTTTGATATTATGTGGAGCCAGGAGGTTTCTGGTGGACCAATGCCCTGAATTTGGCTCTCCCACCTCAGAGGCAGAGGCCTGACACCCGGCTGGAGCACCAAGACCCTGTCAGCCACACGGCTCAGAAGAAAAGGGAGGAAAGAAAAGAAAGAAAGAAATGAAAGAAAGAGAGAAAGAGAGACAGAAAGAGAGAGAGAGAGAGAGAGAGAGAGAGGAAGGAAGGAAGGAAGAAGGAAAGAAAAGGAAAGAAGGAAGGAAGGAAATAAAGGAAGAAAGGAAGGAAGGAAGATAGGAAGAAAGAAAGGAAGGAAGGAAGAAAGAAAGAAAAAGAAAGAAAGAAAGAAAGAAAAAGAAAGAAAGAAAGGAGGAAAGAAAGAGAAAGAGAGAGAGAGGGAGGGAGGGAGGGAAAGAAGAAGGGAGGGAGGGAAAGAAGAAGGGAGGGAGGGAAAGAAGAAGGGAGGGAATGAGGGAGGAAGGATGGAAGGAAGAAAATATAAAATATATTTATTAAAATAAAAATAATTATTAAAAATTTAAAAACTTGAAAAGTAATAAAAAGAAATTTGAAAAAGAAGAGAGCAATCAAACCAAAAAACAAATCCACCAATGACAACAAGTGCTAAATCCTATACAAAAAAAAAAACCAAAAATGGACAGACAGAACCCTAGTATAAATGGTAAAAGCAAAGCTATACAGACAAAATCATACAAAGAAGCATACACATACACTCTTACAAAAAGAGAAAAAGGAACAAAATATATATATATATCTTTTGGGAAGTCTGAGGTCTTCTGCTAGCCTTCAGTCAGTGTTGTGTAAGAGTTGTTCCACATGTAGATGTATTTCTGATGTATTTGTGGGGAGGAAGGTGATCTCCACATCTTACTCCTCCACCATCTTGAAGGTCTCTGAGGATCTATGTTCTTAACCACTACACTGCACTCTCTCTCAGACAGACTGGCAGGAAAAGGAAAGAGAGCAGGTGGAAAAGGAGAACAGGAAAGAGTGTGGTGATTAGTCACATCTGAATCCAAAGGACAAACAGGGTAAAGCAAGTCCAGGCCACAGTCAGAGGTGACAGTGAGCATTTTCCCAATCACTTCCCAGTCATGGCTGATCCTGCTCTGTGCCAGACTCTGTGCCAGATGCTGAGGGTACAGAGATGAGTCTGACTTGAGCTAGAGGGGACACAGTCATGAGTTAACAGGCAATGCTAATACAGTCTGGATTAAGCCCTGTATAGCACTGTGGGGGCCCAGCAAAGAAAGAAGCTCCACCCAGTATATTTGGAAGCTGTACCAGTAAGCTTGGAGCCAGGTGCCAGGGGGATGTGGAGCTTGGGCTGCCAAGGGTCACCTGGATGAACCACCTCCAGAATATGTCACAAAATGACAAGGTTCAAAGGACCACTGCAGAGTCCAACAAAAATCCATGTGCCAGAAGAACAAAGCAAAGGCATAAATCCTGAAGAAAGTGGTGAGTCGAAAGCCTAGCACCTATTAGAAACAGGGGTGTGGTGGTAGGTAGGCAGCCGGGGAGCCCAGATCAACCAGCAGAAGCCAGATCGGAGGAAGGAGAGATGGAACAAGGGGACCTACACATGTCTGAGTCTTCATGCCATGCCACCTTCCCTACCTCACAGCTTTATCCCTCATCTTATTTCCTAACAGCTGAGTCGCCACCAGCCTTATGAATTGGGAACTTACTGACTTTGGTGCCCCCAGTGCTGGGGAAGACCTATCCAGAGTTAAGCATTTTATGCTAATATTCCTCCTATACTCTTTCCTACCATCCAGGATAAGCCAATAGCCTTCCTCTAAAAGGAAGTGTTCAACTCCTTTTCTCACTCACATTCCTCCCCAGAAACATTCCATCTAGAGCTTAAGGCTGTCAGTGACCTGGCAGTGTCGGTGCCATTCACATTCTCCCTCTGGGAAATGAAGTGACTTAGCAGTCATAATTAAGACCAAGAAAACAGTGCAAGTCTTCAGGGGTTCTTTGCAGAGCAGAGAAATGTCAGGGCTGTTGGGTGTCTGAATGGAGCTGCAGGTCCTGGGGTTAACGTAACAGAAAAAAAAATGACAGTGTACAGAGTTGAAGGCTAGTCCAACAATTATCAAGTCCCCAGGGAGCAAGTCTCAATAAAGGCTTGTTGACTCTGTTCTAACAATAGGAAGGGTGGTAAGCTACACCATAGCTCTTCCTTCCTGATTTCCAGCATACTGACTGACACACCTGTACTGGGCATTACCGTGCATGCAGTTGCTGCTGTGCTATTATATTAGACATCCGTGGGACTGTTTGGCCAAAACCCCCTCCTCATGGGAACTACTCACCCCACCCCTATCCACATGGCAAATTCCTATGTGGCCTTGTCTTCCCTGACACATTTGACTAGTTAGAGGTGAAGCGCTTGACCCTAGGTGAGTTAACCAGAGCCCTTCTTTGAGATTCTCCTAACTGGAATAAGAGAATCGGTCTCTCTTTGGTGGTAGAAGTTGAAAGATATAAACTTTAGGACACTTTAGTGGCTACATTTACAACCATGTGGAGGAATGCTGCCTGCAGAAGAGAATATTAAAATGCAGAAAGAAGCAGAGATTAGGAAGATTAAAAAAAATTCTTGGTAGCATCCAACTCTAAGCACCCAGTTATTCCTGAGGCCAAGTTACAGCCATGCTTCCTGAAGTTTGGTTATTAGAGTCCATGAAGAACTAAATTTGCATTTTTTTGCCTCAGTTACTTCCAGCTTGAGTTCCTTCTAATTGGTTATAACAGTCTAAATCAAGCTGGACTTCTAGTGGCACGAACTATGTGGTAGTATGGAAAAGGAGAGTTGTCCAGAAGGCCCCCAGAGAACTCCCTACTTTGCTCTCTTAAAGAATGTGTCAGTGTGCAGTGGTGAATAGTCCCCAGCCGAGTCAGACCACACCAAGTCCAGTGTGAGAGGAATAAGAAGTTACCACCTTCTCTATGCTTATCCACACTGCATGCCCCTCTGCTTGCTCTAGCATCTTTCTAACTGCTCATTTGCTCAGCCACTCCAACTGAGGTCTACTTGGTCTGTTTCTCTGGATTCTAACTCACTGCATCATTCCTGGATATTTGTTCCCTCTCAGCATGTCCTCAAGGTATTCAAACCCTCCAACCATCAAGCTAAGTTAGCCTCTGCTATTCAGCATCAAGGGCTGAGCCTAGGTAAGCAGTGTAAATCAGTAAATATTAAACGGTAAAGTATAGACTAGAAATGCGCCCAGGAAGTCAGAAAAGGGAAAAATCAGCACAGAGTCTTGTAGAACAGATAGTTTAGAATTTGGAAAGATAGAAAGGACATTCCAATCTGGAAAAAAATAAAGACACTGAAGTAGAAAAGAGCTTGAGGACCAGAGGCCTGGAGATAAGAAATGAACCTGACTGGAGTGAGTGCTATAAGAATGGGACCATAATGCCATTTGAAGCAACATGGATGGACCTAGAGATTATCATACTAAGTGGAGTAAGTCAGAGAAAGACAAATATCATATGACATCACTTATATGTGGAATCTACAAAAATAAAATGATACAAATAAACTCATTTACAAAACAGACTCACAGACTTCAAAAACAAACTTACAGTTGCCAAAGGGGAAATGTGGCAGGGAGAGAGAAATTAGGAGTTTGGGATTAACATGTACACACTACTATCTTTAAAATAGATAATCAACAAGGACCTACTGTGTAGCACAGGGAACCCTATTCAATATTCTGTAGAAACCCATATAGGAAAAGAATCTGAGAAAGAATGGATATATGTATAACGTATAACTGAATCACTCTGCTGTACACCTGAAACTAACATAACACTGTAAATCAACTATACTCCAATATAAAATAAAAAATTAAATTAAAAAAAAAGAATGGGGGGGCTTCCCTGGTGGAACAGTGGTTAAGAATCCACCTGCCAATGCAGGGGACACGGGTTCAAGCCCTGGTCTGGGAAGATCCCACATGCCGCAGAGCAACTAAGCCCGTGTGCCACACCTACTGAGCCTGCGTGTTGCAACTACTGAAGCCTGAGCACCTAGAGCCCGTGCACCACAGCAAGAGAAGCCACCGTGACGAGAAGCCCGTGCACCGCAACGAAGAGTAGCCCCCACTCGCCACAACTAGAGAAAGCCCACGCACAGCAACGAAGACCCAACACAGCCAAAAATAAACAAATTTATAAAGCAAAAAGAAGGGGACCAACATTAGGTAAATCTGAGAGACAAAATGGGGTCAGATTATACAGGGTCTTAACAATAAGGCAGAGGAGATTAGACTTGATATGCAGGCAGGTATTTTGATCAGAGAAAGAAGGAAAATAATGGTTTAGCTATGTATTTCTCACAGAGGATGAGAATCTCCCTGAATTACAAAGAAGATAAAAGGGGGGATAATGCTTATTCTCCCTACCAAAAACATTCTTCATTTTTCTAAAGGATTTATCATTGCTCATTTGGAGACTTTTCATTGTTAGGGTATTGTTCAATATAATAATTTAGAAAATACAGACAAACAAAATAAAAAATGAAAGTCTCCCAAAACTTCATGTACAAAATAAGCATTAAGATATTTATATACATCCTCCCAGAATAATTTATAATATGTATTAATTAAAAATTGATTTATGTTATATAAATATGGCTTTTCTCACTTAGCAATATGTTTTCCATTGGTTGCTTTGAGTGGTAAATTCCTCTATTATATTTAAAATATTACCTGATTCAAAAAAAAATTTACATGTACCTTTTTTATAATTTTACTCCATAGCTCAGATCAACATTGTCCTAAATTCGTTCTACAGAACAGTTAGAGCTACAAGATATTCTGCCCCAAGTAACAGGGTTATGTTTAGGAGAGGCTTCATCCCTTGTGGAAATTAAAGGTTCTTAGGTGTTCTACAATGAATTGATGAAAGTTAAATGAAGTTTGATCCAGGAAATACCTTCTCAATGAAAATTCATCAGTATTGCTATAATTCTAATTGAAATTAATGTATTCAGAAAGAGAGTTCAAAACATGGTCCTAGTCAAAATATCCTACACCCAAGGAAATCATCGAAAGAAGGCCCACTTTCTGCAATAGTGGTGATTGCCCCATTACTCAATGAGGCCAGCAGTGGTCATTGGGCCACTTCACAAGGACTTAGACACCAGAATTCAAGCATCTACTTGAGACTACATATGGAATTCTTAAGGTCTCTTTCAACGCAGAGACTCTATGATTTTTGAGAGCATTAGAAAAGCTTCTTTCAGATCTACTCACTCATTTGCCAGCCATTTCTCCTCTCCAAGTCTCAGTTTCGTCATCAATAAAATGAAGGATCTTTGTGTGAAACCAGAGCTGCCATCTGACTGGGCCACAATCTGCATTCCCTCGGTGCCCCTTCCAACTATAACATACTCACACCCCCCGGTCTCCTAACTTTTATATTCTCACTGAGGATGTCTATTCTTTCTCTTTGTTGAGGAAGAAATGGTATGAGCAAACAATATCCTCAAGAGTTGCTCACATGTGCACACAGAGCATACACTAAACAGCCGGAAAACAAAGAAAGTAGGTGAAAGGTGAAGTTGTTTTGCTGAATGGGTGTCAGAGGTTGGCGAACAAATCCACAGGGAGGATGAGAGCTTCACTAAGGCTAACGCTTGCTCTGAAAAATCTGTTCACAGAACTTCCATCCCAGCAGCCCAGCCTCCCGTCCCCCAGCTGGTTCCTTCTGAAAAGTCTAGAGGCAAGCATAGTCTAGTTTTTTTCTCTCTCTCTCTTTTTTTTCCAGGAATACAAATAGAAGTGGTTTTTTAAAATGTTTTTTAAGAGACTGAGGTTCAATCAGAAAGAGATCCTTAGGAAAAAAACTTTCAGCTGTCCCAATGCATCCCTAGGGCCCCACACGATTTGGCTTCTCTGAACCCTAATGGTGGGGGGGGGGCGTGTCTTGCTGTTCTGTGTGCTCCTCAGAGCCCAAAGAAACCAATTCTGTGCCACTCTTTCTTCCTGGTGTTGAACAAGAATACAGGAAGCTCAAGGGGATTTTGTCTGGGATATTTTGCAGTGTGGAATAAAATAGCTTTGAGTGGTGGCCCTTTCTTGAGGTGAACTTCCACTCATCTTCCAGGCAAAATATCAAAAAAGACCAACAAAACCTGAATCTAATTAAGTCTGAGAGAGGCACAGAGCTGATTGCCTGGCTGAACGCAACACCCCTGAGGAAGCTCTAAAACCATCATGGCTCCTCACTGGGTGCAGAACTAAGCCCATCGCCCATGCTTGAATAAAATATACAAATTTAACCAAGCAGTCTGGTATTTTGGGTGTCGTGCCTGAGGTCTAGTGTTCCTTTGGTCCTGTGTCTCTTTCCACAGAGGCCTGTCACTTGAACTACTGCCAGGTTGGCTGGTTCCATCACTATAATATCCTTATGTTCACTTTAAAGAGAACCCATCATGCTAGTGCTGCTTACAGTGCCTAAGGCAGAGAATGGGCCCCCAAAGCCTCAAGAATGAGTTATAGGACTGTTCTTGTACCTTCTGGCTAATAAACATTTGTAGCCTTAGCAGAATTTTGTCTAAGACCTCACCTGGTGTAGAGGTTGTAAAGAGGGGGATGTATGGTCCCCACCCACCTGAAACTATCAGAGCTATGAAGACCAACTCATCCTTGTTTGCCCAAGACACTGAAAGTCCCATGTCCCAGGAAACCCCACAATTCTAGGCAAACCAGGACATTGGTCACCCTACATATCTACCAAAATAATTTACTAATTTACCAATGCCAAATTAGCTTGAGTCAAGGCAAAATATCTTGCTTCCCTTAAAATAGCTTCTAAAGACCTAAGTTCCCCCCAACGAAAAAAAAAAAAAAAAGAAAAAAACCCCCAAAAAACCTAATAGAAAAATGAGATCTAGAGCCTTGCTACTCAAAGCGTGGTCCACAGACCAATAGCATCTCTATCCCCCAAAGCTTGTTAGAAGTACAGTCTCAGGCCCCACCTCAAACCTACTGAATTAAGATCTGCAATTTAGCAAGGCCTCCAAGTGAGACCTTGTACAAGAGCCCCATGCACCTTAAAGTCTGAGGTGCACTGGCCTAAAGGCCAGTCTCGGAGGGTGACTTTTAGCTTGGTCTTTAAGTCAGTAGGAGTGAGTCGGCAGAGGGAGGGAGCAGAGGCATCAGCAAACAAAGGCACAGAAGATGGCAACGTGTTCATTCACCAGGAGTCATTTGTTGTTTCTGGGGGTGAGGGATGGTACATAACCTGGAAGGCAAACTGGGGAGAGACTGTGGAAGCCCTTGAACATAAGACTGAGTAGCCCTGTATCTTCCCTGTTCTCTCTCAAGGCTCAGCTATTCAATTCTGTTTTATTTTCTAAAAGCTATAGCCCCTCCCTCCCCCTGAGCTATTCTGGTAGTAGCTGGACTCCTACACTGCTAGCTGAGAGGGGGCAGCAGGCCCAGGAAGACCATCCCCAAGAGCTGCATTCAGGTTCAAGCTCTTCTCTCTGGGGACTTTTGAAGAGTGAGAGTCCTGTGTCTCTGGTTTATGCAACTCAGTGTCTGATGGGGGAAGGCAGAGGAGAGAGCCAGCAGTTAAAGTGATGCAGATCAGGATCTCTATTTCCAAATGAAAAGCTGGAAAAATGAGAAGTCTTGAGCAATCTCTCTCTTTCATTCTGAAACATTCTCCAATTCAACCCAAGGGGCCACCTTCATAGATGCTGGCATTTGCAAATACATTATTCTTTGCTAGCTAACATGATCACCAAATATGGAATGCTAATCAATCAAACACAGGGTGAACTGAGGCTTACTATGTACATCAGTCAGGGGACCATCAGAGAAGCAGCTCCAGAACGAGTGATATAGAATAAGATTCATTACAGCTGTTAGACCTTAAGCTAAATAGTACAAAGCCACCACACTGTGTATTCCTATGGTCAATTTTGAGAACTTCACCAAAAAACTCTTAGTCCATTCTGACTCTATTACACCTCTGTAACAGAACCTGTGTCATTTGTGCTCCAACTATTGTGTCCACCTCCTCCCTGGACTCTGTAAGCCCCTTCAGTCCAGAAGCTGTGCTTCATCTCTTTTTATGTGCAGCTCCTGGCATGGTTCAGGGTATTCAGAAGCACTGGGCAAATGTTTACCAAATAAGTGAATACAAGACAACCACATACCCACAAATTCTGGTTAAGCATCAAAGAAAGAAAGTATTATACTTGATGTTTTTGTGTGGCCTCCGGGTCCTTATTACATACTCAATTATCTTTATACTCTTGAATGTGGAGGTGCCAGTGAGTAAACCCAAAAGGTCAAACACACAGGTTTTGTACCATTTTCAGGTTTCTAGAGCCTGGCAGTGTCTCCACAAAGAAGATTAGTGATTCCCCAAGTGGTCAAATACACAGTTTTCTGTACCGTTTTAGTGTTTTCGGAGGCTGGCAGTATCTCCATACAGCTAAGTGGCAGACTCTGAGATGGATGAGATTAACTTCTGAGATGGCAAGTGTCCAAAATGGCTCAGGAAGCAGCTGCTAAACTCTGCCTGATTTTCAGTCCCAGCATCATGGGATGGCAAGGAGCTTCGGAGGTCACGGAATCCAACCATATATCACTTGGAACTGAAAAGTAGCAGATGCAAAATAACTGTTTTAAAAAACAAGATGTGTCAGTGAAAGAGAGTTTGAAAAAGTAAAAGTAAAGCAAGAAAGGAAGGAGATAGCTGATACAAACTCTTTAGCACTAGGCAGTTGTACCTGCCAAACACAGCCTTTGTCTTCACCTCATCCTGCTCTAAGAGGTCTAAAATTGTGAGGTGTGTCAGGCTCCCCCATCCAAATGGACCCAGTGGCCACCATTTGAAGTTGCACAGAGGCCTGAGTTGGTGGGTCATAGAGAGATTGTTCTGAACTTTCAAAAAGGACAAAGCTCCGGAGAAGTGTTATCCATACAGACGTGCTCCTGCCTGGGTCCAGCCCTGAGATTCCCTGGATTCTGGGCCTCTTCTCATACCCACTTCCTATTCCTTGGTCCCCAGCTCCCCTAACCATCACTGCCCTCTGCCCTTGGTTACCTGATGACCTGACTCTGCACCTCCACCCTGGGTCCTGCCTCTCACACCTTCCCTGGTTAGGAGGACAGAGGAAGTGAGCTAAGAGGAGCTGGTTACCTTATATAGGCTACATCATTTCAAATTCACAACAAAATGCTGAGAGGTAAGGATTATTAGCCTCCTCTTTAAGATGAAGTTAGGTAATCTGCCAAAAGTCACAGAGCTAATAAAGGATGAAAGAGGAATAAAAACCCAGGTGTATCAGACTCCAAGCCCATATTCTTTCCAACATGCCACACGTGCATGCTTCCTTTCCACTTTTCCTGGAGTCTCATATGCATCTTCCCTACCTGTGATATTCATTCTGACTCCTTCTTCAACCCACAATTCATCTCTTAAACTCCAACAACTTCCCTCACTCAGACTTTGGCCAACTCACAATCTTCTTGTAATAATCTTCTAAGATAGAAGAGCTACCCACCACTTGTAATCCACAAATGAAGTGAGGGCATACCTGCTCACACCTCACCTGCCTTCCATGAGTCCCCACTGCTACAGGAAGGGTCCAAATATCTCATCATGGCATAAATGCCATTTACAGTGTAGCCCCTACTGGTCCTGCTGCCCTCCCCTCTCACCTGGCCCTTCTATCTTCTCCTTTTTTCACCAGATTTCAACTACACTTAACCTCTTCCCCAAACGTGCCTACTCTAAGATCAAGTCGCCAACAGGTTGGCCTACAGTACTTATTCTAACAAGATGGAGAACTTTTAATTATCTTGGCATCTGGTACTAAAATTTCTCTTTGGGAAGAACCATCTCTATTGGAAGAATTCCTTGATAACCCCCACTGGTGCAGAAGATGAGGTCCTAGGGCCCCAAGTGAGGGTAGTTTGCAGGTTATGCTCTTCAGAAGTAGATGATGATATAGAGTTTGGGGCCCAAGATGTTTGTTAGGACAACCCAATGTACATCAACTGATGAATGAATAAACAAAAGGTAGTAGATCTATATACTACACTTTGGAATATTATTCACCCATGAAAAGGAATGAAGTACTGATACGTGGTATAACATGGATAAACCTTGAAACAATTATGCTAAGTGAAAGAAGCCAATCACAAAAGGCCACATATGATTCCATTCAGATGAAAGATCCAGAATAGACAGGTCTATAGAGGCAGAAAGTACATTAAGGGTTGCCAGAGGTTGGGGGAGGGGGTAACGTGGAGTGACTGCTAACGTGTATGGAGTTTCTTTTGGGGATCATGAAAATGTTCTGGAATTAGATAGTAATGATGGTTGCACAACTTTTTGAATATACTAAAAACCACTGAGTTGTACACTTTAAAAGGGTGAATATATATAATATGTAAGTTATACATCAATAAAGTTAAAAAATTTTTTAAAGTAACTCTTAGGGATCAATATCTGTGAAAGGAAGGAGAAGGAAGCAGGATTGGGCAGAGGAAGAACCTGACCTGTGATGCAGGCCCAACAAAGCCTCAGCTAACCAGGCTGGGAGCTCTGGAGTGAGTGGTGCCCATCAGAGTGTCTCACATGAGGCTGAAATAGCCCAGCCTTTATACTTCCACCTCACTCAGTCACTGGATGTGGGTCACCCTGGGAAGGGTGTGGCCTCAGGTGAGGTGCCATCCTGCTGCTGAAGCAGACCCTGAAGGAGCTGACAGGGGGAGGCTGTCTGCTGACTCACTCACTGGCGTTGAGCAACAAGTCTTTCTTAGGAGGAGGTCTGAGTGTAAACAAGGAATTAGACCCTTGTTCCAGAAAGGAAAGAGAAGTTGACAGAAAAAAAAGGAGCAAGTGAGACAGAGTCAGTGAGATGGCAGAAAGCTATGCAGTATGCAATGGGATCCCACCTTATAACTCCTCACATCTTCACCTAAGATAAGGCACAGAGTATAGACCCTTAACATTTTGCCAAATAAATAATTGTATTCTAACACTCTACTTTTTGCTCTTATATTCTCATTTCTTCCAGAGCCTCAGTTATCTGAAGCATTTATTTAACTAAAATTTGTTTAAAGTTTTGTAGGACAGAAGAGCATCTCTTTTTTCCTTCTCTCCACAGACTTGTTAAAAGTCATTAACACCGCGGTACAATTTATGAATTAGGGTCAACACTATGCTTAAAATCTATGAATAATGATTAAAAAAGGAAGTGGTGAAAGAAAAAACAAGAGGAAGTCTACCACCAAAACCAAGGTGGACTTAGTATCCGGGGTTTTGTCTATGAGCTTTTCATAAAAAGCATACCTGGAAAAGCTGCAAGAAAGACTGTATTTCACATATTGCATCTGGTTAAGACAAGAGCAATGGGAAAACCATAGTAAAAACTTATCTTTGCAAAGGTGCTTTCCATATATCATCCCATTTAGTCCTCTCAACAACTCTCTATAGAAGGAAAGTCAGAATTATTATTATAATCATCATTTATAATTGAGTCAACTGGCGTTCAGAGTTTAAGTGATTCGCTTAAGTTTACATAGCAACCAAGCAATGGTACCAGAACTTCACATAGAGCTAGTGACTCCAAAGGCAATACTCTTTCCGTGACTATACCATCCTGTAGCACAACTACCATCACCTCCTTACCCTCCATGGCCAGAGATGTAACCACAGGTGGACAGAGAGAAACCTGCATTTCCCATGAGGCAACAACCATTTGAGGATTAACTTCTTAGGGGAAGTTTTTCATTAATTAGCATGCTTTCATCCAACAAACAGATTGAACAGAGCTACCCCAGAGATACAAGGACTCATTTGTGTGTGGTCTTGAAAAAGTTAAACAGTAAAACTCCAGACAGACAACAAGTGACCATTTTTAACTCCAGTGTGGCAGCAAGAGGAATTTTAGGTAGCAAGACAGAAGAAGAAAATATTGAATAAAGGGCTTCCATAGAACAGAGTAGCATTCAGCCCAGGACTTTTCTTTCCCAACAAAAGTCACTACAACAACACTGGGAAATTAAAGGCACTCATGGGCAGTGATGGTGGACAGGGGCAAAGTGATACATCCAGCATTAATATGGATTGTGCAATTAGCAATGATGAAAACACAAGATCCCTTGGACAAAAAATATGTTTCAGAAACTATGTCTCAACCAAGTTAAGTGGATTTCTTTACTCCAGGACTTCCCAGGAGGAAAATAACTTATGCAGCAATTTAAGATATGGTGAACTCAAGCAATAAAACACTGTCGGTGTCATTTATAACAACTGCAGAGAGAAACAGATCATTCTGGACAACTAGTTCAGGTATGACAAGTACATGGCTTGTTTGCCTTCATTTCTCCCTCCTGCCCCCATGGCAAGCATGGCTAATTAGTCACTGCACTCTGCCACTGATTCCAGATATAGCCCCATAATCTTTAAAACAACACTCCAAGAAGTTGCTACTAGTTAATCATAAATGATCAGCTTTGAAACAAAACAGTCGAGCATTAACCAGCATAGGATGAAGAAATGGACTAGATATTACTCCGGGTGCAACAGATGTCCAGGCTGCAGACCAGAAAGACTTGCTAGCTAACTCCCACAGGAGGTGTTAAGGGCCAGGGACCAGATCCCATTTGTCATTGTACCCTCAGCACCTAGTGCAGTGCCTGACATGGTAGACTCTCTATGTTTGGTGAATCAATGGGTTAACACTAAAATCACATGATAGTGATGGTTTTACACAGTCTGTAGTTACTATATTTGTATATTGGCCATTAGGAACAATGTATATAATTGTTCCCCTATTATGGGTCCAGTTTCTTTCTCAGCTACTCTTTCTGCTATCCTTAAAAGGACCCGGATAAAGAACCTCATCCAGTATGGTTTAAAGAAGCACCAGGAACCACAAAGATTATAACACCAACAGACCTTGGTTTGAATTCTGAATCTACATTTATTTGCTATATAACCTTGAGAAAATTACTTGACCTCTCCAAGCCTCAGTATCCTCAATTGTAAAAAGAGGATAATAATAACTACCTTGTAGTGTTGTTATGAGAATTAGGGATTTATTATGCAAAGCACCTAATACAGTTCCTGGATCTTTTTCTATTTACGCCTGTCCTTGTTTCCAAAAGGATTTAAAGTGGTTTAAAAAGTTACCTATTTCTGACTTACTTCACTCTGTATGACAGTCTCTAGATCCATCCACGTCTCTACAAATGACCCAATTTCGTTCCTTTTTATGGATGAGTAATATTCCATTGTATATATGTACCACATCCTCTTCATTCTGTCATACAGAGTGAAATAAGTCAAAAAGAGAAAAACAAATATCGTATATTAACGCATATATGTGGAACCTAGAAACATGGTACAGATGAACTGGTTTGCAGGGCAGGAATACAGACACAGATGTAGAGAACAAACATATGGACACCAAGGGGGGAAAGTGGGGGGGGGGGATGGTGTGATGAATTGAGAGATTGGGATTGACATGTATACACTAATATGTATAAAATGGATAACTAATAAGACCCTGCTGTATAAAAAAATAAATAAAATAAAATTCAACACTTCAAAAAAAAAGCAAATAGCAACTGAAAAAAAATAGATAATAAGAACCTTCTGTATAAAACAATAAATAAAATTCAAATATTCAAAAAAAAGATTACCTAAAAAAGTTACCTATGATGAAGTAAATAAATTTAAAATAAAGTGGTGGTGAGGCTGTTCAAGATGGCGGAAGAGTAAGAAGTGGAGATCACCTTCCTCCCCACAAATACATCAGAAATACATCTACAGGTGGAACAACTCCTACAGAACACCTACTGAATGCTGGCAGAAGACCTCAGACCTCCCAAAAGGCAAGAAACTCCCCACGTACCTGGGTAAGGCAAAAGAAAAAAGAAAAAACAGAGACAAAAGAATAGGGATGGGACCTGCACCAGTGGGAGGGAGTTGTGAAGGAGGAAAGGTTTCCACACACTAGGAAGCCCCTTCACTGGCGGGGACAGGTGGTGGGGGGAAGCTTCAGAGCCACGGAGGAGAGCACAGCAACAGGGGTGCAGAGGGCAAAGCAGAGAGACTCCCGAACAGGGTATCGGTGCCGACCAGCACTCACCAGCCCGAGAGGCTTGTCTGCTCAGCCGCCAGGGTGGGCAGGGGGTGGGAGCTGAGGCTCGGGCTTCGGTCAGATCCCAGGGAGAGGACTCGAGTTGGCTGTGTGAACACAGCCTGAGGGGGCTAGTGCACCACAGCTAGCCAGGAGGGAGTCCGGGAAAAAGTCTGTAACGGCCTAAGAGGCAAGAGATTTTTCTTGCCTCTTTGTTTCGTGGTGCGCGAGGGGATTAAGAGCGCCGCCTAAAGGAGCTCCAGAGATGGGCGCGAGCCGCGGATATCAGCGTGGACTCTGGAGACGGACATGAGACGCTAAGGCTGCTACTGCAGCCACCAACAGGCCTGTGTGCAAGCACAGGTCACTCTCCACACCTTCCCTCTCAGGAGCCTGTGCAGCCTGCCACTGCCAGGGTCCCGTGATCCAGGGACAACTTCCCCGGGAGAACACACGGTGCGCCTCAGGCTGGTACAACGTCACACCGGCCTCTGCCGCTGCAGGCTCACCGTGCATCCGTACCCCTCCCTCCCCCCAGCCTGAGTGAGCCGAAGCTGCCTAATCAGCTGCTCCTTTAACCCTGTCTTGCCTGAGCGAAGAACAGATGCCCTCAGGTGACCTACATGCAGAGGCGGGGCATAATCCAAAGCTGAACCCCAGGAGCTGTGCAAACAAAGAAGAGGAAGGGAAATTTCTCCGTGAGCCTCAGGAGCAGCAGATTAAATCTTCACAATCAACTTGTACCCTGCATCTGTGGAATACCTAAACAGAAAACAAATCATCCCAAATGGAGGCAGTGGACTTTGGGAGCAATGATATATATATGTTTTTCCTTTTTCTCTTTTTGTGAGTGTGTATGTGTATGCTTCTGTGTGTGATTTTGTCTGTACTGCTTTGCTTTTACCATTTGTCCTAGGGTTCTGTCGGTACGTTTTTTTGTTTTTTTGTTCTTTTAGTATAGTTTTAGTGCTTGTTTTTTTGTTCTTTTAGTATAGTTTTAGTGCTTGTTATCATTGGTGGATTTGTTTTTTGGTTTGGTTGCTCCTTCTTTCTTTCTTTCTTTTTATTACTTTAAAATGTTTTTGGTTGTTTTTAATAATTATTTTTTATTTTAATAACTTTATTTTACTGTATTTTTTTTTCTTTCTTTCTTTCTTTCTTTTTTTCTCCCTTTTATTCTGAGCTGTGTGGATGACAGGGTCTTGATGCTCCGGCCGGGCATCAGGACTGTGCCTCTGAGGTGGGAGAGCCAAATTCAGGACATTGGTCCATCAGACACCTCCTGGCTCCACGTAATATCAAACCGCGAAAGCACTCCCAGAGATCTCCATCTCAATACCAAGACCCAGCTCCACTCAACGACCAGCAAGCTACAGTGCTACACACCCCATGCCAAACAACTAGCAAGACAGGAATACAACAGAGAGGGTAGAGAGGCTGCCTAAAATCATAATAAGGTCACAGACACCCCAAAACACACCACCAGACGCAGACCTGCCCACCAGAAAGACAATATCCAGCCTCCTCCACCAGAAAACAGGCACTAGTCTCCTCCACCAGGAAGCCTACATAACCCACTGAACCAACCTAAGCCACTGGGGGCAGACACCAGAAACAACAGGAACTACGAACCTGCAGGTTGTGAAAAGAAGACCCAAAACACAGTAAGTTACGCAAAATGAGAAGACAGAGAAACACACAGCAGATGAAGAGCAAGGTAAAAACCCATTAGACCAAACAAACGAAGAGGAAATAGGCAGTCTACCTGAAAAAGAATTCAGAATAATGATAGTAAAGATGACCCAAAATCTTGGAAATAGAATAGAGAAAATACAAGACATGTTTAACAAGGACCTAGAAGAACTGAAGAGCAAATAAACAATGATGAACAACACAATTCATGAAATTAAAAATTCTCCAGAAGGAATCAATAGCAGAATAACTGAGGCAGAAGAACGGATAAGTGACCTGGAAGATAAAATAGTGGAAATAACTACTGCAGAGAAGAATAAAGAAAAAAGAATGAAAAGAATTGAGGACAGTCTCAGAGACCTCTGGGACAACATTAAATGCACCAACATTAGAATTATAAGGGTCCCAGAAGAAGAAGAGAAACATAAGGGACTGAGAAATTATTTGAAGAGATTATAGTTGAAAACTTCCCAAATATAGGAAAGGAAATAGTCAATCAAGTCCAAGAAGTGCAGACTCCCATACAGGATAAATCCAAGGAGAAACATGCCAAGACATATTAGTCAGACTATCAAAAATTAAATACAAAGAAAAATATTAAAAACAGCAAGGGAAAACCCACAAATAACATACAAGGGAATCCACATAAGGTTAACAGCGGATCTTTCAGCAGAAACTCTGCAAGCCAGAGTTTAAAGTGATGAAAGGGAAAAACCTACAACCAAGATTACTCTACCCAGCAAGGATCTCATTGAGATTCGACAGAGAAATAAAAACCTTTACAGAAAAGCAAAAGCTAACAGAATTCAGCATCACCAAACAGCTTTACAACAAATGCTAAAGGAACTTCTCTAGGAAGGAAACACAAGAGAAGGAAAATACCTACTATAACAAACCCAAAACAATTAAGAAAATGGTAATAGGAACATACATATCGATAATTACCTTAAATGAAAATGGATTAAATGCTCCAACCAAAAGACTTAGACTGCCTGAATGGATGCAAAAACAAGACCCGTATATATTCTGTCTACAGAGACGCACTTGAGACCTAGGGAAACATACAGACTGAAAGTGAGGGGATGGAAAAAGATATCCCATGCAAATGGAAATGAAAAGAAAGCTGGAGCAGCAATTCTCGTATCAGAAAAAATAGACTTTAAAATAAAGATTATTACAAGAGACAAAGAAGGACACTACATAATGATCAAGGAATCAATCCAAAAAGAAGATATAACAATTGTAAATATTTACAGGAGCACCTCAATACATAAGGCAAATCCTAACAGCCATAAAAGGGGAAATTGACAGTAACACAATCATAGTAGAGGACTTTAACACCCCACTTTCACCAATGGACAGCTCATCAAAATTAAAATAAATAAGAAAACACAAGCTTTAAACGATATATTAAACAAGATGGACTTAATTAATATTTATAGGACATTCCATCCAAAAAAAGCAGATTACACTTTCTTCTCAAGTGCTCATGGAACATTCTCCAGGATAGATCATATCTTGGGTCACAAATCAAGCCTTGGTAAATTTAAGAAAATTGAAATCGTATCAAGTATCTATTCTGACACAATGCTATGAGACTAGATATCAATTACAGGAAAAATCTGTAGAAAATACAAACACATGGAGTCTAAACAATACACTACTTAATAAACAAGAGATCACTGAAGAAATCAAAGAGGAAATCAAAAAATACCTAGAAACAAATGACAATGAAAACACGACAACCCAAAACCTATGGGATGCAGCAAAAGCAGTTCTAAGAGGGAAGTTTATAGCAATAAAATCCTACCTTAAGGAACAAGAAACATCTCATATAAACAACCTAACCTTACACCTAAAGCAATTAGAGAAAGAAGAACTAAAAAACCCCACAGGTAGCAGAAGGAAAGAAAACATAAATATCAGATCAGAAATAAATGAAAAAGAAATGATGGAAACAATAGCAAAGATCAATAATACTAAAAGCCGGTTCTTTGAGAAGATAAACAAAATTGATACACCATTAGCCAGACTCAACAAGAAAAAAAGGGAGAAGACTCAAATCAATAGAATTAGAAATAAAAAAGGAGAAGTAACAGCTGACACTGCAGAAATACAAAGGATCATGAGAGATTACTACAAGCAACTATATGCCAATAAAATGGACAACCTGGAAGAAATGGACAAATTCTTAGAAAAGCACAACCTTCCAAGACTGAACCAGGAAGAAATTGACAATATAAACAGACCAATCACAAGCACTGAAATTGAAACTGTGATTAAAAACCTTTCAACACCACTGGCATTTTTCACAGAACTAGAACAAAAAATTTTGCAATTTGTATGGAAACACAAAAGACCCCGAATAGCCAAAGCAATCTTGAGAACGAAAGAAGGAACTGGAGGAATCAGGCTCCCAGACTTCAGACTATACTACAAAGCTACAGTTATCAAGACGGTATGGTACTGGCACAAAAACAGAAAGATAGATCAATGGAACAGGATAGAAAGCCCAGAGATAAACCCACGCACATATGGTCACCTTATCTTTGACAAAGGAGGCAGAAATGTACAGTGGAGAAAGGACAGCCTATTCAATAAGTGGTGCTGGGAAAACTGGACAGCTACATGTAAAAGTATGAGATTAGATCACTCCCTAACACCATACACAAAAATAAGCTCAAAATGGATTAAAGACCTAAATGTAAGGCCAGAAACTATCAAACTCTTAGAGGAAAACATAGGCAGAACACTCTATGACATAAATCACAGCAAGGTCCTTTTTGACCCACCTCCTAGAGAAATGGAAATAAAAACAAAAGTAAACAAATGGGACCTAATGAAACTTAAAAGCTTTTGCGCAGCAAAGGAAACCATAAAGAAGACCAAAAGACAACCCTCAGAATGGGAGAAAATATTTGCAAATGAAGCAACTGACAAAGGATTAATCTCCAAAATTTATAAGCAGCTCATGCAGCTTAATAACAAAAGAACAAACAACCCAATCCAAAAATGGGCAGAAGACCTAAATAGACATTTCTCCAAAGAAGATATACAGAGTGCCAACAAACACATGAAAGAATGCTCAACATCACTAATCATTAGAGAAATGCAAATCAAAACTACAATGAGATATCATCTCACACCAGTCAGAATGGCCATCATCAAAAAATCTAGAAACAATAAATGCTGGAGAGGGTGTGGAGAAAAGGGAACCCTCTTACACTGTTGGTGGGAATGTAAATTGATACAGCCACTGTGGAGAACAGTATGGAGGTTCCTTAAAAAGCTACAAATAGAACTACCATATGACCCAGCAATCCCACTACTGGGCATATACCCTGAGAAAACCATAATTCAAAAAGAGTCATGTACCAAAATGTTCATTGCAGCTCTATTTACAATAGCCCAGAGATGGAAACAACCTAAGTGTCCATCATCGGATGAATGGATAAAGAAGATGTGGCACATATATACAATGGAATATTACTCAGCCATAAAAAGAGACGAAATTGAGCTATTTGTAATGAGGTGGATAGACCTAGAGTCTGTCATACAGAGTGAAGTAAGTCAGAAAGAGAGTGACAAATACCGTATGCTAACACATATATATGGAATTTTTAAAAAAAATGTCATGAAAAACCTAGAGGTGAAACAGGAATAAAGACACAGACTTACTAGAGAATGGACTTGAGGCTATGGGGAGGGGGAAGGGTAAACTGTGACAAAGCGATAAAGAGGCATGGACATATATACACTACCAAACGTAAGGCAGTTAGCTAGTGGGAAGCAGCCGCATAGCACAGGGAGATCAGCTCGGTGCTTTGTGACCGCCTGGAGGGGTGGGATAGGGAGGGTGGGAGGGAGGGAGACGCAAGCGGGAAGAGATATGGGAATATATGTGTATATATAACTGATTCATTTTGTTTTGAAGCTGAAACTAACATACCATTGTAAAGCAATTATACTCCAATAAAGATGTTAAAAAAAAAAAAAAAAGAATACTATGTACTAATGAAATGAGGTAAATTTATAGGTATAGACACAGGAAAACAGGCATATATGACAATAGAAAAAAGTTATACAAGAGTTTATATCTATATGTATATAGATATGGTGGCTATAAAGTCGAATGTTCAGTCAAAAAAAAAAAAAAAAAAAAAAAAAACCTTTCAACAAATAGGAATCCAGGACCAGATGCCTTCACAGGCAAATTCTATCAAACATTTAGAGAAGAGCTGGCATCTATCCTTCTCAAACTCTTCCAAAATATAGCAGAGGGAGGAACACTCCCAAACTCATTCTACAAGGCCACCATCACCCTGATACCAAAACCAAAGATGTCACAAAGAAAGAAAACTACAGGCCAATATCACTGATGAATATAGATGCAAAAATCCTCAACAAAATACTAGCAAATAGAATCCAACAGCACATTAAAAGGATCATATACCATGATCAAGTGGGGTTTATCCCAGGAATACAAGGATTCTGCAATGTACGCAAATCAATCAATGTGATACACCATATTAACAAACTGAACAATAAAATCATATGATCATCTCAATAGATGCAGAAAAAGCTTTTGACAAAATTCAACATATATTTATGATAAAAAAAACCCTCCAGAAAACAGGCATAGAGGGAACTTACCTCAACATAATAAAGGTCATGTATGATAAACCCACAACCAACATCATCCTCAATGGTGAAAACCTGAAACCATTTCCACTAAGATCAGGAACAAGACAAGGCTGCCCACTCTCACCACTATTATTCAGCATTGTTCTGGAAGTTTTAGACACAGTAATCAGAGAAGAAAAAGAAATAAAAGGAATCCAAATTGGAAAAGAAGAAGTAAAGCTGTCACTGCAGATGACATGATACTATACATAGAGAATCCTAAAAATGCTACCGGAAAACTACTGGAGCTAATCAATGAATTTGGTAAAGTAGCAGGATACAAAATTAATGCACAGAAATTTGTTGCATTCCTATACACTAATGATGAAAAATCTGAAATAGAAATTAAGGAAACACTCCCATTTACCATTGCAACAAAAAGAATAAAATATCTAGGAATAAACCTACGTAAGGAGACAAAAGACCTGTATGCAGAAAACTATAAGACACTGATGAAAGAAATTAAAGCTGATACAAAGAGATGGAGACATGTAACATGTTCTTGGATTGGAAGAATCAACATTGTGAAAATGACTATACTACCCAAAGCAATCTACAGATTCAATGCAATCCCTATCACTACTACCACTGATAGTTTTCATAGAACTAGAACAAAAAATTTCACTATTTGTATGGAAACACAAAAGACCCCGAATAGCAAAAAGAATCTTGAGAAAGAAAATCGGAGCTGGAGGAATCAGGCTCCCTGACTTCAGACTATACTACAGAGCTACAGTAATGAAGACAGTATGGCACAAAAAAAGAAATATAGATCAATGGAACAGGATAGAAAGCCCAGAGATAAACCCACACACATATGGTCATCTTATTTTTGATAAAGGAAGCAAGAATATACAGTGGAGAAAAGACAGCCTCTTCAATAAGTGGTGCTGGGAAAACTGGACGGCTACATGTAAAAGAAGGAAATTAGAACACTCCCTAACACCATACACAAAAATAAGCTCAAAATGGATTAAAGACCTAAATGTAAGGCCAGACACTATCAAACTCTTAGAGGAAAACACAGGCAGAACACTTTATGACATAAATCACAGCAAGATCCTTTTTGACCTACTTCCTAGAGAAATGGAAACAAAAACAAAAATAAACAAATGGGACCTAATGAACCTGAAAACCTTTTGCACAGCAAAGGAAACCATAAACAAGACAAAAAGACAACCCTCAGAATGGGAGAAAATATTTGCAAATGAAGCAACTGACAAAGGATTAATCTCTAAAATATGCAAGCAGCTCATGCAGCTCAATATCAAAAAACAAACAACCGAATCCAAAAATGGGCAGAAGACCTAAAGAGACATTTCTCCAAAGAAGATATGCAGATTGCCAACAAACTCATGAAAGAATGGTCAACATCATTAATCATTAGAGAAATGCAAATCAAAACTACAATGAGATATCACCTCATACCTGTCAGAATGTCCATCATCAAAAAATCTACAAAGAATAAATGCTGGAGAGGGTGTGGAGAAAAGGCAACCCTCTTGCACTGTTGGTGGGAATGTAAATTGATACAGTCACTATGGCTAACAGTATGGAGGTTCCTTAAAAAACTAAAAATAGAGCTACCATACGACCCAGCAATCCCACTATTGGGCATATACCCTGAGAAAACCATAATTCAAAAAGAGTCATGTACCACAATGTTCACTGCAGCTCTATTTACAATAGCCAGGATATGGAAGCAACCTAAGTGTCCATCGACAGATGAATGGATAAAGAAAATGTGCCACATATATATAATGGAATATTACACAGCCATAAAAAGAAACGAAATTGAGTTATTTGTAGTGAGGTGGATGGACCTAGAGTCTGTCATACAGAGTGAAGTAAGTCAGAAAGAGAAAAACAAATACTGTATGCTAACACATATATATGTAATCTAAAAAAAAAAAAAGGATCTGAAGAACATAGGGGCAGGACAGGAATAAAGACACAGATGTAGAGAATGGACTTGAGGACACAGGGAAGGGTAAGGGTAAGCTGAAACGAAGTGAGAGACTGGCATATACATATATACACTACCAAATGTAAAACCGATAGCTTGTGGGAAGCAGCTGCATAGCACAGGGAGATCAGCTCGGTGCTTTGTGACCACCTAGAGGGGTGGGATAGGGAGGGTGGGAGGGAGACGCCAGAGGAAGGAGATATGGGGATAGATGTATATGTATAGCTGATTCACTTTGTTATAAAGCAGAAACGAACACACCATCGTAAAGCAATCATACTACAATAAAGATGTTAAAATAAATAAATAAGTAAAATAAAATAATGCAGTAAAAATTTCAGAACAAAGGGAAAACAAATATAGTAAAAAACAGTAAAAGTAGGAATGTGCCTGCTTGCACACAGTGAGGCATAAAATAAAACATTGGTGTTGGTGGTAACAGTCTGTACTAATTATGTTAGTCGTCATTGTTGCTGTCATTATCTCTGCCTGCGGGGTTCCAGTCATCCTTCAACTCCCAAGTAGAGACTAGCTCTACTAGATAGTAAACATAACGTAAAACCTCAAAAAGTAAAACAGTGTGGTACTGGTACACGAATAGACAGACCAAGAGAACAAAACAGAATGCATACGAGATTTAGTATATGATAAAGTTGCATATGTATGTGCATAAAGTTTATGATGAAGTTTAGTATATGATAAATATGCAAAATTTTGAAAACTTCAGATACAGATATATAAACTAAAGCAATGACACGTTAAGTAACTTGCCAAGTTCCCACAGCTAGTAAATTACACAACTGGGATTGAATGAAGCCATTCTGATTCCAGAGTCCATTTTATTTACCGCTAAACAATAATATTAAGTTTAAAAAGCAAAATTCAGACAAGTAAATATAATATGCTACCTTTGGGGTAAAAAGGAAGGGAGAAAGAGAAAAAATTATTTATGTTTGCTTGTGTATGCATTCAAAATTCTGGAAGGACATGAGAAACTAATAGCCATAGTTACATTTGGAGAGCATGGGGATGGGCAGAAGAGAAATGGGGGTTAGGAGAGGTATATATATTTATCAGTTTATTTTAAAATATATGCATATATATTTGAACTATATGAATGTATAACCTGATTCAAAATTAAAATACAAAAACAGAATGAAAATGCTCACCCTGGGCAAATCTTTTCAGACCCTTTTCCAAACACAGTAAGTCCACCCCTCTTCCATGTTACTCTATCACCTGTGCCTACATTTTTTTCTGACACACATCATGTTGCACTGCCCTCATTTATGCTCCACTTCCCTGCTCACCTAGCCCCCTCAAGCTCTGAGCTCTTCGAAGGCAAGTCTGTTTCTTTCATTCTTGTATCCCCAGCACATAGTGCAGCCCCTGATGTGTGGCAAGCATCCAGTACATGGGGAAGTGAGAGTGGGAAAAGAGAAGAAGGGGGGCAGGCAGACCAGCCAACTTTGTGGCATTAGCACTCTGGAAAGGGGAATCAACGGGGGCCTTCACGTAAAACTGGGAATTTGAAGAGGAAGTGAGGAGAGAGGAAAATACAGCAACCCTTGCAGAAAAGGTGTAGCCAACCCAACTAAGGCAAAGGGGTAAAAAGGGTACTTTGGGCCAGTGCTAATCAGGGGAGAATGAAGAAGGTGAACCCCAACTAAGGAAGAGATGAGAGCTGAGGCTGGCCCTGGAAGGGCAGGGAACAGAGAACAAGACAGAGACCCAGAAGCGAGTACTCTCAACCACAGGAGGTTCAGCTGAAGACTCCCTACCCCTCTGATAACTGAAAAGAGGGCAGAGGACACGTGAAAGATTGAGGAGACTGGAGGAGACTCTCAATTTGTATATGCCAGCCACACATTTGATCTGTTGCTTTCTGTTCATTTAAACTCTGCATATACTTACCTGAGGGTTGAAGAGAGATTCAGGGATTGAGTCATGGATGTATTCTCCCCAGTGGAATAAATCCCAGATTCCATAGGCAGGGGAACTGGCCCACTGCAGTCAGACCATTCCCACCCCTGCAAAACTGGGCTTCTGTGGATAACTGTGCATACCCTGATACTATGATCCACATAAATATTTCATTATTTGATTGTGTTAATCATCAAAACTGCACAGATTCAATAGTCTTTTTTTTTTTTTTTTTTTTCTGGCCACACCCCGTGGCTTGCGGGATCTTAGTTCCCCGACCAGGGACTGAACCCAGCCCTGGCAATGAAAGCGTCAAGTTCTAACCACTGGACCGCCAGGTAATTCCCAATAGTCCTTATTCTAGATATAGGCACTGGAAAAGGTAGAAGTGAAGTGAAACAATGTCTGCAATTTGCTTCAAAAAAATAACAAAATAATTTGTAAAATAAGAAGCTTGCACTGTCCAAACAGTAGCCTTTTAGGAAGAGAATGTGTGTTATGCTACGGATGCTTCCCCTTAAAAGGCAAACCAGTTAAATGAAAAAGTAAACTCCTTCCTAAGTACAGGAAATGTTCGCAGAAGAAATTTTATTTCATTGCTTCAGCCCTAACTGGTATTAGCAAATACTGCAAAGTAATGAAAGAGGTCATTAAGAAGGAACTAGAAACACCTTTCAATGTTATGGGGGGAAAAACCTTAACATCTTTATTGGAGTATAATTGCTTTACGATGGTGTGTTAGTTTCTGCTTTATAACAAAGTGAATCAGCTATACATATACATCTATCCCCATATCTCCTCCCTCTTACGTCTCCCTCCCACCCTCCCTATCCCACCCCTCTAGGTGGTCACAAAGCACTGAGCTGATCTCCCTGTGCTATGTAGCTACTTCCCACTAGCTATCTATTTTATGTTTGGTAGTGTATATATGTCCATGCCACTCTCTCACTTCGTCCCAGCTGACCCTTCGCCCTCCCCATGTCCTCAAGTCCATTCTATACATCTACATCTTTATTCCTGTCCTGCCCCTAGTTCTTCAGAACCTTTTTTTTTTTTAATTCCATGTACATGTGTTAGCATAACGGTATTTGTTTTTCTCTTTCTGACTTACTTCACTCTGTATGACAGACTCTAGGTCCATCCACCTCACTACAAACAACTCAATTTCCTTTCTTTTTATGGATGAGTAATATTCCATTGTATATATATGCCACATCTTCTTTATCCATTCATCTGTCGATGGACACTTAGGTTGCTTCCATGATCTGGCTATTGTAAATAGAGCCACAATGAATGTTGTGGTACATGACTCTTTTTGAATTATGAAAACCTGACATCTTAATTATATTCTGCCACCTAGTGACCAAGGAAATTTAACATACTTGCTTAGCCAGGCTCCAAGAGAAGAGAGAACCGACCTCCACCACCTGGAGGCCACAGCATGGTGTCCCACAAGCGTCTGGTGCACGGAATCCTCTCGGCTTGGGCTCACAGCTCCAGGAGACACTTGCAAATACGTCAACAGCCAAGGGTGCTGTTCAATCTGAGGCTGACAGACTTCACATAGAGCCCCAAGGTCCACCCTCTGCCATTCAACATGGTCCACTGGCCCCTTTGCTACCTCTTGACAGTTGCCAAAGGTTTCAAGGGAAAACAGCAGAAGACTGAAAAGGCCCGCTGAAACTGGCCATTTTCATCCTGAAGTTCTACCGTCAGGAAGAAGTGGAAATACTATTATCTCCTTCCCATGAATTGCATAACTTTTACTCACAAATCTCTGTGCTCATACAAGATGTGGGCACAAAAACTCCCGTTAATTCCGGAATGTAAATTGAAGGAGTGTATGTTTTTGTTTTTTTGCGGTACGCGGGCCTCTCACTGTTGTGGCCTCTCCCATTGCGGAGCACAGGTTCCGGACGCGCAGGCTCAGCGGCCATGGCTCACGGGCCCAGCCGCTCCGCGGAATGTGGGATCTTCCCGGACCGGGGCACGAAACCGCGTCCCCTGCATCGGCAGGCCGACTCCCAACCACTGCGCCACCAGGAAAGCCCAAGGAGTGTATGTTTTAAAAGGACATTCAGCACACGGCTGTGCACGCGGCTTCTGAGAAGCTTCTTGTCCAGCGAGCTCCGTCCCTCAGAAGAGCCGCCCCATAATGCACTGCATGGCAGGCAGCCGGGTGGGGGCGGGTCCAGGGCAGGAAGTAGAAGTGTGGCCCCTCTGGCTGGCTCTGGGACCATAGGGTGTCTGTGCAAGTAACAGAATCTCAATGTTTTCTCAGAGGTCTTCAGGTTCTGCTGCCATTCCATTGGCCGTCTCAGTCCATTTGCGGAAGACCATTGGTGTTAAAGCAGTAGCATTTAATAAGGAGCTTGATCCTGTACCGAAACTTTTCGTGGACAGGATTAGAGACTATAAATCTATGCAAGCAGCATCTGGAGGACCTTCTTGGCCCAGAGGATCAGCAAAAGCTGGAGAGGGAGCTTTTCTCAGCTTTAACATGTTTAAGGTAAAGTAGACACGAATATGTTCCCTAACTTCAAATCTGAAGATCTCAAATTTGAAAACATCAAAAAGCCCCAGTCCTGAAGAAATAACATAAAATTAATCTTGTTGTTTGTTATGTATGGATTCGTTGTACAACTAATTAGTATCAGACTAAACTTGTAAAAAAAAATAGTGCATCCAAAGTTATTCATCTTAGATTTATTTCTGTCCCCCATCTCACCCCCTCCAAAAGATTTAAAGGACTTAAAGTAAGAACATACATAATGAAATTTCAAATTATAAATTAAAGCAGAAACCAGAACACAAAAGGAGAAACATAGCTGAGATACAATTCCGTGGTAAGAATCATCTGGGGAGAATTTATTACCAAAATACTATTGATACTCCAAGACCTTGCTGCTCAAATTGTGGTCCCAAGACCAACAGCATCAGTGTCACCTGGGAGCTTTTCAGAAATGCAGAATCTCAGGCCCTACCCCAAATCTGTTGGATCAGAATCTGCCTTTTAACAGGATTCCCAGGTGTATGTATGTAAAGTTTGTGAAGCACTGATCTAGGGTCCCCCCATAAAGACTGAGATTCAGGAGACCTGGAGTAGAGTTTAGGCGCCTGTATGTTTTAAAGCACCCACAGCTGATTCTCATTAGGCTCATTAGGCAAGGTGGGAGTTATTGCTATAGGTGAATATCAAATATAGTTTTGAACTTCCTAGTATACAAAGTAAAATCAGAAAAAAGTAAGCATAATTAGTTCTTCAATGGGAAGCCAAGCATTTTAAGAGTTTTTCCTGTGAGACTTTAAGAATAAAGTACATAACCACCCAGTGGAAAATGTTCTCAATGTCTTCTTTTTGTACCTATTGTTGCAACAAACAGAATTTGGTTATGTCTTATAAATTAATAAATCTGAAGGTATAGTATCAAAATAAAGCCTCAGTGAAGGCAGTTCTAAAATGGGGCTAAGCTAGTAGTCTAAGTCAGAGGTCAGCAAACTTTGTGACCTGCCTTATAAATAGTTTTATTGGAGCACAGTCATCCTCATTCAATTTACATATTGTCTATGAATGCTTTTACACTATAATGGAGGAGATAAGCATTTGCAACAGAGACCATATGGTCCGCAAAGCCTAAAATATTTACTATCTGCCGTTTACAGAAAAAAGGTTGCCACGCTGTGCTCTATATGCTTACCCCGGGGAGAACACAGCTTTCAGTCTTCCCAAGAACATCACTTCTCCTAGGCGGCTTCTGATAGGAATTAGAGATTGTACAGTAATGAAAGCATAAGAATTCATTTTTTGGGTTGGTCATTGATAAACTGGCACTCAAAAAAAAAATTCCACACTTGTTATGTTTTCCAATTTCCATGGTATAAATCACTCCTCAACCTCAGCACTATTGACATTTTGGGCTAGATAATTCTTTGGGGTTGGGGGGTGTCTTGCATAGCAGGATGTTGAACAGCATCCCTGGCTTCTACCCACTAGATGTCAGTATCAACCCCCCAGCTGTGACAACAAAAAATGTCTCTAGAGATTGCCAAGTGTCCCCTAGGGGGCAAAATCACCCTCATTGAGAACCACTGGTGTAATTACTCCTGCTCTGATCAATTTCAAGCTACCAATTTGACATCACTGACCATGGATATGAGAAGAGATGTGTACAGTCTCACAAGCCAGTGAGAACCGTCTCCAGCATACAACTGCGTGAGAACATACTTGCACAGGTAGTAATGTCCTTGCCTTATTTAAAAAATTGAGGTACCTAGCCAGGATCTCTACCTGAATCAAAAGTTACCCCTTTCTGGGCTTCCCTGGTGGCGCAGTGGTTGAGAGTCTGCTTGCCGATGCAAGGGACGTGGGTTCGTGCCCCGGTCCGGGAGGATCCCACATGCCGCGGAGCGGCTGGGCCCGTGAGCCATGGCCGCTGAGCCTGCGCGTCCGGAGCCTGTGCTCCGCAACGGGAGAGGCCACAGCAGTGAAAGGCCCGCGTACTTCCCACAGAGATGGATCTACTGGCAAAATTATTTTTTTCTTCATAAAGTGGCCTGGATCCTGCCACACAAAGTTATGTCCCACAAAGCATGGTTGAGATTATTTTGAAAGAGAAAATATCAAAAGCAGATGTTAACTGTCACCCCAATGCTTATTTAAAACTCTCAATAATATATCAGTGAATCATGTGACTTCCTAGTGGATTTGGCTGAATGAATTAGCCCCAAGAAAACTGAAGGGCTGGACTCGTTATATGGACATGGGTCCAGTTTTATTGTGATTGTTGTTTTTGTTTTGTTATTTATTTAAATCGATTTTGGGAAATATCTGCTAATGGTAGTGACATTAGCTTTGGAATACCTTGCATCAAAAGCACTGACAATGGTTAATTATTCAGAACCAATTATTGAGGTCACTCTTTAGCCATGACATTAAAGCATATCATCAGCACCCAGGAAGGCACTTACCCTCCTGTTCTGGGAGGATAGGCATCCATATTTACCTACGGTTTGAGACTCATTAGGATATAAGACTATTCCTATCAATTCTGAATTCGTTAGGGGTATTAACATACAGATTTTGTAGAATCAGCCATAATGTAGTGTCTGTATTAAGTTCGTGATGCTTAGAGTGACAGACCAGTCGAAGTCAATAGTATTATCCTCGCCAGATTTCTGCACAATGATCAGTTACCACCTCTGCAATTTCGTTTCACCTTCCTAGCTGTGGCCTCCCTGGGTTCCCTGGATGATTAAAGAGACCAAGAGCAATTTGGCTCACAGAATCATAAGACTTTTGTCAACTTTGTGATAGCCCCTAGTATCATGTGATTGACGGTGTGACCGATCAGACACATCTCTAAATTCAAGATGCACGTGCACGCACACATATACACACACCACACACATTGAACCATCTACAAATTTGAATTTCACCTCCAGGCTGAAGCTACTACTTTTCAAGGGTCTTGTCTGATTGTTTCACCTTCTTGTGGGATCTTGGCCTCTTGTGACATATTGTTAACATCTGCTGACAAGCATCAAAAAGTATCCAGGTAGGGCTTCCCTGGTGGCGCAGTGGTTGGCAGTCCGCCTGCCGATCAGGGGACACGGGTTCGTGCCCCGGTCCGGGAGGATCCCACGTGCCGCGTAGCGGCTGGGCCCGTGGGCCGTGGCCGCTGAGCCTGCGCGTCCGGAGCCTGTGCTCCGCGGTGGGAGGGGCCACAGCGGTGAGAGGCCCGCGTACCGCAAAAAAAAAAAAAAAAAGTATCCAGGTAGATTTAGGTGCTCCCAACATCTTCGCCTCTAGATATTACTTAAGTATTTGTATCTTCTCCAATAGAGCGCAACAATAAATAAGATAAATGCCAAAATCTATAGATCAAGTTTGGGAAAACTGAAGAATCCCAACTTGAATTAGAAAATACAACTGCAAAACATTGAGAAATTCTAATTAGCATAAGGTGACCTTTTACAGTGATTTTACATACACACATAAGATGTAAGAACTATAAGTGCACTGTAGGTTAGGATATGATTGCAAATGCCCCTTAAGCTGGGTGAGTATAACTCACCTCAAATCCATTGGAAATATCCTTTGAATAGCTTATCTCTAACAAATAATGTAGTAAATATGCCTAAAGCCCATTTGCTCTGCATATAAAATTCTGTCCTGGAAACCCAAACAAGAATTTTCTTTAAAATGAGGCTAGCACAGGGGCTTCCCTGGTGGCGCAGTGGTTGAGAGTCCGCCTGCTGATGTAGGGGACACAGGTTCGTGCCCTGGTCTCGGAAGATCCCACATGCCGTGGAGCGGCTAGGCCCGTGAGCCATGGCCGCCGACCTGCACATCCGGAGCCTGTGCTCTGCAACGGGAGAGGTCACAACAGTGAGAGGCCCGCGTACCAAAAAAAAAAAAAAAAAAAATGAGGCTAGCACAAAGACTAAAGGAAAATACAAGAAACCACATAAGTAAAAATGGAATTTTGAGGACTAGAAGTTTTCCGTTTGTAAAAATCAAACGGCTTCTCTTTTGAGTGTACCTAGATTGAATTGTACTTGAGGAGTTAATGAAAAGTGTTTAATAAGGATCAGAGGCCACAAAGAATAACAGACTTTGAAAAAAATACAGCAAAATAAAACCTTTATCTAGAGCTTTAAAATGGATTTGAGAGGAGTAATTAGCAGACTCTACCAAAAATGTAGTGCAAGGTCTACAAAATCTGACGTAGTTGTGAGGAATAATTCTAGACATCAGTTGAGATCTTTACTTCCACTCTCCTCATAATTATGTTCATTATAGATTCTCAAGTCCAAAGTCAAAGTCTTACAGAATTTATAATACTCAATTTTTTGAATGATTGTATCAATCAGGAGAGGATAGGTTTTATGGAAATAACCCCAAAATTTCAGTGACTTAACATTTCTTTCTCACCCACGTGACCAAAAGTGGGTTGGTAGGAGGTCTCAGCCACCATAATCACTTAGATGGTAGAAGTTTCATCTCAACGTGTACTTCTACCATCTCCAGAGTAGCAGAAAGAGATCATGCAAATTGCACACAAGCTCTTGCAGATTCTGTCTAGAAATGTCCCATGTCACTTCCATTCCATTCATCAAAGCAAATCACATGGCTACATCCAATGTCAAGGGGAGTGATGAGTGAAAGGGGAACTGGAATAATGGTAAGCAGCCCTAATGACTACCACAGTGACAAGATGTATTTTAGCATATAAATGTCATGACTCTTTGAGTCACCTCCTACTACTTCCCCCTTCAGCTGTGTAGAATTCTGTGTTTGTATAAGGCAGACATAAAGACTTTAGATCCCATAAATCCTAATAAACCTTACCAGGAGAGCAATTCAAATTGGGCCCCAGTTAAATGTTCTAGGAAATCCAACACAAAATGGAGGGTATTACTCAGAATTCTTTGGGCTCCAAGAGATAGAAATCCAACTCAAACGAGCATGGGCAAAAACGTTAACCAAATTCAAAAAGAGCTAATGGCAGACTTCCCTGGTGGTCCAGTGGTTAAGACTCCACGCTTCCAGTGCAGAGGGTGCAGGTTCAATCCCTGGTGGGGGAATTAAGATCCCATATGCCGTGTGGTGCATACCAGGCCTCAAAGTGAGACTGGATTTGGGGACTTAAATACTGTTAGTCCTTCCTCGCTCTGTTTTTCATCTCTAATGCTCTCTGCTGTGTCAGCATCTCTTTCTCGAGCCAGCTTCTCCAAGCAGGGAGATGGAAGGGAAATATGACCCTAGGGAGCTCTAGGCTTACAACCAGAAAGGAACTGGGGGCTTCTCCTCACCAGCTCTACTTAGAAAGATCCTAGGGAAACCACTCAAGTTGTGCACAACCAAGTTTGTGATTTTCAAAAATTACTCTGGCTGCTAATTGGAGAATCGGCTGGACAGAAGCAAAAATTCAAGCACCACATGACCTTGCTGTCCAATTCCTTAATGAAATTCTCTTTTCCCTTGATATCTGTGTCACAGGAACATTATGGGTCTCTTGTAGAGGCTAAGAAGCCCTTTAGTTTCATTTCTGTTCTTATCACAGATCATCTCTTGGGTTTTTCATGAACTACAAACATTGGGGAGAGTAATCCAGCATATTACTATTCTGAGCCTGAGGCCGGACCTCAAATGGAAAATTTTCACAGACTGATCCTGGGGTATTTCTCCTTTCCCTACTTAAATCCTAACCTTATAGTTACAACGTGCTTCTCTGCTGAACCTGCTGTTACTAATTTGCTCAAAAACATCCACTGCTTCTTAACATTCATTTATTTAAATAAAAACTTCTCAGGTTCTCCACAATACTGCCTCAATTTACTTTTCCAAGCAGTTTTTTTTCCATTTTTACTACCCAAATATAGGTGAACTCCTTTTCACAGAATACAAAATATCAGATGTGTACAGAGGAAAATGTGTTAGCCCCCCTCTAGCCAGTTTGGCAGTGAAATGAAGCAGAACCCTATGGTCCTCTACCCCACCCGCCATGTCCTCTGCCTGCCTTTTGTCTGTAGAAAAACTTCAGTCAAAGAATAAATTTAATCAGAGAAATGAGAAAATGCAGAAACAAAGAAAAAGCAGTCAAACAGGACAAAATAATATTTTAGTCATTAAGCAAAGTCAAGGACCTTTAGTTCCTCCTCAAGGACTATAGATAATATCCTGAGCCATATTCTTTGAGCTGTTATATAGATACACAAACCCACACCATATGGAAGAAGTTAACTACATGATGACCAGACTGCAGCCATGACATAATCTGCTCCATCTTGCACAATTCCGAGAACTGGCCTCAGAGAAATAGGAACAAACCGACCCTGGAACTGAAGGTTAACTGTACTTAAAACAATCAAGATGATGTTGATCAGACCACCTCATGACTAACTGCAAGGTGATTGTCAGAACTGACTGTGCTGTTCTTCTTGTGGCCCCCTCCCTACGCCTGTGCACCCCTGAAACTCCCCTTTAAAAGCTCTTGCCCAATGACTGTCAGTGAGGAGTCGGCCTTTGGAGAAAAGTTTGCCCTCTTCCCCCTCCCCCGGTTGCTGAGCTCCGAAATAAAGCAAACTTTCCTTTCCACCAACCTCGCCTCGTATTGGCTTTCAAATGGCAAGCAGCCGACCGACTTTCGGTAACAGAGGGTGTTTTCCAATCTCCCTTCGATGCATTTATCCTATATATGTAAGAAAATATGGAAGTCTCGTTCTATAAATATAACAGGAATTATGTAATATGTATTGTTTGGCCAGTTGCCAAATACTCTAACACATATGCTATTATTACTTAACATATGCCTTACCTTTCCATTTCAATATGTATAGCTTCCTCGTTCTTTTTAAAGACAACTGGTACTCATAAGGTAGATACAGTATGGTAAAGGTCCACAATCCTTTAAATGCAGTTCCAGATTCCAAAACATTCTGAAAACTGAAAGTTTTTGGAAAGTTGGCAGCAAATTCATTTGGTGGTAAAACTTGACCTGAACCAACATGAAGCTTTTTAGAGTCTTTATGTATCTTACTTAATGAATATTCATAATTTTTATTGCAGAAATAATAATGTGTTTCATTAGGGCATGTTGCCCCAGACCCCACTAGTGATGTTGCATAATAAATAACAAATAGTTCTGACATATGAAACATCTACCCTAAGAGTTTCAAATAAATGATTGTGATCCTATAGTTTAGGGATTTGGGTCCGTGTGTGTGTATGTGTGTGTGTGTGTTTGCAGTTTCTTAAAAGAGTTTATGAACTATGTAAAACTTACTACTGCTGCTAATTAACATTTATTGCATGCTCATTATATTCCATACACTCTTCCAATGTTTTCCCTAAACTAATTAATGCAATCTTCACAACAATACTATAAAGTAAGTATTATTATGATCTCCATTTTACAGATAAGAAAAACTGAGTTGCAGAGAGGCTAAGTCATTTGTACAACTTCTACAGTTAGTAATTTAAGCAGCCAAAAATGAATCTAAACCAGTTTGGCCCCAGAATTTGTGCACTCAACCCCTTGTGCTATTTTGCCTTTATGCCCTCTGAGAATAACGTAGCAAACACTTAGCCAGATCTGAACATTTTGCCCCATTTGCTTGATGTCGTTTTTTAAAAATGAAGCATTACAAATATATTAGAAACCCTTGTATCCCTACCCAATCCCATTCTCCTTCCTTCCAGAGGTAACCACTGTCTTCAATTGGTGTTTATAATTGTATGCATGTTTTTATACTTTTATATAACATATGATATTGTTTTACATATTTTAAACTTTCCATATGGTAGGGAGGTGGATGTACCTGAAAAAAAAAAGGCTCATAGGGCTTCAAACTACTAATATTCTATTTCAAACCAGATAGTGACTGTATGTGTTCATTTCCTTGTCACTCTTTGAACTGCAAATGCATTTGCATTTGGAATTTTATATCTATAATGCTTTTAAATGTTTTTAATTAGCATTAATATTAATAATATTGTACTATTAAAAATTATACCCAGTTATTCAATCAAACACTAATCTAGTGTTGCTGGGAAGGTATTCTTTAGATGTGATTACCATCTATAATCGGTTGAGTTTACATAAAGGACATTATCCTGAATAATCTGGGTGAGTCTTACCCAATCAGTTAAAAAGATTTAAGAACAGAGCTGAGGTTTCCCTGAGAAAAAAAATAGATATTTCACCCATGGACTTCAGCATCAGTTCCTGTGCCAGAAGTCCAAGCCTGCCTTTCCTGACAGCCCGCCCTGCAAGTCTCAAACTTGCCTAGCAAGCCCCCTCAGTCATGTAAGCCAATATTCCTTGCAATAAAATTTTCTACACACTCATATCCTCCTGGACACATATCCTGCTATATATCCTACTGGTCTATTTCTCTGGTGGAACCATGACTGACACAGGACAGAAAAAATATTGGAAGATAATGGCCAAAAACTTCCCAAATTTGGTGAAAAACATTAAGTGACAGATCCAAGAATCTCAACAAAACCCAAGTAGGGTAAACAAAAAGAAAACCACACCTAACAGAGTTCAAAGCCAACGATACAGAAGCACCTTATCAACTCACATTGCTAGGACATACAGAAGAGAATCAGATTTGGAGTGCATTCTGAACTGTCCTGTCTGTAGGACTTGGAGTGGCAAGCCCACCTGGAGAGACTTGCAGAAGTCCTAAGGCACTGGTCTAATTTAAATAGTCTAAATCTCTAGAGGTAGTTAGATCCTGAGATAGGTTCAAGTCCTGAGAGTCGGTGGCAGGTGCTTCCCCCCACAAGGGAGGAGATTTAGATGTCAAAGGTTTAAATAAAGAAACATACCTTCGGATGAAATCAAGGCTAAGAACTGGTATTACATGTCAAGATACAATGCATTTTCTACTACTCTCCCCCAGAACTTTAACCTACCCATCCAATCACAGAGAAATCTGGACAACCTCTGCTCTCACCCAACACATGCCGCCTAAAACCTTACATTGTGGCAAAGAGTAGAGAAAGCATGCATACCCAGTGATCTACTAGTTCAGAAGAGAAAGGCAAAAAATGTGCTAAACCACCATGCTTAGTACCTTTGCCCAAGCTTACCAACCACATAGGTTACTCTCCCTCTCTCAGGAAGGATGAGAAAAGAAATAGAGAGAAATATTCTACCTTGGTTGTAGAGTAGAAATTTCTTCCCCTGTGTAGAAACATGGGGAGAAATAAATTGGTCTTTTCTCCCAACTAGATTATATATTTCTTAAAGTCAGAAAATTGACCTTATATAAACTTCTGTGTCTATCACAGTTCCAAGCAGAGAGCTGGACATATAATAGACAGCGAGCAAATATGTATCAACTTAACCATTCTATATTCAATGTGTGTGCATGTTTTGAAGACTAAACATAATTTTAATATATTCTAATTTTACCTATTATTTGAAGTGTGATCTACAACTTATAAAGCATTTACATATACATTATCTCATTAAGTCTTCACAGCAACCAGTATCATGAATGAGGAGAATGAGGCTCAGAGGGTGACACAATTTGCTTGAAGTCACACAGCTAATAAGAACCAAAGTCGAGACTCAAATCCACATGATCTCTGATGCAATTCTGCCTCCATCATACCGTTGCTATTTATTTGTTAAGCATCTTGATGTCCTTTAAGAAGAAAAGGATGTTGCCCATGAAGCCCAAGGCAGCAGCTGTATCCCCAGCTGTCAGAAATGCCTCCACCAGGTTTGGCAACAGCTGTCTCAGCTTGACATCTCACTGGGTTCCCGTCAGAGCCACACCTTGGGGAGTGACAAGTTTAATGAAGAAAAATTCAACCTTCCACCTGAACTCCTAGCTTTGCAAATGCAACTGACATCTGACAAGCCTGGAGGCCCTCACTGCAGGGAATGGGGTGACCCCAGCCTCTCAGCTCATAGATTATGTGTTTGGCAGCTTTCTCTGCAATTGGCTGGCAACATGTGTGCCCTCTCCAGATCTTACTTCCTCGTCCCAATGCTAATTTAGATGCAATTCAAACAAACATTTACTGAGTATTTCCTATATGCCAGGTACTGGGGATACATAAAAAGATGAGTAGCACACCATTCCTGCCTTGGGGGCACTCAAAGTGCTACAGAAGTGTCAGTAACTTTTCACGGCCAGCATTTCTATGGAGAAAATACCTCATTGCCGCATTTCTTTTGAAAGAGAAACTCTAATAAGACTGCTCAAAAAATTAGATACCATGTTGACTGTTTCCTTTGGCAAGAACAACAAATTCAGATGTCAGCAAGAATCTCAGAAGGGCAAGGGGGATTCAAGAATGATGGAAGGGGCACTTTGAAATTAGTGTTTGAGAACCAGAACCACATTTTTTTCATCTTATTAAAATAAGAGAGTGATCAGCATGAGACAAGGCTACTTTAGGGGAGCATGTGGTACATTAGGGGAGAAACAAGCAGGGCCATTTGTTTGGAGGACAGGGTACAGAAGGTGAGATTAGAAGGAGAGGGGTGAAGAGGCTTCAGTATCACACCAAAATACTTAGAATATATTCTGAATGGAGCCATAGAAGATTTCTAAGTTGGGATGGGGTTAGCACGATATGATTTAGAATAGCAATGCTAGCACTTAGAGAAACACACTGGTCAGAACTGGGCCAAAGAGAGAAATAAGGTATCTAGTTATGTGATGGGGCAATTATGGAAGGTCTAAACAGAGATGGGGAACCCAGAAGAAGAGGTGGAGAAGGAGAAGTTTTGAGAAGAAATCGCTGAGTTTGGTTTGTGAAGTACATACAACATCCAAGTGAAGACACTTAGTGGACAGACAGAAAGTACAGCCCAGAAACACAGAGCAGGCTCACAGATTAAGCCATGGGAGTGCAGAAGGTTACCCCCACCAGGAAGAGAGTGCAGCGAGAAGGAAAACAGGTGAAAGAGAGGACAAGCCCCTTGGGAATCCCAACATTTGAAAGCCAAGTCAGAAATCAAAAACAGGAACCCAAGACCAGACACAGGAGATACAAGGAGACCCAGGAGATAGATAGCAAGGGCAGAGAAGGAAGGGTGAGCCATAGCAGTGAATGTTACACAGAGGTCATAGAAGATTAGAACTGAGATGGGACCCCTGGATTCTCTCTGGAAATTGAAAGATCATTAGGTTTAGAAAATAAATAGGAGAGGAAGAGATGAAATAAGATTGGCAAAATGTCAATCATTGTTAAAGCTGGGTCATGAGTACCTGGGTGTTCATTATAATATCTCTACGTGTGTATATGTTTGAAAATTTTTCCTAATAAAAGATGGAAGATTTAAAAGATACATAAAAAGAATAAAATAAGATGTCATTATCAGCTTCTAAGAACTGGCTTTCAGTTGAATATTGAGTAGCAAATGAGAAACACAAAAGTGCAGCTGGTATCAAATGTCATATTTTGAGCTTTGCTGGCAATGTGATATAATGTTACGGAAGAGCTGGGCCTCGTGCCTATATCATTCACTCAGTGTCACTACAGGAAACAGATGACACTCAAAATAGGGTGGCTCCCCAAGGGCTTAATACAGGGAGTATTTATGGTGTAAGAGCAGGGTACAGGGAAAACTCGAGGAATACTGCAGTAACCCTGGTTCTAGTACCAGTAGGGTGTTGCCACCCTTCATCACACAATCTTGGTGGAAAGCAGCAGTTGGCATGTACTTCTCCCAGGCTGTGGGTTGACTGGAGATCAGCTGGCTCAGCTGGGAGCTCTGCCTCAAGCTGGTGTCCAGCTGGGCCGGGCTTTTCTGCAGATCAAGCTCTGGGCTGTTCCACATGGGTTCATTCTAGGGCCCAGACTGAGGAGGCAGCAGTGCGGAGGGGAAGGTCTTCTCATGGAGATGGCAGAGGCCCAAAAAAGGCACACAGAAACACAAGATGCTTCTAAAGGCCTGGGCTTGAAACTGGCATAAACAATTGGTTCCACTCACATTCCATTGACCAAAGCAAGTCACAGAGCCAAGCCCAGGGGCAGGGAGAAATACACCCCCTCTTTTACGAGAGTAACTGCAAAGTCACATCCTGGCAAAGAGCGTGGATACCAGGAGGGACAAAGATCATTTAATCAATCATTATATATAATTTAATCAATCATTTAATCAATCATATAGCTAGGGTTGATGAAGGGAGTACTTAGCGGAACTCAGAAAGAATCATGAGAAGAGGGCCCCCTTGGGAGAGGCTCCTACCTTCCATCAGAGAGAACCTGAGGAATCCCACAGGGAGGGCACCAGGGGAATAAACATCCTGACCTCCCCAGGTCTCCTGCCCAGGCTTCTCACCGCTGAACCAGCTGGAAGCCAGGAAGCAAAGGAGCCCTTCGATGGGCTCCAAACAGGCCCACCTCCCAGGGCAGGGAGGAGTGTGAGGAAGAGTGAGAGTGAGTCTGGAGGGACAAAAAGGGGATCTGTGCACAGCACTGGCCGCTTCTAAAAGAGGACACAGTGAAGGTCGTGGGGAGGCTAGTGGGAGACGCTCTGCACGTGAACAAAACCCTCATCTTCCCCCAGGACAGCCCAGGAAAATGAGGAATCTGGGGGCTCAGAAGTTGTAGGAGGTCCTCTGCCACCCTGCACTGCCACACTGGGCATCTGATCCAGGGGGATGAGCAGGCACAAAGCCCTAAGAGGTTTTCCCTCCCACAGACAGAGGCACAGCTGGAGGTGGAAATGGGCAATTAAGACTGATTGTCTGACTCAGCAAAATAATTAGGCTAGGACAGATAATGATAGCCAAGGGGAGGCAAGTTGCTGGTGGCAGGTGAGATCAGGCAATCAGTGTGGAGACTGATTCTTGAAAGGACCAGAGAAGAGGCTCTGTGTCCAAGGGCTCCAGGGAGACACCTCCCAAAAGGGCACCTTTTACTGGGGCTGACCCGCACTCCCCTGGTGGAACATAGAAAGCTCTGAATGTTTGTGCCGGTTATGTTTCTGGAGACAAATTAATGCTGAATGGAGCCAATGTAATAATAATAACAATTGACAGCCATTTTCTAAATACAATAGCTGTGTTATTTTATAAGTAAAGAATCCTTAGTATTGGGAGGGGGAATAAAATGAGTCCCTCAATCTAAGTTCTAGATGTTCTATGTCCAGAGTTTCAAATCAGGGCACACTTGCTTTATTAGACAAAACTTACTGCACAAAAAAATTGAAGTAGTGCCCCAAGCCAGCCCTAGAAAGGCAGGTTGTAGTAATTCAGAGCATGGACTCTGGAGCAAGCTGCCTGGATTCAAAGCCCAGCTCAGCTGCTTGCTCCAACTGTGAACCTGGACAAAGACAAGCTACCTGATTCTGTGTCTCAGTTTCTCCATCTGTGAAATGGAGGTGATAATCAGACAGCCTAGAGCTGTTGTGAACGTAATGAGTTTATAGATGTGAGCGCTTACTCAAGTGTTGGGCACGTAGTTTGTGCAATTGGACTATTAACTCTTTCTATTATTGGCACACTCAGGAACCATCCCCTGCCCCAGATCCCAACAGCATCCCTACCTTCTGCCACTCCACCCTGCGTCACAGGTGGGAGCCTGGGGTAGAGCTTTCCTGCTTCTAATGGGAGCCTAACTCTCACCTTGATTTCAGCCCAGCGCTGAGCCCCTCTGAGCTAGAAATGCACTCATCACCTAAGGCTGGAACCCAGGGGAAATTTCCTTTCTCCGTGAGAGCTCCGACCATTCCATACAGCTGCTGACTCAAGGTTGAGGAGAACAATTAGAGGACTGAGAAAGATTTACTAGCACTGTACTTTTGCAGGCTGGGATCTCTCCCCTCCCTGTCTCTCTCACTCATTCTTTCTCCTTCACCTTTCCCTCTATCCCTTCTCCCTCAGCTCCCTCTCTCTCCCTTTTTAAAACCTGCTTCCCTAATCCAATAAGACTAGGTCCTTATAAGAAGAGGAAGAGACATCAGGGGTGTGTGTGCACAGAGGTAATATTACCCAAAAACTGGATTCACCTTCTGGTGGGCGTTGAGCCAAAAGACACAACCAAAGGTCAGGAGAAGGAAGGATCTGTTACTACTTGCAGCCAGTAAGGAGAACATCGGGGATCTTTCCCAAAGAAATGTCTCCCACAATAGCAAATTTGGGGAAGTTTTAAGCTAAGGGTACATGCATATTCATGAAGGGGCTTGGGCGGTAGGCAGAGTCCAAGCTTTAGCTGACTGAGGTCACCAGAAAATGTCATCATCATCCCTTAGGTTCCAGTTATCTGGTGGTGAAGGCTTCAGGCTAATCTTCACCATTGGAAGGGAACTGGGAGTCTTTACAACTGATATATTACCTTTGCTATTAACTTCTCTTGCTTATTCCTGCATTCTTTTGTCTGCTTAAGATACTTAATTACTGAGATCTGTTCAAGGACAAGCATTGTGGCCAGGCTTAGATCACAAAGTGGCTTAGGCCAAAAATGGCTTCTCTTATGTCAAGAAAGCCACGCCTGGTTTTCTTTCTCCGGGAACCCCCTACGTTATCTGTTTACAGTTAGGCCAATGAGAAGGCGACCGTCTACAAGCCAGGAAGAAAGGTCTCAACAGAAACCAGAAACCAACACTGCTTGCAACTTTGTTTTGGACTTCCAGCCTCCAGGACTGTGAGAACATAGAATTATGTTGTTTGAGCCAAAACAACAACAAACAAACAAAAGTGAAAACGTGCTTTGTATTGGTTTTTGGTGTGTTTGGTCCTTGGTTGTCTGTGGATCTGTAGTTCCCAATACACGCAATTTTGTTTTTCCATTCAGTTACAGCACCTGGGATCTATTCCAGCTCTGTCACTAACCCACTGTATGATGTTCAGCAATAATAATAGCAAACATATATTATGCTTAATGGGTGTCATTCACTCTTCTAAGTGCTTTATGTATAAAATTAACTCATTAATTGTCAGGGCAACCCATGAGGTAGGGACTTTTTTATCTTCATCTGTGGTAAATTAGATTACTATCCACCAAATATTTTGGTTTCCCTCTCTGCAGGGCTCTGGCTTATAGCAGACTTAAATATCCCAGCCCTGCTGGACTAAGAGGTGACCATATACAGGATTTTCTTTGGTCAATCAAGTTAGGGCAGAAGTGCCATGTGTCATTTCCAGGAAGAAGCTTTGAAAGCCAGTGTGTGCTTTGTCCTGTTCTCTTTTCACTGTGGCATGATGACTGGCAGTGTCCCCAAATAGTGGCTGCTCTGTCAGCCTGGGTCTGAGGATGAAAGTGGCATGGAGCAGAGCCATAGCCGACTCATGAAGGACATGTAGTGAGAACAAGAAGGAACCATTTGTTGTTCTCGGTCATTGAGATTTTTTGGAGTCATTTGTTATTGCAGCACAACCTAGCCTATCCTGACTGACAATTTCCCATCTTCAGGTTAAGGAAACTGAAGCAATTAGAGTGAGTCTGGCGGTCTGGCTCCAGAGTCTGAGCTCCTAACCACTATTTTATATTACCTCCAGGAACCCCAATTCCTGATTTATGAGGTGGGGCAATCTGCACCCTAGTCGAAGACAATGAATGCTGTTTCAGTCTCATTCATTCCACTGGCTGCTTTCTTTTCAGCTTTAAACATGTTAGGCATGTGTATTTTACAGCTGATGCTGGTTAGGTTCAAGGGAACTGGGGAGTTCAGAGTTGCTACTGACGTTCCCATCAGGTTTATAACCAGAGATCCTCTCCATGTTCCCAGCTCAGGACACCCTGAAGGAGAGAATTCCCAAACCTCCACTTCTCCCTGCCAGGTTTTCTGCCAGGTGTTTTGTTTTGTTTTGTTTTTTGGGGGGGGGGATGATGATAATAATTGCTATCATTTATTAAGTATTTCTATGTTCTAACAACTATACAAATATGATTTCTAATTCTTAAAGCCATACCACAAAGCAGGTGTAATTCCCATTCTTCTTGAGGAGGAAACTGAAGCTCAGTAACACTAAATAAGGTGTCTAAGGTCACATATCTACTATGCTTTAGGCTCCTGATTCTACTTCAGAGCCATCTGACACTAAAGCCTGGCTTATTTCCTACAGGCTGCTTGTTGTAGCCAGCACTGCTCCAGCTGGCCTTCTGTTGCATTCTCCCATCATTTGTGACTTTGAAGGTATCGGAGTCTTTCAGTGTATTCTATGCTCAATAATATTTAAGATGCTTCTGGAGAAGGAAGTAGAGTGGCAGTGAGCTGAATGCTGACAAGTTCCTAGGAAAGCCTTAATGTCACAGAAAAACAGAGAGGCTTGAAAAACAAACTGTCTAAGCGCCTAGAGGTTTTGTATTTAAACAATAAGTGCTAAGGAGTCTTTGATTCAACGCTTCCTGAGAGCTCAACCAAACCTTAATAAAGCAAACCTCCAAGAGAGGCATCCCAATTAGCCCTATTTTCCAGATGATTAGTCCAGGACCCCTGTCCTATTCCTGTCCCTGGTGCTCATCTTGGAACAAAATTATCCCTATTGAGAAGCTATGCACCAAATACCACATGTACAAATAACTGCCTGATTTTTGCAACAGGGTTATGTGGAGCCATTGATCGTTACTGTGTTTCAATAAATATTTTTTTCCTGATAATGAGCCAATTTACAATCTAAAGCCAGACATTGTCAGGCCTGGGCTCTTTTAAAAAAAAAAAAGTATCATCATAATTATTATTATTTGGTATTGCCATCTGGGTGGCATTTTTAAAAAAATAAAAAGATTTCTTGTGTTTCTAGAAACTACTCCTTCCGGAATACTGTGTCCTCAAGACAACCCCTCACAGCATGGCCTCACAAATAGCGAGTCATTGGTGCAGGCTTCTCAAAACACTAACCCCCAAATTATAGTACCTTCTTCTTCACACAGCTGTCTTTTACAGGGCACCTGCACTATGCCAGGCCCAATGCCAGATGCTGTGAAGAATGCAGAGCTATACAAGGTATAGTCTTGCCCTTAGCACTCAACCTAAAAGGCATTAAATAAAAATTAGTACTATTATGTGATGTTAAAATTTGGAAGCCGTGTAGGGTATTTTACTTTCTAGAGTGAAATCCAGTTCTGTCCACTTTGCCAAGCCTCATTGTCTCCCCACAATCAAGGAAAGAGGTCTTGCTATGAATTGATCAGGTTTAATATTTTGTGGACCACAGTGCCAGGAAGTGGTGCTGTAAGAAGGAAATAAAGTATTAAGCCCCTCAGGGCTCTTTCTGGCCTCCCTTTGCAATCTTCTGTCTCCCTAGACTGGAGGCTACCTCCCCTGCGGGAAGGACCTTCTGTTTCCTGGAGTGAAACCAGAGTGGAGCCTATAGGGAAGCCACTAGGCCTATGTAGGCTGGCAAAAATGCTTTCCTGTTGTTTCCTACAGTTCCACAGGAGAGGACACTGGGGTATGATTGTTAAGAAAAATTATCCAAAACATGGTAAGTTTAAGAAAGTGCACCTGTCCTTTTAATGTCATACTGAATACTGTTTAACAGACCCATCCAACAATTATTTAATTTCTCATGAGAAGGTACCATTCTATGACATTGCTATTACTATTAATTAAGGCTCAGGTTCAGTGACATTGTAGTTGACTTGTAGATTTGTGGCTAGCAGAAATGCAAATGATTTCTGACTGGTAGCTACAATAACCCTAAAGGCTGTGGTTTTTGTTGCCCTGTAGGGCATTAAATCAGTTTTGTATGTAACCCAGTGATCTTATTCTGATGTTCCTTTTTAAAATTGCCTACAATTATCCTGTTCCTCAAATACTCTTTAAAACCAGTTTTACCATCTTACTTGTTCCCTCACTAATGAATAATTTAAATAAAATCTCTGATATGTATTTATTCCATATTTTTAAGAGTCATGTTTTCAACTTTTTAAATTAATATATAATTGATTTACAATATTATATTAGTTTTGGGTATACAAGAGTGACTAAAATTTTTATAGATTATACTCTATTTAAAATTATAAAATATTGGCTATATTCCTTGTGCTGTACAATATATCCTTGTAGCTTATTTATTTTATACATGGTAGTTTGTACCTCTTGAATCCCTACCCCTGTCTTGCTCCCTCCTCACTTCCCTCTCTCCATGGGCAACTACTAGTTTGTTCTCTATATCTGTGAGTCTGTTTTGTTATATTCATGCATTTGTTTAATTTTTTAGGTTCTACATATAAGTGATAACATACAGTATTTGTCCATCTCTGTTTGACTTATTTCACTAAGCATAATACCCTCTAGGTCCATCCATGTTGTCACAAATGGCAAGATTTTATTCCTTTTTATGGCTGAGTAGTATTTCATTGGATATATATACACTACATCTTCTTTTCCTATTCATCTGTTGATGGACACTTAGGTTGCTATTGTAAATAACATCGCTATGAACACTGGGGTGCATGTATCTTTTCAAATTAGTGTTTTCATTTTCTTCAGATATATACCAGGAGTGGAATTGCTGGATCATATGGTCATATGGTAGTTCTATTTTTAGTTTTTTGAGGAAACTCCATACTGTTTTCCATAGTGGCTGTACCAATTCATGTTTTCAACTTTTGAAATTTATAATTTGATAGAGGCCAAAGATCAGTCCAGTGATAGGGAGAATTCCTTTATCTGGCCTTATCCTCTGGCATTTATGTCCCTTGGCAACCTCAAAGGGGTATGGCTGTGGCAGGAAAGGATTCCAGCTCCTGGCCAAATACCACCCCGCCACCCCCAGGTCATAGAATCAAGACCACAAGCAATATATTGTAAAAACAAAACAAAACACATAAGGTTAAAATCAAATTATGTACAACAAAATTTAGATAATAACCTAAAACATAGAATAAATATTCATGAGTTCATATTGATATTAATAACGATTGAATAAATAAATGAATGGAGAGAAAAGACAAATCTCCTGTGCAGAATTCCAAATAAGTACGATATAAAAAGAGTCAATAAGGAGTAACTGTATAATGGAGAAACCTGGCAAACACTAACTGAGCCAGGTGATCTGGATTAACATCAACCGTGAGAGCATGCACCCTTGATATGATGTAATGAAAAGCCCGCTTTACCTCTGTGGTCTTCCTCTCCAAAACACGTAACCCCAGTCTAATCATGAGAAAACATCAGGTAACTCCCAGTTGAGACACATTCTATAAAATACCTGAACAGTACTCCTCAAAACTTTAAAGTTGATCAAAAACAAGAAAAGTCTGAGACACTGCCACAGCCAAGAGGATCTTAAGTAGACCTATTAAATGCACTGTGGTATCCTGGATGGGAACCCGAAACAGGTAAAAGGTGCTTAGGGAAAAACTGAGGAAATCTGAACAAACCATGGACTTTAGTTCATAATAGTGTATCAATACTGGTTTATTAATGTGACAAATGTATCATACGAATGGATGATACTGATCATAGGAAATTCTGGATGTGGGGTATATGGAAACTCTGTATTATCTTCACAGTGTTTCTGTAAATCTAAAACTATGCTAAAATTAAAAGTTTATTTAAAAATAAATCATAATACCACATACAGGTTTTTTTTTTAATCAAATTGAATCCCAATTCCCACAGCTTATAGACTGTGACCTTGGAAAAGTCATTTAACCTTTCAAGTCTCATCTATAAAAAGATAATACTATCTACCTCACAAGATTGTTGTGAGGCTGAAATGCAGAAGAACCTGGTTCCATCCACCTTGGCTTTAGGTTCTATTAAAATGCACTTGAATGAACCTGGAGCAGAAATGCACTATCATTGGCCTGGAAGCATATCGCCTCTGCACCTTCCTGAAACCCTCTTTAGCAATGCCAGGTGCAGGGCCCACTGAAACCAAGCAGGACCCTGTGGGGCTCCTGGGCATGGAAGCCTTTCAAAGAGTTGCTAATCAGGGAAGGGAGGGGATGCAGAGACAAAGGAGGAGCAGCCAAGAAACAACAGTGCAGCCTTGGGGCAGGGTCCTGGTTCCCCTTCAAGGGATGCACATAACAAGATCTTTGAGCTCTTTTTTTTTTTTTTAAATAAATTTATTTATTTATTTATGGCTGTGTTGGGTCTTCCTTGCGGTGGTGGGCTTCTCATTGCAGTGGCTTCTCTTTCTGCAGAGCACGGGCTCTAGACGCGCAGGCTTCAGTAGTTGTGGCACACAGGCTTAGTTGCTCCATGGCATGTGGGATCTTCCAAGACCAGGGCTGGAACCCCTGTCCCCTACTGGCAGACGGATTCTTAACCACTGTGCCACCAGGGAAGTCCCTCTTTGAGCTCTTTTACAGAACTAAACCCCCCCCCCCCAAGATGGAAGATGTTAGCATTCTTCATTCCAGAGAAGGTCACCATTTGATAACCTCCAGAAGCTCACCAGGAGACATCCTGACGCCACATTAAAGGAACCACAGAAACTCATCAGGAGCCCACCTGAAGCAGATTAAAGCAGTGCAGGCCCTGCACACACCCTGACCCTTATCAGCAACTCTGCTCTTGAACCATTGCTATAAAACTTGCCAAATCCTCCCAGGTTGGGACACACAGTTTTGAGGGGCACAAGCCCACTGTGTCTTCCTTTGACTGGCAAAACAATAAAGCTATTCTTTTCTATTTCACCCAAAACTCTGTCTCTGAGATTCAATTTGACACCGGTGCACAAAGGCCGAATTTTCGGCATCATCACCCAGCACAAAGCTGAATAAGTGAAACCTCAGCAATTCACAAAATACAGCTCTAGTGCCCTCCCAGTCTCTGAGTTTCTCGGTCTACTAAGAAGGTCAAAATGTGGTTGAGCTAGGCTGGCTTACAGAGAAGAGCAAAGCCTGGTGGGTTATGGGAGGAGAGGGCTGTCCTCACTTAGAATAAGCCTGAAGGGATTTGGAAGGTGATTAACTAGGGAGACAACCAAGCTTCTTCCTCCAGGAGCTTTTGTTTGGATGCAGGGTGGGAGGAGTGTCAAACAGCACACATGGGTCTGGAGTTCCAGGGAGCAGGCTGCTGCGTAAAGCTTGGGAGCTCCCAGGCATGCCTCTCTGGACCACAGACTGGGCAGGGGGAAGATGTGAATCTTTGATAAGCTGTCCCTTTTCCTTATCCTGTTATTATTAACATGTTATTGTGTGCATTAGGTTTCTCATTAGGGAACTTTGGAGGTGGTAGAACTGTTCAGCTGGATCTGCTTTACCCTCAAGAGAAGACTCCTGTGCTAGGCTGGCATCAATGTTTCCATGGTTATATTAATCAGGATTGGGACAACCAGATTCTTTCTCAGAAAGGGAAGTTGTACCTACACATGCCTGTTTTACCCGAGATCTACACCAGAGGGCAGTATGGGTGCTCTGTTCTGGAGAACACCTTTTTTCCATGGGCGCCCAGCTGAGTAATGGGTCTTATAGTATTTTCCTGAGTAATGAAAGAGGAAGGTAGGTGTATTCATTTTCTATTGCTGTGTAACAAATTAACCCAAACTCAGTAGCTTAAAGCAACACCCATTTGTTAGCTCACAGTTCTGTAGGTCAGAAATTGATTGCTTTCTCAATCATGGATCAGAGGCAACAGTGCAGTGGCTGGCTAGTAAGAGTGATCCAGGAAACTAGGCCATTTCCATTGGAGTCATAAACTTGGTTAGTGAACTCTCTCATGTTACAGCCACTTCAATCAAGGAAAAGAAAAGGACAGGATTCGTAGTGCTTGTGAAGAGCCTAAGAGAGCAGCTCAGTTGGGATTTTACTAGGTTTACAAACTCTCCTGGGTGTTCCTGAAATCTGACTTTAGATCAAAGTTTCATTTCCTGTGACCAGATAGTTGGGATTGTGTCCAATTTGTCAGCACACTGAATTTTTTCTAAGTCTCAAAAAGGAAAAAAACAAAACACTCCTGATTCTAGAACTTTCTTCTGTTGTCTAAACCTCCTTGAGGCTGCTTTTTAACTATTCTCTTTTCCAGGCTGAGAAATAATCCCCAAACAGAAAAATGCCAGGTATAAGAAAACATCCTTGGCATTCTTGCCTTTCATAATTAGAACAACCTAAATGTCCAATACTAAAGGAATGATCAGTTAAATTATGATCTGCAATGGAGAGAAATGAAATGCAATGGAATATTGTACAGACATTTAATGTTTATCTTGAAGGATGTATTGCAGCAAAGAAAAGCTTATGTAATGATAAGTGAAAACAAGCAAAACAGAAATTTTGTACTGTAATCTACTTATCAAATTGTGTGTCTATACCAGCATTAAACAGAGGGAAGGGCAAAGTTTGTGTGCCGGATGCACGGTGAGGCCAACAAACCAAAACATCAGAGTTTGGATCAGAGAAATGTTTATTGTAGGGCAAAGTAAGGAGAATGGGTGACTCATGCTCAAAACCCCCAAACTCCCCAGTCCTTTGGGGGTAAAAGATTTTATAGGCAAAATCTGGGTGAGGGCTGAAATGTGTGTGACTTTCTTCTGACTGGCTGGTGGTGAGGTAACACGGCGATGCTCCAGGAATCTTGTGCTCAACCTGAAGTTACCATCCTCCACCTGGCTGGGGGCCTTAGTTCTGCAGAAGAGCTCAAAGGTACGGTCATGTATATTCCTTGAGGAGAAACCAGGACCCTGCCTCAAGGCTGCACTATTGTTTCTTGACGGCTCCTCCCTTGTTTCTGTATTCCCTTCCTTCCAGGATTAACAACTGTTTGAAACTGCCCTTTGGAACTCAGGAAAGGTCAAGGAGGCTGAATGATGCCTATTTCCTACAAACAAGAAAACGGGGGACATGGAAAGGTTTTGTACCTGGGAGCCCCACAGAGTCCTGCTGGTTTCAGGATGCAGGGGAGTCAGGTCAAGGATAGAACCCTGAAGAACACTGCCATCTATGGCATATTCCAGGAAGGAGTGCCTTCAAAGGAGACAGAAAAAGTGAAGCAAAGAAACCATGAAAAAGAATGAACCAAGAGAGCTTGAGTTCACAGAAGCTAGGAGAAGAGGGCACATCCAACGTGTCAGGCATTTTATATCCATTACTCAGTCCTCACCCAAAGTGGAAGATCCCATTATAGCTCTTTTGCTATGAGCATACTTTGAGCAAAGTTTCAAGAGGAACTTAGCAAGTTGGACAACACCCCACTGTAAGGGCAAGATGGGATTTGAGCTGAGGTCTCTCCTTAAGCAAAGCCGATGCTCTCTGCTTTACAACAAGCTGCCTCCCTACCCTTTTAGAAATATCTCCTGTGTCCCCCATTTCTTTGATTACAGGAAACAGCTTTCATTCAGCCTCCATCACCTTCCCTGAGTTCCAATGGGCAGATTCAAGCAGTTGTTTATTAGGGAAGGCGGGGGAGGGATGCAAGACAAGGGAGAAGCAAACAGTCAAGAGAAACAATAGTGCAGCCTTGGAGCAAGGTCCTTGTTCCCCATCAACGGACACACACAAAGATATCTTTGAGCTGTTTTGCAGATACTAAAACCCCCTCCAGATGGGAGAAGTTAACGATGAATGATGGTATGCTGCCCACAAGCACATAGACCCCAGCCCAGTTGGAGCCTGAAGGTTGATGATGCTGACTCCTACTTACCTCACTACCAACCCATCAGAAGAATGCAAGCCTGTCACTGCCTTGACCTTTATCACCTACCTCCGACCCGGAGCCCTGTCTGTAAGACCTCTCCCTATTCCCCAGCGAGGGGGGCACAGTTCTTGAGGCACTAGCCTGCTATGTCCCCTCTTTGCCTGGCAAAGAATAAAGCTACTCTCTCTTTCTCCTCCAAAACTTTGTCTCCATATCACATTTTGGCATCGGTGTACAGAAAGCCAAGATTTTGGCATCAGTCATGGTTTAAGAGGGATCAGTCAGTTGTATTTTCTATTCTGTGTGCAATAGGTTTACACTTCTGATTCAAAGACCGAGGTAGGAGTAGAGGGTGAGTGAATGGACTCCCAGGCGATGGATTATTACGGGGATCGCAAACTCCATTGCCTACAGGACAGGTAAGGTAGAAGCAAAAGCCATGTGGCAAATGGGAGAATGTACACACTGTCTAGAGGAGGCAGGAATATGACCCACAGTTGTCAGATATTTCAGTTTCTTTAGAGGAGCCACAAATCTGTATTTTATCTTTTTCTGTGTAATTTTCCTTTTTTAAAAAAAATTATTTTATTTATTTATTTATTTTTGGCTGCGTTGGGTCTTCATTGCTGTGCGTGGGCTTTCTCTAATTGCGGTGAGCAGGGTCTACTCTTCATTGCGGTGCGCAGGCTTCTCATTGCGGTGGCTTCTCTTGTTGGGAGCACGGGCTCTAGAGCACAGGCTCAGTAGTTTTGGCACACCGGCTTAGTTGCTCATGGTATGCAGGATCTTCCCAGACCAGGGATCGAACCCATGTCCCCTGCATTGGCAGGTGGATTCTTAACCACTGTACCACCAGGGAAGTCCCAATTTTCCATTTTTAAATATTAGGAACTAAAAAAAAATTTTTTTTTTTGCGGTACGTGGGCCTCTCACTGTTGTGGCCTCTCCCGCTGCGGAGCACAGGCTCCGGACGCGCAGGCTCAGCGGCCATGGCTCACGGGCCAAGCGGCTCCGCGGCATGTGGGATCTTCCCGGACCGGGGCACGAACCCGTGTCCCCTGCATCGACAGGCGGACTCTCAACCACTGCGCCACCAGGGAAGCCCATAAAAACATTTTTAAACACTATGAAGACTAGATAAATCTGTGGAGTCAATTGGGCCCAGATTAAGACCACTGACTTAGTGCATCTGAAGGTAATTTGTCTCCAGGAACTACACCTTGAGTTGTGCTGATTCTATGCAGAGTCAATCGCTAGGCTACAGGAAATCCCTGAGCAGGCCTTGGGTGGGGGCATTTCTCTTCCCATCTTCCTTCCCCAGCTGGTCTCATTGGGCCCATCACTCAACTTTCCATGATGAATGCTTTGCTGGTTTCTGTTCCATGGAGTTTAAGGACCATGGAGGGTCTCTCGTCACAGCCCTTCTTTTCTAGGAAAATAGATGGCCAGCTCCCTGGAGTTGGGGATTTTTTATGCAATGACTTTCCTCTATGAGATTTATTGCAGCAGCTTTGTGAGAGATTTGTAGTAAGTAGTGTTCAGGCTGTAGGTCTTAAATCCTCAATGCCACAGTCATAACTCTCCAGGAAGGAAATGATAGAAGATCACAGTAGCTAATATTGCATTATGATGATACTGTCTCCGCAGAAATGATTGCCATCCTGCTGCTGCTGTCTTACTTAAGAAACGTGAGCTCTTCAAATGTGCTTTGAGATATCTATTCTGGGGGAGCCTTGTGAGATCCAGAAGTAAACCAGGGGAAGGAAGCAAACATTTGTTAAATGTCTGTCACTCCCTTTTTCACATATGGGAGACTGAGGCGCAAAGAAATGAAATAATTTTCCCAAGGTCTCTACCTGTAAAACCTCTCTGATTCCAAAGCAGATCTTGTCCACCATCCACACAGAACATATTTTTATGTATAAGAGGATGTCTAATGAATCAAAGTTGATAGGCATAAACGGTGAAATATTTTTTTATCATTTTTACCTCCATTTTTTCGCTTTTAGATTTAGTCTACAGTGTATGGGGAGTCCAGAGACAAACGATCTAGATGACATCATGAGGAAACAAATCAGACAAACCCAGACTGTGGAATAAAGGCAATCATCCCAGTCACTTCAAAAAGTCAATCTCATAGTGAAAAATGTCTGGGTACTCTTCTGGACTAAGAGAGACTGAAAGGCAAATTAACAAATGCAATATGTAAACTTAATTGGATGCTAGTTCCAAATGGAACTATATGAGATATATTGGGAACAACTGAGGAAATGTGAGTATGGACTAGATGGTAGATGATATTAGAGATTATTATTAGTTGTCTTAAGTGTGATATTGTATTGCGGTTATGGAGGAAAACAACCTTGTTCTTAGGTTCAGATATGTGCTGAAGTGTTTAGGAGTGAAGTGACATGATGTCTGCCCTTTAATTTCAAATGATTGAGAGAAAAATTATGTGTGTGTAAAATATTGTCAATTGCCGAAGCTAGGTAGTGAGTATGTAGGTATTCATTACACTATTCTTTTAACTTTTCTGTACATTTAAGTTTTTTCATAGTATTAAGTGAAAATATACAAATAAAAAAACTGGATTGGATTAAGCTGCCTCAGAATAATGGAGAGGGAGCTGCTCTGACAAGGGTAAAAGCAGTTTGAAATTCCTTTAGAAGATCAAAACTGTGGACAAACTTACATAGCTTAGATTATGTGTTCATGGGACTTCACTGGCGGTCCAGTGGTTAAGACTCCATGCTTCCACTGCAGGGGGCATAGGATCGATCCCCGGTCGAGGAAGGAAGATCCTGCATCCTGTGTGGTGCGGCCAAAAAATATATACGTGTGTGTTGCTTATAATAAATGTAAAGAATATTTTTTAAAGGATAGGTACATAATTGCAGCCATGTAAAAATATGTTTGCAGGTAGACAAGAATTAGAAATGTATCTGTTGGGTTAATGGAACTAGAGGTGATCTTTTTTTTTTTTTCGAAATTACTCTTGCTGTGTCACCTTTTCTATTAACATAATTAACGAAAATTAAGCCCACAGACCAAGATAGAGAAAAGTCATGGCTGTTTGCTATGGTGTGGGGTTACTGATGAATATTTTTCTTTTAAGAATCATACTTGAAGCCCTTTGTAAACGTGTATTCTGTATTTTTATAATTGGTAAATGCATTAGTTTACTGCATTACTAAAAACAAATCATTGTGGGAGCTCCAGCTCCATAATTCTAGCATGGTTAAGAAGATTTGGGGAAACTAACCATAAGTGAAAATTAAATAATTAAAAATGCAAAGCAGCTTCAGAAAGTTAGAAGTTTGGTTCATGAATGACTGAACAAACAGTTTCATCTATATTATAAGAACAACTGTCCATAAAACAGGGGTCAACAAACACAAGCTGGCCACCTGTCTTTGTAAATAAAGTTTTATTGGAACAAAGCCATGCTTATTCATTAATGTATTGTCTATGGCTACTTTAATGATGCAATGGCAAAGGTGAGTGGTTTCAACAGAAACAGTGTGGTGTGCAAAGCCTAAAATACCACTACCTGGTGCTTTATGAAAAAGTTTGCCAAGCCCTAGTCTAAAAGTATATATGTACTATATGAAAAAGGATTAAATAACAATATGGAAAAATAAAGCTGATTTATTATGGTGGAGGTATTATTGTGATTTTTATTCATATTTAATAATTTTAAATATTTGTTACAATGCAGTTTGTTCATTAAATAAATATTTTTAAGAAAAAATAATTGAATGAGACATTACTGTTTTTACAATGCATGAAATTGTGATAGGGAAGCAAATAGCAATACATATCACATAGTTATTAAAGTCTGACATGAAAATTCTAACCCTTAGAGTTGAGCCAAAGAAAATAATCAGAAATACAGGAGGAAATTACCAAGATAATTCTCACAAGATTGTTCATAATAATAAAATAGTGAAAATAATAGGGTAACTATTAAATAAATGATGGTGTCTACATGACGGAATATTACACACTCATAAAACATACTTTTTTTAAAGAATTTATTATTTCAAAATCAGAAAAAATAATATAATATTTTTAAAAAGTTGAGGTGCTATTCACTGATGATGGAAAATGTTCATGACAGTGACAATGAAGTAAAATAAATTATAGAACATTTAAAAATATCTATCAGGCTTCCCTGGTGGCACAGTGGTTGGGGGTCCACCTGCCAATGCAGGGAACGCGGGTTCGTGCCCTGGTCCGGGAAGATCCCACATGCTGCGGAGCGGCTTGGCCCGTGAGCCATGGCCGCTGGGCCTGCACGTCCGGAGCCTGTGCTCCGCAACGGGAGAGGCCACAGCAGTGAGAGGCCCGCGTACAAAAAAATATATATATATCTATCAACATTATCTATATACACTTATAGATATATAGAAAAATGTCTGAAAAGTATAAACTATACCATCAACAGTGATTTAGGAAGTGATAGGTGGGAGGATTTTTTTCTTCCTTCCTAATACAATTCTAGAGTATTTAATTTTTTTCTGAGCATGTATAACAAGAGAAGAAATTATATATGTATATACATCCATCTTTAAAAATAATACTTACTAAAAGTTTTTAAATGACCTAGTTAAATGTTATGGAAAGCTGAATACAAAATTACAGAGAAAATATGATCTCAAGTTTAGGAATAAAATGCAGACAAGAATAAAATGTACCAAGAAAATGTCAAAATATTAAGTGTTGCTTCTGGGTGAGGTATCGTGGATGATTCTTGCCTTATCTTTTTATACTTATCTCTTTCACCCCGATCTTTCTACAATGAACATATGTTACTTGGATAATCAGGAAAAAAATTGTAAAGTAAGAATTTGTTAAAATAACTTTTTAAAGGAAAAGAATACTATTATAGCTGTTACCAATCCATATCCCTAGACTCTTGAATCCCTTTTTTTCTCTGTGTCTCTGTCTCTGTCTCTGTCTCTGTCTCTCTCTCTCTCTCACACACACACACACACACGAACGGTGCGCACAGTAATTCCTGACAGTAGTAATGACTTCTATTATTAAACTCTACCCGGTCCTCCGTTTGTGTTTCACACTTCCTGGCCTCCTTCTCACACAATTCCCCAAAATCTTGTATGTCGCTTGAACACCACAGGTGAGACAGAAAGGAGGAGAAGGACACAAGCACTTAGGCAAGGCTCCTGACACTATGCAAAGGCTAAAATACCCAAGCCCTTACTGTGGCAAACAAGGCACACGTGACCTGCCTCCCCCCAACCACCTCCCCGCAAACTCACACTGCTCTGGTCTCATCCTTCACTCTCTCTGTCTCTCTTACATTTCCTTCAGGTTCCTTCTCAAATTTCATCTTACCAGGGACACCTGACTTTGGCCTTCACCAACTCCACTGACTTGGTTTCAGGTCTAATCAAATATGCTTTATGAAACCTGAATAAATTTATCATAAAAATGATAAACAACTGTGCAAGTCAGCTCCCAAGACGGCGTCCTGGTAGTCACACCTTTGGAAAGTCCCCTCCCACACTGAATAAGGCTGACCTGTGTGACCATTAGGACGCTGCAGACAGGAGAGGGGGGCTTCCAAGGCTAGTCATAAGAGACATTGAGACTTCTGTGTTACTCTCTTGGCTCACCTGCTCTGGAGGAAGCCAGCCACCATGCCATGAGGACATGCAAGGAGCCAGACAGGGAGACCCACATAGTGAGGACCTGAGACCTGCTGCCAACAGCCAGCATCAACATGCCTTTTGTGTGTGTAAGCCACCTTGGAAGCAAATTGTCCAGCCCCAGTCAAGCCCTCATATGACTGCAGTCCTGGCCAACATCTTGACTATAATTTCATGAATGACCTTGAGCCAGAGCTACCCAGCTAAGGTGCTCCTGATTTCCTGACCCACAGATACTATGAGGGATTAAAAAAAATCTTTATTGTTGTTTAATCCACTAAGTGTTGGGGGTAGTTTGTTACACAGAAATGATAATTAATACACTCACTAACCTAACTCTTAAGCTCTTTTAACCTATATGGCTCTAATTCCTTCAAGTAACCCCCCCACCCCACCCACCGACCTACATAAACCAACACAAACTCAGGCAAAGTAGACCACTGCCCCTGGAACTCATCCAAAGTACCATTCTACACTTCTGGTCCTCTCTTCCTTGATGTTCCTACTTCCCTGTGTCTCTAAAGCCCACCTGTCTCTACATCTCAGTGAATGACACCCACCTCAGGACTATTATCCTCTTACAGCAGGTTTGGGGCAGATTTCAGCCTCCACCCTCTCCCATAATTCTGTTACTCTCCACCCAGAACCTCAACCTAAAGTCTGGGGGTGGAGACATTTCTCATTTCTGCCCCCCACCCTTACCTCAGGATTCAGACAATTGAGGCTGGCCACACGTACCCAGCCCTGCCTGCGGAAGAGGATGGAACCATTTATGTAAGAAGCTTATCTGAATGAGGCTCCCTCAAACTGCTGGGTGGGTCAGATTTTGCAACCCAAAACACTGCTGTGAGAGATGACAGCCACATCTCCATGGAGAAATAATTTCCAGGGGCTTCCCTCGTGGTGCAGTGGTTAAGAATCGCCTACCAACGCAGGGGACAGGGGTTCGAGCCCTGGTCCGGGAAGATCCCACATGCCGCAGAGCAACGAAGCTCATGTGCCACAACTACTGAGCCCACGGGCCACAACTACTGAAGCCCGCATGCCTAGAGCCCATGCTCTGCAACAAGAGAAGCCACCGCAATGAGAAGCCCGCACACTGCAGCAAAGAATATCCCCCGCTCACCTCAACTAGAGAAAGCCTGCACGCCGCAACAAAGACCCAATACAGCCAAAAATAAAATAAATAAATTTATTAAAAATAATCATCATCATCATCTCCAGGCCAAGAGGGTCAGTCTTTCCCACTTGCCCTGTTTCATCACTAGTGCTCTTTAGTTCTCTCTTAGCACCTTTCTGCCTCTATCAACAAGCTCAAGTTTCATCAAGAAACAATCTCAGGATGTATAGTACGAACCCCTAATTCTAAGACACAGCATGTGTGTATATCTGTATGTATGATGTGTACGTGTGTCTGTATGTATGGGTCATGTATCTGTATATCTCTGTGTGTGTATACTGTATGCGTGCTGTGTGTTTTGTGTGTGTCTATACACATGTGTGTATCTGTATGTGTGTATATCTGCGTGTGTGCTTTGTGTGTACATGCTGTGTTTGTATGTTAAGTGTGTGTGTTCTTCGTATCTGTATTATGTTTTGTGTGTGTACCTCTCTGTTGTGTGCATGTATGTATGTATGATAGGTGTATGTGCTTGTGCACACATCCAGCTTCACCAGCTTGGGATTCATACAACTTCCTTCCACAGAACACCTAAAATACAACAGAGGCTTGCTTTTGATAAGTGTACCATAGTTGTGTAAGATGTTGGCATTAGGTGAAGCTGGATAAAGGGTATGCAGGATATAGAGGAACGCTTCTGTAAATCTAAAATGTTTAGAAGCTATTGCCTGGATTAGCAGGAAATTTAATCTTCCCCTCTTCCTTAGGTCTAAAACTTCCCAGGGGCACTTATCTTTTGTCCAATGCACCGACCTGGTTGTGACATCCTCACCAGTGGAGTAGAGTCAGGCATGATGTGTACACAACCACAGCCCAGACCAACAACTCTCTAGCTTGCCAAATTGTCATTCCTATTTGCTACGCCTGCAAGAGTGATCACCAACCATCTAGATTCCCTTCTAGACTTGTATACTAAAACATTTAAAAGACAAAAATAGGGACTTCCCTGGTGGTCCAGTGGTTAAGAATCTGCCTTCCAATACAGGGGACATGGGTTCCATCCCTGGTTGGGGAACTAAGATTCCACATGCCGTGGGGCAACTAAGCCTGTGTGCTGCAATGAAGAGCCCACGTGCCACAATGAAAGATGCCACAACTAAGACCCGATGCAGCCAAAAATAAATAAATATATTTTCTTTAAAAAGATAAAAATAGGGCTTCCTGGTGGCGCAGTGGTTGGGAGTCTGCCTGCCGATGCAGGGGACACAGGTTCGTGCCCCGGTCTGGGAAGATCCCACATGCCGCGGAGCGGCTGGGCCCATGAGCCATGGCCACTGGGCCCGCGCGTCCAGAGCCTGTGCTCCGCAGCGGGAGAGGCCACAACAGTGAGAGGCCCGCGTACTGCAAAAAAAAAAAAAAAAAAAAAGATAAAAAAAAAATTCTTAGAAAAAGACAAAGGAAGGAAGCACAAATTGAAGGGCAAGAGGCTAATTTAGGGCAGAACTGCATTTTTAAGGGACCAGGGGAGAAAATGGGTCTTTTGCCTGACTTTGTCCAAATCTAGGCTGGGTAAAGGTGAGGGCCCAGAGGAGCAGCAGAAAGCTGCTTGCTTAGTGGACTTGGGCCTTAGCTATTCAAATCCTCCCTAAAGCTGTGTGTGTTGCCATGGGCTCAACATTTTACAGATGGCTATTTGGGGGTTAAATATTCTTCCTCCTACCCCCGCCCCACAAGTCAATTAAGATTTCTTCAGAGAACAGTGGGTCTGCCCTGCCCTGCTAGGCTGGAAACACAGTGCTCAGCTCCTGGGAGGAATGTGGTCCGTCTTTGCTCTCAGCTCACTAAGCAACCTGTTGAGGAGCTTATAATTACCAGAACTGTGTGCTGCACAATGAATGCTCTTGGGGATTTTAATGATCGAAGTGAATGAACATGCTTCAACGTTTGGAAAGGTGCTTGAGAAGAATAATTGCTTTAAAGTGTTTCATAAATTGTTGCTAGGAAACCATATCAAGATGGGCCTTTTCACTTACAAGTTGAAGTTCAACTGGCAGGAAATTCTTCCATTCAATATACAGGTAAGCAAACAGAACAATACAAAAAAGAAAGAAAGACAGATCTACTAGCTGTCAGAGAAAATCTTTCACCTGAAACAAAATGGAGAACAAGAGGCAGGACAATGTTGATGGCAGTGACGGACTTGCATCTCAGCTCATACCAGTTATATGATCTTGGGCAATTCTTTTTTTTTTTTTTTGGCCTTGCTGCGGGGCTTGCAGGATTTTAGTTCCCTGACCAGGGATCAAACCTGGGGCCCCCGGGAGTGAGAAAACTCAGTCCTAACCACTGGACCGCCAGGGAATTCCCTTGGAAAATTCTCTTAATGATTTATTCTCAGTTTCATCAACTGGAAAATGGGGCTATCGATAACTAAAAGGACTGGAGATAAGGAACATATGAAGCCACTCAGCACAGAATTCTCCATATTTTATTTATTTATTTGTACTCACTTGTTCCAAAAGATTTTAAGGTAGCTTACACATTTATTCCCTGTCTTCGTTTCTGTTCCCCCAAAAGCAGCCCTTTACACAAGAAATTGGGAAGAGATGGCTTATTTGGGAAGTAATCCCAGGAAGTTCAAGTGAAACAGTGAAGAATGTAAGACTGGACAGGGAGAAAAGTCAGTAAAAGGTGCACCAATGAGCAGGAAAGCCCCTATGGATCGCTGTGGCTGGGAACCCCCTGAAGGACCATGTAGAACGCATCTCAAAATTCTCCCGCTAAGGGCTAGGGGAAGTCGAGGTATTTATCCATTGACTTTCATCTTTCAGTGGTTGAGGGCTGCTCCCGGGAGCTTTAAATAACCAGCACCCCCCGCAATGCCCTGAGCAGTCTGGTAATTTCTGGTGGAACGAGAAAAAACCTTCAGGCAGAGAAGCTGGGAGCTGCAGGCACGTGAGGTAGGAACCAGTCAGTTCCTAGAACAATCCCCTTCCAGCTGCCTATGAACTCAGAGGTGGGCCAGTGGGGTGGAGCATCGACAGAATCTGCTACACTTAGGGTTCAACAAGGTAAGGTTAACTGATGAAGAAACTGCCGTAAAATAAAAACAGATACTCTGTAAATGTTGCTAAATCTAGCGAAAGTTTATTTTGCAGAAAGGCTGGCTGTGACAACTGATAACACTTTTTTCTTTTTTCTAGACACAAAATAGCCTGGAACTTGGGCAAGGGTTCCATATTCATGTGGGCAATAAATGGTTGAGCAAATCCTTTATATACGGCATTCCTTTGTTGACCAAGGTCTAGGGGATCTGGAACATTCTTATGGGGTTCAACTATGGCTGGACTTCAGGCTTCAAACATTAAATTTGAACTTTAGGCACCAAGTTATATTTGGAAATTATATTCCTACTCTGCATGGGTCAGGAAGAAAGTACTGCAATTACTTCCCTACCTCCAGCAGTCCATCCCCTGACTGACAGCGGTTTGCCATCCAGATCATTAGCAAGTCAAGCAGCGCTCAAATTTGGCACTCCCTAACCTGGAAGAACAAAAGAAGTTCAATGTCATCCTCCGAAGTTTTCTCAGCATGTTTTTTCCCCACCCAGACCTGAGAATATCTTCAGCAGCACCATGATGTCCCGCAGAAATGGAAAGCCATGTTGGCAGCATTGACAGAAAGCAAGGGGATAAGGCAGGGCAATGCCCCAGGTGGAGACAGAAAGGCTGGCAATCCCCTCCCCCAGACCCCCAACGTCCAGGTCCATTGCCAGGAAGCAGCAAGATGAGATACGGAAAGGAAAGAAGGAAGGAAGTCAAGAAGGAGGGAAGGGGCTTCCCTGGTGGCGCAGTGGTTAAGAATCTGCCCGCCAATGCAGAGGACACGGGTTCGAGCCCTGGTCTGGGAAGATCCCACATGCCGCGGAGTAACTAAGCCCGTGAGCCACAACTACTGAGTCTGCGCGTGTAGAGCCTGTGCTCCACAACAAGAGAAGCCACGACAATGAGAAGCCCGCGCACCGCGATGAAGAGTGGCCCCCGCTTGCCGCAACTAGAGAAAGCCTGCACACAGAAACAAAGACCCAACACAGCCAAAAATAAATAAATTAATTAATTTAAAAAAAAAAAAAAGAAGGAGGGAAAAACAAGCAGGAGAGAGACAACCAGACATTATATGCCTCCTGGTGGAAGAATACAACCCCACTTACAAAGTAGTCTGGCTAAAAAAATTGAGCCTGGGTTTGATCAAGACCCTAGTTTTAACCACCAATGTACAAGAAAGGCATAAGATGGAGCAACATGGTAAATGCCACCACAGGGATGAATGCAAAATCCAGACTGTGAGAAACTCTATAGAACAAACAACCAGGTTTCAACAAATAAAGAGAAACCTATAGATTAAAAGAAACTTGAAAGGTATACAGGTGACCCTTGACCAATGTGAGAGTTACAGGTTAGAGGCGCTGACCCTTACAGAGTCAAAAATCCGCAGTCGGCTCTGCTTGTACGTGTTTCTTCTGTATCTGCTGCTCTCCATCTGCAGATTCAACAAACCTAGGATTATGTAGCATTATAGTACTTACTATTGAAAATATCTGCCTAAAAGTGGCCCTGCATACTTCAACTGTAGGGTCAACTGTATTAATTAATTGCCATGTGCAAATTATATTTAAATAATAAGGATGATTTTAATCTTCATTCAAACAATTTTAAAAGTTATGAGGTTATGAGAAAGGAAATTTGAATATTGACTGAATATTATATTATGAATAATATTATATTGTTGATTAAGTCATGTAATAATGGTATTTTAAAATTTTAAAACTTCTCATCTTTTAAAGATACATAATCAAACATTAATGATGAAATTATATAAGGTCTGGAATATTCTTTAAAAATATTGAGAGGATATGTATAAAATAGATAACATAAGAACCTGCTGTATAAAAAATAAATAAATAAAATTAAATTTTTTAAAAAAATTGAGAGGGATTGAGAGTGGATGGGCGGGCTTGGTCATGAGTTGATGATGGACACCTGGGGATTTTAAGCTATTTTTGTCTACTTCTGGGTATGTTTGAGATTCTCCACAATAAAATGGTAAAAATATAAAACAAAACAACAACAAAACCCAGCAGGGAAGTAGGGTTCCTTCAGGCATGACCACTTTGGCAGGAAGTGTATTTTAGATCTGGGCATGTGTTCTGCTTGTGAGGAAGCTTTGGTTTTTCATCTCGGAAAAGGATCAGGGTGAGGTCCAGAGTGAAGGGATGATGCAACGTCTCAGACTGACCCGTGATCTTAGGAGATCCAGGTGATTTAGGGGACCCAGCCCCCTGCCAGGTGGCCTTCTGAGGAGACCTTCCTGGGGTTTTTCATTAAAATAAGTTTTCTACCCCAGACATGTGAGAGTGTCAGGAGTTACTCCTGCAGGCCTGACTACATTCTTTGTTTTTTTTTGTCATGCTGGGCAGCTTGTGGGATCTCAGTTCCCCGAGCAGGGACTGAACATGGGCCACAGCAGTGAAAGCCCGGGATCCTGAGCACTAGTCCACCAGGGAACTCCCCTGACTACGTTCTTGATTATGAGTGTAAAGAGGAACTCATAAAAAAATTTAGAGCCATTTAAGTTTCATCACAGTAGCACTACAGAATGAAGCTAAAAAAATTCCCAAGAAACTAATATAATAATAACCAAAATAATAATGGCAGCTAGCATTGATTGAAAGCTGACTTCAGGCTAGGCACTAAGCTAAACCCATTACGTGTATCGTTTATCACGACATAGCTCTGATGACTCTCTTCATTTCACAGGTAAAGAAAGTGAGACAGAGAGATTATGTAACTCACCCAAGTTTGCATAGCTGAGATGCAGCTGAGCCAGAATTCAAACCTGCTATATTAGTTTGCTCGAGCTGCCATAACAAAGTGTCACAGACTCAGTGACTTAAACAACAGAAATTAATTTTCTCACAGTTCTGGAGGCTAGAAGTCTGAAAGCAAGGTGTCAGCAGCATTGATTCTTTCCAAGGGCCATGAGGGGAGGGTCTGTTCCAGGCTTCTCTCCTTTCCAGGTAAAGCCTTTTTGATCTTGGAGAACCTCATCTCCTGTCTCAGTCCCCCTGACTCTCAGGCCTCTGCCCTTTGCACAGGCCAACCTCTCTGCCTGGAAGACCTTTCCTCACACATCTGCCTAACTCCTATTTACCTTCCAAAGCTGACAGCAAGAACCACCTCCTTGTGGAAGGCTTCCCTACCCTGCCAGATTCTTCTGAGCTTCCTAATGCTGTAGTTTTGCTACTGGACCTAAAGGTCTCTCATCTGGAGAAAGTGGGCCGTGTCTCCATCCCTGTAGAATCTCTAACACTGGGCCTGGCATATCACCGTGCTGAGGAAATGTTTGACCATTTGATCCTCAGCCACACTCAAATCCCACAGCACCAGCAGACCTCTGAGTGGTGATTATTTGCCTGGATTTTGAAAAATCTCTGTGGCCTTGACCCCTAGACTTTATAAGTCGTTGATTGCTATTGTCTAATCATCCTCTGACTTGTGGCTGCCCAAGCCCTGGGCACCATGCCCATTTCTCCAAGCCCACTCATGCCCTCAGCCTGTCATGTTACAGTATGATAGAATAATCCTTTTACCTGCTTCTACCCATTGCTCCTTCTCTATCACCATGGGGAAGTGTAGGACAGTGTATGTGTATGCTCGTGTGTGTGTGTGTGTGTGTGTGTGTCTGTGAGTGAGAGAGAGAGAGCCAGACAGAGAGAACCAGACTGGCTTAAGCAAAAAAAAGGAATACCTGGGTTTATGAAACTAAAAAACCCAGAGGCAGTGTTCAGCATCAGTCCAGACGCCAAACTCAACCTCTTCACCAATCTCCACAAGATAATCACACATGCTAAACATCTCATTCGTTTAGCATATTTGACCCAAGATCTGTGTATCCCCACAAAGGGTTCCATCATGCAGCAGACACCTCTACTGTTGCATTGTGGCTGCACACTCCTCCCTCCACCTCCCTGGCCTCCCCCTTCTCTGCCCTACCTGTTCTCTGCCCTCTCTTAGGAGCAACACAATCCGTCTCCTTGTGTCATGCAAAGCAGTTTAGCAGACATCTTTCCTTGATGGACAAGGCCCTTGGGACTTCACCTTCCACCCCGAATGTCATTGCAAAGTATTTCTTCTAATCAAACAGAGAGCTCTCCCTAAGAGGGTTCTGGTGACCAACATTTTCTCTACCTCATTACTCACCAGTCCTCACAGTTTTGCCATTGGCTATGGATAAAGCTTGTATCTCAGGCCCCAAACCAGAAGAGTGCATGATTTATGGAGCAGAGGGCTTACTTATAGGAAAGCATCCCTTGGGCAGGGAGCCTGTCCAATTTATCCCAATGAGTCACCACAGAGCCCAGAACACGCAGATGGATATCTGATACTGTTTGTGGAATGGAGAGTAGTTTGAGTGATTCACCAGCAGCTCTTTTGAGGCAGGGAAAAGATGATTCACAGCGCTTGGAGAAAAGCAGGGCCTGGGAGGGCCAGAGGCCGGGCAAGATGTACACAGAGGGAGTCATTTCCATTCCCTCCCTTGGGTAGAAGGTGATTTCCTGAACCTAAAATAATGTGTCCATTTCTCCGCATTTGGTGCCTTCTGTAACTACATATTTCCTCTATACCCTTGTTGTTTATTTCGTTATCTGTATTATAATTATATATATCCTTGTTTTTTATTTCATTTGTTTTGGGAATATAAACCCATGAGAACTATTTTAGGAGAAAATCAAAATGTTCTGAACTGACCCAAACTAATTTGGCCAGTCAGCAACTGCCAGGCTCTTGGGGTAAATGTCAGTAGCTCCAGTGCTCACAGGTGGGTTGAGGCATATATCCTCTACCTTACAACTTCCACACCAGGTGAGGACTCAGACCTAATTCTGCCAAAACTGCAAATGTTTTACTCACCAGCAGGTACAAGAGCAGTCCTGTGACTGGTTCTTGAGGCTTTGGGGATCCGTTTACCACAAGCAGCAGGCACTACAGGCAATGCAACCGCAATCACTTCTCAGGTGGAGTCTGTCCCCTGAGCTTGCTGGAGCTGTCTACTCAGCCATGCAAGAGCAGTGGGGCTTCTATTTCCTAGTCAACCAAATGCCTTGTTCCAGCACTCATTTTACCTGTTCAAAAATATTTCTAACATTCCTTATAGGAATTAAAAACCAAGTGAGATTTTGATAAGGATATTGGAAGTGTTCCGTAGCCATCTCTGGGGTGTTAATTCCTGGTAAGAGAACTTCAAAAGCTAACCGCCTGTCCCAAGGGTATATATCAGAGTTCATTTGTGCACATATGTATTACAACGTGTGTAAAAAGTATTTGTAGAGTAAAAGTGACCATGCAGAAGATAACATTAAAAAATAGTGTCTATTCCATGATGGGACAGGAGTTGTAGAGTTATAAGGAGAATGTAAAAGGCCCCTTTTGGTAGGGGCAGTAGCAGGAATCCGAGTGGGAGGACCTCAGGGAAAGGGGAAGATGCACAGATGGGCCTGGAACCTGGCTGAAGGTCGGTGGATGATCTAGAATTTTCCTCTGTTTAAACATTAAATGACTTGTGTCTTTTTTTCATGTTGGAGGCTGTTCCATCCTCCCTAAACTTGAAAGAACTAATTTCAGCCCTCCTTTTACAACTCCCCTTTTTAGAAGGGGCAGTTTATTCTCCTGCTGTCAGCACAAATGTAAAAATTAGAAACACATCTGATTGCACCTGTAGTTACTCACTTGCAGCCACAATTAGCCATAAGCAGGCTCCAAAAATGGCAAAAGCAGTTGAAGCATGCCTGCGATTAAGTAACTGTGGGCATCACTAGTTGCATCTTTACTCACATGAGTAACTTTCATGTTCTCCATGGCTACCTTCTGATACTAAATTATCCACCCAACAAGGGAGCCCTTGGGCTGAAATCTGACCACACCCCCTCCCATTTTGTGAAAATTGTGTGCTTTTTTTCTAATTAATTCATACAAGTGAATGGGGAATGTTTGCAAATACACACTATTCATGTCAAACCAAAAAGAAATGGTCATCCTGGGTCCTACGTGTATCTGTTCATCATTTTTTTTTCCGTTTGACAGACAACAAAGCCAAACTAGCTTTTTTTTTTCCCTGGAAGAATAACTCACTAGTGGTATCTAGGTGACAATGCAATCATTTATTTGAATATTCTGTCCAATAAAGAAGGTTTATTTTATGCCATAGTTACCATTTCCCAACTTGAATATCTGCTACAAATTTTCAGTTGGAGAGCCTTACTGTTTGTTTGAATGGAAATGATTAGATCTTTTTTCCCAGAGGGTTTTAATCTGAAAGGGAAATGGGCCCAGACCTAGGAAGAGAGTTCCTGCTTGGAGAATGATGATCTGTGGAAATGTCATTGAGAAATGTATTCTTAATGAATCACCAGCTTGAGAATGAAATATCATGTTCTTCAAACTCCCAAGAAACGTATAATCACATACTAGATCAGAGCAGGGTAGAGAAATGCATGTTTTAATTTATATTTATTTATATAATTTCAAAATGCTTGCTATAACAACAGATTAATCATCCCTTACTAAGTAGCATGTTTCAGATTTACCCATCCCAGAGGTAAGGGGCTAGGACCTATTCATCCCATCTAAGTGTTTAAAAAGTGTGGAATAGACGACTGAACAGCTCATATTTCAGCATCTGTCTATTAGCCTCATTTGCCATTTGAAGAGCAGAAGGATTCTATCAGGGATTCTGACCCTAGCAACTTTGGCTAAAGAAGGAAATCTGTCTCTAGAGCAATGCTGTCCATCAGAACTTTCTGTGGTGATATAAATGTACTTTATCTGTGTTGTCCCATCTGGCAGTCACTGCCCATATGTGGCTAGAGTGTGCTTGGAATGAGACTAGAATGACTGAGGAACTGATTTTAAATTTTATTTATTTTCAATTAATTTGAATTTAAGTAGCTACATAAGGCTAGCACCTACCATATTATACAGTGCAGCTCTAAAGTATATGGCTACAGCCAGAAAATGGGATCAACAATGGCTCCTAATATGATTTTTTAAAACGTGATAAGTGGACAGCAAAGTATTTGAATCCAAAATCCCAGGCCATGGTTTTGGCTTCACCACCTCTTAGCTATATGATCTCCAATAAAACACTTGTTTCCTAGCACAAGTTACCTTTTAAAGGTAGCATGCTGATGGTAGGGTGGAGATTGGAAAGAAATCAGAGAAGATCACGGTGAGCCAGCTTGTTTTCCTGTTACTGGATGTGTACGGCCTGTACTAGAGAAGACTGTTCAGGAGAGAACATTGAAGAAGTGAGACAGGAACTGTTCTTACACAAATTAGGAGCCTCTTGACTACAAGTGGCAGAAAAACCCAACCTAAACCTACCTTAAGCAAAAAGGGATACTATGGGTCCACATCTTTTCTGAGAAATCCAGACCTAGGGCTGGCTTCAGGTAAGTGGATTCAGGTTTCAATTGAAATCATCTAGATTTAGTTTCTCTCCAATCTCTTGACTCTGCCTTCCGCTATCTGGTTTCAGTCTTGGGCTTTATATGGTAGCAATATGGCAGCAGCAGGCCAACTCCCTATAAACTCTCAAATCTACCTTCAGTGTAAAGAGTGAGAGTCTCCGCCTTATGTGTCTTATAAAAATCCTTCATTATGGCTCATTGACTCTGCAACAACTAACTAGCCATGTCTGAAGTCCATGGTCCCCTCTGGAGCTTGGCACTGGCTTAAACTTGCCCAAGCCACAGGGGCTGAGAATGGAGGAGGGAGAGCTTCTCAGCGGTAAAACAGAGTACTTCTAGAGGGAGGGTGAATTGATTCACAAGGGCAGAAAACAATAGACGTCCTCTAGAGTCTTGTTCCCAGGACCTTGAAAGACAAAACTCTGACCCCTTGAGTAATCACAGAAGAAATCAATCCAATTCAATTAAATTTGACTCATTTCAACAAACACACCCTAAGACTACCTGGGAGCCCTCTGCTTCTAAACCCATGCCTGTGATAGCCATGAAAATGTATTTCAGCCATTTTGGAAATGTATCTGGTCTTCCATCTTTATACATGATATCGCTTATACAACAGATCAGAGTTAGTATTTTCTACTGGCTGTGTTCTAGGATTTTGTATCCTTTAGGGATTGTGCTAAGAATGGACAGTAGTTCTTCAGAGATTCAATTTCCACTTGATTGAATTATTTGAGTGGCAGGGATCCCAAAGGTCATTCATTCATACTGATACTGCTTCTTGGAAAACCCAAACACATTCTGCCAGTTTGCTTTCTTTACTTCCCGCTATGCTAGGGAGAAAAGGAAGAATCAGGGAGTAGAGTAGCTGTTATTGGTTTATTTATTCATCATATTTATTGTGACACTACTATGTGCTAGGAATGGTACTTCATGCTGAAACAGCCATTAAAAAGTCAAATATTACAAGAGAGAGTTGCCGGTGAAGAAAGCACTAGCCTTCACGTCAGAAGACCTCAGTTCAAGCTCTGACTTTGCTAGCAATTATCACTGTGATTTGGAGACAAAGGCCTCATTTGAGAGACTTTGGAAAATCCCTTGAGCTGGAAAACTCTCAGAGGCCCTGAAAGGTTAGATCTCCATTAGCATGACTAAGGCTTGCTGCCTGACCTTTGAGAGCGAGAAGAAAAATACTTCCTTCACCCTCAGAATTCAGCACACACACCTCTGCTGGGATTCAAGCTAAGGGGATTAAATTAAAGTAGGAGACACAAAAGGAGCTTTTCATTAACTCTTAGAAATTGTTTCTCTCCTTGGGACCAGCTCATTACAAAAGAATCCCTAGGAGCCAGGGCGCACCCCTCCTGCAAAGTGGGGTTCAGAGAAAGAAGGGTCTTGCAGAATGAGCAGGAACTTGACAGTTGGAGAGGCATAGTGAAGGACACTCCAGGCCTTTGACAGTCCAGTGGGGCAAGGCAGAACTGGAGCCAGAGGCTGACAGCAGTAGTAGTGATCATTTGTCCCTCTAGAGCCTCAGGCCTGGGAGTGAAGGAGGACTGGTTCCCCAGAGGTGACCACACTTTCCCAGGTTGGTTTTGTGTATCTACAGTCTCAAGTTCTCTGAGTTCCAGAATCCTATATCCAACTGCTTACCTAAGATTTCTGCGAAACCTCCACCCTGCAAGCAACCTGGAGAAAGAGTTATCGGATCTCCAGTGTTCTTGGCCTGCCATGCCTTGGACAGAGACTCCACCTATATATGGGTTTTGGTGAAATTGAGCGGGGCCCTGTGGGGCTCCTGGGCATGGAGGCCTTTTTGTCCCGTTTCTTGTAAGCAAGACTAGAGCCTCCATGACCTTCCCTGAGTTCCAAAGGGCAGATTCAAACTGTTCCTAGGCAAGGGAGGACCAGCCAAGAAACCACCTGAGGCAAGCCTAAAGGGAACAAAAAACCTCCTCAAGATTAGGAGACCATCTGAGACAAGATCAAGGGAGTGCAAGCCCTGCCCACACCCTAATCTTGTCAGCAACCCTACCCTTGAACTATTACTATGAATCTCTTCATCAAATCCTCCCGCTTGGCTTGGGACACGTAGTTTTAGTTTTCCCGAGGGCAGGAGCCCACTGTTGCCCCCTTTGCCTGGCAAAGCAATAAAGCTATTCTTTTCTACTTCACCCAAAACTCTTGTCTCCGAGATTCGAGATTTGATTGGGCACCAGTGCAGAGCTTTCGGCCTCACTGGGTGGAGGAAGGAAGCCCCTCACCTCTCAGCCACACTCCCCAGAGCCGCGGCATGAGAGCTGCTGCTGGCCTGCTCCTCCGCATGCCTTGACTGGGAGCTGAGAGGAGAAGGAGCTTCATTTTCCTCCGTGATACCTTCCCAGACCTGAGCTTCTGTCATCAAGCTGTGATGGGAAGCGGGGAGGGAGCAGCTTGTGCCACAGACTTTTGCCGTTCCGACCAAGATCTACTAAGAGAATTTCTTTAATAAAGGTTTCTTCATTTGGAGACAGGACAGAAAGGGGCAGGACACAAATGCTAGATAATGGAGAAGGGACTCAGCTGTTGGGATTAGATAAAGACTGGCTGGAACTGGCTGAAACCAAGGTGGCTTTGAGAATAGTCCGGTCATTGACATTTAACTCATTAGACCTTCATTGTAATAGTAAAAATCACTCCCCCTTAAGCCATGGCAGTTCCAAGGCAGACCATAACAGACCAAAAAGTGGGCAGTGGCCCAATCCCCACCCTTTCCCAAAATAGCAAGATTATTCCTCCCACTCTTAGCCTATGAAATTACTTAGCCCATAAAAACCTACTCCCCCATGCCTGGGGGCAGCTCTCACATTCTGAGATGACCCCATGCCCTGGGGCCACTCACATTCTGAGCCTTCTGAGACTGAACCACCTTTGGCCTGCAGAATGTGTTTCTCTAAATAAACTTGCTTTCCCTTTACTAAGGCTCGCTCTTCAATGTTTTCCTACAAAAAGCCAAGGACTCTCACTTGGTGGTCCCTCCTAAGGACTCCTGTGGGTCCCAGGACATGACATCTCCCTCTCCTGCAACACTTTACTACATGGCCTTAGGACAATCTCCAGAGATTTTAATGGTTGGTTTATGTATACATATATATAATAAAAAGGTCACTAGTTATGGTTGTTTCTGAGGAGTGGGTCACTGTTCCATAAATGGAGCTCCTACAGGTTTTAAAGAGGAGTTTTCAGCATTATCAAAACGTTTCCAAGGCTGTTGCCCCAGGATCATGCACCTCTCCCTCCCTCAAATGGAAACCAATTACTCTTATCTGAGTTTCAGGAGGAAGCTGCAAAGAGAAAAACAAGAACTGGTTAGAACCAACTAGGTCCAAGATGGCAGAAGATTTGACTTCTAGTGGACCTTGAGCCTCATCATACGCTTATTGTAATACATTAGCATGCTAAATGACACACCCATCAGCGCCATGACAGTTGACAGTTGCCATGACAACAAACTGAAAAGCCCATACAAAGACTGAAAAGGAGTGTTGCCTCAGTTCCAGGTCTGAAGCACACCCCTGTTCTTGGATAAGTCAGGAATATTCCTCCCACTCTCTTCAATTCCCTCCTTTTTACCTCCATCCTCCTATATAAGTGGTGTCTCCACCAGAATCAAATTAAGAAGTTAATTTGCAAACAAGTTCCTGCTTCTCCATTCTCTGGCCATTATAAAGCTTGCACCTTTTCAGTCTCAGCATCACTATCATTATTGGCTATGCAAATCTGAGCAGAAAAAGAACCTCCCTGGCCAAGACAAAGGGTCTCTGGCCCAGGCTAGGACCCAGGCACAGATTCCAGGTGGCCAAATTAGTAACAGAGAGGTTCTTCTGCCTGGATCAAAGGGAGATCAGAATGTAAGCAGACATGTCAGTGAGCAGATAAACAGAGTTGCCCCAAAGAGACACGTGGTGATGTGGAGATAGTGAAATGGACAGGGACCATATCTATCTTTTGTTCATCATTGTAACCCAAGCACCTAGTACACTAGCACATACTCAGTAAATATTTGTTAAATGAGAGAATGAATGAGTACTCCCAATTTACAGCTTTGGAATTAAATTTATACATTTTCAAACTTGCCACCCCTGACTTCTCTTTTACTCTGATTCTGGAATATGGCAAGACATGTTTTGTAAAAACGGATGAAAAGTTAAAGTAGCAATTCTGGTCTATCACGAAGCCTTTGTTTATACTTATGAGGCAAGAAGGGGGCAGGGCACAACCTTTAAAAGAATAACAGCCATTGAGGACATGACATAAACTGGTTAAAACCAACTAGGTGCAAGAAGGCAGATGATTGACTTCCACTTGACCTTGAGCCTCAGTATACGCTCATTGTAATACATCAGCAAGCTAAATACACACCCCCAGCCACAACAACAGTTCCAAGGTCATTCCATAAAATGTCAAAAAGTGGGTGATGGCTCAATTCCTGGAAATCCCTGCCCATTACACAAAATAGTTGGAATAATCCTCCCACTCGGAGGGCAGACAGCAGAAGCAAGGAGAACAACAATCCTGCAGCCTGTGGGATAAAAACCACATTCACAGAAAGATAGACAAGATGAAAAGGCAGAGAGTTATGCACCAGATGAAGGAACAAGATAAAACCACAGAAAAACAACTAAATGAAGTGGAGACAGGCAACCTTCCAGAAAAACAATTCAGAATAATGATAGTGAAGATGATCTACGACCTCGGAAAAAGAATGGAGGCAAAGATCGAGAAGATGCAAGAAATGTTTAACAAAGACCTAGAAGAATGAAAGAACAAACAAACAGAGATGAACAATACAATAACTGAAATGAAAAATACACTAGAAGGAATCAATAGCAGGATAACTGAGGCAGAAGAACAGATAAGTGACCTAGAAGACAGAATGGAGGAATTCACAGCTATGGAACAGAAAAAAGAAAAAAGAATGAAAAGAAATGAAGACAGCCTAAGAGACCTCTGGGACAACATTAAGCACAACAACATTCACATCATAGGGGTCCCAGAAGGAGAAGAGAGAGAGAAAGAACCCAAGAAAATATTTGAAGAGATTATAGTTGAAAACTTCCCTAACATAGGAAAGGAAACAGCCACCCAAGTCCAGGAAGCACAGAGAGTCTCATACAGGATAAACCCAAGGAGAAACAGGCTGAGACACATAGTAATCAAATTGGCAAAAAATAAAGCCAAAGAAAAATTATTGAAAGCAGCAAGAGAAAAATGTTAAATAACATACAAGGGAACTCCCATAAGGTTAACAGCTAATTTCTCAGCAGAAACTCTACAAGCCAGAAGGGAGTGGCATGATATACTTAAAGTGATGAAAGGGAAGAACCTACAACCAAGATTACTGTACCCAGCAAGGATCTCATTCAGATTCGATGGAGAAATCAAAAGCTTTACACAAGCCAAAGCTAAGAGAATTCAGCACCACCAAACCAGCTCTACAACAAATGCTAAAGGAACTTCTCTAAATGCGAAACACAAGAGAAGAAAAGGACCTACAAAAACAAACCCAAAACAATTAAGAAAATGGTCATAGGAACATACATATCGATAATTACCTTAAACGTGAATGGATTAAATGCTCCAACCAAAAGACACAGGCTTGCTGAATGGATACAAAAACGAGACCCATATATATGCTGTGTACAAGAGACCCACTTCAGACCTAGGGACACATACAGACTGAAAGTGAGGGGATGGAAAAAGATATTCATGCAAATGGAAATCAAAAGAAAGCTGGAGTAGCAATACTCATATCAGATAAAATAGACTTTAAAATAAAGAATGTTGCTAGAGACAGGATGGACACTACATAATGATCAAAGGATCAATTCAAGAAGAAGATATAACAATTATAAATAAATATGCACCCAACATAGGAGCACCTGAATACATAAGGCAACTGCTAACAGCTCTAAAAGAGGAAATCAACAGTAACAAAATAATAGTGGGGGTCTTTAACACCTCACTTACACCAATGGACAGATCATCCAAACAGAAAATTAATAAGGAAACACAAGCCTTAAATGAAACAATAGACCAGATCGAGTTAATTGATATTTATAGGACATTCCATCAAAAAACAGCAGATTACACTTTCTTCTCAAGTGCACATGGAACATTCTGCAGGATAGATCACATCTTGGGTCACAAATCAAGCCTCAGTAAATTTAAAAAAATTGAAATCATATCAAGCATCTTTTCTGACCACAATGCTATGAGAGTAGAAATGAATTACGGGGGAAAAAAGCATAAAAAACACAAACACATGGAGGGTAAACAATACGTTACTAAATAACCAAGAGATCATTGAAGAAATCAAAGAGGAAATCAAAAAATACCTAGAGACAAATGACAATGAAAACATGATCCAAAACTTATGGGATGCAGCAAAAGCAGTGCTAAGAGGGAAATTTATAGCTATACAAGCCTACCTCAAGAAACAAGAAAAATCTCAAATAAACTATAGAACATTACACCTAAAGGAACTAGAGAAAGAAGAACAAACAAAACCCAAAGTTAGCAGAAAGAAAAAAATCATAAAGATCAGAGCAGAAATAAATGAAATAGCAACAAAGAAAACAATAGCAAAGATCAATAAAACTAAAAGCTGATTCTATGAGAAGGTAAACAAAATTGATAAACCATTAGCCAGACTCAACAAGAAAAAGAGGGAGAGGACTCAAATCAATAAAATTAGAAATGAAAAAGGAGAAGTTACATCAGACACCACAGAAATACAAAGCATCCTAAGAGACTACTACAAGCAACTCTATGCCAATAAAATGGACAACCTGGAAGAAATGGACAAATTCTTAGAAAGGTATAATCTTCCAAGACTGGACCAGGAAGAAGTAGAAAATATGAACAGACCAATCACAAGGAATGAAATTGAAACTGATTAAAAATCTTCCAACAAACAAAAGTCCAGGACAAGATGGCTTCAGAGGTGAATTCCATCAAACATTTAGAGAAGAGCTAACACCCGTCCTTCTCAAACTCTTCCAAAAAATTGCAGAGGAAGGAAAACTCCCAAACTCATTCAATGAGGCCACCATCACTCTGATACCAAAACCAGACAAAGATACTACAAAAAAAGAAAATTACAGACCAATATCACTGATGAATATAGATGCAAAAATCCTCAACAAAATACTAGCAAACAGAATCCAACAACACATTAAAAGGATCATACACCATGATCAAGTGGGATTTATCCCAGGGATTCAAGGATTCTTCAATATACGCAAATCAATCAATGTGATACACCATATAACAAACTGAAGAAGAAAAACCATATGATCATCTCAGTAGATGAAGAAAAAGCTTTTGACAAAATTCAGCACCGATTTATGTCAAAAACCTCTCCAGAACGTGGTCATAGAAGAACCTACTTCAACATAATGAAGGCCGTATACAACAAACCCACAGCAAACATCATTCTCAATGGTGAAAAACTGAAAGTATTTCCTCTAAGATCAGGAACAAAACAAGGATGTCCACTCTCACCCCTATTATTCAACACAGTTTTGGTAGTCCTAGCCATGGCAATCAGAAGAGAAAAAGAAATACAAATTGGAAAAGGAGAAGTAAAACTGTCACTGTTTGCTGACATGATACTATACATAGAGAATCCTAAAAATGCCACCAGAAAACTACTAGAGCTAATCAATGAATTTGGTAAAGTTGCAGGTTACAAAATTAATGCATAGAAATCTCTTGCATTCCTATACACTAATGATGAAAAATCTGAAAGAGAAATAAAGGAAACACTCCCATTTACCATTGCAACAAAAAGAATAAAATACCTAGGAATAAAACTACTTAGGGAGACCAAAGACCTGTATGCAGAAAACTATAAGACACTGATGAAAGAAATTAAAGATGATACCAACAGATGGAGAGATAGACCATGTTCTTGGATTGGAAGAATCAATATTGTGAAAATGACTATACTCCCCAAAGCAATCTACAGATTCAATGCAATCCCTATCAAATTACCAATGGCATTTTTTACAGAACTAGAACAAAAAATTTTAAAATTTGTATGGAGACACAAAAGACCCTGAATAGCTAAAGCAGTCTTGAGGGAAAAAAATGGAGCTGGAAGAATCAGACTCCCTGACTTCAGACTATACTACAAAGCAACAGTCATCAAGACAATATGGTACTGGCACAAAAACAGAAATACAGATCAATGGAGCAAGATAGAAAGCCCAGAGATAAACCCACACACCTATGGTCAACTAATCTATGACAAAGGAGGCAAGGATATACAATGGAGAAAAGACAGCCTCTTCAATAAGTGGTGCTGGGCAAACTGGACAGCTACATGTAAAAGAATGAAATTAGAACAGTCCCTAATGCCATAGAGAAAAATAAACTCAAAATGGATTAGAGACCTAAATGTAAGACCAGACACTATAAAACTCTTAGAGGAAAACATAGGAAGAACACTCTATGACATAAATCACAGCAAGACCTTTTTTGATCCACCTCCTAGAGTAATGGAAATAAAAACAAAAATAAACGAATGGGGGCTTCCCTGGTGGTGCAGTGGTTGAGAGTCCGCCTGCCGATGCAGGGGACGTGGGTTCATGCCCCGGTCTGGGAGGATCCCACGTGCGGCAGAGCGGCTGGGCCTGTGAGCCATGGCTGCTGGGCCTGCACGTCCGGAGCTTGTGCTCCGCAACGGAAGACGCCACAGAAGTGAGAGTCCCGCGTTCCGCAAAAAAAACAAAAAACAAAAAACAAATGGGACCTAATGAAACTTAAAAGCTTTTGCACAGCAAAGGAAACCATAAACAAGACGAAAAGACAACCCTCAGAATGGGAGAAAATATTTGCAAACGAATCAACAGACAAAGGATTAATCTCCAAAATATATAAACAGCTCATGCAGCTCAATATCAAAGAAACAAACAACCCAATCCAAAAATAGGCAAAAGACCTAAATAGACATTTCTCCAATGAAGACATACAGATGGCCAATAGGCACATAAAAAGCTGCTCAACATCACTAATTATTAGAGAAATGCAAATCAAAACTACAATGAGGTATCTCCTCACACCAGTTAGAATGGGCATCATCAGAAAATCTACAAACAACAAATGCTGGAGAGGGTGTGGAGAAAAGGAAACCCTCTTGCACTGTTGGTGGGAATGTAAATTGATACAGCCACTGTGGAGGTTCCTTAAAAGGCTAAAAATAGAATTACCATATGGCCCAGCAATCCCACTACTGGGCATATACTCAGAGAAAACCATAATTCAAAAAGGTACATGCAGGGGCTTCCCTGGTGATGCAGTGGTTGAGAGTCTGCCTGCCGATGCAGGGGACACGGGTTCGTGCCCTGGTCCAGGAAGATCCCACATGCTGCGGAGCAGCTGGGCCCATGAGCCATGGCCGCTGAGCCTGCATGTCTGGAGCCTGTGCTCCACAACGGGAGAGGCCACAACAGTGAGAAGCCTGCGTACCGCAAAATAAATAAATAAATTAAATTAAATTTAAAAAAAAAAAAGTTATATGCACATCAATGTTCATTGCAGCACTATTTACAATAGCCAGGTCAGGGAAGCAACCTAAATGCCCATCAACAGATGAATGGATAAAGAAGATGTGGTACATATATACAATGGAATATTACTCAGCCATAAAAAGGAACGAAATTGGGTCATTTGCAGAGACATGGATGCATCCAGAGACTGTCATACAGAGTGAAGTAAGTCGGAAAGAGAAAAACAAATATCGTATATTAACGCATGTATGTGGAACCTAGAAAATGGTACAGATGAACCAGTTTGCAAGGCAGAAATTGAGACGCAGATGTAGAGAACAAATGTATGGACACCAAGGGGGGAAAGTGGGGGGTGGGGGTGCTGGTGTGATGAATTGGGAGATTGGGATTGACGTGTATACACTGATGTGTATAAAATGGATGACTAATAAGAACCTGCTGTATAAAAAAATAAAGTAAAATTCAAAAATTGAAAAACAAAAAAGTAAATAAATAAAATGGATAACCAACAAGAACCTACTGTATAGTACAGGGAACTCTGCTCAATATTATGTAACAGCCTAAATGGGAAAAGAATTTGAAAAAGAATGTATATGTATAACTGGATCAGGTTGCTGTACACCTGAAACTAACACATCATTGTTAATCAATTATACTCCAATTAAAAAAAAAACTCCACTCATTAGCCTATGAAACTACCCTCCCCTATTAAAGCTGACAACCCCGTACCCTGGCGCCTCTTGCCTTCTGAGATGGCCCACACTGTCTGTGGAGTGTGTTTCTCCCTGAATAAACCTTCTTTCACTTTACTATGGCTCCCTCTTGAATTCTTTCCTGCGTGAAGCCAAGAATCCACACTTAGTGGCTGTCCCAGGGACTTGCCTGTGACCTGGGATGTGACCATCCTCTCCGGCCCCACTTTCTTTCCTGCAACACTCAGATGGCTCATCTCATCTGAGCCTGCAAAACTTCACAGAAGAGAGGACATTTGATCAGGGCCTTGAAGAGTAACACTGGCAATGCTATAGAGGGAACGGGGGAAATCTCAGACTCTGCTGACTACTTTTTTTTTTAGAGGAAGGAATCATTTTAAGTAGCAGAAAGCCTCTGGAATATTGGAGTCCAAAGGCTCTAGAATTTAGAATCCTAGTAAACTTCTCTTTGTCATTTCCTCACTGTCCTTAAATGTGAATTAAGGAGGTAAGTGATCTGATCTGCACAGATCCAGCCAGTTCCAACATTCTAAGAGTCTATACGCACCCATGAATGGAAATCTGCAAGGAATAAATTATGAAGGGGAAAAAATGCTCTTCCTACCAGATACTAAACTTGAACTAGGACCAATGCATTTATTTGGAATATACATATGTTGTTTCCATCTTACCCTTGAACTTCACACACGTGGAACTTTAGTATAGAAGAGAACAGGGAAAATATGGTTTTATTGAGCAAATCATCATTATTTTGGTCATTGGCAGGGATTTTAAAAATTCAGCAACATCTAAATGAATAAACACTAGCCAGATCTACTGCCCTCTTCCTGTACTTGTTAACTTTCTAATAATAATTTGCACTTTCAATTGCTTTTTTTTAAAAAATTAATTTATTTATTTAATTTATTTATTTTTGGCTGCTTTGGGTCTTCATTGCTGCACGCAGGCTTTCTCTAGTTGTGGCGAGTGGGGGCTACTCTTTGTTGCGGTGCACCGGCTTCTCACTGTGGTGGCTTCTCTTATTGCAGAACATGGACTCTAGGCACGCGGGCTCAGTAGTTGTGGCGCACAGGCTTAGTTGCTCCGCGGCATGTGGGATCTTCCTGGGCCAGGGCTCGAACCCGTGTCCCCTGCATTGGCAGGCGGATTCTTAACCACTGTGCCACCAGGGAAGCCCTCGACTGCTTTTTAAACATGTTTTGGAAGTCAATGAATCCTTTGAAAATCTTAGGAAATTTGTGGGCACCCTCTGACACACACATAGCAAAATGCACTTATCTACAAAGTAATGAACGCAACTTGAGAAGGTTCCCCACACCTTAAGGGCCCAGGTTTCCTGAGTGAGATTATGTTGTGACTTGCAATTGATGAGGTACAGGGCAGGCTGTCTCAAGATATACCACTCTGGCACACAGAACTGAAATCAAGCAAGACCCAAAGACTCAGGAAGAACCTTTGAACTCCCCCCTAACTGCCTAAAAGAATTTAAGAGAGAAGGCCTATTCCTGGAAGGAGCTATCACCATAGGTAACTATAATAAAGTATGAAGTAGGTGTGGCCGACAGGGAGGAACCTAGCAAGGCCTACTGATCAAAGTCCTCTCTGTCCCATTGTCTCTACATGGCCCAGCAAACATTTATTTATCAAATATTATTTTCATCTTCCTGTGAATTACCTTATTTCCCTTTGAAGTAAGGAAAGGGAAGACCCCTACCTCATTCTCCTTAGTCCAGAATGACATACATACCTAATCTTACCTTACTGTCTTTGGAATTCATATTTACGTGAATTTCCCTTTACGTATGTGATAAGTTTGATTTTCTCCTGTTAATCTGCCTTATGTCATTTTCATTGCCAGCAGAAAGAACTTAGAGGGTAAAGAGGGGAATATTCCCCTCCCCACAGTTTGCATAGCCAGCAGGATTCAGCTTTACTGGACACTATTCACATCAAGACAGCTGCCACTAAGAGATCCTGAGAAAACTGACAAAAGCCAGCCGAAGATAAGAATTCTTACCCTGTTAGTCAGTCTCCCAGATCTCTGCCCGCAGGGTCTGTTGGAAATGAGAGTGGTAAGAATCCTTTCTCTTGTTTCTAAAATTAGATAAGCAGGAGAAAATATTTGTGCAGCAAGTTGCTTGGATTTAAGCAACTCTTGGCAAATTTGGTAAACTTTTATTTGACTTTTTCTCCTTTTAATTGTCTCATGTCAATTTAATTCTTAGACAAGCCAGAGCTTAGATGGGTAGAGGAAAATTTCTTCCTCCCAACACAATTTACAAAAGGCATTTTAAAATCCTGTTTATCACTTATAACTCTGTGAGTGAAGCAGTCTCAGCCCCATCTTACATATAAAGAAATTGGCCCTTAGAGGAGTTGACTACTCATCTTTTTCCAAGAAGGTAAAAGAAAGCACTGAGGCTGCTTTTTTCCCCAGAGTGTTGATGTCAAGGGCGGGCGAAATCAAAGCCCAGGTCCTGTCCAAGATGGACTCTAAGGAGAAGCCTCTTCATCTCAAAGAAAATGGGGCCTCAAAGTGTTACACCTCTCCCCGACTTCAGGGGCTGTAAGAAAATTGTGTTGTTGCTGAACCCCAGGTCAGGGAGGGAAAGACCTAAAAGTTGTAACAAGTTACACTCAGATTTGCAGCCTACATTCACATCATTGAATTTGGTTGGTCCAAAAAGTTGCAACTTCTAAATTCATTTTATTTTATTTTTAAAATTAGTTTATTTATTGAAGTATAGTTGATTTACAATGTTGTTACCTTCAGGTGTACAGCAAAGTGACTCAGTTTTATATATATTCATACACATATATCTATTCTTTTTCAGATTCTTTTCCCATGTAGGTTATTACAAAATATTGGGTTCAGTTCTCTGTGCTATACAGTAGGTCCTTGTTGTTTATCTATTTACATATAGTAGTGCATATATGTTAATCCCATGTTCCTAATTTATCCCTCCCCCCCACCCCCGAATTTATTTTTAAATGGTTCCAAATTGTCAATGCCTTTGAGCACTTGGCAAAATCAAATGTATATTCTCCCTAGAGGAAAATACCTCCATCCTAGACCACAAGGGATCCCACATATAATTTGTCAAATGGTGAGCGGCACACAGTCAAATATAATCAAGCACACAAACAAGGCACCATGAGCAAGAACCTTTTAAAACAATAGAACAAATAGACAACATAAAAAGACTTTCACAGATTTCTGATGTCTGAATTATGAGACCCAGGCTATAAAACAATTATGCCTACCATATTGTTGTTGTTGTTTTAATAGCTGGGGTAGAGGTATTAAAAAAATAATTCCTGGAGAAAGCTCACTTTCTTTTTTTAAAAAAATTAATTTATTTTATTTATTTATTTTTGGCTATGTTGGGTCTTTGTCACTGCACTCAGGCTTTCTCTAGTTGTGGTAAGCGGGGACTACTCTTCATTGTGGTACACGGGCTTTTCATTGTGGTGGCTTCTCTTGTTGCGGAGCACGGGCTCTAGGCATGCGGGCTTCAGTAGTTGTGGCTCACAGGCTCAGTAGTTGTGGCTCACGGGCTTCAGTAGTTGTGGCTCACGGGCTTCAGTAGTTGTGGCTCGCAGGCGCCAGAGCACAGGCTCAGTACTTGTGGCGCACGGGCTTAGTTGCTCCGCGGCATGTGGGATCTTCCCATACCAGGGCTCGAAACTGTGTCCCTTGCATTGGCAGGCGGATTCTTAACCACTGCACCATCAGGGAAGCCTGAGAAAGCTCACTTCTGATTGGAGAAAAGGAAAAATAAGGAACAGGAAACTATAAAAAGGCACCTAATATATTTGAAGAAAAAACAAAAAGAATGTCTATGAATAAAAATTGCAATAACCAAAATTAAGTACTCACTAATAAATTAAATATATTGAATACAGCATAAATGGACTAGAAATAAGCCAGAAGAAATTACCCAGAATGTCACATGAAAGGTAAAAATATGAAAAATATGAGCATTAAGAGACATGGAGGATAGAAATGAAAGGTCTGATGCATGTTCCATTGAAGCTCCTGAAGAGACAGAATGGTTGATATGCCTCTTATATCTCTTTATTTTTTATTAGAAAATTATTTAAACATACATGAAAGAAGGAAAATAGAGGGAATAGTACTATAAATCCCATATGCCCATCATCCAGATTCCACAATTATCAAGATTTTAACACATTTCTTCATTTTCTTTCTTTCTCTTTATGTCTCTCTTTGTTGGTACATTTTAAGGCAATTCCCAGAGTTCATATAATTTTACCCCTAGAGGCAGTATTTGAATACTGAGTGGCTGAGAATTTTCCAAAACCAATAAAAGATACCATCCACAGAGATTCAAAAATTTCTACCATTCTGAAGCAGGATAAACAAAAAGAAATCCACATCTGAACACTTTGTACAGAAGTTACAGAAGATAAAGACAAAGACAAACCCTGAAAAGCAACCCAGGGATTACATAACTTTCTCAAAGCCATATAGCCTCCTTTAGTTCTAAATTCAGCATCTTTCCTCAATACTACCTTAAGCTTCTATACTCTAAGCCCCTTGCTCAGTCACCATTCAGAGAGTTGATACGTTACATCCTCCTTCAGCACTGGGACCAGAATAACTAATATCCAGTCTTTACTGGTCTGTTTTTATTTAAGGATTAAGACTAGGCAGAGATATTAGAGCTCAATGACTTTCTGTCTTCATTTATAGAAGAGAAAAGTGAGTCTACAGTGAAGAAATACACTGAGGATCCCACAGCTAACATATTATGCCTGGATATCCAGGAAGCTTATGCTTGTAACGAAAACTGCTAACCATGTCCAAAATTTCTGGAGAGAGCTTAGCTATGAGGAAGAAATTTTTAAAAGATGGGAAAAAATTATTCCATCTGTTTGGAGAAAGTTAGGCTGTGTAAATATTTCTTTCTTTAATTTCTTAATGAGAGAAAGGAATTGGATGTCTTTTTTAAAAAACAGTTGACACTGTAGAAAAAAAAAAGGAACAAGCTTGATTTGATGCAAAAGCCATGAGATAACTGGCCCAAAGAAAGTGTGGAGGAAAGAAAAATCCTGGGAATTAGAAAGTAAATGGGTAACTGGGTACTATTTGGGGTGGAGTGAGTGTGAAACTATGTACCTCAGATTGGGACTCGAACCCGGCCAAAACCCACGGTCTTCCAAATGAGATCACACACCTGGTTTCAGGACTTAATGAAGCTCAGGTTCTTGATATCTCATCGAAGAAAGAATTCAGTGAGAGACAAAGTGATAGGTAGGAAGTGGATTTGTTTAGAGAGAAACACACTCCACAAACAGAGTGTGGGCCATCTCAGAAGGTGAGAAAGGCATGAGGGTATGGGGTTGTCAGGTTTTATAGGGGTGGGTAATTTCATAGGCTAATGAGTAGGGGTAGTATTCCAGCTATTTCAGGAAGGGGTGGGGATTTCCAGGAATTGGGCCATCGCCCACGTTTTGATCCTTATGGTCGGTCTAAGAACCGTCATGGCACCTGTGGGTGTGTCATTTAGCTTGCTGATGCATTACAATGAGCATATACTGAGGCTCAAGGTCTAGTGGAAGTTGACTTGTCCACCATCTTGGACCCGCTTTGTTCTAATCAGTTTATGTCATGTCCTTGGGCTATGTCATTCTTTCAGAGGTTGTGCCCTGCCCCCTTCCCGCCTGTTTCATTGGTGGGCACATATTACTTAAATGAGGATTACTATGTACGAAGAAAGCATTTTAGAAAGCATAAATCATTATTTAGCCTTGCAGTAAATAAATAAAATTATAAAAAAATAAAAAGCAGTCAAAGAAGTAAATGAATGCCATCCCCCTGGGAAGGTTAGGAGCAATAAAGAATTGGTAGAATAAAAGCCACTAACAGCTGAGGATTAAAGGAGATATGAGGGAAGACAACAAAGTGACATTTAATTCCAGCCTAGTACAGATGTTGTTGGAGAGTGTGAGCTGTACAGAACATGTTAATCAAACTTGGTATAAAAGATCAGGATTCAATGATTGATCAGTTGAAAATTCACCAAAAATTTATCAGCATTTTCTAAAGCAACATTTTTTCAACTTTTTGGAAGTTACACATTCTTATTATAGAACTTTCAGAAAATATTGAAATATATGTACAATAAAATAAGAATCACCAATAGTTCAGTAACAAAGAATTAACCATTGATGACATATTATTGTTTCCTTCTCATCTTTCTCCCATGTACATAAATATGTGTTTTTACAGCCATCACTCTGATAAATGTCCTCACTCATAAATCTTTGAAAACAATTTTGTTTCTTTCATTTGAATGAATCCCTAGAAGAGAGGTTATAAAGGTATAAAATAACAGAGTTGTTAAGAGATTGGGCTTTTAGTCAAACAGATCTGTATTTCAATCCCAGTTTTGCCACTTATGAGCTTGAGCTTGGGCTACTTGTACAACTTCACTTCTCTAGGTCTCAACTATCGCTTCTGTTAAAAAAAAAAAGAAAGAAAAAGAAAAAGAAAGGAAAGAAAAGAAAAGAAAGAAGGAAATTTGAAAAAACAAAAAAAAAGTGAAAAATGAATCTACTGCCTAAATTCATAGTAAGGATTTGAATAATGGAATGAATGTACAGCTCCTGGGATACAGTAAGGGAATCAATAAATGATTGTTGTTGTTGTTGTATAACATGACTACAGGGGATTTTATTGCTTTTTGTGTACTTTAAAAATACTTTTGTATATTTTCTAAATTAAAATGCATCTATTGCTGTTATTACATTATCTTTTTAAAAGATAATGCCACTTCTTGAAGTCATATTTCCATGTCTTTGTCTTTCTCTCTCTGCAACACAAAAGTAAGACCCTAGAAATCTTTCTGGTTTCAAAAGACTTGCATGCTGGGACTTCCCTGGTGGCACAGTGGTTAAGAATCTGCCTGCCAGCACAGGAACACGGGTTCAATCCCTGGTCCAGGAAGATCCCACAAGCCGTGGAGCAACCAAGCCCGGGCGCCACAACTACTGAGCCTGAGCTCTAGAGCCCACGAGCCACAACTACTGAGCCCGCATGCCACACTACTGAAGCCTGTGCGCCTAGAGCCCATGCTCTTCAACAAGAGAAGCCACCGCAATGAGAAGCCTGCGCACCGCAACGAAGAGTAGCCCCTGCTTGCTGCAACTATAGAAAGCCCGTGCGCAGCAACGAAGACCCAACGCAGCCAAAAAATAAATAAATAAATAAAAAATTTAAAAAAGTATAATATTGTAAAAAGACTTGCGTGCTAAGTATACACTGGAAACTTTGCAGTGGTGTGCCAAGGGTGGGGCAGGGGGAGTGGCTGGCCCTGTTGCAACAATAGAGCATGCACTGTCTGGAGAGAATTTTAAAAACCACTCAAGCCTAGTCTGTCTGCTTTTTATTATCATCATGTGTTTACAATTTTAAACAATGCTGGTGATAAAATGCTCTTCCCTAAAACATCTCTGGTTGGTCTATCTCCTAAACTGCTGAGTTTTAACAATATGTATATATATTATATAATATGTATATATGTGTATGTATAATAAACATATACTTATAAATTTATTATATAATATGTGTATATAATATGTATTATATAATATGTATATGTGTCTGTGTATGTATGTAAACTTCAAATTCTCTTTTTTTTTTAGACATGAGTAGTTTCTATTTGTATAACCAATATTAGTATCTTGAAGCACTACCATGTAATTTTGTTTATGTTCTATGAATCAAATTCATTTATTCATTCATCATTCAAATTGTCTCTTAATCCGCATTGTACTCTATGTGGAAGATAATTCAGAGAACCCCCAGTTACACAGGCCACCCTGACACGTGGACGCAGCTTCATGGGTTTGCTTCGAGAGCAAGTTCATAATAGCTAGGAATTGTTCAAGCTCACTTAGGGCACTGTTCATGTCTCCAAGCCCTGTGGTACAATATATCCCTACATTTAAACAGTAAATATGAATAAACAATGATAGCACATTGGTTCTAAAGACAAAGAAACAAAACTGGATTAATTTAATTCAATCATTCTGACAATTTGATTTTTTAATTAAAGTTTAAAACTTTAAACAGTAAAATGGTGAACTGCAAAGTGTAATACCTTGTTTAATAACTGTGTATTTTAGTTCACACAAAACACACATTTTTAGTTCTTAAAAATTAAATTTGCTCTTTTTAATTGTAAATTGTTTTGAAACTAAGGAATAAATTAAGAAAGTGAGTATTACTGATAATAATTTTCGCATCTACAAGAGTGAGTTAAAGATTATCTGTTGCTGGTGTCAAACATGCCAGGTATACCACTGTAAACTTGCAAAGTTAGATTTTCCTCATTTAATAATCACGATGTGATGTCACAGATGAGGACATGGGCTCTCAGAGAGCTTATGTAACTTGCACAAGGTTCCATAGCTAGTAATATGCTATGCTGGTTATCAAATCCACATTTGTCCTGACTACAGAGCCCAATATGGCAAGCAGTGTGTCAGGATGTTTGAGTTGCTAACAAGAAAGGGAAAGTAAGAAATAAAAGTTGTTATGCTTCAGCCTCTTTTTGAAAAAGAAACTTGCTTTGGGAAGTTCATTACTTTTGCCATGAACCTTGGAACCAAAAGTTATTAATTATCTCTACCAATACTCTCCTAAACAATCATCCAGGGGCCTGAGTTAATGCGCCTTTCCGAAGGAAACAATTTACTTTCCTTTCCCAGGAGGAAAGGGTTCAGTAGGTTTCTAAAAAAGACATTTTTCCTAACACCTGGTTGCTTTAATAGATGTTTGTTTAATTCTTTTTTCTAAGTAACATTAAAATAATACAGAGGACCTATTTTCAGAGTTTAGGAGAGGCTACAATGGTGAACCAAATGAGTTTTCTCAGTAGGTTAATACCTGAAGGCATTGGTGCTCACTCTACATTAATACGCCTTGACATTTACTTCCTAGAGAGGCTCCAACATTTCCACTGTTTTTAAATGTGAAACTGCTCTCAAGCCACAACTTTTAATTTTACTGTGACATTATCCTTTCCTTTTACCTGAAGTCATGAATGAGTTGTGCTTGGCAACACATGAAGGAAATTGCTGATGTCAGGAAAAGGACTGGTAATAGAATCAGAACTTTAATGCTGGAAGTGTTTTAGATCAGGTTACTGAAGGCTTTCCTCTGGCAAAATTTCAACTACAACTTTCAGCGAAAGCTCTTACTGTGGAAGGACTTACATCCTAGGAAGGCACTTGCGTGACAGAAAGAGGGACAAGAAGACCGTTGAGAGAGTGTTACAGGTTACAAAGGTCTCATGCTTTTAAGTTCACAGTGATTTAATGAGTTTTAGTCGCTTCTATTTTATAGATGGGAAACCTGCTCTTAGCACAGAGGCTAAGGGGCTTGCCCAGGACCTCACAACTAGGAAGTGGCAAAATGGTTAGGCAGACCCACCTGTCACAAGTCCAGGGATCTTTCTACTATGCTATATTTGTTTCCTATGCAATGGCTACTTCTATCCCCCAAATGGCATTATGAAGTGATGAAAATACAATGGTTGAGACTCCCCTGGTGGTCCGGTGGGTAAGACTCCACCTCCCAGTGGAGGGGGCCCAGGTTCAATCCCTGGTCGGGGAACTAGATCCTGCATGCATGCTGCAACTAAGAGTCCACATGTCACAACGAAGATCCTGCATGCAGCAACTAAGACCTGGTGTGGCCTAAATAAGTAAATATTAAAAAGAAAAGAAAAGAAAATACAATGGTTAAGAGCATGGGCTTTGGGGTCAAACAGCTTAGATCTGGATGACAATGCTGCCATCTAATAGCTGTGGGATGGTGGACAAATTATTACCTTATAAAGCAGTGACAGTAGTGCTTACCAAATATTCCATTGCTTCTCCAGTTGCTCCCTCTTTCTGTTATGTGAGACATATGACTAGTACTAGTTAATGAAAAATACCCAATGCAATGTATGCCATTTCTGGGCAGAAGCAGTGAAACATCCATAGATAATTATCCAGTTCTTTCTTATCTCTGAGAGATTGAAAGACTTCAAGTTAAACAGGTTGCAGTTACAATATCTTGGAGCCTCTATAAGCCTGGGTACCTGACTGACTATATGGAATAGACGCTACCACTCATCTCTCTCCAGCCAGGCTAATTTTTGTGCCATACAAACTGTGAAGGAGAAATAAACCCTTGTTCTATGAAACCACTTAGATTTGAGGGTAAATTTATTGTAGCAGCATAACCCAGTCTATCAAGACTAATTTTTTCATACCTCATTTTCCTAAACTCTAAAATAGTGATAACAATTTTGACTTAATAGAATTATTGTGAGGATGAAATGAGACTTTTCAGGCTACACCTGGATACATTGTCAAACTAGCAAGAAGCAGGAGGAAAGAATGGGATGTGTGGCAATCTTGGTGAATCACTGTCTCTCTGTTTTTTCCAAAAGTAAAGGAAATTAGACTGCATGATCTCCAGACTTTCCTTGCCACCAACTAGGATGTTCTGCTATCTCTCACATCCAAATTTCTCTCTGACCTCAGAATTCAGTCATTCAATTGTTTGACCCAAATTTGTTGGTGCCTATTCTGTTGTCAAATGCTGTGTTAGGAGCTGGCCTCAGGAGCAGATCTTGAGAAGGGGCAATGTGGATTTTCTCTAAATCCAAACTGAGGACAGGACATACACTTTCTGGAGATGATCTGGAGAACCTTAGAAGAGTCTCTCTTTCCTACTTATGAAAAAGCCATAAATGAAACGCTCCAGAAGTGAGCCTGGGGAGACTGTGATAGCTATAAGACGGCGGCCCTTCGGGAGGGGAACTGCATGTCATTTTTGCTTTAGTACTCTCTTTAAATGTCTTTCTACATCCCTGCAACTAGCTGAGGGGGAGTAAGAGAGCAAAGCTGTCAGACCAGCAGCATCTTAATTATGGAGATTAGAAATATTTTATGCAATTGACACAGTCTCTTCTAAATTACATAGTATTAGGGAAAATGACTCTGTCTAATGCCAATGAGAAAGGAAGAAAGGAGCTCTGAGAAAAAGAACAGGTGGATTTTGACAGTTTGTCCAATAAAATAATAATAGTTGGGGGAAAAAAACTTTAAAAACCAGACTAATGCTACAATTTTCATTGCCTGACACAAATCTCTTAACAGGACTTGAGGGAAGCTGGGAATGATGGTAGCTGAGCTTCCAATTGCTAGTCCAGCCAGACCTCACAGCCTGCCCCCTCCCCTTTTCTTTCATTTTGTTCTTCAGCTCCACACTAGGAGACAAACTACTGGAACACTTGGGAAGTGAGTGAGTCGGTGGTCAAATCAGGCTTCATTCCCAGGTAGTATATGTCCTTTGCTCAGTGGGAGAAATACCAATTAGTATCCCCAAAGTGGTATCTTGGTATTCTCAAAAAGTTCAATTACTTCCCATGGCCTAGTAATTTCCTGCCAGGCATAGGAGGATCTGGTTCTATAAGAATTGAGGCCCATTGAGAGCATGCTGAAGACTGAAGGCTTTGGTAAGAATATGGAGGACTCCTGTCAATCATACTTAGGCATCATTTTGCTGAATTGAGCAGGGAGTTGATGAGTAGGGGCAACAGCTTTAGCACCCACTGTTTTTATTTAATCTCTCCTTCCTCTAGACCTCCTTGTAAGATATCATCATAGTGATCTTTTTAAAGCAAAAAGCTCCCTTTATTACCTTTTTGCTCCAAATTTCCTGCTCCTTTTGTCTGTAGGAAGTACAGACTCCAAGGCTTATGGATGCCAGTGGGTAAAGTAGATGGGAGAAGCTGACTCCTGTCAGAAGAGACTTGAAAGAGTGTTGGGAACCATAGCAAATTGGAGAGCTCCTGGCACTGCTTCCCAACTTCCCATCCCACATGCTCTCCTTGCAACGTGACACGGACATTTCTTCAGTTGGGGTTAGGGCGGTGGTGGCATCTGTAGTTTCTTCCCTTGAATCTTAATGGACCTGTGACTACAGCAAAAGTCATGCTATCTGCTGTCTGAGGTTAGGTTATAAAAGGGAATGCAGTGTCAGCCTCGTTCTCTTGGGATGCTCACTCTTGGAACCCAGCTACATGCTGCAAGGCAACCCAGGTCACACGGTAAGTATTCTGGCTGACAGCCAACAGCCAGCATCAGCTATACCAGACATGTGAGTGAGAAGACTTTGAAATGACTCCTGCCCTGTCCACTGTCTGATTGCAATCACAAGAGCCGCCCAAGAGAGAACTGCCTAGCTGAGCCCACTCAGTCCCCAGAACTATGAGAGGTGATCATAAATAATTGTTGTTTTAAGTCACCAAGTTTTAGTTTGGTTTGTGATGCAACAATGGATAGCTGGAACAGCCAACAGATCTTACTTATTTATTCATTTATTTATTTTTTGGCCGTGCCATGTGACTTGTGGGATTTTAGTTCCCTGACCAGGGATCAAACCCAGACCCTCAGCAGTGACAGCTCAGAGTCCTAACCACTGGACCACCAGGGAATTCCCAGATCTTATTTCTAAACCTGCACTTTCGCTTAAGTCATTTTGTGCCTTTGAACCTATCTACTGTTCAGGGACCAGCTCAATACCTTTCCTAAACATTGATTAATAGCGATCTGTTCTTTCTCCATATTTTCTCCATGATTAACAGGTCATTTGTGAGGACCCCATTCCCCTGCAGTTATTTTATTAAAATATTCTAATATAGTTTAAAAAACAATACCTGCTTTTGTCAAAACTACAAACAATAAACAATAATTCAGAAAGTTATTCTGTCTTGCCCTATCTCACTCCAGTTTACCCCCATCCCCTCTCCAAAGGTAACAGCTTTAACAGAGTGGTACATATTCCTCACAACCTCTTCTGCAAACACATACACTCACACGTACAAACTATTCACATAAACAGGATTCCATCACAATACTGTTTTATAAACTGCTTTTTCAGTTGATGACATATTTTAGTTATCTTTCTGTCAGTAAATACCAATCTATCTCATGCTTTTTAACAGCTGTATAGTATTTCCTATTATTTAACCAATTGTTTAACTAATATTCTCTTTGTAGAAATTTAGGTTTTCCCAAACTTTTCCTTATTAAAAACAAGAGTATATTGCTGTTGGATACATTCCTGGGAGAATTGCTGAGATTTAAAAAAAAAGCACCTGGGCTTCCCTGGTGGCGCAGTGGTTGAGAGTCCGCCTGCCGATGCAGGGGACACGGGTTCGTGCTCTAGTCTGGGAAGATCCCACATGCAGCGGAGCGGCTGGGCCCGTGAGCCATGGCCACTGAGCCTGCGCATCTGGAGTCTGTGCTCTGCAACGGGAGAGGCCACAACAGTGAGAGGCCCGCGTACCGCAAAAAAATAAATAAATAAAATAAAATGAAAATAAATAAATAAATAAAAGCGCCTTTTAAGTTTGGTATAAATTCTTAAATTCTTCTTCAGAAAGAGGTAAGTATATTCCCATGAATAGTATATGAGAGTACTGTGACTTTCTCTGACACTGGATATTATCAAGTTTTTAAATCTTTGCCAGTGTTTTAGGTAAGGAATAATAGCTCCTAATTTTTTTAACCTACAGTTTTATTATTAGTGAAGTTGAGCAGCATTTCACATTTTATTAGTCCCTGTATTTCTTTCATTGTAGATTTTGTCTGCTATGCCCTTTGCCCATTTTTTTTTCTTTTTTTTTTTTGTAGGAGTTGTTTTAGTATTATGGATAATAAATGTCTTAATCCATTCAGGCTGCTCTAACAAAATACCATAGACTGGGTGGCTTATAAAAAATTTCTTTGAGAAACAGAAATTTGTTTCTCACAGTTCTGGAGTGTGCAAGTGCAAAAGCAGGGTGCTGGCATATCAAGTTTTGGCAAAGGTTCTCTTCTGTGTTACAGATCATAACTGTGTCCTCACATGGTGGAAGAGCTAGAGAGCTTTCTGGAACCTCTTTTATAAGGCACTAATTCCATTCATGAGGGTTCCATCCTCATGAACCCAAGCACATCCCAAAGGCCTATACCTCCTACTATCATCTTTGGGGTTAGGATTTCAACACATGATTTTTGGGGGACACATTCAGACTACAGCAGTAAACCATTTACATATTGCTTTGCAAGTATTACTTATCTGTTTGTTGGTTGTGTTTATTTACAGAATATTTTGCATCTAGGAATTTTAAAAAGGTTATGTAATTGATCCTATCTGTCTTTTACTAAGGTGTTAGGCTAAAGTGTCTTCCAAAGAAAGACACTTTCATACTTCTAGTGTTATAGAAGGAAATATTTTTTATTCCAATTGCTTTATAGAAAAAAAAAGCCAAACATTTAAAAAAAGTAATTGTTTAATGTTTCAGATAAACTTTTCTTTGAGACATTCTAGTAGGCATTTAATTTACAAATCTAAATTTCCAGGAACTCATACTGAGAAAATTCATTCATTCATTGAAGAGATATTTATGACACATTCCTGGGTACCGAGCTCTTTTCTAGGTTTACGGTACACAGTGGGAACTTGTCTAGTGGAGGTAAGAAAAAAAGGGGAACGGGAAAAAACATAATGCAGCAATTTTTTTTTTTTTACAAACAAAATAATCTGTGGCTTCTGAGCTTATATAGCATGTGGACTCATTTTTCTCATTATATTTAAACATAACATACTCTCATTCTTGGCTTAAATGTCTTTCCACCTCACTAAAATGTAAAACGACTTAAGGGTGTGAGGAATGTCCTTCATTCATCTTTGAATCCTTGGCATCTAGCTAGTATCTGGCTCATTATAATGGCTCAAGAACTATACTGTTAAATAAATGGATTTCTCTATTTTACAAATTGCCTCTTTCCTTCTCAAATGAATATTCATAATCCTGCCTTCCTTCCCCTCCTTCCTCACCCATCAACCCAAAATAAAAATGAACACTAGTTATATGTTAGGTCAGATCCCTGGGACTCATGTTTGCATACATGATACTTAAACATGCTAAGCTCATAAGAGGGACTCAACAAAAAAATTGAATGAATGAATAACTACAGATTTAAAAGAAATGTCTTTCAGAAAAGTAATAGGGAAGTGCCACACCCCTGTGAACACAAGTTCACAGCAAGTATTTTTAGAGAACTTATATGTTGTCTGATCTTGCAAAGGAAATCCCAGTAAAAATAAATAAAAGCCAGATTTATTAATTAACACTGGAGAAACATCAACTTACAAGTGTGGGCAGGAGCAAAGTTGCACAGCTAAGGAATTATGATTCTCACTGGAGTCTTTCTGGGAACAATGTTGTCTTTTTTCTGCCACATGCCTGAGTTCACGGAAGCTCTTTTCAGGGGTTCCTAACTTCAGGGTTTAACTAGGACGCTGGGATACATTTCAGTCTTCTCAAAGAGAGACCTGCTCTTGCATCTCTGGTAATGAATGAACAGTTCCAGCCCTTGGTTACAATTAGCTCTCACTTTTGGAGCATTTCCCAGGGGTGATATGCGAATAGCTTGAAGGAGGAGGTTGTGAGGCGGACATGGTAGCCAGGGCTCTGCCGAGGCAAATGTGCTCGTGTGGGATGCGGCTGTGAACACAGTATGTGCTAAAATGTAAATAACACAGCCAAAGCACCAAATGCCATGCTTAAAAATTTTGTTTTTAATAGAGGACTTTTCTGAGCAGTTATAGACATACACACATATGGATGCATTTATATTTCTTTTACCCCCAAACCTGAAATCATGTGAACGATGAGTCGGGCTTTATTAAAATCTCCGGAAAGACCATTAGTTCAGTGTTTTCCCTCGGTGAGTGACCGGCACCAAACCCCCCATTTGAAGCTGGAAACCCTGGAATTCACATGGCCAATTATGCAATACTAGACCACTGGGAAGCATTTCTGGCTGGCTCAGCTGGTGATCTGATTTTACCCTGCAGCATCAAGATTGATAGACCTTATAATTTTATCCTGGTTAGTGCAGATGCTGTTCTTACATAAGTTTTTTTTAACATCCCTTTTTCTTAAAAGAAAAACAAACCCAAGTCTTTCCCAAGTGGTTTGGCTTGATGACACCTCATGGTGGTTAAGATCAGTACCCTGATCACTAGCTAGTGGAAAAAAAATTCCCTTTCAGGATTTCTGAATTTGCTGTAATTTAATTTCATTGAATGCTGTGTGTGCTTGTTTGTGAGAAAGAACGAAAAGAAGCAGTAATTTGCCCCCCTCTAAATCATTCCTTTTATGAGGCGTCTTTGGGTAGGGGGAGGGGTGGGAAAGAGACTCATTCTTAGAAGGTACAGAACATCAATTTGGGAGCTGTTAGTTTCTTTCATGCTAATGACAAGGTATAACTTAAAAACATAACATTCATATGCATATATGGTGCATATATACATAATTAGTATATTGACAAAGCACCTAGCAGAACCTTAGAACTCTTAGTTCCATTAACCCTTAAAGGGAAAACTGGGATTCAGATCAAGCACAGTGGAATGTGCTCCCTTTCAATTATATACACCCATCATCCTTGTCGAGGAAAGAGACCTCCCAAAAAAGTGAAATGCATTTTTTTTTTTCTGAAGCACTGTCACAGTCTGTTATGTATTTATCAGTTTTTGCAGTTCTAATTACAAAATAAGCACTAGCTACTACGTAGAATAACTACACTAGCCAAAAAGATTTTTATAATCTGAGAGAAATGCTCCCATATTGACTCTGCTAAGAGAAACAACTGCCCTTTCCTTGATTATAAAGAAGGAAGACAGATGGCTTCTTGTTCAAGACTGTAATTTTACTTTCAGCCTCCTCCCTCAGTTAAAAACAAGATGTACTTTGAGGCTTTGAGGGAAAATCTCAAGGGAAAGTTTTTTATTCCTGGCTGCATTGAATAATTCAACACACATTTGAGAGAGCTGAGAAAGATACAAAGGAGAAAATGTTTTCCCTTGTTCTCAGGGAGTTTACAATCTAATTGTGGAGTTTACAGTCAGAATTGGGACCAGAGCCATTAAAGTTTTATTTTTTTCACTTCTATTTAATGGCCTAATGGTTACTAGTAACACACTTAGGATTCACCAGCCCAGTGGTACGGTGGACCCTCTGATCAAATTTGAAGGGAACATAAGGAGAATGCAGAGGAAGAATAATCTCAAGCAGTACTTATTAAGTCCTTACCGTCCTACTAGCTACTTTCAGATAGTATTTAATCTTGACAACAACCCTTCCTGGTCATCCTTATTACCCGTTTTTCACAGACCAGGAGAAAGAGGCAGAAGTGATGCATCCCTGGTCACAGACCTAGGAAATGGTATTGAAACACACCAACTGGGAATTCTTCTTTGGCCTTTTCTTTGGCTGTCCCTAGGTTCCCATCTTGAATTTCCTTTGCTTAGATTCCCTTTCAAGGCATGTGACGTTAATTTACTTCTGTGCTATTTTTTTCCTCTTTGTCTCTGAATAGTCTTTAAAACTTGCTGTCTTTCATTTGGCAAGTCAGGCCTTCTAGAGTCTCCTTTGCAAATACTCTTTCGTTTTTTCTTCTTTTCTGATTCTGTCTTTAAGACATTCTTTGACAGGATGAAAAGAAACATAAAAAGGTGCCTCATAAGTGGTTCTCTTAATATTAAGCAGGATCTTCAGTTTTATTCCTGCCACATTTTAACTGTTCTCATCTCACACGATTTCTCAAGGACTTGGGTTGTAGACTTCTTGAAGGTGGTGACCGCACCTACTGTAACTTGTTGATACCGCATAGCGTATTCATGTAACAACAGGGACTTGTAAGAGAGCAGAAACTTTGGTTCTTTTGTTCACCTCTTTGTTCCCAGTGCCTGTAAATTACTGGAACTTAGTGTGCCCTCAGTATACATATGTTTTAACATGATAAATTAATACTCGCTTATTGTTTTTTGTGGACTATTCTGTATAAAAAGTTTCGTTTAGATCCAATATGGCTCTGAATTGTCAGAACTGTAGAATTTTTTTGCCTTTTCCCTATTTTCGGCCCTTTATAACAATTTCGACCTTGGGCGCATTCCATTAAGCTCTTGGTGCCCTTCAAGGCTCAGTTTCCACATCAGGAAAATGGGGCGAGTAGCAACAGTTGCTTGTTTCTCCTTGTCTTCAATCACCTACTGCTTCTGCAGGGGTGTATTGCGTACGCTTTCCCCTGGATAAAATCAGCCACCTGAGAGGTAAGAAACCAGCGGGGTCCTCGGGTTGCGTGCCTACTGGGGATGGCTAGCAGCTCCGCAAGCCTCGCCCGTGCCTCCCAGGTCCGGAAGCAACCCGACCCCATTTCGGCTGCGAGCCTGTCCAGCCCTCCGGCGCCCCAGCCTCAGGCGCCCTCTCGCACCGAGGTAGCGCTCTGCCTCGGTGCCACCGCTAAATTGGCTCGGCACCGCGCAGGTTCCGACGCGCGCCGAAGGGCCCGGCCTCGTTTTGGCCGCATTCGCCCGGCCGCCCGCGCGGCGCTGCACTGGGGGCGGGGAGTCTGATGGGAGAAGCGCGCGGCGCTGAGAAGGCGGCGGCCGGGGAGAGGGAGCCGGAGAGGGACTGGGCGCGGGAGGCCGGAGGCGGGGGACAGGGGGAGGCGCCGCCGCCGCCGCCCGCCCCTTTCCGCTGGGGAGCAGCTGCAGCAGCAGGAGCGGAGCGGGAGCCGCACAGCCACTACCGCCGCCGCCGGGGGATGTGGTCGGCGCCCGCACCGAGCCGCGCCGCCTCCTGAGTACCCGCCGCCGCCCGAGTCGCCGCCGCCGCCGCCGCCGCCGAGCCGTGCGGAGGCAGGCCGCGCCCTCTCCGGGCGCCCGCCGGCTCGCATGCCGAGGGGCTCCGGGGCGTAGCTGCGCGCCCGGCGCCGCCTCCGGGCTCCTCCGGCCCCGCCATGGGCTGCTGCAACTCCGCCTCCTCAGCCGCGCAGGTGAGGGGCTCCCGCCTCCCGGCCGCCCGCCCGGATGCCTCCCCGCGCGTGCCGCGGGCGCCCGCAGCCTCCCACTACCTGCGAGCGTCCCCTCAACCCACCGTGCACTCCAGAGACCCCCACTCCCGCCTCCCTCTCCCGCCTCCCCCTGTCCCGAAGATGCCCCCGCGCTGGCTCCCAGGGCTGCCGATTCGCAGGCGCCTCTGCGCGGCCCCCAGGGCGCCGCTAGCTCTGCCCAGCCCCTTGCCGACTTGGCCGCCTCCTCCCAGTAACACCTGAGCGGCCCGTCCCGCCAGCCCGCAGGTAGAGGCAATAAGGGCGTCTGCTCTCTGCCCCTGGTGGCACCCCCTTCCCTCGTCTTCCGGGCCTGGTTCCTTTCTTCCTACCTCCTTGGAGTCTTCCCCCTCCCCATCCACAGACTATTTTCTGTGCTCCCTGGAGGAGTACCCCCAGTATGGGCTGTTCACCCCTCTCCCACCTTATTACAGTTTCTGCTCTTAGATATTCTGTCCCTTTTCTCTTGCCCGCCGCCCCCCGTCCGGGTTCAAGTGTTTAAGCGGATCCCGGAGCCCTTCTACGACCCGCTTCCCCGATTCTAGCCGCTCGCTTCCCACCCCATCCCATCCCATCCCCCCTTTGTGCCTTGACCCCGGGCACCGCGGCCTCTTCGCACCCCGAGGCCCCTGCGGGAGCGCGGGGATTGGGCTGAGAAGGAGATTGGGCACCTGGTGGGTGACGGGATCGTTACGGAGACTCCCTCTTTGTTGCCAGTGTAACAGGAGGAAGAGGTGCCGAATTTAGTTTTTCTGTGTGCACTGGCTGAGTGTTGTCGCTGAGGGCTGAGATGCAGAGATTTCTCCCAGCTTCTACCCTGCCCCCATCCACATTTCGCTAACCTCCCTCTCTTTTGCCGATCCGAGCCCTTAACCTGGATAGAAATGTTTAGACAACTGTATAAGGATCAAACGTAATAGGACTTGACTGCTGGCCACTAATAACTAAGAGCACCTGTTTGTAAATTATCTAATTTAGTGGATTAGTGAGTGTATTTACAAATACGATAAAAAGCAATCAGGAATACTGCATCAAACTGTCTGGTGGTGGTGTATGAAAAATAGGCTCTGACAACGCCTGGGATGTAATCTCACAGTTTCATTAGTGTAGAATGTAACTGTGGTCTTTGATTTGTTTGTTTTGGGGGGATACAAGGGCTCTTGTTTTTAGAAATAAAGGCTGGTCCGTTCTTGGTGAAGAAAAATGCTAGTTTGGAAAAAAAAATTCCTTCAGAGATCTAGCACCTGTGATAATGCCAGAAGTGTTTTGCTGCTTCTAAATGACTATATATAACTCAGTTTTAAATAACCTGCATACTTGTTCTGAAAATCTGAGATCTGTTAGAAAATGACTAGAATTGCAGATGAATGGAGGACATTTATGTTTTATTAAGTATCCATCCTATTTGTCTACTTCTTTTTTGGGTGTTTGCTTACTCTTTTTTTGATTTTTTTTTCTTTTCCTATTAGGATCATAGTCAGGCTGACTGGTTTAGTTAGTTAAACCTTCCTGTTCAGTTAGAATAACAGAGAAAAACTATATGTAGTGGTGTTAGGAAGGAGAGGTCGGTAGACCACAGTTTTCATATTAACAGATAAAGGTGTGGAATCACACAGTACCTTTCAACTGGTCAGAGATTTTGGGGGAGAGGGAGGAATCTACTTGGGTGCTATTCGTCTAATATTTACTTAAATATTATTTTCACCAAAAAGATACCTTTCCTGTCGCCTTTCTTTTAAGAATTGGGTTATTTTGCATCCTCTTTTGGAGATGAAATGCCTTTAAGACAGTATTGGATAGTTTATGGATGGCTTGTTCAGTGTTTAATCAATTAAATTTGGAAGGGATGGATGCTGGACCAAAACTCTGCTTAACAGGTCTTGCATTTGACTAGCTCCACATCTTACTTTTCAGAATGCTGTCCCATATATTTTCCTTTCTTCTTTCTCCTCTTGCAGCCACTGTTTCCTTCATGCTGTGCTCTACAGACAAGATGCATGTCATGCACTCCGAAGGGTGCATTTTTTTTTCTGTGGATTCCTATAACCAATCAACAGCAGCTTTAGGGACTTGTAGTGTAAGTGGAGCATTGAGGTTTCGTGCCAAAGAGCTGGTCATCATTTTCTTTTTCCTTATTTGAGATTTTGGCATCATTCTTAATTTGTGAAATGTTACCAATCTGCTGCATTTTAATGCTCCTTTCAGTAGCATCACCAGTTAGGATAATATAGTATCTGTATGAGTTGTGTTGAAACAAAATAGGGATGCAGCTGCACATCTTCTCTAAATGTGAACCTCCACATCACTTTGAACCTCTCTTAGAGGCCTCAATTGTATTTTCAGGCAGAATGTTTCTTTCATCCCTTCTACTGAATTGTAAACTTCTTGAGTATAGGAACTGTTTTTATTTTCCACATGTTTGTATCCATTGCAGTGCCTCACTATACCTTGTACATAATAAGTTGCTCAGCAGTAGTCAATGAAGAGAATATAGATACACAGATTGGAACATTTGAACATTTGGCTGGCGAATAACATTTAATACGAATCCAGCCCCGAACTATGTGCTGTTTTACTTCCATGAGCTGGTTGAGTAATGCCACCACGCCACCCTCTTCAAAGCTCAAATTTCAACTAAGTTAAAATTCACCTGCTTTTCCCACATTCCTTCCTATTCTGTCAGTGGTACCATCAGTTTGCAAAATTGAGCAGGTTTTTTCTTTTCTCCTGGTGCTCTGCTCAGTGCTTATTTTTTAGTTGGAGCAGTGGCTATAACATCTTAAAAGAGCTTGTCTGCAAACTCTAATGATAACCTGCACAGCACATCAAAACAATGCGATTTGAGGTAATCTGCAGTTCAGTTTAGCTTTTCTCAGTGGTATCATCAGCAACTTTCAAGCCCTGGCAGGTTTTATCAATGTAAATATAGTGTGTTTCCTCTTTGTAGTAGGAATTCACTTTTGAAATACATATAATTTATTTTCCCTCATAGTCTCTTGCTATGTTGTAGACTCTCATAAAAGAGTTTATTGACTTCCAAGCTGCTTCATCTCTTGTAGCCTGTTCTGGTATTATTTTCATTTTCTTGTCAGTGTCTGGTTATCATAATTTGCCATCAAAATAATTATCCTGTTTTTGGATTTAGATAAAAGAAAAGCATCACATTCTATACTTACTTGTATTTTACTGTTGAAGGAAGAAATTATTGGCAAAATTATTTATGCAGTATCAGATATGTGTTTCTAAGAATCTTAAGAACTCTTAGATATATTTATAGAACTCTTATAGAACTCTTATTTTTTTTATTTGTGGCCACTACAAGTTACTTGCTAATATTAGTAATTGCTCAACACAAGCCAATACATGATAGCCTTTGCCTAAAAATCTCTTTGAAGAGAACATAAAAGTGAGATAGTCATGAGTTTCTTTTTACAGCACTAATCCTCCCTAAGATTCTTAAAATTTATTCCCAACTCTCCATAATTCGTTTATTCTGTTATAACCTGACATAATTTCTATTCTTGTAATGTTAAACTTCAAAGTTCAGTTGTAAATCTTCAGATTTATGAAATGTTCTTTCCCATTGACAAACCAGTTTGAATGAAGGAGGCTTTTGAAGGATTACGTAGCAAATTGCCAAAAGTCTTTGTCGTTAATGGCTAGATCATCATTTCTCACAGCAGCGCTTTGGAGGCCAGGAGATTTCGCAAGTGCTCTGAAGTTCTGTGTCCTTTGGTTCTAACCTTAGAAATTGTGAGAGGGATGGAGCGGAATCTTTCTAATTGAACAAACTGCCCCTCATATCTCTCTGGCTTTAGGAGAGATTGGTCTTGTCTCTGGTCTCGTCCCATGTCTTCAAATTGAGAGCTAAGTATTTAACTGTGTTTTTCTAGCTCTCATATCTTGTCTCAGGAGTAATGAAAAACAATCAGGTGGTTCACAAATACTGGTTAACTTTTGAGAATGTTAACTGTTCTTTAACAGAATTTTATTAGTACTGTAGTCTCCTTCTGCTTTGTGAACTTTGAAGTCAGAGGGTAAAAATGAAATTTGAAGACTGTCCAGCGAAGTAGACCTGCTCTAACTGGAATAAAAAAAAACACAGCATGAAGACAATTTATTTTTTTCTTCTTCTTCTGAATACTATGCTATTAGCATAGAAGATCCATTCCTCCAAATAATGTAAGTCAAAGTTAATATTAAAATTGGCTGGAAAGTAATGTAAAAATGGTGAGACTTTTTGTATACCTATTTTTCACAGCCATTTTCATGTTTTAATTTCTCTAGTAACTCTGAAGTTGACTTTACTTCCGTTTTACAGGGGAGGCAGTTGAGACTTGGACATTAGTTGAGACTTGGCTGAAGTCTCAGAGCTACTAAGGGATCCATCCAAACTTTACCCCAGGTCTTTTGAATGTGAGTCCTATGCTTTTCTTTCTGCGTTCACATACATGCTTCCCATATCATAAATTGCAGTTCATTTTATCTTTAGAAAAGGTCCACTCAATAACATTTTGAATTAAGGAATGTCCAAGTTAAAGTCATGCCTTTTTGAACTTGCTGCAGTTACTAGCTGGAGAACGACATCATGTGGTACAGCAAAACTAGTCCAGTTAAAAAGTTCCCAGGCTTAACAAATACTACCAAATACTATCTGATGTGTTAATCCTATCATTTAGAAATGTTATTGGCTTGAAGGACATTTATTTATAGAAATATATTCTCTATTCTATTACAGGTAATTGGTTAGTAGCTATTTTACTGTCTCCTTCCTCCCCAACCCTCCCCACCCCAAAAAAGAAGAAGTAAATATTTCAATTTCATAATTTGGCTCAGATTTGGGGAGCTCTAGTTTATCTTTATTAGAGATAAACTAGGCCTACTATCTCTCTTTTCTATTGAGCTAAACTAGAATGTAGAGATAAGAAGTAGTCTAAGGTCAGAGAGATACATTATGAGGTAGCTAGGACTAGAAACCTACTTAGTCACTTAATCTCTTGAGCTTTCTATAGTTAGTATTAATTCTTAATGTCTTAAGTCTTCTTATCTTGGTAACCTTGGCTCCACATAGGAAACACTTAGAGAACTTGTAAAAACACAGATTCCTGGGTCCTCCTTTCAGAGGTTCTGATGTCATTGGTCCAGGGGTATTTTTTAAAGTTCCCCTGGTGATTTTCATGTTCTGCCAAGGTTAAAACCCACGCTTACACACCCTTTCTTTAGATAATTCCATCTCCTTCTCTGGTTTCAGTTACAGTACATATGCTGACAATTCCCAAACTGAACTACTGAACTGAAACCAATTTTTTCCTGGCCTCTGAGCTATACTTAGCACTTCCACTAGAATGTCTTGTAGGCAACTCAAACTCAGCGTGTCAAAACTGAACTCAAAATTTGTAGGCACATACACACACATCTTTTTCAGTATCTTTGGTTCACTGAATGATACCAGTATCCTGGTGTGGAAACTGGAAAACCGAGGCACATAGGAAACCTGCCTCTCATTATTCCATACCTGGCCACCATATCTTGCCTCTTTTGCCTTCTAAACTCCACTACCAGCCCCCTAGTTTAAGCTTCTGTCATCTCTGGCCAGAACCTTGCTTCCATATCTCCCCATATTCATTCATGCTTCCTTCTAATTTTTCTCCACACCGCAGTCTTAGTGATCTCTTTAAAAAAAATCCAAAGCTGTGTGGGGATTGTGTCCCCCACCTACTTGAAACCCTTTAATGGTTTCTGATTGCTCTTAGGACAAAGACCAGAATCACTGACCCTAGCCAACAATGCTGCATGGGCTGGTCTCCATCTCTCTTCAGCATCATTGTCTCCTCATACCATGCTGCTCCTTACTCTTTGTGCTTGCTCCAACCTCACAGATTCTTCAGGAGACTGTATTCTTCTTTTAGAGCTTTCGCACATGTTTTTCACTTTTTGGGAAGGCTCTTTGCTTTTCTCCCTGGCCTTTGGCTGCCTGATACTCATCCTTTAAGTTTCAGCCTCAGAGTCACTTGTTTGGAAAAGGCTTCCTTGATCCTTCAAACCAGGCCATGTCTCCTCATTAAATTCTCACAGCCTTATGTATTTTCCCTATGAACACCTAAAGCAATATGCAGTTAATGTCTAGACTAGGAGTTGGCAAAACTACAGCCCATGGGCCAGATCTGGCCAGCTACCTGTTTTTGTATGGCTTGCAAGCTAAGAATGCTAAAAATGGTATCTATTTATTTAAATGGGGGAAAAAAATCAAAAGAAGAATTTTACATGAGAAATTTATTTCATAAAAATTATATAAATTTGAATTTCATTGTCTGCAAATAAAGCTTTATTGATAAAACCACATGCATTCATTTATACATTGTCTATAGCTGCTTTTATGCTACAGTGGCAGAGTTGAGTGGTTAGTTGTGACAGAGACCTTATGGCCTGCAAGTGTAAACATTTATTCTGTGGCTCTTAGGGAAAATATTTACTAACCCCTGGTCTAGACTGAGTTGATGAGGAGAGGGACCATGACTGCTTTGTTCATTGCTGTTATTCTCTGTGCTTAGTTGGTACCTGGTACCTGGTAGGTGCTCGTGAAATATTGGAACAAATTAGTGAATTTGTTCAAATCTCTTTCCTTTCATGGATGGATGTGGATAAACTCCAACCATAGTGACTCTGATGTTTTAAAATTCAATATAGGGACTTCTCTGGTGGTTCACTGGTAAAGAATCCACCTTCCAATGCAGGGGACATGGGTTCGATCCCTGCAGGGAACTAAGATCCCACATGCCGGGGGGGCAACTAAACCCACATGCCACAACTACTGAGCTCGAGCGCCTTAAGGAGAGAGCCCACGTGCCGCAAACTACAGAGCCTACGCGCTCTGGAGCCCGTGCGCCACAACTAGAGAGAGAACCCGCACGCTGCAACTAGAGGGAAGCCCGCACACTGACAAAGACCCTGTGTGCCACAACTAAGACCCGACCCAGCCAAAAAAATAAAAGCAAGAAATTTTTAAAAAACGAAAAGTAGTTACTTATAAAAAAAATAAATAAAATTCAATATAAAAAAATTTTAGGGACTTCCCTGGTGGCGCAGTGGTTAAGAATCTGCCTGCCAATGCAGGGGACACGGGTTCGAGCCCTGGTCCCAGAAGATCCCACATGCCACGGAGCAACTAAGCCCATGTGCCACAACTACTGAGCCTGCGCTCTAGAACCCGCGAGCCACGTGCCACAACTACTGAAGCCTGTGCACCTAGAGACTGCTCCGCAACAAAGAGAAGCCACTGCAATGAGAAGCCCACGCACCGCAACGAAGAGTAGCCCCCACTTGCCGCAACTAGAGAAAGCCCGCGTGCAGAAACGAAGACCCAACACAGCCAAAAATAAATAAATTAATTAAAAAGAAAAATAAGAAGCTAAGGGCTTCAGTGTAAAAAAATTTTTTTTAAAGGACAAATACTTTTTTTTTTTTGACGGTGCCTGGCGGCTTGCAGGATCCTAGTTCCCCCACCAGGGATTGAACCCAGGCCCAGGCAGTGAAAGCACTGAGCCCTAACCACTGGACCGCCAGGGAATTCCATAAAAGGACAAATACTTTCGAAGAAGATTCTCAACAGAAGTTTTAGCAGCTGTCTTAAGCAGCTTGTCTGTTGCAGGTATACGTCTCCTGTGTGAAGCATGTGTACTTGTAGAGGTGTAAGTTAGGGGGTGTTTTTTTTCCCCTGATGGACTCCTCTCTGATTTCATATCAGCTGTATAGTAAGATTTACTTAAAAAAACATTTGGTTGATAAACTACTGGAATTTTTTTTTAATAATATTACTTTTTTTTAGCTGCTCTCTATAACATCCTGCAATCAAATATTTAGACATTTATTTAGTAAGGAAACTATTAAAAGCTATTTTTATCCTAATTTTTAAGGTTGTGAGATACGCTGAAGATTGCTGAACAGACATGTTTGATTTCTGGATACATTTGTATAATGTAAAATAAGGAAAACAGCAAAAAGATGGAAAAATTGAAAATATATGTTTACTTCAAGATGTTCAAGTAGCAGGGAAGGTATTAAAGTTTGCTTTTTTTTTTTTGGTAGCATTATGATAATGGTAATGATAATGATCTAGTAAGATTTTTCATTATGAATCACTTAAGGATGATTCAGCTTTAAGAAATGAAAAACCTTAAATCTAAATAGCTAATACATTAAGGAAAACTTACTACCTCTTATAAGTTGCGTGGTAGGGTGGCTTCCAGCTTGGTTAATTCAGTGGCTTGATGATGTCAACAAGGACCTGAGTTGTCTCTTTTTGTCATTTAAGGAAGTTAGTTTTTCCCTCACTTAGCTCCCCTTGTGATCCCAAGATGGATGTGACTCTGACAGACTCACGCCGATCTGCCAATCTCCAGTGCTTTTTCTTTCAGTAGGAGTTAGGGAGGGCTGCATACTCATCCCTAAACAATCTCTAGCAAGGGGGAGGCAAGGGCACTCTGATTGGATTAGACTAACCAGGATTTCCCTCTGAGTCAAGTGGAGGGTGGAGCAATACCAGAGCGAAATTAGGACTCCGCCACTAAGGCTTGGGGGTGTTGGGGAGAGTGGTGACTGAGTAGGCAGCCAATGGTATCTGCTTACATAGTTTTGTCATTTTCTTCTGCCTATAAGATCACACTTGTATGGTGTTTCCTAACATTTTGTTTATAGCTCCATTATAAAACCTCACAGTTCATAGTTGAAAGTCACACAGTTATCCTCCTATTTCCCCAGTGCTACTGCTCTAGCCACTGCTGAATCCCCGTCTTTCTCTTTTCCCCACCCCCACTGCTTCTTTCCCATTCTGAGGGAAGCATAGCTTCTGGATAAAGAAGAGCATTTAAGGTTGGAATAATGGTTAAGTAGGTAATCAGTTTTCCCACAACCAGGGAGACCCAAGAGAACCTTGGGGGTTACTATAACCTCTTCCCTTTCAAGCTCTCAATTTCCTTTTCTACCTCTTCTCACTTCTTTGTGTGTTTATCTCTGTCCGATTGGTACTCATTTTTTCTTTCTTTTTCCCTCCTTTCCCCTAAAGTTTTCTTTTTCGTCCCTTTTCTTTCTACCCCTACCTGATGCACTTAAGGGGCCGTAATACTGAGTGGAATATACTAGCATAGAAGAGGAGAAAGAGAGTGTCTTTTTTCCTCCTGTTTAATTTTGGTTTTTTTTTTTTTGTTTTTTGGTATAGCAATAGTAAAACTGAAGATTCACATCATTATTTAGAATACCTCTATGATGTAAAGAGCTCTCACAGTATAAAAATTGCTTCTTTACAGAAGGAGAATTAGTAAACTAATATGTAAATATGTTCAGTCTTGCTAATAATCAAATCAAATTAAGGGTACATAGACACCACTTTTGTCTGTAACTTTGGTAGTTAACAGAATAATATTAATTGCTCATGTGGTTTCAACTCAAGTATACTTTATTGATTTGCTGAATAAATGGTATGACCCTCTTGGGACACTGTTTGATGACATACATTGAAAGCCATAAAAAAGTTGACACCCTTTAGTAATCCAAAAGTCTACTAAATGCTAGATGACATTACATGTGGCATTATTTGTAGTAGCAAAATAGTTTAAGCATAATATTGCTGATGTAAAATTTTCTTAATATAAAATTCAGTTGAATTTAGTCTGCTATATGTGTCTCACTTCACCATACCCAACTAAATGATCCTCCCTTAATGGGTAAGTAGCCTTCTGCCATCCTTTAAAGAAATCCTTTCCCTACTGCTGCTCTAAAAGGATATTAGAATCTGAGAATTAAACACCATCTTGTACTGGCAGGAGTGTGGGCTGTATAGCCAGACCGAATGGCTCTGTCACCAGCTGGGTTATTTGGGCCAAATTCTCTAGCATTTTGTGTGTGTGTGTGTGTGTGTGTGTGTGTTTACATCTTTATTGGAGTATAATTGCTTCACAATGGTGTGTTAGTTTCTGCTTTATAACAAAGTGAATCAGTTATACATATACATATGTTCCCATATCTCTTCCCTCTTGCGTCTCCCTCCCTCCCACCCTCCCTATCCCACCCCTCTAGGTGGTCACAAAGCACCGAGATGATCTCCCTGTGCTATGCGGCTGCTTCCCACTAGCTATCTATTTTACCTTTGGTAGTGTATATATGTCCATGCCACTCTCTCGCTTTGTCCCAGCTTACCCTTCCCCCTCCCCATATCCTCAAGTACATTTCTCTAGTAGGTCTGTGTCTTTATTCCTGTCTTACCCCTAGGTTCTTCATGACATTATTTTTCTCTTAAATTTCATATATATGTGTTAGCATACGGTATTTGTCTTTCTCTTTTTGACTTACTTCACTCTGTATGACAGACTCTAGGTCCATCCACCTCATTACAAATAGCTCAATTTCGTTTCTTTTTATGGCTGAGTAATATTCCGTTGTATATATGTGCCACATCTTTATCCATTCATCCGCTGATGGACACTTAGGTTGTTTCCATCTCCTGGCTATTGTAAATAGAGCTGCAATGAACATTTTGGTACATGACTCTTTTTGAATTATGGTTTTCTCAGGATATATGCCCAGTAGTGGGATTGCTGGGTCATATGGTAGTTCTATTTTTAGTTTTTTAAGGAACCTTCATACTGTTCTCCATAGTGGCTGTACCAATTCACATTCCCACCAGCAGTACAAGAGTGTTGCCTTTTCTCCACACCCTCTCCAGCATTTATTGTTTCTAGATTTTTTGATGATGGCCATTCTGACTGGTGTGAGATGATATCTCATTGTAGTTTTGATTTGCATTACTCTAATGATTAATGATGTTGAGCATTCTTTCATGTGTTTGTTGGCAGTCTGTATATCTTCTTTGGAGAAATGTTTATTTAGGTCTTCTGCCCATTTTTGGATTGGGTTGTTTGTTTTTTTGTTATTGAGCTGCATGATCTGCTTGTAAATTTTGGAGATTAATCCTTTGTCAGTTGCTTCATTTGCAAATATTTTCTCCCATTCTGAGTGTTGTCTTTTGGTCTTGTTTATGGTTTCCTTGGCTGTGCAAAAGCTTTGAAGTTTCATTAGGTCCTATTTGTTTATTTTTGTCTTTATTTCCATTACTCTAGGAGGTGGGTCAAAAAGGATCTTGCGTGATTTATGTCATAGAGTGTTCTGCCTATGTTTTCCTCTAAGAGTTTGATAGTGTCTGGCCTTACATTTAGGTCTTTAATCCATTTTGAGCTTATTTTTGTGTATGGTGTTAGGGAGTGGTCTAATCTCATACTTTTACATGTAGCCGTCCAGTTTTCCCAGCACCACTTATTGAAGAGGCTGTCCTTTCTCCACTGTACATTCCTGCCTCCTTTATCAAAGATAAGGTGACCATATGTGCGTGGGTTTATCTCTGGGCTTTCTATCCTGTTCCATTGATCTATCTTTCTGTTTCTGTGCCAGTACCATACTGTCTTGATTACTGTAGCTTTGTAGTATACTCTGAAGTCAGGGAGCCTGATTCCTCCAGCTCCGTTTTTCGTTCTCAAGATTGCTTTGGCTATTCAGGGTCTTTTGTGTTTCCATACAAATTGTGAAATTTTTTGTTCTAGTTCTGTGAAAAATGCCAGTGGTAGTTTGATGGAGATTGCATTGAATCTGTAGATTGCTTTGGGTAGTAGAGTCATTTTTCACAATGTTGATTCTTCCAATCCAAGAACATGGTATATCTCTCCATCTGTTTGTATCATCTTTAATTTCTTTCATCAGTGTCTTATAATTTTCTGCCTACAGGTCTTTTGTCTCCTTAGGTTTGTTCCTAGATATTTTATTCTTTTTGTTGCAGTGGTAAATGGGAGTGTTTTCTTGATTTCACTTTCAGGTTTTTCATCATTAGTGTATAGGAATGCCAGAGATTTCTGTGCATTAATTTTGTATGCTGCTGCTTTACCAAATTCATTGATTAGCTCTAGTAGTTTTCTGGTAGCATCTTTAGGTTTCTCTGTGTATAGTATCATGTCATCTGCAAACAATGACAGCTTTACTTCTTCTTTTCCGATTTGGATTCCTTTTATTTCCTTTTCTTCTCTGATTGCTGTGGCTAAAACTTCCGAAACTATGTTGAATAAGAGTGGTGAGAGTGGGCAACCTTGTCTTGTTCCTGATCTTAGTGGAAATGGTTTCAGTTTTTCACCATTGAGGACGATGTTGGCTGTGGGTTTCAAATTCTTTAACATTTTGTGCCTCATTTTCCCCAGCTGTAAAATGGGAACAATAATAACACCTATCTCACAGGCTTGTAGCAAACTGCACACCCCATGAAAATATCTTAGACATTATGATATTAATGTAAACTAAGGCTCTTAGATGTTCTCCTACCCATTAATACCCCCCTAAAACCTGTGTTTGGGTTTTGGAAAAGGGACCTCGACTTCCAAAAATTTTAAACTGTGTCTGGAAGATGAGTGTTAAGGGTGAAATGAACAGCAATAAGGAGAGGCTAAATTGGATGGTTAGGAGTTCACTGGAGAAGTTAAGAAAGGATGGACTAGTTGGAGAGTGGGCTTCCTGAAAATCATCCTTGATTTGGCTTTGAAGGATGGGTTTAGAAAATGTGGGAGGATAGACAGATTTTAGTATAAAGCAGGGACAAGAGAGGACATTTCAGTGAAAGGAACAGCTCGAACAAAGGCAAGGAAGCCTTTAACTGACTGCGTGTCCATTTGGAAAGGAGACCTGGCCAGAATAAAGAGAAATGTAACATGTAGGGAAGACTACTATTCCAAGGGGAGAGAAATGGGCAGCCATGGAGGGTTTTTCAGAGCTGTGTAAGGAGTAATCGGAGCCTTGCCTATGCCTGAAGCCAGAGAAAGGGAAACAGGCCACCCTGGAAACCGTTCAGTAACTTGAACCAACAGTGTAAATGGGAAACAGAAGAGACATTATAGAATTGAAATAGGACGGATTCTCCTGACTTAATCTGGATATGTGGGATAATGGAGAGGGATAAAACCGGTTTAGAATACTGTATAATGGAAGAAGGGTATTATAATTGACAGACATGGGAGTTGAGATGGAGACTAGAATATGGGGAGGGGAAGATGAATTTAATTTTGTGTGAACTGAGTTTGAGATGATATTAATACTCCATGTAGCAATTTCCCATAGGCAGTTGAAGATCCAGAACTGGATTTCAGAAAATGTTCTAAGTCATATGCATAAAGGAGATGCTGTAAGGATGGGTGGTCTCCCAGGGGAAGGAAAGGGCATGGAATATGAGAGCAGACCACTGGGTTTTCCCTGCTTTCATTCCCTAGTTGTCTGCCCTCATAGAATAAATTTCATTTGATTCTTGCAACTCTGAGATGGGTATCAGTGTTAGCCCCATTTTACTGATTAAAAAACTAAGGCTTGGGAATTCCCTGGCAGTCCAGTGGTTAGGACTCGGTGCTTCCACTGCCTGGAGCCCGGGTTCAATCCCTGTGGAATCCCTAAGATTCCACAGTGTGGCCAAAAAAGAAAAAAAACAAAAACAAAAAAACTGAGGCTCCATTTGCTGCAACATGGATGGACCTAGAGATTATCGTATTAGGTGAAGTAATCAGACAGAAGGACAAATATCATTATATCACTTATATGTGGAATCTAGAAAAAAAGTGATACAAATGAACTTATTTACAAACCAGAAATAAACTCACAGACATAGAAAATAAATTTATGGTTACCAAAGGGAGAAGGGGGAGGGGATAAATTAGGAGTATGGTATTAACATATACACACGACTATAAATAAGATATATTAACAAGGACCTACTGTATAGCACAGCGAACTATATTTAATATCTTGTAACCCATAATGGAAAAGGATCTGAAAAAGAATATATATATGTGTTCTGCATCACTTTGCTGTACACCTGAAACTGACATAACATTGTAAATCAACTATACTTCAGTTGAAAAAAAAAAGAGAATCTGAGGCGCAGAAGCTTGGGCAGCTTGCCCCAAGGCCCCCAAAGTAGTGTAAAGCCTGGGGTAGTTCAAAATGTGCGTTTCCTGCTGCACTGCATTCCCTTCCTTCTGCTGTACTGAGAGCTATATTTAAATAGTATATTAAATGTAGCCTAGATACCACGTTTCTGTCACTGAAATGCAGAGACTGTGTGTACTATTTACTCTGGCTTTAAAGTGTATGTGTGTTTGGGTGGGGTGGGTGTTGGTTTTCAGTCAGTGCACCCTAAACCAGAGGTAAGAATGTAAGAATTTGCAGCAGGGTCTGTATAAGCGGTGGTTATAAACTGAAGACTCCTGGGACCCTTAACTGCTGTGCATTTCCTCCTGGGCCCTTCTGCATTTTCTTCTAAGAACTTAAGTCTGAACAAGTCTATCATGGCAGTAAGTTTGCTAAAAGTGACCACAATTCTGTCCTTTCCCCATAACTCAGATTCTCAAGAATACAGTTTTAATAAGGAATATATATTTATATATTTAGTCTTTGGAGACCCATGGCCTCTGAAAGGGTTAATGTAATTGATACTAACGTTATTTAATAGTATCAGTAAGGCTCAGGAGAGCAGTAAGAAAGGAAAGGGTGAAGAAAATGGCCATGGTGAAGTTGGAAGACTGTGGCACAAATGATTTGCATGCACATGGGGATCAAATTACAAAGGCAGAGATTTTTACCACTGGAGCAAAGCTGGAGTTTTTTTTTTGTTTGTTTGAATCAAACTGCACTTTAAAACCTCAGTTGTTTTCAAACTGATTTTGCATGTGATTTTGTATTTTCATAAATGCTAAAAACTTCAAGTGTTGGAAGACAGTTCTGAAAACATCAAGTTTTAAAGTCTAGCATATTAAATATATTTTGAAACTAGCCCTACTTTTACATCAAGAAAAACATTTCGGAATGGACATTGGTGGTAGAAGTAGATTTCAGTTATGAAGGTATGGAAATAATATTTTAATAAGATACTTCATTTTAAAATTAGATGCAATTCTAGTTTTGGTGATATAATTTTTAAAGGTTTATAGTTTAATCTGAGAAAGTAAACCAAGACCAAGTGTAAACACACGTTTCTGTTGTGGTAGTGACAAGCAGACAGGGTAGGGAGCCTCCTGGGGGGAAGGAACATTTCCCCATAACCTACTGCTCACTAGGCTCTCTGCTCTGTAGGTGGTGCCCCACATGCCATCCCATTTATATAAGAATACTGTAAGCAGGGTTTCCCCAAATATGTGCTCCTGTAGCACCAGGGCTACAAGACGGTACTCCAAGAAGGGGATCTGAGGTCAGAAAAGTTTGGGAAGTTCCTGCGCATTCCATACCCACCCCACTCCCCCAGTTTGTGGAGCCACAGTGCTTATCAGCCTGTTTAAAAGCTCTACATCCCCACACCTGAAACCAGTTTAACTTGGCTTAATTGACCTTCAGTCAATTCATTTGTCCTTAAAATTTATTGTTTTTCATTGCATCTTGAGGAACTGTTCTCCTACAGAACACACTTTGAGAAACAGTGCTTGAAATATTCCTTCTCAATTTCCTCAAGTGAGAACAAAAGTGAGTGTGGTAGCAAGAATGTTGTTCATCAGGTAACCCTTAGTCGGAAGCGATTAGCAGATTTGAAGCTGAGTTTGAGCACATCACAAACTTCAACATGTTCTTTCCAGTACTGGCAAAATAATGTAGATGAGTATCAAGTCCCTCAAGTATATTAGGAAAATGTAAAAGCGTTTCATGTGAATAATTTCTCAGATTTGTAGTTTGAGATTTCCAAGAAGTTGGGAAGGTTAAGGGTTTACAAAAGGATCCTTCAACTTTGGAACTTCAGAATAGAACTGCTGTGAGGCCAGCTGGGCCAACAGCTAGAGAGGGAACCAGCTATCTGCGCTTGGGGTCTTCTTCTCCTTTTGCCTGGGGTCTGCGGTAGAGACTATAGGCGTAGTTGTAGTTATTGCTCAGCATTCCACATGGACATCTGCAGATGGCACCTGCGCATCAAAGGCTGACTATCTTTTGTTAGAGGAAGAATCCAGGACAGAGGTGATATTACAGGGGCTACGCAAATAATAGATCCCAAATAAATGTTTATTGAATATATGTGGTGGGGCATGGGGTATTCAGAGACTAGAATTTTAGTTGATGATGCTAATGATTCTTGTCAAAATTACTATTAAAACAAAGGTAACCTGTCAATGGAAGGAAATGGGAATGAACCTGAAAATTAAGCCACTATTTGAAATGTTTTAAGTTAATTCTGGTGATTTTGAACCTGAACTTGTTAGCATGGGTTCCCACATTATAATGAAGTCTTGGTAAGACATTAATACTAGCCAGTCAGGAAAAAAAAGAGCACATCATAAGCTAGAGACCAGTGGGCCTCATCAGACCTGGTCAATAGATTTATAAGAACAGAGGCTTACATTTCCTGCTGCCACCTGTGCCCCCCTTCTTTTTTTTTTTTTTACTGGCCCACAGTACAGGATGTACAGTGAAAGCTCTTCTGGCCCATCTTCTCATGCCTGCCTGGGAGCAGTGTGGGTAGAGCTACAAATCCGACTTACTTTGTTCAAAGTGTGGCCAGAAGGGTGAAGAGCAGCCTGCAGCAGTGACCCGTGCCTGTGACTGGTACTCAGGGTGAGGGGAAGGCACTGAAAAGAAAAAAAGAAAATCAAGAATGTTAGTAGAATAAAGAGGAAATTCCAGGCTACTCACATGCTTTGGTTCGGTTCAGCATTTATTGACCAGTACGCTGCTTAGGGTGCTAAGTACTGGATTCAACCAAGAAGGAGACTTTCCGTCTAGAAGTGTGCAGTCAGTTAACGGAGGGAAGGTGGAGGGGCGTCCACAGAGTGTTGGGGCTCACCTGGGTCTGTTTCTTAAGTAGCCAAAAGTCACACAGTTTTACGGGGTACACAGTAATACCCCATAATACTGATAATTTCTTAATTAAATTTCTTAATTAAATACTGATAATTTCAGTATTTAATTGATAACTGACAATTTCTTGGTAGATTCCAAACTAAGTTTTAAAACTAAGAACTAGAACTACAAAAGTGTCCTGAGGGAACGTAGACATTTTTTAAAGTATGATCCATGTCAGCTCTTAACTGGTAAGGATGGAGTTTAGTAAACTTTGGGATAAATTTATTGTCTCTGTAGTCATGACAGTATTTTATTAGACAGAGTGAAAGAAAAAATACTGGCCTTGAGTAGAAAATAACATAAAGCTTCCCTGAAGCCTGTGGACAAGTCACACTCTTGAGGTGGTCCCGTAAAAAAGATGGGACCTATAATGTGTTTAATATTTTAATTTCCACGTTGAAATGACCAGCGTTGAAGCTGAGGTGCGATTTTTTTTCTTTGATAGCACTAGGTTCTAGGAACTTTATTTAAAGGAGAACAAATCAAGTGTCCCTTTGCTGTTGTTCTCTAATCTCAGGTGGCTCTCTTGCAGCTCGTCTGCATCTAGTGACTGAACCGCAGGTCTCTGCCCTTTCACTCTGCCAGGAAGCCCAGGTGCTCTTGCCATGGCCCTAAGGTCTCTTACCTAACTGGGCACTGTGACCTGTTTAATGTCCCACTGCCATCAAACCACAGGACCCAGAGTGGATTCTTCATTTCTTAACACCCATCACACCATGGCTTGTTTCTCTTCCAGCTTTCTCCCACTCAGACATGCATTTTCTCTTCTACTCTTTTTTTTATATCTCATCTGCTCCAAAATATATTTTTAATTAATTAACTTATTTATTATTTATCGTTGGCTGCATTGGGTCTTTGTTGCTGTGTATGGGCTTTCTCCAGTTGTGGCGAGCGGAGACTGTACTTCATTGCGGTGCGTGGGCTTCTCATTGCGGTGGCTTCTCTTGTTGCGGAGCATGGGCTCTAGGCACGCCGGCTTCAGTAGTTGCAGCATGTGGGCTCAGTAGTTGCGACTGGCGGGCTCTTGAGCACAGGCTCAGTAGTTGTGACGCACGGGCTTAGTTGCTCCATGGCATACGGGATCTTCCCGGATCAGGGCTCGTTCCCCTGTCCCCTGCATTGGCAGGCAGATTCTTAACCACTGCACCACCAGGGAAGTCCCTGATTTGTAATGTGTCCTAAGTACCTCAGCTGCTTCACCTACCAGTGTTTCTAGTCCCACTTCAGAAGGTACTAATTCAAAGGAGATGATTACCTGGAATCCTTTTACAGAATCCCCCAGCTGGTGGGGACTTAGAGGCCTATATTCCAGCCTACGAGGGTATGACGTCCACTGAGTGGTTTTGTTCAGGCTCTGCTTAAATACCTCCGTCAGCAGAGAACTCACTGCTTCCTGAGACAGTTAACTCTACTTTGAGGTAGTTATGAGAAATTTCTTCTTTGCACAGCTGACCTCACTGTCCATGTAACTTTATTGTTGGTTCTGATTCTGCACCCACTAGATATATAGAATAACTGAACAACTGAAGGCAAAACAACTGAAATCAGCCTTAATGTGTGCCAAGTTGCGTGTGTGTGTGTGTACATTTAAACTTAAAAACCCTTAGTTTATATAACCATTTCTAAGCGTCATGATTCCAGATCCTGTACTATTCTGCCCCTCCCCTTATTTTTCTTCTTAGGCTTTAATTTTTTAAAGTTTATTTAATTTTTATTTTTATCAAAGCTGTACATGCACATATTTTTATTTATTTATTTTTTAAATTTTATTTATTTATTTATTTTTGGCTGTGTTGTGTCTTTGTTTCTCTGCGAGGGCTTTCTCTAGTTGCGGCAAGCGGGGGCCACTCTTCATTGCGGTGCGCGGGCCTCTCACTATCGCGGCCTCTCTTGTTGCGGAGCACAGGCTCAAGATGCGCAGGCTCAGCAATTGTGGCTCACGGGGCCAGTTGCTCCGCGGCATGTGGGATCTTCCCAGACCAGGGCTCGAACCCGTGCACCCTGCATTGGCAGGCAGATTCTCAACCACTGCGCCACCAGGGAAACCCCATGCATATATATATGTATGTATATATATATATATATTTTTCTTTTTTTGTCCGGTACGCGGGCCTCTCACTGTTGTGACCTCTCCCGTTGCGGAGCACAGGCTCTGGACGCGCAGGCTCAGCGGCCATGGCTCACGGGCCCAGCCGCTCTGCGGCATGTGGGATCTTCCCGGACTGGGGCATGAACCTGTGTCCCCTGCATCGGCAGGTGGACCCTCAACCACTGCGCCACCAGGGTTGCCCCCCATGCATATATTTTTAAAGAGTCAAACATTAGTAGCAGGATTGTTATTTTTTTTTTAAAGCCTTTCCCCCATTTTCTGCTGTCCTGAGGCTATCACTTTTAACTCTTTGAACTAAATCTTTTGCTATTTCCCTCTGTATCTTTAACATGCTTATATTGCTACCACCTGATTCTTCAGTTTTCAGCATTAATTTTGGCCTCCACTATGGAAGATGAAGATTGTGCTCTCTTCCAAATGATTCTTTGCCCTGATTCCATGTACATGTTTTCAGTCTCCCTTTTCCTACTGCAGAGATAAATACAGTTTTGTTTGGATTGATGTTCAGTCTTTCCATTATGACTATGTAAATGCTCTTCACAGCTGAGTCATGTAGTATTTCATCATTCCTCCATAATCCTGTGTTGCTCTTAGAGATGATAATTGTCTTGTGTTGCTGTTTACCTAGTTTTCTGTGTACTTATTGAGGACTAATTGACCTCTACATTCTTGCTGGGTTGTGTGAATTTCTTTGAGTCAGCACAGATGCTTTAGATAATCTTTCAATTTCAGTTTCCTGATGAGACCTTTCCTATAGCTCCAATCTGGGCTGGCCACTTCTCAGACCTGCTTCAAAGTTATCAGTTTGAGATCTCTCTTCACATCATACCAAGGATTTCCTTTGTCTTTCTTGTGCTGGTGTCCTGATTATCTGGAACCCATGTACTTAAAAAAACTTCTATTTTTGGCTGCGTTGGGTCTTTGTTGCTGCACGCAGGCTTTCTCGAGTTGCGGCGAGCGGGGGCTACTCTTTGTTGTTGCACGGGCTTCTCATTGCGGTGGCTTCTCTTGCAGAGCCCAGGCTCTAGGTGTGCGGGCTTCAGCAGTAGTGGCACGTGGGCTCAGTAGTTGTGGCATGTGGGCCCTAGAGTGCACAGGCTTCAGTAGTTGTGGCATGTGGGCTCAGTAGTTATGGCTTGCGGGCTCTAGAGTGTAGGCTCAGTAGTTGTGGCGCATGGGCTTAGTTGCTTTGTGGCAGCGGCATGTGGGATCTTCCCAGACCAGGGATCGAACCCACGTCCCCTGCAATGGCAGGCACATTCTTAACCACTGTGCCACCAGGGAAGCCCCTAGAAAACTGTTTCTTTTAAAAAATGGCTATGTAGCTTTCTTTATTTTACAACTCTGTGTAAGGAAAATAAAGGAAGGAAAGGAAGGAAGAAAAAACGGTGAAATAGAATTGGAGGAAGAAAACTTGTATTCTGCCTTCAAACTCGAAGGTCTTGCAAGTTCAAAACATGTGTTTGGAATGAAACCAATGAATCTAGTCAACTTGGTGGATTGAACACAGGCACTTATCTCTGCTCCTTCCCCAAACTCCTTGGCAGAGCATAAATACAGACTCAGAACACCAGGAATCTAAGGCCCAGGGATCTCTGAGGGCGTGGGTGAGAAGAGAGGCTGAAAAACCGCAGAACTAACTGATAGTCTGTAACTGGAGTAAGCAGACCCTCAGATCACTTCCGCAGCTAAGCAGCAAGGTGACACACTGCCCTACAATATTCTATTTTCACGTTTGACACTTAGGTATAGAATCCATTATGAGTTCATTTTTGGATAAGGTTTGAGGTATAGGTTGGGATCTTGTTTTTTGTCTGCATATGGTTGTCTAATTATTCCAGTTTCACAGTTTGGTGAAAAGGTTATACTTTTTACATTGAATTGCCTTTGTACCTTTTCTAAATATCAACCATATATGTGTGGGTCTCTCTTTTTTTTTTTTTCTTGGCTGTGCCGTGTGTCATGTGGGATCTTAGTTTTCTGACCAGGGATTGAACCCGTGCCCCCTACATTGGGATCAAGGAGTCTTAACCACTGGACTGCCAAGGAAGTCCCTATTTCTGAACTTTCATTGATCTGTTTGTCTTAACTAATACCACATGGTCTTGATTATGGTAGCTTTATAGTATATATTGAAATCAGGTGGTGTGAATCTAACTTTTATCTTTTTAAAAAACTATTTTGGCTATTCTAGTTCTTCTGCCTTTCCTTAATACATTTTAAAATCAGTTTATCAATATCTACCCCAAAAAATCCTGCTGGGATTTTGATTTGGCTTGTGTTGAAACTGTAGATCAATTAGGAAAGAATTTGTCAAATAATATTGAGTCTTCCAATCTGTGAATGTGGTGTCCTCCTCCATTTATTTAGCCTTTGATTTCTTTCATCAGTGTTCCTGTCCTGGTGTTTTCTTTCTTGGTTTATTCCCTTAATTTGGTAAAATACCTCCTTTAGTAGGTTCCTGAGAAAGGATACATGTAATTTTTTTGATACCTTGCATATTTTTATTCTTACTTCATACATATTTAATATTTGGCTGGTTTTAGAATTCTAGATTGGAAATTATTTCCTCTTAGAATTTAAAATGAGTTTTTCCTTTGTCTTCTTTCTGCTAGGGTGGCAGTTGAAGTCTGATGCCATTCTGATTCTTGCCTTTTTTTTTGTATTAAACATGTTTAATTCTCTCTGGAACCATTTAGGATCTTCCTTGTGACCCATGTTCTGACATTTTTCAGTGACGTGCCTTTTGTGGATCTGTTTTAATCCGATATGCTGGACACTGGGGTCTTTAAATCTGGAAATTTACGTTTTGCAGTTGGGAAATTTCTTCCTGAATTCTTCTTTTATTCCTTCCGATGTTTCCCCTGTTCCTTAATTTTCTTATCTTTTCTTTCATTTCTGAACTCCTGTCTTCTAATCCATATTCAATCAGATTTCCTCAATTTATCTTCGTCCTATTACATTTTTATTTCTGCTGAGTTCTTAATTTCGTATGGTATTTTACATTGTTCTCTTCAATATTCTTTTTTTATTTTTGCACCATCTGTTCTTCTCTCTCTGTGCTATATGTGTGCATTTGTTTTAAGTTCTCTTCTCTCCGTGTCTGCATCATCTGTTTCTTCCAACTTAGTTTCTTCTATTTGTCTCTGCGTTCATGTTAAAGATTTTCTTAAATGTCTGGTGATCCTTAGCTATCTGCTCATTATTTAAGTGTTGGGCTTCAAAATGTTGCTAAAAAGCACTGTATTCATTTGGGGATGGGATTGTTGACTATGGGATTCACTGTAGGGTGGTCTGGCTGGCCAGTTTCCTTGGGAAACACCCAGGGTAGCTATCTTTTGGTCTTTTCTCTTAGACTGGTCAGGTTTCCCCAGAGAAGTCTCATCTAGCCTCCTGGTGGGTATTAATCTGGCTGCCAGAGTTCTGGGACCCAAGCAGGGAAAGAACACTGGAGTGGAAGTTGGTCTCAGTATTTACTGTGTACACTTGCACTTATTCCTTTTGTTTTCTGCCCCCCTGTCTGCAACTTTTCTGGGTAGAGGAGGGACAGTTAGTTGCCTACCTGCACAGAGAGTCTCACAGCTCTTAAACAGCCTTTCATGAATCCTCCCATCTGTAGTTCCACTGTCACCTCTAGTTCCAGAGATATCACATACCACTAATTCCTGAAGTTTGGGGGCGTTTTGTGGCATAAATTGGTTTGCTTCTTGGCTTTTCTCACCTAGGCTCTTTATTTACATATCGTATCAGACATGTGCCAACTTTGCTGCCATCACCCTTTCCGAGTTAGCATCTTGTGCTTGGTGCCTGTAGTCCTTTCTCCACACAGCAGCCTCAGTGATCAAAAAGCAACTCAGATCCCATCTCTCTGAGCTTGGAGCCCTCCAGTAACTTCCAGCACACTTAAATATGATATCCAGACTTCCTCTCTACCTTTATCTGGTTCTGCCTACCTCTTCTCCTCCCTTCTTACCATTGTTTTAATTCATTATGTTTTGGCCCAGTTCCTTGTTTGCAGGCTTGTCCTTGTCAGGCCCTCCCTCTTCTCTGGCTCTACCCTCAGATCTGCCAGACTTGCTCCCTTGGTTCGGAAACAGTCCTTCCAGCCCAGCTGTGTCATTTTTTTTCTTTACTTGGCTCTATTTTTCTTTAAGCTGATCATCACCTGAAATCATTAATGTATATATTTTTTTTTTGCGGTACGCGGGCCTCTCACTGCTGTGGCCCCTCCTGCCGCGGAGCACAGGCTCCGGACGCGCAGGCCCAGCGCCCATGGCCCACAGGCCCAGCCGCTCCGCGGCATGCGGGATCCTCCCGGACCAGGGCACGAACCCGTGTCCCCTGCATCGGCAGGCGGACTCCCAACCACTGCGCCACCAGGGAAGCCCCCATTAATGTATTTTTATTGGCTTTCTCATTCCATAATCTCCATGAGCAGGGATTTGTGTATTTTGTTGATTGCTGTATCCCCAGTGTTATACTTCGGCCTGGCACCTAGGAAATAGATGGTCAGTCAGTGTTTGTTGAATGAATGATGCGTTATAGTATCAGTTTACATTGTTTCTTCTACCTTCAATTTTTAGTTCAGGACCCTTCTATTGAGAACTTCTGATGAGATAAGCCAGTTTCTGGGCAAAGGCATTCTTCCAGACTTAATCAGGTGCCCCCTGGTAAAGTGCTTAATCTTTGCAGTGTCTTAAGATTGTAAAAAACTAAATTCTGTTCTTTTTTTCTTTTTTGGCTACATTGGGTCTTCGTTGCTGTGCGCGGGCTTTCTCTAGTTGCGGTGAGCGGGGGCTACTCTTTGTTGTGGTGCGCGGGCTTCTCATTGCGATGGCTTCTTGTTGCAGAGCACGGGCTCTAGGTGCGTGGGCTTCAGTAGTTGCGGCACGTGGGCTCAGTAGTTGTGGCTCACGTGCTCTAGAGCAGAGGCTCAGTTGTTGTGGCTTAGTTGCTCCGCAGCATGTGGGATCTTCCCGGACCAGGGATTGAACCCGTGTCCCCCGCACTGGCAGGTGGCTTCTTAACCACTGCACCACCAGGGAAGTCCTAAATTCTGTTCTTTGATGCCATCCGTGTAACCAATGGTTAACTTTCCATATACTTCTTAGTCCTGTTGGAATAATAGATGAAAATACCAACTGTGGCTTTAAGGCCTTAGGTTTCATAATCCCTAGATACATTTCTCAGATTTCTGCTGCTGGGTTTTTTGTCACTTTTATTATCCCATAAGCTTGACAGCTTTCTCTTACCTCTTGGATTCGTCATTCCAGACCTTGTTAGACTTGTTCATTTTCTCTTGTAGCATGGGATGATGTTTTTCTAGAAGAGTCTGACGAATGTTTAGTCTTATAGTTACCTTCTAGCTCCTCTGGTACAGATTTTGCATTCCTTTCCTTCTTTCTGTTTGTTTCCTGGTATCATTTGTTGTTGTTTTAGTCACCTCCCTTAATTCCAGCTTGGTGTGAGAAAGGCTTTGTGAAGCAAATGGAATGGAATTTGGTCTTGAGGATGAATAATAACCTCAGTAGGAGTAAAGGAACTCTAGCCTGAAGGAATGGTGTGAGCAAAAGCACAGAAGCATACAATGCTTAATATGTTTGGCAAAAGTGGTTTGGAATGACTGGAGCATTGTTTATCTATAGTGTGAGATCTGGCTGAAAGGTAAATTGTGACCTTAAATGTTAGGCTCAGGATTATGGAGAGCCTGTACTCTAGTCTCATGATACTTTTGTATTTCTACTGTAGGAATTATTTTTTTTTCTTTTTATGTATTGGTTAGTTGGAGGTAAGGGACTTTTAATTTTTTCTCCTGTCTTCAATAGCCCCTATATAGTAGCTTGCAGATAATAGGTGTTCAATGTTGAGTTGAATTCTGATAAGAAGATTTAATTTTTCCAAGAATCTAGATGGCCAGACTTTTTTTTGTTTGTTTGTTTGTTTGTTTGTTTTTTGCGGTACGCGGGCCTATTCCGTTGTGGAGCACAGGCTCCGGACGCACGGGTTCAGCGGCCATGCTCACGAGCCCAGCCGCTCCGCGGCATGTGGGATCTTCCCAGACCGAGGCACGAACCTGTGTCCCCTGCATCGGCAGGAGGAGGCTCAACCACTGCGCCACCAGGGAAGCCCAGGCCAGACTTTTTTTTCTTTTTGAATTTTATTTTATTTTATTTTTTATACAGCAGGTTCTTATTAGTTATCCATTTTATACATATTCGTGTATATATGTCAATCCCAATCAGACTTTTTCTATTCAATTAATCTAAAAAAAAGACTTGTATAATTTTTTTATTGCATACCTTATATGAGTTTGCACTGTGGATATTCATTTTTTGTCTTCTTTGCATCTCCCACATCATTGTTGCCATGTATAACTTGTGATCCCTATACCCGGCAGTGAGGGCCTGTGGAATATTAGGTTTCCTCGGTATCTCTAAGTCCCCGTTCTTGATAAGACAGCTAATACTTTCATAATTTTCAGTGCAGTACTGTGCAGAGGCATCTTCATGCACCCCCTTCCAGTCAGAGAACTGCCTCTGATTTTTGTGGGGACACTTTGTGTCCTTCAAAGAAGAAAATGAGCCACCATTAACTGTCCTGTGTTAGATATAACTATCCTATTTACAGATGAGAAAACAAGTTGATGGAAGTCAAAAGTCTAAAAAGATTTAGCTGGTAAGCAGAGTGGGAATTAGAACACAGGTCTTATGTTATTTCCTTTCCTCTATTTTTTAGGTATCTCAAATTCCATTAATGGCCTGTGGGCCAATTGAAAAACAATGCAATTTATGCAGCATTGGCTAGTACGTATGCTGAAAGTATGCCTTCCCCATCTGCTAAGGGATACAGGCAAATTCAAAGCCTCTGGCCTTTCTCGTGACATATGAATGAAAATAGGTAATAAAAAGAAAAATAAACATTATTTTATACCACATTAAATATTATGTTAAAATACAATAATTCCATTCAACATATTTAGTTTTTAATTTTCTTTCTCATATTTTCACCATTAACATGGTAATTCTCAAAAGGGCCTCCTCCATTTGGCATAAATTATTCCTGTTGGCTGGTAATTTTGATTAGAGTAAGAGTTACCCCAAATTTATTTCTAGGACATATAATGTTGATGAATTAGAGGTAGGGGTGTTATTCCTTATTGTCACTGTGGTTAATATGGACTGCAGAGATGAGTGGATTACATTTCGCTTTATTAATACTTGTCAGGGAATTCCCTGACGAGTCCAGTTGTTAGGACTCCGCTTTTTCACTGCTGAGGGCACGGGTTCAATCCCTGGTCTGGGACTAAGATCCTTCAAGCTGCACAGTGAGACCAAAAAAAAAAAAAAAAACTTGTCAGCTAGGTGTTTTTTGTTTTTTCAGTTCTGATTGAACAGGTGCCCACTGATTTGAAAAATCCATATGTAAACTCAGGATGCTGGGCTCTATATCATTTCATGGTGGATGATTTGTGTAAAATTGCAACTGAGTGAATTTCATTCAAGTAATAGGAGTTTTGAAGGTGTGAGTCCATTTTGAAAAAGCCTTATGTTCTGTGTATATTGTCTGATTCCTTACCAGCCATCACAGAGCAGTGATAGTCCATACAATTGTATATATCAATATCATAGTTCATTAAGCAGTTTGGCATTGCTTTGTTTTTCCCTCAACAGAATGTGCCTACATTTTTTGTTCTGAGTAAAATATTAATAATAAAATACTTTTCCTAGTTCTGATGGTCTTCAGAATCAAACAGCATTTTTAACTTGTAAGGAACCCTCAGCCCTATGTCTTCTGCATTTTATCTACACCCTCAGTCACATGGGAACGTATACAATAGTTTTCCAAGTTATTATTTCTCTGTGCATACAAATACATTTCACACCGCTAAAAGACAGGATTGGGTGGGAATACCGACATTGATGTTAGAGTTAAAAGTAGTGAATAAAGCTAATAAAAAACAAAGGATCTATCCACTGGTAAGACTTTGCTTATGCTCATTATAGCAAACTCGTATTCATGCATTCATTAGATAAACCACTAATTCTCATTTTCCTATAAGCAGTATGAAGGTTCTCCTTTCCCGCTTTTATTCTGTTTAGCACAATATCCTTTATACCAGCATTAGATTCATAGTTTTCTCTGGACTCTGCCCTCTGTTTATTCATCTGGCATTTGTCCACTGAGCAAGAACTGTACTGGAGGCATACTTTTTGAATGAGCATCTTTACTCTGGCCTCCCTGCTTTTACTTATGATTGTCTCCTTTTTGGAATTTTTCTCCTTTCTGTCCAAGTCCTATCCTGATGAGCCAGCTCATATTCTTTCCTTTCAAGAAGCCTTTCTTTCTTTCCTTCTTTCTTCCTTTCTTTCCTTCTTTCTTTCTTCCTTTCCTCTTTCTTTCTTTCTCTCTCTCTTTCTTTCTTTCCTCTCTCCCTCCCTCCCTCCTTCCCTCCTTTCTTTCTTTTAAAGGTTACGAACTACAATGCTAGTTTTTTTTTTAATTTTTAAAAATTTTTTTATTTGACTGCACCAGGTCTTAGTTGCGGCACCCGGGATCATCCTTGCTGCATGCAGGAAGTTTAGTTGCAGCATGTGAACTCTTAGTTGCAGCATGTGGGATCTAGTTCCCTGACCAGGGATTGAGCCCGGGCCCCCTGCATTGGGAGTGTGGAGCCTTAGCCACTGGACCACCAGGGAAGTCCCCAAGAAGCCTTCTTTTTAGTCAACACTGATCATTCCCATCCCTGAACACTTAGCACTTAATCATACACCATCCTGGATCTTGTTATATAAGTGTTTCATGTCATCTATCTATAGAAATATTGACCCTTTTTAAAGAGGGTCCTGTCATTCTGGGCATGAAACAAGTTCTCATAAGAAACACCTATCAAAAGTTTACCTTGCTATATAGTGTTATGTGTTTTACACATATTATCGTTAGTCTCAGTGTTATAGATGAGGAATTAAGGACACATTGGTTAAGTGAGTTGCCCCCAAGGTCAGAGAGTAGTTTCTTTTTAGTAGAGCCGGGATTTATAAACAGGTTTGTCGAGCTTCAAAATCTGTGTTCTTTGTATTCGGTGAAATTCTTGGTGTCTATAGTTCAAACGTGTGTGTATGTGAACAACTAGGAGAATTAAGTAGAAGTCTAAGTTTCTCTGAACACGATTTCCTTCTTTGATAGACATTTACTCAGTTCTGCTAACCCATGGCATTATCGTGAGTCCAAGTTGTGAAGGATAATAATTTAGCTGTTCCTGTTCTCAAAGCTCTTGAATCTAATGGGTAATTTAGACATGTATATTGTTTCCTACATATAAGGCAGGATGAAATAAGATCTATAAAAGGAAATTAAACAGGCGTGTGGGTCCATGGAAAAGCTTATCGCTTCCACCTGGAGGAATTAGGGATGGTAGTAGAAGTTAGCATTTGTTCTGGGACTTGATGGAATGATAGAAGTTGGCAAGAAGATTGTGTTCAGAGTTTGGACTTTGAAACTTAGAGATTGGGGTCCAAGTTCTTACACCACCACCTACTAGCCAGGTAACCTTAGGAAAAGCTCTGACTTTTTTTCATTTAGTAGTAGCACTTACCCCTAGGGGTTGGTGAGAAGACTATAGGGAAAAAATGACATGTAAATCTCTTAGCATTTTGCTTAGCATAAAATAAGCACTCAGCAAATGTTAGTTAAAGTAGGTAATTTTATTAATGAGAAGGGCATGAACAGAGGCTTGGAGGAAGCTTGATGGTGGGTATTGAGTTTGTGGAAGGGTTTTTTCTTCTTTAGTCAATAGGTAGAGACATTAGAGTTTCTGTGGTTTTGTTTCGACAGAGAAGTGATGTGTTGTAACCTGAATTTTAGGAAGATAGCTTAATAAGAATGGAAAAATAGACTGAAGTGCAGTGGAGGAGTGTAGGGAGACTGTTGATGCAGTAGACAAGGGGAGAACTGGTCAGAGTCTAAACCATTGCAGGTGAGAGGGGACAAAAGCGGAGCAAGAGTGTGAGAGCTTGCAGGATCAGAAATAGCTTCCTGTTATTTTATCTCAGTATCACGTGGACTAATACCAAAATGTATTATGCTTATTGTTCAGATTTTAAATCTTTTTTTTTTTGGGGGGTATGTGGGCCTCTCACTGTTGTGGCCTCTCCCGTTGCAGAGCACAGGCTCCAGACGCGCAGGCTCAGCGGCCATGGCTCACGGGCCCAGCCGCTCCAAGGCATGTGGGATCTTCCCGGACCGGGGCACGAACCCGTGTCCCCTGCATCGGCAGGCAGACTCTCATCCACTGCGCCACCAGGGAAGCCCAGATTTTAAATCTTTATACGGCCATTGTAAAGAAAAGCTTAAAGGATAAGATAGTCGTTTATAATTCCAGCACATAGAAACAACCACTATATGCTTTAGTTCCCTTCCAAATTTACAATGCCCTTCATATCCCACGTTAGTTGAAATAATGGTTTATTCTAATCTTCGTTGTCACTTCAAGTCTATATAAATGTGATCATTTTTGTTATTTTGAGGTGGTTTTCTTTTATGTGTCTTTTATATTTTGTTGTGACAGAGCAATGGAAGACTTTTTGTTGTTGTTGTCAAATCTATTTTTGACAACTTGCATATTGAGAGTAGCTGAAATTCCAGATTTCTGTAACCTTCCTTGATTCTGTATCAATAACTAAATGAAACCATCTTTGTGGCATTGGCTTTTTTTTTTAATAGATCACCCTAAAATGGCTAAAAATTTTTGTTGTGTTTCTAGAGTTTTTAAATCTAGAATTAATTTTAATTTTGAAGTAATTTTATTTATTTATTTATGGCCACACCACATGGCTTGCAGGATCTCAGTCTCTATTCCCCGACCAGGGATTGAACCCGGACCACAGTAGTGAAAGCACAGAATCCTAACCACTAGGCCACCAGGGAACTCCCTTGAAATAATTTTAGATTTACAGAAGAGTTGCAAAGAGTATGAAATGTTCCTGTATTCCCTTCATCCAGCTTCTCCTAATGTTAACATCTTACATGATATAGTACATTTATCAGAACTAAGAAATTAACATTGGTACAATACCACTAACTAAACTACAGCCTTTATTCAGGTTCTCCTAATTTTTCCACAATTGTCCTTTTTTTTTTTCTATCCTAGGATTTAATTCCAGATCCCATATTGCATTTAGCCATCATGTTTCCTTAGTTAACTCCTTCAGTCTCTGACAGTTTCTCAGGCAGTCCTTATATTTCATTCCCTTGTCCCTACTGAAAAGTACTGAAAAGTAAGTGCCTTTGTTTTTAAAGTAATGAATTACATAATTTGAAATCCATACATGTGTGGGCCCATGTGAAGTTTAAATTCTTAACAGTAATGAAATAAAACAGATCTATAATATGATTTCAAAATTAATCAAAGTCAGTTTGAAAAACAATTGAGTAAACGTGTTAATCCCCAAAGTGCAGTTACAGGCCTGGAGCTACTCGTATAGTGTTCTTGATCTAATAAGAGGAAAGTGACGCTTAAGAAACAACCATATTCTGCAACTCTAGGTGGGTAGTGAGGCATATTTCAATTTATTATGACTCTAGGTTTACATCACAGATGGTAGCTCCAGGGTTGATTTCAACACTTTCATGAAAAAGAATAGGTTTTCACAGCATCAGGGATAGAAAACCGAGTTGAGCACATGTGAGAAGTTTTAGGATTGTTCTAAGCTTTGCGAATTCATCTTCAGAATGTCATGAATATTGACTTTTTGTTGGTCGGATTTTGCTTTCAGCTCTTGCATTTTGTTCATGAAAATGTGAGCCATGCCAGTGGGACAAATGCGTGATGATTCCAGCCTATCCCCAAGGGATGACCTTCAAAGGCAACCGCAGATACTGACAGCCTGATTTCTTTTTAAAATGTGTGAATTTCTTTTGAAATTGATATAAGATTCTTCACTTTTTAAATGCAATGATTTCGTTGAGTGTGGGGCTGATCTGCTGTGGACAGTGAATGCATTCTCCAGCTGCTTGATTCACATGTCCAGTTTTAGTCAGAATGCTCGTATTTCCTTGGTCATATCAGCAGTGCTTCTGGGTTTTTTTTTCCCCCCTGCAGTCTCAGATTTGCTGTGTTCAGAAGTCTTGCCACATTACAGAAGAACAATCTTGTGAGTCGCTGAGGTGTCTGACAAGTCGAACCACTCAAAACCCTTTCATTTCAAGTGTCCTTGATCTGAGGAAGGGGCTCAGTAAATCTCTTAAACAAGTTTTCACAACCTAGCCACGTGACTGCATTAAAATAAATTTCTGTGAACTGCTCACCTTCCTCCAAGTATTCCTTGAATTTGTGATGGTGAAGGCCATAACCTGGAGTCGTCTTTGTCACCTCCTTCATCACACCATGCAGTGAACCTTACTCAGTCACTCCGCAAGTAGTTATTGAGCGAGAACTATTCTAGGTACTGGGGATGCCGCAGAGAACATCAAGCTTCTTTTCTAGTGGACAGGGCAGGTACAGAAATAAGTAAAATACATAGTTTAGCAGATGAAGGTGCATTCTGCTGTGGAGAAAAGTAAGTTAGGGAAGGGGGATAGGGAGTGTGTGTGTATTTGCAATTTACAATATGGTGGTCAAGAAAAGCCTCTCTGTGGTGATGATTGAGCAAAAACCTAAAGGAAGTGAGGGGGCAAGCCACCTTGATTACCTAGGAGAGGAGCATTCTAGGCAGAGGGAACAGCAAGTGCATAAGTCAGGAGATGGAAGCAGGCCTGAGAGGCTGGAGAGGCTACAAGGCCAGAGTGGTTGGAGCAGTGTGTGGAGGGAAGGGAACAGGTCAGAGGTGGTTGGTGCCAGAGCGACTTGGGTCTTGTAGGCCATTATAAAAACTTTGGCTTTTGATCTGAGTGAGGTTGGAAGACATTGCGGGCTTTTGAGCAGAGGAATAACGTGATCTGGCTTTCTGAGGAAAAGGGCTTCATCTTATTGAACCTGGTGTTGAGGGGACAAGGATAGAAGCAGAGAGAAATCTATTGCAGTGACTCAGGTGAGAGATAGTGGTGGTAGCCGTGGAGAAGTGAGGACACGTGGTCAGATTCTGGACATGGTTGGAAGGTTGAGACAGCAGCATTTCGTGATGAATGGGGCATATGGCATGAGGAAGAAAGGCCATAATAAGGCTTTTAGTCTGAACGCCTGAGAAGGTGGAATTACTGTTTACAGAGAAGGGAAAGGCTGTTGGTGGAGCAGGTTGTGCAGGAGAATATCAGGAGTTTGGTGACAGATGTGTATTGTAAATGAGACAGTGGAGCCCGAGTGTGGCCAGCCTCTTCACGTGAATATACTTCAGAAATTTGCACACCCCCTCTCTTCACTGCAGGTACTCCATCTATGAAAAATGATTTAAACTTTTTAATATTTAACTCAATTATCGTAGATTCCTTGATGGCAGGTACTTCGTGTCCGTTAGCTGCCTGGGTTAAAAAAAAAAAAATCTCAAATCTCAAGTGGGCTGCACTGTGATAAGCAGGTTGCATTAGACCCGATGATTCTAGGAGGAATGCAGATGTTTCTCTGCCACCCCATACAGGTGAACCTGGAAAATACGAGAAAATAAAAACAGCAAGATTAAAACCTCAACAACAATTTAAAAATAAAATAAACTCATGTTGTGCAAATTCAGGTGCTAAAAACAACAGGGCTGATGGAGAAATAGAGTTGGGACAGAACACTTAAAACTAAGGAATTTTGTAACCAAGTATAGTCCTAAAAGAAGTACAAAGGGAAACAATCAAACAAACAAAAAGCCCAGTACAGTTTACTGATGTTCGCATCCGGTATCACAGTCAGAAAAATCTTGTAGCCTTCAACCCTGGAGCTTAATGCTCTCTTCTTTGAGAAGTAGGTCTTATAGGATATTTCCTTCTATCAGAGACCTTTTCATCAGAATTAAATATCTGGTCCAGGACAGAGCCTTCTTAATTAATCCATTGTTTTAATACAGGGAGCAATGTCTCTGCAGCTTTTTCAGCTGCATTTGCACCTTTGACAGGTAGCTTAGAAGAAGGAAAGTGTAATGGTTTTTTCAAAGCCACTAAATCAGCCATCATTTAAAAGTAAGTCACTTCTGTAGATTTTTTTAGCTTTTTTCCCCTGCTGAAGGTCTTATATTGCTAAAGCTTTCTCTTAATAATCATGAGGAAACTTGATTCTCACTACTTGGAAACATTAACGTGCTGGGGAAAATTGCACGTGAGCCAAAGTGGCTTCTTCATTATACTGACATCATTCATCTATTTGCCTGTTGTGTGTGAGGTAATGCGTGTCAAAGAAACACATTTTTTGCAGAACAGACCGTACTACGGACCTAGGATGCCTTTTAGCTGACATACACACCAGGACCAAACTCAGACCTACCTCCCTATTGGATAGTCTAGAATTTTTCTGTTTCAAATAGGAAGTTGGTAAGAAAAACCCTAAAATTATCTCAGTGGTATACTCAAAACACATGTGAAAGTTCAAAGTCTCCTCCTTTATAAAGCTATTTTAAAGCTAGAAGGTAAAAACTACATCTTTAATAAGATCCACTGCCTTGAACCAACAGCCAATATTATACTTGACAGTGACACACTAGAGTATTTTCTCTTTACTTTGGGAGCACATAAGCAAGTCTTCTATCACTATTAGCATTGTTCTAGAAGTTCTGACTGATGCAATAAACCACAAAACAAAAATAAGTATAATGATCAGAAAGGAGACAACATACAAAAACCAAGAAAATCAACTAAAAATTATTAGTAAGAGCTATATTTGGTAAGTATACAAAAATCAGTAGCTTTCCCAAGTGTCAACAATAACCAGTTGGAAACATATAATGGGCAAAATATCCCATTCACCTTAGTAACAACCAATACAAAATACTTTGAAATAATCCTAACAAGAAATATGTGTGATCAAAATGAAGAAAACTATAAAACTTTTCTTGAGATTTATAAGATAAACCTTGAACTGGAGGAATATACTTTGTTCCTGGAGGCAAAAAATGGAATATTGACATGATGTCATTTTTTCCCCAATTGATTTATAAAGTTAACATGGTCTGGGTTAAAAATACATATATTTTTAGAGGGGCTTGGCAAAGCAGTAAACATAAAGGAGAGACCAATATCAGATACAAACGCTGTAGCAATCAGTAATGTGTTACAGTTTAGCAGAGTGGCAGTGAGTTTAGGTGTTGGAGGGAAAGTATTTGGACTTTAGGTTTGCAGCTTACAGACATGTGACCATAGCTCAGTGACTTAATCTCTCCAGGCGTGAGTTTCCTCACCTGTAAAGTGTGCGATTAAATGAGATAATGTAATTAAAGAACTGAGCAAATTCTGGTACATGGAAGTACTCAAAAAATGTTAGCTACTATTGTTTAGTTGTTGACACAAGAGCAAAATAGGTCAATGGAAGAGCGTAAATGTAAGACCGTAGTGTAAACAAGAATTTATTATTTGTTAAAGGAGCCATTTTGAATCAACGATTGATTAGCTATGATATTTAGTTAAAAGGTTTTGGATAACTCATACATCAGTTAATTTCATGAAACCATCAACAAGTAGAAGAAAACAGTATTTATCAAATAATTGAAGAGTTTAAAAGCAGTGAGAAAAGGTCCAAAGTCAAATTTATTTGGCTATGCAAAAACTTATTTCTATATAAAAGAAAAACTCAAATTAGATGACAAACTGAGGCACAAGTAGTGGTGTACTGGTTAATGTTTAACAATCAGCTCTGTAAGGGAAGAAAGAAAATGCCCAGATTTGTCACATTTGCTGATTTCCACCATATAAATACTCCCACCAGGCTACCAACATGAAGTCGGTGAGCAGGAGTTGGGAAGAGATGTGCTTTGCTGGTGCTCGGGAGCTGGTGCACGCCGGCTGCAGCAGCCTATACACAGACGTGCCAGAGCGTGCTGAGAAACCACCTGGAGATCAACCCCGGGCCAGAGCACATTTCTGCTTGAAGCTGCCTTCCCCAGGAAGCACACAATGGAGACAGTTAGGACTAAACATCCACTATATTAGACCGTGGAGGGTTTCTTGAGCTGGACTTGCACCAGCACGGGGTGCTGGACCTGCAAAGGATCTCTGGGGTGGAAAGATCCCGGTGGGGTGGTTGGGACCTACTCTAGAAGTAGCCCCTTTGGGGCCAAATCATACAATGGCGGAGGACTAAGGGGAGAGGTGTTACTAGCCAAACGCTTAGCAGAAAAAGAAGAGTTGGAGTAGAGCAGAGGGTGTTTTTCCCTTGATTTCTTCTCCTTCTAAAGCCCATGATATTCTTGGCAGTGGTGCATGTGTTTTTCTGTCTCTGCATATTTATATTCTCATCTCTGTTTTTTCTTCTCCCTTTGATACTGTTCAATTACTATGACAGTTTTCATAAGTGAAAGCACAAAAGCTTGTGTCTAGACAGTGATAAGGTGACCTAAGTGATATTTATAGTACACCAGCAGGCCGCAGATGGGTCTCATTGTAGCCAAGGAGCCATGGTATTGTCAGGATTGGAAGCGGCAAAGTATGGAGCCTTGGAGTCCTATCTCATGTTGGATGGAGGGATTCTATCAGGGGCTTGCACTTTTATTCCACAATGGATTACTAGCTGGTCATTTTGTAACCCAGTCTTAAATGTACCATCTTAGAATAGGTTGTTTCTTTGTGATCATATCTGTAGTTCTAATAGAAGATTGGTTTATTATAAGGTCGACTTTGTGTAAAGAAACAGGATTTAACTGGATTTCAGAGAAGTGGATATCTACTGAAGATGGGAGCAGTGTTGTTAGAAGTTGTATAGTTGTTTGAAGCCTGTGATTGAGAATCATTGTTTTGGGCAGTACAGAAAGAACCAATTGACATAGAGATGGGAATAAAGGTGTGGAGAGAGAGGAAAAAAAAGTAGTTACTCTTAAGGGGTTAATAAATAATTAATCTTAAGAGAAAAGTAGCTTTAACAACCACATAGAGGACTGACTGATGGGAAAGATAGTTTGCCAGAACTGGATACAAACCAGTTAAGATATAAATGACATCTGCCTGAGCTTGAGACTTGGCTTTGGAGGTTGACAAAAATGGTTTCTTCTGAGTGGGATATTTTAATGACTCATTGGGCATGGAGATTTACAGATGCTCATGTTTTCAGAGCATTTATTTATTCAAGGTTGGTCCATTAACATTCATTATTCTTGGTTGATTTTTTTTTTTAAACAGCAAGTTTAGTATCTGTCATTTATAGGGCTATTAATTTGATGATTCCGTGTTCTTCCTCACTTATTTGGCAGTTTCTAGTCTTTGTGTGAGTTTTCTTTAATCACTTTAGGTTTTTAACTGGTTTTCCTTAATTCTGCTTCTCCTGGAAACCTTTGCTGATTGTGAAACCATTGTATCTCAGGATTGGAAGGGACTGCAATAGTTTTCTAATCCAACAGTTAATTTAATGCTTGATTCCCTTGTATTGTTCTTTTCCATTTCAGACTTAAATAACTGATAACTTGATTTTGAGTAGCTGGATTTACCTAGAAGTAGGATTTGGGGGCTTCGTGACAGCATAGCATTAATAGACCCAGTAGTCATTTGGAGATAACCAATTGGCCATACTTTCGGGTGGCTGAGGGCCAGCTGGTTATCTGATGATGAAATTTTGGCACCATCCAGTGGCTACTACCACAGGGTACTCCGACCTTTAATTTTAAACCCCCGGCTGGGGATGGGAATGTAGTTGGATTTAGGATCCAGAGTCTAGGGCCAGGCTAAACCTAGGACTCATGCTCCTAGGGCTTTCTCCATGATTCTGATCTATTCATGCACAGGGAGAGGGTGTTGGTTGGTGGTAGGATAGAACCAGCCTCTTTTCTTTCAGAGTTAGTTGGCTAAGGCCAGTCTGCAGTTCAAGGAGCTGCCTATTTGTAAACTATGCTGAAATGCTGGGAAACATTCTCTAGAAGGATTCTAAATTATAGCTCTTTAATATTTTCTGCTTATAGAATTTGAATGCAGGGTCCTTGGTGTGGTTCAGGTTTTACCAGGCTGAACCTGGAAGCTTGGCCAAGTATTGTTTTTAGAATTCACCAAGCCCTGGGGCTTTGGAGGTTCAGAAACTTGATTTTGCTAGTATGTTAAGAGTAGATCCTTTCGTTGATAGTAGACTCATGGTAAACCAAAGTCTTAAGACACGTGGATCGACTCAGGAGGCTAATTTATTAAACTGACATACAAACCAGAGGATTTTTGTCAGCTTAGCTAGTATTAAGGTAAAGGCAAATTATTATTTAAGAAGTATCATATTTATTCCTAATAGAAAAGTAGTGTGGTTATTAAAAAATCCAATGAACATGTATAAGTAGAGAGTCCTTTCTGACCCCACCTCATGAGATAACAATTGTTCACAGCTTAGTCTATATATATTCTTCCAGACTCTCTGCATATACAATAACCTCTATTGCTCCACTGCTTTATTTTCTATAGCTCTGTAGTTATGTTATGCACACTGCTTGTCAACTTGTGGGAAGCCAGAGGACAGTGAGAAGGTCGCCTAACGTCATGGAATCAGATGAAGGGGAGTAGGCTGGATGACTCACGGCACAGCAGCTCAGTATCCTGAATTGTCTATTCAGCATTCTAGAGTCTGCTGCCCTGGTACCCCTTCCCCAAGACAATTTGGAAGGGCAGTGTCAAAGTGTATCTTTTAGACCGTTATTTCTCAGTGTAACTGGCCAATTACAGATCGTGGCACCTAAGAGGTGCTAAATAAATAGTAGCTGTGTGTGTACCTTCCCTGTCTGGTCCCTTTTTTCTGACAAGTACATTCTTTCTGTAGCTGTGATTATACCACAGTCTAGTTTTTGCCTTGGTGTGTGTGTTCTTTGGTCTCTTCAAAAGATGACTTTTCTCTCTCTACTTGGTCTATTTTACCTTTTATTTCAGTTTTCTGCAACCTTGTTTCTCTTTTCCCCTTATGCTCCCTACAGAGGAATTGAACTATTACATGAAAATCAGCACTTTATCTAGTAATTCTTGTAACTTCTGATTTCTCAGAAAAATGTTTGCTTTCATCAGATTTCATTGTTACCCAACTCTTTACCTTAGTTAAATTGTTCTGCTTTTATCTTGTCTACCTAATGGAACTGTATTAAAAGTGTTCGCATGGAGTCTATAATGAAATCAGTAGAACTCCATATGTGAGTGGCCAGAATGACCCCCTTTTCACATGATTTTTCTTATACATATAACAACTTTATTGATGTAATTCACATACCATACAATTTACCCATCTAAAGTGTACTATTCAATGGTTTTGAGTATGTTCACCAAGGTTTGATCATGACTACAGTCAATTTTAGAACATTTTCATCATCCCCCAAAGAAACCCCATAGCCATTAGCAGTCATTCCCCATTTCCCCTTAACTCCCATCCAGTCCTAGGCAAACACTAATCTATTTTCTGTTTCTACAGATTTACCTATTCTGGACATTTCATATAAATAGAATTATATAATATGTCCACTTTGGCTTCTTTCACTTATAAAGTTTTCAAGGTTCATCCATGTTGTAGTATTGTATCACTACTTCATTCCTTTTTAATCCAAAATGTATATTCCATGCTATGGATCTACCACATTGTATGTATCTGTTCATCAGTTGATGGGCATTTGTATGTGCTTTCCTAATAGCAAAGTAGCATTTTAAGTACTATTACTCTTGAAATCCAAACAAGTGTTATGCAAAATATAGATGGAAGTTGCAGAAGGCTAGGAAGAAACAACAGTTTGTTTCCACCGGTTAAACACCACTGCAGGTGTTTTCTTCAAATATCAACAGTAATATTTGGACATTATTTTTGAAATCAAAATACAAAATATGTTAATAATATCTTATTCTTGGTTATGTCCTATAATTTTCCTGTAAGAAGAAATATTAACCATGCAAAACATCAGTTTATATAAAATAAGCCACAGAATTTACTATAGTATTTTTGCTGTGCGTTTGACCCTTGAAACAACATGGGTTTGAACTGCGTGGGTCCACTTATTTGCAGATATTTTTCAACAGTAAATACCACAGTTCTACATGATCCGTGGGTGGTTGAATTCTCAGATACAGAACCTCGGATAGGGATGCACATAACCTCAATTATGGATCCACGTAACCACAGATATGGGGGGGCTGACTATAAAGTTATATGCAGATTTTTGACTACATGGGGATAGGTGTCCCTAACCTTTGCATTGTTCAAGGGTCAACAGTAATTCTTATGCCTCTCATTTTCCTCTTTTCCTCCTCCCTTCCAATACCCATCTATCCACAGTGTCCATACAGGATATATATTTTTTTAATTTTTAAAAATCTTTAATTTTTTTTATTAACATGTAGTTAATTTACAATGCTGTCTTAATTTCTGCTGTACAGCAAAGTGACTCAGTTATACATATACGTATTCTTTTTTTTTTTTTTTTTTTTTTTTTTTTTGCTGTACGCAGGCCTCTCACTGCTATGGCCTCTCCCGTTGCGGAGCACAGGCTCCGGACGCGCAGGCTCAGTGGCCATGGCTCACGGGCCCAGCCGCTCCGCAGCATGTGGGATCTTCCCGGACCGGGGCACGAACCCGTGTCCCCTGCATCGGCAGGCGGACTCTCAACCACTGCGCCACCAGGGAAGCCCCGTATTCTTTTTTATATTCTTTTCCATTATGGTTTATCACAGGATACTGAATACAGTTCCCTGTGCTATACAGTAGGACCTTGTTGTTTATCCATTCTATATGTAATAGTTTGCATCTGCTAATCACGAACTCCCAGTCCACTCCACCCCTCCCCACCCTTGGCAACCACAAATCTGTTCCTTATGTCCACACAAGATATGTTAACCGTAGTAAGCAAGGCCGAGTGGGGTGATCATGGGCCTTAGGGCCCAACTACCTGCTTCACATCCCTGCTTTTTTAGTGCTTATTGGCTGTATGACTTGGGCAATTTACTTAACCCCTCTTTGTCTAGTTTTATCAGCAGAAAACTGGGAATAATATAATAGGATCGACCTTACTGGCTTGTGAAAATTAAATGAGTTAATATGGATAAAGTGTCTGGCACATGGCTTATGCTCACTGATACTAGCTATAGTCTGCATTTAGTGTTACAGTCATTAAGTACTCCAGATGAAACAGATTATTTTGGTAATCTTCTTAAGGTTGATCCATGACCTTTTTCTACCTTCAATAACATACATTTTTGTCTATCATTTCAGCAACCCTCACATGTGAACTCAAATGAATTGTTTATTTATAGAAGGGAGGAAAGACAAGGTAAAACCTAGAGATGAGGAAGGTAAATTAGCAAGAGAACACTAGAAAGGTGAAAGTAAACTAATGGGCTCTCGGAGTCCCAGCCTAGTTCTTCTCAGGTGGAACAATTATTTATTGAATGAATGGACTTTTTTTTTAATAATTTGGTTAACTGTGGTTTTAGGATTGATGTTTTCTTCAACTCCCTTAAAAAATTTGTGATATAAGAAGTCATTTCAGTCGCTCTTATTGTGTTATCATTTGAAAGTTACTATTTGTTTCTTATGTTTACCTCGATTATCTATAAAACTGTGCACTCAATTTCTCCCGGTTGTATTTCCTTTACAACTCATTTTTCACTTTCCAAGCACACATTTTAGAATGTATACAATATGGGAGCAGTTTTAAAATGTTTGAGATGATTGTTTGCGAGAATTCACTCTTTAAGATGATTCCTAGGGAGATTTTTCTCATAGCTCTTTGGGAAAGGATGTTAACAAACGGTTTAGGACCTGGTCTAGCCAGCAGCTTTACTTTAATCCTGAAAACAACAGTGGATGGTGTAGGGAGAATCATCTTTACCTTAGAATTGGGAAGATCGTGTCAGCTGATCATACTCCTATTTGGAAGAGGAGCTATGATTCACACCCAAGTATGTGTTCCTCCCTCCCACTACACTGGTGATTTCCTCTCTAATGTTTATTAGAGTGTATTACCTCTCTGACGTTGCCAGTTCTGCATTTTTCAGGAGAAATCTTGCTCTTGCCTAGGTGATTATCAGCATATGGCTTTCTAGTGAAGTTTGAAATGTTCTGATCTCCTGTCAATAAGTGTCAGATAGAATGACCTGAATATATTCTGGTAGTTTTCATTGTGCATCTATTTATAGCTGACACTATACTGAGGAAGTAGAAAAAGCATGATCTGAAGAAATGGGAGCTAATATTCCTCTTTTTTTGATATTTCTTCCATAATTAAATAGCATTAATAGAAATCAAAATGAGAAAAATGCATTATAAGTCTAACTATTTAAAATCTGCACTATCCTCTTCTAATGCTTTTACATTTGCATATACTGTTTTATAAATTGTGTCACCGGAGCATGGCATAATTTCATACCATGTTTTTGAACACAGCTTTTTATCATTATCATTTTATATGTTACTGTGCAAAGTCTTCATAATTATCCTTATGATTGCTTAATATTCCATTCTCATTTTTAATTATTTTCTATTATAGATAGTTAATTTCTAATTTTTTCTCATAATATCACTATATTGGACATCTCACGTGCAGCTATTTTAATGTTTTAGATGATTTCTTTGGGTTTTTTAAATGTATCACCAAATTACTTTCCAAAGTGTCAAACCAATGTACATTGCGTTCAGTTTCAGCATAGTCTTTTTTTTTTAATTGAAGTGTAGTTGATGTACAATATTAAATAAGTTACAGGTGTATAATATAGTGATTCACAATTTTTAAAGGTTGTACTCCATTTATAGTTATTGTAAAATGTTGGCTCTATTCCCTGTGTTGTACAATATATACTTGTAGCTTATTTTATACCTAATGGTTGGTTCCTCTTAATCCCCTACCCCTATATTACCCCTCCCCCATCCCTCTCCCCACGGGTAACCACTAGTTTGTTCTCTATATCTGTGAGTCTGCTTCTTTTTTGTTACATTTACTAGTTTGTTGTATTTTTTTAGATTCCACATATAAGTGATATCAGTATCTGTCTGATATATTTCATTTAGCATTAATACCCTCCACGTCCATCCATGTTTTTGCAAATGGCAAGGTTTCATTCTTTTTTATGAGTTTCAGCATAGTCTTAAACAGTGCTACCAGCCTTTACTTCTGAAAGTGTTTTTCAGTGGGAGCATCAATCCTAACCATGAACCCTTACGCTCTGGTTTCCAGAAATGTATTGTGAGAGAGATTGGCACTGTCTGTATTCACGTCTCCCAGTCACTGTGTGACCAGATACATTTTGGAGAGTCTCACAGTAAGGTCTCAGAGAAGTCCTGCTCAAAAGACTAGATTTCATTAACTAGCATTTCCAAAACGTAGTTAAATCTGGAATTTATTTTTCTTACAGAACCTACTGACCAACATCTTTGGGAAATGTTATACTTTACAATATCTGTGGGAAAAGGAGCCAGCCTGTGATGCAATAGAATGCTTTTTAAGGAAATGGTCTCATGCAGGAGAGGCAGTGAGGATGTTTGCTCTAACATTATGCTACTTGAATGGTAAAAGACCTCACCTTGTTCGTTCATCCATTAAATAAATTTGCTGAGAGCCTATTATGGGCTAGACACTGTTCATCTACTGGGGATATAGCAGTGAATAAAACCCAACAAGTCCCTGCCCGAAGTAGGCAGTAAGGTAGGAAGAATGGCCATTATATGTTCAGCCACTTAGGGTAAGATTCTGCTTTCATGTGGAATAGGCTTTCACTTGAAGAATATTAAGTACTTACTGATCCCTGATTTAAACAAAAAATAGAAACATTATCCTTACCCTCAAAAAGTTCGTAATCTACTGGGGAAGCAAATAATTATAATGTGAAATAATAATTACGGTGATGGTGGTGTGTACACAGTGTGTTATAGGAACACGAAAGGAATGTAATCTATATTTTTGTAAATTATTTAACTGTGATAAGTATTTGTTCCCTTGAGAGTTCTTAGGCACTGCCACAGAACTGAACATATATTTATTTCTGTGCACAATTGCTATGGACTAAAAACTCTTCATTGGCAAAGATGAGATCTAATTTTGATTTAAGACATAAACTTACTCATTTCCACTCACCTCTTAGCTATGTATATGATCAGTGTAGTCTTCATGTTTCTTCTCCATAAGTCATCATTGTCTTCATAAGTCAGTTCTTAGCCATTCCATCAAGGAAAGGAAGCAAGATTGGAATGACAGTCCTCTTTTGAGTACCTATGAATTCCTGCTTTAAAAGAAAGGGTTACAGTATAGCAAGAAAAGTCAGTAAATCCGTTAGCTATATGGAAACTGGCTGAACTGTAGCAGGTTGGAGGTGCAAAGTACAATTCTGGTCCTTTCAGTCTGCCCTTGGTGTCACCAAGTACTGAAGATGTTCTGACACTTGTAGGATGTGATGGGGGGGAATGAAGCCCATGAAAACTGTATAATTAGAATAAAACCAAATAGTAATTTTAAATTAAAAACATTGCTTACAAATGATTCAGGAGAAAGGCACGTTAGAAATACTATTAGAGGATTACAGATAAGGCTTATCTGTATAACTTTGATCATGTTTCATTGGTCATGGAGGTAAAAGATGCTATTAGCTATGTTGCAGGACAGGAGGAACGTGGCCTCTGCCCAGTAATTATCATGTGCTTGCGTGCAAGAAAGACAGCCCCTGAGAAGTCTGATGGAAGAAGGACAACTCTAACAGACCCACAGTTATTTTTTTTAGGGCATTCAGGGAAAGAATGAAGTCATAGGCAACATATCTCCCATGATCTTTCTGTCACTGTGTAAATACATAACTCAGAGCAGCTCTAGTTGCCATTTCCCCCTTTTTCCTTAAATAGATGAATGTTTGTGATTTAGCATAAAGTTCATGAACTAAGAGAAACAGTTGGACACAGATGCCTGTATCTTTCCACTCAATGTATCTTATTACCTTTAACTGCCTGTTAAAATCACGGCTCTTATTTTTACCTTGCAAATATGAATTGCCATCGCCAAGCTTAGCGAATGAAATGGGCTACTTGCGGCAACTGTAAGGAGTTATGCACTCCAAATCCTTGAGAGAGCTTTCCCAAGGACGGGCAACGTCTTTCAGAATCCTATTACAAGATTTTAGTTTCAGGTGCTATGAACAGAAAGTTGAAAGCCTCCATGTTTTACTGCTACCCAACTTCATCAGGTCTGCTCACTCTATTCAGGAGTGTGGCAAATATGATACACATCAGCTCTTTTATTCTTTTGTTACTACTCTGCACAAATAAAAGCATTTTGGGGAATTTAATGAACCAGTATGTCCTTGGAGGGAGCTTTGAAGATTTGGAGTGTATGACTGTTTGTCTTGAATATTGGAGGTTTTTGTGTAAAACAGATGGGCATGAACAAAATGACGTCCTCACAGATAGCCCAGTGCTTGAGACATATGTACTTACTTAGATCGCAAATGTCTGTAGCGGTGACCTTGGAGATGCATCCAGTGACTGCTTTAGAGGCTTTCTAGTTGTGCCACGGAGTAGCTGGGAAATGAAAACTAAAGTAGAGCCGCTGGACAGGGTACTAGGTAAAGACAGTTGTACTAGGTAAATGACAGGGAGCCTGTAGTTCTTTAGCCCATCAGAAATTCCAATTTATAGCAACTCTGGATGTATGCGACAAGATAGTACTTAACTCAGTATTAGTAGGAATCTCACCAATGACATCAACATGAAAATATTATTCTAGTAGCTTAGTTGAATATAGCCCTGCACTAATTGTTCCAGAAAACAAAGGAAGATACGTTTTCTCTTTTCCAAAACTGAAAGGCTCCTTTCTAACTGGAGCAGCCATAAAATGTAGTACAGAGAAATCTAATGGGTACAAAGTGAGGAAAATGGCTGATTTTTGTTTTTTTAAACCAACTTAATGTTCTGTTTGTTTACTACTAAACATTTCTGAGTGGAATAATTCTTATTTGGCAGTCAATATTTCGCCATCATAGGTAGCGAGAATTTTTAGTATGTTTTGGGCACAAAAACACATTCTATTTTAGACAACAGAGGATCATTTTTTAGTGTTTGCTTCAGAAGTTTATGAGGTAATTTCAATAAATCTTGCAAATGTTTGCTTAATGGTTCCCTATCTCTATTCCTGCAGTACTTTTTACACATCTCTATTTTGGCATCACTCACATTATCAGTCCTTAGTTTGCCTGTCTTGCTAAACTAGAGCTCTGTAAGGGTAGGGGCTATTGTACATGGCTTTGGATCTCAGGTTCTTTGTGTGGTGCTCAGTATTTATTTGAAAAACCAACAGAATGCTTAAGAGTATTACCTGACAAATTAAGTAACTTCTTAGTATAACTGACAATACCATTTTTTTTAAGCACATTTTTCATTATTTTCAAACCATGTTTACAAAAATCTGGTGTATCAAGGAAAGACTCATAGCATTAGGTAATACTGTTACTAGATTACGATAAGAATCTTTTGGGAATCTTTGTACATCTGTCTTAATTAGGAGAGAGTCATACAGACAGTATGCAGAGCATAGAAAGAGGGCAGGGAGCATTTAATCTTTGCCATTAGGTATTGCCTAGATCTTCTGACTTCCTGGATTTTGGACCCTACTTGTTTCCATATTTGAGACCTAGCTGACTCTTTCTGTCTTAACTCTGGATTGTTGCTGTTGCCTCTCTGATCCTTTTATATCTTCCTGATCCAGCCAGCCCTGCCTACTTCTGTGAACTAGATTCACATCTGCCAGACCTTTTCCTACCTGATTTGTTCCCTGGCTTGGCCCACACTGCCAGCCCTATTACTGCTGATGCCCTCCAGTGATGCCTGATTTGACTAACTGATTGTAACATATCACTTGTCAAAATCTTTGTGTGTGACTATTATCTAAAAAAACAGTTACTCAACAACTGTGTCTTCATTAGGAACAACATGGAAATTTTATTTTATTTAATTAATTAATTAATTTATTATTTTATTTTTGGCTGCGTTGGCTCCTTGCCGCTGCGCGCTGGCTTTCTCCAGCTGTGGTGAGCGGGGCTGCTCTTTGCTGCGGTGCGTGGGCCTCCCATTGCAGTGTCCACCCCCGTTGCGGAGCGCGGGCTCTAGGCGCCCAGCCTTCTGTAGTTGTGGCATGTGGGCTCAGCAGCCGTGGCTCGCGGGCTCCAGAGCGCAGGCTCAGCAGTTGTGGCTCACAGGCTCAGGTGCTCCGCGGCATGTGGGATCCTCCCGGACCAGGGACCAAACCCGTGTCCCTTGCATTGGCAGGCCGATTCCCAACCACTGCACCACCTGGGAATTCCCAACATGGAAATTTAAGACAAAACGTTTTATAGGTTTATTTCCTAAAAAAATACACACCTCTTTCGTATCAAATTCACCAGAAGGTCTTGGTTTTAGCTATTAGGGTTCATAGTGAATGTGAAGTCTAGGATATATATAGTTGCCTGTACTATGACTTCTGTAAGATACTATGGAAAAAAGAATTTTTTTAAATCTATGATGTAGAAAATGTAGGAAGGAATGTGAAGATGTTAAATATTGTTCCTCCCTAACTTTAAGGATATGAATATAATACAAACATAAGGCATACATCAGCTGTGTCTGACTTAGATTTATTTTTTATGGTCTAATACTAACATTAAAAATTGTAATTCTGCTTTCTAGGTTATTAATCTTGTAGAGTGTGCAAGAAGACTGTAATGAGAATGTTGTTATACACATATATTCACACGCTTATTTTTAAAATACTTTATTATGGAAAATTTCAAAACTTCATTTTACAAGTCTTTATTTCTTTGTGTATATCCAAGTTTGTGTCGTATCATATTCTTTCGGCCTGAAGAGCATTAACATTTTTTGTACTTCGGGTTTGCTGCTGATAAATTCTCTTAGGTTTTCATTGAAAAAGTCTTCATTTCTGAGAGACATTTTCTCTGGGTATAGAATTCTGAGTTAATAATGTTTTTGTTTTTCTTTTTAATTCTTTCAGTAATTTAAAGATGTCATTCCATGGTTTTTTGCTTTGCATAGTTTCTGATAAGAAGTTTACGTCATCGTTGCTTCTCTGATTATAGTGTGCCTTTTCCTCCCTCTTGCTGCCATCAAGATTATGTCTTTATACTTGGTTTTCAACATTTTGGATATAGTTTGTGTAGGATGTGTTTGTGTGTGTGTATGCAGGCATGTGTGTGTTGTATTTATTCTGCTTGGGATTCTCTTAGCTTCTTGGATCTGTGCTTTGATTTCTTTTGTTATTTTTGGAAAATTCTCAGTCATTATTTCTTTATTCATTCCCTATGCTCCCTTTAATCTTCTTTTGGGATTCCAATTACACATATGTTAGACCGTTTGCTATTATCCTGTAGTTCTTGGATGTTCCGTTCTGGGTTAATTTTCATTCTCTTTTTCTTTGTGTTTCACTTTGGGTAATTTCTATTGACCTATCCTTGAATTTATCGATTCTTTCCTTGGCAGTGTCTAGTCTACTGATGAGCCAGACAAAGGCATTCTTCATCTCTGTTACCATGGTTTTTTTTTTTTTTTTTTTTTTTGCGGTACACGGGCCTCCCAATGCCGTGGTCTCTCCCGTTGCGGAGCACAGGCTCCGGACGCGCAGGCTCAGCGGCCATGGCTCACGGGCCCAGCCGCTCCGCAGCATGTGGGATCCTCCCGGACCGGGGCACGAACCCGCGTCCCCTGCATCAGCAGGCGGACTCTCAACCACTGCGCCACCAGGGAAGCCCTACCATGGTTTTTTATTTTTAGCATTTTCTTAACTCTTTCTTATAGTTTCCATCTCTCTGCTAGAGTTTGAGGACTCAGGTTTCAGTAATGAATTTTCCACTTATTTTCTTTGAACCTTGGTTTTCTCTTTTACAGAGCAGCAAAACTGGGAATATATAATAACAACTAACAGAATTGTTTTGAAGATCAAAACAATTGATCTTGGGCAAGTCAGGCAAGTCCCTTCCTTTCCTTTCCCTAGGTCACTTAAAGGCTTAGACTGTATGATTACTTTGGTCCTATTTAGTTCCTGAATTGTAAGATTCTGTGAATGGAAAGGGACCTAACATTGATTGACAGCCTTTATTAACCTCATGTAGAATTTGAGAAAGGGATAAAAATCACATTTAAAAAGTGCTTTTGCAAAACATTTTACTTTTGCTAAGTCTATGTGGATTTTAATTGGAAGAAACAGACAGCATTAAATCCAGTTACCACTTGGTTAAGTCTGTTAAAGAATCATTAAATTCTTTCAACTGCTGGGTTTCCTGACTTGCTTGAAAAATTTCATGGCTCATAAAACATCTCTCTTTTTCGCTGTGCCTATAGGATTTTAAATTATTGGGTTGGCTCCCAAATTTTGCTGTGTGAGGAAAAACTAATGGAGGTGTTTTTGCTCTTTACTGACTAGTGCAAAATGAATGATATTTTCATCAGATTTGGTTTTGTGGCCACAGACCTGGGTTCAAATCCTGGTTGCACAGTTGTGGAACCTTGGTCTGATTACTTAACTTTTTTTTTTTTTTTGCTTTTTAAAATTTATTTATTTATTTTTGGCTGTGTTGGGTCTTCGTTTCTGTGCGAGGGCTTTCTCTAGTTGTGGCAAGCGGGGGCCACTCTTCATCGCGGTGCACAGGCCTCTCACTATCGCGGCCTCTCTTGTTGCGGAGCACTGGCTCCAGACGCGCAGGCTCAGTAGTTGTGGCTCACGGGCCTAGTTGCTCCGCGGCATGTGGGATCTTCCCAGACCAGGGCTCGAACCCGTGTCCCCTGCATTAGCAGGCAGACTCTCAACCACTGCGCCACCAGGGAAGCCCCTGATTACTTAACTTTTGAGCCTGAGTTTCCTTAGCTGTGAAATAGGGATGATACATACATCAGAGAGCTATTTTGAAAGTAATGTGTATAAAGCTTTGGGTATAGTGCCTACTTAATAGTAATCAATAACTGAAAGCATTAAAAACAGTAGCTAAAATGAAAGATGCCACCATTAAGTCAAAATTTTAGTAATAGAAGGGGAAAAGGTGAATTTAATATTCTTTCTGTCCTTTTAGTGGAAAGGTCCACCTGGTAAAGGGATATTTTTACAATAGCGAGAAGGTTAACTGAAAAGTGAGTATTGATAAATAAGAATTATAACCAAGAATTAGTGCTTACTGTGTGACAGATGCTCACATTTAATCCTCAGAATAGCCTATGAGGTAAGCTGCCCCTCCTGGAGAAGCCTTTCTTTATCTGAGTGAGGTGACTACCTCCTTTTTTTGTATTCTTCTACTCCGTGTTGTACTCTATGTTTTATAAATGTAACCCCTACCCCTTCTCCATTTCTCATCCCCAGTGAAAGGTTTTCTATGTATTTGGCCCAGAAGTGGCCCACAGTAAGTTGACTGTTGAGATATTGAATCTTTGTGTTTTTCTGGTCAAAATGAAATTCTACCTTCTTTATGTTATAGGTAAAAATTTAAGCATTAAAAGCTGAATGTTGGTCTGAAGTAAAAATACGAAGAAAATAGTTGTGGATAAAGAAAATGCTCAATCAGTCTGAGACTTGTCCGCACCCCCCTCCGCTGCCTTCCCCTAATACATACTGTTTGTTAAGATAAACAAGTATAGTATTTCAAAGTAGCCATTGCTCTGGAAATCACCTTAGAGTAAATGTAATGAATTTCAAAGATGTGTCCAAGTTCTGTGTTTGTAAGTAATTTTACTATAATGGGTATTATTCAAGCTTGAAATTATTTAATACAAAGAAACATTCTTTATTCATACTATGAACAACTGTCTTCCAAAACACAGACCACAATGCGTGCATTCTTATTTGAATAACACAGGGAATAATGTCAAATTATTTTTGCAGTTTTTTTGTCATTGCACAAATTTTCACAAAACTGCATTCCTGACCATAGATTTTTAGAGTTGGAAGGAACCTAAGAGATTTAATCTCACTTCTTCCTGCCACCCAGGGAGATGAAGCGTTTTATCTAAAGTCATGTAACTAACTAATGACAGAGCCAAGGAGAGGACAGAGTCCTTTATCCAGTTGCCATAGTGTTATATTCCTCTGGAAAACACTGCCTACTCGCTCTTGGTTTTTAATGCTAGTTAGAGCCTTGGCGTGAGGTTTTTCTCCATGACTAACTAGTGCTCTTTTGTTTTCTTGTGTGGGTGTCTGGGAACAAGCTATCAAGGGTGGTGGTTTTTGTTGTTGTTTGTGAAAAACTAACAGTGTATAAGACACTGAGGAAGGGAAAGGCATTTGTCTGGTTAGCATTTAGGGGTCAGAAAGGAGTGTTTGTAGCTCCAGCGCTTTGCCCTCAGTGTCCATAGGCAGGTATTTTAAAGTTGGGTTTCATAACCTGGGGTCTGAATTCCCTAAACTTTTAAGAAAATTATGCAACTTAGTTATGCTTATCTCCTAAGAAAAGAATCTATAGCTTTCATCAGGTTGTCAAAGTTAAAAACTGTTTTAGAAGGAGAGAAAGCTAAGCAAACCTTTTTAAGAACTGGGTCCCCACTCTTGAACTCTACGTACTAATTATACTAGAGGGCTCTCTTATCTTCTTACCACACCTTGTGCTGCTGTCCTTTCCTACTGACAGGCCTTCTCCGGATAGCTTCCTGGATCTTGTCATGGAAGCCACTGGAGGCCCTGGCCTTCTTTTTGCAGGAACTTTTCTCATAAGTTTCCCAAGGCTACCTTCTCTCTCCCTTCTCTGCTTACTGTTTCCAGGAAAAGGTGTGAGACTCAGGGATTTTTGTTCATTAGAAAGCTCAAGAGTGTTATTTCAGTTACATTCTGGTTAAAGGGAATTTGTGAGCTGATTTGAGAACCTAAGACTATCGCTGTATGAAAAAAAAAAATGCATTCAATTCCAATCAGTACTTTGCAAGTTAACTTTTAGAATGCCTTTAGCTTTTTAGTTAGGGAATCTTTGTATTTGATCTAAAAACTCTTTACAGTTTCTAAAAACAGAATGAAAATCTGTGGATGGTGGTTTAGGAGTTGCCCAGATCTGTCTGTAAAAGTGTTTTAATTTAGTTTTTTGTTCCTGAATTTTATTAGACTTAGAAGAGTCTACCCCTCAATAGGAATTCATAATTAAAGAGCTTCCTTCCTAGATGAGAACATGTAGAAAGCACGTTCTACATTTTTAAGTCTAGCATCTGGACATACAAAGAAAAAGCTACCACCAAGATTGATGTTGGAAGAATTTGTTTGTTTATTAATTTAAAAAAGCCCTTACTAAGTATATACCATGAACCCTCAAGCATCATGTTGGACGCTGGGAAATGAGAAGTGGTCTCTTCCCTTGCAAAGTTCATGCTCTGCTAGGGGCACAGCTCAATCAATAATAATTCAGCATGCTAACTGCTCTAATAGAGGTACCAAAACAGCATTGGAATCAATCCTGGCCAGGAAGAGAGGTGGGTGTTAGGGTAAAATTCACAGAAAGGTGACAAATATTTGAGGTTCCTATTGAACTGAAAGGTTCAATAGGAATTTGTCAGGAAAAGCAGGGATCTAGGTATCGATGGCATGTTTGCACCTTCCTAACTTTAACTAAAATTCACATTTACCACTCTCTTTGTGTTTTCAATTAGAGCTCCAAACGAGAATGGAAGCCACTGGAGGACCGTTGTTGCACAGACATACCGTGGCTGCTGCTTTTTATCCTGTTCTGCATTGGGATGGTAAGAAACTCACAGAGCCTCAGAACCTGAACTCATGATCCGAGGGGATGACGGGGAGTTAGTTTGAAGAGGGAACTTGTTATTTATTTATTTATTCATATCTGTAAATAAATAAATAACCCCTCTTGAATTGTTTACATCTGGAAGTCCTAGGATACCATTGAAGCAGGTTATTTTTCCCCATACAGTTAAGTGGTATTTGGTACCCCTTGACTTTTTTTTTTTTTTTGGTTTGCATGAAAACTGTGATCAAAATTAAGGAATAATTGAAACTCTATCTCTTTGACTAGCCCATTTCAGAAAGCCAGGTCATTTGACCAAAATATCCGTGAACTATGATCTTGATGGGATGGTGAGCAGAGCAATGGTCATGGGGTCAAGTCCTGAGTATTCATCCAACCCAGTCACACAAACCTGATGGTTATTTTTGTGCCATTCAGTTTCCTTTCAGGGACTTGGTGTTCTTTTGTATAAAATTAGAGGTTTTGCTAGATGATATCTACAATGCTTCCAGTTCTGACATCTTTTAGTTCTTCCTAGAAGGAGGCTGGCTTCTCCCTGCTTCTTCCTCCTTCGACCCATACTAGGCTCCTGCTGCCTGCTGTGTCTACTGTAATAAGTGGCATCTCTCAGTCAGAGGTCACGGGAGCTGGTGATTTTCCAGTGGGTGCGGAGGATGGAGGAGCAGAGTGCAAAGTGCTGGGGCTGTGCTTACTCAGATTGCATCCCCGCTGTACCCTGCAGGGGTTTCCACACAGGGTTCAGGGACTTTAGTGTCACTGCCACCAGTGTGCTGGGCTGGAAAAAAGGTAGAAAGCAGCTGTTTTAGAGCTAGCCGATATTTCGAGCTAGCAAGGACTTAGAAATCCTCATCTGGTGCATCACCCTCATTATATACGTTAAGAACATCAGACCCCAGAGATGATAATGAACATCCCAAGGCCACACTGTTAGTGAATGGCAGAGTTGGGAACAGAGCCCAGGACTCTTTACCTTCCAGGCCAGTGCTCTTTTCTGCTACTTAGTTTCCTCTCCCTCGAGGGGATCAGGGGATCACGCAGACAGTATTGTTCTCTCTTTCCTTAGGCTTTGCAGCTGGAAACACAATCATGCTACCTCAGGCACCCTTTTTTTTTCCACTCAAGTGTGAATGTATTTAACCTCCTTTTTCCCATACCTTTTTTTTTTTTTTTTAGGAATCTTGTTATTTTTTATTTATTACTACTTTTTAGGTAATCCTATTCTGTGTCTCTCTGCAGCTGCCCACCTTGAAAATATCATTTGAGAAGCACAGAACAACCCTATTCATGGCTAATGGGCATAAGTGTAGGCACCAGTCCAGCTCCTGAATCAAGGAAAAGAAAGCAGTGAACTCTGATGAGATATAATAAATCCAGTAAAATAGAGAGTTTTAAAGATAATAGACAGCTCAGTTTCATCAAATCTAGGATATTTAGAAAACATCAGAATACCCATTTCCTAACTTAGGACTTGTAAGATGTTGTTCAAGAGTCTACTTAGTTTAATGGAGTAGCAACTGAAATGCAGCATCAGAGTGTGGAGGACATTCTTTGCTAACAGAACTAGTCCACAGCCTCTCCCCACCCCTGAATTTCACCCTGGGATAAATAGCAGCTGACCTTTCAAAATTATGTTTATAAAAATATGTACCTGCCACCCGAGGTGCTTTTGATTTTCTGTGCTAAAATAGCTCAGGAAAGTGCAGTCATTAATGTTAATAGGCTGATTTGGGAGTGACCAGAGTAAGGAGCCCTTTGTTTACTGAAACGTTGTAATGCAATGGTAATTAATATACTGTTAATTTCAGTGTGATGGTAATTAAGACCCCCTGTGTGTACTTTTAAATGCAGGCATAGCATTATTTGTTTTGGAATGATTCTTTTTATGGATTACCATCTTGGAGCTGAGCTAACATCAAATTTTGCCATGTGGAAACTGGAGAAATCTCAAAGTTCTGTTGCACATCTTACTGGAACAACAATAGACCAGAGTTTTTTTTTGGTCTTCTGAGTATGTGTTTTGTATGTTTTTTAAAAGTTGTATTTTGTTTTTGCCTTTGGATTTCATTCCATAGTACCTTTCAGAGAAACATTCAACAAATATTTTTTGAGGATTATCATGGGCTTGATGCTTTCATATATGTATTTATCTCACTAAATTCTCCCAGTTACACTATGAAATGGGTTTTATCCCCAGTTTACAGGCAAAGTGTAGTGAGATTAAGTATTAGCTTATCTAAGAATATACTGCTGCCCATGAAAGGCAAAAATAGAATAGGAACCGGAACTTTCTGCCTATATTCTTTTCAGCTAGTGGCCCAGTTGCTTCTGCTTTTATAGTCAATCTTTGCAGCCCATTACTCAAACTATATCTTTACTCACTGCCCTTACTTGCAGTTCTTTGCTCACTCCTTGGTATCTATTCTGTAGTTCTGAAATATTTTAAGATCTTGTCATCTTTTACTCATTTTCACCATTAAATCTTTTCATTTATACATGTTCATCTCGTCATAAATACTTGTACTTCTCTTTTATTTCTTCCCTTACTTTTAAGGTTTTTCCATGCTTGTCTAGAACTTAGAGTATTTTTCAAAGTAAATTGCTATCAGCCTTTGTGAGAGCTATCGTCTTCCACATTCGAACTTATTCAATATTTTGAAATTATTGGACATATGCTTACCCTGTTCTAAAAAATTACATGTAGCATTGTACTTCTAAATTTTTATTTTCCATTAAGATAGTAAACAAGTGGTTCTTAACACTAGCTGCATATTGGAATTAGCTGGTATTAGAATAAAAATACTCATTCCTGGGCCCCACCCCAGTGAATCTGATTTAATCTCTATGGTTCTAATGTTCAGCCAGTGTTGAGACCCACTGTTGTAGGCACTGATAAACTACTGAAGAGTTTTAAGCAAGAAATGATATGCCTGGGTTTAGAAACATGGCCCTGGTAGCCAAAATAAATGTAAAGTCATTGTAAAGAGGGAAGAGATTTCAGGCCACCAGTTCAGAGGCTGATGCAACAGTTCAGGTGAGTCCAGATAAGAGGTGAAAAACCTGAAATAAGGAAATAGTAAAGGAGAGGAGAGAGAGTGAAGGAGCGAGATCAATAATATTTGGTGTCACCAGTGTTGCGGGCAAGTGGGAAACAGATAAAGGATGACTAAGAGATTCTTGTGTTATGGGTTCTGCGTAAGCTTTTTCAGCTCAAATCCTACTCCAGCTCCTTGTAGGTTCCAAACCACAGTTTCGGTGCACATGAAGGAATAAGAGTGGGATGGATAAACAAAGTACTACTTTGTTAGTAGCCAAGCAGTCACTTGATTATGCCCAGTAAAGAATTCCTTGGTAAACATGACCTGTGGAATGAAGCTTGGCCCACATGGACTCAAGGTTCTTCCCACCTTGGATAGTCTGACTTCATTCTGTCCCAAGTAGAGGTAGATGTGAGAAGAGGAAAGGAAAGAGATCCACCTGGACCCAATCTGCCCAGATCATCTTACCTCAAAAGTCAGGAAAAAGAGGAGTCTGGATGGTCCTAACAGGAGTACCTACCTTGGAAAATAGAAGACACAGATATCTCCTACAACTTACCCCTGATCATTATTGCTGCTTACTTATGGACTAGGTACTGTTCTCTGCACTCAATATAGATTTAATTTTTACAACTGCTCAGTGAAGTAGATACAACTGTTATCATCATTCCCACTTTACAGATAAGGAGGCACAGTGGTATGTTGAATAACTTGTCTAAGATTACACAGTGGCGGCAGCATTGAACCCAGGGTAGAAGAGTTAGAAGGCAAGGCCTCAAGAGATAGTCAGTCCTTCTTTGTTGCCCGGAATTGGGAACAACGAAAGAAGTTGCTGTTAAGAACATGGACCTGTAGGACACAGTAACCTCATCTGCCAGTTAAATGTGGTCTAGTCAATATTTCAGACTCTGAGCAAAGAGTTTAGCATTCCTGCTTCCTCTAGTGCAGAGTTAGGACGCTAGAGTCCTCTCACTCCGTATCCTAGCTGTGCAGTCTAGTCAGGAATGGTGCTGCTAACGGAGATAGGCATATGCAGGAAGGGGAAGTGGTCTGGGGAAATGCGGAAGGAGGTGAGTTGTGGACATGTACAGTGTGTGGGTAGGGATAAGCCGTTGAAAATACAGAGCTGGAATTTTGGAGAATGATCTGGACTAGAGCTGGATTTAGGAGCCATTATAGGTCTGCATAGGTCGTCCCTGCAGACTGCTTTCAAGGACCTTTTTTATTTTATAGCCGTAGTCTAGTTCTTAGAGCATAGTGTTTCTACCTCATTAACCATTGTGGAGTATGCAGCACAAAGTGAAAGACTCAAAGACTCACTGCAGTGTTTCGTCACCTGTGTGATGGGCTGTGCTTTGGCAGGATGATAGAATAGGAAGAACAGCATGCCAAAAATCACCTTAAGGTCACCTGATCCAAGTGGCTACCTACTTTCTGTTAAATCTTCTGGTTTTTCTTTTTTTTTTTATCATTGTGGTAAAATATACATAACTTAAAATTTATTATTTTAACTATTTTTAAATGTACAGTTCAGTTAAATCCATTTACTTTTAATCTACATCCCCTCCCGCCCCTTCCCCACTCAGTCATTATAGTGGATCAAAAGGGCCTATACTTCTCCCTGGAAGTATACCCTGAAAAAATTTACTCTGTATGTACTTTCCCTTAGAATCATAACATTTTGGAAGTGGAAAGGGCTTTTGAGATTAATCTAGTCCATTCTTAATGACAGGTAAGGAGACTGAGGCCCAGAGAATTTAAAGTGACTTGTCTGGGATCATGAGTATTTGCAAAAGAGCTGGGTTCAGTTCTCAGTACATATTCTTTGTCTGTGTTTTCTTTTTCATTGCTCGAGCTGCCCATGAAACTGAACCTCTCTCTGATTTTGCTCCCTCATGCCCCATTATTTTTCTCTTTTGAGAACATTTCCGTTCTTTCAGGGTGAACTTTACGTATTATAACCCTTTGTACCTTGCATGGCATCTTGTGTTTTTATGTGCTCAATAAATGCTTATTGAGTAGATATTTCCTAGACTTCCAACTTCCCCTTTCCTCTTTCTTAGAGTAATGTATCCTATTAAACTTTAAAGAAATCCAGAAATCTGGCAGATTGGCAAAGCTTTTAACTTTGTTTTTGAAATTTGCTTGCATAAGTATTAGTTCTGCATCAGGCATTCTAATTCTATCCCGTCTGCTGGGTCCTAATAGCCCCCTTGTCTCAGGGTTCTCAGAACAGGAGGAAGAGAAGCCAAGTGTTACTCTGAAGTCTGACAAATTAGTTATTAGCAGACTGACTCCAAGTGTTGATTGAGATAAGAGAGGAAGTCTTTGAGAAAAAAGCCTGGATATATTTTCATTAATCCCCGGGAGAAGGCTGTAAGCCTGAGTCTTTTTCCCCCATCTTTTTATCTTGAAGTATGCTTCATGATGCCATATTCATACCCCATCCCCACCCCTCATGCATGTTTTGTTGACTTTTTTTTTTCTTCAGAGAGAAACTAAGGCCTCTGCCTTGCTCAGTTGCATGGTAAATGCTCCACGTGTGAAATTCAAACAGCTTGTGAAATAAAATATGTCCCTTTTTTTGACTGACAGTGAATGAAACTAAGCCAAAACTCTTACTTAAGTTGAACTAATAAACCCTGTGATGTGAAGGGGAAATGAGCACAGTTCTTTAATTAGCAAATTGTCTTTTCTCTGACATAGGCAGCAGGTACTTATTAGTTGCCAGATCTTGCCTGTGATCTACCATCCCTGCATCCCTTTATCTGATTTGAGTCACCTCCTGTTTGTTATTAGATTTGTCTGCTCCTTCTCTCTCTCTTCAAATAGCAGTTCTGAAAGCACTTCAATAGCTTAGTCATTTTAAGATTTTAGCCAGGATTCTCTTCCTTACTAATAGACTTACTTTCTCTCTAGTGATTGCTCCCTGCTCTAGGTGTATAAAAGCTTTCCTCGTCCCCCTTATCATTTGCTTAGTTAATGTGATTTCCTTCTGTTGAGTACGGCCCCCATCCGCCTCACGGAGCCATTAAATTATTGAGTGCGTTCTGTAAAATTTCTCTCAGCCTATTTTAATTTCATGTACCACATTTTTTCTCATTTGAAACTGTATTGCTTCCTGCATTTGGATTTCACATTTTTTTAAAAAAGGAGATTGTCTTTTTAATTATATTTGGCCTAGTTCTCCATTGTCACTACTTGTACCATATGGGAAGTCTCTGGAATAACAGTCTTGGTTTCTTTCTATCTTACTAGCTTCCTATTCTCCTTCCTTCTCTGCTGCAGCTTTTTACCCTCTCCACCCTAACGCTTTGGGAAGCTACTAAGAAGTTTAAATGGCCTCTGTGAAAATATGTCAGTGTCCCATTTTACCAATATATATGTAACATTTATAATTTATACTCTGCCTACATCCCAGAGGGATATGAGGTGGCTTATGATTTTTTAAAAAAACAACACAAACACACACACATGCACAAAAACCACATGTCCCACAGTATTGTTAAAAATAGTCATAAAGGGAAATCAGAAACCATTTAAGGCAATCTGTAACACAAAGTACTTATAAACATAAGAAGAATATTTGTATAAAAAGTGAAAGAAGAACATAACCTTTTAATTATGCAGGGGCCTTCCTATTTTAGACTAGTAATGAAAGAAGATTGTAATTGTGGTCTGAATGTTTCTGTGTCATAACAAAATGACTGACACTAGTTCTCACTTTCCCTGACCCCTTAGAAAGTCTTGTCTAAAATAGAGAACTGAAGGGGTTTTTGGTTTGTCCCCAGTTACTGTTGTCAACCTCTTTAGTCTGACTTTCTCACTAACAGGCACCATACATTGATCACCTGCCATGTACCAGACCAGCTAGAGTTAGAGATGGCATTATCTCATTTAGTCCTCATCATTAGGCTGTGAAACAGTTGATATTACTTTGTGTCAGAGATGAGGAGGAAACATCTAAGTAGGTAACTGGATCAAAGTTATACAGGTAGTAAGTGGTAGAATGAGGGTTTGAATTCAGAACTTTCTGGATTCCCTTTCTATTACTCTGTGATCCTTCTTGTTAAAGAGCTGTATTGGAAAAGTTAGCCATGAAACCTCCAATATTTACCTCCACCTCCAGTTTTGTTTAGTGTAGGGCTTCCTAATTTGAAGTTCAAGGATATGCTTAAAATGGCATGCTGGGAGAGCGGACCCCAGAGAGCCCCGAGCAGCGCCACCGCTTCCGCCGACCTAGTTACCATCACAGCCTGGGAGGAGCCGCAGCTGCTGCAGGGGGCCCCAGTCACCGTCGCCGCAACCAGGAGCAGCGAGGCCGAGACCCGGCAGCCGCCCGCCGCCCTCAGCGCTGCCAACACCACGCCCTGTACGATGGGCAGCGGCGGCGCAGGGCGCGGCGGCACAGGCCGCGGCGGCACAGGCGGCCTTATATCAGCAGCGCCTGCCGGCGGAGACGACAAGGTCATCGCAACGAAGGTTTTGGGAACAGTAAAATGGTTCATTGTAAGAAACGGGTAGGGCTTCATCAGCGGGAATGACACCAAGGAAGATGTATTTGCACACCAGACTGCCGTAAAGAAGAACCCCAGGAAGTACCTTTGCAGCGTAGGAGATGGAGAGACTGGAGTTTGATGTCGTTGAAGGAGAAAAGGACGCGGAGGCAGCAAATGTTACAGGCCCTGGTGGAGTTCCAGCGCAAGGCAGTCAATGTGCAGCAGACCATAACCATTATAGACGCTCTCCACGTCGCAGGGGTCCTCCCCGCAATTACCAGCAGAATTACCAAATAAGTGAGAGCGGGGAAAAGGATGGGGGATCGGAGAGCGCTCCTGAAGGCCAGGCCCAATAGTGGCGGCCCTACCGCAGGCGAAGGTGCCCACCTTACTGCGTGCGGAGACCCTATGGGCGTCGACCACAGTATTCCAACCCTCCTGTGCAGGGAGAGGTGATGTAGGGTGCTGACAACCAGGGCGCAGGAGAACAAGGTAGACCAGTGAGACAGAATATGTATCGGGGTTATAGACCACGATTCCGCAGGGGCCCTCCTTGCTAGAGACAGCCCGGAGAGGACGGCAATGAAGAAGATAAGGAAAATCAAGGAGATGAGACCCAAGGTCAGCAGCCACCTCAACATTGGTACCGCCGCAACTTCAATTACAGACGCAGACGCCCAGAAAACCCTAAACCACAAGGTGGCGAAGAGACAAAAGCAGCCGATGATCCACCAGCTGAGAATTCGTCCGCTTGTCTGCTCCCGAGGCTGAGCAGGGCGGGGCTGAGTAAATGCCAGTTTACCATCTCTACCATCATCCGGTTTAGTCATCCAACAAGAAGAAATGAATACGAAATTCCAGCAATAAGCAATGAACAAAAGATTGGAGCTGAAGACCGTAAGTGCTTGCTTTTTGCCTGCTGACCAGATAACTAGAGCTATCTGCATTATCTATGCAGCATGAGGTTTTTATTATTTTTACCTAAAGACGTATCTTTTTGGTAATGACAAACGTGTTTTTTTTTTTTTTTTTTTTTAAAAAGCCTGGTTTTTCTCAATACACCTTTAAAGGTTTTTAAATTGTTTCATATCTGGTCAAGTTGAGATTTTTAAGAACCTCATTTTTAATTTGTAATAAAAGTTTACAGGTTGATTTTTTCAAAAAAGTCAACAAACTGCAAGCACGTGTTAATAAAGGTCTTAAATTTTTAAAAAATGGCATGCTGATTTGCACATGTATATGTATGTTGGGGAGTATACATATTTTTCTCCTGTCTTAATATTGGCTTGAAGTTCTGAGGTGGGACTAATTGCCCTGCAGTCTCCTTGGAGGAGGCAGGGGAGAGGGAGAGGGAAACCAGGGTGAGGGTGAATGAGTGAATACTGACCAGCCTATGCCTAACTCCAGTGCTAACAGTTAGCTGTGCTTTGAGGCAGAAGGGTACTAACATGTACTGAGACAGACACTTTACATTATTATCTTAGGTATTTGTCATAGCAGCCTTAGTGGTAAGTGGTTTTAGCCCCAACTTAGAGATGGGTAAAGTGAGGCATGGAGAATTAAGCAAGTTTGTCCAAGGTCACCTGAGTAGAAAATGGACTCATCAGTATTCCACTGATCAGGGCAGGTTTATCTGACTCCAAAGCCCTTGGTCTTTCCCTTACAACATGTTCTCATTTCTAGCGACTGTAAGAGCCAACATTTATTGAGCTTTTACTATGTGCCAAACAGGATTCTTAACCCCTTACTGGATTGTTTCATTTAATCCTTACAGCAGCCTTAAGAGCGACACTCATTATCTTCATTTTACAGGTGAGTAGATTGAGGCCCAGGGAAGTAAAATAACTTGGCAAAAGGATCAGAGGGTGAGAGGGTAGCGAATCAGGCATAGTCTCTGCTCCAAGTCCACTTTCTTACAAAGCGTAGTTTCAAGACGTTTTCACTAGGTAGACCTACACTCTCTACGCTTCCCCCTTCATTTTCCTTACCTGCACGATAAACATAGAGGAGCTATTTAGAAAAAAGAGTTTGTTTGCCTTTTTAGGAAAGTAGGTTTAAGGGGGAAATCCTTTGAGGCATTGCATATGAGTACAGTATTTACCAGTGTAGACCTGAGCTCTAGCAGGGCTGCTTAGGTAAGTACTATTCATGATACTTGGCTGTGATGAGTGAAACAGTGATAATCTCTATCTTCATTCGTCAGTTTAATAAAGATAACAAAAAACTCAGCCTTTTTAATGACCGTGTTGCAAGAATATTTCTTAACCCCCGTCCGTTCTCCCAATTCAGTCAGTTTATTAGTAGTGGCTCACCTTATTTCCTGTTCTTAATGCCCAGTAGCCTGCAGTTGAGTGTAGGGTTTTATTGCTTTGCTTTGGTCAGTGCATCCTCAATTTAGCAAGCATGATGCAGTTCTGAAGGAAGTACCATTTGCCTTTGGCACTGTGGCGAAGCATATTCCCATGAAATGAAGTGACCTTTGCGGCACACGGACCCAGTGCCTCACTCTCCTCGAGTCTCCAATATTCAGAGCGTGGCGGTGCTTCATGGTATAATTCTTTGGCTTGTATACAACTTTACTGCAGGAAGGGAACAGAAGTGTTGTGTGTACTGAAGTGATAGTGATTCAAAACCCACATACCTATTGTTCTTTGAATTTTTGTCTTTCATCTGTTGCTGTTGTTCATTTAACAGAACTCTTTTACAACCAAATAAAACTAAAGAATGAAGAAAGCTGGGTCTGAGTCTATGCTCTGATCTTTACTAGCTTCTATGGCCTTGGGCAACTTATTTATGCTCTCTGGGCCTCAGTTTCCCCATCATCAGGATTAGAGAAAATGTATGGGAAGCATCTGGTACAGATCCAGGCACTGAGCAGATGTTCAATACAGAGAAGCTGCTATTATTATTGTAAAATGCAAAGACAACCTTATGATGTAAAAGCTTGAGATTTGTTATTGTAGCAAATAGTGTTGCCCTGTGGACTGCTTTGTATATCGCTTATGTGAAATCCAAGGAAAACAGTGAAATAGTGTTTGCAAAAGGAAAGATAGCTCTTTGTTCCCTTCAAGGGACAAAAGCAGCTCATTATTTTATCAAGTAGTGACTGTTGCTATTGAAATGGTTTATTTGTATGTTTTTTTCTGTTTTTTTTTCCCCTAGGGATTTATTTGTGGCTTTTCAGTAGCAACAGGTGCAGCAGCAAGACTAGTGTCAGGATACGACAGCTATGGAAATATCTGTGGGCAGAAAAATGCAAAGTTGGAAGCAATACCAAACAGTGGCATGGACCACACCCACCGGAAGTGAGTAGACTGGCTGAATGGTGAACACTGGAAACTTTGAAGGGGAGGGGGCCTCCTGCTTTTCTTACTGTTATAAAGATAATATCTTATGGAATATTATTTTTATATGCTTCCTGATGATGTTTTTTTATTTTCTTTTTAACTGTCCACTTGAATCATTTCTAGTTTTGGTCTATAAATACATTTTCCAGGAAACAAAATTTGGTGCCATGTTAAAATGGGCTACCTTGAGGTTTTAATGAGTAAATGCATGATTTGAGAGGGTTACTCTTGTACTCTGTTTTCCGACTCACCTTTAGGCTGTACACTAAATTTAAACACAGAAAATAATATAATATTTTTCTTCCTGAGAGTGTACTTGATGGAAGGCAGAGGGATAGTGGATTCTGACACATTAAAGTTATAATAAAGCATTTTGTGCTGCATCATTTATAAGTACACATTGATTTCCAATTTTATAAGAGATATATTTTCTTTGTCAGACTTTGAAATTTCTTTTGGGTTCTCAAGGTTCAGCGTTTGGATTTCATGAAATTCCTGACTTAATCGCCTCTTTTCTTCAAAAGAGCTATTTTTTCATTTTTAATGTCTGTGGGGTAAATACATTTCATCAAACATTTTATGTATGATAGTATGTTTGTTCAAACTGTGTATTTATGCCCCATCAAACTTTATTAGACAGCTCTAATAAATAAATACAGGTCTTCAGAATTCAAATTAATTTTAAGGTAACAGGTTAACCAATTCCATTAATGAACTTTATAGGAAAAGGCTAAAGCAGATAAAAACATTTTTTAGACTGTAGTTCTATTATATTTGGGGGGATATAATAACTATATTTACTGTTAGATAAATGTGTTGGTTAAATCTGAGCCCCTAATTAAGTAGAAGATTCATTTGATAAATGCAAAGACTTGAAAAAAATCCAAATAGTTCATCATATCTTAGAGATATTCATCCATTTAATGAAGGAATAATGCAGTTCAAATAAATAATTCTAAATAATGATCATGAATACTTGCATAGTATGCCATAGTCAAAAAGTATATAATACCAACCTGTGGGGTAGGTATAGCAGAGGCTTAGAGAGATTGAATGACTTCCCCAAAAGTCTGGTGGGCAGTGGATGTCCAAGACAGACCATGGGCTTTTCTCTTGATAGGTACCTGCATCCCTTAACAGAAGAAGTGAAAATTGGACTCTCAGAGCATAATTTGGAGAATTGTTTCATTTGTCCTTCTTTTTGATTGCTTCATGAAATTAACACAAATTTTAGGCTTTGTGTTATTTGTTGTAGCAAATCTACCCAAACTTCTTATTTTGAAATAATTTTAGACTCATAGAGAAGTTGCAAAAATAGTACAGAGTTCTGCATATATATATATTTTTGAAGGTAGTGTCAAATATTTGTAACTCTTTAATGCTGTTGACATGTACCAAACATAAAATATTACCATTTAGATAACTGAGGAGACAGGAGGAAAAGGGCTCTACTTCCTCAGGTCTACTGCTGAGATGAGGTCGTGATCTTTCTTATGGCTCCCTTTTTAACTTGCTGGTAACTCCAAGCATATTCTTACCATAAAGTTTGTGTAACTGTCACTTCATCCTTAAGCTTATTAGGTTCATTTGATCAGTTTTTAATTTCAAATCCTCAGATTATTCTATGTACATTTTGGCCTCTTGAAAAGAAAGCCTGCTTATTTTTCTGAAAAAGTGGTTCCCTTTCCTTGCATGCTTAGCACAGTTGAGACACATTCATGGATAGCTTGTAGGGTAGTGTCCCAAGTATAGCTATGCCTTAACTCATGTATATATGTTTAAAATTTATTTTTTTAATTTTTAAATTTTTTCTTTTTTGCGGTACGCGGGCCTCTCACTGTTGTGGTCTCTCCCGTTGCGGAGTAACAGGCTCTGGACGCGCAGGCTCAGCGGCCGTGGCTCACAGGCCCAGCCGCTCCGCGGCATGTGGGATCTTCCCGGACCGGGGCACGAACCCGTGTCCCCTGCATCGGCAGGCGGACTCTCAACCACTGCGCCACCAGGGAAGCCCTAAAATTTATTTTTGATCTCTACTTCTTCTTCTCTGCATATGAACATTTTTAGCGCTGAGCCATCTAAGTATTTCTATCTATAAGTAGTAATTTTTTAAATAAATGAATGGTACTGTTTTGAACATATCTTTCTCAGGTAAGTCTATCCTATTTGGATTTGAGAGGAGGTAGAAAATCTTTGTGTTTGTTACCTATACTCCATCCTTTTTTTTTTTTTTCCTGCCAAATGCATTGGTTTCCTCCTTTTTCACACATCTTTGGCTTTATTATGAATACCATGCCCTTCCATTCCTATAGAAATGTTTATATCTGTTTTGTCTGCTGTTACCTCAACTTGACCTTGATCATTTTCTCCCATCCCTTATCCTCAGCCCCTAGTTCCTGGTACTTACTAGAACCTCCATACATAGTTGTTGAATAAGTTAATGAATGAATCCTCTAAAATCTTGAATACAGCTCTTTTTTGCCTTCATGAATATTGTTTCCTCTATCAGAAAAAAAAAAATCCTCTTATTCTTCATGTGGCTAAATTCTATTCATCCTTCAGCTCTCAGTATAAATGTTACTTTCCAGAAAGGTCTTTTTTAAGCTCATAATTTGTCTCATTTTATCCTGTAAAATGTGTAATTATACATTTATTTTGTGATTCTTTGTTAAATGTTGGTCTCTTCTAAGTTCTATGAAAGCAGAGGTGAGGTCTGTTTTGTTCACTGCTGTATCCTCAGTACCTGGAATGTAGTAGGCACTCAATTAAACGTTTGTTGAATGAGTAAATTATTTATTTTTTGGGTTTCCCTGGTGGCGCAGTGGTTGAGGGTCCGCCTGCCGATGCAGGGGACACGGGTTCGTGCCCCGGTCCGGGAAGATCCCACATGCCGCGGAGCGGCTGGGCCCGTGAGCCATGGCCACTGAGCCTGCGCGTCCAGAGCCTGTGCTCCGCAACGGGAGAGGCCACAACAGTGAGAGGCCCACGTACCGCAAAAAAAAAATTATTTATTTTTTTGAATATGTTCTCAAAGTGAATTACTGAGTCTAAGGATCTGAATATTTAAAGATTATTAATGCATATCACTAAGTGCCTTTCCATACAGTCTGTTCCATTTACATTCCCACCAACAAAGTGTCTGAGATTGTTTTATCTTTGCTAGTATTATTAGTTTTTGTACTAATCTGATCAATCACAAAGTGGTGTTTTATAGTTTTAATTTGCATTCCTTTGATTATTCATGAATGTGAACCCCCTGCCCAGCGCTGCCGCCCCCGCCCCCCCACCAATGTTTGTTGGCCTCTCATGAAGACTGTTGTGCCAGCATATCTATTCTTGGTCTTCTTATCTCTAATCTTCTCCATCCTTTATACTGTGATAGGATTAAGTTCTTTGAAGCACTTTTTACTGTCATTTCCCTGCTCTAGAGCCTTTCCTTTTGTGTGATTATCTACAGTATTGAAAATGAGCCCACTTAGCCCTACCGTGACCTAGACCCAATGTACCTCTTCAGTCTTAGCCACGTTTCTCAGTGTAATGATACTATTGTCCATGGTATTCAGTTTATTCTACCTCTGTGCTGTCCCTCTACCTCTCTGCCAATCAGAATTCTTGAAAAAATGTGGGTCTCATACCCTCTCTATGGACTATTTCAAAACTAACTTTATCCCAGAACTTTATACTTGGATTTCTATTTCCTTTAAGTTGTTCTCTAATTATGCTGTGCTTCTTATCTGCTTGTATTAATGATCAGTTGTTAGGTAACAATATTTCCATAAACTTAGTGGCATTTATTACGTCACAGTTCCTGTGGGTCAGGAATCTGGATTTGCCTTAGCTGGACTCCTGCTTCAGAGTCTCTCAGAAGGCTGCAGTCAAGGTGTTGGTCAGAGCCGGCGTTCTACTGGGGAAGTTCCCCTGCCAAGCTCAGGTGGTTGTTGGCAGCACATACCCCTTGAGGATTGTTAGACTGAGAGACTTAGCTCTTTACTGGCTGTCAGCCAGAGGCCACCTTCGTTGCATGCTACGTGGGCCTCTCCACATGGCAGCTTACTTCAAAGCCAATGGGGAGGGAGTCAATACAGAGAGTCTGCTAGCAAGATGGAAGTTACAGTCTTATGTAATGTAACTATGCAAGTAAGATCCCCTCACCTTTGCCATATTCTACTGGTTAGAAACAAGTCACAGGTCCCACCCAAACTTAAGGGGAGGGGTCTGAATTATAGGAGGTAGGGATAATTAGGGCATCTTAGAGTCTCAGTGCCACACTGCCCAGCTCTGTCTCCCTGGAGCACCATGTTTTGTATGACTCCTAAATTTCAAAAACCAAGAATTGTTTCATAAGGGCTTATTGAATTGCAATAAAATAGGAAGGAGGTAAGTCAAGAGAGTCATGGGAAGGGAAATGTCTTTGACCTGTTCTAACCAGAAAATTTAAGATACCAAGACGACTGTAAGAATTCTATAGTAGTAAAGAAAAGTCTGTGTTTATTTTTTTAATCATTCTAATTATAATGTGTTCTTTTTCTCCAAATAATATTTACTGTAGTAATAAAGATGTATAGGAACATGGCAGACAATATTTTATGAGATACTGGAAGGCCTCAACTTCAAATGGATTATATTCCCAAAGTTGATTTTTAAGTCAGTTGCTTGAGATGTATAAAACTTTTCTGCCTAGAAACAATGCTATAAATAAAGTTCTGACGCTGGGTCAACGTAGAAAAGCTCATGTATCTTAGAACCATAAAGTGCCAGAGATGAAAGGGATCCTTAAGATTATCTAATAGGTAACCTCCTTAAAGCATTGCATCAAATATTTGTGAGTGCCAGCTAAGGCCCGGAGAAGAAAATGACTTGTATTTATAGCTGAGCTATGGTATTAATGTTACTATAGAGCATGGGTGTGGCTTATAGCCATTTTTTTTGGTATTTGGTAGTGGGGATTGGGATGGTAATAATATATTTTGAACTCTGATTGGCAATTCCAAAAACATATCTCTTCTGCCACATTCTAGATTGCCTATCATTTTCAAAACCATAAAGCTAGTCTTAGGGCTTCCCTGGTGGCACAGTGGTTAAGAATCTGCCTGCCAATGCAGGGGACATGGGTTTGAGCCCTGGTCCGGGAAGATCCCACATGCCGGGGAGCAACTAAGCCCGTGCGCCACAATTACTGAGCCTGTGCTCTAGAGCCCGCGAGCCACAACTACTGAACCCGTGTGCCACAACTACTGAAGCCCAAGTGCCTAGAGCCCATACTCCACAGCAAGAGAAGATACTGCAATGAGAAGCCTGCACACCTCAACGAAGAGTAGGCCCCGCTCACTGCAACTAGAGAAAGCCAGCATGCAGCAATGAAGACCCAACACAGCCAAAAATAAATAAATTTTTAAAAAAACAAAAAAGTAAAATAAAGTTAGTCTTAGAGTGTATGTGTCAATTTTTAGACAGAGAATCATTATTATTATAGAAATTGTTTCCAGAAAGGAAGCCCCATCTATTTTTATCTTATTTAAAATTTATATTTATTTATTTATTTTTACAGTAGGTCCTTATTGGTTATCTTTTAAATATAGCAGTGTGTACATGTCAATCCCAAACTCCTAATCTATCCCTCCCTCCTTCCTTCCCCCCTGGTAACCATAAGTTCATTCTCTACGTCTGTGAATCTGTTTCTGTTTTGTAAATAAGTTCATTTGTATAAGTTTTTTTTTTTAGATTCCGCATATAAGTGATGTCATATGACATTTGTCTTTCTCTGTCTGACTTACTTCACTTAGTATGATAATCTCCAAGTCCATCCATGTTGCTGCAAATGGCATTATTTCATTCTTTTTATGGCTGAGTAGTATTCCATTGTATATATATACCACATCTTCTTTATCCATTCATCTATTGATGGACATTTAGGTTGCTTCCATGTCTCGGCTATTGTAAACAGCAGTGAACATTGGGGCGCATGTATCCTTTCGAACCATGTTTTTCTCTAGATATATGCCCAGGAGTGGGATTGCTGGATCATATGACAACTCTATTTTTAGTTTTTTTTTGGTTTTTTTTTTGCCGTACGCGGGCCTCTCACTGTTGTGGCCTCTCCCATTGCAGAGCACAGTCTCCGGACACGCAGGCTCAGCGGCCATGGCTCACGGGCCCAGCCGCTCCGCGGCATGTGGGATCTTCCCAGACCAGGGCACGAACTTGTGTCCCCTGCATCGGCAGGCGGACTCCCAACCACTGCGCCACCAGGGAAGCCCGTATTTTTAGTTTTTTAAGGAACCTCCATACTGTTCTCCATAGTGACTGTACCAATTTACATTCCCACCAACACTGTAGAAGGTTATCTTTTCTCCACACCCTCTCCAGCATTTATTGTTTGTAGATTTTTTGATGATGGCCATCCTGGCTGGTGTGAGGTGATATCATGATAGTTTTGATTTGCAAATCATCAAATCATCCATCAAATCTCTGCTTTATCCTTATCAATTTGGATAAAGCAGAAATGCTTCTAGTCCTAAGATACCTGAATTAGTGTATATGAGAACTATATGGGGGCAAAGCATCTAGCTCTGTTGACCCCGGTAAGACGATTGGAGGAGGGGAGGTACTGTGTTTCCTCCATGGATAGTCCCCTTTTCTGGTTGCTTGGGATGGGAGAGGCTAAGGCAAGGTGGCAGTGGCTCTTAGTATACATAGGCTATCATAAGGCCGGGTGAGGGTATGTAGGGAACTGCTTTTAATCATTTTGATATAGGCATTATATTATTAATAGAACTCTGTTCTCCATTCTGCAAACAATCCTAACATACAGCTTAGTGTCCACTTTCTCTGTTGCTCTAAGAAGTTTTCTCAGCTTATCTCACTTATCAATATTGATCTTTCTGCAGAGGTTCTGAAGGTACCTCTAATACACAAATGTTTTGTGTGTATACTTTTTTTTTTGCACAAATCTAATGTTCTTCTTTATCTTTTTGGCTTTTCTCTAAGGAAGCCATTAAAGTCCCAATCACTGATAAAAGCTCTGTGGCCCTAAAATGCCTCTCAGATTTCAGATGAATCAGTGTCAACAAGATGTACAGGAAGCAGAGGTCTGAGGAGGTTGATGGCATGTATGTGTGAGTAAAATCCATAGGGGGCATTTTATTTGAGACCTTTTTCAGTTACCTTCATAATATTTAGCAGGGTATCTAGTGTGAGTTTTACTTCTTTTCTTTAACTGTCTCATTCCCCAGAAATCCACAGCTTAGAATGTTTGTGCTGGAAGGGCCCTTGAGATCACTGAGCCCCTTCATTTTTTTTTTATTATTATTTTTTTTTGCGGTATGCGGGCCTCTCACTGTTGTGGCTTCTCCCATTGCAGAGCACAGGCTCCGGACGCACAGGCTCAGCGGCCATGGACCACGGGCCCAGCCGCTCCGCGGCATGTGGGATCTTCCCGGACCGGGGCACGAACCCGCGTCCCCTGCATTGGCAGGCAGACTCCCAACCACTGCGCCACCAGGGAAGCCCCGAGCCCCTTCATTTTATAGGTGAAGAAACTGGGGTCTAGGAAACATCAGTGACTTGACAAAGACAGTAATACCAGGACTAGCTCTCCACTCTCCATGCTTAGTATAGTGCTCTTTGCATTATATGCTATACTGTCTCTGGTAAGCTACACAGTGATTCTACTTTCTCACCCTTTCCACTTTTGGGGCCTCTCCCTTCCAACATTTAAAGATGAAAGAAACTTAGTAGAACATGCAAAGAAGAAAGGGCAGGTTATATAAATCAATAAAGTTATAACTAAAGAAACTTCGTAAGGAACCAAAGCACCTATACAATCTCTGAAGGCTTTGAATAATTTGGAGGCAATCTTGTGTGTTTCTTTCTCTGTAAGATAAAGAATATGAATTTTAATGATGAAATGCATTTTTCTCATTTCACATTTGTATATTTTTACCATTTGTATGTGTTAAATATTCATTGAAAAACATGTAGCTTAAAACTGGCAATGTTACTTTCTTAGTAAGATCATTGATTGTTTAATAGGCAATAGTCTTATTTTAAAGAAACTGTCTATTTTTATAATCTCTACATGGATACAGAATAGGACTTCAGGGACTTCCCTGGTGGTCCAGTGGTTAAGACTCCACACTTGCAGTGCAGGGGCCCCGGTTCGATCACTGGTCAGGGAGCTAGATCCCGCATGCTGCAACTAAGACCTGGCACAGCCAAATAAATAAATAAATAAAATATTAAAAAAAACAAAAAAAAGAATGGGACTTCAGTGGCCACTGAATCTCAGAATTCTGTAGGTTTAGTGTCTGGTTCAGTCTATCCCATGATTGCTAATTACCTTATTAACTTTTTCCCCCTGGTTTCTTTTTTTTTTTAATTGAAGTATAATTGATATACAATACTATATAAAGCTTATTAACTTTTATGATGTCTAATTTATTATTTAGGGGGTTGGTAGTGATATTATACCCATATGAAGAATGTGTTCACATTTTAAACTACTCATGACCAGACTGCCAAGCTTTCTGGGCCTATACTATGCCGTATAACCATATATTTTAGGAAGAACTTAAAAAAAAAATTAGTTATCATATAAAACATAGACCTGTTTTGAAGACTTTTTAAAGAGTTATCAAATCTTGTTGACTATGCATACCTGTCTCTGTTTGAAAAAAAGAAAGACTAGAAAAGTAAAGATACAATTTGCTAGAATATCCACTTTGAGGATCCTTTTATCAGCTATGTACAGTTCTTTCTGTTTACGTCGCTAGGGCTTATTTCTCTTCCTCCCAATGACTTAAATCAAATTACTGCCTACTGAATGACTATCCTTCACCATTCTTTAAAATTCTGTTTATTATTTTAGTCATCAGCAAACATTTATTGAAAATCTACTGTGTGCTAAAAACCTCTATTAAGAATAACAAAATAGGAAACAACCTAAATGGCTGAAAAGAGAGGTTTGCTTTAATTCATTCATTCATTCATGAATTATATTTCTTGGCCATCTTCTTTGGGTTAGGCATTGGAGATTATACTCCCGAGAAAAATAGGCACACTCTTATCTCATGGAAATTACAATCTAGTAGAGCAAACAGAACTTAGTAATATCATCATATAATCACAAATGTTATTACAGCTGTCAAAAGTGTTATGAAGGGCGAGATATAAGGGCACCAGAGTGGTTATAACAGGAGGACCTGGCGCAGTCTGAATACTATGGAACGGTAAAAATGATGGTATAGAATTATGTCCATTGATGTGGAATATCCACATAACATTATTAAGGGGAAAATAAAGTTATAAATCAGTATATATAGTGTGATTTTTATTTATATATATGAAAAATACATGTACATAATAAAGTATAGAATGACATGAAAATATTAAGTGTGATTAACTGTTGATTATGGGTCATTTAAATTTTCTTTTATGCTTCTTTTTTTCCTAAGTTTTCTACCATCAGTGTATATTATTTGGGCAATGAAAAAAAAATTAGAGTTAAAAAAAAGGAATTCACAGTCCCTGTCCTTGAAGAGCTTGCGTTCTAGTGAGGAAGACAAAATACACAGATAAACTATGACAGTGCAGTGTGGGGCATCCTATAAAAGTGTTGTATATTGAAAGCTGGGTGACTCCAGTTTCCTGGGTTCCTAACTGCAGGCAGGTGGGGACAGGAAAACAAGGCAATTTGGTGGTAGCACTGAGAGCACTATTGTGTTCAGTTCTACTGCTTCTGTAACAAATTGCCACAAACTAAGTGCCTTAAAACAACAAAGTTTTGTAAATCAGAATTCTGTGCACAGCACAGCTCAGCTGGTTCCCTGCCCCAGGTTTCACAAGGCTGACATCAGAGGGTTGGCAGCGCTGTGTTCCTTACTAGAGGCTCTGGGGAATGAACCTTCTTCCAAGTTCATTCAGGCTGTTGGCAGAGTTCGGTTCCATGTGCCTGTAGGACGAACTTCCATTTCCTTGCTGGCTATCAGCCAGGGGTCATTCTCAGCTTCTAGAGGAACCTATGTATTCTGTAGCCTATATATTCTGTGGCTTATGGTCCCTTTCCTTCAACAACAGTGGGTCAAATCCTTCTCAGGCTTCAATGTTTTTGACTTCCCCTTCTTTAGGGTTGCCTCTTAGTTCTAGATTGTCCATGTGGGTTAGAGAATCTCTCAGCCAATGACTCGGGGTTCAGGAACAGAGTCATTCAAAGTAGGATTTTTTTAGAGCCCCAGTTAGGTGAGTTGGGGGTTCAGAGCAGAACTTGTATTCTAGCAGGGGAAAAATCAAATAAAGTAGATCTGTGGAAGGAGGGCACACATAGTGATGCTGGTGCAGGAGGGAGCTGATGATGGATGGTCATGTGGGTTCTTGGCCCAAGAGGCAGCTCCAAGAGCCCACCTCATCCGGAATCTCGGATGAGATTCCGATTAGAATGCTAAGCTTGGTTCTTGTTGGCTGAAGAACATTGTCTACAGGTTGGAGTTCTGCAGGCCAACCTAAAGCCTGATGAAAACTGGTGCACACAGTAAGGAGCTCCCAGCTCTGTCTTGTGGAGTTGTAGAAACTTAGGAGAACAGAGGTAGCACATTTATCCGTTGTGCTGGGTTTTATGGAGTGTCCCGGGTATTCTTCAGAGCAGCCCAGTAGATATCTGCTCATTCCCACACTTAGGGATAAGTTTGAACAAATGGAGATACTTTGAGCCTTTGTTGAGTTTGCCTTTGCTTTGAGGGAAAGCACTCTCCTCTGTGCCCTCCTGTCAAATACTCTCTGACTGCAGCATTAGCCTACCACCTGTCCTAGTTTGGCTTGACACAAAAAAGAGCAGCCTAGATAGATACTTCACTTGAACTTGCATTTGTGGACTCATTTGCCCACAAATTTACAAGCATTTGGAAACAGTAACATTTATGGTGTTCTATGGAAACCTACTGTATTATTTATGCAATTTTTTCCTAATTTTTCATTTGTTTCTCGTGAAAGTTGTAAAAATGATAGTTAAACTTTCAGAAAGCAGATTTATGATGGCATCTTTGGAAAATAGTTTTTGTCATTTCATGATTACACCCTCTTTATCCTGAGTTTTTAGAACACTTTTTACAAAGTAACGTCTGTATTGCTAGTGAAATTCTTCCTTTAGGAAAATACTTACTCTGGATAATACTGCTAGCAATTTGAAAGAAGAGATCCAACTGCATGCCATAGGAAATTCAGGACTTGAAAGTCAAAATGTTGAGCAGATTCTAAATAAGGAAGTAAAAAGCCACTCAACAGAATTAGATGATAGGCATACACCTAGACAAGGGAGGGATGATTGGTTTCTGTGTTACCTGCCTAGGTTATATACTTGACATGTCTAAGTTAAACAACTGATTGCACATCCTCAACCTAGAGTCTTACTACTTGGGTTGGTTCCAGGTTAACCAGACAGCTGTAAAAGTTCTTTGTTATTTTGTCATTGTACATAAGCTTATGGATATGACCTTTGTCATATACTTTAGGTTATTATGAACCACTTCAACTATGAATTTTATAGTCATCAATTTGCAACCTACTTATGTTTATCTGGATGTGAGAGTTGAGGGCAACTGAGAAGTTAGAGGATATACAGTCCACATATGACCACACTCACTTCTGACACCAAATGCAAGTTCAGGGGTCCACAAGACCACCTTTAGTTTCGATAATTTTCCAGAAGCCCTGACAGAACTTACTGAAGTCTGTTACACTCACAGTTACAGTTTATTACAAGGAAAAGCAAACAGTTGTAAGGAGGTGCTAACAAGAGAAGCTGTACTGTTGTTCTCTCTCCCTGGAGTCAGGTCATGTTACTTGCTTGGCATTGATGTGTGATAATATGCACGGAGTATTGCCACCTGGGAAGCTCAGCCAGGCTTAAGCATTCAGAATTGTTATAGGGCTCCATTATGCAAGCATGATTCATTACCCATGTGGCTGACTCAGTCTCAGCCCCTTCTGGTCAGGCTGATACTATATGATCCAAAACTCCTGGTCTATATGACATTGCTGATCTTTCAAAGAGTGGTCAACTTCCACCCTAAATCCTATCTGGTGAGGCCCACCTCCAGCCTTCACATTGTTGACTACCTGCCTCAACCTAAATCCCCAGGCAAATAAAGACACTTCTACAAAGCTTAGAGATTAACTCCCCAAAGCCCAGGGCAAAGTCCAGACCTCTTTCTGAGTAGGTTAAATTTGTTACTACCCACTGGGACTCCTTAGATTAAGTTGCATTTTGTAAAATGCATTTTCAAGATGAAATTTAAAATATCTTATAGTCTTATTGAGGTATAACTTACGTATAATAATTTATCCATTTTAAGTGTACAGTTTTGGTAACTATACAATCATGTGCTCCCCATCATAATCCATACTTCTTTTACCCCCAGAAAATTACCTCATGCTCATTTGCAGTCAATCCATGCCCCATCCTTGTCCGCAAATAACCACCGATCTGCTTTCTGTCAGTATAGTTTTGCCTTTTCTAGAATTTCATATATATACATGGAATCATACAGTGTGTAGTATTTTCTCACTTTTTTTCACATAGCATAATAATGTGAGATTCATCCATATTGTTCAATATATCAGTAGTTTGTTCCTTTTAAATTCCTGAGTAGTATTTCATTGTGTGGATATATAACGTTTTGTTTATCTGTTCACCAGTTTTTGGATGTGTGTGTGTGTGTGTGTGTGTGTGTGTTTTCCACGCTTAACATTTTTTTCTGTTGTGAATAACACTGCTTTGAAAATGTGTGTATATGATGTTGTATGAAGGTCTGTTTCATTACTCTTGGGTAGATACGTAGATTGAGATTGCCAAGTCATATGGTGAGGCTATGTTTAACTTTATAAGATATTACCAAACTGTTTTACATTCCCACTAGGAAAGGAGGAGAGTTACAGCTGCTCCGTCTCCTCACTAACATTTCATATTATCAGGCTTTTTAATCTTAACTATTCTAGTACATGTGTAGTGGTATCTTACTGTGGTTTTAATTTTCATATGTCCAGTGACTGATGATGTTGAGCATCTTAAGTGCTAGTTGACCATCCATACATCTTCTTTTGCAAAGTACTTAAGTCATTTACACATTTTAAAATAAATTGGTTTGTTTGTTTTAATAAGTTATGAGTTCTTTATGTATACTAGATAAAAGGCCTTTGTCAGGCATGTTCTGTAAATATTTCTCTAATATGAGGTTTTCCTTTTCATTTTCTTGATGGTATCTTTTGACAAATGAAAGTTTTTAATTTTGATGAAGTCTAATTTATCCATGAGATAAATTTTAAAAACATCACACAAAAATGTGTCTTTTTAATAGTTCATGCCTTTTGTTTTCTAAGAAATCATTGCTGTACCCCAAAGTCACAAAGATTTTTTTGTTTTCTTCCGGAAGTTTTTTTATTTAGCACTTATGTTTAATGTTTGTGTACAGTGCGGAGAGGTCAAGGTTTGTTTGTTTTTCCCATATAAAAATCTAGCTATTTCCGCAGCATTTATTGAAAATGTTATCTTCCCCATTGAATTACCTTGGCACTTCTGTCAGAAAACAATTTCATTTTAAGTCTGAGGGCATGAGGGAAGTTTATGGAGTTTATAGTAGTGGCAGGTACCAATATTATGGAGAAATAGTCTATTTAAAATTAAACATAATAAGGATGTCACCTTTTTTATAGTATTATTTTAAGTAAATAGTTGCAACAAATCATATAAATGAGATAAGTGAAATGTGTGTAAATCAATAGAGAGAAAAATAATGCTATTTGTCAATGACAAGGGACTATATCCTGACTGTTTAGGAGATTCAACAAAAACATGTCTTGATGAGATGCTTAAATCATGGGTTATAAAAATATGCCTAACTGAATTCAGTCATTTATTTTGTCAGTAGACAAAATGTAATGGAAAAGATAATACTTGTTTTATTAAAAAATCTAACAAGATATAGGGCCAAATACAGAGAATTATAATACTTCAGTAGAAAAAAAGAAAACAAATAGTAAGAGAAATATAGTCTACTCCTGGCTGAGTGGTCTTAATATGATAAAGACGACAATACTAACAAAGTTAATTTATAGATTTAATATAATACCAGTTAAGATACCAATAGGATGTTGAATTGAATTTGAGTGATAGTATAAATCACACAGTAAAGGAGCAGGCAAGAACTTCAGGGGGCAAATGTTTTTAAAAATTGTTCTTGTTCATAAAATTATTTGAGAGGGTTAGAATTAGGTGCATATATTTTAAGATAATTAAATGAAGATAAAGATCAGGAACTATACCATGGAAGTAGAGAAAAGATTAGACCAGAAATCTAGGTTAGGTGTGGTTACTGAAGTTGATCATCAAATTAACTGTGAACTTTCTGTCTTTGAAGGCAGAAAAGGGAAACTCGTAGGTTTTACCAGAAGTTGCAATTCAAAGGCCTTTAGGCAGACACTGTTCGTCACTTAGGTGGCCTGGGAATAAGACAACAGGGAATGTTGGACACTTTGAACTTTATATGTGTGTGCCCATATGAAGGAGGGGAGGTGGTGGCTGATTGGTTCTAGCTGATTCTTGGCATGTAGGTACATGGTCCCAGTGATACTAATTTTTCAAGAGAAGCCAGAAATTTATAGGCACGCTTATGACCTAATCACCTCCCAAAGGCCCCTATACCTCCTAATACCATCACCTTTGGGGGTTAGAATTCAACATGTGAATTTTGGGGAGACACATTCAGACCATAGCACCTATCATCTACTGATTTTTATTTTATTTATTTTACTTAATTTATTTATTTATTTTTGGCTGCATTGGGTTTTTGTTGCTGAGCGTGGGCTTTCTCTAGTTGCAGCAAGCGGGGGCTACTCTTCGTTGTGGTGTGCGGGCTTCTTCTTGCAGTGGCTTCTGTTGTCATGGAGCACAGGCTGTAGGCGTGCGGGCTTCAGTAGGTGTGGCACATGGGCTCAGTAGTTGTGGCTCACGGGCTATAGAGTGCAGGCTCAGTAGTTGTGGCACACGGGCTTAGTTGCTCTGCAGCACGTGGGATCTTCCCGGACCAGGGCTTGAACCCATGTGAACCCATGTCCACATGCATTGGCAGGTGGATTCTTAACCACTGCACTGCCAGGGAAGCCCTAGTGATCTTTAAATACTGGCAATTAGTGTACTGGCCAGACAAAATGTGTAGGGGGGAGGGGTTACTCAGTGTCTAAGTAAGGGTTATGTGTGTATAGTTGTCATTATCTAAGTAAGGATTGTGTAGCTTAGAGAGGAACAAAGGGAGTTTTGCCATTCAAGACCAAAATCTATTCCAAAGTATATTAACAAGACTACCTGAATGTGTGTTAATAATACTGATGGAAACAAAATAGAAATATCAGAAATAAACTCATAGTAGTTCAATATATGAGAAAAGCGATCAGTGTTTAATAAAAAACATTGTTGAATGATAATATGAAGAAAACTGCATTTAGCTCTATCTTAATCTCATACCATGTGGAATAAATCCCAGATGAATTAAATTTTTTTTTTTTTTTTTTTTTTTTTGCGGTATGCGGGCCTCTCCCGTTGCGGAGCACAGGCTCTGGACGCACAGGCTCAGCGGCCATGGCTCACGGGCCTAGCTGCTCCACGGCATGTGGGATTTTCCCGGACCGCGGCACGAACCCATGTCCCCTGCATCAGCAGGTGGACTCTCAACCACTGCGCCACCAGGGAAGCCCCAAGATGAGTTAAATATTTTTAAACAAACATTATGTACTTACCTTTGTTATGGAGAGATCATTTATACATTGTTGAAGCAATAAAGAAATAAAATAGGACCAAGGTAGGCATGTTTGATTATCAAAAACTTCGATTCTCTGATATAAAGAAAAAAGCAATGCAGTGAGAATAGTATTTGTTGTTTTTCTCTGATAGGTAAGATTTTCTCTGAAATTGGGATGTATCTGTAAGTAGGCAGGTAACCAGTTATGGTTTACACTGTAACCAAGGATGGTTTGCACTAGAGAGAAAAACATGAATATGTTTGGCTTAAAGATCTTCATTTGTAAAGTGAAGATAATAGTAGTACCTACTTCCTAGGGTGTTTTGGAGGAATGAGTATGATAAATGATGTCTACTCTTTAGCACATTGCCTGGAACCATAAATGTTAACTGCTATTTATTATAATCATCTTCATTATTACCATCTTCTAAAACAAGTTTCAAAGTTACGTATCAAAGCTTTTAACCCAGTTGGGGAAAACAGCTATTTTAACCAACCTTACATTTGTGTAGTTTACAAAGCACTTTCACATCTTCTGTCTCATTGATTCTCACCCTAGACGTGGGAACTGTTTTAATTTCTTCCCAGTGGGGGTTTTCAGGATTCACTGTTCTGTAGTCCAGCTTCATCTTCATCATCACCCTTAAATCAGTTCAACCTGATTCAAGAATTCCCTATTCTGACCACAGCCTTCTCTCTCCTTCTGGCTTGGGTGTTCTTCTTTGCCCACTGGAGTCATTCTTTCACTTCTAGTCCTTTGACTCCTGTACTTTCTAAGCACTCTTCCTTCACTACTTTTATCCTTATTTTTTCTTCTAATATAATTTTTTTATAATGTGTGATAGTATCTAGTACCTTTCTCTGCCTTACTCTGTCTTTCTCAAAGATTAAAAAGAGATCTGTGATGGGCAAAGGATTTGAATGGATATGTCTCCAAAGAGGAGAGATCAATGACCGATAAGCACATGAAAAGATGCTCAACATCATTTGTCATCAAGGAAATGCAAATCAAAACCACAGTGAGTTACCACTTCACATCCACTAGAATAGTTATAATAAAAAAGACATACAGTTAAATCTTGGCAAGAATGTGGAAAAATTGGATCCCTTTTACATTGCTGGTGGGAACAAAAAAGGTACAGCTACTCTGGGAAATAGTTTGGCAGTTCCTCAAAATATTAAACATGGAGTTACCATATGACCTAGCAATTCCACTCCTTGGTATCTACCCAAAAGAAATAAAAACATATGTCCACACAAAGACTTGTATACAGATGTCCACAGCAGCATTATTCATAATAGCCAAAAGGGGAAAACAACACAAATGTGCACCAGCTAATGAATGGATAAATAAAATGTGGTATATCCATACAAAGGAATGTTATTTAGCCATCAAAAGGCATGAAGTACAGATATGCTACAACATGGACAAACCTCAAAAACACTGTGCTAAGTCAAAGAAGCCAATCACAAAAGACCACATATTACATGATTACATTCATATGAAATGTTCAGAATAGGCAAATCTATGGAATGAAAATAGATTAGTGGTTGGCTAGGGCTGGGGGTTAGGGAGTGTGGGGGGATTGGAAGTGACTGCTAATAGATATAAGGTTTCTTTTGGGGGTGACAATGTTCTAAAATTAGATTGTGGTGATGGTTGAACAACTTGGTAAAATGCACTTAAAAACATTGAATTGAATTATACAGTTTACAGGTGAATTTTATGGTAAGCAAATTATATCTCATTAAAGCTTAAAACTAAAAAGGAAAATAAATTTTTGGCTCTTAGCAGATAGGATTTATTTTGAGTACTGGAACAAGATGATTTTGAGAATCATCCCTTTGTGTAGTGTTGACCATGAACTTGGGTTTAGGGGTATTCTTCTAGTTAGCTAGATTAAATAGAAAACTTCTTCTTGTAGCTCTTATGAAATATTTTTAAAAGGCTGTTTTAATTTGCTTTCTGTCTTAGTTTAGTATAAGGAACACAATATGATATCTGACTCTTGTTTACCATTCTTGCAATTGTTTCTCCCTTTAATGGACAAGTATAAGGAGGAGACAGACACTGTAGCTAAACGGGAGAATCATTTTCTCCCCATGGTTTCCAGTTCCATGCCTTTGTTTTGCAATGTTGTTACCTCTTTTGGCTCTTTGCTCATCTTACTTTACTCTTAGTTTTAATCTCTTTGGGGGCTTTTGACAATCTGTTCAAAACTATGAACTATGAAGTCTCTCTTCAGAAAACTACACGTGAATTTGTACCAAATTTTGCTTACAACTTCAGGAGGGTCACAGATTTCACTTAGGATAAGAATCTTTTTTTTTTTTTTGCGGTACGCAGGCCTCTCACTGTTGTGGCCTCTCCCGTTGCAGAGCACAGGCTCCGGACGCGCAGGCTCAGTGGCCATGGCTCACGGGCCCAGCCGCTCCACGGCATGTGGGATCTTCCCGGACCAGGGCACGAACCCGTGTCCCCTGCATCAGCAGGCGGACTCTCAACCACTGCTCCACCAGGGAAGCCCAGGATAAGAATCTTTACCCCATACACTCACTTTAGTGATCTCCAGCACTCCTAGGGGTGAGGTTATCATTTATATGCTGATAATTCCAAAATCTCTGTCTCTTGTCCAGATTTCTCTGCTAGAACACTACAGCCAACTGTCTAGGTCCACTTGGACACCCCACAGACACCCCTGACTCAAATTGTCTGAAGTTGGAACATGGTCTTTATCCCTCCTTACTGTCCTCCTCCTCCTGAGTTCTCTGTCTTACTGAACGGAACAAGAGCCCAAACCAGGGATGCCTTAGCCGCCCTGGCCTAAATCAGATGCTAAGCGTCCTTCTTAGTTTCTTCCTTCCCCTCTCTCTATATAGTCATCGGGTTTTCTTAATTATGCCTATGTGCTCTTGAAGTCTCCTTTTCATTCCCTTTCTCACCCTAGTCCAAGTCATCCTTTCTTGGTAGAGATTCAGTAGCCTCCTGCCCAGTCTCCTTACTTTCTCTCTTGCTCATCTTTAATTCAGTCTCCCCATGGCAGCTGATGAACTCTCAGTGACTTCCTAGTGTCTTTAGAATGAACTCCAAACTTTCTGACATCTTCAATACCGCTTGCAAGGCCCTACGTGATCTAGTTCCAGCTGGGCTGTCCAGCCATCTGTCTCTTGCATCACTGTCCATATCAACCATCCCGACCTTTTCCATTTTCTCAGTAATGCCATGCTGTCTGTCACTTCATAAGCCTTTGCTGCTCTCTTCCCCCCTGCTCCCACCCCTCTTCCTCCACACCTTGCTAACTCTTACTCACTCTTTAGGTTCTGGCTGTAGATTTTCTTTCTACCGGACTCCTATCCTGACTCTCCATTCATAGGGCCCTTTTGATGCATCCTCTGCTATCCTCCTTTCTCTGTTAAAGCATTTACACACAGTTTTGTCATTGCCTCCCTACTCTCTGGGCTATGAACGCTGGGAAGGGAGACACTGGCTTGCGTTGGTCTTATTTTTCACTGTATCACTAGTGCTTATTTAGTCCTGCACCTGGCAAAGTGTTCAGTAAATTTCTGTTGAATGAATGAGAGTTGTCTCTTTTTACCTAAAATATCTTCTTCCTTCCCTTCCCCTCTACTCTTGCCACACTTGGTAAAATCTTACACACTTGCCACCCATTTATTAATTCAACAAATAAGAATGAAGCTCTTTTCTTATTCCAGGCACTATTGTAGGCAGTGAGCATATAGCGATGAATTAAACAGTTGAATATCTCTGCCTTCTGGGAGCTAATACTCTACCAATGGAGAAAGGTAATAAACAGATAAATAAGTAAAATATACATTGTCTTATTGAGTGTAAGTGCTGAGGAGAAGCAAGGCAAGAAAGATGGATAAGGTGCATCAGAGTAGAGAGATGGCATTTTAGATAGGGTGGTCAGGGAAGGCTTCTTTGAGAAGGTGACTTTTAAGTGAAGGCTTGAAGCAAGTGGAGGAGCTAACAATAGCCATGCTGCTATCTGAGGAAAGAACATTCCAGGCAGACAGAGGTGCAAAGGCCTCATGTGAGAGTGTGCCGGGCTGTTTGAGGAAAGACTGGAGACCCGGGGGGAGTGAGCTTAGGGAGGTATTTATTCTCTGAATATCAGTTGCTGCCTCAATCCAATCCCTGGTCTTCCTCCATAGTTTTAAGTTTTTCCCAGCTCTCAGTGCTATGAGTTTCCCAAGAAGGACTCTGAAAATTTCTCTTCTTAGCAGTGACCTGTGAATCAAGGGCCGTGGCGGTGCTGGCGTAGAAAGCTGCCGTGCTGGTGAGGGTTCAGTTGCTTCTTTGGAGGTTGGTGAGGTGCATGCTTAGGCATTGCTTTAACAAGAACTACCTCTTTCTCAGGACGGTTTCACCATTTTCTCATTGGGATTGGGGGGGCAGTGGGAAAGTGGGACACCACTGTCATCAGCCTCATGTGTTGGGCTCCCCACAGTTCACCTCAGTCCTTTTCTGTTCTCTAGTTTGTCTTCGTGGAGTCTCGGGGCCTTTATAAAAATTGTACAACTCTGTCAGCCGCTATCGGGAGTTACAAATTTGAAGTCCAATGGCTGCTCTCAGCTTGTTTCTCTCTCTCCCCTTAGCTTTGTCCCAGTAAAGTTGTAGTTAATTATGTTGCATTTAGTTGTGTTGGGTTAGGTGGGGTTTCACCGACATTAGTGTGCTGGCCCCGTAGCGCTATTCTTGTGTAACACAGCTCTTCGTGGGGTAATTGGGTCCCACCCCGGCTGGGATGACTGGATTTGCCGTGCTGGCACCCCACACAGGAAGTAAGAAACCTCCTCTGGGCGGAATTCCTCTGTGAGTGGAGTACAGACCCGGGGTTCTCTGCAGTCTATATTTAGCAGTAGCAGAAGCCTCTGCTAGGCTGTCCTGTTTTCCTTTTGGTGTGACTCACTAATGGCAGCATACTCTGTGGAAAGGGGCTATAAATTGTAAATTGATATGAGGTAATAATTGGGAAAATGATCAGACTCCATTTTTATTCCCCTCTGGGGAAAACACGTGTCAGGAATCACTAAAGCAGAAGGCGGCGGAGGAATTTTTTCATCCGGCTTTCCAGTTTTAGTGCTGCAGGGCTTCCATCCTGATTAGAGAGGAGAGAAGCCAAATTTGGCAGGAGGCGGCCAGCAGACCCAGTATCTGCTTGCCACCTTTTGCTCCAAAAAGCCTTGCTGCAGAGAGTTGCCATGGCAGCGAGAGGCAATTTAATGGCAAAGGCTCATCTCTGGGGCAGCGCGCTGCTGGTACTGTAGCCTTCCCCTCTCTGGCCTTCAATCCAAGAGGCTGGTTATACGAGGGCATCACTGTGTCGTGGCCATTTGAAAGCAAGTTGTCTAATGGAGTAGAATTGAAAGATGCTTCCAAGTCGAGGGATGGCTGTTTCTTCCAGCTCCTGCCTCTCCTTGGTGCATAGCCCTTTGATGTCCCATCCTGTAGTCCACTTTCTCAAGTTATTTGCAATTCCTTAAATATGCTCTTTCATGCTTCTGTGCTTTTCCATATGCAGTTTCTTCTGCCTAGAATGCTCCCTTCCCCATCTGTCTGGAAAATTCCTACTCACTTTCAAAACGTGGCTTAGCTACTGCCTCCTGCTCTGTAATGCTTCCTCTAACCCCATATCCTCTGCGGAATTACACCGTTTCCTCTGCCATCCAAACCCTGCCTCATATCACGTGATTTTGAGATGACTCCGTAGTTTTCTTTTCTTCTCTAGTTACTTGCATTCAAGAATTGTTTTTTGGGTTTTTTTGTGTGTGTGTGTGAATTAAAAAAAAAAAAATTATTTGTTTATTTATTTTTTGGCTGCATTGGGTCTTCCGGGCTGAGAGCAGGCTTTCTCTAGTTGCAGTGAGTGGGGGCTACTCTTCGTTACGGTGTGCGGGCTTCTTGTTGAGGCGGCTTCTCTTGTTGTGGAGCACAGGCTCTAGGTGTGCGGGCTTCAGTAGTTGTGGCACGGGGGCTCAGTAGTTGTGGTACGCGGGCTCTAGAGCGCAGGCTCAGTAGTTCCGGTGCCGGGCTTAGTTGCTCCGCGGCATGTGGGATCTTCCCGTACCAGGGCTTGAACCTGTGTTCCCTGCATTGGCAGGCAGATTCTTAACCACTGTACCACCAGGGAAGTCCCTGTTTTTTTGTGAATTTCATATCCCTAGGACCTAGCCCAGGAGTGGGCACATAGTCAACACTTATAATGTTTGTTGAATGAATGAAGTGTTTTCATATCGACCTATTTAATCCTTGTCATGGGGGTGTTGCATACCACGTAACGGACAACACTGTCATGTCCAAGTAGGGGTTCATCTGTTCTGGGATTCCAGAGGATTGACCCATCTTAATTCACTGATTTGATTGCTCTGTAACTCACTTTCCATTGCATTTATTCTCACTTTCCAAATTTTTTTTTTTTTTTTTTTTTTGGCGGTACGCGGGCCTCTCACTGTTGTGACCTCTCCCGTTGTGGAGCACAGGCTCCGGACCCGCAGGCTCAGCGGCCATGGCTCACGGGCCTAGCTGCTCCGCAGCATGTGGGATCTTCCCGGACCGGGGCACAAACCTGTGTCCCCTGCATCGGCAGGCGGACTCTCAACCACTGCGCCACCAGGGAAGCCTCTCACTTTCCAATTTGAATTGGAATAGCAGTGGTGGAAAGAGCAACCCTTGGGAGTCGATCTCCCCAGGGCTCGTGTCTGTGTAGCCTTTGGTTAGTTGCCCAGCTTGTAAGTCTCAGTTCTCTCTTGTTGAAATAGGACGTGTGAGGACAGCGCCCACATGCTTTGTGGCACAAAGTAAATTCTTGGTAAATCTTACTGTTTTTACCTTGCCCTATCTTCCATGAGGAAAGTGACAGCAAAATAGAAGTTTAATCTAGGTTTGAACCTTCTCTGGCACCTTTATCTGCATCAGATTGTTCACTGTTCATCTTTTTGGCTCTGAGCACGGCTTTGAAAGTCACCCCTTTCTGTGCCTCTTGTCACTTTTCTTGAGCTTCCCTGTGTTAGTGCCCCTCCCTTTGCCTCATAGCCCTGTTTTCATCTTTGGTGCATCTGTCCCCTTGAGCTCACTGTGTAGACAGATATTTCATTTAGATATCTCTCCTTTCCTCCCCTTTTGGGGATACCTTGCTATTGCATTTCAAGAATTTCAGTTTTAACTGAATTCATCTTTTTCTCTCCTTCGATAATTCCCAGAAACCACTTCGACCGTAATATATATTTATCTGTCTTAACTGCTGTCCTCTCTAATGTTTGCACTACAGTTTGGTTTGAACGTTTTTCTCCCTTCCCCTAAGTTTTAAGTTCAAAGCTCGCTTCGGCTGCTTTACAATTCTCTGTGCAAATGTGTTCTTCTCGGGATCATGCTGTGTGCGTGTTGTATAGGCCAGTGCCTGCAGGTGTCTGGGCTGTTTCATTTGTGGGGTATTTTTCTCTTGGTGCTTCTCTTCTCTCATTCCCACTTTTGCTATTTTAGTCATTCTAGTTCCTCTAAAGAATGGGAAGCTTATATCAAGCTGTTTTTAAGTTATTACTAGGTCTAGTAAAAGATTCACTGAGGATAGCAATGAAAATTCGCTTTGAACTTAGGTTTATAAATTATCTGTGACAGTGGTTCTCTGCCCTGAAAGGTTGGGGCATAGGAACCAAGGCGTGTAATTAGAGTTGCCTAAGATGCTTTCTCAAAATTCATATGCCCCATCCCTTTCCCATCCATTTGCCTGGTGGCAGAGCGGAAGTAGGACGTTTTAAGAAATCTTTCTAGAATATTTTATAGCTTTTTACCCAGTATCTCTTGCCTCCTCTCAGTTAAAAAACACTCATCTGTTGATTTGTTATTAAAATCTGCCAATGCCATGATTATTTGAGAGTTGGTTGTTTTGTTTCAAAAAAATAAAATTGCCCCATAAAGTTCGTTTTGTTTGAAGTGAAAACTGAAACTAATCTAAGGATTTATTTACTAGGCTAAGGGCATTTTCAAATCAAAAGGCAAGAAAGTGCAGTTTTAATGAAGCCTAAATTTGTCTGTTTAATAGAAGCATTTTTCCTACTCTGTAAATATTCAGTTAAATACCAATTAGTTAAAGTATAATTACTTATAGACATGCTGCCATGGATTGGATGAACTTCAGAATGCTGGAAACAATATTCAGAGTTAATATAGAACAGTTAAAATTATTAATTGTATTTGTGGGAAATATTTTAAGGATAGAGCAGATTGGAAATAGAGTGAAACTCAGAATCAGGAGGACTAGGTTTGATTTCATAACGCTGACACCTACCTACTAGCTCTCTTGGGCCATGTGGTTAGTCCCTACTACAAAACTGAGTTCATCTCTGTTTTGTCCTCTGTGGAAGGTTAAGACCTCCATCTCATAAAGTTGTTGTGAGGATCAAATAAAGTCATTAGCGTGACAGTTCCCAGCACCCAGACATTCAGTAAATGTTGATAGAATCTAAATCTAACGCCTACAAATTATTTTAAACATTGTGTGTGTCCACATGTGTTATGGGTATATGCATTTGAATATGGGAAATGTGTAGGGAATTAAGTTTATTGTGTTCTTAGACTGTGGAGTTGGGTGACTTTTGAGTTTAATGACGTGTATGTATATGAGTGTAATTCCTGAGGATACCATTTAAAGTTATTTTTGTAGTTCTATTGAAGCAGATTCTTCTGAACCATATACACAGGGTAAAAAAATGTGCAGTGTTTTACAGTATTATAGTCATTGTAGAATTCTTCTTTCCCTCTTAATATTGTTTGCCTTGTGCTAGATCAGTTCTGGAGACCTGCTTAGCTCTTATCAAGGCTAATGCCCTAACAGTCATGACTACACCTACACAGATTTTTCCTCCAAATGAAAGCTAAATACTAATATTGTAGTCCTGTTTTATGTCCATATCAGAAGGTGTTGAATTTAGTGCCTTACTATGAAATGTAAATTTTGTGAAAGGCAAGTCAGTTTCTTAATGATATGAATCACTGAGTATATACTGCCTGTTAGATGCTTTATGTATGTTGTCAATAGCATTACAACAAATAAAGTAGATGGTATGCAGTTTTACAGGTAAGGAAACTGGGGCTCAGAAGGATAAATATAGCTATCTGCAAGACCCTGGAAACCTCTGGCTTTCTCTCCTTTTTCCCAAGCATGTTTTTTGTTTTTTTTAAACTGTCAGGAGGTTCTCCAGATATTTCTCAAGGCATTGCTCATCACAGTTAACTCCTGTACCCCACCCCAGTTCTGCTGTCCACACCCTTTCCACCCCAAGCACATACCTAGAAACACACAACAGGATTGTTGCGAGGATAAATGAGTTAATATGTATAAAGGGTTTAATACAGTGTCTGGTACATAGTAAGTACTCAGTAAATGTTGGCTACCATTATTTTCATTGTTAATAGTATTATTATTAGTGGTGGTGGTGGTAAATGATTCAGTGGTTCTAGGACACCTTCCTCAAAGACCAGCATGTTCCGTGCCTAGTGGCTGGCTTGAGCAGTTTATTACACAAGGTCCCAGGCATGGGCATGCCCAGTAAGATGCACAGGATAGATGGAGGGAGAGTTAGTAAGGGAATGATTGTTTCCACACAAAGGGTGCCAGAAAGTTTTCTCTGTGCCCTAGATCCTTTGTTATCAGTGAATCCACTTCCAAACCACATCTTCCTGCCTGACTTCTTTCCTTTCCTTTTATCTATGTAGAACATTAATGGTATTGGAATCACTGACAGAGTTGCAAAAAATTCATTTTTTTTTAGTTTGGTGGTTTGTAGCTTATACTTGGCCTGCATGCTGGGTTCCTGGTCCCCAGCTCCATTGAAGTGTTCAGTGGTTACTCCACCTGCAAAGGCCTTCCCGGTCTGTCATAGCCACCACTCCCAACTTTTTTTTTTCTGTTTAATTTTTTCCCTGATATCCCTTTATATGATCCATCTGAGCACATATATTGACTTTATCTTTTTGCTTTTCAGTTTTCTCACCTAATTCTTGTATTCGGTTATATTTCCTGATTTGAATCATATTTTGTAAAGCAAAAGAGTTTAACAGCGTGAGAAAGGTATTGGAAGATACGTTATTTTATAAAACTTTCCATGGACCCAGTAGAGTAGAACCCAGGGCTGGAGGTTCTTTAACTCTTATCTTGGGAGAAAGTATCCCTGCTTGTACTCTCTCCCTGGATCAATAATATTAGACTTTGTTTATCTCCGTTAAGAGTGTTTGGCTCTTACCTTCTCTTTGGACAAATGATAACATCTGCAATCTTTGTCATCTCTTCTACCTTTATAACATTAAAAAAAATGTTTTAGTGTAATTTGTAATTAATTTTCTCTTTCCTAAAATATAAACGTACAGGAAACCAAACATAATTTAGGATTTGGGGAGTATTTTTTTAAATTTTATTTATTTATTTTTGGCTGCGTTGGGTCTTCGTTGCTGTGCGTGGGCTTTCTCTAGTTGCGGTGAGCGGGGGCTACTCTTCGTTGCGGTACATGGGCTTCTCACTGCAGTGACTTCTCTTGTCGTGGAGCACAGGCTCTAGGCGTGCAGGCTTCAGTAGTTGTGGCGCGTGGGCTCAGTAGTTGTGGCTCGTGGGCTCTAGAGCGCAGGCTCAGTAGTTGTGGCACACGGGCTTAGTTGCTCTGCCTCATGTGGGATCTTCCCGGACCAGGGATCGAACCCATGTCCCCTGCATTGGTAGGCGGATTCTTAACCACGGGGCCACCAGGGAAGCCCCTTGGGGAGTATTTTGTTTATATGAAATGGACATTTTTAGAATACAACATTTATTATTATAGTCATCTCAACTCAAAAGTAATTGGCACTCATTCTAGAAAATAAGAATTCTTTTTTTTTAACATCTTTATTGGAGTATAATTGCTTTACAGAGTTGTGTTAGTTTCTGCTGTATAACAAAATGAATCAGCTATATGAATATGTATATCCCCATATCCCCTCCCTCTTGCATCTCCCTCCCACCCTCCTTATCCCACCCTCTAGGTGGTCGCAAAGCACAGAGCTGATCTCCCTGTGCTATGCAGCTGCTTCCCACTAGCTATCTATTTTACATTTGGTAGTGTATATGTGTCAGTGCTACTCTCTCACTTCGTCCCAGCTTACCCTTCCCGCTCCCTGTGTCCTCAAGTCCGTTCTCTACGTCTGTGTCTTTATTCCTGTCCTGCCCCTAAAAGTAGAAGAAAAAAATTAAAATCACTTTATTCTAATATCCAGAGATGACTGTAGTTGAACTGGTGGTGTATTTTCCTCTAGTCTATATTCAACTTTATATATTAAATTTTATAATGCATTTTTATAATTATATATTCATTAGCTCAAGTTTATATGTCCTTTTAAAATTTTTTTGTTTTTACTAACACCAGAACATTCAGATGAATCAATGAAACAAAATAGAGAACATAAACCCATATCCTCTAGTGTAGAAGAGTGACAACATGCTATGAACAGAAAATAATATTTTAAAAACAGCACTAGGGGGCTTCCCTGGTGGCGCGGTGGTTGAGAGTCCGCCTGCCGATGCAGGGGACACGGGTTCGTGCCCCGGTCCGGGAAGATCCCACATGCCGCGGAGCGGCTGGGCGTGTGAGCCATGGCTGCTGAGCCTGCGTGTCCGGAGCCTGTGCTCCGCAACGGGAGAGGCCACAACAGTGAGAGGCCCGTGTACCGAAAAAAAGAAAAAAAAAAGCACTAGGATAATTGGTTAATTACTTAGAAAATTAAAGTAACATCTTTTCTCTCTTTTCTGTACACCAAATTGTATCTATGAAACATTTTTTTTTTTTTTTTTTTTGCGGTACGCAGGCCTTCCACTGCCGTGGCCTCTCCCGTTGCGGAGCACAGGCTCCGGACACGCAGGCTCAGCGGCCATGCCTCACCGGCCCAGCCGCTCCGCGGCATGTGGGATCTTCCCGGACCGGGGCACGAACCCGTGTCCCCTGCATCGGCAGGCGGACTCTCAACCACTGCGCCACCAGGGAAGCCCTCTATGAAACATTTGATATGAGAATGGAGAGCTACTTTTTGAACCATAAAAATTTAGTGAACTAATTACAAAAATAAAACAGAAAAGATTTGATGGCAAAAATAGAAAACTATTTCAAAGTGACAGTTGGCAAATCATGAAAATACTTGTATCAGCCTTAACATAAATTTAATACCCTTAATATACAAAGTTTTTATGATTCAGCGAGTAGCAGAACACCTCAATTTTAAAAACAAGCAAAAGATACAAAAAAAATTGAAAATACAAATGAACAATATATGAAGTAATGTTCAAATTCATCAAAAATGCAACTAAAACAGTAAGATATTTTTTACCCATTAAATTTTTTTTTTTTTTTTGGCCCTGCTGCATACCTTGTGGGATCTTAGTTCCTCGACCAGGGATTGAACCTGGGCTCTCCGCAGTGAAAGTGCGGTGTCCTAACCCCTGGACTACCATGGAATTCCCTTTTTTTTCTTTTCTTAATTGAAGTGTAATTGACATACAACATGATGTTAATTCCAGGTGCACAGCATAGTGACTTGATATTTCTATATATTACAAAATGAACACCATGATAAGTAGTTACCATCTATCACCTGTACAAAGATATTACAATAATATTAACTCTGTTCCCCATGCTGTACGTTTTGTAACTGTGACTCATTTATTTTGTAACTGCAAGTTTGTACCTTTTAATCTCCCTCACCTATCTCACCCATCCCCCACCTCCCCCGGCCCATCTGGAAAGCACCTGTTTGTTCCCTGTATCTATGAGTCTGTTTCTGTTTTGTCATGTTTGTTCAATTGTTTTGTTTCTTAGATTCCACATATGGAATCATATGTGTATTTGTCTTTCACTCTCTGACTTATTTCACTTAGCATAATACTCTCTAGGTCCATCTATGTTGTCACAGCTGGCAAGATTTCATTCTTTTTTATGGTTGAGTAATATTCCATTATACATACATGTATGTAACACATCTTCTTTATCCATTTATCCATCAATAGGCACTTAGGTTGCTTCCATATCTTGGCTATTGTGAATAATGCTGCAAATGAACATAGGGGTGCATATACCTTTTCGAATTAAGTGTTTTATTAGTTTTCTTTGGAAAAATACCCAGAAGTGGAATTGCAGGACCGTATGGTAGTTCTATTTTTAATTTTTTTAGGAACATCAGTACTATTTTCCATTGTGGCTGTACCAATTTATATTCCCAGTAACTGTACACGAGGGTTCCCTTTTCTCCACATCCTCGCCAATACTTGCTACTTGTTGTCATTTTGAGGATAGCCATTTTGACAGGTGTGAGGTGATCTCTTATGGTTTTGGTTTGCATTTCACTGATGTTTAGTGATGTTGAGCATCTTTTCATATCCCTGTTGGCCATCTGTATGTTTTCTTGGGAAATTGTCTGTTCAGGTCCTCTTCCTATTTTTTAATTGGGTTGTTTGTTTTTCTGATGTTGAGTTATATGAGTTTTTTCTATATTTTGGATATTACCCCCTTATTGGACATATCATTTGCAAATATCTTCTGCCATTCAGTAGGCAGCCTTTTCATTTTTTTGATAGTTCCTTTGCCATGTAAAAGCTTTTTAGTTTGATGTAGTCCCATTTGTTTATTTTTCTTTTGTTTCCCTTGCTTGAGGAGACAGATCCAAAAAATTTGCTAAGACCAATGTCTAATAGCATTTTTTTAAACATCTTTATTGGAGTATAATTGCTTTACAATGGTGTGTTAGTTTCTGCTTTATAACAGAGTGAATCAGTTATACATATACATATGTTCCCATATCTCTTCCCTCTTGCGTCTCCCTCCCTCCCACCCTCCCTGTCCCACCCCTCTAGGTGGTCACAAAGCACCGAGCTGATCTCCCTGTGCTATGCAGCTGCTTCCCATTAGCTATCTATTTTACGTTCGGTAGTGTATATATGTCCATGCCACTCTCTCACTTTACCTGTGTTATCTTCTAGGAGTTTTACAGTCGGATCTTACATTTAATCTTTAATCCATTTTGAGTTTATTTTTGTATATGGTATGAGAAAGTAGTCCAGTTTGATTCTTTAGCATGTGGCTGGCTGGTGTTCCTAACACCGTTTATTGAAGAGGCTGTCTTTTCCCCAGTGTATATCCTTGTCTTCTTTGTCATAGATTAACTGATCATAAGTGCATGAGTTAATTTCTGGGCTCTCTGTTTTGTTCCATTTTTCTATTCGTCTGTTTTTGTGCAAGTACCACACTGTTTTGACTACTGTAGCTTTGTAGTACAGTTTGCAATGAGGGAGCATGATACCTCCAGCTTGTTCTTCTTTCTCAGATTGTTTTGCCTATTTGTGGCCTTCTGTGTTTCCATACAAATTTTAGAATTATTTGTTGTAATTCTATGAAAAATGCCATTGATATTTTGATAGGGATTGCACTGACTCTGTGGATTGTGTTGGGGAGTAAGGTAATTTTAACAGTATTAATTCTTCCAGTCCATGAGTATGGTGTATCTTTCCATTTGTGTCATCTTCAGTTTCTTTCATCAGTGTCTTAGAGTTTTCTGAGTGTAGGTTTCTAACCTCCTTGGGTTAGATTTATTCCTAGGGCTTTTTTTTTTTTTTTTGATGCAATTGTAAATGAGATGTTTTCTTAATTTCTCATTGTGATAGTTTGTTGTTAGTATATAGAAACATAACAGATTTCTGTATATTAATTTTCTTATCCTGCCACTTTACTGAATTCATTGATGAGTTCTAATATTGATAGTTTTTGGTGGTGTCTTTAGGATTTTCTGTATATAGTATCGTCATCTGATATCAGTGATAGTTTTACCTCTTCCTTTCCAGTTTAGACTCCTTTTATTTCTTTTTCTTGTCTGATTTCTGTAGCTAGGCCTCCCATGTTGAATAAAGTGGCAAGAGTGGGCACCCTTGTCTTGTTCCTGATTTTAGAGGAAATGCTTTCAACATTTCACCTTTGAGTATGATGTTAACTGTGGGCTTGTCATTTATGGCCTTTATTATATTGAGATATGTTCCTTCTATGCCCACTTTGTTAACAGTTTTTATCGCAAATGGATGGTGAATTTTGCCAAAAGTTTTTTTCCACATCTATTGAGATGACCATGTGATTTTTATTTTTCAGTTTGTTAATGTAGTGTATCACATTGATTGATTGAGAGATGTTAAATCATCCTTGCATCCCTGGGATAAATGCCATTTGATCATAGTGTATGATCCTTTTAACGTCTTGAATTCGGTTTGCTGATATTTTGTTGAGAATTTTTGCATCTATGTTCATCAGTGATATTGGCCTGTAATTTTCTTTTTCTGTGACGTCTTTGTCTAGTTTTGGTATCAGGGTGTTGCTGGCCTCATAGAATGAGTTTGGAAGCATTCCTTCCATTTCAATTTTTTGGTATAGTTTGAGAAGGATAGGTTTTACTTCTTCTTTAAGTGTTTGGTAGAATTCACCTGTGAAGCTCTCTGGTCCTGGACTTTGGTTTGTTGGGAGTTTTTTGATTACTGAATCAATTTCTTTCCTGGTAATCAGTGTATAGATATTTTCTGTTTCTTCCTGATTCAGTCTTGGAAGATCATATGTTTCTAGGAATTTATTCATTTCTTCTAGGTTGTCCATTTTGTTGGCATATAATTGTTCATAGTAATCTCTTGTGATGCTTTGAAGTTCTGTGGTGTTAGTTGCAACTTCTCTTTCATTTCTGATTTTCTTTATTTGGGCCTTCTCTTTTTCTCTTGATGAGTCTGGCTAAAGGCTTACCAATTTTGTTTGTCTTTTCAAAGAACCCACTCTTAGTTTCATTGATCTTTTCTATCATTTTTTAGTCACTATTTCATTTTATTTTTGCTCTGGTCTTTATTATTTCTTTCCTTTTATTAACTTTGGGTTTTGTTTGTTCTTCTTTTCCCAGTTCCTTTAGATGTATGGTTAGGTTTTTTATTTGAGATTTTTCTTGTTTCCTGCAGTAAACTTGATCACTATAAACTTTCCTCCTAGAACTGCTTTTGCTGCGTGTCATAGATTTTGGATTGTTGTATTTCTGTTCTCATTTGTCTCCAGGTATTTTTTTATTTCCTCTGTGATTTCTTTAGTGACCCATTGCTTGTTTAGTAGCATATTGTTTACCCTTCACATGTTTGTGGCTTTTGCAGTTTTGTTTCTTATAGTTGATTTCTACCAACTATGGTCTCATATCATTGAGGCCAGAAAAGATGCTTGATATGATTTCAGTATTCTTAAATTTGTTGAGATTTGTTTTGTGGCCTAGCATGTGATCTATCCTGGACAGTGTTCTATGAGCACTTGAAAAGAATGTGTATTCTGCTGCTTTTGGATGGGATGTTCTTTATATATCAGTTAAGTCCATCTGATTTAATGTGTCATTTAAGGCCAGTGTTTCCTTATTGATTTTCTGTCCATTAATGTAAGTGGGCTGTTAAAGTCCCCTACTATTCTTGTGTTAATAATACAATCAGCAATTAACAATTAATAATACAAGAAACTGTGTCAATTTCTCCCTTTGTCTGCTAATATTTGCTTTATGTGTTTAAATGCTCCTGTGTTGGGTACGTATGTATTTACAATTGTTATATCTGCTTCTTGGATCAATCCCTTGATCATTATATGATATGCTTCTTTGTTTCTTGTTACAGTCTTTGTTTTAAAGTATATTTTCTCTGTTCTAAGTATTGCTACCCCAGCTTTCGTTTGGTTTCCACTTGTATGGGATACCTTTTTCCATCTCCCCCCACTTTCAGTCTGTTTCTGTCTTTAGATCTGAAGTGTGTCTCCTGTAGGCAGCATATAGATGGGTTTCATTTTTTTATCAATTCAGCCACTCTATGTCTTTTGATTAGAGAATTTAGTCCATTCACATTTAAACAATTATTAATATGTGTGTACTTATTCCCATTTTGTTAATTGTTTTCTGGTTGTTTTTGTAGTTCTGTTTTGTTCCTTTCTTCTTCGTTTGCTCTCTTCCCTTGTGATTTGATGACTCTCTTTAGTGTTACGTTTGGATTCCTTTCTCTTTTTTGTGTATCTATTATAGATTATTGATTTGTGGTTATTATGAGGTTCCTATATAACAACATATTTATGCATGATTATTTTAAGTTGATAGTCTCTTAAGTTCAAAGACATTCTAACAAGGAAGGTGCAATTTTAACACCCTCTTCCCCCTGCAGTGTTTAATGTTTTTGGTGGATGGACATGGGTCCTGGCATGGCTGACAGTGGGTTCCAGGGGGTCCGGGGCTAATGTCAGTCTGCTGGTGGGCAGGGCTGGTTCCCAGCATGGGTGGCTGCAAAGTTTGGTGAGTCTTGGGGCGGGTGCTAGCCTGCTGGTGGATAGGCCTGTGTCCCAGCATAGCTTACAGTAGGTCTTGGCCCTCTGGTGGGTGGGAGTAGGTCCTGGGGTAGCTCTCTATGGTGCCTGGGGCTGGTGTTGGCCCATCGGATGGTGAGGTTGGGTCCCTGCATGGCTGGCTGCTTGTCCTGGGTTGGGGGGCGTCCTGGGCCTGGGGTAACCAGCTTGTGGGCAGGTAAGCCTCTGGTGCTGATAGGCTAGAGGGAGGACTCCAAAATAGTGCTTGTCAGCACCAATGTCCTTATGGTAGAACAAGTTCCCCAAAATGGCTGTGACCAGCAATCATGTCCCTAGGTGGGTTGAAATTGCCTCCTACCTGTCTAGGAGGCTCTCCCAAGATCAGCAAGTGAGTCTGACCTAGACTCATTTCAAATTACTATATCTGTGCTGGGTTTTGGAGCATGTGAGATTTTGTGTGTGTCCTTTAAGAGTGGAGTCTCTGTTTCCTACTGCCCTCTGACTCTCCAGTGTGCAAACCCTGCTGACCTTCAAAGTCAGATGTTCTGGAGGCTTGTTTTCCTGGTTCAGGGTCCCAGGGCTGGGCGTCCATATGAGGCACGGATCCCTCTCTCCCTGGGGAGAACCTCTGCAATTGTGATTATCCTCCCATTTGTGGGTTGCCTACTGAGAGGTGTGGATCTTTCCTGTACCACGTCTCCACCCCACTGTTCATCTGACTGTGATTCCCTCTTTATATCTTTAGTTGTGGGAAATCTTTTTTGCTAGTCTTCAGATCATTCTCATCAATAGTTGCTGTTGTAATTTTGGTGTGCCCATAGGAGGAGATAATCTCAGGGTCTTCCTACTCAGCCTTCTTGGCTATACCTTGTATATATCAATATATGTTCATTTTTATAATGATACACTTTATATATGATTATATATTCATTAAAGTTTATGTTTAAATTATAATTCATGTTATATAACAGTATTTCAGTAATTTGGGGGATACAACTTTGTCAAAAAAAATAAAACTAAAGTTAGTTATTTTAAAAATACTAAAATAGACAATTTTGATTATAAAATACACATTGCAAAATTTTAAATATTAGAAAAATAGATCATGAAAAATATGAGTCCCGTATTTCCTCCATCCCCACTGTTAACAGTATGTTTATAAGCAATTATTTTAAAAAAATTCGTGTTTGATTAGATTTGTGAAATGTTTGTTCATCTATGATTAAATTTGTGAAGGGGAAATGAGATGTTCTTTGCTCTTAGGTTTATTCAAATATGCAGTGAACCAGACTGTATTTTGTGAAATAATATCTCAATATTTTTCTTCATGCTTTAGGTACGTGTTCTTTTTGGATCCATGCAATCTGGACTTGATAAACCGGAAGATCAAGTCTGTAGCACTGTGTGTAGCAGCATGTCCAAGACAAGAACTGAAAACCCTAAGTGATGTTCAGAAGTTTGCAGAGATAAATGGTGAGACAGTAGGCCATCCAAGTCTACAGTCCAGTCACTGTTAAATATTGTGTTTGCCTTTCAATATAAATTTGTCCTAACATTAAATAAATCATCAAAGAACCTCAGAAAGAAAAAGAGAAGTGAAGGTGCTTTTGGACTTCCTTGATATATATTATTATAGTCACCTAGGGAGCTTGTTGAAACTCTAGATTCCTAGGCCCCACCCAGGGAAATTCTGACTGTGTAGGTCTTTGGGCTCTGGAAATTTGTATTTTTTACAAATGTTTCAGGTGATTTTGATGTTGCCTGTTTGAGTATTTGGGAATTATTAGACTACTCTATGGGAAATTTGTGGGGGTTTTCCCCCTCTTCCTAAGTATAGGTTAAAAGTATTTCAATTAGTTTATTTTATTTTTACCCCTGGATGTAACATATGTCTATGATAGGAAATTTGAGAAGTTCAGAAAAAAAAAAAATGAAGTAAAAAGGAAAATTCCAGCATTTTTCAAATTTTGTGTTTTGCTTTTTTAATTACACATTATGTCTTAACCATTTTTCGAAGAAATAAGTTTTGAGAAACTGAGGTTAAACATATGGGAATTCCCTGAGAAAACAAGCATAGACAATTTCCTGAACTCTAGCTCTCTTCTCTTGGGTTGCTAATCTCCAGGTGCTATCCTCAGCTCCATATGACTCAGAGCATTTCCCTTCAGAGAATTTTTTCTTTTTTACCTCTCTTCGTGGAGGGCTGCATAGTGATAGTCCTTCAAGCCTGTATTTTTCCATGGGGTTTCACGTTTGTATTTTGTGTATAAGAATCCTCAGAGCCGCCTCAGTCCTGCCCAAACTCACAGGCTAGTTCTAGCCTTGGAACAAGGGCTGACTCAGGCATCCACCTGGTGTAACTTCTGGCTGGGTGGAGAAGCACCCTGGGGACATAACTATACACATACCGGCATGGCTCCAGAGTGTTTCAGATGGGGGCGCTAGCCTTCTGAGGGCAGAAGGACTGCAGCCTTCCAGACTGGCAGTATTCCTGTCCCGTTGCTGCATGCCCTCCACATAAGAGAGTAGGAAGAACACGGGATTGATTGGGATCTGGATTCTACTTCTGCTTCTGTCACTGATGGGCTGTATAATGAGGGACAGAAGGTATAGCCTCTCTGAGCCTAGATTTCCTCAACTGAAAAAAGGTAGATTTAAAATAATGCCCCTCTCTTAGGTTGGTGTGAGGATTAAATGAGATGATGCATGAAGAATACTGGGCACTTGGTGGGCATTGAATAAAGAGGTACCAACTATTCTTTAAGTTCTCATTTTCTAGTCCCACATGATATCCTCACATGTGTTGATTTGCTGAGTCTAATACCAGAACTATCAGCTCTGTCATTATCAGGTTTCAGGGATGGATGAGTTATTCCTTAAGCGTTTTCCTAAAATATTAGGAATATTTGAGCAGAGTACACTACATATGTGAGCATATGTAGTGTACTCTGAGAAGTGGTATCATGGAGTGGTTAATAGTAGAGACTCTGGAACTAGATTATCTGGGTTCAAATGTTGGTCCTGCTACTTAATATCTGTGAGACCCTGGGCAAGTTGCTTAATCTCTCCATGCCTCTATTTCCCCATCTATGAAATAGGGATAATATTTTTACCTAAAGTACCTCATAGAGTTGTTATGAGGAGTTAATACATGAAAAAATCATTAGAACAATGTTTGGCTAATATAAGTTGTTAAAAAAAAAGTGTTGGCTACTGCTGTTATATCATCATCATCATCATCATCATTATTATTATTATTATTCTACCAATTAAATGTAATACTCTTCCTGTCTCCAGTCTCTAACTTCTAGTGCCCTTACATACTGCTGCCATATTAATATTCCTAGAGCTTCAATCATGTTAATCTCTTATTCAGAAATCAGTGGTAAGAAGATAAAATAAAAGTCTCTATGTCTTACCCTGGCATTCAAAACCATGATCTAGTATTGAACTAACGTCTAACAAGTTCTCTTGGATGTACCAGATGTGTCTTGGTCCCTTGAACCTGACATATCATCTGGAGGGCCAGAAAAGAGCTAGTTCCTTGTTGGCTGTATTGCCTGCTCTGATGATCCACTGGGGAGAAATGCTCCATGCTGCCCTGCTTTTATGCTTTGTTTCCAGGCCCCTATCCTGGGTGAATATGATACCGAGTATGGCCTTAATAGGCCCTGATAAGAAGCCCCTTCTGGTGAGTTTTGCAGCTTTGTATTACCCATAGTATCTTGCACAAAGTGGGTGTTCAGGAGTATTAATGAATAAACATTATTTCAGAAAACAGACGTCTTAGATTGGTGCCTAGTGATAAAGGCACCCTTAGGCTTTTGAGGCAGCTGTTTGCAAAATAAGTTAGATGAGGCATTTTCAAAGGTAATAATAATGGCAGCATCAAAAGGCATGGCGATGGAGGATGGAGAAGATAATAATTTAAAAAAGCAAATAGAAAACTATAAAATTGTAATAGAGAGAGAGCCTTTGGTGTAGGGGCCTAAACACTTTAATTTTAACAGCAACCCTAAGTTGAAATTTCTGAATTTCTCAAAATAATCTATATTGTTTTTTGGATTGGTGACTTAAAACTGGAGGTACAAATTGATTTGGAAGGAGCAGATAATTTTTATTATTATCTGTGTCCATTTGTTGTTGCAGCTATATTTCTATTAGAAAATACACAGTTCTTTGACCTCAAATATATAGCTCTCAGTCATTAATTTCAGAGAGGTATATCTTTAAAAGATAATTTAGGTTTAAGTGGGAACTTTCCAAATCTGTAAGAGAATTGTTAAACATCCATGAAAGAACCCTAATGCATGAGAAAACTGCAAAGCTCCTAAACGAGAACATAAGGGAAAGCTTCCTTATATTGGATGTGGCAATAATTTCTTGGATGTGAACCAAAAACACAGGCAACAAAAGAAAATGTAGATAAATTGAACTCATCAAAATTTAGAACTTCTGTCAGTCAAACACAATCAACAGAGTAAAAGGCAACCCATGGAATGAGAGAAAATGTTTGCAAATCTTTGTATCTGGTAAGGGGTTAATATCCAGAACATATAAAAAACTCCGCAACTCAACAGCAAGTAGAAACTTACAACCTAATTAAAAAATGGGCAGGGCTTCCCTGGTGGCATAGTGGTTGAGAGTCTGCCCATAGAATGTACAGCACCAAGAATGACCTCTAATGTAAACTGTGGACTTTGGGTGATTATCATTGGTCATTGTAGTTTTATCAGTTGTAGCAAACATACCACTCCAGGGTGAGAATGTTGATAATGGTGGAGGCTGTGCATATGTGGGGGGTATGAGGTATACGGGAAATCTTTTTTTTTTTTTTAATTTATTTTATTTATTTTTGGCTGTGTTGGGTCTTTGTTTCTGTGCGAGGGCTTTCTCCAGTTGCGGCGAGCGGGGGCCCCTCTTCATCGCGGTGCGCGGGCCTCTCACTGTCACGGCCTCTCCCGTTGCGGAGCACAGGCTCCAGACGCGCAGGCTCAGTAGTTGTGCCTCACGGGCTTAGTTCCTCCACGGCATGTGGGATCCTCCCAGACCAGGGCTGGAACCCGTGTCCCCTGCATTGGCAGGCAGATTCTCAACCACTGCGCCACCAGGGAAGCCCTATACGGGAAATCTTGTACCTTTTTCTCAGTTTTGCTGTGAACCTAAAACTAATCAAAAAAAAAAAAATCAAGTCTTAGAAAAAAATAGATTGCTATATGACCCAGAAATCCCACTTTTAGAAGAATTGACAATAGGATTTCAAAGAGATATTTGCACACTCATGTTCATTGCAGCATTATTCTGCCAAGAGGTAGAAGCAACCTAAATGTCCATTGACGGATGAATGGATAAAGAAAATGTGGTATATATCAATACACACAATGGAATATTAGTCAGCCTTAAAAAATAAGGAAATCTCGGGCTTCCCTGGTGGCGCAGTGGTTGAGAGTCCACCAGCTGATGCAGGGGACACGGGTTCATGTCCCGGTCTGGGAAGATCCCACATGCCACGGAGCGGCTGGGCCCGTAAGCCATGGCCGCTGAGCCTGCATGTCCGGAGCCTATGCTCCACAACGGGAGAGGCCACAACAGTGAGAGGCCCGCATACTGCAAAAAAAAAAAAAAAAAAAAAAAAAAAGGAAATCTTGTCATGTACTATAACAGGATGAACCTTGAGGATATTATGCTAGGTGAAGTAAGCCAGTCACAAAAAGACAAACACTGCATGATTACACTTAAATGAGGTATCTAAAGTAGTCAGATTCTTTAAAGGTAGAAATGTGGTTGCCAGGGGCTGGGTGGGAAGGGGAAATGGGAAGATGGTGTTCAAGGGGTATAGAGTTTCAGTGTTGCAAGGTAAAAAATTTCTGGAGATCTGTTGCACAACAATATACATATAGGTAAGACTGCCATACACTTTAAAAAATGCTTAAGATGGTACATTTTATGTTATGTGTTTTTACCACAATTTTTTTTAAAAAAGAAGGAAATCCTGACCCATGCTACAATATGGATGGACTTTGAAGATATTATGTTAAATGAAATAAGCCAGACACAGAAGGACAAATGTATGATTCCCCTTATATGAGATACTTCGAGTAGTCAAATTCACAGAGACGGAAAGTGGAATGGTAATTTCCAGGGGCCATGGGGAGAGACGAATGGGAAGTTACTGTTTTATATATAAAGAGTTTCGATTTTGCAAAATGAAAAGTTCTGGAGATGGACGATGGTGATGGTTGCACAACAGTGTGAATGTACTTAGTGCAACTGAACTGTACACTTAGAAATGGTTAAGATAGTAAATTTTTTGTTATGTGTATTGTACCACAATTTAAAAGTTCATGAAAGAGAAGGACCCTGTATAGGGTAGTAACTTTTTTTTTCTTTAATTAATTAATTTATTTTTGGCTGCATTGGGTCTTCGCTGCTGTGTGTGGGCTTTCTCTAGTTGCGGTGAGCAGGAGCTACTCTTCGTTGTGGTGGTGCGAGAGCTTCTCATTGCGGTGGCTTCTCTTGTTGCGGAGCACGGGTTCTAGGTGTGCAGGCTTCAGTAGTTGCAGCACGCAGGCCCTAGAGCACACAGACTTCAGTAGTTGTGGCATGCGGGCTCAGTAGTTATGGCTTGCAGGCTCTAGAGCGTATGCTCAGTAGTTGTGGCGCATGGGCTTAGTGCTCCGTGACATGTGGGAACTTCACCGACCAGGGCTCGAACCTATGTCCCCTGCATTGGCAGGCAGATTCTCAACCACTGCGCCACCAGGGAAGTCCCTGGGGTAGTAACTTTTTTAATGATAATTTTAAACCTTATTTTAAAATGCAAGGTAAAATAACATTTTTCTTGCCAGAATGAAAAGATAATATAAATCCTTTTCAGAGTTTTAAGTTTCCATGACAACGTTTGAAGGTACTTTTTAGCACTTAACCATCCATTCATGTGAACTTTTATTACCTTTACAAACTATTTAAAATCTTTTTAAGGAAAAGCTCTTAGTTCCTGTAGTAATATAAGAAATGCATTTATTAGGCAAATAATATTTCCTCAATTCTTTGTTTCTTTTGGACAAGAAAGAGGAGATGTTTTCTTGGACACTTAAGTTCGTGTAATGCTTCTGTCAAATATGTCTGACTAGAATAGAAAGCTTGGAAGAAATAGCTGGAAATTAGATTAGTTATGTGAAGATGCTGCCATATTACAAGGAGCTTTAAAAGACAGGCAGATTTCAGATGAATATAAAAGTATAAGTTTTAGTACATGAATTGAGTGGTAGGTGTATAAATGTGCATTTTATTATTTTGATTCATAGTTTATATAGACACAAATCATAAATATATGATGCTAGAGAATAAAACAATGTAACAATTGCCTTTAAAAAATTAGAGTTGCCAAATACCATAAGGACTCAGTATTAAACTTCTTTGGTTCTTTGTTTATCACCTTGCTGCAGTGGTGCATGAGTTTCCTGGGGGCAGGATCATGCTCTATTCATCTCTGAATATCGAAGCCCTAATATAGGACCTCACATAGCAATTATTCATGTTTTTTGAAAGCATAATAGACTGAATTTCCCTCTTCATCTCTATTGTCACTTAATAATTTCTCATTCTCTTAACATACTATCCTTTGCTCAATTCTGTATCCATGTGAGTTGCCACCAACAGGCAAATTGTTTAGCTTCAGTCTAACTAGAATTGCTGTGAAATCAGTTCTTTTTATTCATCTCTAAATAATTCATCTTATTCATTCATTTATCTCTCTTATACATACTCTCCAAGGATTATTCATGCCTTTTATTCTCTTAAGCTCTCTTGTTCTTCCTCTTTCCTAACCTTATGCCCTACAGAGGAAACTAAAACCATCTGGTGAGAGCTCCCATCTGAGTTCTTATTTTCAGCAGAGCATGAACCCAGCAATGTTTCTTCCCTCCGGTTTCTGATGAAGAAGTTTCTTTCCTCCTTTATTATCATTATTTTTGAAAACTCAATAATGTATACATTGTAGGGGGGGAAAGAATCACCCTCCCTCTGAAACTAACTTCAGCTTTACATGAGACTTTCATCTCAGCCCAGCCAGACCATGACAGGTGGTGAAGGGAAGGGAACATAATGCCTGCTCAGATGTTCTTCCCCTTCCTCTCCCCCTTCCCTGATTCTGGCCCTACCACCACCTCTGGCCTGTAGTCCACCCTTCACTTTATTCCACTGTCCCCATTGTTGAGCATGGGCATCTGAGTCTGAATAGGTAAATCAGACTTAAGCCCTGCGTTTTGTTTCAACATACCATTTATTGGTACCTACTTTGTGTCATGCACTGTGGCAGATGCTTTACATGTCATTTGATTCTTTCCACATGCAGTCTAAATTCTAAACCAAAGTTTAGAAATGAGAATAACCTGTAGGTTGGGGGCTGGCTGCACGTTCTCAGTTGGTGCTAATATTTTACATGGAATTCCTTATTTTCTTTTGTATTACTCTTATCAAACTATTGTATCAATATTTATTTTGTTTTCCCTAACACAGTAGTAAGATGACAGAATTCTTATTTTCCTTTTGTTTGTGTCCCATTTATAGCACTCCTATTTAAGAGTGCTTCTTCAGTGTACTGTATTTTGTATAAATTCTGAGAGCTTTATGACCTGCCAGTTGGACCATGTTCACATTTTGAGTAGAGCCATGCAGCTTGGTGCTTTCTCAGTGATCACTGCTGAAAATCATGAAAGACTATGTGATCCATTCGTATAAGATTTATGAATACTAACAAGCCTTTTGATTATCATTATCTGGTTGGTAAGTGTAGAGTTAGTATGAATGGACGACCAGATTATTACCCTCTTTTTTTACCTGGCAGTAACACTATAACTTAAACCACAGAGAGTATGTATTCTTTTTGGCCACAGTGAATCAAAAGATTGGTCTTGATACAATTTATAAATGAATGAAACATACAACCGTAGCAACTGATTTAATTGCCTCCAAGTCAGAGACCAGCAAGGGAAACTTGATTGTTAAAAAGGGGAGGAAAAAATCCTTAAATTTAGTAATGCAATTTTAACTAATTCCTTTATTCAACAAATAACTAATTATGTGCCAGAGAGACAAAAACAAGGTACAGTCTTCTCCATCTTTAAGGAGCTTGCATTAGAGTAGGCAGTCAAACTTCTCTTTGTCCTCCACAATACCTAGTAGAAGTCTTGTACATAGATGGCCAAAGTTAATTCACTCAGCAAATATTTCTTGTGTGCCTACTATGTGCCAATAGTGATTGACAGGTGATGTCATATCTACAGCTGGTTAATGGTGCTTCTTGGGAATTGTAAATATGTCCATCCTTTTCACTGGTTACTAGAAACTGAAATTGGAAAATTGTCTTGCTTTCTTCTGGCATGTAAATATATAATGCTTTCCTAATTAGAGAGAAAGGGGTTAAATTAATTAAACTTCTCATAGCAATGTAATTTGTTTTTCATAATGAAAACTGTTCTGCCTCAAAAGATTTTCTTTTTTCTTTCTTTATTTTTAATTTTATTTATTGATTGATTGATTGTTGGCTGTATTGGGTCTTTGTTGCTGCGTGCAGGCTTTCTCTAGTTGAGGCAAGTGGGGGCTGCTCTTTGTTGCGGTGCATGGGCTTCTCATTGCAGTGGCTTCTCCCGTTGTGGAGCACGGACTCTAAGCGCACGGGCTTCAGTAGTTGTGACACGTGGGCTCAGTAGTTGTGGCACACAGGCTTAGTTGCTCTGCAGCATATGGGATCTTCCTGGACCAGGGCTTGAACCCGTGTCCCCTGCATTGGCAGGTGGATTCTTAACCACTGCGCCACCAGTGAAGTCCTAAAGCCGTTTTTTAAGGACTGTTTTTTTCTCTTTGTATAGCCTACAAGTATTATTGAGATAGCAAATCAAACAAAATTTTTAAACAAGAATTAGCCTCCAACTTGCCAATTCTTTGTTTCAAATAATTTGATATTTTAGACCAGTAGATCTTAACTAAGGGTGATTTTGCACCTGCCACTGCTGCCCACCCCCACCCCCCCACCCCACAAGGACCTTTAGTAGTGTCAGGAGACATTTTTGGTTGTCACAGCTGGGTGAGAGGTTACAGGGAGGCTGCTGGCATCTAGTGGATAGAGACCAGGGATGCTGCTAAAACATCCTGCAAATGCACATGACAGCCCCATACAACCAAGAATTGCATTAATACCATGGTTTAGAAATCCTGTTTCAGATAGTGTACTTTGTAGTCAATGTTGAAAAGCATATATCATTATATATAACATGTAACACCAAACTATAAGAGACTAAAAGTAATTATTTCTGTCTGTTTTATTTACCAGATGGCTTTTGAGTGCTGTCTGTATGCCAGGAGATAGGAGTGCCACATATTTTGAAGGCATAAGGTCCCAGTTCTCAAAGAGCTCACATTCTAAAGATAGAGATGATATGTAAACTAAAAAATTATAAAATAATATGCTAAGTTTTATAATAGAGCTAAGAAGTAAATAGCTTTGTTTGGGTGCATCAGAGAAGACTTGACAGAGGAGGTAAAGCTTGAGTAGTTTGTAGAAATTCTGCTCAAACTTGGAACACTCATTAAGATGCTAGTTAGGAAAGGACAGCCCAAGCAGAGAGAACAGCATGTGGAAAAGCCTGGAAGTTTGTGAAACAGCAAGAATTATAAGTAGTTTATTATGCTTAAATGAAGCTGGAGTTTTAGGAAGAGGCCTGCCTTAGGAGGGCCTTGAAGCCAAGGGGTTTGGAATTTTCCTGAGGGCAGGGATGTAATACAACTAATGCCCAGTTTACAGAAATCATTCTGAAGGTTGTACACAGGATGGAGTTAAGAAACCCTCTGAGAGAATAGTTTAACTGACCCGATAAGAGATCGTGATGGTCTGAAATAAACACAGAAAGATCTGATTGTTGGGACTTGGTATCTTGAATGTTTTGAATAGTGTGGGAAGACGTAGATGGAAGATGTAGATTAAGAAGATATAGGATGACTTCCACACTTCATCTTGGGGATTTTATGGGTGCTGGAGCCATTAACCAGGGTAGAATTAACACGGGAGGAGACAGCAGATTTTAGAGAGTGGGTGATGGAAAAAAGTGTTTTCAAACATGTTATCTTTGCAGTATCTGTGGACCATATGCTTTTTGCCCAGGAGCTTATTGAATACGTGTCTGATTATGATTGTTAGAAAAGACACAGAAGAAGCATTGTAGCCTAGGAGTGAAGAACTCTGTTTCTTAGTAGTTTGCCAGTGATTGCTTAAAAGGCCTTGGAAGTATGACTCATTTTTTTCATCTGTAATGTTTGGAGCATGGTGATGCAAACATACCTCTTAGGGGTGTTGTTATACGTGATAGTGAGCTAAAGAATAAATAATTGACTATTAAAAGGCATTTGATATATTGTAGTAGTTAAACATTCTGGGGACTATAGCAACTGTTTACCAAGATAGATGTTTATATACCCAAGTTAGGTTCCTAAGATCACTCATTCTGATGGCCTTTGAATAACACTGGCTGAATTGCATGGATTGCCTCTGGTGTGGTTTAGATAAGCTTTTGGTTTTTGTTTTAGACTTTTCATTACTCTAGCATGGTTTTTCCCTGATTTTTGCATTAGAAGAAAAATGTTGTCTTGCTGTTTATAACCAAACATCATATGTTTATACTTCTACTATTAAAAAATTATAAAATAAATACTACCTTAAAAGAGTTCACTAAAAATGCATTAGCTAATAAACATGAAAAGAAAAACAATTGTAAAACATTGGTCATTTCTGGGTTGTTTTAATGTTCTTCATTGAGGCTTCTCTGTCCATGAACCCTTTGAGCAGGAAGCAATATAAGGTTTCTTCTGATTGTTACTACTAACACATTGTAAAGATCTTTTTTCTTTAATCTATTTAGTACAGGATCTATTTAGTACTGGCCTCTGTCCCAGAATACCATCAGAGATAAGGCTATTATCCTTTCATTGAGCATTATCCTGGGAAAGTCTTTATAAAATTGAACTCTGTTGCACCTGCTGACCTCCTTTTTTAAATGAAAAAAGGGTGGGGATGGAGATTATGTTCACTGAATTCAGATGGAGCAGTGTGTTTGACAGCACTGACACAATATGCTTTAGTTAGGGCCTCTTATATTGTGCAAATCGATTCCACCTTGGACTCTGAAAGAAGTAAGTTGACAATTCAGATTAGGAAGTTGATGATCACGTTGGGTGCTCTGCAGTTATTGGCACAGTTGCTATTTTTTCATGAGCAATTCTATAATAGGACTCCCAGTTATTTTAGAATTAATCTAAGATGTTTGCTTGCCATTGCTGTCATATTTTCTCTAAAATTGCTATAAATAGTATCTAGTTCCATTGTCTTTAAACACAAAAGCCTAATTTTAGAAGAGTTAGATGCTTAATATTCATGTTTAACTTAAAAAAAAGAAAGAAAGTCATTAAAATGAAGAGAATGATTGAAAACAATTTTAGAAACTTAGTTTTCTATTGAGTCTATCTTAAGAGCTGAAGAAACTTTAAGAACAGTGCCATGTAACTTTCAAGTATCTCTTTAAAAATATTTTACACTGTCAAGTTACTTGAATTATTTTTATATAAAATAGATGCTACATGTATTTATGTAAATGTGCTATTAAGGCCCACGTATTCAAACACTTAGCAAGTTGGCTGCTGGTTTATGGGCAGCATTACTGAATTAAATGCAGGTTTGTGGCTTTCTAAAAGTGCTTTTGATTGAAAGGACCAGATATAAATGAAACAAATCTCCCAATTTTGTTGTCCCAACAAATCTTTTTTTCTATATTCCCTTCTAGTTCCTTCTCACATCCTCACATGATGTTTCCATAATGAATCCAATGTTAAAGTCTGCCTTCACATTATAATTTAAACATTTTCCATGGTGATACAGTGCAAAATCTCATTATTGCTATGATATAAATGCAAAGCTATTCTGTTTGTATTTAGTAATGAAGTATTTGACCAAATTAGTAACCTTGTAAGCACTTCAATTAATGAAATACAAACAGTTTACATGATATAATGTAGTAGGTCTCAGCAAAATTAGAACTAAAGCCTAGATCTCCTTATTTAACAGTATCTGTTGTACAATGAATCTTACAGTATTCTAGTTGCTGTGTTATAAAATTAGCAGGTCAGTTAAATAAGACTTATCAAAGATAGGGTGTACTGTATCCATTTGAATTTTATGTATTATTTAGATATATATTAGCCATATAGTCAGAGAATAACCAATCTAGGACTGAATTTAAGCTGTTTTAAACTATCTGAAAACAGGGAGTCCTTTGATCAATTTATTGATTTTATCAATTAATTCAGTTTATTTACAGTTACTGTTTCCTGCCTTTTAAATAAGGAAAAAGTAATATATTATCTGAATGCATATGTGCTATATGCAATAATTTTAAATATTTAGTAATGGAGAGCATCAGAAGGAGAGATGGCATATGTAGCTGAAGATGGGTTTCGTAGTCAAAGAGATCTAGGGTTTAACCCCAGCATTACTGGCTTAGCAGCTGTGTCACCCTGGACAAGTTATTTACCTTGTCTCTTAGCCTCTATTTTCTCCTCCGTCAAGTGGGCTTAAAAAGGCCTACCTAATGGAGTTATAGTAAATAATATAATTTTTATATATGTTGAGAGGAGAGGCTCACCCCACTGCATAATAGGAGGAAAGGCCAGGTCCTCTATCTATCCCAGCCCTGCTCTTGGCGTGGGGAAGAGAACCAGCCTCAGGAATGGGCTGCTTTCAGTCTAACCCTCAGAAGCACTGGGGCTGGCAAAAACTCTTGGTTTCTTCAAGAGGATATTTTTATCATGTTTCTTTGGTTCTGTTGTTTGAAGACATTCCTAAACACAGTTTGGTCAGTTACAATGAAAAGTTGACTCTTTATTAAAAAAAAAACTATGTGTATTTGTATGTCATCTTGTATAGGGCCTGATATATGGCACTCAATAAAATTAGCTCTAGTACTTATTGTTATTACCCTTAATATTATTAATTAAAATTTATATATAAGTTACCAGAGAAAAATCTGTTTCAAATGATTGAGAATTGATACTATAGACCAAATCAGACTTTTATTAATTCTATAATGTTTGAAAGTTGTATATGTTGAGTTAATATTAACCAATAAAATAAAGTGAATTAATAGAAGAATTTATTTGGACTCTGTTCTGCTAGCTAACATATAGCTTTTCTTTCAACAGGCTCAGCCCTATGCAGCTACGACCTAAAGCCTTCTGAATATACTACATCATCAAAAGCTTCTGTTCTTTGCCCCAAACTGCCTGTTCCAGCGAGGTAAATTTTATTGTATTTTGTTATCTTGTGACTTCTGTTTTTGTAGGTAGATTTTAAACTGTATATGTTTTTCTGAGAAAAGAGTCACTTGATGATACCTGTTGCCCAGTTTCAGTGCTTTTACAACAAAATTTTAAAAGTAGTAATAGAAATGACATTGTGAATTTCACATCATTTTAAAACACACACACACACACAGGCAAATTACTTTTCTCATTCTCAGCTATTTTAAATTTCTTTTGGGGGCTCACTTTTTTTTTTTTTTAATGCCATAGTTTTTAAGTATACAAAGCTGCTGAATCATTATAAAACCCACAACAAAATTGGAAGCCAAGTCTCACACTCTCCGAAGATTCTTTGAAGTTGGCCATACTTACTGGTATTATTTTAAAATTTTCTTTGTAAGTTTAAAAAATATGCCAATGATTATTCTCCATAGTTTATTTCAAGCTCTATCCTTTAGGTACATTCTCTATAGTAAGCTGTTTGTCTTAATCAACAAACATTTATTGTTAAGTACCTACTGCGTGTAATGGATGCAAAGATGAAACAAGAAATGTTCTTTGTTTGGAAGGATCTCACAGTAGTTTTAAGTAAAGCAAATTTTAAAATTATAAATTGATTTTTTTAAAAAAGGAAATAAATTCTCAAGCATTGTGGAATATATCCTCAGAATTAGGTATATAGTTTTTGGAGCATGTCTGATCTTGAGAACCTTAGCATATATCACTAACCATGTATGACATGAGTATTTCCCAGGAATATTGAATCAAAACCACTTTTTACTGTATCTCAGTATGTTATAGCAAGCTATTAGTTAAAATTCTTATCTTATGTCTCCTTTCCTTCAACTTGCTTATGGGTGTTACTTGCGCTTTATTAACTTGAATTTGAAATTTTCTGTTGAAAAGACGACAAAGGATATATCAGTTTAATTGATTTCCAGCTCTTTTAGTACTGTCAAGTTGCTATTGAAATTAAAATTTAAAGCCTACAGACATAAAAATAATGGGACTGTTTTAAAAGATACTAAGTAGGAGGGACCTACAAATTATGGGCTTAGACCAGTAGGTAGGGAAACTCCATTCATGAAAATTGAGAATATTAGGGAGGCTGAGACAGTAAAGAAAGGAGGTTCTTTGAATAGAGAAAATTATCAATGTAGAAACAAGAAAAGCTCTGTTCTCTATTCAACTGCTAAAACCTATTTTAAATGCATACTTTGAGTATAGAGTCACTATTTTAAGGCATAAGTATATTATAAAAGGATAACCAGAAAGCCGTGGTATGAGAATGAGGTTGCTCTGCTCTAGTATAATATGGGTGGGCAGTTCATACTTCAAATCCTCCGGCACCTCTGACCTCTGACTCTACCATGTTGAGGACTGCCTGTTCCTGGTTATCCTGGGTGATCCAGTCTTGGCTGCACATTCATGGACATCTCACATACAGCATCCTAAGGGCATTCACTAGGAGACAAAACGTAGTATTAGGGGCTTGGGTTTTAGAGATGGACAGGCTTGGCTTCTAACAAGGTTATCCACTAATGTTTTAGTAATCCAAGATGCAATGATGAACCTAAACCGTGTGAAAACCGGCTATGTACTATATTTATATTGTATTTAAAGATCCTCACATCTTACTTAGTCGTTCACCGTCTATCACTTTTGTCTGAACTCACGTTGTTGGAAGGTAAAAGAGAAGCAACAGTTGATAGAAGGAAGGCAAATCAAGATCTTGTAAATATCATCTGGTATTTGGCAAAGTGAAAGGATCAAAAAACAAGAATAAATTTGTTTTAATAAAAAACTTAGGGCACTACCCTGTTTCACACACAGTGTTAGATACCAAATCTCCAAAGATGAGTAAGACCTAGTCTCTGTCCTTAAGAAACTCTGTCCTTAAAAAGAGTAGGGACTATGCTTTGATTGACTTTTCTATATGTACCAGAAGACCAGCACTAGGCAAACCTGTGATGCAGGCAAATGGCCCTCAGCATCTTTTATGTCTCCTTTGCTGTCTCCCTGGGAGCACAGCAGTGGGACAGAAAGAACTGAACTTTGAGTCCGGATAGGCCTGGGCCTGAAATCTGTTCGACCACTTTCTATTTGTCAGCTTAAGCAAGTCTGTTAAGCCCTCAGTAAACCAAGTTTTCTCATATGTAAAATGGGACTATCAATACCTCTCCCATGGAATTGTCATAAGGATTAAGTAAGATAATATGTGTTAAATATTCATTATTGTGGTTGGCATTTGGCTTAGGAACTATTCTAGAGCCTTCCAACCTTCCTGGGTACCCAGGAACCTTCTGCAGCTGAAGGTGCCTGTTTTAAAGAAAAGCAGTTGTAAACTAATTTGCAATAAAACATTAGTGCCACATAATTTCCAAATGGTTACTATTCCTAAGAGCTTTTGAATTTTAAAAGCAAATGCCTAGAAAGGGCCATATTGTATCCAAATTCAGAACTCTACTGGTGACATGCTAAACATAGTAGCAACAGGGAGTCTAGCCAGCCCTTATACTTACAGTGCTTAAAGGTTTGGGTATAGCTAGAAAAAGTTGCAATACTAGAAACAGATTTCATAAGTTCAGTTTATTCATCAAACATTTATTTTGGTACTTCCAGATGCCAGAAATGGTACTTGGTGTTGAGGAATTAACATGATATGGAAATAAGAAAATAATAGCCAAGAAAAAAATATTATCTATATTTTTTAAGTGAAGGATTCAAGGTGAATTAACATTTATAAATCATCTATTGGATGCCAAGTACAATATTATGTTTCTCATATGTACTATCTCACTTAACCCTCACGAAAGCCTATAAGGATACTGTCCCTAATTTATAGATGAGGAAATAGAAAATAAGAGGTTAAATGGGTTGCCCAAGGCCACACAACTAATTGTTGGGAATCAGAATTTGAATCTAAGGTCTTGTAAAGTCTATACCACAGTTAGTTTGAAGGGAAAAAAGGGAGTATAGGAATGAAAGAGGAGAGAAAAGAAATAAAATGAAATGTGTGAAAATCACTGCACATTGCCATTAGATTCTTGATTACTTATTTCCTCCCTTTGCTGTGCTATAGAGATATTGCCAAAACCCTTTATTTTTATTCTTTCTTAAATAAAACTTTTAATGAGAAGTCTTGTGTAATTGCTTATTTATAACCTGAAGTTTTAAGATAATTGTGTGAAGTGCAAACTCCTATCTTCTCTTACAAAGGCATATGGACAAGATATTAGGCATTGTTTGTCATCATACTTTGAGGGAGCTCATTAACTGTGATAGTCTGGACTTAAAGGCAAATGGGCAATATGTTTGCCAAGGTAAGATACAATTTTCCTATGAGTGGCTAATTTTAAAAAAATCTTTAAAAGACTCATTATAAATTCATTTTGTTCTTGTTGACTAATGTTTCAATAAAGTGAAACAGCATCGGTTCCTAATGAAACAACACTGACTTCTTAAAGATTCAATATTCTGTAGGCTTCAAAAGGTAGAAAAACTTACTGTAAATAGAATACTTTATGCTCGTTCTCTTAATTAAGAAGCACAGAGTGTGTCATTTAGGTTAGACACTAAAGTAGAAGTGATCTCATATACTAGGTTCTCAGAAGGGTTATTTTCTGAGAGGTATATGAAATCAGGTAACATCTTAAATTCATCGTATCACATGGGATTTAAATGGTAAAATATAAGACAAACCATTTCAATGCCATGATTACTAAAATTTTTTAAAATAATAAAATAAAATAATTCAAACAAAATAATTCATGACTAGTCAAGTTGTTTCTGTTTGGGAAAGAGTTGAGAAAAAGAATGACAAGGGAATCTAGTACTTTTCACTTTAAAGCTAAGTATTTAATTTCATTTTTGCTGTTGTGTCCAGATATTATCTTTGGTCTTGTTTGCCTTCTATTTCTGTTATTCCTTACCACTAAGAGCAGCTTTTGACCATTTTGACCATCAGCTAAACAGTGTAATCAGCGTGTGCTATTTTTATACCTTTAAATTTAGAGCTGTCAGGTTTTTTTTAACTGACATAGATTGAATTATAAGGCAAGGGACTGTTATTTTATTCCAGTTCTTTGAAAGATACTTGTACAAATACTCTTTCTAATTGGCCAAGTGTTTATATACAGTAGACAAATGACTTGAAAGCGTAAGTTCAAAACTGATATTACTCAGCTTTTCCTCTTAAATACAAATGAAGGATTAGAATTTTAAGACTATAATCTTTCCCTTTTCAAATCAGCTATCCTCATTATAAGTATGAAAAGCAGAAAAATACGAAAGCTGGGCATCCTGCTTCTACTAATTTAGAATCATTGATTTATGGGTAGACATTATTATTATTATTAAGATGTGAAAAGACTTAATAGAGGACTTACTTCTACCCTTTCAGCTAACAGAAGGAGGGACTGAGAAAGAGAGATGAAGTGACCTGTGTAATGTAAGGAGAATCACCCAGGGCTTTTGAACCCAAGTCCAGTTTTTCTTTATCACAATTTCCACTCTCTTTTGGAAATGATGTATATTTCTATTTGAGTATAAAAATACATCAACATCCTGTTAGGATATGGGAGATTTAAGTGGAGCCACCTCTGGACAGAGGATAAAGTTTACGGTTATATGACAGGAAAAAGGAAACAGGGGGGCAGGACCAAAAAAATTGGTGGGTTTTAAAAACAGAACATCAGTATCCTTAAGGTGGATGTATTTTATGTTCAAGGTTGGAGGCTTGAGTTAAACTGAGATGACATCAGAGATGTAGGGTAATAAAGCAGATGAAGATGTAGACAGTCATGGAGCAGAGAGGACTTTAGTTTTGAAGGACAGAGAACCAGCCTTTTAGTTAAAATACGGTTAAAAGTCCTTAGACAGGGACATTAACCTGACAGGGACAGTATCTAGACAGTATCAGGAAAAAAATAGTTGTAGGTCACAACACATTTGTCAAGTTTAGAGGTTTCTGTCCCAAGTTAGCCTCCATTGAGTAGGAACTTCTAGTTAATCTTTTTTCATTCTTTCCTGTAATATTTCTAACTAAATCCATATCACCTAAAAGTATTCTGTAATTTAATGTCTTTTTAAATCATTAGTAAAACAACTTTTGGTCAAAAAATGGTGACTTACATACCTGTAATTCAAGCATTACTCAGAATGCTCTGGCTTTCTGCACTTTGTGACAAAATATCAAATCTTTGGTATTGTCTCTCACCAACACCATTTTGGAGGTGTATACAAATACACCCACACATCACAAAGGCAATTTTTTAAAAATGAACATGCACGTCATCATCATTTTTGGATACATTTTACTTTAGAGCATAACTAAGGTAAGGCTAGATCTTTAAAATTATATTATTTTATTTTGCTCCATGAAGTTTAACATCACGGAAGATGTTGCTTATTCTTACTCCCAACGGTGCTCACGTACCAACATTTAAGGAAAATCAATATATAGTTCACTTATATTCTTACTTGATAAGAAATATTCTAATTGTTTTTTGAGGAAGGAAACAAAGGTAGTGTTTTGCTTTGGGTTATACAAAGTTGCTTTGCTGAGATTAGAAACCTTGGGATTTTATTTGGTGTTCAACCACGTAATCTTATTCACTAATTTGACCAAAATACAGTGCCAATCAAGAATGAGAACACACTTATTTCAGTCCAGTCAAAAGTGTTATGTTACACTGTGACTGATAGTCCTACAAATAATTCTGACAATGTGGGATTCGTGTTAGTAATGACTAAATTTTAACTTAATGCACACATAAATGTGTGTTTGTGCATAGGCGCATGTATGGGCTCTTTTAGAATCCAAATAAGTCACAACTGAGGGCATGTTCATAGAGCTTTGCTTAAAATCTCTCACTGATTAGTGCATACATGTTCTCAGAAGCTAAAATGGAACCATGTTATAACAAGCTATATTTATGTCATGGTTTATACATAGCTATGTTCCTTCACAACTGAAAGCTGCAGTCAGTATAAACCTGATATAATTGATTCCCTCTTTTTTGGACACAAATAATCTCATAATAATAATAACATACAAAAAGAAAAGAAAATGGCCCAGAATCCCATGACCCTAACAAATCAGAGATTTTTCATTTCTTTATATTTTTTCCTGTTCTCATTCTTATGTATATATCTTTTATACAGAGATGTAATCATCACATTAGATATCAATTTTGGGGTTTTTTCCCTTGTACTGTTAAATCATAAGTTCTTCCATACATTAGTATTCAAAGTTATTGTTTCAAATAGCTGCATATTATGCTGTATGTTGATGTCTTGGTATGACTACTTTGTATGAGTTATTAAGCTTGTGCCCCAAATACCTTTTTTAATCTAAGGTTTTGTATGCTGTTCTGAGAGAAGAAATACTCTATTAATGGTGGCATGTTTCAAGCAAAAGTATGTTTGTTTTTATTTTTAGATAGCTTATGGCAAAAATTCATTTTCAGTTCAATGAAGTATATGTTTGTAAGTTTTGCCATCTGCCCCTTGATTGATAGATGTGTAGGCTGAGGAGTTTAAGTGTTTGGTTTTGCTTTTAGTATGTGTGTATGTGTGTGTATATGTGTGTGTGTTTCTTTTCAGAAGGGGAGGGTAATGTCTTCTGTTGGAATATGCACTCCACCCTCTGATAAGGCTTGTGGTAAGATGTGCATCATGCCCCATGACGGTCATCTTCATAGCATTAAGCTCACAGCTCTTAGCTCCCATATGATGTGTGGAGGGTGGACTGTATTGCAGTCATATTCACCTTTCATTTGTGTGTTTGATGTGGCATTTATATTAAGTAGGAGTAATTTTTTTTCTGATTTTTTTTTCTTGTGTCACCAGTGCACCTATTCCATTCTTCCATCGCTGTGCTCCTGTGAACATTTCCTGCTATGCCAAGTTTGCAGAGGCCCTGATCACCTTTGTCAGTGACAATAGTGTCTTACACAGGCTGATTAGTGGAGTAATGACCAGCAAAGAAATTATATTGGGACTTTGCTTGTTATCACTAGGTAATTGTTTTTCTCATTATTAGCTATTGCATAGTACTGCAGTAGAAGACTGTTCTTTTAACCAAAATATGAATACTGCTGGGGATACTTGTAAATTGTTTAACTTCCCATAGCCAAAATAATTGTTTCAGAATATATATAGTTATAAATAGATACATATTTTTAAAAGAATATAATATATCTGAAACTCATTTCCCTTCTTTTTCTCTCATTGGAGAAAACTGGTGTATTCCCAAACTTTGATTACAAAGCCTATAATAACCTTTAATATGATAATAGGAGGTTTCTAATATCAGCACCCCTTTGTTTTTAGTTTTGATTCCAAAAGGCTTACTTGCTTATAAAAAGAGGCTACATATTCTCTTTTATATTTCCATCAAAGAGCAAGATTTCTGATATATTATGTTTGGATTATGTAATTTTTTTCATTGCTGCAATTAATATCTGTATTGCTTGAAAAAGTAGGAAATCTCCACTTGTTAGCCATTTAGTTTTTTGGTCAGTAAATAGATAATAAAATAAATAAAAGCAAATAAATTTTATTTTCAAGATGTAAATTCCCTGTATTATCCTAGAACTATATGTAGCCATATCAGAATTTATAGACTTTTTTAGTTGGGAGAAGTAAACTGTAGTAGGAACCAAACAACTATTTTGTTATATAAGTAAAATGAGTGTTTATGCCTGTTAACACCAATTATAGTCATTGAGAAGTCTAGCTATATTTCTGTCTTGTCATTAGAGAGTATTTTCTTTTTGCTTAGGTAGTACTTGACTCAGTTGAAATAATGCTGTCCATATGAAAAACTATTTCTGTGATATTTGAAACGCTCCCATCTGTTTTTGGTTCCTGTACATTTATTGCAAATGTGAGTACCTTAATAATGTTACCTAGTCACAGATCCCAACCATTTATTTGGCTTTGCAAATGGTCCAAGGAAACTTGATTATTAGTCTAGCTTTATTTAAAAATTTTTTGATTTCTGAAATAGTTGAATACTTGAACCAAGAAAAAAAAATCCAAACCTAAAATAGTGTTAATAATGTTGTTAAGCCATTGGAATTCCATTTTTTATTAGAATGGTTTACTTTTGAGGTTTAAGATATTTATTCATTTATTTGTGAAATGGGACTTTAGATAATTAAAGATGAACAAATTATGATTTCAGAAATGAATTTCCCCGTGCAAGGGTTAAATCTTTTCAGTTTCTTTTGAGATTTTCACTCAAGATTTTGGCATGTTGGAATTTAGCCTGGGGTGGGTAGAGGAGTTGGTTAAATAACTCAAACTAAGCTTTGCTCCTTTTTTGAAGAGCTTCTTAGTCAGGACCCCTGACCTCAGTTGAGAAGTAACGTCAGAGGAATTTTGGCTTCAGTAGTTTTCAGGATATTATTCTATAGAGTCAGACCATTTCTTGGAGTTTTAGAGGAGAAACAACCAGAAAAAGATAATATACCATCTGGCTTGTTGACCGAACATCAGAGAAGTTGGTCCTGAAACGCATAGGTGACTCAAGGAAGTGTAGCACCTAATTTAACTGATGTCTGTCTACATGTGGTAATTTTTCCGGTCACCAACACGGCATGTCATTCTCTACACTTTGTGTGTCAGCATCTATGTTTGCATGTGAGTTTTGATGTCTTCCTGTGGCAAATCCACAACAGTTCTGTGCTGTTTTTGAGTCACCATATACATTTGCATATATTCTTTTCTGTCATTTATAAACCCAGTTAGGTGCCTTTGGTTTTAAGTGATGCTGTTCAAGTGGTACAAGTACCAAAGTCAAAGTACAAAAGCAGCCAGTTTCCTTTCTTACCTAAATTGGAGTCATGAACTTGTCAAGAGCAACAAATTATTTCCCTAGGAGAAAACAATTGAAAGAGTTTCTCTTCATATTTTCTAAAGTTTTCAAATGATATTCTGTGTGTTCTTTATCTTCCCTGCAGTTCTGTCCATGATTTTGATGGTGATAATCAGGTATATATCAAGAATACTTGTGTGGATCTTAACAATTCTGCTCATCCTGGGTTCACTTGGTAAGCTGCTTATTCCTTTGTTTTTTAGTAATTAGAATTGAGAGTTCAAGTTTGCCTTTAACAATCCCTCAATTCAGAACTGTTTTGGTTATTTTAAATAATTTTCCTCTTGTAAGGCCTGTGAATTCATTGATAAAATGTAAAGACAGGCAAGTGGATTACATTTAAGTTAGTTCACTGTGAGATCACTAAATCAAATAAAATGGGAAGGTCAGTGGCTTTTGGAATGAGAGCAAGTGATATTTTTAAAAGGGGGCTAACGTTTTTCTGTCAATATCAGTTGGAGGGGGAGAGTACAACTGAAAAGAAAGGAATTGAGCCTCTGTTCTGCTCCTGCTTTTGAATTTTCACTTGATTCTTCCAGTGCTCCCTGCCTGGCAAATGAAGGGACCCTTTCTTTTTATCTTGCACTTTTTTAAGGCCTAAATCAGCCACTCTAAGGTGTTGAAATTCTTTCTGGTTGAAAAGTGTTCCTGGCAGGATAACTCTGTCGGGGTGGGGGTTTAAAATTTTGGCAGGATAACTCTGTCGGGGTGGGGGTTTAAAATTTTGTTACTCATTTTTCTGTCTATTGACATTCTATTTTGTTTTCATTTTAGTGTTTCTAATGAAACCTTCTGGGTTTTCTGTGTTTATTGTCTTAAAAAAAAATTTCCCCCTCCCAATTATAAATGTCATACCTACTCATGGTATCTAACTACTTCCATGGTAGAAAATAGAAATATAGGAGAGAAAATAAAAGTTTTATTTCACATGCTACATCTTCTCTTTAAAGAGTATTTACTTTTGCCTTTAAAAATGTCATAATTATAGGGACCCACCTTCAGTTCACCAGTGTTAGCATTTGGAATCCAGACCTTGATATTCACATATATATGTATGCGTGTGTGTGTGTGTGTGTGTGTGTGTGTGTGTGTGTGTGTGTGTGTGTATGTATATAGTATAAAAACGTTTTAACCCAATATGAAACTCTTTCAGTAGGAGAATTTGCCACCATTACGTTTACCTGGTATGTTTGGTCTTACTGATGTCATGTTTTATGTTTTCCTTAAATTTATGCTTCCTTATTTTGTTTTCCCTATCTTTGCTGTATGGAATTGTGTTTTCTTTGGTTATTTTCACCCTGGCTTTGGATGGTATAATTTTATTTTCACTTCTTCAGTTGGTAACCCATACATTTTCAGAAAATATTCTTCAGTCTAGAATTCTATAATTATTAAAGGCTGAAATGAAACAATACTTGTTGAGGTCCCCCCCCTTTAAATTTAGCATAAACTTTCCTTCCTGTCTAATCCTACTCTCTTCTGCCCACTCGCACTTTTTAGCTCTTGTTAAATATTCTGAGTGTTCGTTTTTCAGGTTATTATTAAACTTAAAATATTATTTGTTGTACTATATCTTTTCAAAGAATTTTGCTTACCTTTGCCTTGAGGAGTTTCATAATTATATTTATTTAAGTTCTCCTGTCCTGATTTTAGTGAGAACTACTGGTCCTGTTTTTATTTTTATTTTTTTTTAATTTTTATTTTATATTGGAGTATAGTTGATTTACAATATTGTGTTAGTTTCAGGTGTACAGCAAAGTGATTCAGTTATACTGGTCCTGTTTTTATAAAAGTTCATTCTTGAGTTCTAAATTTCAGTTCATATTTGTTTTGACTGGAATCTGAGTTCAAGTAACTTATTCATGAAAGACTTATGGGTTGTAATATTCTGAATTCTTGGTTATCTAAGATTGCCTTTGTCTTCACATGTGAATATTGAATTTGTTGCATATAAAAGTCTTAAGATACAGTATATTGCCTTATGTCTGTACTTCATTTCAGAGAACAACTTTGAGACCAGTCTAAATTTTGTTCCTGTGCCCATAACCTATCTCACTTACCTAGATGTTTATATAATTTTTAACTTATCCTTACAACTTAAAATTTTTGTCTAGTTCAGAATCTTAGTTTGCCTATGATCTCTTTTTTTGGGGAATCTTTTTCAACTTTGAAAAGTTTACTTTATTTCTATACTTGTTTCTTGTTTCCATCCTGGTGGTTTTCTCTTTAAGATCCTTCTTACTCTCCTGCTGTCATCTCCTAAATTATCATTTTAATCCTTTTGTCATTTTCTTTACATTGAGGAAGAACTCTTCAAGTTTATCTACCATATCACTGATTTTGTTTTCCTTGGTGTCAGTCTGTACTTGACTACTTAATTTTGTTATCCCAATTTCATCTTATTTGTAGGTCTTCCTTCTCTCAGCCATCTTCCTTTTCATTTCAGTTTGTAGCCTTCAAATCTAATTCTGTGTTTAGATGATGTCTTAGTCAGTTTGGGCTGCTGTAACAAAGTACCACAAGACTGGATGCCTTATAAACAACAAACATTTATTTCTCACCGTTCTGGAGGCTGGGGAGTCTAAGATCAAGGCACCAGCAGATTCGGCATCTGGTGAGGGCCATCTTCCTGTTTCCGGCCATCTGATTGCTGTGTCCTCATGTAGCAGAAGAGGGAAGGAGCTTTCTGGGGTCTCTTTTATAAGGGCACTAATCCCATTCATGAGGGCTCCACATTTATGGTTTCATCATCTTCTAAAGGCCCCACCTCCAAATATACCATATTGGGGATTAGGATTTCAGTAGATGGGTTTTGGGGAGACACAGCATTCAGTTCATAACAGATGGATAGCTTTTATAATAAAAGTAGATTTGAGTCCCAGCTCTCCCACTTACCAAGTATGTGACATTTGGCATGCTGCTGAAATTTCCTAAATTTCAGTTTCATCATTTGCAAAGTGGAGCTAATAATACCCACTTAATAGCATTGTGTTTAAATGTGGTTGCAACTCTTTGTGCTAATTCCTGGCACAAGTTTAAATGTTTAATTAATGATATCTACTGTGGATGTTATGAACAATGCCCTTGATGTCATCATTATTATCTCATTCTATCTTCCTTGAACTTCAGGCTTTCTCTCAACTTTTTATTTCTGTTTGTAGAGAACGTATTTTATCCCATTTTTTGAGGATATTAAACAGTTTTCCAAACAGTTTTCTTGTACCTTCATGATTCCAAAATGGAAGTAGCCTTTCCCTTTCTCTGAAATATTCTTCGTAGACTCTTGGTCGTTTTGGTTTGTTTAATCATCTTCCATAGAAGAAAAATTCATGCTTAATATTTGCCGACAGGTAGTTGGAATTTCCCTTTGACACTATTCACTCTTAACCTGAGTGCACATGGAGGTCTGGTTGATTTGCATAGATCTCAGCCCAGTTGCTTCTCTCCCAGGCATTCATCTCATCCACCGATACATACACATCTCTACTCTGAATCTTCCGTTTCCTTACCGTGGCCTACGAGGCCTTGCAGTATGACCTGGTGTCCAGCTCCCTCTCTGCACACATCTCTTACTGCTTTCCCCATTGCTCGTTGCTGTAGCTCTAGTGGCCTCCTCTTTTCTTGCCTGCCAGGCATGGCCCATATCAGCATCTTAGAACTTGCTGTTTCCTCTTGCCTGGAACACTCTTAGATAGGTTCGTAGATGGCTTTCTCCCTGTCTTTGATTCTTTTGCTCCAATATCGTCTCACCCCAGTGAGGCCTTGCTTGTATAAAATTGTAATGCTTTCCCAGCGCTAGCACTTTCTATCCCTTACTGACAGCTTTTTTCTTAGATTTAATATACTCTATTTTCACTTGTTTCCTTGTTTTTTTTGTTTCCCCATTACTCTGTACACTGCATGAGAGTTGATGTTGGTTTTTCACCGCTCTATCCCCAGCCCCTAGAACAGTAGGTGCTGTAGGCACTCAAAGTGTTTGTCGAATGGGTTGAATGAAGGTGTCCAAAGCAGCTCTCTTATATGGAGGCAGGTCTGCCTCCCTCTTCAGTCTAGATCTCAGAATCTCTGAACCAGTCATGGAGATAAAACTTCCCATCCCTAGTGCCCACCGCTCTCCAGCTATCAAAGATTTCCTATTTTTTTTTTTTTACATCTTTACTGGAGTATAATTGCTTTACAATGGTGTGTTAGTTTCTGCTTTATAACACAGTGAATCAGTTATACATATATATATGTTGCCATATCTCTTCCCTCTTGCGTCTCCCTCCCTCCCACCCTCCCTATCCCACCCCTCCAGGCGGTCACAAAGCACCAAGCTGATCTCCCTGTGCTATGCGGCTGCTTCCCACTAGCTAAAAGATTTCCTATCTTTGTTCCTACCTTTGGTGGGAACTACTCATTTGATCTTCATTTATTCATTGTACAAATATTTCATCAACTGCATGAGTGTATCCTCACTAGGCACTAGGGTTACTGTACAACAGAGAAGATCTTTGCCTTCCTCAGCTTCATTGCTGATTTCTGTAACCCTTACTTGCTTCCCGTAGGCTCCCTAGTTTAAACAGGCGCTGAGGCTCTCTTCGTGACCAGTTCCTGTCAGGGGTGTCTGTCCTTGCTGGCTCTCTCTCAGCTTCAGAGTCGATAATAAATACAGTTAAAGGAAGTTTATTTGATACAGTGAGAGATTTGTAAGTGCCTAATGTGGAAGATGTAAGTGGAGTCATTGGCGTTCCCCTTATGCTGGCAAAAAGTTACAGCCACGCACCTCCCAGCCAAATGGATTGTTGCTGTGTTAGTCCACGTTGATGTATAGGAAGGGGCCAGAAAATTGAGGATTTATGTTACACATTTTCTTGTGCCAGTTATTGCAAAAACAATTTTTTTTTTTTGTCTCCAGGTGGCACAGGTGTACTATGGTGGCTATATGCAAAGCAAAGAAAGTCTCCCAAAGAAACAGTTATCCCTGAACAGCTTCAGGTAGCTGAAGACAATCTTCGGGCCCTCCTCATCTATGCCATTTCAGCTACAGTGTTCACAGTGAGTACAGGCCTTGGTGTATCTTTCAGGTTTATGTTTTAATTTATAGATCATTAATGAAGCAGAAACTCATGCTTAGCCATTGCATGCCTAACCATGATCCCTATTGGATGAAATCTCTGCCCCACAGTGTAAGACATACTCAGAAGGCTTCAGAAGGCTCCCCTAAATGATGAGTGCTATTTTATGTGACATTTTATTATGTGCTGCCTGCTTTTTGAAAGGGAATTTTCACCTAGAGTATTAATTATCATTTTCTAGTAAGAACATACATCTTATTGTCATGAGATAGTGTAATTATAGAAAAGTCTATTAAGAAATAGGCTACCTAGTGTCATTCCATCTACGTATTCACTAAGTATTTCCCATTTTTCCCTTTTAAACTTTTAACAACATTATTTTAAAAAGAGAGGTGAGCTTCACTAACTAGTATAATTATTATAGTAATTGCAGTAAAATTATTCATTAACATGTGGTTCAATAATCTATATTCATATCTTTGGTTCATCTCCTTCTCCTCTCTGAAAAAAGGGGAAAAAAATCTCAGTCCACTTCTTGGAGCAATCCCAAGCTTTTCATTGAGCATTAGAAACTAAAAATAAAGCCATCGCAAAACCATTGGTGCCAAAAGATTTTTGTTTGCTATCATTGTACAAATATTTATTAATCATCTTTTAAGTACAGTTCTCTGCGCCAGGTGCCAGGGCAGAGTGGGGAGTGACAAAGGATAAATTTGACATGGATCCTGCTTGTAAGGTGCTTTTGTTCCAACAAGGGAGATGAGGTATAAGTTCTCTGTGCTTTTGTGGTCATAGCATATCGTCTTTTCCCCCATTTTCAGAGTGGCAAGCATGTATCTATTTAAATAAATTAAGAGTCTCATCCTGATGACAAACAACATGTTTTGATTCATAACGAGTGGAAAAAGGGAAAGTAGAAGAATTAATACATCTAGGATATATTAATAAATTGAGAAACTCTTTTATGTTTAGCTTTAAAAGACATTTTCAATATATAATGAAAAATAAGGGCTGCAAGAGAGATACAGACTGTTAAAGCGTTATTGGGGTTCAGAGAATGATACATCCCCATTTTGGAATGAAAGGTTATGTTAAAAATTTTCCACCATTGTTCAGTTTCTGTTTTTACTGCTTAAAACAGTAGCTGGAATCTTTCCATCTGTTCTGTCCTACAGGTTATCTTGTTCCTCATAATGTTAGTCATGCGCAAGCGGGTTGCTCTCACCATCGCCTTGTTCCACGTGGCTGGCAAGGTTTTCATTCACTTGCCACTGCTAGTCTTCCAACCCTTTTGGACTTTCCTTGCTCTTGTCCTGTTTTGGGTGTATTGGATCATGACACTTCTCTTTCTCGGCACTACCGGTAAGAAGACATGTTACTTCTTTCTTTTAGTAATGAAACTGATTTGCATTAAAATATTTTAAAACATCAGAGAGGTATAATTCTTAAGACATTTATGGACTAAGGTCTAACAACCATCAGAATTAGCAATGGTTATGGCTCTTCAATAACATATTCCCCGTTCATGATTTTTAGAACATCCCAGCAAAGTGAGTCTAAACCAGGTAGGGCCTGAAATCATATCCAGTTTCAAGATGGTTATGGATTTGAAGTAAGTTCCTGTACTGACTCAGACATTTGGATTCATTCTAAGATGAACTAATGAATGCAGTGCTGCTCTGGAATTGCCTCAAACTCCAGTTATAGCCAAAGATCAACTTGCTTCCTTGGGACTTTCTAGTTTGGAAATGACCTGAACCTATGTAGAGCTAGCAGTGATACAGTTCACAGTTAGACTCCCAGACTTGCTTGTAGCCATACTTAATATCAAAGGTTATGTATGTCTAAATGGAATTAGTTATGAGGAGTGGTATAAGGATAGTAAGCTTATATGTAACTTCTTTGGCCATTCAGCACACCATCACCAATTGAAAATAATACTAATTTCTGTACTTTGCTAATAATTTAGGTCTATAATTATTGGACAAGTAATACCTCTGAAAAAAAATTGAAGTGTTTGAAAATTCATGCCTACACTAAATAACTGATAATGTGGTAGGAACTATATTCAGGGACTTCCCTGGTGGTCCAGTGGCTAAGACTCTGAGCTCCCAATGCAGGGGGCCCGGGTTCGATCCCTGGTCAGAGAACTAGATCCCACATACCTCAACTAAAGATCCCGCACGCGGCAACGAAGATCCTATGTGCCGCAGTTAAGACCCAGTGCAGCCAAATAGATAAATAAATAAATATTAAAACAAAAATCTATATTCAAATAGAACAACTTTTAAAAGCTATATATGATGGCTTTGAGGGTCCCTTAATGTAATAGCACTGTGATCATGAAGTCAGTGGTTTGGGGATAGGGACATATTGTTGGAAATTAGATTAATCTCTTAGATTTAATAGCCATACTTATTGGTTTATGCTTTATGTGCTCCTTCTTTCCTTCTTTGATATTTTCCTAGGCAGCGCTGTTCAGAATGACCAAGGCTTTGTGGAGTTCAAAGTTTCTGGGCCTCTGCAATACATGTGGTGGTACCATGTGGTGGGTCTCATTTGGATCAGTGAATTTATTCTAGCCTGTCAACAGATGACTGTGGCAGGAGCTGTGGTAACATACTATTTTACTAGGTGAGAATTTATACTTGTCAGAAAACTTAACTTGTAACTACATGGATGGACCTAGAGGGTATTATGCTAAGTGAAATAAGTCAGACAGAGAAAGACGGTAACTTTGTATAGTGACCGATGATAACTAGACTTATTGTGGTGATCATTTTGTAATGTATAGAAATATTGAATCACTATGTTGTACACCCAAAACTAACATAGTGTTGTAGGTTAATTAAAAAAAGAAAGAAAGAAAGAAAACTTAAGATCATCTAAGTGGTTTTGTCTAAAGGAAATGGAACTGAGACCGGTAAGAGTTCCATTTCTTTAAAAAGTAATTGGAAGTGAATATAACAAAATGTGTAGTTGATCATTCTGTGAGGTAGGAAAATGGGAGGTTATTATTTTATTCTTTATAGTCTTCTGTAGCTTTCTCAAAAAATTAATTAGAACCGCAGGTCATGCTACACTTAAATTACATGTAGCAGAAGAACGAATCTTGTAGTAGTGTCTTATGTACTTTTGCTTTATATAAACGTCCATCAAAGGATAACAAGTCTTTTTAATTTGTATGGATCAGAACAAGTATTGTGACTTCCTTTCCTAACTTCATAGCTGAGTATACACTACAATAGGCCTTATAGTTTTCTATTATAATGAGGTGCCAGGCCTAATATCTTTTTAAGTTCCATTATCTGATTCTACAATTAACCCCATAACTATTTGCTAATAAGAGCTTTCAAAGCACAGTTTTATTTAACTTAAAGTGTTACAGCATAAGAACCCCATGAAACTACCATAAAGCAATGAAACATTAATTTTACATGGTACATCTGTAGCGTTTATATTACTTTGCCATTTTGTCATAGAGCTAGAATAAGAAAAATGAACTAATCTTTCACTCTTTTGGACTCTAAACCATCTCTGTGTTTCCATCTTGGTCTTTTATATAGGGATAAAAGGAATTTGCCATTTACACCTATTTTGGCATCGGTGAATCGCCTTATTCGTTACCACCTTGGTACTGTGGCGAAAGGATCTTTCATTATCACATTAGTCAAAATTCCACGAATGATCCTTATGTACATTCACAGTCAGCTCAAAGGAAAGGTAAGGAAAAACCCTTTTCTGGACTTTCTGTGGGCAAATTCCAGAACTTCAGTTCTGCATGTAGCAAAGTTCCCAGCGATATTAAGTCCAAGTGCAAATGTTTTTTTCAAAGTCCTTGCCTAATAGAATCTAATTCTTCCCTTTTGTCTCCCACTCTTGCACTCTGTAGTTTCCCCAAATGTCCTGTGCTTCTCTTCCTCTGTGTGGACTCAACACGCTTTCTTCCTTGGAACCTCCTTTCTGTCCTTGACTGCAGAAATACCATGCATTTCTACATAGCTTAGCTCAAATGCCCCCTCTTCCTAGAAGCCTCCCCCGAGTCCTCTCACCTCCCAAGTGATGTCTTCTCTCTCTCTTCTCCACTCTCATAGCACTAGTATCTATATCATATTCTGATTCTAATTGTTGTTATGTTTAGCGCTTTTTTTTTCTCCTACTAGATTATAAGTTCCTTGTTGGTCTTATATACCTTATATCTTGTATCCAATAGGTACTAAGTAAATGTTGAATTGAACTGATTAAAAATAATTCAGCCATTACATTTTGAGGGAAAAAAGGGTGAGTGTGGAGGCTTTGAAGCATAGGTTGTGATTTTTCTTAATTTTTATTTTTCTAAAATTTAGAATATTCTATATGATATGGTTTGATTCTTTGGTCTTTAATTATTTCCATTTTTCATTCTTTCCAGGAAAATGCTTGTGCTCGATGTGTGCTGAAATCTTGCATTTGTTGCCTTTGGTGTCTTGAAAAGTGCCTAAATTATTTAAATCAGGTAAAATGTTTTTTTGGTTTTTTATTTTTTTGTTTGTTTGTTTTTAATTGTCATATCCTTTCTATGTTTCTTTTTTTTTAATTGGGTTATAGTTTTTTTACAATGTTGTGTTAATTTCTACTGTACAGCGGAGTTCCCTGTGCTATACAGCAGGTTCTTATTAGTTATCTGTTTTATACATATTAGTGTATAGATGCCAATCCCAATCTCCCAATTCATCCCCCACCTGGTGCCAAGTAAAATGTTTTAAAAATACATTTAACATTCACTTTCAAAGATAGGTTCATTGTTTCTTCTTCCAAGATAAAGTTATTGAGCTTAAGTGAAAGATGTTTTGTTTTTCTCATGGTGTTATACATTGTACCTTGATCACGTATAACTGTTTCAATCATATTCTTGTTTTTAAACGTAATATATGTTCTTACCAAGGCTTATTATTAATTAATTGTAGTACATTGATAAAATATTATTAGTGTCCATCTTTCAGGAAAGACATTTATCTCTTATCCCTTAATTCACATCCTTTCATCTTTGATTTTCTCTGAGAATCTGTCTACTCTAGCCACAGTTCTTTAATTCTTTTAATGCTTTTTGAAAGCTTTAGTGAAAAGCTGTTGTGACACTTGCTCCTTTTTGCAACTGTCTACTGTTGTTCAAAACTAGCATGCTCTGTAGGCCCTGGGGTTTTTTTTGTTTTTGTTTTTTGTCTAACTGCTGAAGACTATGATACTGGCCTGGAAAATATTATCAAAGGAAGTACTATTTCTAAGGTCAAATGGAGGGATTGATACTTATGGGGTAACAGTTCTTAGCGGAGTGGGTCTTTCTGTATCTGAGCATGTAGGACTCTCGCTGTGAAATACTCTGTTCATCTGGGTTGGTTTGTTTTTGTTTTTTTTTAAACCACTTTTCTCTAGTCGCTGAAAATCAATTCTAATGTACTGATGCCCTCATCTAATGGACCAAAGATAAAAATTGACTTTCTCACCATTTACCTTTAAGTGATTGCAGGGTAGCATTGCACTTTCCATTCACTCACGGGTAGTCAAAGGGTAGGAGTCCAGTGGTGGTGGTGTTGAGCTTGCCTGGAGTTTGCTTTATTGGAGTTTTATGGTTAATATGATAAAGTAGGTATGACATTTCATTAGCAAAATACATTCTTGTAGCTCATCATACTCTATGGATGTAAAGCATTTGGAAGGTTATTATTAAAATAATTAGTAACAACCACAACATTCTGAAAAATTATGTCCTTTAAAATTTGGTTTGGGACCAAGTCATCTTCATCAAAAAAGTTGATGGATGCACTAAAGATAATCATCGTTACATTTGTATCTGTCACTAAATAGCTTATTCTCAGACATATGGGCTAACCTCAGCTCTCTGTTTTCAGTTCCCACAGGCACCTTTTGCTCTCGTAGTTTCCAGAATGTTCAGGGAAATAACTTCCTTCCAATGCTTGACTGACTCTTACTGATCCTTAATGATTCTTCCTGAGCATCACCTCTAAGGAACTTTCCCTCATTACCCCAGCCCCTCCTCTGACTTTCTACAACACCAGTTCATACCTCTGTGAAAACACTAAGAACACTCTATGGGAGTTGTCTGTTCACTTCATCTCATCCTTTAGACTTTTACATCCTTAAAGGCAAGACTTATTTTTGTCTCTCCAGAAACTATCACAGTGCCTGGTATACAGTAGGTGGTCTTTAACTGTTTTCTGAATGAATGATTAGTTAATCAATGAATATTTGGACTAAAAAAGACTGAGACAGTGATATAAAACTCTAAGAATCTCAAAAAGGATATGTGCAGTTATACTACAGGAAGAAAACAAATCACATCATGTCAAGATGGTCAGTAACCATGTGCAAACATCCAAAGTTTTCAGCTCATTCCAAACTAAACATTAGTCAGCGGTTTAGTCCCAGCAGTCCTGAGATGTATATACAAATTACAAGTTGGTCTTTCTTTTATAGGTTTTGTCCATTTTGCATCCTCATTAGGTAGGCATGATGTCTAAAGATTCAAGGGAGGCATCAAAATAGTAGTAAATCAAATATGGGAGCAAAGGTTTAGGGAGAGTGATTCTGAACTCATACCTGGTAGCTCTCTTTGGGAATATGAAGCGTTGCGATATGGGAACTGGTTACCACTGGAGCTTCATGTCCCTTGTTTTCATAGGAATTTTATTTGAAATGAGGTCAACATATTGAAGACATTAGCATACTTCCTGCCATGACAGGTTAAGCATAAGTACCAGTTACCAGTGGAATTTTTTAACCCTTGTTCCTGTGAAATGTTTCAGAGCTGGATAGGCACCCATCTGTTTGAAGTGTTTAAGATGATAGGGGTCATGGTGGTACTGAATAAATGAGCTCCAGAGACTTTTCTAAACTTTGAGAAAACAGGATATAAGAGTATGATCTACTAGTGCAAGAAGGGACCTTTTTAGTGCTGTCACACACATTCGGCAGTTGTAAGCTTAGTGCTCTGCTAGAGATGAAGCCATAGCTGGCCCCAAGATGATGGAGTCGACTCACACCTTTCGTTTTGTCTCCTGTATTTTATTTATCATTGCTTTCTGAAAATGAAGTTCCTTTTCCCATACACATAGGATTGAGCCCACACTTTTATAGCCTTGTTGGAGAAGGTGCAGTGGATAATTGGGGGGAGGCCCAATAAAGAGAGCCGAGATGTTGAAGACGTGTTTCAATCCCCAGCAGTGTAACTGGCAAGCTCCGTGAAAGCTCTGAGTCTCAGTTTTCTTCTTCAGTAAGTGGAGAAAAATATACCTGTCCTCACAGGCTTTAGGTTAGGATGAAATATAATGCAGATAAATCAGCTCTTACAGTGTCTAACTCTTGGTAGATACCTAGTAAGTGTTATCGCTCTCCCTCCACCACATTTTATTTTTTTATAAAGAACTCCCTATGTTTTACTCTAAGATAACAGAGCTATGACAAAGAAAATTCAAAAGGTAATTCTACAAATGAATCTATTTTCTGTAAAAATAAATGTAATGTAAGATACTGAAGAGTTTGGAAAACCAAGACAAGAACAAAACCACCCATGATCTCACCATGCTAACATAACACTTTTGTTACCGGCCAAACGGCAATTCTTCTGTCCTGGACCTCCCGAAGGAGAGAACTCAGTCGAGAGACATAGAGCAGTTTTAAGCAGCAGCAGTTTTATGAAGCAAAGCGAGAATATCCTCCCAAGAGAGAGAAGGGGAGCAGGCCGTCCAGAAATCAGAAGCAGCCCGCAACGGTCGTAGGGCTGGTTTTTCAGAGTGGTGGAAAGTCCCTCCTTGTGTCTTGCGTCATTTGACTGCCGAGGTGATTGACAGCTTTAGGTTATATGACTTTTCTCTTTGTGCGCAGGGGCTTACCCACAAGCACCCAAGCGAAACCCCGGGGGACATGGGCAAAAACCGCAATGCTAATTTATTATAAATACGGCATAATGAACCCCGGGTTTTACTCTGAGGCACCTTTTAGGTCTTGGTGAGCTTGTGTCAACCTGTGCTGGCGGGTTCGTCTTGTTTGGTCTTCATAAGGCTGGAATCGTAGCGGTCCTTGACCGCAAAAAGGGAAGATCTCTGGGCATGTTCTGATCACCCGTGTCCAGGTCAGGGAGGAAAAGATGACCCCGTCCAGGACAGGGCGAGGAGCCGCTCATGTCTAACTACCTACCACTTTCATTAAAATACTTATCATTAGCTTTGAGAAAAAGTTTGCAGTATTTCACTTCAGTTAATGTCTGATAAGCTCTAAACCTCATATGTAAAATGGGGCTAATAAGAGTATCTGTAGTGGGACTTCCCTGGTGGCACAGTGGTTAAGAATCCACCTGCCAATGCAGGGGACACGGGTTTGAGCCCTGGTCTGGGAAGATCCCACAGGCCACGGAGCAACTAAGCCCATGCACCACAACTACAGAGCCTGTGCTCTAGAGCCCACGAGCCACAACTACTGAGCCCGCATGCTGCAACTACTGAAGACCGCGCGCCTAGAGCCCATGCTCCGCAGCAGGAGAAGCCACCGCAGTGAGAAAACCGCACACCGCAACGAAGAGTAGCCCCCATTCACTGCAACTACAGAAAGCCTGTGCACAGCAACAAAGACCCAACGCAGCCCCAGAAATTAATTAATTAATTAATTAAATTTAAAAAACAAGAGTATCTGTAGTGCCAGTTACCGTGAGGATGAAGAGAGTCTACAGTGCTCTAAGCATGTGCTCAGTGAGTGGTGAATCTTATTCTATAGTGCTGTCCACAGTTAATTTCTTTTACATTTTTATAATGTGCAGCAGTTATATTTTTTATTTTCTCTTGTCAGTTCTGTTCAACTTTTCTTTCATGGTTTCTTACTTGGCTTTTATACTTAGAAAAGTTTTCTCCACCTCAGGATCAAATAATTATTCTAGCATTTTTTCATATATTCCTTTAAAGATTCCCCCTTTTTAAAACGGAAAAAAATTTTTTAGTTTATCTGGGATTTAATCAGTTGTCCCAGGACCAGTTAGTGATTAATCTATCCTTTCTTCTGCTGTGAAGTGTCAATTTGATCGTGTATTAAACTCTTACATATCATACTTGAGTCTGTCTTTGGGCTTTCTTTTCTGATCTATTCTTCTACTGGCACTGTTTGTTTGTTTTTAATTTAAAAAAATTTTTGAAGTATAGTTGATGTGCAGTATTATGTAAGTTACAGGTGTACAGTACTAGAATATTTAATTATACTTCATTATATATCTCAAGTATCCTGTGATGCAAATCTCTCATTCTTATTTTTCAAAGATTTCTTGTCAAGTCACCTGTTTATTCTCTGAGGTTATCTTTAGAGTATTCAATAGAGTACATTGAAAACGTAATACTAATTATAATGCCAGCTAACACTTACTGAGCACTTACCATGTGCCGTGCACTGTGGCTCACACTTCACATGCAGAGTCTCTCAGTTGGAGTTCTGTTTTGTGTAGTACTCTCTGGAAATGGTTAACAGTGAGTTAGTTAAGGTCCCTTTGCATCATTTTCCTCCTATCCTTTCTTCTGCTGTCAACTCCTGATGTCAGCATGCAACCCACAGTCAAAATCCTGGAGCAGGACTGGACAACACAAACCCCTGCAGGGCCGGTTGAAGTCCGTTACATCACTTCTGTGAGTGAGTGCAGCAGCCAGGGTCTAAAGCAATAGGGAGCAGTAGAGAGTGATCAACTGGATGGTCACTTTCCATCCAAAGAGGGCCATCACTACTTAGCTCTGAGATACTGTTTGCCATGTGAGAATTTATAGACAGTTTCTAACTCTTCCAGTTTTCTAAGAGAAGCCAGAATTCTGGATGTTTGCATTTTATCTCCTGCTATTAAAATGTTGACAACTAATAAAGAAAAGAATAACTCTGAGTGAGCCAAAGCAAACACTGTGTTGTCTTTGGACCCCACAATGTCAGTTGCCCATAGGCCACCAGTTTGTTGCCACTGCCTTAGAGAATGTAGAGGATAATAGAGAGGAGTGTTTACATGGAGGCAGGGTAGACCGAAGTCATTTTGCAGCACACTATGAAATTCCATAATCCCAAACCATACTTCAATGCTAAACAATGTGGAAAATATAGTGACTTCAGAAAAAGACCTTTAGATTTTTAAAATAAGCTATTAAATATTTACAGCATAGGTGCTAGAGTTTTGCAGATAAACAGAGTGAACTGTGAACTGCTCTTTGTTTCTGCAGGTGCTTATCTTAATGTGACAGGAAAGTTATGGTACATCTAATCTAACCTATAGAATCCACTTTAGGTAGAAAGATTGTTACAACTAGAATCTGTTACATTTGGGCATTGGATTACTCAGGCCTTGATTTACTTTGACTCCACTTGAAGATAGTACATTTAACACTGGAGGGTATCTGCTCTCTGGCTGATAAGCTCTTAAGATTATAAAGCTTTTCTCTACATAGTATGAGTGGGAGTTATTTTTTGAGCACCTACTTAAATCCTTGATAGTATACAAAGAACGTCATATATATTATCACTTTCTCTACACAACTCTGAAAGGAAGGCACATTTCCTCTGTTATACATGAGAAAATTGAGCCTGGTACCTTGTGGCAGATCACATGACCTAGAGGTGGAGGAAGTTTTCTAGTCTAAGTTTACCTAGATCTTACCATGACAATGCACAGTGTCCTACAGTTGACCCTTGAACAACATAGTTTTAAATTGTGTGGGGCCATCACAGATGAACTTCTCGCCCACCTGGCGAGAGGGATTTAATTTTAAAGGGAGGAGGAGTGAGGCTGATGATGGGGAGGCACATGCATTAGTCTACCAAGCGAGGGGCAGGGCTTTTTCGAGGGAGTGGGGTGCCACCCCCTTCTTATCCTGTTTTGGTCCTTAATGTACAGTACTGGCATGGGTAGGTGTGTCGTTTAATATGCTAATGTAGTGAAATCAACATAGAATGAAAAACAAATTGTGCGGGTCCACGTACGCGCAAATTTTTTAAAATAAATACTACAGTACTGCACAATCCACTGTTGGTTGAATCCACGGATGCTGGAATCACAGAAAACACAGAGTATAAAGTTATATGCGGATCTTCGACTGTGAGGGGGAGTTGGCACCCCAGCCCCTGCGTTGATCAAGGATCAACTGTATATACATTTTTGTGAAACTGAAAGAAAACTAAAGTATAGTTTATTATAGAGAATATGCAAACATCTCAAACTTTCATGTTTCATGCTATAAACTAAGGTAAGTGATGGTTTTAAAGACAATCTATTTAAATTAAGATTTGCAACATACTTTTAATTCTTATGCCCCTTAAAATAATATTTGCAACCAAACTGAATGAAATATATGGTATAGATTGGACTTTGTACCCCTTCCATTCCCTCACTCAAAATAAGGGGATCATTTTACTTACCATTTCCTTTATTTAATGTATAATGATCCACAAAATTGTACATAACTGTTCCCCTTTTCCTACCATTGCTGTCTAGCTTGCCCATATTATGAGTTATTATGTAAAGATTTTAAACTTTAAGAGAATTTCTAGGTCCTTCAGTGAACAAAAGAAAGTGTGTAAAAATGTAGACGCTGTTCTCTGACTGGTGGCCAGGCAGGCCTGGGTTACCTGCCTGGCGATCCTCTGCCCTAACATATTTTCTTCCACATGACCAGTACTTTTTCACAAAAATGCACACAGCAGGGACCACTTGGACTAACAGGCATCCTTTTAAAAAGATTCCTGGATGGTGATCATCTTTTATCTTGCTTCTGAGAATTGAATAGTCTCTAAGCCTGTGCCCTGCCTGAGCAGATGTTGTGCACAGGCTAAATGTTAATCATTATGCCTGTCTGTGGGCAGTTTAGCTCAAGATCAGGAAGGCGGTCTGGGAAGCAGGTGGGTGGGCTCTAAAAATCTTAACTAAGTGGTCTGCAGAAAGCTCAGAGAACAGTTAGGGAAAGCTACAAAGGACTCAGAATCTCTTGAGAACCTTAGCATGAACCCTTTAACTAAGAGGTATAGAAGCAGAGGGAAATTTCAGTGGCCTGCTATGATCTTTAGCACATTGTTCTTCCTGAAGAGGTCATCTTGACCTTTGTGTATCACATGCAGCTCATCTTCCTGCCTTGAGAGAGGGAAAACGTTTATAAAATACCCACCTACTTTTTTCAGTTAGGTTGAATATAAAGGAGTTGCATAGATCTGTAGGAATATTGCCAAGAAGGCTAAATTTCTATGAGAATATCCAACCCTGGAACTGAGGAGTGGAGAAAAGAAATCATTATTGCCTCCTTTCATGTCTACAAATAGCCTTTTGCTCTAAAAGTAGATGGAATGGGTGGAGCTGGGTGGGGGAGAGAAGAAAGAAGCAGCAGAGGAAGAATAATAATTGTCAAATGAACTGAAGCTTCTGAAAATTAATGAGAGCAAACAAAAACTTTTGTAGTTTAGTTTGGAAGTGTTGGGTCTGCTCCTAGACTCAGCTGGTCTGATGATAACAGAGAAGAGAGATTGGAGGTGTGTGGATCCTCTCTTGCTTCTGTCTCTTCTTTCAAGGAAAGTTATGTTCAAACTGGAAAGTGGAGAGCAACATAGTTAAGAGTTGTTCGTCCTCACTGAGGGGGTGGGATTTAAGACAACACCTAGTTGATTTAAATGGGTCATCCAATACCCTTGATTCTAGACATTATAATGATGCTTTTTTACATCAACATTAATAATATATATATATGTGTGTGTGTGTGTGTGTGTGTATACATATATATAGTATGTATATAGTTAATATGGTAGGGTATTTCCCTCTGAAAACCTTTTATTAAATAACTGGCTTATTAGCCCCTGGATCATATCTTAGAATAGGGGAAATAAGGTTTTTCTCTTCAGGGAAATTGTATCTCAGATCACCAAGGACATTTGTCAATTGTTGAACTGAAGAATTATAGTAAAGAATGCTACAAGTCTGGAAGTTGTGGGAAAAGGTACTAATAGACTGGAAATGAGCAAATGTGGTTTGTATTTCGAAAGGGACGAGAAGGTGGGTTCCCTAGACTGTAAGTGAGGTTGGTATTGATTCTTGGCATTACTCTAGAGCCAGGGTCAGCAAAGTTTTTCTGCAAAGGACCAGACAGTGAATATTTTTGGCTTTGTGGGCCATATAGTCCCTGCCACAATTGCTCAGTTCTGCCATCATAACATGGAAACAGCCAAAACAGTTTGTAAACAAATGAACATGGCTGTTTTCCAATAAAACTTATGTACAGAAGTACAGATTTAGCCCACAGGTGGTAGTTTGAAAACCTCTTCTCTAGAATAAATTGTTAAATAGGGTTTTTTCTTGAGTACATAGGGAACTGGTGAGAAGTGGGAACTAATCTGGGTTCTTTGAGAATAGATCAGGCTTGGGAAGTTCTTTATCATTTTTCAGCCGAGTTACTATTATACAAGATCAAAAGTATAGTTTATTTCGATGTCATGAGGCCTTTGGCAGAATGTTTCAAAAGAAGCTTTGTAGAAGATGAAAAAATGTGAACCACTGCAGTTAGGTGCCTGCTGCCTTTTAACTGATAGGAAACACTGGCAGATGACAGTATAAGTGAGCAAGCAGCAAATGAATGTTACCAGGACAATTTAATAGTATGATTTCCTTAAAATGTTGTATATATTAACTTTCAAGATAAGAAGACCTACAAACCTGATATAGTAATATATTGTGATGTTATGCCAATTTGTATGATGGAATTTCATATATCAAAATCATACTATATTTCTCAAAGAGCAACATAATTTCTTGCTGCTCCATTACTGTAAAAAGTTTATGAACCACAAGTAGTGACCTACTCAGTACAGTACTCTCTCCTTGGCCCTGAAAAGTTCTGCATTTTTAACCAATAAAATTAAGCATATAATGGCAAGCTAAATTTTTGATAACTCAAGCCTCATCTTCATACCAGGTTCTTAATAACTAACATGCGTACAGTTGGAACATTCATAAATTAAAGACCATCTCTCCTGGGCTCAATGTTTAAAACTTTTCAGACAACACAGTGTAAAGTAAGCCCTTCGTGTCCTGCAGTTTTCCAACAACTTCCATATTTTGGACTCACCAACAATTTCTTAAGTCAGCACAAAACCAAAAATTTCTCAGGACCGTAAGTTTTTTGGTTTTTTTTTTTGTCAAAAGGAAATTATTATTATAATGATGAAAAACACCAAATCCACAAATCACTAAATGTGTATACATGAATATATACATCATTGTATTTTTTTCACATTTTTTTATTCAAGCAGAAAGTCACAAAAATTATAATCATCCTTATCAGTTCACTCAGTCCCATGTAATTTTTTTCATCTTGATCTTTTGTTAGCACTTTTATGAACTCATCAGTTTTCCATTAGATTTCTGAAAATGCTTATTCATTCAGTTCAGCAGTATAGTCACTTACCAGAAACCTGTACTTGTCAGAGTCTTTTCCATGCATTCCTTGAAGATGAAACCCTTTTATAGGAACATTTTTGCAAAACCATCAGAGTACACCTAGAATTGTGTGTAAATGACAAAAGACTTAAAAATGACCACAGTTAAAGGTTTAATGAAAGTTCATAATAATGCAATTGACAAGGAAATTTAGTTATTTCTGAGATACACATTTTAAAGTAATAACTAGAATTATGACTTATAACATTATACCAGAACATATAAGATTTCTAGGAATCTCATGTAATGTCTGAAACATTTATATTAACATATTTCCATACAAATAACCCAAAGAAAGTTTAGTATTAGTTTTATGGGGTTTTTTTGAATTTTATTTATTTTTCTATACAGCAGGTTTATATTAGTCATCAGTTTTATACACATCAGTGTATACACGTCAATCCCAATCACCCAATTCATCACCCCCCCACCCCCACCCCCCCGTGGCTTTCCCCCCTTGGTGTCCATACATTTGTTCTCTACATCTGTGTCTCAACTCTGCCCTGCAAACTGGTTCGTCTGTACCATTTTTCTAGGTTCCACATACATGCGTTAATATACGATATTTTTTTTCTCTTTCTGACTTACTTCACTCTGTATGCCAGTCTCTAGATCCATCCACGTCTCAACAAATGACCCAATTTCGTTCCTTTTTATGGCTGAGTAATATTCCATTGTATATATGTATCACAACTTCTTTATCCATTCGTCTGTCGATGGGCATGTAGGTTGCTTCCATGACCTGGCTATTGTAAATAGTGCTGCAATGAACATTGGGGTGCATGTGTCTTTTTGAATTATGGTTTTCTCTGGGTATATGCTCAGTAGTGGGATTGCTGGATCATATGGTAATTGTATTTTTAGTTTTTTAAGGAACCTCCATACTGTTCTCCATAGTGGCTGTATCAATTTACATTCCCACCAACAGTGCAAGAGGGTTCACTTTTACCCACACCCTCTCCAGCATTTGTTATTTGTAGATTTTCTGATAATGCCCATTCTAACTGGTGTGAGTTGATACCTCACTGAAGTTTTGATTTGCATTTCTCTAATAATTAGTGATGTTGAGCAGCTTTTCATGTGCTTCTTGGCAATCTGTATGTCTTCTTTGGAGAAATGTCTATTTAGGTCTTCTGCCCATTTTTGGATTGGGTTGTTTGTTTCTTTAATATTGAGCTGCATGAGCTGTTTATATATTTTAGAGATTAATCCTTTGTCAGTTGATTCATTTGCAAATATTTTCTCCCATTTTGAGGGTTGTCTTTTGGTCTTGTTTATGTTTTCCTTTGCTGTGCAAAAGCTTTTAAGTTTCATTAGGTCCCATTTGTTTATTTTTGTTTTTATTTCCATTTCTCTAGGAGGTAGGCCAAAAAAGGATCTTGCTGTGATTTATGTCATAGAGTGTTCTGCCTATGTTTTCCTCTAAGAGTTTTATAGTGTCTGGCCTTACATTTAGGTATCGAATCCATTTTGAGTTTAGTTTTGTATATGGTGTTAGGGAGTGTTCTAATTTCATTCTTTTACATGTAGCTGTCCAGTTTTCCCAGCACCACTTATTGAAGAGACTGTCTTTGTATATCCTTGCCTCCTTTGTCATAGATTAGTTGACCATAGTTGTGTGGGTTTATCTCTGGGCTTTCTATCTTGTTCCATTGATCTATGTTTCTGTTTTGGTGCCAGTACCATATTGTCTTGATGACTGTAGCTTTGTAGTATAGTCTGAAGTCAGGGAGTCTGATTCCTCCAGCTCCGTTTTTTTCCCTCAAGACTGCTTTGGCTATTCGGGGTCCTTTGTGTGTCCATACAAATTTTAAGATTTTTTGTTCTAGTGCCATAAAAAAATGCCATTGGTAATTTGATAGGGATTGCATTGAATCTGTAGATTGCTTTGGGGAGTATAGTCATTTTCACAATATTGATTCTTCCAATCCAAGAACATGGTCTATCTCTCCATCTGTTGGTATCGTCTTTAATTTCTTTCATCAGTGTCTTATAATTTTCTGCATACAGGTATTTTTGTCTCCATAGGCAGGTTTATTCCTAGTTATTTTATTCTTTTTGTTGCAGTGGTAAATGGGAGTGTTTCCTTAATTTCTCTTTCAGATTTTTCATCATTAGTGTATAGGAATGCAAGAGATTCCTGTGCATTAATTTTGTATCCTGCAACTTTACCAAGTTCATTGATTAGCTCTAGTAGTTTTCTTGTGGCATCTTTAGGATTCTCTATGTATAGTATCATGTCAGCAAACAGTGACAGTTTTACTTCTCCTTTTCCAATTTGTATTTCTTTTTCTCTTCTGATTGCCATGACTAGGACTTCCAAAACTATGTTGAATAATAGTGGTGAGAGTGGACATCCTTGTCTTGTTCCTGATCTTAGAGGAAATACTTTCAGTTTTTCACCATTGAGAATGATGTTTGCTGTGGGTTTGTCATATATGGCCCTTATTATCTTGAGGTAGGTTCCCTCTATGCCCACTTTCTGGAGAGTTTTTATTATAAATGGGTGTTGAATTTTGTCAAAAGCTTTTTCGGCATCTCTTGAGATGATCATATGGTTTTTATTCTTCAATTTGTTAATGTGGTGTATCACATTGATTGATTTTCATATATTGAAGAATGCTTGCATCCCTGGGATAAATCCCACTTGATCACGGTGTATGATCCTTTTAATGTGTTGTTGGATTCTGTTTGCTAGTATTTTGTTGAGGATTTTTGCATCTGTATTCATCAGTGATATTGGTCTGTAATTTTCTTTTTCTTTTTGTAGTATCTTTGGTTTTGGTGTCAGGGTGATGGTGGCCTCATAGAATGAGTTTGGGAGCGTTCCTTCCTCTGTAATTTTTTGGAAGAGTTTGAGAAGGATGGGTGTTAGCTCTTCTCTAAATGTTTGAGAGAATTCACCTGTGAAGCCATCTGGTCCTGGACTTTTGTTTTTTGGAAGATTTTTAATCACAATTTCAATTTCATTACTTGTGATTGGTCTGTTCATATTTCCTATATCTTCCTGGTTCACTCTTGGAAGGTTATACCATTCTAAGAATTTGTCCATTTCTTCCAGGTTGTCCATTTTGTTGGCATAGAGTTGCTTATAGTATTCTCTTAGGATGCTTTGTATTTCTGCCATGTCTGTTGTAACTTCTCCATTTTCATTTCTAATTTTATTGATTTGAGTCCTCTCCCTCTTTTTCTTGATGAGTCTGGCTAATGGTTTATCAATTTTGTTTATCTTCTCAAAGAACCAGCTTTTGGTTTTATTGATCTTTGCTATTGTTTTCTTTGTTGCTATTTCATTTATTTCTGCTCTGATCTTTATGATTTCTTTCCTTCTGCCAACTTTGGGTTTTGTTTGTTCTTCTTTCTCTAGTTCCTTTAGGTGTAAGGTTTGATTGTTTATTTGAGATTTTTCTTTTTTCTTGAGGTAGGCTAGTATAGCTATAAACTTCTCTCTTAGAACTGCTTTTGCTGCATCCCATAGGTTTTGGATCATCGTGTTTTCATTGTCATTTGCCTCTAAGTATTTTTTGATTTCCTTTCTGATTTCTTCAGTGACCTCTTGGTTATTTAGTAACGTATTGTTTAGCCTCCATGTGTTTGTGTTTTTTACGTTTTTTTCCCTGGAATTAATTTCTAATCTCATAGCATTGTGGTCAGAAAAGATCTTGAAATGATTTCAGTTTTTTTTAATTTACTGAGGCTTGATTTGTGACCCAAGATGTGATCGATCCTGGAGAATGTTCCGTGCGCACTTGAGAAGAAAGTGTAATCTGCTGTTTTCTGAAGGAATGTCCTATAAATATCAATTAAATCTTCTGGTCTATTGTGTCATTTAAGGCTTGTGTTTCCTTATTAATTTTCTGTTTGGATGATCTGTCCATTGGTGTAAGTGTGGTGTTAAAGTCCCCCACTATTATTGTGTTACTGTCTATTTCCTCTTTTAGAGCAGTTACCAGTTGCCTTATGTATTGAGGTGCTCCTATGTTGGGTGCATACTTATTTATAATTGTTATATCTTCTTCTTGGATTGATCCCTTGATCATTATGTAGTGTCCTTCCTTGTCTCTTGTAACATTCTTTATTTTAAAGTCTATTTTATCTGATATGAGTATTGTTACTCTAGCTTTCTTTTGATTTCCATTTGCATGGAATATCTTTTTCCATCCCCTCACTTTCAGTCTGTATGTGTCCCTAGATCTGAAGTGGGTCTTTTGTACACAGCATATATATGGGTCTTGTTTTCATATCCATTCAGCAAGCCTGTGTCTTTTGGTTGGAGCATTTAATCCATTCATGTTTAAGGTAATTATCGATATGTATGTTCCTATGACCATTTTCTTAGTTGTTTTGGGTTTGTTTTTGTAGGTCCTTTTCTTCTCTTGTGTTTCCCACTTAGAGAAGTTCCTTTGGCATTTATTGTAGAGCTGGTTTGGTGGTGCTGAATTCTCTTAGCTTTTGCTTGTGTGAAGCTTTTGATTTCTCCATCGAATCTGAATGAGATCCTTGCTAGGTAGAGTAATCTTGGTTGTAGGTTCTTCCCTTTCATCACTTTAAGGATATCATGCCACTCCCTTCTGGCTTGTAGTGTTTCTGCTGACAAATCAGCTGTTAACCTTACGGGAGTTCCCTTGTATGTTATTTGTTGTTTTTCTCTTGCTGCTTTCAATAATTTTTCTTTGTCTTTAATTTTTGCCAATTTGATTACTATGTGTCTCAGTGTGTTTCTCCTTGGGTTTGTCCTGTGTGGGACTCGCTGCACTTCCTGGACTTGGTGGCTATTGCCTTTCCCATGTTAGGGAAATTTTCGACTATAATCTCTTCAAATATTTTCTCTGGTCCTTTCTCTCTCTCTTCTCCTTCTGGGACCCTTATAATGCGGATGTTGTTGCATTTAATGTTGTCCCAGAGGTCTCTTAGGCTGTCTTCATTTCTTTTCATTCTTTTTTCTTTATTCTGTTCCACGGCAGTGAATTCCACCATTCTGTCTTCCAGGTCACTTATCCGTTCTTCTGCCTCAGTTATTCTGCTATTGATTCCTTGTAGTGTAGTTTTCATTTCAATTATTGTATTGTTCATCTCTGTTTGTTTGTTCTTTAATTCTTCTAGGTCTTTGTTAAACATTTCTTGCATCTTCTCAATCTTTGCCTCCCTTCTTTTTCCGAGGTCATGGATCATCTTCACTATCATTATCCTGAATTGTTTTTCTGGAAGGTTGCCTATCTCCACTTCATTTAGTTGTTTTTCTGGAGTTTTATCTTGTTCCTTCATCTGGTACATAGCCCTCTGCCTTTTCATCTTGTCTATCTTTCTGTGAATGTGGTTTTTGTTCCTCAGGCCACAGGATTGTAGTTCTTCTTGCTTCTGCTGTCTGCCCTCTCGTGGATGAGGCTATTTAAGAGGCTTGTGTAAGTTTCCTGATGGGAGGGACTGGTGGTAGGTAGAGCTGACTGTTGCGCTGGTGGGCAGAGCTCAGTAAAACTTTAATCCTCTTGGCTGTTGATGGTGGGGGCTGGGTTCCCTCCCTCTTGGTTAGAACCGTAAGTTTTAGTTACAAAGTACATATACGTTCCCTTCTAAGACTCAGACATATTTCATGTTATGTTACTTATTCACATTTCCCTGAAAATGCCAATGCTGTTCTAGAATGCAATGTAAAAAAGAAGGAAAAAGTCTGAGTGGTCAAGGAAAACATGGGGCAGCAGAAGCAGGTATGATTTAATAAAAGTATGTCAGCTGGGGACTCAGTACTACAAGGGACAGAAAACCAACTCAGTCTGGCCTAAAAAAGAGCAAGAGTGAGAAGGGGGTGGGGGAGAGAGAAGAAGGGAGAGATTCTTAGCAATTTATTAGCTTCAATAACTAAGAAGTCCAGAATCTGGCTAGTTCCTGATCTTGCAAACATTGTCACCCAATGCGAGTACCTGGTTCCTCTCCCTGTTCTGACTTCCATTATGTTGGCAAAACAGCCATGGCAATTCGTACCCTCACACCTTGCTGTCCAGAAAAATGAGAGAGCTGCTCTGTCAGGAGCACCTATGGAAGAGAAAGGAAACTTCTTTTTTTCCCCCTGGAAGCCCCAGGGAACATCTTTTACTTTCATAGGCTCTGATTAGTTTATGTACGAATCCCTGAATCGTTGTAGGTAGAACATGTTGATTGGCTTACATCAACCAAGGCCCACCCCAAGAGCTGGAGGTAGTGTCAGTCTCACTCAGACTCCAAGAGAATGGGGAAGGTCTGTTTTCTTAAAGGGAATTTAGGATCCTGCCCCAGGAGGGAGGGGTATAAGATCGGCAGCAAACAGCTGTCTATTGCAAGAACTATGAGATAAGACAGCATAGAAGAAAGTACCAAGGAGGAAGGGTTCCAGATAAAGCAGCACAGCAATCTGATGGCTTTGTGTGTGTGTGTGTGTGTGTGTGTGTGTGTGTATGTGTGTGTGTGCAGCTTTTAAAGCATCACTGAAGTGGTAATAATGCATCACTGATATGCATGGTAATGAACCCAAGATATCTAGGAAAGTTTAAATTATGGTTTGATTTACTAATACATGGAAGAAGTTAATGGATATTGGAAAGGTTTATGTGTGTTTCAATAAATATCAGTGTTTTTAAAGGACCTAAGCTAGGCTAAATGAGAAGCTCTCGTTACCCTATCAGGTTTTTTTTTTAATGTCTCATATTTCCTTGTGCTTAATCTAAATCTGTACCTCACCAAAGCCATGGGTTTAACTGTGAGCTAGTTTCACAAGCTATGCTTTAACTATGTTTGGTTTAAATCTTAAAGGTTACATGTACTGATGAAAAATTGTTTTTGCTTTTGTCCAGAACGCATACACAGCCACAGCTATCAACAGCACCAACTTCTGCACCTCAGCGAAGGACGCCTTTGTCATTCTCGTGGAGAATGCTTTGCGAGTAGCTGCCATCAACACAGTGGGGGATTTCATGTTATTCCTAGGCAAGGTAAGAAGACCAAGTATATTATCTGAGACAGACAGTAAATTTTTGCATATGCGTATAGTTGCTTTTTAATTTCAAAAATATATGTAGCCCACAAAAAACCTAAAAGTCACATAATATACAGCAAGCACTTATAAAACCCTTAATATGTGTCAAGCACTGTTCTGAGTACTTTACATGTATTGTGCTCATTTAATCCTCGTAATAAATTTGTAAAGGAAGTACTGTTATTATCTTCATGTTATAGATGGGGAAACTGAGGCACGGAGCAGTTAAGTAATTTGCCCATTACATATTTTGAATTAAGAAACAGTCCATGTAATGGTTAGGGGCACTGCATCTGGAGCCTGACTGCCTGGATTTAAATCCTGGCCTGACTAGCTGTGTGACCTGAGGCAGGGTATATAACCACTCTGTGCCTCGGTTTGTCCATTTGTGAAATTGGGGTAATAATAGTGCCAAACCCCTAGAACTGTGAGGGTTAGACTGATTAATACTTGTAGGGTACCTAAGATAGTGCTTGATACATTGCAAGTTCTTGATGAATATTAGCCGTCATCGTTACTATATATAAACCCCTTAAAATAGAGCTGTTAGGGAATGAGACCTAACTGTCCTCAAAAGTGTTTTTCTATTCTGTGCTATTAAAATCTGCAAAATATTAGATAACATTATAATTGAGGACTCACTTTATCTTTGTATCTATATTTCAAACCATAAAATACTCAGAAAATTTGAAAAATTGAGTTAAGAAAACGGCACCACCACTATAACCTAATAACTTATTTTTATATTCCCTCCCAGTGTTTTTTCACAGGCTTATATTTCTATAGTATAACAATCCTGGTATACATAGCTATTTCTTCTGCTATTTTCACTTCATATTCTGTCATATATATTTTTTGCATTACTTTGATAATCTTCATAATTACTCATTATCATGATGGCCACTGTTCCATGAAATGCTGTTCTCTTACTGCTGAACACTTAAGTTACTCCAACCACTGTGCCTTTAAAATGTTTTTGAAAGGGAATTAAATATTTGATGTAGAAAGGCATTGATTAGCACTGTGTAATGTAGTTTTAAGTTCTCAGGCAATTGTCATCTAAAAAGAATTATAAAACCATACAGATAGTTATTTTGAAAATTTGTAATTAAACGTACATTATGACTCCTGGATTTGTTTTTTTGTCATGTTTTAACAATAAGAGGATAATTTTTATAGTAAAAATTGAATGAGTTAATTCATGTTAACGAATGAGTACAGGTCTGACCCTGTCAGTAACCATTGCTATTATTTATGTGCTATATGACTAACTCAGGAAGGCTTCAGATTTTTTTGTTCATTTTTTATGTATTTATAATTGACCCCTACTGCTAAGAAAGATATGAAGCAACTTCAAATAAAAACATATATAATGCAGAGCAATTAAAATAAAAGAGAAATAAGAAGACATATAGAGAATAAGGGAGAAAATTATACCAAGTGGCAACATTTGATCACGATGATAATTTTAGTAACTCTGATTGAGACACTTGCTGAGTACCAGGTACTGAGGGCAGTGCTTTATGTGAAGTGTTATATTTGGTCCTCCCCTGTAAGGAGACCTACTACTATTATCTTCATTTTACAGCAAAGGAAACCAAAGTTTAGAGAGCTAAGTAGGTTGTCCAAATTTAGAAAACTCGAATGTGGCAGAGCTGGAGTTCAGACTCAGATCTGTCTGACTTCAAAGTTTTTAATCACTGTGTGCTATAATTGCCTCAACTGACATTAATTTTGTCCCTGGGCCTGCCTTTTTTTTTTTCCCCCCTAAAGCCTTTTGAATCTGATGATTGTAAACTACTGGAGATAATTCTAAATACAGCATTACTTACAGTAGTGACTAATTGTAAACAATCTACTGCCTGACAGTAAAGTTTGGAAATAATAATCAACAGACTATTCACCTCTTAAACCCTGTTTTTTTATTTTATTTTTTTAACTTTTTAAATTTTTTTTAGCCACGCCGTGTGGCTTGTAGGATCTTAGTTCCCCAACCAGGGATTGAACCCAGGCCCATGGCAGTGAAAACGCCAAGTCCTAACCACTGGACCACCAAGGAATTCCCTAAACCATGTATTTTATTGAGTTTATAATGTGATAATGTGTATAATAAGTGGAAAAGCTGAATAAAACTACTAGACCATCACAGAACCATTTTAAAATGTGCATAAAAATGTGCGTAAGAAAGAGAAAGAAAATTAATATCTCAAAATATTTTTAATAACTATTGCTTTGAAATACTGAAAATATGAGTGATTCCAAGCACCTCCCCCCACTTTATCATATAATGGTAAAGTTTCTATGATATGATAGAAACTTTGATAAAGTTGATAAACTTTATATGATAAAGTTTCTATATTAAGTATGCATTTCTCTTGTAATGGAAAAATATATACAGGATAAAATACAGTGTTTTAAAATTGGCTTTGAGTTTTTCAGCAACCTAATGACCTGTCAGAATTTTTTCTTTAGGTTTATCATAACCTTTTAGTCATTCAACAAATATTTATAGAGTGCCTACTGGTAATGTACTAGGGGCTAATCTGGGTGCTGCTTATATACTAGTCAATAAAGAGAATTTAAAATCTGGTAGAAAAGGAAGTTTTGTATCCCTTTTTTCACTTCGTGTTATATTATGAGCATTTCTCATTTTATTAAAAATGTCTATATAGTTGTATCATTTATTTAACAAAGCCTCTGGGTTCTTTTGGTTTTTTTACAGTTGAACTTTTCTCAATTTTTTACTATTATAAAGTGAAACTTTTGCATACCAGTTCTTGCCCACATTAATACCTATTTCCTGAGGCCAGAATCCTAGAAGTAGAATTAATGAGTTCAAATACATAATAGGATTTTTGATACATATTTCCAAGTTGCTTTCCAGAAAAATATAATTTTGAATAACATAATATTTCTAATGTTGTAAAAACAAGACTTTTAAAACCATGAAAGGTAAACACTTTTTAAATTGAGAAATCAAAAAAGGAGAAAGATAAGAGGGAAAAAAAAACTTCTGGGTTTCCAATGTACTAAGATAAATTCTTGTTTTCCTTTTCCAAAAATATAGTTCTGATCACAGAATACAATAAATCTTTTAAAGAGTTTCTTTCATTACAATTAATGAAATTAATGGCTACTAGTATGCAGAAATAGTTTTTGATCAGATAGTTCAACTAGGTAGATCATAATAAACATTATGAAAGTGTCAGGAACAAACTACTAGTACATGGAACAACTTGGATGAATCTTGAGGGAATTATGCTGAGTGAAAAATGCCAATCCCAGAAGATGAAGTGCTGTATGATTCCATTTATATAACATTCTTGAAATGACAATATTATATCAGTAGAAATGGAGACCATATATGTGGTCACCCAGTTAGTGATAGGGGAGGGGGGAAGTAGGAATATCTATAAAAGGTTAAAGCGAAGGATGCTTGTGGTGATGGAAATGTTCTGTATCTTTGTCGTACCAGTATGAATATCTGGGTTGTGACTTTGTACTGTAATTTTGCAAGGTGTTTCCATTGAAGGGAACTGGGTAATGGGTACATGGAATCGTTCTGTTACTTTTTATAACTGCACGTGAATTCATAATATCTCAAAATTTTAAATTTAATTTTCAAAATCTTGATTTTAGAAAGAAAACAAAAGACAGTGTCATGTATTCCATTTCTATGAAGCCCCAATGATTTTATGGAATGGTAAATTAGATTTGGAAGAGACCTTAGCTCCTCTAGTTTAGTGGCTTGTGACCTATGATCACTGGCCTACAGGGTCCTCAAAGATTAAGAATAGTGATTTAGAAGCTTTTTAAACATTTTTAAGTCTAATAGGTATTGCATTTTAAGTCTAATAAATATTGCATACTGCATATTTATTGCCAATAAAACTATACCAAAAAATTCCCCCAAATCTTGTTTCTTTGCTTCTGTTTGAAATTATTTTACCTCTATTTGATAATACTTTTTATGACAATTAGATGTTCTAGCTGACAATTTAATCTGGCTTCAATTATTAAAAAATGAAAATATGAGTTATTTGTTGATGCTATTTTGTTGGTAAACAAAATCTTTCAAAACATGGGTTCCATGGGGGAAAAGGGCATCATAAATGCAAGATTTATGATGACAAAAAAAAAAAAAAGAAAGAAAGAAGCTAAGTTTGCCAGTCACTATGTTAAATGCTTTCAGAATGCTTATTTTAACAATTACGGGATGTATGTCCTATTGTGTCTCTCTTAAAGATGGAAAAACAATCTCAGAAAAGTTAAGTGAACTTGCTTAGAGTCACAAAACTAAGAAGTTCTAACTGATTCAGTCCTACATCTTTCTGACTCCAAAACCAGCATCCTTTTCTTCCTGCTTCTCACATCCTACTCTGTGTATGAATCTCTTCTACTGCATCACAAATAATTTATCCTTTATAACAAGAATGTCTAAACCTTTAAAATCAAACATCCTATTACCAAAAAATGATTTGAGCACATTTCCCCAATATATTTACATTTATTTATTAATGACGTATGTATAGCTTTCACTAATATATGCTTTATAAAGTGTAAAATTTTAAACGTATGGGAAATACAAATAAAAGTCCCAGGTGATTCTCTTGAACCTTCTCTGGGCTATGTGTGCTCTACCATGGAGATCAGTGATATAGAGCAGTACTCCTTATAGGCTGTGGACTTTCTAAGAATCACCCGAGGGTTCTTTGAAAATGAATATTGCTAAGCTTCATATTAAATCAAACCAATCAGATTCTCTGGGGGCAGGACCCAGGAATCTGCATTATTCACAAACTCCCCAAGGGATTTCCAGCCCCTCTAATAGTTTGAGAACCACTAATGTGTCCTCTGCTTGAATGAGTGCATGATACCCTTTCATTATATTGGGGAGTAATTATTAAATTATTAAATTAAATTGGGGAGTAAATTATTAAATTGACTTTTTAAGCTAAATGTCACTAGTTTTTGAAGTTGGTTCTCATGTGACAGTATTCTACCTTAACAGTTTTTGTCTCAGCATCTACTTGTCTGAGCCACATCTTCTGCCTATAATTGACTTTAACATTTCAAATGTGGTTTAACTTTTAGTGCCATAGAGAGAGTGTAAAGCAGCTGAGTTCTCCCATAGGGTGGATGTAAAAACATTGAAGAAGAGTATAAGAAATAACTCATCCTAAAATTGAAACAGAAGAGGGAAAAAAAATGGACCTAATTAGCTATTTGTGGACATCACCCCAGAAAATAAGTCACTGTGAGAGAAGATTCATAGGTATATTGCCACAAAAAATGATGAGAGGGGAGCAGACCCAGATTTGCTCCCTAAAATCATCTGAGAGAGGGATCAATTTATAGCTTAACCAATACATCTTCTGATGCATTATAATTCCTGGTTAAGATAATGGTGAATGAGAGATGTTTTGGTGTTGATAAATAGTGAGGGAAAGGCAAAAGAAGAATTCTCAGTCTGCCTGTCCTCAGCACTGGGCAAGGAAAGGCTGCTGTGGTTCTAGAGAACTCTTTCTTTTCTTTTGTTATTTAAAGCTTGACGCTAGGCCAGGTAAAGGGCTGGGGAAGAGTGTGGCTAGAATTCAGTGTAATCTGTTACGGTGATATATCAGTATCCAAGTATTTGCTGAATTTTTACCTGGAAAGAGTACTGGTGTTGGCATCATAAGACCATTTTTTGAATGGTATCTTATCTTTATTCTACTCTGTGGCCTTGGGCAGATCAGCTAGCCCCTCTAAGCATGTTTCCCAATCTATAAAATGAGGGTGATAATGTTTGCCATAAGCCATTCATAGAGTTATTGAAAAACTGAAATAAAAAGTATTAAAAGGAACACAGAAAATTTAAAGTGCTGCATGTACAGTGTTGAAGCATCAGAGTAGGTGGTTCTTGACAGTAGGCAAATGGCTGTTTCTTTTATTTTTACAGCATGAGTGTGTTTGGCAACCTCTTTCTCCACAAATAGTCCAAATCAACACTTCATGGCAAATCATATTAAATTTACCACATATTCTATGTGAAATAAAATATGGAACAAAGAAAAAGCTCTTAGAGGTGTTTGTTGCAGCATTATTTATATCTGAAAACAATATGTCTCCAAGTATAGGAGAATGGTTAAATAAATTTTAAATCACCCATAAAATGTAAATATGTAGCTGAATAGATATTTATGAAACATTTATGATATATAAATATTAATGAAGAGCTTTTAATGATATGTTTATATAATACTATTTCATATATGTAAAAATGCTTAGAAAAAATACATAGCAATACCCTGAAATGTCAATAATTTCCTTCTGAGTGCTAACAGTGTGTATAATTTTTTTTCTAAGATATGTATACATTTATCTTAAAAATTGCCACAGATGCTGAATAAGTGAAGTCTTAGGAAACAAGCATAACATTTGGAAAACTTGATTATTTTTAGTGTCAACAAGGATGATATTTATGTTATATGATGTACATGTATATGGGTATTTATGGATTATGCTTTCTAACTTGCGGTGGCATGGACTCATACAACCATCATTTATAAATGGAGAAGTCTGCAAATGATGAAGAAATAGTGGTTTTCTGCAGGAGGTTATTAAATGTGATCTTTGTTCTCTCTGCTTTAGGTGCTGATAGTCTGCAGCACAGGTCTGGCTGGGATTATGCTGCTCAACTACCAGCAAGATTACACAGTATGGGTGCTGCCTCTGATCATCGTCTGCCTCTTTGCTTTCCTAGTCGCTCATTGCTTCCTGTCCATTTACGAAATGGTAGTGGATGTATTGTTCTTGTGTTTTGCCATTGATACAAAATACAATGATGGGAGCCCAGGCAGAGAATTTTATATGGATAAAGTGCTGATGGTAAGTACCTCAAATGCCCTCTACTGCTTTAAGGATAAAAATACTAATATAAATATTTTGTAGACTATTCTCTGTATTTAATTCCCATTATATGAAACTGAGTAATTCAGAATTAAACCTTCAGCACCCGTGAATGAGGTTAGTCTTGGGGAAATCAGGGAAGAAGATCCTCTTGGCATGAACGAGACCATTTCAAATCTATCTTGCTAGAGCAGTTTCCCATTAAGAGTCCTGAGTTCACACTATTCCATACTGCTCTCTCCATCTCTCCAGTTAGATACACTTGAATCGACTTTTTTAGCCCTTGAACTGGAACATTGGACAGCTAGTCTTCTAAGTGCCTTTTCCTGAATCAGAACTCAAAGACAAAAGTTTTATTTCCCAGGTTGTAGTACCTATCTGTATTTCTCCATCCACCACCTTTCCAAGTATTATTGCTGTCAGCCCTGTTAAAACTCATTATCCTAAGTATTCCAGGCCAAACTGAAGGAGTTTTGTAATGAATACAGATTATCAGACCCATGACTGGTAGATGGTATTGTTTCCCATTAGTCAAGATCTGAACCTTTACACAGATATTATATTCAGATTCTTTATAGTTACGTAACCTCTGCAGCTTCCCTATATTAGAACCTCAATTAAATTTTTTAAAAAATTTAGAAACCATTCTAAAATGGTTTAAATACTAGTTTCAATGTCAAATGCTGCCCAATTAAAGATGTGTTTTAATAAAGCTATAAAATATTCCTATCTCAAGAATGGATAATATTTAAGATTAAACATTAGACCTTGAAATAACACACCATCTTCCAGAAACATGGTTTATCTAGTTAAATCTAAAATAAATGTATTAATAAATAAACTAGATTCTTTTTTTTTTTCAATCTCGAAAATTCCAAGTGATTCAACTGACCTATTTGGTACTCATTATCTCTTTTACTAAGAACATTACCAGCTACATTTTGGACATTTTCATAATCTCAGTTATAATCCTAACTCAATTCCAATCCTATAATGACGCTAACAGAGCGTCATAACTGTTATTTTCATAATGGAATTTGACCTAGAAGCATCATCTCTTGTGTGATTAAGGCATTTAGAAGGAGAGGTTTGTTTTTGTTTTTTAAGCCACTGAAGAAAAGCAGAGTAAAATATATAGTTTTTATTATTTTAGTTTTCTCTATAAGAATGATGAGGATATTGAACGAGGAAGTACTCCATAAACTTTGACAGGATAGAAATGTTTCCTTCAGGGCATAATCCCATTTTAACTACTTCTATCCACTGGTTCTGGTTGTTACTCCCTGTCTTCCTGCTTTATGGAGTAATCTCAAGGCCAGATAGACTTTTTTTTTTTCAAATAGCTTATTTATGGCTTGGTAAAAACAGTATACTATACTTAGTAGTATCAATGCTTTCTTTTACCTCCTAGGGTTATTTTAAAGAGGAGGCTTATAGAGTAAAATGTTGTTGCTTTTCCATTTAACCTTGATATGGAAAAAGTAACACAACAAATAAAACAATATTCTAAGTGTAGAAAAATAGTGTTTTCTAAAAAACGAAAGGTATTTTCTCTTTCAGATAGAACTGACATCTCTTTGAGCCTAAGTGAGATTGTCACAAGGAATGGTGGGAAAAAAGATTTTATATCAAGATTGCATCCCCACAAATTTAGCTGCTCTTATGTGTGGTACCAAATATTACTTATTGCTATGTTTTTAGGCCATCCATTTACCATTACTGAGTCAGAAATGTAAATATTCTTTAGAAATCATCTACCAACTGAAGTCTGAAAGGATCTAAGAATTTATGTAATCTGGTCCCTGTTTTGCAGGAGTTTGTGGAAAACAGCAGGAAAGCAATGAAAGAAGCTGGGAAGGGAGGTGTTGCTGATGCCAGAGAGCTAAAACCGATGGTAGGTGGAGATGAGGAGGTGGCCACCCTCCAAGAATTTCACTTTCACTTCCTCTCTCTCTCTCTCTTCACTGACTGCACTTCTTCAGGAGAAGCTTTTGTGATCTGTGTCACGCAGGACGTGCTGCTCTTTCTGTTTGTGTGTTTACCCATCACTTGGATGGCAGAATTCTTGTCACAACTGAGACCACCTTCTGTAAAAGTAAGCTGAAAGGAACAGTGTTCATGGCGGGGCAGGGGATATTTTTGTCCCTGAGGTGAACTTGCAGTTTCCATTTTTTTCTTTTTAACTGTCAGTGTTTAGTTTTCATGGGACTGAACATTTGGTTGTGCACTTGAACTGACGGTTTGATACTTATTTTAGAAGTGATGATAGCAATTCCTTTCAACTTGCTGAAATTCATATTCCCCCCTTCTTTTAATATTGGTTTGTTTATGTTGCTGTCTTTTCCCCTTTGCTGACTTTTTCTTCTGTTGCCTGGATTGTACTTTCTTTGTTTCTTAAGCTATTTTTCAGTAGCAAACAAGGCTATTTCCGTCTACACCCACATTCCCACTCAAAAAGACAATCTGGTCTTCTCCAGCCTCAGTTTAAATGTGAGAAAGATAAATTACCTCTGGTCAGTGATATATATATAACTACTCTCCTTTCATTTGAAAAAAGCAACTTAAAATTAACCAGTATAAGAAAATCCTGAGTAGCTTTTCCCATATATATTCTCACCACTGCATAATGACAGATGTCTTTAGCTATATTGGTCTAATTACTGCTTGTATTACAAGTGTATTATTCTTAAATAACATGTTTATTTCAGAATATTATATAATTGCCTACATCCTTAAGCACTTAATTTTAAAACAATGTGCCTTCTTTTTGCATATAATGTCCAAAAAAAGGAGAGGTGAAGACTCTCTTTTCTTTCTCCTTTATACTTTAATAAATGGTTTGATTTATAGGTGTCCAACTTAAGAAATATGTAGTATAAAACAAGCCCATTTAAGTATGTAAGAATGAAGGAAATGGCTTCATTGCGGGGGTGGGGGGATGGTATATGTATATGCAAAATAACTGCATATTCAACCTACATTAAAGCCTCAACAGAATGTTTAGCTATAAACTGTTCTCTGTAACCCCATCCAGTGCCTATTTTGGTGTTGCTCTTAATAGCATTGATGATGATAAAGTCAAAACTTCAATGTTTATATTCCCAAGGCACAGATCACTCTAATCATAAGTAAGAGCGTGTAGAATGGCCATGTAACTCTTATTTTTAAGTGTGCATCAGACAGCACTGGATGAACAGGGAAGGGGTGCTAATCACCAATCCCTCCTGTCAGGTTACTTGCCTCCCTGCCCTTTCTTTCTGCATCCCTCTTACTTCATGTGGGCTGAGGGGGACCACAGTGAAAATTCTGCCAACCCTAAGATAGCCTGGAAAAATGAGGAAGGTTTCCTTCTTGCCACTGCTTGGTTGTCCTAATTGTTCAGAAAATAAGGTTTCAAACCTAAAACTTTTTTAAAAAACATATAAAATCTTAAAATGTAAACCACCCTTCCCCCCCTTTTCTGTCTTTCCAGTGGTTGAAGCGTACATTAAAGCACTCTTCAGTAACAAGCATTTAAAGAAAGGGAGAAATAATTAGAGGTTTAGGACTAGCTACTTCGACCATGAATTGGCATGTATTTCTGTATTATTCTTGAGGGAAAGATAGCTGAATTGTGGTAGACCAGAATGCAAATATACCTTCTCTTACCTAAACCCCTGATTCATAGGTATTAATAGTAGGAGAATTGCCTAGGTTATGTGGCATTTTATCAGAAGCCAAAAATGTAGAAATTTTTTCCCCCTAATATTACTTTCAGCTTTAAATTAATGTCCCTTAATTCAAACACCACATTAAAATCTTCATTCCACTTTTACTTTTATTTTATGTTGTTCGTTGCTTGCAGATTAATGGCAAAGCCCTCTGCCGTGTCCCAAAATACATCTTCTGTGTGCATTGTTTTTCTGGTCCTTTGGACATTGTAGCATTTGATCTCTAAGAACAACGTTTTAAGTGGTTCAGAAAGTCCCCATGAGAGATGTATGAATTGTTGCTCACAGGATAATTAAATCTTTCAAGCATATCAGTACCTCTAAATCTGCTCTCTTTCGAAGTATGCATGTTAAGAGTTGACCCGTAATACCACCACCATCTTGTGTGTGTCCCTAAAGAAGTACCTGAGAAACTCCCTCCTAGAGTTTGGGGATTGGTAGAATTTACGATTGCTTATTTGTGTTTGCTTGGTTTAATTCACGTGTTATTCCCATAGATGAAAGTTCTGTTAACAGAGCGTCATAACTATTTTGCTGCATCTGTAGAAACACTGCTGTTCGAGTTCACTGTCTGTCTCCTTAATGGGATAGTTTAATATGAGTTTTTTTTAAGTCTATAAAATAATGTTCAGAAAAACGAGGTTTAAATTTTTACATTTGACAGGGCATCACTAAACTAAACATAAGTACTTCCAGCTTTCCTCTTAGACTTTTTTTGTTTTGAGAGAGCCTCACTAGTTAAGGAAACTTTGAAGGTTTGTAAGGTCTTTCTATAAATCTTTGAAAATTATTTTAGAAAAATTTACCAAATGTGATGTAGAAGTTTAAGAAAGAGACATCTGGCAATCTGCTCGCTATCATACAGGAAAAACTTACAGAGAAAATGGAGGAAAAAACCTGGGCACTATAGCAACATAGACTAGAGATGAATTCTCTGCATATCTCAAAGATGACCCAGAGGGAAGTGTGACTTTCTACAATCACAGGAATTTCAGACCCTGGAATTTAGGTTTGGGGGAGAAGGATTCTCAATCCATTTTTCTTTATTGCTGTTTGTGACCATCTGTGTATTTGTAACATCATTCATGATCTCCTTTTAATGGTAATTGTCTAAGATTATACTCTGTATGACTTTGTTTTCTAGGCTTCGGGAGCAAGTTCTGCTTGAACCTAGCCGACCGTTATGGAACCCATTGACATTCCAAAACAATATATACACATAACTATGTATTTGTGTGTGTGGGTGTGTGTATATATGTATATGTATGTGTGTATATATATGTATATGTATATACACACACACACATAATCAGCCAAAATCAGAGAACAGGAACAGGGATTTAATACCTTTTTTATGCTTATTTTTGTCAAACATGTACTCCTTTCATACGGGTGGCTTTTACAAGGCAACTGCCGTCATTTAATGTTTTCAATTGTAATTGTCTTAATGGAAATGTTAAGATTCATATCTGATTAACATTTTTAATAACTTAGAGGAGATTTTAACTTTAGTTATTTAAATTAGGTAAAATTATTGTACCGAATTCTCTGTCTAAAGTTTATTCAGGGGTGATTTCCCTGATGCGTGCATAAAATCAAGACCTTATTTTACTGATGCATAAGTCCTAGTGGGATGAGACTAGGCATATGCTTTCAGGTAAATAAGGAGTTATTCCATTCAGTTTTCCCCAATCAAAGAAGCCATGTCATTTTCCTTTTAGAAACATACAAGTGGACCCAATATGGGAATTTTCGTAATAGCTCATGCATTTGTCAGCCAACATTAAAAAGTAACCAACTCCTCAGGTATTTGTAGTTTACCCTAATGCTTCTATAAGAGAGTAGGTAAAAAAGGAAAGGGTAGATAATCTTTCTTATGCAAACTTTTCTCTTATATTTTGTCTTTCTTTCATTTTGACGTTAGTAGCATCCTCCACACATTTGTGTGCCTGATTTGAAAGGAAGCTGGGGTACCCAGCAAGTTTAGCCTTTAAGTTTCTGTGTATAGGTTTGCAGACTAAGTAATGCTGGAAGGAATAAAAAAAGGAGAGAAACATGAAACACAAAGCATTGAAAATTCCGGTACTTGGGCTTCTGCTTCAGAGGAACTTCAATGGCTTAGGGCTAAATGGCCATTTTATTCAAATGCTTGCTATAAAATCTGAAAACATACTGGCAGGTGCTCCTCTCCTTGGCAATTCATTAAGTATCCAGAATTCTACAATGTTTAACTGAAGAATTGGTTAATGTTTTGATCCTCAAGTGTTGAACGTTCTTTGTGTTTGGGGATGGGTTTTGGGTTTTGGGGGGTTTTTTAATTCCTGAAGCTTACCAGATATGAATGGCTAATATTTCATTGTTCTGCTTATTGTAATGGTGAATGCTTTAAGAAAAAAAAGTGTAATTTGCTAAGAATAATTCATGATCTGTTTATGCGATAACTCCTTTTTGTTACAATTTTTTTAAAAAAAGCTATTTTTGTTAATGTAAAGTAAATATTTCAGAGCAGATTTTTTAAACTTATTGCACTAAATATAGGCTCTGTACAAAAAAAAAAAAAGCCTCAGCATTTTATCATTCCATGGAAGGAGAATCTTTTGAAAGAAAGCATTGCCTCCTACCAGAATTAGACAGTGAATTAGACCGGTATTATGGAAATGTGTACAATTAATGTCACTAGGGCTTAATAAGCAGCTGTTTGCTAATGTGCTTCCTTTCAAAGGGTTGGACCTTTAAATTGCTGCAAAAGGTAAATTGTATTTTTTTTTAAGTATCCATGTTCTTTACTCTAGCTAGGCTAAAATTTGCTAAATGCCTCGGTTTCTTTTCAAAGCTCGTGTAATATTTCTGATTTTTCAGAATATTTGCAATAACAGTCCGGAATTTTATTTTATTTTTATTTTTTAAAGAAACAGGAGCTCACGTCTTGGCAAGATCACAGAAAACAATATTGTGAGAGTAGCTATTTTGAAACAATAATTGTCCAGAAGTTAACATTCTAACATGTGATGTCACTAAACGATATCATTGTACTCTTTTATATCATTTGAAATGGAATAAATATAATTATGTAACTAACAATTATCCAAATAGGTGAGAGAGCAAATCATGTAGGAAAATTCAGTCTACCTTCTGTTTCATAGCCACACAGATTGTGGGCATTAAGAAACATTGGGAACTAAATTTAGGCTTGGCAAAAGTATGGAAGATGGGTATCAAAACAGAAGACATTACAGGAGCTACTTATCTTAGGAGGTGTCCCTCCAAAGTGACCTGGTGGAATTCTTGAATTTGGAAATTAGGTTCTACTCACTTGGCCATCCCAGCACCATGGACTCTTGCTGCTCCCTGTTCCATATGCTCGCAATCTCAGCTGTTTGGAAGCCACCAGGAATGCTTTCTAATTATCATTTGCAACTAGAACTGTAATCAGAAAGAAATTTTGTATTTTTGTATAACTTGATTGTGTGCCATTTTATATAACAGGTCCTGTTTTACAAATAAATTTTGTTTTACTAACATTGTGTTTAGAAATTATGCTCTATGTGTAACCATGTCATTTGAGTTCCAAATTAATTGCCAGGCTGTTTCCCCTAAGTGAATATGTGTGCCATATAGGTAGATATATGCAGATATGCATATATATTACACAGACACACACACAGAGATATTTGACTTATAGACTATCACTCTCTCATGAGCTTCATTTGTTGATGCAATTCAGAGAGCCTCACAGAGGCTTTTAGTGATATTTGAAGGTTTTGAGGCTATGTTTGGATAGACCTGCTGCCGCTGTCATTCCTCGTGATCCGTTCTTCAGCTGGCCCTGGGCTGCCTTATTGCTATTCGCTCACTGCCTCCATCTCTGCCCAAGTGAGAATACATGAAGGACAAAAATCGTCTGTGAAATGTGGTTACCTGAATACTTTTATCAACCACTGGCTCTGTGTGGTGGGTTTTGTCTTTTGTCTGCGGTGGATCTTCAAAATTGTGTTCAGGACGCCTACTTCCAGAGTTACAGTTAGCATCCGCGGTTGTCAGTGGTGATCACAGTGAGAAGAGAATTGTGATCGTTGCTGCCATTGGAAAATTAAGGTTCTGGTGCCTGATTTAGACTTTCTAGGCTCCTGCCTCAAGAGTAAGCTCTGCTGTATATGATATGGAAGGGAAAAGGTTATATTTCAGTATAAATCCAAGAGACCCATCTTCTGTGGGAGGCTTACCAGTACGTTAGGTAAACATTAGGAATTTAGCTAGAGCGCTGAGATTGTATTATCTCTGCATGGACTAGCACAGCTCAAAGCAGGCTCTTCCTTTAAACCATTTAATGCAATGTTTAATGTTTAAGGATCAAAGCTTTTATCCTATCCTATAGCATAATTAAGTCCTAAGTTACTGCAATATAAGTAGCTTAACTGTGTGTTGGTTCCTAAACTTTTTGCATAATGGTTGAGGAGGGGGCATTCACTGAGTCTATTTAAAAATTAAGCTGCAAATAAGTTTTTCCTTTGTAGAGATGCTCCCTTACTCTAATTTTGTCATTTTTTCAGCCAAGGGCGTTAAGCTGCCAGTTCCCAATATCACTGACCTCGGTATCTGCCAAGGGCTCCCTTATCTTCCCAGGGCAGTTTCAGGATTTCACCCCAGTAGGGGGTGGTTAGGAGGTGACCCCTTTTATAGGGGTCCTGAGCCCCTTGAAACCAGAGTAATGTTCCTCCCACCCTCTCCCTTAAAACAGCTATGGAAACTACAGGCACCAAATATTTGTGAGGCCATGTTAGTGCCCTCAAGACCCCGACCATTTCCACCAAGCACCACTAATAGCTAATAAAGGCCATTTTAAGAGGTCTCCTGGCCTTCAAAGTAGAATTCTGGGGTCAGTTCTGAAACCAGAGCTGCCAATTATGGTGACCTGAACATTTTATTTTATTTTTCATCAGTAACCTCTCTTGAATTTTTGGAGTTTCCAGTAATAGCCTTTAACACAGCCTCTGAGAAGTTTCCTTCAGAAAGGTCTTTTAAAGTTTTCACCTTTCAATAAGTTCTCTACTGCGTTTTAACCGCCACTTAAAAAAACAAAAACAAAATCCTCAGAATCTGGAGGCTTATCAATGCACCTGCCACGTTAATCTCTGTATTCTTTTCATATACTCCATCTGATAGATAAAAGTGCACTATAATGGCTTGCCTAGAGTTTTTAAGATGTGGTCTGTGAATATATATTGGAAAATTGTGGGTTCGTAAGTAAATGCATAAAGCAGAGCTTTGTGTATTCTATAATCACAGTGCAGAATGCCTTTTGCTTTAAATGCATATTCATGTATCTTTGTGTACTAAGGAATACATGTTAGCCCATTTGAAAAGTAGGCAGTCTTCATATACACTGGCTACTTTCAGAATAAGCTTATCTTTTTAATGACACATAGCCCAAATTGTGAAAAAAGTAGGATGCTTGAATGTGCCAAGAGAAAATATAAAGCTAGCAAACTTAGAAAACAAAATAAAAAGCTAAACACATTGTACACACCAAAAAATTTTAAATAGCACGCTTTCCTCCATTCACGTTTCATAAATTTGAGTCAAATTCTTATTCTCCAAATTTCAATTTAAGAGGAAATTTTTAATCCAAGATTTAAATCTTTGAAGATATCTTTCTTATAAAAAACTTCAATGCAGCGTTTTTAAACTTGAGAATTTCTGTGGAAAACCTTTCTTTTCTATGGAAATACTATAGTACGCTTTCTTCCACCCCATCTCCTTGATTTTTATATGTGTAAAAAATAGACAAATGATGCTTCCATTTCAGTATCACATGAACAGCTATCACTTTTCTAAATTAAATGAGCAAGATTTAAGTTGGATATTTTTTAAAGAAATTCATTAGTAAACTTGTGGAAAAGATATGCAGTTGTTAGGGACCCAAATATTAGGCTATTTTCTTCAGTTTTGATACCAGTTGTACAATATAAATGATTTCCTGAGGAATAAACATTCTAGACCAGGGAATTCAGAATAGTAAAGCTTTCAGGTTACTCATGGTCTAGTCAAGATCTAGCTGAACATGAAAACGTTGTAATTTCCAAACGTTTCAGAAATCTTTCACTTTTATTTGCTAAGACCCAAATTTAGTATTTGATATTCAAAAGCAGGTTCTTAATCTTTTGAGGGGACCAAGGGCCCCTCTGAGAAGCTTATGAAAGCAATGAACTACCTTTCTCTCAAAGTCACATAGCCTACTTAGGAACATTTAAAATACTAATAGAATTTCGAGACCCTGAGACTGCCCGCCTCCACCCCACCCCCATCCCCTCAGGGCCTAAGGAACACAAGTCTGAGGCTGCTGTAAAGTTGGTTTGATAATGTGTTTTGAAATAAAGTAGTGATTAGGCCTCCACTGAAGATTCTTTTAAGATGGTACTTAACAATTTCAGACCTGGAATCATTTTCTTTTTTAATTGAAGTATAGTTGATTTACAATGTTGTGTTAATTTCTGCTGTACAGTAAAGTGATTCAGTTATATATATACTTTTTTAAAATATTCTTTTCCATTTTGGTTTATCATAGGATACTGAATATAGTGCTCTGTGCTATACAGTAGGACCTTGTTGTCTGGAATCCTTTTTATAACTTGAAAACTTTTAGTACCAGCTTTGAAAATCAAAACCACACTAATCTGAATGAAAAACAGGACGTCAACACTGAATTTTCAAGACAGTAAGATTTCTTTCCTTGGTGGTGTAAGGATGTATGTGTCCTATGATGAATTTTTGGCAAGGTACCAAATTATTTGCAATGGACAAGAAAATCCAAGAAGAAATGAATAGGGAATCCCTGTAATCATCCGTCTACCAAAACACTAGATTCTTTATTATTGTCACTCAGCTATGACATCTGTAGCATAGTGTTAGCAGTTAGATCACTGTCTAAAAATATATCTCTGTCAACACGACCAAGAACATTTGAAGATGGTGATAAATTAGCAAACTTACCATAGTACATAGTTGACAAAAAATTTTTAGTGGAAAGTTGGAGGAGCAGATGCTGGGGGGACAAATTCAAAAGTTATTTTTTTCTCCTTCGTAAATCAGTGAGATGTTCCCTCCTGTTTTGAGTGTTTTCCGGTCACCACTAGAGCAGCTTTGGACCACTGTCCATGGGACTGTGCCTCCACTCCCCCCATCCACATCACCTTCCTTCTTTAGGGAGCATGTGGGTTTCTTCACATTTACACCTTACTATTAGGTAAGCTTGCTGCACTATATGGAGTGTCCTCTGGGCCCTTGAAAAAGCAGGCAGACATCCTTAAAGGAATTTGAGGTTTTTTAAGATTTGATTCCAGGGGGTCATGACCTATAGTCAGACATCAAACTCTTACCTACATTTTCAAGCTGAAGAAAGCAGTGGAAATGTCCTAATTGGCTGGTGAAGAAAATAGAAAAGTCAGCTCTCCTCCCCACCCCACAACCCCAGAAGAGCTCTATTGAACCTTCCACAGTAGCAAAGGAAGAGACCACAGGTGGAAGTTCCCATATTGGGTGGAAAAGGGCCTAAGTCCGGTGTAAGTATCTATATTTGATGTCTTTTTGTCATAGAAGTGTATGACCTAAAGGAAATGTCCTGAGTTTCACATAGGAATCTGATCCACCCATCCCATCAGCTAGGAAATTAGTTTTAGTTATTTTTTGAGGAATAATGTGTTAAATCATTCTATGTGAGTAAAGTAAGCATTGAAAAGAAGACTTGAGGGACTTCCCTGGTGGTCCAGTGGTTAAGATTCCACCCTTCCAATGCAGGGGCCGCGTGGGTTTCATCCCTGGTTAGGAAACTAAGATCCCACATGCTGCACAGTGCGGCCAAAAATAAATAAAAAGAAAACAACAAAAAAAGAGAAAAGACTTGAGGAATGAATGGACACAGGACTGGGCTGAACGTCCTGCCAGCATCCTGCAGACCATTCTACCTGCCACTAGAAAATGTGAGCACTTCCTTCATTTACCACATGGATCATTAAGCCAGGATTGTTTTCCAAAATTGTATGAGGTGATTCATAGGAATGAAACAATACTAGGACAGCTTTGGGACTGATGATTGGAGACAGAGACTACAGAGTAAATTTTCCCCTTCCTCTGGGTTCTAGCAGTGTTCTCCCAGAATCTTTGGCCCCCTTGTTTTGGCTGGTTTTGATTTTCAAAGACATCACAGGGGGGGAAGCTACCTTTCTTCTACTGTATTGCCTTAGTGCTACTAGATTATGTTGCTGTTGAGGTTCTCTTGATTTTGTCCATCCTATAAAAGGGTATTGGGAGCTCCATAATGAAGTTTCAGTTACACTGTCTCAGAATATTCTTGACCATTGAATGCACTTCTAAAGATGTGGTACCCAGTGAAATAACTTCAGGAGGTTGTTAGCTGATCCGATTTGCTACAACTAACACAAGAGTGGGGAGAAAAGTGTAGAGGGCACCTAACAAAATGACAGGGGCTCTGGGAAAACAACCAAAGACAAAAGCATATCTTCTGAAGACCAAAAGTCCAACTTTAAGTACTTTCTGGCACAGCCTTCCTGAACTCCTGAGTTTAGAATAGGCTCCTAGAATAAAGCAGCCAAGTTTGAAAGATCAGTCAATGCAGAGGGACCTGCTCTTCATCTCTCAGGCTCTGAGCCTAACATCCCGTCCAGTCAGATCCCATCCAGTGTATGGGGAGATTTGAACAGAAAATGCCCATCAGTGTGTTTCGACATCTCACTGCTGTGAAATCCAGCATAAGAGGTATGTTGTGGTGCCACATATTTCTCAATCTGAGGCCTTTTTTGTCTTTTTGGTTTTGTTTTGTTTTGCTATTTGCATCCTATTCACAGTGTCAAAATGGATTTTTGTATCATGTCCGGTCTTTGTCCATTACAAACTGTAGGATCATGGTTAAGTCTTCCATGAATTCCCTGGTTCGGGATCTTGTACCTTAGCATTATTTTGAGTTTTTTCCTTATTATTATTTCTTTATTACAGTGTCACTACACTGTATTCAGGTGGGGAAACAAACATGTAGGTGCTTGAACATGCCCCACAGACATGGTCATAGCCCTGTAGTATTTGTGACTGTCATTATTGACACTGCAGAATTTACAGAGTGTTGTGCTCTCAGAGGACTTTAAAAATATGTATATGAAGCAATTAACTTTCTGGAGTTATCAAATCTTGCTGGGAAATTAACTTCCAAGAGCTCTGAATTGGATGGAATTCCATCTGGCTTCAGAGTACAATGAGCCTATATGAAATGGAGCTTTGAAATGTTTTCCTTGTGCAGAAATATGAACTAGAAAAAACAGTGCTGATCTAATGCTAAGTTTTCTGTGTACTGACTCAGTTACCAGAACTATAACGAAAACTGTATTTTAGTCTAACAAATGTATAGAATTTTTTTATGTAATAAATAAAATTTTATAGGAAAGAATGTCATTGTCTACTGTGTTGTAGCACTTTCCCATGCCCAGGGTGGTGATGAATAGTGTAGGGGAGGGAAAATAATTGTTCCCCTACCCTTCTGAGTTCTTAGCTGAGACTCTGTAATAGAAGACACATTAACAAGAGAAAAACACACAGAAGTTTATTAACATGTATACCTCAGGTATACATGTGAGATACCCAGGAAAAATGAGTAACTCCTCTAAGTGGCTTAGAATTCAAATTTAAATACCATCTTAATAGGGAAAGGGGAGAGAGGATGTAGGCCTCTTAGGGGAGAGTAAATGATTTTTAGGAAAGATGAATGGGCCCTTAGAGGAATAGCTGGGCGGCATGATAGCTTATGGCAAAGTGTGTCTGGGTGTGGTGTCGACTTCTAGGCTCTTCTCCTGTGATAAGAGTCAATCTCCCCTGGTTGATGAAACTCCTGAGAAGGGGATTTATGATATCTGAGTTCTTTTTGGAGAATCTGTCTAGTGAGATAAGGAGAGTTCAGAGAATACCTCACCCACATTTGCTGTTTTTCAAGTGCCTTCAGCTCACAGTAATACAACAAAGTGGCATTTTTTTGAGGCGGCATGTCCTGAACTCCTGCAGTCATATTTGGGGGTGGCGTATTCTGCTGTGCTGCAATCGAAACTGATTGTGGGCAACATCTTGTTTTCAGATTAGGTCAATATGCGGCAAGGGTGCCCTAGAATTGACCAGCTATTTCTTTCCAGCATCTCTCAGCATGTTCTAGGATCCCTGAAGTATGAAACATAAATGTACTAAATAAAACCTAATTTCCGAAGTACAAAGTTCATCCACTGCCCAGCCAGACTTCCTAGCTGGAGTCCGAGTCACTCTGTGAATACTAAGGTTGCAACTGAATTCAATCATCAGGCAGAGACGAAAAGCCTGTTAGATAACGTTTACCATGGAAATCACTCGTTGTGCTTGGTACAGTGCCCTGCACATAAATGGAAGCCTGGATCTGTGCTAAGTTGGTGAGTTGGTGAAACTGTGGCGTGCCATAATTTAAGCAGTAAATTATGGAAAAACCAAGCTTGTTGATTTTTCAACAAGCTTGAAAAGTTTGGAAAAATCAAGCTTATTTAAAACTAATCCTATTTTAAGTGATATTGGGGACTAAGAAAGGGGTGTTCTTAAGTGGAAGACCTTTTGCAATACCAATAAATCTCTCCCAATTTGTTTTTTAATTTTGGATTTTTCTTGAGAGGCTGCTGTACAGACTGCTTTTCATTAGCAAATGTGAGCAATGCCCAGATCGTAGCCCTAGTTATTTATCTATACCTGCTTGCCAAAAGAAGTTGTTAGAGAACATTTGTGAGGAGTCCTCAGACACTACAGGTGTTTGAGATACTAAAGAATGTTAACCAATCTGGACTGTTAATTCTTTTTGGCGGCGTGGTCCTGATGCCAACGTACACAATTTCTTGTTCCATAGACCACCTAGTGATGAAAGAGCCTGTGAAAAGCCTCACATCTCCTAAAAGGTACCCAGATATTCTTTTTCTCTTTGGCTATGAAAAGTATAATCTGTATTCAATCTCAAATTTTAGACGATAAAGAAAAATCCAGAGGGTCTCTTTTTTTTTTTTTTTTTGGTACGCGGGCCTCTCACTGCTGCGGCCCCTCCCCTTGCGGAGCACAGGCTTCGGACGCGCAGGCCCAGCGGCCATGGCTCACGGGCGCAGCCGCTCCGCCGCACGTGGGGTCCTTGCGGACCGGGGCACGAACCCGCGTCCCCTGCATCGGCAGGCCGACCCTCAACCACTGCGCCACCACGGAAGCCTCCCCAGGGTCTCTTTTAAGAGGCATACTGCTTGTGCACTTTAGGATAATATATAAGTTGTGGTTGAAATTTCAGCTTCAGATAGTGCTCAAAGCTCCTAGAGGTGTCGAAAGTTTCAGAAAGAAGCCAGCATCCTAATGAGGCCCTCTGGCCTCCTTTTTTTTTTTTTCTGGTAGGTGGGCCTCTCACTGCTGCGGCCCTTCCCCTTGCGGAGCACAGGCTTCGGACGCTCAGGCTCAGCAGCCATGGCTCACAGGCCCAGCCGCTCCGCGGCATGTGGGATCCTCCCAGACTGGGGCACGAACCCGTGTCCCCTGCATCGGCAGGCGGACTCTCAACCACTGCGCCACCAGGAAAGCCCTGGCCTCCTATTTTTGACCAGGTGTTGTGGAAGTAACCCACAAGGCCAGGCCTCTTCACATTATTGTCAATTTTTTTCAGTTGTTGCAAGTAGCAGTGAAGGTAAGGAATACTTCGTGCCTTTAATTTGATATTCTGCCTCCTTTACTGTCCAAATCCTGAGAAAAATAATTTTAGAAGATATACCTAGGTTACATACAGGAGTCCAGAAAAAGCAAAGCTAAGCTATTAGACCACTTCCTGGGCTTATCAGCAATTTCAGTAGAAGTCTTAGAGCTCTCTAGGTAGTTATAAGCTCTCTGGCCGGTTATGTCAGACCAGAGAGGCGACAGTAAGGAATTGCCTTCAAGGCAAAACAAAAGGGCTTTCTGTCAACCAAACTCATACTATAACCTCACACTTGGAGACAGGATATTAGGGGTTTGTGTTTGGTCTATTCTCTCTGCCAGAAGGGATTCTCCCAACTTATAACAAGAAACAATTTTAACACAAATTTTAAAAAAAAATTTTTTTTAAAGCAGGCATGTGAAAATTGAGAAAAGGAGATTAACTGTATAAGAAACCCTAGGCTGCACATAAAACTAAACTCCAAGTTTTCTGTGAGTCCCACGAAGAGGAAATCAAGAAAGGTGCATAGTTTTATTTATTATTTTAACATCTTTATTGGAGTATAATCGCTTTACAATGGTGTGTTAGTTTCTGTTTTATAACAAAGTGAATCAGCTATACATATACATATATCCCCATATCTCTTCCCTCTTGCGTCTCCCTCCCTCACACCCTCCCTATCCCACCCATCTAGGTGGTCACAAAGCACTGAGCTGATCTCCCTGTGCTATGCGGCTGCTTCCCACTAGCTATCTATTTTACATTTGGTAGTGTATATATGTCCATGGCACTCTCTCACTTTGTCCCAGCTTCCCCTTCCCCTTCCCCATGTCCTCAAGTCCATGCTCTAGTAGGTCTGCGTCTTTATTCCCGTCCTGCCCCTAGGTTCTTCATGACCTTTTTTTTTTTTTTAGATTCCATATATATGTGTTAGCATACAGTATTTCTTTTTCTCTTTCTGACTTACTTCACTCTGTATGACAGGCTCTAGGTCCATCCACCTTACTACAAATAACTCAATTTTGTTCTTTTTTAATGGCTGAGCAATATTCCATTGTATATATGTGCCACATCTTCTTTATCCATTCATCTGTTGATAGACACTTAGGTTTCTTCCATGTCCTGGCTATTGTAAACAGAGCTGCAATGAACATTATGGTACATGACTCTTTTTGAATTATGGTTTTCTCAGGGTATATGAGCAGTAGTGGGATTGCTGGGTCATATGGTAATTCTATTTTTAGTTTTTTCAGGAACCTCCCTACTGTTCTCCATAGTGGCTGTATCAGTTTACATTCCCACCAACAGTGCAAGAGGGTTCCCTTTTCTCCACACCCTCTCCAGCATTTATTGTTTCTAGATTTTTTGATGATGGCCATTCTGACTGGTGTGAGATGATATCTCATTGTAGTTTTGATTTGCATTTCTCTAATGATTAATGATGTTGAGCATTCTTTCATGTGTTTGTTGGCAATCTGTATATCTTCTTTGCAGAAATGTCTGTTTAGGTCTTCTGCCCATTTTTGGATTGGGTTGTTTATTTTTGGTACATAGTTTTAAATGCCCAATAAAAGGAAACGTTAAATAGGACTTCAGCAGGAGGAGCTGGGCAGGCATTAAAAACGTTGTAATCTTTAATGACTTGGAATAATGTCTACAATATAGTCAGTGAAAAGGGGGATAAAGCAGTATTTATAGCATGATCTCATTTATGTAAAAATCAATATCTTTATACATTTTTAAATGACTGAAGGTATAATACATGCTCTCTTAACCAAGTCTGTGGGCACTGGTAGCTGATCGGTTAATTGAAAAATTTGGTTAAGGAGGAGAATCTTTATAAATGAAATGTTTTTTAAAACTACAACAAGTAAATAATCATTGGCAAAACTTTGTCATAGGTATTCTATTTATGACTCTTTGAGTCCTCTGAAGTTGTGTATTGTCTTTTTTTTTTTTGGCAGCATTAAACATACCAATAATGTAACCACCAGAAAATGTAAAAATGTGAAATACTGGTTTCTTTAAATGGGTCAAGAATTTAGAGAAGCTAAATAATGAAGCAAACTGAGTATAGACTCCTAGATTTTTATTTCTTTCCAATGTTTATAATTCTCATGTACACATAATTTGAGTAATATTTTTAGTATCTTATCTTTATAGAGTCTTTCCAAAGCATTCAACTTACTTTTCTTAGAAATTACTCTCTTTATACTCATTGTTTTTATCAATATACATAACTTTTTTTTTTCTTGCGGTGCGCGGGCCTCTCACTGTTGTGGCCTCTCCCGTTGCGGAGCACAGGCTCTGGACGCGCAGGCTCAGCGGCCATGGCTCACGGGCCCAGCCGCTCCGCGGCACGTGGGATCTTCCCGGACCGGGGCACGAACCCATGTCCCCTGCATCGGCAGGCGGACTCTCAACCACTGTGCCACCAGGGAAGCCCAATGTACATAATATTTAAATAATCATACCATTTGAATAACCACTGCACCTGGCATAACATGTTGGAATAAGCACACCTGACTCTTGCTAAGCACAGTCCGCTGATGCTGAGAACAGTGCATAGGCTGCCCTCCGGGACCATTCAGCTTGCTATGGACATCAGCCAGCACATTCTACGGAGGACTAGAGGTGTCAGTTAATCTGGCAAGATGGTTAAGTGGAAGTCAGCTACCACTCTTGTTACATCAAAATGATAATTATAGTTATCTCTGGGACATGGCATTAGGGTAATTTAATTTTTTCTTTGCTTATCTATATGTTTAAAATACTCCTGTATTGTTCCTTTTTTTTTTGAAGTAAGCTCTATAGTTTTTTAACATGAAAAAATATAGTTAAGTTGAAAAGCAAATACCCAGGTAAGTATAATAAGATGACAGCAACTAAACCCGAGTGATAATAGGCCAATAGGGTAGAAGAGAAATTCCCCGAAACAAATTCTATTATTTATAAGAATTTAATAAGAGCTAAGGCTACACCTCAAAATGAATAAGAAAGGAAAGAATTCATTTAATAAACAGTGTTTAGGACAATTGGCTTTCAGTTTGAAAACAAATCTAAGTCAAATCCAAATGGAATAAGGAATTTTTTTTTTTTTAATTAGACAGAGGAAGGAGTGGGAAGGACTTAATAAATGTAGAAGAATTGGGGTGGGAGAGGGGGAAACATCAGGCTGGTGGAAGTTGGTGAGGTCCACGTCTCATACTCTGGAAACTGTTATGAGTGAGGCCCGTTTCATGCACGTTCACTAAGTGTGTCTACAGCAGTGTGCTAAGCGTGTCCACGTCCGATCAACAATCATTTCCTGAGACCTGCTCTGGTGAGTAGGATTTATATTCTGGGGACTCTGGTAACTTCACTCCCTGATCTGAAGTAGCTTACAGCCTAATGAGGGAGACAGACAGCAGTGAAGGTGCTTCAGGAGCACATAGGGAGGTGCTGGGTTATTAGGAGAAGCTGCCTGAGCTGTATCCTGAAAGGTGAGCGGGAATGAGCCAGATGATGAGAGGGCAGGAGGGAGGAAGGGAGAGGATTCTACCCAGAGGAATAGCACGGGCCATTAGCACGGGCCATCATATAGCGACACGAGGACACCTCAGTCATTTAGAAAATCCAAAGCCAAGAATGCATGGATGGGCAGCAAGAGGTGACTCCGGAGAGGATATGGGAGTTTTGCACGTTCAATCAGACCTAGAGCCTGTGGAGACTTGGGACAGAGGGGGAAGGGGGAAGGGGAAGATCCCAGTGGGAAATTTACAGACCTGGTGACTAATTAGATCTGGGGGGAAGGGAAGAGGAATCGCGGAGGTGTACGCTCAGTGTGGGGTATGCCATTTCTTCATTTAAAGATAGGGACTTGCTCCAGATGGTCAAGTTCATCCAGGCTCTGAGTCTCTAATTCACTGAATATTGGAAATGTTTACCTTTTCTCCTCAGTGCTGTCTGATGCAAAATCTCTGTAATGATAAGAAGGAGCCATTTGGAGAAGAGTTTGAGGGCCTGAAAATATTTCTCTGTGCCAACAAAATTTTTTTCCACTCCCTCATGAAGGAAATCTACCTAATTTCTGGTTTTCATTTAAGAGACCCCAACCTAACAATGGCTTGTACAGCTAAAGTCACTGCAGACAAACTCTTTCTCAATGGCTCTAACTCTGCTCTTCTGCATTGTCACCTTAACAATCTGTGTGCTTCTCTGCTAACAAGAAATACATACAATGTATTTTTAGCATATATATTTACATATTTATGCTCCACTTTTTTCCAAAAAGGCTTATGTACAGTAGGATTATTAAAATAAAAATAGAAAAGCAAAGACATAAACAGGAAGAAACAAATATGCTAGACTCTAGGACTAATATAGTTACAGGACAATGAAGCATTAAATACTTTGAGTGTCCTAGCAACCTAAAGAGAAAGAACAGTAAGATTTATGTAGAATGTTATCCTTTGATGGAAGAAGGTATATGCATTCTTCAAGTTACTGTGAAAACAAAAATAATCTGCGTATGGCTCTCGAACGGGGCTTGGGGAGCTGAGCTGGTAAAGTCCAAGCATATAACTTCCTGATTCTTTAACTGAATTTGTAACCTCATCCTTATGTAGATCCACCTCTGTTAGGACTTATAGGACATGTTCGTTAATATAAATAAAACAGAAAAGTAGTCTTTATTCCAAAGACATTTATGAAGTCTTATATTCACTAAGGATACAGAAATGAGAGACCTAGTCTTTGCCTTCCAAAACCTCATAGTCTGTTTAGGAAGGCAAAGGGGTAAGCAGATGATTGTATTCTAGTGTACCAGCTGCTCTGAGCGTTAACTCAGGAGTAACACAGAGACTGCCTGAAGGCAGGAGGGGCAGGGACACGGGGCTGTGGCAAAGAAGCCTTTTGGAAAAGGGAGGTAGTGTTCCCAGCGGAGGGAACGGCATGTGTGGGGAAATGATGTGTCTGTGACTCTAGGGTGTGGGGACATGAAACTGGAGAAGTCAGCGGGTATCAGACACTCTTGAAGTGGCTTTGGGCCATACTAAGGGACTTGATTTCATGCTGAAGAAAATGGGGACTCACTGTAGGACTTTTAGCAAGGGAGTGCTTTATGATATTTGCATTTTAGGAGGAAAAAAATCACCGTGACAGCAGTGGGGGAAACTTAACCCGATAAAGCGTGTTTACCAAAAACTCACAGCTAACATCATACTCAATAGTGAAAGACTGAAAGCTTTTCCCCCAAGATCAATAACAAGACAAGCATGCCTCTCTTGCCATTGCTATTCAGTATTGTACCGAGAGTTCTAGCCAGGATAATTAGGTAAGAAAAAGAAAGACACCCAAATCAGAAAGAAATAAAATCTCTCTCCTCAGATGACATTACCTTATAGGTAGAAAATCATAAACAATTCATACAGACACACACAAGTAGACTTAATAAACGATTTAAGCATTGTTGTGGGATACAAGATCCACACACAAAAATCAGTTTTATTTCTATGCACTAGCAATGAACAATCCAAAAAGGAAATGAAGAAAACAATTCCATTCACAAGGGCATCAAAAAGAATAAAGTACCAAGAAATAAATTCAACCAAGGAGGTACAAGACCTTTACATTGAAAGCTACAAAATACCATTGAAAGAAATGAGCGAAGACATAAGTAAATGAGAAGACACACATTCATGGATTGGAAGAGCAAATATTGTTAGAATGGTAATACTACCCAAAGTGATCTACAGATTCAGTGCAATCACTTTCAAAATCCTCATCGTCTTTTTTTTTGTAGAAATGGAAATGGTGATTCAAAAATTCATATGGAATTACAAGGAAGCCCATAGAGCCAAAACAATTGTGCAAAAGAAGAAAAAATTGGAGAGCTACCATTTCCTGACCTCAAAACTTACTAAAAAGTTATGGCAATCAAAACAATGGGATAATGACATACAGATAGATATCGAAATCAATATTAGAATAGAAAGAATTAAAAGGACAGAAATAAAAGTGTGTGTCTGTTGTCAACAGATTTTTCAACAAGGTTGCCAAGATTCTTTCAACGAGGAAAGAATAGTCTTTTCAATAAATGATGCTTGTACAACTTGATATCTACATGCAAAAAAAGACGTTGGACCCCTACCTCACATCATATACAAAAATTAACTAAAAATGGATCAAAGACCTAAATACAAGAGCTAAAACTATAAACTTCTTAGAAGAAAACATAGAGGTGAATCTTCATGACCTTGGATTTGGCAATAACTTCTCGGGTATGACACCAAAACACAAGCAACAAAAGAAAATTGGACTTCATCAAAATTAAAACATTTTTGCTTCAAAGGATACTATTTTTTAAAGTATGAGAAGTCAACCCACAGAATGGGAGAAAATATTTGTGAATCATATATCTGATAAGGGTCTAGTATCCAGAATATATAAAGAACTCTAACACTCAACAGCAAAAGATAAACAACCCAAAACCCTTGAACTCTCCTATATACAGCCCTCCATACTGCCATGATGTGTTTGCTGGGCTGCCACACTTGCTCTCCTGTCTTTTAGGTCATATCTCTCATTTTTCTTCAGCATAAGCCTGGTTCTGGGAGCTGATCCTGTTTATCCAAATTACAAAGGACAAGACTCTTAGGAGCTAAGCAGACCTGAGCAGGTATACTGGTGGAATAGTCATTAATTGAAGAACCAAGCCCAAGTCTTGCTAATTAATTTCAACCCAAAGGAGGTTCCAGTAGAGGAGGCCAACTCCAGATGTGAGTAAACAAAAAATCCCAAAACAACAGTTGCCAAAATAAGACAGAAATTTCCATCTCTCACACATTGCCCAAAGGCAATGCATTATAGTGATTAATTAGAGCATGAGCTCCAATTCAAGCACACTTGTATCCCTTATGAACTATATGACCTTGGGCTTCAGACTCTCTAGGCCTCTGTTTTCCCTATGTATAATATAGTATAATTATACATAATATATACTATATGTATATATATAGTATAATATGTATAATGTAGTATATGTATATATGTATAATATATATAATATATTATATGTATAATATAGTATAATTATACATAATTATACTATATATAATTATGTATGTATAATATAGTATATTATACATGTATGTATAATATAGTATAATATGTATATTATGTATGTATACATATATGTATATGTATAATATAGTATAATGTATAATATAGTATAATATATATATTATATGTATAATATAGTATAATTATACATAATATACTAATTATACTATATTATAGTATAATATAGTATAATTATACATAATATACTAATTATACTATAATATAGTATAATTATACATAATTATACTATATAATTATATAATATATATTATTAATAATAATATATAATTATTATTAATAATATAATAGTGCCCAACTTCCCCACAAGCATCTGAGCTCAAGGCATGCTCTGTATGAATTGACAGCAGGTTGTTTCAGTTCAGGGGAGTCATAACATAATAGTGCCCAACTTAGGGCTTCCCTGGTGGCGCAGTGGTTGAGAGTCCGCCTGCCGATGCAGGGGACGCGGGTTCGTGCCCCGGTCCGGGAGGATCCCACATGCCGCGGAGCGGCTGGGCCCGTGAGCCATGGCCGCTGAGCCTGCGCGTCCGGAGCCTGTGCTCCACAATGGGAGAGGCCACAACAGTGAGAGGCCCGTGTACCGCAAAAAAAAAAAAAAAAGAAAAAATAGTGCCCAACTTAACAATGCTTTTGTGATGATTAACTACATTATTACACATAAAATGCATAGGGCAGTGGCTGGCACATAGTAAATGCTCAATAAATATTATCTCCTATTATTGTTGGTGTTTTTTGCCTTTGTCTTGGATAGTTTAATGTTTTTACCACTGATGTGGATGAAGAATGGAAGGAGTGGCCAAGACTATAGGTTGTCTCCCAATATCTTTTTACTTAATCTTTGATGACAGCAGTCACCTGGTTTTTAAATGGATATATAGCCATCCTGAACAAAGACTGCATTTCCCAGCTCCCCCTTGCAGCTAAATTGTGACCATGTGACTCAGTTCTGGCCAGTGGCATGTAAGTGCAAATGACATGTAACTATCAGGAAATGTCTTTAAAAGGAAGGGCCATTACTCCTTCCTCAATTTCCTTTTCCCTGCCCTCTGGAATTCAGATGTGATGGCTAGAGGTTCAGCAGCCATTCTGGACAGCAAGGTGACCTTGACACTGGAAGACATGCGTGATGGAACAACGAGACAGAAGGTGCCTGCATCCCTGATACTTCGGCACATCATGTCAACTTGGCTAACAAGTTCCAGACTTTTGAATTAATTTCTGTCTTATGTTAGCAGCTATTATTTGGGGTTTTTTTTTTCATTACAGCTGAACACAATCCTAACTAATACCAAAGATAATCATATATTAAGGTGACTTAGAGCTAAAAATGCTAGATATATAGTCCATGGGGTAATCAGACAGAGCTCAGGAGCAGTGGACTAAACCTGATAGCATGGAGGATGGAGGTTAGCAGTGATAATGTAAAGTGCTTCCTTGGGTCCATAAAAGCAGCCTTGCAATGGCTAAATGAGGTTGATATGGCCTGGTGGGGTCTTCTGAATGGATGCCTTATAAAGGAGATGGTGGGGTGCCTGTCACAAGGTAAGTACTCAGTGATGTGTGCCCTCCTTGGCCCTACCCCTTCCCCACAAGCATCTGAGTTCAAGGCGTGCTCTGCATGAATTGACAGCAGGCTGTTTCAGTTCAGGGGATTTTAGGCTCTGTTAATAATAGTATGGTGTACAGCAGGAGGAAGGAGATGACTCTGCATTACTTTTTATAGGTCAGGCCGCACCTGGAATATAAACAAATGGGAGTGTTTTCAGAGACAAGCCTGGAAAAGACATCACTTGGAAAAGAGACATCTTGGGATGGGGAAAAGGAAAACAAATGATCATTGTGTGCAAACAGCTGAAGGGATGTTACAGAAAAAAAAAAAAAGTTTCTATAATCCTGTCCTAAGCCCCTAAAGGGTTCTAATGGTTAGAAAGACAGATTTCATCAGTCAGTTAGCATATTAGTCACCTGATACTACTCTCAGGCTGTGGCAGTGACTGCTAATCGCCCTACCCAAAATCTGTCCCAACCTTCTTCCTCGTGGATATAACCCAGATATTGTTCTGGTCACCAGCTAAAATACCCACTGTCCCATACTTCCTTGAAGTTTGAGGTGGCTGTGTGACAGAGTCGTGGCCAAGAAGGCCACGGCTTCTCTCACTTGAGCTGTCTTCTGGGTTTCCTGTTACATAAGAAGAATTAAGCCCTGCCTTGTTTAAGGCACTGAATCAGGTTTCTGGTCAATGCAGCCGAGATGCCATCCTAATCCAGGAACCCTGCTCTAAGAGGGGAAAGCCTTTCTTGTGGGAAAAAAAACCAAAAAACAAAACTGGCTTTTTCTGCTTATCAGACAGGATGTGAGGTAGAAAGTGCGAAAAACTGGAACAGTACCAAGATGGGCTGAGCTCCAGGGAGGCAGTGACCCTCTTGACCCACAGAGGAATAGAATGCATGCAGAGGCTGTAGGGCACTTCTGCAGCTGCGATGTTATAAAGCAGTATTGAGTGTAGAGTAAAAGGTCGGATTTAATGACCTTTAAAGTCCTTTCTAGAACAAAAACTTTTCTGATGGTCAGAAAGTTAAAAATAGGTGAACTGTTGCATAGTAAGTTTTGGTCACTGAACAGATGGTGTTTTTCAGCTGTAGCCTGAAAAACTATAGTGGGATATGCAACTTTCATTACAGTTTCTAAGAAGGCGCTCTCCCTCAACTCCCCCGGGGTAACCATATCATGGTGATTTAAAATTTCTAATGGAATTTTAGTTTATGTTTTATTTATAGTAATGTAATTTATCCCACTGTTTACTACCAGGATTTTTATTTATCTTGGACTTACAAAGTTAACATGGCAGTGAAACATACTCAGCAGCATTTTGATTTTCAGATACATGTGGATTTATTATTTTGGTCTGTGTTTTTAAAACCATGGATTTATTATTTTTGTCTGTGTTTGAAAGAATGAATCTTGGTAATAAGATTCCTTCCTAACTAAATCATTGGAATGTTGATATCCTGTAAAATAACCATTAGGGATCAATTTAGAGGCAGAATTTCTGTAAACATGGCAGTGTTCTGTACGCGAAAGGGGGGCTTTTTCCCCTATCATGGTGGAAGCCAGGTTCTTTGATGGGGGTGAACATAAGAAAGGATAGGCTAAGTCTTTACTGGATTCTATGATTGATCCCTTGATGGGGATCTCAAGCCTGAGAGAGGAAGATGAGCTGCGTGACTTTGTCAAGGTACCCAGTGGTGACTGGCCGGCTGTAAGGACTCAGTAGGTGTTTGACGAATGAGTGAACAAATGAGTCCCCTTCCAGCCTGTCTCTGAGTTGAGTCTATGTAGGTGCAGATCAGTGTTTCTCGAAGCGCATCACAATGGGAGGTTGGAGGGAGAAGAAGATGGTGCTTAAGATGAAAATCACCCCCGGGCCCCACTCCAGACCTACTGAATCAGAATCTCCACAGCTGCAGCTGAGGAATCTGCATTTTAGCATCCCCCCCCCCCCCCCCGCCACCGCCGCCCCCGAGTGATTCTCCTGTATAATACACTTTGAGAACTGCAGGTGTGTATACTGGCTGTTCCAGCTGAAGCTTCCACAGAGGGATAGGATCTTAGGAGGCAGCAGGAATTCCACCTGGAGCAGGATTTGGGTGATCAGCCTCAAGAAGGCAGCCATAACAAACGCGCTTGTCTCTGACGACACCTCCTGGTTGAGAGTAACAATTAGCAAAGGCTCAACCCCGCAAACTATTGATACACAGGTGTTTTCTCTTAAGGGGCCCAGATACTGAAGGTGCCGCATTTTAGTGTCTGAATTCTAACAGCGATGTTTAATATACCCAAAGCCCCAGGTATCTAGGGGATATGCGTTTATATTTGTATCTTCTTTTCACTAGCTTCAAGTAGAATTAATATATATTTGAATATTATTCTTCAATTATCTTACATGTTTCTTAAAACAAATATTCTTATTTCACATTTACTTGAAACATTACCAACTCTTGGATTTCCTCTGAAAGGATTTACTGAACTCTTTGGCTGGGGAACTTATTCTTTGTGGTTGTTTTAGAGGAAAAGTGAGAAGCCAGTTTTTATCTCTCATTGATGACTCCAGGCAAGATAAAAAAAAAAAAATTGTTTCATGATATCTTGGTTTTTTCTTTTTACTGAGCACCTACTTATGCCAGCCATCCTCTCAGAGAACTCGGGGCTCAGGGATGGAGAGGGTGCAGGCGTGGTCCCTACAGTGGAAGTGTGTGTGATGTGGAGAAGCAGTGAGACGAAGGGGCGGAGTCAAGGAAGAAGGTGAGATGTGGGAAAGATTCGTTCTTCCAGATCCTATGTGGACATTACCAGGTCCCAAGCTGGGACTGGTATGTGCTGAAACACAGAGGTGTGAAATGGCATTCGGGGTGAATGTCACAGGAAAGGGGTAACCTCCAAATAATTTGCCCTTATAAAGTGTGAGGCTGGAAGTCAGTGACAGGTAATGGGGCCAAGGAGTCAGGCCAAACCTCCCCCACTTGCCAAGGTTAGATTTCACCCTGTAGGTTGTGACTAACCACTGAAGAGCTTAAATTTAAGATGTGCTTTTTATCAGATTGTTTATTCCATTGGAATAGCAATACACAAAGCAGAGCACCTCCTTTTTATCCGATGGTCAACAAATTTAACTGAGTCCAAATTCCTGATTAAAGTTCCCTGGTGGTCCAGTGGTTAAGACTCCGCGCTCCCAGTGCAGGGGCCTGGGTTCAGTCCCTGGTCAGGGATTGAACTAGATCCCACATGCCACAACTAAGACCCAGTGCATCCAAATAAATAATTTTTTTTAAAAAATTGTATCTAGTAGTTGAGAATTTCATGCATATTCAACACACAAAAAAGCCCCCGCCCATTTGAAAAGACTTTTAGCATTCTGGTAATTAGATTTGGCTTGTGTACTATAACAGAGGTTTGGTGGGGGGCGGTTTTGGGTTTGTTTCTTTGTTTGTTTACTGTAGCGATTAGTCAGAGCAGGCTCTCCATGCCTTTTATTTTGGAGCTTCTGCACTGCCTCCTCTTCCTGTGCTAACAGGGCCACATACGCAGCAGTGCCCATCACACAGACCCCAGGAAACCCCCACAGGTGTCCTTAACAGGGCCAAAAGCTGAGCTCTGGTTTATATTCAGAGCCTGAGGCACGAAATAAACCAATTCATTATTTTGTGCACAATTTTTCACCTTGAACATATAATAAGTGATAATGGATATATTTGCATGTTGCTTTTGACAACAGGAGGAGGTGCTTACCGTGGGGCCCTGCTACACAATCAGGAAAGATGGACAAACACAATCTCTTTGTTTCTTCCGCCTCCCTTCCTCTTGGTCTTCAGCCATGCCATGCATAGCCTTACCCATTTGGCATAGTCTAGAGGAAAAAAGCATGGAATTTGAAATCCAAAGGACTTGAATTTGAATCTTGTCCTTCCCTGCCCCACCTCCCACCCCATTATGTGGGCAAGTCACTTAACTTTTCCTCTTTCTCTATCTGGCAAAGGGAGCTAATATCTTCTCTTGAGGATTGAGTGAGAAAAAATATGTATAGAATACCTGAGAGCAGTGCCCAACACACAGCAGGACCTTAGTAAATGTTAGCTTTCCCCCCTTTTTTTTCTATCCTTCCCTTGATACCAGTGAGTCATCAAAAGACCAGGAAGCACACAGCCTTCAGACTGCAACAGTGGTAAGTGACCATTAGTTCCTGCTGTTCTGTGCTGTTCTATGGAGTTTACCTCTGAAACGGGTTAATTAAATTAGAGACCTTTTCTTAGCTTACAGATTTTCTGTCCCAATCTCTCTATCTAGAGGTTAGGACTCGGCGCGTTCACTGCCATCGCCCGGGTTCATGGAACTGAGATCCCGCAAAGCTGCACGGGGTGGCCAAAATTAAAAACAAAAACAAAACAAAAAGATTTTGAGCTCTTTCAAGTATGGAGTCTGACGGTCATTAACCAGCCACCCACCCTCCTTGCAGTTCCAAGAGGAATCCAGTTCTGTCAATACTTGCTCACCACAGGACATGGACCACAACCCTGATATGATGCCCGAAGACAGGCTCTCCTGACCTGTGGGCGGGGCTGCCCCCATCTGCACAGATAAGCAGACTGGTGCCTGACTGGCCCGCCCCCAAATCAGGAGAGGGTCTCTTAGCCACTCATGCTGAAGGATGACTTTCCTATTGGTAGATATTACATAACAGACCAAGGTTTCTTACTCATCGGCCAAGTCAACAGCCTAAAGAACATTACCCTCAAAGATCTGGTCCAAAGGTAATCTTTGACTTAAAGGGACAGTATTTCAGGGACAGTTCCCATCGCGCATATTCTGTTCTGTTGTACTCATCTACTCTTAATGTCCTGGAAATGCCGAGAAATTGGCAAATTGTGAATAAACACAGTATGGCAGTGAACATGACAGTCAAAATAGAGCCAAGTGACAAAAGATTGAAAAGCTACCAAAGAAAAAGACTCACAAGCTGAAGAACCCTTGTGTTAGCATAGAAACTTTTGGTGAGAAACATGCTAGTTTGCACAGCTTTTGTACTTTGAATAGCGCTGGTATAAATGTATGTCCAAGGGTGGCTGCAAGACAGTGACTGATGTGGGGAGATAATGATGATGCTGAAACATTACCCTGCTTTATTTGTACTTGAAGAAGTTTTTAAATGTGATTTCTAAAAAAATTTTATTGAAGCATAGTTGATTTTTAATGTGTTAATTTCTGCTGTACAACAAAGCGACTCAGTTATACATATATATGTCCTTCATATTCTTTTCCATTATGGTTTATCACAGGATATCGAATATAGTTACTTGTGCTATACAGTAAGGCCTTGTTGTTTATCCATCCTATACATAATAGTTTGCATCTGTTAATCCCAACTCCCAGTCCTTCCCTTCCCTATCTCCTCTTCCCTTTGGCAACCACAAGTCTATTCTCTATGTCTGCGAGTCTGTTTCTGTTTCGTAGATATGTTCATTTGTGTCATATTTTAGATTCCAGTTATAAGTAATATCATATGGTATTTGTCTTTCTCTTTCTGACTTACTTCGTTTAGTATGATGATCTCTAGGTGCATCTATGTTGCTGCAAATGGCATTATTTCATTCTTCTTTATGGCTGAGTAGTATTCTATTGTATATATGTGCCACACTTCTTTATCCATTCCTCTGTCGATGGACATTTAGGTTGTTTCCATGGCTTGGCTATTGTAAATAGTGCTGCTCTGAATATTGGGGTGTGTGTACCTTTTTGAATTATAGTTTTGTCTGGGTATATGGTCAGGAGTGGAATTGCTGAATCATATGGCAACTCTATTTTTAGTTTTTTGACGAACCTCTACACTGTTTTCCATAATGGCTACACAAACTTACATTCCCACCAACCCTCTAACCCAAATAAGAGGGTTCTCTTTTCTCCACACCCTTTCCACCATTTATTATTTGTAGACTTTTTAATGATGGTCATTCTGATCGGTTTGAAGTGGTACCTCGTTGTAGTTTTGATTTGCATTTCTCTAATTATTAGTGATGTTGAGCATCTTTTCATGTGCCTGTTGGCCATCCGTATGACTTCTTTGGAGAAATGTCTGTTTAAGTCTTTTGTCCATTTTTCAATTGGGTTGTACTGGAAGGATTTTAAAGTATGTTCAAAGTAATTTTTTTTAACATCTTTTTTGGAGTATAATTGCTTTAGAGTGGTGTGTTAGTTTCTGCTTTATAACAAAGTGAATCAGTTATACATATACATATGTTCCCATATCTCTTCCCTCTTGCGTCTCCCTCCTTCACACCCTCCCTATCCCACCCCTCTAGGTGGTCACAAAGCACCGAGCTGAACTCCCTGTGCTATGCGGCTGCTCCGCACTAGCTATCTATTTTACGTTTGGTAGTGTATATATGTCCACGCCACTCTCTCACTTTGTCACAGCTTACCCTTCCCCCTCCCCATATCCTCAAGTCCATGCTCTAGTAGGTCTGTGTCTTTATTCTCGTCTTGCCTCTAGGTTCTTCATGACCTTTTTTTTTTCTTAGACTCCATATATATATGTTAGCATACGGTATTTCTTTTTCTCTTTCTGACTTACTTCACTCTGTCAGACTCTAGGTCCATCCAACTCACTACAAATAACTCAATTTCGTTTCTTTTTATGGCTGAGTAATATTCCACTGTGTATATGTACCACATCTTCTTTATCCATTCATCTGTGGATGGACACTTAGATTGCTTCCATGTCCTGCCTATTGTAAATAGAGCTGCAATGAACATTTTGCTACATGACTCTTTTTGAATTATGGTTTTCTCAGGGTATATGCCCAGTAGTGGGATGGCTGGGTCATATGGTAGTTCTATTTGTAGTTTTTTAAGAAGCCTCCATACTGTTCTCCATAGTGGCTGTATCAATTTACATTCCCACCAACAGTGCAACAGGGTTCCCTTTTGTCCACACCCTCTCCAGCATTTAGTATTTCTAGATTTTTTGATGATGGCCATTCTGACTGGTGTGAGATGATACCTCATTGTAGTTTTGATTTGCATTTCTCTAATGATTAATGATATTGAGCATTCTTTCATGTGTTTGTTGGCAATCTGTATATCTTCTTTGGAGAAATGTCTGTTTAGGCCTTCTGCCCATTTTTGGATTGGGTTGGTTTTTTTTTTGATATTGAGCTGCATGAGCTGCTTGTAAATTTTGGAGATTAATCCTTTGTCATTTGCTTCATTTGCAAATATTTTCTCCCATTCTGAGGGTTGTCTTTTCATCTTGTTTATGGTTTCCTTTGCTCTGCAAAAGCTTTTAAGTTTCATTAGGTCCTATTTGTTTATTTTTGTTTTTCATTTCTCTAGGAGGTGGATCAAAAAGGATCTTGCTGTGATTTATGTCAGAGTGTTCTGCCTATGTTTTCCTCTATGAGTTTGATAGTATCTGGCCTTACATTTAGGTCTTTAATCCATTTTGAGTTTATTTTTGTGTATGGTGTTAGGGAGTGTTCTAATTTCATACTTTTACATGTACCTGTCCAGTTTACCCAGCAGCACTTGTTGAAGAGGCTGTCTTTTCTCCACTGTATATTCTTGTCTCCTTTATCAATGATTAGGTGACCATACGTGCGTGGGTTTATCTCTGGGCTTTCTATACTGTTCCATTGATCTATGTTTCTGTCTTTGTGCCAGTACCATACTGTCTTGATTACTGTAGCTTTATAGTATACTCTGAAGTCAGGGAGCCTGATTTCTCCAGCTCCATTTTTCTTTCTCAAGATTGCTTTGGCTATTCGGGGTCTTTTGTGTTTCCATACAAATTGAGAAATTTTTTCTTCTAGTTCTGTGAAAAATGCCAGTGGTAGTTTGATAGGGATTGCATTAAATCTGTAGATTGCTTTGGGTAGTACAGTCATTTTCATAATGTTGATTCTTCCAATCCAAGAACATGGTATACCTCTCCATCTATTTATATCATCTTTAATTTCTTTCATCAGTGTCTTATAATTTTCTGCATACAGATCTTTTGTCTCCTTAGGTAGGTATATTCCTAAATATTTTATTCTTTTTGTTGCAATGGTAAATGGGAGTGTTTTCTTAAGTTCACTGTCAGATTTTTCATCATTAGTGTATAGGAATGCCAGAGATTTCTGTGCATTAATTTTGTATCCTGCTACTTTACCAAATTCATTGATTAGCTCTAGTAGTTTTCTGGTAGCATCTTTTGGATTCTCTATGTATAGTATCATGTCATCTGCAAACAGTGACAACTTTACTTCTTCTTTTCCAATTTGTATTCCTTTTATTTCTTTTTCTTCTCTGATTGCTGTGGCTAAAACTTCCAAAACTATGTTGAATATGAGTGGTGAGAGTGGGCAACCTTGTCTTGTTCCTGATCTTAGTGGAAATGCTTTCAGTTTTTCACCATTGAGGACGATGTTGGCTGTAGGTTTGTCATATATGGCCTTTATTATGTTGAGGAAAGTTCCCTCTATGCCTACTTTCTGCAGGGTTTTTATCATAAATGGGTGTTGAATTTTGTGAAAGCTTTCTCTGCATCTATTGAGATGATCATACAGTTTTTCTCCTTCAATTTGTTAATATGGTGTATCACATTGATTGATTTGCATATATTGAAGGATGCTTGCATTACTGGAATAAACCCCACTTGGTCATAGTGTATGATCCTTTTAATGTGCTGTTGGATTCTGTTTGCTAGTATTTTGTTGAGGATTTTTGCATCTATGTTCATCAGTGATATTGGCCTGTAGTTTTCTTTCTTTATGACATCTTTGTCTGGTTTTGGTGTCAGGGTGATGGTGTCCTCATAGAATGAGTTTGGGAGTGTTCCTCCCTCTGCTATATTTTGGAAGAGTTTGAGAAGGATAGGTGTTAGCTCTTCTCTAAATGTTTAATAGGATTCGCCTGTGAAGCCATCTGGTCCTGGGTTTTTGTTTGTTGGAAGATATTTAATCACAGTTTCAATTTCAGTGCTTGTGATTGGTCTGTTCATATTTTCTATTTCTTCCTGGTTCAGTCTTGGCAGGTTGTGCATTTCTAAGAATTTGTCCATTTCTTCCAGGTTGTCCATTTTATTGGCATAGAGTTGCTTGTAGTAATCTCTCATGATCCTTTGTATTTCTGCAGTGTCAGTTGTTACTTCTCCTTTTTTATTTCTAATTCTATTGATTTGAGTCTTCTCCCTTTTTTTCTTGATGAGTCTGGCTAATGGTTTATCAATTTTGTTTATCTTCTCAAAGAACCAGCTTTTAGTTTTGCTGATCTTTGCTATCATTTCTTTTTCATTTATTTCTGATCTGATCTTTATGATTACTTTCCTTCTACTAACTTTGGGATTTTTTTGTTCTTCTTTCTCTAATTGCTTTAGGTGCAAGGTTAGGTTGTTTATTTGAGATGTTTCCTGTTTCTTAAGGTAGGATTGTGTTACTATAAACTTCCCTCTTAGAACTGCTTTTGCTGCATCCCATAGGTTTTGGGTCGTCATGTCTCCATTGTCATTTGTTTCTAGGTATTTTTTGATTTCCTCTTTGATCTTCAGTGATCATTTGGTTATTAAGTAGTGTATTGTTTAGCCTCCATGTGTTTCTATTTTTTACAGATCTTTTCCTGTAATTGATATATAGTCTCATAGCATTTTGGTTAGAAAAGATACTTGATACGATTTCAATTTTCTTAAATTTACCAAGGCTTGATTTGTGACCCAAGATATGATCTATCCTGGAGAATGTTCCATGAGCACTTGAGAAGAATGTGTATTCTGTTGTTTTTGGATGGAATGTCCTATAAATATCAATTAAGTCCATCTTGTTTAATGTATCATTTAAAGCTTGTGTTTCCTTATTTATTTTCATTTTGGATGATCTGTCCATTGGTGAAAGTGGGGTGTTAATGTTCCCTGCTGTGATTGTGTTACTGTCGTTTTCCCCTTTTATGGCTGTTAGTATTTGCTTTATGTATTGAGGTGCTCCTATGTTGGGTGCATAAATATTTACAATTGTTATATCCTCTTCTTGGATTGATCCCTTGATCATTATGTAGTGTCCTTCTTTGTCTGTTTTAATAGTCTTTATTTTAAAGTCTATTTTGTCTGATATGAGAATTGCTACTCCAGCTTTCTTTTGATTTCCATTTGCATGGAATAGCTTTTTCCATCCCCTCACTTTCAGTCTGTATGTGTCCCTAGGTCTGAAGTGGGTCTCCTGTAGACAGCATATATACGGCTCTTGTTTTTGTATCCATTCAGCGAGTGTATGTCTTTTGGTGCATTTAATCCTTTTGCATTTAAGGTAATTATGGATATGTATGTTCCTACTCCCATTTTCTTAATTGTTTTGGGCTTGTTATTGTAGGTATTTTCCTTCTCTTGTGTTTCCTGCCTAGAGAAGTTCCTTTACCATTTTTTGTAAAGCTGGTTTGGTGGTGCTGAACTCTCTCAGCTTTTGCTTGTCTGTAAAGATTTTAATTTCTCCATCGAATCTGAATGAGATCCTTGCTGGGTAAAGTAATCTTGGTTGTAGGTTTTTCTCCTTCATCACTTTAAATATGTCCTGCCACTCCCTTCTGGCTTGCAGAGTCTCTGCTGAAAGATCAGCTGTTAACCTTATGGGGATTCCCTTGTGTGTTATTTGTTGTTTTTCCCTTGCTGCTTTTAATATGTTTTCTTTGTATTTAATTTTTGATAGTTTGATTAATGTGTGTCTTGGTGTGTTTCTCCTTGGATTTATCCTGTATGGGACTCTCTGTGCTTCCTGGACTTGATTAACTATTTCCTTTCCCATATTAGGGAAGTTTTCAACTATAATCTGTTCAAATATTTTCTCAGTCCCTTTCTTTTTCTTTTCTTCTTCTGGGACCCCTATAAATCGAATGTTGGTGCATTTAATGTTTCCCCAGAGGTCTCTGAGACTGTCCTCAATTCTTTTCAATCTTTTTTCTTTATCCTGCTCTGCAGTAGTTATTTCCATTATTTTATCTTCCAGGTCACTTATCCGTTCTTCTGCCTCAGTTATTCCGCTATTGATCCCTTCTAGAGAATTTTTAATTTCATTTATTGTGGTGTTCATCATTGTTTGTTTGCTCTTTAGTTCTTCTAGGTCCTTGTGAAACGTTTCTTGTATTTTCTCCATTCTATTTCCAAGATTTTGGATCATCTTTGCTATCACTATTCTGAATTCTTTTTCAGGTAGACTGCCTATTTCCTCTTCATTTATTAGGTCTGGTGGGTTTTTACCTTGCTCCTTCATCTTGTGTGTTTTTCTGTCTTTTCATTTTGCTTAACTTACTGTGTTTGGGGTCTGCTTTTCGCAGCCTGCAGGTTCGAAGTTCCCATTGTTTTTAGTGTCTGTCCCCAGTGGCTAAGGTTGGTTCAGTGGGTTGTGTAGGCTTCCTGTTGGAGGGGACTAGTGCCTGTGTTCTGGTGGATGAGGCCTGATCTTGTCTTTCTGGTGGGAGGGTCCACGTGTGGTGGTGTGTTTTGGGATGTCTGTGTCCTTATTATGATTTTAGGCAGCCTCTCTGCTAATGGATGGGGCTGTGTTCCTGTCTTGCTAGTTGTTTGGCATAGGGTGTCCAGCACTGTAGCTTGCTGGTCGTTGAGTGAAGCTAGGTCTTGGCGTTGAGATGGAGATCTCTGGGAGATTTTCGCCATTTGATATTACGTGGAGCTGGGAGGTCTCTTGTGGACCAATGTCCTGAACTTGGCTCTCCCACCTCAGAGGCACAGCACTGACTCCTGGCTGGAGCACCAAGAGCCTTTCATCCACATGGCTCAGAATAAAAGGGAGGAAAAAAAGGAAAGAAAGAGGGTAAAATAAAAGTTATTAAAATAAAAAATAATTATTATGAAAAAAAATTTTTAAGTAAAAACAAACAAAAAAAACGGACGGACAGAACCCTAGGACAAATGGTAAAAGCAAAGCTATACAGACAAAATCACACACAGAAGCATACACATACACACTCACAAAAAGAGAAAAATGGGAAAAAATAATATATCTTTGTTCCCAAAGTCCACCTCCTCAATTTGGGATGATTCGTTGTCTATTCAGGTATTCCACAGATGCAGGTACATCAAGTTGATTGTGGAGCTTTAATCCGCTGCTCCTGAGGCTGCTGGGAGAAATTTCTCTTTCTCTTCTTTGTTTGCACAGCTCCTGGGGTTCAGCTTTGGATTTGGCCCCGCCTCTGCGTATAGGTCGCCTGAGTGCGTTTGTTCTTCGCTCAGACAGGACGGGGTTAAAGGAGCAGCTGCTTCAGGGGCTCTGGCTCACTCAGGCTGCGGGGAGGGAGGGGTACAGAATGTGGGGCGAGCCTGCGACGGCAGAGGCCAGTGTGACGTTGCACCAGCCTGAGGTGCGCCGTGCGTTCTCCCGGGGAAGTTGTCCCTGGATCACAGGACCCTAGCAGTGGCGGGCTGCACAGGCCCCCAGGAGGGGAGGTGTGGATAGTGACCTGTGCTCGCATAGGCTTCTTGGTGGTGGCAGCAGCAGCCTTAGCGTCTCCTGCCCGTCTCTGGGGTGCACGCTGATATCCGCGGCTCGCGCCCATCTCTGGAACTCATTTAAGCTGCGCTTTGACTCCCCTCTCCTCGTGCACCAGGAAACAAAGAGGGAAGAAAAAGTCTCCTGTCTCTTCGGCAGCTCCAGAGTTTGCCCGGATCCCCTCCCGGCTAGGTGTGGCGCACGAGCCCCCTTCAGGCTGTGTTCACGCCGCCAACCCCAGTCCTCTCCCTGGGATCCGACCGAAGCCCGAGCCTCAGCTCCCAGTTCCCGCCCGTCCCGGAGGGTGAGCAGATGAGCCTCTCAGGCTGGTGAGTGCTGGTCAGCCCCGATCCTCTGTGCGGGAATCTCTCCGCTTTGCCCTCGGCACCCCTGTTGCTGCGCTCTCCTCCGTGGCTCCGAAGCTTCCCCCCTCCGCCACCTGCAGTCTCCGCCCGCGAAGGGGCTTCCTAGTGTGTGGAAACCTTTCCTCCTCCACAGCTCCCTGCCACTGATGCAGGTCCCCTCCCTATTCTTTGTCTCTGTTTTTTCTTTTTTCTTTTGCCCTACTCAGGTACGTGGGGAGTTTCTTACCTTTTGGGAGGTCTGAGGTCTTCTGCCAGCGTTCAGTAGGTGTTCTGTAGGAGTTGTTCCACATGTAGATGTATTTCTGATGTATTTGTGGGGAGGAAGGTGATCTCCACGTCTTACTCTTCCGCCATCTTGAAGCTCTTCCCAAAGTAATTTTTATTTTGCTTTTAATAAGCTCAAAGAGTAGGAAAGAAAATTGTATCTGCATTGTAGTTTTACAAAGGGAATATCAGCAAATACACAAGTCAGGAGAAAAAGCCTTTGGACAGGTGATCTGTCCCAATCTGGGATTTAGAAGACTTGAACATCCTATACTGCAGGAAGCTTCCTGATTGCTCTGGATCTCCTAACTTGCAGGTACAGTCAACTGCTAATTATTACTAGAAGTTAATTTAGTAATTCTTCTAACTGGTTCAGAATCCTCTTAGAAGGCATCGTGTTCCCATGCTGGCTGCCCTGATGGTTAGAGAGCAGGGTCTGCTGCCTTGAACCCTCCACACGCTCCCTGCTCTGTCTTCTGGAACAGCTGGTGCCTGTATTATTTGACAGGCTGTCTATCATTTTATCAGAGGTCTCTTTTGTCTGCCATTATTTAGGACAAATGCCGCCTTCACCAGAGCCCTTCCCATCCAGGATCCCCTGATCCTGGTGGAATATGCCCTGTTGCCTGCAGTACCTCCAACATTTTGGCATGATGAGAGGGGAGAGACTAAATGCCCTGTTTTACTCCTTGTTAGATTCTTAGGAAGAGGGAGGCAGTTAAAGCACTTGGTTAAATAAAAGTCATGGTTGTCTGTAACTTGTATTGTTTAAGAAATGTTGGCCTCCTATTGGGATTCAAAAATTAAAGTTATCACAACATTCTTTAATTTGTCCTGGAGACATGTGTGTACGGTGGCGTATGAGAGAGCGAATTAGAAAGACTCTTTCCTTCCCCTGAAGAGCACATATTCCTTTTTTAGACATCTCTTTCTTTTCTTCCAAAGTGAGGAAGTCTGCAAAATGCCAGAATGTTGAGTTGATTTTAATCAGTGCAATGTTTGAGTAGGATGGTCTAGATTGATCTGCTGTTGTATTGCTTCAGTATCCTACTGAGAAAAGAACTGCAAGAGCCCATTCAGAAAGACACAGATATATAGCATAATTTTGGTAAATAAAAAGTGTTCAGCAAATGTGGAATAAACTAATAAATATCTAGAGTTCCAAAGATTTAACCACATCATATATTTTTAAAAGGCAGTTGTTAATTCTTTTAAAACTCTATTTTTCATTATAAAACAATACCTGGAAATGGTTCCTCTGGCTTTCAAATAGATGGTCTTAGTAATAAAATGCATTAATATTTTATGACTCAGATGTGGTATGATGGTGTACACTGTTCCAGAAACAGCCACCACTTACTAAACACTAAACACTTTCACTAAGTGAAAGCTACTATGGGCTTTAGGTGCATTAGCTCCTTAAATGCTTACAAGAATCATGAGACTAGAATGTTGTTTCCATTTTAAAGATGTGAACACAGTGACTCAGAGACTTAGGTAGCTTACTAGAGGTCAAAGAGCCTCTAGCAAGTTACTTAAATAAGTAAGTGTTAGAACTCTGGATTACAGGGATTTTCTAATAGCCCATGTTTAAAAAGAGAACAGTGGTACTCATGATCAAGGCTTGTGTTAGGTTCACAATACTCCAGGAATCTCCTTTTAATTCCTTGGACACATAGGTACACTGCCATTATTTTCCAGCCTTTCAAGGGGCCTAAGTCGCCAATGACTGGTAATAAATATGGTGTTATGTGTGCTGAATGAAGTCTTTCACTAAGTGCCCGTTGAGAAAAGATATTGTTGTTGGGTTGGACACTCCTATCTGAATTACAGCAATAAGGAAGTCCACCGGTGCCTGTTTTAACACAAGGTCATAGTTAAATCTAGCGACTTAGGTGTTCAAACCAAGTAGTATGGGATATACTCTCAGATCAAGACATTGGGGGTTGGCCCTAGTGTGCACAAAGAGGCCTCATGCTGGGAACTCCTGCCCTGACCTCTGGTCTCCTCCATCCTTCTCTGTCAGCTCCCAGGAGACAGATCCCTGGCTAGGGCAACCCTGCCTCAAAGCCTGGAGAAGTGATGTGGCCATTGGCTAAAGTGTAAAATTTTTCATAATACTTTAAAAGCTCATTGGAAAATGATACCCTCTAAGTTACAGTTCTTTGGGGAAAAGCCTGGTCTCAGTGTCCTATTCGCAGTCTGCTCAAAGGTAAACATTTTTTCTTCCAAATTCTTAGAGTGGCATCACCAACCTAAATGAAGAAGGAATTTTAACTAATTTGGACTGCTATCCAGAGAGAAAAAATTTTGTGGGTGGGATATCCAAGTCATCCAATTCAAAACTCTAGCGTCTTCTATAGCTCTTCCTCTCCCAGTCACCTCACAGCCCCCAACCAGGAACAAAGCTAGATTTATCTCAGACCCTGTGTGGGATATAGTAGGTACTTGATAAAAGTTTAGTTATTGAATGGACAAAGGAAAAGTGGTAAGGAGAAAAGGAAAGAAAAAGAGGGAGCATACTGAGAACCTCAGTATTCAAAATAGACCCTAATATTAACAGTGTGAGGAAACAGTTCTTTTAGAACTTATTTGGCAATGTGTATTAAAAATCTAAAGAATGTGCACATCCTTTAACCCAAAAATTGAGTGTTTAGAAATTAAGGATGTGTGAAAAGATTTTGCCGTAAACCAGAGTACTGTTCCTAGTTATAAGATATCGCAACCAACCTAAATATCCAAATATAGAGAATCAGGTCAACGAATTACGTTACACCTACACCTGTTCTTCCCCGGTCTTTCTCCTCTCAGAAAATAGCACCACTGTTAAACCAGTTGCTCAAGCTGGAAACCTAGAATCATTTTAAAATTTCCCTCCTTCTCTTTCAACTTGTCATTCCGAGTCCTGCCGTTTTCTAAAATATACAGGGTATCGTCTTGTAGATGTAGTAACTTAAGCAGGTGATAGATGCCATCAAGCCTAAAAGCCAATATATAAGGAAGGTTGAATGCTTTCAAGGGTTTATTCACCACCAATAGAGGAAGATGTATCCTCTGCACATCGCTGGGAGATGACTAGGAAAACGAAAGAGCTATGAAAGGCATTGTTTAAGTAGCCAGGCAAGTGGGAGTTGATGACTCTACAAATATCATGGAAGATGAAATTAATTTGAGAGCCACGGAAAAGGAAGAATTAGAAAATAGTGATATAGGATTTTACATATAAAACATATATACTGTACTATACTTTATGGATAATTTAAGAGGTTTTTCAAAGTTAATTTTGACGGGATGGGATCAGCACCACCTTAAGATCCTGAGCATCAGGGTCCTCACCCTTGCCCTCTTCCCTCTGGACCCCTTCCACAGGGCAAGAAGTCAACCCAAAGCCCACTTCCTTCCCCTGAGACCACAAAGGACCCCAGAACTCCCTCCTCAAACAAGGCCTGCATGGCTCTCTTCTCCAGGTGGTTCCTCCTAAGGGTGGATCCTGGCTATGGCAGGTGGTGTGGTTGGAGCTTGGATTAGTGGGTTCAGGTATCCACAAGCAAGTGTTAGGGCAAGCGGTGGGGAGAGAATGGGAGAAGGGTCTTCTTTTGTCCTCTTGTCTCAGCCCTGAAAATGTTAGCAGCCACCCTGGATGCAATATTTACCGCTGACTCTTGGGACTGGATGGGATATTAATTTCAACTTCCAACTCCCCATGCCATTATATCTCCTATCCAACTATTACCTCTACACTACTCCAAGCCCCCAGCATCTCCTGTTTGGGTTCTTGCTGTACTCCCCTAACTAGTCTCCCATCTTCCACTGTTCCCCCGCAATCCATTCTTCAACACGGAACAGGCAGAGTGAGCTTTCTAAAATAGAAATCAGACCATGTGACTGCCACAGACTGAAAGTACAGTACCTACTCCCTGCCATGGCAGAGAAGCCCTCCAGCTGCATCTGTCCCAGCCTCATTAAGTGCGAGCCACAGTGAGCACCTTTCAGTTTCCAGTGCTTCCTAAGAATTTTTTTCCACCTCAGGACCTTCAAATATACTGCTCTCTCTGCTTAGAACTTTCTCAGTTATCACATGACAGATTCTTCGTCCTTCAAGTCCAATTTTTTTCCCTCAGGCAGACCTTCTGCAACCAACTTGTGTACCCCTATTTTTGCCTCCTAGTATCTATTATTTTCCTTCATGGCATTTCATCACAAGTCAGGCTTCTATATTTCTTTTTCTTGTTTATTTGTTTAATGCCTGTTTCCCTCTCATCAAATTGTAAGCACCGTGTTCATAATGTGTATATCAGAAGTTAGCACTGCATAGTACATCTATGCGATTAAGTAATCTATCAATATATAATGGAATACTATTTAGTCAACAAAAATAATGTTTTCTATGGGTATTACTGGCATAGAAAATTGCACATGATAGAATTTTAAATGAAAAAAAGGTCATATAGTAATATAATCCCGTTTTTGTTTTTATAAATGTTAATGTATGCTAATGTACGTTTACGTATATATTATATATGTGTGTGTGTGTGTGTTTAAAAACTCTGCAAGGTGTAACAGTGGTTATCTGGGTTGGAAAATTGTGACTGTAGTTTATTTTCTTAATTTTGCTTAACTTTTAAAATACTAATTGTGTATTACCTTCATAAGAACATATTTTAATTTTTATAAATAAATAAATACCCCATATCTACCTGTAAAGAAACCATCGCAGTAAACTGACATTTTACCTGGAAGCCGTCTAGATGTCCAGCATTAAGGGAATGTTGAAGCAGGTGTGGCACGTCCGTTCAACAAAATGCTAGGCAGCCATTAAAAATCATTGTGATGAATGTCACAGCATGGAAAATCCTAATTATATAATATTAACTTAGAAGTGAGTAGAAAATGGCATGAAATAATAGAAATAATTTTTAAATGATGTCATTGCTTTCAAGTGACAGAATTCTGATTTTTTGTTTGTTCGCCAAATGTCCTATAACATCACTTTCTACAGTTAACTTTTTTATTTTTAAAGGAAGTATGTGCTTGAACAATTTATGTATGATCTCACCTTGTTACATGTTATTTTCTTTTGTAAGAATATTTGTGTAATTTAGTCTTTCTATACCAACTATGTAAAAAAAAAAAAAGACTCAAATTTCCTCGGATGTGTAATGCATCACTAATTCCACAAGGTGGCAATGTCATAGTTATTAAGAAGCTTTAGAGAATTTGCTGGGGTTACGTCGTGCACTGCATTCTTCCTATTATTTTTCCTCATGTTTGATCTTGATTTACATTGACATTTACATTCCTTTAAGGTCCCAGGATTGTAATATCTTTTATGTTTTTTATTTTTAAATTAGAAATTAAATAACTCCCTTGGCCGGGAAATAATTCCTCTGCCTTCACTACTACTTTGCTTCCTAAATCTTTTCCATTTAAAAAAATAACAATCAAATAATATCAACTGCTATTTCCTGAAAGCATTTTTATGAGTGACTCATCGTGTTGGGTCTTTATATACATTTCCCCATTAACTTTTATTTTTTTAACATCTTTATTGGAGTATAATTGCTTTACAATGGTGTGTTAGTTTCTGCTTTATAACAAAGTGAATCAGTTATACATATACATATATCCCCATATCTCCTCCCTCTTGCGTCTCCCACCCATCCTCCCTATCCCACCCCTCTAGGTGGTCACAAAGCACCGAGCTGATCTCCCTGTGCTATGTGGCTGCTTCCCACTAGCTGTCTATTTTATATTTGGTAGTGTATATATGTCCATGCCACTCTCTCACTTCATCCCAGCTTACACTTCGCCTTCCCCGTGTCCTCAAGTCCATTCTCTACATCTGCATCTTTATTCCTGTCCTGCCCCTAGGTTCTTCAGAACCTTTCTTTTTCTTGATTCCATATATATGTGTTAGCATACGGTATTTGTTTTTCTCTTTGTGACTTACTTCATTCTGTATGACAGACTCTAGGTCCATCCACCTCACTGCAAATAACTCAATTTTGTTTCTTTTTATGACTAATATTCCATTGTATATATGTGCCACATCTTCTTTATCCATTCATCTGTCAGTGGACACTTAGGTTGCTTCTATGTCCTGGCTATTTGTAAATAGAGCTGCAATGAACATTGTGGTACATGACTCTTTTTGAATTATGGTTTTCTCAGGGTATATGCCCAGTAGTGGGATGGCTGGGTCGTATGGTAGTTCTATTTTTAGTTTTTTAAGGAACCTCCATACTGTTCTCCATAGTGGCTGTATCAATTTATATTCCCACCAACAGTGAAAGAGGGTTCCCTTTTCTCCACATCCTCTGCAACATTTATTGTTTATAGATATTTTGATGATGGCCATTCTGACTGGTGTGAGGTGATACCTCATTGTAGTTTTGATTTGCATTTCTCTAATGATTAATGATGTTGAGCATTCTTTCATGTGTTTGTTGGCAATCTGTATATCTTCTTTGGAGAAATCTCTATTTAGGTCTGCTGGCCATTTTTGGATTGGGTTGTTTTTTTGATATTGAGCTGCATGACCTGCTTGTATATTTGCAGATTAATCCTTTGTCACTTGCTTCATTTGCAAATATTTTCTCCCATTCTAAGGGTTGTCTTTTCATCTTGTTTATGGTTTCCTTTGCTCTGCAAAAGCTTTTAAGTTTCATTAGGTCCTATTTGTTTATTTTTGTTTTTATTTCCATTTCTCTAGGAGGTTGGTCAAAAAAGGATCTTGCTGTGATTTATGTCATAGAGTGTTCTGCCTATGTTTTCCTCTTAAGAGTTTGATAGTATCTGGCCTTATATTTGGGTCTTTTATCCATTTTGAGTTTATTTTTGTGTATGGTGTTAGGGAGTGTTCTAATTTCATTCTTTTACATGTGGCTGTCCGGTTTACCCAGCACTACTTATTGAAGAGACTGTCTTTTCTCCATTGTAAATTCTTGCCTCCTTTATGAAAAATAAGGTGACTATATGTCTGTGGGTTTATCTCTGGGCTTTCTATCTTGTTCCACTGATCTATATTTTTGTTTTTCTGCCAGTGCCATAGTGTCTTGATTACTGTAGCTTTGTAGTATGGTCGGAAGTCTGGGAGCCTGATTCCTCCAGCTTCATTTGTCTTTCTCAAGATTGCTTTGGCGATTCGGGGTCTTTTGTGTTTCCATACAAATTCTGAGATTTTTTTTGTTCTACTTCTGTGAAAAATGCCATTGGTAGTTTGATAGGGATTGCAGTGAATCTCTGGATTGCTTTGGGTAGTATAGGCATTTTCACAATGTTAATTCTTCCAATCCAAGAACATGGTATAAAACTGCATCTGTTTTTATCATCTTTAATTTCTTTCATCAGTGTCTTATAATTTTCTGCATATAGGTCTTTTGTCTCCTTAGGTAGCTTTATTCCTAGGTATTTTATTCTTTTTGTTGCAATGGTAAATGGGAGTGTTTCCTTAATTTCTCTTTCAGATTTTTCATCACTGGTGTATAGGAATGCAAGAGATTTCTGTGCATTAATTTTGTATACAGGTACTTTACCAAATTCATTGATTAGCTCTAGTAGTTTTCTGGTAGCATCTTTAGGATTCTCTATGTATAGTATCCTGTCATCTGCAAACAGTGACAGCTTTACTTCTTTTCCGATTTGGATTCCTTTCTTCTCTGATTGCTGTGGCTAAAACTTCCAAAACTATGTTGAATAATAGTGGTGAGAGTGGACAACCTTGTCTTGTTCCTGATCTTAGTAGAAATGGTTTCAGTTTTTCACCATTGAGAAGGATGTTGGCTGTGGGTTTGTCATATATGGCCTTTATTATGTTGAGGTAAGTTCCCTCTATGCCTACTTTCTGGAGGGTTTTTATCATAAATGGGTGTTGAATTGTGTAGAAAGCTTTTTCTGCATCTATTGAGATGATCATATGGCTTTTCTCCTTCAATTTGTTAATATGGTTTATCACATTAATTGATTTGCATATATTGAAGAATCCTTGCATTCCTGGGATAAACTCCACTTGATCATAGTGTATGATCCTTTTAATGTGCTGTTGGATTCTGTTTGCTAGTATTTTGTTGAGGATTTTTGCATCTATGTTCATCAGTGATATTGGACTGTAGTTTTCTTTCTTTATGACATCTTTGTCAGGGTGATGGTGGCCTCGTAGAATGAGTTGGGCAGTGTTCCTCCTTCTGCTATATTTTGGAAGAATTTGAGGATAGGTGTTAGCTCTTCTCTAAATGTTTGATAGAATTTGCCTGTGAAGCCATCTGGTCCTGGGCTTTTTTTGTTGGAAGATTTTTAATCACAGTCTCAATTTCAGTGCTTGTGATTGGTCTGTTTATATTTTCTATTTCTTCCTGGTTCAGTCTCGGCAGGTTGTGCATTTCTAACAATTTGTCCATTTCTTCCAGGTTGTCCATTTTATTGGCATATAGTTGCTTGTAGTAATCTCTCATGATCCTTTGTATTTCTGCAGTGTCAGTTGTTACTTCTCCTTTTTCATTTCAAATTCTATTGATATGAGTCTTCTATTGATACGTTTTTTCTTGATGAGTCTGGCTAATGGTTTGTCAATTTTGTTTATCTTCTCAAAGAATCAGCTTTTAGTTTTATTGGTCTTTGCTATTGTTTCCTTCATTTCTTTTTCTTTTATTTCTGATCTGATATTTATGATTTCTTTCCTTCTGGTAACTTTAGGGCTTTTCTGTTCTTCTTTCTCTAATTGCTTTAGATGTAAGGTTAGGTTGTTTATTTGCGATGTTTCTTGTTTCTTGAGGTAGGATTGTATTTGCTATAAACTTCCCTCTTAGAACTGCTTCTGCTGCATCCCATAGGTTTTGGGTCGTCATGTTTTCATTGTCGTTTCTTTCTAGGTATTTTTTGATTTCCTCTTTGATTTCTTCAGGTATCTTCAGTTATTAAGTTCTTCAGTTTTTAAGTTCTGCAGTTATTAAGTAGTATATGGTTTAGCTTCCATGTGTTTGTATTTTTTACAGATTTTTTCCTGTAATTGATATCTAGTCTTATAGCATTGTGGTCAGAAAAGATACTTGATAAAATTTCAATTTTCTTAAATTTACCAAGGCTTGATTTGTGACCCAAGATATGATCTATCCTGGAGAATGTTCCATGAGCACTTGAGAAGGAAGTGTATTCTTTTGTTTTATGGATGGAGTGTTCTATCAATATCAATTAAGTCCATCTCGTTTAATGTATCATTTAAAACTTGTGTTTCCTCTTTTATTTTCATTTTGGATGATTTGTCCATTGGTGAAAGTGGAGTGTTAAAGTCCCCTACTATGATTGTGTTACTGTCAATTTCCCCTTTTATGGCTGTTAGCATTTGCCTTATATATTGAGGTGCTCCTATGTTTGGTGCATAAATATTTACAATTGTTATATCTTCTTCTTGGATCGATCCCTTGATCATTATGTAGTGTCCTCTTTGTCTCTTGTAATAGTCTTTATTTTGAAGTCTATTTTATCTGATATGAGAATTGCTACTCCAGCTTTCTTTTTGTTTCCATTTGCATGGAATATCTTTTTCCATCCCCTCATTTTCAGTCTGTATGTGTCCCTAGGTCTGAAGTGGGTCTCTTGTAGATGGCATGTATACAGGTCTTGTTTTTGTATCCATTCAGCCTGTCAATGTCTTTTGGTTGGAGTATTTAATCCATTTACATTTAAGGTAGTTATCGATATGTATGTTCCTATTACCATTTTCTAAATTGCTTTGGGTTTGTTATTGTAGGTATTTTCCTTCTCCTGTGTTTCCTGCCTAGAGAAGTTCCTTTAGCATTTGTTGTAAAGCTGTTTTGGTGATGCTGAATTCTCTTAGCTGTTGCTTGTCTGTAAAGGTTTTAATTTCTCCATCGAATCTGAATGAGATACTTGCTGGATAGAGTAATCTTGGGTGTAGTTTCTTCCCTTTCATCACTTTAAATATGTCCTGCCACTCCCTTCTGGCTTGCAGAGTTTCTGCTGAAAGATCAGCTGTTAACCTTATGGGGATTCTCTTGTATGTTTTTTTTTTTCCCTTGCTGCTTGTAATATGTTTTCTTTGTATTTAATTTTTCATAGTTTGATTAATATGTGTCTTCGCATATTTTCTCCTTGGATTTATCCTGTATGGGACTCTCTGTGCTTCCTGGACTTGACTGACTCTTTCCTTTCCCATATTAGGGAAGTTTTCAACTATAATCTCTTCAAATATTTTCTCAGTCCCTTTCTTTTTCTCTTCTTCTTCTGGGACCCCTATAATTCGAATGTTGGTGCATTTAATATTTTCCCAGAGGTCTCTGAGACTGTCTTCAATTCTTTCCATTCTTTTTTCTTTATTCTGCTCTGCAGTAGTTATTTCCACTATTTTATCTTCCAGGTCACTTATCCGTTCTTCTGCCTCAGTTATTCTGCTATTGATTCCTTGTAGAGAATTTTTAATTTCATTTATTGTGTTGTTCACCATTGTTTGTTTGCTCTTTAGTTCTTCTAGGTCCTTGTGAAACGTTTCTTGTATTTTCTCCATTCTATTTCCAAGGTTTTGGATCATCTTTGCTATCACTATTCTGAATTCTTTTTCAGGTAGACTGCCTATTTCCTCTTCATTTGTTTGGTCTGGTGGGTGCTTACCTTGCTCATTCATCTGCCTTGTGTTTCTCTGTCTTCTCATTTTGCTTACCTTATTGTGTTTGGAATCTCCTTTTCACAGGCTGCAGGTTTGTGGTTCCTGTTCTTTTTGGTGTCTGTCCCCAGTGGCTCTAGGCATGCAGGCTTCAGTAGTTGTGCCTCTCAGGCTCAGTAGTTGTGGCTTACAGGCTCTGGAGCACAGGCTCAGTAGTTGTGGTGCATGGGCTTAGTTGCTCCGCGGCAATGAGGAATCTTCCTGGACCAGGGATCGAACCCATGTCCCCTGTATTGGCAGCCAGATTCTTAACCACTGTGCCACCAGGGAAGTCCCTAAATTTTTAGATTACTTATAACCCTTTTACTGTAGAGATACATTTGTCACACTGCTGATTATTTCCTTAGAATAGACTTCTGGAAATAATAGTACTAGATCAAGAGGTGAGGGTACTTTTTTATGAAGGTTGATACATTTTGCCAAATCACTCTCTAGAAAGATTCTACCACTTTGCATTTGTACTAAAGTATATGAATGTCCCTGTCTTCCCATACCTGGTGGATACTCATGACATTATTCTCATTCACCTTTGATCAACGTAAAGCAAAAGATGACAGTCCTTGGTTGTTTTCATTTGCCTTTCTTTATTAGCAAATTAAATATTTTGCATTTATTTATCGACCCTTTTATTTCCTCTTCTGTAAATTCTCTATTCATGTCCTTTGCCAATTTTGCTACTGAGATACTACTTTTCTTACTGTTGGATAAAAGATTTTTATATATTAGGACTTTTTCAGTTACATTTATGGAAAATATTTTTCCTTCTGTATAATTTGTCTTTTAATATTGTTAGTGATATTTTTACCTGTAAATGATTTAAATTTCATGATAAACAAATTGATAACTAATTTTGTGTTATTTTCTCCTATATTTTTTTCTGTTAAAAGTCTTTTTTTAACCCCCTAAATCAGTAAAATACTTATCTATCTTTTCAATTTTTTTCTTCTTAAAAATAAGGTAAAATTTATGTTCTATTTTTAACAGTTTTATGTCTTTATCTTTTATATATCTTAATAGCTGTAAATAATTTTAAGATATTATATGAAGTGAGGACCGTGGATGGGCTCCAAATGGTGGAGTAGAAGGATGTGCATTCACTCCCTCTTGCGAGAGTACAGGAATCATAACTAACTGCTGAACAATCATAGACAGGAAGACACTGGAACTCAAAAAAGATACCCCACAACCAAAGACAAAGGAGAAGCCTCAGTGAGATTGTAGGAGGGGCGCAATTACAATAAAATCAAATCCCATAGCCGCTGGGTGGGTGACTCACAAACTGGAGAACAACTATACCACAGAAGTCCACCCACTGGAGTGAAGGTTCTGAGCCCCACATCAGGCTTCCCAACCTGGAGGTCCAGCAACAGGAGGAGGAATTCCCAGAGAATCAGACTTTGAAAGCTAGTGGGCTTTGACTGCAGGACTTTGACAGGACTGGAGGAAACAGAGACTCCACTCTTGGAGGGCACACACAAAGTAGTGCGCACATCAGGACCCAGGGGGAAAGAGCAGAGACCCAACAGGAGACTGAACCAGACCTACCTGCTGGTGTTAGAGGGTCTCCTGCAGAGGTGGGGGGGTGGATGTGGCTCACCATGGGGACAAGGACACTGACAGCAGAAGTTCTGGGAAGTACTCCTTGGCATGAGACCTCCCTAAGTCTGCCATTAGCCCCACCAAAATGCCTGGAGCCTCCAGTACTGGGTTGCCTCAGGCCAAACAACCAACAGGGAGGAAATCCACCCCCACACATCAGCAGAAAAGTGGATTAAAGTTTTACTGAGCTCTGTCTACCAGAGCAACACCCAGCTCTACCTACCACCAGTCCCTCCCAGCAGGAAGCTTGCACAAGCCTCTTAGATAGACTCATCCACCAGAGGGCAGACAGCAGAAGCAACTACAATCCTGCAACTTGAGGAATGAAAACCACATTCACAGAAAGATAAACAAAATGAAAATGCAGAGAATTATGTACCACATGAAGGAGCATGATAAAACCCCAGAAAAACAACTAAATGAAGTGGAGATAAACAATCTTCCAAAAAAGAATTCAGAATAATGATAGTGAAGATGATCCAAGACCTCAGAAAAACAATGGAGGCAAAGATTGAGAAGATGCAAGAAATGCTTAACAAAGACCTAGAAGAATTAAAGAACAAACACCTAGAAGAATTAAAGAACAAACAAACAGAGATGAACAAAACAATAATTGAAATGAAAAATACAATAGGAGGAATCAATAGCAGAATAACTGAGGCAGAAGAATGGATAAGTGACCTGGAAGGCAGAATGGTGGAATTCACTGCCACAGAACACAATAAAGAAAAAAGAATGAAAAGAAATGAAGACAGCCTAAGAGACCTCTGGGACAACATGAAACACACCAACATTCGCATTATAGGGGTCCCAGAGGAGAAGAGAGAGAGAAAAGACCCAAGAAAATACTTGAAGAGATTATAGTTGAAAACTTCTCTAACATGGGAAAGGAAATAGCCACCCAAGCCCAAGAAGTGAAGAAAGTCCCAGGCAGGATAAACCCAAGGAGAAACACACCGAGACATATAGTAATCAAGTTGACAAAAATTAAAGACAAAGAAAAATTATTAAAACAACAAGGCAAAAACAACAAATAATATACAAGGGAACTCCCATAAGGTAAACAGCTGATTTTTCAGCAGAAACGCTGTAAGCCAGAAGGGAGCGGCAGGATATATTTAAAGGGATGAAAGGGAAGAATCTATAACCAAGATTACTCTGCCCAGCAAGGATCTCATTCAGATTTGATGGAGAAATCAAAAGCTTTACACAAGCAAAAGCTAAGAGAATTCAGCACCACCAAACCAGCTCTACAAAAAATGCTAAAGGAAATTCACTAAATGGGAAACACAAGAGAAGAAAAGGACTTACAAAAATAAACCCAAAACAATTAAGAAAATGGTAATAGGAGCATACATATCGATAATTACCTTAAATGTGAATGGATTAAATGCTCCAACCAAAAGACACAGGCTCGCTGAATGGATACAAAAACAAGACCCATATGTATGCTGTCTACAAGAGACCCACTTCAGACCTAGGGACACATACAGACTGAAAGTGAGGGGACGGAAACAGATATTCCATGAAAATGGAAATCAAAAGAAAGCTGGAGTAGCAATACTCATATCAGATAAAATAGGCTTTAAAATAAAGAATGTTACAAGAGACAAGGAAGGATACTACGTAATGATCAAGGGATCACTCCAAGAAGAAGATATAACAATTGTAAATATTTATGCACCCAACATAGGAGCACCTCAATACATAAGGCAAATGCTAACAGCCATAAAAGGGGAAATCGACAGTAACACAATCATAGTAGGGGACTTTAACACCCCACTTTCACCAATGGACAGATCATCCAAAATGAAAATAAATAAGGAAATACAAGTTTTAAATGATACATTAAATGAGGTGGACTTAATTGATATTTATAGAACATTCCATCCATAAAACAAAAGAATACACTTCCTTCTCAAGTGCTCATGGAACATTCTCCAGGGTAGATCATATATTTGGTCACAAATCAAGCCTTGGTAAATTTAAGAAAATTGAAATTTTATCAAGTATCAGTGATAGTTTTACTTCTTCTTTCCAATTTGTATTCCTTTTATTTCTTTTCTTCTCTGCCATGGCTAGGACTTCCAAAACTATGTTGAATAATAGTGGCGAGAGTGGACATCCTTGTCTTGTTCCTGATCTTAGAGGGAATGCTTTCAGTTTTTCACCGTTGAGAATGATTGCTGTGGGTTTGTCATATATGGCCTTTAATATGTTCAGGTAGGTTCCCTCTATGTCTACTTTCTGGAGAGTTTTTATCATAAATGGGTGTTGAATTTTGTCAAAAGCTTTTCCTGCATCTATTGAGATGATCGTATGGTTTTTATTCTTCAGTTTGTTAATATGGTGTATCACATTGATTGATTTGTGTATATTGAAGAATCCTTGCATCCCCTGGATAAACCCCACTTGATCATGGTGTATGATCCTTTTAATGTGCTGTTGGATTCTGTTTGCTAGTATTTTGTTGAGGATTTTTGCATCTATATTCATCAGTGATAGTGGTCTATAATTTTCTTTTTTTGTAGTATCTTTGTCTGGTTTTGGTATCAGGGTGATGGTGGCCTCATAGAATGAATTTGGGAGTGTTCCTTCCTCTGCAGTTTTTTTGGAAGAGTTTGAGAAGGATGGGTGTTAGCTCTTCTCTAAACGTTTGCTAGAATTCACCTGTGAAGCCATCTGGTCCTGGACTTTTGTTTGTTGGAAATTTTTAATCATTTTTCTGTATAATACTTTTTATCCTTTGACATAAAATCTCTTATCAACTGTTTACCATCTGCCAAAAAGGCCTCTGCAATTTTAACTAGAAGACTATTAGGTATATAAATTAATTTGGAGAAAATAATTTTTAAAATAATTCTTCCCATGCAGAACTTTTTGATTTTATCTCAATTTTGTTTAAATCTTCTTTTGTGTCTCTTTATGTGTCTGTGTTTGTGTGCTTTAACCACAGTTCTTATCATGTGAGCGTAAATAATTTCTTACTAAGGTTTTTTATAGTTCTTTTCTCCTTTTTTATTGAGATATAATTTACATATCATAAAATTTACCATTTTAGTGTACTATTCATGGTTTCAGCATAGTCCCAAAGCTGTGCAACCATGTCTATGATCTAACTCCAGAACATTTTTCTCATCCACAAAAGAAACCCCGTGCCTTTTAGCAGTCAATACCTCTTCCCCTCACTCAGCACCAGGCAACCACCAAGCTACTTTTTTTCTCTATGGATTTGCCTGTTCTGGATATTTCATGTAAATGGACTCATACAATATGTAGACCCTTCTGTCTGGCTACTTTCACTTAGCATAATGTTTTAGAGGTTTAACCAAGTTGTAGCACATACCAGTACTTGACTCCTTTTTATGACTGAATAACATTCCGTTGTATAGCATACCACATATTGTTTATTCATTCATCAGTTGATGGATGGTTAGGTTGTTCTCACCTTGTAACTCTTATGAATAATGCTGCTATGAACCTTTGTGTACGAGTTTTTGTGTGGATATATGTTTTCAATTATCTTAGGTATATACCTTGGAATGGAATTGCTAGGTCACGTGGTAACTGTGTTTAACTTTTTGAGGAACTGCCAAACCATACTACACAGCAGCTGCACCATTTTACATTCCCGGCAGCTATGTACGAAAGTTCCAGTTTCTCCGTCTTTGCCAATATGTGTTATTTTCCATCTTTTTGATTGTAGCCATCCTAGTGGGTGTGAAGTGGTATCTCATTTTGGTTTTGCTTTGCATTTTCCTAATGACTAATGATTTTAAGCACCTTTCCATATATTTATCGGCTGTTTGTATATGTTCTTAAGAGAAATGTCTATTCAGGTGCTTTGCCCATTTTTTAATTGGTTAGTTTGTCTTTTTGTTGTTGAGCATAAAATTTCTTTCCATACTGTGGATACCAGATCCTTATCAGATATCTGATTTGCAAATATTTTCCTCCCACTCTGTGGGTTGTTTTCTTCTCTTTCTTATAGTGTCCTTTAAAGCATAAAAGTGTTTAATTTTGATGAAGTCCAATTATGTATTTTTTCTTTGGTTGCTTGTTCTTTTCTTGTCATATATAAGAAACCATTACCTAGGTTGTAAAGATTTAGTGTCTTTTCCTTCTGAGAATTTTATAGTTTTAGCTTATATATTTAGATCTTTCATCTATTTTTAGTTAATTTTGTGCACGGTGTAGGGTATGTGTTCAACTTTCTTCTTTTGTATGTGGGTATCCAGTTGTCCCGTCACTCTTTGTTGAAAGACGATTCTTTCCCCATGAAATGGTCTTGGCAGTCTTATCAAGGCCAAAATTAATTGACTATGGATGTATGGGTTTCCTGCTGGACTTGCAGTTCTATTCCATTGGAATTCATGTCTCTGCTGAGTTTTCGATGAATACCGGAGTGAAATGAATACATTTTGTTCTCTAACAAGTACCTGGAGTATAGTTGAACACTGGCCCATGCTTCTTACCTGTTGCCTGGCGTGGGTAAGAGACTGACATCACCTCTAAGAATGAGGGTCATAAGAGGGACACGCACCTGAAAAGACGGTGGAACTCTAGTCTGCTTAGAGACAAACTGACAAATTAGGCCCGAATTCCAGCCCATATAGTGTGGTTAAAAGATTTGAAACCTTGTCAATTTTAGGCAAATATAACTCCATACACTCATCTCAGCATCCTCAAATTCATCTGGTAAATATTTATTGAGCCCCTCCTCTGTACCATGCATGATAAAGCAGCTTTGATTTGAGGCCTTTTATTTCTGGCCTACCTCTAACATAAACTATTTGCAAAGTTACCAAAAACAGTACGTTGACTGTATGAGATTATCATTTTTTGGTCAAAAACAGTTGAATGGTGGCTCTAGTTTGTGAACCATTGATTATAGCTCTTCTCTTTGTCAATAATTAGCTAGTAGGCCAACTGCAGTATCTGTTCAGGCCACTCCTTGTTAAAGGTAATAAAATCTTATTGTTTGTGTATAATAAAATACTTGTCTTTTGGTTCCACTTTGTTGAAGATGGGGGCACAGGAATATTCAGGATTGCATAAAACATCCAAAATGATATCAGATTATTAACAAGTGATGTATAAAGAAAAGGGCAGAGACAATGATTCCCTGGGCCTGGAAGCTTTGTCCGTCTGTCTTTAGAGATCAAAGCTTTGTTGCAGTATGGTCTGCTAGAACAACCAAAGACTGACCCCTCTCTTCCTCTTTGCTGTTGCCAGAGATCCTGTAGTAGCATAATATAGTTTGTGTCTGGTAATGTTTAATCTTGATGACAGCTGGAACAAGAATCATCATCCCGAACCCTGGAGCAAAGATGGTTTTCTGCTTAGCATAAGTTTTATTACAGTAATTAAAGTGAACTCAGAAAGATGGACCAGACTTTTAAATGAAATCATTCCTTTTTAAGTTGTTTAAAATTGAGCCTTCCATTGGACATTATAAAAATCAAAAACTTCTGTTTGTCAAAAGACAGCATTAAAAGAGAAAAGGTAAACCACAGACTGGAAAAATATTTGCAAAACGCACTTAAAAATGGACTCACCTAAAATGTATAAAGAACTTCTGCAAATCAGTAAGATAAAGACAGGTAACCCAAATGGGTAAAAGACTTGAATAGGCACATCACAAAAGAGGATAGTCCAATGTCCAACGAGCATATAAAATGATACTTAACATCTTTAGTTATTGGGGACTTGCAGATTAAAACCACAATGGGATACGACTACCCACCCACCAGAATGGCTAAAATTCAAGGTATTGACTCGGTTGTGGAGCAATTGGAACTCTCGTACACTGCTTGTGGGAAAATAAATTAGTACAAGCACACTGGAAACTTGTTTGGCTGTAGGATTAAAGCTAAAAATAGGGCTTCCCTGGTGGCGCAGTGGTTGGGAGTCCACCTGCCGATGCAGGGGACACAGGTTCGTGCCCTGGTCTGGGAAGATCCCACATGCCGTGGAGCGGCTGGGCCCGTGAGCTGTGGCCGCTGAGCATGCGCATCCAGAGCCTGTGCTCCGCAATGGGAGAGGGCACAACAGTGAGAGGCCCACGTACCGCAAAAAAAAAAAAAAAAAAAAAAAAAAAAAAAAGCTAAAAATAAATATATGTCCTAAGATATGGCAAGTCCACTCCTGGTTATGTACCCGACAGAAATGCATGCACATGTGCACCAAAAGATGAGTTCAATGATATTCATGGAAGGATTATTTCTAAGAGCCTCAAACTGGAAACACCTCAAGTTTCCACAACAGTTGAATGGATTAATAGATTGTGGTATATTCATATGATGGCAAACTACACAGAAACGAAAAATAATGAACTACAGCTAACTTGAAACAATATGAATAAATCTCACAGATATAATGTTGAGCAGAAAGCTAGACACAAAAGAATACACACAGTGTGATTTAATGGTTAAATCAAGATTAAGAACAGGCAAAATTAATCTATGGTAAAAGATATCAGAATAGTGGTTACTTTAGAGAGTGTTTTGACTGGAAGGGGTCATGAGGGAGTCTTCTTGGGTGCTGGAAATAGCCTATATGTCAATCTAGATGGTGTTACATGGATACATACATGTGTAAAAATTCATTAGTCATGTAAGATTTGTGCACTTTATTGTATTTAAGTTATAATTAAATTTTTAAAGGTATGCTAAAAAAATTAATTTTTCCAGACACCATCCTCTATTCTGTGAAGTCAGACCCCTTTTCATCCCCAGCAGACAACTAGGAGGGAATCTCTGAAGAGGGTAAAACAGGACGTAGGGTGGCATCAGAAGCAGGGAACCATAGTAAAATTAGGGGGTTAAGTGGAAGTCTACATACTGAAAGTAGAGGACCTGAGGCCTCCTTCCCCCTCTGAGCTCCCAGAAATCTAGCAACCAGGCCTTCACCCACCAAGCATGAGATTGGAAGATTATTCTCTGGGGAATCTGACTAGGCCAAGGGAAAATACCTAAAGATGTTGACACCCAGAGTTCTCCAACTAAATGGCCCAGCGAGATGACCCTGTAGTAGAGCTCTTGAATTCCAAAATCTACCCAAAAATAAAAAGCTTCCGATTAGTTTTTAGTGCCCCATTCTTTTTTTTTTAAATTGAAGTATAGTTGATTTACAATGTTGTGTTAGTTTCTGGTGTACAGCAAGGTGATTCAGTTATATATATATAGTATATTCTTTTTCAGATTCTTTTCCATTATAGATTATTACAAGATATTGAATATAGTTAGTGCCCCATTCTTAAATAAGAATTACCAGACCCCTGAGGCAAGTCTCTACCATGAAAGACAGAGACCAAAACAAAGAGAAAACAACAACAACAAAATGACTTGGAGGAAACAGACTGTAAGATGCAAGAACACTTTTTAAAAAATTACTAAATTAAGGTACATGATAGAGAAGACTGTATTCATTAAAAAGTTTGGTTATTTAAAAGAGGAAGATTCAGGGAAAAGAGGTTGGGGGAGGAACAGAGGGCGGGAGAGAGGGAGAGAAAGAGAGAAGGGAAGGGGAGAAACATTATGTATAGAAAAAGGATCAAGAATCAGAACAACATTGGCTTTCTCAAGAGAGCACTGAGAGCTAATAGAAAATGAAAAGACAATTTCAAAATTCAGAGGGAAAATGATTTCCACTGTAGAACTCTATAATCTATACAAACTATGAAATAAATGTGAGGGTAGAATAAAAACATTTCAAATACACAAGGGATTTACATGGAATCATACCAATCATCATCAAAGAAAACTGATCACTCTATGTTGTCTACATACAAAAGAGAAAATCATCATAATAAACTGTTTTTATTTCATGGAGGTAGAGTGAGAAAAATTAACAAGTCAAAAGAAGGCCTGATGAAATTTGAAAAATAATAATAATATATGAGTAAAAATTTGAAACCATTTGAATTTACTTTTTATTCAACAAATATGTACTGAGTGTCTACTTTTTGCCAGCATTGTTTTAAACACTGAGGGTACAGAGGTGATGAAAACAGAAGTCTTTGCCCTCATAGAGCACATTAGGGAAATGTTTAAATAATAATTATACATCTGCTTAATGAAATGTTATGTAACCATTGAAAAATTACATGAATACCAGAAACACAGGAAATGTGTACAAAATAATGCAAGGTGAAAGGAACACATGCCGTGGATGAAGACAAAAGGGAAGTAATAAACCTGAAAACAGGTATGTGAGGATGGCAGAATTACAAATTAATTTTTCTTTTTTCAAAATTCCCTTTAATTTTATATTGGGTTTTTTAACAGACAAGGGAAACATCAAAAATTTTTTTAATAAAAGTGATAAAAATCCTATGTTGCCTATTTAAAATTCTATGCCAAGTATTTCATTTGGAAAGCATTGTTGTTACTTTTCAAATATTTTTGTTATCTGAAATCTTTATAGCTATTAGCCCTTAGCAGGATGCTAAAGGATATTGTACTTAAATTCAGGTTCCATCTAAGAAATTTTTCTAGGAAGTGGTATTATCTCTCTTCCTTAAGAGAGAGAATGGGAAATTACCCACTCCTGATGGGAAAAACATGGCCACTTGGTTAAATGTTATCATGAAAGTTTTCTTTCTACTCCAGCTATGCAGAGAAAGATGAGGGTGTTGGAAAGAATGCAGATCAAATTGGTGTCTAGAAAGAGCCATTAAACATTGTCTGTTAATTAGCTCCATGAGCTAATGAGCTCTGTGAGTGGGGTAGGTAGACTCCCTATAACTGATGAGAGAAAAGTCTCTGCCTGTTTAAGGGCAGTTGATACTATAGTTTTCCATACGGGACACTAGTATTCCTGGCCCATGTGGGAATAATACAGTGGTGATGTTTCTGAGGTACTTTCCACAGGTGGTAGTGAAAGCCCATTTTACCACCATGTGTTTGTGTCAAACAAGAGATTTCAGGAATCTCCATGTGAGTTACTGTGTAGAGAATTCCTTTATATTGTATAGGAAGCAAAGCTTTCTTGGACTAGCTAATTTGATGTAGTCTTGGACATGAAATCTGAGAAGACTGTTCTGGGTTCCCAAGGGATCTGACACAAAGAGAAAACTCAGGATAAACGTTCTAATCACGCCTGGAGATGAGTTAGATGCTGTGAGTTTTTTCATGTTCAAAGGTAGTAGGAAAGATATTGCATCAAAGTGTCATATAAAATCTTATTCAGTTAGACTATACACTTTGTTTACATTTGGCTTTTAAAATAATATTCTAAAATTTAAAAATAGGAGGAAAGCTAACTGTAATGTGGTCTCCTGGATGGAATCATGGAATAGAAAAGGACATTAGGGGAAATTAATGACATAAGAATAAAGTATGGGGTTTAGTTAATAACTATGTACCAGTGTGGCTTCATTAATTGTGATAAATGTACCATAGTGATGTAAGATGTTAAAAATAGGGGAAACTGGGTGTGGAGAATATGGAAACTCTTTATCTTTGCAACTTCTCTGTAAACCTGAATCTATTCTAAAATTTAAGTTTATTTAAATTAAAAAATATATAGGAGGAAAGAACTATTATCTCAATCTCAGACAAATCACAATTTTGGCATAAGCCTAGTGCTCAGGCCACGTGACTGCAGCTAAGCATCAACCACTATCGGGTATCAGTTGAATCCCAGGTTCTGTTATTTTCAGCGACAGGGAAAAAAGTTGAAACTGCAAACCAAGATACATAAAAATCAGAAAATATGGAACTGGTAAGACAGCAAAGTTTAGATTTGGGTTGTGGAAAATAGGAAGCCATTGTAATTTCCTGAGTGAGGAGGTGATGTAGTGAGAGTGACAGTTGAGGGATTTATTCTATGAGCAGTTTGCAAAATGGGTTGAAGTTGGGGAGAAGTTGAGGCAGGGGGATCAGCAAAGAGGCGACAACTGGAATGGTAAACAAAAATCTTAAGACTAAAGCCCTAAAATGGAGCTTATGGCAAAGGTTTCAAGCAATGTTATTCTTAGTGCCACATACAACCTGTTTTAGGCACCTGGGGACAAGCAGAGCCTACTGTGGAGACAGCTGTATCAGACGATCTTAGTTTGCCTGTTTCCATTAGATATTTGAGTCATAGAACCACTTTCCTTGTTCCAGGTCCAGGCTCTCCTGGTGTCTTGTCAAGACTGTACCTTGTCACCTCTGCTTGTCCTATAGCAGCCCAGTGCTTGTTTGATAGTCAAACTTGAGTCAATGCTTCTTTTTATTTTTAACCCATCCTAATGGGTTTTTTTAAAACTTATCTGGAAATGATTTCAAACTTACAGAAAAGCTGCAAGAATAAGAATGGTACACTGGGGCTTCCCTGGTGGTGCAGTGGTTGAGAGTCCGCCTGCCGATGCAGGGCACATGGGTTTGTGCCCCGGTCTGGGAAGATCCCACATGCCCTGGAGTGGCTGGGCCCGTGAGCCATGGCTGCTGAGCCTGCACGTCCGGAGCCTGTGCTCCGCAACGGGAGAGGCCACAACAGTGAGAGGCCCGCGTACCGCAAAAAAAAAAAAAAAAAAAAAAAAGAATGATACACTGAACACCATAGACTCTTGTTACACCTATTGTTAAACATTTCTCCCTCTCTCTCTCTCTGTCTCTCTCTCTCTCTATATACATATATATATGTACGCACATCTAATATTTTTTAACTACTTGAGAACAATTTGCATACAGCATGGCCCTTTACTCCTAACTACTTCATTGTCTATTTCCTAAGAATTAGGATATTCTGTTCCTTGAATTGAACTGAACTACGGGAACACCCGTCATCCTGGTCTGACCTCTCCCACCGCTCAGTCATGGGAATGAAAAATCCGAAGTTTTATTTGAATTTTGGGTTTGGGTCTTTGACTGTACCACAGAATCAGATTTTTCAGATTAGTTTTGAATTTGATTCATTATGTGTTTGACTCAGTTGTTCAGCTATTCTGAAAACATCTTTGTGAATGAGTAATACTGATACCAAATAATGGCAAACACTAACCTAGTATTCATTACAAAGTGTCAGGCACTGTTCTAAGCACTGTCTACTTAGTAATGCATTTAATCCTCACAAAAACCTTAAAGGAACTTACCGTGATTATCTTCATTTTACAATGGGGAAATGTAGGCATAGAAGTTGAATAACTTGCCCAGAAATGAACAACTGATAAGGAGGCAAAATCAGGATGAACCCAGGTTCTCAGATCTTTCTTGTCTGTTAACCCGTGTATGTGTGTGTGTGTGTGTGTGTGTGTGTGTGTGTGTGTGTGTGTGTTTAGCCTTCTTACATTTCACAGTGTCTTCTCTAAAGATGATCCCACACTATTTCTTGTTATTGATTGCTTCTCATTGTGTCGTGTTCCCCTAGGAGAGATGCATTCATTTTCTTGTTGTGTTTATTTTTCAGTTGAGGGGAAGGTGACTGGTCCCATGAGCCCGGGAGAATGAACTCAGAGGAGGCTGTTTACACGAGGTTCTCCCGCTCACCAGCTGTTGAGAGTCTGTGGATGAAGAGCAGGATCTTATTACTCCAATGGAAGCCTGGGACCATGTTCCCAACCACCAGCCCACCAAGAGGATTTGGTACAGTGGGGCTGCCTAATAAATGATTCATCAGAAGCATTTGATACAAATGTGTCTGGCAGTAGCCTCTTCAAATTTATGTTGCTTTCGTATCTAGCCTTGCGTGTGTTTAATGATCCCACTGCCTCTCACTCCAGTGCCAGTACTGACCTGAAGGCTGGATCCACAATGGAATTCTCTTCGTGCAGGCTGGGTCTGTCCTGTTTGACAGCTATTTATAGAGCCCGTGTGGGTTAGTAACTATTTACTGAATGCCAGTTCCATGCCAATTGTTAGGCTGGGTGCTTTACAAACATTTAATCCTCACAAAAACCCTGTGAGGTTGAACCTATTATCTCCATTTTGCCCATGAGCAAATGGAGGCTCAGAGAGGTTGTGCGCTGTGTATAAGGTCATACAGTTGGCAGAGTCAGGGCTCAAATTGAGATGAAATCCAAAGCCCCCCCACTTTAACACGCTGCTTTGCCCATCACTGCTCCAGAGATCGCTAGCCCACCATATCATCGCTGGCATTCCTCTCATAAATAGAGGTGGGGATGGCAGTGTATGTGATGGGAAGTGTCTGAAAGGGAGGGTCAGGGAGCTTTAGAGGCACTGAAAAATCACAGAATTATTCTCTAAGAAAAATAACACAATGCTTTTTTAGATCAGAAGTTGATAAACTGTGGCCTATGGGTCAAATCAGCCCCCAACCTCTTTCTGTAAGTTAAGTTTTACGGGAGCACAGCCACACCCAGTCCTTTATGTACTGCCTAAGGCTGCTTCCTCTCCACAATGGCAGAGTTGCTTAGCTGTGACAGAGGCCATATGGCTCTCAAAGCCTAAAATATTGACTCTCTGGGCCTTTCTAGAAAAAGTTTGCTGACACCTGTTTTAGATGACTTAGGAAGAGAACCAATAGTTTTTATTAAGGCCAATTAATTATTTTTTTCATTTGACTGAGAAAACGACTTAAAGATTCGTACTGCTAAGGCCGTCACTGGTGGTGGTGGAGTGGGGCACGGGGGTGGGGCTGTAGGGATCCAACCAGCGGAGGTTAAGGGACAGGGAGGAGAAGGGGGAAGTCTGGGCCTCTGGGTCCCCACTCAGCTCCTCCTCCCAGACGCATCCCACTCATGTCCTTCCGATTTCCCCTGCCAAATCAAGTCTCCTAAAATAACTGCTCATAAACTTGTAAGTGGCTTCCCACTTACAAAATGCTCAAATTCCAACACCCCAGCTGGGAATATAGAGACCAAAACAATCTGACCCCTATGAATCTCTCTCTCCACCCGTCTTATTCTTTTTTTTAATCACGAGGAAGTCACGCCAAGTTTGGGTTTATATTTCAAAGCCAATGTACTTGTCTTTGATTCACTTTTATGTAAGCAGAAAAGTAAACATATAATAGTTGTAGGCGATAATAGGAAACCAGGCTGAGCTTTCTCATATATGATGTATTGATTCTTCACCTAAGCTAAAAGTTATATAAACAGGGACTTCCCTGGCGGTCCAGTAGTTAAGACTCCGTGTTTCCACTGCAGGGGACCCAGGTTCGATCCCTGGTGGGGGAACTAGGATCCCATATGCCCAGCAGCGCAACAAAAACAAAAAGTTATAAACAAAAGAGAAGTTTATAAATGTTTCAGTTACCAGAAGTCACTCTCCAATTGTGTTTAGAAAAAAACTATTCCAGCTAAGGTTTTTGTTTTGTTTTTAAATTGTATTATCATAAGCTCTCTCCCACGTTGCTGTGTATTTTTCATAAAGATAATTTTTCATGGCTGAGAATATTTCATCTCCTATATGTTCCAGAATTTTCCTAATACTGCCCGGGTATTTGGACATTAAAGGTTGCTCTTTTCATTTGTTTCAACTCCTATCTCTATTGCCTCTAGTTATTCTTCTCCTTCTTTTTCACCTTTGCTCAGACTGTTTTCTTGGCTTGGGAAGGATCCTGTTGTCCTTTCCCGTCTGCTTAAGTCCTGTCACCTTCCCCCTTCAATCTCTGATTGCTAGGAGAGAGTTCAGATTGACCTTTAGAATGACGGATTTCAAGAGACTTCCCTAGAAGGTGCTGACATGGTACCATCTGAACTTGACTGCAATGGCACTGCAGTATCAAAGGGCTCAGAAACCATTATTTCCTGGTGCTGTACTCAAGAATGGTTTATTTTAGAAAAGAATAATAGCGGACACATACTATGTACTTTCCATATGTCAGGCATTATCGTAAGCACTGTATATACATTGTCATTTATCTTCCCGACAACCCTTTCAAGTGGGTCCTGTTAATACTCTCATTGTACAAATGAGAATATTGAGGTACAGAGAGGTTAAGAAATCACCCAAGGCCACACCACTGATAAGTGGGAGACTTGGCATTTGAATTCAGACAGTCTGGTGTCAGAGTCCTGGAGCTTAGCCAGTGAAATAGAACTCACAACGGCCCTTCCTCTCCCTAGTCTCAACCACGCAGCCTCAATCGGGCCCATACCATCTTCAGAGTATATGCAGAGGGCCTCAGAGGGGCTGCTGAGCAATGTTCTTACTAGGAACAGTGAGCCTGTTCCTCTGTGTTGGAGAGACCTGGCTGGGGGCCAGCATCCTTTCACACAGAGGAGCTCAAGAGGCAGATGAATTTGCTGTGTCCTTGGTCATTCTCTGAACATGATGAATCCAGGGGCATTTCCAGAGCCAAGGTAGGATGTGATGGAAACACCTGTGTCTTCCAGACCTCACTTATCTCAGTGTCCCAGGGACCTAGCATAAAAGCAGGCCATCATTCATGGAGAAGGGACTGTGACATAGTAACATCATAATGGCTACAGTTTAGTTAACTGCCCCTCTCATGCTCTCTCCCAGGAAAAGTGGGACCTCTTGTGATGGATCTTATGAGAGTGAGGGTGGGGAGAAGAGATTCAGAGTGCATTCCAAAGGTGAGTACAATTGCAAAGCTGAGTCAGAAAGGGAATGCATAGTAACTGGCCTCTAGTTTGAAGAATGAGAGAACTTCAGGGTTTGGAAAGATGTTAAAGGTTATCTCTGCCAGTTATTTTCCAGTGCCTGATCCCCTTAAAACAGCTCTGACAAGGAAATGCCCAGCCCTCTGTTTGGATACCTCCACTGATGGGGACCTTCCAACCAAACAAAAATCCATCCCAGCTCGGTACGGTTCTCTTAGAAAATTGGACTTTTTGTTGAGTGGAAATCTATCTTCCTGTAGCTTCCACCAAATCAGGTCTAATTCTTATCTGGGGGAGGCTAGAGGACAAGCCAGATTCCTCCTCCACACAACAGCCCTAGAGAGATTTGAAGCCTAAATGACTGTGTCCTCCCTGAGTTTTTCCTCTCCAGGCTAAATACTCACAGGTGCTTTAATTGTGTCTCTTCTCACATGGTTTCCAGGCCCTTTGTCAGATTTGTGTCCACTGACTGCTTCCCGCTTTGCTTAGAGCTCTCCAAGTATGGAGTTAGAGCACAAGCTCACGTCAGACCAGAACCATCCCTTCCCTCCTATGAGAACTTATAGGATCAGAAATTAGTACTCCAAGTTCCAAGGGGTTCCAGGGATTTTGGGTGAATTTATTTTTGGTCAGAAGGGGGCAGGAAAAAAAAGAATGAGTTAGATTTCTGTGGTTAGGAAGAGATGATAATAGATAATATTTTTTGAATGCTTATTACATGCCAGACACTGTGCTTAACACTTAATATGAATTCTCTCATTTAATCCACTCAACCACCCTTACAGGTGGTACTGTTATGATGCCCATTTCACAGCTGAAGAAACTGAGGCTTAGAGAAGCTCAGGGTTTTCCGAGGCTATGTAGTGTATGCCAAGACTCAGGCCAGATATTAACAGAGAGCAATGGGTGAAGATTTGGCTTCAACAAAGAGCTGCATCTGGCCAGTGATTATGTTTCAGAAAAGCCAGGTATGACAGTGAAAACTGGTTAGGGGTGAGAATAGGACTTCTAAGACCTCAGAGATCAAGGAGCAGAAAGCCATGCCATGGTGGCACAGAAGGATATGATGTACAAGGCAGTAATAACAGTAACCGCTACCATTTGTTAAATGGGTCTAAATCAGGCATTTTGCATACATAATCTCCTTTAATCCTCACAACAACCCTAACTGGGAATTACTACCACTATGATCGCTATGTTACAGATAAGGAAATTGAGGCTTATTGAGGTTAAATGACTCACTGAAGGCTACACAGCTGGTAAGTAGCAGTGGCAGGATTAAAATTCAGATGGCTGGGGCTTCCCTGGTGGCGCAGTGGTTGGGAGGCCGCCTGCCGATGCAGCGGACACGGGTTCGTAACCCGGTCCGGGAGGATCCCGCATGCTGTGGAGCGGCTGGGCCCGTGAGCCATGGCCGCTGAGCCTGCGCGTCCGGAGCCTGTGCTCTGCAGTGGGAGAGGCCACGGCAGTGAGAGGCCCGCGTACCACCAAAAAAAAAAAAAAGAAAGAAAAAAATTCAGATGGCTGACTCCAGGGCAATGGCCCTATACCAAAGGGAAAGACTGTTGGCAAGAAACTTAAGGGAAGAAATTTTCTCTCCCAAGAGATGGGGGATCCCAGAACTTATGAGGGAACTCAGGGCTGCAGGCGATGCCTGGCAAGAGAGAACAGGAAACCTGGTTCTGGAAGAGACAATTTTGCCAGACTCTTTAAATCAGCAGTGCCAAGCCTGAGGCTAGCCTAAATTGGGATTTAGTCAGAAAGGCAGTCCTGAAGGCCGAGGAACCTCATTCAAATAAATATCTATGACCAGATATGCTATCTCAGAATCAGAAACCTGTGTTGAAAAGTCATCTGTTTCTGTGCTTCTGTAGTTCCCTTTTCCCTTTTTTTTTTAAAAACAATTTGCTTTCTCTCAGTTCAATGGCGACCAAACTTTAGTGTGCGTCAGAATCACCTGGAGGACTTCGAAAAACATTGATTACTGTACCCCCCTCCCACCCCCTGGAGATTCTGATTTAGTAAGTCTGGGGATGAAGCCTGAGAATTTGTACTACTAACAAGTTACCAGGTGCTGCTGATTCAGCTGGTCTGGGGATTACATTTGAGAACAAGGGCTTTGGTTTACTAGAAAAGCTATTTTGAAAATTTCTGAACTGACTTGGCTGTGAAGAGGCAAAGGACTTGCCCATAGGCCAGAAGCAGTGGGAGTGGGTCAGGCAGCAGACTTAGTGCCCAGCTAGGTGAGTGCCTGCTGTATGGGCCGGGGAAGACAGAAGTCACAGCTAGAAGACACTAGCTGTTTACAGATGAGAATGAGGGAAACCAGAAGGCCCGGGAAGCTGGGCAGGGAGCCAGACTGGCCAGAGGAGACAGAGATCTGGCGAGAGCAGAAGTCAAATGGGGTAGCACTCTTGTCAAAAGCTGCAGGTTCTTGGCTAGGCTGCAGGGAAAGAACTAGGGGAGCGGGGAGGCAAGGGGCCAGGAGTGAGCTCCTGGGATGTGGCCTGGGACAGAATCTGGAGATCGCATTTCAGCTGTTGACTCACTGTCTCCAAAGCCTCTTTCTGCCTCCTTCGGGGGTTAAGCCCATCAGTCACAGAGTGCCCAGGAGTTACCCCCTGACAGTAGTGAGGTAAAGTCCTTGCAGCAAGAGAACTGGGGACAGTGCTAAATGCTGTTTCTTCTTCACTGGGTCGTGCAGTGGCAGGCAGGTGCAGGGCTGGGGAGCTCACAGCAGGGTGGTTTGACTTCTGATGTTCTCCAGTCCCGAGGCTGCATTTCTCCCTCAAGGGAAACTGACTCAGCTGCAGTGCGCGTGCACTGCGGAGAATGGCCTGCGTGGCTGCAGCGGCAGGCTAGTCGCTGAGTGCCTGGCTGCTCTCATCTCTCCTCATGGAACTGGGGCAGCTTGGAGAGGAGGCTCCTTTCCCTTGATACCAAGAAAAGGAGCATCTCTCTGCAAGACTGCATGCCACTACTTTCAGACGCAGGAGGAAAATTGTGCACATAGGCCCTGGACCCTGACCTTCAAAAACAACCCACCCGGCCTGAACTAGTTTTTCCTTTTGTTCCCTTCAACCCCTTTCTTGTACATGTCTGTCCAGTTTAAAAAGGATTTACTGAATGCATACTAGATGGCAGGCCCTGTGCTGGCGATACAGATATGGGTAAAAGAAATTTTGACCCACAAGTATAGTCAGGGAGACACATCTACAGAGATAATTACAGCCTTGTAGGATAAATGCTGTTTCTTAAACATAGAGACCATGCCCTCTCAGGACCTTTGTATTTGCTGTTTCTTCTGTCTAGAATGCTTTTCTCCAGATGTTTGTATAGTTATTCTCTCACTCTCAGGAGTGACCCGAGAGAGGCCTTCCCTGACTCTCCTACCGAACATGAAGCCCACACAATTCTCTGATTCCATTTATCCCATGTAATTTTTCCCTGTAAAACGTCTAAACTCCTTACATTAGAGATGTAATGTAAGGAGGCATTTTATATACATATAAGGCATTTTACATACATACATATATATATATGTATGTAAAATGCCTTGTCACTGCTGATTCTCAGTCTGTGGAATTGGTACCTGATAGGTACTCAATATATTTTTCCCTTTTGTTCATTCACAATGAGTGATTGCCCAGTTGAACTTTTCTGAACCTCTGCAGTCATCGAAATGGAAGATGAGGCCTGTCCACTTGGGGAAGAACATTTTGAATCGTACCTTCCCAAGCTTTCTAGTCTCTATTGTCCCCTCAGTCCAGACTGAGCAGGTTCTAGCTTCCCACCAATAACTATAATTACTGAGCATTAACTATGTACTGGGCACTTCCAAAACGTTATTTTTTTCTTTAATTTTTTATTTTTTGCGGTACGCGGGCCTCTCACTGTTGCGGCCTCTCCCATTGCGGAGCACAGGCTCCGGACGCGCAGGACCAAGCGGTCATGGGTCACGGGCCCAGCCGCTCCGCGGCACGTGGGATCTTCCCGGACAGGGGCGCGAACCCGTGTCCTCTGCATCGGCAGGCGGACCCTCAACCACTACGCCACCAGGGAAGCCCCCAATACGTTATTTAATCTTCATAATGCTCTGCAAAGTCAGAATTATTTATTTTACCAAAGATGAAACAGGCTCTGGGAGAGTAGTTGCTCAAAGTCACAGCGAGCAAGGTTCCCAGGGGGCTCTCTGGTAAAGGTCTACCAGACTCCACAGTCTACCCAAGTTTCTGTCTCGTACCTACAGGCTTTCCCCATGTTTCCACTACATCGCCCTCCCAGCCATTTCCTTCCCACTGGACCGCTGGGCCTGTCAGCCTGGCTGCTTCTCCAAGGGCTAGCATAAGGAGGTGCTTCAGATGCTTGCAGGATGGAGAAGAGGCTGATCTATCTCCAGAGCTGGAGCTTTCCTTCCCCTGCCCTCCCCACGGACCCGGCTGCTGGATGCCCAGTGGTCCATTCCAAAGCCAGCAGCAATCGCGCGCGCTGGAGGAAAAAGGATGGGGGAAGGAGGGCGAGGCTTCTTCAAACGACCGGCGGGACCGAGGGGCGAGCACTCCTCTCTCTCTGCCGCTCCGTCGCTGCACCGGATAACCAGCACCCCCCTTCCACCCCTCCCCATCTCTTCTCGCAGCAGGGCGCGTGCGCAAGGCGCTCCTCGTCCCCTCCCTTCCGCGGGCCGCCCTTTCACCCTGGCAACGGCGGCGCGACTGCGGCGCGCGCGGGGCTGGGCGCGGACGGGGCGCGGCCGGGCGGCGCCGGTGAGGTCTGAGGCTGAGGCAGAGGCGGCGGTGGCTCAGCAGAGCAGCGGCCCCGGGTAGCCGTGTTGGCGTGTCCGACCTCCCTCCGTCTCCTCGCAAGGTTCTTCGACGCGGTTTTGGGTCTAGCGGACACAGCCCCTGGCCATGGACTCTCAGAAAGTAAGCGCGGGCGCTGGGCCGCCGAGGCTGGGCAGAGCTCCCCGGCCGGGTGGGCGGTGGGCGAGCGGGGCTGGCCAGGCCAGCCTGAGGCTGGGCTATGGCCGCGGAGGGCGAGGCCGCCAGGCCGCTTTGCTCTTTCCCAGGAGCAAAGCGGCGCCCGCCGGGCTGCGGGGACCGCGCCCCGTGACCCTGGACAGCTTCTGCCCTGTACTTGGTCCTGGGTCCTGGTCCCTGGCTCCTGAGGGGATAGCGGGAGCCGCCCCCAGGTTTTCATCAGTTTTTGCAACGGTCTGGGCCCTCTTTGATTCTCGCAGCCTCACGGTGAGCTAGTGAGGGTTTATCCATCCTTAGCAGAAGAGGAAGTCAAGGCACATGGGGGTCTACCGGCTGACGCCGAAGCTGGCCCCTCTCCTCGACCCAGTCTTCTCCTATCTTGGCAAAATCTGTGCCTCTTTAGGTCGGGAACCAGATCTCCTTAGTACCGCCCCCCGCCCAGCCTTGTCCACCGCCCCAGCCCTCCTCGGGACTAGTTCACTAGCACGTCTTGGTGTTTAGTGTTGGTTGAATTGAGAGAAAAGACTGACAGTTGTCAGAGCAGCGGTCCCACCCTCTGACCAGTTCAGTACTGCTGGTCAGTTACCTTAATGGTTGTTTTGGCATGTTTTATACTTTCTGAACAAGTTAAAGAAAGGGTATACAGAACTAGCCGTTTTTATTAACCAATATATATATATATTTAGAGAACATAGCCAACGTTTGAATACAATTAGAAGTGTTATTAATATTTAGTTATAATCCCTATATAAAAATCAACCACGGTGCTCTCTTTGTTAGATTATAGTAATTGAAATATAGTGCAGTATAATAAGAAGGAACACAGTGTTACTAATAATGTAGCAGGGAAAAACAAGGGCATGTCCAAGAGGCCATTCTTTTCTATTATTAGATAGAAAGTACTGGAAAAAACGTTAGAACCTTGTTTTCTATAATTTTGCCTGGATTCACTTCCTTGAGCACTGGGGGCATGAGAGAATAGTGTAGTGATGTGTTTAGCGTTAACTATTACAGTATTTAACAAAAGTCATATGATTTCATTGTATGTGTGCATCTTGAAACTCAGGTATATTCAATTTTTTAATTTTCATGACTATTAGACATTTTTTAAAAATTACATTTTGTGTGTTTTGAATTTGTAAAACATTTCAAAGCTTATTTAACTTTTTAAATAAAAGTCATGTGATATCTGAGTGGACATTAGTTCAGAGCAAACGGAAGGGCAAAGACTTGGAGTCCAGAGACTCGGGTTCCATGCTGCTATATGTAGCTTTGTGATATGGAGCAAATCACTTAACTGTGATTAATCAATTTCCTCATTTATACAGTGGAAATGAGAATATTTTACAGTTACTGTAAAAAGCAGGTAATATAATTAAGTATGAATTATGTACTTTAAAGTACAGTGCTTTAAAGTTTACAAAGAATAAGTACTAAAATACTCTGTGTGCTGTAAAACATAATTTTAAAAAGTATTTTAATGTGGCTCCTCTTATTTTGCCAGGGCATGCATTGTCTCTCATTTTAATGAGGACTTGAGTTGGAGTGAGTCCTGCAAGGTCATACCACTAGCCATGCATAAGGCTAAGATCTGAACTTGGTTTCATTCCAAATGTTGTATTTGAGTACCTACACGTACTGTGTACAGTTTTACCAGAGGTAGAGAAGAATTAGCTGTTCTTTCTTACTGGTACTAATGTATCTTAGATAAGTTAGAGAATCAACTTCTCAATATTAGAAAATATGTTGAATTTCATTGATAGTATTAAATAATATTTCTAATAAAAAACGCTTTGTTTTGTAGCTTAAAATAAGCATCATGTGTTGATGCTTATAACCAATTCAGTGCTCTGAATTTGAGCATTCTTTTCTCATGAATTACTGCAGATTCAATTATATACCTCAACTAATAATGAACTGAGCTGGTTATGTATTTCTCTTGAAATAAAACAGTAGTAGTACACCCCTGGCATGATTTTTCTTTTCTATTATAGAATGTTACAACGAAAATAATAGCAGGGATGATACCTTAGTCAGCATAAGGAAACATAGTTACTGCAAGTGGCAGAGGGTGAGAGTGGCTTGAATATATATCCATTTGTAAGGTATTTGGGATTTGGGCTTTAAATTATTAAGAGGATGGCTTCAGAGTCGTCTCCAGTCCTTCTATTTATGAACTGAATGAGGTTGGGCAGTTTGCAGTCTCCATTTCCTCATCTTTAAAGTCTCCTTACCTCAAAGGGTTATGAAGATCGTGTTAATTTTTAAAAATCACTTGGTGCCTAGCACACATAAGTACTATCGTTAGCTATTAGTAATCTCATAATCTCAACTTCAAAGTAACTTTATCCCTTTGTTGATAATTTGTATAACTATTTTTCTAATCCAGTCTAACCATTTCTTACCTTTGTCCTGAAGTTTAAAGCATGTTTTCTGTGTTTATGTCTGTAATAAGTGTTTCAAATGATGGTGCCAAAGAAGAGTTGTTAAATCCTAATTGAAAGAGGATTGGAAGTTCTGACTCATGCAATCTGACAATAGAGGTTAAGTTAACTGGAGAGTCTTACAGAAGCTTGATGGTGGCTAGTCAGCAAATGGATTAGCTTGACCAGCTGCTTTTTTGTCTGTGAAAATAACTTGGACTTGTGTTAGCAACAGATGCTCTGTTTGAGTAGAGGAAGAAAACATAATTACCTTGGGTATGTAAGGTGTACTGTTGGATACAGAAAACCACAGTATTATCTTCTAGAAATAAACAGAGGGATTTTGTTTATATCGAGTTTCTGGGACACTTGTGAACAGGATGTGTTATGGATAGGTGGCTTTATTTGATACTCAAACCTTTTGATTATGTCCTTAAGTGGTTTTAAGATAAAATCCCAAAGGTTTCTTTACCTGATAAAATGTGTATGTTCAAAGAAACCATTGAAACAAATAAGACATTTGCACCTTTCTAGAATCTTGGTGCTTAGAATTTGATAGTTTCAGTTAAATTCTTGTGCAGGAGATTATTCATATTCATAGGGGTTGCTGTTTCTAGGAAGGGTTTGTGCTGTAGGGATAATAAAGGTGGAGAGGAAAGGGGAAGGGATCCCTGAGGGAAGATGTCATCAAGAGCATACATTGTCAGTTGTTTGCTTTTCCTCCCTTTCCCCCCACATATTCTACTTTCTGCTTAGAGAGGAATAGTGACAGTCAGGCAAGGCTTGATGTGCAAGACTGAACAAACCTAGACTGAGGAGATTGAACTGAGTAGGGAGAGTTTTAAAGCACAACACGACCTGCAACCAGTAGCATGTCTAGACTTGGCTTCCTCATCCCAGTTTCTTCCTCTGCCCTGGTATTTGCTATCCTTTGCCTTCTTGTTGTACCCTAACAGTTCGGAGGCCTCCACCATATCCAGATAACCAACCGTCTCTCATGTTCCAAAATTATGCCTTTTTCTCAGTCCTGAGGAAAGGAAAGAGAAATGAAATTTGACTATTGTTCTGTATCCAGTATTGTATTAGACTGCTTTAAATTCTCACAACAGCTGTTATTCCTGTTGTAAAGATATGGAAGATGGAATTGAGAGAGGTTAAATAACTTGTTCAGAGTCACACAGCTAGCAAGTGGTAGTCTGGATTCATACCAGGTCTTTCTTCCCAGCTCAAGCTTCTTTCATTACCACCCTTCCTGCCTTGCTCCTTTGCCTTTAAATGATGGCATGATTAATGTCATTAAAACTTAAGATATTAACTTAAGACATAAACTTAAGATATATCTTAAAATATAAACTTAAGATATATCTTTATCTTCAGATATGTCTTAGATCTTAAGATAAAACTTAAGATATAAACCCCTATAAAGTAGTTTTTTTGTTGTTGTTGTTATTAAGAAACTAGTTTAGTCTAGTAAAAATCGTTGATAGAAAGTATAGAACATGATTTAGATAAAACTCTGGAATTTGGTCTCCCTTGCTGCTACAAATCATTTTTCTGTAGTACATGTATCTCCCTTCTGTCCAGCTCTCTTTCTTTTTTGAGGGAAGGTCTTTGCTTTCTAAAATAGAGGTGTGACCAGGAAAGTATAACTGGGGTTTTTATACACCCCAGCCAAGCACAACTGCAGTCATTCCCGTGGAGCGGATCAGAGTAATTTGGGATGTACAAGGTACGAGGTACCCTCTTCAAAGGACCATGCTGACATACTTGTATCACTGTGTTTAAATACAGACACCTTCATTTTTATTGAACTTGACAGTTTAAAAAAAAACTAGAAATATAGTGAAACAGACCTAACTTAAAAAAATTTTTTTAAGGACAATGGTTCTTTGCAGTGCCTGGCTGAATGTAAGCAGGATTATTCATGCAGCAAACACATATTGAATGCCATAGTGATAGATATTCCACTCCAGTGTAGGGTGGACAATACTTTGAAGTTAGTGGATTTTTTCTACAGCTTTCTTTTTCTATGTTTTATATCCTCAGTTGGCACTGCTTCCCGGCCACAAGGTTCTGATTAATATGGTCTCAGTTATTGATATTTGCTGATGATAGCTAATTATATTTTGAACTAATTTATAATAGTGTTAGCACAGCCAGCCTGTGCACTCCTGTTGCATTATAAATATAAGTAACACAAGTTTATTGTAGGAAATTAGGAAATATAGATAAATGAAAATAAAATAAAAATCACCCATAATCCTGCCACCCAGAGATAACTTCTTTTAACATTTGTATATATTACATTCCAGTCTTTTTTAATGCATATAGAAACTTAAAAAAACTATGGTATCACACTATGTATAGTGATTTATAATTTGCCTCTCACTTAATATGTAAGGATATCTTTTTCTATGTTAATATCATTCTACAACACTTTTAATGATTTAGCAGAATTCTTTAATATGGATATATATTACGTGATTTTTTTAAAAAATTTTAATTTTTTTTGGCTGCGTTGGGTCTTTGTTGCTTCACGCGCGCTTTCTCTAGTTGTGGTGAGTGGGGGCTACTCTTTGTTGCAGTGTGCGGGCTTCTCACTGCGGTGGCTTCTCTTGTTGCAGAGCACAGGCTCTAGGCACACGGGCTTCAGTAGTTGTGGCACGTGGGCCTTAGTAGTTGTGGCTCACAGGCTCTAGAGCGCAGGCTCAGTAGTTGTGGTGCACAGGCTTAGTTGCTCCACGGCATGTGGGATCTTCCTGGACCAGGGGTTGAAGCTGTGTCCCCTGCATTGGCAGGAGGATTCTTAACCACTGCGCCACCAGGGAAGCCCTACTTGATTTTTAGTTAGTATCCTTTTCTCATACTTTTATGTTGGTCCTAACCTTTTAATATTATAAATAATAGTAAGATGAAATCTTTGTCGTCAAGTCTCGGCTTATACTCTTTAATTATTTACTTAGAATAAATTAGTAGAAATGGAATTACTGAGTCATTGTGTATATGCTTTTAAATATCTTTTGATGTGTATTGCCAAGTCGCCCTTCAGAAAGGTTTTGTCAGTTTATACTGCTACTAGTGGTACCTGAGAGTACCCCCATCTCTACTTCCATTCCACCTCCCTTAATTAGATGATGAGTCCTCTGGTTTCCATGGCCGAATGTGAGCCTCTTAGACTTCATTGGATGGAACAGACAGTTCAGAGGCTGCAAAAATGGATGAGGCTTCCTCAGCCTCTGATACACTGTATTTCCTCAAATCCTAGTTGGGAAAGAACCTCTTCTTCTGCCCTGATATCTGCAACTGGGCTCAGGGTGAAAAGACAGTATTCCCTACCAGGTCTTTTACTAGATTTTTTTTCTGTGGATCACCTCAGTTGCATCTGTGTACAGAGGTAGTAATCCCAGCTGTTTCACTGTTACAGAGGGCGTAGCTTTCTACCAGTTAACTATTTATGATTATCAGATTCCTGAATTCCTCAACAATATATAATTCTCCTTTTCTAGCTCGTTGCATCACTTTTGAGCACAATACTCTTGTTATGTGTTGCCATAACTATGGTCAGCTGGTAAGATTCTGGTTGTCTAACTTACCAGCTGGATAGAGCATTCTGGATTTCTACTCATTACCTGATTCAAAGGAGAGGTCTTTGGTGTGGAGTGATACAAGTGGCATAATTCCTGGTGGCATTAGGATTTTTCACTGATCCCTTTTCTCTGGTTGCAGGAACCCTATGACTGTTTTGTACAGTCCTCTGCAGTGTATGCAGCCTAGAGTGGTGTAAGAGCACAGACTCTGGAGGCAGCTTCCTGGATTTGAATTGTGACTGCCATTTGACAGCTGTGTGATCAAAGGAAGTTTCATAACTTCTTTAACCTCTCTTTCTTCAACCATAAAATACAAAGACATATTGCTGTCTATTGTGATAATTAAAAAGATAGTCCATGTTAGAAGCTTAGTATAGTGCCTGGCACATAGAAAGTGCTTAATGAATACTAACTGAAATGACTATAGTCATAGTTTGGCCCCTTTAAATTGTAGATTGATTAGTGATATTTGCAGTGGTTCTAGATTCGTGTATCTCAACTGTCTGGAATACTAATGTAGAATTTGAATCAGAAATTTTCTCCTTGTCTGAGTAGACGCTGGTGGGAAACCCATATATCACAGTGTCTAATTATGGCCACTTGGTTATTGATGCCTTTGGATTCAGAGTAGCATATAAACACGGGTATAATGGTTTTTTGCCACTGGTTCTAAGAACAGGAAGTTTCTGCATCATAACTTCAGGCACTTATTGCACTGGATAGTTTCCAGTTAAGTAGCCCAGTTGGCAGAGTTTTTTGTTGAATGCAGAATTAAGACTCACATTTGAATTTGTCATATTCACATATATTAAGCTAAAACCAGTAGAACCATGCCATTTCAGATGGTGACCGTCATCATGTTCTCAGAGTTAATGATCATATGCCTGCGGTAAGAAGAGCTGTTACTGTTGCCCTTGTGTTTGGCAGGGTGGTACATGTTACAGCCTGTTGCTCATTCCTCGTTTTTTCCAGTCTTAAAGAAAATCTTAAGTCCTTTTGATGCTCTTAGATGTTCTGACTTTCTTTTCATGGACCTCTGATCTTTGTTTTCAGGTAGTACAGTGCTAATTGTTAAGAGCATAGACTCAGGAGTCAGAATGTCTTAATTTGAATTCTGGTTCTGCCACATACTAACTCTGAGGTCCCGGGCAAGTTACTTAACCTCTTTATACCTCAGCTTCCAAATTGGAAAACGGAGATAACCAAGTATCCTACTTCATAGGATTCTGGAGAGGATTAAACAAATTAATGTATGTAAAGAGCTTAAGATAGTGCTTGGCCCTTAAGAGTATAAAAGTGTTAGTTATTATTATTTTGCTTAGAGTCAATTGATTGTGCTTTTACTTCTTATGATTTATAGGGACTATAAGCATAACTTTAAGCTATGCTTCTTTGAAGAGGGTACCTCATGCCTTGTACATCCCAGATTACTTTGAACCATTCCATAGGAATGACTGCAGTTGTGCTTGGCTGGGGCATGTCATTCCCGCCCCCCTCCCCTTTGTTAACATAGCAGTTACCTTAGACGAATTCCATGGTCAAGTAATTGAGAGGCTTAATTTTGATAGTGTAGGTTTTCTTGAGCTCCTGGTGACTGAGGTGCATGACCAAAGGACAATGGCTGAGATTGCCTATGCATACTGCCTCTGGAGACATACATTCTACATATTTTACTGTGATCCAGCAGAATTCGTATTTGTCAAAGCATATCTTCAGACCTGTATCACCTAAAGCTTTTAGTCATGGCCACCTGAAGTCTTGCAAAATCAGTTATATTATCTAGATAAACTTCAGATGATTTATATTGCCTTTATCCATCTATGTTTATCTGTCACTTTATCCATCAGTATTTGGAGGGTAATGGGAGACTTGAGATCTGAGATGAAGTCTGAGAGACCCTGGTAGGCATTCTTTCAGGTTGATAGAGTCCCAGTTCAAAGTTGTCTTTGCCCTTCTTCACCGTCAGGCTTTGATAATAAAAGAAATGAAGCAAGTGTGCATGTGTGCGCGCGCGCGTGCGTGTGTGTATACTTAGATATATAGAATGGGCTCATTCCAAAAACAAGTTTTTGGAACTTGTTTTAACAAAAAATTGTGTATATGTTTTAGAACAGGAAGAATTGATAAATGTGAGGGTTCCCAGGTGGGAAGCAAAGCATATTAGAGAAACTCACAGCAGGCTACTGCAGCTGGAATACAGCAAGAGAGAAGTCTGGTGTGAGTTGAAACAGGTGAGGTAGGCAGGGGGAAGGAAGATCATGCAGGGTCTTACAGATTATGTAATGTCATGTTTAAGGTCATGTTAACAGCTCATGTTAAAAGATTTTCAGTTTTATCCAAGGCCTTGTGGCAAGACAATTAAGCAGGAAGAGTGATGCTAACATATTACTCTAGCTGCAATATAGAGAGCTGATTACTGGGGAGAAAGAATGGATCAGAGGCCTGTTACGTTTTGCAAGAGTATAAGTTGAGATATGATACTGACTTGTGGTAATAGTGATTACAGAGTTATTTAGGAGGTAAAATCTACAGAATTGGTGACTGCGTGTAGAATACAAATGAAAGGAAAGGATGTAATGATGGTGGCCTAGGTTTCTGGGGTTTTTTTCCTTCCAGTTTTATTGACATATATCACTATATAAGTTTAAGGTGTACAGTATAATGATTTGACTTACATACATCATGAAATGATTATCACAGTAAGATTAGTGAACATCCATCATTTCATGTAGATAAAAAAGAAAAGAAAAAGAGAAAAGTATTTTTTCTTTGACGAGAACTCAGGATTTACTCTCAACAACTTTCATATATACTAGGCAACAGCATTAATTATATATAACATATAGCAGTGTTAATTATATTTATCATGTTGTGCATTATACCCCTAGTACTTGTATCTTTCGACTACCTTCATCTACTTCTGAGTCCCGCCACCCTCTGCCTCTGGTAACCACAAATCTGATCTCTTTTTCTGTGAGTTTGTTTTTGAAGTATAATTGACCTACTGTGTTAACTCCTGTAAGAATTAACTATGCTAATCACACAACATAGTGATTTAATATTGCTGTGCATTACAAATGATCACCCCAATAAATCTAATTACTATCTGTCGCCATACAATGATATTACATTATTATTGACTATTTTTACCACACTGTACATTTTATCTCTGAGACTCATTTATTTTGTAACTGGAAGTTTTTACCTTTTAATCTCCCTCACCTACCTCACCCATCCCCCTCCCCCTCTCCCCTCTGGCAACCACCTGTTTGTTCTCTGTAACTATGACTCTTTCTGTTTTAATATGTTTGTTCATTTGTTTTGTGTTTTAGATTCCACGTATAAGTGAAATTATATGGTATTTATCTTTCACTGTCTGACATACTTCACTTAACATAATACCCTCTAGGTCTATCCATGTTGTTGCAAATGGCAAGATTTCATTCTTTTTTATGGCTAATATTCCAGTGTATATAGCTCTCATCTTCACTATCCATTCATCTATCAATGGGCACTTAGGTTGCTTTCTCATTTTGGCTATTGTGAATAATGCTGCAGTGAACATAGGAGTGCATTTATCTTTTTGAATTAGTATTTTCAGATTAGTATTTTTGTTTTCAGATAAATACCCAGAAATAGAAGTGCTGGATGGTATGGTAGTTCTATTTTCATTTTTAAGGAAACTCCCTACTGTTTTCCGTAGTGGCTGTACCAATTTACCTTCCTACCAACAGTGTACAAGGGTTGCTTTTTCTCTGCATCCTCTCAAGAGCTTGTTATTTGTTGTCTTTTTGATAATAGCCATTCTGACAGGTGTGAGGTAATATTTCATTGTGGTTTTGATTTGCATTTCCCTGATGATTAGTGATGTTGAGCATCTTTTCATGTGTCTGTTGGCCATCTGTATGTCGTCTTTGGAAAAATGTCTGTTCAGGTCCTCTGCTGATTTTTTAATTTTTTTTTTTCTGTTTTTGATTTTGAGTTGCTAGGTTTCTGGTTTTACAGCTGGTAGTGCCATTGGCAGAGATAGAACGCTAGAGGAGGGCTCAGGTTTAGTGGAGGACATTATGACATGTTGAGTTTTGAAGTGCTTTTGAGACATCCGAGTGGAGATTTCAAGTAAGCAGTTGGATTAAAATGGTCTGGAGCTCAGAGAATAGGTGCTGTACACAGCTTACATCACTTTCTTTGTACTTCCTCCTCAGCTTCTTTATCAATTACTTGTGTCTCCATTATAAAAGCTAGTGATTAAATTTGGAGGCCCTGGAGGGGTAGAGTAGGGTAGAAAACTCCGTGCATTATGGTATCTTTTAGTTCTTTTTTGCCTCTTTCTCAAAGTTTCTTATCCTGCCCTGGTATGTTGCTTGCCATATTTAGAAAATACTTAAAAAAAAGCTCTACTGGACTTGCCTCCCCTTGCATACCTCCTATATTGGGAACACAGTATCCCTGTATAGATCTCTTCCCTGGGTCTTACCACCTAGAGAAAACTTTAACCTCATGTCACATACACAGGCTAGGGTAAAGTTTCAGAACTCAGCTTATGTAGTCCTGCTTTCAAAACTTTTTTCTTGGAATACCAGAATTTCTATATGTGTTTATATTATGTCAGATTCTTGAATTATTTTTTTAAAATGATACTCCTTTCTTTTTTTTAAACATTTATTTATTTATTTGGCTGCTCTGGGTCTTAGTTGCGGCACACAGGATCTTTTAGTTGTGGCATGTGGGATCTTTTAGTTGTGGCATGTGGGATCTAGTTCCCTGACCAGGGATCGAATCCTGACCCCCTGCATTGGGAGTGCAGAATCTTACTTAGCCACTGGACCACGAGGGAAGTCCCAGATGCTTGAATTACAATAGTTGTATGTGGATAGAAGTTAAAATGTTACAATCAAGTTCCTTTACCAGAATTTCACTAATTTCAGTGGACAAAGCTTAAGCTCAAGCTGTGATTCTCCAAGAAAATTCCAGTGATTTTATATGTCATTGAAGAGTCTTAGCAAACCAAAATATTAAAACAATATGTAATTTATTGTATGGGTGTTTCATATAATGGGCAAATTGGTTAGGTTTAGAGGCAGTATTCTAAAGTGGTAAAGAGCATGGGCTTTCGAGATAGACTGAGCATAATCATTACTTTACAAGCAGTGTCACTTTGGGCAACTGATTGAATCTCCGTTTTCTCATCTATATAATATGGATGTAACCCTACCATTGGGAGGGTTAGAAGAGGATGCAGAGAGTCAGTCTATTAACCTGAAAAGCCCAATCTTAATTGAAGCTTACTGTACACAGGCCGAGGACTGGCAGAACCATTTTTACTGTTCCATTGTGTTTTTTAAAGTATATAGAGAGTCTGTCTTGGATGAATACTCGAAAGACTCTTAAGTCTTCTACCCTCCTTTTCTACATCTCTGTACTACCACTCTCGTCCCTCCAGCTGTGCCCACCCCTCCCCCAGGTACTGGCTGCATTCTGCGTTGTCTTTGTATTCAAATCTCCATGTACCTGTTTCTGGAGGGAACACCAAGAGGATAAACAGCTAACTCTTTCATAGCATAACTTCATTGTGTTATAATACTAAAATAACAACAGTGGTGAGGATGGGAAGAAACAGTATTGGTAAGTGAAGCAGAGAGCCTTAGTCTGGCCCAGGGATGATAATACCTACTTATCTCCAGGGATTGTTGGGAGAATGAAATGAGAGCTGTAATTATTTTAATTTTTTTACTATAATGCTTTATGAGCATTTATATGAAATGTCATCCCTTTATCAGATTATTTCCTGAGCTCTTTATATTTAGCCTTTTTTTTCTTTGCGGTACGTGGGCCTCTCACTGTTGTGGCCTCTCCCGTTGCGGAGCACAGGCTCCGGACGCGCAGGCCCAGTGGCCATGGCTCACGGGCCCAGCCGCTCCGCGGCATGTGGGATCTTCCCGGACCAGGGCGCAAACCCGCGTCCCCTGCATTCGCAGGCGGACTCTCAACCACTGCGCCACCAGGGAAGCCCTATATTTAGCCTTTTATCAGTTTTTGATAATATTTTGAGGAGAACCTTTATTACACAAAATCTTATAGGAAATTACTAAAATATTTATGTTTGTAGGTGCTTACGGAAATAAGGCTTGTACTTCTGGGAAAAATTATAAAGTGAAAGTACTTGCTTTTGATTTTTACTGAGAATACAAGTACCTTGTTTGGATTTTGCTTTTACTGCCCATGAAGAGTTATTAAACAACTAGACCTGTGATGTACAATATGACAGCACTTGTCACATGTGTAATAAAAAGTGAAATTAGGGGCTTTCCTGGTGGCGCAGTGGTTGAGAGTCCGCCTGCCAATGCAGGGGACACGGGTTCGTGCCCCGGTCCGGGAAGATCCCACATGCTGTGAAGCAGCTGGGCCCGTAAGCCATGGCTGCTGAGCCTGCGCGTCTGGAGCCTGTGCTCTGCAACGGGAGAGGCCACAACAGTGAGAGGCCCGCCTACCGCAAAAAAAAAAAAAAAAAAAAAAGTGAAATTAATTCAAGTTAAAATAAATTTAGTTCCTCAGTTGCTCTATCCACATTAGCTTCATGTGGCTAGTTACTACCATATAGAACAGCACATATGTAGGATATTTCCGTTATAGCAGGAAATTTTATTGGACAACACTGAAGTAGAGAGTATGAGAAAGTTAAATAATCAAGTGTTTTATTTAAATAGGAAGCATTATCAAAAAGTCTGAGGTATTTGCTACTAAAATTACCTTATTTATTATGGTTCTATAGCATCTGTAAATATTGCAATGAATGTTGTAATTTTAACTGCAAATTTATTATCTACTTTCGTATTTCTAAAATATGTTTTAATTTTTATAAATAAATGTCAAATTTTATAAATAAATGTCAAATTTTATAAATAAATGTCAAATTTCAGTGTCTCTGCTTTTATTCCTCATTTCCTGATGTTGATTAGAAGTTTCCATTTATTTTTGCAACGTTTAAGGATTTGGTTCTGTTCGTTTGCCATGGCCTTATGACCTAAAGTAACAGTCTTTATGTTAAATAATATTGATCACCTTCAGTGTGAAAGATATGGTGGTAATTAAGTTGTACACTAGGAATAAGAGGTTTGAACAATGAACAGTTTTACGTTGCTCCTGTTTATTATGTAATATACTCTTACAGAGTTTGTTTAGAGAGTTGTTGTTATAAAGTTTATAGTTCTCTTTTAATAAAATATCATAGTGTTAAAAAAATTTTTTTTATCCTAGGAAGCTCTACAAAGGATCATTTCAACTCTGGCAAATAAAAATGATGAAATTCAGAACTTTATTGATACACTAAATCAAACACTAAAAGGAGTTCAGGTATGAATCTGTTTTAAAAAAAAATTGTGTGAATATGTCACAATTAATGATTGTTGGGTCAAATCAGAAGTATAAATATACACTGTCAACTATAGATTATAAACTAATGGAGGTGAGAGCAGGGTTTTTAAATGGCAGATAAATAAAAATGCTTTATTTGCTATTCCCACATTCTCCATGGAAAGATCAAATAGTAAGGGAAAAAGAAAACTCTGGAATATTGCTAGGAATATTATAATGCTCCCTTTTCTTCCTTTCCGTTTCATGTTTGTCTTTTCTAATTCCAATTAAGAGCAAATTGTACCTTTCCAAAAGTACTGGGAAGCTAAATATTTCTTTTACTGTAAATAGTAGAAGGAAAATGTAGATGGTGAGAGGTCCACTTGCAGAACTAGATGAAATTAAGATATAAAAGTAAAAGGTAAAGTGCCCATTGAGGAGAGAGGGGAATACTTAAGGAAATGGTCCCAGGTATAGGTGGATAATCCATACTGTAAATAATCAAATGTTGATTGTGGAAGAGACCTTAAGATAAGCTGGTGATGCTTTCCCATGAATGTGCTTTAATTAATTTAAGGGTCATTTCTTTGTGAAATAAACATAGACGATTTCCAGGATACTTGTAGACAGTGAATCCTTTCCTGTGATTTTTGTTTGGTTCAGCCTAGGTAATTGCCTGGCCTGTTAAACCTTATGGTCTTGTATTTTCTTTACTTCTGAATTTGCTGTAATTGAAGTTAGTTAATTATAATCTTCACCAGTTTAACTGTCTTTCTCAAACTATTTTATTGGAAAATTTGGTGAATCCACTAATCCAGTTTCTTTAAATAAGCAAAGCTAGTGGTTCTAAAACTCTTGGTCTATGGACAAGAGAATCATCACATTTGAAATCTGTAAAAGGGTACCTTTAGATAGAGCTAGCTCACACTGTTTTTCTGATTGACAGATTATTAGGACATTACCTTAGCATCCATAAAGAAAATAGAGGGGGAATTGAACTACACCCTCGTCACTGAAGATGGGAGCATAAGCTGTAGTGGACGAGAGACCATAAGAATGTGCTGGTTGGTTATTGAGGGGAAAGAGCAGTCCAATTCCTTTTTACAGATGAAAAAATTGAGGTCCAGGAATTCAAGTGGCTTGTCCAAGGTCGCACTGTTACTGAGTTGTTAATGTGGAATTTGACTTAGGGCTTCTGCCTTCCAGACTGCACATTTCTTCCTCCACGTCATGTTCTTACTACTGTAAAGAAACTAGTAAAATGATTAACACCACTTTTGGCAAGACTCCAGTGAGATGATGTCTGGTTTTTATAAACATTTTAAGCAAAAGTTTGGATTGTAATATTACAGTAGATTTTGTGTATTAGTTTTGTAAACCAGTGCCAATTTTGCTTCTCTTAGTTGAATGATTCATCTATGTTGAAAAATGCCTTAAGATGATTTCTTCTATCTCATAATTGTTGCAAGTGTGAATATCACTTATCTAGGGATTTCACAGATATTTTGTTATTTCTTGTTGAAATAGCATCATCTTGCTTAATGAGGCAGTGAGGAACTCTTGGAGGTCAACAGACTTTATAAACACATTTTAGTTTATAAAATTTAGAAGTTTGACTACAGATTCTAGTCAGTAGATGATTTCTGAGGTTCCTTCTAGCACCGAAATTCAGTGTTTGATAAATCTCTTAGGACCCAGTAAGGAATTGCTTAGTGTTTTAATTCTGCTTATCTTATGTAAATGCAGTGTTTTAGGCAACCTGAAAGATTTAAAAATTTGTGCAAAATCAGCCCCATCCCTATAATGCCCAGACTATTTCTCAGAGTTACAGAATCAAAATCTCTGGAATATTTTATTAAAATCTGCTTCACTGATGATTCTGATACACACCAAAAGTTGAGAACCACTGGCTTAGGGTCTGCCTTAGAGCCTGAAGGTCTGGACAAAGTTGACAACCTTAAAACAAACTTTCACATTGTCCTGTGGAAACAGTCTTATAAAAGGTGAGGAGAGTATGGGCTAGTTCATAAAAGGCTACTTAACTCATAGCATTGCTGAAGTAGAACTATCAGCATTAGCAGCCAGCTTCTTGGATTTATCTGTTTTTAAAGGTGTATGTCAAATATTAGAATTTTAATTATTTTATGATATGAGGCTGATATTAGATTCATAATATGAATCTATTCTTTGGTAAGTACTATATCTTTTAGTTTTTTAATGTTTGACAGCTCTTAAGTAAAATCTTTGTTTATTAAACAGGAAAATTCTTCTAACATACTTTCAGAGTTAGATGAAGAATTTGATAGTTTATACTCCATATTGGATGAGGTAAAAGAAAGTATGATTAACAGTATCAAGCAGGAACAAGCTCGTAAATCACAGGAGTTACAGGTGAGATCGTGCAACTATTTAAATATGAATTTTAATCTGTATAATGCTTGATTTATTGAAAGCAAAAATTAGTGAATTTTTTGTATAACTGTACTGATATCTTGTAGAAGAATGATTCTTAACTTTGTTTTGGTCATAGATATCGTTTTTTAAAAATTGTGATAAAAAACCTAAGATTTACCATCTTAACCATTTTTATATGAACAGTAGTATTAACTATATTCACATTGTTGTGTAACAGATCTCTAGGACTTTTTCATCTTGCAGGACTGAAACTCTGTACTCATTGAACAACGCCCCATTTGCCCTTTGCCCCCACTGCCTGGCAACCACCATTGTATTGTCTACTCTAGATATCTCATATAAGTGGAATCATACAGTATTTGTCCCTTTGTGACTGGCTTATTTCACTCAGCATAATGTCTTCAAAGTTCATCCATCTTGTAGCATGTGTCAGGATTTCCTTCTTTTTATGGCTGAATAATAGTCCATTGCATGTATTTACCACATTTTCTTTATGTGGTATGTCCATTTATCTGTCTATGGACATTTGGGCTGCTTCTGTCTCTTGGCTGTAGTGAGTAATGCTGCAGTATACGTGGGTGTATATTGAAATTTTGATGGTGATTGCATTGAATTTGTAGATTGCTTTTGGTACTATGGTTGTTTTAACAATATTGTCTTCCAATCCATGACCATAGGATGTCTTTCCATTTATCTGTGTCTTTAATTTCTTTCAGCAGTGTTATGTAGTGTTCAGTGAATAGGTCTTTTGCCTCCTTGCTTAAATTTACTGCAAAGTATTTCATTCTTTTTGTTGTTGTTGTTGTTGCGGTACGCGGGCCTCTCACTGTTGTGGCCTCTCCCGTTGCGGAGCACAGGCTCCAGACGCGCAGGCTCAGCAGCCATGGCTCACGGGCCCAGCCGCTCCACGGCACGTGGGATCTTCCCGGACCGGGGCATGAACCCGTGTCCCCTGCATCGGCAGGCAGACTCTCAACCACTGCGCCACCAGGGAAGCCCCTAGTTATTCTGTTTTTTGCTACTGTAAGTAGCTCCATGTTGTACAAGTATTTTGTATTTTTGTGGACATCTCTGATGATTTCATCAAGATTAAACAACATTTTTCGTGTTCTTTATACTGCCATATTGTCTCCCAAAATGGTTGTATTCCTTTACCCTCCATGAACAAGATGCAAAAACGATCTTTTCACTGCTGGGTAAGGATATATATATATATTTTTAATTTCTACCAACTAAATGGAGGGAGGAAAGCATGTTATTATTTGAAGTTCCTTCGTTATTAGGTTGAATATTTTAACATGCTTCTTGATATTTTTGCCATTCATGAATTATCTTTTATGTTCTTTCCCTTTTTTGGTATTGGTATGCTTGACTTGTTGATTTTATTTATTTATTTTTTCCAAATTTTGAATTTTATTTTATTTTTTATACAGCAGATTCTTATTAGTTATCTATTTTATATATATTAGTGTATATATGTCAATCCCAATCTCCCAGTTCATCCCATCACCACCACCACCACTACCCCCCACTTTCCCCCCTTGGTTGTCCATGTGTTTGTTCTCTACATCTGTGTCTTGCACACCAGTTCATCTGTACCATTTTTCTAGATTCCACATATATGCGTTAATAGATGATATTTGTTTTTCTCTTTCTGACTTACTTCACTCTGTATGACAGTCTCTAGGTCCATCCACGTCTCTACAAATGACCCAATTTCGTTCCTTTTTATGGCTAATATTCCACTGTATATATGTACCACATCTTCTTTATCCATTCGTCTGTAGATGAACACTTAGGTTGCTTCCACGACCTGGCTATTGTAAATAGTGCTGCAGTGAGCATTGGGGTGCATGTGTCTTTTTGAATTATGGTTTTCTCTGGGTACATGCCCAGTAGTGGGATTGCTGGGTCATATGGTAATTCTATTTTTAGCTTTTTAACGACCCTCTATACTGTTCTCCATAGTGGCTGTATCAATTTACATTCCCACCAACAGTGCAACAGGGTTCCCTTTTCTCCACACCCTCTCCAGCATTTGTTGTTTGTAGATTTTCTGATGATGCCCATTCTAACTGGTGTGAGGTGATACCTCATTGTAGTTTTGATTTGCATTTCTCTAATAATTAGTGATGTTGAGCAGCTTTGCATGTGCCTCTTGGCCATCTGTATGTCTTCTTTGGAGAAATGTCTACTTAGGTCTTCTGCCCATTTTTTGATTGGGTTTGTTTTTTTAATATTGAGCTGCATGAGCTGTTTATATATATTTTGGAGATTAATCCTTTGTCGGTTGATTCATTTGCAAATATTTTCTCCCATTCTGAGGGTTGTCTTTTCATCGTGTTTCTAGTTTCCTTTGCTATGCAAAAGCTTTTAAGTTTCATTAGGTCCCTAAATGGGATTGTTTTCTTAATTTCCTTTTTGGATTGTTCATTGTTCATACATATAAATGCAACAGATTTTTGTGTGCTGATTTTGGTCACAGATGTCTTTGAGAATCTGAAAGCTATGGAAGAATACAAATGTTCTCTTTTAATTACAAACATGCTGTACACACACAATTTCCCAGTATTAAATACCCTTTCAAGTCTGTCCATTCTTCCCAGGTTGAGATTTGTTGTTTATATTTAGGAGGTGGGAGTTGTACTGCAGTTGAACAACGTGGGTTTGAACTGTGAGGGTCCGCTTATACACTGATATTTTTCAGTAGTAAACACTACAGTACCATACGGTCTGTGGTTGGTTGAATCGTGGATGCAGAAGAACCACAGATATGGAGGGTCAACTCTAAGTTATATATGGATTAACCCCCCCGTTGTTCAAGAGCCAACTGTACTTAAATCATTTAAAGGTAATTAGTTTAGTCATAAAGTATCCATAAATTTCAATAAATAAGAAATTCATTCATTTAAAAAAGCAAGATTGGAGAATAAAGGAAAACTCAGCATCTTCTGAAGATCTCACCCATGGCTCATCCTGTGGAGATTTCTGTTCTGTCTTGGGCCCAAATCCTTCTTCATAGCACCAGTTTGGAATACCCTTTAAGCGTTCAGTTGCTTAATCTCTAACCTTCCCTTCTCCCTCCCCATACTTTTTCTCTGTCAGAGCAGCTCTAATTATCTTCATTGTATTCACCAGACACCATTTCTGTCAGCCTGGCCTATACCACATATTAAATTTGCTACCAAAATGGCCATGAGTCATATTTTTTCTCCTACATTTTCCTCTTCCCATCAAGTGACAAATCTCATGCATATTGAATGTACATTATCAATTTTTATCTGCCACCTTTAACCATCCCTGAAGTGAGTGATGCTCCAGTGCTGCTGCTATTATTTTTCTTCTCTCTTACCTGGAAGTTTCAGATACCTGGTTGGTGCCTTGTTTTGTTGGCATCTTCTTTCTGCTTAACTGTGCATGCAGTTTATTTTTCTGGCATTGTTAATAGGGAAGCTAGGAGCAGCCAATAGACACAGTTTTAAAAACTTGCAATTGGGGAGTTCCCTAGTGGCTTAGTGGTTAGTATTCCAGGCTTTCACTGCCATGGCCTGGGTTCAATCCCTGGTCGGGGCATTGAGATCCTGCAAGCCATGCTGCGTGGCCAAAAAATAAAACAAAACAAAACAAAAAACCTTGCAATTAGCTAAATAAAATTGAACTGTTAATACCCTTCATTAGTGTAGAAATTTTTCCAAGGAGGAAAAATACTTTCTCCTTGTCCCATATTATTCACCTATCTTATTATATTGCTAGGTTTTAAATAATGGCAGTTGACTAGCTTCTCTTAGGTCCTTTTCTCTACTTTTCCCTTTCTTCCTCTCCTCAAAATTCACATACACTGGAAACAAAGCTCATATGATAATAGCTTTAGAAATGCATTATTAGACATTGAAGTCATAATTATCATTGGATTTTTAAAAATTATTTTATCATCTTCATTATGTCCTGTTATGCTTATACTAAAGATAGAGTCACAAAAGAATTTGAAAAACCTTGGAATGTTCCACCTCTTTAATGTTCAAAATTCATATTTGAGAAGCTACTTTAATAATTTATGGGGAAGTCAGTGATAATATTTGATTGCCAGTATCAAGATTTTATGCACTCATTCAGTAAAATTTGAGTTACGGCTATGCTGGATTTAGAGTTAGTAGTAGTGAGCAAAACAGTTTCTGCCCTTATGCATTTCACATTCTCATGGAGGGTAATTTGCAAGAAATGCAAGAGAAAGGAAAATCAAATCCTTTTGCCAAAGAGATTAGAATTTATAAGAATAAGCAAAAATGTCTGTAAGATATAACCGATTTAAGAATAATGTTAATGTAAACACTGTACAGCTGTATGTAATGCAGAGTAATCATGAAGGGAATTGAGTTCAGGAACAATTAGAAACCGATTTGAAGCACTTTGAGGGAGGGAAAAGCTTACTTAATAAAGGGAAGAGAGGGTATTCCAGGTAAGAGGCAGTTCAGTTGTTAAGATAATCAAAGATTAAAAGTCTAGAAGAGTCTTAGAATCATCTTTAAGTCAAGTCACTGCTGATTTGGAGGAGAGATCTAATATTCATGTCATGGCATGTGGATTTTGATATTTAGGTGTGCTGTCCTTAAGTCAAGATGTTTGAGATTTTTCAGAATTAGGTAATCTTTATCCATTGTGGATTTTTGGTTTAAAATATGTCCTTAGACTTCTAGAAGAAGTGTGACATTTTCATATCAGAACTTACTTTCTGGCAGCCCTATACAGAGCTAGGTATATGTGTGTACACGTAAAATCTATAGTGCTCATCTTACAACAGGCTCCATTTATTGCTCTTGTAAACTATTGAATGTATATTTCTAGTTATTGGCTAAATTTCCAGGAGTGAATAATTGGGTCATATAAATTTATTTAACCTTTTTTTCTCATGGAGTCTTAGATGAACTTTGTCCACTTTGGGTTTTGTGACTCTTAATTAAAATGATAATGAACATAATTATTATTTTTGCAACTGATCTGATTCGTGGAAGTCTTCCATGCAAACTGCATTTGGGCTCTTTTTAAATGAGATGATGTTACTCTCATTTTTTGATCAAGTATTCTATCAAATTCATCATTAGCTGTTGAATATTGATAGGGGATTCAAAATGTTGCAGAAAATGAGAGAAACAGAGTTCTAAATACTCTTTGGAAGTGGTGACTGCAGAGATGTTAGCACCATCTTTTCTTATCATCACTACAGATCTTCATTTTTTATAGTGATTCCATTTTTTCCATCCTTTTATTATCCTCAGTACTTGATTCTTAGTACTTGACTTTTCTTCTCAGTGGCACAAAAACTTTCACAGTTTTTTTAATGTATTTTTAAAAATAAATTTATTTATTTATATTTATTTTTGGCTACACTGTGTCTTCGTTGCTGTGCGTGGGCTTTCTCTAGTTGAGGTGAGCAGGGGCTACTCTTCGTTGCAGTGCGTGGGTTTCTCATTGTGGTGTCTTCTCTTGTTACGGAGCACAGGCTCTAGGCACGTGGGCTTCAGTAGTTGCAGCACACAGGCTTAGTAGTTGTGGCTCACGGGCTCTAGAGTGCAGGCTCAGTAGTTGTGGCTCACGGGCTTAGTTGCTCCATGGCATGTGGAATCTTCCTGGACCAGGGCTCGAACCCGTGTCCCATGCATTGGCAGGCGGATTCTTAACCACTGCGCCACCAGGGAAGCCCCTTTCACAGTATTTTAATAGAAATGGTGATCTAGGGGAGAGCACGGGATATTGAGGGGACAGTAGGTTGTAAAATAAGACTCTAAGTTATTGAGATGTAAGCTTAGTGAACATAACTTCATTCTTCAGGATGTTCTTGTGTTATGGTTCAAAGGAAAACCTACGGTGGTCTCAAACCATAACGCTTTCTTGGGGTAGTTTAAAAACCAAGTATTAAAAAGAATCACAACTTGGCTACTGATGCCATTTCTTTCTTTATTTGGAGTTAATAGAGCATCTCTGTTCTTTCTTTGGGTTCACAAACTCAATAGCATGTTGTTTTTATTAAGGTATTTTAATAATTCCTCTGAATAACTAAGTGCTCTTTAAGTTGTAATCCTTTGTTCTCTCTTTTTTTTTGCTTTTCCTCTTGACTTGAAAGCAAATTTACAGCATTTTCTTAGAATAAGATATATTTTTTTCCAACTTTGACTTCAGATTTTTTTTTTTTACTTTAGTAGTTCCTTGAGATATATTCTTTATTCTTCTTGGTATTTTTTTTTACGGTACGTGGGCCTCTCACTGTTGTGGCTTCTCCCGCTGCGGAGCACGGGCTCCGGACGTACAGGCTCAGCGGCCATGGCTCACAGGCCCAGCCGCTCCATGGCATGTGGGATCTTCCCGGACCGGGGCATGAACCCGTGTCCCCTGCATCGGCAGGTGGACTCTCAACCACTGCACCACCAGGGAAGCCCTCTTCTTGGTATTTTTTACTTTTATACTACATTGACTTACTCTGCCCTAGTGATCCTGTATGGACCATTTATACCTACCATCTTATTCTCAGTGATTTTGCTTTTATAAAGCTCTATTTCAAATGCTGGTTTGTTAATTCTTTGAAACTCATAAGACGCTTACTCATAGGAAGAGCAGTATTTTTATGAAATTGTAGTTAGGTTCTTAGAATGACACATGAAAACCAATTCTAATCCAAACTATGACTGAACTATTCTACTTTTCCAAAGTAAAACAGGGCACATCAGAAACCAATAAAACCAAATGTAGTTTATCTTTAGTTTGTATTGGAAGGGAAAATTAAGTAGATTTGAATATGGAATAGATATTAATAAATATTCTGAAGAAGAATCTTGGATACATTTAAAAGCTTAGAAATGGGTCAGTTTCTTTGTTTAAAGGTATCACTAACAGTATTTTCACATAACTGGGCTTAGTTTTAAATCTACAAATGATAATGTGAGAGAAGCGGGGAGGGGAGGGGAGAGAAAGAACTGAATAGGAAAGATTGTGTTAGGTGAAATTAACACATTACTATAACAGAGCGTATCACTGTAACAGTTACCATTTTTTGTTCCTGTTTGATTTTTTTGAAATCTAGGCACTTCCTATGTTATCCAGTTTTGGAAACTGTAAATTAGCATTTATAGGAGTATGTATTACTTGAGTAATGTGATAAGTGGAGTACTAAGATTGTGCTCAACTGAATGTACCTGTAACTTGATTCATGAACTTTAGCTTAATTACATATCATCAAGAAATTTTGTCTTCATTATAGAGGATGTTGCCTGCAGATGGATTATTTTGATATTTTACTTTAAATTTTCTGACTACCTGATTGAGAAGAATCTTTAAATAAATTTGACCCCAACCATTTATAATTGCTTTGTTTTCTTTTTTGTTTTTAAATGATGAGTATATCTTTATCTGTATGCAATTAAGCTGTTCTGGACAAATTATGGACAGTTTAAGATAATTAAAATTTGTTATATATATGACTAGTGATTACCTTGCTTCAGTACCTCTCTAAAATGTTTGTTCAATTATTGCTATTAAGATTGTAACGCTCATTGTAACAGTATATATTTAAGATTCTGATGACAATAGGAAATTCTATTTTAATGATTTTTTGTTATTATTATTTTTAGAGTCAGCTTAGTCAATGTAATAATGCCCTGGAGAACTCGGAAGAACTACTAGAATTTGCAACAAGGTCATTAGATATAAAGGAACCTGAAGAATTTTCAAAGGTACCAAAAAACCAACCAAAAAAATGAGACTAATCCACTTAAAAAGGAAAGTTTTGTTTAAAAGAAAGTGGTGTTTTCCCATTTGATTTTGGATTCATTCAGTCATTTCTGATACTAGAAAAGGCTTGGCAGTTCTTGTTAAGTAAAATGCTAGCTGTTCATTTATTCCAAAGCATATACTTTGTGTGTCATTGGGGTCACGAACAAATTAATTATTTGTTTAATGCTCAATTCAGATGAATGACGTTACTCTTTTTTTCAGTTACTTCCCCCTTGGTCATTTATTTTAAAGGTACTTGTATACTTTAGCTGAGTCATACCTTTGTTATAAACATTTTATAACTAAGGAAAGAAGATTGATATTGCTATTAACATTCATAAAAATCTAAGTTGGTGTACCTTTCAATGAGCTGATTGGGAAAACATCATGACTTGATGCATATGAAAGCATTGTGAAACTTACTAAATTTGTTATTAAATGTCCCAGTGTTCAGCTTAAGTAATTGTTTGAATGCTTCATTAAAATATGAAAATGTAGGTCCCTAAGGGGTATATTTGGTGTGAAGATACAAATAGTAGAGCAAGAAGACTGCTAATGTTTTAACCTAGATCCTGGTGTTTAAGAGATACTGAATTCTAGATTCTTATTCTTATTTTAAGTAGAGTCATTTTTAAATGATTACCAATTTATCAAATCATTTGATATAGAATAAGTATGTAGACTATATAGAAAATGGCATGAAAGAGTATGAAATAAAGCTATATAATTAGTAAAATATATACTGTGAAGTAGTCTTATCAAGATAAGATATTTGAGTTTGATATTTTCTTGGTCTTTGTGGACTGTGTAGTGAGCTGCTTGAAAGGTAGCTTTATAATCCATGTGTGCCCACCAGTGATTTCATTTTATGATTTTTCTATGAACTTGAGGGTAGAAGAAACTTCCTTGAGAAGATAACATTTGCTGACTTAAATCCCTGCATCTTGAACATGAACTTTAAAAATTAATTCCTTTTGACTAAATGAATGGAAATTTCTTTTGCTGTAAACGAGTTAACCAATTAATTCTTGAATTTGGATGTCGGTTGTAAGAAAATTCATCTTTGCACTTTGTAGGACTTACTATATAAAGGAATTATGAGGGAATAGTATCATACTTTAAATTATTCTAAAAGTATAGATATGTCACCTATTCAGAGGGCATTTATGTGATAACCTCAAATATCTGGAACATAGCAAAAAAAAACCATGCAGAAAGCAAAAGATGTCTGAGTCAGCAGAATCAGTGTCGCACAGTTCGTGAGTGGCAGTTAATATCTTCTGTTCATGATAGTGTCTCAGAATCTGTTGACTATTAATATGTACATGGTACTACTAAGTTTTTAGGTTTTTTTCCTTTTTGTTTCCTGGTTGTCAACAGATTCCCCTTCTAGTGGAGTAGGGCAGCTGTTAATGACAGGCATAATCATAGCAGCAAGAATTAACAGCTGAGCACCTGAGAGCGGAAGAAGACAGGAAAACTATAAAATGTGGACATAGTACTCAAAAATAGCTTGAATCCAGTTGAATTTAAATAGGACCTGATGCTTGGAAAAATTGATAAAAGTTTGTTTCTCCCAAGTTTCTCTTTCCATTGACATTTTCAGAGTCCTTTCTTCTTCCTCTCAAAAGATTCTGTTCTCTCTTTCTCTCTCCTTTGTTCTTTCCAGCTTTGTTAAAATGTGTTTCCAGTATACTGTAAATTGGAAAGGTTCTGATAAAATAAATCACCTTGTGGTTTAAATATATTTTCTTCATGTGCCACTTTGCTTCTTATCTTACTATTTTGGTCTTGTCTTCCAGCATTTTGCAGTACTGCCTAGTAGCTTGATCCTTTTGGAGATGTGTTGAAATGAATTATTTGTCAGTGTTTCCTAGCCAGAAATCTGAGTTTATTGTTCAAGAAAAATGCTTAACTGAGAGTTACTTGCAATTATTTTCTTAGTATATCCAAATAGTATCCAGATTATGGTTTGATTCCAAGTCAAAAACTAAATGTACTTTCCTAACCAGCTGCATGGACTCCAGGCTTGCCTCAGATACCTAACTGCTGACAGAGTAGGGAAAGATGACTTGGAAGATTAATTATTGGACTCGGAGTATGTTGTTAGATATTTGGAAACAATTCTTTTAATGTATATTATTTGCAAATATCTCATATTAAAGTGATTAAAGCAGATTAATATGAACAACTCATGGGGACAAAAAATATTGTAGGCTGAAATCTAGGCCATGAGTCCTTTTAGACTTCATTATCTTCAAAAAGAGTATTTTAAATACTAATATTTAAGTGATCATGTTGCAGTACATCAGCATGAGAATTGAACACAAAGCTATGTTAATTATTTACCAGCATTAGACAGTCTGAAAGTGAACAAGTAAAAATAGCACAAGTGGAAAAGGATTTTAGAACAAATTTTCACTAATTTTTTTTAACTGTTAGGAGTTTGGTTGATAGTAAATATATGCAGAAAGATCACCAGCAAATGAGTTCTGGATCATTAGCTTTATTTCTGGTTGAACAAGTAGCCAAAGCCCCAGCAGACTTGGTTTTTCTGCTAATAACTGGCTTGCAGAACACTGCATGGATCCCTTAGCAAAATTAATATTCCTACCAACTCTCCCTCTCCTCCGAATTTAGAACTTGAATTTTACCTATGAAAAGAGCTGAGTTTATGGGACATTTTCCAAGTCAATATAACTAACCAGCCACTTCATCCCAATCTTGCCACACGTAACTCAGTTGTCAGACAAGGAGGGAGGGAATGGTTACCTGCCCACAGGTGCTTACACTGGAGAAAAAAGTACAGAATAAGGTGAAAGGGAAACAGTCTTCTAGATTAGATCACAGATGAAAAGGGAGAAAGGATTTTGTGTATTTCCAACTTCTGACTCACAGTAACTCACCATTAGAATATTATTCAGCAGGTGTCAATCTCTGACCACTGGAAGGAGCAAATAAGGAGAGGGGTGGAAGCTCACTCAGTATTTTCAAGGGAGCAGAGGTAGTACTGGCAGAAACTCCTTCTGTGGCTGCAGTCAGGAATTCTGGGAGAGGAGAGGACCACCAACAAAAGCATGAAGGGAATTCCCTGGCGGTCCAGTGGTTAGGACTCTGTGCTTCCACTTCACGGGGCACGGGTTCGATCCCTAGTCGGGGAACTAAGATCCTGCAAGCTGCTCGGTGTGGCCAAAAAAAAAAAAGCATGAATGTTTCAGTTATGAAGGCAGTTTAAAAACAAGTCTAAATATTTAAGAATAGCTCAAACTATAACTTTTCACCTTTACTTCATTTGTAGGTGTTTATGTCTTACAGAAATGCAGTCTCCTATTATATAAATGTACTTAGTCATAGAGTACAGATGTATGTGGTACTGTATTCCATGGTTTTTTTTTTTTTTTGGGGGGGGGTACGTGGGCTTCTCACTGTTGTGGCCTCTCCCGCTGCGGAGCACAGGCTCCGGACGTGCAGGCTTAGCGGCCATGGCTTACGGGCCCAGCCGCTCCGCGGCATGTGGGATCTTCCCTGACCGGGGCACCAACCCATGTCCCCTGCATCGGCAGGCAGATTCTCAACCACTGCGCCACCAGGGAAGCCCTGTATTCCATGTTTATTTCAAGTTATTTACTAGGGTTTTGTGAAGAAGACTTTTAAATGATCATGTTTTTGGAAAAATAGTGCTTTTTATAAACATAAATATATGTATAGGAAATATAAAACTTCTAATGTTTGGAATCAACCAGTATGCAGTAGTTTTTTTTGAAATCTAGTATTTTTTGCCTAAGGGAAAATTGCACTTTGAAACAGTCTCTTATTTACTCTCTCTGACTGAGTCCCCTCCATTTCCCAAGTTAATCCTTAATATGGTATTTTTGGGGTGAAGGTAGAAGTCTTAGTAATATATTGTAAAAAGTATTAAATATTTGCCCCCTAGTCATTTTCAGATTGTCTGAAAGAAACATTGCAAAATTATCTGTCGCAAATCTAACAGGATAATCTGAAGTATGAAACAACGTGAACATATAGACATAACTTGAAAAGTTTCCTCAATGTTGCGTGGCATTCACGTTTTTACTAGGAACTCTATTGGACTTTACTGCAAATCAAAATCAAGATAAATCTTCTCCTGAAAATGTGACATCTAGCCTTTGTTACATTCATTCTTTTGACACTGTTAGTATATTTTTCTCTCAGCAGTTATCATTCAGAAACAGATATATTCTTATTTTTGTTGCTGTTTCAGTGCTCTGATTTTAACTAACTTTTCCCTTGCTACCTTTCTCTATTTCAGCCTGTATTTTGGAGAATTAGATTGTTAAAATGTTTAATTTATTTTAGAGAATTTAAAAAAGTCATTATCTACACATAAGACGGTTTAGGATGGAGTTTAGGGTTCAAAGATATCATTGTGCTCATCATTTTATAGATGAGATAATTGAGTCCTAAAAGAGTTAAGTGACTTGCTGGTTAATGTGATGGGCTGAAACTCAGAGCTCTTAAAACTTGGTCTAATGCTCCTTATTTTTAAAAAGTTAAAAAATTTCTGCTGGTTGGGAAGAAATTTGGAAATCTCAAATTTTGTTCTGTTTGGGTAAATGATTCATTGAGTACAGTAAGCAAGGTCTAAAACTTCTTTATTATTCCTATTTTAATTGTGTTTAGGAAACACTATTTAATTAGCTCCTCCATATATGGAACTATTTTAGAGTACTTTGCTTCTAATGTCTTTCTATAAAAGGAGAAAAATGAAGATATTAAGAAGAAATATAGAAACAATAAGATCTTAATCTTCAGAGGGCTGAAATAAATTCATGGAGGAAAGTAGTTTCTATATCTACTCATTGCAGATTGGGAAAAGATCTGGTTTAAATACTTTATATTTAATAGGTAGTGATAAAAAACCATTTGTGATTACTCCTCCATTATTATTACAGTTTTATTTAAGGAAGTTTGGTCTCAGGTGACAGATTCACATAACTGGTAAAATAAAGTGTCAGAATTGTAGGATTTATTTTAAATAACATTTGAGAGATGGAGGAAGGGAATCTCAGAGAGAGAGAGAAAGGAGCCATCTCTGATGATAAGAGAGAGAAATGAATTGTTGGCAAACAGGATTTCAGTAGAATATTGAAATCGAAATAGTGATTGAAATTGAAAATAGTGATGTTGAGCAAAGTAATATGACTAATGTTTCTTGAAGGCTTTCCAATAGTGTACACTGTCATAACCTAAAAATCTAAGTATTCACTGAGACCTCTTCATAATTCACAAAGTGGTATTATGTAGATACAAATAAATGTATTGGGGACAGAGCAGTGGTAAATCCTGGGATCAGGTGGTACTCATTAAGTAGAGATGTTTAATTGACAAAAATGCATCACTCTTGGAACTGAAACTTAGAGGAATCAAGCAACATATTAATGTATATCTTTTGGATAGCTTTCTGCTTTGGGAGAAGAAATTCCAGAAAAAAATTAAACAATCTATTTTCCAATTTAAGACATTTCTTGAAGTTGGGCCCTTATATTGAAATACCTGCATAATTTGAGACTTTCTATCCTTTTCTCATTGCACAGTATAACTTCTTCAACCTCTCCTGCATTTATACAGTGTATATACTATAATATTTGAACCTAAATGAAGGAGGAACCATGGAGGGTCTCCAGTTTTACCAACTGGGTGTATTTATATATATAAATACATGGGATACATATATAAATACATATATAAATACATGGGAACAATTTTTCCTAGATTATCTGGCTTTTCATCTATTTTCTGGTTTGTCATGAACAGCCTAGTATATTAAACAATAACATGAAAGCTTTACATGCGTGTGTACATGTGCACACTTGCACACAGATGCACTAAAAAAATGGCACCTTGCTAAATTAATACTAGACACAAAATTGAATCATTATGGTCAGTTTTAAAAACAGTAATGGTCTTTATATTGTTGGGTTATTTGGGAGTAACTGGTAAATAACATTCCTTTAACCAAGTTCTAAACCAATTGGGAAATAAGACAAAACAATAAAATTGATAAGAGGCCAAATAAAATGATGTTGGAGAATTTGGCTTATATCAATGGGCACACTTCCTAATATTGAATCCTAGAAGTAGACAGACTTACCCCACCCAGGGATGTAAGTACAGGGCTACCTCAGGTCTTTGTGTGTGAGGGGAGCCTGTTTCAATGAAACTTGCTGAATAGAGGGAAAGAACCGAATATGGAATATATGTTCTCTGTGGGCAAGCAAGCTGCCAGAAAGAGGGAAAGGTGCTGAGCTACTTATTTCTAGTTTGTCCTTCCAAACTCATAATCAGATTAAGTCATATCATCTTCCCAGGAGAAAATGAGGGAATAGAGAGCAAGGCTAGTGGCACTTTTCTCCATGTGTAAAGAAACATCAAGTGCAGAATTGAGTCTCCTCTTCCCCTCCTTTCACACTTGTATAAAAATCTTTGGTTATAATTCTAGCTATAATGACAATAATTTTTTAAAAATCAGTGTAATTAAATTTTTAAAGGTAAATTTGACATACAATATTAGTTTCTGATATATATGTAATTGACTTTTTTTAACATTTCTTATTCCTAGTACCAAAGTAGGTACTTTGTACTTTTATGTATGACTCATGGCATGTATTATAGATGCCACAGAATTGGGTTGTTTGCTGTAGTATCTGGAGCTTGGAATGCGTCTTTAGAAGCATTAAGGACCAAATAGAATGATTAGTATACAAGGTCATGGAGTTGATTATGATAGTGCTGGGATGTGCTCATTTTCTAAATCTCAATTCTGTTCTTTTTGTGTAGACAGGTATGCAGACCAGAATATTTTAGGATGGGTATAAAAATGACCAATACCAAGTAAGAACAATATTAGAACTGAAGAAGAGAGACAACAGAAACATTGCTGAATACATCTAATTAATGTTCAGTTAAATTTAGTAGTTATTAAATATTACTATGTGCCGAGCTTTATGCTAGACACTGGGGTTAGAATATCAAGCATAATAGCCATGTGTTGTTAATTATGATGGTCAGTGTGGGGAAAAATCCTTTTGTTGGACCTATTATATGGTATGTAAATTTAAAGGGGACAGCAGTTTCTGCATGTATTTTTCATCAATTTTCTGTGACATACAGCACTGAGTAATAGCTGTGCCCTCTTCCTAAACTTGTGCTAGCATTCTCAGAAAAAAAAAAAAGATAGCTTAAGTAGCGTAGGTTTAAGTTGGCAGCTTCTCTGAAGTCATCTGAGGGAAAGACCCTATTGCTAGAAGTGTTTCTTTGGTTTCTCCTTGTCTGAATTTTTGCCATTACAACTTCATTTTTTGGGGTAAAGGATTGTAGAACTGCAGCCTAGTTTTATATGTTAGCAGGCAAGCTCTCAGAATACAAAGTCCTTGCCCAGTGAAGGCAAGTAGAGAAAACTTGGAAGAACCATTTATGAAGTGGTGAAAGAGATCTCTGAAGAAAAATTGAAGAGCAGATTTGAAATGTATAAGAAAACCATCAGAATGCATAGAAATGTGTGCCCCATGAAGGAGGTTGATTGTTCTAGTTGAAGAGTGTCAGACTGAATGAAAGTGGAGGTGTGTGTTGATAATCTTAAGGTAAGAAAAAACATTTATAGTCATCTGGAATTAGTTTGAAGTGTTAAATTTTCCTCCTTATTTTAAGGTGATTTATATCGGGACTGGATTTCCAACTATAGTTCTAACATCACATTATGCAAGCTGATGTGAACTGTACAGATTTCTTGTAATTTATGTTTTGGTGAATATGAACTAATCTATTTCAGGGTTTTTAATCCTAACTTTTCTTGCATGTCACTGCCATTGAAACTTGCATGAAAAGCACTAACTGCCTTCTTTCTCTTCTCCCTGATTTGCTCCAAGGCTGCCAGACAGATCAAGGATAGGTATGGTATAAAACCTACGTTTTTATTTAAGTATCAACAGTGAAGTCAGAAATGAAATTCAAGAAGTTTCTTATTAGAATCTCGTTAGTTAAAATAAATACACCTAATGGCGAAGTGCAAAAAAAAAGAGAAAAAGTCTTCTGCATATATTCCGGAATAAACAGTATATCAGCAAGATTTTTAAAAAACATAGTTATTGACAATTATGTACTTCCAAAAGAATTTCATTTCTGGTATAATATAGTTTTAGTACAGTTCTTAATTAGCTATGCTAGTAGATGGGGAACCATTTTGAATAATTAAAAACATATATTCCTGAATGTATTTTTTGTTGTTCTTAAATTTTACCAATATAAGCGTGTCTTATTTTATGAGAAGTTACAGCCTTATTTCGTTCCTCAGGAGCTAAAGCTCTCCTTTTTCGCTCCCTCCTGCAGCTGACGCAGCCCCAATAAAGCCTTACCTGAATTTCTTGTCTGGCCTCTAGTCAATTTCTGTTGATCGGGGGAAGGCCAAGAACCCTGGTCGGTATCACAACCACAGCAACAAAAGCCAGCCTGATGATAACTCGTTATGTTTGTGATCTGTGCCTCAGATGTACTACTTGGACTCAACCTACTGGACCCACTGGGTCAATAAAGTCCTTAAAAGCCACACACACAAAACAAGAGCTATTGCTCTCCTACTTCACTGCTCTCCTGTTTAACACCTTTGTATTCTCATTCCATCTTGTTCCTGGTGCCATCTCTATTTCTAATGCCACTACTGTCTAGTTTGTGGGAGGAGAAGATTAAAGAAAATGATGATAGGCTTTGGCTTAAAGGTCTTTACCATTGGTAGAGCCAGGATTAGCACAGGTAATTTAGTATTTGCTGTAATGAATGTACGAAAGGGCTAAAAGAGCTGTTGGCAATTTTGGATTGGGTTATCACAGAACGGATGGTTTTGATCTGCTTGGCTAGTCACTGAGCATTGATTGTAGTGAAATTATCCCTTAAGATTTCTTCATTTGAGGAAAATGAAATTCTCTGAAAGGCACAGCTCTTCAAAGCACCACTCTGAGTCCTAGATTAAATTATTCATCAGATAATTCACAAAATTATTCTGTATGTATTATGTGAAAACCAGTGTTGTATTGTTAATCTTGGCTGAAGACTTCAACTCTTGTGTTTTTCTAGTGGCCTTTTATTTGACTAGAGGCAAGATTCACATGGCAGTCATAGCATTGTTAGCACAAATATTAATTTTTCTATTTTTTGCATATTTTTTAAAAATTAATTTTTATTGGTGTATAGTTGATTTACAATGTTGTGTTAGTTTCTGGTGTACAGCAGAGTGAATCAGTTATACATATACATACATCCACTCTTTTTTAGGTTCTATTCCCATGTAGGTCATTACAGAGTATTGAGTAGAGTTCCCTGTGCTATACAGTATTTTTCGTATATTTTATATCAGGGAGTGTTTAAAGACTTGGATTATTCTTATAAATCCTGGATGTAGAAAGGAGATTATGAGAGTTTGAAAGTGAAAAGTATTGGCTGTATGAGGAATGGATGCTAGGTAGGTCAGTTTTCTGGATAAGGTAAATTTGGGTTATGTGTGCTGGAATTTGCCGTAAGTAATCCATCTTCCACCCTGGCTAGAGTATTCTTCTGTTTAGCCACCTACTGCACAAAATCCTGCTCTGGTCCATGATTTTCTGGATTAGAAGTCACTTCCTAATCAGGCTTTGGGCCGTCCAAAGACTTTGAAAGAAACCTTGCAGTTATTTTCTCTTTGCAAAAATAAAACTAGGAGGAAGAGATCCTTGTGTTCAGCTTTACTGAACTATTTACTATTAGAAATGAACCAAATGGTACATATATACGATGGAATATTACTCAGCCATAAAAAGGAACGAAATCTGGTCATTTGTAGAGATGTGGATGGACCTAGAGTCTTTCATACAGAGTGAAGTAAGTCAGAAAGAGAAAAACAAATATCGTATATAACGCATATATGTGGAATCTAGAAAAATGGTAATATGAACGAACCTATTTGCAGGGCAGGAAGAGAAACGCAGATGTAGAGAATGGACGTGTGGACACGGCTGAAGGGTAGGGTGGGATGAATTGGGAGATTAGGTTTGACATAAATACACTACCATCTGTAAAATAGATAGCAGGTGGGAACTTGCTATAAAGCACAAGGAGTTCAGCTTGGTGCTGTGTGATTACCTAGATGGGTGGGATGGTCGGGTGAGGGGGGTCCAAGAGGGAGGGGATATATGTATACATACAGCTGATTCACTTCATTGTACAGCAGAAACTAAGACAACATTGTGAAGCAATTATACTCCAGTAAAAACAAATGGGCAAGGTGAATTAAAACATTCCTAACCACATGGAACCTGTAATGTAGAGACGTATCTGTGGATTTTAGATTGTTAGTTTGGGCTTTGAGGCACAGTTGTCTAAATATATTCAGTTTAAAAATAAAAAGTCCAGTCTTTTGGAAAATTATAGCATTGTTGTACATCTAACTTGATTTATGGAGACTGAAATTTTCATTGCCTAGAAAATAAAGGTCATTATTCTTTTTTTAGGCTTTGATAGGCCTTTCTGATATATCTTTAGGGGATATAATTTTTCTTTGAGGCCATAGTGATATTTTTCACCCAGGTTTATCTTGAAGAGTGTACATACTATACTTTTATTTGTTGGGTTTTTTTTTAATTGAAGTATAGTTGATTTACAATGTTGTGTTAATTTCTGCTGTGCAGGAAAGTAATTCAGGTATACATAGACGTATACATTTTAAAATATTATTTTCCATTACGGTTTATCAAAGGAGAGGCCATAATGGTTAAATCAAGTTTTACAGATAAAGTTTCAGGTTTAAATTCCTTAAAATACTTTCAGATATTTTTCTCAACAGTTCTCAACAAACTTTTAAATCATCAGGTTTAGAAGCAACCAAGTAAGTTCAAACCTGTTCATTGATTCAGTGGGCATTTACCAAGTACCTATATGAATATAGCTCTTTAAGAAGTCTTTAAATCGAAAGATACTTGGGACTGCCAAGAACAACATATGTAAGATTTAGCCTTTGTTCCTAACTTCTTCTTGATGTGATCTGAAATTTTATTATTGAGAACCAAGAGCTTAAAGTAATAATGTGTGAAATGCTCAGCATTATACTTGCCATTCAGTTAAGTGTGAGTTCCCTTCTCCATAAATTGTTTTTTAGTATAGCACTTCCTTTTTTTTTAAATTAAAGCGTTGTTGATTTACAATGTGTTAATTTCTGCCGTACAGCAAAGTGATTCAGTTATACATATATATACATTCTTTTTTTATATTCTTTTCCGTTATGGTTTATCACAGGATATTGAAGGTAGTTCCTGTGCTATACAGTAGGACCTTGTTGTTTATCCATTCTATTGATATATATAATAGTTTGTATCTGCTAACTCCGAATTCCCACTCCATCCCTCCACAACCCCTTCTCCCCCCTTGACAACCACAAGTCTGTTCTGTCTGTCTGTGTGTCTATTTCTGTGTTGTAGGTAAGTTCATTTGAGTCATATTTTAGATTCCACATATAAGTGGTATCATATGGTTATTTTTTTCTCTCTGACTTCGCTTAGTATGATAATCTCTAGTTCCATCCATGTTGCTGCAAATGGCATTATTTCGTTCTTTTTTTATGTCTGAGTAGTATTCCATTGCATATGTGTACCATATCGTCTTTATCCTTTCGTTGGTCAATGGACGTTTAGGTTGTTTCCAAGACTTGGCTATTGTGAATAGTGCTGCCATGAACATAGAGGTGCACGTATCTTTTTGAATTATAGTTTTGTCCAGATACATGCCCAGGAGCAAAATTGCTGAATCATCTGGCAACTCTGGTTTTTTGAGGAACCTCTATACTGTTCTCCATAGTGGCTGCACCAATTTACATTCCCACCAGCAGTGTAGGAGAGGGTTCCCTTTTCTCCACACCCTCTCCAGCACTTGTTATTTGTAGACTTTTAATGATGGCTATTCTGACCAGTGTGAGGTGGTGCCTCATTGTAGTTTTGATTTGCATTTCTCTAATTATTAGCGATGATGAGCATTTTTTCATAGCACTTCCTTCTTGATAAATAGATCAGCTGCTGTTCACTCTTTGTTACTACTAAAGTGACTACTTTCCTAGTTTTAAGATGAAAGAAAATGACTGAATACAGCAACAGTGTGACATTTTTCATCCCCAAGTAACTGAATACAGCAATATGTTTGATACCTTTCATACCATTGATCTTTAGGGTAGTTTGGTAGATCTGAATGACTAGGCCTGATATTCCCTTTGTTCCTGCAGCTCTATTTACTTCCTCTGCCAAATTCTGTACTAGGAGGGCAACATTCATGAATAGCATTTTTGTGTCATTTTTTGACCAAAGATAATAAGGAGAGTTACTTTGTGATACATGTGGAAATCTACTGTAATATGAAAAATTGAAATTTGAGATAAAATAACAAATGAATAGAATATGAGAATTTCTTTTAATCTCTAGTTTTAATTGACAGAACAATTTTCCCCTGCTTTGGGTAAAATGATGTCTGGTATGGCTTCTTCCTTTCTTTGTTTTGTATACCACATTCATCTAAAATATATTTATTGAGTTTCTGTTATTTCCATGGCATATGGTTTCACAGGGCTTTCTTCTTGTCTCCTTCCATTCAGTTGATGTTGATAGATCAGAGTGACACCTACTAGCATGGTATTCAAAATTGTAATTTTACTTCTCTCCTTTCTCATCCATGGCCTATAGCAGCTACCAAGCTATGCAGTATTTGGTCAGTGTACCTCTACTTTTATTTAAGGACACATGGAATGGCTGTGACAACTAGGCAGAATGTTTGAATCAGGGTATATTTACAGTTCATTATTTGGCATATGAAAAGGGGTGAGGCTGGCATCAGGAAATCAGATTGAGTGTACAGAGGTTCAGATGATTGTTGGGTCTGTTAAAGATGATTTATCTTGGATATTTGTCTCTTGAGTTATTTGTAATTTTATGCAATTTTGTAAAACTGGCTGGAGGAAAGTTCTTTAAGGGTTATCTTAAATGTCTTTAAATTTAAAAACATTTTACAGTTTTTTATTAAGTTAATTTTCAAAAGATCTAAAAGCAATAGCTTCTGAAATCACTAGAGTGAAGTAAGTTCTATCTGTTCGTTTTATAAGTTAAATATGATACGATACTTCCCATTCTTTTATTTTTAAAAGAATGTTTATGTTTGTGTTTTCTGTAGAGTGACAATGGCTTCAGCTTTCCGCCTTTCTTTGAAACCAAAGGTCAGTGACAGCATGACTCATTTAATGGTGGATTTTTCTCAGGAAAGACAGATATTGCAAACTTTGAAGTTTTTGCCAGGTAAGTTAGTACATATATTACATGTAAAGTTATTTAAAAAACCTTTTTTTTCCTTCAAGATTTTTCTGTAATGAACATTAGAATGTAAATATTAAGGAAGTATAGTGTGATTTTTTTTCTTCATTCAGCTAAGGAATAACTGAATTTGCTAGTCTTTATTTTTAGATAATTATTTTACTGATAGTAAAGATTCCATTTTAAGAACCCAAGAAAGGGATACCTTTTGTTGCTAGTTTGGCAGAGAGAAGCAATATGCCATGGTGGTTCACAGTGAGTCGTGGGGCCAGACTTCTAGATTTGCATCCTGGCTGCCGCTTACTTGCTGTGTAGCCTTAACAAGTTATTTAACTCTCCCTCATTCTCTTCATCTTTAAAATGTGATGTTATCCTTCTGGGGTTTTTATAAGGATTAAATGAACTGAGACCTCTAAAGCACTTGAAATAGTACCTGGCACACAGTTAACACGCAGTGAAAGTTAACGGTTATTATTACCATTATTGTGGTGGTTGCTGGTTCAGATGGAATTTTATTTCCAGTAGTAATGTGTTAACATTGGTTTATTAGAGTATTAGTACGAGGGTATTCCAGCAGTCAGAACCATTTGAAATTGAGTCCCAAGTTATTGTCCACAAGTGTGAAAGAGCCAGTTAAGGACCTTTCGGTTATTATTCTCTTTTTACTAACATCAAGTAATGTGGTTAAGTTGATAGCTAAAACAATTTGGACGTGGTGATTTGGGGGATCAGGAAATCTCTTGAAAGCAAAGTGTTTTACTTACAGGTTTATGGTTTTTGGAGGTTAGCTGTTTTTGAGTAGAGAATGTTGATCATATGAAACCATTCTTTTCTTCTCTGAAGATTTAGTCCAGGACTTTAGAATATGATTGGAAAGACAAAGTTAGTAGTCATGAAACTATAATGGAACTAGTAATGGTAGTACAAGTGAAGTATTAACTTGTGTTGTATAGATCAGAAGTTCTAGAGGAGTTTAGAGAAGGAAAAGATGAGAGAAGGAATCATAGTTGTAGAGGAAGGAAGTATACATACTTGTCAGTGGATACCTATCTGTAAATTGGCCTTTCAGAATTCCTAACCATTATATTTTCATTCACACTACTACTCAATTCAGAAGGAGAGTCAGGAGTGGTAGATTGTGAATATACACATGAGTAGTAGTAGTTTGATTTTTTAAAAAAACTACTAAAAAAGAAGTCTTCTCACCATTACTTTCCTTGATTTTCAGTGATGGCTTAACAAACCAAGGCCATGTCTGCCGTACAGTCAAGTAGATTGCATGCACAGTTAGGATTTCCTCTTTTGCAAACTGTTAAGACAGTCTGAAGGAATGAGGTATAATGAAAAGCAAGAAATCCTTTTGTGGAGGAGTTTCATCCTGAAGGAAGGTATAATAGGTTGTTAAAATTTATGAAAGGTGAATTCATATTACTAATTTTTTGTATTCTACTAGAGCATAAAAATTTCCTATAAGATCCAATCAGATTAACTTAAAAGTGAATACCTTCATCCCTTAATAATTCCTTCTATAAACACTGCAAAAATCAACTCTATACTGAATTATGTATAGTAATGAGTTTTGGACTTATCTGAGCCTGCACATTGTAAGTGATGATGATGGATGATAATAATTACAGTCATTTTCTTCTGCTGTAAGCCATTATTTATACATTGCAACTTAGAGTTTATATCCTTTCTGAGCCTCTGCAGCCAAGAAGAGAAACATGTTTGTGGCAGTATTGATGTCAGTTGTCCTTTTACATTCACATGCAGAGAAAAACATTAGCAGAATTCTTACACCAATGTCCACACAATTTAACTGTTGCTTTATGGAAGTTGCTGTGAATTGCTTTCCATTCTCATTTCTAAAGAGAGTTCTGCCTTTCCTAATATTTTTATATTACAAGTTTACGAACATTCATCTTCCCCTGAACTTTTATCCCACATTTGTTGAAGCTCTTCTCTTACTTCTGTTTAGAATATTGGGTGAACTTCCTACATATCAGATCCAAGTCACTCTTTTTTTTTTTTTTTTTTTTTTTTGCGGTACACGGGCCTCTCACTGTTGTGGCCTCTCCCGTTGCGGAGCACAGGCTCCGGACGCGCAGGCTCAGCGGCCATGGCTCACGGGCCCAGCCGCTCCGTGGCATGTGGGATCTTCCCGGACCGGGGCATGAACCCGTGTCCCCTGCATCGGCAGGCAGACTCTCAACCGCTGCGCCACCAGGGAAGCCCCCAAGTCACTCTTAATTTGACCTACCACTCTTTTTTTTAAATTTAATTTTTATTTTATTTTGGAGTATGGTTGATTTACAGTGTTCTGTTAGTTTCAGGTGTAAAGCAAAGTGATTCAGTTATCCATACGCATATATCCATTTTTTCAGATTCTTTTCCCATATAGGTTATTACAGAATATTTGACTTAAATTATCTAAATTTTCTTTTTCCCTCCCAAGTTTGCTTTCTTCTGGGGCCATTATTCACAAGAAAGAAGAATCTTCTTGCTAGTACATTCTTACTGGAATGGTAGCTGAATTTGGGAGATAGATAGTGGGGAGTTAGCTGGACCCACTTACAAATTAAGTGATTCTGTCTGTATATAAGCCTCTTGGGACATTCAGTACAGGTTTTAACTCAGCAAAACTATAAAATTACTACATGCCATAGGCCGTTACATTTCCTCACATGTAGGCACTGCACAGCATATTAAATTTATGAATGCCTGTATCTCTTCCCATAGCAATGAATAGTAGTCTGTATTGCTTATATTCCGGTAACAAGAGACTAACATCTGTAATGTATTATAGGGACGAAACCCCTACAGACAGATGAAGGAAATTAATCATAATGAGAAATGATAAGTATTTCTTTGTTTGTTGTCTTACTGATAAGATATATTAGATTCCAAGTATTTATTGTACAATTACACACATGCAGTAGTTCAACTTTGAAGACTATAGCTAATGGAGATCAATTGTCCCACCTCTCTCCTTTCCTCCCTTTCTTACTAGTTAGGCTTGAAGATTTAAAATGTATATCAAATTCCTTTCATCTTGGTCTTGATTATTGTATCTAAGATATTTGGTTTACTTTGTTCTTTGTTAGGTCTCACATTGCTTTGAATTTTCATGTATAGAATTCCTTTGTTATTATAGTTTTTTAAAAAATTAATACTTTGTTTTTTAGAACACGTTTAGGTTTATGGAAAATTGAACAGGTAATACAGAGTTACCATATGCTTCCCCTCCTCCCCCACATACAGTTTCCATGGTTATTAATGTCTTGCATTAGTGTAGTACTTTTGTAGTAATTGATAAATTATTATTAGCTAAAGTCCACAGTTTACATTAGGGTTCACTCTGTGTTATACAGTTCTACGACTTTTGATAAATGGATCATGTCATGTATCCACCACTACCTTATCATACAGAATAGTTTCACTGCCCTAAAATTCCCTTGTACTCTGCCTGTTCATCCCTTGTATCCTGCAGTCTTGCTATAAGCTTGTTAGTTCCAGGAATTTTTCTGTTGATTCTTTGAGATTTTCTACATAGACAATCATGTCATCAGCAAACAAAGACAGTTTTATTTCTTCCTTCCTAATTTGTATATGTTTTACTTCTTTTCCTTGTCTTATAGCATTTAGCTAGAACTTCCAGTACAGTGTTGAGTAGGAGTGGAGAGAGGGGATGTCATTGCCTTAGGGGAAAAGTATCTAGTTTCTCAACATTAATGTTAACTGTAGTTTTTTTTGTAGATGTTCTTTATCAAGTAAAGTTCCCTAGTTTACTGAGAGCTTTTGTCATGAGTGAATGTTGGATTTTGTAAAATATTTTTTTCTCCATCTATTGATATGATCATATAATTTTTCTTCTGATCATCTGATTTTTCTTCTACTGATGTGATAGTTTACATTAACTAGTTTAGAATGTTGAACCAACCTTACATACTTGGAGTAAATCTTTTAAAACTTTTTTTTAGCAACAAAAGGTTTAAATACAGTACTTGCACAGTTTCACACATTTCAGACCCATCTGTATCACTGGAGGACCACATTCTCCAGTTAGCCTGGTATTTAAGTGGAACATCTGTTAGTGTTGAGGAGCTATGGAAAACCTCTTTCATGGAAAAGAAATTGATTAATGTTCATTCATGTTAATTGTGATTCATTTACCTCAGTTTGTTTTAATGAATCATAGAACTCTTTGGAGAAACATTTAAAAATGCTTAAATATTTTGTGGGGTTGCGGAGTTCATTTTCAGTGTTGAGAAATTACAGTTATTTTATAAACTAGGTTTTTTAAATACATTGAAAATACCTTGAATTATTTTAATCTTTGGATTCAAAGCAAGTTATTTTATTTTGTCAATAGTGATTTAATTTATATTCTCCAGCTGTTTGAAATAGCAGATTAAAAACGTGTTGAGAAGTAACAAATCATTCTTGATTCTTTATTCTTAGCATGTTTGAATTGCTTTTTGCTAACTAGGGTTTTAATATACTTTGAATAAGTCTATGAAAAACTTTGAAATATGAATTTTAAAACAGAGCTAGAAAAATGGTTATTTTGCATTTATAAGGTATCCCTTCTCTTAGCCTGATTCAATTGAACAGTTTAAAAGCGACATGAAAAGCATAATTTGAATGACAAACATAAATACTGGATTAGTACTATAGTGAGAAACGAGCTTTTTTTTTTTCTTCAGTCCCCAAAGCTCCAGAGATAGATCCAATAGAGTGTTTGGTGGCTGACAATTCTGTAACAGTAGCTTGGAGAATGCCAGAAGAAGATAATAAGATTGATCATTTTATACTGGAATATAGGAAAACTAATTTTGATGGACTTCCACGTGTAAAGGATGAGCGATGCTGGGAGATAATTGATAATATTAAGGGTACTGAATATACACTATCAGGTAAGATGACTGCATTTCATGAATCTCATTCTCGGAAGATAGATGTAATTGTGAAAAATATTTTGAATTACATTAAAAGATGAAATTATTAAGTTTCTTTAGCCAAGCTGACTTTTTGTATATTTATTATGGAAATGAATTTCTCTTAAAATATCAAGAAAACCTTCATTTTCATTACTTCTGGATATTTGCAATCTGGTAAAACAGTGTATTTAAAACAAACATGAAAGGATGTTCTGGAAACTGTATTTCAGAGTGACATTTAATTTTTACCTTGGTTTTCTAACAATAAAAAAAGCTGTCAATTTTCTAGATGTATACACTACCCTGCATTTCAGTGATACTGTAAAGACTTGCCTTTACCCTTTTCTGATAACCTTCACGATAATACTTAAAGTTAAGCTGTGACTTGGTATTAGAAATTTGTGTGTTGGCCTTTTGATAGTCTTTAAAAACATATCTGCATGTATAGGGGACTTTGGGTATTTGAAATGGCCAAATGTTGCCTGAGTTGTTCAATATTTGTTTTATGTGAGCAGTAACAGTAACGTTACCATTACTGAGCACTTACCATTTGTCAGGAGCTGGGCTGAAGTGTATTACACAGTACATCTCATTTAATCAGTACAATACATCTCATTTAGTCTTTACGGTGAAGAGGTTGGTTTTCTCTTTTCTATTTTAACAGATACAAAACTGTGGCTCCGTCAAGTTGTTGAACGTCCCGTAGCTAGTAATTTTTGGATTGAGATTTTAATCTAGACCTGACAGACTTCAAAGTTTTTCTGTTAATCCTTATGCTTCACTTTCTCTTTAAATTCATTTTTCACATATGAAACAATGCGTCATAAATATAAAAATTCTATAGTGTCTACTTTCCAGAAATTGAATATGTTATTTTAAACTGTAGTGTCTCTCCATGAATGAAACCTTACTTATAATGAGGCTTGAGAGTATCTTTTTGTTGCTAGGTTTAAAAAGCCCAGTGATAAACTGTATAATTTATTTTGAAGAAAATCATAGATAAATCATGATTTCTCTTATTTCAGGCATTATCACCCTTTTAACATAAATCTGTACCCTTCCTGAGTAAAAAGATAGTTCTAGGGAGGGAAAAATGTCTGTTTGAAGGTTCATACTCGTACTTTTGGAGTAGATTCCTTTACTTTTCATATCTGAAAGCCATTTTTCATTTTTTCAGGCCTAAAGTTTGATTCAAAGTATATGAACTTCAGAGTGCGGGCTTGTAACAAGGCTGTGGCTGGAGAGTATTCTGATCCAGTGACTCTAGAGACCAAAGGTAAGATCAGTAGCTACTTGTACAGCATGAAACAGAACTTGACATCAGTAATTATTCCAGACTTCGTGACAGGAAACATTTCATGTATAGTTGCCTTCCTTCCCCACCTTGATTCACCCCCACTTCCCCCACCACCCCGCAAAGGAATTCTCAGCAGGAGGAATTTTAAGATGGGAAAATTAGGACTACAGTAGTGGTTTTCATTAGTTTTTCTTTTACCGTGGTATTCAGATGGGTAAAATAGACTGATGATGGTGTTATGTTCTCTCATGCATACTTACTTTACAAATTTCAGTCTAGTATAAATACATTCGCATGATTGGAGTTTGCCCAGAGTTTTCCCAGAGAATGGATTGTGACTCAATAATGGGGAAGTACGTATTCAGTTTAGTTCAGGTTCTTTTTGTTTTCTAAAATCTTATTGTAGAAATTAACCTATATAATGTTTACAAAGCTCACAAGTCTTCATTTGATCATTGAAACCATCTTGAGAGATCAGTAGAATAGATATTATTGATATCCATTTTGCAGGTGAAGAAAGTGAAGTTAGTTAAAGTCTGTTCCTAGAACTAGCTTGGAAAGTTGTGAATAAGAATCGATTTACAAGTTCTGTGCCAGCCCTTATTGTGGACCTGGAATGTAAGTGCTTCTAGTCTCTGAGAACAGTTTGGATTTGTTGTAGAATAACATATTTAAACACAGAAGATTTTTCAGGTATTTACCAATTTGAAGGCCACAATGCTAGAGGTCTTTCCAATCGTGAGGTGATAATTGACTCAGTTTACTTCCAGAATCAGATTCTACACATTGTTGTTAGATAGTTGGGCCTTAGAGTGTTCCACTGACCTCTAGTTCATATAGCATTTAAATAGGGTTTGAATGCCAGAAGTTTGATGTGATTTGGAGGCTGATATAAAAATATCATATTAGAATAAAACAAGATATGAGGTTCATAAGTTATTGACAAGACAAACTCATAAGAATATGTTTGCAACAGAAAGATTAAAAGAAACAAAACTAAGTCAAAGTAATTTGGATTAGCAAATGTTTTTATTTGAGAACTACAGATAACTTAGCCAAGAAATGCAATTATTTAGAATTACTTGTTAACAAACTGAGATGATACTGTGGTTTCTTTAGAGATTTTTACCATTTCATAAATAGTCATATTTACAGGCAGATAATCCTTCCTACATAACTTGAACTGATTTTAGCCCTTGTCAGGTAAAATTGCATTATTATTAATATCCTCCCTCAAGAATATTATATGTTTTTTATTTCTTTTGTTCTCATTTACTTTTTATGTTTAGTGACCAAACTTGGGCCTAAATGTGGTGAATTGTACATTTCCATTCAAATTCCGTAGATTCAGGAAAATGAATAACTGGCTTGTAGCTTCCTTGGAGCTGGGCTGTCTGCTCCTGTTAGCAATGTCTAGATTTTACCAGTCAAATTCTTGGTCTTAGGGTTTGTAGGGAAAGACTAAGTTGATTCTAGTCCTTTTGAGCAGTTCTCTCTGCGGGGTAAACCCCCTGGGGTTGGGTTAGACTGATACTAAACGCTGTGGCCCACTGAATCTTCTGGGACCTTCTGGGAGACTCAGAGTAAAAGTATCTCTTAAGAAACTATGGGTCACAGGTTTTCTAGGGTTATTCCATACCACTGGAGTGGCCACTAATGACAACAGGAGCTCCAGAGAAAAGTCAGATTTTTTAAATGCTGTGTTAAACAGTTATTTACTAATTTTTTGACTTGTTGCAGCCCTTTTTGACCAAACAGTAGAAATAAGTATATGAGCAAAGAACTGGAGGGCAAGGGAGGGAGATGGAGATTTAATAGTTGAGGCCTACCAAAACTTCATATCCTGCCACTTGTGGTGCTTGGTGTGGAAAATAGTGAACATTGTTAATATCTGTCTCTCCAGTTGTATGTAACCTCTATTTCTTCTGTTATTGGAATTGTCAAAAGTGATGAATAATATTTCTTATGACCAGAATTTTTAAAGTACATTATCCCTTACTTCCTTGTAAAGGTAAATGATGTGATATTAATCACCAATTACTTTCTAGCCTCAAATGTTAGTGTCTATGATATAATTTTACAGTGCCTAGAAAGCAGCCACCAACACAAACTAAACACATGAAACATATCTGTGTCTGTGTTCTAATTTTTTTGGTACTTTGTTTTCACACTTTTAAAGATGTGGAAACTAATATCTGGCTATATTACAGGGCTTATATGAGAGACAGGACTAAAATTTGAGCCCTCACTTTTGAGGCCAGTCTTTTATTTGCTTTTAAACTGCATGGTATTAACCCTCTTACCTTAGGGAGCCTCTATGATTTAGTTGAGGCCTCATAAAGGGACAGTGTCCAAAAAAGAAGAGATAAAAGGTTGCACCCCTGGGACTGGAACCCATGCTTTACTGTTTGGGTGCTGTGGTATTTGATAAATTTGGTCTCAAGCGGCTTGGGGGTGATACCTGTTTTTGCTACCCTTGACTCTACTCATCTCTCCATCATGAAACACAGGGAATAGCTTTAGGATTTGTTTCTTCCCTTAGGATTTTAACAGGCAGCTGGGAGTGATGGCACCTTAGAGTTATATCCAATTTTTCTTTCTCTCAAAAATGCAGATGCCCTCACATATATTAACTAATAACTAATATAGAGGTTAACCCTGTTTTCTTAAGGCAGTTCATTCTTGGTAATACAGGGTCTCAGTTTTGCTTAATCCTAACTTTTTAGTAACCCACCTGTTGAGGAATTCTGTTTCCATTTTTACTGAAAAGCTGCATTATTTTGTCTTTCAGTAAGCTCTTATCTGTTTACATGCAGATTTTGAAAGCTATTAACTTTTTTGCATATAGTATGACATTTTCTAAAAGTGGTTATGGTCAGTAGATTTGTATTTAGAATATTTAAAATACACTGAGCAATGGGTCAGATGCATAGGTAAAATTAAAGTGCTCGTTACGAAACAGTAGAGTATAAAAGGATTCTTGATTCACTAGGTAAGCACTAGGTTCTCTATATGAATATTTGTTGTTTGATGATGTATATTTCACAGACACACTGAAACCTTAGCTAAATCACGTATTATCCTTAAGTGAAATGGGGTATTGTAAAGGAATATTTCTTCACTGAGTACTTACCAGAAATTTAAATTTTTGGAGGGAAGTATAACTAATAAGCAGATTTATTGGTAACTATGTAGTAGATAATACCTTGCCTAAGACCCAGTTAGGGTCTTAGGATATTAAATAGGAAGAACTGTGCATTACTCAGCTGTGAATCAATACATTTCAATGATTAACGCTCAGTATCCAAGGCAGAAGGTAATACTGTGTTACACTGATTTCCTAAATTAGCAGTTCTGAGTAAGTCTTGTGAAGAGTACAGATAGTTCCCCCGATACCAAATAATTTGAAAAGCATAGTTTTGTTTTGGATTTTTAAAATTTGATTTCATTTAAGTAGCCCCTCTCCCCAGTCTGTTCTTTGCCATGTATGTCATCTTTAGCTCTATCAGCTGGGTTAGTTCCCTTGCTTCTGCCATCATGGCCTGTTTCTCTGTGCTTGCCTTATTTTGAAACTACTAAGAGTTTAAATATGAAATTATTAAGTGTTAGGGCATAAGAGAAAATGTGTGTGTGCCAGGCTCTATAATTTTTTACACCACACCACTTTCTCCTCATCCTTAATTCTACCAGTTCCTCTTCCTATTTAGTCATAACAATCAGCTGATGCTCTAATAATAGGAAATTGAGGCTATTGATTCCAGCAGAAGGAATGGCAGAAAGACCAGTGGCCATGAAAGTACGTTGTATTTGGTTAGAGTACAGGATAGATATATAGAGGAGAATAATGGGAAATAGAGTAGGAATTTGTAGATTACGGCTTTATCGTTGTAGACTTTAAATTTTAGGATTAGGAATTGGAACTTTATTCTCTATATACAGTGTTAAATCCATTGAGTAGGAAAACAATGTGATGATGGTTGTGCTTCAGAAACTAGAGATATGCTACATTAAAAAAAATTGAAATATTGTTTTGGTTAGCACTTAACTTCAGTTTGGATAACTCATCCTCCCACTTGAACCTGAGAGTTGAAGATACCTGTGTAGAGTGGGATCCTACTGGAGGAAAAGGTCAAGAAAGCAAAATTAAAGGAAAAGAGAACAAGGGCAGGTAAGCTAGTTTTTTAAATCTGTTATCTGAATAAAATGCTTGTACATTGATTGTTACTTGACAATAACTTAAAATGAAATTCTTGGGAAGGGTAAGCTGGGACGAAGTGAGAGAGTGGCATGGACATATATACACTACCAAATGTAAAATAGATAGCTAGTGGGAAGCAGCCGCATAGCACAGGGAGATCAGCTCAGTGCTTTGTGACCACCAGAGGGGTGGGATAGGGAGGGTGGGAGGGAGACGCAAGAGGGAGGAGATATGGGGATAGATGTATATGTATAGCTGATTCACTTTGTTATAAAGCAGAAACTAACACACCATTGTAAAGCAATTATACTCCAATAAAGATGTTAAAAAAAATTCTTATTAGTAACACCAAAGTGAAGAATATAATATTATCAGTACTTGAATTTGTCATTAACATTTTTCATTACTTTTTTTTAAGTTTCTTTCCTAATCCTCTTCTTACACCTTTTATTTCAGTATTCCATTACTTTAAAGTTATATCTACAGCACTTTGAACTGCTTAGAGAGAAATTCCTAGCAATAGTTCCTGAATTTTAGACTTACAGATCACCTGTCTTACCCGAAGGTCTGCAGTGAATGACAGCTATTACCATGTACAGTCCCAGTGTCTGGCCCCTGATCAGCAGCCTTATGAACGAAGAGGCAGGCTTGGGACCTTTTATTATTGTAGGACTTATTTAGATAGTCTCAAAGTATGGGGACCTCTTTAAACAGAGATAAATTTTGCTCAAACTAAAATAAGGTAATCACTGTGAGTTAAACAGGGAATCAAAAGAAATTCCTCAGCAGGCTTTTGATCTAATTTTACTATAAACTGTTAAATTTAAGTTGTAAAGCAGTCTCTTAACAGTTGCCTATTTTTATCTGACAGTGCCCATGTTACTTCACTGAAGAAACATACAAGGTGATGATCTATGTCTGTATAGTTCTAGGACTTAGTATATCTAGCTTGGCTGAATAACTTATTTTTCTTTAACCAATAAGCAGAAGCCATTGCAGCAGCCTTCATAAGCTAAAATATTGGTCTGTGTAGACTGTCTGTATTGGTGGCTTATGTTTTGAATTTACAGCATTATAATGTGCTGTATATTATTTGGATTATGTTGTATACGATAACAAAACAATAAGCTCTGCTTTAAAGTCTTTCTTGAATTATTTTCCTTTATCTGATTTTTTTCTGCATTTACTTATACTTGGCACCTTTCTTGTTGTGCTGTATTCAATATATCTAACATTACAGCTTTGCATTTATATATATTTGACATGAGGCAGGTGTGAAGTGTCCTATGTTTTATAATAATCATGCAGTTTCAGAAGCATCAAGGATAAAAAATAAAGGTCATTACTGAAGTTATTAGGACAGTGCCGGAAAGATGAATCACTTCAAATTGCACAAGTAATAATGTGCTAATTTGAAGATACTGCGTGTCTTTCCCAGAAACCAGAATGTGTTCTCTTTTCAAAATTATCTTTTCTTTTTTCTAGTTTATTTGCTTATTATTGGTGAAAGTGATTTCATAGTTAGTGTATTATAAATTGTAAAGTGCTGCTGGATTTAATAGAATCAGTGAAGTTTCATTTGGAGATTTTTAGGATACTTATATGTAGAATTTCATCATGTTATTTCTCTTTCTCTCTTCCCTCCTTTTAAGAGTATTTTATTATGTAGGCTACTTCTGGAATGTTACATACATTTATTCTTTCCATAAATATTTGTTCACTGCAGGATGTCAGCTGGATATTTTGGAGTTTATAGGGATAAACACTGTCCCTGCCTTCAAGGAATTTGCCCTAACTTATGTAGATGAGATATATCTCTATATATAAATAACAATAATACAAGATAGAGATTATGTGTAATAGTATGTGTGAATCAGGGAGTTTAGAGGAAGAAAGATTTCCTGAGCTGCCGCATGTTGAAGTGGTCAGTTAGGACAATAAGCCAAACTGAAAGTAACAATCAAGACTTCATGTACTTACTGTGATAGTATAAGCTAGAGGCCACAAAGGAAAGGGTGTTAGCTCCCCCCAGGGTTCCACTTTTCACAACAGAATGGCTCAGGGTGAGGGTTAGGTAAGTGAGAGCAGATGGCAGATGGTGAGTATCTGAGGGTCATCTCACTGCCCAGGAAGGCCCAAACAAAAGCCTTCTCCTATTGTTTTATGGACCTGAGGCCAAGGAAATGAGAGAGGGGGAAAGGTTAGGAGTAGAAAAGTATTGAGACAGAGTGGAGAAAAGTGTCTTCAGACTGCTCCCTGACCCCTGCCCTCTTTAAGGAGGTCTCTGAAGAGGCAGCTGGAAAGGGTCTCAGCCGGGGGCCCCCTGCTATAAGGGGGCCTCTGAATACAGGCGCCCAATCTAGGAATGCAGACATTCATATGAGCTTGGGGTTGCAGGGGGTATTGCAACTGCTTCTAGAAACTGCAGTGAACTAGCTCTGTACCAAGTCTGGGGTAGAGAAGGCAAGCATTTATAATCGCTTCTTGTTGGGCCTGAAAGATCATACATAGGATTTTGGCCTGGAGCTGGACTCTTCAGAAAAGTTATTTAGCCTGGTAGGATCTGGGAAACCTTCATTAGTGAAATGGTATTTAGGTTGGTTCTCAAATAAGTGGAAGAATGTGTAGCGTTTGGACTTGCAGTGAGAGAAGGAGCAAGGAAAGGAAAAGGCACTGAAGCAGATTGCCTGAGTTTAAGGGACACCTGAGTGACTATATTTAGCTGGATAGTGCTCTCCAGAGGTGAGAAGGCTGGAAAAGCAGAGTGGGCCCAAATCAAGAAGAGCCTGAAAAGCCAAGCTGAGTCATTTGTAGGCAGTAAGAAAGTGCTTGAAGATTTTGAAGTAGGAGAATCAGTTAGGTTTATCTCGTAACAGTGAACAAGTGAATTGGGTAGCAGAGAGATCATCTGGGAAGCTGGTAAAACAATCCAGAGTAGAGGTAACAAAGAGGCTTAATTCAGATAGTTGAGTGACTGAGGTGTCTTTAAAGGATGGGATCATGTTTGCTTTAAGACAGGGGGTCCCCAAGCCCCGGTCCTGGCCGTGACCGATAACGGTCGTCTTGGGAGGGAGGGCGCACAGCAGGAGGTAAGTGGCAGGTGAACAAGCGAAGCTTCATCTGCCGCTCCCCATCGCTCCCCATCGCTCGCCTTACCACCTGAACCATCCCTCCCCCGGTCCATGGAAAAATTGTCTTCCACGAAACCGGTCCCTGATGCCAGAAAGGTTGGGGACCGCTGCTTTAAAACAATAACAGCTGTTGCACTTCTTGCAAAAATGTACTTAGGGTTGGAAGTCTAGAATGCTGCAAAGGAAGACATCTCCTTATTTAATTTTTCTCGGAAATTTAAGCTGCCATTCTTAGTAGTTACATCTGTTTTTCTTTTTGCCATGCTTTCCCTTTATTTCTTTACTACTGGTAAGTTATAAATTTTTTTTGTTTTATGAATGCAGTGATTTGATATAATTGAAATCTTATTTTTTTAAACATATTTGGGATTTGATCTATTTTGAGTTTTGGGGAGTTAGTGAGAGGCCTTAATACTGTCCAGTTTACCGTATTATATAATTTGATAAAGGGAGGTCAGGTTGCACCTTGTCCATTTTAGTAGAAGAAGTGCTTTATAATACTTGATATTATCCTGTGCCTGGATTTGGGTAATTGCTGTTTTTCTTTTTAAGAAGAAAAGATACAGAACAAAAACACTGGGTCGGCCAAAAATTTCTTTCAGTATTTAAGTAAAAATAAAATACCTATTTTTCATTTTCGCCCAGAACTTTATTGAACAATGTATTCACCATTTTGTTCCACTACCTTCTGCCATTTTTCAGGCAATGTCATAATTCTATCTTCCCAAAACTTTTTATCTTTTTGAGCAAAGAACTGTTCCAGGTGCCTTTTACAGTCTTCCAAGGAATTGACATTTTTTCCATTAAGAGAATTTTGTAAAGACCGAAATAAATGGAAATCCAAAGGTGCAGTGTCTGGTGAATACGGTGGATGAATCAGAACTTCCCAGCCAAGCTGTAGCAGTTTTTGCCTGGTCATCAAAGAAACATGTAGTCTTGCGTTACACTTATGGAAGATTATGCATTTTCTGTTGACTAATTCCGGACGCTTTTTATTGAGTGCTGCTTTCAGTTGGTCTAACTGGGAGCAGTACTTGTTGGAATTAATTGTTTGGTTTTCTGGAAGGAGCTCATCATAGAGAACTCCCTTCCAATCCCACCATATACACAACATCACCCTCTTTGGATGAAGACTGGCCTGTGATGTGGTTGGTGGTGGTTCATTTCACTTGCCCCATGATCTCTTCCCTTCCACATTATTGAACAGTATCCACTTTTAATTGCCTGTCACAATTTCTTTTAAAAACGAAGCATTATCATTATGTTTCAGTAGATAATCGCACGCAGAAATATGGTCAAGAAGGTTTTTTTCACTTAACTTATGTGGAACCCAAACATCAAAGCGATTAACGTAACTGAGCTCATGCAAATGATTTTCAGTGCTTGATTTGGGTATTTTGAGTAGGTCGGCTATCTCCCATGTCGTTGATTGTTCTCAATTAATGTCTCGATTTGATTGCTATCAACTTCAACTGGCCTACCCAACCGTGGCATGTTATCCAGTGAGAAATCTCTAGCACGAAACTTTGCAAACGACTTTTGACACGTTTGATCAGTCAGAGCACCTTCTCCATACACTGCACAAATCTTTTTTTGCATTTCAGTTGCGTTTTTATCTTTCTTGAAATAATAAGGCATAATATGCTGAAAATGTTGCTCTTTTTCTTCCATCTTCAGTATTAAAATGACTACACCAAAATTCACTGATTTTGATTTTTTTTTAAATGCACACTGATATGATAGCTGTCACAATATAGTCTAACAAAACTGTTTCAAATGAAGTTAAAGACAACTAAGCGCTAGTAGAGCCATCTTACGGAAAAAAGCTGCACGAACCTTTTGGCCAACCCAATACCTACTGCTTATAAAAAAGGTTATTTAGTTTTGATTCTCATAAGTCTTAAAAAGAAAAATAGCAATTACCCAAATCCATGCACAGGATAATAACAAGTATTATAAAGCATTTCTCCTACCAAAATAAGTCTTGCTTTTCATCTAAATTTAACTGCAAGAAATGTAAGCTATAATCCATTATCTTTCTTGAGTTCTTTTTTTTTTCCCTTGAGTTCTTTTTTTCCCTTTTTGTATTGTCTCATATTTCAACTGTATGTTCTTTGTACAAGCCTTGCTCAGTCTGCATGGTATTAGTGTTTTTAGCATGCTTTATGTTGATGACTCCTTATATTTAAGTGTTATAATTGACAAATCTGTTTAATAATAAATAATTCAAATAAAATTAAATGTTGCTATTTGTGCAGCGTGATTAGAAATCTTTAGAAAGATTCATTTCTTGATTTGTAATTTTAGTTTGTGAAACATGTGCAACATAGAATATTTGTTTTTCTTTTTGTTCCTGTTTATCTAGAAGTGGTACACCGTCCCCTAAACGGACATCCATAGGCTCCAGGCCACCAGCAGTTAGAGGCAGCAGAGATCGTTTTACTGGGGAATCATATACAGTGCTGGGTAGGATAAACATAATAGTTCTTCATTATCTCAGATTAAAGGCATCATAGTCACATTGGTGGACTTTACACTCAGTGGTGGAGTGGCTGCCTGTGTATTGAATGAATTGTTGCCAAAGTTTCTCCCTCTTGAAGCTTAATTACTTTGGTGGGTTTTCAAATTGTCTTTTTATTGATATGTTTTAAATTCTGCTTCAGTTTACATAGTGCTCCACATTTATAACTCTTGAGGGGATAGTAAGGAAGAAAAGTTCTGAAGCCTTTTATATTCAGAAAAGTTAGCAGTAAATGTACAAGTCATTATAGCAGATACTCTGCATTTAGTGTCTGTGTGTTAGCATGATTTTTCTCCTGAATCAGATTTTTTGTGCCATTTTGTGGGACAAGATATAGGTAAAACTCTGTGACTCATAAGGAGGAGGTAAGAGTCAAATTTACCTTCTGATCTTTCGTAGGAGACACTGCTATTGAAAGTGGACAACATTACTGGGAGGTCAAGGCCCAGAAGGATTGTAAATCCTACAGCGTGGGAGTAGCATACAAGACTTTGGGGAAATTTGACCAGTTAGGAAAGACAAACACTAGTTGGTGTATCCATGTCAACAACTGGCTACAAAACACATTTGCAGCAAAGCATAATAATAAAGTCAAAGCCTTGGATGTTACAGTTCCTGAAAGAATAGGTGTATTTTGTGATTTTGATGGAGGTAAGTTTACTGATTTTCTCCTAAGTTATTTCATCATCGTTGCTTGTATTTCAGTACTTTTCATTAGTAATCATCTCTACAGAATTTCCATTAGTATTGTGGTAAGGGTATTTTGACCTTCTGGGATTTGATCACAAACATAATTTCAGCTCTGTAATTGACTGAAAGGGCACGCGATGTCTGCTTGCAGGCCTGCAAAAGCACTCATCTATAATATACTAAGTAAGTTTGAAAAAGAGATTTTGCTAATTTTAGTCTTGAGCCTTAAAATTTCTTATGCCCATTTTAATTCCTCCTTTACCTTGTTTTATTACTTGTTAAGAGTGGTAGAGTCAGATTTTTTGAGTTGGAATAGACCTTAGAAATTACCCAATCCATTTGCCACATAGTATAAAATCCTTATTACATTATATCTGCAAGTAGTTGCCAACTCCTATGCTGGAACTTTTCTGTGTGAAGCTAATTGTCTTAGAAGGCAGCCTGTTTCGCTGTAGGATAACACTTGGTTAGAAGGTTTTTCTTAAATCAACTCACTTTGTCTTCTCAGTAACTTCTGAGACTGTTGCTCTTAAATTTTGACATCTGAAGAAACACAGAATTATGTTCCCTAATTCATACTTACCTTGCAGTAAGTCCCCTACATATGAATCTTCAAGTTGTGAACTCTCAAAGATGTGAATGTGCGTTCGCATGTCCAATCATGTAAGTTAGTTCAAGTGTCTAGTGTACATTGTCACATGTATACGTCCTCTACAAGTGGTTGTGCTTTTGTGTACTGTACAGTACTATATAGGGTACAGTAGTACGGTATCTTTATTTCAAGCCCAAAATGTCAGGAAGCAAGCCTAAAAGCAGCGGTGATGTAGCTGGTACTACTAAGAAGAGCCAAGCGATAAGGATGGAAACAAAAGTGAAAATAATTGAGAGAGTGGAGCAAGGTGAAAAGATGGTAGACATCGCTCATTCTTATAACACGAATCGTTCAACCATCAGCACAATTCTAAAGAACAAGGACAAGATCGGACATATGAAGTCTGCTGTGCCGAAGATGTCAACAATAATATTGAAAAAGAATGGAAAAGTGATGGAGGAGATGGAGAAACTTCTCAGTGTGCGGATGCAGGATCAACATCAGCGCTGAGTCCTGCTCAGCTTAATGCTGATTCAAGAGAAAGCTAAAAGCCTTTATGAAGACTTGAAGAAGAAACGTGGCGAAGAATCAGAGGGCACACCTTTTAATGCCAGCCATGACTGGTTTCATCGGTTCAAGGCTAGAGCCAACCTTCAAAACGTAGAAGTAAGTGGCAAGGCAGCAAGTGCAGATATGATAGCTGCTCGGGAATTTCCTGAAACACTTCGAGAAATTATTGATGAAAGCACATATTTACCCAAGCAGGTTTTTAATGTGGATGAGACAGAACTGTACTGGAAGAGGATGCCAGACTGAAGTTACATCAGTAAGGAGGAAAAGGTGATGTCAGGCTATAAAGCAGCAAAGAATAGGCTAACTCTGTTGTTTGGTGGCAGTGCTTCCGGCGATATGAAGCTGAAGCCTCTCTCAGTTTTATCACTGAGAGAACCCAAGAATCCTTAAACACATAGCCAAGGGCTCTCTCTTCCTGTTTTGTGGAAGAGTAATAACCGCAAGCCTGAGTTACACAGACCATTTTCCAGGACTGGTTTTCCCACCACTTTATCCCGGAGGTAGAGAAATTTGCTTGGCAAAGGACATCCCATTCAACATTCTTTTGCTGCTTGAGAGTGCTCTGGGCCACTCCCTATTCATGGACAACTTTCATCCCAACCTCAAAGTAGTGCATCTGCCACCAAATACTATGTTGTTCATCCGACCTATGGACCAGGGAGTTATACCAACTTTTAAGAAATATTATTTACATCACACTTTTCATCAGGCAGTAAAGGCAAGTGACGGATCAGGAACAACCTTGCAGCAATTTTGGAAGGACTGTAACATCTACAAGGTCATAAAAAATACGGACTTTGCTTGGCGTGAGGTTATGGCCGTCACCATGAATGAGGTTTGGAAGAACCTTTGCCCACGGTTTGTTCATGATTTTCGTGGATTTGAGAAGGTGGATGAGGAGTCCAAAGAGGTCTTCAGCAACTTAGTGACCCTCAGCAAGTAGCTGGCGCTAGATCTGCAAGAGGACGACTTCAATGTACTCCTTGCTGTGCAACACGAGGAGCTTAGTATTGAAGACCTGATGCAATTGGAGGCCCAGAGAAAAGACGAAGAGACAAGAGAAAGAAGAAGTAACCGAAGAACTGAAGAGATTCATGATACAGGAAATAGCAAGGGGATTTTCTTTATTTGAGGAGGCACTGTTAGTTTTGGAGGCACAGGACCGGAACGTAGAACGGTATACAAAGGTTGCAGCAGAATTCAGAATGCAATCCAGTGCTACCGTGTCATCTATAATGAGAAAAAAAGAGCTACTACCCAGACATCACTGGATCGTTTTTTCAAGAGGGTAGATAGAATTAAATCAAGCAAGGAACCAGAACCTCTGCCATCAACGTCAGGCCTGAGTAGAATTGCGGCTTGCCCTCCGTCTCCTGTTGCTGACGATCCTTCAGCTCTGTCATCTCCCACCTCCTCTCCCTCTTCCAGTCAGTAACACTTCTTGCCTGTTCACTTGATGCCAGCCCCTGTATGCCAGCTGTTGTACTGTACAACTGTACTTTTCAAGGTACTGTACTGTAAGATTTTAAATGTTTTCTTTACTTTTGTGTTTGTTTTTTATGTATTATTTGTGTGAAAAGTATTATAAACCTGTTACAGTACAGTATTATATAGCCAATTGTGTTAGTTTGGTACCTAGGCTAATTTTGTTGGACTTAGGAACAAATTGGACTTACGAACACGCTCTCAGGATGGAACTCATTCGTATGTAAGGGACTTACTGTATAATCCTTATTTGTTTAAAAACTACTAACATTGCTTCTCTTGCCCTGTTTTTCCAGACTGCACATTCCCTATACTATTAACTGTTCCTTTTATAATTTAATTTTTCCAAACCCTTATTATCTCCTGTGGTTGTATGCTATGTCTATATATTTTAAAGATTGGTTCTTAAAGTAGAACACACAACTTCTGACCTTCATAGGTTAGTGATTTGGCCGCATAATTTCTAGTAATATGACTTACCAGCACTGTAGATCAATATTGAGCTTGTAGCCAGCTAATCCACTAGATCTTTTTCCATGAAGTTCTGTCAGATTATCTTTTTTTCTCTGATATTGTCAGTGTTGGGGTGTTTTTTTGTTGTTTATAACTCAAATGAAGAATATTATATTTGTCCTTAAGTTTCATCTTAATAGATTTGGTCAATCTTTCCCTCCTGTTAAGATCATCTAAAAATTAACTTGGTGGGGTTATTTTTTGCAAAATTTCTTTAAGCTTTTTGAGTTAGGTATTTGATAAGTATCTTCTCTACTGTCATCTAAATATTTATAAAACTTTTGAAGATGAGGTACTGTTGAACTAGGGAACAAAAGTAATTCCCTAAATGCTTCTCTCCAAGTTGACACTTAGAGCTAATAAAACCAAATTTTACCATTTTAGTTAACATTGTGTCCAGATGATTCCATGAGGCATCAACCTGGTTACTTAAACAAATTGATTTTGGTTTGATTTATTTTTAGTGATAGTGATGACATGTCAGTTTTGCTGCATCTTTTTTATTTACTCCTTTTGAATCAGATAAATATTTTCCTCAGGATAACTAGTAAATTTATTGGCGTACATTTTTTTTTCTTTTTCAACTACCAAGATAGCATTTGCTTATCTTCTCTTTTCCCATACTTGGTGGTTCCTTAAAGATAGTAGTAAGAAGTATAATTGTTAACCTAGAGCATAGGGTATAGGAAGAAATTGTAATGTAGGATGGGATCAGATTCTGAGGGCCTTGAAAAATAATAATAGGCTAGTCTTTTTTTTAGTAGTTGGTGGGGGGGCTTCTGTTCATTTTAGAAAACTGTAGTCATATGATTGTAATATAGTTTTAGAAATATTAGAGAGTAAATGGTTGAATGTAGAAGAGACTGCAAACATTGATAGGGGAAGACTTTTCAAGGAGGTGGTCTTTATATAGACAGGACCATGTCTGTTTTGTTAAGTATTATGTCCTTATTGCCTGACAAGTGCTTCACATAGTGAGCCCTTAATAAGTATTTGTTGAGTGATTAGTGGTAAGAGGGATCTGAGCAGTGAGGAATCAAGAAGAATTAATTTGATGGTGTGAAAGTAGAATTCATAGGACTTGATAACTAAATATGGATTGGAGGGAGAGACAAAGAAGAACTGAAGATGACTGAGGTTCCATCCAGTGTGATCAACAGGGTGATAGTATCATCAACAGGATAGGGAGCATAGAGTCCTGGGGAAAGATGAGATGCCAGCAGGACAGCCATGTGGCATTATTTAGCTGAAGCTAAATATTAGAAATGGCATCACGAATGGCCAGTGAATATTGCACAGAACAGTTAAGCATTATTGCTCTGCTGTGTACTAACTTTGTGACCATATATAGGTTGCTTGATATTTTGAGGTAATGTGTATAAATCACCCAGTTCTTTAATAGTAGGCATAAATGTTAGTTTCTTTTCTCTTCTTCTCTGTTTAATGGCAGCAGTGGGAGCATTGTAGAGAGAAAGAGCCTGGACAAGCATCTACACTTATTTTTTTTTAATTAACATATGACTATTTTGATAGCATCACTAAGAGTTCCCACTAATAGAAATAGTTGTCCATATTACATGTTGGGTATGGATTTAAGCCCCTTTTACATATTGTTCTCACTTAATCCTTATAACTATCCTAAAAGGTCAGAATTATTAATCTCATGTAACAGATGAGGAAACTGAGGCTCAGAGAGGTTAAGTGAGAAGCATCTAGAAAGATGGGTTTGAAAGAGCAATGAGGTGATCTGTTTCCTACCTGGGAGTCTAACCACTGTTGATACCCCTGTTTCTGGCTTTAAGCATCTACATTTAGAATAGGAGACAAAGAGAAGATATCCTCAGGATTAGGAAACAAACCAAGAGAATAGTCATGAGAGAAGAGTTTGAAGAAGTGATAACAGTTGTGAGGATGCCATCAGGTTGGACAGTTAGGTGGTCAGAAAGAGTGATTTAGTTGCATGATCATTGTTGAAAGACGGACTGTGAGGAGATTTTAAGAATTAACAAAGTTGAAGCGGTGATAACTATACCATGATTTCAGAAACTCAGGTATAAGCATGGCTTCAAGTAGTTAGAAGACAAAGTTTCATAGAGTAAACCTTAAATGGTGATAGGATTTGGGTGGAAAGGCTGATTATATAATAAAAATGAAGAAGAAATAACCATGGCTTTTACTGGGCTAAGGAAGCCATTTGTTAAATAATGATAAAATAAATAGTCTATAGTTGAGTAAGTAGAATAGTGCCAGATTATGCAAGCACTATGGAGATCTTGAAAACCAGGGAAAGAAAACTGGATTTGGCCTTTTTTTAAGCATGTTTACTACTGATTTGCAAGTGAGAATTACTAAGTCCAGTCCTCATAGTGACAAAAAAATTAATGCCAAAATGTGCATTTGGTTATTACTTTTTATGCATGATTTTATGTTAGACTTAATTAGATATTATTATTTTTTTCAATAATAAATCAGACTTTTTTTTCTCCTTCCTTTTAGGTCAACTTTCTTTCTATGATGCAAACTCAAAACAGTTGTTGTATTCCTTTAAGACAAAATTTACTCAGCCAGTACTACCTGGTTTCATGGTTAGTACGTAATTTATATTTTATTTGGTATGGCAACTTTAAGGAGAACAATCTATGCTGTATATTTGGGGAAGCACAATACCTTATTTTTTCTTTATATTCCTCTCCCTTTCCCCAGTCCACCTCTCCCAAATCTGTGTTTGTCTGTATATTTTTGGTATATTTTATTGAAATAAGTGTTAAGACACAAAAGTCTGCAAACCATAAGCGTGTAGTTTGATCAATATTCATAGGACCGCACTCATTTTTGTAACCAGCATCTAGGTCAAAAAATGCAGCATTGTGCCCATTTCCAGCCCCTAATGGCCTTCCTCCAAAGTGGTTACTGTCTTGAGTTTTAGTACCATAAATTCATTTGCCTTCTTTTCAACTTTGTATAAATGGAATCATACAGTATCTTTTTGGCTCAATATTATGTTTGTGAGATTTATCCATGTTTTTCTATGTGGTGGTAGTTCACATAGTTTTCTATTGTATGTATATGTATAGTTTTCCATTATATGACTATATCATAATTTATTTACCCATTCTAATTTAGTTGGATACTTGGGTGGTTTCCCATTGGAGACATTTACAAATAGAACTTCTATAAATATTCTTGTTAATGTTTTTTGGTAGATATGTATATGTATTTCCAATGGATATATAATTAGAATTGAGGTTACTAGATCATATGGTATGTGTGTAACCAACTGTAGTAGAGTTTTCCAAAGACGTTGGTTATACTAATTTACCAGCAGCAGTATATGAGAGTTTGAATTCCTCCACATCTTTATCAACACTTGATATTGTCTTTTTAAAAATTTTTATCCTTCTAATGGGTATGATATATTACATTGTGGTTTTCATGTGCATTTCCTTGGTGATTAGTGCTGTTGAACACCTTTTAATATGTTTATTGACTGTTGGGATATATTCTTTTGTGAAATGCTTGCTCAAGTCTTTTGCCTGTATTTCTGTTGGATTTTCTTCCTCTTTCTTATTGATTGTTTTGGAGTTATTTCTATAGTCTGGGTCTTTTGCCGGATATATGTATTGCAGTTGTCTTTTCCACTCTGGCTTTCCTTTCCCCTCTCTTATTGGTGTCTTTTGATGAACAAAAGTTGTTAATTTTAATGTTGCTCAGTTTTTCAGTTTTTTCATTTATGGTTAGCACTTTTTGTGTTCAGTCTAAAAAATTTTTATTCACTCCCAACGTCATGAAAATACTGTGTTTTCTTCTAAAAGCAAAATTTTCCTTATACGTTTAGACATAGACTGCATTTACAATACAAGTACAATATAGAAATGATATGTTTGGTATGATGTTAGGGTTGAAATATGTTCTTTAATTCCATATGGATAGCTGCTTATTCCAGGACCATTTACTGAGATCATCCTTTTTCCACTGCAGTACAATCTTTGTAAAATATTAGATGACTATCTATGTGTGGGAGACTGAATATATGTATGTCTATATACACGTGTATAATTTCAGGACTACTCAGTTTGAGAAAAAGTCATGATTCTCCACACAAAATGAAACTTGGTTTTGAATTTATATTTTTATTAAGGAAATATTACTGCTTCTCCTAATTCCTTTATCTGTTGCATTTCCCTATAAGATTAGGCCACTGTGGGGAGTTCTGCAATCCAGTTAAGATCATCATTATTCTGGCTAGAACTTCCCTTAATTTGGGGGCTGCTTCTACAGATCAGGATGGTGTATTTCCATTGCAGACTTGGTGGAATGTTTTTATGTGTGTTCTTCGACAATCACCCCCAACTGTAACTCCTAAACTGTAAGGATAAAAGTATTCAGGTTATATGTGGGTTTAAAATACAGTACTTTTAAATCTCACAATTGATAATGATTATTTACCCTAGATACCATAAAGTCATAAAATAAGTTTAAAAGAATGCTAATAACTAAGACTCCTAGATTTCCCTTAAAAAGTAAAAATGATTAGTGAATAAAGTTATTGTTTGTAGTACCATACTTAGGGATATTGGAAAGGTTATTTTCTTTTTAACCTCTGCATATGATTTGTTTTTGGCTGTTTTTCCAAATTGGTCACTCAAGGACAGTATTTTTACCATGTAGAATTCAAAGTTATTTTTCCCCTAAGTCTCAGATATGCTTTTTTTTTTTTTTTTTTTTTTTTTTTTGCGGTATGTGGGCCTCTCACTGTTGTGGCCTCTCCCGTTGCAGAGCACAGGTTCCGGATGTGCAGGCTCAGCGGCCATGGCTCACGGGCCCAGCCGCTCCGCGGCACGTGGGATCTTCCTGGACCGGGGCATGAACCCGTGTCCCCTGCATCGGCAGGCGGACTCTCAACCACTGCGCCACCAGGGAAGCCCTCAGATATGCTTTTTAAAAGGGTAGATTTCATGTTTAATTTGAGTCTATCTCAGGAAAGTAGGTAGTAAGTTTATTCATTGTTTTTTCATTCCAAATGATGAAACTATAATTACATTAGTGAATGTCATGCTTTTTTCATGTGCTTATTTGCCATTTGTATAATTTCTTTGGTGAAGTACCTTAAAATATTTTGCTCATTTTTTACAATTGGGTTACTTGTTTTCTTATTATTGAGTTTTAAGATATCTATGTATTCTGGATAAATCCTTTATCAGATAAATGTTTTGCAAATATTTTCTCCCAGTCTCTGATTTTTTTCCATTTTCTTGACATTTCAAAGAGAAGTTTTTCATTTTGATTAAGTCTAGTTTATCGATTTTTTTTCTTTTATGGATCATGCTTTGCCCAACTCAAGGCCACAAAGATATTTTCTTTTGTTTTCTCCTTGTAGTTTTATAATTTTAGGTTTTACATTTAGGTCTGGGATCCATTTTGAGTTAACTTTTATATATGGTATAGAGCATGGTTTGAGATCTATTTTTTTTAACATCTTTATTGGAGTATAATTGCTTTATGATGGTGTGTTAGTTTCTGCTTTATAATAAAGTGAATCAGCTATACATATACATATATCCCCATATCTCCTCCCTCTTGTGTCTCCCTCCCACCCTCTCTATCCCTTTTTGCATATGAATGTCCACATGTTCCAGTACCACTTACTGAAAAAGACTAACCTTTCTCCATTGATTTTCCCTTCCACCTTTGTGCTAGATATTTTGAGTAAATATTTTTTAAAATCAAATAATTTTCAATAAAATAAGATAGTAGTTTTATAATCAGTTGCTTTTATATTTATTAATTTATTTTTTATTGAAGTATAGTTGATTTACAATGTTGTATTAATTTCTGCTGTACAGCAAAATGAGTCAGGTATACACATATATACATTCTTTTTTTTTTTGGCCACACAGCTTGCGGGATCTTAGTTCACCAACCAGGGATTGAACCCAGGCCTCGGCAGTGAAAGTGCCGAATCCTAACCATTGGACTGTCAGGGAACTCCCCTATACATTCTTTTTTATATTATTTTCCATTATGGCTTATCCCAGGATACTGAATATAGTTCCCTGTGCTATACAGTAGGATCTTGTTGTTTATCCATTCTATATATAATAGTTTGCATCTACTAACCCAAAACTCCCAGTCCATCCCTCCCCTACCCCCCCATCCCTCAGACATAAAGAACAACAACCACAAGTCTGTTCTTTATGTCTGTGAGTCTGTTCCTGTTTCATAGATAGGTTCATTTGTGCCATATTGTTTTTTTGTTTTTTGGCTATGCCACATGGCATGCGGGATCTTAGTTCCCCGACCAGGGATCGAACCCGTGGCCCCTGCATTGGAAGCACAGAGTGCTTACCACTGGACCGCCAGGGAAGTCCCATGTTTTTGTATTGTTTTTGTATTTTAAGAGTTATCATTACCTTCTGTCATTAATATTTTAGAATGTTAATTATATAGTTATACATTTCACAGGTCAGGAAATTCTTTGTAACTATGCTGTAGTTACTTAGTAAATATTTAATACTTTAGGATATAGTTGAAGTTGGGAATACTTAAAAAATTTCTAGACGCTCCCTCGATTTATGCTTATGTCTGCTACATAAATGGCAGTTGATGATAGCTTAACTGATTCATATTTTCACATTTTAATTCTCTTGACTGTATTCCAAATAAGTTATAGTTTACTGAATGACAGCTGCTCTGTTCACAAGTGAAGCAGTTGTATGTTTCATAAACTCATTCACATTTATGATAATAGAATATAGCAAGTGTATCTGGATATTGTCATTTGCATTTTCCTCTGACAACCTTAAAGAATTATAAAAGAGTTCTTATTGTTAACAAGCTAGGGAAGAAACTCATGGAATTACTCTGTTAACAGAGAGGTGTTAAATTCCTATAGTGTCAGGCCACACCTCGTTATCAAAATCTAAAGCAGTAATTGGGGTAAAGAAGTTGACTCTTTGTGCACTTCTCTTGGTTGTGAACATTAGCATCAATAATGATAATGTCTTTTGCCTAGATTAATCCAATTTAGTCTCTAAATTTCTACAGCCGTTACTTCCCTTTCTTGTGTGCAGCTCCAGTGGGTTCTGCTATCATAAAGACTTCCTTTGGTCTCTTGGAAAGTCTAAAAGACTTCTTTGGTTCTAGAAGACTCTTGAGTTAGCCTTTCCACTTCCCCTCAGTTCACATACAAAGGTTATCAGTTTGGAATTTGATAATGTCCACTTATGTGGCATTTTGCCTTTCAAATAGAAATATAAGGATCATTTAAGTTTTCATTTGATTTGAAATCTGACTGAAGCTTTGTTTTTGTCCTTTCTTAGGTTTGGTGCGGTGGACTTTCTTTGAATACTGGGATGCAGGTTCCAAGTGCTGTGAGAACACTTCAGAAAAGTGAAAATGGAATGACTGGTTCGGCTAGCAGCCTAAACAATATTACTCAGTAATGCCTATTCAGAATATGTTTACCTTCCCTCACCCCTTCTTGAATGGGTGGCCTTTTCTGTGCAGTTACTAATCACAGAAATTTTTGAGTGGTGGAAATCAGGTTTGCTACATTCTGCTTTAAGGTGTGGAATCTGTTAGCATCAAGCATCTAGTACGAAGCATTCACAGGAACCTGCTGAGCAATATCAGAGAAGCAAGCAGACATCGAGCAAGAAACTGATGTTTTGAAGAGTAAATGGGAGAAAAAGGCAGTGTTTAAGTAGTTACATAGAAACTCATTTTTGTGTTTCTTGGATTACTTTGGTTCTTCTAATACGTTTAGTTACATATGGTAGCCCTAGGACCTGTACTTTCCTCTGTACTTTCTCTTTTTTAATGTCATCACTACCTGTTATTTAGTTCTTACACTGAAGCTTGAAAACTATACAGTCCTCTGTGGTTTTCTAAAAATGGAAATGATTGGGGGTGCTAGAAAGGTTTTCTTACAATAGTTTATTTTTCCCCTTTTATAAACAAGCTGAGGTTTGCTAAATTATCCTCTTTTGTTTATTGACTGGATTGAATATCATTTTCTCTTTTCCAAATATTGTGATATTTCTCTTATGGTTATAACTCAAAAAAGAAAGTGGATAGGAAGTTTCTAGACAAAATAGCTTAAAATCACCCAAATTTCAGTTTCTTACCTGCTGCAAAGGGATATTCTTTATATGTTACCCTGTTTAATCAGACTTTTCTTTCCATCGTTTTGGATGATGGGTAAGATTTTTTAATACTTTATATTTTCTGATTTTTTGTCTAGTTTAATACTACCTTTAGTAGTTACCTTTGGTAAATTCCCACTTGAATTTGGTAATAACTGATTTTTAACATTTCTAGGAAGATGAAAGTTTATTAAAGCTGTATAGTAAGTAGAGAAAGCTACCTATTCAAGCTTTATCTACGAGGAATAGGTTATAAAGGCAGGTGCCTAAAACTATTCTTTACTGAAGTCATTTAAATCTGCTTTTTAATAAGATGGAATGGTTTAAACAACTGTTTTGAAAAACTACAAATCTCTGACTTATTTGGCACATGAGTTTTTCAGATATAACTATTCAGAGGTGGTTTTTCTCTCAATCTTTTTGCTACATGCATTTGCTTTCTAAAGGGTTGTAATTCTTCCAAAAATCAACATAGAGTAATCTTTACCAAACTTAGGGAAAATGTGTTGAACAATGAGTAATACCCATGGTTATTGAGAAGAGTATTTATATTTTTAAAGTTGATTAAAATTTGTAACAAGTCCTTTGAGCCAAACTGAAAGTTGTAATTACAGTATTTAAGAATCCATTGAGCATTTTAAAGAGGTCTGGATTTGTATATTCCTTAATTTTTGAAACTTTTACTTTCTCATGTTGACTTTCTTTCGTTCACATTTTAAGTATATTGTGTTATGACAACCTCCCTAGAAGTGACCATTGCTGCTTATTACATTTGAATTGCTTTCTACAGAAAGCCCTGTGGAATAGGAACAGCTCATTCTCTCTTATAGTTTACTGATAGGATGTTTTGTTCATTGTAAAACAAATCTAAATAAGGAATTTCATTTGAACTGGGTATTATTTTTTCAGAGGACATTCATATCTATACCATTGTCTCATGACATATTTTAAAGACTATAATGAAGTTTAGAGAATGACATTATCAGTAGATATCCTTTTGATTCTCCAAATAAATATAATTTTGGTTTTCGTTTCTCCTAGAGATTTTGAAAGAAATTTTTGGATGTCCCTACAGCAGGGTCGTTCTAGGACTTAAGGAAACAGGAAGTTATAATTCTTTTTCGTAGAGTTAAACCTGAAAACAGTAAGTTAGTGGTGGAACTTTATGTGAACTGCTTTCTGTGAACAGTTACGTATATTTTAACAAAATGACACAGAAAAAGCCAGAAGTTCTTGTATTAAAAACTTTCACTGTTATGTCTATATAATTGTATCCTCTCTTTAATTTTAAGTGCCTTCTTCCTCTAAGCATGCTCTTGCTCCATTCCCCATGCAGTGTCAACTGATATTTAAACCAGAGACCATTATGTTATACTGGTAAGGGGCTTCTATTGCAGGGGCATGAGGAAAAGGAAATATTAATCAGGGGCTGGAGGAGTGCATATTATTCTTCCTGTGCGCGTGTCATCATTTGAAACCCTTCATATAAAGTTTTCTAATATTCATTTGGAAAATTCTTTTGAAGTAATACTATTATACCTCAGAATAAGAATCTGAGGTTTTCCTTTTACTGTGCTTCTTCTTAAAAGTCTCTAAAAAAAGAACAAAATGTGTGGGGTTTTAGCTTAGTTGATTTACGTTTATTTGTGTTAAGTTAAACTGGAGGAAGTTTGCCACCCTTATTTTCAAACTAGAAAATAGTCTAACTGTAGTGCCTATTTACATAGTCTCAAATTAAGGTAACTATTAACTTGATACACAGTATATAACATTCTCTTTGACATTTGAATTAAAAAATATTGAGATTTTTTTGCACTCAATTGAAGACATTATGGAGAGTTGGTATACCTTTTCAAATATTCTTTATTGTTTTTTTTTTTTACTCTTCGTTTTGACAGGTCAAACATGATTGATTTCTGTAAAAGAAATGCATGAGAGGTTGACGGTAATGTATGTTATCACAGGTGTAAAAAAAATTATGTTTTATAAAAAACATACGTTTAGTATTGCCTTTCTCTTTTAGCAGTTGAATCCCAAAGCAGTCTTAGTAAACTGGATAAAGAAATGAAGGAATTGCCTTAAGCACTTTAGAAAAAGAATTCTTTTACAATTCATTTTGACTCTTCGGACTGACTGTCACATACATCTTTAACTTTTCTTAAATATGTATATACCAAGCATTTACTAACTGAATATACATACACATTTACTATACAGTAATTCTTTGAATGTTCCAGGTGTAGGTAAACAAATTGAAAGTATTAAAGGCGTGCCTGTCTGTACATGGCTTTAACTGATGGCACCTGTACCATTTTGACAAACCATGAACTGCTGCTGTACAGCTAGACTTGACCGAATTTGTTCTGCAATCATTTTTTCCCCATGTTTTCATCTAAAGAGACATACTGGCTTGGCTTTATTTGCTCATTTATGAAATTAAGGTGTGTACAGTATCGTGTATAATTTGAATTTTTGAGACTGATCCTTGGTGGTATAAAGAATAAATAATTTGTAATGAAATCTTTTAATTAGGCTAAGATACTCTATTCCATGACTTACCTAGAATGATTAGTTTTTTTATATATACTTTTCCCATAAAATTATTAAGTTACTTAGATAGTGTCTTTTGGAAACATGGGAAAAAATTGGAAAAGGATATATATGGAAAATGATTGTTTCAGAGTATTAATTTTAAAGAGACAGTGTAGACTTCTATAAAATATGTGAATCTAGGCTAAATAAACTACAGACTATATGTAAAAATCATCATGATAATTCTTTTTAAAAAACCCCATATTTGTAAGGTCAGTGTTCATTCATTGGCTAATTCATACAACAAATATTTAAGTGTCTGGGATATGACAGTCATACTTTGTATTTGGATTTCCCAAATTAGTGAAGTGTGATTTTCTGTGCGTATAGTAGTTTTGCTGCTTTTGCGTGGTAAGACATAGTTTGCATCTTAAAAACAATGTTTTTGCTAATAAGTCAGAAATTTTAAAAAGTAAATGTTAGAGTTTGTAAAAAAAATTCTAATTAACTGCATATAAAATGGTTCACTTACATGTAGTCACATAAAATGTGTCTGGAGAATTTTCTTCCTTGATTTTATTTTTACACCGGATATATTCTCTTAGGGAAGTGTATGGTCAGCATAAATTTACTCAACATCCAAATAACCATAAATTTATTTGTTATTTTTAATTTACATTTCATAATGCCAGTACTAGAGCACTTATAAGAGATCATGAATGTTTCCTTAATCATTGTAGAAAGATTATCTCATATTCAGCATAGTTTTAGTTTTGTGTATATCTTACAGTATTCATATTATGCAAATATTTGTGATCTTGATATGTCACATATGACAGCTTTGTTACCTGGAATATTTGATTAATGTAAATACTTTAAGTTTTTTGAGTAATTTGGAGGTTAAGTGGATTATATTTGGTATATGTTTTTGTTGAAAAGATATTGTTGGGTATGCCATATAAACGTTAGTATTGGCTTATAAATATTCAATAGATATCAGAGATTGTCATAGTACTTTTCTCCCCAGACTACTCACTTATTAAATTAAAACAGTATTTGTTAGTTCTGGGTCAGTATAAGGTCCTGACTTTTGATTTGTAATCATTTGAGCTATGTTAAATTGATATATTTTCTTTCTTTCTTTTTTTTTTTGGATATATTTTCTTAATGTTACCCGTTCAATGTAAGTTGGTCCTTGGGAAGGGACATATAGAGGATTTCACAGTATGTAGGACAGCAGGTAGGTGAATGTGTTTGCTTTGGCTTGGAGCTTCTTAAGTTTGGGCCAGTTTTAAAATAAGTCAAATTGTAAGTGATTGGTAAAAGGCATTTTTATTAGTATTGGAACTTTTTGGAGAGTCTAAGGGTTATGAAAATGCTTTTTTTTTTTTAAACATTTCCAGTATCTCTAAGGTACCAAAGCATTGAGTCTAATTTACCTTTTAAGGAAGACTCTTTAAAATCAAATTTATAACTAATTCATACTGTAAGATAATAGTAGCTAAAGTTGGAGTAATTTATATTAAAAACCATTAGTCTAAATTTTCTGGATGTAACAAAAAATATTTTGGCTTAATTTCTTTTAAAGTATTTAAAATGAATCACCTTAGCTCTACCATATACTAGATCTGTTATCTCTACCTAAATCATTTATCATCTTTGGGCTTCCATTGCCTTACATAAAATATTGTAACTTGTTCAGCCTACCTCACAGGGCTGTTGTGAGGAATAAAATGAAATGGAGTGTGTGAAATTGCTTCAACAACAGTAAAATGCTATGTAAATGTAAGGTATTACTTTCAGTTAATAATGGACTTAAGTGTTTGGATACCTCTAGATGCCATTTACTTTGACAAAGCATGTGTTTAAAGTGGTATCACTAGGACATGAAACATGATTTTTTTTAAAAAGAAAGCCTAATTAAAATATCCTTTAGCATTTTTAGTTTATGCATGACTTGTGGCCTTTTTGTATTTTCTCATCAAGCCTGTTACTCTATTAAGACTTACAGAACTGTAAAAATGTTCCCACAGCATTAAAGTGTGTCAGAGTAGAATAGTAGCATAAATAAATGATTTAAGCTATGTTTCCATCCCGGCATTTGCACTTTCAACTTATGACTGCTCAGTGCCACATGCAAAGACTGAATTTGGCCTAAATAATTCTTTCCAAAACAACAGTTTTGGAATGGTTCAGCAGTTTGCTGTCATCAGATAAATGATATAAGGTGAATATGCCCACTTAAAACATTTGACAACTTTTGTTGCATTGTCATTTTTTTAAAACATGATGAGGCATTTCAAAACTGTCAAACTGGATATCATTTAGTATCTCTCCTAACCTACTTGTTTTGCTTTAAATTGGATTAAATGGTTTAGAGGTTGTCTTGATCCACAGATTGTTTGGTGTTTCTATCAACTGGACATGGTTTTGCTATGCAGTTCTGATAATAAAAATTCTAATTCCTCAGGTTTAACCTTTAAGTTAAGGATGACGAACATTAATGGACTACTTATAATTAAGCAGTACGCAGTGCTGCAAACTAGTGTTTTATAATAAGCATTTTGCCTCATTTTCCTTGGAAACAAGACAAAGCTTTTAAAATGTTTTTTTAAACTTTAAAATAGAGTATTCAAAGTGGAGTAACTTGTATGTTGAAATGATTGTATGTTGTGTATAGAATGACCAAGTTAAGTTCTTTAAAAAGCACCTGGAATATCTCATCTAAAAATTAAACTTTTTTTCCTGCTATCTTTTGCTTCAGTGCTTGCATTTTTATCCACTCTCATTAGATATCTACAATGCTGTTGAGCATGAGAAGATAAAAGTGTCATAGTACTTTTGACCCCAAAGATTTTTATTTTAGAGTAGTGCTGTTCAACACAATTGTATGCAGTGATGGAAGGTTCTGTATCTGGGCTGTCCAACACAGTAGCCACTAGGCATAGGCAGCTGTTGAGCACTTTCCATGTATGTGGCTAGTTCAGCTAAGGAACTAAAATTTTTATTGTAATTTAAATGTAAAGAGCCACATCTTGCTAATAGCTGCTGTTTGGTACAGTGCAGCTATAGATGGAAGATGAGACATGCTATAAGTAACTATAACATAAACCAGGAATTTAGTTTCTGTCTTTGGAGCTTGTCACATCTTGCATTACATTTTGGTAGATGGTAGCTAGGAGAGAACCAGAACCTAAGATTTTTTTAAAATTTATATTCTAACTTGAAACCAGTTTAGGAGAAAAAAGAAAACCAATCTATGACCAGATGAGGCTGGATCTCCTGTAACTAAGATCATTTTCACCAAGAGAAGAATGAAGAGATACTGGATAGTCTTGAGTCACAGGGAGAGGAATGTGACAAAAGATATTGAGAAGCCAGTACCCTCATATAGAAGATGGAGTGTATGAATGGGTGCAACATTTCTGGAGAACAATTAAGTAATATCAAGGTATTAAATATACATACCTTTGAAAAGTTTAATTCCATTTCTAGGTATTTCTCTTACATATATACTCACAAATAAGTACTCATTGCAGCATTTTGATAGCAAAATACAAACAACCTAATTGTTAACTGAACAATGGGCTTACCAAGATTCTGAAGGCTCCCCTTTTCTAAGTTGCTACACAAGTTGTTATATACTTGTCTACATATATTCTGCATGCCTCCCTCCCAAAATGTTATAAATATGTAGACCATTATGGGGATTGGCTTCCTCAATTAGAGAACATTTTCTTTGGTATACCAGTCCTACTGTGCCTCACTGGATCTCGGGTGAGAGCTCAGAAAATTTTGTGCCTTCTACTTTTCTGTCCAAGTGTTTCCATTACTACACCTCATTTTACATTTATACTCCATGGTACTAGTAGTATGTTTATGCCCATTTTGCACAAGGTCATGGGATTAGATCGTAATGCTTCCAGGTAACCCTACACAGCTGATACAGAATATACTATTAATGGAAGGGTTTTCATGATACTATGAAATAGAAAAAGCAAGTCCAACAGTATATATAGCATGATACCATGGGGGGTGGTGTATACTTCGACTTGGGCAAGAGGGGTTCCCTGCCATGATCCTCACTCTCTGGCTGTGCCTCTCCATGGAATGAAAAAGTGAAGGAGCTAAGAAATCACGCCCACTTGCAGTCTGTGTTCCTGGCTATGAGCCAGATAGCTAGGACCCCATAATTCCCTGTCCCACGAGCCCAAAGCTTGCTTACACAGCACATGCAGGCCTCTTCCCCAAATCCATCCTGCACTGCACTACAGGTGTATACCGCTAGACTCAAGGGGAGGCAGTTTGGGAGGAGTGTGGATGGGGCTTGGATGTGCAGACTGGGGTGTCCACCTTCATGCTTACCAGGACCCTTGTGGCAGGCTGTAACTAGACGTTAAAAGGAAAAAGACCCAGGGACTTGTGGGGAGAACAGGCCAACCTGGTTCTCGTGTTATCACCTTCCAGCACATGTCTGAGAATTCAGTTTTGAACCTAGATTTCTGTTCCTTGAGAAGAAATATTTGTCAAGATAGAAGTGTGTGTATGTATATATGTATGTGTATATGATTGACTCTTACCTATTTAGACACTTAAAATATATGTCAAGTTGGGCCTCCATTTCTACTCTTGCCCCGGGCCCCACAGTGTTAGGGTGGGCCAGGATGTGTATGTGCTTCAGTATCTGAATAATTTTTAAAAGATGGATGTTTGCTTATACTAGAGGCTGTTTTTACCGATCCTTGTACCCCTTCTCCAACTGGACTGGCTAACCAGGTTAAAGCATACTGACTAGGATTCACAGTGAGTTGAAGGCTCACAGCTGGGCTCCCCCTTGTATGCTGGAGAAGTACTGCTCCCACCAGTTGCATGGTATGTATACCTCTATTTAGCTGTTTGTTCCCAAACTTGTTATGCCAGTGACATTGTTGTAATTATATAATTTAAATATTACATAAACCAATGAAATTCAAGTGGAGGGAACTTTAGCGATGAAGAGCAAGTGGCTGACAAGTTAGTTGTGTCCAAGATAATTGTAAATTACAGAGGATTGCAAAAAAGAAAAACACACATCTAGGACTCTGAGTTGAGATTCCTTCACTTGTTATCTGTAAGTTCCTGGTCCACTTTAAAGAAACATACCAGAAACTACAGGTGATCTATTATGACTGTGGCTTATGTAAGAAAAACTAATCAGTTGATCCACACTTAAAAAGGCCATAGTTCAAATCAAAAGATTGGCCAATGTTGGGAATTCCCTGGCTGTCCAGCGGTGAGGGCTCTGTGCTTCCACTGCAGGGGGTACAGGTTCGATCCCTAGTCAGGGAACTAAGATCTCGCATGCCACACAGCGCAGCCAAAAAAAAAAAAAAAAAAAAAAGATTGGCTAATGTAATCCTCTGCTATTACTGCATTTTTTAAAGCTTTACATGGAATAAGATTTGTTATGCCCTTTATGAACCTGATAATTTTTCCCTTTTCTTGTTATCATGACAATTTTCAAACATACAGAAGAGTAGAGAGGCTATTTATAATGAACACCTTTATGCTCATCACCTAGATTTATCAATTGTTAACATTTTGCCATGTTTGTGTCATTTTTTTGTTTTAAAAAGTTTCACTCATAAGTAGTACTGTAATATGCATCAATGACTTTTTCTTTTAAACACAGCCACATTCCATTAACATTCTTAGCAAAATTAATATTGTCTAATGGCCCAGCCCATATTAAAATTTCAGTTGTCTCAAAAATATCTTTTTATGGTTGCTTTTTTCAAATCAGGATCCAGACAAGGTCCATGCCTTGCATTTGGTTATGTCTCTTAAGTCTCTGATTTTGTATTAGTTCCCTCACCACCTTTTAAATGCCATTGATAAAGAAACTGGGGCATCTGTCTTGTAGAATGTCCCACATTCTGATCTATTCTCTATAGCCTTTGTTAAATCTAGAGTTATGGTTAAATGCAGGTTCCATTTTTTTTTTTTTTTTTTTTGTGAGGTATGCGGGCCTCTCACTGTTGTGGCCTCTCCCGTTGCGGAGCACAGGCTCCGGACGTGCAGGCTCAGCGGCCATGGCTCACGGGCCCAGCCGCTTCACAGCATGTGGGATTTTCCTGGACCGGGGCACGAACCCGTGTCCCCTGCATCGGCAGGCGGACTTTCAACCACTGCGCCACCAGGGAAGCCCGCAAGGCAAGAATCCTTCACAGGTGGTGCTGTGTACTTTCTGTTGCATCACATCCGTAAGTGCATAATGGCAGGTTGTCCCACTTAAAAAGATTGATCAGTGGGTTCAGGTGGTGCCAGCCTAATCCGTCTATTGAAAAGTTCCCCATCAACGTTTCAACTTAATTTTAGCCTCTACTGATGAGGGCTGTCCTTCATACGGCATTAGGAGTAGCAATGATGGTTCTATCATTCATCATTTATTAGCTGGAATTCTCATTAGTATTTTGGTTACACTGAAATCCTGTTCCAATAAGAAAGGCCAGATAAATGCTTGATATTTTTATCGAGTTTCAGGATAGTGAGGTGGTGCCCTGGCAATCTTCAATCATGACTAATGAGTTTCATTTTTAAGGAATCATGAAGTCAAGAATTTTCATATATTTGATGTGTTTAATCAATAGCAGTTATTCATTTTGATGTTCAAAATTTACCATCTTTGGTCCCTCAGGTTAGCACCTGTGTCCAATGATCCTGTTAATCTTTTGTACCTTCCTTCCTCTGGGTGCTACCTACTTTTTTCTTTTCCTTCTTCTATGTCTCTTTTTTTTTAAAAAAGAAACATCTTTATTGGTGTATAATTGCTTTACAATGGTGTTAGTTTCTGCTTTATAACAAAGTGAATCAGCTGTACATATACATATATCCCCATATCTCCTCCCTCTTGCATCTCCCTCCCACCCTCCCTATCCCACCCCTCTAGGTGGTCACAAAGCACCGAGCTGATCTCCCTGTGCTACGCGGCTGCTTCCCACTAGCTATCTGTTTTACACTTGGTAGTATATATTAGTCTGTGCCACTCTCTACCTACTTTTTAAATTAACCTACCAACTACCAGTTCTAAGTAATCAGAGGACTCTACATAAAACTGAGTTCCCTAAAACTGAGTTCCTCTGTCGAGTTTATGATTAACCTCTCTATCCCAAACCTTACTTCCTTTCTTGTTCCACACCTCAGGATTGAGGAGTATCAAAGAAAAAGGGGGATTGTAACCAAGCAGGACCCTATGGGGCGTTCCTGGGAGACACTCCCCCCCCACCCCCATGTCCTCCACGTGCCTCTTGATTGTAGAAAAGCTTTAGTCTCCCAGGCCTCCCCTGATTCTCAGAAGGCTGGCTCAAGAGTGAATGGTTAGGAAATAGGAAGATGTAGAAACAAAGAATAGCTGTTGAGCTGGGAAACTGGCAACAATTCAGACTGTAAACCAGCCACATAGAATCATCAAACTCCCGTTTCCCTGAAAGAGATAAATGAAGGTCTGACACACAGTCCTAAGTTATTTTAACAGGAAGCAGACCCCCACCAGATGAAAACTGCTGACCACAAGCACGTAGACAACATACTGGTCGAAACCAGAAGATTGGTGATGCTGGAAACTTCACCTTGATGCCAACCGATCCAAGAACTGTGCACGAGCTGATCACATGCACTGCCCCCTCCCTCACACTGCCTTTAAAACCTCTGTCTCCTAACTAGCAGTTTAGAGATGGTCTTAGGACATCAGTCCACCGTCTAACCATGTTGCTGGACTCCTGAATAAAGCAACTTTTCCTTTTCCACTAACACTTGTCTCTGGAGTACTGGCCTCATCTGGTTACATACAGCATAAACTTGTATGTACACAGAATACTTCTGGAAGGAAAAGCAAGAAACTGATAAGGATCATAACCCCTGGGAAATGAGAAGGAAAAGGACTTTTCATTTTATACTTTTCAAAAAGAGTTTAGATTCCATGTGCTTTATTGAACATACATAATGGTACGTGGCGTTGTGCTAGAGGGCACAAAAATGTATATATCATGCAAGTTGGAAACCAAGTTAGCCCACTAAAAATAATTCAGGGTGTAAGAAAATGTATATACAACATATGTACTACTACAATAAATGTATGTTATGTATACCAGCATTCTCTACTATTATGATAAAATGATTTCAAAATGCAAAAAAAAAAAAGTTTAGAAAACAACTCAAATATATGAGGGGAGTATTATCAGTTTTCACCATGGGCTGGTAATAGTAATTTTTGTAGAAAGAACTTCAAATTACAGTAATTTGTTCAGTGCTTTATAGTTTTCAAGATTATGTCAAAATTGATTCATCTGTGATCCTTAACAATAATTCTTTGGATTACACAGTTAAACAATCAGGTCCGGAATTGAATGTGTATATTTCTAGTCCTTAACAGGAGTATAACAGTCCGCGGGAGCTTGCACGTCCCACAGACACCTCAACCACAAGAGCAATATTAATTCGGCTACTGTTTCCCGATCTATCTCCCATCTCACCTGATGGTACCCAAACCAGAGTTCAGGGAGTTATTCTGAATCCCTCTGCAAAGCACACTCAAAAATTATTCGTTGTTTATCTGAAATTCATATTTAACTGGCATCCTATATTTTATCTGGCAAACTCACACACTTTGGGAAACACAGCTCAGCTGGTGCCTCTCCAATTCTAGGAGCAATTCCTAAAATCTCAGATCGCCTCAGTGCCCTGCTGTAGTTGTTACCTAGGCAACAGATAAAAAGCTTTGGCTACGTGTCTAAATCCCCAAAGCCAGGAAATCACCGGGCTCCGTAAACTTCGGTGAGGAAGCAGCGTTGGTAGTAGACCAGGCGAAGGCCAGGGTTAACGGCTGCGACATCAAACGAACCGGTACGTAAAGGCTCCGCGCTTGACGGCCCCTTTTGCAGCGGTTGCTGTGAGTGCCGTAAAGCGGCGTTGCCGCTGGTGTTGGCGGAGGTAAGGTGTGAGAGGCGCGGCTTGGCCTCCGGGGACGGGTGGGCGCCTCAGGCGGGTGTCGCCGGTGGCTCGGGTACCGTCACTGGGCATTCCTCCAGCCTAATGGGCACTTGCCTCGCCCAGGCAGGCCATAGGTCGAGCGCGCTCCGGGCGGGGGATACTCAGTGAGGCAGTCCACGAGCACCTCGGGGTGGATGTGCGCTTCGGCGTCCCTCCCACGCTCTTGGGCTTGTCAGCAAGTAAAATCCTCATCCCGGGACAGGTCCGGTGTTGGAGGCCGATTGAGACCCTTGTAGGACCCGGCTGGGGTAGTGACGTTTGAATAGGGTCCTGAGAGCTGTCTCGGGATTTGCAAGAGGATCTCGGGGGCAGGGGTCGGCGGGAGGGAGGAGAGCATTGCAGGCTGTGGGGCCCGTGTGTGCAAAGGTGCAGAAGCATGAAAGGGACTACCAGGTTTGGGCAGCACTGCGTGTTAGGGTAATGGCTGGAGGAATGGGTGCGGAGACGGGAGGGCCAGAAATGTGGCGGGAGCTACCGTTGGGTCTCAACTGGGACGAACCTTGATGCCCCATGAGGGAGTGTGGAGTGCTTCCTTGGGTAGTGGGGGAGCTACAGCAGTTTTCTAGAGTGAGGGTAATTTAATTAACCATCCCTTTCTTTTATGCTTTCACCCTGGGTTCAGCTTTCAGTTCAGTTGGAGGAGTATTTACTGAAGTGTCCCTTTTGTGTGCCTAATAATGGGGTGGACACAGCTAGCCATGCTAAATAAAGTTTCATATGAGAGAGAGAGAGAGAGAGAGAGAGAGATGACCGAAGCTTTGGATAGGAATCTGGGGAACTGAGTTAAGATTTCATCACCATCACCAATTTCTCAAGTAACGAGAGAAGCCGCTTCTCTCTGGGCCTCAGTTTTCTCAGATGTAAACGGAGGACCTAGATAACAACAGGTTCTTTCTACTTTTGAAGATAGCAGGTTTCCAAAGAATAAACATCAGGCTATGAACACATATGAAAGTGAGTGATGGAGCAGTGCATTAGGAATTGGGAAAAGTAAAAAAGGCTGGGATTGAGCTGTACTTTGAGGATGGATAGGGTTTGAGTCATCAGGAGCTATCTCTGCTGAACACCATAGATAAAGATACAGAAGACAGGAATAGGCATTTTAGAGTATATTTGCGGAGGTAGGCTTTGAGAGGATGGAGGATTTGGGAAGTATGGCACTAGAGGTTGAAGGAACCCCAAGTGGAAAGAAAATGCAGTACATTCTGAAAAGGAAGAAAAAAGGAATGAGAGAAATGTCAACAATGTTGATTTCTTGGATCTAGGCGATTGTTATTTTGAACCTGTGTTTCTCAAAAGTGAATTTAACTGCTGTTGATAAAAATGAGAATTCTATCAGAATTTTAGCATGTGATAATGTATTGGGAGTAAGGTGATGCAGATTGTAGCTTTGCGTTGCCAATAACTAGCCTCTTGGGCTGTCATTTATTTCTTTCAGATCCTATTCTCCTCTGTAAAATGATGTTCTTGGATTAGGTGGTCTCTCTTCTCTAAAACCTGTAAAACAGGAGTCTGTGAGGATGGAGAACTATTCTCTTTGAAGGGGGCAGGGAGATAGTAGATGGAGAATAAAACTGTTAACTTTGAGGTGTATGAAATAGAGTTGGTTATATAGACAGATGGGGTTATAGACTGAAACTTAAGTAGTGAGTTTTCTCTCAGAGGTGGTATTTAAAATCTTGAAAATGAGTTTGCTTTTAGGGAGAGATTGTAAAGAGTATAGGGTGTGCGCATGGATAGGAGACTAGAGAAATGATTGAAGGAGACATGTAGATCTCAGGGCTATGAGCTAGGACTCCTTTTCAAAAAGGATTACATTTTGGGGGCCAACATTTTTATTAAAATAATTTAACAGTATTTACAGTAAATATTAATATTAAGCAATCATTTTTGGGAACTCTAGCAGAAAATAATTCAAACAGATACAGTCTCCACTGTTGTTCTGATTGTCTATTCAGAAGTAATATCATTTACATGCTTATTTATTCAACAAATACTTGTGTGTTTCAGGCACTGCTGTGTGCTAGGGATGTACAATGAAGAAGGCAGATGTTGTTCCTATTGTCCCTGCATGTAAAGGCTGTAGTGTCCAAATCAGTGCTTTTCAAATTTTAATGCAAATATGAATCACCTGAGGATCTTAAAATGTAGATTAAATGTAGATTCTGAATCAGTAGGTCTGCAGTATGGCCTGAAAATTCTGCATTTTGACATGCTTCAACATGATGCTGAGGTTGCTCATCTGAGGACCATACTTTTAAGTAGCAAAGATCTAGATCCTGTCTAGCAGGTATTAAGCCACTACTACTACTTACCAGCTGTTTTTATTAATAATTTTATTGTCTTTATGAAAATAATACATGCTCATTATAAAAATTTTGGGACAATATAAAAAAAGCATAAAGAACAATGTAAAAATCATGCCAATCCCCACACCTAGAGGTGACCATTATTTTTTTATTTTTTGCGGTACGTGGGCCTCTCACTGTTGTGGCCTCTCCCATTGCGGAGCACAGGCTCCGGACGCGCAGGCTCAGAGGCCATGGCTCACGGGCCCAGCCGCTCCGCGGCATGTGGGATCTTCCCGGACCGGGGCACGAACCCGTGTCCCCTGCGTCGGCAGGCGGGCTCTCAACCACTGCGCCACCAGGGAAGCCCCGAGATGACCATTATTGATATATTGGTGAACATCCATCCAGATTTTATGTATGTACATATATTCACACTTTATATTTTGTACTAAGTACTTGATGCTTGCTGAGCCCTATGTTTGATTCTGTGTGTTTGATTCGCTTTATAATTTTACTAAGATCAACACCCAGATATCCTCAACCAAGCAGTTAAGTACTTGCATTCTTGAGGGGAAGAGTTTACTCAGTTAAAAATAGCTTGGTTTAACACTATTCTGTTACTCCAAAAATTGGAAGATAGTAAGATAATTAAAGCTTATAATGTGTGTGGGCTGTAGTATTTGTTAATTGAGCCACAGAATGAGAGAATTTTTTTAAAGTTTTTTTGAAACTTAGTACTTTTTTTCTCTCATTACAAAATCAATCGATATTCACATAGGATAAATAAAAAGGAAAAAGAAAAGCACCTACAGTCCTTCCAACCCAAAGACAGCCACTGTTTTTACACTGGTGTGTATGCTACTAAGGTAGCTCTTAAATGACCTATGAAATAATGTATTAAATAATGTTTAGGTCAAAAGAAATCCTTGGTTCCTCAACTTTCTGCTGCCTTTGAAATAAATATAATCTATTGTTTCTACTGTAGAGTCTTGTGACAGGGAACAGCTAGCAGGTTGACTGGGGTCTACAGGATGTACATAGGGCTCAGTGATATTTGTGAACTTAATGGAAAAATGAATGAATGAGGGAACAAACCAAACTGACCTGTGTGACATAAACTCTGGCTGTCACTCTTCACCTGCAGTTGCTCGCATTCACCACTTACCTCAAATACTTTTGTATACTCTTCTGGGCACACAGAGCTCTTGGGGCAACAGAGGTCCATCATAAATCTTTTAAAATCTATGTCTGTGCTTGAATTCTACTGTGGAAGACTACAGAATATGGAATACTCTGGGGAATATGGAAACATATGATAGCCTCCTGTCTCAAGGAACTATAACTACTTAAGACTGACTGCAAAAATAGTACAAATACACAATGCTGTGTGGATATAAAAGAGGAAGACTTTAGTTGTCTGAGAGCAGAGGGAATTACTAGTAGGCTTTTAAGGTGACAGTTATTAATTATTGCTGGCATTTATTGTATAGTTATCATGTTCTAGGTACTGTTCGGTGCTTTACATGTATTAGTCTGTCAGAACAGCCCTGTGAGTCAAGTACAATTTATAGATCCACTTTAAAGATGGGGCATAGAAAGATTAAGTAACCTGCCTAAGGACGTACATATAGGCTGCAAGTGGCAGAGCAGGATTTGAACATAGCAGTCTGTCTTCGGAGCCTATGCTCTGAACTACTCAAAAGACAGTGAGGGGGCAGGATGTGGGGGAGAAAGCACTGTAGAGAGAAGGAATAGCGTAGACAAATGCACCGAGGTGAGCAAGCACTGTATTGATGGGTTCATTTAGGGGATTAGTACTAAATAAGCCATAGAAGTTCTGAAAGCAGGGGAAAGTGACACAAAGTGGTACTATAGAAATGACTGGACTTTGGTCCCTAAGATGGGTATTTTGAGGAAAGCCTGGTGTTAGAGTACAGATCTTCCTTAATTTGATAAACCCATCGTAAGTTGAAAATGCTATTAATACACCTAACCTACCAAACATCATTAGAGTTTAGCCTAGCTTACCTTAAACATCTTCAGGACACTTACATTAGCCTACAGGTAGGCAAAATCATCTAACACAAAGCCTACTTTATAATAAAGTATTGACTATCTCATATAATTTATTGAATACTGCAAATTAAAAGCGGAATGGTTATAAGGGCCAGTTGTTTCCTCTTGTGATCACGTGGTTGGCTGGGAGCTGTGCCTCGCTGCCACTGCCCAGCATCATGAGGGATTACGTGGCATTTATTGCTAGCCCAGGAAAAGATCAAAATTCAAGTGTGGTTTCTACTGAATGCTTGTCACTTTCGCACCATTGTAAAGTCAAAAACCATAAGTCAAACCATTGTAAGTTAGGGACTATCTGTACTCATGTAGGAGGCTTTCTATTTAGGCAGAGTTAATAAGCCTTTAAATTAGGCTAACTATACTGGAAATGGGAAAGAAATAACAGCTTGTAGAGGCACTACGAAGAATGTAAGTTTGGTGACTCAGATGTGGAATTAGAACCACAAAAACTATTTTGTTTTGAACATAAATATTTAGGGATACCATTAACAGAATAGAGGGGCAAGTCATGAAAGAAATCTGTTTTGAAGGTGGACAGTGATTTGTTTTAGGTGCTGGTGGAATGTTCAAGAGGACATCACCAACAGTCTGGTGAAATATTTATAAGTAGTAAGTAGCCAGTAGATATGGGAGGTATATCTAATAAAGTGATTAGGAGCAAGAGAATGTAAAGAGAACATCCATCCAGATTTCATATCAAACACAGAATAGTAGGTATATTAGGCAATGCCACTTCCTTCACCCTTTTACTTTGCCCCTGTAATATCAGTCCCTTCCTATCTTCACTTCTTTTCTTATCTAGGTCTTTCATTTCAGACACTCTCTAAAAACTCAGTACTCCATAGCCATTTCAAAAGTAGTCACTATATATTTATGATTTTTCTGGAGTATCAAATGGAGAGATTAATTTTTTAATCTTCAAGTGTCAGCGTATTGAGAGAGGTTACATTGCAAAGGGTTAAGAAGTGAATGAGTGGTAAGCAGATAAAGAGACTTTTTAAACCCTTACAGTCTAACCTTTGCTTCCAGGCTACTGACGCTCTTTTGCAAATTTAGCAATGAAAGGAAAGGAAAAGGAGCAGCAGTATTTAAGGAAGATGGATAGCATTTGTTGCTACTGGGCTTTTTTTTTGGCTTAGAGCAGCTGAAAATGTTGATTTTTTTTTTTCATCTTAACTCTGAATACCTCTTCAGAAGCATTTTCTCTTTATGCTTTCCAGTCTGCTGCCTTATCTCAAAACATGCCTTTGCCTATTTAGACTACCCTGTTTCTTCTTTGTAGTTTAGCCTCCTGTTTTATTTTGCAGTGCAGGGCATATTTGAATCTCAGTTCTGTCTGATTCATACCACCTATACCTTCCTCTCACTCCCCAGTGTTCCTGAATAAATTGGATCTAGCAGCATTGAGGGGACCAGGCTAGCACACATCATCTTATGAGCCTAAGTTCAGTGTCAGGGCTGATTATTTCTTGTCCAAGGGCCTCTGATATAGAGAGGTGATCCAGAAGGCAGTAGTGGGGAGAATTGGGATAAGAAAGTAAGGCCGTTTGACATTCTTTCAAACTGATCCCTACCAAGATGATTCTCAAAAAAGTAGTTGGAGAGGGGATGTCAGGTTAAGCCAGGTGCCAAAGTTTTTTGTGCCTTTACCATCAAAGAACAAATGATAATGTGAAAGGGAAATGGGAAGCTGAAAGAATATGAAATACTGCTCTTGGCTGTAGCAAGAACCTGAGAGCTATCTTGAACTTCCCATCCTGTATATTTTTCCTTCAAATTTGTATATGGCTTTTATCTACCGCTGGTTTTTTCCAACCTTTCTCATGCCTTGACACAAAGCAAAATTGATAATAGAGGGTGAAAGAAAGGGTAAAAGAATGTGTTTGTTCTTGGCTGGAGGTGACAGTCTTGGACTCTAGCTACCCCAGGCTCAAAAGACTGAGAGGATTGATAGCTCCGACACCCACAACCCGTTAAAGGTTCAGCTGGGAAGCAGATCTGCCCATTCCTGTCTTCATTGCCAGATCCTAGTTCATGCACTAGTTAGAGCCTGTTTCCAAGTCATCTAAGACTAATTCTATGCTGTAATATACCATACTTATATTAACCTTCTCATATTTGCATTAGAACTTGGAAGATACTTGGGTACTTAAACCTGGTAACTCCCCTTAGAGTCCCCATTACATCTCCCTGCCCCCTCATTTAAATTTACATCTCTGCGGTACTCTTTCTTCTTTGCCATTATTACTGTTTTCTTTAGGAAGCTTTACCTAAGTATATGTAAGAAAATACATTACTTGTCTTCTGTAGCATTTTTATTATGATAGCTAAAATGTCACATATAAAGAGAAATGTATACACAAATAATGTTTTTATTTTGGTTCTATGCTATATTTCTCCATATGTTATTTTTAAATGTTTATTGTTCAGGAGTTGGAACCAAGTATAGGCTTTAAGCTCTAAAAAAATCACTTTTTCGTATTTCATATTCTGTTTTATTATGAAAGTTTCTGTAGGACAGAGAACTTTTTAAAATAAAAACTTTTTAAAAGTAGTTTTGTGTTCTCTTGAGCATTGTGCAGTGTCTTTGAGTATACTTAACATACTTATTTCTTGATAATAATTCAACCACTTTTAGGCTGGTAGGGGAGATGATTCATGCATTCTAATAGCTATAATTCAAAATAGAAAGTAGTAAAAGCCTTAGGGTTAGTTTCCTCTCCTTGTGCTCCATAGTAACCTGTATTTACTCCATGACCATTACACTTGAAGTTGTCTCTATATTTATCTCTGATAGAGTCTATCACAATTTAGAACAGTGGTTCTTAATAGATGTGAGGGTGGTAAGGATGGTGCTTGTGCATTTTGGAAAAAACTTCCCATGCTGTTCTTTAGCACATCATACCCTCTACCACCATTACCATCACCATTCTTCTTTTGAAAACTCTTACATACTCATCTCTAACGTCTTAGAAGATAGGGAACTGTATCATTTTCTCTCCAGCTTAGCATTTTATTGGCATCTCTGCCTGTTAAGGTAGACAGTAAATATTTATTCCCTTCAAGAAGGTAAGACTAGGAATTTAGAGCTAGGAGAGTTCACTTCTGACTTTGAAGAGCATGAAAGATTTCATAAAAGAAGGGTCACTTGAGAGGAGTGATGAAAAGAGGTGTAGAACTGGTTCTGTGGAAATGGATGAGAACATTTCAGACAAGAGGGAATGAGTATAAAGCAAAGAGGCAAGAAAGGTCGTGTGTATTCCAGGAATACCTGGGCAAAAACCAAAGAGTGTGTGAAGTGGGAGAAAGCCTACTGACTGCGTGTGTTCAGTCAGATTGTGAATACCCTTGAATGCCATTACAGTTGACCCTTGAACAGTGCAGGTGCCAACCCTCTGTCGACTGAAATAAAAACACACAACATGAGAGCTGTGAGTTTCAGTTTTATTTGGGGACTTACTGAGGACTATAGTCTGGGAGACAGTCTCTCAGATAGCTCTGAGTAAGAAGAGGTAGTGGGGGAGGTCAGTAGATACATGATTTTGGCAAAGGGGTACGTGCACTCAAGCACACATGTCTGTAGAAAGTTGCTGCTAGTCACGAGGAACACATATCTCAGTTAATGATTTTAGTGCTTTTCTAAGTATGGGAAGACGGAAGGGTCCAGGTTCATAAACTGTTTCTCCTGAAATATTTCTAAGTATCTAAGGGCCTGTTTTGCCTGTTTCCCCAGAGCACAGAGTGCCTCATCCTGATCTTCACCCTGAATTCCTTTCAGATGTGTTGTAGGTCAGCAACTGCAGTGGCTAATGACTTGATTCTTGTAGAACTGGATGGTGGGCACCATTCTTTATTTTACACCTCCCTGCAGTCAAAAATCTGCAGGTAGCAGAGTCAGCCCTCCGTATCTGCAGTTCCACACCAAAAGATTCAGTCAACAACAGATTGTGTAATACTATTTATTATTGCAAAAAATCTGCATATAAGTGGACCTGCGTAGTTCAGACCCATGTTGTTCAAGGGTCAAATGTATGTGGAATTTGAGCTTTATTTGTAGGTGGTAGAGAACCACTGAAATATTTTGATTATGGTGTAATTTGATTCATTTATCAGCAACTTGGTATATCTGTCAATGTATAGGTAAGATTATGGGTAGGCAGAAAGTGGAAGCTGGGACATCAGTTACAATTAAGACATTTGTACAATTAGAGTTCAAATTAGAATGACAGTGAAGAAAGAAGAGGGAGTTGGTGCCAGAGGGATTTTAGAGGTAAACTCAACAAGCCTTGGCCTCTCTTTTTTAAAGTATCACATTATTCATTTTAAAGTGGTAACTCCATTCCTAATGAAGAGATGGTGCTAGCAAATAGGAATGTTTTGACAGGCTAATATTCTTCCTTTGCAATAACTGCCTTGGCATTTATAGAAAATAAGTAATGAAGTAAAGTTAATTGGATATCATCTTGATAATAAAAATATAGTTGTGATTGATATATTCTGGAGGTTTATTTCATTTAAGAATTAACTGTAGGTTAGAGTTATATCCAAAGAAAGAACAAGATATTAATTTGGACTTTATGTTTCTGTAGTGGTTTATATAGGCCTTTCTTTCCACCTGTTAATTCTGGCACAGAAAAGCCTGGGTTCTATAGCACACTCCAAATGCTACTTTACATTTCACTAGGAATCAGTGTACAATATGTTGATGCACTATTTACTACAACTACAAGAAACTGAGCTGAAATACTGAAAATGAAGGATATTCTTTTTGTTATCTTGTGAGCTGTCCTTATCAGAGTACATATTTGACTGTTTTATTTTAGCAAGGTTTAGCTGACAGCAAAACTAATACCATCATCAATATTGTTTTATGTTGCTAGTTTTTACAGTTTTAGGAGATAGAACATGATCATGATTTATTCAGTTATCTTTGCTTTATGCATTATCTGTAAATCAAGTAGATTACTCACATCACTGGTGATATTTCTCTTAAGTAGTTTGTTGACTTTATATAATATCATGTAGTGTTTGCTTTATATAGGCTTCTGCACTGGAAGCTCGTTTGGATTGTTTTAAAACTCTAAGACTTCTGATTTAAAGACGACAGAGTAAAGACATTTTTGCCTTCTTCTATCTGAAATTACCCTGAAACAGCAAGGAGAATGAGAGACAGAGATGTACAGTTGACCCTTGAACAACATGAGTTTGAACTGCTATATGTAGATTTTTTTAAATAGTAAATACTGCAGTACTATATGACCCCTGGGTGGTTGAATCCACAGATGCAAAACCGCATATATGAAGGAACCGCAGATATAGAGGAACCACATATGTATATGGAGGGCCAACTATACGTTATATGCAGGTTTTTAACTGCAGAGGGTTGGTGCCCCAACCCCTGCATTGTTCAACTTTAATTACATCTTTGATGAGACTAGAGTCCTGTATCCCAAATTGAAATATTTGAGAAATATTTGTCAAATGTAAGCAGAAAGAGATTAAAAGAGCATTCTGGCAGAAAGAGATCTCAGGTAGAACTGACAGAGCAACGAGAAATAGATCTTCTGTTTACAGTGGTGTCAGGATGCATAGAAAAGCAGTGGGAGAAGCTTCCTTGGAATGTTTGGCAACATGAACTAGCAGAAAAGGAAGAGCAAATGAGAAAGCATACAGATACACAATCTTTGCAGGAAGCACTCTCTTGGTGAGGCAAGAAGTAATGGCTAAACAAGTTTCTCTTGCTTGTTCTCACATACATTCTCTCTGTCTCTCTCACGCACACACATGCACAGAACACCCTGTATCATAAAGAGCTTTCTTGTATACTAAAGAGACTACCGGGGCTTCCCTGGTGGCACAGTGGTTGAGAGTCTGCCTGCCGATGCAGGGGACACGGGTTCGTGCCCCGGTCCAGGAAGATCCCACATGCCGCGGAGCGACTGGGCCCGTGAGCCATGGCCACTGAGCCTGCGCGTCCGGAGCCTGTGCTCCGCAACGGGAGAGGCCACAACAGTGAGAGGCCCGCGTACCGCAAAAAAAAAAAGAGAGACTACCTTCTAGTCCACAACACAGCCTTGCTTCTTCCTTCCACAGTCCTCTTGCAAATAGTTGGCCTGAGTGGCGTTCATGTCATTCAAAGATTAATAATAATAAAAAGGAAATTAGCACAGCATCTACACAAAAATGTTACAAGAAGAAAAGCGAAAAGAAACGGAAAAACAAGTGACAAAGAACCCATGAGAAAACTGTATTGGCCTAACAAATTTAAGGAGACAATCACTTCTTTAAAGTAATAGAGAAAGTTAATTGGCTAGAAAGAAATAGTAAGACAACAGTAAATGGTGAGTAATAATTTGGCAGAACTCAAGAAAGAAAAAAAAAAAATCAGAAATAAAAGGCCAGGACTTCCCTTGTGGCACAGTGGGTTAAGAATCTGCCTGCCAATGCAGGGCACACAGGTTCAAGCCCTGGTCTGGGAAGATCCCACATGCTGTGGAGCAACTAAGCCCGTGCACCACAACTACTGAGCCTGCGCTCTAGAGCCCACAAGCCACAACTACTGAGACCCGTGTGCCACAACTACTGAAGCCCACATGCCTAGAGCCTGTGCTCTGCAACAAGAGAAGCCACGACAATGAGAAGCCCATGCACCACAATGAAGAGTAGCCCCTGCTCACTGCAACTAGAGAAAGCCCGCGCTCAGCAACAAAGACCCAACACAACCAAACATAAAAATAAATAAAGAGTCAATGAGAACATCGAGGAGTGGTCCCTTATAAAAAATAATAATAATAAAACGCCACATACAAAGCAAAAAGGAGAATTAACACTGTTGAAAGCTCAGTAAGGGGTATGACGACAGGCTTTTGAAAGTTGAGCAAAGTGAAATGGGAGTGAAAGGAGATGAAACAAATGCTTAATTGTAGTTCTGGAAATAGAGAACAACATTAGAACAGAAAAATATTCAAACATATAACTTAAGAAAACTTGCCGCAGAGGAAGAAATCTTGATTCTACAGATTGAAAGTGCACATAGTGAAGAAAAACTAATATATAGTCATTAACATCATTACATAACCTAGTTTTTAAAAAATTGGATTGCAAAGATAAGGAATGTGTTCTTTGCTCATCCCATTAAAAAGATCAGCTTATCTATAGGGGAGTGCCAGGGGAAGGATCAGATATTGTCAAGGGAGTATTTAGCATTGCAGGACAGTGGTACAAATTCTATAAGTCATCAGAGGAAAGAAAGTGTGACCTCAAAGCCAAACTATTAGTTGACACCCGTTTTTTGTTCTTTTTTTTCAAAAATTTATTTATTTATTTTTGGCTCCATTGGGTCTTCATTGCTGTGCACAGGCTTTCTCTAGTTGCGACCAGCGGGGGATACTCTTCCTTGTGGCGTACAGGCTTCTCATTGTAGTGGCTTCTCTTGTTGCAGAGCACAGGCTCTAGGCATACGGGCTCAGTAGTTGTGGCTCAGGGGCTCTAGAGCTCAGGCTCAGTAGTTGTGGCACATGGGCTTAGTTGTTCCATGGCATGTGGAATCTTCCTGGACCAGGGCTCGAACCCGTGTCCCCTGCACTGGCAGGTGGATTCTTAACTACTGCGCCACCAGGGAAGCCTGACATCCATTTTTGAACAATGTAGGAACTCAAGGTAAATAGTGCCCACAAGTCCTAAGGAGAAGATGAATACCAGCCATCCAGTAGCTGAACAGAGATGATACAGCAAAAGGATTGGCAGGGAATATAGTAGGAATAAGACTAAAAAAGCTGTGAGATTTGTATTGCAGAATGCGATAGAACGATAGCAAAGTAAACTAATAAAAGTCAGGATTGAAAGAGGAGAGATGCAGAAGGTAGATTTTCTCTTATTTTTTAGCTGGAGAACTAAAGACATACAAAGTTTAGACATCAAGTAATAGAGGTGTTAGTATATTTAAAGGAATAAATATAAACTTTTGAACTGAATTGAATATGTTTGACCAAAATCAAACAGTGGAGAGGAGGTAAGAAGAAGTAGAACTATATTAAATTTCTTGTTCTGAAATAGTCAGATGGGACCAAAGATGAAAGAACAAAAATTTTTATCGTGGCTTTTTTTACACTTGCAGAAAATGAAAATGTATATGGGATATTTATAAAAACTGACCACATCCTACATAACAAAATACAAAGAGCTATTATACAGATGATGTTCCTTGACCAAAAACTTAATTTTTTTCTATGGAAGTGGTTCTTAGTATGTTCAGCAGCATCAGCATTGCCTGGGAACTCATTAGAAATGCAAATTCAGAGGACTTACCCCAGTTCTATTGAATCAGAAACCCTGGGGGAGAAGCCCCCCAGTCTCTTTTGGTCAGTTTTTATAGATATCCCATTTATGTTTTTTGTTATTTGCAACTGTAAAGAATGCTATGATAAACTTTTTTGTTCTTTCAAGTGTGGTCTCATATCTGATTATTTCTTTAGGATAGGAAATTACCAAGTCAAAGAAAGTTCTGTTGAACTTTAGATAACTTTTTCTTGGTTATTAAAGGTGAAAATTAAATACAGGTTTTTGTCTCTTTAGAAATATCTTTTTGTTCACAGAAAACAAGATTATCTTCTTACCCAAAAAGATGAAACCAACTGGGTTACTTTCAAAAGACAACCAAGTGAGCACCGCAGACTAATGAGTAGGATCAATAAGAACGTGATTTTGGCGCTTTTAACTTTGACAAGTTCTGCATTTCTGCTGTTTCAGTTGTACTACTACAAGCACTATTTATCAGCAAAGGTAATTTTTTTCCTCCTTTCTCATTATTAGACTTCATTTTAGCTGTATATTTTCCTAACATACTTCCCTTTTGCAGTACATAAAATTAATCACAGTTTTTAAAATCCGTGCAGAAATAGTTCTTTGAGATTCTCATCCTCGTGAGTGTGGCAAGCACTTCAAAATTACAGTTACATATTATTAATAACATGCTAAAAGTCAGAGGTGCCAAGTTTCAGTGATGTTGAAATTTTCTGATAGAGTTATGTGAAAATTGTTATTTTTCCAAACAGATCATCACTCATTGGAAAGAATTCAATGATAAATAATTTTGATAAAATATTAGAATTAGTTTATTTTAGTACAGAGTATATTTTAATATAGTGTCTAACAGGGAAGTGTAGTGTTATAACTTACCTTTATTATAAATCTATAGGTATAAAGATGTAGAGACAATAATTTGGAATCTGGTAGCTTCTGAAGATCATACAGAAGTCCAGATAAGAAATTCCAAAGTTGAGAAGGTATTGCTGAATTGTGAAAAGTTGCCAAACACTCCCACTGGGATTAATTATAATAATAGCTACCATTTTTGAGAATTGTGCTAGATACTGTCTATGCTTAATTTAACCCTAAAACCATTTTGGGGGGGAAATATGTTTTTGTTTGTATTGTCATTTGATAGTTAGAACTATTCTTCAGAACCATTTACTTCCCTTTCCCTCCCAAAGGGGATGATACTTCCCTGCCCTAGTTAAGCTTGACCATGAGACTTACTTTCGCTTGTGGAATGTTATAGACATATTCAGAGATTTCAAATGGGCTCGTATGATGTGGCTTGCCCTTTGTGCTCCCCTGACCTGCCAGGAGAAGAGTGTGCCCTGGGTAGATGCTGACCTCCAGCCTGAGCCCTGAATTAGGTGTATGGAGCAGACCAAACATAGCTGCCCAGCTGACTCATACATCTATGAGGGAGAAAACAAATGCTTAAGCCTTTAAGACTGAGAGAGGTTTATTATGCAGCATTATTACATGAGGTTCCTAGACCTCATTTTACAAATATGAAAACCAAAACTCTGACAGAGATGTTAGATAACCTACCCCAATTACCCAGTTTCTAACATGCAAGCCTGACAGGTGTACCTAACTCCATTCTTTCCAGGCTATATTATTTTAAAAATAATTGACAAGTACTGAGGCTACCAGCTGTCTTGGCTGTTGACCCAGTGAATGTCTTTGTGTTTCATCTTCAACCCTTTGCTGATTATTTTCTTAGGATAAAGTCCTAGAGTGGAATTTCTGGGTCTAGGATGTACATTCTAGATTTTGTTACATATTGCAAAGTCACCTTTCCTAAGGATAAGTAGTGTGCCTGATTTCCTATACACTTTCCAAATATGGGAATAATAACAACAATAACAATAATTATGGCATCCGTGTCATGCTTTTGAGATGCTTTTGGCTAATAGTAGCTTAAACAAATAGAGGGTTATTTGTCTCATACCTTTCAGTCCAGAGCTTCCAAAATTCTCTTGACATTTCCCTGGTGCTACAGTCCAGGCTGGAGGAGGAAATAGTGCATTCTAGGAGGCTTCTTCTTTTGAGACATGGCCAGCAGATTCCCAGCTGTAAGAAAATCTGGGAAAGCAAGATTTTACTATTAGTGTTAATGCTGTTGTTAGTTAGGTTTTCCAGACTTTATATTAGAGATCGCAAAGGAGAAGGGTTTTGGGAGTGGGTGTTAGGTCAACTTACCTATCGTGTCTGCCATAGCAGTTCACGTTTTTTGGTGTGCTCATAGGCTAGGCACTATGCTAAGCACTTCACATATATTTAATTCTTATAACAACAAATTGAGTAGATCCTGTTGTCCTCATTTTCCCAGCAGAAAAAACTGAGGTTTAGAGAAACTTACTAAATTTGTCCAGTGTCACACAATTATTAAGTGAGGGAGATAGAATTTAAACCTGAGGAGTCTACCCCAAGAGCGCTTGTTCTTTACATTTCTGGTATTTTTGATGTTCAAGAGCCGAGAGATATTAAACTCCATTAGAGGCCATTTCTTTCTAATGAGGTTAAACATCTTTCCATATGCTTTCTGGTTCTTTTTATTTCTTTATTATAATTCTTTTTATTCCTATCTGCATATTTTTCTGATGTTGTTGTCTTTTTCTGTAGCTGTTCTTTATAGTTTTAAGGATATTAAGCGTTTACCATATATATTTCAAATATCTTCCCCAGTTTATTAATTTGCTTTTACCTTTATATTCACGATGTACCCCCTTAATACACTAGTGTTCTATTTAATTTCTAGGTAGACAGGTATCAAGATCTTTCTCCCTTAGGGCATCTGGTTTTTATGTCGTAAGTAGCCCAAGATTATGGAAATATTCACCTGTATTTTCATCAGATACTATTTTATGTTTAAATTTTTATACAAAATATAATTTATTTTAGTATGAGGTATGAGTTAGATATTTAATTTACAGTTTTACCCAAATGGTTAGTCAGCTGTCCCAATGTCACTTATTGAATGACTTCATTAATTTAAAAATCCAATCTTAATTATATGTTAAATTCATGTAAATAACTCCTGTCCAGACCTTCTTCCTTGGTAAGCGATGTGGCATAGTTGTTAAGAGCATGATCTCCAGCCTAGGATTAAACCTCATCTATCCTGCTTATTAGCTGTGGGATCTTGGGTAAATTACTTGACTTCTGTTACTTGACCTCTACTTCCTCATCTATGGAATTGGGACAGTAACAGTACCACCTATGAGACTTGTGAAACTTATATGAATTAATATACATAAAGCGTTTGGAACAGTACAAGTCACATAGAAAGAGATCAGTACATATTAGCTATTATTTTTATTATTATTATCGTCAATTTTATAATGAAAAATAGTATTTGTTTTATTGAGTCCATGACATACAAACTGCTTTAGTAATAAGTGCCATATTCTTTAAACAAAATAGAATATTTTGAACAAAATAAAGCATTAAATTAAATAAAGTTCAGTTAACCTTTGTATACTATTAAATTTGTGAAATTTGCATTATCTGTACTAGAGTTCTTGTTTTTTATGTTTAATTTTAATAATAGGTGGAAATTACAACATCTAAGTTCTAAATACCAAAGGTTATTTTTATTTTATTGAAGAATATGGAAATTATATTAAACTATTCCTAGCCAAGTAATTTTGCATTCTTTAAGATGGAATTTTAAAACTTATTAATTCAGAAACTTTTATGTAAAAGTCATGTGTTGGGCATTTTGCTAAGGTGATAAACAGTGATTGGGAAGTAGTCTCTTTCCTCTCTATATTTATAATTTAATTGGGGACAGATGTTAATGGGACAATAAATGTTTCCTATATATTATTAATGTGAAGGTAAGATACTTTGTAACAAATACAAGTAGTTTCTCTATACTAACAGAAAAAAAAAGCTTTATTTAAAAATAGGGTTAGACTAACTGCTGAAGCTACCAACTTTTAAAAATTTTTTAGTTTTGTTGTGGAAAAACTTTTAACTTTTGGCTTTTTATTAAACTTCAAGATTTTACTTACATACAAACTTTAGGGAAGTACAGATGCATCCTCTGTAATCTAATACAGATTCTCCTGACATAGGAGGAGAACCCAGAATTTTGTGAACTTTGTTTATTCATCGTATCTGAATTGTCTTCCTCATTTGTTCAGTGAACAATATTTTGGGGGGATAATCTTAGATAAATAAAGAAAGTTCACATGAAAATGATTTTTAGTTCAGTCAAATTTGTTTGATTTGGCAAAAGAGTACATAATAGCAGCCTTGATCAATACTAAATAATAGGTCAGCGTCATCAACAGAGAAACCTTGATTCTAGGTCATCCTTGAACTTTGAGGTGATTTAGAGAGACCCTTGAGATTATGTATTAGAACTAGGGCAGGCATGAAAAATGGGTTTTATCTTTGGTCCCCAACCCATATCTAGTGTAGTAAATGTTTAGGACTACAGAGTTTTTCAGGCTCTTCAATGGAGAGAAATACAATATCTATCATTGGTTAGGGAAGAAGGGCTATTTTCTTTCTTGGAGTTAAGGAGGGCTACTTCTGTCTATCTATTTCTTGGGCCTCACCATGGAATTCCTTTTGACCCTAGCTGGTTATGCAAGTTTAGTCTTTCAGTGTCCTCCTAAATGAGGTCTGAATAATCCAGTTATCTGATAGCATTGAAGATAGGAACGAGCAGATTATATCTGTTGGGTCTGGTAAAATTCCACTGATGGATACAGTTCACTCTTCAGATTCCATAACAACCATCCAAGTCTTTGAAATACAAACTCTTCCAGGCCTAGAGACTTGTCTCTAGCACCCTCTAGGGAATGTCAGTTGTTCATTGTTTTTTACTGCATTTAACAGGATAGTGTGATTATGATTCTGTGTTGCTCATTCAGTCTGTATTTCTTGACTATATGTTACATAAAGGGCACTTGGTAGGAATACAGAGATAAGTAGAACATAGGTCCTAAATCTCAAGGAACTCAAAATTTGATAGAAGTGGTAGCAGCAGTAATTCTTGAGTTTTGGGCCTAGATAGTCCTGAGTTTAAACCTTCATTCAGTTGTTTGGCTGAGCCTGCTCTCTAGAGCCCATGAGCCACAACTACTGAGCCCGTGTGCCACAACTACTGAAGCCAGCATGCCTAGAGCCTGTGCTGCACAAGAGAAGCCACCACAGTGAGAAGCCCACGCACTGCAATGAAAGAGTAGCCCCCGCTTGCCGCAACTAGAGAAAGCCCGCGCACAGCAACAAAGACCCAACGTGGCCAAAAATTTTAAAAAAATAAAATAAAAATAAAATAAAAGAATACATTTTAAAAAAAGATTGCTAAGTTCAGTTCCTAAAGCTCGTGTCTTCACTCATAGGGCTATTCCAACATGTAAATAGAAGTATGTTCAAACAAAACACTATAACATTGATAAGAAGGTATGAAATGAGATAGCTTTAAGGAGTTCTGCATCCCAATTGAAAGTCATAAAATATTGATGCCTCAGTGGAAAGAAGACAAAGCCAGAGAACCATGTTTGTGTAAAGCACTGAGTGAACCAAACCTTGATGATGTTCTTGACTTACAACCGTAAGCTGCACCGCTGCCTGTAGTAATCAGTTATTCTTATTACCTAGAAGGCCACTTACAGTGTTCTGTGCTAGGATATCGTTCTTTGCATTATATTTAGTAACCTGTGTGTGTTTGGTTAGAAGGCAGGGGAGGGAGTTGAAAGGGGAATTTGGATTTCAAATTTGGCAGTAGTCATTCACAGTGAACAATTTCATAATCCATTATTAGAAATGGAAATTAATCTTATAAGCATTTAGATCATGTGTAACAGGTTTTTGAAGTGTTTTCAGTTGGTCAGTTACTGAAGCATGATTTTTCTTAGATCTTCTTTGACTTCTGGCTAGTTCCGTTTTGTTCTGAAGGCTAATGTCTAGGTCATTGCTGAGAAAGAATATCATGCTTGATAGTCTCATCTAGTATGGTAAACTTTGATAAATGCTACTGTTCCCCCTTCCCATCCTTCCCCCGCCCCCGCCACTCCTGCCATTATCCAGGAGAAATGTGAAAGAATTTCTTTCATTAGAATTAAAGGGTATTTAAAATTTTTTTCCGTTTATTCCCAGACTTTAAGCTGTATAAGTTTCTGGCCAAGCAGCTTTGATTATTAATAAACATAGCTTTCCCACCAGTTATTGAAGACTTAAAAAAATTTCTTTAAAGTACTACCATTAGGTCCAATAGGCATGATCAATTATCATGCTGAATTAAGAATTGTTTTTTGGTGTCTGTAAGAAACTGATTGTTGGCTACTATCTTTAAAAAATGACAGGATCATTTAAATCTTTACTTCTGTTTCCTGAATGCTTTTTCTTTGATGGCATATCTTAATTTATCATTTATCAGTGGAGTTCAGTAGCCACCAGACTGTTTGGGATCTGATTCTATCTCTCCATTCGTTTATTCATTTCACTTAAGTTTTCAACACAAATATCTCATAGATAGTGTTTCAGAATATCTTTAGACGTTTTTAACCTCTTGACTTTTACCTTATGGCTTTTCTTTTAGAACATTCAGTCATTCATTTGTCAAGTATTTGTTGAGAGTTTACTATGTGCTAAGCACAGTACTAGGCTATGAGACAAAATGATGAATCAAGTGCAGTCCTTGCTGCCTAGGAACCCACAAATTGGGGGAGTTTGGGGTTGAAGGGGAAAGGGGAAAAGAAATATATAGAGACATATAAACAAATGATATCAATATGATATGTTACTTCTTCAAATCACACATCATAAAACACTGTTCTGCCTACTTTACTACTTATAGCTTAAGAACTCTTCTTTACCTCTACCCTTTGTAATGCTCTTCAGGCAAAAATAACAGCCGTCAGAGTTATTTTTCTTAAATACAGCTCTGATCAAGTTATTCTCTGCATAAAATACCTATGGAATAAGATCCCAACTTCTTACCATGGTGCGGTAGATAGTCTCTGTTTGCCTCTCCAGGTCCTCTCCTCGCCATACTCTGTGCCTTGGGAGGCTGACCTCTGTGGACTACATTAGCTGAGCTCCCTTGCTCTTTGTTTGCCATTTGGGTTTAGTCAATGGGAAGCATCAGCTGGAGACTGGAGACCAGGAGGAAAGAGGCCAGGTTATTTATTCTCTTGGTTCTCCATTTGTAGGGCCATTGGTTGATAGTGACTGCGTTCCTCCTGTACAGCAAAGTTGTAGCCACTGCATACCATTAACTGTTCCTACCGAGGTGGATTAACCATTAAGATAATGAAATTTAAACTGCAGCTCCCCTCACTTCCAAGGCTCTTGGAGGAGCCTTAGGAATATGTTACAAAACTGTGTATTTTTGTAAAGTTTGCAATAGATAATTTATTGCATTTTTTTTTTCTGAAAAAGGACCACCAAAATTGTATAATCTTCAAGCTCTATAAAAGTGGATCCTCTTATGTCCCTATCCTTGACTCTCTGAGCTTAGATAAGTGCAAAGTTTTCAGGGAATGAGGAACTGCTGAGTAACCTATTTGGGAAGGATATGATTAAATATTTCATGGATAAAGTAATAGTTTGGATTGGTCTTATAGGATGAGTAGGAGTTCTCCATGTAAAGAAGGATGGGAGAGCCATTACAAATAGAGGAAACAGCCTATGTAAAGGGAATGAGCTATGTGTATGTTTAAAAGAGGAGTACACTAAGTAGAGACCGAAGGAAACACAAAGGTCCTGAGGCAGGAACTCGCCTGGCAGTTTTGAAACAGCAGAGAGATAACTGTGGCTGTAGAGGAGTGAGAGAGGAGAATAGTAGGTAAGGTCAGAGAGTTCTATATTTTTTATGGCCTTGTAAGCCACTATAAAGGCTTTGGCTTTTATTCTGAATGAGATTGGGGACTCTAGGAAGGTTTTGAGCTGAAATGTGACACGACCTGACATTTTTTAATAAAAAGAAGTAGTGTGGATGCTCCGTTGAGAACAGATTGTAGGGGCAAGGACTGAAACAGACCAGTTAGAAGGTGTTCTAGTAATTTACATGAGATGATGATGGCTTGGACACAGGAGCTAGTGGTGGAGTTTGTGAGAAATGGAAAGTAGAATTACCAGGATTTGTAGATGGGCTAGATGTGGGGTATGAAAGACAGAAAAGAGTCAGGGATAATGCTAGGTTTGTGTGTGTGTGTGTGGCTGTGCTGGGTTTTTGTTGCTGTGTGGGGGCTTTCTCTGGTTGTGGTGAGCGGGGGGCTACTCTTCTTTGCGGTGCGCAGGCATCTCATTGTTGTGGCTTCTCTTGTTGCAGAGCACGGGCTCTAGGCACGCGGGCTTCAGTAGTTGTGGCACGTGGGCTCAGTAACTGTGGCTCGTGGGCTCTAGAGCGCAGGCTCAGTAGTTGTGGCACACGGGCTTAGTTGCTCTGCGGCATGTGGGATCTTCCCGGGCCAGGGATCAAACCCGTGTCCTCTGCATTGGCAGGTGGATCCTTAACCACTGCACCACCAGGGAAGCCCCAATGCTAGTATATTTGACCTAGATAATTGGAAGGGAGAAGTTGCTGTTTAACGAGATGGGAAAGACTAGAGGAAGCAAGTTTGAAGAATGGTGAAGATCAGGAGTTTTTTTGTACATACTAAGTTTGAGATGCCTATCTGACATCCAAACGAAGAAGGTGAATAGACATTTGAATATATAAGTCTGGAGTACAAAGGACTGATGTGGTTGGGAATATAAACTGGGGGTTGTAAGCATATAGATTGTATTTAAAGCTGTGAGTGGATGAGTTACCAAGGAAGTAAACATAGAGTAAAAAGAGGAGGAGAAAAATCTCATGGTCTGAGCTTTGGAACCCTCCAACATGTCATGAAGCTGAGAAGAAGTAGTAAATGGGACCAAGGAGTAGTTGGAGAGAAATAGCAGGAAACCAGAAGTATGGGGATCCTGAGAGCCAAGTGAATGAAGTGTTTAGGTGAGGCAGAGGTGATAAATAATTCTTGATAGATCAAATAAGACAAGAACTCATAGTTGACCATTGGATTTAGCAATATGGAGGTTACTGGTGAACTTGATGAATACTTGGCAGAGTGAACTTAAGCTCAAGTAAGTACATGACAGGAGAGAAATTGGAGGGAGTGAGAATGGACTACCCATTAAGAGTTTTGCTGTAAAGGGGGGACAGAAAATTGTTAGTTGGGAAAAGAGAAGTCAAGACATGTTTTCTGTTTTAATTATTTAAGGTAGGAGAAATAATATCTTATTTGTATACTGATGGGAGTGATCCAATAGAGAAAACAAATTAAACAACTCAGAAATTTAGTTTTATCTACTAATGTAGGGCTATGGTGAGCAACAAGTGGCTATATTATAGAATTTGCAATCTTTTTTCAAGGATGAAGATCGCAAAGCTGCCTCTGATGTTTTGTAAATATCCTTGGTATATTTTCTTTGTAAAAAATTAATTTATTATTCAAATATAGTTGATTTACTGTATTATATTTGTTTCAGGTGTACAACATAGTGATTCAATATTTTTATAGATTATACTCCATTTAAAGTTGTTATAAAATATTGGCAATATTTCCCTGTGCTGTACAATATATCTTCAAAACTCATTTATTTTATACATAGTAGTTTGTGCTTCTTAATCCTCTACCCGTATCTTGCCCCTCCCCACTTCCCTCTCCCCACTGCTAACCACTAGTTTGTTCTTTATGAGTCTGTTTATGTTTTGTCATATTCATTCATTATTTTTTAGATTCCACATATAAATGATATCATATAGTATTTGACTTCCTCTGTCTGACTTATTTCACTAAGCATAATATCCTCTAGGTTCATCCATATTGCAAATGGCAGGATTTCCTTTTTATGGCTGAGTAGTATTCCAGTGTGTGTGTGTGTGTGTGTGTGTGTGTGTGTGTGTGTGTGTGTGTGTGTGTGTGTGTGTGTGTGTGTGTGTGCGCCACATCATCTTTTTCCATTCATCTGTTAATGGGCACTTAGGTTACTTCCAAATCTTGGCTATTGTAAGTAATGCTGCTATGAACATTGGGATGTATGTATCTTTTCGAATAAGTGTTTTCATTTTCTTCGGACATATAACCAGGAGTGCTCTTGCTGAATCCTAGAGAAATATTCCTTGGTGTTAAAATGTTACTGTTTAAGTTGCAGAGCTTGTGAGGAGAGACCAGTTCTAGTTCTACCTTAATCACTCAGTATACCTTTCTTCCTTCCTTCCCTCCAATTAGCAAACAGTTATTAAGCATTTTACTAGTTGTCAAGCACTATGCTAGATACTGGTGATACAAAGGTGGATTGGATTTGGTCCCTGCCCTTGAGTTTACAGTTTAATGGGGAAATGAGTCTCCTGTTTAGGAACTTGCAGCACACTTCATTTTCAGGGTGAGAATATTCTTACTGCTTTTCAAAATCCTTCCATCTAACAGATAAAGAGCACATTCAAGGCATAAGAAACTTCTTTGAGCTTGATACATTCTTCCTCTTGTCTCTAGACCATCAGACATTCTTTCTCCTGTGACTTTCAAAGTGTTTTGGTGATTAACACATGAAGAACTGATAAAACTTTTTTCCTTCTGATTCTCTAGACCTGAATGTTTTAAAAAATATTCTTTAAAAAATAACTCAACATTTGCAAGTATGATATATGTTATGAAAAGTGTGGGCATTGGAGCTCTCTGTGGAACAGAAATAATAATGCCTACTTTGCAGGATAGTTACGCGAGATAGATGAGAATACATAATTCATATGTGGAAGTACACTTAGAAGCTGCTCAATAATTATTATACTTTCTTATCACTTTGCCAAGGTCTGCAAACACTAAGTCAGTGTGTGGAGGTAAGCTGAAGTTAGGGATATGGAGCTAAATGGATAAACACTAATTCTAAAGAGATAGCAAAGAGTTTACTATTCACTGATGGAAATTAATTGGTTCAGAGATGTTGACCGTATTTATTTAATTAAGTGATGACACTTAATTAAATTATAGCAATCTGTCAGTGTTTTCCGTCTTGGGTAGTTGTATTATGTACTTGTAGAATTCTTAGCTCATGACTGTATGAAAATAGGTATTTAGATAATGCTTTTTAATGATTATGAACCAGTTATATAGATTGAATCATACCTACCCCTAAATGGAATGTTGCATGCTGGGCTTTGAATTTACTACAATTTTTTTTTTTTTAATCTTCCTAGAATGGAGCTGGTTTATCAAAATCCAAAGGAAGCCGAATTGGATTTGATGGCACACAGTGGGTATGTATGATAATCAAGAACTTCCTCAACTGCCATGTTCATTTAGTTCATTCATTTATATACTTAATAAGTATTTGTTGAATGATGACAATGATAATAGCTAGCTTTGTGAAAACAGGTAGTAGGTGATAGAAAGGAAGAGGCAGACCCTGTGCCAAGTGCTTTACATGCAGTATCTCATTTAGTCCTTGTGCAAACTTTAAGAAGTCAGTACATATGTTTATCCTCAGTTCACTTAGAAAGATTATGGTTGGTTGGCTAATAAGTGGCTGAGTCCAGATTCTAACTGCTTGCCTCCAAAATCCTCATTCACTGAGATGTGGTGCTTCCCCAAGTGAATAAATATGTGAATCAGAATTGAACCAAGAATAAAGGTAAATAGGAGTACCTATTTACCTAGTAAATTTACCTAGTAAATAGGAGTTTAGGAGTAAAAATCTATTCAACATGTTTTCTTTTTTTTTTGGCTGTGCCGCAGGGCTTATGGGATCTTAGTTCCCCAACCAGGTATCGAACCCAGGTCCCCCAGCAGTGGAAGCACAGAGTCCTAACCACTGGACCACCAGGGAATCCCATGTTTTCTTTTTAAGATAAGGAAAATTAGCAATATGTACAATAAATCCCTGTTTCATAGCCTGTACATTTATACAATTTATAAAATATATTTTCTTTTTTCTAATCAAATTTAGAATGAAAAACAATGCTAAAAAATTACATTTATCCTGTTAGCATACATATTGGATATGACTAGTTATTTCTTGTGGATACACTTCAATCTTTGGTTTCTCTTTAACCAGAGACATGAGAGGCTTTAGATTAGAAGTGAGTTTTCAAATCACCAAGCAGCTATAAAGTAGTGATAATTTTAGGTCATTGCTGATACCAGTTGGATTTGAACTATGTTTAAAAAGTAAAGTCTGAGATATCCTATATCAGACTCCTCAACTATCAGGTCTAGAAGTATCAATGTAAACTTTTAATTTATTAAAAGTAGCAGTTCTGCTTTGTGAACTTAGGGTAGTCTGAGGGGAAAGGGAAGCCCTATCTCTTTCATTCAGGGAACGACCCTTGAGGTGGGAGAAAATAACAGATTGTTTTAAAAGGGTTGACTTCCAAGATGAATGAGCAAAAAATTACGGAGCAGCTTACTACATTCTCTTTGTTAATTACATTGCATGTAATTTTTGCAATGTATTTGCAAAGTCATAGGGAAGGGAGAAGTAGTACTAAAATACTTTTGTTCTAATATTTTAGAAGGAACGAAAAAGTGAAATGTCATCAATAGATGTGATACTGAACCCTGATAAAATCCTAGAATGAGTTATTAAACAGATAATTTGACGGGCTTAGAAGAGAAAATATGATGATTATTAGGAACTAGGTGTTCACTAAGAACATGTCCTGCCAAGCCCTTGTAGAAGAATGGACTCTTACAGTCTCATTGTATCCTTTTCTCAACAAGACGTTTTTCTTTCCTGTAAACAAAATGAATTACTGAAGGTCAGATGATAATAGTCATGTTGATTAAGAATTAATTGGATTTAGAGTCAATTGGACATCTATGTCCAGGGAACCTTGATGATTGCATTGATAACAACCTGGAAGGCATATTTAGAAGGTGAGTTGTAGAATCTCTCCTTGACCCTGCCGTAATCTATATTTATATTAATAATCATAATGAAGCTGTGTGTTCATCAAGTTGAAAGAGATTCATTCAACAAACACCAAGTTGAAAGAGATTCATTCAACAGACATTTATTAAGCACCTTATATGTACTAGTATCTGTCATCTCATCATCTTCCTTCCTCTTTTATTCTCCTAGTGTAAAGCACAGAAAGTAATAGCCATGAAAGAAAAAAATTTTGATAAATTAGGCTCTCAAAATTTAAAACTTCTGCTCATCAAAAGCCACCATTAAGAAAATGAATAGCTAATGCCACAGATTACAAAATATTTGCAAAACATGTATCTGATGAAAGATTGGTATCAAGGATAAATGAAGAACTGCAATTCAGTAATAGACTTTTTTGTTCATAATCTTTATCAAATTCAACAAGTGTTGTATTCCTGATTTGCTAAGAGGTTTTAATCATAAATAGATATTGAATTTTGTCAAATATTTTTTTGTGTTGAAATTATCATAGAGTTTTTCCCCTTTACTCTGTTGATACGGTGAATTTTATTGATTGATTTTCAAATGCTGCCTTTCATTCCTGGGATAAACCCTACTTGGTCATGATATTTCCTTTTTTTTCTTTTTTTGGTCCTTTTTTTAAAAACTACAGGAATTGATTTTTTAGTATCTTGTTAAGTATTATTGCATCTGTGTTCATGAGGGATGGTGGTATATAATTTTCTTTTTTTGTAATGTCTTTGTCAGGTTTTGCTATTAGGATTACACTGGCCTCATAAAATGAGTTTGGAAGGATTTCCTCCTGCTCAGTTTTCTGAAAGAGTTTTTGTACACTGGTATTATTTCTTCTTAAAGCTTTGATAGAATTCACCAGTGAACCATCTGAGTCTAGAGTTTTTTCTTGTTGTTTTGATGGCAGGTTTTTTTTTTTTAATACATAACAAATTCAATTCTGTTAATAGTTATAGGGCAAGTCAGATTTCCTGTTTCATCTTGTGGTAGTTTTCTTAATCATGTTTTTGAAGAAATTTGTCCATTTCATCTGTTATTGAATTTGGGGGCATAATTGTTTATTCTAACTTTTTACTTAGTTGGCTTTCCCACTAAGAGATGATAAACTCTTCTAGAATAGAGATTATTATATTCTTGGTATTTGCATAATACTCCACAGTAAAAACAAAGGATAAGAGACTGATTCCTGCCTTTATCTCATTTTTTAAATTTTTATGATTCTTGATACTCTATTTATTTATCTTGTATATGTTTTTATAAGTTTCCTCAGATTTTGTAAATAAAAATTTATCCTTAATTCCCTGAAACATCTTTTTTTGATGGCATACGTCCCTTTGAAATCATTATTGCTTTCACTAAAGTAGGCTTTTAAGCAATAATGTATTTCAGTTATTCTATTTAACTTGACTACACTTAGGTATTATTTACTCCTAAGTGTGATTGTTGTTTCAATTCTAATTTTGAAATTTATTTTTTCCAGTAGGGTGTTCTGTTTACCGCTCAACAGAATTATATTTTTAAATATTACAGTATTATTAGAAAATCAAACTGTAGATAGGAATGGTCAGGCAGGCGATGTATTTTAGTTTGTCTTTTGACTGGCAAGATTATTAAGCAGTATTTCAAATATGAAGAAAAGTGGCACATACAACTGATTTTTGGTTTCAGAAAGGTTGACATGACTGATTTTTGAAAACTGAAAAGGCTGGTATTTCCTGTCCCACTTTTGCTTGAAAAGATTTAGCTACTACCAAGGGAATAATTTGTAAGCCCAAAGTGCTCATTTCAGATACTACTTCCTCTATGAAGATTTTGTTATCCTTTTGATGTACAGTTAATTAGTAGCTATTGTTCTGTACTTTATAATAGGTTGCATGTATTTCTACTATAGCATATTTTACGTTGTATTGTAAATATTTGTTCATCTTCCTCAGTAGACTGTGTACTTCTTGAGAACAGGGACAATGTATTATTTATTTGTGGGTTTTATTTTTTTAGCAAACTAATAAGCATGCAATCTACTGAGTAAGCAGTCTAGATATCCTTATAAAATTAATGAATAAAAATTTAATAAGATAAATTATTGTATTGGTTTAGAAGAACTAAGGGGATTCTTTTCCTCTCAAACAGAGCACAGTTAAAAAATTTATTATGCTAACATCCAGTCAAAATGTACCTGTGTTCCTTATTGATCCTTTGATTCTGGAATTGATTAATAAAAACTTTGAACAAGTCAAGAATGCTTCTCATGGGTCCGCTTCAGAATGCAAGTTTTTCTGTGTTCCAAGAGACTTTACTGCATTTGCACTACAGTATCACCTATGGAAGAATGAGGTAAGATGATTTGCTTTCAGATAATGGAGTGTCTTTTACAAAACAGTATGGGATTAAACCAATTTAAACTGTAAAACATTTTAAAATTTTCATAAAGACTTTTATAGATTGTATCAGGAATACTTTAAGCAATAAGTAACAAAACACAATAGTGGCTTAAGCAAATAGGGGACTTATTTTTCTGATATAACAAGAGGTTAAAATGTTGGTGGCTGTTGGTATTAGTGGAGCTGTCCACTGAAGTCAGCATGTGCATCACTGAAATTCTTCCCGCATTTCTCTCATCCTCACAAGGTAGCTGTTGTAGCGCCAGGGTGTCATAGTGACACTATCTATCTTTTTTTTTTTTTAATTACTAATACTGGTGTTTATTATCACCACAAACAAGATGAGAGTACCATTTTTTTGTACCTTTTTAAAAACTGACTTTTTTCAGCCATTGCATGAAGAGCCATCTTTTATGTCAAGTTATATACATGAATAGGCCAACTGTGTCTCATCCAAACTTTGTCCAAAATTTGGATATCTAATCATTCTTTTTTTAAAATTTCTTATTAGTCATCAGTGTTATACACGTCAGTGTATACATGTCAATCCCAATCACCCAATTCATCACACCACACCCACACCACCCTGCCGCTTTCCCCACTTGGTGTCCATACGTTTGTTCTCTACATCTGTGTCTCAATTTCTGCCCTGCAAACTGGTTCATCTGTACTGTTTCTCTAGGTTCCACATATATGTGTTAATATACGATATTTGTTTTTCTTTTTCTGACTTACTTCACTTTATATGACAGTCTCTAGATCCATCCACGTCTCAACAAATGACCCAATTTCGTTCCTTTTTATGGCTGAGTAATATTCCATTGTATATATGTACCACATCTTCTTTATCCATTCGTCTGTCGATGGGCATTTAGGTTGCTTCCATGACCTGGCTATTGTAAATAGTGCTGCAAGGAACATTGGCGTGCATGTATCTTTTTGAATTATGGTTTTCTCTGGGTATAGGCCCAGTAGTGGGATTGCTGGATCATATGGTAATTCTATTTTTAGTTTTTTAAGGAACCTCCATACTGTTCTCCATAGTGTCTGTATTAATTTACATTCTCACCAACTGTGCAAGAGGGTTCCCTTTTCTCCACACCTTCTCCAGCATTTGTTGTTTGTAGATTTTCTGATAATGCCCATTCTAACTGGTGTGAGGTGATAGCTCATTGTAGTTTTGATTTGCATTTCTCTAATAATTAGTGATGTTGAGCATCTTTTCATGTGCTTCTTGGCCATCTGTATGTCTTCTTTGGAGAAATGTCTATTTAGGTCTTCTGCCCATTTTTGGATTGGGTTTTTTTTTTTTTTTACTATTGAGCTGCATGAGCTGTTTTTGTATTTTGGAGATTAATCCTTTGTCCGTTGATTTGTTTGCAAATATCTGAGCCCCATTCTGAGGGCTGTCCTTCCGTCTTCTTTATGGTTTCCTTTGCTGTGCAAAAGCTTTGAAGTTTGATTAGGTCCCATTTGTTTATTTTTGTTTTTATTTCCATTACTCTAGGAGGTGGATCAAAAAAGATCTTGCTGTGATTTATGTCAAAGAATGTTCTTCCTATGTTTTCCTCTAAGAGTTTTATAGTGTCTGGCCCTACATTTAGGTCTCTAATCCATTTTGAGTTTATTTTTGTGTATGATGTTAGGGAGTGTTCTAATTTCATTCTTTTACATGTAGCTGTCCAGTTTTCCCAGCACCACTTATTGAAGGACTGTCTTTTCTGCATTGTATATCCTTGCCTCCTTTATCATAGATTACTTGACCATAGGTGCGTGGGTTTATCTCTGGGCTTTCTATCTTGTTCCATTAATCTGTGTTTCTTTTTTTGTGCCAGTACCATATTGTCTTGATGACTGTAGCTTTATAGTATAGTCTGAAGTCAGGGAGTCTGATTCCTCCAGCTCCTTTTTTTTCCCTCAAGACTGCTTTGGCTATTCGGGGTCTTTTGTGTCTCCATACAAATTTTAAGATCTTTTGTTCTAGTTCCGTAAAAAATGCCATTGGTAATTTGATAGGGATTGCATTGAATCTGTAGTTGCTTTGGGTAGTATAGTCATTTTCACAATATTGATTCTTCCAATCCAAGAACATGGTCTATCTCTCCATCTGTTGGTATCATCTTTAATTTCTTTCATCAGTGTCTTATAGTTGTCTGCATACAGGTCTTTTGTCTCCCTGGGTAGGTGTATTCCTAGGTATTTTATTCTTTTTGTTGCAGTGGTAAACAGGAGTGTTTCCTTAATTTCTATTTCAGATTTTTCATCATTAGTGTATAGGAATGCAACAGATTTCTGTGCATTAATTTTGTAACCTGCAGCTTTACCAAATTCATTGATTAGCTCTAGTAGTTTTCTGGTGGCATCTTTAGGATTCTCTATGTGTAGTCTCATGTCATCTGCAAACAGTGACAGTTTTACTTGTTCATTTCCAATTTGTATTCCTTTTATTTCTTTTTCTTCTCTGATTGCTGTGGCTAGAACTTCCAGAACTATGTTGAATAATAGTGGTGAGAGTGGACATCCTTGTCTTGTTCCTGATCTTAGAGGAAATGGTTTCAGTTTTTCACCATTGAGAATGATGTTGGCTGTGGGTTTGTCATATATGGCCTTTATTATGTTCAGGTAGGTTCCCTCTGTGCCCACTTTCTGGAGAGTTTTTATCATAAATGGGTGTTGAATTTTGTCAAAAGCTTTTCCTGCATCTATTGAGATGATCGTGTGGTTTTTATTCTTCAGTTTGTTAATATGGTGTATCACATTGATTGATTTGTGTATATTGAAGAATCCTTGCATTCCTGGAATAAACCCCACTTGATCATGGTGTATGATCCTTTTAATGTGCTGTTGGATTCTGTTTGCTAGTATTTTGTTGAGGATTTTTGCATGTATATTCATCAGTGATATTGGTCTGTAACTTTCTTTTTTTGTAGTATCTTTGTCTGATTTGGTATCAGGGTAATGGTGGCCTCATAGAATGAGTTTGGGGGTGTTCCTTCCTCTGCAATTTTTTGGAAGAGTTTGAGAAGAATGCGTGTTAGCTCTTCTCTAAATGTTTGATAGAATTCACCTGTGAAGCCGTCTGGTCCTGGACTTTTGTTTTTTGGAAGATTTTTAATCACAGTTTCAATTTCATTGCTTGTGATTTGTCTGTTCATATTTTCTACTTCTTCTTGGTTCAGTCTTGGAAGGTTATACCTTTCTAAGAATTTGTCCATTTCTTCCAGGTTGTCCATTTTATTGGCATAGAGTTGCCTATAGTAGTCTCTTAGGGTGCTTTGTATTTCTGCGGTGTCTGTTGTAACTTCTCCTTTTTCATTTCTAATTTTATTGATTTGAGTCCTCTCCCTCTTTTTCTTGATGAGTCTGGCTAATGGTTTATCAATTTTGTTTGTCTTCTCAAAGAACCAGCTTTTAGTTTTATTGATCTTTGCTGTTGTTTTCTTTATTTCTATTTCATTTATTTCTGCTCTGATCTTTATGATTTCTTTCCTTCTGCTAACTTTGGGTTTTGTTTGTTCTTCTTTCTCTAGTTCCTTTAGGAGTAAGTTTAGATTGTTTATTTGAGATTTTTCTTGTTTCTTGTTTCTTATAGCTTGTATAGCTATAAACTTCCCTTTTAGAACTGCTTTTGCTGCATCCCATAGGTTTTGGATCGTTGTGTGTTCATTGTCATTTGTCTCTAGGTATTTTTTGATTTCCTCTTTGATTTCTTCAGTGATCTCTTGGTTATTTAGTAACGTATTGTTTAGCCTCCATGTGTTTGTGTTTTTTATGTTTTTTTCCCTGCAATTCATTTCTAATTTCATAGCGTTGTGGTCAGAAAAGACACTTGATATGATTTCAATTTTCTTAAAGTTACTGAGGCTTGATTTGTGACCCAAGATGTGATCTATCCTGGAGAATGTTCTGTGCACACTTGAGAAGAAAGTGTAATCTGCTGTTTTTGGATGGAATGTCCTATAAATATCAATTAAATCTGTCTGGTCTGTTGTGTCATAAAGCTTCTGTTTCCTTATTTATTTTCATTTTGGATGATCTGTCCATTGGTGTAAGTGTGGTGTTAAAGTCCCCCACTATTATTGTGTTACTGTCGATTTCCTCTTGTATAGCTGTTAGCAGTTGCCTTATGTATTGAGGTGCTCCTATGTTGGGTGCATATATATTTATAATTGTTATATCTTCTTCTTGGAGTGATCTCCTGGTCGTTATGTAGTGTCCTTCCTTGTCTCTTGTAACATTCTTTATTTTAAAGCCTATTTTATCTGATATGAGTATTGCTACTCCAGCTTTCTTTTGATTTCCATTTGCATGGAATATCTTTTTCCATCCCCTCACTTTCAGTCTGAATGTGTCCCTAGGTCTTAAGTGGGTCTCTTGTAGAAGCATATATATGGGTCTTGTTTTCATATCCATGTAGCAGGCCTGTGTCTTTTGGTTGGAGCATTTAATCCATTCACGTTTAGGGTAATTATCGATATGTATGTTCCTATGACCATTTTCTTAATTGTTTTGGGTTTGTTTTTGTAGGTCCTTTTCTTCTCTTGTGTTTCCCACTCAGAGCAGTTCCTTTAGCATTTGTTGTAGAGCTGGTTTGGTGGTGCTGAATTCTCTTAGCTTTTGCTTGTCTCTAAAGCTTTTGATTTCTCCATTGAACCTGAATGAGATCCTTGCCAGATAGAGTAATCTTGGTTGTAGTTTCTTCCCTTTCATCACTTTAAGTATATCATGCCACTCCCCTCTGGCTTGTAGAGTTTCTGCTGAGAAATCAGCTGTTAACCTTATGGGAGTTCCCTTGTATGTTATTTGTCGTTTTTCCCTTGCTGCTTTTTTTTTTTGTGGTACGCGGGCCTCTCACTTTTGTGGCCTCTCCCGTTGCGGAGCACAGGCTCCGGACGCGCAGGCCTAGTGGCCATGGCTCACAGGCCCAGCCGCTCCGCGGCATGTGGGATCTTCCCAGACTGGGGTACGAACCCATGTCCCCTGCATCAGCAGGCGGACTCTCAACCACTGTGCCACTACAGAAGCCCTCCCTTGCTGATTTTAATAATTTTTCTTTGTCTTTAATTTTTGCCAATTTGATTACTGTGTGTCTTGGCGTGTTTCTCCTTGGGTTTATCCTGTATGGGACTCTCTGCGCTTCCTGGACTTGGGTGGCTATTTCCTTTCCCATGTTAGGGAAGTTTTCGACTATAATCTCTTCAAATATTTTCTCTGGTCCTTTCTCTCTCTCTTCTCCTTCTGGCACCCCTATAATGTGAATGTTGTTGCGTTTAATGTTGTCCCAGAGGTCTCTTACGCTGTCTTCATTTCTTTTCATTCTTTTTTCTTTGTTCTGTTCCGCAGCAGTGAATTCCACCATTCTGTCTTCCAGGTCACTTATCCATTCTTCTGCCTCAGTTATTCTGCTATTGATTCCTTCTAGTGTAGTTTTCATTTCAGTTATTATATTGTTCATCTCTGTATGTTTGTTCTTTAATTCTTCTAGCTCTTTGTTAACATTTCTTGCATCTTCTCGATCTTTGCCTCCATTCTTTTTCCGAGGTCATGGATCATCTTCACTATCATTATTCAGAATTGTTTTTCTGGAAGGTTGCCTATCTCCACTTCATTTAGTTGTTTTTCTGGAGTTTTATCTTGTTCCTTCTTCGGGTACATAGCCCTCTGCCTTTTCATCTTGTCTATCTTTCTGTGAATGTGGTTTTTGTTCCATGGGCTTCAGGATTGTCACAATCTATCTTTTGATAGAAAATTTTTCTCAGGAGCTTCTGGTAAACTGCTTATAGCTCACTGTCTAGAACTATATTCATATGTCTCCGTGTTGTGAAGGTGGCTAAAAAAACAGGTATTTAGCATTTTCATCAGTGTAGGCAGGCCAGGTAGGAAGGGATTTGGTGTTGAATTTTCGGTATCTGGCACATAAGGTATACATGAGGGTAGTATTCCTCGTCTATAGCACTATTCTTGACAGTTTGTAAGTGCATAGGACTTGTTTGATACTCGAGTGGAGTGCTTCTTAGGTGTATCCAAAAACTCAAACTTATATTTTCATCCTTTTTAAATGGTTACAAAGCAAAGGTTAGATAGTAGTCAAAAAAAAAAAAAAAAAGGTCTCAACCAAACATGTCAAAAATTTGCTTACTCCTTTATTTGGAATACCTCTGACTTTTCAGTTTCACTGTTTTTCATTCTGAGGAGTTATTCAAATAAGAGTAAGAAAATTAGCATCAGATTAAATGAGCTCAACTGTTTAGTCAGCCACCCATGATAGATGTGCACTAGCTCTGCAGTGGGTCTGTTTTAGTTGTGTTGACCCCTGATAGGTGGGGCTTATGTTCCAGGGTGATAGTATGGTCTGGCAGAGCACTATAAGCTGCATGTTTCCTTGATTGCCCAGACTCTTAGACAAGGTCTCAAGAGAGTGAGTTTTGACTTTTTTCTCCCTATGGTTCTTCCCAGGCAGTGATGCAGGTGATGAAACAGATAATATGTTTATATAACATGATGTTTGTTTGCTTGTTTTTTTGTTTTTTTTTTTTCTGTGGTACGCGGGCCTCTCACTGTTGTGGCCTCTCCCGTTGCGGAGCACAGGCTCCGGATGTGCAGGCTCAGCGGCCATGGCTCACAGGCCTAGCCGCTGTGCGGCATGTGGGATCTTCCCAGACCAGGGCACGAACCCGTGTCCCCTGCATCAGCAGGCGGACTCTCAACCACTGTGCCACCAGGGATGCTTGTTTTTTCGTTCCTCCCAATTTTATATTGATATTTTGAAAATATTTAAGCTTATGGAAAAGTTAGGACATGGCATTTTAATCAAAAGAATACTAGTACTAGGTTTAAAAAGTCAGATAGTAAGGCAAAGCTCATAATGAAAAAGATCAGTATCTGACTCTTCTCTCCTCCCCACCCCTTATTCCCACTCTTAGAGCCAACCACCTTCAACTCTCTCTACCTTGTTTATCTTCTCCTTTATAAATGAAATGTTTATGCTTCTATTTTTAAAATATTTCATATTTAGATTATGAATTATGAGAATTTAGCTGTCATATCTATTTTGTCTCATGTAGACACACACACACACACACACACACACACACACTCTTCTCCCATTACCATGACTGTATCATATTTTGTAGTTAAATCAATAGTCAGTGTTTATCTTACTATGAATATATAGCTAATCACATGAATGCTACCTAGTTTACTCTGAATATTTTCCTTTTCTTATATGACTCTCTTTCTCTTTTTTTGTTTGCTAGTTTTCAATATATTTATCAATAATCCATGTATGAACTCTGCAGCAGAAACATAAAACTCTCAGTAGGATCAAATACATCAGATCATTTCTCAGTTCCTTTTTTTTTTTTCTGGAAACATCCCTCCTAGATCTCGTGGTCTTTCTGCCCTAATACAGTCTGATCTGCTCTGCAGATACTGTTGTATAACTCCTCTTCACAACATTTTAGGAATTCTCTTTGGAGAAAGGTTGAATGGGAGGTTGAAACCTTGCATATCTGAAGATGTTTCTTCTTACCTGCACTTTTGATTTCTAATTTGCTTCTGCTGTGTAACAGTTGTCCCCAAATTTAGTGGCTTAAACAACAACCATTTATGTAGGTTATGATTCTGTGACTTAGCAATTTGCATAAGATTCAGCTGCGCAGTTCTTCTGGTCTCAGCCAAGTTCACTTATACAGCTGCCAGTCAGCTAGGCAGCTCTGCTTCTTCAGGATGGCTGGCTGTCAGATGAGGCAGTGGAGGTGCCTGGGCCACGTGTCTTTCATTATCTAGGTTAGTCTAGGCTAGTCAGAGAAAGCAAAAGCATGCAAGGTCTCTTTACATTGTTAAAATATGAAGAGTTCTTATCCATGAACATGAAATATATCTCCTTTAATTTAGGTGTCCTTTGGTGTTCTTTAATAGAGTATATTTTTCTTACAGATTTTGTGCATCTTTGTAAGATTTATTTCTTGCTACCTTATAGTTTTGTGTGCATGGGGGGGGTGTTAATGTAGATACTTTTCCTCTTCTTTTGCCAATTCATTATTATGGGTGAATTAGAATGCTGTTGTCTTTTGTGTTTTGATCTTGTTTTCCAGCAACTGTACTGAACTCTGAACTCTGAACTCTATAGGTAAACTCCAATAGTTTCTCTCTCTTCCCTCAATCCCCTACCTCCTTTTCCTCCCTCTCTTTCATTTTCTCCCTCTTTGAGTGTAGGTCATTGTATTCTCTGCACAAAAAGAAAATTTGGTCTCTTCCTTTCCAACTCTTATGCCTAATTTCTTTTTCTTGTCTTATTGGTTTAGGTAAGACCCCCAGGATAATGTTGAATAAAAGTGTCTTTCTTTCTGAACTTATTACTTGGATGTTGGACTTCCAAAGTTTCATTTTCTTATCTTTGCTCTGTGATTTTTTTTCATCTCTTTTGTTAACTGTTCTACTTTTAAACAAAATCTTTAACAATGCCATTGATTTTTTTCATATTTTGCTTAAAATTTAATATCTTTATTTTCTAAAAGCTCTGTGTACTCTGTTTCTTATAGTAGCATTCTTATTTTATGAGTGCAGTTTTGTCTTTTTCCCTCTTCAGATTTTAAACCTTTGTTGTTTTTCTTTTTTTTAACTTTTTTTTTAATAAATAAATTTATTTATTTATTTATTTTTGGCTGCGTTGGGTCTTTGTCGCTGCATGCGGACTCTCTCTAGTTGCATCAAGAGGGGGCCAACTCTTCGTTGCAGTGTGCAGGCTTCTCATTGTGGTGGCTTCTTGTTGTGGAGAACAGGCTCTAGGTGCGTGGGCTTCAGTAGTTGTGGCACACGGGCTCAGTAGTTGTGGCATGCGGGCCCTTAGAGCGCAGGCTCAGTGGTTGTGGTGCACGGGCTTCGTTGCTCCACGGCATGTGGGATCTTCCCGGACCAGGGCTCGAACCCGTGTCCCTTGCATTGGCAGGCGGATTTTCAACCACTGCGCCACCAGGGAAGCCCCAAGGTTTGGTGTTTTTAAAAGAAAGTCTTTTGCTTTCTACCGCATTTTGTTTTTGAAATTCCCTTCTTTGTGGGTGTTTGGGTTTTGGTATGGTTATTTTATTTTGTCTGTTTTTCATGATACAGGTTTTCTATAGTGTTCATTGATCTTCGTTCATATTTAAGAATGAGGCACTGAATACCAATTGGAAGCTTTTTTTTCTGGTTAGGCCTCATTAACTGGTGGACTTCACTATAGGGTAATAAGAGTATGCCAGCTTTTTCACTGCAAAGACTCCTAAATGTCAGTATTTGTAGGTCATTCCTATTGGACTGTTTGAGTTCCTCATAGAAAAAGCCTACAAAGCTTATAAACCTTTTTTACAACAAGTATTTTATCATTCCTTTATTTTCCCAAAACGAAGTCTATAGAAATTATAACTTACCTACATACATAATCTCCCAAATCCTGTAATGTCTCAACTATAGTATAAAGTAGAAATGAAAGGAAATGTATATTTCAGTGTGTAAATGCCCAGGCATGACTACACTGGAAGACATAAGGAAGTAATTCAGATGCTTGCACTTATCCTACTTATTTAGTAGGACCACTGAATGTGATAACTTCCATTATAGACTCTATTATGAATGATATTGTTTTTAGTAATATAGTTTTCCAAAACAGTAAACAAGTTTCCAACAGCAGAAAAGTAAAATTGTCTCTCCTTTAACATGGCGATTGTATTCCTTGGAAATGGAGGCTCACATAATTACAAATATGTTTTTCACTACGTGACTATCTGATAGAACATTTGAAATTATGCAGGACACAGGATAGATTTCCATATTTTGGATTTTAGGATGTCTCGTGTACCTGGCCTAGACCTCTAAATGCCAGTGTGTCCTCAATCATTATGATAACTGAAAATATCTCCACGAATTTCTAAAATGTCTCTTGGTTACAGTACCACTTGCCTTGAGAACCAGTACTTTAGAAGAAAGAGAATATGCCATAATTGACAAAACCAGAAAGACCAGAGTCAGAAGCAAAAGGTCAGCAACACCCAGAATAAGCACACAGGGTCATGTTTATCATTTTACATAAATGACATCATACAGAGCCCTTGGATAGTCCTCCCAACACCTTCTCCCAAGGTAGAGCTAATTCATTAGATCACCAGATCTAATTACTATAGACTTAATTTACCTGTGATTTTTCTTTGTTAATATCATTACCATGAAGTGAGCAAACTACTGCCAAGGTAACTGGGAGTAGATGTGTGCAGTACAGTCTTGACCTAGGCCTTTGCTCCGTTTGATTAGAGCAACTACTTTGTTCTTGACTTTCCTCTGCCATGATTATAAAAAGGCAAGCCATTTCATAGTTCTGTCTATTTTGTCTGTCAGTCTTTCTTCCCACAACCCAAGGTCTGATCCCTCTTCAAGTTCTGTCTGGCCTTTTAAATTTTTCCCAAATTTACCAAATTATAATGCTTTTCTTTCATCCTGTACAGTAGATTCCTTCTCTGAGTTGGCCACTCTTACACTCAATCAGTACTTTCCACCTCTTAGGTTTATGAAGAAGGGGAATCCTACAGTTGATAATTCTAGTATAAGGAGTGCCAAGGTGAAATTGTATTAGCCAGACTAAGTTACATTAGTTGCTACTAAAAACAACCCTAAAATCTCATTGGTTTAGGGCAAAAAAAGGAGTAATTGTCTCTAGACAAAATCCAGTGTGGTTATTCTTGGTCAGCGATATTCCTGGATGACTTTCTTCTAAGCAGTGACTTAGGGATGCAGGCTGTTTCATTTGTATGGCTTCCCCATCTTGTAGTTCTTTGCTTCCCTACATACAGATGGAGGAGGGAAAGCAGGGAAGGTCTTATGGGACATTGTAAGGCCAGGCCTGGAAGTGGTATCTGATACTTCCATCCACATTCCTTTGACCAAAACACGATTTCACTCTATATCCAGAAAGGAGAAGACAGTTGTTATTGATACTGGTTAGCATTCTTTACCAGAATGGTCACTTTCTCTTGTTTAACAATATGAACAACAACAACAGGTATCTATTGAGCACCTGCTGGTACTAGCCACTTTGTTGATTCTTAAGGTTGAGGAACTTTCAGTCTATTAATGGAGTTTAAACAACTAAAAAACAGTACAATCAGTACTATGATAACGGTTTGTGTGTATTATAAGAGCATAAATGAGGACACAGCTAATCCAAATAACAACATTCAAAGACAATAAGTGATGCAAATAAAGTACTCTTGAAAGATGTTTGTGAATGCTGTGGCTCGTAAGACTTTCAGATGCACTTCCATCCTTTAATAACTTTAATGTCTGGTATTACCACTTTATTTTCCTTAACTGTAGACTAGGTATAATATCTTCCTTGCTGACCTCACATAATTTCTATGGACATCAGATGAGATAATTAATGTGAATGAGCTTTGTACACATTATATAAATATAGACTTAAAGAAATAGTATTGTAGAGTAGAAAGAACCTTGTATTTGGTTAGATAAGACCTAAATGCTGGCAGTGGCTTTGCCTCTTATTAATTTTGTTTCTTTGGACTTCTGTGAGTCTGTTTCTTTATCTATAATATCTGTGCTCTATAAGATAGATGTCATATGTAAATGCAGTAATGTTTATAAAAATTCTTTGGAAACTGTACATTTCTATTCAAACATAAGGTGTTCTTAATAATTAATACTGGTTAATCATCTAAAGCACTGGTGTCCAGATTAGGATTAAAAATCTACCCTATAGATTAATCTGGTTATGTGAGAGTTATACTCTAACTAATGCTGTTGGAAAATGCACCTTGTTTTATAGTATATCTCAGTCTATTTTCTAATAATGTGCATTATGATAGGCTTCTATTTTAGTAGCAGTTTAAGGTGTTGGGATATAACTATGAGATGAAAACCCTGCTTTTATGAAGCACTTTTGAAGGTTATTAGAAGTGAAATTGAGAATTACAGGTTTAATTTTAAGTGCTATCCTTATATTAACGTTTACTTTATAGATACTAACCAAAGAACACTATAATGAGTGGGCATTCTCATTCCAAGGAAGAAATTTGTATTAATTTTCATAAAGAGAGTCTTTGAACATGTCTTCCATGCTGTGTGGTTTCTCTTTTTGGTACTTTCCTTTATTCTCCCACTACCACCTTTCCTTCCCCACCTTCATTTTTTAATCTTCAGGCAAAGAGCAGATTAGGACAAAAATATGTATGACTTAATTCAGTGTAAGAATCATTTTAGTTTCACTACTAGTATTTAGTTTTAAATATTCAAGTTTGATGTTTCTTTGGTTTTAGGAAAGCTGGTTTCGGATAGCTGAAAATATGGGATTTCAGTGCCTAAAGTTCGAGAGCAAGGACCCCCGGCTAGATGGGATAGACTCACTTTCTGGAACTGAAATCCCCCTGCACTACATCTGCACATTGGCCAGTCATGCTGTCCACTTGGTGATCTTCCATGAAAGGAGCGGCAACTACCTTTGGCATGGCCATCTACGGCTCAAAGGACATATTGACAGGAAGTTTGTTCCTTTTCGAAAGTTACAGTTTGGTCGTTATCCTGGAGCTTTTGACAGGTAAATTCAGGGTCTAAAGGGGAGATGTGAAACCTGTCTTGTTCAGTCATGAATTCTTATTCTTTCTTTTACATTTAGTAATTAAATCTAAAATGTAATTCATGTAAATCAGTTTTGAAATGTAAATATTCAACAGGAAGCAACTCATGCACATGTGCCCCAGGAAATATAATATATATCTGAATGTTCATAGCAACATTGTTCTTAATGCCCCACACAAAATGTATGTGCGCATAACGAGAAGAATCGTAGGGCAGGGAAACAAGGAACTCTGAACTCGCGCTCTGTGCAACAACAGAGATGAATCCTACAATGTTGAGTGACAAAAATAAAGCATAAAAGAATACAAATCTTTCTATATATATAAAGAGTTCAAACACAGGATAAAGTATGTTTGTGGATTTACATACTTACAAGTAAAAGTGTTCAAAATGTACAAACTTCCAATTATTATGAGATAAATAAGTTCTGGAAATCTGATGTACAGCATGGTGACTATAGTTAACACTGCTATGTTGTATATTTGATAGTTGCTAAGAGAGTAGATCTTGGGGCTTCCCTGGTGGCGCAGTGGTTGAGAGTCCGCCTGCTGATGCAGGGGACACGGGTTCGTGCCCCGGTCCGGGAAGATCCCACATGCCGTGGAGCGGCTGGGCCCGTGAGCCATGGCCGCTGAGCCTGCGCTTCCGGAGCCTGTGCTCCGCAACAGGAGAGGCCACAACAGTGAGAGGCCCACGTACCACAAAAAAAAAAAAAAAAGAGAGTAGATCTTTAAAAATGATACCTGAGGTAATTGAAGAAAATATGCTTGAGTTTAACTATTTGCTTATATTGTATATTTTGAAGAGGCTGCCAATATTCTGAGTTAAATCCTTATAATAAGTCTTAACTTTTGTTTTCAGGCCAGAGTTACAACAAGTTACTATTGATGGATTAGAAGTTCTCATTCCAAAAGATCCAATGCACTTTCTGGAAGAAATACCACACTCTAGATTTATTGAGTGTAGGTATAAAGAAGCTCGAGCATTCTTTCAGGTTAGAGATAACCAAATATTGTACTTTTCAAATTAAAGGAAGTATATGTATAATATTTCTTGGGGGGGGGAATGAAGGAACTATGGAAAGTAAGTAAGAAAACATCTTTTCTGATTTGTCTATTTTCTTCTAGATGGTTTCAATTTTTTTTAAGTAGATTAAACATTAACCTTAAGGAACAATTTCTTCCCCAGTTGAATGGTTTGATATCTATGGAGACCTTGTTTTATTTGGAGACTTTGACAGGTTCAGCACTGGCCTCCGCTTTTAGTTAGGATAGCCCATGAACTTTATAAAGATGGTATATTCTGTTCTTGAAGCAATCTGAGTAGGATGAAGCCATGTAGAATATGGACCATGCAGATTTAGAGAGGACTTCATAGAAAATACAGTTTTTCTCAGAGGGTTGGCACTGAATATGAATTTTTTGTGTTTTTGAAGATAAATGCTACACAAAGACCAAGTGCTTTTGAACTCTACTTTATTCTGCTGCTTTAGCTTTCTACTCAATAAACATTTATTAAAAGCTAGCTTCCCAGGAACTCTCCTGACCCCGGGGGATATAAAGATGATTTTAAAGGACATGAAAGTTCAGCTGTAAGAAATGACATGAAAGAGAGATACAGTGAAATCAGTCAAATATATGGTGGGGTTTTGGTACCCTAATTTTTCCACTTGCCCTTTATTTTCTGGGGTTCCCTTCCAAGAAAGCTGTGTACACAAGGATAGGAGTGGAATAGGAAAATGAAGTACCAGCTGTATCATCACTGGCCAAATGCCCAGCACCCACAAATGCAAGGTTTTTTCTGGTAGGCTGTACTGGCACCCAGGGCCTAGACCTGACAGCCTGGGTGGGCCTTCCTAGCCCTGTTCCCTTAAATCTGTAGTTATGTGACTGTGAAGCATACCCAGTCAGCCTCGTGGATGAAAAGCTGGAAAACCGCATGTGTGGCTGGGCCAGCAGTATTAGGCAAGTGCTGCCCATCATATCCCCACCACAGAGTAGTAGGAAGCAGAAGAGATGCAGACTGGTGCTTGCACTTGACCATGCATTCACTGTTCCTGCCTCAGGGGAGTTTTTTTCTGGTTGCCACCTCTGTCATAGCAATTACCACAATTAATTGTGAATGTCAGTCTTGTCCCCCTACAAGATTGTGTGAACTTCTTGATGGCAGGCATCTTATTTTACTCACCTCTATAGCCCCAGTATCTAGCACAGTAGCTGGTGCAAAGAAAAGCTCCTCTAGTGATGGAAAAATGCATGAAGAATAAGGTGCTCATCCGAATCAAATGGTTTCTTTCCAGGACACTTATTAGAGCTACTCTATTACCTAGCAAGCATTTGCCCAAACTCATTTTATTGAACTTTGTGAGAAGGCAGTGTAAGATGTAAAATGTTTCAAGATATTGAGAAATCATGAGAATAGTGTTATATTTTTTTAATTGCATATTTTCACTTTTGCTTTTTAGATTTTAAGGGCAACCATTCAGTCAGCATTAAAGAATGTGGATGACAGTTGCTCAGAGGGCTAATCAGCTTATCATAGCCTCATACTATTGGTGTTTAAAGTACCATCACATAGCAAGGCTATAATGCTATTGACAGGTTTCTCTTCATAACAGGATCAAGTGGAACTTTGTATTCATTCTCTTTTTTTTTATGCTGAATCTTTTTTTTAAAATTTTATTTATTTTTTAATTTTATTTTTGGCTGTATTGGGTGTTTGTTGCTGTGTGCAGGCTTTCTCTAGTTGCGGCGAGCAGGGGCTACTCTTGGTTGCGGTGTGCGGTCTTATTGCGGTGGCTTCTCTTGTTACGGAGCACGGGCTGTAGGCTTCAGTAGTTGTGGCACGCAGGCTCAGTCGTTGTGGCACACGGGCTTAGTTTCTCCGCGGCATGTGGGATCTTCCCGGACCAGGGCTTGAACCTGTGTCCCCTGCATTGGCAGGTGGATTCTCAACTACTGCGCCACCAGGGAAGTCCCAAACTTTGTCTTCATTCTTCATCATGTTATTTGTGTCCTTCACTAGTAGCAAGACAGACTCGTGATTACTGATTTGTTTTCCTCTTCTGCTAATGTACTGTTATTACTGATATAGAGTACCTAATGGGATTGATAACTTTTTTTAATCCTTACCCTTGTAAATGTTTCATTCTTCATCATTTCTTACGTTATAACCACAGGAAGGTCAGTTTTCAAATTAAGGTGAACATACATAACTTTGAACACTTGATGGCGCCAAACAGTCTTAAATACAATGCCTGGTGTTGGAAAAAAAAAAATCAATGAATCTACTAGATCTCACAAAGCAGCCTCCTAACTTTCTTTCTTTTTTTTTTACAATAATTTTTGGAAACGTTTTCAAACTTTCAGAAAAGTTACAGATGCAATACAAATAATTTGTTTTCCTGAATCATTTGCAAGTAAGTTGTCAACATCTGCCCCACAACTTCAAATAATTTAGTATTTCTTGAAAACAAGAACATTGTCCTACATGTCTTAGTACAAAAATCAGGAAATTAATATAAAGATTATTACCATTTAATCCTCATTCAAGTTTTGCTAATTATCCCAATAATGACTATTATAATAAAAGGATTCTGTTCAGAATCACATGTTGCATTTAATTTTTCTGTCTCTTTAGTTTCCTTCAGTCTGGAACAGTTTCACAATCACTTTTTAACTTTTATGACTTTGATACTTTTGAAGATTACAGGCCAGATATTTTGTACATTGTCCCTTGTTTGGGGTTTGTTTGGTTTTTCCTCAAGTTAGATTTAGGTTATATACCTTTAGTAGGAATAACACAGAAGTGATTCTGTGCTTTCACTTCATCCTGTTGGGCGCTGCATGATTTTGATTTGTCCCATTACTATTGACTTTTACATTGATTACGTGATTAAAGTGCTGTCTGCTGGCTTCGCCCTGGTGAAGTTTCTATTTTTCCCTTTGTAATTAATAGGTATTTGGCATGAAGGTACTTTAAAAGTCTGTAAATATTGTCAATATCTTCCTCAAACTTTCAAGTTTCTTTGTTTATATCAATATGAACTCATGATTTCCTATTTTCTTCAATGAGTTATAGTGCACTATTTTCTTCATTTATTTTGATCCTCAAACTGTTCCATATTTGGCCAGTGGAAGCCCCTTCACGTGACTTCTGTGTCTTTTTGACATGTCTCCATCATCTTTTGAGCACCTTCTTGCTTTTTGGCTCAAGATATTCTAGGTTCATCTTGTAATTTCCCTGCTACAATCCTGGAATCAGCCATCTCTCTGGATACTGATTCCTTTTAGAAGCCAAGCCTGGAGGCCAGATTTGCTTGCCTGCAGGACCTCTCAGTGACAGGAGTAGAGTGTGTGTGTATTTACTTCTGTATCTGTCTGTCTATCACGATCCATGAATCCACATTGATGTCTTCAGTCTAATTTATATTTCAATTAAATAACATAGGGTTCATTTCCATTTTTGTGACTCCCTTCTCAAACAGTGAGAAACCTGACTTATATTACCCTTAATATATTTACTTATTTGTTCAGTCTCCCATTGTTTCTGCTGTTCGCTCTCCCACATGGATGCTATCCTCATCCTGCTTAGGTGTTGCTCTCCCCCACTGGGCTACTCCCATATATAGACACACTTCTCATCTTGCTCAGGCTCTGGCTCCCCACACTGGACTCTTCTCCATGTGGATGCCCTCGACGCCTTCTCAGGCTCCGATACCCATGCCAGGCCACCACTGTGCGCTTTCTTGCTCTGCCTCATCTAATGGCTCTAGTTTAGAAGAGTCCAGGGAGGGAAGGAGAACAGAGGGGAAGTGCTCTCCTGGCTTACTTTATTTACTTTAATTATTTTCCCAATCTACCAAGAAGTTTAGGACTAGGATAATACACATTTTCCTGCACTTGATTTTGTTTCGGCAGTAACCATCAAAAAATAATTGATGAGCTTCAGTTTGTTGAGTTCCAGTAAAAAACTAGAGGGGAGTATGGAAATATCTGGACCCCTGGCCCAGAAATATCTAGAAAGCCACATTCATATCCTCTTTCTTCTACTAAGTTGCTCTGAGACCTGGGGCAAATTTCTGAGCCTTAGTTTCCTCATCTGTGAAATGAGTGGACACCTTCTGTCATTTTATTGTTTTTCATCTATATTTTGGGGAAAGATTTGGGGAAAGGTTGTCTGAACAGGAAAGATCATATGGACTGGTATTTAAATTAGGATTTAGTCTTTTTCTAAGAGGCATGGTAATCCCAAGATTTATATGAGACATTTTTAAATGAAAAGAGGTATGTATAACTATAACTTTTAAAGTCCATAACAGATGTATAAGGTGTATAGGTATATACGTGTTTATACTTTAACGCATATGAGGGTCAATTCTAAGAAATGGAATTTCTGGGAGTGTCATGTTATTTATTAAAGGTATGTCAGAGCTGGGAGTGTGTCTATGCAGGGGCAGCCTCAGTTGGACATAATTGTCAGAGTAATATTTTTGTATAACACAAAGTTTTCATTTCTGTTACTTAATTTGATCCTTTCAGTTACTCTGTGAAATAAGCCAAGGATTCACCATTAACTGATAAGAAAACTGAGGTTTCAAGATGTAAGTTACATAGTCATTATTGGCTGAGCATGGAGTAAATTCTGGGTCTCCAAATTTCTAGCTCCAGGCTTTCCCCCCTACAACAGGGATATGAACATGCATCTCTCATGCCAATCATATGTTCTAAGAGAATTGTGGCTCTGAGGATGTTTTCATATTGAAAAGATCCCACATACTTTGTGTATTCTGGAGAATGTAACTTATCTTCAGGAATCCGTCTTTTTTCCTAGGGATACTTTTTGCTTGAGATATATGGTCCTTCTAGGAACTATATTTCCTCCTGCTGTATTGTAAAAGAATGCCAGGATATTTTAAGATATCGTGGGATGAGAGGGGATTAGTCAGTTATTTACTCATTTACGCATTTATCAATATGTGTTGCTCACATATTATATACCAGGCACCATTTTCAATTTGTACATACAGTGATGGAGAGATTCAGTACTTGCCTTAAAGGATTCATGTTTACAGCCTATTGGAGGAAATATAAATAGAATCAGCAATTAGAATGAAATATGATAAGGGGGATGGGTGAAATAGGTGAAGGGGATTAAGAGATATAAACTTCCAGGTATAAAACGAATATGTCATGGGGATGTAATATACACACTAGGGAATATAGTCAGTAATATTGTAATAACTCTGTATGATGACAGATGGTAGCTAGAGTTATCATGGTGATCATTTTGTAATGTATAAAAATATTGAATCACTATGTTGTACACCTGAAACTAATATGATATTATATGTCAATTACAATTCAATTTTAAAAAAAGACTTTGATCTTTTGTTCTGGAACAAAAAGAATTAAATATGATAAGAATTATAATAAAAGTATATATAAATGGTAACTGTTATAAGGTCACTGAACAGATTATTTTATTTGTCTCTGTCTATATCTAGTACCAAACGTAATTTCTTGCTCTTTAAATGTTGAGCTGAAGAGGAGCCCTGGGAGAATAAATACATTTGTGTTCCTGGGAAAATCAGGGAATGCTTTTCAGAGGGTGGAACTGAGACCTGAAAGATTTTGGTAGTCAAGGGCATTTCAGACAGAGGAAACATGTTGACACAGAGGCATGAAAAGTTGTGATATATTTGGGGAGTGAAATATGAGAAGGGTGGAGATAAGGCTGGACCAGTACTCTGGCCCTAAACACAGTGTCCTTGTCTGCCATGCCAAGAAGTTTAGATTTTGTCCCATAGGTAGTGAAGCATCAATGAAGAATTTTCAGTGCTTTCTTCAGTTCCAGAACACCCTAAAAATGAAGAAAAGCAAAAAGACTATAAGTAAATGACAGTAATATTTGTATAGAATTTCAAAATTTGTGAGACATTTTTCTGTCATTATCTCTTTAAATCTTCACAGCAGTCCTGCAAAGTATAATTATTATTCTTTAATTATTGATGAGAAAATTATATCTGAGAGAGGTTTGTTCTTTGATTCTCTCATTCATTCAAGTACTGTTTTAGACATTGGAGATATAGTGATAAACAAAATGAAGTCACTTTCCTCATAGAGCTTATGTTCTTCTGAGGCGCTATGCCCAGAGTCATAGCTAAAATGAAGTGAGTTTAGACTTGAACACAATCTGATTCAAAAATCCCACATTCTTTGTACTATACTGTTCTGTCCTAAAGACCATTTGCACCAGTGAATGATGAAAACGTCACTGAAGGCCTTGTGCTTCAGATATGCCTGTAGCTCTCTTAATTAACCTTCTTTTCCCCTAACTACCCAATCTGCTAAATCGTGATGTAGAGGAGGGAGTTGATAAAGATATAAATCTCATCCTTTGAGAATCCTGGGTATAGTCCTTCCCATTTAACTTGTCTCTCCTAGAATCTACTCTTATAGTCTTATTTTAATGTGTGACTAACAAGGAATTCTGAAACTTGATTTTTATAATCAAAAAATATATAATATGGGATTAATTTTCAAGTTTAATTTGGATGTCACAGAAATATTTCTGGCAACTTAGAAATGGCTATAATAGCTGACTATTTATTATATCTGTAGCAATACCTTGATGATAACACTGTGGAAGCTATGGCCTTTCGGAAGAGTGCAAAGGAATTGTTGCAACTAGCAGCCAAAACATTAAAGAAATTGGGAGTACGGTTCTGGCTGAGCAGTGGAACTTGTCTAGGTAAAATTCTTGTTACTTTACATTTGTCTTTTTGACATTTCATCCTCTTTGGCTCTAAGGATGACTGCTTGAGATGACAAAACATCAGTGGTATTCGAAGCATCATATTTATAGAAAGAATAAACATAGTGCATGGAGCAAGGATTTATTGATTTTTTTTAAAGAAATAACTTCAGAAGCATAAAACAGAATTAAGGCCATGTTGTGTGTCCCAAAATTATAAGTAATTTGTATAAAATTTATATCAGAACATGTAGACTACATGTGATTCTCAGATAACCTTAAGCATTTTATTATTTCTATCCCAAAGGTTGTTATTACCTTAAAAAAAAAAAAACTGTGTTCTGTTTCTTTACTTACACACAATACAAATAACTTGCATTGCACCAAAAGTTTCTAAGAGGAAAGGGAATGTCATAAGGTCTTCCACGAATCTTTTCCAGATCATGATTGGACATCACTGTCTTACCACATTCTGTTCATTCTGAGATGGGGAAATGTAGAATCCAAGAAAGATTTCTGGATCTCCTTCTATTGTGCATTAGCTCAAACTCCTTTGGATTTTAGAATTATTTAGAATTTAACATTTTTTTGTTTTTATTCCCTCTTGTTTATAACTGTAGTTGATTATATCTGTATTTGTTCTATCTTAATTATAACTATATTTGTACAAAAATTAATTTTGTTCCTGCTTTTATAGGGTTACCATATAATTTATTGTCCAATTCAAGAGACTTTTTGAGAGTGAAAGGAGTGCCATTAGTAATTATGTTGGTACAACAGATGTAAGCAGGGTTGTATGGTTATCCTGTCAATTAGGCTTTGAGGAAAATTCCCATGGTTCTTCCTGTCAAGGAGCTTCCAGCTAGAGTAACCCCCACCCCCCCCCCAAAAAGTACATCTCATTTATGTGATACATGCTTTAAGGTTTAACTTTCTGGAGTAAGATTGTTTTATAGACTGTCATCATTTATCATGATATCTTTTGAGTTCTTAGCCCCATGGTTTTCTTGATCATTTATCATGATATCTTTTGAGTTCTTAGCCCCATGGTTTTCTTAATTTAAGGGCATTTATAAAATGAGGGAGTTGGATTAGATGATACTTAAGGAGTCTTCCATTTTTAGTAGTTCATGATTCTTTGATAGATGTGGATTGTAGATTTTTCTTAAACTAGAGATGAGATCCCATGCTAGGCTTCTAAAGATCTATGTTAAAATGGAGTTAAAGTTTAGAATTCCAAACAGTATTTCTCAAAGATAATCATAGACATTTATTTACTTTTTGAATACTTTGAATGGAAGGATTAGAAGGATAATAAGAGAAACTCAGAGCCCTTAGTAATATTAAGGTATAAAGTTTGCCTTTTTAGAACATTATTATAGCCCCAATTTAGAAGTAGATACATAGTAAATATGTAGGAATATCTTTTGACAGTATGCTGAAAATTGAGGCTGGTACTGCTCTTCTTTTTTATGTGATCCATCAGACATGAGCTGTTCAGAGCTGTTAAGTTCTACAAATTACTGCTCAGGAAAGGGATATAGCTTAAGCAAAAGAATTAAATTATATTTTTTAGCATATCTTAAAAGCAACCTTCATTATAAGAGATTTATGATTAAACATTTTAAAAAGTAACTTAATGTTTTAAATGGATGGCCCAGTTAACATTATTAAAGCTAATAGTTTATTCAGAAATTACAGTACATCATGAAAGTTTTTGAGGCTGCTGAGTGCTCAAACCAGTAAAAATGAAGGAAGGAAGGAATAAAAGAAGTGTTCTTCAACAAGTGGCTCCTATAATCACAGATATTAAGTTGGGATCTAATTTTTTTTTAATTTTGGTAAAGCACACCAAGTCTAATCCTGTGAAATAAAATACACTGTTACAAAGACTATCCATTATAATAATGACTAATTTTTTCCAAACTTAAGTTTTTAAAAAAGTTTTCTCATTCCTTTTTTTTAGGATGGTATCGGCAGTGCGGCATTATTCCTTATAGTAAAGATGTTGACCTAGGAATTTTTATACAAGATTACAAATCTGATATTATTTCAGCATTTCAAGATGCAGGACTCCCACTCAAACACAAATTTGGGAAGGTCAGTAATAAAAATCTGATTTACTTCATTAGTAACATGTCTCAAAAGTAAAGTTTATATTAAGCAACTCAGAGATGTTTAAAAGCACTGTATGTAGCATTTTATCACTCATTATCGGCCAGGATGAGTTCAGCCGAAGATTATTACCACTTGTGACTTCTGCACTATTTAAGGAAAACTAGAAAATCTGGCTTTCTATTGACCATGAGAAGGCAAAAAGGAGCTTGGACTCTTGCTGAAGAATTTATTGCCATTATATTAGGCAATAATATAACATAATTAATTAATATAATATATGATTAATATAATAAGTAAGAATCTCATCTACCTTACCTGAAGTTATGTTTTTTCTCATGAGTCATTTAATTTTATGTTCACGTAGGCATCATATTATTATCAACTTGAAACATTCCATTGATTGCTAAGAATTAGAAATACAGGGACTTCCCTGGCGGTCTTCCCTTCCCATTGCCTTCTAATGCAGGTGGTGTGGTTTGATCCCTGGTCGGGGAGCTAAGATCCCACATGCCTCTCGGCCAAAAAAAACCAAAACACAAAACAGAAGCAATGTTGTAACAAATTCAGTAAAGACTTTAAAAAATGGTCCACGTCAAAAAAAAAAAAAAAAGCTTAAAAAAAATATGGAATCATTTCAAACAGTACTTGGGTTTCTTGTTTATTTCACATGTCCTAGGCCATAGCAGTTTTCTCACAGGTCAACTAGGAATAGGTCATTGTGCCTTAGATGAAATCTCCTTTTAGACAATTTGATTCCTATGCCCTAAGCCTATGATCCCGACAATGACCTTACTCTTAATTTGGTTGTTCCCAGGGAGGTGTTGTCCTGGAAAGCAAGTAGAAGTATGTTTAGTTCCTGGAAAATTACTTCTCTCATCATAATCATTCTAGTTTATTTAAAAATTTAATAAAATATCTTCCTGAGGTGAAAGGCAAAGCAATAGAACTCTAGTCATTCAGCAATTGTTTCCTTAACACTCAGTCTCTGCCTGGCGCTGAGCTTTGCACCCAGGACACAAAGATGAATAAGGTACAGTCTTTATCCTTGAGGAGTCCACTGTCTAATTGGGAGAAAACAAATTCATAAACAACTAAGTGATTAGTGCTGCCACAGACAGATGCACCAAGTCCAATGGGAACATGATTATTTGTAGGATAAGTTTCTTAGGGAAATGCTCTCAGAATTCTTTGTACTTTTTAACTTCTTTTTTCTTTTTTGCATGTATATAATGTATTGATATATGGGTTTCTGTGTCACAGTTCCATAAGTACTCATTTATTGATTGTGATGAGAGACTTACTTCCTGATAGTTTTACTTGGTTATTAAAGGGAATAATTGTTCTTTGCTTACTTTCCTTCTTTAGTCAGAAAGGGGCTCAGGAACAGGATGTTTTGCAGAGTGACCATTTAACTACTATAAGTCATTTACTCTGAGTTGTCATCAGTTGTAAAAAGCAACATTGTTTTATGTGCATTTAAGAAAGAAATCAGTGCTCGCTTCGGCAGCACATATACTAAAAGTGGAATGATACAGAGAAGATTAGCATGGCCCCTGTGCAAGGATGACGCGCAAATTCGTGAAGCGTTCCATATTTTTGCAACCTAAGTGTCCATTGACAGATGAATGGATAAAGAAGATGTGGCACATATATACAATGGAATATTACTCAGCCATAAAAAGAAATGAAATTGAGTTATTTGTGGTGAGGTGGTTGGACCTAGAGTCTGTCATACAGAGTGAAGTAAGACAGAAAGAGAAAAACAAATACTGTATGCTAACACATATATATGGAATCTTAAAAAAAAAAATGGTTCTGAAGAACCCAGGGGCAGGACAGGAATAAAGACGCAGACGTAGAGAATGGACTTGAGGACATGGGGAGGGGGAAGGGTAAGCTAGGATGAAGTGCGAGAGTGGCATGGACATACATACACTACCAAATGTAAAACAGATAGCTAGTGGGAAGCAGCCGCATAGCACAGGGAGATCAGCTCAGTGTTTTGTGTCCACCTAGAGGGGTAGGATAGGGAGGGTGAGAGGGAGACTTAAGAATGAGGGGATATGGGGATATATGTATACGTATAGATGATTCACTTTATTATATAGCAGCAACTAACACAACAATGTAAAGCAATTATACTCCAATAAAGATGTTAAAAAAAAAAAGAAATCAAACAATGGTGTGCTACTGATGCATCCCAATTTCAGAAGTGCTCCAACTTGAAAAACAGTATCTTGAAACCTATACTCTCTCTGTATAAAACATAAGAATCTTTTGTTTTTTTAATTTTAAAAAATGTACTTCCTTTGTTTCAGTCTGTGAAGATGTTCATCTTCTCCCTAGGTAGAAGACAGCTTGGAACTATCTTTCCAGGGAAAAGATGATGTAAAACTTGACATTTTTTTCTTCTATGAAGAGACTGACTATATGTGGAATGGAGGCACTCAGGCCAAAACAGGAAAAAAATTTAAGTATGAATCAGATAAGTACTTACAAAAGGGGCTATAGTAATAACTGCAGAAGATAGAAATAAGGAAGTAACTGAAAATGGGGGGGAAAAAAGACTGTCAAGTCTCACTGTTAGCTGATACTTTCTCAGCTTTGCCAGAGAGCCCAGTTATGCTTGAGAAGTGAGGACTACCTATAAGGACAGTCCCTGAGGAGGAAGTGCCCCTGGGCTTGTCAGTCCATAGAGTCATTGTGATTTGGAAGCCCTTGAGTCATCAGAAACGGAAAGCCAAAATAAGGAACAGAAAAATCAGGCCCAGAGCCTGAGCCAAAAAACTGATTGGCTGTTAGAGCTGTAGGAGCTTGATAATTTGATGAGAATGGGTAAGGGTCAGTAAGAAGGAGATTGTTAAGGTCACATGAAGTTTAAGTGAGGAGATTGGGATTGGCTGGAGCTGAGGTCATGAATGCTGGGCAAGCTCTGGAATGTGCCTTTAACACATAGACTGAGGGCTAATCCTTAAAGGATAGTGATCGGGCTTAACAGCTACCATATTTTGTCAAATGTAAGGTGATATGCATTGTAAGATGTACCATTATTTTATGTGCTACCAAGAAAGGAAAGACACTGCCAATTATAATCTTAAAACACATGATTCAGATAGAAAATTGCGGGGGGAGAGTGTCTCAATTCTGAATTAATTGATGGACTGCAATATGTTAGATTGGCATTTTGAACATTTTTTTTTTTAATACTGCCATAGTCAAACTCCTTGATGACGAAAGACAAAAATGAAGTTAGAGTAACTGAGTGCCCTTTATGATGCAGTTGGCCTGTTCACAGTTCTGAGAGAGAGAGAACGAATGTGAAAGAGAACCCAGAGAGCAAGGGCTCTGGAATCAGGCAGACCCCGGAAGCCTCAGCTTCACCCTAATTGTGGCCTTTAGCTTTTCTGAACATTAAGCTCCTCATCCATTAAATTTGAGTAGTACTACTGTGTATCAGGCACTACTATGAACATTTTTCATGTATTAACACATCTAATCCTCATAACAACCACAGATAGTCTATGAGACACTGAGAATTTAAGTCGTTTGTTCAACATCACAGCGAATAAGTCAGACAGCAGCCTGTCTCTAGAGTTCATACTTTTAATCACTACCCCCTACTGCCTCTGTAATACACCTGACAGTATGAGGTACTTAGCGGAATGCTTAGCACTTACTATCAGTAAGTGGTGGTTACCATTTTTATTATTATTTAATATTATTAATATTATGATTGCTAATGTGATTGCTATCGTTGTTGTCATTCTTATGGTTGTTATATGACCAGTAGCATAAATTTCCCTCACCAGCTAGCTGAGATTGGGGCTCCTATCATTGAATAAATTTGAGCCATTGGGAGCATTGGGGAATGTTCTACATAGCATAGAAGAAGAATTCCAAACTTGGACTGGTTTCTCCTGGGTACTTAGACATACCCTACTGGGATCACTGAATCTGTTTGAAGGCAGGGAGTCTCCGTGTAAGGTTGAACTGGTTCTGGAGGTTTGAGAGTAATCCAAACCTTTTTCTCAAAGTAATAAAGTATCCCAATTGACCCTGATCCTGGAGCATATTCCCGAAACTCATTTATTATAAAAAATTATTTTGCTTTATGACAACAAACACCTTCATGCTGAGTAAGCTCAGATTATAAGATAGAAATTAGTAAGTTAATGAATTTGTAATTGACACTCTCACTATGGCTAGGTGAATAGGGAGCTAAGTGTTTTTGACATTTAGCTATAGTTTGTTTATTCAAATATGATAAAGATGCCAAATTTAACACATAATTTAGAGGCTTTTTTTTAAACTAGGAAATAGTGTAGCATAGAAATTAAAGGCATGGAGCCAGTCTGCTTGCTTTTGAATCCCAGCTCTCTGTTTTATCAGCTATATTATCTGTACCTAAGTTTCCTCAAATGTAAAATGGGAACAATAATAGAAATTCCTACATAGAATGGTTTTAAGAACTAAGTGAGTCAATACACAAAAAGGGTTTTGAAGATAATTAAGCATGTCCTGAGTGCTAAGTAATTATAAGCTGCTATTATTAATACTCTCTGTAGCAGTAGTATTTCTCTTCTTAGTCTTACAAGGAATTTACAGATCAGAAACCTATATAATTATCTCAATATTAAACTGCCACACCTATTCTTCGAGAACTCATATGAGAATGTCACCTTTGTTCTAAGAAAAGTAATTTCTGAAGCTTGTATTATAATCATGTTAGTCTTAATTTTTCTTCTAAGGCTTTCTTAGAAGGATTTCTTTCTTCTCACTGACATGATCCCATGTCAGACCTCAAAAGAACTATGCACTTCTAACTACTACATCTCTGGCTAGAAAAGTCTTCTTTCATTGTGCTTTAACTGCTTTTTATGGTAGCAGTGTTTGGGAAGTGGAAAGTGTTCTGATTATTTAACGAGAGAAATGAGCAGTGATAGAACTGCCTGAACAGATGGTGTGAGTCTCAGATTTTCTATCATGTTACCGTAACCTTAAAAGGCAGAGAAGAGAAAAGGGGATGGTTGTGTGGAGTAGTTTCTTTGGAAGATTCCCCCAGCCATATGCCATTTTCATTCTTTTCACTACTATTTAAGGAACTATAGAATTTTCACCACTATTGTTCCTAGAGGGAAAAATCTTTAAAGCTAGTCTAAGGGTCTTTTTATCTTTATAATATTCTACTTTTTATTCATGTGTAGTTTATTCTGAGAAAAAGCTTAATAATAATTTAGGATGCTTACCATTTTTTGAAAAGGTGAAGAGGAATGAGGAAGGAAGAAAAAAGTTTCCCCTTTCAAAACTTTATTCTGCATGCCTTCAGAATGATGTTTTTGGTCATAAGATTTAATAATAATTACAATATTGATAGCAATGTAAAGCTATAGCTACCAGGTATCAGCTAGATATCAGGCACTATGATAGGTAATTTATTATTTAATCTCATATCATCCTCACATTATCCCTGTGGGTTAGGTGTTCTCACTCCCAGTTAGTTATGAGGAAACTAAAGCCCAGAGAAGGGAAGTAACTTGTCCAAGGTCCTCTGGCCATTAAGGTAGGGCCAAGATTTAACTTCAGACCTGTTGGATTCTTAAGCCTAAATGCTTCCATCTAAGAATTAATAGGTTAAATGAGTTAATGTATGTAGTAATGCATTTAGAACAGTACCTGCCACATAGTACTGTGTAAGTATTAGCTACGGCTGCAACTATCATTACCATATTATTATTCTATTACTATTACTACTCATATGTTGCACTGATACAAAACACTGGACCTTCAACACAGTGGTAACTTGGATTAGTTACTCTTTGGGCAAGCATTTTCTTCCCAGGTCCCATATTTCTTCCATCTTCAATTCTTACTCTAAATCTATACTTTCAACTAAAATCTAAATTCCATTCTTAAATCTTGTCTGGATTTTTAATATTTATTTTTCTTCTTCAAGTTCCAATCGCCAATAATAAAAAGTGATGAATATATTAACTATGCCTCCAGATGTGAAATTGTCATTCCAGAACTTCAGAGTTCTTACAGATGCTGCCCAGATTCCTTTGGGTTATTTCTTTCCTTCACATCTGAATCAACTGATATAAGTAGAGGCCAGAAGTTTAAGAGGCAATAATAATAGTAATAATAAAAATTAACTCTTATTGAATATTTACTTTGTGCTTGGCACTATGCCAAGCTTTTATATGCATCATCTCATTTAACCCTCATCACAAGTTTATAAGGGAGATTTACTGTCACCTCATGATAGGGATGAGGAAATTAAGGCAGAGCTAAGCCTCAGACCTAGGGCCATATCACTTCAGAGCTCGTATTCTTACCCATACAGAGTGTTAGTGTTACCACAATCTCTATCATATTGTTAATACTCCCTCCATGAAAGTAGCCCTTCTATTTATTGACATTGTCAGAATATTACAGCTACCTCTGTATCCTCTGATAGGAAATCTGCTACCCCTGGGGCTACCTGTGGCTTACTTAGGCCTTCTGATATATGCAGCTTCTGCTTAGTGTATAGATCTTCAAAAAATTTGGATTTGTCCTCTGTGAGACTAGACTCATCCAGGTGTGACTCCTATATAATTTAACATTTCATTTCTGCAAAATTTATTTACTAACCGCTATGTGCTAAGGATTCTGATGTGAATATAACTTAGTTTCTGCTCTCAAGGATCTCATAATCTAGACCATGAAACAAATATTAAAGTACTCTGTCAGCAGGGTGTGATTTAAATAGGTGTCATGTATAGTTGTGATACAAATCAACTATCTAGAAGCAGCGACAAGGAAGTGTGGCATAAAAAATAGAGAAGTTTCTTAGGGAGACTTAGGAGGACTATGGAGAAAGGTCTAATAATAGGTTTATATAACTATTATTCTATTTAGATTATTCCCATTTTTTTATTATTAAAAAATTCTGTGAACATCTTTATATATAAAGTGAAAGCTTTATTAGGGGTTGTTTCTTTGAATAGATTCCCAGAACTGGAATTATTATTATTGCTTGATTGTGCTATTTGAGAAAAAGAGGAGTAATTGGTCAATGTTCTGATAAAAGTACAAGATTTTACTGCTCAGTGTCTTGTTTTTCCTTTGACTCCTTAAGTCTCTTTGCAGCTGTACAGGTCTCCTCAGTCATCTTTGTCAGCTTGCTTTATTTTACCTGCCTTTTTCCCCCCTATTTTTTAAAAATAAATTTCTAGTTTTGTGATAATTTTAGATTCACAGAAGATAATACAGATGAGTTTCTGGATACAGTCACCCAGTTTCCCCTAATGTTAATGTATTGTTACTGTGGTACATTTGTCAAAACCAAGAGACCAGCCTCGGTGCATTACAGTTAACTAAACTCTAAATATTATCTGTACTTCACCAGTTTATCTAATGTCCTTTCTCTGCTCTAGGATCAAATCCTAGACACCACAGTGTATTTAGACCCCAGCCTTTCGAAACTTGATTTCAGTCCACGATTTTAAGTGTGTCACTAGTAGTGCCAGGTTATTTATTAGACGTCATCTCATGTCCCAGTTCTGCCATTCGAGGGCATCTGCCATTGAGTTGCCTCCATTTTGAGGTTGCTCCTCAGTACCTCTAAATGGAAATAATCTCCCCTTCCTCTGAATTTCCATAGATTTTTCTTTTCCCTTTACCTCTTTTATGCTGTATTTGGGTACTTCTGCTGATTTTTCTGTCCTTTCTGAGTTATAGGTAGAATCAGTCCTGATAAATCTGTCAGGCTGAGTGAGACCTGAACCCTACTTGAAATTAAAACCAGTTCCTCTTAAGCACAGTTTACAGTGTTTCGTTAAGATGAAAGGGTGACACCAGATTGATGACTTGATCCAACGGAGCACCTTTGGAGAATCAAAGCCATAAAGTTAAGTCACCCCAGTTGTTTTCAGTCACTGCTTCAAAAGAAGTTAAAGACTGGTGTTGGTTGTTGAATCCCCACTCATAGACTCTCTCGCTCCATAGATTGATACTATGCTTCCATAGTTCTAGCTCTCAAAAAACACATTTGTCTTTTAAGTACTTACAGCTGTGAAGCTAAAAGGCAAATTTGAATAATTTCTTTAAATGAGTGCATTTAAAACATTAGCTTTTCTAAAAATGATGTTATATTTCCTACTTTGTTTATACCTTCATATTTTACAACATTTAGATTATGTCTTAGGTCTCCTTAGTAACACCTCCAAACCATGGAGGGAAGAACATTGAATGCATGTTATATGGTAATTGTATTCTTATACAATATATAGAAGTGGCAGTTCTTTGTATAGTGAGCTTTATTTGTTTTTTTAAGAGAAGATTACCTCAGAATGAATAAATAGCGGGCCTTTCACTTATATGAAGTAAATTTGGTTTTTTAAGACTGCGGTATGTTTTGTTGTTTGAATATAATTCTGTAAGAGATTCTATATGGTAGTATTCTGAGAGAAATAAAAGCAAATTTTCACTAAATGACTTCTACACAAATGTTCACAGCAGTTTTATTCATGGTAGCCAAAAAATGGAAACAACCCAAATGCCCATCTTTTGGTGACCAAATAAACAAATTATGGTATGTTCAAACAGTGGAATTCTACTCAGCAACAGAGAGGAACCAACTACTAATATATGCAATAACGTGGGTAAATTTCCAAAAGTTATGTTACGTGGAAGAATTCAAATAGGAAGAGTAGGTACTATGTAACTGCATTTATTTGAAATTGTAAAGCAGGCAAAACCAATCAAGAATGTGAAAAGGTCATTGATCACCAGGGGCCAGGGTGGACTGACTGCATGCCTGCCAAAAAGCAGAGGGAGCTTTGGGAAGCAGGGTGGTAGAAATGTTCTGTATCTTGATTTTAGTGGTTACCCAGGTATATGCACCTATCAAAACTCAAAATGGGTGCATTTCATTATGTGTAAATTGCAGCTTGAAAAACTGATTTAAGAGTTTGAAAGAGAAAAAAAATTCTGTGACTTAGAAAATTGATACTAAGAGAAAAGAGCTCAAGATCACAAGTAGAAACAGAAGGATATCTGGGACCAGAAGCCATGAATTTGATCAAGGCAGACCTAATTGCAGTGATAAACTTGGAGCCGTTTGCATCTGCTTGGACAAATTAGATAATCTGAGATCAAAATAAACGAAGCCTTTTGTATTTAGTATGAAATTTGAAATCGTAATTTAATCTCCTTTTTTCATTATCTATTATATCCAAAAAGGAATCCTATAAAAATTGTCTGAGACAAAGCAAGCACAGCTGGAGTCTAATTACTTGTTGATGAGCTATAGATATAGTTTTTGGAAGTTACGCAGTAGAAATAAAAATGCCTTGAGGTTTTTCCCTCTGGCCTTAAAGAAAATTCTTGTGCATGCTTTAAATGAGTAGTCTTTGATATGGTCATTAAGTATGTGCATTCAGGTGTTAAATGATAACTATCCATACAAGCTTTAATTTGTCTACTTATTGGTGATATAAATTTCTTCTACTTCACTAGTTCTGTCCTATGGAGATTGCATAGGAGAGTTTGTCAATACGATAGATGGAATCACTCAACTTACAGTGGAAGTCAGCAGAAAAACAAGGTTCAATGGGTAGAATTTTATCTTACAAAACATGTATATGCTATATGTATACTGATTATATGTTAGAAGTTTGGGACAGGATTGGCATATGGGATCTACAAAGACCTCAGAGAGACTATATTCCAGTCCCGTCTCTGAAAAGTGTTAGCCATTCCTCTATTACCCCTTTGCTTCTGTATAATCAGTGGTAGGATTGTGAGAGGTTTAGTGGAAGAGATGGTTAAAAAAATACTAGTCAGCATGCTGTAACTTTGGTTTTCAAGTGTTGGTTTTTAGGGAAGATCCAGTGGTTAGGACTCCACGCTTCCACTGCAGGGGGTCCAGGTTCAATCTCTGGTCCGGCAACTAAGACCCTGCAAGCCACATGGGGCGGCCAAAAAAAAAAAAAAAAAAAATCAAAAACAAAAGAAAACAAAGAGGGGCTTCCCTGGTGGCGCAGTGGTTGAGAGTCCGCCTGCCGATGCAGGGGACACGGGTTTGTGCCCCGGTCCGGGAAGATCCCACGTGCTGTGGAGCGGCTGGGCCCGTGAGCCATGGCTGTTGAGCCTGCGCGTCTGGAGCCTGTGCTCCGCAACGGGATAGGCCACAACAGTGAGAGGCCTGCGTACCAAAAAAAAAAAAAGAAAAGAAAACAAAGAGTTGATTTCTTAGAAATGCTTAGAAAACTATGGGCAAAATTGATGCTGATGACATATAATTAATGTGGCACAATAATTCCTCACCTTGCCATATTCCCTTTGCTCCAAACACAAATCACTGATGAATAATGTCTAAAAGGCATAGCTGAGCTAAAAGAGAATGAAGTAAACGATGAAGAAGGAGTATATAAAGAGTTTCCAAATTAAAGACAGGCAAGCAGGATAAATAATAAATCTACATCTAGATACTTCTTAAGGAAACAGTAATACCAAAACCAAAAAAATTTTATAGGCTACCAGAGAAAATAGATTGCTCATAAAGGAACAGCAAATATACCTTGGCTACAATAGAGGACAGAAGATAATGGAGTAACATCTTCCAAAAGCTGAGGAGAAATAACTGTCAACTAAGAATGTTACGTACAATTAAAACTAATACTCAAGAGGGAGGTCAAGATAAAAGCATTTGCATATGTACAAAGACTAAGAAAATTTATGTCTCACAGATCCACACTTAAAACTGTATTAAAGAACACAGAAGGAAGATATGATATATGTGAAAAAATGGTGGACACACAAATGGATAAAATATGTCAGTACATTTGTTAGCCATTACCTGTTTACCAAAAAAAAGACATGTCAAAAATAAGTTGAGGAGGAGGCGATTTGTTAAGTGTTCAAGGAATAAAGTATACTAAGTCCCATGTTTAGGAAGAGGATACAGATTCTGTATACATTAAGTCTTTATTAGAAAATGTTGTAATGAAATATGTTTTTTGAAAAATAAACAGTAAATATTACAAACAGTAATTACTACTGGATAGAAATATTATTTATAACTTCCAAACAAGCAGAACAAAAGATAATTTATAAACCTTTATCATTCTAAATGAAAGTAGGAAAGGTAGAGCAAAGAAAAAGTGTGGTAAACTGAAAACATGTAAAAATAATCATAAAACTAGTCAGCATTGTTATAGCACTTACTATGTGTGTTAGATACTATTCTGAGCACTTTACATTTATAATATTTTTCATTCTATGCTAACATCTCTCTGAGGTACTGCTAGTACCCTCATTTTATACATGAGGTTAAGGCGCAAAAACATTGACCAAGGTCACACACGACAGTAATTGGTGAAGCCAGGATTTGAGCCAGATAGTCTGGCTCTAGAGTTCAAAATATGTCCAAATACATAATTTATTGCAATAAATATTCACAGATTAAGCTAACCTACAAAAAGATAAACAGTATCAAATGAGATAGAAAACAACATTTAACTATAAAATACTTGGAAGAGGCACACCTGAAGCAAAATCACATGGGAAGGTTGAAAATTACAGGAATAGAAAAAATATACCCCAATATTATTAGCCAAAGAAAATTCTACTGTAATTTTACTATCAGACAAAATAGAATTTTATTGGGTTGTGGTGGGGGAGACTGTTAAAGGATTAAAAGGCCCACTACATAATTTTACAAAGGAACAGCTCACCAAGAAGAAATAATATTCATGACCTTTATGACTCTAACAATATAGTCTTGAAATATATAAATCGAAAACTGATGAAATTCTGATGAATATTTGACATGTCACAATTTTGGTGGGAGATTTTGGTATACTTTTATTTTAAAAACTGCTGGGTCAAGCAAAGAAGAAACTAGTAAAAATATGCAAGATATGGACAAAATCAACAGGCTTGATCTATTTGACACACACATATATATATATATATATATATATATAAAAGTATTATTTATATATATATATGAAAGTATTCATCCAGCAAATGCTGCATGTACTTTCTTATCCACTATAAATGGAGCATTTATAAAAGTTGATCATGTACTACAACATGAAGGCAATCTCAATACATTTGAAAGCATTAATAAAATTCTTGTGAGGTGTGTGTGTATGAGTGTAATTCTCCACATTAACAGATTAAAGGGAAAAAAAAAACTATGATTTCAGTAGATGGCATTGTATGACCACAGTGGAATTGAATTAGAAATCAAGAATTAAAAGACATCTTTAAAAAGTGTGGAAGCTTTAAAATGCCCTCTTTAATAACTAATGAATTGAAAAGGAGATCATAGTGGAAATTACAAAAGTTTTAGGATTCAAATAGGATGCAGTTAAGAGGATAGAGGTAAACTTGTAGCCTTTAAAACAATAAGTATTTCAATCGCTGTTGTGAGGTACCCCGTATGGGGGCCTCGTAATCTAATTCAGACTCACCCACACCCCCCACCCCATCGTCTAAAAAGTAGGGCGGAGGGAAGCCCATCAGTGGGGCACAAGCTGAGTGCATTTAGTCACTCCATCCCATGTCCCTTGGGAAGGTCTGAGACTAGGAGAAAAAAAAAAACAAGTATGAAAGAATAGGTTTGAAAAAATTAAGCTACCAACTGAAGAGATGAAAAGAACAGCACAGTCAGTCTAAGGAAAGTGAAGGAAGGAAACCAAGACAAGAAATTAATAAAATAAAAAACAAAGAGTATCATGGGAATTCCCTGGCAGTCCAGTGGTTAGGACTCCGTGCTTTTGCTGCCAAGGGCCTGGGTTCGATCCTGAGTGGGGGAACTTAGATCCTGCAAGACATGTGGCTCTGCCAAAAAAAGAAGAAAAAGAAAGAAAAACTCTCAAAGATGAACAAATCCAAATGCTAGTTCTTAAGATAACAAATTATAAAAGTAGTAAACTAAGTAGACATCTAGCAAGATTGATCCAAAACAACTGTGTTACACTGACTCAAAAGAAAATGCTATGGACAACTAAGACAACAGTCTAAAATGCGATATTAGAGAAAATGTGAAAATGACAAAATTTTAACTCAAGAAGTTCTAAATAACTTATTAAAGAAATTGAATTACTAATCACAAATCCTCCTTTCCCCTTTTTTCCCCTACCAAAAGACCTAGAAAGTTTACAGGAAAGTTTTACCATGCCTTCACAGGATAGATTATTCCCTTATTTTGGGGGAAAAAAAAGAAAACTGCTTTAAGCAATTCATTTTATGACTGATAGCAAAACTGGACTCGGACAGTACCAAAAAAAAAATTTTAAGGGAAATTACTGTCTTAGTGAACACAAATGAAGATATCCTGAATGAAAAACAAATGAATAGAATTTTGTAGTATGTGTGTGTATTAGTGTAATTCTCAACACTTGAAAGATTAAAGGGAGAAAAAAGTACGTGATTGTTTCAATAGATGACATTAAAAACTTTTGATACATTTCATAATTAACAACAACAGCAAAAGGCCTTTTAGTAAACTTGGACTAAAGGGGATCTGAAATTTTTTTAACCTAATAAAGGGAATATGCCAAAAATCTAGAGTGAGCAATCATATTTAATGGTAAAACTTTAGAAGCCTTTCTGTTAAAATCAGGAAAAAACATAAGAATGCATGCTGTCCCTGCTTTAATTAAGCAGTGTGCTGGAGGGCTTAGGCACTGGAATAACACAAGAAAAAGAAATTAAGAGTTAAAAGAAGAGACAAAATTGGTAATGAGAATAAATTATTGTGTTGTTTTGCAGGAAATTCTTGTTTAAAAAAGCTCTGCTGCTCCAACTCTAGAGTTTAATGCAAACTTATGTTTAAAAAGGTCAGATTCAGTTGTCATTGATGATGTCTGTCTCTCACTTAGCCTAGCTAACTAATTAACAGTAAAAACAGCGCTTTTCATTTAGCAATTATGTTTTTAGGTGGTACAGTTAAACTGATGAAATTACTTTATCCAACCACCAATAAGTAGTTTTACAGATTTTAAGGATGTCTGTGAGGGAAAAAATGGTCTTCTCCAACTAACTCTTAATTCTAACTACTGCTTTTTGCAAAAATAAAAAGAAGTAAAAGTGGTATGAACTAGAAAATGAATGGAAGGATTTTGTGTGTGTGTGATAAGATCCCTTGAATTTATATTCTGATTTGGGGTTGTTTAGTCTGAATTTAAATCTGTTCACATTTTGGATCCTATCTCAGAGCTTTAAAGTACAAACTACTTAGGAGAACTTAATGTGGGCTTTAAAAGCTAAGGTAACATTGACTCTAATTATAGTCTTGGTCATTATTTACTGGTAACCTGGACAGGGTACATGGCATGTGCTGTTCTGAGTCACTCACCCCCCCTTTTCCTCTCCACAATCCCGTTTTACAATCAGTTTTCACATTTTATTGTTTATCTTCCCTCTTCTCCTAGGAAGCTGGAATTTTCTTTTTGCTGAAAGGCTTGAAAATTATTTGGTGAAAATAAAAGCACAAAGATAGTTTAGGGATGTTTTTATTTAGGAACAAAAATTAACATTTGAGTTAAATTGTCTTTGAGTAATTTTAAGATTGCTTATATATTTTAACTGTTTTGTTTTTGTTCATAAATCTTTCATTGTTCAATGAAAGCTTTGAATGTTTCATTTTATAAAAGCTTTTATAAAATTTGTAGTATTCTCATCCATTGTATCATCCTGGACTTACGGTTTTTCTTTCTTTCATCTCTTTGATGAGACTGTAGAGGATTATATTTAAGAGGGGCATTTCTTGGCCTATGTTACTAGATGGACCATGATTTCTGCCTCATTTCAGCTTCAGTGTGTCAACTTGATAGGATGGGACAGGTGGACATTCTGCTGACCAGCATCTTGATCGGGGAGGGTGGAGGCTGATGATGGATGGATATGTCTCACGACAAAATAAGCAAGTCCATGAATATGAGTGTGCGGAGTAAAATTGGGACCAGCAGATGGTGGAGCTGTGCTGTATCCTATTTCTCCCTCAGCTTTGAGGTTTGCTGTGGCCTTCTTTTCACAGAAGCCAGCTGGTATTGTCTGTTAACTGCCAGCACCTATTGGTTTGTGTAGAAGGGACTTGTTGCTTTCTTTAGAAATGTTCAGCCTCTCATTTCCATCTGTGGCTTTATGTTCATCTGGTGGTAAAATAATATTCAAAAGCAAAATATCTGAGAACTGACCTTTCCTTGGAGAACATCCCAGTTAGATCCCATTTCTGTAATCTGATTACTCTTTGACATCTGGTTTTTCTCTGTTCCTTTTTTCTTTAATCCTCTGATATTTTAAATTTCTTTAATCTCTGCTATTGCCACTTTAAATCTCATTACTGAAGGTTCTTGCCATGTTGTGAAGAGAAGAAACATTTCTCAGAAAGCAACAACACAGAATATAGCATTAAAATATGAACTTAAATCTAACGATCCTGCTAGTTTTAACTTTCCTTTGTAATATATAGAATTTCATTTACTGATCCAAAGTACCTTTAAGAAACATGGGTTTTTTTTAGTGTAATTTCTGAAACTTACTAATTGAAATAATTCTGCTATAAGTTGAGTTAAATTCATTATAACTAGTGGGCTAGCTTAGAGATATTCTTTTACATTTGAGATTGAAAAAAAGAAAGAAAGGCCAAAAAAACAAAAAGGTGGGTTCACGTGAGGGATGGAAGCAAGGGAGGAGCCTGGGAGAGCATCTTGGAGTTGTGCTTGCTCTGTTTCCCTGGAAAATCCATGCTGTGAAGGAAAAGAAGATTCACCTTACACATGTGATGCTTATTTTGGTTTTCTTTAGTTAGGTTCTTTTAGTAGCAGTTTGGATTTGATGGAGATTTAATGATGTGTAACCTATTAAAAATAAGCAAGAAAGAAGTAAGTTTGAGGCTGAGAACAGAAATTAAAAAGGGGAGGTGACAAAATAAAAGGCAGAGCAGGAAGAAGGTGGTTTGTATAACTGTTTCCTTTAAGAGAAGTATTGTTGAAGTACAGTAGATCCAAGCATTAGATCTCTATTCCTGCATCTGAGGAGGGGGTGGGGTGTGAAGCTTTGCTCAAAAAGCCAACATATAGTGGGTCTTACCATGTTCACGTATTGTGGTATGAAATTCTTATTACTGTGCGAGTTAGGAAAGGAGTTTGAGAAATATCCTGACTGATCCTGGGAATTTCTCCTTCAGCTATCTAAGGTCATCAAAAGCCATCTGGGACCACAGTGAAACCCAGGAGACAGGAATTAACATGTCCTCTCACAAACACACAAGCATTTATGATGCTATTGCTGGAGAATGTCATACATTGCCAGGATTGATTCAGGTTCTCTGGCTAACTAGGAGGGTTTTGTTTCCTCTCTGACTGCTATGTGCCTCCCTCCATGTACTACGAATTCCAAGTATTAGAAATGTAGTCAAAAAGAATATTTATATATTTATCAGTATTTAAGGAATGGCCACAACCAAATCCAAGCACTTCCCCAGGGTTTTCTGACCTCTATCATTTTCCTCCATCTTTTGACAACTTTTTGCTTTGACTTCATTCTCAGACCGGCTCTCCCTGCTAACAGCAAAGATGGCCACTAGCAGTGCTCAGTTTCCATCCTACAGCTTAGAAACCTCAGCAGAAGAACACTTCTTCCCCTGATAGTTCCAAAAGAAATTCCAAGGCTGATTTTCATTTGCCTAATTTGTGTAAATTTCCATCCCTGACCCAATCACTATAATTTTCTGGTTAGGCCTGAGTCTTTTTTACCCATCTCTGGGGCCTAGGGGTCAGGTCAGCCCCTCCTGACCCATATGGACTGGGAATAGGGGAGATAAATTGGGGTGCTATTGCCATTAGAAGAAGAAAGAGATATTGGACAGTCAGAAACAGCAAAAGGTCCCCTGTGTCTATCCCCAAAGCTATTTAGTGGAAGAGGACTGTCCTTTAGCCAAGAGTACACTAGTTGTGGGTTCTTTAGCTAAAACTTCTGCTGTTGGAGCCTAACGCCTCTCCACATTGCCTGTTTTGCCACAGATACCTGTTTCCCAAGTTTACACTGTGCTGGACCGAGTTTGTAGACATGAAGGTTCATGTGCCCTGTGAAACCATCGAGTACATCGAAGCCAACTATGGTAAGACCTGGAAGGTTCCTGTGAGGACATGGGACTGGAAACGCTCTCCCCACAATGTGCAGCCCAATGGAGTCTGGCCCATTTCTGAGTGGGATGAGGTTATCCAGTTGTACTGACACAGTAGGTTGAAATGGTGGAATTCCCCTCCTGCACAAAAGGGAGATGACTGTTTAAAAAGATACGTGTCTAGTTGTCAAACATAAGTAGGAGCCAAAGAAAAATGACAAGTTTGAAGATAAAGAGAGAGTCCTAACCCCTGAGCCAACTGATTTAATTCTCTCATTTTACATTTATTAAAGTCTCCATGTACCAGGTACAATGCTAGGTTACAGTGGAGAAGCAGAGATGAGTGAGACAGATGCCTGCCTCTTTTCCCCCTACCTTTGGTAAGCACCCCAGTTTTCCTTTGAGGGAAACACCCTCACCCTTTGAAGAGCTTATATAGAATATGAAATGCTCCGTAAGTGCTTTCAAAATGTTAAATAATTAACATTTTGGAAGATGGGCTTACCAGGTGCAGCTAAGGAAGGATATACTAGTAAAAACAATAACCTGTGTAAGCGTGTATGTTAGGGCTACTTTTAAGGTGTGGAGGCTGAGTTAATATTCAAGTGATCAGACTTTAGGTGACATCAAGAAAAGATGCTAGCAGATTCCTGTTACAAGCACCCTGATGTGGAATTGATTTAGAGCACAGAGCATTATATAAGAGAATGACAGCTTATTTCTAGCCTTGTCAAAGGTACGTAAATTTCCATACACCTTCTATTTTCATCTCTGAAGTGAAAAGAAAGCTTATGCTTGTGTGATGCTTAAATTTCCAGCCATTGTGAGAATATTTTCACTGACCTGATAATACTTGTTTGACAAATCACTCAAGTGAGACCATGCTACCAGACATGATATTGAAAGGGTGGTGATTTCATAAAACATATTTTCCTTACTTCATTCTCAATCAATAGGTAAACTATGAGCAATTCATGGTCATTTAATATTTTCTGAGTTTATAACCCTTGTACTCCAATTCTAATGTTAACCCTAAAGTGTTAATAGCAATACCTCCACTTTTTCTAAAGGTACTCCTCAGTGTATTCATTCATCAATCATAGTTCCATATCTTTCACTTATAGCCTATAAACCAATTTCCATGGTATGTAAACCTGCCTGTTCACTCTCCTCTTCCAGCACTACATCAGGACTCCGAAATACAGATAAGTGGCAAACCTGGCAGCTGTTTCCCACCCCAGATCATAGTATTTGCAAAGTTTGTATTGGTTCCTAGTTGTCCTATCTATTGAATATCAATGGGGCAAGAACTCAGACATCCCTACTTTGTAAAGTAGCACCCACTCTGAAACCCTCCAGTTTCCTTTTTCCCCTCAAGATATGTCCCTGAGTGGACTGGGATGGCTGTGTCTCCCTATCTCTTCACGAGTCACTTTAATTATGCCTTGTAAGTGACAGGTAAAGGGATATTAGGCACAGAGCATTGCTATCTTTTTCTTTGCCCAGGATAGGAAGCTAAGTCTTACATTTTATGTAGGTTGCTTAGGACTACTTTCTGGACCAGATTGGCAGATTTTCGTGAAAACTAGAGAATAATAGGAATGTCAGAAATGGAAACCAGAAGGTCTGAGAGAATGGGCTGATAGTTTTCCTAAAACAAAGTTGGGGAAACCTACAAGCTACAACCACCCCACTCCAAATTTTAAAAACAGCAAAAACTTTTTTTTGATAAATGGTAAGCAATGACCTTCCTCTCTTAGGATGAGCTTTCAGTGCATAGTCACTGGGTCTTCTTATAAAAACCTAACATAATTTAGGTTTTCAGGTAACCTTTATAGATTACCAGTAAACTTGTCCCCAAATGACAGGCCATTGTAATCAGCTTTCTTTTTGCTAGAAAATCAGCCCATGGAAATCATACCCAAATTCTAAATAGTTGAACCTAATTTTTTTTTTATGGTTGAAAAAATGTAACAGGTAATAATAGTGTTCCCGGGCAAAATCCACCCTGTTTATTGAGGACCATTTGCTCGTACTTAGCGTCTAAAAGTGCATACACTACACATTTCTGCCCATTTCAAATTGGGATTCCCACTGTTTGCCAGGGGGCGTCTTACCCACCCCCTGTTTAGGTTATTTCTTTTCTTTTTTTTTTTTTTTTTTTTTTTTTTTTTTTTTTTTTTTGCGGTACGCGGGCCTCTCACTGTTGTGGCCTCTCCCGTTGCGGAGCACAGGCTCTGGACGCGCAGGCTCAGCGGCCATGGCTCACAGGCCCAGCCGCTCCGCGGCATGTGGGATCTTCCCGGACCGGGGCACGAACCCGTGTCCCCTGCATCGGCAGCCGGACTCTCAACCACTGCGCCACCAGGGAAGCCCTAGGTTATTTCTTTTTATCTGTCCCCGGAGTTCAAGGTCTTGAAGCATTCAAATATCTAAGCTAACTTGGCCGCGTGGACAGAGGTTCCATATACATCCCTCTGTAGACCACTGGCTGCTAGAATACCTTTTTTGACTGCCTTCTGGTTTCACAGAGTTCAGACATTGGGTCCTACCCTAACTTGGGAGAATGAAAGCCCTTCCCCAAACTCTGAAGGCCAGGCTTGCTCTGTTACAGATTCAGCTACACTTCATCCTATTCTTCTTAATTGTTGCACTCTGCTGAGTGTCCAGAGACCTTGGATCTACCATCAACACCTTATCAGATCACTTTTCTTTCCTCACCTGAGTATTCCAATAATAATTCTCCTAACCTGTCCACTTCCAGGTACAGTTTGCCTGGCTTACCAGGAGAAAACCTCTTATAGTAACTTGTTTAGCACCCATGGATGTCCCCAGAGAGGTCCTGAGAGTCAAGACTGACAACCTCTCACTTGACAACCAGGTGACCACTCAGTCCTTCTCTAAGCAGGGAGCACTTGTCCCTCTCTCCTCTGCTGCAGCTGCTGACATCTGGATCCTGGAATAAAACCTCAGTTCTCCAAATTGAGCATCCCTGAGAAGCTGGGCAGTGGGGCAAACCCTGAAATATGACCACTAGGTGGCAGAATGTGTGCCACCATTCCCCCCAGACAAGTTAACACTCAAGTGAAAATCATCTTGCTCTTGAGTCTTAAGGGCCAGAGGGGCCCTCACTGCAACACTCATTCTAACCCTTTTATTGTATAGCTAAATAAATAAGCACAGAAAGGAGTGATTTGAGCAAGAAAGAGTTGAGGCTCTAAGGGTGCCATGACTCCCAGCACATGCCTGTTTCACTGATCACAGCACAACATCTTTAGCCCTGCTTGACATGCTTGACGGAGAAGTTTTCAGGATGTTTTTGCCATCACCCACTTAATATCTTTCTGCTCAAATTTAGAGTCTGAGGTGACGAAGGAAGAGTGTTTTGTCCAAAATGCTTACACTGTCTTCATACCTTTATCTAAAACATGCCTTATCTCCAAAAGGTGAAATAGTTCATATTTGGAGGCATCAGCCTTTGGTCATTATATTTTTAATATCCAGGAGTACCTGATTCCCTTAGGCTCACGATGTGTCCCATTTCTGCTTACCTCTCTACTTCCCCAGGAAACCATTAGCACCAATCTAGTAAGTGCCCATTTCTGAAGATTCCCTCCTCTTCCTCTTTACTGATAGTCTCTTATGGAGGATCCAAGAAATTGAGAATAGATTATGCTCATTTCTCTTTTTTTTTTTGTGACCCTAAACCATTGTTTCTAGCCTTACAGGCTACAAAGCTTCAAACGGCACATAGGACAGCAAGGTGTTACACAGGAAAGCAGGGGTAGACTGGGGACCAGAGCTGCATCTGGGAAACACACTTGGAATGAATTCCCACACTCCAATAAACCCTTACCCAATGTCACAAGCCTAAGGCTGCAGATGTTTCTAAGTCTCCCCCTGGTTTCACCTTCTGAAAAATGAACAGTTCCTTCATTCTTAGTATTATAAATCCCCTGGGGAAACTTCCCCTCAAAACACGGTCAGAGAAAGTGCCACATTCCCACCTTCTAAAACATAGCCATCATTTGTAACAACTTTAAAGCACGGGAAAAACTCTATTTCTTGACCATTCAAAAGGATTTCTCTGAAGAAATGCCCCAGCAGCTACTTCTCTTTCCTCCTGCTCTGTCACTAAGACCCGGGCTAAGTCACCTCTAACATGTCACTTAGGGAAAGTGCCATGTTAGCATAAAAGGGCACAAAGTTTTGAATTAGGCCTGAGTTTGAATCCCAGCTTCATTGTGTGGGATTTATGGTGGGGACCTCTTAGCCTCAGTTTCCACATGAGTGAATTGGCAAAATGAAGAATACTTCTAAGGGGTTTTAGTTAGGATTAAATGAAATATAAAGTGCTAAGTATCAGGCCTAGAATTAGGTAATACTCAAGAAATGTTCCATTTCTTATTTCCAAATCCTTTTTCTAATTATTCTTCAAATGGGATTATAGAAACTGGTAGGACACAAACCTTACTCAGAAGGTTGCATGACTGAATTTGCTTAGGGAAAAAAAAAATCATTTCATTATAACAAGGCATTAAAGGACAAATTGTATGGTTGATGAATTCAGAGACATGACCAAGTTGCCTCCTTCTCTAAATAGAACAAATATTTTCATTTTATTGGTGAAGCTGTTGTCCTCTAGGTCTCCTTATGCTATCCCCATATGCTACCTAGTTCCCGGGTCCCAAGCAGGTCACTCTCCATACCTCCCTAGATTTGGTGCCTGGTCTGCCCTGGACTTCTGTTTCAGTATTCTAGCTTTTCATGGAGGTGAACCCTCACCTTCTTGTTAGTAAATCTCTGCCAGCCAAAATCAGATATAAGCCATGATTTGGAGAGGGAAAGAATTTGGAATACTTAGTTTCACTTAATTATCTGTGCTGATGAATGCTTATGTCAGTATTAATAAACGGGAATTGAAAATACTCTTTTCTACCTTCTTCCCCCACATTTGTGTTTCTGTCTCAACTAGGCAAGAATCAACAGGGTATGTGATACTATTTTAAGCTGCTCCACATCAGACTGAAATCCTAATTATAGTTTGTAAGTCAAACAGACCAATTCAATAGTGATGCTTTTTGTACGGTACCTGTGCTAAAGTAGACAAGTATACATTTTTCTATGAGAAATCTGTTTCTATATTCTCAGAACTTATATCTTAGAATGCCTTCCTTGCCTTCCTCCAACCCAACCAATGCAGAGATTATGTCGGAACCCATGAGCCACCCAAGCTGCTGTGTTCTTATGCACAGCTCTCACAGTGGGGTTGAAAGGCAGTATGAGGAGAATTAGAAGTGCTGTATTTTGTTCTATAAAACAATAAACTACTGTCTCATGTACCATTAAGAGAATTACAAGAGTATGCAGACTTACGATGACTCATTCAGAGCATGGGGAATAGTTCATGTGTTTGTTAAATGAAAATCATATGTAGCTATTTATGTATCCCTCATCATAACCAGAAAACGTGTTTGTGAATTTTCTAAACAAAGTGATATTTTAAACATGAGTAAATTTCAGTGTATGCTTACCAGTTTACTTTGACTTTATCTTCAGGTACAGATAGTTTGTGGTACTACTGAAAATGCCTTTAATATTATTATTTTGATCAGAATTTGTAATATATAATCCAGTTTGGGACGATGAATAAAATTTTTCTAATCACTTGAGATATTTTGTGTTTATTTTTGCAGCTTGCAGTAGAAATAATAGCCACTAACATTCATAAGCAATCTAGTAAAATAGTAATCTTGCCACCAGTACAGTACTTCTAAATTAAGGTGAGATAGGTCGTATGGGTGGACCCTAATCCAATATGATTGGTATCCTTATAAGAAGAGATTAAGATGCAGACAAACACAGAGGGACGATCAAGTGAAGATTTAGGGAGAAGATGGCCATCTACAAGCCAAGGAAAGAGGCCCTCAGAAGAAACCAGTTCTGCCAACACCTTGATCTTGGACTTCTAGCCTCCAGAACTGTGAGAAAAGAAAGTTGTTTTAAGCCATCTGGTCTGTCATACTACGTTAGGCAGCCCTAGCAAAGTAATGCAGTAATCAAGGCAGAATGGTATTGGTAGAGGCATAGACACATAGATCAATGGAACAGAAAAAAAGAACCTAGAGATTGGCATACAAATATGCTCAACTGATTTTTGACAAAAGTGCAAAAGCAATTCAATGGAGGAAGGATAGTCTTTTGAACAATTGGTACGAGAGCAATTGGACAGCCATAGGCAAAAAAAAAACCCAAAAAACCTCATACTTTATATAAAAATGAACTCAAAATGTATCATGTACTTAAATGTAAAATATAAAACAATGAAACTCTAAGGGGAAAAATAGAAAATTTTTATGATCTAGGGCTAGACAAAGAGTTCTTTCTTAGACTTCATACCAAAAGCACAATCAGTAAAAGGAGAAATTGATAAATTGTACGTCATCAAAATTGAAAACTGCTGCTTTGCAAAAGCTTACAAGTAGAGGATGAAAAGTCAAGCTACAGACTAGTAGGAAATATTTGCAAGTTACATATCTGAAAGAAGACTAGTATCTAGAATGTATTAAAGAAAACACTCAACATTTTTTTAAAAATTCGATTAGAAAATGAGCAAGAGATATGAACAGACATTTCACTGGAGAGGCTATACAGATGGCAAATAAGCACATTAAAAAGATGTTCAGCATCGTTAGCCAAATAGCCAAAAGCAATAGCCAAAGCAATCCTGGGAAAGAAGAAAAAAGCTGGAAGCATCACACTTCCTGATTTCAAGCTATATTATTACCATATACAATGCTGTAGTAATCAAAACAGTATGGTACTGGCATTTAAAAAGACACATAGACCAATGGAATAGAATTGAGAGCCCAGAAATAAACCCATGCATATACAATCAACTAATATTTGACAGGGGAGCCAAGAATACTCAATAGAGAAAATATAGTCTCTTAAATAAGTGGGGCTGGGAAAATTTGGATAATCACATGCAAAAGAATGAAACTAGATCCCTATATCACACCAGTCAAAATTAACTCAACATGGATTGAAAACCTAGATTTGAGACCTGAAACCATGAACTCCTAGAAGAACACATAGGGAAAAAGTTCCTTGACATTGGTCTTGTCAGTGATATGACACCAAAAGCATAGTCAACAAAAACAAAACTAAACAAGTGGGGCTACATCAAACCAAAAAGCTTCTGAGCAGAAAACAAGAAAATGAAAGGCAACCTATGAGTTGGAAATAAATATTTACAAATCATATGTATAATAAGGGGTTAATATCCAAAATATATAAGGAACTCATACAACTCAATAGCAAAAAAACATCCAATTTTTAAAGTGGGCAAAGGAACTGAAACATTTTTCTAAAGAAGAAATTCTAATGGCTAACAGATACATGAAAAATTGCTCAACATCACTAATCATCAGGAAGATGGAGATCAAAACCACAGTGAGATAGATATCACCTTACACCTGTTAGAATGGCTATTGTCAAAGAAGACAAGAGCTAACAAGGGCATGTGAGGATGTGGAGAAAAGAAAACCTTGTATACTGTTGGTGGGACTGTAAACTGGTACAGCCACTCTGGAAAACAGTTTGGAGTTTCCTCAAAAAATTAAAAATAGAACGATACGATCCAGCAATTCCACTTCTGGATATATATTCGAAGGAAATGACATTACTATCCTGAAGGAATATCTGCACCCCCTGTTCACTGCAGCTTTATTTACAATAGCCAAGGTATGGAAATAACCTAAGTGTCTATCAACAGATGAATGGATGAGAAGATGTGATGTATATATAGTATGGAATATTATTCAGCCACAAGAAAGAGGAAGTCCTGCCATTTGTGACAACATAGGTGGACCTTGAGGTCATTATGTTAAGGAAAAAAAGTCAGAAAAAGACATGCTGTATGATTGCATATGTAGACTCTAATAAACAAACAAACTCAGAGAACAGATTGGTGGTTGCCAGAAGCAGGGGGTAGGGGCTGGGGTAATTAGTTGAAGGTGGTCAAAAGATACAAACTTCCAGATATAAGTAAGTTCTGGGGATGTAATGTACAGCATGATAACTGTAGTTAGCAATACTATATTGTATATTTGAAAGCTGCTAAGAGAGTAGATCTTAAAAGTTCTCATCACAAGAAAACAAAAATTTCTAACTGAGGTAATGGATGTTGACTTATGGTGGTAATCATTTCACCATATGTACATATATCAAATCATCGTTGTACACCTTAAACTTATACAATGTGATATGTCAGTTATATCTCAATAAAATGGGGAAGGGGAAGAAGTTACAATTTTTCTTTGTCATAATTTCTCCCATGAACACATCATGTGATCTTCCTGAAGTAAATATTAATAAACCAGATCTTGCTCAGCTAATAATTAGAAACCATTTTCTGTGTTGTCACTGGTATGAGCTTACAGGTGTTCAGCTGGTGTCAGCTCTGCCACATCATACTTTGTGTTTTGGGATCTTATTTTTTTTCCTTGGACACAAAAATACAAAATCTGCTGAATTTCAGCATATTCCTCTTCCTTAATAAATCATTTTCTAGAAATTTTGTGAAAATGTGCACATTTACTGAAAATTACTACTACTCTTCTTTTCCTTTTCTTTTTTTTTGGGGGGGGGGCCATGCCATGCAGCTTGTGGGATCTTAGTTCCCCAACCAGGGATTGAACCCGAGCCCCAGCAGTGAAAGCACAGAATCTAACCACTGGGCTGCCAGGGAATTCCCTACTCCTTTTATTTCTAATCTAAATTGGTATCTTCCCAGTTCCTCTTTAATAAAGTTTCCCTTACTAGTCCCCCTGTAACAAATACCAAAACTATATATAAACTTCTAAGTAAAGGTGGTAAGTGTAAAAACATTTTCTGGAAGAAGTTAAAGTTGTCAATGATAGAGAAGTAAAGATAGAGGACTACAGTACTGATAACTAATAAACTTAAAAAAAATGTTCAACATTGTTAACCATCAGGGAAATGCAAATTACAACCACAGTGAGATATCACTGCACAGCTATTAGGATGGCTAAAATTTTAAATAGTGAAAACACCAAATACTGTAGTTGTCTCTCTTATGGTTTCTTTTTAAATGTGTTCTTTGCACCATTGTTTGACTATGATTTTACTAGAGTGTCCTTAAACATTTTATAAACGTTCATAATATGTAACACTCTTCATAATAAAATTAAAAGGAATAATCTTGTCTCAGTCTTTGGAAGACAGATTTTAGCTTTTTGTTTTGTTTTTCTCTTTTTGTCCTCCAATTCTGTATTGATTTACTCTTTAAATTTAATAACCCTCTTTAAAATTTATTTTTGCATTCTTTTGTGTCCTTTATAGTTGACTTTTCCCCAAGAATATTTATCAGCAAAAGCCCTTTAGCAGCTGGTGTCATTGTTCTTAGGTCTCTAACTTTAACTAATTTCATATTTATCGCCAGTTTTTTTTAATTTAAATTCTTTTTTTTTTCTAGTTAGTCTCAATACTTTGGAGAATATTTTCTAGAGAATACTGCAGGAAAGGTGACTGGTTGACTAATTTTCTGAAAATGTATTACCACCAAATGTCTTTCAGGTGTCTTAGAAGAACGATCATCGCATAGTTGGAGTGTGTATGAGTTTGTTTTGGAGCCTAAACTGTGCAACTGTTTAATCCAGCCAGATCCTGATTAGAAAAACTGAAGGGTGAGCTCACAAAGCAAAAGGCTTAGCTTTTAAGAAGCTGTCCTCTCCTCATGTCATGCGGTCACAATTTGCTAGGAACCAGGTTTCCCCTATATCCTAGTGGAAGACCAGAGAATATCTACAACAGTGCTGTCAAACAGAGCATTCTCTGATACTAGAAATGACTCTGCCTGCACTGTCCAAGACAGTAGCCACGAGCCACATGTGATCTTGAGCACTTGAAATGTGGCAAGTGCAAATGGGGAACTAAATGTTTACTTTGATTTTTTTTAAACATCTTTATTAGAGTATAATTGCTTTACAATGGTGTGTCAGTTTCTGCTTTATAACAAACTGAATCAGTTATACATATACATATGTCCCCATATCTCTTCCCTCTTGCGTCTCCCTCCTTCCCCGCCTCCGTATCCCACCCCTATAGGTGGTCATAAAGCACCGAACTGATCTCCGTGTGCTATGCAGCTGCTTCCCACTAGCGATCTATTTTATGTTTGGTAGTGTATATATGTCCATGCCACTCTCTCACTTTGTCCCAGCTTACCCTTCCCTCTCCCCGTATCCTCAAGTCCATTCTCTAGTAGGTCTGCATCTTTATTCCCGTCTTGCCCCTAGGTTCTTCTGACCATTTCTTTCTTTTTTTTTTTTTTAGATTCCATATGTATGTGTTAACATATGGTATTTGTTTTTCTCTTTCTGACTTACTTCACTCTATGTGACAGTCTCTAGGTCCATCCACCTCACTACAAATAACTCAGTTTCGTTCCTTTTTATGGCTGAATAATATTCCATTGTATATATGTGCCACATCTTCTTTATCCATTCATCTGTTGATGGACACTTAGGTTGCTTCCATGTCCTGGCTATTGTAAATGGAGCTGCAATGAACATTGTAGTACATGACTCTTTTTGAATTATGGTTTTTGCAGGGTATATGCCCAGCAGTGGAACTGCTGGGTCATATGGTAGTTCTATTTTTAGTTTTTTAAGGAACCTCCGTACTGTTCTCCACAGTGGCTGTATCAATTGACATTCCCACCAACAGTGCAGGAGGGTTCCCTTTTCTCTACACCCTCTTCAGCATTTACTGCTTATAAAGGTTTTGATAATGGCCATTCTGACCAGTGTGAGGTGATACCTTGCTGGGTTTTTGATTTGCATTTCTCTAATGATTAGTGATGTTGAGCATCCTTTCATGTGTTTGTTGGCAATCTGTATATCTTGTTTGGATAAATGTTTGTTTAGGTCTTCTGCCCATTTTTGGATTGGGTTTTTTGTTTTTTTGATATTGAGCTGCATGAGCTGCTTGTATATTTTGGAGATTAATCCTTTGTCAGTTGCTTTGTTTGCAAATATTTTCTCCCATTATGAGGGTTGTCTTTTTGTATTGTTTATGGTTTCTTTCACTGTGTAAAAGATTTTCAGGTTCATTAGGTCCCATTTGTTTTTATTTCTATTTCTCTAGGAGGGGGGTGAAAAAGGATCTTGCTGTGATTTATGTCATGCGGTGTTCTGCCTAAGTTTTCCTCTAAGAGTTTTACAGTGTCTGGCCTTACATTTAGGTCTTTAATCATTTTTTTTTTTTTTTTTTGCGGTACGCGGGCCTCTCACTGTTGTGGCCTCTCCCGTTGCGGAACACAGGCCCCGGACGTGCAGGCTCAGTGGCCATGGCTCACGGGCCCAACCGCTCCACAGCATGTGAGATCTTCCTGGACTGGGGCACGGACCCGTATCCCCTGCATCGGCAGGCAGACTCTCAACCACTGCGCCACCAGGGAAGCCCCTTTAATCCATTTTGAGTTTATTTTTGTATATGGTGTTAAGGAGTGTTCGAATTTCATTCTTTTACATGCTGTCCAGTTTTCCCAGCACCACTTATTGAAGAGGCTGTCTTTTCTCCACTGTTTACTTTGATTTTAATTAAATTAAATAGCATCATATAGCTAGTAGCTAGCATACTGGACAATGCAGGGCCAGAGGATTTGATGGGACCAGCAAGAGCTTTGGAGTTGTAGAGATCTAGACTCAGATCCAGGGGTGTCACTACCTAGCTTTGTGATCTCAGGCTGGTTATTTAACTTCTGAGTTCCAATTTTTTTTTCAACTAATGAGGCTAAAATTAATACCTGCCCATAAGAGTTATTATAAGAATTATAGGAACCCTGGTATATTGCTTAGTACAGAGTAGAAGTTCAATAAATGATAGCTATTAATATTATTATCTTTACTTTTATTTCAACCTTTGGCATTAATCTCTGAACTTCTATTTTCCTAATAATCCCTAGTAATATTTCTGTAAGATAAGAGCCTTTCTGTATTTCAGAGTATTCCTGGTGAGAGGGCCCTGTCCTGAGGACTGGTGATGAGAAGTGAGAGTGGCCTCAAGGGCACAGGTACAAGGCCTGTCCTTTGGGGAGACAGATGGTAGGATTAAAACATAACACTTGGATACGGCTTCAAGACAGCAGAAGAGTAAGATGTGGAGATCACCTTTCTCCCCACAAATACATCAGAAATACATCTACACGTGGAACAACTCCTACTGAATGCTGGAAGAAAACCTCAGACCTCCCAAAAGCCAGGCGTCAGGGCTGTGCCTCTGAGGTAGGAGAGCCAACTTCAGGACACTGGTCCGCAAGACACCTCCCAGCTCCACGTAATATCAAATGGCAAAAATCTCCCAGAGATCTCCATCTCAACGCCAAGACCCAGCTCCACTCAATGACCAGCAAGCTACAGTGGTCGGCACCCTATGCCAAACAACTAGCAAGACAGGAACACAACCCCATCCATTAGCAGAGAGGCAGCCTAAAATCATAATAAGGCCACAGACACCCCAAAACACACCACCGGACGTGGACCTGCCCATCAGAAAGACAAGATCTGGCCTCATCCACCAGAACACAGGACCTAGTCCCCTCCACCAGGAAGTCTACACAACCCACTGAACCACCCTTAGCCACTGTGGGCAGACAGCAAAAACAAAGGGAACTACGAACCTGCAGCCTGCAAAAAGGAGACCCCAAACACAGTAAGTTAAGCAAAATGAGAAGACAGAGAAACACACAGCAGATGAAGGAGTAAGGCAAAAACCCACCAGACCTAACAAATGAAGAGGAAATAGGCAGTCTACCTGAAAAAGAATTCAGAATAATGATAGGAAAGATGATCCAAAATCTTGGAAAAACAATGGAGAAAATACAAGAAACGTTTAACAAGGACCTAGAAGAACTAAAGAGCAAACGAACAGTGATGAACAACACACTAAATGAAATTAAAAATTCTCTAGACGGGATCAATAGAAGAATAACTGAGGCAGAAGAACAGATAAGTGACCTGGAATATAAATAGTGGAAATAACTACCAGAGAGCAGAATAAAGAAAAAAGAATGAAAAGAATTGAGGACAGTCTCAGAGACCTCTGGGACAACATTAAACGCACCAACATTCGAATTATAGGGGTCCCAGAAGAAGAAGAGAAAAAGAAAGGGTCTGAGAAAATATTTGAAGAGATTATAGTTGAAAACTTCCCTAATATAGGAAAGGAAATAGTCAATCAGGTCCAGGAAGTGCAGACAGTCCCATACAGGACAAATCCAAGGAGAAAGACACCAAGACACATATTAATCAAACTATCAAAAATTAAATACAAAGAAAAAATATTAAAAGCAGCAAGGGAAAAACAGCAAGTAACACACAAGGGAATCCCCAAAAGGTTAATAGCTGATCTTTCAGCAGAAACTCTGCAAACCAGAAGGGACTGGCAGGACATATTTAAAGTGATGAAGGAGAAAAACCTACAACGAAGATTACTCTACCCAGCAAGGATCTCATTCTGATTTGATGGAGAAATAAAAGGTTTACAGACAAGCAAAAGCTAAGACAATTCAGTACCACCAAACCAGCTTTACAGCAAATGCTAAAGGAACTTCTCTAGGCAGGAAACACAAAAGAAGGAAAAGACCTACAATAACAAACCCGAAACAATTAAGAAAATGGTAATAGGAATATACATATCGATAATTACCTTAAACATAAATGGATTAAATGCTCCAACCAAAAGACATAGACTGGCTGAATAGATACTAAAACAAGATCTGTATATATGCTGTCTACAAGAGACCCACTTCTGACCTAGGGACACATACAGACTGAAAGTGAGGGGATGGAAAAAGATATTCCATGCAAATGGAAATCAAAAGAAAGCTGGAGTAGCAATTCTCATATCAGACAAAATAGACTTTAAAACAAAGACTAGGACTTCCCTGGTGGCGCAGTGGTTGAGAGTCCGCCTGCCGATGCAGGGGACACAGGTTTGTGTCCCGGTCTGGGAAGATCCCACATGCCATGGAGCGGCTGGGCCTGTGAGCCATGGCCACTGGGCCTGCACGTCCAGAGCCTGTGCTTTGCAACGGGAGAGGCCACAACAGTGAGAGGCCCGCGTACCGCAAAAAAAAAAAAAAAAAACGAAAAAACAAAGACTATTACAAGAGAAAAAGAAGGAAACTACATAATGATCAAGGGATCAGTCCAAGAAGAAGGTATAACAATTGTAAATATTTATACACCCAACATAGGAGCACCTCAATACATAAGGCGAATGCTAACAGCCATAAAAGGGGAAATCGACAGTAACACAATCATAGTAAGGGACTTTAACACCCCACTTTCACCAATGGACAGATCATCCAAAATGAAAATAAATAAGGAAATACAAGTTTAAATGATACATTAAACAAGATGGACTTAATTGATATTTAAAGGACATTCCATCCAAAAACAACAGAATACACACTCTTCTCAAGTGCTCGTGGAACATTCTCCAGGATAGATCATAACTTGGGTCACAAATCAAGCCTTCGTAAATTTAAGAAAATTGAAATGTATCAACTATCTTTTCTGACCACAACGCTATGAGACTAGATATCAATTACAGGAAAAAATCTGTATAAACTACAAACACATGGTGGCTAAACAATACACTACTTAATAACCAAGAGGTCCCTGAAGAAATCGAAGAGGAAATAAAAAAATACCTAGAAACAAATGACAATGGAGACACAATGACCCAAAACCTATGGGATGCACCAAAAGCACTTCTAAGAGGGAAGTTTATAGCAATACAATCCTACCTTAAGAAACAGGAAACATCTCAAATAAACAAGCTAACCTTACACCTAAAGCAATTATAGAAAGAAGAACAAAAAATCCCCAAAGGTAGCAGAAGGAAAGAAATCATAAAGATAGGAACAGAAATAAATGAAAAAGAAATGAGGGAAACGATAGCAAAGATCAATAAAACTAAAAGCTTGTTCTTTGAGAAGATAGACAAAACTGATAAACCATTAGCCAGACTTATCAAGAAAAAAATGGAGAAGACTCAAATCAATAGAATTAGAAATGAAAAAGGAGAAGTAACAACTGACACTGCAGAAATACAAAGGATCATGAGAGATTACTACAAGCAATATATGCCAATAAAATGGACAACCTGGAAGAAATGGACAAATTCTTAGAAACGCACAATGTTCCAAGACCGAACCAGGAAGAAATAGAAAATATGAACAGATCAATCACAGGCACAGAAATTGAAACCGTGATTAAAAATCTTCCAACAAACAAAAGCCCAGTTCCAGATGGCTTCACAGGTGAATTCTGTCAAACATTTAGAGAAGAGCTAACACCTATCCTTCTCAAACTCTTCCAAAATATAGCAGAGAGAGGAACACTCCCAAACTCATTCTATGAGGACACCATCACCCTGATACCAAAACCAGACAAAGACGTCACAAAGAAAGAAAACTATAGGCCAATATCACTGATGAACACAGATGCAAAAATCCTCAACAAAATACTAGCAAACAGAATCCAACAGCACATTAAAAGGATCATACACTATGATCAAGTGGGGTTTATCCCAGGAATGCAAAGATTCTTCAATATATGCAAATCAATCAGTGTGATAAACCATATTAACAAATTGAAGGAGAAAAACTATATAATCATCTCAATAGATGCAGAGAAAGCTTTTGACAAAATTCAACACCCATTTATGATAAAAATGCTCCAGAAAGTAGGCATAGGGGAACTTACCTCAATATAATAAAGGCCATATATGATAAACCTGCAGCCAACATCGTTCTCAATGGTGAAAAACTGAAACCATTTCCACTAAGATCAGGAACAAGACAAGGTTTCCCACTCTCACCACTATTATTCAACATAGTTTTGGAAGTTTTCGCCATAGCAGTCAGAGAAGAAAAAGAAATAAAAGGAATCCAAATCGGAAAAGAAGAAGTAAAGCTGTCACTGTTTGCAGATGACATGATACTATACATACAGAATCCTAAAGATGCTACCAGAAAACTACTAAAGCTAATCAATGAATTTGGTAAAGTAGCAGGATACAAAATTAATGCACAGAAATCTCTTGCATTCTTATACACTAATGATGAAAAATCTGAAAGTGAAAGTGAAATTAAGAAAACACTCCCATTTACCATTGCAACAGAAAGAATAAAATATCTAGGAATATACCTACCTAAGGAGACAAAGTCCTGTATGCAGAAAATTATAAGACACTGATGAAAGAAATTAAAGATGATACAAACAGATGGAGAGATATACCATATTCTTGGATTGGAAGAATCCACATTGTGAAAATGACTATACTACCCAAAGCAATCTACAGATTCAATGCAATCCCTATCAAATTACCACTGTCATTTTTCACAGACTAGAACAAAAAATTTCACAATTTGTATGGAAACACAAACGACCCCGAATAGCCAAATCAGTCTTGAAAAAGAAAAACGGAGTTGGAGAAATCAGGCTCCCTGACTTCAGAGTATACTACAAAGCTACAGTAATCAAGACAGTATGGTACTGACACAAAAACAGAAATATAGATCAGTGGAACAGGATAGAAATCTCAGAGATAAACCCACGCACATATGGTCACCTTATCTTTGATGAAGGAGGCAAGAATATACAGTGGAGAAAAGACAGCCTCTTCAAAGTGGTGCTGGGAAAACTGGACAGCATGTAAAAGTATGAAATTAGAACACTCCCTAACACCATACACAAAAATAAAGTCAAACTGGATTAAAGATCTAAATGTAAGGCCAGACACTATCAAACTCTTAGAAGAAAACATAGGCAGAACACTCTATGACATAAATCACAGCAAGCTCCGTTTTGACCCACCTCCTAGAGAAATGGAAGTAAAAACAAAAATAAACAGCTGGGACCTAATGAAACTTAAAAGCTTTTGCACTGCAAAGGAAACCATAAACCAGATGAAAAGACAACCCTCAGAATGGGAGAAAATATTTGCAAATGAAGCAACTGACAAAGGATTAATCTCCAACATTTACAAGCAGCTCATGCAGCTCAATAGCAAACAAACAAAACAACCCAATCCAAAAATGGGCAGAAGACCTAACTAGACATTTCTCCAAAGAAGATATACAGATTGCCAACAAACACGTGAAAGGATGCTCAACATCACTAATCATTAGAGAAATGCAAATCAAAACTACAATGAGATATCATCTCACACCAGTCAGAATGGCACTCATCAAAAAATCTATAAACAATAAATGCTGGAAAGGGTGTGGAGAAAAGGGAACCCTCTTGCACTGTTGCCTGGAATGTATATTGATATAGCCACTGTGGAAAACAGTATGGAGGCTCCTTAAAAAACTAGAAATAGAACTACCATATGACCCAACAGTCCCACTACTGGGAATATACCCTGTGAAAACCATAATTCAAAAAGAGTCATGTACCACAATGTTCATTGCAGCTCTATTTACAATAGCCGGGACATGGAAGCAACCTACATGCCCATCGACAAATGAATGGATAAAGAAGTTGTGGTGCATATATACAATGGAATATTACTCAGCCATAAAAAGAAACGAAATTGAGTTATTTATAGTGAGGTGGATGGACCTAGAGTCCTTCATACAGAGTGAAGTAAGTCAGAAAGAGAAAAACAAATACCGTATGCTAATACATGTATATGGAATCTAAAAAAAAAAAAAAAAAATGGTCATGAAGGACCTAGGGGCAAGATGGGAATAAAGACGCAGATGTAGTAGAGAATGGACTTGAGGATACGGGGAGGGGGAAGGGTAAGATGGGACAAAGTGAGAGAGTGGCATGGACATATATACACTACCAAACCTAAAATAGATACCTAGTGGGAAGCAGCCACATAGCACAGGGAGATCAGCTTGGTGGTTTGTTACCACCTAGAGGGGTGGGAAAGGAGGGTGGAAGGGAGGAGATAGGGGGACATGTGTATATATATATATAGCTGATTCATTTTTTTATAAAGCAGAAACTAACACACCATTGTAAAGTAATTAGACTCCAATAAAGATGTTAAAAAAAACAACAGGGGCTTCCCTGGTGGCGCAGTGGTCGACAGTCTGCTTGCCGATGCAAGGGACACGGGTTCGGGCCCCAGTCCGGTAAGATCCCACATGCCACGGAGCGGCTGGGCCCGTGAGCCATGGCCACTGAGCCTGCGCGTCCGGACCCCGTGCTCGGCAATGGGAGAGGCCACAACAGTGAGAGGCCCTCGTATCGCAAAAAACCAACCAACAAACAAACAACATAACACTTAAAAGAATTGAATTTCAAAGACCAGGCTTAGGTAGGGGAACCAAAGATCCCACACTTTGTAGAAGGTGGTCTGAGGCTAGAAAAAGCTCCGGGAAGGAGGACAGGGAGAGGGACAGTGAAGTTCAGCTGGATCCTAAGACTTAATGAACAGAAAATTTGAATAAATGAAGAAAGGCAAGAAAGCATTCTTGAAGAGAAGGAATCAGTACAGTCCCAGAATGGGCTTTACAGAGCAGTGAAAAAGACCATCTGTCTATATATGGATAAGTAGTAAAAAATACAAATAGAAAGGTGGGCAAGGAGCAGACTGTGGGGGCAGTAAATATCCTGCTGTAACATACGGGTGAGAGAAAATAGAGAAGGTTTATTTGAATCAGAGCATGATGCCTTCAATAAACACTTCTGACTAGATTACTACTCACAGCCACAGTGCTAAGGGCCGAGGTTCATTCATTGACACAACAAACATTCATGAAGCTCTTTCAAGGGCGGAGTAGGGATTTGGGGAAATTTAGGTTCACACAGACTCATCCCCAAAACCCTGGGATCCGTACAGTTGCAGGACAGAGGACAGAGACTTAGCCAGGTGGTCGTAAGCCACTCAGGTGACTCAGGTAAGGTCAATCCTAGGAATTCCCAGCCAGTTCCAGGCACGGACACAGGGAGTCCAGGAGCAGGAAGTGCTTGAGACTGAGGGGTACTTGGTGTTGCTCTGGGAAGTGGGGCTCAAGATCAGTGCTGCCGGCCTCAGAAAAGCACGCTGGGACCAGGGTAGGGTCTTATCCAGGGGGCTCCAGGAATTAGAACAGGCATTTGAGGGCCAAGGCTCAGTTAGATGAATTGGGGCAGGAGAGTCAGTAGTGAGGTCCTAGGCTCTGGGGAAGTCAGCGTTAGGCCTGGGCCCCACAGTGCAGGCAATGTGAGAGCTGTGGGGAAGAGGCTGGAGCTATTTCTACACCTGCTCCTTCAGTCAGAAGCCAGGACAGGATGGGCTGTCCCTGTGGGGACACCACAAGGCCTAGCTCTGGGATCTGGGGGAACTGAAGCCAGGAGAGGAGATGGACCCAGTAGAGGTGTTCAATTCGGGGTCTTAACCTGGTCCTCATTTCCCTATTGTCTGTTCATCTCTGAAGACTCTGGTCTCCAAAGGGTGAAGAAGAGGTATTCTAGTTGTACTAGAAGCACAGCTTTGCTAACAACTGACATCACTCTCTCCACCCTACCTCCTATCCCCCCAGGAAAGCTTGGGACCCCATCTGCTGGGATCATAGGGGTGGTGAATGGAGGGGAGCCAAGCACAGGTATATCTTGTTAAACAGTCTGCTTCAGCTACAGCGTAAATCTCAAAATCGGGTCTGAAACCTCAGCTGATAAACCCACTTGTTTCAGACAATTTCCAAAGAAACCAAATCTCCACCAGCTAGAAGAGATGGATGTGCTCTTGGGTAGTGCAGAAGTATCTGTGTTATGAAAAACAGAGGTGAGAATTGTGGTGAGAAGTCAGGGTTTCCTCTGAAGGTTTTTTATTGGTTAGATTTAAAGTAACATCCTTTAATCTTCCTAAGATGCCCCAGGGGAGCCTCCTGAAAACATCTGCTGGATTTGAGGGGTCAGGGAGTGCCTCCCTCATCCCCTCAGTATATGTGTTTGGTTTGGGATTTGTCAGTCTGGGAAGCTGAGGGCTCTGGGCAGCTCAGGCCTGGCAGATTTCCCCCCACCTGCCTAAAACTCAGCCCAGGGAGACAGAGGACCCTCCCCAGCCCAATTCTGCACCTTCACGCTCCAGCCCCTGGAGCTGTGGCCTTTATTTCCAGTCCTGGTCCCCCGGGGCTGCATGAGGAATGAGGACAGCTGATAAGCCTGACATTATTGACTTTATGGGGAGTATTCAATGAATTTACTTTCTGCAAGAAGGCTGCACTCTTATCTGCTGCCCACAGAGCATCTAAATCCTCATCTAGGGGACCCGTTGATGAATCATGTCTCTTATACAAAGAGCAGAGAATGTAAAGTGGAAGAGGGGAGTCGCACCCCACCCCTTTCTTTTCTCCAGTACCTGGTTCTGCCCACCCTCACCACCCTTGCTTTCCCACTGCACTTCGGTTTATTGGCTGGAAATAGAAGCACTCACAGCTCCAGGCCTACAAAGTTGAGGCCAAGCCAGCCTGGTCTTGAGAGTGTCAGCAGCTGGGCACACCCAGGGCTGTGCATCCCGCTACTTGGTAACTAAGGGAAGAAAAGCCCACTCACTTGAGGCAGTTACATGTCCTGGTTTTTGCTGCGACGGTCAACATTTGCTCTGGACAGAAATACCCGCCTGGCCTCAACACCAGGTGTCTTGGTGGAGAAATGTGTGTGTGTGGTGGGGGGCAGTTACCAAGGGGTACTGGGTCTGGGGAGCTGGAGAGTGAAAATTAACTGGAAGAGAGAGCCTGATGCTCAAGGGAAGCTTTTCTTTCCCCCCTCTCTGACATCTCCTTAATCCATCCAGCCCTGGGATGTTGGCTTCAATTAGTGGAAGGAAATAAATGCTTCTTAGTAGCACAGGACCCAAAGCAACTGGAAGGAGAGAGGTGAGAGCCAGGATACTGAGTTGGACAAATGAAAGAAAAATATCAAAGTACCCTTTGGAGAAAATTAGAGGCATGTGTTCATATTCCCCATCTAGTTTTTGGGTAGAGTTTTCTGGTAATAAAATGAGTATTTATTGAGCAACTATGATTTTATTAGATGCCTATTACCACTGTTTTAAAGCATTTACTCCTAGTCACTAACTTCATGTACATTAGTGCACTGAGTCTTTACAATAATCCATGAAGTTGATATTATTTCCAGTTTACAGCTGAGAAAATTGAGACTGGAAGAAGTTAAGTAACCTGCCCAGGATGGCAGCTGGTGTCAGAGCAGGAATTCAAACACCAGTCTGCCTCCAAAGCCTAATGAAAGGCCTCTCAGCTTCTATACAAAGCTGCTTTCCATTTGGTATTTCTCAGTACCTTTTCCCACTTAGTCCACAGCATATCAATGAGTATTTATTACTCCCAGTTTATAGAAAACAGGCTCAGAAGAGTAATTTCTTTTTGCAATTTGACCAGCTTTTTATTTCTTAAATAAGTGGCCAGTTTGAGAAAGTTACAATGCAGCAGTGAGCCTCTAGACCAATTAACAAATTCCTCTACTTAAATGCAAACCAGTAGCCTCATCATTGTGCTTATCCCAGGCAAGGCACTGGGTTAGCAGACAGAAAAGAGGGGAGACAGGAAGAAAGGGCATCAACGGGGCAGATGAACAACAGTACAGAGAACCTTTGCAAATCTGATTCCGGATTGTTGTCGGATCACTCTCCTCACCTCCACCTTCTTTATTCAAACAGGGCTCCTTACATGTGGATCCAGTTGAGGACCATCCCTGAGATTCAACGTTCGTTCACTCCTTCTTAGATGGAGGATGTTTGGTAACAGGCTGTGGCAAGCTTCCAAGTAAGGATAACTTATTTACAGAGTAATATTGTTTCTCCTCTTTTGTCACTGAAAGTCACAGTATGCTGCAGGGGGGAAAAACCCAGTGGACAGCAGGTGTGCTTCCTCCTAAATCGGTATAATTTTTTTCCTTTGTTGTTCCTATCTATGAGTGTGTCCAGGGCCACAAAACCTGTGTGCCTCAGGGACTCTGGCCTAAAGATTCTAGCAGCTTTACTTTTCTGTCATGATTAGGGAATGACCTCAGGGAAGTCCCCAAATGATGATGAAACAGCCAGATCTCTCTTTCCTTAGGAGAGAAGATCAAAGCTCTCATCCCTCCCAACGCTCGGGTAAAGATGTGGGCCACATCAGTGTATTTCTTCCTTCCACGTACCCTGGTTTCCCACATCACCCGCTTTCACCATAAAGCAGCTACTTGCTCTGTTATTTTTTTCATTCAGGGGAGGGTAGAGTAGGGGAGGCGGGAGGAGGAGGTTAGCTAATCAGTTTGCCCTGTGAGTCCTATGAATGGAGTGACATTAACATCCACGAGAATTTATAGCCCCTGCTGGCTCTGAAAAGACGTTTGTGTAAAAATTGCTAGTAAAACAGTCAGCTGTGTTTGAAGGCTTGTTTCTTTGGGCATACATTTTAGAATTTAGTTAAATACTCAATTTATTTGGGAGCTAAATTGTGGGGGAGTGGTATTTTGTTTTGTCTAGGATAACACCTTGTCATGTAACTTTATAATGAAAATATATAATTTCTCATATTAAATGAGAAAATTGGGTGAAATGCCTAGTGTGACACTTAGTACTTAGTGCTACATAATAGCGGTAGAGAATTCAGTGTGTGGCCCAGAGTTGGTGCTCAATGCCACCCCCTAGGTCAAGCCATCATCCTCTCTCGTCTGTATTCCTGTCACAGCTTCCTAGTCTCCCCACATCATTTATTGGCCCCCTCCATGCAGCAGCCAGAATGTTCTTCTCATCTCCTTAAAAAACAAATTAAGCAATCACCAGAAACTCCTTCCATGGCCTTAGAAGCATTCATTTCACAGAAACAAGCTATGTGACTTCTGACGGAAAGCAGGGCAAGCTGAAGGCAGCTGTTTGGAGAAATGAGTCAGTGCTGTCTTGCATTCATTCATCAAAAGCAAGTAAACTAGAATGAGACTTGCTTTAAAGAATTCAAAATGGAGATGGGGGCGCTTTTAAAAAAGAGGAGGGCTTCCCTGGTGGCGCAGTGGTTGAGAGTCCGCCTGCCGATGCAGGGGACACGGGTTCGTGCCCCGGTCCGGGAAGATCCCACATGCCGCGGAGCTGCTGGGCGCGTGAGCCATGGCCGCTGAGCCTGCGCGTCCGGAGCCTGTGCTCCGCAACGGGAGAGGCCACAACAGTGAGAGGCCCGCGTACCTCAAAAAAAAACCCAGAGGATTCAAAGGAGTTTAAATTTCCCAAATAAAATATCACAGAAAGATAAAACCTATGACCAAAAGTAACACCCACATACTGACAAATTTAGTTGTAAAAGAATTGGCACAGTTTTATTTGGAAAAAGCAAATTTATAAACAGGAGTTGTAATATCACAAAGCAAAATGGAATTCATGAGAAGAAGCAAGGCAAAGAAGATCATTTTATGTTGACACAGGGCACAATTCTCTTAAGTCAATAAAACTTCCAAGAGTCTTTATGTGCAAAATGCATTGTATCTCAAGATATAAATATTTAAAGCAAACACTCTTGGAAAAACCAAAAGGAAGGAACAGACACAAAACAGTAGAGGGAGATTTTCACATAACTCTCTCTAACAGATCAAATAGACCAAAACTCCCATGAATACAGAGGATCAATTTAATGGATGTATATAACAAAAATTTTATTTTTCAAACAAAGGCTATATCTCCTTTTCTATTACCTACGGATGATTTATAGAAGTTTTACCTAGAGAAACTCTTTATAAATATCCCAAAGCAAAAACAATATGGAGCATACCTTTGACTACACTGCAATAAAATTAGAAGTTAATAGCACATGGTTACCAAAAAATACAACAATAAGGAAATTTTTTAAAAGTTTCAAAAGAAAAGTAAACAACAGATGTTAGAGGCTAATGGCAAAGATACTGCAAATGGAAGTGACGGAGGACACCAAAGGTATATCAGAAGAAAATTCATAGCCTGAAATGCTTTTCTTATTAAACAAGAAAGAATGAAAATTAATAAACAATCTAAGAATGGGAGATGGAGAAAGAGCAAAGTAAACATAGGCAAATGAAAAAGCAGATTTAATAAAGGTATGGTAGAAAGTGAAATAAGTCAGACAGAGAAAGACAAATACAGTATGATTTCACTCATATGTGGAATATTAAACAAGCAAAAACTAAAACTTAGATGAAGAAAATGGAATAGTGGTTACACAGGGGAAGGGGAGGGGGCGAAATAGCTAAAAGGGGGTCAACTCTATGGTGACGATAGAAACTAAACTCTCGGTGGTAAGCACGCTGTAGTGTATACAGAAGTTGAAATAGAATGTTGTACACAGGAAACTTATATAGTGTTATAAACCAGTTACCTCAATTAAAAAAGATGAAACCTAGAAAGTCAAAATAAATAAATAAATAAAGATATAGTAGAAATTAATACATTAGAAAATCAGAAAAATGGTGAACCACAGAGGTAGTTTTTTAAGAGAAAAATAAAATGGACAAGCTCTGCAAAGCTAATAAAGGAGAGAGAAGTCCTAGACACATAACATGAGGAATGAGAAAGTGGATAATGTAAAATACAGAGATATTTTTGAAAGCATTTGTTACCGACCAGGGTTCTTGGCCTTCCCCAATCAATGAAAATTGACTAGAGGCCATAGAAGGAATTCAGGCAAGGCTTTACTGGGGCCCCTGTTGCAGCAGCCGGAAGCGAGAACAAACCACAGGTTCCTTTGTTTGCTTGCTCCCTGAGGGGGCGGTGAGCTTGTTCCTTATATGGGGCGAGGACAGGGGTGTGTCCAGGGGTCTCGCCGGAGGGGTGGCTGGGGTGGCTTAGGTACTTTGCCCACCCCTTAGGTGGTGGGGTTTTCTTTATTTTTTTTTATTATTTTTTAAATTTATTTATTTATTATTGAGGTATAGTTGTTTTACAACATTGTGTTAGTTTCTACTGTACAGCAAAGTGGAGTTCCCTGTGCTATACAGCAGGTTCTCATTATTTATCTATTTTATACATATTAGTGTGCAGAGGGCATGAGCACTACCCTGCTTTTGCTCCAGGCTCTTCAAAAGTGGCAGTTGGGTTTTTTGGTCTCTTTGTATCTTTTGTCCAGAATTTGTCCCAACTGCGCATGCACACAGTTATTTTTAGTCCCAGACAGTTTCTTTGTATTTTGCTGCTGGAGGAGAGGTGTGCCCAGGTGCAAGCATTGCAGCACTGCAGCAAAGGGGCCCAGGTCCCAGCCTGTCTCACTTTGAGTAACTGTATATAACACTTTATTAATGAATGTGAAAATGTCGAAGTTCATATGTCAAAATACCAAAGTTGACTTGCAGGGTAGCACACTTGAAGGAACAAAATCTATCTAGGATTTACTAGTAAATTTTATTAACTATCAAGAACCAGCTAATTCATGTGATGAACAAATTGATGGAAGCTTAACAATAGATGGATGGAAGGGGGCTGAATGTATGACTGGATAGATGGAGAAATAGATGGTTGCTTTGGGGCCTGGATATGCAGAATTGGGGATTGGGAGGGGGGTTGAGAATGAGCAGGGAAGAAGGGAGTTTTAAGACTGGTTGGAGCTGACGCTTGACCTCCAGCCAAAATGACTTTGGTCCACAACCACCTGGGCTCACAGGAGTCCCTTCTGAAAACCTCAGGTTCGTCTTTTCTGAAGCTAACAGCCCCAGCACACAGGACTAGAGATCCAGCATTCACAGGCTAATCCAGACAGATCAATTAAGACAGCAGAACCAGAGAGGCTGACAATGCCCCAGCCCTCCTAGGGACCTGCTCTTCTCTCCCCAACCCTCTCATCCCTCCCCAGGAGCCCGCAGGTGCAGTCTCTCCAGGGGGCGGTGAGAGCCATGAATAGTAAGGGTTTTAGCTCAAGCACACAGAGGCGTTTAGCTGCCCAAACCTAATCCCCCAATAATCGGATTATGTAAATTCCTACTTCAACCCCCTTCCCCTGCAAGACCTCGCCCCTAAACTCTCCACACTGGGAGACAGGATGGGAGAGGGCCCATCATGCTGAAGCATCACTGCCAGTGGAGTGCTGCACCAAGACGGCTTCCCCCATTTCAGAAATTATAAAACCAACAGTAACATGGAAGAAACTTCAGAGGAGAAAACAAATGTCGTGCTGCACCAAGACGGCTTCCCCCATTTCAGAAATTATAAAACCAACAGTAACATGGAAGGAACTTCAGAGGAGAAAACAAATGTCAACCCCGGTTGCACTGTGCCAACACATCTGTGCTCCCTTCTCCACAGTCCTCATCTTTCCCCTCGTCCTGTCTCTCAGTCCTCGTCCGCTTGTACACAGGTCCTATTTTACACTTACTGTTGCTTAACTTAGCCTCACACATTTCCAGTCTTGCTTCCTAGTTGCTACACTTCTTTTTTACAACTGTAGAACGTGCCATTAAGAATATATTACCTCGCAGGCTTTTGGCCGAGAGGAAGGGTAATGTAGGTTCTTGGTTTAAATTCCAACATGCCCTCTATCAGGATTGAGGTACAACAGGTCGGGTGGGAGACCTGGGCACCATGAGGCACCATGAGGCAGCAGTTCCCCTCAGTGGCACACAGAGACAGACGGCAGAAAGGACAAATCAGGGCTGCTCACTGCAAATATTAGAGTATGTTCCCAAAGGCCCCTTTTGTGCCTATGCATAATTGACCCATTCATTCTCTCCAACCCGCCCTCTAATCCATCCGCTGACTGCCACCAGAATGAGGCTTGTAACTGTAAATCAAAACACATCACTCCCATGTTCAAGGCACACAGTTGCCTTCATATGGACTGCCCTCTCCTCCACTCATACGTGTGTAGTTCCTATCCAGCATTTCCCACTTTTGCACCCAGGTGATCGGGGACCCTGCCTTGGACTCTGTGCTTTAGATGGACCTGCTCTGGTCCTCCTCCAATGCCCACCAGGCGCCCATTTCCCACATTCTAGACCACACCCAGGGTATCAGGGACCCCTGAATTTATACCACACTCTGTATATCCAGAACCCCTGCATTTCTGCTCAAATGGCCCTGAGTCTATTTTCAGAACCTTCACAGGGCTCTTCCTTAGGTCCGTGTGGGCTGGGATTCCACGTCATATACACAAGACCCTTCACAGAGAAGGGGGTGGGAAAAGAATGGGAATGTGGATGGGTCAGGAGTCTCCATTTGTACCCTTGTCCTGAGCCCCACATATGTCAGAGGCAGCCCTGCCTCAAGGCCTAGTTTAAATGGCATCCCTCCCACAAGCAATTGCTGATCCTCCAGCTAGAATCTTTGCCTCCTTAACTCCAATTTCATACTCTCTGGCACTCAGGACTGTCTTGTATTTAGTCATTTTTGTCATGTCCTCTTCCTCCCAAAGACTGTGAACTCCTTAAAGGCAGATACAGAATTTTCTTCACTTTCCTCCTGCCCTCTGAGAACTAGCAGTTTATGCAACAACTTTTTTATTTATAATAAGAACTGTATGCATTTATTTTGAGGAGGGGGACAGACAACCCCCAAATCTCAGTGGCTTACAACAGCAAAGATTTATTCCTCACTCCTGTGATGTGAAGGCTGTGGTTGCCTATGGGTTTGCTTTATGGCTTCCAGGCTGAGAAAGCAACCCCAGACATTACTTTCTCATGTCTAAGCCCAACCAGCAATCACTCTTTTTTTTTAAACATCTTTATTAGAGTATAATTGCTTTACAATGTTGTATTAGTTTCTGCTGTATAACAAAGTGAATCAGCTCTATGTATACATATATCCCCATATCCCCTCCCTCTTGCATCTCCCTCCCTCCCACCCTCCCTATCCCACCCCTCTAGGTGGCCACAAAGCACCGAGCTGATCTCCCTGTGCTATGCGGCTGCGGCTGCTTCCCAATAGCTATCTATTTTACATTTGGCTGTTAGAGCTTCTGTTCTGTCACCACCATGTCAAGTTTGCTCACATTCCATTGGCTGATGCAAGTCACATGGCCAAGCCTGGAAGGGAGTGAGGAATTGCTCTCCGTTCACCTACATGGAGGCATTGCCAGTCACATGACAATGGGAGGGGTTATATAATCCTCTCACAAGGAAGGGAGCCAGTAGTTGTAACAATAATACAATTTACCACAGTAAAATTTATAGTAGTCTGACTGTGTACTAGGTACAGTGCTAAATTTTACAGATGAGGAAATTGAGGTAGGGAGAATTACATGATTTACCTAGGGTCACATAACTGGGTACATCAGGGATTTCAACCTGGGTAATGCAAATCCAGAGTCCTTTGCTCTTATCCACTAAGCTTTAATGCATTTGTGAATTTATTGTGCCAAATCCTATGCTGGTACCTTCAGAGAGTGTGATGCCTAGAATTTTGTTACTTACCCATTCATTTATCAACCAACATTTGAAGAATGCCTGTTCACTGGGTTTGAGGAGGAGACAGATGAGATAAATGGGTAAAATATTACTAAATGGGGGTGAGTGCTAAGGAGAAGAATAAAGCAGGGCAGGAGGATGGAGCGTCCTGTGTATGTGAACGTGCAATTTTAGATACTGTGGTCAGAGAATCCTCATGGAGAAGGTGACATTTGAGCAAAGACCTGAAGAATGTCAGCTCCTTGAGGGCAGAATTTGTGTCTGTTTTGTTTGAAGTTGTATCCCCAGTGCCTGTAACAGGCACTGGCCCATAGCAGACACTCAATAATAATTTCTGAATGAATGAAAGGAGGTGAGGGAAGGAATTATTTGGATAACTTGAGGGGGAAGAGTGTTTCAGGCCGTAGAAACAGACAGTGCAAAGGCCCTGAGGCAGGAGGGTGCCTGGAGTGTTCCAGAGCTGAGTACACCCCAAGGAGAGAAGGAACACACGGGGTCTGGTAAAATCTGGGAGCCATTGTTAAGACTTCAGCTTAACTCTGAGTGAAATGGGGAGCCAGGGGAAGGCTTTGAGTGAGAAGTGACAGGAACCTGACTTGGGTTTTCATAGGATCATTCTGGGTGATGTTGGAGAATGGACGGAAAGAGGAAAGTACAGAATCAGGAAGACCAATGAGGAGGCCCTGAAATACCAAGTCCCCGGGGCACTCTGGAAGCTGGGATGAATAAATCTGGGGATCTGTCCGGTGCAGTGATTGTTAAATTTCTTTGTGCATCTTCATCTGCTGGGATACTTAGTAAAAACGCAGATTTCGGACCCCATCCCCAGAAAACCTGATCTGGTGGTCTGGGTTGTGGATATTGAGATCTGCCTCCCCTCACCCATGATTCTGAAGCAAGTGGTTCTTGAACTACAGTTGGAGACTTACTGGGCCTTAAATGATTGACATCTGATGAGTTAACCACGTGGCATGGACTTTCCGAGGTTTGTAGACGTGGAAGAGGGTGGGTACGTCACACGCCCGGCTTCGCCGTGGCCGGGTAGGTGGCACGACCCCTCCCGTCCCCAAGCCTTAGGCAAAGCAGGGTTCTCCTTCCGCCTCTGCTCCGTTTCTGGAACACAGGGAGGCTGGTCCTGGGAAGCGGGCGCGCCGTGGGGGGAGGGGGGAGGGAGGGACCTGCGGAGTCCGGGTCAGAAAGGGGCCCCCTGGGTCCCCGAGACAAAGGGCGGTGTCCTATAAAGGCGGTAGCGGAGGCGCGGCGCCCAGGCGAGGGCGACAGCTACGGCGCGCGCGGGCTCCTCGATCTTGGAGAGGAGGTGCGTGGACTCCGAGAGGGACGTGGGCACTGCCGGGGCTGGTGGGCCAGCGGGTCTCCGGCGCAGCTCCCCGAGTCCGAGCCGCACTCGCTGCGGAGGGCAGGGGTGTGGAGTTGACTTGGTGGCAGCCACCAAGGCGACTCGGTGAGAGAACCTGGGGGCTTTTCGCGGAGCAGGGGCGGTGGTGCGGCTCCGGGGGAGCCTGGCGGGTCCTCTAGCGCGTGTTGGCGGGGCTGCTGCGCCTTGGTGTCCGATGCCCGGGCACCCCTTGATGTGTCTCCGAGGGCCGCTTAGGCAGCTTCTGCGTCGGGATGAGCGACTCCTGGACACCTGGCAGGTGCGAAACTTTAGCCGAGATGCTTTCCCGGACGCCTGAACTTCATCGCAAGGCAGGCGCTGCCGGCGAAGGGGAGCAAAAGTTATACAAAGAAAAAGGGAAAAGCCGGGAATGAAGCGGTCAAGGGCAGCAGGTTGGGCTGGGTGGGCGGCGAGGCGCGGGTGTTGAGTGCGCTTTGGAACAGGTGGCGCTCCCAGTGCGCCGGGAGCGCACCCAAAGACCCGCATTCATAGCAAATGTACTTATTTAGAAGAGTTGTCTACTGAGAAAAGTAATTGCATAATAGTATGTATTCTGATTTTTAAAGGATACATATATTTTATATAAAATATATATGTGTGTGTGTGTATATATATATATATATATATACACACACACATATATTATATATACACACACCAAACTGGCTACTGCTGGGGAATGAGTTTGAATAGGTAGATGGATAAGGATGGTCTTTTATTTTTTGCTTTATCACTTGTGTACTGCTTGAATTTTTTTTTCTAAAGTTATCATGTGTTATTTCTATAGTAACTTCAAAAGGCAAAGCTGTGCCTAGTGTTGGAGGTTAGGCACCTTCCCCTAACGAACTTGTATAAACCACACTTCACTGCCCTCTTTCTGGACAGTGTTTCCGCTTACTTTTAAAAGAAAGATGAAAGAGACAAATACACATTACCAAAGGCCAGAAAGAGAAATTTAAAGTTTTATGAAAAAAGAGCAGTGTGAGTCTGAATGCCTGGGACAGGCCACCATAGAAATGTTAGCTGTACTTCTGTGCTGCAACCTTTCTAGCTGACCTGGGCTCTGTGTCCAGGAAACACCCACACGAAAAAGCAGCACCTTTTCTGGGGGCATAATTGTTCTTTTCTCCAGTAACCTGTTACCTTCTGTGGTGACAGTATAAGTAGAAGTTTGTGCACACCTATATTCCTATTCAGTTTACCGTGACATTCCTCCTGTCCACGCATTCTTAGTCTGGGGCCCATGACACACACCCACTCGGGTGTATGGATAGAATTCAGGCGTTCTATATATTTAGGTGGGAAAAAATTACATCTTTATGTCTACTGACCTTTAGTTTAAATTTAGCATTTCCTTTATTTATGAATGTGAGTAAAAACTACTTTGGCACTAGTCGTGCTGATGACTTTGTCACCAATAAAAATCATACTTTCAACTCATGTTGCAGATCTTCTGAAAAAATCATTTAAGTATCACTACTTAGAAATGATGGTAACAAATCTGTTTAATGTGTTAAGAGTGAAGCACAGGTATTACTGTCTTGCTTTTTAGAATTATTTTAATACCTATGAAGTATAATTGGTTATTTTATGTGTCTATTTTAATTCATACATTTAAAACTCTTATTCTGAGAAGGGAACCAAAGGCTTTTTCCTTCATGTATTTGAAATCATTGTTCTGAGATGAAATCCGTCCCTAGGCTTCCCCAGACTGCCAAAAAGGTCCATGGCACAAAAAAGGTTATGGACCCTGACTCAGCAGGAGTCAGTGGTGACATAGATGCATAAATACTCAGGCTTGGGACACAGGCTCTGCCACACAGGGATGTGTGACTTGGGACAAAAAAACTTCACGCCTGTTTCAACATCTGTCAGATGTTCTCTGATTCTGTGGCATCTGGGGTACTTCTTCAGTTCTTAAATTACTCTGAATCAAGATTAGCAGCCATCACTCCTTGCAACAGGAAAAACACTAAATGCCACTTTCCTTTGATTTATTAAGTCCTTAGCAATTTTCCAGTGACCTCTATGAGTTTTTCCAGCTTGTTAAATCTCTGATTTCTATTTCCCCCTGTGGAGAAGGAGAGTAACACACTTGAGGATAAGTCAACAAGTAATTATTAAGCATGTCCTAGGATGGCAAGGCTACGTTTCAGAAGCCTTCTCGTCTCCCCATTTCCTCTGTCTGCTTCTCACAATAGGATGGAGCCCTCTCAGAAGAGAACACCAGTTAGTTTATCCTGCCTAATCTTTTCTTCCCAGCTTGAAAAAGACCCCCCATGGGACTAGTGAATGAGCTAAAGCCTCTTTTGACAAGAGAAGCTTAAAAGTGACTTTGCTTCCACAGTCCTGGCTGCAAAGCAACCAGCCTTGGTGTGAGCAAAACTGAATAGTTTTTTAAATCCCCTTGATTTAGGTTCAAACCTTCGTATTTTAGGTATAGTTGGATACAGGTCTGACAAAGCTCATATTTTCATTGTAGATCCAAAGGCTAGGTTATTTAGAAATAACTTAGGTAGATAAAAGGCAAGGGCAGGGCATTGTGGCATTTCAGCATAGAAAGAGGCCTTGGGGATCACTCCGTTCAGTTTGAAAGCCCCCTAGAATGCCTGAGTTCGGTGCTGTTTCTCTGCTCCTAGAGCCCCTGTGCTTCCCTCTCTGTGTCACAGGGCAGTGGGCTCCTCAGTGTCCAGCAGTGAGCACAGTGTCTGGCACATAGAGTCAGTAAGTGTTGATAGTAAAGCTTAGAGTGCATGTGACTGTCTTGGATCATGGGTCCAACTAGGAGTGTCTCCACAGAGAGAGGAAATAGACTTAAGTGGCTGATGGAGGGAGCCTGAGGCCAGCCGGTGAACTTGAGCCGCTATGATTCTGCTCACCACTGGCTTCTCAGCACAGCACTGGCCTCTCCAACCCAGGCAGAAGCAGGAAAGGCATCAAGGACCTGCATGGGGAAATGTCCTGGGGGGCATATATCCTTGTAGCTTATTTTATACATAATAGTTTGTACCTCTTAATCCCTTAGATACTGCTTCCTTCTCAAACATAGTTTTGCTAGGTCTCAGAACTCCTGTTTGGAGAGTAGAGCAGTGTTCTCAGCATTGGGTACACGCGGAGATCACACAGGGGTGCGCTGCTTGGATCTCACTTCAAGAAAAAACTTGCAGTTCAGCTGCAGGGAGTGCAGTTAGCTGACAGCCTTCAGTGGCAGTGCCCTCAGGAGGGGGCCTCCGTTCTTCCGGCAGCCCCCAGCCTATGAGTGAGCGTGGCAGCGCTGCCAGGATCTGGTGATTTCTGCCCAGTGGGGTCTCCTCTACAGTCACTCTTTGCCCTAGAGCTCCCTGTTGGGTTGACTGCCATTTTAACAGGTCTGCATCACAGCCTACCCTTTTGTACCATATGTGCCAGTTTTTAACCCTCCAACTCCTTCCTGCAACGTGGGCTGTTAACACAAACAACAGGTGTGGAAGGAAACTGGCACTTTGAGCGGCACCTACCAAGTGCCTGACATTCTACATGGCGCTTTGTATAACTTTTCTCAGATATTCGGGATGTTTACCTACAAACTCATATCCTCAGGAAAGCCCAAATAAAACTAGGAGATTGGGATTGACATATATCCACTAATATGTATAAAATAGATAACTAATAAGAACCTGCTGTATAAAAACATACATAAAATAAAATTCAAAAAAAGAAATAGAAAAAAGGTAGAACTTAGGGAAAAGTTCAATGGCATTGACCCAATCATTTTGGTCTTGACATGGTTCTTTTACACCTTTCTCTAGTCAGCAAGTGTAGCTCTGGACTTGGCCCTTGGTGTGTGGGACCTTCTGCTGTGATTTTTAAGTGTTTATGTATGTGCTGCCTCCTCCACCAGACCATCCAATAAGCTCCTTGAACACCAGTACCCAGTCCTACCATGTCCACAAACCCATGGAACAGAACAGGTCTACAGGAAGGGTTAAAATAAAGCAACAAAGGCAGCAAGAGCCAAGAGATTACAGTAGAGGCTTGGTTACAGGAAAACAAGGGGTCACCCCCAGGAATATTCAGTACCTCACAAGTCATTTTTCTTTATAAATATATTTATTATTTTGTTGTATTTATTCCCCAACACTTTTATAGCCATTACTATGTGTCAGGCACTGTTATAGTGATTTACAAATATTAACTTATTTCATTCTCCTAATAGCCTTTGTCTTCCACCAGTGGCTGTGGGCATGGGGGGCTCTGGGATGGCCTGGAAGCCTTTATAGGAATGAAAAGGAGGATTGGATCTGCTCTTTAAAGAATGTGTAGAAATAGGCAAGAAGACAGCAAGGAGGGAATTCAAGGGACAGAAAGATGGCATGTGTGAAGGTGTGGAGTTAGGAATATTTACTACTCTTTGTGGGCACAGGAAGGGGCCCTCTGCCCAGGTTGCTGAGACTGGAGCAGGCGGCAAACTGATAGCCATAAACCGAGAGCACCAAACGTTGGGTGCTGGGCTTTGGCTCGTTTGCTGATGCGTCATAAAGGTTCCCATTAATGTAGGTTAATCCAAGCCACCTGAACAAAGGGGCCTATGCCTCTAAATGTTAAAAAGGGCACAATTAAGAATTGGCAATATGCGATAATAATCACCTCTCCCAGGGTCGGAAAGGTCATCCAAATTCAACCTTGGAGAGCCTGGATATCTTCCACAGCATCCACGCCAAATCGTCACCCCCCCCCCGCCCCTTTTCTTCTTTTGTCACGCTAAACAACCCCACTTCTGCTCCTCACGCAGCTGGGTTTCAAGGCTCTTCATCATCCTGTTCATCCCCCTCTAAATGTGGTCCAGTTTAGATATTTTAGCTCTTACACAGCGGGCCCAATCCTGCAGATGAGGTCGGCCAGCTAAGAGGAGAGTTGTGCTGTCACCTTCTTCACTCCAAATATTATCTCGTTAATGAAGCCTAGATCTCAGCACCCCCCTTTTTAAAGAATCTATATTCAACTCTCTATTAGCAAATATATGTTTTATTCACACACGTACTCAATCCTACACTGTGCCTGATTCTGAACAATTAGGAAGAGTTGGTTATAACAGTAGTAATAGGGGTATTAAGATAAAACCACATTTTAACTGGAGGCTTCAAAACACCCAGGGAGAGAAACGCTGAAGGAAGGTGTTCTTATCCTGCCCTTTCTTCTGCCATGTTTTCTTCCCTTGTCAAAGGAAGATTCAAAGCACCTGGAAATGAGGCAATGCATTTCCTAAGATCTGAGTGGAGAAGACTAACATCTCAAGTTCCTGGCAGGACATGTGCTACCCAGCAGGCCTCTGACAAGGTATTGGCCCTCAGGGCCCTTTCTTTTTCTCGTCTCAGGAGCTCCAACATGACCAGAAAGATCTTCACAAACACCAGGGAGCGGTGGAGGCAGCAGAACGTCAACAGTGCCTTTGCTAAGCTGAGGAAGCTCATCCCCACTCACCCTCCCGACAAGAAGCTGAGCAAAAACGAAACGCTTCGCCTGGCGATGAGGTACATCAACTTCCTGGTGAAGGTCTTGGGGGAGCAAAGCCTACAGCAAACGGGAGTGGCTGCTCCGGGAAATATTCTGGGCCTCTTCCCCCAAGGACCCCACCTGCCGGACAGGACTCTCCTTGGTGATTACCAGGTTCCATCATCCGGCCCAAGCCACCACATTCCGTAGTGGGGCTCTGGCTGTCGTCACCCCAGGCAGCACTGGTTCAGAAGTAACTAGCTGTCGACAGCCTTTTGCATGTTCCAGAGTCAACCTGATGAATAATTTGTGAGGCATGAATTTAAGCTTCATAGGAGGTGGCTCAGGGTCGGCTTCAGGATGCTGAAAGGGACCATGAGGAACGTGACTTGGGCGTCTGTCACCCCCCACCCCCAGGGCTTCAGTCAGAGGAGCCTGTCTCTGTCTATGTTATAAATCTGGGTTCTGCATAAGATGTTGTTTGAAAAAAAAAAAAAAAAAGACCCTTAGGTTAAAAACTGGTTTGAAAATCACTGTTTTACTCCGTATGTTTTCAGTTATAAGAAAGTTTTCTCAAAATGGATCTCAGATGGTTGAGTAGAAAAGGCTTCCCTCTGAACATATTTTAAAGTTTGTTTTGAAAAATGAGGCATATTTGATCAAGGGTGAACAATGTAAGACAAATGAAAAGATAGCCCTTGCAGAAACCAGCCGGGAGACTTGCAGGAACATCTGTGAAGAAAAGACCCTCCTGACATGTGAGGACCACAGGAAGGCAGCAGATACCTGTGGAAGAGCTCTGCATCCTTTATCTCTATGGACATGTGAGGTGTCACTTGCACAGGGCTGTTTATGTATATGTTATCTCTAAAGCCAAATGGTGGATTATACCTGTGAGAGGAAAGGACCTGATAATTTACGAGAGTTCATAGTTTTCTTATGAAAACCAGCTAGCTAAAATAGGTTTTCTAACCCTTTAGTTTCCCATGTCAGGTATCAAAACTTTTAATTTAGCCTGAGTTTCTGCTGACTTAAGACCTGTAAAATTCAAATATAATGATGAAAATCTAAATATTACCATTTAATAGAGAGCTTAACAAAAGATGTAGAGTAGACAATAGGAATGTTGATACCAGACCTTAATGAATTAATGAACCTGTGATCTGTTTTCCCTGCTGTGGAGCATTAGCTCAGTCTACGCTGGGAGAGGTGGTACCCACAATGAGTGAAACAGCGTGGATCTGGCAGAACTCACCCCCTTGTGCCACCCTGATGATGCTTAGATTCAAAAAGGAATCCCATAGTTGAGCCCAGAATACAAATAATGTCATTTGATTGTCTATGGGACATTTCATTTCCCCAGAGTTCTTGGTGGTGCATTGGTTTTAAAACCGTCTGAACTACAGGCAGGAAATAGATGGATTTGAGATCATGTATACACAGTAGAGGAATTTAAATTTTCTGCCACTCTAGAAAGAAGGTATTTGATTTATGAAAGGCTGAAATGAGCCTCTTTGGTTTGGTGCTTAGAAGAAATCTGGATGAGGCGCCCTCAAAATCTCATTCTCCCAAAATAGCAAGGTCACAATGTAAACTCTACACAGCGTTGACACTTGTAGACAACGCATTTATCAGAAACAATGCATTTTCCGTGTAGATCCTTTCTTTAAACTGCATTCAGTAAATGTCCCCACAGACCCAGAATAGTCCTGGGAAACACATAAGCACAGAGACCAGGGGATTTCCCCTGAATTTGCATTTCTTTCTCATGAGCTTATGTGGACTTACATTTGTCCCCAAACTACCAGGTGATAGTACATCTCAAAGCTTTAATGACAGTTTGTCAATTGAGTAATATTGCTTATTCTCTCATCTGGCATTAACTCAAAGTAACACTTTTGACAGCATTTTTATATTAGCCTCATGTTGCTGAGGAAGGCAGAGAAGACCTCTTTGCCTGAACACGGGATTTTACTGCTCTTCTCAGAATGAGTGCACTTCTCTGCTGCTGGGGCCATGTCTGTAACATGTGCACAGAAGGCCTTTCCACTGAAAAGTAACCGAGTACCGCCAAAAAGTCGTGAGGAGATTGAGTATCGTTAAACTAAATGAGGGAACAGTTATTTAAAGAAACCCTATAGGAAATTCCTACAATAAATGAATAAACATTTAAAATATTACTTAATGTAATTCATCTCTTAAATGATTTCTTTTGCAAGTTGGATTTTGGCCTATCAAGTTGTGTTAGGTTAAAGTGACTGTTAAAAGGAATTGTAGTTATATGGACCAAAACCTTGCCAAGGTATCTGTGAGACTGGAAGCTAATTCTAAAATCACTCCACAGCCTTCCTTGGTGTCCTGTACTTACGGCTTGGTGATTGCAGTAGTAAGAATTTATGGTTCATGGTTCACTGATGGTACATCTCTTTATGGGCCATTTGCACCCAAAAGAAAACTTTAGACAGATTATATCATTTATGCTACTCTGTTACTTGAAAACAAGTGTTTGTTCCGCTATGGGCACCACTGGAAACTTCCGGAAGCCAAGTATAAACAGGCCCATTTATTTATACAGATCATTAGATTGGCGAATTCTACTCCTCCTTTTACAGAGGAGAAAACAGTCCAGAGGGTTTTGAAGTAACTTTCCAGAGGTCACATGGACAGTTAGTGCCGCCCAGGACATAGTGTGAGATCTTCTGAGCCAGCACGTCCAGCCTGTCTACAGCCCTGTACAGCCACTAAGGATTTTAGGATTGAAAATGGCCAAGCACCTCATTATTAGACTCATCTCTTTTCAATAGTGTTCAGTGATCTTCATATGCCTTTTAATTGAATTATTGTGCTTTGTAGAATGTGATTAGAGGTACCAACCAAAGATTTTATTTGGTGATGTGTTTTGTGAGTTTGTAATCATTGATTCTAAATTGCTATTTAACTATTAACTTATTGAAAATAAATTATTTAAGAAAAGAAATTGTTTTTTTTTTTTTAGAAAGTATTTCACAAATTTACTAAGCACATCCACCCATTCTGTCCATCCTTTGAACCCCACTCCCCCTGTTATCTTGAGTCTAAAAAAAAAATCTAGGGCTTCCCTGGTGGTGCAGTGGTTAAGAATCTGCCTGCCAATGCAAGGGACACGGGTTCGAGCCCTGGCCCGGGAAGATCCCACGTGCTGCGGAGCAACTAAGCCTGTGCACCACAACTACTGAGCCTGAGCTCTAGAGCCCACAAGCCACAATTACTGAGTCCACGTGCCACAACTACTGAAGCCTGTGCACCGCAACAAGAGAAGCCACCACAGTGAGGAGCCTGCACACTGCAACGGAGAGTAGCCCCCACTCACTGCAACTAGAGAAAGCCCACGCACAGCAATGAAGACCCAACACAGCCAAAAATAAATACATTTATTAAAAAAAAATATCTAGCATCCCCTAATTAGTCCCTCCCTTCACTTCATTTTTCACACAGCTTCCTAACTGTCCTTCTCAAATCACAGCTATGGTCAGGTCGTCCCCTGCTATCAAACCTTTAGTGTCTTGTCCACCAGACTGAGACAGATGCCATACCCCAGCAAACCAAGCCCTCTGCAGCCTGGCTCAATGTACTATTCCCTTTACTTTCCACAATTGCCTAAGTATTTTATACCTGCTAATGAAACCACTTCACTTGGTGGTCCAACAGGCCACACTCTAATACCTCTGACTTTCCTCTTGTGAGTCCATCTGCTTGCACTAAATTCCACTTGCTAAAATCCTTCATGACTGATCTTAAATACCACTCCTTCAGGAAGCTTGACTCATCTTAAACACCACCTTACATGAAGTCCTCCTAGATTTCCACCACTCAGTCTAATTTCTCCTTTTGTAGAATCCTCTTATATGCTTCAAGACCCTTACTTCCTCTCCCCTGTGTTATATACATCTTGTGCATATTCTGTCCCCAGCAACAAGTTAAGATCTCCTTGAGGGCACTGACAGTTTATAACATTGAGTCTTCACAACAGCCTTGCCAGTGACCTCACTTTTAAAATGAGAAAACTATACCGAGACTAGCTCCATTAAGAATACTCCTCTAGCCTCCCCTGAAAGACGACACTGAAATGCAACTTGAACAGGCTGAATTTTCGTGAGAAATCCCAAGTCTAAAGCTCTTCTTTTTTTTTTTTTTAATTTTTATTGGAGTATAGTTGATTTACAATGTTGTGTTAGTTTCAGGTGTACAGCAAAGTGAATCAGTTATACATATACATATATCCACTCTTTTTTAGATTCTTTTCCCATCTGGGCCATTACAGAGCATTGAGTAGAGTTTCCTGTGCTATACAGTAGGTCCTCATCAGTTATTTATTTTATATATAGTAGTGTGTATGTGTCTATCCCTAAAGCTCTTCTTAAAAGTTTGTTTCTCAAAATATCCATTCACCAAGTCTCTTGCAGCACCTGCCTGATGAGGTTTCACCAGCTAAGAATGGCTTGAGATGACCCAAATATGTATAAGTTACGCACAACAGGCTTTGTCCTTAAAAGGCCAAAGGATGAAAGGGGTCAGGAGAATGGACAGCTTAACTGCTGACCTGCAGGCCAAAGGTTAGCTAAAAGTCATATCCTTAAATAAAAAGGTCAAAGATAAGGAGGGAATCTAAAAGCTTAATGGCAATGCAAAGTGGGGGATTTAAAGTGGCAGGTGTTAGGAAGGAATGCCAAGGGGAGAGTGTGGTTCAGGATTATAAGAAGCCAGGGCATGGGCTCCTAAACACACCCTCCCTTCTATGACTATTGGAGTTTACTATAAACAGGGAAATTTCTGTTCTATTTTCTCTTATTGCTAATGACCTATCATTAGCATTAAAAATCACTAGGTTTAAAAGATTTTTAATCTAGATTTTAAAAAGCACTAGATTTTTACATAAACCTTAGTTAGGTTTGTAATCTACCAAATAATGTTTACTCTAAGAATTTAATTTCCAGAGCTCAAGGGGGTAGTCGAATGAGGCAAGCTGTAGACTTGCCTTTTCTGGATAATTTTAAAAATCAGGGTTATCCAATATGTTCATACACTTGGACCTTAGTAACTCTTCTTCGAGGAAGCTATCATAAAGAAATAATCAGAATTATGGTCAAAGGATTATATATATGGGTATCTATTTCAGAATTGTTTACAATACAATGTAAGTAAAACTAAAGTAAATTTATGGTAATAAAAGTCAGAGCCAAGATTTGCTGAGTGCTTACGATATGCCAGGCACTGTGACAAGAGCTTCCTGCATATCAGCTCACCTAATCTTCATAACAATATTATATTGCTAATATAATATCAATTATATGTATTGTTCTCACTTCACAGATGATGAAACTGAAATTTAGGAGATTTTTTTTTAATGGGTGAATTAAAAAAATTGTTTTTAAATTTTATATTGGAGTATATTTGATTAATAATGTTCTGTTAGTTTCAGGTGTACAGCAAAGTGATTCAGTTATACATGGACATGTATCTATTCTTTTTCAAATTCTTCTCCCATTTAGGTTATTACAGAGTACTGAGTAGAGTTTCCTGTGCTATACAGTAGGTCCTTGTTGGTTATCTATTTTAAATATAGCAGTGTGTACATGTCAATCCCAAACTCCCAATCCATCCCTTCTCGCTCCCCACTTCCCCCTGGTAACCATAAGTTCATTCTCCAAGTCTGTGAATCTGTTTCTGTTTTGTAAATAAGTTCATTTGTATCATTTTTTTAAGATTCCACATATAAGCAATATCATATGATATTTGTCTTTGTCTGGCTTACTTCACTTAATATGATCATCTCTATGTCCATCCATGTTGCTGCAAATGGCATTGTTTTATTCTTTTTAATGGCTGAGGATTATTCCATTGTATATATGTACCACATCTCCTTTATCCATTTATCTGTTGATGGACATTTAGGTTGCTTCCATGTCTTGGTTATTGTAAACAGTGCTGCAGTGAACATTGGGGTGCATGTATCCTCTCAAACTGTGTTTTTCTCAGAATATATGCCCAGGAGTGGGATTGTTGGATCATATGGTAGCTCTATTTTTAGTTTCTTAAGGAACCTCCATGCTGTTCTCCATAGTGGCTATACCAATTTACATTTCCATCAACAGGGTAGGAGTGTTCCCTTTTCTCCACACCCTCTCCAGCACTTATTTTTTTGTAGATTTTTTGATGGTGGCCATTCTGACTGGTGTGAGGTGATATCTCATTGCAATTTTGATTTGCATTTCTCTAATAATTAACAATGTGGAGCATTTTTTCATGTGCCTGTTGGCCATCTGTATGCCTTCTTTGGAGAAATGTCTATTTAAGTCTTCTGCTCATTTTTTGATTGGGTTGTTTGTTTTTTTGATTTTGAGCTACATGAGCTGTTTGTAAATTTTGGAGATTAATCTCTTGTCGGTCACATTGTTTGCAAATATTTTGTCCCATACTGTGGGTTGTCATTTTGTTTTGTTTATGGTTTCCTTTGCTGTGCTTTTGAGTTTAATTAGTTGCCATTTGTTTACTTTTGTTTTTATTTCCATTACTCTAGGAGATGGCTCGGAAAAGATATTGCTGAGATTTATGTCAAAGAGTGTTCTGCCTATGTTTTCCTCTAAGAGTTTTATAGTATCTGGTCTTACATTTAGGTCTTTAACCTATTTTGAGTTTATTTTTGTGTATAGTGTTAAAGAATGTTCTAATTTCATTTGTTTTACATGTAGCTGTCCAGTTTTCCCAGCAGCATTTATTGAAGAGACTGTCTTTGTCTTTTCTCCATTGTATAATCTTGCCTTCTTTGTAGTAGATTAATTGACCATAGGCACATGTCTGGGCTTTCTATCCTGTTCCATTGATCTATATTTCTGTTTTTGTGCCAGTACCACACTGTTTTGATTACTGTAGCTTTGTAGTATAGTCTGAAGTCAGGGAGCCTGATTCCTACAGCTATGTTTTTCTTTCTCAAGATTGCTTTAGCTATTCAGGGTCTTTTGTGTCTCCATATAAATTTTAAGATTTTTTTGTTCTGGTTCTGTGAAAAATACCATTGGTAGTTTGACAGGGATTGCATTGAATCTGTAGACTGCCTTGGGTAGTATAGTCATTTTGACAATATTGAGTCTCCCAATCCAAGAACATGGTATATCTTTCCATCTGTTTGTGTAATCTTCGATTTCTTTCATCAGCATCTTATGGTTTTTGTAGTACAGGTCTTTTGTCTCCTTAGGTAGGTTTATTCCTAGGTATTTTATTCTCTTTGATGCGATGGTAAATGGGATTGTTTCTTTAATTTCTCTTTAGGAGATTATTTAACTTGCCCAAGTTTCCACTGTTGGAGCCAGAATTCAACCCTTGTCATTTTTACTCAAAATCACTGCTTTACACAGACATTTTTTTTTTTCCATCAGAGTTCTTGATTCTTTTTGAGCCTAACTACCTTAATAGACCCTCACAGACCAGGCATATTATCCAATAACATTATTGGGTAAACAAACACAACTCCAAAAAAACCAAGCTTCCTGTTCAGAAGCACCAGGCTGGGGGTAATACAATAAGTCCCCGGCAGGTAGACTGTTCTATAGAGGCAGGATTGAATGTGAGCCCACAGTGCAACTGGACTGTGCCACAGTCTGGACTTGATGGGGTGCCAACATGAGCTGGCTTCATTTTTTCTCAGTCACTGTGGCAAACTAAAGAATGTTGCTCACCATCTGGTTCTACAAGAATGAAGTCACTAGCCACGGCAGTCACTGACCTTTAATACAGCCTGAAAGGAGTTCAACATGGAGATCAGGAATGAGGCACTCTGTGCTTTGGTAAGAACTGGGAGAACAGGCCTTCAGATAGTTCGATATTTGCAGGAGAAAATTTTATGGACCCAATTTCTTTCATTTTCTTTTACCTAGAAAAGCACTAAAATCATTAATGGAGACATATGCTTAGCCCAGCAGCAACCTTCTACTGAGATGTGTGCCTGATTGCACATACCCGCTTCACCAAAATCACATATATATTGACCTCCCCCGACCCTTCTCTTTGGAGAAGTCCCTCAGAGCTATCTGAGAGGCTGTTTCCGGGCTATAGTCTTCATTAAGCTGCCCAATAAAACTGAAGTCACAGCTCTCACAGTGTGCATTTTTTGGTTTTTTTTTCAGCTGACACTGCCTTCAACCATGCTCTGCCTGATCTTCCTTTTCCATGCTATAATGGCGTTTGGGCAGAGCCCATGCCTTTCCAGTCTTTCAGGAATAAAAAGACCAGTTCAGGCCAATTCAAAAGCCCATCTCATCTCCTTCCCACCTCCACCATATATTGTAAAATGCTTGGGTGTAAAAATTAGTTTTTAGAAGACAGTCACCTATATACTTGCAAAGAGAACTTTCTAAGCAAAAGGTTAAAAATACACATCTTCTTTCTTTTCCTAAGCACTTTGATTTAAAGAATAAATGTGTAAGTGTTACATGGTCAGATAAAATGTTTAAGTGAATGTGCTAAATGTGTATAAATGTTAAAAGCTATACATTTTATCATTTGTGGTTATAAGTATACTAAATTTAAATGGACTCAATTCAGCTGCCATGCTTTTATAAATTGATAAAGTATTCTAAAATCTATAGTTTTTGTATTCCAGAAGTAATGCTTTTAAAGATATGATTGATGTAATGGGGGGATATGGTAATATGCTCAGAAAATTGTTATCAAAAAGTTATTTTCCAAAGCTATTTTTAATGAAAAAAATGGAGAGTGGAAGTGGGGTTAGTAACAGTAGTATTTATTCTTTTAAAAATATTTTTGAGCTCTGCAAAAGACAGTGTCAAGAGAAGAAGAAAGCAAGCCACAGGCTGGGAGAACATATTTGCAAAAGACACATCTGATATAGGACTGTTATCCAAAATATACAAAGAACTCTTAACACGCAACAAGAAGAAAACAAACAACCTGATTAAAAAATGGGCCAAAGACTTTAACAGATACCTCACCAAAGAAGATATGCAGATGGAAAATACACCTATGAAAAGATGCTCCGCATCATATGGCATCAGGGAAATGGAACTTGAAACAATGAAATACCACAACACACCTATTAGAATGGCTGATATCTGGAACACTGACAACACTAAATGCTGGAGAGGAAGGGGAGCAACAAGAACTCTCATCTGTTGCTGATGGAAGTGCAAAGTGGTGCAGCCACTTTGGAAGGCAGTTTGGCAGCGTCTAACAAAACTAGATATATTCTTCCATATGATCCAGCAATTGTGCTTTTTAGCATTTACCCAGAGGAGATGAAAACTTATGTCCACACGAAGACCTTTCCATGGACGTTCACAGCAGCTTTATTAGTAATTGCCAAAATCTGAAAGTAACCAAGATGTCCTTTCAGTAGGTGAATGGGTAAATAAATTGTGGTACATCCGGACTATGGAATATTATTCAGCACTAAAAAGAAATGAGTTATCAAGCCATGAAAAGATATAGAGGAACCTTAAATGCATATTACTAAGTGAAAGAAACCAATCTGAAAAGGCTACATACTGTATGATTCCAACAATATGACATTCTGGAAAAAGGCAAAACTATGGAGACAATAAAAAGATCAGCATTGCCAGGGGTGGGAGGGGGAGGGATGAATAGGCAAGGCACAGAGAACAGTGAAAATACCCTGTGTGATACTATGATGATGGATACATGTCACTATACATTTATAGAAACCCTTAAAATGTACACCATCAAGAGTAAATTCTAATTGTTTTTCAGTGGGTCTTTGTGCAAATATATTCTTATTTCCTCTTGTCTTATATCACCTTGCTTTTTTCTCTTAACACTATATTCCGGAGTTCTTCCCACACCAGAGAACTTTCTCATTCTTTTTAATATCTGAATGTATTATATCATGTAGCTATACCTTAGTTAACCAGTACCTTATGAGGGACACAGGCTTTTCCAGTCTTTTGCCGATACTAACAATCCCATGATGAATAGCCTTCAACATACATGATTTCCCAATTTTGCAGGTATATCTGTAGGATAAATGCATTCTCAGCAGCAATGTATGGGAATTCTTTTTTTTAAAGCAGGTTCTTATTAGTTATCCATTTTATACATATTAGTGTATATATGTCAATCCCAATCTGTATGGGAATTCTTATTTCCCCATGGATTCACCTGCAGAGTATGCTGACAATTGCTGGGATATTTGCCAGTCTGATAGGTGAAAATGCTATTTCAATGTGGTTTTAATTTGCATTTTTCTTTATTTATTTAATGTATTTATTTTTGGCTGCGTTGGGTCTTTGTTGCTGTGCACAGGCTTTCTCTAGCTGCGGTGAGCAGGGGCTACCCTTTGTTGCAGTGCGTGGGATTCTCATTGCAGTGGCTTCTCTTGTTGCAGAGCACGGGCTCTAGGTACACAGACTTCGGTAGCTGTGGCACGTGGGCTCAGTAGTTGTGGCTCATAGGCTATAGAGCGTAGGCTCAGTAGTTGTGGCGCACCGGCTTAGTGGCTCCGCGGCATGTAGGATGTTCCTGGACCAGGTATCAAACCCATATCCCCTGCATTGGCAGGCAGATTCTTAACCACTGTGTCACCAGGGATGTCCCTGTGTTTTTCTTTTATGAGTGAGGCTGACATCACATGTTTATGCGTCATTTGTATTTCTGTTTCTGTGAACTGTCTGTAGATTTTCCTTTTTTCCATTGGGTTGTTAGGCTTTTTTCTTCCCAATTTTCAAAAGTTCTTTTTATATACAGGAGATCAACCTTTTGTCTATGATGTGAATTACAAGTATTTCTCCCAAATTTTTCATTTGTCTTATGACTTTATTTATGGTGCTTATTTGCCATGTAATAAGAATTTTAATTTTATGCTGTGCAGTTTATCAATTTTATGGTTCTGGGTTTTTGAGTCACAGCTAGAAAAGCCTCCTTGACTCTGAGGTTTTATCCTCCTAGGTTCTTTTTAAAATCTTGCCATGAGACCTCATCTCTGAAGTTTCTGGGGTAAGAAATGGGAGGGGTGCTGAATATTCCCTCCTTTTTAATAAGAAGGACTTATTAAGAAGTTTAATATTACATATTTCAAATAAATTCAAATTGGATTTGAATTTATTTGGACTCCTTCACCAAATTCTAAATTTTCCTCTAATAAAGAGAAATTTCAAAAACTCACTCCCTGGAACTCTGACAAGAGGATGGGAGGAACTCAGGGCCCACCAGGTCTGAGACAGATTAGCACCCACTATCCTGACCTGGCAGAGCTAAGAGGACACACACAATCTTGGGCTGGAAGAAAAACATCCAAAAGGCAGGAAGGAAAAAACACATAATAGAAGTTCAGAAGGGCAACTTTCTCAAAAATGGGGGCCCCAGGGCTTCCCTGGTGGCGCAGGGGTTAAGAATCTGCCTGCCAATGCAGGGGACACGGGTTCGAGCCCCGGTCCAGGAAGATCCCACATGCCATGGAGCAACTAAGCCCGTGTGCCACAACTACTGAAGCCTGCGCGCCTAGGGCCTGTGCTTCGCAACAAGAGAAGCCACTGCAATGAGAAGCCCTCGCACTGCAACGAGGAAGCAACATCTCCTGTGACCCCTGGTCTCCCCGGTGTAGCTGGAACCCAGCTCAGATGTGGCCATTCAGAGGGGATGCCTGACAGGCCAGAGTGGTAGAGGCCGAGATGTGTGCTTCCTGGGGCACAGAGCAGGGCAAAACCTCTACTGCCCCCTCCCCCAAAGAAGGACCAGGCAATACATTTTAATGAAAGTTTTTGTTTTTGTTTTTTTTTGCGGTACGCGGGCCTCTCACTGCTGCAGCCTCTCCTGTTGTGGAGCACAGGCTCCGGACGCGCAGGCTCAGCGGCCATGGCTCACGGGCCCAGCCACTCCACGGCAAGTGGGATCCTCCCGGACCGGGGCATGAACCCGTGTCCCCTGCATCGGCAGGCGGACTCTCAACCACTGTGCCACCAGGGAAGCCCTAATGAAAGTTTTTTTGAAATCTATTGAGATTGATATGAGATATATAATATTAATACATTGCCTTGCCTTGCTGGAATAAATCTTTACGTGGTCATGGTATAATTGTATTTTCATATACTGTCAAATTGTGTGCCCCATCTATATCTTGACCGTGATATAAGGCATCTCTGAAAAAGTCAGACTTTTTCAAAAGGAGCCTTTACTAAAACCTAAGTGGGTATGCAGAGCACCTTGTCTAAGGACACCTTGTGCCATTGCCTTTTCTGCCACTCCATCACTCTATGTAAGAGGATGTGTGAAATGCAACTGTTTCAACCCACAGCCCAAGAGAGACAGGGGCTGTCAGAGCTAATCAGTTTCTCAGGCCTTCCTTGATCTGCTTCCCACCCCTTTCTCTGGATATCAGGCCTCCAGATACCCAGATCACACTTAAGGTATTTTGCATGTTCACTTTGGCTTCTGGCAGATAGAAATTCTTTTCTTATCTGCCTTCCTAGACTAAATTTCCTCCCTAAGCTCCAGAGCTTCTGAAAACAGCCTTGCACTGTCTCCTTTGTCCTTCTCTGAGAGGCTGTATGACTCTAGGCTCCAGGAGGAAAGATGCTCCATCACAGGAACTGAGAAGGATGGATGTACTGGTGAAAAGACAGAGGAGATAAAGCAGAGAAAAGACAGCTCTTGGGAATAGAAAACTACACTGTGCTTGGGTATCAGGATACATCTACTTGGACATATAAAGAGAACTGAATACAGCAAGTTGGGGATGGGATGGGAAATATAAACGCCTCAAGGAAGGGTTATTAATATTCACTGAGTGCCTATTACATGCCAGGCATTTTATAAATGCCATCTTTGATACTTCTAATCTTTTAATGGAGGTATTTGCTTTAGTTTACAGTCAGGGCAATTGTGGCTTAGAAGAGTCTAGGAGACCAACCTGAGATTCACGCAGTGAGCAAGCAGCAAGGCTAGGCTCTGAATTCAGCACAGGCCAAATTTCTCTGTGTTCTTCTACCTTGAAGAATAGAAACCTCCCATGAAGGAAATGCTCACTGCATGTAGGCAATGATTGAAATGGATTTTTTCTTTTTCTTTTTCTTTTTTTTTTTTGCGGTACGCGGGCCTCTCACTATTGTGGCCTCTCCCGTTGCGGAGCACAGGCTCCGGTTGCGGAGGCTCAGCGGCCATGGCTCACGGGCCCAGCCACTCCGCGGCATGTGGGATCTTCCCGGACCGGGGCACGAACCCACGTCCCCTGCATCGGCAGGCGGACTCTCAACCACTGCGCCACCAGGGAAGCCCATGGATTTTTTCTTTTAAAGTACAGAGTAATTTGATTGGTGATCTAGGTTTTCTATCCAGAAGAATTCTTTGATAGACCATAAATTATCCGAAGGAAGTGATGGGGGTTCCATCCCTCTCAGCATTTAAATTATGTTGAACAGCACTGCAGAAGACGTATCAATAGAAATGAGCCTTCACTAATTGGCCTTCGATGTTCATCATGTTGTAAGTCAGGCTTAAACAAGGTTTCCTTTTACTTCCATAGAGTCAGACACATTTAGATGTTCTCTGAGCATCGCGTAAACTGGTGCAAATGATGGTTGGTCCCCAGCAAGTACATGGACATCATTTCAGTACTCCTTCATCTATAAGGGTAAAAATATCTTCCAGGTAGAAGGATAGAAGTAATCACTTGCTTGAAACTCAACATTTACCACACACATAGATTAGAGTCCTTCTTAGTTTTCAAAATAATGAAAATGTCAGTTATACCCATCAACTGTCTATAGCAGAGAAAGGTGCACTCAGTCAGAAAATTCCCTGGCTTCCCCTATTTTAACAAGTTGATAGTTGAGTTTTTCTCTTGTGGTTTCTAAGCACACATCACCCACAGGCCTAAAGCAACTACCACCTCCCAATTTTTTGTTTGTTTGTTTGTTTGTTTTCTTTTCTGGAAATAAAGGAAAGAAACAGAAGTCCAATTCAGAAAGTACTGAAATCAGACATCCAGTGAACTTTGTTCCCTACAAGTAAACCCCTTATCAGTCTCTTGCAGAGATTCTAAAACGCTTATCTCAATAGACCTGATTATGGGGCTGACCCACTCGCAATGCTGAGTAGGAATCAAACGGGCTTTCTCTTCTGTCAGCAAGCCCCGCTTTGCGATCCAGATAAATCAATTAATGGATGCAGAGCCGCTGTCTTGCCTTTCTCTTCCCCATGCTTACCTCCCCAAGCTCCCCCGGACTCCTCAGTCCCCTGTTTAATACCATCTAAGAGTCCTTATTTATAAGAGGGCTTGTGCAGGTGCAAGCTTTCAGGCCAGCAGCCCAGGAGCAATTGTCGCCCCTCCCCTTCCAAGCTCCAGGCTCCCCTCTTTGTGAGACACTTTTCTTTTCTCTGCTTTTCAGACCAGAAAAAAAAGCCCGCCCCTCAGCAGCTCATCTAATCGGATTATGCTAATTTGTACTTCATGAACCTAAACAGCATGACTAGATCCACAGAGAGCTAGGGCCAGGAAGAGAGGGACAACAACTTTGTCAGTAAACCTATCCCCCAAAAGTACCAAAAGAAAGTACGTCCTGTGTTCGGCTACACAAAGCTGCTAGTCCGGGAAAGCCCACCAAGCTCTTGACAACTTAGAGTGTCCAGAAGCCGGCTGCGTTCAGAATAAAAAAGGCAGCACAGTGAAGGCACAATAAGGACCACAACGACAAGGCTGTTTTCCCCATTGTAAAGTAGGGTTTCTCTTTGCCCTCCTTCCCAACTTGCTCACATTTACCCTCTTGGCTTCTCAATATATAAGGCTGGAAGCTGAAGCCAGGTGGTACAGTTCAACAAACGTTCATTGGCGCCTACTACCCATTAAGGATGACAGTTGGGGGTACGGGTGGTGCAAAAGTGTCTAAAACTTAATTCTTGCCCTTCAGAATTTGCACTCTGGTAGGGAAAGATATTCTAGGTACAGAAATTAGAAAACACCTCAATGAGGTGATTGCAGTTCCTCTATTTGTTCTCTGCCTCGTGTTTGCTGACTCTGCTAGGGGGCATCTTCCAAAACCTTCCACACATGATTTTTTAAATAATTTATGTTCATATAAAGCTTTATGTTTACTCAGAATATGTAAGGTATAACTTAATCTTCATAATGGACAGTGAGATCAACCAAACTGGTATTTTCAAGCCCATTTTCATGTGTCAAAATTGAGGCTTAAGAAATGTTAAAGGGCTCATCCAAGAAGAATCCTCCAGTTAATGACTGAGCTTCTGATTGCAAATCCAGTGTTCCCTGCCCCCACCCACTGCATGCTGCCTCACATTGAGTGGACAGGACCTTAGGAGGCCAACTTCTCAATTCTGTGAATAAGACTGTACACAAAATGTTAACATTTTACGCTAATAGCTTCAAAAAAGCCTTCATGCAGAACACTCTATGACATAAATCACGGCAAGATCCTTTTTGACCCACCTCCTAGAGAAATGGAAATAAAACCAAAAATAAACAAATGGGACCTAATGAAACTTAAAATCTTCTTCACAACAAAAGAAACCATAAACAAGACGAAAAGACAGCCCTAGGAATGGGAGAAAATATTTGCAAACGAAGCAACTGACAAAGGATTAATCTCCAAAATTTATAAGCAGCTCACGCAGCTCAATATCAAAAAAACAAACAACCCAATCCAAAAATGGGCAGAAGACCTAAATAGACATTTCTCCAAAGAAGATATACAGATTGCCAACAAACACATGAAAGAATGCTCAACATTACTAATCATTAGAGAAATGCAAATCAAAACTACAATGAGGTATCACCTCACACCGCTCAGAATGGCCATCATCAAAAAATCTACAAACAATAAATGCTGGGGAGGGTGTGGAGAAAAGGGAACCCTCTTGCGCTGTTGGTGGGAATGTCAATTGATACAGCCACTATGGAGAACAGTATGGAGGTTCCTTAGAAAACTAAAAATAGAACTACCATATGACCCAGCAATCCCACTACTGGGCATATACCCTGAGAAAACCATAATTCAAAAAGAGTCATCTACCAAAATGTTCATTGCAGCTCTATTTACAATAGCCAGGACATGGAAGCAACCTAAGTGTCCATCAACAGATGAATGGGTAAAGAAGATGTGGCACATATATACAATGGAATATTACTCAGCCATAAAAAGAAATGAAATTGAGTTATTTGTAGTAAGGTGGATGGACCTAGAGTCTGTCATACAGAGTGAAGTAAGTCAGAAAGAGAAAAACAAATACTGTATGCTAACACATATATATGGAATCTAAGGAAAAAATGGTTCTGAAGAACCTACGGGCAGGACAGGAATAAAGACGCAGATGTAGAGAATGGACTTGAGGGCGTGGGGAGAGAGAAGTGTAGGCTGGGACGAAGTGAGAGAGTGGCATGGACATATATACACTACCAAATGTAAAATAGATAGCTAGTGGGAAGCAGCCGCATAGCACAGGGAGATGAGCTGGGTGCTTTGTGACCACCTAGAGTGGTGGGATAGGGAGGGTGGGAGGGAGATGCAAGAGGGAGGAGATACGGGGATAGATGTATATGTATAGCTGATTCACTTTGTTATAAAGCAGAAACTAACACACCATTGTAAAGCAATTATACTCCAAAAAAGATGTTTAAAAAAAAAGGTTTCATGCATTGTGAAATTGGAAAAGCCAATTTGAATTTTCAAATAGGTAAGTGAAATTGTTCTAGAATAATCTAGACAAGTGTTTTCGGTAAACTTCAGCTCATTTTTAGCCCTTAAATTTCCTGCCACTGTTCTTGTATATTTATACCATTCACTTTCCTCCTTTCTTGGTCAAGACATAGACAAATGCTCCCTGAATTGGTCTCTTCCATCCATTCTGGAGTCTGACCCTTTCACTCATCAGGTTCTTGCTGCCCTAGGTGGTTAGCACTCAGCTCTTGTGCTAGTTAGTTCCTAAACTGGTTACACCCTTGCGTGATGAAGCCCCAGCAGTTGCAGATATCTTCCCTGGAGATTGCCACATACCTGTCTCTGTCACAACTTTCTCTTATTCCAAAGCCCTCATTCCCTCTGGGGTCTCACATTGAGTTCCTGTATCTGATCTGAGAAGTGCTTGGGGTTTTGTTTTTATTTTTTTAATCTGTGTCAGGTCATAGTTGCAGCATGTGGGATCTTCCTTGAGGCATGCGGGATCTTTTGTTGTGGCGCATGGGCTTCTCTCTAGTTCTGTGGGTTTTCTCTCTCTAGTTGTGGTGCGGGGACTCCAGAGCATGTGGGCTCTGTAGTTGTGGCGCACGGGCTCCAGGGCACATGGGCTCTGTAGTTTGTGGCATGCGGGCTCTCTCATTGAGGCACGTGAACTCAGTAGTTGTGGCACTGGGGCTTAGTTGCTCGGCGGCATGTAGGATCTTAGTTCCCCGACCAGGGATTGAACAATGCAGGGATCCCCTGCACTGGAAGGCGGAATTTTTACCACTAGACCACCAGGGAAGTCCCCGAGAAATGCTTGTAATTCACATTCATTTACAGAGATGAAAAGATGGACTGTCCTGAAATTAATGAATGATTGAGGGCTTCTCAGTTCACATACTTAACACCTCCATCTCCATCACCCCTAAGATAGCCTAAATATGCAGCACTAATGTTTCTGTCAAGAGAAGAAAAGCAAGACATATTTCATCTCTGCTGTCCCCTCCCTCCTTCCCTCCGCCCCCACTCTTTTCTGTGTTTTATTTTTATTTTTTTAATAAATTTATTTATTATTTTATACTTATTTTTGGTTGCTTTGGGTCTTCATTGATGCACGCGGGTTTTCTCTAGTTGCGGTGAACGGGGGCAACTCTTCGTTGTGGTGCACGGTCTTATTGCAGTGGCTTCTCTTGTTGCGGAGCACGGGCTCTAGGCACGCGGGTTTCCGTAGTTATGGCACACAGGCTCAGTAGTTGTGGCTCATGGGCTCTAGAGCACAGGCTCAGTCGTTGTGGTGCACGGGCTTAGTTGCTCCACGGCATGTGGGATCTTCCCGGACCAGGGCTCGAACCCGTGTCTCCTGCATTGGCAGACAGATTCTTAACCACTGTGCCACCAGGGAAGTCTCTCTTCGCTGTTTTTTAAAAGCTAAAAAATTTTTCTTATAATCTCATAGCCTCAGATCCTGGTTAGGATGGAATGTGGAAGGGCAGAGGGTTAGAGGTAGAAAATTTCAGGTGTGTTTAAATAAATCATTTCTTACCCCCAAAATGTTTTTCTTACTCAACTTACAATTGATTTAAGATCTTTTTTGTCTGAAAAGTGTCCACCAGTAGTTTTGAATTAATTTTCTTATGCAGTTGAATATTATAGGCCAATTTCAGACTTCCTTTTGCTAGCAGTCTAATAGTCAGCAACCTAAACAGTAATGAATATTTAAACATCTTAACCTTGGTGTTAAGTTAGCTGCAAATGGCCTTCTTTTGCCACTGTAATAACGCCCTATTGGATTTTTAGTGCTCCATCCATATTCTTTCATCAAATTCTTATAATGAACTAAGGGTTAGGGGTTAGGGTAGATGTGGGCTGAAGTCTTGGGACTTTGCCAAGCCAACTGCCTTGATCTCATTCAAATCAAGTATCACAGACATAGCTTTGTGAAAAAGATGACTTCTTTATAAACATTGTAGGGATAATAGATTTTTTTTTTAAACCTAGAAGATGAAAAAATTGGGCTAACATTAAGAAAACAATGAATAGGAAACGCTTAAAGTTGGATATTTCACAGGATATACTAATATACGTTATTATTATTATGGTAGAAGATTATTTCTGAATTCATGCTGGCAGTTTTTTCCCTGTTTTGTGTAGCCCTCAGGATTTCCTAAAGCCAGAACCCAGCAAATCTCTGAGTGTAGAATACCATGTGAATGAGCCTCTCCCCTCCAGCTACATGGCAGAGCGCACTCTCTAAGAGATGCTAATGCCAGAAATGGGAAAGGAGTTTTATATCAGGTTAGAACACACAGGATACCAAAACAAAATCCAAATACCTTTGAGTGTTTAGCCTAGGATCCAGGTTTCTAAGGTCACCATGGAAATTACCAAATGCAACATAAGAATCAAAGTCCATTGTCACATCTGGGATTAAAGCCAGAGAAAGTTAACGAATAGGAAAGATCAGAGGAGTAACATCAGCAAGAGGGTAGACAGGAGGTTCCAGACCTTGTCCTCCTCCCCAACAGAAACATCAATTTACAACCATCGGTGAATACCTTTATCAGAGCTGTGGAATCCAGTGAGAGGTCACAGCATCCCAGTGGAACACAGACAATAGAAAAGATGCAGTGAAAGGGTAAGAATAACAGTTTCACTTCATGCATGTCACCCCTCCCCCAGGCCAGCACAGCACAACACTGAAAGTGATCCCTTGTCCACCATGAGGGAAAGAGAGGGCAAAGTGAGAGCCTGATTTCCCCTGCCTTTCAGCCTTCTACTTGGGAGGCCCTCTTCTGTCGCACCTCACCCAGAACCCTGAGAGAACTGGCAAGGCTAGATCTCTGGGAAGTAGCTAAGAACAAAGAAAAGGGGTGGAAGGGTCTCATCAACCAGTGCACAGATCTCAACAGCTGGCTTGCAACCCCCAGTAGCAGACCACACTTGATCCCTGGGACCAGGCCCATCTGCCTGTGGAGCCCGCCAGCTGGGCCACCTGCAGACACCACTAGCCAGCCCACACAGAATCTCTGGGCGGGCTAACCGGTGGAGGGCTTTCCCTGACAAAGCCAGTCTGTAAAATTTGGAAAAGGTGACGGTTTCTTTATATGTGCAGACACCAATGAAAGGCTACAAGGATCATGAACAAACACCACCAAAGGAACAAAATAAAGCTCCAGTAACTGACCCTAAAGAAAAGGAGATCTATGAATGATCTGACAAAGAATTCAAAACAGTCATCTTAAAGAAGCTCAGTGAGCACAAGAGAACACAGATAGACAACTAAATGAAATCTGGAAATCAATACATGAACAAAACAAAAAGTTAAACTAAGAGAAATCATAAAAAAGAACCAAACAGAAATTCTAGAGCTGAAGAATACGACTGAACTGAAAATTTCAACAGAGAGCTTCAACAGTAGACTCAATAAGAATCAGAAAACTCAAAGACATGTCATTTGAAATTATCCAGTTAGAGAAACAGCAAGAAAAAAGAAAGGAAAAGAGTGAGGAGAGCCTACAGAGCTTATGGCATATCTTTAAGAGAACCAATGTATGCATGGTGGAAGTCTCAGAAGGAGAAGAAAAAGAAAGGGGTAGAAAACTTACTTAAAGAATAATGTCTGAGAATCCATTGATGAATGGATAAAGAAGAGGTGGTGTATATATGTACAACGGAATATTATTCAGCTTTAAAAAAGAAAGAAATCCCGCCATTTCCTGCAACAACATGGATGAACATTGAGGACATTATGCCATGTAAAATAAGCCAGACATAGAGGACAAATACTACATAATATTGCTAACATAAGGAGGCTAAAATAATCACTCATAGAAGCAGAGAGTAGAATGGTGGTTTCTGGGGGCTGGGGGGGGTGGGGAGGGGGAAACGGAGGTATTAGTCAAAGAGTACAAAGTTTCATTTATACAAGATGAATAACTCCTAGAGATCTACTGTACAATTTAGAGCCTATAATAATACTACTTATTGTACTATACTTAAAAATTTGCTAAGAGGGTAAATGTTAATTAAGGGTTCTTATCTCTCACACACACAAATATTAATAAATAGGATGGGAGGAAACTTTTGGAGGTGATGGATGTATTTATGGCATAGATTGTGGTGATGGTTTCATGGATGTATACTTACCTCCAAGCTCATCAAGTTGTATTCATTACATATGCACAGCTTTTGTATGTCAATCATACCTTATTTTTTTTTTAAATAGGAAAGATCCAATAGTTGTCAGATCTAGTGGTTCGGTGTATTTGGGCTTCTTATAAAGATATGAAGTCCCAGCCCTGTGACTGTCTTTTACTGTGCGTAAGACCCAACTCTCTGGACTGGTATGTGACACTGGCTTCCGACCATGGTGTTCTTTCCTGCAGCTCTATGCCAGTTCTTCAGCCTAAGTAGTGGCTAGGCTTTGGACTTGTGGGAAGGTGTTAGTAGAAGAATCTCATACATTTGAGGTATTGTAGAAGTTGGCAGCAAATTTTCAGTTTCACTCTTTGGCCATTTTCCAACTCCCAATTCCCATCCACTAAATGCTGCAATTGCTCTGCTACTAGTGGGAGTCCCTGAGCTCTTCACTATTCTGTAGGATGTAAAAGATATCTGCTTTCTGAGCCTAGTCTTTGGTAGATGACTATGTCATGGAACAAGGGCCATATGCGGTACCAATAGACATAGCAGTGGGCCTTACAGAGCTCTCAATATGAGGCTGGGGATAGGTGGGGGGAGCATGTGTAGAGTGCTTGGCCCATGGATGGATAAACAGGAGCATGAGAATTAGATTGCTCTACAACAAAACAGGCATTAAATAATGGTGACTTGCCTGCAAGACGACTGTTCTTCCACCTACTTTAAACAAACTGTTGCATCAGTTCATGGACTTGCACTTGGGTTTCTAGGAGACAGCTGTTACAAATAGCTTGTAGCCCAGAGTCCTGATCAAGTTCCAAATCTCTTTTAGCTGGAAGCTAGATCTGGGAGAATATCTACTGTTAAGATCTGGGAATTAAGATCTGGGAGAATATCTACTATTCAGTGGCCTAATTTGCTGCCATGTGATTGGCTAGGAGCCTCCTGAAAGGAATCCTCTGCTTCATAGCCAGGGATGGCAGGCAAAACTCTGTGGTGTACAAGATGGGGTTAGGACTCTAGTGCATTTGCTAAACAGCTATTTCCCAGACTTTCTCAACCTTCTGAGTCTGGACTAGAGGCTCATCCTCCAAGAGCTCTCATAGTACCTTGTGCTTCCTGCTGTTATAGTACTTACCAAGCCATGTAATCTTTGTTCATTGGTCCGTGTGCCATTAGAGCAAAGCTCCTGAGAGCCTGGAGGTGTTCTTCATCTACACCTAAAGGAGTTTACCTACATATAAAGATGCATGAACCAGCCTGTTGGAGTTTCCTCACAAATATCTCACAAGAGCTCAATGTAAAGAGTGGTGATGATGGTCATTTTTCATATCACTATTGAACCATTCACCATTCCCCTTCTGAATGGCAACCTTCGGGCAAGTTGCTGTTTTCTCATCCCCACCCTCACTGGCTCTCATGACCTAGCAGCCTGGTGGAGAATAACTGTTTAATGAATTTTGAGCCTGACTTCAGGTTCCCTCGCCACCCAGCCCTGAATTGGAAGTACCCAACAAAATGTGCATGCCTGGAGCCCAAATTACATTTTTTCAAGCAACAAGACAAGACTCTTACCCCTACTTAGCTAAAATTACTTCCATTTCAGGGAGGAGAAGAGATCCCTTATAACATGCAGAGGCACACAGTTGAGGGGCCCCACAGCAGACTTGGTGTCTGGCAACCATCCCCACCCCTCACCCCAACTTCCACTTTTTAAGCAGCTCTGTCCCCAGTGTAAAAAAAAAAAAAAGTAAATGATTCAAGGAGCCAGTCATTCTCTTTCTTTTCTTCTTTCTTTCTTTCCTTCTTTCTTCCTTCCTTCCTTCCTTTCTTGGGTCTTCGTTGCTGCACATGGGTTTTCTGTAGTTGCAGCGAGCTGGGGCTACTCTTCGTTGCGGTGCGCAGGCCTCTCATTGCAGTGGCTTCTCTTATTGCGGAGCATGGGCTCTAGGTGCGCGGGCTTCAGTAGGTGTGGTACGTGGGCTCAGTAATTGTGGCCCGCAGGCGTTAGAGCACAGGCTCAGTAGTTGTGGCGCACAGACTTTGTTGCTCCGCAGCATGTGGGATCTTCCCGGACCAGGGCTTGAACCCGTGTCCCCTGCATTGACAGGCGGATTCTTAACCATCTGAGCCACGAGGGAAGCCCCTGATCATTCTTAAGGCCTGAAATTACTGGCACCTAATGATTAACTCCAGGATGATTGTTATTAACCTCATCTGCTCTGGAAGGAATTCTTTAGAAAAAGAAGAGTATGGAAATAAGAGAATTGCATACAGCTTAACTTTTGTGTCTCAGGATTCCAGAAGAAACCTCTGATGGAGCTGATGACATAACAATGCCTTTGACTGGACTCCAAAAACTTAACATGAATTAGGATAGGCTTTTATACCTTGGCTTACCATGCTACTCCCACAGAGATTGGGCTTCTTCTGGAGAGACAGAAAACCTAGTCAGGGCCAGACTGCCTACCAAGCCCTAAGCTACCTAGTAAATTTGTTAGAAGATGTCATTACTCCTCTTTAACTGAAATTTTTTGAAGTATAAAACATGTATAAAAAGTGCACAAATCATACCAGTGTAACTATGTATTTTCACAGTGAACACACCAACATCGTAAAACAGAACCACAACTCCAGAAGCCCTCTCCCCCGCCTCGAAGAGCATCCACAGTCCTGATGTCTAACTCTGTAGATTAGTTTTACCTGTTTTTAAACACCATATACATGGAATCATGCAGAATGTCTTCTTTTTTTTAATCTCTGGTTGCTTTCTCTCAACATTATATTTGAGATTCGTTGATGTTGATGCAGGTAGCAGTATTTCATACTTCTCATTGCAAATATATTATTATATATGTATATATATTGTAAGTATATAACACAATTTATTAATTGTATTCATTAATATTACTTCTGATGAACATTTGGGTTATTTTCAGTTTGGGCTATTTTAAATAATGCCTCTATGAACATTTCTGTACATGTCTTTTGGTAAACATATGATCTCTTAGGAATGGAATTGCTGGGTCTGAGGCTATCTGTGTTCACTTTTAGCACATACCACCAGTTGTCCAAAGGGGTTGTGTCAATTTATACTCTTACCAGCAGTGTAAGAGAGTTCAAGCTGCTTAACATCTTCAGCAGCAGTTGGTATTATTTCTTTTTTTTCATTTTAGCCATTTTAATGAGCAGATGGTAGTATCTTGTTGTAGTTGTAATTTGCATTTCTGTGATGACTATTGAAGTTGCGCACTCTGCATATGTTTATTGGTTATTTGGATATCCTATTTTGTAAATTACCTGTTCAAGTTTTTGCTCAGCTTTGTACTGAACTTAAAAAATACTAGTTGTCTTTTACTTATCAATTTATACGAGTTCTTTATATTTTCTGGGTAAGAGTCCTGTGTTGGAGATAAACACAAATAGCAAGTATCTTCCACTTTGTGCTTGCCTTTTTATTCTCTTAATAGTGCCTTTGATAATTGGAAGTTCTTAATTTTAGTGTGATCCTATTTATCTATTTTTTTCTTTTATAGTTAGAGCTTTTTCCGAGAAGGTGGCCTTTGATTAGCAAGTCCTTTTTGGCACAACTCTTCACCCATCTGGGAGAAATTTTTGTGTGGCTCCTGCCACATGTTAACACTCGGTTAACACCAAGTGTTAGTCAGCCATACCTTGTCACCCAGGTGTTCCTTGCTTCGTTGGCTTGACTTTTTTCTCCTGACATTTTTGCTCTGGTAGTGCTTGACTTTGTTCCTGCTTAAGCCTGCTGACTAAACCTCATCCGGTCCTCAGGTTGGATTTCTTAGTCTCAGTTACAATCTGACTGACCAAACTTGCCAATTACTCTAATTAGCTAGTCTCAATATCCCTGCATCTAATTTTATCCTCAGCCTCTCTCCTGGTTATGGATTTGCAACAACTGTTGGCCCAGTTGTCCTAACCTCCGTCTGGTAGGGAATGTTCCCAGCTCTTCTTTAGAATATGTCCTGGCCAACCCTTCTTCTTCTATTTTTTCACTTTGGGATGTCAAAGGTGAATTTAGAGGATTGGAGGCCCTGCCAAAGACTTTTCTGAACTGAACTAGTAGATTTCAATGTAGATGATTTCTGGCTGAGAGAATGTGATAAGGGGTCTCCTAGAAGACCACAAGAACACGCCTTTGGTCAAAGCAATAGCATCACCTTCATGTATTCAGGGAAGCATTATTGTTATTTTTATTTTATTTCATTATTACCAGGTATAGTGCTAAAGAGAAGGAAATAAGAAGAAAAAACAGAACACAAAACCAAAAGGAAGAAAAATAAAGGAGAAATGCCTATAACTGGAATAGGCAGTTGGAATGCTAAAGACAATTTTACTGAACTTTAGTAAGTCTTCATCCTTTTTTTTTAAATAGATCTTTATTGGAGTATAATTGCTTCACAATACTGTGTTAGATTCTGTTGTACACCAAAGTGAATCAGCCATATGCATACACATGTCCCCATATCCCCTCCCTCTTGAGCCTCCCTCCCATCCTCCCTATCCCAACCCTCTAGGTCATCACAAAGCACTGAGCTGACCTCCCTGTGCGATGCTGCTGCTTCCCACTAGCTGTCTATTTTACATTCAGTAGTGTATATGTGTCGATGCTACTCTCACTTCGCCCCAGCTTACCCCTCCCACCTCATGTCCTCAGGTCCATTCACTATGTCTACATCTTTATCCCTGCCCTGCAACTAGGTTCATCAGTACATTTTTTTTTTTTAGATTCCATATACATGTGTTAGCATACGGTATTTGTTTTTCTCTTTCTGACTTACTTCACTCTGTATGAAGAACTCTAGGTCCATCCACCTCACTACAAATAACTCAGTTTCATTTCTTTTTAGGGCTGAGTAATATTCCATTGTATATATGTGCCACATCTTCTTTATCCATTCATCTGTTGATGGACACTTAGGTTGCTTCCATGTCCTGGCTATTGTAAATAGAGCTGCAATGAACATTGTGGTACATGTCTCTTTTTGAATTATGGTTTTCTCAGGGTATATGCCCAGTAGTGGGATTGCTGGGTCATATGGTAGTTCTATTTTTAGTTTTTTAAGGAACCTCCATACTGTTCGCCATAGTGGCTGTATCAGTTTACATTCCCACCAACAGTGCAGGAGGGTTCTCTTTTCACCACACACTTTCCAGCATAGTTTCTAGATTTTTTGACAATAGCCATTCTGACCAGCATGAGGGTGATACCTCATTGTAGTTTTGATTTGCATTTGTCTAATAAATAGTGATGTTGAGCATCTTTCATGTGCCTCTTGCCCATCTGTATGTCTTCCTGGTGAAATTTCTATTTAGGTCTTCCGCCTATTTTTAAATTGGATTGTTTGTTTTTTTGATATTGAGCTCCATGAGCTGTTTGTATATTTTGGAGATTAATCCTTTGTCTGCTGTTTCATTTGCAAATATTTCTCCCATTCTGAGGGTTGTCTTTTTGTCTTGTTTGTGGTTTCCTTTGCTGTGCAAAAGCTTTTAAGTCCCATTTGTTTATTTTTGTTTTTATTTCCGTTACTCTAGGAGGTGGGTCAAAAAAGATCTTGCTGTGGTTTATGTCAAAGAGTTTTATAGTGTTTGGTCTTACATTTAGGTTTTTAATCCAGTTGGAGTTTATTTTTGTGTATGGTGTCAGGTAGTGTCCTAATCTCATTGTTTTACATGGAGCTGTCCAGTTTTCCCAGCACCACTTGTTGAAGAGGCTGTCCTTTCTCCATTGCATGTTCTTGCCTCCCTGGTTGTAAATTAGGTGACCATATGTGTGTGGGTTTATCTCTGGGCATTCTATCCTGTACCACTGATCTATATTTCTGTTTTTGTGCCAGTACCCTATTGTCTTGATTACTGTAGCTTTGAAGTCAGGGAGCGTGATTCCTCCAACTCCATTTTTCTTTCTCAAGATTGTTTTGGCTATTCAGGGTCTTTTGTGTTTGTAATATGAATATGAATTGTAAAATTTTTTTGTTCTAATTCTGTGAAGAATGCCATTGGTAGTTTGATAGGGATTGCATTGAATCTGTAGATTGCTTTGGGTAATATACTCATTTTCATAATATTGATTCTTCCAATCCAAGAACATGGTATATGTCTCCATCTGTTTATGTCATCTTTGATTTCTTTCATCAGTGTTTTATAGTTTGCTGAGTACAAGTCTTTCGCCTCCTTAGGCAGGTTTATTCCTAGGTATTTTATTCTTTTTGTTGCAATGGTAAATTGGATTGTTTCCTTAATTTCTCTTTCTGATTTTTCGTTGTTGGTGTATAGGAATGCCAGAAATTTCTGTGCATTAATTTTGTATCCTGCAACCCTACTAAATTAATTGATTAGTTCCAGTAGTTTTCTGGTGGCCTCTTTAGGATATTCTATGTGTAGTATCATGTCATCTGCAAACACTGACAGTTTTACTTCTTCTTTTCCAATTTGTAGTCCTTTTATTTCTTTTTCTTCTCTGACTGCCATAGCTAGGACTTCCAAAACTTCTTGAATAAGAGTGGTGAGAGTGGACATCCTTGTCTTGTTCCTGATCTTAGTGGAAAGGCTTTCAGTTTTTCACCATTGAGTATGATGCTTCTTGTGGGTTTGTCATATATGGCATTTATCATGTTGAGGTAGTTTCCCTCTATGCCCATTTTCTGGAGAGTTTTTATCATAAATGGGTGTTGAATTTTGTCAAAAGTTTTTTCTGCATCTATTGAGATGATCATATGGGTTTTATTCCTTAATTTGTTAATGTGGTGTATCACATTGATTTGCCTACATTGAAGAATCCTTGCATCCCTGGAATAAATCCCACTTGATCATGGTGTATGATCCTTTTAATGTGTTGTTGGATTCTGTTTGCTAGTATTTTGTTCAGGATTTTTGTATCTACGTTCATCAGTGATATTGGTCTATAATTTTCTTTTTTTGTGATATCTTTTTCTGGTTTTGGTATCAGGGTGATGGTGGCTTTGTAGAATGAATTTGGGAGTGTTTCTCCCTCTGCAGTTGTTTGGAAGAGTTTGAGAAGGATCAGTGTTAGCTCTTCTCTACATGTTTGATAGAATTCGCCTGTGAAGCCATCTGGTCCTGGACTTTTGTTTGTTGGAAGATTTTTCATTACGGTTTCAATTTCATTACTTGTGATAGGTCTGTTTATATTTTCTAATTCTTCCTGGTTCAGTCTTGGAAAATTGTACCTTTCCAAGAATTGGTCCATTTCTTCGTGGTTGTCCATTTTACTGGCATATAGTTATTTGTAGTAGTCTTCTATAATCCTTTGTATTTCTGTGGTGTCAGTTGTGATTTCTCCTTTTTCATTTCTAATTTTATTGACTTGCATCCGCTCCTCTTTTTTCTTAATGAGTCTGGCTAAGAGTTTATCAATTTTGTTTATCTTCTCAAAGAATGAGCTTTTAGTTTTATTGATCTTTGCTATCGTTTTCTTCGTTTCTATTTCATTTATTTCTGCTCTGATTTTTATGATTTCTTTCCTTCTACTGACTTTGGGTTTTTTTTACTTCTTTCTCTAGTTGTTTTAAGTGTAGGGTTAGATTCTTTATTTGAGATTTTTCTTGTTCCTTGAGGTGAGATTGAATTGCTATAAACTTCCCTCTTAGAACTGCTTTTGCTGTGTCCCATAGGTTTTTGTTGTCGTGTTTTTGTTGTCATTTGTTTCTATGTATTTTTTCTTTGATTTCTTCAGTGATCTCTTGGTTATTTAGTAGTGCACTGTTTAGCCTCCATGTATCTGTGTTTTTTACAGTTTTTTTTTTCCTGAAATTGATTTCCAATCTCATAGCATTGTGGTCAGAAAAGATGCTTGATTTAATTTCAATTTTCTTAAGTTTTCTGAGGCTTCATTTGTGACCCAAGATGTGATCTATCCTGGAGAATGTTCCATGTGCACTTGAGAAGAAAGTGTATTCTGCCACTTTTGGGTGGAATGTTCTATAAATATCAATTAAATCTATCTGGTTTATTGTGTCATTTAAAGCTTGTGTTTCCTTACTTATTTTCTGTTTGGATGATCTGTCTGTTGGTGTAAGTGGCATGTTAAAAGTCTGCTACTATTATTGTGTTACTGTTGATTTGTCCTTTCATGGTTGTTAGCATTTGCCTTATGTATTGAGGTGCTCCTATGTTGGGTGCATAAACATTTATAATTGTTATATCTTCTTGGATTGATCCTTTGATCATTAGGTAGTGTCCCTCCTTATCTCTTGTAACAGTCTTTATTTTAAAGTCTATTTTATCGGATATGAGTATTGCTATCCCAGCTTTCTTTTGATTTCCATTTGCATGGAATATCTTTTTCCATCCCTTCACCTTCAGTCTGTATGTGTCCCTAGGTCTGAAGTGGGTCTCTTGTAGACAGCATATATATGGGTCTTGTTTTTGTATCCATTCAGCCAGTCTCTGTCTTTTGGTTGGGGCATTTACTGCACTTACATTCAAGGTTATTATCCATATGTATGTTCCTATTACCATTTTCTTAATTGTTTTGGGTTTGTTTTTCTAGGTCTTTCTGTTCTCTTGTGTTTCCCGTCTAGAGAAGTTTCCTTAGCATTTGTTGGAAAGCTGGTTTGGTGGTGCTGAATTCTCTTAGCTTTTGCTTGTCTGTAAAGGTTTTAATTTCTCCATTGAATCTGAATTAGATCCTTGCTGGGTACAGTGATCTTGGTTGTAGGTTTTTCTCTTTCATCACTTTAAGTATATCCTGCTACTCCCTTCTGGCTTGCAGAGTTTCTGCTGAAAAATCAGCTGATAACCTCATGGGGATTCCTTTGTATGTTATTTTTTGTTTTTCCCTTGCTGCTTTTAATATTTTTTCTTTGAATTTAATTTTTGTTAGTTTGATAAATATATGTCTTGGTGTGTTTTTCCTTGGGTTTATCTTGTATGGAACTCTCTGTGCTTCCTGGACTTGGGTGACTATTTCCTTTCCCATGTTAGGGAAGTTTCCAACTATAATCTCTTCAAATATTTTCTCAGACCCTTTCTTTTTCTCTTCTTCTTCTGGGACCCCTATAATTTGAATGTTGGTGTGTTTAGTATTGTCCCAGAGGTCTCTGAGATTGTCTTCAATTCTTTTCATTCTTTTTTCTTTATCCTGCTCCTTGGCATTTATTTCCACCATTTTGTCTTCCAGCTCACTTATTCGTTTTTCTGACTCAGTTATTCTGTTACTGATTGCTTCTAGTGAATTTTTCATTTCAGTTATTCTGTTGTTCATCTCTGTTTGTTTGTTCTTTAGTTCTTCTAGATCTTTGTTAAACATTTTTTATATTTTCTCAATCCGTGCCTCCATTCTATTTCCAAGATTCTGGATCATCTTCACTATCATTATTCTGAATTCTTTTTCAGGTAGATTGCCTATTTCCTCTCCATTTATTTGGTCTTGTAGGTTTTTACCTTGCTCCTTCATCTGTGACATATTTTTTTTTGCCATCTCATTTTTTTTTTTTTTTTTTAATGAGTGGGGTTGTGTTCCTGTCTTACTGCTTGTTTGGCCTGAGGCTTCCAACACTGGAGTTTGTAGGCTGTTGGGTAGAGCTGGCTCTTGGTGCTGAGATGTGGACCTCTGTGAGAACTCACTCTGATAAATATTCCCTGGGGTCTGAGGTTCTCTGTTAGTCCAGTGGTTCTGATACAGAGCTTCCACCACAGTAGCTTTGGCTCAACCCCCCGCTTGTGAACCAAGATCTCACAAGCCACGTGGGGTGACAAAAAGAAAAAAAAGAGAATAACAAAGTAAAAAATAAAATTAGACAAGGAAACTAACAGATATGTTAGAAAGACTATAAAAATAAAAATATAGATGAATCAACAACCTGAAGGTACAACAGTACCACAATAGTAAAAAGAAGATGGGGGGAAAGGCCTTGGCTGTGGAGGGCAGGGCCTAGGCAAGGGTGAGGTTTGGGCTGTGGGTGGGGCCAATGCTTAAGACCCACAGGACTGCAAAACGTCCTGGGGGCCGTGGGGGGTGGGGCTTAGGCTCAAGGAACAGAAGGGGCCCAGGCGTGCCCCCCACCCCTGGTCACCCAGCCGGCTTCCTGAGCTCATGTGGGTGGGGCAAACGCCCTCCTCTCCTCTCCCGCTACTCTGGTCTGGAGGGCTCCTCTCGCCTGCCTCTCCTGAACTCCCCTCAGCCTCCTTCCTATGCCCCCAGGACCCATGTGTGTGTGTGTGTGGGGGGGTGACCTTGGAGGGCAGGGGACTGGCCTGGGAGCTCAGCAGGCTCCCCAGGCCCGAGTGGGTGGGGCAAACGCCCTCCTCTTCTCTCCCACTCCTCCCTCCTGCCTCTCCTGATCTCCCTGGCCTCCCTCCTATTCCTACAAGGACCCACAAGGCCTGGAGGGGGCTTTGGAGGGCAGGGCACCAGCCTGGGAGCTCAGCAGGCTCCCCGTGCCAGAGTGGGCGGAGCAATCGCCCGCCTCTTCTCTCCCGCTCCTCCCGGAGAGCCCCTCCCGCCTGCCTCTCCTGAACTCCCCTTGGCCTCCTTCCTATGCCCCCAGGACCAATGCGACCAGGGGGAGGGGGAGCCTTGGAGGGCAGGCCACTGGCCCGGGAGCTCAGCAGGTTCCCTGGGCCCGAGTCGTCGGGGGAAACTTCCTCTGCTCCTCTCTTCTCCTCCCAGAGGGCCCCTCCTGCCTTCCTCTCGTGATCTCCTCGGCCTCAGGGGCGCTGATCCTGTCTGGCCTCCACTTCTCCCCCCTGTGTCCCCCCACGTCCTACCGGTTCACTTGGGGGGTTCCTCCCATCTCTTTGGGTGTCAGGGTCCCCCACCAGCGGCCAGCAGGTGCCCTAGTGGTGGGGAGACGCTAACTCAGTGTCTTCCCACAGCGCCATCTTCTGCATCCTTTTTCTATTGCACACTGATCATTCTGTTCATTATTTAGGTCAATGCACTAGAACACAAATTTGAATGCTTTTATGTGGTAGGTATTTTCCATGAAATTAGGTCCAGGTTGAATTCTATTCATAAGAGAAAATTAAAGTACTTATGTTGGGTAAGTAAATTCTGAGTAATAATAACTGACATTGATGGGATTTCTATGTGCTAGGCACTGTTCTTTACATATCTTAACATATTTAATCCTCACAAAACTCCATGAGGTCCAGTGTATTATTTTCACCATTTTAGAGATGAGAAAACTGAGGCATAGAGAAACTTGCAGAAGGTAATTCATGGAGCAAGGGCCAGAGCCAGGATTTGATGCAGGACATCTGGCTTTAGCAACGGCACTCTTAACCACTATGTCTCTAAAATTAGTGTAATCTCTAAACTTTAGAAGTTAAGAAAGCAGTAGGAAAGGAACTTCTAAGTTCCTTTTAAGAGATCTGAATATCACAGAAGAAGAGTCATAACTAAAATTTATCAAGCAGGTACTGTGCTAAGCAATTCATATGTATGCTCTCTGAATTGTTTTTTCCTCAGGTCCTGCTTATCTGTCAGGCCAGGTTTTTTTGGTTTTTTCCCTTAAAAATTTTTTTTACAATTTTTAAAGGTTACACTCCACTTATAGTCATTACAAAATATTGGTCATATTCCCTGTGTTGTACAATATATCCTAGCAGCCTATCTTACACCCAGTACTTTGTACCTCCCACTTCCTCACTCTTATATTGCCCCTCCCCCAACTGTTAACCACTAGTTTGTTCTCTGTATCTGTGATACGCTCTTTTAACTTTGAAAACGACACTGTGAAATAAGTACTATTCTTGCTAGGTTAAAGAGGAAGACACAGGCTTATAGAGATTTAGCAGCTGCTTTCTATAAGGTTACACAATAAGTAGAATGTCTGACTAAAGACTGTGCATTCTGTGTTACCACTAGTGTACACCACCTCCCAAGATGAGAAAGTTTCTCAAATGAACTCCTTGGTATAAAGTCAAGAATATAATTTGATATGTTGCTCTGGCTGGCTAAGCCTAACAGAGAGGTAGCTGAAGAGGTGGAGGGAAAGACTTTGCTGTTATGATCTGATGGGCCCCATCTGAAAGATGAGATACATATTTATTGAGTGAATGAACATTATAAATAACCTGATGGTGCAGCTGATTATAGTGGAGATAGGAATAGCTTTCTACAGGGTTCTCAAGCTGGATTTCCAGTTTGGTGAACTGTTTGGAGGGGAAAAATTAGATTTCCATGGTTAAGCACTTTGAGAAATTATCCCCTTCTAAAATAATTATAATGCCTATAAGAAGTTGGACTAATATTAAAAATGTTCTCTTTAGCTGTTTTTTTTTTTTTTTTTTTTTTGCGATATGCGGGCCTGTCACTGCTGTGGCCTCTCCCGCCGTGGAGCACAGGCTCTGGACACGCAGGCTCAGCGGGCTCACGGGCCCAGCTGCCCCGCGGCATGCGGGATCCTCCTGGACCGGGGCATGAACCCGTGTCCCCTGCATCGGCAGGCGGACTCTCAACCACTGCGCCACCAGGGTAGCCCATGAACTTTCTTTTAAACCTCACTCATTGACCTTGTTTTTTAAATTTCTTTCCTTTGCCTGTCTTTTGGTGTAACAAGATGTTAGTTGGGATTATCTTGGAATTCCAGGTAGAGCTCCAAAGACAAAAGATGTTACCTTCACACTGTAAAGAGAGGAGCTAGGCTGTCTAAGTGGGACTTAATTAAAGATAACAACTAGTCCAGAGAACTTCACTCCCAACAGCCCAAGAAATTAAAAATTTTAAAGGAAATTCATAGAAGGGAATTCAAAAGGTTAGAGTGATTTTTCTACTCCTCTCTGTATGAGGAAAGCGGTGCTTCTCTTCCCCAAGCCAATTCAGACTCTATTTGAATAGATAAAGGATTATTTTTTTCTCACATATCAGTAAGTCTGAGAGAGCTGATACCTTCAGTTATCTGCTATTTTCTTGACCCTTCTCCCATGGTCACAGGGCATGCCCCAGCTCAAGGCAGAAAAAAAGAAGGGCCCATCTCAAGGGCATAGTCACTTTAATAAGAGAAGCCACATTGTTTTCATCCTTCTGTTTGTCTATTCTTTTACCAATACCACACTTTCATTACTGTAGATGTACAGTAAGTCTTAAGACTGAGTAGCATCAGTCCTTCAACTTTGTTCTTCTTCATTTAGTTTTCAGAAGCATGTCAAACAGATTTCTTCATTTTCATTTGCCCATATTCTAACACATGGCCAACGGCTTGCTGAGTGGCTGGAAAAAAACATATTTAATGTTTTAACTCAACATGCACAGTTGGATATACCTTTTTGGTTAGCCATCTGATGGTATCCGCAGTTCCTGACAACTGCAGGTGTCAGGAAACCTTGCTATGCAGAGGTCCATGGCATCACTGTGGAGCCCGCACATGTACCCCATGAATGAGTCAGCACTGGGAGCCTGCTATAAAGAAGAATATCGATAGCAAAAAGAAAAACAAAAGCCATAACAAACCCCTGTGAACTAGAAGGCCTTTTGTTCCTTTTCTATAATTCCCCTACCTACTACCTTGACCCTGGAGGACACAGATGGTGGAAGGGGCAGAAGAGGAGGAAAGGTTGACCACCCCATGCCTCTTTCCCCCACTGCAAGGCTCTGAGCCAGGCAGACCTGAGCTGATGGAGTGGGAAAAGCTCTGAATTAGATGCAACACTGACATTTTAATTGGATTGGACTCTTAATATTTTAGTATCTTAAATGATGAGGAAGTAATGGGTTCTGCTGAGATAAAGTTAAAGGATGGGAAGGGGAGATCTGACATAGGATCATAGTTGGGGGCTTTGTCTGGTGGATGTTAGATCCACTTCCTGACTGTGCCCCACTGATTTCAGCCTCTTCAACAAACTGGTTATGCTGGAAACTACAAACTCCTTTAATCCTAGCTGTTGACCCACAGTCCTTACTCCTAATAGGTCTTTCTGGCTCTCATCCAGTAGCCTTTTCATTGCTGTGGGGATGCTGGATCTGTCAGTAAAAGGCAACTTTAGGAGAACATTTTGGGTTGTGTGGGACCCGAGAAAGCCCAGTAGGGAGACTGTAACAGGATAATAACAAATCCTGGTCTGTCACTGCCTGCCTTTGTGATCTCTCTCTAGCTCTGAGTTTCCTACTCTGAAATAAATGGTCTAAAGAAAATGATTGTAATAGATACTTCTTGTGATGGCTGTGTGGCTCCCTCCATTCTCAGACATTGCCTCTGATACCTAGGGATGTGACCTAGCATCCCTCCAGAGCTGATCAACAAGAAGAGGACATCTGTCCCAGGCCAGGGCAGGCTCTTTCCTGGCAGTACCGAATAGGGGGACACAGAGACTGAACAATATTAACATTGACTATCATTAGTAACTGAGGGTATCCCACATTTACCTACTGCTGCTGGCCTCAGAAATGCCCAACTTCTTGCTCTTTTTGGGGATTGATGGCTGATTCCCTGGTAGCCTTTCAGTAAATCCGTCATTTTGCTTAAGCTGTCCTGAACTGTTTTATATGACTTGCAATCCATGTTACTTTTTTTAAAGGGTTCATTCAACTTCCAGAATTCTTTTATTTGATTTAATGGTACCTGTTACTCTTGAACAGAGATGAATTATAACTTTGAGTGCTAGTAACCATAGACACCTGGCAACTGTGGCACCAGTGGGTGACTGCAGTTTTGGAAGTCTTTATACTGATGAACACTAGAGATATTCCTTTTCATAACATCAGATATTTTAAGTAGGTAAATTTGTACTTGTTACACATGGAGAATATTTTTAGTTTAATAGTTCATATTAGAGGTATAAGTGATGTTTACAGAAAAAGATTTTACCTTCAAGTGCAAGTAGTAAGTGAGCCAAGTTATATTTTTCAAGTCACCATATCAGTGTGTATTATTAGATACACAGAGTCTAAAGAGTTGAATTTATAATTGAATTGGTTTATCACTTAAATCTCATGTGCCAGGATCTCACTGTACTGACTGAATTCAGGACAATTTGTGCTCTTTAGTTAATCCTCCTTGATAATGCTGACCATTAAAAAAATAGAAATTAAATTTAACATTTTGTCTTAAACGTCATATTTTACTACACTATAACTGGAAAGTGCATAGTTATCAAATCCCTGTGAGAATAACTTCAGAATGAAAATTCCTAACCAGAATACTAAAGTATAGAAGTGTAGTTGGCTCCTCTAATATGAAACTTCCTCATCATGGACTCTTCATGGTTTTTAAAACGTTTTTGACTTCCCAAAGTGAAAGGCATGCCAATCAGTGGATAGAAAGCAGTATTGCAGAGAAGAAATAGCTAGGATTACGTTTGTGGTACTGGGTTTTGGGATGTTGCCAACTTGATCTGGGGGATGGATGATCAAGCTGAGACTAAGAAGGGTTATGTAGAATTAACTTGATGATTAATATTAGATGCATAACCATAATGTTTGTACAAATAGAGGAACATGCTGCCAAAAAATTTATAAAGTAGTTCTGAACTAGAGGCGATTCCCGCCCCCCCAAGACAAAAATGTCTAGAGACATTTTTGGTTGTCACAATTGGTGTGTGCGTGCGTGCTACTGGCATCTAGTGGGTAGAGGCCAGGGATGCTGTTAAACATCCCATAACACACCCCATAAGACAGCTAAGAATTGTTCAGCCCAAAATGTCAATAGCATTGAGGTTGAAAAACCTGGTTTATAACAATTAGTTTCACATGTTTTTGTACTCAAAATGCTTCAAATATGTTTAGTCAAAATGCTTTTCCATTTCCGGAAGGGGGGCTAAGGGTAAGTATTTTCACCTTGGCCCGCGGCCTAGAAAAGCCTAGAAAAACCTCCTCTTTTCTTCCGCCTACCGGTCCGCGAGTCACAGCCCTGAGCAGAGCCCAGGAAACGAACCGTGGCGCGCGCTGGTGCAGCCGCCCCCTTTCGCGGGGAGGGGCCGGGGGCGAGGGCGCTGGGAGGTCTTTTCTCGAGTTCACGTGGCCGGAGGGTCAGACTTCGGATCTCCCTTTTGTGGCGGCGGCCAAAGAGCAACAGTACGAACTGCGGCAACCAGAGTCATGGCAGGACAGGCATTTAGAAAGGTTCTTCCCGTATTTGACAGAGTATTAGTTGAAAGAAGTGCAGCCGAAACTGTAACCAAAGGAGGCATTATGCTTCCAGAAAAATCACAAGGAAAAGTATTGCAAGCAACGGTAGTAGCTGTTAGATCAGGCTCTAAAGGAAAGGGTGGAGAGGTTCAACCAGATAGTGAAAGTTCTTCTCCCTGAATATGGAGGCACCAAAGTAGTTCTAGACGACAAGGATTATTTCTTACTTATAGATGGTGACATTCTTGGAAACTACGTCGACCAAAATAAGTCACTATTGAAATGGCATCACGTGAAGCTGCCACTGAAGTTCTGAAATCTTTCATCATGTAAATAATTTCCCTGTTTCTTTTATAATAAAGTAATGATATCCAAACGAAAAACAAAAAAACCCTCTTTTCCAGATATTCATACAGTTAGACCACTTTTGCTTTCTAATAGATAAGCAGTACTTCATAATTTGATTTGTTTTATCTGCAATAATTATGTAACTTTGTAAACCGTTCCCAAAAGTCAGGGCAGGTTTTAATTTTCGCACATAATTTCCCCAAATCTTGCCTCTCCCTGTTATCAATTCAAAGCCTTCCCTCATTTTATTGCCCACTTGCTTCTGTTTGGCCCATTTCATTAAATAACTGAATCACTGACCAGAAGCAAATATAGTGAGCACAGTTAACGTTTAGATAGAACTTGTCTTTTTGTGAGGTGATATCATTTCCCTTAGATTAAAAAAAAAGTATTCTTTAAGCTCTAGGCAGATGGGGACCCAGCTTATTTTCACAGTTTGGAAATGAAACAAATTTCAGATTACTCGTAGAGTCTGAGATGATTAATTCTCTTCTGTTGGAATTAATATGTTTAGGGAAAGCAAAATATTTGATTTATCTTTTTTAAAAAAATTCTGATGCTTTTCACTATTGCCATATTGGTGTTAATAATGAACTTAATTATACCCCAGAATGATACTGGCATAGACATATGATTTTGAGATGTTATAGTATTTTTTTTTTAAGTTCAAGGACAAAACACATATTTTGTGGAATCTAATTAAAGACTTTTAAAACTGTAAAATCTTTTGGGAAATAACATCCAAGTTCTGCCCCTAAATTCACAAAGCTAAAGAAATGTATAAAAATTATGAAAGAACAAACTGAAACATCAAAGTATAAATATTCACAGCGGTTGCTTTTTTTTCTTTAGTTTGGCTAGAGGTCTAAAAGCCTTTCTCTAACAAGAGGTGCTTGCTTAGAAAACCACATATGAAAAGTATCTTAGCAACTCTATTCTTTCTTGATAAGTAGTGAAATGTAGAGATTTACTACAATTTCCCCCACATTTTGAACACTTAGTATTTAGGGCAGGGCCTCTGACATCCAGCAAAATGCCTGGTACATAGCAAAAGGCCCTTGTTAAACGAATTAAAACGAACAGACAAATATTCAGATAAAAAAAAAAATCAATGCAAGTCTGCAGTTCTTACTCCCAAGCGGCTCTTACTTATCTAGCAGCTCATTATGTTATTTCCAGTTTCCTGGTGTCCGCATGATCTGTTGACACACCAAATAAAAAATGTGCCAAACTAAACTTGTTTTTTTCTACCCAAGTCTGTTCCTCATTCTTGTTTCCTATTTCTCTGAATGTAACCATAATTCTCCTACTCACCCATTCCCCACATCCTTTTTTGACAGGTTGAGGTGACACCCAGCCTGTTCTGGTTCTACTGCATCTTTCCCCATCCAGTTCCCTGCTCCTAGTGTCCTCAGCCTCCACTACATTTTGTTTGGAACTGTGAATATCCTCCATTTTCGCCTGTCTTTAGCCTCTTTTTACCAAACTTTCCTAATCTTGTTGCTTGATTGCAACCCTCCCTCCCACCTCACCACCCCCACCCCCCCACCCCCGCAAAAAAAACAAAGAAAAACGCAGTTTAGCATAATGGTTGAGAGACTGGAGTCTGGCTCGGATTTGTCTGAGCATAAAATGTAGTGATCAAGAGCTTAGGCTCTGGGGCCAAACCACTTGGTTTATGGTCTGCCATTCAAGGACTTCTTTTCTGAGCTAATTTCTCACTTCGTAGTCCAGCCAAAGTACTCCCCTCCATCTTTCCCTTAGCTTTCAGAGGCTAGTTTGCCTTACCACTAACCTGAAATAGCCTTCCTCTCCTTGGAACTTGCCCTATCATGGCACCTATACTTATAATTACCCGCTTTGTAATCTCCCTTGGGAAAACACGTTTCTTGAGGGCAGGATATTATCATATTATTTTTTTTATCTCCAATAAGTCATGGTGTGATTTGCATACTGTGGTTCCTCGAGAAATGTTAGGTGAATGAAATCAATTCACACAAATAAATCCGATTCTGAGCGTCTCCCCTTGTGGACTGCGTTTATCCAAAATCATAAAACTTTACACTAAAAACGGTGAATAAAATGTATTTAAATTAAACCTTTAAAAAAGCCGACTTAAAAATTTTTCTTGAGGATCCCAAAAAGTCCTGAAGACGTTTATGGGTTTCATGTATCAATACTTAGCATATTAGAAATAACTGAGAAACATTTAAAATAGTTCTTTATGGATTCGTTCTAAAAATAATAAATGCACTAAATGTTAAGAGAAATAATGCATATTTATTATTTATGTTGTATTCATCTGACCACTCTCCGCGTCTTACACAACTCGCAGCACGCAGAAGACGCTGGACTCTTATTAGAACAAGCCCCGGCCCTCCTCACCCCGCCCAGCGGCCAACCACCAGCGCATCCGAGGCTCCTGGGACACGCGGCCCGCCCCCTCCGCGCGCCGGCGCCGGGTGTCAAGGCGCACGCGCAGAGCTCCGAGAGGCCCAGCCGAAGAGCGGGCGGCCGCGGCCGTAACTTACCCCTCCCCTCGTCGCGCACGCCGGGAACCCGTCGCCGCGGCTGCTTCGGCTGCGGCGGTCGGTCGTCGTGATGGACTGTCCGTGGAATGAGCTGTCCCTTGCCTTTTCTCGTACTTCCATGTTTCCCTTTTTTGACATCGCCCACTACCTGGTGTCGGTGATGGCACTGAAGCATCAGCCGGGTGAGTGCGGGGCGCCGAGGACCGGCCCCCTCGGGATCCCCCTCACAGCGAGTACGGCCTGAGCGGGGTAGCGGCCGAGCTGCCCCCCCGCCCGGAGTCCTATAGTCGAGCTAGAGGGGCGCCGAGAGGTGGCCCGTCCGACTCCTCGAGTACAGGTGGGGAAAATGAGGCCCGGGCGGTCCTCGCCAAAGGAGGCGCTGGGTTGGGGGGAGTGCGGGGGCGCCCCACCGCCGCGGGCGGGACTCCCGGGACAGGTGACAGGGCGGCCGCAGACGCTGTTGGGAGCCCAGGACTGCCCGCGTCCGCCCAGGGGTTGCGCCGTCTCCCGGCGGTGCCACCAGTTCCTTGGAAAGTATTTTAAAATGACCTGGGAACAAAGCTCCCGGAGACAGCACGTCTGACTTCGTCGCTTGGGGTAGTGAATGGTTCTGGACGGCTCTCCGGTTTTGAAAGTTGGGTAAACACTGAAATAAAGAGCCTTAAGTAGGCACCCCCAAGTTCCCCTTAACGGAGAGATCTCCCACCTTGTTTAGCATGTTAGACAATGATTGCTGAGAGGAGTGGCTTCCCATTTTGGGTCATATGAGTGACGTTGTACAAGAAAAGCCATTTGCCGTAGCTTCCCTTCTCTGTACAGTGGGGATGTGGTCTTAATACAGTTTTGAGTTCTTTCCAGTATGCACACAAGGAGCAATATTTGTTTTTTCTTGTATTTTACATTCAGGATATATTTGCTCCTGTATTGCTTTACTTTTGCCCTTATTCTACCTGCCTTTTCATTTTATGCTTTCTTCTTTTTTTGAGATCAGGCATTTTCTTTGCCTTACTTTCTCTGTGTTCATGCTGCTTTTAATCTGCCTCGTCCTACAGTCAGTGAGTGAGGGATTGAGGATGGTGCTGTACCTCTTATGGTCTGTTTTTTGCGGTTTTTTTGTTTTCTTTAAAACCCTTGGACCTCAGAAATATTTTTCATTTAAATTGAAATTTGTAGTTCAGCCTAAATCATTGTTTGGTAGCAGTTTTGACCTGGATAAGGGGAATATTAGTGTATTAAATCGGGACAGATAATCTGCATAAGAGACTGCTTCCTTGATTTGAAAATAAGTACATTTTATTATTATGCCATATTCAGTATTTGATATTTTCTTTTTTTTTTTTTTTTTTTGTGGTACGCGGGCCTCTCACTGTTGTGGCCTCTCCCGTTGTGGAGCACAGGCTCCGGACGCACAGGCTGAGCGGCCGTGGCTCACGGGCCCAGCCGCTCCGCGGCATGTGGGATCTTCCTGGACCGGGGCACGAACCCATGTCCCCTGCACTGGCAGGTGGACTCTCAACCACTGCGCCACCAGGGAGACCCTGGTATTTTCTTGTATAGCTTAAATCAGAGGTTCTCAAAGTGTGGTCCAGGAGCCCCTGGGGTTCCTGACACTTCCAACTCAAAATTATTTTCATAATAATATGCAGATGTCATCTTTTTCACACTCATTTTCTCACAAATATACAGTGGAGTTTTCCAGAGGCCACATGACCTGCCGTACTGTAACAGGTTGAATGCAGAAGCAGATATGAGAATCCATCTGTTTTCAATTTGAAGCAGACATGAAAGAGATTTACTAAAAAAGTGTGAGTTTTCTCACCAAATATTTTTTGCTTTGGAAAATGCTTATTTTTCATGAAAAATATATTATTTTTTAACATTTAGTGCATTTATTATTTAAAAAATGAATACCTAAAGAACTATTCAAAAATTGTCTCATTTATGATTTCTAATAAGCTAATAAATATTGATAACCCACATAAAGAAAAGCTTTTTAGGGGGTCTTAAAGAATTTTGTTTTGGAGTCAGCCTTTTTAAAGGTTTAATTTACCTGTATTATATTCACCCTTTTAAATATAAAGTTCTATGATTTTGGACAAACACATACAGTCATGTAACTACCACCACAATCAAGATAGAGAACAGTTTCATCACCCACCCCAGATTCCCTCCTGCCCCTTTGTAGTCAGCCCTCCCCAAGCCCCTCGTAACCATTCATCTGCTCACTAATTTTGGGGGGTGCAGAGGAGTCCTGAGACCAAAAACCTTGAGAACCATTGGACTAATTGGATGCTAGTACAGTGTTACACATGGTGTAAAAATATATTCCAGTACCAGTACTTGTAAACATGTAAAAATTATAGAATTCACACAAAAGAGTGAACCTGCTTTTACTAGAATTGTGTTAGACTGTCCTTTCACAGTATTGGCTGTTATCAGTCCTAAATATCTTGTCATTCTGATGATCAGAAAACATAGTTTTCATTTGCATCTGTTTGCTGGCCATTTGTATTTATACTTATATAAATCTATTGAGTTGATCATATTGTTTTTCCTGTTTAAAATGTAATACATTTAAAAAAATGAATTATCCTTACATTTTTGGAATAAACTGTTTGATGTATTAGTTTAATTCATTAGGGACTTTCATTTGCCAATCCTTATATAAAACTTTACTTAATTGGCAACTTTTTTCTGTTCCCCAGGGACTGATTCTTTAGAACACAGACCTGTAGTACAATAAAACCACAATTCATCTATGTACTGCTACCCGGGTTCTTCTTATCCTTATCTCCTCAAGCATGTTACTCCTTGAGACTCTTGACTTTTGGAATGTACTCTATCACTGCCAGTACCTCACTCCCCACTTTCTATAGTTTACATCTTATGGCTTACAGACTATGCCTAGATCTAGACTACTGAGGGCAAGTGGGTAAAGGGGATTAACTCTTTCTATCTGTGGTGTTGATAAGGATGGCATCTTTTTTTTTTGTTTGGTTTAGGTTGTAGGCCTTCAAATCCAAGGAAAGATGATTGTCCCCCCTACACCCTTCCTTTTCCATGTGACTTGCACTTCATAAGTGAAACCATCAGGGGGTATTTTTTAAATTTTTTATTTATTTTAAAATTTTTATTGGAATATGGTTGCTTTATAATGTTGTGTTAGCCTCCACTGCACAACAAAGTGAATCAGCCATACGCATACAGATATCCCCTCCCATTCAGATTACCACAGCATCAGGGGGTATTTAATATGTTGGATTCTTTTTTATTTCTTAGTTTACTTCCATTTGCCTCATACTTAACCTTAGTTCCTCTTGAACTCTGGCATCTGATTGTCTATAGCTTTTAGTTTTGGCTAGTAGTGTAGGGGTTTTTTGTTTTTGTTTTTTCTATTTTCCTGGGCATTTTATTAGGAAGTTGGAAAATGCTGCTTTGGGAATTGTTGGTCAGAAACCATTTTAACGGAATGTTTATGTCATCAGTTGTCATCTCTCTTACATTTTTAATCTGTGTTCTCTGTTTTTTTCCTATTTAAATGTTCATTAAAATAAACACATTTCTTTAATCCTACATTCATATCCGATTGCTATTTTCTGTAAGACATCCTGAAAATTTAACTACAATGATCTCCACTTGACTTTTACACACAAAATCGATTATTTTACTCTTAATTCTCTGACCACTATTTGCTAACTTCCCTCAAATCATATGTAGTTCAATTAAGCAAATATTCACTGTAGTAGGTACTATATTAGATGTTGAGGATACCAAGATGAAAGTTACTGTTATAGCTCTGAAAGGATTCAACTGTGCTGTTGTCGCTGTAATCTCCTCTGCCTCCCCCTCCTCCTCCTCCTCCTTCTCTTTCCTTGCAGTGTCACATAAGGTTGCATTACCTTTCTTATACATTAATAATATTCATTCATTTCAGATACATGAAAAACATTTCAGTGTCTTCATTCTAATCCTCATACATCTCTTTAGGTAGGTATTATTGAACACATTTTACAGATGAGTAGTCTTACAGGAATAAAATAACCTTACTTAAGTCACATAGTTTAGTAAATTATGGAGCTAGTTCTTGGGCTAATTTCAAAGTTCTCAACTATTCTGTGCTCTCTCTTTGCAGATACATTTAATGTTCCAGGTTTCTCAGTATTTAGCAATTTCTCAATAAGTTGTCATTTGGCATCGTTATTTTCTCCCATGATTTCGGTCATTTCCACATCACCATTCAGTTTCTCATTTGTTTTCAGGAATTAAATCCAGGAATAAAGTTTGTCATTGTTCCTTCCTCTAATCTGTGGGAGATGAAAAGATTAACAAAACAAGAATTTATCAGTTCTGGGGATTCTGGGAAGCTGGCAGCATACTTTTGCTATCTTTATGAATTCCGACGTAAACACATACAGAAAAGTGCAAAAGTAATCGTAAATGTATAGTTCAGTGAACTTTCAGAATGAGCACAACTATGTTAATCAACATCCAGGTAAAAATAGAACAACTATGATCCCCCCAAAGGCCTCTTTGTTATAGCATGCTTTTAAAAGAGCAGATTCTAAAAAAAAAAAAAAAAAAAAAAAAGAGCAGATTCTGCCCAGTGTGGGGTGGAAAAGGATGTCTCAGAAATGACAGTCCATAGTTTACTTATGTGAGTACAGAGAATCTTACTTAAATATCTTTAATATATATTTTTTAACATCTTTATTGGAGTATAATTGCTTTACAATGTTGTGTTAGTTTCTGCTGTATAACAAAGTGAATCAGCTATACATATACATATATTATACATGTATCCGCGTATGCCCTCCCTCTTGAGCCTCCCTCTCATCCTCCCTATCTCACCCCTCTAGGTGGTCACAAAGCACCAAGCTGAGCTCCTGTGCTATGTGGCTGCTTCCCACTAGCCACCTATTTTACATTTGGTAGTGTATGTATGGCCATGCCACTCTCTCACTTCGTCCCAGTTTACCCTTCCACCTGCCCGTGTCCTCAAGTCCATTCTCTACGTCTGCATCTTTATTCCTGTCCTGCCCCTAGGTTCTTCAGAGCCATTTATTTTATTTTAGATTCCATATATATGTGTTAGCGTACAATATTTGTTTTTATCTTTCTGACATACTTCACTCTGGATGACAGTCTCTAGGGCCATCCACCTCACTATAAATACCTCAATTTAGTTTCTTTTTATGGCTGAGTAATATTCCATTGTATACATGTGCCAAATCTTCTTTATCCATTCATCTGTCGATGGACACTTAGGTTGCTTCCATGTCCTGGCTATTGTAAATAATGCTACAATGAACATTATGGTACATGACTCTTTTTGAATTATGGTTTTCTCAGGGTATATGCCCAGGGGTGGGACTGCTGGGTCATATGGTAGTTCTATTTTTAGTTTTTTAAGGAACCTCCATACTGTTCTCCATAGTGGCTGTATCAATTGACATTCCCACCAACAGTGCAGGAGGGTTCCCTTTCTCCACACCCTCTCCAGCATTTACTGTTTGTAGATTTTTTGATGATGGCCATTCTGACAGGTGTGAAGTGATACCTCATTGTAGTTTTGATTTGCATTTCTCTAATGATAGTGATGTTGAGCATCATTTCATGTGTTTTTTGGCAGTCTGTATATCATCTTTGGAGAAATGTCTGTGTAGGTCTTCTTTTCATTTTTGGATTGGATTGTTTGTTTTTTTGATAATGAGCTGCATGAGCTGCTTGTATATTTTGGAGACTAATCCTTTGTCAGTTGCTTCATTTGCAAATATTTTCTCCTATTCTGAGGGTTGTCTTTTCGTCTTGTTTATGGTTTCCTTTGCAGTGCAAAAGCTTTTAAGTTTCATTAGGTCCCATTTGTTTATTTTTGTTTTTATTTCCATTTCTCTAGGAGGTGGGACAAAAAGGATGTTGCTATGATTTATGTCATAGAGTGTTCTACCTATGTTTTCCTCTAAGAGTTTGACAGTGTCTGGCCTTACATTTAGGTCTTTAATCCATTTAGAGTTTATTTTTGTGTATGGTGTTAGGGAGTGTTCTAATTCCATTCTTTTACATGTAGCTGTCCAGTTTTCCCAGCACCACGTATTGAAGAGGCTGTCTTTTCTCCATTGTATATTCTTGCCTCCTTTATCAAAGACAAGGTGACCACATGTGTGTGGGTTTATCTCTGGGCTTTCTGTCCTGTTCCATTGATCTATATTTCTGTTTTGGTGCCAGTACCATACTGTCTTGATTACTGTAGCTATGTAGTGTAGTCTGAAGTCAGGGAGCCCAGTTCCTCCAGCTTTGTTTATCTTTCTCAAGATTGCTTTGGCTATTCAGGGTCTTTTTGTTTCCATACAAATTGTGAAATTTTTTGTTTTGTTTTGAAAAATGCCACAGGTAGTTTGATAGGGATTGCATTGAATCTATAGATTGCTTTGGGTAGTATGGTCATTTTCACAATGTTGATTCTTCCAATCCAAGAATATGGTATATCTGTCCTGTTTTTATCATCTTTAATTCCTTTCATCAGTGTCATATAGTTTTCTGCATACAGGTCTTTTGTCTCCTTAGGTAGGTTTATTCTTAGGTATTTTACTCTTTTTGTTGCAGTGGTAAATGGGAATGTTTCCTTAATTTCTCTCTCAGATTTTTCGTCATTAGTGTATAGGAATGCAAGAGATTTGTGTGCATTAATTTTGTGTCCTGCTACTTTAACAAATTCATTGGTTAGCTCTGGTAGTTTTCTGGTAGCATCTTTAGGATTCTCTATGTATTGTATCTTGTCAGCTGCAAACAGTGACAGTTTTACTTCTTCTTTTCCAATTTGTATTCCTTTTCTTTCTTTTTCTTCTCTGATTGCTGTGGCTAAAACTTCCAGAGAGTGGGCAACCTTGTCTTGTTCCTGATATTAGTGGAAATGGTTTTAGTTTTTCACCATTGAGAATGATGTTGGCTGTGGGTTTGTCATATATAGCCTTTATTTTGTTGAGGTAAGTTCCCTCTATGCCTACTTTCTGGAGGGTTTTTATCATAAATGGGTGTTGAATTTTGTTGAAAGCTTTTTCTGCATCTATTGAGAAGATGATTTGATTTTCTCCTTCAGTTTGTTAATATGGTGTATCACATTGATTGATTTGCCTATATTGAAGAATCCGTGCATTCCTGGGATAAACCCCAGTAGATCATGGTGTATGATCCTTTTAATGTGCTGTTGAATTCTGTTTGCTAGTATTTTATTGAGGATTTTTGCATCTATGTTAATCAGTGATATTGGCCTGTAGTTTTCTTTCTTTGTGACATCTTTGTCTGGTTTTGGTATCAGATAATGGTGGCCTCGTAGAATGCATTTGGGAGTGTTCCTCCATCTGCTATATTTTGGAAGAGTTTGAGAAGGATAGGTGTTAGCTCTTCTCTAAATGTTGATAGAATTCATCTGTGAAGCCATCTAGTCCTGTGCTTTTGTTTGTTGGAAGATTTTTAATCACAGTTTCAATTTCAGTGCTTGTGATTGGTCTGTTTATATTTTCTGTTTCTTCCTGATTCAGTTTCAGAAGGTTGTGCCCTTCTTAGAGTTTGTCCATTTCTTCCAGGTTGTCCATTTTATTGGCATATAAGTTGCTTGTAGTAATCTCTCATGGTCGTTTGTATTTCTGCAGTGTCAGTTGGTACTTCTCCTTTTTCATTTGTAATTCTGTTGATTTGAGCCTTTTCCCTTTTATTCTTGATGAGTCTGGCTAATGGTTTATCAATTTTGTTTATCTTCTCAAAAAACCAGCTTTTAGTCTTATTGGTCTTTGCTATTGTGTCCTTCATTTCTTTTTCATTTATATCTGATCTGGTTTTTATGATTTCTTTCCTTCTGCTAATATTTTTGTTGTTGTTCTTCTTTCTCTGATTGCTTTAGGTGTAAGGTTTGATTGTTCATTTGAGATATTTCTCGTTTCTTGAGGTAAGATTGTTTTACTATAATCTTTCCTTTTAAAACTGCTTTTGCTGCATCCCATAGGCCTTGGGTCATTGTATTTTCATTGTCATTTTTTTCTAGGTATTTTTTGATTTCCTCTTTGGTTTCTTCGTTGGTCTCTTGGTTATTAAGTAGTGTATTGTTTAGCTTCCATGTGTTTGTATTTTTACAGGTTTTTTCCTGTAATTGGTATCTAGTCTCATAGCGTTGTGGTCGCAAAACATACTTGATACGATTTCAGTTTTCTTAAATTTACCAAGGCTTGATTTGTGACCCAAGATATGATCTATTCTGCAGAATGTTCCATGACCACTTGAGAAGAAAGTGTATTTTGTTGTTTTTGGATGGAATGTCCTATAAATATCAATTAGGTCCATATCGTTAATGTGTCATTTAAAGCTTGCATTTCCTTATTTATTTTCATTTTGGATGATCTGTCCATTGGTGAAAGTGGGGTGTTAAAGTCCCCTGCTATTATTGTGTTACTGTTGATTTCCCCTTTTATGGTTGTTAATATTTGCCTTATGTATTGAGGTGCTCCTATGTTGGGTGCATAAGCATTTACAATTGTTACATGTTCTTCTTGGATTGATCCCTTGGTCGTTATGTAGTGTCTTTCTTTGTTTGTTGTAGTAGTCTTTATTTTAAAGTCTATTTTATCTGATATGAGTATTGCTACTCCAGCTTTCTTTTGATTTCCATTTGTATTGAATAAATTTCTTCATCCTCTCACTTTCAGTCTGTATGTGTCCCTAGGTCTGAAGTGAGTCTCTTGTAAACATCATATATATGGGTCTTGTTTTTGTATCCATTCAGCCAGTCTGTGTCTTTTGGTTGGAGTGTTTAATCCGTTTACATTTAAGGTAATTATCGATACGTATGTTCCTATTACTGTTTTCTTAATTGTTTCAGGTTTGTTATTTTAGGTCTTTTCCTTCTCTTGTGTTTCCTGCCTAGAGAACTTACTTTAGCATTTGTTGTAAAGCTGGTTTGGTGGTGCTGAATTCTCTTAGCTTTTGCTTATCTGTAAAGTTTTTAACTTCTCCATTGAATCTGAATGAGATTCTTGCCTGGTAGAGTAATCTTGGTTTTAGGCTTTTTCCCTTTCATCACTTTAAATATGTCTTGCCACTCCCTTCTGGCTTGCAGAGTTTCTGCTGAAAGATCAGCTGTTAACCTTGTGGGGATTCCCTTGTATGTTATTTGTTGCTTTTCCCTTGCTGCTTTTAATATTTTTTCTTTGTATGTAATTTTTGATAGTTTGATTAATATGTATCTTGGCATGTTTCACCTTGGATTTGTCCTCTAGGAGACTCTATGCTTCCTGGACTTGATTGACTATTTCCTTTCCTATATTAGGGAAGTTTTCAACTATAATCTCTTCAAATACTTTCTCAGACTCTTTTTCTTTTCTTCTTCTGGGAGCCCTATAATTAAAATGTTGGTGCGTTTAATGTCCTAGAGGTCTCTGAGACTGTCCTCAATTATTTTCATTCTTTTTTCTTTATTCTGCTCTCTGGTAATTATTTCCACTATTTTATCTTCCAGGTCACTTACCCGTTCTTCTGCCTCAGTTATTCTGCTATTGATTCCTTCTAGAGCAGTTTAAATTTCATTTATTGTGTTGTTCATCATTGTGTGTTTGCGCTTTAGTTCTTCTAGTTCTTTGTCAAACGTATCTTGTATTTTCTCCATTCTGTTTCCAAGATTTTGGATCATATTTACTATCATTACTTTGAATTCTTTTTCAGGTAGACTGCCTATGTCGTCTTCATTTGTTTGGTCTGGTTGGTTTTTATTTTGCTCCTTCATCTGCTGAGTATTTCTCTGTCTTCTCAGTTTGCTTAACTTACTGTGTTTAGAGTCTCCCTTTTGCAGGCTGCAGGTTCGTAGTTCCCGTTGTTTTTGGTGTCTGCTCCCAGTGGGTAAGGTTGGTTCAGTGGGTTGTGTAGGTTTCCTGGTGGAGGGCACTGGTGCCTGTGTTCTGGTGGATGAGGCTGGATCTTGTCTTTCTGGTGGGCAGGACCGTATCCAGTGTTGTGTTTTGGGGTGTCTGTGAACTTATGAGTTTAGGCAGCCTCTCTGCTAATGAGTGGGGCTGTGTTCTTGTTAGTTGTTTGGCATGGGGTGTCCAGCACTGGAGCTTGCTGGTCGTTGAGAGGAGCAGGGTCTTAGTGTTGAGATGGAGATCTCTTGGAGAGCTCTCGCTGATTGATATTACATGGGGCCAGGAGGTCTTGGTGGTCTAATGTCCTGAACTCTCCCACCTCAGAGGCTCAGGCCTGACACCTGGCTGGAGCACCAAGACCCTGTCTGCTACCCGGCTCAGAAGAGAAGGGAGGAAAAAAGAAAGAAAGAAAAATAAATAAATAAAATAAATGTAGTTATTAAAATAAAAAATAAGAATAAATAATAAAATAAAAGAAAGCAAGCAAACCAGTAAACAAATCCACCAATGGTAAGAATCACTAAAAACTATGCTATGATAAACATAGAAATCGGTAACCAGGGTGTTGCATTCTGCAAACCCGAAGTCTACAGTTGATCCCAAAGCCCACTGCCTCAATGTTGGGATGATTCGTTGTCTATTCAGGTATTCCACAATGCAGGGAACATCTAGTTGATTGTGGAGATTTAATCTGCTGCTCCTGAGGCTGCTGGGAGAAATTTCTCTTTCTCTTCTTTGTTCCCACAGCTCCTGGGGTTCAGCTTTGGATTTGGCCCTGCCTCTGTGTGTAGGTCGCCCTCTGGCGTCTGTTCTTCGCCCAGACAGGACGGGGTTAAAGGAGCAGCTGATTAGGGGGCTCTGGCTCACTCAGGCCGGTGGTCGGGAGGGGTACAGAATGCGGGGTGAGCCTGCAACAGCAGAGGCTGGCATGACGTTGTAACAGCCTGGGGCGCCATGCGTTCTCCTGGGGAAGTTGCCTCTGGATCACAGGACCCTGGCAGTGGCGCGCCGCACAGGCTCCCAGGAGGGGAGGTGTGGATAGTGACCTGTGCTTGCACAAAGGCTTCTTGGTGGCTGCAGAAGCAGGCTTAGCATTTCATGCCTGTCTCTGGTGTCCGTGCTGATAGCTGCGGCTTGTGTCTGTTTCTGAAGCTTGTTTAGGTGGTGTTGTGAATCTCCTCTCCTCGCACACCCCGAAACAATGGTCTCTTGCCTCTTAGGCAGTTCCAGACTTTTTCCCGGACTCCCTCCTGGTTAGCTGTGGAGCATTTGCCCCCTTCAGGCTGTGTTCACTCAGCCAACCCCAGTCGTCTCCCTGGGATCTCACCTCCGAAGCCCGATCCTCAGCTCCCAGCCCCCATCCACCCTGGTGGGTGAGCAGACAAGCCTCTCACGCTGTTGAGTGCTGGTCAGCACTGACCTCTGTGTGGGAGTCTCTCCGCTTTGCCCTCCGCACCCCTGTTGCTGCGCTGTCCTCCGTGGCTCTGAGGCTTCCCTCTCCCACCCACTCCTCACCTCCACCAGTGAAGTGGCTTCCTAGTGTGTGGAAACGTTTCCTCCTTTACAGCTCCCTCCCCAAGTTGCAGGTCCTATCTCTATTCTTTTGTCTCTGTTTTTTCTTTTTTCCTTTCCCCTACCCAGGCAGGTGGAGAGTTTCTTGCCTTTTGGGAAGTCTGAGGTCTTCTGCCAGCGTTCAGTAGGTGTTCTGTAGGAGTTGTTCCACACGTACATGTATTTTTAATGTATTTGTTGGGAGGAATGTGATCTCCACGTCTTACTCCTCCACCATCATGAAGGTCCTCTCTTTAATATTTTTTAAGCTAAAGGAAACTTAGAATATTTGAGTGACCTGACAAAACATTGATCAGGGAGTGTGCTGTAGTAGAAAGCATTCATAAAGTCAGAAGTCGGAAGACCAGTGTTTAGTTCAAACTCTACCACTAACTAGGTAGCTTGGGATAAGAACTTAAAACTCAGTATTTAAAACTCAGAACTTAAAACTCAGTGAGTGAGGTGGACCAGAGCACCAGCTGAGCAGTGTCCCCTCTCCAGGAGTCTTCAGTTTTGAGTCTAAAGAGCTCTTCCTCCAAGCTTCTAAGTTTTAATAATTTCAGCCTATCCTTTGTTCCCCCAGGAGTGGTAACAGCTTTCTACAGTTGATACTTCTGTGACACCATAGTATTTACTTTTTACTTTTTCAATAATCTAGTTAACAATTTTATACCTACTTACTTATTTATATTAAATCCTTTCTGTTAATAAAACTTTGTATTTTCTGTTTCCTGACTGGACTCTGGTACAGAAACCTAGGAGTGGGGTTTAACTACATGCTTTCTGGTTTCCATATGTAATATTAAGATATCTAAAGTGCTGGCTATTTCCTGTCCATAGATCTAGTCAGTATAATGCCTTCAGTGTGGCAGGCCAATGTGATGTTTTGTGGACTGTCAATATGATCATAATTTCTGTGGACTTGTTTAGAGAGCAGGAGAGTTGACATAGATCTGAGGCAAGACTGTGATAGTGTACTGTTAAACCTGTCAGGTAAAAGCAAAGTGTTTCTGGGATTCTTTGCAAATTAATATGGAGAAAAAAGCATTTCTTTACTAGGTTACAGAGGTTATTGCTGATTTGTTCTAGTAAAAATACTGTATTTTGAATACCAGCTGCAGTTGGAGTCATTACCAGTCTACATTTAAAATAGTTCACAATTATTTTTCAAGATCCATCTGCTTTACATATAGCCCAAGCAGGCAAGTTAAGTGGAATGTGATAGCTATCATCGTCTTTCATTCATGTTTTTGGTTATGGTACTCATCTCTGTAATACTGCTTTGTAAAAATATCTTGGTGAGGAGAAGAAACTCTAGGGGCTTCTACCTGATCATTCCTATCATAATGATCCTTATTCCAAGGATCAGAGAATCAATATGCAGAGTGTGCCAGTTGCTAAGTATGTCTAGTCTAGTTATACATTAAGGAACTGGGGAAATAACCACAGCCGTGGATTTACTTGGCCCACTATGATTCATACTTGATATAAAACTCCTTGAATTGTGTCACAGGTAATCTCTAAGCCATTGTTGCCTACATGATTATTTTAAAATATTTTGATGAAAAAGCATACTTGAGGCATATGAGCTAGATTATGTTGTTAATTTTTCTTCTTAAAGAGATAAATCTATAAATGGGAAAGACTAGGGCAAAAGTTTACTAATATGCAATTTAAAAATACTTAACCTCTGGAGATGAGGCTTTAAGAAGGCTAGAGCATTCCCCTGCTTCTTTCCGGAAGTCATATTAACCACCAGCAAGCTGAATGCTGACTGTTTGGAAATAGCTACAGTGTAACTATTTCTTAAAAACGGAGACACACTGCGGAACTAAAGTAGACTGAGTATATCAAAATAAAGAAGTCATGTGTGCAGTACATTAAAGAATATCTTTCTAGTCTTTGTTTTAACTAAGTCAGTAAAAGTATGTTAAACATAGTCTAATAGGGCTTCCCTGGTGGCGCAGTGGTTGAGAGCCCGCCTGCCGATGCAGGGGATACGGGTTCATGCCCCGGTCTGGGAGGATCCCACATGCCGTGGAGCGGCTGGGCCCGTGAGCCATGGCCGCTGAGCCTGCGCGTCCGGAACCTGTTGCTCCGCCGCGGGAGAGGCCACAGCGGTGAGAGGCCCGCGTACCACAAAAAACAAAAACAAAAACATAGTCTAATACTTCATTTGGCTAGAGAATGGGATTATTTTGTGGATGTGATTTTAAATGAATTTAAGGGAGTAGAGTGACTTTATTTCTCAGCTTTCATTTCATAATGAAAATATTTTGATGTTAAAGTCCCCAGGTGATTATATGTACTTCAGATATCTTATACTTTTTTTTTTTGTACACGGGCCTCTCACGTTTGTTTAAAACTGAGAAAAAATTAAAGATATCATATTAACTATTTTTTTCTACTGAAAATTATTTATATGCCCTAAAGATATACAGCTGTTTCTGGTTAACTTTCTGTATTTTTTTTAATATAAATTTTGAAAGCATCATACTTTTATTTATTTGGCCCTGTCTCATGGCATGCCGGATCTTAGTTCCCTGACCAGGGATTAAACCCGCACCCCCTGCGGTAGAAGCACAGAGTCTTAACCACTGGACTGCCAGGGGAGTCCTGTGTTTTCATAATTTAACTTCACATTAAACTGACTGGTGCCAGTACGATATATACAAAGGAACATCATACCCAAAGAACTTTGTCATAAGATTGCCTCATGCTGAAAAATGTGTTATGGTAGTGTGTGTACTGAAGAAAGCTTTAAAGAAAGGTCTGTTTGAGTTAGAGAAATATTTCTGGCTGACATAATTTTGAAAATCAGGCAAAAAAGACTGGTATGAGAGAGACCCTCCCTTTAACTCTGTTCTTTTCCTTTCTTTTTTGGTCTAATAAAATCTTAGTTTCATTGATTTAAGACTGTTGGGGTTATGAGTACCTTTTCAGTGCCATAATGTGTCATTCTCATCCCAGCTTTGCAGTAAGAACTCAAAAGTATTATATCTTGGGCTCAGATAATTGAGTCAGAAGCAGCCCAAGGGTTGCATTCTCCTTGCCTCTTTTCTCTCTTGTCAGTGATCAATCCATTCAGCACACAAATCAACAGAGTGTCTGACATGTACTAGGTAGTAAATATGTATTTTTATGTATATTCTCTTATTTTAAGTTCTTATAAGTTATGTGTTATTCTCATTTTATGAAACTTGAAGTTTAAGCCAAGAGAGGTTAGAGGTCCTACAAAGAGTCACAAAACTGGTACGTAATCACAGTTATCTCTGTGACTTGTGATAAAACTAAGGGAAATTAATGGTAGTAAAATTATCATACACTCTTGAAATATTGCACATATATTTTTCTGTTGTACAATAAACATTTGTTGAGCATCTACTTTATACTAAAGTTTCTTAGAGTCTCAAGGGGTATATCAGTCTTATAGTGGAGCTAACACTTGTGAACAAAAACTAGAACATGATATATTTTAAGAGGAAAGGCTAAAATACCGTGAAAGTTGAGGGAAAAGGAAAGTTATTTTGACAGACTTAATTGGAAATGCATATTACATGAGTGAATAATTTGTGTGAAAGCATCAAATTTAGTAAATTTGATTTGGATTGTTTTAGTGGTCAAAGGAAAACTTTTTTGGCATATTTGAATTTGCCTAAGCCTAATTGTTGTGTCAGATGGATGATAGTAATGCTAAATCTTCCATTAGAACAACCCTAAGGGATACAGAGGATACAGACATATTCCCTAATTGTATATTTACCAGAAGTAATCAGTTACTTTGGAATGTGTCTTCATAGTAACTGTGTAATGATGGGCCCATTGTAACTCTCATTCACTTAGAGCTCCCATTTCCAGAATGTGTGTGCAGAGCTAACCAGGGTATGGCCTGAGAGAGAGAGAGGGACACACCCACACCCACACAGACAAACACACACGAGGACAAGGTTGGGGGAGAAGAAGGTCTTGAGGGGGAAAAGGGGTGTGCATGTATAAATAAGCACAGAAAAAGAAGTCTGGAAGTTGCCACCCTACAGAAAATGAGTGTGACTGAAGGGTAGAAGTAGAGAGGAAAGGGTAATTTTCTTTTTTTTTCTATTTACTTCTATAATAATAGTGATAGCTAATAGTTGTTGCTTACTGTTTTGTTTGTTTTTTTTTAAGATGTGGGAAAGCAGTTACCTTGTTCACTTCACACAGAGAGTAAGTGCTGGAGCCAGGATTTATACCTCGGCAATTAAGCTCCAGAGTCTGGATTCTTAAGCACTCTGTATTGCCTCTCAATGTGAGAATGGCTCAGTAAGGCAGCTAGTGTCCACTGACTAAAAGAAAAGATCATATTCATATATTATGCTGACTAGCCAATGTTCTAAACAGTCATCATCGTACAGGGCAATACTGAACAGTGCCCGTATACGTATTTTGATGGATAGCAATATATATGTGTAGAGAGACATAGTGGTGTCACATCTTACATAGGGGTTTGGCTCTATAAAGATAGCATGGCCATGTATCATCAAAATAACTCTTGAATAATTCTTAAGTTTAGGGGAAATTGCTGCACTGGAGATAGACATCCTGGTTTTTAGTAAGTTTCTCAAAACTAGTTTTTCTTCCATATTGATACAAGTCACCATTTCTTGAGTTATCACCAGATGCATATCATTAAACCTTGGCATCACTTCATTTGACGATATATACACACCATCGAAAATTTATGTCTTCCAACTCATGTTCACTCCTGGGCACATTTTATTGTGTGGAATGGTGGGTTGCAGTATTTAAATTTTTATCTCCCTCTTTTTTTTTTTTCCCATGAGCACATAGAGATGAATTCCCATGTTAGTGCAAGTATGACGATATTACCCTACTGAATTCACACATACATTTGTATAGTTTGTTTTGTTGTTTGTTTTTGCATAAAAGGGCCTCTCCCTAAGAGGTAATAACAGTTAATAGTTTGGTTGGGTATTCTTGCAGACCTTCTTTTATGCATTAGCTGCATGTGTACATACCTATAGAAATGTATAGTTTTCTGTTTTCCCCCGTAAATGATTTCTTACTGTACATATTCATATAAATATGGTTTTCTTCTTGTCACGTCAGTGCATGTAAAGCTGCTACATTGTTTTGAATCGATGCATTATATTCCTCAGATTGGTTATGACATAATTTGCTAAATTTTAATTTAATTATACAATTAACAAACACTTTATTTTAAAGAATTCAGATATAATTAAATAATATAATCAATATAATTAAATAAATTTAAAGCCCCTTTGACCATCTTCCCTACTCCTAAGCTTCTCTCAGGAGATAATAACAGTTAACATTTTGGTATATTGCAGACCCTTTTTTGTGCATTCCATGTAAATGTATGTACCTATAGAAATGAATAGTGTTTGCATTTTTACCCATAAATAATTACATGCTGTAATTTTTTTCAACATGATTGTGTTTGGTTTCTTGTTTTTACTCAACAGCGTGTCTTGGGGATCTTCCCATGTTGACGTTGATATACCACACTCTTGAATTGCTCTTGTATAGTATTCCATAGTGCAAATGATCATGGTTTAACTCTTCCTCTGATGATGGTCATTTAGATTGTTTTCATTTTTTTCACAGCATTATGAACAACGCTGCTTTAATATTCTTGTATGACACTCCTTGGGCACTTGAGTCAATTTTAAATTTAAAATTTTAATTGATAACTGCCAAATTGTTTTTCAAAATGGCTTTACTTGTTTTTATTCTCACAAGAGTATGTGAATTTCTTCACACCTTTGATAATTTGTTAATATTAAGCTGTAAATTTTTTTGCCAATTGAAGGTGTATGAAATAACATATTTTTTAAATTTCTTTTTACTTAATTACTGATGAGTTGAGGACTTTCCTTTGTTTAGTTTTTTGGTATATTTATTAGTCATTTATAGTTTCTGCTTTGTGACTTGCCCATTTTTCTGTTGTGTTTGTTGTCTTTTTCTATTGATTTGTTGGAATTTGCCTTATTGGTTAAAAAAATTTTATCCCAGTCTTTTGTTATGTAGAAGTTTTAAATTTTGATGATGTCAAACTTGTAAATCTTTTCCTTTATGGCTTTTTTCTGTTCTTAGATTGCTAGAGTTTTTAAAGGGGAATGTTGAATTTTTATCAAATGACCTTTTACTTTCTGTCTAAAGGAATGATCATAATAATTTGTTAGTATAGTGCATAATTTTTTTTTAAAGGTAACAAACTTGTATTCTGAGGTAGGCACTTTTTTTTTTTTAACGTGACATTATTTGGAAAAAATGTCTTTTTTAAAAAAATGTATTTATTTAATTTATTTATTTTTGGCTGTGTTGGGTCCTCATTGCTGCATGGGCTTTCGACAGTTGCCGTGAGCGGGGACCACTCTTCGTTGTGGTGCGCAGGCTTCTCATTGTGGTGGCTTCTCTTGTGGAGCATGGGCTCTAGGAGCGTGGGCTCAGTTGTTGTGGCTCACAGGCTCTAGAGCGCAGGCTCAGTAGTTGTGGCGCACGGGCTTAGTTGCTCCGCGGCATGTGGGATCTTCCCGGACCAGGGCTTGAACCCATGTCCCCTGCACTGGCAGGCGGACCCTTAACCACTGTGCCACAAGGGAAGCCCTATAATGAATGATTTTAATGAATTTCTAACTATTGAACCTTCCTTAAATTCTTTGGATAAAATCTACTTGGTTATGATATATTATTCTTTTGAAAAACTAGGTTTCAATTTATTATTGATGTATTTGTGCACTATACTCATAAGTTAGAATTATAATGTATCTTCTTCCTCTTTTTTCTTCCCTCCCTCCTTTCCCTCCTCCCTTCCTCCCTGACTCTTTCCCTTCCTCCTTCCCCTCTCCTTCTCTCTTCTTTCTTTTCTCTATAATTTTTTATGCTGCAGTTATATTGTTTATAGACTGATTAAAGTTTTTCTAAACTCTATAATGGTTATATAACATAAAAATGAGTAATCAAAAATTATTTGGTAAATGTTTTGCATAAATTTATCTGGGTCTAGCACCTTTCTTAGGATAGATAGATCTTGGATTACCCTCTAACTTTTTTCCGTAGTAGTTTGCTTCTATTTCTCTGGCTGGGTTAAAAAGAATTTTTTTTTGTACTTTTTCCTTTAATAATTTCACTTACAGAAGAGTTGCCAGAGTAGGTCAAGGAACTTCTATATACTTTACCCAGAATCACCAACTACTGACATTTTGCCCCATTTATTTTATCTTTTTCCCAGCTTTATTGACATATAGCTGACAAAATTATATATATTTAAAGTGTGCAATGTGATGATTTGATATACAAATACATTGTGATTACCACAATCAAGTTAATTAGCACATTCATCACCTCACAGTTACCTTTTGTGTGTGTGTGCACGTGTGTGTGTGTATGTGTGGTGACAACACTTAAAAATCTACTCTCAGCAAATTTTAAGTATATAAGATATTATTATACAGTATTATTATTTTTTTGTTTGTTTGTTTTTGGGTTTTTTTTGAGGTACACGGGCCTCTCACTGTTGTGGCCTCTCCTGTTGCGGAGCACAGGCTCCGGACGCGCAGGCTCAGCGGCCATGGCTCACGGGCCCAGCCGCTCCGCGGCATGTGGGATCCTCCCAGACCAGGGCACGAACCCGTGTCCCCTGCATCGGCAGGCGGACTCTCAACCACTGCGCCACCAGGGAAGCCCTATACAGTATTATTAACTGCAGTCATTATGCTGTACATCAGATCCCAAGAACTTATTCATCTTATAACTAGACGTTTGTACTTTACCACTTCTCTGGATGTTTTTGTCTATGCATAGTATTTTTTCAGAACCACTTGAGTGTGAATTGGAGACATTTTGCCCAGTTACTTCTGATTACTTAAGTGTGTTAATTTTAAGAACCACATTACAGTTATCAAAATCAGGAAGTTTAACAGTGATACAATACTGTAATCAAAGCCACAATCCATATTTAGATTTCATCAGTTGTCCAAAAAGGTCTCTTATAGATGTTCTTTCTCACTTGGGGATATGATCTAGGAAATGCGTTGCATTTAGTTGTCTCTTTAATGTCATTTAATCTGGAACATTCCATCAGCCTTTTTTGTGTGTGTTCCTTGACCTTGACATTGTTAAAATATAGGCTAGGTGTTTGTTGTTTTTGTTGTTGTTTTATGCCGTACACGGGCCACTCACTGTTGTGCCCTCTCCCATTGCGGAGCACAGGCTCTGGACACGCAGGCTCAGTGGCCATGGCTCATGGGCCCAGCCCCTCCGCGGCATGTGGAATCTTCCTGGACTGGGGCACTAACCCGTGTCCCCGGCATCGGCAGGTGGACTTTCAACCACCGCGCCACCAGGGAAGCCCTGTTGTTGTTTTTTTTCAGAATAATGCTCAATTTGAGTGTGTATAATTAAATTAGTTCAGGTTATACATTTTTGGTAGAAATACTATGGAAGTGATGATGTGGTCTTAGTGCATAATATCAGGAATCACCTGATATTGTTAGTTTACAGTGATGTCTGCAAGGTTTGTCCACTGTAAAGTTATTACTTCCCTCTGTAATTAATAAATAATTTGTTAGGAGACATTTGAGATGATGTAAATACCTGTTCCTCATCAGGCTTTCACCTCTGGGTTTATTTTGTTATTCTATTTCAAGCCTGTGATATTGAAATTTTAGTTTATTTATTTCAGGCTTTATTTTCTTACGTACTTAAGATTATAAATTTTTCTTAATGTATCACTTTGGCATATTAACCGGCATACTTACAGTAGGGTTGGGAATGAAAGGAGACAGTGGTTGGGGAGATTGTCTTTAATAATGTACTACTAGGAAACGGGCAATAAGATCCTGAACAGAGTATTTTAAAGTTGCCCAAGTCACCCATGTCTTAACAAAATATTTCCAGTGTTGATTTAAAGAACAAAAGATATGTTTTATGATGATCATGATTGTCACACTTATGAGTATGTTCTAGAAAATTATGAAATTAAGAAGTGTGTTTAGTGCCACTGGTACCTCAGGACTTGTTTAATATACAGTATCTCAGATGGCATATTTACTTTATCATTTCAGGAGCAGTGGCGGTGGCATGGAAGAATCCTCTGTCAAGCTGGTTTACTGCTATGCTCCACTGCTTTGGTGGAGGAATTTTATCTTGTGTACTCCTTGGGGAGCCTCCATTGAGGTTTCTTGCAAACAGCACTAATATATTACTGGCATCTTCAATCTGGTAAGCTGCCATTGTGGTGAACTATGAGACATTTAAAAAAATCTAAATTGTTAGTAAATGGAATTTTTTTCTTTAAAAAATATTTTATATTCTTAAAAGTTAATGCATGTGCAAAGGAAGGAACCCAAATAACGCCAAAGGTTTTAAGTGCAAAGTATGTCTCTTTCTCACCCTTCTCCCTTATCCTCTCCCAGAGGTAGGTATTGTTGTCTTATGTTTCTTTAGTGGAAGCATTTCAAATATGAAAGGGCATCAAATATTTGACCCCCAACAGTTGATCTTGTGAACCTAACCTATACACACAGTTATACAACATGATAATCAAGAATGTGACCAACTACACAAAAAGTCCAAGTGATCATGATATTTATGGTAATTGTTTTTGGTAATTGTCATACTCTTTGTTCGATTTTTCAGAGCCTTATGAAATTTAACATTAATTTTATTTTGAATTTAGTTTTGAAGTGAAGAAAAAAATGTTAGTAGGAATTGCTTTGGATTCTTGCAAATTCAGCTTCAGTTATCTTTAAGAGGAATGATACATCAAGTTAAAAAAAAAAAGTGTAATACAAATCAGAGAGCTTTGTTATACCTAAAGCAAAAACCGTGCTTTTGATTAGAAACCATAGCAATGAAATACGTAACATTAGGAGCACTTGAAGTTAATTTTTATTGTGATGATTTTAAATGAATATGTAACCAGTCATAAAAGGGAATATTATAAATAGTAGTAGCAATGGGACACATAGTGGGAACTAGTGGCAGTAGAAACTATTAACAGTAGAACAATAAATTTGATAGCTAATATTTATTGAGTTATTACCATATGTCAGCTAAATTCTTTATATTCGTTGTCATGTTTAATCGCCAGAGTCCAATGAAGTAGCTATTATTATTTCCATTTGAAAAATGAGAAATCTGAGGCATAGAGGAACTTTGCTGAAATTTTCATATTTAGTAAGTGATTGAGCTAGGATCCAAAACCAGGAAGTTTGACTTTAGAGCCTTGCCACTTAACAGCCACTGTCTCTCATTGATTTGTTTAACCATCCCTTAAAGTATATTCTTCCAGTTGCTATGTGTTTTAAAACACTTTCTCAAGGACTTTTATTTCTATAGCAATATTTTAAAAGGATATTAACATTTTGGAGAATTCTTTTTATGTGTGTAGATGCTTAAACTATATGAAAAGTAGGATATCCAGAATCTGACACTTTTCATCACTTCCACTTCTGCTCCTGTATACTAATTACCACTATTGCTTGGACAGTTGCAGTAGCTTCCTAAGTGTTCTAGCTGCCTTCTTTCATTATCCCCCTGAGTCTTTTCTTCACATAGTAGATAAAGTGATTATTTTAAAATGTTGGAACATATTACTCCTATGCTCAATAGTTTCTTATCTTACTACGAGTAAAATTCAAAATTCTTAATATAGCCTATAAGACCCTATAAAATCTTCCCCTTCCACTCTCTTTGTTGTAATGTCTTTCTCCTGTACGCCTGCTCAGTCTGTGCTAGCCACGTTGGCTTTGCCATTTCTTGAACACAAAGATGTTCTTCTTCCTCAGCGCCTTTGTGCTTGCTCTCTTTTCTCTGTGATGTTCTTTTCCCAGAAGGCTCATATTTTCTTTTCTTGGAGAGATCTTTTCTGAAAAAAGCACCTCCTCTCCCATGACTATCACATCATACTTCTTTTTTTTTCCCTAGATTTATTACTGTATGATGTGTTGTCTGTTTATTTCTTCTCATGTTGGTTTGTCTCACTCCACTAGAATAACAGCCTATCAGAGAAGGGACTTTGTTTTGTTAACTGTGTGCCAAGTATTGTTCTAAGTTCAGTAAGTACATTGCTAAAGGAACGAACAGCTTGTGTTCTGTTATATGGGAGTTCTATAATTAGTAGCAAGAAATTACAGATCTTGGTTAGTGATACACTAAATGAAATAAAAGTGCTTGTCTATAAATATATACTTCCTTGGCTGAAACAAAAAGATATGTTAGAAATGGAAAATAAATGCATTTTTATGTAGTGAATTAATAGTATAGTATTTACTTATTTGTTAACTTGAGATCTTTTATTATGCCCATTTTACATAAGAGGAAATTGAGGCCTGAAGAGTTGGTAAATGACAGGGTCTGGATTTCAACTTAGCATGATCTTAACCAAGAAGAGTTTTCATTATGAACAATATGTGTTTTTTAAAAGTTTTAATTAATATTGAGTAGGTACAAAGGAACATTTATAAAAATATGCAGAGTATAAAGAATTATGATATAATAAAAACTTGTATATCCATCATTTAGATTAAGAAAAGAATTGCCACTTACAAAAATATTTTATTAAAAGATGATGACCTGCTTTCTGAGATTTTCTGGGTCTTTTCCCCTTCCCCAGTTTGGTCTGGACCTTCCCCTTCTTTTGTTCTATCCTGCTCAGTTTTGATTCTGCATCAGCAGTTTCTTCTTATTATTGGACTTGTTCTAGAAGGGAGCCTGGGTGGATCAGTTTTCAAAGTTCACAGGGACTACATTGGTCCAACCCCTTCAGACGTTATCATGGACCCTTTGTCTCACCTGGTATTGGAAATGTAAGAATTCTTCCAGTTTCAGCTGTTGTTGTTGTTTTCCAGATTGGCCTGCTGTGCCTTCTAGTGAATTCCCATTAGCTATTTTGAAGCTGTTTTGTTCTTAGGTGCATTAGTTGCCACCTTGCTGCTTTCTTCTTCCTGCCAAGCAGTTTAGTTCTATGTATGCTGGTGATTTGCCTTTACCCATTTGCATTTTGGGATTTAAAGGGATACCTTGTCACATAGTTTTGTTGTAAGTGCTATGGATGGGATTTTGGCTTTGCTATCTAGTTGCCCTGTTTTTATGAGGGGATTTGAAGAGATCAAAATCTAGGCAACTACTGCTGCCACCATCTTCCCAGAACAGTTGCTGTTAGTTTTGATGTCCCCATGTGACCCTCCACCCTCAGCCCGATCCCATCTTCTCTCTTCCTTACTCATAGGCAACAATTACCCTTAATTTTGTACCTTTCATTCCTTTAGTTTTCTATGCAGTTCTGACATATATTTTTCTAAATAATATAGTTTTTGAAAATTTTATAAATGGAATCATATGTATGTATTTTTCAGTGACTTGCTTTTTTTGTTCAGCCTCGGTTCCTGAGATTCAGTCTATTGTGTATGCTTGTAATTTATTACTTTTCACTTCTGTATAGCTTATCAGAATGAATTGTCATCGTATATTCATCCATTTCTCTATTGACATAGAGTTGTTTCTAGTATTTTTTCTGTTACAGTATTGCTAAGAACATGATGTACATGGGTAAGATTTTCTCTTGATATAGCTTAAGAGTAGATTTACTGAGTTATAGGGAAAGTGATTTATTTTATCTTATTTTATTTTATTTTTTTTTTTGCGGTACACAGGCCTCTCACTGCTGTGGCCTCTCCCGTTGCGGAGCACAGGCTCCAGATGTGCAGGCTCAGCCGCCATGGCTCATGGGCCCAGCCGCTCCGCGGCATGTGGGATCTTCCCGGACCGGGGCACGAACCCGTGTCCCCTGCATCGGCAGGCGGACTCTCAACCACTGTGCAACCAGGGAAGCCCCAGGGAAAGTGATTTTTAAGCTCTACTAGATAATGAGAAATCATTTCCCAAAATGGTTGTAATAATTTACATCTCCACTGTATTGCACTTAATCTAAGAACTGGACTTTACCAATAACTTATATATATACTTATATTTCTCTCCCAAATCCCATCTCTCTGCACTTTTTCCACAGTTAACTTCTACCCTGTGTTTATCTTTGTGTTTGTATTTTTTAAAAAGGTGTATATTTTATATATGAATATATAAACAATAGATTTTTTTAGTTTTATTTGTTTTTGGCCCTATTTTAAAATGGGGTATTATGCTCTGTATAGTTCTCTAGGACTTTTTTTCATTCCAACATTATGTTACTAAGATTCATCTGTGTTTTGCTAGTAGCTGTAGTACATTCATTCCTTCTCACTGTTGTATAATCTATTAATATTAATAACTGTATTTTATTTATTCTTCTGATGAGTATTTTTATTGATTCTAGTTGTTGGGCATTACAAAACAACAAGAGCAGCCACGGATGTAGTACAGACACTTTTCTAAGTGCTTTACATTTATTATCTCATTTAACCTCACAAGAAACTGGTGAGGTAGGCTCTCTATTATTTTCATTTAATAAATGAGGAATCTGAGGCAAGAAGGGTTAAATAACTTGCCCAAGTAATCACAGATATCTAGTAGCTGGAGCCAGCATTCAAACCTAGGCTACCTAGTCCTTTAGTCTGCACTTATACAGTGTATTGTTTTGGACTTGGGAAATACTGGCATTGTCTTTGTGCTCACAGACCCTTAAATATAAAAAATGATGCTTGCTTAAAGGCATAGTATATTTTACTGTTTTCTTTTTCAAGGTTTTAATGTTGAGAACAAATGTGTAATCTTTGCTTCATTTGATTTTAATTTGGGAAATTAAAATGATGTTTGTAATGTACTTTAAACTCTAGCAAGCTAAAGTAAGGGAGTATGTGAATGTACTTATTGGCAAGGTCATCTTTAGTACAGTAGCTCGTAGTGCTCACATTTGGAGATTAGCACCATCTACTGGCAAAGGGAAACAATAACTTGGTATGTCCTAGTATGTTTAATAGTTTGGAAGACAGTGTACCCTTTCATAGGATTTTTTTTTTTGGAAACTGTTTCTGGAGGGGAATAAATATTTTATAATTTCTCTGTGTATTAATTTTTACGCCCCATTTTGTTTTCCTTTAACTTCCAAGTATCAGTTATATATTGCACATTTGCATAACTGAGACTGCATTTTTATGAGGAAGAGTACAACAAAAGGTATAGTTTTATAGGTCTGTCATTCTGTAATAGTCTTTTTCAAAGCATATACATAAAATTATTAATTTGTTAGAGTAGTAAGAGCAAGAGCAAAGCTCTTGTATTGGACTAATATGAACTGTATTTAACTTACTGTTCTGTTTTGGCCGAGTTAAGTCATACTGTTTTGGTAGTCAGAGGAGGAAAATTAAGGAAGGGTGAAAACAGTTCTCAGAGACTAACCGTGGGAAGCTCAGCTCTTGGTATTAACCTAAATTCTAATTTCGTCTTTCCTACTTAAACTGGGTTAGCTTTCATTTGTCAGTGAACTCGCATCCTGCTTGTATCCTGTTTTATTTTATTTTATTTTTAACATCTTTATTGGAGTATAATTGATTTACAATGTTGTGTTAGTTGCTGCTGTATGACAAAGTGAATCAGCTGTACGTATACATATATCCCCATATCTCCTCACTCTTGCATCTGCCTCCCACCCTCCCTATCGGACCCATCTAGGTGGTCACAAAGCACCAAGCTGATCTCCCTGTGCTATGGTGGCTGCTTCCCACAGGCTATCTCTTTTACATTTGGTAGTGCGTATATGTCAATGCTACTCTCTCACTTCGTCCCAGCTTACCCTTACCACTCGCCATGTCTTCAAGTCCATTCTCTATGTCTGCGTCTTTATTCTTGTCCTGCCCCCAGGTTCTTCAGAACCATTTTTTTTTAGATTCCATATATATGTGTAAGCATATGGTATTTGTTTTTCTCTTTCTGACTTACTTCACTCTGTATGACAGACTCTAGGTCCATCCACCTCACTACAAATACCTCAATTTCGCTTCTTTTTATGGCTGAGTAATATTCCATTTATATATTGCCACATCTTCTTTATCCATTTATCTGTTGATGGGCACGTAGATTGCTTCCATGTCCTGGCTGTTGTAAAAAGTGCTGCAGTGAACGTTGTGGTACGTGTCTCTTTTTGAATTATGGTTTTCTCAAGGTATATGCCCAGTAGTAGGATTGCTGGGTTGTATGGTAGTTCTATTTTTAGTTTCTTAAGGAACCTCCATACTGTTCTCCATAGTGGCTGTATCAATTTACATTCCCATCAACAGTGCAAGAGGGTTCCCTTTTCTCCACACCCTCTCCAGCATTTATTGTTTGTAGATTTTTTGATGATGGCCATTCTGACAGGTGTGAGGTGATACCTCATTGTAGTTTTGATTTGCATTTCTCTAATGATTAGTGATGTTGAGCATCATTTCATGTGTTTGTTGGCAGTCTGTATATCATCTTTGGAGAAATGTCTATTTAGGTCTTCTGCCCATTTTTGGGTTGGGTTGCTTGTTGTTTTTTTTTTAAACTTTATTTTTATTTATTTATTTTTTTCTTTTGTGGTACGCGGGCCTCTCACTGCTGTGGCCTCTCCCGTTGCAGAGCACAGGCTCCGGACGCACAGGCTCAGCAGCCATGGCTCATGGGCCCAGCCGCTCTGCGGCATGTGAGATCTTCCCGGACCGGGGCATGAACCCATATCCCCTGCATCGGCAGGCGGACTCTCAACCACTGCGCCACCAGGGAAGCCCCGGGTTGCTTGTTTTTTTTTGATGTTGAGCTGCATGAGCTGCTTGTATGTTTTGGAGATTAATCCTTTGTCAGTTGCTTCGTTTGCAAATATTTTTTCCCATTCTGAGGGTTGTCTTTTCATCCTGTTTATGTTTTCCTTTTCTGTGCAAAAGCTTTTAAGTTTCATTAGGTCCCATTTGTTTATTTTTGTTTTTATTTCCATTTTTCTAGGAGGTGGGCCAAAAAAGGATCTTGCTGTGATTTATGTCATAGAGTGTTCTGCCTATGTTTTCCTCTCAGAGTTTTTTAGTGTCTGGCCTTACATTTAGGTCTTGAATCCATTTTGAGTTTATTTTTGTGTATGGTGTTAGGGAGTGTTCTAATTTCATTCTCTTACATATAGCTGTCCAGTTTTCCCAACACCACTTATTGAAGAGGCTATCTTTTTTCCATTGTATATTCTTGCCTCCTGTATCAAAGATAAGGTAACCATATGTGCATGGGTTTATCTCTGGGCTTTCTATCCTGTTCCATTGATCTATATTTTTGTTTTTATGCCAGTACCATTACTGAAGGTACTGTAGGTTTGTAGTATACTCTGAAGTCAGGGAGCCTGATTCCTCCAGCTCCGTTTTTCTTTTTCAACACTGCTTTGGCTATTCAGGGTCTTTTGTGTTTCCATACAAATTGTGAAGTTTTTTGTTATAGTTCTGTAAAAAATGCCATTAGTAGTTTGATAGGGATTGCATTGAATCTGTAGATTGCTTTGGGTAGTAGAGTCATTTTCACAATGTTGATTCTTCCATTCCAAGAACATGGTATGTCTCTCCATCTGTTTCTTTCATCAGTGTCTTATAGTTTTCTATATACAGGTTTTTTGTCTCCTTAGGTAGGTTTATTCCTAGGTATTTTATTCTTTTTATTGCAGCAGTAAATGGGAGTGTTTCCTTAATTTCAATTTCAGATTTTTTGTCATTAGTGTATAGGAATGCAAGAGATTTCTGTGCATTAATTTTGTATCCTGCTACTTTATGAACTTCATTGGTTAGCTCTAGTAGTTTTCTGGTGGTATCATTATGATTCTGTATGTATAGTATCATGTCATCTGCAAACAGTGACAGTTTTACTTCTTCTTTTCCAATTTGGATTCCTTTTCTTTCTTTCTCTTCTCTGATTGCTGTGGCTAAAACTTCCAAAACTATGTTGAATAATAGTGGTGAGAGTGGGCAATGTTGTCTTGTTCCTGGTCTTAGTGGAAATGGTTTTAGTTTTTCACCATTGAGATCCATGTTGGCTGTAAGTTTGTCATATATGGCCTTTATTATGTTGAGGTAAGTTCCCTCTATACCTACCTTCTGGAGGGTTTTTATCATAAATGGGTGTTGAATTTTGTTGAAAGCTTTTTCTGCATCTGTTGAGATGATCATATGGTTTTTCTCCTGCAGTTTGTTAATATGGTGTATCATGTTGATTGATTTGCATATATTGAAGAATCCTTGCATTCCTGGGATAAACCCCACTTGATCATGGTGTATGATACTTTTAATGTGCTGTTGGATTCTGATTGCTAGTTTTTTGTTGAGGATTTTTGCATCTATGTTCATCAGTGATATTGGCCTGTAGTTTTCTTTTTTTGTGACATCTTTGGTTTTGGTATCAGGTGATGGTGGCCTTGTAGAATGAGTTTGGGAGTGTTCCTCCCTCAGCTATATTTTGGAAGAGTTTGAGCAGGATAGGTGTTAGCTCTTCTCTCAATGTTTGATAGAATTTGCATGTGAAGCCATCTGGTCCTGGGCTTTTGTTTGTTGGAAGATTTTTAATCACAGTTTCAATTTCAGTGCTTGTGACTGGTCTGTTTATATTTTCTATTTCTTCCTGGTTCAGTCTCAGAAGGTTGTGCTTTTCCAAGATTTTGTCCATTTCTTCCAGGTTGTCCATTTTATTGGCATACACTTGCTTGTAGTAATCTCTCATGGTCCTTTGTATTTCTGCAGTGTCTGTTGTTACTTCTCCTTTTTCATGTGTAATTTTGTTGATTTGAGTCTTTTCCCTTTTTTCTTGAAGAGTCTGGCTAATAGTTTATCAATTTTATCTTCTCAAAGAACCAGCTTTCAGTTTTACTGATCTTTGCTCTTATGTCCTTCATTTCTTTTTTATTTATTTCTGATCTCATTTTTATGATTTCTTTCCTTCTGCTAACTTTGTTTTTTTGGTTCTTCTTGCTCTAATTGCTTTAGGTGTAAGGTTAGGTTGTTTATTTAAGATGTTTCTTGCTTCTTGAGGTAGGATTGTATTGCTCTAAGCTCCCTCTTAGAACTGCTTTTGCTGCATCCCATAGGTTTTGGGTGGTTGTGTTTTCACTGTCATTTGTTTTTAGTTTTTTTTTGATTTCCTCTGATTTCTTCAGTGATCTCTTGGTTATTTAATAGTGTATTGTTTAGCTTCCATGTGTTTTTATTTTTTTACAGGATTTTTCCTGTAATTGATATCTAGTCTCATAGCATTGTGGTCAGAAAAGATACTTAATATGATTTCAGTTTTCTTAAGTTTACCAAGGCTTAATTTGTGATCCAAGATATGATCTATCCTGGAGAATGTTCCATGAGCACTTGAGAGGAAAGCGTATTCTGTTGTTTTGGGATGGAATGTCCTTTAAATATCGATTAAGTCCATCTTGTTTAATGTGTCATTAAAAGCTTGCATTTCCTTATTTATTTTCATTTTGGATGATCTCTCCATTGGTGAAAGTGGGGTGTTAAAGTCCCCTACTATTATTGTGCTACTGTCGATTTCCCCTTTTGTGGCTGTTAACATTTCCCTTATGTATTGAGGTGCTCCTGTTCTGGGTTCATACGCATTTACAATTGCTATATCTTCTTCTTGGATTGATCCCTTGATCGTTATGTAGTGTCCTTCTTTGTCTGTTTTAATAGTCTTTATTTTAAAGTCTATTTTATCTGATATGAATATCGTTACTCCAGCTTTCTTTTGATTTCCATTTGCATGGAATATCTTTTTCCGTCCCCTCACTTTCAGTCTGTATGTGTCCCTAGGTCTGAAGTGGGTCTTTTGTAGACAGCATATATATGCGTCTTGTTTTAGTATCCATTCAGCCAGTCTGTGTCTTGTTCGGAGCATTTAATCCATGTACATTTAAGGTAATTATCTATGTGTGTTCCTATTACCATTTTCTTAAATGTTTTGAGTTTGTTATTGTAGGTCTTTTCCGTCTCTTGTGTTTTCTGCCTAGAGAAGTTCCTTTAGCATTTGCTGTAAAGCTGGTTTGGTGGTACTTAATTCTGTTAGCTTTTGCTTGTCTGTAAAGTTTTTAACTTCTCCATTGAATCTGAATGAGATTCTTGCCTGGTAGAGTAATCTTGGTTTTAGGTTTTTCCCTTTCATCACTTTAAATATGTCCTGCCGCTCCCTTCTGGCTTGCAGAGTTTCTGCTGAAAGATCAGCTGTTAACCTTATGGGGATTCCCTTGTATGGTTTTTGTTGCTTTTCCCTTGCTGCTTTTAATATTTTTTCTTTGTATTTAATTTTTGATAGTTTGATTAATATGTGTTTTGGCGTCTTTCTCCTTGGATTTATCCTTTCTGCGCTTCCTGGACTTGATTGACTATTTCCTTTCCTATATTAGGGAAGTTTTCAACTATAATCTCTTGAAATATTTTCTCAGACCCTTTCTTTTTCTCTTCTTCTTCTGGGAGTCCTATAATTCGAATGTTGGTGCGTTTAATGTTGTCCCAGAGGTCTCTGAGACTGTCCTCAATTCTTTTCATTCTTTTTTCTTTATTCTGCTCTGTGGTAGTTATTTCCACTATTTTATCTTCTAGGTCACTTATCCGTTCTTCTACGTCAGTTATTCTGCTATTGATTCCTTCTAGAGAATTTTAAATTTCATTTATTGTGTTGTTCATCCCTGTTTGTTTGCTCTTTAGTTCTTCTAGTTTCTTGTTAAACGTTTCTTGTATTTTTTCCATTCTATTTCCAAGATTTTGGATCATCTTTACTACCGTTACTCTGAATTCTTTTTCAGGTAGACTGCCTATTTCCTCTTCATTTCTTTGGTCTGGTGGGTTTTTACTTTGCTCCTTCATCTGCTGAGTATTTCTCTGTCTTCTCATTTTGCTTAACTTACGGTGTTTAGGGTCTCCGTTTAGCAGGCTGCGTGTTTGTAGTTGCTGTTGTTTTTGGTGTCTGCCTCCAGTGGCTAATGTTGGTTCAGTGGGTTGTATAGGCTTCCTGGTGGAGGGGGCTGGTGCCTGTGTTCTGGTGGTTGTGGCTGGAGTTTGTGTTTCTTGTGTGTAAGACCATGTCCAGTGTTGTGTTTTGGGGTGTCTGTGAACTTAGTATGATTTTAGGCAGCCTCTGTGCTGATGGGTGGGTTGTGTTCCTGTCCTGCTACCTGTTTGGCGTGGGATGTCCAGCACTGGAGCTTGCTGATCTTTGAGTGGAGCCAGGTCTTTGCGTTTAGGTGGAGATCTCTTGGAGAGCTTTTGCTGATTGTTATTACATAGGGCTGGGAGGTCTCTGGTGGTCCAGTGTCCTAAACTTGGCTCTTCCACCTAAGAGGCTTAGGCCTCACACATGGCTGGAGCACCAAGACCCTAAAGCAAGCCTCCCATAGACCTTCCCGAGGGTACCTTGTTTACAAGAAAACGGCAGGAGGAAGAGGCATAGCTGGGACTGTGCATTCTCTGTCAAATCACCAAGCTGAATTCCTGTATCCTGTTTTAGACTAACTTCTGTTATTTAGCACTCTTCTTTGTCATTTTTTTCTCTATGTTAATTACTTAGATTAAGTCACTTAGACTTAAAAATGTATGAGAAATAAATTGCCTTCTCGTTCCATTTCATGTCTGATATGTTCTAGTCCTTCGTTTTTGATATGTTTTCTTTAAGCACTTTTCAAGTTAAAAGTTCCATAGATGTTACAATTTTAGTTAAAGGTGAAATTATAATCTTTACAGAAGGAGGGACATGATGATTTCTTAATGAGTGTTTGTCGAGTGAGTCACTGATGGAATTTTTATAAATTTATTTATTTATTTATTTTTGGCTGTGTTGGGTCTTCGTTTCTGTGTGAGGGCTTTCTCCAGTTGCGGAGAGCGGGGGCCATTCGTCATCGCCATGCGCAGGCCTCTTACTGTCGTGGCCTCTCTTGTTGCAGACCACAGGCTCCAGACGCGCAGGCTCAGTAGTTGTGGCTCACGGGCCCAGTTGCTCCACGGCATGTGGGATCCTCCCAGACCAGGGCTCGAACCCGTGTCCCCTGCATTAGCAGGCGGACTCCCAACCACTGCGCCACCAGGGAAGCCCACTGATGGAATTTTTAAAAGGTGACTTGTGTTATAGAGCAGGAATGGCTACTTAGGGCACCACTGGTCTGATCTGCTTACTTGTAAGTCTACTGAGCACAATAAACAGTTGTTCTTTTGCCCTGTGGCTATTTAACAATTGAAACAAGAACTGTTTTCTGTTTAAAATATTAGCATATTGTAGATATACTTTAGAAATACAATAAGTCCCCTACGTACAAACGAGTTCAGTTCTGAGAGCTCGTTCTTAAGTGCAACTTGTTTGTAAGTCCAACAAAGTTAGCCTAGGTACCTAACTAACAATTGGCTATGTAGTACGGTACTGTAATAGGTGTATAATACTTTTCCAGAAATAATACATTAAAAAAACACAAAAATAAAGAAAACACTTAAAATCTTACAGTACAGTACCTTGAAAAGTACAGTTGTACAGTACAACAGCTGGCATACAGGGGCTGGCATCAAGTGAACAGGCAAGAAGCGTTACTGACTGGAAGAAGGAGAGGAGGTGGGAGATGGCAGAGCTGAAGGATTGTCAGCAACAGGAGGTGGAGGGCAGGCTGCAATTCCACTCACGCCTGACGTGGATGGCACAGGTTCTGGTTTCTTGCTTGATTTAATTCTATCTACCCTCTTGAAAAAACGATCCAGTGGTGTCTGGGTAGTCGCTCTTTTTTTTTTCTCATCGTAGATGACAGTGTAGCCCTGGATTGCATTCTGAATGGCTGCTGCAACCTTTGTGTACCGTTCTATATTTGGGTCCTGTGCCTCAAAAACTAACAGTGCCTCCTCAAATAAAGAAAATCCCCTTGCCATTTCCTGTATCATGAATCTCTTCAGTTCTTCGGTTACTTCTTCCTCTTGTCTCTTCGTCTTTTCTCTGGGCCTCCAATTGCATCAGGTCTTCAATACTAAGCTCCTCGTGTTGCACAGCAAGGAGTACATTGAAGTCGTCCTCTTGCAGATCTAGTGCCAGCTATTTGCTGAGGGTCACTAAGTTGCTGAAGACCTCTTTGGACTCCTCATCCACCTTCTCAAATCCACGAAAATCATGAACAAACTGTGGGCAAAGGTTCTTCCAAACCCCAGTCGTGGTGATGGCCATAACCTCATGCCAATCAAAGTTGATATTTTTTATGACCTTGTAGATGTTACAGTCCTTCCAGAAATGTTGCAGGGTTGTTCCTGATCCGTCACTCGCCTTTACTGCCTGATGAAAAGTGTGATGTAAATAATATTTCTTGAAAGTTGGTATAACTCCCTGGTCCATAGGTTGGATGAGCAACATAGTATTTGGTGACAGATGCACTACTTTGAGGTTGAGATGAAAGTCATCCATGAATGGGGGGTGGCCCAGAGTAGCAAAAGAATGTTGAATGGGATGTCCTTTGCCAAGCAATATTTCTCTACCTCTGGGATAAGGTGCTAGAAAAACCAGTCCTGGAAAATGGCCTGTGTAACTCAGGCTTGGGGTTATTACTCTTCCACACAACAGGAAGAGAGCCCTTGGCTATGTGTTTAAGGATTCTTGGGTTCTCTGAATGATAAACTAAGAGAGGCTTCAGCTGCATATCGCCGGAAGCATTGCCACCAAACTACAGAGTTAGCCTATTCTTTGCTGCTTTATAGCCTGACATCACCTTTTCCTCCTTACTGATGTAACTTCAGTCTGGCATCCTCTTCCAGTACAGTTCTGTCTCATCCACATTAAAAACCTGCTTGGGTAAATATGCGCCTTCATCAATAATTTCTTGAAGTGTTTCAGGAAATTCTCGAGCGGCTACCGTATCTGCACTTGCTGCCTCGCCACTTAGTTTTACGTTGTGAAGGTTGGCTCTGCCTTAAACTGATGAAACCAGCCATGGCTGGCATTAAAAGGTGTGCCCTCTGATTCTTCGCCACGTTTCTTCTTCAAGTCTTCATAAAGGCTTTTAGCTTTCTCTTGAATCAGCATTAAGCTGAGCAGGACTCAGTGCTGATGTTGATCCTGCATCCGCACACTGAGAAGTTTCTCCATCTCCTCCATCACTTTTCCGTTCTTTTTCAATATTATTGTTGACATCAGCGGCATAGCAGACTTCGTGTTAACATGATCTTGTCCTTGTTCTTTAGAATCGTGCCGATGGTTGAACGATTCGTGTTATAAGAACGAGCGACATCTACCATCTTTTCGCCTCACTCCACTCAATTATTTTACTTTTGTTTCTGTCCTTATCGCTTGGCTCTTCTTAGCAGTACCAGCTACATCACTGCTGCTTTTAACGCTTGCTCCCGGATATCCGGGGCTTGAAATAAAGATACTGTACTACTGTACTCTATACAGTACTGTGCAGAAAAGTACACAGAACACAACCACTTGTAGAGGACGTATGCGTGTGATAATGTATGCCAGACATATGAACTAACTTACGTGATTGGACATGGGAACACATGTTCACATCTTTGAAAGTTCGCGACTTGAAGGTTCAGATATAGGGGACTTATGTATCTGATTGATGCAATAAAGACTTATTTATTAGAAATAGCAGTAATTACAAATTTTAGACCATATGCCATAATGTCACATAGTTGAGTGTAAAAAGTCCAAGATTGGGACTTCCCTGGTGGTCCAGTGGTTAAGACTCCATGCTTCCACTGCAGGGGGCACAGGTTTTATCCCTAGTTGGAGAACTAAGATCCCACATGCCCCGTGACACAGCCAAAAAAAAAAAAAGAAGTCCAAGATTGCTCTTGTGATAGTGTAGCCTTTTAACTCATGTTGAAGATAGTCTTGGTGTAGAGAATGAAAATGGGGTCGTGTGTATTATTTTTGTTTTGTTGTTTTTTTGTTTGAGTATTTTGAGCATTCATTACTGCTAAAGTGAAACCAAATCTCCCTGTCTTAATCTAATCTAGAGTGGATACCAAAATATTTTTATTTTATTTAAAAATACATTTAAAAATTGCTTAGGTGTAACTTTGTTTTTTTCCCCCTGGCACCTAGCCAACTTCCTGGAAATTTGTTCTGTATTTAAAGAGAGACTTGTATAGAGGCTTTCAAAATGTTATATGAACATTAAAGATTTTATATAATACCAGTCATTTTTAAAAAGCTTTTTACTACTTTTAGATAATTTATTCCTTTGTCTCAAACTCTTTAATTATCAGATGATTCTTTGATTTGATATATTTTGTGGTTTGCCTCCTGCTAATTTTTTAACTGTTAATAAATGATTTAACTCAGGCCTACTGTTTTTTTGTTAATAAATTTATTTATTTATTTTTGGCTGCATTGGGTCTTCATTGCTGTGCACGGGCTTTCTCTAGTTGTGGCGAGCAGTGGCTACTCTTCGTTGTGGTACGTGGGCTTCTCATTGTGGTGGCTTCTCTTGTTGCGGAGTGCAGCCTCTAGGCCCGCGGGCTTCAGTAGTTGCGGCATGTGGGCTCAGTAGTTGTGGCTCATGGGCTTTACAGTGCAGGCTCAGTAGTTGTGGCACACGGGCTTAGTTTCTCCATGGCATGTGGGATCTTCCCGGACCAGGGCTCGAACCTGTGTCCCCTGCGTTGGCAGGTGGATTCTTAACCACTGTGCCACCAGGGAAGTCCAGGGCTACTTTTTATTATGCTGAGTTTCAGGGGGTAACAAGATGAATGATTCCTGCCATCTAAGGACTGTTACAATTTGAATATTATAGCCTTTATATATTATAAAGAAAAATGTCTAAAGAGCTATGTTGAAGTATAGGAACCAGTTGTTTTAGTTGTACAGAACCATCAGAATTTAGTCTGAACTGAGAATATTAAATAAAACAAAACTCCCAAAGTCAATGTATATGGTAGTATTTAAATGTATCTTGAAGACTAGGAAGGAATTGGTAAATGGAGTTGAAGAAAGAGAGGGTGCTTCAGGCTGAACAAACCATTTCATCTTACATTGGGTCCCTGAAGCAGTGTTTTGGCAAACAGGATTTCATATTCCACGAATACTTTTAGGAATTCAGACTTTATGAGCCATGAATTACAATAAGGTTAACAACTTCTTTTAGCAGAGATAGAGTACTTCTTTCTTGCAGTGTATTCTGTATCAAGATAAATGTTCTGCTTTAAGCACAAAATTGTCTGCCAGAGAGTATTTTAGGAATGGGGGGAAAAGTGCTGTGTTTTCCAATCAACACTACTGTTAAATTGTTGAACAGGTGTTTAGAACAAATGAGGCTTCAAAAAATAATTCACCTGAGGAGGAGTGAATTATTCTTAAACTAACATCACAATTTAATTGGTTAAAACTTAAACTTACTCAACTAAATTGAAGAACAAGCTTCATATTCTTTTAGCCGTATGAAAATAAGTTTTTCCTTAACACGAGTGAATCTGTCTCCTTGAGAGCAATGACCTTTCTCTGTATAGGTTGCAGTTTATGCACAAAGGGGCACAGGTGAAGATGTAAGTGGGATTGAAATGGTGTCCCTTGCTCAGCTACTAAGGTCCCTTTTCTAATTCCTTTTCCAAAGACAAAGGCACCCTACCTAGAGAAGCCCAAAACCAGAAGTGATTATACACTTGCTTAATTTTGTTGGTGGATTCAGCACTTAGCTTCTAGACTAGTGTAGTCACAAATTAGGAACTCAGTGAATACTTTTTGCATTTATAGAGTACTCAGAAGTACAAAATTTATATTCCCCTTTGATTATGACTTTTTGGCAGATTATTTTATGTGCTTCATGTGATTTTAAAAAATTGACTTTGGGACTTCCCTGGTGGTCTAGTGGTTAAGATTCTGTGCTTCCACTGCAGGGGGCACGGGTTTGATCCGTGGTCAGAGAACTAAGATCCCACATGCTGCACGGAGTAGCCAAAAAAAAAAAAAAAAAAAAAAATTGACTTTACCCAATCTGTGGTCTTCTTGCAGTCAAATTCCATGTTTATATGGATAATTCCATTTGTTGTGTTTTATCAAATTGTTATTGCTGATATTCTGGATTTTAATTTTTGTTCTTCTGATTCCACTCATGTATTAAAATATTTAAATTTTAATTTCAGGTATATTGTATTTTTTTGCCCCCGTGACCTTGTTTCCCAGGGATATTCATTCCTACCTGTTCAACTCTTGGCTGTGGGAATGAAGGAAGTGACCAGAACTTGGAAAATAGTAGGTGGAGTCACCCATGCTAATAGCTATTACAAAAATGGCTGGATAGTCATGATAGCTATTGGATGGGCCCGAGGTAATATTAACAATATGTGTTCATAAATATTCTGTTATTGGTGTACTACAACTACTGAACAATTCTCTAGTTAAATTAATGGGGACCACATACTTTAATAACAGTCTTTTTTGGAAGATGGAAGCCTTGTTTCTGTTGGCTGGTAAAGTTAATTCAAAACTGGCACTATTCACTAGTACTAGTCATCAGCCATTCTTTTGAGCCTGATTGTCTTAAAAATAGAATATTTATTATTGGTTTGATTAGAAGCCATAACCAGAGGGATTTGTAGTTAATGTGTAGCCACCACCATAAATAAAACAAGTTTACATAAGAAATATGTGGCACGTGTAATTAAAAAACTTTGCTCTGTTTTCTTTTCCTCGCTTTTTTCATCCTGAATAACCTGAAATAGTAAATGTGATTGATTATGGGTTCATGTTCACTCTGCATTACCTACCTTTATTGTATGTTGGAACTGAATAAATTTCTCAATCTGTTGTTATAGTGTACTGCCCCTAAAACTAAAATTAGGAAAGGAAGTGATAAAGCAGAGAAGTTTATTTTTTCAGGTCAGAAACAAACCTCTAGCCACATCTCTGTCTGAGGCCCCAATTTTAACCTTATTTGTAGTACAATACACAGTTGCCATGAAAGAATTGTAATTGTCTCTGTATCATAAATGTACAAGACAACTTTTTTCTCCCTCCCAAGAATCATATTTTGGAGTTGATTTTGGAATTTTAAGTCAAAAGATAGAATTATGGCTGTATTTCATATATTTTCTCAAGAAAATTGGTTAAGTATTCTTGTTTTATCTTGTTCTTTTTAGGTGCAGGTGGTAGCATTATCACGAATTTTGAGCAGTTGGTAAAAGGCTGTTGGAAACCAGAAGCTGATGAATGGCTGAAGATGTCCTAGTGAGTTGGTATAGACTGTACTGAGACTTAGCCTTTTATCCTTAGATCTTACCAGTTTATTTAAAAACACATTTTGGGATCTCTAAATGTGGATGAAACAAACAAACAAATAAATAAAAGGATAATGGGAAGAAAACCAGGAAACCTAAGTTTTTCAAGAAGTCTGCTCTCTTAAATGTAGCTTTTAAACTAAATATTGATTCCTTTTTCTGTGGGTTCCTCCTCTTAGAAAATAAAACCAAACAAAAACTCTTGGATTATTGTAGAACTGTGGGAAGAGTGTGTATTTATGGAGCAAGAACTACATAGGAAGAGAATTCTCTGGAATCAATTGCAGGCTCTTGGCATTTTCATTAATTTTCACCCAGATTTCAAATTATTCATAGTTCCTGGTAGTAAAATGTCAAGCTTATGGTAACAGTCAATACATTATCGTAAAGCCCTGTTAGTTGCTTTAAAAGTGAGAGGTGAATTTAACTATTGGGTTGGCCAAAAAGTGCCTTCGGTTTTTAAGTAAAAAAAAAAGACACTTTTTTCATTTTTACCAAGAACTTTATTGAACAATGTATTCACCTTTTGTTCCACTACCTTCTGCCATTTTTCAGGCAACTTCATAATTACATCTTCCCAAAACTTTTTATGTTTTTGAGCAAAGAACTGTTCCAGGTGCCTTTTACAGTCTTCCAGGGAATTGAATTTTTTTTCCATTAAAAGAATTTTGTAAAGACCGAAGTAAATGGAAATTCGAAGGTGCAATGTCTGGTGAACATGGCAGATGAATCAGAACTTCCCAGCCAAGCTGTAACAGTTTTTGCCTGGTCATCAAAGAAACATGCGGTCTTGCGTTATCCTGATGGAAGATTATGCATTTTCTGTTGATTAATTCTGGACACTTTTCATCTAGTGCTGCTTTCATTTGGTCTAATTGGGAGCAGTACTTCTTGGAATTAATCTTTTGGGTTCCCGGAAGGAGCTCATAATAGAGGACTCCCTTCCAATCCCACCACATACACAACATCAGCCTCTTTGGATGAAGACTGGCCTGTGGTGTGGTTGGTGGTAGTTTATTTCACTTGCCCCACGATCTCTTCCGTTCCACATTATTGTACAGTATCCACTTTTCATCGCCCATCACAATATGTTTTAAAAATGGAACATTTTCATTACGTTTAGTAGAGAATTGCATGCGGAAATACGGTCAAAAAGATTTTTTTCACTTAACTTATGTGGAACCCAAACACCAAAGCAATTAACATAACCAAGCTGGTGCAAATGATTTTCAGCACTTGATTTGGATATTTTGAGTATGTCGGCTATCTCCAGCATGATATAATGTTGATTGTTCTCAGTTAATATTTCGATTTGGTCTCTATCCACTTCAACTGGCCTGCCCAACCGTGGAGCATCATCCAGCGAGAAATCTCCAGCATGAAACTTCACGGTCCACTTTTGACATGTTCAGTCAGTCACAGCACCTTCTCCATACACTGCACAAATCTTTTTTTGTGTTTCAGTTGTGTTTTACCTTTCTTGAAATAATAAAGCATAATATGCTAAAAACGTTGCTTTTTTTCTTCCACCTTCAATGTTAAAATGGCTACACAAAAATTCACTAATTTTGATAAGTCTTTTTTTAACTGCACACTGATGTGACAGCTGTCACATACAATCTAACAAAATTGTTTCGAATAAAGTTAAAGACAGTTAAGTGCTGCTAGAGCCATCTGCGGAAGAAACTGAACAAACCTTTTGGCCAACGCAATACATATAAAAATAAGAAAAAGATTAGAGGAAATAACCCATTCTATGCTTGTACGATGCAGACTACCTTTTGCACCTATTTAAGAGAATCTAATCATTAGCTGTTCTCTAAAGACACTGACCCGATCTTAAATAAGTCACAAATCTACCCCTGATGCACCTGAAAATGAAATAGAGAAATACAGTTACTATTCCCACAATTCAATAAGGAAAGCCTTAGGATTTAGTGGCCATAATAAGCAAGGTGAGGAAGTCTTCATGTGAAAATAAGCTCGTTAGAATGGATTAAAAATGAAGGTGGAGAAGCAGTATGAATGATGAAATATATGTTTGAGTGAACCGGTAGATTTCAGGATGTTTACCTTGGAATGTACCCCTTAAAGCTTAAATGATGTAGTTTAGAAATAGAACAAAGGAGCTTTGATTGATAATAAGTTATAAATAAAGCATTGGTGTTATTCAGGGGAAATTTTTCTCATTTTGAGTATGTGCTTTGAAACGTCTTCCATGAAACATTTCTTGGGACTGTAAAACTGAAATCAAATTGTGATTCTCCTGTGTTCAGAACCTTGCAGTGACTCCCCAGATGGCCTGTGAGACCCTCCAAGATCTGTGTCTCTCCCGCACCTAATTTGCTCTGACTTCAGCTCTTACTGTTCTCTGCCTTGCCCACTGCACTCTGTCCTTGAGCAAGCCAGGTGTTGTCTGGTTTAAAACTAACTTCTCTCTCTGCCTAGAATCTTCTTCCTCAGGTGGCCAACTCCCTTATCTGCTTTGCTCAAAGGATTTTCTCAGAGCTTACCTTCTCAATGAGGACTACCCTGCTTAAAATTGCAACACTTCCCTCTATTTCTCCCACAGCATTTATCATATTTTATAGTTTACTTGTTCATTATGTTTATTTTTCTCTCCCTTTGGCTTTCCTCCATGCTTCAAAGAATACAAGAGGTGAAGTATAGGGATTTTGTCTTTTTTGATTGCTCTTATATCCTAAACACCTATCACATAGTAGACAGTAAATATTATGTGAATGAATGAATGATTAACAATTTGTCAAGTGAAATCATTGGGATCCATTATGATATTTTGTGTATGCATATATATATGTTTTCATATATTTATTACCAAATACTTTTGCATAGTGGAAAAAGCCTGTATGGTCTTAGAGAATACATACATTGTAATAAACAGGATGTTGGTAAAAATATGAATGTTAGAGGTGCTGGTGAGGTCTTAGAGGAATTGAGGAACATGATGCTGGAAACTGGAAGAAAGGTGATTTAGTTATATGGCTGCAGTTGTGTGGAAAGCATAATCTGTAAGCATTGAACTTGGATATTTAGTTGAGTTTCAGAAGCAAAGTGTTGGCAGTCTGAGCTGATTTCTTCTTGCTTCTTACAGTGAAGTGTGAGAGGAAAGAGTTGAATTGAGGGAATAACTGCTAAACAAAGAAACCAAGACTTGATGATTTGGGAAATTCTCAGCCTATACAGATTGCAAAAGATGATAAAATTAGGAGAGTCATTCTTAGGAAAAGCTTGCTGTGGAGAGAAAGTTAAGGGTGTGGCTGGACAACATTTGCTAGTGTTAAAAGAGATTAGGCGTGTGATTCATGGATCCATTCAGCTATCATAGCAGAAGCCTGGAATAGAGATGAGATTATCCAGGAAAGATCCGTGAAGGGCCATCTTGACTGATGGCGTGGATCCCCTGTGTCATGCATAGGAAACCCAAAAGATTTTTGAAAGTGTTGTATCAGCAGAAACACTGCCAGGTTGGACTGAAAGGGACAGAGACAAGATGAAATAAAAGAAGTCAGACTCCCAAAATTCTACAGGTAGAAACAGGCTGATAAAATTTTTAGCTGTCGATATGCGCTACCATTCAGGGAAAAGGAAGAATGGCTTTAAGGTGGGACCTGCGGGCCTAGAAACCTGAGGCTAGACCCATAGACTGGAGTCACAGGTGCAAAAGCCAGAGCCATGAATGCAGAGATTAGAGCTGTAAACTCAGAGGATGGAGCCTCAGGCCACAGAAGATTATTCCTGGGTCTTGAAACCTAATGGAATTTGCCCTGCTGGGTTTTGAAATTGCATAGGACTGTGATCACTTTCTTCCTTCCATTTTCTCTCTTTTGTCATGGGAGTGCTTATAGCTGCTACCTATGCTTATTCCACCATTGTATTTTGGAAGCAGATTTACTAGGTTCACGGGAAACTAATATAATAAGTATAAGAATTTTCTGAATGCATTCTGATCTTTGTAATCAATCTCATTGACTTTTTCCTAAATCCCAGCCCTGCTCCAATCCCCTGCTTCAATTTATTGTTTACAGAATCCTTGCTCCTCAGATTCATTGCTTCTGAATTTATGCTCTAAGAGAACACAATCCAGAGTAGAATATGTGTATGCTAAGATGCCCATGATGAGGCACTATGGTTCAGAAACCAAACTATTAGAAACAGAGTAGCAAAAGGACATTAAGACAACGTCTTAATGGAATTAACTATTTATTTTTTATCTCATCCTTTTAAAAGTCAGTTTGGTGTACATTTTATGATACAGTTGTACATAATTTATAAATTAATTGATATATATTAAGGAGTGTCTTAAAACAATTTTACCACTAGAGATGCACACTCAAAAAGTTTGTGGACCGCTGTTCTAAAACAGGAATGCTGCCCAGTTATTGGTAGGCAAGATCCAAACCCCTGTTACCCAAACCTAACTGTTTTGAACTCAATCCTTAGCTTGTACTGATTAAACAAACTACTTATTTTTCATAAAGTGGTTTATAGGGGCTTTTAAATTTGTCATATTTCATACTGTGGCATTCTAAGAGTTTATTATTTATCTTTTTCTAGTTTTAAGCATAAAGAGCTAGAAAATGATCTGTTACTGAGATATACTTTATGTGGCAAATATATGACATGAAAGTAGTGCTTGTTATATGTTAATAGATAAACATATTATAGACTTTAAATTTTAATGTATTGGGTAATGTATTGGCTCACACTAATATTTTGTGCTGGAGTTAGCTAAGTGATGTGCTGGAGCTGGCTCATACTGTTTTATGAGAGCCGTTCCACACAGCAGCCTGAAGTGGGCTGTGGGAGTACAGTTGGGCCTCTGTATCCATGGTTTCTGCATCAGTGGATTAACCAGCTGTGAATCAAAACTATTAGAAAAAAAATTCCAGAAAGTTCCAGAAAGCAAACCTTGAATTTGCCATGTACTGATAACTGTTTACATAGTACTTATACTGTAATTACAACTGTTTACATAGCATTTACATTATATTAGGTATTGTAAATAATCTAGAGATGGTTTAAAGCATGTGGGAGGATGTGCATAGGTTATATGCAAATACTACATCATCTTATATCACGGACTTGGGCATCAGTGGATTTTGGTAAATGTGGGGGCTCCTGGAACAAATTCCCTGCGAATACCACGGGGCGACTGTATGTACACTGTGGAAATGAGGAAATGCTGCAAATCAGGGCTTTCTTTTCCATCCCCCATCCCACCCAAGGAACTTGGTTAGCACTATAAAGTTTTTCAGGGCTAACATACTTTTCCCAAATCATGCTGTGGAACATGGGACTTTCAAATCTTTTGTGAAAAAGTGTTATGTGGTCAATTCAGAAATATTACATATAGAAATGTACTCTCTTTATCAGAAAGTCACAGTATGTATGAACATTCTAAACTTTGATACTTTATGCTGTGAAGAAAGGTATTTAACTTTATGTAACTCAGCATTTCCAAAACTTTATATTTACAGAAGTCATTTTTGTGTGACATCTATTAATAACTCATTAAATTAATATTTTGAGAATACTGTTTGAGAAATATAAAGATAAATAATATTTATTACTTATTGAGTTAAAATGTGTTTTATTTTCAGCCCTGCCAAGGTAACCCTGCTGGGGTCAGTTATCTTCACATTCCAGCAAACCAATCATCTGGCAATATCAAGGCATAATCTTATGTTCCTCTATACTATGTTTCTTGTGGCCACAAAGGTAAGAGTTCAAAGTAGCAATAAAGCAGTATTACAAATTCTGTGTAACCAAAATTCTGCATAAGGCAAGTAACGGAAAAATTTATTTTTTATTATAGTCTAAAAATATCAATTTTGGGGAGTTATTCAGCACATCCATGACTTACTGAAACATAGCTCTTCTATGATTCCTCATTTGATATATGCTGAGGCTATCAGGAAGGATCTGCAGATAACCTTGTAGTATTTACATTGGAGGCCAGAGAGTAGTGGAAATAGCCAAGGCTGATCAGAGACTGCAAAGTGTTGTGTCATTTGTAAAATGAGGTTCTTGGAGTAGATGTTCTCTGAGGTTCCTTTAAACTTTAAAACTTTTATATGTTTATATTAGGACATATTTGTGGTCAGTCTTTTTAATTACTGTTGTCTGGTTGGATGCTTTATCCCTTCTTGAAGTTAGGAAATAGTATAAGATGGTATAAGACCATAGGTTTCAGAGACAGGCAGTCTTAAATTCAAATCCTAGCTTCGCTGTCTAATCCCTGAATAGGCAAGTTACTTAATGTCTCTGAATCCTGATTTCCTCGTCTTCATTGTACCGATTGTTGATATGGTTCGAGATGACATATACCATTCTATGACTGTGTCCGACACATCTTATTTATTTATTTATTTATTTTTATTTATTTATTTTTGGCTGTGTTGGGTCTTCGTTGCAGCACGTGGGCTTTCTGTAGTTGCGGTGAGCGGGGGCTGCACTTCGTTGTGGTGCACGGGCTTCTCATTGGGGTGGCTTCTCTTGTTGTGGCGCACGGGCTTCAGTAGTGTGGCTCGCGGGCTGTAGAGCACAGGCTCAGTAGTTGTGGTGCAGAGGCTTAGTTGCTCTGTGGCATGTGGGATCTTCCTGGACCAGGGCTCCCTTGCACTGGCAGGCGGATTCTTAACCACTGCACCACCAGGGAAGCCCTCTGACACATCTTATGAATTTTATTTCAGCTGTATGATGAGACTAATTCTGATTATTCTTCTTCTTAAAATTTTTATATATTCACTATTCACGAGTAGACAATTGATTTTAAAATATTATTATTTAAGCCTAGAGAAATTTTATAGATATCTGTATCTCAGCCTAGATGTTTCTGACTAAAAACTTACCTATGAGATGCTTAGAAGGAAAACAGTATGTATTACATAAATTTATATCTTAGAAAGAACCAAATCACTGTAGGGATCATTTATTTTTATTCCAGTAGTCTCTGCAGTGGAGGTGATCTGTGGTTGTTGTACTTCAGATATCTGAGGCAAAATCTCTTGATATGTGCCTTCTTCTAACAGTCATCAGATTTTTTGTTTTGTTTTGTTTTGTTTTGTTTTGTTTTTTTGCGGTACGCGGGCCTCTCACTGTTGTGGCCTCTCCCGTTGCGGAGCACAGGCTCCGGACACGCAGGCTCAGCGGCCATGGCTCACGGGCCCAGCTGCTCTGCGGCATGTGGGATCTTCCCAGACCGGGACACGAACCCATGTCCCCTGCATCAGCAGGCGGACTCTCAACCACTGCGCCACCAGGGAAGCCCAGTCATCAAATTTTGAGCTGCATTTTTTGGTAACATTTTTACTGAGATATAGTTTACATACCATACAATTCATCCATTGAAAGTATACAATTCAGTGGTCTTTAGTATATTCACAGAGATGTGCAGCTGTTACCACAATTGATATTAGAACATTTTCATCACCCCAAAATAAACCTCATACCTGTTAGCAGTCACTTCACATTTTCCCTCAATCCCCTCAACTGTAGACGACCACTGATCTACTTTCTGTCTATAAATTTGCCTATTCTGACATTTCATGTAAGTGGAATCATGCAATATGTGGCTTGTGACTGGTTTCTTTCACTTGCATGATGTTTTTGATGTTCATCCATGTTGTAGTATGTATCAGTACGTTATTCCTTTTAATTGCCAAGTAATATTCCATTGTGTGGGTATACCACATTTTATTTCTCTATCAGTTGATGGATTTTGGGCTGTTTTACCTTTTGGGTAATATGAATAATGAGCTATGAACATTCATGTACACGTTTTTGTGTGGACATATATTACATTCCTCTTGGGTGTATCATATAGGAATTGAATTATTAGATCATATAGTAATTCAACGTTTAATCTTTTGAGGAACTAACGGACTGTTTTCTAAAGTGGCTTCATCATTTTACGTTCCCACCAGCAATGTATGTGAGAGTTCTAATTTCACCACATCCTTAACCAATGCATATATTTTTTATAGCCATCCTAGTGGGTGTGAAGAAGCAATTCATTGTGATTTTGATTTATATTTCCCTGATGACTAATGATGTTGAGCATTTTTTATGTGCTTGTTGGCCATTTGTATATTTTCTTTGGAAAAATATCTATTCAGATCATTTGCCCTTTTTTAATCATGGCATTTGTCTTTTTAATGTTGAGTTGTAAGATTTCTTTATGTGTTCTGGATACTGGACCCTTATTAGATTTCTGGTTTGTAAATGTTTTCTCCTATTCTGTGAGTTGTCTTTTCACTTTCTTCATAGTGTCCTTGGAAGCACAAAATTTTTAAATTTTGATAAAGTCCAATTTGCATATTTTCTCTTTTGTTGTGTATGCTTCTGGTGTCATATCTAAGAACCCATTGCCAAATCTAAGGTCAAAAAGATTTATCTCTATGTTTTTTTCTAAGAGATTTATAGTTTTAGCTCTTATATTTAGTTCTGTGATCTGTTTTGAGTTAATTTTTGTGTATGGGATGTCTAGTTGTTTAAGCACCATTTATTGAAAAGACTGTTCTTTCCCTCATTGAATTGTCTTGGCACCCTTGTAGAAAATCAGTTGACTGTAAATGTAAGAGTTTATTTCTGGACTCTCACTTTTATCCCATTCATCTCTATGCCTATTTTTATATTTGTACCATGCTATCTTAATTATTTCAGCTTTGCAGTAAGTTTTGAAATTGGGAACTGTGAGTCTTCCAGGTTTGTTCTTCTTTCTCAGGATTGTTTTGACCACTCTAGGTCACTTGAATTTCCATATGAATTTTAGAATTAACTTGACAATTTCTGCAAAGAAGGCCAGCTTATGTCTTCATAGGGATTACATTGAATCTGCAAATCAGTTTGGGGAGTACTGTCATCTTAACAATGTTAAGTCTTATAATCCATCACATAGATTTTAAAAATTTATTTAGGTCTTCTTTAATTTTTTTCAATGATGTTTTCAGTATATAAGCCTTACACTTCAGTTGTTAACTTTATTCCTAAGTATTTTGTTCTTTTTGATGCTATAGTAAATGAGATTGTTTTTTAAATGTTTTATTTTCAGATTGTACCTTGAAAATGTGTAGAAATAAAATTGATTTTTTATATGATCTTGTATATTGTAACCTAGCTGAATTTATTTATTAGCTCTAATAGTTTTTTCTTTTTGATGGATTCCTTAGGGTTTTCTACAAGATCATGTCATTTGCATAGAAATAATTTTCCTTCTTCCTTTTCAATCTCCATGTCTTCTTATCTCATTTTCTTGCCCAGTTGCCCTGTCTAGAACTTCCAGCACAATGTTGAATAGAAATAGAGGGAATGAACATCCTTATCTTCTTTTTGATCCTAGGGAGAAAGCATTCAGTCTTTCACTAACAAGTATGATATTAGCTGAGGGTGTTTTATAGGTGCCCTTTATCAGATTAAGTTAGTTCCCTTCTCCTCCTCATTTGTTGAGTGTTTTTATCATGAAGTAGTGTTGGGAGCTATATAAATTTTGAGAGTTTTTAATCTTTAAAGAAAATGAATGTGTGTTGTGGGTTTAGTTAGATTAACTGGTACTGGTATCTGTTAAATTGTTTGAATTGCAAGGATCAGTTTTTGTTGAAGGCCTAATTTGTAGCATAAAAATGATAGCTTTTCTTACAATTACTGCCAGACATATAGTTGTTTATTATAGCACCTAAATTTAAATACCATATCGCAAAGTGATAATAAAAAGGTATGTTAAAGTAGAATAACATACAGTATTGAACTTTTCTCATAGTATTCCTCAAATCTTCCTAATTAGAATATTATTCCCCTAACATTTTAGAATAATATTCTAATAATTTAGAATAATATTCCCCAACATTTTACTAAATATCCACCAACTTCTAAGCAGAATATTCATTTTTAGCTCATCCTTTTGCCCAGATTCCCTTTAGATTTATACTGATTTTTAAATAGCTTGTGATTTGTTTGAGTAGCTACTATAGTTTTTCATTTCTTAGGTATAAAATAATGAATTGACAGAATATACAGAGAAAAAATCGGCACTAATTATTTTTCTTTACCTTGCTTTTCTTGTATTATTTATATAGTTAGGAAATTTGCATTGTGTGTTTGTTTTGGATAATAATCCAGTGTTTTGACATATACAAAGATGCTAATAAATATGATTCCTCTTTTCAAAGAGAATATCTCCCACAAGTAAGACAAGGGCACAGGTATCTATAATACAAGTATAAAGAGTAACAGAAAGTAAGTGCCACCAGTATTGCTCGACCTCTAGAATCTCTGTTGTCACCTCACCCACTAGAAGCTGCTCTGTGGTAAAACTCGGGTATGCTCACCCTTGAAATGTGCAGCCTAGCTATGGACTTGTGGCACCATCCCATGTAGACATGAAGTCTCCTCCCCGCCCCACGCCTGCCTGTCTTCCTCCTGACACCCTGCCTGAGGATTCCAGTTAGTTTAGCTGCACCTAATGTCAGTCTCTCCCATTGGAGATGATTTGAGAAAAGTTTCAGAAGCATGGAATATCTTTTGGCTCCTCAGTGTAAGAAGTTATTGTGAAATAGATAAAGCAAAGGGAGACTTGAGTGGTCAAGAATGATTAAAACCGAAAAGAGGCTGTTGGATTTTGAAATTGAGGTATTTGGTGACCTTGGTAAAAGTAGTTTCAAATGGACTGTTAGAGAATAGAAAAAAGTTTTTGATAGACTGAGGTGAATAAGAGGAAGTAAAGACGAGGAGTATAAACTACTTTAAAGGCATTTAGAGTCTAAACAAAAACAACTTGGGAGGGGAGTTTGGCAGTATCCGATAAAGTTGAAGATTTATGTATCTTGGACTTCCCTGGTGGCTCAGTGGTTAAGAATCCACCTGCCAGTGCAGGGGACACGGGTTCGAGCCCTGGTCCAGGAAGATTCCACATGCCGTGGAGCAACTAAGCCCGTGGAGCAACTACTGAGCCTGCGCTCTAGAGCCGGCGTGCCACAACTACTGAAGCCCACACACCTAGAGCCCGTGCTCGTGCTCCACAAGAAGAGAAGCCACCACAGTGAAAAGCCCGCGCACTGCAACGAAAGTGTAGCCCCTGCTCTCCGTAACTAGAGAAAGCTTGTGCACAGCAACAAAGACCCAACTCAGCCAAAAATAAATAAATAAAATAAATTTATATTAAAAAAAAGATTTATGTATCTTGTGAACTAGTAATTCCATTTCTAGGTATAACCTACATCAGTCTCCCAAGGTGTAATACAGAACCCAGCTTCATCAGGATCTCTTAAAAAATGTTTTAGCATTTAAGTAGCGTTTAATATTCATTTACTAAAATCTTAGGAATGACCTCCTTTAAAATTAACAAAAAAATCAACTTTACTGAAGTATAATTTGCACATAATAAAATATAGCCTTTCTAGAGTTTCAGTAAATTTGTGTACCTATGTAACCACCACCACAACCAAGATATGGAATATTTCCATTACTTGAAAAAGTCCCTTGTGCTCTAATCAAGTACATCCCAACCACCACCCATGGCCCCAGGGTGGAACACCCATTTCCATGTAAGTCGGATCATATAGTATATATTTTTTCTGTCTGGCTTCTTTTGCTCAGCATGTTTTTGAGATTTATCCATGTTGTCGCATATTCCTTTTTATTACTAAGTAGCATTATATACCACAATTTGTTTATGTAATTACCTGTTGATGGATTTTGGATTATTACCAGCTTTTGATTATTTGAATATGGTTATTATGCATAAAGCTGCTATAAACATGTTTACTTTGTGTGCACATATATTTTCATTTCTCTTGGATATATAGGAGTGGAATTGTTGGGTCACGTGGAAAGCTTATGTTACATGATACAAGCTTAATATACAGAAATCTATTGCTTTTCTATACACTAATAATGAACTATCAGGAAGAGAAAGTAAGAAATCAATCCCATTTAAAATCTCATCAAAAAGAATAAAATACCTAAGAATAACTTAACCAAGCAGGTGAAAGACTCATATAACAATGATGAAGAAATTTGAAAATGATACAAAGAAGTGGGTCTGTTTCTGTTTTGTATATAAGTTCATTTTTATCATTTTTTTTTAGATTCCACATATAAGCGATGTCACGTGATATTTGTCTTTCTCTTGTTTCACTTAATATATTAATCTCTAGGTCCATCCATGTTGCTGCAAATGGCACTATTTCATTCTTTTTTATGGCTGAATAATATTACATTGTGTGTGTGTGTGTGTGTGTATGCACACACACATACAACATCTTCTTTATAGATTCATCTGTTGACGGACATTTAGGTTGCTTCCATGTCTTGGCTATTGTAAATAGTGCTGCAGTGAACATTGGGGTGCATGTATCTTTTCAAATTATGGTTTCTCTGGATGTATGCCTTGGAGTGGGATTGCAGGATCATATGGTAGCTCTATTTTTAGTTTTGTTTTTTTTAAACATCTTTATTAGAGTATAATTGCTTTACAATGGTGTGCCAGTTTCTGCTTTATAACAAAGTGAATTAGTTATACATATACATATGTCCCCATATCTCTTCCCTCTTGCATCTCCCTCCCTCCCACCCTCCCTATCCCACCCCTCTAGGTGGTCAAAAGCACCGAGCTGATCTCCTTGTGCTATGTGGCTGCTTCCCACTAGCTATCCGTTTTACGTTTGGTAGTGTATATATGTCCATGCCACTCTGTCACTTTGTCCCAGCTTACCCTTCCCCTGCTCCCCGTATCCTTAAGTCCATTCTCTAGTAGGTCTGCATCTTCGTTCCCGTCTTGCCCCTAGGTTCTTCTGACCATTTTCTATTTCCTTTTTTTTTGTTTTTAGATTCCATATATATGTGTTAGCATACGGTATTTGTTTTTCTCTTTCTGACATACTTCACTCTGTATGGCAGTCTCTAGGTCCATCCACCTCACTACAGATAACTCAGTTTCGTTCCTTTTTATGGCTGACTAATATTCCACTGTATATATGTGCCACATCTTCTTTATCCATTCGTCTGTTGATGGACACTTAGTTTGCTTCCATGTCCTAGCTATTGTATATAGAGCTGCAATGAACATTTTGGTATATGACTCTTTTTGAATTATGGTTTTCTCAGGGTATATGCCCAGTAGTAGGATTGCTGGGTCATATGGTAGTTCTATTTTTAGTTTTTTAAGGAACCTCCATACTGTTCTCCATAGTGGCTGTATCAATTTACATTCCCACCAACAGTGCAAGAGGGTTCCCTTTTCTCCACACCCTCTCCAGCATTTATTGTTTGTAGATTTTTTGATGATGGCCATTCTGACCAGTGTGAAATGATATCTCATTGTAGTTTAGATTAGCATATCTCTAATGATTAATGATGTTGAGCATTCTTTCATGTGTTTGTTGGCAATCTGTATATCTTCTTTGGAGAAATGTCTATTTGGGTCTTCTGCCCATTTTTGCATTGGGTTGTTTGTTTTTTTCATATTGAGCTGCATGATTTGCTTGTATGTTTTGGAGATTAATCCTTTGTCAGTTGCTTCATTTGCAAATATTTTCTCCCATTCTGAGGGTTGTCTTTTCATCTTGTTTATGGTTTCCTTTACTGTGCACAAGCTTTTAAGTTTCATTAGGTCCCATTTATTTATTTTTGTTTTTATTTCCATTTCTCTAGGAAGCGGGTCAAAAAGGATCTTGCTGTGATTTATGTCATAGAGTGTTCTGCCTATGTTTTCCTCTCAGAGTTTGATGGTGTCTGGACTTACGTTTAGGTCTTCAATCCATTTTGAGTGTTTTTTTGTGTATGGTGTTATGGAGTGTTCTAATTTCATTCTTTTACATGTAGCTGTCCAGTTTTCCCAGTACCACTTATTGAAGAGGCTATCTTTTCACCACAGTATATTCTTGCCTCCTTTATCAAAGATAAGGTGACCATATGTGCGTGGGTTTAGCTCTGGGCTTTCTATCCTATTCCATTGATCTATGTATCTGTTTTTGTGTCAGTACCATACTGTCTTGATTACTGTAGCTTTGTAGTATAGTCTGATGTCAGGGAGCCTGATTCCTCCAGCTCCGTTTTTCTTTCTCAAGATTGCTTTGGCTATTCGGGGTCTTTTGTGTTTCCATACAAATTGTGAAATTTTTTTTCTAGTTCTGTGAAAAATGCCAGTGGTAGTTTGACAGGGATTGCATTGAATCTGTAGATTGCTTTGGATAGTAGAGTCATTTTTACAATGTCGATTCTTCCAATCCAAGAACATGGTATATCTCTCCATCTATTTGTATCATCTTTAATTTCTTTCATCAGTGTCTTATAATTTTCTGCATACAGGTCTTTTGTCTCCTTAGGTAGGTTTATGCCTAGATATTTTATTCTTTTTGTTGCAGTGGTAAATGGGAGTGTTTTCTTAATTTCACTTTCAGATTTTTCATCATTTGTATATAGGAAAGCAAGAGATTTTTGTGCGTTAATTTTGTATCCTGCTACTTTACCAAATTCATTGATTAGCTTTAGTAGTTTTCTGGTAGCATCTTTAGGAGTCTCTATGTACAGTATCATGTCATCTGCGAACAGTGACAGCTTTACTTCTTCTTTTCCGATTTGGATTCCTTTTATTTCTTTTTCTTCTCTGACTGCTGTGGCTAAAACTTCCAAAACTATGTTGAATAATGGTGAGAGTGGGCAACGTTGTCTTGTTCCTGATCTTAGTGGAAATGGTTTCAGTTTTTCACCATGGAGGATGATGTTGGCTCTGGGTTTGTCATATATGGCCTTCATTATGTTGAGGAAAGTTCCCTCTATGCCTACTTTCTGGAGGGGTTTTATCATAAATGGGTGTTGAATTTTGTCAAAAGCTTTCTCTGCATCTGTTGAGATGATCATATGGTTTTCCTCCTCAGTTTGTTAATATGGTGTATCACGTTGATTGATTTGCATATATTGAAGAATCTTTGCATTCCTGGGATAAACCCCACTTGATCATGGTGCATGATCCTTTTAATGTGCTGTTGGATTCTGTTTGCTAGTATTTTGTTGAGGATTTTTGCATCTATGTTCATCAGTGATATTGGCCTGTAGTTTTCTTTCTTTCTGACATCTTTGTCTGGTTTTGGTATCAGGGTGATGGTGGCCTCATAGAATGAGTTTGGGAGTGTTCCTCCCTCTGCTATATTTTGGAAGAGTTTGAGCAGGTTAGGTGTTAGCTCTTCTCTAAATGTTTGGTAGAATTTGCCTGTGAAGCCATCTGGTCCTGGGCTTTTGTTTGTTGGAAGATTTTTAATCACAGTTTCAATTTCAATGTTTGTGATTGGTCTGTTCATATTTTCTATTTCTTCCTGGTTCAGTCTTGGAAGGTTGTGCTTTTCTAAGATTTTGTCCATTTCTTCCAGATTGTCCATTTTATTGGCATATAGTTGCTTGTAGTAATCTCTCATGATGCTTTGTATTTCTGCAGTGTCAGTTGTTACATCTCCTTTTTCATTTCTAGTTCTATTGATTTGAGTCTTTGCCCTTTTTTTCTTGATGAGTCTGGCTAATGGTTTATCAATTTTGTCTATCTTCTCAAAGAACCAGCTTTTAGTTTTATTGATCTTTGCTATCGTTTCCTTCATTTCTTTTTCATTTATTTCTGATCTGTATGATTTCTTTCCTTCTGCTAACTTTGGGTTTTCTTTGTTCTTCCTTCTCTAATTGCATTAGGTGTAAGATTAGGTTATTTGAGATGTTTCTTGTTTCTTAAGGTGGGTTTTTATAGCTATAAAAGCTATTAAAAGCAGCAAGGGAAAAACAACAAGTAACACATAAGGGAATCCCCATAAGGCTTACAGCTGATCTTTCAGCAGAAACTCTCCAAGCCAGAAGGGAGTGGCAGGACATATTTAAAGTGATGAAGGAGAAAAACCTACAACCAAGATTACTCTGTCCAGCAAGGATCTCATTCAGATTCGACGGAGAAATTATAAAGCTATAAATTTCCCTCTTAGAACTGCTTTTGCTGCATCCCATAGGTTTTGGGTCATTGTGTTTTCATTGTCGTTTGTATCTAGGTATTTTCTGATTTCCTCTTTGATTTCTTCAGTGATCTCTTGGTTATTAAGAAGTGTGTTGTTTAGCCTCCATGTGTTTGTATTCCTTACAGATTTTTTCCTGTAATTGATATCTAGTCTCATAGCGTCGTGGTTGGAAAAGATACTTGATAAACTTTCAATTTTCTTAAATTTACCAAGGCTTGATTTGTGACCCAAGATATGCTCTATCCTGGAGAATCTTCCAGGAGCACTTGAGAAGAATGTGTATTCTGTTGTTTTTGGATGGAATGTCCTATAAATATCAATTAAGTCCATCTTGTTTAATGTATCATTTAAAGCTTGTGTTTCCTTATTTATTTTCATTTTGGATGATCTGTGCATTGGTGAAAGTGGGGTGTTAAAGTCCCCTACTATGATTGTGTTACTGTCGATTTCCCCTTTTATGGCTGTTAATATTTACCTTATGTATTGAGGTGCTCCTATGTTGCGTGCATAAATATTTACAATTGTTATATCTTCTTGGACTGATCCCTTGATCGTTATGTAGTGTCCTTCTTTGTCTCTTGTAATAGTCTTTGTTTTAAAGTCTATTTTGTCTGATATGAGAATTGCTATTCCAGCTTTCTTTTGATTTCCATTTGCATGGAATAGCTTTTTCCATCCCCTCACTTTCAGTCTGTATGTGTCCCTAGGTCTGAAGTGGGTCTCTTGTAGACAGCATATATACGGGTCTTGTTTCTGTATCCATTCAGCTAGTTTGTGTCTTTTGGTTGGAGCATTTAATCCATTTACATTTAAGGTAATTATCAATATGTATGTTCCTATTCCCATTTTCGTAATTGTTTTGGGTTTGTTATTGTAGGTCTTTTCCTTCTCTTGTGTTTCCTGCCTAGAGAAGTTCCTTTAGCATTTGTTGTAAAGCTGGTTTGGTGGTGCTGAATTCTCTTAGCTTTTGCTTGTCTGTAAAGGTTTTAATTTCTCCGTCGAATCTGAATGAGATCCTTGCTGGACAGAGTAATCTTGGTTGTAGGTTTTTCTCCTTCATCACTTTAAATATGTCCTGCCACTCCCTTCTGGCTTGGAGAGTTTCTGCTGAAAGATCAGCTGTAAGCCTTATGGGGATTCCCTTATGTGTTACTTGTTGTTTTTCCCTTGCTGCTTTTAATAATTGTTCTTTGTATTTAATTTTCGATAGTTTGATTGATATGTTTCTTGGCGTGTTTTTCCTTGGATTTATCCTGTATGGGACTCTCTGTGCTTCCTGGACTTGATTAACTATTTCCTTTCCCATATTAGGGAAGTTATCAACTATAATCTCTTGAGATATTTTCTCAGTCCCTTTCTTTTTCTCTTCTTCTTCTGGGACCCCTATAATTCGAATGTTGGTGCGTTTATTGTTGTCCCAGAGGTCTCTGAGACTGTCCTTAGTTCTTTTCATTCTTTTTTCTTTATTTTGCTCTGCAGTAGTTGTTTCCAGTATTTCATCTTTCAGGTCTCTTATCCGTTCTTCTGCCTCAGTTATTCTGCTATTGATCCCTTGTAGAGAATTTTTAATTTCATTTATTGTGTTGTTCATCTCTGTTTGTTTGCTGTTTAGTTCTTTTAGATCCTTGTTAAACGTTTCTTGTATTTTCTCCATTCCATTTCCAAGATTTTGGATCATCTTTACTATCATTATTCTGAATTCTTTTTCAGGTAGACTGCCTATTTCCTCTTCATTTGTTAGGTCTGGTGGGTTTTTATCTTGCTCCTTCATCTGCTCTGTGTTTCTCTGTCTTCTCAGTTTGCTTAACTTACTGTGTTTGGGGTCTCCTTTTCGCAGGCTGCTGGTTCATAGTTTCCGTTGTTTTTGGTGTCTGTCCCCAGTGGCTAAGGTTGGTTCAGTGGGTTGTGTAGGCTTCCTGGTGGAGGGGACTAGTGCCTGTGTTCTGGTGGATGAGGCTGGATCTTGTCTTTCTGTTGGGCAGGTCCACGTCTGGTGTTGTGTTTTGGGGTGTCTGTGACCTTATTATGATTTTATGCAGCCTCTCTGCTAATGGATGGGGTTGTGTACCTGTCTTGCCAGTTGTTTGGCATAGGTTGTCCTGCACTGTAGCTTGCTGGTCATTGAGTGGAGCTGGGTCTTGGCGTTGAGATGGAGATCTCTGGGAGATTTTCGCTGTTTGATATTACATGCAGCTCGTAGGTCTCTTGTGGACCAGTGTCCTGAAGTTGGCTCTCCCACCTCAGTGGCACAGCCCTGATGCCTGGCTGGAGCACCAAGAGCCTGTCCTCCACACGGCTCAGAATAAAAGGGAGAAAAGAAAGAAAGAAGTTAAAATAAAATGAAATAAAGTTATTACAATAAAAAATAATTATGAAGAATAGAAATTTTTTGGGCCTCCCTGGTGGCGCAGTGGTTGAGAGTCCGCCTGCCAATGTAGGGGACATGGGTTAGTGCCCCGGTCCGGAAAGATCCCACATGCCGCAAGTGGCTGGGCCCCTGAGCTGTGGCCGCTGAGCCTGCGCGTCTGGAACCTGCGCTCTGCAACGGGAGAGGCCACAACAGTGAGAGGCCCGCGTACCGCAAAAAAAAAAAAAAAAAAAAGAATAGAAAATTTTTTAAGTAATAAAAAAACCCGACAGACAAAACCCTAGGACAAATGGTAAAAGCAAAGCTATACAGACAAAACCACACACAGAAGCATACACACACACACTCACAAAAAGGGAAAAAAAAATATATATATATATATCGTTGCTCCCAAAGTCCACTTCCTCAGTTTGGGATGATTCGTTGTCTATTCAGGTATTCCAGAGATGCAGGGTACATTAAGTTGATTGTGAAGATTTAATCCGCTGCTCCTGAGGCTGCTGGGAGAGATTTCCCTTACTCTTCTTTTTTCGCACAGCTCCTGGGGTTCAGCTTTCGATTTGGACCCGTCTCTGCGTGTAGGTTGCCTGAGGGCGTCTGTCCTTCACTCAGACAGGACGGGGTTAACGGAGCAGCTGATTCGGGGGCTCTGGCTCACTCAGGCGGTGTGGGGGTGGGGTTAGTAACGGTGCGGTATGCGGAGCGAGCCTGTGGCGGCAGAGGCCAGCAGGATGTTGCACCAGCCTGAGGCGTGCCGTGCGTTCTCCCGGGGAAGTTGTCCCTCGATCCCGGGACCCTGGCAGTGGCGGGCTGCACAGGCTCCCGGGGCAGGGGAGGTTGTGTGGATAGTGATCTGTGGTTGCACACAGGCTTCTTGGTGGCTGCAGCAGCAGCCTTAGCGTCTCATGCCCGTCTCTGGGGTCCGTGCTGATAGCTGTGGCTCACGCCCATCTCTGGAGCTCCTTTAAGCAGCGCTCTTAATCCCCTCTCCTCGCGCACCAGGAAACAAAAGGTGCAAGAAAAAGTCTCTTGCCTCTTCGGCAGCTCCAGACTTTTTCCCGGACTCCCTCCCCCTCCCGGCTAGCTGTGGCGCACTAGCCCCCTTCAGGCTGTGTTCACGCGGGCAACCCCAGTCCTCTTCCTGGGATCTGACCTCCGAAGCCCGAGCCTCAGCTCCCAGCCCCCACCCATCTCGGCGGGTGTAGACAAACCTCTCAGGCTGGTGAGTGCTGGTCGGCACCGATCCTCTCTGCAGGAATCTCTCCGCTTTGCTCTCCGCAGCCCTGTTGCTGCGCTCTCCTCCGTGGCTCTGAAGCTCCCCCCCCACCGCCACTGGCAGTCTCCGCCCGCGAAGGGGCTTCCTAGTGTGTGGAAGCCTTTCCTCCTTCACAGCTCCCTCCCACTGGTGCAGGTCCTGTCCCTATTCTTTGTCTCTTTTTTTTCTTTTTTCTTTTACCCTACCCAGGTATGTGGGGAGTTTCTTGCCTTTTGGGACGTCTGAGGTCTTCTGCCAGCGTTCAGTAGGTGTTCTGTAGGAGTTGTTCCACATGTAGATATATTTCTGATGTATTTGTGGGGAGGAAGGTGATCTCCGTGTCTTACTCTTCTGCCATCTTGAAGTTCCTCTCTATTTTTAGTTTTTAAGGCACCTCCATACTGCTCTCCATTGTGGCTGTACCAATTTACATTCCCACCAGCAGTATAGGATGGTTCCTTTTTTGCCACATCCTCTCTAGCATTTATTATTTGTAGACTTTTTGATGATGGCCATTCTGAATGGTGTGAGATGATACCTCATTTTAGTTTTGATTTGCATTTCTCTGATAATTAGCAATATGGAGCATTTTTTCATACGCCTGTTGGCCATCTGTATGTTTCCTTTGGAGAAATGTCTTTGTAGACTTCTGCCCATTTTTTGATTGGTTTGTTTGTTTTTCTGATATTGGGCTGTATGAGGTGTTTGTATATTTTGGAGATGAATCCCTTGTTAGTGCCTCATTTGCAGATAGTTTCTCTCAAGTCCTTAGGTTGTCTTTTTGTTTTGTTTATGGTTTCCTTTGCTGCACAAAAGCTTTTACGTTTAACATATACACACTGCTATATATAAAAAAGATAACCATGAAGGACCTACTGTATGGAACAGGGAACTATACTCAATACTTTGTAATACCTGTTAGAGAAAAGAATCTGAAAAAGAACACACACGCACACACGCACACACCCACACACACACACACACACACACATATATATAAAAATATGAGAAACTGAATCACTGTGCTGTACACCTGAAGCTAACACGACATAATAAATCAACTATACTTCAATTAAAAAAATTGAAAAAAACTCCTCTATTCCAAATACTTTTTATCTCTAAGAAATATTTCATAATAAGATTTTAGCCTTAAAAAGTAAAAAATATCTTTAGTAGAACCCTGAATATTCATTCAGCAGTTCATAAACATTCTTGAACTGTTAAGAAAAATTAAGGGATAAAGGATTAAAAACCTAATAAAAAATTGAAAGAAGTTTATCAACAGACAATTCACACAACAAAGATATGATGTCCCTTAAACATATGAAAACATGTGACGCTCATTTGGGAATATATTAATGAAAATTACACTCAGATATCATTTCTCATCAGATTGGCAAAAATTAAAGTCTGGCTGCATATCCTGTATGGAGAGAGAACTGGGCACTTCTTCAGTCTTACCTGGATATTCTGGCATGTTTGTTTATTTTCAGGTTTTTTCCCAGCTTTTTTTGCATATTGATATGAACTTTATTGGCAGTTTGTCTAACTCCATAATAAAATTTGTTGGTATTTTTATTGAGATTGTATTCAGTTTATAAATTAACTTAGGGTGGCAGTTATATTACATAGGGACAAAAGCATAGAGTGAGACAGGAGAGAGTACAGAGTCATGAGATTTTCTAATATTTAGATAGGGAAGATCCAGAATGAGAAATGGGAAAGAAGCTGCTAAAAACCAGGAGATGGTATTAAGAAGGATGGACTGGTCAGTTATGCTGCATGCTGTTGAGAGGGGTATTCAGATAGTATTTTGTTGAATACATGAATGAGGGACAATGGTATTAGGCCCTTTCGGGGGATACAGTTGGACATGTAAACTTTGAATAAGACACAGACTCTGTCTTCAATATGTTATTGTCTAGGCCTTCCCTGGTGGCGCAGTGGTTGGGAGTCCGCCTGCCAATGCAGGCGACATGGGTTCGTGCCCCGGTCTGGGAGGATCCGCATGCCGCGGAGCGGCTGGGCCCGTGAACCATGGCCGCTGAGCCTGCGTGTCCGGAGCCTGTGCTCCGCAACGGGAGAGGCCACAACGGTGAGAGGCCCACGTACCGCAAAAAAAAAAGTTATTGTCTAAAAAGAAATATGAGGCATTGTACTTTTAAACTTTATGAGGATACGGACTAAGTTTGTTTTATTCAGCAGTGTATCCCTAGCATTCTGTCTGGTGCATGTAGTAGATTTTTAATATATATTTGTTGACTAACTGATAAATGACTAAAATGCTCTTTCATAGGTCTCTCTGTATTTAATTCTCTCATACTTATTTATCTAAGACTATACTACCAGATGAACAGTTTATTTAACCAACTTATTGAAGACATTTATAAAAATGAGGATCTGAAGATTTGTTTGACAGTCATTTAGGTTAATAATTATTAATGTCTGAGTGCGTGATATCACCAATGAAGAAAGTATAGAGTAACCAGAAAACCAGGCTGAATATGCCATGTACCAGAAGTTAATTATTGGAGGGCATTGGGGGAGGCTTAATGGAGTAGACACTTCGCAGTTGCCCTGCAAAGGATTGTTTGGATTTAGGCAGATGGAGGCAGGAAGAAGTATGTTCTGGGTGGAGAGAAAGATTAATTATGCAAATTTTGCTTATATAGATACATTGTAATAGTCTTTGAATTATTCATATGAGGTAGAAGTTATGTTCATTCATTATACTTTCATTGCTATGCACTATAGAGGATATAAAAGTACATGAGTACTGTTTGTGCCTTGAGGAACTTATAGTTTAGGTCACATTTTTCTGGGAATATTCTCAAATGATATAACATGAGATATTATAAAAATAATGTGCCAAAGCAATCTTGAGAAAGAAAAACGGAGCTGGAGGAATCAGGCTCCCTGACTTCAGACTATACTACAAAGCTACAGTAATCAAGACAGTATGGTACTGGCACAAAAACAGAAATATAGATCAATGGAACAGGATAGAAAGCCCAGAGATAAACCTGGGCTTAAACCTAAATGTAAGGCCAGACACTATAAAACTCTTAGAGGAAAACATAGGCAGAACACTCTATGACATAAATCACAGCAAGATCCTTTTTTGACTCACCTCCTAGAGAAATGGAAATAAAAACAAAAATAAACAAATGGGACCTAATGAAACTTAAAAGCTTTTGCACAGCAAAGGAAACCATAAACAAGACACAAAGACAACCCTCAGAATGAGAGAAAATATTTGCAAATGAAGCAACTGACAAAGGATTAATCTCCAAATTATACAAGCAGCTCATGCAGCTCAATATCAAAAAAACAAACAACCCAATCCAAAAATGGGTAGAAGACCTAAATAGACATTTCTCCAAAGAAGGTATACAGATTGCCAGCAAACACATGAAAGGATGCTCAACATCACTAATCATTAGAGAAATGCTAATCAAAACTACGATGAGGTTTCACCTCACATGGGTCAGAATGGCCATTATCAAAAAATGTACAAACAATACATGCTGGAGAGGGTGTGGAGAAAAGGGAACCCTCTTGCACTGTTGGTGGGAATGTAAATTGATACAGCCACTATGGAGAACAGTATGGAGGTTCCTTAAAAAAACTAAGAATAGAACTATCATATGACCCAGCAATCCCTCTACTGGGCATATACCCTGAGAAAACCATAATTCAAAAAGAGACATGTACCACAATGTTCATTGCAGCACTATTTACAGTAGCCAGGACACAGAAGCAACCTAAGTGTCCATTGACAGATGAATGGATAAAGAAGATGTGGCACATATATACAAAGGAATATTACTCAGCCCTAAAAAGAAATGAAATTGAGTTATTTGTAGTGAGGTGGATGGACCTAGAGTCTGTCATATAGAGTGAAGTAAGTCAGGAAGAGAAAAACAAATACCGTATGCTAACACATATATACGGAATCTAAAAAAAATGGTTATGAAGAACCTAGGGGCAGGACAGGAATAAAGACCCAGACATAGAGAATGGACTTAAGGACACGGGGATGGGGAGGGGTAAGCTGGGACGAAGTGAGAGAGTGGCATGGACATATATACACTACCAAATGTAAAATAGATAGCTAGTGGGAAGCAGCAGCATTGCACAGAGAGATCAGCTCGGTGCTTTGTGACCACCTAGGATAGGGAGGATGGGAGGGAGACACAAGAGGGAGGGGATATGGGAATATAAGTATGTGTATAGCTGATTCACTTTGTTATACAGCAGAAACTAACACAACAATGTAAAGCAATTATACTGCAAGATGTTAAAAAAAATGTGGCAGAGCTCAAACAATTTCTTTACTGGAATTAATTTTTATTTTAGGATATGTTTAAATGTCAGATTAGGGCTTCTACATTCTTTGGTTTACCTCCCTTTTTAAGCAAGAGACTATGAAGTCAAATGCTGTTTAATTTAGGTAATATGCTTTTTCTTTTAATAGTCTGCTGAATAGGGAGACAGTTTTATATTTTATTTATAGAAGAATCAGGGTTCATTCCATTTGTCACCATTATATTTGTGTCACCTTATTGAATAAACCCTAAGAAGAGGCTGAATTCACAGAAATCCATCCATGGACCTCATAAGTCTATCTCAGCAGTAATTTATGATGCCAGCCGTACTCCTTAGCTGAGTGATGAGTCTCCTGGGAGTGGAGATTCTATTAAAACTCGACTTGAAAAATACTTAGTATAGTTCATGTTCTCAGGAAGTACTTTAGGTCCTGACACTCATCTCTTTTGGATTTTGTAAAAAGACATTGCTGTCAGACATTGCTGACAGTGGACCATTGTTTGACCTGAATTCTTTTGATTTTTGTTGGCCGTCCATGAAGTCAAGCTATGACCAGGATAATTATGCTAATACATCTCATTGTAACTATTTGTTCTAAAGAATAATTTAATCTAAAGAAATCCTTCTTAGATATTAACCAGTAATGGTATAAACTTGGAAGTTAACATTATATTTGGACTCTTCTCACTCTATATTTTCTCCAGGTGATTACATTCTAAGTCATGCCTTTACGTTTTACTTGTATGGTAATGACTTCTAAATCCATATCCCTTACTTAATGTTTCTGGGCAAACCTCCATTACTGCACTTACTCTTTACGGTTTTGTAATTACAGATTTACTTGCCTGTCTCTGGCTAGTCTGTAAGATTTTTGAGGGCAGGGATCACATTCAACATTCTTTTGGCAGCCAGGGGTAACGCACAAGCAGATTATTTTAATCCTGTGGATTTTAGGCTTTGTTAGTGCTGTTCTGTTTCAGATTTGCCCTTCTAGAATGTGACCCTTTTGGGGTCTCACTTTAAGCCCGAGGTGTACCCCTGGGCAGGTCCACCTTGCCTGGCTTTGAACTCCAACCTGTCTTCCCAGAACCAAGCAGTGGGCTGCTCAGCTCTTTGGCCTCCCAGCTGTTGTTCTCTGCTAGGTTTTTGAAATCTGTTTCTATGTTTGCACAGTTTAGCGTTGGTAAACTCCTCCAGCACAGACTACACATGGACTTGGGGGCTTACTTAATGTGGTTCACTCCTCTTTGAGCTGTTATTGCTCTCAAGTGCTAGACGCTTTGGCCTTCTCAGACTCCAGCCTCTGTCCCTTTAACCCATTTGGGACTTCTGCATTTCATTTCCCTATGCTGTGAATTGACACATGTCCTTAAAAGAAAAAGCCAGGGTAAATGTGGAGTTCACTTTGTTCAACTTCCTTTCTTTTAGGGATCATAACCCCACCAGGTTATACCTGTATTGGTTGTTCTCCAGTGTCTTTTTACAGTTGTTTTATGTATTTGTGTCTTTTATGTTGATTTTGTTGAGATACTGAGTCTGATATAAGCTATTTAGTCATGGCTGGCCTGTAGTTTATGTGCATGCATTAAAAAAAGGTTTATTTGTTATTTGTTTATTTTTATTGTGGTCAAATTGGCATAACAAAATCAGCTGTTTATACAATTCAGTGGTGTTTAGTACATTCACAATGCTGTGTGCATACATTTTTAAATTTAAATAAATGATAGTACGTTATAGCTTTTGTTCTTTGTCTCATTTTCACCTAACAGTATATTTTAAGAATTTTTCCGTATAACTTTACGATTTATTATTTTTAACAATTACACAGTATACATTTCACTTATCCATTCCTCTTGTGATGGACACCCACTTTGTCTCCAACTCCCCACTACCTAGACTATATTGCAGATAATAAGAATTTACTCTTGTTTCCATTGTCCTCAGGAAAGCTGATTATGTAGGGACCTCTTATGAAATTTAATTCCAAAAATATCTAGTTTGATTCATTATCTGAGATCTGCTGGAGGAATTGCCTCTTGGAAATTCATGGGCTTTTGGGAACCATTCTAGTCCATAACATTGTCCCAGATTCATTTTGGCACCAGTATAATTTCTTGAGCAAATCTAAACATCTCTGAACACTATACATTTTGCCAGATAAAAGATTGGTAGCACTCCATTCTATCTCTCAGTGTCTCAGTTGCTTATATATATAAATATATATGGAAAAAATTGGATGGCTAGAGACTTACTACAGTCCCTCATACTGGCAGGATTCTACAATTTACTGGAAGTCTGTGACTTTAGATAATGATAGACTGCAGTGTATTTAGTGATCAGACTCAAAATCTGAGTGTTCCTAAGTGCTTAACCACTTATTAGCTCTGTGACTTTGAGCAAGTTACTTAACCTGTCAGAACTTCAGTTCCACATCTCTATGATGAGAGTAATAATAGAGTAGTTTTGGGATTACATTTAAAGAGAATAAGGTAATACAAAACACTTATCACAGTTCTGGCACATGTTAAGTGCATAGTATTAATAGGTATTCTTGGTCATTTGGTGTAGACTGTAAATGATATTTTATCTTCTTATTTCCTTTCAATACCAAATGTATTTTTTTGCTTATGCTGCTCATTTGGCACTCAAAAATGTGGTATTTTGTATTATTGTTAATGAGTTATGTTCTTTTCCATTAATTAAGTGTAAACTTATAGAGAACAGATTTTTTTTCCAGAACCTAACTTAATTTGCTTCTGCTGAAGATTAAATTAAGAATGCATATTGAACACAGTGAGAACTCCAACAAAGAAAATAGGAAATATAAGAAAGTACTAGATAGAAGTCACAGAGCTGAAGAATATAATAACTGAACTAAAAAATTTACTAGGGGGTGGTTCAACAGCAGACTAGAAGCAGCAAAAAGGATCAGTGAACTTGAAGAACAGGCAGTGGAACTCACCCAATCAGAGCTGCAAAAAGGAAAAAGAATGAAAGAAAGTGAAGATAGCTTAAGGAACTTATGGGACAACATCAGGAGGACTGACATTCACATAACAGGGCTCCCAGAAGGAAAGAAGAGAGAGAAAGGGGCAGAAAAATTATTTGAAGAAAGAATGGCTGAAAACTTCCCTAATCTGGGGGAAGGAAACAAACATGCAGATCCAGGAAGCCCAGAGAGTTCCACATACAGGGACCCCCAAAGAAATCCCACCAAGACACATTATAGTTAAAATGTCAAAAGTTTAAGACAAAGAGAGATTCTTAAAAGTAGCAATGGAAAAACAGTGTGTTATGTATAAAGGAACCCCCATAAGACAATGAGCAGATACTTCCAGTAGAAACTTTGCAGGCCAGAATGGAGTGGCATGATATATGCAAAGCACTGAAGGAAAAAAACTCCCAACCTAAGTTACTCCACCCGGCAGTTACATCCAGAATTAGAGGAGAGAGAAAGAATTTTTCCAGACAAGCAAAAGCTAGAGCTTATCACCACTAAATTGACCTTACACAAAATGTTAAAGGGACTTCTTTAGGCTGAAAGGAAAGGATGCTAATTAGTAACAAGAAAAAATATGAAAATACAAATCTCACTGGTAAGGGTTAATATATAGTAAAGGTAGTGGATTAATCACTTATAAAGTTAGTATGAATGGTAAAAGACAAAAGTAGTAAAAATAACTGTAACTACAATAATTAAGGGATACACACAAGATAAAAAGATGTAAAATGTAACATCAAAAACAAAAAAACATTGAGGGGGAGAATAAAAATATAGAACATTAAAATGCATTTATACTTAAGTTATTATCAACTTAAAATAGACTGTCACTAACATAAGTTGTTATATGAAAATATGATAACTACAGAGCAAAAACCTGTAGTATATACACAAAAGATAACAAGAAAGTAATCTAAGCATTGCACTAGAGAAAGTCATCAAGCCATAATGGAAGTGAGCAAGGGAAGAAGAAAGGACCAGAGAGGAACTACAAAACAGCCAGAAAACAATTAACCAAATGAAAATAAGTGCATACTTATTAATTACTTTAAATGTAAATTGACTGAATTCTCTATTCAGAAGAGTAGCTGAATGGATAAAAAAAAAATAAGACCCATCTATATGCTGCCTGCAAGAGACTCACTGCAGATGTGAAGAGAGAAATAGACTGAAAGTGAAGGGATGGAAAAATATATTCCATGCAAATGGAAGCCCAAAGAAAGTTGGGATAGCTATACTTATATCAAACAAAACAGACTTTAAAACAAAGACTAATTAGAAGGGCGTTACATAATGATAAAGCGGTCATTTCTAATAAGAGGATATATGACATTTGCAAATATTTATGTACCAACATACATATATAAAGCAAATATTAACAGACATAAAGAGACAAATAGAGAGCAAAACAGTAATAGTAGGGGACTTATTGAAGTCCCCTCACAACAATGGATAGATCACTAGACAAAGAATCAAGAAGGAAACATTGCCCCAAAGGACATATTAGACTAGACGGACTTAACTAAAGATATAGACAGGACATTCCATCCAAAAGCAACAGAATACATATTCTTCTCAAGCACACATGGAATATTCTCCAGGATTCATCATATGTTAGGTCATAAAACAAGTCTTAATAAATTTAAGAAGATGAAAATCATATCAAGAATCTTAGCTAGAATAGTATGAAACTGGAAATTGTTTACTAGGAAGAAAACTGGAAAAATCACAAACATGTGGGAATTAAACATAATGCTATAAAACAACCAGTGGGTCAGTGAAGAAATAACAGAGAAATCAAAAAAATACCTTGAGACAAAAATGGAAATACAACATTCCAATCTTATGGGATGCAGCAAACTAGTTTTAAGAGGGAAGTTCATAGCAATAAATGCCTACCTCAAGAAATGAGAAAAATCTCAAATAACTTAACTTTATACTTTAAAGAACTAGAAAAAGAACAAATGACGCCCAAAGTTAATGGAAGGAAGGAAATAACATAGAGCAGAAATAAATGAAATACAGACTAAAAGGACAATAGAAAAGACCAAACTAAGAGTTGGTTCTTTGAAAAGATAAACAAAATTAACAAACCTTCAGTTAGACTCACCAAGAAAGAAAACAAGAACTCAGGTGGATAAAATCAGAAATGAAAGAAGAGACGTTACAACTGATACCACGAAAATACAAGGGATTGAGACTGTTACGAACACTTATATGCCAACAACGTGGACAACCTAGAAGAAATGGACATACTTCTAGAAACATACAACCTGTCAAGACTGAATCACAAAGAAATAGAAAATCTGAACAGACCAGTTACCAGTAAGGAGATTGTATCAGTGATCAGAAACCTCCCAACAAATAAAAATCCAGGACCAGACAGTTTTGCTGGTGAATTCTACCAAACATTACAAGAATTAATACCAATCCTTCTCAAACTCTTTCAAAAATAAAAGATGAGGGAATGCTTCCAAACTCATTTTACAAGGCCAACATTACCATGAAACCAAAACCAGACAAGGATGCCACAAGAAAAGAAAATTATAGGGCAATATCCCTGATGGGCATAGATGCAAAAACCCCCAACAAAATATTAGCAAACTAAATTCAACAATACATTAAAAAGATTATACATCGTGATCAAGTGGGATTGATTCCAGGGATGCAAGGATGGTTCATCATCTGCAAATCAATCAGTGTCATATATCACATTAACAAAATGAAGGATAAAAATCATATAATCTCAATAGATGCAGAAAAAGCATTTGACAGAATTCAGCATCCATTTACAATAAAAACTCTTAACAAAGTGGGTGTAGAGGGAATGTACCTCAACATAATAGAGGCTATATATGACAAGCCCACAGCTAACATCATAACCAGGGCATTATGCCTGGTGAAAAAAATGAGACAAAGACAAATACAGTATGATCTCATTTATGTGTGGAATCTAAAATTTAAAAAAACGCAAGCTCATAGATACAGAGAACAGATTAGTGGTTGCCAGAAGTGGATTGGGGGGGTGGTGACGAGGCTTGGTGACATGGGTTAAAAGGAGTCAAAAAGTTCAAACTTCCAGTTATAAACAAATAAGTCGTCAGTGTGTAACGTATAGCATGGTAACTATTGTAATACTGTATTGCATATTTGAAAGTTGCTAAGAGAGTAGATCTTAAAAATTCTCATCACATAAAAAAATTTTTGTGTGCTGTGTATGGTGAGGGATGTTAACTAGACTTATTGTGGTGGTTATTTCATAATATATGCAGATACCGAATCATTTTGTACACCTGAAACTAGTATAATGTTATATGTCAGTTATACCTCAATAAAAAAAAAAAGCGTTTTGAATATTTTCTTCTTTTTCACTTTCCCGTCTCATTTTTAGGAAACAGAAAACATTTGTATTTAAATTCAAAATTGAACTTTTTTTTTCAGATAACCATGATGCTTACAGAGACTTCTGTTATGCCTTTTGCTTTTTTTGAGGATACATTGAGTTGGATGCTGTTTGGCTGGCAGCAGCTGTTTTCATCATGTGAAAAGAGAAGTGAAACAAACTCGTTTCTCAGTGGTACTGGTTCATCGACCTCAAAACCTATAGCTGATGCTTCAGATAAAGTTCATAAGAAGCATACTAAAAAGACTAAATTTACTTGATGAACTTCATAAGGCAAAAAATTTTCTGTCTTATCTACCTGTCAGATTGTGATAAATATTTCTATGTAAATGATGTAAAATAAAGATTATATATAAGGATTGGAGGTGACAAAAAGAACGAACTTCTTTCTGTTTCAGGGAGACTCTCCCTTTCTGGATTGTAATTTCCTGAGTGTTATGAGTGTATCATGTGAAATGGTTTTTCTAAGTTATATATAAAAGATTCTATTGTGATTTTTAAAACAGTTTTATATTGATAAAAGCCTAGTGTTTTTGAATGTTAGAAAAAGTAAACCTACTGTCATTGCAAAATAACAAAAATTAAAGTTATTGTTTAATCTAGATATTTTCATACATGTTTTTTATTTGAATCTATTTGAGCTTTAGTTTAGCAAAATTAAACTTCTATTACACATTACCATTATAATTCTTAGATATGAAAAACAATTCCTGTTTAATTTTGAGTACTAAGAAAAGTAAACTTTACCTAAATCACTTTATATTATGAATGAAAATAAATTATTAGCTTATATTTCAGAAATAAACATTGTATATTTTACCCACATTAAATGGAAATATCTGAAATTTTATTTAATTTTTTTCTAGTAGTATTTTTCAGTGAGAGCAGAGTATTATTAGTCTTAATCTTAAGTGTGTTTCATGCCCTTGTTTAAACTATTTCTTTTTTCTCAAAAGAAAATCAGGGGTATAGTTTTCAATAAGTTACTAAGTCCATGTTTTGCTTTGCAAGTTTTGAGGAGCTTATTTTTTTCTCTCTCCTTAAAACACATTTGTTTTAACTGTAGGAGAAATTATTCTTCTCAGCATTTCATATATTCTTAAGTATTATTTCAATTTAAAAATTTCACCTTTGTCTTCTCTTTAATGGGTACTTTTCAGTTTTCTAGTTGAATGTCTCTTACTAGTTTACGTAGGTTATATTTTAATGTACATGTACATATATTTTTAGTTTTATTTTAAATTAAAACTAGTTACCCTTATGTAAAAATGCTCAGCTCTAATGAGAATTGTCCTCGGGCATTTGATAACAACCACCTAATTAAGAAGAAACAAACTAAAATCTTATATGGTAGTAGTCTATTTGAATGAAGAATGATGAAGTGAAATTTGATACCTTATTGGCAAAAATAATTAAAAGAAGAAGAAAAGGTACTAAATCATGTTAGATTTTCTTATTTTATTTTGTAGTTTAAAAGCCCAGTTATAATTTTAAAACTTTGTGACTGACATGATTTCTTCTACTGAGACCATGAGCCTGCAAAAAGTTAGTGTGTATCAGGCATCTTTGGATGGTATAGAACTACTCAAATCATATTCAAGTTAGAAGTCTTGATTTTTAAAAATTTTAACAAATATAAACACCAGCAGGGATTATACTTTTGTTAAAAAAATTTTTTTGGGGGGGGGAGGACCTTTGATAGCCTTGGGATGCTAAGAAGTTTATTTTTAATATTCTGACAGAAGGCATTAAATATTTAAGAGTTCTGTATTGCATTTGACACTCTTGTAGTTAAAAACTTTTCACAGTTAACGTGTTGCTAATTACTGACTTAGTTTTGAAGTTTGGGTTTAACTGTAGTTGAAATGTTAGGAATCTTATTTTACACTTGTATTAAAGACAGATTTATTAAACTAAGTTATTTAGCACCAATGGAATATGTTATCATTTTTATGTTTTTTCTGTTTTTCTTGATTTAGGAGAGTTTATAACTCCTTTGGCCTTTCGACTGATATATGGTATATATTCAGTGATTACTGTCCAAATGAGATGTACAACCTTTATGGAACAAACTTTTATTAATCTGTACAAGTATCCTATAACCTTTAATTCAAGGTTTTTAGGAAAAAGCTGTACTGGAGGACATGGCTTAGGTTTGAAACCTCCCACCCTTACTATATTCATGCTGCCTGCAGAGACCTGACTGGATTTGCGAAGCAGATTGTTAGACTCCTTACCCAACAGTGTAGCATGAATGAAGCCTGTGGGCCTGCTTCACACAGTCATAGGTGGCACTGAGAAAGTCAAGATCTGGTAGGTCTCATTAAATACTAGAGAATGGACTTGATATAGGGAGGGGGAAGGATGAGCTGTGACAAAGCGAGAGAGAGGCATGGACATATATACACTACCAAACGTAAGGTAGATAGCTAGTGGGAAGCAGCCGCATAGCACAGGGAGATCAGCTCGGTGCTTTGTGACCACCTAGACGGGTGGGATAGGGAGGGTGGGAGGGAGGGAGACGCAAGAGGGAAGAGATATGGGAACATATGTATATGTATAACTGCTTCACTTTGTTATAAAGCAGAAGCTAACACACCATTGTAAAGCAATTGTACTCCAATAAAGATGTAAAAAAAAATAAATAAAAGGAGACAAGAGTGTGGCAAGAACATGGGCTGGCTAACTCAGTGATCTCACCCTCAAGTAAAATATGGCCAAATTAATATCAAACTCTGATTTATCAGATTAGTCACACTTCCTTGCTGAGTGTGCAAGGGCTGGAGAGGGACCAGATAATGTAGAGTGAGTGGATTTCAGTGGAAATTCCAGGTTTCTTGTAGGCAGAGACCAAAAAGTGGAGAGAATAGGGGAGACGTTCCCTCTGTAGTGTATTTTTTGGTCTTATTCCTATAAGGCCTACATCATTCCATTAAAATCTACCTCAGATCACAAGTTGATTGCAATTGAGTGATATGTTAGAAATGGAATAACGTATACAAGAATACCCTCTTTCCCCCACTGCTTTCTTGGTGTTTACATTTTACTGGTGGTGAGACATACAGTAAGCAAAGAGGTGTGTTCTTGTGGTAATACTACAGGTTATGCATATATATTAAGCAGGACACAAGGATAGAAAGTGAGAATTGGGGGTACTTGTTAATTAGGAGTTAGAAAAAGCCTTTCTGTTAAAATTGTATTTTACCAGAGACCTGAAGGAAGTGGGTGGGGCAGGCCGGGCAGACGTCTGTGTTAAGTGCAAGGGTCATTCTGTTTCTTCATATACTTGACTTAGATTATGTACTTTTTTCCAAAAATTACTTAATTTATTTTTCTTATTTAGTACAGTTTCACACTTGTAGTTTTTAACAGACATATTTCTTTGATAGAATTTATTTTTGTTTCCACAGTTTGTTCTTTTATTAAGGTAAAATTCACATACAATGAAATGCATAAGTTGTAAGTGTATATTTAAAGAGTTGGCAAATACATACAACTGTGCAGCCTAAAATCCTATCAAGAGGTAGAAGATTGCCAGTGCCTCAGGAAGTTCCTTTCTAGTTAATTCACACCCTCCCCCCCAACTGAATAGAAATAAAATCATGCAATATATTCTCTTCGGTATAAGACTTCTTTCAAAAGACATAATGTTTTTGAAATTTATCTTGTATTTATCATGAGTTCATTCCTTTTTAATTCCTTGGTAGCATTATACTATATGAATATGTTGCAGTGTGTTTATCCTATTGATGCACATCAGGGCTGTTTCTAGTTTGGGATATTCTGAATAAGCTACTATGAACATTTTTGTACAGTTCTTTTGGGGAACATGTTTTTTTATTTCTCTTGAGCAAATACCTAGGAGTAGAATTATGTTTAGTTGTAAAAAAACCCACTAGACCTCTTTTCCAAAGTGGTTGTACCATTTTATACTTCACAACAATGTATGAGAGTTCCAGTTGCTCTACATTCTTATCAAGGATTATTGTTGTCAAACATTTTAATTTTGTCCATTTCCAATGGGTGGTTTGTAGTTTTTAAGGTTTTAATTTGCATTTCCCTAATGATTAGTGGTGTAGAGCACTTTTTTGAGTGTGTTCTTATTGGCCATTTGTGTATCTCCCTCAGTAAAGTGTCTCTTCAGACCATTGCCCGTATTATATTGGATTTGTCTTTTTATTATTGAGTAGTAGTAGTTCTTCATGTATCTTGGATATCCATTCTTTGTTAAATAGGTGTTTTGTACATATTTTCTTTCTGGGCTGTGGATTACCTCTTCATTTTTATAATGATGTCGTTTAATGAGCACACATTTTTAATTTCAAAGAAGTCTAATTTCCCAGGATTTTATTTTACAGTTATTGTTTTCTGTGTCTTAAGAAACTTTTTCCTACCTCCAAGTCATAAATATATTTGCCCATCAAGGAACCCCAAATAATATAGGAGTGCCTAGTTTCATTCTGAGAAACACTTAAGAGAGAAACACCTTATGCTACTATGTAAAGTAATGATTATGTTACTCAGCAAGTCGCTCAGGCCTAATTTTTTGTTCTGCTTCTCAAAAGGTCACTGCACATCGTATATATGTGGTCACGTTTTCTGTGCTTGTGCTAAAGGTAATACATTATAGGAATTGAAGACTTTTTCTCCTGTATGTCTATTTAGGGAGTTTCTGTATGTAGGCTTGTCCTTGGTTTATCACAACTCTGATGTTTAAAAGAGATGGTGAATAAGAATGTGACAACAAAATATATTTAGAACGAAATAAAATATCTTCTAAGCTCAGTCTAGGTGTGGGATTGGTTGGGAAGGTAGTGGTCCATATTGAAATATATAATCCAAGTGCATCTTTTTGGTGACAAAATGTGGACCAGTGATCAGGTATGAAAATGAGTACAGCTTAATTTACATGACTGACTATCTGATATTCCATGACAGTACAAAGTGGCACACTGAATTGAAGTTGAAAACTATTGCGTTCTTCCTACATTTGATAAAGAGAATTAAGATTTAATTGGGATAAAAAAATAAGCAATTTGTATGGTGGGATTATGGTTTGCTATGGGGAAGAGGAAATGGGGGAGACTCCTGCCAGACAAAGTAACTTCAGATGTATTTTTACCCCTGTAAGTTGTATTCGTAAAGAGAATAAAGTTGATAATGAATATTTGTATTTTTATAAATATTTTATGTAATGTAAAGTTTGACTTAAAAATTCAGTCTAATCTCAGTAAAAGTAGACTGTAGACTGAAACCTTTCTTGAGAATAATATGAAGTGAAAGGAATAGGGTACAGTGGCTGATAAGCAACGTTGTTATATTGACATCTTAATGAGATGTGAGAAGAAGTACATAATATCTTGATTAAATTTGCAAAGGACATTCGGTATAATGAAAGCCTGTGTAAGTGACAGGAAAAATTCAAAGGACTAATGGTATGCTTGGAAAATGATTCAACTTATTCAGTTAAAAAATGTTGAATTATACAGCTGGGGAGAATTATATAAGGCCCAAACCTAAGGAAAAATGCATGCATTTTGTAAAAATATGAATAACAAAAATTAATGAAACATTAGCATGTTATAGTCTTTATTTTGAGCAGCTGATGTTTTGGGGGATATATTACTGAGGAAAGAGCAATTCATGTTAGAGGACACATTGCTGTCTTTGCCATGACCTTAAAGGACTGTTTTGAAAATAAGATAATGTATATGAAAATGTGTTTGAAACATTATTTTACAGAGAAGAGTCTAGTTAATTTACAGATAAAACCAGAGTTCTGCAGTTTGGAGTGAAGAATAATGTGCCCTAGTCATTTTTTATGTATAATATTTAAATACCACAAGCCAGTAAGACAGGAAGTTCAGAAGTCTGCTCTCCTCATTACACTGTTACTGTGTTTTATTTTATTGTTATGCTGTGGTGATATAATGGTATTATTATGGAGGAGCTGAGTCACTCTGTATGGCATTCTGACTCATGCACTTAAGTAATTGTATCATTGCTATCACCGCACTACTATGCCGATGATCGCATTCACCTTCTGTGTCTGATCTTTCATGTTCTCAGTTGAATACAAGTTTTCAGAAGCTCACATTGTATTTCCCTCTGATTGAGAGTATGTATTATGATAAGTTTTGTGGTAATTAAATCCATTTGAACACCATCTTTTGAAACCCTTCTCTCTCCCTCTAAAGTGGTTATGTGTTCAAGAGGCTTCAGGTTTGGTCCTGCCTCCTTATCTTGAGCAATGTGTTGCTCTTTGTAAAGGAGACTTGAAGCCAAAACTGTCCAGAATCTTTCATTTCCAATCCCTGTCCAAACCAAATCCATGGGATTCTAGACCAGCCCAGGGCAGTGGCAATGGCACAAGTTGAGTTGATGGTCGCACCTCGGAGGTGGCCATGATCTGAGTGAACAGGTGGTAGGTTGGGGCAAAACGCTGGGGCAGCAGGAATAAGGCTGAGTATTTCCTTGGAAGTTGAGACTCCTCAAAAAAGCCTCCAGGGGGAACAAGTGCTTTTTGTGCTGGCACAGTTACCCCCAAGAATCAGGTCTGAAGTAAGGTGGCAGAGGCCAAATCTTTAGCTGCCAGCAAGACTGCCAATGTGAAGTTCTTTCACGGCAGTTGTTTAGAGAGGGACAGTCATCCTGTTTCATATGCCACTGAGGTGTTTTAATTTCTAACAGACCTCTTAGCAATCGATTCTCTTTGTTTCACTTAATACTACCTTGTAGCACACAAACCTGGAACCCCTTATTCCTGCTTCCTTCTTGGTGACTGACTACCTCCACAAGAGATCATATTTAATGTCATTCAAAATACTGGTAGTTTTGCTAAGCCTCTATCCAAGGACAGGAGCCCACTGAAGGGATTCCTTGCAGAAAGAGGAAGATTTGCTTCAAGGTGACTTTTAGTCCTTGACTGTATCAAAATGCAGCTGACGCCCACTGTAGAAGAGAAATGAAAACACACATTTAAACTCTGACTGGATAATTCCCTCAGAAGGAGCTCCATTACCTAAAGGAGACAGAAGTTCAGTCAGGGATGAAAGCGAACTAGCAAGGCAAGTAACCTTTGTTAGAAACTAATATTTCTTCAAAATAACCTCAGGTTTGCATTTAAATTTTTTAATTGATATATACCATTTAGAAAAGTGCACAAATCATGCGTTTGTCTTGTTAAATGATCACAAAGAGAACATAGCCATGCAACCACACCCAGCTCAAGAAATAAAACATTAGCATTTTTCCTTTTCTAATCACTATTCTTCCCTTCTCAAAGGTAACCAATATCCTGACTTCTAATACTAGTTGTTGGTTTTGACTGTTTTTGAATTTTATATAATTGGAATTAGACTGTTTATCCTGGTGTCTGGCTTATTTTGTACATATTATGTTTGTGAGATTCATCCAAGGTACTTTGTATAACTTATAATTCACTCATTTTCATTGCCAATATTGCATTGTATGACTATATATACTCAATTTGTGTAACCAATCCATTGTGTTGATAGAGATTTAGATTGTTCTTAGTTTGAGGCTATGAAAATATTCTTTTGCATGTCTTGGTACAGGTACCAAGGTACCCGGGTACACATATTTTTGTTCCCTACATTCTTAGGAGTTAAAATGCTGGGTCATGGGGTATGAACACATTCACCTTTTGTAGATCCAAAAAGTTTTCCAAGATAGTTGGCTTAATTTGCGCTCCCACCAGCAGTGTGTGAGAGTTCCAGTTCCCCCACTTCCTTACCAATGTGAGGTATTCTCTATCTTTCAAATTTAACAATTCTGGTGAGGGTATAATAGTATCTTGTGTTTTAAAATTTGTTTTTCCCTGATAACTAATGAAGTTGAACACTTTTTGAATAAGCTTATTGGCCATTTGGATATACTCTTTTGCAAAGTGTCTGTTCCAGTTTCTTGCCCATTTTTTTCTGTTGGGTTGTCTGTCCTTGTGTTTGGGTATAGGGTCGTGTGTATGTGCTTGTGTGTGTGTGTAAATGGGTACTTTGGATATGAACTCCTTGGCGGTTCCTTGGATTGCAAATATGTTCTTCCACTCTGTCAGCTTGCATTTTTACTCTCTTAATAGTTTAGTACCACGAACATAAATTATGAATTTTAATGTAGTCCAATTTAACAATGTTCCCTTTATGATTGATTAATGCCTTTTTTATCTTATTTAAGAAACGTTTCCCTATCCCAAGGTCATAAAGGTATTTTCCTATATTCTAGAAGCTGTATTTAGCTTATTCTGAGATCTGTATTCCACCTGAAAATTTATTTTTTTGTATGATGTGAGCAAGGGGTCAATTTTTCTTTTTTTTTTTTTTTTTTTCTCTATGGATATCAAGTTGGTCCACCATCATTTATTGAAAAGTGCCACTTTGTCATAAATCAGAGATCCATATGTGCATTAAAATGCTTTGGACCCTGTTTGTTATATTATTCTATCTGCATATGTGCTATACATGCATTGGCTTAACTACAGTAGCTGTATAAATCTTAATATCCAGTAGAGTAAATCCTTCCACTTTGATCTTTTTTCACAGTTTTCTTATCTATCCTTGGCCCCATTTGCTTCCATATAAATTTTGGCATTATCTTGTCAATTTCTACAAAAATAACTAGCTGGAATCTTTATTGAAATTTTAAAAATTAGGATTTAAACAAATTTATTGAGATTTAAATTTTACTTTCACCTATTCCTTCTTGAATGCTCTTCCTTTCTTTATATGGATTGAGTTTCTGACCTGTATTATTTCCTTCTCCCTAGAGAAGTTATCTTAACATTTCTTGCAAGGCAGATCTACTGACAACAAATTTCCTCAATTTTTGTTTATCTGAGAAATTATTTTCCTTTACTTCTGAAGGAAATTTTTCAGGGTACAGAAGTCCAGGTTGGTGTTTTGGTTTTTTTTCCTCTCTCAACATTTAGATATTTCACTCCATCTCTCTTGCATACATGGTTTCTAAGAAGTCAGATGTAATTCTTATCTTTATTCCTCTATAGTTACGGTGTTTTTTCCCACTGGCCTCTTTGAGGATTCTTTCTTTATATTTGATTTTCTTTATTTTGAAAATGATAGGCCTAACTCTGCAGATTTTTTTGTTTGTTTTTTTGAGGGCTTTTTTTTTTTTTTTTTCCTGCATTTAACTGGTATTCTCTGAGCTTCCTGAGTCTATGGTTTGGTGTCTGACATTAACCTGGGTACATTCTCAGTAATTATTACTTCAAGTATTTCTTCTGTCCCTTTTTCTGTTTCTTCTCCTTCTAGTATTCCCATTACATGTATGTTATAGCTTTTGTTGTCTTCCCACAGTCCTTGGATATTCTGATCCTTTTTTTCAGGCTTTATTCTCTTTGCTTTTTGGTTTTTGAGGATTCTATTGATATGTCCACTAACTCAGAGATTCCTTCCTCAGCCATGCCCAGTCTTCTAAGTAGGCTCTTCAAAGGCAGTCTTCATTTCTGTTATAGTGTTTTTGATCTGTAACATTTTTTGTTGTTGTTCTTTCTTAGGATTTTTATATCTCTGCTTACATTGCTTGCCCATCAGTTCTGGCATTTTGTCAACTTTATCCATTATAGCCCTTAGCATGTTAATCATAGTTATTTTAAATTCCCAGTCTAATAATTCCTGCATCCCTTCCATGTCTCGTTTTTATGCTGGCTCTGTTTCTTCAAATTGTATTTTTTGACTTTTGGTATGCCTTCTAATTTTTTCTTGAGAGCCAGACATCATGTATTGAGTAAAAGGAACTGCTGTAAGTTGGCTTTTAGGAATGTGGTGGTGAGGTGGGGGGAGGAGGGGAAGCATTTTGTAGATTTATGATTAGGTCTCAGTCTTTTAGTGAGCCTGTGCCTCAGGACTGTGAACTTCATAAGTGTTTCTCAGTTTGATAGGATGGCTAGAGGGGGCTGAAATTGGGTATTTCCCTTCCCCAGGTCAGTTAGGCTCTGATGATACCCTATAAGTTTAGGCTCTGGTTATATTCCTCTTAGGGCAGATCTTGTTAAGGAAAGAGTGTTCTTATTTCAAAATGGTTCCTCCCCCCACCCCCCCAGCCCCTTGCTGTAAGCCCCTTGCTGTAAGGGGATTTTTCTCCAATATTTACTATGGGAACCTAATCGAGGTTCTGCAGGTTAAGTCTCACAATATTGTGGGGGACAACTTATGACTAGGTCCCTCTGCAGTTTTTAACTCTTAGTGTTGTCTGCGCTCAGCCTTCGGCAATTCATCAGTTACGGTTCAGGATTTCCCAGCTGGCACTGGTTTAATTTGTGTTTTCCGCTGGTGAGTCTCTGCTCCTGTATACTGCAAGTCCCTCCATTCGCCTGTCCGTCTCTGCATTCTTGGGGGCAGTGGTTTACCCTGTGCCTTCCCTTCTCATGGATCCAAGAAGAGTTTTCGATTTTTCAGTCTATTCAGCTTTTTACTTGTTGTTAGGACAGAGTGGTGACTTTCAAGCTCCTTACATGTGGAACTGGAAATTGGAATTCCCTCATTTTTAAAACTTATGGCAAAGTACACAAAACAATACTTACCATCTTAGTCATTTTTAATTGTACAGTTCCGTGGTATTAAATACATTAATAATGTGCAATTATCACCACCATCCATCTTCATAACTTGTAAAACTGAAATTCTATACCCGTTAAACAATAACTCCCTATTCCCCTCTTTCCTAGCCCCTGGAAGCCATGACTCTACTTTCTGTCTCTATGATTTTGATTACTCTAAGTACCTGATATAAGTGGAATCATACAGTATTTGTCCTTTTGTGACTGGCTTCTTTCACTTAGCGTAATGTCCTCGACGTTCATCTATGTTGAAGCACATGTCAGAATTTCCTGTCTTTCTAAGGCTGAATAATATTCCATTGTGTGTATATACCACAGTTTGCTTATCCATTCATCTCTCAGTGGGTACTTGGGTTTCTTCCACATCTTAGCTATTGTGAAGAGTGCTGCTATGAACATGGATGCACAAATATCTCTTTGAGATCCTGCTGTCAGTTCTTTTGGGTATATACCCAGAAGTGGAATTTCTGGGTCATATGGTAATTCTATTTTTAATTTTTTGAGGATCTGCTGTAATGTTTTCCACACTGCCTGTACCACCTTACACGCCCAGCAATTGTCCATAAGTGTTCCAATTTCTCCACACCCTCATCAACAGATTATTTATTTATTTTTTTGATAGTAGCCATCCTAATCAGTGTGATGTAGCATCTCATTGTAGTTTTGTTTTTTGTTTGTTTTTTTTTGCGGTACGCGGGCCTCTCACTGTTGTGGCCTCTCCCGTTGTGGAGCACAGGCTCCGGACGCGCAGGCTCAGCGGCCATGGCTCACGGGCCCAGCCGCTCCGTGGCATGTGGGATCTTCCCGGACCGGGGCACGAAGCCGTGTCCCCTGCATCGGCAGGCAGACTCTCAACCACTGCGCCACTAGGGAAGCCCCTCCCTAGTTTGATTTGCATTTCCCAAATGATTAGTGATGTTGAACATCTTTTTCCTGAGCTTATTGGCCATTTGTATGTCGTCTTTGCAGAAATTTTTTTTTTGCATTTGTTCATGTTTTAATTTGGTGGTTCTTTTTTTTTTTCTGTCATTGAGTTTTTAGGAGTTCTCTATATATTCGGTGTATTAATCCTTTATCAGATATGTGACTTGCAAGTATTTTATCACATTCTGTGGGTTGCCTTTTTACTCTGTTCATATTTTGATGCACACATTTAAAAAATATCATGAAGTCCAGTTTGTTTATTTTTTCTTTTGTTGCCTTTGCCTTTGGTGTCCTATTAAAGAAATAATTGCCAAATTCAATGTCATGAAGTTTTTGCCCTATGTTTTCTTTTAAGAATTTTATAGTTTTAGGTGTTACATTTAGGCCTTGGATCCACTTTGAGTTAATATTTGTATATAGGGTTAGGAGGCTCCAGCTTTTTTCTATTGCATGTGGCCATTCAGTTTTCCCAGAACCATTTGTTGGGAAGACTGTTCCTTCACCATTGAATGGTCTTGGCACCCTTGTCAAAAATCATTTGACCATATATGTAAGTTTTAATTTCTAGGCTCTCGTTTCTATCCAGTTGGTGTATATGTCTGTCTTTCTGCTAGTATCACACTCTTGATTACTGTAGTTTTGTAGCAAGTTTTGAAATCAGTAAGTGTGAGTACTCCAGCTTTGTTCTTTTTCAAAATTGTTTTGGCTATTTGGGGTTGCTTGAGATTCCATATAAATTTTAGGATGAGTTTTTCTTTTTTCTTTTTAATATTTATTTATGTGTTTGGTTGCGCCAAGTCTTAGTTGTGGCAGGCGGGCTCCTTAGTTGCGGCTCACCAGCTTCTTAGTTACAGCACGTGGGTTCCTTAGTTTTGGCATGTGAACTCTTAGTTGCATCATGCATGTGGGATATAGTTCCCTGACCAGGGATCAAACCCGGGCCCCCTGCATTGGAAGCGTGGAGTCTTAACCACTGTGCCACCAGGGAAGTCCTGAGTTTTTCTATTTTTTCAAAAAAAAAAAATCAAGATTTTGGCAGGGATTGCATTGAATTTGCAGATCACTGGGTAGTATTGACATCAATACTAAAACTTCTAATCCATGAGCAGGAGATTGTGTTTCCATTTATTTATGTCTTCTTTAACTCCTTTCAGCAATATATTATAGTTTTTGTTGTGCACGTCTTTCACCTTCCTGGTTAAGCTGATTCCTAAATATTAACTATATTAAATGAAATTGTTTTCATGATTTTCTTTTCAGATTGTTCGTTTGTAGTGTATAGAAATGCTACTGATTTTTGTGTGTTTACATTTTATCCTGCTATTTTTATGAATTCATTGATTATTTTTCACTTTTTTGTTGTAATACTTAGGGTTTTCTACATATAACACCATCAGCAAACAGAGACAATTTTACTTCTTTCCATTATGAATACTTTTATTTTTTATTTCCTAATTGCTTTGGCTAGGACTTCTAGTACTATGTTTGAAAGAAGTGTCAAAAGCAAACATCTTTGTCTTGTTTCTGATCTTTGGTGGAAAAACTTTCAGTCTTTCACCATTGAGTATGATGTTCTCTGTATGTTTTTCATATATGGCTTTTATTATTTTGAGGTAGTTTCCTCCTATTCCTAGTTTATTGAATTTTTTATCATGAAATTGTGTTGAATTTTGTCACATGCTTTTTCTGCATCAGTTGAGGTAATCATGTGGGGTTTTTTCCCTTCGTTCTGTTAATATGGTATATTACATTGATCAGTTACATATGTTCGACCACCTTGCATTCCAAGAATAAATCTCACTTGGTCATGGTATATAATCATTTTAATATGCTGTTGAATTTGGTTTGGGAGTATTTTATTGAAGATTTTTGCATTAGTGTTCATAAGGGATATTGGTCTGTAGTTTTGTTTTGTTTTTTTCTTGTAGTGTTGCCTAGCATTGGTATCAGGATAATGCTGGCCTCAGAGAATGAGTTAGGAAGTGTTCCCTCCTCTTTAGTTTTTTGGAAAAGTGTGAAAAGGATTAGTAATAGTTCTTTTTTAATGTTTGGTAGAATTCACCAATGAAGTCATTGGATCTAGGGCTTTCTTTGTTGGGAGACTTTTTTTCTTTTTTTTTTTTTTTTTACTTCTAGTTACAGGTGTTCTCAGATTTTATATTTTTTGTGATTTAGTCTTGGTAGGTTTTGTGTTTCTAGGAATTAGTCCATTTCATTTAGGTTATCTAATTTGTTGATATACAGTTGCTTATAGTACTCTCTTATAATTCTTTCTTATCCCTTTAGAATCATTGGTAATGTCCTCCCTTTCATTTCTGATTTTGGTAATTTGAATCTTCTCTTTTTTTCTTAGTTCATCTAGCTAAAGGCTTGTCAATTTGTTTTCATTGCTTTTTGTTATTGTTTTTCTGTTCTCTTTCATTTATTGCTACTACAGTCTTTATTATTTCCTTCCTTCTGCTAGCTTTGGATTTAGTTTGTTCTTTTTATAGTTTCTTAAGTTGTAAAGTTAGGTTGTTGATTTGAAATCTTTCTTGTTTTGAATGTAAGCATTTATAGCTATAAAATTTTCCCTTTGCATGACTTTCACTATGTCCCATAAGTTTTGGTATGTTGTATTTTGTTCTCATTTACTTCTAAGTATTTTCTAATTTCTCTTGTGGTTTAATCTTTGATCCATTGGCTGTTTAAGAATGTGTTGTTTGGGCTTCCCTGGTGGCGCAGTGGTTGAGAGTCCGCCTGCCGATGCAGGGGACACGGGTTCGTTCCCCGGTCTGGGAAGATCCCACATGTCGCGGAGCGGCTGGCCCCGTGAGCCATGGCCATTGAGCCTGCGCGTCCGGAGCCTGCGCTCCGCAACGGGAGAGGCCACAACAGTGAGAGGCCCGCATACCGCAAAAAAAAAAAAAAAAAAAAAAGAATGTGTTGTTTAATTTCCACAAATTTATGGTTTTTCCAGTTTAATTCTGTTACAGATTTTTAACTTCATCCTGCTGTAGTTGGAAAAGATACATTGCATATCTATCTTTTTCACTCTATTGAGACTTAATTTGTGACTTAAGATATGGTCTATCCTGGAAAGTATCCTATGTGCACTTGAGAAGAATGTGTATGCTATTTTTGGGTAGAGTATTCTGTATTGTCTGTTAGATCTAGTTCGTTTATTGTGCTGTTTAAGTCTTCTTTTCCTTACTTACCTTCTTTTTAACCAAAAAAGATCAAAAATACCAAAAAATAATACCAAAAAATAATCTATCTATTATTATGAGTGGGGTATTGAAGTCTCCAACAATTATTGTAGAACTGTCTATTTCTCCCTTCAATTTTGTCAGTTTTTACTTTATGTAGTTTGATGGCCTGTTATTAGGTGTGAAAGTATAATGAACACAATAATGATTGTTTTATCTTCATGCTATATTGAACCTTACATTAATGTGTAATTATTAATGTATAATGCCCTTCTTTGTCTCTTGTAACCTTTTTGATTTAAAGTTATTTTGTCGGGCTCTGTTTTGATTATTATTTGCATTACATATATTTTTCCATCCTTTCACTTTGAATCTGTTTATGTCTTTGGATCTAAAGTGATTCTGTTGTAGAGAGCATATGGTTGGATCATTTTTTAAATCCATTCTACCAATCTCTGTCTTTTGATTGGGAAAGTTAATCCATTTACATTTAAAGTACAGGCATACTTCAGAGATATTGTGGGTTCAGTTCCAAAGTACCACAATGAAGTGAATATCACAATAATGTGAGTCATAGGAAGTTTTTGTTTTCCTAGTGCACATAAAAGTTATGTTTACATTATACTGTAGTCTATTAAGTACAACAGCATTATGTCTAAAAAATAATGAACATACTTTAATTTAAAAATACTTTATTGCTAAAAAATGCTAACCATCATCTGAACCTTCAGGAAATTGTAATATTTTTGCAATAGTAACATCATAGATCACTGATCACAGATTGCCATAACATAAAAATGAAAAAGTTTGAAATATTGTGAGAATTACCAAAATGTGACACAAAGACACAAAGTGAGCAAATGCTCTTGGAAAAATGTGCTGACAGACTTGTTTATGCAGAGTTACCACCAAACTTCAATTTGTAAAAAAATACAATATCTGTGAAGTGCAATGAAATGAGGTATGCTTGTATTTAGTGATATAAAGAGACCTACTCTTGTCACTTTCTGTTTCCTCTATGCCACATAGCTTTTTTTCCCTCATTTCCTGCATTACTGTCTTCTTTTGTGTTTAGTTGATTTTTTATAGTGAAACATTTAAATTCCTTTCTCATTTCCTCTGTATATATTCTACAGCTGTTTTCTTTCTGGATATCATGAGTATTCCATTTAACATCCTGAAGTTATAACACTCTAATTTGAATTTATACCATCTAAACTTCAATGACATAAAAATTCTGCTCTTTTAACAGTTCTGTTCCCACCCCTTTTGGTTGTTGATGTCACAAGATTATATCTTTATACATTGTGTGCCCCAAAACGTGAACTAATAATTATTTTAAATGCATTAGCTTCTTAAGTTATGTAAGAAAACAAAATGTGGAGTTACAAACCATAGTTACAGTAATACTAGCTTTTAAACTAATAATTGTTTTTAAAAAATGTATTAGTCTCTTAAATCATGTGGAAAACAAAATGTGGAGATATCAACCATTGTTACAATAATACCAGGTTTTATAATTGTACATGTATTTACCTTTATTAAATCTTTATTTCTTTATATTGCTTCAAGTTACTGTCTAGTGTCCTTTCATTTCACACAGCAACTCCCTTGAGATTTCTTTTAAGGAAGATTTAGTGGTGTTGAACTCTCTCAACTTATGTTTATTTGAGAATGTCTTAATTTCTCCCTCACTATTTTTTTTTTAAGATTCTTTTTTTTGATGTGGAACATTTTTAAAGTCTTTATTGAATTTGTTACAATATTGCTTCTGTTTTATGTTTTGGGGTCTTTTTTTGACCACAAGGCATGTGGAGTCCTAGCTCCCTGACAAGGGATTGAACCTGCACCCCCTGCTTTGTAAGGTGAGGTTTCAACCACTGGACCACCCAGGAAGTCCCTTTCCCTCACTTTTTTTCTTTTTTTAACATCTGTATTGGAGTATAATTGCTTTACAATGGTGTGTTCGTTTCTGCTTTATAACAAAGTGAATCAGTTATACATACACATATGTTCCCATATCTCTTCCCTCTTCCGTCTCCCTCCCACCCTCCCTATCCCACCCCTCTAGGTGGTCACAAAGCACCAAGCTGATCTCCCTGTGCTATGCGGCTGCTTCGCACTAGCTATCTATTTTACGTTTGGTAGTGTATACGTGTCCATGCCACTCTCTCAGTTTGTCACAGCTTACCCTTCCCCCTCCCCGTATCCTCAAGTACATTCTCTAGTAGGTCTGTGTCTTTATTCCCATCTTAGCCCTAGGTTCTTCATGACCTTTTTTTTTTTAGATTCCATATATATGTGTTAGCATACGATATTTGTTTTTCTCTTTCTGACTTACTTCACTCTGTATGACAGACTCTAGGTCCATCCACCTCATTACAAATATCTCAATTTCATTTCTTTTTATGGCTGAGTAATATTCCATTGTATATATGTGCCACATCTTCTTTATCCATTCATCCGATGATGGGCACTTAGGTTGCTTCCATGTCCTGGCTATTGTAAATAGAGCTGCAATGAACATTATGGTACATGACTCTTTGAATTATGGTTTTCTCAGGGTATATGCCCAGTAGTGGGATTGCTGGGTCATATGGTAGTTCTATTTTTAGTTTTTTAAGGAACTTCCATACTGTTCTCCATAGTGGCTATATCAATTGACATTCCCACCAACAGTGCAAGAGTGTTCCGTTTTCTCCACACCCTCTCCAGCATTTATTGTTTGTAGATTTTTTTTTTTTTTGCGGTATGCGGGCCTCTGACTGTTTTGGCCTCTCCCATTGCGGAGCACAGGCTCTGGACGCGCAGGCTCAGCGGCCATGGCTCACGGGCCTAGCCGCTCCGCGGCATGTGGGATCCTCCCAGACCGGGGCACAAACCTGTGTCCCCTGCATCGGCAGGCGGACTCACAACCACTGCACCACCAGGAAAGCCCTGTTTATAGGTTTTTTGATGATGGCCATTCTGACCAGTGTGAGATGATATCTCATTGTAGTTTTGATTTTCATTTCTCTAATGATTAATGATGTTGAGCATTCTTTCATGTGTTTGTTGACAATCTGTATAACTTCTTTGGAGAAATGTCTATTTAGGTCTTCTGACCATTTTTGGATTGGGTTGTTTGTTTTTTTGTTATTGAGCTGCATGAGCTGCTTGTAAATCTTGGAGATTACGCCTTTGTCAGTTGCTTCATTTGCAAATATTTTCTCCCACTCTGAGGGTTGTCTTTTGGTCTTGTTTATGGTTTCCTTTGCTGTGTAAAAGCTTCTAAGTTTCATTAGGTCCCATTTGTTTATTTTTGTTTTTATTTCCATTTCTCTAGGATGTGGGTCAAAAAGGATCTTGCTGTGATTTATGTCATAGACTCTTCTGCCTATGTTTTCCTCTCAGAGTTTTATAGTGTCTGGCCTTATATTTAGGTCTTTAATCCATTTTGAGCTTATTTTTGTGTATGGTGTTACGGAGTGTTCTACTTTCATACTTTTACATATACCTGTCCAGTTTTCCCAGCACCACTTATTGAAGAGGCTGTCTTTTCTCCACTGTATATTCTTGCCTCCTTTATCAAAGATAAGGTGATCATACGTGTGTGGGTTTATCTCTGGGCTTTCTATCCTGTTCCATTGATCTATGTTTCTGTTTTTGTGCGAGTACCATACTGTCTTGATTACTGTAGCTTTGTAGTATAGTCTGAAGTCAGGGAACCTGATTCCTCCAGCTCCATTTTTTGTTCTCAAGATTGCTTTGGCTATTTGGGGTCTTTTGTGTTTCCATACAAATTGTGAAATTTTTTGTTCTGGTTCTGTGAAAAATGTCAGTGGTTCCCTCACTTTTGAAGGACAGTTTTGCTGGGTGTAAGATTCTTGGTTGACAGTTTTTTCTTTTAGTACTTGGAATATGTTGGCCTACTTCCTTCTGGCCTCCAAAATTTCTGATGAGAAATCTGCTGATAATATAATTGACTATCCCTTATATGTGATGAGTTACTTCTCTCTTGCTGCTTTCAAGATTCTCTTTGTCTTTTGAAAGTTTGATTATAATGTGTCTTGGTATGAGTCTCTTTGAGTTAATCTTACTTGGAGTTCATCAAGCTTCTTGGATGTTTATATTTATATCTTTCCTCAAACTTGGGAAGTTTTCAGCCATTTTTTCCTCAAATATTCTCTCTTCTTCTTTCTTGCTCTCTTTTCCTTCAGGGACTCCTACAGTGTGGATGGTGTTCTGCCACATGATAGTCTTCAGATCCCTTAGGCTCTGTTAACTTTTCTTCAATCTTTTTTCTTTCTGTTCCTCTGACTTAATAATTTCATTGTCCTATCTTCAATTTTCCTGATTATTTCTTCTGCCTGCTCAAATTTGTCTTTGAATCTCTCTAGTAAATTAATTAATTATTTGAGCATATATTTTATGTTATTTAAAATTTTTTTATTAGAGTATAGTTGATCTTCAATGCTCTGTTAGTTTTTGCTGCACAGTAAAGTGAGTCAGTTATACATATACATATATCCACTCTTTTTTAGATTCTTTTCCCATGTAGGTCATTACAGAGTACTGAGTAGAGTTCCCTGTGCTATACAGTAGGTCCGTATTAGTTATCTATTTTATATATAGTAGTGTGTATATGTCAATCCCAATCTCCCAATTTATCCCCCCCCCGACTTTCCCCCCAGTAACCATAAGATTGTTTTCTATATCTGTGACTCTCTGTTTTGTAAATAAGTTCATTTGTACCATTTTTTTAGATTCCACGTATAAGTGATATCATACAATATTTGTGCTTCTCTGTCTGACTTACTTCACTTGGTATGACAATCTCTAAGTCCATCCATGTTGCTGCAAATGGCATTATTTCATTCTTTTTTTATGGCTGAGTAATATTGCATTGTATTGTGTATATGTACCACATGTTCTTTATCCATTCCTCTGTCAATGGACCTTTAGGTTGCTTCCATGTCCTGGCTATTGTAAATAGAGCTGCAATGAACATTGGGGTCCATGTATCTTTTTGAATTATGGTTTTCTGCAGGTATATGCCCAGGAGTGGAATTTCTGGACCATATAGCAGCTCTATTTTTAGGTTTTTAAGGAAGCTCTATACTGTTCTCCATAGTGACTGTACTAATTTACATTCCCACCAACAGTTTAGAAGGGTCCCCTTTTCTTCATACCTTCTCCAGCATTTACTGTGTGTAGATTTTTGATGATGGCCATTCTGACTGGTGCAAGGTGACACCTCATTGTAGTTTTGATTTACATTTATCTAATAATTAGTGATGTTGAGCATCTTTTCATGTGCTTCTTGTCCATCTGTATATCTTCTTCAGAGAAGTGTCTATTCAGATATTCTGCCCATTTTTTGATTGGGTTGTTTGTTTTTTTGATATTGAGCTGCATGAGCTGTTTGTATATTTTGGAGATTAATCCCTTGTCAGTCACTTCACTTGCAAATACTTTCTCCCATTCTGTAGGTTGTCTTTTTACTTTGTTTATGGTTTCCTTTGCTGTTCAAAGGGTTTTAAGTTTAATTAGGTCCCATTTGTTTATTTTTGTTTTTATTTTCATTCCTCTAGAAGGTGGATCAGAAATATTGCTGTGATTTATGTCAGAGAGTGTTCTACCTATATTTTTCTCTAGGAGTTTTATAGTATCAGCCTTACATTTAGGTCTTTAATCCATTTTGAGTTTATTTTTGTGTATGGTGTTAGAAAGTGTTCTAATTTCATTCTTTTACATGTAGCTATCCAGTTTTCCCAGCGCCACTTATTTCAGAGACTGTCTTTTCTCCATTATATATTCTTGCCTTCTTCATCATAGATTAGCTGACCATAGGTGTGTGGGTTTATCTCTGGACTTTCTATCTTGTTCCATTGATCTATATTTCTGTTTTTGTGCCAGTACCAAACTGTTTTGATTACTGTAGTTTTGTAGTATAGTCTGAAGTCAAGGAGCCCAATTCCTCCAGCTCCGTTTTTCTTTACAAGATTGCTTTGGCTATTTGGGGGTCTTTTGTGTATCCATACAAGTTGTAAAATTTTTTTGTTCATATTCTGTGAAAAATGCCATTGTAATTTGATAGGTATTGCATTGAATTTGTGGATTGCTTTGGGTAGTATGGTCATTTTCACAATATTGATTCTTCCAAGAATATGGTATATCTCTCCATCTGTTGTGTCATCTTTGATTTCTTTCTTCAGCACCTTATAGTTTTCTGAGTACAGATCTTTTGCCTCCTTAGGTACGTTTATTCCTAGGTATTTTATTCTTTTTGATGTGATGGTAAATGGGATTGTTTCATTTTCTTTCTAACCTTTTGTTGTTAGTGTGTAGGAATGCAAGAGATTTTTGTGTATTAATTTTGTATCCTGCAACTGTACCAAATTCATTGATGAGCTCTAGTAATTTTCTGGTAGCATCTTTAGGATTTTCTATGTATAGTATCCGGTCATCTGCAAACAGTGACAGTTTTACTTCTTCTTTTCCAATTTGCATTCCTTTTATTTCTTTTTCTTCTCTGATTGCCATGGCTAGAACTTCCAAAACTATGTTGAATAAAAGTGGTGAGATTGGACATTCTTGTCTTGTTCCAGATCTTGGAGGAAATGCTTTCAGTTTTTCACTGTTGAGAATGATGTTAGCTGTGGGTTTGTCATATATGGCCTTTATTATGTTGAGGTAGGTTTCCTCTATGCCCACTTTCTGGAGAGTTTTTTTTTTCCTTTGGTCATAAATGGGTGTTGAATTTTTTCAAAAGCTTTTTTTGCATCTACTGAGATGATCATGTGTTTTTTGTTCCTCAGTTTGTTGATGTGTATCACACTGATTGATTTGCACATATTGAAGAATTCTTGCATCCCTGGGATAAATTCCACTTGATCATGGTGTATGATCCTTTTAATGTGTTGTTGGATTCGGTTTGCTAGTATTTTGTTGAGGATTTTTGCATCTATATTCATCAGTGATACTGGCCTGTAAGTTTCCTTTTTTATGATATCTTTCTGTGGTTTTGGTATCAGGGTGATGGTGGTCTCAGAATGAGCTTGGGAGTGTTCCTTCCTCTGCAGTTTTTTGGGAGAGTTTTTTTGTTTTTGTTTTTTTATTTGTTTGTTTTGGCTGTGTTGGGTCTTTGTTGCTGTGTGCAGGCTTTCTCTAGTTATGGTGAGCAGGGGCTACTGTTCGTTGTGGTACGTGGGCTTCTCATTGCAGGAGAAGCAGTTGGCTCAGCAGTTGTGGTACACAGGCCCTAGAGCATGCGGGCTCAGTAGTTGTGGTTCGTGGGCTCTAGAGCTCAGGCTCAGTAGTTGTGGCACACGGGCTTAGTTGCTCCGTGGCAAATGGGATCTCTCCGGACCAGGGATTGAACCCGTGTCCCCTGCATTGGCAGGAAGATTCTTAACCACTTCACCAGAGGGAAGTCCCTGGAAGAGTTTCAGAAGGATAGGAACTCTTCTCTAACTGTTTGATAGAATTTGCCTGTGAGGCCATCTGGTTCTGGACTTTTGTTTGTTGGAAGTTTTAAAATCACAGTTTCAATTTCAGTACTTACAATCAGTCTGTTCATATTTTCTATTTCTTCCTGGATCATTCTTGGAAGATTGTACTTTTCTAAGTATTTGTCCATTTCTTCTAGGTTGTACATTCTATTGGCATATAGTTGCTTGTAGTAGTCTCTTATGATCCTTTGTATATCTGTGGTGTGAGTTCTAACTTCTTTTTCATTTCTAGTTTTATTGATTTGAGCTCTCTCTCATTTTTTCCTGATGAGTCTAGCTAAAGGTTTATCAATTTTCTTTATCTTTTCAATGAACTAGCTTTTAATTTCATTGATCTTTTCTGCTCTTTTCTTTGTCTCTATTTCATTTATTTCTGCTCTGATCTTTATGATTTCTTTCCTTCTACTGTGGGTTTTGTTTGTTCTTCTTTCTCTAGTTGCTTTCGTTGTAAGGTTAGGTTTTTATTTGAGATTTTTCTTGTTTCCTGAAGTTAGTATTCACTTTTCTTCAATCTTTTTTCTTTTTGTTCCTCTGGTTTAATAATTTCAGTGTCCTATCTTCAGTTTTGCTGATTATGTCTTCTGCCTGCTCAAATTTGTCCTTGACCCTCTATAGTAAATTTTAAATTTCATTTATTGTACTTTTCTGCTCCAGTATTTCTTTTCTGTTTTTTAGGTTTTCCATCTCTTTATTGATATTTCCATTTTTTTCACACATTGTTGACTTGGCTTTCTCCACATCTTCTTTTAGTTTTTTGAGCATCTTTAAGACTGTTGTTTTAAAGTTTTCATCTAGTAGATCTGCCACCAGGTCTTTTTCAGGGACAGTTTCTGTTTATTTATTTTTTCCTTTGAATGAGTCATACTTTTATTTTTCTTTTGTGAATTTTGTTGACAGCTGGACATTTGAATCTAATAACGTTGTAAATGCAAATCAGGTTCTCCCCCTTCCCTAGGGTTTGCTGGTTTATAAAAAAAATGTTTTTATTACTTTGTTTTTTCTTTTGTTTGTTGCAGATTATTTTTGTGTCAAGGATTACCCTGAGGAATAAATGTGATGTCTTCTAATGTCTATTTTCAGCCTGTCCCCTTTCCTGGGCATGCACAGTCACTTTCTCATTTCCTCCACAGATGCAGTTGTTTTTGAATGTCCTAGAAAAAAGGGCACTGGACCTTCATATCCCCTAGAAGTCATTTAATCCATAGGGGGAGGGACTTCCAACAATGGGGGGGGTGGCACAACAAAAATGGCTCCCTACCTCTTTGTCTGCACCTTTGTGATCAAAAGCATCAATCAGCAGTCAAAGCACAGATCCCTGATAATTGGAGGACAGGGTCTCTCTCTCTCTCTCCCACCCCCCCCTTTTTTTTTGGCCAACCCTGGCTCCTGCAAGTTATGTGCAGGTTGTTCCTGCAGTACATGCACAGCTGCTTGCCAGAGGGCTAGGGGTGGGGGAATAGGTAGCTACTACTGTGCTAAGAGCTGAAACTGACCAAAATTAACCATAAAAAGAAACTATCTGTGAATTATTGGAGTCCCAAAAGAAGAAGAAAGGTAGAAGAGGGAAGAAAGTTTATTTAAGGAGATAATGGATGAGAATGTCCCAAATCTGGGGAGAAATATAGATATTCAAGTTCATGAAGCTCATAGGTCATCAAATGATCTCAAATTAAAAGTGATTATTCTCCAAGACACATTATAATAAAACTGTCAAAAATTAAAGACAAAAAGAGAATCTTAAAAGCAGCAAGAGGGAAGAAAGTTGTAACTTACAAGGGAACTCCCATAAGCCTGCCAGGAGAATTCTCAGCAGAAACCCTGCAGGCTAGGAGAGAGTAGAATGATATATTCAAAGTGAAATATATACAACTGAAAGAAAAAACTTCCAACCAATCATGTCTAACTGGCAAAGCTGTCTTTCACAAATCAAAGAGATATAAACATTTTCCCAGACAAACAAAAGCTGGATGGAGTTGATCACCCCTAGACCTGCCTTGTAAGAAATGCTGAAAGAAGTTATTCAAGCTGAAATGAAAATATGCTAATGAATAACATGAAAACATGAAAGGATGTTAATTAGTAGCATGAAAACATGAAAATATACAGGAAAAGGTAAGTATATAGTCGAAATCAGATTACTCTAATACTGTAATATAGTGGTGTGCTAACCACTTAACTCTAGTATAAATGTTAAAGGGCAAAAGTATTAAAAATAATTGTAGCTATAATAATTTATGAATACACAATATAAAAAGGGATAAATTGTGATATCGGAAACAAAAGGGGGGAAGTAAAAGGGTGGAATTTTTGTATGTGATTGAAGATAAGTCATTATCAGTGTAAAATAGACTGCTATATCTATAAAATGTTTTATGTGAACCTCATGGTAACCATAAAACAGAAACCTACAGTAGATACACAAAAGGTAAAGAGAAGAGAAAGCATATCAAAATGAAAAATCATCAGTTCACAAAGGAAGGTAGTAAGAGAAGAGCAAGGGAATAAGGGAACTACAAAACAGCCAGAAAACAATAAGATGTCATTAGTAAGTCCTCACTTGATTAGTAAGTCATCAAAAATTACTCTACTTGTAAATGGATTAAGTTATCCAATGGAAAGTCATAGAGTGGCTAGGTGGATAAGAAAACAAGATCCATCTGTATCTGCCTACAAGAGATTCACTTAAACTTTAAGGATACACGTATGCTGAAAGTGAAGAGATAGGAAAAAATATTTCATGTAAGTGGAAACCAAGAGAGCAGGGGTAACTATACTTATATCAGACAAAATAGACTTTAAGCTTTAAGTCAAAAACAGCAACAAGAGACAAAGAAGGTCATTAACTAATGATAAAGGGGTCACTTCATTAAGAGGTTATAGCAGTTGTAAATGTATATGCACCCAACATCAGAGCACCAAATATATGAAGCAAATACTAACAGATCTGAAGGGAGTAAGAAACACTACAGTAATAGTAGGAACTTCAGTCCTGTACTTTCAACAATACACAGATCATCAAGACAGAAAATCAGTAAGAAAACAGTGGATTTGGACAACATTATAGACAAAATGGGCCTAACAGATGTATATAGACTATTCCATCTAACAGCAGCAGACCATCCTTCTCAAAGGCATATGGAAAATTCTCCATCATAGATCATATGATAGGCCACAAAACAAGTCTCAACAAGTTTAAGAAGATACAAAACATTGCTGAAAGAAATTAAAGGAGACCCAAATAAATGGAAAGATATCATGCATTAGAAGAAAGACTTAATGTTAAGATGGCAGTATGTCCCAAAGTAATCTACAAATTCAGTGCAATCCCTATGGAAGTTCCAATAATCTTTTTATGCAAAAAATGGAAAGGCTGGTCCTAAATTCATATGGAGGTTATGTATGAGCTCAACAACATGGACTTCTCACCAAGGCCAACTTGGCTATACTGCTGCTGAGTGCCCAATCTGCCAGCAGTAGAGAGCGATACTGAGCCTCCAGTGTGGCACTGGTTTGATTACACTGGACTGCTTCCTTCATGGAAGGGGCAGCACTTTATTCTTATTGGAATAGACACTTTGGACATGAATTTGATTTCCCTGAATGCAATGCTTCTGCTAAATCTATCATCCTTGGGTTTACAGAATGCCTTATATACCATCATAGTATTCCACATATCATTTCTTCTGATAAAGGAATTCCCTTCACAGCAAATAAAGTTCAACAGTTGGCCCATGCTCATGAAAATTCACTGGTCTTACTGTTTTCCCCAAGCCTCTCTCTTGTGTCTCATCTCTGCCCTCTGCTGGTTCAAGGGCTCAGGTTCTAAGCCTCATTTAAGCATTGCAAGAAAAGCACATCAGATAGGGACCCAGAACACCCCTAACATTGTTTATAAACTGGGTTAACGGAAGTTCCACTTGGTTTCAGAAATTCTTAATTACCCCAAAGATGGCAATTTCCACATCTACTATCACAAGAACAAATGAAAAAAAAATCTACTCTAGAAAAGCAAGGAAAATGAGTAATATATTGATTGGCATTCTTTTGGATCCTGTCATCTCTTCACAGAGTGACACTGAAGTTATAGGCTTACATTCCCTCACTGAGGGATGCCATTCAAGCCACCCTTGGATGAGCAGACTGAGAGAAACAGGCTCAGGGCTGTGCGTGTGTACACGCCCGCATCTCCTTGCCATAAATCCAGCTTTTTCCATCCCTGAGTTCATAGAGTGCTGTGCTTATTTAGATGGAATTGGAATATAAGAAGCTGGGATCTCAGCCATGCAGGGTGGGAGAAACCAGCAAGCTAAGACTGAGTACAGGGCCAAGGAGGTTAACTCATCAATGAGGAGGGTCCTCGTGGATGATTCTCTAAAGGGTGTTGTGGATTGGGGCTTGCTCCACTTGTATTAGTTGGATAGGCCAACTGTAGTAACCAAAGTCTCCATAATGTATAATGGCTCAAATACATTCAAGTTTATTTTCACTCACAAGAAGAGTTCAAGGCATTTCAAGTTGGTGGGGAACTATGTCCTGCACAGGCATTCAGGGAGCCAGGCTGACAGGCTTTGCAATTTAAAAAAATTGAAGTAGAGTTGATTTACAATATTGTGTTAGGTTCAGGTGTACAGCAAAGTGATTCTGTTATTTTTTTCATATTATATTCCATTATAGGTTATTAAAAAATGGAATGCTTCACGAATTTGCGTGGCATCTTTGTGCAGGGGTCCATGCTAATCTTCTCTGTATTGGTCCAATTTTAGTATATGTGCTGCTGAAGTGAGCACGACTTTGCCTTTTTTTTAATTAATTAATTTTATTTTATTATTTATTTTTGGCCACATTGGGTCTTCGTTGCTGCACGCGGGTGTTCTCCAGTTGCAGCGAGCGGGGACTACTTTTCGTTGTGGTGCACGGGCTTCTCATTGCGGAGGCTTCTCTTGTTGTGGAGCATGGGCTCTAGGCGTGTGGGCTCAGTAGTTGTGGCGCCCAGGCTTAGTTGCTCCGCGGCATGTGGGATCTTCCCGGACCAGGGCTCAAACCTGTGTCCCCTGCATTGGCAGGTGGATTCTTAACCACTGCACCACCAGGGAAACCCCACTTTGCCATTTTTAATAAACAACTTTCAAGGTTGCCCTGGAAGGGGAAAGAGGCACATACGAGGTTTTTATGGGCTAAACTTGGAATACCATTTCTTACTTCCCTTTGGTAAAACTAAATCATAGAGTCACATCTAACTGCAAGAGAGACTGGAAGAAGAGATAAATTTGGTGAGGACTAGCAATGTTGGACACAGCATCTGTATCCAGGGGACAGTGTTGTGGTGTCTGGAGCAGGGCAGCAGGGGCTAAAGCCAAGATTTTGCTGGAATTTAGACAGGAGCTAGTATTCTGTTTGCACTGTTCCACCCAGTTTGAAGTAAGATGTTAGCCAGCTGCAGGTGTGGAGATGGTTTTGGTGTTGGGACGGTTATGCATGCGAGTGTCCAGGCCCTGGAAAAAGGGGGCTCCAGGAATCAAGTAGGGTGAGATTCCCAGACCTGAACCGCAAGAACTGAGATTCAAGTCCAGGCTCTAGTGGTGATATTAAAGTCCAGTAATATGGACAGAGATTTGGGAGAAGGCTTACGTGTGAGGGCTTACCTTGCAGATTCTTTGCCTATGACAGCAAAACTTAATTCCAGGTACCCCCTGCTATTGGGCTTTGGACTGTTTGGGTCAGGCTTGGTTCTGGGATAGTTTGGGGAGAGTCCTCCTCCTGATTTTCTTTAGCACCGTCTTTTCCAGAAGGGCACTCACATATGCCCTTCAAAGAGCTTCATATCCTCAGAAGAAAGGTGTCCTGGTACATGTGGCTTCCTCAAGCAGCCATACTCGTAGTCCCCAGCTTTTAGGAATTTACATTAAAATAACCCTGGGACACAGGTCATAAATTTCTGATGTCCTGTGGTCTCACAGGACACATTCTGTCTCACAGTTTAGGCATGTAAACTAGGGGCTAAATAACTACTAGATACTAAATGATTGTATATAGAGAGCTGGAACATGAATTGCTTGCTTTGTTTGCTATCCTCTTTGGAGGTGGGCAGAAAATCTTAACATTTGCTCAGGGCTTTCTGAACACTGTCTTTTAAGGATGATACTGCATGTACTGTCTAGAGATGTTGTTGGAACAGATGTTGTGAGAGGCTCTTACACTCTAATATGCTGAGAATACCCACGTATCCCCCAGGCATCATCACAGAAAATCCTCAAACACATTCATAGCACTACAGGGCGTTGCCTTCCACTTGACCCTTCTGTTCTCTTGATTGTTCAATGCACAAGGGTTATTAAGAAGCTGAAAGATGATTATTACACTCCATCGTGGTTGCCAGCTACGTGCTGGCAGATTTTTGAAAACAGATTCAGGAAACCACTGTAGACTAATGACATAATAGGATGTGGAAAATTCTGGTCTTGTTCTATGAAATAGCTGGCCTACAAAATATGGGATGGGAAAGGATGCTGTATACTGTAGTATTGAGCGTAGATTCTAGTAAATCTGCCGTTTAATGGCAACTTGACCTTGGGCTAATTTAAACTACTTCAGTGCCTAAGTATCCTCACTTGAGAAATGAGAATTCTCATGGTACTGACTTCCACAGGGTTATTGATAGGACTAAGTAAATGAGACAGTGTATGGAAAAGTGCTTAGCATGACGCCTGGCATATAGTTGGCCTTCAAAAATCATGTTCCTTCAAAAAAAATATAATATAAGGTTTTTAAAAAACCTGTCATTTGAGTAAGAAAAAAATGGGAGATAAATCAGCCACCAAATACAAACACTTGTTTTTAATGGTTAGAACTGAATCGTTGAAATTCTGCTGGTAAAAGGGAACATTTTTGATCATCTCCACCTGTATCAGTCCTTTTAGTTACCCACTCAGAGAAAATCTCAGATCAAGTGGGGAAAACAGCCCAAACCAAAGTCTAGAGCAGAGGTTTTTGTGGTGTGAGCTCCAGGTCAGTCACATCAGCATCACAGGAAATTTGCTAGAAATACAAATTCTTGGGCCGGGGACGCCAGACCTACTAACTCTGAAACTCGGGGGCAGGGCCCAGAAATCTGTGTTTTAACAAGCCCTCTAGGGGATTTGTAAGCACAGGTTTGTGGACCCGGGCATAGAGCCGCCAGGGATAAATTTGTTGATAAAATGCGGCTGATGGTGCTTGCAGAGAACTTACCAGAGTTAATGAGCCCAGACCTGCATTTGCAGCTGCCTTCTGTGGTCACTGCCTTAGCCCTTCACCCCCTGCCCTGCCTCCTCCTGTGGCATCCTGGTTAATAGTCCCATCATCCACCCAGTTGCCCACTCTTCTCAATTCTTTTACTCTCAGTTTTCATCCAATCAGGCACTAGGAACCTGTTGATTTCCCTTCCCGAATGCTCATATCTCTCTGCTCCTCTCTCCCACTACCTCTTTTTGGGTTTAGGATGATCGTGCCATATTTTTGTTTCTGACCTTTGCTCTTTAGTTTCCCCACTCTCCTCTCCCCGCTGCCACAGTGTGACTTTACTAAAAAACGGATGGACCGGTTGTTCCAAGGTTTCAAAATCTTCAAACACTGCAGACACATCCTTACCATGATATTCCAGGCTCTTCACAGTCTGACCAGAGACTACATTTCCAGCCTCCTCCACTTCCTACCCGTCTTGTACCATCTACTTTTGCCGCTCTGCCTTCTATTCTGTCGATTCCTAGCTCTTTCCTACCCCCTTGCTCTGCATATGTATTTGTCCCCTGCCTTGCATGTTCTTCTTCCTTATCTGCTTACTGAGGTTCTGTTTAACAGCTCAGTTCCCACATTGCCGACCCTGGAAATCATCCTTGACTCTTCTAAGGAGATCTGGAATCTTTCTTTTCGGTTCTCCAGCTATACTCCATTTTAAAAGCCGTTTACCACTCATACTGATGGTTTTCCTACTAGACTGTGAGCTTCCTCAGGGCCAGAGAATTGATTGTCTTAATCATCTTTGCACTCCAGCACTCCGCACCATGCTTAGCACTTATTAAGTAGCTGCTTAATAAATGTTTGGCGAAGGAATGGAGGAATGAGAGTAAATGCATCGTTAGAAGAGGATTTTCCTTTTAAGGAACAAAACCTCAGCTGCCCAGGCATAGACTCCTGCCTTTGAGAGAGTATTTATGTTCTGGATGCTGCAGCCGTGGAAGAGGAATACGCCTCTTGGGGGAAGCCATGGGGGAGTTTGGGCAGGTGAAATGTAATTATCCAAGTTGGCCCTGGGCCAAGGCTTCTCAGCGCTGCAGCCGAGGCCAGGGCTAAACACAAATGGGTACGACCTTCATCTCACATCCCTTCTGAAAAGCTGCTCCTCTGGCAGCCCCGAGCCCCCTAACAGCTTGCCGGGGCCTGGGGTCAGATTCACTCACAGGGATGGGGCAGCCGAGCCCCGTGACCCTGCTGAACTGGCTGCTTGGCTCTCCGCTGCCTTTGGTCTAAGCACAGAGCCTGGTGTGGAAACGGAAGCTGGCCTGTGATCACTCATTCATTGCTTTCGGCTGCACTGCTGCATTCCTTCCAGCTTAAGTTAGAACATGCTCTTGGCTTTGAGGACACAAGACCCTGGCACATAACAATAAATTGACCTCAAGTTACTGGCAGCTGAGTTCCTCACTGTGTGTGTGTGTGTGTGTGTGTGTGTGTGTGTGTGTGTGTGTGTGTGTGTGTGTGTGTGTGTGTGTGTGTGTGTGTGTGTGTGTGTGTGTGTGTGTGTGTGTGTGTGTGTGTTTATAGTTATTTCTAAGAGCAAATTCCCCTACCCAAATCACCAGGCAACACGTGCACAAATGCACAGAATTGAAAAGCCTTGGGCTTCCCTGGTGGCGCAGTGGTTGTGAGTCTGCCTGCCGATGCAGGGGACACGGGTTCGTGCCCCGGTCCGGGAAGATCCCACATGCCGCGGAGCGGCTGGGCCCGTGAGCCATGGCCGCTGGGCCTGCGCGTCCGGAGCCTGTGCTCCGCAACGGGAGAGGCCACAACAGTGAGAGGCCCACGTACTGCAAAAAAAAAAAAAAGCCTTTTTGCAGATGACCTTAAATCCTTTATGGAAGAAAGTGCAGGTTAAACAAAAAGTGGCCGAGCCGGAATTTAAACTCAGGAAATCTGACTCCATGGTCTGAGCTCTGAGACCCCCACAACTTTGTGGCAGGTGGGCCTCTCAGAAGATCTACTTGGTACACCTGAAACTAATGTAATATTGTAAATCAACTATACGTCACTTAAGAAAAAGATCTACCTGGGAAGGTGCGGGTAGCAGGGGCCAACAAGCACAGCCAGGACTCCTGGGCCCTTGCTTGTTTAATATAGTAAAAACCATAGAGCCTTGGTTCTTCCACAAGTGAATGACCTGAGGGTGGCCACAGGAGACAGGCAGAAGAATGCAGAGTGAAGAACGAGGCCCGTCCTTCATACAAAGCAATCTCACATTCAGTCAGTACTGCGCCTCTCAGCCATTCTCCAGACAAGACTTTTATGCCCAGAGCAGAGACTTGCCCCTAAACAGCAATATTCCTGTATGTTCTACTTTTCATTTCCTCGATTCTCCCTCCAAAGGTCTCCAAGCAATTTACAAACTGTCGGTTGTGTTTGCAGTTTGGACCCTTAAAGTTTATCTTTCTCTCCCCTCTCACTTTTCCTTTGTCTTTTATGATTGTGATTGAGAAAGAGGAAGAGCTGGGAGACCGAAGCTCATGAATGTATATGAAGCCATTATATCTGCCAGGTGAGGTGCGTGCACAGGCACTGTTTTTTTAAATGTTTGTCTCCGCATTGCCAGAACTGCTTTAGAGCTTTTTCCTCCAATTGCACAAATTCATTACTTAGTCTTTTACTGTATCTATTTATAAGTCCACATGGACCCTCTGGGAGGCCCACTTCGGGCCTCAGAGCTCCGGTAATGAAGCCTGGCTCACTCTACTTTGATATATCTCCCTGCTATTGCTGCTTGGGGGATAGAGAGTGTGCCCACCTGTTTTTTGGAAGGTCAGCCTGACAGAGGACAAAGGATTTTAAATTGTGCTCTGTGGAATCCTGGAATCCTGAGTAGGCTGCCTAGAGCTCTAGGAAATAACAATAATAAAATCAGCTATGGACGCCGTTTTATTTTTCAAGGCACGATGATTTTGGTTTGGTTGTTAAACTTTTTCTAGGGTTAAAAGAAATATCTAGTGTAAGCAGTTTGTTGTAAGAGTTAACCACAGGCATGGACCGAGCGTGTATGGGGGGGCCAGCTGAGTGGTTACTGGGGACATTCTGTGGTTGTGACTTGTCCCAAATAGAGATTTGTCACTTGACTAGGATGTCAGCACCAAGAGTACCTGGCAATGGTAGGCACTCAATAAATATTTGTGGGAGGAATGAATGAATGAATTTTCTGACTACTCTGTGTCCTCTGATGGCCCCACTTGCAGGCTTCATTCTGCTCCAGATCTTGTGCTCATTTCTACCAAGGACGGCTTTGCGGTAGGGGCCTCATGTGCTTAGAGTCAGGACCCTCAGGCCAGATTGGGACCAAGTGATCCCATCATGACTCGTTGACTGATCCCAGTATTGCTCCCCTGATCTCCTTTCCTGCATAAGACTTGCTCCCAAGGGAATTCCTGGGTGCTTGGCTCACCTTTGGTCCTAGCTCTTCCCTCTCCCTTCTGGTGATGGCTCAGGTGGTAATTCTGGTCCCTGTTCTTTAGTTCCCCTGATTCAAGGACAGAAGCTCTGGGGTCCTGTCACTCTTGGGTTTTTCTCCAAATAAGTGCCTTTTCTCTTAACTCTAGAGTCTTGGCCACCAACTGCGATAACCAGGTCCCTGGAACTGAGAGCTTTGTAGCCTGGGTGTCCCTGGAATATGCTTCTCTAGGTAGCCAGACTTTCCTAGCAGAGAGCTGAGCACCTGAGTAAGGGGGCGGGGCTGTCAGGGCTTGACTCAGGTTCTCTTCTAGAGTGACCCCTGGTGCTCCAGTCCCCCAGCCTCCAAACTCTCCAGAACAGTCAAGATTCTCAGACTAGAGTGCAGAGGGAAGGGAAGTCTCTAACTTCTACCCCACTGGTCATAGGTAAGTTAACAGCATTACAAGTGCCTCAACTAACAAACACATATAGTGACTCCTTGGGAAAATTTTGGGGTCCCTGGCCTCTTTGCTCTCTGAGGTTGCATTTGTAACAAATCATCACCAAAAAAACTTCTTTATTACAATTACCTTGGGAAGAGCACTCAGAGTGAGGGAACCTTGCTTCTTAGCGGACTTGGTCCACTGCTCCATAGGGAGCCATCCTAGTGTGCCTCAGAGGTGGTGGAAGCAGAAGTCCTGGAAGTGAGTCCTGGTGAGGATGTGGGCGAATTGGCCCATGAGGAAGGAAAATAAAGAAGCTACATGGACAGGACACTTGGGGAAGTTTCAGGGAGAGATGTGGAAGTGAAGGTTTTAGAGGAAGCAGCTGCTGGAATGTAAGAATTAAGGGTGGAAAGGAAAATTTTAAGACATTTTGCTTGGATTATGACTGCAATCTTCTTTAGAGTTTTTTAAGACCACAGTAAAAGGTTCAAATTATTTTTGGCTGCTGTAGTATCTTACTTGAATGAGACACCACGCTGGAATCGAACTACTTGGGAACCAGGGACTTCATTCCATAAATATTGAGTGCTGACTACTGGGGATACAGCAACGGATGAAGTGGACCAAAAACCCCTCCTCATGGAGCTTATTAGAAGACATAGAAAGTAAATACAATATGTAAATTACATCATCTATTGTAAAGCTGGAAAGGGAGATAGGGAATTCCATGTTGAAATGTTTAAATATGGTGGTCAGGGAAACCCTCCATGAGAAAATGTCATGGGAGCAAAGAGTGGAAGGCTGTGAGGGGGTGAGCCAGGCAGGTGTCTGGGGCAAAGTCCCAGAAGAGTTGGAGCTAGGGCTTGTTTGCAGGACACCAAGGAGGCCAGTGTGGCTGGAGTGGAGTGATGGAGGCAAAGTGTGGTGCATGAGATCAGAGGCCCTGACCATACAGGAGTTTGTAAACCATTATAAAACTCTGGCTTTACTCCAGAGAGCTCTGAGCAGAGGAGTGATAAATACTATGTCTTAAGTTTTAAAAGGAGGAAAGATGGAAGAGGAGGCGGATATAAGGAGAACAGTTAAGAATTATCACAAAAATCCAGATGATAGAGATGGTGGCAGGGAATACAGTGAGAAGTGTGTGCATTTGTTAGCATTGCACATCCATTTGTTCATTAATTAAGAAATCATTTAATAAAAGGCTTAATAAATATTTATTGAGTCCTCACAGAGATTACATCTGAAATGGAAGACAAATAATTATCATAAGCCCATCCAGCTCCAGAGTTCCAGGAGCCTAAGGAACCTAAGGAACAATAGAATTGTCTTGTAACCTGTAACTGGGTGTTAAAAAAGCCCTCTACGAATCTTCATTGCTTTGTGAGTTGTATTTGCAACTTCAGCAGATACCAGCTAAATTAAAAAATTGCCCCTGCAATAGACACGTGTGGCCACCAGGTGGCAGGAGAAACCTGTGATGCAATCAAGGAGGAAAAACATTCCAAGAGATAGAATGAAATACATTGTGATTGTTAAGAGCAGCCAACTCTTTAGTGATAATTAAATAAACAAAAAAGCTTATTTATAAATCACGGTGTCCCTGAATAAACCAAATATAAAGCTTACAAAACTGTGTTTCAAACAGTTTTTTAGGCAACGGCTATCATTTTTCAGATGAAATCTTATACAAAACCTCAAATACATGAAATAAATGAGAGTGACAGAAAGAGTGGTAGTCTTTCTGAAGTAGAGCAGGGACACTGGGCATCTGTTCCCTCATCCTCCTCTTTCATCCTTGAGCCACCTCTGTTGAACCTCAGGGCTTCATGGGACAGATTTTCATTTTTTTATATTATTATTTAAAACATTTATTATTTTTTTTTTTTACCAAATGGTTCTTTATAAGAAAATAGCTTCATTTAAATTTCATCAGTCAATATCTCAGGTTATTTGCATAAATTACAGGTTATATCTATTAAATGTATTCTATAATAACCCTTATTTTACCCCACCCCTATATTGCCCCTCCCCCCCTCCCCCCCTCCCCTCTCCCCACTGGTAACCACTGGTTTGTTTTCCATATCTTTGAGTCTGCTTCTTTTGTGTTATATTCACTAGTTCGTTGTATTATTTTAGATTCTACATGTAAGTGATATTACAGTATTTGTGTGTCTCTGTCTGACATAAAAAATTATTTTTTATTGAGGTTTAATTGACATACAACATTATATTAGTTTCAAGTGTACAACACAATGATTCAGTATTTGTATATATCATGAAATGATCACGATAAGTCCAGTTGACATCTGTCACCATACATAGCTACAGAATTTTGGGGACAGAGTTTTAAATCACTATTCTGATAAGTATATTTTCCTAACACACTCTTAAAACATTCTTTTATCATTATGAAAAAATATATGGTACTTTTAAAAATATAGACTTTTAAATAGTTTACATAAATATAAATTATAAATGTATAAAATATATAAATTATAAAACTTATAGAATTTATAGAACAAGCATATAGAATTGTATAGACTAGGATTATGACACATAAATATAAATTTTTAAATTTTAAGATAAAATATATTATTTTAAGGCACTTAAGGAAAGTATCTTAAAAAAAGATTCATTTTTTTTAAAACTTTATTTTATTGAAGTTGATTTACCATGTTGTGTTAATTTCTGCTGTACAGCAAAGTGATTCAATTATATATATATATATATATATATACATTCTTTTTCATATTCTTTTCCATTATAGTTTATTACAGGTATTGAATATAGTTCCCTGTACTATACAGTAGGACCTTGTTGGTTATCCATTCTATATATAATAGTTTGCATCTGCTAATCCCAGACTCCCAGCCCATTCCTCCACCACCCCACCTCCCCCTTGGCAACCACAAGTCTGTTCTCTATGTGAATCTGTTTCTGGTTTGTGGATAAGTTCATTTGTGTCATATTTTAGATTCCACATATGAGTGATATCATATGGTATTTGTCTTTCTCCTTCTGACTTACTTCACTTAGTATGATAATCTCTAGGTCCATCCATGTTGCTGCAAATGGCATTATTTCATTCTTTTTTGTGGCTGAGTAGTATTCCATTGTAAATATGTACCACATCTTCTTTATCCATTCCTCTGTCGATGGACACTTAGGTTGCTTCTGTGTCTTGGCTACCGTAATTAGTGCTGCCATGAACATAGGGGTGGGTGTATCTTTTTGAATTATAGTTTTTTTTAGTTATATGCCCAGGAGTGGGATTGCTGGATCATATGGCAACTCTACTATTTTTAGTTTTCTGAGGAACCTCCATACTGTTCTCCATAGTGACTGCACCAAGTTACATTAAAATAATATTCTTAATATTCTCTGTAGCTCTCCACCTCTTACGTTAATTGTTGGAAAATTTCTACCTAGCTTTCAGTTCAAGACGGCAGACTGAGCACAAGCGTTGAACCTCTTTCACCCTTAAGAGTATCAACATGAATAAGTTAGTTCAGTGTAAAGAAGTAATAAAATAAATCGATTCGTTACAACGAGAAAGTGGTGTGGCACATTAGAACATCAACTATTTTGGAGAATTTCTAGAATATAGAAGGCAGATTGAGTTTAAACTCATGGGCAAGCCAGAGTGGAGAGGGCCAGGACTCAGTCTTGCCCTGGAGAAAGCAGCAGAGCAGAGGATAGGCAGGTTTCATTGGAAGGGGAGCCTCCCCATCTCCAACGTCAACAGTATGGAGATAATGAACAAACTGCCTGTGGGATGGCTGCCTTGCTTAACTTTTCAAGCTTCCCTCATTATTCTCCTCCTCAAATACCCCTGAAGGGTGGGTGTCCTTTCCATCTAAAGCTGAAGAGAGAGGAATATTTTCTAAAGAAATCAAGAAATCTCTATAGAAGAGGTCAGGCCCCACAAAAGGACTATTGTAACCCAGAATACAGTCTTCTTTATATAGACATTGGGGTAAGCGGGCACTGGGGATGGTGCCGCCTGCCTGTCCCCACGCTCACACCCTAAAGAGATGCTTCCTAGTGAACACACTCCACCTGCAGACTGAGAGCCCACATTCACTCCTCTCACTCAGGGGCGATGCTGGTCATAGCTGAGCAAACATACACCCGTCTCTCCATTAATCAACCGAGTCTTTTCTTCAGCAATATGAATGGACAACTACTGATTGCCAGACTCATGAAGACTAGAAGCAAAAAATGAAAACGAACTAACAGAACTGAACCCAGAGAAAACAGGGATACTTCAGGGGAAAGAAGAAAAGCTGAGTTTGGAGGTCAGGCACCTAGATTCAAGTGTAGACTATGTCACAGCTGGGGAGATGGTTTGACTTCTCTGGATCTTAGTTTCCTTCTGGTTCTGAAATATTGTGGGATCAGGAATGTACCTAATGAGGGCACAGCATGAGGTCTTTTCCTGTCTTTGATGTTACAGATGTTAATTCCACAGGTGGCCCTGTTTAATCTCTAGGTTGTTTAATGTATGCATTTATAACCTGTTGCAACTTTTTTCTCCTTTGGATTTGAACCTGGGAAAGTGAAGGAGTTGGAAGGGCACCCTCTTTTACTACTCATTACCCAAACTCTGACTAGTCCCGAAGCAATTCTTTCTTGGTAATGCTTCAATCCTGGACAAGTATATGCCTCCTTCATAAAGATGAGAACAGAGGAAAAATCAATATAAGGTTTATGGAAAAATTCTCAGAACAAGAGAAGCATGGTAATGTACTGTGACTAAGCAAATTCACTTTCCTCTGAAATAGATTTTGTACAAGAAGCTGAAAATACATTTAAAACATATCAATTCCTAACAAGATACACAAGGTACTTGCTTCTATTTAACTGACCAGGCTGTTATGAGGAAGGAAAGGAGTAAGAAGACAAAAGGATGCCTACAGATGAACAAATAAAGTAGCTAAAATATATCCATATAGGACTCAAGAAAGTGGAGTATACTATAAAGAAAAAGCAATTAAGTGAGGTGGAAGATAAACTTTAGATGTTCTTAGAATGCAGAGGAAAGGGACAAAGATACTAAAACAGTATCAAAGAAGATGACAGCTATAAGCAAAAAAAGCAGAAATTAACTTCATGATTAATAGGTGTTCTAGAAAATGAATCCAGATTAAATGGAGTAGACGAGGTTAAGGAAAATATGAAAAAAAGGATTTCTGGATTTAAAAAACTTAAAAAATTAAAAAAATTGGATTTCAAAGAAAAAGAAATAATCCTGCAAGCATCCTGATAAGAAAGGAAAAAAACCCAATTCTGACAAATGAGCAAAAAGTAGGTTCATGCTAGAATTATTGGCAACACTAAATGCCAGAAGACAACGTAGTAGTATATGTAGAACTTACTGGGAGAGGTTGTGCCTCCCATATGAAGGGAATAGGAAGACAACTTCAGGTATGTTTGGTACCTGGAGAAATATACCACGCACATAATATTGCTTAACAAATTAGTAACAAGGTGTTCTAGATCATTGAGACAGGTATTTCACTGTGGTGAACATTGAATATATTAATTTAAATAATAGTGATAAAAGTAGTTGCACAGAAGGCAAAGGATTGTATATTAAATTATACCTATTACATATATTTAAAAGAGAAAATAATACTATCTGAATTTAAAATAAAGCAGAAAAGAAAGAATAGAGGCCAAAGGAAAATGCAACTGCTAATTTTCATGTTTTTAATAGATTACAGTAAAAATTAGTCTTTGAATTTGATAAATAAATACTGATTTGAGAATGTTTTTGGAAGCTTTACATGCTAGAAGTTTTACTACTAGAATTTCAAATATTTTTAGAAGAGTAAAATAAGGTTTAACCTATAGAAAACTAGAACAGAAAGGAAATATTAAAGAAATAAAAATCAGAAAGCATAAAATGGCATTAGATAGACCAAACACAGTAAGTATGAGAATAAATGTAAATAGTTTAACCTTTCCTATTTAAAAAAAGTTAAAACTTCTGAAATTTGATCACAAAATAAAATTCAATGGTTTGCTATGTTCAACAATAAAATAAAAGGCAAAAATATGTCAGGAAAACAGAAACAAAAAAGAAAGCAGAGTGGTTATAGTAATCATTAACTGAGTCATTTGGAATCATCTTATACTGCTAGAAGAGCTGATATAGATCAGTGTTTCTCTGCCTAAGGTGCATCAGAATCACCTGGAGGGTCTGTTAATAAACAGATCCCTGGGCTGCACCCACAGGGTTTCTGATTCATTAAGTTTGGGTTGGGGCATGAGGATTTGCATTTCTGACAAATTCCCAGGTGAGGCTGGTGCTGCCGGTCGATGAGAAACACTGACTGGGCGTGGAGATTCAATAATGAGAATGTATGTGCTAAGGGAGCATCAAAATATACGGAGCAAAAAACATTGGAAATATAAGAAAAAATAACAACTTTCAACACATTATTAATTTTAAACAGAAGTAATTTAAAAAGGAATGAGATTATCTAAATATTTTAATTAACATTATTATATTAATACTATACAAATAAAAAACATGTCCTTTCAAGGATCCATGGCATATTAGATTTAACCACAAATTAATGTACCCTTATAGAGCTTTATAAATAATCCATTTATAAAGATTGAGGTACAAAAAATATATAATTAAAGTTTTTGGAAAAGTTATCAATTAAAAAAATTATTTTATTTATTTATTTTTGGTTGTGTTGGGTCTTTGTTGCTGTGCCTGGGCTTTCTCTAGTTGCGGTGAGCGGGGGCTACTCTTTGCTGTGGTGCACAGGCTTCTCATTGCGGTGGCTTCTCTTGTTGCGGAGCATGGGCTCTAGGCGCACTGGCTTCAGTAGCTGTGGCACGTGGGCTCAGTAGTTGTGGCTTGCGGGCTCTAGAGCGCAGGCTCAGTAGTTGTGGCACACGGGCTTAGTTGCTCTGCAGCATGTGGGATCTTCCTGGATCAGGGCTCGAACCCGTGTCCCCTGCATTGACAGGCGGATTCTTAACCACTGTGTCACCAGGGAAACCCGAGTATTAATTTTTTAATTAATAGAAGCTAGAAAAAGGACAAAAACTACTTTAAAAAAAAGCGTAAATAGGGCAATTATAAAGAAATACACTTAAAAGTAGAAGACAGTGGAATTTGTCGATAATTATCAGAACTGGTTCTTTAAAAAAAGACAAACTGCTCAAAATTTTAATCACAATAGAAGAAATAGAGAAAATATGTAAATAAATGTATAGCTCAGGACTTCCCTGGTGGCGCAGTGTTTAAGAATCCGCCTGCCAATGCAGGGCACACGGGTTCAAGCCCTGGTCTGGGAAGATCCCACATGCCGTGGAGCAACTAAGCCCGTGCTCTACAACTACTGAGCCTGCGCTCTAGATACCGTGAGCCACAACTACTAGCCCACATGCCACAACTACTAAAGCCCGCACGCCTAGAGCCCGTGCTCCACAACAAGAGAAGCCATCGCAGTGAGAAGCCTGCACACCACAACGAAGAATATCCCCCGCTCGTCGGAACTAGAGAAAGCCCACATGCAGCAACGAAGACCCAACGCAGCCAAAAAAAAAAGTATAGCTCAGAACAGTAATATAATAACAGATATGCAGAATATTAAGAACTTAAAAGTCAATAATATGGACATTTGGAACAGAGTAACTTAGAAATGGATGGTTTCCTGGGGAGGGGTAAATGATCAAAATTGATTCTAAGAAATAGAAAGCCTGAATGCATGATAATCAAGGAAAATAACAGAAATAAAATGATTAAATCTCAAAAGAAAACACACCTAGGTTATAGGTAATTGTGGATAATTCTTCCCCAGTTGACAAGAATTGGAAAACTTCCATATCATCTGTACTGTTCTAGAATATGGAACCTGATGAGTTTAAAGCCAATCAAAAAGTAGCATAATCTAGTTTCAACAGAGATGGATTAAAAGGAAATCTGTAGACCATTCTTAAGAATCTGAAATCTTACAAAGAAAAGGTGAGTGGAAAATGACATAAAAGAACCACATAGGGTTTATTCCATCACAGAAAGGATTACTTTTAGGACTTTATTGTAATAAGACATCATATCCACAGGGTCACAGTGAGATCCCTAAAAAAAGATAAAATGTTACACCCATTTACTAGACAATTTAGCATTATTAAGAGTATCTGTCTAAGCCAAAATCATCCTTGGTGTGATCAGTTGTAGTGATCAAGAGTTCCTATTAATCTCACAATACTAGTGGGAGCATATACGTTTCCCAAAATAGAGTATTTGTTGGGTTCAGTTTGCCCTCATGCATGTGGAATATACCTCTAAAGCAGTGTCTGTATCAAGCCATCTTAAAAGTTCGTGGCCTTCTTCATACCTTTGCAACTGCTCGCTGGTGCCATCAGCTGTGGCTGGAGTGGCAAGGTTGCATATGTGACACACATGGTTCCAGCCAGGGTATGCTTGTGGGAGAGACCTGCTTGGGATCCCTTTCCTCAGGAGGAAAGTGAATTGCAAGGCATTCTTTGGCTTTCTTTTGCAATGTGTGCAGTTCATGGGCATTTACTTTCTGAGCCATACAGCATCTATGATAGAAAAAACCCAGGAGCAAGAGTTTAGAAAGAGAGATGATGAAGCATGACACATTTCTCCATGCAGGAATCCTTAAAAATAGTGGTGATAGTACTGAACTTCCTGCAGCTGTACGGGTTGAGGTTTTGAGTTATTTCTCTTGGCTATTAAAGAACACAGTGGCTCAAAAGACTAGAAGTGGTGCTGGGACAACTTGATATCCAAATGCGAAATAATGAAGCTGACCCCTGTTGCACTCAATATAGGAAAATTAACTCAAAGTGTATTAATGACCGACATGTAAGAGGAACTACTATAGGATTCTTAAAGAAAACATAGGCATAAATCTTCGTGATTTCAGATGTGGTAATAGTTTCTTATATATGGAAACAGAAGCACAAGCATCAAAAGAAAAAATAGTAAATTGGACTTCATCAAAATTAAAAACTTTTGTCCTTCAAAAGTTTTCAAAGAACACCATCAATAAAATGAAAAGATAATCCACAGAGTCAAAGAAAATATTTGCAAATCATATATTTTATAAAGGATTTATATCTAAAATATTTAAAGAATTCTTACAATTCAGTAATAAAAAGACAACATAATCAACAATGGACAAAGGAGCTGAATAGGTATTTCTCCAAACAATATATACCAGTGGCCAATAAGCACAGGAAAAGATGCTCAACATCATTAGTTGATTAAAGAAAATGCAAATCAAAATCACAATGCGACACCACTTTATACTCACTAGGATGGCTATAATTAAAAAAACAGATAATAACAAGTGTTGGCAGAGATGTAAAGAAATTAGAACACTCATATACTGCTAGTAGGAAGGTAAAATGGTGCAGTTGCCTTGGAAAACAGCCTGTCAATTCCTCAAAATTTAAACATAGAGTTATCATGTGACCCAGCAATTCTGCCAAAAACAGACAAAAAACCCAAACTTGTACATGACTGTTCATAGCAGCATTATTCATAATAGCCAAAAGGTGAAACAATCCAAATGTCCATTATTGGGTCATGAAAAGTATCGAATGAAATGAATCTCAAAAATACGCTATACGAAAGAAGCCAGCCACAAATGCCACATATTTTATGATTCCATTTGTATAAAATATCCAAATAGGCAAATCCGTAGAGAAAGAAAGTGTATTATTAGTTGCCTGTACTAGTGGCTGGTGGGGGATGAGGCGCTTAGGGATTCCTAAGGGGTATGGTGCTTCTTTTGGGGTTGATGAAATAGTCTAAAATTGATTGTGATAATGGCTGCACATCTCTGTACATATACTAAAAACCATTGAGTTGTGCACTTTAACTGGTGAATTACATGGTAGGTGAATTGTATCTCAATAAAGTTGTTATAAAGGTTAGAATATTGCAGACATTAGGATCATACATAGTCTGAATCTCCTCAGTATATCCTCCATGTCTTCTTATGTTTAAAAAAAAGTTTATTTTTCTACTTTCCTCTTCCACTTCAGCAATCTGAGTTTCTGCAGTATCTATTTGCTTCCATTGCAGCTTTCATTCCACAGTTTTGTTTTTATCTCTATCCAGTCTTACTTGGTGTCAAATTATTACTTCTTCATGACTCTTTGCTTTAGTTTCATAGATGCAATACATTCTTGAATCTTGCTGAGAGTATGACATAAATGCTTAAAAATTTCTCCTGCTACTTGGAGTAAATCTCTTTCATAAAAGGATTTTTTTAAAAAAGATGTTTTCTTCCTCTGACCTTCAGTATTATTTATGTCATAGATGTGATTTTACTGTTTCCACGTGGAGCATCCCGTTTCCAAAACTCAGCGCTGCCTGTCCTTCCACAATTAACACTAATTAGCTGTTCGCTAAATGCTGTACATCCCCTGGGGTAATGCCAGTCTTAGTGGTCTTTGCTGGGGTCAGTCTACAGATTGCTAATGGAGTGTTAACTAAAGTTTGTTGCCATTTTCATGGAAATTTGGGAGTGGGGATATCAAATATCTGCTATAAGATATCAAATATCTGCTATATTAGCCAGTTCCCTTTCTGGTCAAATTTATCTGCTAAAAAGTTTGATATTGAGTTACCTCTACATAATTTAGAGAGATTGAGAGTCATGGATGTATTGGTAGGAATTCAAATAATTGGAAGAGCATTTGGAAAACTTCAACGTTGAGAGAAGAATGCCTTATCTTGTGATAGTAATTGCAGGAAGAAGCAATAAGAAGACTTTTGTCAGAAATAGGGCTAGATAGACCAGTAGATCTAAAATTTGATTACTAGCATACTCAAAATGAATTCCAGATGGATTCAAGAGTTTTAAGACTGTATAGTAAGAAAACAGACTAAAGTAAAATACAGTTGTTATCAATTTTTTCCCTGCAGCAGAATACCTTTCCAAGCATTGAGGTCACAGAAAAATAATCATAAAAGAGTTTCAAGTTTGGGCCCACAAAATGAAAACTTCTGTCCGTCAACAAAAATAACCAAAATTTAAAAGGCAAACATACTTTGAATGTATTTGTGTTGATAATGACAAAGTCATGATCGTAGCATTTCGTATTTGCATGGAACCTTTGGAATTACTTTGGTCACCTTCCTCCCTAGGCGCAGTGTGGGATAGTAGATCCGTTCCGGACTTGTGGCTAACTTGCTGCGGGAAGGCCATCAGGTAAGTGTACTGGTTAAGAGCATGGCCTTGGAGTCTCTAGGCCTGAGTATGATTTTTCAGCTTGACTGCCTACTAGCTGTGTTACCTTGGGGAACTCGTTTCCCTCTGAGCCCCAGTCTCTTCATCCGTAACATGGAGTATAATGATCATCTCTACCTCACAAGGTCGTAGTGAGAATGAGATGAGATAAAGGATTTAAAATACCTGACAATGCCTAGCACATAGAAAGGGCTCAATAAGTAATACTGTTTTATTTATCGTCACTGACATGCTCTTATCATTACCATCACCCCCATCCTCATCAATCTTCTTTGTCATCATCATGACCTGTGTTTGAATCCGCAGTCAGCTTTTCTGAGGGTCAGAAGCTTAGGTGGATGAGATGAAATGAGGTCAGATTGGGCAGAACATCACATGTCCCTGCTGCTGTCCTGCCCTGGTTCCTCTCTTCCCTCTGCTGGTTTCCTGCTTGGGATTACTTCCCCTAACTCAGACGTTCCATCCCCTGGCCAGTCCTGATGTGTCAGGGCCCTGTGTGACACTGGGAACGTTATGACACTTTTCTTTCTTCCAGTGTCCTCACTTGGAAGTTGGGAATAACAATTTTACATTCCAGTTGTAGTGAGGATTTTAAAAAGTGCATGATTACAAAATTTAGCATAGTAGCAGACGTATTGTAGGTCCTCCAAAACTCTTAATTAATTTTGAGAGAGTATGATTGCTCAATGTCACATATCTTATTGGACCAAGGAATGCCCTTGGGCACCACATCTAACGGTTGTTAGATTTATGGCCTAGTCTCATGTTAAATACGGAAAGACAGGCTGTTGCTTGGATGTGCTATGCTTGACCCAGTTCTCTCTGAGCTCCATATTCATCCACTTCTGAAATTTCTACAGTGGCTTTTCCTCACTCAGTAGTAATAGCCTTTTGGCTTTCTGTGATAGCTTACTTTTCCTTTTTCCTTTTCAAATTACTTATGACCACTTGTTTTTTTATACATAATTTAAAGAACCGAAGCTAACACCCCTCCCCCATGTAACAGTTGGCAAAGACACTAAAAATATGCCAAACCTTAATTTTATGTGTGTACTTTTTTTACCCCCTAAGAAATAATAAAAAAAAATTATACTTGCAAAACATGTAGTGTGGGTCTTGAATCAAGTAATCAAGTTACTCCTGCCAGATGCCTCTGACAGCACCCAAGGAGGTCTAGATTTCTGGGAATTACATTCCCCGTGTGTAGCCGTCCACATGTCTGTACTTTTTGAGTGTGTAAGGTGTAGGCTGGATGCAGCCCCCATCCACCAGGACACAATTCCTGGTGTTAAAAGGCAATACTAAGGACATTTTGGGGGGGCTTCAAACAGCATATTTTTGTCTCAACAGTCTGATGCTGAAGCAGACCTCCTCTGGAAAAGCAAGTCTGTTTCTCGTGCAATTTATCCCCAGCCCCCTCCCACCCTAGCCATATGCTTTTTCTATCTAACTCCCATCTCTTGGATGCCATAAGGTTTGGCAGAATCTTGGCATGGAGCTCAGAGATCTGAAATTATGTTGGGTGTGATGTCTGACCATCCTCTCCCTGTCTGTCCAGCTTTACTCTCCGTGGTAATATGGACATGCATGGTGATATGGGTTTTGATGTGTCCCTCTGGCAGTTGGAACCAATTGCATCTCATTGATATTGATATGCTAACTCTGATTTAAATACTGCCTTTTAATTTCAAGAATTTTATTGGGAAGGTGTTCTTAGCATATGTTCCCAAATGACATTATTCTTCTGTAGCTGTAATTCAGTGGGAACTACATTCAGCAGGAGCTGGATCATTGCCCCTTGGATGTGGTTCCTCTACCTACAAGATGTAGTGCCACCGTGCAGGGCATCAGTGACGAATGGTGGTCCTTGTGTTATTTAATACAGAAGATATACTCACGTTGTTATGGCCCCTATGCTGTAAACACTTCAGGGTCCGTTGTGAAGCACTCTAGAAAGACCGTGATATTAGGTGTCATCTTGCTTCCCTGACCTCTGCCTTCCTCAACAATTTCCCACGGGGTTCCCTGACATCTTCCACCTACAGGATTCCCCTTCCTCAAGTCCTGAGCTCACCATGCTTGAGAAAGCCCCTGTACTCCTTTCCCTTAACACCATGGTCCTTAAAAGGAATTCAGCCTCTACCCCAGATCCAGGCTCCAGCAACTATCCACCACTCTCAGTTTCTTCTTTGACCCACCCCCTGACCTACCTGCTAAAGTCTCTCTGGTAACCAAATTTCAGACCTATGCACCACCAGGAGCTAGTTCAAGGTACCTATGAAGGTAGCTCTTTATTCATTCATTCATTCATTCACTCATTCACTTATGAAACATTTGCTGGATTCCTGCTCTAGATAGACTCTCTCCCAGGCCCTGTGAAGGAGGCAGAAAGGTTACGGGACATTTACACAACAGTATGATAAAGGCTAAATTAGAGGGAAGCACAGAATGCCATGAAGCAAAGAAGAGATTTTCAACCCAGTCAGGGGCTGAGCAGAGAGCAGAGAGGGGGCTGTACGGAGACATTTCCCTGGAAGCAAATTCATGGAACCATCTGCACGATGGAGCCCTTCTGCCACCATCCATGGGACTCTTTTCTGCCTCAGTTCTCTCTCTGTCTTGTACTTTACTGTTTGCCCTTTCTAGTTCTCCAGTCCCACCTCTGGCTGGAAGTCCCTCCCTGAACCTCAGTGAATTTGGTTAGAGCCCAGGTACCATGCTTAGTTTCCACTGGCACTCCTCGCCCCTCCAGGTGATGGAACATGCCTGCCCCACCCATTGCCTGGGACCTTCCAGAGCCAGGTTCGCTACCTCCTGAGTGTTTGACCTCTGAGCCTTGGGCTCCCATTGCTGCCTCATCTTCCCGAGCAGTCAGACTACCCAACACAGTTATGTGAAGAACCAGACTTTGGGAGCTGGGCTGGGGCCCACCTACCAGTCCACACCAGCCTGGTCCTGAGCCAGGTTAGCTTCCCCAGACCCCTTCTCTTTGGCCCCATCTTCTGGATTCTCCTCCCCGCTCATAGTCTGCTCTTAACCCCCATCTCCTGCAGGGTTCTAGCATGCCTTACATCTGAGCACAACCGAACTCCAAGTATAACTCGCCTATATGTTGAATGGGCTGGGTGTGGTAGAGTGAAATCCCCACATCATTTTTTTTCCCAGCCAGTACTCTTTAAACCAGCTCTATTAGGAACCCCTTTCCTATCTGTGGATAATACGTCAAAAAGAGATATTAGCTTTTCTGGCAATTTCAGGTATCAGAACAGACTCATTTTTAGAGTATTAAAAAGTTCACTTTGATTTAAATTAAAATTTCACTCTCTTACCCAGTTCTCTGTCCTCCAGTCTCCAGCTCAGGGCAGACTCAGGCCCAGCCTCCTGCCTTGGAGAAGAGAGGGGCGGTCTGTTCTTTCACCCTGACTCCCAGCTCCTGCTCTCTCCTCTCCATTCACCTACTGCTTCTGGGGAGGAGTAAGTAGAGGGAAATATCATTTCTTGTTTGACAGCTGCTGGCCCAATTGGGTCTTGATGTTCTCAGTGTGGCAGATGCCCAAATGCTCAAGGAGAGGTTCTGTGAGTCCCTGAAGCCCCAGCCCTGACCCCCCAACCCCCAGGGGTTTCTGGCATGGAGGATGTAGTCTCTGGCTCAGAGGGAACACCTCCAGACTCTTCCTGCGGGCCTCTCTTCAGCCTGCAGGCAGTCCTCCTGCAGAGGTCCTTCCAAGATGGCCCCTGCTTACATACGCTTGGTGGAGTCCACATAACCCACGGGAAACCTACACTCACCCGTGCCTCACCTTCCCAGGTGGGGGCTCTCCCTCTACTCTGCAGCCACAGGCAGCTCCCTGGGGGTTGAGGTGGGGTGAGCGCACCCCCCGCTTCTTCCTTCACGCAGAGGGGATGGGCAACTTCCTGCCAGATGGGCAACTCTCGTCCAAAAAACCCTTTTACTCTGACTCTCCTAAGCTCATCTAGGCTGAAGGTGCGTGATGAACAAAGGGACCCAGCACCCGTTTGTGGCCACCTGTGAGCTTCAGGCTTCAAAGAAAATTCTGAGACACTAGCAAAATTCCCGTTTAACAGAGACACGCTGCGGACTGTTTCATTTGAGAAAACGTACCAGACAGGAATAGGCCCATCTGTGTGAACTTGAACTGTTTGGATTCATGAACCGAGGCTGCCTCACTCCTCGGGGAAGCTCCTGTCACTGCAGCTGGTATGTCCTGGGCTGCTTCCTGCAGCTGCGATGAGTCTCTATCCGCACATTTTGAGCCATGGGATCTGGAGGGAAACCAGTGGAGAGCAGGGACCGAATGGAAAGGTTGTGGGGTGGATTAAAGTGATGCCCGCTGTCCACTGTGGTCCATAAACCCACGATAAAGAGGAAACCGGCTCCTGACGAAAGCTGGTTGTGGTGACTGGCAACGCGTGTGCCACCTGGAGACGGGACAGTGGTGGGATTGGCCTCACCTCCTGCCGGAACCTCAGCCTGTGATGGCCGTGAGCCTGTGGAGGGGAGGGATGGAGAGAGAGAGTGCGTGCTGAGACCTAGAGTGCTTCAGAGAAACCCCACCGGAAGAGATTTGAGTCAGGACGGGAGGGGAGAGGGGAGGGAGAGAGGAGAAGGTGGGAGGAAGAGAAAGCACGTGAGAGTGGGGGAGAGAGAAAGAGAATGCAAACCAGAGCAAGCAATCCAGAAAGTAGGTAAAGACCACCTGCGCTCCGGCCGCCTCGCGGGGCTGAGTGGGCCTCGCCCCGGGTGTCAAGAGGGCATGCTGCCACTCCACTGACTGCTCGGTCCTGAGCTGCAGGGCTGCATCTGGCCTCCCGCCCACCCTCGTGGGACTCGTAGTCTAAGTGGCAGAGAACATTAATATGAGGGGTTCAATGCCAACGACTCCAAGGGAAGTGCAGACAGGGGCTTCCTGGAGGGGCAGGCATTCGGCCTGGGGTATGAAGAAAAACGGGGAAAGGTGGTGACTGGGGAAGGAGGCTTTCAGGAGGAGGGGGCAGCAGCTGCGGTGGGGGGCAGGTGGTGGGAAACAGACACCCTCACACCCAGCAGGAGCGTAGACCGGACAGAAGCCAAGTGTTTGGTCGAGGGGTCGGGGGTCACCAATACTCTGGCTGACCTCTGATTGCTTGCCTTCTTCGACCTTTAATAATTTCTAAGCCACCCTGTGTGGTTGGAGTCCAGGCCCCAGCCCCTCCCGATCAGCGGCTGGTGTCACAGTCTCTGGTAGCTTCTGCCCAGCCTCCCGGCCACCACCCCAGCTGCATCTTTGTCCTCCCCTCTCCAGCCCCTGCCCTGTCCCCGCCCCAGGAGGATGGGAAGTCGGCGAAGAACCTTCACCGCTGCTTTAGACAGCGTGGCCTGCCTTCCCGTCCTTTCCGTAGTCTCTACCCAGTGCACCACTGGGAGATAGAAGGCCTTTGATGAAGATTCACTGAATGAAGGAATGCAGGAGAACAAGGGGGCAAGAGCACGGCTGACTCTGGAGTCCGAAAGCCTGGCTTTGTCATCAAGTTCACCATTTTCTCCTGGACAAGTTTAAGTAAGTCACTTACCGTCTTTGCTCCCAATGTCCAGTTAATCCCCCTGGTGATGAAAGGAGTCAAATGAAATCGCTGCTAAGTAATGCACAAGTATCAGCTGTTTAACAAAACTCTAAGGCAATGGCGTTAAACGCTACATAGAATTGTGTTTTCCAGCTGAGGAACTTTCAGAAATTATTTATCATGGCCTTATGTGTTCTATCGGAGTTTTTCAACGTTTCCCGAAGGTAAGAATTACCTGGAACTCTGCTTAGAAATACAGATTGCTGGGCCTCTTCCCAGGACTAGCATTTCCAGGGGAGGGGCCTGGTAATTGTGTATTTAGCAAGCATTCCAGATGATTCATGTCGGCAGTCAGGTTTGGGAAATTGGGCTCTGTGGTGTTATATAACCCCCAGGTGCTGGGAATCCACAGAGGAGATAAGCGTGAGCAATGGAAGCTGGGGGTGGGAAGAGAGAGGCAGTCAGTAATTTATTAGAGGTGAGTACTGTAAGTGTTTTAAGTGTTGGGCATTATAGTTATTGCTATTAGTTCTGGCTGTGAATCAGAATCAGGAACCTTTGTACCGAGGCTGCCCTTCTGCCTGTTACTCCCATCCTGAAGATTAACAGCCCTGTTCTGTAGCAGCTACCACTGTGGAAGGAAGGCCAGGGCACTGAAAGCACGAGGACGAGGAGGGACACAGAACCTTCCACTGTAGTAGTTGCTCGGCTCCTGCCTGCGGGAGAGCAGTCTGATGATGGGCAGAAGCCTTTGGGCAAAGGCGGGCTTCTGCTTGAAGCTGAGCTTGTCCAGCCTTCCCTCTCCCTTGTGGGTAGAGAACTGCACTGCTCAGAAATGCAGGACTGACCACTGAAGAGAGAAATGCCACCCCTGCTTCTCCTGGACAGCTGGGCTGGAGGGAACTGCCCTCCTCTTAACTCTTTTAATCACACCCTACTCACCTCTTAGGAAGCAACACCTTCTACTTTTCCAGTTACTTCTCTAGCAGGGCCTGGCTGCATGGTTACCATTGCATGTGCTCTTCCTAGGAATCCTATGGTTGGAAATGACATTGCCACATCCAGGCCTGGCCATGACAATTTCTCTGTAATGTTCTTGGCTTTCTTTCTTCTGTGGAGACAAGGAACCCTTTACACTGTTGATGGAAGTGTAAATTGGTACAGCCATTATGGAAAACAGTATGGAGATTCCTCAAAAAATTAAAAATAAAACCACATCATCCAGCAGTGCATTTCAGGATCCAGCAATGCATATATCCAAAGGAAATAAAATCAGAATCTTGACGAGATATCCACAATCCCATGTTCTCTGCAGCATTATTCACAACAGCCAAGATATGATAACAACCTAATTGTCTGTTGATAGACGAATGGATAAAGAAATTGTGATACATACACACAACACACACAATGGAATACTATTTACCCTTAAAAAAGGAGGAATCTTGCCATTTGCAACAACATGGATGAACCTAGAAGACGTTACGCTAAAGGAAATACGCAGTGAAGGAAAAATACCGCATGATCTCACTTATATGTGGAATCCAAAAAGTCAAATTCATAGAAGCAGAGAGTAGAATGGCGGTTACCAGAGTGGGGAAGGGTGGAGAAAAAGAGGAGGTGGCGGTCAAAGGGCACGTGAAAGTTCAGTTTTGCGGGATGAGTAAGTTATAGAGATCTAAGGTACAGCACGGTAACTATGGTTAGGATACTGGATTATGTACTTGAGATTTAACAGTAGATCTTAACTGTTCTCACTACAAAAAAAGGGTAACTGTGAGGTGATATGTCAATTAGCTTGACTGTAGTAATCATTTTGCAATGTGTGTGTATATCAAGACATCATGTTGTACACTTTAAATATATACAATTTTTATAGAAAATAAAAAATAGAGCTTCCCTAGCACTGACAACAGTTTCGGGCTCCTAGTAGGCCCTTAAAAACTGCTGAATGAATGAACGACTGGTAGATGGAGGCCCAGAGTCATTTTGTGGTGGCCAGGAGTTGATTCTGTACTGGGACAATTGCTAGCTAAGGATGTGCTGGGCAAACAATCCAGATATATCTTCCTGGGGTTACTGTTTTTTTTTTCTTTCTTGCAGTACGCGGGCCTCTCACTGCTGTGGCCTCTCCCGTTGCGGAGCACAGGCTCCGGATGCGCAGGCCCAGCGGCCATGGCTCACGGGCCCAGCCGCTCCGCGGCATTTGGGATCTTCCCGGACCGGGGCACAAACCCGTGTCCCCTGCATCGGCAGGCAGACTCTCAACCACTGTGCCACCAGGGAAGCCCGGGGTTACTGTTTTTGATGGCAGTAATGACAGCCCCCATTTACTGATCACATACCACTTACCAGGCATTGTGCAAAGTGCTTCACCACAGGCCGTGAGGCAGGTACTACTGGTATCCCCGTTATCCCCTTTTCACAGAGGAAGCTCAGAGAGGATAAGTAAATTCTTAAGGATCCACGGCTAGTGGGAGGGGACCTGGGATTTGAACCCAGGCCATCTGACGACTCTAGTGCTAGAGTTATTAACTGCGACACTTAACCATATCTCAGGCATCATGTGAGTGGCTGGATGTCTTTTACTGGAGGAATCCGGTTGAGTCCTCAGGTTGCAGTTTGAAATGATACTGATACCTCGCAGACAGCGTGAGAGGCTGGAGGCAGGGAGACCAGTCAAGAGGCCAGGGCAGAGTTGAGGAGGACTGGGTCAGGACAGTGGCCAGAGGGCTGGAGCAGAGACCCCGGAGGGGACCTTCCAGCCCCACAGCCCTGCACGTCTGTCTCTGATTTACGGTCTTCAGGCCCAGGGCACCACATTCAGAGTGATGACCCTTCGGTGACCCTCTAGGTCGGCTGCACCCCTTGTGCTCTTGGCGCTGGTACCTGGTGAGAATCATGGGAATGTTCTCCCTCTTGCTGAGGACCTTTCAGTGCTGGGTCTGCCCTGACAAGCTTTCACCCTAGCACAGCTTCAACATCTATGAGGTTGACTTGCAGTCACTGTCACTTTTGCTTTCTGAATCCTCTAATGCCCTCTCTCTTGATGTCTGCTAAAAAGCCCTCAATCTTTTCTTCTACTTATATTTTATTCTGCTTGATTCATGCCAGTTGCCCTCTTCATTGCATTCCTTCCTAGAAATCCCTTCCCTCTAGTCCAATATTGTCTGTCAAAGCAGCTCCAAGTGTTGAAAGAGCCAGGAAACTAGAATCTGAAGAACCGAGTGTCCAGGGACAATGTGATCACTAGCTTGAGCCTTGATTTCCTTGACTGTAGAGTGAGGATCACTTACCTCACAGAATCGTTCTAAAGGTTAAATGAGAAGATGCTTGTATAAAGGGCTCCGTAAATCCTAGGATATCATGTGAATCCTCATTAACTTCATTTAGTTCAGTTGTTCATAATTTCTTCCCCTCAGTCATCTCCTTCTGCCCTGTTCTTGTGATACTTTCTTTCCGGCTCGATGACAAGAGTTACTAATGTTGCAAAACACTTACCTGGGTGGCAAGTAGGACCTGATTGAAACCATCTGGTCAAAGAGACGCACTGGATCACTTTCTCTGCTCGAAGTGGGCTTCTCCACTCCAACGCGGTCAGAAGATTTTCTTCACCGCTCAGAGAGACAGACAGTTTTCATTTTGTACTTTCTTTTCTGCAATTAATCATAGCAGTACTTTTCTTTATTAGAAGTTAATTGTTAGTCACATTAGGGAATTGTTTAGTGATTTGGTAGCTGCATTGCCGAAAATACTTGAGGACAAAATTAGTAGACTCATGGGGGAGGTGATACAACTTGAAATTCGCAAGTTGGGTTTGAATAGTATTTTCCTAACTTGCCTGGTTTTAAGAATAACCTGCAGTGCTCGTGAAAGCATGGATTTCTTGCTCCCACACTACAGGGAATGAGTCAGCTCTCCAGGTGATTCTTAGCATCAGGCAACGCTGGAAACCACTGATTTTGTACATCTGGGAGATATTGTTGATACCTGTATTAGGATTCCTGTCTTCTTCCCAAATAATAGTGAATTTTAAAAGCTAACAATTCAACATAGATATTATTTTAACAAATCCAGTGTGTGCATGTTTTTTTTTTTTTTTTGGATATCCCCTACATACTCACACACAGCAAAAGTGAAACACATGCCCTGGTAGGTAAAAATAAGAAATTTATAATATCGGGTTATGAACTTAGTTTAGTTTCTACTGTTTATTCTTTCTGTTTATTCTTAACTTGGAAAAGAAAGGTGAACTCCCTTGCTTTCTTAATTCCCCAGAAGAATTTGTTCAAGGAAACATTTTTTTTACAGCTGCAAAGTAACCGTGGCTATTAGAAGTTAGGTTATCATTTTAATCGTTTCTCACTGTAAGGGATTTGCAAACAGAAAAACCCGAATGAACTTTTTGGCCAGCCCAATATTTCAGTAGGACTGATTTGAAGACTCAGATTAAAAAACAGGCACTGGGAGTTCCCTGGCGGTGCTGTGTTTAAGAATCCTCCTGCCAATGCAGGGGACAGGGGTTTGAGTGCTGGTCTGGCAAGATCCCACGTGCCATGGAGCAACTAAGCCCGTGCGCCACAACTACTGAGCCTGCGCTCTAGAGCCTGTGCACCACAACTGCTGAGCCCGTGTGCCACAACTACTGAGGCTGCGCTCTAGAGCCCACAAGCCACAACTGCGGAGCGCCTGCATGCCACAACTACTGAAGCCCACATGCCTAGAGCCTATGCTCCGCAACAAGAGAAGCCACTGCAGTGAGAAGCCCGTGCACCACAACGAAGAGTAGCCCCCGCACACCACAACTAGAGAAAGCCCACGCACAGCAACAAAGACCCAAGGCAGCCAAAAATAAATAAATTTATTTTTAAAAAAACCAGGCACTATGCTGGGTGCTTTCCCATATCGCAGTATAATCTCATTTAATCTACATAGTAACTTTGCAAAGTATTATGATCACCATTTTGCAGGTGAACAAATAAAGGCTCTGAGAGTTTAGGGAATTCACCCCCAAGTTACATTGCTAGTAAGGGCTATGATTTTCTTGAAAACCTCATTACCAAGAATCACACTTACCCTTGAAATGAATTGCTCTTGAGCCAAAGGGTTGACTTTGGATGTGTTTTTTGAGAGATTAATGATTAACCTTAGTATTGAGAATAACAGCAAGAATATTGGTAACATACAGGAACATATTTGCTGCAACGGAAAGAGAACAGGTTTTAGCAGTCAGAAAAAAAAAATACCATTTAGGAGTTTTGTGACCTTGAACAAGTTACTGAACTTTCCTGAAACTTAGCCTCTGAAAAATGAAGACAATAAGTGCCTAATTCACTCTTCAGAGAGAGTTGTGAGCAGTGAATGAGACTACGGATTTAAAGGGGCTAAGAGTGTCTGTCACATGGTTAGTGCTTAATAATAGTTGAATTCTTCCTTCCTCCTTCTGTCACAATTTGAATATCTGCAATTAAATCCTGTCATTATACATTTTCTTCTCAAACTTTCTACGAACCCTTTTCTAACTGTAATAGGATTCTTAAGAATAGTGTTTATTTATTTATAATTTATTTATTTATTTATTTTTGGCTGCGTTGCATCTTCATTGCTGTGTGCGGGCTTTCTCTAGTTGTGGAGAGCGGGGGCTACTCTTCGTTGCGGTGCACAGGCTTCTCATTGCGGTGGCTTCTCTTGTTGTGGAGCACCAGCTCTAGGCACGTGGGCTTCAGTAGTTGTGGCTCGTGGGCTCAGTAGTTGTGGCTCACGGGCTCTAGAGCGCAGGCTCAGTAGTTGTGGTGCACGGGCTTAGTTGTTCCATGGCATGTGGGATCTTCCTGGACCAGGGCTCAAACCCGTGTCCCCTGCATTGGCAGGCGGATTCTTAACCACTCTGCCACCAGGGAAGCCCAAGAATAGTATTTAAATGTATCCATAATAACTAATATTTACTGAGTGTTTTACATGCATTATCTTTGAATTCTTACCACAGCTTTTTGAAGAAGATAGTATTGTTATTATCATTTTCAATTTACAGATGAGGAAGTAGGCTGAGAGAGGGAAGTGATTGTCCAAGGACATACACGTAGTAAATGGCAGAGATGAGATGGAACCAGATCTGCCTTGTATTATTAACCTCCATGTTCTATTGCTTCAGTAAAGGTAACCACTTGCCAATTTTTCCTAGTCTGGAGAGATAGGTCCCTGGGGGGTCAATATCGGTTCTCTGGTTTTCCTGAGCCCAGGACTGTCAACTTCGACTCTGAAGGATGGGTTGACTTGTTCGTGTCTTTCTTTGGGAACTGACACCTTGTGATGATTAACCTTATGTGTCAACTGGACTAGACCATGGGGTGTCCAGAATAGATGCTAATTTCTGGGTGTGTCTGGTGAGAGTGTTCCTGGATGTGATGAGCATTTGAATTAGTGGACTCAGTAAGGCAGATTGCCCTCCCCAATTTGGGCGGGCATCATCCAGTCCACTGAGAGCCTGAACAGAGCAAAGAGGTGGGAGAAGGGGGAAATTCTCTCCCTCTGCCTGACTACTTGAGCTGGGACATCAGTGTTTTGCCTACAGGCTGGGACTTGTATCATCTGTGTTCTTAGTTCTCAGACCTTTGGAATTGGATTGGAACTTACACCATTGGCTTTGCTAGGTTGGTCTTCAGTTTGCGGATGGCAGGTTGTGGGGCTTCTCAGCCTCCATAATCACATGAACCGATTCCTCATCACCTCTCTCCCTCTCTCTCTCTCTCTCTCTCCCCCCGCCCCCATTGGCTCTGTGTCTCTGGAAGACCTGAACTAATATGCATCTAATCAGACTAGTTTCTAGTATGATGCTTAATCTCCTATCATGATTTTCCCCGAGTTTTCTTGTAAAGTGGCAACAGGTGCAATGGCAGCAGAACCAGCAACAAAATGCTTTTGATCAAGTATGTACAGGTTCCACAACTTTCTCCAAAGATTCTAGAGCACCAAAAGGACCTCTCAGATGAAGGCTATATCTCTATTACTAATGCCAATGTTTGTCACCGATTTCCTTTAATCTCTCATAAGTTTATTTTCCCTGACAAAGCTACCTCCCAGATTCTTCAGCTTTCCTTACCATTTGTTCTAGTAGCTTTGCTCCCTCTTCTGTTTGGCTTCTTGGTGAGTAAGAGCAACTGGTGTGAGTGGAGCCCTTTCTGCTTTATAAAGCACTCTTGACCATATAATCTCATCTTGTCCTCACACTGTCATTGCCCCTACTCTGCTTCTGTCTGGAACACACTACCACTTTTAGGTCTGGCAAATTCCTGTTCATTCTGTAAGCCCTAGATCAAAGATCCTCTGTTTGAGGCTTCTGAACTTCCCAACATTCTGCCACTCTGACAGCTTTGAACATGCCAAGCATACCCAGCTCAGGACCTTTGCATTGGCTGTTCTCTCAGGTTGGAACATTCTTTCCCCAGATTTCTGCATGACTTATCATTTCATTTCAGACTTTGCTAAAAAATCACCTCCTCCGAGAGACCTTCATGACCGTGTGTTTAAAAAGAAATCCTTCGCAGACATTAGACTATTACTAATGTTCACAAATATTGATTAATTTAGCTCAATGATGCTAGGGGAAAAAAAGAATATTGGTTTCTCCTCAAGTTCTGTGGGCTCAAAGGATTACGTTTCTCTGAGTTCTGGAATTTCGGTGTGGCGGCTGGCTAGCTCCGGCCAGTGAACCTGGAGCAGAAGCGCCACATGTGACCCTGGGCTGTGGGTGCTTGCCTCTTGGGTTCTCGCCTCACCTGCCCTGGTGGGCCCTGGATCCTCACGCTGAGGCTGGCAGCACTGGAAATTGGTGGACCCTGAGCGGGACTGTGGGGCAGCACACAGCGGGAGCTTCCAACCCAGATGATGGAACAGGGAAGGTCAGAGGAAGCAAGTCCAGGAGGCTGAGCAGGAACCCAGCATTCGAGCCTCCTCGTCCACACCCACAGCAGACCCCATGAGAACAAAATATAAACTTATGTCACGCAAAGCCCCTGCGATGTTGGCATTGTTTGTTTCTGCAGTGCAAACCCAATGTATCCTGATTGGTCCAACCACCTCCACTCCTGCCATTCTCTGATTCCTTATCCTGCTCTATTTTTCTTCATAGCACAATACTACCTGGTAGAAAGTTATGCATTGATTTACTTATTTGTTTATCATCCATCTAGCTCCAGTGGAATGAAAACTGCATCAGGGCAGAATATCCCATGGGTCTTTGTTTTGTCCACTCCTGTCTTCCTATGGTCTAGTTTAGTATAGTGACTGGCACAGAGTAGATGCTCAGTAAATAATTTTGAACCATTGACTGAGTAAATGAATGGCTATCTATGCTGGCATACACTTACCACACAGCCTTATGGCATTTTTATTTACATTTATCCATTTGGAAAATATTTCTTGTGCATACTGTTATGTACCAAACAGGCCCTGGGGAGATAGAGCAGGAAATTTCTCAGCAGATTATATGTCTGTCTCCCCTGCAATGAGCTCTGGAAAGCCAGAGACTATATTTTTCGTGTTTATGACCCCAGTTCCTCCACATAGCAGACATCCAGTCATGTCTGTTGAAAAAAGGAATGACTGAACAAGCTTGGGAGGAAGGCATTATTAGCACCTGTAAAAGAGGAAATGGACTGGACTGACTTTCTTGAGCTCACACTGCCAGTACGAGTAAAGACCAGGCTTGACTCTTGCCCCTGCATCACCCTGAAACCTGTGTTCTTGCAAGGAGACGTTACTCTCTTCCGCTGTGACTCAGATGCAGCATGTGGGTCGTGATGGGCATCCGTCAGACTGTAAACCCCTTGAGGGCAGGGCCATGTCTGTTTCTTTCATCAGTGTTTCATCCCTAGTACCTGCCCAATGCCTGGCTGATGGCAAGAGAAACTCAATACACATAGGGAATTAATGAGTGAATTCAATTTAGCAACTTTTGTTAATGTGTCCATTTCTTTTTTTTGCCTTTTTATTTTATTTATTTATCTATTTATTTATTTAATTTTTTATTTTATATTCATTTAAATTTTATTTATTTTATATTTATTGTATATAAAAATTTTAAATATTTTATAGTTGATTTACAATGTTGTGTTAGTTTCAGGTATACAGCAATATGATTTAGTTATACATATACATATATCTATTCTTTTCCAGATTCTCTTCCCAAATAGGTTATTACAGAGTATTGAGCAGAGTTCCCTGTGCTATACAGTAGGTCCTTGTTAATTATCTTTTTTATATATAGTAGTGTGTAAATGTTAACCCCAACCTCCTAATTTATCCCTCCCCCCCACCTTTCTCCTTTGGTAATCATAAGTTTGTTTTCGAAGACTGTGAGTCTGTTTCTGTTTTGTAAATAAGTTTATTTGTATCTTTTTTTAGCTTCCACATATAAGTGATATCATATGATATTTGTCTTTGTCTGACTTACTTCACTTAGTATGATAATTTCTAGGTCCATCTATGTTGCTGCAAATGGCATTATTTCATCCTTTTTAATGGCTGAGTAATATTCCATTGTATATGTATGTACCACATCTTCTTTATCCATTCATCTGTCGATGGACATTTAGGTTGCTTTCATGTCTTGGCTATTGTTAAAGTGCTACAATGAACATTGGGGTGCATGTATCTTTTTGAATTATAGTTTTGTCCGGATGTATGACTAGGAACGGGATTGATGGGTCATATGGCAACTCTATTTTTAGTTTTTTAAGGAATCTCTACACCGTTCTCCATAGTGGCTGCACCAACTTACATTCCCACCAACAGTGCAAGAGGGTTCCCTTTTCTCCACACCCTCTCCAGCATTTGTTATTTGTAGACTTTTTAATGACGGCCATTCTGACTGGTGTGAGGTGATAGCTCATTGTAGTTTTGGTTTGCATTTCTCTAATAATTAGTGATGTTGAACATCTTTTCACGTGCCTGTTGGCCATCTGTATGTCTTCTTTGGAGAAATGTTTATTTGCGTCTTCTACCCATTTTTCGATTGGATTGTTTGTTTTTTGTTGTTGGTGTTGAGTTGTATGAGCTGTTTGTATATTTTGGAAATTAAGCCCTTGTCAGTTGTTTCATTTGCAAATATTTCTCCCAGTCTGTAGGTTATCTTCTCGTTTTGTTTATGGTTTCCTTTGCTGTACAAAAACTGGTATGTTTGACTAGGTCCCACTTGCTTATTTTTGCTTTTATTTCTATTGCCTTGGGAGAAAGAAGGCATTGGTACAATTTATGCCAGAGAATGTTTTGCCCATGCTCTCTTTTAGGAGTTTTATGGTGTCATGTCTTGTATTTAAGTCTTTAAGCCATTTTGAGTTTACTTTTGTGTATGGTGTGAGGGTGTGTTCTAACTTCATTGATTTACATGAGGCTGTCCAACTTTCCCAGCACCACTTGCTGAAGAGACTGTCTTTTCTCCAGTGTACATTCTTGCCCCTTTTCTCCATTGTATACTCTTGCTCCCTTTGTGGAAGAGTAATTGACCATAAGTGTGTGGGTTTATTTCTGGGCTCTCCATTCTGTTCCATTGATCCATATGTCTGGTTTTGTGCCAATATCACACTGTTTTGATTACTGTAGCTTTCTAGTATTGTCTGAACTCTGGGAGGGTTATGCCTCCTGCTTTGTTCTTTTTCCTCAGGTTTGCTTTGGCAATTCTGGGTCTTTTATGGTTCTTTATAAATTTTAGGATTATTTGTTCTAGTTCTGTGAAAAATGTCATGGGTAATGTGATAGGGATTGCATTAAATCTGTAGATTGCTTTGGGTAGTAGGGCCAACAACTCCCCATTTTTAAAGTGGGGGCTGCACATAATGACTTCCTTCCAAACAGTAAAGTAGGGAAGTGATTGAAAAAGAGTAGCTTTACAGTGGAGAAAATTGAAAAACACTACCTCTGTCAGGTGATCAAAGTCATTATCAACAGTGATAAGTCATGTCGACTGTATGCACTCTGGATATGATGTGATGAGAAGGGCACTTTACCTCTGTGGTTTCCCTCCCCACATCTGTAGCCGCAGTCTAATCATGAGGAAAACATCAGATACATTCCCGTAGAGGGGCAACCTACAAAACAGCTGACCAGCTCTCCTCACAACTGTCAAGGTCATCAAAACCAGGAAAATCTAGGAAATCATCACAGCCAAGAGGAGGCTAAGGAGACATGATGACTAAATGTGATGTGCTATCCTGATGGAATTCTGGAACAGAAAGAGACACTAGGTAAAAATTGAGGAAATCTGAATAAACTTTGGCCTTTGGTAAATAAAAATGTTATCAACATTGGTTCATAAATTTTAATAAATGTATTATGGGAACATAAGATGTTAATGATAGAGGAAACTGGGGAGAGGGTATATAGGAACTCCCTGTACTATCTTCCCAATTTTTTTGTAGATTTAAAACTGTTCCAAAAAATAAAGTCTATTTAAAAAAAATGCAGGTCCTGGATTAAGTCGATGGGAGTGAGGCCCAGGAAGCCGCAACTTTGTAGATCCAGGTACTTACTATCAGTCAGTGTTTAAAAAATCCCGGGCTGATCACACACTTGGTTGCTTGGCTGCTCCCCAGTTGGACATGATTTAATCAAAGTCATGGAGCCTGTCTCCTAGTCTCTGAGACCCTGGGCTAATACCGAGCCTGGCTCAGGGAAGGGCTCTGTAGAAGTGGACTGAATAATTAATATTAACGACCAGTTCTGTGTCTGTGATAGCACCCGTGGAGAGTAACAGTTAAAACAATAACCCCCTAGGTTCAATTTCAACTAATCTTAATGACAGAGCCCTTGCTTGCAGTGATTTCTCTCTCGACGCTATCAGGAGGCATCAGACATTTACCCTGGGCAACCCTGCAATTGTAAATGATTCCTGGCCCCCACTGACTGGTCTTTGCAAGGCAGGAGTTGCTGCTTCTGGGCTTCAGGGGTCTGTTCTCTGCTCCCATGGGTGCCGGGGGAATGGGGGGGGGGAAACAGGAGGGGGTGAGGGCCATCCCTCTGCAGATGTCCAGGGTGCATGATGAGGGAGGTACTAACCGAGCAGAGCTGGGAACTGGCCAGGCCAAGCCCTTGTGGGGAGCTGGCTCCCTGCTGCCTGGCTGGATGCTTGGGCCAGAGAAGCTCAGCAGCCTGGGGAACCTCTGATGTAAACTCCATGTGAAGTGCTGGTATCTCCTCCCTCCTCTCCTGGCTTCCCTGTGGCCTGGTCTCTTTTCCTGTCATTTTCTTCCGAGATTGGCTATCATTTCCTGGCTTTGATCTTTGGCCCTGGCGTTTGGTCCCAGTTTCTTTTTGACTCTGGGGCAGCAGCGTCTAGGCAGATTGAGCCTCTGCTGATAACATTCTTTGGCGCTGGTCTGGGACAGCCTATTGTGTTCTGTCTTTGGAGGGACCAGTCCTGGAGACTCTGTGGACTACCAAAGGAAATTCAAGAGCAGCTTTTGAAAAGGGCTTCTAGGAGTGAACCAAGAAGAGCAGCCGGCTCACTCTGGGCCAGGCAGTGTGCTGGGTGCTTTGCATGTATCATCCCATGTACCCTTAAAAAACAGCCCCACGAGGGAGTAGTACACATAGACCCATTTCCCAGAAGGAGAAACTGAGGGCCAGAAAAGTTCGGTCCCTTGCGTCTAATAAGTGGCAGAGATGGGCTTTGAACGCAGGTGGTCTCGTGCTATTGTGTAAAGTACGTTGTTGATTAACAGAGATGTATGCGTTAACAGAAACTTAATAATGGTGACTTAAGAAAATAGTTTTATTTCTCTCTTTCCTAAAATTCCAAGCTAAGACAAAGGGATGGAGAGGTGGGTGAGTGTAGCAGACACATCTGTATGGTGAGGTAGCCAAGTCCCCTCAAGACTTACCATTTCTGTCCACTCAGCTCATCTACCTTCTAATACCTGTGCCTGCCTGAGGGCTCTCTCTGTCCCCAGAGCACTCTGCCTGGAGTGAGACAGCTCAAGGTACCAGGGGATGAATGCTCCCTTCCTCCAGTATCCCTCAATCAATTTCCACAAGTGCTGGTGTATAAATACCCCAGCTCCCTCGCTCCTTGGGCAGGATGACTCTGAGTCACATTCTTCATTCTCGCAGTGTTCCCCATCGTGACTGAGCTCCAGTGGCCCGTATGGTAATGAGTGCACTTCATTGGTTTCTTTCCCTTCTCTGTTTCACTTCCCCACTCCCTAGTGGTGTTTCTTGGAATCACCTCTGAAATAAATGCAGTGGAATCCTTATCTCCAGGGAAGCCCAAACCAAGCACAATGGTGGTATACTCTGCTGACCCTCAGGGACCCAAGTTCCTTCTGTCTTATTGCTGCATCAACCCCCAGGGTATTGTCCTCATCTACACGGTCAAAGCTGGTTTATTACCAATACATACATTTTCTCACCCCTGAGAACAAATAAAAAGTGAAGAGCAAGAATCTTCTTTTTATGACATAACCCAGAAGTAGCACACATCACTTTCCCTTACATCCAGGTCACAGCCTGGTCACTTGGTCACAGCTATCTGCAAGGGAGACCTTGTACTTAGTGAAAACTCAAGGGTTCCATTACTAAAAGGAAGAAGTAGAGAATGGATTAGCGTTAGCTATAGACACAATACTATATTGCTTCATCAAGCAATTGAGTGGGAAGAGTTGGTGGTGTTAGATGAAACTGGTGAGGTTAGAGAGGCAGCCTGGGTCAGAGTATAAAGGAGGGTATTCTTCAGGTTATGGAATAATGGCTTTCCTTGGTGATGACGGGGGTGTCATTGTTTTCATCAGACATGTGACTTGATGGAGTTAATTTTTTTATTAGAGAAATGCAAATCAAAACTACAATGAGGTATCACCTCACACCAGTTAGAATGGGCATCATCAGAAAATCTACAAACAACAAATGCTGGAGAGGGTGTGGAGAAAAGGGAACCCTCTTGCACTGTGGGTGGGAATGTAAATTGATACAGCCACTATGGAGAACAGTATGGAGGTTCCTTAAAAAACTAAAAATAGAATTACTAGCAATCCCTCTACTGGGCATATACCCAGAGAAAACCATAATTCAAAAAGACACATGCACCCCAATATTCATTGCAGCACTATTTACAATAGCCAGGTTATGGAAGCAACCTAAATGCCCATCAACAGACGAATGGATAAAGAAGATGTGGTACATATATACAATGGAATATTACTCAGCCATAAAAAGGAACAAAACTGGGTCATTTGTTGAGACGTGGTTGGATCTAGAGACTGTCATACAGAGTGCAATAAGTCAGAAAGAGAAAAACAAATATCATATTAACGCATATATGTGGAACCTAGAAAAATGGTACAGATGAACTGGTTTGCAGGGCAGAAATAGAGACACAGATGTAGAGAACAAACGTATGGACACCAAGCGGGGAAAGCGGCGGGGTGGCGGTGGTGGTGGTATGATGAATTGGGAGATTGGGATTGACATGTATACACTGATGTGTATAAAATGGATGACTAATAAGAACCTGCTATATAAAAAATATATATATATAATTTTTAAAAAATTATTTACTTATTTTTGGCTGCATTGGGTCTTTGTTGCTGCACGTGGGCTTTCTGTAGTTGTGGCGAGTGGGGGCTTCTCACTGCGGTGGCTTCTCTTGTTGTGGAGCACAGGCTCTAGGCGCACGGGCTCAGCAGTTGTGGCTCGCGGGCTCTAGAGTGCAGGCTCAGTAGTTGTGGTGCACGGGCTTAGTTGCTCCACGGCATGTGGGATCCTCCCGGGCCAGGGCTCGAACCCATGTCCCCTGAATTGGCAGGCAGATTCTTAACCACTGCGCCACCAGGGAAACCTGGAGTTAATTTTTTAAAGAGTCCTCTTTGACAGTGAGGAGTTGGGTTGACCAGGGAGGATTGGAGGTTAGATCAGCAGGTGGCGGACTTGTGCAGGGATCCAGATGAGAGCCTGACATGGGGCACTGGCAGTGGAGACAGAGGCTAATTCAAGATATGTTTAATTGGTATTGAGATGAGGGTTCAGAAAAGCGTTGAGGATGACACTCCAGTTTCAAGCTAGACTCCTGGATTCTGTATTCAGAGGTCCGGGACACTGTGGAGCTCTTCCAGCCCAGCCTAGAGGCAGTTTCTACATGAGAGAAAGTTGTTTTCCTATGGTTCCAGGCATGCCAACTGAGTGGCCTTAGATGGTTAAGTCACTCCTAGCCTCAGTTTCTTTGCTTGTGAAACAGGCTATTCTTATCTTTTGTGGGGCATTGTTACAGAGAATAAAGAGGGTAAGATCATTTGAGGTGGGTTAAATGGGAAAATTTTTAACAAGGAAAACTCAAGAAAGACTTAGAATTGAGATGGTTGAGATCTAAAAAGGGGCACATCACACAGGGACATTTTGGAGTGGAAGCTTTCAGAGAGACTTTTATCGTATTTGGTGTGTACTTGTTGGAAAAACTCAGACCTTTGTGTCTAGCACCTAAAAGCTCCAGACCTGGTTTTCCCATACACTTAACTGTGAGACCTCAGGCAAGTTACTCAACCTCTCTGAAGCTCAGGTGCCACACCAGGAAAGCAGAGACAAGCATTTCTTCCTTACAGGGTTGTGAGTGTTATGTGGCAGTGTTAGTGACATGCCTATCACAGAGCCTGGGACACAGCAGGTGCTTAACAAATGTGAATTTCCCCTTCCTTCTGTCTAAGAGGAACCAAAAGATCTATTGGATTCTGTTGGTTTAGTTTTAAAAAAAAAATGAATTCAGACAAGAAAAATCGCCCTATCAAATAATTGGAATTTGGTCAAGGGAACCCGGTTGTTTGACTGAAGTCTTCTTTTTCCACCAGTTGTGTTGGCAGGGTCTCGACTTAACCTTTGTCAGAGCCATTTGCTAGAATACTAAAAGAGGAGGCTCTGCGGAAATACAAGGCAGAATTGATATGGTGATTTTGGAAACATAAGATAGGGTGACATGAAATCGATTAAGTAGCATTTTCCCCCTCCCAGCTCAGGGTAATGACTACAGGATTGAGGGGAATGGCTCCAACAGGAGGAGAGGGAGCCCTAGTTGCGGTCCATATGCCTGCTTCATTTTGCAGTTACTCCGAGCTGCCCATCTGTTTGTGACTGCCTGGTCTAGCCAGGGGGCTTATAAATTTATGGAGTTCCGATTCTGTGCTCGGTACTCACTGGACACTGTGTCTAATATCTCATATAATCATCACCATCAGGTAGGCATGATGAAGGAACTTAGGCTCCGAGAAATTAAGTCAGTTGCCCAAGTCCATACGCTAAGAAATGGTGGCCCTGGGATTTTGAACTCTAGTCTGTCTAACTGCACAGATTTTACTCTTGGACTAATGATGAGTAATGATTAGAATACACACACACACCCCGCCACCACCACCAAGCCAAGCAACCCTGTCCGGGTTTTTGTCTCCCCTAACAGATGATCTCTATTTTGAGTTTAAGCTGAATGACTTCTTTGATGCTAAAGGATGAGCTCCCTCTAGTGGCAGAGTGTGGTTTGCAACAACCTCATTTGCTTGGGGAAACAGGTAAATATAGAAAGACAGGCACTTTGTTTCATGTAGTACAGTTTTGTCAAAAGACACGTTATTGAGACTCTCTTCATACGATGCAAAAATGAAATCCAAATCTGGGTGGATCCCCATTGCAAAGTTAATGCCAAGGGGAATGATAACCTCTTTATCCCAGCATAGCAAGGGGGCAGTGGTATTAGCATTTTCACAGAGCTCTGTGATTTCCCAAGAGCTTTCACATCTGTGTCTCAGGATGGTCACAACATCCCTGGGAGGGAGGTGTTCCTTCTTTATCGTTGAGCAAGCCAGGAATCAGTGTTGTTAAGTGGCTTTTTCAAGGTTACACAGCTGGTTGGTAAAGGAACCATAATTCTAATCCGGGCTTCTGTTTCCAGCCCTTATACTCTTTCAGCTACACCAGGGAATCTTTCCAGTACAGAATCAGATCTGCATCACAGCGGGTTATCTGTCAGTTGAGGGACAGGTAATCATGGTGATGATACCAGAATTAAATGAGACAGATTAAATTATAAGAGATGGTTATAATTTCCTGTCACTTGTCCCTCTTGCCTCTGGTCCATCCTCTCACTACGCCAGGAAGATGAAAATAAAAAACACAAATCCCAGTGGATCCTTGCTTGAAAACCCCCATGGATCCCCGTGACTTTCAGGATAAAACCCAAACTCTTAGGCTTGGCACAAACAACCTTTCACGTTCAGAACTCTCCTTACCTCTCCAGGAGACCTCTCTTTTCAATTTAACCTCCTGACACATTAGTAAACTCACCTCTCTCATCTTTCCCTACAAATGTCAGCTCCTGTCACATCCTGTGTCACCTTCTCCATCTGGAGCAATTCTGACTTTCCTTTTCGAGGTGAGATATCACCTGTTTCTGAAGGATTGTGGAATCCCACGGGTTATGCTCTGTGCTTCGTTCTTGGCTCTTCTCACATTTGATGCGTAATTTTACTTTGAGCACCTCTCTCTCTCTCTCTCTCTCTGTCTCTCAATTGTTGCTTAGTTCATCTCTGCGTCCTCAGTGCCTGACACAGTTCCTGGCACACAATGAGTTTACTAAATGTTTGCCGAATGGCTCCAGGAAAGGTACAAAGTATTATCTTTGGGAATTATGGGCAGAATCCAAGCCCACTTGATGTGCTAAATGGTATTTAGGGCTACTTGACAATTTGTAATGAAAATCTGTTGCACACCTGCGTTCAAATGCCTTTGGCCATGAGGTTAAATTCAGTGTGAAAATAAAAAGTACTTTTAGGCCAAAAAAAACATTGAAATAAGGGTCACTTGCTTAGCTGTGGGACTTTTTTCACCATACTTCTAGAAAGGCTTTCGGAGCACGAGGAAGTGATGGGAGTTTGTGGCTTCTCGAATGACTGACTCAGCCTTGAAAGGCGTGGGCTCTTTTACAGCCCAAATGCGGATGAGCGGGTCACCACAAGAGGGCGCTGGCGGAGAAATCACTCCACCCCCTTTCTCCGTGGGCTACTGGGGACCTCCGTCCCTCCAGGAGCCTACAAAGATCCGACCTAGCTGTTCCCTACCCCACTTCCCCTGAGTTAAGTATTGAATTATTTAAATCACCATCTATAAAATCTTCTGATTAAACAAATCAAGCCAGCATCGTTGACGCCCTAAACGCTTCTATGGCATTCTTGACCAGTGATCTTTTAGCGTCTGAAGCTAGTGGCCTCACCACTCTGGAAACAGCCCATCAGTTGCTATTACAAACATTTCCCTTAAATATTGATCTAAACTCTGCTTCCTTTAACATCCCACTTCCAAGCTGTTGGGTGAGGGAGGCACAAAGCCCTCTTTTCTTCCCTCCTAAAAATATTTTTCTCATTGCCAACTTTTGAACCCCTTTTGCTCAGAGGCATTGCTGGTGGCCGCCCGTGAGCAGTCTCCTCGTGGGCTTGGAGGTCTGCCTGAGTGTGGGCTGCGCACGGCTGTCACTGTGAGTGTGAAACGCAAGAGAGTCTGCTGGCCGCCCGCCAACATGAACGCATCCGCAGCTTCCTCTGGTGGGAGACGGTCAAGGCTGGGAAAAAGTATTTATTACAAACTATGATAACAGGAATTAAAAACCATCCATGCTCCCTCAGTCATAAAAATCAATGGTTTCATTTGCTGTGTTTGCTGCCAACGTCTGTCCATATGTGGAGCTCATTTTTATAGTTACAGCGGTAAGGTGGATATTTCATGAGCTTTTCTCTGCCCAGTGAATCCTGTTTTTCCTGTCATTTGAAAGTCGCTGGAATTATTTCAGTGGCTATAGGACAGGTCTTTGAGTGGAAGCATGATGATTGACTCATCTATTTCCTCCTGTTGGACAGGCAGTTGCTCCCAGGTTTCTGGTGATTGTGGATTGAGTGCAACTGAGTGCCACCCCCTCCCAGGCCCACGGGCCAGCAGCGGCAGCCAAGGGCTTTGAACGCTCCCCTTGCAGGGGGTCTGCAAAGAGCCTTGCTGCCTTCAGCCTGCTACCCACAGAATTTGAGGAAGGCTCTGCTGCTTCATGCCCACAAGACCCTCGCTGAGTGGCTCTATCTTACACCTGGGCTTTTGTACTGGTTTCCAGTCCCCTGACGGGAGCCTGGCCCCAGTCACTGTGATCACCCTCACTAATGCTGCTGTGGTGGCTATGCTGGGAGGGCCACTCAGACCCCTTTAAGAAATGCAGCACATAGTCCCCCGGCTGCCAGGAGCGTTACCTGCAGACCTTGCAGGAACTGCAATGCTCCACCGCAGACAGCGGCCTTGCCAAAGCCCCGGGCCCTTCCCTGGGCCTCCTCCGTGATTGGGGCAGGGACCTATAAAGGCCTTGTCAGCTCCCTGCAACCCCGGCAACTCTGAAGGGCCATCCAGCCTCAGAGCTGAGGCCTCCATCGGGACTCCATCATAGCCCAACTTCTGCCCAGTTCTGCTTCCTTCCCTCCCCCTCCTTCCATGGGTGGTGGTCCCAAGAACACACCCTAGTAAACCTTATGCTAATCTCCGTCTCAGAGACAGCTTCCTAAAGAATCCACCCTGTGACACCTCCTGGTCACTACTGCCTGGGCTCCACCCTTCCCACAGCAGCTGGCCCCTGTCAGGGACGCTGATGCAGGTGGGATGTCTCCCCTTCCCTGAGCCGCTGCCTGGGATCTGAGCTACACTCAGATCATCATCACTGACCCCTGATAAGGTCAGTTTCCACCTCTTCCTCTAAGATTGTTTTCAACTCTTCTCTCCCCTCTTGAACCTCTGCAAAGAATTACAGAATTCTGGTGACTGGGTGATTAGAATATGCAGCAAGGCTCCCAACCTTCCTTCTCTCCCATCCTTGTCTTCCTCTCCTCCCCCACTGCTATTCTGTACCAGCCTCCATTGTCTGTTGCCTGCTTAGACTGTGGCCACATTCCCCTAACTGACCTCCCTGTCTGCTCTCTCCCTCTGATGTGCTTTTCCACACCCCAGCCTGAGGGAGCATTCCAAAACTCACATATATGCGTGTCATTCCCTTGCTTAAAACCTTCAGTGCCTCTTTATAACCTTATAGGACAAAGCATAGACTCTCAGGTGAGCCCCAGAGGCTCTGTGACGTGGACCCACCTGCCTCCAAGCACCTGTAGCCCTGGCTTCCCTCCTGCAAGCTTCCAAGTTTTGCTCAGTCTGTTCCCTCTGCCTGGAACGCTGTGTACAACCTTCTTCACCTGGTTAACTGTTGCTCATCCTTCTGGATTCAGCTCAGTTGTGAACCTTTTTCTGAACCTCCGGGTAGGGCCAAGAGGTCCTCCATGGAAGGTCTCGTGACCCCCGGTGCTTACCACTTATCTTTAGTATTGAAATGAGTGTTCACTTCTCTGTCTCATTCAATGAACAGAGAGTCCTTGGAAAGCAGCGAGCAAGTCTTTTCTTTTTTTTTTTAGAAAAATTTATTTTATTTAATTATTTTTGGCTGTGTTGGGTCTTCGTTGCTGCACACGGGCTTTCTCTAGTTGCGGTGAGCGGGGGCTACTCTTCGTTGCGCTGCATGGGCTTCTCATTGCGGTGGCTTCCCTTGTTGCGGAGCGCGGGCTCTAGGCACACGGGCTTTAGTAGTTGTGGCGCACAGGTTCAGTAGTTGTGGTGCACGGGCTTAGCTGCTCCGCAGCATGTGGGATCCTCCCGGACCAGGGCTCGAACCCGTGTGTCCCCTGCATTGGCAGGCGGATTCTCAACCACTGCACCACCAGGGATGTCCCAATGAGCAAGTCTTATTCACACCTGTATTTCCAACACCTGAGTGCCTGGCACAACGTAGGAACTCAGTAAAGGACTGAGCCTGACACTTTGATTGATTGTGCTGCATTCTTAGCAAAGTATTATATCAATTTAAATTGTTACAAGCAATGTGCAAATGAACCAAGTAACTTCACCAGAATTGCGTATTATTGGTTTTAAATTTAATGGCTGTAAAACACCTTACGCTGTTTTGATTGCAGTTTGAAAAATAGATACTAGGATTAAAATTGTTGATTGATAGCATCTCTTCTTGTACGGATTATATTTTCCTGTCTTTTACCCTTTGCAGTATAACCTACACACTCATGTCAGTTGTTTAGAATCATCAACACTGAAGTGGGCTTGTCCAAAGGTGAATATGAGTATGGCTGTATGATTTTAAGATAGTAGTTCCCTGTCTTTAAAATGTGAGGTTTCTTTACCTTCCTCCTGACTGGAATCACTTGGTAGCTTTAAAAAAAAGGCTTACATCCACTGATTTGGGCTCTCCCAATGGAACTGGAATTTTTTAAAGGCTCTGGGTGACGTTTGTGTAGCCAGAATCCACAGGCTGACTTTGGGAATCCCTGGCCTCCCAGCTCTGCGGTCTGCAAGCTTCTGCCGGGCCTATGTATCTGTTGGGCCCAGGGGAAAAGAAGAAAGGGGGGATCTAGTGCTACGTTCTGATACTGAGGGCACCTCAGAGAGTGAAGAGCATTCTTACTCCATGCGGCTGCAAAGGGAGAACCAGCACGAAGGGGTGGAAGCTCCACAGCGGCAGAGTTGGCTCAGCACATGCGGAAACTCGCTACAGCCCCACGCGGTGCAGCGCAGGAGCAGGCTGCCTCACGGGCTGTGAGAGGGTCAGTGCGACGATGCCGGATGCTGGACCCAGACGCTCCCGCAGAGCAAGCCCTCCATACGTGGAAGCGTCCCTCTAGAGGCAGGGGAGTGGTGTCCATGCCCTGGGGGCTGGGAGACGGTGTCTCGGCCCAGCTTCCTGTTGGCTGTGTGACTTCAGGCAAGTTACTGCACCTGTCTAAGCCTCGGGTACTTCATCTGTGAAATGGGAATGCTACCAGTTCCTGTCTCACTAAGGTTTTTTTCCCCCCTAAATAACAGCTTTACTGAGATACAGATCACATACCACACAATTCAACTATTTAGGGCAAACCGTTCCATGGTTTTAGTGTGTTCACAGAATTGTACCATCACCACCTCACTGACTGATTTTGAAGATAAAAGGAGACCCTGCAGGGGCAACATTTAGCCCAGTGCCTGCTACATAGTTTGTGCTCGATAAACACTGCGTATTGGTGTGCTTGACTGGTTCCTTATCCGTGGTGACAGATCTGGGCTGACAACCTCATGGGCCTATTGTAGGGGACACGCAGGCACCAGGGAGGGAGGAGAGGGCCCGACTGAGGGAGCTTCCAGTCTCTTCTACCTTGTGGATTGGCATGTCTGTAATGATAATTGCTAAGGTACAAGCGTGTGCAAGTCATGTAAAATTCCTTAATCTCCACATTACCTCTGTGAGCTAGGCTTTTAATCCTCATTTATTCCCATTCTTCAGAGGTGAAAAGTGAGGCTTACAGAGGCCCTGACTTCTCCAAAATCAAGATTTCATGATCTCTTTCATACAGGGCAGGTAAATAAGTCTGACTATTTGCCCCCCACTTTTTTGTTTTTTTGGACGCCATGTAAGTTTGGAAACCATGGCAGCTTCCCAGAAAAGATAAGACCAGGTAGAAACAAATCCAAAAAGAACAGAATTGGACTTTATGTGATGAACGGGGAGCAGCCGTCCCTCCGCTCTCTGCACTTTCTCCTTCCTCCCCTTCTGCTTGATTTTCTCACGTACGGTACAGGGCGAGGAGACACACTGAACAGTGATCAGAGACCCAGAGGGGCCTCCTTGATGAGAGAACGGCAGGTCCAGGAAGTGAGGGGGTGGCACTCCAGCTCACCGTGCGCTTGGACCCTTTGGTGTGCGTTCGCTTTGTGGGCTTTAAAATCCCAATGCTTGGGACTGCCCTGGTGGTCCAGCGGTTAAGACTCCACGCTCCCAGTGCAGGGGGCCTGGGTTCGATCCCTGGTCAGGGAACTAGATCCCGCATGCTGCAACTAAAGATCCTGCATGTGGCAATGAGGACCCCATGTGCCACAACTAAGACCCAGGGCAGCCAAATAAATAAATAAGTAGTTTTTAAAAATCCCAGTGCCCAAGGGAGTCCCTGCCACCCAGTTTTCCTCAGGTGGGTTTGAATCCGTTCCCACCTCACGGGATGCACTGATGTCCCTCTACATGTCCTCCCTGCCCCACCCCCATCCCGGCTGAAGCAGGGAGTGAGCCTCTCCTCCTGGTAGGGGAGTGGGCTCAGTGTTGTGTCAGCCTCCTTGTTAGAGTAGGGAAGGGGCACCCAGGCTGGGTCCCTGCGACCCCCTCCTGTTCCCTGAGATGTGCCTCTGCCCCACTAAACCTGGATGGGTTCCCTATAATTGGCCTGTGTTCTGGTTCTCCTGCTAAGTTCCTGTGCGGAGGCCTCCCTGCTTGTAAGGCTGCCTTCCTGTTTCCCGCCTCCAGTCCCCTTGGCCTGAACTCCAGGGCCAACAGTGGACCCACCTTCTGGTTGGGCATTGTCCTTTTTGTTTATGATTAAATCCCCGAGACCCAGCCTTATGCCTGGCACATAGTAGGAGCTGAATACATATTTATTAAACAGATAAATTGTAAACATTCAAGGGAAAGGATGTTACAGGAATGGGTGGTGATCAGTTAATTGTCTTCAAAGCCAGGATGATTTAAATAGCTTGTATTGTTTATTTTTACCAAAACCTAACCTGTTAGAGCAACATAAGACTGATTTCCTTAGATTTTAAAAGGTGCCAGAGGACTTAATTTAACATGCTGAAACTCTTGAGATTTCAGAGCAGTTACCTTGGCTGCTTTTGCTATATAATCCCAAATTCTGTTCACAATTGTGCCATTTGGATTTGATGTGTATTCCTGTCCACTTGGGGATAAACTGCTTTTTAAATAATTCTTTGATAAAATGACTCCAGCCATCTTTGCTGTTCAAAACCCAGATCCACCGAGATATTTATTTATAAGCACACTCTCTCATACAGTGTGAAGGGATCCAGATTCTCTTTGGAGGTACTTCAACTCTAAGAATTCACTTTTTGAAAATGAAATCTTGTGGTTGTTGCCTATGGGGAGACCAGCCACTTCACTAATAAAGCAAAGGGGAATAATAGTGGCATAAACTGCACATGAGGCCAACTTGAGAAGATGGTCGAGGGTAGGAGGTTTTCCTCTTGGCCCTCCCTTTGCTGCTACCTGTTCTTGGGCCATCACTGAGGAAAGCCTTGGGGCCCCGTTCCGGGAAATTGCCTTGCGTTCCAGAGCACCTCCACTTGCTGTGAAGGAGCCGTATCTACATGCTCTGGGTGTTCACACGTTGTTCACATAGCCTCTGTTATGGACTGAATTGTGTTCGCCCCAAATTCATACGTTGAAGCTCCAACCCCCAATGTGACTGTATTTTGAGAGAGGGCCTATATGGAGGTAATGAAGGCTAAATGAGGCCAGAAAGGTGGGCTGTAATCTGATAGAACTGGTGTCCTTATGAGAAGAGGAAGACACACCAGAGTTCTCTGTGTGTAAGCACAGAGGAAAGGCCATGCGAGGACCCAGTGGCGGCGGGTGTCTACAGGCCAGGAAGAGAGTCCTCACCAGAAAGCGAATCTGCTGGCACCTTGATCATGGACTTCTAGCCTCCGGAACTGTGAGAAATAAACGTCTACTGTTTAAGCCACTCAGTCTGTGGTATTTTGTTATGGCAGCTCAAGCAAACTAATACAGCCTCCTCCTGGGGTTTCTTTCTTTTCTCTCCCCAGGGACAGTGCATTAGTTAGTTTCCTAGGGCTACCGTGACAAATTACCATGCGCTTGCTGGCTTAAAGCAACAGAAATGTATTCTCTTCCAGTTTCAGGAACTAGAAGTCCGAAATCAAGGTGTTGGCAGGGTCACACTCCCTCGGGTGTTTCTGGTGGGGAATCCTCCTTGCTGCTTCCTGCTTCTTGTGGCTCCAGGGCTTCCTAGGCTGTGGCGGCATACCTCAAATCTCTGCTTCTTCTCTCTGAGTCTTTGCCTGCCGCTTGTCATTGGATTCAGAGCCCACCCAGATAACCCAGGATAGTCTCAGCTTGAAATCCATAACTTAATTACATCTGCAAAGACCCTTTTTCCAATAAAGGATGTGCTCACATGTTCTGGGGGTCAGGATTGAGACATGTGGTTTTCTTTTTTTAATTTAATTTTTATTTTGTATTGGAGTATAGTTGATTTAGAATGTTGTGTTAGTTTCAGGTGTACAGCAAAGTGGTTCAGTTATACATATACCTATATCCATTCTTTTTCAGATTCTTTTCCCACATAGGTTATTACAGAATATTGAGTAGCACTCCTGGTACTATACAGTAGATCCTCGTTGATTATCTATTTTATATACAACAGTGTGTATATGTTAATCCCAAACTCCTAATTTATCTCTCCCCCTACCTTTCCCCTTTGGGAACTGTAAGTTTGTTTTCGAAGTCTGTGAGTCTGTTTCTGTTTTGTAAATAAGTTCATTTGTATCTTCTTTTTTAGCTTCCACATATAAGTGATATCATGTGATATTTGTCTTTCTCTGTCTGACTTACATCACTTAGTATAATAATCTCTAGGTCCACCCATGTGGCTGCAAATGGCATTATTTCGTTCTTTTTTATGGCTGAGTAATATTCCATTGTATATATGTACCATATCTTCTTTATCCATTCCTCTGTCGATGGACATTTAGGTTGCTTCCATGACCTGGCTATTGTAAATAGTGCTGCAATGAACATTGGCGTGTGTGTATTTTTTCAAATTATGGTTTTCTCTGGGTATATGCCCAGGAGTAGGATTGCTGGATCATATGGTAGTTGTATTTTCAGTTTATTAAGGAACTTCCATACTGTTCTCCATAATGGTTGTACCAATTTACATTCCCACCAACAAGGTAGGAAATTTCCCTTTCTCCACACCCTCTCCAGCATTTAATGTTTGTAGACTTCTTTTTTTTGGTTAATTTTTTAAAAAATAAATACACTTTCCTTGTTGGTTTTACTTATTTTTTAAAATTAATTAATTAATTTATTTATTTTTGCCTGTGTTGTGTCTTCATTGCTGTGCGTGGGCTTTCTCTAGTTGCGGTGAGCAGGGGCTACTTTTTGTTGCGCTGCGCGGGCTTCTCCTTGAGGTAAGCTTACACTCTATTCTGTCTGCTTTTTGAGTCTGGAGAAGTAACACAAACAACAGTTAAAGACACGGATGCTGGAGCAGTCTGTCTGGGTCTGAATCCTTGTTCTGCCAATTACTGTCTATGTGACATTGAGCAAGTAACTTCACCCTCTGGTCTCAGTTTCCCCATTAGTAACATGGGAGTGACCGTTATAGTACCTACTTTATGGGGTGACTGTGTGGATTTAATGAGTTATTATCTGTAAAGATTTTAGGACAGTGCCTGGTACATGGTGAGTGCTGTATGAGTGTTAAATTAAAATGAAAACAAAACCCATCAAGATTCCTAGAGTTTCAAGACAGGGATAAGACATACCTTAGGGAACTCATGTTAAATGTTAAAGCTCCCAATGCAGTGCTTGGTTCAGCATAGTGGTTCACCAACAAATGGGGACTATTATTTTTATTATATGTGGGGAGTTGAAGGTTGCCTTGATCTCTCCTCTGGCCCTTCTTTGGCAAAAACATTGCAGCTCAGGGCTCCAGGAAAGGAAGCCCTCAAATTTCTCACCCCAGTTTGCGCGGGGAGGCAGAGTTGTCTTGGGTGATATTAAAGGAGGCAACTTTGCCTCACTCACACTTCCTGTTAAAGGAGGGTAGTGTGCTGGCATGGGACTGCAGAGCACCTCACGGGGGACACCTGTCTCTCCAAAGACCCTCATCTCCTTGTAGCACCAGGGCTAGCTCTCTTCAGCCAGATTTTCTTTAACTTCTTCCTCCAAAATGCACCCAGGATTTTGCAGAGTGTGAGTAAAGTAATTTACAGGGCACTGTGCGCGAGACCATCCCCAGGTCACGTGCGCCTTGACACCTCACTGTGTGTCCCTGAGATTCTGGGATCTGGAACGGAGCCCATGCATCTTGCGTGGCCTCAGGGGAGTAGAGATACACCCAGTTATCTTCTCAGCTATGCACTGATTGCTCTTCCATCACTGGACTCTAAGCTTTGTAAGGGCTGGGCTCGGGTGGGGTGTTTGGTGAATGAATGTTTCCAGAACTGACTTGTGTGTGGGAAATTCCAGTGTGAAGGAGCAGGGCCAGCTTCGTGGGTGGGTGACCTTGTAGTTGCCCAGTTTAGAAAGGCCCTGAGGTTGGCTTAATTCTCCGCTGTCCCTGTCTTGAAATTCGTAATCGTTTTGAATAAGGGCCCCCATGAATTGTGTGAATCCCTGTGAAGGAGGCTTGTTTACTTCAGAGTTCTCCAACCACAAGCCCTCAGGAGCTCCAAAAGCCTGGTTTGTCCTTTGGATGGTGAATATCTAAAAAGATGTACAGAAGTTGAACATTTTTACTTGGTCGCTGTTTTCTTCATTGTGTATGCTCTTGGCCTCATGATTAGAAAGCTTCCCCCTGCCTTCCCAAGACGATGTGTCTGCTGGTCTTTCTCATCAATTACTGGGTTTAGTTTCATTTATCCACCAACCAGAGATTGCAGGTAAGCACTGCCTTTTGCCAGTCAGACAGTTATTATTTTGCTCAAGAAGGGTAATAGTGGACTTCCCTGGTGGCGCAGTGGTTAAGAATCCGCCTGCCAATGCAGGGGACACGGGTTCGAGCCCTGGTCTGGGAAGATCCCACATGCCGTGGAGAAACTAAACCCGTGTGCCACAACTACTGAGCCTGCGCTCTAGAGCCCGCGAGCCACAACTACTGAGCCTGTGTGCTGCAACTACTGAAGCCCGTGCACCTAGAGCCCGTGCTCCGCAATAAAAGAAGCCACTGCAATAAGAAGCCTGCGCACTGCAACGAAGAGTAGCCCCCACTCACCGCAACTAGAGAAAGCCCGTGTGCAGCAAAGAAGACCCAACGCAGCCAAAAGTAAATAAATTAAATAAATAAATAAATAGAAAGAAAGGTAATAGAGCAGGCGGCTTGCCCAGGTAGAAATAAGTGCACAGTCTGGCCTGCTGAGTGCCGGGGCTAGTGGAAGGATGGGCTGGATTGGATCATTCAAAGCAGGGACTCACCTAGAAGGTCGAGTCCCGGGATCCAGAAGGGACTAGTCCTTCCTGGCACTGCCCTCTGGGACACAGAGAGACTTGTTGAATTAGGGGATGGTGTTTGGAGGCAGAGGGGCCTGTTTTGAATACAACATCTCCAGGATGTACACTTTCTAGGAATGTGAGCCTCAAAGAGTAAGTAAGAGGCAAGGTCTCTATCGTCACAGAGCTGGGAGCCCAGGGGATGGAGCAGATGGAGGGAAACCACATAAAAGCACAGATAGGTAATTACCAGCACTGCTGTGTGTTATGATGGGACACTGCAGGGAGTTATGAGTGTTTAACAGGGAGAGAGGATCAGGGGGCAAAGAGGCGTCCAGGAGGAATTGCTGTTTGAAGAAGGAGTTTATCAGGCCAGGGGATGGGAATGGGGCAGGGGAGGGAAGAGCACGTGCAAAGCCCCTGAGGTGGGAGGAAGCACGGGGCGCTGGAGAAATTGACAACAACCGTGTGGAATGGAGGAAATCAGGGGTGAGAAGTGATCAGTGAGACTGGACAGGTAGGTGAGGGTGCAAAGCAGAGATTAAGATTTTGGTCTCAGTCCTTAGAACAAGAAGTCATCGAAGCCATTAAGAGAATTTAACTGCATGTTGTTAAAAACCGGTCATTCTGACTTATGGAAGCAGGCTGGATGGGACAGAGCGGGGAAGGGGCCCAGTTAGGAGGCTGTGCTTCTGGCTCAGGCAAGAGCTAAGGGAAGCCTGGACTTGTTGCTGCATCAGTGAAAACAATCTGAGGGATATTTAAGAAGGAAAAGAATGGGCCTTGGTGATGCCTTGTTATGCGGGGACCTGTGAAGACTAGTAACGCTCCTCACCTCTGGGGAAGTAAGGATGGAGCCAGACGACGTGGGGACCGTGTCTGCGTACAGCAGGCACTCAGTGAACATTTGTTTCCTTCCTCCTCCTTGAACCTGGGTTTCTGAGGCTCTGTCAGCCCTGGATCCCCCCAACCCCTGGCCCAGCCTCAGGGATGTCTGCCTACAGCCTCAGCTTCTCGGAGAGTTCAAGAGCCTCAGCTCCCACCTTCTAGACCCCATCCCCGGGCTGCTGTTGCCTACCTCGTGATGGGACCCAGTGGGCAGCCGCCCTCCATACGGAGATTACTGCCACCCTTGAGTCTTTGCCGGGGAGGCACACCTCTGCCACCACGTACTTGCTGTCCAGACCCACAGGCCACAGGTGAGGAGAGGCTGTGTGCAGGCAGGGGAATCCTGTGCTGCGGTGGAGCTGAGCTCCTGAGGGGGCCCCGGGGTACCTAAACCATGGAGTGAGCACTGCCTGCCCGCTGAGAGCAGCAGAGCAGAGGGGCGGAAGTCATGCCAGCCAGCGTCTTTCCCCAGGTGATGGCTGGGAGGGAGGGAGGGAGTTGCAAAAGGGGCCACGGGGGAGGGGGAGCTCAGTCACGGGCCACGCTCACGTGTATGCACACCTGTGTGCGTGCACCTGTGTGCCTGTGGAGGTGTGCAGGTACCTGCTTAGGAGCACACGCGTGAATGTGTTCCGTCTCTGTGCTTGCACGCTGGGGCTCAGGTCTGCAGGTACACGGCTGTGCATGCATGGCTCTCTGTGTATGCACATCCTTGCTTGGGCTACATGTGGGATGTAGATTCCTGTGTGGGTGCAGGGGCTGTGCACACGATGGACTGGGGTGCCTCTGTGTGTGTGTGTGTCCCTGCAGGACGGAGCCCTCCTGGGCCTGAGCAGCCCTGCCCCCCAGTCACACATGCCCCCAGCTGCCAGCAGGGGGCCCCTGAGCACCACGCGCTGGGCTCTGGGGAAGGGCCCCCCTGCCCCGCAGAGTTTGTCGGGCCTTCTCCTTCCTGAATCACTGTGGTGAGGACTGCAAGGGCCCTCCTCCCTGCTCTGGTCCCTCCAGGCTTTAGCCCTAGCTTCTACCCTCAGCCCACACAGAAGCAGAGGCCAAAGGAGACTTTGGGCCCAGGAAGATGATTCTGACCCGTGGCAGGGGCTTACCTTTCTGTAGGGTTGCTGAATACCTGCCACACTCCTGGTTCTGTGTTGGGCTCTTGCTGAGAGATGCTGGCCCTGGACCTAGGCAGACAGCAGGCTCATAGGCAAGCCCCCTGGCCTGGGCAGAGGCTGGGGAGGGGTGTGGTCTGAGGACAAGGGCTGCTCCCTCTAGGCCACAGAAGGGGCAGAAAACAATGCCCAGAGATGGCTGCTAACCCCTTCTTGAAGTGGCATTGAAGCCGAGCAAGGCAGACAGATGTTGGTTCCCTTTCTTGGAAGTGGGCCGTAGCATCAACTGTATCTCATGAAGGCAGCAACCGCGTGCACAGAGAGCCAGTCCTGAGTGTGTGGCCTCAGGACAATCAGGAAGCCTCGAGAAAGAGCTAGGGACCCAGTTGGACTTGACATGTGCCAGTGAGAGCCACCAGAATGCCAGGGTCTCTGCTGGAATCGACTCTGGCCTGGCTTACCTTCCACGTGCTGCTTCTGCAGGATAGGGCCCCGGTGTGCTTGTCTCTGGACCCACTGTGCCCAGTACAGGGCTGGGCCGGGGCTGGCACTTGCTGGGGACTCCCTGAGCAGGAGTGGTGGAGAGGGAATGGACACTGCCTGGGTGGCGCAGTACGGATGGTGAAGGTGATGTGGAAAGAGATAGGTAGAGCTTAAAGCTCAGTCTGGACCTGATGAGCTCTGGTCGTGTTGGCTAGAACCTGGGGGAAGGAGGCTTCCTGAGAAGAAGAGCTCAGGTCAGACCCTTGCAGACTATCTGCGTTTCACATTGTTTCCTGCCAGGCCCTGGATGTACCTTAGGGCAGTCAGTGGTTGGGGGAAGGGAGTGGAGAGTGACAGTGACAGGACTCTGGACCTCTGGCTTCAGTTCAATTGAAGCAGCTCAGCTTTTTATCCTGAGGACAACTTGGAGTTCATTTTTAATCAAGGGAGTATTTATTGAGTGCCTACTGTATGCAACTCACTGCTCTAGATTCTAGAGATATTTGGAGAACAAGACATTCGCCCTCCCTGCTCTCTTGACCATTATATTCTATTAGGGAAGACAAGTAAACAAATAGACAAGTCAATTTGGGGTTATAAGTGCTGTCAATAAAATACGGTGTTCAATAGTTGGGCTTGGGGGAAGGATGGGTGGAGCTACCTGAGATCCTGTGGTGAAGGATGGCCTCTCCAAGGAGGTGATATGTGAGCTGAGGCCTGAATGATGACAGTGGGACAAACATTCTGGATAAGATTTTGTTTGAAGGAGCAGCTCTGTGGAAATATTTGAAAATCCCTCAGTCAGTCTTTTATTTGTATTCATTTATTTAAATTTCAAAGGTAATACATATTCATTGTAACAATTTCAAACCTTATTGATGTATATAAAGTCAAATGTAGAAGCAGCTTCTTTCCTCTTCATCTACCCTCCCCCACCCCCAATTCCACTTTCTGGAGAGAATCCCTTTATCGGTTAGGTGGATAACCTCCCAGATTTTTCTCTGTGCAACTGCAAATATATATGTTAATTTCCAACTTCATCTCTGCTTGCCTGTCTCATAGGACAGCGGTCCCCAACCTTTTTGGTACCAGGGACAGGTTTTGTGGAAGACAGTTTTTCCACGGACGGGGTTGCGGGGCATGGTTCAGGCGGTAACGCGAGCGATGGTTCAGGCGGTAATGTGAGCGATGGGGAGAGCTTTGCTGTCTCACCTGGCGCTCACCTCCTGCCCCGTGGCCCGGTTACTAACAGGCTGCGGACCGGTACTGGTCCACAGCCCAGGGGTTGGGGACCCCTGTCATAGGACATGCGAGCTTAACAAGGCCAAAATGGACTTGAACTTTCTCCACTAAACTTCTTTCTCCTCTTTGTAAATAACACCACCATCCCACCCAGCTGTTCAGGCCCCGAGGCGGGGAGACATCCTTGATTCCCGCTTCCCTGTAGGACCCCAGCTCCAGTCTGCTAGCAAATCCTATAGGCTCTACCTCCAAAACATGCCCCTGTCTGGACACTTGTCACACTCTCCACTGTCAGCAACCTGGTCTAAGCCACCAGTACACCTCGCTAGGACCTCCTAACTGCTCTTCATCCTCCCATTGTCATTTCCTACAATTTGTTCTTCACCCAGCAGCCAGAGAGATCTTTTAAAACTGGTAAACCTGGTCATGTCACTCCTTGTTTATACCCCAGTGGCTTCCCAGACTCTTCATCTGAGGCTGAGGTTCAAGGACTAAATGATATCGGGCTGTGGTCCTCCTCTCCAATCTCACTGTGTCCCTTTCATCTCCTTATTCATTACCCTTCATCTCCCTCCTGTTGTGCGTCTCAGGGCTTGCATTTGCTGGGCTAGTTCTTTGTCATCATTCTGATCTTAGTGTCAGCCTCCAGGGAGGCATCTCCTATGGCTCCATGTACAATAGTTTCCCTTCTGCTCTGACCCTCTCTACACCCCCAAACACACTCTATCCCATCACCTTGTTTTATATCCTTTATGGTACTCACGTTATTGGAAGGCGTCGTGCTTGTTTGTTTCCTTGTTTATCGTGTCTCCTCTGCCCCTGACTGAATGCAGGCTCTATCAGGGCAGAGATCGTGACTCATGTTCTTGTTCACATCTCCACTGATAGATAAATAAAATTGTTTCCAGATTGTTGCTAATGAGCAAGGCTCTAGTGAACATTCTTGTACATTCATCTTTATGTAACTGTGGGAGGGATTCTGTGGGACACATTTTTAGAAGTGGGATTTCTAGGTCCAAGATGATGTATTTTAAAATTTGATAGGTATGTCAAATCACTGCCCAAACTACTGTACCAATTTACACTCCCACCGACTTTATCAAAGAATGCCTTCTTCCGAGCCCTTGTCAACACTGGATCACAGAAATCTTGTTCTTTTTGGCCTATGTTATGAGCAAAAATCGAGTGTTTTGTTTTGTTTCGGTTTGTTTTTCCCTGATTAGGTGAGCTTGAATATCTTTTCACATGCTTTTTTGTCATTTCCACTTTTCTTTTGGGTGATAAACACAGTGCTGGCCCCTCTCCCTAATATAGTTCTGCTTGTAATAGACAACAGGTAGATGATTACCACTGTTGGCCACATACCATTTGGCTATTTACTATTACTTTTTCTGGCTGTTTATCTCTATCTTATTGATTAGTAATGCTCTTTATGTTTTGTGGAGTTAACTTTGTTAAGTGTGTTGCAAATATTCTCTCTTTGTCTTTCCTTTATCTTTCAAGATTGTTTAAGCTATTAACATCTTTTTAAAAAAACAGAGGAGGATCCTTAACTTTTTCTGTTACTGTGAAAATAGCATGTATACCTGTAATCATTTAAAAACAATCTATAGAAAGACATTAAATGAAAGGTGATTCTCCCTCCCATAACATTGAGTTAACCTTGCATATTTTCGCATAAATTTTTCACGTTTACATACACATTCACTTATTCATCAGTAGTTCCCTCTTCTAGCAAATATTTACAAGTCACTTATTCTTCCAATATTTATTGAGTATTTACTATATTTCTGGCATTGTACTAGGTATATTAAAAAGAGGATATATACATATTATCTTTTATTAAAAATGTTTTTGGAAGATGTGCTTTCCTTTATTCATTTTTTACATTGCAGATGCTCCTGTAACAGCACCTATATCTACCTCATTTTCTTTTTTTAACATCTTCATTGGAGTATAATTTCTTTACAATGTTCTGTTAGTTTCTGCTATATAACAAAGTGAATCAGCTATATGTAGACATATATCCCCATATCCCCTCCCTCTTGCATCTCCCTCCCACCCTCCCTATTGCACCCCTCTAGGTGGTCACAAAGCACCGAGCTGATCTCCCTGTGCTATGCGGCTGTTTCCCAGTAGCTATCTATTTTACGTTTGGTAGTGTATATATGTCAGTGCCACTCTCTCACGTTGTCCCAGCTTACCTCATTGTTTTTTAATGTTTGCTCACTATTCTATTTTATGCCTATACCAGAATATATTTAATCTGGTCCTTATTGATAGACATTTACATTGGTTCCTGTGTGTTTGCAATTACAAACAATGTTGTAGTGAATATCTCTGTAGCTATATCTTTGCAGCCATGTGCAAATATATCTGTAGGACAGACTCCTGAAATAGAATTGCATTTTAAGTTGATAGACATTGCCAAATTGTCCTCCAAAACTGTGTTCCAATTCACACTCCGTGAAATGTGTGAGAGGGCCCATTTCTCTACTTTATTTGCAACCCCGGATATTATGTCTTTAGCATTTTTGCAAACATCTAGTGCTGAGAGTGGTGTTTCATTGTTTTATTTTGCACTTCCCTAATTAGGAGTAAAGCCGAGAATCTTTTCATATATTCCTTGGTCACCTGTATTTCTTCTATGAATTGTCTGTCCCTATTCTTTCCTCATTTTTTATGTTGTCTCTTTAAGCTGATTTCTAAATTGCAAATATTTTCAACCAGGCCGTCTTTAGTCTTTTAATATTGGTTATGGTATAACCCCACCTTTTTTTTTTTTTTTGCGGTACGCGGGCCTCTCACTGCTGGGGCCTCTCCCGTTGCGGGAGCACAGGCTCCGGACGCGCAGGCTCAGTGGCCATGGCTCACGGGCCCAGCCGCTCCGCGGCATGTGGGATCTTCCCGGACCGGGACACGAACCCGTGTCCCCTGAATCGGCAGGCGGACTCTCAACCACTGCGCCACCAGGGAAGCCCTAACCCCACCTTTTTGATGGAGGAGAACACTGCAATTCCTGTGGAGACCAAATTTCTCTGATGTTTTCCTGCAGCAGTATCAATCTATATTTAGGTAGTTTTTCCCCTTTTCAGCCAGGATTCTCAGGTGATCCCACCCTGGGGGACCACAGTTGAATCCTGACCTAGAGGTGAGGAAGAATCTTTCACTGGCCTTGCGTTGCTGTTTCTCCTGTATTGCTGGGGTACTTCATCACCGATCTGCATGTTTTCCTGCAAACAAAAGCACTTTTGTTGGTTCGTTTAAACTTTTAGGACTTCGTCTTACTTAAAAAGCTCTATTGCCCAAAACATGGCCTGGCCCCTCAGCCTTGTTTAGATGGTCATTTCTAAAACTACTGCAGGGCATCCTAGGGATTCGGTGGAAATGACTCAGGAGCTGTCAGTGGGTGTGGACTGCGTGGGCGGAGTAGAGGCTCCTGTCCCTCTTCAACCTGAAGTACTTCTGCATGAGGTTCCCTCTGATGAAAGCAGTGGTTTCTGTGTTTAAGCAACCTTGGAAGCGGCTCCTGTACAGGGAGGTTTTTATTTCCTAAAAGCCGTGAAACTCCAGGGGCTTCACAGAGCGCATCCTTTTTATATTCTAATCGCTCCCTCCCCTCTTTCTATGAGGCCGTCTTGAAGTTCTGCAGTAGCACGCTGGCTGCGTGCTCATGGGCGCGTACAGGGCAGATTTTGGTTCATAGGCCATAGTGGAGTTATTCTTTCTTGGTGAAGGTACTGAGTGGTAAGATACATTTGTCTCTCTTATTTTTAGATAACATCAGTCCGTGTCTGCTCGAATAGATGAATGTTCCCATTTCAACCCAGAAGTTCATCTGGGGCAAGGGAATAGCAAGACAGGAAGTGAGTGGAGGGTCATTTCTCAATCAATTTATCAGGACTGAGAGTTACCTGCAGAAGTTAGGATGCTTTGGACTGTAGTGCCGGGAATTCCTATCTCTTTTAAAATAGGAAGCAGGGCTTCCCTGGTGGCACAGTGGTTGAGAGTCCGCCTGCCGATGCAGGGGACACGGGTTTGTGCCCCGGTCCGGGAAGATCCCACATGCCGCGGAGCGGCTGGGCCCGTGAGCCATGGCCGCTGAGCCTGCGCGTCCGGAGCCTGTGCTCCGCACCGGGAGAGGCCACAACAGTGAGTGGCCCACGTACTGCAAAAAAAAAAAAAAGGAAGTCCAAGGTAGGGCTACTTCGGGGTTGGTTAAGTCAGCAGCTTAACAAGGGTCAAGATTGTTGCATCTTGCCCAATACGGCTACTGGGGTTCAGGGGTCATGTGCAGATCCAACATTGAACAATGTTTTTACTACTGGCGAACTCATCAAATCTCTTTTCAAGAGTGAGGAAACCTTTTCCCGAAGGCCCCTGCCTGACTCATGTCAGTTTGTCAGAACTGAAGCACAAGCCTGCTCCTGGACCAGTCGCTGTCAAGGTAAGTTCAATCAATTACTACCTGTTCACTAATTGACTGAACCTGAGCTGGGGAGAGGGTCGCCTTCTCTTGAGTGGTGGTTACCTGGTCAAAATCAGGGAGGGTATCATTAAGAAGGAGGGAGGAATGAGGAGGCAATCAAGAGTGGTTGCTATGATACTGCCTTTATTTTAATCAGTTAATTAATTAATTAATTCAATTTTTCCAAAACATTAGCACTATTATTGTTAGAACAATCTGATCCACTCTTTTGAGGTTTTCTTCAGTTCACTTCAACTGATTATTCAAATACATAAGAAAGACAGTACATATGTGCATGTCTTAAATCTGGTTCCACTTCTGGAAGGGGCAATTGGTCGGGAGGCAAAGAGAACGTTTTTGCTGTGAACACAACTGGGCATTTAAGAGACTGAATGGTTGGTGTCAAGAAATAAAGTCAAAAAAAAAAAAGAAAAAGGAAATAAAGTTGGAAATTTATTGGAGGCAGAGAATTACATGTATGGTTCCTTTATAATGCCCTCACTCTCTCTTCTTTGAATATTTATCGAACACACACTATCCAATTTCAGAATTTTATCTGTTTGAGTTTGCATTAGTCTAGTTTGGCAACAAAGCGGCCATTTATTAAGAAGAATTGCAATGAATTAGTTAATTATTATTATTTTTTCTATTGGTTGAAAGGGGTTTGGACATGAGGATGGTGGCTAAATAGTGCTCAGCTGGTTCCGGATATTTTCTCTCTGTGAAACAAAGCCCCGGCTTTCGTTTTTTCAGTGAGAATGTGCAGGTTCCACATGTTGGTTAAAGAGAACAATGGGGCTGTGCAACTTGGGTTGCGCTCAAGGGGTATTACGGGCGTCTGTGAAAGTTGGTTCTGTTATAGGTTAAGGTTGCAATGTATAGATTCCCATCGACAGAAATGAGGTTGTATGTGTTCTGACTGGAGCGGCTGCTGGGCTCGGAAGACACTGGAAATCTAGTTAAGTCACACAAAGTGAGTGTCTTTCGGAGCATGTGAGGGTAACGAGAAGCACCGTGCACTCGGTCAAGAGGTGTGTGGTACCCAGGCAATGCCACAGGCAGCAGAGAACATGAATTATGCCATAGGTGCCTCCAAGCTATTTGAGCTAAAATGGACCCTCCAGGTCTGGAACCCAGTCCAAATTTCCTCCTGCTGTTATGCTGGGCAACGCAGGAAAGGGAGGAGAAGCCTCACCCCTTGCGATGCTTTTAGGTACTCTCAAACATCAGAACTGATTCTCCAAAGTAATGTGTCTTCATGCATTCAGACATCTGAACAGCGCAACAAAGTCGAGTGTTGAGCTTTCATAGCAAGTTATCTTGAAATTAAACACCGTTCTCAGCTTTGGCAAATATATGTTTCACGACCTCAGGGAGAAACCTGGGGGGGTCCTGTCCTCTTGGGGGTGGTGGTGCTGGAGGTGCATCATGATCACGGTGGTCTCAGCAGGGGGATGAGTATCAAACAAAGGATGATGATGATGATGATGAGAGAGAGAATGTGCCTGTTTCTGAGAGAAGCTCTGGTAACAGGTTTCTGGGTAGATGAAAGTTGTATTGTCTTCCATCAGAGATGACTTGAAAATAAAGTGCTTTAAAGCTAAAGCACTGCAGATGTCTGCAGGAAACTCAGCACCACACCGAACACTGTAGTTAGATAGCTGTGCAAAAAAGTACATGAAGGAAGGGACTAATGTGCAATACTTCTATTTAAGATAGAAGGAGGAAATAGAAATTGTGATAGCATGCTATTTCAAGTAATAATAGAAAGTACTTGATGTTTACACGGTGAATGGATCAATACTAATTCTGTAGTCAGGGCACATACAGTAGTTTGGATTATACAAGTGATAGATGCACTCAGTATAGCTGAAATTTCCACCCTGCAACATTCATTTCTTGCTGCGTGTTAGATGGAATTTTCCACCCAACTATCTGGAAGGATTTGCATAAGAATGGTGATAGAGCAGTATTCTTTAATGATGTGCTTTTCTTTGTTAAACTTCAAAAATGTCTATGGTGCATGATGAGGTTTGGGTGAATTGCCAAGCTAATGCTTTTCTATTTTCTTTAAAGAGCTTATCTTCAGTGTGTTGTGCGAGTTACTTTACATTGTGGTTATAAAGGCAGTGGCAGCAAAGCTGAATTTGAAGCAATCCCCAATAAATGCCTCCTTCTCCTCTAGGGCTTGGTCTTGCTAAGAAGGGAATTTGGGGAAGGCTGCCTCTAGTTCCACTGCAGTGAGTCCCTTGGATTTGTTTTATGTTCTCATACCTGGTTTTGCTCACCAAGAAGTGAAGAGGTCATTCTCCTGCTCAAACAATGACCTCCTGTTAGCCTAAATCAGCACTGTCCTTGTCAAACGGGCTTGAGATCAGCCCAACTGGAGCTCTCACGGAGGATGAGTTGAATTATTCAGATCAGAGCCTGGGAGCAACTGCAGTTTGGAGAGTGACCTTTCTGTCCTCCCCACCAGAACCTAATGTTTACAATGTGAGGAGGAAAAGGGACTGGAATCTTGGGAATTCCAGGAATGCATCCTCCAGGCAAAAGAAGCTTTCCTTCCTGGGTTGTGCCCTCGGAGACTCTCCAGAATCTGCTCCACAGCAAGGATTTGAAAGTACAAAGGTGGAAAAACAAAAGCCCCAAAGCTGGAGCCCGCAAGGGTAATCCAGTAGAGGACTTCACATTAACCTCAGTTTCAATGAGACAAAGAATTTGAAAGCCAAGAATGGAAGGAAATTTAAGGTCACCTAATCCTACCCTTTGTCTAAAGCATGAGTCTCTTTCCCAACATAGCTTTGCAGCTCATTGGTCATCAGTTGCTGCTTGAATACCTCTGAGGACAAAGAACTCAGTTCCTCTAAACAGCAAGGACGGTGAAACCGAGAAGGACCCCGTGGGGCTTCTGGTCACGGAAGCCTTTTTGTTCCCCGTTTCCTGTAGGCAAGACTCCAGTCTGCATGACCCTTGCTGAGTTCCAAAGGGCAGATTCGAACAGTTGCTAATCAAGAAGGGAACAGGCAAGAAACCACCTGAGGCCAGATTAAAGGGACCAGAGAAGCTCATCAAGATTAGAAGACCAACCACCTGAGACCGGATCAAGGAAGTGCAAGCCCTGCACACACCGGAATCTCATCAACAACTCCATCCTTGAACTATTACACTCTCCGTTGAATCCTCCCGGGTTGGGGCACAGAGTTTTCAAGGGCAGGAGCCCACTGTGTCCCCCTTTGCCTGGCAAAGCAAAAAATCTCTTCTTTTCTACTTCACCTAAAACTCTGTCTCTGAGATTTGATTCTGCACTGGTTCAGAGAGGCCGAGATTTTGGCACCAACAGCAGTGACATTATAGGGAGGACTTACTATGTGTCAGGCTTGTGATACACCCTGAAGAGTCATGATCTTATTTAATGCTCACAACACCCTTATGAGAACTAATCGCGTCACCTCTTTACAGATGGGGGAACTGAGGCTTTGTGTGTTGCAGAGGAAGGATTTAAGAGCGTGTGTTCTTAACCCCTGCACCCCTCGGTCCAGGCTGTCCCATCAGCAGCAGCCCCCATTGTTATTTTCCGTCCCTTGGGGACACTTGGAATCCACCTTGCCAATCCTGCACACACTAGCCCTTCCAGCATTTGAGGCAGCCTTCCTGTCCCTCAACCTGCCTCCCAGCTTTCCTTTTTTTCTATTCCATGCCAAACACTGCCCTTTGTCTCAGTTTGGCGAGTTCCTCTGGACCCATTCCTGCTTACCAATGCTCTTCTCAAAACATGTGTCATTTCCCTTTGGAACATTTTGAAGAGACCTTATCATTGTTGCCTTCTTCTATTAGGAGACAGTGGGCTTTGTTGGCGACAGGGATCCACGAAGGCATCTATTCTGGGTGCAGAGGGAGGCTTTCCAAAGAGCACAAGGTGAACTTTTTCCATAGCTCTTTTCAGGGAGAAGGCATTTAAAAAATCCAGAGTATTAAAATAAGCCAGGGCTGAGCTTCGACGTCATTGCTGGTGGGAAAGGCAATGTCAGAGTGAAGGACTTGGGGCCTTCGTGCAGGGCGCTCGCAGTGGTCCTCCCGGGTCCTGGGTGAGGCAGCTGCCCTTGGGGCTAACTCAGCCTCTGACCTGGACTCTCCGCAGCTCACTGGCAGGTCCCCATGACCCTCGGCATTAGCCTCCCGGCTTCTGAAAGGTGATCGTGTTGTTGACACTGGAGTTGAATTTCTCATGGAGTGAGTTCTGACTCTGAATCAGGCAATCTCCGGCTTGCTGTGTGCCCTGGGGCAAATCCCTCTTCCTCTTTGGGCTTTAGTAAAGTAGAGATCAGTGTCTTCTTAACAGTGTTAAATTAATTAAGCAAGGAGAACATGAGACTGAGGCAGCTCGGATACCACGGTGCCTACATCAGCAAACCAAAATCTAAGCCTGTAAATGCCTCAGAGCCACGAAATCAAAACACCGAGGACAACCAATCACAAAGGCCAGCCAGGCCCTAAGCTCCAGCCAATCAATAATTTCCTTACTTTGCTTCCGTGTCTTCTCTAGGAAAGTCTCTCCCCAGTTCCCATTGGTGGGGTTTGGTGCTGCCTGATTGGGATCAATTTTTACTGAAGTAAACTCTTAAAATTTTCAGTATGCTGCAATTTATGTGGTTTTTTTTTTTTTTTTTTTTTTTTTTGCGGTAGGCGGGCCTCTCACCGCCGAGGCCTCTCCCGTTGCGGCTCCGCGGCACGTGGGATCCTCCCGGACCAGGGCACGAACCGGCGCCCCCTGCGTCGGCAGGCGGACCCCCCCAACCACTGCGCCACCAGGGAAGCCCTGCAGTTTATCTTTTAACAGTGCTGGTGTCAGAAGAGGAACCGAAGGAGGCCCCCGAGAGCCCCCAGGAGCAACAAGCAACCAGGTGCGGGTACTATTATAGCCCCTCCAGGTGGCTGCCTTCCTGTGTCTTCAGGAGGTGGTGGGTGAGTCCCTCTCCGGTCCTGGATCCCAGGTCCACAGCTTTCAGACTTCATTTGAGCATTTCTTTTTCCAGACTGGGTCTGGAACCTGGCCGGTGTTGGACTGGGTCCAATGTAGAAATTGGTCCGAGTCCGTGGTGCGAGTCCGGGGTCTGACTTATGCTGGACTGGGGCCAGCGTGAGGCCTCAGGTGAATAAAAGTTTATTTTGAGGTTGAACAAGTAGGTTAACCTTACCAGAGATCATCTTGAATTACGGTGGCCGCAGTGGAGAACTTTTAACCTAGATAAGCTTATCCATTTAGGAGGTGCCCTAGAGAAAAAGGGGTCTCAGCCAGGTACTCACTATAAACTGCAGACTGAAAATTATTTTTCCTTCTTTATGGTTTCTGGTGACCAGGATACGACCTGCTGGGATACCCCACTCACTCTGGAGCCTCTAGACAGCATCCCGGGAAAACAGCAAAGGGTGAGAATTCTTACTAAAGTTGGCTCTCCTAGATCTCTATCTGTGGTGCCTGGTCAAGAGAGGAAGGTAAAATGTCATGTTGTTCCTTCCTTTCTAAATTCTGATTGGCAGGAAAAGAACACTGGGTATTGATCCAGTGTTTCTCTCCCAGGGATGGATACAGCCTCTTGTTTGTCTCATGTCGCGTCCTAATAACGTGGTTGGCAACCATCAGGTTGGGGGCCCCCAAAATAAGGCTGGACAGAAATGTGGGCTGCACCCTATTTGCAGCAGGGTTCCTACTGACTATAGCCAGCTCTTAGGGCAAGTGTCTCTTTCTTTGGGTTATCTTTGAGACTGGCTCTGGATCTCGAGAGGGTAAGATCTTTTGCATACTCTTAGGTGTCTATGGAGTTATTCAGTACTGGCAGGAATATTTATTGTGTGTCCAGGCTGAAACCTGATATTTGAAATGATTTTTAAAGTATCTCTATGGTCAGAAGTTGGCCAAATTGGGGGCTGATATTCAGAGCCAGATAGGAAAAAAAATTTTTTTAAGCCTTCTCCCCTAAGCTAAAATGAAACTATGTACCCAGAGGGAAAGAAAAACATTGGGAAGCCATTGTGGAAAGATTTACTAAAACATTCTAAAGCAACACAGCTCTGAATCTAGAACATGGGAATCTTTGGATTTACATCTTAGCTGGAGATCTTCTCCTTAATATAAAAGTGAGTTGAGGATACTGTAGTTGGATGGCTGGGTCAGCAGCTGGATAGCATTCAGGTGGCAACTCAATTATTTGAGGAATTAAAAACAACTGTGCTTGACTTACAACTCAAGTCTTTGTAAGAACAGAGGAAGGCTCTAGAAACAGTTCAAAGCCCACTATCCTTTTCCCCAATCCCCAGACCTCCCCTATTCAAACTAAAGAGACATTCAAAGTGCCTCCCCAGCCACGATGAGGGTCTTCTGATGGCCAGGCTGCATCACTGCAGGCCCCCAGAACCCCCATTACGGTGCAACTCTGCATAAATCAGTATCAGCACAAGCTCGGTTGCCATTGCACTAACAAACAAAATTGATGACAGACGACCACGTTGAACTAATTGTAAGTTGAAGACACAGACTTGCTAAATCAAGGTTATTTTGAGTTAAAAAATGCTTAACACTAGTAAATTGAAAAAAAAAAAAGAAAATCATTTTTTAAGGAGCAATTTACATGAATAGCAATTTTCTATAATCCTTGTGCTTTTCTCCAAACACACATTTCTGAAGAAATAGTTTTCTTTCCTTACCCACCCATCTTTCTTTCCATCTGATTCCGTAGCAAAGTTAGGAGAGGGGAAGGGAGTGTAATGCCTCTTTATTGGTTTAAAAATATTTATTAAGTATTACATACTTAATATTTTTAATTTTAAGTGTTCATTTAGTGAAGTGGGAAGAGCACTGGGCTGTGTAGGGAGATCTGGCTTCTGGTCCTGGTTCTGTGTGACCTTGAGAAAACCACATTCCCTCTTTGGGTCTCCCATTCTTCTTCTGTTCAAGTTAGTGAAGGTGATTTGTAAGGTTGTCCCCAAGTCTGGATTTCATGTGTGAAAGCAGCTTCAGGCTGGGCAAGACACGTCAATTTGGTCAATGCTACTGGAGTTCCTATTAATTTCTAGACCTTGTGCTGGACATGGGATACAGTCGGTGAAAACAGACATGGAGCCGTTCCAGCTGCAGGCTGCCTGGGATTATATCCCAATACCACCTCTTACTTGCTAGAGAATCTTAGTGCAGTTGTTTCTCTTCTGTACCTCATTTTCCTCATAGGATTGTTGTACTAGTAGAATAAATGAATACATGTCAAGAGATTCCTATAGTGCCTGGCACATAGTGAACATTCAAATGATGTTGGCTTTTATTATAATTATTATGGTGGGTAGGTAGATGTTAATTCAATAATCACAAAAAGAAATATAACGTTTCAGTTGTGCTTAGTGCTCTGAGAGCATGTATCAGGAGGATTTCCTCAGCCTGGGAAGTAGTGATTAAGGTTAAGATCTGAAGGATAAGTTCACTAGTTGAAGGAGAATGGAATAGACTCCAGGGAACGGCATATGCAAAGTTCCTATGGTGGGAAGAAGCACAGATTTCTGGGAATTTAGAGTAGGCCAAGGTGGAGCAGAACAAGAAAAAGGAAGAGAGTGGAAGTTGGAGGTGGGGCAGGGACCAGGCTGTGCTGGGCCCTGCCTGAGCCTAAGATTTGGAAAAACTGGTTTTGTATGTGCCTCTTGGAAGTCAGAGTTAGACCCATGGCTCTTACACCCTGAAGGGCTGTCCACAAGGATTTGCCTTTCTCCAGACTGGAACCCAGCAGAAACAGCTCCTAAGGGACACTAGGAAAGTGCATATGATGAGTCATGGCTCAAAATTGTTGACATCACCTGAGCCATCTTGCACTTAGATCATGCTCTGGGGACCAGAGTCCCAGATGGTGTTCTGATGATTTCAGTGTCCTGTTCAGGTTGTCTTATGGCTGGTCAAATTTGAATAGGGTTGAAAAACAAAACTAAATTCTTCCCTGTCTACAGGGAAATGAGCCTTCATGGGTCTTCAGCTTTTGGGATCATAGTCACATTTGAGAATCTGATGAAATCTGTGGATTTTCTACTTGAGACATGCATTTACACACTTAAACCCAAATTTGGGTGTATTTTTAGGTTGAGTTTGTGGGTGCCTCTGAAGCCCATCCATTGTTCCAGGTTAAATGTCCTTCCAGTGCAAGGCAATGTACAACGTTATGGACATTCAATATCCCTTTCATTATCTATCCCCCTTCCTTCTTGCCCCACCGTCTATCCCTTCTTTCCTTCTATATTGTTGCTACCTCAATTTTGAACCCTTATTGATTTCCCCCTAGACTATTTTAATTTTCTCTGCCTTTAGTTTCTTACCCCTCCAATCAGCTTTCCACATATTCTATGGAAAAAAAAAATTATTGGGGGGTGAAAGTGAAATAAAATGAATAAAATTGTAAATATTTATTTTCAGAATAAAGTAAATTGGGCTCATTATAGATACTTTGGAAAATACATGCAAGTTAAAAAAAATCCATGGTATCAGCACCTAGAGGCAACCAAAGATATATTTTTTTCTAGTACTGATATTTTTCTATGGAAAATTTCTTTTGTATAATTGTGACCAAGCTGTATACATGTATCAATATATTTAAATTAAATCCTTTACTTAACATTTATTTGTCCTTTAGCCCAAATGAATATATGTATTAAAACTTCTTTTATTATGGAAAGTATGAAATATTCACAAAGCAAAGACAGTATTATAATGAACCTACCCACTCATCCTGTGTACCTAACACCTAGTCTCAAACATTATCAGCATTGTATCAGTGAACTTCTGATATGTAACAAATGGCCTCAAAATTTAGTAGTTTAAAACTGTAACATTGATTTCATTCATAATTCTCTGGAGGAGTGATTTGGGCTGGGCTCAGCTATGCAGTTCTTTCACTAGTCTTGGCTGGCTTCAGTCATGCATCTGTGTTTTGCTGCCACTTAGCTAGATGGCTCTGCTTCTGGGATTGGCTGGCTGACACATGAGGCCACAAGAGGGATTGGGTCCCTGTCTGTCTCATCATCCAGCTGGTTATCCCTGGGCTTCTTCACACGGTGACGGAAGGCATCCAACTGCAGCAAGAGGCAAGTGCCAATGCATAGGTGCTTTAACAAGCTTCTGGTTGCAGCTTACTAATATTTCTATTGGCCGAAGCAAGCCACAGGGTCAATCCACACTCAAGGGGTAGAGAAATAGATTCTACCTCTTGACAAAGGAACTGCAGCATCGTTTTGTAAGGGCGTGGATATAAGCAGCAGAGGAACTTGTGGCCATTCTTAGTAAGGGTATGGATATAGGCGGGAGAAGAATCTGTGGCCATTTTTAGAATCTACCACACATGTGTTGCTAATATTAACACTGGTAAATCATCAGTTCTGATGTTATTGGTAGCTTGTCATGAATCTAATTTAGATGGCTGAGTAATGTGTCACCCAGTGGAAGTGCTGCACCTTGCGTGACCATTCCCCCACTGTTGGGGAGCGAGGTCTTTGCCATTTTTCTGCCATTATGAATCATGCTACAATAGATGCTTTGTGCATAAAGCTTTTTCTGGTTTTAGGATTACTTCCTCTGAGTAGTCGCAAAAGTGATATTACCGTGTCAAACATTTTAGAGCTCTTAGTACACTTTGTCAAATTGCTTTCCAAAAGGATTGTATCAATTTACACTCCCACCAGTGTGTGTGAGAGTACCCCACAGGGGATCCTTTTAAAATGCAAATCTGATTATCTCATGCCCAGTTTAAAAGTGATCTCTGCTGCCTTCATAAAAAGACTAAACTATGTAAGACAAAACTGTGTCTGCTACATGACTTTTGAATAACTGAAAGTCTATTTTAGCTTGATAAGACGTTGTGTCCAAGGGTCATAGAATCTAGTGAGGAAACAAGACACGGCAGGCTCAGAAACAAATGAAGCCATCACTCTCATGTTGTCCTGAAATGTAGATATCACTATTATAGAAGAGGAAACTGAGGGTCAAAGACTTCAGTATTTAAAGTGGAAACCTATTCAGCTTTCTGCCTATGGCATCATCTATTTTAGCATCATAACCTTTGCAAAGGAATACATACACAAGTTTAAATACATATTTAATCAATGCAACGAAATTGTAATACGTTTCTTTTGTTGGTTAGAATTCTTTTTTTTTTTTTTTGCGGTACACGGGCCTCTCCCTGTTGTGACCTCTCCCGTTGCGGAGCACAGGCTCCGGACGCGCAGGCTCAGCGGCCATGGCTCACGGGCGCAGCCGCTCCGTGGCATGTGGGATCTTCCCGGACCGGGGCACGAACCCGCGTCCCCTGCATCGGCAGGCGGACTCTCAACCACTGCGCCACCAGGGAAGCCCGGTTAGAATTCTTTGGTTCTAAAAACTGAAGACTATGAGATTTGGAATGAGGTGGGTCTGAGTGTGAATTCACATTCTGCCATTTACTAGAATTTGAGCAGGATTTAACATCTCTAAGCCTCCTCCATTTTATTTTCTATAAGAAGTGGATGATAATGCCTACGTTCTAGGGGTCGGGTGATGATTCAACATATACACCAAATGTCTAGCAGAACCATTCAATAGAAACTATTATTATTACTGTTACGTGAGATGAATACATAAGTGGAAGGGAAACATAAATGAAACCAGAATGAGGAGGCTTTGATAATCTAGGACTATAAATAAAACTTTGTGACTTTATACCCAAGTTACCATGGTTTGGAACCCGGCTCAGTCTATTAGCTAGAATTCTTGCCTTTATAGAGGTTTCCTTTTTCTCAATATTCTTGAGAATTCCCAGGTTCATGAATCAATGGTTCCCCTTGATGCTCACCTTCTATCCCCTGCCTGCAAAGGGAGAGCAGAGACTAGGGTGCATTCCTCAAGGTACAGTTCCTCAGCCGTGGCTCTCCCGGCTGCCCTGTCTGTGCCCCAGATGCCTCTAGCACGTGGCTGGTGGAGGAGGGCAGCTGTTGACAAGAGCTGGGCCCCAGCCTTGGCACTTCTCCACAGGAGTATCTGATAAAGCTCCTCCAGGGCCCCAAGACTCCCAGGACTTGCTTGTTAGCCATTGCAAGTATATGTCTACAGATCTGCTCAAGCCAACCTGATTTTCTGATGCTCTTTTTAGTTTTAAACTTTTTATTTTATATCAGAGTATAGGTGATTAACGATGTTGTGTTAGTTTCAGGGGTATAGCAAAGTGATTCAGTTATACATACACATGTATCTATTCTTTTTTTTTTTTTGTATCCTTTTTAAAATTCTTTTCCCATTTAGGTTGTTACATAATAATGAGCAGAGTTCCCTGTGCTATACAGTAGGTCCTTGTTGGTTATCCATTTTAAATATATCGGTGTGTACAATCCCAAACTCCCTAACTGTCCCTCTCCCCCACCCCTGCCCGCTGGTAACCGTAAGTTTGTTCTGTAAGAGTGTGAGGCTGTTTCTGTTTTGTAAGTTTATTTGTATCATTTTTTTTTTAAGATTTTGCATATAAGGGATATCATACGATATTTGTCTTTCTCTGTCTGACTTAACTTCACTCAGTATGACAATCTCTAGGTCCATCCATGTAGCTGCAAATGGCATTATTTCATTCTTTTAAATGGCTGAGCAATATTCCATTGTATATATGTACCACATGTTTTTTATCCATTCATCTGTTGATGGCCATTTAGGTTGCTTCCATGTCTTGGCTATTGTAAACAGTGGTGCAGTGAACACTGGGGTGCATGTATCCTTTAGGACTGAGCCAACCTGGTTTTCTGATGCTCTTTTTCTTAGAGACATTTTAGTGTGGCACTGTCCAAGAGAAATATATTGTGAGCCACATGTATAGTTTTACATTTTCTAGCCGCCATATTAAAATATATATAAAGAAATAGATGAAGTTAATTTCTTTTTTAAAAAAATACATTTATTTATTTATTTTTGGCTGCGTTGGGTCTTCGTTGCTGCCCGTGGGCTTTCTCTAGTTGCGGCGAGTGGGGGCTACTCTTTGTTGCAGTGCGTGGGCTTCTCATTGCAGTGGCTTCTCTTGTGGAGCACGGGCTCTAGGCGCGCGGGCTTCAGTAGCTGTGGCACATGGGCTCAGTAGTTGTGGTGCACGGGCTTCATTGCTCCACGCATGTGGGATCTTCCCAGACCAGGGCTCGAACCCGTGTCCCCTGCCTTGGCAGGCGGATTGTTAACCACTGTGCCACCAGGGAAGTCCGAAATTAATTTCCATAATATGTGTTATTTAACCCAGTATATCTATTATTTGAACCTATAAAATATATAAAATTATTAATGAAATAATTTACGTGATTTTTTTATCATATGAAGTCTTAAAACCTGGTGTATATTTTATGCTTACAGCACATCTGAAGTTGGACTAGACCACCTTTTAAGTGCTCAGTAACCCCATGTGGCTAGTGGCTACTACATGGAAGAGCACGGTTCCAGAACAAAGCCACCTGGGCTCCAGGTGGTACGACTCTTCAGGAGCATTGGTCTTGATACCCACGTGCAACTATTTTTCCTAAAACCTACTTCTGGCTCCAGCTTGGGTGGGTCTGTGGGGATTCAATATACTACAAGTGCCTAGAATTATTCTTTTTAACCTAGTATTGTGTCTGGTTTACCAATTTGGACTCTGTTTCCCTTACAATGAATTCCCTTTCAGGAGTCTCTCTTATTTTCCCACTTTGCTGCCACCCTAAACTATCAGAGAAAAACGTTTTTAATCCTTGAACATCAATAAGAAGGGGGCAAGAGATTCAGAGTTTTATTTTCATCCTTCCATGAGGTTCCTCTTCTCCTGTGTGGATTTATGGATACAAAGAATGTGTGGGAATCTGTAACCCAAGTGCACAAGAGTATGATGGGGAATGGATATCGCCTCGCAGTGGCCAGTAGCATCTGAGCCTCAGGCAGTAGCCCAGCTCAAATGTACAGACTTCCTGGGAAGAATTCTCAATTCGTGGCAATAGATTTATTGAGGTCCTACTGTGTGTAAGATCTTCACATGCCTTGTTTCCTGAGGTAGACATTATTATCCTTGTTTTATAGGTGAAATAGTGGCACTCAGAGAGGTTATAGGAGAGAACCCACGACTAGGGTCTCCAATGGCCTTACCCTTTCCATTGTCTCACGGCCGCCCTTGAATACTCGGTGGCTAAGGACTGGCTCAGGGGACCAGCTGGCGTGTACCTGGAGACTTTGCTAGAGAGCAAGAGGTCTTTGCAGCAAATATTTGTGATTGCTTACAAAAGATATGGTTATAGTGTATCAGCGTTCCAGTCACTATCGCTGTGAAACGAGTTACCTCAAAATGGCATAAAACAACCCCTTCATATGCTCACAATTCCATGGGTCAGGAATTTGGACAGGGCAGAGTGGAGTTGGCTTATCTCTGCTCCGCGACATGTGCAGCCTCAGCTGGAAGACTTGAAGGCTAAAGGCTGGAAAGAACCAAAGACTTGCCTATTCGAAGACCTGCTGGTTGAGGTCGGCTGTCAACTAGATGCCTCAAACCTCTCCACGCGGCCTTTCCACATTGTCTCGCTGTGTGGATTGGTTCTGCCTTCCTCACAGCGTGGCAGCTGGGTTCTAAAGGCTAGAACCAGCCGAGAGCCACACTGCTTCTCATTGCCTCGCCCCAGGAAGTCACGCACCACGCATTTCATGCATCTTATTCAACAAGGTAGTCACAGAGTCCTGTATCAAGGGGAGGTGAAATAGACTCTGCCTCTTGATGGGACGTGGCAAGGTTCCAGCAGGGCAAGTGGACCCACAGATATTTCTGTGGCCATTTTTGGAAAATACAGTCTGCCACTGTCATTATCAGTGTTGGAAGGAAGGAAGGAAGGAAGGTGGATAGGTAACTGGGAAGGAAATGTTTTACTGAAGTGTCAGGGTCTCTAGTAAATGGCAAAATTGTGAAGGGGAATTAGGAAAATGATGGAAAGGCAAAGAAGTTCAAATGCAAATGGGCAGTATTTGAAAACACTTCCTCCATCTGAAGACCCTTCTAAGAGTGATCGCCGCCCTTGACTTAGCACGCTGGCCTGACTTACTGTCTTTTTTGCAGCCTCAGGTGACCTCCACTGGCCAGAGCTGTGTGTCCTGAGTAACCTTCGACAGCCCAGTCCCAGGCAGGGCCATGCCAGCTTGCCGTCAGCCTGCCCTCCTTTCTTCATGGCTTAACCCCAAACCTCCTTTTACTAGAGATTTGGAGTTTCATTAAATCAGGGCTTGAGCTAAGAAATAACGACTGCCTTTATATGCACTGACTCTTTACTGGCAAGCTATTAGAGGGAAGATAAGGTTCTATAACACTGCAGGAATAAAACCCAGAAAATTATGCGAAAAGCTCCACCATCCAGGATAAATGTTATAGGAGGCATTAACCTTCCATAAAAATCCCTTTGCTAGGCAGGAATTTAAATGACAGCCACTGTGAGAGGAGATATTTAGCCTTAGAAACATATTCTATTGCCACCTTTTCTTAGAATAGCAAGTTCTTTGGTTATCAGCCGTTGAGTATTCCTCTTTTTCATAGGAATGCTCAGTAGAATAGCAAATACGTAGATGAAGATTTTCTGGGTACACCCTGTATTGTACTACATACTTCCCAAGAAATTGTATGCATATTCTCCGCCTTTATTTAGGAAAATTGAATAAGAAATTGATATCCAAGGAAAGCTGAAACAAACCCTTATGATCGCCTCCAAATTACTTATCTTGAGGGAAAAATAATTTTTCTCCCTAAGGTGTAATTGTGATTCTCCAATGAATGTGTTAGGCCAGAAATCACAGTAATTATCCTCTCTTTTTATATAAATTTGGCTATTCCAGCAAACAGGCCAACAAAGTCACAGGGCAGAGACTTTGTATAGAAGTTTCTGCATGTTTCGCATACATATTTATATGTGTTGGGAGAAAATCTTAGGTGATAGTGTGAAAGTAATTATTCTGCTTTAAATAGTCAATCTCTGTGTCTCAACATTGAAAGCATTTGTAACAGGATGAGAAGCAGGACTCTTCCCCATTGTCTTAGAGTCTTAGCTGAAGCCCCAGAGCTGCTTCTTGCCCTTCCAGAGTTTGGTGTGGAAAAGATGCCTAATTTCCCAGTGGGCTAAGTGGACGCAAGTTGTAATACCTACCCTCTTGAGCTCCATTCTGCCTCCTAAGTGACTTCTCCCCAGGAATCCACAAATGGAGCATTATTTTCCTGTCTGTTAACGGACCAGCTCTGCAAATATTGTTTGGAGGACCCAGAATAGAAACTTATCATAATGGGTGGTGGAGAAATGCACAGTTGCTCCTTAGTTCGCTTAATCAAGTTGACCTACTTATGAAGCAACAAATTTAAGAATTTTAAGACTTGATCTAGACTAAATCACAATAAAACCAAACAGATTAACTTTGAGAGTCAGAAACAATTCCAAAGAAGTGAAAGTAGATCTCCTAAAAGACTTTATGTTTTTCTCCTAATGATAAAACAGTGATGTACCTAACTAATTTGTATTAGGAAAGATTTACTTAGAATATTAAAAAGCTCTGTGCTTTAAAGTGGACTAAATTAAAAAAAAAAAGTCTTCACAAGACTGTGCCTGATCCCAAATGAGGTTTATTACTGTTAGGAAGAGTGAAACTAATTATTTATCAAGGCTCATATGTGCCAGGTACTGTACTCATTAAATCCCTTTGATCACTGGACAATGTAGGTATTATTATCCCGTTTTTTTTACATATAAGAAAACCAAGGCCTACAGAGGTCTGCCAACTTGCTCAGACTTCAGATTGCCTGGACTAAACCAGGGTTTGTTACTCATCACCTCAGAATCCTTCTAGGTCTTTAGAATTTCTCTAAATTCCAACATGGCCAGCCAGTTTCGTAAGTGACAAAGCTAGGTAAATTATCTGATTCTCCCTTCCGGTTAAATTGAATCCATTGACAAATCCTCTCAGTTGTACTCCTAAACTGACCACAAGTGCATGTATTTCTTTCTGTTGTCACTGCAGTCATCACCAGAGCCCCGGACACCAGCATCTCTCATCTGACCCCGTCTGTGGTTCCTGGGTGGCTCCCTGCTTCCATGCTTGCTCCCCTGTCATCATTCAGAGCAGCCAGACCATCTTCCAAGAAATTAAGATAAAACGTGTCTCTTCTCTGTTTGGAACTCTGCAGATTTCCTACTGTACCTAGAATAACATTTGAATTTTCTACCTTAGCTTGTAAGAGCTGGTGGAATCTGGCCCCAGCCTTTCTCTCTCCTCTCATCTCCTGCACTCTCTGCTTTGCTCTCCAAGCTCCACTCCCCCATATACACATTTGATGATTTCTGGAAAAGAGCAAGCTCTTTCCTGCTTCTTGCTCTTTTTCTCTCCTTAGAATATTCTTCTCCTGGCTCTTCATATGACTGGAGTCGTGCCCTTCACGTCTTGGTTTAATGGCCAGTTCCTCTGTGAGAACTTTCACCACCCTATTAAAGAAGCTCCCTCCACCATGTTCTTTGCCATCACAGTGCCTTGCTTGCTTTCTTTCTTCATGGTGCTTCTCACTAACATATTTGGTGTATTTACTTACTTGTTTGTTATCCTTCCCTGCTACTCACTCAGCTCAAACTATGTCACATACGACCAGGAACCCATCTATCACATGCTTTGCTGTTACCTCAGTTCCTGACCCATGGTAGGCACTCAACAAACCTTTGATGCAGAAATTAATCCATACTTGAGTGGTCCTTCTGCTCTTAAAACCCCTCCCTACCCCAAATCACGAAGTCTATTCAATAATCCATCATCTTTTCAGTGTCACTGGGCAAAAAATTTGGAGTTGACCCTAAGAACCCTGGTCTGTAATCCCATTGCAGCCATTAATTTGCTGTATGACCTTAAGCAAGTCATTATCCTTCTCCAGGTGATCTTTAAATCCTCTCTGAGCCCTGACCCCGGATTGTTTCCAATTTTGCTACTACTGTCCCCCTGAAGCAAGCTTAATAGAAGCAACTTGGTTTTAACTAAGTCGTCATGTTGAGACGCAGCCTGCAGTTTATTTAGGTGGACCCAGTGTTTTCCCTCTGTTGGAGACTCTTGGGTGGTGTTAAGGGGGGGTGTCAGGTGATGATGTCCAGGGAAAAGGGATCCTTCCGGGCAGCATTGCACAAGAGAGGCAGATGGGATTTATTGCTGGCGGCCATTGCAAAGATGGGGAGAAACATTGTGTTTTGTAACACCTCAACCTGGCAGAACAAGCACAGAGAAACAGGTATTAATAGTATCTAGTGTCTGTGGTGTCTCAACCTCATCGTCTCAAGAGCTTGAGGTCCACACCGGGAATCCCGGTCTGTAAAGGCGGCTTGAGGCCAGAGAGAGTTCCTGCATGTGAACTGGATCTGCACTGGGTTGGCTACCTGTCCTGTGTCTCCTGCTTGTGGGAACCTGCTTTCTCCTGCAGTGTTTATCTCGGGATGGAGGGAGAGAGCAAGATGGGTGCTGTTTGCTGTGCTAAGTGCTCTACATTCATTGCGTCACCAAACGCTGTGAGGCAGTTATTATTTCCACACTATTCCCATTTTCCAGATGGGGACACTGAGGCACAGAGAGAGATTGAGTAACTTGCTTGAAGCCTCAGTGTTAGGAAGTGGCAGTGTTCTGGAGTGCTCTTTGTGATCTCTACTGCTCTCTCAGGTCATTGGTCAGTTTCTGGTGTCGCAGAGAACCCTGAACTCCACAGAAGGAGCCGTTTTCAGGGACTGTTTGAAAAGCCACCATGGTAGATCAAGTGTGTGGGGTTAGATCTGGCAAACAAAGTCCCAGCAACTGAGCTTCGTAACTTGAAAAATAAAATTAGGCAAATTGCATCAGCTGTCCATGTGGAGACAAATAATTGTGGAGACGAATCCTCTGCTTAAGAGGGAAAAATATTAAAGCATTGATGTGAACTTTAAGAAGTGTGTATTTTTCTTTATATGCCTGTTGGCATCATGACTTTTGAGTACTTCAGGAAAGCTAAATTTTTCTTGAGCCAGCAAATCAACCTTCTATAAAGTTATTTGGGGTTGAAAGAGAAGTTATTCAACAATGTTTATGGAATGGTGACATTGGGCCAGGCTCTGCTGCTCGCTGAAGATAAAAAAGTGAAGAAGATGCAGCACTGCCCTTGAGAGATCAGGCTAGGGTGCAGGTCGGGGACAGACAGGTTAGTGGACAATTAAATACGCTGTGATTCAGGCTGTTGCAGAGCTGAGAACAGGAGTCTTTGGGAACAGGGGAGAGAAAGTTCCTTAGAGGAGGCAAATTTTGAAATGAGGCTTGAAGGATAAGCCAGTAAAATGGGGGAGACAGTGTGGGCAAAACCACAGAACCATGGGACACACGGAGTGTCGGGGGCAGTAGGAAAGAGGCTGGAGAGAGCCATTCATCCTGACTGTGAAGGGCCCTCCATGTACAACTTTGGAGTGTAGATGTCATCCTGTTCTGACAACGAGAAAGATCCCTCTGAGGGGCCATCTGAGACTATACTATAGAGAGAACAGGCTAGAGGAAGGTTGTCCTGGTAGTTCAGGTGAGACTGATGCAGTCTTGAACTAGGGCAGTGGCAGTGTAGGCAAGAAGAGGAGACGTAATCATGTAAGGAATTCTACTCTTGGCAGATTTTTTTTTTTTTTTTTTTTTGTGGTACGCGGGCCTCTCACTGTTGTGGCCCCTTGCATCGTGGAGCGCAGGCTCAGTGGCCATGGCTCACGGGCCCAGCCGCTCAGCGGCATGTGGGATCTTCCCGGACCGGGGCATGAACCCGTGTCCCCTGCATCGGCAGGCAGACTCTCAACCACTGCGCCACCAGGGAAGCCCTCTTGGCAGATTTTTTATGTTAAGATGGTATAATGTGGTGTGTTTATATACACAATGGAATACTACTCAGCCCTAAAAAAGAATGAAATAATGCCATTTGCAGCAACATGGATGAACTTATATATTATCATACTAAATAAAGTGAGTCAGACAGAGAAGTACAAATACTGTATGATATCACTTTTATGTGGAATCTAAAAAAATGATACAAATGAACTTATTTACAACACAGAAATAGACCCACAGACATAGAAAACAAACGTATGGTTACCAAAGGGGAAAGGGGCAGGTGGAGGGATAAATTAGGAATTTGGGATTAACAGATATACACTACTATCTATAAAACAGATAAACGACCAGGTTCTACTATCTAGCACAGGGAACTGTATTCAATATCTTGTAACAACCTGAAATGGAAAAGGACTTGAAAAAATGTTTATATATATATCTGAATCACTTTTCTGTACACCTGAAACATTGCAAGTCAACTACACTTCAATTAAAAAAAAATGGTGTAAGGAAACGTCCTGGTACAAAGTAGATGCTTAATGTGTGAATGAAAGCTGAGTATACAGATGAATTGTATTACGTATATAGTTAGATATTTATATATAGATGCACATTTAACCTATACCAGCTATATAATTTTTATAATAAATACGCACACCTGGAAATTTTAAGTTAAAGTATTTACTTTCATTACAGAAAGTAAACGCGAATTATGGCAGTTTCGAAGCATCTGATGTTCTCTGTGTTAAGATCACAGATTGTTCTTTCCAAACATTCATATTTAGTAACAAAGTTTTCTACTCGATTGCTTATTATTTTGTTGTACTATTACAGATGTTGTGTTTGAGTTTAGAGTGGAATTTGCTGTTCCGTATCATCAAACAGATTCTCAGGGATATAATTGATTTCACTCCTCAGAGAATAGAAGGAATTCAGTAGTTTTGAAACAAGTGCCTGTCTTCCAGGGAGTTAGAGAAACACGAAACACCCTACTGAATTTTTTTTACCGCATATAAAGGTAGCTTTCGTTTTTGGGGTGGGAGGGGGAAGATAATGTTGAAGATGGGATGTATTTGTTGTGTGATGAATATGGGCTTCCCTTTAGAGCTTATACCTACTTATCCTTCAGAGCTGGCGAGGGCCCAGAGCTGCTGGCTCACCCAATCTAAATTAGGTTTCCCCCTTCAGTCCCCTTCGTGGCACCCTGTTCTCATCCTTCACAGTATTTTTCACGATTGTGAATTATATATTTGTGGTAGATTAACTACAGCTGCAGATTCTTTCTTCTTCCATCAGGAAGAGGTGGGATCATGTGTCCTTTTGTTGAATCTGGGCAGGTTCCCTGACAATGAGGCCAGTAGGACATGGCAGACATTATGATGTGAGAGTTTCTAGACTCAGACCTTAATAAACTGGGAGCTTCTGTTTTCTGTCTCTTGGAGCACTTTCTGGGAGCCACAAGTCACTAAGAAAGATGCCTGGTTACTCTGACACTGCCAGGCCAGAGGGTCCCCATAGAGGCACTTGGTCAACTGTCCTAGCTGAGCCCAGTTTTCCAGCCGTTCCTGCCAAGGCATCTGACATGTGAGTGAACTGCTTTGGACCCTGCAGACTGTACCATATGTGCCTGTTGAATACTGTCATGTGACCTCCATTGATACCATGTGGAATATACTGCCTAGTTGAACCCTGCCTGAATTCCTGACCCTCAGTATTGTGAGATATAATACAGTGGTTGATGCTTTAAGCCATTACACTTTGGAGTAGCTTGTTTTGCAGTAATAGACGACTGGAATAATACTGATTAAAGTTTACTTATTAATACCTGTTTTCTCCTTTAGACTGTAAGCATCGTGAGGACCACGCCTGTTGTTCATACTGTGTGCTCACTTAGCCCAGTACAGAGACACAGTAGGCACTTAATAAATATTTAAATAATGAACGCTCCGTGACTGAAGTTGAACAGAGGACAGTTAGCCTAAAACAAATGTGGATCTTCTACTCAGACTCCTGAATGATCTGTGTGCTCTCTTGTTCACGCCTTCATTTTCCTCCAACATGCGTCTGTGTCCTGATAATAAAATTCTTCTGCTTGTTTGCATGCAATGCATTTTGAGGATAAAGATTCTATGTGCCTTAAGTTAGGGATATATATTTTTACTAGAACCCATCCCATGCCCAATTTTCTCAGAGAGGTGATGGCAAAAGGCTGAGCATCATCTCGGTCTGAAATGAACTAAGAAGCAGTACCCCTCTCTCTCTTTTCTTTTTCTCCCTCCCTCCCTATCTATCTATTTATCTATCTATCTATCCATCTGTCCCATCCAGCATAATTCTGGCTCTAATACAAAACTGGAACAATAATCCTTGGACTTATTAGCATTTGATCCCACACTGTACACAGGGAAACAGGTATGTTTATAATAGGAAGGACAGCTTCTTTGCCTTCTTTGCGTGATTTGCTTTGATAGCCAAGCTTCTGCTTTCTTAGTGTCTACAAATCACAACTGTTAGTAAGGCTTTCATTAAAAAAGTGGTATGCTGGGCTTCCCTGGTGGCGCAGTGGTTGAGAGTCCGCCTGCCGATGCAGGAGACACGGGTTCGTGCCCCGGTCCGGGAGGATCCCACATGCCGCGGAGCCTGCGCGTCTGGAGCCTGTGCTCCGCAGTGGGAGAGGCCACAACAGTGAGAGGCCCGTGTACCGCAAAAAAAAAAAAAAAAAAAGTGGTATGCCGGCACTGGGAGCTTTGTCTTTTCAACACACAGTTCTGTTTCTGTACCAGCAATTCTAATTATTATTATTACTTTTATAATTGTTATTTTGTTTGGTTGCAATTTCACTTTCCACACCACAGTATGTGGCAAACATAAGGTGACTTTTTTTAAAAAAATAGAGTTATTTATTTATTTATTTGGCTTTGTTGGGTCTCCGTTGCTGTGCGTGGGCTTTCTCTAGTTGCGGCAAGCAGGGCTACTCTTCGTTGTGGTGCACGGGCTTCTCCTTGCGGTGGCTTCTCTTGTTGCGGAGCACAGGCTCCAGGCATGCAGGCTCAGTAGTTGTGGCGTGTGGGCTTAGTTGCTCTGCGGCATGTGGGATCTTCCCAGACCAGGGCTCAAACCCGTGTCCCCTGCAATGGCAGGCGGATTTTTAACCACTGCACCACCAGGGAAGCCCCATAAGATGACTCTTAAAGGGCCTTTATTAACTTTCTCTGAGAATCTTTTCCATCACCTAGAAGATAGGTCTTTTGGAAAGGGCCAAGGTGATGTGACTGCCAAGGTGGTTTTACTAATATCATTTTGCTTTCCTCAGAGAAGCTCTTTATAGTGAATAAAAAACAATGCTGTCATGACTTTTTAGCAGGCTTTTAGAAATATTTTATATTATATTGGACTATAGTTGATTTACAATGTTGTGTTAGTTTCAGGTGCACAGCAAAGTGATTCAGTTATACATCTATCTATCTATCTATCTATCTATCTATATATCTATATCCATTCTTTTTCAACTTCTTTTCCCATTTAGGTTCTTAGAGAATATTGAGCAGAGTTCCCTGTAGCAGGCTTTGTTTTAAACGGGTTGTCCCGTCTGAATGCCCATCATTGATACCCTTTGGCTGGGAGGTGGCTGTGTACCAAGACAATTGGACGGTGCACTGGATGCTTACTACTCTCTCACAGTGGGGCCATTTTCTATTAGGTAAACCAGAGTCCTAAAAGCCCACTTGCTCCATTTATGTTTATTTTTTCTGGATGGGAATTTGAAAGAATTTAATGGCAGCATAGTCAGCAATAATGCAAAAAGTAGTGCCTAGTAGTAATTCATTAATGTGATTAGTACTATGGGAGACTCAGGGAGCAATTCCATTTAGTGCGTCTGTTGGGTATAGGTGTGTAAGCGGGTAGGGGAAGGGGTGCTCATGCTGTCAGTGATCATATTAAAAGCTGTGTTGCACCAAAGGAGTCTTCAAATTTCATTCATGATTGAAACTAATGGAGAAAAGTTGGTGCGTTAGTCAGGATTCATTTGCTTACAAATGACAACACAACTCAGACTGTCTTTACAAAAAACGGTAAAATATATTGACCCGTACTTGAAAAGTCTAGGTCTTCAGACATGGTTGAACCCGGGAGGTCAAGTAATGTTACTGTGTTGGATTTATTCTAAGGAAGCCTTTTTTGAGTTAGTGGCAAAGACGGCCTCTGGCAACTCAAGGCTTTTATAGTCCTTACAACTTACAATCCCGGAGAACATAGATTCTTTTCAAAAAGCTCTAGCAAAAATCCTGCGGATGATTCTCCTTGGTCCTATTTAGGTTGTATAATTATCCCTGAACCAGTAACTGTGGCCACAAGGAGGGTGTGTTCTAAAATATCCAGGTCTGGGCCATGTGCTTTTCCCTGGAACTGGGAAGTAAGGTCAGCCCCTGGTGAGTCATGTTGACTAGAGACGGTGGCAGTGTGGTTTCTTAGAGGATAGCCTCAAGATATATTCCTTTACAGTTGCTTATTAGTCTTCTGGGATCCTAGGAGCAAAGAGTGAGATGCTTCCTGAACTGAGATTCAGGTGGGAGAGAGGCCTGAGTCTAGACTCAGTCTGTCATTCACTCACTAAATGACCGTGGGCTGGTCACGTTCCCTCATGGGGGTCTCAGATTCCTCATTTGTAAGGGGAGGAGTTTGGATCCAGTGAATCTGATGATCCCATCCAGCTCAAACGTTCTACAATTTCCTTTTCCCTAGCTGGAAGGATTAATGGAAGCATCCAGAGAGCTGAAGTATGGTCTTGTGCTACGTAAATACCAGGGGTTTCTGATTCTGATGTCAATGGTGATGATGAAGGCAGTCTTGCTGTCTGTTAGAAACAGCCCCCAGTCCTCTGCTCTCACAGACACTGCTTCAGAGCTCTCCCATCATTCCTCTCCACCACCGCCACCCCCAGCTCAGCAGCGATGCTGGTGAGAGGCGCTCTGGCTGCTCTGAGGTCACTGGGATAAATGCGAAGGTTGGCCCGTTGCCTGAAAATGAGTTTGGCTTAAAAGTTCCTTGCCCAAGAAAAGGAAACAAAAACCTGCTGGGATAGCCAAGGGGAAAGAGAAGAGTGAGTGATCTCTTTAGAAAGAACTGCAGCCCTGGAAATCTGACTAATGGCTGGAGAGGGTACGTGATGAACTCACAGCGGCCACTTGGATTTAATTATAGCAACATTTGCAGACAATAAGTGGGTCTTGAGTGAAGCCGGCCTGATGATATGGCAGTGGCAAAAGGTAATCCAGATTTCTGGCCAAAAGGATAGATGAGAAATGACAAATGACTTAGGAATGTTTCCTCCAGGAGATATGTGTGTGTGTATGTGTATGTATAAATATACATACTTTAAAAGAAAAATTATTTATTTATTTTGGCTGTGTTGGGTCTTCGTTGCTGCTCGCAGCCTTTCTGTAGTTGCGGTGAGCAGGGGCTACTCTTCATTGCAGTGTGCGGAGTTCTCATTGTGGTGGCTTCTCTTGCTGCGGAGCACGGGCTCTAGGTGCACGGGCTTCAGTAGTTGTGTCACGTGGGCTCAGTAGTTGTGGCTCGTGGGCTCTAGAGCGCAGGCTCAGTGATTGTGGCGCACGGGCTTAGTTGCTCTGAGGGATGTGGGGTCTTCCCGGACCAGGGCTCGAACCCATGTTCCCTGCATTGGCAGGAGGATTCTTAACCACTGCACCACCAGAGAAGTCCCTAAATATATATACTTTTTGCTATTACCATGGTCAACTATTTGTAAAGTTCCCTGTGGTAAAGATAGTAATGTTCTGAACTGTGGCAAGAGAAGTGGACTTGGAGTTAGGAAACCTGGGTTTATTTCTAGAGTTTCCACTTATTCACTGAGCCTCATTCTCATCATTTGCAAAATGAGGAGCTTTGTTCTTTGCAGTCTTGAAAATTCGTAGTTTTGAGACTAGAGGTTTATACTAAGGTACATTCTATTTCTTTTTCTTCTTTTTTCACATTCTGTGCTTTTTTAATTTGGTGGCTTACATATAATAAAAAAGAAAGTTTCCTGAGTTCTAGATACTCTCAATAAAAAGGACTCATTAGAGTAGTAGAAAATTCAAGAATTCTCAATGATAAGCTGTCAGTAGGATTCTAGCAGAAAAAATATGGTCTGCACAGCAAAGTCAAATATTTTTCCAACTAGCTGCTGTTTATTGTGTGTCTAATATGTGTCTGCACTGTGCTTCGTGCTTTACATACAGAGCAATGCCGTGGGGTGAGTTTTATTAAAACCATTTTAAAGGTTAGGACACTGAAGGTCAGATAGGCTAAGTAACTTGCTCAAAAAAAAAAAAAAAAGGAGACAATGTGTCTTAATTAATCTCTAGTCCTCTAATCTCAAACTTACTAATGGTCCTAAAAAGATTCTGATTATGCTCCATATCTACATAGTATTCACAACTATCAAATGATTATTTTCCTTTGGCTGAATTATTGTTTTCCAGCCCTGTGAATATTCCTGCTGTTTCAGTTGGCTTTCACTGTTCACAAATTCTCCTAAAATATGGGGATTTAAAACATCAAACATATATTTAGATTACGATTCTGTGGGTCAGCAGCTGGGGCTAGGCTCAGCTGAGTGGTTCTTCTGGTATTGGATGGCCTTTGTCTTGCATCAACTTCCAGTTAGCTAGATGGCTGTCTTTTGGGGAGTTGGTGTGGGAGTTGGGAGCAACTAGGCCTCATGTCTTTCATTATCCAGCAGGATAGCCTGGGCTTGTTCAGTTGATGGCTGGATGGGATTCCAAGAGAGAGGGGGGAACTTCTCAAGTTCTCTTGAATCTCAGAACTGTTATAACTTCTGCTGCATTCTATTTATTCAAACAAGTAGCAAAACCCACCCAGATTCAAGGAATAGGGAAATAGCTTCCACCTTTTGATGAGACTCTCTGCAGAGTCACATTGCAAAGTTGCATTCACACAGGGAAGGAAACCATTGTGTCAATTTTTGTGAACAGTCTACCACAGCCATTCCTGTTGGCCCTGAGCTGATGAATGACCATGGAGTTGCTATGGAATCATAGCACCCTGCAATAAGAAAACAGGGCATTGTCTTCAGCAACTGAATGGAGCTTTGATTGCAGGTTTTTGTTCTTTTTCACGTCAGAAGGAATTTGGGAGGTGTGGCTTTTAGAGTTACAAGTAACAAGGTAAAAGAGAAAATGGAAAGTATGGGGAAAATCAAAATACTAGAAAAAGATGAAGCCAGGGGCACAGTTAGTGTAAGAATGCATGCTTAGAAGTCCTGTATAGTTGCTAGAGGTGGGCATGTTGGAATCTGGGTTCCTAGTAGCCAAGGTGCAGAGGTGAACATGATCAGTTTTGTGAACCATGGTGCCCATAAGAGAAGGAAGCTAGTGTCTGACGTTGGGTCTGATAGGTCAGATTTGGTATGTGTATAGTTCAGGGAGGGAACTTTTTAAAAATTTCTCATGGGAAGACTAAGGGGGTAGAATGTACTAAGAAAAATTTGAAAAGAGGCTAAGAGTAATTGAAGTCAATACCTATGTATTGCGAATATTTGATGATAACTAAAGCTAACAGTCACATTTTACAGGTTGCAGGTGCTTTATAGATTATGAAGTACTGTACATCATCATCTATTTGTTGTCTCCCACAATAGCGTGAAATAAGTAGGGGAGATATGGTAATATGACTCTTATTTATCAGACAGGGAAACTCAGAGAGTTCAAGTGAGTTGTTCAAGGTCATATAGTAAATAAGGCATGTCTTCTGACTTTCAAGTCAGTGTGCTCTATGGGAAATATTGGGTGAGATGCCTTGGAAGATACAGAGTAGTGCCTTGGTAGCAGAAAACTATGAACTCTTTGGGGGAGAAAAGATTTAATAATGGTAACAATAGTAATAAAGGTTATTTTTCTTTTGACTTCTTTTTTTTTGCGTATTATTTCTTTTGATCTTTGCTGCACAGTCCCTTTGAGCTATTATCCCCATTTTGCAGATGGTAAACAGGCTCAAAGAGCACAAATAACTTGACTGGGATATCCCAGATGGCAGTAGCAATGTTGGTTTGCAACTCTAGGTCTCTCTCTTTTTTAAAACTCTAGGACTTTCCACTAATTGATGCTGGCTGAGACTCAGGTAGACTTGATATTAATAGAGGACACGGTAAGATACTGTGTAACCATTTACAAATAGAGCCTTAGGAAATCAGAAGCAGGGACTAGCCAGATTAGGAGGGGAAAGTTAATGGAGGGACACAGAGTTAGCTGGAACCTGAAGGGCTGGCAAAGATGTGAATGGGAAGTGAAGGCCAGAGAGCTAGACTAGGCGGGGGGAATGGTACAAAGACAGGTGCAGAGGCAGACGTGAGTGGGGCATGTTTAGGGCAATAGTGAAAAAAATTAGTCTGATTATATTGGACAATTAGCTTTTTAAAAAAATTATTAATTTATTTGGCTGCACCAGGTCTTAGTTGCGGCACTCGGGATCTTTGTTGTGGCATGTGAGATACTTTAGTTGAGGCATGAGGGCTCTTTTAGTTGCGGTATGCATGCGGGGCCTAGTTCCCCGACCAGGGATCGAACCTGGACCCCCTGCATTGGGAGTGCAGAGTCTTAACTGTTGGACTACCAGGGGAGTCCCTGGACAATTACTTTAAAAAATTTAATTCAACATAGTGAGGACTTAGGTGCAGAAGGTGAAAAGATGAATTAGATACAACTTGGTCCTCAGAAGACTCAACAGACAAACAACCACAAGGAAAGTAGTGGAATCTGAGATTGGGGCAGTTCTGGTGGACCAAATATTAGGAGAATTGTCAGGGTGAGGATCCTGGGCTTGATTCTGTTGGGGGTAAAGAAAGAACCATGGATATAACAACGCAAGGATTCCATGAGCCAGGTCACAGATGTAGAGAGGAGAGAGTCCTAATGTCAACTATTAAATAGAAACTCTGGTACAAAGACCTCTGGCCTGTGTGTCCTGAGGAGGGTTTAAATCAGATCTTCAGCACCATCCTGTACCCTGGCCTACAGAGGGTAATCAGAGTTAAAATGCATTTATGTGACTTTCTTTAAAAAAGTCACATTGTGGGCTTCCCTGGTGGCGCAGTGGTTGAGAGTCCGCCTGCCGATGCAGGGGACACGATCGTGCCCCGGTCCGGGAAGATGCCACATGCCGCGGAGCGGCTGGGCCCGTGAGCCATGGCCGCTGAGCCTGCGCGTCTGGAGCCTGTGCTCCGCGACGGGAGAGGCCACAACAGTGAGAGGCCCGCGTACCGCAAAAAAAAAAAAAAAGTCACATTGTTTTCTCTAATAATAAATGTAATATGTGTTCATTGTAGGAAATTTTAAAAATATAGAAAAGAATTTTTAAAAGATAATATACTACCCATAGAAAAGCATTGTGAACCCTTTGAAGAACTTCCTCTAGATTTTTTTTCCTAGTTATGTGTCTTACATAGATGTATTCATCCAGTTCCTGTTACATGTGGAACAGAAGATAGCTCAGTCCTTGCCTTCATCTCTGATAATTTTTTTTAGGAGTCTTAGAAATGAAATCACTTTGTTGTATTAAAGATCATCATATTATTAAAATTTTTTCTAGGAAAGGTGTAGCAATTGTTACTCTCACAATATGAGAATGCTTCTCTTAATGCACCTTTGTCAGTCTTGAGCGTAATCATTAAAAATAAGTGTTATTCTAAACCCATAAACCCAGTATAATCATTCATTAGGCAGATCCCAGTAGAAGGACATTTTACAAAATACCTGACCAGTACTTCTGAAAACTGTCAAAGTCATCAAAAACAAGGAAAGCCCGAGAAACTGTCATGGCTAAGAGGAGACTAAGGAGACATGATGATTAAATGTAGTGTAGTGTCCTGCATGGGACCCTGGAAAAGGAAAAAGCCATTAAAGAAAACTAAGGAAATGTGACTGAAGTATGAACTTTAGTTAATAATAATGTATCATTAGTAACCAGTTGTATCAAATTTGCCATATTAGTGGTGTGTGGTATATCTTCACAATTTTCTCTAAATTCGAAGCTGTTCTAAAATAAGTTTATTAAAAAGTAAAAAATAAGTGAAGCACACACACAACACAGATACAAAAAATGAAGTGTTAAAAAGGTAACTATTAATACATTTTAAAAAAATTGCTCATTACTGGTCTGTACCAAATAGCATGACTCATTTGTGGTCTTTAACGTTTTCTTGAAATAACCGGAGATCGCAGATGAAGTTGCTGAAAAGGATCACATGTTGATTATATTGGATTGAAAGTACAGTGCTGAAGAGTGTACAGACTGGAATCAGAATGCCTCAGCTTAAACCCTGATTCTATTATTTACCAGCTGGATGACCCTGGTTAGTTATTTCATGAATCTGTGTCATAGTTTCTTAGTCTGTAAACTGGTGATGAAAATAGACTTCAGTTAAGTTGGTCTTAGAATGATGTGTTGACAGTTGTATAGCACTTAGAACTATGCCAGGCAATTAGCGTTACAAGTGTTTATTAATAAATAAATAATGGGAAAAAAATCTGTTAATTTACTTATTGAATAAACATTCACTGGGTACAGCTGCATGCCAGACATTGGGTTTGGTGCTAAGGACACAATTGTAAAAAGACAGACAGGGGGCTTCCCTGGTGGCGCAGTGGTTGGGAGTCCGTCTGCCGATGCAGAGGACACGGGTTCGTGCCCCGGTCCGGGATGATCCCACATGCCGTGGAGTGGCTGGGCCCGTGAGCCATGGCCGCTGAGCCTGCGCGTCCAGAGCCTGTGCTCCACAACGGGAGAGGCCACAACAGAGAGGCCCGCATACCGCAAAAAAAAAAAAAAAAAAAAAAGACAGACAGTGCCCTCAAGGAGTTGACTCTTTAGTAGGCAGAGAGAGATGATAAACCAACAAGTCATCATAGATTGCAGTAAGGGCTAGGAAGGAATTAATAAAGCAAAATGATGATTTTAAAAAAGGTGTTTTATTGTTTTTAATTTATATTTTCCTCTCTTCTCTGTCCTTTACTTTTCAAATTTGTTTTTATGCCATGAATTTGATTTTCTACATTATATTTTCTGATTCTAATGTAGATTTTAGTTCTGTTACTTCATTTTTAGTTTCCTTCACCTCCCAGCCAGTGTATTTTTATGTTTCTGCCTGTATTTCATTCACCTGTTTTTTTCTTTATTGCACCTAACACCTGATATTCTCAACTTTTATTTGCCTAATGGTGTCCGTAATTTCTTCAATCTAATTGAAAACTAAGATGGATGTTTTCTACATTTCTTTAGTCTTCTATATAAATAATTTTCAGAAAGCAGCTGTTTGAATCAGTCAGCGTTCTTAGTTTGATGTAAAAGAACCTGACTTTGGCTGATTTAAGTAGAAAACAATTTATTAAAGAGATACTGGGTAGTGTATGGAATGCTGGGATGGAGGGTGTGCACTGGAGAATTGGACCTGGAGGTGACATGGCCAGAATCTTGTCAAAATCACACCACAGAACTGATCCGGGGACATTCCCTGCTGTCTTGGCCAAACACTGATGCCATAGCTTCCACCTCTGTCATTATTGCCTCCAGAAACTGGATAATACTTACTGGTTTTAATTTGGATTTCCCTGATTACTTGTGACTTGAGCAATTTTCCCCCCCATGTGTGTATTTGTTTATATTCTTTTGTGAAGTGTCTATTCAAGTCTTTTATCCACAGTTTAATTTTGTCATTTTCTTCTTCTTATTGCATTGTTATAGTTCTTTACGTATTTCAAATACTAGTCCTTTATCAGATTGCAAATATTTTCTCCCATTTTGTGGCTTATCTTTTCATATTCTTAAAGCTGCCTGTTGGTGAGCAGAAGTTTGACATTTTGATGAGATCCAATGTGCCAGTTTCTTGTAACAGTTTGTGGGTTTTGCGTTCTATCTAAGAAACTATTCCTAACCCCAGGGCTGCACATATTGTCTTCTTTTTCTTTTGTTTGCATCACATTTAGGTGTATGGACAATTTTGATTAGTTTTTGTTTATGGTGTAAGGTAAGGGTCAATGTTCTTTTCCCCACTTAGGCATAATTAGTTGTTTCAGCACAATTTAGATTATTTTAATATTTTAATTTCCATTTTAGTATACTTATTGGTTTAAAGTTATACTCCTGTTCATTTTTTTTAAGTTTGCTCTATCCATTCTTAACTTTTCACAGCCTATGTAGTATTAAATAATAAAAAGAAGAAATATTGTAATGTATAGGTCCATTTACCCTCCATCTTACCATACTTTAAGTTATAGTTGTTATATGTATTATACCTACCTACATTATAAAACTCACAAGACAGTGTTACACTTTTTGCTGTGAATAGTCACATGTATTGTACAGAAATAAAAATAAAAGGTATTTTACATTTACCCATATATTTATCATTTATATATGATACTCTTCAGTCATTCCTGAAAGTCTAAGATTCCCTTTGATATCATTTTTCTCAATCTGATGTACTTTTATTTATTTATTAAAAAAATTTTTTTTGTGGTGTACTTTTAGTACAAATCTGGTGGTGACAAATTTCCTGGTGTTTCATGATCTGAAACTGTCTTTATTTCACTTTTATTCTTGAAGGATATTTTGATGAATTTGAAATTCTGTGTTGGCAGCTAGCTCTTTAACACTTAAGGATGTTCCACTGTTTCCTAGCCTCCATGGTTTCCGGTGAAAAGCCTATGATAATTTCTCTCTTGTTCGCATATATATCATGCAGTGTTTTTCTCTGATTGCTTTCAAAATTTTCTCTTTATCTCTGCTGGTCAACAGTTTGACTATAATATATTGAGGTATGGGTTTCTTCAAATTAATCTCGTTTGAAATTTTTTGAGCTTCCCGAATCTATGAATTTATATCTTTCAAAAAATTTAAGGTGGTTTCTGGTACTTTTCTCCTTCAAAATTTTTTTCCTGCCCCATTCTCTCTCTCAGTGAGGCATTTTGAAGTTATTTCACAAGTCCCTGAGATTTTGTTAATTTTTTTCAATTTTTTTCATCTCTCTTAATCAAATTGTGTGATTTCTATTGAACCATTTTCAAATTCACTTTTGCCTTTCATCTTTGGTTTGCCATTGGGCCCATCAATTGAATTTTAAATTTCAGATGTTCTATTTTTTTAGTTCAAAAATTTCCATTTGTTACATTTTTATATTTTCTATTTCTCTGCTGAAGTCTCTATCATTCATTATGAGTGTATTTTCCTTGACCTCACTGAATATACTTATAATAGCTATTATAAAATACTTTTCTCATAAAACAAAATAGGAACCATCTTGAGGTTGGCATCTATTATTTACATTCTCCTTTTAGACTGAGTCATATGTTGTGTATTTTTACATTATATCCTGGACATTGTGAATGTTATCTTTTAGAGACTCTGGATTTTGTTATATTGTTCTAAAGAGTGTTGATGTTTTATCTTAGCAGGCAACTAACTTGGTTTGACTTCAACTGAAAACTGTAATGCCTATGGTGAGTGGAATTTCAGGCCTGAGATCAGTTCTTTAAGCCTTAACTGCTAGCTGATTTCCATTTGACCCACTAATATGTGGTTCAGGGGTCAGGCAGAGACTTAGGCTGAATTTAAGCACAAAATTTAGTATTCTTTCCTGGCTTTCTTCTCCCCTCACTCATTGGTTGTCCAGTTTCCCTGGGCTTTTTTTTTCAGCTTCTTTTCAGGCTTTTATTCAGGTTCTTCTAGCCAGAATAATAGCAGACTTTTGTGACGTTGTTGTTGTTGTTTAAATTTCAGACATGCTACCTTGGCCATGATTCTAGCTGCCTTCAGAACATACCTGACAAAACTGGAATTCACTTCATGTTGGTTTCTTGCTACAAGTTTTGACTGCCTTCCAAAATATACCTGCTTTTTTTGAGCTCCTGGAGCCCTCTAGGGTTTATTTTTTCCTTCCAGCATTTATAAATGTTATTTATGGGAGGATAAGTCATTAGACACTCACTCCTTCTTGTTAAAAGCAAAACTCTGTACTTTGGTTTCTATCCTTGGTCTATGATTTGCTTAGTACTTCCTTCATTAATCCCTACTTTACTTGAGTCAGCTTGACTGGATTTCTCTTTCTTTCAAAACCGTAACAGAAGCCATTAATTATGGAGTGCAGAACTGCTATAGGCTTGGCAGAGTGGGGCAATGGCAAGGACATAGGTTTGGGAAACAGAGATAGCACTATAATTTCAGCTATAGAACTTAAGCAAGTATTTGTATTCGTTATCTATTGTATAACAAATTACCCGAACACTTAGTAACTTAAACCCAGAAACATTTATTATCTCACACAAATTCTGAGGGTCAGGAATTTGGGAGCTACTTAGATGGATGGCTCTGGCTCAGAGTCTCCTGTGGGGTTGCAATCAAGTTGTCAGACAAGGCTGCAGTGGTACAGACTTGACTGGGGCTGGAAAATCTATTTCTAAGCTCACTCAGTGTTGGCAGGAGGCGTTTGGCAGGAGGCTTCTGTTCTTTGCCACAGGGGCCTCTAAAGGGCTGCTGACGACATGACTCCTCCTAGAGCAAGTGGAGAGAGAGGGAGAAAAAGAGGGAGGAAGTAGAAAAGGGAGGGGAGGGAGAGAGAGAGGGAGAGGGAGGAGAGGGAGAGGGAGGAGAGGGAGAGGGAGGAGAGGGAGAGGGAGAGGGAGAGAAGAAAGTGGTTAGCACTTCATCCACATAAATAAGCCTCCTTTCTTAGTCTGCCCTTAGCAATTGGCTTTGAACTGCTTGGAATCTAAACTGCTGGGTGGCTGGTTTGCTTCTCATGGCTTTCACAGCTCTTGGTCATATTGAAGCTGTAGAGATGCCTCAGTGACATTACCAAAACCTTTAACCTGGGGCAGTCTTATAGTTCTGAGATGAATTTGGAGATACACAAGAATCCCAGGTATCAAACTTTGACTCACTGATGTCCTGAGAGTCCACTTTGAACTTTTGAAGACCACAGAGGGCATGGGAGCATGCAGAGTTAAGAGGAGAATAACCAGGCTGATTCTGGTCCTTCTGTCATTTAATAGAACCCCTTTCCCTCCTTCAAACCCCCTTCCTGAGTAATTCCCATCAGTACTGCAGTAGGAAGGCATGTATCCTGGTTTTTCCCACACTGTAGCTAACACTATTCCATCATTCTATTCTTATTCCTGGGCAAGAAGAGTTGAACCTTAATAGTTAACTCCTGTAAGGTTCCCCTGGCTGTCCCCAGCTGTGGGACATTTCTTTTGTGCCACCTCTGGAGTTTCCCCTTCTCAATCCCTTTGTGCTTTTTAAATCCATATTATTTGTACCATAGAAATGGGACAGAAGCTAATATTTTGGTTGTAGTTGTGAACCTTAGAGTGTATTTAAATTCTGTGGGGCTTTTTAGTTTGGGAGATTGTTGAACACATGGAAATATGCTTGCTTTTCACCTCCTACACCTGTAACATCAACAACAAATCCTCTCTGGGAGGGAACCTTGGAGGACCTGACATCTGAACCAAGTCTCCCTCTTGGTTTTGGCCAGTGTGTCTGCCTGTATTTCCACCCTCAAGGATTAGACAATGAGGGTGCCTTCACCTGTCACTTCCATACATCTTCAGTATTCAAAGGTACCACTCAAGCAATAAGAACACTCAACCATATGTCTAATTGATTTTAAAGACAAAAGAGGACATGGAAGGAAAGGCAAGAACCAATGTGCTGCTAAGCTTCCTCACTTTCCCCAATGGTTTGGAATTGGTTGGTCTGAAAAGACACAGGTGGCAGCATGCACAAGCTTACTTGGACACCTTTTTGAACTAGTGGATGTACCAACACAGCCCTTTCTGAATTCTTCATGTCAGAGTATTTTTAAGCCCTTTGGATACCTGTTTTATATTCAAAATTACATCCTGGTGCCTCTGGGAAGAAAAGGAGTGCCTATGGCTTAAAGCTCTCTGATGTCTTTCGTTGAGTAGGTTCCATTTGCTTCTTTGGGTCCTAGAGCCATAGTCACTAGTGCACACCCTGGAGCCATTCTGTCTGGGTTTGCATCCTGGCTCTGGCACTTACTAGCCGTGTAGCCTTGAGCAAATCACATACTCCTTGCTCTGTGTCTCATTTCTCTGATCTGTACAATGGGGATAATTATGGTACCACCCTACAGGGTTGCTGTGAATACGAAATGAGTTAATAAATATGAACAGCTTAGAACAATTCCTGGTACTCTGTAATTATCAGTTGCTGCTGTTGATTCTCCCTCTCTTCTCCTTTTATTTGTCCTTCTCTTTCTTCTTCTTATGTCTTTTGGATCCTGGCCTTTCCTGTGGTTCCTGAGATGACCAAAAGATGTGCCAACGTCGGGAGGAGCAGACAGCAAGGCTGGAGGAATTACACTTCAGGCCCATATAACTTGTATTTCCAGAAAAAAAGTATCTATTGAATCCTTAATGTACGTTAAATACTTAACAAGCATTTCTCTAATTCTTACAGCTATACTGGAAGGTAGCTATCATTATCACTATTTTACAGGTGAAGAAACAAGAGTCGTAACTTGCCCAGAGTCCTACAGTTAGTAAGGGCAGCACTGAAAAGCATACTTGACCATATCTTACTTTAAAACCCATGCAATTTTCTCTAGGCTATTGGGACTTTTGTGATTTCTTAGCAGCTTCCACTAAAATCTCAACCCTAGTCCTGGGGAAGTGGGTGGACGGGAGAGGCTGTATGTATTTGGAAGATGCCAGGAGCTCTTCTTGCAGAAAAAGTGCAGAGAAGGGCTACGGGTTTTGTGGCTAATTGAGTGTGCATCTCCTAGGTTGACTGGGTGTAGGCTGCACCAGCAGCATGACCAATGAATCTGTGGCATTTCACCCTTTACAAACTTAATCTTGGCCTTGGTATATTTCCGACTAACTACACTAAGTGCCTTGGGGTATTTGTCTAGGTCTGTACAGGGCAGTACAGCGGATGGGAGCTTCTTTATTCTGAATGATGTTGGTATAGTTTTGCCCAAATATGTGGAATATTTCCACCTCCACTGATTCCTTTCCTGGTAACAAAATCATGGGTCATAAATGGGCTCACCTATGTACCTTTTTCTTGAAAGACATAAAGTATGGCGTGTGTTTTTGTGCCAATAGGCAGAGAATCATCAGCTTTTCTTTTCCTTCTTGTTTTTTCCAGAGTTGTCACTTGGCATTCTGGGTAACGTGCATATAGATTGGTGCGTATTGACTGGGCGTTGCAGCCATCCTAACAAAACGTACAAGTGAGATGTAGAGTTTTTCTTTTATCAGACAAATTTGGGGGAAGATGCTGAATTAAAGGAAAGATGCCTTGGTATAAAATAAAGTGAGTTAGGCTGCCAGCAGAGGTACTAAGCGGGGGAGGCATTTTATAATTTATCAAGTTTTAAGTCATTGTCTCTGTCTCATCAATAAACAGCAGTGTTATTTATTTGGATTAGCTAAAAAGCCTTCTCACAGACAGGGATCTGAGTCTGAATTTGGGGATTCCTTGCTGTTTATAAGTGAAGGCTCCTGAATGAGTTTCCTTGTCATCTCTCCTTTTTAACTCCGGTATTGTTTTTGTGTCTCTTGAGACCTCTCAGCGTGGCTGAGCACCATGAAGCCTGAGCAGTGATTTCTGGACCTGGAGTGAGGCTGTAGAAGAGGAAGCTTGAGGGGTGACTTGTAACATAAGGAATCATTTTGATGGGAGTGAATGTCTGCAAGTGAGCATTCACTAATGAGGCTGAGAGCTTATTTACAGCAAATAATAACAGTTATTATTCTTTACTTGCTAGAAATCACCCCAGCACTGGGTCATGTGCAACATGCCAAGGTTTTTGCTGAATGTTTCCTCTTTAAGTCACAGGGACAAGACAATTTAAACATGTGATGAGTCATTCAGTTAGAGGAGTGGAGAGTTTTCTTGATCTTCTATGTCACTAAGTCAATAAATAAAGATAAGCAACTAATGCATACATATGAGAAATAATAAATCTGCAATCAGCATAGTCAAGGAACGGTGGGTAGAGTCCATTGAGAGAGAGTGACAGTGTGTGAAAGAGAATAATAAACAGTTCAATGTTATTTGCTGTAAATCTGTTGAGCTTTTATTGAGCTCTTGCTTGGTGTCAGGTGATTCTAGGTACTACCTGTTTCTGTAAATAGAGTTATACTGACACAGTCATGCCCATTTGTTCATGTATCATCATTGCTGTTTTCACACGGTAACAGCAGAGTAGAGTGGCTGACACAGGACTACATGGGCCACAATGCCTACAATGTTTACTATCTGGCCCTTTGTAGAAAAAGTTAGCTGACCTCTGTATTAATTCATTTGGGATCTCCAAATATCCTTAGGTGACGATAATTATCCCCATTTTACAGATGAAGAACCTGAAGTCCAGATAGGTCAAACAACTTGCAAGGTCATACAGTTAGGGAGTGGCGGACTCAAGGTTCAAACACAAGCAATCAGACTCCAGAATCTGTGCTCTTAACTGGTACACTGTAACTGCCCTTCCTGTTATATACGACATGATTCTAGGATTCTAGTTGCCTTGCAAATAGAAAACAATTTGAACTCACCACTCTGTGCCTTTCAACAGCCTGGCTCAGGCTCTGGACAGAAGAGCATTTTGGGTGAGTTAGAGGCTAAAATGGAGAAGCGGCTGAAGATTGGGTCCAGATACGCTAGACTGAATTCTGCTTAGCCATTGGTTTTTCCTTTATTAAAATTTACCTCTTCCCTGAAATTGGCACACAATAGGAATTCAAAGGGTATTTGTAGAATAAAGGATTGGATGTCATTGTGGGGTTTCTGCCCAGATTTTGTTAAGTTTCTTTCGTGATAAGAGCACCTTGAATTTCCTTTAAGAAAGTACCTTTCCACCAGTCATTCATGTGGACTCAGTGGGATTGACCTCACCCCTGACTCGAATGGTGGGCTCTGATTAGCCTAAACTAACCAAAGTATCCCTTCCTTCTGCCTATTACGGTTGGTTCAGGGACGGACACGACTTAAGCTAGTCCAATCCGAGTGGAGGTGACCAGCCTATGGAACTGCAGAGACAATTCCCAGGGAGGATGGTGCCGTGAGGATTTGAGGAATGGAACTGCCTCTTCGATGGGAAGAGAACTTGTAGCTGTTAGGACACCACACTATGTGGAGGGGGCTAACTCAGACTTTAACCTGAGATCTGAAACCAGACTTAGCCCTGAACTATTTATTGAAACAAACAAACAAAAAGACAAAAAGGAGGGAGAGAGAGAGAAGAAAAAATTCACCTTTTTGTCTAAGAAGATTTGGATTGGATTTTCTGCTCTTGCCATCAAAAGATTTCCAATTGATGCAGGCGATAATATACTTTGGTATAGTTCAAAGAACATGGGGCTGGAGTGAGGCAATCTGTGTTTAAGACATAGTTTTCCAAGTAAGAAGTTGTGTGTTTCTGCATATGATGCCCTATTTGTTATTCTTCAGTTTTCCCGATTGAAGAAAGGACACTGCCTCATCTTCATCACAGGATTGCTTTGAGGAGGATACATCATTTATAAGATCAGAGTTGCATCTGAGGGAAAGAGAGTAGCCCAGCAAGGGATGATACCTTGCAGACCGAAGTCAGCTCTCTTCTGTCCACTGGGGTATAGCAAAGCCTTCCAGAGCTTTCTCAGGCTTGCTTCTCTAGCCATCACACATGGTCAGATGATGCCATTTATGTGCCAGGATTGATAGACATCTCACTTTATTGGTTTCCAAAGGGAAAGATTCTTTCATGAGTCTATCCTGGATTTTCTACTTTGGGTCAGGAGTGGAGGACACAGAAGTTAAGTAGATGACTAAGGAGAGTGCCATGCTGACTCAGATGGAAAGAGTCAGGTGGAGGATAGATGACTACACATTAGGATGCGGAGAGCAGAAAGGGCTCAACTGCACCTGACCAGTGTGAGTTCCATGCTTGTTGCCAGGTGGAAATGTTTAAGTAGTTGGCTCAGTGTACCATGGGGACAGGAAGCAGACAACCAGGCTTTTGGTCTAAGTGCCACCTCTCTGTGCAACACTGAGCTAGTAACTAAATGACTAAAACCTCCTGAGGCCTCGGGTTTTCTCATCTGTTAAATGGGTATCTTGTACTTGCCCCGGCAACCTCACATGGCTGGTATGGGGATAAAATGAGAGAATATCAGTGAAAACGCTTTGCATTTGCAGAAAGCCCAAGTAAGATGATATATTTGCAAAAATTCAGAAGCTGCTCATGTTTTCAAGACTTAATTCTTGCTCATTGAAATGCTTCACAAAGGGAATTCTTGCTCTGTGAGTTATACTTTCCAATGGCGTATCTCACAGGGCATGGTAACTTCTAAGCTCCTTGTGACCTTCGGGACTCAGTGCGTATGTACAGCTCCTTCTAGAAAAGGCCTGTGGTTCATCATGATCATCATCATCATCATCATCACCACTAGCATCATCTCAGGCATCTACATCCTCATCATCATTACTACTATTTATTTATTAAATGCCAAAGGTATATCGGTATTATGGTTGGTGCTTTGCATAAAATCTCTAACTTAAACCTTACGATAACCCTGTGAGAAATTATCCCCTTCTCATATAAGAGAAAATCAAGATTCAGAGAGATTGAGTTTCCCAAGGTCACAGAGTTAGGGGAGAGCTGTGCTGTAACCCAAGCCCTTGCTCTTTTTACTGCAGCGTTATTGCCTCTACCAAAGGGAGCATTGGAATCAGACCTGGAAGTTCTGATCTCATTCCATTGCTTCAGCAATTCAACACAAAGGCTCTGGTCCAACTCCTTTCCTTTTGTGTCTCAATAAGTCATATTTCATCCCTCTCCCCTCTGATCCCACCCTCATTGCCAGATTCTGGAACCGTCTGCGTGTTTCTGGTCTGTAGTTCAGCCTCTCTCCCCAGGCATTCGAGAAAGGCATTCTCCACACAGAGGGAAACCACATTTTATTAAAGCAAACATGCCGTCCTCAGCACTTTTACTTATCTTATTTATACACTGCAGTGCCACTTTCTATGACCTAGTGATTATCGTTTCCCAGAGCTATCACCATTTTAAAGCTACCTGTTCATCCCGCTTCAGCAGATGGCTCTACCCTAGGAGCACTGTAAGAGCTTTAAAAAAGAAAACAAACAAACCAAGGAAAGATGTGTGGTTGGGTCAGCTAGAGGAAGAACTCACTTGCATTGGCTCCTGACACTGTTCCACTTCAGCTGGGGCTGAGAGGTGGGACATTTCTCCTTGAGGTCTCCAGCCACCGGGCAAATTTAGGTGGTGAGATTCTATTTTTTTTTTTCCTCTTTTCCCCCCACCAGTAGGTGATGTGGAACAGGCAGTCTGCATACAGTTGGTTTCAAAAATTCTTGTACCTGATCTTTCCAATGAAATCTCTTTATTAAAGTCATTTTTCCCTTCCCTTATTTGTATGACAAAACACCATTTGGGCGCCTACCCCATGCAGGGTGCTGTTCTGAGTGTGAGTTCAGACTGCTACAAACAGTACGATGTCCTCCGGCAAGCCTTTTGCTTCTCTGGACCTCAGTTTTTCCTTCTGCAAAATGAGGGGGCTGGCTCAAGTTGCCAAGTCTCCTCTCAGAAGCAGAGAGATTGTTGCTCATAAAAGCCTTTTATGGAGAGCAAATCCCCAGGTTACAAACGCCAGGCTTATTCTCCAAGGAGAGCTCCCCACAGTAACAATTCGAGTTAAGTAGGCTGCTCAAGCTGAATGAGGACTGAGCTCTTCCTCTTTTCTGTTGCAGATTCTCTGAAATTCTTAATACCATAGAGCAATATTTCTCAACCTTTTTTTCATTATCTCCTCCACTTTTTTTTTTTTTTTTTGCGGTACACGGGCCTCTCACTGTTGTGGCCCCTCCCGCTGCGGAGCACAGTCTCCGGACTCGCAGGCTCAGCGGCCATGGCTCACGGGCTCAGCCGCTCCGCGGCATGTGGGATCCTCCCGGACCGGGGCACAAACCCGTGTCCCCTGCATTGGCAGGCGGACTCACAACCACTTGCGCCACCAGGGAAGCCCCATAAAGCACTTTTGAGACTTTTTTCCTAGTCCCCTTCCCCCCATGAAATTTTAATACTGCAGAAATATTGGATGCTTGTTTATGTACTGTGACCCTTGGGAAGGCGGGGAAAACGATTGCAGTAGCTAAGATTTTGGGCCCTCAAGAACCAAGTTTTATCCCCTTGGGAGTTATATTGCCATACCCTCCTTGAGAACGCATACCCTAGAGCTGGAATTTTCAAAACTGTTTTTTTTTAGCCTATACAAATTCTATGCAAATTCAATATATGAAATTGATGAAAGTATCATTTTAGTAGTATATGTGTACTTTAAATGTTAAATTATATAAACATGTTCTATCGTAACGTCAGCTAGCGATTAAACGAGCTAATATCCTGGTAGTTTCCAAAAGGTTATCATTGAGTATATAATACTTGAATGTACCGCTTGTTTTATCTTTTAATCATAGTTTTAAGATATTTCAAAAGATATTTAAAAATTCAAATCAGACGTTCGAGGAACACCTAAAATACCGGGTCACAGTTTGAAAACCATTGCTCTAGAGTCTTCTGGAACATAGGCTTTGGAATCACATGGGATGGGGTCTGAGTTTATTCTCAGCTCCACAATCTCCCAGCTCTAAGATTGTGAGTAAGACTTAGTGCTTCCATTATATCATTTGTAAAGTGGGTATTGGGATAGTTACCTCATAGGGTAACTCCGAGGATTGAAAGAGATAATCAGTTGTGCCTGGCACATAGTAAGCACTCAGTAAACATTGGTTATCTTTTGCTTCACTCTGTGTCTTCATGTCTTCCACTGACCATAGCATCTCGTGCCTGAACACACAGCAAACTATAGCTGCAGAGGAATTTGTGGCCAAATCAAACAAGGAGGGGCTCCAGTATCACTCTCAGGGACTCTGTTTTTCTCCTCCTGGACCTGGAACAGGGAAGGGTATTATTACTCTGCCTGAGATCATGTTAAACTGGCATGAATCCCAGCTTGTTTTTTTTTTTTTTTTTTAATATGTGAAACTGGTGGGCCCAGCTATGAACTCTTCATATTTGGAGTAATGTAAATCTTGTCTTGAAAATACAATCACATATCATTAAATGGAGACCACCCAGTTTTATAGGTGGAAACACCACATGCTGTTTTATAGCAAACTTTCTTATAAACTGTGCTCCATCCTGATAGAACTTAGCAGTGCATGCCATTTTTCTTTTCCTTTGGCCACATGAGTCGTCTGTTTATGTACATTTATGGATCAGGTGCGTCTTGAATGTAATGACAACCATGAAGTATCACTGACCAAATCTTTTTCAAAGCTCTAGTTGGGCTTGCTCTCCATAAAGATGAGAAATGACTTCGTGGGCTTTGGGACCAAGATAATTAAGAATACTACCCGATATAGATGTTATAAGGACAATTCAGAGATTCAGGCTGTGGTCTAGTCCCATCTGAATTGCTTCCGGGATTTGCTGTGGTCGTCTATACAAGAGGCATTGTGAGTTCATGCAATGTGCATTCCTTCAGATCCATCAATGTGAAAACCAGATATGATGATCGCAGTGACCCCCTTCTCCACCCTCACCTGTTTGAAGAGGAAAAAATGATGTGGGCTGGGTGGGCGAGGGAGGTGAGGGATGAGGAAAACATGCACAAGTGGTTCTCTGGGTTAACTTTAACATTTCTGCTAGGGAGAAAAATATGTCTTTCTCCCTTTGTATGTGTGTTGAAGCCTATGGTTGATAAAACTGAAGTTCTACATCATAAGTTCCCATTTGGACATTCAGTTCTGAGAACCTGCATCCAGTCAGCCTTATCGCGTTGAAGGGAAGTCACAATCACTAATGGAATCTGCTAGCTTTTCACACACTGAAATTAGCTTTGATTCTTTCCCCTAAACATACGTTGAAAAGCAACATGCACACACTGTACACTGACCCATCAAAGCAATCAGTGCTGTGGAGGACGTTTGCGGACTCACCTACTGGGGTTGGGAAAAATAAATGTATTTCTTTCAGGAGTAGAAACAGGATTTCTGAGCCCTCTTCTGGCCCCAAAGAAGGGAGAGACTCCTCCTTCCCTCCCTATGAAGAAAGAGAAAGTAAATGTCATGTTGCTTTGCGACTGTGAATAATAACATTTATGCTCTGAGATCGGTTTGCTTCTTTAATATGAAAAACGATATCCTGTTTGGATGAGACATTTCCTTGAATGCTTAGCATAAATTGAGCCCTTAAGCTTTTAACAAGAAATGCTGGGCTGTCTTGCCCGAAAACTCAGAGTGGATCTTGGAAACACTGCAGGTTCCTTGATTTGCAAAAACTTGCCTTTTCCATGAGATTACTAACAGCACTCGGTGTTTGATATTCAGGAAGAGTCATCTGAAATAATCCTTGTTTGGTTATCATTTTTTTTCTCTTTGTCTCATTATCTCTCTCTGATCCAAGTGCTCTCTTGTCCCTTTCTCTCTTTCTGTCTCTGTCTCTCTCTCTCTCTTCCCACTTCCTCTATCTCTCATGTGTTGACGCACATACTTCTTTTCCTTTTTTTTTTTTTTTTTAAATCACACTTTCAAGTGACACGGGCCCAGTTAAGGCATTACAAAGCTGAGCGGTAAGGATGCAGGAGCAGGAAATGCATTTTTCGTCACTCCCAGTGACAATTAAAATGACAACAACAAGGCCAGACTCTTCCATCATTGTTTTTTAACGCTGTCAGCACCAACTTTGCCAGAATTATCCTGTCTGATGCATGAGTGGACTTAAGTCATTTTTCACATTGTGCCACCCAGGGCCTCCATATCATTTAAGAGAGTAAATTAGCTTCCATCTCGTTTAAAGCAGCCCTGTAAAAACCCTTCTCAGCAACATGCTCCCTTAGCCAGAGAAGGTTAATTTGGTGGGCTGGGATGTGTCTTTGGATATAAAATCTCTCTCTCTGTAGCACAGATGATGGTTTGAATTCTGCTGTCAAGAGAGCAAAGGCATTTTGGTGAACTACTTTTGGGTCTCTAAGAGGACACCGCGGGTAATTTGGAATGAGTGAAATTGGGATTTTAGTGTGTGTATATATATATGTATATATGTATAAAAATATTCAAATGTATTCATATATTCTATTCTAATACATAGTAACTGTATCCATATAGTCTATTCTATATATAATATATTCATTATATATATACATACATACGTGTGTGTGCGTGTATTTATTTATTTATCTATTTATTTATTTATTAGAGGTATCTAATATGTACCTTGATCATCATTCAGTTCTGGAGAACACACATAGGATGACAGAAACACTTGGCGTCCTTCCAAGGGAATATAAATTGCTAGTTGTTTCACAGTGTGGTTTGCACTTTTGTACCAGGCAACATGTAGCTCCCCGCGAGGAAAAGACCTTGCTGAACCTCTTTGAGAAAGGGTCCTTGCCCTGCTTCTCTCTTCTCATTTAGACCCTACAATTGATAGTCTACTGATGGGCTCAGTGAGGTCCACGGAGGACCCGTATCATGTCTGCAGCTGCCAGAGACCTCAGAGAATTGGATTCTTTCAGTGGTTTTCTGAGGAGGGAATGAACTGAAGAGTTGACTGCTGGGCAGAGGCCAGGGCCACAAACATATCGCTCGGAGAGACTGAAGTCTGACCATTCTCACAACGTGTCAACTTCTAAAGTAGACCCTTGGGTGACATAAATCAATTCTTGATCAATAGGGAGCATGGGTAGTAGAGGCCCAACAAATCTAATTTGGCAAAGTCAACATATTTTTGTCTTCCTGGAGGTATAGGTGTATTTATTTGCTTGTCTAGAGACTGGGGCCTCACCAGGCCTCTTTTGCTTTTGTCCTTGTCTCCAGCGGTTCATACAATATCTGTAAGCCTCCACTCGAGTGACTTAAAACAATTTGTTTTTTTTCTTTCTGAGGGCAAGGGCCCGGTTGTGCTGATCTCTGTGGCCCAGGACCTCGTGTAGCACCTGCACATTCTAGGTGCTTGGTGAATGTTGAAATGAATTCCGCTGACCGATTTATGAAACGGTTTTGAGAAAAAGAAGTATGATTTCGTGCCCTGGTGCCAAGCCTTTCCCAGCCTTAGTTCAGGTACATGCTTGGAGAAAGTGCAGAAACCATGGCATGGAGAAGGGTTATAAATCACTCAAGTAAAGTCAAAGGAAGTTGAACGTCCCTGGGAACTCATCAATCCTAATTTACTAGGAGTGGGAGGTGTTTCACATTTCAAATTCTGGCTTTCTGGTTTTCGAGGGTGATGCTGTATTGACCAATTGTTCATGCCCAATGTTCCCCCCCCCCCCACTTTTCATCTGTGAATAGCAACCTCATTGATGTGGGGAGATGTTCATGGATGTTGAAAGCATTTCACTTTGTTGTTTAAAGAAGCCTTTGTCCTGAAGGCATGAGATTATTCTTTCACATGAGGTGGAAAGGAAAATAAGAAAGCCTCCCTCTGTCCTTGGGTTCACATGGTAGAAACTCTTTCTGGCAGCAATAAAAGCCTTTGGAGGAGACCTTTCATTATGAGTGTTTCATGTTAAGTATTGCACATGGGGTCGATGCTAAATCCCAATTTACTCAGCTGTATTTTCCAAGATTTGTTCCCTGGCAGCACAGAAGCTCTGTGCAAGCTCCGTCAGGCCACTGCAGACCCAGCCAGAGGATTTGAATATTAACGCCCTTCGAGTTTCCTTTTAGAAGAAGCTCTCTTAGTCACAATAGTGAGACATTGCCTGCAAGTCTATGACGGAACGTGAGAATAAAGAGTTCAGAGTGTATCAATAAAAGGAGGGATCAAGAAAATGCACACAAGTCATGTCCAACTGTCCGCCCTGTCCACCCTTCTCTCTATCAGTGTGTAGAGAATGCTTTCACCGGGGAGGTACTCATTGCATAATGAAGTCTTGTCATTTGGGAGCCAAAATAAAATCAGTTTTCCATGTAGTCAGATACATTCTTGATGGGATTTTGAGTCTCACAAAAGAATGTTGCAGATTCCTTCCACTCACATCAAGCATCTAAACATTGATCTGGAGAAACAAAGAAATGGAAAAAGAAAAATGAGTTTGTTGTCAAATTGCAATACCACATTTTTGTATTGCTGGCTGATATATCTGTTATTCTCATCTGCCATCCCTCCATCGTGTGTGTGTGTGTGTGTGTGTGTGTGTGTGTGTGTGTGTGTGTGTGTGTGTGTGTGTGTGTGTGTGTAATTTTTCCCTCCAAACCTGCAAAACATTGCAAAACTGGATTTAAATATTTCAGGCGGACTGCGCCCAGCATTTGCATTCCTCTGACTCATTCAGAGAAGAGACATCTGAGCAGAAATACAGCAGATAAAAGAGAAACCATTAATCCAAGGAAGATTACTGGCACAGAATCTTTATCCTGTATCCTTCCTGAAATGAGACAAAAATCTCACTATGTACATCCCTCTGGCTTAGCTTCAGGTAGTAAGCAATATAGAGGTATAGACATGGTCCTTTTTAAAGGCACATCGCATTTGTATGCACTCTGAAACGTCATCCTTCTGTTCGATTCCTGTTTTGTTCCCCAGCATCTTTTGCCCTTGCTCTCATTCCTTCCACTGTAGCTTTCTAATTGGGACTCTTCCTTCCCCAGGATGTTAGAGTTGACTTTTAAAAGACCATTACGTAAAGTCCAGGGTAGTACTAAGTGCTCTGGGCCATGAGGAGAAGAGACAGGGTCTCAGCTTAACTCATTAACTCTAGGACTATAGGTATAACGTTAATTTCTTCATCTGTTAAATGGGCAGATAATGAACCTTATGCCATACTTCACACACAGCGATGTTGAGTTCATTTGAAGAAGCTTTGAGAGTAGAAGCAATGTGAAAATACAAGCTGTAATATTTTTAAGCATAATATTCAGAGCAAGTTGAGTACAGAACTATGTCATTTGGGGAGTATTAGTCCTATTTACTAAGAACATTTAAATAAGCCTTTCTTAGGAACTTTCCTGCCTTCTTAATTGAAGCCAAATACTGTAATAGTCATTACCTTTGCCATTTCTTGAGCATTTACTGTGCTGTGCGAGACATTATTCAGGAATTATCACGTTCTATTCTTACAACAACGCTGAGAAGTGTTATCTATTAACACTTCTATTTTGAAGATGAAGAAATTGAAGCTCCGAGAGGGTGAGCTCAAAGATAGACAGCTAATGGGGGTCTGGATTTGAACTCAGGGTTGAGTTTAAACTCTGTAGCTTAAACTCTAAATTATTTCTAGTATATCATCCTGCTGCTGCAATTTCCAACAGTCCAATCAGGTTTATGTTCTCAACTTCTTTATTTTTTATTTTTTTTGACTGCGTTGGGTCTTTGTTGCTGCACGCGGCTTTCTCTACTTGCCCTGAGCGAGGGCTACTCTTTGTTGCAGTGTGCGGGCTTCTCATTGCGGTGGCTTCTCTTGTTGTGGAGCATGGGCTCTAGGCGCGTGAGCTTCAGTAGTTGTGGCACACGGGCTTAGTTGCTCCGTGGCATGTGGGATCTTCCTGGACCAGGGCTTGAACCTGTGTCCACTGCATTGGCAGGTGGATTCTTAACCACTGCACCACCAGGGAAGCCCTATGTTCTCAACTTTTATGTTTCTCCATTTACATATTTCCACTTTAGATGGATGAGAATATGTACAGTTATAAATGTATTAATACATGGTGGTTTAATAAGCAATTTCCAAGTTTAACAAACCTCGCTGTCATTTCACGATGAACCACCCCAGTCTATGGGTCAGGCCCAGTGCCTCTCTCATTCCTGATGAAAACCAGGAGTACTGGCCCTCACTCTCACACGTAAAGTGGCATTCTTACCCCAAGTGTCCCATGATGAGGGTGGTGCCAAGTCTGAATCTCCCACGGAGAGGTGAAACTGGTCTGAGATGTCTCTGGTCACTGCACTTGTCTCCATCTTTATGTATAGGAAAGGTGTTATCAAACGAAGTGCTCTGGAACCCTCCAACAGCCCTGCTCTCTGCAGATGGAAGGGATGATGATGCTTTAAAGCAGGGGTTGGCAAAGTGAGGGGCCAGAGTAAATACTTTAAGCTTTGTAGGCCGCAGGGTTCTGTCATTAAGTACTGAACTTTGTCATTATAGTGCCAATGCAGCCGTAGGTGATATTGCTACATCAGTGAATGAGTGTGGCTGGGTTCCAATAAAGCTTTATTTACAAATACAGGCAGTGATCTAGATTTGGACTGTGGGTGTAATTTGCCAACCCCTGACTACAAGGAAGGTGACTCCAATATTTTGAGTAGAAGTGATAGTCAGGAGTTGTTCATCCTGTTTTCATTTCAGTGGGCCGCCTTAACCCAAGGTCAAAAGAGCGTGGCCGATAGTTTTCCTCTCTAGACGTTGTCCTTTTTTAAGATTACTAGACAAATATAAGGCAGGATGACAAGGATGATGACATTTATGAAATAATGAAGCTACTCACAACCATCTGAAATTGGCATAAGCAGTTGTTTCCATCTCAAACAATAATTGGAAGTCAAATTTTTTTCTGACCTCTGTGCCGCTGATGGCCATACTTGTCATTGGCCGTTTTTAACATAATGTATTTCCACGTTGCAACAACAGCAAAACCTACTGTGTCCAATTAAATCGCCACTTTCAGCAGCCCAGGTAGCGTGATCGCTTTCTGGAGAAAGATCTATGTCCTTGTGACCTTATCTTCTTATACTTTGCATTCAGCTCTGAAATTAAATTGCAGGAAATGATTCAGTTTTGAACCATTCCATTCAACAAGGCAGAAGCCAAAAGTTCTCCTAGGAGTGACAGACACGTGGACTGCTTTTTTAGATGGGAAATGTCTTTAAGCAGCCTCTGTAAACTGGGCCAGAGGTTCAGACATCTCCAGGCCTGGTGGGGCTTGAGCTTTCAGATTTGCTCCAGCTAGTTTTTATTTCTGACAAAGACACTTATTCAGATAAAGGGAGTTTGCCTTCCTCGTTTCCTAGGAAACTTTTTTTTTTTTTTTTAAGTTCCCTGGAAAAGCCTCTTCTAGAGGCATTCTCAATCTAACTTCCTCTTCTGGTTAAGAACCTGAAGGTGTACAACATTAAAACTTGAGGTAATGGAGAGTAATGCCAACTGGGACTAAGCTGTGATTATTTTGTTGATTTAAACTGACAGAAAGGTGAGGACAGAATAAAATCTTCTTTCTGCTGTAATTTAGAGGCTAGGAACCATAATGCCTTTTTTCCCCCTAATAATGCTCAAATTATCCATTCATAGTGACTTGATTTCAGGTTTGAAGCTGGAGATCGCAGTAATAATCTTTCTCGGTATGAAGCACTTATTTATGGAGTAGTCTTTGCCATTTTTAATTGCACTTTCCCCTCATGCCCTTATTAATTATCTCTCTAGTTCCTCTTAGGTCTTGTCACGATGCCAAATACTGAAATAGAAAGGTTTAGTTATTTCCAAAGACATCCAGAAGGGACAAGTTTTACAACTTGCTGTTTTTGACTCTTAAAGGTTCATACTTTCAGAGAGTATGCTTCATGAAAATTGGGGTGCTTTATGCAAACTGAGTGCCCCCCGCCCGGATTTCCTGTTCATAACAGACCCTTGGGAGTGTTCCTTGCTTGGAGCATTCTTGGCCTTCTCACAAAGCAAGGTGTTTTGTGAGCCTAGTGAAGGTCATTGGCTCCCAAATGCTCCTGGGATCACATACCACCTCCTCTAATATGACTTCCATCTAAATTTCCCTGTACTTTTTTTTTGTTGTTGTTGTTTTTGTTTTTTGTTTCTTGCGGTACGCGGGCCTCTCACTGTTGTGGCCTCTCCCGTTGCGGAGCACAGGCTCCGGATGCGCAGGCTCAGCGGCCATGGCTCACGGGCCCAGCCGCTCCGCGACATGTGGGATCTTCCCGGACCGGGGCACGAACCCGTGTCCCCTGCATCGGCAGGCGGACTCTCAACCACTGCGCCACCAGGGAAGCCCTAAATTTCCCTGTACTTTTGCCTTCTCAGACAAGCAAGTCCCTTCAGTGTGCCCAAACTAGTCACAGCATTTTTCTGCATCAGTGCTCGTGTCTTTTCCTGCATTTGGAAATATCCTCGTCCATGCCCCAGTCTGTTGAAATCTTACATATGACTCTTCAAGCCTCATCAAACTTTCCATTTTTGCAAAGAGCCTTTTATAAACCCTCCTTTGACTCTGCTTGGGTACTTGGATTATGCTTCTTTTTGTGGCGTTATGCTGTCTGGCTGGATGTCGTAACCATTAGTAATCTGGTCTTAACTGTCCCAGCTCGATTGTGAACTCCTTGAACAAGAAGGTGCTGATTCATTTTTGTAGTCTTACCCCCCCCCCCCCCCCCGCCCCCCGCCCCGAGTGCTTTGCAGGGTGTTGTGTGTAGTAGTTTCCTACTTAGGCTCATTGAACTCAATTGCAACAAAATATTCCAGTTCAGTTCTGGAGGATCTACTCCAGAGAAGGCTGGTAACAGAGATGGTCCTCTGAAAGAACAGGGCTGTCCTACCAGGGCTTTGAACACTCCAGGGAAGTAGGCGAGGCCTGAAACAAACTTGATCCTAAAACTTATTGGAAGTAGCAATACCACAAAATTCCCTTCCTCCACTCTTTGTGACAGAGACGTGAGAAAATGAGACAGTGAGACAATCCTTTGGCAGTAAAACAGAAAAATCTCTGTGACTGAGAGGTGATATGAGCTGAATATATATAAAGGGCTTAATTTTTTGGATTAGAAATATCTATAAATTGTAGAAGGAACATTTTGGAGTTATAGTGGGATCTTTTTGAGGTTGACTACAACCTTCTCGTACAAAAATATTCTTTGTGATGAGGGTTAGAGATGAGTCTTGCCCAGAGAGGCATCTTTTATGTTTTACTCTTAAAGAATAATTCCAGTTCTCAAACTTACCCTCTTCTAACTTGTAGGGCAGTTGGGTGTCTTCTAACTGAATGATCTTGGCAGGACGTCCTGGGCTTCTGAGGACGTTAGCATTCCAGCAAACGTTTGGCTTAGAGAATTCCTAAAACAGAAACATGTACTCTGAACGGCAGTTAAAATTCAAGAAGTTAGTGGAAGCTGTGTGTGTGTGTGTGTGTGTGTGTGTGTGTGTGTGTGTGTGAGAGAGAGAGAGCGTGTGCGCACGTGTTGCACTCTCTGGAATGTGAGAGCTAGTGTTCTCCCTCACAATTTGTTTTTTTCCCTCTCACCCTGATTACACACTCAGATCCCATATGTAACAGAGTGTATATTATGTTATTCTCAGACTATTTTAAAGGAAACTAAACATTCCTTCCTTCATGAGTCAGTCTCCTAGTTGTGGTGTAGAAAAAGGCAACCTGGCAGAGAAGCTGATGAAATGACAGATTATTTTTTTGTTAATGGGCTTAAACGTTCTGTGATATTCTAAGTCTGAAGCATCAGCTGAGTAGCATTCCTTTTTGTGTGTATGTTTTAAAAGTGCTCGTTGTGGTTGAATGTTAATAGTCCGGCCATTGATCTCTGAAGACACAGAGTATCTTTCCAAATGTGCTGACTATGACGTTTCATACAATTTTATGTTCTTGGTGTGGAGAGGAAAGAGAGGACAAATATATACTGATGCGATTTGTTTGTCTTTGACATTTTGACATTTGGGAGTCTTTTCTTATACCTCTATTCCTCCATCCCCCATCCCTCCATCCAGCAAACATTTAATGTGTACCCCTACTCAGTGCCAGGCCCTGAGCTAGGAGCTGGGAAGTGTTTGTCAAAAAGCAAAGCCCCCATAGAAGACAATGAAAGAACAGTTTCCAAGAAAAAAAGCTTCAGACGGTTCCCCGATCACTGCCCTTTCAGAGCCTCTGTTGTCTGCTACTGGCCTGATACAAACCCTCTTCCCTCCTTTTCTAACCCCACAGCCCTGAAGACCTTTGTGCGCCTTAGGGGTCAGCTCACAGATGTGGCCCTGGGACACCCTCCTCTTTATCTATATTGTACTTACAAGAGATGGAGACACATGGGTCTTTTCTAATTTTTTTCCTTTTTCTTTTTTGATTAGCATCTGCAAAATGGCCTCAGTCCATTGCTTTAAACTAACTAATCTGGCTTGTTAAGATGGAGATTGTCATCCACAAGTTGTTATTAGCAGGCTTCTAAAGGAAGAGCATTTCAGGCAGAGCAGGGCGGGCTTGGAAAAAGGTTATATAATATAATATGTTCTTCAGGCGCCATATGAGGGGGAGACAATGCTGCCTTACAGGACCTGTTCTCAAGTGCTGCTTAGAGGCTTACATAGTCCTGCCTATTCTACCTCATGAAAAGGGAGATCCAATCATTGCTTTCTGGAAACTATTCTCCTCATCTCTTTGGCTGTCATATGTATTTAACAGTAGTGCCCTCAAGGACAATGGGGTGGGGAAGTGTGCTAGGGGGCTCCAGCCTCCAGCCTGTAGTTTTTCATTTCACATTGCAGGCTTTGCTAAGAATGGTCTTCTTTGTTTCCATTTTGAGTCATGGCTGAATTCTTATATGTTGTCTGATCTTCAAGCTCAAATACCCAAGGGACCAGGCAGCTGTGAATCAACCCTGTGTGTGTGTGTGTGTGTGTGTGTGTGTGTGTGTGTGTGTGTGTGAGCTAGCAGGTACTATAGCAAAGAAGACAGTATACTTTTCCTTATTTCTTTAAATCGATAGGGATTTGGAGGAAAAGACTTTAATAAAATAGAATTGTGACTGATTATTTCCCCCCTTTCCGAGCACTGCTGTAAAATCAGAAGGTTATGAATAGCAGGAGGGAAAAAATAATAAAAAACCCATTTCTAATGTAGTCCTGTGGTTTTAAACCCAAACCTTCGATTTATAATGAAAGCTCAGTGTCTATACACTAACCTCCACCTTATGAGGTGGATCTCCTTTCTGATTGCAGAGCGTAAGGAAATCTTCCACATGCTTTCACTTATTGGTAAGGTACACGGTTGCTTATCTGTTGTTTTTCTTCCACAAAGTCTATGATTTGGAAGTTCGACATCATATATTTTTTTCCCCCAGGCCAGATGTTTTATCCTGGTACGTTAAGTCATCATGACATGCTGCCACGAAGTGGAAACAACTGCTAGTCTTAATATCACTCCATATCTTTATTGCAAGGTATATCCCATGCATCTTAATTCCTCATATTCTCCCTCTCTGTTGTTCTCTGATCTTCTTCATCCCAACCCCACCCCCCCTTGCTCCTGAAGCAGGCATATTGTAATTGCATGACAGTCATGTCCCAGTACCTAAAGAGGTTCTAGATAGCGTGATGAATATGCAGCGCATTATCTCCCAGGATGTGTGCCTGTGTCTTTAATCACAGCTGGAATGCAAAATCGGGCTCCACCTTTCAACTCTATCTCCATCATGCTGAGAGAGTGAGAGAGAGCGAGACGGAGACTGCTAGACAGCTGGAAAGAGATTGCAGCTCAGATGTCCTGAAAAACAGCAAATCCCTCAGACCTGGCAGATTCTGTTACCATGAGAACTGCAGATATTTCCATTGTGATGGTTCGCTCCAGCAGCCATCTGTTACACCCATTTGATTAGGAAGTACAGTTCAGCTTGTATGGGGTTTTCATCACACCTTATCCCAGGGCAGTATACAGAGGCTCTTGCTTTTTTATATGCTAAACTCCAAGGCTTCAAAGTACTGTAATTTACCGAGGCGGAGGGCATTTAATGAAATGGTATGAGAAGGTCACCGAAGACCAAGAAGAAATACACACAGGAGATGTAAAAGAGGATTAGACTCCAGGGCAGAAGTGCAACCAACTCAGAAAATTAACCATATTTAGCAACCCCTCTTCTCTTGGTGGAGGGGAGTGAAATGAAGACCTAGGTTCTGAGACCTGGGTGGAGGGAGGTGTTTTGTGTAGTCATGGCATGAAGGCTTCCAGAGCTGTAATTCTGTCTTAGGACTCCAGGACGGTCAAAAGAAAGGGAGAGAAGGGTAGTGCCTCAAACCCATCTCATCAGTTCAGTTGCGACCACTGTATAAAGATTCCATTAGCTCTAAAAATTTTATGATGCCATCTAACTTTTCTGTAGACACAAAACGACCTTAAAAGTTCCTTGAAGCAGTGCTGTAATTTACAGATTTAAACCAGTTATTTGGACTAGTTGCCCCTCTGTGTATTTTTGTACAGGAGGAAATGCTGGTGGTACATCAAATAGAAATAAAAATAGGAATTCCCTTCAATTAAGACTCTCCAAATGCCCTTCCCGGGAGGTAGGCATTCTAGGTCCAAGCTTCCAGGAGGGTTGGTGGAGTCTGGAAGGAGCTGCCTAGAGTGTCTTAAATTGACTGGAGTTCCTGTAAATCCGGGAAACTAATTAAATGCTTACACACCAACGCGAATTTGTGATTGCTGCACTGGGGCCCTTGGTGTGGCCTCCCTTTGTTTCCCAGCCTGCATTTTCTAGAACGGACTCTGGTAATATATCACTCAGGTTGGGCAAGAGCTGCCCAATTTCCTGAACTTGCTAAGTTTGCAAGTCCCATTACATCCCATTCTCTCTGTTGGTTGGGTTGCTGGGTGACTCTGAACAAGGGAGAAACTTCCCCGATCTGATTGCGCTGCAGGCTAGAGAACTCCTCCCCACTCTCCTTTCCTGGTCTGGTGTTGGCTTGCCATCCAGGGAGGATGGGATGTCTGGAGGAACCAGAAAACTCATTCCCAGCTTTGATGCCAAAGATACGTTTCTGGCAAAATAAAATCGGTGACTAGGACCTTGGAGATGAAAAATTGGGACGAGATGTCGTTGTTTTTTTTCTGAAAAGTGGATTTTTTAAACCTTTGCAGTGGAAAGGCTCAAACTTCATGGATGAGGACCTGTGTTTTCTTTGAGTGAGGAGCCAACTGGCTTAGCCAGCAGCTGAAGGTCCAAATGAATCATGGTGCCTCCTTTGACAATGGGTTGTTAGAAGGCTGTCTTCCATCCCAGCAACAAATGCCTGGCACTGTGATCTTCCAGTGGTGTTGACTTTCCCATTAAACCTCAATCCTACACCCTGGAGATTACCCTTTCTCCAAGGTTTTTGAGGGCCCTGGTTTTATGAACACTGTGTCTGTCTCTGAAAGACAACAGATGCAATGAGGGCCCGAATGGAAACAATAAATACCATTCAGATTTCCCTTACAGAACTTCTTATAGTGGTGCCTTTGTTGAAGGAAACGCGGACTAAAATGCCTTCCCCCTCCCTCCCTTCTCCCCCCAGCCCCCTTTCACTGCTAAGATCTCCACCACCTTTGGAAAGCAAAGGTTAAGTGTCTGAGGCAAAATCAGTTGACACACAAAAGAGACTAAAAGCGAATGTATCACTCACTCGCCAACAATTCGGTGGGGCGGAGAGCTTCTGGGGAGGGGAATGAATTTTACTTGAAGCCAGAAGAAAAGCAGTCCTTGGAGGGGAGTGCTCGCTAGAAATATTCTCCTTTGAGCTGGGATGTTAACAGTGGCACCTTCTGACTTAATGTGGCATCTTTCTTCATCGTTATCAATCTCATGAGAGCTTTCCTGCCATCTGTACCATTCGTCTCCAGGCTCCCATATGAAAGTCCAATCTGGCGCATAAATACTGGCTAATGAAGAGTAGGTGTCTGACTGACTGGAGAGAAGGGATCCTGTGTCAATGATGGGGCAGAATTCATTCATTTAAAAAAAATAGTCCGCATTTCTACAGCCATTCAGGAAGAAATCCTCTCTCCTCTCTTTTTTTCCCCTCCATCCCTCTCTTATCCTCCTTTCTCATTTTCTTCCTGTGTCATCCTATGTTAATGGAGTTCACGCAAAAGTCAGCATAAAAATGGTCTTTGCCTAAAATGTTATACCTCGGAGATTAAAAATAGGAATGTCATGTGGACTTGCCGACATGTGGTGGGTTATTTCTTTCTCTTCAGTGGGAAAGCTATAACTACATAGATTAGCAAAACTTGTGCAAGAATGGATGTAAAACAGATTTATCTCTGTGTCAGCTTTATCTGATCCATTTGGTCTTGCAGAGTTTGGATGGCTTCCTTTGTTACAATAACCAGCTTTCAAACATCTATATCCTTAGGGTATTAAATGTCAGCTTCCTGATGTACCAGTCAAGGAGAGAGGGTGGGCAATCTGTGGCTGGGGAAGTACTCTTTGTGTGCAAGGCAGAGGGGTTGCTTGTGTACCCAGGCTGGCCGCTGGGATGACCTCCAGAAACTCCTACCACTTCCCCGTGTCACCGTGTAGGGGTGCTGAAGCACCGCTGCCATTAATATCTTTCTACAAAGAATTCAGAAGGATTTCCTGTCACTGACAAGGACAGATTTGTTAGAGGTCTCTCAAGGAAATGGGCAATAACTAATTAATTGACTCTCCAGGACTTTCCGTGCTGTCGTTCTTCATTTATCTGTTCTTGTTTCTCAACAGGCAGGTCTAGCTCTCCTTTTTTATTCTTCCCTTCCTTTCTTTCCCCCTTTCATTATGTCTGTCACTCCCATATTTCCCTCTTGCTTCATTCTCTCCCAGCTCTTTCTCTCTCTCTTTTTTAATTGAAGTTTTGAATTTTATTTATTTTTTTATACAGCAGGTTCTTACTAGTTATCTATTTTATACATATTAGTGTGTATATATATCAGTCCCAATCTCCCAATTCATCCCACCACCGCCACCACCCCCCACCCCCGCCCCGCCACATTCCCCCCATGGTGTCCATACGTTTGTTCTCTACATCTGTGTCTCAATTTCTGCCCTGCAAACTGGTTCATCTGTACCATTTTTCTAGGTTCCACATATATGCATTAATATATGATATTTGTTTTTCTCTTTCTGACTTACTGCACTCTGTATGACAGTCTCTAGATCCATCCACGTCTCAACAAATGACCCAATTTCGTTCCTTTTTATGGCTGAATAATATTCCATTGTATATATGTACCACATCTTCTTTATCCATTCGTCTGTCGATGGGCATTTAGGTTGCTTCCATGTCCTGGCTATTGTAAATAGTGCTGCAGTGAACATTAGGTGCATGTGTCTTTTTGAATTATGGTTTTCTCTGGGTATATGCCCAGTAGTGGGATTGCTGGGTCATATGGTAATTCTATTTTTAGTTTTTTAAGGAACCTCCATACTGTTCTCCATAGTGGCTGTATCAATTTGCATTCCCACTAACAGTGCAAGAGGGTTCCCTTTTATCCACAGCCGCTCCAGCATTTGTTGTTTGTAGATTTTCTGATGATGCCCATTCTAACTGGTGTGAGGTGATACCTCATTGTAGTTTTGATTTGCATTTCTCTAATAATTAGTGATGTTGAGCAGCTTTTCATGTGCTTCTTGGCCATCTGTATGTCTTCTTTGGAGAAATGTCTATTTAGGTCTTCTGCCCATTTTTGGATTGGGTTGTCTGTTTCTTTAATATTGAGCTGCATGAGCTGTTTATATATTTTGGAGATTAATCCTTTGTCTGTTGATTCATTTGCAAATATTTTCTCCCATTCTGAGGGTTGTCTTTTCATCTTGTTTATGTTTTCCTTTGCTGTGCAAAAGCTTTTAAGTTTCATTAGGTCCCATTTGTTTATTTTTATTTCCATTTCTCTAGGAGGTGAGTCAAAAAGGATCTTGCTGTGATTTATGGCAAAGAGTGTTCTTCCTATGTTTTCCTCTAAGAGTTTTATAGTGTCTGCTCTTACATTTAGGTCTCTAATCCATTTTGAATTTATTTTTGTGTATGGTGTTAGGGAGTGATCTAACTTTATTCTTTTACATGTAGCTGTCCAGTTTTCCCAGCACCACTTATCGAAGAGACTGTCTTTTCTCCATTGTATATCCTTCCCTCCTTTGTCATAGATTAGTTGACCATAGGTGCGTGGGTTGATCTCTGGACTTTCTATCTTGTTCCATTGATTTATGTTTCTGTTTTTGTGCCAGTACCATATTGTCTTTATTACTGTAGCTTTGTAGTATACTCTGAAGTCAGGGAGTCTGATTCCTCCAGGTCCGTTTTTTTCCCTCAAGACTGCTGTGGCTTTTCGGGGTCTTTTGTGTCTCCATACAAATTTTAAGATTTTTTCTTCTAGTTCCATAAAAAATGTCATTGGTAATTTGTTAGGGATTGCATTGAATCTGTAGACTGCTTTGGCTAGTATAGTCATTTTCACAATATTGATTCTTCCAATCCAAGAACATAGTATATCTCTCCATCTGTCGGTATCATCTTTAATTTCTTTCATCAGTGTCTTAGAGTTTTCTGCATACAGGTCTTTTGTCTCCCTAGGTAGGTTTAAACCTAGGTATTTTATTCTTTTTGTTGCAATGGTAAATGGAGTGTTTCCTTAACTTCTCTTTCAGATTTTTCATCATCAGTGTATAGGAATGCAAGAGATTTCTGTGCATTAATTTTGTAACCTGCAACTTTACCAAATTCATTAATTAGCTCTAGTAGTTTTCTGGTGGCATCTTTAGCACTCTCTATGTATAGTATCATGTCATCTGCAAGCAGTGACAGTTTTACTTCTTCTTTTCCAATTTGTATTACTTTTATTCTTTTTTCTTCTCTGATTGCCATGGCTAAGACTTCCAAAACTATGTTGAATAATAGTGGTGAGAGTGGACATCCTTGTCTTGTTCCTGATCTTAGAGGAAATGCTTTCTCTTTTTCACCATTGAGAATGATGTTTGCTGTGGGTTTGTCATATATGGCCTTTATTATGTTGAGGTGGGTTCGCTCTATGCCCACTTTCTAGAGAGTTTTTATCATAAATGGGTGTTGAGTTTTGTCAAGAGCTTTTCCTGCATCTATTGAGATGATCATATGGCTTTTATTCTTCGATTTGTTAATATGGTGTATCACATTGGTTAATTTGCGTATATTGAAGAATCCTTTCATCCCTGGGATCAATCCAACTAGATCATGGTGTATGATCCTTTTAATGTGTTGTTGGGTTCTGTTTGGTAGTATTTTGTTGAGGATTTTTGCATCTATATTCATCAGTGATATTGGTCTGTAATTTTCTTTTTTTGTAGTATCTTTGTCTGGTTTTCGTATCAAGGTGATAGTGGCCTCATAGAATGAGTTTGGGAGTGTTCCTTCCTCTGCAATTTTTTGGAAGAGTTTGAGAAGGATGGGTGTAGCTCTTCTCTAAATGTTTGATAGAATTCACCTGTGAAGCCATCTGGTCCTGGGCTTTTGTTTGTTGGAAGATTTTTAATCACAGTTTCAATTTCATTACTTTTGATTGGTCTATTCATATTTTCTATTTCTTCCTGGTTCAGTCTTGGAAGGTTATACCTTTCTAAGAATTTGTCCATTTCTTCCAGGTTGTCCATTTTATTGGCATAAGGTTGCTTGTAGTAGTCTCTTAGGATGCTTTGTATTTCTGCGGTGTCTGTTGTAACTTTTCCTTTTTCATTTCTAAATTTATTGATTTGAGTCCTCTCCCTCGTTTTCTTGATGAGTCTGGCTAATGGTTTGTCAATTTTTTTATCTTCTGAAAGAACCAGCTTTTAGTTTTATTGATCTTTGCTATTGTTTTCTTTGTTTCTATTTCATTTATTTTTGCTCTGATCTTTATGATTTCTTTCCTTCTGTTAACTCTGGGTTTTGTTTGTTCTTCTTTCTCTAGTTCCTTTAGGTGTAAGGTTAGATTGCTTATTTGAGATTTTTCTTATTTCTTGAGGTAGGCTTGTGTAGCTATAATCTTCCCTGTTAGAACTGTTTTTGCCACATCCCATAGGTTTTGGATCGTTGTGTTTTCATTGTCATTTGTCTCTAGGTGTTTTTTGATTTCCTCTTTGATTTCTTCAGTGATCGCTTGGTTATTTGGTAATGTATTATTTAGCCTCCATGTGTTTGTGTTTTTACGTTTCTTTTCCCTGTAATTCATTTCTAATCTCATAGCAGTGTGGTCAGAAAAGATGCTTGATATGACTTCAATTTTCTTAAATTTACTGAGGCTTGATTTGTGACCCAAGATGTGATCTATCCTGGAGAATGTTCCATGTGCACTTGAGAAGAAAGTGTAATCTGCTGTTTTTGGATGGAATGCCCTATAAATATCAATGAAATCTATCTGGTCTGTTGTGTCATTTAAAGCTTATGTTTCCTTATTAATTTTCTGTTTAGATGATCTGTCCATTGGTGTAAGTGAGGTGTTAAAGTCCCCCACTATTATTGTGTTACTGTCGATTTCCTCTTTTAGAGCTGTTAGCAGTTGCCTTATGTATTGAGGTGCTCCCATGTTGGGTGCATATATATTTATAATTGTTCTTCTTGGATTGATTGCTTGATCATTATGTAGTGTCCTTCCTGTCTCTTGCAACATTCTTTATTTTAAAGTCTGTTTTATGTGATATGAGTATTGTTACTCCAGCTTTCTTTTGATTTCCATTTTCATGGAATATCTGTTTCCATCCCCTCACTTTCAGTCTGTATGTGTCCCTAGGTCTGAAGTGGGTCTCTTGTAGACAGCATATATATATAGGTCTTGTTTTTGTATCCATTCAGCAAGCCTGTGTCTTTTGGCTGGAGCATATGATCCATTCATGTTTAAGGTAATTATCGATATGTATGTTCCTATGACCATTTTCTTAATTGTTTTGGGTTAGTTTTTGTAGTTCCTTTTCTTCTCTTGTGTTTCCCACTTAGAGAAGTTCCTTTAGCATTTGTTGTAGAGCTGGTTTGGTGGTGCTGAATTCTCTTATCTTTTGCTTGTCTGTAAAGCTTTTGATTTCTCCATCGAATCTGAATGAGATCCTTGCTGGGTAGAGTAATCTTGGCTGTAGGTTCTTTCCTTTCATCACTTTAAGTATATCATGCCACTCCCTTCTGGCTTGTAGAGTCTCTGCTGAGAAATCAGCTGTTAACCTTATGGGAGTTCCCTTGTATGTTATTTGTCGTTTTTCCCTTGCTGCTTTCAATAATCTCTCTGTCTTTAATTTTTGCCAATTTGATTACTGTGTGTCTCGGCATGTTTTTCTCTCTCTTTTATAGACTGTGCATAAAAAAACAAAAAACCAAACCAAACGAAACCCTAGAAGGGCACGTTATTCAAAGATTTTTCTAGGAATAGGGGTCATTTCTTCAGAGTCTGAAAAGTGTCATCTTCCAGGGTTGGAAGGGGCCTCAGAAGTTTCTACTTTGTACTCGATATGTAAATAATCTTTAGTATCCTCGGTAAGGAATTGCAAGGGTTTTGTTAAAAGTCTATAGTGACTGTGTACCTATATGTGTATCTGTATCTACATCTATATCTATAATCTCCTATGTAATTAAATGGAAATTTCATCATAACCTGCAAACCGTTCCATGAGACCTTGAATACACCATGTAGTTGTTACTTCATCTTTCTCCTCATAATTGGGCTGCCTGGCTCATTGGGTTGGAGCAGGGCATCAATAAACTCAAGGTTGGCTGTTCTCTTTTCAGTCACTGTGCACAGAGAGCCTGAATTCCCAGGATGCCTGCTCCACTACCTTTGTTTTTGTGCCCATCTATGCCTAGAAGTACAGGGCATGTAGTGGGGTCATTGGAGGTGGCTCTAGATCAAAGCAGACAGTTCTGGGATTGAATCCTGGCCCTGCCACTTTCTATATGTATGTGAGCTTTAGCAGTCATTGGACCTCTTGGTGCCTCAGTTTTACCTTCTGGAAAGTGGGCATACCAGCTTCTTGAATCTCAGTAGTTTATTGTATGAATCAGATGAAGTAAGCCTGTGAGCATGTTGGAAACTTAGTGCTATCTCAAGGATGACCAGTTGTCCCAGTTCACCTAAGAGTGGAGGGTTGCTTGGGGCACAGGACTTTCAGTGCTAAAACTGGAATAACTGGGATGGTTGGTCATCCTACTCAGAGCCCAGCTTAAACAATGATTCCAGTGGGTAATGGAACTTTCTCCATGGTTGAAGGAAATCTTGTTTTTGTTTGTTTGTTTTATGTGGACTAACTGCCTGCTTTATTTTGGATCAGTGGACTGATCGCTGGTTTGGAGAAGGCTTACTCACCGTCTCTCCCCTCAGTGTCTCAAGGGGTGGTGTGAAACTTTAAAACAAAAGTTTGCAAATGTTTAAAATGAAGCGAGCACAAATTCCTTCGTCTGAGTCGGAGCTTATTCATTCTTCAAGACCCAGTACATTTGTTACCCCATTCATGAGCCTTTACTCATGAGATCTCTCTCCTCAGCATGAGCTGTGCTTTTAGGGGATAATGTGTTAAGTTATTGCTTTACCTCCAAGTATATTTTTAAACTCCTTGAAGCCAGACAGCCTGCCTTATATTTTCTGAGTATTCACTGAATGAATGAATAAATGAGAGAATGAATGATTTATAAGTGGGGAAATGAGTCAGAGGGAATAAATGGGGCATGAGGGAGTGAATAAATCCATGAATAAATTAATGATTTTTCTGTGTTAATTAAAAGCATACGTGCCTTTTTAGTCTGGCCCTGTTGTGTATCTCATGTCAAGAATTTTTAAACTTCAAATCCTGGATCCCAAGTCCTTTTTCTTAGCCTTAGCTGCCATAACAAATTCCTAATACTAAAAATGACCCAGCTCACCTTGGGGGTACCACTCATTGTTTGATAAACTGGGAGAATATAACTTATTTTTTCTTAAAATTTTTAAAGATGAATTTTAAAATGAAAAGTAAAACCTACATATGGCAAATAGAAAACAAATCATTCAAACTACACATGATCTAAAATGAAAAGTATCTGTCTTGTCAATGTCCTCCCATATCCCCATTTCATTCCTCTGAAATTAAAGTTTCTGCTTTTAGTTTTTTCAGTGGCTACAATTGAAATTCTAAATAAAAGAACTTTATGTTTTTGGTATATGAGAATTTGAGGGTGTATTTTGACACCCTGTTATGGAAGTTGAAATATTGGTCATTTTCAGCATTGTCCATCTTCCTTTCCTTCTCTACCTCCTGAGACACAGTAATTCTAATGGTCAACTTTATGCCTTTACAAATTCTCCCTTCTCTGTTTGTTGATTTATATTTAGTCATTATCTGTGGAATATTCCCACTATACACTCCACTTACATTTATGTCTACAACTCTCCTCTGCTCCTGATTTTTGTTATATTTATTTATTTTAAATTTATTTATTTATTTATATTTTTGGTCTTCATTTCTGTTAGAGGGCTTTCTCTAGTTGTGGCAAGCGGGGGCCACTCTTCATCGCGGTGCGCGGGCCTCTCACTATCGCGGCCTGTCTTGTTGCGGAGCACAAGCTCCAGACGCGCAGGCTCAGTAGTTGTGGCTCACGGGCCTAGTTGCTCCGCGGCATGTGGGATCTTCCCAGACCAGGGCTCGAATCCATGTCCCCTGCATTGGCAGGCAGATTCTCAACCATTGTGCCACCAGGGAAGCCCCTGTTATATTTATTTTTATGTTGTCAAATTTTACAGCATTTACTCTCTGTCACTCTAATTGTATTTAGTAGTGATTTTTCACAGGTTTATTCTAAATATTAAGCAAAGAATGATAGAACTCAACCAAGTGAGGGGACTGGATCCAAAGAGAAGGAAAGTAATCATAAGTTACTCACAAGAGATGTTGGGTCACAGGGCCCAGGGATTTCTCTCTTGATTTCTTTGGCATTCTCTTTCCTCCTGGGTCATGCTTAGCTATAATTTTTATTCACGTATTTCTCTTATTTTGTTTTCTTCTTGTATTGCATTTTTGTTTTACTGGAGCACTTCACCCGAACTTTTTTTTTCATATGGAGTTTAAAGGGTAGCATTCAAATATCTTTGTATGTCTGAGAATGTCTTTATTTTGATTTCACTTTTGGTGGATAGTTTGGTTGGGTATAGATTTCTAATTTCAAACATTTCCCTGAGAACTTTGAAGGAATTGCTATTGAGACATATGCTGTCATTCTGATCTTGTTACTTTGTAGGTAACCTTCCTTCCCTAGCATGATTTTTAGGATTTTTGTCTTTGCCTTTGGAGTTCTGAGATTTCACCAAAATTTGTTTAGATGTGTTCTGTTTCTATTCACTTTGCTTTTATCTTTGTAGGTCTTTTCATTATAAAGAGTTATCTTTTTATTTACCTCTGGGACTTCCTCTCTCCCCCTTATCCGCATTATTTCTTTGATTATTTTCTTCTCTCTATTGTCTCAATTTTTGCTTCTAGGGGTCATATTAGATATACACTGACTTCCTGGCTCTGTCTTCTGTAATCTCGTATTTTCTATCTCTTTTAATATTTGCTCTTTTTAATGGGAAATTTTCTTTGTCTATCCAGCCTTTAACCTTATCCATTGTAATTATTTATTCCATACATTGCTTTTTAAAATATTTTGGTAATCATAATTAATTAATTTCCAGGCATTTTTCTTATATTCTGATTGCTCTTATATCACAGCAACAATTACACTTCATTAGTTAATTAATTTTTGATTTAGTTTAGTTTTTTTTAAAGAGGTACAAACCTCCAGTTATAATCACTAATTAATTTTGATGTATATTCAACATCCACTAAAATATCTCTAAAGATATTTTCATTCTAATTTTAAATATTAGAATATTTTAAGACTATTTTCATTTTCTTTAATCATTTCTATTTCTTTTGGGGTTATATTGGGTTCATCCTTTGAATGAAAATTGATTTTCTCAGATGTCTTGTGATCCTGATTATAAATGGAGGAGTGGTTTGATTCATATGGGTACCGTATATGCAGTTTTCTCTGCAGGTTTTAAAAGTCTGTGTCCTCAAGAGGCTTCTCTCTTGATTGGGATGTCTTACTTAGGGCTCCTGTAAAAGTAAATGTGTGGACAGATTTCTCCCATGGGGCCCATAAGCAAGGAAGGTGCATGTTCCCACAGTCTCCAGAGTAACAGAACTTTACTCCAGGGTTAGAGAACTTTAAATTATTTTGCACCTAAATGGGACTAAGACCTCCAATACCTCTTTCCACCTTGTCTAATGTGGAAGTAGACAGTGATTTTTTTCAAACTCACTCAGGCCCTGTTTCCTATACTAACTCCGTTTCCCAGTCGCATCCCCATTATTCCTAGTTTATCCTGGGGGCATAACATTCTGTTGCCAGTCTCAAGCTCTGTAAGCCTGGGGACAGAGCAAAGGTATGATTAACACTGTGGTTCCTATTACAGTTTTCTAGTTTATTGCCCTGATGATGCACCCTCTGCTCATTCAGGCTATGTTGCACCCTTAAGAAGGACTACTTTGATCGTTTGTCTTTGGGCTGTGATTTTCCCAGCTCTTATCCTTTATTGATCTTATCCTAACAGCTGTACAATTTGCAGGAATTCCTCAATATTTCTGTGACAGCTGGCTCACTTTCTTGTATTTGGTTTGATCAAGAAAAAATTTTTTCTATCATATCAATATATCAGTATGAGCCCATAGATGGAGAGGTGTTGTGTGTGGTCTACCAGCTAGAAATGGAAGGTGGAATAGAGTTTCTGAGAAAGCTTGTATAGAGTGCTAAAAGTCCACTGAGTTTCTCTATATTACCTTTTTCCTTTGGCCAAACACACAGTTTCTTCATTTCTCTGTAGACCTGTGCTCCTTTGCCATCTACCTCACAAACCCAGATGCCTTAGCATTTTCTCTTGAAGCTTCCTTTGACTTCTCCAGCTCTCCTAGAGTCTTTGTTTCTGGAACTCTAGAAGCACCTCAAGTGATGGCCAGAGAGGTAAATGCATAAGACATTTTTACAGCTTTTGTCTGTTTGTTTTCGACCCCTAAACTGATGGTAAAATCCCTTCAGGACTTGACCATGTGTCTTCATTCTTGTATATTTATAAGAGTGTGTGTGCACTGGTAGTGGGGTAGGGTTTAGTGAGTGAAAGGGTGTGGTCTGCTAGCCCCACAGAAGCATGGCTACCAAACACTTACTGATGACGTTAAAAAAAAAAAAGAGAAAATCTCTTCTCTTAAGAAGCTTGCCTATGCAATGCTTCTCTTCCATAATGTTGCTTAGGAATGTGCTAGAACTGTGCTACTGAAACCTTGATAAAAACAACGTTTTTTAGTTTCAATGATATTTTTAACACTTAAAAATAGCCCATTAATGCCCGAGGGGTTAGGTTTATAATACATATTTAGGGGGTCCCTCTCCTTTCCCATTTCCCCTTTCCCCCATTCCCTCACAAATCTTATTTCACATATTCATGGAGTCCAATATCTCTGTAATCTTATATTGTTCTTTCTTGTGCAAGGAAGGTTGAAATATTAATTGCTGTATCAGGCACTTTCAGATTTAATGTTTTTCCCCATTCTACGGGCTGCCTACCTCCTGCATGACTTCTGTCTATTCTCACAGCTGTCTGAGAGATAAATAACTGTAAAGTCTCTGTAAGTGATCTATAAATTATCTTCAAATTCAGGTGTCCAAATGATCCTTTCTTTAATCTCTAAGATGACTCTACTAGAGGCTTGTTAGTGAACGTCAACTGGAAACGTTATGTTTTACACCCACTCCTATTCTTGTTAACATAGAACTGGTAAAATAGGCCTTCAAACCCTCTGCCAGCTAGAGGCTGCATGGGTACAGTAGGGCACCCTGGTTCAAGGTAGTAAACCTTGGCTATTGAAAGAAAACCAGAAAAATGAGAATGAAATTGTTCGGTTGATGCTCGAAGAGGCACCTTTTGTGAACTCTATTTGGCATGCCATTGCTCTCAGACAATGAGAAAAATTCTGGATTCCAATCATTGTTTCATGTCCTTAACATAGGCCAAAGAGAGGGTGTGAGGCCTGGGTTATTGTGTTAGCATCACAAGCCATCCATTTCTTATCATTTGGCTGAGTGGTACCTCAAGTTTCATACTATCTGGTTCATTCTACTCATCCAGCCTTGTCGCCAGCCTCCAATCCCAGTGGGTCAGAGACCTCACCATCCTCAGCAAGCCACGTTCTGCTCATTGTCACCTCCATGCCTTTTCTCCTACCTGGCACGCTTTTCGTCTTTTCTGTCTTGAAAGCTTTTCCGATGAGCAAGTAACCTCTCCATGCTATCCCTCAAAATCAAAGAACTAAATGATTTCTTACTGAGATCCTACTATGTTCCTAACATTCTGTTAGCTGTGTAGGCTATAGAAAAAGATTTATAATGAACATTTATTTAGCACCCACTCTATGCCAGGCACTGGACAAGGCCATTTGCACGGGGCATTATCTGAGTCAACTCTTACATCTTACACAATTTCTAGTTTGTAGATAAAGGAACAGACTTGGAAGTTATCCGCCTAGTCAGTGGAAGAACTGAACCCGTGTCTGATTGACTCCAAATTCCATATTCTTTTCATTACGCCATGATGTGCATGCCAATAGATTTATAATTTACTTGCAGTGCAAGATAGGGATATATAGAATCATAAAATATTACAATCTTGAAGTTAGAAGGGTTTTTTGACATCATATAGTTCAACCCTCTCCTGGATACTGAATATTCTGTATAATATTTTAGGAATGAAAAAAACAGCTTCTATTAGAAAACCTTCAGTGACAGAGATTCCCTACCTGTCATGTTGGATGAATGAACCTGGGTAAAGCACCTTAAATTTGTCTCTATCTTGTGCCTTATTGCCAGTGTTGGCTCTTTTTCCAACACTCGTTCAGAAAATGTTATAACTAGTTCAGAAAATGTTATAACTTTATTTTGTCATTTAATATTTTTTTTTATCCAAGTTATATATTTTTATCAGAGTACTATAATTATTACGATCCTGCCATTAACAAAAATGTCCTAAGGATGGACCTGTGAGCACACTAGTGGAGCTCTCTTTGTGAGGTGACAACTGTGCGATGATTGGCATCCTTTAGGTGTGGTCATTGGATTATCTAGAAAGTTCATCAAGCTTATTATTGCTCTTGAATTTGCGGTATGGAGAGACTTTGTTAAATACTTAATGCAATGCAGAAGCATTGCATTTATTCCATTTTACCTTTGTAAGATTTCCAAACAGAAGGAAATAAGTTGTCTGATGTGACTTGTTCTTGCTGAGCTCAGGTTGGCATCATGACATCTTTCAATTTCTTTCCAAGTCTGCAAAAGCTGCCTATTTTGCTAATTTGTTCTAAAATTTGTCCCCAAATGATACAGATGACTGGTGACATCCAAATTCTTGCAATTTTGAAAAATTGGGACACTTTATGAAAGAACATGTGACAGTGACCTGGTTACAAACAGTCCATAATGAGGCACCTTGTTTGCCATAGAGCGTTATGTACTTATGGGAGAGCAGAAGGGCATGAAGTAATCAAGAAAGTCTTCATTAAGGAGTTGGACTTTGGAGGATGGTTAGACTTGAGTCACAATGGGAGAAGATGAAAGAGAATTCCAAATGATGGGAATAGTATGAGCAAAGGTATGAGGTCTAAGCTATGAACGAATTTGGTGTGTTTGTGGGCCCAGAAAGCATTGGTTTGGCTGCAGTGGGTGAGTACATGCTGGGGATTAGCAAGATTGCAGTGGACAGGCAGCGTGGGGCTTGCTTGTAGGACAGTCTTGAAGGTGATGGAGAGAATGTCGGCTCTGAGTGTTGTGGTAGGATAAAAGGCATTGGAGAGTTTTGAGCAGAGGAGTGATCTGGCAATAGCAGCATGGAAAGAGGATGATCCTGTGTTCAGGAATGCATAATATGGAAGAGCTGCTGGAATCCGGGAGGTTTAATTGGAATTGACAGAGTCATCCCAGGATGAGGATGGAAGAGTCTTGCTTACTGTAGGGTTATTGGAACTGGATAGGAATGGACATTAGAGCCATTTCAATGGGAAATAAGTCAGACTGAATGTGTGATGGTTAATTTTAAGTGTCAACTTAATTGGGCCGTCAGATGCCTAAATATCTAGTTAAACATTATTTCTGGATATGTCTATGAGGGTGTTTATAGAAGATTAGCATTTGAATCTGTGGACCCAGTTCAGATTGCCCTCCCCAATGTGGGTGGGCATCATCCAGTCCACTGAGGGCCTGAATAGAACCAAAACGGCAGAGAAGGGGGGAATTCTCTCTCTGCTTGACCAATTGAGCTGGAACGTCAGTCTTCTGCCTTTGGACCACCGGCCCTCCTGGATCTCAGGCCTTCAGACTTGGACTGGAACCTACACCATGGGCTTTCTTGGGTCGGTCTCTAGCTTGCAGATGGCAAATTTCAGAATTTCTCGCATCCATAATCACATGAGCTAATTCCTCATAATAAGTCTCTCTGTTTCTCTGTCTGTCTCTGCCTCTGTCTGTCTCTGCCTCTGTCTGTCTCTGCCTCTGTCTCTGTCTCTCTGCCTCTGTCTCTGTCTGTCTGTCTCTCTCTATATATATATATACACACATATGATAATTATATATATGATGTATCCTATTGATTTTGTTTCTGTGGAGAGCCCTAATACAGGATCCTTGACTAGCTCAGTGATGGATTGATTGAATGAGATGATATGAGGCATGAAGGAGAGTAGTGAGTCAAAGACAAGTATAACTTTTCCAGTCTTGGTGTCTGAGAGGAATCTGTTGTTATTAAAAAAAAAATTAGTGTAGGGGGATCATGGTGGGCAGATATACTTTGGCTGCAAAACTGGATTAATTAGAAATGAAATCCTTTACAGAAACATGACTTTGAGAGGCATTCTAAATACTCCTCTGCCAAAGCTTATGTTTGGAGGTGAATTCATTGTAGGCATCTCTTTAAATATAGAATGGAGGGGCAGCAAAATAACCTCCCACCCCACATCTTTGGAGGAAATAAGAGGCTCTGTAACTATTAAGGAAGAATACATTCACCTTCAAATTGTATTGTTTTAGAGGTTAAAAGTATATAATTTCCGCAGGAGCACATCGCGATTCAGCCTGCTGAGAGGCTATTGCTCAGTTACTCCCGGCAGTGACGAAGGTGCCTGTAATTCCTCAAGCTGTGCTTAAGCTGGTGGGAGCAGAGGCCATGCCCAGGCTGTGGGCTGACAGGGTAGATTCGGGCCTGACTGGGCACACGGGCCTGCCCCTCGTGACATGGTCCCTCTGCTCTGATGTGTCAGGAGCCTGCCTAATGGCAGGTTGCCCGCACAGGTGGCCATGGCCTTTGCTCTCCCTGCCTGTTAGTTAATTTGTCTGGCTGGCATGGCTCCGAGCACGTTTGTGTTGCAGGCTCCATCCCCGGGGTGTGACCAAGTGGAAAGATCCATGTAGTTTCTGGTCTCCACGGAAAGAGGCCACGTGTGAGCTCAGCCAATTGGAGGGACCAGGGTGACTGCTGGAGGTGACCCTGCCCTTGCAGTTGTAGACTCTGTCACCTTCAAGCTGCAGAGGCCTCGCTGAGCAGGATAGGCTGCTGAGAGCTCAGCAGGTTCAAGGCCTGATGCCTGAGGATGTATCTTATTAGACATGCAGGTGTTTGTCCTCAGTCATTGGCAAGGACTGTGGCCACCTTGAGTTTCTGTTACTTTAATAATTTAGCATCTGATGTCATCAGTGGTTTCCGATGAGACACAAGGGGTCATCAGACGTGTATACATCAATGTGCATTGATCTTCTATAGAAATAATTTGCTTTTCTGTATTTTTTTCCATGTGCACAGTGTCTTGACGTTCTGGTAATTTGAGAAAACGTAATTGTCAAAACTCACTTAAGGATTTTCAGTCTGTCTTTCTTCCCACTGCTCTTCCTTAATGCTGTCACTTGACATGAGGAGAAACAGTAGTTGGCCTGGGCAGAGGATGGAGATGAGAGTGAATTGGTAGCTTCAAAAAGTAGCAGGAAGAAGGAAATAATCCAAACAGGAAAGTGGGCCTGGGTGCGGGGGTCTGGGAAGCCAGTATTCCCTCTCACCCTCCCTCTCCTGACATGCCTCCTCCCAGGGGCAACCCTTGAAAGGTCGCTCATTAAAACTCCCGAGAAGGTGCAACCCAAACAAATCCACTGTAATCAGTTCGGAGGTTGATTCTGGTCTGCAGGTGGAGGTTTTGGAAAACGATCACTGGCTCACGTTAAAGATTTATAAACAGGCCCTGATGTCAGTCAAAGGCAGAGCATCAAGAAAGGGAAATGCAAGAGAGTCTATAGCTTTTCTAGCTTTCTCTCCTTTCTGTCTCAGCATCTCTTCTGGTAACAAGGAGAGTTTAGAAATTGTTTTTTAGCAAATGCATTAGAGGGAAGGTTGAAGGGAAGTGACACATTGACAAGTGACTGAGGGAACAAACCTGGGGAAGGATGGTAAAAAAAAAAAGGCTGGTGAAATGAGGGCTCCCCAGGTCCCTTCAAGATGTAATTGCAGGTGTGCCGGTGACCCACGTAAACTGGGAGCTGGAAGGGATGTGGCAGCATAACTTCTTCCCTTTGCGAACCCGACAGACCATCGCATAGCCCCATAGCAGAAGAAATAGCCCTCGCCCAGATCATTCAGGGCTGGCTCTGACTGTATCGCCTGGTGCACTCCATGTGCAGTTTGCTTTATACATCTCTATCCCCCACCTTTGTGCAGGTTTCCTACAGTCTATCATCACTATTGTCACCTTCCTCGTGGTAGCAGCTAACATGTGGTGATGCTCATTCTGTGCCAGGCACGATACGCAGGGGTCGTTTTTTCCCACAAAGCAAGCCTATGAGGTCATCACTATTATTATTTCTATTTTACAGAAGGGGGAAATTGAGACTTAAGGAATTAAGTGCTTTGTTTAAGTCACACAAGTCATGGAGTCAGGGTTCCACGCAGGAAGCCTGTCTCCCAGAGCCTCTGTGCTGTAAATGAATAGGTGGCTGGATGAACGGAGGGAAAGATGAACAGAGGAATACATGACTTTCCAGTAGGCTCTCCAGCAGTGTTCCCTTTGCCCTGACTTCAAAATTCTCAGAACCCAGGGGGTGGGCTATGGCAAACATCCTCTGAGAGCCCTCAGAAATCTAGAGAAAAGGGTGTCCTCACCTCATGGACCAAAGCCCCGCCTCACGCCTCTTGGCAGCACCCAAATTCAGAGGACCCAGATCAAGCCCCCTCTCTGTGCGTGGAGGTGGGGACAGGAAGGGAGGGGTAGGACCAAGTGCCAAAGTCTGATCCCCCAAATCACCACACTCTGATTTAGCTTTGTTTATTTTATTTTTAAAATTTGTATCTTCTTTTATTTTTCTGCTTAACTTTGAAGACACCCTCTGTCATGAGTTGAATTGTGCCGCCCAAAGATATGTTCAAGTCCTAACATTACCCTGGTACCTGTGAATCTGACTTTATTTGGAAACAGGGTCTTTGCACATGTAATTAGTTAAGATGAGGGTATATTGGATTAGGTGGGACCTAAATCCAGTGACTGATGTCCTTATGGGAAGAAGAGAGGACACACAGGGAAGAAAACCATGTGAAGATGGAGGCGGAGGTTGGAGTGATGCTTCCACAAGCCCAGGGACCCCACCGCAGCTCCCAGAAGCTTGAAGAACCAAGGAAAGATTCTCCCCTAATGCCTTCAGAGGGAACATGGCCCTCCTCATACCTTGATTTTGGACTTCTATCCTTGAGAACTAGGAGGGAATGCGTTCTGTTGTTTTAAGTCACCCAGCTTGTGGTAATTTGTTATGGCAGCACTAGGAAACTAACATACCCCCTTCTAGTTTCTCCTCCCCAACTTGGTTTTTATCTTAGGATGCCACTTCTTCTGGTACTTTTACCCACGTCTGTACCACCCTGTAAAGTCCTCACTGGATCTAGCCTTTGATAATCTGGGTGAGAAATAAGCTGGAGAGAAAAGGAGTTTGATATTTCACGCTGTTGCCACAAGAAATATATCACATCACCATGGTACACCTTGACGCTTAGTAAGTGCTCATTAACGTCTATTGAGTCAAAGAAAGAGACTGATTCAACTTACAGGGCGTCGCTTTCTATCTCCCCCTCTGCCCCTGAGTATTCTGTGGAGTGAATTTTCATGGAATAAAAGATTGATGCTTTGTTTCAGATCTTCTACTTCAAAGTATAGACTCACTTCTTTCAGAGTTCAAGCCAAGAAGCAATTACTCAGGGCATTGGTATTAATTGCCTCCATTGATAAAAAGCCTAGTGTGTGCCAGGCACCATACTAGGTCCTTACACGCATCATCTCATTTATTTACTATAACCCTGTGGGGTACCTACTTTTTTACTATTTAATTGATGAAGGATCTAACATCCAGAGATAATTAATTATAATATTAATAATAATAGCAAACATGTTTTGAATACTTATTATATGCCATGCTGAGGCTTTTCTGTACATCATTTCATGTAATGTTCTCCGGGACCTTCTGAGGTTGGTTCTATTATTTCCCCCCATTTTACAGAGAGGCTCAGTGACTCTCCCCACATTGCACAGCACACACAAGAAGTCTGCAGATGTGGTTCCTGCCCCTTTGGAGCTCACGGTCCATAAGGAGAAAGAAGCCTCTAACTCATGGAACAAGTCAGTTTGTGTTTACAGATGGGCATAAGGGTGGGCTGAGGCCAAGGCTGGCTTTGAGAAAGGACCTCACTCTGGGAAAATGAGAAGGAATGGGAGGAAGCTCCAGAGATTGTTGGTAAAATGCCTCATTTTAATTGTGTTGAAGGGGGTGTAGGACATGATGGTAGGAGGTCCTCAAAATTTGTAAAAAGGTCCCCTTCTGAGGGGAACAGTTATACGCAACTCGGTGCAGAATGGCTGAGCTTGGCTGTCTTCATAAGAAAAGAGCTTGAGGGACGGTCCTGAGATCTGTTCAGTTAATGATCATTAGAGACGTTCACATTGAATTAAGATCAGCATGCATCCTTAAGTGTGTTGAGAATGCTCTCTCCTGTGACCTTCCTGTTTGGGATGATGTTATACTTCGTGGGGCTTTGGCTACGAGCTGGAGAACTCACTCTTAGGATCTTAAATTCTGTGGGCTTGGAGCTGGTGTCCTCTAGGCATCTGATTATACCTGACTGGGGAGTCTGGGTGAGCAGAGGACTCTTGATAGAGGCTATTTTGACATTACGCATTGCTCCCACTGCCTGCAATGGTCCAGTCTCCCCGTTGCTAGGCTAGCGAAGGTCGTGAAGCCTGGAACTCGGGCATATTGCCCTGAGATGTAGCACAGCACATCCAAATGTTCCAGTGGGTAGGGCAGAAAGGGGTGACAAGAGAGGCAGCATATGAGGCAGAAACTGAATCAAAGTTTGGAAACCATCCAATGGGTCATCGATCTGAGAGGGCTGAAAAGAGGTTGAATTTACAATGGAAACAGGAGAAAAAGGAAGAAAGTAAAAAATTAGGGCAGAACTTTATTTTATATATATATTTAAAATTTTATTGGAGTTTAGTTGGTTTACAGTGTTGTGTTAGTTTCAAGTGTACAACAGAGTGATTCATATGAATAACATATAGTCATTCTTTTTCAGATTCTTTTCCCATATAGCTTCTTACAGAATATTGAGTAGAGTTCCCTGTGCTGTACAGTAGGTCCTTGTTGGTTATCTATTTTATATATAGTAGTGTGTCTATGTTAATCCCAAGCGCCTAAGGGGCAGAACTTTAAAGAAGGATGTGGAGGACTTCCTGGACTCAGAGAAGGTAAACGCAGGGACTTTTTGTTAAAGTTCCTTTGGCCTTGAGCTTGGGCAAGTGGTGTTCATAACGACACCAGGCATCAATGAGTGTCCCATGGGCTGCTCACTCACCTGGAAAACTCCTATGCATTCTTCAGAACCCAACACAGGCATTTCGTCTCCCCGATAACTTCCCTGATCCCTCAGCGTGCTCTAGGAGCCTGTCTTCTGTGTTACTGTAACATTGTCTGCTCACCTTTGTCTTAATGCTTATTACCCTGTCTTGTAATCATCTGTTTATCTTCCCTTTCACCCACTGTGAGCAACTTGGTGTCAGGGCAGTGCAATCATATTTGCTACATTTCCAAATAGCACATGACTCATAGTAGAAACTCAAAGCATGTTTATTGATCCCAGTTATAAATTTAAAAATAGCCATTTTTTCCACTCAATTTTGCTGTGAACCTAAAACTGCCCTAAAAATAGGCCACTGGAAAAAAAAAAAAAAGCCATTTTGCTTTGTACATCAGTCTCATGAGATTAGGTGGAATATGAGGTTTTTTTTTTTTTTAAATTAATTAATTAATTAAAGTTTTGGCTGCGTTGGGTCTTCGTTGCTGCGTGCGGGCTTTCTCTGGTTGCGGCGAGCGGGGGCTACTCTTCATCATGGTGGGCGGACTTCTCACTGTGGTGGCTTCTCTTGTTGCAGAGCACAGGCTCTAGGCGCGCAGGCTTCAGTAGTTGCAGCACCCGGCTCAGGAGTTGTGGCTCGTGGGCTCTAGAGCGCAGGCTCAGTAGTTGTGGCACACGAGCTTAGCTGCTCCGCGACGTGCGGGATCTTCCCGGATCAGGGCTCAAACCTGTGTCCCCTGCATTGGCAGGTGGATTCTTACCCACTGCGCCACCAGGGAAGTCCCAGAACATGAGTTCTTAAGAGCTTGATCTGCTCAAGGTACATGGGCAGAATCATATTTTTGGATCTGAAAAACTTAGTGGATACACTGAGCCGCCCCCTTAGGCACTGGCCCTGGGGAGAGCCAGCTGACGTTGTCAGTCTCCCTCTGACAGCCCCACTCTTTAGATTCAGTGGGGTTTGAGGCTGCCTCTGTCCCCTCGGTCTGTGAAATCTGCAGATGGTGCTGGCAGATGCTCAACTTGGTGCCTCTCAATGCTTCTTGTTCCTCTGCTGGCGTTAACTGCACGGTGGGCCTGGTGCTGGCAGAACGGGTAGGGAGTCCAGGGGAGGGGACCTGGGAAATCTGACTTTCATGCGTGGAATGGCAACTTAACCCGTGTGGCCTGGAGAAAGCTCTCTGACCCTTTTTGCATGGTTTGCGTTGAAATGGCCACGGAGCTACAAGGCACTGCGGACCCTGGGAAAGGTTTGGGGGCACAGGCTTTCCCGCCGTCCTCAATTTCCATCTCCAGGATGGAAACATGTCCTGCTTCCGCCTTCAGAGAGCCTTTCTCTGTGCTTCTTTGTGAGACATTTCCGAGAAGCGCCTGCATTCCGTTTCTGGTGGTGAATTGATTTAGAAGATCCTTTGTTGATAGCCCAGCTTCAAAAGCACTCAGAGACTGCTGTTTATCTTCCTTCTCCCTTCCAAGCCAGGAGATACTCTTACAAAGGAGAAGAGGAAAAAATAAAAATGCCCTTTTATTGGTTTATACACTCATTGAGCCCTTTGGGGGAGGGGCGTAGTGTAACTATTCTGTGGGTAAATAGTGTGATTTCCACATGTTTTAGACTCAGTTAAGTGGGGGGGGGGGTAACGCTAAATCAAACCATCCTGTGTCTGTGAAGAGTGTGTGAGTTTTATATTACATGTTTCATAGTTTTCTTTTGTTCCAGATGTTTATTTAATTTTTTTTAACATCTTCATTGGAGTATAATTACTTTACAATGGTGTGTTAGTTTATAACAAAGTGAATCAGCTATACATATACATATATCCCCATATCTCCTCCCTCTTGCATCTCCCTCCCACCCTCCCTATCCCACCCCTCTAGGTGGACACAAAGCACTGAGCTGATCTCCCTGTGCTATGTGGCTGCTTCCCACTAGCTATCTGTTTTACATTTGGTAGTGTGTATATGTCCATGCCACTCTCTCACTTTGTCCCAGCTTACCCTTCCCCCTCCCCATGTCCTCAAGTCCATTCTCTAGTAGGTCTGTGTCTTTATTCCCATCTTGCCCCTAGGTTCTTCAGAACCATTGTTTTGTTTAGATTCTATATATATGTGTTAGGATACGGTATTTGTTTTTCTCTTTCTGTCTTCACTCTGTATGACAGACTCTAGGTCCATCCACCTCACTACAAATAATTTCGTTTCTTTTTATGGCTGAGTAATATTCCATTGTATATGTGTGCCACATCTTCTTTATCCATTCCATGATGTTTATTTAATTTTATTTCAGCAAACATTCATTGAGCCCTTAGCATGTGGTAAATGTAGATAAAATGAGATCCACAATTTTGAGGAGCTCCTGGGCTACTGGAAGAGAAACGGATAAGCAAACAGCTGAAGTTTTCAGGGCAACTAGGGTACCAAACACTTTCAGATACTTTCTGTAGAGGTCATATTGCTTTGAAGGCAGGTCTAAATTATCTTTATGTATTCCAGGGCACGGGCAGGTCCTAGGCCATATTTTTCTAGCTTGGACTCCAGGGTAGAAAAGACTCTCTCATCTTAGTTGCAATTTGGGAAATCCTGGGGAAGGACTTTGATTAGCCAGGCTGGGTCATGCGTTCCCTTGTGTGGCCTGTAGTGTGATGGGAAGTATGACTGGCCAACTCCCTTGAGTAGTTGGTTGGAGAAAGGAGAGGCACCATACTTATTAGAAAGGGGAGTGCTGTTCTCAGAAAGAAAGAGGTGTGCCTGGCAGACAAGGAGTAGCTCTGCTACAGCTAAGGAGCATTGATCAACTTTGATTCCTGTCTGATGAGAAAGCCAAGTCTTAGACTCATCCACTTGAGATGTTTTCATCCTCAGCTACCCCTTTGGTTTAGGGACATCATAGGCTTTCTTCCTCCTCCTCCTCTTCATACTTATTTTTTAATTGAAGTATAGTTGATTTACAAAGTTGTATCAATCTCTGCTGTGCAGCAAAGTGACTTGGTTATACACGTAGAGACATTCTTTTTTTAATATTCTTTTCCATTACAGTTTATCCCAGGAGATTGAATATAGTTCCCTGTGCTATACAGTAGGACCTTGTTACTTATCCATTCTAAATGTAATAGTTTGCATCTACCAACCCGAAACTCCCAGTCCATCCCTCTCCCCCACACCCTCCCTCCCTCCCTCCCCCTTGGCAACCCCAAGTCTGATCTCTACTCATCATACTCATTTAGTGAGCACCTGCTACGTGCAAGGCACCAGACCATCTTTATTCACACCATCTCACTGATTTCTACAACAATCCCTTGAGGCAGAAATTATTTTGCTACTTTATTGAGGCCCAGACACATTAAGTGACTTCCCCAAAGCCTCACACCTAGTGAGTGGGGGAGTGGGGATTTGATTTCCAGTCTCTCTGGCTTCAGTGCCTGTCTTCTTCTGCTACCCTACTGCTGCTTGAGACCTGTGCATCTCTAGGATGAGAGACAGTCTCTAATGACAATATGTCACTAAATTCAAAAGACTTTGACCTTCAGTCATGGCCTCCAAAACCTCCCTGGAAATTCTGTCTGTGATGATTTGTGGTCATGTTTTATGGGGGCTTCAGGCACAAGGAAGGGTGTTCAGAACAGGCTTGGAGCAACCCACTCTTGTAGCATGTCTCATAGGGCAAAATGTAGGTGGTCATGGTCAGCCAACTGGCAAAGCAGAGAATGGGTTATGGAACACGTGGGTTACTGGTTGTTGATGGAAACAATTATGGTATCCATGATTATTGTTATTATTCATTTTGGAGTGTTTGGAAAAACAAACTGAAGGAATGCCATAAAAATGGGTTATGTTCCCAGGAGAATGTTCTGTGTTTAGCCCTAGGCCATCACAGAGTCTCAGTTTCGGTTGACTAATACAACAGTAACAACAATAATGGCAGTACTAAATGTCCACAGTCTGCCACTAGTTCTTATTTTCCTCAAGTAGTGAAATACATGAAAACAAGGTCAATGAAGTCTTATTTTGTTTATTTTTATAATTTATTTTTATGTTGTGGTAAAATACATATAACATACAACTTACTGTGGCCATTTCTAAGTGCACAGTTCAGTCATGTTAAGCGTCATCATTTTGTTATGCAGCCATCATGACCATCCATCTCCAGAACTCTTTTCATCTTGTAAAACTGAAACTCTGAACCCCTTAAATAATAACTCCCGTGGACACTCCTCCCAGCCCCTGGCAACTGCAGTTTGACTGTTTAAAAAAATATTCCACATGTAAGTGAGATCATGCAATGTTTGTCTTCCTGTGTTTGGCTTGTTTCACTTAGCATAATGTCCTCCGGGCTCATCCATGTTGTCACAAATGGCAGGTTTCCTTCTTTTTAAAGGCTGAATAATGTTCTATTGAGTGTGTGTGTGTGTGTGTGTGTGTGTGTATGTATGATGTATATATACCATGTTTTCTTTATTCACTCATCAGTCAATCTTATTTTTAATAAAAGTATCAAGTTACCTCGAAAGCTCTTAACATGATGTATAAGGTTAGCTTAGCATTCTTGTTTCAGAGTAAATGAAGTTGATTCCTGTTCTAACACTGATGGTAAAGATGAGGCCAACGTTCATCCTTTAACATTTTCTGCTCCTGTGAGGAAAAGATACGCCCCACCATATACGGAGAAAACCTGCAGGAAGGATGGCTGGGAATGTTATTTGTTAAGGCCTTAGAACAGAGTCTGGCCCACAGTAGGGCCTAAGTAAGAGTTGGTTAAATTCAACCGTACAGGACTTTGCAGCTTTTAAGCCCTTTCATATGCGTTGCCTCTTTTGACAACGATCTCTCTTGCAGCAACCTTGGAGCTTGGTAGGACAGGGATTATTACTCCCACTTTACAGATGAAGAAAATGTCATCCAGACAGGTTAACGAATTTGCTTAGGTCATCCAGCTAATAACTAGAAGGGATTAATCTAGAATCCAGGAATCTGTTTTTTCTTTTGGGTGCTCAGGCCACTAGATCAGGGATGGCCAAGATTTAGTTTTCATGGACTAGTTAAAAAATTGAAGGGAATGGATACATGAACCCCTATGTTCGTAGCAGCACTATTCACAATAGCCAAGATGTGGAAGCAACCTAAATGTTCATCGACAGATGAATGGATGCAGAAGATGTGATACATATATACGATGGAATGTTAGCCACAAAAAAGAATGAAATAATGCTGTTTGCAGCAACATGGATGGACCTAGAGATTATCATACTAAGCAAAGTAGGTCAGAAAGAGAAAGACAAATGCCATATGATATCACTTAAATGTGGAATCTAAACTACGACACAAATGAACTTATCTACAAAACAGAAACAGACTCACAGACATAGAGAATAGACTTGTGGTTGTCAAGGGGGAGGGGGTGGGGAGGGATGGATTGGGAGTTTGGGATTAGCAGATGCAAACTATTATATATAGAATGGATAAACAACAAGGTCCTACCGTATAGCACAGGGAACTGTATTCAATACCCTGTGATGAACCATAATGGAAAGGAATATGAAAAAGAATATATATGTATAACAGAGTCACTTTGCTGTACAGCAGAACTTAACACAACATTGTTAATCAACTATACTTCAATAAAATTTTTTTAAAAATGGAGGGGAACAATGCAGGTTATTACTAATTTCTCTCCTTCCCCCAATCCATTCTGTGCCCAACTCTGACCTTCTCTGTGCCCAGGAGGCTGACCCTAATGGGCTCTGCCCTTTGACCACCTTTGCTGGCTGGCTTCCAGTTGGGTGTGGCCAATGGGAGTCCCTGGCAGAAGACTGAGGGGTGACCGGAGAGAAACGTTGCTTCAGTTCTGCATGTCAGGAGTAGTGATGTCCACTCAAAGCTATGGCTTCTGCTGGGTGGCCTTTTTTCCGGGGCTCTAGCTCCCACCAGGCTTCCGTGACACTGTCTCCTCCCCTTGACCCTTCTGGGCCTCTCACCCCCATTGTTTATTCTCCCAACTCTCCCAGCTCTGTGAGTGGTCCCTTCATTAAAGTCTCCTTATTTGAACCATCTGGTGTGAATTCTGTTTCCTGCTGAGACCCTGACTGTTACAAAGACCAATATTGACTTGCTTCTTTTTAGATTGCCAAGTAAAGGCATAAACAAATAAGCGAAATCTGAACAAAACTGCTGTTTACTACTGCTTCACTTATCTCACTAAAATAAAGGTCTCTTAACACCAGAAACATTAGGAGGAAAGGAATAATTGTAGAAAATCTCACTATGTTACTTTATTCTTATTTTATTGTGACCTAGTAAAAACTTTCTCCGAGGTTGGATGTGGTCTCTAGGCCAATGTTTGGAAGCAGACAAGTGAGATCACTTACCACTCCAGTGATTTGTTCTCCTGGTATTAACATAGTTGGAAAGAGATCCCTATACATTACACATGCATTTTCCAATACATTTTACAGTGTACTTAGGAAGTTCCATAAATGCTCCGTGGGCTTTTTTCAGCAGACCTGCACTGAACATCCATTCTGTATTCCTCACAAAACCGGGAAGGTACAGGTGTGTAAGACACCATCCCTGTCACCACAGTTTAGTTGGGGTAACAGGTTAAAAAAGAGGCAGTTGTAACATAGGGAGGATAATGCAGAATGAAGGTCAGCCTGGGGGCTGTAGGAGCACGTTGCAGACAGCAGTTAATTTTCTTGGGGTTGGAGGTGGAGTGGTCTAGACCCGGTGGCATTTGAGCTGAAGCTTTGGAGCATTGTAAGAGTTTGCCTAATGGACAAAGGGAAAGGGCATTTCAAGCAAAAAGTCTGGCTTCAATATAAGCATGGGGCATGAGATAATATCATACCCATGGGAATATGGCCTGAAATTAACCTGGCATGGCAAAACGTGGGATTGAGGGTAAGACACGGAATGGGGCCAAAGGATGAGGAACTTTAGATTCAGCACTGAGGGATTCAGCCTCTATCCTGAAGGCAGCTGTGATGTATTGGAGGTGTGTGTTTGTTTGTTTTTTTAAATATACATGAAGAGGTGTGACATAGTCAGATTGGCATTTTACTAAGATCACTCTGGTTATCATTTAAGAGATGGATTGGAGAGAACTGAGATTAGGGGCTCAGATTCCAGTTAGGATGTGACTATAATGGTTTAGGAAATCAAAAAGTGAGATTCTTGATTAAAGTGACAGAGTAGATGCTATATTCCGAGTGCAAATCTCCTCAAATATACCTATGGATCAAGGGGAAGTCAGCAAGTGTCTTCCTTTGAATGTTCCTCTTAGCTGCAGCTTCCAGTACACCACCTCGTCACCGTAGACCTCATCAGTTTATGAAAGGTGGCAGCTGAGAGGTTCCCACCCTCTCGTGAGCTTTTGGACTCATAGGGTTAGGAATATCATGAATGCTGTAATTTTACACAGTGGTGTATTGGTGAAATAAAAGGCAGGAAATACCTCCAGAAGGTACTTCCTTTGATTGGTGTGCTTGTACAATTAGGGCCTGAAGGTTTGGTGGGTGGCTTCCCTGGGTGTCTGTGTGTGTGTGTGTATCCTGTTCTCCCGGTGTCCACTTGGCCGCTGTGACTTTGGAGAGTGAAACCTTGTTTGTCATCTGCCTGGGAGTAAACTTCCTGACTGCAGAGTTGGACTCAGTGAGTTTTCAGATACTGCTGTTTGCCTCGGGCCACATTTCTCTGGTTTTTCCTTCTAAAGCAATGAAGATTTTACTTACAGACACTAATCATTTTCATGAGCTATGTAGCATGGAGGGTTTCAGTTTTATTTATCACATGCATTGGTTTGTCTATGCATTTATATATGTGTTTCAGAAATTTTCTTACTAATTCCATGGGAAACTAGGAGATCTAGTTTACCCAAATCTGACCTCGGCATCCCTGGCTTATTGGACTGTGGAGCATTAGGCAAATTACTTAACCTCTCTGAGACTCAGTATCATCACGAGTAAAACACAAGTGTTTTATAAACTCTAAAGTGCATCATGAATACTGTTATTGCTATTTTTTTAAATAATAACACAATTTGGATATATTTCAAATGTCAGTGTAACCTTTGTAAAACGATCCTTCTGACAGTGGTTATGGTGAGTCTCGATGGCTCTTACAGATTTCAGATCTGGTATCTTTGATAGGTGAATACAAGAAAACCTACTCTTGTCTGAGTAGAATAGATTACTTGTTTCTTTATATGTTTAAGATCTAGAGAAATTTCAACTATAATTCCTGCTCTGTAGTTGCCTACTATTATTAATAATTTACTATAAAAGTAAAATAAATAGATAATGGAGCTAGTGATAGTGCTGAGGCAAGAGGTGAGGGGTCATGGGGTGAAGATTAAAGAGTGTTCACTGGGTTGTGTGATGTGGAGCTCACAGGTATTCTTGGTGAGAGCATTTGGGGGTTGAATTGAGAAGTGAATGATGGAGTCCAAATACACTGAAAGTGGACAACTTTCTAGATACTTGGCTTTAAAAAGAGGGAAATGAGGGGAGTAGCTGCTAGATAAGGGTATAGAAATGGGAGAGGACATTAAGGTTAGGAGACACTTGTTCACGTTTCTCAGGGGTGGGGGAAGGATTCAGTAGAGAGGGAGGATTTGGATCATCCAAATTTAAAGGACAATTGATGGGAAAGGATAAGACAAGAACAATAGAGAGGACTGTGCTTAGAGCAGAAGGAGGAACATTTCTTCCTTGGATATTGGAGGCAGAAGGTCAGGATAACATGGTATAGGATGGTTGTTGGTATAGAGGGCAGGGGATAAGGGAATCCAGGCTGGGTCACCTGTTTTGTCTGTGAAATAATTTTCTGTGAGATCATCTAAGGGAGAGGGATACAGGGAAGACATGGGGGACCTGAAGCGAGTGGTGAGGTTCGGAGCAGTCACTGAAGGGCATAGAGAGGGAACTGGTCCCACACAACTAAAAGCAATGCTAGTTAAAGCACAGCTGGGGGCTCAGCTGTTATCAGAGAGCCTGAAGCTCTCCTGGCACCAATCTGAAGAGCAGTGCCACCTTCCTGAACTCCATCTTCGATGATGTCCAAGGATACCTAGGCTGAAACAGCAAGTTGACCCTTGAATAATGCAGGTGTTAGTTGTGCTGACCTTGTGTGGTCGAGAGTAAAGGTAGGATGTTGTGAATCTAGAACTTTCAGTTCCATATTGCTACCTTGAGGCTCCCAGAGGGCTCCCTCCCTTCCTAGCTTCTCTTCCCTGTCACAGAGGGGACACCTTCTACCACACACCTTTCAGGAGAATAGCTACAGCCATTTCTATATCTTGATGTTACATCCAGAGAGGGAAGACCTTTTCTTAGGGCTCAGTCAGGCAACAATGACAACCTATAGCAGAGTAACCTCCACGGTCATAGAACAAGATTCATGGATGAGGAACTTGTTTCCTTAGAGCACACGTGATGGAGATGTGGTAGCAGGAGGAGCAATAACACCACATTATTTTTAGTTCCATTTATTAGGTGGCTATTTTGTGTTCTATGATTTACATGGATTATCCCTAATCCTTATATAAACCTTGTCGAGAGGAATATTATCATCCCATTTCATAGATGTAAAAAAGAAAAACGAGGCTCTGAGAGATAAAATAACTTATCTAAGGTCACAGAGCAAGGGGAAGAATTGGGAGTCTAGTTGGATCTGCCTGGTCCCATGGAGTCTCACGCCTAAGCTCTACACCTGTAGGAGGAATGAGAAGTTTAGAGGTGTATCTGTGGTTACAGGGGGGAGAAGCCAGAGACATTAGGCACTGCTTAGGGGAAAGTTCAGGGAGAGAAAGCCCTAGGGGTGGCCTGGTCCAGAAGAGACATGGAGGAGACAAGAATTTAATCTGAATTCTTACATGCTTTGCATGGGGAGGAAATTGTCAGTCTCCTCCTCCATCTTCTCCAAAAAACTTCAGTCAAGGTGACCTTGCTCATTGGTTGTCATTGGAAGGACCTCGAAGAGGGTTCAGCTCTGCATTTGGGTTGATTTGAGTTGATAGAGATAGCATGCATGGGAGTGAAGAACTGGAGATGCAGGGGACAGAGTACCTTGGGGACACTTGTGTGTTAGGAAGCTTATTCTTTTTTTGTTTTTTTTGGTATAAATTTATTTATTTTTTAATTTTTGGCTGTGTTGGGTCTTTGTTGCTGTGCGCGGGCTTTCTCTAGTTGCGGCGAGTGGGGACTGCTCTTCTTAGCGGTGCACAGGCTTCTTATTGCGGTGGCTTCTCTTGTTGTGGAGCATGGGCTTTAGGTGCATGGGCTTCAGTAGTTGTGGCCCACGGGCTCAGTAGTTGTGGCGCACAGGCTTAGTCACTCGGCGGCAATGTGGGATCTTCCCGGACCAGGGCTCGAATCCATGTCCCCTGCCTTGGCAGGCAGATTCTTAACCACTGTGCCACCAGGGAAGTCCAGGAAGGTTATTCTTGAGGGAGAGAGAAGGAGAGAGACCCAGTGGAAGAGTGTAAGGTATAAGAGCTTTCTTGAGAGATGATGAACTCCAAGCCAAAACAAGGCAGGGGGAATATTGAAGAGGAGACAGATGTAAGGATCTTTTCTGAGGTAGAACCAAGAATTCTGGGTGATTTAGGGTGAGAAAAAGGGTGGAGTTCAGGCCAACTCCAAAGGTTAGGAACTGCATGTACGTTGGGAATGCTGAGGAAAAGAAGACTAGAGCCCAAAAAGAAAACAGAGGCAAGTGTTGTTTTATAAAAATTAAGAGCAGAGGAAGTCTCCAACACAGTCCAGCGGGTGGAGCAGTGACTTTCATACTGCCTGAAGCTTCAGACTCAGAATGCTTTCTTCACGTGGTGGTTTAGCCAAAGCCCAGTAAGTGCCAGATGCAGTGGTTTTGCTTGGAGGTTGGGGGAGGGGCGCCCTGCCTGCTGCCCCCTCTGTGCCCCCTGCTGGGCTTCTCAGGCGTTCCCACTGATCCTCAGAGAACCGTCTGAAAAATCAGTGAATAGAAGCTAAGGAGGCTAAACTGTGAGAGGGTGCAGAAAAGAACAGAATAGGAACAAAAGAGATAGTTATCAGAATATTATGCATTTCAGACTGCTGGTGAAAGACAAAGTTCCTGGCTTCTTCATGCCCCATAGCAAAGGGCTTTAGAGCCAGAGGACTAATTATGAGGCAGAAAGAAAAAAGAGTGGCTAGTTAGTGTCACAAAGAGAGCTTGTGGAATTTTATTAGAAAGAAAGGGGAAGAAGAACAAAGGCCCCTAAGTGGAAGATATGAACTCTCTAGGACATCAGACAAGCCTATAAATGTGTAAAAATGTGGCCCAAATGAAGCTTATTATGGACGAGAGGAAGAAAGGAGAGGTAAGGAAAACATGGAGATTTTAAAGTAGGGAATTTGTACAAATTGACGCAGAAATTATGTAGATCTTTTTTCGTTTGGGGGTGGGAAAATAATTTGAAAATCTGTATTTTTATGGCAAAACATTTGACTTTATAAAACCCTCTGAGGGTGAAACAAGAAATTTTGTGAACATGTTTTTAAAATGCTGAAGATACCCACTTCTGTGGCGTATAAGCATTATTATTGATGAGTGTTTTCTGCTCTTTTGTGTTCCTGGTCGTTCATTCAGTCCACAATATTAATTGGCAACTAATACCTTGTAGACATATTCCGTTAGAAGATGCTGTCTCTCTTCAAGGAAGTCAGGGTCTAGTTGTGGAATCTGTCAAGGAACTTGGTCCTGTGTTTTATTTACCAGTGGATACAGTGGATGTGCATTAGGCATACTGTGAGGGGCAAGAAGGATGGGAAGGAGGAGTAGATGGAACTAACTGGGTTTGGTTGAGTTGAGGTTTCCCAGATGCGTAAGCTGCAGCGTGTAGACAAGGAGTGGTTATGGAAAGTATATATGTGGATTAAGAAAGAGTGAAAAGTTATAATAGCCAGGATGGAGGCAACCTAAATGTCTGTCAACAGAGGAATGGATAAAGAAGATGTGGTACATATATACAATGGAATATTACGCAGCCATGAAAAGGAATGAAATAGTGCCATCTGCAGAGACATGGATGGACCTAGAGACTGTCATACAGAGTGAAGTAAGAAAGAGAAAAACGAATATTGTAAAATATCGCTTATATGTGGAATCTAGAAAAATGGTACGGATGAACTTATTTGCAAAGCAGAAATAGAGACACGATGTAGAGGAAAAACTTATGGACACCAAAGGGGGAAGGGAGTGAATTGGGAGATAGGGATTGACATACATACACTACTATGTATAAAATAGATAACTAATGAGAGCCTACTGTATAGCCCGGGGAACTCTATTCAACGCTCTATGGTGACAATGAGAAGGAGGTCTAAAAAAGAGGGGATATATGTATACGTGTAACTGATTCACTTTGCTGTACAGCAAGAAACTAACACAATATTGTAAAGCAACTACACTCCAGTGAAAACAAAAAAGGAAAGAGTGAAGAGCAAGGCATGACACCTAAAGGAGCTGCAGAGAGGTGAGTATGGCTGGAGTATGTGAGGACATGGCAGGATGGATATGAAGGTGGCGGGGTCGTCCAAGGCCAGCCCATGGAGGGCCTCATGGGTATTGCTAAAGGGCTTGAACTTTATCCTGAAGGCAAAGTAGAAACACTGAACGACATGTCTGTCACCTGCATTGCCAACACTTTACCCCCACTGATTCTAGACTGCATGCTCAAATGAACCAGAATTCCGCCACACTGTCATTTACTAGCTATGAGACTCTGGGCGTATGTCATTCACATGCCTTGGGCCTCAATTTCCTCATCTGTACAGTGGGGTTTTAATGGTACATACCTCATAGGGCTAGAGTGAGGGTTAAGTGAGTTACTTCCTAACATGGAAAAGGGTTTATAAGTCTTCTCTTATTATTATTAGGGCACGTTAATTTGTTTCTGTCCTGTTTTCCTTTCTGCTTCTTAAACCACCATGTTCCCATTGTAAGAAACCTGCAGGAAACACTTCAAATTTCGTTTTAGATGTGAGCGTTTTGGTCTAGAGACATATTTTAATCATGGAGGGAAGAGTCATCTCTTTAACTTTCACTTTGCCCTTTTAAAGAGCTTGAATACACTCAAAGGGTAAACAGAAATCTCTGAGGCAGTGTTTCTTTTCTTTTCTTTTTTTTTTTTTTTTTGGAGCAGAGAAAGGTTGATTACAGGGCCATGCAAGGAGAACCCTGAAATCCTGAGGCTGATTTTTTTGGAAGCAAATGCCACAGTCAAACAATGAGGATGATATGGGGGCTGACCCTCCCCTTGAGCCAGGACACAAGGTAGCCATAACCAACACACCGAGAGCTTTCCCATTTACCTGGTGTGTTTTACATCCATATGTAAATCCATCCACATAATAATGCTTATAGATTTTTAGTTATTATTCTGATTTTAAGGGCAAGAAAACTGAGACTTAATCCATATCCCTAAATGGCCAGGACTTGATCCAGGTCCCCTGATTCCACATCTTGTATTCTTTTCGCTCTCCCACATCAGGTAGAAATTAAGTGGAAAAGCTAATTTTTCCTTTGAGGTCATGGAGGTTCAGGCTGTCTACTCACTGCATTCCTTGTTTGAGGGTTAAGGGAGACTCTGGCCAGCGTGAAGCTCCTTCCTATAGATTTTCCTAAACCTGAGTGGGAAGATGGGTGAAACACAGCCTAATTTACTGTCTAGTGTTCAACAAGCTTCCAGTAAACACCATAAGCTTCCTTGAATTTTCCAAATGTGTGGACTCCTAGTGGGTTGGAAAAAGTGGACTTAGAGTTCTTAAAAATTTTTTCTCCTCTCCTTCAATTTCTCATCCTTTACTCTAAGTTTTACAAAAGTATTGTTTTCATGTTTAAGCCTCCTGATTTTGGAGCATCAATAATTTGTTTTGAATATAACCACATCTCATAATTTTAAATACTTTGGACATAAACTCCTGGGATGCTGACTAAAGAAAGGGGGGAGTCTCAGCGTAAGAAAGGAGACTGTGCTAAGGGAAGCTTGTCAACCATCATGGGGAGGCTTAAAAATTCTGCAGGCGCCCCGCTTACTTTGCATCCAGAAAAAAATAGTTGGAAAGAACCAGCTGCAATGTCCTGCTGAGCTGATTGTTCCAAGACAAAGCATCATCATCTCTTTAACTTCCTACTTCCCATCCATCTCCTCTCTCTCTTCTTTGCAACACTCTTCCCTTTGCTTTTCTTCCAGTCCTTTACCCCTCTCCTTAGTCCTCCACCACCTTGGATACTGTGTTTCTTTTCCATGAGTCCCCACTGGAACAAAAGAAACCAAGACCTAACAAACAGCTGTGAAAGAAAATGGCTTAAGAAGAAAAAGGACCGTCTTTTCTTAGGAGAAACAGGGATTCGTTTCCTTGGGAGAATTGAAAAAAAAAAAGAAGCTCACACCCACCTCTTTGTAGGATTGCAGGTCAAGGTTGTGTTACTGCTTACAGATAGATACTGTGGAAGCAACACGTGGGCTTGAAAAATGAATCCTTCCTTCGTGGGTGAAACTTAGCCTATCCCCTTCTATCATAATTATGGACAGATTTAGATTGAAGTGATTGTGGAATGCATTGTCCTTAAAGATATTCAGGGACGTGACCACGAGCAACTCTGATGGAAAAGACTGAAAGCAGTGCAGTTCATCTCAGCCCCTGAAATGGCTGAGATATGCAAAAGTGCTGGTTTGATCCAAAAGGTATAAATAGCATGCGAGGGGGGAGGGCGAGCCGGGCTTGCAGGCTGCTGTGTTGGAGGAACAATTTGACAGAGACAGAGCAAGATGATGATAACTTGGGAAAAGGATAATTTGTCATGATTACCTCTTTCCCCCTCCCGCCTAGAGAGAAGAGTTTGCACCAAGTGGAATTCACGTGTGGGTTAAAAAAATATGCAAATTGGCATTGTACCAAAGAAAACATATCATTTTATCTTTTTCCTTTCTGGGTCGACACTTTGGGTGCACGATGGCATCAGATTGTAAAGGTTCTGCTAAAAAGATGTGGCATGTGGATAGGGTTCTTCTAACATTTTAGACATTTTTGGACCAGTAGCTTCTTCATCAGTAAGTGGCACTCCTAAATTCAGGTGTTTCTGGCTTATGACCGTTTATGCAGAGTCATCAGACAGCCTTGTCTCTTCCACCGATTTTGCTACAAATGCATCCGCCCCATGAACTCAAAGGGCGCTAACTGCTATCAAAGGTCTGAGGATAAATCCTAAAACTTTCATGGCAAAAATTTCAAATAGGCTGTCTACTTTTCCATTTAAAAATGACGTTCACTGAGTTTTAAAAATCTGATTCAAAAGTAGCACACAGTCAATGTAGCACTTTTGAAAATTGGGAAGACTATGAATATTGAGGAATAAAATAGTAATTCCGTCACCCATGTGTGTACATGGTAAGACTCCCCGAGGACTTGGAGTCTCGGGTCTGAACCATGATAGAGGTGGTTTCCTTTGTCCTGCCCCTCTTCCTCTTCTCGTATTTGCCCTCTCTCTTCTCCTGCCCCTCTTTGTGTCTGTGATCTTGTTTCATTAGCTCTGCTTTATGGCTAATCCCTGGGTTCTTTCAGATACGACTCTGGTGGAGGACGGTGGTAGTTTCCTTATGCCGAAACTTGATGAGCCACAGGAAAACATTACAGAAAAACGACCCCATTTATTTGCCAAGAGAGGAGCAATCTAGAATAGCGTTTGCAGACTCCTGCTCTGCAGGGAAATAACGCTTCCTCAAATTCCCACTCTGGGCCATGGGGAGGGTCACAGCGGGGATCCCTGGGTGAAGATGTGGGCTGAAACTAGGGTCATCAGATTTAGCAAATAAAGATACAGGATGCCCAGATGTTTCATGGGACATACTTAGATTAAAAAAAAGAAATTATCGTTTTTCGGAAATTCAAGTTTAACTGGGCGTTCTGTGTTTTATCCGGCAAGGCCTCACTGAAACAGTAGCTGAACCTCTAGAAAGGCAAGAGATTGAAAAATAAAAGAAGAGACCAGGGAATATGGATTAATTCTGATTCAGTGGATTCGTGGGAGCCCTGTTTGTTTCCAGTACTGGATGGTTCCACCCCCAAGACCTAAGTCACACCCTTTCCCTCCTCTCTCTACCCTCAAACTGTTACCCAATCCCGGTGATTCTGTCACCTAAAAACTCTTTACCACCATCCCCCCATCACTGTTCGTTCAGGCCTTCATCGTTGATCACCTTGACCATTGTGATGTCTCCTTAGACCAGACTCTAATGTGTTCTCTTCTGACCCATCTTTTGCGATGCTGCTGAGAGATCTTTCCTACCACCAAGCTAGTCAAGTTCACTCCTCTGCTTAAAATTCTTCACAAAGTTCCCATTGCCCTTAGGATAAAGACTAAACTCCAGAAAGTTCTGGTCAGACCTTCCTGTGACGGCCTCTGCCCACCTCTCCACCCTCTGTCAGGCTCCTCCTTTACATTCATCCTGATGTTTTCCCCCCAACTCCCTGAAAAAATATTACGCTCTTTCTTGCATTGTAGCCATTGTACACATTTTTAATTCATTCAAAAAACATTTATTTCTCCTCTACTAAGTGCCAGGCACTGTGCGTGGCACCGAATCCACAGAGGTGAAGAAGACATGGTTCCTACCCTCATGTAGACCTAGACCAGGGTCTCAATATTCAAATGTGAACCGGGCTGGGCCAACCATACTACTGAGGGCAGAGAGCCGGGTGATGCACGGTTTCCTTGCTCTATCCTATCTTGTCCATTTTGGTAGAAACACGGATGTAAGAAACATTTTGCTTTTTCTTGAACTCTCCTATTAGAAAGACAACATCGCAAGCTCCATGATGAATGGCAACTGACTAAGCCTCACTGCTAGGGGCACAAGAAGGAGTGGTGGGCACTGGGGCAAATCGGGCCCTGTTTAAAGGGGCCAATCACTACTCAATTCCAGCCGATCTTCACTATGAGGGAATTTCAAGAGGAATCAGAAATCTGAATGTTCATGTGAAACCTTCATTGTTGGCCAGTAATGAACAGCAACAGCAATAACAGCAACAAGGTCAAATCCGCAAAACTGTGGGCCGCACAAAATATATCCGTGGGTTTGCTTTTTCTCTTGGTCCTGTAGCGTCAGAACTCTGATCGTTCCAACTGCTTGATTCACTCATCACCTCCTCTTTACTTGGAAAACTCTTACTCATCCTTTAGGTCTCAGCTTAAAAGTTACTTCTGGCAGTACCTTTCCTGTCCCTCTCCAGGGTATTTCCATGACAGGGACCCTCCAGGGAAGCCTGCTTTCCCTACCATAGCTTTTCCCTTCCACAGTATTGTTATTGCCTCGGTGATTGTTTCTCTTGTAGTCGATAGTAACCTCCACGAGGGCAGCAGCTCTGTTGATGGTGTGACTGCCGTTCCCACAGTGCAGTACACCCGGAGCATAAGGGTACCTAAAAATGTATGGTCAAATGAACGAGTGACGTTTGTATCCTCCAACATGCGTTGGCTGTGAGCCCACTTTTTCGCTACTCCCTTAGGGCTTGGGCTGTTCCTTTATTTGCAGGATTCTGCCCCCTCTGCCTTTTCCTCATCTTTATGCTTCGGGCTTCGGTCAGCCGTTACTGTGCTCAGCCCTTGCTACAGAGATGGCAGAGGGGTTTAATCCTGCTTGCTTCTTGCCAGAAAGATCGGAGTATGAATAAATAAAAAACAGATCCCTTCTTGGGCAGAAACACGGATGCTCAGAGACTGTGTAACACCATCCAACATCCCTCCCTCCCCTACCAACTCAGTGGGTGTCAGTGTTTAACCCTTCTGTACCCGGCATCGTCTGGCTCCAGGAGCGCTCCTTGATGTGAGCAAAATGCGCCAGACACTTGATGAGGAAGGATGACGCACACAGAGAGAAATTTTATTATAGTAACTACTTTAGGTAAGACCTTGATGTTATTCTAAGTCAACTCTTCAGAGTAAATATTCTGTTGTATTTGTTAAGAGGCTGAGTTTTTTTCTCCCTGAAAGTTTACCTTTGACTTATCTGTTTAGTTTCTGAGGGGTACTTTATACACATGTAAGGGGAGCAGATGGAGTTGTGTGTGTGTGCGTGTGTGTGTGTGTCCCAGTGCTAGCTTGGTGGGAGACCTTATGCTGGTTCCATCTAGTCTCACCTTGGACAAGTGTGGGGATACCCCCCACCCCCAATCCCAACACCTGTGTCTGCAGGGCACTATTTTCTACTTAGTGCAGGTGTGTGTTATGTGTGTGTGTGTGTGTGTGTGTGTGTGTGTTTGTAGAGGGGGCCCTTCAAGTGCCCTGGACCATTTTTGACATGGAGTGGGTTGGATGAGGAACTGGGCAAACTCTTGCGACAGAGATGAGATGAATACCTCCTCTCCTGGGTGAAGTGAGGGTTGCTATTGATTGGTTGTCATCAGCAGATGACAGTGAGGGAGCCAGGCTTCGACTCAGCTCCCAGGTTGACCGTGGTGACGGATGGCACCTGCTCAGGCAGATGCCAGGGGTCATTCCATCTCACTCTGTTTCTGTCCATGGGGTCCCCCGCTCTTTTCCTCTCTCAACCCAAGTCTTTAGTCCAGTCTAGTGGCAAGAAGAACCCACTCTGAGAGTATGCTCTAGGTCTTTCCATCTTACACCTGGACAGTGGTGTTGAACTCAATATCTAAGAATATGCCCTCTTGGTTTTCTGGTTCCTTGGTGTCCCCCTTACCTCCAAGCATTAGGTGACTCACATATGAGGACGCAGACGTCCTTGGAGGAGCAGTGAAGAAAATCAGTCATGAAGGAAGAACACACTGATGGCTCCTCCAAAATATTATTTTGTACCACATAGGTGTGCCTTATATCCTACGTGCTTGTAAATACATGTTCAAGATTTTAATGGGAGAACATTTCTAGGGATTCGACTTTTAAAGAATTTAGGCGCAATTGCTGAGCTGACCAGACGGTAGACCCTTGAAAAAGTCAAATAAGGACGATGCTTGTCACCCTTGGTTGGCAGAGTGCTCTTACATGTGATGTTATCCTCATGCCCAGATTATGAAACAGGCAGGATTAACAGATGAAGGCGTAGGTAGGTCATGTGACTTCCACAGCGTCCAAAGCAAGTAAGTGGCAGAGGATACACACCTTTGGACTTCAGTCCATGTCTTGTTCTGCACCCTCAGGCTGCCGCTCCAGGATATGAAGGGCTAACCGTGGCACTGAGGTATCTCTGCCCAGGAGGTGCCTACAGGGCCGGGACAAGATGTTTTCCCCACCCAGCATCTTACATGCCATCCCTCCATCCTATGGAAAGTCAGCCTTAGACAGACAAGCTGACCTAGGGGAGATTTCATGAAAGACCTCTTGGCCTCTTTTCCTACCATGGCTGCCAGGACTGCCGAATCCTCTGACTTGTTTCTTAGATGTTTAATGAATTAGTTAATCCACCCATCAGTTTTTATTTACTGATGGCTCGTCCTGGGCTAGGCTGAGGGGAGAGAGGTAAGTGAGTTGTTTCCTGTCTGGCTAGGATGCAGAAGGTTGAGGAAGGGGGAACGAGTCTTAGTGCCACCGAGTGGCCGACAGTAGTGCTGTGGGGCAGGAGAGAGGTGACCCTTCACCAAAACCAGGGGCAGGGAAAGCTTCCACGTAGTGGGCAGAGATGCTGGCCAGGTGGGGGTGGGGCAAGGACACTGGGCGAGAGGTCAGCTTGAAGAAAGTCATGGACACCTGAGAGTTGGTAGGTGATTGACTGGTGTTGAGCTTGGGGGTGAGTGATGGGAGAAGAGGCTGTGGAGGTGGGCAGAGATGAGATGGTGAGGGGCCCTAGAGCCCAGACCAGCTCGGGACTATGCTGAGGCAGGTGAGAATCACTGGGGGATGGTGATGAAGGTGATCAGAATAGTAATAATAATAACAAAACCCAACACACTTGCGTGCTGCAGCATGGAGGATGAATTAGAGGGAAATGAGGCTTCAGGCTGTAACATCAGTTAGGAATGAAGAAGGCCTACACCCAGGCACCATCAGAGGCTGGGAAAGAGGGTGTGGATACATCTGAGAGGTAGTCGACAGACCCTCTGGGCCGACAACCCTTCCTAGACAAGGATGACATTGCTGCTCATGAGAATGAGGGGTAGGGGATGAAGCTGGTCCGGCCAGGTGAGTGACAGGGCCCCGTGGCAGTGTTTGCCAGGCAGGAGGGGATGCCAGTGCAGTGTTGCAGAGCGAGGTGTGAGCAAAGGTGCGCCTTTCCAGCCCTGAAGGAACTCTGGCAGAGAAGCTCTCGTTGACTGTCTTCCCCTCCTGCAGCATCACCTGCAGCGCTGAGAATGGGTCTGGACCAGCCCCGAGGGAGGCGGTGTTCTCAGCTACGCTCCAAATGTGTGTACTCATGCCGCCAAACCCTCATCTCACGAGTTAAGGTGTGCTCAGGCAATGAGGGGAGACAAAAGAGGGCAGACGCTTGCAGTGCAGCTGCAATTAAAATCAGGAATTAAAGAATCAGGCCCTTGCCAGGACTGTCAGCGGGGAAGAGGAGTAAGTTCAAATTAAACCTCACTTGATCTGGGTCCGAAATAGATTGAAAGCAGCTCCACGAAGCCAGGGCAGGTCTTTAAATCAAAACCCAGCCTTCGGGGTTCCTTTTGTTAAAGAAATGCCCTTACTTGATGGAACACCAAAACCTCATTAAATTGCAAACACTGGACTATAAAAGATGGAGAATGAGCAATTCCACTTAAACGCTGCAGCTCTCCACACGTTGCCCCAGAAGGACAATGCATTCTAAAGGTCAGGGTTACATATGGCATGGTAAGTGTTTTTCTCCTTCTAACACTAAACAGGCTTGGAAAAGGGCCAGTGAGAGAAAGAGAGAGAGAGAGAGAGAGAGACTGTCGTCAGCCTCCTTCAAGAATGAAAAATACACTTTTCCCCCCTGCAGAAAAAAAAATTTTAAAAACCCCTGAAGAAAAGCAGACAGCTGCTAACTAGTTGTCTAGCTGTCTATTTGTGGATACTTTTCCTTTCATCTTGTCCTATCTTTTGTGCTGTTTGAAATGTTTGGAGCTTACGAGTGGAAGAACGCTCAGTGGAATCGAAACTTTTATTAAAAGAATGGGAAATGGAGACAGCAAAGTTCTGACAACAAGTGTGTGTTTGGATGTCTGGGCCATGTTCTGCCCAAATACCAAGCAGAGGAGCGATTTATTTTTAGCTAAATGAAGCCCCCAAACACACTTCTATTAAAAAATACACAAGAAGATAACATGTAGGAAGCCAGCCTATTTTGCGGGGAGGCTGCAGAGAGATACAAATGGACCTTAAGAAGGGTCCAGGACGAGAGGGGCCTCCTTCCCAGGCTTGGCCAGGGTCCCTTTGTGCTGGCTCATTGGAATGCTAATTTCTGCCCCATTGTCCCTCAGAAGCCACTCTGCTTTCTCTCACTGGAAGCCCTTTCTCACTCTCTTGTCTTTGGTGGTCTTCACCAGCTGCTCTTATTAGCTGAGAACCTCAGGAGATTTTATTTCTCTGAATGTCATTGTGCTCAGGCCCCATTTTTGTTTTTTGATCGATTCCTCAATTTGATTTTCATTTTTTTCTCCTTGCATTCTTTGTCAGGGCTTAGACCACCAGATTATGGTTTCCTTGTCAAAATTAGAAACCCAGTGTGGACTGTCACAAGGACCCCGGGGTTTCTGCCTTTGACATCCCTTTTGGAGGAAATGGAGATTGAAATCTTAGCAGGAGAATCTCTTCAGGGACTCTTTGATTTTCCCTTTAAAGGAACCAAGTCCTGAATTAAAATAAATACCTAGACATCAGATGAGACGACATTGAATCAACAGAAGGCCCAAGTCTTTGTTTCTCTGGCTGTCTGCGTGCACCATAATTAGGGGGAGAGAGCTCAGGGAATTATCTGCAGCTCAGCTCTCACAGCCAGGTTTCTTTTCAAACTGAAGCTTTACCACAACACTCAGAAAATGTATTTGAAGGACTTGTCTGGGTGCCGGTGGTATGCCGCGGCAATGACAGAGGGGCAGGGGCAGGAGAGATGGGTTCTGCTCATTCATGTCCTGAAATACCAAAAGCAGACAGCTTTTGGTCTGCACACCTCTGTGGTACTGACTGCTTTTTACCCGGCATAAACCTGAGTTGTCTCTTCTTTCATTTTTTCTACCATATCAGGAGGCAGCTGGTGCAGGGTGACAGGGTGGTGTGATGGGAAAAGCCAGGGCAGGGGTCAGCCAGATCTGCCTTCTGCCACACCTCCTAGCTCTGGGCCTCAGTTTCCTTGCCTGTAGAATGGGGATAGTGTACTCTCTGGTTGTGTGGAGGATATGAGATCACGTATGTAGAGTTCCAGGGATCTGGAAGGCATTCAAGACATATTAGTCATGCCCTTCTAATGCTAGTCCTTTACTCCTGCCCCCATGGAAGACCGAAGTATGATTCTAAACTTCATACATAGCTTGATTCTGCCCCTCGAATGTGCTCTGCTTCTTCATGGCTCGGTGATTTATTTGACCCCGCTGCTCTTCTGACCGCAATGGTCTTTCCCCAGATCTTCCCACGGCTCGTTCCTATGCATCATTCAAACCTTAGCTCAAATTTCAAAGCCCTGTCTTGACCTGACTAAGATAGCCCTCAGTTGGTCCCTTTCTAATAATCCTGTTTATTTTTTCATAGCACTTGCCACTATCTGAAATGTTGCTGTTCTTTTGCTTTGACTTGTTGTGTGTTATCGACTTCCCTCTACCACAATATAAGACTGCAGGGATAGGACCTTTGTCTGTCTTGTTCACTAGCATACTGGCTGGCATCAAAGTTTATATGCTTTGGTCTGGTGCTGGCTGGGGATACGGCATGAATGAGACCCAGATCTTGCTCTCCAGGAGTTTGCAGACATGTAAACAAATAATGACGATGTGCACAGGATTCTTGCGATGATTCGATTGACTTTTGGCTTCCAGAGAGGAAACAGACATATACACACAATTACACAGTACTCTGAGGTCAATGCATCAATAAAAGTGTTCTAGGTATAGTTGTGACACCAAAGAAAGATTTGACAATTCTGCCTGGATGTCCCAGGTAAGGCTTCCAAGAGGAGAAGATAATTCGGGTGGGATTTGCAGGATGAAGAGCAGATTCTGGGTAGGTAGGCTAGGGTGGAAGGCATTCTAGGCAGGGAACCAGCATGAAATGTGGAGACACAAAGCAGCGCCCAGCTGCGTCGAGGCCATACCTTGTTCAAGTTTTTATATTAAACCCGTAAAATTTCATCATATTGGTTTCTGCTCTGCATTCCAACCTGTTAGGGTTGTTTTCAGTTCTTCACCCAACATCTGTGATATTAATCATCTCTCCTGGCTTAGAATCATCTGAAATGTGTCCATAAAGCCCTATAAAATTGGTCAGCAGCTGGGACTGAAGAGGAAGAATGGCAATGGACATAGGAAGGGAGAGATTTGCCCAGGAAAGTGATGAAATTGAGCCAATCACAGCGGGGTCGGAATGTGGGGTGGAAAGAATCCTGGACCTGAAGGTGGAAGACTTGGAACCTCAGCTCCTTTCTGTCACTTCTTGTGTAGTAGGTGGATCATTTAATCTCTCTAAACCTCAGTTTCTTCATCTGTAAAAAAAAAAAAAAAGAAACCCAAAACTATTAGTTTAATAATGGTAAGGGATGGGAATCATAGGAAAAAGTTTGAGGTTCCAAGGACTCTTTACCATCATCGAAGTGGTGCTCATGGCTACGAGAGCACCCAGAGGTGCTAGGATTCCATGGGCTTGAAATGCCTCTTCTTATTCATTTGCTTTTTTCCCAAAGCATTTCCAGGTTTAGATTTATAAAGCATTTTCACTTCCATTTTTCCAATCTCCCCTACATTCATTTTTAACCCAGAGTATTGGTGTTTCTTCCACTTTATCAGTCAATGGTTCAGCACTGGAGAGATTTCTATCCCAGATCCTTCTCCAAGTAGTATATCAGATAATACCCAATTTTGGTGTATCTCTTCAAAGAGATGTTAGTGAAGATTGGAGAGAGTCACTAGGCATCTCACCTTATGTCAGCATGTTAAATCCATTTTTCAGATTGCTTAGGGTAGGGGCCTCTCTGTTGCTATGGTATGAGTTGGAGTTCTGCCCTCCACTGGCTGTGCCGGCAGGGTGTATAGTGTGAGATAGTTAAGGAACCCCAGGCATCGTCTAATTCAGCTCTTGCATCCTGCAGAAGAAGAAACTGAGGCCCTGAAAGAGGAAGGGATTTGTTGAAGCCTTTGCAGTCAGTAAGTGAGCCAAAACAAAGCAGCAAAAGATAGCCACCAAGAGAAAGAAAACATCGCCCCGGTACAACCTTCACTATTCTGTTCATATTTAAAATCTGTGTAAAAACTATCAATATACTAATTTGTCCCCAAAAGGATCAGGGTGACTTTTAAAAATATACTCTACAAAAAGATTTCTATAAAGTAATTGAGAATGAGAAGACAAGCCACAGATTGGGAGAAAATATATGCAAAAGACATATCATTAAAAGACTGTTAGCCAAAAATATACAAAGAACTCTTAAAACTAAAACAACCCAATTAAAAAATGGGCAAGCGATCTGAACAGACACCTCACCAGAGAAGCTACACAGACGGCAAACACTGTATGAAAAGATGCTGAGCATCACATGTCATTAGGGAAATGCAAATTAAAACAACGATGTGATACCACTACACACCCATTAGAATGGCTAAAATCCAAACGACTGACAACATCAAAAGCTGGATAAGACGTAGAGTAACAGGAACTCTCGTTTATTGCTGGTGGGAATGCAAAATGGTACAGTCCTTTTAGAAGACAGTTTGGAGATTTCTTACAAAACTGAATAGTCTCTTACCATACAGTCCAGCAATTGCACTCCTTGGTATTTACCAAAAGGAGTTGAAACCTCACGTCCACAAAAAACCTGCACACAGATAGCAGCTTTATTCATAATTTCCAAAACTTGGAAGCAACCAAGATATCCTTCAGTAGGTGAACGGATAAACTATGGTACACCCAGGCAATGAAGTATTATTCAGCGCTAAAAAGAAATGCGCTATCAGGCCATGAAAAGGCCTTAAATGCCTGTCACTAAGTGAAAGAAGCCAATCAGAAAGGCTACATACTGTATGGCTCCAACCATGCGACATTCTGGAAAAGGCAAAACTATGAGCACAGTAAAAATATCAGTGGTTACTAAGGGCTGGGACTGGGGGAAGGGACTAAAAGATGGAACACAAGTGGAGCACCGGTCACTGAAACTATTCTGTATGATACTATAATGGTGGATACGTGGCATTACACATTTATCCACACTCGTCCAATATACGACACTAAGAGTGAACCCCAAGGCGAAACTGTGGATTTTGGGTGATGCTGAGGTCAACTGGTGTCAGTGTAGGTTCACAGAGGATAACAGTAGCAGTCTGGCGAGTGATGCTTCTGATGGGGGAGATTGTGCGTGAGCCGGGGGAGGGAGTGTATAGGCATCCTCTGCTTTCTGCTTAGTTTTGCTGTGAACCTAAAACTGCTCTAGAAAATAAAGTTTATTAAAAAGTGTAATTGAGGAAATTAAAGCAAAAGGAAAAGAATGGCAGGGAAATAAATGTGAAACCTGGGTGAGGTTAATGGCTAAAATGTGTGCCTTAAATTTGTGCACGCTTTCTAGATGTGGGGCACATATTTAACTTCTGAGCAGATGGTTCCAAAAGAGGAATCATATTAGTACGCATTAGTATTCGTAAGTGACAAACAACTTAGCACAGTTAATCCTGGGACTGAGACCAGAGAAGAATTTCTCTCGTGTCTCTCTGTACTGGGGACAGGATGAAGTAGTGAACAATGTCCTCCACGACATTTGCTATGTAATTAAAGCAAAGGGTTTCACAGGCAGAGGCCTTGGCCTTATAATGCAGTTTCCCCAAAGGGGTCCTCTAGTCTCAGTGATCACCTGGGGCGTTCTGGCCTGGCAATGTGGCGATATTTTTACTGTGCTCATAGCTTTGCCTTTTCTACATGAATAACAGGTTGGCAGGCCTCCTGAAAGAAACGGTCACCGTAGGTGCTGAGGCCGGCTGCTACCTGTCGGGGAGAAGAGGATGTCCTCAGTGTCTCAGGCAGCGGACTGGACACTGGTGAGGGTTGGCATTCACCCCCCATTAATTAAATGCCAGGACGGTAGAGTGATTTCAGATATAGCACTATAATTTTGTCGGCCTCCTTCCCGCTAAGGAACTTGTTTCATTTTCTGAAAGAATATTGCACTGGACTGAAAGAATGAGGAAATTTAAAAAAATCCACTTCATTGAGGTGTAATTTGCATCCAGTAAAATTTATGCATTCTAGTGTACAGGCTACTGACCCATGAAACTCCCACCCCAGTGAAGACACAGAACATTTCCATCTCCTCTGACGGTTCTCTTAATGTCTCTCTCTTTTCAGTTAATCTCTGCCTCCTGTCTCCCCTCCCTGTCCCCCACCCCAGGAAGATGCTGACTTGACTTATATCACTGCTGATTAGTTGTCTGGCTAGTGTTTCATATGAATGGAATTATATAATGTGGGTTCTTCTTTTGTGCCTCGTTTCTTCCACTTTACATAATGTCTGTGAGATTCATCAGTATCCTTGTGGATATCAGTAGTGCATTCCTTCCTACTGTTGACTACTATTCCATTTCACAAATATACCACAATTTCTTTATCCATTCACCTGTTGATGAACATTATGGTTGTTTTCAGTGCTGGGACATTATGAATGAAGCTTCTATGAACATCCACGTACAAGTGTTTGTGTGGACACGTGTCATTTCTGCTACTACCGTGACTAGTGGGTGGTGTCATGTGTTGAAGATTACCTACTGCTCATGTGCTGTATCTCTTCCTGCCTACTTCCTGCTTCCTTTTACCTTTCAACTAACTTAGCAGAGGTAAGAGGGTTCCTCTTGTATTTCTTATTCCCAGGTGGTAACACATTCTCAGGGAGTGTCTCTCCTTTATGGCAATGCTCATCGCCCTCTCTGTTTGACCTACGATGGACTTTTTCGTTGAAGCTCCAGAGTGTTCTCTGGAGGTATGCCTGAACTTGCAAGTCCTCAATTTTGGCCTTAGGGCAAGCCTGGTTCTAAAACACAGCTTTTCCCAGAGAGAACAACACGGGGGTGTGGGGGGTGTGGGGGGGTAACGTAGAGCTTACACTGTTTAATAACCCCCACCCTCCTGTTATTTTCTCTTATAAAATCCAGTTACTTGCCTTCATTATATTTATCACGGTTGTTCATTATATACACTTTATTTGTGGTTTATTGATTACTGCTTGTCTCTTCCACTACATTACTATTTTGTTAGCCACTGTGTACTCGGCACTGCACATGGTGCTTGGTTTGAGGAGGTGCTCAAAAATATTTGTTGAATGAATACAGAGGTTCCAGCCAATCACCCTGATCAGACTTTGAGAACTGTCACTATGATCCAATCTCCATTATTGCATATTTCAGACTAGGATGGCTAAAATACATATATGTCACTGTAAGTAGGTGTCAGCTTGCTGGCCCTGTGAGAAAGTGTACCCAAGTTGCTAGGGGCATTCCGATTTCCTTTCCTCTGCTTAATGTATGTACAACGCCGAAAGCTGCCAGGCACCACTGGCTGAAGTGAGGTAGCTTCATCCTCATATCGATGGGGCCTTGAGACCCAAAGGGCTTTTTCTAAGACATCAAGTCCTGTCCATTTCAAGCATAATGATTTTTGGATTTAGAATGGTAAGACTAGAGTTTGATTCTCAGCTCTACCACCAAATACCATCCATTGTGATTTGGATCCAGGAACTGAACATCCTTGAGCCTCAGTTTCTAGTCTAACAGGCCTTTTGATATTGATCACTTCCAGTCACCTCCAAGCCAGCTGGTTTCTTTGCCAGGTCCTCTCGTGCCATGAGTCTGAGTCCTCTTATCTTATGGATGCTTTCAACTGAACACGTCGGAGTTTTCTATTCTCTTCTTACGGTGTAGGGTCCAGAGCTGAGAGCAGCCACCACTCACACTCAAGGTGTGGCCTGACTAGTGCAGAGAGGGACAGGGCTGTTTTTCCCTTCTTCTGGGTGCACGTGTGTCTGTGCAGCTGAGGGTCACGTCAGCTCTCGTGGTGGACACATTACTCTGCCGATTCAGGTCCAGCTCCTCATTGATTAATAACCCCACCTCCTCTCTTTATGTCAGTCATTATTATCCTTGTTATTATTTTAAGTTTTTAAATTCAGTTTTAAGCACGCTTGCCATCTTGGTCACTCTAGAGTCAACCTCTCTTGAATATTGTCCTGTTGGTTCTCAATTTATCCTGTTACCTTTAGGTTAAAGCAGAAACCCCAGTCTTGCCCTGATTTCCAGGAGAAATAAGGCCCAAAACAGCAAATTGTATTATTCTCTTTTTTTTGCCCATTCATCTCTGTGGGTAAATCCTCAGGGCAGGGTCACTTAACAACATTCGTGAGTTTTTATTATGTGCCGGGTGGTGTGTCCTGTTCAGTAGGGAAGATAGAAAAGAGGAAGAATACACTGCAGGGTAATAAGTGCTTGGATGGGGGGAAGTACAGGGGCTCAAACAGCAGGGAGGGACCCCAAACCACGGAACTGGAGCAGCAAGCCCGCAGCTCATGGTACAGGCTAGAGGAAGAATACACTGCAGGGTAATAAGTGCTTGGATGGGGGGAAGTACAGGGGCTCAAACAGCAGGGAGGGACCCCAAACCACGGAACTGGAGCAGCAAGCCCGCAGCTCATGGTACAGGCTAGAGGAATATTTAGGGTTGATCCCTGGGGGATTAGTGTCTAGTTCTTCAAATTCTTTGCATTTTGAGGCGTATGCTTCTCCCAGTCTTGCCATGCCATTAGCCAGCACCATATGAAAGAGGACCACTACATCCTGATGATTCATCCATTTCTTCATTCAATGAATACTGGAGGGTTTTCCAAGCGCAGGATCATAGCACGGAACAAAAGAAACAAAATCTCTGTCCTCAAGGAGATGGCGTTCATCGTCTTTGGCCCAAACTGCTTTAGGTCATTTTGTACCTTCCTGACGGGTCCCCAGGATTCCTGGTTTCTGACTTCCTTGTTATCTGCCTATCTGTTTCTTCAGTGTAACCTTATAGCAGAGACCTAACGCTGCTTCTCTGGAGTTTCCTCACTGATATGACCCAGACTCTTTCTGGCTGTATATATGACCTTTGAAAAAATATTCTCAGCTTGGTCAGAGCCCTGAGACCTGTTACCTTCACACACATGCCTCTGGGTGCCAGCGGGTGGCCCACCACATGGGGTTTGTTTTAGCTACACGAGTCAAAACTAGAGAGCTGAGAAGCTGAGTGGGTCCAATGAAGGGTGATTCTTGATATCAGAGTGTGTGTGTGTGTGGTTCATGGCAGAACTCCATGCTGGGCTGAGAATAAAGAGAACAAGTTGCACTTTACTGGGAAAGGGAGCCAGCAAGAGCTTTGCCATGTCAGGACCGTGTCAGATGGGCTGAGATTTTGGGCAAGGATCTGGGCTCAGGAGGGAAACCAAGCCAGAAACCCCTCTTATAGCCTGTGACGAGCAGTGATTGTGATGGGAAGGAAAAAAAAAAGTAATAATAATGACAAACACTGACGGTGTTTACAATGGACTAAACACAGTTCTAAACACTTAGCATATATTTACTAATTTAATTTAGTTTGGGACTTTTCGGGGGGGGGGGTCTTGAAAGGATGCCACTTACAAGAGGCTAAGATCCCTAGAGGGTCCCACTGAGGACAGACATCTCTGCAAAGGGCTCTCAGTGTTCTTCCTGTTTCTCCTAAGAATGTACCTTTATCATGCACGACTGTTATGATGCTGAAGGAGGATAAGGGAAAAATTTTGTCCTCACGGTGCAGTGTGGTGGGGAGGGGGTTTTAACTTCTGTAAACCTTTGCTACAGCTGCTCCTTGCATCCAGGTGGGAGGGCAGACATGACCTGCTGCTATCAGGCTGAAGAGGATAATGAAACCAATAAAAATTATGAAGAGTCCATGAACCAGGCTAGTCTTTGCTCTCCTCTTTGCTGTCCTGGAACCCCAGGGAAGCCATTGCATCAGTGGAGGTGCTGATAGTGGAAATGCTATAGGGAAGGCAGAAACTGAGCTGATAGGGCTTCTTTCACAAATGTGCAAGTGGTCCTGCATTTACACGCTGCAGCCTCGTAAGTCTCCTGGAGAATAGGCCATGCCTGCTGCTTCTTGGAATTTTCCATGGCATTTGACTGTAGGAGAAATCTGTTGACTTGAGTTCAAGGGTGGGCTTCTTTTCCCAGTGGGAGTTGGGTAAGATGACCTGAGGGGCTCTGTGGGTTTCTCTGAGACTGAGTTCCAATGGATGAGTGAAAGAAACTTACTCTCAGCACGTAGGAGGGGCTCATTAAATATGTGTTAAATAAAAGCCCTCTTCCTGACTGGACGTTGAATTATAAAATCAGGGTCAAAAGGGCATCTGAGAGTTACCTTGCTCAAGCAGTGTTACTTACTTTCAGCCTTTTCTAGGCAAAGAGGAGAGAGAGTCCGAAATCCCCTAGTAGGCAATTCACACAGTCTGAGGAACTGGGCTCCTGGCCTGAAGGACGTCGGTAGTGTTGTCCTTGTAAGCAGGGATACTTGTAGGCATGGGGATCACCTACTGAAGAATATTTGGATCCACCCGTGCATCAGCAAGGTTCCTACTGCAGAGAAAGGAAGACACAGAAAGATACTGCCCGCAAAGGCTTACTTTTCTTCCTTCCCTCCTGGTTGACCAGGGTTCTTGGCCTTTCCCAATCAGTAGAAATTGACCAGAGGCCAGACAAGAAATTCAGGCAAGACTTTATTGGGGCCCCTGTTGCAGCAGCAGGGAGCCCAGAACAAACAATAGGTTCCCTTGCTCACTCCCTGAGGGGGGCAAGATTATTCCTTATATGGGGTGAGGGTAGGGGTGTGTCCAGGGGTCAGGCCAGAGGCGTGGCTTAGGTGTTTTGCCCACCCCTTAGGTGGTGGTGTGTGCAGGGGGCATGCGCAGTACCCTGCTTTTGCTCCTGACACCCTGTTTTTGCCCCAGGCTCTTCAAAAGTGGCAGCTGGGTTTTTTTGGTCTCTTTGTATCTTTTGGGTCCAGAATTTGCCCCACCTGTGCATGCATACAATTATTTTTAGTCCCATACAGTTTCTTTCTATTTTGTTGCTCAAGGAGAGGTGTGTCCAGGGGAAAGCATTGCAGCACTGCAGCAAAGGGACCCAGGTCCCAGCCTGTCTCAGTTGGGCTGTGGATCCTCCAGCCTTCCTGACTTGCGAGAAGCGTAAACTGAATCCACAATCAGCTCTTAATTCACAGGTCTACAATTATTGTCCTTGCTGATCTCCTGAAAACTCTTTCTCAAGCTCTTTCATTAATGGACATTAGCCTTAAAGTTTTGTACTCTCTAGAAAGCAGCCTTGCTCTGTTCAAGAGATCTGGTTATAACGTTGGACATATCTGCTTTTGAATCCAGTCCCATGTGACTTTGAGCAAATTCTCCTTTGTGAGCCTTAGTTATATTGTCTCTAAATGTGGAATGAATACCACCTTCTTGGACTGCTGGGAAGGAAAAGAGATGATATTCAGTATGGGGCAGCTAGTAGGCATTCAGTAAATATTTGTATTAATAAATATTCAATATTTGTGATAAATATCCAATAAATATTTCCTTCCTTGTTGCCGCCTTACGTTTTGTTTCCCACTCTGGCATTCTGTGTCTTTGTCATTTTTAGGCAGAGCTGAGCATAATGAGCCTGTTGAAAGCTCAGTAGCCTGTCTCTGGCTCTAGATTGCTTTTGCCTTTCCCGCTAAAAAAGAAGCCTCCCCTCCTGGTTCCTTGTTGATTTTCAGAGGCACGACTGTTTGACAAACCATTTCAGGTGCTGTCTGCAGGCTGCCTAATGAGTTCTCATCTTTCACATCACTGGACTGTTCAACCGATTTAGGGAAAAGTGCCCCCTGCTGATGTGTAAGAAACAGATGCTGCATAATTGTTCCATATCTTTTTTTCCTTTTCTTTTCCTCTATCTCCAGTTCTGTGTAAGGTTTCCCAGGAGATCTGATGGTTTCCCTTACCATTTCTCTACTGGGAATATATTCTAATGATGCAATTTACTGCTAATTAAGGTATTATCTTAGTTAATATTTATGGGTATTTTTTCTTAGTGTTTGTTGCTGTTTCATCTAATGTTTATAATTTGATGGGCTGGCTTCCTATTTCCAGATTACTTTAAACCTTGAAATGCTATTAGCTTGTCCTTAAACATCACCTCTATTTCTCCCTGGTTTGATAGCTCTTCCTTCTTGCCCTTCCTTCGTAAGGTGGTAACTAGAAGTGCCTGTGGAGCTGTGGTTGACCTGGTCCATGAGTGCCTTCAGCAAACTTCTCTAGCTGTGCGATTCAAAACGGCAGCACTTCAGTAGAACCTGTGCGTTTTGTAATCAATCCAGTTTTCTCCATGGACTCACATGGTTTATATCTTGCAACAGCAAAATACACATTTGAATCCTGGGCTCCCAGGGCAGTATGGGACCTGAAAGGAGGTCCAGGCCGAATCCCTATCTGATGCTCTGCTTGACTTCCTTAGGCAACATAGAGATATCAGAACCTCTCACCTGCTTGTGTGCTCTGGACAGGCTAGAAAAAGAGAGGAGTGTGGTGCTGAATTCAAGAGACAGATTTCATTTTGGCGAATAAGTCTGCTGTTGTGCTAATTTCAGAAGAGCAGACTTTGTTGTTGCTTTTGTTAGATTAGAATGTGTTGACTATTGCCAGTCAGTGAGACTTGGTGGTCCCTTGGTGATTTGTGGATAAAGCCTTAAACACTCTGTTACAGATGTATTGCGTGTCTACGCGTGTCTCTGGTCTTCCCCAGAGTTGCGAGAGGAACTCGGTCATAGTGATTCAATTAATCCTGTTTTGTAACTAGGATGGAAAAGTTCAAGGGAAACTCAGCTGCCTCTGCCAAAACCCAGAAACTTGATGCTAAGGAGCTGCATAATTGTGGCCGTTATTTTAGGTGTAATTATTTAAACCAAGGATTCCTGTCTTCTCTGGAAATGCATTTCTATCCTGATCTATTCCACAAAGGATTTGAGACAGCTCAAATATTTCTTTTCATTACACAACAGCCCTTTTCCTCAAGGAGCTGAATGGAATATATTTATTTTTCAAATTAGCATAAATTAAATTGTGTTTTGAACATTTTTTAAAAATTAGAAGGGACATGCAGTAGGAAAAGCTCTGGAATTGGAATCAGATAACCTGGCCTCTTCTCTCAGTTTCACTGATGAGTAAGAGCTGTATGGCTTTGGATAAGTCATTCTGATTTTACATCTGTAAAATGGGGAAAGTCATCCAGATGATATAATAGTAACAGCTTCCACTTATTAATTATTACAGGTTTCATGTATGTATTATAGCTCTAAATCCCTCTGTGTCCCTGCAAAATGTGTTATGATGTCCCCTGGTTTAAAGATGAGAAAAACGTAGGCTGAGGGAGGTGATGTGACATGTCCAAATAAGTCCAAATAAGAAAATAAGTGATAAAAATTAGGGCATTATGGCTCTTTCCATGATGCCAGGGTGTCTGTAGGTAACGGGAGGAGGTGATGAATGAGATTCTGTCCATCATGTTTTTTTCATTCTCATGGAGAGATGGTCAATGATGTAGTTGCTGCCTCAGCGCAGGGACAGTCACCTCACTGGGGCCACTGAGCCCCTGCCTCACTTACATTCACAGTTTATAAGCTTGTTCTAGCTCTACAACTTGTTTCTTACTTGTGCAACTGAAGAAATAAAGGTTTGTGTTAAGATAACCTGGGTTCAGACCCAGCTCTACTTGTGTTAGTTATCTAAACTTAATGGCTTAAAACAGTACGCATTTATCATCTCATAGTTTCTGTAGCTCAGAAGTCCAGGCATGGCTGAGTTGGGGCCTGTACTCCGAGTCTCAGAGGGTGGAATCAAGGTACCTGCCAAGGTATATTATCATAGGGATGCTTGGCTGGAGAAGAAGACACCTCCAAGCTCATTCAGATTGCTGGCAGAATTCATTCCTTGGTGGTTTATGGAAGCCTTGACTTCTCACTGGTTATTGGCTAGAGGTCACCCGAAGGTCCTAGGGGTCGCCTGCCGTTCCCTGCCAAGTGGCCCTTTCCATAGGCCATTCACAACACAGCAGCTTACTTCCTTGAAGCCAGCAGGAGAGCTGGAGTGAGCTGGCTGGGGAAGTGGAGTCTTACAAGGTGGACATCCCGTCTCCTTTGAGGTATTCTGTGGATTAGAAGCAGGTCACAGTTCCTGTCCACATTCAGGGAACTCCCAAAGTTGGTTTGGAGTTTTCTGTGGGAGCTGTGGCTATTTTTCCTTTTACTAAAGGGCGGCCTTTGAGCTGGGAAGCTTTGGTCATTCGTGGAGCTTCAAAAGAGTGCAGAGTTAGGGGAAGGTGATACCCGCCTGGGTGATCACGTTAGCCAAATCAATTAGGTGCACCAATGTTGATGTTAAATCTTGTAACACTGAACTGATGTTTGGAAAGTCCTTTACGTTTTTTGAATTTTCTTACTTGTTACATTGGGATCTTAATTCCTTACCTTATGGGGTTATGGTAAGATAATGGATGTCAAAAGGGCTATTTGTGAACACTCACATAATACACGTAGTAAGTCACCTTCCTGCCCAGATTCTAGATTCCCACCCACATCAGCTTCTGAGAGATGGCATGGCGCCAGCTTCTTTTCCAGGAATTCATCTGCCCCTGCCCCACGAAAATAAAAATGCAGACACTTTCTGGTGTGATGAAAAGTAATGCAATGATTTGCACATTTGCGATGCTTAAAAATCAACAGGAACCATTGTAAAGAGTCTTCCAAGCGTCTTTTAAAAGGACTGACATATCATCATTTTGCTAGGAGTTTTCATCTCTTTTTCATTCTATCTTGTAATTTTCCTTCTGAACCATTTAGTGAAAAAAAAAGTTTAAAAAGCAGCAGGAAAAGAAAGTCTTAAGAAAACACTCCCATGCTCCACAGTTAGGCAGAGGTTTCTGAAATGGTCACTTCCTGCCTAATTCGGGCCTTGCATCCTTATTCAGGTGCCTGGGTTAGGAATCCTTGGTTAAGAAAAGAGGGCCATAATGATATCTTCTGTAAACATATGCTCACTTCTAAAGGGATTCTTATTATTACCAGAATATTTATAATTTTCATCTCAAGGATTGGCTGAATTGGATGGTTTCGTTCTTGAAGGTTCCACATCTCAACATGTTCGCTCTGACAAATGGTGGATGGACTTGCCTTTAGTTGTTACTCCTTATGCTTGTGAAATTAGATGGTTTGGCTTATTTTTGACTATTACAGTTTTCCAAATTCCTCCTGGGGCTCCCATGAACAATGATTAGCAATTTTTATTGTACTTTTATATATAATAGTAGCTAACTTTCACTGTCACATTCAAATTACACATTTTTGAGGAAGACATTGGTACCTACACTTGCCTTCACCAATTCCTCTGTATTTCATAGGTTTAGTGGTCTCATTTATCTATGCATGGATCACCCTTAATGCCCATTCGAGTTATCTAATTGCTAGGTTTGATTTCTTTAGAAGAATCTTAATGTAGTCACTAAATCAGAATCTCCAAACAAAGACAACAGTATTTTAAATGAATCTCTTAAATTTTATTTTACCTTTTGGAAAGCATTCTCTCACAAAACTTCTTCTAAGAGCCAGTTGTGTGCAGGCATTCTGCTTGATGCTAGAGTACAAGGAGAACTATAATCACATAGCATTGGCTATAAGTTCCCTGGGGCAATGGCTTTGTTTTACTCATCTTTGGGTACACCAAATACAAGCACTTACAACACACTAATAATAATGAAAGGAATAGGTGATATTTTATAGAATTATTGATAAAATGCTCTGGAACCAGATGGTTTTAGTGCTGAGTTATTTCAGAATTAAAATGGACAGATATGTAAATCATTTTCTATTGCATAGAAGTGCATAGGAAGCATTTTTTGTTGTAGGGGAGGAGGCCCATCCTCCAAACTCCTTCCATATGTTTGTGTGAGTTCTCGTACGAGGCATGACCCACATCCCATAATATAAACTGAAATGGACATATAATTGCCTTCCTTGGACCCAGAAACTGGGCCTTGTACAGGCAGCCATACCAGAGTTTTGAATCTGAATCAGTGGAGCAAAGAAGCAGGGGCAGTTTAGAATAAGTAGTCTGGAATGCTGGGAGTGGCACCTGGGTCCAATGATAGCAGTGTCAGTGACCATGGCAAGGCACTGGCTATAGTCTGGTATACCCAGCTTCCCTTGGTTTACAGGATTGGTCTTCTAGCTTTATTATTAATCCTATGGACTGTCCACTACCTTACTTACAGAGGCTTACAAATGGAAGCCCCTGGAATTCTCCCATTCTGTTAAGAAAATTAATCCAAAACAATACTCCATCTTTGGAGGGAATTTGCAGTGATTCGTTTTTTTCATCAAAGGAGTGAAAATATGGAGGTGAAATTCCTATGATATTACATTTAATTCTCTAAAATAAACAATGCACAATATGAATAGATCTTGTGAAATTTTTAGAGCAATGTAATACTTAAAGAAAACTGTAGCCATTCTCACTAATTGATACAAAAATCCTAAATAAAATGGTAGCAAACTGAATACAATAATACATCAAGAGAGTCATTCATAATGACTAAGTATGGCTTATTCTGGGAAAATGAAGGTCGTTCTTTTATTAATTCCAGGATGGAAAGAAATTGATTAATATAATAAATCATAACTCTAGGTAAAAGAACAAAGAGCTATATGATAATTTTAGTAGATAGTGAAAAGGCATTTAATAACATGCTATTCTAGATTTAAAAATATAAATATTAAGAAACTAAGAATAATTTTTTTCAATGTGGCAAAAATGAACTATTCAAAAATAAACACTATGATACTTAATAATGAAACATTAGGCTCATCGCCACCAAAATCAGTAACAAGATATATTTATATAACTTTTTTTCTGGAAGTTCTGGGCCATACAATAAGACATTGAACAGAAATAAAAGATTATTGCAAAGGAAGACACAAAGACATCACTATTTGTACATGTTTATATTCCTAGAAAGCCTGAAAATATCAACTATAAAAAACTCCTAGAAGTAATGAGTTAAGTAAAATATCTGTATATGAGATAAATATATAAAATTAATAGATTTTCTCTATATAATAAACAAAATATTGGGCAATATGATAGAGAAAAATATCTAACGTACAACTATAACAAAAACAATACAAGTAGTAGCAATTTTAAAAAGCATGAAGGAACTATTTAACAAATTATAGGAGTAATATAAAGAATATTTGGATAAATGAAAAGACATAGCATGTTCTGTATTCTTTTTTCTTTTTGCATGTTCTGTATTCTTAAATGAGAACACCAACTAGTACGAAAATGTCTTATCTTCCCATAGACACTGTGCTCAGTTCTTCCTAAGTCTTGTCAAGTAGGAGATATATAGTGAGGCCTGATCATAGACTAGTCATCATTACCTTGTTGCAATACAAGTACCGTAATATAACTTATGGACTATTGTAATATAGCACTGTGAGTCTGCAGGCAGAATAGGAATCTGTACTCAGGACCCAGACATCAGATTCAGATGTGGCTTACTAACAACAGTTTTTGAAACCACATAAAGTCTCAGAATGACACAGGGAGAGATAAGAGACTTGATGACCTCCCACTTGGGTGTTTCTGCTCCCTGTCTGTACCTCACCAAGGACAGGCAGACAACCACTGCTTGTACTCAAGGAAACTGGTAGAGACTCAGGAAACCCCAATCAGGTTGATATCCTTGAGTAAACAGGGTAATGGTTTATGGGCGTGTCACCTTTACAGGTGTACAGGGATCCACACTCAAAAGGGTCCTGCACTTTGTTTAATGCTACGCTGTCATGATTGTGAAATTCTTAATAATTTTTGAACAAGGGGACCTGCATTTTCATTTTTCACTGCATATCACTGTAAAACTTAACTTGTATGAGATGTCAGATTCATCTTTGTCTGTTCTCAAGCCCAGCTGCTGCAGGACAAATTCAAATTTAATGCTCTCTCAGTTAAAATTCTCCTTTTGGGCCCCCACCCACCCCACATACCTTGGAGAGAAACCACATGTCCTTTATGGACATGTATTCTGTAAGATTCTGGCTTTTGCTAGAGACAGAGATGAAGGACACGGTCACCGTTCTCAAGATGCCCACTCATGTTGGAGTGAAGTGATAGGAACACAAACACACATGGTACAAGGTGAATGTGTGCACAAGAGAAGTGTAATCCAAGAATTCTGGGAGAAGTAGAGGAGCAATTAACTGCTTTTCATGGAGATATAGTGTTTATTCTGGTCTCCAAGGATGAATAGCAATAAACAGGTAGAAAAGCTTGGAGAGGGCAATTCCAGGCAAGGGAAGAGTATAAATGGAAGGTCATGAAAGAAGAGTGCATTCAAGAACAGCTGGAGTTCATGGTGACTAGGAGAGGGAAATGGGGTGAGAATAATGGGTAGAAGATGCTACTGAAGAGGTAGGTTGGGGTAGATTGAGGAGGTTTGCATGTCTCTTTGCAGGCAATTTGGATTCTATCTCATAGACAATTAGGATGATTTGAAATATTTTTCTTTTTTTTTAATTATAAAAATAAAAATTCCAAATATACAGTAAAGTTGGAAGTATTTGACAGTGAACACTTCAATACTCACCACCTAGATTCTATCATTAACATATCATCACACTTTTTAAAATCACATAGCTCTGAAAGGTTTTTAGTGAGGAAGAAGAACCAATACAAAGGGTATGGAAGATAGACTGGAGGTAGAGAAATGTGTGGGAAGGGATCAATTAGGAGTCACTTCCTAAGTTACACACAACACAGCATAAGAATCTCAAATGAAGAATGGTTTCCCTGGGTTCAAAAATGCTCATATTACAGTATTTCCCCTCAAATCTTTATAGACATTGCTTTATTATCATCTGACATTTTGGTGTTTCAGAGTAAAAATCTGAGGCCAGTTTGAATTTTGTTCCTTTAGAGGTAACTCCTTTGTTTTTCTGCTGGATGTTTTTAGGACTTTCTCCATTAACTATATAATCAAAAACATTTCAGATATCTGGGTTTAGGATTGTTTTTCTTGATTTTGCTGGACCAAATATTCAAAATATAGTCAAAAATTTCTTTTAGCTCTGGGAAGCTTTCTTCAGTTATGTCTTTGATTATTTTTTTCTTACTCAAGATTCATGGAAGCATCCAATATTCCTAGATTGCATTGTTATTTTCTTCTGTTTTTTATTTCCCTGATAAGTTAGAACTTTTTGCTCTTCTCCTTTGAGTTCTTAGGGACCTCAGGCTTCCCTTCATATGTGTGTCTTGATTTTTCAGCGTCAATCCTTTTTCTAATAGACAGATCATTTCTTTATTACTTTCTAATTTTGCCTGTCTCCTGCTTTAATCTCAGCTAATTGTCTTGTACCTCATACTATTATCCTTTTACTTTTCCCTTCTGTCCTTTCCTTTTAGTTTTTAAATTTCTTTATGATAATAATAGGTTTTTTTTGGCCCCACTGCGAGGCATGTGGAACTTCCTCGACCAGGGATTGGACCCGTGCCCCCTGCAGTGGAAGCATGCAGTCTTAACCACTGGACCACCAGGGAAGCCCGTTATTTTTGTTTTATAGAAGTTTTATGATTAAAAATCTTCCACAGTTCCCCATTTCCTAGAGGACACAGTGCAATTTTTGTAATATGTCACTTATGGTTTTTTGTAGTTGGGCCCCACTCACTGTTTCCCTATACACACATGCTGTGCTTTAGGCACTCTAGGTATTCTTTTACACCTCTATACCTTTGTTCATGCTGCCCCTTCTGATTGGAATGCCTTCTTTTCTCACCTCCATCAGGAAAATCGCTACTCACCCTGAGTCAACAAATAGTGACTCCAATGCCATTGTTTTTAGCAAAGGCTTCCATTATTTCTCTGCTTGATTATTTGCTCTTCTATGCTTCCATGATATAATGATCGGAGGACTCAGTTACAGTTGTGTGGATACATTGTCTTCTCTAATAAATTGTTAGAAGAATGTCATTTTGAAGGTATACAGTATATAGTATAATAGCTGATATGAATTCAGTCAATAAATATTTATTAAACAACCAGTCTATGACAAACACTGTGCTAGGCACTTGGGATATATGGGTGAACAAGACAAAGTTTCTGACTTCTTGAAACTCACAGTTCAGTGAAGGGATGATAAATGACTAGTAAACAAATAAATAATTTCAGATGGTGACCCAAGGCTGCCACTTATAAAATGTTGGACGAACTAAATTTCTTGAATGAATGTTTGGTGCTAGTACAGAAGAAAGAAATACAATCTTTGTAGCCATTATCTTTGGCTTCAGAGCATTCAATAATCAGAAAAATTTCAGCACTATACCATTAGCATTTTTTAAAGCTCATGTGTCTGTGGGTCAGCTCAGTTCTAGGCTGGGCTCAGTTAGGTGTTTGAACTGGGTTCACTCATGTGTCTGTGACTGGCTGGGGTTAGCTGATCTAGGCTGGGCTTGGTTGGGGAAGCTCATCTTTCTTTTGCAACAAGCATGATAGTTCTGGCAAACCCGAATAAGCAACCCTGTTTCAAGTCTTTGCTTGTGTCATATCTGCTACCATCCCGTTTACCAAGCCTAGTCACATGGTTAAGCCCAGAGTCAGAGCGTAAGGAGGTATACCCCACCCAAAGCAGGAGACACTGCCAAGTTACATGGCAAAGGGTGGAGATTTATAATCCCGTTACTGGCTAGGTAATGAAAAGTTGGAACAATAATCTAGTCTGCGTCCGGTCTCTTGATGTACATGACATCATGTGACAAGGATTAGAGCCTGATAAATCCTCAAGCCAGTACTTGGGTAAATTTTTTGACCTTTCCTTACCCTTTGTCTTTCCTTTAGGCAGCCTGCCTACCCCTGACACCCCATTCCTGCACCTCACCACCAACATATCATTCACTTGGTCTTGGTTCATTTATTTACTCAGTGATGTTGTGACTTCAAGCATCTGCATCTTTTGCTTGGGAGGTATTTTGTTTTGTTTTCTTCTTTTCTGTGTGTGTGTGTGTGTGTGTGTGTGTGTGTGTGTGTGTGTCTTGGGCTGCTCTGCTGTACAGCAGGGCAGAAGTACCAAAACATTAATGCCAGACAGGAGTTGGTGTGTAAATATCCCAATTCCCTCACTCAAAGGAGAGCGATATCTGAAGTGTATCTTCCACCACATCCCCAGAGTTTCCAATGGAATCAAACTCCTTGTTTGGCAATAAACCCTTCAGTGACTATCTCACGTCTCCCCACCCCTGCTGGTGTTTCCTGGGATCATTCTCAGATAACCTACTTGCACACAAATCCTTGTCTCAGGATCTGCTTCCGTGGGACGCCAAGTAAGGAAACATTTATTGTAAGTCTACCGTGAGCAGAAGGCAGCCTGGAAGTCCACTCTTAGGCTAATAAGTGAATCCTGAGAAGTTGTATTATTGCCGATATCAGTGTACAGAAAGAAATCAAATGGGTAGTGGAAAGAACATAGGGCTTTGTTTGCAATCAGACAAACCTGGGCTCCAGAATTTTCTCCACAACTTACTTTCCTGCCCTTCCTGAGTCTTGTCAACTGTAAAATGGAGATAATGCCCATCTCACAGTGTGAGACGATGCAATAACCCATTTAAGTGCTCTCCACTGTGCCTTGCACATAATGGGTATTCAGTGAGTAGTAGCTCGGGGAATTTGAAGGCAAGGTACCAGGCAGTTTCCATGAGAAAGTAGCTCTGATGCTGTCCCACATTCCAAGGTTCTGCTTTCCTCCTTTTCCTATCATTCCATTCTCCCTATAATTCTCCACCCATCAAGAGGACTAACTAGCATCATGGATCTGAGGTTGTTCCAGAAACTCCTGTTTAGAATTGGGCCAAGTAATTTGCCTCTTTGTCCTTTGACTTCCTTATTTCTATAAGAGGGATTATAACACCTAATTTAAAAGTTGTTGTAAGGATTAATTGTAACGATATATTTAAGAGGTTCAGCCCACAGCCTGGCAGAGAAAATGCTCAGTAAGTGGCATCAATTAACATTTCCTTTAAAATAACGGCAGCGTTTATACAGCATTGTGAGTAGGCAGTCTCTCATTTAATCCTCACTACAAGTGCCTGGGGCAGGTATTATTATTATCAGATCCGTTTTACAGAAAAAGAAGCTAAAGCTCAGGGAAGCCAAGAGACTCACCCAGGATCACTCAGCCAGTACTGGGCGTCAGAAACAAATCTTCCCTTTCAACAACCACATTCTTTCCCTTTCCCTTTATCTTCCTCCCGCTATCTTGGTTATTTATTCTCTGTGTTGCCTGGTACAAGTTCCCCAAAGACAGGAATAGATTTATTTTCCCCACAGATTCTGGGGCTCCACTCAGGGAACTTGGTTATTGAGAAAGGAATTAAATAATTGTCAGGGGAAAAGACAGCTTGTAGGAGAATGTGATAAATCCAACTGAGAATGTGCCGAGGGTGAAGACACATGTGAAGCTGGCACCAGAGCACAGGCCTTTACGCTGTTGCTTAATAATATTAACAACTAATATTTGTCTAGCATTTTACAGTTGTCAAAGTACTTCCTGATGTTGAGTCTCACTTGATTCTCACAACAGCCCTGTGCTCTGTGGTAACTTCCTTTTTCACGATATCTTTACTGAGCCTCGGATAGGATAAGGGATTGGTTAAAACAACCCAGCCAGTAAATGTTAGAAGCAGAGAATCTGGGAGGGTATGGAAACCAGATCTTCTGCTGTCTAATAACAACTAGAATTTGCAACGTGCTAAGCAGTTAAAGCACGTTCACAAAGAGCATCCCAATTTTTACAGTTACAAAGGCATTATCCCCGTTTTATGGAGGAGGACACAGGTTCAAAGAGGTAAAAGGACTTGCCAAAGGGTACTGTTGGCAACTGCCGGAGTCGGGTTTCAAGCAGGGGTCCTTCGACTACAAAATCTCTCCACCACTCAACCCTGCCGGACCCTAATGCCGCCTCCCTAATCAAATTGAAGAAATCGCTTTTCTTGATCTATTCCCAGCTTCTCAGGGAAAACCTTCCTTTTTGCCCCTTTCCCCTCTTTAGACCTTAGTCACGATGGGAACAGTCCTCATAAGGAGTGGGAGAGAGGCCAGGTGGAAGGCCTTAGCCGGAGCCCAGCTCATCCAATTTGCTAATGAAGATCAGCTGAGCTTGAGTTTTTCTCCCTCTGACAGGAGCAGGGAGGCATCTCCCTGAGTTAAAAATGCGGCTTCAGTAGCAGATATTTCTCACAAACCAGGAACCCATGTGGCTTCCTGCGCAGGATGGAGTCTCCCAGGGTGAGCATCTATTCACCTGATGTCCATCCACCTCTCTCCATCCACAGGGAAATGTGGGAATGAAGACAGGGAGGAGGTGGGAATGGAGGCTATGCCTCACCTCTTCCCAATGAGAAACAGCTCCCTGCTTGTAAATAGCAGAGAATCTGGGGGAAGACCAGGCTTTGGTGCCACATCAAGCCAGGGAACTTCTATATCAGTTGCAGAATCTGTTTATTTTTCTTTACTTGTATTGCAAGCTTATAACAAGCTGAGAAAAAAGCAGACCTCTCCTTTTTGTTTTTTTCAGCTGGCCTCTCACTCTCTTCCCAACAATGTCTGGGTTTCCCTCAAAGCTACCAAGTGCTAATTTGAAAAATATGTTACCGACAAGTGGGAGAAAAGCAGGCATCCTATGTGAAATGCCCTCTAGGGCGTGGAGGAACTCCCAGAGAGAGAGAGAGAGAGCGCACGCGCACGCCCGTGCGCCAGGGCTGCGTGCTCTCTGAGCAGCAGGAAGAACTGGGAGCGACTAAGACAGAAGCTCACTTATAGCTTGGTGACATCTTGGGCGGCTGGATGAAACCCTCCGTTGCATTTAAGGTACTACACAAATCTCATTGTTGATATTATTCGTTGCGTTTCTCAGAGTCGCTTATAGGATACCTTTTTTTTAACATCTTTATTGGAGTATAATTACTTTACAATGGTGTGTTAGTTTCTGCTTTATAACAAAGTGAATCAGCTATACATATATCCCCATATCCCCTCCCTCTTGTGTCTCCCTCCCACCCTTCCTATCCCACCCCTCTATGTGGACACAAAGCACCGAGCTCATCTCCCTGTGCCATGCGGGCTGCTTCCCACTATCTATTTTACATTTGATAGTGTATATATGTCCATGCCACTCTCTCACTTCGTCCCAGCTTACCCTTCCCACTCCCCGTGTCCTCAAGTCCGTTCTCTACGTCTACATCTTTATTCCTGTCCTGCCCCTAGGTTCTTCATGACCTTTTTTTTTTTCTCTTAGATTCCATATATATGTGTTAGCATACGGTATTTGTTTTTCTCTTTCTGACTTACTTCACTCTGTATGACAAACTCTAGGTCCATCCACCTCACTACAAATAACTCAGTTTCGTTTCTTTTTATGGCTGAGTAATATTCCCTTGTATATACATGCCACATCTTTTTTATCCATTCATCTGTCAATGGACACTTAGGTTGATATTATTCACTGCATTTCTCAGAGTCACCTGTAGGATATTTCTTAAGAAAAATTTATTTTAGAGTTAATTACTAAAAAATACTTGCTTCTGCTGAAGAGTTTGTATGTTTCCTCCTCATGGATGAAAAGACCTGTGTCACACGTTACGTTTCCGGGCTTGCTTTGTCTGCCAGGAAGCTTAGAACAAAAATTACAGCTCAAACAGAGCTTTGGTAGAGATCGCATCACCAGCTTAACCGTAGTTTTTTTACCTCATGACTGTCTGTCATATTCTAATGCAATTCCTTTCTTTCTTTTCCCTTTCTTTCTCTCTTTTTTTCTCTCTCTCCCTTCCTCTCTCCGTTTCCCTCTTTCTTTATGATTTAAAAATGAATATTTTACCATTCTATGTATGTTATATGAATGGCCTCAAATTCTTTGTGGAATAAGGCAATATATATAAGTAAATATACACATAAAAAAACCTTCCTGGAACAAACTTTGGATGAGAAAAATTAAGGGGATGAAGGAGCAATGGAAGGAAAGCCTGAAATTGACTTCAGGTTTTTTCCTCATCTACATCAAATTCCATCACCTCATTCCCAGCTGCTAACAGTTTTGAGAGAGGTACCATGGATATGGAGAGAACCTTCAGGATGCGGCTAACGGGAGTGGTTTCTGGTGGGTGGCTGCTCTGCAGATCACCAAACCCTAAGGGCATACAATTCAATTTGAACATTTCAGAGACAACTTCCTCTGGGTTCTTCCCATGGTGGTCCGATTTTTTAAAAAATTGAAGTATAGTTGATTTACGATATTATATTAGTTTCAGGTGTACAACAGTGTTTCAGTAATTTTATAGAGTATACTCCATTTAAAGTATACTCCATTATAAAATAATGGCTGTAATTCCTTGTGCCGTACAATATATCCTTGTTGCTTATTTATTTTGTACATAGTAGTTTGTATCTTTTCATCCCTTACCCCTATCCTGCCCCTCCTCGCTTCCTTCTCCCCAGTGGTAACCACTAGATCTCTGTATCTGTGAATCTGTTTCCATTTTGTTTTAGTTTTTAGATTCCACATATAAATGATAACATAAGAGTATTTGTCTTTCTCTGACTTACTTCACTAAGCATAATACCCTCTAGGTCCATCCATGTTGTTGCAAAATTTCATTCTTTTTTATGGCTGAGTAACATTCCAGTGTGTGTGTGTGTGTGTGTGTGTGTGTGTATCACATCATCTTTATCCATTCATTTGTTGGTGGACACTTAGTTTGCTTCTATATCTTGGCTACTGTAAATAATACTGCTATGAACATCGGGGTGCATGTTATCTTTGTGAATGAATGTTTTCATTTTCTTTGATATAGACCCAGGAGTGGAATTGCTGGGTCATATGGTAGTTCTATTATTAGTTTTTTGAGGAAACTCCATGTTGTTTTGCATAGCGGCTGCACCAATTTACATTCCCACCACAGTGCACGAGGTTTCCTTTTTCTGCACATCCTCACCAACATTTGTTATTTGTGGGGCAGTCTGATTTTTTTGCAGTACTAGAAAGAGTATGGGATTTAGAGGCCAAAGACTATAACATTTCTGGATCCAACTGTGAGGACTTGGGCCTAACCTCTCATTTTCTGCAGAGGGGAAAATAATAACAACTCTACAGAGTTAATTTAAGTATCAAGTGAAAATGAAGATGAAAGTGCTATGTAGAGTATGAGGAATTACACAAATCTCATTATCTTCATGAATTAGGGTTCTTTGCAGGCGTCTCCCCATGACCATTTGATATCTTATTTCACAACACTGTAACTAGCAGCTCCTATGCTCCAGTCATTCCTTGACCATTCCTGGGATGCCCTTCTCCTCCCCTTGGGTCCATGGTAGACTCCTACACAACCTTTAAAACCCAGCTCAAATAGCACCACCTTGATGAAGTCGTAGCCCTACCATTTACGATGAATACATTACTTTTTCCTTACTCTTGGTCATCAAAGCATTTGCTTCATACCATTAATGTTGGATGTGTTATATTGAACTTGGTTGCTTCCTGCCTGTTACCTCTCTTTTGTTTAGTTTTAAATCTCTAGCACATTGTAGGTACATCTAGCTTCAAGACCTTAAATCACAAAGTAAATGGAAGGTGAATTTCGAGACCTGTGAGCAGAGAACAAAATTTTCTCAGAATCCACATGTATCTTAAAAATATTTCATGCTACAAAATGCCAGGTTGATAAAAATGAAATACCAAGCAGTAGCATTGAAACGGGCTGTTTATTTTGTGACTATCAAATGTGATGGGTGGATACTCCCAATTTCCTCTGAGAGCTCCTGTTTTCCAAGTCTAAGGCTACATTGACTCTAGACTGGGATATTAGGGAACTCTTAAGAGCTATCTGAAAGGAGAGGAAACAAGGCAGATTGGGCAGTGATGGGAACAGTAAAGCAGAGAGATTTGGAGCCCAGGCTGTGGCATCAGCTACCTGGGTAAGCAGTTTAATCTCTGTGTTCCCTTGTGATGGTTAATTTTGTGTGTCAACTTGACTGGGCTAAGAGATGCCCACGTAGCTGGTAAAACATTCCTGGGTGTGTCTGTGAGGGGGTCTCTGGAAGAGATTCGCTTTTGAATATGTAGACTGAGTAAAGAAGATAGCCCTCACCAATGCCAGTAGGCATCATCCAATCCATTGTGGGCCTGAATAGGACAAAAAAGCGGAGGAAAGGCAAGTTGGCTCTGTTGGTTGAGTTGGCACATCTGTCTTCTCCTGTCCTCAGACATTGGTGCTTCTGGCTCTTGGGCCTTCGGTTATGATACCATTGGCTCTCCTGGTTCTCAGGCTTTTGGGTTTGGACTGAAACTACAACACCAACTTTCCCGGGCCTCCAGTTTGCAGATGGCAGACTATGGGACTGCTCAGCCTCCATGATTGTGTGAGCCAGTCGTTCATAATAAGTCTCATACCCTATTGGTTCTGTTTCTCTGGAGAACCCTAATATATTCTTCACCTCAAAAACTGGGATAATAATAGCAGCTACCACGTTGGTTTGTTTTGAGAGTTAAATGAGATAATACATGGAAAGCAATAAGTATAGTGCCTGGTACATGGTAAATGCTCAACAAATGTCATCTCTTCTCATAAAGTGCAACCTCTTTCACATAGGAGGCCTATGTATCTCCTTAGCTTTCAGGGTTATGGCAGCTTTCTGTTGCTGGTTGTTGCCTTTCTTTCTCCTAAATAGATGTGTGCTTACGTGTTGTGGGCAAGAGCAGAACATCCACTGCACTTCAGTGGCTGACACAGGAGTGACTGGGACCTGCATGTGCTCCAACAGAAGGCACACGGCCTTGCTCTGCTCTGCTTATGTAAAAAGCATTGATTCATCTGGGTGCAGCATTTAGGGAGGATCATAGCCAAGAAGGACTATGTTTAAAAACTTATTTCCCTATCTGTACGACGAAGACGACAATCTTACTTAATTTCTGGAAAGAATAAATGATACATTATGTATGTCAAAGTGCCTTATAAACCGAAAAGAAACGTCTATATCTTTGTTATTATTACGATGGGCCAATGTGAGGATGAATTCAGTCTGAACAACAATATCAAAACAAATTCACGTGTGCTTGAATGGCTTACCACGTTGTATGATTAGCCATCTAGCCCAGGTGTGGGGTTTTGACCTCGGCATGGAAGAATCACAAGAGAAGATAGATTTCAATGATGCCTTTCAGTGCTTTGTGCTGGGTGTGGATTTTATTTTTAAAAAATAAATAAATAAAAAGGGAAGACATTCTTCCCACCTATGAAGGACAACCTGGAGTGATCTCTCCTGGTTGACAGGAAACCATAATCACCTCTGCTGACCTAAGAGAGCTCTACCTTGGGTTATGGAAAGTTGTCACAGAAATATTGTGTTCACTTAGCCAAGGGAGCTGCATCAGCATTTTAGAGGATTGCTGAACTCAACTATTTAGAGAGCCCTACATCTCCTCCCTGACAGGACACCACAGCAGTGATGAGGACGAGAGGGAACGAGAGCATTCTGGCAGGGACAGGGTGATTTAAACTCAGCCCCTACTCACTTGGGTAATGGGCATCAAAGCAAGGGAAATCCTGTTCTAACTGTGAGTGTTCCTCATTTGGGCAAGAGCTGTGTTCCTGGAGCTTTGTGTGCAAGGCAGTTTTCTGTAATCAGATCATTATTTGATGGAATTCACTGGGAAGTCTGAGAAAATTTTTTGTGGTGAAAGTTTTAGACATTTTGTACATTTGAAGTTTTGTAAGTTGCATTGTTTTTGAAACGTGGGCAGTACTTGTAACTGACAAAAAGGTGCTTGTTTTAAGATTTACTACGTTTTAAGTTTTATTTACTATTCTTAAATATTACAGCTTGCTCACATGACCTTGTATTTGTATAGAATTGTCAAATAAGGCAGAGTTCTGGATTTCATTGGAAATTAATTCAATTAAAGTAACCTGGACACTGCTCTGCTTGGAGCATTGTGTGAACCTAATTCTTTGGCATTTTATGAAGCAAAGCTGTTGGCTATTCACGAATGTTCCTTATGTCTACAACTTATATCTCTCAAATATTCTTTTTTTAAAAATTTATTTATTTTTATTTTTGGCTGTGTTGGGTCTTCGTTGCTGCACGCGGCCTTTCTCTAGTTGCGGCGAGTGGGCGCCACTCGTCGTTGCGGTGCTCGGTCTTCTCATTGCGGTGGCTTCTCTTGTTGCAGAGCACGGGCTCTAGGCACGTGGGCTTCAGTAGTTGTGGCTCGTGGGCTCTAGAGTGCAGCTCAGTAATTGTGGCACACAGGATTTGTTGCTCCGCGGCATGTGGGATCTTCCCGGACCAGGGCTCGAACCCGTGTCCCCTGCATTGGCAGGCGATTCTTAACCACTGCGCCACCAGAAAAGTCCCTCTCAATTATCTTCTTGAAGAGGGGAGCTGGCTCTTAAATATTCACAAAACGTTTCTACAAGATAGCTAAAGAATATGGGGTGTTGTGTTTATATAATGCTACTTAATTTTATATGTCGGGAAACGGGGCTGCCTACCAGCTTACCCTGTGCCATCATAAACTGAGCATCTATGCTGTGCCGGCCATAGGCGCTTACATGTGCATTAGATCATTTAATCATTACAATTGATATCTTTAACCTACTTTACAGCTGAGGAATCTGAGGCTCGGAGTTTTTTTTTCTTTTTAATTACTTATTTGCTTTATTATTTTTTTTGGATGCCTTGGGTCTTTGTTGCTGCACACAGGCTTTCTCTAGTTGCGGTGAACGGGGGCTGCTCTTCCTTGTGGTGCACGGGCTTCTCATTGCAGTGGCTTCTCTTGTTGCAGAGCACAGGCTCTAAGCGCGTGGGCTCAGTAGTTGTGGTGCACAGTCTTAGCTGCTCCGCGGCATGTGGGGTTTACCCAGACCAGGGCTCGAATCTGTGTCCCCTGCATTGGCAGGCGGATTCTTAACCACTGCACCACCAGGGATGTCCCGAGGCTCAGAAAATTTTAAGTGACTTGCCAGAAGTCAAGTAGGTTGCAGATCTAGGACGTAAACTAGAGGTTTTGTTCTACATTATCATATAACCAGGCAGCAAAATTGACTAATGATGTGATTCAAGACTGAAGGATGGGGGGTAGAGGAGAGAATTTCAAACTAGTGACTGAAGACAGAGTTGCAAAGGACGGAAAGGCTTCTTAATATGGATATCGAAACCATATGACTACCATTTATCAAGTGCTTATCATGAACTTGTCATTATGCTAAGTGTTTCTCATGAAAACCATCAGAATTCCCATGAAGTACTGTCTTATTTTCCAGTTGTACAGATGAAGAAATTGAGGTACGGAGATTTAAATGGACTCAAGTCAGGCCATAGAACTTAATAAGCAGGGGCATTTGGACTTGGACCCAGTGCTGTCTCCCTCTAAAGCTTGTACTCTTTCTGTAATACTCTGCCGCTCACCACCCAAACTCCTGAAATGTAAATGCTTTTGCCCATTAATGACAGCTGGAATTTAGGCCTCAGCCCAAGACTTGTGCAATAATATACAAGGCCTTGAAGCCATACAGGTGTACTTTGAAACTTAAAGACCAGCATTTTCTTACTAGAACAACAAAAACAAAATCTTCTCGGACGCTGTGAAAGTAGTAAAAATATAGAACTTATCTTCCCTAAGATGCTGCAGAAGCTTAGAACGTGGCAAGATAGCTTTTTAAAGATATATGTTTATAAAAGTTGCAAGGACACAGTGTTTAAATATCAAGTAGTTTTCCATGGTTTATAATGGACAACAGCAGTCTCCTCCCACTCTATCCCTATTCCCACTTCCCAGAGGCTACCACTTACATTTATGGTTGCCTCCATGTTTAGGATATCATGGATATACTGCCATTTCTTGCTTACTTACTTACCTACCTACCAACCTACCTGCATACCTTCCTACTTATTGCATTATGCTTCCTAGGGTTGCCATAAAAAAGTGCCACAAATTTGTGGCTTAAATATCAGAAATTTATTGTCCTGCAGTCTTGAGGCTAGAAGTCTGAGATCAAGGTGTCAGCAGTGTCGGTTCCTTCTGAGGGCTATGAGGGAGCATCTGTCCCAGGGCTCTTGATTTATGGTGGATTGCTGGACATCTTTGGTGTTCCTTGGCTTGTAAGGTACCTCCCCTGATCTCTGCCTTCATCTTCACATGACATTCTCTCTGTGCATGTTTGTCTCTGTGTCCAAATTCCCCCCTTCTATGAGGACACTCAACATATTGGATTAGAGCACAACTTAATGACCTCTTTTTTACTTGAATACTTTTTTAAAGACTCTGTTTTCAAATAAGATCACATTCTGAGGTACGAGGGGTTAGGACTTCAACATATTATTTTTTTGGGGGGGTGGGCACAATTCAACCCATAAGAATTATCTATTGTCTTCCTAACATAAAAGATGAGATTTGGCTCTCAGCTTCACATCTTCTTTCCACTCACTTTTTTTTTTTTCTTAATTTTTGGCTGCGTTGGGTCTTTATTGCTCCGTGTGGGCTTTCTGTAGTTGTGGAGAGCAGGGGCTACTCTTTGTTGCGGTGCATGGGCCTCTCATTGCGGTGGCTTCTTTTGTTGCGGAGCATGGGTTCTAGGCACACAGGCTCAGTAGTTGTGGCACGCAGGTCCTAGAGTGCGTGGGCTTCTGTGGTTGTGGTGTGTGGGCTCAGTAGCTGCAGCGCACTGACTCTAGGGCATGCAAGCTTCAGTAGCTGTGGCTCGTGGGCTTTAGAGCACAGGCTCAGTAGTTGTGGCACATGGGCTTAGTTGCTCTGCGGCATGTGGGATCTTCCTGGACCAGGGATTGAACCCGTGTCCCCTGCATTGGCAGGCAGATTCTTAACTCCTGCGCCACCAGGGAAGTTCTCCACTCACTTTTAGTCCTTCCATCTTTATGGTAATGATTTTTTTTTTGTTAGATTCAGCGTTTACATTGTTATGACTGTGAAAATATTATTTACATCTGGGTCATGTAATGAATATGATTAAATTTTCTTTCTTTGGTTTTCATGGAATTATTAATGGTCTTGTGTTCTTGTTTGCTTAGTTTTCTAAGTTAAAAGAGACCAAGTTCTAAACTGTAGAGGAATTTCTGCAAATCAAAAAAGATAAGAAATTAGTAAAAAACATGGGGAAAGGTATGAAGAGTTAATTTAGAAAAGAAAAAAAAAACCCATGTGGTTAACAAGCCGATCGAGAGATGCTCAAACCCATTGGTGATTAGAAAAACGGAAACGTCAAAATATTACTTCTCTCCTACCAGATTGGCTATCATTGGAAAGCTGGATGGTGCTAAGGGTTGGCAGGTCTGTGGCAATACAAGAACTGCAAAGTACCAGTGGTGGAAGTGTGGACCAGGGCAGCAGTTCTGGAGAGGATTCTGCCACCTACGCCACTGCTTAGGCAGCTCTGTCACACTCCAGGATGTACATCCTACAGAAATTCCCCATCATTTGTGACAGCAGGAAGTTGGAGACAATCTAGCTGTTGATAAATAAGGGGCCAGATAACTACATATGGTGGATGTGTTTTAAGGAATACTTGTGAGTTGGAAGCAATGAGTTAGATGTACACACAGAAATATGCATAGACCTAAAACACAGTGCTGAGTGAAAGAGGTAAGAAAAAGACTAAGATATTTAGCAAATTAAACTTGTGTAAATTGAAAATATATGCATATAATTTAATATACATTTTAAAAGAACTCATATAAATGAAATAATACATTTCAGTCATATCAGGGTGGTTGTATATGGGGAAATGGAAATAAGGGGAATGCATAAATAAGGGAGGCTGTGGTGAGACCAGTGCTGGTGAGGAGTATGATTGATTCAACCATCTGCACTTGAGATCTAAAAACAGACTCAGTGTTTACACGATTAAGACTAAATAAACATTATTTACACCTGAGTCATGGAGTGTATCATGATTACATTTCCCTTTTCGGGGCTAGGAGGAAGTATAGTTTATTTTATGTTCCTGAAATTAAAAAATGATCCAAAAATTTTTTGTTTAGTTTTCTGTGCATATATCACTAATTCATCCCTGAACTCTTTGCCAAATGAATATATTTCTTCCCTTTATATTCAAATTCCTCAGATAATCTATCAGTTTTACATTTTCTTTTTTTGGTGACATCCCTCTTGGAGGTTTTTGTCCTCTGCTATGGACTGAACTGTGCCCCCTCCACACCAATTCATGTTAAAGCCCTAACCCCCAATGTGAGTGTATTTGGAGGTAGAGTCTTTAGGAGGTAACTAAGGTTAAATGAGCTCCTAAGAGTGGAGCCCTAATCCAATAGGACCATTGACCTTATAAGGAGAGGAAGAGCTCATGCGCGCGCGCACGCGCACTCTCCCTCTCTCTCTCTCTCTCTCTCTCTCTCTCTCTCTCTCTCTCTGCCATGTGAAGACACAGTGAGAAGGTGGCCATCTGCAGCCAGCAAAAGAGGTCTTACCAGAAGCCAGCTCTGTCAGATTGGAGACTTCTAGTCTCAAGAACTGTGACAAAATAAATTTCTGTTGGTTAAGCCATCCAACAGTCTGTGGTATTTACTTATGTTAGCCTCAGCTAAGATTTTGGAATCAAGAGTTGGGTGCTGCTGTAACAAATACCTAAAAATGTGGAAGCAGCTTTGAAACCGGGTGATGGGTAGAGGCTGGAAGAGTTTTGAGGTGCATGCTTGAAAAAGTCTAGATTGCTATAAAGGGACTGTTGGTGGAAATATGGACATTAAAGGTGATTCTTGTGAGGACTCAGAAAAGAGGAGAGCTGGAGAGAAAGTCTCCATTTTCTTGGAGAATGCATAAATAATCATGAACAGAATGTTGGTAGAAATACAGATGTTAAAGGTCATTCTGGTGAAGTCTCAGATGGAAATGAGGAACGCATTATTGGAAACTAGGGAAAAGGTGATCCTTGTTATAAAGTGTTCTAGTATATTTTGGAAGGTGGAGTTCATGAGAAATGAAATGAGATATTTGAGAAGATTTCTAAGCAAAATGTTGAAGATAACATTCTGGGTCCTCTTGACTGCTATGACAAAATGTGAGAGGAGAAAAATGAATTGAAGAAGAAATCGTTAAATGAAAGGAAACAGAGCATGAAGATTTAGAAAATTTTCAGCCTCTTCTTATTGCAAAAAATGAGAAAGTTTGTTCTGAAGGGTGTGGTTGAATAACCATTTGATAAGGAGATTAGTATGGATGTGAACCATGAATTCAGCCACTTCAGCAGAAGCCAGAAATGGAGATAGGATTATATCCACAGAAACACTGCCAATTTTAACTGAAGGGCATGGAGATGGGATGAAATGAAGAAACGCTGTCAGGATTTCTTAGATTCTCCAGAACAGGACAGTGGAGATATTTGACTGCAATCTTGTGCTATAGTCTTCAAGAAAAGGGAAGAATGTCCCTGAATTTTCTTCTCTGCTCTGGTTTCTCTTTTCTTGTCTAGAAATTCCAAAGTGTGGCTCTAATTTCCTTCTCTTTCCCCCCTAGTTTCCATCTCTTTTTCTTTATTTTATACTTTCTAAGAGATTTTCCCAATTTTTATCTTCCAACCTGTCTATTGATTTTATTTCTACTCACTTAGTTTTAATTTCAAAAGATCTCATTTTACGTAGATTGATTCTTTTCTTTCAATAGATGCATACTCTTGCTTTATCCTTACAATATTCCTTCTTATTTCTGTGAAGAGGTCAGTTTTTTGGAGATATTTTCTTCTGGTTTTTGCATTATTTTTCTTTCCTCTGAGATCCTTTTACTTTTTGTTGTTTTGGTTTCTTTCACCTCAGAAGCTTTCCCTCAAGTATCTGGTGATGTGGGGCTGTTTGCTCAAAGAGCAAGACACTAAAAACTTAGGAAACTGAACATTCTGGGAGCAGGGACAGAATTTGTTAAATGGTGGGTTTCATCGTACAATGATCTGGCAGAGTTGTACAAGGATGAAAGCAATTATGAGTATCTTTACCTCTTTTTTATTTATTGGGTTGATCACTTTCCCCAGAGATGAATCTTCCAAATCTCCTTCCTGGGGAAGGCATGCTTGGCTTCCAGCATTCCTGCTGCTCAACTGCGTAAGGAGACTGATGTTCTTAGTGTTCAGTAAGTAGACCTCCATTTACCCCTCCAGCTTTCGGTTTGACATCAGACTTCAGTTCTGCTTAATGACCCCAAGACCATAATCTCTGGTTCAACCTCTTTATAAAGCGTATATCTAGTCTTCTGCTGGGATGAGAGGAGAGAGGTTCCCCAGCTTCAGATTCTGACCCAGACTTCCAACTAAGTCCCCTGTTTCAGTCCCATCGGTACCCCAACTTTCAAAAGTACATTGAGCCGTGAATTCCTGAGCCTCTTAGAGTTCTTGAACTTGCATAGGCTTGTTTCTGGGATACCTTCATTATCATGCCTTCATCATCAGTTTAGGATTCAACTTTCATGGATCTAATAAATAAGTTACTACCTTTCCATCTGCTTTCTAGTTTCCAAAATTTTGTTCGTGTCAACTTCTTTTCCATTGTCTTGTCATCGGGTGTTATATCTTTTTGTACCTTTGTATCGTTGTAATTTTGTTTTGGAAGGGAGAAATGGCAAAAGACTTCTGTTGAGTCTTCAGTTTGATCAGAAGTCCTATAGAAAGTTTTTGAGAGAAATAGTTAGGGACATTTGGGAGACATTTATTATTTATTGAAATGGAGGATTTCAGAGCCAAAATCTTGAATTTTAAATCCTGGTTCAGAGTGGCCTTGGGCATGTTACTGAACCTCTCTTGGTCTCATAGGTTAAAAAAAAAAAAAAAAAAAGGATAATAACACCTACCCTACAGAGTTGTTAAAATTAGAAGCATGTGTGTAAAGCATGTAGTTCAGAAACTGATATATAATAAGTACTGAATAAGGGGCAACTTTTATTATTTTATTGTTGAAGGAAAGAGGTGCCGTTTATTATTTACTGGGGATGGGGGGAGAGAAACAAAAAGGCAATTCAACTGTCGGTTTTATCAGGGAAATGTCAGGTAAATCTCCCTCCACGCTTCTCAAATGCAAGACTCTCTAACAACTGGATTAGAGAATGGTGTAGGGTCTCCTATTTTCCGACTAGAATGGAGAGCGGTTGCATATGTCCAGTGAAAGCAACTTAACTTACCTCCCTTATTGCAAGCAGGTGGAGAAGCTAGGAAATAGTTAACTTCCTCCATGCTCTATAGAGTCTCTGCCCAGGAATCTTTATCCTCTCTGGAGTCTGAAAGTGCAGTTAGAGCACAGTCCATCCAAACATAGGCAAGTCCAAGAAGAAACAGGAGAGAAGAGACATCTCAGACAGTGGTGGCCTCTGAATGCATTGACCTACCCTCTGGTAGAACTGTGGCCCATTGGATGACAGACTCTCACCAACCAACTTAGTGCTACGCTGAGTTAAATGGTTTAAAAGGGAAACTGGAAGAATTTACTCCAGGTTCACTTCTTAGCCCTGTCCTATAGGGAGGGAAGTGGAAATCCCCTTCAATGATAAGGACAAAGGAAGAAAGGTTCCCTCCTGAAAGAATTACTGACATTACAATGGCTGAATCCCATGCCCTGCCACACTTTACGTTCCTGTCACATTCAGAACATTGTTGAATATTTCTGTGTATACATTTTTGTCTGATTCTCATTTCTTTGTAATTTATATTGCCCATAGCCTAAAATATATCTCTTTGTCTTCTTTAACTTCTTGAGGGAGAGAATGCAGGAACTGTTTTTCCCCAAAGTAATTCATTCATAACAAGTTAGCCAAGAGGGAGAATTTCAGACAAATCAAGAACTGCTCTTTAAATTGCTGCTTCCTTGATGGGAGTGTGGTCCACAGAGGTCCACTTTGGTAATAGAAATCAAACATCCAGTCTTCTCCCCATATAGATGTGAGACTTCTTTCCTTGGGCTGTAGTACACAGTTGGTGGGTCCTTCTCTGGGTTCTTACAACTTCTCATGCCTTGGACTTCTAATCTGAGATGAAGGGATGCTTTCCCTATGGGATTGGAATGCAAAATAATCTTCCCCAGTGACTTCCTTTCTTTGGAGGGTGATTATTAAGTCTGGATTTTTGGCCAAATTTGGCTTTTGTAAAAGTGAAATTCCTATACAAGAACGATCCCCGTTGTGAGAATAATGAATATAAAACAAACAGACAAAAGCCCTACTGGAATGGAGAGGTTTCTACTCATTGCCATGAAAGAATTTCACATCTCCTACTCCTCCTTTATTTCTTTTTTTTTTTTTGAGGGGGTACGCGGGCCTCTCACCATTGTGGCCTCTCCCGTTGCGGAGCACAGGCTCCGGACGCGCGGGCTCAGCGGCCATGGCTCACTGGCCCAGCTGCTCTGCAGCACGTGGGATCTTCCCGGACCGGGGCTCGAACACGTGTCCCCTGCATCGGCAGGCGGACTCTCAACCACTGTGCCACCAGGGAAGCCCCCTCCTTCATTTCTTTCTCCTACCTCTTCCTTTCTCTTTTCTTTTTTGTTTCTCCTTTTATTCTTTACTTTTTCTGCCTCTTTTCATCTTTATTTCTCCCCTACTTTTTTTTCTTATTTAGTTTATTTTCATTCTCCTGCTCCTCTTTGTCCTCCTCTCCCTTTTTTTCTCCTTATTCACCTTCATCATTCTTGGATTGTCACCACTCACCTGCATAAGCAGGACACTGAGTAAAGGTTTTTCAGTTACTAAAAAAAAAAAAAAAAAAAAAAAAAAGACTTCTATTTCTTATGGAGCTTAACGTTTGAGAACATACACCTGTTAACATAAGGGTGTGTAAGACCAACTTATGAATCTAAGGCCAAATCTACGGGCTTCTGTTGGAATGGTTATTCCCCGAAGAGCCCATGGGTGTCCACTATGTGGTGGTGACTATAAAGCAGTGACCTCGTCTGGGACCTCCAACTCATTTCTCAGAGGGCACTGAGAGCCCAGCGACCACCACAACTTCGTGCAACTTTCAACCTCAGACAAATCTGAATTGATGACCTGAGGGTGAGAGGCTCTGTATAACTTGATTACATTTTTTAAAAATTCCATTTTTCTCATGAAAAGATACGTTCAGAACACAATGTCAGTTTATCTCCGCAATTTTAGACATCAAATAGCTTATTTTTTTAGTTCTCTCTGGATCAAATAATGTTATTAAGAAGAAAAATGTAAAATAAATATTGGTTTTGTAACAATTCGGAATCCAAACTGAAGCCTCTCATAAACTCACAGGAATGTTCTTGCTTTGAAATTCTTCATAGTAGAAAGGAAGATAAAAATATTATACAGGGCAAGAGTGTCCTAAAATACATATTAAAAAATGAAACCAAGGAAATAAAATGGTCAACAGATTTTGAAGGTTAATATGCCCAAACACCCTTTTGGTGGGAATTGTCATGTAGGTTCTAGATGTTATGAATATGTGATATTACTACTTCTGTGGGAGATCACTTTAGAATCCAGAGTGTAGATTTTTGCATGAACAGGAAAGGAGGAAATGAGAATTACTCTTCACCTTCTCTCTTCCTGTAAGGATCTGTCAACTGAGATATTTGTCCCATTTCTCAGGGCAGGCAAAAGACACTGGGTCTTATTTCAGGATCCCCAGGTTAGAACTTCATCTCCAGATATGGTGAGGTTGTTTCATCAAAATAGGCACTAAGAAATTAAAAGAACGAGCACAATGGAATGAAAACGAACAAGCCGTTCTTTTTTATTTTTACGTGCATGGGAAAAGCATCAATACTTTGTCTTCAAGTGCTTACACCTATGCAGGAAAAGGAGGTGGAAACACGAATTGTTCCATCTGTAAATTTCAAGCAGGGAAAATGAGTTACAAGCATATCAGCAAAATACAGACAGAGGTGGACCTGGTGGAGCAGAAGGAAAATGACTAACTACCGTTTCCCCTTATTCCCATAACTGATTGGATGTAAACAAAACATTCTCCCCCAAATGAGAGGCAGAAGTCTGACACTGAGCAGTGGCTACTTCTCAAGATATCTTTGTCAGCAAGATGGGTTCAAGTTATGATTTCACCATTTCTATGATTGACATTGTTACGGTTCTTAGAGCAGTTACCATGGAAACAGAAGGGCCTTGCATGTATTTAAAGTAATTCACCTGACCTAGTGCTCAAAATGAGGGAGGGCTGAGCGCTAGTATTTCACCCAAGTATTCCCCATGATATGGCTGATGCAGGCTGCAGTCTTGGTTCTGATCTGAAGAGTCTGTCAAGCAGGGCATGTGAGGAAGGATGAGGAAGACGGCAAATTCCTGCATCTGCTTAGACAAATTCTAGCCTGAGATTTTCCCCTAGGGAGGTATGATGCTGTCAGTAGCCTCTGGTGTTTTCTGCTACCTAAATATGGACTTAATTTCTCTCCTTTCCCTCCTGGTATCTGCTGGGGAGGCCTACAGGAAGGATGCTTCAATCAGTTTGTAGCTGGACATTTGTGTCACCTCTGGGCCAGAGGAAAATGGGGAGAGAGACTGAGATTGAGAGAGAGATTAAGCGAGTTTAAGGTGGTTCTCTGCCTTGGGGCGGATGCATCACATTCCTCCCGAAATAGTATCTGGATTATGTTAAAATTCAGCCTGTGGTTCCCCATCCCTTTTAGAGCAGAGGGCAAAACTCAGGGAGTCTGACCATCACCCCATCACTGCATCTCTTCAACCTTGACATTGGTCAGATCTATCCAAGACTCAAACGCTCTCCACATTCTGCCTGCCCCATTCACTAATATATTCCTCTGGGCTATCCAACTCCTCCTCCCTATTTCAGAATGCTCCCATTTCTTTTAACTCATGGGACCAAGAAGGAGTGCTGGCACATTTTCCCACTGCTCCTTGCTGCTTTGGATGATTTTTCTGTCAATACTCTTCCGTCTTCTTTCTGAGAAACTCAGGTTACCACTTGGACCATTTCTTTCCCATCTTCATTGCTGTCATTAACTGACCTTTGGGATTTTCTTCTACTCTTCTCAGTGACCTTAGCACCTGGCTTGGCATTTTATTCCTGACCTCTCTCTCCTGATGCACAGGGAATTCAATTTCACAGTAACTCTTCTAGCACACTGATCCTCTCCCTTTCTTGGCCTCTCAACTCTGATCACCCTCATCTGTCCTGTAACCATGGTCACTGGGGTAGAAATAACTACTTTTTGATCTCACCTTCACCCCAAACTGAGATGCTTCCTTTACTCCCACGTCTTCCTGTCCTTTCACCTGATCCACTCTCACCCTCAGTGAGCCTCCTACTGATTCTTACGATGCCTTTAATCTTGGGAACCACTCTGCTATCTGCCTCTCAGACCCTTCTTGGCTTCTCAGACATTCTTACCTAGCTGGGTCTCTATGGTTAATGAGTTCAGCTTTCTTCTCAACAACAGTTTGGACTCTCTCAGACCCTACACACTGAGTTGCACATGATATTAACTCATGCATTCATTTCTCCATTCATCAAGTACTGATTAAGCCGCTGACACTTTTTTTTTTTTTTTTTTTTTTTGCGGTACGCGGGCCTCTCACTGTTGTGGCCTCTCCCGTTGCGGAGCACAGGCTCCGGACGCGCAGGCTCAGCAGCCATGGCTCACGGGCCCAGCCGCTCCGCGGCATGTGGGATCTTCCCGGACCGGGGTACGAACCCGTGTTCCCTGCATCGGCAGGCGGACTCTCAACCACTGCGCCACCAGGGAAGCCCCCGCTGACACTTTTGTACTGGGGATATGGGCCAGTTCTCTGCCCTCCTAGAGCTTATGAAATAGTGGGTGAACCATACAATTAACGTGAAACACAAAATTACAAACTAAAGTATCAGAGAGAAGTGACAAGGTGCTGGGATGTTAATAAATATGTACCGGGCATTTGTAAGGACCGGGGACTCATAAGTTTCTTATGATTATTAATTTATTGAATCATCACAACCAGCCTCTAAATAACTGTATTATTCCCATTTTATACTGGAGAACAATTAAAGTTTCTTGCCTGGGGTCACACAAGTGATGGAGCCGGGACTTGAAATCAGGCAGTTTCCTTACTCCACTGTCTTAACTGCTAAATCCCTGCTGTAGGGCCGTAGTTAGGGGATTTTCTTAGACAAGCTGGTCACTGAGGGCCTTTTTGAGAAGAAAGCATTTAGCCTGAGGCTTCGGGAAAGAGAAGGAGTCCTTCACACAGTCGTAAATATATGAAAGAGCTAGGAAAGAGCATTTCAGTGAGAACAAGTAGCATGGAGAAAACCCTGAGTAATAAGGAGCGTGGTTTATTTGAAAAATGGAAAGAATATCAATATGACTGGACTACAGATAGGGGGAGAGACTGGCCTAGGATTGGGCTGGAGAGGACAGCTGGGCCAGGTGATCCGAGACAGTTTTGGCAGAGTAAGGGATTTTTATTGTATTCAAAGAGCCAGTTTTTACTTTTGGAATCTCTTTCTGGCAATTGTATGGAGAATGGATTGGGAGCTAATAGAGAAAGTGGGGAAAACAGCTGGAAAGCTCTCGCAGGGAACAGGCTAGAGATAGTTGTGACTCAGGCTGTAGAGGTGGCTCTGGAGATGGAGAGGCAGAGCTCTGTGGTAGATACTCTTTGGAGGTAGGATCAGCAGGCCCAGGCGATGGGTGTTCATGGGAAGTGAGGGGAGGGATAGAAATGAGGATGAGTCTCAGGTGTCTGATTCACACCAGTGTACTTTACCTTCATTTTACCAGGCAGATGAGGCCATCAGGAAGTCTAGTCCTCAGCTCTCTTTCGTGTACCTCTGAATTTACCATGTATCTTCTTTTTTCCCCCCAATATCAGGGGAGGTTATCTCCTGACTCCATTCCCCTGTATCATCTTCAGTCACCGATTTTGAGCCACCCTTCCTGTCTTCTCTATGGTGTTGCTCAATTTCTTATTCTCCTTTTGTCTTGTATCTTCAAGTTTTCCTCTCCTGGTGTGTCTTCCTTAGCTTAAACAACAAATTCAAGTTTTATCTACTCTGAAACAAAGTAGATAGCTGTGACCTTGGACAAGTAACTTGACTTACCTGTGCTTCAGTTTCCTGATAGGCAAAATGGGAATAATCCTAGTAACTATTTCACTGTGTTATTGTGATACTTAATGAGTTGGCATCTGTAAGGTATTTAAAACATTGGTTTAAATGTAATAAGCGCTCAGTGAATGTTGGCTGGTATTTTTCTCTAGGTAGAATTACTCATTCCTTCTTCTGAACTCTTAGAGTACGTTCTTTTACAGTAATGATTATCACAATGTGGTTATTATTTGTTTATACACCTATAGGCTGTGGGATTATAAAAAAAAAAGAAACCAGAAACAATAACAGTGTTCTTTCCATGTCCCATAATATTCCGTGTGATACATGGCCTATAGGGCAAATTCAACAAATGTTTATTGAATTAATGAATGAACTGTGAGAAATTTTGTGGTTAATTTAAAGATGAATTAATAGGGGACCCAAAGTGAAGTTATTGCTGATGAAATCTGCTATGGTGATTAACCAAATTACATAGTCATTTGTAATTTTGTAATTTTAATCTTTGCAAATATTATAATCAGATCTCTATATATGTACTAAGATGAAAGAGAGAATCAAAGATAATAGAGCACAACCTATGTGCTATGAGCTTTCTATATTATAATTACTATCCTCTTTTAAGTTACTGATACCATTCTAGAGTGGAAAAAATTTATTCAGAGAAGTTTAGTGACTCATCTAAGGTCACAAAACTAATGTGTGGCCAATCTAGGTTTCCAACCCATAGACCCAAACTGTAAACTCTATCTGATCTTTTTACCCTCCTGTATTTTACTTCTCCCCTTCCATTGTTGGTAACTTTCTACCATCACCTCTAGCTCCACTTGCATCAAAGATTTTATAATTTAGCCATAAACGCCTTTGGGTCACGGATGCTTATGCTTTACTTCTCATTGGTAGCTTTCTTCCACAGAAAGAAAAGCGTTGTACTTGCTTTGTCAGTTACGGGTAGTCTAAAAATGGTTTTGTGACCAGATAAAGGAATTCTGGGTATGAAGGGGGAGTTGAGGTATTCAGTTCAGCCTGATAAGAATATCAGACTTCAACTGTCAGCTCTGTTTAGCTTCACAGTCCTCCACTGGCATGGTATAACCTCAGCCACAAAAGACAGCTCTCCCTGATGGCTCTCCTAGTCATGGAGGAAACGAGTAATTTTTCCCTCCTAGTTTCTCCAGACTTACCCCCAGTTCAGATTGGACTACCCTCAACAAGCCGCCATGCTCTTCAGTAGTGAAATTCCCTTGGCTTTCCATACGGAGAAACTTCATGATTGAATCTTTCCCTTTCCTGGGCATTCCTACGTAAACTATTTCCCAACAATGACTGTCCTCTGCTCCCAGGTTCTTTCCAACTGTTAAGTTCGTTCCTGAATGCATCTGCATGTTGATTGGTCCGGAGGTCTTTCAACTTGGAAAAAGTTCTGCTCTCTCTGAGACATGATTTCTCTAAACTAAGATGTCTTTCGCCCTGTATCCCTCCTGCCCGGCAGAATAGTTTCACTATTCAGGCTGCCCAAGCTTCTCCCAGTGATGAATTTGGCTCCTGCATTCTCTGTTTTTACATTTGAGAACTTAGTCAACTGGAAAGCAGATCAGATTGCCCCATGGTTGGAGATGGTTTGTTTTTTCTTTTCTTCTTAGTTACAGTGATGTATGAAAAACATTGTACAATGCTTGATAGCAAAAACTTGGTGGTAAATTTCTACTCTTACAAAGGTGTATCTATTTCAAAAGATCTGGTAGGTTAAATAGATTATGTCCTTTTGGGTAACATATATATGATATCTCAGGGGCAAACAGCAACCTAGCAATGAAATGATGGACTTTTGTGCACTGCTCCCTCCCTTTCCCCACCGTGTTTTGAATGATGGTGTTTTAGGTGATGATATCAATTTAGGGAATTATTCCAAAGCAGGTCTTCTTCACGAATTCCTCCATAGACTGTGTTGTAATAGTAGGCAAATAAATCATTCCTATGCTCCAACTTTCCTATCAGTGGCAAATGGTAATGGATTCCTGATTTATCTTCTGGTTTCTGCCCTTGTCATCCTCCTAAACACAGGAACCAGAGTGGTCCTGTTAAAGTTACATAATTCTACTCCTGTGCTCAAAACCCTCCAATGACGTCCCACTTCTTACCAAGTGAAAGCAAACCCCTTATGAAGGCCCACAAGATCACGCATGATCTGACCCCCTGTCTGACCTACTTCTTCTCTTCTCTTTGATTCCTCTACTCCAGCCGTACTGGGTGTCTTGCTATTTCTTGGACTTAGCAGACATTCTCTTGCCTTAGGGTCTCTGCAGGCTCTTCTTGCATCTCTCTCTCCAGTATCCTTTTGGCTCAATTTATTTCAGATCTTCACATATTCTATGGGAGCTTTCCTGGCGACCCTATTTAAAAATCACAAACCCCAACTTTTCCCAATCCTCTTCTACTTTGTTTTTCTCCATTATAGTATTTCCTGTGCTCATTTAAATGTTTTGTCTGTATTTCCCCACTGAAACGTAAGCTTATCTTGGGCAGGTACTTACCATTTGTTCACTGCTTTATTCTCAGCTTCAGGGACAGTGGCTGGTAGGTATTCAATAAATATTTGTTCATTGAGTGAGTAGTACGGTCTATGATTTTGGCATTCTTTCCATTGATTTCCCTTGAATTCTCTGATAAGCCTACACATAAGGCATGGTTATGGTTCCTTGAGGAGATCACCAGGGATTTGAACCTGTCGCAGATATCTGGACCCTGGTGGGCTCTGTGGGTAGGGCCTTGTTCTTTAAATTCCTTGTTTCTTACCTTTTCTTTTTTCTTCTTGTAACATCCCACATGAAAATGGGACCCCAATCCATCCCCCATAATTGCATTCAATCTTCACATTAACCACGTGAGGCAGATGAAAAAGGAAAGAATGAAGCCAGCAATAACTGAGCATCACTTTGTGCCTGGGACTAAGCCAGGACCTTTCACAATGGTCCTTTCAGGTATGCATCAACCCTAGGAGAGAGGTATCTTTATTCCTAGTTTACAGATGTGGCTCAGAGAATTGGTGACAGTTAACCTGCACAGTCACTCATACCAAAGCCTCTTTTCTGTCTTCAGTCCTCTTTCCTCCATGCTCCCCAAATCTCTTTTGCATGGGCGTGGTTTCACTGAAGTCATGTATTAGGTTTGCTTCTTCTCTAAAGCCTCTTTGGCTTTGGTAAAGACAAATTGTTGTAGGTTCTTCATTTTGGCTACTACTTGTCCAGGGTCCATAGCAGTCAGACACAATTTAATGAACTGCAAACAATAAATGAACTGCTTAGGGTTTTAACTCATCAGAAGAAAGTTACCCCATCGGTTCAGGGCGCTGTAGATTGCAGAAATGAGATTGTCTTCAACATTCGGCATCTTGACGATGCACACTGGGGATTTTATTTGGGAACAACACTGAAGGTCCTTCATCCTATAAAGGAAAGATTCAAACTCTTCCACGGCAGCATCTGAGTTTGTTTTCTGAAAAGAGAAGGTTGATCTGAAGGGAGCAAATCTGTCCCTAGCAAAAGTGCACACAACTTAAAAAATAAAACATCTCATTCAGCCAAGTTTTCTCTGTTGGCAGAGATCAAGACATACCCTCATCTTATAATCAGTCCAGTTCTGGGAGAACTTCTCACAGTTAAAAAGAAGAAAAAAAAAAAAGTCCCCAAATTATCCAAAGAGTGAAGCTTGCAAAGCAGCCAAGGAGAATTGCATCTTTCCTATTACTACCACATGTGCTGCCCTGCATACCGCATTTCACAAAGGGCTGAATAATGGTACACTGCCTCTACCAGGAGTGCCGCCCCACATCATCCCCTTGGCATGATGGCATTCTAGAGCAGAAAACCACAAGCCTGTGGTTTTCCTTGCACGGGGTTCTCATCCTCACTCACTGCCTGCTTCATTCTCAGCCGGCTCATGTGCTTTGAATTTAAGGTTTTATTCCCACGTAGGCTACATGTGTTGCGTTTACACACAGTGAAGGGATTTTAGTTTACATCTGAGTGATCTTGCTGTAGTGCTTTCAGGATACATGCAAACAAATAAAATGGTTTACCACCCAAAAGAACATTTTAAAAAGTGTTCAAGTACAAGCCTATCTGGAAGAACCTTTCAGGGGGAGGCAAAGCTGGCTACTGGGTATGAAAAAAGATTTGGGTTGGGCTTGCAAAGTGTAGAAGGCATGGGGCCTGGTGCAATGTGCTTAGTGACTAGTCATCTTATTTAGGTCACGATTGCTATGATTGTGGATTCTCTGTATAGTCAAAAAAGAAAAAGAAAGAAAAGAAAAGAAGAGCAGTGCTATCTGATATTAGATCCAGAAATATCTGGGTTAAAAATGTTAGCTTGTCTTCTATTTGCTATGTGGTCTTGGCTATGCCATTTCATGTCTCTGAGTCACATTTGCCTGATCTATAAAACAGGAGTGATAATCTGTCCCTTACAGAGCTTTATAGGAAATAAATAATATCTGTATAATCACAATATATGCAGCATATTCCCCTCCTTCACAATTTCACCCTACGTTAATGGCTTATTGGTCCTCTGGGGATAACTGGGTGGGTTTTCTCCTCTATCCCACTTTATAATCAAGTGTGATCATTCCCTCCTCACTTTTTCTCCTTGAAGACGTGCTTTCAGCTATGATTTCTGTAGCGGATGTACTACGGGTTAAATCCTGAGGGGACCCCAGCACTGAACCTCACATAATAACCCACTCTTAAATAGGAAAACTAATATTTACACAGCACTTTAGCATTTAAGAAACACTTTCAAATATGTCATCCTGTTTAATTCTTAAAATTATTTTCTGAACTAGTTATTAGTATCTGTCGTTACTCCATTTTCTACGTGAGGAAATTAGGGCTCTGAAATGTTCAGGGACTCAGCCATAGTCACACAGCTGGAAATCTGGAGTGAGCATGGCTTTCCCCAGTGGACCTTACAGTAATAAATAGTAGTTTTCAGGTACTGACCCTACCTCTCTCTTCTGTATCATATCCCTACTTCCTTGCTGTTATTATCTCTTGGTTCCTTGTATTTCTGGGAGTCCCTGGGGGCTCTTTCATAGGTCCTCACAAACACATCCTCATAGCTACTGCTTTGGTGTTGGCCATTTTCCTCCTTTTCAGGTTGGATTTGCTTTGGTGTTGGCCATTTTCCTCCTTTTCAGGTTGGATTTACTTTGGTGAGGTCTGCCGCCTGAAAAGAAGCATTGTGAAGGTGCCTCCCTGTTGCCATGGCTACTGGTGCCTGCCATCAAAGGAGCTTAAAGTGAGGGCCCAGTCTCATTGTGTTCCCAAAGTCACTGGTGTTTTTTCTCACAGCTGACACTGCCTAAGTTTAGTGACCTTGTTTTCTGGTACCTCTGTGGTAAGAACATCTATGTGGGGAGGAACCCTCTCCCTGTTTTGACACAAATGGGGCTCCATTCCTCAAGCCCCAAAGCAGTACTATCTTGCCCCTACCCCAGTGTTTATGAAGTTTAGTGAAAACAGCACTTTTAGTTTTATTATAGTCCTCTCGAAAGTCCCAGTGAGGCCTTTTATTAGTCAGGGTTCTCCGGAGAAATAGAACCAATAGGGTAGATAGGTAGGTAGGTAGCTAGCTAGATTTATTATGAGAGATAGGTTCATGCTATTATGGAGACTGAGAAGTCCCATGATCTGCCATCTACAGTCTGGAGGCCCAGGAAAGCAGGTGGTGTAGATCCAATCCAAGCTCAAAGGCCTGAGAACTGGAGAAGCCAATGATACAAGTTTGAGTCCAAGTCAAAATGCCCAAGAACCAGGAGTGCAGATGTCTGAGGGCAGAAGATGAATGTCCCAACTCCAGCCAAGAGGATGGATTCACTCTTCCTCTTTTTTTTTGTTCTATTTGGGCTCTCAACTGATTGAACGTTGCCCACCTGCCTTGGTGAGGGTGATCTTCTTTCCTCAGCCTATAGATTCAAATGCTAATCTCTTCTGGAAACACCCTCACAGACACATCCAGAAATAATGTTTTACCAGCCTTTTGCATATCCCTCTGTCCAGTGAAGTTCACATATAAAATTAACCTCATAAGTGTTATTGAGATATAAATTATAAAAGACAAGTTCAAGGAACAGGTAACATGCTGACCTTAAAATCATCTTCTGACCCCACTGATCATTAACTGCTGTGTCTGAGGGACTATTTCTTATCTTTCAACACGTTTTTCCCTCTGAGTTTCCTTTGTTCTTTAAGCAAATAAGCTACCCTCTGATGGTCCCTATTTGTCTCCAAGCACAACTGATTCTTTTGGTGACCATAGCTCAGGACCATGCAGGGTCTTCTGCCATTCACGTATTATTTTAGTGGTACTCTGACTTTTGGATTTCAAAGATCAGTAACAGTTCAGAAACAACGTGCAGAAATAACATTGAATTGTCTACTGTTTATTTTGCCAACTGAGGAAAATAACCAAACAGAACAAAAACCAAAACAATAGACATTTACTAAAACCGTACAGAGAGAAAGATCTGGACCTTTGCCAGCTCTTTAGTTTAATAATAGAAAGACGATTTTACCACCAAAAAAGGAGGAAAGACATAATATCTAAATAAAGCCTAGGCATGTTATAGAATACATAGGTTTATCAAAAATCCATACATTCTTCTCCCATTTTACTGCAGATTGTAAAATAATTGTCAAACTCTGGCACTTTGGAACTATTAGATTGCTTCATTTGCTATGCACAACACTTACTGTGAGGTAAGTGTTATCATTATCCCATTTTACAACTAGAAATCCAGGACCAGAGAAGCTGGGCATCTTGCCAAAAGTCGCAGAGACAATAAGGAGAGTAGCTGAGACTTAAATTCAAGCCCTCCACTGCCAGTCATGCCTTTGCTTGGTTGAGCAACTGAAGATGATGGGGATATTCATACGGAATTAAGTCTGCTTATATATTTCGAATGTTTTGAGTTTTGGAAATGAATTTCTTTAAAACAGATCATTGTTCACGATTTTCCCCAGTGTGTTATTTTGGCCATGTGATATTTATTAATAAACATTCATACATATCTATACAACGTATCACTCTGAGTAATTGGCATTATAATTTGTGTGCAAATTCTTTTGTCTCTGTAGTCCCAAAGAATCTACTATCAAAAAAAAATATATGGGATTGTTATTATCATTCTAATCGTTGCAGAGGTCCAGCACTTCTCTCTGTATGCTCACACAAAAAAATGGACAATCATGAAATCTTTCTGGATTTCATTTTGCTCACCTTTCCCTTTTCTCCTCTACCTCATTCTTCACCTATCTGTCTCTTCCCTTGACTATTTCTGTATTTTTCTTTGAGATTGTGGCTGTCTGGCCATTGCAAACATCTCCAGGTAATCAGTTCTTGATTAATCAGGTCAGGATTTCCTCATGTTGGGATAGCTCCTTCGTCCAGATTAATCTTCAGTTTACATCAACCATAAACATGTACAAAATGGTTTATTTTTGATGGAGGTGGGCTGGAGGGATGGAGAAAATCATGAGGTAGATTCGTGGTGTGCATGGCTCTAACATTTGATATTTCTGCTTTTCAAGAATGAGTCTGGAGGCTAATGCTCTGTAGTCACCTGTAATTTTGCCGGGACATCAGTTTCAATCAAGTGTGTGAACTCTAAGGACTGCCCAGCACCTGTATTTTAATATGGCTTTTATTATTTATATTTACTACATGGTCTTATTTAGTTCTTATAAAAAGTCAGTGATGTGGATCTCAGAATCCCCATTTTGTAGATAAAGAAAATTTGGCAAACTATATGCAATAGACTTAGGGGTAGCAAAAAAAAAATCACAGTAATCAGAAAAGTCTTGCCTCTTTACCTTTAGTGAACCCACCACTCACCAGTCAAAGGCCACTCACCAAGAGAGGACACCCACGTGCCAGCCATGCTTCCAGAAAGAGTTCCTGACCACTCCCTGCCTTCCCTCCTGTTTCTTGCCCCCTTTCCATTCATATGTTCAGTTACTCATTCTTTTAGCACACATTTGTTGAGCATGGAAACACTTCAGGCCTGGTGTCAGACACTGGGAATGTGATAATGGAAGACAGGTGTAGTTCCCAGCCTCATGGTGACCACTGGCTGGTGAGAAGTGAAGACTAGTTACCAGACAATTAAAATGCAGTGGATATGGGCTCTGGTAGAGACAGTGCAGGGCAGTGGGAGGTGAATAACTCGGACTGGAGTGAGGGACAGTGCAGAGAAGACTCAAGATGAAAGGGAAAGGGGGTGTGAAGAGTATTCCAGGCAGAAAGAATGGCATATACAAAAGGAGTAAGAAAAAGCAGAGTTTTCCAGTGAACTGAATAAAGTTAAGAGAGATGGAGTAAAGATGTGAAAGGACAGAAAATTGGACAAGGTAATGCAGGACTTTGAAGGTCATGTTAATTAGTTTGCCTTAACTCAGCATCTGATATCTAGGCATCTTCTCTTGGTTTGACCCTCATGCCCTTCTTGTGTTATATATTTTTGAGAACGCTGCTGGCTTGATTATACCTCAGTCCCTGGAACCCAATTCTATTATCTATACACTTTCTCGGTATTCTTGAATGCGTCTACCCTGGGAAAAGGGACTGGATCATAGCGGCTTAGAGCCATGGAAACCTTTAAAATACCCGTGGACTTAAGATGTGGTTTTGACTGTTTTTATGAGATAATTGTACTAAGCATCAAAAAGGATGAAGAGTTGGTCTTACCTGGCCTAGGGTAGTAAGTTATTGGAGTGTAGTCCTGGAGATGACAGGACTTCCAAAGACAGGTGGCCAGGAAGCCCGTGTTCACTCACATGCATATTTGTTGTATTTCTGCCTCTTGCTTCTGAAGATTAAATAGCTTGGGAAAACTGAGGCTGCTCAAAGTATGAATGTTGGTGAATCTGCTTCCTTAATCTCCCTAAATCCCCCATCCTTGAGGAGTAACCAAAGTTACAAGGGATTTCATTGAGGTCAATAGTCTTCCATCTGAGATGCTTGGAACCAGATATATTTCGCACATCAAATGTGTATGATTTACTTTGACAGAAGTAAAATGGGGCATACATTTTCTATTTTGTGACACCCCTAGAGGGTCTGGAGTGGCACCTTGTAATCATCAGATTAATGTTTCTGTAGCAAAGCATACGCATATCCACACAAAGTTAGATAAACCGAGATTTTAAAAAGTTTCTAGTGAGTTCAGGTCCGGTTTTACCCCCAAATGAGTTAAGTTCACAATAGGTTTGGCTGCTAGATGAGTTACGTAAAGATCTTTAGATTTCAGAGCTTTTGGATTTCAGAATTGCAGATTAAAGAGTATGTGGATCTGTAGCATATCAATTTGTTAGTCGTGATGGAAAAAATTATTCACCGTAGGAATTGAGAAACTCTAGAAGTTGCTTAACCAGGGGTGTGTGCAGATCTGGTTGGAGACCTACTAAATCAGGCCATCTGGGAGTGGACTGGGTAAAGATACTTTTAACAAGCTCCCCAGGTGGCTCTGATCCACATCAAAATTTAAGAACCTCTGCTCTAGAAGAAATTTCCAAGGGAGATTGTGAATCTTCTTCTCTATACATTTAAGAAAATGTTGATTTTCTTTATATCTCTGTGAACTGATAAATGTATCAACTTTGCATCAAACAGGCTCCTGCTGGAGCTCAGATCACAATGCAGGTAGTTTCTCTTTTTGGGCTTCCTTGTCCCTCTAGAGATAAAGACTCTACCCTGTGGGAAGTCCGGCTGGTGATATGCTTGAAATTTGGCTCTGCAGACCCTACTGCAGCCTCCCCAGTTACTCAAGTGCTTTGACACAGTTTCTGTATGACCAGCCCTCTACTGGACACTGTGGAAAGAATGGTTGACTCCTGCTCTCAAAGAGCTCACTGTTGCCATAAAGAAAAAATACCTGAACGTGTTAATGGTAACTAATGCCAGTGTTTTAATTTGGTCACAGTTCAATGCACTACTGGTACAGCTTCAGAGCTGCACTGACACTTGTTCTTTTAAAACTTGTAATTAACGTTTACTGTTAACTTTTTGGGGAAATAATAAACTTAGATGGCAGACATACTAGAGAGAGAGGGAACCTATCGAGAAGAGTAGGGGAGAGACATTTTGCACTGGATCAAGGTATGAATATGAGTATTTTATAAACGGGGTTAATTGGGAGTGGAGTGAAAGAACAAGGACCTTGGTGTCAAACCAGCCTTATCAGCTGTATGTCCTTGGGCATATTAACTAAATCTCTGCATCTCAGTTTGCCCATATATACTATGGAGGCAATAACATGTACTTCATGGGGTTGCTGGGTGGATGAGGTCAGCTTCTCACTATGGAATCACCTGGAACAGCGAACATTGGTTTCTTCATTCTCTCTGCCCTACAGCACTTGGGTTGTTTGTGTTTCTGCACCTGTTCCTCTGTCCTGTGCCATTGATCTGTTACCTGTTGGTCTCACACTGGATTGTGAGCTCTTGGAGAACATGGACCTTGTCTTTCTAACTCTTTTATGCTTTGTGTCTGGCATGTGGTAAGCACTCAACAAAGGTTTGTTGAGAAGCAAGAGAGCAGCATGGATTACAGATGTTGTGAAGAAGTGGACTTTGAGCAGTATACCACTGCTAATAAAAATGTATGTGTGTGGTATTGTTTTTATACATTTTACTGATATGAACGATGTATAGCACACATTTACAAATCATAATAAAATATACGGTACCCTTCATTCTCAACTTCATATAGCTAAGTGATTCCCTCAGAATGCTTTCCTAAGTCTAGATCAGGGGTGGGCAAACAATGGTCAAATCTGACCTACCACCTACTTTTATAAATAAAATTTTACTGAAGCATAGCCATAGCCAGTGATGGCCGTGTGCTACAACGGCAGAGTTGAGGAGTTGTAACAGGGACCATATAGGCCTCAAAACATATTGATTATTTAGTTCTTTAGAGAAAGGGGAGTCTCTGTCTCTTTTTCTTCTCCCCTTCTCCTCTTCCTCCTCCTTCTCCTCTTTCTTCTTTATAACCCTTTAAAGGTATAAGAGACACTTTTAGCTTGTGGACCGTACAAAAATAAGCTAAGGGCTAGATTTGTCCATTGAGCCATAGATCACTGAGCCTCAGTCTAGCCAATCCACAGAACAATAAATCAAGCCCTGATTTGTAGTATTTGCCAATTACTGTGGTGTAAATACTCCCAATATGGTTGATTTCCAGCTACCAACATGATATCACTGGACATGGAATTAGAACAGATGCACGATAGCACACCCTTGTATAGTATTTCAACCATACAGAATCAACAGATTTAAATAATCATAAGAGCATAGATAACAGTAAAATGTAGTGAAATAGTTAAGAAGTGTTGAGTTTTGAATATTTCTTAGCTTTGTTTATAATATAACATGTAATAATAAGTTTATATAATTTAATTTTAAAAATATTATTTATTTTATTGAAGTACAGTTAATGTACAATGTTGTGTTAGTTTCTGGTGTACAACAAAGGGATTCAGTTATGTATATATATGTATTCTTTTTCATATTCTTTTCTATTATAGTTTATTATAAGATATGGCATATAGTTCCCTATGCTGTACAGTAGGACCTTGTTGTTTATCTATATATAGTAGTTTGTACCTGCTAATCCTAAGCTCCTAATTTATCCCTACCCCCCTTCCATTCCCCTTTGGTAACCCTAAGTTTGTTTTCTGTGTCTGTGAGTCTGTTTCTATTTTGTAAATAACTTCATTTGTGTATAATTTACTTTTTAATAATAACTGTGATTGACAACTGGATTGCAGAATTCCTGAAAATTTAAGAGTCTGCTCTTGCAAGTTGATAGAATCTGGCTCTATCACATTTCTGGATGTTTGAGTTAGTTCCTAATGGGTCTTGATAAGTGTAGGAAGAGGAAGGCAGGAGTTTGATCTTTGCACTTCATTTCTTTGTCCCCCAGCTTTCATCTAGTTAAAATCCTAGTGACACTGATGCAGAATCTGATCCAAGTTAGCCTTTCTCCCTGAAAATGTCTAAAGTGAACTAGCAGAGGTGAGGATGTGGGTGAAACCCGATGAAGGGGCCCCATAGAGGTTCAAATTGCTAAAACAGTGCTTTTTACCATTGGACCCCCTAGTCAGTCCTGCCAGCTCTAATGATCATTCTCATGACCCTATTCTCATGAATAGGCTTCACCTGATAGTGTAAATGGAGTTTTGTAGGGAAGGAGATGAATTTTTGGAATTGTACCACTTCATTTATTGTTAGGCACATATTAGTAACTGGACATTTGGCTTCTATACTTGGGAGGCTTATCCTCTTCTCTGATGGCAAGGTGATGCCCTATTACTTGCAATATTACACTTTTAGGGACAAGCAAGGAAGAGGCAGAGCCAGCTGATGTAGTCATTATCGTGAACGAACAACAGGGCAAAGCAACCGTCATACCATACCTCTCATGCCGAGCTCTTTAATGGGTGTAATTTTGTTAGTCTTGCAGGAAGGATTCTTTAGGTCGTTCACACTGTGAGAGGCAAGAAGGAAAAGCTAATTTAACAAGGTTGTCACCTTCTTGAAAGCCTATTCAAAAGCTTGCTAGCTGAAGACATTTGCATAAAAGGGAGGGGTCAGTGCTGAGAGCTCTCCTTTCTCCCCATTTCACTTTTCTTCATTCACCAGGGACTTGTGGAAATAAAATATGTCTAAGGAATGGAGAAAGAAAGGAAAAGAGACAAAAGCTACATTTCCTTTGAAATCTGTACATGAAGGATCTGTGTCTTGTGTAGAGCGGGTGAGGTGCTCTGTAGCTCTCAGTGACATTACCAGGGGGAATCTGGGGCCAGAGGTGTACAGGTGGGGTTGTCAGTCAGAGACAACATCAAGGGCTCTTACAAAAACAAAAGGAAAGAAAATGGATGTTTAATCAATACAGTTGCTCTCTGCTTAACCTTTGGTTCTAAGCAACATTCACTGGAGCCCAGCACCAGAGTCCAATATTTAACACATAAAAGGTACTCAAAAAGGTGAAGCCTTGGAGAGCAGCTAGAAAGTGAAGATGGAACTGAGGGATAAGAAATGGAAAGAAAAAGACTTGAAGGAGAAGGAGGTCAAATGGATGTTTAAAGGCTGGGATCCATTAAGAATAGGCTGGGTGCCACTAGAGGGACAGATGGACGACCCATTGGTAGACTGCATGGATGCTGGGTGGCTGGTGATCCTGTGCTGTATTCCGTTTACCTTTCCTTACTCCTGGAGGATATCAGAACAGCTCAAGCTTTGGCTGAATAAGAGAGGAAGAAGCAGCCACAGTGGGCTAAACTTATCGCTTGGTCTACTGTTGCTTCTGATGATACCTGGTCAGCTCACTATCTCTACTCTTCCTTCGGGTACATGATTAACGATGGTGCAGGAGGCGGCGGGCTCTAGAGCGCAGGCTCAGTAGTTGTGGCACGTGGGCTCAGTAGTTGTGGGTTGCGGGCCCTAGAGCGCAGGCTCAGTAGTTGTGGCGTGTGGGCTTAGTTGCTCCGTGGCATGTGGGATCTTCCTGGACCAGGGCTCGAACCAACGTCCCCTGCATTAGCAGGCGGATTATTAACCATGGCACCACCAGGGAAGTCCCCAAAACACATATTTTAAAATCTACCGTTGGCTATTTATTTAGGCTCTCTGGTACAAAGTGTTGAGTTAATTGTACTCCTCAATTCATGGAACATCATCAATGATCCTTGCAAGGTTTTCTCTTACTTTTGGCTCAGTACTGTGTTTTTAGATCTATCCATGTTGTTTTGTGTATATATACCTAGTAGCTTCTAAATAATGCTTAGCATTCTACGTCCAATACATTTTACTCATCTCTTGGTAAGGTGATGGACAGCTAGATTGTTTCCAACTCACCACTATTAATAACTCAATGAAATATCCTTGAACGTGTTCCCTTTTCTACCTGTGTGATTCTTTTTATGAGATATAAACCCAGGAGTGGAATTGCTGGACCCAAAGATATATGTACATTTAATTGAAGTATTGCCAAATTGCACACAAGAACGGTTGTACTTGTCAACATCGCCAGTACCATTGTAGGAGGTGTCCAGTATTGCTTCATCCATTCTAATACTTGGTACTAGCCAGCTTTCTAATTTTTGAAAGTTTTTTTGGTCATTTTAATGACTAACTTAAAAAAAATTAAGACTGTGTTTTAGAACGTTTTATGGCTCTCATCAAAAATGAAGTGAAGGTACAGAGATTTCCGATATTCCTCCTGCCCACACACATAATGGCCTCCCCCATTATCAACATCCCCCACTAAAGTGGTACGTTTGTTACAGCTGATGAACCTACACTGACACGTCATAAATGCTCCAAGTCTATAGTTTACCTTAAGGTTAACTATTGGTATCATACATTTTATGGGTTTGGACAAATGTATTGATATAAGGACATACTCTTCTTGTGTGAGTTTTGGCAAATTGTGTTTTTCAAGGAATTGGTCTATTTCATCTAGGTTATCAAATTTATAGGCCTAGTACTGTTCACAGCATTCCCTTATGATCCTTTTAATACCCATGGGATCTGTAGTGATTTCCCCTTTTTTCATATCCCTCGTTGTTTTAATATGCATTTCTATAAATACAAATGAGTGTAAGCATGTTTTCATATGTTTGTTAGCCTGTTGAAATTCCTCTTCTGTGTATTACTAGTTTATATCTTTGTCCCATTTTCTGGCTAGATTTCCTGTTCTTTCATTATTGATTTTAGGAATTCCTTGCATATCCTATGAATTCTAGATATTAGTCTCTTGTTGTTTTTAGATAATGAAAATAGTTTCTTCCATCTGTCAGTTGTCTGCTGACATTGTCAAAGGTGTTCTCCATGAAATGGATGTCCATAATTTTTGTGTAATAAATCTATCATTTTTTTGCCTTATGGATTAAGCTTTCAGAGTTTTGTTTTAGAAGTCTTCCCTACCCTGGGGATATAGATATTCTCCTACATTATTTTATATCAACCTCATTGTTGTCTTTCTCATCTACATTTTTAATCCATCTGCAACCAATGTGTGTATGGTGTAAAGTAAGGGTCTAGGTTTAGTTGCTCTTCGTACTGGGCCAGTTATTTCTAATACCATCTATAAAGAATCAGCCTTTTCTGTACTGCTCTGTAGTGCTACCTTTATTATATATCAGGTTACTGTAAATTCATGGATCTGTTTCAGAACCGTCTACTCTCCTCCACTGATTTGTTTGTTCTTGTTACATATTGATTTTATTGCAATGGGTTTGTACAGATCTTAATATCTGGAAAACAAGTCTCCACTCTTTATTTTTTAATTTTATTGGAGTATAGTTGATTTACAATGTTGTGTTAGTTTCAGGTGTACAGCAAAGTGATTCAGTTATACGTATATATATATTCATTCTTTTTTACATTCTTTTCTCATATAGGTTATTACAGAATATTGAGTAGAGGTCTCCACTCTTTCTTTACTCAACTTTTTCAAACCTGACTTAACTAATCATAAGCATTTTTTCTTCCATATAAATTTTGGAATAAATTGAGTTCCTTAAAGACCTAACTGAAATATAATATGAGATTTAATTTTTAGGTTAATTTTGGGAGAAATTAATAATTTTATGATATAAACTATTATTATCTAATATGATGAGTTTTCTCTCCATTTACATGGATCTTAAGCATTATTTCTTTCCTTACAGTCTTCACATCTGTTATTTTTTTTCTTACTGTATTGGGCATGACCTAGTATTATGGTAAATGGTAAAAACCGTCTTTGTCTCGTTTATGTACTTAAACGTTCTCTAATAAGAGAAATATATATAGTGAATTTTCAGATATAATATTTTCCATTTTAATGAAGTTCCCTTCAATCCCTGGTTTGCTAGGAGTTTTGTCATAAATAGGAGATAAACTTTATAGTTTTTGCTGTATCTAGGATTTTTCTCATTTAGTTTTCTCACTATTAATGTGTTGCATTTCCTTGGAGTATTTTTTGTTATTGAACCATCTTTGCATTCTTGAGATACACCTTACCTGATCATGATGTATTTTGTTTTATATATACTATTAGATGTTGTTACCTAATATTTTTGCATCTATCAAATCAATTTGGCCTCTAAGTTCTTTCTTTAGGACAAGTATGGTATAAAGCTTAAGAATGCAGACTCTGGAACCAGAGTGCCTAGATTTCAATTCCAACTTGGCCACTTACTAGATGTGTAATCTGAGGAAGCAGATTTCTTCTTTCTGGTTTCGTTTTCCCCATCTGTAAAATGGAATTAATGTTTATGATACCTAACTTATAATTTGTATTTATGAATAAATGAGTTAAAATAGAGAAAACACTTAGAATACCTGGCACATAGTAAGCTCTGTCTAAATGCTAACTTTGATTATGGCACCAAATTTATTTTATTTGGGGGCAACATGACACTAGTCTTATAAAATAATCTAAAGTTTTCTCACTTTTCCTATTTTCTAGAACAATTTATATAAAATAGGGATTATCTGTTCCTTGAGAATTTGGTAGCAGTCAACAAAACAGCTTTGTGGGCCTAGAGATTTTTCCAGTGGAGACGTCTTTTTAACTTCCCTGTTATTTTAACATCTTTATGCTCATTGGTCTGGTCAACTATTCTATTTCTTCTTGTACCAATTTTAACATTTTATGATTTTGTTTTGCAGGAATGTATTCATTTAGTCTAGATTTCAAATGACTTAATGGACAGTTGTTCATAATATTATTTTATAGTTTTTTTTTTTGTATCTGTAGTTATTCTTTTAAATTCTATATTTAAGTATTTATATCCTCTTCTCCCTGTTTGGCTCAGTCTGGCTAAAGGACTATCTTATTAAGTTTTTTCAAAGAACCAGATTTAGTTTTGTTAAACTCATTTCCTCCTTTTCTTTTCTTGTCTATTTTATTGAGTTATGTACTTATCTTTTAGTATTTAACTGCCTTTGTGTTTCTTGGAATACATGTTCTCTTGGGACTTTTTTATCCAACTTCTTGCCCTAAAATCTTAGCTTTTTTTCCTTAAATTATTTTGTCTTTGCTGATAAAATATATCTCAACCCATATACTTATAAATACTTCTTTGGCTGTGTAATGTAGATATTGGCATGTTATATTTCATTGCATTCAGTTCTAAGTATTTCTAATTTCTATTCTAATATCCTTCAAACTCAAGGGCTATTTAATACTATATTGTTAACTTTCAGATATATGGGAGTTTTTGAATGAAGCCTTTATTTTGTAATTGAGACAAGTTTTATACTTAGGACATTTGGTATGTACATTGGATACACAAAATATAAACAAGTCAAAATAAACCTCAAACCAAAAAACATAAGTGGAAGAAGGTTACTGTTGCCTAGGCTACTCACAAAAAAATTTAGAAAATTGATTCTGATAACTGTGAAATTCCAGTTTTTTTGAAAAGAAATAATTGACCTCTTGATCTTATTAAGAAATATTTGCAAAAGAAACTTGTGGTTTTAGTATTTATAACTGTAAGACAGTGAGGAAGTTTTCAAACCGTGTGCTCATAATCCATGAATCTGTTTTTTTCTGGTCTAACAGGTAGTAGCAAAAGTGACCACCTCTGGGGAGCTTCCTTTCTGGGGACATAAAGTTGTAGCTCTTGCCCCAACCCCATCTACTTTGGAGGGAGAGACTTCAGAGGCTCCAGTCTTGGTGGAGGCTCAGAGTTGCCAATCTCCAGCTGCATTCTCTCAAACTTCTAAGCTGTGTTTGAGGGTAAGATTTGGATAAATAGGAGAAACATTTAGTTTCTAATTTCCTACAGCTCCTGTGGGGACATTTCTCCCTTCTGTCCCTGCACATAATCTTCAAGTGGAGGTAGCCAAAAATGCTGTGTAGTGGGATATGCGCTACTAACTTTAAAGGCATCTTTGTAGGAGGTGACAGCTTCAGATACAGCAGAAATTATGGTGGCATGAGCTGCAAAGTTCAGCACATAATAGGAACCCTGACGCTCTGAGGGGGTACAGGGAGGCCCAGAGACTATAACATTACCAGTTGGATCCAGGGAGCAAAAGGTTGGGCTGAGACTAGTATACGGCATTAATATTTCCTAGAAAGCTTGAAGTCTCATAGGTTTTACCGTCAGAGTTTAGGTCTCGCTTGAACTGGTTGATGATGGAAGTCTTCCCTGAGCCTGTGGAACTGCTTTGTCAGGTAGCTCTCTCATTCTTGCCATCCTTGGATATACTGGTTAATGATGCGATCGTTTCTTTCTTTGAAGGCCTCTCTGGGAGAAGATACAAATCCTTTGTTTCTATCATCTTTCAGCATTGTCTTAACACTAGTTATTGATCCAAAAAAAAAAAAAACTCCTTAAGTTTTCCTCATAAACATCATCATCCTGTTTTATAACAGAATGTCTAAAGGCTGTGAAAATCAGATTCAGAGAGATCACATCTTTATTTAATCAAAATCTTCTGACAGAACCTCAATAATAGATCTAGTCTGGACTGGGGATTTGTAGTTTAGTCATTCTTATTTAAATTATCAAATTATGAAAGAAATTTAGCCAGGAAATTTCCTTCAAGTTTGCAAAAATTCTTTAAGGAGAAATCAAATGCCATCTGCAGAGGCTTTCCAGCCACCATTTCTCTAACTAGAGTGATTAGGAAGGTTTCCAGTCTCTTAGGAACATCCTGGATTATTTCTGCAATCCTGGCATCTCATCTGGAAGTGTCTTGGTTTGGCTAACAAATTATATGATCATCGTATCTATAACTATAGGTTTTACGTCCTTGGCAGTTTGAATATTAGTTGGTTGCCATTCTCTAGGGCCTCAGATGGTCTTTGAATCAGGTCCACTTCACATGCCAGGCTCCAAGGGTGCATGAGGAAAACAGGAACGTGGTGGGATAAAGGGCAGACAAGACAAATAGGAGCATGCAAGCTTCTAGATGCAGGCTTCTGCAAAAATGCGTAAAGTTAGAGGGACAAAGTCTGCCATGTAGCATATGAGGTCACAAGAGGGAAGTGCATATGATTCAAGCAGAAATGTGTTGAATCATGACACAGAGAAGTTCTCTGGACAAAAAACACTATGTGCAGGCAGAAAGGTGAACGTGTACAGGTCACCATGAGACAAACTACAGTGGCAATTCAAGAGGGGAAGATGTAAATTCCCTAACTGTTCTCTAGGAGGAATACATTGTTTTATCTTTTTTCTCAATTTTTGAAAATCCCTTTCTCCTTTAGTCTATGGATCCTGAAAGCAGTAGAGGCAGTGGTGATTGGGGTGATGTGGAATTTTGTATATTTTGTATTGATTTCAATTTTTTTTTTGCTATTGGTCTCTATGGTATTAATTATATGGAATTTATTGACTTTTTTTTTTTTGGTAGCCCAGAACATGGTTAATCTGTAAATGTTGACCATATGTTTGAAAAGAAAGGATATCCTTTATAATGTGAAAAGATCTCTATGTATCTAATAATATAAACTTTTGAATTATTTATGTCTTCAGTATATCTGATTACTTTTTGGCTTTTTGATCTACCAGCTTTTGAAGGCATGTATTACAGTCTCCCAAATTTTCCACCACAATTACCAATTTATCTGCTTCCCTCTGTAGGTCTATTAGTTGTTGCATTATATAGTTTGAGACTATGCTGTTAGATCCATATAGGTTCATGATTGTTAGATCTTATTGCTCTACTCTTTGTTTCACAAGAGTATGACATCTCTTTTTGTTACCTATTGTGTTTTGGTCTTTCTATTTTGAGAGATTTTATACATTCTAGATTTCTTTGGTTTCATCTATTTGAAGATTTTCCTGTCCCAAAACTTGGAGAAAATCATCTAAAGGTATTTGAATAGGATTTTTCAACCTTGGTACTATTAAAGTCTTAGTCCAAATAATTTGCTGTGTGTGGGTGGTGGTGGTGGTGGGGATTGTCCTGTGTATTGTAGGATATTTAGTAGCATCTGTGGTGTCTAATCACTAAACACTAGCAGTACCCAGTTGTGAAAACCAAAACTGTTTTCAGATATCGCCAGATGTTCCCTGAGGTGGTGGGGGATTGCCTCCAGCTGAGAATACTAGATTAGAGGGAATAATCTCTAGAGCTCAGCCAAGACCAGGAATAGTTTGTGCTTCCACAAGTCCAGTGGAAAAAAACCTCATGGTTCATGAACAGGAAGTAGAGAACTCAGAGGGGTATTGCTTCAATCGTGGAGTATAATTAGCCCTCAACTAAAGGTTGCTCTGCTGTTACTTCTCAAAGCTTAAAATAAAACCTCAAAAATATCACACTCTTTCCAAAGACTTAACTGCATCCTAGAGAAAAGCTCAAAAATATTTGTAATATTACAAAAATATCCAGGACTTAACAAAAATTCAGAATGTCTGATATTCGATTAAAAAATTACCAGGTATGCAAAGAAGCAGAAAAATACTATTCATAAAGAAGAGAAAAATCAGTCAATAGGAAACAACCCAGAAATGACACAGATGATAGTGTTGGTAGAAAAGGACATGAAAACACAAATGGGGAGGACTCAAGATCCCTGGGGCATTGGGTAGACTACACAGAAGGCTCTTGCCTCAGTGGTAGAGAATAAGTATCTCTAGACTAAGCATTGGTTCTGGCCTGCCCAACAAACCACAAAAGCAAGACCAGATTTTGTCTTGATCTAAGCAAGATGTTCAGATCCAAAAAGTTCCATAAACTTGAAGTACAAGGAATGAAGAAAACTACACCAATGAACATAATAATCAAATTAGTCAAAATCAGTTATAAAGATAAAATTTTAAAAACAACAAGAGAAAAAGGACACGTATATTCAGAGGGAAAAAAATGAGAGTGATAGCAGATTTCTCTTTGGAAAGAATGCAAACAAGAAGACAGTGGAGCAGCATCTTAATAGATTTGAATTAGTTTCCTAGGACAGATGTAGCAAAGTACCACAAGTTGAGTGGTTTAAACAATGGAAATTTATTGTCTCATAGTTTTGTAGGCTAAAAGTCCAAAATCTAGGTGTTGGCAGGATCCCCTGAGACCTGTAGGGGAGAATCCTTCCTTGTCTCTTTCTAGCTTCTGATGCTTTGTTAGTGATCTTTGGCAATCCTTGGCTTGAGGCTATAGCACTTCAATTTCTGCCTCCGGCATCACATTGCTTTTTCCTCTTGTGTCTCTGTCTTTACATGACATATTCTCCTTCTTTTGAGGACATCAGTCATGATGCATTAGGATCCACTGTAATGGCTTGATTATCTTTGCAAAGACCCTATTTCCAAATAACATCGCATTAACAGGCACTGAAGGTTAGGACTTCAACATATCTTTTTGGAGGTGACACCATTCAACATATAACAGTAATGAAAGAAAAAATTGTCAACTTAGGTTTCTAAACCCAATGAAAATATTGTTAAAAAACAAAGGCAAAGTAAAGACTTTTTAATAAATAGAGAGTGAGGTTTGGTAGTTTGTGTCTTTCAAGGTATTTTACTATTTCATCTAAGATGTCATATTTACTGGCATAATCTGTTCTCAGTATTTTGCTTATTATCCTTTTAATATCTGTAGGATTTGTAGTGATGTATCCTCATCATTCCCGATGTTGAAAATTCTTTTTTCTCTTTCTCTCTTGCTGGTTAGTCTGTTTGAAGGTATATCTAGTTTATTGTTTTCCAGTGTTTGAAAACTCATGTTTCATATATTTTCTCTAGTTTTTTAGTTTGAGTTGAGAGGGTAAATCTTGTTCCTGTTACTCTGTCATGGCCAGAAGCTAACTTCTGCACCTTCACCTTTAAATGATCATTTGGCTGGACAAAGTTTGGTCAAAATTTTTTCTTCCCATGATAAGAAAATAACCACTGCCTTCTTGCATCCAGTGCTTGCTCTGGAGAAGTGTGAAGTTATGATTCTTTGTCTTCTGCAGGTTATCTGCAGCCCCTTTTTGGAATTTTTTTTAAAAAGTTTATTAATGTATCTAATATTCTCTTTGGTCTAAAATTTGTTTTGATATGTATCAGTGAGGGTTTTTCTATATTCTGAGTGGCACTGTGTTGAGCCTTTAGGTTAAACATGTTTCATCTTTTTTTTTTTTCCAGTCTGAAAGTTATTATCTTCTTTATTTCTTCCCTTATTTTTTCCCATATCTTTCTGGGACTTCTATTATCTGGAAGTTAGTGTTTCCAGTTCTCATCTCCATGTGACTTAGCTTTTCTTTCATATTTTTTTATGTCATTATAATTCTTTGCTGCCCTTGGAAGAGCTCTTTACTCATATCTTACAGCTCACTAATTCATACATTAACAACATCCACTTTATAATTTATTTCATTTACATACATTCTTTAACTGTTATATTTTTCATAGTTAATATTTCATTTGGTTCTTTTTATGAACTCTTATTTCTGTTTCATTTAATCAATATCTTCCCTTATTCTTTTGAAAATATTTATTATGCTTAACGTAAAATATTTATGTTCCTATAATTATGCTTCCTGTGGCATATGATGCTCAGTTTGCTTGTTTTTTTTAAATAGTCATTGTTTACCTTAACTGTCTACTTATTTTTTCTTTGGATCATTAACTACCATCGACTGATGTATATTGGGCAGGAGGCCAGTACTCAACCTCTATGTTACATTCTTCCAGGTGAATATAGGAAAGAGGAGAGAGAAATTGTTGACTGTCCTTTTTTTGCCGCTACTCTACCAGGCAACACCTCTGGTTAGGGATTCTTCTCTGAACTATCTGGCAGAAATAGCACTGAGTAGAGTTAATCTCAGACAAGTGGTTTTCAAGGTAAATGTTTAGTAGAGTACAACCACTGTTTTAAAAATGAAGTAGAATTGAATATAGCAGAAAATATCAGAGTACCTCACAGTTGATAAATATAAGTACTGTTTAGTGAAACTTTTGTTTCAGCTCTATCGCTCTCTCTGTATCTATATCTCTAATGCACACAAAGATATGTACGGGGAAAAACATGTATTCTTTACTGTGGACCCAAATCAAACATTTTGAAAGCCATTGTCCTGGATTATAATCCATCAGTCCTTAGGTCAGAGTGGTGAAAGTTGCTGATCCACCTCTACCTTTTTTCTCTGGCCCTTCACCCCGACAGGGCTTTGGGTCTTCCTTGTTATTGTCCTGCTGACACCATGGTTTTTATCTCACAGGGGTAATGGTCAGCCATTATCCTTTCAAGACAATATTAGAGTGAGTCAGGAGCAGAATGTAAAAGCTATCTTTCAATTCATCTTCTGCTATACCTGGAGCATCTAATATAATATGTCAGTGTACTCCCACTTCCTTCCTTCCTGGGATTACTGCATCCTTCAGGCTCTTCAGGGAGCTCTCACAGTGTTAGGTAGTTCCCAGATGTTTGCTTTCCTCTCCCTTATTTACTCTTAGTGATTGATCTTTGGGGGCTGAGAGAGAACCAGTCACACTAGTTACTTTTCCACTTTCTCAGGACCTAGAAATACAAACCTTTTGAATATCTGGTATTAAGTTCTCTATTAAATTCAGAATCCTGCATTTTTGACTTAATATTATAACATGCATTTACCTTTATTGCCAGAAGTCTAAAGGAACACCATTTGAATGGCTATATAATATTTCATCAAATGATTTCACCATAAATTTTTCAGTCATTTCTCTATTGTTGGACATTTAGATTGCTTCCACTTTTTTCCACAATGAAATATAACTCTGGGTTGGGAATTTTTATGCTTAAATCTTTGCCCAGGGTTTAGATTAGAATGATCTTTTAAATTTGTGCTCCCCAGTTTACAAAGGGCTCATTTTTCCCCACTGATGAATTGTTGTAGCTGAAAGGAAAAATTGCTATTAAACAACAACAATAAAACAACTGGAACCCCTTCTACATTTTAAGGTTGGTGAGGAATTATTCTTAAGGAGAAACCTGGTATTTTACTTAGAAGACATATTAATGGAACTTTGCTGTGAAGTTAAGATGATGTGAGATGATATGATGAAGTGTTGATTAAGGATGCTAAGCTTTTCTGTATTATAATAAAATGAGGGTTAGAAGCTCTTCTGCTGTGGAGTCACATTTGGCTTCATCAGGGTACATCTCTGATCAGGAGTTTGTAAGGAGTCTTGGCATTGGGAAGAGGAGAGGAGATGGAAAGGACGACCTGGTACTGAGTAAACACGGATCCTAGGAAGATGGCAGGAGATAAAAGACTAATGAAAGAGGAGGGTTCCAGCAGGAGATTCCTTTGACAAGGTGTGTGGGTGTGTAGCTGATGCAAACATGTCTGATACCCAATGCTTAGTGTTTTAATTTTCCTCTTTCTCCTTCCTTCTCTTCATTCATTGTAAAATTTTTAATAGATCCATATTAGTGTCTAATTTAGCTAGCCTTGTACTATAAATGCTGCCTTGGAGAATAAAGCGCCCCTCTTATCGTTACTGCGAAATCAACCAGAGAGAGTTGGAGTAGCATTAGGAGAGCGGATGAGGAGGCCCAAGGGGATATAGAGGAAACTTGGGCTGGTAGGAGACAACCATGACTTGTAAGCACCTGCCCCAGGACTTCTTGGGAATATTCATGCAGAGGCAGGATTTTCAGCCTAATGCACAAAGGAGCTTGAGTTGTTTTATTCAGATGGTAAAGGACACAGGTCCTTATAATGCCTTTAAGGACCTTTTTCATGTTGTCAATCCCAGTTGTTGTCCAGTAAGTATATATTTAGTTGTTCAACGTCTGCTTTCCCTTTAGAATATGAGGTACGTAAGGCCAGGGAGAGGTTTGCTTTGTTTGCCAGCACCTAACACAGTCTTTGGCACAAGATAAATGCTTGGTAAATGTTTGTGAAATAAAGGATTGTAATCAATTATTGTTATTTCTATTGCTATTAAAAAGAAGCACCCAGGGCTTCCCTGGTGGCGCAGTGGTTGAGAGTCCACCTGCCGATGCAGGGGACACGGGTTCGTGCCCCGGTCCGGGAAGATCCCACATGCCACGGAGCAGCTGGGCCCGTGAGCCATGGCCACTGGGCCTGCGCGTCCGGAGCCTGTGCTCCGCAACGGGAGAGGCCACAACAGTGAGAGGCCCGCGTACCGCAAAAAAAAAAAAAAATAAGAAGCACCCAAATACAACAATTATAATGCTGAAGTATTGAGATTATGGGCAGTATTCTCTTCTATTTTTCATGCTTCCTATACACTTTTATATTATTTTCACTGAGAGAGAAAGAATTGACTCTTGCTTGGTAAGACCTCTTTAAACTGGGTCTTATATTCTTTAGAGTTTGCCTCTGTTTCTGTGTTCTTTCTGATAACTGAGATTGATTGGTGAACTCTGCTAAGATGCCCAGATTTACCCACCAGCGAACTAATTACAGTCGTTCAATGGCACTCCTCTACCTTTTGGATCTCCAAGTTTTGCCCTTCAGTCTACCAGTGTGGAAATTTATGTTTAGATTCTGATTCTCCTTATGTATGTCTTGATAAATGATGAAAATATCGCTTAGATGAAAACTATTATGAATCTAAGATTTTTATATTCATAGGCACATGCTGTGTCCTTAGAGGAAAGGGAAGGTTTTCATAAATCAAATAAACACATACTTCCCTCTTTTTTGGTTGCCTTCATTAATAATTAGTTGACCTGCACTTACCTTGAAAAATGCTATGAATTTTTGACCACCTAATCCCTCTGAGAATTGAGAGGGGATTTGTTCCATTGAATGTAATGAGCAGGCTGATAAATCCAGATTCTCTCGGTTACTGGCATTCTGTCTTGAAGTTGACATCCTGTGTTTGTTCTAGGTCTTCTCCTTGCCCCTTTAAATCGTCTTCATTTTGATAACATTATCTGGTAAAGCAGTTGCAAAAACCAAACGGAGATTTTTTGAGACTAGATTGAGAATAAAAAAGAATCCTGAAAGCACAACCCTAATGGGATGGAATTACATGGATCCTGCTTCACTTTCTCACCTCATAATAGTAGCACTCAATCTCTTTGCGGTTCTTAACTTTGAAACTCTTCGTGAATGTGGTCTACCTTTGTATTCACTCCCTCACCTCTCTTTCACCCCTTAAGTTACTGCAGCTGGATTCCATCCTACATCACCTTACTGAAACATTTATGTGATTAATAATCTCCTAATTGACAAATGTGAAGTGTAAGTTTCAGTCTGCCTCTAATTTAATGTCTTTGCATTTTTTTTTTTTTTGCCTCTGTTGGTTCTCTCTCCTTGAAAATCTCTCCTGTGTGTTTCATGACCCTGAAATCTCTTAAAAGTCTTCCTCCTCTTTTAGATTCTCCTTTTCACTGATTTTAATGTCTCTTCTTTCTCCACTACCCTTTATATGTTGGTATCCCCAAAGGTCCCATTCTTGGCTGCCTTTTCTACATTGTAATCTCTTTAGATGATCTCCTTCAGTACCATGAGTTTAACTAGCACAGTTATACTGAGTGCCAGTATTTCCGAAGTTTATGTTTCCAGCTGGGACTTCTCTCTTGGAATTTGGGTTGCACATTTCTTATCACCTATGTGGTACATCTTTCAACAATGTAACTAAAGGCATTGCAAACTCAATATGGCTAAAACTGAAGTTATTTCATTCTTTTCCCCATAAAACACCTGGATCCTCTTCCTGTATTTCCTATCTTAGTTAATGAGATCATCACATGCCTTCCAGAAATCTAGAAGTTATTCCCAATCTTTTTTTCTGCATGTGTAATCAATCACTAGGCCCTGTCAATTCTAATAAACACCTCTCAATTATATTTTATCCTTTCCATTCCACATGCCATTGCTCACATAGCCTCCGCCAACTCCATCCTCTCTACTGCCCTCAAAATTGTCTTTCTAAATTACAGATCTGAATCTTGGCAAATACCTGCTTAAAAACCTTTATTGCAGAGAAGATGAGGTCCAAACTCCTTAGCAGGGCAACAAGGTCACTCTCACAAGAAAACCATCTCATCTATGTTACCATGCACTTTGTACATACCTCTATTATGGCCCTTGGCATATTGTATGTGATTATTATTATTTTATTATTATTTTGCGGTACGCGGGCCTCTCACTGTTGTGGCCTCTCCCGTTGCGGAGAACAGGCTCCGGACGCGCAGGCTCAGCGGCCATGGCTCACGGGCCCAGCCGCTCCGCGGCATGTGGGATCTTCCCGGACCGGGGCACGAACCCGTGTCCCCTGCATCGGCAGGCAGACTCTCAACCACTGCGCCACCAGGGAAGCCCTGTATGTGATTATTATGTGGACTACATATGTGATTATCGAGTGGATGGCAAACTACTTGACAGCAAGTGTCGTGTCTTTTTCCCTTTTGTGTTTCTAGTGCTAAGCACATGGAATAGAATGATATTTAAATGAAGTGGAGGAATGGACAAACTGGATAAGAAATGTTGACAGATTCTCTCCACAAAATGACAAAGACCAAAGGATCAAAGTTTAAGAAATAGATGGAGTGATGTGAAAATTGCAAAAATAAGAGGTCACCAGGTTATAGAAGTCCATTAACTGGGACACTGGAAAACTTGTCATTCCAGAATCTTCCCTATGCTTTCCTGTGCGCTGCCTCTCTAGTAGTTTTAAAATATGTCTGCAAATTCTTGACACTCCTCCCTTCAAAAGGTAGAGCCTAGTTCTTCCTCTCTTGAATGTGAGTCAGACTTAATGACTTGCCTCTAACAATAGAATGTGGCAGAAGAGATGCTGTATGACTTTCAAGGGTAGGTCATCAAGAAATAGCTTCTGCCTAGATCTCTCTCTTTCTCTTTTGGATCACTCACTCTGTGGAAAGCTTGTCACCGTATTGCTGAAGACACTCAAGCAGCCTGTGGAGAGGCCCTTGTGGGGAGAAACTGAGGCCTCCACCAACAACTAGCTCCAACTTTCCAGCCATGTGTTTCTCACCTTGAAAGAGAATCTTCTTACCAGTCAAGTCTTCAAATGACTGCAGCCCCAGCCAACATCTTAATGGCAACCTCAGGAGAGGTCTCGAGTTGAAAGCACCCAGTGAGCTGCTCCTGAATGCCAAGCCCACAGAAACCATAAGGATAGTAAATGTTTATTTTTGTTTTAAGCTACTACGTTTGTTATGTGGCAGTAGATGCCCAATACACTCTCCACGAAGAATGGCTGTCCTCTCAATCTTTTAGAATCCTACATATTCTTGATTGAAATATTTCAGTTGTTCTGGGTGGTTCTCAGTTTCCTCCAATTAGAATTCATGTTTCTCTCATAGCTTTAACTCTTTTTATTGCGTAGTATCATTCTTTTATTAGCCCAAATGTATTCATTACCCACTCTGGACTATAGTCTATGGTAGTCACTAGGGACCAAAAGATGAGAGATTCAGAGCTTTTGAAAATTTTTTTTTTTTAACCTCCTTCAATATATCCAAGTTTCTTTGAGAAAACACATTTCTTCTGATTGTTCTTCAATCTTTAGGTCATCATCGAGCTTAAGAGTATGAGCTCTGGGGGGATGGTGTCTGGGTGAGGATCCAGGCTTTGTCTAGGCTGACTGTCTGCCTGACTTTGGACAAGTTACCTCTAGAGGTTTCAGTCTCTTTGTCTGTAAGGTGGGCATAACAATAATCCCTGCCTCATATTGTTACTATGAGGATTAAATGAGGTCATGCATGTGAAGTACTTAGTATGGCACCTGGCACCAAGTAAGTGCTCAATAAACACTTGTTAGTTTGTTGTTGTTGCTGATTGTCCCACTCAGAATCTAGCATAATGACTTAATACAGTAGGTATCCAGGAAATGTTTGTTGAATTGAACTACAAAACGGATAGTTTAGTGCTGCAGATGTTGAGGGAAGAGGCAGTCGGATAAGAGTGTCAGATGTGGATGTCAGTCATTGTGCATTGAGCATTGAGTACAATCGATTCAATTATTTATTAATTGGTTAGTTAATTTGTCAGACATTCGTTTATTTCCTATCAGATGCTATTAACTAGAGACATAAGACGTTGAGTGAAAGGCATTTAGATGGGCGAGTGCTTGGACACTGGAGAAAATATTTGTAAGCTCAGGGGCTTCCACAGGAAAGCAATAGATTCAACAGTTATTAAGCAGCTCTCATATGCCAGACACTGTTACAGGAGCTAAGAATAAAGTGAATGATTTATTTTCATTCATTTGATAAATATTTATTGAACACCTGCTATGATCCAGTTATTCTTCCAGGTTTCAGACAATGATTTCAGCCCCCATGGACCTTTCATTCTCACAGGGGTGGGGGAGATAAACAAACGATATTTATCATGGTTAATTACATAATATGTTAGGAGATGAAAGAAGCAGTTTAACAAAAACAGAAAAGGAAATCAAGGTAAGGGATCAGGAATGCCAGAGATAGTGTATGTAGGGGACTTTGCAGTTTAATGTATTTCTCACTGAGGAAGTGAGGGGCAGGGGAGAGACTGGAAGGAGGTGAGGGAGTTCATTTTAGTGATGAGCAAAGGGCCTCTTTTACCATCTAGTGTAAGTGACAGGCAATAAGTAAATAAATCATTTAATTTCAAATAGTGATAAATGCCTTGTAGAAAATAGGATAGCATGAGAAACTCAAGGTCCTGGCCCTGGATATCTGGGCTCTTCCATGAGGCCGCTGACAGTCACGGCCATCTGGCTGATCAGTGTCTCTATTGCCAACACACACCTGCTAGGAGGTGGTCACAACTTACGTGTCTACTGTGTGTCATAGGAGGTATCATATTCCAGCCAATTAGTCAACAGAAGAGGAAACATTTATAATCTATTAGTCATACTTCGGGTGGCGTAAATGGGTGATGATGGATTGACTCACATGCAGACTCTAGCCTCTCTGCACGGGACAGGAGAAACTATGTGACGCTTGCCACTGCCCAGAGAGTGGGATGTTGTCATGGAGTGGGAAAAATCCTATTAGCACATTTGCTTATCATGCAAACACAATTTTTCATGGCTCTAAATTTATCTTTCAAGGAGGACTATTAAAAGGAGCTGGTTCTTTCAGTCTTTTAACGTAAATTTTAACACCATTGCTAATAGATGAGATATGTTTACTTCTCATATTCAGGAAGGAGTAATCTGGGTTGTAAAATGTTTGTCTCTTTCAGTTCATTTGAAGACAGGAGGAGTGAGAGTTTGTACCCCCTTAAAAGGATGTAGAGAGTCGGGGTATGCAGAGCAGAGCCACAAAAGTGATTAAAGGGCCCAGGGAGGAAGGGAAATCAAAATTATTAGGCCTGCAGAAAGACGTGTGTGTGGCCAGGGTGAGGGGAGGGAGGGGGAAGAGAGCTGACTTAATAAGTGTTCTCCCTCACTAGGGGTAGAACAAGAGGAAACAGGCTTAAATGAAAACAGGATGATTTAAGATAAGAAAGTTAAGTTTCTTCCCTGGGCTCTACAGACTGGAGTCTCTTCTGTAAGATCTCCAGGGAAGATACATATCAGTCTGGTCTGGTTTGTCTTAACTTTGGTAACCATTTTACTCCAGGTGTAAGGCTCTGTCCATTCTATTCAGTGCTTCCAGCTGGTAAACAGAATACAGACCAAGTCTGAAAGCTGCTCTAGGCTGAAGAAATCTGATCTTAGTGTCGGGTATAGAACGTCCAATTAAAATGTTCATTTGTCCTCTATGCCACATACTTTGGGCCCTGGGCTAATTTAAGTGGAATATTTTCAGTGAAGTCCTGCCTAGAGACAGGAGAATGAGCTAGGGGACAACTTCCGCTTTCTGTACATTCTATGGGAAAAACTGTGGAAGCTCAGATTAAACTAGTATTTTTTTAATTAAATAATGTTTCTTGACACTTTTGCATATCAGTATTCTCCACTTAGAAAGAGCCAGTATGTATGAAATAAGCCCATTTATATGAAATGTTAAATCATATATATACATACACACCTATGTAGTGAGTCACAGAAAGATACGTGAAAGGTAGCCAAGAAGATGTTAATGGTGCTTACATCAAGAAGGTGGAATTCATGTGAACTTTACATGTTTTATGGTACTGTGTAGTGTTTTATTTTTCACAATGAGAATGTATCATCTATATAGTCAGAAGAAAAACAAGGAAGTTATAATAAAGCTATTGAGGAAAAATACTACCAGCCGCATTCTGAGGTTATTATGATGTCGCAAAGAGGAAAAATAATTTGCTCAGGATTCAAATCCAAACCTCACCTTGAAGGCATGTGACTGGTTTATTAGGTAATCTGGGGGATACAGTAGAGCCACCAGGGAAGTAACAATCTGATTGGAGAAAAAAGTCACATAGGCCAGAGATGGGAAATAATAGATAAAGCCATTGGCAGAGACAGGGAATGCCTTAGGCGTTCTGTGAGGAGGTCAAGCAGGGCTTCCTGGATGATAGAGGGGGATAGCAAAGCTTGGATAGCTTGGGGAGAAGGGGAAGAAGGTTCCTGGTGGGAAGGCACAGCAGAAACAAAGCCCCAGCGGCAGGCGTGTACAAGGCAAGTGTGGCAGAATAATTTGCTAAGATAGTAATTGTGTCTTGTGATCTGTTTTCTGCAGAGGTTTAGCTGCAGGGCTGAAAGCAGAAGTTGCTTGCAGACAACAGACTTTGCTAGCTTTTGTTTTCAGAAGCCTCAGCTTTTTGGGGGAGTTGTAGGAAGGAGAGAGGGAGTGACGAGGATCTTTGTGGGGATGTGGAATAGTGAGAACAGAAGAGAAACCATTTTCCCTAAGACTACACGTGGGCTGCAGGTTAGGTTTGCAGGGGCAGCTGCACCTGCTCCTACACCTTCACAGAGGCCCAGGCAGGTTGACCATGGTAAGGAAGAACTCCATGGTACTTCCAGTGCCCAGTCTTGGCAAATACCCGATGCTAAATGTGAGATTCTCAGCATACATGCAAAAAAAAAAAAAGAAGAATTTTAGAGTGCTAAGAAAACACTTAAATATACATACATAGCCACTTGTGCGAATATGTCATCTTGACAGAGTCAATTACCTTCTAAGACCTCAGTTTCTCCAGTTACCAAAAAAATGGATATATCAGTCCCTCCCAGTTCTAAACTTCACTGAATCTATGAAATTGGAGCATCTGTCTCTGGAATCCCTTCATTTCCGCCGGAAACGCAGGGAGGATGGAGTGCAAACTTCATTTTCAAAGAGCAACCACCAGAATCTGCACGTATGCAGAATGCTTTTCAGCGGGAAGGAGGTGTACACTGCGTGGTAATCGAAACTGCCTTGTGCATCTTCCAAGCCAGCAGGATCCGATACCTGATCAGATGTGCATTGTTTTCTCCTTCCTGTAAAATCAGCTAAACCAGGAAGAGTCAAGTGCAAATTTCCATCATGACTGGAGGAACCTTCCCTCTACTCATCCACCCAACTCTCTCTCTTCACCTGTGCCCTTTATTTGTATAGATTCTTGCTTTCAACCAAAGGGGCTCAGCTCCAGGGAGAGACAAAGCATGCACAAAGAGAAAAGAAAATCGCTTCCTAGACCTGAGTATTTAGGGATGAACTAAACCTTCCGAGAGGGGGAAGAAATAGGATTCTGTTGCGAAGGGAAAATAAATGTCCTCCAAATCAACGTGAAAGTGGAGACCCAGGGAAGTGAGGGGCGCATCTGTCATCAACGCACCTTCAGAAGGATGGAGGCAGAGGCAATAAATGATGTATCAGACATGGCGCTCGGCTTAGAAATTGCAATTCTAAATGTCATATGTGGTGCGCCTCTCTCGCTCCCCCCATAATTCAAGACAGTTCACAAGAGATAACTTCTTTTCTCTGCCATAATAATATTCTCTCGGTTGTATCCCAAATAAGCAACATTGGTTACTGCTTTAAGCAGTACCTCCTCCATCCTCCCACATCACTTAAATCAACAACCCCTGTCTCTGTGTGATCTGAATCTCGAGCCCCCAGCCTCATGTTTAGCTACAGATATGCTCCCCATTCTGAGTCCCTGTTCCTTATCAGCAGTGTCACTAAAGAGGAGGTCAGCATTGCCCCACTTGTACTGTAGTTTTTCACCATTCTAGATAAAATGGGAATATTTTATATCTTCCTTTTTTTTCTTCTTAATCTTTATCGTGATCTACATTTTTCCCCCAAGCCGGTGTTTTTTTTCTGAGTGTGGACTTTTTTTCTTTTTATTAATCTTCGCAGACTCCAATCCAGCCATCTCCTTACTGAAATGAGAAACCTGGTATTCACATCACTCAACACGGCTGGTTTGGGAGCTTGGCGAAGATTAAAAACACAGGGAGACTTGCAAGCAACCTAGAGGGAATAGAGAGGTTGCTGTTAATGTGTTTCTTCATTGAACAGGGCTTGGGCTTGTGCGGGTATTTGGAAAGAAAGAGAAAGTGACTGTTCAAAGACACTGGGGAAAGTGCTATCTGGGACATTTTATCCTGAGATTTATAGTAAATTAAGAATGGCCCGGAGTAAAATGTGACATCACTGTAGCTGATCCCACTAACATCGCATTAATGCCGGCTGCTTGACTAATAGTAGCAAGGAGAAGAAATTGTCCCTGGAGAGTGGGGCTGGTCTCAGGGAAGAATAAAATGTTCTGGGCAGAAAAGTAGAAATGACTGCACTTTATGAGATCCAGAGCTGCTTGTTGTTGGCAGAATATTCAGTCCTTTGCATTCCTTTGGGCCTTCAGAATTCCTCTTCTTTTCCCTGCACACGTTAGCTACAGTTAGATGTCCCCAGAAGTAGGTAATGAGGTCACCCTCTGAAGGTGAAGTATCCACAGATCAGCAAAGAATCAGTGACTTGAGCCATCTTCAGACATGGTCAGCCCGTGAGATGTTCTATACTTGTGTGTGTGGAAGTGGACACAGGACAGTTGTACATTCAGACAGTGTGCTTAGGATTTGTCTTTAGGACCAGAATCACAGAAATTGAAGAAAGGGTTGGTTTAATAGAATTAAAGTGGTAGCTACTATAACAATAATCATACAAGTACTGTGCTGAGTATTTATGTACATTCTTGCTAAACCTCCCCACAGTCTATGAAATGGGCTATCGGCACTACTTTATGGATCAGCAAACTGAGGTTCAGAGAGCTTGAGTGATGTTACCAAAGTCACACAGCTCGTCAGTGGTGGAGCAGGTTTATTTTACTTTAAAACCTTTGCTTTATCAAAGGAAGTGTTCTCTGTGGATCTGGGGCAAAGGGGAGTAAGACTTCAGCTCTGTACATTCGAAGAAGACATCATATGTGGTAGCATCGTATCGTAATGACCAAGAGCATACAGATCTGGACAGGAATCCAGCTGCCCTGCTTGGACTCATGTGGCAACCTCTCTGAGCCTCTGTTTCCAGAAAAACAGAAGTATCTAAATGTCATGTAGTTGACGTGAATGTCAAGTATTCAGATCACTTAGGAGGTGGAGTCTGCTGTGGGAGAGAGTCTGTTTAGCTTTGACATACCTGGATAAATGCCCCACTGGACCTTCCAATTTCTATGATCTCATGCTCACCAAGTCATCTTCCAATTGCTAATTTGGTTTCCTGTGTCCTTGATATGGCGTGGTTACTAGAAATGGAAATCTGAATCTATAAGTGAATGTGTTTGTGTCTGGTTTCTGTATCAGTGTCTCCTGAGTTCAGGAAGTTTGTCCAGCCTGACACAATTCCTTTAAAGACACCGTAGCCCCACGCATACTCAGCATGCTCTTGACCAGATTATGGAACGTATAGGGAAGACCCTTCATCTGATCAGCTGTCTGGCCTGCTCCTTTCCCCTCACACTAGCCTGGCTTTGCTACACCGTCTTCCTCTGAACAATTGAAATCACAATATTAGCAGCACAGTAACTACAATGATGACTGCTGTCATTACCTGAGGGCTTTACATGCGTCATGTGCTGCGCTTGGCCACATCATGGACTCTATTTCCTTTCATCTTTACGAGTCCCCTCAGAGATACCTTCTGTTTTACTGGAAACAGGCTCAGAGAGGTTGCCACACGAGTCTAAGCAGGGCAGCTGGATTCCTGTCCAGACCTGTATGCTCTCGGCCATTGTGATGTGATGCTAGTTTTAACTTAACTTCACCTCTCCAATCTGGGCCAGTCTTTTGCCTTTGGTATAAAACTGTGTCTCCGAGAATAGACAACTTGGTATCAGGCTGCCACAAGGAAGCACTCCGTCCAACTTGTCTGGTTCTCTGAGACTTTCCTATAGGGAAGTGTCTCCAGGAGTCTGTTGGGCTCTGGGTGTATGGACATGTTTGTGTTCCCGGGCTTGAGAAGTAGAAGACCAGAACCCAGGCTTTGGTGTTCCCACCCAAGGGGATTTGGTGTGAGAGATGTGAAGGGTGGGGGCAGGAGGGCATGGAAGGGAAGACCCTCTCGAAATGGCCAGCTCAAATGCCTTTCTGATTTCTCTGTCACTTCACTATCTTCTCTTTCATATTTCCGTAGATTCAAAGCCTCAGGCACCAGTTGCCGCTGTGTCATTGAAGGAGGCCTTCATAGGCGTCCCTTGAGGAGTCATGAATGATGAGTTATGAGTTCTCCAATACCAAATTTATGATGATGATGATGATCATTAATGGCAACTCCTTAGACTTAGAAAGCATCTTTCTGCTGACAGTCTTTCTCCTAAAGATTGTCTCATTTATCCTCACAGATCCCGAGTGATGAAGAGGAGGCCATATTATCATTTTTACGTTATGGATGGCTATGACCAAGAAGTTTTTATTGCAGTACCTATTTTCATGTGGGACTGTGTTAGGTACTACATAAAGAGATTGCACTAATTCATCAAGTGACTTTTATGTGCCCAAATAACTTTGTGATGTTAATACCATATTATCCCATTCTACAGATGAAGGTATGAAGTCTCAGAGAGGTTAAGTGACTTACTTATCAGCAAATATGGTTAAATGAATAAAATGCAGTCCCTGTTCTCACCAAGGAGACAGTACTATAAATAATACATAGTCTTTGTTGAGCATTTACTATGTGCCAGGTGCTGTGCTGAGAAAAACACAGGAGTTATCTTTGTTAATCTTTTTAACAACCCTACAAGTTTGTAACATCCAGTGATCTATGATTATCTCCATTTAGCAAGTGAGGCATAGAGAGGCCGAGTACCTTGCCCAAAGCCACACAGCTGGTAAGTGGTTGACCTTGCGAGGAAAGAGCAGAGTGGAGCCAGGTTGTCTGCGTTGGATTCTAGCTCCAATATTTTCTTTGTGATCCTGGGCAACTTGCTCAACTCTTCTATGCCTCAGTTTCCTCACTTGTAAAATGGGAATAATACAAGTATCTACTTCATAGAGTTTTTATGAGGATCCTGTGCATTTTTATATGTGTATCTATATAAAACGTTTATTTTTTGTATATGTATAATATTATATATATCTTAGAATTCTGCCTTGCATATGTCAGCTACGAGTGGCTGGGATTCAAATACAGGCACTCTGACCATAGAACTATTATGCTACTCTAATCCAAAAATAATTCTTCCAGGGGCAAAGGCAGTAACCTTTGAGCTGAGTTTCCAAAGGACACAAAGTCAAAGGCTTGGCGCTTGGCAGTCTAGTTCTAGTTCAGTCGATGGAGAGCCTCGTGTAATGCTTCAGATGTCAAGAGGTAGACTAGTGTTCTTTAACCCTTTGTAATTCCTCCAGGAATTGGGGCTTTGGGGCCTAAGCGTGTTTGTATTTCCTCTGTCCGGAGGTCATTTAATTTATTTCCTTAGAAAGATACATGAAAATTCTGCCAGTCATCTACCCTCTAGTTATTGAAAGATTTTTTTTCCTTGAGATTCCAAAATTGTACTTGACCATGTGTTGACAAACCAACTTTTCCTTGAAGGTTCAGCATTATGAACATGGGCCAGTCTCTTCATTACAAACAAAAAAGTCCCAGCAAATGATGCATTACCTTCAGAGAATATAGCAGAGCTATTTACATATGGAAAGCTTAAACTTTGCCTCCAACTGAAGTTTTGGAACTAAAGGAACTAAATCCTTAAGAATTCCTTTTAAAAGATATTTATCAAATATTTTATCTTTCTTCTGAATCCTTGAAACCTCTTTGAATAAAAAACTCCTGTTGTTTTCCAAAACAATTCAACAGAAGTTTACTAGTGTCAAGTGTATAGTGAACTCTACCTACTTGAAGCGGAAATACAATCTATGTTGATTATTTAAGGTAGGCAAATTTAGAAGCACTTATCAAATTAGTACCAATACCAAAAATAAGAAATAAGGATGATGTCCAATCAATATTTCTTTTTCTTTTGGGGCTTCTTTTTTTTCGAACAGAAAGTCACAAAAATTATAATCATCCTCATCAGTTCACTCAGTCCCATGTAATTAATTTTTTTTCATCTTGATCTTTTGTTAGCACCTTTACGAATGCATCAGTTTTCCGTTAGAGTTCTGAAAATGCTTATACATTCAGTTCAGCAGTATAGTCAGTTACCAGAAACCTGTACTTGTCAGAGTCTTCTCCATGAATTCCCTGAAGATGAAACCCTTTTATAGGAACATTATTGCAAAAGCATCAGAGTACACCCAGAACTGTCTGTGAATGACAAAAGACTTAAAAATGACCATGGTTAAAGATTTGATGAAAGTTCATAATAATGCAATTGACAAGGACATTTAGTTATTTCTGAGATATACATTTTAAAATAATAACTAGAATTATGACTTATAACATTATACCAGAACATATAAGATTTTTAGAAATTTCATGTAATGTCTGAAACATTTATATTAACATATTTCCTTAAAAATAACCCAAAGAAAGTTTAATATTAGTTGTTTTTTTTTGTTTGTTTGTTTATTCTGCAGGTTCTTATTAGTCATCAGTTTTATACACATCAGTGTATACATTGTCAGTCCCAGTTGCCCAATTCAGCACACCACCATCCCCACCCCACCACGGTTTTCCCCGCTTGGTGTCCATACGTTTGTTCTCTACATCTGTGTCTCAACTTCTGCCCTGCAAACCGGTTCATCTGTACCATTTTTCTAGGTTCCACATACATGCGTTAATATACAATATTTGTTTTTCTCATTCTGACTTACTTCACTCTGTATGACAGTCTCTAGATCCATTCATGTCTCAACAAATGACTCAATTTCGTTCCTTTTTATGGCTGAGTAATATTCCATTGTATATATGTACCACAACTTCTTTATCCATTCATTTGTCGATGGGCATTTAGGTTGCTTCCATGACCTGGCTATTGTAAATAGTGCTGCAATGAACATTGGGGTGCATGTGTCTTTTTGAATTATGGTTTTCTCTGGGTATATGCCCAGAAGTGGGATTGCTGGATCATACGGTAATTCTATTTTTAGTTTTTTAAGGAACCTCCATATTGTTCTCCATAGTGGCTGTGTCAATTTACATTCCCACCAAAAGTGCAAGAGGGTCCCCTTTTCTCCACACCTTCTCCAGCATTTGTTGTTTGTAGATTTTCTGATGATGCCCATTCTAACTGGTGTGAGGTGATACCTCGTTGTAGTTTTGATTTGCATTTCTCTAATAATTAGTGATGTTGAGCAGCTTTTCATGTGCTTCTTGGCCATCTGTATGTCTTCTTCGGAGAAATGTCTATTTAGGTCTTTGGCGCATTTTTGTATTGGGTTGTTTGTTTCTTTAATATTGAGCTGCATGAGCTGTTTATATATTTTGGAGATAAATCCTTTGTCCGTTGATTCATTTGTGAATATTTTCTCCCATTCTTAGGGTTGTCTTTTTATCTTGTTTATGGTTTCCTTTGCTGTGGAAAAGCTTTAAAGTTTCATTAGGTTCCATTTGTTTATTTTTGTTTTTATTTCCATTACTCTAGGAGGTGGATCAAAAAAGATCTTGCTGTGATTTACGTCAAAGAGTGTTCTTCCTATGTTTTCCTCTAAGAGTTTTATAGTGTCCGGTCTTACATTTAGGCCTCTAATCCATTTTGAGTTTATTTTTGTGTATGGTGTTAGGGAGTGTTCTAATTTCATTCTTTTACATGTAGCTGTCCAGCTTTCCCAACACCATTTATTGAACAGACTGTCTTTTCTCCATTGTATATCTTTGCCTCCTTTGTCATAGATTAGTTGACCATAGGTACGTGGGTTTATCTCTGGGTTTTCTGTCTTGTTCCATTGATCTGTATTTCTGTTTTTGTGCCAGTACCATATTGTCGTGATTACTGTAGGTTTGTAGTATAGTCTAAAGTCAGGGAGTCTGATTCCTCCAGCTCCGTTTTTTTCCTTCAAGACTGCTTTGGCTGTTTGGGGTCTTTTGTGTCTCCATACAAATTTTAAGACGATTTGTCCTAATTCTGTAAAAAGTGCCATTGGTAAGTTGATAGGGATTGCATTGAATCTGTAGATTGCTTTGGGTAGTATAGTCATTTTCACAATATTGATTCTTCCAATCCAGGAACATGGTGTATCTCTCCATCTGTTGGTATCATCTTTAATTTCTTTCATCAGTGTCTTAGAGTTTTCTGCATACAGGTCTTTTGTCTCCCCAGGTAGGTTTATTCCTAAGTAGTTTATTCTTTTTGTTCCAATGGTAAATGGGAGTGTTTCCATAATTTCTCTTTCAGATTTTTCATCATTAGTGTGTAGGAATGCAAGAGATTTCTGTGCATTAATTTTGTATCCTGCAACTTTACCAAATTCATTGATCAGCTCTGGTAGTTTTCTGGGGGCATCTTTAGGATTCTCTATGTATAGTATCATGTCATCTGCGAACAGTGACAGTTTTACTTCTTCTTTTCCAATTTGTATTCCTTTTATTTCTTTTTCTTCTCTGATTGCCGTGGCTAGGACTTCCAAAACTATGTTGAATAATAGTGGTGAGAGTGGACATCCTTGTCTCATTCCTGATCTTAGAGGAAATACTTTCAGCTTTTCACCATTGAGAATGATGTTTGCTGTGCGTTTGTCATATATGACCTTTATTATGTTGAGGTAGTTTCCCTCTGTGCCCACTTTCTGGAGAGTTTTTATCATAACTGTGTGTTGAATTTTGTCAAAACCTTTTTCTGCATCTATTGAGATGATTATATGGTTTTTCTTCTTCAATTTGTTAATATGGTGTGTCACATTGATTGATTTGCGTATATTGAAGAATCCTTGCATCCCTGGGACAAATCCCACTTGACCATGGTGTATGATCCTTTTAATGTGTTGTTGGATTCTGTTTGCTAGTATTTTGTTGAGGATTTTTGCCTCTATATTAATCAGTGATATTGGTCTGTAATTTTCTATTTTTGTAGTATCTTTGTCTGGTTTTGGTATCAGGGTGATGGTGGCCTCATAGAATGAGTTTGGGAGTATTCCTTCTTCAGCAATTTTTTTGAAGAGTTTGAGAAGGATGGGTATGAGCTCTTCTCTAAATGTTTGATAGAATTCACCTATGAAGCCATCTGGCCCTGGGCTTTTGTTTTTGGAAGATTTTTAGTCACAGTTTCGATTTCATTCCTTGTGATTGGTCTGTTCATATTTTCTGTTTCTTCCAGGTTCAGTCTCGGAAGTTTATACCTTTCTAAGAATTTGTCCATTTCTTCCAGGTTGTCCATTTTATTGGCATAGAGTTACTTGTAGTAGTCTCTTAGGATGCTTTGTATTTCTGTGGTGTCTGTTGTAACTTCTCCTTTTTCATTTCTAATTTTATTGATTTGAGTCCTCTCCCTCTTTTTTCTTGATGAGTCTGGCTAATGGTTTATCAATTTTGTTTATCTTCTCAAAGAACCAGCTTTTAGTTTTATTGATCTTTGCTATTGTTTTCTTTGTTTCTATTTCATTCATTTCTGCTCTGGTCTTTATGATTTCTTTCCTTCTGCTAACTTTGGGCTTTGTTGTTTATCTTTCTCTAGTTCCTTTAGGTGTAAGGTTAGATTGTTTACTTGAGGTTTTTCTTGTTTCTTGAGGTAGGCTTGTATAGCTATAAACTTGCCTCTTAGAACTGCTTTTGCTGCATCCCAGAGGTTTTGAATCGTCGTGTTTTCCTTGTCATTTGTTTCTAGGTATTTTCTGATTTTTCTCCCTTTTTTCTTCAGTGATCTCTTGGTTATTTAGTAACGTATTGTTTAGCCTCCATGTGTTTGTGTTTCTTATGTTTTTTTCCCTGTAATTTATTTTTCATCTCATAGCGTTGTGTTCAGAAAGATGCTGGATATGATTTCAGTTTTCTTAAATTTACTGAGTCTTGATTTGTGACCCAAGATGTGATCTATCCTGGAGAATGTTCCGTGTGCACTTGAGAAGAAATTGTAATCTGCTGTTTGGGGGTGGAATGTCCTATAAATATCAATTAAATCTATCTGTTCTATTGTGTCATTTAAAGCTTCTGTTTCCTTATTAATTTTCATTTTGGATGATCTGTCCATTGGTGTAAGTGAGGTGTTAAAGTCCCCCACTATTATTGTGTTACTGTCGATGTCCTCTTTTATAGCTGTTAGCAGTTGCCTTATGTATTGAGGTGCTCCTATGTTGGGTGCTTATATATTTATAATTGTTATATCTTCTTCTTGGATTGTTCCCTTCATCATTACATAGTGTCCTTCCTGTCTCTTGTAACATTCTTAATTTTAAAATCTATTTTATCTGATACGAGTATAGCTATTCCAGCTTTCTTTTGATTTCCATTTGCATGGGATATCTTTTTCCATACCCTCACTTTCCATCTGTATGTGTCCCTAGGTCTGAAGTGGGTCTCTCGTAGACAGCATATATATATAGGTCTTGTTTTTGTATCCATTCAGCAAGCCTGTGTCTTTTAGTTGGAGCATTTAATCCATTCATGTTTAAGGTAATTATCGATATGTATGTTCCTATGACCATTTTCTTAATTGTTTTGGGTTTGATTTTGTAGGTCCTTTTCTTCTCTTGGGTTTCCCACTTAGAGAAGTTCCTTTAGCATTTGTTGTAGAGCTGATTTTGTGATGCTGAATTCTCTTAGCTTTTGCTTGTCTGTAAAGCTTTTGATTTCTCCATCGAATCTGAATGAGACCCTTGCTAGGAAGGGTAGTCTTGGTTGTAGGTTCTTCCCTTTCATCACTTTAAGTATATCATGCTACTCCCTTCTGGCTTGTAGAGTTTCTGCTGAGAAATCAGCTGTTAACCTTATGGGAGTTCCCTTGTATGTTACATTTTGTTTTTCCCTTTCTGCTTTCAATAGTTTTTCTTTGTCTTTAATTTTTGCCCATTTGATTACTATGTTTCTCAACGTGTTTCTCCTTGGGTTTATCCTGTATGGGACTCGCTGCACTTCCTGCACTTGGGTGGCTGTTTTCTTTCCCATGTTAGGGAAGTTATTGACTATAATCTCTTCAATATTTTCTCTGGTCCTTTCTCTCTCTCTTCTTCTTCTGGGACTTCTACAATGCGAATGTTGTTGTGTTTAATGTTGTCCCAGAGGTCTCTTAGGCTGTCTTCCAGTGTTTTCATTCTTTTTTCTTTATTCTGTTCTGGTGCAGTGAATTCCACCATTCTGTCTTCCGGGTCACTTATTGGTTCTTCCGCCTCATTTATTCTGCTATTGATTCCTTCTAGTAGTTTTCATTTCAGTTATTGTATTGTTCATCTCTTTTTGTTTGTTCTTTAATTCTTCTAGGTCTTTGTTAAACATTTCTTGCATCTTCTCGATCTTTGCTTCCATTCTTTTTCCGAGGTCCTGGATCATCTTCACTATCATTATTCTGAATCGTTTTTCTGGAAGGTTGCCTATCTCCACTTCATTTAGTTGTTTTTCTGGGGTTTTATCTTGTTCCTTCTTCTGGTATATAGCCCTCTGCCTTTTCATCTTGTCTGTCTTTCTGTGAATGTGGTTTTTGTTCCACAGGCTGTAGGGTTGTAGTTCTTCTTGCTTCTGCTATCCGCCCTCTGGTGGATGGGCCTATCTAAGAGGCTTGATGGGAGGGACTGGTGGTGGGTAGAGCTGACTGTTCTTCTGGTAGGCAGAGCTCAGTAAAACTTTAATCCACTTGACTGTTGATTGGTGGGGCTGAATTCCCTCCCAGTTGGTTGTTTGGCCAGAGGCAACCCAACACCGGAGCCTACCTGGGCTCTTTGGTGGGGCTAATGACAGACTCTGGGAGGGCTCAAGCCAAGGCATACTTCCCAGAACTTCTGCTGCCAGTGTCCTTGTCCTCACGGTGAGCCACAACTCTCCCCTCCCCACCCCCCGCCTCGGCAAGAGACCCTCCAACACTAGCAGGTAGGTCTGCTTCAGTCTCCCCTGGGGTCACTGCTCCTTCCCCTGGGTCCCAATGCGCACACTACTTTGTGTGTGCCCTCCAAGAGTGGAGTCTCTGTTTCCCCCAGTCCTGTTGAAATCCTGCAATCAGTTCCCACTAGGCTTCAAAGTCTGATTCTCTAGGAATTCCTCCTCCTGTTGCCGGACCCCCAGGTTGGCAAGCCTGATGTGGGGCTCAGAACCTTCACTCCAGTGGGTGGACTTCTGTGGTATAAGTGTTCTTCAGTCTGTGAGTCACCCACCCACGAGTTATGGGATTTGATTTTACTGTGATTGCACCCCTCCTACTGTCTCATTGTGACTTCTCCTTTGTGTTTGGTTGTGGGGTATCTTTTTTGGTGAGTTCCAGTGTCTTCCTGTCGATGATTATCCAGCATCTTGTTGTGATTCTGTTGTTCTTGCTAGAGGGAATGAGAGCACGTCCTACTCCGCCATCTTGGTTCCTCCCAATCAGTGTTTCTGTTGGAAAAAACCTTACATGGTACAGCTGGGCTGTTTAAGTCCCATTTAGGCAAAAGATACAATAAAATGTATTTCCATTGAAGAATAGATATTTCTTAATAATGATAGTTACCATTTGTTAAGCATATCCCTCAAGTCAAACATAGTTATCCCCACTTTACAGATGGCGGAATTTGAAGTCTTGAGGGGTTCAGTATAATTTTCCTAAAGTTGTAGGGCTAGGATTTGAACCTCGATCTATTTGAACCCCAATTCTACTTATCCATGTTACACTAGGTGGTAGAGACTGAATTTGAACCCAGCTTCCCTGATTTGACAGCCTACATCATTGTACAGGACCTCATTGCTTTTCCGAAAGTGTATCTCTTCTGGCTCTCTGATTCTTTGGAGACAGTCAATTGCTATATTTCTTTTATATGGAAGGCAAGCATCTGAGAGATGTAATTTGAAGTCAAGACTTCCATGCTTGATTTAGATCAAGTTTCTCTAATCCACACCATTATTGCATAGATCTCTGTAAACTAAACAAAAATAATTCTAAGTTTCTACTCTAGATCCACTAGCTTAAGCAATAGGTGATTCATTCATATTCCAGTATAGCTGAAGAAGAGGGACATTCCATTGGCTTTTTAAGTATTTGGTAATAAAACTTTTGTACGCAACCCCCGACTGCTATAGAAATAAAAATCCTCGTTTGATATATTTCTGTATTTTGAAAGGTACAAGAAAGGCAGCACGATATGTTCAAAAGAGTGCTGGAGCTCTACCCTCTGCCCCTGCATGGCTCAAGGGGATTTTGACAATGGCCTGCTGTTGACCGAGTAGGAGTCCAAAAAACAAGGGTTTCACTGGCCCTTGGTCTGCCACCCACTCTATAAGTCTCTCAGTTTCTCAGAACCTCATCCCTTCTCTGGTAAAATGACTGGTTCTCTCTTCCCTGTCTGCCTCTCAGAAAGATAATGAGGACCAAATGAGAGAGCGCACACACTTGTTTAGAAAACTACAAACAGCAACATAAACTTAAAATGTAATTATGCTTATGCCAGGTGGGGGATGCACCTAACCCGAGAAGGTGTGCCAGCCCTTCCCTCTCGCACCTTCCTCCCTCACACTTTGTACAGCCGTCTCGCTTTGTCTCCCTCCCTTTTATCCTCTGCCTCCTTTTCTCCCTCCTGCTGGAGTTTATGACTTAGGCTAATGAGACAAATATGGCTCCTCACATCAAGGGTGGGGAATTAAGGTCTGGTTATTGCCCAATTTAATTTTCATGATCTCTTGAACAAGTGAAGGAATGCTTGGGAAACAGGCGGCTCTTGGCCTGATGCCGGCCCAGCCCTAGCCGGGGCAGCCGTTACCCACACGAGCTCATCACACTCCCGGTAGACGTTTCAATTACCAGTCATTACGCTTCCTTCCAGGCCTTCCTCGGCAGTGTGGCACCAGCCCTGGGGCTTGGTCCCAGTTCTGTCACTTAGCATGCAACCTGGAGTGCGTCATTTAACTTCTATAAGCCTTAATTTCCTTACGTATAAAATGGGGATATTAATGATACCTGCCCTACCTTTCACACAGGACTATTTTAAGAATGGTGTTAAAGCAGAGAAGTGAAGGTGGTTCAAACTGACAAGTTCTATATGTATTTATATCTTTTATGTAGCAAGCCTGGCTATTCACATTTTTTATGAATTAACCCCAGTAAATATATTCATGGATATTTTTGGATAGCATATTTGTTTTTTCAAGGTCGCCTGTGATTCTCTGAGATATGGAAAAGGCACTCTTACAAGACTCTTAATAGGAGTTTAATAGACATACAATATTATATATCCCATATAGGGTGTGTTAGGTCTGCAGACTTGTTAGAATTCTATACAAACTCACTATTTCCCTACTCTGCAACCAGGGTCTCTGTCCGTTTTTCTGATAACTGTGAGAGACTTGGGGATATACCCTTATTCCTATCTTTGGCCTCCCAACTTCATCGGGATTTCCCTGTGCTAACATCAAAGATCACTGATCACAGACCACCAAAACAAATATGATAATAAGGAAAAGTTTGAAATATTGCTAGAATTTCCAAAACGTGTCACAGAGAGACATGAAGTGAGCAAATGCTATTGGAAAAATGGCACAGATAGACTTGCTTTGACTCAGGGTTGCCACAAACCTTCAATTTGTAAAAAATTCAGTATTTGTGAAGTGCAATTAAATGAGGCATGCCAGTATTCACTGAGTGTTGCAAGTGGCTAGATTGCCTTTCCAGCACCCATCTCATCTCTTGTCTGTATGGACACAGGCTCTGTCTCCCAAGTTGCTTGGCCAATGTACCCTTCACTTCTTGAATTCATAAGCTAATTCCTTTGCAACTAGTTTTTCTCTGCCAAGGGAAGGTAGCTGAATTAATTTCACTGATCATTGCCGTTTTGTTTCTCCTCTTTTCTGTCTTGTACCGTCTAAGGCTGACGAGTCACTTACTGTCCTAATTGGATCCTCCAAGGGCCTCTTTGCTAACACAATTCTCAGTACTACCCCTCGATATTTCAGGAAAAAAAATGTTTTTTTTAAAGAGCAATTTTAGCTTCACAGCAAAATTGAGAGGAAAGAGAGTTCCTACATACCTCCTGCCCCTGCACACGTGTAGCCTCCTCCACTAGAGTGGTACATTTGTTATAATTGATGAACCTACCTTGACACATTGTAATCATCCAAAATCTGTAGTTTACTTCAAATTGAACTACTGGTGTTATATATTCTATGGGTTTGGACAAATGTATAATGACATGTACATATAGTATCATACAGAGTATTTTCACTGCCCTAAAAATCCTTTGTGTTCTACTTATTCATTCCTCCCTCCACTCCCAACCCCTGGACCCACTGATATTTTTACTGTCCCCATAGTTTTGCCTTTTGCAAAATATCAGATACTAGGTGTCATACAGTATATAGCCTTTTCAGGCTTCTTTCACTAAGTAATGTGCATTTAAGGTTCCTTTGCATCTATTCATGGCTGGACAGCTCAATTCTTTTTAGTCCTAAATAGTATTCCGTTGTATTTGTCCATTCAGCTACTGAAGGACATCTTGGTTGCTTCCAAGTTTTGGCAATAAACTTGCTATAAACATCCATGTTCAGGTTTCTGTGTAGACCTGGCTTTCAGCTCCTTTGGGTAAATAGCAAGGAGCATAATTGCTAAATCATATGGTAAGAGCATATTTAATTTTGTAAGAAACCATCAAACTGTATTCCAAATTGGCTGTACCATTTTGCATTTCTGCCAGCTATGAGTGAGAGTTCCTGTTGCTCCACATCTTATACAGCATTCTGTTGTCAATGTTACAGATTTTGACCATTCTAATAGGTGTATAGTGATATCTCATTGCTTTAATTTGCATTTCCTTGATGACATGCTGTTGAGAATCTTTTCATTTCTTAATTTGGCATCTGTATGTCTTCTTTGGTGAGGTATCTGTTAAGGTCTTTGACCCGTTTTTTAACTGGATTGTTTGTTTTCTTATTGTTGAACTTTAAGAGTTTTTTGTATATTTTGGGTAACAGTCCTTATCACATATATCTTTTGCAAACATTTTCTCCTAGTCTGTGAGTTGTCCTTTCATTATCTTGACATTAGTTTTTTGCACCACAGAAGTTTTTCATTTTAATGAAGCCCAGCTTATCAATTATTTCAATCATTGTGCATTTGGTGTTGTATCTAAAAAGTCAACACCATACCCAAGGTAATCTAGGTTTTCTTCTATGTTATCTTCTAGGAGTTTTATAGTTTTGCATCTTACATTTAAATCTGTAATCCATTTTGAGTTAAGTTTTTTGAAGGATATAAGGTCTGTGTCTAGATTCTTTTTTATTTTTGCATGTGGATATCTAGTTGTTTCAGCATCATTTGTTAAAAAGACAGCCTTTGTTCCTTTGTCAAAGATCAGTTGACTGTATTTGTCTATTTCTGGATGCTGTATTCTGTTCCATTGCTCTATTTGCCTGTTCTTCCACCAATACCATGTTGTTCTGATAACTCTAAATTTATAGTAAGTTGTGATATCGAGTGGTGTCAGTATTTCAACTATGGTCTTCTCCTTCAATATTGTGTTGGCTATTCTGTGTCTTTAGCCTTTCCCTAGAAACTTCAGGATCAGTTTGTCAATGTCCACAAAATAACTAGCTGAGATTTTGATTGAAATTGCTTTGAATCTATAGTTCAAGTTGGGAAGAACTGATATCTTGACATTATAACTCTTCCTACCTGTGAATATGGAATATCTCTCCACTTATTTAATTCTTCTTTGATTTCTTTTTTTTAATTAATTTATTTTATTTTATTATTTATTTTTGGTCACATTGGGTCTTCGTTGCTGTGCAGGGACTTTCTCTAGTTGCGGTGAGCGGGGGCTACTCTTCATTGTGGTGTGCAGGCTTCTCATTGCAGTGGCTTCTCTTGTTGTGGAGCACGGGCTCTAGGCACTCAGGCTCAGTAGTTGTGGCACACGGGCTTAGTTGCTCCACGGCATGTGGGATCTTCCTGGACCAGGGCTTGAACCCATGTCCCCTGCATTGGCAGGTGGATTCTTAACCACTGTGTGACCAGGGAAGCCCCTTTTTTGATTTCTTTCATCAGAGTTTTATAGTTTTCCTTATGTGGATCTTGTATGTATTTTGTTAGATTTATATATTAGTATTTAATTTTTTAGGGGGTGCTAATGTAAATGATATTATATTTTTAATTTTAAGTTCCATTTGTTCATTGCTGGTATATAAGAAAGCAAATGACTTTTGTGTATTAACCTTGTATGCTGCACTAAAGTTCCAGGAGATTTTTTTTGTATTATTTTTTTTGGATTTTCTACAGAGATGATCATGTCATCTGTGAATGTCATAAGTTTTATGTTTTCCTTCCTGATCTGTGTACCTTTTATTTCTTTTTCTTGTCATATTCTTTTTTCTTGTCTCATCTTCCAGGACGATATTGAAAAGGAGTGGTGATAGGGGAGTTCATTGCCTCATACCTGATCTTAGCGGGAAAGCTTAGAGTTTCTTACCATTAAGTGGGATGTTAGCTGTAGGTTTTTTGTAGATTTTTTTTTAGTCAAGTTGAGGAAGTTCTTTATTACTAGTTTATTGAAAATTTTCTTAAAAATCATGAATGGGGGCTTCCCTGGTGGTGCAGTGGTTGAGAATCCGCCTGCTGATGCAGGGGACACGGGTTCGTGCCCGGGTCCGGGAAAATCCCGCATGCCGCGGAGCGGCTGGGCCCGTGAGCCATGGCCGCTGAGCCTGCGCGTCTGGAGCCTGTGCTCCGCAATGGGAGAGGCCGCAACAGTGAGAGGCCCGTGTACCAAAAAATCATGAATGGGTGTTAGATTTTGTCAAATACTTTTTCTACATTTATTGATATGATCATGTGCTTTTTCTCTTTTAGCTTTGATGTGATGGCTACCCCTTTACATTCTTATTAATAAAATACAATTTATTAGAAATACTTTATTTAAAAGTTTATTTAAATTATATTGTTGATAAGTTCTCCTCTCTCTGTCCTCTAAATGTTTTCATGTCCAGAACCCTGTCCTCAGCCCTCTTTTTTAATGTATTCACTTCCTAGATGATCTCAAATAGTTCCAAGGCTTACTTATCATCCATAACTGAGAGAAGGGGGTAGTAGGAACATGGTGACCTGAAAATAACTCCAGTTCCTTCTCCTCCAGTTCCAAGGAAACTTACTTCTGCGTCAACTAGGTATCAAGATCTCTCAGTGACTGGGTGTGGATAAGGCCTCGGGCTTTGCTGAGGTCCCTGAGAGAGAACTGGATGAGACTTTTTCTAATTGCTGGGCAATCACTTGGAGAGAGCATCGGAGACCAAGGATCAGGAAAGAATAGTGTTGGTTCTGGGGAGAGACTGGTTTTCAGAGATCTTTGGATATTAGAAGAAATCCCGTGCCAACTCTTGGGAGTATGCTCATTTTCCATCATACAAAAAAGCAGGAGGGAGTTGAAAGAGTATGCCAAGTCTTTTCTTCTCTTCAGGGTGGAAGAGTTCAGGTAGAACTGAAAGTAGGCAGTCTTCCCTCTGTAGCCTCAGTGGGGGCTGGTATCGCACTCTTAAACCACAGACCCACAGGGGTTTTACCTTCTTTCAGATTCCCATAATTAAGGGTATAATGGCATTTAGGCTTGATAGACCCCCAACAGCCAGAAAAGAATCAGATCGAACAATTAGGACACAAAAATGGTGAAATAGTTCTACCGGATGTCCATCTGAATGAGAGAGAGAGAGCACACACATGAGAGAGGGGACCAAATAAAATATAGCTTTCTTGGAGCTTAATAACTTAATTTTTGAGCTAAATATTTGAGTTAAAGGAAAGGATGCTTAATGTTGAGACCCAGATTAATGATCTGGAGAAGTAAATACAAGAGTCTCTTAAACTGTTTTCTTGGCTTGTCTCCCCCTACCCCACCTCAGTCACTGAAAACCAGAAACTGAGACAAGGATTTGGGTGCAGACAGTGTGTTTTGGAGGTGATTTCTGTAAGCAGGACTTAGAGGATGGAGAACGAGAGAGGGAACGAGTAAAATCCATTGTAAAGAAGCATTCTTGAAACCACTGCTATGTGCAACAAGGCTCAGTTTCACTGGGCCCTCCTGAGAAGCATCCAGAATGCTCCCTGGAATTGAGCCCCTGAAGGATAGGATACTGGAACATTTATCTACTGTCTCCCATTCCCCATTGATCGAGGGATGCCCCTGGGAACATTAACTCTACTGTATTTCAAGATGTGGGCAGTGGTTGAAGTGGATAGCTGTCAGCACAAGGCAAGTCTGAGAATACGTGGAACTGTACACTGCAGCTGTAATTGATGTCAGAGATTGGTCAAGTGGATGTGAAGCAGGGCACCAGTCATATCTGCTACAAATACTTCAGCAGAAAGATAAAAATAAGGAAATCTTGAAAAATAAAAGTTGCTGGGGCAGAGATTAAAGAGGCCCAACATACAAATATATGACGTTGCAGAAGGAAAAGTATAGATGGAAAAGAAACAATAAGTAAAAACAACCCTTGATAACCAACTTTCTCTTTTGTGTTTTTAAGATTTCGGCTACTTTAGCTGCTTCATATAAGTGAGATCATACAGTGTTTGTCCTTTTGTGCCTGGCTTATTTTGCTTAGCATAATATCCTTGAGGTTGTAACATGTGACAGGATTTCCTTCTTTTCAAAGGCTGCATAACATTTCTTTGTATGTATATACCACCGTTTCTTTATAATTCATCTGTTGATGGAAATTTGGGTTGCTTCCTACTCTTGACTATTGTGAATAATGCTGCAGCGAATATGGGGGTGCAAATATCTATCTTGTTTTGAATTTCTTTTGCATATATGCCCAGAAGTGGGATTACTCAATCATATGGTAATTCTGTTTTAAATTTTTTGAGGAACCTCCATACTGTTTTTCACAGTGGCTGCACCATTTTACATTCTATACATCCTCACCAACACTTACTTTGTGTTCTTTTGATTGTGGCCATCCTGGTGGGTGTTATGTGATATTCCATGATTTTGACTTGCGTTTCCCTAGTGATTAGTGACGTTGAGAAATATAAATTTTTGTTGAATGCATGAATGAATATTGATACCGCACGAAGCCTGCTAAGAAGGCTACTGCCATTTCTTTTTCCTGCCTCATCTTGGATGAACTCAGCATGCTGGGAGTTGGTATCAGACCAATCAGAGAGGTGAAAGGGCATCCAGGCTGAGCTTAGTATCTAAGGGCTCTAGTCTGGCGTGTGTGGGGCAACGGGCATCTCCAGGCACAATATACTCAATTATGTGCCAGTATTTTATTTCTGTGTGCTCTTTTCAGCCTGGAATAAGAGATCAGACAGTGGTTGCTAGACTAGAGGGAAGAATTCAGCTGCCTCCAGGAAAGGATTTTGACTGGGCAGGGTCATACAGGATATCAAACTCTACCCATTCCTGTTGGAGACCAGGATGGCTTCTAGGCCCAGTGTGTATGTCTAGATTGCAAGCCAGGAAGTCTTTGGTAAGGCAGGGCTTGCTAGGTTAGTGTGATCCTAGCGATGATTGATTTCCAAGCTAGGATGTATTCTTTTTTTTTTTTCCTTTCTGACATTTCTCTCTTCTTCCTTGTGCTCAAAGTAGGATTTATGGAAAATTATTTCTATGACTGGTGAAGCTGGAGCTGGGGGAAGGTCACGTCACCAGAGTTGGATGAAGTGGTCAAACTAAAAAATAGCTTCAGCCTAGAAACTGGGAAGCGGAAACAATTCTCAGTGGCCTGCAAGTCAGAGGGTTTATGTTCCATACCAGTTCTAACACTAAATCGTTGGTCATTTCAAGGTTTCTCTTCTTCTTTTTTCATCTATGAAATGTGGAGGAAGTACAGTTTAATCCTAAAAGATCCTCTCAATTCTTGAAAAAAATCAACAATTCAGTATTTGATGATTCTTTTCAATTCAGTATTTGTCAAGAGTCCTCCATGGGGACTGTGCTAGGTACTGGGTAAGCAGAAGTTTAATATATATATATATATATATATATATAAAGTCTCTGCCCTTAAGATTTTGGTCTAGTGAGGGAGGCAGGCAAGTCAACTGGTGGGTAAATGAGCAGCTAAGGACTGAGCTAGAGGTTCTTACGAGGCTTTCTGGAATATAGTTGAAGGAACCACATACTTCTGCCCACTGGAGTCGGGGAAATAGAGGAAGAAGTACCATTTGAGTTGAGATTTTTAAGGAAGGCTTCGATGGAGAGGGGAGGAAGAAAAATCCTGGGAGAGGGATGAACATTTGCATACCGAAGAAGCATGATAGTCCACAGATAAATCAGGGAACAGATTTTAATTCATTATGGGATATGGATTCATGAGATGTAGATAGTAGCTGGAGGTAAGGCTGAAAGGATAGGTTGGGGTCAGATTGATAAAGACCTTGAAGGCCAACATCTTTTTTCCTTTGGATATTTGTAGTTTATTAATCAGGAACGTTTTAGGCCACAAGTAACAGACTATCCAACTCACAGTGGTTTAAGTATAAAGACATTTAATTTTCTCATAGAGAACCGGAAGTCCAGAGATCATTGCAGTTTGATGCAGCATTTCAACAATGTCTTCAAAGGCTCAGGATCTTCCTATTATTTCTTTTGCATCCTCAGCATGCTGACTTTCCACTCTTGGGCTATTGGCCTCGTGGTCATGTATAGTCAACATAACGTTAGCTGTTATAATAGAAAACTCCCCCAGTTTTAAGTGTCTTAATACAACAAAAGTTTATATCTTCCTTCTATAAAATCCAAAACAGGTTTCATAATAAGCAGGTGGCTTTTATTCAAATAGTTTTCATCTTCTTCACCAGCTTCAGTGTATCTTCAAAGACTAATGTACTGATTTGCATCAAGCTGGGAGAGGGAAAGAATATGAAGGACCACTTTTTTTTTTAACATCTTTATTGGAGAATAATTGCTTTACAATGGTGTGTTAGTTTCTGCTTTATAAAAAAGTGGCTCAGCTATACATATACATATACATATATCCCCATGAAGGACCACTTTTTAATGTGCCATCCCCGGAAGTGTTGTACAGTATTTTGCCCTAAGTTCTATTTTCTTTTATCAGAGTATATTTGCTTTACAACGTTGTGTTCGTTTCTGCTGTACAGCAAGGTGAATCAGTTACACGTATGTATACATATATCCACTTTTTAAGATTTCCTTCCCATTTAGGTCAGCACAGATCATTGAGTAGAGTTCCCTGTGCTATACAGTAGGTTCTCATTACTTATCTGTTTTGTACATAGTAGTGTATATATGTTAATCCCAATGTACCAATTTTTCCCACTCACCCTTCCTCCTTGGTAACCATAAGTTTGTTCTCTACATCTGTGACTCTATTTCCTCTTTGCAAATAAATTCATCTCTACCATTTTTCTAGATTCCACATATAAGTCACATCATATGATATTTGCCTTTTACTGGCTGACAATTCATTCTGTATGACAGTCTCTAGGTCCATCCACATCTCTGCAAATGGCACTATTTCTTTCCTTTTTATGGCTGAGTAATATTCCATTGTGTATATTTACCACCTCTTCTTTTTTTTATATATAGCTTTATTTTATTTATTTTATTTTTGGCTGTGTTGGGTCTTTGTTGCTGTGCGTGGGCTTTCTCTAGTTGTGGTGAGCGGGGGCTACTCTTCGTTCCGGTGCAAAGGCTTCTCATTGCAGTGGCTTCTCCTGTTGCAGAGCATGGGCCCTAGGCATGCGGGCTTCAGCAGTTGTGGCACGTGGGCTCACTAGTTTTGGCACACGGGCTTAGTTGCTCCGCGGCATGTGGGATCTTCCTGGACCAGCGCTCGAACCCGTGTCCCCTGCATTGGCAGGCAGATTCTTTTTTTCTTTGGTGGGGGATGAAGTAGAAAAGAAGAGCTTTACTGCTTTGCCAAGCAACGGGGGACACAGCAGGCTCATGTCTCTCAAAATTCTGTGTCTCCCCACTGCCCCCGGGAGGATTTTTTTTTTCCTCTCTATAAAACACCCACTTTAATTTATTTTTTATACAGCAGGTTCTTATTAGTTATCCATTTTATACATATAAGTGTATATATGTCAACCCCAATCTCCCAATTCATCACACACACACACACACACACACACGCCACTTTCCCCGCTTGGTGTCCATAGGTTTGTTCTCTACATCTGTGTCTATATTTTGGCCCTGCAAACTGGTTCATCTGCACCATTTTTCTAGGTTCCACATATATGCGTTAATATGTGATATTTGCTTTTCTCTTTCTGACTTACTTCACTCTGTATGACAGTCTCTAGATCCATCCATGTCTCTACAAATGACCCAATTTCATTCCTTTTTAAGGCGGAGTAATATTCCATTGTATATATGTACCACAACTTCTTTATCCATTCGTCTATCGATGGGCACTTAGGGTTGCTTCCACAACCTGGCTATTGTAAATAGTGCTGCAATGAACATTGGGGTGCATGTGTCTTTTTGAATTATGGTTTTCTCTGGGTATATGCCTAGTAGTGGGATTGCTGGGTCATATGGTAATTCTATTTTTAGCTTTTTAAGGAACCTCCATATTGTTCTCCATAGTGGCTGTATCAATTTACATTCCCACCAACAGTGCAAGAGGGTTCCCTTATCTCCACACCCTCTACAGCATTTCTTACTTGTAGACTTTTTAATGATGGCCATTCTAACTGGTGTGCGGTGGGTGATACCTCATTGTAGTTTTGATTTGCATTTCGCTAATAATTAGTGATGTTGAACATATTTTCATGTATTTGTTGGCCATCTCTGTGTCTTCTTTGGTAAAATGTCTATTTAGGTCTTCCACCCATTATTTATTTATTTGTTTTAGTTTTTTTTTTTTTTTTTTTGATGTGGACCATTTTGTTTTTTTTAGTCTTTACTGAATTTGTTACAATATTGATTCTGCTTTATGTTTTGTTTTTTTTTGGCCCCAAGGCATGTGGGATATTAGCTCCCTGACCAGGGATCGAACCTGCACCCCCTGCAGTGGAAGGCAAAGTCTTAACCACTGGACCACCAGGGAAGTCCCTCCTACCCATTTTTTTTTTAAGTGTACAATTCAATGTTTATTAGTATATTCACAGAGTTTTGCACCAATCATAATAATCAAATTTTAGAACATTTTTGTACCCCCGCCATAAGAAACTGGTACCCATTAGCAGTCATTCCCCATTTCCTCCCAGCCTTCTCCCACTCTAAGTCCTAAGCCCCACAAAGCTGCTTTGCATCTTTATGTCTTTATATATTTGCTATTGGGGATATTTACTATGAATGGAATACTACAATATGTGATCATTCATGCCTGGCTTCTTTCGTTTGGAATAGTGTTTTCAAGGTTTAACTATATTATAGCCTGGATCAGTATTTATTTATATATATTCTGTGTAACATTGCACAGTGAATTGTCCCTTTTTAAATTTTTTTATTTTTTAAAATTTATTTTATTATTATTATCTTCGAAAGTTTTTATTGGATATAATTGCTTTACAATGGTGTGTTACTTTCTGCTTTATAACGAAGTGAATCAGTTATACATATACATATATGCCCGTATATCTTCCCTCTTGCATCTCCCTCCCTCCCACCTTCCCTATCCCACACTTCTGTCTGGTCACAAAGCACTGAGCTGATCTCCCTGTGCTAGGCAACTGCTTCCCACTAGCTGTCTATTTTACATTTGGTAGTGTATATATGTCCATATATATACTACCACTCTCTCACTTTGTCCCAGCTTACCCTTCCCCCTACCCATGTCCTCAGGTCCATTTTCAAGTAGGTCTGTGTCTTTATTCCTCTCTTGCCCCTAGGTCCTTCATGACCTTTTTTTTTTTTTTTTTTAGATTCCATATATACATGTTAGCGTATGGTATTTGTTTTTCTCCTCCTGACTTACTTCACTCTATATGACAGACTCTAGGTCCATCCACCTCACCACAAATAACTCAGGTTCATTCCTTTTTATGGCTGAGTAATATTCCATTGTATATATGTGCCACATCCTCTTTATCCATTCATGTGTCGATGGATACCTAGGTTGCTTCCATGTCCTGGCTATTGTAAATAGAGCTGCAATGAACATTGTGGTACATGACTCTTTTTGAATTATGGTTTTCTCAGGGCATATGCCCAGTAGTGGGACTGCTGGGTCATATGGTAGTTCTATTTTTAATTTTTTAAGGAACCTCCATACTGTTCTCCACAGCGGCTGTATCAATTTACATTCCCACCAACAGTGTATGAGGGTTCCCTTTTCTCCACACCCTCTCCAGCATTTATTGTTTGTAGATTTTTTGCTGATGGCCGCTCTGACCAGTGTGAGATGATACTTCATGTTAGTTTTGATTTGCAATTCTCTGATGATTAATGATGTTGAGCATTCTTTCATGTGTTCGTTGGCAATCTGTATATCTTCTTTGGAGAAATGTCTATTTAGGTCTTCTGCCCATTTTTGGATTGCGTTGTTTGTTTTTTGGATATTGAGCTGCATGAGCTGCTTGTAAATTTTGGAGATTAATCCTTTGTCAGTTGCTTCATTTGCAAATATTTTCTCTCATTCTGAGGGTTGTCTTTTCATCTTGTATATGATTTCCTTTGCTGTGCAAAAGATTTTAAGTTTCATTAGGTCCTATTTATTTTTGTTTTTATTTCCATTTCTCTAGGAGGTGGGGCAAAAAGGATCTTGCTGTGATTTATGTCATAGAGTGTTCTACATATGCTTTGCTCTAAGAGTTTGATAGTGTCTGGCCTTACATTTAGGTCTTTAATCCATTTTGAGTTTATTTTTGTGTATGGTGTTAGGGAGTCTTCTAATTTCATTCTTTTACATGTAGCTGTCCAGTTTTCCGAGCACCACTTATTGAAGAGGTTGTCTTTTCTACATTGTATATTCTTGCCTCCTTTATCAAAGATAAGGTGACCATATGTGCGTGGGTTTATCTCTGGGCTTTCTATCCTGTTCCATTGATCTATATTTCTGTTTTTGTGCCAGTACCATACTCTCTTGATTACTGTAGCTTTGTAGTGTAGTCTGAAGTCTGGGAGCCTGATTCCTCCAGCTCTTTTTCTTTCACAAGATTGCTTTGGCTATTCGGGATCTTTTGTGTTTCCATACAAATTGTGAAATTTTTTGTTCTAGTTCTGTGAAAAATGCCAGTGGTAGTTTGATACGGATTGTTCTGAATCTATAGATTGCTTTGGGTAGTATAGTCATTTTTCACAAAGTTGATTCTTCCAATCCAAGAACATGGTATATCTCTCTATCTGTTTGTATCAGCTTTAATTTCTTTCATCAGTGTCTTATAGTTTTCTGCATACAGATCTTTTGTCTCCTTAGGTAGGTTTATTCCTAGGTATTTTATTCTTTTTGTTGCAATGGTAAATGGGAGTGTTTCCTTAATTTCTCTTTCAGATTTTTCATCATTAGTGTATAGGAATGCAAGAGATTTCTGTGCATTAATTTTTTGTCCTCCAAATTTACCAAATTCATTGATTAGCTCTTGTAGTTTTCTGGGGGCATCTTTAGGATTATCTATGTATAGTATCATGTCATCTGCAAACAGTGACAGCTTTACTTCTTCTTTTCCAGTTTGGATTCCTTTTATTTCTTTTTCTTCTCTGATTGCTGTGGCTAAAACTTCCAAAACTATGTTGAATAATAGGGGTGAGAGAGGGCAATGTTGTCTTGTTCCTGATCTTAGTGGAAACGGTTTCAGTTTTTCACCATTGAGAACAATGTTGGCTGTTGCTTTGTCTTATATAGCCTTTATTTTGTTGAGGTAAGTTCCCTCTATGGCTACTTTCTGGAGGGTTTTTATCATGAATGGGTGTTGATTTTTGTCGAAAGCTTTTTCTGCATCTATTGGGATGATCATATGGTTTTCCTCCTTCAGTTTGTTAATATGGTGTATCACATTGATTGATTTGCGTATATTGAAGAATACTTGCATTCCTGGGATAAACCCCACCTGCTTATGGCGTATGATCCTTTTAATGTGCTGTTGGATTCTGTTTGCTAGTATTTTGTTGAGGATTTATGCGTGTATATTCATCTGTGATATTGGTCTGTAGTTTTCTTTCTTTGTGACATCTTTGTCTGGTTTTGGTATTAGGCTGATGGTGGCCTCGTAGAATGAGTGTGAGAGTGTACCTCCCTCTGCTATATTTTGGAAGAGTTTGAGAAGGATAGGTGTTAGCCCTTCTCTAAATGTTTCATAGAATTCGCCTGTGAAGCCACCGAGTCCTGGGCTTTTGTTTCGTGGAAGATTTTTAATCACAGTTTCAATGTCAGTGCTTGTTACTGGTCTGTTTATATTTTCTATTTCTTCCTGGTTCAGTCTCGGAAGGTTGTGCATTTCTAAGAATTGGTCCATTTCTTCCAGGTTGTTCATTTTATTGCCCTATAGTTGCTTGTAGTAATCTCTCATGATCCTTTGTATTTCTGCAGTGTCAGTTGTTACTTCCCGTTTTTCATTTCTAATTCTATTGATTTGAGTATTCTCCCTTTTATTGTTGATGAGTTTGGCTAATGGTTTATCAATTTTGTTTATCTTTTCAAAGAACCAGCTTTTAGTTTTATTGATCTTTGCTATTATTTCCTTCATTTCTTTTTCATTTATTTCTGATCTGATCTTTATGATTTCTTTCCTTCTGCTAACTTTGGGGTTTTCTTGTTCTTCTTTCTCTAATTGCTTTAAGTGTAAGATTAGGTTGTTTATTTGAGGTGTTTCCTGTTTCTTAAGGTAGGGTTGTATTGGTATAAACTTCCCTCTTAGAACTGCTTTTGCTGCATCCCATAGGTTTTGGGTCATTATGTTTTCATTGTCATTTGTTACTAGGTATTTTTTGATTTCCTCTTTGATTTCTTCATTGATCTCTCAGTTATTAAGTAGTGTATTGTTTAGCCTCCATGTGTTTGTATTTTTTATAGATTTTTTTCTGTAATTGATATGTAGTCTCATAGCGTTGTGGTCAGAAAAGATACTTGATACGATTTCAATTTTTTGAAATTTACCACGACTTGACTTGTGACCCAAGATATGATCTATCCTGGAGAATGTTCCATGAGCACTTGAGAAGGGAGTGTATTCTGTTGTTTTTGGATGGAATGTCCTATAAATATCAATTAAGTCCGTCTTGTTTAATGTATCATTTAAAGCTTGTGTTTCCTTATTTATTTTCTTTTTGGATGATCTGTCCATTGGTGAAAGTGGGGTGTTAAAGGCCCCTACTCTGATTGTGTTACTGTCGATTTCCCCTTTTATGGCTGTTAGTATTTGCCGTATGTATTAAGTTGCTCCTATGTTGGGTGCATAAATATTTACAATTGTTATATCTTCTTCTTGGATTGTTCCATTTATCATTTTGTAGTGTCCTTCTTTGTCTCTTGTAATAGGCTGTGTTTAAAGTCTATTTTGTCTGATATGAGTATTGCTACTCCAGCTTTCTTTGATTTCCTTTTGCATGGAATATCTTTTTCCATCCCCTTACTTTCAGTCTGTATATGTCCATAGGTCTGAAGTGGGTCTCTTGTAGACAGCATATATACGGGTCTTGTTTTTGTATCCATTCAGCGAGCCTGTGTCTTTTGGTTGGAGCATTTAATCCATTTACATTTAAGGTAATTATCAATACGTATGTTCCTATTCCCGTTTTCTTAATTGTTTTGGGTTTGTTATTTTAGGTCTTTTCCTTGTCTTTCCTGTCTAGAGAAGTTCCTTTAACATTTGTTGTAAAGCTGGTTTGGTTGTGCTGAAATCTTTTAGCTTTTGCTTGTTGGTGAAGGTTTTAATTTCTCCATCAATTCTGAATGAGATCCTTGCTGGCTAGAGTAATCTTGGTTGTAAGTTTTTCCCTTTCATCACTTAAAATATTGTGTTTCCACTCCCTTCTGGCTTGCAGAGTTGCTGCTGAAAGAACAGCTGTTAACCTTACGGGGATTCTCTTTTATGTTATTTGTTGTTTTTCCCTTGCTGCTTTTAATATGTTTTTCTTTGTCTTTAATTTTTGATAATTTGATTAATATGTGTCTTGGCATGTTTCTCCTTGGATTTTTCCTGTATGGTACTCTGTGCTTCCTGGACTTGATTAACGATTTCCTTAGCCATATTAGGGAAGTTTTCAGCACTAGTCTCTTCAAATATTTTCTCAGTCCCTTTCTTTTTCTCTTCTTCTTCTGGGAACCCTATAATTTGAATGTCGGTACATTTAATATTGTCCCAGAGGTCTCTGAGACTGTCCTCAATTGTTTTCATGCTTTTTTCTATATTCTGCTCTGCAGTAGTTATTTCCACTATTTTATCTTCAGATCACTTATCCATTCTTCTGCCACAGTTATTCTGCTCTTGATTCCTTCTATCATTTTTTAAATTTCATTTATTGTGTTACTCATGATTGTTTGTTCTTTAGTTCTTCTAGGTCCTTGCTAATCGTTTCTTGTATTTTCTCCATTCTATTTCCAAGATTTTGGATCATCTTTACTGTCATTATTCTGAATTCTTTTTCAGATAGACTGCCTAGTTCCTCTTCGTTTGTTTCGTCTGGTGGGTTTTTATCTTGCTCCTTCATCTGCTGTGTATTTCTCTGTCTTCTCATTTTGCTTAACTTACTGTGTTTGGGGTCTCCTTTCGCAGGCTGCAGGTTCGTAATTCCCATTGTTTTTTGTGTCTTCCTCCAGTGTCTAACATTGGTTCACTGGGTTGTGTAGGCTTCCTGGTGGAGGGGACTAGTGCCTGTGTTCTGGTGGATGAGGCTGGATCTCATCTTTCTAGTGAGCAGGTCCATGTCTGGTCATGTGTTTTGGGGTGTCTGTGACCTTATTATGATTTTAGGCAGTGTCTCTTCTAATGGGTAGCGTTGTGTTCCTGTCTTGCTAGTTGTCTGGCATAGGGTGTCAAGCACTGTAGCTTGCTGGTCATTGAGTGGAGCTGGGTCTTGGCGTTGAGACGGAGATCTCTGGGCGATTTTCGCCATTTGATATTACGTGGAGCTGGGAGGTCTCTGGTGGACCAATGTCCTGAACTTGGCTCTCCCACCTCGGAGGCACAACCCTGATGCCTGGTTGGAGCACCAAGAGCCTGTCATCCACACGGCTCAGAATAAAAGGGAGAAAAAAAGAAAGAAAGACATAAAAAGATAAAATAAAAAGTTATTAAAACAAAAATAATTATGAAAAATGTTTTTGAAGTAATAAAGGAGAGAACAACAAAACCAAAAAAGAAACCCACTAATCATAACAAGCGCTGAAAATCATACCAAAAACAAAACAAAACAAAAAAACGGACAGACGGAACCCTAAGACAAATGGTAAACGCAAAGCTATACGGAGAAAATCACACACAGAAGCATACGCATACACACTCACAAAAAGAGAAAAAGGTGAAAAAAATATATATTATTGCTCCCAAATTCCACCTCCTCAATTTGGGATGATTCATTGTCTATTCAGGTACTCCACAGATGCAGGGTACATCCAGTTGACTGTGGAGATTTAATCCGCTGCTCCTGAGGCTGCTGGGAGAGATTTCCCTTTCTCTTCTTTGTTCGCACAGCTCCCGGGGTTCCGCTTTGGATTTGGCCCCGCCTCTGCATGTAACTTGCCTGAGGGCGTCTGTTCTTCGTTCAGACAGGACGAGGTTAGAGGAGCAGCTCATTCGGGGGTCTTTCTCACTCAGGCCGGGGGCAGGGAGGGGTGCAGATGCGGGGCGAGCCTGCGGCGGCAGAAGCCAGAGTGACATTGCAACAGCCTGAGGCGCGCCGTGCGTTCTCCCGGGGAAGTTGTCCCTGGATCCTGGGACCCTGGCAGTGGCGGGCTGCATAGGCTCTCGGGAGGGGAGGTGTAGATAGTGACCTGTGCTCGCACACAGGCTTCTTGGTGGCGGCAGCAGCAGCCTTAGCGTCTCATGCCCGTCTCTGGGGTCCGCGCTTTTAGCCGCGGCTCGCGCCCGTCTCTGGAGCTCCTTTAAGCGGCGCTCTTAATCCCCTCTCCTCGCGCACCAGGAAACAAAAGAGGCAAGGAAAAGTCTCTTGCCTCTTCGGCAGCTCCAGACTTTTTCCCGGACTGCCTCCCAGCTAGCTGTGGCGCACTAGCCCCCTTCAGGCTGTGTTCAAGCTGCCAACCCCAGTCCTCTCCCTGGGATCTCCCCTCCTAAGTCTGAGCCTCCGCTCCCAGCCCCGCCCGTCCCGGCGGGTGAGCAGACAAGCCTCTCGGGCTGGTGAGAGCTGGTCTGCTCCGATCTTCTGTGTGGGAATCTCTCCACTTTGCCCTCCGCACCCCTGTTGCTGCGCTCTCCTCCGTGGCACCGAAGCTCCCCCCTCCGCCACCTGCAGTCTCCACCCGCGAAGGGGCTTCCTAGTGTGTGGAAACCTTTCCTCCTTCACAGCTGCCTCCCACTGGTGAAGGTTACGTCCCTATTCTTTTGTCTCCGTTTTTTCTTTTTTCTTTTGCCCTACCCAGGTACGTAGGGAGTTTCTTGCCTTTTGGGAGGTCTGAGGTCTTCTGCCAGCATTCATTAGGTGTTCTGTAGGAGTTGTTCCACATGTAGATGTATTTCTGATGTATTTGTGGGGAGGAAGGTGATCTCCGCGTCTTATTCTTCCGCCATCTTGACCCCCAATCCGCTTCTATCCGTTTGTTGATTGTGTTGTTTGTTTTTTGATATTGAGCTGCTTGAGCTGTTGTTATATATTTTGGAAATCCCTTGTCATTTGCAAATATTTTCTCCCATTTTAAGGGTTGTCTTTTTATTTTGTTTATGGTTTCTTTTGCTGTGCAAATGCTTTCAATGTTGATTAGGTCCCATTTGTTTGCCCTATATTCTATTGACTAGAACTCAGTTATACCTAACTGCAAGGGGCGATGGGAAATGAAGAGATCAGTGAGCCTTGGAAGAAGAGGAGATATGTTGGCTGTTCAGCTAGCAGACTCTGCCATGTGTTACAGTATGGATAATGAAGTTTTAAATATCACCTCTTACAAAACTACTTTCAAGTAGGAAGAAAGGGGAAGGGGTAGTGCCAGAAACCTCTCCTTTTTGGTTTATACCAATTTTCCTGGAAATTTTTTAGATGACTTCCCCTTCCATCTCCCTGATGAAAGCTAGGCCATATGCTCACCCTTAGTTGGCGGTAGTGAGGTTAGAAAAGTAACCATCTGAATGGGGAGTGATTGACATAGGTTATTTTGAATCATATCCTGGAATTTGGGAGAGATGTGCTCATTAGAAATATCTGATGTAAGATCTGTCTGATGCTTGAATAAAATCTGGGTTTGGTTAGCCAGGAAAGAATGGAATAGTCAACCAAAAGTATCCAGCACGGAAGGTAAAGAGATTTTTAAGCAGAGGCATGACATGGTCTGATTTGTGGTTCAGGATGGTCTTTCTGGAAAATAGATTGAGAGAGCCTTCCTATTCTGAGACATGGGCACCAATTTATCTCACAGAGTGTTAAATTCTAATAAGGTCAGAGAAAAGCTTACAGATCACTCAACGAAGTGGATGCCTCAAAAATTTTACCTTGTGAAGAAAGATCCAAATCTTTGATTCCAGAAATAAAATTTCTTTTTGAATAATTAAAGCCTATGTCATTGTGACTGATGGGCCAGGAAAATGTTTTAACATTTTTTTTCATGAAAAAACTGTTTCCTTCTCTTTGAAATCTTGGATATTTTTATTTCTCACACATATTTCTCACATGGGGTCTTCATTTATAAATGTTCTTTGCTGTCCACAAACAAATGGTACCATATTTAGACCATAATATGACCTCCTTTGAGCTCATAACAATGGTTTCTAACCACTACATGTGTGAGCTTGAGTAAGAATGACATTATCAGTGGTGTTGACCAGCATTTCGGTTTTCTGATGAATAGAGATTAGTAAGACAGAAAGAAGGTGACCTGAGTCAAAAAGAATTTGAGATATACATAAGTACAGAGCATAGAAAAATAATTAGGAAAATAGTCACTCAGTATTACACGATCTTGCATGTGTTGTTTAAACTCCCAGAGCCTCAGTGTTGCCCTAAGTACCATATAGGCCAATAGGTTAGTGCTAAATATCCATGTCTTCCTCTACATTCAACAACCCCTTGCACATAGGTTCTGACCATATGACTAATTATGGCCAATGAAATGTGAGCTATTGGTCCCTTTAGGTCAAGGCCATTAAGAACCTACATACCTTCTCTATGTCTGTTTTCTCCTACTGTGCTGACGTTGGATGGCATGTGTTTCAGATGGCATAGCTACAGTATGGAGGAAGGCCACTGACCCACCTTTCACAAGCAAGAAATAATCCTAACAGAGAGTACAGGAAGAAAATAATCATCCTATCTAGAAAAATACAGGACAAAACAAACAGAAGCTTTGAAAATGATAGTTACTACTACTGCTTAGTTATAATTATAAAAACAGGTAATGCTTTCACTGCTACCTTAGCTCATAGGAGTTAATCCTCAACTTAGATACTTGTAGTTTATTAATTAGGAACAAATTAATTAATACTTGTTTAGGTTCCACTTTGGTCAAGGAGCAAGGCTTTCCTTTCAAGACCTACCCCCATACAAGATGTCCAAGGCGTCTACCATCTATTCAGGGAGCTTACAAATACCTTGGACAGTGGATCCCGGAGTGTTCATACTGGAAAAGAAATCAGTGCTGAGTCCCACCTGGCCCTCAAGTCGATGGGTCCTTCTTTTCCTTGATATTTCACTGCTTCTACTCCTCCCTCTCCAGTTTCAGCCTCTCCTCTGCCCCCTCATTCTTTTCTCCATCTTCAGATAAATATGGTCCTTAGAGGTATGAAAGAATGCATGCAAACACTTCTGTCTTGTATTTAGATCAGGGATTGCTTTGCACCTTTATCTGCTCTTTGGTGAGGGCAGAGTAGGAGAAAAAATGATTCTCAGTTATAAATATATAATATATAAATATGTAAAATATCCTAAAATACATATATTATGAATTTGAATTATAATCTTTTATTATCTTTGTTGACATGATTATTAATATAAATAGATGGAACGTGGGCTGCTGTGAGATGATGTCATATCAAGAAGGGAATTAACAGAAACAACTTCTGAGAAAGTTATTATATGGCTTGCAAACATCCTGAGCCATGGAAACACTTCTTATCTTCTTCTATCAGAAGTGAACAATAAGGCATGTTTGGGTGCTCATAGGTGCTGATACAAATGAAGAAGTAGAGGAACCAACAGTTTGTAGAAAAGATTTCTGAAGCTCCCTATACTTGCTCACCATCTCTTAATGTCATTTGTGGTAGGCCTCTCTGACATGGTCCCAATGGTCCTTGCTTCTTAGGACTCATGCCCTCATGTAATCCTCTCTTGTTGAGTATGACCTAGTTCTAGTGACTTCCTTCTAATCAATAGACTGTGACAAAAAGGGCAATATGTCATTTTCAATATTAGGTTATAAAATATTGTGACTTTCATCTTGTTAACACACTCTCCCTGGCCCTCTCATTTGCTCCCCTTGGTGAAGTCAGGTGCTACAAGGAGAGGCCCCAATATGGCACTGGAGATGCATACATGGGGAAGATTAATTCTCTTCTTTTGAGAAGTTCATAGTCTATAAAACAATATAGTGTATGGGTTTTTTTTTTAACATCTTTATTGGAGTATAATTGCTTTACAATGTTGTGTTAAGTTTCTGCTATATAACAAAGTGAATCAGCTATATGTATACATATATCCCCATATCCCTTCCCTCTTGTGTCTCTCTCCTACCCTTCTGATCCCACCCCTCTAGGTGGTCACAAAGCACCGAGCTGACCTCCCTGTGCTATGGGGCTGCTTCCCACTAGCTATCTGTTTTATATTTGGTAGTGTATGTATGACCATGCCACTCTCTCCCTTCGTCCCAGCCTACCCTTCCCCCTCCCCGTATCCTCAAGTCCATTCTCTACGTCTGCGTCTTTATTCCTGTCCTGCCCCTAGGTTCTTCAGAACCTTTTTAATTTTTTTAAGATTCCATATATATGTGTTAGCATATGGTATTTGTTTTTCTCTTTCTGACTTACTTCACGCTGTATGACAGACTCTAGGTCCATCCACCTCACTACAAATAACTCAATTTCGTTTCTTTTAATGGCTGAGTAATATTCCATTGTATATATGTGCCACATCTTCTTTATCCATCCATCTGTCGATGGACACTTAGGTTGCTTCCATGTCCTGGCTGTTGTAAATAGAGCTGCAATGAACATTGTGATACATGACTCTTGAATTATGGTTTTTCTCAGGGTATATGCCCAGTAGTGGGATTGCTGGGTCATATGGTAGTTCTATTTTTAGTTTTTTTAGGAAAATAGAGGTGTATACAAAGGGTTGTGGCAGCACAGGTAAGGAGTAATTAATTGAAATGATCAATAAATAATGTCAGTAACTACAGTAATCAATGCAAGTTGTCTGAAATGATATAGTGCAAAGCAGACTATCTGTATAGCCTAGAGGTGGAGCATCAGGGAATTGTAGATAGACTGAAGCCTGATAAAGTGTCAGTTGTGGTCTAAGGAAGTGACAGGCTAGATGGGTCACCTTGGGGAATGCAAATGACACAGAAGATGACACAGAACATAAAAGAAGCAAAGAAGGGGTCTGAGTAGGATCTAGATGGAAACCCTGATCTAAGCTACTCTTGGCTGAGAATTTCCCTAGAGGTTATCAAGGAAGGTTTGGAACTCAACAACATGAAGAAATCCCTGCATGTTATTTTCTGTTACCATGTATTTTACAGCTGAATTCTCCTCAAACCATATTTATAAACTCTATGACCTCCTTTTAAAAACTTTTTGCTAAAGCAAAACAAACACACAGAAAAATATGCAAATCATAAATGTATAGCTTGATGAATTTTCACAAACCGACTACACCTATGTGACCAGCACCTGGATAAAATATAAAACATTACCAGGTCTCCAGAAACTATCTTCATGCTCCCTTCAATTTCTTTTTAATCTTAAAAAATTTTAAATAGTTTTAGACTTATAGAAAATTTGCAAAAAATAATACAGAGAGTTCCTGTATATCCCTCACTCTGTTTCTCCTAATGTTAACATCTGAGCTAACCATAATACATTATCAAAGAGAAACAGGAACCAACTCGAACTTGCTCCTAAGGGCCAACACTTGGATGATTTGAGCAACAATAACAACAACTACAAATAAACAAAAAAATAGCCTTTAACCCATAGGATAAAAGAAATATCCATGAGTTGTATTTATAGACATAATTGAATAAATAAATAGGAGAGGGCTTCCCTGGTGGCACAGTGGTTGAGAGTCTGCCTGCCGATGCAGGGGACACGGGTTTGTGCCCCAGTCCGGGAAGATCCCACATGCCGCGGAGTGGCTGGGCCCGTGAGCCATGGCCGCTGAGCCTGCGCGTCCGGAGCCTGTGCCCCGCGACGGGAGAGGCCACAACAGTGAGAGGCCCACATACCGCAAAAAAAATAAATAAATAAAAAATAAATTAAAAAATAAAATAAATAGGAGAGAAAGGGCAGCTCTTAAAGTAGAATTCCAATTAATAGATATAGTAGAAATGATGGATGTAGAAGATCATTAGTAGGCAGACACCACATTGATAATTGTGGAAAGCAAGAATCATTGCTATTAAAAGTATGGTGAGCAAAGCAGAAGTATGATGGGCAAAAGTATGATGAGAAACAGGACATTTGCATAGCCTCAAATTATTTCCTTCAAAGATACTTCTTAATTACATGGAGAAAAAATATTAGCTTTCCCAAGCAGAGAAACTTGATAGGAACCACCTTGATCTAGTAGTAAAATTGGACACCTCTGGTAATAAGACATTGAAGTCATGTACCTCCTGGTATGTTGTACTGAGAAGGGCACAGCATTACTTCTGCAATATTCTTGCCCCAAGTACACAACCTCCATTTAATCATCAAAACAGAACAAACCGAAATTGAGAGGCATTCTGCAAAATGACTGGCCAGTTCCCTTAAAAAGTGCCAAGGTTCTGAAAGACGAAGACTGAGGAATTGTTACCGACCTGGAGAAGTGTAAGAAACATGATGATTTACTGTAATATGGGATCCTAAACCAGAGAAAAAGAACAATAGTGGAAACATGGGTGACACTCAAGTAACATCTGTACATTAGGTAATATTCACATGAATTTCCCTTTTAGTCTTTGGAAGAACAACACATATCTGCTGCTTACTTTGTGCCCGATCCCATTTCCATTTTACACAGACAGGCACGGACAGATTTAACTGTGTTTGGCCAGAGTCTCACACCTGGTGAGCTGCAGAGCAGGGATCAAACCCCGGCCGTCTGTTTCCTGGAGTCCGTGTTTAACTCCCCTGCTCTGTCTCTGTACCAGAGTTCTTTGAGGGATTGTCCAGGGCGCACTTTTGGGCCCTGGACCCTTGAGCCGGCTGACCCAAACAAGCATCATCGCTCCCCCGCCCCTGTCTTCAGAGTGGGTCTGCCTTCCTGGTTGGGATGCCCCTCACCAAAGCATTGCTCCTGAGATTCTAAAATAGAAGCTCGGGGCTCTGTCTTCCCACAGAAAATATCGACATCTATATTTATCCCTTTTCCAGAAGCTGAGGAGACCCAGTTCATGCTAATTGCAGTTTACCAAACAAGCTGATTCTTAACCCCATGAATATTTTTGCCATTGAAAGCGCCTGCAACTTGTGAAAATGAACACATGGCAAACTGCTCTGCTCTTTTTGCTTCCCACACATGATTATATTTCATTGCCCATTAACTCTGCAGTTGCATCACGGGCATCACAGAGACGTGACTAAGGGTCCCAGTGACCCTCCAGTCTGAGCACAGCATGGCCTTTGGGTTGGTTTTTATACACAAAATTCGGGCTTGGGGGGAACCTGGCCGGACACTGCTGGAAATGAGGTCCTCCACTGAGTCTTAGGCCAGTAACCCAGGATTTAATTACTTACTTTCTTAACCTTTTAAAAACTTTGTTTTTAAAGCCTTTTCATAATATCAAAGAGCAAAAAGAAGAGAATAATGAATGCACATATGTCCATCATTTAGATTCAACAATTATCAATATTTTGCCAAATATGCTTTACACACACATATGCTCGTCACACACACACATACGCATTTATTTGCTGGATGATTTCAAAGGAAACTACAGATTCTGTGTATCAAGGTTTAAATGGGGCAGCATGTTGCAGGATCTACTGTCTAGAACCGACCTTGGGTACACCCCGCCTTTTTTTTTCTTTTCTTTTTTTTCTTTTTTTTTTGGCAGGGTTGGGAAGATATTCAGGAATGAGTGGCATTGATTAGCCAACAGGGTGGAGTAAAGACTGTGGGTTTAACATTCCATCGTGGAGTCATAGAAAGTAAAACCTGGAATTCTGTTCCATTCCCTGGCTCCAGCCTCCCTCTGCTCTTTTTTCTCTCCTCTCCTCTAGGCTTTAGTTGAATTGTTGACTTGGCCATCAGAACGTGTCCCGTGCTTCCCTATGTCTTCCTTCAGGATTTCTCCTTCATTTTATCTTTCCTTTTCGTCTCCCACTCTTCACCACCACCTTCCTCCTATCTCTGCTTATCCAAAGCTTACTCATTTTCCAAGACTTGACCCAATGCCACCTCCTTCCAGAATGCACCTCCTCCTTTTTAAATGTATCTCTCCTCTTCCCCCCAATATAGAAGTATTATTCCCCCCCCAGCCCCCATTCATTTTATCAGTGGTGCTTCTGTGTCCCCTACCTCTTTTCATTTTACCTTTTTTACTTAGTTGTGTGTATAACCTATTTTTTCCTCTAGTTTATAAGCTTCTAAAGAGTAACGCAAGCCTTGCTCGCACCTAGTGGTGCTTAATCACTGCTTGTATGTGAATGAACAAAGGCCCCATAACGCTGGCCTAGCTCATTAATGTTCAGAAATTGGTGTGGTCCCTCGGGGCCGGCCTTTCCAATGTGTCAGTCTCTGGCTTGAATGGCTAGAGAGAGCCAGAGAGTATTAAGATCCATTTCAGGGCTGTGGTCTTTTGGGACAGTTTTAGTGGGTACCATCGTCCCTTAGCGCAATGGAGGTCCTTTGCGATGCTGCTGTCTGGCCCATTGGAGCAAGGGTGAGCATACCAGGGTTTACTTTAAGGACCTGGAGGGCTGGCAGATGACAGGGGTCTTTAGTCTTCTTTGGCAGGCTGGATTCTCAATGCAATTAGGAATAAAAAAGAGCAAAGAGACCAGTTCATGAAATACATCCTTCTTTATTCAGATAAGATACAGTTTATACACTTTAAGAGGTTAATGTCCCTTGCTCCTGATTATACAACTCTGATTGGCATATTAATCAGGTTATAAAAGTGAGAGAAGGAAGAACCGCAAAAGAGGCAGCAGCTGCTCTTTTGCTGCCGAATCCATTCAGGATATAAAATTTCTGCTGAGATATTTATTGTAAAATAGGGTTTTTTTCTTCCCTCTTCTTGCTTTTATTTTTAGCCAGCGTTACCCCAGCATCTGTTCCACCTCGTGTGAGAAATGTGTTGGAATAGGGGGTGAGAGGAATGCACTTACAAAAATTGGGAAGGCTTCTACAGAGTGCGAGAAGAGAGGGAAGACGTCTTGCTCTCATCAAAGACTGAGAATCTTGGGAGGAGCTTGCCTCCCTCCACTTGACGCTCATACTTTCAGATCCCAGAGCTTTGAGAGATATCTGGGAAAGACTTAGCTTTCGTCAGCAACATCCCCACCAAGTGTCTCATTTTTCGTTTGATTAGTTTCAGTGATGAGGAACACATTACCTCTTAGAGCAGCTTTTTAAAAAAATTTTTAATTTAATTTTTATTGGAGTATAGTTGATTTACAATGTTGTGCTAATTTCAGGTATACAGCAAAGTGACTCAGATGTGTATATATACATATATATATACACACACACACACACATATACATACACACACACACATGCATTCTTTTTCAGATTCTTTTCTTATATAGGTTATTAAAGAATATCGAGTAGAGGTCCCTATGCTATACAGGAGGTCCTTGTTGGTTATCTATTTTATATACAGTAGTGTGTATATGTTAATCCCAATCTTCTAATTTATCTCTTCCTCCTACTTTTCCCCTTTGGTAACCATAAGTTTGATTTCAAGATCTGTGAGTCTGTTTCTCTTTTGTAAAGAAGTTCATTTGTATCATTTTTTTAAAACTAGATTCCACATATAAGTGATATCATATGATATTTGTCTTTGTCTGACTTACTTCAGTTGGCATGATAATCTCCAGGTCCATCCATGTTGCTGCAAATGGCATTATTTCAAAGAGGAAAATAAAACAGAGTGGTTTCCTGGATCTTGTTGCAAGGAACAAAAAGCTAGCATAGGAGCCCACCTTTGTCGCAGGGAACAGCATGACCACATCTATTAGAAAGTTCTTCCACCTTCATAGTTGAAGCTTCCATCCATTATTCTACCCTTGGTCCACTGAGGCCATGTATTACAAATCTGTTGCCTCTTCAGATATTTGAAGACTCGATTTCTCTGCTGAGTGTTCTCTTCTCCAAGTTAAATTTCCACAATTGTTCCATCGGTTCCTTCCAAGGTGTTGTTTTGAGGGTCTCCACCATTCTGACCGTTCTTTCTCTGGTCACCTGAGGCTACTCAAGGTATGGATCCCAGACATGAATTCATTGCTTTCCCTGAAGAGATACTTACTTTGCAGGTATAGGGAAGGAAAGAGATGCTGCCATCTTATTTTGCCTTCCATGACTTCTCACCTCAAGTCTGCATTAAGACACTGAGAACCTTGGGTTTACAGGTTATCAGAACTTGCTGTTAAAACTGAATTGATAGGTTTTATAAGGAAGACACCATACAACATAGGGGCTGAAATTTCAGGGCTTCCAGTAAAACAGTCATTTATTAAGATAGGCATTCTGACTCTTGCAGAAAAAAATTTATGATGGACTACAAGCTTAAACCATACAAACTAGGCTAGTCCAGAAAAATATCCAAAACAGTTTGGAAAAAAAGAAGAGGTAATTGTACGAAGAGTCAGAGATGAATTATTGGACTTGAACGTTAAGCACTGTCCAAGTGTCCCAATAATAAAGACAAAAATGAAGACATACTAAGTCATTTGGACTCTTTTTTCCTGATAGAAGAAAGGGTGTCCATTTGGTGGACAAATTTTGTTCTATGAGATATTTACCACATAGTAAACTCTGTTTATTTATATTTCACCTCATTCCCTCTGAAAGCAAGCTCTGTGGTGCTAGGGACCATGCCTGTCTTGTTCACTGTCCTATTCCTCTTTCTGAATATAGTGTTGGCATTTGTAGACATTCAGAACATTTTTTGACTGAATTCCACAAAAAATTTGAGGCAGTTGATTATAAGGTCATTTGCAATAAAACATTATCAAATAGAAATAAAGAATTAGAATGAGGAAAGCAGAAAAATAAGAAGTAAAACATGAAGTTTGGTGACAGAAAGAATGCTAGCTGAGTTCCTGTGAGAGTCCAAGGATTTCGACCGTAGGTGAACTTCATATTTGATACTGAGCTCTTGGTGACAAGAGTGAAAAAGAAGACATAATCGGCCTCGTGGATCTTATGACTGAAATAGAAAAGTATTTCGCTCACTCTCAAGAAGCAAAACTTTTCCTGACGCTATTTTGGAAGAGCAATTCACAGGTGTGGAACCCTATAGGGCATGGAGGGTGTGCTGAGCAATGCTTTTAGCAACATACCCATTGAAAATTCCTAATGGCTGTCCCTGTAGCACCCTGGGATTGACAGCAGAGGGACCACAGCAACCTCTAACTCAGTCTGCGAAGGTGAAGGCATGTGTCCTGTGGCTCCCGACAGAGCGACACTCGGGGATGTAGGAGATGTGCTCTTGAGCCTTGCTTTTGTACCTACTTCTACTTGGTCACTAAGAATTCAAAACGAAGTCAGGTTTAGCCCCTAGAGGAAGGAAAGTGATCAGGGACCAGCATCGGGCCGCTGTCTGTGCTGGGGATGGTCACCCTGAATCTTGTAATGCAGGTGAACTTGGTTTAATGGCTGCTCAAGGCCCGGCCCATTAACTTGAGTTAACTGTAAATTATGTCCCCAAGGAACCGAATGAATCAACCTGATTGATGTCATCTTAGTTTGGATTCCCTTGAAAGCAGAGTCCCAAGACAAGCCCTTGAGTGCGGGTAGTTTATTTTATTTGGGAGGTGATCCCAGGGAACTCAAATGAGGGGATGGGGAAGGTAAGACAGGGAAAGAGGAAGAACAAAAGGTGTTTGGTAATGATTGGTTTGCCCGCCATTTGGAGAACAGCTACTTAATTTTTACCTTTTGGGAAGTTTTCTTTGCTTCTCCAGCCAATTACGATTTTTACCTTTGTTTGCTCCCATTACATTTTGTGCTTAGCCCTTGTATGTCACTAATCAGGTCACGTGCTGTTGTGGCATTTGTAATACATCTGTTTTTTCTACTGGACTGTATAAAATAAACAACAATATTTTGATGTCTTTGGTCTAGCACATAAGTGTTCAAAAATATTTGTTGATTGGATTAATGTCGAACCCTCACAGTCAAGTGGAGCAATCACACCTTTGAGAATCCATTGACAGTTCTCTTCTGTGTGGCTAGACCTGTCCGGAAGAAACAAATTCTTTGATAAAGGGTCAGCAGGAACGGCTCTCTTCTTTTGTAAGTAATACCACCAGAGGTGATTTTAGATTTTTGTTGCTATGGAAACCTCGGAAAGTACATTAACTTCAATGCAAAGGCATCTTATTCCTTCAAAATTTCATGTTTGACTGATTTAAATGCAGGTCCCAGCTGGGTGATTAAATACACTTCCTATGGGGGAAGGAGTAGAATGTGGTGGTTACACATGTAGGCTTTAGATCCAGGCTGCCAGGGTTCAACAGTTGGCTCCATCCCATAATACCCATGTGACCTTGAACAAGTCAGAAGAAGAAATTGAGGCTTAGCAATTTTATGAATCTTTCCCAAGGATTCACAGCTCCACCACTTACAACTTTTCACGGTAGTTAATATTAGCTTCAGAAACCTGTCCAAGGACATGCTCTTCACAAGTGATGGAGTTGGAATTTGAACATGAAAAAAATTTCCCTTTTCTTTTCCTTTTTTTTCTTTCCCCTCTCTTATGCTTTCCTCCCTTTCCTTTCCTTTTCCTATTCTTTTCTAGAAGGAAAATTCACTTTAACCCCTACTGGAATGGGGTTTAGTTACATTCCTATATGAAGATAGGAAGAGTGTGTTTCTAGAAGCAGGCAAGGCTTGTTGTGTCACTGTCCCTCACAGATGTTCTAATCACTCTTGAATGAAACATGTTTATTTCAATAGCCACTATTTTACTGGGTACCTACTACATACCAAGTTCTTTCCCTACATGATTTCTTACACTCAGTATAATTCTGCAATGCGAATTCCATTGTCATAATTTGGTTTTCTTAGAAGCAGGCCCTAAGGCAAGGTTCCCACGCAAGTAGTTAATTTGGGAGGTGATCCAGGAGACATTGGTGACGGACTGGAGATGTGAGTGGGGAAGGGAAGCAGCCAGTAAAGGGCGTGTTGTCAAGCAAGTTAGCACTGTGGGCAACTGGGCTTATTTCTCTGGGGCAGCTCTGGAAACCATAGTGGACAAGTGTCTTGGAGTTGTCTCAGCCAAGATGGGAGGGAGTTGGGGTGTCTTATGCACCGTTCCAATCGTTCATTTGTTGAGGTCTGCACTCTGGAGCATGTTAATTTCCAGTGCTGCTGGCCTACCGTGGATGAGTTGCACGGGCACCTGAAGACAGAGAAATCCTTAGGCAAAAAAGTGCAGATGCTGGCAGGCGGAAGATTTGAGGGAGTATGGTCGGGGAACCTACAGTGTTTGCTGCAATTAATTACTATTCACATTTTAAGGACCAGGAAACTGAGGCTGAGAGAAGTGAACTGACCTTCCCCGAATCCCTGGTATGTAAAATGTTGGATCTGCCAGTAGAATGCAGGTTGTTCTGACTCCAAAATCTGAACTTTCCCTACTCCTTGCATCATTGGGCTGGGGTGGAACTAGTGAGTCTGTGTGAACTCAGACTAGTCTGAGGATGAGGACTGATGTGGAGGAACGTGCTTTTGAGGATGCTCGGGAGTTTGGTGTAGTTTAATTGTTCTGTAGTACAGTCTAGGGTATCCAACTGTGTCCTCCAAAAAAGATATGTTGAAGCCCTAACTCCTAGTAGCTCAGAATGTGACCTTACTTGGAAATAGGATTATTGTGGATGTAATTAATCAAGATGAGGAAATTCTAGGGTAGGGTGGGTCCCTAATCCAGTATGACTGGTGTCCTTATAAGAAGATGGCTATGTGAAGACACAGACACACAGGGAGAATATCATGTGATGACGAAGGCAGAAGTTTGAAGTGATGCAGCCGCAAGCCCGGGAATGCCAGAGATTGACAGCAAACCATCAGAAGCTAGGAGGAGGCAAGAAAGGATTCCCATAAGGTTTTAGCAGGAGCATGGCCTGGCTGACACCTTGATTTCAAACTTCTAGTCTCCAGACCAGTGAGACAATAAATTCCTTTTTTTTTAAGCCACTCAGTTTGTGGTATTTTGTTATGACAGCCCTAGGAAACTAATACACACCCACTGATGGTTTTTTTTTCTTTAATAAAACTTTTACTGACACTAGTGGTTGTACAAGAGGGGCATTTGGCGCCAGCTTGCAGAATTGTTCGAGTTGGGAGCTCCAGCTGTAGCTCGCATGACTTGCTTTCAGAATGACGTGCGTATCTTGAGCAATCAGTGCCTCTGACACAAAGAATGTAAAACAACCAGGTTTGGATAAAAAGAATTTCCTTCTTTAGTACTTAGTAGGCTCTACTCTGATTGATGTGCCTATAACACTGCTTCCAGCTAAGGTAAAACCGATCCTATTTCATAGGCAGGGAAACAGGAACATAGAACAGTTAAGGAATCCAGCACGAGGCCCCAGGACTCTGCTCATCTCTGCTACCTGAGGTAGCCTTGTGCAAAGCTTTTCTTCTCTGACCCCCTACCCCTCCACCCCAGACCCCAGGAGCAGCTTTGCTACTTTTCTGCACTGCCAGGATCCGAGCAACTTGCCTGGGACGAAGCAAGACTCTAAAAGAAGACTCATCCTTAGAAAGTATAGTCCTCAGACTTAGAGGGAGAAGTGAGCATGCTCTCCAGGGGAGGGAAGTAAGGAACTGATACCTAAATGTGTTAAGAGCACCCAGAGGTGGTGGGTGAGATGTTCCATGTGCTGACGTGAAGCACAACCCACTTTCTGCTCCTGTCATCTTGCGACAAAAATCACTCGAGTGTGGCTTCTGTTCCCATCACCTTGTACAGCTGACATGGAAAACGACCTCAAGCTCTAATGAGTCTGGTTGCAGAGTATTGGGGGTTGCTAGAGCCCTCGGTACCGTTACTTAGCATCCGTTAACGGCATGGAAAGCTTTGCTTACCGTTCCTTTGCGTCCACTTTGGCTACTCTGGGGCCACGCCATCTAGTGGGAAGAGTGCAGGAATCAGAGACAGGGAGGTCTGGATTTGAATTTAAGAACTGCTTATGATTTATTTGCTGTTTCCTTGTGTACCTGTAACCATGATGTGGGCATAAAAATACGCGTGTCACAGTGTTGAAGGAGAAAATGAGGGTAAAAGAGAATCTGTGTCACAGGCTCTTAAGAGGGTCAAATGTGTAAATCAGGAGACCCGCGTCTGTGAGCACTCAATGCCTGTTAACTCTTGTTATTATTATTGTTACAGTTATCACTATCACAAGAGATAATGTAAGCGGTATATCTGGAAATACATGCTTTTTCCCTAGGCTGCTGATTTGACTACTGCAAATGTGCATTGAGTCCAACAGAAGGGGAAAGTACTCTATCTATCTATCTATCTATCTATCTATCTATCTATCTATCTATCTGTCATCTGTCTATCTTATAACAGTATCCAAATACGTTCTTCTCTGGGCATTTATGAAGACAGGAAAAAAGAGTAGTGGTGGCAGACAGAGTTCACTCATTAGAGTGACAGGTAAAAATGAACAGGCATCACCACAGGGTAGCCTAGAGGTAACCACCAGTTCCACCGCTCTATGATGGTAATGACCCTTAGTCGCGTGTGCCTTTAGTGTTGCTTATCCCAGTTATGGTCTAGATCAGTGTTTTTCCTACTTTGACAGGCTTCCCAATCACTTGGGCACCTCATTAAAATGTAAGCTCAGATTGAGGGGCCTGGGATGAAGCTTCCAGGCGATGGCCGTGCTGCTCAGCCACCACACTTTGAGTAACAAGGCAATGGACGCTCTTTTTATCGTCCTTCTCTTCTGTTGCATCTGCAGGTCTAATTCTATGTGGATCCCCTTGCCCTTCGTCCGTTCACATTAGACGGATACTTTTTATGCTCATTCATTCTTTCAACATTCATTGAGTCATTACTATGTGTCAGGGACTGTGTTAAGCGTTATATGTCACAGGTGACATTCTGGGTTAGGTCATGGGCATGGATTTCAATGTCATTTACATGAGTTCCAGCACTCTCTATAGAGACAGATCTCTCTGGTCATCAGGTCTACATTTGATATTTCCCTGCGTCTTTCTACCTATCAGAGCAGTGGACTGGGTCAGGAACAAGTGGTAGGGAGAGAAATTATTCTTTCCAAATTCAAGCCAGATGATCTCAGTCCCTGACATCTGCATGGCTTGACTCTTTTTTGATTCCCTACCCATTTTGACATAGCATTCTACTCTTTTGTCAGATTCTACCTGAAATAGAATCATGGGGCTATACTGAACTGTGCACAGCAGATAACTCAGGTAAAGTCTCAAATCCATTCTCTCAAATCTTCCCATATTTATTATCAAAGAGGTTTCTTCCAGCCCACTTTCCCCCATCTCATTGTCTCCTTTCTTCCCTTTCCCATATATTCTCTCTCCCTCATGTTCTCCCCTCTTATGCTAACCAGTTTCGTTCTGTCCTAGCTCTCTAATGTTTGTGTATCAGGTTTGGCAACTAATGGGTCCTCCATTTGTCAGAGCCCACCCTCCATAGACAGTAGAAGGATACTAAAAATGATAAACATTGCTTTCTTATAAAACATAAAATCTCAGAAATGACCAATGAAAGAGTTTATTTCATCTAATGTCCTATAGAGAGAATTATTCTAAAGGAAAAGATATAAATGGTAATGAAAAATAATGCATCCCCAGCGCCTCTTGCCACACTCATGCTGTAGATGGCTGAGCCAATCTTGCAGTTGCATCAGTTTTGTTTCTGTTTTCAGTTTCCGTGGAGAAACAGAAGCTGCTTGGCAGATTCTCAATACGATTTCACAGTTTTTAATCCTTATGAATGAAATTGCTTAAGTTCAATCTCTATAGTAAAGATTTCTTCTTGTATTTCTATTTCTCCAATGATTTCTGGTTTTATTTGCTATTGAACAAGTCTATGAAAATGCTAGAGGCAGAATATCCTTTCAGGAAAACTTGTTTTGTAAAATTCTTGTTACAAAATGCCTCCTTCTCTGCACTGTTGTGATGGGAGGGTTTTTACAGCTCTCTCTGGCTTTCGGCGGATGAAACAGTTTCTGGGCTGAGTGTTGGCTAAAATAATTTTTTCCCCTCAGATTAAAAAAAATAATATGTTCTATGATTGCTTCATGGGTCCCACTATCAAGTGTGTTCTCTCTGGCCACTCTCCCCACTCCCTGTCTCTGCCTATAGCAGCTGGTCTTAAACACTATGTACTTGCTTTATATCTGGTTTTATGCTCAGCTGATTCATGTCCCCTTACATGTGGACTACAGAAGTCAAGAAAGGAAATCATCTTTACATTCTACATGTTTAATGAGGGTTGTGTCTTTTCTTCTTTGACCCAAACTCTGGCTTGCTGGTGTGTGAGCTTGTTTACTCTGGGTAAAACACAACTTCCATTTTGGCAGTGATATGGCTTAACAAGTCTCATAAAAAGAATTGGAAAGATCTCTGAACATCGAAGAGCTCTTATGCGCCACCATTTTGTAGAATGTAAAAGAATCTGGAACATATGGATTAAATTCCTCTTAAAATATACACATCCCTCTTAAAAATTGCTTGAGACAGGTCACATTTTAGATTTCCTCAACTGCTCTATTTTCTCCCCTCCGGCTAGGGTCCTATCCCATTTTGGGGACTTTATTTGAATGGCCAAATGGTAATGCCTTGATGAGCCTGCAATGATCCATCCTAAAGAGGTTTCAGAGACCCGCTTTTTAATTTTCAATCACTTTCAGCCTTTCTGACAGATGTTTCTGATAGTCCGAGTATGGGCTCTAGAGAAGACCATTTGGGTAATGTCACATCTTGAACACACATAGATTTATCTTTCTGAGTTTCTGGTCAGAAAGGTAGACTGTAAGTTTCCTTTTGAAACTTCTTATGAAGTCTTGATTATTACAGCATCCTGGTTTTCTCTCTACCTCTCTGGCTGCTCTTTCTCAGACTCTGCTGAGAGCTGCAGGAGACTGGGACTATGTTAACTGGTGTGTCTCTAGGACCTTGAATAGCGCTTGGCATATAGGTGGTGTTCCACAGATATTTATTGACTGGTTGACTAAATCTTCTGAATGGAGTTCTGCTTCAATGCTTTATCCTTAAGCTTAATCTTTAAATTCTTTCTCTACCCTGACTTCCCTAGAAATCTCAGTCACTCTTACTCTCTCAACTGCTACCCACTGACCCATCTGTCTTCCTGCTTCCTATGTCACAACTCCAATTATTTACAGACATAGAAATTAGCTATCTTCTCATCACCTTAGGAAAAATAGTTTAAAAGCAACTCACAATCCTTACCCCAGCCTCAAAGTCAATCTGTCTCCACTTTTGCTTTCTCCCCTATTATCTAGACACTTAGAGCAACTTTTACATTCCTCCCTTCATTCTAATTCTGCTACCAATTCTCTAGTTTTCCATCACAACACAATATTTTCTCTGAGCTGGTCTCCCTGCCTTTCTTATCTATCTTTACATTACTGGTAGATATTTTACATTCTGTCTTACATTCTAATATTTTATATTCTACAACCTTGCTGTGCATATATCATTTTTGTGCTCAGAAACTTTCAATGTAATAGGACCCTCCAGAATAGGAAGATAAGTTTTGACTAAATTCTCAAGGGCCTCCACCACTTCGCTCCAGTCTATCTCCTTAACCGTATCAAAATTGAAATGGTATGCTAAGGTGATTTATTTGGAAATAATATATAGGATGACTTGGTGAGGAGAGGTGTGTGTGACTTGGAGCCCATGATTCATAAAACGAAAGGGGCTGGAGGCCAAGAGACAATTCAGAAAGTCCTTACATGCTGATTGCTCTTGTTTTGGTACTTATATATATCTAGACTAAGAGTTACTTAGGACTGGAAACTATATCTCATTAAGATAGACATTATTCCTGAAATGGATAGTATCACAGGTTCTGAAAATAGATGTGGGTTCAAACTGTGATTTCCATTTCCGAAGCTGTAACTTCGGGCAAGTTATTTAACTTCTCCAAGACTCAGTTTCTTCATTTATAAAAAGGAGGTAAAAATACCTAACATACAGAATTTTTGCAAGATTAAACTGAGATAATCCACATACTATTGCAGGTAGAGTCTTGAGACATCATAGTACTCAGTAAGTGGTAGGGTTTTTTTTCTCATTATTGTTCTTTTTCTTTTTAGATCCTGTAGATTTCTTTTGGTTCAGAAAACATGACGACTTTAACATCTTTGTATATATCTAGGACCCATCATAGAGATGAGTATTTTACAACCTCCATGTTTTTTGAAGGGTGATACAATGTTATTGACATTTATTAAAATGGCTATCTTGATTGCTGGATACTTTCATTTTTATTATGAAAATGATAAACCAAAAATTCTAGCATTGGCCAACATTCCACAGTTGCTGACATCATTGCTTTTTGAGTTTTATGGTTCTATTATCGAAAGCTTTCTATGTGGATGACTGAGACTAATCTTTATTGAGTATTTACTAGGTACTTGGTCATACGAGCTGCCAAAAATGCTGAGTCAACTCCTGCTTCGGGAACAACTTATTTAGGGACATTCCACCGAGTATAAAGTGACATGAGAGTGACTGAATCTGCCTGGAGTGTCCTGAGAGGCTTCTTAGAGGGGGTGGTGTTGGAGTTGAGTATAGAAATGATAAACAGGCCTTGTGGTTGATGGTGGGGGTGGAATCCCAGGGAAAGGAAATCGCTGGGACAAATGATAGGGAGATCTGAGAGGAAATGGCTTGTTTGGTTTTGTTTTGGTTTTTATTTTACTTATTTTTTTGTACAGCAGGTTCTTATTAGTTATCCATTTTATACATATTAGTGTATATGTCAATCCCAATCTCCCAATTCTTCACACACACCACCACCACTTTCCCCCTTGGTGTCCATAGGTTTGTTCTCTTCATATGTGTCTCTATTTCTGCCCTGCAGACCGGTTCATCTGTACCATTTTTCTGTGTTCCACATATATGCGTTAATATACGATATTTGTTTTTCTCTTTCTGACTTACTTTGTATGACAGTCTCTAGATCCATCCACATCTCTACAAATGACCCAATTTTGTTCCTTTTATGGCTGAGTAATATTCCATTGTATATATATACCACATCTTCTTTATCCATTTGTCTGTTGATGGGCATTTAGGTTGCTTCCATGACCTGGCTATTGTAAATAGTGCTGCAATGAACATTGGGGTGTATGTGTCTTTTTGAATTATGGTTTTCTCTGGGTATATGCCCAGTAGTGGGATTGCTGGATCATATGGTAATTCTATTTTTAGTTTTTTAAGGAACCTCCATACTGTTCTCCATTGTGGCTGTATCAATTTACATTCCCACCAACAGTGCAAGAGGGTTCCCTTTTCTCCACACCCTCTACAGCATTTATCGTTTGTAGATTTTCTGATGATGCCCATTCTAACTGGTGTGAGGTGATACCTCATTGTAGTTTTGATTTGCATTTCTCTAATAATTAGTGACGGTGAGCAGCTTTTCATGTGCTTCTTGGCCATCTGTATGTCTTCTTTGGAGAACTGTCTGTTTAGGTCTTCTGCCCATTTTATGATTGGGTTGTTTGTTTTTTTAATATTGAGCTGCATGAGCTGTTTATATATTTTGGAGATTAATCCTTTGTCCGTGGATTTGTTTGCAAATATTTTCTCCCATTTTGAGGGTTGTCTTTTTGACTTGTTCGTAGTTTCCTTTGCTTTGCAAAAGCTTTTAAGTTTCACTAGGTCCCATTTGTTTACTTTTGTTTTTATTTCCATTACTCTAGGAGGTGGATCAAAAAAGATCTTGCTGTGATTTACGTCAAAGAGTGTTCTTCCTATGTTTTCCACTAAGAGTTTTATAGTGTCCGGTCTTACATTTAGGCCTCTAATCCATTTTGAGTTTATTTTTGTGTATGGTGTTAGGGAGTGTTCTAAATTCATTCTTTTACATGTAGCTGTCCAGTTTTCCCAACACCACTTATTGAACAGACTGTCTTTTCTCCATCGTATATCCTTGCTTCCTTTGTCATAGATTAGTTGACCATAGGTGCGTGGATTTATCTCTGGGCTTTCTATCTTGTTCCATTGATTTATATTTCTGTTTTTGTGCCAGTACCATACTGTCTTGATTACTGTAGCTTTGTAGTATAGTCTGAAGTCAGGGAGTCTGATTCCTCCAGCTCCGTTTTTTCCCCTCAAGATTGCTTTGGCACTTCAGGGTCTTTTGTGTCTCCATACAAATTTTCAGATTTTTTGTTCTAGTTCTGTAAAAAAAATGCCATTGGTAATTTGGTAGGGATTGCATTGAATCTGTAGATTGCTTTGGGTAGTAGAGTCATTTTCACAATATTGATTCTTCCAATCCAAGAACATGGTATATCTCTCCATCTGTTGGTATCATCTTTAATTTCTTTTCATCAGTGTCTTAGAGTTTTCTGCATACAGGTCTTTTGTCTCCTTAGGTAGGTTTATTCCTAGGTATTTTATTCTTTTTGTTGAAATGGTAAATGGAAGTGTTTCCTTAATTTCTCCTTCAGATTTTTCATCATTAGTGTATAGGAATGTAAGATTTCTGTGCATTAATTTTGTATCCTGCTACTTTATCAAATTCATTGATTAGCTCTAGTAGTTTTCTGGGGGCATCTTTAGGATTCTCTATGTCATCTGCAAAGAGTGGCAGTTTTACTTCTTTTCCGATTTGGATTCTTTTTATTTCCTTTTCTTCTCTGATTGCCATGACTAGGACTTCCAAAACTATGTTGAATAATAGCGGTGAGAGTGGACATCCTTGTCTTGTTCCTGATCTTAGAGGAAATGCTTTCAGTATTTTACCATTGAGAATGATGTTTGCTGTGGGTTTGTTGTATATGGCCTTTATTATGTTGAGGTAGGTTCCCTCCATGCCCACTTTCTGGAGAGTTTTTATAATAAATGGGTGTTGAATTTTATTGAAAGCTTTTTCTGCATCTATTGAGATTATCATATGGTTTTTATTCTTCAGTTTCTTAATATGGTGTATCACATTGATTGATTTGTGTATGTTGAACAGTCCTTGCATCCATGAGATAAATCCCACTTGATCATAGTGTATGATCCTTTTAATGTGTTGTTAGATTCTGTTCGCTAGTATTTTGTTGAGGATTTTTGCATCTATATTCATCAGTGATATTGGTCTGTAATTTTCTTTTTTTCTAGGATCTTTCTCTGGTTTTGGTATCAGGGTGATGGTGGCCTCATAGAATGAGTCTGGGAATGTTCCTTCCTCTGCAAATGTTTGGAAGAGTTTGAGAAGGATGGGTGTTAGTTCCTCTCTAAATGTTTAATAGAATTCATCTGTGAAGCCATCTGGTCCTGGGCTTTTGTCTGTTGGAAGATTTGTAATCACAGTTTCAATTTCATTACTTGTGATTGGTCTGTTTCTTGGTTCAGTCTTGGAAGGTTATACCTTTCTGATAATTTGTCCTTTTCTTTGTGGTTGCCTATTTTATTGCCATATAGTTGTTTGTAGTAGTCTCTTAGGATGCTTTGTATTTCTGCTGTGTCAGTTGTGACTTCTCCTTTTTCATTTCTAATTTTATTGATTTGCGTCCTCTCCCTTTTCTTCTTAATGAGTCTGGCTAATGGTTTATCAATTTTGTTTATCTTCTCAGACAACCAGCTTTTAGTCTTATTGATCTTTGCTATTGTTTTCCTTGGTTCTATTTCATTTATTTCTGCTCTGATTTTTATGATTTCTTTCCTTCTACTAACTTTGGGTTTTGTTTGTTCTTTCTCTAGTTCCTTTAGGTGTAAGATTAGATTGTTTATTTGAGATTTTTTTTGTTTGTTGAGGCAGGATTGTATTGCTGTAAACTTCCCTCTTAGAACAGTTTTTGCTGCATCCCATAGGTTTTTTTTTTGGTTTGTTTGTTTGTTTTTGTGGTACGCGGGCCTCACACTGCTGTGGCCTCACCCGTTGCAGAGCACAGGCTCCAGACGCGCAGGCCCAGCAGCCATGGCTCATGGCCCCAGCCACTCCGCGGCATGTGGGATCCTCCCAGACCGGGGCACGAACCCACGTCCCCTGCATCGGCAGGTGGACTCTCAACCACTGTGCCACCAGGGAAGCCCCCCATAGGTTTTTGATCATCGTGTTTTCATTGTAATTTGTCTCTAGGTATTTTTTGATTTCCTCTTTGATTTCTTCAGTGATCTCTTGGTTATTTAGTAACGTATTGTTTAGCCTCCATGTGTTTGTGTTTTTTATGGTTTTTTCCCTGTAATTAATTTCTAATCTCATAGCGTGTGGTCAGAAAAGATGCTTGATATGATTTCAATTTTCTTAAACTTACTGAGGCTTGATTTGTGACCCAAGATGTGATCTATCCTGGAGAATGTTCCATGCACACTTGAGAAGAAAGTGTAATCTGCTGTTTTTGGATGGAATGCCCTAAAAATAACAATGAAATCTATCTGGTCTACTGTGTCATTTAAAGCTTCTGTTTCCTTATTAATTTTCTGTTTGGATGATCTGTCCATTGGTGTAAGTGAGGTGTTAAAGTCCCACACTATTATTGTGTTACTGTCGATTTCCTCTTTTAGAGCTGTTAGCAGTTGCCTTACGTATTGAGGTGCTCCTACGTTGGTGCATATATATTTATAATTGTTATATCTTCTTCTTGGACTGATTTCTTGATCATTATGTAGTGTCCTTCCTGTCTCTTGCAACATTCTTTATTTTAAAGTCTATTTTATGTGATATAAGTATTGTTACTCCAGCTTTCTTTTGATTTCCATTTTCATGGAATATCTTTTTCCATCCCCTCACTTTCAGTCTGTATGTGTCCCTAGGTCTGAAGTGGGTCTCTTGTAGACAGCATATATGTATAGGTCTTGTTTCTGTATCCATTCAGCAAGCCTGTGTCTTTTGGCTGGAGCATATAATCCATTCACGTTTAAGGTAGTTATCAATATGCATGTTCCTATGACCATTTTCTTAATTGTTTTGGGTTTGTTTTTGTAGTTCCTTTTCTTCTCTTGTGTTTCCCACTTAGAGAAGTTCCTTTAGCATTTGTTGTAGAGCTGGTTTGGTGGTGCTGAATTCTCTTATCTTTTGCTCGTCTGTAAAGCTTTTGATTTCTCCATCAAATCTGAATGAGATCCTTGCTGGGTAGAGTAATCTTGGTTGTAGGTTCTTCCCTTTCATCACTTTAAGTATATCATGCCACTCCCTTCTGGCTTGTATAGTTTCTGCTGAGAAATCAGCTGTTAACCTTATGGGAGTTCCCTTGTATGTTATTTATCATTTTTCCCTTGCTGCTTTCAGTAATTTTTCTTTGTCTTTAATTTTTGTCAAGTTGACTACTGTGTGTCTTGGTATGTTTCTCCTTAGGTGTATCCTGCCTGGGACTCTCTGCGCTTCCTGGACTTGGGTGGCTATTTCCTTTCCCATGTTAGGGAATTTTTCAACTATAATCTCTTCAAATATTTTCTCGGGTCCTTTCTCTCTCTCTTCCCCTCTGGGACCCCTATAATGCGAATGTTAATGCATTTAATGTTTTCCTAGAGGTCTCTTAGGCTGTCTTCATTTCTTTTCATCCTTTTCTCTTTATTCTGTTCCATGGCAGGGAATTCCACCATTCTGTCTTCCAGGTCACTCCTCTGCTCTTCTTCCTCAGTTATTCTGCTATTGATACCTTCTAGTGTATTTTTCATTTCAGTTATTGTATTGTTCATCTCTGTTGTTTGTTCTTTAATTCTTCTGGTTGTTTGTTCAACATTTCTTGCATCTTCTCGATATTTGCCTCCATTCTTTTTCCAAGGTCCTGGATCGTCTTCATTATCATTATTCTGAATTCTTTTTCTGGAAGGTTGCGTATCTCCACTTCATTTAGTTGTTTTTCTGGGGTATTATCTTGTTTCTTCACCTGGTATATAGCCCTCTGCCTTTTCATTTTGTCTGTCTTTCTGTGAATGTGGTTTTTGTTCCACAGGCTGCAGGATTGTAGTTCTTCTTGCTTCTGCTGTCTCCCCTCTGGTGGATGAGGGTATCTAAGAGGCTTGTGCAAGTTTCCTTATGGGAAGGCCTGGTGGTGGGTAGAGCTGGGTGTTGCTCTGGTGGGCAAAGCTCAGTAAAACTTTAATCTGCTTCTCTGCTAATGGATGGTGCTGGCTTACCTCCCTGATGGTTGTTTGGCCTGAGGTGACCCAACACTGCAGCCTACCCGGCTCTCTGTTGGGGCTAATGGTGGATTCTGGGAGAGCTCACACCAAGGGGTACTATCCCAGAACTTCTGCTGCCAGTGTCCTTGTCCTCCAGGTGATCCAAAGCTACCCCTTGCCTCTGCAAGAGACCCTCCAACACTAGCAGGTAGGTCTGGTTCAGTCTCCTTTGGGGTCACTGCTCCTTCCCCTGGATTCCGATGTGCACACTACTTTGTGTGTGCCCTCCAAGAGTTGAGTCTCTGTTTCCTCCAGTCCTGTCGAAGTCCTGCAATCAAATCCTGCTAGCCTTCAAAGTATGATTCTCTAGGAATTCCTCCTCTCATTGCTGGACCCCCAGGTTGGGAAGCCTGATGTGGGGCTGAGAACCTTCACTCCAGTGGGTGGACTTATATGGTATATGTGTTCTCCAGTTTGTGAGTCACTCACCCAGCAGTTATGGGATTTGATCTTATTGTGATTGCGCCCCTCCTACCGTCTCATTGTGGCTTCTCCTTTGTCTTTGGATGTGGGGTATCTTTTTTGGTGAGCTCCATTGTCTTCCTGTCGACGATTGTTCAGCAGTTAGTTGTGATTCCAGTGCTCTCGCAAGAGGGCGTGAGCACACGTCCTTCTACTCCGCCATCTTGAATGAATCTGGAAATGGCTTGTTTTGAGTGGGCAGGCAGTTAATTAGCACTTCAGAATTCCTGCATAAGAGAGATTTGGGGGAAGTGATCTGGTTGCAAGAAAGAACTAGGAAACTTGCACTGAAGCTGATTTTCATTGCCTCTTAACACAAAATTGATAAGCTATCCATTGCCTGTATTAAAAATGAAGATGTATGGCTCCTGGAGTTTATTGGAGAGGTTGGGTTAATCTCTCCCAAGTCATCTCCATGGCTCTGCAACCAGGACAGTCAGGAGAATCGACTGAGACGAGTTGCAGAATTGCAGCCATAGAGGAAGGTGAAGCCAGGTGATAGAAACCATAAAGCATGTTAGGGATCCACTGCAGGTTTCAGCACGATCAGCTGGTGCCTTCCAAAGTTGACTGGTTGGAGTGTGGAGGGAGCATTGAGAGAGGACACGAATGGAAGCAGAGAGGTGACTTAGGAGCAGCAGTGGGATGGAGTCAAAGAATAAATAATTGACTCCATGCTTGACTATAAAACTGTTTTTTCTTGATTCACATGAAAAACTGTTTCTCAGGTAGTTTTGGTGTACCAAAACTGTTGTTACACATTTATTGAGCTATTTCCATGTGACGAGAATTGTTTGGGCTCTTTCCATGGATTAATTTGCTTAATCTTTTTGTCAACGCTTTATTTAAGGATCTACTATTTTCCTCACTTTATAGATAAGAAAATGAAGGCACAGACAGTTTAAGGAACTTGCCCAAGATCACAGAGTTCTAAAGAATTGTAATTAGGCTTAGAGTCTAGGTGATCTGATTCCAGAGCCAGTGTTCCTAATCACTACATTATATTGTTTATTCACAACAACAATGTTTTTATATTTCTATAATAAATTATTTAGAAGATGAGTGAGGTGTTATATCTATTATAGTGTTTTGCACATAATGTGTGCTTAATTCATAACTGCTGTATTAATAAGTAAACCTTATTAATCACTTTCATTAATTAAGCATTTATGTGCCAGGCACTGGGCTAGGTGTTTACATAAATTAGTCATGAAAATAACCCTCCTAGATAAACACAGTAGAACACTAATACTTAACATTTATTTAATCAATTAAGATTATAAAACAATTTTACCTATAGTAAACCTGTTCCTTTTGATCTACATAAAAATCATGTAAGGTAGGTAATAATTTACCCTAGTTCTGAGGTTAAAAGGTCGTACAGTTATTATAATACAATTATTATAATAAATTGTGACACTAGTACATGAACCCAGGTCATACAGTTATTATAACAAATTGTGAAACCTAGTACATGAACCCAGGTCTTCTGATTCTGAATGGTGCTACCACCATACTGCACTGCCTTTCAGAGATCTTTATACATGATAAAATATTATTCTCTTGAAAGGGTTAAAATAACCAGGGACTATGCCACAGGGAGGGAGATTTTAAGCTTGCCCTTGAAAGATGGGAGCACAGATGTTGTGGGAGAACATTCCAGGTAATAGGAATGGTTGTCAGAGAAGAAAAGAAGGTCGGAAAATGTGAGGTATTTTTGATGATTAGCAGTTCAGGTGTGTGACAAGTACTTAGCAAACTGTAAAGGCAGTGTGTAAACGTTAGTAGTTATTATTATGGGGTTCATGATTATTTTCTATTGGAGTGTGCCAGTTTGGATTCCCGACACATGTTGTGTTTTGTTGGCATGAAAGGAGAAATCTTAAACTGTTCAAGCAACTGGAGCACATGTTATACACACATATACTTCGGAGACAGGACCCCTGCCATTCCTATTTTTATATGTTGAAATCTCTTAACTGTCTAATCGTGGTGGTACAAAGTTCACTGCCTTAGCAGCCAAGATTGATTTTTCCTTTGAGTAGACATGCTTCACAGAAGTATCCTTTCCCGTTACGTTTTGAAAGTCATCAGACATGCTGTTATAAATGATCACGGAAGATTACTGGAGATGCTGCAAAATAATAGTGAACCAAGTAGCACCTGTAATTTCCAAGGATGGCTTGCAATCATCACTCAAAATGAACCCCATCTGAGTGCAGGGCTAGACTTTTTCTTTTCCTCCCTCTGTCTTCCTTTCACTACTTTATAACATAGCTGAAATGGATACTGCTCCTCATGAATTTTTATGCAAAATATTAAGTTGCCAACCACTGCTGTGCAGACAAGCTCTGCTTGGGAAGATGAGAGTTAGCCTGCACAGTTCAGTGGCTGACATCCTTAGGTGAAAAGGCTCCGTGTCAAACTGGCCAACTGAGAGTAAGAGTTCATGCTGGTTGCTGACCCCAAAAGGGTTTGGGATGCCTCTTCGTTCAGACTCTCATCTAGGCTCAAAGGAAAAATGATTCCGTATTTGTTGACAGAATTGCCAACTGCTCCAGGTATCTGTTTTCTTAAGACATTTTATGTATCTCAGTCTTTCATATGGATAAACCATGAGAAAACAAAGTTCACCAAACCGGGAGCTGCCAAGCCACCCTGCCCAATTCCTTCCGGGCTCAGATGCAATTGCTCCCAAGACCTATTGGTTCTGTTTCATGACTATCTGTCCACACTGCTACCGCCCGGCTCATCCTCTCTGCTTTTCTCATCTAGACCACTGTAGCTGCTTTTGACTTGATTCCCCTCCTGTTGTCTCTTCCCCTTCCTTCTAGCTCTTTCAGAATGCTTTTTCCACCTTCTAGACCTTGTTGTGTGGCTCTTTTGTTGTAAAATCTCTGATGGCTCCCACGTTGTCTAAGGGAGAAAGTCCAAGCACGGCAACGATGGCTGTTCTCGACCTTGACACAACCAGCTTCTACCCATCAACCTTCCAGTTACTTCCCTGCCGTGCTACTTCTGAATTACCATTGTTTCTCAGATATGGCATGTAGTTTCCTGCTCCCTTCTTATACACTTTCTGAAGCTTTTCCTGATTTCAACACCTCTGCCCTTCCTAGGAGAAAAAGGATTTTGGTTTTCCTTCCTCTGTGTCTCCAAAGTTAGAGAAAGTGCTTCCTTAAAAAAAAATTTAATCCAGCCAAAAAATTATTGAGGGCTTCATAGATACCAGACACTGTGTTTTGTACTTGAGGCTGAGATATGTTATACTTCAGTTGGGCAGTTGGGAGATGAATGTAGGAACAGATAATCATAACCCAATGATATAAAGATTATAGTACAGAAGTGCTCAAATAGAGACCAGAAGGAGACCTTTCTAGACACCTTATCTAAGGTTACCCACCTTTACGTAGCCAGTTATTCTCTGTCACATTACGCAGTGTCATTTCCCCCATAGCATTTGCTCCCTGAGCTTATTTATTCTGTTATTTCCTTGTTTATTTTGTCTCCACTGGGATGCAAGCTCTGTGAGAGCAGATCCCTTGGCTCATCCCTCTTACAATGCTATGTTTAGAACAGAGCTTGTCATAAGGCAGGTGCTTAAGAAATGTTTATTGACTGAATGAATGTGGTTGGAGAAGGCTTCCTGCTCCCTTTTCCCTATCCTCTTCCTTTATATCTTTTAGATTAACTAAGAATGGCCTGAACCCATTTTAACTGCAGCCATTGAGTCATTGTAACTGTGATGTGCTTGATGTGAAGTTTAAGTTTCATTTCATTCTGAGGACTTTTCTGACCACCTGTTACTCATAGTCATGTATTCATTTGTATGTCTTGTTTACTGCCTTTACCACAAATGTGCTAACCACAAGGCTAGATGTAGGAAAAGGAAGATGAATAAGATCAAGTCCCTCAATTAACTCATTACATGGGATTAAACAGATACTATACTATATTGAAAGAGTGTTTTTAATGTCAGTAAGCAGGAAGGTTTTGATGAAGGCATAAATTTCTTTCATTGCACCTCAGACAATATCATTGCTAATCACACTCTAAGCTCTGTCTTTTGGGTGTCTTTTGTTTTCTTAAATTCTCTCAAATATGCAAATCACTAGATATTTATGAACAGCTACTTGGTGCTCTATGGTTAGACGTGAGGGTACAAATAGGAATGACAGCCACGTTGCTTCTACGAAACAGACAGTCAAGTAGACTCTTTCCAGAGTGAATTCGAAACATTCTAGAGCAGGGTATCAAAACCCTGGTATTAACGAGGTGAAATGAATATGTTCAACATGGTCAATCCAATACAGGCTGTCATCACATTTGGATTTGAGATTATTTTCTGCAAATGAAAAGTGGGAACCAGATTAGATTACAGAGCTTTTCAATGTGAGAATGCTGTGATTCTTAGTGGATACTCTATTTTCTTTAGGTTGAATTCTTAAGAAAAATTTTCACGGAAGACCCAACATCAGAGACATCAGATGATTTAATATACAGTGTCCTACACAATAGTTTTTATAAGCATGATTAAATCTAATAACTTGCATTTCTTGAGCCAGGAGCTGCTGTAAATATGCATATGTTCATCTCATTTAATTCTCACTTTATGTGATGGGTGCTCTTACTATCCCCACTTTACAGGTGGAGGAATGGAAACCTAAGAAATTAAATAGCTTGTCAAGACACACAGCCATTGTGGAAGAGCCAGTAATAACAGCCAGCCAGCCTGACTAGGGAGCCCGTGCCCTTAACTCTTCTTCTGACAAATACAGCAAGAAATAGAATATTCCTGATATGATCCCTCCATGAAAACAGTGGTCATGTCATTAAAGGGCAACTCAGGACAAATGTGTGATTGTTTGACTGTAGAGCCATGGCTGGTTTCATGGCCTTATGTTAAAATGCCTAAAGGAATGGTTTTGTGGTGTGGATATCTTCCCTAATTACTTAGGAGCTTCTGTCAGAGGCCAGACTACAAGCCGTATGAGACTGATAGTGTCTGATAAGGCTTCGTGTATTTGACTGAAGACAGATCTTTATATCTGGGAAGCCAAAGGAATAGACAGTAGGGCTGATGTTTCCGATATGAAGGCCAAGAACCCCAACAAGCATTTCTCCCTTGATGACAGACCACTTCCTTTCCACATGGAAAGAGGCCATGGGGGAACCTGCAGAAAAAAACATAGTTTTCCCCAGAATCAGCTTTTGATCAATGATAGCACTTGGATTCAAGTTTTGACTGGCTAAGACCCCTGGAAAGATTTCTCTTTCTGCCTCTTGGAAACAGATTGTCAAGGTGGCATCTCTTGGTTTCGTCTACCCAATTGAAGAGAATATGGCTGAAAGAATATACTGAAAAAATACAATTGATTTTTTTAAAAAACCAGTCTGGGCTCCATTTTATACATTTTCTGGCCTTTTAAAAATATTACATTATGATGAATGCTTTGAGCTAACAAGTCCTTTAAATGACTCTATAATGAGAAAACTCTTTTGTATGAATTTGTGAGGTTCACTGTCAATTGAGATCAATAAATCTTGCACCAGTTGATTTTTTTTTAAATGCAATTTATTGGAGGGGGGAAAGACTGTATGGACTGAATTGCTTGTTTCAGCTCTGAAAGATAAAAAACAGCTTCAATAGCAATGAGACTAAAGTGTCTCTCCATGTCGCCTAACCCCCTCCCTTCCCTCACCAACTCCCACTCCTGGTTTTCTTTTTTTAGTGCTCTATCTGCAATCACCCTGGCTGGGGCTGCTGCAGAATCATCAAGAAGTGATGCTTTGAAAAAATTCAGAAAAGAGATAGGATACTGCCTGGGTAGTGGACGTAGAATTCCAGCAGCTTTGTCCATGAATTTCTTTCATACTTTCTATTAGATCTGTAACTCAGGAGAACGCCATTCTCAGATGCTTCTGGGCTCCATCCTCAGCTCAAGGGTCCTTTACGTCTGAGGCAGAACTGACCTATCATCCCTTGGAAATATTCTGGAAACTTTTTTTTAGGCGTTGTCTCCTTCCACTAGATGGATTTAGAATTTGAGTACCTTGGGAAGATTCCTTAATGGGCCTTCCATTCTCCATCTATAAAATAGGGATAATAACGGTGCCTACCCTCATGGGGTTAATTAACATGTAAAGTGCTTATATGTAAATTATAGTGCTCTGATCATGTGAATTACTCAATATTTTTTATAAATATGTGTGTGTGTGAGTGTGAGAAAGAGATTGTAATTGTCTTCAAAATAAGAATTGCATCTTTTCCTTCTCTGAATCCCAGAATTTAGTAGAGGCTCTAGCACATGGTAGGTGCTCATTAAATGTTAATCAAATTAATGACAGTAATGAAACCTAGTAATGATGATTCCATGGATTTTTTCGAGTCAACTCCTAAATTGTCTCCTTTTCAATTTGGTATTTGATCTGCTATGAATTCAGTGTGATGTCAGGAGAGGGATGGTTTTCTTATCCAGAACAGGGAATTGGCATGTCGAGGTCTTCGGAGCTCTGAAATTCCTTGCTCCCTTCCCTTTCTCTCCTCTTTGCTCTGGTTCGTATGAATAACCAGAGGTCAAGTGCTGTCAGCATACAAGCCATTGGTCTGTATACTTTCTATGAGGCCATAAGACCCAGAAGTCCTGGGCCAAGCAGTTGGCTGAGTTGGAGTGGAGAAGCTCAGTTAGGAGTTAAGAGATATTACCAGGGGTTATAAGATCTTCACTCTAGTCCTTGTTCTGTCTTTTTTGTGGCTCTGTGACCTTGGGTAAGTCACCTAACCTCGCTAGGCCTGCTTTCTTTCTTTTTTTTTTCTTCCGGTACGTGGGCCTCTCACTGTTGTGGCCTCTCCCATTGCGGAGCACAGGCTCCAGATGCACAGGCTCAGCGGCCATGGCTCACGGGCCCAGCCGCTCCGCGGCATGTGGGATCTTCCCGGACCGGGGCACGAACCCGTGTCCCCTGCATCGGCAGGCGGACTCTCAACCACTGCGCCACCAGGGAAGCCCTCTAGGCCTGCTTTCTAAGTAGGTATGGTGACATTTGCTCTGTCTCTCACTCAGAGTGGTGGTGAGGTTCCAAGAAGATCGAGTGCTTTGTCAGCTGTAACGTAAACACAGTTGTCATCATGCTGCTGTGGTTTGGGGGTTAGGATTCATTGGTTCCCTTGCTTTGAGATTTTACAGAGACGGGGGTACAGAGAACTTTCAGACAGAGTCAATAGACATTTCCTCAGAGAGGTCAGATCATGTTTAACTTATGGATGGGAAAAGGGTTGTGAATTATAGGCCATTATGAGCACTGGACTCCAACTATCTGTCCGATGACAGGTGAGTATTATTCACCTTTTCCCATGAGAAAACTGAGAGCCAAAGACGTTACATGACTTGTCCAAGGTCACACTGCTTTTAAGAAAATGTTATTGAGATTCACATCCAGGTCTATCTTAACCATGTCCCTTGACTGCTTCCCCAAATAGAGATGATGGTAGCATAAATACCATTAAATCTACGTAACATCTGATCATCTTTTATCTGTTGCTGAAGCATTGTTTAAAACATAAAAGAAAACAAATACTTTTGCACTTTTGTGTTCTGTCATTGTTGGCAACTGTCACCCTCCTACACAGAGTCTTATTCTGGCTCTTTGTCAATTATGTGAATACACTGATAGCCACACGTCATCTGCAGAGGGCAGAGGGCAGAGTTCTCACTTCCCGCCTGAGGATTTTTCCTCCCTGCCAAGGAGAAGCATCTGACCTGTTGCTGACAGAATGAGCAAACAGTAGTCAGGGGGTACTGGAGCCCAAGAGAGGTGGGGAGATGGTGCAGAAGCAAAGTGAATGCCAGGCTCTTAGCCCAATCAAAAACATACTGAAGCTCTGTGGGACTATCAGACAGTGTCGCAGAGAATGAAACCAGGTATCATTCACCAAGTTCTGTCCATTCCATCTCCTAATTCTTGAATTCTGTCAACCTCTATCTGTCTCATTGCTATTTTCCTTTATGGGCTCCCATTATCTGGAACCCTAATTACTGCAAGAGCCTCCTGAAGGTCTCCCTTAATTATTTCTTACTTCCCACCCCATCCAATCCATTCTCCACACTGTGGTCAAGATGGTCTTCGTAAAATGTATATCTAGCTGCTCCCTGGCTTGACACAGGTCACTGTTCCTTGATGTTCTTGGGGCAAAATCCAAACTGCTTAAGAGTCTCTACAAGTGCCTTCATATTCCTACGTCTCTAGGCTCATTCCTTGCCCTTTCTTCCCAAAGATCTTCCAGAACTAGTACTCCTGCGACATTAAGTGTCTTTCAGCCCTTGGAATTTGCCCTGCTTTTTCTTGCTTCTGGGCAAAAACGTGTGCTCTTCCTTTTGCCTCCTTCAAGATTCCTCCCTTCTTCATGTGACTTACTATTACTTATTTTATAAAATATCTGCTTAGAGGTGCCTTTCTCTGAGAAGATCCAGTTGACTCCTCTGGCACTCCTAACAACTGGCCTACAGGGAAGGATTAGTGATTGTGGTGTCAGGGATTAGAGCTAGGGATATAGTACAAAAAGCTATCAAGCACAGACTTTAGCTAAATTCAAGGAAGACATTTCCAACAGTTTAGCTGTCCAAAGATCGAGTGGGAGAGCAACTTCCCAATCACTGGGAGTGAGCGGTAGAGGATGGACAGCCTCTTGGAAGGGAGAGTGCAGAACATTCTGAACTGGGACAGGGGTTTGTGGGGAAGGAGAGGAAAACGAGATGATTTTTCACTGTCTCTCCTGAGGCTTTATGAGTTTAATCTCTATAATCACATTGAGTAAACAAGCAATTGTCTCTTTGGTCCATGTTTGGGATTAAACAAAATTGATGTTTTTCTTTTCCTTCCTTCTTCTTCTTCTTTTTTTTGAATCCAAACAACTTCATTGAGAACTAGTCCTAGCCTTACTGCAGATGAGGAAGGAACAGAGAATTTAATATTCACCAGCATAAATAGTAATAATAATAATAAAAACAGGCTCAAAGCAAAGATACCATGCCCTCTGCCCCTTGTGGTATCTGTGTGTCCCTATATATAAAAAAAAGAGCCCCGTCCCACTTTTTTCTTAAAGCAGGAGGAGAGCTTAGCTAAGTAAAAATGAGGAGCTTGGGTAGAAGGACCCTCACGGGTGTGAGAGCTACACATTCTGCTGTTCATGTAGATCAGGGTGGGATGGGGATTTTCTCTTGGCTGCCCCTTGTCAGGGCTGAATTTTTCCAGATATACCCCTCTGTTATCACCTGGATGGGGCAGGAGACTAGGGATGGAAGGATGCTGATTCTTAAACAGGGAAGCTCTTGGGTCAGCATTCTCAATACACTCTTTCCCTTGAGAGAGACATAGCAGCTCCAGAACACCTACGCACACAGGTTGAAGCCACCAGCACTAGTTATCCTAAAGCACAAAGCTTCATTAACAATTCTATAAATATTTGTTGAGGTATTGTTATAGGTGAGAGCAATAGACTGAACAACACAGACAGAGTCCCTATGCCCAGTGTTCCAGTGGGAGACATTGAACAAGTAATCCAGTAAAAAGCATATTGTATTTTCAGGTGATGAGAAATGCTATGGAGGGTAAAGGGCTAGTTATGCTGCAGTAGCGAACAAGCTCTAAATCTCAGTGGCTTACAATAAGCAAGCTTATTCCTTGCTATCCAAGGCATTCCTTGCTTATTCCTTGCCGCACCATGTCTATCGTAAGTTAGCTGCAGCTCTGAGCCGTGGTCTGGGATCCAGATTGACAGAGCAGGCTCCATCTGGAGCACTTCCAGTCATGGTGGCAGAGAGGAAAGAGAGATAATAAACTGCAGCTGCAGGCTGTGAAAGTGCCTTCCTGGAAGGGGCACATATCACCTGTGTCCATATTTTATTAATCAAAGTAAATTTTACGGCCACGCCTGATTTATGTGATCCTCCCACTGAGTGAGGCACTGCGGGGAGGGAAATCGGTGTTTGGTGGACAGTGATACAACCTAACAGAGAGCACACGTTCAATCAGGCCAGGGGTGGGAATCTAGAAAGTATTCTCTGAATGAAGTGAGGCAGTAATCCATGTGAAGATATGGGCAGAGCCTGTTCTAGGCAAAGGGAAAGCAAGCACAAAGGGTGTGCGGGAGGCAGGAGGGTGATTGTGTTTGAGGAACAGCAAGAAGGCAAGTGTGGCTGGAGCGCAGAGAACATCAGAGGAGTGATAGGGATATGAGGCCAGGGAACTAGGCAGGAGGACAGTCACCAGGACAAGATAGAGCTGTCATCACCGTCTGTTACTGACCAGGGTTCTTGGCTTTCCCCAGTCAATAGAAATTGACTAGAGGCCAGACAGGAAATTCAGGCAGGGCTTTACTGGGGCCCCTGTTGCAGCAGCGGGGAGCGAGAACATACAACAGGTTCCCTTGCTTGCTCGCTCTCTGAGGGGGGCAAGATTATTCCTTATATGGGGTGAGGGTAGGGGTGTGTCCAGGGATCAGGCCAGAGGCGTGGCTTAAGTGTTTTGCCCACCCCTTAGGTGGTGTTGTGTGCAGGGGGCATGCGCAGTACCCTGCTTTTGCTCCTGACACCCTGTTTTTGCCCCAGGCTCTTCAAAAGTGGCAGTTGGGTTTTTTTGGTCTCTTTGTATCTTTTGGGTCCAGAATTTGCCCCACCTGCACATGCACGCAGCTGTTTTTAGTCCCATACAGTTTCTTTGTATTTTGTTGCTCAAGGAGAGGTTGTGTCCAGGTACAAACATCGCAGCACTGCGGCAAAGGGTCCCAGGTCTCAGCCTGTCTCACATCCAGTGGGTGTCTGTTGAGTGCCCACCATATTCCAGGCACTCATCTAGGCTCTCAGGAGAAATCAGTGAATAAGACAGACAAAAATATAGGACTTTCCATTTTAGTGGAGAACAAGAGACCATTAACAATAACAGTAATAAGTAAATTATATAACGTCTTAGATGGTGATAAATGCTATGAAAAAAAAAAAAAGGGACCAGAGTAAGATCAGAAAAAATAGACCAGAAGTAGAGGGCTACAATTTAAAACATGGTGGTTGGTGTAAGCATCATTTAAAAAGTGACTTTTGAGCAAAAACTTAAAGGTAGTGACAACATTAGTTATGCAGATTTTATGGTCAAGAAGACCAAAAATTTGGAGTTTAGTCTAAGTGAGATGGGAAGACTTTGAAGTGCTTTTCGTCAGGGGAATATCATGATCTGACATACGTTTGAAAACCATCACTCTGGCTGCCATGTGGGGAATGATTGGACGGTATAGCAATGGTGAGGGTGGACCAGAGATGTCAGCTGTTGCCTCCTATTTATTCACATGAGAGATGAAGACTAGAACTAGGGTGTTAGGTGTGGATTTGTGAGAAATGGTCAGTGTTCTGATATTTTTTAAAGTTGAGTAAATACAAGTCGGCCTATGGATTGGAGGGTCTGAGCAATGTTCTCATTTACTGAGTTAGGAAAGACTGAAGAGGAACAGCTAAGGGGCAGCTTGCAAGGTACAGGGTGCAGGACTGAATGGGAATCAAAAGTTCTCCTTTGGACACATTAATTTTGAGAAGCCTCTTAGATACCCAGGTAGGAATTTTGAGAAGCTTATTAGTCAACGCGTGGAACCGAGGGAGAGTTTGGGGCTGGACAGTCACTTTTAGACACCGTGACAGAATAGATGATACTTAATCATGAAACTGGATGCGTGTGCCTTGGACATGCATATAAAAAGAGAAGAAATAAGAGCTGAGGACTGAGTGCCTGGGTATTCCAACATGTAGAGAGTAGAATAAGGAAGAGTCAGCAAAGAAGTCTTAGAAGCAACAGTCAGTAAAGTAGGAGAAAAGTCTAATAAACCAATGAACAAGCCATCAACAAAAATGAAACAAAACAGGATGTGTACTGTTCCAGAAGACAAGAGAGATAAGTATTTCAAGAGGGAGAAGGAAATTAACTCTGCCAGATGTTACTGAGAAGTCAAGTATGCTTGAAACTAAAAGTCACCTATTGTGTTCATCAACGTGGAGGGCACTGGTGGCCCTTCTAGGACAATTTGGGGGGAGTGGTGGCGCTGAGGGCTTGATGGGAGTATTTTCATTAAAGAACAGAGGGTAGAGAAATAGAAACAGTGAGAACAGTCAGTCCTCCTTAGAATGATGTGGGAGTGACTAGAAAGAGCTGTGGGGCAAAGGAGGTTTTCTTTTCTTTATGTCTGTTTTGTTTTCATTTGGTTTTATCTTTGTTAGTTTAAGGGGGAGATATTACATCATTGTTGTGTGCTAGTGGAAAGGCCCTTTCAAGTTCTGGACCTGCCATGCAAGTCAGAGCCTTCACATCCTGCAGCCCTTTATACACTAACTCAACCATTTGGGCTTGGTTTTGTTCCTTCCTCAAAGCCATGAAGTCATGCAATAATAGAGGCAGAAGTTGCGCTTAGAGTCCATCTCTCTCAGATCATTCTGGCTCATCCGGTCTCCTCTGGTACCAGCAGTATGAGAGCCTTCCTCTTGAGTAACATTACTTGGCCCTCCTCAGTCCTCTCAGTATTTGGTGGCACTGACTTATGAATTCTAATTCCTTCCTGGTTTACATCATTTTACTTAGGTCTGCATTCTGTTATACTAGAAGTCAACATTAGGTCTTAGGGACCAATGGCCAGCATGAATGAACTATGTCTTTCTTTGCATCAGACCTGCCTTAAGATTGTTTTCTAGGGCTATCAAACTATCACTTCCCTTAAGAAGTGCAACCAGTTATCAAGGTAGTTTTTGAAAGCAGAACTGAAGGGGATTTCATTTTAGTTTCATGATTTTGCTTTGCTCCGGCTTCTCCCAGTTTGGGGCCACCTGCAATTATGAAACACATCCCTAGGTCTGTAAAATTAGCATACAAGCCCAGCCTACAACCAGTTAGCCAGCGTGAGCCTGGCACCCGTTCCTCTGGTTACTCTGCCTATTAGGTCTGTCTTCCCATCTTAACAGTGGAATCTGTGGATTCCCGGTGGTGTGTACTTGCAAATTAGTTTTCACACGGCAACTTTGTATTTCAATTTCTGTCTTTTTGAGCCACGCCTAGTATTTTTATCAGCTTTTTAGAAAACAAGGAATTGTATCCCTTCTCTAGGCCTGTTCTGAGGACTTCGGTGACTATTCAGAGCATTCCGGCTGACTGTATTAGGAGGACTGCTCTTCCTGAAAGCCTCTGTGTGCCTCTGGCATATGTCCACCGTCTCCACCACTCCCAAAGTTCATCTGGTCTTTCTTCTTGGGAAAACGATCAAGGCCTTGCTTCCTTTTGTTCTAAGTGCCAAAATTATTTAGAGTACGCTTTAGTTGAGAAGTTTTGTATTTGTCCACCTAGCAGAGGTTCTTGGCCTCTGGGGAGACCATGTGATTTTATTGGAACATGAAGGAAGAGGAAACAATAGAGTTCTGGAAACTTCATCTGGAATTTTCTTTTGCTGACGGTCCCAAGGATGCTCCACTCTTCCTTTGTCTCTCCAAAAATATATTGGGACAAAGTGAAAACAGCTTAAGACTTGCATGTAGTCAAATAGACTTGGATTAAGGTAAAAGTTTACAGCATTGTTTATTGACTCTGTGACTTTGGGCACAACTTCAGACTCAGTCTTTTCTTCTGTAAAGGAAGGATGATAAGACTTATGCCATTGAATTTTAGTGAGCATTAGTAATAATGCGTCACGTGCTCAGTATAAATGGTAGCTGTAAAATTGATATCATTAATATAGGTAACAACGATAATAGACCAGAGCACATGCCGCATGCTATGCTCGGCAGTAAACAGCAGTGAATACGAAATAATCTTTTACTCTCAAATATTCCCTGATCCTAGTGGAATACATAAAGGAATGATTTTAATACAACACGGCAAATGGAATGGTAGATCAAGTGCAAAGTCTTAAGGAAGCCTCAAAGAAAAAAACTAATTGATTCTGCCTATGAAGTATGGGAGAGGTGCCACCCGAGTTAGGGTTTTAGAAAGAAGAAGGGACATTTTGTTCTGGTCGCCTCCCCTAACTGGCTGTCCCCACCCTCCACATCCTCTTTGTCTTCTGCTGAGGATGGTATTTAAGGTGAGGCTCACTCAGGTTTCCTGGGTCTCTCCTGTGTCGATGGGATAGACATTTTGTTTGGTTTTCTTCTCTTAATCTGTCTCATGTCAATTTAATTCTTAGATCAGCCAGAGGAGCATGGAGGGTAGAGGAAAATGTCTTCCTCCTCGACAGCCCCTCCCCCAAAGCTGTCTCTAGGCCTGCTTGGGCCTTGTGGTCCTGGGCAAGTCCATGCCTCTTTTCTATGCCCCTCAATTTCCCCATGTGTTGAGAATATAGAATCCATATGTCTCCTTGTTGACTGAAAAAAAATTACACAGCCTAACAGTTGGGAAAAAAAAAAAAAGAATAAAGGACATTTTGATCAGTAAGTACACTACAAACAAAGGAGTGAAGATATGAAAAATATTCTGGCATTTGAAATGATTTTCAAATCATTTCATTTTCTAGTAGGGTAATGGTAGTTGCCTAAAGCCAAACTTCGGCATATCCCCTCCAAAAACCATACATATCAATAAGGGCAAATAAAATCACCCATAATCCATACCTACAGCATACTAAAAGGCATACAATACTACAAACTCCATTTTTGTGCCAGCAGAGCATGGTAGGCAGAATAATTATCCCTCCCACCTCCACCCCTGCCCAAGATAGCCACATCCTAATCTCTGGAAACTGTGAATAGGTTACTTACATGGCAAAGGGGAATTAAAATTACAGAGAAAATTAAAGTTGCTAGTCAGATGATCTTGAGATGGGGAGATTATCCTAGGTTATTCAGATGAGCTCGATGTGATCACAAGGGTCCCCATAAGTGGCAGAAGGAGGAAGAAGGGAAAGAATCGGAGAGAGGAGAATATGAGAAGACCTTGTTGGCTATGAAGATGGAGGAATGTGGCCACCCGTCAAGGAATGTGGATGACCTCTAGAATCTGGAATAAGCAAGAAAATATATTGTCTCCTAGAGCCTCCAGAAGTCACTCTGTCCTGTCAGCACCTTGAATTTAGCCTGCTGAGAACCATTTTGGACTTCTAACCTCAAGAACTGTAAGATAATAAAGTCGTGTTGTTTTAAGCCACTAAGTTTCTGGTTATTTGTTCCAGAAGCCCTAGGAAACTAATACATAGGGAAATAAACATTCCAATTCCGAGGGACACTCTGAAGTCTGGGCTGGAGAAGAGTTATGTAGAGATTTCCTCAAAAAGAAGGAAGAATGGGGTGGGGGGTAATCCTAACATCGGTGGAATCAAATAAAATCACCCTTACAAAGAAGGAGACCTACATTTAATGGAGAAATACTGAAAGTGGTTCTGAGACATATGCATTGGAGCACTGCTTACTAGAGAATCAAAACATAGAGAATTTAAAGTATATAAGACTAAAAGCAGCAGTTTGAGAAGCCATTGCTTTTGGGGAAGAGGAGGCTGATTTGGAGGGAGAAGATGTCTTTTGGAGGCTTGGCGGTAAATGGAAAGAAGAAAGCAAGCTGTGCAAATAAAGCATATTTCAGAAACAAAAGATAATCATAAAATTAGAAGTCACACCAACTCTTATCTCCAGCCTCCATCCAAATAAAAGAAACCTTTGTTTAAGGGACTGATTAAAGCAGTTGACTTCACTATAGCAATAGAAGAGAGTATTCTTGAACTAGGAAATCTGATAAGCCATTTAAACCCATCACTTCTGCCTATATAACCACTTATTGCAGGTCAGGAAAATATAAGACATTGAAGGATGAATAGATAATGACATCTACTAGAGAAGAAAACCAAACAAAAATTCTTCTGCTACCATAGAGGCATGGTAGATGAATACAAACCTTTTAGAAAGCAATATGGCAAAAGTGAATGAATAATTATAAAATGTTGATATTTTTAATTTTGTTTCTGTGAATTTACCCTAGGGGAAAAATATGATAAAAGGATAAAGGAAGATGTACACTACAGTGTCACTTATATGGGAGAGAGTTTGGAAACAGTCTAAGTTTTCAACAATAGAGAACTTGATATGAAAATTATAATAAACTTAGTAGACTATTATGTGATAATTAAAGTACAGAGCAATATATAAACATCTCAATATTTTAAAAAAATACAAAATTACATGCATCGTGGGGAAATCAACTTGAACACAGATAAAGGCAAGAAGGGAACGAGGGAATACAAATGCTTTGTTTAGTTGAAAATGTAAGATTTTGCAATGTCTGTTCTACTTTCCATTTTCTACTGTGATTATACTATCATTGTACAATACATTAGGTAATAATCATCACTACATTCTTTCTTTGGGCTCCACAGCTTAGTTCCATTTCTATTGCAGAAATGTGCTTCTCATACTTTATTTGCCCCTTTCCTCCATTAGAGTGTGAACTTCCTGAAGGTCTCTCTAGTACTAGTATAATGCCTAGCACACAGTAAGTACTCATTTACTATTCAGTGAATGAGTGGTTATAGTTAATAGTATTCTGAAGTCTGGAATGATGGAAGGAAGGAATCCCACTAAAATGAGGCAAGTGTTGACCGTAACATCCCAATCCAATCTTACGTCTGTTTCTTGTGTGATACAATGAAATATTTTTTGTCCTGTTGTGTGTCTTGGGGGTGTGTCTTTGTGTAAGGGGGGGCAACTGGAGAGGACTAAAGCAGCAAAGGAAAAAAGGAATCTTGGTTAATATGAATTTACTTGTGAACCATTTGAATGAAATTGGTTTGGATTCTCAGCTTTCAAAGCTTGATCACAGTTCTTCTATCCACTAATTTGGCATCTAAAACAAATGGATCTTTCTTCCATCAGCAACACAGAAAACCCTGTTTATGGGTCTGAGTCAGGACTATGACCTCAATTAAGCCAGGCTGTGAGATGGAGTATCTGGGGAAAATAGGATAAAGGGACACATTTTCTATCCACTGCTCTATATTTTATCTTTGGGTCAAATTAGCTCCTCCAAAATGTTATGTCCTTGGGCTGTGTTAGCTTAGGAACTTACCAAGAGATTTGACTGAAATCCACTTATCATTAGTCCCTGGATGTTGTAGAGAATTGAATATTTTTATTTTGAGAATTGTTATTTGAAAATAACAGCATTGTTATTGAGCAAAGACATAGCCCCATCTGTGTCTGTTGTAGAACTCTAAGCTCCGTGAGACCGAGAACCCTTGTTTGCCATTGTATCCTGAAGAACTTCAGCACTGGCCTGATGCCAGACATGTAGGACACTCAGTATAAATAAATGAATAAATTCGTTGACAGCCACATTTTTTCCCATTACGTTTTATCTAAGTCTCGTGAGAAACTTTACCTTTGAGAAATTGAGATGCTTTCTCTTTTTCTGATACAGAAGTTAGGAAAGTTCGTTTCCTCTTTCTTCTCTTCCCCCTTCCTCGCCCGCCCCCTGTTTACCTCCTCCTCTCCCCCCGCCCCACATTGTTCTCTTCCTTCTTCTTCTTCTTCTCTTCTTCCTCCTCCTTCTTTTTGATACTTTAGCCACTAGAAATTTTGAAACCAAAAGCGGTTTTAGCCAATATAATGCAGTTGTAGGAACTCTAGTAGTCATTATTATTAGCATATTTTCTTCCTGTTTTCCTTTTTCCAGGGCTCTACTTAAGTCCATAGCCCTGTAATAAGACATGATTTGACGGCTGGTCTCTCCACTTGTCTTCCCTGAGCCTGTTTCCTCATTTGTATAAGAGACATAACCTCCTTTCCTCTCAGGTCCACTGTGAAGAGTAAATAATCAAAGGGCTGTGCAACAGGCCTTGATCAAGAAATCCTTGTTTCCATCTTCCTTTATCGTTAACTCTCTCAAATCATTTTTCTAGAAAGGAATAAGTTTTAAATGAGTATTAAAATACCCCAGTGTTGAGGGCCCTCAGGTTGCATGGCACTGTACCAAATGTGTGTTGTGTCTTTGGGGATGGGAACCATTATCAAAACCGTACTGCCTACCTTCAAAGTACTTCCAGGCTTGCAGTGGAGAGAGGGTGAGGTGACTTTGTTTTTAATGAAATGAGGTGCCCTGGGCTTCCCTGGTGGCGCAGTGGTTGAGAGTCCGCCTGCCGATGCAGGGGACGCGGGTTCGTGTCCCGGTCCAGGAAGATCCCACATGCCGCAGAGCGGCTGGGCCCATGAGCCATGGCCGCTGAGCCTGCGCGTCCGGAGCCAGTGCTCCGCAACGCTCGGCCACAGCGGTGAGAGGCCCGCGTACCGCAAAAAAAAAAAAAAAAAAAAAAAGAGATGCCCTTTGTTTAGAGGCAGTGCTAGGAGGAACTGTGATGTTTTTACTTTGGCCCAGAGAACGTGAAGTAAACGAAGGTTTTCCAGCTACGGTTTGGCATTATCAGATATTTGTAAGCTTTTGGATGTTTAGGAGTGATTTGTCCTCCCACTTCCTGCATACAACCTGCCACTTAGCAGGAGCTCTCACCCTCTGCCACACCAGCATGGGAGACAGAAGACTCATCTCTAGACAGGGAGCATAGGTATGGTGTGTGTGAAGGGCAGAAAGGGAGTTATGTCATTTGAGACTGGTAAAAAATAGGCACTGGTTCGTGGACCACAATTTGAATAGCATTGATGTAAACAGTGAACAAACAGATGTATAATATGTAAGGTGATGCTAATGGAAGAGGCACATAGGTACTCACATGCACTAAGAGGGAGACACATACCAGTGTAGCCCAAGGACTGTCCCCAAGAAAGCTCTCTGGGACCACTTATTTCCTGCTTATCACACACTTGCACTGTTGGTTTTATCTTCAGGTATGCAGATATAAAAACTTGTAACTCATGAGTGGTATGTACCTTGTCTGTGCTGTTGGACTTTTACACACTACTGCTGTTTGTTTATACATGTTTCTCTCCTCCACTGAACTGTGAGTTCCAAGAGGGCATTGTCTATGTCCAATTCAAGTTTAAGTCCCAGAGACCAGTACAGAGCTAGGGACATAGTGGGGTGTTTAGTAAACATTCGATAAAAATAACCCTGTCCGGGGGGAAGTAAACCAGTGCTTTTTGGATAATCTTTGGTGAAAGACCAGATTTTTTTCCCCTTAAAAATTTTTTCCATGGGGCTTCCCTGGTGGCATAGTGGTTAAGAATCTGCCTGCCAAGGCAGGGGACACGGGTTCGAGCCCTGGTCCAGGAAGATCCCACATTGCCACGGAGCAACTAAGCCTGTGCGCCACAACTACTAAGCCTGCGCTCTTAGAGCCCACGGGCCACAACTACTGAGCCCGTGTGCTGCAACTACTGAAGCCTGCGCACCTAGGGCCCATGCTCCACAACAAGAGAAGCCACTGCGATGAGAAGCCCGCACACCACAATAAAGAGTAGCCCCCGCTCGCCCAACTAGAGAAAGCCTGCATGCAGCAACGAAGACTCAACGCAGCCTAAAATAAATAAATAAAATAAATAACTTTATTAAATAAATTTTAAAAAAATTTTTAATTAAAAGTTTTTTTCAATCTCTTGTAGACTGATAATTTGGAAATTTTTGAGAAAATTTAAAGGGCCTATAAAACACAAGCCCTGAATTGTTTATTATTAGATTCTACAGACATGAACTTCCTCTGTCAAGTTGCTAAAGAAGTTTCAAAGCATTTTTTCTCTGTTTCTTGTTGCAGACTGGTAATCTTGCAGACTGGCAGCAATCTGTGGACCACACATACCACTTGAAATATTATGTACAAATACACGTATCATGTGCAAGCGTCGTTAAAATGCTATAGGCACTTAGTCCGGCAGTGGAATAGAGAATGACAGAGCTGGAGGATGGCGGTGCCACTTTATTGAAGGAAGTCAGGGGGGCTTTTCTAGTGACATGAAGTTTGAACACAGAATGGGATGAAGTAAGAGTGTGAACCTAGCAGATATCAAAGGGGGAGTTTGAGGGAATGGAAATCATCAGCACAAAGGACCTGGATCAAGATGTGTGCTATGTTCTAGGAGTGGGGGGCATGGGAGGAACGGGTCAGATTACTAGGATCTATAGATATTAAAATAAGTTTGGACTTTATTCTGATCCTTTGGAGGGTGTTGAGCAAAGGAGTGACGTGAATTACAAGCGTAACGTGGCCATACTGGCCACTCCTTGGGGAATAGATTACAGGAAAGAAAGTTAGGAGGCTCTTGTACTATCTGTAGGACAAATGATGGTGGTTCAGCCATGGGGGGTAGCAGGAGAGATGATGAGAAGTGATTGGAGTAAGAAATGACCTGGAACGGAGGACGGCCAGTGTTGGCTGATAGATTGAATACTGGGAGTGAAAGAGAGGAATGAAGGCTGACTGCAAGGGTTTTGGTCGGAGCCCATAGCCAACTGGCGCTGCCGTTTCTTGAGATTAGGCAGTCTGAGAGTGGAGCGGGTTTTTTAGTCGGGACATGGGTAAGAATCAAGAATCATTCTGGATATGTTACATGTGACGTACTTACTTGACATACAAAGGTGTTGAGTAGGTAGAAGACGAAGAAGCAGCAGAGTGGCCACATGAGGATAAGACCATAAACTTAACGCTGCAGATTTACTCAGTGAGTAATTATTAAGTCCTAGATTCATGTTCAGTGTGCTCTGTAACAGAGGCTATATTTTGGAAAGCATTCTATACCTACAGAGTGGTTAATATTTTAGAAAAAACGTTTTCATGTTCAAAGGAATAAATTCTAACCTGTGTTTCAAACCCAGCTATCCAGAATCATTTACCCTTTAGGAGTCCAGATAACTAAATGGCTGCCTTCAAATGTTACATTTAAAAACCACTACGGTATACAAAATGTTTTCCCATAGGCTGTCTCTACAGCCCTCCTTGGTAAGCAGAGCATTATTTTGAATCTTCATTTTATTGATAGAGAACCTAAGGAAGCAGATGACAGTATTAGTCAGTGATGAACCTGGGTCTGGGTCCTAAGGCTTCTTCCCATGTGACCAAGGCTTTTCCCTCCACATTGCCCTCCCTCCCACAGAAATAATACCATACTCTGTGCCCACTGGGGAATAAATAGGCTTTAGGCTCAATCAGGGTCTATAGTGTTGCTTCTTTCGGGAAAATACATTGTAATTTCTAAGCAATTGACTTGTAAACACTTGGAATCTAGCCTGGTGCTGAGTTAGAGACCATTTCTATTCCTTAGTGTTTCCACAGCACAGAACTTTCCAAAAAAGGGCTGTTTGTGATGAACATAATAATTTTCTTCTCTCCCAGCCTGGTTCTCCCTCCAGTATTCCCGCTTTTCAGTCACTGGCATCACCAAAGCTAGAAACATCTGTCATTTAAGGCTATATCTTCTTCTTTATCTCTAACATCTCATGAGTTACCAAATCTAGCCCATCCTACCTCCTAAAAGTCTCTGGCTGTCCCCTTGTCTACAGCAGTGCCCTAGTTTCAGCCCTCTCCACCCCTCACCTGCACTGCTGCAGTAGCCTTCTCGCTGGCCTCTCTGCCACCTGGCTTCTTGCCTCTAATCTACTTTCTACAATCCAGCCAAAGGGCTTTCTAAATGCAAATCTAGTCCTATTAAAAACTGACCTTATTTAAAAGCCTCTAATGCTTCCAATTGCTCTTGGGATAAGATCCAAGCTCTTTAGAACAGCGTACCAGGACCTTCGGAATTTGCACATGGGATATGAAACTGAAAAAATGTACAGTCCCCTCTTTGATGAGCTCACAGTTTGATTAGGGAGGCCAGTGCATACACAAATCATTTTAATGCACTATGCAGAATGTTCTCATATGAAATTGTAAACAAATAACTGTAATAAAGTGTAATCTTTGTTATACTTCTATGATTATGTAAGACGTAGCACTGCAAGAGAGAAGTTCAGCTTGTTAAGAGAACATTCTCAGAAATCATCTGTTTACCCACTCTGTGAGGCAAAATTTAACAGATATTGTCTGGAAGGTTCCTACCAATGTAGACATTCATACCTTACACAATACTTAGGAGGGCTCTTTCATCTGGAACTTTGAGGAAAAAAACCCAGAAGGATTTGAAAATGTCATCTTGTATGAGAATTATGTGTATTTTACTACACGGTCCTATTCAGGGATCATTCTGAATACCATTTTGTAGGCTCGGATATTTGTCTCCAGTTCTTCTTCATGAAAGGACTCTAAACCCATGGGGCAAGAAATGTTTCTTTGCTGCTCGCATCGTTCTGGTACTTCTTTTCCTCCCCTGTACGTCATTCTGGACTGAGATGCCCCTTTCTCAATTCAGGATCCTTAACTAAATAGTTTCAAAGCGCTTAAATTTTGCTTCTGCATTTGTCTGAAGTAAGTCATTATGTTTGTTTTTTGTTTTCATTTTTGTGTTTCTGAGCTTCATACCGTATAAGGCCATCACTCAGTGTTTCTATGCGTGATCGTGGTGCTGTAATATTAGCTTGTGTGCGTTAAACAACTATACATGTGAAAAATAAATTCCTGTTTAGACTATGAGCTGAAAAAAGAATCCCCACGTACGGTACCCATGACACTACCTGTGTAACCCCACGACATTTCTGCAGCACAGCAGTAGTTCTGGGGAATTAATCGTTAATCTAGCATTGCTCGCTGTCTGTTCCTTAGAACATGAATGCTGAGAAATGCCTTATAGGGAAAAAATGTCTTACAGTCAAATATGCCTGGAAAACTCTACACATTTGATCTGAAAGAGTCCTATGGCGTAGAACACCTTGGAGATATCAATAAATGAAGCAGTAAAGAACATGTTTACTATTGTTTAACCCGATGTTTTCCAAACTTACTTGACCACAGACCTCTATTTATGTTGCACCCTTTAACAATTGTTAGAAAAGTGATAGCCTCCTCACTTTGGATTAAGTGTCAGTAAGCACTTGTCATGTCGTATGGTAATTTTATTTTTTCATCATTTTATTGTAAAGGCTTTCAAAATTATAGAAAAATTGAAAGCAATGTGCATCAAAAGCAAACATTCCCACCTTCTAGATTCTACAATTAACATTTTGCTATGTCTGCTTTATCTATTACTGTTTCTCTTCTCCCGCTAGACTGGGGTGCCTTCATGATAATTAATCTAATTTACCTTTATTTCATCAGTACTTAGCAGAGTACCAGGCCCATAGTTGGTAACCAATAGATGTTTGTCCAAATAATGAATGGATGAAATGAATGAATGAATAGATGGATTTTGTTATCCCTTCAGACATCTTCCTAGCACATCACAGAGGTTGAGCATCCAGGGAGATGCTAGGCAGAGCTGTTCCACAGCCTTTCTAGGTCTGAGCAAATATTAACTACAGATAAGGCACAGATCCTGAGACAGGCCTTCTCCTGGGATAGAGGAGGGATCCTGCAACCTTAGCACTGTGAGCTAATGAGGAACCCCTGGGTCTCTGTTATCATCTCTGTCCCTACAATTCATTTTGAAAGGAGGCAGCTTTTGCCAGGCCTAGTGAGCTGTGATGAATGAATTCAAGGACTGGCCTGCCAAGTCTTGCCCACGTGTTGGATTCTCCTCCCTTCATGGGTTTCATGCTTTTGTGAGATCCTGGTGTCTTCTTAATTTCCAAAGACTTTTCATTTCCACTCTGATTTTTATCTGCCCCTCATCTTTCATTCCTGGAAACCTGATCCTTGGTTTGTCTGATGATCCACTTTCTTCGATTGTAACTGCAGGTGGAAAACAGTTATTTAATATGTCTTTTGCCCTTTTATCCTCTAGTGTCTGGTTACCTACCTACCAACCATGGGTCCTAAGGAAGCATCTGCCCTTCTCCTTGTATTTCTTTTCTGTTTCTGTATCAACAACATCAAAATCAACACAATCTTTATTCTTCTCAATTTTTAAATTCGCTTCACTTTCCTTTCCAGTAAACTCCGTTTTAACTTTTCTCAGATTCTTTATCTTGACGTTTGTGCTTCTTTACTCCTCCCTTTTCCCTTCTGTTCTATTTTTTACCCCATCCCCTTTGATTTTCTATCTCTGATAGAAAGGAGTCAGTGGTGTAAGTTTACAAGAAACGAGGTTGAGGATTATAACCAAATCAGTGAAGTATGTTGAATGAGCCTTCAGAAGTCAGGCTAAGGCTCCCATTTACTTTTTCAAACATGTCTTCCTCAGTCCCCTGTTCCCAAACATGTCCCACATTTGTCAAGGCCCTGTATTTGCCACGTCTCTTCTTTTATTTAGATACTGCCTCTGACTCACTTTGTTTTATTCCTCTCAAAATATGACTCTTGCTTCAAAAATCCATTACACATCCTCCCTCCAATCTGATCTTCCTTGATTTCTCATCAATGTATAAACCCATTCCTTTCTCTCTGAAAATCCATGGTACCGCTTAGTTCTAACCTCTCCTTTGACATTTATTCAGTATTGTTTCTAAAAACTATGTAAGTGCATTGTCTTGTAACATGTATTTTTTTAAAAAACATAGTTAAATAATTTGTTACTTTAAAAAATAGAGTGCATATGCACAGCGATATACAATTCAAGAGATAAAAGGATAAATATTAAAAAATAAGTCCTTCCTACTCCAAGTCCCTCAGTCATCCAGTTCCTTGGAGACAAGGGTTACTAACCTCTTTTGTATCCTTCTAGATATTTTCTGTGTTTTGTTTTAAAATACACATGGTAGCATATTATAAGCACAGTTCTGTACTTTGCTTTTTAAACTTAGCACTTTATATATTGAAGCTCATTCTTTATCAATTGTGGTGCGTCATTTTTTTTCCATTGTGGATGTTGGTGGATATTTATTTATTTATTTATTTATTTATTTATTTTTTTAACATCTTTATTGGAGTATAATTGCTTTACAATGGTATGTTAGTTTCAGCTTCACAACAAAATGAATCAGTTATATATATACATATATTCCCATATCTCTTCCCGCTTGCGTCTCCCTCCCTCCCACCCTCCCTATCCCACCCCTCCAGGCGGTCACAAAGCACCGAGCTGATCTCCCTGTGCTATGCGGCTGCTTCCCACTAGCTATCTACCTTACGTTTGGTAGTGTATATATGTCCATGCCTCTTTATCGCTTTGTCACCGTTTACCCTTCCCCCTCCCCATAGCCTCAAGTCCATTCTCTAGTAAGTCTGTGTCTTTATTCCTGTTTCACCCCTAGGTTTTTCATGACATTTTTTTTTTCTTAAATTCCATATATATGTGTTAGCATACGGTATTTGTCTCTCTCTTTCTGACTTACTTCACTCTGTAGGACAGACTCTAGGTCTATCCACCTCATTACAAATAGCTCAATTTCATCTCTTTTTATGGCTGAGTAATATTCCATTGTATATATGTGCCACATCTTCTTTATCCATTCATCCGATGATGGACACTTAGGTTGTTTCCATCTCTGGGCTATTGTAAATAGAGCTGCAATGAACATTTTGGTACATGACTCTTTTTGAATTATGGTTTTCTCAGGGTATATGCCCAGTAGTGGGATTGCTGGGTCATATGGTAGTTCTATTTGTAGCTTTTTAAGGAACCTCCATACTGTTCTCCACAGTGGCTGTATCAATTTACATTCCCACCAACAGTGTAAGAGGGTTCCCTTTTCTCCACACCCTCTCCAGCATTTATTGTTTCTAGATTTTTTGATGATGGCCATTCTGACTGGTGTGAGATGATATCTCATTGTAGTTTTGATTTGCATTTCTCTAATGATTAGTGATGTTGAGCATTCTTTCATGTGTTTGTTGGCACTCTGTATATCTTCTTTGGAGAAATGTCTATTTAGGTATTCTGCCCATTTTTGGATTGGGTTGTTTGTTTTTTTGTTATTAAGCTGCATGAGCTGCTTATAAATTTTGGAGATTAATCCTTTGTCAGTTGCTTCATTTGCAAATATTTTCTCCCATTCTGAGGGTTGTCTTTTGGTCTTCTTTATGGTTTCCTGGTGGATATTTAGAATGTTTCCAGTGCATTGCAATGAACACTGTGCTTTATCTTTAGGATAAATTCTGAGAAATAGAATTGCAAGATCAAAGTGTATGTATTTTTTTCCTTAATTGTTTTCTAATTGAGGTAAAATTTATATACAGTGAAATTCATCTGTATTAAGTGTACAGTTTGATGGGTTATGATAAATGTATATACCCATGTAAGTCACCATTCTAATCAAAGTATAGAGCATTTCCATCACCTCAAAAGTTCCTTGTGCTTTTCCTAGTCAATTCCTCTTTTCTCAAAAGACAATCAATGTCTTACTTCTAATGGTAGTTGAGTGTCACATGCTCTTGAACTTTATATAAATGGAATCATACAGAATGCACATTTTTGCTCACCATAATATTTTTGAGGTTCATTCCATGTTGTTGGGTATTTCAGTAATTTGTTTTTTTATTGCTGGGTAGTATTCAGTTTTATGACTATATCACAAATTTTTACCCATTCTCTTTTTATAAACATCTTTATTGGAGTATAGTAGCTTAACATTGTTGTGTTAGTTTCTGCTGTATAACAAAGTGAATCAGCTATACATATACATATATCCGCATATCCCCTCCCTCTTGCATCTCTTTCCCACCCTCCCTATCCCACCCCTCTAGGTGGTCACAAAGCACCGAGTTTATCTCCCTGTGGTATGCGGCTGCTTCCCACTAGCAATCTATTTTACACTTGGAAGTGTATATATGTCCATGCCACTCTCTCACCTACCCTTCCCCCTCCCCATGTCCTCAACTGCATTCTCTATGTCTACATCTTTATTCTTGTCCTGCCCAAAGGTTCTTCAGAACCTTTTTTTTTTTTTTTTTTTTTTAGATTCCATATATATGTGTTAGCATACAGTATTTGTTTTTCTCTTTCTGACTTCACTCTGTATGACAGACTCTAGGTCCATCCACCTCACTACAAATAACTCAATTTCATTTCTTTTTGTGTCTGAGTAATATTCCATTGTATATGTGTGCCACATCTTCTTTATCCATTCATCTGTTGAGGGACACTTAGGTTGCTTCCATGTCCTGGCTATTGTAAATAGAGCTGCAATGAACATTGTGGTACATGACTCTTTTTGAATTATGGTTTTCTCAGGGTATATGCCCAGTAGTGGGATTGCTGGGTCATATGGTAGTTCTATTTTTAGTTTTTTAAGGAATCTCCATACTGTTCTTTATAGTGGCTCTATCAATTTACATTCCCACCAACAGTGCAAGAAGGTTCCCTTTTCTCCACATCCTCTCCACCATTTATTGTTTGTACATTTTTTGATGATGGCCATTCTGACTAGTGCGAAGTGATACCTCATTGTAGTTTTGATTTGCATTTCTCTAATGATTAGTGATGTTGAGCATCCTTTCATGTGTTTGTTGGCCATCTGTATATCTTCTTTGGAGAAATGTCTATTTAGGTCTTCTGCCCATTTTTGGATTGGGTTGTTTGTTGTTTTGATATTGAGCTACATGAGCTGCTTGTATATTTTAGAGATTAATCCTTTGTCAGTTGCTTCATTGGCAAATATTTTCTCCCATTCTGAGAGCTGTATTTTCGTCTTGTTTATGGCTTCCTTTGCTGTGCAAAAGCTTTGAAGTTTCATTAGGTCCCATTTGTTTATTTTTGTTTTTATTTTCATTTCTCTAGGAGGTGGGTCAAAAAGGATCTTGCTGTGATTTATGTCATAGAGTGTTTTTCTCTCAGAGTTTTATAGTGCCTGCCCTTGCATTTAGGTCTTTAAACCATTGTGAGTTTATTTTTGTGTATGGTGTTAGGGAGTGTTCTACTTTCATTCTTTTAATGTAGCTGTCCAGCTTTCCCAGCACCACTTATTGAAGAGGCTGTCTTTTCTCCATTGTATATTCTTGCCTCCTTTATCAAAAATAAGGTGACCACATGTGCATGGGTTTATCTCTGGGCTTTCTATCCTGTTCCATTGATTTTTTTGTGCCAGTACCATACTGTCTTGACTACTGTAGCATTGTAGTATAGTCTGAAGTCCAGGAGCCTGATTCCTCCAGCTCTGTTTTACTTTCTCAAGATTGCTTTGGCTCTTCAGAGTCTTTTGTGTTTCCATACAAATTGTGCAATTTTTTGTTCTAGTTCTGTGAAATATGCCATTGGTAGTTTGATAGGGATTGCATTGAATCTGTAGATTGCTTTGGGTAGTATAGTCATTGTCACAATATTGATTCCTCCAATCCAAGAACATGGTATATCTCTCCATCTGTTTGTATCATCTTTAATTTCTTTCATCAGTGTTTTATAGTTTTCTGCATACAGGTCTTTTGTCTCCTTAAGTAGGTTTATTCCTAGGTATTTTATTCTATTTGTTGCAATGGTAAGTGGAAGTGTTTCCTTAATTTCTCCTTCAGATTTTTCATCATTAGTGTGTAGGAATGTAAGAGATTTCTGTGCATTAATTTTGTATCCTGCTACTTTATCAAATTAATTGATTAGCTCTAGTAGTTTTCTGGTGGCATCTTTAGGATTCTGTATGTATAGTGTCATGTCATCTGGAAAGAGTGACAGTTTTACTTCTTCTTTTCTGATTTGTATGCCTTTTATTTCCTTTTCTTCTCTGATTGCTGTGGCTAAAACTTCCAAAGCTATGCTGAATGATACTGGTGAGAGTGGGCAACCTTGTCTTGTTCCTGATCTTTCTTTGTCGTATATGGCCTTTATTATGTTGAGGTAGGTTCCCTCTATGCCTACTTTCTGGAGAGTTTTTTATCTTAAATGGGTGTTGAATTTTGTCAAAAGCTTTTCTGCATCTATTGAGATGATCATATGGTTTTTATTCTTCAATTTGTTAATATGGTGTATCACATTGATTGATTTGCATATATTGAAGAACCCTTGCATTCCTGGAATAAACCCCAGTTGATCATGGTGTATGATCCTTTTATTGTGCTGTTGGATTCTGTTTGCTAGGATTTTGTTGAGGAGTTTTGCATCTATGTTCATCAGTGATATTGGTCTGTAGTTTTCTTTTTTTGTGACATCTTTTCTGGTTTTGGTATCAGGGTGATGGTGGCCTTGTAGTTTGGGAGTGTTCCTCCCTCTGCTATATTTTGGAAGAGTTTGAGGTGGATAAGTGTTAGCTCTTCTCTAAATGTTTGATAGCATTCACCTATTAAGCCATCTGGTCCTGGGCTGTTGTTTGTTGGAAGACTTTTAATCACAGTTTCAATTTCAGTGCTTGTGATTGGTCTGTTCATATTTTCCATTTCTTCCTGGTTCAGTCTTGGAAGATTGTGCTTTTCTAAATATTTGTCCATTTCTTCCAGGTTGTCCATTTTATTGGCATATGGTTGCTTGTAGTAATCGCTCATGATCCTTTGTATTTCTGCAGTGTCAGTTGTTACTTCTCTTTCTTTTCTAATTTTGTTTATTTGATCTTCTCCCTTTTTTCTTGATGAGTCTGGCTAATGGTTTATCAATTTTGTTTATCTTTTCAAAGAACCAGCTTTTAGTTTTATTGATCTTTGCTATTGTTTCCTTCATTTATTTTTCATTTATTTTGGATCTGATCTTTCCGATATCTTTCCTTCAGCTAACTTTGTAGGGTTTTTTGTTCTTCTTTCTCTAATTGCTTTATGTGTAAGGTTAGGTTGTTTAAATGAGGCGTTTCTTATTTCTTGATGGCTTGTATTGCTATAAACTTCCCTTTAGAACTGCTTTTGCTGCATCCCATAGGTTTTGGGTCGTCATGTTTTCATTGTCATTTGTTTCTAGGTATTTTTTCATTTCCTCTTTGACTTCTTCAGTGATCTCTCTGTTATTTAGTAGTGTATTGTTTAGCCTCCATGTGTTTGTATTTTTTACAGATTTTTTCCTGTAATTGATATCTAGTCTCATAGCATTGTTGTCGGAAAAGATACTTGATATGATTTCAATTTTCTTAAATATACCAAGGCTTGATTTGTGACCCAAGATATGATCTATGCTGGAGAATGTTCCATGAGCACTTGAGAAGAAAGTGTATTCTGTTGTTTTTGGATGGAATGTCCTATAAATATCAATTAAGTCCCTCTTGTTTAATTTATCATTTAAAGCTTGTGTTTCCTTATTAATTTTCATTTTGATTGATCTGTCCATTGGTGAAAGTGGGGTGTTAAAAGTCCCCTACTATGATTGTGTTATGGATGATTTCCCATTATGGCTGTTAGCATTTGCCTTATGTATTGAGGTGCTCCTATGTTGGGTGCATATATATTTATAATTTTTATATCTACTTCTCGGATTGATCCCTTGATCATTACGTAGTGTCTTTCTTTGTCTCTTGTAATAGTCTTTATTTTAAAGTCTATTTTATCTGGTATGAAAATTGCTACTCCAGCTTTCTTTTGATTTCCTTTTGCATGGAATATCTTTTTCCATACCCTCACTTTCAGTTTGTATGTGTCCCTCGGTCTGAAGTGGGTCACCTGTAGACAGCATATATACAGGTCTTGTTTTTGTATCCATTCAAACAAGTCTATGTCTTTTGGTTGGAGCATTTAATCCATTTACATTTAAGGTAATTGTCAATATGTATGTTCCTATTACCATTTTCTAAATTGTTTTGGGTTTGTTATTGTAGGTCTTTTCCTTCTCTTGTGTTTCCTGCCTAGAGAAGTTCCTTTAGCATTTGTTGTAAAGCTGGTTTGGTAGTGCTGAATTCTGTTAGCTTTTGCTTGTCTGTAAAGGTTTTAATTTCTCCATCGAATCTGAATGAGATCCTTGTTGGGTCAAGTAATCTTGATTGTAGTTTTTTCCCTTTCATCACTTAAAATATATCCTGCCACTCCCTTCTGGATTGCAGAGTTGCTGCTGAAAGATCAGCTGTGAACCTTATGGGGATTCCCTTGTATGTTATTTGTTGCTTTCCCCTTGCTGCTTTTAATATGTTTTTCTTTGTCTTTAATTTTTGATAATTTGATTAATATGTGTCTTGGCATGTTTCTCCTTGAATTTATGCTGTATAGGGCTCTCTACACTTTCTGGACTTGATTGACTATTTCCTTACCCATATTAGGGAAGTTTTCAACTATAATCTCTTCAAAAATTTTCTCAGTCCCTTTCTTTTTCTCTTCTTCTTCTGGGACCCGTATAATTCAAATGTTGGTGTGTTTAATGTTTTCCCAGAGGTCTCTGAGGCTGTCCTCAATTCTTTTCATTCTTTTTTCTTTATACTGCTCTGTGGTAGTTATTTCCACTATTTTATATTCCAGGTCACTTATCTGTTCTTCTGCTTCAGTTGTTCTGCTATTGATTCTTTCTAGAGAGTTTTTCATTTCATTTATTGTGTTTCTTTGCTCTTTAATTCTTCTAGGTACTTGTTAAGCTTTTCTTGTTTTTTGTCCATTCTATTTCCAAGATTTTGGATCATCTTTACTCTCATACTCTGATTTCTTTTTTCAGGTAATCTGCCTATTTTCTCTTCATTTGTTTGGTCTGGTGGGTTTTTACTTTGCTCCTTCATCTGCTGAGTATTTCTCTGTCTTCTCATTTCACTTAACTTACTGTGTTTGGGGTCTCCTTTTCACAGGCTGCAGATTCGTAGTTCCTGTTGTTTTTGGTGTCTGCCCCCAGTGAGTAAGGTTGGTTCAGTGGATTGTTTATGCTTCCTGGTGGAGGGGACTGGTGCCTATGTTCTCTTGAATGAGGCTGGATCTTGTCTTTCTGGTGGGCAGGGCTGCGTCCGTTGGTGCATTTTGGGGTGTCTGTGAACTTAGTATGATTTTAGGCATCCTTTCTGCTAATGGGTGGTGTTGTGTTCCTGTCTTGCTAGTTGTTTGGCATGGGGTGTCCAGCACTGCAGCTGCTTGTCCTGAGTGGAGCTGGGTCTTAGCATTGAGACAGAGATCTCTGGGAGAACTCCGGCTGATTGATATTATGTGGGGCCGGGAGGTCTCTGGTGTTCCAATGTCCTGATCTTGGCTCTCCCACCTCCGAGGCTCGGGCCTGACACCTTGCCAGAGCACCGAGATCCTGTCAGCCACACGGCCAGGCACTTGGGGAGTTTCTTGCCTTTTGGGAAGTCTGAGGTCTTCTGCCACCATTCAGTAAGTGTTCTGTAGGAGTTGTTCCACATGTAGATGTATTTTTTTTTATGTATTTGTGGGGAGGAAGGTGATCTCCACATCTTACTCCTCTGCCATCTTGAAGGTCCTCTCTATCCATTCTCTTTTGATAGACATATGAGTCATTTATAATTTGAGACTATTATGAATAAAGTTGCTAAGAACATTCTGTAACAATTTTTTAGTGGATATATGTTTTCATTTCTCTTGGGTAAATATGTAGAATAGAAGTTTTAGGTATAGGGTAGATGTATGTTGAACTTTGTTAGAAACTGCCACATAGTTTCTATATTCCTATTAGCAGTGTATGAGAATTCAAATTTTTCCACATCTCCACCAATATTTGTTGCTGTCATTTAAAAATATTATTTATTTGAAGGAGTATGAAATAGTATCTCATTGTTTTTTTATTTTTATTTTATTTTATTTAATTTTTGCGGTACGCAGGCCTCTCACTGCTGTGGCCTCTCCCGTTGCGTAGCACAGGCTCTGGACGCGCAGGCCCAGCAACCATGGCTCACAAGCCCAGCCGCTCCACGGCATATGGAATCATCCCAGACCGGGGCACAAACCCGTGTCCCCTGCATTGGCAGGCAGACTCTCAACCACTGCGCCACCAGGGAAGCCCTCATTGTTTTTTTAAATTGTGTTTCCTTGGTGGCTAATGGCATTGAGTACCTTTTTATGTGCTTATTGGCCATTCATATATTTTTGTTTTTGCCAAGTGTTTAAGTCTTTTGCCATTAAAAAAAATTGGGATTGTTTATCCTTTGCTACTGATTTGTATGCAATTTAAAATATAGTCTAGAAACAAGTCCTTTGTCAGATTTTTTTTTGTGAATATTTTCTCCCAGTCTGTGGCTTGTCTTTTTATTTTCTTATCAATGTCTTTTGATGAACAGATGATTTTATTTTCGTGAAGTTTAGTCTATCAGTATTTTTTCTTTTATAATTATTGCCTGTTGTATTCTTTCTAAGAAGTGTTTTCATACCCTAAATTTGCAACCATATTATCCTGTTTTCTTCCTAGATATCTTATAGTTTGCTATACATTTAGGTCTATGATTCATCTCAAATAAATTTTTCTGTATGATGTGAGGTAGAATTTGAAGTACTTTTTTATCCCCACATCTTTTAAAAGTTGTTGCAGCATAATTTGTTGAAAGCCATTCCTTTCCTCTTTGAATTGCTTTGGCATCATTGTTGAAATCATTGATTGTCCATTTATGAGTGGGTCTATATCTCGATACTCCAGTCTGTTCCATTTCTCTTTAACTCTCATTATGCCAGTAGTACAGTGTCTTGATTATAATCCCCCAACTTTATTCTTTATCTTCAAGATTGTTTTGGCTAACCTGGGTTCTTTCCTTTTCCATATAAATTTTTGAATTAAAAAATAAGATAAAGCCTGCTGCATTAAAGTTATAGATCAATTTAGGTAGGATTAACATCTTCCGATTTATTAATAGGGTATATCTCGTCATTCATTTAGGTCTTCTTTAGTTTCTTTCAGCAATGTTTAGCACTTTTCAGTTTTGAAATTTATTGTTCAGTATTGTATCTTTTTAATTGTATCTTTTTAATATCTATTTTTTAACTGTCCTGGTGCTAACTTAAATTCCTACCAACAAAATAGGAGAGTTTCCCTGTTTCCCATCCCCTGAAAAATACAGAATTTTAGAATGGGTTTTGGCTTTGCCAGTTGAATGTTATCTCATTTTTAGTTTTAATTTTCATTTATTCTACTGTGAATGAGTTTGAGCATTTTTTCATGTCTAAAAGTTTTTTATTTCTTTTTCTGTGAACATGTTCATGTTCTTTGCCACTTTTTCTCTAAGGCTATAGGTCATTTTTTGGTTGATCTTCACAAGCTCTCTTTATACACACAAAAAAATAGCCTTGCTATGTGTTATTTTTGACTTTTAACTTTAATTTACCATGCATAAAAATTTGGAATATAGAACAATCTTTTATAATTACTGGGTTTCATATCATACTGAGATTTATCTTTAAGATTATAAAAAAACTTCATGTTTTCTTTGTGGAATTTTGTGGTTTCAGTTTTTACATTTAAGCCATTTATCCATCTGTAATTTATGTACGGTAAAGATCCATGAAAATATTTATGTGGCAAGGATCTTTATTTTTTCTAGAAGGTTAGTCATTTATTGAACAAATCATCATTTTCCCACATGACCATATCATCATATACTAAATTCCTGTACGTGGTTTTTCTATTTCTCTAGACTCTATTCACGCACAAGTACCACATTGATTTAATTATGCTGGCTTAAAATATATTCTAATATCTTTTAGGAGGAGTTCTCCCTCATTACTTTTTCTTTTCAGAATTTTCTAGTATATTCTGTCATGTTTTTCCCCCCACATGAAATTTAGAATTTGTCTAATTCTAAAAATAAAAGTCCTGTTAATATTTTTATTAGGTCAAATTTATAGGTGTTTAGAAATAATATACATACTTGAAATATTGTATCTTTCTATCTAAGAATAGGTTATTCCTTCCATTTATCTGAGCCTTCTTCTGGATTTTTCAGTAAGTTTTAAAGTTGCTTAGATTTTGGATATATCTTATTAGGCTTATTTCTATATATTTTATGTTTGTGGGGTGTTTTTTTTTTGCTGTTGTAAACAAGATCTTTTCTTCTATTATGATGTGATATTAATTTTGTATGTGTCCAACTGATTGCATTCTATAATCCTTGTCTCATTTTCTGTCTTGAATATGATAATATTTCCTAATATTGGACTGTCTTTGGTATGACCCCAATTTGGTTGTGGTTTATTTTGCATTTGTCTTTCTGGATTCTTCTTGTTTATATTTTATTTAGATTATTTTTCATGAAGTCTTATAAGTGAGATTGGGGCTATCATTGTCAGATTTGATATTAATATTTTCCTGACTTCATTGAAAAATTGGGAGTGTTTATATTTTCTTTACTCTGGAACAGTTTAAACAGTATTTGAGATATATATTTCTTAAAGGTTTGGTTCTGATCCTCTGGTGGAGAGGGGGTGAGTAGTTTTTTGACAACTTTGTGTCTCATGTGATAATTTATTTTTGATTTTCTAACATTTCTTGGGTCTTTTTTTGGTAATTAATATTTTCCTAGAAAATCATCCATTTAATTCAGGTTTTCTAGTTAATTTCTATAGTCAAAGCAAAATAGTCTTTTGTAATCTTTAAAATTCTTCTATATTTGGTCAATTCCCCATTCTAATATCCCATTTATATACTTGTGCTTTTCCCTGCCCTCTTTTATAACCTAAATTAACTAACAGTTTATTTTTTAGTGGCTTTATTAAGGCATAACCAACACATCATATAATCTGCCTATTTAAAATATACAATCAAATAGTTTTTAGTGTGTTCAGATAGTTGTGCAACCCTCACCACAATTTTAAGACATTTCATCCTCTCAAAAAGAAACTACATACTCATTAGCATCACTCCCCATTTATCCACAGCCTCTCCCCACCCCACACCCCAGCACTAGGTAACCACTAATCTACTCTCTGTCTCCATAAAAATTGGCCCATTCTTGACATTTCATGTAAATAGAATAATGCACTACATGGTTTTTTGTGACTGACTTTTTCCAGTTAGCGTTATGTTTTGAAGTTTCATCCATGTCATACCGTGTCACTACCTCATTCCTTCTTGTTGCCAAATAATATTCATTTTATGGATATACCATATATTATTTGTCGATTCTTTAGTTGATGGGAATTTGTGTTTTTTCTACTTGTTAGGTATTATAAATAATGCTACTCTGAACATTTGTGTATAAGTCTTTTTGTGGACATATGTTTTCATTTCTCTTGGATAGTAGATACCTAGGAGTAGAATTGGGTGATCATATGTTAATTCTATATTTAGCATCTTGAGGAACTGCTAAACGGTTTTCCAAAGTGACTGTACCAGATTAAATTCTCACGAGCAATGTATGAGGGTTCCAATATCTTCACATACTTGTCAACATTTGCTAGTGTCTCTTTTTTGATTATAACCATGATAGTGAGTGTGAAGTTAAGACCTGATCGTGCTTTTGATTTGTATTTCCCCTTAATGGCTAATGCTGTTAGGCACTTTCCAGTATTTACTGGCCATTTGTGTATCTTCTTTGGAGAAATGCATTTCAGATCATTTGCCCATTTTCATTTGGGTTGTTTATTATTAAGTTGTAAGATTATATATGAGAATATATATGTTCATATATACATATATAATTAGCACATAATATCTTTTTTGTGTGTGGTATGTAGTCGAATTTTCTTTCTGACTTAGTTTTAGTATTTTTTCCACTTAATACGTGAGTTTATCCTGTTTTTATTAATGGCGTTAATAGATAGGCTAGTCTTAATTTTGCAATAACATCTTGTAATACACGTTCTTTTTTATTGATTCTTTTTAAAAATCGTTTTTACAAATGATCTATTTTCTTTTTGATAATTGTTTAAGTTTATATATATATATATATATATATATATATATTTTTTTTTTTTTTTTGCGGTACGTTGGCCTCTCACTGTTGTGGCCTCTCCCATTGCAGAGCACAGGCTCCAGATGCACAGGCTTAGCGGCCACGGCTCACGGGCCCAGCCGCTCCACGGCATGTGGGATCTTCCCAGACCGGGGCACGAACCCATGTCCCCTGCATCAGCAGGTGGACTCTCAACCACTGTGCCACCAGGGAAGCCCTTATATTTTGTTTTAAGTTCTCTTGTTACCTTCATTACTGTAACTTTATATGACATACTCACTTCTCTATTTTTTAAAGACAGTATATTAAGCAATGACGAAAGTAGCATTCTTCATTTTTTTTCTACCCTTATTTCTTCTTTTCTTTTCTTGTTCTTCTGGTACTTTATATGTATGCTTTTCATATTATGTGCTTAAATATATATATATTTTATACTATTTCTACATTATATGATTTATAAAATTTGTATACTTAGGATTCCCACAGTCGTTTTAGACTTAGGCTTGTGGCTCCCTCAATTGAGTGGTCACTGCCAGACTGTTTTCTTTTAATAGTTATTCAATTCAGTTCGTAATTTACTTAGGTTTTTCCTTTATATAATTTATATTTTCTGGGTTTTGCAAGTTCAAAGTGATTTTCTCCTGTCTTTATACTTGAATTATTAAAAATATTCCTCTAGGATTTTTTAAGCATAGTGTTTACTATAACTTTATTGTATCCTTGAAGATTGCCCTTGAGAAACCCATGATTAGCTTGGTTTGTTTTATTGTTATAGGTAATCTTTTTGTGTGAAATGTGATAGCGTTATTGAGATATGTTTTTAGGTGGTTGTCCTATAATATATTCATTTTCTCAGACAGAATGGACCATTTTAATCTTTGTATCAAGTATTACTTTCTTTCTGGAAGTTTTCCTGAAATATATCTTAAATTTTTTCCTTGTGTTTTGTTCTCTTTAAGAATATTGATCATATGCATGAAAGATCTCCTTAGTCTATTTTTTATTAATATAATTTTTCTCTAACCTACTTTAATGAATTGTTTGTTTTGATTTAATTTTGTTTACTTTTTGCAATTTTATCATCCTTTACTCTTTACTATGTTTTCATAAGACTCCTTTCTTTTTTGTGTGTGTGCACTGCTTATAATATGGTATTCATTATTTAATGCTTTTACTATTTACTCTCCATCTTTTCTTAGATCTGACCTCTTATATTTTACTTTCTTCTATCATTCAACCACATATTCCCTAAACTCTTGTATTTTTACTTTGGGTTCTTTGATTTTTTTTTAATGCTTTTTGATTCATCACAATAACTTTTGTCATGATTTTCCTCTGCCTGTTAACATTTCCTAGTGAACAACATTACTTCTATATATGCATTTATGTGCATGTATGTGTAGGTGTGTGAGAGAAAGCAATTTTGTCAATTTCTTCCTTTTTTCTTAAAAATCTTTGGTTCTTTTTGAATATTGTTTACTTTTGAATAAAGTGAATTATCGAGTTCTTGGATTGCATGTGTAGGAACTTTATGGGAAAAGAACCAAGAGATATTACAGGCTAGTAGGAGTCTCCCTATTTCACAATGAAGTGAAAGTTCTCTGTCTGTCTCTCTTCCTCCCCATCCCCAACTCCCCTGTGTATATGTGTGTTTATGTGATAGTTAAGTCTTTGGACATTTTTTTAAATTTCTTTAGCCTTTGACTTTTTTTCCCATCATGATTCATCAATGAACTGTTTCTTACAAAAAAGGGGTGTCTGTTTCCTTGCTTAATTCCTGGTACTCTTCATTGCCTGGGCATCATGTTCCTTTTTTTTTTTTTTTCCCAAAGATGTGATTATTGTGTTTTGCTTCTTATAATGCACCATCTGTTTTGGTGATTGTGCTCTCCTGACATGTTTAAGATCTGCTCCTGCAGGCTTTTTTTCTTGCATTAATCTCATATCTTAACATCTTTTAATCATATACAGTGGTTTGGGATTATAGATGTTTCTAAATTTTGTCCAAAAAAGACTTTGAATTCTGTTGTTCATGTTTCTTGTTGCTTTGGGAGTGGTATCTGAAAGAAGAGGGCATCTTAACACCAGAAGTCTTTTTGTTATGTTGATTTTAATAGTTTAAACCTTAAATAAAGATACAAAATAGAGAGTGATTAAGAAATTAAGTGGAAGCAAATGTTAAAGATAATTACATTAATAAAAGACAATAAAAAGAACAAAAGGCTATTTAGTGTTGCCATTCTGGATCTATACATTGGTCTATTTTGAAACTTACAGAATAGTTTAGAAAAAAATGAATATAGGACACAACATTGGAATAGTTGAGCTTAATGTATGTCTTTGTTAATTATTACCTTCATCATAAGTGCCTTAACAGTCTAAATCTCAGTTTTCTCCTCTGTAGAATGGAGATAGTAATGAATTTTTTACAATTATCAGTCACCTAGCAGGCATTCAATAAATGACTATGTTTGAATACAGTATACTATATGTTCCTTCCAAGTGCCTTTAAAAAACTTTTCTTTTTTATTAATAGCTTTTTAATGATTGAAGACATCAAGGAGGCTGAGTTTATAAATGTGTGAAAACCATAGATGATCATGTTTTAAGAGGATTATGCCTGGCTAAATCTTTGATTTTCAGAATGGACTGAATCCCTAAAAATTCTCCATGCCTACAACATTTGACTGTCCTTTCAAACATCAAACTCCAAACTTTAAACCTGTTTTGTAATAGAGTGTAATATAACAATGTTATTACCAATTATATTTGTCTTTGAATTTGTGTGTCCACGATATATAATAACACACTTTTTTGTGTGCTGGCCGGGTAATTCTTTCTTTCTTTTCTTTTATAAAAGAAGTCCTTTACTTTACTGTCTTCTATATTTATAAGAGAAATACATCTCACTGATAACAGCTAATATTAACACAGTGCTTTTCAGTTTCTGTATATTCTCATTTGACCTCATTTAATTATGGAAATCTAGGCCATGAGGTAATGGATGTTTGACAAAAACAACTGATCCAGACATATGGATCACTCAAAAAATCTGGATTTAAATTCTTCAGGGGTTCTATTCTGGAAACCAAGATTAATCAAATCCAGGTTTTCTGACTAAGATGGAGAGGCATCTTAATGGAAAAATACCGAATTTTGATGTATATCATATGGTCTACTCTCACTCCTAGCTAACAGTATGGAGTTAGATAATTTCTAAAAGATTCATGAATGAGTAAAAGGTCTTAATGGCATATAAAAGCTTAGATTTGAAACTAGGCAAGTCACTTACCTTTACTGAGCCCCCATTGTCTCATGTGTTTGAAAAGGATAATAATTCTTAACTCTGTTCGATTGTTTTCATTACAACCACATTTATTGAAAGCCTACCATGGGCCAGATAATGGGATTTAAATGTTTTATAATCAGATAATCAAATGAGCTTTCTGTGTGACATATTTTGTAACCTGCAAAAATATACATAAGTCTCAATGACCATTATTCTTACCTGCTGAGCTATTGGTTAACAAAGAAAATACTTTATTGCTCCTTCTCAGGTAAAATTGCATATATTTTATAGCAACTGTGCTTTACAGAGTGTCTGTGAAAGTCCTGGCTGGGCTGCTGGTCTCATTCAGTAAACAAGTTCTACTTACCCAATTTTCTACCCATTTGCAAGGAGTTCTAAGCACAAGAGCTCATTGACTCTACGTGTCTGTTCGTAACTTAATCCTCAAAGACATCACTTCCAAGAATGACACTGGGTAAATGGCATGAAGGACATAATTATTTGAAGTTATCCTGGCAGTAGACGTTCATAGGCATGGCCAACTGCTTTCAGAATGAGCCACCAGTTTCTTCTTCCTTTAGGTACAAACTTGACTATATGGAATCCGCTGAGAGATTTTTGTCTATATTTGCTCATTCTACTTTCACGTTTAAGGTTAGTGAATTAGAACACTTTTGTGATCAAAACTAGGCATTTCCAAATAGAAAGCTCTGTTAAGTCTGTTTGTACTTTCTTCATCATAGTATTCACTTTTTAATTTAATTTAATTTAATTTTATTTTATTTTGCGATACGCGGGCCTCTCACTGCTGTGGCCACTCCCGTCGTGGAGCACAGGCTCCGGACGCGCAGGCTCAGCGGCCATGGCTCACGGGCCCAGCCGCTCCGCGGCATGTGGGATCTTCCCAGACCGGGGCACGAACCCGTGTCCCCTGCATCAGCAGGCGGACTCTCAACCACTGCGCCACCAGGGAAGCCCCGTAGTATTCACTTTAAATTATGGGGTGTGTGTGTGTGTGTGTGTGTGTGTGTGTGTGTGTAATATGTAATTATATCAGTGTCTCACAGATTTGTGTTTGAATCACTTCTAACACTAACTTAAGCTTCTTTCAAGTCATTATTTAGACATCTATGAAATGGGTCTACGTCCTGGTTTTCAGGGTTGTGGTGAGGATTAGGACTCATGTATGTAAAATGCCTAGCAGATTACCATAAACTGGGTGCACAATAATGTTAATTCCCATTTCCTAAACTCTGAGGTAGTAAATGGAACACATTTTTGGAATCAGAAGAATAAGGCTCAAAGGCTATGAGCTTTGTGACCTATGAAGAATTATTGAGTCTCCTGGAGTTTCTGTTTTTCCATTGTGCAATGGTAACATCATTCTCTACTAGGCCTTGTGTGCTGTCACTAGGATCAAATGAGATAATGTCCTTAGTAAAAGTGTATTGTGCTATAAGATGTAGTGGGTTGTTAGTATTAATTGAATATTACATAATACTTAATTAGCATTAATTATAGAGAGTGGTAGAGTAGAAAGAGCATGGGATTTGCTGTCAGAAACTCCTGGCTTCACTTCTTTGCTCTGTGACACATTACCCAATCTCTTAGAACTTTGGTTTTCTCAACTGTGAAACAGGATTGAAAATACTTACCTGATAGGATTATTCTGAAAGTTAAATGAGATAACATATGAGAAAGCACTAAGATTTTGGAACACAGTAGGTTTTCAGTAACTGTTGGTTGATTTTAGTTGAATACAGGAAGATTTAAGTCTCCTAATAGAATTTGAAAGGTACATTTAAACTGGCAGTATTTACAAATCCTTCTTGTTCTCTCTAGTGCCCATATAATTTGCCACTTGAAAATACTTCCATATGCTAGGAGTTGGTCTTCACATTTCTCTGTAGAGTTAAACACATTCATAGGAAAACATAGCAGAGAGGCTAGCTTGCATATAAATGCAGGGTACACCATGTGTAAATGTTTTAATTCCATCTCCTTGGAGACACCTGTAAACAATTTTTCAGGCCTATGACCTTATTCCTGTAACTGAGCAAGAGATTCTGCACACAAACATTTGGATTAGTGTGAGTTCAATTTTGATTTATGTAGTTTTGATGCCTAGGATATGATGATATGCTAATGTAGCTTTAAAACATTATATATTTTTAATTGTCTCAGTGTATTCCCAATCTCAGCTCTTTTGTGGCCCTCAAGTTCACCAGGCCAAAAATGAGTTTCCAACTTCCTTCCTACTTTACAACTTTTAGACTTCAATAATAGCTCTTATAGGAATAACTGGGTGTTTCACTACACTCAGAGTCTAGGCTCTATGAGCACAGGAGCATGTATCAAAATATAGATCAGTGGTCCTCTAACTATATAGTTCCCACTAATGCAGTGATTCTACTTAAGAGTTTGGAGTGGGCCCCAAGGATTTCATTTTAACAAACACCCCAAGTGATTTTGAAGAGGGTGTTGTGTAGGATATATATATATATATATATATATTTTTTTTTGCGTTATGCGGGCCTCTCACAGTTGTGGCCTCTCCCATTGCGGAGCACAGGCTCCAGACGTGCAGGCTTAGCGGCCCAGCCGCTCCACATGTGGGATCCTCCCGGACCGGGGCACGAACCCGTGTCCCCTGCATCGGCAGGCGGACTCTCAACCACAGCGCCACCAGGGAAGCCCGCGTAGGATATATTTTGATACACTGGTCTACATCCATGCCTCCAACCTGAGAGTACCATTAATGGGAAGGCACATAAGCAGCTTTCAGTATTGAAAGTAACCAGTGGAGCCTGTGCTGAGACTTGCTGAGTTCAGCAAAATGACAGGTTTCTAAGCTTTTGTCTGGATTTCTGTCCACCAAGTTGATGGTAAAACTAGTTACCATTCCACAGTCCTAGAGCAGCTCCAGGCTACTTAGCAAGAAAAGGGATTCCCGGATTTAATAACTAGATGCCTTAAAAAGCTTAGTTTCCAAATCTGATGTGGTAGATGCTACAGATTATTTACCTTTTCCTCATACTTTCTTATCTCCATGAAAATCTATATTCTCAGCAATTATCACGCAGCTAAGAATTTCCTAGATTGCCTAGATTCTACTAAATTGATACAGTTGTTGGAGACTTGGAGAGCACGTGTGAGATCAGACCTCATTGCAGAAGTATTTGGGTCCTGTGGTGCAGCTGTGGTGAAAGTTTTACTTTCTGGTACCTTTTGGCATGACTGCTAAGCAGCAGGTGACAACAGCAATAGGGTATCTGCTACAGAGATTCAATAGTGTGGTTGGACATTTCTCCTGACAGTGTAATTCCAGGCTGTGTAGCATTCAGTCTTATTGCCCTGGCCATCCAGTAAGTTCTGTGAGCTATCTGCTACCCTCTAATAATAGACCTTTCCGCTTGAGCCAGATATAATGGCTTCTGTTGTCTGCACCTAAGTAGCCTTTAAGTTAGCTAGGCTTGACACATTTAATGAGTTTAAAGCCAGAATATTCTTCCGCCTACCTACACAGACTCGTCTTCTCTCTCCTTCCTTGATGAAAGCACGAAACCCTAGGTCATTATGTAGCCCACGTCTACCTCCTTTGATGTGTGGCACGATACCAGTCCAGGCATGAAACTATTTTAGGTTACTTGTATGTAAAAATTGCTGACTTTCCCAAGCATTCATTCTAAGGGTGTAGACTATACCTTTCTAGGCATTTTTTCCTATATACCTTTTGTTAGGAAGGAAGGTTCTCTTCCTTCATTTTCCCAATTCATCCCTAGGAAATTAGCCCCTATAAAATAGGGATAATTTTAGAACTATTGATATGTAATGGCCTCAGAAATTATATAGAACAGTAGTCTTTTTTTTTTTTTTTTTTTTTTTTTGCTGTACGCGGGCCTCTCACTGTTGTGGCCTCTCCCGTCGCGGAGCACAGGCTCCGGACGCGCAGGCCCAGCGGCCATGGATCATGGGCCCAGCCGCTCCGCGGCATGTGGGATCCTCCCGGACCGGGGCACGAACCCGCGTCCCCCGCATCGGCAGGTGGACTCTCAACCACTGCGCCACCAGGGAAGCCCTAGAACAGTAGTCTTAATAATTATAACACCAGCAGTAATAACATTGATAACATTTGTTATTACAATACCAAGAGCTGTGATATCTTGAGTAATTACTCTTCTCCATGTAACATGCTAAGGTTTTGCATAAAGTATCTCATTTAATAATCGATGAAGTCTCAGGCTGTCTCATGACCCCTAATCCAGTTTCAGTTTTGCTTCACATTTCTGTTGCTACTAGAAACCTCAAGTCAATTATCCATAAATGTTATTCACTAATTTCAATGTTTCTCATAGACAGTGTGTGAATATACTTCAGGGAGTTAAAAAAAATAAGCAACAGTGTAATGTGAAAGTAACTGGCAGGCAACCTGCCCAAACATGCCTTGAAAAAGCAATATTCTTTAAGTGCTGGTCTGCCTTGGGACTCCATCTCAGTTGCTTTTGTTGGTTGGCCTCTATCAAAATAGCCTGCAAAGAGAATTCTCACTGCTGTGGTCCAGGATGGATTGATGATTTTATTGCACAGTGCCTGGTACACAGTAGGTGTTCAACATGAATGAGTTATCCTGGTTCTTCTGGCTGTGGCCCCAAGGGACATGAGGGTGACTGCAGGCCCTTATCAAGGATATTGTGTGTCCTCATTTGTGCAGTAGTTGCCCCAAATAGGTCTGCTCTGAGATGTCGCTTCCTTCTAGGAGGCATTTATTTCTATTTGCAAGAACTTGCCGCTCTCTGTGTCTGTTACTGCCCAAAGGTCACCTAAAATGGAGAGCTTTTATTAGCTACAGTGAAAAGATGTACTTTCCCTTGAATGCTCTCGGCCAAGTGCCTTTCCCATTCTCTTATTAGTGAAGGAATGGATGACTTCTTCCCTTGCCTAGCTCTGTGGATCTCCCCTACCCCTAATCCTCTTTATACTTGGTAATCCTCCTCCTGGGTTCTGTCTTTTCCCCAGAAGGGAATGATGGAAGATCTATTTTCCTCACTTTCTGAGGGTGGGGTCACCAATTTACCTATGAAAATGTAAACTCATGAAGGATTTCCCCCACTGTTGAAACCATGGCTGCCATCCTTCTTCTGCATGGTACAGTTAACTTACTCCATGTGTGTGTGAAGGTTGTACTTAACCACTTCCTTCGCCCTGTCATACGGATGACACAAGCAGGGAATGATTGACAGCACGAAGAAGTGGAGCCAGTGGAACAAGACTTGTATTTGGCTCCCACTCTGCAAGCTCCAGATTCCTGTTGAAAAGAGATAGACCCATGGCTGACATGAAGCTCTTGTGATAAGAAATTTTCAGCTTCTGGTTGGTTCATCATTCATGGCCTAAGAGCAGGGGAAATGTAGTTTTTTTTAGAATCTGAAAACGCCACAAACTCTAAATCACATTCATTTGCATTTCTCTTCAGAAAAGGAGGTGGAGCATGGGGGAGGCCTCCGTTGATGAGGATTAAACTCACAAAACAGGATAATTACTAGAGTTGTGCCAACATTACCAGCTACTAATATGGAGTATCTATCACTGGCACCAGCTTGCCAGTGGGCTCAGGAACCTTCTGGGCTGCATTCAGTTGGCATTGGCAAATTACCTGCAGAGCAATTCATGCTGTCAGGACCATTTTATAGCACCTTAAACAGAAGAAAAAAGAAAAATGCAAAAAGAAAAAAAAAATCTGATTTAAAAAAAATCATGGTTTCTTTTTCTACCCTCTTCTAAGCAATGGATGTTATACTTAGAATTATATCTGGGTTTCAGCAAATCACTCGTATCAGTGATCCCTCCAAGCATATCTACCAAAGGAAAAATTTCAAAACCCATAAAATTGGGAGTGGTAGCTTAATATCCAAGGACAGAATCAAGGTTCCAAGTGATAGAATAAGAGGCTGAAAACCAAGGTGAGGTATAGCATAGTTGGACATCAAGTCCCTCAATTAAATAAAAAAGTCAACTATCTAAGTTTTGAATAGCATGACTTAATTGTTGTTCTTGTGAAAAATATATACAAGGGTTGAACTGACTGTAAGGTCATTGTGAATCAGTTGTCTAATGTGGCACTAGACTATAAGCTCCTTAAGTTTAAAAATCATGTCCTCTTTGAGTTATTGCCAATGCTGAGATAGTGTTTGGAAAATATCAGTAATAAATACATATTTGTGGGAGGTGGATTGCTAAATGTGATCCTAGAGGTATAGAAAAAGATTCTAAAGTGATGAGAAAAACATTGGTAAAAAGAGGAGAGGAATGTGATGAGGTTGTGGAAGTTTGCAGAAACCACATTACAGAGGAAGCAAAGAATGAGGGCTGGCTTTCCTTGGCAAAGTGAGATTCAGTAAGGGGACGTTCCATGACAGTTGCATTTAATTTTTATTTTATTATTATTTTTTTATACAGCAGGTTCTTCTTAGTTATCTCTTTTATACATATTAGCGTATATATGTCAATCCCAATCTCCCCCCCGAACCTACCTACCCTGCTTTCCCCCCTTGATGTCCATACGTTTGTTCTCTACAGCTGTGTCTCTATTTCTGCCTTGCAAACAGGTTCATCTATACCATTTTTCTAGGTTCCACATATATGCGTTAATATACAATATTTGTTTTTCTCTTTCTGACTTACTTCACTCTGTATGATAGTCTCTAGGTCCATCCATGTGTCTACAAATGACCCAATTCCATTCCTTTTTATGACTGAGTAATATTCCATTGTATATATGTACCATATCTTCTTTATCCATTCATCTGTCCATGGGCATTTATTTAGGTTGCTTCCATAACCTGGTTATTGTAAATAGTGCTGCAAAGAACACTGTGGTACATGACTTTTTGAATTATGGTTTTCTCAGGATATATGCCCAGTAATGGGATTGCTGGGTCATATGGTAGTTCTATTTTTAGTTTTTTAAGGAACCTCCGTACTGTTCTCCATATTGGCTGCATCAATTTACATTCCCACCAACAGTGCAAGAGGATTCCCTTTTCTCCTCACGCTCTCCAGCATTTGTTGTTTGTAGATTTTCTGATGATGCCTATTCTAACTGGTGTCAGGTGATACCTCATTGTAGTTTTGATTTGCATTTCTCTAATGATTAGTGATGTTGAGCATCCTTTCATGTGTTTGTTGGCCATCTGTATATCTTCTTTGGAGAGATGTCTATTTACGTCTTCCATCCATTTTTGGATTGGGTTGTTTGTTTTTTTGTTATTGAGCTGCATGAGCTGCTTGTATATTTTGGAGATTAATCCTTTGTCAGTTGCTTCATTGGCAAATATTTTCGCCCATTCTGAAGGTTGTCTTTTCGTCTTGTTTATGGTTTCCTTTGCTGTGCAAAAGCTTTGAAGTTTCATTAGGTCCCATTGTTTATTTTTGTTTTTATTTCCATTTCTCTAGGAGGTGAGTCAAAAAGGCTCTTGCTGTGATTTATGTCATAGAGTGTTCTGCCTATGTTTTCCTCTAAGAGTTTGATAGTGTCTGGCGTTACATTTAGGTCTCTAATCCATTTCGAGTTCATTTTTCTGTGTGGTGTTAGGGAGTGTTCTAATATCATTCTTTTACGTGTAGCTGTCCAGCTTTCCCAGCACCACTTATTGAAGAGGTTGTCTTTTCTCCATTGTATATTCTTGCATCCTATATCAAAAATAAGGTGACCAAATGTGCGTGGGTTTATCTCTGGGCTTTCTATCCTGTTCTATTAATCTGTATTTCTGTTTTTGTGCCATTACCATACTGTCTTGACTACTGTGGCGTTGTAGTATAGTCTGAAGTCCAGGAGCCTGATTCCTCCAGCTCTGTTTTCCTTTCTCAAGATTGCTTTGGCTCTTCAGAGTCTTTTGTGTTTCCATACAAATTGTGCAATTTTTTGTTCTAGTTCTGTGAAATATGCCATTGGTGGTTTGATAGGGATTGCATTGAATCTGTAGATTGCTTTGGGTAGTATAGTCATTTTCACAATATTGATTCCTCCAATCCAAGAACATGGTATATCTCTCCATCTGTTTGTATCATCTTTAATTTCTTTCATCAGTGTCTTACATTTTTCTGCATACAGGTCTTTTGTCTCCTTAGGTAGGTTTATTCCTAGGTATTTTATTCTTTATGTTGCAATGGTAAATAGAAGTGTTTCCTTAATTTCTCCTTCAGATTTTTCATCATTAGTGTGTAGGAATGTAAGAGATTTCTGTGCATTAATTTTGTATCCTGCTACTTTATCAAATTAATTGATTAGCTCTAGTAGTTTTCTGGTGGCATCTTTAGGATTCTCTATGTATAGTGTCATGTCATCTGGAAAGAGCAATAGTTTTACTTCTTCTTTTCCGATTTGGATTCCTTTTATTTCCTTTTCTTCTCTGATTGCTGTGGCTAAAACTTGCAACACTGTGTTGAATAATAGTGTTGAGAGTGGATAACCTTGTCTTGTTCCTGATATTAGTGAAAATGGTTTCAGTTTTTCACCATTGAGAATGATGTTGGCTGTGGGTTTGTCATATATGGCCTTTATTATGTTGAGGTAGGGTCCCTCTATGCCTACTTTCTGGAGAGTTTTTATCATAAATGGGTGTTGAATTCTGTCAAAAGCTTATTCTGCATCTATTGAGATGATCATATGGTTTTTATTCTTCAATTTGTTAATATGGTGCATCACATTGATTGATTTGCATATATTGAAGAATCCTTTTATCCCTGGGGAAAATCCCACTTGATCATGGTGTATGATCCTTTTAATATGTTGTTGGATTCTGTTTGCTAGTATTTTGTTGAGGATTTTTGCATCTATATTCATCAGTGATATTGGTCTGTAATTTTCTTTTTTTGTAGCATCTCTGTTTGATTTTGTAATCAGGGTGATAATGGGCTCGTAGAATGAGTTTGGGAGTGTTCCTTCCTCTGCAATTTTTTGGAAGAGTTTGAGAAGGATAGGTGTTAGCTCTTCTCTAAATGTTTGATAGAATTCACCTGTGAAACCATCTGGTCCTGGACTTCTGATTGTTGGAAGATTTTTAATCACAGTTTCGATTTCATTCCTTGTGATTGGTCTGTTTATATTTTCTGTTTCTTCCAGGTTCAGTCTCGGAAGTTTATACCTTTCTAAGAATTTGTCCGTTTCTTCCAGGTTGTCCATTTTATTGGCATAGAGTTGCTTGTAGTAGTCTCTTAGGATGCTTTGTATTTCTGTAGTGTCTGTTGTAACTTCTCCTTTTTCATTTCTAATTTTATTGATTTGAGTCCTCTCCCTCTTTTTTTGATGAGTCTGGCTAAAGATTCTTCAATTTTATTTATCTTCTCAGATAACCAGCTCTTAGTTTAACGATCTTTGCTATTGTTTTCTTTGTTTCTATTTCATTTATTTCTGCTCTGATCTTTATGATCTCTTTCCTTCTGCTAACTTTGGGTTTTGTTTGTTCTTCTTTCTCTAGTTCCTTTAGGTATAAGGTTAGATTGTTTACTTGAGATTTTTCTTTTTTCTTGAGGTAGGCTAGTATAGCTATAAAGTTCCCTCTTAGAACTGCTTTTGCTGCATCCCATAGGTTTTGGATCATCGTGTTTTCATTGTCATTTGTCTCTAGGTATTTTTTGATTTCCTCTTTGACTTCTTCAGTGATCTCTTGGTTATTTAGTAATGTACTGTTTAGCCTCCATGCGTTTGTATTTTTTACATTTTTTTTCCTGGTAATTGTTTTCTAATCTCATAGCGTTGTGGTCGGAAATGATGCTTGATATGATTTTAATATTCTCAAATGTACCGAGGCTTGATTTGTGACCCAAATGTGATCTATCCTGGAGAATGTTCCGTGTGCACTTGAGAAGAAAGTGTAATCTGCTGTTTTCGATGGAATGTCCTATAAATATCAGTGAAATCTATATGGTCTATTGTGTCATTTAAAGCTGTTGTTTCCTTATTAATTTTCTGTCTGGATGATCTGTCCATTGATGTGAGTGAGGTGTTAAAAGTCCCCCATTATTATTGTGTTACTGTCAGTTTCCTCTTTTATAGCTGTTAGCAGTTGCCTTATGTATTGAGGTGCTCCTACGTTGGGTGCATATATATTTATAATTGTTATATCTTCTTTTTGGATTGATCCCTTCATCATTATGTAGTGTCCTTCCTTGTCTCTTGTAACATTCTTTATTTTAAAGTCTATTTTATATGATATGAGTATTGCTACTCCAGCTTTCTTTTGATTTCCATTTGCATGGAATATCTTTTTCCATCCCCTCACTTTCAGTCTGTATGTGTCCCTAGGTGTGAAGTGGGTCTCTTGTAGACAGCATATGTATGGGTCTTGTTTTTGAATCCATTCAGTGAGCTTGTGTCTTCTGGTTGGAGCATTTAATCCATTCACATTTAAGGTCATTAATGATGTGTATGTTCCTATGACCATTTTCTTAATTGTTTTGTGTTTGTTTTTGTAGGCCCTTTTCTTCTCTTGAATTTCCCACTTAGAGAAGTTCCTTTAGCATTTGTTGTAGAGCTGGTTTTGTGATGCTGAATTCTCTTAGCTTTTGCTTGTCTGTAAAGGTTTTAATTTCTCCATTGAATCTGAATGAGATCTTTGCCGGGTAGAGTAATCTTGGTTGTAGGTTCTTCCCTTTCATTACTTTAAATATATTGTGCCACTCCCTTCTGGCTTGTAGAAATCAGCTATTAACCTTATGGGAGTTCCCTTGTTGCTTTTAATAATTTTTCTTTGTCTTTAATTTTTGTAAGTTTGATTACTATGTGTCTCGGTTTGTTTCTCCTTGGGTTCATCCTGCCTTGGACTCTCTGCGCTTCCTGGACTTGGGTGGCTATTTCCTTTCCCATGTTAAGGAAGTTTTTGAGTATAATCTCTTCATATACTTTCTGGGGTCCTTTGTCTGTCTCTTCTCCTCCTGGGACCCCTGTAATGCGAATGTTCGTGTGTTACTTGTTGTCCCAGAAGTCTCTTTAGCTGTCTTCATTTCTTTTCAATTTTTTTTGTTTATTCTGTTCCATGGCAGTGAATTCCACCATTCTGTCTTCCAGGTCACTTATCCATTCTTCTGCCTCAGTTATTCTGCCATTCATGCCATCTAGTGTATTTTTTATTTCAGTTACTGTATTGTTCATCTCTGTTGTTTTGTTCTTTAATTTCTAGGTCTTTGTTAAACATTTCTTGCATCTTCTCGATATTTGCCTCCATTCTTTTTCCGAGGTCCTGGATCATCTTCACTATCGTTCTGAAATCTTTTTCTGGAAGGTTACCTATCTCCACTTCATTTAGTTGTTTTTCTGGGGTTTTATCTTGTTCCTTCATCTGGTACATAGTCCTCTGCCTTTTCATTTTGTCTGTCTTTCTGTGAATATGGTTTTTGTTCCATAGGCTGCAGGATTGTAGTTCTTCGTGCTTCTGCTGTCTGCCTTCTGGTTGATAAGGCTATCTAAGAGGTTTGTGCAAGCTTCCTGGTGGGAGGGACTGGTGGTGGGTAGAGCTGGGTGTTGCTCTGGTGGGCAGATCTCAGTAAAACTTTAATCCGTTTGTATGCTGATGGGTGGGGCTGAGTTCCCTCTTGTTGGTTGTTTGGCCTGAGGTGACCCAGCACCGCAGCCTACCTGGCTCTTTGGTGGGGCTAATGGCAGACTCCAGGAGGGCTCATGTCAAGGAGCGCTTCCCAGAATTTCCACTGTCAGTGTCCTCATCCCTGTGGTGAGTCACCGCCACCTCTGCAGGAGACCCTCCAACACTAGTTGGTAGGTCTGTTTCAGTCTCCTATGGGGTCACTGCTCCTTTCCCCAGGGTCCTCATGTGCACACTACTTTGTGTGTGCCCTCCAAGAGTGAGTCTCTGTTTCCCCCAGTCCTAAGTCCTGTAGTCAAATCCTGCTAGTCTTCAAAGTCTGATTCTCTGGGAATTCCTCCTCCCATTGCTGGACCCCCAGGTTGGGATGCCTGATGTGGGCCTCAGAACCTTCACTCCAGTGGATGGACTTCTGTGGTATAATTGTTCTCCAGTTTGTGAGTCACCACCCAGTGGTTATGGGGTTTGATTTTATTGTGATTGTGCCCCTCCTACCATCTCCTTGAGGCTTCTCTTTTGTGTTTGGATGTGGGGTATCTTTTTTGGTGAGTTCCAGTGTCTTCCTGTCGATGATTGTTGAACAGTTAGTTGTGATTCTGGGGCTCTGGCAAGAGGGAGTGAGCGCACGTCCTTCTCTTCCACCATCTTGAACCAGTCTATTTAATTTTTTGACGAGCATAATTTTGCTTATTTTATCTCCAAAGAACAAATTATTTTCAGTTACAAAAACAACAGAGAGGCAATTTTACCTAAATATTAGGGAGATTTTTGAACTTTGTATGGCAGAAACTGCCAGTTCTTCTCCAATATCCATTGTTTTTTTTTTTATTTTAGTAGAATCTTGATTTTTGGATAAGCCTATGGGGGTCTAGGATAAAGAATTCCTTTTAGCCATGCATGGAATGTAACTGAGCCCTGGTCAACTGGAATTGGGGAAGAATGATGTATATATGACTTCGGGTCTGGTTGGATCCTCAGAAGGAAGTCTATGCCTCTCCCCTTCCTCCTTTCTCTTTCTTGCTAGTGGAAGTGTAATCTCATGTGAGAATAGGAGCTGGAAAAGCCACTTTGGGCCCTGGAATGGAAGCTGCATTTTGAAGATAGCAGAATGGAAGAGAGATATAACCAGGATCCCTAACAATTGTAGAGCTGCCATAGCAGACTTTGCCCGGAACCCAGAAGTGGCCCAGTCCTCCTCCTTATTAAAGCTAAAACTTAATGAATTATATTTTAGATGGAAATTCTCACTCTCTTTTGTGAATCAACTATAGGTTTTTCCTTGATGGTTGCCATGAGGCTTGCTTCCTGGGAGATATTGGTGAGTTGTAGTGAGACAGAGGGACAGTGCAAAGATGGCATCCCCTGGCTTACCTCCCTTGAGAGCACCTGTTTCTTTCACATAGTGTCTGGGCGCTTTTCAAGGGGCTACTTTTGTGTTGGGCCCTGGGGCAGGTGAGCCTACACATGGGTGCTTTAAGAGCCATTCCTCAATTCCCCACAGCCCTGTGAGTCTCACGGGCATAAGCCCCATCGGTCCTGAAAGCCAGGTGTTTTAGGGCCTTGTCTCTCAGGTGCTGGTGTTAAAACTTGGGGTGCCCTGTGTGACATGTGAATCCTTTGCTCCTCAGGGAGAAGCTCTGGCTTTTGAGTTCCCTCCTGATTGTGAGTCACTGTGCCAAGAGTGGGGTTTATGGTGAGCTTGTGTCTCAGCCTTTCCTACCTGCTTCAATTTGGTTTCCCTCTTGTTTGCCTCATGTGAAGGGGTCGCTCTGCCAGTGTTTAGGTTTTCTTAGAGGAAATTGTTCCATATATAGCTGTAGATTTGGTGCGTACATTCAGGATCTTCCTATGTTGCCATCTTGAACTGTAACCTTGGAGGGAAATTCTAAACGTTGTTATGAGATAGTCGTGAGAGTATAATCATCATCTCTCCTGTTAATGGTTCCAGTCTAGAGTTTCATGAATATCTCGTTAGGTTTAGGAGGTGTCACACCCTGGAAAGTCTGAGAGTGATCCATATACTGATCATATTTAGTCACATATCTTTCAAGAACTAGATGCAGAGTATTATACTAATGAGCTTTGTCAACCATTTTTTTAAAAAAAATCTGACATTAACACAGTAACTGGAACAAGAAACTGGCAGATCCCCATTTCCCTCTTTACAGCCAGGTTTCTGGTCTTTATGTGGGGCTTAGACTGTGGGAAAATCTTCCTGTTGCTTTCGTTTACTGCTGCCATTTTCCTGGAGCCCATGATGGGATGGATTTTCCTCTCCCTCCTCTAGGCTTCTACAAGTCATGGAATTGACAGGTATGACTCTCCAGTTTTCATAGACTTATATTTCATTAGGCCCTACCTTCTGGGATAGTTCAAGGAGAGGTAACTTTGGTTCTTTCTTTCACTCTCACCATTGACTTTCTCTGCATTTTCTGTCCCCATTTCTGTGTCTCTTCAGGGACACTTCCATCCAGCTCCTTTTGCAAGTTTCTTCTTCTGTTATGAGCTATTCTTTTATTCAACTACCCATTCATCCAACAAACATTTGCTGAGCACCTATTACCAATTCACATCCTCAGCAATGCACTTCACACACAGAGATGAATAAGACCCATTTATACATTCAACAAATGATTTTTATGCTAGGCAGAGTGTATAGGCAGTGAGCAAGATAGATTCTCAAAGAGCTTTAAGCTAGTGAGGGAGCTTAACCCAAGGGGAGGAATACAGACTCGTCAGCAAATAGTAGTTAACATTTATGGAGCGATTACTTAATCCCAGTTACTGTTCTAGGTGCTTTACATGAATCGTCTCATGTAATCATCACACAAACTAACCAGGCAGATAGTTTTCTTGTTTCCATTTTACAGAGGCAGGAATTGAGGAACAGAAAGATAAGTCATGTGCCCAAGGCCACACGATGTGATGATGTAAAATGATGGAGCTAAGTGTTTTCACTCCAGACCCTGAATTATTAGCCAGGGGTGGAGATAGACTGCCTTTGTAAGAAAGAGTATTTTATCACTGAGATTGTTTAGAATTGCAGGTACATAAAACTTTTAGTGCATTTTTTCCTTTTTTTTTTTTTTTTTTTTTTTTACATATTCCACATATATAACGCACCCTTTATTGCCTGCATCCTAGCAGACCACTCCTACCACTCCCCCTGGTACTTCCTCTGTTTTTAACCACTATATTCTACTGCTTCCCTGATCACTGTAACACAAGTGGGAGAAATGAAAAAGGACTATGGGAGGCTGAAGGAAATGAATTAATCCAGAGGGTTGGAAGAAGCTAGCGGAGTTGATGCTTTAGCTAAGCCTTAAACCATAAGTGGAAGTTTGCTCAGCAAAGTGGGTGAGAGGTGAGGGGTGCAGGAAAGGGTACTCCAAGCAGAAGAAACTGCTTCAGTGAGGGCATGGAGACAAAAACCATATGTGCAGAAACTGACAAATAGTTTGGTGTTACCAGATCCAAAAGTCACAGACAAAACTTGCTGGTGGACAAGTAAGCAGCGGCCAGACATTATACAGGCACACGTACTAGTCTAAGAAGCTTGAACTTCATCCTGAGTATAATAGGGAATCATTAAGGGATTTCAACGAGGGTGACGTGGTCAGATCGGAGTTTTAGCAAAACACGCTTGAGGATGGAGGGAAGGGAGACAAGACCAGAGACAGAAGCCTGTCTTTTCCAACTGCCTCTGAATTGTATTCCTCTCCAACTTACCCTCCTGTACCATCCTCATGAAACAGCTAAGACAGGAAAATCAGAAACAGTTTGCATAGCAGATAGGGGACCCTCTTCAAAAATGCAACAGCGCTGGCCAAGGAGCTACTGCTCAGAACATATGTTGCCGAGACCCGGGACAGTCGTGGTTAATTTGAGGAAGGCTGTGCATCTCAATAAAAGCATCTCTGTGAGCTAACTGTGTCAGCTTCTCACTCCAGCCAGTAACAAATTACTCCATCTCTGGCAGAAGTGTACTTGCTGACTATTTCATGTGGTAACACTGGATTTGCAACATGAAACACTAGTGTTAGCTAAGGGTATAGCTAGCAATTTGAAGTTGGTACACACAGCAGTCAGTGTATTTCTCCCTGTTCCCATCGTCCCCCAAAGTAGGCTTGCCATTAAACCCAGTGTGAGATGCTGCCCAGTGGGGACACTCCCACTCACAGCCAGCTGCAAGCCCTCACCCTCTCCCCATTCCTCTCTCTCTGCTTCTCTGTCTCTCTTGTACAGACACAGAAGAAATAATACAAACCAGCATTAGGTTAGGGCTTTTGAGTTTACTTTTTCATCCAGCCTCTTGCTTTCTCATCCCTTCACAGTCCATGGAGGAGAAGAGAGGATACAGAGAGAGAGAAAGAGAGGCAGGGAGGAAAGCAGTAAAGAAAAAGTTTCTGTACATGGATGGGCAGTTTATTACCTTGACTGGGGACTAGCAAGGAAGAAACAGGGAAGCCGGCTAAATTTATTTTGACAAGCACTTACTGAACCCTTATGCTAGGCTCTGAGGACCCAAAGATGATTAAGGCAGGGTCTCTACCTTCGGGTTGTATCAGTTAGGTTGTGGGGACGTATGCACCACGCAAAATGACAGAGGTGTATGATTAGTACAAAAGCAGCCTGAGGAAGGACTGGAAATCCTAGGGTAATGGGAAAGAGAGGGAATCTTAAAGACGGGGTATCCTGGCTGCAGAGTTCCCCAGACATACACAAGGGAGAGGAAATATTCCAGCTAGAGAGAGCATTGTGAGCATAGATACGGAGGCAGGAAACAGCATTGCTTAATCCCAGAACTGGAAGTGGTCCGGGTGGCAGGGGCAGAATCTGTGCAGGGTGATGGAGAAGCAGCAAGGGACTAGACCCAAGAGGTGGTCACATGGCAGAGTGGAGGCCGGGAACATGGTGCTAGAATCCGTGTGCATTTTACTAAAGAAAATAGAGAGCTAGTGGGTTTTCGCTGGGGGAAGTAACATGGTCAGATCCATGCTTCTAAAGGATTCCTCCTGTGGCAATGTGGGACAACAGGAGGGAAAGATTGAAGACAGGAGCATAAGAGGCTGTCTGTGGGAGACATGATGGCCCTGAATTAAGGTGTTTTCAGTGGAGATGGTGACAGGGATGGGTCTAAGGAACAGATAGCTGATAATTGTCATGGGTCATGATGGTAACACCTTTCAGTGCTCTACTCTTCTATAAATTACAAAGAGAAGCTAGTCCTATGTTTTTCGGTCTTCTCTTTATCTTCCATCTAAGGCAGCACCTGTAGAATTGTGGTTAATTCCACCAACTGTGGGGTCAGGCAACCTGAATGCCAATTTCAGCTCCACTGCTTACTGGTTATGGATCCTTTGAACAAGGAACGTAGCTTCTTATTGCCTTGTTTATGCAATGGAGACATATCTAATGATGTCACCTACTTCATTGGATTGTTGTAAAGTGGTTTTAATTGGAGTTGCTGGAGACCAGTTGCTGGAATTTCTATTTCTGCTTCACCATTTTCCAGGTTTGTGACTTTGGACAACTCACTTAACATTTAAAACAGACTTTAGAAAAGGCAGTCATTTCTTCAACGAGTAACTGAATAGCCTACATTTGTAATATTTTCCAGAGGTCGTCTTTGAACATGTTTGAACATGTTTGAACATACTAATAAGTATGGTTTTGGGAACTGAGCAAAGAGAATCTGTTCTTCAAATGATAATAATTACTTTCACTTGCATATCACTTTACAGTTTTAACCTACTTTAACAATCATTTCCTCATTGACATTGGCCTATCCTTCTGACTCTTTCTGTAAAATTACTGATGGATTACTGGTCACTCAGATATCCCAGCAGCTGGAATTGACAAATTAATGGTCAGTGTTTATCTTGCATCTCCTTGTTGTAGGCACATGTTATAGAGACCGCTATTGTGCAGCGGAAATTGCTTAGAATGAAGAGTTGGAAGACCTGGGTTTAAATCTCAGTCCTGTCATTTATCATTCAGGTGCCTTGAAAACATTGCTTAAATCCTTTGACCCTGTAGAGTTTCATGTATGTATAAGCACGTGTGAAAATGCATATACAAATGGCTCAAGTGGAGCCTCGGAGGGCAGGGAAAAATCCAGAAAAAAAGGGAGATGAGAAGGGAAGGTTTTCTAGGAAAGAACAGTGGTCCTATAGGCTTTTGTTAATTATTCAGGCCATTCTCCATAAGTCCAGCTCAGAGACTAGGAATCTGCGATGTTGGCCACTTCCAAACCCTCAACCTTTTTTTCTTTTTCTTTTTTAAATCTAACAGGGACTCAGGAAGCCTTCTCCAAGGCACTTTCCAATAGTACTTCCTCCTTCCCCTTTTTCAGGGGGTAAAAGATTCTAGTGGAAGCATATTAATTTCAGAGTCATTGAATCTGAGTTCAAATTCCCACTCTGCTGCATCCTAATTATGTGACCTTGGGCCACTTAATTAACCCCAGGACCTTCAACTTCTCCACGCATCGTGTTGTTGAGAGACTTTGTCAGAAAATGAATGTGGAACTCCCTGCACAGATCCTGGCATATAGCAGAAGTTCAATGTTCCTTTTGTTCTGAATTTCCTTCTTTCTTTTCTTCCCTCCACCACTTGGTCTTTCCTTCCTCTCTCCCTCCCTTCTGCTGGCTCCTCTGACCCTCTTCTCCTTTGACTAAGTGGATTCAGTTCTGGAGACAGAATGGCTTACAGTTCATTTCAGGACACGGATATTTTGAGCTGTTTGTTTTCCAGCTTACACTCATGTTTTCCAATTCAGGTTATGTTTCCTGCTGGAAAACTGGGCCCTCACAAGAGCTTTTGGCAGCCACAGACTGATTTGGTTGAGAACCATCTCTTCCTTGGCAGGCAGTCGCGGAGAGCCACTCTGTGTGTGCGGGCGGTAATTCACACTCGCTCTCTGAGGTTGGACTGCTCGCCAAAGTCACTACCCACACAGCTCCATCTCCCCTGAGATGGAGACATCCTTTTCCAGCTTAATGGTTATATGCCTCCTTGGAAGTAGAATGCAGAAGCACTGGAATAGACAAAGCTGAGCTTTGCTTGTATCCTCCCTCAGAAGCTGCGTATGGACTACTGTGTCTTTAAGACCCTGTCAAGGGGATGAATTGGAGGAAGGCCCAGGCCAATAGTGTGGAAATTAGTCCTCACCTACTGGGATGTTCCCTCCTTCCTAGGCCTTGCCTTATTCATCCTTGCTGGCGTTGATAGTGGAACTTAGGTAGCCATATTTGGTGCTGCCTATACTTTATGTCTTGTCTCCCATTCAATCTATTTAGATTGTTATCCCATCCAGAAGATGACCAGTATTTTATCTTGGCTTTTTCATTTTTTAGTTTTGCCTTCAATATTCCACATTGAGCCTAACTTAACATGTCTAAAACCAAACATAGTAATTGTACCCCTGCTTTTCTTGGGCTCCTCGGTTCAGGGAAGACCTTCAATAGCTCAGTAGTACAAGCTGGAGACCTGGGGGTCATCTCAGACTCTTCCAAATCCCCGTGTGTCCTCTCTCTGCTCAGTCACTTCGGACTGGACTGGCTATCTTCTAAATGTCTCTTGAATTTGTTCTTACTATTCCTAATTACCCAGTCCTAGTACTCTTAATACAGAGTTTATCATTTCTCATTTTGATTATTACAAAATCCCCGTACCCCCCCCCCTTTTTCTGATCTGATACATTTGAAACTCAAATGTGATTGTGTATCTCCTTTGCTTAAAATCTGTCACTAGTTCTCCAACCATTAGCCATTGGATTAAGTTGAAATGTAGGAAATGAGTTCATCCTACACTGTTCCCTCTCCTTCTCCCTCTCCTACACTTTGGCTCCTATAATTCCAGAAAACCCTGGACAATGTCATGACTCCTATATCTTTGATCCTATAATTTCTTCTACTTGAAAAGTCCTCCATCACATATTCTGCCTTGTTCATTCAAAAAATTACTACCAGTTGCAACATCTAGTGTAAACAGCTCCTGTGTTTAAAACAGAGTTTGAAAACACTGAACTCAGTAATCTCTACTGTGCTTTCCAGCTTGAAAATCCATGATTCTGTGAAATCTTGCATTTCACATTCAGAGTCACCTGTTTTCTTTCATCTTTATTTTTTTCCTGGATGCCAGAACAATACCTGCTTTAGAAACTGTGTTGCAGGCTGACAACGCCCTTTAAAAGAAGTCAGAAATTGAAGATCAAATCCATAGACATATCATGAGCACTGTTTGTGGAAATGACTCGCAGAGCAGAAATGGTAGGGGGAAAAAATGCCCCAATTCTAGCAGAAAGAGAATGTGAGTTCAGAGATCTCATGGGACTTGACATTTCCATCGATCATGGCCGGCAAGCATGGAAGGGGAATGACTTGGTTTAATGCAAATCCTCTGGATCTAGTTAACCATTTGGAAATCATGAATAACAATCACCTTCTTCATTAAGACACAGTTCTTGTCACCAGCCATAATAAATACATATCATATTGCCCATGCGTCAATGTTACAATGTTCTTCTGGACCAGTCCCCTGGGATATGCATCCATGTGCACGTGTACTTGCATGCATGCACACACTCACACACAGACTTACTTAACACACCTCTTGTCCTCTGAAACACAAAATAAGGCTGACTGATAAACAGATGGATAAGTGCTATTGCTCTCTGTCTCAATTTATAGCACCCTATCCAAACCATGTCTTTAACCTTCCCACCAGCATATAGCCATCCCAGAGGGAGTTTCCACATCTAGGCCCTGCACATTTCTATGCCTTCTTGTTTCTTTACCATCTGTGCTCCTCATGCCTTGCTATGCTCCCCCATTTACCAGCGTCCTGCATTTTCCTCTCCCAACACCAGCTCTACAGTCCCCCTTATCCTAATATGCAGTCTGGCTTCCCACTTTGTGGTCCTGCATACTCCCTTGGACTCAGTCACCCTTTTCTAGAAAAGCCTTCTCTCCAATTCCTATGTCAAATTCCCTGCTTAGGGAACCCACCCCAGCAGTCACTTTTAGACTTGCCATAGCCCAGCTGAGTCAGGTATTACGCTATTGTCTTTTGGCTCCAAACTCACCCTTCCACACTCAGATTTGTGATGCTGGGACTGGAGCCTTTATACCTCATTTCTGCTTTGTCCCCGGTTCCATCATAGGTTTTGTCAACGGTCGGGGGGGGGGGGCCGGGGAGCCAGAGACAGGCTAGGAAGGAGGAGGAGGGAGAAGGGAGTTCCTCCTTCCTCTCAGCTTTCTGTGGGCTTCTCTTGGGTCAGCTCAGGCTTCCTTCTTTACCTAGGCAGCAGGGTGTTTCTGCAGCTGAAGCCAAAATTTCTAGCTGCATAGGGATCTTAGCCCACTTATGGGACCTTCATCCACGCTTCTAGAGTTTAATGTCTATGTTTTCTCTTTGTTCCCCCAGTCCTAGGGGTAGTAGCTCTTTCTACATTGGCTATCTCTGTGATAACTTAGTACATCTTTTTGTCTTTTCAGATATCTGGTTAACAATTCTTTTACTTGCATTACAATTTTTATGTTAAATTCTTCCTGTTAAAATAACTGGTGTAATTTGTTTCTGTGAGATACCAACCACAGAGGAGATGATTTTGCTGGTCTAAATCTCTCTCTCAAATGCTTATGGGAGTAATGAACATTAATGCTGGATTCTACAGGGTTCGGTTGGCCACTTGCCTATCCCTGTGGTATTGTCCGTTCTATTTTGGACCCCACAGGTTCCTGAAAATGCCACCCTCAATTCAGGCCTGGTATCAGTGGGTACTGGGTTTGGCACAGGAACCATGGTCATAATGCTCACTAGGCACTGTAGCCAGCTGCATGGACAGTGGATATGTGGTGTTTAAGAGACATGCAGCTCTTCCCTTCTCTTTACCAGCATTGATGGTACCTGTATTTGCAGGGCAGGAGAGAGAGCTGATGTTCACAGATATTTGGTTTTCCACTATCTTAGCACATGGCTGGGTTGCACTTTTGTACTCACCTTAAAGTTAGGTGTGGTCATGAGATTTGCTTTGCTCTATTTGGATTGGATTTAAAATTTGTCTTTTGTGTATAGCATATTGTTGATTTTTTAATACAATCTAACAATTTCTGCCTTTTATTTGAGGGTTTAGTCCATTTATATTACTATAATTATTGATATTGTTGTATTAGATCAATCATGTTACAACTGGTTCCAACTATTTTTTCATTCCTCTATTCCACCTTTCTTGCCTTGTTTTGAGTTAATCAAGCACTCTCTAATATTCACTTTTACCCCAACTACAGTAATGGCTTTTTAACCATACCTCTTTTCATTTCTTTAACTGATTGTTCAGCTTCTAACTGATGATTACCATATACACCTTTAACTCTTCACAGTGTTACTTTTTACTGCTTCATATGACATTTAGGAAACTTGAAATGATAAGGTTCTATTGACGTGATCAACCTTTGTGTTATTATAAACATACATATACATTTTACAATCTATATATACTATAAACGCCACAACAAACAGTTACAGCTGTTTTTGTTCAAATAGTCATATGTTTTTGAAGAAAAGGAAAGAGGAAAGGAAAACTCTCTTTCGAGTTTATATAATACTTATTATGTTTCATGCCACTCATTCTTTTTTGTTGATCTGTCTGAATTTCTATCTGGTGTTATTGCCCCTCAGCCAGAAGAACTTCTTTCAGAATATTTTGCACAGTAAATATCCGGGCTACAAATTCTCTCATTTTTTGTTCATTTGAAAATGTCTTTATTTTGCCTTTGTATGTTAAGAATAATTTTTACTGGATATAGTATTCTTGGTTGTCAGTCTTATTCTTTCATTATTTTGAAGACATCATTCCATTGCCTACGACCTTCATGATTTCGGATAAGAAGTCAGCTGTATTTGTGGCATTATGTTTCTGTACATAATATATGATTTTTTGTGGCTGCTTTTTATATTTTCTTTTTAACTCTGGACTCATGCATTTGATATGATGTTATACAGTACTGATTATATTTATTCTACTTGGTGTTTACTGGGCTTCCTGCATCTATAAATTGAACTTTCTAAGTAATTTGGGAAATTTTTGATCATTATATTTTTCTCTGCTCAGTTCTCTCTTTGACTTACTTTTGAAGTTCCAATTATAAATATATTACATTGCTTGATATTGTCTCAAAGGTCACTAAAGCTTTGTTAATTTTGATTTAAAAATCTTCCTCTCTGTTCTTAGTTTGGATAATTTCTATTCATCTTTCTTTGAGTTTACTGTTTCTTTCCTCTGACATTTTTATTTTTTATTTATTTATTATTTTAACATTTTTATTGGAGTATAATTGCTTTAAAATGGTGTGTTAGTTTCTGCTTTATAGCAAAGTGAATCAGTTATACATATATCCCCATATCTCTTCCCTCTTGCATCTCCCTCCCTCTCACCCTCCCTATCCCACACTTCTAGCTGGTCACAAAGCACTGAGCTGATCTCCCTGTGCTATGCGACTGTTTCCGACTAGCTATCTATTTTACATTTGGTAGTGTATATATGTCCATATATACACTACCACTCTCTCACTTTGTCCCCGCTTACCCTCCCCCTCACCGTGTCCTCAAGTCCATTCTCCAGTAGGTCTCCGTCTTTATTCCCGTCTTACCCCTAGGTTCTTCGTGACTTTTTTATTTTTAGATTCCATATATATGTGTTAGCATACGGTACTTGATTTTCTCCTTCTGACTTACTTCACTCTGTATGACAGACTCTAGGTCCATCCACCTCACCACAAATAACTCAATTTCATTTCTTTTTATGGCTGAGTAATATTCCATTGTATATATGTGCCACATCTTCTTTATCCATTCATCTGTCGATGGACACTTAGGTTGCTTCCATGACCTGGCTATTGTAAATAGAGCTTCATTGAACATTGTGGTACATGACTCTTTTAGAATTATGGTTTTCTCAGGGTATATGCCCAGTAGTGGGATTGCTGGGTCGTATGATATTTCTGTTTTTAGTTTTGTAAGGAACCTCCATACTGTTCTTCATAGTGACTGTCTCAATTTACATTCCCACCAACAGTGTATGAGGGTTCCCTTTTATCCACACCCTCTCCAGCATTTATTCTTTCTAGATTTTTTGATCATGGCCATTCTGACAGGTGTGAGATGATATCTCATTATAGTTTTGATTTGCATTTCTCTAATGATTAGTAATGTTGAGCGTTCTTTCATGTGTTTGCTGACAATCTGTATATCTTCTTTGGAGAAATGTCTGTTTAGGTCTTCTGCCCATTTTTGGATTGGGTTGTTTGTTTTTTTGATATTGAGCTACATGAGCTGCTTGTAAATTTTAGAGATTAATCCTTTGTCAGTTGCTTCATTGGCAAATATTTTCTCCCATTCTGAGGGTTGTCTTTTTGTCTTGTTTATGGTTTCCTTTGCTGTGCAAAAGCTTTGAAGTTTCATTAGGTCCCATTTGTTTATTTTTGTTTTTATATCCATTTCTCCAGGAGGTGGATCAAAAAGGTTCTTGCTGTGAATTATGTCATACATTGTTCGGCTTATGTTTTCCTCTAAGAGTTTTATACTGTCTGACCTTACATTTAGATCTTTAATCCATTTTGAATTTATTTTTTGTGTATGGTGTTAAGGAGTGTTCTAATTTCATTCTAAATGGGCAGTGTTCTAATTTCATTCTATTACATGTAGCTGTCCAGTTGTCCCAGCACCACTTATTGAAGAGGCTGTCTTTTCTCCATTGTATATTCTTGCCTCCTTTATCAAACATAAGGTGACCATATGTGCGTGGGTTTATCTCTGGGCTTTCTATCCTATTCCATTGATCTGTATTTCTGTTTTCCGTGACAGTACCATACTGTCTTGATTACTGTAGCTTTGTTGTACAGTCTGAAGTCTGGAAGCCTGATTCCTCCAGCTCCGATTTTCTTTGTCAAGATTCCTTTGGCTATTCAGGGTCTTTTGTGTTTCCATACAAATTGTGAAATTTTTTGTTCTAGTTCTGTGAAAATAGCCAGTGGTAGTTTGATAGGGATTGCATTGAATCTGTAGATTGCTTTGGATAATATAGTCATTTTTACAATGTTGATTCTTCCAATTCAAGAACATGGTATATCTCTCCATCTATTTGTATCATCTTTAATTTCTTTCATCAGTGTCTTATACTTTTCTGCATACAGGTCTTTTGTCTCTTTAGGTAGGTTTATTCCTAGGTATTTTATTCTTTTTGTTGCAGTGGTAAATGGGAGTGTTTTCTTAATTTCACTTTCAGATTGTTCATCATTAGTGCATAAGAATGCCAGAGATTTCTGTGCATTAATTTTGTATCCTGCTACTTTACCAAATTCATTGATTAGCTCTAGTAGTTTTCTGGTGGCGTCTTTAGGATTCTCTATGTATAGTATCATGTCGTCTGCAAACAGTGACAGCTTTACCCTTCTTTTCTGAATCGGATTCCTTTTATTTCCTTTTCTTCTCTGATTGCTGTGGCTAAAATTTCCAAAACTATGTAGAATAATAAGGGTGAGAGTGGGCAACCTTGTCTTGTTCCTGATCTTAGTGGAAATGCTTTCAGTTTTTCACCATTGAGGATGATATTGGCTGTGGGTTTGTCATATATGGCCTTTTTTTGTGGAGGTAAGTTCCCTCTATGCCTACTTTCTGGAGGGTTTTTTATCATAAATGGGTGTTGAAAACTTTCTCTTCATTTACTGAGATGATCATATGGTTTTTCTCTTTTAATTTGTTAATATTGTGTATCATATTGATTGATCTGCATATATTGAAGAATCCTTGCATTCCTGGGATAAACCCCACTTGATCATGGTGTATGATCCTTTTAATGTGCTGTTGGATTCTGTTTGCTAGTATTTTGTTGAGGATTTTTGCATCTATGTTCATCAATGATATTGGCCTGTAGTTTTCTTTCTTTGTGACATCTTTGTCTGGTTTGGTATCAGAGTGTTGGTGGCCTCGTAGAATGAGTTTGGGAGTGTTCCTCCCTCTGCTATATTTTGGAAGAGTTTGAGAAGGATAGGTGTTAGCTCTTCTCTAAATGTTTGATAGAATTTGCCTGTGAAGCCATCTGGTCCTGGGCTTTTGTTTGTTGGAAGATGTTTAATCACAGTTTCAATTTCAGTGCTTGTGATTGGTCTGTTCATATTTTCTATTTCTTCCTGGGTCAGTCTCAGAAGGTTGCGCATTTCTAAGAATTTGTCCATGTCTTCCAGGTTGTCCATTTTATTGGCCTATAGTTGCTTGTAGTAATCTCTCATGATCCTTTGTATTTCTGCAGTGTCAGTTGTTACTTCCCCTTTTTCATTTCTAATTCTATTGATTTGAGTCTTCTCCCTTTTTTTCTTGATCCGTCTGCCTAATGGTTTATCAATTTTGTTTATCTTTTCAAAGAACCAGCTTTTAGTTTTATTGATCTTTGCTATTGTTTCCTTCATTTCTTTTTCATTTATTTTGGATCTGATCTTTTTGATTTCTTTCCTTCAGCTAACTTTGTAGGTTCTTTTGTTCTTCTTTCTCTAAATGCTTTATGTGTAAGGTTAGGTTGTTTATTTGAGATGTTTCTGTTTCTTAAGATAGGATTGTATTGCTATAAATTTCCCTCTTAGAACTGCTTTTGCTGCATCCCATAGGCTTTGGGTCGTCGTGTTTTCATTGTCATTTGTTACTAGGTATTTTTTTATTTCCTCTTTGATTTCTTCAGTGATCTCTGAGTTATTAAGTAGTGTATTGTTTAGCCTTCATGTGTTTGTATTTTTTATAGATTTTTTCCTGTAATTGATATGTAGTCTCATATCTCATAGCGTTGTGGTCAGAAAAGATACTTGATATGATTGCAATTTTTTAAAATTTACCAAGACTTGACTTGTGACCCACGATATGATCTATCCTGGAGAATGTTCCATAAGCACTTGAGAAGAAAGTGTGTTCTGTTTTTTTATAGGATGGAATGTCCTATAAATATCAGTTAAGTCCATTTTGTTTAATGTATCATTTAAAGCTTGTGATCCCTTATTTATTTTCTTTTTGGATGATCTGTCCATTGGTGAAAGTGGGGTGTTAAAGTCCCCTACTATGATTGTGTGACTGTCGATTTCCCCTTTTATGGCTGTTAGTATTTGCCATATGTATTGAGTTGCTCCTATGTTGGGTGCTTGAATATTTACAATTGTTATATCTTCTTCTTGGATTGATCCATTGGTCATTTTGTAGTGTCCTTCTTTGTCTCTAGTAATAGTCTGTGTTTTAAAGTCTATTTTGTCTTTTATGAGAATTGCTACTCCAGCTTTGTTTTGATTTCCATTTGCATGGAATATCTTTTTCCATCCCCTCACTTTCAGTCTGTATGTGTCCCTAGGTCTGAAGTGGGTGTCTTGTAGACATCATATTTATGGGTCTTGTTTTTGTATCCATTTAGCCAGTCTATGTCTTTTGGTTGGAGCATTTAATCCATTTACATTTAAGGTAATTATCGATATGTATGTTCCTACCGTTTTCTTAATTGTTTTGTGTTTGTTATTGTAGGTCTTTTCCTTATTTTGTGTTTCCTGCCTAGAGAAGTTCCTTTAGCATTTATTGTAAAGCTGGCTTGGTTGTGCTTAATTCTCTTAGCTTTTGTCTGTCTGTAGAGATTTTAATTTCTCCATCAAATCTGAATGATATCCTTGCTGGATAGAGTAATCTTGGTTGTAGGTTTTTCCCTTTCATCACTTTAAATATGTCCTGCCACTCCCTTCTGGCTTGCAGAGTTTCTGCTGAATGATCAGCTGTTAACCTTATGGGGATTCCCTTGTATGTTATTTGTTATTTTTCCCTTGCTGCTTTTAATAGTTTTTCTTTGTATTTAATTTTTGATAGTTTGATTAATATGTGTCTTGGCGTGTTTCTCATTGGATTTATTGTCTGTGGGACTCTCTGTGCTTCCTGAACTTGATTAACTATTTCCTTTCCCATATTAGGGAAGTTTTCAACTATAATCTCTTCAAATATTTTCTCAGTCCCTTTCTTTTTCTCTTCTTCCTGGACCCCTATAATTCAAATGTTGGTGCGTTTAATTTTGTCCCAGTGGTCTTTGAGACTCTGCTCGATTCTTTCCATTCTTTTTCCTTTATTCTGCTCTGCAGTAATTACTTCCACTGTTTTATCTTCCAGGTCACTTATCCGTTCTTCTCTCTCAGTTATTCTGCTATTGATCCCTTCTAGAGAATTTTTAATTTCATTTATTGTGTTGTTCATGACTTTTTGTTTGCTCTTTAGTTCTTATCGGTCCTTGTTAAACGTTCTTGTATTTTCTCCGTTCTATTTCCACGATTTTGGATCATCTTTACTATCACTATTCTGAATTCTTTTTCCAGTAGACTGCCTATATCCTCTTCATTTGTTAGGTCTGGTGGGTTTTTGCCTTGCTCCTTCATCTGCTGTGTGTTTCTTGTCTTCTCATTTTGCTTAACTTACTGTGTTTGGGTCTCCTTTTCACAGCCTGCATGGTTTAGGTCCTGTTGTTTTTGGTGTCCTCCCGCAGTGGCTTAGGTTGGTTCAGTGGTTTGTGTAGGCTTCCTGGTGGAGGGGACTAGTGCCTGTGTTCTGGTGGATGAAGCTGGATCTTGTCTTTCTGGTGGGCAGGTCCATGTCTGGTCGTGTGTTTTGGGGTGCCTGTGGCCTTATTATGATTTTAGGCAGCCTCTCTGCTAATGGATGGGACTGTGTTCCTGTCTTGCTAGTTGTTTGGCATAGGGTGTCCTGCACTGTAGCTTGCTGTTCGTTGAGTGGAGCTGGGTCTTGGCGTTGAGATGGAGATCTCTGGGAGCTTTTTGCCGTTTGATATTACATGGAGCTGGGAGGTCTCTGTTGGACCAATGATCTGAACTTGGCTCTCCCACCTCAGAGGTACAGCCCTGATGCCTGGCTGGAGCACCAAGAGCCTGGCATCCACATGGCTCAGAATAAAGGGGACAAAAGAAACAAAGAAAGAAAGAAAAAGATTTTTTTTAGGTTATTAAAATAGAAAGCATAAAATAATTATTAAAAATATTTTTAAGTAATTGAATAAAAAAGAAAAAGAGAACAACCAAACCAAAAAAACAAATTCACCAATGATAACAAGCACTGAAAACTATACTAAAAAAACAAGCAAACAAAAGAAAAAACCAACAGACAGAACCCTAGGACAAACGGTAAAAGCAAAGCTATACAGACAGAATCACACACGGAAGCATACGCATACACACTCACAATAGAGAAAAAGAGGGAAAACATATATATATATATCGCTGCTCCCAAAGTCCACCTCCTCAATTTTGGATGATTCATTGTCTATTCAGGCATTCCACAGATGCAGGGTACATCCAGTTGACTGTGGAGCTTTAATCCGCTGCTCCTGAGGCTGCTGGGAGAGATTTCCCTTTCTCTTCTTTGTTTGCACAGCTCCTGGGATTCAGCTTTGGATTTGGCCCTGCCTCTGTGTGTAGGTCTCCTAAGGGCGTCTGTTCTTCGCTCAGACAGAATGGGGTTAAAGGAGCAGCTGATTAGGGGTCTCTGGCTCACTCAGGCTGCGGGGGGGGGGGGGCGGGGGTGAGGGAGGGGTACAGTGGTTTGTACCACTGGGGCGAGCTTGCGGCAGGAGAGGCCAGTGTGATATTGCACCAGCCTGAGGCGCACCATGCGTTCTCCTGGGGAAGTTGTCCCTGGATCATGGGACCCTGGCAGTGGTGGGCTGCACAGGCTCCCGGAGGGGAGGTGTGGATATGACCTGTGCTCGCACACAGGCTTCTGGGTGGCTGAAGCAGCAGCAGCCTTGGCATCTCATGCCCGTCTCTGGGGTCCGCGCTGAAAGCCGCGGCTCATGCCCGTCTCTGAAGCTCCTTTAAGCAGCGCTCTTAATCCCCTCTCCTCGCGCACCAGGAAACAAAGAAGCAAGAAAAAGTCTCTTGCCTCTTTGCATTTCCAGACCTTTTCCCGGACTCCCTCCTGGCTAGCCGTGGCGCACTAACCCCTTTCAGGCTGTGTTCATGCTGCCAACCCCAGGTCTCTCCCTGAGATCCGACCTCCGAAGCCTGAGCCTCAGCTCCCAGCCCCACCCGTCCTGGTTGGAGAGCAGACAAGCCTCTTGGGCTGGTGAGTGCTGGTCAGCACAGATCCTCTGTGCAGGGATCTCTCCACTTTGCCCTCTGCACCCCTGTTTCTGCGCTCTCCTCCATGGCTCCGAAGCTTCCCCCTTCTGCCCTGAGAAGGGGCTTCCTGGTGTGTGGAAACCTTTCCTCCTTCACGGCCCCCTCCTACTGGTGCAGGTCCCGTCCCTATTCTTTTGTCTCTGTTTATTCTTTTTTCTTTTGCCCTACCCAGGTGCGTGGGGAATTTCTTGCCTTTGGGGAGGTCTGAGGTCTTCTGCCAGCGTTCAGTAGGTGTTCTGTAGGAGTTGTTCCACATGTAGATGTATTTCTGATGTATTTGTGGGGAGGAAGGTGATCTCTGTGTCTTACTCTTCCGCCATCTTGAAACTCCTGACATTTTTAATATTCTGTTTTGTGCTTTAAATTTGCTTTTTTAAAGCTCTAAAATTTGCTTTTTTAAAAAATAGTTGCTATTATTTGCTGATATCCTTGTTCTTAACTCACTGACATATTTTCTTAGAAGTTATTGAACATACTGCTTATCTGTGAAGTACAGTTTATAGATTCTTATTTCTTTGAATGTCTAGTAATTTTTTAATTATATGTGGACAGTTTGGAAGCTATATTGTAGAGACTGTGGATTTTGTTATCTTCTTTGGAAGAATGTTTACATTTGTTTAATTAACTGGCTGAAATTAAACTCCAAACTGTGTCTTCTCTGGGGAGGAAATAATCAGTGCCGTTATTTCAGCTTTCAGGTTCTGTATTCTTCTTTCTTCAGCAGTCAACCAATACTTTTAGCAGAATCTATTTGCAGATTTTTGCTCTCACTGCCTCTGTGGCTGCCTCCTTTCCAGGATCTTTCCCCCACCCTAAACGTACACACACACACACACACACACACACACACACACACACACACTTTTCAGTAGTTTTGCCAGCTCAAAACTCCATTCTTTGACACCTCAAGATAGCAGGACTGTAGTTTTCTACCATTCTGAGTTACAGGGATTGGAATATGCCCTCAGGTAAAAAGCTGCTAATTCAGAAATCTCACCAGTGCATTTCCTTTCTAACAAAGATTGATCCCCCATTCAGTTCCTGCCACTTTGTGGTACTCTCCAATGCTCTTAAAAAATACTTTGTACACATTTTATTATTGTTATCTGTAGAAGAGTTAGTCTGGCCAAGCTACTTTGCCATTACTGAAACCTGGAACTTCCTTAACTTCACTTTGCCTTTTAAAATTTTAACAGACTCTTTGAGAAATCAGTTATAAATAACTATAATATATAACATTATATTGCGCTTCAGTTTATGAAGAATTTTTAAATATATTTTCTTTTTTAGACCTTGATTCAATCTAGTTAGAAAGATATTTTTACTATTCCCATTTTACAGATAAAAAAATTGAAATTCAGAGACACTATCTTAAGCAAGTTCATGCATCTAATAAATGGAATTGTGTTTTGAACTCAGTTCTGCTGATTCTAAGCTCTGTGTTTTTCTCACAATAGCAAAGCTGTCTCCAAAGGGAATCTTTGCCTGTAGCTGAGGCCTGGATAGCTTTGATGAACTGCTCATAGGATATTTGTGGCTGGATGTGACTGACTGGAGACTGGAGAGGGCAAGTCTTCTCTGAGGGCTGGGCATGCAACACTGAGCAGGTTCTGCCAATTCCCACCGATACTCAGCATATGGAATTCTCAGGATCTGCATATTTGTTCCCCTGCCATGAACTGGTCCCCTAAATGCTGATGGACCAATGCCAGATTAATGCAATCTCCCCAGAACATCACTCTAAGGGTCTTATCTGCAGATTTAGACTCAGAGAAGGCATGAAAGTGGGATGGGCCTGGCGTGAGATAAAGACCATTGAGGAAACTGTCCTGGCTACAGAGTTGGGCTCTGGAGGTACAGCCAAGCAGGAAGGCACAGAGCCCAGAGAGTTTGGCAATCTTAACATGTACCAGGCCTGGCTGAGCACAAGGGTATGGGGCATGGGGGTGAGAGGCACTAGGAGGCCCATAGTCATAATCTTGGGAAAAGGAGCTTTAACCCAGGCGGGACCCCAGGAGGAGCAAGACCTTGCCATAAAGACCCCACTGACAACCTTGGGGGGGTTGGAATGCCTGGCAGAGTTAGGTATGGTGCTTCCATTCAACTCATTGCTCAATGCCAAGCACTATGCCAGGCATATGTTGGTACTTTTTTTTACTATTATTAAGCAGGAACACATCCCTAAGAATGGAGCCAACTCAGGGAATGAGCCCAGCATAGAGGAGACACTTGCGGGTCTCCCCAGGGGCCCTGGGCAACCAAGTGGGGACTAATATTGGAGCTTAATCATAACACATGAAAAGCCTGCCAAAGTTCCTATCCTAGGCATTCAGTGACCATATGTAACTGAAGCCCAGATATATGTCCATTTGAGTGATTCTCTTCTTCTCTGGCCTCTTTGCTTACGCGTGTCCCAAGAGCTGATTTTTTGGCTCTTCTGGGTTATTGGCACCTGGAGAAAGCGTGGGCCACTCTTCTGCTTGACAGGCGCTGTCTGTGCGGAGCTGGATCAAAGCTCTCACAGACTGCCAGTGTGACTTGGAGGGGGCTTGATGAATTCACCATCCAGAGAGTGCCCCTAGCGAGCTTGTTCCTGGAGACTGGGGTTTGCTCCAGAGCAGCAATTCTGACAAATCGGCAGGGCAACGGGAGATCATTAGACTGCCAAGAGCCTCCGCAGGCAGACAGGAGGACACTAGACCCATTTACCACCTTTCCATAGAGGTCCTGGGTGTAACATTCATGTCCAAATGGACCCACTGGGACCCAGTTGCCACATTACTCTGCACAGATGGCCAGATCACTGAAATCTGGACACGGGAACTCCTGTGAGTGGCTCATCACTGAATGTCTATTTGTACCCGCATGCGCTCTGAATGGCCCAGAAAGCCTTATACCATGTATTTTGTGAGCTAAACTCACTCCTGATTTCATTTTTTTTCTCTATTACTATTAAAATTTCTCTTTGTCCCACTTTTCTCATCTACTTATTTTAAATTCAATTTTATCTACTTTTATATTGAATGTATTTAAGTAATCCACCTTAAATCCTTTATTAAAAAAAGAAAGTATAAATAAATAAACAGACAAATAAGCAAACATAGTCTCTGTGAGAGAGAGACTTGAGATCCTTATGATGGTAAGAATTTTTCTCCACAGCTCTAGGTAGCAGAGAAAACTACAAGTAAATTTTAATCAGAGATGGATTTTCTTGAGTTCCTACTGTGGTTCATTTTGAGGGATGATGGTTCATTTTGAGGGACAGAAATTCCAGTCATGTGTTTTGTCCCAGCTCATGAGAGAGAATTTTGTCAAATATAAAGGAATTTTGCCAGTTGGTTGGTTTCACTTGGGTAGTTTAAAATCAGCCATGGTGGAAAGATTTATCCAGAAATTGTCCAAAGTTATAAATTCAATTTTTTTTTTTTTTTTGAGAATTGGTTTACCAGCACACCCCTCGGGTGCTGCCCTCCTTACTCTTCCAAAAAATTGGTCTTGAGGTCATAAAATTGTCTTTTGAGATGGAAAGCATAGATTATTAGATTATGGATCCCCAAAAGAGGATGGTAAAATTCTCCTGCTTCCAAGTGCCTCTTGGAGAGAGACGTAGAGAACATAATCCGTCCTCCGGAAGGCCAAGTTTTCCGATGCCAGCTTTAGCGAGTGCCATGTATGACGCTGCTCAACAAATGATATTGAATGGTTCATTTGCTGTTGAGATGACCCTGCTATTATTGCAGGGTGTGTGTGTGAGTGTGCTTGTGTGTGAGTGTTGCCTTGGCCTGTGGTCACCAGAAATCACATGATCCCTAAGTTCCTGATGGTTCCTGATGGTTCCCAGAGGGGGAATAACCTCATTTACTTACTGTTAAACTTAGAGGAGGATGCTTCATTCCGTGTGTGGCCTGACTTTTCAGCAGGCCACGCTTTAGATTCGCTTGTATGGTAACTTCCCTAGGAGCCCTGTCTCCCTCCGGAGGTCTGGGGAGGACCAGTTCTGGGATCTGCCTCACCTAAGTCCATGACCATTTCCTACTGAAGAATGATTGACACTTTTTCTCCAGGTAACAGAGATCCAAAGCAACAGTGTGTTCATTGGAGCAGGGGATGGTCAGTCATGGAAGTGTAGGTAAAGGGGTCACAGAGGCGGATGTGGGCAGTGCCTGTCAGAGTTCTCCCCAGGGAATGGCCACTGGACTTGGAGACTTATTGTACGTTCCAGGAGGGTAGGAGCTGTCTATCCTGTTGATATGAATTTCCTGATAAATGACATTGGCAGACTGTCAAGGCCGTCTCTGCTGTGGCAGTGGATACTGTGGGCTCTCACAGCCTGATGCTATTCAACATTTAAACGCATGAGGTCTTCCGTCTCTAGTCCTTCCAAATTTCCCTCTGATTCTATCAGGCTTCTGTACGAAGGACTGTGTGAGTCCTGCTGACAAAATTGTTCTGGTCCATGTGGCAGTTCCATTTCTCATCAGAACTTTTAAATGGACATTATGATTTATTTTTTTTAATCTTGCTAGTTTAGAATCAGTGAGTCTACTTCCTAGAGTTTAAATCAGCTCAGGACCACAGATAAGGATGAATTTCTGGACCAACTTGACCACAGACCAACCCTAGAGTGTGTTGCTGCCTCCAGGGTGCCGCTGCTCTGTGAGACCCCTCTGAGCTCATCAGCCCCGCCCTGGGTGCAGCCAACTCTCAATGTGGCTTCATCAGCTAGAGTGCACCCAGGAAGGAAAGCATTCTAGGCATTAAAAACAGAGGGAAATTAATGTAGCGAATTGCTCACATAGGTGAAAGAAAAGCTGCAAAGCCAAACTGGGGACAGCAAATCAACCCACCTAACATCAAAGGAAATGTCTTCCATCTGTAGACGGAAGTGACAAAGGATGGAAGCCAGAGTTCAGAGTGTGGGGTCACCAGGTGGCAGGTGGAGCCATGGAAAGGACATCAATGATTTCAGAGATTCCTCCCTGAGCAGAGAGAGAAATGGGGAAGTACCGTGGAGTATCCGTTCCTCCTCTTTCATTTCCTGCCAGGACCTCCCACTGGCCCACTGCAGCTCACACTGGTGCTGGGGAAATGCGGGCTCCAGGGCCAGCCCCCCCACCACAGCCCTGCCTTAGGGAGCAGAGCAGGTAAGTCAAGGGGCAGATCCCGCTGGCCCACTCGGCCCCTCTCTCAGCAAGATTGCTGGGGATGTATACAGTCTAGATGAAATCAGTGTTACTTTGAACAGTCCCTGAGTTCCCCTTAGGGCTGTGGTTCTCAATCAGTGTTAAGGGAACTCCTGGTGAGCTAATAAGAGGTCTGAGTAGGAGTCAAGGATTACAGAGCAAGAAAGTGCTCACCCTCAATTCTTAGGTTGACTGTTGCAGAGATTGTGCATCTGAGACCTGCTGCTGCTTTAGGAGCAACTGTGGAGAACCTGGACTTATCTTTCTCCTTTCCCCCCGAGCTAGTGTCTTTAATGTGCTGCTTCTCAATGGGATTATTGCAGTGTTCAACTTCTAGTGGAATTCTTACTTTTAATTTTCTTTTTAAAGTAACAGGAACAGTATTGTCTTCCATTTTAACACCCTTAAATGGTAAAGGGCCTCATGAGCATTTCCTGCCTGTCTTTTCTCTAAATCTCACAATAACACTATGGCATAGATATGAATATCCCCAATTTACAGATGATGTTCTGAGCCTCAGAGGGGGGAAAATAATGAGTTCAAAGTCTTATGGTTATTACTATACATTTGTGTATTTGTACCCTGGCTTATTCTACACCACAACCAGTAAGAGATGGAATTGAAATTAAAACATGGGTCTGGGGCTTCCCTGGTGGCTCAGTGGTTGGGAGTCCGCCTGCCAATGCAGGGGACACGGGATCGTGCCCCGGTCTGGGAAGATCCCACGTGCCGTGGAGCGGCTGGGCCCGTGAGCCATGGCCGCTCAGCCTGCGTGTCCGGAGCCTGTGCTCCGCAATGGGAGAGGCCACAACAGTGAGAGGCCCGCGTACTGCAAAAAAAAAAAAAAAAAGAAAAGAAAAAACATGGGTCTGTGCTCTTATCCCTGCAATGGATGCTTTCCTGCTCTATAATATCAAAATACGAGGCCACATAAAATCCCAAAGATTGAAGACCCCTGATTTCTCCTCCTTTGTCTGTGAGCCTATTTACTGAATATACTTGAGGCCTTTATTTCAGGTGTAGAACTGTGGGTCCTATAATCAAAAGGCCTTGAAGAGATCAGATGATCTCTTGGAAACTAAACAATCCTCCGTTCCTCCATTTGGAATCTGAGACCTAGAAAGGTCAAGGGACACATCCCAAACCACGCCTGGTGCCGTCATGGCTGTGGGATATTTTCTGGTTGTAAGTTGAACGGAATTCTTGGCTTGTCTCTAACCAGGCTAATGTACAAAACTTTGGGACCCTAATTTTCTCTGTTGGTGTACCTCCAATCTGGTTTCGACCCATGAGGAAAGCATGGAAAGCAAGATGGAAATATTTTTTATGCAAAGCACCCACTTGACAGTCAAGCTGGATACGGATGATTGTGTGATGATGTGTATCCCAGCTCACATTTGCCGTGTTCTTCTGAGTGGGCTTCCTTCGGGTGGGCACATCTGATGGGAACGTCTGATTGGGTCAGGATGAATGTTACAACTGAAGCCATAGGAGAAGACTGTCCATTATTCTCAGACTCCTGGCTCTCCATTTCAAACAGCTTCCCAGCCCTATCAATTCTAAAAGCAGAATGCCTTCATCTTATTGGGTAGCCTGAGTTTTCACAGTGATCACCAGAGCTGCCCATGAGATGCTTGTACTCCACACCTCTGGCCTCAGCTCCCACCACTCACACCTTTGTTCATTTCCTCCAGCCATACCAGCCTCTGCACTTTACTGTGAATGCACTTCCCTTTCTGCTGTCTGCCAGAAAGGCGTCACCCCAAGATCTTGCTTGATTCTTTTCTTCTCTTCTTTCAGATCTGTGCTCAAATACCTCCTTCTCAGAGAGACCTTCCCCAACGTCCCATTGAAATAGTCCCCTGTGCACATCTGTGACTCTCTAGGCATCTTTCCCCACTCCACTTTTTCCCAGAGATCTTATCACTCCTAACACATTATATACTTATTTCTTTATTGCCTCCCTATACCCATTAGACTGTAAGTCCTGAAAGAGGGTTAGAATATCAGCCATGGGCTTGCCCATATCCCTGACACCTACAACAGTGCTTGGTGCAGACACTCAAAAATAATTTCTTGAATGAACGAATGAACGAATGACTACTCATCTCTTCTCATTACACTGCTCTCCCTGAGGCCTCATCACTTCTTGCCTAAACCATTCCAGCAGCTTCCTAACTGATTTTCCTGACCTGCTCCCTCTAATTTCTCCTTCACACAACTGCCACAATGGTCATTCTTACGTGCAGATCTGATCCTGTCACTCTCTTCTCTAAAGACTTCAGTGGCGCCCTACTGCCCTTCATGGCTAGTCTTTTGCCTGCCTGCCAAGCCTCATCTCCTACTTTCTCCTTTGTGGACGTTGTGTCATAAAAAATACAATTAAACTTCCACCCTTCTACCATGTGATTTCTCCTGTATTAGTTTTCCATTTGCTGCTGTGACAAAACACCACCAACTCAGTGGCTTCAGACAGCACACATTTATTATCCTTCAGTTCTAGAGGTCAGAAGTCTGATATAGGTCTCCCTGGGCTAATCAAAACATTGGCATGGCTGTGTTTCTTCCTGGAGGCTCTAGGAGAGAATCTAGTCCTTGCCTTTTATAGCTTTTAGAGGCTACCCTCATTCCTTGACTCATGACCATATCCCTTCCATCCTCAAAGCCATAAATATAGCATCTCTACAACTTTGCTTCTATTATCACATCACCTCTGATTCTCTCCTTCTGCCTCCCTCTTCCACCTTTAAGAAGGACCTTACTGGGCCCACCCAGATAACCCAGGATCATCTCCCTACTTTAAAGTCACTCTATTAGCAGCCTGAATTCCATCCTCAACCTTAATTCCACTCTGCCGTGTAACCTAACATTGTCATAGGTTCTGGGGCATTAGAAGGCTGTGGACATCCTTGGGTGGGGGGCATTATTCTGCAGAGCACAGAACTTTTGGCAGGTTCCTTTCCCCTTTGTTTTATATGCCTATATCCTATCCATTCATTTCATCCATCCTTGAAGGCTCGTCTTCAGTTAAAAGTAACCTGATCCTTCATTTTACCCCCACTACATATTTTTCCAAACTTCTCCTAAGACCAGTAATGCCTTTCATCTTGTATTATATATTTTTATGTACACGTCTTATTACACAAATCAGAGTGCTAGTTCATGGATGGCAATAATTGACCACAGTTCATCTCTGTAAGTAGAATGCTTCCACGTGTATGTGATGTTTAATAAGAATCTACTGTTGAAGAATGAATTAGAGGAAAAGTAAATAAGCAAAGAAAAAAGAACAGAGGAAATCAAGAAAGGAAAAGGAAATGAGAGGAGAGAAAGGAAGAAAGGAAAGGAAGAATGGAGAATTTGTGCAGATAATGTACTTTCTCTGCAGACAGGCAAAAGAGAGGATGGCTAAACCTTCGGGCTACATTGTATCTATTCTATAGTTATTGCTTGGACAGACAAGTCTACTTTGATTTAATCACTTAGGTGCCATTTTGTATGCATCTCAGATGCTGTTGAGGTGATCTGGGTGAAGGCCTGGAATAACTGAGGCATGTGTATGCCCACAAACTCCTGCCCCTTCTGCATTTACTATCTCATAAATTGTACCACCACCCAGAAATCCAACAACTGGAGAACCTGAGTCCTCCGTACCCTAAAGATCCAAAGGCTTTACCCAGCAGCTCCCTAAAGTTTCTACGATCCAAATATATTAACTGTCCCTAAATTAAATTACGGGAAAACACAATTGGCATCAGTTTCAAACCCAAGTCATCACATAGTAGCTGTATGACTCTGGGCAAGTTATTTGCTATTTCAGAATCTCAGCTATCACTTTTCTAATAGGGAGCTGATATCATGGACCTCACAAGGTTGTTGTGAGGGTCAAAGGAAATTATACATATAAAGTGTCCGTAGTACCCATACAGTAGGTGTTCAGAACAGGTTTCTTCTTTGAGCTTCTGCCCACAAATAAGGAGATGTTACCATATATGGGACACCTATTCAGACCTGACAGTGGAGTAAAATTGCATTTCAGAATCACGTACATTCCTGAGTGGCATTGACTCCATGCAGTAATCGAAACCTCCAGATTAGGAAGGTATAAACACCCTCCAGTCACAAGGCATTACTGATGGATCAAAGGCAACACCTGATAGAGGAGGAACAGCTGTGGCTCAAAACTGCTGCTGCACCTGGCTAATGACAGTGGCCAAGGGCAAGACATGGACCTTTACCAGCTGAGTGAGTTACAAAGATCAGCACAGGGGCTTCCCTGGTGGCGCAGTGGTTGAGAGTCCGCCTGCCGATGCAGGGGACACGGGTTCGTGCCCCGGTCCGGGAAGATCCCACATGCTGCAGAGCGGCTGGGCCCGTGAGCCATGGCCGCTGAGCCTGCGCGTCCGGAGCCTGTGCTCCCAGGAGAGGCCACAACAGTGAGAGGCCCACGTAGCGCAAAAAAAAAAAAAAAAGATCAGCACAATCACACAAGAGAAGTTCCTTTACCTGGACCCAGCTCCTGCATCTTCTCATAGATAAATCCCAGCCATCCAAAGGATGGCTGTCATTGTCATTTCTCTCTCAACTGTAAGTTAAGAAGAATCTAAACCCAAGCTAACAATGAATGTATTAACCAGCAGATAACCACCCTCTGCTTTGAAGTGTCAGGCACCATAGAAACATAGAGTTTTATTTTAACTGGTCTTACGCCAGGTGTGCCCAGCCACCGTGAGGTATATTATCATGATGGAAGCCGGAGGGGGGGATGCAGTTAGGGAAAAGAGGACAGCCATCATTCCCTGAGGCCTTTTTAAAGGCTGGCCTCATTTACACTAACTGAAGCCGAGGCCAGGAATGGAGAAATTATTGAGCCCCTCACTTGAAAAAGCGAGGAGCTGTGAGACATAGTGCTGGGCAACAGAGCATATTTGAAGACAAGATTCTGTAAAGGTTTCTGATGAATTGTAGCAACTCAAATCTTCCCTTAATAAGGAAGAGTATTGCTCAGGGCTGGCTATGAGTTGTCTTGTGAGCAGTCACTCTCTCCTGGTTCTTTTACATCTTCGGGGCAGTAGCTTTTCAGTAGGAGACACAACCTCTCTGAGAGTATCACTCGTTTAGATTCTGGACATGGTAGCATATGCATATGTTCTGGCCAACAGTCACGGGCTTGCAGATCTAGAACAGTGACATGGTTCATAGGCACAAAAAGCCAACTGATCTATAAGAAGAAATAGCAGCTTTTGAGAACTAGGAATGAAACGCTACTCCTTGCTTTGCTCTTTTGGGCATACCTGAGTGCACCTGCTCTGCTAAATCCTGCGTGGCTAAATCTCCCCTTTGCACAGGGTTTTCACTTGCAAAGTTGCTAGCTAATGAGCATTTGCAATAAGGCAGAGCCACTAGCTGAACTTTTGGACATGCCCTTGCTGATTTAAGTATGATGACTTGTGAGGGTTTTAAAGGCTAAGTAGGAGTTAGTTATGAGGGTGAAGGTATTCTACGTAGATGTACTGTGTACCCTCCGTTCTCCACCCCTACATCTTTCAAAAAAAAAAAGAAAAGAAAACTTTCAGAGTAGCTGGAATTTAAGTTGCTTGGAAAGGGATTGGTGGAAGATGAAGTAGGAAAGGCTAAAAGTGCCTTGGTACCAAGTTAGGGATGTACTCCTCTTTCAGAGGGGAGACATGGATGCTTTTTGGACAGGTGACTTTCATTATCATATGTCTGTTTCAAAGAGTAAAGCCTGGCCACAGGGTTTTGGCTGGTGGCTGTTGCCTAGTGGTGGGGCAGGCAGTCAGCATCAGGTTGCCAATGTTGCAGTCCAGACTGGAGACCGGGGCCACGTCCAGTTGTAGTATTGTAGGCTGTTTACTAACCTGGGGACTCAAATACAGAGTTCAAAGCAGACGCCCAAATATCTGCCCTCAGGCATGAAGCAGCAGCAAATTAGCAGCCAGGATATCTGTATCTCAGGCTTGGAGTTGGTTGATCCTGTGGTCTTTTTATCCTTCATAACTATGGTGAAATATACAAGTGAATGACTCAGATTTGAAAAATTATAGTCTGGCTATAATTATGTTATTAAGTTATGGTGACTGCTTAAAAAGGTCAGACAAAAACTCCAAGACCTATGGAAGGGAGTGAGCACATTGTACTTGGGTATTTGGGAAAGATTCATGGAAAAGAGGACCCTTGTTTATTTCAATTTGAAAGGTTAATGGAGGAGGGGAAAGAACAGGGAGGCCAAAGCCCAAAATAGGATTGGGAGGCGAGTCCATGGCAAGGACCACATAGTCTAGTTAGGTCACTGTCAGAAGGAAAATTACAAAAGGAATCATCTTTTTGGTTTTTTTAAATTGATTTTTATACAATTTTTAAAGGTTAAAATAACTTTCCATTTACAGTTATTACAAAATATTGGCTATATTCCCCATGCTGTACAATACGTCCTTGAGCCTGTCTTACACCCAGTAGACAAAAGGAATAATCTTAGAATTCTTAGTGATTGTGACTTCTCGATTCATTGAGTCTTTAAATAATCTAGGAAGATCTTGTTTATTCAACATGTTTTAAGTATTGACTAAGATATAAACATTCTATTAGTTGCTGGGAATATAGATATTAATAATAATAACAATAATAGAAAACATTTGTATAGTGATTCCTATGTATTGGACATTGTTCTAAGATTTTTTACATAGTATTTCACATAATATCTGCAACAGTTCTCTGAAACAGGTAGTTTATATTTTCCTCATTTGGTATATGAGGAAACTGAGGTGCTGAAAGGCTAAGGCACCTGCCCAAGTAGTTGACTGTGGAGCTGAGATTCAGATTCAGGCATTTGGCTTTAGAGTTCGGGTTCTGGATCGCTGTGCTCTGCTGTCCCTTCAGAATGAGTCATGGGTCTTGCCCTCATGGAGCATCACCTAGAGACATTAACACATGAACCCAATTATACCACAATAAAGTTGATTCAAAAATAACCAGCCCGGGCTTCCCAGGTGGCTCTGTGGTTGAGAGTCCGCCTGCCGATTCAGGGGACACGGGTTCGTGCCCCGGTCCGGGAAGATCCCACATGCCGTGGAGCGGCTGGGCCCGTGAGCCATGGCCGCTGAGCCTGCACGTCTGGAGCCTGTGCTCCGCAGCGGGAGAGGCCACAACAGTGAGAGGCCCGCGTACCGCAAAAAAAAAAATTAAAAAAATAAAAATAACCAGCCCCACCAAATGAAAGTGAAATAAAGGCATTTTCAGATAGACAAAAGCTGAGAGAATGTGTTGCCAACAGACTTGTTCAATAAGAAATGCTAAAAAGACTTCTTCAGACTGAGGATAAATGACAACTCATGAAAACTCAGATTTATAGGAAGAAATGAGGGACATTAGAAATGCTGAATTTGTGGGCAAATATGAAGAATTTTCCCCCCTTCTGGATGGTGTGATTGTATGGCTCTGCAATATTCCTAAATGATAAAAATGAAACAGTGTGTCATAAATCCAAGCTTCTCTAGGGAAAGACAACCTGAATATGTCATGTGTCCATGTTTCACATACAATTTGCCAGTGGAGACTTTCCCTGTGAAAAACTGGGAAAGATTTGGTCCAGTTAAGTTTGTAAAGGTACTTGGGATTTTCTCTGATAGCATCCCAAAGCTCCAGTTATGACTAGAAAGTCTAAATGGGCAGCGTGCCCGTCCCACCTGCTCTGAACTTCCTTGCAAGATGGGAGAGTTGAGTGGTGAAAGGATTAGTATGCAGTCTGAGAATTCATCACAGTTGGAAGAGGACTCAGGACCTGTGTAAGTTCTCTCCAATCATACAGATGTACTGGGACATGGTGTGTAATTTAATGACAGTACCTGATCATATCATTATGTTAAGGGCCAGTCAAGGATGCTCATGATTTTGGAAAGTGCCTCAAGCTTACACAAACCACTTGAATATGGGGGAGATCCTACATGCATAGTCTTGGAAAATGACTGTAATAAGTTGCTTATGATCCAATGAATACTAGGTGCAATTATAGGATCAGAACATTTTGAATGACTCATAGATGCTATATCTTCATTTGGGACTCATCTTAGATCAGGTTCCCTAAGAGACAGAACCTAAGACAGAAATTTGCGAACCCAAGATTTATCATGTTCAGTATTTGCATATACATATTTTTTCATGTTTTTACTTGAAACATATCTGTGTCTTAGCACTGATAGCTTGTTTCTTGTAAACAGGATATTCTTATATCTTACTTTTTTATCCAGTCTGACAAACTCTGCCTTTTAATTGAAATGTTTTATCCATTTATAGTTAATGAAATTACTGAAATGTTTATGTTTAGGCCTATCACTTGTGATTGTTTTTCTATTTGCTCACTGTTTTGTGGGTTTTCCTCTTGTTTTCCTGCCTTATTTTGGTTAATTGTATTTTTTCTAACATATCACTTTAATTCCTCTAATAAATTTTTAGCCATACTTCTTTGTATTATGTTTTTAGTGGTAACCCTAGGGTCTTCATTATGTATCCTTACCTTATCACAGTGTACTTTAAGTTAATATTGTGCCACCCACATAAAATATAAGAACCATTTAAAATAATTCCATTTACGACGACAAATTGTGCTATTTTGTCATCTATTTCAGTTATGTATGTTATAAACCTGACAATACAATGTTACATTGTTACTTTAAATAATCAGTTGTCTTTTAAGGAAATTAAGAAAAAAGTATAATATTTTATATTTAGTCACATATTTAGCATTTCTAATGCTCTCCATTCCTTCTTCTACATCTAAGTTTCATCTGATATCTTTTACCTTCAGTCTTCCTTCAGGAAATTCTTTTATTAATTCTTTTAGTGCAGATTTCTTGGTGACATAATCTCTTCGCTTTTGCTTGTTTGAAACTACCTGTATTTCACCTCCATCTATTTAGTAGTGTTAGCTTTTTAAAAAAACAACTTACTGAAATACAATTTATTTACATTAAAATGCACCCATTTTAGGGAGTGAATAAGGACCACACCCTAACATCATCACATCAAACATATTTAATGTGAAACATAGATCAGGGACAAGGCAAAGATGTCTACTGTCACTTCTATTCAACATTATACTGAAGGTCCTAGTCAATTCAGTAAGATCAGAGAGAGAAATAAAAGACATGCAGGCTTGAAAGGAAGACATAAAGCTGTCTTTATCTGCAAATGACATAATTGTGCATGTAGAAAATCATTAAAAAATCTCCAAAATCTAATAATGAATATAATCACAGAGAGCAGTAGTGAGGGACAGAGAGGATGAAACATGGAAGAAGGAAAACCCCATAGTAGGATGTGTTATTGTTTTGATTTATTTGTAACTGATTTATAAGTTACAAAGTAACTGATTTATTGATGCTGCAGATTCTTCTGATAAATCTTATTGAATCCCTCAAGAACCATCTATGCAGGGGAAGAAAGGGAGGAACACTTATCCATCATTCCCATCCCTGTTGGTTGAGGATTGCCCATACTTCTGGTTTGTACATTCATGAGTGCCAAGTTGGTTCTCGTGAGTCTCAGAACACTGCAAGGCAGTAAGTAAGAGGGGCAAGGTGCTGTCAGGTTCCACCTGGGGGAAGCTGGTTGATAAAGTAGTTGCTGGAAATAGAGGTGAGGCACAGAGAATCTGAAGTGCTGCATCAGAGGGATCCAGTATAATACATTTGCTCACTGCATCTCCAAGCAGGTTTCTGAGGGCAGAAAGAGCAGCTGTTGACTAAGATTAAAGTTCCCCTAGTTAAAAAAAACATAAGTCAAACAGGCCATAAAAACTGCAAGCAATGGGAACAGCACCTAGTTCAAAAATAGCTTCCCCCTCCCCTTCCTCACACAAGTACTGGATCAAGGACAACCAGTTCCTCAACCCAGGACTACCTCCCTAAAATGAGAGCAGCAGAGTTAACATAGAAGTATCTAGGCATGTTACCTATACAAGTGATGGTAAATCAATACTTCCATCAGGTCAATGGAGAATTGCCAAAAGAGAAAATTAGACATTACAGATTGTGATCCTTTTTCTACTAGGCATTAAAAATACTTTGTTCTATTATAAAAATAACATATACTGTTACAGGCAATTTTAAATATGCAAAAAAGTGAAAAGGAAATATTGCAACCATAATTCATCAGCTGGAAACAATCATTTTAAAGATTTCGGTATTCAAAAAAGTTATATATATGTCAAAAATCATCTTTTTCAGTGGTTGCATACTATTCCATGCGGTTTATTTAAATAGTCTAACCAGGGCAGAGTCAAGATGCCGTACTATTCGCATTTCCTCACAACTAGGGCACCTACCAGGCACTGGAGGGGGACCACAGACACATAAGGAGATGGGAGGAACCCCCATAGACCGGGTAGGAAGGGGGAGGAGAAGTGGAGGCGGGATGGGACTGGTGCCCCTAAGGGGTGGTTGGGGGAGGGAAGGAGTTCCTACACCCAGCAGGACCACCCACGGTTAGGGGTCCAGTGGGGACTGAGGAGACCCTGGGGAGATGGTGGGGGAGGGGCACTAAGGAACGGAAGGGAACGGGGCCAGTGCTTTCCCTGTCCATTTAGGCACTGGGGAGCCTGTTGGGCTCCCGGGCCTAAACCTCTGCCCTCGGAGCTTCCCTCCTGCTGTGCAGAGCCCAAGCCCCGCCCCTACACCCCCACCCAGGGCCCCACCTCTACACTCAGAGACCACCTCTGAGACCCCCTCCAACTGGCTGGGCCTAAATCCCACCCACACACCCTCCCTCACTCAGGGCCCTACCTCCAGATTCTGGAACCCCACACACCAGAGGCCCCCCTTTCCATGTGTAGCATCTCCACTTCGGCACAGGTCCTAAGCAGAGGCCCCGCCCCACACTTGAACTCGCCCTGCCTGGGCCCCACCCCATGCTCAAACATCACCCCCCTACCCCGCTAGGTCCTGCCCCCAAAAACCCAACCCTGCCTAAGTTCCAGCCCCACCTAAACTCTACCCACATAGCCAAGGCTTGATGTTTTTTTCTTTTTTCCTCTTTTATTTTTATGTTTTGTCTTTTTAATTAATTTTTTTAACATCTTTATTGGAGTATAATTGCTTTACAATGGTGTGTTAGTTTCTGCTTTACAACAAAGTGAATCAGTTATACATATGTTCCCATATCTCTTCCCTCTTCTGTCACCCTCCCTCCCACCCCTCTAGGTAGTCACAAACCACCTAGCTGATCTCTCTGTGCCATGCGCTGCTTCCCACTAGCTATCTATTTTACATTTGGTAGTGTATATATGTCCATGCCACTCTCTCACTTCGTCACAGCTTACCCTTCCCCCTCCCCATTTCCTCAAGTCCATTCTCTAGTAGGTCTGTGTCTTTATTCCCATCTTACCCCTAGGCACTTCATGACATTTTTTTTTTCTTAGATTCCATATATATGTGTTAGCATACGGTATTTGTTTTTCTCCTGCTGACTTAATTCACTTTGTATGATAGACTCCAGGTCCATCCACCTCACTACAAATAACTCAATTTCGTTTCTTTTTATGGCTGAGTAATATTCCATTGTGTATATAATGTGCTACATCTTCTTTATCCATTCATCCGATGATGGACACTTAGGTTGTTTCCATCTCCGGGCTATTGTAAATAGAGCTGCAATAAACATTTTGGTACATGACTCTTTTTGAATTTTGGTTTTCTCAGGGTATATGCCCAGTAGTGGGATTGCTGGGTCGTATGGTAGTTCTATTTGTAGTTTTTTAAGGAACCTCCGTACTGTTCTCCATAGTGGCTGTATCAACTTACATTCCCACCAACAGTGCAAGAGGGTTCCCTTTTCTCCACACCCTCTCCAGCATTTATTCTTTCTAGATTTTTTGATGATGGCCATTCTGACCGGTGTGAGATGATATCTCATTGTAGTTTTGATTTGCATTTCTCTAATGATTAATGATGTTGAGCATTCTTTCATGTGTTTGTTGGCAATCTGTATATCTTCTTTGGAGAAATGTCTATTTAGGTCTTCTGCCCATTTTTGGATTGGGCTGTTTGTTTTTTTGTTATTGAGCTGCATGAGCTGCTTGTATATTTTGGAGATTAATCCTTTGTCAGTTGCTTCAGTAGCAAATATTTTCTCCCATTCTGAGGGTTGTCTTTTGGTCTTGTTTATGGTTTCTTTTCCTGTGCAAAAGCTTTTAAGTTTCATTAGGTCCCATTTGTTTGTTTTTATTTCCATTTCTCTAGGAGGTGGGTCAAAAAGGATCTTGCTGTGATTTATGTCATAGAGTATTCGGCCTGTGTTTTCCTTTAACAGTTTTATAGTGTCTGGCCTTACATTTAGGTCTTTAATCCATTTTGAGTTTATTTCTGTGTATGGTGTTAGGGAGTGTTCTAATTTCATACTTTTACATGTACCTGTCCAGTTTTCCCAGCACCACTTATTGAAGAGGCTGTCTTTTCTCCACTGTATATTCTTGCCTCCTTTATCAGAGATAAGGTGACCATATGTGTGTGGGTTTCTCTCTGGGCTTTCTATCCTGTTCCATTGATCTATCTTTCTGTTTTTGTGCCAGTACCATACTGTCTTGATTACTGTAGCTTTGTAGTATAGTGAAGTCAGGGAACCTGATTCCTCTAGCTCCATTTTTCGTTCTGAAGATTGCTTTGGCTATTCGGGGTCTTTTGTGTTTCCATACAAATTGTGCAATTTTTTGTTCTAGTTCTGTGGAAAATGCCAGTGGTAGTTTGATAGGGATTGCATTGAATCTGTAGATTGCTTTGGGTAGTAGAGTCATTTTCACAATGTTGGTTCTTCCAGTCCAAGAACATGGTATATCTCTCCATCTATTTGTATCATCTTTAATTTCTTTCATCAGTGTCTTATAATTTTCTGCATATGGGTCTTTTGTCTCCTTAGGTAGGTTTATTCCTAGATGTTTTATTCTTTTTGTTGCAATGGTAAATGGGAGTGTTTTCTTAATTTCTCCTTCAGATTTTTCATCATTAGTGTATAAGAATGCCAGAGATTTCTGTACATTAATTTTATATCCTGCTACTTTACCAAATTCATTGATTAGCTCTAGTAGTTTTCTGGTAGCATCTTTAGGATTCTCTATGTGTAGTATCATGTCATCTGCAAACAGTGACAGCTTTACTTCTTCTTTTCTGATTTGGATTCCTTTTATTACCTTTTCTTCGCTGATTGCTGTGGCTAGAACTTCCAAGACTATGTTGAATAAGAGTGGTGAGAGTGGGAAACCTTGTGTTGTTCCTGATCTTAGTGGAAATGCTTTCAGTTTTTCACCATTGAGGATGATGTTGGCTGTGGGTTTGCCATATATGGCCTTTATTATTTTGAGGAAATTTCTCTCTATGCCTACTTTCTGCAGGGTTTTTATCATAAATGGGTGTTGAATTTTGTCAAAAGCTTTCTCAGCATCTATTGAGATGATCATATGGTTTTTCTCCTTCAGTTTGTTAATATGGTGTATCACGTTGTTTGATTTGCATAAATTGAAGAATCCTTGCATTCCTGGAATAAACCCCCTTGATCATGGTGTATGATCCTTTTAATGTGCCGTTGGATTCTGTTTGCTAGTATTATGTTGAGGATTTTTGCATCTATGTTCATCAGTGATATTGGCCTGTAGTTTTCTTTCTTTGTGACATCTTTGTCTGGTTTTGGTATCAGGGTGATGGTGCCCTCATAGTTTGGGAGTGTTCCTCCCTCTGCTATATTTTGGAAGAGTTTGAGAAGGATAGGTGTTAGCTCTTCTCTAAGTGTTTGATAGAACTCGCCTGTGAAGCCATCTGTTCCTGGGCTTTTGTTTGTTGTAAGATTTTTAATCACAGTCTCAATTTCAGTGCTTGTGACTGGGCTGTTCATATTTTCTATTTCTTCCTGATTCAGTCTCGGCAGGTTGTGCAATTCTAAGAATTTGACCATTTCCTCCAGGTTGTCCATTTTATTGGCATAGAGCTGCTTGTAGTAATCTCTCATGATCCTTTGTATTTCTGCAGTGTCAGTTGTTACTTTTTCATTTCTAATTCTATTGATTTTTCTCCCTTTTTTTCTTGATGAGTCTGGCTAATGGTTTATCAATTTTGTTTGTCTTCTCAAAGAACAGCTTTTAGTTTTATTGATCTTTGTTGTCGTTTCCTTCGTTTCTTTTTCATTTATTTCTGCTCTGATCTTTATGATTTCTTTCCTACTGCTAAATTTGGGGGTTTTTTGTTCTTCTTTCTCTAATTGCTTTACGTGCAAGGTTAGGTTGTTTATTTGAAATGTTTCCTGTTTCTTAAGGTAGGATTGTATTGCTATAAACTTCCCTCTTAGAACTGCTTTTGCTGCATCCCATAGGTTTTCGGTCGTCGTGTCTCCGTCGTCATTTGTCTCTAGGTATATTTTGATTTCTTCACTGATCACTTTGTATTAAGTAGTGTATTGTTTAGCCTCCATGTGTTTGTATTTTTTACAATCTTTTCCTGTAATTGATATCTAGTCTCATAGCGTTGTGGTCAGAAAAGATACTTGCTATGATTTCAATTTTCTTAAATTTATCAAGGCTAGATTTCTGACCCAAGATATGATCTATCCTGGAGAATGTTCCATAAGCACTTGAGAAAAATGTGTATTCTATTTTTTTTGGATGGAATGTCCTATAAATATCAATTAAGTCCCTCTTGTTTAATGTATCATTTAAAGCTTGTGTTTCCTTATTTATTTTCCTTTTGGATGATCTGTCCATTGGTGAAAGTGGGGTCCCCTGATATGATTGTGTTACTGTCGATTTCCACGTTTATGGCTGTTAGTATTTGCCATGTGTATTGAGATGCTCCTATGTTGGGTGCATAAATATTTACAATTGTTATATCTTCTTGGATTGATCCATTGATCATTTTGTAGTGTCCTTCTTTGTCTCTTGTCATAGGCTGTGTTTTAAAGTCTATTTTGTCTGATATGAGAATTGCTACTCCAGCTTTCTTCTGATTTCCATTTGCATGGAATGTCTTTTTCCATCCCCTCACTTTCAGTCTGTATGTGTCCCTAGGTCTGAAGTGGGTCTCTTGTAGACAGCATATATACGGGTCTTGTTTTTGTATCCATTCAGCCTGTCTGTGTCTTTTGGTGGGAGCATTTAATCATTTACATTTAACGTAATTATCGATATGTATGTTCCTATTCCCATTTACTTAATTGTTTTGGGTTTGTTATTGTAGATCTTTTCCTTCTCTTGTGTTTCTTGCCTAGAGAAGTTCCTTTAGCATTTGTTGTAAAGCTGGTTTTGTGATGCTGAACTCCCTCAGCTTTTGCTTGTCTGTAAAGGTTTTTATTTCTCCATCAAATCTGAATGAGATCCTTGCTGGGTAGAGTGCTCTTGGTTGTAGGTTTTTCTCCTTCATCCCTTTAAATATGTCCTGCCACTCCCTTCTGGCTTGCAGAGTTTCTGCTGAAATATCAGCTGTTAATCTTATGTGGATTCCCTTGTGTGTTATTTGTTGTTTTTCCCTTGCTGCTTTTAATATGTATTCTTTGTATTTAAATTTTTTTTTTTTTTTCTGTGTTGGGTCTTCATTTCTGTGTGAGGGCTTTCTCTAGTTGTGGCATGCAGGGGCCACTCTTCATCGCGGTGCATGTGCCTCTCACTATTGTGGCCTCTCTTGTTGCGGAGCACAGGCTCCAGACATGCAGGCTCAGTAGTTGTGGCTCACGGGTTTAGTTGCTCCGTGGCATGTGGGATCCTCCCAGACCAGGGCTCGAACCCGTGCCCCCTGCATTAGCAGGCAGATTCTCAACCACTACGCCACCAGGGAAGCCCCTGTGTTTAATTTTTGATAGTTTGTTTAATATGTGTCTTGGCGTGTTTCTCCTTGTATTTATCCTGTATGGGACTCTCTGTGCTTCCTGGACTTGATTAACTATTTCCTTTCCCATATTAAGGAAGTTTTCAACTATAATCTTTTCAGATATTTTCTCAGTCCCATTCTTTTTTGTTTTCTTTTTGTTTGTTTTTTTTTTGCGGTACGCGGGCCTCTCACTGTTGTGGCCTCTCCTGTTGCAGAGCACAGGCTCTGAACGCGCAGGCTCAGCGGCCATGTCTCACGGGCCCAGCCGCTCTGCAGCATGTTGGATCCTCCTGGACCGGGGAACGAGCCCGTATCCCCTGCACTGGCAGGTGGACCCTCAACCACCGCGCCACCAGGGAAGCCCTCTCAGTCCCTTTCTTTTTCTCTTCTACTTCTGGGAACCCTATAATTCGAATGTTGGTGCGTTTAATATTGTCCCAGAGGTCTCTGAGACTGTCCTCAGTTCTTTTCATTCTTTTTTCTTTATTCTGCTCTGCAGTAGTTATTTCCAGTATTTTATCTTCCAGGTCACTTATCCATTCTTCTGGCTCAGTTATTCTGCTATTGATTACTTCTAGAGTATTTTTAATTTCGTTTATTGTGTTGTGCATCATTGTTTGTTTCCTCTTTAGTTCTTCTATGTCCTTGTTAAATGCTTCTTGCATTTTTTCTATTCTATTTCCAAGATTTTGGATCATCTTTACTATCATTATTTTGAATTCTTTTTCAGGTAGACTGCCTATTTCCTCTTCATTTGTTAGGTCTGGTGGGTTTTTACCTTGCTCCTTCATCTGCTGTGTGTTTTTCTGTCTTTTCATTTTGCTTATCTTACTGTGTTTGGGGTCTGCTTTTCGCAGGCTGCAGTTTCATAGTTCCCATTCTTTTTAGTGTCTGTCCCCAGTGGCTAAAGTTGGTTCAGTGGGTTGTGTAGGTTTCCTGGTGGAGGGGACTAGTGCCTGTGTTGTGGTGGATGAGGCTGGATCTTGTGTTTCTGTTGGGCACATCCACGTCTGGTGGTGTGTTTTGGGGTGCCTGTGGCCTTATTAAGATTTTAGGCAGCCTCTCTGCTAATGGGTGGGGCTGTGTTCCTGTCTTGCTAGTTGTTTGGCATAGGGTGTCCAGCACTGTAGCTTGCTCGTCGTTGAGTGAAGCTGGGTGTGGTGTTGAGATGGAGATCTCTGGGAGATTTTCGCCATTTGATATGACGTGGAGCTGGGAAGTCTCTTGTGGACCAGTGTCCTGAAGTTGGCTCTCCCACCTCAGAGGCACAGCACTGACTCCTGGCTGGAGCACTAAGAGCCTTTCATCCACACGGCTCAGAATAAAAGGGAGAAAAAATAGAAAGAAAGAAAGAGGATAAAATAAAGTAGGATAAAATAAAAGTTATTAAAATAAAAAATAATTATTAAGAAAAAAAAATTTTTAAGTAAAAATAAAAAGAAAAGAAAGAAAAACGGACGGTCGGAACCCTAGGACAAATGGTGAAAGCAAAGCTATACAGACAAAATCTCACACAGAAGCATACACATACACACTTAGAAAAACAGGAAAAGGGGAAAAAATTATATATCTTGCTCCCAAAGTCCACCTCCTCAATTTGGGATGATTCGTTTTCTATTCTGGTATTTTACAGAGGCAGGGTATATCACGTTGATTGTGGAGCTTTAATCCACTGCTCCTGAGGCTGCTTGGAGAAATTTCCCTTTCTCTTCTTTGTTCCCACAGCTCCCGGAGTTCAGCTTTGGATTTGGACCCGCCTCTGTGTGTAGGTCGCCTGAGGGCATCTGTTCTTCGCTCAGATAGGACGGGGTTAAAGGAGCATCTGATTCGGGGGCTCTGGCTCTCAGGCCGGTGGGAGGGAGGGGTACAGATGTGGGGCGAGCCTGCGGTGGCAGAGGCTGGCGTGAAGTTGCACCAGTCAGAGGCGCGCCGTGTGTTCTCCCGGGGAAGTTGTCCCTGGATCCCGGGACTCTGGAAGTGGCAGGCTGCACAGGCTCCTGGGAGGGGAGGTGTGGATAGTGACCTGTGCTTGCACACAGGCTTCTTGGTGGCTGCAGCAGCAGCCTTCGTGTCTCATGCCCGTCACTGGGGTCCGCTCTGATAGCCGTGGCTCGCGCCCATTTCTGGAGCTCCTTTAAGCTGCGCTCTTAATCCCCTCTCCTCGCGCACCAGGAAACAAAGAGGGAAGAAAAAGTCTCTTGCCTCTTTGGCAGCTCCAGACTTTTTCCCGGACTCCCTCCCGGCTAGCCGTGGTGCACTAACCCCCTGCAGGCTGTGATGAGGCAGCCAACCCCAGTCCTCTCCCTGTGCTCCGCACGAAGCGAGCCTCAGCTCCCAGCCCCGCCCACCCCGGTGGGTGAGCAGACAAGCCTCTCGGGCTGGTGAGTGCGGGTCGGCACTGATCCTCTCTGCGGGACTCTCTCCACTTTGCCCTCCGTACCCCTGTTGCTGCGCTCTCCTCCGCGGCTCGGAAGCTTTCCTCCTCCGCCACCCGCAGTCTCCACCCGCAAAGGGGCTTCCTAGTGTGTGGAAACCTTTCCTCCTTCACAGCTCCGTCCTACTGGTGCAGGTCCCGTCCCTATTCTTTGGTCGGTTTTTTCTGTTTTTCTTTTGCCCTACCCAGGTACGTGGGGAGTTCCTTGCCTTTTGGGAGGTCTGAGGTCTTCTGCCAGTGATCAGTGGGTGTTATATAGGAGCAGTTCCACGTGTAGATGTATTTCTGATGTATCTGTGTGGAGAAAGGTGAACTCCATGTCTTACTCTTCCGCCATTTTCTCCAGAATCCCTTTTCCTCTTTTAGATTGGATTTCTGTTTTACCTTGTTGATTCTTTTATATTTTTATTTTTCCTAATAAATATTTCATTTTTCTAATTTTATTTTATTCCTTATAATTTGGTATTGTTCTCTCCTTTTGGCTTCTCCCCCACCCCCCTTTTTTTTCTTTTGTCTGTTCTGGTTTTATTTTACCTTGTTGCAGTTGTTTCAGTTATAGTTTTATTTTTGCTAATATAATTTTTATCTTTCTAATTCTATTTTGTTTTTTATTGTTTGTTATTGTACTGCTCCTTTTTTTCTCTTTCTTTTTTTTTTTTTTTTTTTTTTTTTTGTGTGTGACAAAGCTTGTGGGATCTTGGTTCCCAGGCTGGAAGTTGGGCCCGAGCTCCTGTGGTGGGATCTCCAATTCCAAACTGCTGGACTATGGGAGAACCTCATACCCCAAGGAATATCAGTTGGAGTGAGGCCTCCTGTAGGCCCTCATCTCAGCACCAAGACCCAGCTCTATCCAACTGCTTGCAAACTCCAGTACTGGACTTCTCAGGCCAAACAACCAGTAAGACAGGAATACAGCACTACCCATCAAAAAAAAAAAATTAAAAAACAAAAAATATGTTATAGACAAAGGAGCAAGGTGAAAGACTACAACACCAAATAAATGAAGATGAAATAGGCAACATACCTGAAAAACAATTCCGAATAATGATACTAAATATGATCCAAATCTTGGAAATATAATGGAGAAAATGCAAGAAATATTTAACAAGGATCTAGAAGAACTAAAGAGCAAACAAACAATGATGAACAACACAATAAATGAAATTTAAAATACTCTAGAAGGAATCAATAACAGAATAACTGAGGCAGAAGAACAGATAAGGGACCTGGAAGGTAAAATGGTGGGAAAGACTGCCAGGGAGAAGAATAAAGAAAAAAGAATGAAAAGAATTGAGGACAGTCTCAGAGACCTCTGGAACAACATTAAACACACCAACATTCGGATTATAGGGGTCCGAGAAAAGAAGAGAAAAAGAAAGGGTCTGAGAAAATATTTGAAGAGATTATAGTCAAAAACTTACCTAATATGGGAAAGGAAATAGTCAATCAATTCCAGGAACCACAGGGAGTACTAAACAGGATAAACCCAAAGAGAAACATGCCAAGACACATATTAATCAAACTATCAAAATATAATACAAAGAGATAATATTAAAAGCAGAAAGAGAAAAGAAACAAATAACATACAATGTAATCCCCATAAGGTTAACAGCTGATTTTTCAGCAGAAGCTCTGGAAGCCAGAAGGGAGTGGCAGGACATATTTAAAGTAATGAAAGGGAAAAACTTACAACCAAGATTACTCTAGCCAGCAAGGATCACATTCTGATTCGATGGAGAAATTAAACACTTTACAGATAAGAAAAAGCTAAGAGAATTCAGCACCACCATACCAGCTTTACAACAAATGCTAAAGGAACTTCTCTAGCCAGGAAACACAAGAGAAGGAAAAGACCTACAATAACAAACCCAAGACAATTAAGAAAATGATAATAGGAACATACATATTGGTAATTACCTTAAATGTAAATGGATTAAATGCTCCAACCAAAAGACATAGATTGGCTTAATGGATACAAAAGCAAGACCTGTATATATACTGTCTACAAGGGACCCACTTCAGATCTAGGGACACATACAGACTGAAAGTGAGGGGATGGAAAAAGATATTCCATGTAAATGGAAATCAGAAGAAAGCTGGAGTAGCAATTCTCATACCACACAAAATAGACTTTAAAATAAAGAGTATTGTAAGAGACAAAGAAGGGCACTACATAATGATCAAGGTATCAATCCAAGGAGAAGATATGACAATTGGAAGTATTTATGCACCCAGCATAGGAGCACCTCAATACATAAGGCAAATGCTAACAGCCAAAAAACGGGAAGTCAACAGTAACGTAGTAATAGTAGGGGACTTTAACACCCCACTTTCACCAACTGACAGATCATCCAAAATGAAAATAAATAAGGAAACACAAGCTTTAAATGACACATTAAACAAGATGGTCTTGATTGATATTTATAGGATATTCTAGCCAAAAACAACAGAATACACTTTCTTCTCAAGTGCTCATGGAACATTCTCCAGGATAGATCATATCTTGGGTCACAAATGTAGCCTTGGTAAACTTAAGGTAATTGAAATCATATCAAGTATCTTTTCTGACATCAATGCTATGAGACTGATATCAGTTACAGGGAAAAAAAATTTAAAAAACACAGACACGTGGGGGCTAAACAATACGCTACTAAATAACTAAGAGGACACTGAAGGAATCAAAGAGGAAATAAAAAAATACCTAGAAATAAATGACAATGAAAACTCGATGACCCAAAACCTATGGGATGCAGCAAAAGCATTTCTAAGAGGGAAGTTTATAGCAATACAATCCTACCTCAAGAAACAAGAAACATCTCAAATAAACAACCTAACCTTACACCTAAAGCAATTAGAGAAAGAAGAACAAAAAAACCCCAAAGTTAGCTGAAGGAAATAAATCATAAAGATCAGATCAGAAATAAATGAAAACGTAATGAAGGAAACAGTAGCAAAGATCAATAAAACTAAAAGCTGGTTCTTTGAGAAGATAAACAAAATTGATAAACCATTAGCCACACTCATTCAAGAAAAAAAGGGAGAAGACTCAAATCAACAGAATTACAAATGAAAAAGAGAAGAAACAATTGACACTGCAGAAATACAAAGGATCATGAGAGATTAGTACAAGCAACCATATGCCAATAAAATGGGCAACCTGGAAGAAATGGACAAATACTTAGAAAAGTACAACCCTCCAAGACTGAACCAGGAAGAAATAGAAGATATGAACAGCCCAGTCACAAGCACTGAAATTGAAATTGTGATTAAAAATCTTCCAACAAACAAAAGCCCAGGACCAGATGGCTTCACAGGCGAATTCTATCAAACATTTAGAGAAGAGCTAACACCTATCCTTCTCAAACTCTTCCAAAATATAGCAGAGAGAGGAACACACCCAAACTCATTCTACAAGGCCCCCATTACCCTGATACCAAAACCAGACAAAATGTCACAAAAAGAAAACTACAGGCCAATATCACTGATGAACATAGATGCAAAAATCCTCCACAAAATACTAGCAAACAGAATCCAACAACACATTAAAAGGATCATACACCATGATCAGGTGGCGTTTATCCCAGGAATGCAAGGATTCTTCAATATATGCAAATCAATCAGTGTGATATACCATATTAACAAATTGAAGGAGTAAAAGCATATGATCATCTCAATAGATGCAGAAAAAGCTTTTGACAAATTCACCACCCATTTATGATAAAAACTCTACAGAAAGTAGGCATAGAGGGAACTTACCTCCACATAATAAAGGCCATATATGACAAACCCACAGGCAACATCGTTCTCAATGGTGAGAGAGTGAAAGCATTTCCTCTAAGATCAGGAACAAGACAGGGTTGCCCATTCTCACCACTCTTATTCAACATAGTTTTAAAAGTTTTAGCCACAGCAATCAGAGAAGAAAAAGAAATAAAGGGAAACCAAATCATAAAAGAAGAAATAAAACTGTCACTGTTTGCAGATGGCATGACAATATACATAGATAATCCTAAAGATGCTACCAGAACAGTACTAGAGCTAATCAATGAATTTGGTTAAGTAGCAGGATACAAAATTAATGCACAGAAATCTCTGGCATCCCTATACAGTAATGATGAAAAATCTTAAAGAGAAATTGTGGAAACACTCCCATTTACCACTGCAACATAAAGAAAAAAATTCCTGGGAATAAACCTACCTAAGGAGACAAAATACCTGTATGCAGAAAACTATAAGACACTGATGAAAGAAATTAAAGGTGATACAAACAGATGGAGAGATATATTATGTTCTTGGATTGGAAGAATCAACATTGTGAAAATGACTATACTACCCAAAGCAATCTACAGATTCAATGAAATCCCTATCAAACTGCCAATTGCATTTTTCACAGAACTAGAGCAAAAAATTTCACAATTTGTATGGAAACACAAAAGACCCCGAATAGCCAAAGCAAATGGAGCTGGAGGAATCAGGCTCCCTGACTTCAGACTCTACTACAAAGCTACAGTAATCAAGACAGTATGCTACTGGCACAAAAACACACATATAGATCAATGGAACAGTATAGAAAGCCCAGAGGTAAACCCATACACATATGGTCACCTTATCTTTGATAAAGGAGGCCAGAAAATACAATGGAGAAAAGACAGCCTCTTCAATAAGTGGTGCCGGGACAACTGGAGAGCTATATGTAAAAGAATGAAATTAGAACACTTCCTAGCCCCATACACAAAAATAAAATGGATTAAAGACCTAAATGTAAGGAAGATACTATAAAATTCTTAGAGGAAAACAGGAAGAACACTCTATGACATAAATCACAGCAAGATCCTTTTTGACCCACCTCCTAGTGAAATGTAAATAAAAACAAAAATAAACAAATCAGACCTAATGAAACTTCAAAGCTTATGCACAGCAAAGGAAACCGTAAAAAAGACGAACAGACAACCCTCAGAGAAAATATTTGCAAACAAAGCAACTGACAAAGGATTAATCTCCAAAATATACAAGTAGCTCATGCAGCTCAATATCAGAAAAGCAAACAACCCAATCTATAATGGGCAGAAGACCTAAATAGACATTTCTCCAAAGAAGATACACAGATTGCCAACAAACACAAGAAAAGGTGCTAAACATCACTAATCATTAGAGAAATGCAAATGAAAACTACAATGAGTTTATCACCTCACACCGGTCAGAATGGCCATCATCAAAACAATCTACAAACAATAAATGCTCGAGAGTGTGTGGAGAAAAGGAAACCTTCTTGTACTGTTGGTTGGAATGTAAATTGATACAGCCACTATGGAGAACAGTATGGAGTTTCCTTATAAAATGAAAAATATAGTTACCATCTGATCCTGCACTCCCACTCCTGAGCATATATGCTGAGAAATCCGTTATTCAAAAAGAGTCATATACCACAGTGCTCATTGCAGCACTGTTTACAATAGCCAGGACATGGAAGCAACCTAAGTGTCCATGTACAGATGAATGGATAAAGAAGATGTGGCACATATATACAATGGAATATTACTCAGCCACAAAAAGAAATGAAATTGAGTTATTTGTGGTGAGTTGGATGGACCTAGAGTCTGTCATACAGAGTGAAGTAAGGCAGAAGGAGAAAAAGAAATACTGTATGCTAACACATATATATGGAATCAAAAAAAAAAGGTTCTGATGAACCTAAGGGCAGGACAGTAATAAAGACACAGATGTAGAGAATGGACTTAAGGACACGGGGAGGGGGAATGTAAGGTGGGACAAAGTGAGAGAGTGGCATGGACATATATATACTACCAAATGTAAAATAGATAGCTAGTGGGAAGAAGCTGCATAGCACGGAGAGATCAGCTTGGTGCTTTGCAACCACCTGGAGGGGTGGGATAAGGAGGGTGGGAGGGAGACACAAGAGAGAGGGGATATGGTTATATACGTATGCATATAGCTGATTCACTTTGTTATACAGCAGAAACTAACACAACACTGTAAAGCAAGTATACTCCAATAAAGATGTTTAAAACAAGTCTAACCAGTTGCTGGCACTTCTCTTTTGCTATTATAAATAATACTCTGCTATATTATTTAGCCACATGTCTTTTTCTATATTTAGATGGTCAATTATGCAACTTTGAAAAGGGTTGAGTTTGTGGAAATACTTATATTTTAAGTTTCAAGCAAAGAAATGGAATGGCTTAGGGACAAACCATTAGTTAGAAGACCGTCATAAGTAAGTGGATTCCGATGAAAGCCAGGTGATGGAATTCCAGGGAGATATTGGGAGTGAATATATTTTAACACAGTTGAGAATAGTGGGGAAATATTCATACACAAGAGAACATTAAAGCTGAACATTGAAAGATATATTTATTTTACAAGGCAGAGAGGACAAGAAAGAACACTTAAAGAATAAAAAGGCAGGGAGTTGTAAACGAGTGTGACTCATTAAGAAAATGGGCTATTTAATGGAATATATGGTGCATGGAGGGGTGAAAAAGGCAGATGTTGAATTAGGATAAAGATAGCTGCGATTGGATAGGTTAAGGCTTTGATTTCCTGCTGTGTCATTTGAACTTTATTGGATAAATTATGGGGAGTCATGGAAGGTCTTTGAGCAGGGGCCATTGATGTATACCTGTCCTATCCTATCCTTTAAGATGGAAACATAGTTTTTATTCAGTCCCCGTGGGGGAATGAATCAAAGCCAGCCTCACCCAAGCACCCTTGTCTCAGATGCCTCTCCAGAACCACTTGACTGTGCATTTGTCTTACTCACTGCTTTCTGTCCTCAAATCCATGGTTTTCTGAACTCTCTGGAATGTGTTGTAGCCCTTTGATTCTTCAAACACATTTGGATACCCTTTCCTCACTCAGTGACTTCAGTTTCCTGCTTAGCTATCAGTTGCTAGATTTTAGTGTCATCTGCAGGTTGAAATAACAAATACTTCCTCTCCAAGCCTCATCACCATAGACTCCGCCCCATTTTGTTCATTCCTTTAGCAATCCCAGCCAGAAAGCAGCTGTCAAGAAGGGCCCTACATGGCAGAATTGAATCATTGTGACAGACCATGTGACCCTCAAAGCCTAAAATATTTACTGTCTTGCCTCTTACAGAAAACATTTGCTGATGTCTGCCCTAGATCAAAGCAAATGAATGGTTATCAGGCAGTTAATGAAAAGCAACTAATCTGTAGGCACATTCTTGAAATGTTTTAAAATTTCAAGTAAAGAAAAAAATGCCACAAATATTTGTGCAAAATAAAAGGTCATCCAAAAAGGAATAAATTCCAGGTTGTCTTAACACTTTATGTCTTATAACAGTAGAGGAACATCTATATAACTATGGAAGAAAAGTTTGTGGCCTAGCCAGTTTATGACACTGATGTGAAAGCTGTAGAAAGACATTATCAAATAGGCAAGGACATGAGATATATTTCTTCCATTTATCTTTCTTGAAAAATTACTTGGAGACCTATCCCTGATATCTCTGAGATGAATCAAAATAAAGAAGTTATTAAAAGAGAAGTCACAGAATGAATGAATGAACTGGTAGCTTAAATGAAAATAATTTAAACATAAAATTATATTAAATCACAGCTAGACATATGGTGGAAAGGAAAACTCTAAGGTAAATATCTTAAATGATTTTTGGTAAATATACAGAGTAAAAATAATAACATCATGATAGTAAGATAACAATAGTAGTCTAAGAGAAAACTTCTGTATACTACCTAAAAATAGGATTTGATAAGTAAGAAAATATCATGCTGATTTCTTCATCATTTACAGAGTACGTATGCCTGTGTATATGTGCGTAATATGTATTTTATTCCTTTTTTATTAAGGTATAGTTAATTTACAATGTTGTGTTACTTTCAAGTGTACAGCAAAGTGATCCAGTTATACATGAATATATATCTATTCTCTTTCAGATTCTTTTCCATTATAGGTTATTACAAGATGTTGAGTATAGTTTGCTCTGCTATACAGTAGGTCCTTATTGTTTATCTATTTTATGTATAGTAGTGTATATATGTTAATCCCAAACTCCTAATTTATCTCCCCCACCCACCCGCCGCTGTCCCCTTTGGTTTCTATGTCTGTGAGTTTATTTCTGTTTTGTAAATAAGTTCATTTGTATCTTTTTTTATCTTTTATCTTTTTTTTCCCACAAACAAGTGATATCATATGATATTTGTCTTTGTCTGATTTACTTCACTTAATATGATAATCTCTGAGTCCATCCATGTTGCTACAGATGGCATTATCTCATTCTTTTTTATGGTTGAGTAATATTTCATTGTATATATATATATATATATATATATATATATATATATATATACACACACCACATCTTTATCCATTCATCTGTCAATGGAAATTTAGGTTCCTTCCATGTCTTGGCTATTGTAAATAGAGCTGCAGTGAACATTGGGGTGCATGTATCTTTTCAAATTAAAGTTTTCTCTGGGTATATACCCAGGAGTGGGATTGCAGGATCAGATGGTAACTCTATCTTTAGTTTTTTAAGGAACCTCCATACTGTTCCCCATAGTGGCTGCACCAATTTACCTTCCCACCAACAGTGTAGGAGGGTCCCCTTTTCTCACACTCTCTCCAGCATTTAGTATTTGTAGACTTTTTAATGATGGCCATTCTGACTGATATAATACCTCATTATAGTTTTGATTTGCATTTCTCTAATAATTAGTGATGTTGAGCATCTTTTCATGTGCCTGTTGGCCATCTGTATGTATTCTTTGGAGAAATGTCTATTTAAGTCTTCTACCCATCTTTTTATCAGGTTTTTTGTTTCCTTTTGTTTTGTTTTGTTTTGTTTTGATATTGAACTGTATGAACTGTTTATGTATTTTGGAGTTTAATTCCTTGTCAGTAGCATTGTTTAAAAATATTTTCTCCCAGTCCATAGGTTGTCTTTTTTTATGGTTTCCTTTGCTGTGCAAAAGCTTTTAAGTTTAATTAGGTCCCATTTGTTTATTTTTGTTTTTATTTCCATTACTCAGGAGATGGATTCAAAAAAATATTGCTGCGATTTAGGTCAAAAAGTGTTCTGCCTATGTTTTCGGTCTTACAGTGTCCGGTCTTACATTTAGGTCTTTAATCCATTTTGAGTTTATTTTCATATCTGGTGTTAGAGAATATTCTAATTTCATTCTTTTACATGTAGCTGTCCAGTTTTCCCAGCACCATTATTGAAGAGACTGTCTTTTCTCCATTGTATCTTCTTGCCTCCTTTGTCATAGATTGACATAAGTGCATGGATTTATTTCTTGGCTTTCTGTCCTGTTCCATTGATCTATATGTCTGCTTTTGTGCCAGTACCATACTGTTTTTATTACTGTAGCTTTGTATTATAGTCTGAAGTCAAGGAGCGTGATTCCTCCAGCTTCGTTCTTCTTTCACAAGATTGCTTTGGCTATTCAGGGTCTTCTGTATTTTCCATACAATTTTTTTGTTCTAGTTCTGTGAAAAATGTCATTGGTATTTTTTTTTTTTTTTTTTTTTTTTTTTTTTTTTTTTTGCGGTACGTGGGCCTCTCACTGTTGTGGCCTCTCCCGTTGCGGAGTACAGGCTCTGGATGCGCAGGCTCAGTGGCCATGGCTCACGGGCCGAGCCACTCCACGGCATGTGGGATCTTCCCGGGCCGGGGCACGAACCTGTGTCCCCTGCATCGGCAGGTGGACTCTTAACCACTGCGCCACCAAGGAAGTCCTGTCATTGGTAATTTGATAGGGATTGCATTGAATCTGTAGATTGCCTTGAGTAGTATGGTAATTTTGATGATATTGAGTCTTCCAATCCAAGAATGCAGTATATCTTTCCATCTGTTTGTGTCATATTCAATTTCTTTCATCAGCGTCTTATAGTTTTTGGAGTACAGGTCTTTTGCCTCCTTAGGTAGGTTTATTCCTAGATATTTTATTCTTTTTGATGCAGTGCAAAATGTATTTTATTCTTAATACTTAAAATTAGAGCAATAGCAGTAAAACATATTTTTATGAAAGTTAAAAATAACCACTGGTATAGCTTAAAATTCAATGTTCATCTTCCAAGTAATAGGAGAAAAAAAGAAAATAAAACAAAGTATATGGCAGAAAAACTTGTGAGAAAGATTACTGTTTTTTTGTTGCTGTCTGGCTGCAGCATTATAAGGGAAACTTTGAGAAACTAGGGGGTATGCTTTCAAGGAAAAGCAACCTGGGTCAGTATTTTATGGAGAAATGGCAAAATGTGATTGTTAAGAGCCATTGAATATTGTATTTATTCATTCATTAACAAGTATTTATTGAATATCTTACTATGTGCCAGGCACTATTCTAGGAACAAGGGATAAAGTGCTAAACAAGACAAGTAATATTCCTGCTCTTATTTAACGTACATCCTAGTTGGGAAGAGGGAAAGGAAAGTTAAAAAAACAAAACAAAACTAAGTAAACGAATGAACAAGATCATTTGCAAGATTATTAACTTTTACATAGGCAATTGAGAGTGATTGTGAGCACTTTCTGTAGAGTGTGTTGTATAGAGTTTCAGTGACCTCCCTGAAGAGACACTTGAACTAAGACTTGAATGATCTGAATGGTCCAGCAATGCAAATATCTGGGGACACAGTATTTCAGGTAGAGAGAAGACCAACCAGTGCCAAGGCTGTGCTTGTTGTATTTGAGGAACAGAGAGAAGGTGTGTGTGCTATAGTGTAGTGAAGCTGGGGGAGAGGAATTCCAGATGAGGTTGGAGAGAAAGACAGGAAGATATTCTGTAGTGCCTCACTGACCTTTGTAATACATTTGGATTTAAAGTTTAATGGAAAGTCCTTGAGGTCGTTAACCATGACAGTGATATGATCCAATCATTCATGGCAGGGAAAGGTCACCCATGCTATTGTGTAGAGAGAAGATGCAGGGGGCAAAATGAATGTATGGAGGTCCAGTTAGGAGGTTACTACAGTTGTATAAGAGACAGTGGAGGGGGCTTCCCTGGTGGTGCAGTGGTTAAGAATCTGCCTGCCAATGCAGGGGACACGGGTTCGAGCCCTGGTCTGGGAAGATCCCACAGGCTGCGGAACAACTGGGCCCGTGAGCCACACTACTGAGCCTGTACGTGTGGAGCCTGTGCTCTGCAACAAGAGAGGCCGCCATAGTGAGCGGCCTGCACACCGCGATGAAGAGCGGCCCCCGCTCGCCGCAACTAGAGAAAGCCCTCGCACAGAAACGAAGACCCAACACAGCCAAAAATAAATAAATAAAGAAATAAATTTATTAAAAAAAAGAAAGAGAGAGACAGTGGAAACTTCAGTCCCGATTGTAGCAGATTGAAGCTTCAGATCAAAAAAAAAAAAAAAGCAAACAGATTTTGGGTATATTTTTGAGGTAAAGGAGAAGAGATTTGCTTATAGACTGGATGTGGTGTGGGGAGGCAAGTAAAGGGATATCTCTAGGATTTAGTCTTGGGGAATTGGGTAGAGAGGCATGTTTTGTGGAGGGAATCAAGAATGTTGTATAAGCCATGTTAATTTAAATTCGAGAAGTACATTCTAGACCAAAATGGACTTGGCAAGCAGGCAATTGAACATAAGTGTCTGGGACTCAGTGGCAAGGTATTGCTAGATGCTTAGGCTTGAGTTCTAGCTGGATTACTTAATGGCTGTGTGACCTTCAGTAAGACTTACCTGTCTACACTTTGGCCTCCAAATCTGAAGAAAATGTGGACAGTAATGGTACTACTTCATATGGATGTAAAATGCTGAAAATATATACTATAAATAACTGTATTTATTACGGTGGCTGCCACATGGTAAGTTTATGTGGTCTGCTACTTATGCTATGAGTTAGATTACTTTTGTCTACAAGTTACTAAACCTCAACTGCTTAAAAAAATAAACTAATTGATATACTAGGAAACCATTAAGTAAGATGGTTCTAAAATTGGTCAATTCAGTGGCTCAAGAAGTCCAGGACTCATTTTTTCGTTTTGTTTTGTTCGTTTGTTTTTAGCTGTTCTCTTCTCAATTTATCAGTATATCCTCCTGATTATGGCAACTAAGGGATAACATGTAGTGGAAGAAGTAGGACTGTTTGTTCTCATTCCTCTCTCTTTTCTTTCATATAGTTTTTCTTTTGAAAATTTTCAAGCATATAGGAAAATTGAAAGAACAGTCCTTCTGGCCAAACCTTTTGAAATTAAGTTGCAGATATCATAACACTTCATTCTAAATTCTTCAGCATGCATCTCCTAAGAATAAGGATAATATCCTGTTTAAGAATAGTATAATCGTCAGACTTAAGGTTTACAAAAATTCCATAATATTATTTCAAATCGAATGCATATTCAAATTCTCCATTGGCTCCCAAATATCCTTTATATCTGTTTCCACCCCCTCACCCCCAATCTAGGACCGATGATTATGTGCCCATTGCATTTGTTTATGAGTCTTTAGTCTTTCTTAATCTACGACAGTCCGCATACCTTTTAATTTTTTGTGACACTGATGGTTTGAAAAGTTCAGGTCTTGTAATAAGTACCACATTCTAGATTTTTGTGATTGTTTCCTAATGGTATCATTTAAATTTTTCTCAGTTAACTGTACACACAGACATCAGGTCTAGAGCCTTGAGTAGATTTAGGTTACTTTAGGCAAAACAACTTCATGGGTGATGCCATGTACAACACGTTGCAGCATATCAGGCACAATGTCAGGATGTCCTACTATTGGTGACATTAAGTTTGATTACCTGGTTAAAGTGGTGACAGTCATATCTCTCCATAACCAAGGTATATATTCCCTGCAGAGTTCAGCAGTTAATCTGGGGTCAGGGGTGATACTTTGCCATCTTGGCCTTTCTCAGCTAATGATTTCAGGATCCATTGAATTCCTTACTGCATCGCAGGTTATAAAATAGCAATATTCTATCATTCCTTTCACATTTATCAGTTTGTATTTTTTCTGTAGAGAAAAGCACCCCTTCTTTTACTTAAATCTGCTATGGAGTCATACATTTATTTTTAATGTTATAATCAATTACAGTGATTACTATCTCTGATGCTTAAATTGTCCCAAATTTTGCCAGTTGGAACCCCTTCAAGTTGGCTCCTCTGTGCTTTTGACATTATCCCTTTAGTCTTCAAATGTTCCTTTGCTTTCTGGCACAACAAGGTATCTAATATTAACCTTGTACTTTTCTGTCCCAGACATAGATTAGCCATTTCTATGAGCTGTTGTTACCTTAGGTGGGGACTGGCATTTAGAAACCAAGATATGTTGTCGGGGTATTTATTGATGGTGGTTTATTATTCCTCTGTCTTCTTGTAGTGGAAAGAGCTAGGAGAAACATATATATATATATATATATATATATTCACACACATACATATATAATCTATATAATCAAAAGTTTATATTGATATCTGCAATTCAAATTTAACATTACACTGTCTTATTTTACTTTATGTTTGCCTTTTTTCCCCTTAAAGTGCATATCTTTATTTCTAATAACAGATTATATATCTATATCTATCTGTATAATATAACAGTTTATATATAATATATAAACATAATAGATTATATATAATTATTATATATATTACAATACAAATAAAATAACAGAATTATAACACTGACATCACTATGATTAAAAAAAAAACCTACTGAGTAAATTTTAAGATTTCTTTGTAGTTCTTTTTGTTTTTAGAGCATATGCCACTAAGGATACATAGTCAGATAAGTATATTCAAAGTTACATGATATAATGATTGTGGCTATGCTATCGTTTTGTTATAGAGTATCCAGTTGTGTTCAGTTGTTTCATCTGCCTTTTTTAGGAGCAAAGAAACCCTTCCTAGAAGCTCTGGGGGCCCCTTCCTGAGTCTCTTTGGCAATGAAATGGGGTTTTCAAGATTGTCTTTGACTAATAAGTGTTTATTTCTGAGTGACATGGAGGAAAGATGGAAATGAGGACAAAATCTGGGCCTTTTACAAGGAAGAGAGGGAAGGGCTATTTGACTGGCACCGTCACTGTCTGTTACACTTATTATTATAACAATTGTTACACAATTCTAGTGTAACATTACACTAAATATATGCGCATGTGCCACTCTCTACCTTTTACATTAATGTTTAAAAAATGCAAATCCCTGGTGTTGGCATGGCTGTGGTGATGATGATATTTTCATATGTTACCGATGAACGTGTAAATGGGAACTATCATTGCGAAAATCAGTTTGACAAGATGTAAAGAACCATACTTACATGGTTTGGTTTAAAAATTTAACTCCTTTGAACTTGTCATGTGGAAATAACCCAAATAATTCAAACAACTTAAATGTCTGTGTAGTGAAATGGTTAATTAAATCATAATGCAGTTGCTTAATGGAGGTGTGGCTTCATCATAAATGATAATTATGAAAACCATGTGGTAACTGTGTAGTAGGAAAAGTGTTTATAAAGCTGAATGGGGGAAAAACCCAGAATGCAAGAGTATGCCTATGCAGTAATTGTAATTTTAAAAATTATGTCTTTATATGAGCAAAGGCTAGAAAAGAACCTGGTAAAAGGAAGTCAGTTTGATAGGGATGAATGGATGGTGGACTGTACATAAATTCTTAATTTTATTTAGAATTTTGTTAGTGTTTTTCAACTAAAACAAAAACAAAGGCAACTGAGGGGAAAAATCCCTCCCATGTTCTGAAGTCAACCAGAGATTTAGCTGAGCTCTTAAGCAGATTTAAATCTTCTTTTAAAGAAAATTTTGATTGTATCTGCAAGCACTTTCATACCCTGCCTTGCCCCTTCAACTGGAAAAGTATGTCAGATTCCACAATTACCCTAACAGAATGTCAATTGTGCCAGTGGAATGTCTCATATCAAAAGCCGATGGAATTTGCTTCGTTCAGCCACACAGAGGAACTGCACCTTCAGTGCTGCCAGAAAGCTCAGTCTGGAATTGATTGCTTGAGTTCTCTCCCAGAGCACAGTTGAAGTGATTGCTTTTTGAGAAATTCTCGAAGGGATTTGCTGACCAGGTGCCTACTGGGCTGCCTGTGTCCCTGGCTAAAGCAGAACCTGAAGAAGGAAGATCCTGGGCTCATCAAGTGGAAGGGTCTTTGGGGAGGAGATCCATTCTGAGAAATGCAGTGCCAAGAGTTGAGATTGTGAGCTTGGAAAATATGATAAAGAGAAGGAGCTGGAAGGAACCATGTGGACATCCAAACTAAAAGGCCAGGTAATGGAAACATAAAGCCCAGCTGAAAATGAGATTCTCAAAGCATGTATGTGAGGACATTTCTTTTATATAATCTCTGGCCAGAGCAGGGTTAGCCTCTCCAAAGTTCTAACTGTCTGGGCCAGTAAAGAAGCCCATTCCTCACTTTTTCTGGGCTCTGTTCTTATGTGAATGCTTGCAAATTACACTGGCTTTGCTGATTTTAGAATTGCCTTCACTGAGTAGCAATTTAGTATTTTCCCCTTTGCTTTAATAAAGAATCTCTACAAGAAATAGCTGTGGGAAGACTGTTGTTTTATCTTCTGTAAAGCCACTTTGAAGGCATCATCTGTTGTTTTACTCAACATCTAAGTGATGATTTCTTCTTACAGCTATGTGATAAATGCTTTTGAGAATTCTTTTTAGAATGCAGTGCCAGGAAAACATTTCTCTCTTCTCAGGAACTGGTTAGTTTCCTTTTATCCTATGGCAAGAGCTTTGAAACTGTAGTTTTACTTCTCTTTTTGCCTTGAGTGCCAGGAAGCTCACGGCTAAATGAAATACTTGAACGTAAGGTAAAACTTCTCTTGCAGTTGTTGTCAGGCATAATTATCTTCCTTCCTTGAAAATATTCTGGTTTTGACTCATAGATACAGAGAACAAGCCGGAGGTTGTCAGAGGAGAGGCGGGTGGGAAGTTGGTTGAAACAGGTGAAAGGGACCAAGAGGTACAAACTTCCAGTTATAAATAAATAAGTCATGAGGATGTAATATAAAGCATAGGGAATATAGTCAATAACGGTGCAATAACTTTGTATGGTAACAGATGGTTATTAGACTTATTGCGCTGATCAGTTCGTGGTGTATATAAATGTCGAATCACTACGTTGTACACCTGAAACTAATACAATATTGTATGTCAACTATACCTCAATAAATTTTTTAAAAAATATGCTTTTCTTGTCATCCTTTTATTGAAATATATTTAGTTTTCACTAACCAATTTACTTTAGTGTTCTTTGCATCACTTAAACATTTAGAAGGGGAAAGAGATTATCTGTAAATAAATGTCCAATGGGAAAGTGAAAGCAGCAATTTGTGATAGAAAGAATAGGAGTTTGGGTAACACACAGGACTGAGTTCAAATTCTTGCTTCTCTACTTGTGAGCCTTATGAGCTTGGGCTTATTGCTGACCTTGATTAACACTCAGTGTCTTCATTTACAAAGTGGATATAATAGGCCAGATAAAACTATACAGTATATTTACTGTGTGGATTCTAGCCTGGAAAAGAAAAGACCGAAGGGAGATACAAAGGTTGTCAGAAAATATAGGAAAAGCTTGCTACCTCAGGTAGTGAGCAGACTCTAGTTGAACAGATTTGAGGTTCCTGATGGAACCAACCCTGGATGGAACATTGTCCTAAGTTCTGCACAGCTCTTATTGATCTTATTATACCACCCTTACCCTCCGTAAGCTTGTTCTTACCAACCAAACTGATCATATCACACCACAGTCTGACCAGGCATCCCCCTCCAACCCTTAGAAAGTAAGTTCATGACTACTTTTCATTTTTCAGTGTTGCCTTTATCTGATATCCTGCAGGCACTGTGGAACCCACGAAGACCCTAACCAGATACAGTCAGCTCTCCGTGTCAGAGGGTTCCACATCGTGGATTCAACCAACTGTGGATAGAAAAAAAATTCCAGCAAGTCCTAAAAAGCAAAACTTGAATTTGCTGCAAGCCAGCAACTACTTACATAGCATTTACATTGTATTAGGTGTTATAAGTAATCTAGAGATTAGTTAAAGTAGGCAGGAGTTTGTGCGTAGGTTATATGCAAATACTGTGCCATTTTATATAAGGGACTTGAGCTTCCTCTTTGGTATCTATGGGGGTCCTGCAACCAATCCCCTGCAGAAACCAAGGAGTGGTATATAGTCGACACTTGAACAACCGGGGTTCCACTTACATGCGTATTTTTTTCACTGAATATATATCACAGTACCACACCATCTGCGGTTGGTTGAATCTGTGGATGTGGAACCGCAGATACTGAGGACCGACTGTAAAGTTATTTATGGATTTTTGCGTGGAGAGTCTGTGTCCCTAACCCCTGCATGGTTCAAGGGTCAGCTATATGAGGAACCCAGAGTTAGAGATAAGAGTTTCTCACTAAACTAACTTAGTAGGTCTATAAATAAATTGCTTTCTGATTAAAAACATACCCAATTCACGCTTCTAGTATTCCTCCCAAACATTCTATTTCAAAATTTGAGGGTAAATTTTGACCCCTCCTTTACTGAGGTCTACCGTGTCAATTCAGTAACCAAAGACCTATCTAGTCCTCTTTGAAATGTTTTTACAGCCACCTCTTCTTTTCCATCTTAGTTCAGTGGAAAAAGGGAGACATTGGGACAACACACTTCTTGATTCAAACCTCAATTCTAATCCTTTCTAGCTAGATGACTGGGCAAGCTATTTAACCTCCATGAGCCTCTTCTGATTCATCTGTAAAATGGGCTTGCTAATAGGGTTGTTGTAAGGAATAAATAAAATAATGTATACAATTCGCATAGCATCGGGCTAGATGCATAATAGTTACTCAATAAATCTTGGTTCTCTTTCTTCTCCCTTACCTTCTCTAAGGGTTTCTCTGATGACATTAGTTAGGATGCTAATATCTGTCATCTGGCAATCAATTACAGATTGTCCTGAAGTATTCCATAGAAGCATTTTATTATTTTTAGCTTCTGATAACTCTTCTCTCCAACTAAACTTTAAGCCCTATTCATTTAGTCATTTACCTAATACCCACTTACTTAAAAGTGACTAAGTACCAATCACTGACTGACACTTTAAATGGATATGGGAATTCTGTTCTTAAGGGGTGTACTTCCTGGTACCTGGCACATATGCTTATACATATTGAATGAATGACTGAATGAATACTTCAAGCATCACAATTTAATCCTGTGGCTCAAGGTAAAATGGATAGAAAGAGAGAAAGACTGGAAAGAAATGAGATCGATTAGGTGATTATCACAATAGGCCATGTGAGATAAAACCAGTATTTGGGTAGGGAAGTGACAATAGAAAGGAAAATCCTGGGAGACAATTTAGGTAGGGTGTAAAGATTTTGGATAGAAGAGTGATTCTGGAGGTAAACTCATCAGGAATGATTTAATGACTGGCTATCAAGGAGTTAGAAGGGAAACAAAATCAGTGTTTTGAGTGTTAGTGTCCTTATGGTCTGTAGGTACCATTAATTGGCATCAGGGATTACAAAGTGGAGGATGTCTAAAGGGAAAGATGAGTTAAGCCCTAGATGTGTTTGGTTTGAGGTGGTGGTGGGATTTTCAAGGAGAGATATAGAAGTATTAGTGAGAGATTTGGGACAATATCCCAAGAGATAGGAATGTAGGCAGAATTTTTCCTAGAAAGACAGTGTGGAGAAGAGAATTTTAGGTAGAGGTGGCAAATGTGCAGAAGCCTAGAGGTTAAAAGGGTCAGCACCCTTAAGCCTGTTACAAGTAGTGTGGTAAGAGGAATGGGGGGTGAAGGGGGGAAAAACAGGAGCCACGACTGGATCTGTAAGGCAGGGTCAGGTCATAAAGGACCATGTATGGAAGATAAAGGATTCTAGACTATGTCTTGTAGGTGATGGGAAGCCATTCAACATGTACGTGGCCGGATTATTAGATCAGGAAATACAGAATGGAAGAAACCTACAAGTTGTCCTTAAAGTAGATGACACAGGCCCCAAGACTGGAGTCAAAATGGTCCTTTTCCAGTGAGCCTAATCCTTGAAACTCTACCACCAAGACAAGTTCTTCCCTCTTATTAGGCTCAGTTAAGCTTTCTGCTCTGGATAAAAGGTAGCTTTTCTTCTTCTTCCTCTCCTCTTCTTCCTTCATCTGCTAACAGAGGAAGAGAAAGAAGATGAACTTCCTTGCTCTCCAACTTCAGCAAATTCCTACTGTGGATTCTGAAGGAGGCGAATCATTTTCAAAGTCATTTAGGGGAGAATCTATGGATTGTGTTGCCAGCAGAGTCAAGCCACCCCCTACCTTGTTTTTGAGCATCTCTGGGGGATGTAGTGGAGGGTTTCTGCAGGAAGAGGCAGTCATTGATTTCTCTCCAGGCAAGAATTCTCTGGCACAAATTCTGGAGTTCCCATTTCCTAGGGCCACCCCCTCTTTGACTGTGGTCACACCTGATCTAATGATTCTGTAATGAGAAGCAGCATGACATCACCATCTTACATCTCTGACCTGCCTGTGAATGTGCTACCAACAGAAAGGAAACTCGGGAAATCAAAACAGGAAGGATTCTATTATCAGGCCAACGTGCCCACTATTGCTGTGCTACGAACACCTTCTTGGCATTCCTATTCATGTCCAACCCCAGCGTAATTAATCACTGGTGCATTTGCTATCCCAGGCTACACGGATATGTCTTGAAGCCTTTTCAAGTTTCTTCCAAGCTTCTTGCCTTGGCATTTTCCCAAGCTGCTTCTTGAAGAACAGCAAGCTGGTATTTGGAGCATATGGCCGTGGTCTGTGTGTGTGTTCATTAAATCAAGATACCAATGAAAAGAAAGCAGAAAGCTTTCTGTCCTTTAAATGAAATTGTCAACCCAGATATCTGCTGCCTTTCCCAGACCCTGGCCTGAAATGCCTGGCAAGCGGGGCTGTGTTATAATGACAAATTAATTCATAGCGGACTTTGATCGTGGCCTGAAAACTTTTTTGACATCAATGTTCAGGAGTTGCACTTAGAAAATCAGAATTCACTTTAGCGTCTCCAGTTCTTAACAACAGCAGGGACATCTTGCCATATCTGGAGTGTCAACCTCGGAGATGAGGATGGGAGGGGAAACTTCAGGGCTGTCACAGCTGTGTGTAAAAGGAAGGCAAGGATGGGATCTCTTCAGCTGCATGGTCAAAACCCACCGGAAGGGGGCTGTCTTGCCGACTCGAGGCCTGTGCACAAACAGTGCTGTAAGCTGCCTCTCTCTCCCTCATTTTCCGTTGCTCTCTCCTCCTGCCATGTAACGTGTCAAAAGCAAATGAAAATTGAGAGGATTCGGCTGAAAATAGAATTGAATTCTATTAGTCAGCCTAATAGTGAGGTTGCATTTGGAAATACAGTGCAGTATAGCTAATGTTTACCACTTGACTACTCATGCCCCAGGCTCAAAATGCATAATGATGCAAATTAAAACCCAGCAAATGGAGGAGCTGGAATCTCAAAGATAACCATACCTAACGTGGGGCATGACAGAACATCTGCTCTTTAATTAATCTTACGTAAAGACGGAAGCACCGCATTAAGATGCACAGTGTTTATGACAACTGTTTTTTTTGTGGTTAACATGCTCCTGGACTCCCTCATGTAATTGTTGCTGCTTTGTAACTCACACAAAGCCCAGCTGAACACCCCCCATCAGCCAGAAAGGAAAATATGGGCAGGAAGGGGACTGAGAAGAAAATATGATGATTTCAGAATATAAATCAGGCCAGGCACCAGTCACAACTTTCATTCGTTACTTATGGGGTTGGCCTGGGTGGTAGAAACTTAACTAGAATATTTCCTTTTTTAACATGAGAAATCAACTTTGTGTGTGTGTGTGTGTCTAGACACACACACACACACACACACACATATGTACATATTAATGTGCGTCGTATTTTATAAAGAGCTTTTGCATATAGTACAATGGTTAAAATTAGAGGCTTCAGGGCCAGACTGTCTGTCTGAATTGTTTCACTCTTTCCTAATCTGTACTATTGGGTAAGTCCCTTAATATCTCTGTGCCTCAGTTTCCTCATCTGTGTAAAAGGCCTAATCTCAATTCCATTTTTAGAAGGTTCTGAGGATTACATTATTATCACGGTAATCACTATTTATAGTGCATTAACCATGTACCAGGCAGAAATGTATTACTTCATTTACATGAAATAGCTCATTTAATCTTCCCAATAACCCTATCTGATAGTTAATAAGCTAGTATGGGTAAGACTCTTAAAACAGTGATACATTTTAAAGTATGCAATAAATGTTAGTTGTGATAATTACCATGACTTTTTATGTCATCTATAATATATGTTATTATTGAGTCCTCACCACTACCCTGTGAGAATGGGTCTGTTGCTTTCCCCACTTTATAGATGTCAGTTGAAGCTGAAGTGCATTCAGGTACCCAAAGCTAAACATTTGGAGAGTGACAGAACAAGGATTCTAGCCCCAAATCACCTGACTTAAAATTCTGTGCTTTAATACCCTTCTTATTCTAAAACTGGGGTGATGGGAGATTGTCAAAATTGAAGGGGTTAAAAAAAGAGGTGAGCAGTTTGAAATGCATTGTAATAACGTGTTTGTTCAAATCCGTGTTACCAAATCAGGCATGCTCAGCTCTCTCAAGGAAAATGGAGGTTATCTCAGATGTCAAAACACTTCCCCATGAATATTACTATTTTGGACACTGGCCATTTTATAAATTTCAATATTCATTTTTGCCCCACCACTGTTTGGTATTCCTGTGGTATTTATTCACCAAGCACAAGGGTAATATTATGGAAATGAGGAGGCATCAAGATCTTAATTTTGCTCTGACATGGAATCTATTCCTATTTCATATACAGGTTGGCTGTTATTTTCTAGCAGATGCTTTAAGGTTGATCCATATAAAATTCACACACTGTTGAGAATTAGGCGGGGGGTGGGGGGCAGTGATGGTGGGTAAGGGGAAAAACAAGAGAAAAGGACGAAGGGGGAAGTGAGATGCTTATGTTTTGTTGACACTGAAATGGAATCTTTAAGTGTAAGTATTTCAGAGCCCTGGCAACGAAGTCTCCTGATTGCTGGGTGAGCTTCATTTAATGGTGTTATTTCCCCATGGATATTAGGAGTCTTCCTGAGATAAGCTAATCACAAACAAAGACAGCAATGCTTATTCCCGACCACCTTGTTCCCTCCACTGGAGGGGGCTCTCTCAAGCCCTTCTCTTAGGATGTGAAAACAGACCAGATGGGTGTGCTATCTCCATCTTTTGGCCTTTAGCAGAATCTTTGGAACAAAGCAGGGCAGCAGGGCTTCTTGAAGACTTGCTTGGAGGTAGAGAGAGAGAGAGAGGCTGGATGGAATCTCGAATAAAAATTATAGGTTCTGCTTTAAGCTGAATAAAAATAAGCTATCTGAAGAACATATAGAAGCGGCATGCATGCTGCCTCTGGATAGAATTCATTTTTATTTGTCTATCTACGGATAAAGGAGGAAGATAGATAAATGGAAAGGAAAGTGCTATTTCTGTAATGCTCACCCTGGCAGAGGGTGTGAAACAATATAAAACATAGCGGCTCTTCCAAAACGACGGCTTCAATTGAAGTTCATCCACGTCTCTCCCCATTCCTCGCCACCACCACAAAAAAAATATTCAGACCTAGCCTAGTCACTGTGGGGAAAAGGCAGCGATCTTTTGTACGTTGTTATAATTAACCAGGCCTGTTTCATCATCAGATTATAGAATGGGATGCAGTGTTAAAAAAAAGAACTAAAGGAAGAAACCAAGAGAAATGACCATTTTAATTGCATGTTTATTCTCTCTTCGCTTTCCCAAATTGGTTTCGTTTCCTCTGAGTGGGGTAAGTGCCAGGGTATTCATAGGAGCAGGGGGCCAGGGTGGATTCCACCATCTACCAGCATTTGAATTACCTCCGGACGGATTGGCGGCCTCTAAATTTATACCCTTGAAGGCACAGCAACAAGCCTTCATCTCCTATGGAAGAGACTTGAAAGCATGCCAGAACAGGACCTCCGTCCTGCCTTCTTAGAGTCCTGGCACGTAGAATCACACAAGAAAACAAAAGGCATTTGTGAGGAGCCGTCCAGGAAGAAAGATTAACAATATAAACTGAGGGGGGGAAAGAGAAAGAAAAGAAAAAGCCCTTTAAGATGGTTTTGTGCTTATTTTAATAGAACTTGCACAGTCCCTGAATATCCTCTAATCAAAACCAAATGCTTGTTGCCGTACAGCGCTCTTCCTTTGTTCGCTGGTAATGCCCACTCTGCTCCGATGGGGCTGGGGCCAGGGCTGCTGGCTTATCTCTCCCCCAGGAATAAACATCATCCTCAAGGTTAGAGCATGCGGCCTGACTTGGAAAACCCCAGGAAAAACACCCGTTGGCAGCTGGACCTTGTGGTCCCGTCACCCCCAATGCCTGATGAAAAACTTGAAGATGTTTTCTTATGCCTTTTGATCCTGAAATATGTAAGGAACAGGAATAGCAAAAGGAACTCCCTGTTTTCCCCTCCATCTCTGTCTCTCGTTCACTCTGTCAGTCCATCTGTTCACCTCGATGGGGGGCTTTTCTCCTCCTTTCTTCCCTCTTCCCCCCTCATCCTTCCTCCATCCACCTCTGCTTCTCTGTCAGTCTCTGACTTACTTGCGAAAAGGAAAAATCGGTCAGCTTTCAGCTTGATTGGTTCATGTTGTCTGACCTTGACTTTATGTGGGCTGGAAGGATTTCAGTCTTGGTTTTATCAGAATTAGCTTTTATCTGCACAGAAGTACCAGAGGAAGTCACTCATCTCCTCGTCTTTCACCTTAGGCTGGCTGCTTTCTCCTCTAATTTCTATAACAACATGAAGAAAAGAAACAGGATGATTGTGATGGTTATGGAGATAGGACTTTTTCTACAGGGCAGAGGGGATGAAGCCGTAATCGAGTCCTGGGCTCAGGATCAAGGTCTTTGGGTGACGCTGGGTGAGGTTATTAAGGGAATCAGGCAGCCTGTTTTGTTTTACCGCCAGACACTTCTTTTCAAAGGCTTGTGGGGTGTCCTGCAGGAGGGGAAGGGGAAGGAAGAAGAGGACCCTGGAAACCCAGATACACAGGATCTGCACCTTTTCATGTCGCCCCAGCTCCGTGCAGCGCAAATTGACTTTGTAATATTGGCTCTGAAAATGAATAAGCAGGACATCGCTCTGTGTTACTTTCCTGTGAAATTACTTTTCTGAATGAAAATATTGAATTCCTTTGAAAGCAAGTAGTATAATATCTCTGGAAATGAAAATCCTGTGGAAATCACAAAGGAAAGAAGACTGAAGGATATGAAAGCTTTATATCTCTAAATGTTAGTCAGTCCTGGATTTTTTTTTTCCTTGACAACAATCATAACTGCTCTTTCTGATGTTGATACACTGGGAGTTGGAATCGCCTAGATGCTTCTATTACAGATTTAGGTTTTTATCTACAATAAACAGCTAATATCATTATCTTAACTTACCAGAGCATTTGTATGCACTCGGCGCTTTTTGTAGTCTACTTGCCTAGTGAGTCTGACCTGTGGAATTTTCCTTGTCTCAAGGGGAACATATTGACTTACCGCCAGGCTTCTGGCTGTCACAGACAGAGCTTCTGCTGAACTGACAGATGAACAGGGCAGATCCCTCGGAGGAGGTAGAGGCGTGGACGACAGGCCTTCTCACAGGGCATCAGCTACCTGGTTGCTCACCATTATTCCTCAAATCATCTTGAGAGGGACGGCCTCCACCCTTCTTGTTATACTGACAGGCTCACCATCTGTAGAGGGAATTTCCCACAAATAAAAGCACTCCCTCTAGAAACATGTTCCCCTTTCCATCTTCTCACTCATATCAGTTCTTTTAGGCTCGATTAGTTGAAGCACCTTTGATGTTTAGGTACATTATGTTTGGTCACATGTATTCTTTTGTTTTTGTTTTTAAAGAGCAAGGTGTCAATTGTAAACCGAATAAGTTATAAGACGCCTCTCTTAACTTCTCCCCAGATCAGTAGTCAAGAAAGTCAGGAAAGAGAGGAACAAACATTAAGGGGAGGATCTGGAAGACCAATTAAGATAAAGTGATTCCAAAGGAGTATTACCTTTCTGCAAAGGAAATGGAGCCCTCTGCCCAGATGGAATTGCAGGCCTGCCTGATGCTGCGCTGGGCAGAGACGCAGATGAGATTGTTGAGATGCTGTCAGCCATGTTTGCAGTACGAGGGGAGCCAAGAGGTACTAGGTGACTGAGCCAATATCTTGATTTCCAAAAGCTTTAGAAAACTTGAAGATGCTTCTGATTTTTAAATAGATTAAGTGAAAAATTTTGAGCAATTACAAAAGGCATAGAGATCCCTGGGACTTAGCAGTAATCCCTAAGAATAAATTGTTCCCTCACATCTTCATTTCATTTTGTGGAGCAAATCTTGCCCATTTATAAAATCCTGTAGTCACAAGAGTAGGATATTTGAGCTGGGTGCTTTATAAAACCTTAAAGTGAAGATGAAAACAGAGCTTGATGGTTTTCAATTTGGTGGATATGTAATTGGTAGAGTGTCGCAGTGGCTGTCAGAAGGGAGATCCCTGAAGAAACGGAGAAACTTCAGGTCATTGATCTGGCCCAGGCCAACATCTTTTTATTGAGATAGGTGAAGACTTATTTGTTGAAGTGGCAGATGATATGGGGCCAGAAGGAATCATAAAGAACATGTCTTATATCAAAATTAGCTGTCAAAAAACTCAACAAACTAGAGGGATGACACTTAACATAGAGAATGGAAAGTTTCCTACTTCAACATAAGTGTGGCTTCATGTGAAAATTAAACCTTTGCAAAAAAGACAGATGACTTGGGTAAATACAGTCCATGTGAAAGGCTCCTGATTCTTTTGGCCCCACCCAAAATATTCCTGCAAGATGTTCTTCAGCAAGTCAATCTCTTCAAAGAGGTGGTCAAGCATTCCTTTGGCTCTCCCATACCTTCTAAGTTATGCTAAAAGAGCTCATAATTATACCCTATATTTATATATACTACTGTATGATTTTATATATGCACATGTTCCAGCATATAATGGGTGCTCAATACATATTCATGGATTGAGGTTCTGAATCGTTTAAATTCTGTTGCTCCCTTGAGCACTCCATGCTACCTTCATCACCTGCACTTCTGCCCTGGGACATACCTTGTCTGTATCTCCTTTTGCAGAAACTTTCAGTGTCTTAGTAAAATACTAGTGAGAATTAATATCTTAAGTCAAACTTCTGATATTAATTTTTTTTACCAGTATTCTTTAAGTCATTTGGCAAGGTGAGGCTCATCATCGATTAATGTTTCTCAAACATACAAATATAATTCCAGTGTCCCAAGTATTGGAGATCAAAAACTCAGGTGTACAGACACCCCTTGACATGACCAGTGGCTAAATTCCTTACAAAGGATGCCAGGCAAAACTGATATGCCCAAAGCAATTTTCCAATAGAGTAATGGCACAGAAGCGATTTAGGATATTTCAGCCACTCTAGGGGGATACCACTATTTCTATTTAATCCATAGTTACTTAAGCTGGACTCATTTAATAAGTATACAGGGTGAGAGGTGGTGTAAACAGAGAAAGAGTTGGAGGTGATAAATCAGCTTCCTTGTACTGCCACAGGTTTGATGACGATGGGTCATATCGTGTCTTAGGGTTTTTCCTTCTATGCTTAAATAAATTAAAAATTGTGAACAGTGAAGCATGTGCCACGTTGCTCTGTGTAGCTGTGGAATCACAAGCAGTTAATGTGAGAAAGAAACCCACAGTGCAGAAAAGCACAAACATGGCACAAATGCATCTCACTTGACAGGCAATGGAGAATTGAACCGGGTAAAGGATGGATACTAGAACGTTGGCATTCACCAGAAATTACGGTCTCAGGTACTGCGGTGCCCACCTGCCATGGTATTTGCCGCACGTTACATTGCATCACTATTATTTCACTAAAAGGCCTAAATAAAATTATGTATATATCAAATATGTAAAACACAAATGTATCTAGACCAAGACGTGCCTGTGTAAGCTTTTATAAAAATAGTCGTAGATCCAAGAAATGTTTATTTTCATTTGTCCAGGTTTGAGATGTAACGTGAGCAGAGTATATGAGCATCATAGATTTTCAGTCTCAAATTAGAACATTCTTCTCTGGTGTCATCACAAACCAGCAGTGTGCATGGAATCCTAGTGTTGACACCCAAGCTATTTCTCTTCAAGTTACTCTTAACTACGTAGCAGCCAAGACATTCTTTGCCAGATCGTGTGTCTTGAGTTAGTTTGGAAAACATGTACATTGAACATTTCCTTCCTCCCTCCCATCTTTGATAACTTCCTTCTTTCTTCCCCACTGTGATAGGTGCTGTGAACCTGGTGGGAAAGAAGAGACATGTAGAGCAGTTATCACAACACAGTACGGTCTGTGCCATCATCTTAAAGGTATGTATGGAATTTCAAGGGCACACAGATTTGGGGAGTGGGGTTTGTTTCCCGAGGGTTTCCTGAAACAGCTAGCCATTAGGTGGAGTCTTGAGGCTAGTTTGTTATTTCCAAGATTCAAGTGAAACATCAAGCTCTGGAAGGATTTTTTCAAATTTTCTAGTCTTTCTTTAAGATACAAGCAAAGAGCTAAAATTTACTTTTGTGGCTAAGTTGGCTCATTCTGTCTGGCTCATTCTCTCTTGCTCTCTGTCAACTCTGCTTTTCATTAGAAATAAATTTGAAAAATCCAAAAGCGTGTTAATCTGGTTGCTAAGCTCAGTTATTGAAAAAGAACAAGTCAAGATCTTCTCGTAAGGAGTATTGAGCAAATAAATGGAAACAAAACTTCTTAATGGTGTGGTAGTGGTGGGTGGAGGGAATTCCTTTTTTTTTTTTTTTTTTGTCCTGCAGAGAAGTAAGCAGGGGTGGAAGATGCCATAGTTGAGTGTTTGGAAGGCCTTGCCTACAGCTGTGCAGCTAAGTCATGGTTGACTGTGTGAAGGAGTTGTAAGGAGGTAGATTGCACTCAGCTGGGGGAGGAATAGCAGATGAGTCATTAATATCATCTGTGTATTACAATAGGCCAGCTCAAGATCTGGATTTGAAGCACTAAATGTGTCACCCTCACCTTCCTTTGGTACAGTAATGGAAAAGCCCGATAGAGCTGAGTAGAGAAATGTGGTAGGAAAATAATGGGACGTTAGTCCGATTCTTGATTCATCAGTTATTAATAACATGACCTTTCACTGCCTATTAAACCTTTAGGACTCATACTCCTTGTCAGTGCGATGTTGGAGGGTGAGGCAAGGGTTTATAATAAATTATCTCTAATAGCGAATCTAATTTAAAACTTTTCACCAAATTACCAAAGGAGAGTTCAATTTAATTCCTGTACGTTCACTGCAGGTACTGTTCTCCTATGAAATCTTCATATATAGATGTAAACATACATATCTGGAAATCATGTAGAAGGCATGTTATACCCCAGAGCTAATAAGCGTTCACTAATTCTCTGTCTTGCCTCTGTGTACCTCAAACATAAAATTTCAAACCTTTTGTCCAAACCCATTTCCAATTACTCACCTTCAGGCATTTCCCATCTCAGGCAATTCTCACAATTGTCTGAAAATATCAGGCATATTTTCACCTCTGTCTCTTGACTTGTTTTCTTAGAAAGTTCTGTAGCTCAGTGATGCCCATATTCAAATCCAGCCCATCCTTCAAGGTCCTCCATCATATTGGAACTATTTCCACGAGCCAAACCTTGACTACCTCCTCTCTGAAGCTGAGAGGGGTCTCAGCTCTCCTGCAGGCCACCCAGCTCTCTTAACAGCACTTGCCTATTTGCTGCCTTGCATTAGATTCATCTGTCTAAATATCTTTCCTTATTAAAGAGGGACTGGATCTCATTTATGTGTACATTCCCGGAGCTTATCAGAGTGCTTGGAACATGATGGACAAGCAGCGTGCTGGTGGAATAGAATCAGGGCAAGGTGGTCTTTTTAAGTAGACACTCATTTAGAGTGAAAGTGTGAGCCCCCTCACCAGCACGAGCCTGTCCATGATCTCTCCCGCCTTCTGCTCCAACCATACTGGCCACCTTGCTTTCTGCTGCTGAAGCTGGTCCAAGCCTTTTCCTGCCTTAGGGCATTTGCTTCAGTTGTTTCCCCTGCCTCCAGGCTCTTCCCCAGATAACAGCAAATCCCTCTTCTCTCTTCCATCAGCTCATTGCTCCGGGAGGCCTTCTCTGACCACCCTATATAAAATGACAATTTATAGAACTCTCCATTCCTTATCTCTTTCTTTGTCTCCATAGCACTCACAACTATTTTTCATAATATGTATTTATTTGTTTGCTAGCCATTTGTTCCATCAGAATGGAAGGTCAGGCGGGCAGGATTTGTGTTCACTGCTTTCCCCCGCAGTGCCTAAAACTATGCCTGGTGCATATTAAACCCTGTGGGTCCTTCCTCCAGAATCTGCTTATTCTCATCAGCGTGTCTGAGGTTTCTCTAGACTCAAATGCCTGCTTGAAGTCAATGCTGCTTTCTTGTTTCTGGGTCCTTACCTCTACTTCCACAGTCTCTCTTCTATACCGTAGACCTCAAGTTAAGAACCGCTGATCTGGTGGAACAGGAAGGTATGAACTACAGCGGTAGCCATAAGATTCATAGTATATATTAAAAGAATGGGGAGAGATAAATAACTGAAGGAAAAATAAGTAAAGGCATATGGTTTTTATAGAGAGCCCCATAATCAGAAATAGAGTGTAATGAAGCCTATTCGTTATTGATAATACGTTTTAGTTTAAAAGAGGACTAATAGCTGATGTTTAGTTTGGGCACAGTGACTCAAGTGAGATTCAAGGATACATGGAAGCTTTAGTAAGTAGTTTCCATGTTCAAAGCATGCTAGTGACTTCAGAGAGGCTTTATGGATTCTGCTCTTAAGAAGTTTATGTTAGGGCTTCCCTGGTGGCGCAGTGGTTGAGAGTCCGCCTGCCGATGCAGGGGACACGGGTTCGTGCCCCGGTCTGGGAAGATCCCACATGCCGCGGAGCGGCTGGGCCCGTGAGCCATGGCCGCTGAGCCTGCGCGTCCGGAGCCTGTGCTCCGCAACGGGAGAGACCACAACAGTGAGAGGCCCGCGTACCGCAAAAAAAACAACAACAACAAAAAAAAGAAGTTTATGTTAATGATACGGTACATACTTATTTTTTAGTAAGAAATCCTTTGGAATGATCCATTAAACTTTACCTTGATCTTATAAAGTAATTTAATATGTAAGATTAAAATTGTTCATAGATTCAGTGATAGTTACACCGGGTCCACTTCTTTTAGAATGACTCTAATCTGCACTCAGACCCATAATTACTTGGAACCACTGGCCTCTTAGTTTCTATTTCTGGCTGATTTTATATGTTTTTGTTTTTTGTTTTTTCCATAAAAATCTGAAACAGGTTGCATCCTGATCAGATGGGCCATATTTGGTTGTTGGGTACTCATATTGTAAAACACAAGTGATAAAGGCTTTGAAGAGATAAGATGCAGCATGGGTGAAGGAGAGAGAAAAGGAGAAGATGACTTTTAAATCTATTTATTGAACAAGCTATTGAGCATCTTCTGTGTACCAGCACTGCCTGGGTACTAAGCATATAAAGATAATTAAGGCATATTTCCTGTCCCTGTCTAGATTTTGAGCCTATATGATGGGGAAACAAAGAAGAAAGCAAAGGACACCGAGCAGAGAAAAGATTACAGGTTAAGACCTGTGCTTGTTGAATTTGAGATGAAAGCAATACATCCAAATGGTCTTTACCGTGCTTTTGATATGAGTCGAAAAGTCTAAGTTCTGTGGGGAAAATGCAGTGAATTAAAAGATAGAGCAGCATGACATGGATGTGAAAAGTCTGTTTTCTATTGGGAAGTATACATTTGATACTTTATGGATGAGAGAAGGGCTTTTTTTCTTTTTTCCTTTTTCCTAATTTAAGTTAGGACTTCTTGCCAAGTTTCTGCTTAGGAATTCTGAACTGAACTTCAAATGTTTAGGGGCTTCTGTTTTAAACACATTTGGAGTTGTGGCTTCTTGTTCAAGGAAGAAACCCCTTCAAGTACATCAAAGAGCTGTGAAAAAAAGATACAGTGTGTTGACAATTTTTGCAAGGGCATCAAAACCAGAAAAATTTCTCTGCTGTACACACATATTTCAAAGTTAGGGGGGACGGTTTCTGGTGAGAGTCTTCTGTTGCTGTATTAAACCCCAAATACTTGGGAAATAACACATTCATTGTACCTAAAATATGACTTGGTTCACCTAGCAATTTCAAGCCAAGGTCTAGAAGATGTTTTCTCTGGTGGGTAACCTTTAAATAAATTGTGAGGCTTCTCATTGCTCGGCCCAAGTCAGAAGAGTCAGGAAACAGAATCAGGGGGAGGAATCTTCCCAAAACATCACAAGCCATTCGACCCAGAGCCTTGGAGAAACTGCTTACAAATTCAAGTTAAGTCCTAGTGGGCAGGATCTTGTGAGGGGATGATGGAAGAAGATTGCCTGTGTTGATTCAAGACCCATTTTACTCCTTCATCCTTGATGACCTGGTCAAAGCAGGTACAGAATAAAATCCACACCTGCAAGGGATAAACCACTATTAAGTTCTTGGTAGAGGAGCCTGGGCATCATGTTCACAAAGATGGGGTCTGGAGCCCCAGCTCCATCACTTCGTACCTGGGAAGCCTCTGTTTTCTCATTTGGAAAATGGAAGCAATAATGCCAACATTTCCAGGTTGTTGCTTGAATGAATGAATGTTGGATGTAAAGTGCCTAGCAGATTACTTGATGCTTAGAAAGAGCTCAATAAATGCCACCCCACTCCCACCTCCCTTTGTTCTTTCCCTTGAGGGGATAAAATTAGGCCTAGTTTAGGTTAAAATGAGGATGTCAAATTAAGAAATCAAGGAGGCAATGATTTTGTAATGCCTGTTCCAGCTCTGCGACCGCTAGCGATGTGACCTGAGGCAAGTCACTTAACCTCTCTCACCTCCGTTTTCTCCCCTACAAATGAAGTTAACAAATGCTTGTAAATTAGAATAAAAGATCAGGTTAAACTCCTAGGCAGGAAAGCAAATGGTCGAGAAAGTTGGCTCTAGAGTTAGGCTTCCTAAAGTCCAGCCTGGGCTCCAAAACTTACTTGCTCTATGACTTCGGCCTAGTTACCAAATATCATTGTGTCTCAGTTTCCTTATCTGCTAAATAGGGATAATAACAATAGTTTATGCCCCATAGATATGAAGAGTAAATCAGAGAATGCATGTAAAACACTTAGCATATGCCTGGCACATAGTAAGTGCTCAATATTTATCTTTATTATCTCAAGAGAACTCTGGTGGAAAGCTTGTGGCTTGGGACCAAAGAATAAAGATAGAATTCGTAGGGAAAGCTTCAAGTGTGATTTCGAACGACTCCGGCCTAGAAAGCCTGAATAGACCTTTCAGATTTCGGTTCTCTAGTGGAGGATAGCCTACTGGGTTGTGCAAGTGTTTGGAAACCATTTGGGGAACAGCAACGACTTATATTGTTAACAGAACAGCTCATTCCTCTCAGCCTCTCTCTAGGGAGCTGACCTTCTTGAAACAGATGGGCTTCCAATCAGGATCCCTTGGAAGAGTGTTGGGATTGCTCCAGTTTGGAGTAGTTTATCTACAGCTTAAGAAACCTGCCCTACAATAATCACCAAGACTTTCAAGCCCTGACAGTATAGAGGATCTCAATTTAATACTGTTGTTGAGTAACCGAAGTATGAAATACTCTGGTTCCAGTTCTGTTGCCCAAATAAACTTACATGGAGTTCAAACCTGAACAGTTAAGCAATAAGAGTTGCTAGCCATGTCCCCTTGTGTAGCCTTGCTAAGGGCGGTGGTGATGTCCTCGGCATTGCTGTGAATGATGAATCCAATTCATTGCAGTTTCCTTCTTGCTGCTGTCTAGACTCTCTCTATAAAGGCGTTCCAAGGAAGGAAGTGGTTATGGCCACCTGCAGTGCGACCAGAGAAAAGAGGGCATAATCAGGGCCAGACCGAGTCCTTTAGAAGACTTCTGTGCTAAATATAGGTGTCCCACCTCCACCGCCACCACTGTTGCCCACATTATATGCAATGGAAAACAAAGGTAAATTGTAAAATAAGTGTATCCAAATCCAACAAAGTTCTGATTTTTCCATGATGATTTTAAGATGTGTCTATGCGTACTTTTTAAAAAATCCCTGCTTTTTCGGTGCTCAGAGCACACGTTAGTTTGCCATTCATCATCAAGCCCTAGCTGATTATCTGGTGAGCCTGGTCTTGGGATCGCCATCCAGAGAGAGTGTGTGACGTATCTGGGAAGCGATTATCCCTCTGATAAAAGACTATAATTAACTAAGTGGGTGGATCATTTGTTAAGTGTGTGCTTTTCCCAGAGGAAGGGCAGAGATGGTATGAAATAGGGGTGACATCTCCCTATGAGTACAAGTCCTTGACAGAAACACAAGACTTTGGAGTGAGCACACGTTAGTTCAGGACTCTGGATTTTGGAATTAACCTCTTAACTGGTTTCCTTTACACTCGTCTTTCTTATTTCCAATAGACTACATTGTGGCCAGAGTGATCTCTTTAAAAAAATGTGACCACGATAGTCCTCTGTGTAGAACACTTTATGTGAAGTCTCACCATTGCCTACAGAATAAAGATAAACTCCTTTGTACCTCAAGGTTCTTTGCAACACGCTTCTTCCTACCTATGGAGTTCCATCTCTCCCTATGGCCCCAACTGACCCTGTGCTCTAGCCACGCACAGGCATCCTTCCTAATCTCTACATTGTTTCCACTCTTTGCTCCTCTGTTCCGCTTCATCCAACTGGTACACGACCAGTCACCTCTCAGAACCCAGCCCCTATGTCCCTTCCTGTGGCCTGGGTTCCCTGATTCTCCAGACAGACTCACTGTCTCACTTTTTTGTGCCCCCACACACTCGGTTCAATCTCTGTGGTCACACTTCTGCTATAACCTTTCAGACATGGTGATTTACGTGTCTGCATCCTCGTTTTGCAACTGTGAGCTCCTTGAGGGCTGGGACCAGGCTTGGTTCATTTGGGTATCTTCATTGACTTTACAATGCCCAGCACACGGTAGAGGCAAAATAATATTTGCTGAATAAATACAATAACTAGTCATAAACTGGCACTAATACGATAATACCATCCTCCATGAAGGCAGAAACCATGTAGCTGGCACTCGGTTGAATGAATGAGTGAGGGAATGAAAAGCTCATAGAGCTGTTGCGAAAATCAAAATGAACACTGTGGAAACTTTGTGAACCATGTATGGCTGGGCCTGGGCAAGAGGCTGTTACTGTGATTGCAATGAGCACAGTCCCCTGGCTTTCATAGCAGTGTGGCCAGGTACACAGGGCTGTAGGAGCCAGCACTTAGCTGCCTGACCGTCACCCCAGGTAAGGATTGGGGTTTGGAGGGAGGGGCACAGGCACATAGTAAGTGGGACCCCTTAGGTGCTCCCACCCCATTTGGGGAAAGAAGGGGTACATTCATGAGGCAGGGAGAGGGCTGGGAATGGGTGGCTGGCTATTCTCCCCCATGGGATTCTCCTTTTAACTTGACCCAGATTGTCTAGGGCTCCCCTCACTGTCGACGGTCTGCCCCCCTCAGCCAGGCTGTGTGGCGCTTCCCACCCTCAGGCATAGGGTGCAGACTGGCCGGAGTGCGGTATCCTGCTGCCATGGTCAAGGCCAAAAGGCAGCGTTCCGTTGACTGGACGTGTAATGGGGTGAAAGTGAACCTGCTGCTATTTCTTTCACAGCTTGTGAAGGCTGTAATGAAAAGATCTGAGAAACTCTTTTGCCCTAGTCCTGGAAGAAGGGTGTCATAAATGTCCAGTTTGCCACTGATTGCCACATTGGCACAGGGACTCCACAGCAACAAGTCACTGAAACATAGCTAACCAGAAGCACACCTGTTGAAAAAGCAACTTAGCCTCTCTTACTTCTCTAATTGAGTAGCAAATTAGAATAACAAAAACCACCATTAATGGTACATCTTCTCTGTCCTACGTGGGGCAAGAATCTCATTTGATGGCCACCCAAACATAAAAGTGAGTGTATTGTCATCATTTTAGGGAAAACAGTGCTCAGTCAGGTTAAGAGCTTTTCCCAAAATCACTCTGTGTGTCAGTCAGCTTTCACTATATTATACTGAGGTAACAAACAACCCCAATGTCTCAATGTCTTGGAACAACAAGCCTTTAATTCTCAATCATATTGCATTCCTAGTGCAGTGTCCAAGGGCAGCTCTGGCTCTGCCCTATGGGTCTTCTTTATTCCAGAACCCGGACTAAAAAACAATCCTGATTTGGGGTATATTATTACCATGACAGAGAGAAAAGAGCAATGGCTCCCCTCCCAAAGGCTCTTAAAGTTCCTTTGGACTGTGGCATACATTACTTCAACTCACATTCCATTGGCCAAAGCAAGTCATACGGCCAAGCTTGAAGTCCAGGTGATAGGAGTGAGGGCTTCTCCCATAGATAGACATCCCAAGTCCCATGGCAATGGACAGGAAGGAATAATTGGGAAGGAATCATTAGGGTCAATAAGAAAACCATCTAGTAAGTGACAGAGCTGGGTTTAAAACTAAAGTTCTCCCTTATCCACATTCCAAGTTCTTTCCACCACACCAAGTGATCTCTAATGGGAACCCCAGTGCAGATTTATTGACCTTGATGACAGGAGCCCTGAGTAAAACTCCAAGGCTTGATTCCTGCAAGTGCAGGAGAAGGAAGAACTAAGGACCCCATCTTGTCACTTAAGAGAACAGGATTGCAAGTGTGTGTCAGGGAAGTCTCGCACTGTTGTCTGTCAGTGTAATTGGGATGAAAAACCTACTCTCTCTCTGCAGCCCTTATTGCTCCAGTAAATCTCCCACTGTACCTCCCATTACCCCTCGCTTAAAGCACCGATTATTCCTTTATTAGAGCTCAGCCACAAGTAGGCCATGAATTTTTATGGCTTTTCTGGATCTCATAAGGCAATGAGACTCATCCATTTAAACACAGTCACCAAACTCTACCGCAGGTTTATGACCTGATGTAGCATTTCACCGCTGTTTAAAAAGCAGCCGCACCCACTCATCCCTTCTTGGAACTTTTCATTTCCTCCTTGAAAGAAAGAAAATTTCAGTTTCCCACTTTCCACCCCCCTAATGGTTCCCTTGAGATGTGGCCAGGGTGAAATGCCACCATTGACTAAGATCTGAATGTACCCACTTTGGGCATCACTTCTACCTGGGGGTGGGGGGGAACCCGAACTTCTTCCAGCCTCCTCCAGTTCCATTGGAATGTTTATTCTGTTTGATGAACATGTACCTACCTTCGGCAGGTTATTCACGAAGCATTAACTGCATAACTACTGTCTGTCAGATAACGTGCCAGGCATGATCGTATCGCTGTGGGCTGCCCCTCTGTGAGGAAACAAGGAAAGAGAGAAAACACTGCTGTTTCTTGAGGGACTTCAAAGCAATTTCATGTACACTGTCTCATTTGACTATGTCTGTTCCCTTCACCATTGTCCAGGGTTATCTCACCTTGGACGTGGCACAGCTGAAAAGTCCTTGAGTTTTGTTTAGAGCCTCAAGAATATGGTTGAGCACTGTTGGTTGTGTGGCTCTGAACCCAGAGCTGGGCTCGTGGAGAAAGAAACACAATCCTCCAAGCAGTTCAATTTCTGAAAATAACCACTGTGTTTGCTATTAGCAGACTTCTTCTAAGAACCTCCTGCCATCAAGTAACTACTCTTAGCTTCCACATCATGAGATTGTCTTCCCGAGTTTTTCCCCCCCTAAATTAGAGATGTTCATTTCCATAGTTACTGGACTTTCCCTTCTGGATTTTCACAGGTAGTTTTCAACTCAACATCTCTCAAAGCAAATTCATGATCTCCCACATCAGCTTACTCTTAAATTTGCTCGTCTTCTTTTCTCTCTCTCTTGGTCAGTGTGCAAATCATTTACTCATTCACCTGCATTTGTGAGCTGGGAGACAGCCTTGATTTCTTATTCCCCTCTATCTGCCGCAACCAATCAATTACTGAGTCCTGCCTCTCTTGCCTTCTTAGCATCTTTCATATAAGTAATGTCCACTCCATCACTGCTGCGTCTGTCTCTCCTTACCAGGATTCCCGCAACACCCCCTCCAGCTGCGGCCTTCGTGCCTCCTGTCTCACTCTGCTCCTGTCCATCTTAATCAGCATTTCCGGAGTGACCTTTCTACACCCAAATCTATTCATGTCACTCTCCTTTATAAAGCCTCCACTGGTCCTTCAGTGTGTTCAACAGAAAGGCCTTCCCTTTCAGCACAAAGCAACAAAAGCCTAATTAGAGGCTCCCTACCTCCTACTTCTGTAATTCCTATCCCTCAAAATGCACCTTATGAACCAGTCATGTCAACTGACATGGCTCTTCCCGGAAATGGGCATCCATTTTTTCCCCCTCACCTGTGCTCTACTGCCTCCCTTTGTCCTCCTAGAAGACTTCCACCCACCCCTAAAGATTCAGTTCGAATCTTCTTTGTGAAGAAAAGTGCCTTACCATCTCTAGGCCAGATAGATCCCTTCCACATTTGGGCTTTCGCAATCACTTGAATTTCACTTACTTTTCCAAGTTATTATCATCTCCTCTCCTAAACTTCCAGCTCAGTAGAACACACACCATGTCTTATAATCCACCCCTTGTTTTTACTGCTTACTTAGACCTTTCATGTCCTTTGTCTGATTGATCCTCCAACCCTGTCAGATAGGCCCCTATTATCCCATTTTACAGATGACGATCAGGTTCAGCTAACGTTTCAAGGTTGTGCAGTTGGTAAATGGAAGGCCCAGAGGTCCGAGCCAAGTGTCCCCACTGCCATACACTCTTTGCTAATTCACTTATTTACCGTTTACAACAGCAGCGGCAGCTTTTCCCATGTAGACGGAAGGGGTTTAGCAGAGGGTACCTGGTTGGAAAAGAAGTCTAACCGACCTGCCTTCAAGCTGCATTTGCAAGGCAAGGACAGAGGTTGTGTTTGGGCTGTGTTCTACATCATTGTAAATATTGTAATGTTTTCTGAAGCTATTTTTATCTCATACATCGTATATGATTGAGAAAATCCAAGTTGCCTATATTGAAAAATTCTATCGTCATTGTACTCATCTTTTTTTTTAGAAGGAGGTTTCAGCCACCAGATGAGAATGTGGGGTTGGGGTGGGGGTGGGTTTGGCCTCTTTGTTGAGGCTGCTCTTAGCCTCAGTGGGTTGCCAGGCATAGATTAGAAGCCCAGCCTGAACCTCATCAGTATAGCCAGGGCTGAAACGCTTTTACCAGGGAAATGCCTAGGGTTCTGGCCTCAGGTTGATCGCAGGTGGGTGTAAGATGTGTCCACGTGAACCTTTCTGCATCTGAGGAATAAAATTGCTGCTAGCTTTACTTGTTCCGCTGATCAGTAAGCCCTGGATAAAGACACACATGTGGCAAATTCCTTCTGGAGTTTAAAACTAAGAAATTGTTTCTTCTGAAGATATGCTAATCTTCCTTGTATCACAACAAGAGTTATGGAAACCAATAGGGCCCAAAGCTGGGCTATGAATCAGAATTACCTGGGAACATAATAAATACATTGATTCCTCTACCCCATCCCTGGAAATTCTGATTGAGAGACGTGGAGAGGGGCTGAGGAATCCATTTTCTGTAGATCGGCTGGATTCCCAAGCCCTCTATGCTGATAAAGCCACTGTTCCCAGCAGTAACCTCTCACATTCTTTTTTAAACTTTGCATAGAATTTTATTTCATTTTTTTATCTTTTCTTTTTTTTTAAGTTTTTATTTTATAGTGAAGTATAGTTGATTAACAATGTCGTGTCAGTTTCAGGTGTACAGCAAAGTGATTCAGTTATATATATACATGTATCTATTCTTTTTCAAATTCTTTTCCCATTTAGGTTATTACAGAATATTGAGCAGAGGGAGGGATGTATTGGGAGTTTGGGGTTGACACGTACACACTGCTTGATTTAAAATAGATAACCAACAAGGACCTACTCTATAGCACAGGGAACTCTACTCTAGCCTCTCACATTTTAACCTGAAGTGTGGCTGCTTCCACAGGTGGGCTGTCAGTGCTGGGCCTAGGAGGCTCCCTCCTAACCCCTGACTGCAGAAGAGCTCAGCTTGGTGCAGAAGACAATATACACCTCTAAGCCTTGGCGTTCTTTCTCCCTCTGGTCTGATGGTGCTCAGTCCTGGCGAAAGGTGAGTACCGAAGCTGAGGGAACTCAGGCACCCGAACACTCCACCCGGTTGCTTCTGTGTCTGGGGGCTTGGAAAGGGGGGGACTCTAGACCCATAGAGAACAGCATCATCTCAGCTTCCAGGCAGGCATTTACGGGGCAGCAGAGCACTGACTGTGAATTTGAAGTTCTCAGATGTGGATTTGCTGAGAGTTAGTGGCAGAGCCCAGATAGGAATCCTGCGGCTGCCTTGGGCACTGGAAGGGTGTCCCTGCCCCAACCTGCAGGAAGGGACACAAAACATGGGATTAGAGTGACTGCTGCATATTCAAAAATCAGCCCTTTGTCTGTCTTTGAACAGATCCAATCCTCATGCTCCCGTTATTAGGACAGGAACTTCCCAGGAGACAGGCAAGAGGAGAATGAGGATTCAAGGAAGCTATACATGGGGGACAATTTTTGTTTTCTTTTTAAATTTCAAGTTAATATGAAACTACTTATTTCTCCTCTGCATCCTTAGTGACTACCAAACACAACTGATTTATGTCATTTTCTCGAACTGGCATTTTAATGGGTCCACAAGAGGAAAATAAAGTATTTAATAAAATAAAACGTGACAAATGAACTCCTTGAGTGAAACAAGCCATATTAGTGAGAGCTGCAGATACAGCAGAAGGAGGAAGGAGGTTCCGGGAGCTGGAAAGAGGCCCAAGTGAAAATTGTGATGGGTTTTGGAATTTTTAAAAAAATTTTAAATTGGAAGGATTTGACCATATTATACATAATCTGATGTATACATGTATACATTTCATCTTCACTCGCCATTCTTTTGTCGCTTCTCATTTGCTGCAGTCGGAGCAGGGTTCCCTATTATGTAAATAAGGGAATGAGACAGATGGTGCCACAAAGCAATGAATTCATCTGGGGGGAGGGCTTTAATTATGGATGGGTGGGCCCGGCTGTGTTTTGGGTTCAGCAAACGTCCCAAACGTTATGGGATTGGCAAAACCCCAGATGCAGTTTTCCAGGCACATTTTAAAATCCTGTCATATTTGCAGGGGAATTGAAGCTGGGATTTGTTTCTTGTTCTTTATGAAATTCGTCAAGTTGCTGGCCCTGATTTTTAGCCTCTGAAACTGTGGAGGAATTTGAGCAGTGTTTTAAAGAGCTGGTCTACAATTCTTCTAAGACTAAGGTACTTCATAGGTACTACTGAGCTGTTGAATAGTCTTTTTTAGGGACTGTAAAAAAATTGAAGATCTGAGGTACTATAAATGGAAAATTTAAGTTATTCACATACCCAGATATGATTACTATTTGTTGGTATATTGAAATTTAGGATACTTTTTTTACACCATTGAAATTTCACTATACTTGTCATTTTGTATCTTGTTTTGTCACTTAATACTACATCACAATCATTTCCCTATATCACTATTTATTCATAATTTCCATGAATATATAATAGTTCATTGAATTTGTGACTCACTTGAAAAAATTCAAAATGTTTATTTTAGTGAGCATTTGTTTCACCCAGAGTAATATAACCTAGATCCTTAGACAATCTAGGTTTTTCTTTATATCCTCTGTCAGATAAAATCTGTTTGGTAGAAACAGATGAACAGAATAATCAGAAATGGCTATGGGGACTTTTGGGGTGCTAAGTAAGGTCAGTGTCAATGATGAATTGACTAAAGTCATGTGGTAAGTTCACAGTCAAAGGCAGAAGCTCAAAGAGAGACCCAGAGCAGACTGAGTATACACAAAGGACTTAGGACTTTGGATATTATTACATAAAAAGCAAAACACAAGTTAGGTGAAAACTTACGGGAACAGAGGAGACCATTAGCATTTGTGAATTTGGTATCCATGAATTCAGCTATTCACAAGGGACCTCGCAGGGCCAGGATATGGTGCGATTTATCATTTTGCTGCAAGAGCACGTTAAATCACATGGGTTTTCAAAGCTCGCGTTGTGACCACGCCACTCTGTCTCCGAACCTAGCCAACCGTCCAGCTTTTGTGTCTTAATCAGCTTTGTGGTTTCACACTCCTTGACGAGAATTTAGCAATTCTCATAATGTGATTAATTGTATTTCTTTGTGAAAAAACTAAAGAAGAGAAGAACATCAATTGCAAGAGCTGGTGCTGAAAGGGAATAGAAAATAAGAAGCCTAAGAAAGTGATAGTGCCTTGCCAGAAAGCTGAACCCTTGGATTCATTAAGGAATGGAATGTCACATTTGGCAGTGCTCAGGTTCCATGACATAAACGAGTCCCCCATACGCTCTGTACAGCATCGAGAAAAAGATATTTCTGATTCCACTTCAGGCAGTACTCTACCCCGGGCAAATACTGCTCATTAAGTAAATCATCAAGGCACAACTTAACTGTTTCAGTATTTCATTATTTCTTTTTCTGGGAGAAACTATATTAGAGCGATATTCGTGAATGTGCTGATTCGTTAAGATCTTGAACGCATCGAGGATTTATTTGAACGAAATCTCTTCGAGTGAGAAGTTGCAGTGAGTCAATTTCAACTCTGACAAATTCTGAGTTTCCTATAAATTCCAGAGAAGTGAGGTAGGATGAGAATAACCTGTTGAGGATAGAGCAATGAATTTACTAAGCAAAATGTAACTGGTGTGGACAAGTGATTCACATCTCAGAGGAGCCAAAGGAAAGCTGACTACCTTTGAGTGCTGAATGTACCTGTGACTGGTGGGGTGACAGAAGGAGATCATTTTAAGACAACCATGTAAACCTGCTTTGATCCCAGATTAGAGATTCCACAAAGAGGCTGGGCCTAAAGGAAATCACGTTGAGGTCAATTTTAAAAAACAATAAAAATGGAAACTATTGCCCACAGAATGCGTATACATAGCCCTGACTGGTCACAGGTAAATCATGGAGGAGACAAAGTTGGCTTCTAAAGTCTCGCCACAGGATGGGGTCCAATAGACAAAAGTTGAAATCCTGTCTGTTGATTACAGCGTAAACTGCCTTGTTGACTTCTCCTCTCTGTGCCTCAGTTTCCTCATCTGCAAATTAGGGCCAGTACAGTTGACTTTGCAAGATATGCGATAAGCCAGTGCTTCACATTTTCCATCCACGTACCCTCTGGTATCAGGGGAGAAGGTCCTCTGGAAGGACCAGAAAATTAACTGCAAAGCAGCGTGAAGCAAGTATTCACCTTTGTTGTTTTGTACACCTAACATACTCACAAGATTGGCCCTGTCTAGCCTCAGCAGTATCTCCAGCCTGGTCCACCACCCTCCCCCTTATCCTATGAGCTTCAGTCTCACTGGCCTTCTTTTCCATTTCTTCAGTGTGTCCTAATCCCCGTACATTTCAAAGCCATCTGTACCCACCTCCCTGCTACCATCACTCGCTGCCTTTCACCATCTTTGCTGCTCTCATCCTTCAGATTATCCTTCACTTGCCTCTGTTCTTGGCTTTTTAAGAATTGTGATGTCTTCCTGTCTGCTCTGCTTAGAATCCCTTGTTTCCTAAAAGAGTCTTCAGAGGTAATGATCCAGGCAAACTTGAGATTCAAGTCCAAGTCTGACCATTCTAGGACAGATAATAAAAGTAGAATTTGTGGTGCAAGAGTTGGAAACTCCTAGGAACAGAAAAGGTGAAACCCCTTTCTTACTTACTTATCTAACTTTATTCAGTCATTGATACCTTGTTCAGTCCCTTCCGAAGAGCTACTGCTGAGAAAAGAAGGTGATAATCTTGCTTTTATATAATGCTGCAGGAAATATCTGAGGATTGACATTTTTCTTCTTTATACAAATATTTTTTCCTAATTTATTAAAGGAAAATATTACCTTGTTTTAAGGTGTTGAAAAGTTTGATATCATCTTGGCTGGATAATATGCATGTGCTAAAATGATCATTATGAAGACATAGCAAAATGAAATTTATATCTTAATGATTCATTCAAAAACCACTTGTGGAGCTCCCATTCTATGTCAGGTCCTGGGCTAGATCCTGTGGCTATAGACATGAAATGCAGCCCCTGGTAAAAGCGGTTTACATAGAATGGGGGAGACAGGCAATTAGACAGTCAAATAACGTAACTTAATAAATGCTATCATAGAATGAGTATGGGGGTGGGAAGACTCAGAGAATATGTTCCTGAGGACAGTGAGGGTTGAGATCTTTTTGTGGGCAAAGTACGGTTTGCCAAGCCAACGTATAGAAGAAGTCAGTTTGCAAGAAGGCATGAAACATGGATAACAGCATTGTGTTTGAGAAAATATAAATCGTTGGGCAACAGGGAGAAAGATGAGGATGGAGAGTTGGGCAGACAAAGTCATAAAGGGAAGGATGCCGTGCTAAGGCATTAGAGTTTTCTAGTGAGGGTCATAAGAAGCCGCTGAAGGGTTTTCATTAAGGAAACAATAAGGACTGACTTAGAGTTTTGAAGTCAAGGAGGGAGGGAGAAGAGGAAAGGACTGAGAGTGGAGTTATGGAATCCATAAGGTAATTGATGCAATCCTGGCAAGAAGGAGCAAAGGCCTCAGCTATCGTACATAATACGGTGTTTTCTTCTCTTCCCTAATGCAAAAGAAGTTGCCCATTTTTGATAAATTTATTCTTCAGCTACATTCTTGCCCTTCTGTCCCCTCTGCAAAGGAAAGAGGGGAGGAAATTATTTAAAGAGTATTTCTTAGAAATTAAGCACCATGTCAATTGCTTTCACATATTGAGAGGTTATGCTTTCACATAACATTAAGAGGTAGGCATTGTTTCTAACCATTTCCAGCTGAAGAATCTCTGAATTACACTTGTTGTGAACATACTACTTCCTCCTCTGTAAAGATTTTCTGAAAGTGGAAACTGCATTGACTTCAGAACTTCAAACTGATTAGAACAGTGATAATTCTGCCCAATACTATTCTTATTTCCTGCCCTGCATCCCTCATACTATACATTTGTGCTATTCATCATATATACGAGTTCTCCCCTGTTTGGGGCAAACAGTAGAATTGCACTTCCTGGCTCCTTTGGCTTGGGTGGGACTGTGTGATTAGATTCAGAATTGCACTTCCTGGCTCCTTTGGCTTGGGTGGGACTGTGTGATTAGTTTCAGAATTGCACTTCCTGGCTCCTTTGGCTTGGGTGGGACTGTGTGATTAGTTTCAGAATTGCACTTCCTGGCTCCTTTGGCTTGGGTGGGACTGTGTGATTAGATTCAGAATTGCACTTCCTGGCTCCTTTGGCTTGGGTGGGACTGTGTGATTGGTTCTGGCCAATGAGTTTGAGCGGTAGTGATGCATGGCCTTTCAGAGCTGGATGATCTAATTGCCACTGTGAGAAACACCAAAGCTCTCTCTTCTCTCAGCCACGTTATTCTGTTAGCCTGAATCCTGGACTGAGGATGACGATGATCCCAGAGCAGAGTTCTAAGTTCCTCCATGGTGGACATGTTGTAGGAGTGAGCAATGATCCTTTGTTATTTTAATCTGGAGTTTCTCTGACTCAGTGCTAGTGACATTGTGGCTGAGTAATTCTTTCTTGGGGGTGGAGAGGAGAGCTCTCAGGTGCACTAAAGGCTATTGAGCGGTATCCCTGATCTCTACTTACCAGCTATCAGTTTCACCCCTCCCCAAGTTGTGACACCCAAACTGTGGCCAGACATCATTAGATGTCCCCTATGGAGAAAATTACTGCTGGTTGAGAACTGTTGTCTCAAACCACTGAGATTTGTATTCTTTACTGCTTTATAAGCTAGCTAGGACTTGTATACCCCAGTCCCTTGTTTTCATCTGTTACTCCTTCCCTTGTAAGGTTAATTCTCCAGGTATACTTTTGATCTGTGAAGCATTGTGTTTCATATCCTAACAATTTTCAAACTTTTTAATGTATTTACAGCTATCATCCAGTTCATGTGCTATTAAACCTTGTCCTTTTGTGGTCCCCTTTCAACCTAGTCAAAATGATTTCTAATAATATCTGTGTCCCTTGGCAACAGCTGTCATTAAAACAGGTAGGAAAGTTTTTATTGTATTCCAGTTTAGTTTATAATTCCCAGGTTGCTACCATAAACTGGTTCATTTTGGTTTAACTGAGGACATATATAATGTAAGCAAAACACTGAGAAGGAAGGCTCTTGTTCTCAGAGTTTGCATACCAGCTGGGCAAGTAATACGTATTCATAAGAAAATATAAATCATATTACACTGTGCATTTTTTAACCATATGTGTAAAGTGCTTATAAGTGTCTGGCACATAGTAAGTACTCAATAAATGTTAGCAGTTATTGTTATAAGCATCATTATTTTTGTACCATTTAAAAGAGTTCCCTATGCCCTGTACTGCACAGTGAACTCTTCAAAAGCAAGGACCATCTCTTACTCAACTTTGAATTCCCAATGCTTGGCACTTTGGTACAAGAAAGACGCTCGAAAGCACAGTGGATGAATGAACTTGAGTTAAAGTCAAAGAGGGTGTACAATACATTGGTTTTAGAAGAAGAGACAGAACTTCAGACTAAAGTATTCTAGGGAGATTTCATGGTGTTACTTTTTTTAAGCCAAGGGTGAAGAATTTAGGAGAAACTTTTTGTACGTAATAATATTTTCCATGGTGCGTTTTTTTTTTTTTTTTTTCTTTTTGGGAAGGAGTAGCACAAGTAATACAGTGTGAGGTAAATAAAGTGAGACTGTGGGTCTGAAGACCCGCATTGGGGTCTTAACCCCGCCACATTACAATCTATCCAGGCAAACAATCTTCCAGAACTTTGGTTCCTACATCTTTAGAATGATAATTATTAATAATATCTCTCTTCTGCATACATCATGGAAGTGTCATAAGGATCTTCATGACGTATATAAAATATTTAATAACAGCTCATTCACGTGATGCGTGTTATTGCTACCAGTTTACAAATACTAATGAGAAATCCTAGCAGACTAGGCCAGTGTCTTGCTGAATATCTGAAACCAGGTCCGCAGAGACGTATGGAAATGACTGATATTTTATTCATTGAATGAGTGACTAAGCAACTAACAGTGAGATGAAGAAATAAGAATAGATGCACTGGCTTAAATGTAACAGGAAACCATAGTCTACTTATAAGTAGCAGCTAGTTAGAAGTACCTGGAGTTAGACAACAGAATTGTGGTTCACTGCAGAATCTAACCATAGCCTTCCCATCATCGAGAGGCATGGAAGTTGAGAGGTTCTACTGTCCCCTTATAATTTTCTTCCTGCCTGAGGCCATCCTGACTATGTGTATATTCCATGCCATTTTGTCACCCTGTTTGAGGAAAACCTCTCAAATGGCTTATTAGAAAGGAAGGAAGAAATTATACAGTGAGAAAATGAGGAAGGAGAAGGGATTGGAGATGAATACCAAAAGGTTGACAAAAAGACACTTGAGCCTGAGAGGGGAAAAAATGAGATGGAATCATAATCCCTGTAGCTATGCAATATGTAAGAGGTTTTTTCCCACATAAAGCATGTCTTTTACCAAAGTGCTACTTAATATGCTATAGAAAATGAGAGGAGTCCAAAAGTATGACTAAGATCAAGAGAATTTCAAGAGAAGGGGCAGATTTGGGTGGTTTAGTGACATCCTGTGGCTTCTTTGGATCTGATGTGGCCAATCAATATATAGACTGTGGTTAAAGAGGGTTTGCCCAACCCTGTCTGAGATGCTCGTCAAACCCACTGACCACCCTTCCCTCAAGCTCCCTTGTGTGCTGACGAATAACATGCTCCAAAGATGAAAAGCTTGACCTCTTTCTCTAAATATTTGACAGCCTCACATTGAAGATGCAAGAGGCTGGTTTTGATGGCTCTAGAGGAGAGGATGTGGCCCAAGAAGAGGTAGCATTTAATGCAATCTAAAGAACTTTCTAAAAATGAAGGTGCCCTGAAACTCAAATGGCTAGAAATGCTTGAGCAGAAGCAGATAAATATCCACTTGCTGTGGTACGAACTGGAATATAAACCCTTTCCAATTCAACATTCCTATCGCTTTAGTCCTGTCTTCCACCCAACACAGGCATTTCCTCTATAGCATCCTTGGAAAGTGGAGTCCTCTAGCCAATTTTTTTTTCAAGCACTGATTTGTTAACTGTGCAAGCTACTAGCTGCAGTTTGATCTTATAGAGGCGGCAATTCATTGACTGATAGAGCAAATTTCCTGGAAAGGGTAGAGGGAATGATTTCAAGAATGCAGGTGGAGAGACCACATTTAACCAACACATTAATAGGAAGAATATCCTTCAGTTTGAGAACTTAGTGGGAAAACTTCAAGCTCTAGCACTTAATGTTTGTTTTGTCTTTAATCGAAGATACCTAAATTAGCTCTTCTCTATTGAAGATGTTAATCAACATTCATTTAGCACTTTTTAACTTGAAAAGTCTTTTCACATCTAAAAATTTCATTTAGACTTCAGGAAAACTGCATTATTATCCCATTTCACAGGGGAGGACACTTAGAAGATAATAAATACCGGAACTTGAATTTGTGTCTTTGTGCTGGGACTGTGCTGAAGCCTTTACATGAATTACTGCTAAATCACGTAATACCTGTACAAAGTGGTTATCATTCCCATTTTATTTCCAGGGACCAGAGGCTGAGGGTAGTAACATAGCCCGAAAGATGAAGGAAGAAGTCTTAATAAATTGGGCTACCACTAGCAGAACAAACGTCAAATATTCAGATCAAGGAGTATAAGAAACGAGAGTTCAGGGTTTGTTCAACACTCAACAGACGTTGAGTCTGACACTCTTCCCCGTCTCAAGGAGCCCACAGTCTAGGAGGATCTGGGCCACATGTCTGTTTTCTGTGCTGCGGGCCTCAGCAACAGGCCTGGAATTTCACCTAATGTTATCTAATGTAATTGCCACAGTAACCTCAGCAGAAAGGTATGGCGATATTAAAGACTTGCCAAAACCACACATTTGCTATGTAGCAAATCTTGAGTTTGCAGCAGTTCTACTGGAATTCAAAGCTTCATATTCTTCCAAAGTCTCCAAACTTAGTCAAAACTGCAGCTCAATAAATTTTATTAATCTCATACTCTCTGCTACAAAGACTTTTTCCACCTTTTCCGATGCCACTCAAAACCCACATTTTCAACAGAAAAACTAACCACCACTTAAGACATCTTTCTGGCCATTGTCCACCTTCCAGATCAGAATTTCTGGACTCCTGTCTCTTTCCCCTCCTTGCAGAGGAAGAAGCCATATGCGTCTTCATCCGAAGGAACTTTCCCACTGGGTTCACTGCAGACTAGTCTGATGGAGAGAACTCTATAACTAGGACAACTAACTTGTCCAGGCTTAACTATTGACTTATGGGTGATACTGGATCACTTTCCCATGCAGGGCATGTTTCATTTTGTTTTCTTTTTTAAGAGAATTCGCTGCATTGAATGTAACCATAATAAGAACCCTTGGGGTCAATACTATTATTACCTTCATCAAACAAACGGTGAAACTAAAACTTGGTGAGCAACTAAGAAATATAGCCAGTGGCACACAGAAGATAAGTGATGGAGTCAGGATTTAAGCCCAAATCTGTCAGAACCTAGAGACCATGCTCTGAAGTATGGTGCTCATTGCTTCCTTGGTTGTAATCTCTTTTCTGTAAAATGGAGTTGAATCAATCAGCTCTGCTTCATTTCTAGCAGTATTTCTTTTCAACAAAATGACATGAAGAACCCAAATGTATAATAAGAGAAAAAGCAATATTTAGTATAATTTTCTTAGTTTCAGTATGTATTCACTTATATATATTTATATATACACATATTTATTTAATGCATGCTTATTATTTATTGTAAAGGCAACTGAAATATTTCAGAATTATGTGTCATTAAACATAATTTTGAAATCAGGAGTTATGGATAATAACTAGTGCCAGAATCCAATTATTCCAGTGATTTGTTTTGGTTTTATGGGACAAAAATGCTGATTCACTTAGAGAAGATTTTTACAAAAGATAACAGGTTTTCAATGGTTCAGCTTATTCTTCCATTAACCATCAGAGAAGACTGAAAGAGAAGCAATAGGATATTTTTATTTCAAGGCTGAGTCACTAACATTATCTCATAGCCGCTCGCTTAGGTTACTTGGTAAGTGTTTCATTTGGGGAGGGTAGGTAAACTCACTCCTATCTAGCTGGTTGAAATGTCTCTGGCAGGAAATATTTTTCAAATATATCTGATAACAATATAAGATTTCTCAGTGATTTCATTTTTAAAAAATCTCACATGTCTTAGCACACCTCTGTCATTTTTCAAGGCTATAAAAATCTACTTTTCCGTTCAGTAGAAATTTGAAGTTTCATTTCCCTTTCTGACACCTCATTTGCAATTATAAGCATGAAAATACTGGATTTCTGAAAAGCTGTTGTATTTTTGTTAGCTACTTAATAAATGGAATTCCTTCACTGACAAGCACAATTTTTTTCCTCCCTTAGAATCTTTGAAATATTTGTACTAGCTCCTTGCCTTCAGTTCATCACGTAAGTCTCCTGTAAAGAAAAGGCTATTCTGTAATATACTGCCAATATAATTACCAATAACTCTGAAAAATTGCAGTTTTAAGGCTGTATCTTAATGTAATTCATTATTTATATGGTTTGATCCAACAATATTTAGAAAGATGCTTGCATGTTTGTAAGAAGTTAACACCTAATGTTTGACTCTACAGTTCTGTTAAAGAGTCTTTATTTTATTTGTTTTTAATTATTTTATTTTATTTTATTTTAATTTTGGCTGTGTTGGGTCTTCGTTTCTGTGCGAGGGCTTTCTCTAGTTGCGGCGAGCGGGGGCCACTCTTCATTGCGGTGCGCGGGCCTCTCACTAATGCGGCCTCTCGTTGCGGAGCACAGGCTCCAGATGCGCAGGCTCAGTAGTTGTGGCTCACGGGCTTAGTTGCTCCGCGGCATGTGGGATCTTCCCATACCAGGGCTCGAACCCATGTCCCCTGCATTGGCAGACAGATTCTCAACCACTGCGCCACCAGGGAAGCCCTAAAGAGTCTTTAGATTGCTTGAACACATTGTGCTGAACTTTAAGAGAATCATTACGTCTGAGTTCTTCTCAGATATTACTTTCACATCTTCTGTATAGATGTTAACTACACATTGGCCAATGTAAGGTACATTTTTTTTGTTTTCATCTGCATGAACCCAACATAGAAAAATAAGAAATATGCTGAAATCCACAGTATTATTAGTAAAATTCATGATATAGTTCATAAAACTGACAACCTGCACTAATCCATCATGTATTTGGGGTGTTAAAAATTTCACTCCTTTATCCATAAAGATGTGGTACACATGTACAATGGGATATTACTCAGCCATAAAAAAGAAAAAATAATGCCATCCGCAGCAACATGATGGACCTAGAGATTGTCATACTGAGCGAAGTAAGTCAGACAGAGAAAGACAAATAGCATATGGTATCACTTATATGTGAAATCTAAAAAAAATGGTACGAATGAACCTATTTACAAAACAGAAATAGAGTCACAGATGTAGAAAATAAACTTATGATTACCAAGGGGGGAAAGGGAGGGGAAGGGATAAATGGGGAGATTGGGATTGACATATACATGCTACTATATATAAAATAGATAACTAATAAGGACCTACTGTATAGCACAGGGAACTCTACTCGGTACTCTGTAATGATGTATATGGGAATAGAATGTAAAAAATGAGTGGATATATGTATAACTGATTCACTTTGCTGTTCAGCAGAAACTAATACAACATTGTAAATCAACTATACTCCAATAAAAATCAATTAAAAAAAATTTCCCTCCTGGGCTTCCCTGGTGGCGCAGTGGTTGAGAGTCCGCCTGCCGATGCAGGGGACGCGGGTTTGTGCCCCAGTCTGGGAAGATCCCACATGCTGCAGAGCGGCTGGGCCCGTGAGCCATGGCCGCTGAGCCTGTGCGTCCGGAGCCTGTGCTCCGCAACGGGAGAGGCCACAACAGTGAGAGGCCCACGTACCACCAAAAAAAAAAAAAAAATTTCACTCCTCTCTAGACATATCATCAGAAAATGGAAACAGTTGTATATATATTTATAATAGTTTCATTCTCTTACATTTGAGTAGGATTGTTTAAAAGTACTGGGTTTTAAAACTTTCCCTTCATAGAATCTGATTCTCTGCCATGGGAGAAAGTGCATGTTCACTAACAAGCAATTTGCATCAAATTTGATAGCATTCAAACTGTTCAATTAACATTGAAAAAAGCAAGTAGAAAGACTTAACTTTATTGCTCATTGTCTTATGTTTAGATAGGACTAACCTGTCAGGGACCATAACACTATTTTGAAGTAGTTGGTTGCCTAAAACCTGCTGCAGATGGGGACGATGTTATGATCATAAGCATAGCTTCCTCCAGTTTTTCCTTCCATCGTGTAGTTTCTTGATCTTGTGTGAATTTTAAGTGCGTTTGTGTGAGAGTTGTCAGCACTTGCCTTCATTCCCTACATGATTCTCAATGGGTTAACATTAGTGGATACACCAATACATGCTAATATGACATATCTGACTTCCCCTTTTAATATTCTCTTTCTCACCAGATAACTCTTTCTTGCTTCAAGAGTATTTTTTACATCTCCTGAAAAAAAGAGAACGTTTATAAATACACAAATGAAATAATAACTCAATATCTGCAGAAAGTTTATCAATAAAAAGTCAAACCAGAAGCCTCTAAGATTTAAAATGAGCTTTAAAGCTATCTATATAACATATTATTTTGACCGTATATATTGACATTTCCTTCGTATTGCACTATTGACTATTCATTGAAGATGGGAGCATGTGTCAAGCAGATGTAGCAGAGACCTGCCTTGCATGGATATTGTGTGCATGAGCTAAGGTAGCATGCTTGCTTTTGGTCACAGTTATGAGTGTTGACATATTGTCTTGAATTGTTTAAAAAAACTTCCACATAGAGCTATAACCTTCCTACCCAATGACATACTTTCCATAAGTTTGTCCTCTCTCTCTCTCTCTATCTCAATCTCTAACACACACACACACACACACACGCGCACACACACACACACACACACACACACGCACACACACACACACACACCAGAAAACTTTTCAGGTCTGCCCCAAAACAAGTTAAAATGGTAAAGCAAGTTAAAATTCCAATGGCCTATGATGTGCTGAAATTTGAGTCTATGTTTTTATTTACAACCTTAAATTACATTGAAACATATCTTAAAATGTATAGATCTGTGCATCTGTACAGAATTCCTGGACTTCACAAAATAGAATTTGAAAACTACGGGATCAGATCATCTCCAAGTTTCCTTTCAGTACTTGCTGTCTATGTTTATGGCTATTTTTCTGTAATCATATTACTTTCTCCATCTTCCCTTTAGTTTCTAATTATCGCTTTATTCTCTTTTATCTTCAGTCTCTGCTGTTTCCTTTCTATCAGAGAACATACACATTTGAAATGTGGCTAGTGCAACTGAGGAATTAAATATTTAACTTTAATTTTAATTAATTTACATTCAAATAGCCACGTGGCTAGTCTCTACCATATTGGACACTGCAGAGGTAGACTATGTGCCTATAAATTAATAATATAAACCAATAGAAGAAATTCTAAAGGTCAGTAAACATATGAAAAGATGCTGAAGCAACCAAAAGTCAGGTACCAGTTTTCATTCTTCAGATTGACAAGAAACATAAATATTGGCAGTGTATGTTTTAGTGTGGGTGGAAGCAAATGAGTGCTCTCTTATACTTTTGGTGGGAGAATAATGATAGGGTCTTTCTGAAATCACTCTGGCAGTGTCTATCACCATTTAAACCATCCATACTGTTTTCTTTACAATTCCAATTTTGGGTATCTGGCTTGTGGGGATACTGGCACAGACCTGGAGAAGAAAGTCTATTCCAACACCATTTGTATTATTGAAAAAAGTGGAAATCCTTAAATGCGGGACCACTTGGGCAAGGCACTGCACATGTCCAGTAGATGCCTTTCACTTTGTATTTTCTATGAATGGTGTTCTCTGGGTGATGCTCTTTGGAAACCCTAATACAATGTCAGAGCAGTTAAATTAGTTATGGTACATCTCATCCACACTATGAAATATCATATCAGTAAAAAGAATGAAGTAGAGATATATGTCCTAGTGAGGACATATGCCAGGTAGACTGTTAATGAAAAATATCATTTGTTATTGCTACAGATATTGCTACATATGCAATAAAATCCACCTTATGCTTAACAAAAACAACAACCTTAAAAACAATCAAGAAAATTAAAATTATATGTGAGGAAATTTAGTATAAATTTGAAGAGTATAGGCGTTGAAGCCAGACGGCCTAAGATTGAGTCGTGTCTCCGACACTTGCTAGCTCTCTGTCCTTGGAAAATTTACTAAGCCCGTCTGTGCCTCAGTTTCCTCATCTGTAAAATGGGGATAACAGTAGTGTTTATCTCATAGGGTTGTTATGAGGATTAAATCAATTAATATACGAAAAGCCATTAGAACAGTACACAACATAGTAAGCAATATTGCTTACAATATTATTATTAGCATAATATTACTACATACTTATAGGTACCCACCTGAATATCCATATAAATATAGAGAGAAATATCCAGAAGAATACATACCAAATTGTTAACATTTCCCTCACCACAGAAAATTCTACTAGGCAGCACTGTTCTAGATCTTAATCTTTGGTTTTATACTCTGCATATACTTTTCCAAGACTGTTACTTGCCTTTTACGACTATTTTGTGATATAAATATTTAAAATTTTATGTAGTCTAACATGTTAATTTTTTCCTTATTTGTGCTTTGCTAAGAAAAGCTGTCTTACACCATGATCATAAAAATATTATTTTAAGTTTAGTTTATCTCTTTAAACCATCTGAAATTTAGCTTTGTGAAAAGTATAAAGTAGGGATCCAACAATATAATTTTTTTGTAAATATATAGATCTACATTTTTTTATAAAAGAGAATTTTTCTTTAAAAAAATGAGATGATGAGGTTACGCTGGGAGTTTAATTCTGCACGTTAGCCTTTGGCTGTAGCTCAAAGGCAAATGCCCCATTTAATGGGGGCCCATGGCCACTAGTTCTCATGGTCCCTTTTGCTCCCTGTCACCTCAGCGTGCCAGAGGGTGATTTAACTATGAGTGCCCATTTGTTTCTCTTATAGGAGAGAACTGCTTCTTAGTCTCATATTTCTATTAAAACTGAGAATACCAAAATAGACCAAAAAATATGCATGCCTGGTCCTTCTTAAACCAAGCCTACTTTTCTCATTTAGATTGCTGCATGGCTCTTGAAAGCATCTAAATTTGTGACCCACTGATTTGTGTATCTGTGATCTGTGTTCATGTGCCTAGATTACATCCTTAAATTAACACGATGTTATAGGATATTTTCTATACTCTGGAATAATTGATGTAATTTCTCTGTAAATATAATCTATTAAAATTTTTTTTCAACCCACTTAAAAATCACATGCTTAAAGTCCCATTTAAAGAATAATATCAGTGTTCATTGATAGCTTACTACCTACCCGATCCTCACGATAATCTAGTGAGGAGCTGTAAATTAAGAAGCTGAATCTCAGAGAGGTGGAATAATTTGGCACAGCTAGTAGGGTGGAGTCAGGATTTGAATCCTGGTACTGATACCCCAGAGCACAGCCCAAACTCCAGAGTGATTATTTCATTTTTAAGGAAGGCAAATAAAGAAAACAAAAAATTTTGAGTAAGGATAAATAATTTTCCTAGGTCTAATAATGACTGTTTTCCTAGATTTTCATCAGTTTTCTATATTTTCCAATTTTTTTTTTTTTTTTTTTTTGCGGTACGCGGGCCTCTCACTGTTGTGGCCTCTCCCGTTGCGGAGCACAGGCTCCGGACGCGCAGGCTCAGCGGCCATGGCTCACAGGCCCAGCCGCTCTGCGGCATGTGGGATCTTCCCGGACCGGGGCACGAACCCGCCTCCCCTGCACCGGCAGGAGGACTCTCAACCACTGTGCCACCAGGGAAGCGCATATATCTTCCAATTTTTTGGTTGAAATTGTTATGTATGTTCTCTTAAGATGTTTGCTAGCTCCTCAGCATCTATATTTATGTCTCCTATATTGTTTATAACATTGTTCATAGTAATCCATTCTTTATTCCCTATAATCCTACTGGCCCAAAATCTTTCTCCTTTATCAATCTTTACAAAGAACACATTTAAAATTTTTACTAATATGATGTACTTTTAAAATATTTTTTATTTCATCATTTAAAAAATCTTCGATAATTCCTAATCACATTTCTTTTGTGTTACTGTGCTGTTTCTTTAAGATTTCTTTTAACTGAGATATAATTGACATATCATTGAATAGTTTCAGGTGTACCACATAATGATTCAATATTTGTTTATATTGTGAAATGATCACCACAGTAGTCTACTTCATAGGTAACATTGGTCCTCATAGATAGTCATAAGTGTTTTTTTCTTTTGATGAGGACTTTAAAGATCTCTTCCCTTAGCAGCTTTCAACTATGCAATACGGTATTATTAACCATAGTCACCACGCTGTACATTACGTCCTCATGACTCGTTTATTTTGTAACTGGAAGTTTGTACTTTTTGACCCCCTTCACCCACTTTGCGTACCCCCACCCCCTACCTCTGGCAGCCCCCAATCTGTTCTCTGTATCTATGAGCTTGGTTTTGTTTGTCTTTTTGTTTTAGATTTCACATATAAATGAGATCATATGATATTTGTCTTTCTCTGTCTGACTTATTTCACTTAATATGCCCTCATGGTCCATCCATGTAGTCGTAAATGGCAAGATTTCATTTTTTATGACTGAATAGCATTCTACTGTGTGTAGGTATGTGTGTGTGTGTGTATATATATACCACATCACTTCTTCATTCATTCATTCATTCATTCATCAGTGGGCACTTAGGTTGTTTCCATATCTTGGCTGTTGTAAATAATGCTGCAATGAATACAGGGATGCATATATATTTTCAAATTAGTGTTTTTGTTTTCTTCACGTAAATACCTAGATGTGAAATCACTGGATCATATAGTAGTTCTATTTTTAATTTCTTGAGGAACCTCCATACTGCTTTCCATAGTGGCTGCGCCAATTTACATTCCCACCAATGGTGCACAAGGGTTCCCTTTTTCCACATCCTCGCCAACACTTGTTATTTCTTGTCTTTAAGACTCTTGAGTGAAAGTATGGGTCATTTATTTTCAGTCTACCTTTCCTCTTATAAGGAGTTTCATGGCTTTGCGTTTCCTTATGAACACCACTTCAGCTTATATGTTTTATCCTGAAAGTTTCTGACTCTTTTGTACATTTAATTTTGTGTACTTCTTTAAAATAGCATTATATCAAGAGGTATTCTAAGTTTCCAAATGGATAGATTATTTTTTATTCTTCTTTGTTTTTGGCCTCTGTGATAGAAAAAATGCCACAGATTCACCCAACCCTATTTCATCTCTCCTCTTTCCTGAGTGAATGGGAGCCTGTGCTCCCTGGGACCACATGACTAATTCTGGCCAAAGAAATGTGAGCAGAAGCGACATGTGACACATCCGGGCTGACGCAATGAAAAGCCCTATTTCCCTGCATAGTTCTTGGTCTTCTTGTCCTCTTGGGTGGTAAAGGTGGAGGCCTTTGTGAGATGGCAGAATCACAGGATGAAAGAATCTTTATCAGTGAGAAGGAGAAACGGCCTAGAATGAATTTTGTGTAAGAAATAAACTTTTGTTGTTTAGGGCCACTGAGATTTTGGGATTTCTACCTCACCATAGACCTGGCCTAACCTGATGAGTACAAACTATTATTATTGTTTCTGTCAACAGCCTCGTAATCGTTAGTATTTCCTCCTACTCGTTAACTTGCATGTGGTAGCGACACAGTCAAACAAAATATTCAGTATTGGGGAAACCCAACAGGAACTTCTCAGTACCATCAATTTACTGAAGTGGCTGTATTTGTGTCTTAGCCCTCTATGTGCAAATATGGTGTCCCCCATTCATTCATTCATTCACATTTCCCGAGCCCCCTATTAGTATAACATTTTGTGCTGAGGTCTCTCGATAGCTTCCATGAATAAGAATGTACAATGGAAGGAAATGACAAGTGTTCCTGAAAGTTTTAAATAAGAACAACTAGGGATGGCTCCAGGCAGATGCTCTTTCCAATATCTAGGGCCTTTGGTTCCCGAAATTGCTTCATCACTCATCTCCCTCCCTTCCCCTATGATCATGGCTCATTATTGAATTTTCCTTATTTTGATCATTTCCATAATTAGCTCGTGTTTTGTGGGTTTCATTTTTAGATAGCAGCCCGACTGCCGCTTCTGATTTGTGCAGTTTTCACACATGCTATTGTTTGCAGATACATTTTGGCCAGGACCTCATCTGATGAGCCATTTGTTAGTTCTGATTGAGTAGGTCACTTGTGGGCTCAATTAACCACTTGCCCTTCATCTGATGGTGCAAGTGGCCAATTGCACCTACAATTAGCTAATTAAGGGCTCGGTCATTTCCATAGGCAATTTTGCCTTTATCTAATTGTGGGGCTGCACCAGATTCCTTTCATCATTTGAGCATAGACCAGCCAGTGTAGGCAGAAGACGATGACTCTTGATGAAGGTAAAGTAGCAACAAAGGAAATTAAAATTTGTTTTGTTTTGTTTTTAATTTTGTCCTATGGTTTTTAAAAAATTTTTATCATGGTAAAATACACATAACATAAAATTTATCACCTGAACTATTTTGAAGTGTACAATTCAGTTGTAATAAGTATATTCGTAGTGTTGTGCAAACATCACCACCATCTAGCTCCATAAAACTTCGTCTTGTAAAACTGAAACTTTCCCCCATTAAACAATAGCTCACTAGTTTCCATTCCCCTTTCCGCCAGCCCCTGGCAACCACCATTCTACTTTCTGTCCCTATGATTCTGACCCTTCTAAGTATCTCATATAAGTGGAATCATACAGTATTTATCTTTTTGTGACTGGCTTAGGCAATTTTGAAATTTTATTCTTTAATGTGGTTGTCCAAGGTAGGCAAAAGGCACAGATTAGAAGCCTAGAATTTTTTCTGTTCAGACTAGAAAGATCTTTATGTGAATGTTTTTAAAATATTTTGCTTAGTGGGTATTTATTAGTCTGGATCAACGTGTTTAACAACACAAGCTTCGCCAACTCCTGGGTTGTGTGTGTGTGCACATTCACATGGTAAGGGTTTATGTACATGAACTCATTCCAAGAATTTGGAGTCCTGACCTGAAAGAGCTGAAGGTACAGCAGAACCTCGATCAGGCTCTCTACAGAGAAATTGTAGGGAAAAAGAGAGCTCTGAACTCAAGAAGAGAAGGGGGAATTTATCACTTCTATCTTTTTGATAAATGCTTTACAAATGACTTTTAGCGGGTTGCATTGTTCATACAAGAACCAGGAAGCAGAACTGGGAGGTACTTTTTTTTTCTTCTTCTTTTTTATTTAATGCCAGGACAAAAGAACTGCAAGCATCTCAGAACCCCTCCTCTCTCTGTAATACAAATTGAAAACAGTTGAGTTCTTCCCTTCTAGAAAATGACCAGGACATAGGCAACAATCACAGAAAGCACTTATTGCCCAGATTTCTCATCGTATATAATCTGTTGGAATCATAGCCACCCAGTCAATTTCTATGGCCCATCTGTCAGGACATTGAAATTGCTTTATTATACAGAACCCGCTCACAGATTCTGTGGATTCAGTGAGAAATATTTACCGAGTGTCATCTGAGCTCTCAGAGGTTCCATAAAACACTTAATTAACATACAAAATCCACTTCAGCTAAGCCTGTACCTACTTCCTGAATATCAGTTACTGATTTGATTACTCCTGAGGCTCAGGTTGGTAAGGGGAGAAATCGTGGAAGCTACTAGAGAGCAAGCGAGAGGCAAAGCAAGGTGGGCAGCCTCTGACAGCTGCTGTTTTCTCCCTGGGGTGTTAGAGCTGGTGACATGTTCCACCAAAGAATCACAGAAAAAAGGTCTGTGACACTTCTTTTGTTTGTTTCTTCATCTTTTTGCTTTGTTAGTAATAAGCAGGAACTCTGCCTTGCCTTGATGATCAGTTCTTTGTGTCATCATATCTGACTTGCCTTATCTCTACCACTTAAAAGCTGTGTTACCTTCAGCAAGTTACTTAACCTCTCTGGGCCCTCCTTTTAAATTTTTAAAAATTTTAAAAATTTTTATTTATTTATTTTTTTGGCTATGTTAGGTCTTTGTTGCTGCACGCAGGCTTTCTCTAGTTGCAGCGAGCGGGGGCTGCTCTTTGTTGCAGTGCGCAGGATTCTCATTGCAGTGGCTTCTCTTGTTGCAGAGCGTGGGCTCTAGATGCATGGGCTTCAGTAGTTGTGGCACTCGGGCTCAGTAGTTGTGGCTCGCGGGCTCTAGAGCTCAGGTTCAGTAGTTGTGGCACACGGGCTTAGTTGCTCCATGGCATGTGGAATCTTCCTGAATCAGGACTCAAACCCATGTCCCCTGCATTGGCAGGCAGATTCTTAACCACTGCTCCACCAGGGAAACCAGGCCCTTGTTGATAAAGATGATAAAATCTCCCTCATGGAGTCACTGTGATGATTAAATGAGATAATGTGTGATGAGATGGAGTTTCTTCCAGCATTGTCAGGCCACGGAGGGCTAGAGACTAGCCCCTTAAGATCAAGGATTATTGCTCAGCATGTAACAAAGTAATCTGCATAGAGTAGGTGCTGGAAACATAATTGTTGATTGATATTAATGGGGTTATATCAGCAATAGTAATTATGGTTCTATAGCTTTGGGCCTCTTCTGTGCACATGACCTCATCTCTGTGTAATTACTTTTCAAGGATTTCTGGCAATTTCCACGTGTATCTCCTCCCTGGTGTCATATTTGCTGCCCTGTCTCCAGCAGGGCATTTGCTCAGTGCCACTAGCAATAAGCCAAGAACTCCTAACACTGAATAGGTCCTGGAGCCTGTGAGATATTTTAGGACAAGGTAGAGAAGAAGGCCCCTGTCCCTGCTCTGTGTCACATTCCATTCCGGGGGTCCCCGTGCAGGGCTGCGTGAGACGTGATGTTTCACAGACTTTTATGAAGGCAATTCATTAGGTGTTTCCTTCAGTCTCTTTGTGCCATGGGACTCAGATATGATGAACCCTGTGCTTGGAAATGACTCCAGAAGCCGTCACACCAGTCTCAGAATGATGGTACCCATCGGGCAGCTCCTCCTTTCCTGAGTTTCTCTCGCTCAGACCCTGGTGCAAAAAGGCATGTAGCTGGCCGGCCTCATACTCGTCAGACACATCCGGACATGTCTGAATCCACATTTAGGCTCAGGCTGAGACCCTGTTAGCTCTCATCTATCTGTCTGTCTGTCTGTCTGTCTATCTATCTATCTGTCTATCTAAAGCTCCCACAGTGTTCGGTGCACAGTGGAAACGTTAAAATGTAGATCTTTCCTTGTCCTGGAAACCACATCATACACTGAGATCATGGATTGTTTTTCAGATTTTCAAATCATTTCTTTCTCTCAGATATAGGGGAATCCTCAAACTAAAGTATTTTGGATCGTGATGAAGGAGTCAGTTTTTCATGCTCCATTACTCTAATTCCTAGTTCTGTGAAGGCCTAGGACAAGCTCGGACTTAAGAGTGTATTGTTTAAAAACATTTCTTCCTGAAGACACGATCGGTCCTCAGTAGTTTCCCTGTTGTCATTTGATGTCTCAAAAAGGATGACCATAGTCACAGTTTCACGCAGTTTAGGCTAAGTTTGGCTGAAGTAATGCTTGACGCCTTGGCGGTTGACAACAGAAAAGGCTGTTTCTTGTAGGCTTGTCCGTCGTGGGTTGGCTTTGACTTCATGTCCTCCTCATGCCCAGATGCAGGATGATGGAGTAGGGCCCACCAAGTGTAGAGATCCGTCCTGTCATTGATCAAAAGCCATCCAGTTTTTTTTAAGCAGGAGAATAACACTGTGAAGCCTGAGCTTGAAGTGATCACTCTGATGGCAGGATGGAAAGAATATGAATGGAAGAGGAAGAAACTGGTTGCAGTGGAACCAATCACAAGGCATGTGCCAAGGGTGACGGACAGGATATGTAAGAAAAGTACCTACTGAAAGTTGTTTCCAGCGTGATAGAGCCACTGGGCCCAGAGAGGAGAGAACTTGCACCCGTACTTCCAGACAGTCTATTAAAAAGAGAGAAAAGGCCGGCCAGATCAGTGACCAGTTGCCGTAGTGACGGGCTGGCTCCTGGAATGCACAGTGAATGCAGGGCACAACACAGAAACCCAACAAAGCCTTCTGGCTTGTGGAAAATGACCCGCCACCCCAGAAATACCTTCGGGTTCTTGGAGAGAGCGCATTGTTGCCAGCCTGGGGCCTGTAGCAGGGCTTTAGAATCTTAGCAAATTAATGTTTGTCTCCTTGCACCTGTCAGTGGCCCAATAATGTCCTGCTAATCTCCCAGTCTCATTTGTCCCAGGGCTTGCTCTCCATCGGATGAACAACTGGCAGCTTAGGCAATTATGGTGGAGAGGCACCTCTTCGAAATATGTACAAGGGCCTTATTTTCAGGAAGCTGCCGGGGTCATCGCCTGAGGGGATATTTTTGGCCAGCCATCTCCCTGAGGTCACTGTTTGTAGATACATCCATTGAAATTGTAAGAGCAAGGCCATGACTTAGGAGGGGGGAGCTGAGGGGACTTCGGTATTTAAATGGGCTCTTTGTAATCTCTCTCTCTCTCTCTCTCTCTCTCTCTCTCTCTCTCTCTCTCTCTCTGGTTCACTGAGCAAACTAGGCTTGTCACACTGCCTTGAACATTCTCCTCACAGCCCCGTGGAGAAGAATGAGCGAGCTATGAGAGATTTATCTCCAGGCTGGACTCTCCTCCAGCTGTGAGTGACACAGTCAAAGAAAGGCTGTCAGTGCAGCCCCTGAGGTGGGGCAAGGGAGATGTACCCTCTATCAGGCAGTGCTAGAGGGGAGAGATCCCTCTTGGTTGCCAAAACCTCTCCCCACAAAGAAAAAGAAGGTGGCCTGGAATAGAAGGGGACCTTGAGAGGGGCAGAGCAGAGAGAAAGCATCATCTAAATAATTTACTGTGGGTCTTCCCATTCCGGGAGGCAGGCTGCAGCCACATCTGTGAGCTTTCAGCTCAGCTCAACATGTCTCTGGTGAGAAGACTTCTCAGATTTCAGGAGCCCTGCAAGGCTTTGGAATGCTTGCCCGTGAGGAATTTGAACATCAAAAGGTTCAAAGGTGGTTGGAAAATCCAATCCTCAAATTGTCGGAAGCAAAACATGTCTTCTCTGTCCTATTTTTATGACTTTAATAGTGACGACCTGTGGTTCTAAGAATCCGGGGGAGTCTCAGCATTTACCTAGCAAGTCTTTTCTTCTAAGGATGTCAGTCCTCTGCAGCATTATATTAATTTTTACGAGCTGGGGAAGAAGGGCAAGTGGTTATTTTATTTGGAGACACAGAGCAGTTTTAAGTGATATTCATAATGGAACATTGTAGATCTGGGGAGTCAAGGTTCAAATATGGGTCTCTTTGCATTTGACATATTTTTATTTTGGGTCCAGATGAAGTATATTTTTAATAGGCAGGACAACACTTCCTGCCTTCAATCAGAGATAATACCAGAGACAGCAAGTTACATTTCAACTTCAGATAAATATGCCCTCAGTAAAATTTCACCCATTCTGGCTTTAAATCATGTTATGTCCAAGGTCAATTAATTTTCCTTGCAACTTAAAGCCAATCAGGAGGATAAGCTAACATCAAGGATTTTTTTCAAAATGAAAATTTATCCGTAATCAGTGTTTTTTTCTATGCTGTTTCTCAAAAAATAGTACATGCATTATTCAAAAATTAGAAAGGAAAGAAAGAATGGATTAGCAGTGGGACATGACAACGCACGAAGACATTTAAAATAAGTTATTCCTAAACGGATGTGTATCGACCGGAGATGCTTTCCACAGCATCTGTGACCTTGAAATTGAATCTGAGATTCTGCTTCTGAGAAAAATGTCTGAATGAGCAGGTCTTAAACGAATGTATTTCACTCAATAGTTATTTTCTGAGGACACTTTGGGAAGGCATATAAGAAAAATAAGATACAGATCCTGGCCTCAAGAAGATTATAGCCCAGGGGGGCTTTGAGCCTAAAGTGGATGACTGTGTATAGTTTTCTAAGCTCTGTCAGAGACTCAGTTTGATTATTTATAAAATTAAAACGAAAACGTCTTTCTTGTCTTCCCCACTGACTACTTTGAGAACTGGGAGAGAGAGGAAGGGGGGGGCGTTGGTTAGGAAGAATTTTGAATAATGGTAAATCATCAGAAGTCTCTCTACAGTCACTCATAGTTGTATCCTACTTTTAAACCCTGACGAGTCTTCCTGTGAAGTAGCCAGTGTAGCACCCTTATGAGAAATGCCTTTATATTATTCTTTTTCTGTGGTTGCTTAGAAACGATAATAATCTTATTTTCCTTGCCCTCACTCTTTTCTCTTCTCCTCTGTCTGTCGAGGGTCTGATTCAGAACTGCTGTATCTCATGATGTGTCTGTGGTCCGCTCATGTGGCACATTGGGTGTGACACATTCCCTGTGCAGACTTTGAGCTAGATATTATCATATTCATCATCTCATTTAGTTCTCACAGATACCCTATGAGGTTCACTGCTATTCTTTCATGTACAAGGAAACTGAGTCTCAGAGAAGTTAAGGCATGGTCCCGAGATTACAAGGCTAGTAAAAAGCAGAACTGGGTCTCAAATGGTCCACTCTGGCTTTGATTTTCTTGGGGGTAAGTAGACATAAAAGCATGTTCCAGTCCTGGATTCTCCCTGTGACTCTCTGAGCTTCTCACCTGTTTTTATCCCTTGACTATTTTAGCAATCCATGTCTGATGCCCAGACTCTGACCAAGTTCTGTTCACAAATCTGGGATACCTTGGGATGGTGCAAAGTCAGGTGACCTGAGTTTGAGTCACAACTCCATTGCTTACTAAGCTGGGCTCTAATTTCCTTATTTGCAAAATGGTGATAATAACACAGATCTCTTGTGAGAATTCAATAAGACTGTGTATGTTAGAATGCAGTCAGGGCACCTGGCCTATGGTAGTAGGCGCCCAGAAATCTGAATTTGAATTCTGATTCTAGTGTCTTTTGGGACCTGCCCAGAACCACTGTGTCCTGTGAACTGAAGGTACTCTAGGGGTGTTTTATGATATATTTGGCAGCACATAATCCCAGTTTAATCCCAGTTTCCCCAGGACTTCTTATGTAGACAAGCTCCCAGAAGATAACATAGATTCAAACCAAAGACTTCACTGGAAAATACCTTAGAGTCCATCTAGTTCAGTGGGTTCGGTGGGTTTCTAAATTGTTTTTATTAGCAGATGCCAATTTTTAAAACACATTTGAGGAAGAACCATGTTATGCAAAGCTGACATAAAAAAGCTTTTCTGCATGAAGAGATACTGGGGGGCCCAAAGCAGGACAGCTCAGACTTGCATCGCAAACCTTCCCCTCCAAAACCCTGAGGTTTTTCAGAGCAGGGTTTGAAAACCACTGATACTTCTAACAGTCTTATTTTGTAAATGAAGAAACGGAGGTCCAGGAAGAGTTACTTACTAGAAAGAATCCATCCGTTTTAACATATGAAAGCATCATCTGCAACAACTTGCCTTGGTCCTTCTTATATTCAACTGTACAGCAAGAAAAAAATGGGTGTGTTCTATTTCTCTTTTAAGAGGGATTTAAAAATTTTTTGCTCTCTTCCTCTATCTTTCTTGGAGATTATATAACAGTGACTTTGTTCACCTTGGCTACAGAGGAGGAAAGAGTGGAATATCTGGAAAAACTTCCGTAATTCTTTTTCAAGACAAAAAGTTACTCAGTATGCATCACGAACCTGAAACTTTTTCATGCCCTTTGACTTAGTAACTTCTCCTCTGGAAGTGTATGTAAACTAATTTTAAATACAAAAAATGCGTGCACAAATCACCAATCACCATATTAATTGTATTACAATAAACACTGTAAACAACCTATTCAGTAAAAAAATAGGTAGAATGGCTGAGCTCAGTGGACTATCATATAGCAATTAAAATGGATTTTATACATGAAATACTGACAAAATATGTCCAAGATCTACATACTGAGACCTACAAAACATTTCTGAGATAAGACAAATAAAGGAGTGTTACATTATAGTATATATACACTTCTCAGTATCAGAAGATTAAATATTATTATTATATAAATTCCTCCAAGTTGATCAGTAGATTCAATGAAATCCCAATCAAAATCCTAGGAGACTTTTTTAAAAAGTAGATTAGTAAGATGATTTTAAATTTACATGGACATGCATAAAACAGAATAGCCAAAGCAATTCTGAACCTTGATCCCTACATTATATCACATACAAAATTAACGTGCAAGTGGATCTAAGATCTGTACCTTAAAATGAAAACTATGTAACTTCCAGAAGAAAACATAGGAGAAACATCTGTACGGTTTTGAAGCAAAGATGACATAGGATGCAAAATGTACTAACTATAAAAGACAAAAATGATAAATAGGACTTTATCAAGATGGAAAAGTTCTGCTCTTTGAAACTCATTATTAAGATTATGAAAAGGCAAGACACAGATTCAACGAAAACATTCACAATGCATAAATGTGACAAAGAACTTATGATATATGAAAAGCTCTTACAAATCATAGGAAGATAAACAACCCAATTTTTTTTTTTTTGTTTGTTTGTGGTACGCGGGCCTCTCACTGTTGTGGCCTCTCCCGTTGCGGAGCACAGGCTCTGGACGCGCAGGCTCAGCAGCCATGGCTCACGGGCCCAGCCGCTCCGCGGCATGTGGGATCTTCCCGGACCGGGGCATGAACCCGTGTCCCCTGCATCGGCAGGCGGACTCTCAACAACTGCGCCACCAGGGAAGCCCCCAATTTTTTATTTAAAAAAAAGTAAAATATTTGATCACACACAAGATATATAAATGTCCACAAAGCATGCAAAAATATGCTTAACATCACGAGTCATCAAGGAATGTAAATAAAACCACAATAGCATATCACTACACATCCCCCAGAAAGACTAAAATTAAAGGACTGACAATACCAAATGTTGGCTAGAGTATGAAGCAGTTAAACTGTCATATGTTGCTGAAGGGAATGCAAAATAGTACTGTCACTTTATAAAACAATTTGAGAGTTTCGAAAAAGTTAAATATTCACTTATCTTACCACCCAGCAATTCCACTCCTAGTTATTTACCCAAGAAAAATGAAAACGTATGTCCACAAAATAATGTGTACAAGAAGGTTCATAACAGCTTTATTAATGATAGCTACAGACTGGATACAACCCAAATTATCAATAGGTGAATGAATAAAGAAATGGTTGAATAATTATACAATGGAATACTACCTACCAATAAAAAGTAGCAAACCTGTGATACACACAATGATAAGGATAAATCTTAAAACCCATATGCTGAGTGAAAGAGGCCAAACACCAAAGTCAGCCATGTGCATACTGTATGATTCCATTCATGTGAAACTCTAGAAAAGGCAAAAATATATACTTATAAAGAAAGCATAGTAGTGGCTATTTGAGGCTGGGAACAGAAAAGATTGCCTATAAAGAAACAAAGGATAATTTTGAGGGTCAATGAAATGTTGACTATCTTGACTTGAATGATGGTTGTGTGAGTGTATAAATAGTGATGAGTCATTGAGTATAAGTTATACTTAGTATAAAGACTTAGTAAAATATTTTCTTATGATTTTAATGTGAAAGATTTTAATCACTTTAGGCAATAGAATCAAGATACAAAAGTTGTGGGCACAGTCTGATTACAGTTTTTAAAATATGCATAGAATAATGAAAATACAACAAAAATCTATTGAGTGTGGTGATTATATGACTTTTTTTATACCCAAATATTTTTCACTGAGCTTTCATTTGAAATTTTCACCATTTCACTGATGTCACACAAGGAAAAAAAGTATCTGCTGAATACACATCAAAGACATGAATCTGCAAATATTCAGAACCATTTTTGGTGAAAATAATACCACAATAGTAGCTGCAAAATGAAAGGAAAGAGGAAATAGATTTTTATTCAGCAAAATTGGATTCTGAAAGGCAGTTTTTCAAAAAGTATTACTGAGGAAAAGGTGTTGGAGTCCTGTATATAAACCAGACGCTAATGAATTGTCATTATAAATGTGTGCTCTCGACTCAGTTTGAGAGCTTATGTATTCCAGTCTTGTCTTTGGAAACCCAAATAGCCTAGGGACATCCAAAAGTTAAGAAAAAGAGCTACCAGTTATAAAATAAGTCACAGGGATGTCATGTACAGCACAGGAAATATAGTCAATAATACTGTAATAACTTTGTATGGTGCATAATCTATGAAAATATCAAATCACTATGTTGTACACCCCAAACTATTATAATAGTGTAAGTCAATATACTTAAATTTTTAAAAAATGAAAAAGAAAAAACAATATCCCTCTGTATTGCACAGGCAGGATTAAATGAGGAAATTTGTTTTCCCATGAACTTTATATTTCATATTATATCTCATCTCAGGGCAATTTATTCAAATCCTCCCAATCCAAGGACTGTTACTTAATGTCTCCTAGGAACAAGCACTTCAAAGTTTTACAGAAGAGCAATATGAAAACGTTATTATAAAGGGATATGTGTGTGTGTGTATATATATATATATTTCCAGTAAAGAATGTAATTTTAAGTAGCCCATTTTAAGTTTTAAAGTTTTTGGTATGTAAAAATCTCAGCTGCATAGCAAAGTGTAATCTTTGGGCTATGTAACTTCCTTCAATTGACTCTATTTATATAACTGCCTAGGGTTAACATCAAGCATATTTTTTGAAAACGTCTTCTAATTCCAGGTTTGCAATTCAACTGAAAAAAAAAAATCAAAGACAACTAAGACCATTTCATGACTTAGAAAGTTTTCTTTTCTTGAACTAAAAACTACTGCTGAAGATCTCTCCTCCCCTATCTTATCAGCTCAGCTAACTAGTGTGATTTGAATCACCCAAACCTCAGTTTTTAAAAAAACTGGGGGGGAGAGAGAGAGAGAAGAAAAACCTTTGGTAAAGGGGGTTCCTTTGATCCTTTTCTGCTACTTATGAAAACTCACACTATATGTTTAACACATTCCCAACAAAGCAGGATAATGAAGCTCATGGGACATCAAGACTTAATTCCATGTCTGTTTCTTTCTTTAAAAAAAAAAACACGTGTGCTATGGGCCGAGGGAAGGATAGAGTAAACCAGCTAGGAGTGAGCAGTAAGAAGCAGCTGTGATTGCCGAGTTGAGAGATATCATTAAAAAGCAAACTGGGGAGCACCCGTTTAGGATCTGAGGAGATTATTGATTCAGATCCGTTAAGGCATTCTTCAAAGGACTTCCTAAAAAGTTGTATTGTCTGAGGAGTTTGGGGCGAGTGTGTGTGTGTGTGTGTATGTGTGTGTGTTGCACAAGGTTGGGAGGACTGTGTCTATGTGAGGTACAGGGTGATGAGTTGTGTGCATGGATTGTGGTTGCTCTGAGAGTCGGCCTGAGTAAATATAGGTAATGGCATCACAGGTTTTCTGGCTACTGACTGAGGTTTCTGGCTCCCTGGTAATTCAGCCTCATGGCTATAACCAAGGTCCTCCATGAGTTGGCCTTTCCTCTCCTTCTTTACCAACTCCTTCCACTCCCGGGCCTGCAGTGATGAGCATTTGCTGTCAAATCAGACTGCCTGGGCTCAAATACATGCTCACTTACCCGCCAAGTGACACTGGGTACCTTAGTTAACCTCATCAAGCCTCAGTTTCCTCATCAATAAAACAGGAATAATAATATCTACATCAGAGTGTTGTGGATTAAATTAGATCAGTGCTCAGTATAGGTCAGCTGCGTTAACTCTCAGACATTTTAATTCAGTAAATATTTTTTGAAAGCTTTCTGCACACTAGGTATATACTGTTCTCCTTCCAAACTGAACAGGAGGCATATGTATTAGTTTAGTAGGGCTGCTGTAACAAAATACCATAGACTGGGTAGTTTAAACAACAGAAATTTACTTTCTCACAGTTCTAGAGGCTGGAAATCCAAGATCAAGGTGCCAGCTGGTTGGCTGGTTGCTTTCTCCTGAGGCCTCTCTCCTTGACTTTCAGACGGCCGCCTTGTCACCATGCCTTCACATGGCCTTTTCCCTGTGCCAAGTTTCCCTGGCATCTCTTTCTCTTCTATAAGGACACAAGTCACATATAACTAGGCCCCTACCTATGGTCTAATTTTAACTTAATTACTTCTTTAAAGATCTTATTTCCAGATACAGTTACATTCTGAGGTACTGGGAGGTTAGGACTTTCACACAGGAATTTGAGGAGACAAAATTCAGCTTAGGTACTAAGTCAAACTCTGCTTTTTCAAACAAAGAGTAGTAGAACCTGGGATGCCTTCTTCTTCTAGTTTTCCACTTGGTGATCTCTCTCATATTCAGCCCAGTTTAAATATCTTTTCCTCTGCAGAACTGTTGAATGCATCTACACAGCTAGTCACAATTCCTTAGATATAATCTGTTATAACAAGTAGTATACTATATCCACCCCCTCTAATACATACACATATATACAAACACACACAATATGTGTGTATATATATATATATGTGTGTGTGTGTCCATATATACATGTATATTTGGATACATGTATACATATATACATGAGAAAGCAAGAGAGCGAGAAATGGGTTTTTAATGGTCCATGTCCCATGTCACAGTGGAAGCTCCATGGGGAAAAGAGCTATTTTGATCACCACTGCATCCCCAGAGCCTAGAATGGTGCCTTGACGTGATAAGTGCTGACTATCTTATTCTTATCAGATCAAAGGTCTGAAAATTCCCTCCTAATACCAGCTCCTAAGAGCAGGGAGTATGTCTGCTTTCTCTTCCTACTCTCCATAACTTTCTCAGTAAATTTGTTGAACAAAATAATGAAGGATTTCACAGGCTGACATTCAGTTTTTTGAAATTATTTGTGTGGACTCTAATCGGAGAAGTAAACATGCTTGTTTTGATCCAGAGGAGGGACATACATATATCCTTTTGATTATAAAGACATAATTAAAGGGAAGAAAGGCTTCTAAGTAAAAACAGTGAACAGGGTTTGGGACCAATTGCTAACAGTGTATTCTCTCTTTGAGATTTTCTTTCTGCACACAACTTGGTTTGATGGTTTTGACTGACTTGACCATGCCTTGAGGCAAAGAAATATGATAACTATGTACCTAGGGGTGGATTAAGACAAAAGAAAGGGCCATCACAGGGCTCTATCCAATTCTGGCTCTCCAAACTCCCTCTGGGTAAATCCTATAGCTTACACCTGTCCGAGGCAGCAGAAACCTAGACTGTCACATCTGTCAATGGCTGCCCTAATAATTAAAGCCATCTGTGCCCAGCGTCCCAACACTTCTCTGATTCAATACACAGCTCCACAATTTTGCCAATGAGAAATAACTCCATAATCATTACACTTAAATAATTTTTTTCAATGAAAGAAAGAGAAACTAAAAATGTAAATTCTCTTTGATCCCACTTGACCCCATCAACAAAAGGTCCCATTAAATACAGTAGCTGAGATGTTAGGGAAGTCTTCAAGATGGAGATGGTAAATCTTCAAATCAAGTGAGAGGTCAGTGCCTGTATTGGCCTGAATTGTTGTGTTCAGCACAGGGAATCCAACCTACCTGCTCTCTTTGTGCATCTAGTGATGAATGTGTTGACTGACTGGAATGCAGCCAAATGCTATTTCATGTTGAGTCTTCTCCTCGGGGTATTATGAGGCCTCGAAGGGCAGCGCGAGACAGAACAATGCACGGTTAAGAGCTCAGGCTCCCAAGTCAAACACAACCAAGTGGGAGTCCAAGTCTTGTCACTCGCTTGACCTTGGGCAAATTACTTGGCCTCGCTACATCTGTTTCTTCATCTGAAAGGAAGAAATGATAACAATAGTATCGACTTTGTTAGTTATGGGAAAGATTGCCTGAGAAAATGTATGTTAAGCACGTAGCAGACTACTTGGTACGTGGTCGGCCTACAATAAATGTTAGTTACTGCAGTTTTTGTTATTGTGGTTGTTCTGACTCCTGGGTCACACAGTCCCCTGGCTTTCTGTAGACTTACAAAGGACAACTTGAAATGGGCTTGCAATCCTATTTCATATTTGATAGGAATGCTATATTCTTCAGTTGGACTTGCTGACTGATAAAGTCTCTGGGATGAGGTGCTTGATACAAGTAGTTCAGAACTACCTCTGCCTTTGATTAATCAATTACGAAACCAACTTTGTAAGATACTTTGTATCTGCCAGATGCTGTGGTAGGCATTTTCTCTCTAGCTATTGTTTACGCTTCAAGAGAACCCTATGAGGTCTCCCCTCTTCCATAGGTTAGCCCACTGGCTTTCCAGTGGTCACATAAACGTAATACCGTCAAAGCTGCGACTGAATTGTGGTCATATGTTCTTTGTCTGACCAGAATCCCTTTGGTTAACCTTTCTTGACCTATCTTGTAATAATCCAGTTCAATCCCTTTGGTGTGAGTGGGGTTGAATCCATTTTTCTGGGCCTAAAGAGATGGTAATAAAGACCCAGGGTTGACCAATCCCACTAGCTGCAGAGATTATTATGGTATGAAAGATTTATTCCTTGGGGACCCACACTGAGGGAAAGAGAATCTCTTTTCTTCTTGAGGTTGCAAGAAAGTATATCCATGGAAACTTGGAGAACTTGAAAGTTATATATATGACCACTTGCCTAGAGTATACTGAAAAATAAAGACAACACAGGGAAGAGGAGAGAGAGGGAGAGAGCAAGAGAGGAGGATGAGCAAGAGGTGGGGGAAGGGAGAGAGAGAGAGATCGAGATCTAATAACATCTTTTGAACCCCTGGATGCAAATATGCCTGCAGCTAGTTCTGTAAGGCAGTAAATTCTCATCGTCTTAGGCTTGTTTGAGTTGGGATCCTGTTAATACGGTTCTAGCTAACAATTGATTCTGTGGAACTCCATGCTGCTGTATCGCACTGAGTAAGAATATTACGTCTGAACAAAGGATTTTTCCTTTCTGTGCAAATGGCTTTTCTACACACCAGCCTTATTTGGGACCAGTAATATTGTTCTCTTAAATAGGTTGTTTTAACTCCTATATTTAAATGCATATATGTCCATAAAATGTCCGTATATTTTTAAAGCTTTTTTAATTTATCACTTTCTTAGATTTCAAATTTATTTAGCAGTGAAGCAGCTTTATCATGTGTTAAAAAAAAAATGGTAGCTTTATAGTTTGTTTTAAAAAAAAAAAGTAGCATATAACATTGGCATTGAGATAGCTCTCATATGGTGGGAAAAGTATTAACTTTGGTATCCAAAGACATATATTGAGCTATCAGCTCTGTGACTCTGTAGTTGTGTGAACTTGGACAAATTGCCTAGTTTCTTGGAAACTCCATTTCCTTATCTATCAACAGAGATAATAATATCTATTTCATAGGGTTAATTTAAGAATTAAATGAGATAATGCTTGCGAAACTGGGCAAGAACATTTTTTCTGAACATGTTTAGCTTGGTATCTTGTGCCATAACCTGAGGTTTTATGAGTATCACTGAATAACGATGATCATTTTTCTCTTTGGAAAACTTTTTTTTTTTAATTATAGGGATGTATAAAGGAGAAAAAATAATCAACCATACTCCTTCCTCATTCCCCCCAAAATAAATCACTGTCAACATTTTCAGAATATTTGCACCATATCTTTCTTCAATATTTGTATTTTGTATACAAACATTGTATACAATATTTGTATCTTTCTTCATATTTATTTTTAAATTTACACAAGCAATAAATATACCAATTATAACTTAAATTACAGATTAAACCGTAGTCTCTTGATAACTCACATCTCCATACTGATGTCCTTCCATCAATACTAAGAGCATAGTGTATGATGAATTTGTCTGATGAAATAATTTCTCTTTGTATTTCTCATACATATCTATATATTGGGAGAAATATGAAATATTGGGTTCTGGGTTGTGTTTGTGAGTGTTCCTTGTTGATATGTGTAATCTACTTTATTCTTTGAACATTTTATAGGAATTCTTTGTGTTTATGGAATTGTATTCATCCTTTCCTCTGTGGTTAAATATTTAAACATTTTTTTCATATTATATACAATACTGCATCAGATATTTTATGTATGTATGTATGTCTTTATCCAGGACAGATATGTAGAAAGAAATTGCTGGGGCCTAGGGTGAGTAATTTAATATATACATCATTTTGCCCTTCAGATTGATTGTACTAATTTCAAGGTCCTGAGCAGCTGTGTTTAATTTAACTCTCCATTCCCCCACATCCATCCCTTGCTTGTCTATACCTGATACTATCAAACTTTTAAATCTTTGTCAAACTGGTAGCAGAATAGTAGTTCATTGTTACTTTAATTTACATTTTCTGATTAATAATGAGCCAGAGCCATTTTTCATAGGGCAGTTCTGATTTCGTCTTCTGTGATTGCCTGTTCACATCCTTTAAGTCATATTTTCATTGACTTCTGACTTTTTTAATAGATATCTAAGAATTATTTGAAAGCTTCAGGTACTTATCTCTGGTCTGTTCTGTATCTCAGTATTTTACAACTGTGACTATTTTCTCTCAGATTATCTCTTCTCTTTTTCCTTAGTTAGTGTTCAGATTTCTATATTTCCCCCCCTTTCTATTTTTGCTACATAACTAATTTTAAGAAAGTCTTCCCGACTCTAGGGTCTTATTATTGTCCTTTATTAACTTGGCACAAAATTAGTTTTATTTTCCCAGATCTGGGTCTTTAGCTCAACTTGAATTTATTTCTGCCTATGAATAAGACAATTTTGGGGAATTCTCAATCTGTACCATTGATCTATATGCCTATTCTTGAAAAAATACCACACTGTTTTAAGTACTGTGGCTCTGTTGTATGCCTCGATTTCTAGAATGACAGAATGATAAAAATGCCTCATATCATATTTGTAATTTTTTTATGAGGCATAAAGAAAAGAGACTTCTAATTAATGAGCTCAGCTCTGTGCTAAGCAGGGGGGCTTTTCATATTTGATCTCATTTTATCCTCATGTCAGCCATGTGAAGGAAGTGGTACTGGCTGACTCTTACTGATGGGAAAACAAGCTCAGTGGAGATACCTCACTCTCGGGGTCACATAGCTTGTAAGCAGTGGAGCGAATATTTGAGTTCATGTCTGTTTGACTCTAAAGTTCAGTTCTTTCCCTGACATCTCCCACATTCCCAGGTCCAGACCATCCTTGAAGAAAACAGTAATATCTGCTGATTCCTTTCATTTTTTAAAGTTGTATTATTCTGCAGATAAGATCCTTAATATTGCAGGAAGCTGAAAGCTGAGGCTGTACTTTAATCAGCTATGTTTAAGTTATGTGGAGGACAAGAAAGATAAGGAGAAGCAGAGCCCTTGGTGAAGTTGATCAGCTATTTCTTATTTTAAGGAATAATGCAACCCCGATCCCACTCCCACCTCTTAGCCTCAAGTTTCCTTATTCCTGCTAATTAGTTCCAAATGTTCTTCAGTTTTCTTCTATCTTCTCCTCCTCTAGACAGAAACCTAATGCCAGCAATGGGCACCAAGCCTTCCCTTTGGCCTTTGCTCTTTATGGCGAGGTCACTGCCTTCAGCAATTTGTAAATCATGGACAATTTCAGCTGTCACACACTCTTGGATTTGACTGTGACCCCTCTCCAGAATCTGAAGTCTCTTGCACCAATCTGCCATTTTCCCACGTGGGCCCCCTTCCTGGTGTTGCAGTGGAGAGGAATTCAAAAAAGACTCTGGACTGGTGCTACAGAGGCTCCTGGCTACAGATTGCCCACTTGGGCTTTGAAATAGTTCATTTTTACCTGAGAAGCAGGTAGTTAAATGTATCTGGTTGTTCACTTTGCCATGGAATAGGAGAAGTCTAGACTTCCCCCCGTCTCTTTGAAAGAAGAATGAAGACCTGTCTCTGTTGATTTATGATCTTGGAAAGAGGAGAAGGGCACAAGATAAAAAGAGAGATGAGGAATGCTATGATAAAGTGGGTAACACCTGAGGAATCTCTCCCACCCTGGGGACAAGAGAGATCTTACAGACTACTGAAGACAGGCAGGGTTTTTTTTTTTTTTTGTGTGTGTGTGTGTGTGTGTGTGTGTGTGTGTGTGTGTGTGTTTTCCCCAACTCTTATAATGTGAAGCTACATCTACTCTTACTTTTCCACGCTGAGGACTTCGATGTCCCACCAGATTTGCCTGAGCTGGTACCTAGGTCTTAAGGAGGGATTTCTGAACATGGAGAAGCTTTTTCTTCAAACTGAATGGCTCGTTTCCATGTTCCTGTAGCATAAGTGAGGAAGGCTGATGAGTAAGAACATGTTCTTGTGTTGTTAGGTAACGAGTGAATAATTGAAATTATTACATATGAAGAACCAAACACTTCACAGGAAAAGAAGTTTATCATTCAGACTTGACCTAACTTTGGCCTGGCCAGTTCTTTTTGCTATTTGACTTATATCTTGAGTCGTCCTTTTGCAACTGAATTCTATGGAACATGCATGGAGGGAGAGCACGGGGCCACAGAGCTGATAACGGGAAGGAGGGAGGTGGGGAAGTGAGAAGAGCAGAATTACAAGAGAGACGACATGCCCTTACTTGTCTACCTGATTTTCGAGAACAACCAACCATTAAATGCAGTGGTCACACTGTCATATTGCTGAATTCAAGAGACTGTAATCACATCACTGAGCAGACTATTTTCTTCCTCTCAGAACACTTTTGAGTCTAACCTTAAGAAAGGTGAGGGACACGCCATATAGCAGTGTCTCTGAAACACTGATTGTGTAGCTGAGAGTTGCAAGAATGAGAGTTGGCTCAACTGCATTCTAATTGCAGCTCTGCCCCTTCCTATGTGATCTTGGGTGGGTCTTTCCTATTTTGGACAGTGCGTTTCTGATAATTAAAATGACGGGTTAAAATAGGTAAATTCTAACGTCCTTTTAAGATGAAAAGGAACATAGGGATCTTAACAAATACCTTGTAGCTGCAAAGTGTCGTATTTCCTTGTGCCAGGGAGTCATAGATGAGCGATTGTTGCTAAGCATGAGGTAATGCAAACACAAAAGCCATCCAGGGCTCATATTAGATTAGTCCTCCTAGTCATTGATCCTTGTTCAAATTCAAGAAGAGAGTGTGGGACCAGCATCAAATTCACTGTGGTCAGAGCCTCTGTTTATGGTCTCCATTAGCCAGTTGAAGAAAATCCCTTCCTTACCCCTGCCTTAATTGGTTTCTGGGCACTATAGTCCCCCAGTGCCATTGTTATCTTGTTCAGTATGAGCTCAGGTGCAGTTTTCTGTGTATGCTTGGAGCTAACTAGACAGCTCTAGTTACCAGGAGCAACTTTTGTAGGAAACATTCCCCAAATATGTTCAAAGAAAAGGACTGGAATTCTGAGAAACTTATCTTCCTTGAGGTGTGCTTGGGAATTACATCTTTTAAAAAAAAAAAAAAAAAAAAAAAAACTTTGTGGAAGTGAAAATTAATTATCTATAATCCCAGGGGTTTTCTTCCCAGTAGTAATCAAATAAGCTCACATCAAACTAACTCTTCTGCAGATAACAACTGTAAACTTCAAAATAGAATATAAAAAATAAAAATATAAAGGCTGAAGAGTGAGCAGGCACAGGCACATTTTGAAGGAAAGTCTGTATTTGGAAAAGGGAATAGCACTTGGTGATTTTTCTCCCATGTGTGTTTGTGTGTGTGTGTCTATTTGTATGTGTGATTTTTTAGAATACATTTTTATTTTTTGCATTTTATTTTATTTTTTTAAACAGCACGTTCTTATTAGTTATCCATTTTATACATATTAGTGTATATATGTGAATCCCAATCTCCCAATTCATCACACCACCACCTGTGTGTGTGATTTTTAGCCAGAAGGCAGGCCCTAGTCTGTACCATTCAGGTTTGCTAAAACACAGATACAAAATCTGGAATTGATCTTTCCTAGAGAAGCAGTAAACAGAGTTCAGGGCAACCATGGGTGCTAGAAAGTGAGGGATAGGGTGGATATTGGAAAGGAGAGAACCAGAGAGGGAAGCCCTATATTATGTGCATAACTCTATCCAGATATCTGGTTGACCCTCGAACCATGTATACACAAAACAGATTAGAAGCAGAATAGTTAAAGCTTAATAACTGAATTGAGATTTGAGTTACTATCCAAGAGACAGAGTTTGCATTTTGAGGCCAAGTTAATTGCCTACTTAAGGAAGTCAATAGTCTTTAAAGGAATATAAAAGAATCCAAAGTCTTTACAGTATAACATCAGATTATCCATGATATAATGCAAAATTCCTTAGCATGAGAAGAAACAGTAGAGAAAATAGAGATGACAGCAAAAATATAAAAAGTTCATCTCCACTGGCATTAAAAATAAGACTAAATGAATAATTAATTAATTTTAACTCATCAAATTAGCAAACGTTTTAAAAATATTCTATGTTAGCAAGGGATAGAATATTTGGACCCTCATCTGAGGCTGTTTGAAGTATTAATACATTTCTTAAAAATCAATCAGGCTTGATATATATGCCTAAAACAGTTTATATACCCTTTGACCCAATAATGTCACTTGTAAAAATGTATTCCAAAGAATTACCAGCTGTGCAAAGAATTTTATACAAGGATATTCCTAAAATATTTATAATAGAATGAAAAAAATAATCTAAATGTCTAAGAATAAAGGGATGGTTATAACAAATATAATGGAATAATTTACAAGCAATTAATCATGAGGTTTTTTTTGTTTTCTTTTTTTTTTTTACATCTTTATTGGAGTATAATTGCTTTACAATGGTGTGTTAGTTTCTGCTTTATAACAAAGTGAATCAGTTATACATATACATATGTTCCCATATCTTTTCCCCCTTGTGTCTCCCTCCCTCCCACCCTCCCTATCCCACTCATCTAGGTGGTCGCAAAGCACCAAGCTGATCTCCCTGTGCTATGCAGCTGCTTCCAACTAACTATTCTACGTTTGGTAGTGTATATATGTCCATGCCACTCTCTCACTTTGTCACAGCTTACCCTTCCCCCTCCCCATATCCTCAAGTCTATTCTCTAGTAGGTCTGTGTCTTTATTCCTGTCTTATCCCTAGGTTCTTCATGACATTTTTTTCTTAAATTCCATATATATGTGTTAGCATATGGTATTTGTCTTTCTCTTTCTGACTTACTTCACTCTATATGACAGACTCTAGGTCCATCCACCTCACTACAAATAACTCAATTTCATTTCTTTTTATGGCTAAGTAATATTCCATTGTATAAATGTGCCACATCTTCTTTATCCATTCATCCGATGATGGACATTTATGTTGTTTCCGTCTCTTGGCTATTGTAAATACAGCTGCAATGAACATTTTGTTGCATGATTCTTTTTGAATTATGGTTTTCTCAGGGTATATGCCCAGTAGTGGGATTGCTGGGTCATATGGTTGTTCTATTTGTAGTTTTTAAAGGAACCTCCATACTGTTCTCCATAGTGGCTGTACCAATTCACATTCCCACCAGCAGTGCAAGAGTGTTCCCTTTTCTCCACACCCTCTCCAGCATTTATTGTTTCTAGATTTTTTTGATGATGGCCATTCTGACTGGTGTGAGATGATATCTCATTGTAGTTTTGATTAGCATTTCTCTAATGATTAATGATGTTGAGCATTCTTTCATGTGTTTGTTGGCAATCTGTATATCTTCTTTGCAGAAATGTCTATTTAGGTCTTCTGCCCATTTTTGGATTGGGTTGTTTTTTTGTTGTTGTTATTGAGCTGCATAAGCTGCTTATAAATTTTGGAGATTAATCCTTTGTCAGTTGGTTCATTTGCAAATATTTTCTCCCATTCTGAGAGTTGTCTTTTGGTCTTGTTTATGGTTTCCTTTGCTGTGCAAAAGCTTTTAAGTTTCATTAGGTCTGATTTGTTTATTTTCATTTTTATTTCCATTTCTCTAGGAGGTGGGTCAAAAAGGATCTTGCTGTGATTTATGTCATAGAGTGTTCTGCCTATGTTTTCCTCTAAGAGTTTGATAGTGTCCAGTCTTACATTTAGGTCTTCAATCCATTTTGAGCTTATTTTTGTGTATGGTGTTAGGGAGTGTTCTAATCTCATACTTTTACATGTACCTGTCCAGTTTTCCCAGCACCACTTATGGAAGAGGCTGTCCTTTCTCCACTGTACATTCCTGCCTCCTTTATCAAACACAAGGTGACCATATGTGTGTGGGTTTATCTCTGGGCTTTCTATCCTGTTCCATTGATCTATATTTCTGTTTTTGTGCCAGCACCATACTGTCTTGATTACTGTAGTTTGTAGTATAGTCTGAAGTCAGAGAGCCTGATTCCTCCAGCTCCGTTTTTCGTTCTGAAGATTGCTTTGGCTATTCGGGGTCTTTTGTGTTTCCATACAAATTGTGAAATTTTTTGTTCTAGTTCTGTGAAAAATGCCAGTGGTATTTTGATAGGGATTGCATTGAATCTGTAGATTGCTTTGGGTAGTAGAGTCATTTTCACAATGTTGATTCTTCCAATCCAAAAACGTAGTATGTCTCTCCATCTATTTGTATCATCTTTAATTTCTTTCATCAGTGTTTTATAGTTTTCTGCATACAGGTGTTTTGTCTCCTTAGCTAGGTTTATTCCTAGATACTTTATTCTTTTTGTTGCAATGGTAAATAGGAGTGTTTTCTTGATTTCACTTTCAGATTTTTCATCATTAGTGTATAGGAATGCCAGAGATTTCTGTGCATTAATTTTGTATCCTGGTACTTTACCAAATTCATTGATTAGCTCTAGTAGTTTTCTGGTAGCATCTTTAGGATTCTCTATGTATAGTATCATGTCATCTGCAAACAGTGACAGCTTTACTTCTTCTTTTCCGATTTGGATTCCGTTTATTTCCTTTTCTTCTCTGATTGCTGTGGCTAAAACTTCCAAAACTATGTTGAATAAGACTGGTGAGAGTGGGCATCTTGTGTTTTTCCTGATCTTAGTGGAAAAGCTTTCACTTTTTCACCACCGAGGACGATGTAGGCTGTAGGTTTGTCATATATGGCCTTTATTTTGTTGAAGAAAGTTCCCTCTGTGCCTCCTTTCTGCAGGGTTTTTATCATAAATGGTTGTTGAATTTTGGCGAAAGCTTTCTCTCCATCTATTGAGATGACCATATGGTTTTTCTCCTTCCATTTGTTAATATGGTGTATCACATTGATTGATTTGCGTATATTGAAGAATCCTTGCATTCCTGGAATAAACCCCACTTGATCATGGTGTATGATTCTTTTAATGTGCTGTTGGATTCTGTTTACTAGTATTTGGTTGAAGATTTTTGCATCTATGTTCATCAGTGATATTGGCCTTTAGTTTTCTTTCTTTGCGACATCCTTGTCTGGTTTTGGTATCAGGGTAATGGGGGCCTTGTAGAATGAGTTTGGGTGTGTTCTTCCCTCTGCTATATTTTGGAAGAATTTGAGAAGGATAGGTGTTAGCTCTTCTCTAAATGTTTGATAGAATTCACCTGTGCAGCCTTCTGGTCCTGGGCTTTTGTTTGTTGGAAGATTTTTAATCACAGTTTCAATTTCCATGCCTGTGATTGGTCTGTTCATATCTTCTATTTCTTCCTGATTCAGTCTTGGCAGGTTATGCATTTCTAACAATTTGTCCATTTCTTCCAGGTTGTCCATTTTATGGGCATAGAGTTGCTTGTAGTAATCTCTCATTATCTTTTGTATTTCTGCAGTGTCAGTTATTAATTCTCCTTTTTCTTTTCTAATTCTGTTGATTTGAATCTTCTCCCTTTTTTGCTTGATGAGTCGGGCTAATGGTTTATCAATTTTATTTATCTTCTCAAAGAGAACCAGCTTTTAGTTTTATTGTTCTTTGCTATCATTTCCTTTATTTCTTTTTCATTTATTTCTGATCTGATCTTTATGATTTCTTTCCTTCTGCTAACTTTGGGGTTTCTTTGTTCTTCTTTCTCTAATTGCTTTAGGTGCAACATTAGGTTGTTTATTCGAGATGTTTCCTGTTTCTTAAAGTAGGATTGTATTGCTATAAACTTCCCTCTTAGAACTGCTTTTGCTGCATCCCATAGGTTTTGGGTCATCGTGTCTCCATTGTCATTTGTTTCTAGGTATGTTTTGATTTCCTCTTTGATTATGTCACTGATCACTTCGTTATTAAGTAGTGTATTCTTTAGCCTCCATGTGTTTGTATTTTTTACAGATCTTTTCCTGTAATTGATATCGAGTCTCATAGCGTTGTGGTTGGAAAAGATACTTGATACAATTTCAATTTTCTGAAATTTTCCAAGGCTTGATTTGTGACCCAGGATATGATCTATCCTTGAGAATGTTCCATGAGCACTTGAGAAAAATGTGTATTCTGTGGTTTTTGGGTGGAATGTCCTATAAATATCAATTAAGTCCATCTTGTTTAATGTATCATTTAAAGCTTGTGTTTCCTTTTTTATTTCCATTTATGATGATCTATTGGTGAAAGTGGGGTGTTAAAGTCCCCTGCTATGAATGTGTGACTGTTGATTTCCCCTTTTATGGCTGTTAGTATTTGCCTTATGTATTGAGGTGTTCCTATGTTGGGTGCATAAATATTTACAATTGTTATATCTTCTTCTTGGATCGATCCCTTGATCATTATGTAGTGTCCTTCTTTGTCTCTTGTAATAGTCCTTATTTTAAAGTCTATTTTGTCTGATATGAGAATTGCTACTCCAGCTTTCTTTTGGTTTCCATTTGCATGGAATATCTTTTTCCATCCCCTTACTTTCAGTCTGTATGTGTCTCTAGGTTTGAAGTGGGTCTATTGTAGACAGCATATATATGGGTCTTGTTTTTGTATCCATTCAGCCAGTCTGTGTCTTTTGGTGGGAGCATTTAATCCATTTACATTTAAGGTAATTATCAATATGTATGTTCCTATTCCCATTTTCTTAATTGTTTTGGGTTTGTTATTGTAGGTCTTTTCCTTCTCTTGTGTTTCTTGCCTAGAGAAGATCCTTTAGCATTTGCTGTAAAGCTGTTTTGGTGGTGCTGAACTCTCTCAGCTTTTGCTTGTTTGCAAAGGTTTTAATTTCTCCATCAAATCTGAATGAGATCCTTGCTGGGTAGGGTAATCTTGATTGTAGGTTTTTTTCCTTCATCGCTTTAAATATGTCCTGCCAGTCCCTTCTGGCTTGCAGAGTTTCTGCTGAAAGATCAGCTGTTACCCTTATGGGGATTCCCTTGTGTGTTATTTGTTGTTTTTCCCTTGCTGCTTTTAATATGTTTTCTTTGTATTTAATTTTTGACAGTTTGATTAATATGTGTCTTGGCATGTTTCTCCTTGGATTTATCCTGTATGGGACTCTCTGTGCTTCCTGGACTTGATTAACTATTTCCTTTCCCTTATTAGGGAAGTTTTCAACTATAATCTCTTCAAATATTTTCTCAGTCCCTTTCATTTTCTCTTCTTCTTCTGGGACCCCTATACTTTGAATGTTGGTGCGTTTAATGTTGTCCCAGAAGTCTCTGATACTGTCCTCAGTTCTTTTCATTCTTTTTTCTTTTTTCTGCTCTGCCGTAGTTATTTCCACTATTTTATCTTCCAGGTCACTTATCCGTTTTTCTGCCTCAGTTATTCTGCTATTGATCCCTTCTAGAGTATTTTTAATTTCATTTATTGTGTTGTTCATCGTTGCTTGTTTCATTTTTAGTTCTTCTAGGTCCTTGTTAAATGTTTCTTGCATTTTCTCTATTCTATTTCCAAGATTTTGGATCATCTTTACTATCATTATTCTGAATTCTTTTTGAGGTAGACTGCCTATTTCCTCTTCATTTGTTAGGTCTGGTGGGTTTTTATCTTGCTCCTTCCTCTGCTGTGTGTTTTTCTGTCTTCTCATTTTGCTTATCTTACTGTGTTTGGGGTTCTCCTTTTGCAGGCTGCAGGTTCGTAGTTCCCGTTGTTTTTTGGTGTCAGTCCCCAGTGGCTAAAGTTGGTTCAGTAGGTTTTGTAGGCTTCCTGGTGGAGGGGGCTAGTGCCTGTGTTCTGCTGGATGAGGCTGCATCTTGTCTTTCTGGTGGGCAGGTCCACATCTGGTGGTGTGTTTTGGGGTGTCTGTGGACTTATTATGATTTTAGGCAACCTCTCTGCTAATGGGTGTGGTTGTGTTCCTGTCTTGCTAGTTGTTTGGCATAGGGTGTCCAGCACTGTAGCTTGCTGGTCGTTGAGTGTAGCTGGGTGTTGGTGTTGAGATGGAGATCTCTGGGAGATTTTCGCCCTTTGATATTACATGGAGCTGGGAGTTCTCTTGTGGACCAGTGTCCTGAAGTTGGCTCTCCCACCCCAGAGGCTCAGCAGTGACTTCTGGCTGCAACACCAAGAGCCTTTCATCCACACAGCTCAGAATAAAAGGGAGAAAAAGTTGGAAGAAAGAAAGAAGGAATGATGGAACGATGGAAGGAAAGGAGGGAGGGAGGAAAGAAAGAAAGAAAGAAAGAGAAAGAAAGAAAGGAGGGAAGAAAGAAAATAAAATAAAGTAAGGTAAAATAAAATAAAGTTATTAAAATAAAAAATAATTATTAAAAAAATTTTTTTTTAAAAAGAAGAAAAGACAAAAAAACGCAAGGATAGAACCTTAGGACACATGGTGAAAGCAAAGCTATACAGACAAAATCTCACACAGAAGCATACACATACACAGTCACAAGAAGAGGAAAAAGGGAAAAAATAATAAATCTTGCTCTCAAAGTCCACCTCCTCAATTTGGGATGATTCATTGTCTATTTAGGTATTCTACAGATGCAGGTACATAGAGTTGATTGTGGAAATTTAATACGCTGCTCCTGAGGCTGCTGGGAGGGCTTTGTTCGCACAGCTCCTGGGATTCAGCTTTGGATTTGGCCCCGCCTCTGCGTATAGGTCGCTGGAGGGCGTCTGTTCTTCACTCAGACAGGACGGGGTTAAAGGAACCACTGATTCAGGGGTTCTGACTCACTCAGGCCGGGGGGAGGGAGGGTCGTGATGCGGGGCGATCCTGCGGTGGCAGATGCCGGCGGGACGTTGCACCAGCCTGAGGCGTGCCGTGCGTTCTCCCGGTGAAGTTGTCCACGGATCCCAGGACCCTGGCAGTGGCGGGCTGCACAGGCTACCCAGAAGGGAGGTGTGGAGAGTGACCTGTGCTCGCACACAGGCTTCTTGGTGGCAGCAGCAGTAGCCTTAGCACCCATGCCCATCTCTGGGGTCCGCTCTGTTAGCCGCGGCTCGCAGCCGTCTCTGGAGCTTCTTTAAGCAGAGCACTTAATCCCCTCTCCTCGCGCACCAGCAAACAAAGAGGGAAGAAAAAGTCTCCTGTCTCTTCGGCAGCTCCAGACATTTTCCCGGACTCCCTCCCGGCTAGCTGTGGTGCACTAGCCCCCTTCAGGCTGTGTTCACGCCGCTAACCCCAGTCCTCTCCCTGCGATCCGACCGAAGCCCGAACCTCAGCTCCCAGCCCCGCCCGCCTCTGCGGGTGAGCAGACAAGCCTCTCGGGCTGGTGAGTGCTGGTCAACCTCGATCCTCTGTGCGGGAATCTCCCCGCTTTGCCCTCCGTACCCCTGTTGCTGTGCTCTCCTCCGAAGCTTCCCCCCTCCGCCACCGGCAGTCTCTGCCCGCGAAGGGGCTTTCTAGTGTGTGGAAACCTTTCCTCCTTCACAGCTCCCTCCCACTGGTGCAGGTCCCGTCCCTATTCTTTTGTCTCTGTTTATTCTTTTTTCTTTTGCCCCACCCAGCTACGTGGGGAGTTTCTTGGCTTTTGGGAAGTCTGAGGTCTTCTGCCAGCGTTCAGTAGGTGTTCTGTAGGAGTTGCTCCACGTGTAGATGTATTTCTGATGTATCTGTGGGGAGGAAGGTGATCTCCACGTCTTACTCTTCCACCATCTTCCCCGTCTCCTCCTAAATCATGTTTTAAGTGACTATTAAAGACATAGGGAAATTCTCAGGGTATAATATTGAGAGAAAATGGGAGAGTATAAAGGGGACATACAGACAATTTTAATTTTCTTTTTTATATTTTCCTATATTTCCCAAATTTTCTACACAGAATATGAATGCCTTTTATATTATTAAAGAAATAAGATTTTTAAAAAACCATGTATATCTGCTATAGGTATAACAAAGCGAATTTTCAAAGTTGCTCATCTGGCTGACCTGTTGGTACTTTGCTTTAGCTTCCTCTCCTGCTCCTCTGCCAACCCCACACTCTTTAATTTATGTTCACTTACTGTCACCCTTTTCCCTCACAGAGGATATCTATTCCTGTTCAAGACTGGCCATTCTTTCTGGGCTTCAGCTCCTTCCTGGCTTGCATTCATGGGGACTTCAGTTCCTTAGTTATCTGTTTTGTTTGTTTGTTTTATGGCCATGCCACTCGGCATGCGGGATCTTAGTTCCCCAACCAAGGATCTAACCCTAACCCTAACCCTAACCCTAACCCTAACCCATAACCCCTGCAGTAGAAGAAATGGAGTCTTAACCACTGAACCACCAGGGAAGTCCCAATTCCTTGGTTATCTGGATCTCTTCTGCTATCTTCAGCCTCTCCCTCTGTTCATTGCAAAATTGTCAATGGAATCAAGATGGTCTGAGTCACTGGTCTTGCGAAAACACTTTTAAAAATACCCATTGTGTTTTGTTTTATTTTGTAAAGTGGAAATAATTTTTTGAGAGGATTCCAAACATATTTTTTTCACTGTAAAAAGAAAAATTAAGACAATGCAGAAGTTAGAAAACAGAAAGCAAATATCTCTACTTTATCTCTACTCAGACATCATCCCACACTCTTTATCTACTTTTAGAATGGGGATAGGTTGGTACAACCTATCTATATTAGCATGGATGGATGGATGGATTGCTGGATAAATGGACAGCTAGTTTGGGGTTGGATGGGCTCACACATTACAGCTTGGGACCATGACAAAAATAATTCTAACGTTATTCTTTTGAATAAACAGAATAGTTAGGAAAAACTCTTAAAAGAACATATAATGGAGGAGGAAGGTGCCTTCCAGAAACTAAAATGAACTATAATAAATTTTAATATTGAGGTATTGCTTACCCACATTTTTCATATAATTTCTTATATTACCAACATCTTTCCATGATCATGTGAATCTATATCATTTTAATTGTGCATGGTTTCTTTTTTATTGATATTCTACTTAGTTTTAAAAATGTTCTATAAAATGAATATTTAGCTTGTTTCAGGTATTTTAATAAATATGCTTTAATAAATGTCTTTCTGTACATATTTTTGAGAAGTTTTCTCATGATTTCCTTAGAAGTAGATTTGTTGGATCTGAGTCATGTTTCAAATTTTGATGTGAATTGCCATTTTTCTCTTCAGGAGAAGTGGGCTAATTTATATATTTCAACTAGCATTTTGTGAGAGTCCTCATTTTTCTGCCTCTTTATGAACTCTTGATATTATAAATTTTGTAAATTGTTGCCAATTTAATAGGTGAAAAATAGCTTTTTGTTTAAATTTGAATCCTTGATTCTTTATTGAAGTTTTGCATCTTTTCAGATGCTTATTATTAATCTTTCAAATTTATTTTGATTTTTCCAGTTCATATCTTTTGACTCTTTTTATCAATATTTTTTTATTGAAGTATAGTTGATTTATCATGTGTTAATTTCTGCTATACAGCAAAGTGATTCAGTTATAAATATATATACATTCTTTTTTAATATTCTTTTCTATTATGGATTATAACAGGATAATGAATGTAATTCCCTGTGCTGTACAGTAGGACCTTGTTGTTTATCCATTCTTTATATAATAGCTTACATCTGCTCAGCCCAGCCTCCCACTCCATCCCTCCCCCAATCCCCTCTACCTTGACAACCACCAGTCTGTTCTCTATGTCCATGATTCTGTTTCTGTTTCATAGATAGGTTCAGTAGTGTCATATTTTAGATTCCACATATAAGTGATATCATATGGTATTGGTCTTTCTATTTCTGACTTACTTCACTTAGTATGATAATCTCTAGTTGCATTCATGTTGCTTGCAAATGGCATTATTTCGTTTTTTCTTTTTAACATCTTTATTGGAATATAATTGCTTTACAATGGTGTGTTAGTTTCTGCTTTATAACAAAGTGAATTAGTTATACATATACATATGTCCCTATATCTCTTCCCTCTTGCATCTCCCTCCCTCTCACCCTCCCAATCCCAGCCCTCTACGTGGTCACAAAGCACCAAGCTGATCTCCCTGTACTATGTGGCTGCTTCCCACTAGCTATCTATTTTACGTTTGGTAGTGTATAAATGTCCATGTCAATCTCTCACTTTGTCCCAGCTTACCCTTCCCACTCCCTGTATCCTCAAGTCCATTCTCTAGTAGGTCTGCATCTTTATTCCTGTTTTGCCCCTAGGTTCTTCATGACCTTTTTTTTTTTTTTAGATTCCATATATATGTGTTAGCATATGGTATTTGTTTTTCTCTTTCTGACTTACTTCACTCTGAATGACAGTCTCTAGGTCCATCCACCTTACTACAAATAACTAAGTTTTGTTCCTTTTTATAGCTGAGTAATATTCCATTGTATATATGTGCCACATCTTCTTTACCCATTCATCTGTTGATGGACATTTAGGTAGTTTTCATGTCTTAGCTATTGTGAATAGTGCTGCTATGAACATAGGGGTACATGTATCTTTTTGGATTATAGTTTTGTCTGGATATCTGCCCAGGAGTGGGACTGCTGGATCATGTGGTAATTCTATTTTTAGTTTTCTGAGGAACCTCCATACTGTTTTCCACAGTGGCTGCACTAACTTATATTCCTAGCAACAGTGTAGGAGGGTACCCTTTTCTCCATGCATTCTCCAGCATTTGTTATTTGTAGACTTTTAATGATGGCCATTCTGACCAGTGTGAGGTGGTACCTCACTGTAATTTTGATTTGCATTTTTCTAATATTTAGCAATGGTGAGCATCTTTTCATGTGCCTATTGGCCATCTGTATTTCTTCATCATATCTTTTGACTCTTTATTTTACTTTTTAGCAAAATAATACATATGCATAGTTTAAAAGTTCCACTAGAACAGAAGGATTACTAGCAAAAATTAGCATTTGTCTGTCCCATATTTCTTACCCTCCCAATTCTGCTACCCAGAGGTAACCATGCTCAACTCTTGTAATGGTTTCTTCTGATATTTAATTTCATGTTTCTAAATTATTTGCTTCTGTGTTCCTTTTTTATTTTTAAATTTCAGATATTAATTGTTGATTTCCTACTAGGTAAAAGGAAGATTTAGCTTTCTTTCAATGTTCTCCCCATCCCACCCTGTCCATACAGACATATTCAGTTCTCTCTGACCATCCTTTCAATGCAGATACATCACAATTTGGGGCTAAATTTATAATTCACTATTTACATCATTATTACATGAATATAATTCATAGCTCAGTAAGTATAGTACATAGTTTAGGTTTTCTTTCTGGTTCAGCTTTTTGTTTTGCCTGGAGTTAATAATTATCTCGTTTGGGGGCTTGCACTTTATCTTCCATGTACACAAATCTCTATCACCAAAATTTCTGTGAGAGTGCTAAAACTCTTAATAAGTTAAACATTATAGGTGACCTATAATTTCCTTTTAAAAAATGTGTCCATCATTGTGTTCCAATCTCAGCTAGGTGATATTTGGGCCCATTGCAAAAATATGCTCCTAGGACCTCCTATCCCCATTATTGAAATCCCCTTACAGCAGCCTTGTGTTTCAGCTTCTGTTCTCCTGGACCTCATTTCCTCCTTTTCCCTAATTTTGTTATAGGATGTAACTGCAGTATAATACTGAGAAAGGGTACATGGAACCATTTTATTTTTGAAAACTTATATGTCTAAAAGTATGTTTTTCTACCCTCACACTTGATTTGATAATTTGCTTGTATATGTAACTCTAGGTTGGACACTACTTTTTCCCTCAGAATTTTAAAGGCATTTTTCTCCACTGTTTGCAGTATCCATGGTGTTGTTGTTAACAAGCCCAACGCTGTTTTGATTCTTGATCTCTTGTATTTTTGTCTTTCTTTCTGGACGTTTTCAGAATCTTTTCTCTATTCTTTTTTTTTTTTTTTTTTTTTGGCTGCTTGGGTCTTGGTTGCTGCGTGCGGGCTTTTCTCTAGTTGTGATGAGCAGGGGCTACTCTTCATTGCAGTGCATGGGCTTCTCATTGTGGTGGCTTCTCTTATTGTAGAGCACGGGCTCCAGGCACGCAGGCTTCAGAAGTTGTGGCTTACGGGCTCTAGAGAACAGGCTCAGTAGTTGTGGCACACAGGCTTAGTTGCTCTGTGGCATGTGGGATCTTCCTGGACCAGGGGTCGAACCCATGTCCCCTGCATTGGCAGGCATATTCTTAGCCACTGTGCCACCAGGGAAGCCCTCTTTTCTCTATTCTTAAAGCACTAAAATTTCATGATGTACTTGCAGGTTCTTTTTTGTTACTTGGGCTGATTGGTAGGAGAAGACTTTAGGTAAATTTGTGTCTGTTTGTTTTAGGAAATTTTTGTATTATTTCTTTGATAATTTCTCCATGTTTTCTGTCTTTCAGACATACACATGTACTCATTCTTTCTGGAACTCCTATTGGTTAGACCTCTTGAATTAATTCTCTAATTTCTCATATTTTAGCTCCCATTTTCTCTCATTGGCTGATTGTTCTGTTTTCTAGAAAAATTTCTAGACTCTAAGACCTTCCAGTTTCTACTGGATATTTTATGTTAGCAATCATATTGTCATGTTGTGGTGGTTTTTTTTATTCTCTGCATGCTCTCTTTTTATAATGTCTTGTTCTTTTTTCTTCATGAATTCCATGTCTTCTCTTATTGTTATGAAGGTATTATATTTTTAACCTTTCTTCTCCTTGTATTATAGCTTTACTTCTCTGTTAATTTTGGTTTCTGTCTTTCATACTGGAGTCTTTCCACATAAATCTTGTGACCCTTGTCAATCTATATTTTGGAATCAGACATTGGAATGCTAATTAAAAGCTATGAGTAGAGGCACAGGGTTGGTATGCTTATGGAGCAGAATGCCATTACCAAAGCATCAGAGTCACTCACCTTTCTGTTCTCTGTACTAAGATTTTTTAAAATGTTATTGACATCTCCCATTTGTGTTTTCTCTTCTGTTGTATTTTTTGTCTTCAGGTCCATACTTTGTCATTCCTTTATTGTCATTATACTGGATTTCTTGGAGGGAACCAAAATAAATGTATGTGTTCAAGCTGTGATGCTTAACTGGAAATCTATACCCACTTTTTTTCCATTGAGATGTTTGTCTGTGTCCTGTCATTTTAATAATTCTATATATAGTAACAATATTTATTTAAATATGTTTTATTTCATTTGCTCCTAATTATTTGACATTCTCTACAAAAAAATTTAATCCTTATATAGTCAAATTTCTCAAGTGTATCATCATGTCTAGAAAAAATTCCTCATACTAAAATTTTCTGCCATATGTTTTTCTATTTTTTTAAAAAAAAGCTGAGCTTTTAATTTTTAAACAATTTTTATTTATTTATTTTTGGCTGTGTTGGGTCTTCGTTGTTGCGCATGGGCTTTCTCTAGTTCTGGTGAGTGGAGGCTACTCTTCGTTTTGGTGTGTGGGCTTCTCATTGTGATGGCTTGTCTTTGTTGCAGAGCACGGGCTCTAGGTGCACGGGATTTAGTAGCTAAGGCATGCGGGCTCAGTAGTTGTGGATCACGGGCTTAGTTGCTCTGCGGCATGTGGGATCTTCCCAGACCAGGGCTCTAACCCGTGTCCCCAGCATTGGCAGGCAGATTCTTAACCACTGCGCCACCAGGGAAGTCCCTCTATTTATTTTATAATTTTCCTAATTAAATTTTTTACTTTGAATGTAATTTTGTTTATGTTGTGTATGGATATCAGTTTATTTTGTAATAACTGGAAATTAAAGCAACATCTGACAATTTGTTCTCACCATTCTTATAATATATCTATATTATATCTTATATTCTCATAAATCTTGGATCCATTTCTAGGTTCTCTATTTTATGTCTCTAATAGCCACACCCATTGCCGGATCTGTATTACAGTTTAAAGATACTCGTTTTGTAGTGCATTTTGATATCTTCAATGACAGATGTCCCCACTCCTTGTTCTTCTCTATTATGTATTCTTCTTATGGCTCCCAACTGTATTTTTTGAAATGAAATTTGGGTCAGTTTACCACTTTGAAAAAACTTCATTGTAATTTTTAATAGTCTGTATAAAATTTTAGATTAATTTAAGAGAGAATTCACACTCTTACTTGTTTGAGTCTTATCTAGAAACATGAGTGTCTCAGGGATATTCAAGTCTTCTTTCACAGTTTTCTTTATAGAGGTTCTGTACATATTTTCCGTAAGATGTAATTTTATTCCAGCTATTATTTCTATACATAAATACCATAGATTTTGAAATTTGCTTACCTTTTCAAATTCTGTCATTCTATTATCTTTGAACAATTTTAATTAAATTTTCAATATTTTAATTTATTATTCAATAAATATTTCAACTCCTACTAAGTTCCAGAAAGTATTAGCCATTCAGGACATAGTGTTAAATAAGAAGAGACGTGGTGGAGGGACCTTCAAGATGGCAGAGGATTAAGACGTGGAGATCACCATCCTCCCCACAAATACATGAGAAATAAATCTACATGTGGAACAACTCCTACAGAACACCTACTGAACACGGGCAGAAGACTTCAGACTTGCCAGAAGGCAGGAAACTCCACACATACCTGGGTAGGGAAAAGGAAAAAGAAAAAACACAGACAAAAGAATAGGGGTGGGACCTGCACCTCCGGGAGGGAGCTGTGATGGAGGAAAAGTTCCACACACTAGGAAGACCCTTCACTGGTGGAGACGGGGGGTGGGCTGGGAGGAAGCTTTGGAGCCACGGAGGAGAGTGCAGCAACAGGGGTACAGAGGGCAAAGCGGAGAGATTCCCGCACAGAGGATCGGTGCCGACCGGCACTCACCAGCCCGAGAGGCTTGTCTGCTCACCTGCTGGGGTGGGTGGGGGATGGGACCTGAGGCTCCAGCTTCAGAGGTCAGATCCCAAGGAGAGGCCTGGGGTTGGCTGCGTGAACACAGCCTGAAGGGGGCTAGTGTGCCACAGCTAGCTGTGAGGGAGTCCAGGGAAAAATCTGGAACTGCCTAAGAAGCAAGAGACCATTGTTTCATGGTGCACGAGGAGAGGGGATTCAGAACACCACCTAAAGGGTCTCCAGAGACAGGTGTGAGCCACGGATATCAGTGCAGACACCAGAGACAGTCATGAAACGCACAGGTTGCTGCTGCAGCCACCAAGAATCCTGTGTGCAAGCACAGGTCACTATGCAAACCTCCCCTCCCGGGAGCCTGTGCAGCCCACCACGGCCAGGGTTCCGAGATCCAGGGACAAGTTTCCGGGAGATCACATGGCACACCTCAGGATGTTACAGCATCATGCTGGCCTCTGTGGCCACAGGCTCACCCCACATTCTGTACCCCTCCCTCCCCTCGGCCTGAGTGAGCCAGAGGCCCCTAATCAGCTGCTAATTTAACCCCATCCTGTCTGGGCAGGGAACGGATGCCCTAAGACAACCTACACTCAGAGGTGGGTCCAAATCCAAAGCTGAACCCTGGGAGCTGTGCAAACGAAGAGAAAGGGAAATTTCTCCCAGCAGCCTCAGGAGCAGCGGATTAAATCTCCACAATCAACTTGATGTACCCTGCATCTGTGGAATACCTGAACAGACAAGGAATCATCCCACAATTGAGGCGGTGGACTTTCGAAGCAATTGTAGACTTGGGATTTGCTTTCTGCATCTAATTTGTTTCTGCTTTTATGTTTATCTTAGTTTAGTATTTAGAGCTTATTATCATTGGTAGATTTGTTTATTGATTTGGTTACTCTCTTCCTTTTTTTAAATATATACATTTTTTTTTCCTTTTCTCTTTTTGTGAGAGTGTATGTGTATGCTTCTTTGTGTGATTTTGTCTGTATAGCTTTGTTTTACCATTTCTCCTAGGGTTCTGTCTGTCTGGGTTTTTCTGGGTTTTTTTTTATTACTATAGTTTTTAGTGCTTGTTATCATTGGTGGATTTGTTATTTGATTTGGTTGCTCACTTCTTTCTTTTTCTTTGACTTTTTAATTTTTTTATTTTTAATAATATTTTCTTATTTTTTAGTTTAATAACTTGATTTTATTTTATTTATTTATTTTTCTTTCTCACTTTTCTTCTGAGCCGTGTGGCTGACAGTGTCTTGGTGCTCCGGCCGGGTGTCAGGCCTGAGCCTCTGAGGTGGGAGAGCTGAGTTCAGGACAATGGTCCACCAGAGACCTCCCAGCCCCATGTAATATCAAACGGTGAAAGGTCTCCCAGAGATCGCCATCTCAATGCTAAGACCCAGCTCCACTCAGTGACCAGCAAGCTACAGTGCCGGACACCCCATGCCAAACAACATGGCATAAAATCATAATAAGTTCACAGACACCCCAAAACACACCACCAGGCGCAGTCCTGCCCATCAGAAAGACGATATCTAGCCTCATCCACCAGAGCACAAGCACCAGTCCCCTGCACCAGGAAGCCTCCACAACCCACTGAACCAAAGTTAGCCACTGGGCGCAGACACCATAAACAATGGGAACTATGAAATTGCAGCCTGTGAAAAGGAGACCCCAAACACAGTAAGGTAAGCAAAATGAGAAGACAGAAAAACACACAGCAGATGAAGTAGCAAAATAAAAACCCACCACATGAAACAAATGAAGAGGAAATAGGCAGTCTACCTGAAAAAGAATTCAGAGTAATGATAGTAAGGATGATCCAAAATCTTGGAAATAGAATGGAGAGAATACAAGACATGTTTAACAGGGACCTAGAAGAACTAAAGAGCAAACAAACAGTGATGAACAACACAATAAATGAAATTAAAAATACTCTAGAAGGAATCAATAACAGAATAACTGAGGCAGAAGAACGGATAAGTGAGCTGGAAGATAAAATGGTGGAAATAACTTCCAGGGAGCAGAATAAAGAAAAAGGAATGAAAAGAATTGAGGACAGTCTCAGAGACTTCTGGAACAACATTAAACACACCAACATTTGAATTATAGGGATCCTAGAGAAGAAGAGCAAAAGAAAGGGTCTGAGAAAATATTTGAAGAGATTATAGTCGTAAACTTCCCTAACATGGGAAAGGAAATAGTCAATCAAGTCCAGGAAGCACAGAGAGTACTATACAGGATAAACCCAAAGAGAAACATGCCAAGACACATATTAATCAAACTATCAAAATATAATACAAAGAAAAAATATTAAAAGCAGAAAGAGAAAAGCAACAAATAACATACAAGGGCATCCCCATAAGGTTAACAGCTGATTTTTGAGCAGAAACTCTGGAAGCCAGAAGGGAGTAGCAGGACATATTTAAAGTGATGAAAGGGGAAAACTTACAACCAAGATTACACTAGCCAGCAAGGATCTCATTCAGATTCAATGGAGAAATTAAACACTTTACAGATAAGCAAAAGCTAAGAGAATTCAGCACCACCAAACCAGCTTTACAACAAATGCTAAAGGAACTTCTCTAGGCAGGAAACACAGGGAAGGAAAAGACCTACAATAACAAACACAAAACAATTAAGAAAATGGGAATAAGAACATACATATCGATAATTGACCTTAAATGTAAATGGATTAAATGCTCCAACCAGAAGACATAGACTGGCTGAATGGATACAAAAACAAGACCCATATATATGCTGTCTACAAGGGACCCACATCAGACCTAGGGACACATACAGCCTGAAAGTGAGGGGATGGAAAAAGATATTCCATGCAAATGGAAATCAAAAGAAAGCTAGAGTAGCAATTCTCATATCAGACAAAATAGACTTTAAAATAAAGACTATTACAAGAGACAGAGAAGGACAAAACATAATGATCAAGGGATCAATTCAAGAAGAAGATATAACAATTTCAAATATTTATGCACCCAGCATAGGAGCACCTCAATATATAAGGCAAACGCTAACAGCCATTAAAGGGGAAATTGACCATAACACAGTAATAGTAGGGGACTATAAAACCCCACTGTGGCCAATGGACAGATCATCCAAAATGAAAATAAATAAGTGTGGGATTTCCGTATGTATGAAATTAAATTCGATTTTCTCCTTTTAAAAAAAAACGGAAAATAAAAAAAGAAACAAAGATTTAAATGATACATTAAACAAGATGGACTTAACTGATATTTATAGGACATTCCATCCAAAAACAACAGAATACACTTTCTTCTCAAGTGCTCATGGAACATTCTCCAGCATAGATCATATCTTGGGTCACAAATCAAGCCTTGGTAAATTTAAGAAAATTGAAATTGTATCAGGTATCTTTTCTGACCACAATGCTATGAGACTAGATATCAATTAAAGGAAAAAAATCTGTAAAAAATACTAACACATGGAGGCTATTCAATACACTACTAAATAACCAAGAGGTCACTGAAGAAATCAAAGAGGAAATCAAAAAATACCTGGCAACAAATGACAATGAAAACATGACAACCGAAAACCTATGGGATGCAGCAATAGCAGTTCTAAGAGGGAAGTTTATAGCAATACAATCCTACCTCAAGAAACAAGAAACATCTCAAATAAACAACCTAACCTTACACCTAAAGCAATTAGAGAAAGCACAAAAAAACCCAGAAGATAGCAGAAGGAAAGATGTCATAAAGATAAGATGAGAAATAAATGAAAAAGAAATGAAGGAAATGATAGCAAAGATCAATAAAACTAAAAGCTGATTCTTTACGGAGATAAACAAAATTGCCAAACCATTAGCCAGACTCATCAAGAAGAAAAGGGAGAAGACTTAAATCAATAGAATTAGAAATGAAAAAGGAGACGTAACAACTGACACTGCAGAAATACAAAGGATTATGAGAGATTACTACAAGCAACTATATGCCAATAAAATGGACAACCTGGAAGAAATGGACAAATTCTTAGAAAAGCACAATCTTCCAAGACTGAACCAGGAAGAAATAGAAAATATAAATAGACCAATCACAAGCACTGAAATTGAAACTGTGATTAAAATCTTCCAACTAACAAAAGCCTAGGACCAGATTGCTTCACAGGCAAATTCTTTCAAACATTTAGAGAAGAGCTAACACCTATCCTTCTCAAACTCTTCCAAAATATAGCAGAGGGAGGAACACTCCCAAACTCATTCTACGACACCCCCATCACCCTGATACCAAACCAGACAAAGATGTCACAAAGAAAGAAAACTACAGGCCAATATCACTGATGAATATAGGTGCAAAAATCCTCAACAAAATACTAGCAAACAGAATCCAACAGCACATTAGAAGGATCATACACCGTGATCAAGTGGGGTTATCCCAGGAATGCAAGGATTCTCCATATACACAAATCAATCAATGTGACACACTGTATTGACAAACTGAAGGAGAAAAACCATATGATCTTCACAATGGATGCATTAAAAACTTTTGACAAAATTCAACACCTATTTATGATAAAAACCCTCCAGAAAGTAGGCATAGAGAGAACTTACATCAACATAATAAAGGCCGTATATGACAGACCCACAGGCAGCATCTTTCTCAATGGTGAAAAACTGAAACCATTTACAGTAAGATCAGCAACAAGACAAGGTTGCCCATTCTCACCATTGTTATTCAACATAATTTTGGAAGTTTTAGCCACAGCCATCAGAGAAGAAAAAGAAATAAAAGGAATCCAAATCGGAAAAGAAGTAAAACTGTTACTGTTTGCAGATGACATGATACTATACATAAAGAATTCTAAAGATGCTACCAGAAAACAACTAGAGCTAATCAATGAATTTGGTAAAGTAGCAGGATACAAAATGAATGCACAGAAATCTCTTGCATTCCCATAGACTAATGATGAAAAATATGACAGAGAAATTCAGGAAACACTCCCATTTACTATTGCAACAACAAAAAAATAAAATCTCTAGGACTAAACCTACCTAAGGAGACAACAGACCTGTATGCAGAAAACTATAAGACACTGATGAAAGAAATTAAAGATGATACAAACTGATGGAGAGATATACCATGTTCTTGGATCGGAAGAATCAACATTGTGAAAATGAGTATACTATCCAAAGCAATCTACAGATTCAGATCTTTCCCTATCAAACTACCAATGGCATTTTTCACAGAAGTAGAACAAAACATTGTACAATTTTTATGGAAACACAAAAGACCCCAAATAGCCAAAGCAATCTTGCAAAAGAAAACAGAGCTGGAGGAATCAGGCTCCGTGACTTCAGACTATACTACAAAGGTACAGTAATCAAAACAGTATGGTACTGGCACAAAAACAGAAATATGGATCAATGGAACAGCTAGAAGTCCCAGAGATGAACCCATACACATATGGTCACCTTATCTTTGACAAAGGAGGCAAGAATATGCAATCGAGAAAAGGCATCCTCTTCAATAAGTGAGAGAGTGGCATGGACAGATATACACTACCAAATGTAAAATAGATAGGTAGTGGGAAACAGCCTCATAGCACAGGGAGATAACCTCAGTGTTTAGTGTCCACCTAGAGGGGTGGGATAGGGAGGGTGGGAGGGAGGTGCAGGAGGGACAGCATATGGGGATATATGTATATATATAGTTGATTCACTTTGTTATACAGCAGAAAGTAACACAACATTGTAATGCAGTTATACTACAATAGAGATGTTAAAAAAAAAAGAAGAGACATGGTTCTTGCCCTTGGATAGATAATTATATCATTTTGAAATGATGATTACATTTTCCTTTCCAATTATTTTTCTTACTTATTTTTATTATTCTATCGATTGACTTAGATCTCCAATCCAATATAGAAAAACAATAAGGATAAGCTTCATCTTTCTTTTATTTATAACATTTGAACAAATATGTCTAATATTTCTCATTAGGTGTGATGTTTGCTGCTAGAGTCTGATTTTTGAAAACTCTATTATGTTAAGGAATTTTCCTTCTGCATTCTGTTTATAAAAGGTTTATAATCACGAATGTTGAATTTCATTAAAGCCCATTTAATTGTTAATGTAATTAACATGTTAAACCATCCTTGAATTCCTGGAATAAACCCCACTTGGTAATTTCAGAGTGTTCTGTTTTTATCCTGCTTGACAGAATCTAATAATGTTTTATTTAGGATTCTTGTATCTTTAGGAATAAAAAGATTGATCTATAGTTTTCTTTTACTGTGATCTTTTTTAGGTTTGATATTAAAATTATGCTAACCTCAAAGTGAATGGGAAAGTTTCCCAGAGCTCTGTTTTTAAAGACGTATTTATTTAATAAATATTTTCAAAAGCAGAGTAATTTTCTTGCCTTTGAAAATTTGAAAGAGTTCACAGACATAATTAGCCATATTTATTCTTTAATGATGTCCCTTTGATACCTATTCAATTTTATCTTTGGTTATTGATCTGCTCATTACTTGTTTTCTTAAGAACCAACTTGGGAACATACTTTTCCCTTGAAAATCATCCATCTATTTTATTAAATGTATTGGAATAAAGCAGCATTTATTATTCATTTGTGAGTTTTAAAATGTCTTCCGGACCTGTGATTTTCATCACCCTCTCAATCCTCGTTTATTTGTGTTTTCACTCCTTGAACCTTTGTTAAATTTCTCAGAGGGCTATTTATTGGGGTTATGCTTTTCAGTGGTATAAATACATTTTTCACTGTCTATAATTCTTTGATCGTTGATATTTATTGTAGAGAAGAAGAAGACACCTGGGTTTAATTTTTTACCTTAAAAGTAAAAGCTAAGATGTAACTATTTGAACAGATAACAGAGTAAACAGGAATGGAATAGGGAGCTGTAAAGGTGTATCTGAGGGAGTTGATCAGAAATAACTAACTTGGGGGCCAAATGTAGACCCATTGTATCTGTACAGAGAGGATAGGATTTACCAGAGCCCATGTCTGGTAAATTATGTGGATAGTTTCTATGTAAGATCATAGACACTCATAGCATGCAGGAATTGGCTAGAAAATTACTCCCATTTCCTCATTATCTAGATGCAGAAACTAAGCTACAAAGAGTTGAAGTGACTTACTCAAAGTTACACAGCATGCTAATTAGATGATTGAGGACTACTTAATACGATAGAGTTATTTGCACTATACAACACTTTTTTTGTTTTAAAAGAAAATATATATTTAGGTTAATAGGAAGAAATGCAGGGACACTTCTGTAAATGTTTTATAAATATTGTTTTGATACGATGCCAGACTTCGTCTTCATTTCCTAGGTGAAGAACTAGAGACACAGAGGGTTGAAGAAGAGCAAGTCATGACCCAAATCAAGTCTGAAACCTCTTTCTGTTGATTGCCTTACCTGTCAGTAACTCAATAAGCAACATTGCCTCTTTCAACAATCAATGAACAGAAATGCTATGAGGAAACAAATTGAGAGAAATCTTCATTCTTGTAAGTATTCACAGAAAAGACTTTAGTTGTTGCTATTCTTTTACTTATTAAAATAGGGAAAATTAAAAGAATGATAATACTCAGTGCTTGCAAGAATCCAGGGAAATTGAGGCCCATATATTATTGTAAAATAACAATCTTTGGAAAGACAAACTAGCCAACTAAGGAAAAATGCTATATGAATGAAGGTACTTGTTGTGGCAGTGTCTAATGACAAAAGACTTGAAGCAACATAATTAGTCAGAGGGGAAGGTCTAAGTAAATTGTGGTACACATGAGAATATTGTATAGCTAATGAAAATATCCTTGTCATCAGGAATACAAGCATGAAACAATGCCCATACCTCTGTGTACTCACTTCTCTACACTTGGCTCAGTCAGCTCCACGCACACTGAAATTAAGGTAAAGGCCAGCTGGACTCCTTTTTTATTTTTATTTTTTTAATTGAGGTATCATTGATGTACAATATTGTATAAGTTTCAAGTGTAAAACATAGTTGTTCATGATTTTCAAAGGGTTTATTTCATTTGTATTTATTATGAAATATTGGCTATATTCCCTGTGTTGTATAACCAGCTAGACTCTTATCCCGGGACTTTGGGAAGAATCTGCTTCCAGGCTCATTCATGTTGTTGGTAGAATTCAGTATTTTGCATTTGCAGGACTGAGATTTTCATCTTCTTTCTGGCTGTTTGCTGGGGGGTTCACTGTCATCTCTAGAGGCTTCTCCGAGGTCCTTCCATGTGGCCCCCTCCATCTGAGCATTAGAGAACTTCCCTTATGTTGTTCCTCACTTTCTCTTTTGCTACCAACTGGAGAAAACTCTGCTTTTATTGGGCTCATGTGATTAGGTTAGGCCCATATGCGTAATCTTTCTGTCTTAGGGTCAATGTCTGCAAAATCCCTTTTGCCACATAACATAACATAATCATGGAAATCAAACCAAAGAGCAAAGGGTACCATGGGGTCATATTAAAATTCTACCTGCCATGCCACAGATTGGGCTCGCTCTCTCACTTCCTTTAGGTCTTTTCTCAGTTGTTAACTTTTCAGCAAAGTGTCTCCTGGAATCTATCTAAAATTTCAACTGCTCCTCTTATCCCCACCCAAACTTCTACCCCCTTTGCCTGTTTGTCTTTTTTTTTTAATTTCTTCTTTAGCACTTATCATCTAATGTACAATATGTCTTACTTATTTATATTGTTTGTTATCTGTCTTCTCCAGCACATGTAATCTCAAAGAGATCAGGGACTTTGCTGTTCTCTGCCATATGTAGTTCTCACTGGTAGAATGGTGCCTGGAACATAACAAATACCTAGTAAATATGCGTTTAATGAGTGAATAAATGATACAAAATTATATAGAGTATGATTACAATTATTTAAAAATATGAATGCATGTAAACACAATTAAAATAGTACTGTTAAGATGGTAAGATTTTAATAGCTTAAAATCTATTTCCCAAGCTTTGCACTATTTTTATATTGACATAACAAAGAAAAGACCCCATAGAAGGGGCTGTTCTCTGGATAGTGGGAATTAGCCAAGTATGACATACCTTGTGAGCAGGTACTTTTGAAGTAATGCTAAGGACTCAGCAGGTCACCATAGGCAGAAAAACATGTCAGAGGTGATGTGGAAGAGGAGAAAGAGCATGGGAGATGGAATTGCAAAGACCTGGATTTGAGTCTCTCTTCAAGTATTTACAAGTTGGGTGACTTGAAGAGTCACGTAACCCCTCTGAGCCTATTTTCTCACTACATAAATGAGAACACGTAACTACTTTCATCATTGGGTTGCCATAAGGATCATGTAAGATGCTCAGTATTACTTTGATTCATGTCATCCAGCCTGTTCACCCTTGTGATGGCCAAGGGAAAGGCTTCTCATGCTTTACCAACTTCTCTTCTTCATCTAACTTGTGTGCAGTTGCAGAAAAGGACTTTCTTATTAGGGTAGGTTGATTTTCCCATGAAAGGAATATCACCGATTTTTTTTTAAAGCAATATTGGTTTCCAGTAATTGTAACTAGCTTAAAATAACAGAAACAGAAATTCCTATGTGGATAACAAAATTTCCCTTTGAGTTCCAAAGGATCTCCTGGCACTCTCAAATTATTGTACCTTGAAATTGTTTCAATAACTGCATTCTTTATGACAGGAGTTTGAATATCAAATATTGGTCACTACAAGAATATTAAATTTTTAATCAGAAATAGGGAAAAATGACTTTAAGTTCTGATACTATCAGTTTCTCATTATTTGACCTTGAACCATTCACCTTACTTCTCTTTGCCTTCTGGTACATTTTGAGAATCCTTGCATGCATAAACAAATGACTCTTTGTGGAAAGATAATTCCCATAGCAATAAAAGTGATTACATTTTAAGCATCTAGGATATTCCAGGCGCAGTGCTGTATTCTTTACATGCATTATCTTAAAAGCTCAAAACAAGTCAACCAGCTGATATCATTGTCTCCATTTTATCCACAAGAAAGCTGAGACTTAGAGAGATCAAATAAATTCTTGAGAGTAGCACAACAAAATGCTAGAATTGATCTCCTGCTATAATCTCTTAACATCATTTTGCATTTGGATTATTCTTTTCAATGCATTTACTCTCTGGCCCAATTTTGTGTCAAAGAGGATTTGGTTCAACATTCTATGCCTTTATCTAAGTCTTCAATTAAAAAAAGAAATGAACACAAGTTTGTTTATTCCTTGCTACACCCCAGGTACCTAGCACACCTATTAGGTAGTAGGTGTTCAATAAATGACTTTTGAATGAATGAATGAATAATGTGGTGCAAAGACAAAGCTCTGTGCCATGTCTCCCTTGACATACAGTAGTATTGGCCCTTTCAGTTACAAATCTATTAGATTTTGTTGTTAACATATCCTCATTTTTGTACTTTTATCTGTAATTACTAAAGGGAGACATTGTGAAATGTTTTGGTGTGGTCGGGTACACTATGTCTATAGTTTCCCCCAAATTATACTATATCTATAGTTTCCCCAAAATCTACCATTCCGATAATCTTATTTTACAAAAAGGAAAGCTTAGGATGTATCTCGTTTTTCATGAACATATTATTTTTCTCATCTTTCTTCTCTTAGAGTTCACAAATATTCAACTTTATCATTTGACTCAGAAAACTACTTGGGATAGACATTAAGCACAATATATATTTTTGCAGCATGTTCCTTTTGGTGAGGCAAGATAGTATTTTCTATCTTAATTCTTATAAGATTTCTGGCAGAATTTTGAGGCTACATTTGGGAAGTTCTCTTAACAACAAAAACAGCAATAACCGTATATTCCAAAAGTTGTGTGTATAAACGCTGCATAGACACCTGACCTACATTATCTAATTTAATTTCCCCCAAATCTGTGAAGTAGGCATGAATATCTGAAATTTACAGATCAGGAATCCAAGACCCAAAGAGCTAACTATTTGCCCAAAGTCACCCATATGGTAAGTAGTAATCAGGATTCAAAGCCAGGTCTCAAACTCCAAAGATTGTGTTTTAAATGAGTATATATGTTGCCCTTTATAACTTTTCAAGGCCAGGAAACACATTAAAAACATACTAATTTTTTTCTTATGATCACTTCACCTGTGTTTGGCTTCAATTTTCTTGTTTTATTTGGATTAGGCTAGGTTATGCTGCAGTGACAAATAGCATCAATTATATTTTACTGTTGCATTTATGTACCAAAATGGGTTTACACGATTGCAATGACTGGAAGATCATGCTAGAAAGTCATGCACAGGCAATTAACTATTTTAAACTCAAAATGATACGTATCACTTCTAGTGACATATCATGGCCAAAGCAAATCACATAGCCAAGCCAAACTTCAAGCGGTAGGGAATCGCAACCCTCCATTGTATCAGGAAGGAGAGAACAAGCTATCAGTGAACACTGGTAGTGTCTCCACATATCCACGTATTTTCTGCCCTTTTCAGAGTTGAAAATATTCTCTCTTCTTTTAACATTTTTCTTGGGGTATAGTCAGTTTACAATGTTGTGTTAGTTTCAGGTGTAGAGCAAAGTGAATCTGCTATAAATATATGTATACCTGCTCTTTTTTAGATTCTTTTCCCATATAGGCCATTACAGAGTATTGAGTAGAATTCCCTGTGCTATACAGTAAGTCATTATTAATTATCTATTTTATATATAGTAGTGTGTATTTGTCAATCCCAATCTTCCAGTTTATCCCTCCCCCACCTTACCCCCTGGTAACCATAAGCTTGTTTTCTACATCTGTAACTCTATTTCTGTTTTGTAGATAAGTTCATTTGTAGTCTTGTTTTTTTTTTTTTTTTTTTTGACTCCACGTATAAGTGATATCATATGATATTTGTCTTTCTCTGTCTGACTTACTTCACTCAGTATGACAATCTCTATGTCCACCCATGTTGCTGCAAATGGCATTATTTCATCCTTTTTTATGGCTGAGTAATAGACATTTCTCCAAAGAAGACATACAGATGGTTAAAAAGCACATCAAAAGATGCTCAACATCACTAACTACCAGAGAAATGCAAATCAAAACTTCAATGAGGTATCACCTCACACCAATCAGAATGGCCATTGTCAAAAAATCTACAAAAAGTCAATGCTGGAGAGGGCGTGGAGAAAAGGGAACCCTCCAACACTGTTGGTGGGAATGTAAACTGGCAGAGCCACTAGACAGAACAGTATGGAGGTTCCTTAAAAAACTAAAAATAGAGCTACCATATGATCCAGTAATCCCACTCTTGGGCATATATCCGGAGAAAACCATAATTTGAAAAGATACATTCACCCCCAATGTTCACTGCAACACAATTTACAATAGCCAGGACATGGAAGCAACCTAAATGTCCATCAACAGAGGAATGGATAAAGAAGATCTGGTACATACATAGAAAATATTCTCTTTTTTAAGAGAATCGGTAATGAAGTTCAGTTTTCATTAAAAATTACACATTATCTATTTTCTTATAATTATACCATTATATATTTTCACATAAAAATTATGCCATTAGTTCCAATACTTCCTTCTTGAATCTTACAAAACTAAGTAAGCCCTTTTGGTTGTCCCTCACACTTATTGTAAGAATCATGTAAATCTAATTATTTTCTGACCAGTTGGGCACCTTCATTATTTCCCCACTCTGTACATATCCTTTAAAACTCTGCACTCACTAGAGCTCCCTGTACAGTTATACTGACCTCACGAAACCATCCCCACTCTTCTTCAGCATTATGAAAACTTGATGTTGCAAAGTCATAATTTCAATTTTGTGTGCCTGATGTCCCCAGAGATCTTTTGGAGATTCAAGATGCTTTGAAAAGAAGGACTTAGAATGTTTATTGCTCCCCCACATTTATTAACAAGCTATTAGAGATGTGCAAAATAAAGGAGTTTTTTTTGTTGTTTTTTTAAGAAAAAAGCATTCAGGAAAGAGAAACCCAACACAGGGTGAAAGTGGTGAAGTGAAGTCATAAGATGACAGCTTTTTTCTAGAGAAAAGCCAGTTCAGACTGCAGGAGGAGGATGGAAGATAGAAACTTCTGGGAGAGAAGCCCTCCTGGCAGTCTGTTAACATTTGAAAAGTGAACACACAATTGATCTGATGGAAGAAAAACTAAGGATAGGTACACTGAAGACCACTCACGTCAAAAGCAAACATAAAAACAAAATAATCATTAACTCTAGGAAAAGTAAATATGTTGTGCAAAATGGAACTCTACCTGTAGAATCTGTCTCTGCCTTATTCAATATTTAAACAATAACTTAAATACTGCTCTTAATTAGAGTTAGATATAGCTGTGGTAACTTACTTCCAAATATCTCCTATCCTGTATACCTTATGCAATGAGACTTGTCACTCTTCCCATCGAGTTGTGGAGTTGATTTCTCCTCCCTCAGAGTTTAGGCTTGCCCTGTCCCTTACATGGACCCATACACTGCGGTAGAAGCGAATGCTGAAGCCTTGTGAAATTGGACTTTAAGAGATCTTGTAGTTTCTGTTTTCAAGCTTTAGGAATGCTTCCTCTTGGAATGCTGCCTTGAGACTGCCATGTTCTGAGGAAGCCCAAGTGAGGCATGTGGAAGGAGGACTAAGGAGCCCTGAATGAAAGCTCAGCTGAGTCCAGCTCCTGGCCAGTCCACCAGCTGAATGCAGTTACATAAGTGAAGCCACATAAGTTACATAAGAACATCCAACTGATGCAGAGCATCACAAGAAATAATAAATTGTTATTTCCTTAAGCCACTTATTTTGGGGTGATGTGTTATCCCCAAATAGACAACTGAAACAATGTCTATACTGGATGGAAAGGAGAGGTGAGGTGATATAAGAGAGCTAAATCATCAACTAAAATGCCAGGAAATTAACAAATAATATCTTCAAAAGACAAAGAGCACTAGGAATGTATTATGAGAGATGCGGCGATAGATGCCAGAGGAAACAATTCAAGTGTTTTAAGTTGTTGCCTGGGGCCAGACCATGGCGTGGGCCAGGAGAATGCAGTTTTTCATTATAGACCTCTTAGTTGTATTTGATTTTTAAAATGTGAACATGAATTGCTTTGATAAAAGTAAAATTTATATATTTTTTAATTATCCCTGGGATATGCAGTCATGTGAAGCTAGGGCATGCGGAGGCCTCAGGGCCTGGCAAATGAATGAGGAGACAGCTCTAATTTGGTAAGTTGCTTTCTGTGGACATCCTGCCCCTAAAGGCTTGTCTTCCCTCTTAGGCCTCCCTTTTCAGTTTCAGTTCTTAGCAACCAGTTAAAAATGAGGATGTATTTTAATATACAGGCAAAGGCTTACAAGTAACTTAGAAGAAGAGAAGAAAAGCAAAAACAAACAAACAAAACAAAAGGCAGCAACGAACTGTCCCTTTGTCTTCAGCTAATTTCTATCCTGGCCCCCTTTCTTCTTAGAAGAAAAGGTAGAGAAAAAAGCCCAGAAGCCCTTGAATTACTAACACCTAAAGTAAAAGAATAATATCTTTAAATCACTGGCTCTGAGAACCTCTCAATAGCCCCAACTCTGTGCAATCTGATTTCTGGAAAAATACTCGTAATTGTGTTATCTATGGGGTCCCTCCTTGTTTGTGACTATGCGTGTCATCTTTACGTAAATCTTAAAGAATTTGGTGTTCCTCCACTGATACACTATAGGCAGAAATAGCTTTGGAAAATCTGCTTATTTGTATTTCCTCCATCTTTCCCTTTAGAGTTCTTAATGCCATTCTTTGGCCTATTAAACATGCCTGCTCAAGCCATCCTTTATTTCTTAGAGCAACAGAGTCTGTGGCTTTGGCTACACAATTCTGACAGCTGGACAACTTGGTTGGTTCATGCTTTAAAAAAAAAAAAAAATCAAAGCAGCTGTTTGGCAAAGTATTTGAATGATTTTCTCATTTTTCAGCAAGCTGTTGGGGAATTACACCACTTCAACTCAATGGTCTCTCATTCTCCCAAACATCTCTACTCTTTAACTGGCTTTCCTTTTGCTGTCCTATCCCCCAGCTTACCTTACCTTCAAAGGAAGTACCACAGGATTGTGTTTTCTGGTTGGGTGATGCCAGTAATGAAGGTGGAGCTATTCTTGGAGAATGGATCACAGAATATGTGTGTGGTCAGTTTGTATGCAAACAAATGTTAAGATGGGAGGGCTGAGCAGAGCCCCTGCCTCTGCCTTCTCCATCCTTGCCAGCGTTAGTTACTGGGTCCAACCTTGGCCAGTCCAGCATCATCCCAGGTTGTGCCAGGCCCACCATCCCTAGGACTTGGAATTGAATCTTATGCTCACAGGCTGCTCTCTAACCTGCCAAGTATAAGAATAACAAGAACAAGAATAAATGCCCGTTGCTGAGCATCTGCTGTGGGTCCAAATTAGACTGGCTACTTACTGCTAATCCTTCCACCAGTCCCAAATGTTAGGTATGCTTATTCCCATTTTACAGAAAAGTTTACATCCCGGCCCAGGGTCACATAACTAGCCACATGTGGAGGCAGGATTTTGATATGTATTTTTCTGACCGCAAAACCTCAGTCTACTCTGGACATTACTGGCCTCCTGGGCCCTGCAAACACATACTATTGTGTTGACTTGAAATAAATAGGTCCAAAATAGCTTAGTTCTATCTTACATTGAGTCTCCCTTTGTGAAGAAGTGAGTCTCTCACCACCTCTCTCTTTCTAATGAATTAAGCCCCCTGGATAGCGACATTTGTCTGAATTTGGCCAGTGCATTGAACTCTGCTCCTTGAACCCCTGGCAGCTTTGGCAGAGGCTGATATAGAGAATGGCCAGTTCCTTCATCCCTGGTCTTGCCTGCCTCCCCTCCCTGCTGCCCAAGAACTCTACCCTTAAAATACAAACACCTAAAAAAGCTAATGAATGTTATATTCATTACTTATGCATGTCATTGTGTCCTAGGCACTGTGCTATAGTTTGTGGGGGACAAAACAAATCCAGCACAGATCCTGGCCACCAGGAGCTACTATCTGTTAGAGGTGGTTGAGTAGTATAGATTTAAACCACTTGTAATAGGAATTGTAATGGTAAGCACCTATATAGCTCTTCCCAGGGGAAGGGCACTTTAAGAAAGTTATTTCACTTCGTCCTCACAATAGCCTGGTGAAGTAGATTCTGTTATCCTATTTTACAAATAATGAAACGGCAACAGATAGGTTAAGATTATGAACCTAGGCAGTCTGGCTCCAGATCTGAGCTCTTAAACACTACTGGGTGTAAAGATGCCACATGGGTTGCAGGAGAAACACGGGTCATGGGAACTGAGAGGAGAGAGAAATGTCACTTGGCTGCATAAAGCCAGGAAGGCTTCCTGCAGGAGGTAGCACTTGAGCTAAACCATGAAGGATGGGTAATATCGGGCCATAAGGGATGAGTACGCAGGAAGGGCATTTCAGAGGGAGAGAACAGCAAGCAGCTGGTTGTTCGAAGGCTCTTGTTGCTGAGGCCTCAACTGCCTCCTGTCTGAGCTGTGACATGAGTCATCAGCCCAGCCCTGCCTGCCTGCAGTGTGCAAGACTGGGTGATCCTTTTGTCCATCAGTCTAAATATGTCTTTGGAAAAATACCTTTATCCCCCTTTTGCACGACTCCTGGTTTCTCTCCTGGTTTATGTCTATCTCTGGGATGTACAGTCCTTCCTTTAAGAATGTCAGTGTAAAAGAACCTTGAGTGAGGATTTGACCCAGGCAGGAGAGCAGCTATTCACCACGTCAGATGAGTGGATTCACTGCCCAGCCTAGGGAAATACTTTTGGTGTTTCTCCACCCCAAGGGGGACAGATGGCAGCAGGCTATTTAACCTCTATGCATTTCCTGAATGTGACATGTCTGCTCATCTTGTTGTTGGCCGAACTGAGAGGGACACCACACTGAGAAGGTTGGGAAGAAACCTGAGAGTGGAATCCTCATTCCCGACACCCTTCGCCATGCCCCGTCTGCGCCAAGAAAATGGTCATGGTGATGATGAATTTGTACCCTGTGCCTCCCACTGAGGGTGCAGCTCGGAGAGAAACTTGGGGGTGAGCCTACTCCCCACCACACTGAGCAATGCCTCTGACCACAGCACAAACTGCTACGGAGGTTCCTAGGTTTTCTTAATCCTCTAACTTTAAATCCTTCCTTTTCAAATACAAACTCATTGACCATTCAGCATCATCCTGAGTGAACTTTTTATTCACATCATCTGACTTCTCCTCTCCAGCTGTGTCATCATGGGTAGCCTCTGCTAATCGTAGCCATTATGGGTTCTCGTTGTTTTTGGGTTTTGCTGAGTTACTTGCCTGCTCCTGACATTAGACATGTACCGATCGCCTCTATTTCCTAAGTCTGAACTCCAGCTTTACTGTTTATATTCATTGTGTTCCAAAATAATTAGTCACTTGCCTTGGCGGATGAGTTTTGAAGGTGACTTTTCTAAAGAGATACTTCCAGGATCCTCAAAACAGGAAGACTCAAAGTCCTTTAACGTCATCAGTGGAGTTTTACTCCTGTTGGGGGGTGGGGCAGGGCATGCACGTGTTTCACCTTCTGTATGCCATTTCTTTTGTATCTCCCAGTGGTTAAGGAAAGACCTGGTACATGAGTAGCCTCCCCCTGAAAGCTCTGGGTATCCATCGCAGGCACACAGACAGAAGATGTTCTCAGGGTTCTGAGGTGAACAGTGCCCTTGCTTCTGTGGAGTCGTGATGAATGGAGCAGATGTTCTCAATAACTCCTGATGTGAACAGAAAGAGAAAACTGACTGGATGAAAAAAGAGGGGGTGAGAGATATCCTGTAACACATTATTCCCCTAGGAGAATACCACATGCAAAACTTCTCCAATAGTTTTGAAGAGTCAACTTACTGAAGAGCTCCATAAGGTGGTATGAAATCATCATTCCTTACCCTGGACGATTTATGTTCCCATAACTTGTGTTAGTTCAGGTGTGTTTTTCCCTCCGGTAAGATCTTCACCTTTCACTTGCCTTGTTATATTTATAAGGTTGCTGTTATGTATCTTGTTCCTAAAGCCTCCTAAGCCATTTTCCCCCAATGCACCGGACTCTAGGCAAAGAGCATCTTTGAACTCCTGGTAGTGTCACTGGATATTTGTCTGTGCGCTCGCTGAATTCCTGTGCAGCTTTGAATTCTCTTTCCAGAGAAGTAAGGCTTTATGGCTCTTGCAGATTCGCTTAATCTTTTGCAGCGCATGAATGATCCCTTCATTCTGAAGGCCCCATGGTTGATTTGGTAATTTCTATAGATCTGTCTCTCATGGGTTTGCTTTTGTCTGCTCCTTCCTTTTCTGTTACTTCATTATTTCCTGAGATTTTACTCCACCCTATTTACCATCCCCAATTCAGGCCACTCCTTATTCTTCTCCTTAACTTTAGAGCTTTTTCACAGCTCAGCCTCCAAGAGCCCAGGGTTTCATCTCTACATTCTGCCCATCATTCCCCCTCCTGTTAACTGAAGCGTAGACTAGGAATTACGTGCTTCCATACTCCATTGGTCATTTGTACCTTTGGCTTTATGGAAGACCTCATTCCATGAGATCTGTGGTGTCCTAAAAGACGGAGAGCAGAGTTGCCGGTCCCTGGCTGGAGTGAGAACTTGTCTGCTTTAAGTTCTTCATGTTCATTAGTTTGGTTGGAAAAATGTGTCTTTCAGAATTCTGTGCAGGAAGACATTTTGTGTATGTGTGTGTTTTTTTAAATTATATGAACAACTCTGTATTTTGATAATAGCGTACTGGTTTTTTTTTTAATATTTCAGGGTGGTTTTCTCTTAAAGGCTGTGAGTTTTAATCATATTTAGAATTTGATATTTGTATTTAACCTATATTTTTTGTTTAAAAACTGCAGCTTTAGGGAGGAGATATGGGGATATATGTTTACGTATAGCTGATTCACTTTGTTATACAGCAGAAACTAACACACCATTGTAAAGCAATTATACTCCAATAAAGATGTTAAAAAATAAAAAAATAGCAAAGTAAAGGACCAGATGGTAAAGAAAAAAAACCGTACTGCAGCTTTTAAATCCACAATTTTGATTCAGATTTAAATATAATCAGTTAAGCTAATACATTTTGCCAGCTCCGGGCTTATAAAACACTCAGGAAAAAGAACAATTCAAGATATCTTTTGAGCCCCTGTGTTCAAAACAGTTTGCTGATTGAGTGTTGGAAACTTTAACCAGAGTATCAAAATTAAAGAGAAAAGAAACAACTGTATGAGAAGTTCTAAACATCTCAAACCTCCATATTTCCAGTCTTTTCACCTCCCAGTTCATCTTTTTTTTATTGCTGCTATAACGGTCTTTCTGAAATATAATCCGAATCAAGTAGCTTCCCTGATCAGAAGTGATATCAGTACGTTCATTTAATTTCATAAATGAAGTCCAAATTCCAAGAATTGACAATGCAAAATCTCTACAGTGTGGTTTCAACTTCCCTTATCCTCATATTTTTACCGTTTCCTTCCTCCCTCTCTTCCTCTCCCCATCTCTGCTTTCCCATCTCTCACCCTTTCTCCCTTCCAGGATATTAAACATCCCCAATATACCAAAGTCTTGAGACACAAAGGGGAATGAGTCATTCCTCAAAGACCCCCAGTCTCCATTCTTCTGCAGAGGTTCACAGTACCTCCTACATACTCTGTACCTATTGTCTTTGCTCCACTATGTTCCCACCACTCACTCCATCCCACCTTTCCGTCACCTCAAATGCCATCTCCACTACCATCTCTCCCCATCTAGACTCTCTCAATCCAAACTCCTCTCCTTCCTTAATGCCTCACAACCTAGGGTGTCCACCTTCTATGTGCTTCCTGTGGTATATTTTTCCTTCATTAAATTTTTTTCTGATCATGAAAGCAATACATGCTCATTCTATAAGACTTTGAGAATAGAGGTAAGTTTAAAAGGAAAACATGATACATGGTCTAGTGTACAAGGCATTCACTGAGAATCTGGATGTCCAGATTCTAGTCCTATCTCTGCCCTTTAGGAGGTGAGGGACATTGAGCATGGCGTTTATCCACTTTAGGCCTTATATTTTTCTCCTCTAAAAGATGGGAACTGAGCTCCTGATCTGTAAGGACTATTCTGGTCGCAGAACTCAATGCCTAATTTACTTGTCTATAAGTGTATACTGTGCATCTTGGCTCCTCTGTGGGGAAGTGATGTGCTCTTCATTGCCACACCTTGTACTTGGCCCAGAGTGCATCTTCCCGCCATCTTGGAAGAACAAAGGCATGCTTTGAGAGTCTCATAATTTTATCCACAAAAGACTCAACTTTTCATAATTTTCAGCCATTATATCAGATGTACCTAGCTTACTTAATGGTGAAACATGCTGGACTTGAATTTTATTATTAGGTTCAGGGTTTATTATCCTGTGTCTTTCTGTACTTTCTTGCTTTCCTTTTATCCCCTTCTAACTTCAAATGATAGCACCAAGCAAAACATTAAAATTCTATCCGCTCAAACAACACCATAAACATTATTTAAAATGATTTTGTTCAAAATCATTGCAAACCCATGTGACGCATGAGTCTATATTTAATGCTCTCCTCTCTTCTGAAATTTGAGAAGTTTTTTTTTTTCAGTCTAGAACTCTGTGATTTGGAGAATTGGAAAAAAACTCTGAGACTAGCAACTTTATCATAAGATTCATGCCAACAGTAACTGGATAAGGGTGTAGATTTATAAATCCCTATAGTTCTTTAGAGTTTCTACATATTTTGAGGGGGAAGTTTTTCCATAACATTATCTCTTCTTTCCTAAATGTGATATCCAGGAAGCCCTTCATTTATGTTTGCTACATAATTACCCTTCAAAGTAGTTCCTGAGTCTTATATAAGCAACAAATAGATACTTTGTTTCCTCTGTGCTTTCCTGTGTAGGGGGTGGGGTGGGATGAAGGCTTGTCCTGGGACTGCCACTTGTCTGGGTGAAGGTGGGCAAATGGCAACCTCCCTGTGCCTCAGTTTCCATCTCTTTAAATTGAATTGCCTTTCTTTCCAAATTGTGGTGAAGATCAAATAAGACGGTATGATAAAACCTTTTGAAAACTACAAAGCCCCATAGGAGGTGGCAGGGGTAATTCTCCTTTAGACCTGTCCCCAGGGTTCATGGGACACCTGTCTCATGCCCCATCTCCTGTAAAACCTCTGTTCTTTGCTAGGGATGAAGAGAGCTGAGGGATCAGTTTACTTTATATTTTGCTTTAACACTATGGTAATATTAATGTGTAAACAGAACTTTTGCATTGATATATTAATTGCTTTCATCTATTATTTCCTATTATTGGAAGTATTTCTCTATACTCCCTAGAAATGTATTAAAACTATTTGATTATAATTCTATACTGATGGTAATTAGCACTCTTAAGAGTGTAAACATGTAGGCACCCTATATCATGAAGTCCCTCTTTAACCTGCCAGGATAATATCCCGTTATTCCAGAGGGATGAAACAAAAAAAGAAGTTTGTTATCGTCAAAATGTGAGAGAGCACAAAACAAGATACCACAGGAAATCAATTGCGTAAGTTGTGAAAAATAACCCACCCTCTTATTTGCTCTCTTATAGTATAAAAATACGTCACACATAATTCCGCCCCCCCAACCCCGCATCAAAATAGAGTCAAGCTAGTCAAAAGGAGAAACTCTGAGCGTTATATTTTTTTCTCCCCAGTTTTATTGAGATATAATTGACATGTAACATTGTATTAGCTTAAGGTATACAACATAATGACTTGATATATGTACCCATTACAAAACGATCGCCACAATAAGTTTAGTTAACACCCATCACCTCACATAGTTACAGATTTTATTTTTCTTGTGATGGAAACGTTTAAAATCTATTCTCTTCGCAATTTTCAAATATACAATACAGTATTGTTAACCAGGGCTGAGGGCTATCTTCTGAACCGGTCTACCAATATCTTGTTAGATTATGCCACCTGCTCCCTTCTAACTATTTTTTAACCAGAACCTTCTGAGACAGAACAACTGTTTTCTGCTAATGTAGCAGATCCTTGCCATAAATTCTGTGTTTTGAAATAGCAGTTTACTTAGGTCAAATAGGCTGATATGTTTGAGTTGCTGAATTTTTATTAGATTTTTAAATATATGTATAAGAGCTCACATAAATGTTTTTCCATAGGTATTATCCTATTCATTTTTACAGAACGGGATTCCAAAACCAAGCTCCAGGGAGGTCAAGCAATTTGCTCAAGGTTATGTAACTGTTGGAGAATTGAGTTGTAACTTGTCTCAAGCCCCAAATCCCACACTTTTTCTTCACGGTATTCCCGATCATTTTTCCTCATCTCTTAGCAGTAGCAACTTTTCTCTCATCAATTCTCCTGTAATTCTTCTTCCTGGACCATGTTGCTTCTCACTTTGAAGGATGCAGTTCTATCGGTGATTTGGCGGAATCAGTCCATGTCATGCTACCTGGGCATACAGGGTGCTCTTTCACAGAAATAACGGGAGAAACAGTCTTAAAATGAGGCACAGTGGCTGTTTATTTAAACGGTCCCACTGAGGCCATTTTCACCAACTAGGTTTCAAGGTTCCCTGCTTATTTCCTTGTACAAGGAACACGTCTTTAGGAATGACGCTGTCCTTCATGACGCTTAACGGGAAACAGACAGACATTTCAAATCTCATTACCTGATCGATCCAGGCCTCCTAAGAGAGAGAGAACAAAGGCAATTTATGCGGGAGGAAAACGTGAGTCAGTTAGCTCTATGACTAAAAGATGAGAGGACGCTGAACCATAAATCCCAAGTAGACCTGTTTCTTCTCAGTTCAGAGGCTGCCTCCTGACTCACTCTGTAGTAGGAGCAAATACTTTATGGAGGGCAATTGTAACAGACCGTTCCTACTGGACACGGCAGGCGTTTTCCTTCAGCTCTTTCTTGACGATGTGATCCCAAAGTGGGTTAGAGCAGAAGACACACATAACTTTCTGGACCCTCTCATGACTCTACCATGGATGCAGGCTTCCTGGTTTCTACCTTTCCAGACAATCAAATAGCTGTGATTTTATGGGAATCATTGTGGTATCAACATGGCATCTAAAAGATAGAACAGGGCAAATATATGCAGTTCTGTGTGAGCGACTGTATCTGAATGTCAGTGAGATGAAAGGACTATGTAGTAAGCTTCAGCCGTGGGTCAGGCACTGAGCTGTGTACTTTTTTACCCATGGTCTTTCTTTTAATTGTCACAGTCACTCTCCTAAGAGGGTGGTAGAATAAAGACTAACCTAGATCTGGCTTAACTCAAACCAGAACTGAACTGCTTTACTGCCATCTGTAACTTAGCCTCCTAATCAGCCTGAACCAGTTCCTATGTGAACCAGTTTTAAAGACAACGGATCCTCATGGAACATTTTTCACTGGCAGGTCCACTAATCTCTATTGTCTTCACATTGGCTGTCAGCAAAGGGATGGGGGGTTATTTGCTCATTTCTTCTATAGACTGGAATCGTCTACGTACCTGAAATATAACGAGCCACCTGATACAACGTGGTGAGCTAGTTAAAAGAGCAGATCATTTGGAGTCAGACAGACCAGGGTTGGAATCCCAACCATGCTGTGTTGTGTTGAGCAAGTTGCTTTACTTCTCTGGGGCTCAGTTTACTTATCTGTAACATGAAGATGAGAAAACCTATCTCACTGGCTGGTTGTGGGAGTTAAATCAGACAATGTCTGCTTTGTTTGTGTGTATGATGTGCCCTTTGTCTTTATTCCAAGTGTATGCAAATAATAATGATATTGATGAGTCTAAAAGATATCAGCCAGAATTTCAGGAATATTGGTTTTCATATTTGGGAAATGAATATAATTTTTTAAATTTCTTTTTTATTGCAGTAGAGTTGAACCACAATGTTGTGTTAATTACAGCTGTACAGCAAAGTGACTCAGTTATACATATATATACATTTTTTTTCATATTCTTTTCCATTATGGTTTATCACAGGATACTGAATATAGTTCCCTGTGCTATACAGGACCTTGCTGTTTATCCATTCTATATATAGCAGTTTGCCTCTGCTAGTTCCAAACTCCCAATCCAACCCTCTCCCCTCCCCTCCCCCTTGGCAACCACCAGTCTGTTCTCTATGTCCCTGATTCTGTTTCTGTTTTGTAGATAGGTTCATTTGTGCCATATTTTAGATTCCATATATAAGTGATATCATATGGTATTTTTCTTTCTCTTTCTGACTTCACTTAGTATGATAATCTCTAGTCGCAAGGATAGTGTCTGGTAAGGGCACTGGAGATATTGGATGGTCAGCAAGAGGGAGAAAGCGAGAGTTGGGGAGGAGAGCTCTGTGAGCCATGGCCCATTAAGACGAGGGAAAGGGTGAGTGGTCAAGATGTTTTCAGGCATTATGACCCCTAAATAAAGACTCTGATGAGGGGAAAACACTAACTGCAACTGGAGACAACAGCTTTTCCAAGATGGCCTCATTAAATGTTTAATTGGGTGAGAATATTTTGTGGGTTTCCACACACAGCCAGGAACCTCATGCAGTATTTTATTCTTTCTCTAAATGCCTTTCTCACTGTGCAGACACACAGACTCAAGGCTTGCTGGAAAATCTACCTGCTTGCTCTGACAGAGAACACAAACTGACGATTGTGGTTAAAGTATTTTCATGCTTTGAGGTGCCTCTTTTAGGACACCTCTCCTGCCCTCCCTGAAAGGGTGGTGGGGACAGTGAGTGAAATGATTTACTGGGAAGTAAGTGAAAGAGACTTCAAGTGATCAACAAGCTCTGCGAAGTCGGAGGTCACTAAAAGGTCAGACTGGAAGGCTGCATTCTAGAAAGCTAATATGGGGTGACTTGGGTTGGTCTTATTTCACCCCAGAGGTAATTGTTCCCCCAAATGCATTGCCTGCAATATTTCAGGTTGTCTTGATTATATACAAACTCACATATATTGCAATCTCTCCTCTGAGTGGCCCTGGCCTAGTTAAGTCCTGTGCAGAATGCAGAGAAATCACAAGATGTGGTCTCTGTTCTCGAGAACCTTATTTAGCGAAAACGAGAGGATGGAAGACTAAGAAATAATATCAGATGTGCTCAGTCTGCTCTTCATCCTGAATATCAGTGGAATAGAGACCAAATTCCTCTGTTCTGGGTGGTGCTTATCACTGATGAAATATTCATCAAACCATCTCAAAATGGAGAGAAAATAAGAATGATATTTTAACATCAGTATAGAGATGTGTGTTACAAAACATATATAATCTGATCATTATACTATAATTTCCATGTTATATATATCTGTTACACAGTATGTAACTATCTTTCCTTTTTTTTTTTCTTTAGATTCCATATATATGTGTTAGCATATGGTATTCGTTTTTCTCTTTCTGACTTACTTCACGCTATATGACAGACTCTAGGTCCATCCACCTCACTACAAATAACTCAATTTCATTTCTTTTTATGGCTGAGTAATATTCCATTGTATATATGTGCCACATCTTCTTTATCCATTCATCTGTTGATGGACACTTAGGTTGCTTCCATGTCCTGGCTATTGTAAATAGAGCTGCAATGAACATTGTGGTGCATGACTCTTTTTGAATTATGGTTTTCTCAGGGCATATGCCCAGTAGTGGGATTGCTGGGTCAAATGGTAGTTCTATTTGTAGTTTTTTAAGGAACCTCCATACTGTTCTCCACAGTGGCTGTATCAATTTACATTCCCACCAACAGTGCAAGAGGGTTCCCTTTTCTCCACACCCTCTCCAGCATTTATTGTTTCTAGATTTTTTGATGATGGCCATTCTGACCAGTGTGAGATGATATCTCATTGTAGTTTGGATTTGCATTTCTCTAATGATTAATGATGTTGAGCAATCTTTCATGTGTTTGTTGGCAATCTGTATATCTTCTTTGCAGAAATGTCTGTTTAGGTCTTCTGCCCATTTTTGGATTGGGTTGTTTGTTTTTTGATATTGAGCTGAATGACCTGCTTGTAAATTTTGGAGATTAATCCTTTGTCAGTTGCTTCATTTGCAAACATATTCTCCCATTCTGAGGGTTGTCTTTTCGTCTTGTTTATGGTTTCCTTTGCCATGCAAAAGCTTTTAAGTTTCATTAGGTCTCATTTGTTTATTTTTGTTTTTATTTCCATTTCTCTAGGAGGTGGGTCAAAAAGGATCTTGCTGTGATTTGTGTCATAGAGTGTTCTGCCTATGTTTTCCTCTAAGAGTTTTATAGTGTCTGGCCTTACATTTAGGTCTTTAATCCATTTTGAGTTCATTTTTGTGTATGGAGTTAGGGAGTGTTCTAATTTCATTCTTTTATATGTAGCTGTCCAGTTTTTCCAGCACCACTTATTGAAGAGGCTGTCTTTTCTCCACTGTATATTCTTACCTCCTTTATCAAAGATAAGGTGACCATATGTGTGTGGGTTTCTCCCTGGGCTTTCTATCCTGTTCCATTGATCTATGTATCTGTTTTTGTGTCAGTACCATACTGTCTTGATTACTGTAGCTTTGTAGTATAGTCTGAAGTCTAGGAGCCTGATTCCTCCAGCTCCATTTTTCCTTCTCAAGATTGCTTTGGCTATTCAGGGTCTTTTGTGTTTCCATACAAATTGTGCAATTTTTTGTTCTAGTTCTGTGAAAAATGCCAGTGGTATTTTGATAGGGATTGCATTGAATCTGTAGATTGCTTTGGGTAGTAGAGTCATTTTCACAATGTTGATTTTTCCAATCCAAGAACATGGTATATCTCTCCATCTATTTGTATCATCTTTAATTTCTTTCATCAGTGTCTTATAATTTTCTGCATACGGGTCTTTGTCTCCTTAGGTAGGTTTATTCCTAGGTATTTTATTCTTTTTGTTGCAATGGTAAATGGGAGTGTTTTCTTAATTTAACTTTTAGATTCTTCATCATTAGTGTATAGGAATGCAAGAGATTTCTGTGCATTAATTTTGTATCCTGCTACTTTACCAAATTCATTGATTAGCTCTAGTAGTTTTCTGGTAGCATCTTTAGGATACTCTATGTATAGTTTCATGTCATCTGCAAGCAGTGACAGCTTTACTTCTTCTTTTCCGATTTGTATGCCTTTTTTTCTTTTTCTTCTCTGATTACTGTGGCTAAAACTTCCAAAACTATTTGAATAATAGTGGTGAGAGTGGGCAACCTTGTCTTATTCCTGATCTTATTGGAAATGGTTTCAGTTTTTCACCACTGAGGACGATGTTGGCTGTGGATTTGTCATATGTGGGCTTTGTTATGTTAAGTTCCCTCTATGCCTACATTCTGCAGGGTTATTATCATAAATGGGTGTTGAATTTTGTCAAAAGCTTTCTCTGCATCTATTGAGATGATCTTATGGTTTTTCTCTTTCAATTTGTTAATATAGTGTATCACATTGATTGATTTGCATATATTGAAGGATCCTTGCATTTCTGGGATAAACTCCACTTGATCATGGTGTATGACCTTTAAATGTGCTGTGGGATTCTGTTTGCTAGTATTCTGTTGAGGATATTTGCATCTATGTTCACCAGTGCTATTGGCCTGTAGTTTTCTTTCTTTGTGACATCTTTGTCTGGTTTCGGTATCAGGGTGAGGGTGGCCTCATAGAATGAGTTTGAGAGTGTTCCTCCCTCTGCTATATTTTGGAAGAGTTTGAGAAGCATAGGTGTTAGCTCTTCTCTAAATTTTTGTTAGAATTCGCCTGTGAAGCTTTCTGGTCCTGGGCTTTTGTTTGTTGGAAGATTTTTAATCACATTTTCAATTTCAGTGCTTGTGATTGGTCTGTTCATATTTTCTGTTTCTTCCTGGATCAGTCTCGGAAGGTTGTACATTTCTAACAATTTGCCCATTTCTTCCAGGTTGTCCATTTTATTGGCCTATACTTGCTTGTAGTAATCTCTCATGTTCCTTTGTATTTCTGCAGTGTCAGTTGTTACTTCCCCTTTTTCATTTCTAATTCTATTGATTTGAGTCTTCTCCCTTTTTTTACTTGATGAGTCTGGCTAATGGTTTATCAATTTATCTTTGCTATCGTTTCCTTCATTTCTTTTTCATTTATTTCTGATCTGACCTTTATGATTTCTTTCCTTCTGCTAACTTTGGGGGTTTTTTGTTCTTCTTTCTCTAATTGCTGTAGGTGTGAGGTTAGGTTGTTTATTTGAGATGTTTCTTATTCTTAAGGTTTCTTAGGATTGTATTGCTATAAACTTCCCTCTCAGAACTGCTTTTGCTGCATTCCATATGTTTTGGGTCGTTGTGTTTTCACTGTCATTTGTTTCTAGGTATTTTTTGATTTCCTCTTTGATTTCTTCAGTGATCTCTTGTTTATTAAGTAGTGTAGTGTTTAGCCTCCATATGTTTGTATTTTTTACATTTTTTTTCTGTAATTGATAGCTAGTCTCATTGCGTTGTGGTCGGAACCGATACTTGATATGATTTCAATTTTCTTAAATTTACCAAGTCTTGATTTGTGACCCAAGATATGATGTATCCTGGAAAATGTTCCACAAACACTTGAGAAGAATGTGTATTCCTTTGTTTTGGGATGGAATGTCCTATAAATATCACTTAAGTCCATCTTGTTTCATGTATCATTTAAAGCTTGTGTTTCCTTATTTATTTTCATTTTGGATGATCTGTCCATTGGCAAAAGTGGGGTGTTAAAGTCCCCTACTATGATTGTGTTACTGTCAATTTCCCCTTTTATGGCTGTTACTATTTGCCTTATGTATTGAGCGGCTCCTATGTTGGGTGCATAAATATTTACAATTGTTATATCTTCTTCTTGGATTGATCCCTTGATCATTATGTAGTGTCTTTCTTTGTCTCTTTTAATAGTCTTTGTTTTAAAGGCTATTTTGTCTGATATGAGAATTGCCACTCCAGCTTTCTTTTGATTTCCATTTGCATGGAATATCTTTTTCCGTCCCCTCACTTTCAGTTTGTATGTGTCCCTAGATCTGAAGTGGGTCTCCAGTAGACATCATATATACAGGTCTTGTTTTTGTATCCATTAAGCCAGTCTATGTCTTTTGGTTGGAGCATTTAATCCATTTACGTTTAACGTAATTATCGATATGTATGTTCCTATTACTATTTTCTTAATTGTTTTGAGCTTATTATTGTAGGTCTTTTCCTTCCCTTGTGTTTCCTGCCTAGAGAAGTTCCTTTAGCATTTGTTGTAAAGCTGGTTTGGTGGTGCTGAATTCTCTTGGCTTTTGCTTGTCTGTAAAGGTTTTAATTTCTCCATAAAATCTGAATGAGATCCTTGCTGAGTAGAGTGATCTTGGTTGTAAGATTTTCCCCTTCATCACTTTAAATATGTCTTGCCACTCCCTCTGGCTTGCAGAATTTCTGCTGAAAGATCAGCTGTTAACCTTATAGGGATTCGCTTGTGTGTTATTTGTTGTTTTTCCCTTGCTGCTTTTAATATGTTTTCTTTGTATTTAATTTTTGATAGTTTGATCGATATGTGTCTTGGCATGTTTCTCCTTGGATTTTTCTGTATGGGACTCTCTGTGCTTCCTGGACTTGATTAACTATTTCCTTTCCCATAATAGGGAAGTTTTCAACTATAATCTCTTCAAATATTTTCTCAGTCCCTTTCTTTTACTCTTCCTTTTCTGGGACCCCTATAATTCGAATTTTGGGGTGTTTAATGTTGTCCCAGAGGTCTGTGACACTGTCCTCAATTCTTTTCATTCTTTTTTTTAAATTTTGCTCTGCAGTAGTTATTTCCACTATTTTATCTTCCAGGTCACTTATCCGTTTTTCTGCCTCAGTTATTCTGCTGCTGATCCCTTCTAGAGAATTTTTAATTTCATTTATTGTCTTGTTCATCACTGTTTGTTTGCTCTTTAGTTCTTCTAGGCCCCTGTTAAACGTGTCTTGTATTTTCTCCATTCCATTTCCAAGATTTTGGATCATCTTTACTATCATTATTCTGAATTCTTTTTCAGGGAGACTGCCTATTTCCTCTTCATTTGTTACATCTGGTGGGTTTTTACCTTGCTCCTTCATCTGCTGTGCGTTTTTCTGTCATCTCATTTTGCTTAACTTGCTGTGTTTGGGGTCTCCTTTTCGCAGGCTGCAGGTTTGTAGTTCCCATTGTTTTTGGTGTCTGTCCCCAGTGGCTAAGGTTTGTTCAGTGGGTTGTGTAGGCTTCCTGGTGGAGGGGACTAGTGCCTGTGTTCTGGTGGATGAGGCTGGATCTTGTCTTTCTCGTGGGGAGGTCCATGTCTGGTGGTGTGTTTTAGGGTGTTTGTGGCCTTATTATGATTTTTGGCAGCCTCTCTGCTAATGGGTGGTGTTGTGTTCCTGTCATGCTAGTTGTTTGGCATAGGGTGTCCAGCACTGTAGCTTACTGGTCGTTGAGTGGAGCTGTGTCTTGGCGTTGAGATGGAGATCTCTGGGAGATTTTCATCATTTGATATGACGTGGAGCTGGGAGGTCTCTTGTGGACCAGTGTCCTGAACTTGACTCTCCCACCTCAGAGGCACAGCCTTGATGCCTGGCTGGACCACCAAGAGCCTGTCATCCACACGGCTCAGAATAAAAGGGAGAAAAACAAGAAAGAAGGAAAGAAGATAAAATAAAGTAAAATAAAATAAAGTTATTAAAATAAAAAATAATTTTTAAAAAGAATTTTAAGTAATAAAAAAAGGAAAGTAGAGAGCACCCAAACTAAAAAAACAAAAATCCACCAATGATAACAAGTGCTAAAAACTATACTAAAAAAAAGAAACAAAAAAACGGACAGACAGAACCCTAGGACAAATGGTAAAAGCAAAGCTATACAGACAAAATCACACACAGAAGCATACACATACACACTCACAAAAAGAGAAAAAGGGAAAAAAATTATATATATATATATATCGTTGCTCCCAAAGTTCACCTCCTCAATGTGGGATGATTTGTTGTCTATTCAGGTATTCCACAGATGCAGGTACATCAAGTTGATTGTGGAGCTTTAATCCGCTGCTCCTGAGGCTGCTGGGAGAGATTTCCCTTTCTCTTCTTTGTTCGCACAGCTCCCGGGGTTCAGCTTTGGATTTGGCACCGCCTCTGCGTGTAGGTTGCCTGAGGGCATCTATTCTTCGCTCAAACAAGACAGGGTTAAAGGAGCAGCTGATTCGGGGGCTCTGGCTCTCTCAGGCCGGAGGGAGGGAGGGGTACCGATGCGGGGCGAGCCTGCGGCGGCGGAGGCCAGCAGGACGTTGCAGCAGTCTTAGGCGCGCCGTGTGTTCTCCCGGGGAAGTTGTCCCTGGATCACGGGACCCTGGCCGTGGCGGGCTGCACAGGCTCCCCGGAAGCGGGGTGTGGATAGTGACCTGTGCTCACACACAGGCTCCTTGGTGGCAGCAGCAGCAGCCTTAGCGTCTCATGCCCGTCTCTGGGGTCCGCGCTTTTAGCCGCGGCTCGCGCCCGTCTCTGGAGCTCCTTTAAGCAGCGCTCTGAATCCCCTCTCCTCGCGCACCAGGAAACAAAGAGGGAAGAAAAAGTCTCTTGCCTCTTCGGCAGTTCCAAACTTTTTCCCCGGACTCCCTCTCGGCTGGCCGTGGCGCACTAGCCCCCTTCAGGCTGTGTTCACACCACCGACCCCAGTCCTCTCCCTGCGATCCGACCGAAGCCCGAGCCTCAGCTCCCAGCCCCACCCGCCCCAGCGGGTGAGCAGACAAGCCTCTCGGACTGGTGAGTGCCGGTCGGCCCCAATCCTCTGTGCGGGAATCTCTCCGCTTTGCCCTCGGCACCCCTGTTGCTGCGCTCTCCTCCGCGGCTCCGAAGCTCCCCCCCTCCGCCACCCGCAGTCTCCGCCTGCGAAGGGGCTCCTAAGTGTGTGGAAATCTTTCCTTCTTCCCAGCTCCCTCCCACTGGTGCAGGTCCCGTCCCTATTCTTTTGTCTCTGTTTATTCTTTTTTCTTTTGCCCTACTCAGGTACGTGGGGAGTTTCTTGCCTTTTGGGAGGTCTGAGGTCTTCTGCCAGCGTTCAGTAGGTGTTCTGTAGGAGTTGTTCCACGTGTAGATGTATTTCTGATGTATTTGTGGGGAGGAAGGTGATATCCACGTCTTACTCTTCTGCCATCTTGGAGCTCCTCCTCTCTTTCCTTTTGGCAGTTCTTTATTTTGATCCTATTACTTGTCCTTTAGTGTTTTTCTTTAATTTTTTCTTTATTTTGTGAAATGATCGTCAGACCATAAAGCTACTGTTTCTTCCAGTTCCATACTTCGAAAAAATAAGTGTGTGGTTTGCCAAAACTTTTGTTTTTTTTTTTTAATGCTGATGGTCCCTGAGAGTCACTGGTTTAAGGCAGGAAGAGGCAGGAAGAGACTTCTTAGGGGAAGGAGGAGCTCGCTGGTGAAGAGGGGGTGTGATGGGAACAGGTGGATGATACATTGAGACGGTTAGGTAAAGCCAGGTAAGGATCTTGGATTTCACATAGGAAGGAATACGGAGCCATTCATTGTCTTGAACTAGAAAGTGACATAGTGAAAACTGTATTTAGGAAGGTGAGTTTGTCATCATAAGATGTATTAGAGGAGTGTGAAGTTAGCAATTTATTTTTAAGAAAAATCACTTAGAGCAATTCCACCCAGAGTTACCAAAGAAAGTTTCAAATGCAAGATTCAAGTAAGAGGAGAAAAATCGAGGAGTGTAGCACCTAAGGTAAATCCACAGATTTCCAGACTTCTCCTGCTTGTAGAGTCTGGACGTGAGAGTTGGAACCTTTCTTTTCTTAGGCTACTACTGCACCGTACTGGGCAGCAGAGCAAAGTGGGCAAAAGGGCAGGCTCTTGTCTGAGTGTTCATCTTGGCCTCATCTCTTAGCAATTGTGCAAACTTGAGAAATTTAAGCTTCATTTTTCTCCTAGGAAATATGTTAAACATGCTGTTACCTACGTCATAAGGCCACTGCGAAGATTAAAAGGGATAATGTAAGTGATGTGCTTCTCAGAGCGTATGGCCTAGAGCAGGCTCTGAATAAGCGAAGTTACTATTTTCATCTGTGTCTTCTTTGGCAAGATACTTTGTCTCTCTGAGACTCAGTCCACTCAGATGTGAAAGGGGGTGAATCAGAACTACCTTGAACAGTTATTGCGAGAATTAGAAGCGATGGATGTGAAAGCACTTTGAAAACTATAATTTGCTCTATGGAAGCTCAATTTTATGATGATGGTTGTTCATAATAGCTGGTATCATGTAAAAGCCATGTGTCTAGAACCTGAGCTGAAATAGTTTTTGTACCTTTAAATGGTCTATTGGATTTACCAAGGATGGGATCACCTGTGCAATGTTCTCAGGTTGAGGGCCTGGCCCTGGGCAGTAAGTGCTGAGTTGGCCGAGGGGAGGTGACAAGTTGATGTTCGTTGGACCCCCAGACCATGTCATGAAGGCTTTTCAGGTTAGCTGGGTGTCCAGATTCCCAGGCTGCTCTTGTGTAACCTGAAGAGGCCTGTCCTGAGCCCAATGTAGGGGTTCAATAATCCTTGTCTTCTGATGAATAATTCAGGTCATGTTCATTCCGTCAACCTGCAAACAATTCCCAAGCATTTACCACGTGCCATACCCAGTGCGAGGTGCTGTGAGTACAGAGAGGAATCATTCAGAGATGCTACTTGGAGGTGCTTATACTCTGGGAAATAAACCAAACCACAAGCAGAGCAGCCTTGTGAGGCTTCTGGATGGTTCTGGCTCCTACACTGACCACTCTGTAGTGTAGTGGACACAGCTCAGGGCACAGTATAGGGAGCCTAGGCTCAGCCAGTTACTGTCTGTGTGTGATATTGGTTGAGGGACTTAATCACTCCGGCCCTTGGTTTCTGCATCTAGACAGTGGTAACTATATACACCTCCTACACTTGTTAAAGATATCAGAAGAGAGAATCAGCATCTGGTCGAGAGTAAGCGCTCAGCTGTTTTTACTGTAGAGGGAGGGTATAACAGGCACACACAGGGCAAGCCCTCTTCCAGGTGACCATACTTCCCTTCAGTTGTTGTCTATAGATGAAGAAAAGATAGGATCAGGACAAGACTTTTGGTTAGTGAAAATTAACTTCTGTTGTTTTCCATCAGTAAACTCTGGGATACATCCTTTCACATGTGTTATTTCTGTAATCCCTGAAACACCCCAAGAAGGGGAATATCATACTCCCATCCTCTAAATGAAAAAGCTGAGGCTCTGAGAATCGAAAATTTCCTGCCCAAGGAACAGAGAGGTAGGCTGGGGGTTGAACCCACGTATTTTCCTTCTTACCGTGTAATATGAAAATTACCCATAAGTTTTTTCCTCTCATTCTCAGTAAAGTCTAGATATTTGAACTTTTTATTTATTATTTGTCACTGCTAGCACTTATGCAGGCTGGATTACATATAAATTGATCAAATGTCTTATTATTTTGATCAAAGAATATATCTGGATGGCCTTTGATTCTATAAATAATGCCATGTAAATCACTCATCTATGATTAAGACAAATTCCCTTGGGAATTTTTTTATGTTTCCATAGTGATATGCCATTGTAAACAATCACTGTGGCAGATACTGTAGTCAGTATGAGAGGGGATGAGGATAGAAATTAATATTTTTTGAACACTTACCATTTGCCATGTATGCTACATACATTCTTCCATTCAGTCCTCAGAGGGTTCATTTATTCATTAAGGGGCTATTGGGTGCCTCGTCTGTTTCAAGTGTTCTGGGTGTTGAGCGGACAGAATCAAACAAAACACACATAACCCATGCCTTTGTGGAAAATAACATTCTCTTGGGAGTTATAAACAATAAATAGAATATATATGCCAGATGGAGAGAAGTTCTATGAAAAAAAAAAGCATAGAAAGGGGAGTGTTTGTAGGATAATGGGCATTTGTCCCCATCCAATAGGAAGGGTCTCACCAAGGCAGAGGCTTTGAGTAAAGACATAACAGAGATGAGGGAGTGAGCCTTGCTGACCTCTGGGGAAGAGTATTTCTGGAAGAAATAAATAGTAAGTGCAAAGGCCCTGAGGTAGGAGTATGGCTGGTGTGTTTGAAGAACAACAAGGGGCAGAGTGTCTGGAGTGGAGTGAATGAGCAAGAGACAAGGAGGAGATGAGATCAAAGAGATTATAGGGGTCTGAATATATAGGGCCATGTTGACCATTGTAAAGATGTTGGCTTTTATTCTGAGTGGGATAGAAGCCACTGGAGGGTTTTAAGAAGAGTGACATGATCTGACTTGTGCTTGAAAAAGATCACTGTGTCTGCTAAGAGCATGGAGACTGTGTACAAGCCTTTTGCAATAATCCAGGTAAGACAGGATGGTTGCTTAGACTTAAGTGGCAGCTAAGAGAGAAAAAATGGTTGGATTTGTGACATATTTGACAGGTAGAGCTGATAGCATTTCCAGATGGATGGGATAAGGAGTATCAGAAAAAGAGAGGAACCAAGGATGACTCCAAGGCTTTTGGAACTGGAAGAATAGAGTTACCTTTAATGGGGACAGAGATGACACCCACACATCAAGGCTTTCCCCCACATGACCCTGCCTCCTTCCAACTGGGCAAAATCCACAAAATGATGAAATCTTCTCTCAAGTCCATAAGCAGGCATGGTGTGGATGAAAGACTCACCAAGGGCTGTGAAAAAGGACTGTCTTCCTCCCATTCAGATTAATTAGGAAGCAAATTCTTGTCGTGAAATTAGAGTGCTCTAGTAAACCCAAGGCAAACTCTTGGTCAACTTGTTGATTATGGAAAATGGGGTTTTCTTGGCAATTTTTCCATATGTTTCCGCTGCTTTTTCCCTATCCAAGGGATGGACCTAGGTGCCAAATTATTTCTTTTTCTCCAAGTTATGTCTCCTTGGATAACCTCTCCGATGCGTGTGGAACCACCACAGTGGTTCTTCATGGTTGCCCTTTAGATTAAAAAGCATCAACCAGGGGAAAACGAGTAACAAAAGAATGTAACCAGTTCATTGGACTCACAAATGGGTAACTTCAGTGAAATGATAAGACATGGCACTGTGGCAGACATGGATTTCACTCAGCCTTCTATGAGGAAGATGTTTATGTGGTTAGCCGCCTCTGGGACCCAGAGTAGCCAAGGCAAGGCGTAAACCTCCCAAACCAGATGTCTCTCTATCCCTCTGTCTGCAAACATTTTCTAATTCAGAGTTTTACAACAGACAACAAAGGGATTCAATGTGATTAAATCCTCATCCTGGATTGAGAACTATATGGCTAATTCACAGTTGACTTGGGCATACTTATATATAAGATATACCGTAAGTAACATGGTGAGTTCTGGTGTCAACTCCCAATTTTCTTTCTCCGAGTAACAAGTGAAAATATGAAGCCAGTGTAGCTAGCATAAGTTTACTCGTGTTTGTGTATTCATTCACTCATTCATTTAATTAACATTTTAGCAACCCTTGTGTGCCAGGCATTGTGCTAAAGTCACTAGGGTGGCTTCAAGAAACTCAGGATCTATCGTGGGAAGGGTCAGAGGGGAAAGCACTTATACCTACAATAGTCCAGGCATTAGGCCCTGCGGATACAGCAGTGACAAGACAGATAAGGTCCTTGCTCACATAGATCTTAACGAAAATTAAATAGGGAAACATACAAATATGATTAGAAATATGATTATTTCAGAGAATGGTGTTATATAGACAAAAATGATGATAGTTGAATAGAGGCTGAATGGAGTAGAGGGTTGAGGTATTTTAGAAAGAGTAGTTAGGACAGGGATACAATGATGAGAAGGAAAATTAAGCCAGAAAGAAGGAACACAAATGCGAAGGCAGTTGAGGTAGGAAGGTATGGGAAGAGAGGGGAAAGGAACAGAGAGAAGGCTAGTGTGGTTAGAGCTTAGCAAATGTGGAAACTAGTGCAGGGAAATGAGGTCAAGGACAGAGGAAGGGTCCAGACCACTGGGGCTGTATGTAGGTCATGATTAAGGAGTTTGGTTTTTATTCTAAGTACAATTAGAAGCTATTGGAGGGTTTTATGCAAGGGTTTTCGTTTTTTTTTTTTTTTTTTTTTTTTTTTTTTTTTTTTTGCGGTACACGGGCCTCTCACTGTTGTGGCCTCTCCCGTTGCGGAGCAACAGGCTCCAGACGCGCAGGCCCAGCGGCTATGGCTCATGGGCCCAGGCGCTCCGCGGCATGTGGGATCTTCCCGGACCGGGGCACGAACCCGTGTCCCCTGCATCGGCAGGCGGACTCTCAACCACTGCGCCACCAGGGAAGCCCTATGCAAGGGTTTTATACAACCAAATGTATGATTTAATTTAACTTTATGCAAGGCAGAGAATGGACAGCAGGGGCCAAGACGGAAACAAGGAGACAGGTAGGAGGCCATTGCAGATAAGAGAAGATGGCGACCAGGACTGGTATGTAGCAGTGGAGATAATGCGTAGTGGTCAGATTTAAGATATATTTGGAGAGAAGAGTAAGAGAAGTGGAATGTCCAATGACAGCCGCTAGGTTTGGGGCTGAGCCATTAACTTAGATAGGCAAGACTGGAGAAGGAGGTTATGAATCAAGAGTGCTTTTAGGAACTTGTTAAGTTTGAGATGGCAATATCCAGGTGTGAAGCTCAGGGGAGAGGTCGACACAGGAGATATAGATGTAAGAGGCAGTAAATGTACTTGGTATCTAAATGTTGTGAATGATATTGCTCAAAAATAGCTTTAGATATAGAAGAGAAGAGGGCTGAAGATTGAGCTCTGAGGCATTCCAACATGCATACTGGAGGCCATAAGGAGCGACTTGCAAAAGAAACTGAGCAGCATAAGTCAAGGGAAGAACAAAACACTGATGTTGCAAAAGCCAAGAGAAGAATGTATCTCAAAAAAAGGAAAAATGGGGGCTTCCCTGGTGGCGCAGTGGTTGAGAGTCCGCCTGCCGATGCAGGGGACACGGGTTCGTGCCCCAGTCCGGGAAGATCCCACATGCCGTGGAGCGGCTGGGCCCGTGAGCCATGGCCGCTGAGCCTGCGCGTCCGGAGCCTGTGCTCCGCAACGGGAGAGGCCACAACAGTGAGAGGCCCGTGTACCGCAAAAAAAAAAAAAAAAAAAAAAAGGAAAAATGGTCATTTTCTTTCAAAGGCTGCAGAGTTTAATGAACATGATAATGAGTAATTGATTGCTGGATTTGGCAAAATAGAGTTGTCTTGACCGTGGCCATTTTAGTGGAGGTATGTGTAGGATATATGAAAACACAACAGATAAATCATTTTGGAAATTCATTCTGAGGGAAGTAATATAGAATTTGGAATTAAAAGTTTGAAAGTAAGTTAGGCAAAGACGAGTTCTGGGGAAGAGCATTTCAGCAGAGAGCTCAGTACAATTAAAGAATCAAAGTTAGAAATATAACACTGTGTAGGGGGAGCTATAAGCAATTTGGTGGTGTTGAATCAAAAGTACTAAGCTGGAAATGGGGGAAAATTCTCTTCGAGGGCTAGATCATGGAGGATATCTGTAGGAACCACTGAAGAGTTTAATCACGGAAATGGCATTATCACATCTGCATTCTCAGCAAGGTTACTCTGCAGTATGGACTGTAGCAGGCAAGATTGGAGACAAAGAAACCAAAGATGGGTTGTTGAAGTGTTATAGGTGAAAGACAATGAGGATACAAATTTGAATAGCTATTTGAGGTAGAAAAGAGAGAGCATATCATGGAAATATTGAGGATGGCAAATTGGCGTCTTGATTGTGGGTTAGTCAAAGTGCCCCCTAGGTTTTAGTCTTCAGTGACTGTGAATGGCAGTGCCGGCATCTGTGATGGGCAAAGCTGAAGGAGGATGTGGCTCAAACAGAGAACTGGTAAGTTCACTTTTGCACCTGTTGACATTGAGGTGCTTGTGGGACATGCTGAAGGACTTTTCCAGTACTGAATATTAATTTGGAGTTTTGTGAAGAGGTGTGGATAGGAGATACACACACACATATTCTGGAATTATTGAGAAATATACAAGGTATTTAACAATTGAAAGATATTGATAACTAGCTCTTGCTAGTTTTAGTAGCATCGTGGCAGTGTCTTGAAGAGTGAGTGGAAAGTGAGGAAGTAGATGTTGGGTCTTTTTTTTTTTTTTTTTTTTTTTTGAGGCGTTTCAGCGGTTTGGATTTAGAAGAGGAGGAGGAGCCAGATTGGACAGTCATTAAAAGGATCTGTAAGATTGAAGAGGTAATCTCACTTTTTTTTGGATGGGGAAAACTTGAAAATGTTTATTGGCTGGGGAGAAGGAATGAAAGTAATTCAGGAGGGAAGTGGGACTATTGAAAAAGTCAAGTGCAAGTTGAACTAGAGGAGGATGTACTCAGGACTCAGATGAGTGGTTGGCTGTGATCAAGAGGAAGGACAACTCAATCTTTTACATGGCAGGAGAGCAGTTGGTGTGAGTGTAGATAAGGTAGGTAGAGGGATTGAGAAGACTCCGTTTTCTAGAACTCTTGAAAGGCACAAGACCATTGCTAAGAATGAAGAAGGTGGGTGTTGGGTGGGGCACTTGAGATGAGTGGAGGTTTAAAAGAGCATCAGTGAGAAACAGAAAGGCGAGATGACCAAGAGCTGATGAGACTGATGAACCACTCTTGGGTCAATTTGGAGAGCATGAATTTGTAGAGTTCTCAGTCTGCATCGTTGCCTGCTTTTTCTAGAAGCACTAAACAATTAAAGTATAGAAGTGGAGAAAAAAATGAAAAAATACTAAATTTAAAAATACTAAATAGAAAAGAACTGAGAAAGTAGTTGATGGTCCATTATGGGACCTGGGTTGGGTAGAAAAAGATGAGAGATTAGAACACAATTGATAGAATGGGAAGATATGAATGATTTAAGGTACCAAATAGGTTGAAGGACATTTGAGATCAGAATAAGATATTGAGGGACCTGGAAGATGATTTATGTGAGAAATTGAAGCTTTATATTTCTTTATATTTCACGAGGAGGCACATTCCACGTGATGGCAAGGTCTGAGGAATGGTCACAAAGGTGAATGACTAGGTTGAAGTGAGATGGAGTGGAGTTGAAGGTCACAGGGCTAATGGTATGAGATGCTTGATGGCTCATCCACATGGAAATTAAAGGCACTCTCATGACATAGAAATTTATGTGGGTCCAGAATCCACAATGAATGAAGGGGAGGGCCCATGAAGCCAAAAGAAGACAGTGATGGGTGAGGACAGAGGTTGTAGGGATAGGAGTTTTTACAATAGGTGAACAAAAATCTGGAAGCAGCATTGAGAAGCAAAGAAGACATCAAACCTACCTCCTGACACCAAACAAGGTGAAATGTGGAAGAATGAGCAGCTCTCATTTCCGAGGGCTAACAAGGAAAACCGTATTTTCAGTGGGGAAGGTGGAAGGATTAATAGATTATAAGCTGAATATGGGAGAATTTGTTTATAATGGAGGATTCCAGAGGTCTTACTGGGAACGTTTGAAAGACAGGAGCAGTAAGACTGAAACCAGGAGTGAGAAAAGCAGAGCAGTAAGGGGATGCAAATATGAGTAAGCAGGGATAACTATGGGGCTTTATATTTTTGACAGTAAGCACTGAAGGGAAGCTGATAGAATGTGCTGGCTACAAAGATTTACAGAGAACATTGGCATAAGGTAGTAGTCTTTGAGATCCGGCAATGCTGGCATTTTGGCAGTCTGCTCTAGTGACTGATGCAGGAACAACCCTTCAAGGTCAGAGACTGGGCTATGGGCCAGATGAAGCCTCCCACTGACACAGAGACAGAGGCTTTATCTGTGGCCACTGAGTTCTCTTCCTCTGGTACGGTCAACTTTCTTCTCCTTTTCTTCCATGTGTCCCTTCCTGTTCTTCTCCCTTGCCATTCAACCACGAATTCAATCATCTCTTTATCGATCTTTGCTTAAGCCCTTGTTCAGTGCTCACTTTGGGTATAGACTTTATCAGTTGATTTCTATGTATGCATGTTACCTACGATGTATGTATTCAGATGTCTCCTCTTCACTCTTTAGCAGGTTTACCTTGTGTCTCTCTTTGAGGGGTTTTGATGCTTTCAGTAGGAAGAATAATTCCTCATTGGCACTCAGAATGAAAAATTGACACCTTCTTCATTCCCCTCATTGGCAACAACTGAAATCTGGACACTTCCTGTGTAATTCCATTTAATTTCCTCCCATGCTGTCCCACGGCCAAAGTGTTCTTGTTTTACCACTTCACACTCTAATTTGGGCTGTGCAATAATTGTTGATAACACACAAAAGGGTACATGCTCTGCTCTGTGTCTATCTTCTCAGGTATAATTTCCACAGCCTTGGAGTCATCTAGGATTATCTGTGTAAGTATGAATACTGTAAGAACCACCCAGAAGACCTGATAACTCTATACCTTTCTTAATAAAAGGCAAAGTGCAATTTAGAAATTCTGACTGCAGACATATTCCCCAGAACCTTGTCCTTACCATGCAGATCTGGGAGCATAACAGAGGGCAGAGGGCAAAGAGTGAACAGCTTTTGCTCTAGGATCAGAGGTTACTTTTGTATGACTTGCTCTCAAACATCATTATCTCTGATGCCCTGACCTGTCCAAATGCTGGAATTTCCATGCCCAGACCTACCACTGGGACCTACCTGGCTCAAACCACCTCTGCTTACTATTTAAGCTTAACCGGAACAGCATTCATCCAGTCTTGCTGGTTGCTCTGGGCTCAACCTATTGCCCTGCATTTCTAAACATGGAGAAATTGGACTTTGGTGAGAGACCAAACTGGTCAAAAAGGGCTTGAAACTGAATCTAGAGGGAAAGTGAGAATAAAAACAGCATGACAGATATCCCTACCTTTTGTTCTGTCCCTGCCAAACCATTACCCATTATCACAGATCTGGTCGTATCATCACCCTATTCCAAAGTCTTCTAGGGTTTCCTAATAACCATGGGAACAAAATTCAAAATCCTCAGCAGGACCTTCAGGGTAGTTTATTACCAAGTTTTAATCTATCACTTCAGTCCCATTTCTTGCCACTTTTCATCTTGCTCTATGTTTCAGCCACAGTGTAGTGACTTTTCCCTGAACAAAGAGGTTTTATCCACACTCTTTCTTCTGTCTTGCACACGTACGTACTTAGTTGCAAATTGCCTTTCTACCATCTTCTGCCGAAGAGCATCTCTACAACCTTCAAATCCCTTTAAATCTCAATGTAACCTTTCCTGGACACTTTCCTCAACACCTACAGCCAAAGATAAGGGCTCCCTTCCATATGTTCTTTATACATATGTCTATTTAATGTTAATATATTTCTAGCGTAGGCTGGCTGGCTAGAAAATCTTGAGCAGGAGATGAACCTGCAGTCCACAGGTGGGATTTCTTTTTCTTTAGTGAAACTTCAGTTTTACTCGTAATGCTTTCGGCCAGTTAATGAGTCCCACCAAAATTATTGAAGATAATTTACATCAGTTAAATTCACCTAGTTGTAGATGTTAGCCATATCTACAAAATATCTTTACAGCATCACCTAGATTAGTGTTTAACTGAATAACTGAGTACTATATCCTAGCCAAGTTGACACACAAAACTAGTGAACACAGAAAAATATATTTATTGGTATCCCATTAGAAGCAAGTTTTCAGATATTTGGCTTTTTTGTTTGTTTACAAACTTCATTGAAGTATAGTTGCTGTACAATATTATATGTCACAGCTATACAATGTAGTGATTCACAATTTTTAAAGGTTATACTCCATTTATAGTTATTATAAAATATTGACTCTATATTACACATGTTGTACAATATATCCTTATAGTTTCTTTTATACCTAATAGTTTGTACTTTTTACCCCCCCTACCCCTATATATATCCCTTCCGTCTCCCCACTGGTAACCACTAGTTTGTTCTCTACATCTGTGAGTCTGCTTCTTTTTCATTATATTCACTAGTTTGTTGTATTTTTTTAATTCCACATGGAAGTGAGATCATACAATCTTGCTCTGTCTTACTGCACTTAGCATAATGCCCACCAAGTCCATCCATGTTGCTGCAAATGGCAGAATTTTCATTATTTTTTGTGGCTGAGTAGTATTCCTGTGTGTGTGTGTGTGTGTGTGTGTGTGTGTGTATTTTATATCTTCCTTATACATTCATCTGTTGTTGGACACTTAGGTTGCTTTCATACCTTGGCAATTGTAAATAATGCTGCTGTGAATGCTGGGATGCATGTATTTTTTCAAATTAGTGTTTTTGTTTTTTTCAGTATATACCCAGGAGTGGAATTGCTGGGTCATATGGTAGTTCTATTTTTAGTTTTTTGAGAAACGTCCATACTGTTTTCCAGAGTGGCTGCACCAATTTACTTCCCACCAGCACTGTATGAGGGTTCCCTTTTCTCCACATTCTCGCCAACATTTGTTATTTGTGTTCTTTTTGATGATACCCATTCTGACAGGTGTGAGGTGCTGTCTTGTGGTTTTGATTTGCATTTCCCTGATAATTAGTGATGTTCAGTATCCTTTCATATGCCTGTTGGCTGTCTGCATGTTCTCTTTGGAAAAATTTCTATTCAGTTCTTCTTTCCATTTTTTAGTCAAGTTGTTTGTTTTTTTGATGTTGTATGAACTATTTACATATGTTAGATATTAACCCCTTACTGGTCACGTCGTTTGCAAATATTTTCTCCCATTCAGTTGGTTGTCTTTTTATTTTTTCAGTGGTTTCCTTTGTTGTGCAAAAGCTTTCAAATATAATTAGGTCCCATTTGCTTATTTTTGGTTTTATTTCCTTTACATTAGGAGATGGATAAAAAAAATATTGCTGTGATTTATGCAAAAGGGTGTTCTGCCTGTGTTTTCCTCTAGGAGTTTTATAGGATCTGTTCTTACAGTTAGGTCTTTAATCCATTTTGAGTTTTTTTGTGGTGTTAGAGAATGGTTTAATTTCATTCTTTTACATATAGCTGTCCACTTTGCCCAGCAGCACTTACTGAAGAGACTGTCTTTTCTCCATTGCGTATTCTTACCTCCTTTGTCGTAGGTTGACCATAAGTGTATGGGTTTATCTCTGGGCTTTCTATCCTGTTCCATTGAGCTCTATTTCTGTTTTTGTGCCAGTACCATACTGTCTTGATTACTGTAGCTTTGTAGTATAGTCTTAAGATGGGTGCATGACTTCTCCAGCTCTGTTCTTTCACAAGATTCTTTGGCTATTCAGGGTCTTTTGTGTTTCCATACAATTTTTTAAATTATTTGTTCTAGTTCTGTGAAAAATGCCATTGGTATATTGACAGAGATTGCATTGAATCTCTAGATTGTCTTAGGTAGAATGGTGATTTTAACAGTACTAACGCTTCCAATCCAAGAACACAGTCTGTCTTTCCATCTGTTTGTGTTGTCTTCAGTTTCTTTCATCAGTGTCTTATGGTTTTCCGAGTACACATCTTTTGCCTCCTTAGGTAGCTTTATTCCTAGGTATTTTATTCTTTTTGATGCAATGGTGAATGGGATTGTCTCCTTAATTTCTCTTTCTGATAGTTCTGACTGCTCTGGGATGACTATGTGAGCAGTCTGGTAGGTTTGGTCGGCCCCTGGCCCAGTTGGTTGCAAGGCACTGCCTTGTGGAGATGCTGCTGGCTGCAGAACTCTAGGGGACCCCAGGGCTATGGTGGCTCACTGGTGGGCAGACTCAGGGTCCAGAAGACCCCAGGACTGTTGCCCACCCCCTGGCAGGTGAAGGCAGGTCCTGTGGTTAGTGCTGGACTACTGACAGGCAGAGCCAGGTCCTAGAGTCTGGCTGCAGGGCCCAGGGATCCCAGAGCTGGTGTCAGATCACTGGTGGGGTGGCGGGGGGGGCTGATTGTTGACACAGTTGGGTATGGAGTCCAGGGTGTCCCAAAGCTTGTGTTGGCCTGCTAGTAGGCAGGGCCCAGCTGGTTCCAGGGTAGGGTCTGGCCTACTGTGGGTGGGATGGGTCTACATTCTGAGGGACTGTAGTTTTCTCGTGTCTGGTGTCTGCCTCGTAGTGGGTGAGGCTGATCTAGAAGCTAGTTCAGGCTTCCTGGAGAGCAGGGCTGGTGCCTGCCCACTGGTGGGTAGAGCTCAGTCTTGGTCATCTGGTGGGCAAGGCTGTGTCTAGAGGCAGCCTGTCTGTTGACACATGGGCTCTGTCCCCACCCAGTTAGTTAGTTGTTTGGCCTGAGGTGTCCCCAGTACTAGTGTCTACAGGCTTTTGGGTGGGAAGAGCTCTTGGTGCTAATGAGCTAGAAGGAGGATCTCACAATGCCAACAACAGTGTCCACAACACAACACTCCCAAATATAACTGCCACACCAGAGTCTATGTCCCCAGGGTGAGCCACAGCTGCTGTGCCCCCCCAATCTCCCCCACAGATCAGCAGTTAGGTCTGGCCCAGGTTCCTATCAAATTACACCTTTTGCCCTGGGTCCCAGTGCATGTGAGATTTTGTGTGCACTTCACCCTAGTGAAGTTTCTATTTCTCCCAGTCCTACAGGGCTGTCAAAAAGTAAGCCCCACTTGTCTTCAAACCGCATGTTCTGGGGGCTCATCTTCCCAGTCCAGGACCCCTGGGCTGAGGGGCTTGATTTGGGGCTCATAACTCTCACTCTTTTGGGAGGTACCTCTGCAATATAAATTATTCTCCAGTCTGTGGTCGCCAACCCAGGGTTATAGGATTTGATGATAGCACAAGTCTGCCCCTCCTACACATTTCATTGTGGTTCCTTCTTTATGTCTTTCTTTAGTTGTAGAAGATCTTTTCTGGTAGGCTCCAGTCTTTTTCACTGATGGCTCTTCTGCAGATCGTTGTGATTTTGATGTGCTCATGAGAGGAGGTGAGCTCAGGGTCTTTTTACTCTGCCATCTTGGACAATCTTCTCAGATATTTGGAAGCAGCTGTAGCAGAAGGATCTAACTGTGGGATATGGAGCCAGTCAGTAAATTTCTTTCCTTATTATTCACATATATAGTAGCTATTAAATATCTAGAAATAATTTTAGGGATATATTCATTGCTTTTTATACTACAAGCCTTTAGGCATTTGCTTTCAAAACTAAATAGATGAAATTTCTGTTTTGTTGGAGTGAACAAAAACAGCTGCAAAAACTTGAAAGTAGGATTTTATGACTAAAATAAATGAGGTAAAGAAAAGTATGCTTGTAACAAATGAAAAGATTGGAAATGTCAGTGGAGAAAGAGAGATACTATTATGAAGAACCGACAGGAAATTCTAATGTAATACTAGACATAAAAATATATATTTATTCACCAAAGAAATATACAGATGGCAAATAAACATATGAAAAGGTGCTCCACTGTATACATCATCAGGGAAATGCAAATTAAAACAACAGTGAGATAGTACTACACATCCATTAAAATAGCCAAAATCTAGAACACTGACAACACCAGATGCTGGCAAGGATGTGGAGAACAAGAACGCTCACTCATTGTTGATAGGAATGCAAAATAGCATGGAAAATAATATGGAAACTTAGGAGAAAGTTTGGCAATTTCTTACAAACCTAAACATACTCTTAACCTTATGATTCAGCAGTCATGATCCTTAATATTAACCCAGATGAACTGAAAACTTACTTACGTCCACAAAAAACATGAACATGGATATTTATAGCAGTTTTATTCAAATGGCCAAAACTTGGAAGTAACCAAAATGTCCTTCAGTGGGTGAAGGGATAAATAATCTATCTAGGCAATGGAATAGTATTCTTTGCTAAAAAGAAATGAATGAGCTCTCAAGCTATGGAAAGACATGGAGGAACCTAAATGCATATTACTAAGCAAAAGAGGCCCATCTGAAAAGGCTACATACTGTATGATTCCAACTATATGATATTTTGAAAAAGGTAAAACTATGGGGAGAGTAAAAAGGTCAGTAGTTGCCAGGGTTTGGTGGGAGAGATGGATAAGCAGAGCTCAGATGATTTTTAGGGCACAGTGAAAATATTCTGTATAATACTGGAGGACATTATGCTGAGTAAAGTAAGCCAGACACAGAAAGATACTTGTTGTACTATCTCACTTACATATGGAATCTAAGGGAAAAAAAAAAAAAAAAAAGCTGAACTCACTCACAGTAACAGAAGAATGATGGTTACCAAAGGCTTAGGGGTGGGGGAAAAGGAGAGATACTTATCAAAGGGCACAAATTTTCAGTTATTAGATGAATAAGTTCTAGAGATCTAATGCATAACACGATGACTAACGTTAATAATAATGTGTTGTAAACTTGAATTTTATAAAGAGGTAGATCTCAAATATCCTCACCACACAGAGATATACAAACATGGGAACTAGGTGCAATGATGGATATGTTAATTAGCTTGATTGTGGTAATAATTTCACAATGTATATGAATAGCAAACATATACTTTAAACATATAATTGTCAATCATACTTCAATAAATCTGGAAAAAATAGAATTCTGTATCCAGAAAAAATAATCTTCAAAGTAAAAGTAAATATATTTTTAGAGAAAATGAAATTGAGTTCATCAGCTTCAGACTTGCACTACAAGGAGTGCAAAAGGAAGTTCTTCAGCTGATAGAAAATGATGCAAGATGATACTTGGCTCCCTGAACATTATTGAGAATGATAACTATGGGGGTAAATATAAAAGTTCTTTCTCTTTCCTCTTTAAAATATATATGAATAGTTAAAGGAAAACATATTGTTTTGCAGGTTGCATAATGTGTGTAGATGTAATGTTTGTGAAAACTATAGGCTTAAGAATCAAAGGGACTAAATGCACTTTTACAGTTGCAAATTTTCTAAAGTAGACTTTGAAAAACAATGAATATTGACAACCATAAAGCAATGACCAAAAAAATGACTTACAGCTAAGACCCAGCAATCCCAGTCCTAGTTATTTACCCAAAATAAATTAAAAGAAACATAACAGCACAGTCTGGAGAGCCCAGGTGTCAATCCATAGGAGAATGGATAAGCAAATTGATATTCGCACAATAGCATACTACTCAACAATAAAGTGGAAAGAGTTACTGCTTGTGCATGCATGACTTGGCTAATCCACAACACTATGCTAAGTGAAAGAGTCTTATACAAAGGATACATACTGCATGATTCTGTTTATATGATATTCTAGAACAAGCAAATCTAATTTTTGTCAGAAAAAAAATATCAGAACAAAGTTTATCTCCAGAGTAGTAGGGATAGTGACTGACTGGAAAGGGGGAAAAAGATAACTATCTGGGGTTATGGTAATATTCTATATCTTGATAGGAGCTTGGGTTACAACAGATGTATGCATTATCAAACCTCAACAAAAGTAAAGATTTGTGTATTTCATTGTATGTAAATTTTACATCCAAAGAAAATAACTATCAAACAACTATTGAACTCTATTAATGATGTGCATGGTGAAGTATTTAGAGGGAAATAATAAGGGTCTGCAATTTGCTTTAAAATGCCTTAAAAATAGATAGGATGATATATGTAGTAGAGAGGGATGGATAGCTAGGTACGTAATGAATGCAAGTCTAGTAAAGGTTAATGATAGAATTTAGGTGATTTGTATACAGATGTTGATTGTATGGTTCTTTCAGTTTGCTGCCTGACTGAAAATTTTTATAATAAATGGTGGGGGGAAATAAATGGATGAGCAAGCAATCAAATTTTTAGGGTTTGATTATTTGGCTATAGTTTCAGAATGTAAGTGCTCTATTATTTAGTTTTAAATATGGTACTGGGCCAAAGCAATCCTGAGAAAGAAAAATGGAGCTGGAGGAATAGACTCCCTGACTTCAGACTATGTTTCAAAGCTACAGTAATGTATGGTACTGGCACAAAAACAGAAATATAGATCAATGGAACAAGATAGAAAGCCCACAAATAACCCATGCACCTCTGATCAATTTAATCTACGACAGAGGAGGCAAGACTACACAATGGAGGAAAGATAGTTTCTTCAATAAGTGGTCCTGGGAAAACTGGATAGCTACATGTAAAAGAATGAAATTAGAACATTCTCTAACACCATACACAAAAATAAACTCAAAATGGATTAAAGACCTAAATGTAAGGCCAAATACTATAAAACTCTTAGAGGAAAACACAGGCTGAACACTCTCTGACATAAATAGCAGAAAGATCTTTTTGGACCCACCTCCTAGAGTAGTAAAAACAAAAATAAACAAATGGAATCTAACTAAACTTAAAAGCTTCTGCACAGCAAAGGAAACCATAAATAAAATGAAAAAACCCACAGGATGGGAGAAAATATTTGCAAATGAAGCAACCGACAAGGGATTAATCTCCAAAATATACAAACAGCTCATGCAGCTCTATATCAAAACAAACAACCCAATCAAAAAATGGGCAGAAGACCTAAACAGACATTTCTCCAAGGAAGACATACAGATGGCCAAAAAGCAAATGAAAAGATACTGAGCATCACTAATTATTAGAGAAATGCAAATCAAAACTACGAGGCATCACCTCACACCAGTTAGAATGGCCATCAGTAGATCAGTAGAGAATTACATTTTTATATTGTCTTCCTTTTAATATGATACATCTCTGTATTTACTTAAATATTCTTTAATGATTGTAATAAGGTTTTTTTCCATAAAAGTTTTATATAGCTTCTGTCAGATTTACTCCTTAGGACTTTATCTCCACTATTATAATGGTATCTTTAAGAATTATGTTTTCTAACTATTGATATACAGAAATAAAACTGATTTCTATAAAAAAAAGTCAACAAACAATAAGTGCTGGAGAAAGGGTGGAGAAAAGGGAACCCTCCTACACTGTTGGTGGGAACGTAAATTGGTGCAGCCACTATGGAGAACAGTGTGGAGGTTCCTTAAAAAACTAAAAATAGAGCTACCATATGATCCTGTAATCCCACTCCTGGGCATATATCTGGAGAAAACCATAATTCTAAAAGATACACGCAGCACTCATGTTCATTGCAGCACTATTTACAATAGCCAAGACATGGAAGCAACCTAAATGTCCATCGACAGAGGAATGGATAAAGAAGATGTGGTACATAATTACAATGGAATATTTTTCAGCCATAAAAAAGAATGAAATAATGCCATTTGTAGCAACATGGATGGGCCTAGAGATTATTATGCTACATGAAGTCAGACAGAAAGACAAATATCATATTATCACTTATATGTGGAATCTAAAAAAAATGATACAAATGAACTTACAAAACAGAAACAGATTCACAGACTTCGAAAACAAATGTATGGTTACCAAGGGGAAACGTGTGGGGAGGGATAAATTAGGAGTTTGGGATTAACATATACACGCTACTATGTATAAAATAGATCATGAACAAGGACTTACTGTATAGCACAGGGAACTCTACTCAATATTCCGTAATAACCTATATGGGAAAAGAATCTGAAGAAGAATGGATATATATGTGTATAACCGAATTGCTTTGCTGTACACCTGAAACTAATACAGCATTGTAAATCAACTGTACCCCAAAATAAAAATTAAATATGGTAGTAGGTACCATATTTTTCTACCAATAGTCATCCTACAATGAAGAGATAAAGAAATCCAGAAGTGTTTCCGGACATACCTGAGGAATCAGCTTCTGCTTGGATGAAAGAACTCCTAAAGTCTGGCTTTGAGAACCAAATGTTTCTTTTAGTATGGAAGTAGATTAGGTTAACTTCTCTTTCTTTCAAAACCCCAGGGCTTGGAGCAGGTGGAGTGTGACTTTCAGTCTGAAACGGAGATGTGCCTTCTTTATTCACCAGCCGTATCTGGAAGAATCAGTAACTTGATTGACGGAGCCCTTAATGACCTGGTGCTTTACGTTGCATAATAGTGCTGCAGGTGTCTTTCAAAAGGATGTTTCAGATAGGACAGTGAGCCCCCTTCCTTGGTAAATCATACTTCACCATACACAAATAAGTTCTTTGTTTGGCCTGGGGAGTGTGTTTAAAAATCTACCAACTCCACTTGGACTTACAGCTGTCTCAGACAGTTCTATTTTTCTTTCTGATGACAGACACATTTATACCTGTTCTTCACCCAAAATCTTTCTTTTGCCTGAAATAAGGTAGTAGCTCTGTAGTTCAAGAATTTCACTTTATTCTAAGAGATAAAGCTTATTTTCTAGCTTCTGTCCTGTTGATTTGAAAATTAGGCGATGGTGTTTCACAAGTCCTGGATTTGATTTGGCTTGGAGAAAGGTTGTGGTCTCCTGGAAATAGTGGTGATTGTCTGGGAGATATCTGAACTGAGCCCCTCTCTCTGTAGAATAAGAACAGAATATTCATGAACAGACTCATATGGTGGACAGGAACCAACAGAAGAACATTGATGGGCCGAGTTGAATATACTGTACTGATGGTAATAATTTTAGACCCTTACTTGGGAACGAAAATTGAAAAAAGTTTGAAATGGATATTATAACTCCTAGGAAGAAGGTAATTTCCTCCTTCACATCTACCTTCTCCTCCCTTTCTTACCTCGTTTCTTCCTTCTTTTCTTCCATCCCTTTCTCCTAGTGCCAATAAACTATAGGATATGGATTGCTATATATAATATGTATTATACATAATATTTATATTACAACTTTTTATAGGTAGGCAGATGTCAATCTTGCTGATTTTCAAATAATGAATCATGAACACAGGAGGCTGGAACCATCACCATGAACACTGCTTGGGTACAGAATTAAAGAGGAATGTTGCAGAAAGATGAATGAGAGTCTTCACCCCAGAGGCAATACAGTTATGGACAAATTCTTTTTTGAAAATTGTATTGGCTTGTTTGTTTAGATCCTATCTTCTTCCCCCAAATTGGATGTATCTTAAAATATACATATACCATAATATTCTCAAAATAAGAATAAATAAAAATCATGGAGAGAGAAGTAAATACAGGTATAAAAATACTAGTAAAATATAATTATAATAAAATATTACAGTTAATTGTGCATTTCTATAAGCTAATGTAAAAAAATCATGAGTCATATAGTCCTTTTTAACAGGATAAAGCAAAATAGTTCTTTAGTAAAGAAAACCTTTGCCTGTGCTAAATTTTAAAGAAATTTAATCATTCATACTATGCATGAATATTTATGGTACTCTTTAGTTTAAAAAGCTCTCTTCTTTTTTTCCCACTAATACAAGTTTATAAGTATTTTTGTCTCATTTTACAGAAGAATAGATTGAAGCTCAGAGAAATATGGTTTGGTAACCAGTAAATTACAGAGTGGGAGTTCCAGCCTATATCTTTTAACTCCAAATCTTGTGCTCTTTTCACATCACCATGTCAGAGACATTGGCCACAATAATGGATGCTGTTTTCAACAGTACATTTATTGAAGATGCAGGAATGGAGATAGCATATGACCATTTCCTGTACTGACCCTTGGTTAAAAGCTGAGGGCATAGAGGTTAAAGCAAAATTCATTGAGTGACTTGCTGTTTTGGATAATTTACTGAAGTCTAGGTATTCTGCTTTTCAATTCAAATTTATGTGAGTTTAGGACTTCAGAATAACTGAAGGAATTGAGGCAAGATGTGCTCCTCAGACTAACAATCTCATTATGATTTTCTTGATTGGAAATTGTATCAATCAGGATCCCTGCAGGAAAGAGATGGTACCACTCAAACTGGGTAACTGGAGTTGAATAAAAGGACTCTTTACAAAGAAGTGGGCAGAATTTAGGGAAACCAACATGGACCAGTGCAGGACTTCCAGAGAGGAACCAGTCAAGGAATAGCACCCTACAGGAAGGGAGCTAGAGGAACAAATTCTTTGATCAATTCACCAATCTCCTGTTGGGACTCCCATTGAACGACCTCAACAGAAAGCTAGAGGACATGGGAGCCCTTTGATACAGTCCATATAGGTCAGTGTTCAGAGGCAAAGAGCAGGGTGGAGAACGGTGGTGGGTGAATCTGGAGGTGCACACAAGCACGAAAATGGGTGGACGTTGGTATAGGAATGAGTTCTCTGGAAGAAGCAAACAGAACAGAAATTTGGTAAATGCTGATCAGAGGAAGACCTATCTGCTCTCAATCACAGCTGGGATGGTTTTCATATAGATTAAGTTAAAGAAGGGAAAAAAGAAAAACTTTTCTTGAACACCAGTATATTCCAGATACTGTGTAGGTCACTTTCTATAGGTCTGCTTATTTACTTCTTGCAATAATAACTGGATATAATCATCACCATTACATATGTGGGAAAGTAAGGCTCAGAGAGGCTAAGAAATTTATACTATAAAACAGCCAGTAAATAACAAATCTGAGATTCCAATGCAGCATTTTCTAACATCGAATCTTGGACTTTCTTCAGTTTTGCAATTTTCCTGCCCACTTTATATGTCACCACAGGAAAGCCGTAACACTTCTGCACTGAAGCAGAAGCTTAATGTTTCTGAAGAAGCAGTTTTAGATTACTTATATATACAAACCAGGGTTCAATCAAGACCAAAATTACCACTCAAGACTATGGTAGAGCGTGTTTAAATTTGGAAACTTCAAAGACAATAATGAGTCATATGCCTTCCCCATAATGATAGCTGCCATTTACTGAATATTTAAAATATAGACTATTCACTTTCTATGCATTAAATTAATTCATCCTCATATCAATCATATAAAGAGAAAATTTGAAAGTGAAGGATAGAAGGAGAATGAACAAAGTAAAAGGGTTAGGGACAGAAGCTAGACTTCTCTGAATAAACCTTGTCCCTACAATTATAAAGCAAAATAAAATAATGAAAGAAACATTTAAATTCCCCCAAAACAGAAGAAAAAAACTTTTAATTTGATATAAATTTGTGGGCACAGCCCAATAGAGAAGAACATTTTCAAGTGATTTAAAACAGAGTAGTTTATCTGTACATCTTTAGAGAGATGTACCCCAAGGACAAAACCGCCCAAAACTGTAAAAAGAAATTCTGAAACTGGTGTAATAAAATTATGAGTAATAATATTGATATTGTTATTCTGAAACTATTATACAATGTATTTTGTATACATAATTAATATGATATAATATAGTAAAGTAATATCACTTTAACATAATCACTGTCATTAGGACCTAAGATTTTTAGTATAGTAGAAAAAGAAATATACAGGGGGACCTTGAAGATGGCGGAAGAATAAGATGCGGAGATCACCTTCCTCCCCACAGATACACCAGAAATACATCTACACATGGAACAACTCCTACAGAACACCTACTGAAGGCTGGCAGAAGACCTCAGACCTCCCAAAAGGCAAGAAACTCCCCACGTACCTGGGTAGGGCAAAAGAAAAAACAGAGACAAAAGAATAGGGACAGCACCTGCACCAGTGGGAGGGAGCTGGGAAGGAGGAAAAGTTTCCACACGCTAGGAAGCCCCTTCGTGGGCGGAGACTGTGGGAGGCAGAGGGGGGAGCTTCGAAGCCGCGGAGGAGTGCACAGCAACAGGGGTGCGGAGGGCAAAGTGGGGAGATTCCCGCACAGAGGATCGGTGCTGACTGGCACTCACCAGCCCGAGAGGCTTGTCTGCTCACCCGCCGGGGCGGGCGGGGCTGCGAGCTGAGGCTCTGAGGCTCGGGTTTCGGTTTCGGACGGAGCGCAGGGAGAGGACTGGGGTTGGCGGCTTGAACATAGCCTGAAGGGGTTAGTGCACCACGGCTAGCCGGGAGGGAGTACGGGGAAAAGTCTGCACCTGCCGAAGAGGCAAGAGACTTTTTCTTCCCTCTTTGTTTCCTGGTGCGTGAGGAGAGGGGTTTAAGAGCGCTGCTTAGAGGAACTCCAGAGACGGACGCGAGCCGTGGCTAAAAGCGCGAATCCCAGAGACGGGCGCAAGCCGCGGCTAAAAGCGCGGACCCCAGAGACTGGCGCGAGCCGCGGCTAAAAGCGCAGACCCCAGAGATGGGCGCAAGCCGCGGCTAAAAGCACGGACCCCAGGGACGGGCAGGAGACGCTAAGGCTGCTGCTGCCGCCACCAAGGGGCCTGTGTGCGAGCACAGGTCACTCTCCACACCCCTCTTCCGGGGAGCCTGTGCAGCCCGCCACTGCCAGGCCCCTGGGATCCAGGGACAACTTCCCCGGGAGAATGCACGGCAGGCCTAAGGCTGGTGCAACGTCACGCCAGCCTCTGCTGCTGCAGGCCTGCCCCGCACGCAGTGCCCCTCCCTCCCCCCGGCCTGAGTGCGCCAGAGCCCCCGAATCAGCAGCTCCTTTAACCCCGTCCTGTCTGAGCAAAAAACAGACGCCCTCCAGTGACCTACACACAGAGGCGGGGCCAAATCCAAAGCTGAGCCCCTGGGAGCTGTGAGAACAGAGAAAGGGAAATCTCTCCCAGCAGCCTCAGGAGCAGCGGATTAAAGCTCCACAATCAACTTGATGTACCTGCATCTGTGGAATACATGAATAGACAACGAATCATCCCAAATTGAGGAGGTGGGCTTCCAGAGCAGGATCTATGATTTTTTCCCCTTTTCCTCTTTTTGTGAGTGTGTATGTGTAGGCTCCTGTGTGAGATCTTGTCTATATAGCTTTCCTTCCACCATTTGACCTAAGGTTCTATTCGTCCATGGGTTTTTAATTTTTTTAATAATTAATTTTAATTTTAAAAACTTTATTATACTTTACCTTCTTTCTTTCTTTCTTTCTTTCTTTCTTTCTTTCTTTCTTTCTTTCCTTCCTTCCTTCCCTCCTTTAGACAATGAATCATCCCAAATTGAGGAGGTGGTCTCTGAGAGCAAGATTTATGATTTTTTCCCCTTTACCTCATTTTGTGAGGGTGTATGTGTATGCTTCTGTGTAAGATTTTGTCTGTATAGCTTTGCTTCCAACATTTGTCCTAAGGTTCTATCTGTCCCTTTTATTTTTTCTAAATATTTTTTAATTCAATAACTTTATTATACTTTATTTTATTTTACTGTATCTTCTTTCTTTCTTCCTTCCTTCCTTCCTTTCTTCCTTCCCTCCTTTCTTTCTTTCTTTCTTCATACTTCTACTAATTCTCTCTACTTTTTCTCCCTTTATTCTGAGCCGTGTGGATGAAAGGCTCTTGGTGCTCCAGCCAGGAGTTAGGGCTCTGCCTCTGAGGTGGGAGAGCCAACTTCAGGACACTGGTCAACAAGAGACCTCCCAGCTACACATAATATCAAATGGTGAAAATCTCCCAGAGACCTCCATCTTAACCCCAGCACCGATCTTCACTCAACGACCAGCAAGCTACAGTGCTGGACACCCTATGCCAAACAACTAGCATAACAGGAACACAACCCCACCCATTAGCAGAGAGGTTGCCTAAAATCATAATAACTCCACAGACACCCCAAAACACACCACCCGACGTGAACCTGCCCACTAGAGAGACAAGATCCAGCCTCATCCACCACAACACAGGCACTAGCTCCCTCCAACAGGAAGCCTACACAACACGCTGAACCAACCTTAGCCACTGGAGACAGACATCAAAAACAGCGGGAACTACGAACCTACAGCCTGCAAAAAGGAGACCCCAAACACAGTAAGATAAGCAAAATGAGAAGACAGAAAAACACACAGCAGATAAAGGAGCAAGATAAAAACGCACCAGACCTAACAAATGAAGAGGAAATAGGCAGTCTACCTGAAAAAGAATTCAGAATAATGATAGTAAGGATGATCCAAAATCTTGAAAATAGAATGAACAAAATGCAAGAAACAGTTAACAAGGACCTAGAAGAAATAAAGATGAAACAAGCAACGATGAACAACACAATAAATGAAATTAAAAGTACTCTAGATGGGATCAATAGCAGAATAACTGAGGCAGAAGAACGGATAAGTGACCTGGAAGACAAAATAGTGGAAATAACTACTGCACAGCAGAATAAAGAAGAAAGAAAGAAAAGAACTGAGGACAGTCTCAGAGACCTCTGGGACAACATTAAACGCACCAACATTCGAATTATAGGGGTTCCAGAAGAAGAAGAGAAAAAGAAAGGGACTGAGAAAATATTTGAAGAGATTATAGTTCAAAAATTCCCTAATATGGGAAAGGAAATAGTTAATCAAGTCCAGGAAGCACAGAGAGTCTCATACAGGATAAATCCAAGGAGAAACATGCCAAGACACATATTAATCAAACTGTCAAAAATTAAATACAAAGAAAGCATATTAAAAGCAGCAAGGGAAAAACAACAAATAACACACAAGGGAATCCCCAGCAGAAACCCTGCAAGCCAGAAGGGAGTGGCAGGACATACTGAAAGTGATGAAGGAGAAAAACCTGCAACCAAGACTACTCTACCCAGCAAGGATCTCATTCAGATTTGATGGAGAAATTAAAAACTTTACAGACAAGCAAAAGCTGAGGAAGTTCAGCACCACCAAACCAGCTTTACAACAACTGCTAAAGGAACTTCTCTAGACAAGAAACACAAGAGAAGGAAAAGACCTATAATAACGAACCCAAAACAATTTAGAAAATGGGAATAGGAACATACATATCAATAATTACCTTAAATGTAAATGGACTAAATGCTCCCACCAAAAGACAATGATTGGCTGAATGGATACAAAAACAAGACCCTTATATATGCTGTCTACAAGAGACCCACTTCAGACCTAGAGACACATACAGACTGAAAGTAAGGGGATGGGAAAAGATATTCCATGCAAATGGAAACCAAAAGAAAGCTGCAGTAGCAATTCTCATATCAGACAAAATAGACTTTAAATTAAAGACTATTAGAAGAGACAAAGAAGGACACTATATAATGATCAAGGGATCAATCCAAGAAGAAGATATAACAACTGTAAATATTTATGCACACAACATTGGAGCACCTCAATACATAAGGCAAATACTAACAGCCATAAAAGGGGAAATCGACAGAAACACATTCATAGTAGGGGACTTTAACACCCCACTTTCACCCATGGACAGATCATCCAAAATGAAAATAAATAAGGAAACACAAGCTTTAAATGATACATTAAACAGATGGACTTAATTGATATTTATAGGACATTCCATCCAAAAACAACAGAATACACATTTTTCTCTAGTGCTCATGGAACATTCTCCAGGATAGATCATATCTTGGGTCACAAATCAAGCCTTGGTAAATTTAAGAAAACTGAAATCGTATCAAGTATCTTTTCCGACCACAACGCTGTGAGACTAGATATCAATTACAGGAAAAGATCTGTAAAAACTACAAACACATGGAGGCTAAACAATACACTACTTAATAATGAAGTGATCACTGAAGAAATCAAAGAGGAAATCAAAAAATACCTAGAAACAAATGACAATGGAGACACGATGACTCAAAACCTATGGGATGCAGCAAAAGCAGTTCTAAGAAGGAAGTTTATAGCAATACAAGCCCACCTTTAGAAGCAGGAAACATCTCGAATAAACAACCTAACCTTGCACCTCAAGCAATTAGAGAAAGAACAAAAAAAACCCAAAGCTAGCAGAAGGAAAGAAATCATAAAAATCAGATCAGAAATAAATGAAAAAGAAATGAAACGATAGCAAAGATCAATAAAACTAACAGCTGGTTCTTTGAGAAGATAAACAAAATAGATAAACCACTAGCCAGACTCATCAAGAAAAAAAGGGAGAAGACTCAAATCAATAGAATTAGAAATGAAAAAGGGGAAGTAACAACTGACACTACAGAAATAAAAAAGTTCATGAGAGATTACTACAAGCAACTCTATGCCAATAAAATGGACAATCTGGAAGAAATGGACAAATTCTTAGAAATGCACAACCTACCAAGACTGAATCAGGAAGAAATAGAAAATATGAACAGACCAATCACAAACACTGAAATTGAAACTGTGATTAAAAATCTTCCAACAAACAAAAGCCCAGGACAAGATGGCTTCACAGGCGAATTCTATCAAACATTTAGAGAAGAGCTAACATGTACCCTTCTGAAACTCTTCCAAAATATAGCAGAGGGAGGAACACTCCCCAATTCCTTCTACGAGGCCACCATCACCCTGATACCAAAACCAGACAAGGATGTCACAAAGAAAGAAAACTACAAGCCAATATCACTGATGAACATAGATGCAAAAATCCTCAACAAAATACAAGCAAACAGAATCCAACAGCACATTAAAAGGATCATACACCATGATCAAGTGGGGTTTATTCCAGGAATGCAAGGATTCTTCAATATACGCAAATCTATCAATGTGATAAACCATATTAACAAATTGAAGGAGAAAAACCATATGATCATCTCAATAGATGTAGAGAAAGCTTTTGACAAAATTCAACACCCATTTCTGATAAAAACTCTCTGGAAAGTAGGCATACAGGGAACTTACCTCCACATAATAAAGGCCATATATGACAAACCCACAGCCAAAATCATTCTCAATGGTGAGAGAGTGAAAGCATTTCCTCTAAGTTCAGGAACAAGATAGGGTTGCCCATTCTCACCACTCTTATTCAACATAGTTTTGGAAGTTTTAGCCACAGCAATCAGAGAAGTAAAGGAAATAAAAGGAATCCAAATCGGAAAAGAAAAAGTAAAGCTGTCACTGTTTGCAGATGACATGATACTATACATAGAGAATCCTAAAGATTCTACCAGAAAACGATTAGAGCTAATCAATGAATTTGGTAAAGTACAAGGATACAAAATTAATGCACAGAAATCTCTGGCATTCCTATACACTAAGGATGAAAAATCTGAAAGTGAAATCAAGAAAACACTCCCATTTACCATTGCAACAAAAAGAATAAAATATCTAGGAATAAACCTACCTAAGGAGACAAAAGACCTGTATGCAGAAAATTATGACACTGATGAAAGACATTAAAGATGATACAAATAGATGGAGAGATATACCATATTCTTGGATTGGAAGAATCAACATTGTGAAAATGACTCTACTACCCAAAGCAATCTATAGATTCAATGCAATCCCTATCAAACTACCACTGGCATTTTTCACAGAACTAGAACAAAAAATTTCGCAATTTGTATGGAAACACCAAAGACCCCGAATAGCCAAAGCAATCTTCAGAACAAAAAACGGAGCTGGAGGAATCAGGCTCCCTGACTTCAGACTATACTAGAAAGCTACAGTAATCAAGACAGTATGGTACTGGTACAAAAACAGAAAGATCAATGGAACAGGATAGAAAGCCCAGAGATAAACCCACGCACATATGGTCACCTTATCTTTGATAAAGGAGTCAGGAATGTACAGTGGAGAAAGGACAGTCTCTTCAATAAGTGGTGCTGGGAAAACTGGGCAGATACATGTAAAAGTATGAGATTAGATCACTCCCTAACACCATACACAAAAATAAGCTCAAAATGGATTAAAGACCTAATTTTAAGGCCAGAAACAATCAAACTCTTAGAGGAAATCATAGGCAGAACACTCTGTGACATAAATCACAGCAAGATCCTTTCTGACCCACCTCCTAGAGAAATGGAAATAAAAACAAAAATAAACAAATGGGACCTAATGAAACTTCAAAGTTTTTGCACAGCCAAGGAAACCATAAACAAGACCAGAAGACAACCCTCAGAATGGGAGAAAATATTTTCAAATGGAGCAACTGACAAAGGATTAATCTCCAAAATTTACAAGCAGCTCATGCAGCTCAATAACAAAAAAACAAACAACCCAATCCAAACATGGGCAGAAGACCTAAATAGACATTTCTCCAAAGAAGATATACAGACTGCCAACAAACACATGAAAGAATGCTCAACATCATTAATCATTAGAGAAATGGAAATCAAAACTACAATGAGATATCATCTCACACCAGTCAGAATGGCCATCATCAAAAAATCTAGAAAGAATAAATGCTGGAGAGGGTGTGGAGAAAAGGGAACACTCTTGCCCTGCTGGTGGGAATGTGAATTGGTACAGCCACTATGGAGAACAGTATGGAGGTTCCTTAAAAAACTACAAATAGAATTACCATATGACCGAGCAATCCTACTACTGGGCATATACCCTGAGAAAACCATAATTCAAAAAGAGTCATGTACCAAAATGTTCATTGCAGCTCTATTTACAATAGCTAGGAGGTGGAAACTACATAAGTGTCCATCATCAGATGAATGGATAAAAAAGATGTGGCACATATATACAATGGAATATTACTCAGCCATAGAAAGAAACGAAATTGAGCTATTTGTAATGAGGTGGATAGACCTAGAGTCTGTTTTACAGAGTGAAGTAAGTCAGAAAGAAAAAGACAAATACCGTATGCTAACACATATATATGGAATTTAAGAAAAAAAAATGTCATGAAGAACCTAGGGGTAAGAGAGGAATAAAGACACAGACCTACTGGAGATTGGACCTGAGGATATGGGGAGGGAGAAGGGTGAACTGTGACAGGGCGAGAGAGAGTCATGGACATACATACACTAACAAACGTAAGGTAGATAGCTAGTGGGAAGCAGTCGCATGGCACAGGGATATTGGCTCGGTGGTTTCTTACCGCGTGGAGGGGTCAGATAGTGAGGGTGGGAGGGAGGGAGATGCAAGAGGGAAGAGATACGGGAACGTATGTATATGTATAACTGATTCACTTTGTTATAAAGCAGAAACTAACACACCATTGTAAACAATTATACCCCAATAAAGATGTTAAAAATATATATACATATAAAATCAAAGAATTTAAATAAAACCTCTATATTATCACTGGAAATGGAAATATCAGTACATATTTGTAACATATAGCATTGTACACTTAAAAGACTTAAAAATAATATAACAGACTTGGTACCAAGAAACACCACCAGCATACAAATTTGTTATCTGAATATCTTTTCCTACTAGAGGAGACACATTGGAGAAATGACAGATTCTATCTATGACAGAAAATGTACAAGATGAGCTTAAAATACTTTATTATACCAGAAAGTAAAGAAGCTATCAGAAACTATTGGAGCCATGCCAAAAGGATTCAGGAGGCAATGTAAAGAGACTCCCACTGGACCAAGATGAAGCATTTTATGCATCTAGAAGCATAATGAAATTTATGGGTTAAAACACATCAAAAATGTGAAAAATCAATGATAACGTGCCATTTAAAAAGAAAAAAACACAAATGGGACCTAATTAAATTTAAAAGCAAAGGAAATGATGGACAAAGCAAAAAAGACAATCTACAGAATGAAAGAAAATATCTGCAAATGATATGACGATAAGAGGTTAATAGCCAAAATATGTAAATAGCTCCTACAACTCACTATCCAGAAAAAAAAAAACAAAAACCCAATTAAAAAATGGGCAGAAGACCTGAATAGACAGTTTTCCAAAGAAGACATACAATGACCAACAGGCACACGAAAAGATGCTCAACACTGCTAATCATCAGAGAAAGGCAAATCAAAACCACAATGAGATATCACCTCACACCTGTCAAGAGTGGCAGTCATCAAAAAGACCACAATTAACAAATGTTGATGAGAATGTAGAGAAAAGGTAACCCTCATATTATGTCGGTGGATATGTAAACTGGTGGAATCACTATGGAAAACAGTATGAAGTTTCCTCAAAAGACTAAAAATAAAACTACCATATGATTCAGCAATTCCACTCCTGGGTATATATCAGAAGAAAATGAAAACACTAATTCGAAAAGTTACATGCATCCCAATGTTCATAGCAGCATTATTTATAATAGCCAAGATAGGGAAGCAACCTAAGTGTCCATCAACAGATAAATGGGTAAAGAAGATGTGAGATATATATATTTACACACACACACACACACACACACACACACACACACACACACTGGAATATTACTCAGCCATAAAAAAGAATGAAGCACTGCCATTTGCAGCAACATGGATGGACCTAGAGAGCATTACGCTTAGTGAAATAAGTCGGACAGAGAAAGACAAATACTTTGTTATCACTTATACATGGAATCTAAAAAAATAAATACAAATGTATATAACAAAATAGAAACAGACTCACAAATACAGGAACAAACTAGTGGTTGCCAGTAGGGAGAAGGAAGGGGGAGTATGGGATTAAGAGGTACAAACTACTGTGTATAAAATAAACAACAAGGATATATTGTACAGCACAGGGAAATACAGCGATTATTTTGTAATAACTTTAAATGGAGTATAATCTATAAAAGCATTGAACCGGTATGTTGTACACCTAAAACTAATATAATATTTAAAACCAACTATACTTCAATTTAAAAAAGAGGGGGGAAAGTCAGTGACAAACTTGAAGTATGCTAAAGAACGAATTCTCAATTTTTTTCTGAAAGCTGATAATTAGAGAAAGAATGAAGTGTCATACCTGCTTTTCCTCTACAACCTCAGGATAACCAAATACCTGAGGTTTATTTTTATAAAAGTATCCCAGCTAACAAATAACAGAGAAAGAATTACAAGATTACCGTTTTGCAAACCTCGAATAAAATAGTGGACCTAGGTAACTATAATCAATGGCTACTAACATCACACAAAGAGAGAAAAGCGGACACCATGTGCCTCCTGTTGGAATTATGAAATACATTCTAGGAAGTATTTTTTTGCCAAACCATTGACATAAGTCATATCAAGCTCTGGATATAACTATCAGTTTATGGGAAATACAGTGGTAGAAGAACATGTTAAATATTACCATAGAGTTGGTAATCAACAAAATCCAGAATGTGAGAAATACTACAAAACATCACTAATAACTAGATTTCTTCACAAATAAATTGTAAGGAAAGCAAAAGAGGGAGGAGAAGCTATAGTTTAAAAAAGATCTGAGAAATCCATAAAAATGTAATGTGTGAATATTGTTTGGATCTTGATTCAAAAAATAAGCAACCTTTAAAAACAAATTTATGAGATAATTAGGAATATTTGACACTGGATTTTTGATACTAAGAAATTACTACAAATATTTATGTAGATTAATGATATAGTTATGTTCTTCAAAAGAATTCTTACTTTTAGGGATACTTACTTAACTAAAGAAAGAGATGTCTGTGATTTGGTTCAAAATACTAAAGGGGTTTGGGGATTGGAGTTATGTGGGAGGGTTGACAGAACAGAAGTTACTCTTTTTTTTTTTTTTTTTTTTACATCTTTATTGGGGTATAATTGCTTTACAATGGTGTGTTAGTTTCTGCTTTATAACTAAGTGAATCAGTTATACATATACATATGTTCCCATATCTCTTCTCTCTTGCGTCTCCCTCCCTCCCGCCCTCCCTATCCCACCCATCCAGGTGGTCACAAAGCACTGAGCTTATCTCCATGTACTATGCAGCTGCTTCCCACTAGTTATCTATTTTACGCTTGGTAGTGTATATATGTCCATGCCACTCTCTCACTTTCTCACAGCTAACCCTTCCCCCTCCCCATATCCTCAAGTCCATTCTCTAGTAGGTCTGTGTCTTTATTCCCGTCTTACCCCTAGGTTCTTCATGATATATATTTTTTTATATTCCATATATGTATGTTAACATACAGTATTTGTCTTTCTCTTTCTGACTTACTTCACTCTGTATGACAGACTCTAGGTCCATCCACGTCACTACAAATAACTCAATTTCGTTTCTTTTTATGGCTGAGTAATATTCCATTGTATATATGTGCCACATCTTCTTTATCCATTCATCCGATGATGGACACTTAGGTTGTTTCCATGTCTTGGCTATTGTAAATAGAGCTGCAATGAACATTTTGGTACATGACTCTTTTTGAATTATGGTTTTCTCAGGGTATATACCCAATAGTGGGATTGCTGGGTCAATGGTAGTTCTATTTGTAATTTTTAAAGGAACCTCCATACTGTTCTCCATAGTGGCTGTACCAATTCACATTCCCACCAGCAGTGCAAGAGTGTTCCTTTTTCTCCACACCCTCTCCAGCATTTATTGTTTCTAGATTTTTTGATGATGGCCATTCCGACCAGTGTGAGATAATGTCTCATTGTATTTTTGATTTGCATTTCTTTAATGATTAATGATGTTGAGAATTCTTTCATGTGTTTGTTGGCAATCTGTATATCTTCTTTAGAGAAATGTCTGTTTAGGTCTTCTGCCCATTTTTTGATTCGGTTGTTTGTTTTTTTGTTATTGAGCTGCATAAGCTGCTCATAAATTTTGGAGATTAATCCTTTGTCAGTTGGTTCATTTGAAAATATTTTCTCCCATTCTGAGGGTTGTCTTTTGGTCTTGTTTATGGTTTCCTTGGCTGTGCAAAAGCTTTTAAGTTTCATTAGGTCCTATTTATTTTTATTTCAATTTCTCTAGGAGGTCGGTCAAAAAGGATCTTGCTGTGATTTATGTCACAGAGTGTTCTGCCTATGTTTTCCTCTAATAGTCTGATAGTTTCTGGCCTTACATTTAGGTCTTTAATCCATTTTGAGTTTATTTTTGGGTATGGTGTTAGAGAGTGATCTAATCTCATGCTTTTACATGTACCTGTCCAGTTTTCCCAGCACCACTTACTGAAGAGGGTGTCCTTTCTCCACTGTACATTCCTGACTCCTTTATCAAAGATAAGGTGACCATATGTGCGTGGGTTTATCTCTGGGCTTTCTATCCTGTTCCATTGATCTATCTTTCTGTTTTTCTGCCCGTACCATACTGTCTTGATTACTGTAGCTTTCTAGTATAGTCTGAAGTCAGGGAGCCTGATTCCTCCAGCTTCGTTTTTCGTTCTGAAGATTGCTTTGGCTATTCGGGGTCTTTTGTGTTTCCATACAAATTGTGAAATTTTTTGTTCTAGTCCTGTGAAAAATGCCAGTGGTAGTTTGATAGGGATTGCATTGAATCTGTAGATTGCTTTGGGTAGTAGAGTCATTTTCACAATGTTGACTCTTCAAATCCAAGAACATGGCATATCTCTCCATCTATTTGTATCATCTTTAATTTCTTTCATCAGTGTCTTATAATTTTCTGCATACAGGTCTTTTGTCTCCTTAGGTAGGTTTATTCCTAGGTATTTTATTCTTTTTGTTGCAATAGTAAATGGGAGTGTTTCTTGATTTCACTTTCAGATTTTTCATCATTAGTGTATAGGAATGCCAGAGATTTCTGTGCATTAATTTTGTATCCTGGTACTTTACCAAATTCATTGATTAGTTCTAGTAGTTTTCTGGTAGCATCTTTAGCATTTCCTATGTATAGTATCATGTCATCTGCAAACAGTGACAGCTTTACTTTTTCTTGTCTGATTTGGATTCCTTTTATTTCCTTTTATTCTCTGATTGCTATGGCTAAAACTTCCAAAACTATGTTGAATAAGACTGGTGAGAGTGGACAACCTTGTCTTGTTCCTGATCTTAGTGGAAATGGTTTCAGTTTTTCACCACTGAGGATGATATTGGCTGTGGGTTTGTCATATATGGCCTTTATTATGTTGAGGAAAGTTCCCTCTATGCCTCCTTTCTGCAGGGTTTTTATCATAAATGGGTGTTGAATTTTGTCAAAAGCTTTCTCTGCATCTATTGAGATGATCATGTGGTTTTTCTCCTTCAATTTGTTAATATGGTGTATCACGTTGATTAATTTGCATATATTGAAAAATCCTTGCATTCCTGGAGTAAACCCCACTTGATCATGGTGTATGATATGTTTGCTGTTGGATTCTGTTTGCCGGTATTTAATGTGCTGTTGGATTCTGTTTCCTAGTATTTTGTTGAGGATCTATGTTCATCAGTGATATTGGCCTTTAGTTTTCTTTCTTTGTGACACCCTTGTCTGGTTTTGGTATCAGGGTGATGGTGGCCTCGTAGAATGAATTTGGGAGTGTTCCTCCCTCAGCTATATTTTGGAAGAGTTTGAGAAGGATACGTGTTAGCTCTTCTCTAAATGTTTGATAGAATTCGCCTGTGAAGCCATCTGGTCCTGGGCTTTTGTTTGTTGGAAGATTTTTAATTACAGTTCCAATTTCAGTGCTTGTGATTGGTCTGTTCATATTTTCTATTTCTTCCTGATTCAGTCTTGGCAGGTTGTGCATTTCTCTGAATTTGTCCATTTCTTCCAGGTTGTCCATTTTATTGGCATAGAGTTACTTGTAGTAATCTCTCATGATCTTTTTTATTTCTGCAGTGTCAGTTGTTACTTCTCCTTTCTCATTTCTAATTCTATTGATTTGAGTCTTCTCCCTTTTTTTCTTGAAGAGTCAGGCTAATGGTTTATCAATTATGTTTATCTTCTCAAAGAACCAGCTTTTAGTTTTATTGATCTATGCTATCGTTTCCTTCATTTCTTTTTCATTTATTTCTGTTCTGATTTTTATGATTTCTATCCTTCTGCTAACTTTGGGGGTTTTTTGTTCTTCTTTCTCTAATTTCTTTAGGTGCAAGGTTAGGTTGTTTATTCGAAATGTTTCCTGTTTCTTAAGGTAGGATTTTATTGCTATAAACTTCCCTCTTAGAACTGCTTTTGCTGCGTCCCATAGGTTTTGAGTCATCGTGTCTCCATTGTCATTTGTTTCTAGGTATTTTTTGATTTCCTCTTTGATTTCTTCAGTGATCACTTCATTATTAAGTAGTGTATTGTTTAGCCTCCATGTGTTTGTATTTTTTACAGATCTTTTCCTGTAATTGATATCTAGTCTCATGGCATTGTGGTCGGAAAAGATACTTGATACAATTTCAATTTTCTTAAATTTACCAAGGCTTGATTTGTGACCCAAGATATGATCTATCCTGGAGAATGTTCCATGAGCACTTGAGAAAAATGTGTATTCTGTTGTTTTTAGATGGAATATCCTATAAATATCAATTAAGTCCATCTTGTTTAATGTATCATTTAAAGCTTGTGTTTCCTTATTTATTTTCATTTTGGATGATCTGTCCATGGGTGAAAGTGGGGTGTAAAAGTCCCCTACTATGAATGTGTTTCTGTCGATTTCCCCTTTTATGGCTGTTAGTATTTGCCTTATGTATTGAGGTGCTCCTATGTTGGGTACATAAATATTTACAATTGTTATATCCTCTTCTTGTATCAATCCTTTGATCATTACGTAGTGTCCTTCTTTGTCTCTTCTAATAGTCCTTATTTTAAAGTCTATTTTGTCTGATATGAGAATTGCTACTCCAGCTTTCTTTTGGTTTCCATTTGCATGGAATATCTTTTCCCATCCCCTCACTTTCAGTCTGTATGTGTCTCTAGGTCTGAAGTGGGTCTCTTGTAGACAGCATATATATGGTTCTTGTTTTTGTATCCATTCAGCCAATCTGTGTCTTTTGGTGGGAGCATTTAATCCATTTACATTTAAGGTAATTATCAATATGTATGTTCCAATTCCCATTTTCTTAATTGTTTTGGGTTTGTTATTGTAGGTGTTTTCCTTGCCTTGTGTTTCTTGCCTAGAGAAGATCCTTTAGCATTCGCTGTAAAGCTGTTTTGGTGGTGCTGAACTCTCTCAGCTTTTGCTTGTCTGTAAAGGTTTTAATTTCTCCATCAAATCTGAATGAGATCCTTGCTGGGTAGGGTAATCTTGGTTATAGGTTTTTTTCCTTCATCACTTTAAATATGTCCTGCCAGTCCCTTCTAGCTTGCAGAGTTTCTGCTGAAAGATCAGCTGTAAGCCTTATGGGGATTCCCTTATGTGTTACTTGTTGTTTTTCCCTTGCTGCTTTTAATATTTGTTCTTTGTATTGAATTTTCGATAGTTTGATTGATAGGTTTCTTGGCGTGTTTTTCCTTGGATTTATCCTGTATGGGACTCTCTGTGCTTCCTGGACTTGATTAACTATTTCCTTTCCCATATTAGGGAAGTTTTGAACTATTGTCTCTTCAAATATTTTCTCAGTCCCTTTCTTTTTCTCTTCTTCTTCTGGACCCCTATAATTTGAATGTTGGTGTGTTTAATGTTTTCCCAGAGGTCTCTGATACTGTCCTCAGTTCTTTTCATTCTTTTTTCTTTATTCTGCTGTGCAGTAGTTATTTCCACTATTTTATCTTCCAGGTCACTTATCCGTTCTTCTGCCTCAGTTATTCTGCTATTGATCCCACCTAGAGTACTTTTAATTTCATTTATTGTGTTATTCATCGTTGCTTGTTTCATCTTTAGTTCTTCTAGGTCCTTGTTAAATGTTTCTTGCATTTTCTCTATTCTATTTCCAAGATTTTGGATCATCTTTACTATCATTATTCTGAATTCTTTTTCAGGTAGACTGCCTATTTCCTCTTCATTTGTTAGGTCTGGTGGGTTTTTATCTTGCCTCTTCATCTGCTGTGTGTTTTTCTGTCTTCTCATTTTGCTTATCTTACTGTGTTTGGGGTTCTCCTTTTGCAGGCTGCATGTTCGTAGTTCCCGTTGTTTTTGGTGTCTGTCCCCAGTGGCTAAACTTGCTTCAGTGGGTTGTGTAGACTTCCTGGTGGAGGGGACTAGTGCCTGTGTTGTGGTGCATGAGGCTGGATATTGTCTTTCTGGTGGGCAGTTCCACGTCTGGTGGTGTATTTTGGGGTGTCTGTGGACTTACTATGATTTTAGGCAGCCTCTCTGCTAATGGGTGGGGTTGTGTTCCTGCCTTACTATTTGTTTGACATAGGGTGTCCAGCACTGTAGCTTGCTGGTCGTTGAGTGAAGCTGGGTGCTGGTGTTGAGATGGAGATCTCTGGGAGATTTTCACCCTTTGATATTATGTGGAGCTGGGAGTTCTCTTGTGGACCAGTGTTCTGAAGTTGGCTCTCCCAGAAGTTACTCTTAATTGTTATTTGTTGAAGATTGGAAATGGGTATGTGGGGGGTAGATTTCATTATATTTCTGTTTACATATATATTTGGACTGTTACCCAATAAGGTTTTAAAAATGTGTTTCAATAGATGGGATTGCCAAATTCCACTTGTGAAGGGTTCAGAGATTTATATATTTAAGAAAATTGTTTTAAATTAAAAACAAAGAACTCATCCAGTCATCAGTTTAAAACTGTTCTTCCACAAATCCTTTTACATGTAATGGGTATGAATCTTGGTCTAGAAACTCCAGTATGTAAGAGAAAGAACTTCTTCAAAAATTTTCCTGAAACTCAATGTAGGTTCTATTTAAGGATCCAAAGAGTGGAAATATATGGAAATTTAATTTCAGTCAATTGAGGATTACCCCCTATTTTTCCCTGGGATGCATCCAAATTCAGGGGACTTACCATATTGCTATGGTCTGGGATTAAGGGGCATCTGGTCCTCAGTGTCATTTGTCCATGCTGACGTCTGTGGAAACATCTATCATGCCATCTGATCCTTGATCTTCAGTACATGCAGATCACCAGGAATCATCCCTTTTCCAATCCTCAAAGCTCCTTCAGGCCTGGCTTTTTCTAGTTGATAATTTGGTCTCCCTCTCAGATGAAAAGGAATCATTGTGACTACACCAAGATGTGTATAGAGAATTTTTGTGAGGTTCTCCCAGCCCTGTCTGCCTGGATACACAGCACAGCTACTCCTTCTTTGGGGTCTTGCCTCTCCCAAGGACTCTACCCTGAAAGGAAGCACGCGTCTCCTGTGCTCTTGCATTCCACGGATTTTCTGGGGTTTCGTATCATTCCTTCCACCATTGGCCCTCAGTCCCACACATGGTCAGTGAAGTCAGTGGGCAGGATGTCTTCCAGGCACCTACTAATGTCGACTGCACCTACCTTTCCCTTCACTTTCTTCTCTTTCCCATCTCAAGAACACGATTCTAGTCTCAGAAGCAAGAAGGCTTGTTTGTATTTTTTAATCTGCTCTGTCATTTCTATTTCCCTGAGAGCTAGGCATTTGAAATTCAAAGGCCAAAATGAGGCTCTTATTTCCTTTCTGAAACAACCCCTTCCCAATGGGAATGAATGGGCTGCCTAAGTGTAGAGCTAGGCAAGGGAAAGGAAGGTAATGATAATAATACTAACATATTTTTGAAAATACTAACAGCAACAAACATTAAGTGGCAAGCACTATTCTCGTATTCTAGTAATTCTAAGTATTAATTCATTGGATCCTCATAACAACCCTTTGAATTACTATTACCTCCATAACGTAGATCATGAAACCGAGGAACAGAGAGGTTAAATTACCTGCCCAAGGTTGCAGAGGTAGTAAGTGGTAGCATTGGAATTCCAATCCAGGCAGTCTGGCTCCAGATCTGTGCTCTCTAAACCATTAAGAAAGATAGGCTGGGGAAAAAAAAAAAAGGCCCAATACATTTGAAAATGCTAGTTGAGGTCTTTTTTGCATGTATATTCCATTTTTGTAAATCATCCAAAATATAAAACCAGCTGCCTCTTTATCATTTTCTTTTCTTCATCCACATACAGTGTAGATAATGTGGAAAAAGAAGGAAACTTCATATTTACTGGAGTCTCACAGATACATCTCACTAGAGCCCTGGAATTTACATGCTTAAGTTTCCATTTTAGTTTAGACGAGGACGCTAACCTTTAGTTTAACTAATGTTCTGATGGACCCACAGTGAGGACGTGGGAGTGCTGTGATGCAAACCCAAGCCCACCCAATTGACCAAGGTCATGCTTATTCTCTGACCACACCAAAGAGCTGAGCTGCGTCTTGACCTGAAATTGAAGTTGGACAGTTGCAAGGCCCCTACGAGCATCTGACCCTGCCAGGGGAGAGGAGATTCAGGCCGTGGGCCTGTCAAACAGATACCTTTTCACCAGCTGGGACTCTGCTTGCCTTTACACAGCATTAATGAAAAGGCTAGGGGAGTAACAGATGGAACACACTTGAACCTCCCAATCAGGGTTCTTCGATCCCCTTCGGCTCCTCTCCGCAACCGTACATCATCTGCATTAAAAAGCCCTGTGGATCCTTCTCAGCTGCTTCCCGTCAGCCCACATAACGTCCTTTCCGGCACTCCTCTGGGAGAGTCCTGTGGCCTCCTGTAATAGCAGACTGAGGAGGGTGCAAGTAATTAGAACTTAAATTGTCAACTCAGACTCTCGAGTCAGTCACACAGAAAATGCACCAGCTTGACATACGATGCAGTCTCATTTTATGGAAATAAATGATCTAAACTGCTTAGTTTCGGGCAAAAGTTGATAGCGTATTTTATGTGTCCCAATCACTCATTTTTATGGGAACAGAAGCACTTTCATCGATTAAGATGAATTCTTCAGAGCCAACATCAGCGAACTCGACTTGCGTTGTTCGTGGAGTCCCATTCATTTAACTTTGGCTTTTCTTCTCTTCCCCTCACACACCATCAGAAATGATACATTTAATTCAAAAAGGTGTTTGTAGATGTAAATGTATTTAGGAATAAAGTTGCTCAGGTATATAAACGCTGTGGTCTCTGTGAAAAACTAATTGTTATTGAGACACGACTGTATATGGCAAACTTGTTATCGGAATACTAAATTGACGCACAGAAAACACACACACACAGACACACACACCCTGACTAAGGTTAAACTGTTCTCCTCCCCTTCTTGTCATAATAACATAATGATAGTGCTGTCATTATAAATAGTTGGAGGTTTTCTGCATCTTGATAATTGATGGATTCTGAACGTTGGAGAATAATTTTTAAATCAGCGCAAGTGTCGTGTTCAAAGTGTTTCCTTGGATTTTGGGAATGAAAACCGGAACCATCTTGTATGTCTTAGGACATGAGCGGGAAGCAGGAGAGAGGCAAATACACCCAGTGCTCTGTCATTTCCTAGGTCTTCCTCCGGTAAATTGAAAACGGTACCTCCCCTCTGTGAATCTGCCACCCTCCACACGCTTGGCCCGAATGCCATACACCTGCTCAGCATCAGCTGGAACCCCACGGAGCACATGGCAGCTCACATATTGCCTCGTCCCAGGATGGATTGGGAACGCTGGTCACCTAGGCTCTGTTTTCAAGTGGTGTGAAAGCAGCTGTGGGAAGCCCAGAGAATGACAGGCTCTCACGGCTCTTCTTACCAGTGGGAAAGAGGACCGAGGGGAACAGAAGGGAAATGTTTTCAGATACCCAGCAGCTCGGACTTGACTGTTCTGTAAAAGAACACACCGCACACTGGCTTTCCCCTCTGTGAGCAGATGCATTAGCAGGGAAACCTTGATTTTTTTTAAAAAAAACTGCTAGTCGATGGTAGTAGGCAGAATTATGGCCCTGAAAGAGATCCAACTTCGAATCCCCTGACCCTGTGACTATGTTATCTTACGTGGCAAAGCAGAATTAGATAGCAGATGGACTTAAGGTTGCTAATCATCTGCCTTGCAAATAGAGAGATTATTCTGGATAAACTGGGTGGGCCCAGTGTCATCACAGGGGTCCTTAAATGAGGAAAAGGAGGCAGGAAATGTCAGGGTAATAGTATGTGAGGACTTGACCAGCTGTTGCTGGTTTTGAAGATGGAGGAACAGGTCCTCTACACAAGGAATGTGGGCAGCCTCTAGAAGGTGCAAAGGGCAAGAAACAGATCCCCCCTAGGAGCTCCAGAGAGGAACAAAGCCCAGCCCACACCTTGGTTTTAGCCCAGTGCGACCCAGGTTGGAGCTCTGAACTACAGATGCTAATAGAACAATGTGTCTCGTTTGGAGCCACAGGCTGTGCTCATTTGTCACAGCAGCGGTAAGAAACTGATAAGTGGAGTTCTGGCTTGAGCTGTGGTTCTTAGCTTTAGAGCGCATTAAAATCAGCTGGGGAGCTTTTAGAAGTCCTCATGCTGGGGCCACGCCCCAGAGCACTCATGTCACAATCTCTGGGAGTGGGACCCCAAAATCAGAATTTTATAAACTCCCTGGTGATTTCAATGCACAAGCAAAGTTGAGAAGCAATGATTTAGTGGATAGAACCCCCAACAGTGTTTGAAGTCAAGAAAGCTGGGTTCAAATTCCACTTCTATCATTTCAAGATTGAGCTCAGTTTATTTCACCCACATATTAAGTGCACATGTACACATATATTTGTGTCTATAAAATATAAACATATACACGTATGTACATGTGTGCACACACAAACAGCCCTTCTGTGAAATGGGAAGTTATTTGTGAGGTTTTACATGCAAAAGCATCTAGCAGAGAATAAATGCATGGAATGAAAGTTCTTTTAGTATAAGTAGTTGAGAGCTACTGAAGATATTTTTTACAATCCTTCTCTGGCAACATCCAAAAATGTGTTTACAATGAAAACTACTCAGCCATAAAAAAGAATGAATGAATTCCATTTGCAGCAACATGAATGGACCTAGAGATTATCATATGAAATGAAGTACGTCAGATGGAGAAAGACAAATGTCATATATTATGGCTTATATGTGGAACCTAAGAAAAAGGATACAAATGAACTTATTTACAAAACAGAAATAGACTCACAGATAGAAAACAAACTTAAGGTTACCAAAGGGGAAAGGGGAAGAAGGATAAATTAGGAGTTTGGGATTAAAATATACACACTACTATCTACAAAATAGACAACCAACAAGGACCTACTCTATAGCACAGGGAACTCTACTCAATATCTTATAATCTATAGCAGAAAAGAATCTAACATATATATATATGTATAGATATATAATTGAATCACTTGGCTGTCTATCTGAAACTAACACAACATTGTAAATCAACTATATTTCGATTAAAAAAAATTTAAATGTGTTTATTTTCCTATTTTGTATTTTTCTGGGCCTGTGTGCCTCAAAGTACGCCTTCTAACATGGGAGCCGTACTTAAATGTATGTCAGATCACTGACATCTTGGGAAAAGCAAGATTGTTTTGTAAAAGTCTTTTTCATGACATTAAAACACTTAATCGGTCCTCACCAATTAAGCTCTCAGGCTCAGGGTGCCTGCTGTGACCTCAGGCCATTTCCTTAACCTTGTTCCAGCCTCCGTTGCCATGTTAATAAAATAGGGACCCCAAGTCTCCTCCTTCCCATAGTTGCTGTGGGGATTAGAGGCAGCAAATAGAAAGTATCTCGCACAATGCCTGGCCTGCAATCATGACTTTATAAATGAAAAGTTTATAGTACTACAGGTCAAGTCCAAATCTAAAGAATGGAATGGAAGAATGAAGTGGAAGTGCAGTGGGGGTGGGAACAGAGGACAGTGAGTGGCTAGGCAGGGGGTCAGCGAAGACACTCAGGGCTGTGGCTGGGCCAGAGGTCCATCATTTCACACCTGCCCGGCAGGTGTGGCAGAGGTGGGTACAGCTGTGTGCAGGGGCTCTGGCCTGCTGAACACTGCGCTCTGAGCCAAGCCTCAGGAGATGTGGAGACTTAGGAAACCTGGTCGGCTTCACAGACACTTAAGAGTGCAGTGGGCCAGCCCGTGCCCAGATAATGCAGGTGTTTTCAGCCACACCTCCCAGCTCCAACGTTCATCCCCTTGTTCATCCCTTGAGGGCAGGGGCTGTACGGCTCATGGTTCTCTGTCATCTGACTCCCCAGCTCAGTTCTGGGCACGCAGCAAACACACAGTAAAGCCTGGCTGTTTCATTTGCCCGTAAGAGTCACATAAAAAAAATTTAAAAGAAATGTCACACATTCTGTCCTCCTTTTGATTGCAGTAAGTGGAAAACAATGTGGCTGCTGAAACCAGGGCCCTGAGGCCGGAGTTGGGACCACAGAACTAGTGCCTGGTGAGCTCGGACTCACGGTTCACTCTTGGCTAGTTTGCCGGTCTTTCTTAATGTCAGTTCATCTGTTTAGGGGCGATGGAGTGAGAGAAGTATCTGCTGTGTCAATCTCCCAGGATGAGTGCCCCAGTCAAGTACAATGAGTATGAAAGTTTTCCAAGAATTTGAAATCAAGTAATAATTTGGGATTCAAGGGAGGGAAAAGCTCAGGCCTGGCTGGGGAGAAAAAACTTTTTGAAGAAGCTATCTAAGGGTAGTAGCTAAAGAAATTTTCTTTAAGTTGTTCAGGATCCAGACCCTTGCAACTGGTAGAAATGCGTTAATGGTGAACGTGGATTGGATAGGGCACGGGCTGTGAAGTTACTGACACCTAGACTCAAATCCCAAATGTATTCACTCACTATATGTGGAACCTCAGCCCAGACACAACTTCTCTGACACTAGGTGTCCTTTTCTACAAACAGGAGTGATGATCTGGATAATGCAGGTCTGACAGTTAATGAACTTTCACTGTTTGCTTCTAACAGTGCCTGCAAAGTGGAATGTGAAAACTTGGCATCCTCCCGTTTCATGGGGCTCTCTCAAGAAGCCCAGTTGTCTAGAGGACAGATTACACTTGGAAGTCTCCTCCTCCTAAAAGGCAATAATTATTTATTTTGGTTATAATTTTTAAAGACTTATTATAATTACATATAATTTTAGATATGTATATGTGTTTGTACATATGCATATATACATATATATAGACACTCTTACATTCTTACATAAAACAAAACCAATAAAGCAAAAGCTCTATTAATCCCCTTTTGAGAGAATAGGTTTCCTTTTTAAAAAATCCGTTTTCACCAGTGAAACATGAAGCCAAACTATTGTCCTATCTGACTTCAAGGATCAGACAGCTGGAATTTGTTCCCTTGAGGCACAGTCAAATCGGAAAGCCATCCTCAACAGGCTCTAGAGAAATGCACTTAGCAGCTCTAGTGATTTGTGGGTTGGCAGCCTCTTCCTGGGTCCTAACTGGGGCCAGATCAGCTGCCTCCAGCCACTCCTAATATGCCCTCTTTATGCCGCTCTACTGTGGTGTAGAGTCTAAGAAAGAACATGGGGCCAGGAATCAAAGGATAGCAATGCAAGGCTTCCCTGGTGGCGCAGTGGTTGGGAGTCCGCCTGCCGATGCAGGGGACACGGGTTCGTGCCCCAGTCCGGGAAGATCCCACATGCCGCAGAGCGGCTGGGCCCGTGAGCCATGGCCGCTGAGCCTGCGCGTCTGGAGCCTGTGCTCTGCAACGGGAGAGGCCACAGCAGTGAGAGGCCCGCGTACCGCAAAAAAAAAAAAAAAAAAAAAAAAAGATGGCAATGCTCACAGCCTAGTGCCTCCTGCTCCTAGCCGGTAGTACAAGGCAGGTTATGGAAACTCTCTTCTCAACTCCCTCATCTGTGAAATGGGAATGGTATTAGTTATAATTATGTGACAGGATTGCTATGAATACTGAATGACATCATGCTTTAAAATCTTGAAGTATTTCTAAAATATGAAACATTATTAAGACATACACATAATGAAAAATGGAAGAGCATTTAGAAGATACAAGAATGGAAAATAAAAGATTTAATTGCTTATTACTTCCTTCTAACCACATTCCTAAGACTAATTTCATAAAATCCCCTAGGTTTCATCCTTTGCTGTTGTACAATATCTACTCAGACTGCAATTTATAGCTCTGAACGGTCTGTAATGAAGGCCTTTCATTCAACAAATATTTATCAAGCACCTACTAAGTGCCGGCCCTGATCACACCAGTGAACAAAACAGGCAGAAAGATGATGCTTCTCTGACTTTTAGAAATCCCAGGGATGGCGACTTGTGAGAGTCCTCTGACACAGTGAGGTCCCAGGCTCTTGTTTTCCTCATCTTCTGCCCAATATAATCGTGGGGCCCAGATCTCTCCAAAATCCACTACTTGGCTATAGTCCAGGGACAGGCATTTGGTATTTAAGCCAGGCCAATGTTTGGTGCTCAGAAGTTGGACAGGAACTGTGTGCTGAGTGCCAGCAATGCTGTTTGAGCACCGGTATCTGGGTTTAATTTCCACTGTCTGTCAGAGGGAAGCTTTGATCAGACCCTGCATTTTTTCACTTCTCCTAAGTGACTAGAGGCTACTACCAGCCCATTACCATTGCCTCCGTGTGAGCTCTGGGTTGGCCGTGACATCAGAGATTTATTTATATGAATTTCCCCGGAATCGCCTGCACATGCTTCTCTCTCCCCGCTCCAGTCATGGTACAGTGAGTGCTGAGGACTCAACACGGGAGTGAATGTGTGTCCAGGAAGGTAAGGGATGGGAAATGGGGCAGGGGACCCACACTACTGCAGAAGGAAGTGCAGCACAAGTAAGTGACTGCAGCTGGCTCTTAATGGCTTTTCTTCTCTGCCGTCATTTTCCTTTAAGCCCAAAAGAAACTCTTTGTAATACGTGTTAAAATTATGGTTCAGATTTCTGATGATCAAGTTACATAGATTAAAGTAATGGATACCAGACTCCGCATCAATTCAGGTATAAATATGGATGAAATGAATGTACATTATCCACTGTTATAAATCTGTGTGTTCAAGGAAAGACATAAATCTCCCAAACCTTTCCTACCTCAGGGTATGAAGGGGTTTTTTGGTTGTTGTTTTTCCCAGTGTTTTCAATGAAATTATGATTTGGAGTAATTTGCTGGTTTTGTAGAAACCTCTGCATTTTTTTTTTTTTTACAAGAAAGGGTAGAGTGTATTATTTATAATGGCAAGTCATTAAAATTCTCCAGGAAGTCATCATTGCGGAGGGGGCTGGAGAGGGAGGTATATGGCCTTCCAGATGTGCGTGTGTGGGGAAGGGCCGTGCATTTAGAGAAATTTATAGCACCTGGCTCCATTGTAAAGGGTTCTTGGCCTGGGGGAGTTTTTCTTTGTGCCCCTACCTACCTTGGCCCTATCAACACTTGTACAGGGAGGGGCTCAAAGGCATCAGTGCGTGATGGACACATGGCCACAGGATGTTGTGGTCTGGACGGGAAGACGGAGTTCTCACTCCTGCTAAGCCACAGGGCTGATGAAAGTGTCTGAGCTCCTGGTAGCCTGGGGCCCTCACAGGAGCAAGAAGAAGCCTCATGGTGAGCGGGAAAGAACAGAGGCAAACACTGCAGACATGCCTACCCCAGCGTGTGGCTCAAGAGCTGGATGTTTGGTCACCCCCGTTTTCCCCTCTGAGTTTTACAGTCTATAAAACGAAGGTGATAATATGTATTCCATAAGGCTGGGGTGAGGGCTGAATGAGACTGTGTGTGTGAAGACACCTAGCTCTTCCCGCTGAAACTCCTAACCTGCAGCTTCATGGATTCACGAGCACCATTGTCCCAAATGGAACTGCGTCATGGACCCCTGTCCTCCTCTAGCTCTCCTCTGCTAAGGCCCCTGCTGACCCCACATGGAGGTTCAGCTGTTGCTAAAGTCCTGGGTCGTGAATGTAGAACTTAACAAGAAGGCCAGGTTCTCTCTGTGGTATTGCTCCACGCTCCCTGCTGTGCGGCATCCAAATTAGCCAACGACCACTCTGTCCTCATTCCAGCCAGCAGAAGGGAAAATGGGAAAAATAGGGCATGCCCCTTCCCTTTAAGGACCAACCTGGAAATGACCTGCATCCTTTCCTTCATATTCTGGTCAGAACTTCGTCAGGTAGCCCTACCTACTCATGAAAGGGACTGGGAAAAGTGTCCTTTAGCTGGGTAGCCATGGACCTAGTTAAATTCCCTTACCATGGAGGAAGGGGACGTAGATATTGGGGAATAATTAGCTGTCCGTTCTAAAGGAGGCGGGGGGGATCATAGGGAATTGTGCCAGAAACTCAAATAGAACCACATGCTTGAAGAGAGATTTAGGTTCTGTAGGGGTGGAGAAAGGAAGATGGTTACCCCACGGATCATGAAATGTGTTTATGTCCAATAATCAGATTAATTAGGATGTAGCTCTCTGGCTCAGTTTGTTAATGTAAAGATTCCAGGGGCCAAGGTACCTGGATCTGTTCTATTACAGGTCAAGTGAGGTTGACTTTCCTCTGCAGCCACAGGCAGTCACCCTATGTCTACCATGCCCAGCATGGTTTTTACTTTGATACTTCCATCCCATTTCCCACGGCCTGCCACGTAGGTATTCATTCACAATTGTTGAATGAATGGACGAGTGAATGAATAAACGAGTTAAAGAGTGAAGTAAAGGATGTAGAAACTGGGCAATGGGATGGAAGTGGGCACTTTCAAAAACAAAGCCAAATCAGAAGATCTAAATAGACATTTCTGCAAAGAAGGCATACAAATGGCCAACAGGCACATGAAAAAATTCTCAACAGCGCTAATTATTAGAGAAATGCAAATCACAACTACAATGAGCTATCACTCACACCGGTCCAAATGGCCATCATCAAAAAGTCTACAAACAATAAAGGCTGGAGAGGGTGTGGAGAAAAAGGACCCCTCCTACACTGTTGGTGGGAATGTAAATTGGTGCAGCCATTATGGAAAACAGTATGGAGTTTTCTTAAAAAAACTAAAAATAGAACTACATATGATCCAACAGTCCCATTCCTGGGCATATATATTCAGAGAGAACTCTAATTCTAAAAGATACGTGCACCCCAATGTTCATCGCAGCACTATTTACGATAGCCAAGACATGGAAGCAACCTAAATGTCTATCAACAGAGGAATGAATAAAGAAGATGTGGTACATATATATGATGAAATATTACTCAGCCATAAAAAAGAATGAAATAATGCCATTTGCAGCAACATGGGTGGAGCTAGAGATTATCATACTAAGTGAAGTCAGAGAAAGAAAATATCATGTGATATTGCTTATATGAGGAATAGAAAAAAATAAACTTATTTACAAAACAGAAACAGACCCACAGACATAGAAAACTTACGGTTACCAAAGGGGAAAGGGGAAGAAGGATACATTAGGAGTTTGGGATTAACAGATATACACTACTATATATAAAATGGATAACCAACAAGGTCCTATTGTATAGCACAGGAAACTCTACTCAATATTTTATAATAATCTATAAGGGAAAAGAATCTGTAAAAGAATATGTATATATGTGTGTGTTTGTAACTGAATCACTGTGCTGTACACCTGAAACTAACACAGCATTGTAAATCAACTATACTTCAATAGAAAATAAATAAAACATATTGAAGCTGAAAAAATAAACAACCAAAAAACAAAACCAAATCATCTCTGCTCGCCTGAGCCATCACCTCCGTTACTCTTAAGGGATGTCCTTGCTTCTCATTTATACAGAAAGAAAAAAGCAGAAACTCCCTAGTGCCCACAGCAGCCCAGCAGACTTAACCAGCCTACGTGTCCACCGTTTGTTCCTTCCTTTCTGTTAAATTGAGATATTCCACCGGGACCTACAGTTCCTCCCTTCTGCCCTTCAGGGCCTTGTTCCACCATTACGCCCTCTCGCAGGCGTCTTCACATCCCTCCTTCTCTTCCAGCTCCTTCAGACCTTAAATAAGTTCATATATCCCCCATCTTTACAAAATTAAATATTCATTCAACCCCCATCCAGAGTTGTACTGTCTCCTCCTCCCCTTTCACAGCCACACTTCTTGGCTGAATTCACTGTTCCTCCTTCTTTTTTCTTTTTTTTTGCGGTATGCGGGCCTCTCATTGTTGTGGCCTCTTCCGTTGCGGAGCACAGGCTCCGGACGCGCAGGCTCAGCGGCCATGGCTCACGGGCCCAGCCGCTCTGCGGCATGTGGGATCTTCCCGGACCGGGGCACGAACCCGCGTCCCCTGCATCGGCAGGCGGACTCCCAGCCACTGCGACACCAGGGAAGCCCTGTTCCTCCTTCTTAAACCCACTCCCTTTCCACCCATCCCACTGATGTTTGGTTTCCCCACCCCTCCCACTACCCTGACACTGCTGGTCAGTCACTGACGATCTTCCTGCTGCAGCTGTCAAGGGCATCCTGCAGTTCTTACCTCACTCGGCCTCTTGAAAGCATTTGACCCTGTTGATCACTCCCTTTTTGAGAAGCTCCCTCCCATGGTTTCTGTAAGCCATCACTCATCCTGGTACCTCTTGGATGCTTCTTCTATGTCTCCTACGGACTCTGTTCCCCCACTCATCATTAAATGTTAGTGTTTCTCAGGCATCTCTTCTGGGCTATCGTCTCTTCTCACTCTGCACACAGATCCCTGGATATCTCATCCACTGCCACTGTTTCTATGTATGTATAATCTATATGCACGTGATGTCCAAATATGAAATACTTCCTCTCTCTAGACTGCAGAAATAACTGTCTCCTGGACTTCTCCATTTAATTATTCTAGAGGCAACTGGAATACTTCATGTCTAAAATTAGATTCAGGCTGTCATTTCCTATCCTTGTACCTTGCTTGTGTCTCATTTGTAAATTGAGGGTCATAATAATTCAGGATTATAATCTATATGCACGTGATGTCCAAATATGAAATACTTCCTCTCTCTAGACTGTTTTTCTACCTCTAGTTTCTAATAAAAATTTCTTCATGCATATGCTGCACATTAATTACTTTAATAATAACAGTCCTAGCGTTTTGCTTTTATAGTTGTTTACCACTTACAAAGGGATTTCACATACATGATCCCATTTGAGTCTCACAATAACTCTGTGTGGCTCAGAGTGGGTAAGTGAATTATTTAGTTACACAGCAGTGTTGGGACAAAAATCAGGGTCCCCTGAGTTAGTCCAGTTCCAAGGCAGGTTAAAAGTACAAAAGTTCAATCAGTGCATACTCCGACCTAGGCCTGAAACAGATGTGTGTGCAGATACCTCTTGGAATATTGCAAAGACTCTTAAGTCATTCTTGTTTGTTTTTGTATTCAAATGCCCAAATTCAGCTCAGTTCTCCGGTATTTTCTGATTTCTTATTATGTGTTAGCTTCGAGCGAGGCCCTGATTTTTTGTGAATGGACTCGCTGAGTCTGAAACATCTGGATTAGAGCAGGTAGACAGTCAAGCCTGACCTGTTAAAACATCAAGTGTAACTTTCAAGAGGTCTTCTTTACAGTGATAGGGGTTGTGTTACCCAGGGACAGTAGTCAGTTGTTTTGTGGAACCTTTCCGTCTATTCAGCTCCGACATCTGGCTCCCAGGACACCTGATATAGAGGATGCTGAAAGCAAAGTAGCATGGTAACTCAAGGCTCCTGCTACTCAGAGCAAGAGCTCTCACGTAATCTCATAAAACTTCAGCAAAAGCTGCTAGCTCATTCCCGAGACAGCCATCCTCTCTCCCATCTACTTGGAGAGGGGGAGGAAATCCAGTGTTGGTCACCCCTTCCAAAGAGGGAGCCAAGGAGATGCTCCCAAATATCCCCCAGTCTCAGGAGAGCAGAGACCTTCCTGGGAGGGAGAACAGGGGAGCTCTTCACAGTGTACTCTGAGGGCAGGCTTGGGCTAATGGGATGCCCACCAGCAGGTCCCCACTCTCCAAGCACTCTCCTCTCACAGCAGTTCCCCCCGCCCCTCTTCCCTTGCAAATGCAGAGATTGAGGGCAGGTTACGTGAAAGAAAAGGGGTTCGGGGTGATGGTTAGACTAGAAAGTGAGCCTAGTGGACCGAAGGACACTATCCTACCAATCACACCCCTACCAGCATTTCTGCCTTCGCCCAGGTTCCCACAGGTAGAAAGAGAAACCTGTAGACAGCAAGTCCCTGATGAAATCAGCATAAAACTTGGCCGCAAACACGTAGGCTTTAATCTAATCCCCTGACTGATCATTGGCTGCCTTTTCAAGAAATAAGTTAGACTTGGGTACAATAGTTGAGACCTCTCGACTTTTAAAGAAGTGGAAAGAGGAACTATCAGGCATGGAATGGCCCTTCAAGCCTCCTTTGTGTGTGGGAAGCTCAGAGCAGACCTCCAGATCCTGGAGGCGCCAACATGTGGGCCCATCTCCTCTCAGGGGAAGCTCCGAGCTCCCTCTTCCCAGGCCCATCAGCTGAGGATGAGCTGCTCAGAAATACCCGCTCATGTGAGCCCTAGGGCTCGAGAGGGGCAGCGCCTTAGGGGGCAGGGTGCTCGCTACGTGCCGCATATTTAGATAGAGCAGAGGTCAGTCTTGCCCAGCAGTGCCTCAAATCCAACCCCTTCCGAGTCAAGCTTCTTGGGAGGGGCCTTACACAGCTGCAGGCTGCTTATAATCCCAGGTGGGCTACAATCTAATTCATCTGGCTCTCAGAGGCCCCTTCCTTTCTACTTGGAGGTCCAAAATACCGATAGCACCTCCTTAGCCCAAAGGAACCAGAAGCTTACAACCCCTCCCTTAGTTAAGTACAATCAGACCTCAGGGAACATGGCACTGTCCCGAGGAGGTGCAATGTGTCACCTAACCCCAGGAAAGACAACTAGGGTCCTAGAAAGAGTCAAGTGTGAATCATCCTCTGAGAGACACTGGATGGATATGGGTGAGTTTCGTGTGGCCAAGGCCTATAACTCAAGGAAGAGAAAATGAATCTTCCAAAGGACCTATCGTTTGCCCCATCGTCTACCCCCAAAATGGTAACCCTGAAAACCCATCTTTCATCCAGTGTTATCTAAAAGGAATCCCATTTTCTTCTGTGGCTTCCTTTGCTGTTTCTAAGATGCATTAACTCAACTATCATTTCATGAGTTCGTAGAATATTCAGGTGTCTGGACTACATACACCCTGGAGAGGTGAGGGTTCCATCTTGCATGGCCCTTACTCTGCTAGGGAGACAAATGAATCAACTGACAATTACAATTCAGAGTGATGGGGAAAACACAGGGGATACTGGTCCAGTTGGTCTGGTAGGCAGGGTGTGAGAAGGCTTTCTCTGGGGTCTAGCACAGCACAAGTATCCCAGAAGAGTCACAGCCAAGGACAATGGTGTGGAGGAGAAATGCCATTTAGATCACTAGGGGAATTAATAGCTGACCCTCACAGAGTGTTTTTAAGGAGGCACTGTTCTGAGCACTTAGTATGTACTCATTTTATCCTCACAGTAACCCCATGAGGTAGTATATGATTATCATTCTCACTTTATAGCTAAAGAAACCAAGACTCAGAGACGTTAAGGAGTTTGCCTAAGGCCATGAGAATGGCATGCCTCAGATTTTCACCCAGACGGTTTGGTTCTGCAGACCATGTTCTTAGCCTGTTCCCTCCATGGCCTCTACTACAATGATAAAGATCTCAAATCTGGAGCCAGAAAGCAGAGAATGAACAATGAATTATGAAAGGAGGAGCAGGGACTTTGTATACTAGACTGAGTCCTTATTTCTCAAATAGGGGTGAAGATATTGCCAAGGGTATGTGATGACGGGTCAGGGGACATGACAAGCCATCATCCATTATTTTGTAAGTATAAATGTATAGAACAATATCTTAAGTTTGTACTCTAAAATTATTTTGTTGACACACCACACACAAGCAACAACAGTCAGCTACTTGATTCCACAAGCTGCATGCGATCCAATGTTTTATTACACAGGGTTTACAAAACAAAATATGCTTAATTCTATTCCTTACTAATGAATTCCCTGATAATGCAAAAGTACAGAAAATTGTTCTCTGTGTGTATGTGTATGTGATTTGGGGCTTATTATTTTCATTTATTTTAAAGTGAATGATCTTGAATTTGAGAATATTTATCAGCGATTAAAAACTGGACGTTTTAAGCATTAACTTGAAAGTGGTTAAAACTCTGCAAAATGAGCAAAATCTAGAAATAACCTGAAATCACTGACCAAGAAAGCCATGGCCTTGCCTCACTACATACTTTATAGGAGGAAAATGGTAGCACTAACCAATGACACTTAGTGAACAGATAGTTTATTTCAGAAGACAGCTTTAAAAGTCTGTGCTTAAATGCTTCTTAAAATATATACCTTGCTGTTGAGTGATTTTCTCGCTTCAAGCGGCTTAAACTTTGATGTATCTTGTGTTAAGAAGACTTTGAGCCATAAAAGCATAACTACATATGTGTTCGGCATTAACTTTTTTTTATTCCTGCAAATTTTGTAGGATAACTATCTGAACTTTTTGAACCCCAAAGCATATTTTAGATGGGACCGATATGATGAAAAAAACCAAGCAAACGAAATATGCTTAACATTTCTTTTGAGTTCAATATCAAAAATCATCTTGGGGGACTTCTCTGGTGGCGCAGTGCTTAGGAATCCGCCTGCCAATGCAGGCGACACAGGTTCGATCCCTGGTCCGGGAAGATCCCACATGCTGCAGAGCAACTAAGCCTGTGCACCACAACGACTGAGCCTGAGAGCCACAACTACTGAGCCCGCGTGCCTAGCGCCTGTGCTCCACAACAAGAGAAGCCACCGCAATGAGAAGCCTGCGCACCACAATGAAAAGTAGCCCCCACTCGCTGCAACTAGAGCACGCCCACGCAGCAACGAAGACCAACGCAGCCAAAAATAAATAAATAAATAAAGTAATTAATTAATTAACTTTTTAAAAAAGAAAATCAACTGACCAAAAAAAAAAAAAAAAAGAAATCATCTTGAAAGGTGAAACGCAAGTAACAGGGGAAAAGATACGGCCAAATCAAGTTAAGGTCAAAAAGAGGCAACCATGCTGAAAAAGTGTCATTATTGAATGATACTATCACACACTGTTTTTTAATGTGCTCAGAAATATATTCTTGAACAAGTGGTTGAAAAACTGAAATTAATTTGATTCTTTAATGTCTTACTATATAAGACACTGAAGCTGGTTTTGTGGTCATTTTGCTTTTCCTATATTATTTTTAGATTGAAAATATTTGGATTAAAATATTTGTTTGCAAAGAGTGACATGATACAAACATTTTCAAAATAATATATAAATTTAAAAATAAGTTTGTATACATATAAAATATATATATACACACATACACATATGAGTTGTGAGCTCGGATCAAAACCACCATGCACCCTCGAATACATTAGTCACCTTTGTATTATTCTCTGAGAATGCATCACCCAAAAAATACATCTCTTGAATTTCTCAGTATGTTCAATGGAGTAGAAAACTGATAAATCTTATTTAATAAAGAAAGTGGTGTGAATATTCATCTCAAGATAAAGCCAAAATGAAATGAGATGTAGCTTTGAAAACCTACTCTACTCTGCAAAATGGATATTTGTTTAACCCGAGAAATAATTCAGGCGTGATTTTCTAATGAAGGACTAAATGGATCTTTTTGTCATAGAAGGGGAGAAACATAACAGAGAGTGGGAACCTGTATAACATGAAGGATTTCATTGTTTTCCTCCATGATTAGATAGTGGTCCACAAATTTTGGTTCTCTGGATGTACAAACATGTTCAAACATTCTATGAACAAATGAAAAACAAAATTGAATATTTATTGACGTTTGGCAATTGAACAATGAGGATTAATTTGGGAATTTTGTTTTTGAGAATCTTATTCCACTTACATGTGATGAAAGATACAAAAGTAATAGGAAAATGAAGAACACTCCCAGTCATGCTTCTCTGGAGAGACCATATACTTTATCATCCAAATCAGTAATGGAAATGGGTCCTATTACTTGAGAATGAAAGGTGGCCCTATTGGGCTTCCCTGGTGGCACAGTGGTTGAGAGTCCACCTGCCGATGCAGGGGACACGGGTTCGTGCCCCGGTCTGGGAAAATCCCACATGCTGCGGAGCGGCTGGGCCTGTGAGCCATGGCCGCTGAGCCTGCACGTCCGGAGCCTGTGCTCTACAATGGGAGAGACCACACAGTGAGAGGCCCGTGTATAACAACAACAACAACAACAACAAAGTTGGCCCTATTTAGTAACATGCCAGGACAATGTCATAAACCATGACTTTTGAAGTACTCCAATAAATTCTGCCACTATATATTTTGCCCTATACTCCCAGACATCTCACCCCAAAAAACAACAAAAAAGAAAAAGAAAATATAATACAGCACCATTTCCCTGTGTGATGGTTAATTTTATGCATCAACTTGACCAGGACATGGGTGCCCAGATATTTGGCTAAACATTATTTATGGGTGTGTCTGTGAGGGTGTTTCTGGATGAGATTAACATCTGAATCGGCAGACGGAGTAAAGCAAGTTGCCCTCCCCAATGTGAGTGAACCTCATCCAAGTTGTGGAGGGTCTGAATAGCACAGAAGGGTGGAGGAAGGAAGAACTGGCTCTCTGCCTGTTTGAGCTGGGACATCAGTCTTTTCCTGCACTTGGACTAGGAATTATACCCTTTGGCTCCCCTGGTTCTCAGGCCTAGGGGCTCGGACTGGAACTATATCACTGGCTTTCCTGGGCTACCAGGTTACAGACTGCAGACTGTGGGGCTTCTCAGCCTCAGTAATCTCATTAGGCATTTTCTTATAATCAGTCAATATCTTTCTCTCTCTCTCTCCCCACCCCCATATATATATATATATATACATATATATATATATATATATATACACGCACACACATATAGAGAATATATATATTCTACATAGAATATATATATTCTCTCTATATATATACATATACACACACACATATAGAGAGAGAATATATATAGTCTATTTCTCTGGAGAATCTTAATACACCCTGAGATAGTGAAAGATATTGACAAGTGGACAATTCAGATGGGTCCCTTCCCTTCCATCCCTTCCATCTCTGATCTTGTACCACATGGTTGTTTGTTTTTGTTTGTTTTTGTTTTTGTTTTTTTGCGGTACGCGGGCCTCTCACTGCTGTGGCCTCTCCCGTTGCAGAGCACAGGCTCCAGACGCGCAGGCTCAGTGGCCATGGCTCACGGGCCCAGTCGCTCCGCGGCATGTGGGATCTTCCCGGACCGGGGCATGAACCTGTGTCCCCTGCATCGGCAGGCGGACTCTCAACCACTGCGCCACCAGGGAAGCCCCACATGGTTGTATTTACCTGCTTCAATCCTTGTGAGTATTTCTCTGGAAGAGTTTGAAAAGAATGCCGTAGGCAAGTGGGAATCACTGAAGGAGTACAGACCAGAGAGAGGCCTCAGAAGATTTGATTCTAGAACAGTCACTCATTCTTGCTGCAGGGAAGCTGATGGAGAGAGGTGGGGTAAAAACTGAGACATGGATTCAACTGATGTGGTCAGTTGTCCAGGTGAGAAATGAGAGCCAGAGCTCAGAACCTGAATATGAATGGAAAATATATTAAAGGTATGAAGACACTTTAACATTTCAGGTTATAAGTGGCTTTGGGCAACCATGGAAACTCTTTCTAACCTGGTTCTATATAACTTGATGTCTAAGCTACTCCTAGTCAATTGACTCAGTGTTTCAAGGCTCCAGTTCCAAATTTCTATTGGCAAGGAACTGAAATGGCAAAGAATACCTGCTTTATTTATTTGAGGCCAGAAGATGGGCTCACCAGATATGAATGTGGCAATCCAGACCTATTTCCAGGTAATGGGGTATTCAGAAAATGGAAGTATGGCATGTTTTCTTTAGTAAACATCTGCATATGAAATAGGTTTTGGGTTCTAAGCATAGCATAGGAGGAAGAAGAAAAGTGAAATAGAAGGAAATTAACATTTGTTAAAAGGTGGCAACGTGGTGGTCACTGTGCAAGGCACTTTGCGCATCTGTTGCTTGTGTTCTTTCCCCTGAGGTAGAACAATTCTTCCTGCTTTATACATGGAGTGAGGTAAATTTCCCACAGTTATGTGGCTGTTAACATAGGATTCAAGATTCCAAACAGGTATATCTGTCTTGAAAATACAAGCTTGTCCTGGCCTCTGCGAGACGCTGTTCGACCTAGCATGCACAGATGACTAGCTTTGGGACCACCCTTCTTGGAATAACATTTTGCTTCCTGGCAAGAAAACAGGAAGCCCCCAATATAGTCTCTTAACTAGCCTCTTTCTGGAACAAGTAGGTCTTCCTCAAGTTCTTTTCGTGATTAAATTGTATCCCTAAAGGCCCCAAATTAGGTCACTTGTATCTGTGAGTTCCAGTTCCACTTCACCTATTTAATTAACAAACTTTAATCCAGTGCCTTCCATATGCCAAGCTCTAGGCCATGCTACAGGCTATATCAAGGCTGACCCTGCCCTCAAGGAGCTCTCAGCATGGAAGAGAGGAGACATGGGTATAAATAATCACAATGCAAGGCAAACATAGTATCATGTTAAAGATACATTTGGAGTGATATGGAAATTTTAGAAGAGATCATCCAAGGAAAACTCCGTAGGTAAAAAGACATTTGGGCTGGGATGGAAGGATACGCTGAAATTCAATGTATGGCATTGGTGTAAGGTGTCCCAGGTGGGGAAAAGTATAGATGGAGGCCCAGAGGCTGGTAATCAGGAGGATGGGTGGGCGGGGAACGGCAAGTAGCAGTGTAGGGATGATGAGGCCCCATCCAAAGGCGGTGAGGAACAGCTGCTGGAGTTTCTCCCCATTCTGGCACTGACATTCGAGAGTGCGATTGGGTTCCCGGCTACTCTCAGGAACGGCTGTGGCAGTCTTCAAGGCTGGCGCAAGGCTCAGCCTTTCTATCTCTGTGCAGACTTCTTCCTTTTGATGAGCCCCTGGCCATGTGAAATCCACCTCATCTCCTGGTACTGTTATCAAACCTCATACTTGCATTTAAAATGGGGTCAAGAAAGAAGAGAAGAAAAGGGCAATTGATTTGTATGTTTCCGTCATTTCCTCAGGAACACGCTGAGCTTTCACTCTGGGGTGACTGCGAAAGAGACCCTGCCTGTGATTAGATCTGTCAGGCAGTGGCTGTGTTACGCCGGGTACCTGGGGAAATGAAACCACGGGCAATTGCCAATGTCTGCGTGCCGGGGAGCTGTCTGCTTGCAGCACAATAATGGGCCAGTTTGTTTGCATGTGTACAGGAGCCACGGGGCAGGGGGATTTTTGATTTGAATCAGGGTGGGACAGATGCTAAGGCCCCTTCTTAAATCTCAGATTATATGACTCTGTATATATGGACAGATGCACACCATGAAATGGTGCTTAAGTGTATGTGGAGTCAAGAGGAAGGTCCTCATTTTACCCCTTGTCTTGATCATACGCATTCCAAATACCACGCAGCTACCAGAGTGGCACTTCCAAAACATAAATCTGACCACATCACCCTCCCTTTCTTGCTTAGAAACCTTCAATGCCCCCCCCACCCCCCGCCAGTTATCTAGAGGATGAAGCCCAAGCCACCCAAGACTTGCCATGACCTGGCCTCAGATCACTTCTCCAGCCTTAGTCTCCACATTCCCCATGTCACACTTTATGGTCCAGCCACAGTGGGCTGTTTGCAGCTCCTGCACACATCCTCCCGTTCACATTGCTTCGCTGAACCCTGCCCCCTTTCCCGCACCCCTCCCTCCGCCTCTCTCTCTCTTTCTCTCTCTCACAGGTCTGTAATGTCTTTCTCAATCTTCTTGCCCAGGGAACAGCCCCCCTCCCATTTTTTTTTTTTTAAGACTCAGCTAAGCTCTTATTTCCTTCAGAAACTTTCCCTGACTGCACTAGTCTCAGAGTGGTGCCCATATGTCTATCTCGTCCTTAGACCATTGTATTCTAAACTACCTGCTTATACGAATCTGTCTGTGTAAACTGTAACCTCCTCAAGGTCAGGTACTTGATGGTTTGTATCTGTGACTCTCTAATGTCGAGCACAATGCCTGGCACAGTTCTGCACACAGTGACTGTTAGTTGCAAAAGTATCAGGTAAGATGGATGGATGGATGGACAGAAGATGGAAATGTGTCTACAAAGTAGATACGTTCCAGGATTCTCTTTCCAACCTCGATGGGATGATTAATTTTGTGTGTCAATTTGACTGGACCAACAGCTGCTGAGACAGCTGGCTAAAAATGATTTCCAAGTGTGTCTGTGAGAGCGTTTCTGGAAGAGATGAGCATTTGAATTGGTGGCCTGAGTCAAGTAGAGGACCCCTCCAATGTAGGCGGGCATCATCCAATCCACTGAGGGGCTCGATAGAACAAAGAGGTGGAGGAAGGTTGAATTCTTTCTCCGCCGGGCTGCATGAGCTGAGTCAAAGGTCTACTCCTGCCTTCACACTTCTGCCTCTCAGGCCTTCAGGTTCAGACTGGAACCTCACCATTGTCTCTCCAGCTCTCAGCTTCTGAACTGCATCACCACCTCTCCTGGGTCTCTAGCTTGCAGACAACAGATTGTGAGAGTCTTTGCCTCCATAATCACAAGGAATCAATACCTTATAATAACTCTAGTATAAATAAGTAGGATGTATGTATCCGATTGGTTCTGTTTTTCTGGAGAACCCTGACTAATACACTTGGCAAGGTGTTATTTTCTTTAAGTTTACAGAAGGAGCTACCGTGACACAGAAAGGCAAGTATCACACAGCTAACGCTAACCTTTAAAGCTGCATTTGGAATCCCCTTTTCCTACCCTAGTGCTCATTCCTGTCCTTTGGCACCTCTCAGTGATGAAGTACCCATTGCTTCTCGAATCCTGAATTGCCTAGATTTAGAATTCTACAGCTCAAGCAAACCTAAAAGAAGATTCATCCTACCCGATCCTCCTATTTTCACTTCTTAGTAGACAATTAAGAGCTAGAAGTGGTCAAGTGACTTGACACCCCATTCATCCTTCAACATCCTGCTCAGTCATAACCACAATTATCATCCTAAGTAAATGTAGAATTACGGCCGTGATCTATGCTGCTGAGAAGAAGGTAGACACAACAAGAGCCTACGATGCAATAAAGGAAACTAACCAAATCAGCACTCTGATGAGGAGCTAATTAATCATTACATAAATATTCATTGACTAAATACTATGTGCCAGCGACTCTCCTAAGTGCTGAGTACATAACAGTAAGTAAACAGTCTAAGTCCCTGCTGTGGGGACCTTACATGTTAATGGGCGGGAAGAGACAATAAATACATGATGAACTAGATGCTATCTTGGAGAGGGATAATAGACATTAACTGGCAAAGAGAAGGGAGTAGTCCAAGAAGTACGAAGAGCATAGACAAGAACAAAGGAGGAGCATAGAAGGTTTGAGGACCTAAAAGATTTCTATGATTGGAACATGGAGATGAGAGTGTCCCCAGAAGAGACCAGAGCTGGTTAGTCAGGTCTCAGATGATGCTGAGCCTGGGTCATGTTGAATTTGTATTACGTCCTCAGGGCAAGAAAAATCACTGATGTGTTTTAAATAGGAAGTGGCATGATTAGAAGGATGTGTGTGTGTTTTAAATATCTGGTTGCTGTGTAGAAGATTGTTGGGAAGGGAACAGTAGTAACTCTGAAGAGATAAATTAGGAAGCTATCCCAGTAGTTCAGGTGAGAGACAATGGTGGCCTAGACTTGGGTGGGGCAAGGAAAAATGAAGAGATGTCAGGGTTGACACCTACATTTCTGTCTTGCATTTGGGTAGTTGATTATGCCACTCAATGAGAGCAATGGCACCAGGAGACGAACATATTTGGAATCAGAAGAGTCAGCAGTTCAAGAATAAAGTTTTGGACATGTCATGGTTGAGATGCTCATGAGGCATCAGAGTGGAGGTATCAGGTAATCAGTTTGGTTTCATGAATCTACAGTTTACAACAGATTGGAGCTGGAAATGTAGGAATCTTGAATCTTGAAATATAGAGAGAGTACATGAAGCTATGGGAATGGATGAGTTCACCTAGGGAAAGACAGGAGAAGATGAGAAAAGTCCCAAAGAACTCCAACATGAAGAGGAGTCAGCAAAGGAGACAGAAGCAGAAGCAAAGGGGTAAAAGAGGAGATTGTAATGTTCCAGAGGCTAAGGAAGGAGAAAGTTTCAGGGAGGAAGGAGTGTTGAGTGCTGCTGAGATTTCAAATACGGTGCTGGCTGAAGACTGTCCATTGGATTTGCAACAAGGTGGTTATTGATCACCTTATCAAAGGCAATTCTAAAGGAGCAAGCTGGTTAGAATGGGTTGAAGAGTGGATGGTAGGTGAGCATGTCTAGATACCACGTTACCATTTTTTTGAAGAGCTGGCTGTGAAAGAAAGTAGACATTTTAGATAGTAAAGTAGATAGACATTTCTATCATAAATGTGCTTAAGTGGTGAATTTTGGTTTTTTATTCAATATCTATCCACATTGCTGGGCTGTAAACTTCTTAAGATCAGGCAATAACATCTTTCTCGTTTATTTCTGCATATTCAAGAACTTTCACACTTCTCAATTCATGGTTAATCTTAGTAATATTTGATAAGTAAATGAATAAAAATGAGTAAATAAGGATTTAGGGAATATCTTGAACAATTATTTTTGGGAAAATGATAAAGTTGCATTTAGAATATACTCATGTCATTGGAAGTTAATTTGTTGGAAGCAACTATATTGCCATGCTCTCTCACTATCAGGGAGAGACTTTGGGCTGAAAAAACCATAGTCCCTGGTCTGCCATTTTGGGGAAGAGAATTCCCCTCTGACTGTTGTTTCCTTGAAACTTGCCCTTTTTGTCTCTCAAGCTGCTGCCTTAATTCCAGCCTTTATTATTCCTCACCCATTCTAATGCAATTTTTAAGGGCTCTATGCACCATGATCCCTTTGCTGCTATCTGTAAATCAAAAACAAAACACCACCAAACAGTAAAACCAAAGCTTATGCATATGCTGATATTAAAAGAACTTTTCTCTGTATCTCACTGCTTGCAAAATTCCGGATAAATCATGTAGCAGACACAGGATCATTCACCCATGCATTAGTGGCACCCTAAGCATGAGCTTCACCCACCTACTGAGGAATTTATTATTCCTCCAGGCTTGCCTCTCTCCAGTTCACCCTCTTCCAGAGTGATACTAACATACAGATGCGATCTTTTCATGTGAAATCCTTCATTGGCTCTTCAAGACCTATAGGACAAAGTTCATTCTCCTTAGCCTGGCTTACAAGGTTTTCCATTTTATGATCCCTGGAAACTTCCTGGTCTCATCCTTTGCCACAATACAGATGCACTCCAGCCATTCTGTATTGTTCATAGTTCCCTGAACACCTCTTGGGATCTCACAGATTCCTACATTTGCATGACCTGATCTCTCTGCCTGGAATCTCTCTCCAACTTCACGCACATTCCTCCATCTCTCCAGACTCAGATAAAAATCACCTTTTCTCTTAGGCCTTCACAGAGTCTTTGTTAGGTGCCCCTCTGTGCCATTGCAGCACATTCCGGTTTTGCCTAATCTACCTACTATATTGAAACTGACCTCCTCTCTTTCCCACATGACTCCTCCTAATAGTGACAGCCAGCATTCATTGATCCTTTAATGAGCTTTACGTGTGTCATCTCATATAATTCTCACAACAACCCTACGAAGAAGGTACTATCAATATTGTATTTCACATGTGACAAAGTTAAGGCCTAGTGACTTGTCCAAGGTCACACAAATAGCAAGAGATAGACCAGGAATTTGAACCAAACTATCTGACACTGAAATCCCTACTCTTAACCGTTGCACCAGACTGTGAGCTTCTTGAGGGCAAGGAGTGAACCTCATTCATCTATATGTTCCCAGATCTTTGCACTAGATTTGGAACAACGAGAAGTTGGTGGATGTTTGTTGTATGAAAAGAATGAATGAATAAATTTACTTCATTATGGTTTATTTCTCTTATCTCCTAGATGTTGTTAGGAAAATCAGATTTGTGCATTTTTTTCTAATGAGAGAGTTCAAAATAGAAAGGAGTCTAGCATAAATCAGAAGGGTGAAAGCACTGGAAGTCTTTCCACATGGATGAGGAATTAGATTTGTTTGGTCTTGTGTCAAGAACTTGAATTAGGGCCAAGGGAAGAAAGTATCAGGGAAATAGTTTTTACTCACTGGGAATTAAAACATTTCACTTCCAGAGCTGTATAAAGATGGCATGGGCTGCCCAGTAAGGGGATGAGGTCCCCATTCCTGGGGGTGTGCAAGCAGAGGCTGAAGGGCCACTGGATGAGATGTTGCAGAGAAATTTTAATGAGGCATTTTATTGGATGACCTTGGAGCTCTTTTCCATCCAGAAGTCATATGAGTCTATGAAGTAGAAAAAGGAAGGGGAAAGGGAAAGAACTAAAATTGGAACAGATGAAGCAATATTTTTTAATTTTCCTGTTGGTGTAACTGAAAGTCTAAGTTTATGGAAGAGCAACGTTTGCGAGGATTTATCTATTAAATCAAAGAGAATAGGCAGATGGAAATAAGCTAATTGAAAGAACTTACTATGAGGACCTTTCTCTTTAAGGGACTGATTCTGCCCCAGTTTTCTTCCACCCTTGAGGCTCCTCATTTCCACCACCTACACTGGAGGTGACTTTCCTGGGAGTGGTGGGCTTCTGTGAAATGTGAACAGGGAGAAATAGAAATGGGTACCCCTACAGTGGGCCTGTTTTGAGGGGAGACAGGCAGAGGGGAAAACCTCCAGCAGAGGAGAGATGGAAGAAATGAAGGGGAATCGCACCCTGGCTGGTGGGATTAAACTTTGTGAGGAAATTGTGCACTTCTGTAGAGGTATCAGAATTAAGGATGATGGCTCTAACCCCAGAGGCAGGGGAGAGCACCTCCACCTATTTCTAGGATCTCAGGCTTTCCCGGGCTTGTGTGAGAAAAAGAAAAGAACAAAGAGAGACTGAAGAGTGAGAAACAGCATCTGGTGGGGCAATGGCAGTCTTGACTTGTTAGAGAGGCAAAGCCCTGGAGTGTGGGCTAGGTGGTGGCGATGGGAAGGGAAGGCAGTATCAGAGGATGCAGGGGTGCCCTGCAGGGGTGCGCAGGCCTCAATGCCAGGAAGGGTGAGTCTGGCCTGAATGTGGTCATCAAGGCTGTGTCTGGGAGGCCTTCTAATACCAGAGGGCAGCAGGCATTAGGGGATGGAAGCTGGCATTCTAGTAACTTGACTGGTATGGCCAGAAAGGTCCCCTTTGTTACTATCTCTTTCCTGAAACCGTAACTTCTTAGTAACACCTTTAGATTTTACTTAAGCAACTTGAGGAGAAAAATCCTACCTTGTTTATGTTTGTTTCCCCAGAGTGTAGCACAGTGCCTGGGACACCATGCACTAACTGTTTCTTAAATAACTGAATGAATGAATAAATGAATGAGGAGTAATCACTACTTTTGTATTAGACACTGGATGGAGTAGGAGATGGAATCTACAAATGAGGAAGACAGCACCCATGTTCCTAAAAAGACTGATGTCAAGTGGGGAAGCTGAATATGCAGCTTCGGTTAATACAACGGAACAAAGGCTGATGAAGGAGGAGACAGTGCTGAGTTCAGGCTGCATCTAGAAGTTACTGGACTCAAATTCCATGTGAGCACATTGGGACTTTGACACCAAAGAGTCTTGCCTTTTCTCTCTCTTTTTTTTTTTTTTTAATTTATGATTGTTGATGTAGTAGACTGGCATTCTGAATAATTTAGAAAATGTTAAAAGGCAGGACAAATATAAATCATAAGCTCACCACTCAGCAGCAACCTATTATTACAATTTAGGCACATTGCTTTCCAGGACTTTTTCTTTGCCCTTTTTCCTTCATAATGGAGATCATATTGCACCTAGGATGTGATGTTACTTTTTCCCTTCCCCCATTTCATGTTGTTAAAATGTTCTTCCTAAGCATGACATATGACTATCATAGTCTATCATACATCTGTACCACAACTCATTAACAATTTGCTTTCTACCAGACACTTGAGTTCTTCAAATATTTAATATTATAAAAATTAAATTAGACTCCTAGAAAACTAATTCCCAATAAAGGCAGAAATCATTTTTACAGTTCTTGATGGACCTTTCCAAACTCACCTCATCTTAGTCCATTTGGACTGCTATAACAAGTTACCACAGCTTATAAACAACAGAAATTTATTTCTCGCAGTTGTGGAGCCTGGGGAGTTCAACATCAAGGCACCGGCAGGTTCGGTGTCTGCTGAGTGCCCACTTCCTGGCTCATAGATGGCTATCTTTCTTCACTTGGCAGAAAGGGGTAAAGGAACTCTTTGGGGCCTTTTTTATAAGGATACACATGCCTTTCATGAGGGCTATGCCCTAATTGCCTCAAAGTCTCCACCTCCAAATACCATCACACTGGGGATTAGGTTTTAACATATGAACGTTCAACATATAGGGGAATGTTTAATTGAATTATGGCATATATGCTCAATGAACTGCTGATGCATGCATTTTAAAATATAATGAAATTTTTGTGGAAATATGAGAAAACAATAAGATGCTATCTATGTTTAATTAAATCATATAAATATGGTATCAATATATATGCAGGATGGAAAAGGTCAAAAGGAGAAAAGTTGCTTTTGTTGTATCTAGAGGTAGACACTGCATTTATAATATAATTTTTCTTTTCTTTTTTTAGTTGCAGGTAACATTTATTGAACATATCATATTTCAGATATTATCTCTGCCACACAGAAAGCACTTTTCATGTACTATTTAGAATATTTTTCATGGCAACTCTATTATATTGTTGCTATTATTGTATTTATTTAAAAGAGGATGTAATTGAGGCTCAGAAAGGCAAAGTAACTTGTCTAAGGTCACTTGGCTAGTAAAAGGCAAAACATATACTCAAATTCAATTCTCTCTAATAGTACAACCTGGTGCTCTTAACCACCATACTATGTTGCTTGAATTCCTTTTATATTTTAAGCTGACAATTATTTATTTATTTTGTATTGTGGTAAGACATTTAACTTGAGACCTACCTTCTTAATAAAGTCTAAATATACAATACAGTGTTGTGAATATAATTTTTCTTAAGTTTATCTTGATTTGTTTCCTCTTAATTTTCAGCCTTCATCCCCAAGCAGAATGGTATATAAATGGTTCCCTAACTAAAAGGCATAGAGTAGATGTTTTCAGGGTAAGGTCAAGGTCACAAGTAATATGAGATCTTCACATATGACCTCAACCTGGGAGAGCCAAGGAAATCAGACAGCAGTTTGTTTTTCAAGTTTCAGGGAAAAAAAAAAAAAAACACCTTTCTAGTCAGTTGAAGGAGGAATCCTACAGGCCTGGAGGAGCTTCACAAAGATTGGAAAGAATGTATTTGGCCAGAGAGTCTCTGGCCTGAGTAGCTGATTTTTAGGGAGAGGAAAGGAAATCCCAGATAAAACTGCAAAAGCAGATGTCACAGAGGACAATAGATATGAGAAAAAGAAGCAACGTAGTATGAAGTATCACAGGAACACTCAGATAAAAATATGTTCAGAAATACGTCTTATAGCTACCTTGTGGACATGCCAACATATTCAGGACAAAGATCAATCAAGAGAAGGAATAAAGCACAAAACTGTCAAATAAAATTTCAGAGGTATCAGTGCAGCTTGATGGAGTAGGTATCAAGGACGAAAAATGACAATTGAAAGTTAAGTGTATTTAAAAGAAATAGAAATATAGAAAAAATAGAAGAGGAAATGAAGTAGGAGAGTATGTCTGGACAGCAATGAGTAGTAAGTTAATTGAGAACCTAAAGTGGGATAAAATGAAAGAGCAAAGGAGAGAGGAACTGATGTGATACTGCCATAGAACTAGCACCTACCACCTGGTGAGAGGGAGGAAATTTATCATGCTCTCCTGCAAAGCTGGCCCAGGACTTGGAAGCCTGGGGGATTCCAATATTTCTCATCTCTTCTGGGAATCTCCATTTTTGAAAAGCAGGCCATCATACTTAACTTTCTTGGACATCATCTCCCGAAAGGCCAAGGAAGTAACGAAGGAAATAATGACATCAGACTCAATTGGGAGCAAGAAGGGAAACATTAATATCAAAGTGGATAACGAATTGGGAAAAGTGAGTTTTTAGGGACACTTGATATAGTCATACCCTCTAGGCTTGAAATTGGCTTTTTGAAAAAGTTTAAAAGGTAGAACTTGTCATCTGAAAAATGAAAGAGGCAAAAATGAAATTCTGTTCTACAAATTAATATGGAAACTGGCTGTAAGTCTTGTCCCAGCCTGTCCCAAATTTCTACCAAAATCCCCATGAAAATACTCACAACAGGAAAACTCACAGCAAAACAAAAATGGCAAGAAAATATATTTCTACAACCTGGTAGAAATTTCACTTGTACAACAGCTTTTGGATCTGAATTAGGAGAGGAAAAGTCACGGGCTGCCTATGTGTGATCTCACAAAAAGGCGGAACAAAGGTAGGAAGACACATGTGTCTACTGCACAGCTAGCTGCCTCCTGGCCCAGAGATGTGGGCATCAGATAGAAGTTAAAAGCTTGTACTGAGGGACAAATGGCTGTGAATTGAACTCCACACTGTCAACTTAGTATTTGGCCAAGTCATTAACTTTCCTGAGCCTTGGTTTCATCATCTGCAAAATGGTATTCATACAGTACTTTCCTTAAAGAGTAGCCATGATGATTAAATTAGAAGAACGAATTCATGCAAAACACTAAGCTCAGTGTTTGGAACACAGTAAAGAGTCAACAAATACTTATTATTTTTACTCCATCCTTTTGGAAGCTTGACCTCCCAGAGAACAGGAAGTTTCCCAAAGTGGTGAAAAGGAAGTGGAAGGAAGAAGGGCAATCACACATAAGACCCTAGGATATGGAGTCCCCTCCAACACTGTAGAGAGGGGAGGAAAGAGGAACAGCAGGTCTTCCGGAGTAGTGCAGCATTTGCAGAGAACCAGTGGGCAGAATAGGAAAAGAACTTCCCTCGGTAGATCTTCATCAGATAAAAACCTGCCACACAGAGGAAACTGATCTGGGTTGAATGCTTGTCAGCCAAGTCAAGGGTTGTCAGATAAAACAGGGAGCCAAATTAAATTTGAATATTGGATGATTTTTAAGTTATTTTATAAGTATATCCCATACAATATTTTGGAATGTATTGATAGTAAAAAAATTTTCATCATTTACCTAAAGTTCAGATTTAACTGGGCATCCTGTATTTTTATTTGTTAAATCTAAAGACTCAAATTTACCCTCTGGCTGCAGTTATTAGGAAGAGGCTTGACTTGCAACGAAATGGAGAGTGAAGGAAGCCGCAGGAAATGCACACACTCTGACACTTGGTGGATGCTAATTGAGTATGGGTCTCTCCTCCTCTTAAAATGAATAAATAGAAAATACAAAACAGCAACAATAGAGGACCAATGAATGGAGGAGAAGGGAAGAAATAATTCTGAAGATTCGTGCAATAGAACTTTGAAAATATTAACTACAAAAGGCAGTAGAAAAGTTTAGAAATTGTTCAGTATCTCCCAGAAAGCTTTTTTTTTTTTTTTTTTTTTGCGCAGGCCTCTCACTGTTGTGGCCTCTCCCGTTGCGGAGCACAGGCTCCGGACGTGCAGGCTCAGCGCCCATGGCTCACGGGCCCAGCCTCTCCGCGGCATGTGGGATTCCCGAACCGGGGCACGAACCTGTGTCCCCTACATCGGCAGGTGGACTCTCAACCGCTGCGCCACCAGCTGGGGAAGCCCTCAGAAGGCTTGCATTTTTTATGAGGAACAGAAAATTTTAAAGGAGAGAAGTTTACAGATAATATTAACAAAGTGAAATGCAATAGATAATAGAAAAGATAGCAAGGCAGAATTCCAAAGAAGGTAAAATGTGAAGAACGAAATTTAAACAATCAGTTTTGGGGGCAGTAAGGAGCAGAATTGATGTTGCAGTAAAACAACTCAGGAAATGGGGTTGCGACTAGAGAAGCATCTCCATCCTTAGAGGAAGAGCATGGAAGTGAAATTAGGAAAAGAAAAAGATAGGTAGGAGACACAGAGAATGGAGATCAAACCTCAAACCATATGAAATCAGAATAATTACAGTACAAGCAAAAGAAAACATTCAATGAAAACATTCTCAACTCCAGACCAAGATGGTGACATTGGAGCCTCCTGAATGTCCCTCCTCCGATGGATGAACCAACTATTCAGCCACATATGTAATAATTCCCTTTGAGAGATATCCAGAAACTAGAGGAATGACTGCACGCATAAGACACCTGAGAAAATATGGTAATAAAAGCAGGAAAGGCTGAGACACACTCTCACCATAACCACCCCCCTTCCACCGGCACAGAGCCATACAATTGGGAGGGAACCCCCAATGCCCAGCTTCTCCTTGAGAAGTGTTGGGCTTGAGCCATACATTTAGTGCACCAAATTTTAAGACTACCACACAAGAGATAGGCCCCCAAATCAACTGGCTCTGAAAGCAACTGGGACTTGCATTCACAATCCCACAGAACTATAGCAAACAGAATCAGTTGTTACTGGGCACACAAGAATTCACTGAGGCTATTCCCCCAGAGGTCAGTGCAAAGGAAGTAGGCAAAATTGCCCATCTTCCAGTCTTTCCTGGAAAGGGTTTGACTGCATACTTTACAAGCTGCTTCTTGAGGGTCTGGCTCCTAATTAGCAGGCATCTAGGTGCTTCCTGTGATCTTCCTTGGAGCCCAAAAGAGCTGGTGGGCACATCCCCTGCCTTCTCCTCTGGCTCATCCCAACAATTAAAGCAAGTTATTGGTATCTCCTTGGAAGAAGCTGTCCAAATAGCTAGTACCTAAAATTTTATGGCTGCCACCTAAGGGACAGGCCCCAAATCAAATGATAGCCAATGAGGATTGCATTCCAGAATCCCACAGGACTATAGCAAATATGTGCAGGAATACTCCCCACCTCCGTGGATACACATGAAGACTTGACAGAGGGAGCAAGCAAAAATGCCCATCTACCAGTTTCTTCCTTGAAGAGTTTTAACTGCATACTTTCCTAGCTGCTGCCTGAGGGTCTGGCTTCTAATCATCCTGCAACTAGGTGTTGACTGCAATCCTCCTATTTGGGACACTGATGGGTTTTGACACTTCTTCAACTACTGGGAGCCACTAAGAACAAATACAGCAGTTTGGACAATCACAAAGGTTTGAGAGAATATCAAGAACTGGTCCAGGCTGATTAATAAGGTTGACCTCCTACATGAGACCAATGTGTCAAAACTGGGAGAGGTGGCTGTTTTATCTAGTGCATGGAAACCAACACAGAGAGTTAAGGAAAGTGAGGGAACGGGGTACTATGTTCAAAACAAAAGAACAAAATAAATCTCCAGACACTGATCTTAATGAAATGGAGATAAGTGATTTACCCAATGGAGAGTTTGAAATAACAGTCATAACGATGCTCACCTAGGTCAGAAAAGCAATGCATGAACAAAGGGAGAATTTTAACAGAAATATAGAAAATATGAAATATCACCATACATAAATCATAGAACCGAAGAATACAGTAACTGAAAATTTTAATAGAGGAGTACAACAGCACACTAGATCAAGTGGAAGAGAGAATTAGCAACTTGAAGACAGGGCAGTGGAATTCATCCAATTAGAGGAGTAAAAAGAATGAAAATGAATGAAGATAGATTAAGGGACTTATGGAACATCGTCAAATGTATAATATGTGCATTATAAGGGTCCCAGGAGGAAGAGAGTGCGAGAAAGGGCCAGAAAGCTTATTCAAAGAAATAATGGCTAAAAACTTCCCTAACCTGGGGAAAGAAACAGATATCCATATTCAGGAAGCCCCAAAAGTACTAAATAATATGATGCCAAGAGTCCCACACTGAGACACATTAATGGATACACAATATACAAAGACATAAATTTTGACACAAAAACATAAGTGTTGAGGGGGGTATAAAAATATAGAGCTTTTGTATACATTCAAAGTTATCAGCTTAAAACAGACTGTTATGATGTATTTTATGTAAGCCTCATGGTAGCCAGAAAGCAAATCCTATAGTAGATACACAAAAGATAAAAAGAAAGAAATCAAAGCATACTGCTACAGAAAATCACAAAGGAAGAGGGAAAGAGAGGAAGAAAGGAACAAAAGAACTGCAAAACAGAACACAATTAAGGAAATGGCAATAGTAAGTCCATATCCATCAATAATTACTTTAAAAATAAATGGATTACCTTCTCCAATCAAAAGACAGAGTGGCTGAATGGATGTTTTTTTTTTACATGGGCCTCTCACTGTTGTGGCCCCTTCCGGATGCGCAGCCTCAGCGGCCATGGCTCACGGGCCCAGCCGCTCTGTGGCATGTGGGATCTTCCCGGACCGGGGCACGAACCCATGTCCCCTGCATCGGCAGGCGGACTCTCAACCACTGCACCACCAGGGAAGACCTGAATGGATGTTTTAAAAGAGACCCAAATATATGCTGCCTACAGGAGGCTCACTCCATCTCTAAGGACACATACAGACTGAAAGTGAAGGGATGGAGAAAGATATTTCATGCAAAGGCAGAGAAAAAGAAAGCAGAAGTAACTATGTTTATAGCAGACAAAATAGCCTTAAAGCCAAAACTGTAATAAGAAACACAGAAGGTTATTATATCGTGATAAAGGGGTCAATTCATCAAGAGAATATAACAACTGTAAATATTTATGCACACAACACTGGAGCACCTAATTATATAAAGCAAATACTAACAGATCTGAAGGGAGAAATAGACAACAATGCGATAGTAGTAGGGGACTTCAATCCCCCACTTTCATCAAGGGACAGATCATCAATAAGAAAACATTGGACTTAAATGACATATTAAACCAGATGGGCCTGACAGACATATCCAAAAAATTTCATGCAACAGGAGCAGAACACACATTCTTCTCAAGCACATATGGAAGATTCTCCAGGATAGACCATATATTAGGCCACAAAGCAAATCTTAATAAATTTAACAAGATTGAAGTCATATCAAGCATCTTTTCTGAATACAATGGTATGAAACTAGACATCAGTTACAAAAGAAAACTTCAAAATTCACAAATATATTGAGACCAAACAACACACATCTGCATAACCAATGAGTAAAGAAAGAAATCAAAAGGGAAATAAAGGGGATTCCCTGGTGGCACAGTGGTTGAGAGTCCACCTGCCGATGCAGGGTACACAGGTTCGTGCCCCGGTCCGGGAAGATCCCACATGCCGCGGAGCGGCTGGGCCCGTGAGCCATGGCCGCTGAGCCTGCGCGTGCAGAGCCTGTGCTCCGCAACGGGAGAGGCCACAACGGTGAGAGGCCCGCATACCGCAAAAAAAAAAGGGAAAAAAAAATCTTGAGACAAATGAAAATGGAAATACAGCCTACCACAAATTATGAGATGCAGCAAAAGCAGTCCTAAAAGAAAAGTATATAGCAATAAATGCCTACATTTGGAAAAAGAAATTGTTTATCTCAAATAAACAGCCCAACTCTAAACCTCAAGGACCTAGAAAAAGAAGAAAAAACTAAGCCTAGAGTTAGTAGAGGGAAGGAAATAACAAAGATCACATAGGAAATAAAATAGAGACTATAAAGACAATACATAAAATTAATGAAACAAAAATCTAGGTTTTTAAAAAAGAGAAACAAGATGACAAACCTTTAGCTAGACCAACTAGGAAATAAAAGAGAAGACTCAAATATAATCAGAAATGAAAAATGGGACATTACAAGCTGAAAACAGAAAAACTAAGGATCACAGGAAACTACTATGAACAATGATATGCCAACAAATTAGATAACCTAGAAAAAATGGATAAATTCCTAGAAACATATAACCTACCAAGACTGGATCATGAAGTAACAGAAAATCTGAACAGAGCAATGACTAGTAAGGAGACTGAATCAGTGATCAAAAATCTCCCAACAAAGAAGTGTCCAGAATTACATGGCTTCACAGCTGAATTCTACCAAACATTTAAAGAAGAATTAATACCAACTTTTCTCAAACTCTTCCAAAGGGTAGAAGAGCAACAAACACTTCCAAACTCATTTTATGAGGCCAGCATTACCCTGATACCAAAGCCAGACAACGACACTACAAGTAAAGATAATTATAGGCAATTATCCCTGGTGAATATAGATGCAAATTTCCTCAACAAAATATTAGTAAACCAGTCAGCAGTACATTAAAAAGGATTATACACCATGATCAAGTGGGATTTATCCCTGGGATGCAAGGATGGTTTGACATAGGCAAATCAATAACTGTGATACACCACATTAACAAAATGAATAAAAATCACATTATCATCCAAAAAGATGCAGAAAAAGCATTTGACAAAATTCAACAGACTTTCATCATAAAAACTCTCAACAAATTAGGCATAGATATAACGTACCTCAACACAATAAATTCCATAATAAATGCCACAGCTAACCTCATACTCAATGGTGAAATGTTGAAAGCTTTTCCTCTAAAATCAGGAAAAAGACAACGATGCCCACTCTCATCTCTTTTATTCAACATAGTACACGAAGTCCTAGCCAGAACAATTAGGCAAGGAAAAGAAATAAGAAGCATACAAATTGGAAAGGACGAAGTAAATTTTTCTGTTTCTAGTTGACATGATATTACATGTTGAAAACCCAAAAGACTCCACCAAAAAAAACTGTTAGAATAAAAAAATTCAATAAAGTTGCAAAATATAAAATCACACAAAGTCAGTTATGTTTCTATATACTAATGAACTGTCAGAAAGAGAAATTAAGAAACAATCCCAGTTACAATTGCATTAAAAAGAATACAATATGTAGGAATAAATTTATACAAAGAAGTGGAAGATCAGTACACTGAAAACTACAAAAAATTGATGAAAGAAATTGAAGAAGACGTAAATAAATGGAAAGACATTCCATGTCCATGGATTGGAAGAACATTGTTAAAATGGCCATCCTACCCAAAGCAATATACATATTCGATGCAATACTTATCGAAATTGCAATGGCATCTTTCATGGAAAAAGAAAAAAACAATCCTAAACTTTATTGAAACAACAAAAGGTCCCAAATAGCCAAAGCAATCTTTAGAAAGAAGAACAAAGCTAGAAGCATCACACTCCCTGATTTTAAACTATATATTCCAAAGTTCTAAGAATCAAAACAATTATGTTTGTGGTCTAAAAACAGACACACACATCAATGGAACAGAATAGAGACCCTAGAAATAAGCCCATGCATACATAGTCAATTAATTTTTAGCAAAGGAGCCAATAATATACACTGGGGAAAGAAGAGTCTCTTCAGTAAATGGTGTTGGGAGTGCTCACTTCAGCAGCACATACACTAAATGTGGAATGATACAGAGAAGATTAGCATGTCCCCTGTGCAAGGATGACACGCAAATTCATGAAGCATTCCATAGTTTTAGATGAACTTATTTGCAAAGCAGAAATAGAGACACAGATGTAGAGAACAAACCTATGGATACCAAGGGGGGAAGGGGTGGTGGGATGAATTTGGAAATTGGGATTGACATATATACACTACTATGTATAAAATAGATAACTAATGAGAACCTACTGTAGAGCACAGGGAACTCTACTCAGTACTCTGTGGTGACGTAATGGGAAGGAAATCTAAAAAAAAGGGGATATATGTATACGTATAACCGATTCACTTTGTTGTACAGCAGAAAATCACACGTTGTAAAGCAACTATACTCCAATAAAAATTAATTTTATAAATAAATAAATGGTGTCGGGAAAACTGGATATCCACATGCAAAAAAGAGTGAAATTGGACCCTATATCTTACATCACACACAAAAAACAACTCAAAGTGGATTAAAGACTTGAACATAAGTTTTCACTTCTAGGAAAAAAACGTAGGGAAAAAGCTCCTTGACGTTAACATTGGTCTTGGTAATGATTTGAGGGGTTTTTGTTTGTTTGTTTGGCCATGCCACACAGCTTGTGGAATCTTAGTTCCCAGACCAGGGATTGAACTCGGGCCCACGGCTGTGAAAGTGCTGAGTCCTAACCACTGGACCACCAGGGAATTCCCTTGGTAATATTTGTTTTGGATTTGACACCTAAAGCAAAAGCAACGAAAGCAAAAATAAACACATGGGACCACATCAAATGAAAAGCTTCTGCACACAAAGGAGACCATCAACAAAATGAAAAGGCAATCTATGGAATGGGAGAAGACATTTACAAACCATGTATCTGATATAAGGTTAGTATCTAAAATGTATAAAGAACTGAACTCAATAGCAACCCCCAAAAATATCCAATTAAAAATGTGGAAAGGGGGGCTTCCCTGGTGGCACAGTGGTTGAGAGTCCACCTGCCGATGCAGGGGACACGGGTTCGTGGCCCTGTCCAGGAAGATCCCACGTGCCGCGGAGCGGCTAGGCCCATGAGCCATGGCCGCTGAGCCTGTGAGTCCAGAGCCTGTGCTCCACAATGGGAGAGGCCACAACAGTGAGAGGCCCGCGTACCGCCAAAAAAAAAAAAAAAAATTCTGTTATTTGCGACAACATAGATGAACCTGGAGGACATTATGACAAATCAAATAAGCCAGACAGAGAAAGACAAATACTGCATGGTATCACCTATATGGGGAATCTGAAAAAGAAAAGTCAAATTCTTAAAGAATAGAATGGTGGCTGTCAGGGGGAAATAGGGAGAGGTTTGTAAAATTGTACACTCTTTCAGTTATAAGATGAATAAGCCCTGAAGATCTAATGTATAATGTGGTGATTATAATTGATAATGCTGTATTATATAATTAAAATTAGTTAAGAGAGTAGAACTTAAATGTTCTCACACAAAAAAAGATAAATATGGGAGGTTATGGTTGTGTTAATTAACTTGATAGTGGGAATCCTTTCACAATATATACATATATAAAATCACCCCATTGAATACTTTAAATATATTACATTTTTATTTGTCAATTATACCTCAGTAAAGCTTAAAAACCTAATACACAGGCACAAAATAGATATCAATGATGACTGAAAAAAATAATTCACACCTGTGCTGGAATACTAGAAATTTTTAATATTTTATATATTATATATTGTCTCATTTAATTCTCATTTAGTTCTTACAGACACCTTGTGAATTTATATAACCATGTTAAGCTAAACCTTTGGGATTATTAATTATGGCAACAGAATTAGTCAAAAATTTTATTGTTATACTTTTCGGTTCAGCAACTTAAAATACCTAATAAAAAGTAAATAGACATTTTCAAAAAGAAAAAGAAAAACTTTCTGAAGCTTAAAAACAGAGAGAGAGGAACAAAAAGACAGTGGTCTAGCAGGTACTTGCAAAACACTCAGGATGGGCTAAATGACCTTCTAGATGCTTTACCAACGTTAACTTTTTTTTTTTTAACCTGAAACAATGGAAATTTATCATCTCACAGTTACGGAGGCTAGAAGTTCACAACCAAGGTGCTGGCGGGGCCCTGGTCCCTCTGAATGCTCTAGGGGAGGACCTTTCCTTGCTTCTTCCTAGCTTCTGGTGGTTGCTGACAATCCTTGCTATCCCATGGCTTGTAGTTGCATCACTCCAATCTCTGCCTCTGTCTCCACATGGCCTTCTCCTCTGTCTGCCACTGTGTCTGGGCCTCTTGCCCTTTTCTTATAGTGATACCATTCTGGACTTAGGGCCCAGTCTACCCTCACAGCTACCCTCTAAGATAGGTACTCTATCAGCCCCATTTTACAAATACGGAAACTGAAACAGAGAGAAGTTTTTAATTTGGGGCTTTCTTTTAATTTTGTTCGAAGTCAGAGACCTAGTGAAGGACAAAGCTGGCCCTTGAACCCAGCCAGCCTGTCTCTATAGTGAATGCTCTTAATTCCAAAGCCTCATGGGATTTATCTAGAGAAAGAACCCCTCAAAATTTGTAGATGCAAATTTTTAGACTTTACTTGATTACATCGAGGCCACATCAATGAAAAGACAACCACACCCAAAAAATTTCCTGAAAATATTTGAATAGACCAACAATGATTTTACAAACATTTAACAAAACAGAACAAAAGAGTTACTTTTGGAGGAGCGATAATCAAGCCAATCTGAGCCCTCTCCTCTGGAATGCTAAATGCCGAACGACAATGAAATCATCCTACGGAGGTCTGAGGAAAGCTGGTTACAGACCAAGAATTTTATAACCAGCCAGATTGTTGCTCATCTGTGAAGTCAAAGACATTCCATGAAAGAGCAGGTTCAGAAAATATATGCCACCACAAACCCTTCTTGAAAGAGTAAGTGGAAGACACACCCCTGTTCTAAATGACCAGAAGATTAATCAAAGTTAAAAGCTTGAGGGCTTCCCTGGTGGCGCAGTGGTTGAGAGTCCACCTGCCAATGCAGGGAACACGGGTTCGTGCCCCGGTCCGGGAAGATCCCACAGGCCGTGGAGCGGCTGGGCCCGTGAGCCATGGCCGCTGAGCCTGCGCGTCTGGAGCCTGTGCTCCGCAACGGGAGAGGCCACAACAGTGAGAGGGCCCGCGTACCGCAAAAAAAAAAAAAAAAAAAAAAAAAAAAAGTTAAAAGCTTGAGCATGGGGAATTTGTGGCAAAAGGAGGCTAATGATAAGTAGGAAAGCAGGTAAACATAGAGTCTTGGAGTTTAATCTAAACTGAATGTTGAAAATATTGTTTCAAAACTGAACACAAATGTCAATTAAAATTTTTGACATGGAAGATATATGATACACAAAAGAATAATTTAATAAACACAGTCTGGTGTGCCAAATCCAAAATTATGTTTTAAGACTGAGAAGTGTTAAGGAGGAAGAAAAACTCTCACTTGATTCCTCATCTAAACTGCTTGGTTGTGGAGGAATCAGAATGTCTAGCTAATTTCTAACTTCGAGATTTAAAGAGACAGGAATTGATGAATGCTGATCAAATTCCTATAAATTCCTGATGAATGCTGATGAAATTCCTATAAATCTCACGTCACACCAAGATCTTGATAGCTCTCTAAGCTCCAGCTACAGTGTAATTTTTTTTAAATGTTGCTGTTGGGTTGTTTTTAGGATTTTTAATGGCTTCCTTCTATCACTGGTCCTTTTCATCTATTCCCTCTGGATGGAATGTTTCCACCTTGGTCACCACCCTCCCTTTAACAAGTTACCTCCTACTTATTCTTCATGTTTTAGGTCATATTTAATTTCTCAAGGAATTTTCCAAGACCTTCAGGCCTAAGTCAACTCCCTTTGTCATGGCCTCTCATAGAACTGCATTCCTTTCTTTTGGTGGATTTATCAGTGTATAATCATGATTTGTAACGCAAGTATTTGCATCTATTAATTAATGCAATTCTTTTATTTATATCTATGTCGCCCACTGCTGCCTCACCCCATCAGGGACTGGAGTTGTGTTTTTTCCTCTTTATTTTTGTGCCTAAAGCCTGGTAAAATGCCTGCCACATAGGAGGAAGTTCATGTTTGTTGAGTAAATTAATAGGAAATATAAAACAAATAAAACACAGTCCAAACAATAGAAGATGTAAAATAAACTTCAAAGCAGCATAAAAACAGAAGGCACAAATGCAGATGATTGAAGAATGAGTATATATTTCAGTCATGACATTCTGCATATGTAGGTTAAGCTGCCTCATTTAAGTCAAACATTCCTAATGTAAACCTACACAATGTCAAGGGACAACTTGAAAGGTATGAAAATAAGAATAAAATCATTGGGTGGTGAAGATATAGAATGTAAAAAAAAAAAAAAAAGCAGAGCTAGTGATAATTTCAGACAATATAGAATTCAAGTTTTTTAGAGCATCTTATATAAGAAAGAAGATAAATGGAATGATTTGATTGTTTTAGGATACTTTAACCCGTCTCCCAGTCATAGATCTATTATGGAGGAAAAAAAGATAGTGATGATTTAAATAGGATAAGTATTAAGATTAATTATACATATGTACCTATAGTCAGTTACACAGTTCATAAATATATCAAGGTTGTGTCTACCAAGAGAAAATACACTTGCTTTGAATACCTAATGGAATAATTAGAAAATATGATTATTAAATAGGCTATGAACACATATATATAAATGAATATTCCAATAGCCAGACATTGAAGAGGCCACATATTCTGTCCATGATGACAAATAACTAGAAATGCTTTTATAAATATGAATTTTAAATATTCCTCAAGATTGAAAATTTAAGTAACATTGCTCTAAGTTACTATTTGGACAAAGATAAATCTGACAAACCATAAACTATTTTTAAAGTGTTTAAATGAGATTATCTAAATAAAAATCTTAAGTACAGCCAAAGCTATTCTCAAAGAGAAATGTAAAGTTCTAAATGCTTTTTTTCATAAATATTAAAGAATTAAAGAATTAATGCTAAGGTGAACTGAAGGAAATAAATAACAATGAAAGCAGAAAACATTTATTTTATGAAATATTTAAAATTATATATAAATCAAAGCCCTATTCTTTTGAAAAACATTTAAATGGAGAAGTCTTTGAAAAATCTAACCAGTAAATAGAGAAAAACAAAATAATATTAGAAATAAGAAAAATCCTATTAAAATCCCTATGGTAGAGATTTTGGGGTTTTTTTTTAAAAAAAGAATATATGAATACATTCTACTCTAATAAAATTCGAGGTTATCAGTGAAATGGAAGGATTTGGAGGAAAATACCAAACTGGTTAAAGACGTAAAAAGGTGGATTAAGCAATAAATAAACAAGGTAGAGATTGACAATTTTAATAAGGAACAAAATTATCTCCACAACTGAAAGAAGTTTGATGAATTCTTTGATTCTTTTAAAGATGACAACTCTCATCTCATGTAAATTATTCTAGAACAAAGAATAAATTTAAGAATAAAGAGAATAATTTGCCTTCTCCAAGTACGGTTGGTTTAAAATTTGGAATACTCATTAATATAATAGCTAGCTTAAGAGTTGACTCTTTTGCATGAAAAAGTGAAATGAACCAAGCCTAGATCCCAATCCATCCTCTTCTTAGGACTCATAAACCAGGAGGGACATTAGCAATGAACGTAATGAGAAAAATAAGAGAGGAGGGAGAAGTGGAAGGGGCATGATCATTTAAATTCTTCTAAGCAAACCTGGGAAGCTGGCCACAGCAAGAAGGAGGTAACATTTCAGCGTCCACTCCAGGATAGGAAATCAAGCCACAAGGTTTATATGTATTGTCTTTAAAGTCTTCCCAAACCACCATGAATTAGATCTTTTCATCTCCATTTGGGCAGATGAGAAGTTAGACTCACACACTTCAGGTGACTTGCTCAAAGATCACAACAGTAGTTAATGGTGGAAACTGATTTTGAAGACACGCTTGCCTACCCTCAAACATTTTCAAAAGGTCACAAAGGCATCAAAGTTGGGCAAAGGACAGATTGGGGAAAGAGGTCACTAATTCAGAAACACCACTCTGTGAGAAGAAAAAATGACAACTCTGGAGACACATATTCACGGGAACATCATTCTTTGCATGTGGGCATCTTTTGAAATTTCACACTCTCTCTCCCAAGGCTAAGTCGGCTTCCTGTAAGTCTGTCAAGTTGTTGTGTTTAAATAGCTAATGCCTGGTACCCAACTGTGTCCCTGTGATAGTGCTCAGTCAGTATCAGTAATGAAAGATAAAGGTTTAAATTCTGGGTCCCTATAAAAGCTGTGCATGGCCTATTTTTCCAGATCCCCATGCCAAGAATCAATCTCCACTGTGCATTTTCTGAGTCTCAGTGAGATAACAAAGCTTTTTAAGTCGTACCCATCCTTGAGAAATCTAACAATCCTACATTCTAAGCCCCTGACTACAGACTCCCAGGGAAGAATAGTAGGAACCTCAAGGGCTCATCCACGGTGTTGGAAAAAGCTAGAAAAATGCCATGCCATTACACAAACTACATATTTATAAGTATTATAGCTATGATTTATTGAACATGTTCAATAATTTAATATTGTACTAAGCACCTCGTGTTCTTTATCCCACTCAATCCTCATAGCAACCCTATGCGGTGGGTAGGTTAGTCATTAGGACTGTTTGTAAATAATCCAGTTCTTTCCTTCCAGGCATGTGGTAGAATTGCCCTTCCTTATCTTCTTTGAAGTTGAGGCTCAGCCTTGTGACTTTTTTGTCAATATACTGTGAGATGAATTGACAAGTATCACTCTGGGATAGAAGCTTTATGAGACAAACTACATTCCTATTTCCTGTCTCACCAATTGTGGTAACATACATCAAAATGGAATCTCCATCAGTCTGGATCCCCAAGTGACTAAGGTGACTAGGGTTCCCATGCTGACTTTCAGTGGCAATATAGTGAGGGTAAAAATTCAACTTCTGTTGTTTCAAACCTGAGGCAGGTTGTTCTATAGATGGCGACATCAAATATTCCACTACCCATGCTCTTCTTACATTGTGACATTGACACTCTTCCACTGACAAGTAGGGTCTATGTTCCCCTCAACCTGGGTCAGCCTGAGAACATGGCAGAAGTGACACTATTACAACTTCTAAGTCATAAATTGCAGTACAGCTTTTGTCTGTTCCTCTTGAGATACTTGCCCATGGAATACAGTTCCATGCTGTGAGAAAACTAAGCAGACACATGAAACGGCCACATTCCCAGCTGAGGTCCCAACCAACAGCCAGCCTGAACCACCAGACACATGAGTGTATGAACCTTCATATGATCCAGTCCCCACTGGATGCTGGCTGGTGCAGAGATAAGTTGTTTCCACCAAGCTCTGCCCAAAGTACAGACTTGTGGGCAAAATAAAGGTAGTTGTTTTAAGCCACTAAGTGTTTTTTTACTTTGTTTTGTTTTGTTTTTTGATGGGGGTGGGTGGGTTCATCACAAGGCAATAGATAACTGGAACAACTCTATTTAGGTTTTGAAGTTCTTATTGCCAGCATAAGTTATACATTCTAATGGATGCAGTAAAAGTCTTATTGTTTTCCCCATTTTGTAAGTGGAGAAACAGAATTGCAGTGAGGTAAGATAACTGGTTCAAGGCACACAGCCAAGGAAAGATTGGCAGTGTAGAAGAGATAGGAAAAGGGAAATAACACTGACACTTAACATATGGACAAATTGCACTATACTCACTTAAATAGTAGCACATTAATTCTCAAAACAAAAAAATAACTGTGAGAAGAGTGTGGTATTTCCATTTTATAGCACCTTGAGGATTGAGACTATTTTTTCATACTTTTTATCTCCAGGATTAAGCGCAATTTTTTTTAATGCCCTCAAGATCCTCAGTTAATGTTTGATGGATTAAATTAAGTTGAACTGAATGGACAGGTCAAGAGGGGCTTGGAGGAAGCCCAGGCTTGCATAGCTGCCGAGTGGTCAATCTCATAGTTAAACTCAGATAGGACTCACTCCAAAGCCTGTGCCTTTTCTGTTGTAACTGTTGATAGTAAGGGGATAGACATCTCATCTCAAGGGTATTGGTCAAGTCCTAGCAGTATTCCCTCTGGGTGAGAGACCTTTTTAAAAGTCAGGGAAGCATGGACAAATTACTCTCAGATAAAAGAAGCAGAGATCTGGCCACTCCTGAGTGGCAGGTTCTTGACAGAGCCCTGGTGCAATATCCAGCCTATCTCAAGAGAGTAAACTTTGAGGAATAACACTCTATTTCACTAACACCCTGTTTTCAAATAAGATCACATTCACAGGTTCCAGGGTTTAAGACTTCAGCATATCTTTCCAAGGGACACAATTCAATTCACAACACTAATTATGTGGAGTGATTTATGCTATAATTATTGACCATTTGGACATCTCCTTTTGTGGAGTACCCATTTCAAATTTTGAGTCATTTAAAAAACTGGACTGTCTCTCTTTTTCCTATTGATGTCTTGATATTTATGGATACAAATCCATTGCTTATCATGAACTTGTATTGAATTTTATCAAATGCTTCTTATCTTTTTAGTTGAAAATTTTTTCCTTATTTATGCAGCTAATGAGGTTAATTACTCTAATTTTTTTTTAAGCTTAAACCAATCTTTAATTCCTGAAATGAACTCAGTTTGGTCGTGATGTATTACTTTTTTTATACGTCGCTGAATTTGATTTACAAATATTTTAGTTAAGGTTTTTGTAATTATGCTCATGGGAGAAAGTGGTCAATAATCTTATTTTATTATAATGTACTTGTCAGGTTTTGGTATCAAGAATATACTGACTTAATAAAATAAGTTTTCTTTTTCTGTTCTCTGGAAGACTTTATAATTTTGTGTTATTTTTACTTAATGGATTAGAAAAATTCGTGTGGAAAGCCATGTGGACCTAGAGTTTTTTCCTTCTCTGTTTTTCTGTTTTTCTATCACAGTTACTAAGAAGTATGTTACTTATCACTTTATATCTTTTGACCTAATGTTATTAGATGCATATAAATTTAGAATTGTTATATCTTCCATTTGAATCAAAAATTTTTAGTGAAATATCCAACTTTATCTCTGTAACACTTCTTGCTTTCAAAAGTACTTTATTTGCTGTTAGTATAGGTATATTAAATTTCTGTGTGTTTATATTTAAGGCTTGTCTCATAATTTGCATCTAGTTGACTTATTTTCTCTATGTAGTAAGACAAATCTTGGTGTTTAATTGTAATATTTAGTACACTTATATGTAGCATAACTACTGATATATTTGAGTTTAAATATACTATCTTCTATTTGTCCCCTTTAGTTTGTGTTCCTTTAGTTTCCTTTAAAATAATTTCCTATGGGGCTTCCCTAGTGGTGCAGTGGTTAAGAATCCACCTGCCAATGCAGGGGACATGGGTTCGAGCCCTGGTCCAGGAAGATCCCACATGCCACAGAGCAACTGAGCCTGTGTGCCACAACTACTGAGCCTGCGCTCTAGAGCCTGCGAGCCACAATTACTGAAGCCCGTGCACCTAGAGCCCATGCTCCACAACAAGAGAAGCCACTGCAATGAGAAGCCTGTGCACCGCAACGAAGAGTAGCCCCTGCTCGCCGCAACTAGAGAAATCCCGCACGTAGCAACAAAAACCCAATGCAGCCAAAAATATATAAATAAAAACAAATAAATTTATTTAAAAAAAATTCCTATGTACTAATTATTTTAAAAATTATTTTATTTCTCTTATTTTTGCATACATATACTTTCTTTTATTCATTTTTACTGGTTAACTCCAGATTTCAATATGCATCATTGATTAACTTTTGTAACTTCCTGAACAATGGAAAAATTGTACAAAATTTTAACTCCATTTATTCCATTCTGATCCTTGTACTATACTCATATATGTATGTTTATTTTCATTTTTCCTGAGTTACCTGCTTCTATCTGGAATAACATTTCTTTTTCCTGAGGAACTCTTTGTAGTATTTCTTTTAGTACAGTTTGGCTGGCAATGAATTCTTCCAATATTTTCATCTGAAACCATCTTCATTTCACATTAATTTTTGAGAGATATTTTTATTGGACATAAAATTTTAGGAAGTTATTTTTCAGTCTATTAAAATTTTTATTCCATTGCCTTCTGCCTTCCATCATTTCTACTGAAAAGTCAGCTATAAATCTAATCTATAGCTAGATTACCTGTAAATTTCTTATTATTGTCTATTTTTTTCTTTGAGTCATTTGATTCTGTTTCCTGGCCCACCTCAAAATTTTGGATTGAATGTTAGACATTTTATTTGAAATATTAAGGAGGCATTGGATGATTTTATTTTCCTCCAGAAATTATTTTTCTTCTTTGACCATTGACAGGTTATCTCAGTCCAATCAGGGAATATGATGATTTGAGGATATGGCTGGTCTACAAAGACCCCTTCTCCTTGAAGTTAATTTTTATTTCACCAGGCTCATGAGACTCATAAAATCTCCACTTAGCTTTCTAGCTCCTTAGAAGCTGTTTCAAACGTGTATACACTACTTTGGCATTGGCAAATACCTCTAGAAGAAATTGTGCTCAGAATGTTGTGTTCAGTTTTCTCTTTCCACTAGAATCTTGTCCCATCAACTGCTGGCTGCATTGGTAGGCTCGAACTTCAGTTTTATTTCTCTAACTCATTAATACTGCCATAATACTTACTCTTCCAGTTTCTTTTTTAATGCTATGTCCTCACTGCAAATTGGCAAATGGTCCAAGGGGGAAAAGTAGTGACATGTAGTACATATAGTTTACCTCAATTCTTTTCCTTTCTCTTTGGAATCTTGGTCTCTCAAGTGCTGGGTGCTTTTGTTGCTCTCCTTCAAACAGCTGCTTTTTGTATGTTATATAGCATTTATAGTTGTTCATCATGGGAGGGTTAGTCTGATACAAGCTACTCCTTCATAGCCAGAAGTACAAATCTTGTATTTAATTTTATAATGTACACTTACCACCAAAGTATGTGTCAGGAACATTTTCCTATGTTATTGAAAATTTTTTAAATATAACTTTCAGCGGCTACATGATATGCCACTATAATGCATGTATCACTGTTGACTACACCAGTTCTCTGATATTACGCACCTACAGGCTACTTGCAATTTCTCACTATTTCAGGTTTTTACTAGGGAGACTTTTGATATGTTTCCCTAGACATGATGTTAATGTTTTCCGTGTATAAGATTGCTTCTGGTATATGGTATAATGTGTATACATGAGCAACTGCTAAAAATTGTGTGACAAGGAAATAAATAGGAAGGCTATATGAGATAAGCAAATTTTACATGATCTTACTTGAAAGATTAATCTCTTATTCAGAAAAAATTAGTGAATTCACTATGAGTGAAACAGTTATGGGTTTAAATCTGAGTTTTATCACTTAACTAGCTAGATCACCCTGGGCAAACTTACTTAGCCTTGCTGAGTCTGTTTCCTCACTTTTTAAAGACAGATAATATTATCCACCAGACAGTTGTAATTTTTTAAAAGAAATAGTTATCTATGTATGTGTATATATACACCAGAAGCTCCCTCAAGAACAAGGTTTAGACCCTCATTTTATTCACTCATTCAAAAATATTTACTGAGCATTTATGGCATGGGGCAATGGGGCTACAACTGTGGACAAGTCAAATAAATCTATGCTCACATGAAGTTTACATTGTACGGGGGTTGAGACTGACAATAAGTAAATAACTACCTTTGGGTAGTTACTAGTACTGTGAAGAAAAGTAAAGAAGGATAAAAGCTAGAAAGGCATGGTTGTGATGGTGTTAATTTGAAATGCTTGCAGGAAAATTCTCTGTAAGTAGATAATGTTGAGCTCAAATGTATGAAATGAGAAAGCAAGATATTTGGAAATGTCGGGATAAGATTTTCAGATACAGAAAACAGTAGTGCAAATGTCTAGATTGGAGGAGCTCAATGAGTTTATTAAGCATGTAGAAAGTCAGTGTGATGGGAATGGAATGAATGAGAATGCCAGGAGTGAGGACACAGAGGTAGGCAGGAGCCAATTCAAGTAGGGCCATTCTGACCATGATTGATGGAAAACCATTGGAGAGTTTGATCAGGGGGACATGTGATTATACTTTTTCATTCAAACGTTCATTTTGGCTTCTGTATGGAGAGTAGTCAATAGGGACCAGTGTGGAAACAAGGGCTATTGCAGTCTTTATCTTAAATCCCCTATACTCAACACACTGTCTGGTGCATAATTGCGAACAACTGTCATTTTAAAAAAAAAAGAACATTTGGATTAGGGAATGTGCAACAGTCTCAAAATGTCTGCTTTGGAATTATGAATTCACCAATCAGTATAGCACAAAGCAGAGACAAACTACTTTTACAGTTAATCTAGTTTCATTCAAAAGTATTTTGAGTTCACAGGTAGACAGTGCAGTGTCAGGATTTTCAAACGATTTTGAAAAAAGAGCATCAATCAATATCCATCCATTATGGCCTTAAAATTGACTGCCTGGAGAACCAACGGCAATACACAGCCACAGTTTCTTCATCCTTGTGTCTAAGCAAGAAGACCACGGTTGGTAGTAAAACCCTGATCCAATTTCTAGCTAAGAAATACTAGAACATGTTTTGTTATTTCAAATTTTCAAACTCTCATGACATTAAGCACTTTTGTGAACTAAAACAAGGAAGCTTTTCTGTTTTAAATCTGGAAAACATGGGAGATAGCAAACTTGAAAGTCTCTTTTAAGTTTTGGCATGTCTGTGACATTAAACATTGAGTATCTTTGATCTCCAGAGGGATTAGGTTGGATACCATGTGTGGCTGTTCTTAAGTGGCCTCTGTAAAACGTCAGAAGGTTGAGAAACAGGTATTCAGGTGTTTGGTAATAGATCATCTATACTGAGAGGTACTAGAAATTATCCTCCTACTAGACTTGATGATTCTTATCAATGGAATGGTTGCTGGCTTCTCTAGTATCTGCCACAGTCAGTGCGTAATAAATATTGAGTGAATAAAATCCTGATCCGATAATAGAGCAGAAAGGCACTAGGATCGCAGAATATTTATTTGTTCACAAAAATATCATCAAACAATTTATATAATATATAAATATATTCGACCCTGTGTTAGATAGTGGGAAAATAAACATGAGAACAATTTAGTGAGGGAATCAACCATTTTTTTTTAATTGTTAAAACAATGGGAAAGGTGCTGGAATGAAACAATCCATTATAATAGAGAGTGTGGAGGTACAATTAAACGGAAGTTCTGGAATTGGCTTTGGGTACTTTTCAAGATGGGCAGTATTGATCACTGATGGAGAGAGTAGATACCCACGTTGTATAAAGAGAGCTTATCTTAACCTAACCTCTCTGAGTTCGCCTTGGGCCACAGACTCTGCTCCTACCCTCTCATCCTTCCTTACCCACTTACTAGTTATTCTCATATATATATATTTTTAATTGAAGTATAGTTGCTATACAATATTATATAAGTTACAGGTGTACAACATAGTGATTCACAATTTTTAAAGGATACACTCCATTTATAGTTATTAGAAAATATTGGCTATATTCCCTGTGTCCCTTATAGCTTATTTATACATAATAAAATAATGTATAAAATAAGTTTGTACCTCTTAATCCCCTACAATTATATTGCCCTTCCTCCCTTCCCTCTCCTCACTGGTAATCACTAGTTTGGTTCTCTATATTCATGAAATCTGTTTCTTTTTTTAAAATTCACTAGTTTGTTGTATTTTTTAGATTCCACATATAAGTGATATCATACAATATTTGTCTTTCTCTGACTTACTTCACTTAGCATAATACCTTCCAAGTCCATCCATGTTGTTCCAAATGGCAAAATTTTCATTCTTTTTTATGGCTGAGAAGTATTCCATTGTATATATATATACCACATCTTCTTTATCCATTCATCTGTTGATGGACAGTTAGGTTGCTTCCATATCGTGGTAACTGTAAATAATGCTGCTCAGGACATTGGAATGTGTGTATCTTTTCAAATTAGTGTTTTTGTTTTTTTCAGATATATACCCCGGAGTGGAATTGCTGGCTCATATGGTAGTTCTATTTTCAGTTTTTTGAGAAACTATGTTTTTCGTAGTGGCTGCACCAATTTACATTTCCATCAGCAGTGTACAAGGGTTCCCTTTTCTCCACATGCTCGCCAACATTTATTATTTGTGTTCTTTTTGATGATAGCCACTCTGACAGGTGTGAGGTGGTACCTCATTGTAATTTTGATTTGCATTTCCCTCGTCATTAGTGATGCTGAGCATCTTTTCATGTGCCTGTGGCCATCTGCATATCCTCTCTGGAAAAATGTCTATTCAGGTCTTCTGTCCATTTTTCAATAAGGTTGTTTTTTTGATGTTGAGTTGTATGAACTGTTTATATATTTTGGGTATTAATCCCTTATTGGTCATATCATTAGCAAACATTTTCTCCCATTCAGTAGGTTGTCTTTTCATTTTGTTGATGGTTTCCTTTGCTGGGCTCACACATATATTCTTCAAAATAAACTTTTGAATGATTCCATCAAGTTCCAAAAAAAAATTCCACCGTAATTTTTTTTTTTTTTTTTTGCAGTACGCGGGCCTCTCACTGTTGTGGCCTCTCCCGTTGCGGAGCACAGGCTCCGGACGCGCAGGCTCAGCGGCCATGGCTCACGGGCCCAGCCGCTCCGCGGCATGTGGGATCTTCCCAGACCGGGGCACGAACCCGTGTCCCCTGCATCAGCAGGCGGACTCTCAACCACTGCGCCACCAGGGAAGCCCTCCACTGTAATTTTGATTGACATCTTCTTAGTCCCATGCACTAACTTGGAAGAATTTATAGTCTTAATATACTTGACTTTCTCATAGAGGAACACAATCTGCCTCCCCATTTATTCAAATATTAATTTGTATTTCTCAGTATAGTTTTACAGTTTTTCTTTATTTTTATCCTAAACATTTCTGATTCAGATAATTCTTTTTTGCTTTGGCTTATGATGAATTGAGTACTTTGTGTATTTATATTTTTAATTGATGCTGTTTTGGTATGTAAGAAGGCAATCGCATTTTTAAAAAATCTTATATTCAGCAACTTTGTTAAACTTTCTAATGTATCTTAATTTTTTTCAGTTAATACTCAGACTGTAGCAGAAATAAAACATAATTTCCCTCCCTCATTGTTCTGTTTCATGTCATGTGGAAATTCTGGCTGATGAAATATATCTTGTCCATGGAGGAGAGGTAATTTTGTCTTGGTATTCCTCAGAGCTGGCCCCAGAGCTGACTAAATTCCTTTTCTTTTCTACTACTGACCTTGACCGGCCTTACTGGTCTTTCTCAATTGAGAATGACTGGACCACCAGTCATGGAAGGTCTAGTGTGTGCTAGGACTATGGCTGCTGTCCTGACCGACAAATTCTAGTCAAGTGCTCTTCCCTTTACTCCCTTTCTCCTAAACTTCTAGATGTAAAACACATTTTCTAAGCCCCTACACCTATAAAGGGGTAAATCCCGAGGCTTTATAAATGGTGGATCCTGCCTTGAAGATACTAACATCTAAGGACAACCAATGATATTTCTCCTGCGAGCTCTATACAGCATATCCATTCAACCATCTGATCAGCATCTTCTCTCGGATTTCTCACTGAAATATCAAATTTTATAAGCCTGAAATAGACATCTTGATTCTCTCATCCAACCACTGCCCATCTTAACCAATGCCACCAACTTTCACTATGTTACTCAAGCAAGAAACCTGGAAATTGTTGATTTTTTCCATCCCACTCACAAATCTCTCTTATCCCATCCGTCTGCAAGTACCATTGAGTTTATATCCAACATGCCTTTAAAATCCGTTTACCTCTCTCTATCTATATGGTTACCACATTAGTTCAGGCCACCACAAGCTCTTGCTTGTATTACTATGACAGCCTCCTAACTGGCTGCTTCACTTCCGTGCCTGCCCAGCATGATTCCAGCATCCAAAAACAGCTAAAGCAATTTTCTTAAAACTTATACCGTATTTCATCATTCCACGGCTTTAAACACTTACAGGTCATGGTAATTTCACTAGAAGAAAATATAAACTCTTTACCGTGGTCTCCAGGGTCCTCCATGACCTTGTCCTTGCCTCTTTCTCACATTGCTTTTTCGTCTCCACAGTTTACACTCCAGCTACACTGGCCTTTCCTCAGTTCTCCAAACAGGACTTTGCAGACACTACTCCAACTGCCTGAATTGTTTGTTTCCCTACATGGCTAATTACTTCTCATCCCTTATATCCATGGTCTTCAAATGTTTCTGTTACTCTATCATGGGGGAAAAACACTAAACTCCCAATATAGGTATATTTATTTATTTATAAATTATATACAAGTAGTACTTATACTATATATACCTGTATATAATTTATACTCTATTATGTACATTATGAAATATATACAAATATAGATCTATAAGGGAAATGTTAAAGATAAAAGATATTTTAAGTAAACAATCATGTCATTTTATGAATATGGCATTTTCTCTCCCCCCCAACCTTGCTGAGATATAATTGACATATAACATTATGTAAGTTTAAAGTGTGAAACATATTGATTTGATACACGTATATATTGCAAAATGATTACGACCATAGCATTAGCTAACACCTCCATCCCAGCAAATAATTACCATTTCTTTTTTGTAGTGAGAACGTTTACCCTCTAAGCAATATTCAAGCATACAACACAGTATTATTAGCTATAATCACCATGTTGTACAATAGATCCTTAGAACTTGTTGATCTTACAACTGGAAGTTTATACACTGTGACCAGTATCTCCCCACCTCCCAACTACTGAATAGGGCATTTTAAAAGATAATTGATATAACTCTATATTTCAAGTCATCTTAATAATTTCTACTTTGGGGAGAATTTTTGTGATGTTTGTTTCTTCATTATGATTATATTTAACTCCATAATGACGCAAAGGTTCTGCACAAGGAATAGATGGATCAGTTGCTGTTGTCTTAATGTTGCCTGCATTTACTTTATTACTATTATTTTCTATCCATGGTTTCTTGGCAGAAAGCTTCTAAAGCCACTTGTCAATTGTGTCAGTGTTCATTTATTTAAAACTAGATAATATAACCTGAAAATCCACTTAAGCCGGCACTGGTGGACTGTAATGCACTACTACCCATGGGAAGGGAAAGAGCAAGTGAGGTGCCACTGTCTGCCCCTCAACATTGTAGGATTCCATTTTCCCTCTCAAGAAATCAAACCTACTGTGTGTGACATGTGGTTATCTGACAAATTGGGGGGGTGGGCAGAGAGAGCAGGAGGGGTGGAGAGGGTGAGGGAACCAGTAGATATAAATAGAATATAACTTCTTGTCTTTAGATTTTAAAAATATCAATAGAGGTTAATATTTTTTCTATATCTGAATAGATCTCTGGCACAGCATTTTGGCTGTGGTCCTCATCCTAGAGACCACTACTTCATCACCTCTTCTAAGTGCCTTCCTCGATCACCTACCTAAAGAAGGTCCCATTACCCCTGCCTGCCCCACAAGCTTCCTTTATAATTACTACAAAAGTTATACATACTTATTGTATAAATATTATATATTTATAATTATTTATGCATTTCCAATTATTTATTAATATGTTAATTTGGGTTTTGTTTAAAGCCTCCACAATGACAGAAACCCTTGTCCATCTTGTTTCAACATTTGTCCCCAGCCATCTATACAGCTCTGGGCTCTGCAAATACGTATGAAAGTTCAGCAATTCTCAACTTCAATTTTATGCTACCTTGACTTGAGTAACTGTATGGTGAGTGGCAAATCATTTGTTATTAATTAAAATGAATATTTTATTTATATGGCTTTGAATTTAAATTAAGAGGAACTAAGTGTATCCTTATAACAAATATTACTTTGGGTTGTATTCATTTATAATTTTTATTTTATTTTTTATTTATTTATTTTTGGGGGCACACTGCGCAGCTTGCGGGATCTTAGTTCCCCGACCAGGGATTGAACACGGGCCCTTGGCAGTGAAAGCACAGAGTCCTAACCACTTGACCTCCAGGGAATTCCCTTATAATTTTTAAAATGGAGTAAAATAGGTGAAATTTCACCTGGTGCTGGGAGAATTGTGCATAATCTACAACTTAGCTTGTGTATGTCCCATCTTATCCTTACTCATCAACATGAACTTCACCTTTCCTGCACATCATGGGACACTGCAGGTTAAGAACTGATGGCCTGACATAGCAATCCCACTACTGGGCATATACCCAGAGAAAACCATAATTCAAAAAGACACATGCACCCCAATGTTCATAGCAGCACTATTTACAATAGCCAGGACATGGAAAAAACCTAAATGTCCATCGACAGAGGAATGGATAAAGAAGATGTGGTATATATATACAATATTACTCAGCCATAAAAAAGAATGAAATTGGGTCATTTGTAGACATGTGGATGGACCTAGAGAGTTCATACAAAGTAGTCAGAAAGAAAAAGCAAATATCGTATAATAACACACGTATGTGGAATCTAGAAAAATGGTGTAGATGATCTTATCTGCAAAGCAGAAATAGAGACACAGATGTCGAGAACAAATGAACGTATACCAAGGGGGAAAGGTGAGAGGAATTGGGAGACAGGGATTGACACATATACACTATTGATACTATGTATAAAATAGACTACTGATTGGAACATACTGTATAGCACAGGGAACTCTACCTAATGCACTATGGTAACCTAAACGGGAAGGAAGTCCAAAAGGGAGGGGATAACGGTATGTGTATGGCTGATTCACTTTGTTGTGCAGTGGAGGCTACCACAACATTGTAAAGCAACCATATTCCAATAAAAATTAAAAAAAAAAAAAAAAAAGAACTTATGGCCTACTGGGGGAGAAACACGGAGATGCACAACATGGTGCATGACCTGATAGAGGAATGGACCAAGAGCTATGGAAAAGGCAGTAGCGTGACCTGATTGCTATTCAGGTCAATGAATCTCGGTGGAGGAAAACGCCTTAGAAATAGACCTTAATTCTAGTCCTGCCCGTGCAATTTACTAGTAGTATGACCCTGCACACAGCTTTTGCACCAGGAACCTCAGCCCCTTCAACTCCAAAAATGACAATAATACCTCAAGCCTTCCTGATCTCAGAGGCTTGTTGTGAGAATTAAATGAAGCAGTCGATGAAGATTTTGTTCAGCTGAAAATATTCTATGAATGTTTTCATCGAAACCATTCTCTTCTCAGTTGCTCCACTGAGCTGAATTCACTTCAATTTAATAAATGTTCCACGAGCACTTCCTACGTTTCAGACAATATGCAGAGAACCTGGGATACAGAATAGATATAGACCTCACCCTCAGGCTCTTCACCATCCAGCGGGAGAGACAGACATGTGCACAGGTAAGTACACAGAGTGTGGTTCATGCAGTAATAGACAGACATTGTCACTGTCCAGAAGAAAGAGCATGCAACAGGACGGGTGAACTCTGTTGTATCAGGGGAGGGTACTGCTTGCCTCAAGGAAAACTCATGGGGAGGAAGTCTGAGAGGTGTTTCGGTGTTTCAAAGGCATGCTGGAATAGGAGAGGGCTTGCCAGGCAGAGGAAAGAGTATACGTGAAGGCATAGAGCCCCTGCAAACTTGGACCAGCATCTTCTGTGTGTGTGTGTGTGTCCGTGTCCCTGTCCCTGTATGTGTTGACCAGAGAACGGGGCAGGCAACCCTGAGCAGTTCTCTGTGGTTCAAGAAGAAAGTAAGGGCAAGAGAGGTAGATGGACAGGAGGGGTAAGGAGAGTTTGGCTGAGAGGTTGGGAAAAATATTACTAGCTCATACATAATGAGTATTTACTATGTAACAGGCTTTTCCCTGCATTGTCTCACAAAACATGGTCCCTTTTATTATTAGCTCCTTTTACAGATGAAGAAACAGGTCAACTGAGGTTAAATGACTAGCCCAAGATCACAGCACTAATAAATTCAGGAGCCTGGGATTCATACCTGGCTCTAGAATTACAGACGCTGACGCTCCAGAAAGGACCAGGTCAAACTAGGGCTGTGCTTCAGTACGTAGTGAAAATCATGTGACCCTCAGATAATTGTGAACAAAGCAGCAGAGCTCATTTTCACCTCCACCAGGCCAGCTTCCGGAAGTATTTTTCTACCTCGATCTCCGATCGTGAGCCTCTTAACCCTGCATTATAAGGTCGTGTTTCTCTGCGCCCTTCCAAGAGGAGCTGGAGCCTTTCAGCCAAAGAGGAGACAACCAGGTTTCTTTTCTGCAACAGCAAGCCCCCAGGCCAACTTCCTAAGAGATCTTTTCTCCATCCCATTGCTAAATTTGACTGACCAGACGGTCTATGGAGACGGAATTTATAAACCTCACTTCCTGCGACATTCCCCACCCCTCCCCCATTCCCTCGCAGGCATCAGCTTGGAGCTTGAAGCCCCCTCCCCTTGGAATCCGGGCCCTGGGAGCTTCAGAAGCCTATAGGGCGCCTTCTGAATCTGGTCTTTGCATAATAGCAACCTCATTGGGTTGCAGCCCTGCCTGCAAAGGTCACAGTATGATGAACCCATGATTAACCCTGTTCTCCAATCAGAATTTTGATCTAATCTCTGGGACTGCACGGTTTTAACACACATGGTCCTTTTGTTTCTGTAGAACTGGAGACCTAAAATGTGACAGCTTCAACTATGCCAAGCACCAGCGGAAACCATGGAGTTCGTATTACATATATTAGGCTTTTTTTCTTCCCGAGCTTCAATTCTCAACAGGCTGAAGCAGACCTTGGGTGATGGAACAGCTTCCTCCGAAGGAGGCTCTCCCCTTCTTCGGCCTTGCCATGCAAAGGACACCGACACCAGCAGTGTGTATTTTACTTGGCTGTGATGCAGAACAATTGCATTTTGTCGGCAGGCTGGAAGTGGCCACCCCGGAGCTGCAAGCTATGGAGAACGTTCATTTCTGCCACCAGAGACGGCTCGGTCACAGAAATGGGTGATGAAATGGAAATTGGCATTGACCTTGTTGCTTTGCAAGGAGCAGATGGGACCTGGAGTCTGGTTAGCAAAGAAAAATGAATCAAGCCTCCTCGGTAGTGTTTGAAGAACAAGAGCTGGACCCAGCAGAATTCTTCAGTCTCCTTCCTCACTGCTGTGTGTGTGTGTGTGTGTGTGTGTGTGTGTGTGTGTGTATGCACACATGCTTTTGCATGTGCATATACACGCACACATGCTGTGTCTGACATGCCCTGGAGTGCCCTTGTTCGTGCCCTGTCGCATATTTGGCATTTGACTGACATGTAAAACTCCCACAGACATCAATAGGACAGTAGCTCAGAATGCATGAGATTTTTGCTGTTGATAAGAAGACAGAGAGGAAAATGTTACTGAGACTACTTTCCAATCCCTCCAGGAGCCCTTCAGAGAAGGGAAGTCCCTCTTTGAAAAGTCAAGCGCAAAAAAAAAAAAAAAAAAGAAAGTCACGCAAGAGGTGAGGAAGAGAGCTAATGCAGCCAAGTGTAAAAACGCACCCACCCCGAATCGTCTGTGCACGCCCTCATCCTTTTGGTTTTGCTCCTGGTGGCTCCCCGCACCAGGAATGTCCTTACCCTCCCATTTCACATTTCTGGTGAAATCCTTTTCATTTTCCCAGTCCCAACTGAATTTTCACTTCCTTCAAAAATCCTTCTAGGATTTTTCCCCACTCAGCACAAGTCATTCCGTCCTCTGACCTGTAAGTTTTTTGAGAGAAGGGAGGCTATGCCCGCCTAGACATATATGCCAGGTGCTCAATGATGATACAGCAGAAGGACCACCAACCGGGAAGCAGCGGGGCCTGAGTCCAAATCAGGCTCTCCCACACTGGCGCTGTGAGACTTTGGAGGTAGCTTCCCCAAGCCTCAGTTTTCTCATCTGTAAACATGTAATAACCCCTTCATGAGACGAATGGGAGTATTTAATGAGATAATATGTGTAAAGGGCCTCGCACATAGTAGGTAATTCAGTTCATAGGGCTTCCTTGGCCCAGAACCTGAGTCTGATTCCTCTTTGTACTGTATTTTGTACAACTGCTCACCCATTTTGGGCATGAGATGAATCTTAATTAACTAAAGTAAATAGAACATATTTTCTACTTCGTCATTCTAAGGCATTGATATCAAATAATAAAATTAATAATGCTAAGGGAAACAGTAGCAAGCGCTAGTACACAGAGGCTTTATCTTATCCCAAAGGCATGTATTGTTTTATCTTCATTAAAAGCCCTGAAGGTAGATACAGTTATCCCCTTTCGCAGATGAGGAAATTGAGGTACACAGCTGGCGGTGAGCGAATAAGATTTCAGACATAACCCTAGTGCTTCGCTGTCACTCAGACAGTGGTTCTCAACTATGGCTGCACAGGAGTACCACCTGTGGAGCTTGTAAAAATGCCAATGCCCGGACCCCACCCTCAGATTTAGGCTCAGTCTGAAGTGGGACCCAGTGGTTGTTTTTTTGTTTGTTTGTTTGTTTTTGTTTTTACGTGGGCCTCTCACTGTTGTGGCCTCTCCCGTTGCGGAGCACAGGCTCCGGGCGCGCAGGCTCAGCGGCCATGGCTCACGGGCCCAGCCACTCCGCGGCATGTGGTATCTTCCCAGACCGGGGCACGAACCCGTGTCCCCTGCATTGGCAGGCGGACTCTCAACCACTGCGCCACCACTGCACCACCAGGGAAGCCCCCAGGGGTTGTTTTTAAAAGCCTCAAGTGATGCCATGTGCAACCAGGGACGAGAACTCCTGACTTCAGGCAATGTGGCAGTGCAGGTAGAATTTTATATCTTAACATAGCTCATGTGTTCCAGGTTTATCTTGCCCAGATTTGGGGACAGAACATCCCAACTTCATGAAATTGCTCTGATAAGGTAATTCTGTCAACCCTCCCCAGCAGGTCTGGGTTGGGTACTTCTGATACACCATTTATTTCCATGCCTAACTCTCATTCATTCATTTAGTTGGCCATTCTTTCAATCAGCAAGGCCTCTGAGCTCCCATCAAGAGCAAGGGGGAATTACAAGCAGGTAATTCAGAGGAGCAGTGCTGACCTCCAAGGTGCTCAAAATCTAATGAAAGAGGGAGGCACGAAAGCAAAGGACGAGGGTTCAATATAGTTAGTATCGGGAGGGAGATATGGTAGCTGCAGAAATCTATAAGGCACTCCTAAAAGCTCCCTCACTATCCTCATCTCCTCTCTTACCCTGGTACCATAAATCCTGCCCACAAAGAGTTTGTAGCTAGTCATTATTGCCTCAGAGGAGCAGGTATCCCAGATATTCCACAGAAGGAGCAGAGCTGGTTGTGGGCCTGAGTCCCTTTCTAGGGTCCCACCATGAAGGAAGCCGCAGGGATGCAGCTCCTAACCCCACTGGGGGATTGGGGATGGGAGGAAGGGAAATAACCTTCTGGAGCACTGGAGGCTTATGGGTAAACACTTTGGGATGGTCACTCTCTCCTGGGCCTGGTGGGGGGGGCTTCAGCAGCCCAGGACTGGAATGCTGTTCTGCAGCCCAGGGCTGGAATGCCTTTCGTTACCTTGAAAAGGCAAATGTGAATGAATGGACAGAGGGCTAGGGAAAGCCATGGCACAAGAAGACGGCATAGAGGTCAAAACCAGAGATGCTGCGTCCCTCACTGGCTGCAAATATGGCCTGGGGTAGAGGTGAAGCCAAGGTTAGGAGCCAGGACCAAGGAGAAATGGAACCAGGTGCTAGGAGCAAAGCAGAAACGAAGAACTTTTGCCAAAGGGCAGACTGCAATGTCCTAAGCTCATCTGGGGGGCGGTCACTGTCTCTGTCCTGAGTGGAGCAATCCAAGCAGAAGGAACAGCATGAACTCACTCTAGGATTTACTATCAAAGTGTCAACAGGGTGTCAAGGTATTTCACTGTCAAGGATCTGGGCTTCATCAGCTCTATCTCTGTCTTAGAACATGAGGCCCAAAACTGGTAACCACACCCCAGGTGTGTCTGAGTCAAGCACAGATGTGCAGGACTGTCCCTTCCTTCCACATTCTAGACTTAGCACCCAGACGATGCCCTTTCATCAATTACCGTTCAGCGGCATTTACAAGATTAGACTACCCTATGGCCAGATAAGTCCTGAGCCCCAGCTAATTTTCATGTTGTTATATTTCGCAAAAATACCATTGTGTCTCTGGACTTCTTTACATGCAACTTCTTCTGGATCCTCACGACATTCATGTGTAATTTATAGGACAGGTGTATGTCCCCAGAGAGGCTCAGAGAGGTCATGACTTGTCCAAAGCCACAAAGCCAGAACTAGGTCTCAGATCTCTGGACTTATGTTCTAGTGCCCTTTTCATTACTGTGTTGACCTTGTTCTAGAGAGATAGCCTGTTAGCTCTAGAATCCATTCTTTGATTTCTGGAGTGGCTGGTCCAGGTGGGTGGGGTGTGGAGTTTCCCACGAGGGCAAACAGGGTGTATTTGAAGCCCACAGGGTGCACTATGTGACTTGGGTGTGTAGGGGAGTAAGAGTGGATCCTGATGGAGGAGCAGAGACGCGATGGGCCGTAATGTGCTGAGTACCAGGGAACACTCAGAAAATGGTGGAATCTAGCCAGAGATGCTGCAGCCGGGACCACACTTCCCATAGGAAGCCCAACCTGGAGCCATCTCAGGAGATCTACGGGGCAACAGGGGAGCCCTGGGATGAGAAACACCCGGGTGCCCTGGTGGCAAAGGCCCCTCCTTCCAGACTCATCTCTAAGGAGTTGGGTTTACACCACCGATCATGCAATCCCCAGTGTCTGAGGACCCCTCCATCCCTCCACAGTCAGAGTCACAGTGCAGGTGCCTCATCCCAGATGCCTGGCCAGATGTCAGGGCATTCACTCTGGCCCAAGTGCTGTGCATGGGATGGACCACTGGAAGCCAGAAGCAGAGAGTGAACTCTGGCTTCTGGGAGCCCACAGGGTCTGGGGCAGCGACTCAGGCTTCTGACCTGGGGTGATGTGTGGATAGTTACCTTTGATGGCTCCAAGCTTTCTCACACATTTTCTGATCATGGGTGGCTTGAATGAGGTAGAAGGGTCTTTGTGCAGCCTGCCTGAGTAGCCATGCTGGCGTTAAGTGAGAAAGCAAGGCTGTGTTATGGCATGAGTTTGGTGGCTATCCAGGTAATTCCCAGGGCAGCAATGAGGGCACTCAGATTAGAACCAGCAGACTTGCACTTGAGCCCTAATTCTGCTGCATTAGTGGTGGGACCTTGGGCAAGTCATGTAACTTCCCTAAATCGCACTTGTCTTGACTATAAAATAGAATAAGATCTCTTAAGTTTAACTTATGAAGTTAGTGTGCTGGAAAGGCCTGTAAAGCTTTTGAGAAGTATACAAATGTGAAGAGTTTTAATGCAGACTCTAAAGCCAGTCCATCTGGGTTGGAATCCTGACCTAGCTTGGGCAAGTTCCTTAATCCCGCTCTGATTCAGTTTTTTCATCTGTGACATGAAGATGGTAATGCACAATTCATAATCATAGACTTGAAATCTTTGGATTGGAATATGATTTAGAATGCAGAATTTTTCATATCTTATAACAGTAACAAAATGTGTATACTGTCTACTTCATGAAACCCTCAGAAGGTTCTGGAACAACACTTTATCATCAAACACATTCATGTTGTTTCAGTGAAACTTGACTGTTCATAAGTGGGATAAATAAAGGCCATGAAAAGCCTCATGTTAGATCAGATACGGTTTTGCTGCCAAAGGAGTTTGTATCAAACTTGCCCGAAATTCCCATTTTCATTGCTTTTCGGACTGTGGAATTGTAGGTAAGGGATTATGGACCTGTAGTACCTGCCATTTAGGGTAGTCATGAAGACAAAATAAGTTAATGTGTATAAAGGGCTTAGACCAATGCCTGGCATATAGTAAGCACTGAATAAATATTAGCTATTATTACTTTTATTACCTTAAAGAGTAAAACCAAGAGAGAATGAGGCTTCACAGGTCCTCACTGACATTTCTCAGATTTCTATTAATTAATGAACTAATAGATTTGCTGGGGAACTAATCTCCTATCCCTTTGCCTGTTGAGAAAATATATTTCCAGGTCTGAGCTGTAGTCCGCACTTAAAGGGACAGTACTATTTTGAGGACACACAAGCATATGTGCAAGTCAGAGAGAAAGGCTTCAGGTCCAGCAAAATGCTAACAGGTTGCAAATATGAAGTATTTTAATTTTCTTCTTGCTATTTTCATGCATTTTCTAAATTTTATCTTTTGAGCTTACCTGACTTTTATAATGAGTAAAGCAAGTACATTCTCTTCTAAGCTCTCTCCCGTTTCCTCTTCCTTAGAAACTGGTTCCCATACTCAGGCTCCCATTTATAAGGTAACCACTAAGCAACAAACTTTTACTGATTTCCAACTATATGCCAGACTGCAGAAAGTGGTAGGAAACAAAAGGAGAACCCAGACACATTATTTGAAAACTGTTCAGCAAAATCACTTCCTATTTGTATAGCAATTTATAGTTCACACGGTGCATTGATATAAATTCTCTCAAATGGTCCCTCTCCCTACATGAGGGAAAGTGTATATTTCAGTCGACATTTTATGAAGAAACTTGCCCGAGTTCACTCAGCTTATTAGGAATGAGGTTAGACTCAAACTTCGGAATCATGTGAGTGGTTTAACAAGATGAAAGCAGCATTCCTAAGACCTTGGAAATCAGTGACACTTTCAGAGGTAAATATTAGGACATCAAGCTGTAAACGACCGTGATCAACTATATGTACAATCTCTACCTTGGCAACAAACGGCAATGGAAGCTAAAGAGATTTGGGGGCACTACATGAGATCTTTAAAGATTGTCCTCAAGATAGTCCAACTTTCTAAAGCTGGGCATCATCGAATCTAAGGAAAAAAGCTACAACCAAAGACAGATGTTTGGAAGACAGTACTGGAAAGAGAAAGTACGAAAGAGGATATGGTCTTTCTATATTCAACACAATCAAAGGGGCAGTGCTGCAGAAAATGCAACTTCTCAGATTAGGGACATCAATAGGAACAAAGTTCCTTTGTTCAGAATCTACTCACAGGTAACCTTTGGAATATCGTTTGACTTCCGAAAGAATCGGGGTATGGGCTGATATGCTGCTAGCAACATTCTTAACATGAAAAATTTTGTTTTGTTTCCTTTGACTTTTGTTAGAAGGAATCAGTCCCTAAGTGTCTGACTGGGGTTAACTGTACTGTCCAAGACAGATTTGGGAACCCAGAAAGCAAACATCAGACCCTATCCAAACAAGGTCCTATGAGCTTAGACCCTGTTCCGACATCCTGCCCACCTTCTAAATGACATCGTGACGTCTCCACGTTCTAACCACCCAGAATCCAAGTCAATGCTCCATCTCTCCTTCAAACTTGGTCTTCTAATCTCATACAGCTTTTTCTGGGCAAAGGGGGTGGGCCTGCCTGCCCTAATTAAAAGGAAGGGAATCACTCAACATTTTGTTCCGCATTCTTCTACCCCAGATAACCCTCTCTAATTCGATGTTGGCTGGCAATCTGGAAATCCTTATTCTTATCAGGAGAATTTCCATTGCTAAAGGGGAGGGTGCACTAGGCCACATCCTGTGTTCTGGGAGAGGCTCACAAGAGTCAGTTGCAATGCTTTGGACTCAAACAAAGTCAGGGACTTTCTTAAGTGGATTCAAAAAACAAGCCAGGACAACAGGCTCACTGTAATTTTTCTAGTTCCTTCCTCCTTTGCTTGCAGAAGTCCCATTGCCCCAGGCACCACAGTAGACAAATTTTGCATTTGCAAAGTTCTTCCCCTGGACTAGCGGAACTTCTTGCCTGGCTCCTGACTTGAAAGTGTTTGGAGCCTCAGGTGATCAAACTAATACTTTATAGACCCGGCGTCCTCAGTGTCTACAGAGCACAGCCACGGGGCCCTGGAAGATACTTGCTTGTGTTTCGGAATTGTGGAATTGCGTAGAGGTAGACTGCACTCAGGGGATTTGTTCATTTTAGCAACCTTGGCAGAACTTCCCTGCGTGACCTAAATAGAATATCTTCCTCTACATAAAGCATGCATCAGGGTATTTCCTGATTTATTCATGAAAGGTTTGCTTTACAGAGGCCTCAGGAACTGTGCAATCTCAAAATACCTGATACATAGAGCTGGATGCTAGAGTGGCATTTGCACAAATTGCTGTGATAGATGGGCTGTGCAGGATGGCGGCAGAAGTGGATTCATTTAAATACTCGCTGTTGGGGGTTGCTCTTTTAGAGGAGGAAGTAAGACCCAACATAGAGACTGTTAGCAACAACCTGGCAAAATGTTATTTCTCTCAACAGAGAGTAATTGATCAAGGAATAGAAATGGCTTCCCAGGTGGCGCAGTGGTTGAGAGTCCGCCTGCCGATGCAGGGGACGCGGGTTCGCACCCCGGTCCAGGAAGATCCCACATGCCATGGAGCGGCTAGGCCCGTGAGCCATGGCCGCTGAGCCTGTGCGTCCGGAGCCTGTGTTCCGCAACGGGAGAGGCCCCAACAGTGAGAGGTGCGCGTACCGCAAAAAAAAAAAAAAAAAAAAAAGGAATAGAAACAGACATGAATAAAATGTATGTGCACTAAATGGGGATACAGAACCTTTATCTGCTCATCACTCATTGGTTCATTCATTCATTCCCAACTAGAGAATCAACCTATCAGCAGCTGATAGGCTGAGTTCCTTTTAGGGTACATAGTAACGGCTACACATGGGATCATAATGACAATAGCATGCAATGTTTGAAATCTGATCAGTCTTGGGAATTTGGGGTTCTTTTGTTACCATTGGAGTCAGGGTGGGGGGAATCAATCTCCCACCTAAGGGAGAAAGGGAGACTGATTGCTCCCAATCAAAGGCAGGCATTTTCAGGTGGCTCCACCGTAATAGCTCTGAGCATGGATTTATCTAATGCTTGAGTATTTCCATACTAGGGTATTTTTACCAGTGCAGCAGATGGACCTCGGTTGTTTGCAAAAAAGTTTTATTTTGGAGCTTGTGAAGAGATTGGGGTTAATGTACAATAAAGTGAAAGTGACGTTTGTAAAGACGGTGCGAGCAGAATGCCAGGATCCATTACCCTGATAACCCCCCAAAAAGGCCGGCAGCCTCCAGTGGTGAACTGCTACTCAAATCCCATCAGCGTTACTTGCAGGTCACATCTCCACTTTGTGGCAAATTTCCAGGGTTTTTCACCTGCCAAGCAACTCGTCCCAACTAAGACAAGGAGACACTGTTTCACAAACTTTGCTTTGGGGCCTAGAACTTTGGGGAGAGCCAGACCTGGATCCTTCTCCGGCAACGATGAGGAGGAAAACTCAGGTGCAGGCCTTGAATCTGATGCCCTGGAGCTAAAGTGTCAGAACGAGGTCTGATGACAGTGTGGCGAGTATAGGCTGAGCTACAGGGACTGATGCTTCTCCTTACAGGGTGATGGGTATTAGTTACCCAGAACTGTTTGTATCCCTGGCGAGAAAATAAAGACGACTTCCTGGAAAGGATCTTCCAGGAAGGGAAGCCAACTGGAGGACAGTATTTGAATGAATTAACCTTCAGAGATTTCCCATGACCCACAAGATCAAGTCTAAATTCTTAGTACAGCCTCCAGTTCCTCCACCATCTGGTCCTGGACTAACCTTGGGTCTTTCCATTGTCCCCAAACAACATGTGTTCTGACCATTCCAAACTGTCCTTTGTTTCCTGATGCTAATGATAGCCAACATGTAACCAGGCATCTAAAATGCCAGGAACCAGGCTAAGTGCTGGAAGAATTTCATCGTTTACTCTTCAGAGCAGTCTCTGAGGAAGACACTATTAGGGTCCCCAGTTTAAAGATGAGGAAACAAAAGCAGAGGTTATAAAACTGGGTCAAAAGCGGTCAAGAAGGTTGGAACTGGAAGGCAATGTGATTCCAGGGCCAGCTTTTAACCACTTCAGCATCCCTGCCTCCTTTTCTGCATGAGGAAAGACCTCCAGACCCTACACACATTTCTTTCTCAGCATCAGAGGCATAGAATTGGCCTCTCTCTTAATTTGCCTGATTTTGAAAACATCCCTTTTGTTCATCAAGACCTTCAAGATCATATATCCCCTTCTCTGAATGCCGCTCCCGGCACCCCCAGCGGAGTTAGAGGCTCTCTCCTTGGAAAGAGAAACACCACACCCCTTGCACAAACTCACAGCACACGCTGTATTGCAACACAGAGCCATCCTCCCATGCATTCGTTTTGTGCCTGGTGTGTGCAGACTCCTTAGTCCTTTCTCCCAGATGAATCAAAGCTCCAAGAGAGTGAGCAGCAAGTGGGGAGCAGCCAGTTGCATGAGTCCAGAGGTAGCCTAGGCTTCCAGCAATGAGCGCACTGAATGCCCTGTGGAATTTCACCAGCAGCTCCTCAGACAGGTCCAGACGAGGGCCCGCCTGCCACATTCCTGCCTTTATCATTAACCGCACTCCATGGTGACTTCCTTCAACATGTGAGGCAGCGCCTGCCTGTCTGATAACCCGGCTTCCTTCTGGAAAGGATTTCCTTTGGCCTGGGTGCATACCTGGTCCTGCAAGAGTTAACCACCAGGCGGGCCAGAGCAGGAGAACATGAGGTTTCCATTAACTGGCGGTATGCGAACAAGTGGCACAAGCATGGATTATGCGGTAATAAAAACACACTGTGCAGTATGTATGTCAGAGGCCTCACTTCTCTCCTTCCCTGCCTTTCACTCCAGCACAGAGAGGGCCTGCCCTTGCTGCTCAGGTGCTAGATTGTGGCCAAAGTGGGTATCAGACTCTTCTCCCAACTTGCTTTAATCCTGCTGGGCGTGCTCATCGTGTTCTCAGAAGACACAGATGGAAAGACAGAGTGCCAGAGGAACTCACACCTTTTCCCCGGGAGAAATCCTGAGCGAACCAGACAGAGTAAGAAAGTGAGAAGGAGACAGAAAAAAGGAAAAGTGTCAGGGGAGAGACAAAGAGGGAGGGAAAGAGAGAGGGAAGATGGGAGGGATGGTGAGAAAGATAGCAGAGACTGAACTTAAGAAGGGACAGTAGGATGGAACATACCTGAAACCACATCTTCTGGAAAAAAAGGAATTCACACATATGGAGAATTTGCTATATGACAGGTATGGTGGTTAATTTTATGTGTCAACTGGACAGGTGCACAAGGTGCCTAGACATTTGATCAAACAATTCTGTGTGTGTCTGTGAGGGTGTTTCGAATGAGATTAACATTTGAGTCAAAGACTGAGTAAAGCAGATTGCCCTCCCTAATGTGGGAGAGCCTCATCCAATCAACTGAAGACCTGAACAGAACAAAAAAGGCTTAGCACAGGAAACTCTTTCCAGTCCTCTGTAGTGGCCTATCTGGGAAAAGAATCTAAAAAAGAGTGGCTATATGTATATGTATAACTGATTCACTTTCCTGTACACCTGAAACTGACACAACATTGTAAATCAACTACACTCCAATAAAAATTTTTAAAAAGAAGAAAAAAAGAAAAGGCTGAGTAAGTAGGATCTCCTTCCACCTGACTGTTTGAGCTGGGACATAATTCTTTTCCTACCTTTGAACCCAAACGGAAACATCAGTGCTTCTTGAGTCTCAAGCCTGCTTGCTTTCAGACTGGAACTGACACCACTGGCTTTTCTGGGTGTCCAGTTTGCCAACTGCAGATCTTGAGACTTTTCAGCCTCTGTAATCACGTGAGCCAATTCCTTTTTAAAAATCTATATCTATCAATCTATCTATTAACCAGTCTATCTTCTGTTTCTCTAGAGAACCCTAAAACAGCAGGCAGTGTACTGAGCTCTTTATATATTATTTCATAGAGGCTTAGACACTTTCTGTAACTTGTCATACAGTTAGTAAGGGGAATACATTTCCAACCAAGGTCTCTCTGTGTCTAAATATCTCATCTTCCTTTTTTTTTAGTTTTAGGGTTGCCCAGCCACATAAAGGTGAGAGAACCCTTCCATTTTTAGTAGCAAGTGAGTAGAAGTTCTTTGATTATTTCCCTTCCTTGGAGACAGAAGATGTAAAAGACCAATTGCTGGGACACAGCACCCTGGAGATCTTCAGAAACTCTGCTCCATGAGACTCAACACCCTAGGAATGTGGGTGGCTTTCTGAACAGAGGTCATTCTGGGGTTCAGAAACTCTTATTCAGACCACAATTGTTTACTAAGCACCTACTATATGTCAGGTGCTGTAATTTTGATAAGGAAGAAACAGATAAATAGAACAGCATCTTCCTTGTGGAGTCCACAGTATCCTTAGGGTGCATGAAAGACACAAAAGGAATATAAGTGCTGTGGTGGTGATGTGCACAGTGTGTGCAAAGGTCCACAGCAAAAGGAGAGATCTACCTTGGTGGTTTAGTGGGAGAGCCAGGTGAAGAAGTGGGGACAAGGCAGAGTAAGGAATCCTTGCCTGAAGCCTCAGAGATGGCAAGGCAGATTTGGACAACAGAAAGTAACTAGCTTGGGTGAACAATGGTTCTCCATTCTGGCTGCTCATGGGTTGATTGAAATCATACAGATGCCTTGGGGCCCACTCCCCAAATCTCTGGAGGTACATATGGTCTGAACCACAGTATTTTTTAAAACATCTCCCCAGGTGATGGTAAAATGTTGCCAGGATTGAGGACCATTGGTGTGCTGCCCAGAGTGCATCTGGGCTAGAGTGAGAGATAAGGCTGGAGAGTAAGGAAGGACACAAAGATGAAAGGCCTCGGATGCCACTCTAAGCAATCGGAACTTCCCCTGTGGGCGTGCAAGGTTTTCAAACAGGGAAGTGACCCTACTTATAGGAAGCCTTGGTAGGCTGAGTCTCCGGGGAAATTCTGGCTTCATCGTCTCTGAAAGACTGACAACCTGTGCTTAGGAAGATACCATTGGTTTAACTCTTCCTTTGGTGCACGTGACCAGAAGTCCTGCATCACTCTGGGGAAACCAGTTGCCTGACAGCCAGGCCCAGGTTCTGATCCCGCTGCAGGTACAATACTGACTTACTGAGGAACCTCAGCCAGAGCCTCCCCTCTCTCTGGTCCTCAGCTCCCCACACCAAACGCCGAGGAGATTAAACAAGTCAGTGCTTCTCTATGAGGCTGGCAGTATCCGGTCACTTGGATTTGTCTTTAGCCAAAATGCTACATGAATTTTTACATTTAACATGGCAATGAAGGAGAGATCATGGTTCCTGTTGATCAATCAGGTCTAGGTTAGGAGAGGTTGGGGAAGGGTGAGTCAGGGAATTTCAAATGGTTAGTGCTTTCTTGTTTCCTTTGGTCTCTGACAGGATGTCAGTTGAGTTACTGCTATTGATATATTCAATCTGCAGGGTTATTGCTTAGGTCTATGTGGCCCCCAAATAATCTACTTCTCCCTCATCAGGGTCTCCATGAGTCAATGACTCAACCTAGTCTGTTAAGATGGAGAAGAACCCAGATTTGGAGATACCCTGTTCATTCCTGTGGGCTTTGAGCCAAGAGTAGCACCAGCTTGGAGAAGGCCGTCTCACCAGCCTCCCTACCCAGGGCAGATGCCCCAACCCACCCACAGCAAGCCCAGAAGAATCTTTCAGAAGTTGTTATCATGCACATTTAATGGTTCCTCGTTGCCACAAACCAAGCCCAAGTTCTCAGTCTTGAAGACTGTCTACAATGCTCCTTCTATCTGATTCGCCAACCTCTTCTCCTAACAGGTCTTTACAGAGCCCTGTGGGCCAGGCACATAGAACTGCTTGTTTATTTCCAAGGACGGCCAGTCTCTTTCATGCATTCAGGTCTCAACCCATATAGTTCCCTCTGTTTGGAACGCTCTTCCCTTACCTTCTCTACCTGGGAAACGTTTACTCATCCTATAGGCCCAGGTAACATGTCACTTCATTCATTTATTGAGGACCTAATCTGTATTCCAGGAAAAATGCCAGATACTTGAAGGATGAACAAAACAGAATCCTTCGGTAATAACTCCGGTCTTTGTAACCCTCTTCCCTTTGCTCCTGACTCTGTCACTTTATGGTGATTATCTGCTTATACTTCTGGATCTCTCTCTAAATTATAATCTCCTTAAGAATCAAAGTGTCTCTTACTTACCTCTGTATCCATAGCTCTGAGCTCACGGCCTGGCACAGAGTAGGGGCTTAGTGGTATTTGCTGAATGAATGATTTATTTAATAAGTGAATGAGAGAGAGAGAGACAGAGAATGTTCCCAGTGAGGATTGCTTTAGCTCTTGGGACTGCCACAGGTTGTAACAATGAAGAGACCCCTTGCATCCCTTAGTCCAGATTAGGAGAGCTTGGAAGAGAACTTCCTTGATCACTGACCCCTTACAGATGAGAAAATGAGACCAGACCAAGGAAGGCGCTTGTCTAGATGGCCAAATGACCAGCAGCTGGTCCTCTGCTTTTCCCACACCAGATGAACTGGCAGCCCAGCTGGCTGTAACTCTATCATCCTCCCTCTGTGGGACCCCTTAGTTCTGTCTAGCTCCACTCTCACAAGCAGCATGCAGCCCTGGCATCATTGCCTTGGAATATGATCACCGGTTTGGTTGCTTTCTTCCTCTGTCTATTTGATATGGGCGGCCAGGAAGACAGTGCTGACGAGGCAGTCTTAAGCCCTGCACTGACAGAAATCAGGTGTCCTCGCTTCATAAAAGAAACATTAACCGAGCCGATGGGAGCTGGAAGCAGAAGTGCTGACAAAGATGTAAATCCCAAGGATTATATGGGGCAAGGAGAAAGCATCGTTCTCTCCTTATTTAGAGGCATTCTGGGGCTTACAGACAAGACAGAGAAGAATGAGAGATGCCAGGGATGAAGGCCACCAGGGAGGAGGTCTCAGCTGCTCAGCTGAGGGGATCAAGAGAGAAGCAACGATTAGGAAGGCCAGCATCCCCTCCTCTCTATCCCCACGGCACCATCCAAGCCCTTACCAGCTCTCTTCTGGACTCAAGCCTCCCTGCTGGTTCCTTCCTGGCTTTGCTGTCTTCAGCCTCAATCTGTCCCCAGCCTGGTCCCCACACGGCCATCTGGTGGTCTTTCTAAATTACCTGACTGTAATTTAGATACCCTTGATTGAAATCCTTCAGTGGGCCCCTGTTTCTCAAATGGCATACAAGACCTCCCTAAACCCCTTCCTGATGCCCAAAGGTAGCCATTTCCCCCAGAAGAGGGGTTCTGTTTTCACCCATCCTGTGGGTCAGAGAACCTCTGGCAAAGAAAAGATTCAGGAGACAAAGGTGGATGCTTTGCTGGCTGGAGTGAGCCCTCTTTCTAGAAGAACCACCTTCCTTCCTAACCTACACATGCACCTCCCATTCCTCTCAAGGGAAAGTCAGTTCCAGGGACCACTCAGTGACTGAGGCACTGTGCTCTCTGCCCAGACTCTTGTGAGGCTCCGGGAACTTAGACATGACCGGATGCAGTTCCCACCTTCAAGGAACTCAACGTCTGGTGGAGGAAAAAGTAGTAGAAACAAATAATTATGACAAGGAATTAAATGCTATTCTAGAAGTCTGTTCAAAGTGGTCTGGAGGGGGAGGGGGAAGGGGGCCAGAGACCAACTCTATGAGGAGGAATTGGAAATATTTGGGCTTTGTGGAGGATTAGATATTTCCCAGGAACAAAAGAAGAGAAGGAGCTGAAAAGGCTTTCCCCATATTATAAACCATGTGGTTCAAAGACTCACAGAAGGCAGCTGTGGAACGTTTGGGAAGTAAGGTATAATTAAATAGAGAGTGGGTGGGGAGGGAGGGGTCCAGGTAAGAGATTTGAGTGGATATAGGACCTCACATAGTGTCATCAGACCTCTCTTTCTCCCCCTCCCACTGCCCCTTCCCCTTTCCATCCCTATCTATCGCCCCTCTCTCATCTCTTCTTCCCTGACACTGGCCTCATTTTTTGTTTTAAATGTGGAGGAGCATCATGGGAAGGAAGGTGGTGTGTACTGAGGCAGCTTCAGGCTTCCATCATCCCAGCTGAAGGAACTCTGAAGGCAGATCTTCTTTCTCACTGCTTTGTTAATCCCCAGGAAGAACTCAGACGGACCAGTATGAGTCATGTGATCACCTCCAGGACCAATCCCTGGTCCCCACTATGGAGGATATATTTGAGCAAGCCTGGGTAGCATAACTATGGCAAAAGTTAGGATTGCTGGTCTCTCCAAAATCACACAGAGTCAGGGAGGAGCAGTTCCCCAAAGGGAGAAGGGTTGCTGTAACCAGAAGAGGGGGAGAGGCATTTCAACAGATAACGCTAAAGATTCTGCTTCATTTGTGGATTCCCCTCCTCCGGGGATACTGTGGTGACTCTCTGGGAATACCAGGGATTTCCTGACCTCTTTATTGTGGGGGATTTGTACATAACATCTACTCAATGAACGTTTACTGGTGGCTATTTTGGCATATCAAAGAAAGGAAAATAAAAAAATCAAGATAGAGATTAAAGGAAGAGATTACTAACGTGGCAAGCTGAGGTTCTGACACCGTGTCAGCTTTGAAACAACTCATTTGGAAGAAATGTCTTGCTGCCCTTGGTGAGTCTGAAGGAAGAATAAGAAGACACTCAAAGAACATGTGGAGTGTGTGCAGCTGCATCTACACCAGGAAGCAGAGCTCAGCTGAAGAGCTGCAGTCAGCATCTGAGATAGGAGGAGCCTGTCCTGGCTTTGATGCTGGAGGGATAATGGAGCCACAGTGCAAGCACAGGGCCTTTTATTGACAGGGTAAAAAGAAGCCAGCTGGGGTTTGTCTATAGCTGAGCTTCTGATTCTATCCCATCCTTCTGAAGAATACCCTCTTTGTTCCTTTGCTGCAGGTGGCACCTGTCATTACAGGACGTGGAAATAGGATAAACAGCCCTGAGCTCCTTAAGTGATGCCCCTTCCTCAAATGAGTTGCAAACAACTCTCCAAGTTATCTTTCTTTCTCTCTCTCTCCCTCTGTCTCTTTCTCTCAATCGGAGAATTCAACTGAACAAGGAGGATGGTGATGGCCACAGAAGTCTGTGTTCTAATAAAGTGCCACTCATTTTGGTTACAAGATGACAGTCTCAACTTTGCTACCACCTCCCCTCCCATAACAGATCCCTAAAAATTAGAGAAGAAATATAAAAGAAAAAAATCAATTCAAAATGAGGCCCCAAAGCAAGAGGTGAAGCCCTCAGTGGGTCCAGAAGCAATGAAGGGTCCTTTGAAAGCAGGAAGTAGGTGGGACTGGTGTAAAAATGGACACTATAATCCAAAAGGCACAGGTGAAGTCCTATTGACAGTTTTCTACTTGTGCAGAAGGGGTAGAAACAGAGGAGAGGAGAGGACCAGGGTGACTGATGGACCTGGTGTGTCCGGCACATCAGTCTGACGCCCATTCCCTCCCCCAGGGCAGCTGACCACTACAGGGTTGTCTGCCTCCATGAAGAAGTGATGTTGTGGGAATTTGGATTGGAAGATTAGGCAGGACCACAGGTGGCTGACAGCACGCGGGAGGAAGGAGAGTTTCCACGCCCAGAAGACAATCACACAAAGTGTTCCAGAGACGGGTCTCACCACTCCCCAAACCTTACTGCAAAGGGCAAGATCAATCCAGGAAGCGTGTCCTACTCCTCCTCTCAGACAGTCTGTGTGAACACACAGAGCAGAGTCAAACAGAGAAACTCAGCTGCAAAGAGGGATGCACGATCCACTCTCACCAATAATCGAGGAACGTCATCACCATGATAGAAAAACAGCAAACTTATGGTACAGACACTATGGAAAACAGTATGGAGGTTCCTCAGAAAACTAAAAATACAATTACCATAGGATCCAGCAAAACCACTCCTGGGAGTATTACCTGGACAAAACTATAATTCAAAAAGATACATGCACCCCTATGTTCATAGCAGCACTATTCACAATAGCCAAAACATGGAAACAACCTAAATGTCTATCAGCAGATGAATGGATAAAGAAGATGTGGTACATATATACGATGGAATACTACTCAGCCATAAAAAGAATGAAATAATGCCATTTGCAGCAACATGGATGCAACTAGAGATTATCATACTAAGTGACGTAAGTCAAAAAGGGAAAGGCAAATACCGTATGCTATCACTTATATGTGGAATCTAAAATATGGCACAAATGAAGCTATCTACTAAACAGAAATAGACACATAGCCATAGAGAACAGACATTTGTTTGCCACAGGGGAGGAGGGGGAGGGAGGGACTGGGAGTTTGGGGTTGGTAGATGCAAACTATTACATGTAGAACGGATAAACAACAAGGTCCTAATGTATAGCACAGGAAACTATATTCGCTATCCTGTGATAAACCATAATGGAAAAGAATACGAAAAAGAGTGTACATATGTGGATAACTGAGTCACTTTGCTGTATAGCAAATATTAGGACAACATTGTAAATCAACTATACATCAATTTTTTTAAAAAAACAGCAAATTTAAATCCAGAGCCTATACCCAGCAACTCGGAGGGATAGGAGTAAGCTAAATGGTACTATAGAATAAGGAAAATTAAAATCACAGTCAGAAGTGAAAGGACTTATATCCATAAAACACCAGCTAGCTAGAGATCATGAAAATTAGAAATTTAGACAGTGAACAAAAAGGAAGAAACCAGCATATCAGATGAATGGTAAAATGGACACATTTGAAAAGGGAAGTAGTGAGCTGGAAGACTGAGCCCAGGAATTCTCCTAGAATGCAGCAAAAAGGAATAAGGAAGTGAAATAGGTGAGACAGAGAAAGACAAATGATGTATGATCTCATTGATAACGTGGAATTAAAAACAGAGGTCAGATTGGTGATTGCCAGAGCAGGGGGTAAAAGGTGGGGGAAATGGGTGAAGGTGGTCAAAACTGGTACTTATTTCCAGTTATAAGATAAATTAAGTTCTGGGGATGTAATTTACAGCATGGTGACTAGTTAACCATAGGGTATTGTATATTTGAAAGTTGCTAAGAGAGTAGATCTTAAAAGTTTTCATCACAAGAAAAAAAATTTGTGTCACTATGTGAGATGATGGATTTTTAAAAATTTTTTATTGAGGGCTTCCCTGGTGGCGCAGTGGTTGAGGGTCCGCCTGCCGATGCAGGGGACACGGGTTCGTGCCCCGGTCTGGGAGGATCCCACATGCCGCGGAGCGGCTGGGCCCATGAGCCATGGCCGCTGAGCCTGGGCGTCTGGAGCCTGTGCTCCACAACGGGAGAGGCCACAACAGTGAGAGGCCCACATACCGCAAAAAAAAAAAAAAAAAAAAATTTTATTGAAATACAGTTGATTTACAATGTTGTATTAGTTTCAGGTGTACAGCAAAGTGATTCAGATACACACACACACACACACACACACACACACACACACGATCTCTTTTTTTACATTCCCTTCCATTATAGGTTATTACAAGATGTTGAGTATAGTTTCCTGTGCTATACAGTAGGTCCTTGTTGGATAGAGATGATGGATGTTAATGAAACTTATTGTGGTGATCAGTTTGCAATATATACATATAACAAATCATTATGTTGTATGCCTTAAAACTAACAGAATCTTATATATCAATTATATCTTAATAAAACTGGAAAAAATGCAAAAACAGGAATACAGAGTTTAGGATAGTTAGAGAAAGATTAAGAATCATGAGAAATAAATTAAAAAAATTTTTAACATCCTTTTAAAAGTGTTCCAGAAGAAATGAATATTTAAAGAAATTACAGAAGACCCCAGAACTAAAGGTAAGACTCCACAGATTTAAAATGCTCAGTAAGAACCAAATAACACCATCCATATAAACTGTAGGACATCAAGGGGGAAAGAAAACCAGAAAAAAAAATCCAGAAAAAGGACAGGAAATTCACCTATAAAGGAAAAGAAGTCAAATTGCCATTGCTTTAGCTACAAAAAAGTAAAAAATTAGAAGTTCTAGTTGAAAATTACTTCAAGTCTAGAATTCTATGGCCAGCTAAAATTTTACTCTAGAGCCAAGGCAAAATGATACTTTCATTGGTAGATGGCCTCAGAAAAACTTATGGTCCACATTCTCAAAAAAAAAAAAAAAAAAAAGTGTTACTAGAGGCTGTTTTACAGGAAGGAGAAAAACTAATTCAGGAGGGAGAGGTGAGCTTCATGAAGCAATGATGAGAAAAAGAAAGAAATAAAACCTCCTGCTAAACCTAATGTGTTGATTATTTCAATGTAGATTGTAGACTGGCACATAGGTTAAGAGAGCACAGGAAGAAAAATCACATTAATACTCTTGTTTTCAAAAGGGCGGGATATAAATGTTCATATAGTAGTTTATAGAAAATATATTGAAATATGTGTAAAAATATCTTAAAATATTTTAATGCCTAACACTAAAACTAGCTAGAGACATCACCAAGAATCTACAGACCAATATCCCTCATGAGTATACATGCAAAATTTCCCTCTCTCTCTCTCTCTCTCTCTCTACACACACACACACACACACACACACACACACACACACACACACACTAGCACACTTACTACAGCACCATTTAAAAAGGATTATACACCTCGACCAAGTGAGATTTATCTCAACAATTCAAGACTGGTTTAACACGCCCAAATCAATCAATGGAATACACTATATTAATAAAATAAAGGACACACATTATGTAATAATATCCAAAAGTGCAGGAAAAAAGCATTTGTAAAAAATCTAACACCCTTTCATGATGAAAACGCTCAAAAAACTAAGAATAGAAAAGAACCTCCTCAATCTAACAGAGTATCTGTGAAAAGCCAGCAGCTAACACCATACTTAATGGTAAGAGACTCCATCCTTTATCCCTAAGATCAGGAATGAGACAAGGGTGGCCGCTCTTGCCATTTCTATTCAACATTATACTGGCTATTTATTATATTAAATACTCAGAATAGGCAAATCTACAGAGAAAGAAGGTAGATTAATGGTTGCCTAGGGCTAGGAAAGGGGAGAGAATGATTGCTCTTGGGAACAAGGTTTCTTTCTGTGGTAGTAAAAATATTCTACAATTAAATTATCAGGTGATGGTTGCATAACTTTACAAATATAGTAAAAACCAGTGAATTGTACACATTAAATGGATAAAATTTAGGGTATATAAATTATATATCAATAATGCTATTAGGAATCTAATGTTAGCTACCAGAAGACAAGTAAATGAACATATTCAAACAAATAGAACATATTTTTTAAAAAACAGGAGTAAAGAACACTTGATAAAGACAAAGGAAGACAAGAATTGGAGAGAGGGAAAAGCAGTTAGAAATAATGGTGAATTGAGAGCATAAAGTACGAAACAGAAACAAATCCATACTTAATAAGCACCACGGATACGAATGGGTGGAACTCATCTATAAGAGACAGACTCTTACGTTGTATTTGAAAAATCTAGCCACTTGTTTTCAAGAAACAGACAAAACAAAATTTCCCCTGAAAATAAAGCGGTGGAAAATACTCGTTTAGAAATGGTTACCAAACATAAAGCAGATATAATTGCATTCATATCACATAAAATAAAACTCAAGGTAAAAATCATTGAAAGAAACAGATGTTCACTTCATCCTGATAAATTCAGCCAAGAAAAAATAACTGTTATGCACCTAAAATGTAGCTACAAAACAGTTGAGGCCCAAATTGGAAGAATTATGAGGCAACTGAAAGATAAAAAATTGCTATTGAAAACTTGAACAAACCCCTCCAGAAACTAAATCAAGTAGACAAAAAACTACAGATATGAGGAATTTTAGTAGTAATACATCAATAGGCTTGATATAATATTTAGAAAACATTGTAACTTATAAAGAGATACTCTGCATTATTTTGAAACACACGTGCTACAGTCATAAAATTCGTCCATCAACAAAGCCATAAATGAAATTTCAATGAATTCCAAAAAGTTAACTTTATAAGAAAAATTCACTATTATGCAATAAAATTAGAAGTTAACTAAGAGGTAGATGTACAAAAACAAAAACGAAAGTGTCCAAATATAAATATACATGTGCACACTCATATTTCTATATAATTTTTGTTTAAAGAGAAACCAAAATGGAAACTTTTTAATTTAAGCAGTGTGGAAAGAACAATAAAACACATTCAAATAAACAAGTTTTCAAATATGTATAATAAATGAATTAAAAAGGATAAAAGCAGAAATTAATAAAATAGAAAACTCGTTTAATGCCACTGGTAGTTTCTCTGGCTGGTTTTCCCAAGTGGAGTCTGGGGCTCAGAGGAATCTGGGTACCTTTGTGGTTTCATGTTGGAAAAATGGCATCTTTTACATGAACACTGCCCTTGATCAGGTCAACCAGAGGCCCCAGACTTCTAAGGGGATCTCAAACAGGTCAGACTTTGGCCATAATCCCTAAAGCACAGGAAGTGTCTCTCATTTTTGGCAATTCTGTAGACTGTCTTCTGACCTTGAGATGACCTTCTCCTCACAATAGACATCAGAATCTCTCTCATTTGGAATGTACTATCTGGCTTTTCTTTCGTTTAAATTGCCTTTGTGGAATGAGCTATTTCATGACTTTCTCCACCACTAGTGATAGATGAAAATGATTTGAAAGTGTTAGAAATGGGATATGTTCAAAGAAGCGGCCCCTCCCTTTTTTAAAGCATACTGGGAATTTAAATGGGTTTTCAGAATAGAGTTATGTGCAGTGTATTAGAATGTGTAGATTGTTTAAGTACATTTTGCTCATATTAGTTATAAAAGGAGGATAAGCCAATTCTTCCTGGGAGGCCGTGTTAAAATCATTGGGAGTGCATGAAATTATATGACAAATATTGAGTACCCACTACTCGTCTGGCATTGTGCTAGGCCTGTAAGACATACGCAGCCTCTATCTTCTGGAGTTTCCAGTCCTCCTTTCTGCAGCATGCTTACCACAGAAAAGTATTGTTTCATTGTGGATTGGAGAGCTTAGAGATTCCACTAGGATTAAAGCATGGCCTATTGAAGTCTAAATGCAATGAGAGGCATAGCATGTGATGAAGCAGAAGCAATGGTCCCAAGGCAAGGCTGGCAATGAACCCCCAGAGGAGCGTCATTTTGACAAATTCATCATGGTCTAGGGTCTTGGAAGTCCAGAAAATGATCTTATCAGAACCTAGAGAGGAGAGATTTTCAGTGGCATGCTGATACTAATTTTACACAGAATTGATTTTAAAATGCCAATTTACCACTCTCCAGTGGCCAGAGTCCTGTTCTCCATCATACCACTCTCTCAATACTAAGGTACGTGGAAATTTGAATTAGTCCCCGGAAGATGGCTTGGAGGATATAGAAACTCAGTGAAGGGAGATGGCTAGTTTTGACATTTTCATCTGTGGAGAAATTGCCATGCCACAATGGATTCTCTTAGGCAGAAGAAAGTTTAGTTTGTATCTGATATGAGCTATATAATTTTTTCCGTATTATCAGTGTACAAATGTTTTATTTTCACTCCTATCTCTACATCTTCTTTTACTAGTACTACTATACTACTATAGCTAGCAGATATAGGAGTTACTACCATTCAGGTACTTTACTAATAACTGTCCATGTATGAACTCTCTTAATCCTCAAAACCTCCTTGTGAGGAGTAGACTTTGTCTCCTTTGGTTTTCAGCTGAGGAAAACAAGGCAGGAAAAGTTCACGTAAATTGCTCAAAGTCACTAAGCTGTTCAGTGACAGAACCAGAATTCAAGCCCCGGTTTCCTGACTCCAGATTTTGATGCCTCTGTCTCGGGTCATGGTTGCTCTCACAGTCATTGCTCAGAGCCAATTTAATCAATAATTATTTATATGAGCTATTAGATTTATTAGATAAGAACCAACTAGGAACAGTTGGTTGATGAAAAAAGTCCAACTTTCTTTAAGCAGTTGTTCTTTCCTCTTTAATCCCTAGAACCTCAAATGGGGGAGGGGAAAAGTAAAACAATTCTTGAACCAAAATCAAAAGTGGAACTGAAACACTTTCTGAAGGTCAGTGTCAATTATAAAAGGTGATTCATGGTAGGCACAGGTTTAGTACAAAGGGAAAGTTTAGGGCTCAGAAAAGATCTGAAGAACTTTCCAAAAGCTTGGCCACTTGTGAATCAGGGAAGTCAGGAACCTAAGCATCTACTAGTGCCAGGAGAAGACACCGCAGGTACAAAGCCCCTGAAGAACTCTCAGCAGCAGGGGTTCTACCACGGCTTGATAAATGCTTGTTGAATGAATGACACTATGTCATCAAGCCCCTTGGGTACCCTTATGTTCAGTGACCTTCTCTAGGTGATTGTTCAAAAGTTCAAAGGGCTTCTGCTTCAGACAACTGTACGTGTATTCTGTGTTTGCGGATTTAGGAAGCAAAGAAAAATGTTGAAGACATGAAGATGATAAAGTCAGTCTGTGCCAGTGGCACTCAGCATATTTCAACTCCGTAGCAAGTCAGACTGACTTATCATCATGCATTTACTTTATTCAAAATTAACTACTGAGCCTCCAATGGCTTTTGAATTCAAAGTTCTAAACTGAAATATAAAGAGAGGTGGGAGTCCTAATACCTGATTCGAGGAGCAGAGAATGAAGTGCAGAACCACCTATGAAAGGGCAAGGCCCCTGGGAGGCTAGTGTGGTTGCCTATTAATTAAGGAGCCATGGTGAAAAGATATAATAGCTCCATTCAGATGGGCAGACATTGAGTTCCTGCTATGTGGCAGGTCAGTGGTAGATGCTGAAGATGCAAATGAAACCCAGGTTTCACTCACCTCTAGTTGCCAAAGATTCTGCCATGATTCCTTCTGGACAACTCAGATAGGGTCTCACAGGGGCTCATGAATGTGTCTTATTTTGGCCCAGATCAGTGAAATGCCTTGACAAGCCCTCCTCCACCTGCTACCTTGTGAAAGAAGTATCTTTTCTTCTAGTGGCAACCACTGAGTGACCCCACAAGACTTGGACATAACCACTCCTGAATAGCACCATCTCCTTTGTGATGTGTGATGTCTCTTGAATTACATAAGGGGCCAGTGTCCTCTGCAGCCTTCAGCATGTCAAAGCCACTGCTTTCCACATAAAAGTGAGGACAAGGCCCCCACTTCACAGTCATCTTTGGCCATACCTTGTAACCTAGGACCAAAAGGAGTCCCATGAAGCTCTAACTGAAAATAGCTCCATCTCCTGCTTGTGGTGGGCTCTAGCAATCGTCCATGAGGAAGTGTTGGAGGACCAACCTCTGGGACAGAATTTATGCTCTCCTAACAGCCTTTCTCATCCACATTTATTTTTCTCTGTCCTTCCTTCAAAGTGCTTGTGCAAATTGTTACCAGCCCATTACAAATGCCTTGACCCACCCAAATTCTTCTGGTAGAGACCACTGGGGTTCCACTAGAATTCCACAATACAAAGATAAATAAGACCTGGTCCCATCTCTCAAGGCATGCATTTCTAGATGAATTTCTGTCTTGTCACAATTTGGCTAAGGGTTGGGGCTGCTGACCAAAAAGAGGCAGTTTTCAGTGCAATCACACCAGGCATCCCTTCTGCATTCCTTGGGTCTGCTCCTCACCAGCCTCATGGACTTCAGGAAGTCACTTTTCTTTTCATGCGCAAGGAAACTTACGAGAGGAAACTCACAAAACCTCTTCTCTACCTGATCAGGAGATGATGCATGTGAAAGGGTTTTGTAAACAGTGGACTCCCACCTGCTTCTCACCCAGCCAGTCAGTTCCTCCTCCTCCCCTCCCAAAGCACTTGGAGCTTCCCTCTAATATAACATTTATCACACTGCAGGGTATTTGTTCATATGACCAATTCCCACATTATACTGTCAGCCACTAGAAGGCAAGGGGCTCTTCCTATTCTTTTTTGGATTATCTGCCCCTGGCATGGTGCCAGTCATATAACAGACACTCCCAAAATACATGCGGACTGATCACATGAACGAATGAATTGAGTGCAGAAATTTAAATTATCCTCCCTCCAGTGTTCTGAATAATTTTGGAAAAGTCACACCACTTTCAGAACTCTTGTTTTCCTAATCACTAGTAGGAATAACACATTAGAGTAGTAAACATACAGTGAGGGTTAGATATATGACTTTACACATGATGTAATTTCAACCCAGAGAGTCCCTATACTGTTTGAGTCCAAATTCTTCCCCTGTACAGATGAGATTAAGTCTAAGAAAATATGTGTGACGTGCCTGAGGGGATTGTGGGTGGCCATCTGAACCAGAATCCAGATCTTTTGACCTCCAGTTCAGTGTTCTTTATGCCACATTTTCAGATCCTCAAAAGAAATTGACACAGTTAACACAGGATGATTTTATCATCTAGAGCACACTGTGGTGTTCCAGATAATAGATCTGCTCCTGGCAGAAAATAGACACTGTGGTCAATGGGGAGATAATCCTTGGTGAGAAGGAGCCATGAATCGAGAACAAAACTACACAGTATTGGTCAAGATGGAGATTAGTTACTCTGAATGCATCAAACGCAAATAACAACCAATGGATTCCCATGTGCCCCAGCCTCACACTGAAATTAAATGGCTTTGCTCAGCAAGACAAACACTTAGGGAACTTAGCAAAGCTGGGTCGCCTGTAAAGCATGGCATTGCAAAGAGAAGGGGTTGAATGAATTAAAGAAATGCCCTGATGTAGGTGTTGATTCCATGACCAGTCATCCACTCAGGCTCTTACTGTGAGCCCTGATTGGTGCTAGACTGTCCAGGGGGTAAGGTGCGGCTCCTGTACCCTGCCCTCCCCAACCCAGGATGCACCACCTGGTTAAGAAGAGGTAAGATGCTTGAACAGAAGAGCACACCGAAGGGGTTGGCTGGCCGATAGACTGTGGGCAGAAGGCTGTGAAGGATATGGAGGAAGGTGTGGCTGGTCATACCTGTGGGGTGCGTGGGGAGAGAGTAAGAAGTTGGTCAGGAAAAGAACAGACTTTTAAGAGGGGTCTGCAAACATGAAAAGCTGTTTGCCTGTCAAGCCATGAGAGTGGAGGGAGGGAACTATTCTAGCAGATGAACAACATGGAAGCCAAAGTCGGCTTGGCACATTTGGGCAACTAAAAAGAGTTTGATGTGGCAGAGGGCATGATGGGTGTTAAGAAGGATACTATGAAGAGGTAGGCAAAATCCTTATCATTTCAGATGAAGGAATTTATATTTACCTTTGTGACCAAAATGTCTTACACTAGAGTCCACGGCCGAGCTTCAAGGCATCCACAAGTCTGTTAATTACATGTAAGTTTCTGTGCGTCTATGCATATACAAATGTTACTGAGACAGGTATCTTCATATTTACATATTCTTCGGTGCACCCCTGACACCATGCCCTCCCTAAATACAGATAACATTAAACACCAGCAGTCCAGAAGATGATAAATTAGTGAAGGATTTTAAGAAGGTTGTGGTGAGATCAGAAACATGTTCAAGGCTGATCTTTCTGGTACCGGTGTGGACAGTACACACGGGGGTGAGGCTGGAGGAAGGAGATGGGGGCTGCGGAGGAGACTGCTGTAATCGTCCAGGTGAGAGAGTGAAGCCACAACTATGACAGTGCCAGTGAGCTGGAGGACAGGCCCCCAAAAGAACTGACTTTTAAAATAGTTGATTCATTATGACTTCCAGGCTTGAAGATGGTACATGAGTTTTCTATTGCGGCTGTAACACATTATCACAAACTTAGTGGTTTAAAACAATACAAATGTATTCAGAAGTCCAACATGAGTGTCAATGGGCTAATATAAAGATGTTGATGGGGCTGCATTCCTCACCAGAAGCTCTAAAAGAATTATCTACTTGTGTTTTCCAGCTTTTAGAGGCCATTCACCTTTCCTGGCCTGTGGTTCCCTTCCTCTTTCAAAGCCAGCAATACCACATCTCTTTGACCGTTCTTCCATAGTCACAGATCCCTCTGACCACAGCCAGGAAAGGTTCTCTGGTTTTTTGCTTGCTTATTTTTGTTTTGTTTTTTAAAATTGAAGTATAGTTGATTTACAATATTGTGTTAGTTTCAGGTGTACAACACAGTGATTCAGTTACATATATATTTTTTCAGATTATTTTCCATTATTGGTTAATAAAAGATATTGGGTATAGTTCCCTGTGCTATACAGTAAATCCTTGTTGCTTATCTATTTTATGTATGGTAGTTTGTATCTGGTAATCCCATGCTCCTAATTTATCCCTTCCCCACTTTCCCCTTTGGTAACTATAAGTTTGTTTTCTATGTCTGTGAGGCTATTTCTGTTTTGTGTATAGATTCATTTGTGTCATTTTTTAGGTTCCACATGTAAGTGATATCATATGATATTTGTCTTTCTCTGACTTACTTCACTTAGTATGATATTCTCTAGGTTCATCCATGTTGCTGCAAATGGCATTATTTCATTCATTTTTATGGCTGAGTAATATTCCATCATATATATACCACATCTTCTTAAGCCAATTATCTGTTAATGGGCACTTGGGTTGTTTCCATGTCTTGGCTATTGTAAATAGTGCTGCTATGAACATTGGGGTGCATATATCTTTTTGACTTAGAGTTTTCATCTTTTCAGGATATATGCCCAGGAGTGGGATTGCAGGATAATACGGTACCTCTATTTTTAGTTTAAGGAACCTCCATACTGCTTTTCATAGTGGCTGCACCAATTGACATTCCCAGCAATAGTGTATGTGGGTTTCCTTTCCTCCACACTCTCTCCAGAATTTATTATTTGTAGACATTTTGATGATGGTCATTCTGAAGGTTTTCCGTTTTCAAGGGTCAATATGCTTATATCAGGTCCAGCTGTATATCTCCAATCACTTAATCACATCTGCAAAATTCCTTTTGTTGGATCAGGTAACTATTCACAGATTCTGGTGAGTAGGATGTGGACACCTTGCGGAGGGGGCGGGGGGGAGCGGGCAGTGGGCATTATTCTGCCTACGTTAGATGGAGACTCTGAGAACCCGAAAAGAGAAGTGTATTGCCTGAGGCCTCAAAGCATGTAAGTAGCAGAGTTGACATGAGGACTCAGGACTCTTGAGCCTCAGTCCTGGGCAGATTCCAACTCCTGGTGCAACAGGACCATGCATAGATGTTATCATCACACGCTGTCAAGCATGTGACCGAATGGATGGAACTTGCCTATGTCCTCTCCACTGTATGGTGCCTAAGGGATGTGTTGATCCCCATTCGTTGGCCAGGGTGGCTGTGATATGGCTCATACACGTGAAGTAGGCACCAGTTCTGTGCTGGCTGGTCTTAGCTAGCACTGACCAGATCTGCCAACCTCCTTCTTGGGGCGTCTTAGCTTTGCCATATATGTTTCACATTTCGGGGATAAGAACTCATCAGGGTGAGGGTGTTAGGGACATGTCATGGTGCAATGGAAGAGTTCCAGAGGTGGAGTTTGGAGCCCAGGGTGCTGTCCCCCTTCCATTTTCATATCAGGTGACCTGAAGTATGTCATTTCCCCTCGTTTGAGACTCATTATCCTGCTTGTGAAAAGAGATGGTTGGGTTAGATATAGAGGGTCCTGTAACGTCTCATAAGTGTAGAATACGGAGATGATTTCTGCACTGATTGGCAAGTCAAGTGGCACGGATGTGTGGCAATCCTGGTAGAAAACCCTTCCTTCTTTGATTCTCAGTCCTTGATGCAGCCTTGGAGTTTGGTATTCAACAGTCCAACTGCACTGCACTGAAGCAGCCAGAAATACCAGATTTCTGTAGAGAAGAAGGTCTGTGCAAGCTCTTTAGAAGCACAGCAACCACAGGATGTGACGGATTCTACACGTCATGCATGTCACCTCGCCAAAGACTTTCTGGATAAGCTAAGAGTTTTCTAGAGCCTCTACACTACTAGCACAGATCCACTCAGGTCTCTGTGTCTATATATGGGTGGTAACCATAAACACAATTTCAAAAATCTAAAAATAGCGGTTGTAGCTTCTCAAACAGTAGCTCATCAATCTCAAGAACTAACCAAAAGGGAAGTGGAAGGAACAGGAAGGGACTAGAATAAACTCTTCGGGCTTACTTTGGCCTTGAACTAGCAGACGGGACAATCAAGAAGCTGGAAAAGTAGAGAGTAGCAGAAGGGAGAAAAGGATTAAAGAGAGAGAGCTTTAAATGTCTGTCAAAAACCTATAGTTGCAAGACGAGTGAGCCCCAAACAAGATAAAACCAAAGAAATGCATCCCAACATTCATCACCATCATCAAATTTCTGAAAACTAAAGTCAAAGAAAAAAATCTTTCAAGCAACAAGAGAAAAATAGTGCCTTAACTTTAAGTAAAAAAAAAAAAAATTGCATAAGGGCAGATTTATGATCAGAAATCATGGTGGCCAGAGGAAATGGTACGTGGACTGAGAGATAGGGACTTTCAATCCAGGATCCTATACCTAAAGAAAGTATCTTCCAGGAATGAAGAGAAATCAACACATTCTCAGATAAAGGAAAACTAAGGGAATTTGAACATTATTCTCTTAATAAGAAGAAACTAAAGTTCAAAGAGTTATTTTTTATGAAGGAAACACAGCTAGAAAGCAGTGAAGTTTGAACCCAAACTTCTTTGATATCAGAATTCACATTCTTTTTAATACACTGTTTTTCATAAAGTCCATATGTGAAAATAGTCTTTGTTAAATTTGAAGGTTAGCCTCTCATTTTAACACTGATCATATGAGTTTATTTTTATTATTTGTTTCATGACAAAGTGTAGAAGATTCATTCATTCATTCTTAGGGACTGTCTCTGTGCTTTTCATTTGCTAGAGGTGAATCAGACAAAGCATAGAGCCATGATGTATACGGTACATGTCCTATCACCTTCCCAATACACACTAGTGGCAGACAACACTGATCAGTCCTCATCCTTCTCAACCTTGATCCCTAAGCAGAAAATTAAAATTGGTCAGCGTTGTTGTGTCAGGTGATATTATTTGCCATTCCTGACATAATCCCACCTTCTAGGAGCCTATGGTCCAGGAAAAGGGACAAATACACAATGTTCCTACCTTTCAATTCCAGAATTCTTTATAATAGAGCGCAAGCAAAAGGTATGAAGGTAAACGTTGAATAATAGAGAAATAATAAAAGTTTACTGCATATTCACTCTTTATCAATACTATGTTAGGTACTTTACATTCATTACCTTATTTAATTGTCACAACTACTACCCTATGATGTAAACTATTTTTAACAGCTAAGGACACTGAGAAGTTCAGAGAAGTGCCATAAAGACAGTCCACGGCAGAAAAGCAATTCAAATCAAGATCTGCATGAATTGAAAAATGTAGCCACTCGCAGCACGCCGTGCCCCACAACCTGCAGGTGGCCGGCGGTCATCCCCTCGGCGGGCACTCCTCCTTCCCGCCACCCCTCCCCCGCCCCGGGTAGGCACCACCCCCTCCCTCGCCCTGGGGGCACACCCCACGTCGAGCAGGCAAGCTCTTTTCTCTTCCCGCCGCACCCTCAGTGCTCCCGTCTCTCATTTCTCCTCCCTGCTCCGAGCGCCTTCCACTCCTCCTCCCCCACCTGACGGACCGCGTGTCCTCCTCTACCCCCGAACTAAACGCGTCCTCCCTTCCCCTCCAACCCTTCGTATACAGCCGATTTCCTCCTACCCTGTTTACAAGCTACACCCCCAAGGCTCCCTGCGCTCTTTCAAGCCAAATATGCAACCCCGCCTCCTCCAAGCCCAGGCGCTGGCCGAGCACCCCAGCCCCCCACCCCCCCAGGCGAGCCTCCCTTCCCTGGGCTCCCTGAGCAGAAAAAAAGAAAGAAAAAAAAATGTATGTTTTTTCGTTTATATGCTGCTTCTCTTTGAAAGCATCGAATTCATAAACTAGTTATATTTAAACTATTTCCATACTATTAAGAATGTATCAAATTATAAATCTAGAAACCTCAAGAATATATCCTGAAACACTAAGTGAAAAAGAGAGTTTAGAATCAAGATAATTATTCAAAATCAACAGCTTTTTTTCCTGACAGCCAGTGAAAAGTTATAAGAGATAAAAAGATGATATGCATAAGAACATCATAAAATATAAAATGCTTAGAAGTTATCTTAAGGAGGAATTTGTAGGGTCTCCATAATGAAAAATGACAAAATATTACCAAGAGATAGTATCTATATCAATATCATCTACCTAACTATCTATCTATCCAGGGAAGAGGGTACGTGTTTCCCAATACTGTTAAGATTTTAATTCTTGCACATTAAGTTATAAGGTTAATACCATCCTTCTCAAAATCCCAAAGATGATGAGTGTATATGTATATGTATATGTGTGTGTGTGTGTGTGTGTGTGTGTTATATCAAGATTGACAAGAAAATTCTAAACTTAGGGAAGTATTTAACAGAGAGAAAGTTATAAGGGGACATTTTGATCATTAAACAACCAGAAAAACTATAAAGGAAGAGAAGTGATACCAAAGAACTTAAATTTTTTTTCTGTATATAACACCTAAAGTTCAAACTCACAAATAAGAAAAATAAATCCCATCTATTTAGCAACTAATATCCTTAATGTATAAAGAGTATTACAAATGGAAATAAGTTTTCTACACTTCAAAGTGATAAAATGATACCAGCAGTTTTTGATAACTTATGCAAATTCTAATTCCAATACCTACATGAGAAAATGTTACAAAATGATATATTCAAATTATACGAATAAATCAAGATAGAATCATAAAAAAATGTTTAAGTAACCCACAGAAACAAGGGAACCAGAAAGAAGAAACAAACAGAAAATACACAATAAAATGGCATACTTAAGCCCTAATATACCAATAATTACCTTAAATATAAATGGTCTAAATACACAAATTAAAATACCAAGATTGGTGCAGTAAATTAAAACAAAAAAACAAACCAAAAAAAAAAGAAAAAGAACCATGATCCAACCATGTGGTTTCTAAAAGAAACTCACTTCAAATACAATGACATAAGTTGAATGAAAATAGAAGGGTAGAAAACATTATATCATGCAAACATTAATTTTAAAAAACACATGAAGTGCCATATTAACATCAGGTAGAGTACACTTCAGAACAATAACATTGCTAGAGACAAATAGGGACATTACATTGTGATAAAAGAGTCAGTTCACTAGGAAGAAAACAATCCTAAACCTGTGCACATCAAGCAACTGAGCCTCAAATACGTGAAGCAAAAACTGATGGAGCCAAAGAACAAATCCTCAGTTAAAGTTGGGGACTTCAACCCCACTCTCAGAAGTTGACAGAACAGTAAATCAGCAAGGATATAGAACTGAACAACACAATCAACAACAGGGTCTAACTGACATACATAAAACATTCAACTGACAACAGTACAGACCATATTTTCTTCAAGCACACATGGACCATTCACCAAGATATCCCATGTCCTGGGGCATAAAACAAACCCCAACAAATTTTAAAGAATTGAAATTATACAGAGTGTGTTCCCTGAATACATTGGACTCAAATAAGAAATCAATAGAAACTTAAGAGAAAATATCCAAGCACTTGAAAACTAAACAACACACTTCTAAATAACCCATGGGTCAAAGAGGAAGTCTCAAGGAAAATAAAATACATTGAACTGCATGAAAATGAAACTATGACATATTAAAATTTATGTAACACAGATAAAGCAGTGCTGAGAGGAAAATTTATAGCACTAAACACTTACATTAGGAAAGAAAAAAATGTCTTAAACCAATTAGTTAAGCTCCTACTTCAATAACCAAGGAAAAGAAGAACAAAATAAACACAGAGCAAGCAGAAGGAAGGGAATAATAAAGGTAAGAGCAGATATGAATGAAAACAAAAACAGAAAAATAGAAAAAACAGTGAAACAAATAGCTGATTTTTTAAAAAAAGATCAATAAAATCGACAAACCTCTAGCAAGATTAAACAAAGGAAAAAAGAAGACACAAATTACCAATATAGGAAATGAAACAGTGTACATCACTATAGGCCCTGCATCCAAGAATAAGGGACTACCAGGAAAAAGCTACATTTATACATTTGACATCTGAGATGAAATGGACCAATTCCTCAAAATACATAAACTACCACAACTCACTCAATACGAAATAAATAATTTGAATAGCTCAGTAGCTATCAAAAAATTTGATAGTTGGTTTCACTGGGGAATTCTACCAAAGTTTTAGAGAAGAATTACTATGAGTTCTACACAATCTCTTCCAGAAAGTAGAAGGAATACTTCCCAATGCATTTTATGAAGCTAGTATTACCCTGAGACAAAAATCAGACAGCAATCATACCAAAAAAGAAAACTACAGACCAATATCCCTCCTGAATGTAGATGTAAAAATCTTTAGAAAGTATTAGTAATTAGAATTCAGCAATATAAATGTTTCCTTGATACCTAATTGCTATTTTATATTATTTTTTATATTTGATTATTTCTGGTGGATCAGAATGAGATTTTTTTATCCAGATACATTTGCTAAATCTTTTATTAGTTCTAAAAATTTATATGTAGATTCCTTGTATTTTCTAAAGATGAGAATATCATTTTCAAGTAATGAACATTTTGTGTTCTTCTCCCTCTCCTTGTTTTATGTTACTCATAGTTCAGTCAAATCCTGACATAGCAGTCTTCAATCCATAAATCTAAAAGGAAAGGCAGATTTGTGTTTTATATTCTGTCATGAACAGTGCGAGGGATCATTACAGACAGAATAGACAGGGAAAAGACCTAGAATTTGATTCAGGGACCTGGGTTTGAATCCCGTTCCTGCCACTTACTATATGGGTGTATTCATTTGCTAGGGCTGCCATAACAAAATACCACAGACTAGGTGACACACAACAGAAATTTATTTTCCCACAGTTCTGGAGGCTAGAGAGTCCAAAGTCAAGATGTCAACAGGTTTGGTTTCTCCTGAAGCCTCTCTTCTTGCAGTGTCCTCACATGGTCTTTCCTTCGAAAGGACCACCAGTCAGATTGGATTAGGGCCCATCCTCAAGACTGCATTTTAACTTAATTACCTCTTGAAAGACCTTATCTCCAAATATAACCATATTCTGGCTGTATCTGGAGGTAAGGTCTTGCTGTTAGTTCGTGAACACATGAATTGTGGGAGGACACTATTCAGCCCATAACACTGGGGGATCAAACATTCTGCCCAGCTCTCTGGGTCCCTCTGTGCTCTCATTTAAAGTGAGTGGGTAGCCCGCCTTGGGGTCTCTTCCCTCTGCCGTCACGGAACTGCCCCAGAGCCTGAGGGGAGGGCGGCCTCACTGAGGCTGCCGGCTCTGGAGGGGCGCCGGCAGCCCAAGCCACGACAGTCGTGCGGATGGCGGGCCAGTTGTTTCAACAAGGAAAAACAAGGAGGTTTGTGCCTGAGATCATGTTGATGTGAAACCAGGGATGGCCACCTTGTGCCAGATACACCAGAAATACATCTACACGTGGAACAACTCCTACAGAACACCTACTGAATGCTGGCAGAAGACCTCAGACCTCCCAAAAGGCAAGAAACTCCCCACGAACCTGGGTAGGGCAAAAGAAAAAAGAATAAACAGAGACAAAAGGATAGGGACGGGACCTGCACCAGTGGGAGGGAGCTCTGAGGGAGGAAAGGTTTCCACACACTAGAAAGCCCCTTCGCGGGTGGCGGAGGGGGGAAGCTTCGGAGCCGCGGAAGAGAGCACAGCAACAGGGGTGCGGAGGGCAAAGCGGAGAGATTCCCGCACGGATGATCAGTGCCGACCGGCACTCACCAGCCCGAGAGGCTTGTCTGCTCACCCGCCGGGATGGGCGGGGCTGGGAGCTGAGGCTCAGGCTTCGGTCGGAGCGCAGGGAGAGGACTGGGGTTGGTGGCGTGAACGCAGCCTGAAGGGGGCTAGTGCACCACAGCTAGCCGGGAGGGAGTCCGGGGAAAAGTCTGGACCTGCCGAAGAGTCAAGAGACTTTTTCTTCCCTCTTTGTTTCCTGGTGCATGAGGAGAGGGGATTAAGAGCGCTGCTTAAAGGAGCTCCAGAGACGGGCGTGAGCCGCGGATAAAAACACGGACCCCAGAGACGGGCAGGAGATGCTGAGCCTGCTGCTGCCGCCGCCAAGAAGCCTGTGTGCGAGCACAGGTCACTAACCCCACCTCCCCTCCCGGGAGCCTGTGCAGCCCGCCACTGCCAGGGTCCCGGGATCCAGGGACAACTCCCCTGGGAGAACACATGGCGCGCCTCAGCCTGGTACAACGTCACGCTGGCCTCTGCTGCCACAGGCTTGCCCGGCACTCCGTGTCCCTCCCTCCCCCTGGCCTGAGTGAGCCAGAGTCCCCGAATCAGCTGCTCCTTTAACCCCGTCCTGTCTGAGCGAAGAACTGATGCCCTCTGGCGACCTACACGCTGAGGTGGGGCCAAATCCAAGGCTGAGACCCGGGAGCTGTGCGAACAAAGAAGAGAAAGGGAAATCCCTCCCAGCAGCATCAGAAGCAGTGGATTGAAGCTCCACAATCAACTTGATGTACCCTGCATCTGTGGAAAACCTGAATAGACAACGAATCATCCCAAATTGAGAAGGTGGACTTTGAGAGCAAGATTTATCATTTTTTCTCCTTTTCCTCTTTTTGTGAGTGTGTATGTGTATGCTTCTGTATGAGATTTTGTCTGTATAGCTTTGCTTTCACCATTTGTCCTAGGGTTCCATCCGTCTGTATTTTTTTTCTTTTAAAAAAAATTTTTTTCTTAATAATTATTTTTTATTTTAATAACTTTATTTTATCTTATTTTATCTACTTTCCTTCCTCCCTCCCTCCCTCCCCGCTCCCTCCTTTCTTTCATTCATTCTTTCTTTCTTTCCTTCCTTCTATCCTTCTTTCTATTTTTTCTCCCTTTTATTCTGTGCCATGTGGATGAAAGGCTCTTTATGCTGCAGCCAGGAGTCAGTGCTGTGCCTCTGAGGTGGGAGAGCCAACTTCAGGACACTGGTCCACAAGAGACCTCCCAGCTCCACATAATATCAAATGGCGAAAATCTCCCACAGATCTCCATCTCAACACCAGCACCCAGCTTCACTCAATGACCAGCAAGCTACAGTGCGGGACACCCTATGCCAAACACCTAGCAAGACAGGAACACAACCCCACCCAGTAGCAGAGAGGCTGCCTAAAATCATAGTAAGTCCACAGACGCCCCAGAACACACCACCAGACGTGGACCTGCCCACAAGAAAAACAAGATCCAGTCTCATCCACCAGAACACAGGCACTAGTCCCCTCCACCAGGAAGCCAACACAAGCCACTGAACCAACATTAGTCACTGGGGACAGACACCAAAAACAACGGGAACTACGAACATGCAGCCTGCAAAAAGGTGACCCCAAACACAGTAAGATAAGCAAAATGAGAAGACAGAAAAACACACAGCAGATGAAGGAGCAAGATAAAAACCCACCAGACGTAACAAATGAAGATGAAATAGGCAGTCTACCTGAAAAAGAATTCAGAATAATGATAGTAAAGATGATCCAAAATCTTGGAAATAGAATAGAGAAAATGCAAGAAACATTTAACAAGGACCTAGAAGAACTAAAGAGCAAACAAGCAACGATGAACAACACAATAAATGAAATTAAAATACTCTAGATGGGATTAATAGGATAACTGAGGCAGAAGAACGGATAAGTGACCTGGAAGGTAAAATAGTGGAAATAACTACTGCAGAGCAGAATAAAGAAAAAAGAATGAAAAGAATTGAGGACAGTCTCAGAGACCTCTGGGAAAACATTAAACACACCAACATTCGAATTATAGGGGTTCCAGAAGAAGAAGAGAAAAAGAAAGGGACTGAGAAAATATTTGAAGAGATTATAGGTGAAAACTTCCCTAATAGGGAAAGGAAATAGTTAATCAAGTCCAGGAAGCACAGAGAGTCCCATACAGTATAAATCCAAGGAGAAACATGCCAAGACACATATTAATCAAACTGGCAAAAATTAAATACAAAGAAAACATATTAAAAGCAGCAAGGGAAAAACAACAAATAACACACAAGGGAATCCCCATAAGGGTAACAGCTGGTCTTTCAGCAGAATCTGCAAGCCAGAAGGGACTGGCAGGACATATTAAAAGTGATGAAGGAGAAAAACCTGCAACCAAGATTACTCTGCCCAGCAAGGATCTCATTCAGATTTGATGGAGAAATTAAAATCTTTACAGACAAGCAAAAGCTGAGGGAGTTCAGCACCACAAAACCAGCTTTACAACAAATGCTAAAGGAAATTCTCTAGGCAAGAAACACAAGAGAAGGAGAAGACATACAATAACGAACCCAAAACAATTAAGAAAATGGGAATAGGAACATACATATCGATAATTACCTTAAATGTAAATGGACTAAATGCTCCCCCCAAAAGGCACAGATTGGCTAAATGGATGCAAAAACAAGACCCATATATATGCTGTCTACAAGAGACCCACTTCAGACCTAGAGACACATACAGACTGAAAGTAAGGGGATGGAAAAAGATATTCCATGCAAATGGAAACCAAAAGAAAGCTGGAGTAGCAATTCTCATATCAGACAAAATAGACTTTAAAATAAGGACTATTAGAAGAGACAAAGAAGGACACTACATAATGATCAAAGGATCGATTCAAGAAGAGGATATAACAATTGTAAATATTTATGCACCCAACATAGGAGCACCTCAATACATAAGGCAAATACTAACAGCCATAAAAGGGGAAATCAACAGTCACACATTCATAGTAGGGGACTTTAACACCCCACTTTCACCAATGGACAGATCATCCAAAATGAAAATAAAAAAGGAAACACAAGCTTTAAATGATACATTAAACAAGAGGGACTTAATTGATATTTATAGGACATTCCATCTAAAAACAACAGAATACACATTTTTCTCACGTGCTCATGGAACATTCTCCAGGATAGATCATATCTTGGGTCACAAATCAAGCCTTGGTAAATTTCAGAAAATTGAAATTGTATCAAGTATCTTTTCCAACCACAACGTTATGAGACTCGATATCAATTACAGGAAAAGATCTGTAAAAAATACAAACACATGGAGGCTAAACAATACACTACTTAATAACGAAGTGATCACTGAAGAAATCAAAGAGGAAATCAAAAAATACCTAGAAACAAATGACAATGGAGACACGATGACTCAAGACCTATGGGATGCAGCAAAAGCAGTTCTAAGAGGGAAGTTTATAGCAATAAAATCCTACCTTAAGAAACAGGAAATATCTCGAATAAACAACCTAACCTTGTACCTAAAGAAATTAGAGAAAGAAGAACAAAAAACCCCCAAAGTTAGCAGAAGGAAAGAAATCATAAAAATCAGATCAGAAATAAATGAAAAAGAAATGAAGGAAACAATAGCAAAGGTCAATAAAACTAAAAGCTGGTTCTTTGAGAAAATAAACAAAATTGATAAACCATTAGCCCGACTCATCAAGAAAATAAGGGAGAAGACTCAAATCAACAGAATTAGAAAAGAAAAAGGAGAAGTAACAACTGACACTGCAGAAATACAAAAGATCATGAGAGATTACTACAAGCAACTCTATGCCAATAAAATGGACAACCTGGAAGAAATGAACAAATTCATAGAAACGCACAACCTGCAATGACTGAATCGGGAAGAAATAGAAAATATGAACAGACCAATCACAAGCACTGAAATTGAAACTGTGATTAAAAATCTTCCAACAAACAAAAGCCCAGAACCAGATGGCTGCACAGGCGAATTCTATCAAACATTTAGAGAAGAGCTAACACGTATCCTTCTCAAACTCTTCCAAAATATAGCAGAGGGAGGAACATTCCCAAACTCATTCTACGAGGCCACCATCACCCTGATACCAAAACCAGACAAGGATGTCACAAAGAAAGAAAACTACAGGCCAATATCACTGATGAACATAGATGCAAAGATCCTCAACAAAATACTAGCACACAGAATCCAACAGCACATTAAAAGGATCATACACTGTGATCAAGTGGGGTTTATTCTAGGAATGCAATGATTCTTCAATATACGCAAATCAATCAGTATGACACACCATATTAACAAATTGAAGGAGAAAAACCATATGATCATCTCAATAGATGCAGAGAAAGCTTTCGACAAAATTCAACACCCATTTATGATAAAAGCCCTGCAGAAAGGAGGCATAGAGGTAACTTTCCTCAACATAATAAAGGCCATATATGACAAACCCACAGCCAACATCGTCCTCAATGGTGAAACTGAAACCATTTCCACTAAGATCAGGAACAAGACAAGGTTGCCCACTCTCACCACTCTTATTCAACACAGTTTTGGATGTTTTAGCCACAACAATCAGAGAAGAAAAGGAAATAAAGGAATCCAAATCGGAGAAGAAGAAGTCAAGCAGTCACTGTTTCCAGATGACATGATACTATACATAGAGAATCCTAAAGATGCTACCAGAAAACTACTAGAGTTAATCAATGAATTTGGTTAAGTAGCAGGATACAAAATTAATGCACAGAAATCTCCTGCATTCCTACACACTAATGATGAAAAATCTGAAAGTGAAATCAAGAAAACACTCCCATTTACCACTGCAACAAAAAGAATAAAATATCTAGGAATAAACCTACCTAAGGAGACAAAAGACCTGTATGCAGAAAATTATAAGACACTGATGAATGAAATTAAAGATGATACAAATAGATGGAGAGATATACCATGTTCTTGGATTGGAAGAATCAACATGGTGAAAATGACTCTACTACCCAAAGCAATCTGCAGATTCAATGAAATCCCTATCAAACTACCACTGGCATTTTTCACTGAACTAGAACAAAAAATTTCACAATTTGTATGGAAACACAAAAGACCCCGAATAGCCAAAGCAATCTTCAGAACGAAAAATGGAGCTGGAGGAATCAGGCTCCCTGACTTCAGACTATACTACAAAGCTACAATAATCAAGACAGTATCGTACTGGCACAAAAACAGAAATATAGATCAATGGAACAGGATAGAAAGCCCAGAGATAAACCCACACACATATGGTCACCTTATCTTTGATAAAGGAGTCAGGAATGTACAGTGGAGAAAGGACAGCCTCTTCAATAAGTGGTGCTGGGAAAACTGGACAGCTACATGTAAAAGTATAAGATTAGAACACTCCCTAATACCATACACAAAAATAAGCTCAAAATGGATTAAAGACCTAAATGTAAGGTCAGAAACTATCAGACTCTTAGAGGATAACATACACAGAACACTCTATGACATAAATCACAGCAAGATCATTTTTGACCCACCTCCTAGAGAAATGGAAATAAAAACAAAAATAAACAAATGGGACCTAGTGAAACTTCAAAGCTTTTGCACAGCAAAGGAAACCATAAACAAGACTAAAAGACAACCCTCAGAATGGGAGAAAATATTTGCAAATGAAGAAACTGACAAAGGATTAATCTCCAAAATTTACAAGCAGATCATGCAGCTCAATATCAAAAAAACAAACAACCCAATCCGAAAATGGGCAGAAGACATAAACAAACATTTCTCCAAAGAAGATACACAGACTGCCAACAAACACATGAAAGAGTGTTCAACATCATTAATCATTAAAGAAATGCAAATCAAAACTACAATGAGACATCATCTCACACCAGTCAGAATGGCCATCATCAAAAAATCTAGAAACAATAAATGCTGGAGAGGGTGTGGAGAAAAGGGAACACTCTTGCACTGTTGGTGGGAATGTGAATTGGAACAGCCACTATGGAGAACAATATGGAGGTTCCTTAAAAACCTACAAATAGAACTACCATATAACCCAGCAATCCCACTACTGGGCATATACCCTGAGAAAACCATAATTCAAAAAGAGTCATGTACCAAAATATTCATTGGAGCTCTATTTACAATAGCCAGGACATGGAAACAATCTAAGTGTCCATCATCGGATGAATGGATAAAGAAGATGTGGCACATATATACAATGGAGTATTACTCAGCCATAAAAAGAAACGAAATTGAGCTATTTGTAATGAGGTGGATGGACCTAGAGTCTGTCATACAGAGTGAAGTATGTCAGAAAGAGAAAGACAAATTCCGTACGCTAACACATATATATGGAATTTAAGAAAAAAAATGTCATGAGTAACCTAGGGGTAAGACAAGAATAAAGACATAGACCTAGTAGAGAATGGACTTGAGGAAATGGGGAGGGGGAAGGGTAATCTGTGACAAAGCGAGAGAGAGGCATGGACATATATACACTACCAAACGTAAAATAGATAGCTAGTGGAAAGCAGCCGCATAGCACAGGGAGATCAGCTCGTTCCTTTGTGACCACCTAGAGGAGTGGGATAGGGAGGGTGGGAGGGAGGGAGATGCAAGAGAGAAGAGATATGGGAACATATGTATAACTGATTCACTTTGTTATAAAGCAGAAACTAACACAGCATTGTAAAGCAATTATACTCCAATAAAGATGTAAAAAAATAAATAAATAAAAAATAAAGTGAGTGGGTAGGTTACATGACCTCTCTGCTTCCTTTCAAGTTCCATCTTTCCAAGGTTTCAGCATTTTCAGCTGGCTTATAATACCCTCTGTGCACAAGCCTCTTCATTCTCCCATGGATTAACATATATAAAACCACGTGGTATATAGGTAAGTGAACAGCTACATTTTCCTGGCTCAAAGGTAGAAATCAGTTTATAGACACGAAGCTACTCTTCTGGAAATTCTGGGACTAGAACTGGTTAATTTGACTGAAACTGTTCACTGAGAGACAACAAATAATAGATGTTGCAGAGAAAGTAAAACCAAAGGGATGGGGGAATTTGTTAGAGAGGGACTTAAAGGCAAAAAGGGAGACAGGTATAGAAGCACCTCGAAGGTAAAAAAGAAGAAAAACCTGCTCCAAGGTGCCCACAACCACTGCCCAGTGAGTGACGTAAGTCAGTTCTCCTCTTTCACACATTTCTTTTTTATGCAAAAGATATGGTCTTGGTGTTCAGGGACCATCCTGATTCCATGTAACCTGATTCTTTTCAATAAAGAAGGTGATTCATTAAATGTGTAACTAAATGTGATTTCTTTTTTATAACCTTGCTAGGCTTCTCATGTAAAAATAGTCACAGCTCAGAAAAAAAAATCTTATCAGCTCGAGTGTATAAATTCTTGGTTCATAAACCATAATCAGCTGTAGAAAGGCCTATGGACAGACATCTGAGGACAGCAGAAAGATTGGAGAATTTGCTCCTAGGAGCCTAGGTTTATGTCTCTGCTCTGATATTTCCTAGCAAGCAGCTGAACCTTTATACACATCACCTGAAATGAGTTTAAAAGGAACTCAACGTGACCAGCGGGGCATCCTTCCTTATGGAACTGCACTAGAAGGGAATTTCAAAATAAAAACTCAGCTCATTCTTCTGGAAATAAAATCGGGGTCATTGGGAAGGTGAACAGTGGCCAGAGCATACAGTAATAGAGACCAACACGTGGTGTAAAGCTAACACTCTCCCTCCCTCACAACCAGTGCTCACAGCAGACATCATTCATCAAGCCAGGCACGCTCTACCTCTCCATGTGAGTGTGCCCCACAGTCCTGCTGCCATCGTGCTCCAGGCAGCCGCTATCAACTGACTGGAGAGAACATCAGAAGTAAAAGCAGTTTGCTATCATTGGCCTAGAGCTTAGTCTGAATAATGGAATCAGATGAACTACATTTTATTGAAATAAATGTCATAAAAATTAACAGGACGGACTCAGGAAAGATAGCAGTCTATTGCAAAGCAGGGAAAGGTCAGGTTGTATGTAAAGATTGCTGGCAACACAGCCTCATAGGAGGAGGAAACAACTGTTGGAAGTGGGATGAGGTAAAGCTCCAGGTACCAAGAAACCTCATAAAGAACCTGGACCAAGAGTCGGAGGGTGGGGGAGCTTGGAATTATGACCCAGTCCCAGGAACTTACGTTTGACTTTTGTTGCCTAAAAGAGGAACCTCTTGGACCTGCCAGCTGGGCACATGCAATGTCCATGAGACCCAGGTACCACTGCACTGTCCCTAAGGCAGCACTGCCCGTGGTATACATAAGGCCAGCTAGAAACTAACAAAAGATTGCGGGCACAATGAACGCACACAGGCTCTACAGACACAAACGAGTCACATCTGATTTCTATCATTTACTAGTTCTGTGACCTTGGGCAAGTTACTTAACTCTGAGACTCAGTTTTCTTAATAGATAATTGGCATTATAATGTTCCCTCTTTCACAGTGTAGGAGTAAGAATGACACATAGCAAATGCTTAATAAACGGTAGGTATCACTGTGGTTATTTTTCTCACCACACTTCTGCCTCTGGAGAAAGCAGAGCTGCAGGGATCCAGGAAAAGGAATAATAAGTGTCTAAACTAATATTAGGTAGGCTACTGGGAATGCACTTTACTGCAATCAGACATTAAGCTGATTCGATGGTTTCAGTCACTGAGAGGGTGGATTTATTTCTGGTTTACTCTTACGCCTCTAGCCCTTCAGCAGTCCCAGCTGAAAATCCACATTGTTTGCGAGGCCCCAAACTTACACTGTCTGTCTCCTCAGCCTGAGAGACTGTGGAAAGTTCTGATCGGCTTCTCACTCTCACACCTGCCACCTGTGAATTGGTATGTTCCTCAAGGGGAAAATCATCACAGAATGTCTCCATGTTCCTCTTTTCTTTAGGATCCTGGACCTTCAAGGGCTGATTTGAAATATTTTTATCCAGGTTACTAGTTATTTTCAACAGGAGAATCAGTCCATAAAAGCTAGTTTGTCATAATCTAAAATGGAGACAATCTCTTACTTATTTAATGTGTATTTGAAAAAATAACTAGCACCTAAAAATTTTGATGGACAATCCCCTTTATTTGAAAAGGAAGCTATTTAAAGAAAATAGTATTGAGTAAAAATGTTACAGATGATATGAGAATAACTGATGCTTTCAGATCACTGGTTTAGTAGGTTTTCAGTGTGTGGGTTCAGCTCTCTGTTACTTTCACTCTGATTCTTACAAGCTTCCTTACTGGTCTCCCTGTCCCCTGCCTCTCACTCTCACATTCAAAACACACTTTATACCTTAGCCTGGTCATATTCACCTTTTGATTGAAACCCTTCAATAGATCTTATATCAGTAAAGCTTCTTTCAGAATAGAAGTGGCTTAAAGAATATATATATTTTCACACAAACAATAGATCCAGAGAGTGGAGCTCAGTGATTTTCATAAAGTGAACAGCAGTAAAAAGATCAGGAAGCAGAACAGCAGAAGTACCCCCAGAAACCCCTCTCAAACTCCTTTCCAGGGCTTCCCTGGAGGCGCAGTGGTTGAGAGTCCGCCTGCCGATGCAGGGGACACGGGTTCGTGCCCCGGTCCGGGAAGATCCCACATGCCGCGGAGCGGCTGGGCCCGTGAGCCATGGCCGCTGAGCCTGCGCATCCAGAACCTGTTGCTCCTCAACGGGAGAGGCCACAACAGTGAGAGGCCCGCGTACTGCAAAACAAACAAACAAACAAAAAACTCCTTTCCAGTCACTAAATACTATCCTGGTTCCTACAGCATGGATTCATTTTTCCTACTTTTCAAGCTTTGAAATCATACAATATGTATTCTTCCTTATGTAGCTTCTGTTGCTTAACCTTATCATCATAAGATGTGTCCGTACTGTCGCCTATAGTTGTAGTTTCTTCATTCTCATTGCTCTGTATTATTCCATTGTGCTAACATTCCAGAATGTATTGATCCACTGTCATAGTGACAGTAGTTTCCACTTTGGGGCTATTATTAATAGAGCTATTTTGCACATTCTGGAACATAGAGAATTTTGGTGGGCATCTGTACTCATTTGGTTTGTGTGTGCACTCAACGAGTTGAAATGCTGGGTCAAAGAATGCGTGTGTTTTCCAAAGTGGTTTTCCAAAGAGTTTATACAATTTACATTCCCACCAGCCATCTATGAGAATTTCAATTTCCCCCCATCTTTGACATTTTTCTCTTTTTCATTTTAACCTCTCTGGTGGCCATACAGTCAGCCTAATGACTTTTAACAAATAGACTCTGATGTCTTCAGAATAGGCCCTCTTCAGGGTTCACAGTCCCGCATCAATCCTGATCATCTTACATGAGGCCACCTCACATATTTATGCCACCTGCCATGTTCCTAAAGGCATCTGAGTTTGAAGGCCCTAACATGCACTGTCTCTCCAAATTCTAAAAGGACATATGTTATTATTCCCATTTTACTGAAGCAGAAACTTGAATAACTGGCCCAAGGTCACACAGCAAGAAAGTAACAAGACCACATGCGGTCAAAGACAGTACTTGTGCCTCTGGGTGCCTCTCCTAAGCATGGTAATTAACTGGAGGCAAAGCAGGGTGGTAATAAAGCATCCCACTGTATCAGACAAAGTGGGCTCTACTTCCTACCGGGTTCAGTTCTAAATAGCTGTACAAACAGATTAACATGCCCTTCTGAACCTCACTCTAATTGTCTGCCAAATGGGGTTGATGATAAAACACCTTAAAGGGATATCTGGTGGATTAAATAAGACCACGTAAGTGAGAAAGTACCTGGCACAATCCCGCCCCCCAGAAAATAAATATTAAAGATGTCAATGGAAGATGGTGATTTGGGCACAGGTCTCTGAAAGGCCCTTTCCAAATCCCATTGACATGACCAAAGGAATATAAAAATACCAACAATTCTGCACTGGCTCTGAGAACTTAGTAACGTTATTGGCTATATGCCTCAACCTTCGAGGGATTTCTCACCGGAAGAGTAGAGCTGGGCCAGAGCAAGGGAAGTTACGAGGCTCAATGGGAAAGTCTGGCCGAAGCTCTCTGGATTAGAGGGAGGAGGCTTGAGGGCACAGTCAGGCGATAGCATAGCGAGGAAACACTGCACCAGGAGCCCCGTCTACAGCTGCAGACTGACTGCATTCCACAGTGGGTTTGCAGAGGTGCTACCAAGGAGAACAGTAAGATAGTGAGGCTTCCTCATGGTCATGCGCAATGGCACAAAGCAGGAGGCAGGACCAGAACATGTGCCTCTGTAACGGCTAAGAGAGGGAAAGACAGAGACAAACATTGAGTCGTGGGTGTGGCAGAAGCATCAAACACAGAGACGAGTCCCCTAAGGGGTGGCCCAGGCCAACATCCCCACCTCCCCTGCTCAGGAAGCCACACAGAGAACTAGAAAAACAGCCAGCCCTCTAGTCAAGGATCTGAGACAGGGTTTCTAAAAGTCAAGCGATGAAGGGAAAAATAGATGAGGGAAAATCAGGAAGGACCCACCCATCCTGTTTATGAGAAAACATCAGTCTTGTGTACAATGTGTTCTCTTTCTACTTGACTGAACAGAGAGAGAACCAAAATGAAAGCAATGAAAAGATGCTGCAAAATAAAAGGAGGAAAACATACCAGTCAAGCTTCAGAAGAACTTACTTTTGGAAAAACATTACTAAAGCAAACAGAAAAAAAGTTAGTTAGGGAGAACCTGCTTGGAATTTAAAATGGTGACTAACATAGCTTCTGCCAATATACTCGTAAAGACAAAAACAAAAACGAAATTCCAAACAGCCTTAAAAGCTGAAGCTGAGGAATAATGTCTCAAAATACGCAAGATATTGAATGTGTAAGACACAAAGAGATGGAGTAAGGAAAACATATCCAGGTTTAAGTGTATGGCACAGACCAGATTGCTTTTAGCAAAAAAAAGAAAAAAAAAGTCTAAAAGTAGGAAGATACTTTGTGTCTCCAAATAGTCTTATCTGGAATGAGAAAGTCAGAATCTCCAGCAAAACAGGAAATAGCTTCTCTTTCCTCTGTACTAAGAATCAGGCACGTTATATTTCTTCCTCTGTGTTCCTTCAACCTCCAGTCTTGGCCATCTCTGTTCATCCAAGGAAGCAGGAATGTGGCAGGAACAGGGCAGGAAAGGAGAGGTGGGCAGGAGTGATAGCAGCACTGCGTGCCGGGAAATGCAATCCCTACAAGTAAAGCACTAAAGTCAGAAGTGGGAACAGGAAGAGCCCAACAATGCAGGTGGGAACCATGGTCTAGGTGTGAAGCAGGTAGAGAGGGAACTCAGTGTGGTGCTTAGGAGAGTGGCCTCAAACTAAACCACCCATGTTCAAATCCTGAATCCGCCACAAACTGAGTCCCTCTGTGCCTTAATTCTTCCATCTGTAAAATGGGGATAATAATAGTACCTACCTACTTAGCAGAGGTATTACTTAGATTAAATAAGTTCATATACATCAAGTGTTTAGATAGTAACAATAATAATATGCCAGGACCTATTATATCTACCAATCCATCTATCTTTGCAAGGAGGAAGATGGTTGGGGAAGGAAAAGATAACACTGCTAGAACAGAGTGTACTGTGTCTGGACTTCTGGATTTCATACATTAATAAAATTTCAAATAAAATTTTTTGAATCATATTGGGTTGCAATTTGCTTTATTTTATAAGTAAAAACATTAAAAAAATAAGAACAAAAGGAGTTTAATTCCCAAAGCATGGAAAAATAATTTCAAATAAAGAATTGTCCCTTAAGTAAATTTATTCTCAATACAATGCTGGCATTTTTCTCCATTCACAGTAGGCCAGTGAACACTTCATCTCAAGTGTGCATTGGTCTAATGGCTATAGTTGGGAATCATTGCAATAGGTGAAAAACTGTTAATAACTGAGAAACAGATAGGGAATCATGCCCATCAACTTGCCCACCAGTGATACATGGGGAAGGACTGTACCCATACAAAAAGGCAGAAGGGGAACCAAAGGCAAGCCATTATTCCTGATCTCTAGACCCATCCATGCCAAAGATTCCTAATATCTGGGAAAAGTAAACATATACCCTAGGGAAGAGATGGACACAAACCAAAGTGAGATGATTAGTCTGAGTGTACATGTAAAGTGAAAGAAGAGAAACATAAAGAAACAAACGCTGAGTAAAAACACTGAGATGAGTCAGAGAAGAATACTTCTGAAAATAAACGCTCAAAAATAGCCAAGAATTATTTTAGCATGACAAGCCTACCAATAGTTTATATATGTGTGTGTGTATATATATATCATATATATACAGACACACACAGTCAACCCTCATTATTTGCAGATCCTCTATTTACAAATCCCCCTGCTCACTAAAATTATTAGTAACCCCCAAATTAATACTCACAGTGCTTTTCACGGTCACTCAGAGGGTGGCAAAAAATTTGAGTCGTCTGACTTGCATGTCCCCAGCTGAGGTCAAACAAGGCAACGCTCTGCCTTCTCTTTTCAGTTCTCATACTGTAAACGTGTCCTTTTGCAGTACATTTAGTGCCACATTTTCATTTTTCTGTGTGCTTTTTGTTGGTGAGTTCAGTGTGTAAAATGGCCCCCCAAGTGTAGTGTTGAGGTGCTGTCTGGTGTTCCCCAGCACAAGGTGTGTGTGTGTGTGTGTGTGTGTGTGTGTGTGAAAAGTGTGTGTGTGTATGCCTTTAAACAGAAATACACATAAAGCAAGGTTATGTATTGATCAGCTGATGAAAATGTTGTGACCAGAGGCTCACAGGAACCTAGTTTTAGTATAATTTAGTATTATTTAGTTAACTTTACTGTGATATAGTGCAATATAATATTTAGGCAAAGGAAAGCACATATAAAATATACATGATAAAGGTGATGGCCCAAATTGATCAATGTTCTATAAACTAACTGAATGGGAAAACATTTAAACTTGATTCCTATCTCACACCAGTATGACAAAATTATTACCCCTTCTTTATATTTTTAAAAAATAGAAATTAAGGATGTTTATCTGTATTGTCTAACTTTAACCATAAAGGTACCATAAAGTGTTTGCATAGTAAATAAGAATTAGAAACTTTGAATAATTGTTAAAAATCATATCTGAATTAGAATAATGATCTGGGTCCAAAATTCTAGGTTATATCAATTAAACTGAAAAAATATGGCAGGGGGGAGGGAGAAGTTAAAGTGTGTTAATTTCCTTATTTGAGAGAGTAGAAATTTAAGAAATACTATTTTATTTTTGACTTTGAAAATTAGATAATATAGCTTCAGTCATCAAAAGTAATTTTAAAAAATGGACACAGATGTTCAAGTGTTTCTATGTAAGTATCCCTAACATTAGAGAAGTGAACTTACACCCCAGGAATCTGTGAACATAACCCAGAATGGCCCAATCCCAGACAGAAATTTCAGAAGTGTCATGTGAATTTTGCTCTAAAACTTCTAAATTATTAGATAAAAATAGAGTAAAAGATATTCTACATATATGTATAGTATAGAAAAAATTATTAGAATATAAAATATAAATCAAGATAACAGAAGTAAGACAAAACAGGACAATTATGAATATAACTGTAAATGGGATAATTTCCTAAGCAAGAGAAACCTCTTCAACATGGGCAGGGAAACCAATTCCAACTAAAACCATTGGATATGCATAAAGAAAAGTGTTTTTTAACCAGTTGGGGAGAGGGAGGAGATAAATTGGGAGATTGGGATTGACATATACACACTGCTATATGTAAAATAGGTAACTAATAAGAACCTGCTGTATAGCACAGGGAACTCTACTCAAAACCTTGTAATGGCCTATATGGGAAAAGTATCTAAAAAAAAAAAAAAGAGAGTGGATATATGTATATGTATAACTGATTCACTTTGCCGTACACCTGAAAGTAACACAACATTGTAAATCAACTATATTCCAATACAATTTTTTAAAAAACTGAATAGCCTATATGTCTATTAAAAAATTGAATGTGTAAAAAAGTCCTTCCTATAAGGACTTCTCCAGACCCAAGTGACTTCATTTGTGTATTTTTACAAATATTTAAGGAAGAACACAATCTTACATTTTAAAAATTCAGAGACTAGAAAATAGAGGAAATACTTCCAAGGCATTATGAGTCCAGCATAATTTTGACAGAAAATCTGATAAAAACACTTTAAGAAAGCAAAATTACAGGCCTATTTCTCTTATGAGCATATATGCAAAAACACCACACAAAAGATTAGCAAATTTATATATAGAGACTAGTGCATCATGATCAAACTGGGTTTGTTTCAGTAATGGAAGGTCAGTATAATTTTCTTTTTTTTCTTTTTTTTTTTTGTGTGTGGTATGCGGACCTCTCACTGTTGTGGCCTCTCCCCTTGCAGAGCACAGGCTCCGGACGCGCAGGCTCAGCGGCCACGGCTCACGGGCCCAGCCACTCCGAGGCATGTGGGATCTTCCCGGACCGGGGCACGAACGCGTGTTCCCGCATCGGCAGGCGGACTCTCAACCACTGCGCCACCAGGGAAGCCCCCGGTATAATTTTCAAACACCAATATGTACAGTTCACTGTCAGGATAATAACCATATCATTATCTCAATATAATGCATAAGAAACATTTGCTAAAATTCAAAACGTGCTCATGAGTTTTAAAGAAAAAAAACAGAAACAAACTAGTTTTTAGTGAAGTCCCAGCAAGTCTTGAAGAAATTGACAAAATCAGTCTAAAGTTTCATTGGAAATGGAGATAGCTGGGACTAGCAAAAATAATCTTGAAGAAAAAGTTTAAAGGATTTATTCTACTAGATATCAAGACTTCCTTATAGAGCTATAAGACAATATATTATTAGTATTAAGGGTAGAAAGATAGATGAAGGGAATAGAGTAAAAAGTTTAGAAACAGTACCACACATATACAGTCTCTTGATCTATAACACAAAGGTACCATAGCCTAGGAAAAAATACGATCTGCTCTGTAAATGGTGCTGGATCAACTGGACATTCATAAGGATAACGAAACTTGACTTCTACCTTGTACCATAATGATCAATTCTAGACAGATCATAGGCTTATTATGAAAACTGAAGCAATAAACCTTTTAGACAATAATGTAGACTATTTTCATGGGATAGGTAAATTTTTTAAACTGGACACATAAAAGAAAAAATTGATAAATTGGACTATAGTACAATTTGTAACTTCTCATGAAAAGACAAGTTTCAGAATGGGAAACATATTTACATCAATCTCAATATATATGATATGTAAATCTTGTCATATACCTATGATAAAGGACTCATATCTAGAATATATAAAGAAGTTTTACCAAATAATAAGATAAAGAAAGGACCCTATTTAAAAAAAAAAGACAATCAGGAACTTCTCAAAAGAAGATCTCAAATGGTGAAAAAGCATATGAAAAACTCACCATCATAAGTCATAAGGGAAATGGAAACTACAAGTCCAATTCTGTACCACTGATCAACCAGCATGGTGAAGTTAACTGACATTACCAACTATTAGTGAGGATGTAGAATAACCTGAACCCTCATATACTGTCGGTAAGAGTGTAAAGTGGTACAACGGCTGTGGAAAACTCTTTGACAGGGATTTCCCAACCCTGAACATACAAACTTTATGACCAGCAATGCCACCCCTAGATGTGTACTCAACACAAGGAGAAAAACTCAGGTGGACTTATCCTACCAGGTACAGATGTGTCAGTATGTGGTGTACACACGAGCACAAAAGACAAAAACAAGAATGTTTCTGGCAAGAATCCTATAATATCCCAAATGCCCATCAATCATAAGATCGGTTAATGATCTGTGGTGTATTTATACAACAGGAGGAAAATGAAAGCACAAGTATTTCACATAACTACATAGATCAACTTCACGGAATGTAAGGAAAAAATGCCAAAAAAGGAAAAACAACATAAAATGATTCTCTTTATAGAAAGCTCAAAAATAGGCCACACCTAGTAATCATTACCTTTGGTAGGAGAGGCATGGGAGAGGGTTCTAGGGTACTGGCAATGTTACACATCATGATCTGGACGGTGGATACATGAGTACGTTCACTTTCTAAAATTACATCGCTTGTGCACTTTTGTTTGTATTTCTTTGATAAAAACATAGGTATGTCAAAAAAAACATAGGTATGTCAAAATGTTCACAGTATTTATCACTGAGTTGTAACATCACAAGTGATACTTAATTGTCTTTATACTTTCCTATACCTTCAAATATGTAATACTTAAGCTTCGGGGAATGATTTGCATCTTCTGATCACTTTGATCAATCTTCTCTTCGTTTGCACTGTCCTTTCCCTAGTCCATGCCTTCAAACTGTCTTGCCTCAGCTATTTCGGTGATCTCTTGACCAGTCTTCTTGCCTCTAGTTTCATAAAAAGGAGGCAAGATTATCCGCCAAATATCGGTCAGTTTTGTGGACGCCAAGAGAATCCCTGAACTTCGGAGCAGCTGTTCTTGGTAGCTTTTTAGACCACTGGTTCTCATTTTTTAAAACCAGAATACATATGAGTAATGATGTTCCTGTGAGCCCCACACTCCCATGGAAATGAGAACGTTACACTGAGTCAAAGAAGCCAGACATAAAAGGTCACATATTATATGATTTCATTTATATGGAACATTCAGAATACGTTAACTTTGAGAGACAGAATATGCAGATTATTGGTTGCCAGGGCCTGGGGGTTGGGAGGGGCAGGGCATGGTACAGACAGAAACTGCATAATGGGCATAGAGTTGTTACGGGGTGAATTGTGACCCCCCTCAAATTCACATATTGAAGTCCGAGCCTCCAGTAGGGCAGAATGTAACTGTATTTGGAGAAAGGGTCTATAAAGAGGTAATTAAGTTAAAATGAGGTTATTAAGGCGGACCCTAATCCGATATGCCAGGTGTCATTACGGGAAAAGGAAATTTGGACACAGATAGGGACAGAGGGAAAGAGCATATGAGAAGACACAGGAAGAACACGGCCGTTTACAGCTAAGGAGAGAGGCCTGGAGCGGACTCTTCCCTCACAGCCCTCAGCAGAAACCAAGCCTGCTGACACCTTCATCTCAGACTTCTAGCTTCCAGAACCTTGAGAAAGTAACTTTCTGTTGTTTAAGACTCCTGATACTTTGTGACGGCAGCCCAAGGAAACAAATACGAGGGTTTTACTTTGGCGTGACTGAAATGTTTTGGGACTAGATAGAGGTCGTGGTCGCGCAACCTTGTGAACGTACTAAATGTCACTGAATCGTTCACTTTAAAATGGCTCATTTTACGTTACGTGGATTTTACCTCAATAAATTAAAAAAAAAAAAATCCAAGCCCCAGATCCCCTACAATACACCCATCAGTCAGGCAATGTTTCTTCTCAAATGAAAGCATGAGACTGGAGAGTTACTCCCCAGAGAAGGTAGAACAGAGAAGCTCTTTAAAAAAAAAAAAACAATCAGGAATTTTGTGAGCCAGTTGTTAAACTGAGCCATTATTAAAAATTAAATTATATAAAATTATAAGGAAATAAATTATATTAAGAACAAAGATAGTAAGTACTCAAAATTCCTCACTTCCTGATTACTATTTCTCTCTGCTTTTGAGGTTATTTGTATCTCATGTATCAATGGTGAAAATACCACATAATGATGAGCTACCGAGCATCTTTTTTCAACTTTACCTTCAGCGGGATCCTGTTGATACCTTAACACTTCCTGTGGTGGAAGGTTCTATACCTTGGAAAAGGGCTTTCCTTTTCTTCCCTCCCTCCCTCCTTCCCTCTCTCTCGCCCCCTCTCCCCCTTCCTTCCTTCCTTCCTTCCTCCCTCCCTGCCTCTCTCCTTTCTACCTCCAGAGAGCTGACTGTTCAACCTCTACTAGCACCCAACTGCTAACAAATGCTAATGATCACAGAGGTGAGCCTCAGTCCCGGACACACAAGAACCCCCAGGAGGATCTGACTTTGGAAATATTCTACCATGTTTCCTCACTCTGTCGCAGCTTCCCCCTGGTTCACAGGGGCACTGTCACCCCTGGAAGCCACCTGACATCAGCCAGGAACCAAGAGACAGTCCCGCTCCTTCAAGACTTCAGTTGAACTCCCAGGAGAAGCTGCAGCTGCAGCTGAGAGGCTGACAGCGGAGGAGACTCCCCGCAGCTAGAAGCAACCCTCACCCTTGCTCGGGGCCTCTGCAGCTCCTTCCTGCCACACTGGCAGCACATGCTCTTGGCTACCACTCGCAGGCCCGGCTCTCAGTTTCCTGTGTGTCAGAGCAGAAGCAAGAGGCACTGAGCCACTGTAAATGTTTGCTGGAGATGGAGCGACCTGCAGCCCCGTTCACTGCCAGAGCCTCACAGAGGCTCTGGAGTCAGTGGGTTCACTGGGGACATGGGAAGAGCAGCCCGCGAAAGGGCCTCCCCAGCCGAGCCTGGCTCTGCCAGCCAAGCAAGGAGTATCTGTGCTCCTTACCTGGGAAGGTGAACATAGAGGTCCAAGGGTGGGCTGAGTCAAAGCCACATCGTTACTCCCTGCCGGGAGCCACCAAATCTGCCTCTATTCCCGGGATAACATATCCACTTCTTTCTGAGTAGAAGTCGCGCTCCAAAGCCACTGCAGCCTCTCTACCACAGATACCATCACTGCCAACCCCTGATGCTAGCCAGTGCCACGTGCTCACTACATCATCTTTAATCTTCTCATCCCTCCTCAAAGGTAAATGTCATGATCTTGTTTTATAGATGAAAAGAATGAGGCTGAGGAAGTTACTTGGAGAAATTCTGAATGAGAGTTCACAATATAGCCAGGATTCAACTCCAAGTTCCTTGGGCTCTGAAGACAGAGCTCTTCTTGCTACGCTGCACCGTCCTCATGTTCCGGACTAGTGCAGGGCCTTCTCACTTGAATGTCTGATGCTTACTCACCACCCCCATCTCACCTCCTCTGCTTCAAACCATTCTACACACCACCATCGGGTTAATCTCTCCATAGCTATAGATCTGGTTACAGACGCAGACTGAGATGGATGGAGATATAGTCACAAGTGTAAGAGCAGGTATAGACATACATAGATATAGTTTAATGGGAGATTCAAGAGGTCAGGAAATATGCCTGATTCATGTTGTGTCTTCAGGTCCTATCAAAATACCTGGTTCAGAGCAAAAGCTCAGAAAATATTGGTGGAATTAAACTGAATGGGCTTTCATCTCCCCAAATCAAACTTTTGGTGACTCCTACCATATAACAGAATTAGGCCCCAGCCCTCTCATCAACACTGGGAGCTCTCAGGCTTCCCTGGTGGCGCAGTGGTTGAGAGTCCGCCTGCCGATGCAGGGGACATGGGTTCATGCCCCGGTCCGGGAAGATCCCACATGCCGCAGAGCGGCTGGGCCCATGAGCCATGGCCGCTGAGCCTGCACGTCTGGAGCCTGTGCTCCGCAACGGGAGAGGACACAACAGTGAGAGGCCCAAGTACTGGAAGAAATAAAAAACAAAAAAACCACTGTGCGCTCTCCATCATCCAACTGCACCTGACCTTTCCAGTCTTAACTACACCCAGCCTACATTCTAAGCATACTTGAGATCTCCATGTTCCCTAAACGCCCCCGTGAACTTTCCCACTTCCACACCATTGTTCATGCTATTCCCGCTACTGGAAATGCTCCCGGTAGCCCCCTCCGTGCCTTCTGAAACGTCACGGCCCATTTTAAATATCGCTTCTTCCTTGAAGTGTCTCTTTTGTCCCCTTTATGAAATGCTATGTTTCCCTTCTCTGAACCCCTTAAAGCTTTATACCTTTCTATGGCCTGACCTTCCTCTGAAGTAATAATTCATCTGCCTGGAAGGCCCTTCATCTCTTTTCTTTCTCGTGTTTGTGGTTCAGTCTAACATCACCTCCTCTGTGAGGTCTTCCCAGCTCTCCCAGCAGGCTTAATTGGTCATTCCGCCCCAATGCTTCTGGAGCAACTGAACTTCTTCATTAAAAAATTGGCTATTGGTGTTATTAACCACCGTCCCCACAACTGGCAAGTCCCTTGAAGGTACAGATGATATCTCTCTGAGCTTTCTTTTGGCTCCTACACAGCAGCAGCCACCTAGCAGGTACTTGGTGATTGTTGAATGAATAACTGGGAAATGAGAAAGACGCTGTCCTCGCTCTCTGTGTTTCTCACAAGAAGTCTCTACCATTCTACCTGCTTTGACTTCTGTAATCAGTGTGCCATTTGTAGGATCGCAGATGTACTCATAGGAGACCAGAGAAGAAAAACTAACCAGCACTCCAAAATGTAGGAAAACACAGCAATAAATTGTCTAAGAACCCAGATCTCACCAATTAGGATGAGAAAATTGTTTCCACCAAATGAGTCAATGATGAGATTGACTGAAGGAATAGTTTCAATTTAGCTGAAGGTATAGTTTCAATGTTGCTCTTAAAAAAAAAAAAAAACCAACAAATTAGAATGCTATACTGGCTTATAATAAACAATGAGGATATTTGGAACCCATCTTCTGGATCAGAAGTGTGTTCATTATGAGAAACAACGTAGCTGACTTAGGACATATGGCCAAAGAAGTGTTTATCTTTACCAGGAATTCACCCCTGGGCAGCAACTGGTAAGAAACAGTCAGACGAATAGAGAACATCAGTCAGAAGAGAAACACAAAGGCCTTCCTTGCACAGACAACATTTCTGCGTCTTCCCTCCCACCACTGGGGGCAGCATGTTTCTTGACCCGTTTTAGAGATAAGCAATTAAAAAACCAGACAGTTAAGTCACCAATTCAAGGTCACTAAACAAACGGCAAATTTGCAGTTACCGCCTCTTGTTCTCTATAGAAGAACCCCAAGTTTTAGGCAAACTGGCCTTACCACCAGTCTCCAAATATTTTTCTTCCTCCTGCTTCTGTTCCTTCTTTGCCCTAGACCATCACCTCTACTAGGATTCCCTACTTAATATAACTTAATAAGCACTTGGCAAACATAAGGTAAATCCTCCCCAAAATCTTTGAGGTTGGTGTCCCCATCACCATTTTACAGATGAGGCTAATCATTAACACCTCAGTCATAACTGTTGAGCCAAGATTGAAAGCTTTGGAGCATCCCTCTTCCAAAGCTGTCTTTACCACCTTCTTTGTGAAACCCATTCCCACGCCACAACTCAAGAACCTCCTGAAAACATCTCCAACACCCCCGAAAGGAAGAGACCCCTCTCTCCTCAAAATGTCCCTGGGCTGTGGTTACAGTGCTCTAATCACAAGGATTAATAATTGGCTTATTGTTCTTTGTCCCACACATCTAGGAGACAGCAGCTTCCTGAGCACAGGGCTAGAGTATCTTTCTATCCTTTACCCACTAATTCAATGATATTTCTCCCTGAGAACCTCATTTCAAGTATTCAAGGAAGTCAGAGAAACCTAGGGTCATCTTCAGCATTTAAATCTCTGGTCATAATTTGATTAGTTAAAACTACATGAAAGCAAAAAAAGACACTAAAAGTACTTTATCTATGTAATGCACTAATTATTGCCCACCCCCCCAAAAATCTAGCTTTCATACAAAGTTACAGTTGATATTAAACTCATGGAGGAAATTTAAAGACCCCAAACTAAGTAAATTTGTGGCCCACATTAGGCTGGAGGCCCAAGTCAAAAGGTTTTTCTACTCCTATAATTTAACTTAGCTCAGGCCCTGATGCAGAGTCATGCTTAATAAACATGAACTTGATGGGTGGATGGGTTGATAAATGGAGATATTCAAACATGAAGAATAGATAAACGAGCACGTGAACAAGTGAAACAATAATGCTTTTTAGTAATGACTTTTGAGGAATATTAGTAATAAATTGTCCAACCAAACAATATCATCCCTGGTAAACTGTCTACAAACAAAGCATGACTCTCATGATCTCTATAGTTCTGTTTTGACAGTATGGCTGCTGTGTCTGACGTATCTACGATCCTTTTGTTTGTAACAGCAGCACCTTAACTGGATGACTTAAATGAGAGGAGATTGCTTGAAAATTTTTCTACAATTATTGAAATGCACATTTCAATTTTCCTGAATTGTGCAAAAGTAATTTGGAAGATTCATTTCTGAGAACACCTAGTGGAATTTTTTTTAATAATCATAATTATTTTTGATATTTGCACAGTTCTCCCTGCCCACATGCATATGCACTATTACCAACGGCTATACAACATATGAAATTTTTGAAGCAGTTGCCGTCAGTACAATATGGATTCATCACTAAATGTTCAGCCTCATGCTCGCTTCGGCAGCACATATACTAAAATCGGAACGATACAGAGAAGATTAGCATGGCCCCTGCGCAAGGATGACACGCAAATTCGTGAAGCGTTCCATATTTAAAAAAATAATAATAAATAAATGTTCAGCCTCACAAAAGTAAAACAAATTTCCATGTTCAGTTCCAGAAGTGTGGTGTTCCATTTTATTTATTTATCTGGGGCAAAATCTGCAAAGATAAATCCATACCAAAAGAATGTGGCAGTCTTTTGCAATAAAGATTAATGTTATTGCAAAGAATCCCTGAGATTCAAGAGAGATGGAAAACACCATTGCAAAAGCTAGCAAAGTGAGAGGAATTGGAGAATGTTGGTGGGGAAAAGAAAGTAAATACATCTATGCTACAGACGGGTGGGGTATTAGAATGTACTCAGAGGGCTCGACCACACATGGTTAGGAAGAAAATCAACAGAAATTTGGACAGTGGGGATCACAAATGCTTGATGAATGTGTGAGAAGTTAACTAAGTGCTTAGAGGAGGTTTTATGAAGTAATGTGAAGCCATGTTTCTTTCCTTTGATCTACTTGGATGACAAAACCAATTGGAAAGAAATATTGAAAGAAATTACACAGGAGAAAAATAGTGGCAAATACTTACATAACACCAATTATGGTTTGGGCACTCTTTAAGGGCTTTGTACATATTAACTTATGTAATTTTGACAATAAATAATCATTCATTCATTTAGCTCACCAACACCTGTTGAAGCCTTTCTTGTATTTGGTATATTATAAGGGATGGTGAGAGACTACACAGCTATACAAATCCAGTCCTTACCCTTAAGGAGCTCACCGTCTATGGCATGAAACAGACACATCAAATATATTTTTTAATTTTTACTGGAGTATAGTTGATTTACAATGTTGTGTTAGTTTCAGGTGTACAGCAAAGTGAATCAGTTATATACATATATCCACTTTTTTTTAGATTCTTTTCCCATATAGGCCATTAGAGAGTATTGAGTAGAGTTCCCTGTGCTATACAACAGGTTCTTATTAGTTATCTATTTTATATATAGTAGTGTGTATATATCAGATCCCAATCTCCCAGTTTATCCCTCCCCCCCCCTTATCCCCTGGTAACCCATAAGTTTATAACAGTGTTAAACAGGTATGTATTTGGTATATTGTAGACATAGGGGAAATAACACCTCTGCTGGGGTCTGGAGGGGAGTTCTTAGAGGAGACAAGAACAGGGTTTGGATGGATAAATAGGTGGTTTCTAGATCAATAAGAAAGAAAGGATATGGGTATATTGGGAGTGAAAAACACAGCACTGGAAAGTGGCAGGGCTTGCTTGTATCTCCATAAATATCTCATTGTAGCTGACAGTGAGAGAAAAGGAAAAGACACAGGTGACCAAGACTTTGAGTGCCATACGGGCAATATGGAGCCACTGACAGATTTTAAACAATGAAACGACACTGTCCAGAGACTCTACAGAGAATAGTTTTGCAGGGTTAATTCTAAAACAAGATAAATTAAAATTAATAAAATGTGACCAGGGATTGAAATAACATATTAGGAGTGAGGACTAAGAAGGTGGAATAGGTTCACCAATGTTGAATATATGTAACTAATAAATATACTATCAAATAATAGAACACAGACTTTTTATAAGTGGGACCAGGTGGTCAAGAAAACCATACATCACAAAAATATTGTCTCCATGTTTTAGGCAATGCTTTGGTATTGAATATACTTTTAATCTTGATTTCTATGAATCTATTATAAAATTAGTAGTTTCCAAACTTTTTTAGTTTTTTAAAAAAATTTTAATTGCAGTATAGTTGATTTACAATTTTATTAGTTTCAGGTGTACAGCAAAGTGATTTGGTTATACATATATGTGTATATATCTATATTCTTTTTTAAAATTATTTTCCATTGTAGTTTATTACATGATATCGAATATAGTTCCCTGTGTTATACACTAAATCCTTGTTGTTTATCTGTTTTATGTATGGGAGTATGCATCTGTTAATCCCATACTCCCAATTCCCAAACTTTTTTTTATCATTCATCTGGATCAGTAAAGAAAGTTGAATGCACCTCCAATAACTATATACTTACTAATTTATTTGTACATTACATATGTGTGCAACTGTCACTGGCATCTCAAGGGAAGATTCATCACTAATGATAATGACATAAGTTCATATTTCAAAAGATATCTTTGATCAACATTTGATTTCTATGGGCTTTACAACCCGTCCAGAAAAGAGCCCACCATCTTTTTCCTCCACCCGCCTATGCTTCTCCTCTGAGTAGAAGTCACAGCCAAACACACAGTTCTCCAAACGAGGCACCAAAGACCCTTCACTGACACCTCATTTTCCTTTCTTCCCTGGAAAATCTAGTCAGTATCATTTTCAGTTATTTCCACCTTCTAAATACCTTGGGTATCAGTCAGCTTTTTCTTCCTAAATGGCAGCCCTAATTTCAGGGGCCATTTCTTCCTTGGGCTGTGAACTAAGACAGCTCTGATTAAGATGTTAGCCACACCCTTAGTGCAATGTGACCTTATACAAGTTATTTAACCTCAGTTTCCCCATCTGTAAAATGGGATAATACATTTTTCACAGAGTTGTTATGGAAACTGAATGAGTAATGCATGTCATGTTTTTGTACAGTGCACTCACATAGCAAGCAGTTAGTTTATGTAAGCTATTATTACGCTTTAGTCTCCCTACTGCTAGCCTCAGATCTCACCTTCCAACTCACCTCAGGTTGTGTAAAAGTGATTTTCTAAAACACAAATTTGACCAGGTCACTGTCATGCTTAAAACAGATTTTCCATGCCTCTCCATCAACTACAAGACCAATAGAAACATTTTGTTAGATAAGGCTCTTCAATGAGACAGCCTGTATCTATAATTCCAATCCAATTTCTGCCACTCCTTAACACGTCTCTTATGCTACAGATGTACTGAAATATTTGCACCACTTCACATAGACCACATTCTCTCCATCCTCTGAGCCTTTGTTCTTATGCACAAAATACCTTTGCCCTCTGTTGTCACCATGCTTCCAACTATCATGTTGTAGCTCAGCCTTCAGCATTCAATTCCAGTGATGATTCTGATATGAATCCTTTCCTGGTCCTCATGCTGAAGGATGAAGTCGATTATTCTCATCATCTGTGCTCCTAAGACCCTCTCTGTATTCCCTAGTCACAACACCCTGCACACTGTTCTGTAGTTGCCTCTTCTGCCCCAGCTCACAGCGCCCTATACCATGATTACCCTAGGAGGTGTTTCCCCAACTAGATGGTGTGCTCCCTGAAGGAAGGGCCTTAGGATCTACAACAGCAATGTCACACCTAGTAAGGTTCAAGGCAGGCTTGGAATGTCTCCTGGGTGACTATATTTTCACTGTGTGGGTGGGAGGGGGAGACATTTTCCCAGCAAACCTGCCAACATCCTAATTCCCCACATTTATGGAAAGTCTTTGCTTTACATTTTGAAGCCTTCTGTAATTAGCTGTCCACTGGCAGTGGGGGAAATCCTAAGTTTTCCTCTAAGCACGACTATGTGGTTAGAAGACTAGCTGTCTAGTGGCAAGAGCATGGACATGGGACCCTGACCCCTGCATTGGACTCCCTGCTCTGCTCACTTTCAGTTGTTTGATTTTGAGCAAGTTACATAACTTTTCTGAGCTTCAGTTTGCCCTTCTGTAAAACAGAAATAACAGCAAACCACACAGGATTGTCTTAAAGATTCAGTGAGATGATTTGTGTTAAATATTTAGTACACGGTATGAATTTAATAAATGATCAACATGGCAGTTCTCGTTTTTATCACCCTCAAAGTTCAATGAACATACACCACACACCCACTAGGATAGCTACTATAAAAAACGAGACAGGCTGTAGTGGTACAGCCGCTGTGGAAAACCTCATGGCAACTCCTCAAAAAAGTAAACATAAAATTACCATATGCCCCAGCAATTCCACTTCTAGGTATATACCCAAAAGAACTGAAGGTAGTTGACCTGAGCAGATATTTGTACACAAATGGTCTTCGCAACATTATTCACAATGGCCAAAAGGTGAAAACAACCCAAATGTCTATCAGTGGGTGACTGGATAACAATATGTGCACACCTGTACAATGGACTAGTATTCAACAAATGCTGTATGATTCCGCTTATATAACTCAAGGAATCAAATTCATAGGACAGACGGTAGAATTGTGATTTTCTGGGCTGGAGGAGTGGGGAATGGGGAGTTAATGCTTCATGGGTACAGAGTTTCCGTTTGGGAAGGTGGAAAAGTTCTGGAGACAGACGGAGGTGATGACTGCACAACAATGTGAAGGTACTTAACGACACTGAACTGTCCACTTACAACTGACTAAAATTTATGTATAATTTACTACAATAAAAATTCCACCAACAAGACTTACTCAGATCTGCAAGAATAATTAAACAGCTCTTGCAAAGCTGTTAAAGTGAGGCCAAGAAGACTCCAGGTTCCTTCAACTCGAATCTGATTCCCTTATCCCAGAACAATCCTGAGATCTGAAAGTCCTTATTTTCCGTGACCAAGTGAGCGTGTGTGCGCACGCGCACGCACACGCACGCGGAGTCTCTGGGGCCCATGGAGACGCAACCTGGAAACGGGGCTTGCCAGGATTAGGGAGCCAGGGCCAGCCCATGTATCACTCACCCAGAAGACAGCCCTCCCTGGAGAGAAAGAACCTCAGAGTCTCCTCACAAAGAGGATAATAAATTCCGATTAGCCAAGGAAGCTCGGAGTCTAAATACCAGCGAAGCTGAGCCCCTGCAAGTGGGGACGAATCATCTGAAAGGTCATCCCAGAGACACCGAACAAAGGGCCTCGAGCAGCTGGGCCTCTTAATTTGAGGAAACGCTGAAGCTTTGAAAGACACCAGAGGCAGAGCTGGAGAGATGGGCAGGTGGAGCGGCCTTCTGAGCACAGAGAGGATTTAATAGGAAGGGAAACACAAGCCCCACAGGAGGCTCCAGGGCCCTGCAGCCACCGCTTCTCTAGGCCAGGCTGAGGGCCTCTGGAAGGAGCCGCCATCACCTGCACTAGGCTGGCGTGGCCCTTCCTGGCGCCGCATTGAAAGAGTGGCTCTGATCTCAGCAGTTAAAGCTTTAAAACCACAAGCCTCAGGGAGGGAGAGAGGCTCAAAGGAACGGCCTGCCATACACCTCTGTTCACTCTGTTCCAGGCTGTGGGCTGCTGACACAGCCCAGTCTGTCTCCAGAAAATTCCAGAGGCCTCCCAGGAATCTAAGGCCAGGCCTAAACCAGTGGCCTTTTGCCTGGGCCCAGAGGCTGTAAGATAGAAAGCTCTGTGGGAGGGCCAGGTGGTCGGCAGGAAGCGGCCTACTGGCCTGCAGCCATTCCCAGCTTCCCATAACCCTCTGGGGAAAAAAATCGAAGGAAGGAGAATGAAAGGGGCATCTTACCTTGAGCGAAAAGCTGAGCAAACGGCCTCCTCCCGCATAGAGGGCACTGTAAGCGTAGGACTGAGTCGAATCGCGCAGACCCTCAGTCTGGAGCAAGGGACCAGAACTGGTATGTACCGAGCCAAGGACTGTCTAACCAAAGAAAGTAACTCACATCATGGACCAGCCGCTTAACAGAGATTTTCTCATTGACTTTAATCCTTACGACTTTGTGCAGGAGGTACTGCTGTCCCCATTCTAGACAAAAGAAAATGGCAGAGGCCAAATCTGAACCTACACCTGGATGGTTCTAAGATCTTCTCTACAATATTATGCGGCCCCTAAATTGGACCTTCCACAAATATTAGCTTCCTATGCCTTGCAAATTGATTCTAAGAGGCTTACTAGCTTGTCAAGTGTCACACCGTTCATGAGTTACAGAACCGGGACTGGAATTCATTTCTGACTGATTCCAAAGTTGACGTGCTTTCCTCCATGCCTCATATATCTTTAGTTAAAATAAAATAATCCTGTGGCTTCTTGCCAATCAGGAAACATTTTGCTCCTTCACTCTTGAAGCCTAAGCCCTTTATAGAGTAGCTCAGTAATTGCGCTGCCCCTGCGCCCCAGAGTCACAATCTACTGCAGAATGAGGTGATATGAAACAAAACAGACACATCTCCCAGGCCAAAGAGGGGCTGTCTGGATCGTACAGACCTGATGACTTTTACTGAGTAGATCTGAAGCTCATTTCGGTATAAAAAGGGGTGGAGGAAGGTGGCAGTGTGTGTTTGAACCGATACGTGTTTACTTCCCACTCAGGCAAATTATTCTAATTTTTTGGTTTTAGTGAGGTAAGACCTAGTCGGCTTGAGCTATGGAGATGACCAATCATTTCTTGAAGGGAAATTAGCTGTCGTTACCCAAAGCAGTAAGAATGGGTCTCCCTTCCACAGTTCACGTGGCCCAGAAAATTCAGGTCTCTCTCTGCTCTTCGGATTTCAATACTGTAAAGGTTTCATAGGAAATACATGCATATATAATCAGATACTTCTTATTGTCTTGGGGAAATGTTGCCAAGAGCAGGAACATACAAATTGAGAGGAATGGAAATCATCTAGGATATTGCTTAATACCTTATAGTTTCAGTCAAAATGACAAAGACCACTTTAAAGATTACTCATGCCTAATGGGCAGGAAATAGTTAACCCACAGAGGCTTGAAAGAGACCCCTCAAGTTGTTAAAAAACAATCCCAGGGCCAGGCAGCTTCCATGAGCACCAGCTTTGTAGTAGAGACGTTCACAGTAAAGAAAGCATTAAGGATGGGATGTCTCGAACAATGGGAGAAATTCTTCCATTATGAGACTTGCGGTTCCAACATTATGCACACTAGATATTCCGAAAAAATTCCTTCCACAAATGTTTATAAATGCTAGATAAAATGAACAAACGTTCATTTAGATGCATGATTTGAGATCATAAGAAAGAGAAATCCTCAGAGGTCAGAAACGGAGAAGAAACTCAAAAGCAAGGATGTAGGCATGTGTGCTGATACTGCAGCTACCCTGAAGTGACCAGGGTCAGGCTCGGTCACTCTCAGTAATCTCAGGGCTTTAGTTTTAATGCCCATGCTGTAATAAGACATGAGATCTTGTGCTTATGCAAGGTGGGGAGAGTCAGAACTTAGTCACTTGCAGAACAACAGGATCTATGAAGAATAACACATACAATAAAAGGATAAACCAGAAATAATCAGCCTACCCCCAAAGAGATGACAAGAAACCTTGTCTCCCTCAAACAGTTGGCAGTTAGGAAAAGTCTGTAACCACCAACTTGCACCACATGTATATCTAAAGCCCTAATTGATTTCACTCATATGATCCTGAAACCACCGAGCTGGAATATTACACAGAATAGGTTCTAGACTTCCAATGCCCCTGAAGCATCTATAAGAAGAAAATATCACCACTCTTATGGGCAAATATCTGCAATCAAAACTGAACATGATTTCCACAGATAAAGACCTCCTCAAGATAACTCTCAATCCAAAGTAGAAACATATCCAAAAATTGATCTATCGTGAGTGTCGGCGCAAACAAAAATGGTAGAATTAAGCCCTAAAGAACTCAGATAATCCATTTCATAGATACTATAAAACAAGTATATTAAATAGTTTAAAGGTACACCAAATAGTTCCCCCCAAAATGAGACACCCAGAAAAAATAGCTACTTTTAAACGAATGAACTAGAACTTCTAGAAGTGAAAAATATAGTCACTGAAATAAAAAATCCAGTAGACAGTGTGTAACTGAAGAGAGATCTTGTGAACCAGCTGATAGGTCTGAGGGCATAAACTGAAGCCACTTGATACAGTAGAAAGAGTATGGACCAGTATGGTCAGAAGGGCTGGGCTGGGCTGAATTTTGCAAAAGGGGTGCTACATAAAATTACAAAATAGAAACTAGTACTTGTGTTTATTATGCACAAGGCACTATGATAAACACATTATACATTATTTCATGGAATACAATTACAATGCCTATGAGACAGGCATTACTGTCTCCATTTTACAGATGATAAAACTGAGACTTAGGAAGACAACATCTCGCCCCCACATTATGCCAATAATTCAAAGAGCTAGGATTCAAACCCAGGTCTGTCTCACTCCAAAGTCCGTTGTCCTAACCACTAAGGTTTACTACCTGCCCCATTAGCTTCCAATTCAATTTAAATCAGCTGTGTAGGCTTCTGTTGCCTGAGCATAGGAAAAATATTTTATTATGAACTTTCCTCCTCTTGAAGACCTAGTAGAGCCTTTCAAGAGTATAGTTCACAGCTCTCTCCTCACTGGTAACAGCAGAATTTGATTCACAGCTCACACTGTAGGCAGGAGGATTGTGGGAGACTTGAGGGTTAGGCAGGTATCCGGTGTCAGCACAGGCAAAGGGCAAGTTCAGAAGTCCGCCAAGTCTGCAAGGCTCAGGCAGATAAAAGTGATCAGCGCCTGTTATGGAAGAGTCTGAGAAGTCTGTAAAATGCTGGAAGATTGGGATGACTTTGAAAGTCAGGGCTAGCAAAAAGCTCCAAAATGTGGTAGTTCAGATGATTACAGAGATCAGTATTATCGAGGTGCAACTGTGATTTGGATAAGGAATGAAAGTTATTTTCCTGTTGTTTTATTCTCTCATATTTCCAACTAAGGGCTGGCCGCTGAGCCCCCAGAAGAAGCTTGAAAAGCAGAAATCACCCTTGCCTCTGACTATGCCAGAGACAGAGGCCATATAAAATCAGACTCTTTGCCTGGTGTGCCCCAGCCCAGGGTTGTATCTCCAGAAGGTGATGACCCCCTAGTAACACTTTGCACAGGTGACCGTATTACTGAAGTTTTATGCAAATACTAAAGCTCACTAGAAGTACTTCTAGGGATAGGTATTTTAGATTCCATTGCTAGTTTCTCAGCAAACAATTACTAAACATTTCTAAGAAATAAAAGCAAATTGCTGGAGACCCTGCAGAAAATGGTAACATTAGCATAATGCATATGAACAGAAGTCAAAGCTAAGAAAGTGTACGTTGTCATAATTTGTTTTCTCCACTTTTAGATAGGCTCTTGGATAGTTAGCAAGGCTTGAAATGAGATAGACTGGGACCTGGGACCTTCTACCAGAGTGTTTGCACCTGGACAGACTTCTCCTCCAGCAACAGAATACAAAGAAACTATGAGGAACCGAAAATAACTACATGCTTGAGCAGTCAGGGCAATTATGAACAATAAGATACAAAAGGGCCACAAACAAACTGACATTTTGGAGGTTCTGCGAGCAAAAGTAAGGTATTCCACGTGATCCCTGCACACAGCATCACCAAGGGAGCAGTCAGACCACCCAAGCCTTCCCTCCAGCCCAACCCATCAACCTACGGATCCACCCCCTCTCCTCCCCTTTAAGGAACCAGCCCCCTCCTCCCTCCGGGAGCAAGCGAAGTCACCTGTTTCTTGTTCTCACTCCCTCAAGCTGCAGCACCTGTCCCAGTAAAGCCTTGCCTAAATTTCTCTCCTGGCCTCATCAATTTCTATTGATTAAAGAGTCCAAGGACCTGGGCTGGTAACATACTTTGCCTAGTTAAGAGGTAGGATATCTGGTGTAGTTATACCTCCGGGAAGGGGGGGGGGGGGCGATCCCGGGGCATGTGAAGCAAGTGCTGTTTTGTGCAGTTTAGTTTAGTGTACCCCACGCCTCGGGCCCAGTTGTATGGGGAGTTCAGGTTGAGGCACTGGAAAAGCCCTCTGGAAGGCACAAGGGCCACTTGCAGAGGTTGAGCAGGTGGCAAGAGTCCCTGACCTAGATTATTAATCAACACAGGGATGATCCTAGATTAGAAATTTCTCCTCAAATGCCTATCTGAAATTCCTTTAAGGGAGTAGCCTCTTTCCTCAGCGTGGTATAAGACGTGTCTAATAAACCCAAACAGCTTCAGTTTCTCCTAAGACAAAAGTAGGTAAACTTAAAGCTGTTTGGCAATTAATGTTCCAGTATTTTATCTTACTTGAAATGAACTGAATAGTCAATAAATTCCTATCATTTCATTTAATGTAGCAAAACTAAAAGTTTCAAGTAACCAAAATCTGGAAAGACTACTTTGATAGACATTCCCCAAACATAATTATTCCTATAGTGTTTACCTGAAAGCTCTTATCTCAGTTACATTTACTTAAAAGTTTCATCATGTCATTTTCCTTGTTGATAAACAACAGAAACAATGTACACTTACTGACTTGCAGTAACCCTAGGTACAATAAGAGTATGATATCTAATACTGATGACTCTAAAGGCATGTCTGTATTAATCCAACTCACAAGTTCAAGCTAGCTTTAATAGCAGATATTAATTTAATAGATTCATTTGGCCAATTTCTTCTGTATTTCTGAGAATTTATACAAGTGCTTAATTTCCTTTAAGCCAGTTAAATAGAGCTCATTTACAAATTAATTTTTTACATAAAGACAGACAGAGCCAGAGATCTCATAGTTTTCCTGCTGTAGTTTAAAAAGGCCTCCTCTTTTTTCCCTCAGCTGCAGGGACTACAGTGATCAGATAAGTTCCTGAGAGCCCAGGCAGAACAGTTACATTTTAAAGGCACAGGGAGAGAAATGCAAGCTCCTCTTCTTTTCTCTCTCTTCTTTAAAGTCCTAGTAAGTAACCCAAGGCCAGAGTCTCAGGCAGTGTGGGCTGTGTTTGCATTTCAAGGCTTCCGTGCTCGACCCATGCCCACGATTGCAGCAGAGACTTGCAGGAGAAGTTGGATAGACAAAACCACATAAAACATAGATCCTTTTAAATTCACTGACCGAGACTCAACATGTACCAACTACAGAAACTTAAACTAAAGTCACAAACGAGAAACAAAGAGATGGTCTTACCATGAGGCGGTCTCCGGAGGGACTTGGTTCAGCCCAGCTCCTCTCTCAACTGGCCCTTCTACCAGCCGGAGGTGGGAACACAAAACAGAAAAGTACTGGGGGGTCATGAAAAGGTGACCCAACGGGGAGTCTCCAGGATGAAAGGGGACAAGAGCAAAAGCAGGGTACTACGCATGATTCCTGCACACGCACCACCGAGGGGGTGGGCAGACTACCCCAGACACCCCTCCGCCTCATCCACCAATCAGCCCCTACCCTCACCCTATTTAAGGAACCAGCCCCACCCTCCTCGGAGAGTAAGCAAGGGCACCTGTTTCTTGTTCTTGCTTCCTTCATGCTGTAGCGTGAGTCCCAATAAAGACTTGCCTGAATTTCTCATCTGGCCTCTTATCAGTTTCTACTGATTAAAGAGTCCAAGGAGGCAGGTCGGTAACCGAAATATTTATGAATGTCATGATAATAGGAATACAGTTTTAAAAGTCCTTCTCTCAATGAGTTCCCCAGTTCTCTAGAGTCAATATCATTAGCTCTAATTTACAGGTGGGAAAACTGAGGCAAGAGTAGTTAATGGGAATTACCCAAGGTCAAATAACTCGTAAGTGACAAGCTAGACTCTGATTTCAAGGTTCTCTGATTCTAAATCCTATACCCTTGCAAAATCTTTTGGTGCCAAACTCGTAGCTGACTTGAAGAAAGCACTTGCAAAAAATGGGTTAAATGAATCTCATAGCGTGAAATGTATCAAGGATAAATTTAAGGGACTTCCTGAACTTATTCCCAAATTATCCATCAAAGAAGCATAGGAGAGTGTGCCAGCAGCTCACTGCAAGAAAGATTCAGGAGGTATCTAGTAGGAAGAATAGCATAAATTAATATATGGGACATGGCCACAAAAACTGACCCATTAGGGAATTATGCTACAGCAGATGTCTCCTAGGATACCTTACTCCGTTTGGGGTTTCTTGCTGTTAAGAGGAAGACCCATGAAGTGGAGGATGTTCCCCAAAGAGCAAACGAGATGGTAAACTGTCAATATGATGGCAGCGTGTCAAAGAATGAAACAACTCAACATGTTTAATTTAGAGAATCCATGATAAGAATGCAAGATATTCTCACCCCCAGGCAAACGTGGAAACTCCAGGACTTTTAGAAAGAAGAGAATTACCTCTGGGATACAATACTAGACTCTGCAATGATACCTGTCTGGATTTAAATTCTAATTCTACTACTTACCCGCTATATGACCTTGAGTAAGTTACCTAACCTCTCTGCGTCTCAGTGTTCTCATCAATAGAATAATAGTACGAATAATAGTACCTTCCACGTAGGATTACTCTGAAGATAAATTTAACACGTTATTACCATAGCAGAGCATAAATCTCACTATATATTAAATATTTGCTGCTGCTTCTCCAATATGAGGCTCATGAACTTCCTAAGAAAAGAATCAATCTCTCCAGCCAGGAGGGCAGCCTGGAGATTGCTTCCCCCTTCCTGAGCTTTTGGGGAGCCCACGTTTACCTCAGGTGAGTCTTCCATTTGTATGGAGCGCTCTCAATGCCTGCAACATTTGGACCACAATCCAAACCAGCCCAGAGAACAGAAATGCCTTTAAAACACAGCCCCCCTAGATCTGCCATCTCCTACTTACTAGCTGTGTAGTCTAGTCTCTCAGAGCCTGAATTGTGTTACCTGCAAAAATGCCTTTTTGGAGTAAAGATGATGGAGAAAATGTATGTGGCTATTTCCGGCATCATGCCTGGTACAAGACAAAATGCTCAGAACCTGTTATTTCTTTCCATAACTCAAGAAGAAAAGCTGTGACAATGTGATAGTTCTGGAATAAGCTCCTTGAGTCAAACAGGTCCTGAGCGCCATGACGCTATGAACACAGAGATGAATAAAGTATGACAGCCCCCAATTCTGAAAGTGCTCATGGTCTGGAAGAAGAGACAGTAAAGAAACAAACAAGACAATAGCATGGCAGGTGCTAGTGACCTCAGCCAGGATGGGATCACAGACGGGGGTGAAAGGCAGCACTCAATACTCCATGACTTGAGGAGTAAGTGGGAGGTGGATTTGGAGAGAAAGGAAGTAGACAGCAGTCTTAAGACACTTAGAAGAAGAGAGGGAAGGAAACAGAGAGGGAGATCCAGAGTCATCCGGAGGAGTGAGTGAGTGTGTGTGTGTGTGTGTGTGTGTGTGTGTGTGTGTGTGTTTGGCCAAGGCCATATTTATAAATTCAAAGAAACAAACAAACAGTGAAGACGTAGTAATTTAATATCAATATGAAAAGGGCAACCATCAAGTAAGCCCAGTTGAAACTCCTGGGGTGTGTCGTCAGAGTTGACTGATTGGAGTAGATAAGCTGGCCCTGTCTCTTGCATCTGGGTGGAAAGTCACAGCGGATACAGGGACAAAGGGACAGTTCCAGAAGTTCCTATTCTAGAGATGTGGCCAGACTCTTAGCACCCCCAGAGGGATGAATCATTTACTGAGCCCTCGGAGCCCCGTGGTCACCCATGAAGACAGCAGGAATTTGCCAAACTCTTCCCCTTTGGGGTAGAGGGTCTGGGTGGCAAACTGACAAATCACCACATTTGTTCCTCACTTTGTTTTTTGTTTTTCCTTGGGAATCAGCACATTTTGCATTGAGGTTTGCACAAAGCAAAACAGCTCCAGTGTCAAATGGAAATCCAGCAGTCTCTTCCCAAGATGTGCTGTTCCCTTTGTACACGCTGCCGACTTGGGAGCAGGGGCCTGGGACATAAAGCCTGCGCCTCTTGGGAAGCACATCCAGACAATGGTCTGTGTATGAAAAGGGGAACAGATTAACCAGGACTAGGGTGTCTCCCAATTGCTTTTCTTAAAGAAAGACTCTATTGCCAGGAAGCAAAGCACACACAAAAACAATATTAAAGCATACTGGCTTTAATATACGTAGAAATAAGAGAACATGGGCAGGCTACAACTTTCCAAATCCCCTGGAAAATCCTTTGCGAGAGCATAGATGGTTTGTCAAATCTATACTCTTTGTCTAATACATTTGTTCTTTTGTTTGATCAAGGTGGGGGAGGGAGCCATCTAACTCATTATATTGGGGGAGCTGCATTCATTCCTTTGTGCTTCTTTTTCTTCTTCTAATCTTTATTAAAATCAAAAGAAGAACCACTCTAATCCTTCAAATGATAATTTATTTCTCAACCTACAAAGTCAGAGTCTTCGCTATTATTTTAAAAACAAATCAATGCAACGATTTTAATTAAAAATGAAACAGGATGAACCGAAAAAAATAAATCGGCATTTGTTAGATCAACACACAAACTTGTTTACAATTAATGGGCAACTGAGCTCCTGGTGGTAAAGAATGTTTCACTGTAGTTGGTAAATTCTCTGGACTCTCACTGAAGTCTTTAGAGGGGAAAAACACATCCAGAAGTCTCCTAATGAAATGCTCTAATCCTGGGAAATTTTATGCTTCAAAATGTGCTCACCTCCCCAACTCTGCCAGCCGGCCGCCTCCTTGGCTGGAAGACTCAGTGGGTTCTATTTTAGCAGGGGTTATTCATCTCAGATAGCAGAGGAGGTTTGGTTTTCTCACAAGGAGAAAAAAGGGCTCTGTGTTACACAGGAGACAAGCTTTGGCCTGCCTGCTGGTGGGTGGGGCTGGTGAAGTCGACTACGATCTTCAGGAAGGCTCAGGTTTCTTGGGCAGGAGAGAAAACCACATGGAATAGGAGGTGGACATCCTTGCAAAGACCACTGGGAAAAAAAAAATAGTGATTTCCTGAAGGGAGATCTAATGGAAATGGAACAGGAATATTTAAATGTCTTCAGTGTGTATTTATTTATTGAGAAGCTACTGAGTTCCAGCAGTGGGGCTTAGGGATTGCATTTCAAGAAGTGATCTTTCAATGAGTTCATCATGGCTCAGCGGTCACCCAGCACCCCCTGAGTCAGGCCCTGAGCTCAGCAAAGCAACGCTAAGAGGAGTCACACAGAGTCCACGTTCACGGTTCAGTGGAGGAGCAAAACATGTGATGAAAGTCATGGCTGTCGTTATGCTAAGTTTTGTGGGACGTTACACGGAGCAATAGAAAGCCTCCTTTGGGGTTACCTCCGCCTCTAGACTGGGACAGGGAAGCTAGAGAGAAGTGAATTTCACCTGTGCTTTGAAGAGTAAGTAAGACTTGAGCGAGCGGATAGGGATGAAGAGCTTCCAAGGCAGGGAACGGTCTGAGCAAACTCTGGGCATAAAAGTGTGAGCAGCTCAGTGTGACTCAAGTATTGGGAGAAGGTGCAGAGGTGGAGGGATCAGGGGAGATGGTGATAATGGCAGAGGGGATGACTTTTTCCTTTCTGTTGACCTGATACACTCTTATTCATCCTTCCAATGTCAGCCTAAGCTTTATCTCTGGGAAGCAATCCCTGAGCTCCCCACCTGGGTCCTGGGAACTCCCCTGCCCCATACCCCATACTGTGCGTCCCTTGTTGGTCTCCCCCACTAATCTGTGTACCCCTACCCTGCTCCTTCCTTCTTCCCTTAGTGCCCAGCATAGTGCTTGGAGAGTGGACTGAGAACAGGACACCAGGGTAAGATGGTCAGATTTCCAGGGCCAGGGTGGAATGAGAAGTAAGGCCCCTCAGGACATCCAGCGCTGACCCGTCACAGTCACGCTTAGGATTCTCAACTTAGGTTTGGCTGTAAAAACAGGCCATCTTGAGGGGAAACACAAAGAGTTAATAAGCCTTGGACCCATGGCTACGTGCACAAGCCATGAGGCAAAGAATTAGCAAATTAAAAATAAAGAAATAACATCCAAGCCTGGCAGTTCTGTAAGGATATGTTCTAAGGGCAACAAATTAGTACAGGCCTTCTGGAGAGAAATTTGGTAATACGTATCAAGAATGGGCAATCTAAAAAATAAAACAAACTAGTGAATATAACAAAAGAAGAAACAGACTAGGACTTCCCTGGTCGTCCAGTGGTTAAGACTTCACCTTCCCATGCAGGGGGTACAGGTTCGATCCCTGGTCAGGGAGCTAACAGCCCACATGCCTGGCGGCCAAAAAACCAAAACAGAAAACAGAAGCAATATTGTAACAAACTCAATAAAGACTTTAAAAATGGTCCGCATCAAAAAAAGTCTTAAAGAAAAAGAAAAGAAAAGAAACAGCCTCACAGATCTAGAGAACAAACTAGTGGTTACCAGTGGGGAGAGGGAAGCGGGGAGGAGCAAGATGGGGCAGGGAAGTAAGAGATATAAACTTCTATGCATAAAATAAATAAGCTGCAAGGATATACTGTACACACAGAGAATATAGCCAACATGTTATAATAACTATAAATGGAATATAACCTTTGAAAATTGTGAATCACTGTGTTGTACATGTGAAACATATAATAGTGCACACCAACTATACCTCAATTAAAAAATTAACAAAGAAAAAAAGACCTCTGAATCACTCTAAACTAGGTAGGAATTTATCTCCCAAAAATCATTTAAAAGAATAAAATGCATGGATAGAGGATACTACTCTTTGCAGCACTGACCTGAATGAGAAAAAAAAGGGCAACAACCTAACGGTCCAACAAGAGGGGACAGGAATACTGTGGAGCAGTCCACGGTGATAGCCATGAAGGCTACGAGAAGATACAAAAGACATGATAACATTGTAGGTGAGGGCTTCCCTGGTGGCGCAGTGGTTGAGAGTCCGCCTGCCGATGCGGGGGACGCGGGTTCGTGCCCCGGTCCGGGAGGATCCCACGTGCCGCGGAGCGGCTGGGCCCGTGAGCCGTGGCCGCTGAGCCTGCGCGTCCGGAGCCCGTGCTCCGCAACGGGAGAGGCCGCAGCAGTGAGAGGCCCGCGTGCCGCAAACACAAAACAAAAAATTGTAGGTGAAAGAAGCGAACATTTTAAAAGTCCATAATGGTCATGACTCGTTTTCTTTCTCCAAATCTTATTTAGTGTCATTATATTTTTCCTTTTTAAAAAGTGTAAGTAACAGGTAAGTTGGTACTAGGTCCCCCCGCAGGAGCAAAACGGAATTATTATGAAAAAGCAGAAAAGCAGACCTCAATAACACTGGCCTAGAACATGATGTGACCTTCCCCTGCCTGCAACCTGCTGAGACAGATCAGTGTTTTCAAGTGGATGGGTATCATTTGATAGCTGCTCTTTGAGCCTTACTTCAAGAAAAGAATGAGGTCATAAGGCTCAAGGGGCATCGTGGTTTATGAAAAGAAGCTCTTGTTCCCAGTCTCTTAGGGCTAAAGCAAACCGTCCTGTCATCCACCATCTCCTGAAAGCAAGACCCAGTCCATTTCCTTTGTGGAAGACGCCTTCTCAAGGGGATCCCCTTGGGAATCCCTTCATGCCACGCCTCCTGGGCTCCTGACTCCCCCTTGTTTCATGGTACCAGGCCTATAGGGTCGTATGTTTCTTGAGCTTCCCCTTGGCTCTGATGCCCCAGGTAACAATACGCAACATCACCATAGCTTCCAGTTACTGGATGTTTCTCTATGCCAGACACCATGCTAAGCTTCTTATCCACATTTTCTCATTTCATCCTTATAACAACCCTAGGACTAGGTATTATTATTCCCACTTGAAAGATGAGGAAGCCAAGGCTCAGAGAAGTTTAAAAATCAGCTCCAGTTCAGAAGACGAGGAAAGTATAAGACCAAGATTCAAACCAGGTTAGAAACTATACAAACCATGTTCTTACCACCACTCCACCAGGCTGTGCCGATTCAGGGAAAAGTTGACATTCTTCGCTTCCCAGTGAAGAGCATTTTGGGAAATTCCCTTCTCTTGTTTGCCTGAAAAACTCCATCATTCTTGAGAGACATAACTACCGCTTTGCAAGGCATTCATATTAAATATGCATTACACCGTTTAGCTGGTCCTGGAGATGAGCAATTCACCTTTCTTTCCTTTCTCCACTCTGCATCTTTTTATACAAGGAAATCGGTGACCCTGGCATGTGTATGACAGAGGGCAGGGGAGAGGACAAGCTGAGAAAGGAAAGAAATATGAGGGGGTGCACTTAGCTCATGTCCAGGGACCCAAAGGGGAAAGCCCTGTGGAAATGAACTGTGAAGGCCGAGCCAACAGGGCTATCTGTCTAGTCCCTTCTGCCCACCAAATAGCTTCTGAAGATAATTATTATAGGTTAATCGGGTCAACAAACTTGCTGGGCACTCTGACAAGCTGGGCAGCCTCAGGTTTTCACCTCAGGGTGAAACCAAAAGGGCTCTCTGGCTGCTCAGGAAAGATAAGCAACTGGGAAAACTGGTCTGCTGAGAAATCTAACAGCCGCCCCACATAGGGATCCAAGTCACTAGGATCTCTGGGTGAAGGCTGCTGGCCGTTCCAATGGTCTAACCCACTGTGATCAGTCTGCTCTAGTCCCTACATCTCAAGACTGTTATCACTAATCTGGAACTTGTTTCTGTTCTAAAGCCCTGGCAATTAAAACATGCTCGATGGGCTTTGTTATAACAGAAGACACAGTACAGGACGGTTAACAAAGAAAGTGTTATAATTACAAAACTTCCAGTGCCCTTCGGAATGGTTACATAGGGGTCTTTTCCCAAGGTAAGTTGTGTGTGTGTGTGTCATTTTCATCTACTGCATGTAATGTAAAGAGCCCAGGACTTGAAGTGAGGACAGGAATTTAACCCCCTGGTGGCCACTGAGCAGCTGTGTGACCATGGGCAAGGAACTTAACCCCCGTGAGGCACTTCTGTGCAATGGGAATAATTATCTCCAACTCTGGTCGGGGGGTGGGGGGCGGCGGGTCGTGAGAATAAATTAAAATAACGTAAAAGCACCCAGCGTTGGTCACTCGATCATTATTCATTCCTCTTTCCTTTCATTATTATCATGATCATCATCATCGTCACCCCTCACCCTTTTTTCATCATTGTCAGTAACAACAGCATCCGCCAGTGCCCCTGACTTCCCAGGCAACCACGAAAACACCCCAAGTGCTGCTAAATTACTGGCAACAAGGAACTGGTGAGTAAGTTATTTTGGGAAGTCAGGTCTTGTCAGCATGCGCTGAGCTTCTTGCAGACCACTCTGTCAGTCATTCTCAAGCCCCTCAGATACCCAGAACCTCTCTGTCTACTGAAAAGAACTGAACTATTAATGTCCCTCATAGAAGAAGAAGAAAGGGGAACCAGCTCCTGTGAATGTGGGTCAGGAATCACCAGGGTGGTAATGACTTGGTCTGTTCTGTGTTCTCTGGCCCTCCTTGGTCCTTCCATAAAAGCTCTCTGTCAGGAGCCCTGCTTGGCCATGGCGTGATCGCCCTTTTGTTCTACAAATTCCTGGATATGACTCACAGAAGCGTTTAAGCACGTCTCTCTTCATGTTCCTAGGAATTTTCCTGACAAGAGCAGTCCCTATCCTGAGGCAATCATATTTCTCCTCAACTTCTTTCCAGTATCAGCTTGTTGCCTGACACCCTTGCGTAGCCAATTTCATAACATCGGTGAGCCTGGCTGCGTTTTCCTCAGATGCCAGCCTGGCTGCCCAGGACTGAGGCAGCATCATGCCCACAGTGAATCATTTAGCCTCCAAGCCTTCATCTTCAGCCCTCACTGAGGCAGAGTCCTTGGAAATATCACCTCCATCCAGAGGAAATCAGTGCAAAAATTGGGAACGAGAATAAGAGGTACTCTTTCCTGTGTCTCTGTAATTCTATTTCTGGGAATCTGTTCTAAGGAAATAATCTGGAAGAATTTGGTTATAGAGGCTGGTAGTTATCGAGCACTTACTACGTGCCAACACTGTTCTAATTGTTGCATGTATATTGACTTATTAACCACCATCACAACTCCACAAGGATGTATTAATATGACCTTCATTTTGCAGATGAGGAAACCAAGAAACAGAGAGGTAATCGTGTTTATGTTCATGTTCCTTGAGTGTATAAAAGCTGAACTGAGCCCAGGCAATCTGATTCCACAGGCTCTACTCTTGACTTCTGTATTAATGCTACCGCAGTGTGCGAAGCTTGCTAATAAAAGGAAGAAGAGGAGGAAGAGAAACACATGGAAAAGGAAGAAACGGAGATGGAGGAAGCTTTAGAAAAAAACGTTAAATGTATCGTCATCTATGATAGTGAACATCAGGCCCAGGGTCATTCTGGCAGGGACTCTGGCATCCCAGGTGCCCAGAGCTTGATCCAGGACAGGGCTATGGGCTCCATGCCCGGCAGATTCCTCACCCTGTAGGGAAGGGCACAGCACTATGGTAGGACAAAAGTCTACAAAGTTTGTATGGAAATTAATAGGCCCCTACATTCCTAGAAGTCAATAAACAGAGAGAGTGAGGGTTATTTGTTTGATTATTAGAATAGGGAAGGAAAAAAATTCCAGTCTTAATAACTTGAATTTTAAATGATTCTAATCCTCTCTTCCACCTAGACCCACTTATTTATCTATATTACTGTGTGAACTTTCTGGTGCTCTCAAATGAGTTACTTGCCATGTGGATTTTTAAAAACTTGTGTTGTATATTAAAAAAAAATTTTAATAAAAAGATGTCATTTTACACTCCTGTCACCTAGAGTCAGCCTTCTAAAAAGCAATCAGGGACTTTTATCCCGTACAAAAATTTCTTCAGAATAGTCGACCAAGGAAGTCTCTTCCTGAAAATTTCCTATACTGAATTTATTGAAGAGAAGCAAACAACTTTATCCAGGAAGATTAATCCAGCGTTACTTATAACAACAAATATTAGAAACAACTCTAATGTCCAACAGAGAAATAGTTAAATATCTTAAGGTAATATTCCCTCCTTGGAATAATAAGCACCAATAAAAGTGATAATTTCAAAGATAAGGTAGCAAGCTGGGAAAATACGTATCATTTAATGAAGTGTGGAAAATAAAACACAAAAATTATATATATATATAATCATTACCCTCAAGTGAAATGCACTTTTGCACATGGACAGAGGCTAGAAGGGCATACAAAAATTGTCAGGTTTTATGATGATAGGATAAGAGATAGTTTTACTTTCACTTGCTCCTTTCCACACTAAATATTAAACATTCAGTGATAAAAGGGCAAGGCTTTGTAACAGTTGCAGCACAGAAGGAAGTCTGGAGACAAGTGAGAAGACACAGGCTTTCCCCACTATCCGAAAATACGGCATTCCTATGAACCGATTCATAAGCTGAAATGGCGTAAAGCAAAGAAACAATTACCATGGAACACATCTTGGTCACGGATGCACAAAATAAATCCAGATAAAGCACAGATGCTCGCGCAGTTCAAAGCTCTGGAGGCTGGATGCTGAGATCCTGAGCGCAGTTCCCGGGGAAGGCGCTTGGCGGCGCCACCCCCACTGAGCGGGCGGGCACTGCATCTATAAACGCTCACTGCAAGACAGACGTGGAAGGCAATTTCCAATTTTCACCTTTTCGGTTAGCGAAAACAGGTGCTAATGTAGGTCTTCAGTAAAAGCGAAGTGGTGTAAAGTGAACTTTGGAAAGCAATGAATACCTGTAGGTAGAAGGCTTCTGCCGATCAGATGTGAGATCCTAGTAGTGAACTTGGACAGTGGCAGCTGGGGGAATCCTAGAGATAAGATACAGTGAGTGAGGGGCTTCCCTGGTGGCGCACTGGTTAAGAATCCACCTGCCAATGCAGGGGACACGGGTTTGAGCCCTGGTCCGGGCAGATCCCACATGCTGCGGAACAACTAAACCCATGCAGCACAACTACTGAGCCTGCGCTCTAGAGCCCACGAGTCACAACTACTGACGCTCTCATGCCTATAGCCCGTGTTCCACAACAAGAGAAGCCACCGCAATGAGAAGCCCATGCAGCGCAACAAAGAGCGCTAGCCCCAAATAGAGAGAGCCCACGCGCAGCAACGGAGAACCAACGCTGCCAAAAAAAAAAAAAAGATACAGTGAGTGAGGGCAAAGGGGGAATCACTGATGATCCTAAAATTTAGGGCTTGAACAGAAAATAGGAAACAGTAGAGGAGAATTTCAGAGATGTTATATAGGAGGTGCCGGTGGTACATCCTTTTGACAATATCCAGTAGAAAGTTGGAATACAAGTTTGGAGCTAGGATAAAGTGTGACCCTGGTCCCCAAGTGCCTATATGTGCAGAGAATGTTTTTGTGGCCATATCGAGATCTGAGCCCGTGGTTCTTACTGTATAGAATGTGAAACTTGGACCTGCATGCTACTCATGTAGGCTGACCTTTGTGATTGCCAGACTTAGAGTTCTGTATTAGTTATCTACTGCAACATAATATATTGCCCTAAAACTTTGCAGCTTAAAGCAACAGTTATTATCTCACAGTTTCTGTGGGTCAAGAATCCAGGTTCAGCTTATCTAGGTGTCTTTGCCTTAGGATCTCCCCAAATGCTACAATCAAGGTGTCTGCAGAAGCTGCAGTCATCTCAAGACTCATCTCAGAAAAACAAAAAAAGACTCATCTCAGGAAGGATCCATTTCCAAGCTCACTGATACGGCAGTTGGCAGATTCAGGTCCACCTTGGTTGTGTGCTGGAGACATGAGTTCCCTGCCACAGGGACCTCTTCTTTGAGTGGCTCACAACATGACAGCTGGTTTCCAAGATAGAAAGAGAGAGAGGCGGGTTGGGGGGGGAGTGGGGGTGGGGAGAGAGAGAGAATGAATGACCCAAGGGAGAAGCACAGTCTTTTTATAACTTAATCTCAGAAATGGCATCACACCACTTCTACTTTATTTGTTAGAAGCAAAACAAGTCTAACTCACACTCAAGGGGAGGTAATGACCTACCAGGGGGTCAAGCAGGATCTGCCCTGAGAAGCCTTCTCACCAAAGCCCTCCAGTAACGTAAGCTCAATCAGGGAAATGTATTTTCTGTCACTGATCCGGTCCAAGCCTCTCATTTTACAGAGGAAAACTGAATCTCAGAGGGGTGAAGTGTTACTTATGATCCGATGCCATTCTCTATCCTCTTCCCATCACTCACCGTCTACTCTACAGCTCCCCTCCCGGCAAGTTATTTTCCCATGAAGTACGGCTCTCCACTTCTCACATTTGAGGGGTTGTGTGGGGGTGAGTGTGCATAGACCCCAGACATATTCCACCGATTAGAAACACAACAGTAAATCCAGCCCACATTCACAGGTACACACTCACATGTACATTTACAGGTGTATGTGTTTATATTTTTCTTGTTCTACTTCCACCCAATCCGGTCACCCCACGTCAATGTGGATATTAACAAATTGTTCTCAGCATCCTGCAGAGTGTCCAGGAAGAGTCTAAAATTTAAAGGACACGGGGACCAAGACCCAAACCACTCACCATCTACATACCCCTTACACAGGACAGGGCCTGGCAAGTGATGCGCCATAAACACCTGATGTCTGAATGCCCAGATGAGCGCTTACATGAATAAAACGCATTAGTCATTCAGGCACCACTTCACTATTTTTGCCATATGTCAGTTTATACACCTTTTAATATTTCTCTTTAAATTGATTCACTTTTTAAACCTAAATGATTTTTTAGACAGAAACAGTGTCGTTTGTTATCATAAATGTGAAAGGCGTTCCTCCTAAATCATATATAAATAAATTCACAGCATCCACAGACAACCTAGAAATCATATTGCAGACCACTAGCAGTGAGTGCCCTGCAATCAACAAATGAATGTGAAACCCCATAGCATGTGTTCACATTTGGGACCTCATAGATGGCTCAAGAGGCCCCTTAGAGAGCCAGGGGCAGTGCCTGCCAGAAGGAGCCTTGCAAGAGTAATTGGTCTCTCTAACTCTGGGGAGAGATTATCGTAAAGTCTGTGAAATATAAGTGGGATTGAAAGAGGCGTGGTCAAGGAGGCGGCAGATAAGAATCCATTAAAATATTCTTTGGGGAGGCTGTTCTCACTCCTTGCCAGCACGCTAGACACTTTCACTCGTTCACTCATTCATCCAGCATGTTCTCAGTTACTATCCTATCGCCACACACTGATAAATGCTAGGGTCAAGGATGCGATACTCAAGATCCTGGAGAAGCAAATGACACTGCCTAAGAAAGGCCTCACAGGATGCTCAGAAGTGGAAACACCTGCTTCCTTTAACAAACAACAGGTATATAAGGTTGTGCAGGGCAGAAACGGCATGGGCAAAGGCCTGGAGAGGTGAAAGACGGTGAGCATGACACATGTGGCTGAAGCATGCAAAGCCGCTGGGCGATAGCGGTGGGTCTATGAAAGGGAGTGGAAGGGGATGCGGTTAATGATGAAAGCATGGGCTGTGAAGGGCTGGGGAGCCCGGTTACAGAGACTGGAATTTACCCTAAGGGCAAAGGGGGCCATGCAAAGATTTTAAGCAGATGAATGATACAGCCAGTTTCATATTTTAGAAAAGTCACTCTGATGTGAGTAATATACACAGGAGATAACATAGGCAGTTTTCTCATCTGTGCACTGGTTTCTGTAAGTTGCTTCAGAAGGCTAGCAGGAGAACTGAATTAACACCTGGGTGAGGCACTTTGATCTCACAGAGAAATGCCAAATATTGGGTTGGCCCAAAAGTTTGTTCGGGTTATTCCATAACATCTTATGGAAAAACCCAAACGAACTTTTGGGCCAACCCAATACTTCTAAGTAATTAAAATATCATCACCCCTGCATTCCCATCCTCTTTTCTCTACCCCAGCTCACCCAGTGGAGCCAACTGCCCCGGAAAAGAATACGTCAAAAGAATTCAGAAGCATGTTATTCTGGTGGACAAACTGCATTGTGGTTTAAAACTAATCACAGTCGATTTGGAGCCAAAAAAATGAGAATGCCATACACAGAGTAATTAGCTCATCCAACAAAATTTAAAGGAAAGCATTGGTCAAGAGAGGTGGTCTCAGCTTGGTCACTTACTGTGTGGATTTGAGCAGCTCTCACTCTTTCTAGGCTTCACTTTTCTCAGCTGGAAAATGCAGGGATGGGTTTTGAAAATCCCTTAGACTCTCCTAACTCTGATATTCTGTGCTTTTAAGATGCTCTATACTTCGCAATGGCAGGAGTTCTGCAAATATCTGGACTGAGAGCATTCTCAGTTCAGGGATTAAGAAGTGCAAAGGCCCTGGGGCAGTAATGAGTTTAGTGTGTTAAAGGAAAGCCAGCATAAATATAGCACAATTGACCAACGGAAAAAGTGGTAGAAAATAAGGTCAGAAAGGTAAGCAATGGCTAGATCAAGTAATGCCTGATAGGCCATTAAGTAGTCTGAATTTTATTCTCAGTAAAATGAAAAGTAATTGAAGTACTTTTAGGAGCACAAAACACAACTGATTTAAAAAAAATAACACTTACTGCTGGGGAGAGAACAGGCAATGAGATTGGTCTGTAGGCTTCTGTAGTCCAAGCAAGAGACAATAGTGGGTTAGACTAGGTGGCGTTGGAGGGAAGTGATAATATTAAGGTAAAGCCAGCAAAATTTGCTGATGTTTTGGATATAGGAAGCGAGGGGAAAGGAGAAATCAAGAATGATTTCTAAATTTTGATAAAGACTTAGAAGGCTCAGATTATTTCGAGGGGCAAAGAGAGAATCAAGAGGGTTTTTTTGGTCATGTTAATTATAACATCCGTCTTAGACACTAAATATTCAATGCGTAGTTTGCTATCTCAGATCTCATGGAAGAGATTAGGACAAGAGATCGAAATTTGGGAGTTATCAGATTATAAGGGATCATTCAGAAGTAAATGCAGGTGGAGAAGAGAAAACAACAGAGCACCACGCCAAATCTTTGGATTAGAGGTTAGAGCAGGGATGGAGAAGTCAGAAAAATACTAAGAAGGGGTGACCAGTGAAGGAAAAGGAAATCCAGAACACACTACCCTAGAAGCCGAGAGAACAGAGTGTTTGAAGAAGGAAGAAGTAAACGACTTTGTCAGAGCTCCTAAGAGTTTAAAAGTAGTGCTGAGAATTCATCATTGAATTTGACAACATGTTGTTTTTTGGTGACATTGACAAGCGTGGTTTTTCGAAATTGCTTTTGAAGGACTGGGAGCCAAAGCCTGATTAGCACAGGTTAAAAAGGGAATTAGAAGTGAGGAAGTGGAGACAGCAAGTATGGATGGACAGTCCTTTACAGGAGTTTTGCTTTAAAAGACACAGGAAAACATGGCGAGAGTTGGCAGGGAATGTTGGTGGAAGGTGAGTTTTGTTTTCATAAGATAGGCGATGGTGGAGCATGTTTGCCTGCTAATGGCAATGATCAGTAGTGAGGGGAAAAAGTGGTCATGAGGACAGAGGAAAGACCACTGCAGGAACAAGGTAGGAGGGAAGGAAAGGGATGAGGTTCTGTACACAAGTGGAGGTGTTGGTCTTAGTAGGAGCATAAACAATTCTTATGAGTAAATATATAAATAGCAGGAAAGCAGAGTCTCTAAGTTAAGACGCAGATACATTGGTTAAATTTGGTCACAAGAATAGGTATATTCATCTTCAGATTGTGACTACTTCTTCAGTCGAACAAGAAGCAAAGTCTTCATCAGAAGGTAAGGAGAAGGGGACAAGGGTAGGAAATTTGAGAAATGAGAAGACTCGAGACCATGGTTGTCTTGAATAAATGAAAGAGCAATTGACTAAACAAGTGGCAAGGTTGCCAGACAAGGTCACAGATTGAAGGTAAGAGCAGTCAGCATGGTTGAGTGTTTTTCTCCAGCCCATCATCACTGACTCTGGTATAAGAACAAACTGGGCAGGCTGGGATTTCTGGGCTGCATTTTGCTGGTTGAGGATGATGGGAGGTGGGAAGGGCTAGGAATGTGAGAGTATGCAAGAACCTGATTAGAGCTGCAAATTCTGGAATCGAAGCTGAGTGCAGAGTGAAAGGAAGAGGCATAAAGGGGATGGGGACACTGGGAAAGAATGGGATCACTGGGTCCAGATGTGGTCAAATAACGTTTGGAATGGGGATTGGGAGGGTTCTGCCACTTCCTACTTTGACAAACTTGGGGAAGTTTCTTAGTTTCTCACTCTCATTTTCCTCATTTCTGAAACAAGGATAATAATATCTACCTATAAGGTTGATACCCTAAGAATATGTTGTTAAATTGTTAATATTTACAATGAGATAAAGTCCTGGCACATGGTATTTGCTCAAAATCTTCTTCTAAGATTTCACCCTTTGTATGGTCAAGGCATTTATATGACTTTAACTGTATCTACCCAATGCCAAATAGCTTTATAAAAAGGGGAAATTCAGGCAATAACTAGAGTTTTCCTATACCCAGTTTGGAAGAGATCTGGATTATGCCAATACTTACAAATTTATGGAAGCATCTAGCATTGTATAAACATACCCTAGATCATTGTGAATTCCTGTCTTTGTCTCTGAGACTACGGAGGGGTGGGAGGGCTGGAAATAGGAGATGAGGTCATGCCCCTCAATTTTAGGTATATATCCAAGCTTTATTAAAAACAATCCTTTATGTGTTTGAAGTACAAACCTCAAATCAGCATGCTCTCCCTGACTTGCCTGGTATGTCAATGAGTTAAATTACACTTCCTGATGCAAGTTCTAAGCTTCATAGAGAAAATAGCAATATGCTAATTGCAAATCAAAGAGCAATCAATACCAATATTAAATGTATTACTCCCCACCCACCCTCCCCACCAAGCTTATACCCTCACTTATATTTCCTCTCTTGGTGAATTAATCTTTCCTCTCTATCACCGTCCATCTGATTGATTGTCAATTCCAGTTACCATTCCTAGCCGCTAACCAGCCATTATATCAGCTGGATTCATCCCCACGGCCACTACCTCAGCTCATCCTCATCTCTTGACTATCTTCTTCACCAATTTTCACATATTTTCCTCTAACTTTTCTTCCTCTAAGTCAGCTCAAATGGTATTTGATCTTAATCATTCTGTGTCACTTACTCTCTGAGAATAAAGCTATGGACACTCTCCTCAGGAAAAAACTCATATGCACATAAAACATAAGATCAATGGGCAAGAGCTCTCCCAGAGATCTCCATCTCAATGCTAAGACCCAGCTCCAGTCAACGACCAGCAAGCTACAGTGCTGGACACCCCATGCCAAACAACTAGCAAGACGGGAACACAGCCCCACCCATTAGCAGAGGGGCTGCCTAAAATCATACTAAGTTCACAGACACCCCAAAACACACCACCAGACATGGACCTGCCCACCAGAAATACAAGATCCAGCCCCAACCAACAGAACACAGGCACCAGTTCCCTCCACCAGGAAACTTACACAACCCACTGAACCAACCTTAGCCACTGGGGGCAGACACAAAAAACAATGGGAAATATGAACCAGCAGCCTGCAAAAAGGAGACCCCAAACACAGTAAGTTAAACAAAATGAGAAGACAGAGAAACACAGCAGATGAAGGAGCAAGGTAAAAACCCACCAGGCCAAACAAATGAAGAGGAAACAGGCAGTCTACCCAAAAAACAATTCACAGTAATGAGAGCAAAGATGATTCAAAATCTTGGAAATAGAATGGAGGAAATACAAGAAACATTTAACAAGGACCTAGAAGAACTAAAGAGCAAACAAACAATGATTAACAACACAATAAATGAAATTTAAAATTCCCTAGAAGGAATCAATAGCAGAATAACTGAGGCAGAAGGATGGATAAGTGATGTGGAAGATAAAATAGTGGAAATAACTACCTCAGAGCAGAATAAAGAAAAAAGAATGAAAAGATTTGAGGACAGTCTCAGAGACTTCTGGGACATTAAATGCACCAACATTTGAATTTTAGGGGTCCCAGAAAAAGACGTGAAAAACAAAGGGTCTGAGAAAATATTTGAAGAGATTAGAGTTGAAAACTTCCCTAACATGGGAAAGGAACTAGTCAATCAAGTCCAGGAAGCGCAGAGAATCCCATACAGGATAAATCCAAGGAGAAACATGCCAAGACACATATTAATCAAACAATCAAAAATTAAATACAAAGAAAAAATATTAAAAGCAGCAAAGGAAAAGCAACAAATAACACACAAGGGAATCCCCATAAGGTTAACAGCTGATCTTTCAGCAGAAACTGCAAGCCAGAAGGGAGGGGCAGGACGTATTTAAAGTGATGAAAGGGAAAAACCTACAACCAAGATTACTCTACCCGGCAAGGACCTCATTCAGATGTGATGGAGAAATTACAACCATTACAGACAAACGAAAGCTAAGAGAATTCAGCACCACCAAACCAGCTCTACAACAAATGCTAAAGGAACTTCTCTAGGCAGGAAACACAAGAGAGGGGAAAGACCTATAAAAACAAACCCAAAACAATTAAGAAAATGGTAATAGGAGCATACTTATCGATAATTACCTTAAATGTAAATGGATTAAATGCTCCAACCAAAAGACATAGAGTGGCTGAATGGATACCAAAACGAGACCCGTATATATGCTGTCTACAAGAGACCCACTTCAGACCTAGGGACACATACAGATTGAAAGTGAGGGGATGGAAAGAGATATTCCAAGCAAATGGAAATCAAAAGAAAGCTGGAATAGCAATTTTCATATCAGACAAAATAGACTTTAAAATAAAGTCTATTATAAGAGACAAAGAAGGATACTACATAATGATCAAGGGATCAATCCAAGAAGAAGATATAACAATTGTAAATATTTATGCACCCAACATAGGAGCACCTCAATACATAAGGCAAATGCTAACAGCCATAAAAGGGGAAATCGACAGTAACACAATCATAGTAGGGGACTTTAACACCCCACTTTCACCAATGGACAGATCATCCAAAATGAAAATAAATAAGGAAACACAAGCTTTAAATGACACATTAAACAAGAAGGACTTAATTGATATTTATAGGACATTCCATCCAAAACAACAGGATACACTTTATTCTCAAGTGCTCATGGAACATTCTCCAGGATAGATCATGTCTTGGGTCACAAATCAAGCCTTGGAAATTTAAGAAAACTGAAATCGTATCAAGTATCTTTTCCAATCACAATGCTATGAGACTAGATATCAATTACAGGAAAAAAAAACTGTAAAAAATACAAACACATGGAGCCTTAACAATACACTGCTAAATAACCAAGAGATCACTGAGGAAATAAAAAAATAACTAGAAACAAATGACAATGAAGACACGATGACCCAAAACCTATGGGATGGAGCAAAAGCAGTTCTAAGACGGAAGTTTCTAGCGAAACAATCCTACCTCAAGAAACAAGAAAAATCTCAAATAAACAACCTAACCTTACACCTAAAGCAATTAGAGAAAGAAGAACAAAAACCCCCCAAAATTAGCAGAAGGAAAGAAATCATAAAGATCAGATTCGAAATAAATGAAAAAGAAGTGAAGGAAAGAGTATCAAAGATCAATAAAACTAAAATCTGGTTCTTTGAGAAGATAAACAAAATTGAAAAACCATTAGACTCATCAAGAAAGAAAGGGAGAAGACTCAAATCAACAGAATTAGGAATGAAAAAGGAGAAGTAACAACTGACACTGCAGAAATACAAAGAATCATGAGGGATTACTACAAGCAACGATATACCAATAAAGTGGACAACCTGGAAGAAATGGGCAAATTCCTAGAAAAGCACAACCTTCCGAGACTGAACCAGGAAAAAATAGAAAATATGAACAGACCAATCACAACCACTGAAATTGAAACTGGGATTAAAAATCTTCCAACAAACAAAAGCCCAGGACCAGATGGCTGCACAGACGAATTCTATCAAACATTTAGAAAAGAGCTAACACCTAACCTTCTCAAACTCTTCCGAAATGTAGCAGAGGGAGGAACACTCCCAAACTCATTCTACGAGGCCACCATTACCCATACCAAAACCAGACAAAGATGTCACAAAGAAAGAAAATTACAGGCCAATATCACTGATGAACATAGATGCAAAAATCATCCACAAAATACTAGCACACAGAATCCAACAGCACATTAAAAGGATCATACACCACGATCAAGTGGGGTTTATCCCAGGAATGCAAGGTTTCTTCAGTATACACAAATCAATCAATGTGATAAACCATACTAACAAACTGAAGTATAAAAACCATATGATAGGGCTTCCCTGGTCTGTCACTGTTTGTAGATGACATGATACTATACATAGATAATCCTAAAGATGCTACCAGAAAACTACTGGAGCTAATCAGTGAATTTGGTAAAGTAGCAGGATACAAAATTGATGCACAGAAATCTCCTGCATTCCTATACACTAATGATGAAGAATCTGAAAGAGAAATCAAGGAAACACTCCCATTTACCACTGCAGCAAAAAGAATAAAATACCTAGGATTAAACCTACCTAAGGAGACAAAAGACCTGTATGCAGAAAACTATAAGGCACTGATGAAAGAAATTAAAGATGATACAAACAGATGGAGAGATATACCATGTTCTCGGATTTGAAGAATCAACAATGTGAATATGAGTCTACTACCCAAAGCAATCTACAGATTCAATGAAATCCCTATCAAACTACCAATGGCATTTTTCACAGAACTAGAACAAAAATTTTCACAATTTGTATGGAAAAACAAAAGACCCCGCATAGCCAAACAATCTTGAGAAGGAAAAACAGAGCTGGAGGAATCAGGCTCCCTGACTTCAGACTATACTACAAAGCTACAGTAATCAAGACAGTATGGTACTGGCAGAAAAACAGAAATATAGATCAATGGAACAGGATAGAAAGCCCAGAGATAAACCCACGCACATATGGTCACCTCTTTGATAAAGGAGTCAGGAATGTACAGTGGAGAACAGACAGCCTCTTCAATAAGTGGTGCTGGGAAAACAGGTCAGCTACCTGTAAAAGAATGAAATTAGAACACTTGCTAACATCATACAAACTCAAAATGGATTAAAGACCTAAATGTAAGGCCAGACACTTTATAAAACTCTTAGACGAAAACACAGGCAGAACACTCTTTGACATAAATCACAGCTAGATCCTTTTTGACTCACCTCCTAGAGAAATGGAAATAAAAACAAAAATAAACAATTGGGACCTAATGAAACTTCAAAGCTTTTGCACAGCAAAGGAAACTATACACAAGATGAAAAGACAACCCTCAAAATGGGAGAAAATATTTGCAAACGAAGCAGCTGACAAAGGATTAGTCTCCAAAATATACAAGCAGCAGCACATGCAGCTCAATATCAAAAAAGCAAATAATCCAATCCAAAAATGGGCAGAAGACCTAAATAGACATTTCTCCAAAGAAGATATACAGATTGCCAACAAACACATGAAAGGATGCTCAACATCACTAATCATTAGAGAAATGCAAATCAAAACTACAGTGAGGTATCACCTCACACCAGTCAGAATGGCCATCATCAAAAAAATCTAGAAACAATAAATGCTGAAGAGGGTGTGGAGAAAAGGGAACTCTCTTGCACTGTTGGTGGGAATGTAAATTGATACAGCCACTATGGAGAACAGTATGGAGGTTCCTCAAAAACTAAAAATAGAACTAACATATGACCCAGCAATCCCATTACTGGGCATATACCCTGAGAAAACCATAATTCAAAAAGAGTCATGTACCACAGTGTTCATTGCAGCACTATTTACAATAGCCAGGACATCGAAGCAACCTAAGTGTCCGTCAACAGATGAATGGATAAAGGTGTGGCACATATATACAATGGAATATTACTCAGTCATAAAAAGAAATGAAACTGAGTTATTTGTAGTGAGGCGGATGGACCTAGAGTCTGTCATACAGAGTGAAGTAAGTCAGAAATATGCTAACACATATATATGAAAAAAAAAAAAGGTTCTGATCAACCTAGTGGCAGGACAGGAATAAAGATGCATACGTAGAGAATAGACTTGAGGACATGGGGAGGAGGAAGGGTAAACTGGGACGAAGTGAGAGAGTAGCATTGACATACATACACTACCAAATGTAAAATAGATAGCTAGTGGGAAGCAGCTGTCTCACACAGGGAGTTGAGTTCGGTTTTTTGTGACCACCTAGAGGGGTGGGATAGGAGGTTGGGAGGGAGATGCAAGAGGGAGGGGATATGGGGATATATGTATCCATATAGCTGATTCACTTTGTTATACAGCAGAATCTAACACAATATTATAAAGCAATTTTACTCCAATAAAGATGTTAAAAAAAGAAAATCTTGCCCCATTTTCCATATCTCTGTACTCTCAGTACCTAATATGGCACCCAATGCTGAAAAGATTGAGTAAGAAGGAAAGAAGAATGGGGTTTTTTTTTTTCGTGATCTTGTTTGCCAGAAATATATTCAAAAGGCAACATTTCCAAGAAGACCATGGGAGATGGCAAACATCTTTGGCAAATACTAATAACAACTTTACAAATCCTACTAATTTCCTTCTCCTTAGCGCAGCTCACTAGATCGATACTGGAATCTATTATTTTAGTGCTTTTCCACCTCTACTCTCCAGCCTCTATTTCCCCAGGGACTCTACAGTTCACTGGATTTTTTTTTTTTCTTTTTTAGCTTATTAAAGTCATACCACTGATTTCTCATTCTAAAATGTCCTTACAACAAAGTGATTGAGAGAATGGGTTCTGGACTGAGAAAGTTTAAGATGTGAATCTTGGTTTATTAGTGATTAGCTGTATAATGTAAGGAAAGTCATTTAATCCCTCTGAGCCTGACTTTCGTTATTTGAAAAATAAGTATAAAACTTGTATCTAGATAAATAAAATATTACTTTCAAATTGCTTGTCACATTACCTTGCATATAGTTAGTGGTTAATAAATATTAGCTGTTTAATCCTAAGAGTGAAACTACATTCCACTGACTAGACATCTTATGGACCCTTAGGGAAAAAACACATGTTTATTGAGCATTTACTATGTGCTAAGCTATTTACAATCCACTGTCTCATTTAATCTTCAAAGCAACTCCAAATTAACTTATTAGAAATCCCTTTGAAACATGAGTCTACTGTGGCCCACAAAATTTATGTCTTGTACCTAAGATACAGAGAGAGTGACTGGCAGAGTTGGGACAAGCAATATCCCTTTGCTAGAATCTGACCTCCACAGAAGACTTGGGCTGTCCTTACTCAGTCTCCACACTGATTATGAGTATACTCTAGCATAAAGTTTTTTGTTAGAGATACCACTTCTCTGTTGCTTCTCCCAATGCCAAGATGGTATTTCATACGGCTGCTCAAATCAGGATTAGAGACTAAATGTCAATACAGAGTCCACAAAAGCCTAAACAAAAGTACATTCTGAAGGCCCATCTCTCCTTGGTACTCTGTCACTTTCCCATTTCTAGTAATCAGTATGGAAATGTTTCTAGAAAAATGTAAATATTCCATCGAGTCTTGGACCAATGATTTGGCTTTAGTTATCTAAACTCATGGGATTAGAAGGGACCTTAGCATCCTATCCAGAATCTCCTGAAATGATTAAAGGCCGAACATCTGGAAAGGCTTGATTTTGTAGAAGGTTTCATTTCTTAGAAGATAAAGGACTAACATGGGGAGTTGACATTTTGGAATAATTTCTCACCAGCAAACAAGAATTTGTTGATAACACTGAAATAATCAGAACCCTCAGAGGAAGATTTCAACTCTTCCAATCATCAGGGAAGACAAGGCTGGCCTAGACATACGGGAGACAGACCCCAAACGTTCAGAACACAGGTCTGGAAAAGAAAGAGGGTGCAGAAAGTCTAGGGTGATTTCAATCATGCTGTGAGTTTTTAATGATTAATGATTCCAAGGTGGATCACGGAGGGGAGCAAGCTAGGGAGAAGAGCGAGGATGCATGGGAAGCTGTCTGAAGTGCTCAGCTTTCAAGATCATGAAGGTGGGATGGAAGGACAGGTAACCACAGGATCAAGTAGCAGAACACTAGAGAGCTGCTTAGGGACTTAATAGGGCAAAGACCTAAGGGGATCACTCTTGCCTGGTTTATTTCTTCATCCCACTGTTAAGCAACATTGATTGAGTATCTGGCCTTGCCAGTCAATGAACAAAGACTTTCCCTCAAGTTGGAGCTTGAGCATTACATGCTTCAGTTCTTTCTGATGCCTTTGGATCCAGCCCATGCTTATCGTCTTCATTTTTGAGTCATGCATCTATGGTCTCCTTTCCTCTCTGATAGCAAGGCCACTTGAGTTGTTCTTTCCTGAATGAAGTCAATGTCTGTGCCAGTCAATGCACAATTGTCGTTTGTGACCTTCCTGAGGTTTCCTGTTTCCTCCTAATGCATTAGAAGAACAAATCAATAAAGTCTGTGTCCCAGTACCTTGGGTAACTGCCATGCTTGTGGTTACATCATTACCCAGGGAGACTGTGGAACACGGTGGGGTGCTTAACCCCAGGAGTGGGAGGACTGGATGGGACTCATCACAGCCTTACACAGAGACAGTGAAGTTGCTCCAGGCTCCCATGGAGGCACAAAGCCTCCCCACCACGTGGTGATTTGTATTCAGCGGCAGCGCCCTCCCTTGGCACTGGGTGGATGGGGCCCCAGGAGAGAACTAAGGAAGAAGGAAGGGGCTGTTGTCCTTGACAAGGAAACGATTGATGTCTCTGCTTTCTCACCCTCTTTAAATTGAGATGGGGACAAGATTAAAAGTTCAGGCAGGAAGCCAGCTGGTGACTTACAACACTGAACAACCAGCCTAGTGCCTGAAGAAACCTGTGGCCCATCTATCAGTAAATGAGCTGCCTGAATATTTAAGAATTTCTCCATTCTTGCCAGAATGTAGGCATTAGGACCTTATCATGGCTATAATAAAAAAAAAAATAAACCCTACTTCTTAAACACCATATGCAACATTCTGTATTTTATGTACACTACCTCTTTAATTTCTCACAATGACAGTATAAAGTAGGTATTCTCATTTTATAGATGAAAACACCGAGGCTTGGAGAAGTTAAGATGCTTAATTGAGAAGACACAGTGAGCAAAGAGTAGAATCGGGATTCAAACCCAAGTCTGCCTGACTCCAAAACACTTGATATTCTATTGTATCACATTGGGTGATGCACAATGACATAGTTGGTTTTTCTCAAGACACAGACACATTGAGGTACAGTCTGAAATGGGTGCAACTACCTCTTTAGTTAAGAGTTCTCTGGATATATGAAACTGCACTACCCCTTTTGTGGCTTGGGTGCAAGGATGATGGAGTATGTTCCCTCAGGCGTACAACACTTCAGACTTCATCTGCGGGAGGCTTTTCGGTCCCCTGTCCTGCCTTTGGCTTTGCACCATGGAGTGAGATGTCTGGGAGTTACCGGTGTTTTCATAAAAAGAGCAAAGCCAAAAATGGGGCAGGGGATGGAATCAAGAAGAGATACTGACAAATGTGTCTGATGCTAACACCCACCTCTAGTACAAGTAGGGAAAGTGGAGTCAGGGTAAGTCAAGGTCAGGTATCAAATCGACAAGACTGGGTGTCATTTCCAGGATGAGAGGGTGAATATAATAAAAATAAATGGAAGGCAGATCTGAGATCAGAGTTGTCAAGATGAGACAGGTGGTGATGAGACAAGGGAAGGGAACTAGAAAGTAGCTAGTACTAGAAACATGATAAGTTACATGTATAGTTTATGACCATGCAGGGCTTCTCTTTAGAAGGTCCCACACCCAGCTTTGAAAGCAAACCTCCACGCATCCTAAAGGTACAGTGCCTGAAACCTGATATCTGAGAATGCCGTCTTCCCCTTTATGGACTGGCTGAGACTTATTTGGAAGGGGAGACACACCCAGTTAACTGAAATGCTTAGAACACTGTAGTGAAGAGTCAGGCATGAGACTGACCCCCATAAGAGCCAGTTAGGTTAGCTCTGTCTCAATGTCATATCTCTGCCTTCAGCCTCAGGCAGCTCTCTGGGGAATAAATGCCATTAATCAGCAGGGGCACCAGGCAAGCTCATGTGGACTGTGCAGCAAAAACCCATTCTTTCTCTTGGAAAAGATCTCAAAGCTCATGGTGAGTCAGCAGCATCTCCTTTTATGAGGACAGCACAGACTTTGGGGGTTTATCAAAGAGCATAACTATCTCATTCCTCTCCAAAGAGTTGGCAGACTTAAGATATAACATGATTATTTAACTGATGTTGATTCAATTCATAATATATTTAATGACGGGTTGGTCTTTGCAGTCCCCTAATTAAATAACTTTGAGTTGCTCTTCTTACACTCAAGGACAAATAACTAGACATAAACACAGTCAGGTTATTCTACATTGCCCAATCAATCTCATTCTATTAAAAAAAAAAAAGAAAGAAAGAATAAAGCTCTAACTCTTTTCTGTGCTAACTCAAAGCATGCTTTGGCAAAAGTATAACCTCTGGGATCCCAAATGAACTTGCCTTCATTTAAGCTGGAGGGACTACATCTTGGGCATTTTCACTGTCACCATGTCTTTCTTCTTTCCATTTGCTCACCCATGTTTAGTGAAGTGAGCTTCATCTGGTATTTTATGATTCGAGTGGGTAACTCTTCTGATTCTGAACAAAGGACCATACTTCATTCTGACAATTTGTCCCCTCCAGGCTTTCCTCATGAGTGGTTCCTTCCCAACCTCTTTGGAGAATGATGGCGAAAGTCTATTTATGCAGTACTCCTCATGGGTGAAGTCTCTTCCAACCTATAAATAAAACAAATTTAACTTTTACAGGGTTACTAATGCCATGGAGAGATAAACAAGTGGGCTGGCTGCCTGCTGGCTGCAGGGATCGGCCCAAGGATTTTCACAAAATAGCCCATTGTGATAAGAACTTAACCAAATAAAAATAATAATAATGTTCTCTTTGTTTTAGACATCCTTACTAAAAATAAAGAAAGCTGAAATTGACCATACCCTGAGAATATGATGGCTGAAGGATTTTTGGTCATTTACCACATTTGAAATTGCGGAAAAACCTCCCAAGAGTAAGAATTCTAGTGAAAGTTCTATATGCTCATTGAAGGTTACTTAATTGAACATTTACCACATCCTTAATGGTATGTTTAAATTGTTAAACCAGAACACTTAAGGTGATATAAGAAAAAATAAAATACTATCCCTATCCTTTAATATAATTCATTAATGGAACCAATCATGTTTTTTATTTTTTAATATTTCATAGATGTCAAAATGTAATTATCACTATTATTGTGTAGAAAGTGGAAGGCAAGGCAGAGGGAAATGAAAAGGACATCTGGAATCAGATAGATGTGGGTTGGAATTTTTGCTCTGGTCCTCACTAGCTGAATGACCTTGGGAAAGTTCTGCTGAAAAATGAAGATAATAACTACTTTATAAGGTTGTAAAAAATATATGATGCAAATATCAACACTCAATAGAGTGCTCAAAAACGCAGTTCCCTTTCCCCTTCCCATCAAATAAAGTCTTATAATAATGCAGGGGAAGCAAAAGTTTCAATTTGGGGGATTCTGGAAGGGTTATGGGAAGAGGTAGCATTTTATCTGGGGAATGGGTAGATCCAAGAAATCAGATAAATTTCTTACAAAGAAAAAAATAAGACAATGGATAATTTGATGAGAAGAGTTTCCATGATCAAAGACCCAGAGACAAATAGTGGTGAATCTCAATAGTAAGTGAGGAATTGAGGATACAGTTTTAGAAAGCAGTATGGCTTCAGCAAAGGCTGGGATGTTAGGTAACAATTGGTTGCATTTATGAAGAAGATATCTGAAAAAAGGTAGAAGGTAGTGGCAGAAATAGGGAGAAGGGGGTAAAATAATACTTACTGTGTACCTCGTATGTGCCTGGTATTCTATCACCTACTACATACACCTTATCTCAACGCTTACAACAACCCTGAGACATGAATAGTAAGACTTAGTTTCAATTATGTGCTTAAGGTTGTACAGTTAGTAAAGGACAGACACAAATTCAAATCTAAGCCTGTGTTGCTCTACATCCTATTCATTCACTCAGCCTTTCAGTAAAATAAATATACTGGATCTTATAATCATGTAAGCAAAAGATAATAGAAGACTGAAATGGGATGGTAACCCAAAAAGAAAAGGAGATGAATGGATGGACAAATAAATGCAAAGTCAGATGGAAGGATGGACATATGGGTAGAGAATCGATGAGTGGATGGTGACCAGAAGTATTGTGGAGGTAATGTCAATATAGTGAAAGAACTGGAAAGAATCAGGCATTAAATATAACTCTTGGTTCCAGAACATCTAGTAAAATCTGACAGCATTAATGAAGACAAAACACAGGAAGAAAGAACAAGTTACTAAAAAAGGGGGAAACATTCAGTGCTGTGACTCGAAATAGAGCTTTACGGGAATTGTCTGCTAAACCATCGCTAAATGTGAATATTCTCATTAGATGCCCAGAGCTACATGGACAGATCAGCCAGCTTGTCCCAGGAGTGGGTTTGCCTGCTGGGGATGGCCAGGCAGACTGATCCCCATTCTGCAAGGGATGCGGGAGCTGGGGGTGGGGACTTGAGTCAAGTCTGTGAGCATTTACTGCTCACATCTGGATTCTGATGGAAATGGTTAATCAGTGAAAAATTAGGAAAATAAATTTTTCAAATGTTTAGCAGGCAAAAACCAGGTTGTTTCTTTTCCCTTTTGAGCTCTGTGTTGGGGTCACTTTAAAACGGATCACTCACAAAACACACTGTCTGAGGATTCTACAGACGCCCTCTGCCTGGAAAATCCTCACCCATGCTTAACATCCGCTTTCAGTGTTAACGCTTCTGAAATGTTCTCATCTGTGTGGACTTGATTGAATCACTTAGCTAGACAAGAATGATGTGGCGGAATTTCCTTCCCTACATTGTTCCAAGTTAGAGTGGGTCCTAAGTGTCATTTTGCATGAGTTTTGGACGGTTGAATTGAAGCAGAAGCTATATGCATTTTACACTCAGAAGGTCAACCAACTTAAGAGCACCAGGCACTATTGTTATTTATCTGCTGACTTACCTTGTTGTCATGGGGCAGCAGCCAAACCAGCAGCAACTCCAGTTCCCAATGAACCTTCCATCAGTTTTTCCAATTCCTGGGTCACGTGTAGGTTTAGCTCCAGGATGAAAGGCACCGCTTCTCCTGCAAGACACATACATCACTGAAGCTGAAGACGTGAAGGCAATGAGAGACTGACACAAGTCCCAGGTCAATGGGCTCCAGTTTGCACTGCTCTCCTCCCCTTCACATCCATCTTCCTTCCCCAGTGGCCATCCTACTGACTCTGGCCTCCATACCCAGTCTCAAAGACCAGGGGTTGGCAAACTATGGCCCACAGGACAAATCCGGCCCCTGTCTTGTTTATGCATGTAAAGTTTTATTGGAACATAGCTATGCCTATTTGTTTATGAATTGTTAAGGGCTACTTCTGTGTTTCACTGGCAGAGCTGAGTAGTTGCTACAGAGACCATATATCTTGCAAAGCTTAAAGTATTTACTATCTGGCAGAAAAAGTTTCCCAAACCCTGGTACAGACAACAGCCATGTATAGACTGTTAAACCAACTCCCACAATCGTATAAGGCCAAATCTCTACGAATATAGGCATATGCATAATGCATATGTGTGTATGTCTGTAGAAATGTGTGTATATAGACATTTATTTATCAGCTGTTTTATTTCTAGGATCCAACCCTGATTATTACACAATCTCTACTTCCACTAGTGTTTGTAGAGCAGGAAAACTGAACGCCTCCCTCTCCTGTGCGGCCACAGTATTTCGCTATTGTAACACTCGCCATATTGTATTGTAATTGGTTTGTATCTCTATCCGTGTAATCTCTTTCACTAGATAGTGAAATCGTAGAAGCCTTGTTTCAACAAAGAATAACTAAATGAATGAATGGGAAAATGAGTAAGCAAGTGAGCGAATGAATAGGTGTAGAACAGAACAAATGGATGTTTCTCTTCCCCCGATTTGGCCTCTCTAGCTTCTGGAAATGCCCATGGTCACACACCAGCACACAGAGCCAGAGCCTGGCAGACCAATATTTGACTCTCAGTCTTGGTACTGGCCCAGGCTGCTCAGCGTGCTGGGCCACGGACATCCTTCCCAAGGCTGTGCTGTCTTCCATAGCCCATAACTTGACAGGGACAAAATCCAGTTCTGGGCAGGCAGTGCTCTGTCGGACAGTGGTGCCACTGGTGGCAGACAGCTCTGCAGTCACTGCAGTGACGATGGCCTTCTGCCAGGGCTGCGGTAGGAAGGCTGGCAGGTGCTGGGGAAGGGGGCACTGGCAGGTGGAAAGCACCTGACTGCTGCCAAGCATTTTCAGGCTCAGGGCCTCCGTTGAACCTTGTGATGCTGAAGGACATAGGGGAGGACTCCATGAGAACTGAGGTTCCTCTATGACCTTGGTCAAGTCACGTAATCTCTTTGTGTTTCAGTTTCTCACCTGCCAAGCTCTGAAGTGCTACGGTTTTGTGATCAAGAACTCAGCATCATATTAATGGCTCTTGACTCCTACTTACACAGATTTTCTCTGCACCAAGTTGCCTCTTAAGAAGAGGCCTTTTCAGAGAAGAGAATGGGCAAGGGGTACATGATAAGTCGGGAACTCACACCAAAAGATATTGTTGTAAATAAAAATAAATGTAATTAGCACTTACTGAGCACTTATTTGCCAACATCTCTAATAAGCATTTGAAATAACTAATGGTTGCTACTGCCTTTATAAACTGAATTTCATATGTGTGTATTCATGCGTGTACACATGTGGTATGTTGTGCGTGTCTATACATGTGTCTAGATTCTCCACACGGAGCAAGAAAAATCAATTCAAATAAAGTGTTAATTTTTGACTACATTAAGTCATACGTGCCATTTCTGCATATATGCATGAATGTCTCCATTATTAATTTTAATAGCAATAATAAAAATAACGCTAATATTTGCTGAGTACCTACCATGTATCAGGCACATATATTTCATATATTTCAGTTAATCTTGTAACAACCTTTCATAGTGAGTATCATCCCAGTATTACTGTGGAAGAAACTCAGGATCAGAGAACCTAAGTGACTCGCCTGCGGTCACACAGCCAGGAAGTGACAGAGCCGAAATTCAAACTCAAGTCTAGCTGATTCCAAAGGCAATGTTATTTCTGCTGTGTTGAGCTGCCCCATTGCAGTGTGTCTGGAAGGAATCACGCTGTCTCACTGCTGCATGACCAAGCCCATATTCCTTGCTGCTAGTCTATGAGCATCATAGGTCTTTGTTAGCATCTCAGTAGGTAGATCTGGGGCTACAACCACAGCCAAACATTTCCAGATGATGTCTATTGCTTATAACACATGAGAAAGATCATTTACTGAGTCAGCATCAAAGCTGTGAGGGATGTAGGGATCGGTACCCACATTTTCCGGATATGGACCCTGAGCCCAGAGGAGAGAGCTGCTGGTCCAAGTTCACACATAGGTGGAGCTTAAACTAGTTCTCCTTTTCCATCAGGTCATCTTTTTATTTCACTGTAACTGCCTCCGCTGCACTTCTGTCCTCGTCAGAAATTTTAACTGAGTGTGAGTGTAAGCATGTATCCACGTGAGCGCTCGTGCGTGTGCGTGTGTGTGTGTGTGCATCTCTGTGAAATCGAAAGAAAGAGATCACAGGACAGCGCTGGCAGGGAGGAGACCAAGTTGGGGAAGCATGGCAGAAAGACTAGTGTCTTTTTAAGGCAGAGAAAGCATTTTAAATGACAGGACCAGAGAGGCAACATCTTCCTGGTGCCTTTCCATCCTTGACTGGAGCAGAAGGAGACCTTTGAGGGCTTTTCCGAGGCTTTCTGCCACCGCTGTGCAAACCCTAGGATTGAGAAAAACCCTGAATGAATGCCCTGGTGCTTTGGAGGTTGCAAAGACAAAGCAATTGTGTCATGGGGAGCTGGAGCGGTGGCCGCCACTTCCTTTCCTTTCCCATGGGAAATGGGAGCGTCACCAGCTTTGAGCAGCCTCTGTGATCCTCCGTGTCTGTCTCTCTGCCCCTCTTCTAAATGCATTCAGAATCTAATGATTCTTCTCCTGCCATGAATTGAAGTCATCCCTCCACACACCCCCAGTCCAATCAGCAAGGATTTGTCAGTGTGAACCCTGCAAAGGGTAGGCAGAAAAAGCATCTGAAACAGGAAGATCCCAGGGTGCTCTAGAATCTCACCCTCCAATATAATAAATAACATGTGCGATGGGGCTGAGGGTGGGCAGGGAAAAGATGCATCATTCACTTTCATGGAGGTCACACTGCCCTTCTGTGCTCTTTTCAGAGAAAAGCTTTTTTTTTTTTTTTAATACATGGATGCCGCACTCACTCACGCATGCACGCTCCCTGCAAGAAGCCGACAAAGCATTTTGGTCATCTATAGGCCACTCAGCTTCTTCAAAGTTGAGTAAGATTTAAAAAAGCCTGACATCGCCAATATTCCTCAGCAAAGGTTTATGTACCTGCACAGACAGATGAAAAAGGGGCTTGGGATGTATTAAAAAACATGTATGTGTATGATGCATAGGAGAGAGAGAGAGAGGATATGCTACAGATTATTGTCTCTCTGTCTTTTCCAAGTCTTTTTGTTTCAGGCCAGAGTGGTGGTGCATTGGAAGGGTTCTGGAATTTCAGAACACAAAGTAGCAGTTTTAAATAATGAGAGAAGATTCCACATGGAACGCTCATCTGGCTGTGGCAGCCTGTGACTGAGTGAGAGAAAAGTGCCCTAGAAGCTATTCATTACGAATTCACTGGAAGCTCTCAAACAAGGCTGGCAGAAGCTGAAATTGAAGTGGTCTCTGACCTAATTTTCTTCTGCATGAAACATCTGCATCAAGGCTCTCTTTGATGTATTCCACTTGGCTCTGTCTACGGGATTGTATCACATGGCCTCCGTGTTGCCTCCTTATTGAAAGACATTTCCAGCCTGTGCAAGGTAATGCGATGTTACTGTTACCCAAGCTAATCACTCAATGTGCTCCTAAAATAGAAACAATAGCAGTTCAGAGACAATGTTGTCTGCTGGCTGTTCTGCAGCCTGGGCTCCTGGTTTTCCAACTCAGATCTGTGGCGTTCGCCTCCTGTGATTCCAAAACAAAGGAAAGGGAGATGACAGGTGAAGCCAAGCAAGATAATGTTGAAGGACCAGCAGCTTTCTGTGTGAGAAGCTCCATCTTGTTTGGTCCTTAGAACCATTGGCTAGGATTCTGGCACCATTTAAAACCAGGCAGAGCAGTCCTGAGAGGTGTCTGTCTGAAGAAAGGAAGGGTCTCTTGATGGGGGTGTTGGATTTTTTTTCTAAAAGCAGATTGACATCCTCAACTCTGAGAGGAGAATGGGGTTGGGGGTGGGGGGAGATGTGTACTGAATGTTGAGCGTTTTGTGACTTTTTAGTGATCTATGAACTACTTTTAAAAATTGGCTTTTCTCCTCTTAAGCTCTCCCAACCTAGGTAGGATGCAGGAGCGCATTTTAAAAAGCAATAATGATAATAATCTTTTCTTAAAGCCACTGTAATGAGGCATCTTCTTTATCCTGGCAGAATAGCTCTTGCCTTTCTCCATAAAGGTTTGCTGCACAGACTTCGTTAATGGTGTGTGGCTGTTCCCCACCATCCCAGCATTATGTGAATAATGGTGGTGTCTTTTGTGGCCCACCCCCTGAAGAATAAACCTTTGAAATTCTAAATGACTGTGCTGCAGGTTTTAACGTCTGCTTCAGAGGAAGAATTGAGAAATGCGCACTCACCAAGCAAGATGCAGCATGCCTCGGAAAAGCCCTTCCGCCTGACGCCTCTGTCCCACGTATTTAGATGAATATACATTCTTGAAGATGCCCTCGAGTTCTCTTGATGCCAGCAAAGAATGACAGATGTGATCAACAGCCTTTTTTGCCCAAATATTGATACCCCCGTGGACACATATGTAGTCACTCCTTCCCCTTCTAGGACTTCCTAATCAAACAAAGCAATAGGAATGGAGCAACTGGGAGCTGGTGGCATCTCTGAGGTCAGGTGGTGATCTGGTCTTCCGGTGGGGAAGGCACAGTGGAAAACAGTCGGCCACGTGGGTGCACATCAGTCTACCTGTTAATGAAATCTCTGCAGAGAGCCCAGAAAGACATGGGAGTTGAGGCAGCAAGGTAGACATCTTTAGTCAGCTTCAAGAATTAAAGCCAAATATATCTAGACAAAACTATAATTCAAAAAGATACATGCACCCCTATGTTCATAGCAGCACTATTCACAATAGCCGAGATATGGAAACAACATAAATGTCCATCAACAGATGAATGGATAAAGAAGATGTGGTACATATATACAATGGAATACTACTCAGCCATAAAAAAGAATGAGATAATGCCATTTGTAGGAACATGGATGCAACTAGAGATTATCATACTAAGTGAAGTAAGTCAGAAAGAGAAAGACAAATAACATATGATATCACTTATATGTGGAATCTAAAATATGACACAAATGAACCTGTCTACAAAACAGAAACAGACTCATGGACATGGAGAACAGACTGGTGGTTGCCAAAGGGGAGGGGGTTGGGGGAGGGATGGACTGGGAGGTTGGGGTGAGCAGATGTAAGCTATTACATATAGAATGGATAAACAACAAGGTCCTACTGTATAGCACAGGTAACTATATTCAGTATCCTATGATAAACCATGATGGAAAAGAATTTTTAAAAAAGAATATATATATGTATAACTGAATCCTTTTGCTCTACAGCAGAAATTAACACAACACTGTACATCAGCTACACTTCAATTTAAAAAAAGAGAGGGGAAAAAAAAGAATTAAAGCCAAGGTCCTCCCTCATTGCCCTCACTGCACTGAGGCCTTGCAAGTGTACGGCTTGCCAAAACACCCGTGTTCTTTTCCATCAAAGCACTCAGAGCTCTGTATTGTCTGTTTTCTCTCCCAGGCTGTGACATCTCGAAGGCAGGCACTGTGTTTTTGGTTTTGTTTTTGAATTTTATTTTATTTATTTTTTATACAGCAGGTTCTTATTAGTTATCCATTTTATACATATTAGTGTATATACGGCACTGTGTTTTTATAGTCACAATGTCCACCCCAAGCAGACCACGATTGACCTGGGACTTTGCTGGTTTTAGCATGAAAAGTGCGGTGTCCTGGGAATCCCCTCATTCCTGGGCAAACCACTGGTTACACAGTACATGCTCAATAAAGGAGTTAGATGCATGAAGAAGGAAAATGGTGTAGCACCTTGATATGGTGAATAGTAAAGTCTAGGCTCACGTGGATTACCCTGATGACTACTGTTTACTACCCACAGTATCTCTCTGCCAGAAGGTGAAAATGTCAACCAAGCGTGACTCTCCCGGTTGTTATTCTTACAAAGACATGAGTTGTTATAAGGCACAGAGGTGTGAGGGAGAAAGAGAATGAGGGAAAGTTTGAGAGGAAAAGAGGAAAGGGAAGGTAAAGACAAATCGCTGGCACTCAGCCCTCAAGGAGATCCGAGGTCTATCATGACTTGCGAGGCCCTGTGTGATCTGGTCCAGCCTTCCACTCTAATTTCAGCCCCAATCATTCCTCATGCACCCATTCCCACCAGAAAGGCCTCACAAGCATCCTACCTGTTGGGCAGTGTACTAAAGCACTTCCCTACTTGGAATGTTCCACCCCCCAGCCACCCATGGGGTCTGAGTCATCTCCATTCAGGCCCTTGTTCAGAGATCTTCCCTTCCTACCCCGTATAAATGAGCACTTCCTTGCCCATCTCTGTTTGTCCTCTAACGCTGCTTTAATCAGCTCCACAGCCCTCACCGCCACCAGACACATTACTGTATGTACTGATATCTGTTTATTGTCTGTCTGTTGTCCCTTACATAGTGGCACTATCTAATAGAACTTTCTGCAGCATTCTATAACTGTGCCCTCCCATACCTGAGCCCCTAGTTGTATGTAGCAACTAATACTTGACTTAAAACTCAAGTATTTGAGAACTTGAAATCTGCTAGTGAAAATGATGAACTGAATTTTTGATTTTTTAAACATGTATTAATTTAATTCAAATTCAAATAGCCACATATGGCTCGTGACTATCATTTTGTACAGTGAGTTACCAGAAAAGTCTTTGAGAGCATGAATTTTTTTCTATTTTGTTTCCTTTCAGATTTCCCAGTTCCCAGAGCAATGCCAGCCACATAAAAGGACTTCAATAAGTATTTTTTTTAATAAATTATTAAATCTGGGTATGAAACAGGCATCTCTGATCAGGAAACAACCTAACCAGTGAGGCTAATTCTAAGTTTGAATTATCCCAGGTCAAGATTCAAAATGACAACATGCCTCAGACGACCCTTCAGAGGCAGAAGTTGTCAAAGGGACTTTCTCTGGACTAATTATGTCACTGCCCTGCACCTCAGTTTCCTTATCTGTTCAATGGAGTATTGTATTTGCTTCTTAGTATTTAAAGGAACTGTCACTGAATAGATGCCTGAGTTCTCTGGTGATGCTAAAAGCCTATGTGTAAATATATGTGTATGTATGTAGCAAAGCACTTTGAAGAATGCTAATCTGTGATGTTCTTGCCAGTGATTACTATTTTCGAAGAGGGGGATGATTTATTTTCATTACAAAACGTGTCTTTGCTTAACAAAAGACTCCACAACAGAACTGGCTTAAAATAACTAACTCCTTGATGCTTTTTAAATAAGATTATATCCTGAAAAATCCAGGGGCCACGAAATTTATCACACAAAACAAGGTTTACCTGTACTTTCGAGGATGCATTGGGATATTCCTTCGACTTGGTCACATCCTTATAACACCTTTTTTTTCCCCTAGGACTTTGCTTTGATTGTTAGTTGTTGCAATCTTGGAAGAGTCTAGCATTCATTCCTTCTACTGGTTCGAGAAGTATTTATTAAATTCCAAATGTGCCCACCACTCTTCTTGACACTGGGAATACAGTTTCATAAAACGAAAAGTTGAATAAGATAATACATGGGAAGCTTTTGAAATAGCACCTGACACACACTAAACACTCCATAAATATTAATCGTTGTTGTTGCTGTCTTTACATTGGAACTTAGAGTCCAGTGGGAGAAAGAGACAAGAAACAAACATGTATGATCAGAATTCTTTTCAATGCAAAGTGCAATGGCAAATATAAAACAGGGTATAACCTGTTACTTTAGGGACAGCACCTGAGGCTCGACCCGAAGTGTTCCAGTGTCCAGCCATTAGGTAGTAGGATTTCTCATCTCAACTATAGAAGTAATAAGATCCTGCTTCTGGAATATTGTTGAGTCTACCTCAAGCGGATTATGAAAAGTGTGGTCAGACCACTTAAAAGGACAGAGAGCTATGGTTTCATTTTGTTAGATGAACTTCTTTTTGCCTGCTGGCCAATAAATGTTGTTTAGTAAATGTCTACAGACATGCCCCGCCCCCAATTAAAAACTCCAGCAGAATGAAGTGTTAAAGAATTTCTGGGACAGGAGCCTCTTCACATTAGTTAGTCAATGGAGCTGCTGCTGGGAGGAGATACTCTGTGAATGACAAGGATGAACCCGATCCAAAGATCTGGGGGCACAGAGTTAATGCCATTTAGTAGACATTCACTGGGAACCTGCTTGGAGCCAATATAAGAGTGAAGGCAATGGAAAGGCAAGAAGGAGGATAAGGCAAGCGTCTCCCTTCAAGGACTTCACAGTTTGTAGGGAGGCTGCAGTGTTTCCAGTGAAGCTGAGGATGGTGAAGGCTGATGAAGCAAACCTAAAAGACCTGACCTGGAATGGACACGGGATCTCACTTCACCTCCCTCAGCTGCCTCCTCTTTTTCATCTTGCTGCCCCTCCCCCCTCCCCCCCTCCCCCTCCCCCCTCCAACACCACCCGCATTCACCCGAGCCTCCCCAAGGACAATAGGGAAGCAGCCCTTGATGAGGCTGGGGAGAATCTCCTGTCTGCCTCCCAAGCCACATTTGCCTGGCTATGACTTTGCTCGATGGAAAATAAATCACAGCCACTCCGTTCCCGGTCACTGTCCCCAGGGAGCTGAGACCTCCTCACCTCCTCCCTTGGAGCCGGCCTGCAACATGGGATTGTCAGGTACAAAGAGAAAAACCTTCAGAGACCCACACCCCATTTGGAGAGCGAAGAGGGTCAGTGGGAAGAATTGCTAGCAGTTGAATGTGAGTGGTTGGAGAGGGATTGGAAGGAAAAGGTTTCAGAAGGGGAAGAAAGAAAATCAGGGAAAAAAGCCCTTACTCCCCAGCCCCGCCTCCAACCTCCATAGTCTGTGGACAGAGAACCGCATGGTGGTCCGGGTCCTTGTAGAACATTTGTGTGCCGGACAATAGCACAGCCTGGCTTCAGATCATCAGCTGCTGTTTTCTGGTTAGCTCCCCCTTTATGTGAGTGTACAATGCAAGCCTTCAGTCACAGTGACTCTTGAGGAATACATCTGGTTTTTTCTTTCAGACGCTCTGAAAAGGTCAGCCTGTTCGTTTCTTAGACGCGAGACACCGCATATTTTTTTCTCCCTCTGAAATGGAAAGACAGACCTACACCTTTTCTTGCCTCCTGGTACATAATTAGACATGGTGCACTTCTAGAAACCAGCCAGCCAGCCAGCGCATCTTCTGCACTCTCTCAGAAACGCACAGCCCAAACTTCCTCGCTCCCAAACTCCCAGGCTACTCACAAAGCTCTGGAGGGTCCTCCTTCCCCAGCCCCACACCCTGGGGTTCTCTGCTTGCTGTTTTGTTCATTATGACAAGGATCCCCCCCTCGCTCTGCTCCCTCGACACAGTCTACGACCGATGCTGTCTCTGGCAGAGGGAAGGTTTGAAAATTTCTGCCAAAAAAAAAAGTTTAATAATTTTCACTCGAGAGATGGTAAAGATTCTTCATGCGCGTTGTAACATCATAATAAATGTGCCCATGAGGAAAGCATGATCAGCAGCTGGTGTCTGACAAATTATCTCATTCCAGACAGGCAAACAGTCCACTGTGGGGAGAGACCAGAGCCTGAAGAGGCGACTTGGCACACAATTGGGGTTTCACCTCTCAGATGATGGAGGTCCAAATGGCCCACCGCGTCTGCGCCTGGGTCTGGGAGGTTTTCTCCGGCTCTTCTGTCCTCTCATCACCTTCCGGAGCTCCTGACAGCCATGGAAAAGGGGATTACTCTCTGGGCTCAGCCAGCCCATCTCTCGCCCCTCCTCCAGGGCACTTGTATTCCAACCATAAGAAGCAATTACAGTCTACCCTCCACCACGAGCCATGCTCTTTCATGTGTGGGGCGTGCTACTTCCTCATGTCATCACAGCCAGGTCCCACCTCACGCTCCTATTTCATGTTCGAAACCCATCTAGGCTCCTGCACACTCTGCTACAGTCAATCTCTCTTCTGGAAGCGACTAGGACCTTTGCCTAGGAATTTTAGGACACCATTATATGGTTATTCGTCTTCTAGGTACTTTTTGACAGCAGCTACCATGTGGTTTTTTGTTTTTTGGGTTTTTTTAATAAGCCTGTTCAAGTTCTACATTTCTTTTTTTTTTTTGACATCTTTATTGGAGTATAATTGCTTTACAATGATGTGTCATTTTCTGCTTTATAACAAAGTGAATCAGCTATAAATATACATACATCCCCATATCCCCTCCCTCTTGCATCTCCAATCCCACCCCTCTAGGTGGTAACAAAGCACAGAGCTGATCTCCCTGTGCTATGCAGCTGCTTCCCACTAGCTATCTATTTTACGTTTGGTAGTGTATATATGTCCATGCCACTCTCTCACTTTGTCACAGCTTACCCTTCCCCCTCCCCATATCCTCAAGTCCATTCTCTAGTAGGTCTGTGTCTTTATTCCCGTCTTGCCCCTAGGTTCTTCATGACCTTTTTTTTTTTTTTTTTAGATTCCATATATATGTGTTACCATACAGAATCTGTTTTTCTCTTTCTGACTTACTTCACTCTGTATGACAGACTCTAGGTCCATCCACCTCACTACAAATAACTCAATTTCATTTCTTTTTATGGCTGAGTAATATCCCATTGTATACAGGTGTCACATCTTCTTTATCCATTCATCTGTCGATGGGCACTTAGGTTGCTTCCACATCTTGGCTATTGTAAATAGTGCTGCAATGAACATTGTGGTACATGACTCTTTTTGAATTATGATTTTCTCAGGGTATATGCCCAGTAGTGAGACTGCTGGGTCATATGGTAGTTCTATTTTTAGTTTTTTGAGGAACATCCATACTATTCTCCATAGTGGCTGTATCAATTTACATTCCAACCAACAGTGAAAGAGGGTTCCCTTTTCTCCACACCCTCACCAGCATTTATTGCTTGTAGATTTTTTGTTGATGGCCATTCTGACTGGTGTGAGGTGATATCTCATTGCAGTTTTCATTTCCATTTCTTTAATAATTAGTGATGTTGAGCATCCTTTCATGTGTTTGTTGGCAATCTGTATATCTTCTTTGGAGAAATGTTTATTTAGGTCTTCTGGCCATTTTTGCCTTTTTTTTTTGCAGTACGCAGGCCTCTCACTGTTGTGGCCTCTCCCATTGAGGAGCACAGGCTCCGGACGCGCAGGCTCAGCGGCCATGGCTCACGGGCACAGCCACTCTGTGGCACATGGGATCTTCCCAGACCGGGGCACGAACCCGTGTCCCTGGCATCAGCAGGCGGACTCTCAACCACTGCGCCACCAGGGAAGCCCTTCTGCCCATTTTTGGATTGGGTTGTTTGTTTTCTTGATATTGAGCTGCTTGTAAACTTTGGAGATTAATCCTTTGTCAGTTGCTTCATTTGCAAATATTTTGTTCCATTCTGAGGGTTGTCTTTTGGTCTTGTTTATGTTTGCCTTTGCTGTGCAAAAGCTTTTAAGTTTCATTAGGTCCCAATTGTTTATTTTTGTTTTTATTTCCATTTCTCTAGGAGGTGGGTCAAAAAGGATCTTGCTGTGATTTATGTCATGGAGTGTTCTGCCTATGTTTTCCTCTCAGAGTTTTAGAGTGTCTGGCCTTACATTTAGGTCTCTAATCCATTTTGAGTTTATTTTTGTGTGTGGTGTTAGGGAGTGTTCTAATTTCATTCTTTTACATGTAGCTGACCTGTTTTCCCAGCACCACTTATTGAAGAGGCTATCTTTTCTCCACTGTATATTCTTGCCTCCTTTATCAAAGATAAGGTGACCATATGTGTGTGGGTTTATCTCTGGGCTTTCTATCCTGTTCCATTGATCTATATTTCTGTTTTTGTGCCAGTACGATACTGTCTTGATTATTGTAGCTTTGTAGTATAGTCTGAAGTCTAGGAGCCTGATTCCTCCAGCTCCATTTTTCTTTCTCAAGATTGCTTTGGCTATTCGGGGTCTTTTGTGTTTCCATACAAATTGTGAAATTTTTTGTTCTAGTTCTGTGAAAAATGCCATTGGTAGTTTGGTAGGGATTGCATTGAATCTGTAGATTGCTTTGGGTAGTAGAGTCATTTTCACAATATTGATTCTTCCAATGAAAGAAATGGTATATCCCTCCATCTGTCTATATCACTTTTAATTTCTTTCATCAGTGTCTTATAGTTTTCTGCATACAGGTCTTTTGTCTCCTTAGTAGGTTTATTCCTAGGTATGTTATTCTTTTTGTTGCAATGATAAATGGGAGTGTTTCCTTAATTTCTCTTTCAGGTTTTTCATCATTAGTGTATAGGAATGCAGGAGATTTCTGTGCATTAATTTTGTATCTTGCTACTTTACCAAATTCATTGATTAGCTCTAGTAGTTTTCTGGTAGCATCTTTAGGATTCTCTATGTATAGTGCCATGTCATCTGCAAAGAGTGACAGTTTTACTTCTTCTTTTCTGGCTTGGATTCCTTTTATTTCCTTTTCTTCTCTGATTGCTGGGGCTAAAACTTCCAAAACTATGTTGAATAATAGTGGAGAGTGGACAACCTTGTCTTGTTCCTGATCTTAGTGGAAATGGCTTCAGTTTTTCACCATTGAGAACGATGTTGGCTGTGGGTCTGTAATATATGGCCTTTATTATGTTGAGGTAAGTCCCCTCTATGCCTAATTTTTGGAGGGTTTTTATCATAAATAGATGTTGAATTTTGTCAAAAGCTTTTTCTGCATCTACTGAGATGATCATATGGTTTTTCTCCTTCAGTTTGTTAATATGGTGTATCACATTGATTGATTTGCATATACTGAAGAATCCTTGCATTCCTGGGATAAACCCCACTTGATCATAGTGTATGATCCTTTTAATGTGCTGTTGGATTCTGTTTGCTACTATTTTGCTGAGGATTTTTGCATCTACGTTCATCAGCGATATTGGCCTGTAGTTTTCTTTTTTTGTGACATGTTTGTCTGGTTTGCGTATCAAGGTGATGGTGACCTCGTAGAATGAGTTTGGGAATGTTCCTCCCTCTGCTATATTTTGGAAGAGTTTGAGAAGGATAGGTGTTAGCTGTTCTCTAAATGTTTGATAGAATTCACCTGTGAAGCCATCTGGTCCTGGGCTTTTGCTTGTTGGAAGATTTTCAATCACAGTCTCAATTTCAGTACCTGTGATCGGTCTGTTTATATTTTCTATTTTTTCCTGGTTCAGTCTCAGAAGGTTGAGCTTTTCTAAGAATTTGTCCATTTCTTGCAGGTTGTCCATTTTACTGGCATAGAGTTGCTTGTAGTAGTCTCTTATGATGCTTTGTATTTCTGCAGTGTCAGTTGTTACTTCTCCTTTTTGATTTCTAATTCTGTTGATTTGAGTCTTCTCCCTTTTTTTCTTGATGAGTCTGGCTAATGGTTTAACAATTTTCTTTATTTTCTCAAAGAACCAGCTTTTAGTTTTATTGATCTTTGTTACTGTTTCTTTCATTTCTTTTTCATTTATTTCAGATCTGAACTTATGATTTTTTCCTTCTGCTAACTTTGGGGTTTTTTTGTTCTTCTTTCTCTAATTACTTTAGGTGCAAGGTCAGGTTGTTCATTTGAGATTTTTCTTGTTTCTTGAGGTAGGATTGTTTTGTTATAAACTTCCCTCTTAGAACTGCTTTTGCTGCATCCCATAGGTTTTGGGTCATCGTGTCTTCATTGTCATTTGTTTCTAGTTATTTTTTGATTTCCTCAGTGATCTATTGGTTATTTAGTAGTGTATTGTTTAGGCTCCATGTGTTTGTACTTTTACAGTTTTTTCCCTGTAACTGATATCTAGTCTCATAACGCTGTGGTCAGAAAAGATACTTGATACGATTTCAATTTTCTTAAATTTACCAAGGTTTGATTTGTGACCCAAGACATGATCTATCCTGGAGAATGTTCCATGAGCTCTTGAGAATAAAGTGTATCCTGTTGTTTTTGGATGGAATGTCCTATAAATATCAATTAAGTCCTTCTTATTTAATGTGTCATTTAAAGCTTGTGTTTCCTTATTTATTTTCATTTTGGATGATCTGTCCATTGGTGAAAGTGGGGTGTTAAAGTCCCCTACTATGATTGTGTTACTGTCGATTTCCCCTTTTATGGCTGTTAGCATTTGCCTTATGTATTGAGGTGCTCCTATGTTGGGTGCATAAATATTTACAATTGTTATATCTTCTTCTTGGATTGATCCCTTGATCATTATGTAGTATCCTTCTTTGTCTCTTATAATAGACTTTATTTTAAAGTCTATTTTGTCTGATATGAAAATTGCTATTCCAGCTTTCTTTTGATTTCCATTTGCTTGGAATATCTCTTTCCATCCCCTCACTTTCAATCTGTATGTGTCCCTAGGTCTGAAGTGGGTCTCTTGTAGACAGCATATATACGGGTCTCGTTTTGGTATCCATTCAGCCACTCTATGTCTTTTGGTTGGAGCATTTAATCCATTTACATTTAAGGTAATTATCGATAAGTATGCTCCTATTACCATTTTCTTAATTGTTTTGGGTTTGTTTTTATAGGTCTTTCCCCTCTCTTGTGTTTCCTGCCTAGAGAAGTTCCTTTAGCATTTGTTGTAGAGCTGGTTTGGTGGTGCTGAATTCTCTTAGCTTTCGTTTGTCTGTAATGGTTGTAATTTCTCCATCACATCTGAATGAGGTCCTTGCCGGGTAGAGTAATCTTGGTTGTAGGTTTTTCCCTTTCATCACTTTAAATACGTCCTGCCCCTCCCTTCTGGCTTGCAGTTTCTGCTGAAAGATCAGCTGTTAACCTTATGGGGATTCCCTTGTGTGTTATTTGTTGCTTTTCCCTTGCTGCTTTAATATTTTTTCTTTGTATTTAATTTTTGACAGTTTGATTAATATGTGTCTTGGCATGTTTCTCCTTGGATTTATCCTGTATGGGACTCTCTGTGTTTCCTGGACTTGACTGACTATTTCCTTTCCCATATTAGGGAAGTTTTCAACTCTAATCTCTTCAAATATTTTCTCAGTCCCTTTCTTTTACTCTTCTTCTTCTGGGACCCCTATAATTCGAATGTTGCTGTGTTTAATGTTGTCCTAGAGGTCTCTGAGACTGTCCTCAATATAGTTATTTCCACTATTTTATCTTCCAGGTCACTTATCTGTCTTCTGCCTCAGCTATTCTGCTATTGATTCCTTCTAGAGAATTTTTAATATCATTTATTGTGTTGTTGATCATTTTTTGTTTGTCCTCTAGTTCTTTTAGGTCCTTGTTAAACGCTTCTTGTATTTTCTCCATCCTATTTCCAAGATTTTGGATCATCTTTACGATCATTACTCTGAATTCTTTTTCAGGTAGACTGCCTATTTCCTCTTCATTTGTTTGGTCTGATGGGCTTTTACCTTGCTCCTTCATCTGCTGTGTGTTTCTCTGTCTTCACATTTTGCTTAACTTACTGTGTTTGGGGTCTCCTTTTCGCAGGCTGCAGGTTTGTAGTTCCCATTGTTTTTGGTTGCTGCCCCCAGTGTCTAAGCTTGGCTCAGTGGGTTGTGGAGGCTTCCTGGTGGAGGGGACTGGTGCCTGTGTTCTGGTGGATGAGGCTGGATCTTGTCTTTTTGGTGGGCAGGGCCACATTCAGTGGCGTCTTTTGGGGTGTCTGTGACCTTATTAAGATTTTTTGGCAGCCTCTCTGCTTATGGGTGGGGTTGCAATCCAGTCTTGCTAGTTGTTTGGCATAGGGTGTCTAGCACTGTAGCTTGCTAGTCATTGAGTGGATCTGGGTCTTAGTGTTGCGATGGAGATCTCTGGGAGAGATTTTGCCATTTGATATTATGTGGAGTCAGTTGGTCTCTGGTGGACCAATGTCCTGAACTCAGCTCTCCCACCTCAGAGGCACAGGCCTGGCACCCGGCCGGAGCAACAAGACCCTGTCAGCCATACAGTTCAGAAGAAAAAGGAGAAGAAAAGAAAGAAAGAAAGAAAGAAAAATAAATAAATAAGTAAAATTAATTTATTAAAATAAAATATAAAAATTATTAAAAATTTAAAAAGTAATAAAAAAGAAAGAAGAGAGAAACCAAACCTAAAAAACAATCTTTCAGTGATAACAAGTGCTAAAATCTATACTAAGAAAACCAAACAAACAAACAAAAAAAAACGGACAGACAGAACCCTAGGAGAAATTGTAAAAGCAAAGCTATACAGACAAAATCACACAAAGAAGCATACACATACACACTCACAAAAAGAGAAAAAGGAAAACAATATATATATCTATATATGGAAAAAAAGGAAGAGAGCAACCAAATCAATAAACAAATATACCAATGACAATAAACTCTAAATACTAAACTAAGATAAGCATAAAACCAGAAACAAATTAGATGCAGAAAGCAAACCCCAAGTCCACAGTTGCTCCCAAAGTCCACCAGCTCAATTTTGGAATGATTCATTGTCTATTCAGGTATTCCAGAGATGCAGGGTACATGAAGTTCATTGTCGAGATTTAATCCGCTGCTCCTGAGGCTGCTGGGAGAGATTTCCCTTTCTCTTCTTTGTTCTCACAGCTCCTGGGGTTCAGCTTTGGATTTGGAACCGCCTCTGCGTGTAGGTTGCCTGAGGGTGTCTGTTCTTCACTCAGACAGGAGAGGGTTAAAGAAGCACCTGATTCGGGAGCTCTGGCTCACTCAGGTCAGGGGGAGGGAGGGGTATGGAATGAGGCATGAGCCTGTGGTGGCAGAGGCCGACATGATGTTGCAACAGCCTGAGGTGCGTCATGTGTTCTCCTGGGGAAGTTGTCCCTGGATCACGGGACCCTGGCAGTGGCGGGCTGCACAGGCTCTTGATAGGGGAGGTGTGGATAGTGACCTGTGCTTGCACACAGGCTTCTTGGTGGCTGCAGCCGCAGCCTTAGCGTCTCATGCCCGTCTCTGGTGTCCACGCTGATAGCCGCAGCTCGCGCCCATCTCTGGAGCTCGTTTAGGCGGTCCTCTTAATCCTTTCTCCTTGCACACCCTGAAACAATGGTCTCTTGCCTCTTAGGCAGTTCCAGACTTTTTCCTGGACTCCTTCCTGGCTAGCCATGGCACACTAGCCCCCTCAGGCTGTGTTCACGCCACCAACCCCAGTCCTCTCCCTGGGATCTGACCTCCAAAGCTGGAGCCTCAGCTCCCAGCCCCCGCCCGCCCCGGCGGGTGAGCACATAAGCCTCTCGGGCTGGTGAGTGCTGGTCGGCACTGACCCTCTCTGTGCAGGAATCTCTCCACTTTGCCCTCTGCACCCCTGTTGCTGTGCTCCCCTCCGTGGCTCCAAAGCTTCTCCCCCACCCACCCCCCATCTCCACCAGTGAAGGGTCTTCCTAGTATATGGAAATTTTCCTCCTTCACAGCTCCCTCCCAGAGGTGCAGGTTCCGCCCCTATTCTTTTGCCTCTGTTTATTCTTCTTTCTTTTGCCCTACCCAGGTACATGGGGAGTTTCTTGCCTTTTGGGAAGTCTGAGGTCTTCTGCCAGCATTCAGTAGGTGTTCTGTAGGACTTGTTCCACATGTAGATGTATTTGTGGGGAGGAAGGTGATCTCCATGTCTTACTCCTCCACCATCTTGAAGGTCGCTACCATGTGTTTTTAAATGAAACCTGAGTGTCAGGTATTGTTCTAAGCACTTTTCTTCTATAGCTGCTTTAATTCTTACCATCCCAAGAGTGAGGAATTCTCCCTTTTTTACAATGAGGAAACTGAAGATTTATTTATTTTGCATCCTCGGCCCCAGCATGCTCCCTGTAGTGGGTGGTGGAGCTGGAAAAGCCCAGCCTCCCCTCTGCTCCTGGCTCCCCGGGGCCTTACAGGCTCATTTCCATATAACATGATGTGATCTGTGCTGCCATGGTGGGTTACTGTTATGAAGTTCCAAGGCAATATGCTTTCTGTGTTGTTCTTAACATAGATCCTCTCTGTGAATTTATTTTTGGTGATTTTTTTAAATGCCAGTTTCCTTCCAGAGTGGACGCTCTGTGGGGGCCAGGACCCTGCCTACTTGGCTGACACCTGTATTTCCAATAACTAGAACAGTACTTGTCACCTGTTAGGAGCACGATACGTTTTTTGATGAGTGGATGAGGAATGAATTGAGCAATATCAAGATAGGGTAACATGATCTGCATTTAACCTGGATCACAATGGTAGCCAACATCTTGTGAAATGAGGTTCTGGGGTAAGACCACACCCACTGAGAACTGGGAACTTTTCAACAATTATTCTTTGATTATTAACTTAAATGGAAGAGCCCAAAACCTCCTTCAGCTTCTTTCCCTGCCCCAAGTGTTTCCATCTCTTCCTGCTGTAATGATTGGCAGTAACAGAATTGCATTGTTGATCACCACACATCATTGTGGGAGAAAATTGAGGTTTCTTGCAGCTGTCTCTTAAAATAGCCTTTTAGAACCACGTTTAAGAAGCAGCTATTCAGCAACCATGATTTGCCTCCCTACTATGTGACACGGAGAGCATAGCTGTTGTAGATCACATCTCACTCAATGTTGTAGATCACATCTCACTCAATGTTGTAGATCACATCTCACTCAATCTCCAGATGAGGGAAAAATCATTCTCCTTATTTTATAGATGAGGAAAACTAAGTCTCAGACTGATTATATAACCTGCCCAAGATCTTATAACTTTTAAGGGACAGAACGGGAGCTTGATTGTCCGTGATACAATTAGAATCTTGAATACTAAGGTCAGAACATGATATTGATTCTGTGAAAAACTACCAAATGGAAAAGTTTATAAAGCTTGGCAACCTATGTTGATGACAGTAATCAAGAAACTATATACTGGTGCCTGTACTGTTGAAAAACAGAAGAAGAGAAACAGTAAGTTGCAGATGTCCTTAATGGTCAACCCAGGAGGGAAGGCTGTTGATAAGCCTGAAGCAGGCAGCTGTAAGACACGTGCTTATGACGAGTGTTTAAAGATGGGACTAGCTTCTCCCTTGAGTATTTCTAAACCTAGAAGGAATAGAGAAGACTTCTTTACTGGAGTGTCTCTAAAGAGAATGCAAAAAACTTCAGTCTTTTTTGTTGTATCTCCCGCTAGAGGGTTAAAATCTGGCTTTTGGGTTTCATCCTGCAGTGGCTTCCCTTTCATTTGTGTTTATGTTAGACACGCAAAGACTCTCAGTTACCTATTATCTCTCAGGTTTAAAAACAGCCACTCTTCTATTCTTATGTTGCAATTTAGAGCCAAAGAAGACTAAAGACAAAGGAAAAAAAATAGTTTCTGCTATTAGATTTCTTGATTGTTTCAAAAACCAATATTATATTTTTAACAGAAAACCCAAAGGGACCCAGCTTGGTCCACAGCCACAGTCGCTGGGAAGAGTGGCCTTAGGATACAGAAGGAACAGTTGAAATCGTCATTAAATTCCCCCTGTGGAAGTGACCCACACATACATGGTTACACTGATGGCTTGATGGGTGTGTCTCCTCTTGGATCACTGGGTTTACAAAGATCTTAAGTTAGGACTCCTTTTCACAGTGGGTTTTGAAAAACTGGATTTCAGTGAACAGGAATGTTAATAACAGGACTTGAAGCATCTCCTGCTAAGATGGGCCTGGCTGAAGTCACATTCATTATGAAGGATCACTTGCTTTTTTTTTTGGATCCTCTGGTCGCTGGAATTTTGTCTGAGGTAGTTCCAAATTGAGATGGAAGGACCTCCCTGGCAGCCCAGTGGTTAAGAATCCACACTTCCACTGCAGGGTCCACAGGTTTGATCCCTGGTTGGGGAACTAAGATCCTGCATGCCAAAAAAAAAAACAAATTGAGATGGAGAGCCACAAGAATACCTAAAGCAGTTCCTAAAATGGACCTTAACAAAGCCCACAAAAGGATTTATTGGGCATTATAAAATTCACGCTCCGTGCAGGACTAACTGCAATTTTACATTAAGTGTAACCATTTGTATGCAAATATGCACAATGTCTTATACAATAATATGTAGGTAACAATATGTTCCTCCTAAGAACTTTCCATTCTTCCTCACTAAAACCGAAAACAACTTCAGGGAAATATAGTGAAAATGAAAAGTCTGGCTGATCTGGCCTGGCTTCCCCTCCTGGAGGGATTCTAACTCCACTCGCTCCATGCATTGCCTTCTCCGAGAAGTTGTTTCTGTTACCACACGCTGCCAACATCAGCCTGTTTTTTCTAGTTCTACCCACAGTTGTTCAACGTTCACTTGGAGTACCTAGATTTTATCAACAACACTCTTAAGACAATTTTCTGCCTCACATACTCTCCAGTGTTGCCTAGACTGGGCATATTGATCATTATTCTGGAAAGGATTTCTCTTTCTGTTTGTTCCTAATTGCAACTCTGGAACTCTAATCCAGGGCCGTCGTATAGAAACAGAATGAGATGGACAAATATGAATCATATATGTATTCTCAAATTTTCTAGCAGCCACATTAAAAAGAGTAAAAAAATAATTTTATGTATATATTAAAAATCATCAAACATTATTTCAGCATGTAATCAAGTTTCAAAAATCATTAATGAGATCTTTCACATTCCTTTTTATTTTTTTCTGTTATACTATGTTTTGAAAATCTGGTGTGTGTTTCAGCCTTGCAGAGCATCTGGATCTGGCCTCGTCAAATTGCATGTGTTCAAAGGGCACATGTGGCTAGTGGCTACCACATTGGACAGCCCAGCACAAATCTACTCTACAGGCTTTGAGTTCTGGCCAGCTGGCTACAGTAAGAGAGATTTGCACCCTGCTCACATTTTGTTGGGATATATAACTTTCTGATTCAGATCAACCTGCAAATAACTTCCAACTCCCACTGAGGAGTTGTACCATGATAATCCCTCTGTATTAAACTCCACTGCCTCATCCACCCCAATCCCTTGTATTATTATTGTTGAATTCTTGCATTCATAGTTACCACGTTGAACACAATAACACAAAGAGTACTTCCATTCCATAGCCTTCACTTCATGTTTTCCTGGTGGTGGTTTTTTCCTAGGTAGGATGAGAATGTCAAGATAAAAAGATTCTTTTACTTTACTCTTTCACTTGTTTCTTTTCTTTTCCTCCTCCTTTGTTTCCTGTGCCTTGAAGAGGTTGTCAAATTCCTGCTTCTGTGGTTTAGGGGGTTTCATGCCCCTCCTCCTCCTGGAGATCCTTGTGTGCAGAACATCTAATAGGTCACCTCTGAGTGACCTCTGTTCCAACTCCACTTGCACCAGCTTCATGTCTCCAAGTAGAGGAGGAGAAGAGAGAACAAACAGGGACTCGGGACTGAAGGCGGTGGGCGTGAGGGGTGCCAGGAGGTAGGAAGCAGGGGAAGGAAACATCTTAAGGATGAAATAGGAGGAGAAGAGAAAGAACTGAGAGCAGAGAAGCAGTTGAGTATGTGGGGAGCATAGACAATGGCTGACAATTACAGGGGGAATGGCATTCTAAAGCTGGTGGGACCATCAAAATATACAAATTGTAAAGGTTAAGTGAAATGTTTATTTTATTCTTTTCTCCTTAGTCAGCCTGACTGAATACGATTAACAGGAACACGGCACTAGCTGCAAACTAAAATTAGATGTTAGTTCGACTTCTCACTCACCGCATTAATGCACAGATGCCTCTTCCACATAAATTCCTTTCTCACCAGCCTCAGTCACCTTACACATCCTTCTCCAGAGCTGCATGTTAGAAAGGAAACACAGAACTTTCGTTCAGCTGGCTCGCCTCTGCAAGTCAGCACCTCATGGTGGAGGAGAAAACATCCCAGATTAGAACCGTCAGACCTGAGGTCAAGTCCGGGCTCCCCACCATCCTAGCACTACAACTTTGGGCAAGTCCATTTACCTCACCTGGGTAATAGTTTCCTTGTCTACCAAGGGGACGTGCACTTCTCTTTCTTACCTATGTCTCAGGAATTGGGGAGAAAATAAATAAGATGATGAATAAGGAAGAACTTAAGCTGTCTAAAGTCTTACACACAAGGATGAAAGTAACTATGTCTATGTTGGCCATTACGTCTGAACATTTGACAAGTTACTCCCAGTTTACTGTTAGGGAATGGAAGGCCCAGACAGGTAACACTGGCTCATCCAGAATCTCCCAGAGACCAGTGACTTGAGATGAGAACCTAGTCCACCTCCGCTCAAGCCCAGTCTATATCCCCCAACCATGCTGTCTTTCTGGAGAAAACATTCCCCACCCAAACCACTCCAACATAAAGCCCATTCAGCCATCAAGAGAGAAAAAAACAAAGGTACATTTCAGAATTTTTTAAAAAATCTGCCTTCAAACAATAACTCTTTGAAAGATTGATACCAAAATAATTTTCTCCCCAAATTTCTTTTCCTTCCCCACTACTTAGATATATTACTTGGTTACCACTTGCAAAAGCTGAGATACCTGGAATGTTTAGCCTGAAAAAGAATGACTGAAACAGGTGTCCTTGGGGTTTTTTTCCTTTATTAAGTACACTCATAGCAAGAATATATGGATTTTTCACTTGCTAAATACTTCCACAAATATTTCTTTAATGAACTGATCTTCAGTGAAATAATCCGCTGAATGAAATAATTGGTTTTCAGTTCTCAGTTATGATTACGTATACAAAGCCAGTGACCAAGTTTACATGCACGTTCACTGTGTACAAATACTACTTAAATTTTGCTCCTTGACCCTACTTGACAACATACAATAATGACAACATTGCTGAGCTTCAGAGCTGGTTCGAGCCTCAGAAATGCTTCCAGCACTGAGACCCTGGGCATATTACATTCCTCCTTGAAACTTAGTTTCATCATTCGTAAAGTGGAAATAATATCATCCGTGTCACATCATTCTTGAGAGAAATTAGATAAACAATTTATTTATGTAAGAGCTTTAGGAAATTCAAAGTCTTATAGAAAATAATTTTTTTTCATTACAATTCTTTCAAGCTACAGCTGTATTAGGCAAGGATCATTTTTTCCTTGTGTCGATCACTGATAAGGCAGGAAAAAGGCCTATGATATTAAAAAGGGTTGGACTCTGAAAGGGTGGAACAGTCATCCTAAGAAATATAGCCTATAATTCTCAGAATTAAAGGACCTTGGGGATCATCTAGTCTATCTCTTCATTTCTCAGCTAAGGAAACAGGATGGGTGGTGTGGGGAAGGAGGGGCCTGGCTTTCAGCAGTGCAGGAATAAAAACCAAACCCAAAACAGAGAAAATGCTCCACGTTCTGCCTCTAGATGTTTCACCACATTGTGCTGCCTTATTTTATGAGGATCAAATACACATCCTCTGGGTGATGGAAGGTCACCTGTGGACGTATAACATCAGAGAGGTCACTCGGGGATGCTCAGAGACAGAAGGTTTACAATGGGCTCTGTAATCAGACCTGCAATGTGGCTTCTCCTCTCCCAAATTCCCACCAGGCGTCAACTATCCTCTTCACAACCTCTGGTGATGGTACACGCAATGCCTGTCTATGCCATCCCGACCTACTTTTCAAACACATATTCTTCTTCTGAGTAGGATGTGCACCTACTGTAAGCCTCTGTCTACCCTCTCTCCTTTTTGGCTGAGACCCAAGCTGCTGGGGTAGAGCCACATCCAATCAATGTATTCATGACCATCAAACAACTCATTACCAAATTAGTTACATCCTTGAAGGTGTAATAGGAGTTCTGGAAGAAAAGTACTGGATGCCATGAATGAGTGTAATGGAGTGACTGAACACAGGCTGGTGGTTAGGATAGATTTCCTCAAGGCCATGGTGATAATCCGAGACCTGGAGGATCGGTAGACTTTGGACCAGTGAAGTTAGACAAATGTGAGGAGGAGGGTACCAGGCCAAGGCAATAGCTCTTGTGAAGGCCCTGAAGACAAAGGGCCCAGAGAAATCTGGAAAAGAAAGGAAGCCCATTGTTGGGGGAACAAAGTGTAGGAGAGTGAGAGGGGAGAGAGAGATCAGGAAGGCCACCCCACATCAAGGCAAATACTTTACAAGGTCTTCATTCTGTGTCTTTCAAGTTTATCTATAACTGCCCTGAAGTGGGTTGCCCAAAGAGAACTCAGGGGTTATAAACTTTAATTCTATGTCAGACTGCGCAGGTACAAATTCTGGATCTTCAAATTACTAGTTGTGAGATCTTAGAGTAGTTTATGTATTTTTCTGAGAATCCCCATCTATAAGTGATGATAATAGTAGTCCTCACAGTGTCTTGAGGATTAAATGTATTATTTGTGTAAATAGACATAAGGGTTCTAGGACAGTGCCTGGCGCATAATAAGTGCTATATAAAACTTTGTTATTAATATCATGGTCCAAGCCAGCAGCCTGACTCCTAGTTTCCCTCTACTTTTTGCTTCTGCGTCAGTTCAGGTCTTCTGGGAAGCAGATGGATTGGGCAGGGAGAGCTTTAGCCTTCAATGACCATCTGACAAAGTCTTAGAGAATCCACTGAGAGGCTCCAGAGCGAAGGATGCCTGCTTGAGGAATCTCGCCCTGGGCAGAAGTGGTCAGGCCCTAGTATGGCTACTGTGTTTGGTAACCAGCCAGAGAAGAATGCCCAGGAAGAGTGTGGCTCCAAGCCTCTATACCTCACGGCTCACGGCCCAGCTCGTTCTTTAGGGGTGGTCCAAGGAGTGCACATATGGCTGCCACAGCTTTGGACTCACTGAATAGGTTCCCCCCACTCTCAGACTCTCCTTTGCATCTTCCAGACGCTCGGTTGCATTCCTCTGCTAACCCCTGGCTTTCCAGGTCTATTTGCCTCACCTAACTTCCTCACTGATGGGGCTCCTAACTCCACTGTTTCCATTGATGCTGCTTCAACTGAACCCTTTCTACCCTCAGCTGCACATGCTGCCTTAGTCTGTTATGGGAACCTAGGAAGCTTATCTTTCTGACTCTTGACAACACTTTGGAGATCTGAAAATAATTATCTTGTGAAAATGGTGTCACAGAAGAGCACCAACATCAAGTAAAATTAAGTTTGAAAGCTGGTTCTACCATTTATTAACTGTGCAAACAATTAAATCTTACCCAACCGCAATTTCTCCATCTGTAAAATGGAACTAACGCCTACCTTTCAGGGTTGTGGTAAGGATCGGATGAGATAATATATGTGACAGTTCCTAACACAGTGACTACCATATAACAAACGCTCGATAAATACTATCTTTCTTTCCTTTCTTCTTCCTGGCATCTTGTCTTCTCCAGATTAATCACCACTAGCTTCCTCCCGGCTTTCAGGGGCTCTTCTCATCTGCAACACTGGTTTTTAAAAGTTATAATCTATCTATAATAACATTAACTTTGCAAAATAGAATACAGAGTCTACTCCACACTGCGGTGGTATAACCACCATGAAAGAGATGATGCCTATCCACTAAAACCCAGCTTCAATGATCGCCCATTAAACCTATGATAATATTCAGCTCCTTAACCTGGCCTTTGTCACCTGGTTCCTTCTGCCTGGAATTCTCTTCCTCTCACACATCTCCTGGCTCTGCCCTTCAATTCTCATTCACTTCCCCAGAGAGGCCATTCTCACCTCCTAATCCAAATTAGCTCTCCATTATACCTGCACTCTGTTCTTCTCCCTTACAGAATTTATCACAATTTATAATTTTATACTCATTTCTACGGATACAATTGTTTAATGTATATTTTCCCTATAGACATTAAACTTCAAAAAGGCAGGAACTGTATCACATCTGGAACATCCAGCATAGAAAATCAATAATACTGTTAGATGAATGTATGATTTACCTCCCTCCATTCAAACCAAGATAGCATGCACATTTTTTTGACAAATTCATCTCACTATCGATTCATATTCAGCTTCTTGTTCACCATAACTTCAAAGGCTTTTACACACCTGTTAGAGTTAACTCATCATGATCCATGTCGCTGTATATGTGCATGCACGAGCACACGCGTGCATGTTTAACATGAACAAAGGCACGCATTTGAGTAAATAATGGGTGCTCAGGTCAACTGAATGGTGCAATATGTGTGTTTATGTGTGTGTAAAGATAAATCGAATATTGACAAAATCACCTGTGTCAAATGACAGCAGTATGACTTGAGAACATTGGAGAATATTTCATATGCAAAGATGGAGTGAAGGGGCAATGGTTTTATTCATAATCCGAGAAGTAGGGTCAAGCAACCAGGACCAGAATAGGGAGATCATAAAAGAAAATCCCAAAGCCATGAACCACGATGGGGCCTGGAACCCTGGGAACCAAGAAACTTGGTCTAAAGACCCAGAAACAGAAATGAAGCCTTATAGTCAGGCTTGAACTTGTGAATGATGGGGAGTCATTAAAGGTGTTAGAGAGTGATGGAGAAAGATGTCACGGAGAATGTACCTAGTGAATGCAGAAGGGAGAAGCTGAGTGTGAGATACTAGTTTGGCATTTATAGCAGCTGTCTATGCTGGAGGATGATGATAATTTTTGAGAAAAATAATTAGTTCATTATTGGACAAATTATACAAAACTCTTAGAGTGTGAGTGAACTGCAGGGCATGCTGATGACACAAACAGATGGAGAGATATACCATGCTCCTGGATTGGAAGAATCAATACTGTGAAAATAATTATACTACCCAAAGCAATCTACAGGTTCAATGCAATCCTATCAAATTACCAATTGCATTTTTCACATAATTAGAACCAAAAAATTACACAATTTGTATGGAAACACAAAAGACCCTGAATAGCCAAAGCAACCTTGAGAAAGAAAAACAGAGCTGGAGGAATCAGACTCCCCAACTTCAGACTATACTACAAAGCTACAGTGATCAAGACAGTATGGTACTGGCACAAAAACAGAAATATAGATCAATGGAACAGGATAGAAAGCCCAGAGATAAACCCACATACCTATGGCCACCTAATCTATGACAAAGGAGGCAAGAATACAATGGAGATAAGATAGTCTCTTCAATAAATGGTGCTGGGGAAACTGGACAACTACATGTAAAAGAATGAAATTAGAACACTATCTAACACCATACACAAAAATAAACTCAAAATGGATTAAAGATCTAAATGTTAAGACCGGACACTTTAAAACTCTTAGAGGAAAACACAGGAAAAACACTCACTGACATAAACTACAGCAAGATCTTTTTTGACCCACCTCCTAGAGTAATGAAAATAAAAACAAAAGTAAGCAACTGGGACGTAATTAAACTTAAAAGCTTTTGCGCAGCAAAGGAAACCATAAACAAGATGAAAAGACAACCCAGAGAATGGGAGAAAATATTTGCAAACAAAGTAACAGACAAAGGATTAATCTCTAAAATTTACAAACAGCTCATGCAGATCAATATCAAAAAAACAAACAACCCAATCAAAAAATGGGTGGGGACTTCCCTGGTGGCACAGTGGTTAAGAATCTGCCTGCCAATGCAGGCACCCCAGGTTCAATCCCTGGTCCAGGAAGATCACACATGCCGCGGAGCAACTAAGCCCATGCACCACAACTACTGAGCCTGTGCTCTAGAGCCTGCGAGCCACAACTACTGAAGCCCGCGCACCTAGAGTCTGTGCTCCACAACAAGAGAAGCCACCACAGTGAGAAGCCCACGCACTGCAACAAAGAGTAACCCCTGCTCGCCACAATTAGAGAAAGCTCACGCACAGCAACGAAGACCCAACGTAGTCAAAAATTAATTAATTATTTTAAGATGGGCGGAAGACCTAAATAGACATTTCAGCAAAGAAGACAAACAGATGGCCAAGAGGCACATGAAAAGATGCTCAACAGCATTAATTATTAGAGAAATGCAAATCAAAACTACAATGAGGTATCACCTCACACCAGTCAGAATGGCCATCATCAAAAAATCTACAAACAATAAATGCTGGAGAGGGTGTGGAGAAAAGGGAACCCTCTTGCACTGTTGGTGGGAATGTAAATTGATACAGCCACTGTGGAGAACAGTATGGAGCTTCCTTATAAAACTAAAAATAGAATTACCATATGACCCAGCAATCCCACTCCTGGGCATATACCCAGAGAAAACCATAATTCAAAAAGACACATTTACCCAGCGCTCCTGGCAGCACTATTTACAATAGCCAGGACATGGAAACAACCTAAATGTCCATTGACAGGTGAATGGATAAAGGAGATGTGGTACATATATATAATAGAATATTACTCAGCCATAAAAAGAAATGAAATTGGGTCATTTGTAGAGATATGGATGGACCAAGAGTATGTCATACTGAGTGAAGTAAGTGAGAAAGAGAAAAAGAAGTATCACATATTAACACATATATGTGGAATCTAGAAAAATGGTACAGATGAACCTATTTGCAGGGCAGGAATAGAAAGGCAGATGTAGAGAACAAACATGTGGACACGGCAGGGAAGGGGAGGGTGGGATGAATTGGGAGATTAAGTTTAACATAAATACAGTACCATGTGTAAAATAGATAGTTAGTGGGAACCTACTGTATACCACAGGGAGCTCAGCTCAGTGCTCTGTGATGACCTAGATGGGTGGAATGGGGGTGGAGACAGGTCCAAGAGGGAGGGGATATAGGTATACATATAGCTGATTCACTTCACTGTACAGCAGAAACTAACACAACATAAAACAATTATACTCCAATAAAAAAAAGATTGGTAGATGGAAATAAACTAGAAATTAGGAAAGGAGGAGGAGAGCGAAGGGTCAAGAGAGGAGAGAATATCAAAAAGGAAGAACTGTTTGAGCTTTGCAATACTTTAGAGAAGATGAGCAGAAGATGGTGAACACTAAAAGATGCCTATAAGGTTTAGAATTTACGTGGTGCCTGGTAACATTGGATAGAAAAATTTTAGAGAAGGTGGAGGGGCCAGAACCATATGGTTGATGAATGATGCATAAGTGGGAGGTAAAGATGTAAAAGAAAATACATGATATGAAACATAATGGAAACCATGGATGGGCTTTGATTCCCTCTAACCATGTTTGATTCACCTTTTCTAGTGCCTTCATACATTCCAAGAGTTTTGATACATCCTAACTTTTCTCTACCATGCCTTCTCCTACTGTCTTCTATTACATGCTGTTTTTCCTTTCTTCCTTTGTTACAGCCATCTTTGCTCTTAGAATCTCTCCCACTTGGGCTGCCCCATAGATTTACAGTCAGAACTGCCTGTTTAAGATTTGCTTCACTTTCTCTTCCCACCTTCCCCACTCTGAGAGGCAGGTTGTGGAATTATGGCTAGTCTTCATTTGAAATCAGCTTTTCCAAAGTTCAAAAGCAACATGTGCATGTCTTAAGCTATCGTCAGCCACACACACACAAACTTCGCACTTCCAGAAGGCTGCTTCCAGCAGTCCCGGGAATGTCTGTTAGGCAGAACAAGTGGAGTCTTGCCCATACCCCCTTGATAGTTAATCTTTGGACAAGAATATAGAAAGACAGATAATTAATTTATAAAGGGTATGTTAGGGCAGACAGCAGAAGCAAGAAGAACTACAGTCCTGCAGCCTGTGGAATGACAACCACCTTCATAGACAGACAAAATGAAAAGGCAGAGGACTATGAACCAGATGAAGGAACCAGATAAAACTCCAAAAAAAAACCTAAATGAAGTGGAGATAGGGAACCTCCCAGAAAAAGAATTCAGAATAATGATAGTGAAGATGATCCAGGACCTCAGAAAAAGAATGGAAGCAAAGATCAAGAAGATGTAAGAAATGTTTAGCAAAGACCTAGAAGAATTAAAGAACAAACAAACAGAGATGAACAATACAATAACTGATATGAAAAATATACTAGAAGGAATCAATAGCAGAATAACTGAGGCAGAAGAACGGAAAACAGAATGGTGGAAATAACTGCTGTGGAACAAAATAAAGAAAAAAGAATGAAAAGAAATGAAGACAGGCAAAGAGACCTCTGAGACAACATTAAACGCACCAACATTTGCATCATAGGGGTCCCAGAAGGAGAAGAGAGAGAGAAAGGACCCGAAAAAATATCTAAAGAGATTATCGTTGAAAACTTCCCTAACATGGGAAAGGAAATAGCCACCCAAGTCCAGGAAGTGCAGAGAGTGCAAGGCAGGATAAACCCAAGGAGAAACACACCAAGACACATAGTAATCAAACTAACAGAAATTAAAGACAAAGAAAACTTATTAAAAGCAACAAGGGAAAAACGCCAAATAACATACAAGGGAACTCCCGTAAGGTTAAAAGCTGATTACTCAGCAGACACTCTACAAGCCATAAGGCAGTGGCATGATATATTTAAAGTGATGAAAAGGAAGAACCTACAACCAAGATTACTCTACCCCGCAAGGATCTCATTCAGATTCGATGTAGAAATCAAAAGCTTTACAGACAAGCAAAAGCAAAGAGAATTCAGCACCACAAAACCAGCTCTACAACAAATGCTAAAGGCACTTCCCTAAGTGGGAAACACAAGAGAAGAAAAGGACCTGAAAAAACAAACCCAAAACAATTAAGAAAATGGTAATAGGAACATACATATTGAAAATTACCTTAACTATAATGGATTAAATGCTCCAACCAAAAGACACAAGCTCGCTGAATGGATACAAAAACAAGACCCATCTATATGCTGTCTACAAGAGACCCACTTCAGACCTAGGGACATATACAGACTGAAAGTGAGGGGATGGAAAAAGACATTCCATGCAAATGGAAACCAAAAGAAAGCTGGAGTAGCAATACTCATATCAGATAAAATAGACTTTAAAATAAAGAATGTTGCAAGAGACAAGGAAGGACACTACATAATGATCAAAGGATCAATCCAAGAAGAAGATATAACAATTATAAATATATATGAACCCAACATAGGAGCACCTCAATATATAAGGCAAATGCTAACAGCTATAAAAGAGAAAATCGACAGTAACACAATAATAGTAGGGGAATTTAACACCTCACTTATATAAAGGGACAAATCATCCGGACAGAAAATTAATAAGGAAACACTAGCTTTAAATGACACAATAGACCAGATAGATTTAATTGATATTTATAGGACATTCCATCCAAAAACAGCATATTACACTTTCTTCTCAAGTGCACGTGGAACATTCTCCAGGATAGATCACATCTTGGGTCACAAATCAAGCCTCGGTAAATTTACGAAAACTGAAATCACCAAACATCTTTTCCAAGCACAACCCTACGACATTAGAAATCAATTACAGGGGAGAAAAAACATAAAAAACACAAACACATGGAGGCTAAACAATACGTTACTAAATAACCAAGAGATCACTGAAGAAATCAAAGAGGAAATAAAAAAATACCTAGAGGCAAATGATAACAAAAACACAATGATCCAAAATATATGGGATGCTGCAAAAGCAGTTCTAAGAGGGAATTTTATGGCAATACAATCCTACCTCAAGAAACAAGAAAAGTCTCAAATAAACAAGCTAACCTTACACCTAAAGGAACTAGAGAGAGAAAAACAAACAAAACCCAAAGTTAGTAGAAGGAAAGAAATTATAAAGATCAGAGTAGAAATAAATGAAAGAGAAACAAAGAAAGCAATAGCAAAGATCAATAAAACCAAAAGCTGGTTCTTTGAGAAGATAAACAAAATTGATAAACCTTTAGCCAGACTCATCAAGAAAAAGAGGGAGAGGACTCAAATCAATAAAATTAGAAATGAAAAAGGAGAAGTAACAACTGACACTGCAGAAATACAAAGCATCGTAAGAGACTACTACAAGCAACTCTATGCCAATAAAATGGACAACCTGGTAGAAATAGACAAATTCTTAGAAAGGCACAACCTTCTGAGACTGAACCAGGAAGAAACAGAAAATATAAACAGACCAATCACAAGCACTGAAATTGAGACTGTGATTAAAAATCATCCAACAAACAAAATTCCAGGTCCAGATGGCTTCACGGGTGAATTCTATCAAACATTTAGAGAAGAGCTAACACCCATCCTTCTCAAACTCTTCCAAAGAACTGCAGAGGAAGGAACACTCCCAAACTCATTCTATGAGGCCATCATCACCCTGATACCAAAATCAGACAAAGATACTACAAAAAAAGAAAATTACAGACCAATATCACTGATGAATATAGATGCAAAAATCCTCCACAAAATACTAGCAAACAGAATCCAACAACATATGAAAAGAACCATACAACATGATCAAGTGGGAGTTATCCCAGGGGTGCAAGGATTCTTCACTATATGCAAATCAATCAATGTGATATACCATATTAACAAATTGAAGGATAAAAACCATATGATCATCTCAATAGATGCAGAAAAAGCTTTTGACAAAATTCAACACCCATTTATAATAAAAAAAAAAACAACTCTCCAGAAAGCAGGCGTAGAGGGAACCGACCTCAATACAATAAAGGCAATATATGACAAAGCCACAGCAAACATCATTCTCAATGTTGAAAAACTGAAAGCATTTCCTCTAAGATCAGGAACAAGACAAGGATGTCCACTCTTGCCACTATTATTCAACATAGTTTTGGAAGTCCTAGCCATGGCAATCAGAGATGAAAAAGAAATAAAAGGAATACAAATTGGAAAAGAAGAAGTAAAGCTGTCACTGTTTTCAGATTACATGATATACATACAGAATCCTAAAGATGCCACCAGAAAGCTACTAAAGCTAATCAATGAATTTGGTAGTTTCAGGATATAAAATTAATGCACAGAAATCTCTTGCATTCCTATACACTAACAATGAAAGATCCAAAAGAGAAGTTAAGGAAACAATCCCATTCACCATTGCAACAAAAAGAATAAAATACCTAGGAATAAACCTACCTGTAAAAGACCTGTACTCAGAAAACGATAAGACACTGATGAAAGAAATTAAAGATGATACAAACAGATGGAGAGATATACCACGTTCTTGAACTGCAAGAATCAATATTGTGAAAATGACTATACTACCCGAAGCAAGCTACAGTGCAATCCCTATCAAACTACCAATGCCAATTTGTTTTACAGAAGTATAACAAAATATCTTAAAATTTGTATGGAGACACAGAAGACCTGGAATACCAAATGCAAACCTGAGGGGAAAAAATGGAGCTGGAGGAATCAGACTCCCTCACTTCAAACTATACTACAAAGCTAAAGTAATCAATACAGTATGGTAATGGCACAAAACCAGAAATATAGATCAATGGAACAGGATAGAAAGTCAGAAATAAACACACACACCTATGGTCAATTAATCTACAACAAAGGAGACAAGAACACATGATGGAGAAAAGGCAGTCTCTTCAATAAGTGGTGCTGGGAAAACGGGAGAGCTACATGTAAAAGAATGAAATTGGAACACTCCCGAACACCATACACAAAAATAAACTCAAAATGGATTAAAGACCTAAATGTAAGGCCAGACACTATAAAACTCTTAGAGGAAAACATAGGAAGAACACTCTTTGACATAAATCACAGCAAGATCTTTTTTGACCCACCTCCTAGAGTAATGGAAATAAAAACAAAAATAAACAAATGGGACCTAATGAAATGTAAAAGCTTGTGCAAAGCAAAGGAAACTATACACAAGACGAAAAGACAACTCTCAGAATGGGAGAAACTATTTGCAAATGAATCAATGGACAAAGGATTAATCTCCAAAATATATAAACAGCTCATCCAGCTAAATATCAAAAAAACAAACAATCCAATCCAAAAATGGACAGAAGACCTAAATAGACATTTCTCCACAGAAGACATCCAGATAGCCAAGAGGCACATGAAAAGATGCTCAACATTACTAATTATTAGAGAAATGCAAATCAAAACTACAATGAGGTGTCAGCTCACACCGGTTAGAATGGGCATCATCAGAAAATCTACAAGCAACAAATGTTGGAGAGGGTTTGGAGAAAAGGGAACCCTCTTGCACTGTTGGTGGGAATGTAAATTGATTCAGCCACTATGGAGAACAGTATGGAGGTTCCTTAAAAAACTAAAATAGAATTAGCATATGACCCAGCAATCCCACTACTGGGCATATACCCAGAGAAAACCGTAATTCAAAAAGACACATGCACCTCAATGTTCATTGCAGCACTGTTTACAATAGCCAGATCATGGAAGCAACCTAAATGCCCATCGACAGATGAATGGATAAAGAAGATGTGGTACATATATACAATGGAATGTTACTCAGCCATAAAAGGGAATGAAACTGGGTCATTTGTAGAGATGTGGATGGACCTAGAGTCTGTCATACAGAGTGAAGTAAGTCAGAAAGAGAAAAACAAGTATCGTATATTAACGCATATATGTGGAATCTCGAAAAACTGTACAGATGAACTGGTTTGCAAGGCAGAAATAGAGACCCAGATGTAGAGAACAAACGTATGGACACCAAGGGGGGAAAGCGGGGTGTGGGGGGTGGGTGTGGTGGTGTGATGAATTGGGAGATTGGGACTGACATGTATACACTGATGTGTATAAAATAGATAATAAGAACCTGCTGTATAAAAATAAATAAATAAAATAAAATTGAAATCAAAAAAATTTTTTTCACAGTAAAAAGTAAAAAACAATGACAAAAAATTAAACAGAGATAAATATATCAATGAAATGAAAAGAATTAAAGTACTTATAAAAGGTACCAAATGAGAAATTCCAAGACCCATATTTTCTTTGACTAAAGGAGTTAGTATTTTTAGGTTTCCTCCTATATTAAAAAATTACACATTTCTTTCAACAAAACTAATTTTTAAATAGGTCATTTGCATTGTATTGCATGTTTTTCAAAGTACTACTTAAATTAATCATGTTTAAGAACTAGGTCTTTTACATAAGATGCAAAATATATTTCTTTTAGCATGTAAAGGTGCCCGATCATTAACCATAACCCTAACTCAAATGTAAATGTAAAAGTAGGTATCAAAGTCATGTTTTGGGGATGATCACCCTTGAGCGATATTCTTTACCATTGCTCTACTCTATTGAGGGAGAACTAATTTTTCATATTATAGTACCTCTCCAGTAGTGTGTGACCAGAAAAGTAAAATTACACAAAGAATATGAAATAATTCTCATTCCTTTTATAATGTAGAATTATCTAAAAATGTTAATGTAGCAGTTTTATTTTTGGCAAAGATATTTCTTTTTGTTAAAATAAGAAATTATAATCTTACCTTCCTTAATCATCTTTTCAAGAATAAACTATGGCTGAAAAAACCCCCCAAAAATGAAGGATATGTTTGTTGTAATCATCATGCCAAATAAACATGTCAAATAAACATATATAAATACGTAAAAAAACAAAACAAGAAGCATTATGCCTGTGAATTACATACGATGCTAGGCCATCTGAGTCTATGAATGCCCATATTGTCCACCCATGGATGCTGACGGAGAGAGAGAGGTTTCCTTCCTTCCTGTGTCCTTATTCAATGTCTCTGAAATGTGTACTGCTCCCAGATTTGCACATACACCCCCCAAAAAAACTCCAAGCATTCTTTCTCATCAGAAACATTAACTCTGTATATTGCTATCAGATCTCTAAGATCTTTGCCAATCTCTAGCCTGTAGCACACACTTAGTAGAGAAGGACAGGAAAAACAATTGGACTCACGTAATATTGCCATATTTTCTTTTGCTTATTACTCCTGGATTAATCCTTTTTCCTCCAATCTTACAGCAACACACAATTATCAGGGTTATCTAGATGCCTAGACTTCTTTTATTCCCTTGTCTAGAATAATGTGGTAGTTTTCTCTCAAGTCTCCACTGTGGATGTCTTGTACTGATCAAGAAATGAAGTGAATTTTTGACAAAGGTTCAAAGACCATTCAATGGGGAGACAGTAGTCTTTTCAACAAATGATGTTGGGACATTTGGATATCCACAGGCAGAAAATGAAGTTGGCCTCTACCTCAGACCATATACAAAAATCAACTCAAAATGGATCAGAGACCTAAATGTAGAAGCTTAAAACTATAAAACTCTTAGGAGAGAACATTAAAGTAAATCTTGGTGTCCTTGGGTTAAGCAAAGCCTTTTTTTAGGTATACCACCAAAAGCACAGTGACTAAAGCAAAAAATAGAAAAACTGGACTTCATTGAAAGTAAACGCATTAGTGCTTCAAAGGACATCAAGAAAGTGAAAAGACAACACAAAGAATGGAAGAAAATATTTACAAATGATATATTTGATAAGAAACTTTTATCTGGAATATATTGAGAATTCTTATCACTCAATAATCAAAAGAGGGCAAAAAACTTTTCTCCAAATAAGATATACAAATGGCCGATAAGCTCATGAAAGATTACTCAGTATCATTAGCCATTAGGGAAATGCAAATAAAACCCACAATGAGATACCACGTCATACCCACTAGGGTGGCTGTAATCTAAATGACGAACAAGAGCACATGTTGACCAGGACGAACAGAAATTATAACTTACACATATGGCTGGTGGGAATGGAAAATGGTGTAGCTGTTTTGGGAAACAGTCTGACAGTTCCTCAAAATGTTAAACATAGACTTGCCTTATGACCTAGTAATTCCACTCTTATGTATATAACAAAGAGAAATAAAAACGTTATGTCCACAGGAAAACCTGTCTACAAATATCTATAGTAGCATTATTCATAATAACCTGAAGTGGAAACGACCCAAATGTCAATCAGTTGATGAATGGATAACCAAAATGTGGTATATTCATACAAAGGAATATTACTCAACCATACAAAGGATACGTGTTACGACATGGATGAACACTGAAAACATTATGCTAAATGAAAGGAGGCAGCATAAAAGACCACATATTGTACGATTCCATTTACATGAAATATCTGGAGAAGGCAAACCCATAGAGACAAAGGTTTCTAGTGGTTGCTTAGGACTGGGGTTAGGGAAGCACAAAGAGGAGTTTGTGGGAGGCAGGGAAGTCATGGCTGAGAGTTATGGGGTTTCTTTTCAGAGGGTGAAGGATTTAGATAGTGGTGATGGTTGTACAACTTTAAGAATATACTAAAAACCAGTGAGTTGTACACTTCAAATGATGAATGGTGATATTTGAATTATATCTCAATTTAAAGATGTAAAGAAGGAGGAGGGGGAGAAAAAGGAAGAAGAGGAGAAGAAGAAAGAGAATAAAGAGGAGGGAACGGAGGAGGAGACAGAGAAGTAAGGTAGCAAATGTTAAACGTCGAGTTACCACATGGAAGTAAAGAAGGACAATGATATCCAAGAATGCAGAAAAATGACCCGAAGGTAAGCTGGCCACCTCTTCAATGAAGATTAGATTCATTGAAATGCCAGATTCACATGGTCCTTTCAACCCATCACTTAATGTCAGGGGTCATCTTAAACTGTACTCACCAATTACAACTTCATTCCTAACATACTAAACATTGAGCTTTGGTACCTCATGCTGTGGGTGCCACACGTCTGGTAGATAACTTGATGTGCCCTAGAGCAGGTGATGTGTGCTGCCCAGATTTTTAAAACATTATGCTTTAAATCTGGAAAGGATTTTTAAAGATTATATAAGAATAATATTAATAATAATAGAGTACTAATAACTAATTTTGATATAGTACAAAATAAATATCTTTTCAGCTGGGATGACCAATCTCTCCTCTGAACTTCTCTAACCTTGAATTTCATCTCTCTCTCTGGGGTCTTAATTGCACCCTATCTTCTATTATGCTACTTTCAGGTCTGGATTGTTTCTTTGATAGATTATAAATCCTTCAGTGAAGAATCCTCTCTGTATCCTGGGGGCCTAGCACAGGACCAGCTAACAGTATCCTGGGTTCTGCAGATGTTTATTGGTGAACAAATCAATGAACCTCCAATTCCATTTGGAAATGGACAGAGTACACATATAAAGAATTAAAAAAACAAACAAAACAATGTAAGAATGTTGGTGATCTCAGAAGCAAAGGGAATTTGTAGCCTATGCTGCCTCTGCCCTTCCCCAAACCAGCCTCAGTTTCCCCAGCGGCACAGCCCCAATCCTCTGCTACATTGGAGCGGCTTCGCTTAGCGTTTTTGAACAGCCATAGCGTGATGCACAACTGAACACTGTTCCCTTTACAACACTAGGTAGATTTTGGAAATTGTAGAAAACTCTGACTGGCCTTAATGTTTAACTATCCGGAAGCAGTTGCCTTCCTCTATAGATGTTCTTTGAAATACAGATGAATCCAGAATTCAGAATGCAGATGAGTCTTGTTCTTTCTGGATCTCCCGTGGCCTCCTTGAGAGTACTTCTTACGAGGCCTCTACAAACCCCAGTGCCAGAGCTCTCCACGGCTCCTGCAGAGAGGCGCGTTCAAGGGAGTCCTGTGGTGAGTGAGCTGTTCAAGGGGAAAGCAAAGCTTTGTACAAGATTTAAAGAGCCCCGGAAATCTCTGAAGCTCTTCTGCTGCTGTTGCCTATGTTCATAGACTTTGGTACTATCTGCTTTCTCACCTCATAGCAGATGGAAAATATTTTCAGAAATTTTGTTTCCACACAAAAATTTTATGTAGATTTTGTTTTTGGAGAGGTGAATTCAGAATTCTGTGGAAGAATTAAAAGGCATCCAATACACTTATAGGTATCTTTAGAAATCTAATGTCTATTAGGTTACAGGAAGATGCGTGGCTTTTCCAGGATTTTGTTTGCTCATAACTTAACACATTTGATATTTTTTCTTTCATTCCAATAACATGTGCAAACCACTTTTAAGCTTACAAAGTACTTTTGCAGCCTGCCCTCAACTACTGCTCGCAAGATGACTACGGACTTCATCTTAGAGATGAAGAAAGAGGCTGAGAGAGGTGTCATGATCTCCTGAGTGCACACACAGGTAACAGCGGAACTGGGACCCCAAAATCAGTAATCAGGCTTTGGATTTTATAATCTCTCCTTAGCATCTCACCTTATCCCATTATACTTAGACATATGAAGACCAGACCCCAGAGCAAGACAAACATAACAATGTGAGGACATATTTTCCAAAATTAACATTAACAGGAAAAAATTTGCCTCAAGAAGAGGCAAAGAAGAGGCATATTGTGGGTTTTATTCTCTCTCTCTTTTTTTTATTTGGTTCATAATCACATCTCCCTTCTTATCACAGAGCAGAGGCTACCTCTGTCCCAGACTGAATGTACAGATAATAGGAACCCTAGGTCTTGGGTCTAGGATTCAACAAACATTCTACCATGACAAAGGTTCACTGCTTTCCATGCTGGCATAAAATGGAAATGCTCTAACATTCCCATATGCAAACAACTTGCCAAAATAGTGTAGTGTTTCAAAAACCATGTTCTGAATGGAGACAAGATCTCAGTACAAGCAGTGGGAGCAGGGTGAATTTATGGAGCAGAAAATACGGGCTGAGGAAGAGATCAGCTCAGTAACAGTTTACTGGCCTTGCTGTTCTCTTAAGGGGCACTAATGGTAGTGGACTGGTGCAATGGAAGTAAACCCAGCTTCACTTAAAGCAGCAGCATGAAATTGGTTGCAATAAAATTATGCATTAAGTGTGCATTATGTTTAATAAGACTGGATTGCACTTCCCATGTTTACTCTGTGACTATTGAGGCTGATCCAATTTTCTAAAGTTCTCCAATTGGTTCACGATCGAGTTTCTGGCCAGAAGGTCAAATTTCCCTTGATGTTATTATATGTCTCTATTACTTTACTATGGCATTTACACTTTATATTCATTACTTTTTTTTCTGTCTCTTGAACCTTCCCTATTCCAAAATGTTCCCTGTAGATGGCCCATTTGACACAAATTAGAACCACCTTGATAACTGTCAACTGGAGACTATCTGAGAACAAAAGGACATTATTGCAAACCGGCACTGGCGGTAATTTTTCGTGCTTTCTCTGAAGGCTTCTTAATGGTCTTTGAGAAATGATACAATTCAGATCTGCACCCGGAGACAAAAGAGTGAATGTTGGACAGCTTGGGAAGCATGTGACTTGGTCTTTAGATCCTACTGTCCAGGGGTTAGGAGTATTATCATTAGAAAGTAGCAACAACTATTTTCATTTCACCATATGTATATTTATTAATTCATCTAATTAGCAAACATTCACGGAGAATCTACTATGTTCCAGGTACTGCAAATGTGATGGGAATGTACACCAATTAATAAGACATGATCCGACTCTAATTTTATGGTCTAATGGGGATGGGATGTAGGGAGATGGATACATAAAGATGTAATTTCAAGACACTGAGATAAATGACATATTAGAGGAAAGAATTTAAAGCTATGGCAGCAATAAGGAAGGATAATTAGTTTTTCTGGTGGAAAATAAACAGCCTTTGAAGAAAAGGTGAAACAGTTATCTTTTAAAAAAAAAGGAGAAATGAAGGACATACCAAGCAGAGACAATGGCATATGCAAGGCATGGAGGTGTGAAAGAGTATGATATATTTAGGAAATCACAAGTAGATTTCTAGGGGCCTTAAATGGTACAGGGGTTGGGATGGGATATGAAATAACAGGAAATGAGGGCAGAGGGTGAGGAAGGCTTAACTACAATGCCACTGGGGGTTTAGATGTTATCCATAGTCCTGGAGGCCTCACTTGACAAATTCTCCCAAATTGGTAAGTTGGTCTTTTATGTCTACAAACTGGTTTAAATTGAGTGAAGAATAAATAGGACCCTTTTAAAACATCTTTCTGAAAGAATGCATTGAGGGAAATGTAAAATAACACATGGTGTATACATATATTTTTTGTATATATCACTCTATATAGATATTTATTGATATGCAGTGATACAGTGACATGCATATAATATGTATGTATATATATTTTAGATATATACATATCTTCTCTGTACCTTATAACATGGGCTTGACAATACTCTCCTGTGACCTTTTTAATAGTCATGGAGTTCAACCATGATGAATTAATGGGTATCATTCTCACTGTCCCACTGTAAGCGACTCTAAAATGGGACAAATACATGAAGCAACTGTTTTCAGGCATTGCACAGCAGAGTACAGAACTCTAATTCTGAGAGCAGGGAGACACATAAGGTGAGCTCCACATTCATCCTAGGTTTCTGCATGGGAGTATTTTTTAAACTTCTGCTCACAGAAGTGGAGCCAAACAGAAAGCATCAGTCTCCCTGGGCAACAGGAAACGTAGATCAGAATTCAGGGCTGCTATGGCAGCTAGAATTTGCAAGGCAAGGTGCTAGAAAGCAGAGAGCTATATAGAGAAGGACCTCTAGAAATTCTCACTAAGTCTTATGTTTTCTGTGAAATGGTACAAGAACCAAAACTTTTTAATAGGTATAAATTAAAAGTCTGTAGATAAATTCAAATGGAGTTCTAAAGAAGTAGTGCATTTGATTTGTCCCTTGCTTTCTCCTATTAACTAACTCAAATTCAACTTTCTCAAACTTTCCTTGCCAGAGCTGGATATTCCCTTCTTTAATATCCTACAGCACTTTTTATAGCCTTTCCTAATCCCCCTGTAATGCTGCATTGTGGTTATTCATGCAAATGCTCGTTTTTCACACTATGCTGTGGGCTTCTCCATCTCCGTATCCCTAGAGCTCAGTGACTAGAATAAATGAATGATGGATAAATGCATGGAGGGAGGGATGGATGAAAAATTTCTGCCCACCCTTGCTACAATGGTCAGAACCCAAAAGAGAAAAAAATAAAAGTGAGACAGATCTACATTCTTCTCCAAAAGAGGGAGCAATAGTTATTACCACCTGGTTAGTTCTCAGTATTAGCAAATTCAAGAAGTTCAAGTTAGTGCCAGATAAACCCTTAGCTTCCTGAATGTATTTTTATTTAAATAATTTATGAAATTGCTTAGAGTATATAATAAACTGTTTACATTTTATCTCTATTTTATTTTTAGCATTCCATGTTCATATAAAAATATACAAAAGCTTTTCTTCCATGCTATGGATAGTGTGCTGAGATTCTGTTGCTAAATTTGCTGCTTTTGATTAAGTCAGTTTGGCTGTCGTCATCTTACTAAGTAAATTCTTTTCCATTTCTCTTCTGAATATTTATTATCAAATTTTTGAGCACACAGAAAAGTTGAAAGAATTGTATGAGCACTAATATACGCACCATCTAGACTCAATACTTAACATCTTGCTGTATTTATTTTATACCTCTATCTATACATATATGTGTTTATTTTTTGCTGAAAATAATTCATAAACACTATGACTCTTTACCCCTAAATATTCCAACCTGCATCCCCTAAAAATAAAAGCATTAGTCTACATAACCTCAATACCACCATTTGATCCAGAAAATCACCTTCATTTAATGACTAGTCTATATTAAAAATTTTCCAAACTGATCCCAAATTATATTTTATGGATTTTTTTAAAATTAGGATCCATGAGGGCTCCTACATTTTGTTTGATTGTTCGGTCACTTTTGTCTCTTCTACTCTACAAAAGTCCCCACACAAACTTTGTATCATGACACTTTTTGGAGATACCATGTCAGTTGTCATTAAAATATCCACATTCTGAATTTGTCTCATGGTCTCTTTGTGGTGTCATTTAACCGCTTCCTCAATTACCTGTGTTTCCTCTAACCTAGAAGCTAAGACTAGAAACTTGATTCGATTCAAGCTAAATATGGTATTTTGCAAGAATGTTTCAATGGTGATGTCGAGTATTCCATATTCCTTCAGAAACACATAATGTCAGGCTGTTCTGTGATTAGTGATGCTAAATTTGATCACTCCATTATAAAGCTAAGATTTTCACTTTATTGTGAGCAATTAATCTCAACATGAGCATTTAGTAGAGCTGCCATCTATGAAACACCTATGTGTCGGCGCTGTGTTAATTTTCTAATTCTCATAACAATCTCATAAGGTAAAGATAAATCTCTCCATTTAAAGATGAAGAAACCAAGACTCTGGTAGGTTGACACTTTGCCCAAGAAGAGAATCTCTCCCTAAGGTACATTCCCTACAACACTGATGGATGTATAAGGATAGGGAGGGGGACCGGCAATTGTTCCTGGTTCTTAATCTATTTCTTTAGATTAGCCAAGGATAATCATGGTCAGAGAAAAAGAATAATAATCTTTTTCCAAAATCAAATAGTTGAAGCTTCATAACTAAATAGTCTTTAAAAGTAGCTTTAAATTTTTTATTTATTAAAGAACTTTCTTACAAATAGTTATTCATTTCTTAAACATAAATATGATTGTTTTTGATAGAAGCGGAAGTCAACTTTTTATTTTACATAGTTACTAACATTAAATTATAATTTTGGAAACCTATTTTCCCACTTGAATTTGGTAGATGAGGAAGCAGGAACATGCGTGATACTATCTTTCCCTCATAGCTATGAGGATTGTGGGAATGACAGGTAAATCTACCTCAGGTTTTAATGACAACAAACGTATTTCATTGCTACTATTATAGGAGCATACTCCATTTTCTTCCATCTTGGGGGAGGGGGGCAGAAAACATTCAACCTTTTAGAGACAACCTTTCTTACACTTTCCCCTCACATGGACTCTTCCTTCAAAGAGCTCCCAGGAGTTGAAGCCTCTGAGCTGGGAATATCTGGGGTCCTCCTGGAACAGACAGAGAACTTGCAAGGGGCAACTGTTGGCTGAAAAAGGAATAGTTACTATCGTGTGGGAATTTACATACTTATTTTGTATTTAATAAATGTCCTTAGACTCAAGTTGGAGAATAGTCTACACTCCCTGTCTGCACCTCATACTTAACTCCCTATCGTCTGGCTTCTATCGTCATCAACTTCACTTAAAATTATTTAGTCCTTATACGACTTGCCTTCTCCGTAGCATCTAATTCTGTTGCACATGCCTTCCTTGGCTCTCTCACTTCCCTTGCATTACATTACACTCCACTTCCGTGGCCTTTCTGCTCTTTCTCTGATCATTCCTCTATATCTAATTCGCCAGAATTCTCCTTCTCTGCCCATACTGCACACACTGATATTCCCCAGGGTCATGTCCTTGGCTATCTTCTCAATTTGCTTGCTCTTTCTGAATGATCTCACTACCCCTGTGGCTTCAACCATGGCTCGTGCTTGGATGAGTCCCAACTCAATCCGGGGAATACAAATCCCACACCTCTCTCCTGGGCAACAGACTCATACGCATGACGTCCCATGGCATGTCTTCACTGGATGTCCCCAAGGAATCTCACATTGGGGGATGTACCCCAGTCTAAACTTAGCACATCCCTTCTTCTAATCCCCAACCTGCTCCTCCTCCTTTATTCCTCATTTGCTTGAATGTACCACCCTCTCACGCTCCCAGAAATAAGGGCTTCATCCTTGACTTCTATTCTCCTTTCCCACCCCACATCCTGTAAATTACCAAGTTCTATGGGACTATTACTTAAAGATTCTTTTGTCCTTTTCCTTATTCCTTACCCATAACCTCCTGCCTTGCTCCATTTGGGGGCTGGATTTCTGCAAGTTTCCAACTGATCTTTCTGTCCCAATCTCTGTCCCCCTCCTTTGCCTCCAACAATCTGTTTTCTATGGCCACGGTGTCTACCTAAACTACAGATCTGCTTATGGTATTCCTCTATTTAAAACACTTCGTGGACTCTTCTTGCCCTTGGATAAGGTTGGAATTCTTTAGCATAGCATAAAAGGCCCTTCGTGATCTGGTTCCTGTCTCCTTTTCAGGGTCATATCTCAGTGCTACTTCTTTTAACCACGCTGAAATACATATTCTTGGAATGGGGAGTACCTTCTTTTTGTTTCTCTGCTTTTGCACATACCGCTCACTTTTACTGAAGTGTCCTTCCCGACCTTTCAGAGCTAACTCACATATGTCCTTCAAGACTAAGCTCAGACGTCACCATATCCAAGAAGCTTAGCAGGTCATTTATTTTGGCCATTGTCCCATCTACAGAGTTGTAATCCCAAGTAATTAAACATTCTGCCTATCTCTAGCAATGATTGATCGACTTTGAAATGTTGGGTCCTTATATTACATGTGTTTACTTAGTGTGTATGAAGACATTTGGATTCTCTTTGCTAACTAGCACTTTCTTACTTGTTGGTAATGGAGTCCAGCTCTCAGCCCAGCAGGCCTGGCTGGGCCCTGGATTCCACGCTAACTCTTGCCTACACCCATCTATGGAAAGCTAAGTGCTGTCCACATTTCTAAACCTTTCGTCCAGGAAACAGTGCCATATACAGCTGTGCAAATTGTGTACAGCATACATTCACAATAGAAATCTGTTCCAACACCCTCCTCCGTGGCAAATGAACAGCTGCATCCAGGATGCTACCATATACTACCTACGCTCCAACCACAGCCAGTGGATTGTACCACCTTGCATGATGGGGTTGCCCAGTTTTAGCCCTTGTTGGCATTTCTCTAGGGAATTACAATTTGGTTAAATCATTAGCTAGTCCTCTCAGGTATGAGCCCTATGGTCAGCAAGAGGAAGTAATGCATGTTTAAAAAAAAAAAGAAGCTTGCATCTGAGAGTCAGCCAGATCTGGGTTTGAATTTTTGCTCTGCCAATTGTGTATTCCTAAGAAAGCTCTTAAATCTCTTTGATCCTTGTTTCCCTTCCTCACTGGATAGTAACACTTAACTTGCAGGGATTGCATAGTATTAAATAAGTTAATATATGTAAGACCACCAAGCATGGATCCTGATCAGTTTATGTTTTCTCCTTCTTCCCATCAACCTATTGGGCTCTGTGGCATAAGGGGCCATAAACCAAGGTGTAGCAAGTACACACATCTTCTACCGACTTGACAATTCTGTCTATATGTTCATTTTATCTAGATGTCTTTAACATCCAGGGCACAAAAGAGTAAAAAGGGTATTGGTTCAAAACTCTCCAGTTATATACACTGGGTTCAGAGAAGAGAAACTTCAGTCAAAAATCATCACCACTTACATCTTTTGGTTTTGTTGAGATTCCTTCTTACTACTGCTTACCTGATTATTTATTATTTTTGTTGTGTGAATTCTTAATAAATATCTCATTTCTCTCTTTTAGCTGATACTGTTTCTCTCACTTCTGATGCCGCTATGAATGTTAGGATTAATTTATTGGAGAAATGAGGGACTCTAGGATTCTCTTGTCTGCAGTAGTTCAAGTTATCTGAAAAAAACTCAACACATAGTAGTCTAGGCTAGAGATTCTTGAAGACACAGTGTCCACAGGATCAAAGATGACATTTGGGAACAATAAGTAACAATGTTTCTGGGATTACTTCCTCCACTGTCTCCCCCCCACCAATAATTTTATGTATTTATGAATTTTTATGTATGTATGTATATATGTATGTATGTATGTATTGAGAAGGCTGGTGGTAGAGCTGGAAGCATGTTTTAATGGTAGATGAAATGTGTTTCCTCTATGGAGAGAATAGCTATCATTCCTTTGGACTTGTGTTCCAGGTAAATCTTTGAACAATTCACTTAAGGAAACATAACAAGGTTTATAACAGTTAAATTTTCTCGGAGGAGCCTAGTCCAATGTCTCCCAGCCAGACCACACTGTCACATGGAAGGAGGAACCTGACATATGTTAACATCCAAAAGGCTGTGGTCTAGGGGAAAAAAAAGAAACCAAGAGACAAAACTGAGAAGCGAGCAAGTAATGGATTTTTCCAGCTAGTTTTCCAGCTAGGACTGCTTATGTCAACCTCAGTCTTGATTCCACACTTAGCATGAAGAGACAATGAGTTCAGAGAAAAGGAAATGGATTTGCTAGGATGGAGGAAATGAATTGGAATCCCACCCCTAGCATTTTGGCAGTCACTAGGGCCATTTACAAATAGTCCAGTTCCTCTCCCAGGCTGGACTGAATTTTCCACCCACTTAAAGTTAGTTGTGGTCTAAGTCTGACCAATGAAACATGAGCACAAGTCGGGTGAGCCACTTCTCAATGGCAGATTAAAGAATTGGTGAATTCTCGTTTCTTGTTGTCATGGTGATGGCCAATGCACCAATTACAGCTGCCCTGTCAGTCTGCGTCCCAGAGTGAGGACCCTGATGATGCAGAGCAGGCCTCCTAGTGGACCCTCAATTCCACACTTCGCATGAGAGGGTATTAAACTTGTATTATTTGATATCCCACAGATTTGGGGGTTGCCTGTTACTGCCATATAATCCAGTCTATTCAGACTGATGCAAGTCCTTTCCGTAGATGATTGAACAAAACTCTTGCTTCTGTGAGCATCAGGTTTCTCACCTCTAAAATGGAGATAACTATAATAATAGCTACTCTCATCAGCTCTTCCAAGGATCTAAAATTAGCACACAAACACTAAATCCTTTTAACAGCGTCCCTGCCAGATTATCTAAGGATGGAGGAATTTACCTTCTCAAAGTGACTTCACAACACATTTCTTTCAAGGTTTGGCTTTAGGTGAAGAGCAGTCTCAGGGATAACAAAAATCTTCGATGAACTTTATCACCAGACTTTCATTAAGGATCAGAATCCACTGCTTAAACATTGCCTAATAGAATTCGAGACTTAAAACTAAAAAATTTTATAGTTGAAAGATTCCAGATCCAAGAGATTTGCCTCCCATTGACCACTTGGCTAGGAGCTGATAGAGCAGCACAGTGTCGCACCAGACAATTTTTCTGTTCCCAAACCTGAGAGGACATCCTTTTACCTACCAGAGCTCTGAGATGGCACGTTGAATAATGAAGTACCTACCACCAGTGATTCAGGGTACAACCCGGAAGCCTGAGCCTTCCGTGTTGCACAACTAACCGTTTCTCTTCACCACCTCATTTCACCTCCCCACTCTTGGGTTTACTTCTGCTACATTATATGCGTACATTTGGTCCCTTAGGAAACTGAAAATTCTCAGCTCATCTTCTGTCCCTGGAAGCAGCATCTATACTGGATGCTCACTAGATCAAACTTGAAGCATTTCCTGTGAAAGGGAACCTTACTGTATCTCAAAACTCTTCTGCCGTGAAAACAGTCTTCTTGCTTATTTTTTTACCAGAACAGACCTCTTCAGAACTCTTATCCCCTGCTTCAACTCCCACCTCCTGAAATACAACAGAATACTCCTGCACCCTCTCCTGCGGAGAACAGAAAGACAATCACCGTGTTGACCTTTGATCTTCAACTCTCTATGGGCTCTGACATCTAGATTCTTCATCATTTTTGTAAGGCCCAGACTCTAGTTTTCAGTGTCCCTCTCAAAATATGGTGCCTAGACCTATTCTGTCAAGTAGAATATAATTCCCTTGGTGGTGGAAATAGCATCTATCATGGTAATGGTTGATTCTTCACTGCCTAACAAGGTTTCTAGGGGCTCAGTAAATATGACTGAATAAATGCATGAATATAAACAGTACCCCCAGGCATGGTCTCTACCAGTTCATCTGAGACCGCATCTTTTTATCATGACCACAGGTTTCCTCTGTCCCACCAGTTCTCACTGCCACTTCCTGTCCTGTGTGTGACCACACAGGAAGACATCTGACTGTTCTCTGTGTCTTATCAGAGCCCTAGACTCTGTCTGTGGGGCTACACTCAGGCTCATCTTCCTGAGCACTTTGGGAAGCTGCTGCAATACCCCAGGAACTATCTCAGGAACACACCATCTCCCTGGGCAACCAGGTGGAAAGTAGGGCCTTACCGCAGCCTACAAAGTTCTATGAGGTCTGTTCCTGCTTCCTCCAGACTCACCTCATGTCACCCACCACCCACCTCCACCCTGCATCTGTACTCCAGTCTCCTGGTTCCTTGAAGACACCATATTTCTTCTTGCCTCAAGACCTTTGCACATGCTCTTCCCTCTGCCCCAAAGGTTCTTTCTCTATCCTTTTGCTCTCCTTCATCTAGTTAACCCTTCACTCAAATATCATTTCCTGAGAGGAGTCGTTCCTGACCCCAGAATAGAATCGGGTGTTGTTTGATTTTCCTAGCATTGTACCTCTTTGCTTCAGAGAAGGAATTACAGTTTATAATGAAAATTTTATTTATGTCTGTTTCTAAGTTTCATAAGGGCAGGGCAGGGACTTTATTTATTTTGATCACTGCTGTGTCCCAGTGTCTAAAATAGCACCAAATATACAGTAGATACTCAAGAACTATTTGTTGAAAGAATGAGTCAGCACCTCTCTTTCACTAAACTCGAAAGCTCCATGAGGACATATACTGTTATTTTTGCAGATCGTTGTATGCCTAAGGACCCGCACAGTAGCTGGCACAAAATACATACTCAACAGTCATGTGAATACGTAGGAAGCAAGACGAAGAGGAGGAAGAACAGGCAGAAGAGACATAACTAGCAATATATTCCCCGTTACTCTCCAAAGGGTCTCAGTTTGGCCAATAAATTATATGGTCACCATAGCTATGTCTCATAGATATTTTTAGGTCAAAGAGCAAAGGATGTGAGGGAGATTAGGACCTGGAAATTTGCCATGTCTCTAGAGAAGTCACAAGGCAGTCAGAAAGCCAGATAGGACAATTCAAATTCTGGTAGTTCCAGAAGACTCTCAAGGAGCCTCAGGGGTATCCTGAGTCTCTGATGGGCTGCATCTATCCAACTCCTTGAGGGAGGCTCAGATCTGGACTTGGTTTCTTCGTTACATTAGTGGAAAAAAATCAAACTATCTCTTAAACATTTCCTACCCCATTATACACATGCTTACGTGCACGCACATACACACAAACACACAGACACAGAGTTAGTTAGTGATGAGGGAAGCAGAGAAGTATGTGACTTTTTCTATTTTCTCTAATCTCCAAAAGTCAAGGCTTCTGACTTAAACTTCCCATCTTGTTCATATTCCCCAGGTTGAACGCGATGGAAATCTTGAAAGAGAGAGATATATTTGAGCCCAGATCCAAAGCAGTAAAAGCTGTTCTGCCTTGTTCCTCTAGCTCACCTTATGGCAAAGTTTTCAAAGTTGAAATTCTGTGTTCGTTATCAAGCTTAACAGAAGACAGAGCTAAATGCGTAACCTTTAGGTTCTAAGAACTAACATAGTTCTCGTAGTCCAAAATCTGTGTCCCAGTGTCCAGTAAGTTTCTTTTCCAAAACTTCTTATCACCCTGAACTTATCTCTCTGTGGATTGATTGTAATGATAGGTTCCTGTAGCTGGGCTCACAGAGAGTCATGAGATCCAACTCTTTCCACACCCTAATGTGAATTTTGCTGAGCACAGTTAACAGGAGCAAATACTTTCAGTACACACACACACACATACACACACATACACACACCCCTTACCAATGTGTCGCAGTTTCTTTGAACATACACACATACACACACACACGTATATATACATGTATTCAGATTATGCCACAATGCACATTTTTATAGGGATGGATGTTGCCACTCTTGTTATATGGATATGGTCCAGCAAGCATACATACATATATGTTGATTTACAAATATTTACATATTCATATACGAATATATCTATTCATTCATTCAACAAATATACCAAATGTCTCCTATGAATCAGGCTCTGTTCTAGATGCTTGGAATATGTCTGTGAACACACCAGACAAATACCCCTGCCCCTTCTAGAAATTACATTCTGGGGTGGGGGGGCACAATGTTAAAGAGTAAACATAATAAATAAATTTTATGGTATCTTAGAAGGTAAGTGCTACTATGGACTGAGATGAGAAATGTGGCTGGAGTGGGTGGGTTACAATTTTAAACAGAGTGATAGAGTGTTATGTAGATTTCATTGAGAAGCTGATGTTTGAACAAAGACTTATAGAAAGTGAGAAAATAGTCTATGTGATAGCTGCTGGCTAGGGTTTTCCAGTTGCCATCAGTGCAAAGACCCTGAGGTGAGAATGTAACCTGACATTATGGAACAGCAAGGAGTATCTTGGAATGTTAAGGATGGAGGGAGAGTATTAGGGAATATAGTCAGAGAGGTGCTGGGGACCAGATCATATAAAGCATATGGGTACAATACGATGATGCTATGCATGTATGTGGAATACACACAGAGACATGTTTATGTTTTTAGTCTTAAATGCATTTAGCCTTATGTGTATTTTTATTGTCTAAATATGTTATAGACATATAGAGAAATAGAAATAGTATGTATATATTTGTGTGACACAGTTCATTTGATTATGTCTAGATAAGCTATACCTATGATAATGGTATAATGGTTCATTCATGTACCTATCGTGCAATTGAATGTACATGTGAGTTTATGGACTGCAGTGGCACCCCATATGCATGAGTGTGTGTGTGTGTGTGTGTGTGTGTGTGTGTGTGTTTATGTACTACACTAGCGTACATGTCTACAGATAGCCATGTGTCACTGTAAATGATAGGAAAATCTCACAGTTATATGAACTGTCTGCAAATTCATGGGCTTTCTCTGCAGGCACCTGGCAGAAGGCAGGTACCCATGTCATGTCATTCCCCTCACAAGAGAACCCCACCCTAAAGCAGAAAGCAGCCATGCTGAAGGGACAAGCAGACAGGTCTTAAAGACTATGAGTCTTGAGTCATGAGACTGAAGAACACAGCAAAGCCATGAGCATCTGAGAAAAATGCAAGGTTCTCTGACATCAGTAAATCATTGACCTGATTTTGGTACTCAGTCATTTATCGTGGGAATCAGAAGTGCCAGGCTGTTCAGTCAGATCCTACTAGAAAATTGCTTTTCTTTCCTTTCTTATTCTTTTTCTTCCACTTATTGCTGGCAAATAAATTGCTGATACACATGAATTTTAATTTGAGATTTTAGTCTTAAAAAGCTTGGTGTATAGGGTGAGATGTAAGGTTGGGGTTTTTTTTTTTTTCGATTTTCCATACTTGCCAGAGTTGTAAACCTAAGGCCAAGTTAATTAAGGTCAATGGAGAATGTATTTTTTTTATTAAACTTTCTCTTTCTATTGATTTTTCCGTCTCATACAAATACTACAGACTTAGTCCTCAAAATCAAAAATACTGTAGAGCAAAGAAAAGGAATAATCAAGTTCCCAAGATGATTTACAAACTCCGACACAGGATTTCAGAGGTGGCTAGGATTTCAGAGGTGGCTGAACTGGCAAGATGTTGAGAAACTAGGTCAGCTAAGGACAGACAGACCCAGCTGTGCGCCAGCTAAAGTCTGTAAGGCCAAACTCCCAGGTACATTTGGCTCATAAAAGCTGTGGTTTCTTCATGGTACAAACATCTGGACCATTGCAACAGCCTCCTAATTTGTATTCCCACTTTCAATCTATTCCCTCTAATCCATTTTCCATCCAGGACCTGGATGCCTCTTCCCAAGGCATAATTCTGATGATATCATTTGTACGCTCAAAACTTTAGATGGCTTTTCCTCTAATCACATATCTATAAACTACAGCCCACAGGCCAGATCCAGACCACCACCTATTTTCAGAAATAAAGTTTTACTGGAACACAGACATGTTCTTTTTCTATGTATTGTCTATGGCTGCTTTCACGCTACAACAGCAGAGATGAGTAGTTGTGGTAGAGACGATATCACCTTTGCAGCCTAAAACATTTTCCATCTTTTTTTAATAGAAAGAGCTTGCTACTCCCTGCTCTAACCCATCAAATAAGAGCCATGGGGCTTCCCTGGTGGCGCAGTGGTTAAGAATCCGCCTGCCAATGCAGGGGACATGGGTTCGAGCCCTGGTCTGGGAAGATCCCACATGCCGTGGAGCAACTAAGCCCATGAGCCCCAACTACTGAAGCCTGCACTCTAGAGCCCGCGAGCCACACTACTGAGCCCGCGTGCCACAACTACTGAAGCCTGTGCACCCTAGAGCCCGTGCTCCGCAACAAGAGAAGCCACTGCAATCAGAAGCCCATGCACTGCAACGAAGAGTAGTCCCCGCTCGCCACAACCAGAGAAAAACCCACGCGCAGCAATGAAGACCCAACACAGCCAAAAAATAAAATAAAATAAAATAAAATAATAAAATAAATTTGTTAAAAAATATATGTTAAAAAAAGTAAGAACCATGGTCTCAGTCTAGCATTTAAGACCTTCCAAACAATTGCTTCCCACCTTAAATACTATTCTTCTTTTAACATGGCCCATGTTAGAGTCAGTTTGGACCAGTCAGTGCTCCCCAAACACTCAATGGTGGAGTTAGATTGCTCCATGCCCATTTTTTCTTTCTCTGGTTACAGCACTTGAGTTTTCCTTTAGAAAACTGCTAATCTTCAACTCTCAGTCTTGTGGTTCTTCAGGGCTAACCCCACCCCAACCCCAGTAAAGAATAATGGCAAGACCTGGCAATTAGAGTATTCCATTCTTTTTATCGTGATTGATTCTGAAACAGGCCTGAGACTGAAGCTACACCAATGGGGCATAATTGGTGTGTAATTCTTTCCCAAGCTCTTGGGAAAGAAAAACTCTTTTTTCCACCAAGATTCTTGTGCCTTTCCACTGCAACTAGTACTAGGGAGAGGTGACTTGAGAATTAGGTCAATACAGAGGGAAGCAGAGCCACTCTAGATGGAGAATCTGGTCCCAATGGCATATTGTAGGCATATTGTAGGCACCTGGTTCAAACTATACCTGACGCTAGACTACTATATACTTTTCATTTGTAGGAAACAATAAGGTCTCTTTTTGTTCTTGAGAAGTTTGAATAGGTTTCTGCCCCTTATAATCCAAATAGTACTGATGTCAGCACTCCTCTTTCCCTAACTATATGTCATTGTCTGTCTCCTTCCTCTGCTTTGAATGCCTTCTTCCTGGTTCTCCCTGACTGCATTTTAACCTGCTTTAAAGATGTATCTCAAACCTCATTTCTATGAAATCTCGTCTGTCCTCCCAATGAAATACAATCTCTTACTTTTGAGCTCCATAGCTTAATTCTACCTTTCTTATCATCTACTACCATACTTTGTACCTTGTACTAAGTACATGAAAATGTTTGTTGAATAAATAAACAAATTCTTGGTGTGGAGAGAATGATTCTTTTAATGACTATATTTGCGATTAGGGTGTGGGGACATGAGAAAGGCTTCAGACTGAAGCATACTTTCATCTGAACTCACAAGACTAGCTCTGATTGTTTAGTAGTATTAAATGTTTAGAAATGTTGCAAGAGCACACTGTGGAAAGCAGTATGGAGGTTTCTCAAAAAACTAAAATTAGAACTACCATATGATCCAACAATTCCACTCCTGGGTATATATCCAAAAAAGCCAAAAACACTAATTTGAAAAGATACATGCAGCCCAATGTTCATAGCAGCAGTTTTTATAATTGCCAAGATATGAAAGCAACCTAAGTGCCCATTAACAGATGAATGGATAAAGACGACGTGGTGTCTACATACAATGGAATACTACTCAGCCATTAAAAAGAATGAAACTTTGCTATTTGCAGCAACATGGACGGGCTTGGAGGGCATTATGCTAAGTGAAATAAGTCAGACAGAAAAAGACAAATACTGTATCTCACTTGTATGTGAAATCTAAAAAATACAGCAATCTACCGAATATAACTTAAAAAAGCAGCAGATGACAAACCTAAAGAACAAACTAGTAGTGACTACCAATGGGGAGAGGAAGGTGGAGGGGAAATACAGGGGTAGAGGAGTAAGAGGTACAAATTATTAGGTATAAAAGAAGCTACAAGGATATATTTTATAATAACTATAAATGGAATATAACCTTTAAAAGTTGTGAATCACTCTATTGTACACCTGTAACTTATATAATACTATACAGTTACTATACTTCAATTTAAAAACTAAATAAAATAGATATGATAATAAATTTAAAAATTAAAAAAATTAAAAAGAAATGTTGCAAGAGCAGTACAAAGAGATCTTATATCTTCTTCACCCAGATTTCTCAGTTGTCAGCCTTGGGCTGTATTTTTGCTCCCCACCCTACACACACACATACATACACACACATTAAATATTCTTCTTCTTTTTTTAATCTGTTGAGATCAATATGTATACCCCCAAAACAGAGACAGACCCTTTCCAACAAAATCCAGTGTCCCCATTCAACTCAGGTAATCAACATCAATATAGCACCATCATCTACAGGTCCTATTCAGCTGTTTCTCTCTCTAAACAGTGTCCCTTTTTCACTTTATGGTCTAGAATCCAATTCAGTGTCATGAATTGCACTTAGTTGCTATGTCTCTTGAGTTCCTCCATCTTTTCCAGTCTTTCTTGAACTTGACAGGATGATAAGCCTTTCATTCCATAGGATGTCTCTCAATCTGGGTTCATCCAATGTCTCCTCATGAACAGACCCAGAGCATGTACTTTTGGCAAAAATATCATAGACTTGCTGCTCTGTTCCTCGTAATGCATTCCATGGGGAGGTACCTAATGTCACTCTAACCAGCCCCAGTTGGTCAACCAGGTGGTCCAAATTGCTTTCTGCCAGGTTTCTCCACTCTGGAATCCCCACATTTATCTTTGTGACTAATAAATATTTTATAGCAAGATATTCCAAACTAACCAATATCTTGTACTTCAACAAGCCTCCACTCACCTGCCTTGGCATTCATTAATAATTCCTGCCTGAAACAGCCATTGCCCTGATAAGCACTTCCTATTTTCCTCATCCTCACTACATTTATCATTGATTAGTTGGCGTTTTACTACAAGGAAGAGCTTTCTCTTCTCTCCCTCTCTTCCTCTTTCTCGCTCTCTTCACGACAGACCCAGTAATTCCTGTTTTCTGCAACAGGAGGCAATCTGCTACAACCATTTCTTTTGATTCTTAAATTGTCCTAGATTTGGTCAGCAGGAACCCCTGATTCCTTTTGACTTGTCCCCATATTCTTCCAGCACTTTCCTACTTTCTGTTGCCAAAAATTGGGACGCTCATGTTACACTTTTCATGCCCCAACTCTGGAGTCAACCCTTTTTTCCAAGGGGCCTTGACTCCTTTTAGTGGAAAATTCTACTTGAAAAGCAAGATGTGGGGTCCTGGTGTGCTCATTGCTATGGGAATGGCATTGCTTCTAGGCCCTTTCAGCAGACAGAGGTAAGAAACTTGTGCACATATATACATACATTAACACACATACATATACATACATGTATACACATCTATGTGTATTTCTATATCTAGATAGATAGATAGACATTTCAAAGCAAAGCTATGAATTTATTCCATCTTCAATTACAAACTAACACCTCAGGTTTCTTTCTAGACTTCCCTTTTCCATATTTATAAATTTCTTCTCTGATTATGCTCAATATTGACTCTGATATTAAAAAAAACAAAACAAAACAAACAAAACTTGAGAGCAAGGACTTTCCTTGCCTTTGCATTTCACCAGAGAACAGGGACTCAATAAATAAGCACTGTCCTTTAGTGCTTGGGTCATGTAAAACCTTGACTTTGGCAATGAAAAGACTCACTGGAGAAGTTTTCAGGAAATCAGGAGGCTAGTTGTCTGCCTCACTGTCTAACTGTCTACCTGGCAAAAGACCCTCTTTAACCAGCCTCACAGTCTTCTTAAAATGAGAAATGAAAAAATATTCTCAAGGTCTCTCTGAGGCTCTCCAGAAATGGGTGCTGTTTAAATTCAAAGTGTAATCATTGCTTCTGTGTGGAAAAAAATGTTTTCCAGGATCCCTGCTCTTCTCAGGCTGCTAAAGAGGTAAAGCAGCTACAGATGGCATTAGTTGCAAAGGCATAAATCAAAATGAATTATAAACAACCCTCAACTCTCATATATTTTAATTGATTTTATTTTAATTAAAAAAAATATAGCACAGCACAAGGAATACATGTGAACCTGTGTTGTTACTTAAAGGGGGTAAAGCTTTTGATTCTGGGGTCAAGTGAGGCATGCTGTCTGGGCTAAAACAAACAACAACCAGAAAAGGCCAGGTGGCCTCGACCCAAGATCTGCTCTGTCTTTTCTTCAGCTTTCCCACCACAGAAAATGATGCTCTCTCTTGCTACGTCCCTTCGTTTGGAAGGAGGAAACTGATTGGGTCCTGGAAGTTTCCATAAATGGATAAAGAGATTTTTCTCAGCCCCATACGTGTAGAATCAGATCTCAGCCAAAGAATGCTGTTCTCTCTGTTTATCTAGCAGCTGCCCTGTGGCCCCCAGATGTAGGTTTCACAGACCATGATTATCCATTGCTGGCTATATTTCAGGCCATTAAACCTACAGACAGACAGACATGGACATGATCTCTATTTCTAGTCCTTCCTAGGATCACACAGACTAGCCAAAACGGAAGAACCATCTAATTTCCTCATTTTACAGATGAGGACACAAAGGTAAGGTTTGTCCAAAATGAGTTCTACTCTACTGTGCTTTACTTACTTCCTCTTCCTTGTATTTGTTCTCCCGCATTTAAAAGCTATAGCTTGGTTAGGGGTCAGCTCTGGATTTAGTTACCTTTCCAGATATCACATTTCCTCCAAATTTTTATGATAAAAGGAAATGCTATCCTAACCCTTTCTTCTCACTCAGTCTCACACTGCATGCATAGTGCACGCAGGCACCGTGGCATAGTACAAAGCGCACTAAAATGACTCTCATCCTGGCTCTGCCACTAACCAGCTGGGTGACGTTGGGGAGGTCCTTTGACCTCTCTGAGCCTCAGTTTCCTCATCTGTGAAATGAAGGTGTTGAATTAAAATATCTATTCATTCCACAAACAAATACAGAACAAAATAGAAATGCCCCTCTTCCACCACCTAATTTATTTGAACTTAGGCAGGACCTTAGGCGAGTTACCAAATCTACCATGAACTCAGTTTTCTCAGCTGTATAGTGGGAATAACAGAAGGACCTACTTCATTGCTTTGTGGTGAAGATTAAGAGATGACCATGTAAAGCACTTATAAAAGTAACTGGTACATATGGCAAGCTCTCAAAAATGGCTTGCTGCTTTATTATTATAACTATCATCATAATTATTGCTATTATCTCCCTGCTCCCAGGCTAATGCTTTTTCCTCTGTCTGACTTGATTCCTCTCATCTGTTAATCCAAATCCTACCTGGCTTTCAGGACCCTGTTCAAATATTCTTCCACAAAGCTCTGCCTAATTCTCTCCAACTTCTTCCCTGGAACACTCACCCATGGTGCTCTGACATCCCAACCTCATTTGAACATGTGTTATCTCCCCCTCTAGGCTCCTTGAGGGCAGGGTTTCCATCCGACTCATCTTTGAATCCAAGAACCTAGCACAGAACCCAGCAACTCGTAGGGAAGTAGTAAATATTTGTTGACCGAGTGGGTTATAGCATTGCTCAAATAGCAGGTCTACATTGGTTGTATAAACAGTTGTGTTGATTTTACATCAATACACCTAACAGAGGTTTTTTTCCTAAGTGTTGCTAATAAAATAACAGATGATGTAGACCAAGAAATCTATATTAGTAATGCCAAATGCTGGTCCTCAGATCAGTTCAATCCAAAATTATCTTCGGAGATCTTTAAATATATAAAATCTGACACCCACCTCCCAAACGTTCTGACTCAGTAGATCTTGGTGTGAGTGGAGGAAACCCCAAAATCTTTCTTTTTGAAAAGTTTCACCAATGATTGTGATGTGTACCCAAAATGGAGATGCTCAAATGAATATTATGTCTTAACAACGTTCCCAGTTTTTCTCCCCCAAATGACCGTTTCATTTAAATACACAACCATATAGCCTGAAAAGTTTTTGCTCTTTTTATGTTCATCGCAATCAACACTTTTTTTCCACATTGAGGATCCTCAATGAATGATACCAGCCATTAAGAGCGAGCATCTTGGAAAGATGCAATGTTCTAATTGGCAAAAGACATAGATTCTAGAATACACCTAGCCAAATATGTATGAATTTGAATAACCTACTTTTCCTCTCTGGGTTTTAATTTCCCCATCTTTAAAATCAAAGCAGTTATAACAGCAGCATGAAGCTAGTTTAGAGATCTTGAGGTCAGCTTAGCTCTTCAACATCGTCCCATTGCAGTGCTGTTTGATTTTGCTGGATACAACCTTGTCATAAGTGAAAGAATTTTGAGGGCATCATGGAAGCAGGTCGGGAAAACACTGGTTTGGGCAGAGTCTTTAGAAGGTCAGGAGGTTTTCTTCACTGTTTGGAGGCAGAATCAGCAGCTCTGTGTATAAACTGTGCTCTGGGCCACAGAATTCCAAAAGCCCACTCTGGTGCCCCTTTATGGTTTAGGAGTTGGGGAGATGATAATGCTATTCAACTCAAACCATCTCTATTAACTCCAGCCCTTTTGATTGCAAGTGACAGAACACAATTCAAATTATTTTAGGCTAAAAGGATTAAGCAGATTTGCAGCTGAGCTCTGAGAACAGCTGAAATTAAAAACTCACTTGTTACAAGAGCTACCTCATCTCTTGTCTCTGCTGCTCTCTGCATATTACCTGTATGTGCTCAGCCAGGCTTTGTCGACACAGCAGACAATATGGCTGATACTTATATTTGCTTCTTTGCCACCAGAGAGGGACTGGCTTTTGCCTTTTCCGATTTGGAAATTCCTGGGGAAGGACTCGGGCCTGGCTTGGATCATGTGTCCACACTCTGAAGCAATCACCCAAGACTGTGGAGGACAAGTTCTCTGATTGTTAACTCCTATTCATATTACAAAGTTTAAGTAAGAGGGGGAGCAATTTTGCCCCCAAAGGGGGTGCTACTTCCAGAAAAAGGATGAGTTCTGAGAAAGCCAGTGTCCTCTGCACTGTCCTATAGGCATTTACAGGTAGACATGTGTAAGAAAGAGTTGTCAGCTAGCCAACTACATGGAATATAGCATGATGAAATACATCTTAGCTCTGCCACCAACTAGCTATGTGACCTTGGGCCATATTCATCATTCATTTCTCTACATTATGATTGTTTACATGAATGACTATCTCCTCCACATGACTAGGGTTTTTGAGATCAAATAGCAATTATTACTCACATTAACATCTGCAGGATACAGTACAAAGTCTGGCCCTTAATAATTACTTAATCTTGTGTTGTTCTTTTTTTAAATCATATAAAAGCAAAGTTTTTGATATGGCTTACTGAGATACTTATAACAATTTGATTTTTTTTAATAAACAAAAGAAGGTGAAGGGAACACAAACAAATGGGAAGGAAAGATAAAATTAAGTGCATACCATAAAGTCCTATTAGGAGGCAATGGTGATACATGAAATGACACTATGATTAGGGTTGCTAAAAAAATAATAATAGGGGCTTCCCTGGTGGCGCAGTGGTTGAGAGTCTGCCTGCCGATGCAGGGTACACGGGTTCGTGCCCCGGTCCGGGAGGATCCTGTGTGCCGCAGAGCGGCTGGACCCATGAGCCATGGCCGCCGGGCCTGCGCGTCCGGAGCCTGTGCTCCGCTACGGGAGAGACCACAGCAGTGAGAGGCCCGCATACCGCAAAATAATAATAATAATAGTAATAATAATAATAATTTGATGCCAAGTTAAATTTGAATTTGTTTTTAAAAAATGAATAACTTTAGTGTAAGTTGTCCCATATGATACTTGAGACATATTTATACAAAATAAATATTTATTGTTCACTAGAAATTCAACTTTATCTGGGCTTCCTGTATTTTACCTGGTAATACTAACGGTAATTATGTTTTCCATGCCCAAAAGACAAGGAACAAACCAATTGCTCAGGCAAAATAAGCTTTTTTCCAACACCAGGTTTCCACTAATAAAGTTCCTAATAAAGGGGATTAAAGAGGTTCTTAATGATGCTTGATTAGCTGAGCCCCCCTAGAATCTCCCAGTCCTGGTTTCTCCTCTGTGCAATGTAGGAATCTACAAGGTTCCTTCTTGTACTGGTGCCCTATGATTCTTCTAGTCTGTGATTTTCCATGCCTGGGTGTGCCTTTTGAGTAGAATGGCCCTGTTGGAGCCAAAGGCTACTGACTGGAGAACTTTGATTTTCTAAATCCTTTACTTCACCCAGGAAGCTGGTGGTAGCCATGCTCTAATTCCCCCAAAGCTTTCATTGCAACTCCAGCTGGTGGCTCTGGCATCCACCCCTGAAGAGACTGGAGTCCACTCTCTTTCCCTCTCGTTGTATGTGTACTTTTACTATGGAACCCCTGAGTCCACGTGGCTGCAGCTTTCCCAAGAAAAGGTTAATCAAAGGCTAGCGTATGAGGACTTCTAAGGAAGCAAAGAAGGCTGAGAGAAACACAGAAACTTAACAGGATGTAAGGCTGGTGCATCACTGGGCAACAACTAATATACAAATTCTACAGCTTTTCCACCATGTAATGCTGTCTTACACAAAAGTTAACAGCAGAGCCTTTAAGAAGGTTGCTCAGATCTTGAGAAAGACAAACGGAGCTGGAGGAATCAGGCTCCCTGACTTCAGACTATACTACAAAGCTACAGTAATCAAGACAGTATGGTACTGGCACAAAAACAGAAATATAGATCAATGGAACAGGATAGAAAGCCCAGAGATAAACCCATGCACATATGGTCACCTTATCTTTGATAAAAGAGGCAAGAGTATACAATGGAGAAAAGACAGCCTCTTCAATAAGTGGTGTTGGGAAAACTGGACAGCTACATGTAAAAGATGTTATCCCTAACATGTTATCCCTAACACCATAAAAAAACTAAACTCCAAATGGATTAGAGACCAAAATGTAAGACCAGACACTCTAAAACTCTTAGAGGAAAACATAGGAAGAACACTCCACGACATAAACCACAGCAAGATCCTTTTTGACCCACCTCCTAGAGAAATGGAAATAAAAGCAAAAACAAACAAATGGGACGTAATGAGACTTAAGAGCTTCTGCACAGCAAAGGAAACCATAAACAAGACAAAAAGACAACCCTCAGAATGGGACAAAATATTTGCAAATGAAGCAACTGACAAAGGATTAATCTCCAAAATACACAAGCAGCTCATGCAGCTCAATATCAAAAAAACAAACAACCCAATCCAAAAATGGGCAGAAGACCTAAATAGACATTTCTCCAAAGATATACAGATTGCCAACAAACACATGAAAGGATGCTCAACATCACTAATCATTAGAGAAATGCAAATCAAAACTACAATGAGGTATCACCTCACACCGGTCAGAATGGCCATCAAAAAATCTACAAACAGGGCTTCCCTGGTGGCGCAGTGGTTGAGAGTCCACCTTCCAATGCAGGGGACACGGTTTTGTGCCCCAGTCTGGGAAGATCCCACATGCCATGGAGCAGCTGGGCCTGTGAGCCATGGCCTCTGAGCCTGTGCGTCTGGCGCCTGTGCTCTGCAACGGGAGAGGCCACAACAGTGAGAGGCCTGCGTACGGCAAAAAAAAAAAAAAAAAATCTACAAACAGTTAATGCTAGAGAGGGTGTGGAGAAAAGGGAACCCTCTTGCACAGTTAGTGGGAATGTAAATTGATACAGCCACTATAGAGAACAGCATGGAGGTTCCTTAAAAAACTAAAAATAGAACTACCATACAACCCAGCAATCCCACTACTGGGCATATACCCTGAGAAAACCATAATTCAAAAAGAGTCATGTACCACAACGTTCACTGCAGCTCTATTTACAATAGCCAGGACATGGAGGCAACCTAAGTGTCCATCGACAGATGAATGGATAAATAAGATGTGGCACATATATACAATGGAATATTACTCAGCCATAAAAAGAAACGAAACTGAGTTATTTGTAGTGAGGTGGATGGACCTAGAGACTGTCATACAGAGTGAAGTAAGTCAGAAAGAGAAAAACAAATACCGTATGCTAAAACATATATATGGAATCTAAAAAAAATATGGTTCTGATGAGCCTAGGGGCAGCACAGGAATAAAGACTCGGACATAGAGAATGGGGGACATGGGGAGGGGGAAGGGTAAGCTGGGACGAAGTGAGAGAGTAGCACTGACATATATACACTACCAAATGTAAAATAGATAGCTAGTGGGAAGCAGCTGCATAGCACAGGGAGATCAGCTCGGTGCTTTGTGTCCACCTAGAGAGGTGGGATAAGGAGGGTGGGAGGGAGACGCAAGAGGGAGGGGATATGGGGATATACCTATGCATATAGCTGATTCACTTTGTTATACAGCAGAAATTAACACAACATCGTAAAGCAATTATATTCCAATAAAGATGTTAACAACAAAAAAAGTTTTCTGGTATCAGCAATCCCACTCCTGGGCATATATCCAGAGAAAACTCTAATTCAGGAAGATACATGCACCCTGAGGTTCATAGCAGCACTATTCACAATAGCTAAGACATGGAAACAACCTAAATGTCCACTGACAGATGAATGGATAAAGTAGATGTGGTACATACATACAATGGAATATTACTCAGCCATAAAAAAGAATGAAACAATGCCATTTGCAGCAACATGGATGGACCTAGGGATTAACATACTAAGTGAAGTAAGTCCAACAGAGAAAGACAAATATCATATGATATCACTTATACGTGGACTCTAAAACATGATACAAATGAACTTATTTACGAACCTGACCTATAGACATAGACAACAAACTTCTGATTACCAACGGGGGAAGGGAGGGGTATAAATTAGGAGTTTAGGATTAGCAGATACAAACTACTGTGTATAAAATAAACAACAAGGACCTACTGTATAGCACAGGGAACTATATTCAGTATCTTGCGCTAAACTATAATGGAAAAGAATATGAAAAGGAATATATATATACATATATATGTGCATAACTGAATCACTTTGCTATACATCAGAAACTAACACAACACTGTAAATCAACTTATACTCCAAGCAAAAAAAAAAAGTTTTCTGGTGCCATGGTGTTGTCCACACTGGTGATTTCAGTGGCAAAATGTCAGGCTTGCAAGCTCAGACCTCTAGGCTGTCCTTCCAGCCACTTCACGTGGCTTCTGTCTGCCCTGAGATGGCCTCAATCAGCAGTCATACAACTGTGCACATTTCCTTGAAGATACCACCCTCTCCCACACTTTGAGCCCTTCCCTATTGCCTTCAAGATCTAGCTCGAGTCACCACTTCTGGGAAGTCTTTCCTAGTTCCTTCAGTCACAGCAGGCATTGCTAAGCAGCTCACAGTGCCTACAGCTCTTACTACACTAGACTGTGATTCTGGGTTTATACGTCTCTCCTCCAGTAAATCATAAGTTCCTCTGACAAAGCTTTGTTTGTTCTCTGTGTACCGCAGCATTTAATGTAGCACCCCACGTGAAGTTGGAGCTCAGGAATTATTTGTTGAAAGGAAGAAAGAGGGAAAGAAGGAAAGGATGAAGGGAGAAAGGGAAGAAGAATGTTCTTTGCTGTCTCCAGAAGGAAGTCCAATGACGTTTTCTTTATTCTCTTGGTAGCTTCTTTTAACAGTTTAATCTGTTTGTAGGCTTTATACATAATCAATTTTAATAAGTTCCAATTGTTCTTTAATACTGACGCATTGGGATTATGACTTCCAAGTGTCTGGAGTGTGCCATGATGTCTGAATCAGGGCTGGAGCCTTCGGGAGGAAGCGTATGATTGTCTGTATCAGATTCTTCTTTGACTTGTCTTGTTTATTTGTACTTTCAGGCATAGGCTTCTTTAGTCCCACATAATATTAATTTAAAGACAAATGCAATTAAAGTGATTTGGCAGTGCCACTCACTCACACATCTGGTCAAGTCCCTGAGTCCCACCAATATTCCCTCCTAAATTTTTTCATCCTGTTTCATCTCCTCCAACCTTCAGCCACTGCCTTGGGCCAAGCTCTCAGCCCTCCCATCTGAACTACTGCCACAGCTGTTTTATAGTCAACCATTCCCCATGCTTCTCCACCCCTGACCCCTCCCCTGCCCAGCCACCAGAATGGGTTTTCTCCAATTCAGTCTTAAATTGCTTAATTGTCTTCACTGCTCTCATCACTGACAAAATAAATTTCCAAACTTCAATTGGAAAAGGAAACCTCAGTGTGTCACATGAGACTTCCCATAACTGTTCTTAACTCTGCCCATTCTTACCGTCTTCAAACCCAAAGAAATTACCATCTGTATTAGTTTACTAAAGCCTCTGTAACAAGGGACCACAGACTGGATGGCTAAACAACAGAAATGTATTGTCTTACAAATTCTGGAGGCTAGAAGTTCGAGATCAAGGTACTGATTCCTTCTGAGGGCCATGAGGGATGAATCTGTTCCAGGCCTCTCTCCTTGGCTTGTAGATGACTGTATTCTCCCTGTGTCTTTACACTGTTATCCCTCTCTATGTGTCTGTGTCCAACTGTCCTCTTCTTAGAAGGACACCGGTCAATATGGATTAGGGTCTACTCTAGCGACCTCAGTTTAACTTGGTCACCTCTGTAAAGATCCTGTTTCCAAATGAGGTCACATTCTGAGGTGCTGGGGATTTGGACCTCAACATATGAATTTTGGGGGACACAATTCAACCCATAACATCACCCCTCCAGTTCCTTTCAAGTTTTTGCATAACTGTTTCAAAATAAAATCATTTTTTTAAAAAGAAAAAAAAAAAGTTTTTCCACGTATTGGCCCATTTGCTTGGAATTTTTTACCACCAAGCCCTCAATTTCTACAGGTAGAGTTGATAAACTAAACATTGTATTTCTCCTTTTTCCTGTTCACCATTTCCTTGCATTCTTCATAGTTCTTCTTTCAGTGAATGAATGATGCTTATTTGTTTCCATGTCTGTCTCCTCACTTGTCTGTTCCCTCCTCTCTTGAGGGCAGAGATGATCTAATCTGCCATTCTGGTCCCAGTGCCTAACACAGTTCCTGGCACACAGTAGGATAATTAAGTGTTTGAGGAAAACTGAATTATAAATGGTGAACCAAAGGAAGTGACACATAAGCTGAGTCCCAAAGGAAGTCTAAAAGTTATCCAAATGACGAAAATGAGGACGAGCTTCCCAGGCCTGTCCAGAGAAGTGAAGCAATATGGCGTATTTCTGAAACTACTAGTATGTAAAGTAGTGGGTTAGACATTACAGGAAATATGGCTAGAAATGGAGGCAGAGGCAGTTCATGAAGGGTCCTGTAAGTTAAGGTGTTCTGTCAGTATCTTATACTCATTCACTCCTTTACGCACACACGTGCATGTTATGTACTGATTTCCTAGCATTATATGTGAAATCATTGAAAAAGTTTAAGCAAGGAAATGACACGGTCACCTTTGTTTATTACAATATTAATTTCAGCAGCAAAGCAAAGATACATTGAAAGGAGTCAAGCCTTGGAAACAGGGAGGCCACTGAAGAAGCTGTTGGCCTGGCCCAGGCCAGAGACTGTAAGGGAATAACCCAGAGCAGACATTACAGAGGTTGAGAGGAGGGGGTGAATCCCAGGGATACTCGGCAGTTAAAAGTGGGTAAATTGATGATGGCTTGAACATAAGAGGGAGGAAGGAGAGAAGGATAAATCCCTGGTCTGGCTGGGTGACTGGGTGGATGATAGAGCCATTCATGGAAACTTCAAAGATAGGGAAGAAGCACTTGCAATGAAGTTAAGGGTACGATGGGGCAGCAGATGAGATATGAAGGAGGAGAAAAAGTTTAGTTGAATTACAGATGCTCAAGGATATCCAATTGGAGAAGTGGGTACATGGGCATCCCTACCAGTCTGGAACTTGAGAGAGGTCTTAGCTGGAGATGGGGACACTGGAGTCACTTATATAGAGAGTATAACTGAAGTCATGGCAGTAGATTTCATAATCCAGGGAAATGTACACTCCTTTCTCTGTAGGGACTAAGGATGGACCCCCGGGCCTGGTAGCAGCAATTCAGCAGCTATGGCTGTGCCTTATTTCTTTGTAACCATATACTTGGAGGACTACCCACTTTCTAGCTTTGTACTGAATACTGCCATCAGGGAAAACTTTAGTTTATAAAGACAAATGTAATCAAAGGCAAAAAAAACCCCCAAAAACCTAGCTTTTGGTGATCCCATTCTATTCTCTTCATTTATTCTGCTAATTTTGTCCTGTTTATTAATTGCTATTCCAAAATATTAAAACTTTAGTCATTATTCATAAACCAAAAATTCCCCGGGAACTCATGCTTAATTATAATTGCAATAATTAAGTTAAATAAAATCCAATAGGTGAAGGTTAAAATCTGTCCCCCATCTCTGCCTCCTTGAAAGGAACAATGGAAGTCAATCTTTACCTAGCAGAAATCCCATGCAACCATCACATGAAATGGGAGCGCTGAGATCCTCCACTTTTAGAGATAAAAACCTGGGGATCATTAACGGACATGCCACAATTAATCTTCATTAAGAGTCAGCCAGTTGCAAATTCTATTCCATCAAGCCACCACCTGTTCCCTCCTCTCTCACACTTTGGTCCCTCCTCCACTGCTATGGTATAGCCGTCCAGCTCAGAACATGCAAGAATATTGTTGACCAACCTACTTGTCCTCAACAACATCATAGTACGTGAAGGCCTTTACTCTATTTCTTGACAGTTTTATGTGTCTATTCTTAAATATCCTCTCCAAATTTTCAGGGTTTTTTCACCTATAAAGTGGAAACTGTACTGATTTTCTATCTAATACTCTTGCATTGCAAACTAACTTTGGCTGTGACTGTTATTCCCCTAATAAGACTATTGTTATGGTTTCCCTGCCAGGTTAAGCCTTTCTACTTCCAGTGCCTATGGTATCACAATACCTTTGACCCCAAAACCCCACTTCACATTATATTGAGAAATTAATCCAAAAGGAAGAACAATCCTTGTAGCAGAGACATTGACTGAAATATCTATCATAGAAAGATAATATCTCACAACAGGAGATGAATTAAATAAATACCCATTTAACAGAATTTTATGCAGCTCTTACAATGGCATATTTATGAAGAAAGAACTAGGGGGAAAAATTAAAGGAGATACCAGTGATATTTCTGTAATAATCATAGCTGTATAAAAATGATATAGTTATATGGATAAAAACTTTAAGAGAACTCACATAAATAATTTCTAAAGGGAAATTCAGTACTTATTTGTTGAGTTCCATCTATTTCTTCTTATTCTTTTATATATATATATTTAAATTCCTCAAAAAAGCCCTATGTGGAAGATGTTGTCATCACTGCCATCTCCGTTTAACAGAAGAGGAAACTGGGCTCAAGAATTACCCAAGACCAGTCTTAATATGTTGCAATAAAAAGATTATGAATGGATTGTCTTCTTTGTACTGTGTTTTTCATGAATGATATTGAATCATTTAATGCAATTTTTGTTTCAATATTTGCTAGAAAGAAGAATAATGAGCTTCATCTTGCAATAAATAACAGAACCAGTTCATTTTCAATTCTGTGGTTAGAAATGTAACCTTTAGAAATGGGCAGATTCCTTCCTTCTTCCTTTGCGGAAGGCCATTGCAGAAAAATGCCTTCCAACTCATTTTGGAGGTGAACGTCTCCACTCTCTGCCCCAGGATCAGACGGACTGGTCCAGTCACCTTCCCGCTCATTACTTTTCCCACAGTCACTCATGACAGTGGCTGAGAATCTCTGTGGATCGTTAACTGGATACAAGAAACTGGGTGGAGCCATGTGCGACTGAAAAGGTACCACTATGGGTTATAAAGTGCAAGAAGGAAGGAGCTCCGCAGCCCTCTCTGTCTTGGTTGGCCCCAGCCCCTTTAAGACTGCTAATGCAAGCTGGCTCAGTGCATCACCAAGAGAAAAACTTGGAAGACTCACTTAAATGATTGACCTATTTCTGGGCTCTCTGTTGTTGCAAATTACAAGAATATACTGTGTGCATTTTCAGGTAATTTGATGCTATTACCTTAAAATTCACTGGTTCCGCCTCCCCCTTCCCTCCCCTGTTCAAACGGAATATCTGACCATTTCCCTTGGCAGCCTGCTTCTCTTTTCCAGGTAACTGATGATGATTTTATACTCTGTATGATAATCGATATATAGAAACTGTCTTTATTGATTTGGATAAAACCACCAATCATAGCTACTTTGAGCACAGCTCAATGAGATTAGATGTGATTATACTGCAATGGGGTGTGAGCCTGCTGGCAACCAGGCTGCCGTGAAGCTATTTAATTGTTACACGTGAAAGGCAAATGGGGACCTATAACATAGTGCCCACTCGGTGGGCACTATGTCCACACTTTATAGAGCAGAACCTTCAGGCTGGACCACCTGGCCATGCATGCTTCAGACAACAAACACTTAGGACCACCAGGAACCTGGCTCAGAGACAGTAAAGACAGAATGGTTCAAAGAGAAGCAATGGCCTTCATGAAACCTGTCTACTCTAGTATCCACTGTGTCATTTACCCAGAAATCAGAGGAGCAATATTTCTGAGAATATATGGATTTCAGACAGATCAGTAAGAAAGTCAGGAGGCAGGAAGGAAGAACACAGCAGGCTATAGCTCAGACAGATATCCTTGGCTTGGAAGGCCTTTCCCACAGTCCCCTCACATTGTGATAGTCCTAGATTGGCTGTCTCCTCCTTGTAAGACTCTTTTATTTTTTCTTCAACAACTGATACATTTTTTTTGAATTTTATTTCTTTTTTTATACAGCAGGTTCTTATTACTTATCTATTTTATACATATTAGTGTATATATGTCAATCCCAATCTCCCAATTAATCCCACCACTCCCACCACCACCACCCCCCCCCCCAGCTTTCCCCCCTTGGTGCCCATATGTTTGTTCTCTACATCTGTGTCTCTATTTCTGCCTTGCAAACCGATTCACCTGTACCGTTTTTCTAGATTCCACATACATGATACGATACTTGCTTTTGTCTTTCTGACTTACTTCGCTCTGTATGACCGTTTCTAGGTCCATCCACGTCTCTACAAAAGACCCAATTTTGTTCCTATTTTTGGCTGAGTAATATTCCATTGTATATATGTACCACATCTTCTTTATCCATTCCTCTGTCAATGGGCATTTAGGTTGCTTCCATGACCTGGCTATTGTAAATAGTGCTGCAAAGAACATTGGGGTGCATGTGTCTTTTGGAATTATAGTTTTCTCTGGGTATATGCCCAGTAGTGAGATTGCTGGGTCATATGGTAATTCTATTTTTGGTTTTTTAAGGAACCTCCATACTGTTCTCCATAGTGGCTGTATCAATTTACTTTCCCACCAACAGTGCAAGAGGGTTCCCTTTTCTCCACACCCTCTCCAGCATTTGTTGCTTGTAGATTTTCTGATGATGCCCATTCTAACCAGTGTGAGGAGATACCTCATTGTAGTTTTGATTTGCATTTCTCTAATAATTAGTGATGTTGACGATCTTTTCATGTGCCTCTTGGCCAACTGGATGTCTTCTGTGGAGAAATGTCTATTTAGGTCTTCTGCCCATTTTTGGATTGGGTTGTTTGTTTTTTTAATATTGAGCTGCATGTGCTGTTTATATATTTTCAAGATTAATTCTTTGTCCATTGATTCATTTGCAAATATTTTCTCCCATTCTGAGGGTTATCTTTTTGTCTTGTGTATAGTTTCCTTTGCTTTGCACAAGCTTTTACATTTCATTAGGTCCCATTTGTTTATTTTTGTTTTTATTTTCATTACTCTAGGAGGTGGGTCAAAAAAGATCTTGCTGTGATTCATGTCAAAAAGTGTTCTTCCTATGTTTTCCTCTAAGAGTTTTATAGTATCTGGTCTTACATTTAGGTCTTTAATCCATTTTGAGTTTATTTTTGTGTACAGTGTTCGGGAGTGTTCTAATTTCATTCTTTTACATCTAGCTGTCCAGTTTTCCCAGCACCATTTATTGAAGAGACTGTCTTTTCTCCATCATATGTTCTTGTCTCCTTTGTTGTAGATTAATTGACCATAGGTGTTTCTGTTTATTGCTGAGCTTTCTATCCTGTTCCATTGATCTATATTTCTGTATTTGTGCCAGTACCATATTGTCTTGATTACTGTAGCTTTGTAGTATAGTCTGAAGTCAGGAAGTCTGATTCCTCCAGCTCCATTTTGTTCCCCTCAGGATTGCTTTGGGTATTCGGGGTATTTTGTGTCTCCTTACAAATTTTAAGATTTTTTGTTCTAGTTCTGTAAAAAATGCCATTGGTAATTTGATAGGGATTGCACTGAATCTGTAGCTTGCTTTGGGTAATATAGTAATTTTCACAATATTGATTCTTCCAATCCAAGAACATGGTATATTTTTCCATCTGTTTGTGTCATCTTTGATTTCTTTCATCAGTGTCTTATAGTTTTCTGAGTACAGGTGTTTTACCTCCTTAGGTAGGTTTATTCCTAGGTGTTTTATTCTTTTTGTTGCAATGGTAAATGGGAGTGTTTCCTTAATTTCTCTTTCAGACATTTTGTTGTTAGTGTATAGGAATGCAAGTGATTTCTGTGCATTAATTTTGTATCCTGCTACTTTACAAGATACACTGATTATCTCTAGCAGTTTTCTGGTACATCTTTAGGATTCTCTATGTATAGTATCATGTCATCTGCAAACAGTGATAGTATTACTCTTCTTTTACAATTTGTATTCCTTTATTTCTTTTTCTTCTCTGATTGCCATGGCTAGGACTTCCAGAACTACGTTAAATAATAGTGGCGAGAGTGGACATCCTTGTCTTGTTCCCTATCTTAGAGGAAATGCTTTCTAGTTTCCACCATTGAGAGTGACGTTTCCTGTGGGTTTGTCGTATATGGCCTTTATTCTGTTGACGTAGGTTCCCTCTATTCCCACTTTCTGGAGAGTTTTTATCATAAATGCGTGTTGAACTTTGTCAAAAGCTTTTTCTGCATCTATTGAGATGATCATGTGGTTTTTATTCTTCAATTTGTTAATATGGTGTATCACATTGACTGATTTACGTATGCTGAAGAATCCTTGCATCTCTGGGATAAATCCCACTTGATTATGTTGTATGATCCTTTTAATGTATTGGTGGATTCTGTTTGCTAGCATTTTGTTGAGGATTTTTCCATCTATATTCATCAGTGATATTGGTCTGTAATTTTGTTTTTGTAGTATCTCTGTCTGGTTTGGGTATAAGGGTGATGGTGGCCTCAGAGAATGAGTTTGGGAGTGCTCCTTCCTCTGCAATTATTTTCGAAGAGTTTGAGGAGGATGGGTGTTAGCTCTTTTCTAAATGTTTGATATAATTCACCTGTGAAGCCATCGGGCCCTCGACTTTTTTTTTTTTTTTTCGGTACGCAGGCCTCTCACTGTTGTGGCCTGTCCTGTTGCGGAGCACAGGCTCAGTGGCCATGGCTCAAGGGCCCAGCAGCTCCGCGGCATGTGGGATCTTCCCGGACTGGGGCACGAACCCGTGTCCCCTGCATCGGCAGGCGGACTCTCAACCACTGCGCCACCAGGGATGCCTGTTCCTGGACCTTTTTGTTGGAAGATTTTTAATCGCACTTTCAATTTCATTACTTGTGATTGGTCTGTTCATGTTTTCTATTTCTTCCTGGTTCAGTCTCAGAAGGTTATACCTTTCTAAGAACTTGTCCATTTCTTCCAGGTTCTCCATTTTATTGGCATAGAGTTGCTTGTAGTAGTCTCTTATGATGCCTTGTATTTCTGCAGTGTCGCTGTAACTTCTCCTTTTTCATTTCCAACTTTATTGATTTGAGTCCTCTCCCTCTTTTTCTTGATGAGTCTGGTTAAAGGTTTATCAATTTTGTTTATCTTCTCAAAGAAACAGCTTTTAGTTTGATTGATCTTTGTTTCTAATTCATTTATTTCTGCTCTGATCTTTATCATTTCTTTCCTTCTACTGACTCTCGGTTTTGTTTGTTCTTCTTTCTCTAGTTCCTTTAGGTGTAAGGTTAGGTTGTTTGAGATTTTTCTTGTTTCTTGAGGTAGGATTGTATTGCTATAAACTTCCCTCTTAGAACTGCTTTTGCTGCGTCCCATAGGTTTTGGATTGTCGTGTATTCGTTGTCATCTGTCTCTAGGTATTTTTGATTTCCTCTTTGATTTCTTCAGTGATCTCTTAGTTATTTAGTAACATATTGTTTAGCCTCCATGTGTTTGTGTTTTTTAAGTTTTTCTCCCTGTAAGTGATTTCTAATCTCACAGTGTTGTGGTAGGAAAAGATGCTTGACATGATTTCAATTTTCTTAAATTTACTGAGGCTTGATTTGTGACCCAAGATGTGATCTATCCTGGAGAAAGTTCCATGTGTAGTTGAGAAGAAAGTGTAATCTGCTGTTTTCAGATGGAATGTCCTATAAATATAAGTAAATCTATCTGCTCTATTTTGTCATTTAAAGCTTATGTTTTGTTAATAATTTTCTGTCTGGTTGATCTGTCCATTTGTAGAAGTGAGGTGTTAAAGTCCCCCACTACTATTGTGTTACTGTCAATATTCTATTTTATAACTGTTAGCATTTGCCTTATGTATTGAGGTGCTCCTATGTTGGGTTCATATATATTTATAATTATTATATCTTCTTGGATTGATCCCTTGATCATTATGTAGTGTCCTTCCTTGTCTCTTGCAACATTCTTTACTTTAAAGTCTATTTTACCTGATATGAGAATTGCTACTCTAGCTTTCTTCTGATTTCCATTTGCATGGAATATCTTTTTCCATCCCCTCACTTTCAGTCTGTATGTGTCCCTAGGTCTGAAGTGGGTCTCTTGTAGACAGCATACAGATCGGTCTTGTTTTTATATCCATTCAGCAAGCCTGTGGCCTTTGGTTGGAGCATTTAATCCATTCACATTTAACGTAATTATCAATATGTATGTTCCTATTACTATTTTCTTAATTGTTTTGGGTTTGTTTTTTCAGGTCCTTTTCTTCTCTTCTGTTTCCCACTTAGAGAAGTTCCTTAGCATTTGTTGTAGAGCTGGTTTTGTGGTGCTGAATTCTCTTTGCTTTAACTTGTCTGTAAAGCTTTTGATTTCTCAGTTGAATCTGAATGAGATCCTTGCCGGGTAGAGTAATCTTGGTTGTAGGTTCTTCCCTTTCATCACTTTAAATATATCATGCCATTCCCTTCTGGCATGTAGATTTTCTGCTGAGAAATCAGCTTTTAACCTTATGGGAGTTCCCTTGTACGTTATTTGTCATTTTTTCCCTTGTTGCTTTTAATAATTTTTCTTTGTCTTTAATTTTTGTCAATTTAATTACTATGTGTCTTGGTGTGTTTCTCTTTGGATTTATCCTGCCTGGGACTCTCTGAGCTTCCTGGACTTGGTTGGCTATCTCCTTTCCCATGTTAGGGAAGTTTTTGACCATAATCTCTTAAAATTTTTTCTCAGGTCCTTTCTCTCTCTCTTCTCCTTCTGGGACCCCTGTAATGCAAATGTTGGTGTGTTTAATGTTGTCCCAGAGGTCTCTTAGGCTGTCTTCATTTCTTTTCATTCTTTTTTGTTTATTCTGTTCCATGGCAGTGAATTCCACTATTCTGTCTTCCAGGTCACTTATCAGTTCTTCTGCCTCAGTTATTCTGCTATTGATTCCTTCTAGTGTATTTTTCATTTCAGTTATTTTATTGTTCATCTCTGTTTGTTTGTTCTTTAATTCTTCTAGGTGTTTGTTCTTTAATTCTTCTAGGTCTTTGTTAAACATTTCTTCCATCTTCTCGATCTTTGCCTCCATTCTTTTCCCGAGGTCCTGCATCATCTTCACTATCATTATTCTGAATTCGTTTTCTGGAAGGCTGCCTATCTCCACTTCATTTAGTTGTTTTTCTGGGGTTCTATCTTGTTCCTTCATCTGGTACATAGTCCTCTGCCTTTTCGTTTTGTCTGTCTTTTTGTGAATGTGGTTTTCGTTCCACAGGCTGCAGGATTGTAGTTCTTCTTGCTTCTGCTATCTGCCGTCTGGTGGATGAGGCTACCTAAGAGGCTTGTGCCAGCTTCCTGGTGGGAGGGACTGGTGGTGGGTAGAGCTAGGTGTTGCTCTGGTTGGCAGAACTCACTAAAACTTCAATCCGCTTCTCTGCTGATGGGTGAGGCTGAGTTCCCTCCCTGTTGGTTGTTTGGCCTGAGGCAACCCAGCACTGGTGCCTACAGGCTCTTTGGTGGGGCTAATGGGGGACTCCAGGAGGGCTCACACCAAGGAGTACTCCCCAGAACTTCTGGTGCCAGTGTCCTGGTCCCCGCAGTGAGCGGCAGCCACCCCCTGCCTCTGCAGGAGACCCTCCAACACTAGCAGGTAGGTCTGGTTCAGTCTCCCCTGGGGTCACTGCTCCTTCCCCCTGGGCCCTGTTGTGCACACTACTTTGTGTGTGCCCTCCAAGAGTGGAGTCTCTGTTTCCCCCAGTCCTGTTGAAGTCCTGCAATCAAATCCCACTTGCCTTCAAAGTCTGGTTCTCTGGGAATTCCTCCTCCTGTTGCTGGACCCCCAGATTGGGAAGCCTGACGTGGGGCTCAGAACCTTCACTCCAGTGGGTGGACTTCTGTGGTATAGTTGTTCTCCAGTTTGTGAGTCACCCACCCAGTGGTTATGGGATTTGATTTTATTGTGATTGCACTCCTGTTACCAGCTCACTGAGGTTTCTCCTTTGTGTCTGGATGTGGGGTATCTTTTTTGGTGAGTTCCAGTGTCTTCCCCTGTTGATGACTGTTCAGCAGCTAGTTGTGATTTCAGTGCTCTCGCAAAAGGGAGTCAGAAGAAGACTCTTCTTCATCTGATCTGGAAGATGTCGTTATATTCCAGTGATTAGGAGAATGGATTTTGGAGCTAACTTCTACTTTTTAGCTAAACAACTTTATGCCAATTACCAAAACTTTCTGTGCCCAATTTGCAAAATAAGGTCAATAACAGAATACTTAGAACTCTACTTGGCCCTTTGTTTGCATGGAAAAAGCATTGGAACCAGAGACCTGAGTAAATACCTCTGCTCTTTACACTTACTGCCTATGTAGCCTATGCCTACATTTCTTCACCTGCAGCAGCTACATGACTTAGCATGTGTGATGACATTAGCCCACAAAAGATGCCGTACCTGATTATTCTTTGCTTCCTCTCAATCAGTTTCTGAGTAGATCGTCTGGGCCTTAGCCATCTGGGAACACACATTTCCTCCCACCATCAAGGGCTTAGTAGCATAAAAAAGTTATAATCATGATAATGACACAGCTATATTCTACTCATTGATTCATTCACTCATTCATTAATTCAAGAGGTAGTTCTTGAGAATTCACTAAATTAGTCGTGGTTCTGTGTGCTAGAGTACAGCCTTGAGTGAAGCAGATGAGGTCTCTGAAAGAGTGGAGCCTACATTCCAAGGAAGGGGGAGAGATACTTAACATATGTAAACAGACAAATGGAACAAGATGATTTAGGTGCTGTGTGAAGAGAAATCAGGGTAATGTGGCTGAGAGTGACAAGCGCATGGGCTTTGGGAAAAGGCTGCTGATTTGATGACACAGTGCCACCCTAAAGAGGTGACCTCAAAACTAAGATGGGAAGACCAAGAAGGAGCTCTCCAGGTGGAGCTCTGGGCAAAGCTGAAGCATGTTCATGAGGTAGGAACAGGCTGGTAGGTTTAAAGAACACAAAAGCCAATCTGGAGAGTCTGTCCTAAGCAAGGGCAAGGAGTTTCCTGGAGCAAAATCTCCAGTATCCCAGCCCCCACTCAAGTCATTACCTCCTATTTTGGGGTTCCTGCAGTGACTCAGAACAGTCATGACTCACTTCTGTCTCTTTTATGGTGAGTCTCTCCAGAGTCACGCTGAATGTGGAGCCAACCTTATTGTTCCTGCAGCTCCTGCTACGTTGTACAATATCACCTGTGCTGGCAGAGTTCTAGCTACTTCCCTTTCTCATTCATAGTAACCAAGATAAAAAGCAAGAACAGGCATGCATGTCTGGGTGGCAGAATATCCCCCTCTCTGTGTTGCACTCAACTGTCAGTCTAGAGAGTTGTCTTGGTTGTCAGTTTCCTTGCCAGCCCATCTATCTGATGACATCTTCAGTACAACAGGCTGTCTCAGGAGCGGCACCTAGAACTCTCTCACCAAGCCTGGACCCCAGGCTGTTTTAAAAGGGTGCAATCAGAGAGCAGCCAAGATGGTGGAGAAGAAAGACCCTGAGCTCACCTCCCCTCACAAGCACACCAAAACCACAACTATCTCAGAACAACCATCGATGAAGAAGACCAGAAACTACCAGAAAGGATCCCCTACAACTAAAGACATAAAGAAGGAACCACAAGGAGATGGATAGGAGGGGAAGTTTCATGATATAATCAAATCCCATACCCCCCAGGTGAGCAACCCACAAACTGGAGAATAATTAGATTGCAGAGGTTCATCCACAGGAGAGTTCTGAGCCCCGAGTCAAGCCTCCAGCCCAGCGGTGTGGGCCTGGGAAGATGAGCCTCCAGAGCATTTGGCTTTGAAGGCCAGCAGTGCTTAATTTCAGGAGCTCCAAAGGACTGGGGGAAATAAAGACTTCACTCTTAAAGGGCACACATAAAATCTCACATGCACTGGGACCCAGGGAAAAGCAATAATATGATAGCAGCCTGGGCCAGACCTACCTACTGGTCTTGAAGGGTCTCCTGGAGAGACAGTGGGTGGCTGCCGCTCACCCTGGGGACATGGACATTGGTGGAAGCCATATCTTAAATGCTCCTCTACCATGGAAGCCAATGCTGGAGGTACCACTGGCTCATCAGTGCCAAGACGTGACCCCACCCAACAACCTGTACGCACCAGTACTGGGATGCCTCAGGCCAAACAACAAACTGGGTAGGGACATGGCCCCATCTATCAGCAAACAGGTTGCCTAGAATCTTCCTGAGCCCACAGCCACCTCTAGACATGCCCCTGGACAGGGCCCTGCCCACCAGAAGGCCAAGACCCAGCCCCACCCACCAGTGGGCAGGCAATGGCCATGCCCTCCAGGAAGCCTACACTAGCCTCTAGACCAGCATCACCCACCAGGGGGCAGACACCAAACACAAGAAAACCACAACTCCACAGCATGTGGACCCAGCCCATTTACAGAAAGCCAGACCCTACCCTGTGACTAGCTGGTCCCTGACCCTGCCCACTATCAGGCCAGCGCAAGTTTCAGGACACCCCAGATCTCATACCTAATTGTGTCAGGAACCCCCCCACCCCACCCAGCGATCTGACACCAGCTCGGGATCCCTGGGCCCTGCAGACGGCCTCCAGGACCTGGCTCTGCCTGCCATTAATCTGGCACTAACTGCAGGATGTGGCTTCATCCACCAGTGGGTGGGCAACAGCCCTGGAGTCTTCTGGACCTGGACTCCTACATGAGTGAGCCAGCACTAACCTTGGGGCTCCCTAAGGTTCTGAAGCTGGATGCCTCATGACCAGGCCCTGCTAATCAGTAGCTAGCAGCATCTGCACAAGCCAGGACCTGGTAACCAACTGGACTAGGGGCCAACCAAGCCTACCAGCCTGCCCACATAGTCAGCCCACCATAAAAGAAGGACCCATGCAGCCCTCTTAGGGGGCACACCTAGAGCATAAAATTTGGGTGACAAGAGGGGAGTGTGCTGCTGGAACATATTGGACGTCTCCTACAGAAGGCCACTTCTCCAAGATCAAGAAACGTTAACTAACCTGTCACACATATAAAAATACAAATAGCAACTTAGACAAAATGAAGCGGCAGAAGAACAGGTTCCAGACGAGGGAAGAAGATAAAACCCCAGGGCAAGAACTAAGTGAACTCGAGATAGGCAATCGACCCAAGAAAGAGCTCAGAGTAATGATCGTAATGATGATCAATGAACTCAAGAGAAGAATGAACGTACGGAGTGAGAAGTTAGAAGTTTTTAACAAGTTATAAAATATAAAGAAAACCAAACAGAGATGAAGAATACAATAACTGAAATAAAAAATAAACTAGAAGGAATCAACAACAGGCAAAATGATACAGAAGAATAGATCAGTGAGCTAGAAGACAAGAGTAGTGGAAACCACTGCCGCTGAACGGAAAAAAAAAAAAAAAGAAAGAAGAATGAAAAGAAATGAGGGCAGTTTAAGAGACCTCGGGGACAAAATCAAGCACACTAATATTTGCATTATAGGGGTCCCAGAAGGAGAAGAGAGAGAGAAAGGGCCTGAGGACATACTGAAGACATAATAGCTGAAAACTTCCCTAACCTGGGAAAGGAAACAGTTACCCAAGTCCAGGACAGAGAGTCCCACACAGGATTAGCTCAAAGAGGAACACACCAAGACACATCGTAATTAAAATGACAAATATTAAAGAGAGAATATGAAAAGCAGCAAGGAAAAAGCAATAAATAATATACAAGGGAACTCCCATGAGGCTATCAGCTGACTTTTCAGCAGAAACTCTGCAGACCAGAAGGGAGTGGCATGATATTTAAAGTGATGAAAGGGAAAAACCTACAACCAAGATTACTCTACCCAGCAAGGTTCTCCTTCAAACTTTATGGAGAAATCAAAAGCTTTACAGACAAGCAAAAGCCAAGAGTTCAGCACCATCAAACCAGCTTTACAACAAATGTTAAAGGGACTTCTCTAGACAAAAAAAAGGAAAAGGCCACAAGGAGAAATAAGGAAATTACAAAATTAAAGAGCTCACTGGTAAAGGCAAACATACAGTAAAGGTAGGAAATTATCCACACACAAAGCTAGCAGGGACGTTAAAAGACAAAAGTAGTAAAATCATCTATATCCACAATAAGCAGTTAAGGGATACACAAAACAATTAGATGCAAAATATGACATCGAAGACAGTAATAATAAACAATATGTGGTGTATACTTATACAATGGAGTGTTACTCAGCCATCAAAAAAATGAAGTAACGCCATTTGCAGCAACATGGATGGACCTAGAGAATATCATATTAAGTGAAGTAAGTCACACAAGAAAGACAAGTATCATATGATATCACTTATATGTGGAATCTCTAAAAATGATACAGGGTTTTCCTGGTGGCTCAGTGGTTAAGAATCTGTCTGCCAATGCAGGGGACACGGGTTCGAGCCCTGGTCCAGGAAGATCCCACATGCTGCGGAGCAACTAAGCCCATGCACCGCAACTACTGAGCCCAAGTGACACAACTACTGAAGCCCACACACCTAGAGCCCGTGCTCTGTAACAAGAGAAGCCACCACAATGAGAAGCCTGTGTACCACAACAAAGAGTAGCCCCCACTCACCACAACTAGAAAACGCCCACACGCAGCAACAAAGACCCAACGCAGCCAATAAATTAATTAATTAATTTTTTAAAATGATACAAATGAACTTACTTACAAGACAGAAATACACTCACAGACATAGAAAACAAATTTATGGTTACCAAAGGGCATAGTGGGTGGCGGGGGGGCGGCTGGGGGAGAGAGAAATTAGGAGTTTGGGACTAACATATACACACTACTATATATAAAAGAGGTAAACAGTAAGGACCGACTGTATAGCACAAGAACTATACTCAATATCTTGTTTTTTTAATTAATTATTTATTAGAGTATAGTTGATTTAAAATATTGTGTTAGTTTCCTCTGTACAGCAAAATGAATCAGTTTTACATATACATATATCACCCCTTTTTAGATTATTTTCTTATATAGGTAATTATAGAGTACTGAGTAGAGTTCCCTGAACTGTACACTAGGTTGTTATTAGTTATCTATTTTATGTGTAGTAGTGTGTATATGTCAATCCTAATCTCCCAATTTATCCCTCCCCACCTTCCCCCCTGGTAACCATAAGTTTGTTTTTTACATCTGTGACTCTATTTCTGTTTTGTAAATAAGTTCATTTGTATCATTTTTTTTAGATTCCACATATAAATGATATCATATATTTGTCTTTCTCTGTCTGACTTACTTCACTCAGCCATATGAAGCCATATGACAATCTCTAGGTCCATCCTTGTTGCTGCAAATGGCATTATTTCATTCTTTTCTATGGCTGAGTAATATTCCATTGTATATATGTACCACATCTTCTTTATCTATTCCTCTGGATGGACATTTAGGTTGCTTCCATGCCCTGGCTATTGTAAACAGTGCTGCAGTGAACACTGGGGTGCATGTATCTTTTTACTCAATATCTTGTAATAATCTATAATGGAAAAGAATCTGAAAAAGAATATATGTGTGTGTGTGTGTGTACAACTAAATCACTTTGCTGTACACTTGAAACTAACACAACATTGTAAATTAACTATAATTCAATAAAAAAGAGGAAAATAACAGTAATTATGAAGGAAGGAGAGTACAAATGCAGGGGGTTTTTAAAATGAATTTCAAATTAAGATATCAGCAACTTAAAACAATCATGTATTTCTATAGACTGCTATAAAAAAACAAAACTTATAATAGATATACACACAAACCAAAAATCTATAATAGATATACACACACACAAAAAAAGGACTCCAAACACAACATTAAAGACAGTCAACAAATCACAAGAGAAGAGGACAAAAGAAGAAGAAAGGGAGAAAAAAAGATCTACAAAAACAAATCCAAAACAATTAACATAATGGCAATAAGAACATACATATCGACAATTACTTTAAATGTATCTGGACTAAATGCTCAAATCAAAAGACACAGAGTGGCTGAATGGGTACAAAAACAAGTCCTGTATATATACTGCCACTAAGAGACTCACCTCAGATCTAGAGACATACACAGACTGAAAGGGAGGGGATGAAAAAGGTATTCCATGCACATGGAAATCAAAAGAAAGCCCGAGTAGCAATACTTATATCAGAGTAAAATCATGCTCTGTTCTGCATCACCCTTCTCTTTTCTAGTATAAAATGAGGGTAGGAAAACAGGCTATGGAGTCAGGTGGACCTGGGTTTAAGTCCCTTCCTGTCCACTGATTAGATGTGAACTTGAGCAAGTGACATAATCTCCCCGTGCCTCATCTTCCTCATCTGTAAAATTGGAAGAATAATAATACCCGCATCATAGTTTATAAAGCACCAGCCCAGGGCCTATAATATAAAGAGACACCATTTTTCATCATTGTTTTTACTTCTGGACCAAGATGTACACCTTGACTTTCTTCTTTTAATGATAGTTCCCTCCTCACCTCCTGTGATTAAGATGGAATTTTTATTCCTCATGGTTTGGATGAGACTCGGCCTGGGAACTGGCCATCAGCTCAATTTTGGGGTGACTGGTTCCTCCAGTGAAGATCCCCACACTCTCTCGAGTTCTCAGGTAGAACTCTGAGCGCCTGCCCAGCAGTGCCTGAGATACACAGCCTCGTTCCTTTCTCTGAGCCCCTGACTACTGCAGAAAACTTAGAGCTTAAACTATGCTAGCCACTCTGACTTTTGCACACACCTGGATAAGCATTAAATTCATGGTGTCAGAAAACAAGCATGAAACACCCACTGAAGCCTCCTTACTTTTTTATACTCTTGCTTTTCATGTGCTTTGAGTTGCCAAAGGACATTTTTGTGAAGTTAAAAAAAAACAAGTAACGCTAGCATAGTTTGCTCTTGGAAAGAGCTTCTTATGAAAGCTGCAAGCTTTTTGGGGGCTGAAAGACAGAGCAATTGGAAACTCCAAGTGTGACCTCTGGCCCCATCATTTAAGGCTGAATTCTCCTCTCTGAAACACAGTGATGGTCTCCATTGCATAATTTAGACTCCTGGCATGCACTTAAGTCCTATTCATGTGAAGAGTAGCTCAGCTTACAGCAAAGGTAGAATATGCAGTAGGCTCTGTGGTGTTGTTAGAACAGGGTTGAGAGAGAATTTTTCTGCAAATCCTCCATCCATTATGACACCAGCCTGGCACTTGGGAGTGGGAGGACGACGGTGATTAGGACCACATAGGGTGAGCAGAGATGTGTTAACAGTCTATGCAAGTCTCATTTCCCAGATATACGACTGAGAAATGGATCACATCTTACACTAAAATTTTTTACTGCTTTTGAGCAACTTGCCAGGAGCTATTCAAAAGACAGTGACTGTATTAGGATTAAGGGTCTCCAAGACTGAGGAGAACGGGCCCAGCCACGGATTACGTCAGCAATTCTGAGAAAATGATTTTCACTTTTTGTGGCCATGTTTGTGTTTATGTCATTGCTGATGCAGGAAACCAACCTTCTCTCTCTCTCTCTCTCTCTCTCTCTCTCTCTCTCTTTTAAAGTAGTTTTGGTTGTTTGCCCATCAGATTATACACTCACTGAGACTCTACATGCTACAACTTAACTTGGCTGCAAAGATAGCAAAATACAGCATCTTTAAAAATCTGCTGATCTTGAATTGCATAATGTCTGTGGCTTCCCAAAGTCTTTTCCCATCTTCAGCCTGACACAACCAGACCATTGAGTCCTCAGTAGGTGAAATATATATATGGTCACTGAGAAAGAAAACAAGGCCCATCCCATGGCTACTTCTCTCTTCCCTCTGCTTTTGCTCCATGGATGACTTCCTTCCTTTATTTATTTATTCAGTGGTTTCAAATTTCATTTCAACAAATAAATTCATTCCAATATTCCCATGGTTTCAGCCATGCTAATGGCAGCCCGGCTCCCTCTTCGGACCTCCAAAAGTGTATCACTATCTGCTGAACGCACATCTCTACTTGGTTGTCTTACAAGCACCCCAAGGTTAATATTTAACTCATCCTCTTCCCTCCTCCTCTTCCTGAATTTCTAACTGATGGAATGCTATCAGCACATTTTGCCCAAACCAGAAAAACAGAGGTAATGATTGATTCTCCAGCTCCATCACTCAACTTATACAATTGCTTAATAAACCGTACTCATTCTGCCTGTTAATATCTCTTAATCCTATTTTTTTTTTTCCTATTGTCACCTTAGCTCAAGCCAGTATCGTGTCTTAACCTGGATCACTGTATCAGCCTCCGATCAGTTCTCCCTGCCTTGATTCTTGTCCACTTCCAATGATTTCATGCAAGTAAGAGTGATCTTTCTGAAATGTGATTGTGTCTGATTGTGTCACTCACTGCGAAAATCCTTCAGTGGCTCTCCATGGCCCTCAGTCCAAGTTCCTTTGGCTTAAAAAGCTTTCCATAATCTGACCCTTTTATACGTATGTAGCTCCATCTTTCATCACCGTCCGCCCACTTTCACCCTCTAACTCACTCTCTCGCTCCATGCGTACGTGCATGGCACTCTCGCTTCTGAAACTACCCTCCTCTTCTCCACCTATTTCTTTCTCTTTATCCAGCACTGAGCTGGTGGAATATCCTCCAGGGAGACTTCTAGGATTACTGTCCTCCCTGATTAGACTGTGGCCTCCTTAAAGACAGGGCCCATGTCTTCCTCATTTTGGAATCTGCAGTTCCTAGCAGAGGGCCTCTCACGCGGTTCTCAATCAAAGTTCAAAGACTGAATGAGAAACTTGATCTCAATGTACTACAGTTGGAAGGGCAGCCCTAAGGGCTGCTCACCAACTTGCTCAAAGTCTTCATGAAAAAATAACTGCTTGTGTCCTCCTGGGTTCTCCCAGGATCCAGGAGAGGGTATGCAATTAGATCCCTATCAATTAGAGGCTGTGAGCCACGCAAACCTCCTTCACCCTTCTGAAAACTCTCAATGGCTCTGTTTCACTTTGCAGGTGGGATAATCGAGGCAAGAAGGTTGGTAGCAAGACAAAACTACCACTGAGTCTTGAGCAAGTCTGTCTTCATATGTTATCAACTGAAACCTAATGGGAATACAGGAACCAGCACTTGATTTATTTTGAAAGAGAAAATGCCAGTATATTTTTATCAGAATTCGGGAAGGACAGACAAGCAAAATGCAGAAAGCTAACGCCAATCCCAAACGAGAATAGAAATTAAAAGACTCATAATAAAGTTACTATTAATAAAAACATCTCACATTTATCTCATTTAATACTCACACTAACTCTATCAGGTAAGTACTACTTCGATCTCCATTTGTCATAGGAAGAAACTGAAGCTCAGAGATGCTCAACACCTTGCCCAGGGCCACACACACGAGCAGCAGGGTCAACATTTGAACAAAGGTCTTCCTGATTTCACAGTCTGTATTCTCCATCATTGACCTCTGTTGCCTCTCCAAAAAAATATTTTATATGTTCATTATCCTGTGATAAACCATAATGGAAAAGAATATTAAAAAGAATATGTATAGGGCTTCTCTGGTGGCGCAGTGGATGAGAGTCCGCCTGCCGATGCAGGGGACACGGGTTCGTGCCCCGGTCCAGGAAGATCCCACATGCCGCGGAGCGCCTGGGCCCGTGAGCCACGGCCGCTGAGCCTGTGCATCCGGAGCCTGTGCTCCGCAGCGGGAGAGGCCACAACAGTGAGAGGCCCGTGTACCACAAAAAAAAAAAAAAAAAAGAATATGTATATATGTATGTGTGTGTGTGTGTGTATATATATATATATATATATATAAACTGAATCACTTTGCTATACACCTGAAACTAATACAACATTGTAAATCAACTACATATGTCAATAAAAATTTTTTTTAATTCAGAATGATTTTTCCTTTACGTGTAGCCAGTGCAATACATAACAACTATCTAATGAATGAAAATGAGTGAGTGAAAAATCCATCTAGAATTCTCTGCTGATTCACGTTCAGATTTCTTCTGTTCACAGAACAGATTCCCCAGGGATCCCCGGGCCAAACTGAACAGCATCTCTTGAAATTTTTTTAAGAAAAACCTAACCTTTGCCCATATTGGACACGAACATGATGCAAATACATTGTATTTCTTGGTTCTGCAAACCTCGGAGGCAGTGCAGTTCAACAGAACTCTCTGTGATTATGGAAAAGCTATATAACTGCACCGTCCAGTACGGAATAGCCACATGCGGTTGTCCAGGACATGAAACGTCACTAGTGTGATAGAGGAACTTAATTCTAAATTTTATTTAATTTTAATTAATTTACATTTAAACAGCCACATGGGACCATTAGATAGCAAAGAAGTTTCATTCAACAGTTATTTGTTGAGCATCCACTGCATGTCAGGCACTGAGTTAGATGTTAGTGATAAAGCCAGATGAAAAACAAAGCAATCCCTTGTTTTCATGGAGCTTATAGTCTAATAAAGATGATATCAATCATAAAGAAGATGTGGTACATATACACAATGGAATACTACTCAGCCATAAAAAAGAATGAGATAATGTCATTTGCAGCAACATGGATGCAGCTAGAGATTACCATACTAAGTGAAGTAAGTCAGAAAGAGAAAGACAAATAACATATGGTATCACTTATATGTGGAATCTAAAATATGGCACAAATGAACCTATCTACAAAACAGAAACAGACGCATGGACACGGAGAACAGACTGGTGGTTGCCAAGGGGGAGGGGGCTGGGGGAGGGATGGAGTTTGAGGTTGGGGTGAGCAGATGTAAGCTATTACATATAGAATGGATAAACAACAAGGTCCTACTGTATAGCACAGTGAACTGTATTTAATATCCTATTATAAACCATAATGGAAAAGAATATAAAAAAAGAATGTATATATATGTATAACTGAATCATTTTGCTGTACAGCAGAAATTAACACAACATTGTAGATCAACTATACTTCTATAAAAAACTTTTTTAAAAGATAGATATCAAACAAATAATTATACTAATAAAGATAAAATGACATTGGTGGTTATAAAGCCAAGTGTTACAGAGCAAACCTATAGAGTCTATTGAGACCTGGTCTGAGTGGCTTATGGAAGTTTCCTGAAGGAGGAATGTTCAGGTTGAGATCTGAGGGATGGGTACATGTTAACCAGGTGAGACCCTTCCAGGTAGAGGGAATTTTGTGGCAGAAGTTCTGAGACAGGTGGCAGCATGAGCCGTCAGGGGAACTGAGGGGGGGCAGCGGTCTGGAGTGCCAGAGCCTGGTGGGTGGGTGCAGGGAGTGGTGGTGGGGTGGTCCAGGTCACACCCCACCAGGTCTTACGAAGCTGCACTGAAGCTTTTGGTCTTTGTACCAAGAACCATGTGAATATATGGAATTATCTTTGGCTGGGAGGGGGGAAAGGTGGGAGGAGATGACATCGTCAGGTAACATAATACTGTCTGAGGTGTGGCGATGTGGGAAAGGCTATGCGGATGCAGGGAGGCCTGGAAGGAGTCGGTAGATCAGGGATGGACTCAGTGAACACAGGAGCTCAAGATCCAACGCAAGGGCGTCTATGTCTCTGGATTCACCACGTCACTGCATTCACTGCATTCACTGCCTTCTGTATTTTGCAGCCAGGATGAGGCTGAGAGCCCACAGAGTGGACTCCCAGGGTCAGTCCTGCCCCTACTTACTAGCTCTGTGATTTTTCCAAGCTGCTAACCCTCTCTGAGAATATAGTTCCCTCATGTATAAAGTATATCCTGGTGAAGTTGCTGAGAACCGAGGCATAGGGGGTGCGGAAAGTACGATACAAATTCTCATCCTCGCACCTGTCAGTGTGATTTTTATATCCCTCGCCTGGGGATAGGTTCATTGGATATCATGGATGATGGGTTGGCCTTTTCTAGAAAGCCTAGAAGTATCTGAAATGCAAGATAAGCTCTCTCCTATCCAAATTATCATAAGAACTTAATTAGCTGAAGATACAATGGAATGTAAATCAAACATTGAGCATGAGCTATGTAGCAACACTGAGAACTTGTGGGTTACCTTGGGCTTTGAATGCCATTCACCTTGGCCTCAATCACCAACTCTGTTCCTTCCACCCTCCTGCCCGCTCCCACTGAATCTATTTGTGTGTGTGTGTGTGTGTGTGTGTGTGTGTTCCCGTGCACAGGCATGCACACTCAAGCACATGATTCAGACCACCAGCTGCCCACTCATTTCAACATGTGTTATTAATGTGATATATGTATATATATCCTTCACTATTAGTTAAAAACAATGATTTTTTAAAAAATCAATGCAGCATATAAACGTCCAATGTTTTGTGCCTACCTTCACGAGGAATATGGTCTTACCTTCAGTGAAACTAAAACCATGAAATAATGCTTTTACGTTGGGAAATAATGCTTTACAATGGGAAACGAAAGAGAACAAAATAAAACAAGCAAACAAAACACCTCTGTGGAAGGGGCTGCCTCCAGTCTTGGGTGAACATATAACTTACCACCCTTCCCAAGATACTTTTGAGAGTGCAGGGGGGATGCTGTTAATAACTAAGATGGTCACCCAGGGCCAGCCTTCCTGCAGCTACGTGCATGTTGGATCACAGGCCTGGGCAGGAACCCTCCCCTGCTTGACCACTTGAGGAACCACTTTTATCCTCTGCCACGGCTGGTACATCTTACCAGTTCTCACTCGGACATCCCCTCTGCAATCACCTAAAGGTTTGTGTCCCCCCCCCCAAATTCATATCTTAAAATCCTAACCCTAATGTGATGGTATTGGGAGGCAGGGCCTTTGGGAGATAATTAGATCATGATAGTGAAGCCCTCATGCTTAGGATTAGTGTCCTTATAAAAGGGACCCCAGAGAGCTTTGTAGCCCTCGTTCTGCCATTTGAAGACACAACAAGAAGTCCGCAACCTCACCAGAACCCAACCAAGTCCTCACCAGAACCCAACCATGCCAGTATCCTGCTCTTGGGCTTCCAGCCTCCACAACTGTGAGAAAGAAATTTCTATCGTTTATAAGCCATCCAGTCTGTGATACTTGTTAGAACAATCCAAACCAAGACACCCCCCTTCACCCTATGCTAGGAATCCACCTGCTACGCAAGGGGTGCTGCTCGGCTAAACTGCTTATGGACCACAACTCCTTGGGGTGAACCTTTCGTTTTTGTATTATATTTTAAATTATTTACTTATTTATTTTATTTTTGGCTGCGTTGGGTCTTCGTTGCTGCACGCAGGCTTTCTCTAGTTGCGGCGAACGGGGCTACTCTTTGTTGCAGTGCGCAGGCTTCTCACTGCGGAGCACGGGCTCTAGGTGCACAGGCTTCAGTAGTTGTGGCACGTGGGTTCAGTAGTCATGGCTCGCGGGCTCTAAAGCGCAGGCTCAGTAGTTGTGGTGCACGGGCTTAGTTGCTCCACAGCATGTGGGATCTTCCCAGACCAGGGCTCGAACCCATGTCCCCTGAATTGGCAGGAGGATTCTTAACCACTGTGCCACCAGGGAAGTCCCTGAGGTAAACCTTTTAAAGGTTGCAAGAAAATTTAATAGGCTTACTGAACCTCTTCTTTTTGCTTTCCTCTCCCTTCCCAAATAGCCTTACCCTCTCACTTTTCCTTTCCCTTGGGAGAGTCATTTCCAGTTTCCCTTCGTGGCTACTCTTTCCAACCAGCCTCTGACAGCTCTCCTTTACGATGCTCTCCACCCAGGGGCAGTCACAGCCTCAGGGGTGGTGGGAAACAAGCTGCACACACACAGCATAATTCAGGATGCTGGGTGTTCAGTACCACCTTCGTGAAATAAACAATAATAAGCATAGAGGCAAAAATAAATCTAGGAAGACTTCAGGAAGGATGTGAGACTGAACCAGACCTTTAAGGATATGTACAAATGGGAGTGGGGAGGACTCTCCAAGACACATAAATGTACAGGCAAAGGCCAGGAGCAGGAACAGGCAAGAATCACAACTAGAATTACTTGGTTAGAGCCTCTGAGGGTGGTGAGTCCAAACCCCAGCATCAGCTTCAGAGCCTATGTTTTCACACTCAGTAACTTACACCTCCTTTCAGGGGTTGTCCACTGATTTCTGGACTCTTAACCTTCCACCTCTGCTTCATGTCCAGAACAACAAGAGAGGCTGAGACACTTTGCAAGTCAAGTTTCCTCCAGACAATCCCACAGAAGAATTTCTAGATGAGGAGGTTCCCCTCCGTACCATCTCTGTGATATATGTGGTCATTGTTGGCAAAGAGAGGCCCTCCAGAGATGCTCTGTGAGATGTGAGATGGCAGGAAGGGGCTCTGGGAAGAGAAGTATCAATAGAAGAAATGCAGGTGACAAGGGAAGGTAGCTGGAACCTAAAACTAAGTCATGGGGCTACCCCCTTGCCGGGCAGGAGAAAAGGAATTTTAGACTCTCTCAGCCTTCACAACCTGTGCAGTAGGTATTGTTAGTCTCGTGTGATTTGTGAGGAAGTCTCAGAGAAGACAAAAAAAATTGCTCTGAGTCTCACGGTTGAGATGAGGCAGGGGAGGTTTGTGTGAACCTTTTGCATCTTACCCATCTGCTTCTATAATGATGGGTGAAGCTCGGCATGGGGACGGTGTGGAGATCTGGAAGAAGAAAGGGAAGAGGCATCTGTGCCCCTCACCAACTAATGAGAAAGCAGACGGTTGGAGAAGAATCATTTACTCAGATGGGCGTCATCTTCAGGTTCTGTCAGGAAGTAAAGGTTGTTTTGCTTTTGTTCTTTGTTTGTTTGTTTTTTGTCTTTTGGGAATGAAAACCAAAAGCACCACATATCTTATCAAAATCATACAGCTATTCCTTGTGATAAGAAAACCTATCACACAAAACATTCCTCTATCAAAATGCATTAAAGTAGCAAATTATTTTTATTTTGCCTGAGTATATAAATTACTAAATGTTTCTAGTTTCTCTAGCAAGTGTCATGTGAATGCTATTATCTTGCCCCAGTTCCCTGAGCCTTATATTAGATATTATCTAGCATTCAGAGTGGAAAATCTAAAACAAAAACCTGGGGTCAAACAATATTGCGCTGAAAACCAGCACCTGGCCTGAGTGCCCACAATCTCAGGGTTGTTCAGTGATTCTCTTGATGTCTACATTTTTTAAAACAGTTTTGTGGATTTTTATTTGAATTCTGAAATAGCAATAGCAGAGAGGTAAATCTCAAAGGTCTGATGTTGTCTTGGATCCATAGTTTTTCATATTTTCCTTCAACTCTTCAGGTGGATAAGACAATAGCAAACATCTTTTCAAAATCTCACTAAGAGATAATCCCACTGAGTTGGCCACATAGGTGGCTATGGGCAGCGTACACACCAGTCATGCAGCGGTGCTCTCTCTTAATAGAGAGCAACAACTACCAGCCCTCGTGATGAATCTCAAGCCCTCCTCTTCTGATTCCAAGTGGAGGCATCACATTTCGACCATCCAACCCCTGTCTCACTCCTTCTTATAACTAGAAGAGCCTGCAGAGACCATTGCTGGCCCCTTTCGGAGGTATGGGCTGATGCCCAAGGATGCAGAGACTCTGGGTTCTTTCCAGAAGCCCCTGGGCTTGGTGGACCAAGCTGTGGACTCATGATTCAAGGGCTTATTCACAGGAGCTGTGCAAAATAAAGAGAGGTCCAGTTCATCCAAAGCTGCCTTAAAGAGCCTACAAAAAATAAAAATGAAGTCCTCCTGGCCCCCAGGGAGGGGGATAGAAACTGTGTTTGGGGAACAGGGGGGCTCTCGATAGGGTACAAGAGCATCTCCTGGGGGTAGAGTGATTTTTATTTGATTCAGACTGGAAATAACAGTTCCTGGCATCATGCAAATGAAAGTACCAAGGAGTCTTTCTTACATGAAAATGTGGCAAGTTGGCTTCTTTTCAGAGTAGCTAAGTAGGAAAATATACAAATTAGGTTAGAGAATGATTGGCTAAATAGAAGAAAAACGATTTGGGTTTCCAAAATTACATGTTTTGAAAAATATTCAGTGTGTCTAAAAAATAATGGAGGACCAAAAGTAATGATTTAGCCCTAAATCACCTTAGAGGTAAAAGTAAGTAAAGATACTTCTGGCTAGTGAGTTTGCATGCGAATATAAGTGTGTGTATCTGTGTGAACATGTATAAACTTTGTCTCCCAACTAGATAGTAAATCTTTTGAAGACAGAGGCTCTTATATCTGGGCTGAGTTGGAATCAAATACATTTTTATTGATTCATTAAGATCTACTTCTCTCCCAGTCTTTCTTTTCTTTAAAACGGTACTATTTTCCCCGTCTACATATTAGAAACTCTGATGAAATACAAACTACTAGAGTACAGAGACCACTTACTTATTCTCTTTTGGTTCCCTAATTCCATAACACTAAGCACACCCTCAAATAATCCAGACCTCTCTGTTCTCTCTCTCTCTCTCTCTCTCTCTCTCACACACACACACACACACACACACACACACATACATTCAAATCTTTTATAAGGAAGGCTTAGCACAGCTAATCAATACATATTTACAGAAACACTTTTGAATACAGACTACATCCATGAAAGTAATGAGAGCTCAAAGAACTCCCACCAAGAAATGGAATGGTTTGAGTTTCTGATTGTGGATTCCTACATCACGAAAGTAGTTACGAAAATTGTAATGCAACTGGTCCATTGGAATAAAAAGGGAAATATAATCCATGTTGGCTGTTTTTCTACCTCTAAGTGTATCTATATATTTTCTTTCTTCCTTTCATATAAACAAACATGCATTGAGCACTTATATATATAAGACACTACTATGTAACAGTGGCTAACAGAAAAGATTTATACAGGTATTTAACACGTCCAGGAGGAGAGGGATAAAGTAACATGGCTGGCAGAAAGGGCTGGGAGTGTCAAGACTTTAGAACACGTCCAGGTTCTGCCACTTTCGTGCTGTGTGACCTTAGGTAAATCACTTAACAACAATCCTGAGCTTCAGTTTCCTTCTGTGTAAAATAGGAATAACAGGACCCTACAGCATTTTCACAAGACTCATAGAAAATCATGAAAGTGACTTGCAACCATTAAAGCACATAAAATGTTAACTAAAATATGATTTTGCAGACAATGGCATATCTACTGCATTCAGTGAATGGTTAATATTGGAACACTGACCATCCTGGGCTCAAATTTGGCCTGCACTGTGTCTTTAGAACTTTGAAAGCGTCACCAAGATTTAAAACTCAAATTCAGTTTCCATTAAAAAAAATTTGGAAAATCTAATGGACTAAAATTGAGCAGCTGTGCCACTATCAGATGGAAGAGCTACCAGGTAGTTAGCCACAGTCTCCACTACTCCCTTTTGCTTACACAAGTTACAAATCACTATAAGAAAAGAGAGACAGAGGTAAACACAACAAAAGAGGGGATGCTAGTGGCAGATGCTGGGTATTAAGGAGAGAACATTTGCAGCTGAGAGGGCTAGGAGAGCTGCCTGGAAGAAGTGGTATTTGAGCCATACTTTGAAGATCATGTAGAAATGAGGGAAGAAAACATGAATTCCAGGCAGAGGAAATGGTGTGAAAGAAAGTATGGTGGCAACCATGGCAGGGGAATTGGGAAATGGGAACCACCATCTGAATTAAGAGAGAGGTTTGTGCAGGATATCCATTTATCTATCAAATATTTATTGAGAATCTGTGTGTCAAGTTCTGGAGATACAGAAATGAGTAAGACAGACACTTGAACCTGCCTTCTCAGAGCTTACCATCTAGTGAGGGAGACAAAGAAGTGGGGAAAATGTAGTTGGACTGATTCCTGCCGCATTCTGGAAGGCCTTTGATATCAACCAGGAAAGTCACAGAATCCCTTAATCTCTGCAGAATGGACTTGGTACTCAAGAGTTAGGATCATGAGTTGTAGCTGTGAGTCCTGTTTTGCTACAAATCCCCTGTGTGTCCATCAACTGTTTCATTCACATAGAGATAAGATCAATGTTAGCTACTTCCCAGCATCTTTGGGATGATGACAGTAGAAAAGAGAAGTAAAAGTGTGTTGAAATGCAAAATAAGTTATGCAAATGCACATTAGTATTACTATTTCTCTGGTCTCCAGGGATCATGTTATAGGCTGTACTGATAACCTCACATCAGAGAGACAGCAGAAATGATTGCTCAGAACTATTTGTGGATAATGGAAGATGGGGTAGAACTAGTGTGAGCGTGGGCCTTGTAACAACACAGACCTAAATTCAAATTTCATCTTCACCGTTTGCTACCTGTGTAACTTTGGATATGACATAACCTCTTTAGGCTCTTCTCACCTATAAATTATATCTATAATATTTTTTCCTAAGGCAGTCATGAGACTAAAATGAAAGAATTTATCACAGTGCCTGGTACCCAGTAACTATTCAATAAATGGCAATAAAGGTTATTTTCATTACAGCTCACCTAACTTTCCTAAGATGATAGGAGTTGATTGTAGAATCAGGGAATCACAGAACTAGAAGTGACCTCAAAAAGTGTTTTTCTCTTCCTGAGAGTATGGTCTTGCACATCTGATTCCAGTATTTCTCACTCCAAAGCTGTGATCCTACTTATATATTACCAAGTTTCCTCTTAAATTTAAACCCATTTTATCTTTTTTAACTTCTCTGTAGACTAACAAGACTAGAGAAAGAATAAGTTGGACAAGACTGAGGTCTAGCGTGACCAATTTTCCTAGTTTGCCTGACACTGAGGGGTGTCCCAGGACACTGGAGGTTCAGCACTAAAACGAGGACAGTCCTGGGTAAACAGGGTCGATTGGTCTCTCTACTTCACCTAATGTAGAATTTTTATCTCTGGTTAAGCCGGAAAAGCCAACAGCTGTACAACACACTGCATTCTATTTCTTACTATAAACAAATAGACAACCAAGAGTCATAAGCAACTATAGGCAAATATCCCTTATAGACTAGTATGCACACTACCACCTTTCCCCCTTAAATAAACATGGTTTTTTGGTCAATCAGCTAGGACCCTGATGGCATAGATGTGCACTGCCAGGACCCTACCCTCTGTTTTGGTGGTGCTTGTGACCTTGGAAGAAAGGTAGTCTTCCCTTCCTTATATCTCTGATGCTGTTTCAGATGGTGAATCTGACAGCTCCATGCCAGATGGTTTTCAAATGAAGAGCCCATCCTCAAAGTCCATAGTGAGGGGTTTGTTTTTGTGTCTTGTCTTATCAAATCTGGGTCAGAATAAAATCGTGCACCTCCCTTACCTCGGTGACTGTGTATGATCTTTGTCTCCACTGGTTCAGGCTGAAGTCAAGCTCTTCTGTCGGTATTTCTGCCTGGTTAATGGAAGTCCTCTCTTCTTTGGCTGGGGTGCTCTAAGCACTTCACTGTGTGGCAAACCAAATCATGGTGGCTGAAGGCATTGAGCTTCTCCAGTAAGTCTTCTGGATCTTCCTTCCAAAATTCCTGCTTCCATTGATGAACAGTTTTTTATAAACTCAAAATAACTTGGGCAACTTTTCTTGCATTGGGATTTTCCTTAATTTTTCACACAGAGACAAAGCCTTGAAGTCAGTCAGGATAATGACTGGTTACAGAGGGAATGAGAAACATTCCCTCTAGAATGCCCTCGATTCCTTAGAGAATTATGGGAAATGTTCCAATAGTGTCCAGTGGTCATTTAGTTTTTCCAGTAATTGAATGACTCACAGTGGCAGAAACCAGGTCCTCAAGAAGTGTTACATCATCCCCTTGTGATAAACAAAGAGAAGCTTCTCAGTGAAGCTGTGCAAACCCAACTTTCAGCAGCATCAGCCACATAATCAGAGTAATATTGAGGAATAATCTGAGTTTTAAACCATTGAAAAACAGACCTTTAAAAAGATGTATGTAGAAGATATTATGACAAATGACAAACAGCAGAAAAAACTGCAACATCTGTGACATACAAGTAGTATGGTTTCCTTAATATATGAAGAGCTCTTATAATTCAATAAGAAAGAAAATTAACAACCCAATAGAAAAATGGATAACGATCACAAGTGAGCTTCTTCACAGGATACACAAATGTCTAGAAAGCACTTGAAAATCTGTTCAACTTCATTAAAAGCAAGTATGCAAATAAAAATAGAATATTTTCACCTCTCAGTGGACAAAAATCAAAGCTTTATAAGACAGCACATTAGTAAAAATGTGTCAGTACTTTCTCAAAATGTTCCTTAAAGTATTAAGGGTGCAGTCTTTTTAAAGAGCAATGTAAATGTTCAAAACCTATAATAAAGCAATAGTAGAAATTTATTTTAAGATGAACTTGTATACAATGATATACACAAGAATGTACATTGAAACATTTTGAAACAGCGAAGGAGTAGGCATATACTAAATGTTCATCAATTAGAAATTATTAAATAAATATTATGGACTGAATATTTTTGTGTGCTCAAATTCATATGTTGAAATCCTAACCTATGATGATTTCAGGAGGTGGGGCCTATGGGAGGTAATTCAGTCATGAAGGTGAGGCCCTGATAAATGGGATTAGTGCCCTTATAAAAAGAGACACAAGGGCTTCCCTGGTGGCGCAGTGGTTGAGAGTCCGCCTGCCGATGCAGGGGACACGGGTTCGTGCCCCGGTCCGGGAAGATCCCACATGCCGCGGAGCGGTTGGGCCCGTAAGCCATGGCGGCTGAGCCTGCGCGTCCGGCGCCCGTGCTCCACAACGGGAGAGGCCACAACAGTGAGAGGCCCGCGTACCGCAAAAACAAAAACAAAAAAAAAAAAGAGAGACACAAGAGAGCTTGCTTCGTCTTCCTCTCTGCTTTCTGCCATGTGAGGATACAAGGAAGAGACAGCTCCCTCTGTAAACCAGGAAGAGGACCTTCCTCAAGAAACTGACACTGCTGGCATCCTGATCTTGGACTTTATAGTCTCTAAGACTGTGAAAAACAAAAGTTGTTTAAGCCACCAAGTCTATGAGGATTTGTTATAGAAGACATAACTGACTAAGACAGGCACATAAAGAGATGCAGTGATGGTGGGACTTCCCTGATGGTCCAGTGGTTAAGACTCCATGCTTCCACTGTAGGGGGTGCAGGTTCGATCCCTGGTCGGGAAACTAAGATCCCACATGGTGTGGCCAAAAAAAGAGAGAGAGAGAGAGAGAGAAGAGAGAGATGTAATGATGGAATACTATACAGCTACTATAAAGAATGAGATAGATCCATATGTACTAAATTTTTAACTAAGAAGAGCAAGTAGAGAAGGATGTGTGTAGCATGCTCTTATTTGTGAAAAACAGGGAATATGAAACTAGATACAGACACAAATAGAGATAGACATATACACCACACTCAAATGAACTTCTGTAAATCTAGGAAATTCTGAGAAGGCACACAAAAATCTATGATAAGCTACCTTTTGGAAAGTAGAATTTGGGGTCAGAGTGAGAGGCAGACTCCTTTCTATTTTATATCCTTTTATACTCACAGTTTTTAATTCTTTCTGAAAGGTATTAAGATAATAGCACAAACTGAGCCAGCTTCTGTGCTATATCTACTTATAACCACTAATAGAAAGAGTTAATAATTACTAAATACCTCAAGGCCTTGCTGTGTGTCTTCTTTATGTATCATTCTCCATGCATCTCTCATTAGTAGCGCATATCACCCTGTAGAGCTATTGCATGTCGGAGGGCCACTTCCCCCAATTGCCTCTAAAGGATAAGCTGGTGACATTTCATGGGATGGGGTGGGGTGCTGATCTGGCCTCCAGCTCTGCCACTTAACATATCACAGTTCCTGTTTTACAGATGAGGAACCTAAAGTTCAGGGAGAGGACAAAGGAATTGTTGCCTCAAGTCACACAGCCAGTTAGCAGTTGAATCATGATCAGGATATAAGGCTCCTTCCCCCAGTCCTACTTCTACTTTGAAGTGACTGGGGAATGCCTGAAGCTTTAGAAGAAATATTGACCTGACATCAACGTGGTACAAGAATAGAGATTCAGATTTTCCTTCTGAAAGATTGATCATCTCATAACCTTTCCTAATTCCAAGGACAGACTTGCACAGGTCAATGGTTGGAGTGGTGATGTTTCCTCTTATTGACCCCCAGAAATACAGTTACAAAGGTCTTGTGTGATGGGACAAGACAGTATCGTTGGCAGAAGTGCCAGGGAGTTCAAGACTACAGAATGGACCTAGGTTCTGCCACTTTCTTGCTCTGGACCTGTGAACAAGTCACATTCTAGAACTTAAGATTCCCCTTCTGTAAAACAGGGTAACAGCAGTGCGCAAAGTTTTCATGGGACTCAGATAAAATCATGCAAACGACTTGCAAATTGTAAAGCACTATAAAAAGTGAATTTAAAGAATTATTTCACAGACAATAAGCACATCTACTTGTATTCACTGAATTGTTGATACTGCAAGACTTTGGAGACCGTCCAAGGCCAGCCTAGGATCAAATCTGGCCTTCACTGGGTCTTCAACATTTTAAAGGAGTTGTCAACATTTAAAACTCAAATTTCAGATATTTTTAAAAGTCTGGAAGAACTTTAGACCTACATTCTAGCATGATAATAACGAACTAAAAGTGAATAGACGCGCCTCATTCAACATGACATATAGAGGGCTTCCCTGGTGACACAGTGGTTAAGAATCCGCCTGCCAATGCAGGAGAAACAGGTTCAATCCCTGCTCCGGGAAGATCCCACATGCCGCAGAGCAACTAAGCCTGTGCACCACAACTACTGAGCCTGCGCTCTAGATCCCATGTTCCACAAGAGAAGCCACCGCAGTGAGAAGCCCACGCACTGCAACAAAGAGTAGCCCCCGCTCGCCGCAACTAGAGAAAAGCCTGCACACAGCAACGAAGACCCAACACGGCCAAGTAAATAAATAAATAAATAAATTTATAAAAAAAAACAGGACATGTAGCGTCATCCCTAGGTATCCATGGTGGATTGATTCCAGGACTCCCACGAATATCAAAATTCACAGATGCTCAAGTCCCTTATATAAAATGGTATAGCATTTGCATATAACCTGTGCATATCCTCAGGTATACTTTAAATAATCTCTATATAGTAGTTTTGTGGGTTTTTTGTTTTTGTTTTTTTTTTATATAGTAGTTTTTATTACCACATGTTCACTGGCCCAATCAGTTTATCAGAAACTTGACTTCATTAGGGTGGTAACATCACATGGCAATAAATCTTGCAGGAGCCGTCCTGCTGTCAGCAGAACCTGGTTAAGGTTCTGACAGGACTCTCTGGAAGATAACCCTGAACTGGACTTCTCTATCCCACAGGAGCCAACAGACCCACAAAATAAGACACTTCTGTGTGTGTGTGTGTGTGTGTGATTTATGAGTAGATAAGTGTATTAGAATTACATAATAAGTAAGAAAATGAGATAAAAATGTATCCCCACAATTCCTCTACTCAAAGAGTATAATATTAAGAGATAAATGGGTTGACTCAGCTTTAAAAATGGAAGTTTGTGATTTATGGATGCATTCATATACTCATTTATTCATTCATTCAACAACTATTTACTGAGTGCCTAATATACTCCTGGCACTTGCCAAGACTCCTGGAAAAAAAAATAAACTCAGCTCCTGTCCCAACAAGCTTACTTAACTCTTCCATTAACTACCTGTACAACTAAACAACTTGACTTAATCTCTCTTTCCATCTCAATGCCTTCACCTTAAAGTACACGTTTCTGCGATTTTGGTTAGCCTAAGTGAGTTTTGTATGGGTGGAAACATATTAAACTATGTCAGTGAGCAACAGATATTCAATCAACATTGGCCCGAGCTGAGTCCATCACTTTACAGAGAAGGCCCTGAGGCCCAGCTGGTTAGGTAACTTGCTCAGATGGGCAGCTGGTTGTTGGCCGCGCCAATTCCCAACAGTACTGCTGTCACCACCATCAGCAGAGCCCAGTAGACCTTCAGACCCCTCAGCCACACCAGGATACCTTCTTTGGTTTTAGCCCAATGATTTTATAGTCTTTCTTCTGCTGTCTTTGAGTTCTGCATTTGTAAGATGGAGTGCTTAGGTTATGCCTGTAAAATGCGCGCTTTCCTGGATTTAAAGATTCTCTCTGCACTCGTGTTTTGCTCATAATTGTTCGACTGCCAAAGCTTCACCTTCACTTCAGGCACTCTGATTTGAATTTGAGGTTATTAATTAAATATCACAAAAAGAACTTCAACTTACATGGTTTCTTTCCTTCACGCTTTAGAAAAGGGAGTTCTGCATTCAGTACCGCTGAATTCAGGTGCTCTGTGGACATGGACAAGAAAAAGTTACATCTTCGTTTCCATCAGTTGCTAACTGAAATTTAACATTACCTTCAGATATAAATGTAGGGAACAGACTGTAGTAGTCTTAGAATTTTGTCACAATTCAAGTCACAGGTATGTTTATATCTACATAATGGTTGTTGCAGGTTTCTTGAAATAGCTTATGAGCTCACCACTGCTTTGAAAGTAAGGTACTTATTTGGGTCCAGCTTTAGGTATTTTTATTTAATATGTTAATAGAAGCACATAAATTACCATAGCACAAATTTGATTTTTTAATACTTTGATAACTTTAAAATAAACGTTTTCCTTTGTTATTCTGTGTATTTTATTTTATACATTTAGAAACATTAATCTAAAGAAAAGAGTCTATCATCTCCTCCAGATTACCAAAAGGATCCATTGCCACAGAATGTTTAAGAATTCTTGCTTTTAGCCAATGGTTCTCAGTTGGAGATGATTTTGTCCCTGTCCCCTGGGTACATTTGACAATGTCTGGAAACAGCTGCTACTGACATTGAGTGGGTAGAGTACAGGGATACTGCTAAACGTTCTACAATGCACAGCACAGCAACCACGCACAAAGAATTATGCCCAAATGTCAATTGTGCTGAGTTTGAGAAACCCTATTTGGGAGCAATATACAACAAAAGGCCAAAAAGTTGCTAGTTGCTCCATTCCCACTGAATTCCCACTTAGAGTCATCTGTTTTGATATTCTTGCCCTCCATTTGAGTAATCACATAGAGGAAGTAGGTTTGTTTTTGTTTTTAATTCTTGTACCCACCCCATCTCCAAGGATTCCAAGTTGCCTTAGATCTGTGAGCCAGAAGCTCTGAACAGGATGAGTTATGAGTATTGATGAATTTATTGGACCAACTTCTTAAAAATGTAAGCAAGGAGTCAGTGAACCACAAGCAAAAGCACGATGGTCCATAAGCCCTTTGTCTAGATACCAAGGCCTTGTATTGACTGTATGGTTAATTTAGTGCTTTCCTCAAGGGTGACCTCTTTTAAAAGGGCTCCCTTCAAGGCTAGGAGGGCAGCAGGAGGGAAGGAGGAGGTGAGGAGACCAAGTATCTTCTCTATCCAGGCACTAGTAATAACAACATGGGACACAAGTGAACCAGCCATCTGCCATGTTTTCCCCCTCTCCCCTCAGTAATATATTCATCTTCAAAGGAAAATCTTTCCTATGTCAATTTTTAAAAATAAATTTCTCCAATGAAAGAGCAGAGATTGAATACTACAGGCTTAAAAAAAGAAAAAGTACAAAGGGTAGAAGTCAGAATAGCATTTTTAAAACTTTTGTAGGAGAAGCCTTGACAAATAGCTGCTTTTCACCTGGGCGTATCTTACATTACCCATCCAGGCTGTGAGTAACACTCCTTTCTGCTTGGAGGTTCTGAAAAACATCTGGCTTGGTCTGGCAGGGACCAGCCTTGCTGGTGAATCTCTCTTGCTATGTAATACCAAAACATAGGACCAGAAACTGATGCCCCAGGACAGTATAAAGGCAAAAGGTAGATCAGGGACTTCTCGTGAGTAAGCAATACAACTCCAAGTGGGCTGGTGTGATGGTTAATTTGACGTGTCAGCCTGGCTGGATCACGGGGTGCCCATATATTTGGCTAAATATTATTTCTAGATGTGTCTGTGAGGGTGTTTCCAGATGAAATTAGCATTTGAATCAATGGACTCAGTAAAGCAACTTGCCCTCCTCAATGTGGTGGGTATCATCCAATCCACTGAGGGCTCAAACAGAACGAAAAGGCAGGCGAAGGAAGAATTTGGCCCTTCCTGCCTGAGCTGGGAAATTGATCTTCTCTTGCCTCACAGCTTCAGATTCTCAGGCCTTTGGACTTGGGCTGAATTACACCACTGGCTTTCCTGGGTCTCCAGCTTGCAGTTGGCATATCTCAGCCTCCGTAACTGCAAGAGCCAATTCCTTATAATATATATCTATGATTGGTTCCCTATCTACCTATCTATCTATCTCCTATTGATTCTGTTTCTCTAGAGAACGCTGATTGACTAATAGAGCTGGCTAACTCCTGAATCCCCAGTCCACGGCACAATACTTGGCATGGAGAAGACATTCAACAAATATTTGTTCAGTGAATACATTCACTAATGAATAAATAAATCACAATCACCTTTTAAAAAAATATTCCTTTTCCCATTTTACAAATGAAGGAACTCAAGGAATTTAAGTATGCTTCCCCCAAATTACAGAATTTCTAATAGACTAAGACAGTTCATGAGCTCCAGGTCATCTGACTGGAAACACCTTACCCTAGACATTATTTTTTTCTCTTAGGGATTTATTTAAGGCATATTTGGTCTCAACACACATTGAATGGGCTAAAGAATGATCTGGCTGGGGCATGACTCACGCAACTGATTATCGCACACACGACAATAGATAGTTTGGGAAGTACTATGTTCAGCAAAATCAAACATGTTTCTTTACTGTAGGACTTAGAGCTTTTCATATGCCAATACATGGCAGAAATAGAATGCAATATTTCCCAAACCTAACTGAGGAGCACATCTTGGGAACAACATAAAGCAACATTTTGCAGTAATTTTTTTGAGAAATATGGTGTAGGCATCTTGCCTCTCTTGTCCTCGCTACCTGATTGAATGGTGGCCAGAATGGAGAAATCATCTCACCTCATCTTCAGAACAACCAGCCTGAAGTGAGGCAGCTGTTCACCACCATCTGGGGATGAGAGATACCAAGAGAGCATTTTCAGAATGAGGACCCAGCTCCACTGTTACTCAACCAATCAATAGCAAAAAAAAGCACATTGCCTGTGGTTGTTTCAACCCTACTCAGGAACAGAGCCACTTTCTGGAAGGCTGTGCAGTGCCGGAATGCATGTTCATCATCACTCTCACAACCAGTCAGAAAGCTTGATCGGATACATATGCACAAAGAAAGTTGGAGTTATCGCTCTCCTATCTGCCCTCAATGAAGAAATGTGACATGAAGTACATTCAGTGCTGCCAAGATGATCCCCTTCATCAGGGGATACGTGGAGACTGTTTGTGGCCTAAGTCTTTCACCTTTGTTATGTGCATGGATCATCTTTTAAGACACAGGAAAATGAAACTGATATAATGTTTACATGCCTGCCTTCCTACTTGGCCCTAAGAATTTCAAGAAAATAAGAAGTCACATCCCATGACGTATGTATTAACTTTAAACTTAGAACAGGAAAAAAAAATGGTTTCCGATAAATAAATAAAGACTGAATTATTTCACAGGTTCTTTCTTTTCTTTTTGAATTTTGATTGGATTGAAAGGTATGTCACTTCAACAAAAGAGTTCTAGTCTCTTGTCGGATGTCACATCATGATGCTGTAGAGTCTCTGGAGGAAAACATTTGAGGAATGGGCATCTAAATGGGCTACCTAAAGCAAAACTGCAAATGGCCTAGATACACAGATCCATTGGAGGGGAAGAGTAATCAGCAGAAGTAGCACTGAGGAAGCATTTCAGAATAGTGAAGAGGCTGTGACAGTCAGAGTCCTAATTCAGTCATTCTCAGTGTAGCATGGTGGTTGAGGACACAAATAGCTAGATTTGCAGCCCAGTTTTGTTACTTATAGACATAGTAACAGTGATAGCTATACAACCTTGAACAAGTTATTTAAACATTCTATGCCTCAGTTTCCCTCTGCAAAAATGGGGAAAAAGTAATAGCTACCTTAGATGATTATGAAGACTCAGCATATGTAAAGCACCCAGAAGAACACTTGGTACAAAGTTAGTTTTCAATGCATGTTGACAATAACTAGTATTACCAGCTGCATGACCACAAAAAGCCACTTCACTCCCACAAGTCTCGTTTTCTCCATCTGTAAAATTGAAGTAATCATAATGCTAACACAATATTATAATGAAGAACAAATAAGGCAAGGGACAGAACTTAAAGCGTAAAAACATCATGTCACAAAGGTAAGGTGATCATTCTCCTGCTATGATATGGTGGTTCTTTTTTCCCCTCAGTTGAAGGTATTTCCTCTTTGTTCCAGGACCTCAGATCTCCTCTCTGGGCACTGACCTTTCCAGTATACAAAGAGGTACAAACTTGCTGTGTGTGCCAAGGGAGGAACCCGTGGTCCATCATCAGTCCTTTCCATCGGTCACCATCAAGTGTCCAGAGCCAGAAAGCAGGGTGCCAGCCGTGACTACTCTGTCTCACCACCTCATCAACTTAGTGGGTCAGCACTTCCTCTTGTGTCCACCTCCAACACAGAGACCTAATCCTCCACTTCTCCGTGTCCATAGCTACCATCCTAAGTCACGTCACCATCATTTCTTGCCAGTGATAGCTTTCTGTACTCCCACTTCCACACTTGTATGATCCAATCCATTTCATGCTCCCCAGTACAGATGGAGAAATCTTTTAAAAATGTAATTCCAATCACATCTCTTCCCAGCTCTAAATCCAACAATGGCTTCCCATTCTTATAAGGCTTTCCAGGACACAGTCCTCACAAGGGCCCTGACTACTTCCCCAAGTTTATCCCACACCACACCAGTCTCCTCAATTCCTACTCCAGTCACCATCTTACTTCTTCCCCCTATCCCATAGGTCTTTCTCAATGACTTGAATACACATAAGCTCTTCTCTACCTCAGGACCTTTGTCCTTGCTATTCCCTCCCCTTGACTGCCTAAAGAGCTGACTCCTTTGTATCCTCCGTATCTCAGCTCAGATGTCATCTCCTTAGAGAGGCCTTCCTGACCACCCCCAAATGCCTCTTTGCATAATATTCACCCCATAGAGTTATTATGAGGTTTAAGTGAGCAATGCCTTCAGAACAGTGCTTAACATATAAGAAGTACTCGTTAAAAACTGTGAACCACCATCATCATCACCATCATCATCACCATCATCATCATCACCATCATCATCATCATTACAATCATCATTCTCTACCACGGCAGCCTATTAAGTTGCATGGAGAACACTGCTAAAAGGGTGTGATTGTGATATGTGTTTGCTTACTTGCACTTTGTCTACCCAGCTGTTAGTTGCATGAGGTACATCTGTTTTGTTTCCTGGTGTATCCTCAACCCCCAGCAAACCACCAGTCACAGAGCAAGCTCTAAATATTTGTTGAAGGAATGAAAGCAAATGAGTCTCCCTTGGATGTCAAATGGGTTCAAATTGCCGAAACCCCAGCAGGACCCAAGGCAGTGTCACCTGCCGGGCAGCCCGACATCAAGCCGCCGCAGGGAACAGCACTGCGCATGCTCCAAGTGCACAGTCTCTCCCTCCCCCGTCCTCCCCATCCTCCCCGCCCCCCCGCCCCAGGTCCCTGTTTGTATTCAACGCGTCCCTGCTTGTGCGAGAGAAGCAAAAGATCCCACAGAACTCTTTTCTTTATCCTCTTTCCAGAAAAATGGGCCAATTCACAGCTGCAAACGTTAGGCGAATTTCCTGTCTCGGAGTCTGGAAAGTGCCAAGAGTGGAGAGCAGCAGCCAGCCAGCGAGGCCTCTGTTGTCATTGGCCCAAACAACAACAAAAACAGCCACAACCGCCGCCACCACCACAACAAAACATGCCACGTGGGCACGGGCACACACAAACACGCCCACAGAACCAAACCAAACGGACGCGGCTTCGAGGAGGAGCTTCTGGGCTGCGCATTCCGGCGGGAGGCACATCCCTTGGCCCGGCGCCAAGGCAGCCCCACTCCCAGCCCCCCACCATCTGTCAGCAGCGTTCTGCCTACTGTAAATGCGCCGGCACGGGACACGGGCTAACAGGGAGCAAATGCAGGGGAAGGGAAAACAAAGCCCTGCAGGCAGTGGAAGAAGGTGGCGAGGGCTCTGACAGAAACTGACAAAAAGCCGGGAAATTCAAAACGGAAAGTTTGCCCTGAAGACCTTCGGCATGAGGGCTGGGCTGGGGGCGGATGTGGGGGGGGGGGGGACGGAGGGGTTGGGGGATGCGGGGATGCGGGGATGCAGGGAGGGAGGTTGGCAGTCTGCGGAGAGGCTGGTGTGGTGTACAGCTAAGGAGGCCGGCTTTTTTCAGACTCTATGACCAGGAGCCATTATTTATAATCCATTCCCGCTGTGCATGGATTGCCCAATAAGGCGTTCTCTTACAAGAAAAGGGGAAAAAAAATTTTTTTAAACACAAAACTTTGTTCCAATGAAACTTCTGAAGGAAACGTTTCATCAAGACATCACATGTAATGGAATGGAGATTGCTAAATTCTCTATCAAATAACCATTCAAATTAATAATTCTCAAATTATTAAATTTAGTAATTAATTATAATCGACTAGAATTATTAATAATCTATTCATTGGAATAAGCTGCCCTTACTTTGCTACCGAGAAGTTGGGTTGTTAGTTTTCTGTTCTCATTTGAGAAACCTTGGGGGAAAATAATCAGGGTATTTGTCATTTCTCACTGTGGATAATAAAAATATTTTTATGAGCCCATTTGTCAACCAAAAACTGCAGCAGCAAAAGAACCCGAACTATCTAAGAGTCCTGCTAAAATGTGTCTACATTTTTGCTTGAGTGCAGGGGATTCTGTCTGCACTGGGTGGACGTCTTAGAGTTTTCATTCCTTGCCTTTGAATGCAGGGACTCTCTTACAATCTTCAAAATATGGACCCAGGTCACCAGGCATTTGAGGACAATTCCACAAGCTTGACTTTATTTTCCCTATGTTAGAGATAAAGAAACTGAGGCTAAGAGAGTTTTAAAATCACCCGAAGTTGAAATGGCAGAACTTCAAGATTTGGGGGCTTGAGGCCCTATCATTCTTTTGTTTTAAACAGTGAGATTCTGCTAAGATGTTATTATTTTACTTTGCTCTTTTAGTTCTTGCCACAAGGCCACAAATACTATAAATTCTAATTCCTACTTTTCAAAAAAAAATATTAATTAAGCAGGTAAAACAGGAGAAAGTTTTAACCAAGATGGCCAGAAACAAACCAGCCTTCGTTCTCTTCACTCATCAGTTAAATATTATTATTTGATCCCTCTTTAAGAGTTGATTACTAAAAAATAAAGCCGGGAAAGGAAGTTTCAACCCCAAAACACCTCTGATTGACAGCATAATAGCTTGGCTCATTACCCCTAATCGACAGAGTATACATATATTTACAAATAAAAACACACACCAGATGTATTTTCATCCACAAGGTGATGCTGTCAACTAAAATAGGGAATGTGCACCAATGTACAGCATCCATCATTTTTAAGACAGATTCACCACAAAATCTCCCATGTCGTGATTCATGGATAAAAGCCTGTACGTGTGCAGGTGGCTGTGATATTGCCATGTGTACAAAGAAGGGTGAGATGCTTCAAAAAGCACCAGCCCTAAAGTCAGGAGAGTTCGCTTTGAGTGCAGGTCCTGACATTTCCTAGCTTATACACTTATGCCTCAGTGTCTTCATCTGTAAAATGGGAATAATAATAGCATCTACAGAATTGCTTTTAAGTATCATATGAGGCAGTGGGTGTTTAAATGTTTTGTAGATAGTAATATACTAACATAGTTCTCCTTTTTTCTATATTTCTCCATTCCCTTCAAATGTCCTTCTGTTTCTCCCAGACTGACCAGTGTTTAAAAGAAGACGTTACTACTCCTACCCTCTCTTCAGAAAGTAAAAGTCAGTTTGAAGGTGATCTTATAATATATTGGAGACCAGCCTGACACTCTACTGCAAAACCCATTTTCAGGGGCTTCCCTGGTGGCACAGTGGTTGAGAGTCCGCCTGCCGATGCAGGGGACACGGGTTTGTGCCCCGGTCCAGGAAGATCCCACATGCCGCGGAGCGGCTGGGCCCGTGAGCCATGGCTGCTGAGCCTGCGCATCTGGAGCCTGTGCTCCGCAACAGGAGAGGCCACAACAGTGAGAGGCCTGCGTACCGCAGAAAAAAAAAAAATCATTTTCAATTTCACCTATGGAGAAATCACACAGAAATAGCTTTCATTTCCCTTTCCTGTGGAATGTAACAGAATTTTCAAAAATCCTACACAAAGCTCCTCTAGGGGCATCATGGATGAATTTCCAAACTGTGCTTCATACGTGTCTATGAACAATCAATGTAAGTTAATACTTTACATTAATGTCCATAACAGTCATTCATTCGTTCATTTGTAACAAGTGTATTGAGTGCCTGCTTTGTACAAGGCAGTTTGCCAAGTCCTAGGGTGAGAGCAGGAAACAAATAGACTCATTGGGGGCAAATGATGTGGTCCTTTCCGTAGATTTTCCTTTTGTATAAAGGAATGACTCAAGTTTTCAGGAATGTTTTTGAATTTTTAGAATGTTTTTGAATTTTTAGAAGACTTCATTCTTGTAAAAGAGTAACAAAATAAGAGCCTAGGAATCTGGTTCTCTTCCTGGCTCTACCAATATTTGAGGTCTTGAACAAGTCACTTTCCTGCTGTGAGCAGTTTCCATACTTTCCTGACATTTAAGGCTTTTCAAACTCCTCTCGCTTTGCTTTCTGAATTAGTAGAGCTGCTTCTCCAAGAACTATTTGACCAAGGGTTAAATTTGGGGAAAGTGTTTCACTCTTCTGAAGTGTGTTTTATCTAATAGAATGTCACGGCAGGGAGCTGGACAAGGATATAGTCTACAGGGGACTTTGGATAGGAACAATGAAGTGGGACTTTAAAAATAGCTTTCCAGATCCTTTACTAGGCTGAAGGCTCCATAAGAACAAGGATTGAGGTTGCCTTATTCATCACCATTAAACCCTCTGGTACCTAAAATGGTGCTGATCGTCAGTCACAAGTACTTGTGGAATGCACTTTGTGAATGAATCAGTTTATGATGATAAATAATATCATAGCATAAAATAGAGAATATAAGATGAACTATCCGCTTATAAGATACATATTATATATACAAAATATATAAGGTGAAATAAAGCTTCCCACTGCTTCATCAAACCTTTTGAAACTCCCCTAAAAAAAAGACCATGATTCTACATGGCTGTAGTTGCCTACCGAGACAAAGCCATGGTCTGTGCTGGAGCGAAGTTGATTGCTCCCCGATGCTAAAGCAATCTCTAAAAATCCCTCAATGGCATCCATTCATGAATTAAAAGATTGGAATAGGGTTAAAACAGCACTTTCTGGAAGCCTGAGGTCTTGGACTCTGATCCTGCCTTTTCCCTTAATAACCATGTAACCTTGAACAAATCCTCTCCTTCTCGGGACCTAAGTTTTCTTGTTTGTAAACAAGAGGTTGTGATTTCTAAGGCTCCGTCCAGGCATGGGAATTTAGGAAGCAAGTGTAAAATTATACACATGTGGCCATTTTTTAAGCAGCGCTTCACCATCCAAAATGCCTCCATTACTTTATTAACTCTATTCCCATCTTAAGTTTGGAAAATTGGCAAAATGAGCACAACTGTTTCAGAAGTTAATGTTGTATTAGATCAACATAGCAAATAGACACTTGCCTAGAAAGTAATACCTCTTGCCAGAAATAGGCTGGCTGTGAAAAACATTGCCCTGCAAAGCCCTACCCAGCATGCAACTCTGCCTCCCCACACCTCTTCCTCCCCACAGCTCAACCTGCCCCGAAAGACCAACCAGGACCGGGGTTAGAGATGCAAAGTAGCCTCTCATAGGACTCAGCGCTGAGTCACCTCTGTGGACAGTATGTCAGTTTGAATCGTCAGCCTTAATCCTTCATCCTGAGTCTGGGAAAAACTGGAAAGAAAGGTTTCCTCATGTAGTCATTCCCAAGTACTTACTGAGTCCCCAGCAAGGGCCATGTCCCCAACTCATTCCTGGCTCGTGCACTAGACTCCTCCCCCCTCGCCCCCATGCTGTCCAACTCTCTCACCTATAGCTCAGCTCACTCCCCTCAGTGACAACCCTTCTACTGGCTGTTTCACAAGAGGAAACCTTGACTGCATGGAGGTGACCTGGCCCAGAAAGCCTGAAAATATCACAACTTCTAAGACCTGGTTTAAAATGGACCGGGTGAGTTAAGCTTTTATTTGGACCAGGTGAGATAGACTTGCCACCTGCAGTGAAAGGCAAGGTAAAAGGAGCAGAGCCCCAGTAGGTACCAAGCAACAGACTAACGGTCACCAGTGCATTTCTTCAGAGATCGCAGACTGTCTGTAGAATACCTCACTGTGGCTAGAATTCCTTAACTGGAACATAACTATTATGGTCCAGTAAGTGAAAATGCTGATGTGTTCAGGTTTTCTAATAGGTATCACTATTATAGACCTGGAGGATCCCTGGAGCCATGAGAACCTTGATCCTGTTTGAACCCTCACCATCTTAATCACCAGGAACTAGAACCCAAACTCTGAACTCTAGTCCAGTAGCTGGGTCCCTACTATCCCTCCTTGATTCCCATTATACACCTTGAATGTGGAGAATCACCTGCTCTGTGTTCTCTGCTGATCCATCAGAAACCCTGTTAAAATCTTCCGAGCCCCTTGATTCTAACCGTTTGCACTTCTTTCACCCATTACCTATGACCATGTTCAGCAGCTGCACAAGGAAGTCAGCTAAAACTGGTGAGTGTCGTACCCATGGTGACAGAGCTCACACGGGGAGAGACCAAGGCCAGGTTCAACCAAGGAGGCCTAAAGCAGAGTATCTGGGTGAAATAAAGTCTTACAGAAGGAAGTTCAGCTGGAACCATAATATTCACCATCAAGTTCAAAGGGTGAAGCAAGTACAGAAACAAAAGAATAAGTACCAAGGTTCGTAGCTGGGTGGGTCCACAACAAAATGGCATCACTGAACAATTCAGAGTAAGTGCTTGAGAGCTAAAACTGTGGACATGCATGGAAGCTGTCCTCTTAATGAACTATCTAGTACATGGGGCAAGCAAAGAAGCTTTTGAGAGGCCATTAGAGCCAGACATGCATATGCTGTGGGCCTTGCGTTTACGCTGGACTGAACTTTCTTGCAGCATCTGTGGATGTGGCCCAGCCTCAGACTAAGACTCATCCAGGCTGCCCCATCTCACTGCAGTTTACTAAGCTTGACTTCTTTCATGTGAGATACATTTGGTCTGAATTTATTTCACTTTCTACAAAACAAAATTTAAGAGCATGATTAGAAACCTCAGTTAAGTTTTGATAAGACTCTATGTATCTATTTGTTTTTCAGGAGGTGGGGAAAATGTTTTCATCTGCTGGTAATGCATCTTCCAGAAAATAAGACTTGGTTTCTTAGGCTCTTTCTAAGTGAGCAACAAGGGAACTTAGAGATCATTTGCCTCCCCCATCCTGTGATAAATAAGAGATTTGGGAGCAAAAGTCTTACAACGTGCCCTAGATCACATGGGTGGCTAGTGTTGGAATTAAGAAAATTCATTTCTTATGACTCTAAGATAGGCAAAAATGGTCTTACAAATAGCTTCACTTGGGCAAACTGGTGGGTGGTCTTTGTCTCCAGGGGTGTTTGTGCTAAGTGTATCCTCCCATCCCAACACAGCCAGATTCCGAAAGACCAAAGGTGGAGTCGGAGGGGGATGTGCCACACAGAAAACAAAGTCAGCCCAGAACACTTTATCTCCGGAGAGACTCATCGCAGCCCCAGCTGCCTCTGGGTCAACCAGAGACCTCAGACCTCACTGACTGTCCAGAGGCCACATCCCGAGGGGACAGCAACTCTGCTGCATGTGTCCGGCCCCGTGACTTAACGAGGGTGAAATAATACTAGCTGAGTGGCTTTGCCAGTTTGCGCCTTAACTTTCTCTGCGCTTGGGTTTCTTCTTCCAGCCGCTCAGCTGCATAGAACCATAAGGCGATTTTGTAAAAACTAAGCAGAAAGGAATACATTAGTCTAGTCTAGTCGCCTGGAGCCGCTGCCAAAGGAACAGTCTCTTCAACTGATTGCCAGCCAAGTCCCTTATGAGACTGTGTAGACTCTTACAATATTGCTCAGGGAGCGAAACAAAGAGGAAGAGAAGGAGAAGGGTCGTGCTTATTATAATTTACAGTACATGGTTATGGGAAGCTTCTTATGTTACCAGAAAGCTGGTGTCTGGGGTTTTCCTCTTCCCCAGAGGAACTGAAAATGGGAAGGGGGAAGGGAAGGTTATCTTACCACCATTTTGCAGCCAAACTCATCAGGGCCAAAATTCCTTCCTAGAAATGTCAGTGGCAGTATTCAGACAATTACCACCAGTTCAACAGCTCCCAGCCCTGGGTCATTAACATCATCCCTGCTGTTCAACCATAATGTCACTCCACCCATTCCCAAGGAGCAGGAAAATCGCAGAGCCTCTTGCCTCAAATCCATTCTGATGAGAGGCATCAAGGAAAGAAACCCAAGTTTCGATACCTACCTAGTGCCTTAGAGCTGCTGTGGTTGCAGACTGGTTTTACACTCCTCGTTCTTCATCTTAGAGAATGATGGGGCTTCAAGTATTCCAGTTAAAAGTCTGCCTGTGGGGAAGGAAAGCAAAGGCTATAGTATTAACCAACTCTCTCCAAGGGCTGTGACTTCTACTCACCTCCATTGATTACGTTCTCTCATTAAATCAGTGTCTTAGTGAAACAAAATGTGATGCCAGGGGTCATGCTTCTCATCGCCGGCGGCTTCATTCCCTCTGTCCTCTCTGCCTGGTTTCCACCACACAGAAGCCTTGATGCAAGCTAATAGCTATTCCTGAATGGATTGCTTTGATGGCAGGAACCCTGTCTTATTCATCCTCAACTCCCTTTTCCACAGCCTAGTTCATGGTACAAAGACAATTTTGCATGAATGTCACTGTGAAATGCAAGAGAAAGGAAGGCTAACCACTTCTCTTTGCTTGTTAGCTCAAAAACTCGCAAACTGACTGTTGGTGGGAATGTAAATTGATACAACCACTATGGAGAACAGTATGGAGGTTCCTCAAAAAACTAAAAATAGAACTACCATACGATCCAGCAATCCCACTACTGGGCATATACCCTGAGAAAACCATAATTCAAAAAGAGTCATGTACCACAATGTTCATTGCAGCTCTATTTATAATAGCCAGGATGTGGAAGCAACCTAAGTGTCCATCAACAGATGACTGGATAAAGATGATGTGACACATATATACAATGGAATATTACTCAGCCATAAAAGGAAACGAAATTGAGTTATTTGTAGTGGGGTGGATGGACCTAGAGACTGTCATACAGAGTGAAGTAAGTCAGAAAGAGAAAAACAAATACCGTATGCTAACACATATATATGGAATCTAAAAAAAAAAAAAAAAAAGGTTCTGAAGAACCTAAGGGCAGGACAGGGATAAAGATGCAGACATAGAGAATGGACATGGGGAGGGGGAAGGGTAAGCTGGGATGAAGGGAGAGAGTGGCATGGACATATATACACTACCAAATGTAAAATAGATAGCTAGTGGGAAGCAGCCTCATAGCACAGGGAGATCAGCTCGGTGCTTTGTGACCACCTAGAGGGGTGGGATAGGGAGGGTGGGAGGGAGACGCAAGAGGGAGGAGATATGGGGATATATGTGTACTATAGCTGATTCACTTTGTTATACAGCAGCAAGCAACTAACACAACAATGTCAAGCAATTATACTCCAATAAAGATGTTAAAAAAAAAGAACTCGCAAACTGGAAGTAGAGAGAGGAATGGGGGAAGGGCACAATAGGGGGAGGGGATTAAGAGGTATAAACTACTAGGCACAAAATAAATAAGATACAAAGATGAAATATACAGTATAAGGGAACATAGCCAATATCTCATAATAATTTTAAATGGAGTATAAGCTATAAAAATATTGGATCACTATGTTGTAAACGTGAAACTAATATACTGTAAATCAACTATACTTCAATTAAAACAATTTAATTTTAAAATAATAATAAGGGAAGGGCAAAGTATTTTTAAAAACTCACAAACTGGGACTTGCCTGGTGGCGCAGTGGTTAAGAATCCTCCTGCCAATTCAGGGGACATGGGCTTGAGCCCTGGTCCGGGAAGATCCCACATACCACGGAGCAACTAAGCCTGTGCACCACAACTACTGAACCTGCACTCTAGAGCCCAAGAGCCACAACTACTGAAGCCCGTGCTCTGCAACAAGAGAAGCCACTGCAATGAGAAGCCCACACAGTGCAGCAAAGAGTAGCCCCCGCTCGCCGCAACTAGAGAAAGCCCATGCGCAGCGACGAAGACCCAATGCAGCCAAGAATAAATAAATTAAATAAATAAAATTTTAAGAAACCTCACAAACTGGAAAGCAGGCTGTTGGCTAGCCCATACTCCATCATGTAAACATACAGGTTGTTTCTACCGAAGTCATCGGTAGAAGTGAGCACCCTTACATGACCAAATTGCTCTGGAGGAAAAAGTAAAGCAGAAAAGGCACTGGCTCTCTGCACAGGCAAATATTCGCACAATGAAGATGCACCAGTGAGCATATCTTCATACTAAGCTCTGGACCTCCAAGGGGCCTGACCGACTCACCCGGTTGTCTGCTCCCCAGCGATGACCTTGCCAGTCAGACCCATCTATGGGATCTTCGCTGAGAGCCAGGCCTTAACTCTCAAACCGGTGGCCCTCATTTACCCACATGAAGCACCTCCGAGAGTAAATACAAGTTCATCCCGATTCTCCACCCACTAGCTTTGGCCCAAGAAATTAAAAGGGACTACCAGTGATATAATCACCTTATTATCATAAAGATCTCTTTGAAGCCATTCATAGATTCATTTGTAAATTTCTGAATGTTAACTATTGTTAATATCCAACTTTTAGTGCATTTCTTCGCTCATTCATTGACTTCCTCCTCAACTCCTTTGATACACCTGTGGCGAGCCTGGGAGTCTCAAAGGTCCCATAAGTAAGAATCCTGCTCTTAACATCCTCCCTTTTCATCTTCCTTCTACCCAGCCTGGGAGCCTTGGCTCTGCTTTCCAGTTCTGTCATGGTTTCTACCCCTTGTAATATTTGATAGATTATCATCATTTCCCTCACTCAAATTTCAGCACTTTCTAGAAATTTGGCTCGAACTCCCTCTCTGGTCCATTTACTCCTGTTGTTTTCAACGTGATTCTTTTCTTTCCCATCACCCCTCCCCCGTCCGGACACCACCAGATCTATACACTAAGGTCCCAAAACTAATCACCAGTGGTGGTGGGGGAGGGGGGAAGGGCGGTAGGGGAGATGCCCAAAGGGCCTCAGGTGATCTGAATGAAGCTGGGTGTGGGTACTAAAGATGTCACAGGACAACTGATATTTCGTCCTACTGCCAGCGTACACTCAAATCTCAGGAGTGAAAGGGACTTAAAAGCTCATCCATGCCTCCGCCTCTGATTACACCAAAATATTAGCCATTAAGGAAAGATTAGCATTCCACGCGTCCTCGGAGATCTCTGAAGTGGATTCCATTGCTTCCCTTAGTAATGCATTCCAGAGGCTCATCATACTCAGAGAGATTTTCCTCCTGCAGAACCTAAATCCTGCTGGAAGCAATTTAAACCATTCCCCTTTGGCCTGTCTTTGTGTGGAAAAAGAGGAAAGCTCTTTGCCACTGCCCATGCGGGTCCCTTCACAGATTCCTTGGCTCCCACAGACACTTCATTTACTGATTGCAACGAGAGCACAGCAGGGGCAGAGACAACAGGAGAAGGAGAGCGAGGTCACGGAGAAACCCTCGCCTTTTCCTTTCTGGCCAACTTTGTGGAGAGGAAGCACCCAGGGCTCTAGGGCCTGGGTTTAACCCAGCTCTCGCATCTCATTATCCTCGGTCAAGTCTCCTGCCCCTTTCACCGCCTGGTGACCTACTTTCATCTCCAGCGAGGTTCTCCCCTGGAAGCATGTAGGTAACGCGCAGCTCAGCAACAGGGTGATGCAGCCGAGCCACACAGCTGACCTGACCTTTCCCTTCCTCTCCAGAGTTACACGAAGGAAGGAATAAAGACGACCAGGTTTTCTGCTGGCCAAACCTGCTTTTCTTTCCTGGCAAAATGACACGAGGAGACAAAGTATATTCTTCCACCCAAGACTGTAAATAAAAGAAAGAATGTTGTGGGTGTATAGGACGTTTGGAACATTTCATTTTTGTAATTGTGCCTTGTGAGCTAAGAGCCACCACAAAAGACCAGTCTTTGGAAACTGATCGGGGTTTGTGGTTGTATTTTGGGGCTGGCTGGCCAGCTGGGATTCTGTTTCCATTTTTCCCATTAGTCCTCAAGTTCTAGATGAGGCCCCCAAGATCCTGAGGCATCAGACCAGAGGCAACCGCCAACACTTTCCCAGGATGAGCGCTGGAATGTGTATTGGCCGGACACATTGATTTGCAAGGTGTTTATAAAATTTCTTGATCCTTTTTTTCCACCTGGTCTGCTTCCTGGATCCAGAGGTTTATAGACTGCAGTGTGCCACCGGGAACCAAGACGTGGAATAAACACTCCACGCTCTTCCCTGGGACCTTCTTTTGTGTAACTTTTTCTTTTTAAAATTCTCTTGCACTCTTCACTTTTGTTTCCTTTTTCTCTCTGTCCCCCCCCCCCCACCACCAGTGTCTCTGTTTACACAGTTTAGAGCTGGGGAAGATTTTGGTAGTTTTCCAGCTGCCTATGCACAAGTGTAATTGAGTCATTTATTTTTAGTGATGTCAAGACTTGGAGAACAGAAATAAAAGGAACATTGCACACTGACTGACTAAAATGGAAGAGAGTGCTCATTTGGAGGATGAAGATACAGAGGATGTGATTATTTTCAAACTGGAGGCTCTTCACTTCTCATTTCAAAATCAGATTTGGAATATAATTTGTTTTATTTTCAGCTGGTGGGGTCTCCGGTCTCAAGCCAAATTATTCTATGTCCTTCTGGGGTAGATGTCTAACTGGCAGCTCCTTCATGAATAAACCTGTCATTTTCTTCCCCTTTAGCAAGAGAGCCCTACTTGCATTATTTCCTGGATGGAAAAGATGAGGCTTAAATTAAAGACCTGTGGGACGTCCTGAGATCCTCACAGGAAAAGGTCACTGGAACATCATCTGTCATTTAAAACAAAACAATTAAACAGATGCAAAAGCCTATGTGTTTGATGACCAGCACATTCCAAGTCTATCGAGTTACCTTTTTCTATGCACCTACATATATTTTGGGTGGAAATCAAACCTGGAATTGGAGAAGTATCGTTTGTTCTTTACAAAACTGTCAAAGAGTGCTAATGGAATTGACTCAAGCATTTTTTTCCTTCCTTTGATTCTCCCACCCTCCTCATCCCTCCACCCCCACAAAAAAAGATAAAAGACAACTATGAAATCAGTACAATATAAAACACAGTTTATATTACTTGAAAATAAATTTGTCATTGATAAAACTAGTTAGTGTTAACTGACTGCACATTATATGCCAGGCACCGCTCCAAGTATTGACATATCAGAGAGATAGCACTATGATCCCAATTTAGAGACAGGAAAGAGATGAACAGAGATATTAAGTAATTTCTGAGTTGTGCTGTGAACCCAGAGAGTTCAGCTCTGGTGTCTTTATTTGTACTCCCTGCACTATATGCCTCTCACAGCAGTGGACAAGCAACTGACAAATGGGAGAAACATATGCAAGACAGATGGCAAAAGGATATGATTCTTAATATACAAAGAACTTTTGCCAAACAATGAGGAAAAAAGCCAATACCTCAACAGAAAAATAGACAAAGGACAACAATAGACAATTCACACATATAGAAACCTCCAAATAGTTGATAAAATGTTTTAAAATATCAAATCATACTAAAATCAAAGATACGTAAGCTCAAACAATCATATATCTTTTTTTCTATTAGATGAATTAATAATCGATGAATTCTAATTTTTCTTATAATCGAAAAAAATCCTGCTCAGTGTTGACAATGGTGTGAGGGAACCGCTACCCTCAAACACTGCTGGTGTGAAGTGTAAGTTGCTGCAACATTAATGGAAAGAAAAATTTCAATATTAATGAAAATCTTTAAAATAAGTTTAGTAATTCCACTTCTGGATATTTATTCTAAGTAAATAAAAAGGAGAACAAACATTTATGCATAAAGATGTCAACCTTAGAATTATTTAAAATAATAGTAGATCTTTATTATAGAACATCATACTATCATCAAAACTCATGCTCTTAAAGAAAATAGGGGGCTTCCCTGGTGGTGCAGTGGTTAAGAATCCACCTGCTGATGCAGGGGACACGGGTTCGAGCCCTGGTCTGGGAAGATCCCACATACCGCAGAGCAACTAAGCCCGTGTACTACAACAACTGAAGCCCGCGCACCTAGAGCCCATGCTCCGCAACAGGAAAGGCCACTGTAGTGAGAAGCCCACACACCGCAACGAAGAGTAGCCCCTGCTCGCCACAACTAGAGAAAGCCTGCACACAGCAACGAAGACCCAATGCAGCCAAAAATAAATAAATTACATTAATTAAAAAGAAGATGTGGCACATATATACAATGGAATATTACTCAGCCATAAAAAGAAACAAAATTGAGTTATTTGTACTGAGGTGGATGGACCTAGGTACTGTCATACAGAGTGAAGTAAGTCAGAAAGAGAAAAACAAATACCATATGCTAACACACATATATGGAATCTAAAAATAAAACGGTTCTGAAGAACCTAGGGGCAGGACAGGAATAAAGACGCAGACATAGAGAATGGACTTGAGGACATGGGGAGGGGGAAGGGTAAGTTGGGACGAAGTGCGAGAGTGGCATGGACATATATACATTACCAGATGTAAAATAGATAGCTAGTGGGAAGCAGCCACATAGCACAGGGAGATCAGCTCGGTGCTTTGTGACCACCTAGAGGGGTGGGATAGGGAGGTGGGAGGGAGACGCAAGAGGGAGGGGATATGGGGTTATATGTATACATATAACTGATTCACTTTGTTATAAAGCAGAAACTAAGACACCATTGTAAAGCAATTAGAGCCCAATAAAGATGTTAAAAAAAAAGAATTAAAATAATTAATTTTAAAAAAAGAAAATAGGAATGGAAAACGCTCATAGTATATTAATATTATAAATATTAATATAATAAAAAGGGAGTTTATATAACAGTATGTATGCAATTTGCAGCATTATGTAAAGGGTACCTATGCATAAAAGAAACACTGGAAGCCAGAAAGTTAACATGTGTTTTTCCTAATGATGAGAGTACTCATGATTCTTACTTTCTTCTGTACAATCTTTTTCAATGCAAACTTATTATTTTATAATCCACAAAAATTGTAAATTATATAAGTGGAGTGAATATAGGAAGATAGAGGCATGCAAATACCTATAATGAATAAACTCCTGTAAATTACACTTGAGCATGGACGAGCTCTGAGAGTGCTGGCAGATAAAGCCAAAAGGGAAATAAACTGCATACGTCACGTTTTAATAGAAAGCTTACAAATTCATTTTTCAAAGACTTTTTCCCCAAAGATATTATTGACTATATTTATATAGGAGAGGTTTTTATATAGGAGACGTTGGGTAACACTGAACAATGCCTTCATTCTGCTTCTACGGAAGACACAGATTCTATGTTCAAAGGCACAGCCTTATAGCGACCATCTAAAAATGTAAACACTGAGGAAATAAGAGTAAACGACTCAGAAAAGATATTTTGTCAGGAAAGTAAAGTAAGATAGTGAATAAATGTTTCCCCTGGAATACCTAACTTCTTAATTCAGGGATAGATCGCAGACAACCCTGGGGAAGACTCTTGGGTCAAAAGAGCAATATTTTCTCCCCAGAGTCATTTAGAGTAGCCAGTGTTAATAATGCAATAAAAAACACTGTTGGCATATAAACAACTCCAAGGTTAACAGACCAAAAATTATAAGACTTTGGTATGCATAGAATTCTCCAGTAAAATATATTCCTCCATGATATGAAATTAGCCTCAGATTAAAGTGAAGAAAGTGTGATTTAAAGGGATTTCTGCCAGTCCTCTCCCTGTAAAAATATTTACTCTATAAGTCTTACTACAAAGATAGAAAATCAAAGAAGGATAACATTTGCAAACTTAGAAAGCCTTTAGAATTTCTATCATCCAGAAATGATTAACTTTGGGGGAGTCATGAACTTCTCTCGAAATCTAATGAAAGCTATGGAGTCTCTCTCCAGAAATATACACATGTACACCAAATTTTGCATAAAACTGAAGAGGTTCAGGACTGACCTCACGTCCATCCACAATTCCCTATGATAAGAACACCTGAGCTAGTTCAACCTTGTGTTTTTGAGAGGGTTTTAGAGAAAGCATTCTGCCTAATTGAACAACATTCTTATTTTCACAAAATTAATCCCTCCAAGTGAGTGAAGTAACTTGCCCAGGATCATAAGGCAAATTAAATGGCAGAAGAAGGATATAAACCAGGTCTTCTAACTCCCAGGATAGTCTTCATTCTCTCAGATCCTTTGTTCACTTAGATTTAAAAACCTCCCTTGGTTTCCCACAACCTGGGTTAAGAGAGAAATCTCTAAAACACACATCTAGGGAAACCTACGGAAGATTGAGGTATCCCCTGGGAATACAACACTGAGAAAATACTTGGAGTAAAGTTGGACTCAAAGGCTTTTCTGAAGTCACCAATACCATGGTTTTTCAATGGACCAGAGTTCATGACAGCGTCCTATCCATTTTAGACAGTTCTTCTTTCATAAATCTTGGGCTATCTTCTGATTATTGTCAAAACATCTGAAAATCAAACATAACATCTTGCCCTGGTTTTAGAACCAGCAGTGAATCAAAGTTCTCCAGCAACCGAGGTAATAAGAGTGATGACATGCCTGAAAATAGGAGGGATGAGGCATAACCATCAGCGGTATCAGAGCTGTACAATTTATCTTCATGATAGGAAGTGACTATTATTTTCTTTATTCACCAGGAGAAATTTGTGACTCATGAGCAAAGGAGTATTGTAGGATGCTTTGGTGTCTGAAGACTATGGACAGAAAATGTAGACCTTTCCTTTTATTTAATCAAACAACTGGATTGAATATCCCTATCAATCGACTGCATGGGTATGACCGTGCACTGGGTTTGACTGGAAAGTCCCTCTTCAGTATCCTGTTTATTCGAGTCCTACTCATCCTCCTAGGTCCATTCACATCTCACGCAACCCAGAGAGACCTCCCTGATTACCCTAGCCCACAGTCATCTCATCCTTCTTTGCGGTGGCTACAGCGCTTTTCTATAGGACATAATTCAACACCACTTACATACAGCTTAATGGATCACACTAACTGCTTCATGAGTCTTGTTTCTCTAACCAGATAATAAGTTATTCAAAGGCAGGAATCATGTTTTCCCTGCTGCTTGATACTGGGCACAAGTATTCAAAATTTGTGTGTTGACTAACAGATTAAAATGAGAAAAACAGTCACCCACCCACCTGAATCCAGCCCAGCGGCATTCAGCTCAGAGCAGAGTTAAGCTTTCCGGCCTGATGAGCCTCTGATGATGCTTCAACATCTAGCTCTCAGCGCCAACTCCTCTGCAACAATCCTACGAACAGAAAAATGCTGAGAACTCCTGTTCAAACCAAATAGCATGGTACTTCTGTGGAGATGAGTAACTCTAGGAGACCTGGGAGGACAATTACCCCTCCCACTAGCAGGATGGTTTTAACCCAAAAGTATATTTTGAATGATTATCCATATTATCTTCTATCTTTACTTGAGATCTAAGAAAGTCAGTGGAAATTTCCAGAGTTGCAGCCCCCTCTAGACGATGGACTACCATACAGCCATTCAAAATAGTAAGACAGAAATAAATGGACTGATGTGGAATGATGTCTAAAAATCTAATTTTACATGCACAATAAAGCAAATTGTACAAAAATATTGATTCCATTTTTGGAAAAATGTGTTTTCGAATGCACACATACTGCACCCATATGGGTCATAGATGCATAGAAAACCTACGGATGCATTCATTAAAAATATTGTCAATCACGGTTCTCTCTGGGAGTGGGATTTGGAACCTGGCAGGGGAGGAAAAACAGAACTTTACCATTTCACTTCAGGCAACTTTGCAGTATTTTTTTAGATTTTGCAGTAAACAAGACTTTGATTACTTACGTCATTTTAGAGTCCTATTTCTTAACTTTCAAAAAAGTCACCTGTTGAGGTCTTCAACAGTGTGACCTTGAGACAGACTGGGAACTGGGACCTGGGACCCTTTGCTGCACTGCTTGCACCAGGACAAATGTTTCCTCGAGTAACGAAATACATAGAAACTATGGGGGACTAAAAATAACTGCGTGCATGGGCATTTGGGGCAAATTATGGACAAGACAGAAAATTTCCAAAAACTCAACTGCCACTTCTGAAGAGCCAGGAGCAAAAACAGGGTGTCGGGGGCAAAAGCAGGGTACTGCACATGCCCCCTGCACTCAACACCACCAAAGCGGTGGGCAAACCATCTAAGCCCCCCCCCAGCCCAACCCCTGGACACACCCCCACCCTCACCCTGTATAAGGAAGCAGCTCACCCCACCCTCAGGGACAGAGCGAGGGAACCTGTTACTTGTTTTCGCTCCCCCCCTTCTGCACTGGGGCCCCAGTAAAGCTGTGCCTGAATTTCTTGTCTGGCCTCTTATCAATTCCTAAGAGGAAGGCCTTTCTTGGGGAAGGCCAAGAACCCTGGTCAGTAACAACCTCACCCTTCTCTCACCGCTCCACCACGTTCTCTGGGCTCCGACCACCCACGTGGTGGATGTCTCCACGCCATGCTCCTTCAGCCAGTGTTCTTTTCTCTATCCGGAATGACACCCCTCTCTTATTTCTCTGGTCAGCCCCCACTTGTCCTTCAAGAGCCACCCAAAGTCCCACCTTCTCTGTGATGCTCCGGGATGAATAATTACTCCTATGTCTGTGCCTCACAGCACTTTCCACACATCTCTGCTAGAACATGGATACAACTACATTTTTAAAAATTAACGTTCTTCTCCTCCATGAGGGTGAGCTCCTTCAAGCCAGAATATGACTGTATTTTGTTCATCTTTGGGTCCCTAGCACCTCACACATCTCCTGGCACACAGTGAGTGCTTACAGAAGTATTTGATGAAAGCAAAAACTGCAAATCGGAATCCCGCCTAGACAGCCCTGGACACTCCAAATAGCCAAACAATTCTAGATAACAGCCTTGTTGCAGATATTCTCAATAAAATGTTTCTGCTTCTTAAGTCAAAAGACAAAACCCCATTTGTATTCTGTGTATTAGCTCCAGACAATGATTTGATGTCACAATCTACTACAGGTCAGCCCAAGGCAACCCCTTTGATTGAATTAAAGGAATATAATCAGAATACAATCTCTGATATAATGCATCACACAGACAATTCCAGACATACTCCCAGGAGCAGCTTCGTGGATTAGCTTGACGTAAATTAGGGCGTACTTTCCGTTAAGTCCATATGTAACAAATTTTCTTTCCATGTTGATCTTCAATAACTGCCCTGATTTGAGTAACCTCCCTGTTCTTGGTTACATGTCACCTCTGAGAGCTTCATGACCACCAATCTTCACTGTTTATCAGACAGAAAACTAGATTTCAGGAGCCTCACCACTGAACCTGTGAATCAACATAAAACGGTCTGAAATAAGAGTAACTATAATACACTATAGTGGGCTTCCCTGGTGGCTCAGTGGTTGAGAATCTGCCTGCCAATGCAGGGGACACGGGGTCGAGCCCTGGTCTGGGAAGATCCCACATGCTGCGGAGCAACTGGGCCCGTGAGCCACAACTACTGAGCCTGCGCATCTGGAGCCTGTGCCCCGCAACAAGAGAGGCCGCCACAGTGAGAGGCCCGCACACCGCGGTGAAGAGTGGCCCCTGCTTGCCGCAACTAGAGAAAGCCCTCACACAGAAACGAAGACCCAACACAGCCAAATACATACATACATACATACACTATAGTAAGTGATCTACACACCTGATCATATTTAGTTCCATGGTCAGCAGGCAGGCTTCAGCTAAAGTGTTGTCCTCTTTTCTGTAAAGTTCTGTAACAGTTCTTAAGTTTCTGCAGAGCATGGACATTGCGCTTGCCCTGAGGAATAAACCAATGGTATTTTAACAAATCTTTGAAATAAAGACTGTGCACACAAAACAAAAAACAAAGTGAGACAACAATAACAGCAATAAGATAACAGCTCCAAGAGGTGCGGAATGTTAACCTTATCTTACAGAGAACACAGAGGACCAAAGCAGTTGACTTGTCTGAAGTCACACAGCTACTAAGTGGCACAGCCCAGTTTAGAGCCAAATCACTTGACTCCATCCCCTTGCCTCTTCCCATTAAGCCATGTGGCCTCCCCCTAAAAGATGGGATATGTCCAATTTCAAACCAGAGAACTTCCATAGTCATTGAGACACCAAAAACGAGGCACTATGTTTGTTACAGCAGCTACAAATTTCTCCCCTTTTTATGTCTACAACCGATCCATATTTTTATCTACTCATTGAACACGTAATGAGCACCTACTATTTACCAGACATTGTGGCAAACACTTGGAATGAACTCCAAGTGACAAATAATGTGCGTTTGTGTCCCCAAGGCAAACTTACTGATTATCTGGTGATTAGAACTCATTGACCAGGAAGGCTATGTTTATCTCAACAGAGCAATTTTTCTATAAAAAGAATAATTGCTATGAAATGTGAATATTAATAACAGCCAACGTTTACTGAGGATTTACAATCCTCTAGGCATTGTTCTGAGAACTTTACATGTATTAACGCATTTAATACAGTCACTTTGTAAGTTTAGAAGCTTTGATGAATCCCATTTTACAAATAAAGAAACTGAGATACAGATAAGTGTGTTATCAAAGTCAGACAGCTAAGAAATGGCAAAGCCAAGATGAAAACCCAGGTAGTCTGAATACAGAACTAAACCACTATTTTATCTAATCTCTCAATTTAATATATGAAATTAACATATTTAATTTCATATATTAAATCTAGGGTCACCAAGATGAATAAGGCAATATTCCTGTCCTCAAGGAATTAGTGGAAAAAGCAGACAAGTAAGCAGGTAGTACAATACAGAGTGACAGGACTGTGTACAGGGGCCTGGAGGAGCACAAGGAAGGGGTCCCAACATTTGCAATAACCCACATGCTTTCCTCATACAGACAAAGACCAGGCGCCCTCTCCTAAGTCCTAGGATTCATTCAGTGCCCAGAGAACCTGGTAAGGAGAAAGATGGGAGAGGAAGTGACAAGGGAAAGGATGACAGAACGAGGAAAAGAAGGAGAAAGGGATTGATAAAGGAAATACACGAAAATATGCCTGCCTAACCATCAGCCTTTCTCCCTGTAAGATGTTTCTGTCCCTTGGAAATGCACAAAAGCTTAGAAGACAACCTGTAAATCTGGCCTTAATTGTTTCCCTACTCTCCAGGGCAGAACAAGAAGATGAAAAGTTCCCCTCTCTTTGGACCCCTCGGGTACCTTGATCAGTGATCGGATGACAATTAGGGACCCCAGGAAAGGAAGTGGACAGGGCTCCATTACTCCAATATGTGAGTACACTCCATTAAGCCATTTACCAACCTTTTATAGTAGACGTTCAGATTGTTTTCAGTTTTACTGAAATTATAAAGAATGTTGGAATGAACTTTTTTTTTTTGGCCGCACCATGCGGCATGCAGAACTTCCCCGACCAGGGATCAAACCCATGCCTCCTGCAGTGGAAGTGCGGAATCTTAACCACTGCACCACCAGGGAAGTCCGGCATGAACATTTTTATAGTTGCACTTTTGTATACTTTTGACTACATCCTATAAAAGATCCCAGAGTGGAATTACTAATTCTAAGAGTATATTTCCTTTTTAAACTCTTAATCCACATGGCAAAAACACTTTCCAAAAAGTGGTAATAAATTATATCCCACTGGAAATATTTGAGAGTGATTATTCAATCACACTCTATCCAGCACTGTTATACTTTTTTTTTTTTTTTTTTTTTTTGTGATACGCGGGCCTCTCACTGTTGTGGCCTCTCCCGCTGTGGAGCACAGGCTCCGGACACGCAGGCTCAGCGGCCATGGCTCACGGGCCCAGCCACTTCGCAGCATGTGGGATCTTCCCGGACCGGGGCACGAACCCGCGTCCCCTGCATCGGCAGGCGGACTCTCAACCACTGCGCCACCAGGGAAGCCCTGTTATACTTTTTTAAACTTCATTATTTTGTTAGAAAAAACTGTAAGTTATTATTTTAATTGTCCTTTTAAAAATACTGGTGAGGTTGAATTTGTTCAGCAAGTTTATTAATCATCTATATTAATTGAGATTATGCATATAAACCTTGTAAGTCCTCAGAAGAGATTACTTTATCATTATTTTAGAAATGAGTTGGAAAATTATTCATGGTTACTGGCTATGTGTAGTTCTTTTTAAACTTTTAAGTTCACTTATTTTTTTTCCCATTTCTCTATTGAAGTTTCAGTGGTTTCTTATTAGCGAGTTGCGTGAGCTTTTTATATATTAAGTATATGACCTCTTTGCTTTGGAGAAATGTTCCTGTTTTGAAGGATTGCTGTGCCTAACAGAACACTGCTATCTCCAGGCATTACACTTTACAAATATGACTCCAGGTTTTGGTTTCATTGATGAAGAAAGAGAAGCTTAAAATTCAGTGTTTTCTCTTTTCTTTTTAAGGTCAAATTTTTTAGTTAATTAAATTTTTTGAAGTAACATTGGTTTATAAAATTATATAAGCATCTTGTGCACGACATTATATTTCTAATTCTGTATACACTATAGCATGCTTACCACCAAAAGTTTAGTTTCCCTCCATCATCATATAGTTGGTTCCCTTTACATATTTCACCCTCCCTCCACCCCCAACCCTCTGGTAACCACTACTCTGTTCTCTGTATCTACATGTTTGTTTTGGTTTGGTTTGTTCATTGACTTTGTTTGGTTGTTTTTTTATATTCCACATGAGTGAAATCACACAGTATTTGTCTTCTCCATCTTATTTCACTTAGCATAATACCCTCAAGGCCAATCCATGCTGTTACAAATGGCAAGATTTCTCTTTTTTTTACTGCTGAGTAGTATTTTAGTGTGTGTGTGTGTGTGTGTATACATACACATCACATCTTCTTTATCCATTCATGCACTGATAGGCACTTAGATTATTTCTATATCTTGGCTATCATAAATCATGCTGTGATGATTTGTCCAAACCCATGGTACATAAAATACCAAGAGTGAACTCTAATGTATTAAACTATGGCCTTTGGGTGATAATGATGTGTCGCTGTAGGCTCATGGACTGTAGCAAATGTACCACTCTGGTGAGGGATGTTGGTAATGGAGGAGGCTGGGCACATATGGGTAAATGGGAATCTTTGCACCTTCTACTCAATTTTGCTGTTAATATAAAACTTCCATAAAAATAGAGTTTATTAATTTTTGAAAATGTTAAAAGATATAATGTTGTGATGAACATAGGGGTTCATATATCTTTATGAATTAGTGTTTTGGGAAAAGAGAATGACAGTTCTCCAGAAACCAAACTTTCAGTTATGGCATATTGCTAAAACGTATAGAGCATTCAAAATAGCTGTCACGAAGAAACTCAACAAGCTACAAGAAACCTCAGAAAGATGTACCATGAGCTCAGGGAGAAAATTAACAGAAGGAATACTTTACCAAAGAGATTGAAACTCTGAAAAAGAACCAAACAAATTTTAGAGCTAAAGAACTCAGATGAAGAATACATTAGAAAGCACTGGAAATAAGGTAAAATTTCTATACAGTGACATGTACGAATCTTAGGTGTATCATTTGATGAATTTTGACAAATATATACATCTATGTCATGAACCACACACAATACGTGAGTTTGTTGTAGGTAGAAGGATTTCCCTTCTTCTGCCCGTATTTATTCTCCATGTTTGCAAAGCACTTTGTAATGTAATCTTTTTTTACATTGTATTCTAGAGCTTTTGCCTACTCCGTAAGCATAATACTCATATTACTCTGAGGCAAGAACACAATAGGTGCCCAATATGTTTGTGGAAAGCCTGGGCACCTCGTGGAAAGTATATTTCACGTGGCCAGGTCTAAAACACAATCATATCATTAATACCTATAATGGGGGAAATTTAAGATGCACTGTAATGTTTGTGTAAAGCATGAAAAATCCCCAGTTACACATGGCATTGGAATGCAGCTAACTCCCCACTGGAGGCACACAGGAGCCTATTTAAACTTGACGAACTATTTGGAAGCCATTCTCAATGTGATTCTTATCTTCAAACAGAAACTCAGATTACAAGGAGAAACTTTTCCCTCAACCAGCAGTATCGAAAAAATTTTAAGTAGAATATATAGCATTTATCAAATAAAAAAAAAAGAAGTCCCACTTCTAGAATACTTATTTTATGTGTCACATCTTTACAAGGAAGTTTATACATAATACCTCATGGATTCTTCACCAAAACTCTGCAAAGTAGGTATCCATTGCACAAGTTGGAAGCTGTCACCTGGTAGAGTTAATTTGCCCCAATCCATATACCTTGTAAGAAACAGAGTTAGGATCTGAGTTCAGGTCTAATGAAGTCAAATTTCCCAAGACAGATGCAGCTCAGATGAGTTCTAATCGGTGCAATATTAGAAGCAAAGCACCCAAAAAGTTCAAGTTGCAGCCTGCCAAGGCAATCTTCTTTGGGGATTACTTAGAAACATCAACTAATTACTAGATCACAGAGATGTTCGACCTGCATACCTGTCTCAATGGAAGTGTGAGCTCAAGCAACGAAACCATTCGTCTACCATCGCAGTTGACACTTTTTATGAGGCTGCCCACGTGTAGGGTGTCCAAGGAACACATGCAGAGATTCCAAGGTTTACTTTTACATGGAACTCTGTAAAATCGAAAATTTCCTTAAAAGAAATATTGTGGTAATAAGAATGTAGACTCTGGAATCAGAATTCTAGCTTTGAAAAAAAAAGAAAAAAGAATTCTAGCTTTGCTTCTGATTAACCATACATCCTGATACGTACAATGGAATACTATTCAGCTATAAAAAAAGAATGAAATAATGCCACTTGCAGCAACATGAATGCAACTAGAGATTATCATACTAAGTGAAGTAAGTCAGAAAGGGAAAGATAAATATCATATGATATCACTTATATGTGGAATCTAAAATATGACACAAGTGAACATATCTACAAAACAGAAACAGACTCACAGGCATTGAGAACAGACTTGCGGTTGCCAAGGGGAAAGGAGGGTGGGGGAGGGATGGACTGGGAGTTTGGGATTAGCAGATGCAAACTATTATACGTAGAATGGATAAACAACAAGGTCCTACTGTACAGCACAGCAAATGATATTCAATATCCTGTAATAAACCATAATGGGAAAGAATATTAAAAAAGAATATATGTATATATATAAAGCTGAGTCGCTTTGCTGTACGCCAGAAACTAACACAACATTGTAAATCAACTATACTTCAATAAAATAGAATTTTTTAAAGAAACAGTATATCCTGCGACAAGTTGTTTAACCTCCCTATGGCTTAGTTTCTTTATCTGTAGAAATGGAAATAATAATTGTAGCTACTTCATGTCGTTGCTATGAAGATTAAGAGAGTAAATTCATGTCAGTGAATGAATGCATGCTTAAAACCATAACCAGCACATAGTAAGCACCTTCAACCAAGCTAAGGTGCTGTTTTTATTATTACTTTTTCTCTAGTACCTGTCGTTCACGTGTTCAAAACAGTGGGATTCATTCAGGCTAATTTTTTTTTAATGCTTGAATTAGTGAAAAATCTGTGTTACAGTATTTTTTTAATCCTTAATGTTACTTTCAAAAAGACATAGGCATTTAAACTAAAGTAACTAAAAAGTATTAACACAGAAAGTTTCATAGGGAACCTACTTCAGAAAGTGGATGTTAACAGTTTGCTTATAAATGAATTAAGTCCTTTGAAAAGTGTCTTCTATTAAATAGTATTTTATCACATTATACTGTTTGCTTGACTAACCATCACTTTCCCTACAAAAAGCAATTTCATAGATTAAAAAAGCATTGAAAAGCATCTTCAAGATAACTGATGCCAATCTTACTCTTACCAGGAAACCCAAGCTACCCAGCACCTAATGTCACATGGATTCCATGAAGAAAGCTTATACTCTCATTTCAGTCTAGTCCATCTTTAGAAAGTGATTCCTTAGATTGGGCTAAATTCTTTGTCCTTAAAATGTTCATTCTATGGCACTGCTGCCTGGAATCACATTGAAGGAGTATCATTCATTTTCTGGCTGGTAGCAGTTTGAGAACTTGAAGTCAGCTGTTATATCCTTCCCTGAAATGTTTTCCCTGAAAGAACACCCTCAGTTCTTTGGACTATTTTTTACTGGCATGACTTTGGATGCGTCATCTGCCTTGGTTGTTTCCTTCTGGACTTCCTCCTGCTTGACCTTTTTCCTCCTAGACTGGGATTACCAGGACTGAACATGATACTCTATAATCTGATCAGAGTAATAAGTAAGATATTGCCTTGCTTGTTCTAGACCAAAGATGTGCTCTAGTCATTGACTCTCCTGACTTATACAAAGTTTAGCATCCTCCACCTCTCCACCTGTCTTTTTGTGTGTGTGTGAAGGAGGGAGCTGTTATTAGTCAGGGTGGAGGGAGACAGCTGATGGCATAGTTCTAGTGTAAATTCAAAGGCCTGAGAAACAGGAGAGCCATTGGTCTAAGTTCCAGTCTGAATCCGAGTCTGAAGGCAGAAGACTGACGTCCCAGCTCAAAGACAGCCAAGCAGAGGGGGAGAATTCTTTCTTACTCAGCTTTTTATTCTATTCAGGCCTTTAATGAATTGGATGCAGCCCACCCTCACTGGGGAAGGTAATCTGCTTTGCTCAGTCTACTGACTTAAATGTTAATCTCAACCAGAAGTTCCTTCACAGACATACCTAGAAATAATTTTTAACTAAATATGTGGTCACCCCATTGCCCAGTCAAGTTGATAAAATGAGCCATCACACTGTGCTGTCTGCTATGTCAGCCATTTCTTTCCCACCTTCTACCTTCAATATTTTCCCCAGCACTTCACATCTATCCCTATTACATTTCTTTCAATATTTCACCCATGGTTTCAGACTTGGGGAAATCTCAGATACTGATTCCTTTATCACCTTATTGGATACCAACCCCAAATTGCCATGTATAATACTGCTCAACAAATTTTCTAATATAAACTGTTAAACTGGAAACTACCAAGAAAAGCATCATATAGAGTGCCAGGTTTCCATCCATGCATTAATCAGTTCTGAGAGTGGTCATTGATTATCTATTGTCTAGTTTAATTATAGCATCAGCTACCATCATCTTCATAAGATCAGAAAAGTTTGGGATGACATTATGCCTATCATTCCCTCCGTCTGTAGGACTCTGTAGTCTTCAGTGAAGTACAGACACATCGGAAAAACTGAAATGCAGACACATTATGTCTATAGCATTTCCCCTGTTAACCTGTTTCGAAAAAGAAGTTAGTCTAGCACGACCAGGTCTCAGTGGACCCATTCTGGCCCCTAAGCTTTACAATCTATCTCTTTCATGAACTGTCTGAGACTTTTGCCTAGGAAGAAACTTTTAAGGCTATAATCACTAAAATTTTCCCTCTTTTTCCATAAACATGTGTCCACTTCCTATTCAAGTCATAAGTGGATTAATTAGTGTATAATTTGACTTTCCACAGTAAAATCATGCAGTATATTAGATCCTTGATCATTGATCAAAGGACATAGTGCTTTACGTCTTTGTGTTAGTTAACTTCTCTGTTCACAGCTTCAGACTTGAGACTTCTTGGATACTGAATCAATCATCTAATACATTTGATATCACTCCCAAATTTAAAAAAAAAAACATAGGGGAAGAGGTAAAAATGCCTTACTTACCTTAAGGCAGTTAACTAAACTAAGTAATCCTGATTCCCTTCTTGTGCAAGGTCTATAGTTAAAGAGTCTTCATCTTGGGTGGACTTCAACACACTTGTCTAGGGTTGTTTCAAATTTGCTCCTCCTGCTGTGTGATTTTTTATCATGATAGACTTAAACATCACTAATAATCCTGTGTGTAAATCTAATTTTTCAGGCTAGTAAGATTTGAAAGATAAACTGCATCGGTAAATTAGAAAACTGAGTTTCGCAAACACATAAAATTTCTTCCATCAAGAAGATTCTGAAACTATTAGAAACCAAAAATGAAGCGCATGAAGGAGCTTTAAAATATGGCTATCACCACAGGTTTATGTGCAGAAGCAACTTGCCTTTGGGAACCCTCTGGCCAACTCTTTTGCCTGCAACTCTCTTCTTGCTTTGGACTCAAGACTCCCCAACTTTCCAGCCCTTGCTCGATGAAAGGTTCCAGGCACCCTGTGCCATTTCCTTTATTTCCTGCTTGGCTGGTTGGTTGGTTAGTTCTCTGGTTGGTGACGTATGCTTTCCTAAATTGGATTCTGGTTAAATGAGCTTTTTTCCTCCAATCTTTGGAGGCCATATTCCACTATGAAGGAAAGCATTTCCCCTGAAGGCTCAGAACTCTCAACACTACTCCTTCCCAGCAAAAGAATGTCAGCAATGACTGTCCTACTGGCCCCTGCTGAAAGCTCCCATCCTTTATTAATCCATCCCACCCTTCGAGCCCTCATTCGACAAATAAATTGACAAAAATCAAGTCAGTTTAAATAAAAATGAGAACTTCGGTAAAACTCAGCCTTACTCTGATCACAGCCCATTGAATCCATCTAGATGTGCTACAATAGAACTGACTGGGTAATGATTTAGAATAACCATGTTGACTAAATGTCAGGACTCTGGAATGAATCCCAGCTCTACTCTCTGCGTCCTTGGCAAGCCATTTCTTCTCTCCAAGCCTCAGCTTTATAATCTGTATAAAAAGATGGTTTGACTAGAAGGTCCCCAAGGTCCTCCTTTAGCTCTCAAGTTCTGTGGATCTGCAGATCTACTGTAAAGTTGCCCATTATTAACCCATAACAGTTGTATGTCATAGCCTGACCCAGCTATAAGCAGTATAATCACAACTTTGGAGACAATGAAAGACTGTCAGTACTTAAAGAAATCAAACTTTCCCTTCTTCTCTCCCTACTTTTCCTGTTTGTTCTTCAAGTTCCCCAAATTTTAATGTATTATGGTGAAGGAGATGCCCCTTTCCAGCCTGAATGGCACTGTGGAGTATTGGAAATGTCATGACAACGCCTGTCCTCAGTTGATCCAGCCCAAATTTGCAGATGCAAGAGCTTCAGATAGTCATCCCAACTTCTGGGTGTTCATCCAAACCAAACCTCGGAGTCCTTGGACTCAGTCCCTTTTTTAAAGCAGGAATAAATTGAGAATTGCATTTTCTTTCTGCCTCAAAAGATCTTGGAAACTTTGGGGTAAAACTAACCCATACATGAAAAGAGCCATGCTTTCACGTATAATATACCCTTGTACAGATGTCCATACATGTCCCAGTGACTACTGGAACTGCATTGTAGGACCCTGCACTCTTCCAAAACATCAGGAGGAGGCCAGTTTTCTAGAATGTGGGGATGTCAATGTAAAAGCAGCAAAAAGGATAAGGTTCCAGGAGACTGCTGACTTGTTTCAGTGATGGCTTTGGCTAGAGTGACCCACTGCATGGTTTTGCCCATTATCTGATCACAAAGAGTCATCTTTATTTACAGGCTGTGTTTGAATAGTTGAGACAGTTTGGCAGAGTTATGGAGAAGGGATTTAACTGCCACGAATCTTTAAATGCCAACAGCTTTTAAATTTTTTTCTATATAGCACGTTGTATTTCTGAGATGGTGAAGGGGTAAGGGTCCAAGGAAATGAAAATGAGGAAGGATTAAGCAAGAGAACAGTAGGGAGCTCTGGCCTTGATGAGACTAGAAAGATTTAAAATTCTCAATTCTATTGCGCACTGAAAATATCAATTCATTTTGCAAATGTTTCCATTCACTATATTTCAGGGTATGATGTAGTCCAAAGTCTAAACAATATGTTGATTCTGTCTCTATTTACACATTCATTCATTCATTCAGTAAATATACCTATTGACAGTGTATTCTGTATAAGTTATTATGTTTGTTTTGGTTTTGTTTGTTTGTTTTTGGCTGTGCCATGGTGGCATGCAAGATCTTAGTTTCCCGACCAGGGATGGAACCCATGATAAGGCATTATATTATGTTAAGCATTGTGGAGAGTGTAAAGATATATAAGGCATAGCTCTGTCCTTTATGATCTCATTGTCCAGTGGGGAGACAAAAAAGATATGCATATGACTATGATACATCATTCTGCGTTGACTTTTTTTTTTAATTAATTAATTTATTTATTTATTTTTGGCTGTGTTGGGTCTTCATTGCTGCTCACGGGCTTTCTCTAGTTGCAGTGAGCGGGGGCTACTCTTTGTTTCGGTGAGCGGGCTTCTCATTGTGGTGGCTTCTCTTGTTGCAGACCACGGGCCCTAGGTGTGTGGGCTTCAGTAGTTGTGGCATGTGGGCTCAGTAGTTGTGGCTTGCAGGCTCTAGAGCGCAGGCTCAGTAGTTGTGGCGCATGGGCTTAGTTGCTGCATGGCATGCGGGATCTTCCCGGACCAGGGCTCCAACCCATGTCCCCTGCATTGGCAGGTGGATTCTTAACCACTGCGCCACCAGGGAAGTCCAGTCTGCGTTGACTATTAAAGAATTAAAAAGAGGCACTCAAAAGTACACATTAGGATGTAAAGGTATGGAAGGCCAGAAAGAGGTAACAGAATGGGCATAGAGGTGGAGACAAAAAGTAGAAAGCTATTTTAAGGGATGACTGAATCAGTGTGGCTGGATGTTAAAGGGAATGGAGGGGAAAAGTCTTGGAAAGGTCTGAGTAGGTTGGGGTAGGTTACAAATGACTTTAAATCTCACATGGCGTTTATTTACTATAAATGAGCAGTCAGTGATGGTTTGGAGCAGGGAATGGTATGTTGCTTTCAGAACACTGATCTCAAAATTGGATCCAGGACTGACTGAAGTCAAGTGAGCTTGGGGCCACGGTGATCAGTTACAAGCCCTTTCAGGTGACTCAAAGCAAGATAATAGTGATCACACCTAGGTAGGTAGAAATTAGAAGGCAAAAATAATTAAGAACTACAAAAACACAGGTAGAAGAATTAGACACCATATATGCAGAATGAGAAAGAAAGAGTCAGAAAATTCCGGAACTTTCAGCTGGGCTGACAGAAACAATATGGCTCCCCTGAGGAACAAACAGTGTATGAGGGATAATATTAACTCAAATTTAAACATTTAAGGAGTTAAAAAATATTTCTCACTGTGCATATGAGAAATCTCACTTTTCAAATTTAGATTTGAATTGGGAAGTGGTAAAGTCTAGTGACACCTTCTCATTGTTTGCTTATCAATCCATTCCGAATTCCAAACAAGAAGGAAAATAGAAGCACTTCATGTTTTCTTTGTCTATTCATGAATAGGGTTATCCAACACCCATTCACTTCTACTGCCTTATCCACCTTGCTGACAATAATCAAAACAGAGCACAGAATGGATCCACGAAGCGTATTCCATCCTTGCTTCCACAAGGCTGCGGTGATAGCTCGAGAATAACCAACAATTGGAGAAAACGCACCCAGTCTGGATTGAGAAGTCATTAGCATCAAGCCCTGAAAAGGACTTTCTATTATCAGTGATCATGGGAATAAATGACTCCCCAAGGAAACAGTGTGTTCTCTTAATAGCTCACGCATCATCCAGGTTAGCTTGATGGAGTGGAGCACAGCTAGCAGCTAGCAGGGATAAAAACTGCTGAAATGATAGCAAAGACAAAGCTTCTATGGAAAAGAAAACTCGAGGTACAAAGGAGATTAAAGGTTAACTTTTTAAATAGAAATAAGGAGGGGGCTTACATCTTGGAATATGTCTGCTCCTGTTCTTATTCCATTCTGATGCCCAATTTCCTAAAAATAAGGAATTGGAGGGCGCGGATTTGGTCAAACCCTGTCTCCACTTCCTAAACTTGTCTTGTTGTAGACTTTGTGGCAGAGTTCTTCACCCATATGTCTGCCAAGAGAAAGGGGTGTCAGAACAAACCCCAGGAGGATGACAGCTCCTCCTCATTTTCTGGCTACCCTTCAGCAAGTAGGGTTCTGTTAAGGGTCAGAAGCACCCATTTCATCTCCCATTTGGAGGTAACTGTAGAAAAGAATCTGAACACACAGGCAAACTGCAACTCAGCACACAGCTCTGGTTTGGCTTCAGTGAAGTCAGTTGTCCCTTATCCTCTGATTGAACACATTATGCGGGAGAATATCAAAGCTCTTCACTCAGATGCTTTCAGCCGGTGATGATTCCAAAATAACCATGGGGGGCCCCAAAGTTCGAATGGAATCCACATGGCCTTCCAACAGCACTCAGGGAGGTTTTCCTCCAGTTGCGATGGGTGACATACCTGAGCAAGGACCCAAGCCACTTCCAATTAATTACTATTCATGATTATTAACACCATAATCAGAAAGCCGGCTGTTTGTTCCACTCATTCAACGTTGATGAGGACACAGGTGACTAATTACATGAATCACAGCTCACACTTGCATCCCATGTGATGGTGGACAGTGCATTTCCACAGTCATTGCCAGCATATACCCACCCACCAATACTTGAGCTCTCTGTTGATGTTATCTCCATTTACAGAGGAGGAAACTGGGGCTCCAAGAAATTAAATGATTGGTCCAAGTAGGAGGCAGAACTAGGATTTAACACAAATCTTCTGAGTCTATAACCCTTGGATTTTTTTCTCACTATCCCACACAGTAATTAGAGGTCATGTGCATTAACTGGGCCATGTACCAAATCTAAAATCCCACATAATCTCTAATTGTCCCAGATACACACTCAACACCGGGCCAGTTCCATTGGGGGAAAAAAAAAATCAGTGAGGCTGTTTTTTTTGGTATGATGTGAACAATATGCCTACTTGAGCCACTGAGGTTTTCCACTTTGAGTAAATGTCTTGGCAGTAAGCCTTTTATTTATTCATCCCATATAAAACCAATATTTTCTAAGTATCTACACTGTTCTAGGCATGATACTAATTACATGAATCACAGCTCACATATGCATGCCAGTTGATGGTGGACAGGTTTTCTTTTATCTCTGTAACTTAGGTTAAATAATTCATCCAGGTTGTAGGTGTATTGAGAATCGTACTCCACAATGGAAAATGGAAACAGGCTAATAATTAATGGCCCTGAGGACTCTACTTGAAGGCTGCCCTTGAAGGTGGACTGTGGATTTCCAGCACATCTAATTAATGATTCTTCAGTCTACATGGAGCCTTGTGGAAAGAGAAGTAGTTATTGTCTTTAGACATGGCACAAGGACCCATAGACTCTGCCAGGAGCTCAATAGTGAGATTTCACTGAGGACTTGTTGGTGGAGGAGAGAAGATGGGTGCAGGTGGGAATATGGAACTTTTCCAAGTTGGAGTTGGAAGATCTGCATTCCGGCCCTGGTTTTGTCCCTTATCAGTAAAGTAACCTTGGACAGGTCACTTAACCTGTCTGAGCCTCAGTTTTCTCCTCTGTAAAATGGGGATAGTAATGGTACCCATGCAACATAGAGATTACATAAGATAGGCAAAAATTCTTTATAGGGCTTCCCTGGTGGCACAGTGGTTGGGAGTCCACCTGCCGATGCAGGGGACACGGGTTCGTGCCCTGGTCCGGGAAGATCCCACATGCCGCGGAGCGGCTGTGCCCGTGAGCCATGGCCGCTGAGCCTGTGTGTCCGGAGCCTGTGCTCCGCAACGGGAGAGGCCACAGCAGTGAGAGGCCCGCGTACCGCAAAAAAAAAAAAAAAAATTCTTTATATTCCAGGAAGTGCTAAGGGGAAACTGTCTGGATAGGTGTAAATCATGGTCCAGCTTTTACTCCCAGTCTCCCCTTTGCATGTGGACCAGGAGTTTGGTGAGGGCAGGACCATGGCATTTATAATGGTCTCTCTATCCCTTAGCACAGGGACTGGCACACCGCAGGTTATGAACAGTCTGCGTCCTCCCTTCTTTCTTCTATTTGCTTGTCACTTTGCCTCCTCTTGATGATACCCAGAACTCACGGTTGCTTTATTAGGAAGAAGCAGGAAGGGCTGCTTGGGAAGGAATCATTATTACACCCCCCTTTCTCTGCCTTGCCCGTTCTCTAGGCCGGTCAGCGGGCTATCTTGAGCTACTTGGATGAGATCACTGAGTACAGAGCATTGACTACCCACCACGCAGCCAAATCTCAATCCCCGGGCTTAAGGGTGGCGACTTCAATTCCTTAAATAAGTGAAAAGCCCGACCAAAGGAGAGCGAAAAGTTGAGCCTGGCTGAATTTTGAACTCACTGTAAGCTAGAAAAAGAAGGAGCAGGAAGCCTCAGCACTAACCTGTATCAGTAGCCCCCCCCAGTGTGAGGAGAGGCTCAAAGAGTCTGGCCTAACGCTGAAGCTGCCGCAGCGGTGAAACTGCTTCTAATTTTAGAAATATTAAATAACTGATAATGACACGACCTTGTTAAAGAACGATGTTGGGAAGGAAAAAAAAAAGGGACACTGTTAAAAATAGCATACAGTCTCCCGGCTGAAGATTCCAGGTGAAATATGGGTTCGCCTCCATAGTGGAGGCTCAGAATACTGAGACGCCCCACAGAGCTGCCAAATGTGTCAAGTCCACGGCTCACACGTGTGCTGGAAGACATCCATGTTAAGCAGCCAGCAGGGTGCCTCTGAGCATCCCTTAAGGTGTGAGAGCATATATAAGCACTGGAAAAAAAAGAGAAAAAGGACAGTGTTCTTGTTCTCAAGGGGCTTCAAGTCTAGTCAGCAGCCTAGTGGTGACTCCAAAACATCATCATTTTAATATGTGAGACCGGTGGGCTTCCCTGGTGGCGCAGTGGTTGAGAGTCCGCCTGCCGATGCAGGGGACACGGGTTCGTGCCCCGGTCTGGGAAGATCCCACATGCCGCGGAGCGGCTGGGCCCGTGACCCATGGCCGCTGAGCCTGCGCGTCCGGAGCCTGTGCTCTGCAACAGGAGAGGCCACAACAGTAAGAGGCCCGCGTACCGCAAAAAAAAAACAAAAAAAAAAAAAAAAGAAAAGATGTTAATATATGAGACCGAACTGCAGCACACAAAACCTAGCTGGGGAAAAGCAGCCTCCCGTATTGCCTGGGAAACGTCGCTGCTGGCATTATATCAAACAGAAATCTGAAAGGCAAAACCTAAATAAAGCCAGCAGGCCCCACTTGGGGAGGAATGGTAGATGTGGCAGCCCTCGAAGATGGACAGAACCCCAGACGGCGTCCCCATTCTGCCCATCCCTGCAGATATGCACCTCTATGGCTTGGCTACCTCTCTGATCATTAAATGCTTTTAGCAAAGCTGTCTCCTAGGAGTAACCAGCTTTGAAAGCCAAATTGAAAAAGGTCCATCTGATCATGTAATTGGAGAGAAAGTAGGATCTGTGCCACAATAACACATTAAAGGCATTTGGAGATGAAAGAAAGAGGTGGTCTAATAATTAGCAGGGGCCTGAGACTGGGGAGATGTGCTTCTGGAGACAATGCAGAATTCATTTAACATCAGATGTCACCAAGGTCTTTCCTGATGTGACTCTAAACATGGGAAGAATGTGCTGAGCATACCTTGGCTAAATCTCCTCTGAATTTCTACCTATCTACAAAACTTCCAGCTGTACAGTTTAGAAGAATGATTCTCAGCAGGGGGTGGGGTTTGCCCTTCAGGGGACATTTGGCAATATCTAGAGACATTCTTTTTATTTTTTTAAAGTGTCCATTGATGGATGAATGGACAGTGAAAAAGTGGTCCATGTACACAGTGAAATTTTTTTAAATTGAGGTAACACTGATTTATAATATTATATAAGTTACATGTGTACAACATTCTATTTCTACTTTGTATACCGTACAGCATGCTCACTACCAAAAATTTAGTTTCCATCTGTCACCATACAGTTGATCCTCTTCACACATTTCAGCCTCCCACTCACCCCTCCCCCTCTGGCAACCACTGCTGTGTTCTCTGTATCTATGTGTTTGGTTTGGTTTCTTTGTTTTATTTACTTTTGTTTGTTTATTAGTTTTTATATTCCACATATTAGTGAAACTATACAGTATTTGTTATTCTTCATCTGATTTATTTCACTTAGCATTTAATACCCTCAAGGTCCATCCACGTCACAAATGGCAAGTTTTCATCTTTTTTATGGCCGAGTAGTATTCCATTGTGTGTGTGTGTGTGTGTGTGTGTGTGTGTGTGTGTGTGTGTGTGTGTGTGTGTGTGTGTATACCACATCTTCTTTATCAATTCATCCATCAATGGGCACTTAGGTTGTTTCCATATCTTGTTTGTTATAAACAGTGCTGCAGTGAACATAGGGGTACATGTATCTTTTTGAATTAGTGTTTTCATATTCTTTGGATAAATACCCAGAAGTGGTATTGCAGGATCATACGGTAATTCTATTCTTAATTTCTTGAGGAACAATCATACTGTTTTGCATAGTGGCTGCACCAATTTACATTTCCAACAACAGTGTATAAGATGTTTCTCCACATCCTGGCCAACACTTATTTCTTGTCTCTTTGATAATAGCCATTCTGACAGGTGTGAGGTGATATCTCATTGGGGTTTTGATTTGCATTTTCCTAATAATTAGTGATATTGAACATCTTTTCATGTGTCTGTATGTCTTCTTTGGAAAAATATCTATTCAGCTCCTCTGCACATTTTTTAACATGGTTGTTTTCATTTTTGTTGTATGAGTTCTTTATATATTTTGGATATTAACCCCTTATTGGATATATCATTTGCAAATATCTTCTCCCATTTATAGGTTGTCTTTTTGTTTTATTGATGGTTTACTTTGCTGTGCAGAAGCTTTTTAGTTTGATATAGTCCCATTTGTTTATCGTTGCTTTTGTTTCCCTAGCCTAAGGAGACATATCTAGAAAGATATTGCTAAGACCAATGTCAAACAGCATACTGCCTATATTTTCTTCTAGAAGTTTTATGGTTTCAGGTCTTACATTCACATCTTTAATCCATTTTCAGTTAATGTTTGTGTATGGTGTGAGACAACGGTCATTCCATTTTTTTTGCATGTGGCTGTCCAGTTTTCCCAGCACCAATTATTGAAGAGACTGTCCTTTTTCCACTGTATGTTCTTTGCCCCTTTGTGGTAAATTAATTGTCCATATATGCACAGGTTTATTTCTGGGGTACTGATTTTGTTGTCTAGAGACATTTTTGCTTGCCAGGGCTACATCCAATGGGTAGAGGACAGGGATGCTGTTCAACATCCCATAATGCAAGACACAAGAAAAAAATCATTTAGCCCAAATGTCAATAGTGCTGAGGTTGAAAAACCCTGGTTTTGAATCCTGGATGTTTTCTGACCTTCATCCTTTATAGGCTTATTTTATTTCTTTTATGTTTATATTGATACCTTGAAAGGCAACACCCATTTAAAACAAAAGGAAATGGTTTACCTTATATCATAACAATAATGAAAAAGTCCCAGCAGTTAAGAAGATGTTCCAATAGTGTTTACTCATCTCCACTGGGGGTGGGGGGCGGGTCATGTAGAATGGAGAGCTTGGAGATGGGGAAGGAGATACTGCAACACAGTCAAGAGTCTAATCGTTTGAGATTTCATTTTGTTCCTGAATGTGAGGCTACCTAAGGATTTGCCAGACACTTCCAGGGCCTCACAGTCTGAAACAATGTTTTGGAAAAGTCAAACGTGAGGATGTGTGATATCCTGTTTGCTAGGAGTGAGTAGGAGCACCCTACAGCCTGAAAAGATCTTGGTGGACTGGATTATGTGATTCTCTTCTTGCAACCTTCAGCGACTCTCCACTGCACCCAGGACAAAATACTATGCCATTCTCCTCCACCTGGCTCCTGCCCACCTCTCCAACCATCTCGTCTCCTGCATTTTACCCCAGTCATACTGAACTTTTTGTCTTCCCCAGGATATAACACTCCTATCATGCTTCCTCTCTTGTTTTGTAAACATGGGAACTTTCTTCTGCCTGCAAGGTCCTCTACTCTGCTTTTCATCTAACCCCTAGCATTCTCTAAGACTTATCTCAAGTATCAACCGCTTTCTCACCCTTTGTCCAACCCCCCAGCTCGAGTCTGGTGGTCCTCTTGTGACCTCCCAGAAGCCCCTGTGTTTACTGCCAATATAACACCTGCCCCTGTGGTCCTGAATTTCAACTAGTTGCCCATTGTCTCTGAGAATTTTTTTTTTAATAGTTATTTAGTTGGCTGCACCGGGTCTTAGTTGCATCATGCAGGCTCTTAGTTGCATCATCGGATCTAGTTCCCTGACCAGGGCTGGAACCCGGGCCTCCTGCATTGGGAGCGTGGAGTCTTAACCACTGGACCACCAGAGAAGTCCCTGTCTCTGAGCACTCTGAACAGTTCCCTGTTCAACCCCTCTACTGCCTACCAGACCCAGGGCAGGGCTTGGGTCCCTAACTAGCTTTCAAGGACGATTGGGGAAAAGAATAGAAGAAAAGTAGAGAAGAAAGGTGACAAAAAGAGAGCGAAGAAAAGAAAGAGAAAAGAAACAGAAAAGAACAATGGAAGGAAAGTAGCGGGGAGGGAGGGAAGGAGGGCAAAGGGATGGAGGACAGAAAGAGAATGAAGGAGGGAAGAAAGCAGATTGGGAGGGGAAAAGGAGGAGATGGGAGAGGAGGGAGAGAGGAAGGAGAAAAGAAAGGAGAAGGAAAGGGAGAAGGAGGAGCTGTGCTCTTGTTCCCTGCTCAGAAAAGACTTCTCAGGTCTTGCAGATTTAAGACCAAACCCTGCATTAACACTTTTTAGGAATCACATAACGCTTTCACAGCACTCACTGCATTTGTAATTTTAGATGTATTTGCATGATTATTTACTACGATTTGCAAGCTCCATGAGGTCAGCATCTGTGTTTTCACACACTACTGTGGTTTCAGTACACAGTGTGTCCATAAAAATTATTTGCTAAATAAATGAAAGGGCGGGCAGACTAATGCGCGGCACCAGCAGCTAATCTTATTAATAAAAAGGCGGCCTCTCTGTTGTTTAGAAATAGATCTGTGAGTTTGGATTTGGTTGTTTTACCTCCCCCTAAATTTGTCCATATTAAAAAAACTTCCTCTGGTTCTGGGTAGAACTCTTCTAAAGCATTCAAGACAGTGGCATATACATTCTCACTTTAAAAATTAATCCCAGGAGCAATTTATTACAGGGAAATTTCCTGGACTCCAAGAAGCAGATGCTGCAAACATCTGCTCCCTGCTGACATCTGCCTCTCATTAGATTACAGCCCCCACCCCCACCCCCACCCCCCACCACCCGCATCTGGGTGGTGGGAGTTGGGGGGAGCTGGCTTCTGTGTTGATCTGGTAACTATAATTATAGGGTAAGCTCGGTGCTCAAGGCCCTGGTGCCAGCCACCTGGTGGGGGATCAATATAAAACTTGCTCTATTGCCTTATGTTCCAGGTCCACCCTGAGCACTTATTAAGTCCTCCGTCATTCCTCACATAATAGAAATAAAAAGTAGAAATGAGTTTGGCGAGCATGTTTTCATCTTGTAGCCCTGGGGAAGCCTGCGTGTGGATGAACCCAAACCCCCGGTTGATTCAAAGAAGCAAATCAATTCCATGAAAAATCTTCTGAATCTATTATTTTGGCATCGGGTTTTGTAAACGCTCTTTAATTGATATCTCTTACTCCATTATCCCTTTCCCACCGGTTCCACCTTCAGTGCAATTGTCCTAAAACCTGTCTCTGACACTGAGCCACCCTATTCAGAAACCTCAGAGGCTCTGCCTCGTCCAGGAGCACATACCACCTTCCTAACCTTGACGTCTAAGCCCTCCACTGCTGCAATAACCTAACTTCCATCCCAGGACTCTACTTCAAACAGCCTTGTCTTTTGTCATCCAGTGTGACTCTTGCTTTCCAATTCTGCTTGTGCTTTTTCACCTTTACACCTTAGCATATTAATTCCATGTAAAGCCCAGATGCCATATAACACCATCTTAATACAGCGCTGTGTTGAAGCAACATCAACCCAGACCCAAAAATGTAAAATTAATTAACCCCCTGGCAGTGTTTCATAAAAACACCAGAAGGGAGAACATGCTCACACAACACACAGGAAAACGTCCTAAAACCTGTCTTTCCCCATTCTTTTCTCTTATTTTTTCCCATGCATCAAGGCTGACACAAAGTCTCTCTCCTCCCAACTCCTACTCCAAGGTTGCCTTCGAGCCCACATCAGGCTCTTTTGTCTCCTTGCTAGACTAAGCTCTTCATATCTATAACATGTCAGCCTCCCTGGCTTCTTTGAATTTTCCTGTGAAAGCCCCAGAGCTAATCCAACAAGCAAAAATTCTTCCTCATTAGAAGACAGTGTAAGTGGAAAAGACTGAAAAAAACTGTTCTACACTTTGTCTTATTTCTGTCATACTGACAATGCACACTCTGCCTGGAATGCCCTTTGCCCATTTCTAATCATTACTACCCCACTCGACCACCACAGCCCAGAACAAAAGATCCTTCCTCCTTGAAGATTGCATCATGCCCCCTTAGAGAACTTTGCACGTGATGTCTTGACTTGTAGCTTTTGGTGTAAATATCTTATTTCTACTTTTGAAAATTAGGGCTCAAGATCATCTGGCAAACCCCTATTTGCCTTTCAATACTCACCTAAATATCCCTTCCTTGGAAATGACTTCCTCACTTTCTTCCCATCCTTGGTTTGGCCATCTCTTTGATGCCATAGAAACCAGCAATACCTTGACATATCACAATGAACTTCAGTGGATATCTTCATCTATTCAGGCTGCTATAACACATTACCATGAACTAGCGAGCTTGTAAACAACAGAAATGTATTCTTCACAGTTCTGGAGTCTGGGAAGTCTAAGATCAAGGCTCTGGCAGCTTCAGTGTCTGGTGGGAGCCCTCTTCCTGGTTCATAGGTAGCTATCTTCTCATTGTGTCCTCACATGGTGGAAGGAGCAAGCAAGCTCTCTGGGGTCTCTGTTAAAATGGCACTAACCTTGTTCATGAGGGCTTCACCCTCACAATCTAATCACCTCCCAAAGGCCCCACCGCCAAATACCAACACACTGGGGATTAGGTTTCAACATGTGGATTTGAACAGGACACAAATATTCAGTCTATAGCAGTGGAGTTTTTACTTATCTGTGTTGTCTCACTCCAAACACATGTATACCTTAGAAACAGAGAAAGCTCTCATGCCTCTTACACCCCCAAACTTATCCAAGTACTTGGCTAAAGGTAGGTTCTCAGAAAATGTGTATCTGGTGACATGTCTGCTAGTTTGTGAGTTCTCCACAATATCTAGTGCTGTGCTTTACTCATAGTAGGGGCTCAAAAAGTATCTCTGGAATTGAATTAAGTGTCTCTGGAACATTCAGCTTGATTGAATTTCATTTTTCTGACATAATTTTGTCTGCGTGGTAGTCTAATGTTTTCAAAGATAAAAAATGGTGAAGGGAAAACAAAAGATTAAAAAAATAAACTGGTTTGACCAGTTTCTTTCCCTCTGGATACAAAGCCAAGCTTGGAGCTTTGTCTGAGGAAATCACAGTCTCAGGCAAAAGCTAATAGGCTGAGTGTGGGTCCTTCTTCTGTAACCTGCAAAGCTGCAAGACCTTTTATTTCTGTATTAGAATATTCTATTAGGCTCATGTGGCTCCTTTGGTTAATGGTAACAGAAAATGTGACTCCAGGGCCACATAATTGCAAATACCATTGGCCTAGAAGCTGGAACAGATTGATACAATTGGCAAACCCCACCTATGCTGCTCTTTGTAAGAGGGGGGAGAAAATGCGGTGATTAAACTTAATCACTCTTATGCATTGTGCAATTAATCTCCAGCACCCCTGGACTGCTCTCTAGACTCTGTAACTTACACCCAACCCACAGAGATGGGCCCATTGACTATGCTTCCAGTGTATAATGGAGTCTACACACAAAAATTCATTAATTCTTTTGAAATTCAGTCCTTCTCCTACAGTGGAGTGGGAGCTTGGGGGACAGAGGATACATTTTCTTTGGCAAAGCTTTTGAGTCAGAAGTTCAGGATAGAGTAAGCCTGAGGAAAACAGATACCATTGGTTGCCTATGCATGCCCTTAGTTCCAGCCCCAGGGATGGGTCATGAACCTATTCCCCTTGACAACAACTGGTTTAGATGATGGCATGGATGTAATTCAAGCCAATGAAGTGTGAGAGAAAATCTGCTGGAGAATTTTAGGAAAATCTTTCCTTAAAAAAAAAAAAAAAAAAGAAAGATACATAGGAAAACCTGATCGCTCTTTTTCCGCTGGACCTTGTCATGCCTAGCTGTGATATCTACAACTGCAACAGCCATCTTGCAACCAAGAGAGAAGTTAGCCTGAGGACAAGGACAAAGATGGCAGAGACGAAAGAAACAAGGCCCCAAATTCTTGATATTGTGCTGCTGAGTAACCAACACTGGTCCCCGTTATCTCTAAATTTCTTATAATATGAAATAATATATTTCTTTATTGGGTAAGCCACTCAGAATTAGTTTCCTTTACTACTTGAGGCCAAAATAACCGTAATACATTTGGTTTATTAAATTGACTGAAACTTTTAAAGATTTTTTTTTAAAGCATAGCCCTTCTACCTGCTATAACATAACCAACAGGTGAGGCCCCATACCTGCTTTGGCCATTCCCCCTCATATCCCTGGTCCCATAGTCCTGCTGTGGGCGGTGTTGCTGGCCTTCATCCTCAGCTGGGCGACCCATTGATTAAATGGTCTACACTGAATTATCAAGTCTATATGGCCCCTTAATTCCATGCCCAAATCACACACCACCCTTTTCTCCTCCCTTACACTTACAGAACACTCACTTGCTAAGCCAGCCCCCTGACATCTCTTACCAGAAAGAGAATCTAGACCATATGCAGGTAGAGGCAAACTTCATGATCGTTACCATGTCTACCTATTCCGTTTATTAAGTTCCTGAACACAACCAGCACTTAGTTAAGCTCTTAGTGAATTAAAGGGACAAGTTGCTGGACCTCCAAGTGACTTCAGGCTCCAAAGAGCCATCCTTCAGACAACTACCTAGATATTCCTATAGAATGCATCCATTTATCTATTTCATTTATTCAGCATTTAGTGAACAGTTAATCTATTCCATTCATCCTGCTTGGCCTTGGGGATACAGCAATGAACGAGCCTTTTACTCATTCAACAAATGAGTGTCTACTTTGTGCCAGTCAAACACTAGGAATAAAATTGTGATGGAAAAAATATGTGAAATTTGCCCAAAAGGATCACCTATGGTAGAGATAGACATTTATCATATATTCACCAAAACACTGGGTGAAGGGGAGAAATATGGCAAGAGAGAACATTCTAGGCAAAGGGAACTGCAAGTTCAAAGGCACTGATGCTGAAGGGGGAATGGTGCAATTCAGAATATCAAAGCCACTGTGACTGGAGCACAGTGAGCAAGGGGGAAACTGTTTCAAGATGTGGCTGGACACAACTGACAATAATCAAGACATGGAGGCAACCTAAATGTCCACTGACAGAGAAGTGGATAAAGAAGATGTGGTGTATATATATACAATGGAATACTACTCAGCCATAAAAAAAGAGTGAAATAATGCCATTGGCAGCAACATGGATGGACCTAGAGATTATCATACTAAGCAGAGTAAGTCAGAGAAAGACAAATATCATAGGATATCACTTATATGTGGAATTTTTTAAATGATACAAATGAACTTATTTACAAAACAGAAACAGACTTGTAGACATAGAAAACAAACTTGTTTCCAAAGGGGAAAGGTCAGGGGAAAGGATAAATTAGGAGGTTGGGATTAACATACACACCTACTATATATAAAATACATAAACAACAAGGACCTACTGTATAGTACAGGGAACTCTACTCAATACTCTGTAATAACCTATATGGGAAAAGAATCTGAAAAAGGATAGGTACATGTATATGTATAACTGAATCACTTTGCTCTACACCTGAAACTAACACAACATTGTAAATCAATTATACTCCAATATAAAATAAAAATTCAATTAAAATTTTTTAAATAAAAAAAAAGATGTGGCTGGAGAGGAAGGAGGTAAGGACTATGTCACGAAGTGCCCTTTATACCGTATTAAGGAGTTTGGACTTTTTCCTAAAGGTCCTGATGTGACACTGGAAAATTTTAAGCAGGATAGTAAACTGATCAGACTTTTGCTGGAAGGGCCAATCCTGGAATCATGAAGACTAGTAGAAAAATAAACATAAAGTGAGGAATGACTTAACAAAGGTCATGGCAAGGGGAATGGAGAAGAGAAGATGGGCAAGAGACACCAGGTAGGTGGGATCAGCAGAAGATAACAGCTAAGATGCTATTGGAGGAAGAGGTGAGGAAGAAGGATGAGGAGGCAGAGGTGATTCCCAGGTTTCAGTGGAGTCGATTTGAGTAGGAGCGGAATTAGAGCACATTTAGTTAGTGATATATTGTGTCCAAGGTGGAGGATCCAAGGTAGACGTTAAGATATACAAGTCTGTGGCATTTTTCACAGAACTAGAACAAAAAATTTCACAATTTGTATGGAAACACAAAAGACCCCGAATAGCCAAAGCAATCTTGAGAAAGAAAAAGGAGCTGGAGGAATCAGGTTCCCTGACTTCAGACTATACTACAAAGCTACAGTAATCAAGACAGTATGGTACTGGCACAAAAACAGAAATATAGATCAACGAAACAGGATAGAAAGCCCAAAGATAAACCCATGCACATATGGTCACCTTATCTTTGATAAAGGAGGCAAGAATATACAGTGGAGAAAAGACAAACTCTTCAATAAGTGGTGCTGGGAAAACTGGACAGCTACATGTAAAAGAATGAAATTAGAACACTCCCTAACACCATATACAAAAATAAACTCAAAATGGATTCAAGACCTAAATGTAAGGCCAGACACTATAAAATGCTTAGAGGAAAACACAGGAAGAACACTCTTTGACATAAATCACAGCAAGATCCTTTTTGACCCACCTCCTAGAGAAATGGAAACAAAAACAAACAAATGGGACCCAATGAAACTTAAAAGCTTTTGCACAGCAAAGGAAACCATAAACAAGACGAAAAGACAACCCTCAGAATGGGAGAAAATATTTGCAAACGAAGCAACTGACAAAGGATTAATCTCCAAAATATACAAGCAACTCATGCAGCTCAATATCAAAAAAACAAACAACCCAATCCAAAAATGGGCAGAAGACCTAAATAGACATTTCTCCAAAGAAGATATACAGATTGCCAACAAACACGTGAAAGGATGCTCAACATCACTAATCATTAGAGAAATGCAAATCAAAACTGCAGTGAGGTATCACCTGACACCAGTCAGAATGGCCATCATCAAAAAATCTAGAAACAATAAATGCTGGAGAGGGTGTGGAGAAAAGGGAACCCTCTTGCACTGTTGGTGGGAATGTAAATTGATACAGCCACTATGGAGAATTGTATGGATGTTCCCAAAAAAACTAAAAGTAGAACTACCATATGACCCAGCAATCCCACTCCTGGGCATATACCCTGAGAAAACCATAATTCAAAAAGAGTCATGTACCACAATGTTCATTGCAGCTCTATTTACAATAGCCAGGACATGGAAACAACCTAAGTATCCATCGACAGATGAATGGATAAATAAGATGTGGCACATATATACAATGGAATATTACTCAGCCATAAAAAGAAATGAAATTGAGTTATTTGTAGTGAGGCAGATGGACCTAGAGTCTGTCATACAGATGAAGTCAGAAAGAGAAAAACAAATACCGTATGTTAACACATATATATGGAATCTTAAAAAAAACAAACAAACAAACAAAAAAAACGGTTTTGATGAACCTAGGGGCAGGACAGGAAAAGAGATGCAGACACAGAGAATGGACTTGAGGATACGGGGAGGGGGAAGGGTAAACTGGGACAAAGTGAGAGAGTGGCATGGACATATATACACTACCAAATGTAAAACAGATAGCCTGTGGGAAGCAGTCGCATAGCACAGGGAGATCAGCTCTGTGCTTTGTGGCCACCTAGAGGGGTGGGATAGGGAGGGTGGGAGAGAGACGCAAGAGGGAGGGGATATGGGGATATATGTATATGTATAGCTGATTCACTTTGTTATACAGCAGAAACTAAAACAACATAGTAAAACAATTACATTCCAATAAAGATGTTAAAAAAAAAAGATATACACATCTGAAGCTCAAGAGAAAAATCTCGATAGGAAAAAGAAAATTGAATTCCACAGCAAATAGGTGGTACAAAGAGACAGAAATGGATATCACCCGGAGAAAGGATATAAAGTGAAAGAAGAGGCATCCTCATGAACATCCCTGAGGACAGTCTACATTTATGGGGTCTTGGGCAAGAGTACCAATGGAAGTCCCATGCATATGGTTAAATACTTGAAAGTGAAACATCAAATTAACAGGCTGTGAACATGTTTGATCCTGCTACTTTTAAAATTATATCTTTGTGGGACTTCCCTGCTGGCGCAGTGGTTAAGAATCCGCCTGCCAATGCAGGGGACACAGGTTTGAGCCCTGGTCCGGGAGGATCCCACATGCTGTGAAGCAACTACGCCTATGCACCACAACTACTGAGCCTGTGCTCTAGAGCCCATGAGCCACAACTACTGAGCCCGCGTGCTGCAACTACTGAAGACCGTGCGTCTAGAGCCCATGTTCTGCAACAAGAGAAGCCATTGCAATGAGAAGCCCGCGCACTGCAACGAAGAGCAGCCCCCGCTCCCCGCAACTAGAGAAAGCCCTCGCACAGCAACGAAGACCCAACGCAGCCAAAAATAAATAAATAAATAAATTTATTTTAAAAGTAAATAAGATTATATCTTTATAATAATACAGTTTTAAATGTGTAAAATAATGATTTTAGATGACTAAAATTTGGCAAAATATTAATAAGATGACTGAGTTCAATTATTATTTTAAAGGTCTGCATGTTCTGTTGGTAGGCCAACAGTGTGCAAATAAGGGATAAAAAAAATTCATACACACTTTATGAGTTATTATCAATTTGTTCCCTGAAATTTATTTTCTTGTCTTCATTTCAAAAAAATCACAAATTATGTTGTTATGATCAAGATTCTCATATAATTCATGTTCTTTTCACAGTAGTGCCAAAATAGAAAACTGAGGCAGTAGCAATTGGAAATGTCCAAAAAACTGTTAAAGTAATGCTTCACTTCAGAAATGAATTGTTAATTTCACATGTTATGTTCAAACACTGTAATATACAGAATATATAAACAATATTCCAGAATATTGTAACTTCATTATCTCTTAGAGTAGTATCTAGAGCTATAGAGCAATATAAAAATTCAGTGTCATACTTCACCCTTATTACACCTAAACCTTCATATATACAAATTTAAGAGAAATATGAGCTAACAGTACAAAATGTTCCTCTGCTTCTATGTGACGCTACTGTAAATTTCACATTCATTCAAGAATATTTCTAGAACTCTGAATCAGAAAGTGAAGAAAAGCAAGAAAATGGACACTTGGTACTTTGTAGAAATGATACTCCATTATATAAGAATGTATTGCATTCATGGTATCTGAGAGGAAAGGTTTGACACATTAATCAATTTGTCTTTCCTTTTATCTAAGCACTTTTGCCACTCAGATCCTCCCTATACTCCAAAGCAGTGCCCATCTCTGGCTTCCTCAGCAGCATAACCCACATACCATTATGGGACTTGAACTTAGAGGTCTTTCGCTTAGAAGTCATGGTTGAAAGATGTAGGGAAGGATTTCCCTGGGGCTTGAACAGTGTTAGTCATGAGAGTAATTGGTTAAGGTTATGAGACATGGTATGCCCCTGCTGAGCACCGGATACCAAATGGTAGAGGCGTCCTTGTGTCCTTCAATAAACATACTGGGAGGGTATGATACATGGGACTTTCTAAAGGATGTTGTTCAGGCCAGGGCTCCCTGTTGCCGAGTCTGAAGAGTGGACCTGTCCAAGGAGGATCAATGGCTAAAAAGTGAGTGGAAAGAGGGGATCCCATGAAGGAGTTTGAGGTGAAAGGGCCAGAGGAATACGAGGAAAATCAAAAGTGGTGTTGCAGAAATCAAGGGAAGAAGGATTTCCAAGGAATCACCAACGGAGGCAAGGGTTGCAAAGAGGTAATAGATAAATAAATAAATAAATAAATAAAAAGTAGGACTTTACAGAGATAGGTAAATATCATATGTCATTTATATGTGGAATCTTAAAAAATGATACAAATGAACTTATTTACAAAACAGAATAGACTCACAGACATAGAAAACAATCTTATGGTTCCCTAAGGAGAAAGAGGGGGGAGGGATAAATTAGAAGTTTGGGATTAACAGATGCAAACTACTGTATACAAAATGGATAAGCAACAAGGACCTACTGTATAGCGCAGGGAATTATATTCATTATCTTGTAATAACCTGTAATGGAATAGAATCTGAAATTCTGAAATATTTTTTCTGAATACATATTCAGAAAATATATATTCAGAATACATATTCAGAAATATTTCTGAAAATATTCTGAATATATATTATGAAGGAATATATACAACTGAATCACTTTGTTGTACACCTGAAACTAACTAACAACACTATAAATCAACTATACTTCAATTTTTTAAAAAGTAGGACTTTGGATAAACAAAATGTGGCATATCCATACAATCAAATATTATTCAGCAATGGAAGGGAATAAAGTACTGATACATGTTTCAACACAGATGAACCTCAAAAAACATTATGCTAAGTAAAAGAAGTCAATCACAAAAGACCATGTACGTTGTATGATACACTTTATATGTATTGTCCACTATAGACAAATCCATAGAGACAGAAAGTTTAGTGGTTGAAAGGGGCTGGCAGAGTTGGAGGGAATGTGAGTGACTACTAATGGGATTTCTTTTTGAGGTGATGAAAATGTCCTAAATTTAGACTATGACGATGGCTGCATGACTCTGTAAATATACTAAAGGCCACTGAATTATACTTTCAACATGGAACTTCGCGTATATAAGTTATATCTCAAGAAAGCTGTTTTTTAAAAAGGGAAGAAAATAGAAAGAGATGTCCACTACATTTAAGATCACATTATCCTGTGTCCAAGCCACCAAACATTGTCCATCTGCAAAACATCAAATCTTGGGAGCTGCCAGATGTTTAAGACTAAACAGTCTACCATGGTGATTTGTCCATTGTCTCTGACAAAAAACTAAATCGATCTTCTATTCTTTGAAAAACAAGAGATGAGCTAGAGGGACCGCTTCATAATAAAGGTCTCACACTAAGGTAAACTTGAAAACAGAGAACATTTATGCAAAAATCCATTTACTGTGTCAGTAATTTTCAGCATTTCCCCTGCTGTTATTGTAGATAATTGAGTAAAAGCTTTTCCTTCCCTACATCAAGCATCAGTTTCCAACGGATCCTCTTAGAAATTCAGTTTTGAGATTTCACTTCAAGACCATGACTACAGAATTTGTGGGAAATGCCTATGTTTTTGGCTAAATGGAACTATTTTCTTTCCTTGAGCCAAACACTTAAAACGATTGGAAGAAAACAGAAGAGCGGAGAAAAAAGTAAAGTCTCCCACCAACTGTATCAATAAAGGGTCATAGCTATATTTTTTTGGTAAACTTCCAATTGACTCTATGTCTAGGTATAAATCCCTATCTTTCCCACCCAATCAATTATTCAGCATTTTTGTGAATTCAAGGTACTAAATGCTAATATAGTTCTATTGTTCATGTATTTCATGAACAAATTAGTTGCAAAGTCCTTAAGCTGCCTAATGTCCACAGTCTGCCTAATGTGTAGGTTTGAATATACACCCTCTAAGAATTTATTTCTCAAAACCACAAATTGGGGGTATGATGCCTACAGAGAAGTAATATGGAATGGGAAGATTAATAGCTGACGGGGACCTTATCAATCTCACGATAACAATTCCAGATAATAGGATAATTCACATTTACATGTTTACATTTTACATGATACAATCATACACAATACTTTGGTTTTTATGAAATGAGGAGAGCAGTACCATCTCCATTCTTTAGTTAGGCAAACTAAGGTTGGTCAAACTATTCAGTGACTAGAGGAGGTCTCCTTGCTGGATGTTTCCAGAGTACCTGTCTTTAACACCCACTCATATCTGATTACTCAACACCTGTCTTCCCTCTAAGCTTCATGGAAGCAGGGACCTAATTCCGCATCTGGCGCACAGTGTGTGTTCAATAACCATCACTTGAACTAAACTGATCAAGTTCCCATAGTTATTAAGACACAGAGACTAGATGTCAGACTCTGTATCACATGTCCTGTTAAAGCCCTAATAGTGTTTTTCTACCTACTGTTACTGACAGCTCATGGAAGGAAGGAAGGAAAAGATGTAAAGTGAAACAGTTAGATCAGGAATATGTTTACTCCTGTACCTCAAACCACCTGTGTGGAGCAGCATTTTGGCATATAGCTCAGGGGTCATATAGCTCAGTGGTCAGATACCTCAGTAGCTATATAGCTTAGTGGGTCAGAGGGCTGTGGAGTCAGATCTTTACCCAAAACTTTGCTCTACTCTCTCTAGCTCTGTATTCTGTAATAGATCATTGAACTTTCCCAAGCCTCAGTTTCCTCATTTGCAAAATGGAGATAAAAATTTCTAAATCTCTCAGAATTGTTGTGAGGATTAAATGAAATCAAATCTGTAAACCACACAGCACAATGCCTTAGCGTTCAATATCCATCATCATCATCATCATCACCTTGATCATACTATTATTATTATTTTGTGTCCCTAACAAGAAAAGCAAAAGCCTCTTGGGTTAAACACAGAATTGTCAACAGCAGAAAAGGCAATTTGCTGATAACTCATGCATGATTTGGAAATGGAAAAGCTTTTACTCAATTTTCTACAATAATAGGTGAGTAAATGTTAGCTCTGTCATGTCTTTTATAGGACATTGAAGACACGAGGGGCAAGTATGGCATCTCCAGCATTCTGAGAAGTTGATTGACTTGCAAGTTGAAGAATCTGGGGAGGGGACTTCCCTGGTGGCACAGCGCAGTGGGTAAGAATCCGCCTGCCAATGTAGGGGACACGGGTTCAAGCCCTGGTCCGGGAAGATCCCACATGCCGCGGAGCAACTAAGCCCGTGCGCCACAACTACTGAAGCGCACGCGCCTAGAGCCCGTGCCCCGCAACAAGAGAAGCCACTGCAATGAGAAGCCCGTGCACCACAACGAAGAGTAGCCCCCGCTCACCACAACTAGAGAAAGTCCACGCACAGCAGTGAAGATCCAAACGCAGCCAAAAAAAATTTTTTTTTTTTAGAATCTGGGGAGACCTGGAATATTCTCCTCTAATTCTCTTTCACCAGCCTTCGGACATTTAATCTCCTCATCCCACTTCCATTGCTGTGTGCAATATTTTATCCAGACACCTACAACCCTACTTGATCATTTTAGGAAAGGGAATTCTTAAATCTCGTTGTAGCTCAGAGCCCGCGAGCCACAACTTTTGAAGCCTGCGTGATACAACTACTGAAGCCCGCATGCCTAGAGCCCGTGCTCCACAACAAGAGAAGCCACCACAATGAGAAGCCTGCACACCGCAGTGAAGAGTAGCCCCCGCTCGCCACAACTAGAGTAAGCCCACACGCAGCAACAAAGACCCAGTGCAGCCAAAAAATAAATAAATAAAAACTTTTTTAAAAAAGAAAGAAAAACAGAGCATTAGGAGACAGACCGTTGAATGTGAATCCTGATTTAATCATAAATTAGGTGGCTGAGTTTCTGGCAAGCTATTTCATATCTCCATACCTTGGCTTACACATTTATGAAATAGTAAGAATAATACCTACCTCAGTAACTTGTGATAAGATCACATAAAAATGTTTTGCAAAATACGACATTCTTCAAAAAATACTTTCATTACCCGGAATGACAGTAGAGAAAAAGAAAGAGGATGGAAAATCAATATGAATTTAGGGTCCACTGGGGGATGGGTAATTTGTAACTTTTAAAATGCTACTTTGTTAATTTCTGGGTTAATGCATTATTCCAGGCTGCTTCCCTATTCCTCTTTGTTCAGGAATGCTTATTCTGTTCCACCAGCGTGAATGTGATGGTCACTGCTCTGTCTCTATTCCTCTTCTCCCTTTACACTTTCTCTTGTCAAGCTCAGCTTCGCCATTATTTCAACTATCAACTGTAGACAAATCTTTCACAAATCTACCCTGCAGGCTAGGGAGTCATGAGACCATTAAAATCCCTTCACTTTTACCCCATAATGTAACCTAATCATAGAAGTGACATCCATCACATTAATAGGTATATAACATCCATCATATGAACAGTTCCCACGCATACTCAAGTGGAGGAGATTATATAGGCATGGACACCAGGGGGCAGGATTCTTGGGGACCAACTTAGAATTCTGCCTACCGCAAGCATCCGTCATTTGCCAAGCAAGTGCTTGGCAAAAGGGGTACAAGAGAATTTCACATGTTCTTTACCTTCAAAGACTTGTCAATTGGATGATAATCGTCCCTACCTCATAGCGCTAGGTGGAAAGGATTATATGGAAAAGATATACGTAAAGTGTTTATCATCGTGCCTGACACATGAAAATTAAGTGTTCAGAAATGTTAGTTGTTATTATCAGATAATTGGAACACAATCTGTTCAGAGATGGGTGGAAGCTCTGGAGAAGGCAGAGGCTGAGAGGAGGAATGCTTGGGTGTTGAGGAGATCAGAAAGGGCTTCAAAGAATAGAAACCAATTGAGCTCAACCTTCTCAAAAATCTCATCACACTGGCTGCATTAAGACCATTTTTTAACATATTTGAAAACCGAGGCTCGGTTAAGGAACTCACACAGAGCCATTCAGCTAGTAAGAGATGAAAGCAAATTTCACGGCCAGGTCTTCTGACTGGAACACCAGAGCTTCACTGTGTGTGTGTACATGTATCCGGTAACCAAAATTCCATTTTAGCCGTCATGAGGCATGTGCAGGGACTAGTGGAAAATAAGCTTATGCAGATGCCATGGGTTTCCACCACTGAAACTCAGGGAAAGGGTCTAAAATTAAGCAAAATAAAAAAGCAGGTGCCTTTGACAGTAGAATTACCTAATATCTAATCAGAATTTTATTTTAGGAAGATTGTCCTGGTCTTCATGGGCAAGATGCTTCATAAGAGAAAAATTAAATACATGATGGGGATAAGTCACGGAAGTTGCACTGGTGCTTTCGATGGGAAGCAACTGCAACCAGAAAGTGAGCAGTGGAGAGCAGAGTTAGGAGAAATGCTGGAAATGGAAGTGAGCCGTTAACAGGAGTTGGAAGAAAGGCCTGATGAATTTGAACCCCTCAGATGTTGGGTGGCCAACATCTCATCTTGGATTGTCACCAGAAGAATATTCTTTCCACAGCTGAGAGAAAGAAGGTTTCTTTTCATTTGAGAAGAAACAGCTTTTTGCCCTGACTCTGCAAGGGCCATGCGAGTCCTGAGGAAGGGATTCATTATTTCCAACTGCAATCTTCCACATTCCCAACACAAGCGCCATTCCACACCCAGACACATTCAGACCAACTTCAGAGCAGTTGAGCACATACATGTTCTTAGGTTGCAACTATTCATCACAGACGACTTTATTTTTCTTAAGAAAAATGAAGTCTGCTGGGAAAAGAAGGAAAATGAAGCAGGCCAAATAAGGAGTTTAGCAGGCTTGAGATGTGAATTTTCAGAAACTCCCTTTTCCCCCATTAATCCTTCTTTTTTGTCCTTTATCCATTATGTGGGATTAGTTCTTTGTAAATTTGGATTTGTACTGATGAATTAAATTCTTGGCAACCGCTGTTCCTGCCGACTGGGTGCTTCTTTGTGTCCTTTGTAAGATCTATAACTCACTGCACCTGTTGCATCTGAATAGTCCTCTGCAGTCAGGAGGGTGTGTGTGTGTATGTGTGGGGGTGTATGTGTGTGTGTGGGGGGGGGTTCTTTAAAGCATTCTACAACGTTCAGTGTAAAAGGAAGAACTCCAGTAGATGGGAGGGGGTGCTAAACAATGGACTGAGTTACGAAGGCAACTTGCAGAATCTCTTTCCTTGGCGATGGTTTAAGAAAAGCACCAGAAAAAGCTCTAAGCAGCGCCGTGGGCATTCGGTGTTCATCTGGGGCAACAGGTCATAAAAAATGAATTCTGAAGAGCTTCCAGCCCTCGGGGACTACTGTATGTTTTCACCAGAGACGAAGAAGGGAATCTGATGACCCTCTAAGTCAAGCACAGTTTTCGGATGAGGTCAGTCTAGGTCACAGGAGTTCAGTTGTCACTTACCCAAGGTAACACAGCCAGTTGGTGACAGACAGGGAACTAGAATCCACACCTCCTGACTCCAGCCCACCCCGAATGTACACAATCTCACTTTATATCCTCTTTTGTTCTTTCAGATAAATATTAACCAGCTCGTTTGCAAGGCCTTGGTGGAGAAGTTCTCTATTTTCATCATTTCACATTTCTGAAAAATTACATCAGAACTTATGCCAGAAGGATGTTGTATCTTTTCAATGAAATAGATTTTTTAATGGGAAAAAGAGAAAGTGGCCCTGGATATAGATCTTAGCAGCTGAATAAACAGATCTAGAGAACAAGCATTTTTGCCTTTATATGTTATATATTATTTATTAGGCAATCATTCACTTTATTAAAGACTGGACCATTAGTTTCATGATATCTGAAACGGAAGTCAGCCCCATGGAGTCTGAGCATCTTTCTTGGAGATGCTGCTAGGTTTCCTCTCTTATTTTTCCCTATTTCCCACTGCTACCCACTACCACCACCATCACGTGTGAGCCTTTTCCCACACATACTTGAACTTATTCATTGGTTATCTGGGCATCCAGAAACGTGGAATGGGTTTAGTCCTAGAGCCGAGGATAGTCTCACATATTCCTGAAACAGGTGGTCACTGATGGGATGTGGTATAGCTGCAAATGGACCAATCTCTATGTCATCAGAACATCAACATAGGGTTGGACACTGACATCCCCATCAACAACCTTCAGCTGAGAGGCTACGTGTCTAAACGTTTCATGGTCCCGACTAGTCTGCTATGTCTTGCTAAAGGGTTACTGTCACCCGGGAAGACTCTGAGATGGTAACTAGAACATATTCATCTGAAAAACCATTTACCACAAACTATCACACCATTGCAGAAATTAAGCAGGATCTTGAAAGACTGAGGACACAGACAGTCAGCTTTGATTGAGACAAGTAAGGAGGGTCAAGTTTCATCTGAAGCTAGAACTCTGAGATCTTTAGGTAAGCAAAGGGCAAGAGAAAGGGTTTGCAAAGACAAACTTCGACCTCTCTACTATTGGACCCAGTGCTGTCTCTGTCTGGATGCTACCCCCACGTGTCATCGGCATGGCCCAGCTTGAGTGCATTCATCAATAGTACCAAGGGGAAATGGAGCCCATGTCCCATTCCAAGGTTCTGTTTCAGCTTCCACTCACCTGTCTAGATGGGATTCCTTTTTTGTAGACTGGAGAAATAGGTATTTGCCCTGCTCAAAGTAGAAATTTATGGTAAACTTAACCTCTGACTTCATAGATTGCTCTATCCCAAATCCTGCAGCATCTCCATGACTAACAGTAAATCCAAAGGAGTAGAAAATCATTGAACATTTTATGGCTTCCAATTCATAGGCTGCAATCAGGATGCTAACAACACCCACTTTGATGTTTGATGAGGACTCCCTGTGTGTCAAGCCCTTTTATTATCACTATATATGCTACACACTATATCTATATCTATCTATACAAATGTATATATATACTATATATTAGCCACTTCTATACATCATATATACCACTCTATGATGCTGCTAGATAATATCAGTATTAAACAGAAATATGTACGTACACATAATCAATCAATCTTAGAAGGCTGGTACACTTTACAAATGAGGAAACCAAGGCACAGTAAGGTTGCGTTGACCTGCACAGCTAGTGAGTGGCAAAGCTCGAGTTGGACCTCAGGCAGCCTGACCCCAGAGCCCATGCTGGCTCATTGCACATCTCCTGCATCCACGTTGGGCTGAGCACTGTGCTGCATGTTAAAGCCTCTGAGCTGAATAAGTCACTGAACGAGGCCACTGTTCTTGAGGAGTTCACAGTCTGATGGCTGGGGCAGACGCATAATTACAGTAAGGCAGGACAGAGCTGACTGAGCTGAGTTTCGGTAATGATTAGCATTGCATCCCTTGGTTGGATACCAGAATCAAGTATTGCACCTCCAGGAGTGTTGTGTACAAAGGCAAGAAACAGCAGTGACCATCATGGGGCTTCCATCAGGGTGAGCCACTGCTGGGGGAAGGGAGCAACACAAAGCCAGAAGGGTTGGCAAAGACAAAGGGTGAAGAGCCTTGAATGCCAGCATACACGGCTTGTACTTTCATCCTGTGAGATATGCAGAGCTAGTGATGGTTTGTAGGCAGGCGACTGAGATGCCAGAATGTGGTGCAGAAATATCACTGTGAGGTGGACTGGAGAGGGAAATTATGTAGGGAGGAGACCAGTTAAGACACTCCTGTAGGATCCCATGCCAGAGAGACTCTGCTAGAAAAGACACATCTTTCCATTTTCTTTTCGTAATAAACATTTATTTATTTATTTTGGCTGCATTGGGTCTTAGCTGCGGCACGCAGGATCTTTGTTGCCACATGCAGGATCTTTAGCTGTGGCATGTGGGATCTAGTTCCCCGACCAGGGAGCACTCCCCGACCAGGGATCGTTCCCCAACCAGGGATCGAACCCTGACCAGGGACTGTTTCCCGACCAGGGATCGAACCCTGACCCCCCTGCATTGGGAGTGCGGAGTCTTAACCGCTGGACCACCAGAGAAGTCCCCCGCTCTCCATCTTCTTAAAGCATCTTAAAATCTTCAATGGTCTCCATTGCCCTTGGGATTAAATGCAAATTCCATGAGATCTTGAATAAACTGGCATGCACCTTCTAAAGTAGGTCCTCAAGTCCCAGCACTCCAGCTCCCCGCCCTACATTCCAGCCACATAAAGGGAATCAGTTGCATTTACTTACATTTGCTAGTTTTACTTCCTCACATTCTGTGTTTCCTGAAGTTAAGAGCATCCAGAGAGAGAGGTATCGTAATGCCCATCTTACTGATAAAGAAATTGAAGCTCAGAGAACAGCAACTTACTCCAAATCATATTTGTAAGTAGAGATGGAGACAAGATGGAAATCCAGGAGCTACGAACCACCCAAGAGCATTACAATGGAAGTCACAAAATCTAGGTTTAAGTTTCTTCTGTGCCACTTGCTTCTTTTACAAGCTTACTATATAGCTGATTTACTTCATTGTACAGCAGAAACTAACACAACATTGTAAAGCAACTATACTCCAATTAAAAAAAAAAAAAAAGAAAAAAATTACTGAACATCTCTGCACTTCAGAGTCCTCATCCGTAAAATGGGTCTATTAAGTCCCCCATCCCAGGCTGCTGGGAACACACAGGAAGATGGCAAATGTAGAAGTATCCGGCTACTATGAGGAAGTATCTTTCAACACAACCTGCTTTTGCCTATGCAGGCGGATGAAAAATAAGATTAACTGGACAGATAAAAATCATGACTAATACAAATCTTTTTAGCAAAGGATGTCAACCTTAACACAGTAGCATAATTTTTTTTTAATTAGGGATTTTTAAATTCAATGGAGTCATTTCTCATCTATGTCTTCTAAACCCATTTCCACATCTCTTACAGGCAAATATAAAATATGAGTGGATGAAAAGGATAAGAACTTGAAAGACTTCATTATCAATTAAGTCACCTGTGGGTCAGTTGAGGTCTAAGAAAATGTTTGTTGAAAGTTTCTAGCTTTTCATTTCTTCTCTGAACATAGTTTGACTCAAGAACTTCAAATCCCTCTAAAAGGTACTGTCTTAAACATAAAAGTTCAAAACACAGGAGGTCAGATCCACCACACGTAAGTCAGAAGATTACATCTGAAGCCATGAGGGATTAAAATAGTAGGTCCGTGTTTGGTAGTGGTGGTGATGGTGGTGAAGGGGAGTCTTTCTCAAGGCTTATCTCCTCCAAGAAGCTGTCCTTGATACAGGACAAACTCTCCCATAGTGACTGCCTAAAGCACATGACGTTGCAACCAACACTTTGGTATTCATCAGACTTAAACACTTTATTGCATTCCAGTTGGCCTCCGTGGTACTGCATTTGGAAATCATCATGTCTTCACTATCTACGTAAACATGTGTCACTCCCCCTGTCTATGCAGTGTAGAGTTGTCCATATGAGAAGCAGTTCTGTTTCTTTTCTGCACCTGCATTTTGAAACATCTTCCCTTATGATTTTTATCTGGGGTGTATATTTAAAATCACTGGTATTTTCTCTATCTCAGCAAATTTCTCTGTCCTACATAGGCTATAATTTAATTCAAACCATCTCAAATTGACCCTCAAGTTGGTGACCATCTACCTACATCTTTTGCCTCCCAAGACAACAGATAAACAAACAATTTTTATTTAAGTGAATTCAATAATTTATTCATTAAATCAGAAAACACTATTGAACACATTCTGTGCTAGGCCCGATGCTAGAACCTGGAAGCAGGTGAGATAGAGTGAAAATGCTCAGTCACAGCCTCCTTGAAGAGTCAGGCAAATAATTAACCCCCCTCAATACAATACAAGAGCTGTAATGCAAGTGTGTGCAGAGGCTTGGAGAAACAGAGCAGAGGGGATGGTGGGTTTTGCCTGGAGAAGTATGACGCAGGGCTTCATGAAGAAGCTGTGCTAAAAGGATGAGCAAAAGCTTTCTGAGCTGGTGCACAGAAGATGGGCCTTCCAGGCAGAGGGAACCCTGTAAGAAAAAGGCAGGGAGATGTGGAGCAGCTACTGTGAATTGTTCAGTGTGCCAGGAGTACATCATGCCTGGGTGGGCAGCACTGTTAGACAAGAACCTGATGAGGGGGACTTCCCTGGTGGCACAGTGGTTAAGAATCCGCCTGCCAATGCAGGGGACACGGGTTCAAGCCCTGGTCCGGGAAGATCCCACATGCTGTGGAGCAACTAAGCCTGTGTGCCACAACTACTGAGCCTGTGCTCTAAAGCCCACGAGCTGCAACTACCGAGCCCACGTGCCACAACTACTGAAGCCCACGCGCCTAGAGCCGTGCTCCGCAACAAGAGAAGCCACCGCAATGGGAAGCCTGCGCACCGCAAGCAAGAGTAGCCCCCGCTCGCTGCGACTAGAGAAAGCCCGCGCGCAGCAACGAAGACCCAATGCAGCCAAAAATAAATAAATAATTTTTTTTTTAAAAAAGAACCTGACAAGGGAGGTTGGGCTCAGATTATAAAAGGTCTTGAATGTGTCCTCCCAAGATGTTTGAGTTTGTCCGGTTAGCAACGGAACCATGGAAAGATTTCCTTGAAAATTGATGCTGGTGGCAGGGTTGATAAAAAAAGGTTCAAGGAGAGAAGCAGTTAATAAAATGGGACAACCAGTTAGATACTTACAAAGATCCAGAAAAGATGTCTGCCCTCGAGGGAGGGAAATAGAGTCAAGAGATATTTGGGGATTAAAACTGGCAGCACTTATGGACAGGATATATACTTCTTTGTGTTCACCATACACGTTTTGAGTTTACAAAAGTCCGTAAGTTCCTTAACTGCTTGAGTAAAGATCCATAATTCGATAAATAGACCCTCCAAGCTGACAAATAAACAACATTCATGTACTAGGGGAAAACAGCTCTTCTGAACTCTGAGTCAGCAGTGCTTGGGATGGTGTTCTGGCCCTGTCCCTTAGGAGCTGGCCAGACGGTAAAGTCCTTTCGTCTCTTTGAGACTCTCTCGTGTCCCAAAACGAGAAGCTTACTGGGATGATTTCTCTCCAAGGCCTCCTCTTGCTCTCACACTCTGTGAGTCAAACCCTTGTGATAAGGACCACCAGTCCCGGCCTTTCCAAGATGAATCACCTCTGAAACAAAGATTATTCTGGGCTTGACCAGGAAATGAGAGTTCAGTCACTGCAGTAATATCCCAAGGTCAATTCTTAGGACCAGCAGGTCTGGTCCGAGGCTGGGCCAGATGTCAGAGGCAGCTCCTTGATCACACAAGCCTCTCCAAGCTTCTCCCCTTCCAAGGTACAACCGAACTAAGTCCAAGAGACCTGCTGGGACTTCCACAGAAGAAAGAGTCCTCTGTTTCAGGTCTCTGGATTGCTCCCAGTCGGTTCTTCCTGCCTGTGTCAATTCCCACAGCCAATGATCCTGTTTACATTGTTCTAGAGATGCTCACAGGACTTCGCCACAAGAATGCAGGGTTCTCAGGTGCCCTTCACCGACTTCCTCATCCCTAGCACAGCTGGGAATCCACTTCCCTAGGACAACAGCAAGCCCTGCTTCTCAAAGCCCTAACCAGTAGAGGGCTCCACCTCTGCCTATCTGCAGTTGTCTGACTCAGTGAGCACCTACCGTATGCCCCAAGCACTTCCGCAAGTCAGCGATTCCATACAGCAACCCCGTAAGGTGGATGTGACGACCCTATTTTAACGTGAGGTTTGGTAAAGAAAAGGTGACTCATCAGAGACTGAGCTTCCAGGACGTGCCAAACCCAGATTCAACCTGAGGTCAGTCTGATTTCCAGTCGGCTGCATCCTCCTTCCTGTGACCAGAGTTAAGCTCTACATAACATTACACCCAAGCGCCAACTATCTGCAAAGTCACTAAGCACGTCTACATCTGTGTCTTTGTTACCCAAGGAAGGCACAGTCAAGAGTACTTCAGGCCAAGGTACAAAAAGAGGTAAAAGGTCATAATTCACCTAAACAAGAGGGCTCATGTTAGACGTTCAGGTTCCTTCCAATTTTCCCCAATGAAGTTGTGATTTACTGCTATCAGTCAGTATTGCAGCATCATGAAAATGAAGAAACCCTGTGAATCAGGCTGCCCGGCTTTGAATCCCTTTTATCACATCATAGCCAAGTAACCTTGGCCAAATGATCGAGGCGCTCTAAGCCTCAGCTTCCCGTGTTTAAATGGAGATGAGAATAACACTCACCTCACAACATTGTTATAAGGAGTAAATAAGACGATGCCTGTAAAGCACTTAACACAGAGTCTGGCATATGGTGTGAGCTGGATAAATCCCAGCCATTATTATTATCATAATATCTTCGTGCATAAATCTCTCTGCACTCTGATTGTTTTCTTAGGACCGGTTCCAATGGGTAAAATCCCTGTATCAAAGGGTGGCTCTTCCTACATAGTACTTAATTATCTTCCAGAAATTTTAGAGTAATTTATACACCCAACAGAAGTCAATGCAGTACCCATAGCAGTGGACTCAAAAGATATATCAAATGCAGACGACTATGATACAATAAAAGGTGTCTGAACATCCTTCAGTTCTCACATATAAGGACAGTAACTTTCTTTTTTTTTTTTTTTTCATGCCTCTACAGTCATGGGAATAACCAAGGCCCAGGGTGATCACCCCAAAGGCCTTTGATTTAAGAGTTAGAGAAAATGGGCTTAATTCCAAGCTCTGCCACTTACTGGCTGTGAGATTTTAAGCTAGTTTATTTCCTTCTCGGTCCCTCAGCTTCTTCAACAGTTTGTTTGTTTGTTTGTTTTAATAGAAATGATATCCAGGCAGTATCTTTCATTCATCTTTGTTGTAACTTCGAATGCAGAGTGAATGTGACGACTATGCCTGTACATTTTTGTACATTGTACATTTTTCTATAAGTGCGTCTCATTTACAGACAAATTTTCACTTTAATATTATATAGATACCTCGTGTATCAGTATCAAATGGCATGTAGATCCAGCTCTACCAAAATCTTGCTGTGCAGTCAACCCTAAGTGACTTCACCATTCTGGGCCTCTTTTCCCCGTCTGTAACAATGAGGACCTTGGTTCAGCTTATCTCCAATCGCTAATGTTTCTATCATCTTGCCTTCCCATATATCAGGATCTCTCAACCTTGGCACTACGGACACGGTGGGCCAGATAATTTTTTGTTGTGCTGAGGAGGGGTGACTGGCCTGAACATTGAAGGATGTTTAGGGGCATCCTTGGCCTCTACTACCCATAGGCACCCCCAGCCCAGTTGGGAGCACGAAAGATATCTCTAGACATTGCCAAACATCCCCCGAGGGTCAAAATCATCATCCCCGATCGAGAACTGCTTATATATTCTTAAGGATTTCAGGCATTGGACGTTAAAGAGCTGGATTCAATGCCTTTTGATACTCTTCCAAATCATAAAATTCCAAAGGCCAAAGATGCTGTGACTGATTTGAACTGAAACCCATCTATAGGGCTTCCCTGGTGGCGCAGTGGTTGAGAGTCCGCCTGCCGATCCAGGGGACACGGGTTCATGCCCCGGTCCAGGAGGATCCCACTTGCCGTGGAGTGGCTGGGCCCGTGAGCCATGGCCGCTGAGCCTGCGCGTCCGGAGCCTGTGTTCCACAACGGGAGAGGACACAACAGTGAGAGGCCCGCATACCGCAAAAAAAAACACCTATAAGCCACATATTTGAGAGAGGACCTAGTCATCTATCATGTCTCTTCTACCTGCTGGAGTCCATGGAGGAGACGGACTCAGTCCTCAGCATTTTGCTGGAAGTGACAGCTAAAACATCCCAACCACAGGCTTGGGGTCCATCTGACCCAATCACCAGTCAGGTATCCCTGGGCAAATTCATTAGGTTTTCTGTGTTTTCCCACGTGTCAAATGTGGATGACATCTCAGAGCAATTTGGAGCTAATATACCTGGTACCAAGAAAGAGAAGGAGGAACTCCAAAGGGGAAGCTTTTGCTTTCATTTTTCCCTACAGAAACTGATCACCACGTGATCATTTCCCAGCCATAGCCTTGGGGTTTGAACCAGGTTTCCTTTCTTTAAAATAAATTTATTTATCTATTTTTGGCTGCATTGGGTCTTCGTTGCTGCGCACGGGCTTCCTCTAGTTGCAGCGAGCAGGGGCTACTCTTCATTGCAGTGCGCGGGCTTCTCATTGCGGTGGCTTCTCTTGTCGCGGGACACAGGCTCTAGGCGCACGGGCTTCAGCAGTTGTGCCTCACGGGCTCTAGAGCACAGGCGCAGTAGTTGCAGCTTGCGGGCTCTAGAGCGCAGGCTCAGTAGTTGTGGCGCACAGGCTTAGTTGCTCCGCGGCATGTGGGATCTTCCCGGACCAGGGCTCCCCTGCATTGGCAGGTGGATTCTTAACCACTGTGCCACCAGGGAAGTCCCAGAACCAGGTTTCCTTTTGATTTAGGTGTTTCCAGCCAGAGTCAAGGAGCAGCTCTTGAGAAAAGGAGTGGACAGATGATCCAGTTAGCAGTCAAAGGAATGCTATGGACCAAGAGAGGGACTTTGGTTCCAGCTGAAAATGTCAGCAGAGTGCTGGGAGAAAGGAATCTGTTTAGCAGGTGTGTTTGAAATCTGGCAGGGAGCTCTGGGCCAGGGCCAGGACCACTGAGCTGCTCTGAATGCCTTCTATGTTGACTCCCTGGGACTCAGACCCAGGATTTAAAGGGGAGAACGTCTAGGGTAAACACACAACGGCCAGACAGCGGCTAGAATTTTTCCTCAGGCCTTCCGCGTCTCTTGCAGAGCACCAAGAGGCCAGCAACAGGCATGTAGCCTGAGTCGGCGGCCTTTGCCCACCCTCTTCTACATCACCTGATCCAAAAGGAGCTCCGAAAATAGCTCAGAATCTGGGCCTGCCTGGGAGAGACAGAAAGATCCATTTACATGGGAAGGTGACTGCTCTGAATACCCACAGCAGACCAATCTATGCTAATGGCTCAGTCTCCCTCCAATCTGGGATTTATATAACTGGCTCCTACACGCTGTCGTTGCCAGCAGAAATGCCTGAATTATCTTAATTCCAGAATGTAAATTATTCCAATTTTGAGGCCATCATTTTAAAGCTGTCAAAGTCAATATTTTTAACAGCCTAGAAAAAAATTACAACTGGAAAATGTCTAAACAAGTTGTGCTTGAGGTCTCAAGACAACTTCTGGCAAAATCTGTGCTGAGATGGAGAAATATCCCACACTGATTCCACAACAAGGGAAAAGCATCAACTCGTCCCATCACCAATTTGTCTGCAGGAGAAACAATGAGACAGTCTCCTCGCACTGATCACTTTCAATCTGCTACCTTCCACTTACGGATTAATCATTTATATTTTGGTCCTACATTTTGTGGGGTTTTGTTTTTTGTTCTGTTTTGTTTTTAAGAACTTAATTCCTAAAAGAATAACATTCAATACTTGGTCATGAGGGGAAGGGAAAAAATTCCTGCCCTAACCTCCCCTCTTTCAAAGTTTTCACTTCATTTTTGTTTTAATTCACTTCCTGCATTATTCTCTAAGAGCTACTCTATGCTGGGCACAGCTCTGGGGATGCTGGGATGAGTGAGGACTTCCTCGGGGTGAGAGAAGAAGCTTTTAATCGAGCTACCTTGCACTTGGTCAGGAAAGAAAAGGCAACTCCTTTTCATATTTGTGTGTCTTTTTCCATCCAGGTAAATCATCATCTCTACCTTATTAACCCTCCCAGAAAGAAACCAGGAATTGAAGGAAGTGAGCAGGTGAGGAAAGGAGTGTGCAAAGCAGAATCATAGTCACGGTTCACCTTTGGGGCAGAGGCGATTCATGAGTATCTGGGGAGCCAGCCAGGTTGCAGGAACATGGCATCGCCCAACTGGGCACCTCCGCTCACCACTGCCCCAGACACCAGACTCAGGCTGGTCCTCGCGGGTAGCGCTAGGAGATCTCTGTTATGGGCCCATCTTTTATTCAGGGGCTGGAAAACACCCCATTCCTGCAGCTCTGAAGCAGGATTAATTGATTGGTCTCGTATGAACCTAAAAGCTGTTAAGAGCAAGGAGGATGAAAAGCAATTTAAATTGCTTTATTACCATTTTCTAGTAAAGTACCAGTTTAGTTCTCAGCCCTACTGTGAAGCAGCAGGTTTCCAGATATTGACTGTGCTGGCATGTGCTCCTAGAAGAGAGGAAATGCCTGGGTCTGAAAAGCAGAAACATCTGCTCAGATCTCCAGCGGGCCTGTTGCTAAAGCCAAGGTGGGGAGGGAGGCGTGTGCCCTCCAGGTGGTGTCACCACAGGCAGGAGATGGGGAAGTACTCCCAACAGGGGAATTTCAGTTCGTGGGTGGAGGCTCTTTTTTTTTTTTTTTTTTAAGACCTCATTCATTTAATGTGGGGGGAGGATGGGGAGAGAGATTATAAATGGTTTTATAAGGCATTCTACAGACTCTGACAGAGGGCAGACAAGATGATTATAGTAGTTATAGTGATCATAACAATGGCCATCAGGTAGTGCTTCTATATGCCAGGCCCTGAGCCCTTAAATCATTTAATCGTCAGACAACACTACAAGGTAGGCACTATTATAATCTCCTTTTTACAGAAGAGGAAACTGAAGTGCATGGGCTTAAGTAACTTGCCCAAGTTCACCAGGGGGTACGTGCGAGAGCCAAGCTCTAAGCCTGGCAAGTCCAGCTGCAGAGTCCCTGGTCCTCATCACTCCCTATGGTGATAATTACCCCCCTGTGCTGGATTCGGTCACGCGAACTTTTTCCTTTGATCCTTACAGGAATACTATGAGTTGGACATTACTGTCCCCAATTTTCAAATGGGCAAACTGCAGCTGAGAGTTACGAAGTGGTTTGTTCAAGGTCACGAGGATAAGAAATGTCAGAGCCTGGATTAACCCACTTTTTACGACAGCCTGATCCCTCATTGTGATCTGAAAGTTTGGACGTGGGTTACGCTCTCTCAGTGGGGATCTAGCCCAGAATGTCAATAACAAATCAATCAATAATAAGAAGATTATTAATAGCTACCATTTACTGAACACTTGCATTTTGAGAAGCCCTCCCCTAGACGTGAGTTCAATCCTCGCAAATCCCTGCAAGTCGGGTTTTTCTTTATTTTCCCCATGAATCAAAAAGGGAAACTGGGGCTCAGAGAAACGAAGTGACTTGATCAGGGTCAACTACACTTAAAAGTGAGCTAAGTTGTTCTGGTTCCTAAGTACAAGTGCTTACTGATTGTCCTTTTTTCTTAAAAGCAAAAGAAAAAGAAATAAGGGGAAAAAGAAAAGAAAAGCAAGAGAAACTGAAATGTTAATATTTGGGGGGACTGATGTATACACACTACTATGTATAGAACAGATAACTAATGAGAACCTACTGTATAGCACAGGGAACTCTACTCAATGCTCTGTGGTAACCTAAATGGGAAGGAAATCTAAAAAAGAGTGGATATATGTATACATATGACTGATTCACTTTGCTGTACAGCAAGAAACTAACACGACATTGTAAAGCAACTATACTCCAATAAAATTTAATTCAAAAAAGAAATGTTAATATTTGAAATCCTTTCAGTCCCCTAGAGAAAGTCAAATGTAACAAAATCTTTGCCACACATCTGTAGAACATAAAGCCCACACGAATAGGGATTTTTGGTGTTTTCATCCTCTCCTGTATTCCCAGCACCTCTAACAATACTGGTAGATACTTGTTGAATGAATGAATGGCTGAATTTACTTTAGGTTGTAAAAGAAACATCTTAGGAAGCTTGAGTAGTTTGCAGGAGGAGAGTCTCATGACACTTCTAAGACAAATCCAATAGTGGGGCCACAACTAATCCAAAGTAATGAGGTAGCTTTCCCAGTAATGAGTACCACAAATATGTCCATCTGACCTAAATATTTATTTACAAGAACAGAACTCAATGGGCCACCATCTCTCCAGTTGCTCAAACCAAAACCAGAAACCCTATCCCCACACCTTGACCAAGCTACCGTCATCTCTCCCCTGAACTAACACAGGTTCTTCCCATCTTAACTCCTTGCTTCTACTTTTGACTTCTGCAATACATCCTCCATCCAACAGTGAGGGCATGCCTCCTAAAATATAAATCAGATCATGTCATACACCCTACTTCCCTGGCTCCCCCCTGAACTTTGAGTGAAATCCAAACTTCTTCCATTGGCCTCTGCCTTCCACTACCACCATTTTGAACTACCTCCCCATAACTTAGCATCTAACAAACTATGTCCTTTCCCACCTTGGACCTTGTATATATGATCTTCTCTGGCTGGCTTCTCCTTCTCCCACTCCTCCCATTCCTGGCTCCTTCTTCCTTTTTTGGCCTCAGCTTTAGGTCACCTCTGACCAAGGTTTTTCTCTGATCTTCCAGTCAATTTGTCTGTTTTTATTACTCACCCTCTCATAGCATTCTATTAGTTCCATAGCACTTACCAAGCACAATTCAAAACTATGTATTTCCTTTTTTATTTATTCTCTATATCCCCCACTAGGTTGTAAGCTCATGAAGGCAAAAGGCTGTGTCTGTTTTGTGTGTGTTTGTTAGGGAAAAGGGAGGGAGTCACCACTGACTATTAGCACCTAACTTTGTGCTTAGCTCTGCGTCTGGTCTATAGTAGACATACAAAGTATTTATTGTTAGTGAATGAGAAAAGGTTATTGGAACAGGAAAAGAGCACAGAGACCCATAAACTGTAAGCATATTGAGAGCAAATTCTATGTGCTGGTCAGCTCTATATTCCCAACAACTTGCCCAGAGGTAGGGGTTAGATGAATGCTTGTTGAATGACAAAATGGGGTAGACAAGTGAATTAACATTTATTAAACTGCTATGTGTTCTGTGCAATCGACATATTTCATTTCATGTAGTATTTCCAATAACCATGTGTAGTGGACACTATTATCTCCATTTTACAAATGAGAAATCAAGACTCAAAAAGTTTAAGTATCAAAGGTCCCCTAATGATACACTTCCATGTTTATCATGCTGAATGAGTCACCTTATTCAACCCGCTATTTTTGCAGATAAAAAACTGAAGCCAATAGAAACACTCAAGAGGGCTTCCCTGGTGGCGCAGTGGTTGAGGGTCCGCCTGCCGATTCAGGGGACGCGGGTTCGTGCCCCGGTCCGGGAGGATCCCACATGCTGCGGAGCAGCTGGGCCCGTGAGCCGTGGCCGCTGAGCCTGTGCGTCCGGAGCCTGTGCTCCGCAACGGGAGAGGCCACAACAGTGACAGGCCCGCGTACTGCAAAAAAAAAAAAAAAAAAAAAAAAAAAATACCAAAACACTCAAGAAACTAGGCATATAAAGCAACTACCTCAACATAATAAAGGCCATATATGAAAACCCCACAGCTAACTTTATCCTCAACAGCAAAAGACCGTAGATCGGTACAGCAGCGACAGAAAACAATATGGCAATGAGTCAAAAACTCAACATATAATCACCATCTGATCCAGCAATTCCACTTCTGTATATATACCCAAAAGAACGGAAGGCAAGGACCCAAACAGATACTTGTACACCCATGTTCATAGCAACATTATTCACAATAGTCAAAAGATGGAAACAACCCTAAAGTCCATCCACAGATGAATAGATAAACAAAATGTGGTATACCTACAATGGAAGTGTATTCAGACTTAAAATGGAATGGATTTTTGATACATACTACCACATGGATGAACCTTGAAGACATTATACTAAGTGAAATAAGCCGGACACAAAAGCATAAACGTTGTATGATTCCACTTATATGAGATACCTAGTATAGTCAAATTTATAAAGACAGAAAGTATAATGGCGTTGTCAGGGGTGAGGGGAGAGGGGAACGGGAAGTTGTTGCTTAATGCGGACAGAGTTTCAGTTTGGGATGATGAAAAAGTTGCGGAGATGGATAATGGTGATCGCGGCACAACACTGTGAATGTACTTACAGCCACTGAACTGTACACTTAAAAAGGGCCAAAATGGTAAGCTTTATGTTATATATATGTTACCACACACAAAAAAGCTCGAAACCAAGATGAGAAGACTTGCCCAAGATCATACAGTGAGCACAGCCTACACTAGAATTCCCAGCTTCCTGAAGCCCAGGCTTGGGCTATTCTTATCTTTGCTTTAAACTAAAATAGGACTTATAGTTACAGAGCATTTGCAAACACAGGTAAACATCAAGTAGCTTGAACAAAATGAACCAAACTCCTCCCTTATTGTTTTCCCCAGACTCTCCAAATAAAAGAAGAAACTGACAACCAGAACATGTAATTGGTGGTGATGGTGGTGATAACAGACCCTCCACACCCTGAGGCCTGGGCCAATGTGCAGTTAACTCAACTCCCTGAACCCTATACTCTAACTATAAAAACATCCCAAGCCCCTTTCTCAACAAACTTAGACTTCGTTTTTATTTTTACCTTGATAAGTTGGGACTAAGCAGGAACTCAATGAAGCAGAAACTCACTAATCTCCCAGTTAATTGTGGTTTTACTCTTCAGGTCCCTTTATGGAGGGAAGTCACTGGCGGTCCAGTGGTTAGGACTCTGCGCTCTCACTGCCGAAGGCCCAGGTTCAATATCTGGTCGGGGAACTAAAATCCCATAAGCTGAGTGCCGAGGCCAAAAAAAAAAAAAAAAAAAAACAGAGCTTCCCTGGTGGCACAGTGGTTAAGAATCCGCCTGCCAATGCAGGGGACACAGGTTCGAGCCCTCGTCCAGGAAGATCCCACATGCCGCAGAGCAGCTAAGCCCGTGTGCCACAACTACTGAGCCTGAGCTTTAGAGCCCGCAAGCCACAACTACTGAGCCCACACAACACACCTACTGAAGCCCACGCATCTAGAGCCTGCCCACTGCCACAGAGAGTAGCTCCCGCTCACCGCAACTAGAGAAAGCGCACACGCAGCAATGAAGACCCAACGCAGCCAAAAATAAATAAAATAAAATAAATTTTTTAAAAAAGAAAGAAAATGAAACAAAAAGCAAACAAATGAAAAAAAAAAAACCTTTATGGAAATGTCTTTCTAACACAGGAAAATCAAAAAACTACCTGAAAACATTTAAAATTTTCAAACTGAAGCTGGGTTGGCCTCCTTTTTCTTCTCTCCTTTTTTTCCTCCCACTGTCAGGTTGCCCCTTGTTAGGCAACTGAAGAAACTGTTGGCGTCACACTACAACCTGTCTTCCCAAGGCCAGTAAGACTCTTCTGGATGTCCTCTGTCACAGCTCTTTGACTACTCAACCAGTGTCTACTTCTCTTAGTCAAGGGTTAGGAAAGAGAAAAGAGCAAGAAAAACTGAAGATTTGTCGAATAAGATTACAGTGAAAACTAGATCACTAAATCCAATCAGATCATTTTACATGAACATGTATGCTTCTGTCCCATGCCATCAAGTAGCACTTTCAACAACACCCTTGCTGTTATAACTGATCTGCCTCCTTATTAATGTCCAAAGTTATCAGAAATCCCAGCGGTGACAGACTCACTTTCAATAAGTTTAAATATTAAATTCCCAACTACATTTCCCTTTCAACCTCAAAAAAAAAAAAAAAAACTCAAATGCAACCTCATGAGTAAAGTGAATTTTAATTGTGTCATTTTTCCACAACAACCTGAATATGGTTATTGATTTTTCTTCAACTGGGTTTAAGTGTTCCGAGTGATAGAATTGTTTTACCCCTCCCCTTCCCACTAAGCCTCTTCATCCTTCTTGTCCATTAAGAATCCATGTTAACTATGAAGAACATTTATGCTATCAAAGTTCAAACTTTTAAAAAGAAAAAAAACCTTGATTTCATTTTTTTAAGTTCAAGGCTTTTTGATTGGAATTGAAAAGGAAAAGAAACTTTTATATGTCACATAATTCCAACCAGCTATTAATCACCTTCATCCTAAAGATGTGTGCTTTTCTGCCCTTTTAAAACATTGAAGTTCAAGGACTTGAAAATCCCTCGTTGGACCTAGAGATTATCATACTAAGTATAAAGTAAGTCAGACAGGAAAAGACAAATATCATATGATATCACTCATATGCGGAATCTAATTTTTTAAAAATGACACAAATGAACTTACTTACAAAACAGAAACTGACTTACAGGTAGCGAAAACAAACTTATGGTTACCAAAGGGCAAACATCGGGGGTGGGGAGGGGAGATAAATCAGGAGCTTGGGATTAACACATACGCACTACTATATATAAGATAGATAACCAACAAGGACCTACTGTATAGCACAGGGAACTCTACTCAATACTCTGTAATAACCTATACGAGAAAAGAATCTGAAAAAGAATGAATATATGATAGCTAGTGGGAAGCAGCCGCATAGCACAGGGAGATCAGCTCCATGCTTTGTGACCACCTAGAGGGGTGGGATAAGGAGGGTGGGAGGGAAACGCAAGAGGGAGGAGATATGGGGATATATGTATATGTATAGCTGATTCACTTTGCTATACAGCAGAAACTAACACACCATTGTAAAGCAATTATACTCCAATAAAGATGTTTAAAAAAGAAGAATGAATACATGTATATACATATCACTGAATCACTTTGCTGTACACCTGAAACTAACACAACACTGTAAATGAACTATACTCCAATTTAATTTTTTTTAAAAAAGGAAGAAAATCCCTCCTGACTTTAGGGACGTTTCAACCCCCTACTCTGTTTATATCCAAGAGAAACATCGGCTCTTAACTTAAGCTCTCCTCATTCAGATCTGTATGCTGTTGTTGCTTCTGTTGCTGTTGAACAACTAGGTTGCCTGGATTTGTGCTGCTCACAGATGGGAGAAACACCATCTGAACAAGGTACCTTATTGATTCTACCGCCTATATTCCTTGAGAGCACAGTCCTTCTCTTCGGCTCCAAAGATGAAGCGGCTCGTGAACATTTAACTGGCCGCTCATCTCACAGAGACTTAGGATAATTTTTCGCCAGTTCCCAGTTTCTCCAAAGGGAAACAAGTGGTAAATTTCTACTTGGGATTCCAGATGGTCCGACTATCACTCTCAGCCCCATCTCCCGGCCAAGCTTTGAACCACCCTCCCCTGGCAAAATCCCTCTCCTCCTGTCAATTTCCAGTAAGGTACATGTTGATTTAAAAAATATATTAAGTAATGTTTGGCAAGCACTCTACAGTTTACTGTATACTTTTTTAAGTTAGATGTATGTTTTATGTTTTTCTAAAATATATTAGTGTTTTCAATACAAAGTCAATTTTGAAAAATTCTTCACAATCTCACAAACCACATAACCCCTCTTATCATTTCTGAAACAAAAAGAATACATTTATAATCTATAGTGACAGAAAGCAGACCAGCGCTTGTCCAGGGCTAGGAGTAGGGGGACTGACTATAAGGGGCAAGAAGGAATTTTCTGGGGTAATAACAGCATATTTTTTCCAGCTTTATTGAGATATAAGTGACATATAACATTGTGCGAGTTTAATGTGTACAGTGTGATGATTTGATATGTGTGTATATTGTGAAATGATTACAAGTTTAGTTGACACATCTATCACTAACACAGTTACCATTTTGTGTGTGGGGTAAGAACTTTTAAGTATACAATACAGTGTTGTTAACTTAGTCATCATGCTGTACAGTAGATCCCCAGAATTTATTCATCTTATCACTTGTACCCTTTGACCACTTTCACCCATTTCTCCCACCCTCCCAGCCCCTGGAAACCACTGATCTACTCTCTGTTTCTATGAATTCGAAGATTTCTTTTAGATTCTACATATAAATAAGATTATACAGTATTTATGTTTCTCTGTCTGACTTATTTCATTTAGCATAACGCCCTCAAGTTTCACCCATATTTTCGCAAATGGCGGTATTCCTTTCAACAAAAGTATATCTCGATTGGGGTGGTTACATGGCTATATTTATTTGTCCAAAGTCATTACCCTGTACACTTAAACTGGGTACATTTTACTGTATGTAAATTACATCTCAATAAAGTTTAAATAATGATATATTCATTATGAAATTCAAATAAGGCTCCCAGTTAAAGATGCTGGATTTATTTTACTTTTCCCTTTCTCATAACCTCACTAAAATGGTAGTAAAGGAAGGGATATAAGACATCCAAGGACAAGGAGAACAGAAATAAAAAGTCTTCAGAAGATGAAAATTCAACAGCTTTTAGAACTTAGCTGAGCAGAGTAAGTTACAAACTCAGTGCCTACAGATGGATGAATAAAATCATGAGAAGTTACTGGGCATTTTTCTCTGTAGGATCCCTGGAGGGAAAGAGAGGGAAGCTTAGAACTTGAGGGAGGGGGTTGAAACATAAAAATAAAAGAGGCCACTGGCATTTTTCACAGAACTAGAACAAAAAATTTTGCAATTTGTATGGAAACACAAAAGACCCCGAATAGCCAAAGCAATCTTGAGAACGAAAGAAGGAACTGGAGGAATCAGGCTCCCAGACTTCAGACTATACTACAAAGCTACAGTTATCAAGACGGTATGGTACTGGCACAAAAACAGAAAGATAGATCAATGGAACAGGATAGAAAGCCCAGAGATAAACCCACGCACATATGGTCACCTTATCTTTGACAAAGGAGGCAGAAATATACAGTGGAGAAAGGACAGCCTATTCAATAAGTGGTGCTGGGAAAACTGGACAGCTACATGTAAAAGTATGAGATTAGATCACTCCCTAACACCATACACAAAAATAAGCTCAAAATGGATTAAAGACCTAAATGTAAGGCCAGAAACTATCAAACTCTTAGAGGAAAACATAGGCAGAACACTCTATGACATAAATCACAGCAAGGTCCTTTTTGACCCACCTCCTAGAGAAATGGAAATAAAAACAAAAGTAAACAAATGGGACCTAGTGAAACTTAAAAGCTTTTGCGCAGCAAAGGAAACCATAAAGAAGACCAAAAGACAACCTTCAGAATGGGAGAAAATATTTGCAAATGAAGCAACTGACAAAGGATTAATCTCCAAAATTTATAAGCAGCTCATGCAGCTTAATAACAAAAGAACAAACAACCCAATCCAAAAATGGGCAGAAGACCTAAATAGACATTTCTCCAAAGAAGATATACAGAGTGCCAACAAACACATGAAAGAATGCTCAACATCACTAATCATTAGAGAAATGCAAATCAAAACTACAATGAGATATCATCTCACACCAGTCAGAATGGCCATCATCAAAAAATCTAGAAACAATAAATGCTGGAGAGGGTGTGGAGAAAAGGGAACCCTCTTGCACTGTTGGTGGGAATGTAAATTGATACAGCCACTGTGGAGAACAGTATGGAGGTTCCTTAAAAAGCTACAAATAGAACTACCATATGACCCAGCAATCCCACTACTGGGCATATACCCTGAGAAAACCATAATTCAAAAAGAGTCATGTACCAAAATGTTCATTGCAGCTCTATTTACAATAGCCCAGAGATGGAAACAACCTAAGTGTCCATCATCGGATGAATGGATAAAGAAGATGTGGCACATATATACAATGGAATATTACTCAGCCATAAAAAGAGACGAAATTGAGCTATTTGTAATGAGGTGGATAGACCTAGAGTCTGTCATACAGAGTGAAGTAAGTCAGAAAGAGAGAGACAAATACCGTATGCTAACACATATATATGGAATTTAAGAAAAAAAAAATGTCATGAAAAACCTAGGGGTGAAACAGGAATAAAGACACAGACTTACTAGAGAATGGACTTGAGGCTATGGGGAGGGGGAAGGGTAAACTGTGACAAAGCGATAAAGAGGCATGGACATATATACACTACCAAACCTAAGGCAGTTAGCTAGTGGGAAGCAGCTGCATAGCACAGGGAGATCAGCTCGGTGCTTTGTGACCGCCTGGAGGGGTGGGATAGGGAGGGTGGGAGGGAGGGAGACGCAAGCGGGAAGAGATATGGGAATATATGTGTATATATAACTGATTCATTTTGTTGTGAAGCTGAAACTAACATACCATTGTAAAGCAATTATACTCCAATAAAGATGTTAAAAAAAAAATAAAATAAAAATAAAAGAGGGATTAGCTGAAGGTCTGTATGGAGAGGAATGGGACCCCCCCCCAACCCCTCCTTCACTATAGGCAGCTAGATCATTATCCCTTCCTCAGCCTCCGTGGTGGTAGGACAGAGGTGTATTTCAGACAGACCCCAGACTCAGAGGCACCAAGCACAATGGAAAGCAGGGGCTGGGGGACAAGACTGAAACAAGCCATTTACAAGTAAGGTGACCTATGAACTGCAGCCTCCACAGGTCAGTAATCTAAACAGTTCAAAGCAGACATTTTGAAGTTCTATCTCTGGAAAAATTAAACAGTTCTAGAGAAAAGACCATGCACAAACCTTCCAGGGTTTTACCCATGGTGAGACAGTTTCCATCCTTGATCTGCCGAGACTGAAGCCTACCAGTTCATAAACATTCAATCAACACACACCCATACACACACACACACACACACACACACACACACACACACACACACACAGCTTCCAGATAATGGCTCAGTTTTAAATAAGAACAGAGTGGAGAGCATAATTAGACATTTAAGAAATGCCATCCACGTGATTTTTTTTTAAGAGTTGAAATAAGTATTTTTTTAAAAAAAGAAACTTGGAGGGAACAGAGACAACATAGGGAGCTTAAGAGAGCTTTTGAAAAAGAAACTTATATCTTTAAAGTGACAAGAGACACTGTTGCATCCATAAAACAAGAAATGGGTGCTATAAAAAGGAAATAATCAGAGAAGAGAGAGCTCTCCGATATTTAAAATATGTTAATCTAAGTAAAAGTTCATGAGAAGTACTGAAGTAGAGAAAATCTTATGTAAAACAGAACAAAAAGACACAGAGATGAGGAAGGGGATCAACCAGGAGGAACTACATCCCAATAATGAAAATTAAAGAAAAATAGAACCCAGAAAAAGGAAAAGAAATCATCAAAGAAATAAAGGATACAAATCTTTAATTGAAGGGGCCCATGTGTATGTACACAAAAACGAACATACATAAATGCAAATCATCATGAAATTTTAAGATGTCAGAAATAAATAGAAAATGCAAAAAGCTTCCAGAAACAACATATAGGTCACAGACAAGGAATACATAAAAGAGGGCATTAGGCTTCTCAGCATCAACATTCATTTTCAGTTAGTGAAGTATGGCCTTTACGTTTGTGAGACATTTCTTAACTTAGAATTTTATATCAAGCTAAACTATCATTCAGGTTAGAAGGAAAAATAGGGCAATGTTTATATATGCCAAGCCTCAAGAATGTTTACCTCTTAGACCTTTCCTCAGAAACTACTAAAGGATGTACTTCAGCGGAAGAAGGACTGGGTTGAGAAAATGGAAGTTCAAAGATTAAGGAATAAAGGAGAGTGGCAAACAGAATTTTATGATGTGCACCAAACCTAGAGAAAAACCCATCCAGTTTAGATGAGGGGTATTGAGAACTATAGGAAAGAACTTCCCAGGAAAAAAATATAGAATTGATAGCTTTTACTTTATGTATTTAAGCATTTGGAAAAATTACTGCTGGGTGTTTGACATGTCTGTTGCTGTGCTTAGGAAAAATAAATAGTGTGATAAGTAAACAGAAAATTAAATAAGTGGAAAAAATTCAGGTATTTATTAAATGCATAAAAAACAAAAATTATATGATAAAGAATTCATACTACTTAGCTAGGTAGTGAACTATTTAAGTAGTTGTGACAGTATTGCCCTATCTATAAATTAGGTCAAAAATATTATATAATTATATTGGGAAGCTGGAGAATTGGAAAGGGAAGAAATGGGTTTATAAGGGAGACAAATCCTCAAGGAACATAATAGGAATCTAATACATATCAAAAAAGAACAATTTTAAGTATATTATTCATATATTTGAAGATAACTATCAAAAGAAACTGTTAAACGAGTTTAAAGTAGCTCCCTCTGAAATACAGACCAGAGATAGAAAAAGTTGGGGCAAGGAATTATTATATTTTATGTAAGATTTTAGTACTACTTTATGTTCAAACTACATGTATCACACATGTGATTTTTAATAGAAAAGCAGTCTCATGTTTTTACTATTACAAGTAATATTACAAAGTACTTTTGCATCCACTGTCTCACTTGGTTTTCACAAGAGTCCACTGGGATAGAATTTACTGTTCGCCCTATTTTATAGATGAAGAAGTTGAGAATCAGACAAATGAGGTGAGTCGTGACAAGTCTACTGATTCTAAGTCCTTACCTTTTCCTCCATCCAAAAGTTAAAGAACAATATTGTAATATGAGTGTATTTATTGTTCTGCCTGACTCCAAAAAGGTACTTAAGGTAACTTATAAAGACGCATATAGCACTGTCAGATAAATTGAACTAAAAATAAATCATTTGAGAAGCACATAAAAGAAATAAGGATAGCAGTCTCAAGGGTAAAACTAGTTTATCGAATGCAAGTCAGTAAATCCTGTACATCACCATAGAAATAAAGCCAAACTTTGGCTCTGAGCTTCCTAGCAACCAATGCTAAAAAGGAAACAAGATTAACAAGTTAGAAGATTCACTTTGTCTACAAAGCAGGATCAAATCAGATATACCCCAAAATAAATAAATAAGGAAACTCATCTATTCTTGCTGCTGAAACCAGGGAGAGCTTTCACCCACTAGTCTTCCTAAAGAAGAAACTACATAATGTAATGAGCAATATCCTCAAGAATATTCCTAAAATAGGTCAGTTACAAGTAAAATCTGTGTCCTTCAATGTGGACCAATTTCATCACACCACTACCAATTTGAATAAAAATAACCTAACAGGGACAGGAGGAGAGGCCTCAAAATAATGAGACCTAAGTATAAGAAAAAATTCAAAGCAGATGTAATGCTCCGATTAGCCATGTATACATATATGCATATACAAGACACACATATACACACAGGTATATGTGAAATCTATAGAGTTTTTAAACAACTCAATTTCCTGGCACATTCACCAAGAGAAACTAACTGCAAAATGTACACAACCTAACGATTGATGCCACTTTTTAAATAGGATTATTCACTATAAATGAGTTTAAAATTGATTTATCTATCGAAAACGGTGACATTGGTTTTGGAAGGATTGATCAGCAGCTATTCTTTCCCTAAGAGGCAACTGTCTCTTAAATCCACTCTTGATCCACGAGAACAAAACCATCTCAACTGTTAAATGTTTTGTTTTGTTTTGTTTAAGACTTTTTTTTTGATGTAGACCATTTGTTTTTAAGTCTTTATTGAATTTGTTACAATATTGCTTCTGTATTATGTTTTGGTGTTTCAGCCACAAAACCTGTGGGATCTTAGCTCCCGGACCAGGGATGGAACCTGCACCCCTGCATTGGAAAGTGAAGTCTTAACCACTGGACCGCCAGGGAATCCTTCATCTGTTAAATGTTGACTCTAGATGAGAGATGTTGAAATTGCCTTTCCCTGTATCCACCTCCATTTTTGTCTCAAGAAGAGTTGTCCAAATTCTATGACATTTCATTGGGCCACAGCACCAGGGATGCTGATTTGACTGAGCCACGCTGGACAGTGTGTAAAAGATGGAAACTCTGGAGCTGTCCCTGGGCATCAGGTCCCTCCAGTACTTGCCTGCTGTTCTCTGGGTGAATAATGGGCATTCCAATGTGCTGACACCAAAGGATGACACCCAAAGCTGTCTTCCTCAGAGGTGCCAAAAATTCTCCTTTAGTCTTTAATGCATTAAGACCCTGCTGAGTTCTATGCACAAATGGAAACAACAGACCTCTCTTATAGAGTCCAGACCTGGTGCACATGGACCTACTGATAACAAGACCCAATGCTGCCTCTCTTATTTTGAACCGTCTACTCAAAACTTCCTCCTCGCGTGTATCCTTTTCTTCATGCCACTCACTCCTGCAAACAAATTCAGGCTCGATGGGATTATCAGGCTCCTAGTATCAATGTAGCCTGTGTGGTCCCAGGACAAACCAGCCTGTGGGATAGAAATGGATTCTCATTAAAACAGTATTTCAGTAGGTCTGACTCTATTCACTCCTCTGACCCCCGGAGGACTCGGGCATCATCCTCATCATTTTGCCCATTGATTCCCAGGAGGCCTCTAAGGGCTGTCTCACGCATGCTCACTTCCTCACTCTGTCTGCTCTCACCACATACCATGTCTTCCCTTCCTGGTCCAGAACACCTCCCCGATGTCCATCACCTTCACAGCTGTGTAAAGGCACCCCAACAATGTTGCTAGGGCACACCATCAAAACACCTCCCATGTACCCACCGAAAATGCAGCTAATGTGAGGTAGTTCTGAAGATGCCAAAGCAGCACTTTGTTTCCATCAGTCTTTAAGGTACTTAAGTCAACTTATCTCTGTGCAGAAGTGGAGGGAGAGTCTTATAAGCTCCATTGTAAGTGGAAGTATTACGACAGCTTATTTGCAGCTCGCTCTTTCTCTGGAGTCCATATAAGAATCTACAGAGGGCTGGACCAGGGGAGAATTCTGAATGGCAGACACCATGGCTGAAGGTGGGTGACCCATCCTTACCTATAAATGCTAAAGTTTTGATACCGGGATAATCATGTCTAACTTTAGAATGAAGTCTCTTCTGCTGGCACATAAAACAGAGATGAGCCCATTCCATCAGACTTCTGAACAAACCCAGCCATGTCTTTTTTTTTTTCCCAGCCACGTCTTGATCTTAGGGGAAACCAGATTTGACTCAAACTGTCATAACAATATTCACCGCTTAACAAGCACCTCCATGCACTTGTGCTGGTTCCCTCGTTTAATACAAGAATCCTGGGAGTGGAACAGTATTTTGTCCACTTTGAAGGTAATAACTGAAGCTTGTCCATTCACGGTCTTCTCCAGAGCTCCTCTCTGAGGCTACGGAGGCCTGGACTGTGCAGGGTCTACCCCAAGCCAGTACTGGACACTATGTTAGGCCATATTGGCAGGATCCAACTGTACCCTTTTAGAAACTGCAACCGTAGAAAGAGAAATGAAACCTAGACACGAATCAAACTATTAAAAGTTCACATAATAGGTACAGGGTGCTGTAGATATGCTGGGGGTGGGGAGGACTGGAAATTATGTCACACCAAGTGCTCATGCTTTAAACGGCCAAGTGATATTCATTCATTCACTCAACAAGCAAAAACTGAATGTCTACTCTGGGCTAGGAACTGTACTGGGCACTGAAATCACAACCATATAAGGAAACTCATAGTCTAATAGAGAAAGAATTAAATATTCCCACTGTGCTATTAATTTCCTAGAGCTGCCGTAACAAATTACCACAAACTGGAAAGCTTAAGACAAGAGAAATGTATTCTCTCTTAGTTCTGGGGTCTAGACATCCACAGTCAAGGTGTTGGTGGGGTCATGCTCTCTCTGAAGGCTCTAAAGAAAGAATCCTTCCTTGCTTTTTCCTAGCTTCCAGTGGCTGCCAGCAATCCTTGGCGTTCCTTGTAGCTGCATCGCTTCCATCTCTGCCTCTGTCGTCTCCTGGCCTTCTTCCCTGTGCATCTTTACATCATCTTCTTCTCTCTCTGTCTTCCTCTGGCTTTCATATAAGGACACCAGTCGTTGGATTTAGGGCCCCTCCTAATCCAGTATGACCTTAATTACATCTGCAAAACGCTATTTCCACATAAAGTCATATTCTGAGGATCCAAGTGGACACGAATTTTGAAGGAACGTTATTCGATCCAGTACACCCACAATCAATAAAACTCAACAAGCGCCGGATAGGGAAGTACAGGGGGGCTATGGGAGCACATGGATTGGGACCGAATTCAGACTCGAGAGAGTCAAGAGATCAGAATCCAGGAAGAGAGTGAGTTGGTGAATGCGCAGACCCAGAGTTCACTTGTGTGGAGACAACTTGACTGCTTCTCCCCAAATGCACCCACCAACTCTCCATCTCTCTAACTCCTCCTTTGTCAAAGTCAAGGCCCAAACCTACCTCCTCCATCAAATCTTTTCTGATTTCGCTCTCTTGGAATTAATCACTCCTTTCTCTGCACTTCCACAGCTTGACCTTGTTTATAGGAATGAATACTAGCGTACGTCGAGGGTCTTCTATGAACCAGGAATGTGCTAGTCACTTTCACATACCCAGCAATTCCCCTAAAGTGGAATCCCAATTTTAGAGGTAGAAAAACCGAGACTCAGAGCACACAGTGTCTTGTCAGTATGGCCCCAAAGGTCGTGCATGATGTTTGGACGCACATGCTTCCTATATTCAGGGGCTCAGTACAGTCCTAGGCCCCTTCTGCTTCCCCAGGACAAAGTGAGCCAGCTCAGAACGTAGACTGTATCTTATGCCCGTGGCGTGGAGGAAACACCCCTAGGACACAGCTGAGTGTCACGCCACGATGAATGCCCACAGAGGTCATGAAGGTCCATGAGCTACTCATCGCACTCTGCATCTTCACTGCACTCTGTCCAATCCTTCTTTCCTCCCAGGAGAAAATCAGACCGGTTGGGAGTGTTTGCACCAAGAAAAACCCACCTCATAGGAAACATTCCTCCAGTCCCCAAGGATTCCTCATAAGAGCTCTCCACAGCACCCGCTCCCAGGTCAGACAATGTGCTAAAGCAGCTGTTTAACACCAGAGGCTCCAGGTCCCTGGAGACCCGAGACAAGCTCCTGAGACATGTAATATGTCTCCATTAGCCGAGCAACTGGCTTGGGCTATGTTTTCTAATTCCATATTCCTGAGTTCATTAGCTGCAAGCAAGCCTGCCAGGAACTCAGGGCTCACCGGCTTTTCCAAACAGCGGAGAGAGAAATGTATCACATGGATCGCCCTACAGATCTGTTTTTCCTGGAACCCAATGCCAGAGACGCTTGTTACCACCACAACCTGGGCAGGCTGAGCTGCAGAGCATGCTGGGATGTCCATGCTGAGTCAGCAGGGCCAGGTGAGTAAGCAGGAACAGTCATGGAGGACAGAGTAAACTCGGCTCTGAGAGACAGGGCAGCCTTCCAAGTCCCAATGTCCAAGAGGGCGAGAGGAAAGGGGATACAGCACAGCAGGTAACAGCTCAAACTCCAGAGTTCGACAGTATTGGTTTTGAATCCTGGCACTGCCACTTAGCAACTCTTTGACCTTAGGCAACTTACATAACCTCTTATGCGCCAGAGGTAATAAAAGAACCTCCAGATTGTCCTGAGGATAGAATGAGATAATGCTTGCAAAGCTCTTAGCACATGGCTTGGCCCAGGGTAAACTATAATTAATGTCCTTTGCAGGTTGATTTCAGTCCCCAGGGAAAGCCGGGGGCTGAGCTGGTGGACAGCGACCTCCCGTCAGAAATGCCCTCACAGAGGGACTTCCCTGGCGGCCCAGTGGTTAAGACTCCACGCTCCCAATGCAGACGGCACGAGTTTGACCCCTGGTCGGGGAACCAAGATCCCACATCCCGCATGGCATGGCCAAAAAAAAAAAGAAAAAAGAAATGCCCTCACAGAGAATAGCAGCTCACCAACTCCAGGTCCTCCTTCCAGGCTGCAACAATGTCCGAATTAACCAGTGTGGGATTGGGGCATGTATCGTCCACCAAGATAGTCACAGCTACATGTAGCTACTGAGCACGTGGAGTGTGGCTAGTCCACCACGTTGTGCCGTAAGTGTAAACTTCACATTGGATTCGAAAGGCTTAGTACGAAAAAAATTAGCAAAATAGCTCATTAATACTCTTTCTTATATTGCCTTCATGTTGACATGATAATATTTTGGTTATGTTGGGTTAAATAAAATATACCATTAAGATTACTTTCACCTATTTCTTTTTACCTTTTTCTTTGTGTTGTTTCGGTGTTGTTTCTCTTTTTTGTTTTGTTTTGGTTTTTATTTATTTATTTATTTATTTTTGGCCACGCCACACAGCATGCGGGATCCAAGTTCCCCGCCAAGGGATCGAACCCGTGCACCCTACAGTGGAAGCTCAGAGTCCTAACCACTGGACCGCCAGGGGTAATTCCCATCTTTTTACCTTTTGCAATGCGGCTATAAGAAAATGTTAAGTTACACATGTAGCTTGCATGCATGGCTCACATTACCTTTCCATTGGACAAGTGTTCCAGCCAATGCATTGGACTCAGGGCTTCAGTTCCAGTGTCAAGAAAAGTGGAGCATAAGGCAGGCAAGGTTCTGAGCTAATATGCGGGCCAGGCCCAGCTCCCCTGGAAATAGAGATGATGATGGCAGCAAGACACATATCAGACCCACCTCCTGGTGGGAAGAAGCCCCTGTCAAAGGGCCAAGCCTGTACGGGGCTGGCTCTGTGACTGGGTAGGGCCAAGCTGTGAGCTTTCGGACCTGCACTGGGCATGGCTGAGGGCTCCAGGGACAGACAGCTACCATATCTGGGATTGTTGATAAACCTGGTAACAGGTAGGCACCTCATAACACCATGCGTTCCTCCCTCACATGTCATTGGCAGAGATGAGGCATCATGACACCTCCCTCAAATGAATTCACACCCAGCTCAGAATCCTGGGCTGGAAGAGAAAGCCAGACAGAGCAGGGAGAAGAAGCAGGGAGGTTTTGGAGGAAAGCTTTCAAAGTATTGAGTGTGTCCTCAAGCCAAGCTAGCCACAGCCAATTCCCAGTCTGGACATAAGAAGAGTTCTTGGAGAGCTCTATCTCCTAGGCCCTTGAGAACACGATTATAGTTAGAACCATATGTAGGGCCTAACACGTTTAAGGAAACTCTCTCAGTCCCAAACAGCCTCTGAAATGAGATGAGGTACAATCTAAACCCAAGACTCCTCTCAGGCATGACATCAAAACCTATTTATTAACTCCTGAAGTTAAAGTTTCCCAAGAATAGGTGCTGTCCTTACATGAATGAGGGTGAGCAGTTTTGTCAAATAATTTCTCCAGTTTAAAAACTGAGAAATTTAGCGTCTGATCTTGCCTCCATGAAGTACAAACCAACAAGCTCATATAAAGGAGGCACATGGAAAGCACTGGAGAGCGAAGGAAAATGAGACAGTTTTGCAGCTGAGGAGACCTCTGTGATGTGCTGTGCTCTGGACTTAGATTATTTTTAGGCTTTGGCATGAAAATCAGGGTTAGTATTTCACTCCTTGGCCTTCTGAAGACACTCACGTGACTTGGTCTTTCTGGACAAAGCATGTGTTCTGGTACAGGTTAGGTGAAGACCACCGCCAGATTCAGTGAGGCAGCCCCATTCTTGAATATCACGTGTAAAAGGCAAGTCTGACCCCCGTGTCCAATGTGGGTTTTAAAGGGCCATGTGGCCATGAAAAAAAGAAAACTTCTGTTACTTCTCCAAGACATGAAGAAACCTTGAATAACCTCTGGAAACTATCGGAAGCCACTCCAGTGGTATACCTCCAACATGTCTTATGAAAAATCCATTACATTTAACTGCATTCAGCATTTGGGGGGGTTGCCTGTTGATCTCAGCAGCATGGATGACTCGCCTCTATCACCACATGTCACATGATAAGCCCAGTTCTAACAAACAGATGGGGACTCAGGTGAGGTGGGGAAATTTCCTCTGTACTCCCTGAGACCCCTGAACTCACCCCTCGTACTGTGTCACACACCACATGTTGAGACTGTCCGCAAACTCAACCCACGAGGGCCACTCTTGTTTGTATCTGCTCCATTTAACAGATCCTAACAGATCCTGGTCTGTGCTGAGCACTTCATAAATGTGTGTTAAATAAGAATTACTGCCTAAAACTCTGAGCTTCATCTTTCTCAGTGCACCCTCTGCACTCTGTTTACAACAAGGAGTACTAAGTCGCCGAGCAGTTCACTGGGTTGTAAAGTTAACTCCTACTAGGGAGAAGGACTAGGGGGAGGCCATGGAGAAATGGGACAAGGCCAAGGGCTTCCATGGGGGCAGTGTTGGTTAGGTAAACCAGAGATGACCAAGTTCAGGGTGAGCTTCAAAGAGGTAGACATAATCCAACCTTCCCCAGAAAGACTTTCATTATCATAGTACTGATGATGCTAAAACTAAGAACAATAAGAATATTCACTTAACTTTTTTCATGCTCGTGTCTTGAATCTCTACAATGTTCCAGACAGTGTTCTGAGTGTTAAGGACACAGCAGGAAATAGAACAGTCCAAGTCCACACACTCGTGGATGCAGGGAGACAACATAAGGAAGTAAATGTCATAGCACACAAGAGAGGGGGTGTCAGGAGAGGAAGGGCTGCGATTTATTCAAGGTGGCCAGGCAGACCTCAGCGACACATGGATACCCGCAAGGAATGTTGCAGAGGAAGCAAGTACAACAATGTTCAGGGAGATGCAAGGCAGCCAGAGGACTGGCTCTCAAGAAGGTTTTTCACCGCAGGATGTACCAGTGTGTTACTTCCCCCGTGAAATTGGATAATATAGAGTCCAATGGTTGTGTCATAAAATTCAAAAACAACCACCAGCACAATGACAAAACTTCTCACCAAAACCAAGACCCGTAGATGTCTCCCCCACCAAGCCCCAGACGAGGGGACAAGTGATAATGTTTATTTTTGACTCTTGGTAATAAATGTACAACTGCCAGAAATGTCTCTCTGAAAAACAAGACACCATCTTCTACCGCCCAGTCCATGTAAGGCTCCACGAAGCTTTACCACGGGGCCCGGGTTTTGTTGGACAGTCCTGGACTTTCAGGCTTTTAACTCCACTTTCCCTATCTGCCTGCAAACAAAAGAACAGCAGAAGGTTCCCTGTACCCATCTGGATGTGACTGTGCTCCTTTGGTTATCCCCAGACCTCTACTAAAGTCTTATTTGTGAATCATCCTCTTCTCAGCTGCTTGAATCACTGTTGCAACAAATATGAGTTACATTTATTGAGTCCCCACCTGTTTCCCACAAGAGCTTTACGAGATACTATTTGTATTAGTCTGCTCAGGCTACCATAACAAAATACCACAGACTGGGTGGCTTCAACAACAGGCACTTATTTTTCCACACTTCTGGGGACCAGAAGTCCATGATCAAGGCTTGGGCAAATTCGGTTTCTGGTGAAGGTTCTCTTCCTGGCTTATAGACAGCTGCCTTCTCATGTGTCCGCATGTGGCCCTTCCTCTGTTCTTGTGCAGAGGGAGGGAGAGGGAGAGGGAGAGAGAGAGAGAGAAGACTGGTGTCTCTTCCTCTTCTTATAAGGACACCAATCCTATCAAATTAAGGCCCTGAACTTATGACCTCATTTAACCTTAATTACATCCCTAAAGGTGCTATCTCCAAATGCAGTTAAGGTTAGCAATTTAGGGGAGACATAATTCGATCGGTAACGCTATTACTTTCCCCATTTTGCGCTTAAGAAAACTGAGGCTTAGAGAAGTGAAGTAGCTTTGTCATAGTCAAAAAGCCAAGTCTTGGATGCCCAATGGAAGAAACACACCTTTATCCACTTCACTATACCACTGTAGTGAATTAATGTGTGTGGACACTTTGGCCAACATATTCCTGGGGGAGCAGGCTGGGTGGTGGCAGAGAAATCTACAGGAGAAGGGAAATCTTAGCAAGGATGGAGTCATGGCAACCAGGGTCAGCCAGCTGAACCCACCAGGGCTTTACCCTGTCACCAAACTTGGAGGTTCTAGGTCTGAGGTTTATTAAGAGAGATGACAATTTCACTTACATGATTCTGATAAAGAAGAAACACTATAGTCCAGACACTGGAGTCCCCAAGAGTTTGGCATGTCTGGTGGCAAAGCAGGGAGCCTGTGGTTCAAAATCACCCTGTTTCTTTCAACGCAGAGAATATCAGGTAAGCCGTGGGGATCACAGAATTCCTTTTTATTACCACAAACAGACTTGCCCATCCAGGATGACCCCATGCTCCCAGCCTTTCCTCTTTTCCCCTAACCTCTCAATGTATTTGTCTGGCATCCTATTCCCTCTACCTGGTATGCTAAGGGAAAATAATGATTTTTAAAATGCCCAGTGGTCATAATGGCTAAAATGTCTTCTATTGGTATTTCATGGATTCATTCAACAAATATTTGTTGTCTCCCTATTATAGATCAGATAATATTCTAGGCACCAGCATTGTAAGATTGAATAAGTCAAAAAAGATCCTTGTCCTCAAAGCACACATGTTCTAGGAAGGAACTTATATTTTTATGAGGTTCTTAACCTTTATCTTAAGGAGAACATCTCTACTGCTAAGTCAGTCACGAGCAGTGTGAAAATATCAAACATGATTTGCAGTCATGATTATAAGACCCGATTTCAAGCTCCAGCTTCATGTCTTTTATTTATTCATGTAACATCCACTGTGTACCAGGAATTGTGCTTGGTGTTAGTGATATAGAAATGACCAGGGGGGGAGAGACAGACCATCACAATGCAATATGCTAAGTGCTATGAGAGAATCACTGTCAAAGTGCTTTGGAATTAGAGAGGCAGGAGCAGTTTGATCTCTTTCAGTAAAATACAGACCACTTCACAGAAGAAATTAGATATTTGAGCTAAGTAATTAAGGAGCAAGAATCTTCTAGGTAAAGAAAGTGAGGTTGGTCTATGCCTCAGTATGCATAAAAGTATACAGCACTTGGGGAAAATGGGGGGGGGGGGCGATCAGCATAGCTCATGATGATTTTAGGCAGGTGGGAGAAAGTATAAAGAACTCAAACTGGCCAGATTTGTCTCCATTTCTATGATTATTTCAGAAACCCAACTCTAACAGTTCCCACACCCTCATATTTTAATGGCACAATTGGAGAACCATAAATAAAATCTACCTCTACAAATATGCTTCTATTCTCAGAGTGTACATGCAGGCAGACATGTATACAGATATATACTTTAGCCTGTAAACATATCATCATGAGATATAACAGAACTGAGATGCTTCATACTCAACACTTGGATGATCTGACTTTACCAACAGTTATTCAAATTCGACTTGGAATATAAAGTATCTTTATCTCTTATGGAGACAGAAGAATTAGCCTCAAATGCCATAAAATTGAGCACATCAGAACTTGCATCAGGAAATCCTGCACTTGCACTGTCTAAATCTTTGACTCAATTAAATGATGTTTAAAATCGACTGCTTCAAAATCATTATGATACATTGAAAGCAATCCTCTGCTGTTAACCAGAGGGTAATTGATCCTGAGAGGGTACAATAAGCCATGGAAACTTCCTGCCACTCCCAGAAAGGAGCTGCCCAACAGCCCCATGCCTCAGCCTTCAGGAAGAGACTGGAGAAACAGTAAAGCATGACATATTGTTGTGTCAGCCTTAGTGCTATTTGCTACATAATTGCAGCTTTCTACTTTGCAGGCACATGGGAATGTTACATTCTCTTCAAAAGTTTATTGTATTCCTTAAAAAAAAAAAAAGAAAACTAAAAATAGAGCTACCATATGATCCAGCAATCCCACTCCCCAGCATGTATACAGAGAAAACCATACTTCAAAAAGATACATGTACCCCTATGTTCATTGCAGCACTATTTACAATAGCCCAGACAGGGAAGCAACCTAAATGTCCATCAGCAGAGGAGTGGATAAAGAGGTGGTACATTATATACAATGGAATATTACTCAGCCATAAAAAGAACGAAACAATGCCATTTGCAGCAACATGGATGGACCTAGAGATTATCATACTAAGTAGGTCAGAAAGACAAATATCATGTGATATTGCTTATATGTGGAATCTAAAAAAATGATACAAATGAACTTATTTACAAAACAGAAACAGACTCACAGACTTCGAAAACAAATTTATGATTATCAAAGGAGAAAGTTTGAGGGGAAGGGATAAATTAGGAGGTTGAGATTAACATATACACACTACTATATATAAACTAGATAATCAACAAGGACCTACTGTACAGCACAAGGAACTCTACTCAATATTCTGTAATAACCTAAATGTGAAAAGAATCTGAAAAAAGATTTTATATAGATAGATAGATAGATATAGATATATAACTGAATTGCTTTGCTGTACACCTGAAACTAATACAACATTGTAAATCAACTATACTCCAATATAAAATTTTAAAACAAGTTTTTAAAGAGTTTATTGTAGATTTTCCAAGCTTTTCTCCTCTCTCTCATGATGGCCAATGATAATAGCTGCTTCATCGTCCTGGTTCCGGAATGGAATACCCAGAAGCAGATATGCAGCCATTTTGTGATACGTGTACACAGCAAGTGAGAAATAAACCTCATTGTTAAAAACCAATAAAAATTGTGGACTGTTTGTTACTAGGTATAATCTAGCCTTGCTAGTGCATGAGTGTCACAGATTTGAAAGTTGAATCAACTCTATTTTAAAGTAGGACCAACTATTCACATATCGAGCACACACCATATGCTAGTATGTGTTCCATATTTTATCCTCATTTTCATACCTTTTGGGTAGGTAGGTATCTTTTGCAAATGATGAAACTGAGGCCCCAAACAGTAAGTCACAGAGTCAAATTACAAACCCTGTCGTCCTATTCCAAGTTTGGCCTCCTTTCACTATAGTACTTCATCACTTCTATTATTTCTAGGGCAAGATGTAATCTTGCCAAATGTAACCCAGCTATCACCTGAGACTTGGCCCTCAAGAGCTAGACTCTGGACTTGAATCCTAATTCAATGCTTTGTAAAAAGTCAAATCCTTCTCCAAGAGTTTTGCAAATTCCCAGAGGGCTTCTGACCCCAAGCCTGTGTCCACTTCCTGCAATCCTGATTCCTTATTCCACAGTTACAAAATATGAAACCGAGCCCCTTTGCCAATTTCTACAGAGACAAAAGCAACAAACCAACACCACCACCACCGCGCGTGCGCGCGCGCGCGCACACACACACACACACACACACACACACACAGGGCTGAGTAAAGGGGTCTAACAGCACACTTAGATCAGACAAGTGAATATCTCATTTTAGACATTTCTGGTCTTTAAAAGTCCTTTCGGGCCACCCCGCCTCTAGGAGAGTTCCTTTTGTGACCTGTGCCCCCCAGGACACCTAAATTCCCAGCTGCTCCTGGCTCCTTTTTCCACCCCCTCCTCCTACCTTCTTCCCAGATTTCCCCTGGAAATCCAAATTCCTCTCTGCCATTCAGAACAAGTCAGCTCTCCCTAGTTCTCATGGTCAAATTCAGCAAGGTTCTCAGCCTTCCATTTGACAGAAACTCACCTCTCAAACAGTTCATTGTGGTTTTTTGTTTTTTGTTTTTTGGGTTTTTTTGCGGTACGCAGGCCTCTCACCGCCGCGGCCTCCCCCGCTGCGGAGCACAGGCTCCGGACGCGCAGGCTCAGCGGCCATGGCTCACGGGCCCAGCCGCTCCACGGCACGTGCGATCCTCCCGGACCGGGGCACGAACCCACGTCCCCTGCATAGGCAGGCGGACCCCCAACCACTGCGCCACCAGGGAAGCCCTGTGGTTATTTTTAAAAGCACTTTTCTGTTATACAAACTTTAAAAATGTTTCTTTTCTATCTTCCTCGATGGATAGCCCTTTCAGACACCAGAGTAGAACAGCTTTAAGGCAACACAAATTCAATTCCCTCACTCAACACCGTCCACCATCAGACATGTCTTGAGATCTGTGCCAGGCAAGGTAACAGTCAAAAAAGATCCAGCCCCGACCTCAAGATGTTTACCTTCGAGCTGAGGATCCATGGTAATTACAAAAAGAACATCTTGAAAACCTCCCAGGTTCTTATTGGCCTGGCAGCCTTTGTGAAGGCCGCATGAGCTCAGTGAGGACCTGACATGGGCAAGCAAGGTCCCATGAGAAGCTATGACTTGAGAAAGGACTGAATGGATGTGTGGGATTTGAAAGATACACAAGCTGGGAAGCTTCAATCAGGCAGTGGGGAGAGTATAAGGGATAGAGTGTAAATCAAGACAAGTTGCTGGGAGATGTCTTGGTGTGCACTAGTGACACTTCACCTCATTCTCCAACCTTTTTCTAGTTCACCATGCCCAGAACCGTAGAGCAGCCCAGAAGTAAAAATGTATAAGACCCTGTGTTTCCATCTCAAGCCCAAGGTTCTTTTTCATACCCCAGTAGTTCTCAAATGGTGATCCCACAAAACAATAGTGTATCATGAGTTGGACTAATGAGTTCTGCAACCAAAATCTGGTCTTTTACTATTTGTTAAGGGAAAATATTAATGAATAACATTTTGCTCCATTTTGAGTTTTTCTTCTCTACATTTTTTAGTCCTTTTACTCAAGTTTCCACTCAAATTAACAACAAAATAATAACAAGTTGCAAGCAAGTGTTAATGGAGAAAGTGAGCGATAGTCTGCACTCAGTTTTTCTTTGTTTATTTGTGTCTGTTCTTTCATGAACAAGTACTCAGGGAGGTAGGAACTCAGGCTTTGGAGCCATTCCACTTGGGTTCACACCTCTGCCTCACCACTGATGAACTGTGCTTCCTTCCTTGGGAAAGTTATTCAACCTCTCAGTACCTCAGTTTTCCCACCTGTAAAATTGGGATGCTTATAACACGATGTCACAGTGTTGATTTGAGAATTAAATGAATATATATACACAAATATACACACAAATATACATATTGTATAGTATAAGCATTAGGAATAGCTCTACCATCAGGAACATTTATGATAATGAAATAATAATAGCTAACATTGATTAAGAACTTAGTATGTGTCAGACATTGCCAGGCACTAATGAATTTATCAATAAATGCTAGCTATTACTATTATTACCATTATTATTGTTGTTGTTGTTTTATCATAGAGTTGTTACCAATGTGTGTAATGGAAAGAAAGGAATCATTATTCTGCAGTGTTCTGTCATGTTCTCTGCCACCTGAAAAACATGTGAGGAGCCTGCATTGCTCATCAAGGAGGTTGATGTCATTCTTCCTTCCTGTACACTTTCATACCAATAACTTTTCATCCACAGTTCAAAATAGAACATTTGCTTCTAGTTGGATGAAAATCCCTGTTCCAAAGCCAACAAGGCGTCCAGAACTCATTGACTGTTCTGGTGTATGTTAGATAAGGGGGAGAAACCCTAGGAGGAAATGCTTAAAATTTCCTACTATTGTTGCTCTTGGGGGATTTCTTTATGCATATGTTACAGACAGGGGTGCAATTACGTAGGTGTGCAGTTCTCCAATGTAATATATTTCAGTGCTGCAATCGTGGTCAAAGCTTCTTTCTATGGCTTCAAATCCTGTCACTTCTAGTAAGATGAGTTCTTATTTAAATGGAGAAAATGGAACAAGAGGCATTGCAATTCCATTTTAAGATTCTCTCAGTAAGCAAATTAATCCTGACATCACCCCAAAACTGAGTACATTCTGTGCTTAAATGGTTACCCTGGACGATACTTAAGAGTCCTTAACCATCATGCTTCTTCACAGAACTCATGTGTTAGGAGGCTTTCATTCAATCCCCCACCAACCAGATGGTAAGAATTCTCACAGATTCTCCTTTACCTAAGGGGAGGATATGAAATTAAATGACCAAAGTATTAAAGCAGCACTTATCTTCTAATCATTAGTCATTGTTTAGAGATTGACATTTTACAAATCCAGTCAGCACCCCGCTGAGCGCATAGATATTTGCACCACAGAGGTATCTCTTTTGTCTCAAGACGGCAGATTTTAGAATTTACTAATGTATATATTTCAAGATTCTCCTGTTGGAAAAGACCACAGTGAACCAACTCCTGTAAGGTCGCACTGAATTGAAACAGCGGGGTCATTTTTAATGGCCCAAGGAAAGATCTCTACATCATCAACAAGGCTGCATGATTAAATATTTCAGAAAGCAAGGGCATAGCTTCCAAATCAGTACTTTCTACAAAGCACAGACAAAAATCTTTAAACAACTGACTTACCAGATCAAGAAAATGACTGGGACCAGAATCTCCATAATTCACTTCAGATATAGCAAACCCAACCAAGCTGCAGAGACTCACATTAAAACTCTGCTTACCCGGGGCTTCCCTGGTGGCGCAGTGGTTGAGAGTCCGCCTGCCGATGCAGGGGACACGGGTTCGTGCCCCGGTCCGGGAGGATCCCACAGGCCGCGGAACGGCTGGGCCCGTGAGTCATGGCTGCTGAGCCTGCGCGTCCGGAGCCTGTGCTCCGCAACGGGAGAGGCCACAGCAGTGAGAGGCCCGTGTACTGAAAAAAAAAAAAAAAAAAATCTACTTACAAAATTAGCAATGTGAAGTGCAAGTTCTCCAAAAGAAAGGATAACGTTAGCCGAGCACGCTCTTCAGAATCCATTAGATGGAATCTAGGAACATTGTTAGCAGTGCCCATACCTGTCATCAAGAGTTCTTGATTATTCAGATACAGTGAATGTGAATGGTTGGAGCATACTCAGGGAATATAGGTCAAGTTGCTTTTGATAAATACTTAAAAATAGTGGTTACTAATTCTAAAGGCTTCATATCAGGCATTTTCTTAACAAATATTATTTCCAACCCTCACAATAACTTTGCAAAGTGAGTGCCATTATCCCCATTTTACAAATGGAACAAGTAAGGGTCAGGAGTGTTGGGTCATCTTCTGAAGGCCTCAGACACAGCAACTGGCAGAGCCAGGAAAACACAGGTGTGCTCTACGACAAACCATGCTCACTTTCCTACACACTGAACTGCTTCCCCAGTGTCTACATGGTGCTTTTCTGTATAGTAATTGCTTCCTTGGCTTCAGTCAACAGTTCTCTGATGTAGGTATTACTATCCTTGTTCAAAAGAGAGGGAAACTGAGATTCAAGAAGATAAGTGACAGCTAAATGTCACACAGGGAATAAGTGGCAATTCCCTTCCAATGGTACCACAGTGCACCTGCGCTAGAATTGAAAACAGAACTCCAACACCAACCAGGAGAGTAAGATTCAAATTGAACTCAGTTGTGGTAGATCCTTAATCAGACACATTCCATTTAAATTTTTGCAAAGTCTGTTGCCATGGTTGTTAAGACCAGCATGCATTCCTTGAGATTACAACAATCTCACAGCTGACGATGCTAGAAATTGCATTGTGAGGTATCATTTTAAGGGGAGTGGAACCAAAAAACAACAAAAAAAAAGAAAAGTGTTTACAGCAATAAGCTTAAGCACCCAAGACCACTGTTCCATTTGGAATTGTATTTAAATATTTTTACCTTTTGTAATAACCTATATGGAAAAAGAATCTGAAAAAGAATATATATATATATATATATATATATATAAAATGGAATCACTTAGCTGTATGCCTGAAATTAACACAACACTGTAAATCAACTACACTTCAATAAAAAAATTCTTTTAATAAATAAATATTTTTACCAATGTTTACTACTACTACTACTACTATTATTCTTATTAAAGAAGTACATGGTCTTTATAAAAGAAATGTTAAATATAGAAAAGTGGAAAGAAGATGCAGGAAACCCACAGCATCAGCTCCTAAGTCAACTATAACTATCGGTTTAGGGTAGGGGTTTTTTTTCTTTTTTTTTTTTTTTAAACATCTTTATTGGAGTATAATTGCTTTACAATGGTGTGTTAGTTTCTGCTGTATGACAAAGTGAATCAGCTACACGTATACATATATCCCCATATCCCCTCCCTCTTGCGTCTCCCTCCCACCCCTCTAGGTGGTCACAAAGCACCGAGCTGATCTCCCTGTGCTATCCATTTTACACCTAGTAGTGTATATATGTCAATGCCACTCTCTCACTTTGTCCCAGCCACTCACTGTGTCCTCAGGCCATTCTCTACGTCTGTGTCTTTATTCCCATCCTGTCCCTAGGTTCTTCAGAACCATTTTTTTCCTTAGATTCCATATATATGTGTTAGCATACGGTATTTGTTTTTCTCTTTCTGACTTACTTCACTCTGTATGACAAACTCTAGGTCCATCCACCTCACTACGAATAACTCAGTTTCGTTTCTTTTTATGACTGAGTAATATTCCATTGTATATATGTGCCACATCTTCTTTATCCATTCATCTGTTGGTGGACACTTATGTTGCTTCCACGTCCTGGCTATTGTAAATAGAGCTGCAATGAACATTTTGGTACATGACTCCTTTTTTTTTTTTTTAACGTTTTTATTGGCGTATAATTGCTTTACAGTGGTGTGTTAGTTTCTGCTTTATAACAAAGTGAATCAGTTATACATATATATGTATCCCCATATCTCTTCCTTCTTGCGTCTCCCGCCCTCCCACCCCTCTAGGTGGTCACAAAGCACCGAGCTGATCTCCCTGTGCTATGTAGCTGCTTCCCACTAGCTATCTATTTCACATCTGGTAGTGTATATATGTCCATGCCACTCTCTGTGTCCCAGCTTACCCTTCCCCCTTCCCGTATCCTCAAGTCCATTCTCTAGTAGGTCTGCGTCTTTATTCCCATCTTGCCACTAGGTACTTCATGACAATTTTTCTTTTTTTTTTTTTTCTTTAGATTCCATATATATGTGTTAGCATACAGTATTTGTTTTTCTCTTTCTGACTTACTTCACTCTGTATGACAGATTCTAGGTCCATCCACTTCACTACAAATAACTCAATTTCGTTTCTTTTCATGGCCGAGTAATATTCCATTGTATATATGTGCCACATCTTCTTTATCCATTCATCTGTCGATGGACACTTATGTTGCTTCCATGTCCTGGCTATTGTAAATAGAGCTACAATGAACATTGTGGTACATGACTCTTTTTGAATTATGGTTTTCTCAGGGTATGTGCCCAGGAGTGGGATTGCTGGGTCATATGGTAGTTCTATTTTTAGGTTTTTAAGGAACCTCCATACTGTTCTCCATAGTGGTTGTATCAATTTAAATCCTCACCAACTGTGCAAGAGGGTTCCCTTTTCTCCACACCCTCTCCAGCATTTATTGTTTGTAGATGTTTTGATGATGGCCATTCTGACCGGTGTGAGGTTCTACCTCATTGTAGTTTTGATTTCCATTTCTCTAATGATTAGTGATATTGAGCATCCTCTCATGTGTTTGTTGGCAATCTGTATATCTTCTTTGGAGGAATGTCTATTTAGATCTTCTGCCCATTTTTGGATTGCTCATACAAGCTGCATGAGTTGCTTGTATATTTTGGAGATTAATCCTTTGTCAGTTGCTTCATTTGCAAATATTTTCTCCCATTCTGAGGGTTGTCTTTTCATCTTATTTATGGTTTCCTTTGTTGTGCAAAAGCTTTTATGTTTCATTAGGTCCCATTTGTTTATCTTTGCTTTTACTTCCATTTCTCTAGGAGGTGGGTCAAAAAGGATCTTGCTGTGATTTATGTCATAGAGTGTTCTGCCTATGTTTTCCTCTAAGAGTTTGATAGTGTCTGGCCTTACATTTAGGTCTTTAATTCATTTTGAGTTTATTTTTGTGTATGGTGTTAGGGAGTGTTCTAATTTCATTCTTCTACACGTAGCTGTCCAGTTTTCCCTGCACCACTTATTGAAGAGGCTGTCTTTTCTCCATTGTATATTCTTGCCTCCTTTATCAAAGATAAGGTGATAATATGTGCATGGTTTTATCTCTGGGCTTTCTACCCTGTTCCATTGATCTATGTCTGTTTTTGTGCCAGTACCATTCTGTCTTGACTACTGTAGCTTTGTAGTATAGTCTGAAGTCAGAGAGCCTGATTCCTCCAGCTCCGTTTTTCTTTGTCAAGATTCCTTTGGCAATTTGGGGTCTTTTGTGTTTCCATACAAATTATGAAATTTTTGTTCTACTTCTATGAAAAATGCCATTGGTCGTTTGATAGGGATTGCATTGAATCTGTAGATTGCTTTGGGTAGTAGAGTCATTTTCACAATGTTGATTCTTCCAATCCAAGAACATGGTATATCTCTTCATCCGTTTGTATTATCTTTAATTTCTTTCATCAGTGTCTTATAGTTTTCTGCATACAGGTCTTTTGTCTCCTTAGATAAGTTTATTCCTAGGTATTTTATTCTTTTTGTTGCAATGGTAAATGGGAGTGTTTCCTTAACTTTCCCTTCAGATTTCTCATCATTAGTGTATAGGAATGCAGGAGATTTCCGTGCATTAATTTTGTATCCTGCTACTTTACCAGATTCATTGATTAGCTCTAGTAGTTTTCTGGTAGCATCTCTACAATTCTCTATGTATAGTATCATGTCATCTGCAAACAGTGATTGTTTTACTTCTTCTTTTCTGATTTGGATTCCTTTTATTTCTTTTTCTTCTCTGATTGCTGTGGCTAAAACATCCAAAACAATATTGAATAATAGTGGTGAGAGTGGGCAACCTTGTCTTACTCCTGATCTTAATGGAAATTCTTTCAGTTTCTCACCATTGAGAATGATGTTGGCTGTGGCTTTGTCGTATATGGTCTTTATTATGTTGAGGTAAGTTCCCTCTATGCCCACTTTCTGGAGGGTTTTTACCATAAATGGGTGTTGAATTTCATTGAAAGCTTTCTCTGCATCTATTGAGATGATCATATGGTTTTTATCCTTCAATTTGTTAATATGGTATATCACATTGATTGATTTGCATATATTGAAAAATCCTTGATTCCTGGGATAAACCCCACTTGATCATGGTGTATGATCCTTCTAATGTGCTGTTGGATTCTGTTTGCTAGTATTTTGTTGAGGATTTTTGCATCTATGTTCATCTGTGATATTGGCCTATAGTTTTCTTTCTTTGTGACATCTTTGTCTGGTTTTGGTATCAGGTTGATGTTAGTCTCGTAGAATGACTTTTGGAGTATTCCTCCCTCTGCTATATTTTGGAAGAGTTTGAGAAGGATAGGTGTTAGCTCTTCTCTAAATGTTTGATAGAATTCACCCATGAAGCCATCTGGTCCTGGGCTTTTGTTTGTTGGAAGACTTTTAATCACAGTTTCAACTTCAGTGCTTGTGATTGGTCTGTTTATATTTTCTATTTCTTCCTGCTTCAGTCTCAGAAGGTCTCAGTCTAAGAATCTGTCCATTTCTTCCAGGTTGTCCATTTTATTGGCATAGAGTTGCTTGTAGTAATCTTGCTTGATCATTTGTATTTCTGCAGTGTCTGGTGTTACTTGGTGTTACTTCTCCTTTTTCATTTCTAATTCTATTGATTTGAGTCTTCTCCCTTTTTTTCTTGATGAGTCTGGCTAATGGTTTATCTATTTTGTTTATCTTCTCAAAGAACCAGCTTTTAGTTTTATTGATCTTTGCTACTGTTTCCTTCATTTCTTTTTCATTTATTTCTGATCTGATCTTTATGATTTCTTTCTTTCTGCTAACTTTGGGGGGTTTTTGTTCTCCTTTCTCTAACTGCTTTCGGTGTAAGGTTAGGTTGTTTATTTGAGATTTTTCTTGTTTCTTGAGGTAGGATTGTGTTGCTATAAGCTTCCCTATTAGAACTGCTTTTGCACCATCCCATAGGTTTTGGGAGGTCATGTTTTCATTGTCATTTGTTTCTAGGTATTTTTTGATTTCCTCCTTGATTTCCTCAGTGATCTCTTGGTTACTTAGTAGTGTACTGTTTAGCTTCCATGTGTTTTTATTTTTTTACAGGATTTTTCCTGTAATTGATATCTAGTCTCATAGCGTTGTGGTCCAAAAAGATACTTGATACGATTTCAATTTTCTTAAATTTACCAAGGCTTGATTTATGACCCAAGATATGATCTATCCTGAATAATGTTCCATGAGCACTTGAGAAGAAAGTGTATTCTGTTGTTTTTGGATGGAATGTCCTATAAATATCAATTAAGTCCATCTTGTTTAATGTATCATTTAAAGCTTGTGTTTCCTTATTTATTTTCATTTTGGATGATCTGTCCATTGGTGAAAGTGGGGTGTGAAAGTCCCATACTATTACTGTGCTACCGTCAATTTCCCCTTTTATGGTTGTTAGCATTTGCCTTATGTATTGAGGTGCTCCTATGTTGGGTGCATAAATATTTACAATTGTTATGTCTTCCTCTTGGATTGATCCCTTGATCATTATGTAGTGTCCTTCCTTGTCTCTTATAATAGTCTTTATTTTAAAGTCTATTTTGTCTGACATGAGAATTGCTACTCCAGCTTTCTTTTGATTTCCATTTGCTTGGAATATCTTTTTCCATGCCCTCACTTTCAGTCTGTATGTGTTCCTAGGTCTGAAGTGGGTCTCTTGTAGACAGCATATATATGGGTCTTTTTAATACATATATACATTATATATAGTTTTGTATATCTCTTACAAACTTGAAATTATTTATAACTTTACATCTTACACTGAATATTATAACATGGCCATAAACAGTACCAGGTTACCGGCCACTTAATTATCCATTGAGCATGTTTACCATGATTTGTATAATATTTTTCTCAACAGAATAGTCCTTTTAGCTTTTACCAATTGATCTCTATTACGAAGAACATTGCAGGCAATTTCTGTTGCTGACATTGGCTATGACTCTGGAGCAGTTTTAAAATATATTCCAACCTAAACAAACTTACAAGCTTTTGTACAGCAAAGGAAACCATAAACAAAACGAAAAGACAACCTACAGAATGCGAGAAAATATTTGCAAATGATGCAACTGACAAGGGCTTAATTTCCAAAATATACAAACAGCTCATACAACTCAACAACAAAAAAACAAAAACCCAATCGAAAAATGGGCAGAAGACCTAAATAGACATTTCTCCAAAGAAGAAATACAAACAGCCAATAGGCACATGAAAAGATACTCAACATCGCTAATTATTAGAGAAATACAAATCAAAACTACAATTAGGTGCCACCTCACACCGGTCAGAATGGCCATCATTAAAAACTCTACAAATAACAAATGCTGTAGAGGGTGTGGAGAAAAGGGAACCCTCTTACACTGTTGGAGGGAATGTAAGATGGTGCAGCCACTGTGGAAAACAGTATGGAAGTTCCTCAGAAAACTAAAAATTGAATTACCATATGATCAGCAATCCCACTCCTGGGCATATATCCAGACAATACTATAATTCAAAAAGATTCATGTACCCCTATATTTATAGCAGCACTATTCACAGTAGCCAATACATGGAAACAACCTAAATGTCCATCGACAGATGAATGGATAAAGAAGATGTGGTACATATATACTACTCAGCCATAAAAAAAAATCAAAATAATGCCATTTGCTGCAGCACGCATGCAACTAGAGATAATCATACTAAGTGAAGTAAGTCAGAAAGAGAAAGACAAATACCATATGATATCACTTATATGTGGAATATAAAATATGACAGAAATGAACAAAAACAGAATCACAGACTCAGAGAACAGACTGGTGATTGCCAAGGTGGAGGGGCTTGAGGGGGCCAAGGAGTGGAAGGTTGAGGTTAACAGATGTAAGCTTTTATATACAGAACGGATAAACAAGAAAGGCCTACTGTATAGCATAGAGAACTACATTCAATATCCTATGACAAACCATAATGGAAAAGAATATTTAAAAAAAGAAAGAATATAGATGTATACCTGAATCACTTTGCTGTACAGTAGAATTTAACACAACATTGTAAATCAACTATACTTCAATAAAAAACATTAAAACTGAAAAATAAAAAAAGAACATTGCAATAGGCATCTTTATTCATAGTCTTCATTTTTTTCAGACATTTCATTGGAGAGATACTCAGAAATGGAATTAATGATCATTTTTAAGACACTTCGTAGATGTTGTCAAATTATTTCTCTAAATGTATTTCCCACTTTTAATATCATCAATATCATTTGAATATCCCAATTTCAACAAGTTGGCAGAAAATTTCCCAAAATATTCTCTGAAAAACTGTATAAGCCTATCTCATTCATTCTGAATTTAGCCATTGCACCAATTTATTCTGATGCTAGAAATCATCTTTGGCTCCAAAGGAAAAAACTGAAGATATTTCAACAAATAATTAGTGTCCTCAAACCAGCACTGCCCTTTTAGCCATGTCCTCCCCTTTATTATTGCCTAATAGTTGGCACTGTGGAGAATGCAGCTGTAACCACAAACTCTTAAGCAGCAACCCATATATACAATACCTTTGGACAATCTGGTTCTGGATGTTCTTGCCAGTGGCAGGGACTTTGCAAAGCCTAGCCTTGTCCAACTTGGTCAATAGCTGATCTTCCATGAAGCAACTGTCGCTTGGGAAGGATCAAGTTACATGCCTTCCCTTTGGAAATTCTTTTCCCCATAAAATTTTCCAATGTCAGGATAGTTTGGAAGAAATATACCTTAAAAGAGATGAAGTTAGGGCTTCACTGAGTCTTCAAAAAGGAGGGCTGATCTCTGCAAGGAGAGAGAGAACTTTATTCACCAGAATCCTGCTCTGGACTGGGGAGTCGGAGGAGTAGTCCCAGGATAGAAAAAGAGGAAAGGAATGACGGAGGGGCAAGGAACACAGAGTTAGGGTCAGAGACTGAGAATCAGAGATTGAACTGGAAATGGAAAGAGGGGAAATTTTTTTATGTCTTTGGACAGATGGATGAATGAAGAAAAAATTTAATATATTTTGCCGAATGAAATAAGGTGTAGGGCTTCCCTGGTGGCGCAGTGGTTGAGAATCTGCCTGCTAATGCAGGGGACACGGGTTCGAGCCTTGGTCTGGGAGGATCCCACATGCCGTGGAGCAACTAGGCCCGTGAGCCACAACTACTGAGCCTGCGCATCTGGAGCCTGTGCTCTGCAACAAGAGAGGCCGCGATAGTGAGAGGCCCGCGCACTGCGATGAAGAGTGGCCCCCGCTTGCCACAAGTAGAGAAAGCCCTCGCACAGAAACGAAGACCCAACACAGCAAAAATAAATAAATTAATTAATAAACTCCTACCCCCAACATCTTCTTAAAAAAAAAAAAAAAAGAAAAGAAATAAGGTGTAAACCCCTGGAGCAGTCCTTCAAGAAAAGATAGTAAATATCCACATCATTTTCCAGTCTTTAGAGTTAAATTGATAGTGGTTTGGGGTGGTGGCAGTGATCTGCACTTACTGGGCTGTTGTTAATGTGTCACCTGGCAAGAGCAGGTCTCCAGGTGATTCACCCGTACTTTAGTTATATGACTATTCCTCAAGGAAACCACTCTGTCCGAACTGGGCCTTCACCAAAGTTCACATACTTTATAAGCCGATATGCTCCTGTCAACTTTCACCTCTCTCATCAAATCGCCAACCCCCAGGTTATGAATTTCACTTGTGAAACACAGAATCTCTTTTGCTCTTCCGATACTGACTTAAGCCCTGACCACATCTCCCAACTATCACCCCCATTTTCACATTTCTTCCTAGTATGGGCTTTGCTATCCTATCTGCCCTACATGCACTCCCATAGCATTTCCCCCTGGCCTGATTGCTAGTACTTGGCTCCATAGCTTTAGTTGGCCTAGGCAGCTAGCAACAGTCTATGCAGCAGAAACAGCATACCAATCACGCAAAAAAGGGAAGATAAATTCATAAAAAGACTTTTGATTGCCGTATATCATTCTGACAAGTTACAAATCAGAAACCTAGAAGTCAAGTTAGAATTTCAATATCATCTTCTTAAGCTTTTACATTAATATTCTATCCACCACTCAATAGGAGTAGAGTCACATCTTATTTGAAGGTTAGTTTCCAGTGTTTGTTTCAGGTAAAAATTCAATATAGAAAAAAATAGAGGGCTTCCCTGGTGGTGCAGTGATTAAGAATCCGCCTGCCAATGCAGGGGACACGGGTTCGAGCCCTGGTCAGGGGAGATCCCACATGCCGTGGAGCAGCTAAGCCCATGAGCCACAACTACTGAGCCTGCGCTCTAGAGCCCGTGAGCCACAACTACTGAGCCCATGTGCCACAACTACTGAAACCCGCGTGCCTAGAGCCCGTGCTCTGCAACAAGAGAAGCCACTGAAATGAGAAGCCCACGCACTGCAACGAAGAGTAGCCCCCACTCGCGTCAACTAGAGAAAACCCGAGGGCAGCAATGTAGACCCAATGCAGCCAAAACTAAAATAAATAAAATAAATAAATAATTTTTTAAAAAAGAAAGAAATACTACTCTTGAAATTCCTTAAATCATCCATTTTTTCCATTGTTTTATATAACTCTTTAAGATTTATTTGTTATTTATTTTATTTATTTTTCACTGTGTCAGGTCTTAGGTGCGGCACACGGGATCTTTCGTTGCAGCACACAGGCTCTTCGTTGCAGCATGTGGGCTTCTCTCTAGTTGTGGTGTGCTGGTTTTCTCTTCTCTAGTTGTGGCACGTGGGCTTAGTTGCCCTGCGGCATATGGGATCTTAGTTCCCTGACCAGGGATGAAACTCACATACCCTGCATTGGAAGGCGGATTCTTTACCACTGGACCACCAGGGAAGTCCCTATAAAATATAATTCTTCAACAACTGTAGAAGCCAAAAATACCCAGTTTTTCTTCTAGGATTAGAATGGATCACCAGTATTCAGTTGAGCACCAGAGAAAATCATTAGCATGTGTTTAGAGGCCAGGTTACAGACAAAAATATAAACTGTCTTAAACTCTAGACATAGAATTAGCATGGCAAGATGCTCCCACTAGAAGAGGCACACAGCAGCTTGGAGAGACACTTAGGAACCCCAGAATTACAGCTTACAATTCACAGTCACTCTGGGGTATAAGCTCACTGAGTGTAAACGTAAGCAGAAATATTATGCATCAGAATAGTTATATCTACTCCTAGACTAAAGCAAAGGTGTTAAGTCCATTCATTCACTTATTCCAGAAACGCACACCATATGCCTACTCTGGACCAACTATCATGCTGGGTACCACAGCAGTTAAAAGAGGAAAGAGATATTTTCTTGATTCTCTAGGAGCTCATTGTCTGGTGAGAGACAAACACTTGAGCCAATATTGCTAATATTTGATAAATTTTTATCAGAACTCACCATTTATCAATTCTGATAAAAACAGAAGTCTGAATTTATGGGAGCACAGTGGGAGGGCCTATGAACCCTACCTGGAATGGATTATGGTGGTAATCACAGGAGCTTCAGAGAAGAGGCTCAATGATGATAAATTTACAATTCTCAGTGCAAAACAAGGGCTGGTAGCTCCTACTCTAAAGATAAAGAATATGTAATTCATGCCATGTTTTCTCCAAAAACAAAGCTCACAATCTTCCTAGTACTATTGGTTCATCCTTTCGTATATTCGATCACTTAATTTTTCAAGCACTACACTATAGAGATTAGAGTATGGGCTCCAGAGTCCTTCAGCCTGGATACCGTGTGTAAATTTGGCAATTACCCAAGCTCTCTAAATCTCATTACCTCCTCTTTAAAATGTGAATAATACCCACATCTTGGGATTGTTTTAAAAGTTGAGATGATACATGCCAAGCCCTTAACATAGTCCCTAGATCGGAATAAAGGGTCAATTAATATGCCTGTTATCAGTGACTGTGCTGTTTTTAAAGATGACTAGGGACTCTGAGAAAAAGTAGAGGGGATTCCAAGCCAAGGGAAAAGCTTATGCAAACGAACACAATGAAGAAAACACACCATGTGTTAAGGGAACGAGACAGTTCAGTTTGGTGATTGTGAAGTGTGTGTGATTGAGGGGAGTGGCAAGTGATGAGACTGAAAAGATAAGTCAGGTCCAGATTGTGAAAGACCTTGTAAACCATATGAACGAGTTTGAACTTTATGCTGCTGCCAAGGAGAAGACAATGGAGATCTTTAAGCAAGGAAGCAACATGATGGCATTGTTTTTAGGATGAAAACTCTCACAGCAAATCATGTAAGAGACTGGAGAGAGGAGAGGTGGAGGCAGGGATATTGGTGGGGAATGTCTGTAACAATCCTGGAAAGAGAAGTGGGAATGAGTGGTAAATGAAGTAGAATTGAATTTGAGGGATACTATTAAGGTAGGATTAACATAACATAGGGATTCATCAAATGTAGGGAACAAGAGAAAAGAACGATTCTAGAATGACTCTAGCTACAGTTAAGAAAGACAAGAAAACAGAGGCACAGTGATTCTGTTGGTCAAAGAAGTAATACATGTATGCAAAACACGTTGGTGGAACTGTTGAACAGGCAGTTGAAAATTGGGTCTGGAGTTCATTGCAAAGCCCTGAGCTAAAGATATAAATTTGGGAATCATCAGAGAAGAGTAAGCAGTGAAAGCTCTGGGAATCATTCCAGGAAGAGGAGTTCAACATGCAATCTTCTTAGTCTATTGCATTACTTTCCCTGGTATTCACTCTTCTGAAATGAAGTGAAGCATAATCTATGTCACATGGTCTCCAAAAACAAGGTCCTTAAGCCATCCTAGAGGTATTCAATTTTCACCACATTTTTCTTCCACAAAATGCAACCATGGCTAGATCACCTCACTTTCTAATGCAGAGGAAGTGTCCGATGGCATTGAATTAATCAAAAGAAACATGTGTCTTGGACTTTTGAGGCTTTGTTACCATTTGATGATGGACAGAAACCGTGGCTTCTAACCACAAGTAATTCACTTCAACTTTGCTCAGCCACAAAATGTTTGGAAAACTAAATTGCTCAGTTTTTTTTTTAACAAGGCAAGAATAAACTCATCTTCAGAAATTAACTGCATACACATTGACCAGAAAGCTCATCTTTTTATTACAGAAATCAAGGTTGCTGCCCCCCTACCTTCATCTTCCTCTTAAGACTTTGGAGATAGATTCTTCTCTACAGAGAAGTTTAAATTCTTTATTGTATCCCAGGTCCAGATGACTTTGTATGACTCTTCTAGGACTAGAAATATTGACTGTAGATGTCTCTAAAGGGCTTGTGCACTAGAGTGGTGCCTAGTTCCACCTTAGGCATCAGCCCTAGGTCAGTTATTTGAAGCAAATGAATGACCAAACACCATCATTTGTTTTAAAATAGTTCACCGTTAATCTTGGTTGAGGGTAAAGAATTTATGGGCAGGAGCATTACTGGAGAACCATCATGCCTCATCACCCTCAAGCTAAATGTTGGGCAAAAAAGAGGGTGCAGACTACCAACGATGCCTGCAAGGTGACTGATGGGCAAGATTAACCAGCATGGGTTGGTGGTTTCCTCCTCGCTCAACAGACCATATCTTGTTAACAACAGGAGCCTGTTATACCAAATCACCAATGAAAGAAATAGAATTAAAAGTTAGAAACCCTGGGTTCACATCCCAGCTCCTACCCTGAACAAATCAATTAAATCTTCTAGGAGGTCAGTGTCTCTATTTGTAAAACAACCGAACCACCTTTAGAGTATTTTTTAAGCATTAACAGGATAATAAATGATAATAAATATAAAAAAAAAACAGCATGGTGTCAAGTAAATAAAGACTTGCCCCAAATATCAATACTGGATCTGGATAAGAGCTTGGGGTAAATAAGATTATGGTCTGCTTATACCAGGTGTTGAGTCCCTGTCCAAGACTCAGTGGGGTGGATCCACTGAAGTCACATATCTTGGGTAACATTAGATAGAGGGTGTACAAGACCCATCTTCATGTTAACCATCAGCAAATACATTCCCATTTGGGTGACTAGACGATTCAAGACTTTTAAGTAGCTTCTCTTCTGACTGATTTTTCAGGTACTCCACAGGAAAACGTACCTTTACCACAATACACACACAAAAGCTGTAATCAGTCAGTCACACAACTACTGAAGTGAAGAAAAAAACTGGTTTTTCTATACTTGCAGAACTTGAGACAGAAAAGGTAGAGCATACTCCAGATTTAGTAAAGTTTTGTGTAGACAGCTAGCTGCCTCTGAGACTCCAAGCTAGAGTTGTCTTAATATTTATTATAATAATAGTATGCATGACTAATATCTTGCATAAGTTGTAAACCTATTTCATTCCCTAGGGAATTAGACTATGTATATTTCCCTCTCTGGTGTAAAATTTTGTTGGAGGAAAATCCCAGAGAAGTTCCACCGAATACAAAGAAATGAAGAGAGCAAACTTGACAAATAAACCAGCTTGTAAAAAGTCAAAGGATATTTAAGGGAGGTTGCCAAGATAAACAGCATAGGTTCAAAGAAAAAAAAAAAACACTTAAAATGAATTAGTATTTTAGAGCTCAATCTCATACCCTAGTATATATCGCTCTCCTTATATATTATAAATATCACTCTCCTTATATATTATAATGAAATCAGCATACATTTAGCAGATACTTACCAATAGGAAATTGACTTCTGGGGTCCACCTGCCATTCACCCCACAGCTTGCTACTGATACAAAGGAAGATTAATGTACCTGTTCACACAGAACCAGTGGAGGAGGTTTGAGGTTGCATCTTATTCATGACCAAATTCTCTCCAGCCAACCATGCGACTTCCTGGAACCATCTGTGAGAAGCTGTGGACTTTGTCATCCTGGGCCATTTATCCAGGCATAATGTTTAATTAGTGCGCACAGAGTTGATGTGAAAGGCTTGGCAGATCATCCCCTCACCCCTGTTGGGTTCATTGCCTCATTAGAAAAGCCCTGGACGGCTGGCCAGCCAGACAAAACTAACAAGCACATTTTTCTAACTATTCACAATAGCAGTAACTAACATTTTCATAAAGATTTAAGGTTTACAAAATGCTTTTATGTATGCAATGTTCTCCGTGGCAGTATAGCTGACAGAGCACTAGACCTTGGATTAGGAAGTCCCAAGTCTAAATTCTGATTCTGCCATTAGGTGACATTGGGAAAAGTATTCTGTCCTCTTCATGTGTCAGTTTTCTCCTCTGTGAAATGCCTGAATGGGAGGGAGTTGTTTGGATTAACTGAGATAGTACATGTGGAAATAAATATGCCTTTGCAGGTGTTCAATGATTATTATTCTAACTCAATCTACTGCCTTCCAGCTTCTCCATCCATTTAGCTTAACTGGTCTGCTGTGCATCTGAAGAGATGGACCCCAAACAGACCTCTGTGTATATTTGACAGCCAGTGACTATAGAGGTCAAATGAAAAGTCTATAATAGGAGATTCAGGTGGGAAAAGTGGAGTGGAAGAGAGTGTCAGGTAGATCTACCTGTCTTCAGATAAGATCTCATTGGCAATCCAGACCTCCTAGAAATTACTTTCTAGCTAAACAAGGTTCTTATTGGTTGCCAAGCCAACCTGGTTAGGCTATGTCCACGTGGCCAAAGGAAACGCTTTGGACGAAACACGGAAGACTGTTCAAGTCTGACTCTAGAAGAGAGATCTCGCCTCTTGCATCTTTTCTTTCCCCATGTTCTGTTTCCAAACTCCACCGAGTCCTGAGCTCCCTCAAGAAAAGGGAGATGGAACTCCGCCAGGAACTGTATTTGCAGGAAAGAAGTGATTACCTGTCCGATCTTTCACGGCCAAATAAATATTTACTAAGTAACGACACACAGTGTACATTAAAATTAATGCTTCACACAGCTTTGGAAATATCTGTCGTATCTGTCAATGTTTCAATAGTTCCATGACCGTGGATGGCTCTGCTGTCTCTCCGTGAGAGCTGCCATTTTCCTGACTACGCTCAGCTGGGGAGCAGGCCTGATGACCCACTCAGAGCTGGAGGACAGGCAGCTAAGCAGGGGAAAGCTCAAGGGAGAGAGGACAAGCTTATAAAGTTTATGATCAGTGAGGTCTGCGGCTGTGCTACAGTATTTGGGGAGAGTAATTTAATGGCGATTTCAAATAAAGAAAAGGACGTGCACCTAATAGGGACGTCCGTGTTTACAGACTATTAATAAAAGAACGCTGGAGAAAACTGACAATCATCTTCCCTTGGTTAAATAGCCTATGCAGAGCGACGCCTTCTGCGTGTCAAGCTGTCACCAGCCCAAGGGTTTAAGAAGGGACAGTGTGTACTTAAAAGATATTGATGCACCGCCAGGTGTCATTCACACCCAACGCCTGTGCAGCATGGAGATATTTAGACCCAGGGAACTTTATTTCAGTGCTTTCCCCTCCTCTAGGAACAGTGTCAACTCCTGACAATAATCTGGCTGCTGAAGAGATGGCTTCCAGTTTCATTAATAGTATATTTATGATCCCTTTAAAATGCCAGTGATCTATTCTTCTTGGAAATATACACACAACCATTAAGAAAGCCAGAGTTTTCAGCCATTACTCTTTCCATTGGCACCTGGGGTCCTACTGCGGTGACTCACCAGGAGATGGAAGGAAATTTGACCAGCTATGTGGGGATAGTGAGAGAAACAGATCTGGAGAGCTGTAGAAAAGGAGACACGAAGAGGTGCAATGGGAAATAGCAAACAGAGAGGTATGTGTTACACAGTTGACTACATTTCCCTCCCCCCTGTTCAGAAATGAATTGGTGACATTCCTGAATGTGCTGGTATGCCTTGCTTCATTCCAGCTGTGTTTTCTCTGTGACTCATACATTAGGGTCTCATCTCTTCAGCTCTAATATGTGAGTGGTCCAGTTTAACATCAGTGCTGGCTTCCTGGTTTTTTTCCTTAGAAACACACACTTCTTTTTTTGAGGAAGAAAGCCAGTCCTCTCTAGCAATAGGTTTATCAAGGGCTATACTTCCCCATGAAAGGTATGTTGCATCATAAAAAATGGTATTGGAAATTATTTCAGGAGGTCTATCTCAAATACTTCTTGAAATTACCTGAATGTTTGAAATATGATTATTATTTCAGTATAAATTGCAGAGAAACTTGCATGTACAATTCCAACATTCAGAATTAGCATAGGTCTTAGTTTGGCTTTCCCCAAAGCAAAACCTGAGGTAAGGATTCCTTCAGGGGAGACCTATTGAAGAAGTGTTCTCAGGAGAAACTGGGAAGGGCAGAGAAATCAGGACAGACAGAGAAAGAAGCCAAACATGGTGTGAGCTCAGGGGAAGTTCCAGCATCGATCTGAACTTGCGACAAGCTCTGGAGGATAAATAATGCTGCAGAGTTTTTTTCAACTTTGAGGAAAGGGAGCTGGGATTTCATACTCCTGACCCAGTAAACCACCAGCTCCAGGATACCCCTGAGGAATGTAAACTACCGAGCACTATGTATCTTGGAAGGTCAGGGCACAGAGTGTCCAATGGCCCAAGGCTAGTCCTCTCCAGAAGGTTGATGGTGTGAACTGTTAGAAGCAAACCATACAGGAGCTTGGGGATGGTATCTGAGGGCATCTGTGTAGAGCACCGACAGCATCCACTGTGACATATGGCCATAGGACCATTTATTCTCAAAGCAATCATTGAGTGCCCGCTATGTGCCAGGTACTGAACTTAGAAAAGTAAACAAGAAACGATTTCCTGAAAAAGCTCAACAGCTAGAGGAAGAGACAGGGGAAGAGGTCACAAAGTATCATGTGTTTGGTGCTTTGAGGGATAAAAGTGCTATGAAATCACAATGAATCAGTGCCTAACAGTCAAGGGGGATGTCACTGCAAAACTTCAGAGAGGACGTAATTTTAAACACTGGACACTTCTGAACAAGTAGAAGAACTCTAAATCATTGCAAAAGGATGAAGTTCTACACACTCCGCTTTGCTGAGCTCTGCTCAAACCCTGCATTACTGTTGTTTTCTCTGAGACATTCATTAAATATTCACCCAGAAAACATTTACGGAGAACTTGATATGTTCCAGGAACAACAATAGGCACTGGGGAGAAAAAAGGAACAGCCCAAACCCCTAGAGGAGCTCACATCCTGAGCTCATCATTTCCTATCGTGGAAATCCAGGTCTCCCATCTGAAAAATAAGGGTTATAAACCCTGGATACCTGTCTATACCCAAAACTGATACATGAAAGATATGAGCTCAGTGGAAGGGCTTCAAATAGTTAAGATCTCAGAAGTGCCCAGAAAAGAAACCAACAAGCAACGTTTCTTTCTCTCATCTTGGTGGGAGATACGGGCACAGTTTGCCACAGACTTAATCTCAGCTCTTAGAATGAGTGACTTATCCCCAGTGAAAGATCCCAAATGTCTTCATATATGCCCAACAAATAAAAGTAAATGAATCTTAAGTTCCCTGGGATAGTCGCTAGCACAGGCAGTCAAGGGAAACCACATAAAAGAAGGCGTCAGAATCAAGGATGGTGACACCCAGGGCCCAGATGGATGTGACTGTCAACAGAAAATGAAGAAGGAAAGCAAACAATGTAGAAGAAAGTCAAGTCCTAAGTGATTCTCGTCCACATGTCATCTACCCTAGTCCACCAACTGTGATGCTGTCCTTTGGCCAATCCAAATCTTGCCCAAACTTCCTCAGACAGCCAGGTTCTACCTCTTTAATGAAATAATCTAAACGCTTCTCTTAATTCTAATTGTTCTTAGGTCTACACCACTCACGGACCCAATCCTTGTTAATCATCTGGTCTTATTTCTTGCCTCATCTCCAGCAAGTATGTAAACTCCTTGAAGGTAAAAATTCTTACTTTTCAATCTCTCCAAGCTGAGTGCAAGGCAAATAGAAGGAGTCAAAACTCATGCTTGGGGCTTCCCTGGTGGCGCAGTGGTTGAGAGTCCGCCTGACGATGCAGGGGACACGGGTTCATGCCCCGGTCTGGGAAGATCCCACATGCCGCGGAGCGGCTGGGCCCGTGAGCCATGGCCGCTGATGCTGTGCGTCCGGAGCCTGTGCTCCGCAACGGGAGAGGCCACAACAGTGAGAGGCCTGCGTACCACAAAAAAAAAAAAACTCATGCTTGTTACTGGAGGACTAAGCAGAGTCTCCTCAGACTCCAAGTATGCCCTCAGATTCTGAAGGGCAAGGCAAAATCTGGGTGCAGGGAGATTGCATATTGGCAATGATGCAGGTGAGTCATCAAATTTAGCAAGATTAGCATAGGAACGAAACAGAACAGGCTGAAATCAGGAGCTGACTCCAATGAAAAAGATGACAACCCCAATCAAAGGGTTGACAAAAAGCAACGGGCAAGAGTCAATTTGAGGAGTAAGTCAAGATCAGAGCTGGCAGGGACGGAAAGGCAAAAAGTTAGAGAAAAACATCTGAAAGTTAGATCGGCCTCTCTAAAAAAATTTATTTTCGGGATTTCCCTTGTGGCGCAATGGTTGAGAATCCACCTGCCAGTGCAGGGGACACGGGTTTGATACCTGGTCCAGGACGATTCCACATGCCGCGGAGCAACAAAGCCTGTGTGCCACAACTACTGAGCCTGTACTCTAGAGCCCGTGTGCCACAACTACTGAGCCTGTGCGTGCGTTCTAGAGCCTGCACACCACAACTACTGAGCCCACATGCCACAACTACTGAAGCCCGCGCACCTAGAGCCTGTGCTCCGCAACGAGAGAAGCCACCGCAATGAGAAGCCCGCGCACCACACCGAAGAGTAGCCCCTGCTCGCCGCAACTAGAGAAAGCCCACACACAGCAATGAAGACCCGATGCAGCCAAAAATAAATAACTAATAAAATAGAATAAAATTTTTTTGACATACAAAAACTATACATAATTAATGTATACAACTCGATGAATTTGGAGATAAGTTTGGTGAAACTATCACCACAACCTATGCTTTCAACCTACCCATCACTTCCAAATTTCCTCCTGCCCTCTCATTTATTATCATTATTATTATGTTTATTATTATTTTGTGATAAGAACACTTAACTTAAGACCTACCATTTTAGCAAATTTTTAAGTGCACAATACCGTATTGTTAATGCTATGCTGCATAGTAGGTATCTAGGACTTACTCATCTTGTATAATCAAAACTTTGTACCCTTTGACTAACACCTCCTAGTTTCCCCCCTTTTCTCAGCCTCTGGCAGCCCTATTCCACTCTCTGCTTCTATGAGTTTGACGATCTTAGATTTATCATGTAAGTGGTATCACATAGTATTTGTCCTTCTGTGTCTGGTTTATTTCACTTATCATAATGTCCTACAGATTCATCCATATTATTGCAAATGACAGGCTTTCCTTATTCATTAAGGTTGAATAATATTGCACCGTGTGTGTGTGAGTGTGTGTGTGTGTGTGTGTGTCTTGGCTATTGTGAGAAGTGCTACAATGGACACTGAAGTGCAGATATCTCTTCTAGATCCTGATTTCAATTCCTCTGGGTATATACTCAGAAGGGGGATTGCTAGATCATACAATAGTTCCATTTTTAGTTTTTTGAGGAGCCTTCACATTGTTTTCTATGGTGGCTGCACCAACTTACATTCCCACCAAAAGTATACAACATATCTCCACATTCTCACCAACATTTGTTACATTTTTGGTTTTTGATAAAAGCCATCCTAACAGGTGTGAAGGAAGCTACTGTCCTTTTTTGATGACAAAGTTTCCACTCAGTAATCACTGTTGAATTGTGCTGATGGCCGCCTCAAAGAATGAGGGATTACGTGTCTTCATAGCTCATATGAAATTCTGTCTTGGAGAATAAAAATCTTAAAGACTACAACAACTCTCTGATCTCCAATTTAATCTGCTGAAAAGGTTACAGAAACTAGAAAATGGCTATGCCCAAGACAAAGAACATTTGTGCCACGTATGTGAACAATTTATCAAGATATTTCTTTTGTCTCAAATGAGTATCTTTGACCTTTTTATAAGAATAAGGGTTAAAATTGGTAGAAATTAGCTGAAAGTAGTGGGGGGAAGCACTACAGGAAGTAGAAAAATTGAATACCTGGATCAGTACTATCTGCAGGATCTTCTGTGATAATGAAGATCTTTTGTATCTGCACTGTCCAGTCAATACAGTGGCCACTAGCCACACGTGGTTATTAAGGACTTGAAATGTGACTAATGCAACTGAAGAGAAACTGAATTTTTTATATTTTCTTTCATTCTAATTTATACTAAAATAGACACATGTGGCTAATGGCTCCCACAATGGACAGTGCTAATCTAGATCATCAGCTTAGAAGGATGAAGAGAAGACAATAAAAGAATGAGGTGCAAAGAAGAAAATAGAAAAATAATGACGAAGGTTGAGAAAGTGATGTGAAAGGGTAACACAGTTGGTCAATAGAAGGAAAGAGTGAATGAGACCATCTGGGAGATCTGTTTTTATTTAGGAGAAGATGTGTTGCTAGGAGATACATCGGCCTAAGACCAGAGTTAAAATAGCTTAGCTAGGAGAGGTTAGATTGGCAAGAGGCCTTGTCAGGAAATATCAACCAGTTTCTACAATCTGCAAGGATGTTGAGTTAAGAGCTCCTTCCATGTTCAACTTCCAGGCTCCTAAATAAAGCCATGTGCAGTATCTGTTTCAGTTTAGATTAGACCAAGGAATATCCCTAAAAGTCACTTTATTTGATACTACTTCCCGAGAAATGATAGTTCTCATTATCTGAAAGACAGCTCCGATCATTTCAGTCTTAAACCCCAGAAAAGAACACTTAGAGACTGACACTTATCCTTGAGTGGGTTTCATTGATTTACCAAATGTGTAAAGGTTTATAGCACTTTGTCCATCAATCCAGAAAAGCAGATGACTTTGCTTCTCATTGGTGAAATGTGGAACTCTCCACCTAGACCATAGGTCCAAACATAGACCAAACCAACCAACCCACCTTGTTCCTGTTCAGTCAGAGACATTTTCTGAACACTGGGAGAGTCTCCCAATGGAGTCTCAATGGAGTCCCATTGAGGTCACTACAAATATCAAGGGTGGGGAAGTTCCTGAAGAAGAACAAGAAGAAACATGCTTTCTTTTTTCTTTAAACATAGGAAGCTGCTCCCAGATCAAGTCACTTGCATTGTTTATTTTCTACCTTCCCCTTGAGTAGGCTATGCCCATCTGACTATTACGTTTATATGGTACACAAAAAAGCTATCAAGTGGAGGAAAAATAACTAGTATCTTCATAGAGCTAAATTATTTAGGAAACCTTTCTAAACCCTTATTTCCTTGATCAGCAGATCAACCTTATTCTGCAGAAGAGACAACTGAGCCTCCCAGGAAAGGGTAGTCTGCACAAGATTACCCAGCTGGTGAGTGGGAGAGATAGGGTAGCCCAGGTCTGCTTCAGCCAAATCTTATATGAAAGCACCTAATCCAGGGTCTGACTCTTAGTCTTAGGAATTGCTTCCTGCCTTCCTCAAGAACACACACAGAACAAAATCCAAACTCCTCAGGCCAAAAGAGAGTTTTCAGACTACAATACCTAAAAATCACTGGCAGGTGAGCAAAGAGGCACCAGGACATTAAGGTGCTCACAGTTATGTCCACTGTATGTGAGACACAGCCCTGGCAAATTTTGATGAGAGGTGAGAAGAGGGATTTAGGCCAAAAAATGACTTCTAAGTAAAAGAAGGAAGAAAAGGGCAAGAAATGTTATTACAAATCCAAAATTTGAGTTGGTCATTTTAGGTCTGAATTCGTGGCTGGTTGGTAAGTAGAGCTACCCTCTTACCATGTTCCAAACAATGAGCTAAGAATTTAGCAAACAGTTTCCTTTAAAAAAAAAAAAGGAATTCCCTGGTGGTCCAGCGGTTAGGACTCCGCTCTTTCACTGCCAGGCACCTGGGTTTGAGCTCTGGTTGGGGAACTAAAATCCCACAAGCCAGGTGGCATGGCCAAAAAAAAACGTTGATTTTGTAGTGGTTGTGATGGACTCTCCAGCATTTATTTGTCCTGAGATGATTGGTCTATACCAGTTATGATAATTCCATCCTTGCTACCAGTCATTAATTTGGGAGTAAGCTGCTAATCCAGTGGTCTTCAGATAAAATTTCCCTTGCTCCTAAGCCACAGACACTGGAATGTGTGGCCTCTACTTCCCTTCAGAAAGTAGTGAACCCTGAAGATGATAATGCTGAAAGATGGAAAGAACATTAGAGTCATTGAATCTCACAGTGGAATCCACTGTGCCTTTGAATTTCTAGCAATGTGAAACAGCCAGTTATCTTACTGTTGGAACGTCTGTTACTTGTAGGCAAAATCATCCCAACCGATGTAGTCTATTAGCCTCATTTAAAGACAAGAAAAGTGGGGCTTGGAGACATTAAGCAACCAAATCACACAGGTAATAGGCAGCCAAGTTGGGGTTTGAGCACACATCCATCTGATGTACAAGCGCAAGATCTTTTGTTTCATTTGGTTTTGGCCACACCATGTGGCTTGTGGGATCTTAGTTCCCCGACCAGGGACTGAACCTGGGTCCACAGCAGTGAAAACCCACATCCTAGTCACTGGACCACTAGGGACTTCCCAAAGCTCAAGATCTTAACCACAAAACAAACTGGACTCATTTGCTCAAGTGACTTGGTCACTGACAATCACTTTACCAAAAATCTCTTTACTTCACATTAGAAAAGTGACACACTTAACAGTCACCAGTAAATTACTTGACCAATTCCCCTTTTAGACCTACCAGTCCTGTTTCTTATGTATTACTCTTTTTTAAAAAATTTATTTATTTAATTTATTTATTTTTGGCTGTGTTGGGTCTTCATTGCTGTGCGCAGGCTTTCTCCAGTTGCTGCGAGAGGGGGCTACTCTTTGTTGCGGTGCACGGGTTTCTCATAGCGGCGGCTTCTCTCGTTGCAGAGAACGGGCTCTAGGCGCGCTTATGTATTACTCTTATATTTTTCATTCAAATACAAATTCACGCCCTCAAGGAACTCAACATTGAGTCCAGTGGTGCCTCATTCTTTTTGTACTTGTGATACTTTTTTTTTTCTTTCTTTTTTTGCCACACTGCGCAGCTTGTGGAATCTTAGTTCCCTGACCAGGGGTTGAACCTGGGCCTGTGGCATTGGAAGCATGGAGTCCTAAGCAATAGACTGCCAAGTAATTCCCTGTGATACACTCTTAAATACTAGAAATTTGGGTGTGCATTTGAAGGGTTTAAGTTTCCTTCATCAATCACAAAGCACTGTCTCATTGTTGGGGTAGAACTGTGGACTGGCTTCACATAAATTTCTGATCTCTATTCATTCCCGGCCTTCTGTTGACAATTCTTACCTTTCCCTGTAGCAAATAACACCCTGTTTTATACCACATTGCACAACTTGCTCAGCTCATCATACCTTCTGACAGAAGTCACTATAATAAATGTGTATACTCGGTTGTAGCAAAAATAAGCTTCACACTTGGAGCCAATGTTGGGAGTGTATCAGGGGAAGATTCATTATCTATCTGCCAACCTTAATACAACAGCCAAGAATCACTGATCAGTTTAAAGAGACATCTGTAAACAACTAATTACAACATAGTCTAAGGGATTCTAGAAAGAGAGGTTAATGCAGAGGATGGAACAACTTATTCTTCCTAAGGGGTTACCAGAGAAGGCTTCACAGAAATGTGAAATTTTGAGCTGGACCTTGAAAGATGAATAGAGTTATGCCTACCTGAGAAGGCAAGTTGGATGGAATGTGGAGGAGAGGATTCCAGGTGAAGGGAATAACCTGGGCAAAGTCATAGTGGCATGACATTTCCTGCTGTAGTCACAGAAGAGGGGGCTGACCAGTGAGGCTGAGCACTGCTTGGATCAATACTAGGAGAGGGACTTCCCTGATGGTCCAGCGGTTATGACTCTGTGCTCCCAATGCAGGGGGCCCAGGTTCAATCCCTGGTCAGGGAACTAGATCCTGTATGCCACAACTAAGAACCCACATGCATCAACTAAAGATCCCACCCACCGCAATGAAGATCTCACATGTCACAACTAAGACCCGGTGTGGCCTAAACAAATAAATAAATAAATATTTTTAAAAAATACTAAGAGAGAGTGTCAGTCCATGATAAATAAATATTAAAAAAAAATACTAAGAGAGAGGGTCAGTCAGTCCATGCCCAACAATAAGGAGAAGAGAGCCTTGTAAGGATACCTATGAACTTTAAAATAGAAATAATAATTATTATCCCTAGATATATAATACACCCCACACTTTAAAAGAAGTTTTGCATGTATTATCTAAGTTGGCATTTACAATGACTCATTATCATTTGCACTATTCTTCAGAAAGGTTGGATGTCTTGCTGATAACCACACAGCAAATACTCAGCTTAAACTTTAAGTAAAATATTGATTCCATCTCCCCTTCAGCAAGAGCTGAGCATCTCCCCTTGAGCACCTCATAAACTAACCATCATGGGGAAATTAACATGCACATTTATACTGATGCCAATGAACAGAAGACAATTGCTGAGTAAATCAAGAAATTGGGACAATAGTACATTGCTTATATTCTCCAAAATTGTACTCTTCTAATAAAAAAAAAAGAAAGAAACATTGTGAGTGTATCTAAGATGGAAATGGTAATATTTCTCTAAATTTCAAAATTTTTCATTTTATATTTAAGAGTATTGCTTTCTAGATTACAAAGTAATTTACACTCATTTTATAGAATTTGAGGAAGAAAAGCTCACTTTAATCTAATCATCTGTTTATATTTTGATGCATTTTTGGTTTCTGCGTATCAATGTTATGTACATACATAGGTACCTCACTGGCCACCAATTTCTTTCTCAGATTGCTCATCCATGGAGGTGGAAGAGAAGACAAGCAGACTATCTGAATTATGTAAAACACTTCATGCTGAACAAGCCACAAAATAGGATTGCTAGGATTGCGACTTTGAGAAAAGTCTCACTATTGGAGCAAGCAGAGTATAGGGAGGAGAGCTTGACCCAGTTCAACTGAAGATAGCTGAACACTGAAAGCATATTTAAGCTGCTGGTCCTTCTCAAACCCAGAAATCCCAGTTGGACATACCACAGTGAATAAAAAGGATGTCACTTGGAGGTATGTTCTAATAGGAAGTCACAGCTCTGTGGTCCCAGTAAGGATGGACTCACTTCATGAATGTAAGACCCACAAGGCATTGCTACCACTTGTTGGTCCCCATGACCTAATTTGAATGTTATGTCTACATTGCCAAAAACATAGGGTCAGAATGTGTTAAGATACAAATGTGAACAATGAGATCTAAAACCATGAAGATGGTTGTCAGCACTAAAATAGTGGTCAGTAGGGAAGTCAGAGACCAGGAGGACATTCTTAGGATCAGAAAAGAGAAAAGGCTAAGTTGCCTTCTCATCCATGCTTCCTATGAAGGATAAAATCTTAGACTAGGATCACCCAAAATGATGTTCTGAAAAGAACGTGATTACCACTTGAAATAAACAAGTTAATCCATGAACCATCTCAGTCACCCCAACTGGAAATACCACGCCCCCCATCATTCCTGGATGGGAAGGACTGCTACATATGCCCCATCGCTGTGCTTGTGCCACCACTAAGCATCACTTCTGTAGTTAATGAAGCTTCCAGCTTCAGGATCTGGTTCCCATTCGTAATGAGTAAAGGATCCAATCTCTACACTTCACAGCTAAAATTGTCTCTCACCAGTGGTTATAATATCAAACTATTTTCATGGGACTTGTCTGTGTTGGGAATGGTCATCACTTTTGTAGATGACAGCTTTGGAAACCTCTGAGGAGTGTCATTCATCCCTGCATGATATTTTCAATCACTTAAGGAATATTCAGAAACGTATTGATCACATATATGCCAAGCTTCATGTGAAGTGCCAGGACGAATGACAAACTAAAAGAAACTTTACTCTTTCTGCTCTCAACAAGCTTGCAGCCTGTTAAGATAGACATGAATAACACAAGAGCCAAATATATATCAGAGGAATATACAACTAAATACTACATGGTGAGGTGGCCACTCTGATGTACTAGAGGAGGGTAAGACCCTGTGGGCTATAGACAGAGCTGTCTAGTGGAAAATATACTGAAGTCAGAACCTAAGTTCAAGTCCTGGCAGCACTACTTACTAGTAGAGTGACCTTGGGCAACGTCTTTGAGACTTTGAACTACATGGCTTTGTCCTCTTCCTGCCATAAAACTCTGTAACTCTCCATGACTCATCTTGAGTTACAATGAAGGTGAAATAAACATTGTATAAGTAGAGAGGAACAAAAGGGCATTCAAGATAAGAACAATGTGAACCCAGAGAGCGATGGCCTGTGTGTGGCAGGGAAGACACTAAGGCAATGAGAGTAATGCCTTCTGGATTGAGAGTTAACAAAAATAGACTATTGTCAGGCCAGGGCTCCCATTTGCTCTCCTCTCCCAACCAAGGGCCCTCCCTTAATACAAGCAGGTTCGGACATCAGAACCCAGCCATACCTAGACAGCCATCCAGACACGTAAAATGTAGAGTTCAGAAGAGTTCTGTTCTGAGTAGTTTAGCTTTGTCAGGTAACATTTGGTTGCTTATAACAGCAACGCATTCCAACTACTTTAAGTAGGGAAGGATTTATTGAAATAATACAGGAAGATGCTATGGGATCTAATTGTAGAACCTAACAATCAGGCATCGCATGATCTATAATGTCATCAGGCACCTACTCATTCCATCTCACTCTCTGAGCCACATGGTTTCTTTCTCATTCTTTGCTGTGCATCGACTTCACTCTCCTCTTCCTGCACACCAGCTTGGTCATTCTTGCCCCATCCATCCCAGGACCATAGCATGGATTCTGTCTCTCACTCTTCATCAGTGTAGCATCTCAGTATCCAACACAGTTAGGCTACGGCTTTGGGAACTCATTTCAAATTTTAAGGAGAGCATCTGATTGCCCAGTGGCCAGCTGATGGATTTATAAGTTCTTGAAAACTCCTCTAATTATCAGAGGTCGATAGAACATGGAGTATCCAGTTCTGGCTCTTCCATGGCTTTGAGTGGAATAAGTTAAGCCAGAAGGAGAATTTGGCTATGACAAACAAATCAATTACTGTCTTTGCTACCAGCTATTATAACTTAGATATCTTGTGGGTTAAAGAAGATTGTATGAACTAGCCTAATTACCTATCATTTATAACATATAATTTTTAGAAGAAAATATGCTTCAAGTTCCAAATTGCAACAATCTTTTTGGGGAAACCTATTTTTAATTCGGGGGCCATTTCTGTACAATGTCTACCAACTAAACATGGCATATGAAATGAAGGCATTGGCCAGACTTTGCCTTAACATGATTCCACAAGGATATTCCTCCATACCACGAATTCTCTAACACTCTTGAGCAGAAACCTATGCCTTTATGTGGAGAACAAAAACCAATCATTTAGAAAAGAATTCAGTGGCAGTCCAGTGGTTAAGACGCCACCCTTCCACTGCAGGAGGTACGGGTTTGCTCCCTGGTCAGGGAACTAAGATCCCACATGCTGTGTGGCATGGCCAAAAAAAAAAAATCACTTTTCGAATGGTGGATGAGTGGCTGAGAAGGTAAGATGGCCATCCTTCCTCCAAGACATTAATGAGAACTTCAAAAGAAGGAAACTAACCTTTGTTTGATGTCAATCATACGCCAGAAACTGTACCAAGGGCTGAACAGGCATTTCCTTATTTAATCTCATAAAATCCTAAGAGGAGGCTATTATTAACCTCACTATCCAGACAAAGGAACTAAGACTCAGTGAGGACAACTAACTTGCACAAAGTCACAAAAGTTGCGTAGAGTCAATACTCAAAACAGGGTCCATCTGACTTGAAAGGACATGCTCACTCATTTCCCTCCCTCACTCAAATCAGCATAGTGGTAATGGACATGGGCTCTGAAACTAAACTACTGGATTCCTACCCACCTCCATCCATCCTTGACCTGTCTTATGACGGGGGCAAGTGAAACTGTGCCTCAGATCCCTCAGTAAAATGAGAGTTATTTAGAACTATTCCAAAAAGCTGTTAGGAGGATTGAATTTAAATATGTGAAGTGCTTAGAAAAATTCCTAATACAACTTAAGCACTACACCATTCCCTTTGGTATATTCCATTGGCATTCCTGGGCTTGTGAAGTACCAGAAACTGAGATATGTTCTCAAGGTCCAGATGTCTTCAGTTGGAACTGAATCAAGGTCTCCTTGCAAACCCTATTTGCTCCAATAATGAGATTTGGAGCAATCCTATTTTGTGGCTCATTCAGCGTGCAGAGTTTTACATAACTCAGATGATCTGCTTGTCTTTTCTTCAGCCTCTGTTGATGAGCAATCTGAGAAAGAAATTGGTAGCCAATGAGGTACATACATACATACATATATGCATAGAAGCAAAAAACGCATCACAACTATTGATATTATTATCCCCACATGGCTCTGGAGGCTATGACCCATGAGCAGATGACTGATGCTCTGAAGAGGGAAAAAGCATTTGCCTAGATCTGGTTATCAGCACACAACAGTATTTTCAAACTAGAAAAAAATGTGTTCTAAATGTTGAAGAAATGTAAGGAAATCCAGGAGAATATACTCACCCAAGGAAACAAGCTGAATGTCTGTTAGCACAGACATTTTAGAATGAGAGTGGACCAAATACTGAAGAAGTAGAAGAAGGAACAAAATAGGCTATCAGAGTCATCTTCAGTACTGGCCCTAGGAAGATAAACTAAGTAACCTAATAGGTGTTTTCCATCTTTGAATTCTATGACTAGAATAACAATGAAGGTGTTAGCTCAGAATTGGGATGCTACAGCCAACTTAGGTCTGCAGAAAGAAGCTTTTATATTACCTACCCACACTGCGTCTGGCTTAAACTAGTGCTGATTGATTGCTATTTTTGTAAGTGCTCACCCACCATAACCATGTTTTTACACACTGTGTGCAATCCTCATGCTCACACGCATACAATTATAGCTTCAGATACACGAGCATTTGTGTATAGATAGAGTTTGAAAGGTAATGTTCATCCCTGATGCCTTGGTTCTGTTTTACATTCAATGCACAGAGAATGAAAGCATATTTCTTTTAGAAGGGAAAGAAAAGTAGTAGTTTGGAATTTATGGGTCAAATATTAATTCCCTGAATATTTCAGTAAATGAGTGTTATACTTGTAACTTGCAATGTTTATCAAAAAATGGTAGTGTCTGTTGGGAAAAAGAGGCCGGCGGGAAGAGAAAGCTGTAACTTCCTTCAGACTTCATTATCAACATCACTTGGCCTACCTATTAAAATTATGATGATTATGACTTTAAAGGTAAAAATATGCTTATACTGATCACATTAATTTTCTTATGGTGGTAATGAGTTTGAACAACAAGGTAAAAATACTAAAATTAAATAACCACTAACGGTCTTGCAAAGGTTATTAAAAATAGAAGATTTCTCCAGATGGTCGAGAAATTATGCCCGTTAAATAACATATGGGTCAAATTCCATGATCTTAAAGTCAATAAAAGTATATATCTTTTGTTATACTACTTTTTAGGATATTACATGAATAGTTTAAACATAATATTAAATGAACAGATCTTATGATATAAAATGAATAGATTATTACCTGGGGCTTTCTTATCTTTTGCAAATAGATATTTGTTGAAATGGAATCTGACCCCCACGAACAAATTTATTTTTATGGATGTGAATCTGATATGGCAGAAACCCTTTCAAATTTCCATGTCACATGTTCTTTCCATTACTAAACACTTTCAAGAATATATTCTAAGTGCATGTAAAAGTTATTTCCATTGAATAAGGCGTTAAATTCTATATGAATCTCAAAAGGTGGTAAATTATTATAAAATACTAACTCAAACTGTTGCATTTAAAGACACTCATTGTAAAATATATGGGTGCATGGGAAAATACCTGAACAACTATTTCAGCATTTCATTCTAATTTAATTAAGCTTAGAATCCTTCAGTTGCAGAAGATGATTATCGCCTATTCAGCCTTTTTGTTTTTCCTTCTCCCATTGTAGTCTAGGGACATTAAAAATAACTTTCTTGCTTCGAGTCTCCCACCTTGGATTTTTCCTCTAGGTGCTTGAGTTTACAAAAAAAGTCCTAGGGCCCTATTATGTGGAGACTCTCATTGTACATTCACAACCAGGTAGGTACCTCTTCTGTAGGTACCAGCCAGATGCTGTGTTTAGAGTCTGTGCAACACTCATTCATTCATACATTCTTTTTTCAGCTAATAGGTATTCATTGTGCCAGACCCCGTTCTGAGTGTTTCATGCGGCTAAAGACAGAATAACACTCAAGTAAGGAACAGAGAAGAAATCCTTCATTCTTGAAGCAAGGCACTGATTATACAGTGCTTCCTTTGTTAACAATAATTGCTTGTTACCTTACAACGCTATCCTTTAATTAGAAATGCCAATACAGGAAAATGTTAACTAGGTCTCACACCTATTATCAAATGTAAGATATGTCAAAATCACAAGTAGTTGTAGAAATGCACACTCCTAATAATGATGAGAATAATATAATAATAATAGTAACATCTACCACTTATTAGTGCTTCACACATTCTTGACACCATGACAAACACTTTACATTTAACCACTAGACAGTCAATTCTCTTAGGGCAGGAAACACGTATGTGTTTTGTTTGTGGCTACATCTCCAATGTCAGGCAAATTGTAAATATTCAAAGCATACTTTTGTCAAAGGAGCGAAAAGATGAATGAATGAATCTATTACCTCATTAAATTCCTGAGCGATAGGTATTATTACCTATCTTTACAAATGCGTAAACTTAGGTACTCATGAGAGAGATGCAGTATGCATGGCAAAACTAGGATTTAACTCCAGTTCTGATTTACTCCAACGTCTGTGGTTATAACTACTCTGCAGAATGTCTCCTGGTATTATGGGTCCTAAGTTTCACTTTCTCATTTAATTAAACATACTCTTGATTAAAATAAGCATATAATTCTCTTTCATTTGATATATCGTTTTGATCACCTACTATGTTTCTCATTTTTTCATCCCATCCCTCTATAAACACTAATTCAGACTTTATTCAGAACACCTATAATTAACTTTCAAAACAAATGTGTCTTAAAACAAGTCTTCTCCCTTCCACCCCCCAAATTCAATGTTCACATTACCAAAAGGCAGAGAGCCTTGAAGGGATGCACATATGGTTTCAGTAACCCAAATCACTCTTCTTTGTATTGAAACCTGGTGTAGTGAAAGTAACTCAAGCACTGGGTAAGGCCAACCTGGGCTCAAGTCCTCCTCACTCCACTACTTCACCAGCTGTGTGACCTTCTCAGGTTGACTATGCAAGCCTCAACTCTTTGAATGTAAAATGGGAACAATTAGAGGAAATAATGGTATACTATCTGCTGAGCTCCTAGTACAGTGTGACATATGAGAGGCTCAATAAATATCAGATTCCTTCAGAGAACATGTTAAAAGGATGCAAACAACTGGAACAACCAGAAGCAGACAGAAAACACTGGCATGTAGTGGTTATGCCCCTTCTGGAGAACAATACCAAGGAGGAAGGCAGAAGAGTTAGGCTGGGTGACTCTGTTGCTGGTCCTGACTTATTGATGGGTCAAAGGTATGCTCTTCTCCGGGAAAGATGCTCAGAGGGATGGCCCTTCAGGATGAAGTGTGGAAAGGGAGAACTGCTCCCTGACACAGAACCTGAGCTTTACTCTTTTGGAGAGGTCAATGTCATCTCCCGTAGGGGAAGTCTTTGGGGTAGAAGCTGGTGGAAGGTCTAAGGTGTGGGACTAGACAGCTCTGAGATTCAATCCAGCAGTTATATACTATAACTCTAACCTCTGACCAATTTCCAAAAGTAATTTGAATGATCTCAAATAGCCTGTAAGTTCAGCAATGCAGAACTCCCCAGTGTTGAGGGAAAGAGGGGAAAAATGGAAATTCACATCACCCAGAATGCAGAAGCTCTAAGGCTGGTGAGATTCCTTTAAACAGAACTGGGAAGCACAGCCAGACAGATTTCAGAAAGGGCACTGCTCTCTCCCTCTCGCCAGCACCCCAAAAAGAAGGTCTTCTGCGCTCACTAAGTCTTCCTAAATATATGTGAATGCAGCCTCAGATAGAATATTCTAAAAGCACGCAGGAAAAGTAACCTACCAAATTTCACATTGAAAAGAGAAGGCTCTGCTCTCTGGCTTGGCAAAGAACATCAACAGTATACTGAATATCTGCCTTTTACTGGAGAGAGATACAAAAACAAATAAGAAAAGGTTTCTGGGGCTTCCCTGGTGGCGCAGTGGTTGAGAATCTGCCTGCCAATGCAGGGGACACAGGTTCAAGCCCTGGTCTGGGAAGATCCCACATGCCGCAGAGCAACTAAGCCCGTGAGCCACAACTACTGAGCCTCCGCTCTAGAGCCTGCAAGCCACAACTACTGAGCCCACGAGCCACAACTACTGAAGCCCATGCACCTAGAGCCCGTGCTCTGCAACAAGAGAAGCCACCGCATTGAGAAGCCCACGCACAGCAACGAAGAGTAGCCCCTGCTCGCCGCAACTAGAGAAAGCTGTGTGCAGCAACGAAGACCCAACACAGCCGAAAATGAATAAATGAAATAAATAAAAATTTTTTTTAAATGCGCTATGGGAAAACAAAGATTCAAAATAAGAAACTAGAAGAAAATTCCATGGAGAAAGTGTGTTTTAAATTGAGCTTTAAAGAATAAGCAGGATTTATAATAAAGAAGAAAAACACACAGAAAATAACCTCCCTAAAAAAAAAAGAAATGGACAAAGGCCGGGGACAAGCAATTTCCTACAAAATGCAATGTAAATGACCAAAAAAAATTTTTAAAAGAGATTAATCTCACTAACCCTCAAAAATACACATGCAAGTAATGCAAAATTATTTTTCATCTATCAGATTGGCAAACATTTCATAAATGATAATATTCAGTATTGGCACAAATAGGGATACTGTGTGTGTAGTTCTTATGAGAGATCAAGCAATCTATATCAAGGTCCTTAAAAGGATAAACACAATCTAACCCAGTAAATCCAAATCTATTCAAAGGGGAAAAAAAATCAGAGAGACACATAAAGACATATATCAAGGCATTATTTATAAAAATAAAATATTAGAAACCACTCAAATGTTCAATAATATCTGTATAATAAAATATGATGCATCCATTAAGTATATTTTAGAAGAATATGAATGACATTGGAAATCTTTCCATATACATTAAAAAAGAAGGGTTCTAAATATATATGTATGTATACATAAAATACATTTATGTGCTTTTAAGTAAAGACTAGAAGGTATATATAAAGATATAATTCTATTTCTGGATTATGGAATTATGTGATTTGATTTATACTTAGTAACCTAGGTAATAGTCCAAAGTTTTAATCAGAAAAATAATGTTATTTAAAAACAAATTTTTAATGAGTTGGATTTAGATAAGTGGAGAAGTGAAAATGACATTTTAGGCCAAAGAATAATGTGAGTAAAGACAAAAAGACAAATGTGAAAGGCACTTTTGGAAAAGATAGAGTAGAACAGTAAGGAATATAGTTGTAAGTGAGACTGGAAAAGTGGTTGGAATTGGATTACTGAAGACCTTGACTGCTATGCTCATGAATTAGTAATACAAGTAGTGAAGATCTTTAAACAGAGTGATTGTGTGATCACACTGGTTTGTAGAAAGGCTATTTAAATGACAAATTGGGGGATGGAGGATGGATCAAAGGGCGAAAACTAGAAGAAGAGAGATTGTTTCTATATATTCTAACCTAGCAGTGGCCTCCAAAATGTTAGACCATGACCCATACAGTAAGAAATACATTTCAGAAAAAAAAAAGAAATACATTTCATACTGTGACCCAGTACACTCATACACACACACAAGTATCCTTAACTATGACTAAAACAAAGGTTTCATGAAAAGGTCACACCCTTACCTTGTGAAATCTACTCTACTGCTTTCTCTTCTGTTTTGTCCTATTCCTTTCCACTCTATAACATTACATTTTATTTTTTTAAATGCTGGTCGCAACCCACAAAAATGATTTCATGACTTACAATGCGACAACACTACTCTGGGAGAAATCCAAGTCTCCCTTACCTCTCCCCAGCTCCACTCCCGGGGAGTAGACCAAGCTCCAGTCATGGGTTAAGACCAAGAACCCACAGCTGGGCCGTGATACAAGGAGCTGGAACTCTGCAGAGAAAGAGACAAGAGAGAAACAGTTTTTGACCCCGTGTTGAGAAATATTTGAGGGGATCTCGCTATTTGACCTCCCCTTCTTCCTTGGAATGAATGCTTCTCTGTCCTGTAAATCACTTCCCCTAGAGTCAGTGAGATAAGAAGGCTTGGGCCTTGTCCTCACCTGCTGCCAACCTACTCCACCCACAGAAGGCCAACGGAAAACTCAGCTTAGCCCAGGAGAAAGGAGCCTGGGCAGATGAGCAGTCAGCCCAGACACAAGCAATTCTTCCAGCTGGCATGTCATCCAACCCGATTCCTAACATAGGAATTTGGAACAAAAGCCCAAGCCAACAGAAAAATATAGTAAATCGGTAGTCTGCTGTTGGTATAACTTTCCTTTGGACACAAGTTCATAGGCAGTGACTATGGATGGAAGCTGTGTTTTCATCTATCCCGACAGAGAAGGATTCAACTATCTTAGTGAGAGATGATTCAGGCCTTACCCAGGAACAGAGGGGATGACAAGTGGAAGGGAAATCCAGGAAACCTCTCTGTGACATTATCAGCTGGATTTGAAGCCCAGGTAGATTGAGGAGGGGAGGAATGACAGAAAGGGGGGTGTGGGGGGCAGGGGGTGGTGAATATGGCAGGGAATAGCTCCCAGGTTTTCAATTTGGGAGACTGGGATGGAAACTGGGTGTATTCTGACATTAACAAGGATAGAAATATGGGAAGAAGAGGAGGCTTTATGGAGGAAGTAATAAGGTGTATTTTGGTAGAGGTTCATGTCGGGGAAAATTCGAAGCAAAGGGACAAAAATATTATATTCTCCTCTCCTGAAGTATTCATATTTTTTATGGAAGGAGGCAGAAAATAAACCAATTCATTAGTACACATTCCTGGATTCAGAGTGAGCTAAGATACCCCCACTTCACATGTCAAATGCAAACAGCAATACTCAGACACTTAACCAAGTTTTCTTGTTACCTTTTCACTTACAAAGCTCACAACAACTGGGAAATACAAGGGTTATCACTTGCAGTTTGTAGATGAAAAGCCTAGACACAAAGGTTTTAAGAGGCTTGCCTGAAATCACATTTAGTTCCGGCAGTCTTTACCACTGCCTGTTCTACCCTGCAGCCCCCTCTTATTGAACAGTGAGTCTAAATTTGATCATGAGAAGAGAGGGGAAGGTGCCAGCTGAGGAGGCCTAAGTGGAAGAGTCATCTCTAAAAGGAATTTGGAATATTCCAGAAGACAGGAGTGAAAGACATGCCTTACTCGGATCGTAAGATAGAATAAAATTGTGGAACACAAAATCTAGGCCATTAGAAAACATTTTCATAATTTGATGCTAGTTATGTTATGAAATACAGCCCCAATGAAATCAATCTTACAGCTTTACAGTCACTCAGAAAAAAATCATTTCAGAAAGAGAAGAATAGTAAGAGAATTAAAATGTTTTTTGCTTTTGAACACTCTTGTATTTTCTTAGGCAGAAGAAATTTTCAACCATTTTGGAAGCGTGTCAATTGACGTAAGTCATATATGTTTTAGCTATTTCAGGAAGGTTAGTGTGGATGAATGATGTTTTTATTAACAATTTGTTTAATCTTTTTGATGTAAAACAGCTGAGTCAGACTTTGCCGGTAGACCAGTGCTGGGGAGAAAGGAGAACTCTGGATTCAGGGAAGTTAGGATTCTAAGTCTGGTTCTACCACATACTAGTTTGCTGACTGCAATTGGACAAGTTGTAGCAGAATTCATCTGAGCCTCAGTTTCATCATCTGGTAACTAAAAATAACAATACCCACCTTACATATTGATGTAAGAATTAAAAGAAATAAAAATGTATACAAAGTCTTCAGTCCAATGCTTGACATACCAGAAGTTCAAGGAATAGTCGCTATGATGATGAAAAAGAATGAAGAAAAAAACAATACTATATGCCAGCTTTGAAAAGATGTAGTAATTTTTTAGGTCACTGGGGTAAAATTCTTTCTGGAAGTTTCAATCTTTTCATAAAACACAATCAATATTTGCAAAATATATGTTTGGTTCTAACACTCATAGTTTGGGTAAGCATGAAAAAGACACCTTGTCTTCTTTGGCTCAGATTTTGCAAAACACCAGGATAAAAACACTTACTTCTGACCTTTCCAGAAATATAGTGAATATTTGCTTTTCAAAGATCAGACGGGGTTAGAAGTTAGAACAGAAGTTCTGTTAGAACAGAAGTCAGTCCAGCTCTTCTCTTCAGATAAACACATACCCACTCATAATCATGCATAGAAAACCAAACCCACCCATTTCAGGCAGATAAGAGGTAAGCCTTTTTGGTCTAGGTTTTCAGAAAGGAAATGTGGCCATACTTCCTTTCTAGAGAACCCATTAAGGTATTTATCAACCTACACTATTGGGAAATTTTTCCTTAAAAATAAACAGAATGTCTATCTTTCCAGTGTATTTCCTCATGTTCTAGCCTTAGCAGAGTTCATGTGCAATTGGTTGCCACCTTCTCAACAGTACCTCTTTAAATATTGGAGGATTTATAACAGCTTCCTCTCACTCTTTTCCAGGATAAGTCATCCTGGTGCCTTTAACCTCTGCAGACCTTGCTGGAATGCCCTGATTCTATTCAAGGGCTTGGCACCCCATGGATCTTAATAAAATACTCTGGACAAACTGGCTAACGGGTTGACTTTTGCCATAGATCTTATTTCCCAAACTTCTAAACATGCCTGTAGCTTTCCTGTCCAAGTTCAAATATAGTATAACACATCACAAGTGCTGAGAAGCAGGAAGTCCATCACTGGATCTGGCACTGCAGTCCTGAGTGGAAAATACCACTTGTTTCCTTGAAAATCTATCCTTGGTAACTGGCCAATAGGGGAGCAAAGGGTTAATACAGCCATGGAAGGGCCTCTCCAGCCTACCAGCTCTCAGAGGACAGGGAAGGGTGGTAGGGACTGGAATTCCTGGTACTACTGAACAGGAAGTTGGAGAAAAGGTCTAAAGGTCTAATGGCCTCCTAATTAAGAGCTTCTACTCCACAACAAGTTTATAATCAGGAGTTGTCGTACAGGAAGAAAAGGAAAGGACGACAGCAAATGGGAAAGTCACTTTTGCATTGAGAATTGGCCAGCCTAGAGGATGGAAGGCAGAAGACCTTTCCAACATGTTAAGAGCCAAAAGAGTACCTTTTAGTGTTTGTTTTGATTATATTTGCCTGTAACCCGGCAACTGGACCCAGATGCCAGGAGCCCAAAGAGAACACTGCTGATGACTGGTGTATGGAAAGAAAAAGAAATCCTTTTGTTTTCTTACTTCTATGGTTCTTCTCAAGGTGAGTGAAAAGGGCTAGTAAGGACCTTTTGAAACTGTTTAGAACCCTTACTCATTTTTCTAACAACAGCTGGGATGATTTATAATACCACATGTTCTCATTGGTGGTTTCCTCTTTTTTATTTCTGAAGACAAGACACAAGTGGGAAATGTGAATCCTGAGCCAGAGTTAAGCTCATCTTTTAAAGCAACCGAATGAATTTTCCAGTTACCATTCTCCCCCCTCCCCCACAACCCATCTTGAGGCTTTCCTCCCTGAATCACTGAGTTCCCCACCGTACAAGGGTGATCATGGCTCAGCGTCACTCGAAACTTTTGGATTTCGAGAGCTCCATGTTGCTCAAGATTCCAAGTTGCTTTTGCTTAATACATTCCCTTTCTCTCACTGAGAGAAACAAAAGTAGTATATTTAATGTATGAAACTCATTAGAGCTATTATAAAATCACGCCCAAATTATCTGAGACAAAATTACATTATTTCAATAGCTATATAGAAAAAGGAGAAAACAAAACTAGGTCATTCTTGTTAATCTTTGCAACTAGGTAAGTCTTCTTTGTTCAAGCTAAATCCCTCCTCTTTCAGCATTTAATTTCTCTTGTTCTTAACTCCATGGAAATAGGGAAGAGTGTGTGTGTGTGTGTGTGTGGTGGTGGTTATGGTGGTTTTATTTTAATTTAACCATCATCACTCAGGCATTTGAAGATAAGTATTACACAGATGCAGACGTAGAGAAAGGACTTGAGGACATGGGGAGGGGGAAGGGTAAGCTGGGATGAAGTGAGAGAGTGGCATGGACATATATACACTACCAAATGTAAAACAGATAGTTAGTGGGAAGCAGCCACATAGCACAGGGAGATCAGCTCAGTGCTTTGTGACCACCTAGAGGGGTGGGATAGGGAGGGTGGGAGGGAGACGCAAGAGGGAGGAGATATGGGGATATATGTATATGTATAGCTGATTCACTTTGTTACAAAGTAGAAACTAACACACCATTGTAAAGCAATCATACTCCAATAAAGATGTTTAAAAAAAAAAGAAGATAAGTATTCATACAATCCTTAACCTATTCTTTTCTAGATGAATTAATCCGAATTCTTATGATTTCGCCCTCCCCGCCGGGTCTTATTTGATATGGTAGAAAATAACTTAGAATTAAAATATTTTATTGTTTCTTAGTAAATTCAAAGACTCCTAGAATTTCCCATGATATGTTGATTTAAATGGAGAAATGACAAGTAAATTTCATTTTGCTAGCTAATTTGGTGAATGGGGTTTTTTGATTAATCAAATATCCTCCATATATCAATATGCAAAAATTGTGAAATATATCTAATACTAAAATTATGTGCAACAAAATCTTAACCACTCTGATGATTCAGCTGGCATTTACAAATCCTGCATTACTTCAAAAGCTGTTTTTGAGAGTCCATTATGCAACTTCACATTGGTAACCTGAAATCAGTTGTGATGGGAGTACTTACACCACAGTAAGCAGTAAATTCTACAAAAAGACCCAATTGTTAAATACTTAGTAGTGTACCATTGGCTTCTAGGTCACTATTACAAACATAATGACCAACTACCTATAAAATTCTAATTCAAAAATCTATACCCTCGGGCTTCCCTGGTGGCGCAGTGGTTGAGAGTCAGCCTGCCGATGCAGGGGACCCGGGTTCGTGCCCCGGTCCGGGAAGATCCCACGTGCCACGGAGCGGCTAGGCCCGTGAGCCATGGACGCTGAGCCTGCGCGTCCGGAGCCTGTGCTCCGCAACGGGAGAGGCCACAACAGGGAGAGGCCCGCGTACCGCAAAAATAAATAAATAAACAAAAATCTATACCCTCAAATATGCTGCAACAAAGTAGAATAAATAGAGACTAAATGAATAACCAAAGTCTGCAAGTTTTGCTCATGCAAAAATGCAACCTGATTTTAATTATCATTAGTAAGCATTTTCTAAAATTTTAAAACAAACAAGTTTCCTCATTAAATGTGAGCAAAACAATTACACATGCTGAAATGACAATGTTTTAAATCCTATTAAAAAGGTTAAAGGAGCTTTACAATGTAAAGAATCCTTGAAAATCAGTAAATTTCACAAAGTAATACATATGGATACTAATTTTGAAAAAAATGTACATATTGTAATAGAGAAATATTTTTTAAAATAAGATTCTCTTTTATCTATAAGATTGGCAAAGCTTAACTTCTTTCTTTTCTTTTTTTAAGTTTTTGGCCGCACTGCACGGCATGTGCGATCTTAGTTCCCCGACCAGGGATCTAACCCACGTCTCCTGCATTGGAAGGCAGAGTCTTAACCACCGGACCGCCGGGGAAGTCCCAAAAGCTTAATTTCTTTTTTTTTTTTTTTTTTTGCGGTACGCAGGCCCCTCACTGTTGTGGCCTCTCCCGTTGCGGAGCACAGACTCCGGACGCGCAGGCTCAGCGGCCATGGCTCACGGGCCCAGCTGCTCCGCGGCACGTGGGATCCTCCCCGACCGGGGCACGAATCCATGTGCCCTGCATCGGCAGGCGGCCTCTCAACCACAGCACCAGCAGGGAAGCCCCCGAAAGCTTAATTTCTTAATAAAAACATCCAATGTTGGTGCAAGTATAGAGAAACAAACATTCCTACACAGCTAGTGAGATCGTAAAATATCAAAATTTTCTGGTGAAGTTAACAATGTGTATGAAAAGCCTTAGAAATATGTATACTCTACAACCCAGAAACCCTCTCTCCAGAACTGTATCCTAAGAAAATAACCCGAATTTTGAAACAACTAATTATTCAACAGTATTAGATTGCTAAAGTAAATTAGATTATTAAACTAATAATTAAAACAGTTTTCCATTAAACAGTTATGTTGCATTGAGTAGCTCATACAGCATTTCACATTTATGCAAACAAGGTAAAGGTCAAGTAGTTAAGTCTGACAGCAACAATTTTAGGGAGCTAAGTTCAGGGCACATCTGAGACCCACACAGAGCCAAAAATTAATATAATCCATCTTACCTAATGTTGGGCTGCACCCCGCAGGCCTATAAGGCCTGCACTTGCCCAGCTTTAAGACTGAAGAAAGAGCCCAGAGTCAGCAACAGAGACATCAATGGTTTAGCGGCTGGGGCCGGGGCTTACATGTCTGAAGAAAGGTCCTGGAAAAACACTCCACCATAAGCGTCAGACCGCGGGCAGGACAGGGCGGTAGGCTTCGCCGTGGGGGGAGGGGAGGGGAGGCAGATTGCCAGTTATGGGGGAATTGACCTCAGGTGGTCTCGTTAGTTACCACGGGAAACTGCAGAGGGGCACGCCTCTCACCGCCCCTTTGATAAGAACAATCACTAGCTGGGGCGGGGGCAAGTTCGTAGGAAGGTCAGTTCTGTGAGTAGGGTGTAGGCGAAGCAGACAGTGGTTGGGCAGGGGAGGTACAGAGAGCAAGAGAACAGCCATCTTGAGTGGCCTGACCATACAACTAAGAGCCTTCATTATCAAAAAACAAAACAAATTATAATAGTGTTGCTCTGTTTTCTAAGGCTGGAAACCATGCTCTGGGTCTTAAGCGTTCTGAATTCTATTCTTCACACTATATACAGTCTTTCCTTCTACAACGTTTCCAATAAACAGTAGGTTCATCACCCTTGTAACATGTTTTTATTAAGCGGTTTTGTTTTTAGGTTTTTTTTTTTGCGGTACGCTGGCCTCTCACTGTTGTGGCCTCTCCCGTCGCAGAGCACAGGCTCGGGACGCTTAGGCCCCGCGGCCATGGCTCACGGGCCCAGCCGCCCCACGGCATGCGGGATCCTCCCGGACCGGGGCACGAACCCGGGTCCCCTGCATCAGCAGGCGGACTCCCAACCACTGCGCCACCAGGGGAGCCCTATTAAGCGTGTTCATAGATATCGCCATGACCCCAGATTGTGCTATCACCGTCTCGCTCATCACTTCAGTAGCCTTCTAACTGGTCTATATTTCCCTTGTCCCTCCACAGTGCAGCGCCAGACACCACTCTTAAACACTCATCCCTTAATACAGCCTCCATGTTCAAGTTTACATGATTGGCTCCTAAACACCTCTCCAACTTCCTCCACCTTTTGCTCCAGTCCAGCATCCTTCAGCTTCTTCAGGGCACGATGCACAGGCTCTTTGCAGAAGCTGCTACCAGCTCAGCGAATGGGCTTCTCACTGTCCTCCCCACCCACTATCATCTCTATCCCCCTTAATTCTTTTTTTTTTTTCATCTTTTTTTCAAATCTGACTTAGTTGGGTGTTGTTTGTTTTTTTCCTTCTCAAAGAAACCTTCCATGACCTCTCCAAATATTTGAGGCTCAACTAACCTTTCCTTATGGGCTCCTGCTGTCCCACCTGTGTGGGAATTACTGGAATTTGTCCCTCTTCCAGATGCCAGCAGGAAATAGCTGGCAGAGCTCTGGCTGGCTCGTTCAGGCATCACTCACCTCTTGGCCTGGTGCTTTCAGGTAAGGCCTAACCTGAACAGCTGCGGTGGTCCTGTCCTCCTTAACAAGGATCGCAGCTGCAATTTCACAGTTTTCACGTGCAGTCATTTTTCCTTCTACTTGCCCAGCCTCTCCCACTCTACTCACTAGAATGTAAGTTCCAGCAGGTCAGTGACGGTTGTCTGGATTTGCTCACGATTGTATTCCCTCTGTCTTGCACATTGCCTAGCACAGAACAAGCACTTAATAGGTATTTACAAATCAACTGAAGGAGTCTAATCTTCCTTTTTGTCATTGTTATTATTCTTTCTTCTCACCCGTTCCACTGTGGTTAATCCACACACAAAGACCATTGAAACCTACCAAGAGGCTCCATAAGTGACTTTTTACACCAAAATTACACCAGAAATGAGAATAACTTAAGATCCTCAAAAAAAAAGGAGGGAGCCACCATTTTCACAAGAGATCCAGCACATGTGTTATCATTATTCAGTTTCTTCATTTTTAACATGTATTTAATTTTTGGTTTTTCCTGCATTTTTAATGTACAGTGAAGGGTGGGGTATTTAGGAAAGGAGAGAATCAAGAAGATCTCAGTCTAGCTTGGCAAATAATTTTAAAGCATTCCTAAACTACCGAGAAAAGGGATGAGGAAGACTTACAAGAGAAACGACCAGGTCAAAATCACACTAAGGAAAGGAAGAGCCTAAAAAATAAAGTTTAGCAGTCAATGACCACTTGTACTTAAGATTGACTAGGGTTTGTATCAGGCTGAAATCCAGTTTTAATTCTGGCAGATCTCAAAGAAATATCAGACTTCACTGTTTCGGTAAATATAAAAAAAAACTGGATTTCAGCTTTAAGCAAAGAATTAAAAGAAGACAACTACATGTTTATAATTTTTAGATAGATATTTTATAATTTTCTAAATAATTTCTCAGATTAGAACTGAAGCAATAATCTGTTAAGACAGGTGGAGAAAATATAAGACAATGAACACCTATTGGTTTATGTAGAGAAAAAGAAAGAATGAGACTCCAGGAACACCCCTGGCCGTCCAGTGGTTAAGATTCTGTGCTCCCAATGCAGGGGGCACGGATTCAATCCCTGGTCAGGGAACTAAGATCCCGCATGCCTCACGGTGTGGCCCAGAAGGAAAGGACTCCATGCCTTGGGTTAATTGGATAGATGCAAAATTGGTGTTATTGTCTTTCTCTCTTGATTTTCTAAAAGTAGAATATTGGTGGGTGGAAATGTTTAGGAAGAAGGGCCAGTTCAGGATTGGAAGAGGAATTTTGACTCCTTTTTGCTTCTAAATCCAAATCCTACTGGAAAAACAATGTACCTGGGGAAAATTGGAACGCTTACAGAAAATATAATCAAAGTAGGAAGAAAAAAACCCCACTGTGTTTGTCTAAAGTGCTTTTAGATAGGTATATAAACCTATAAAATCAATTTAACTTAAACATTCCAACAGATATTCCTCTGTGAATCAAGAAATGTGAATAACAGGCAAGTTTTGGAGATTAATAATGAGAGTGAAAAACAAGTCTTTTGTCTGATTAAACAAGTTACAGCGCATATTCTATACTTTCAGAGTCAACTTAAGATCATGTAGTATTTGAGTGAGAGGGAGATAGGAGATCTTGTAGACCAACATTCCCTGATTTATAGCTGGCTTATTACATCATTCACAGTATATGTGTTGGGTGCCTTTTCGTGCCAAAAACTGTGGTGGGTGCTGGGGATTCAACAGGGGACAAATCAAAACCCTGATCTCAAAGAACTCATGTTCTAGTTGGGAGAGAAAGATCATGTACAAATAAAGAATTGTGTAATAGGTCAGATGGTGCTAACAGAGATGGACAGTGTATGTATGTATAGGTATGTATTTATGTGTGAAGTGGATGTGATAGAGTGGTGGGGAAAATCATCTCAATAAGGTGACATTTGAGTAGAGATCTTGGTGAAGAGAATGTGTCCCTGAGGATACATGATTGCAGAAAATTCCAGGGAGAGGGAACAGCAAGTACCAAGAATCAAGTAAGAGAGAGGAGGCCAGTGTGGCTGAAGCAGCCTGAGCAAGAAAGAGGGTAGTAAAAATTACAGCCAAAAGGGTAGTGGAGACAAGGTCATAACAGACCCTAGAGTCCAAGATGATCCAATATACTTTGGATTTTATTCTGTATGAATTGGGGTACCACAGCATATCAGTCACTAGATCTGACAATGTTTTAAAAGGGCCACTCAAAATAAACTTTAAGAGGTCAAGGGTAGAAGCAGAGAGGTTGGTCAGAAGGCTATTGAAATCATCCAGTCAAGAGATGGTGGTGCCTTGGCCCAGGTTAGCAGTAGAAGAGGTAAGGGATGGCTACATTAAGGACATATTTTGAAGTGGAAGGATAGGAGTTGATGATGGATACCATACTGTGTGAGACAGTAATGAGTTAAACATGATTCAGGAGTTTTGGGAAATATGGAACTGCCATTTACCACCAGAGAGAACAGGGTGAAGTGGAAATCAAGGATTCAGTTCTGAAGTATTAAGTTTGATGCCTATTAGACAGCCAAGTAGAGATGTTGAATATGCACTTGGACATCAGTGTTCTGGAGTGCAGAGGAGAGGTTTAGGCAAAGATGTAAGTTTTGGAGTCACCATATATTTAGGTACTTGAAACACACAACTGGGTGAAAGTACATTGGGAGTGGGTTTAAATAGCCAAGGGAGGGAGTCTAGAGACTGAGCTTAGATCCCTCCAACCAATAGAAGTAGGAAAATGAAGAGGGTCAGGCAAAGGAGACTGAGAGTGTATGGCTTGTGAGACTGGAAGAGAATCAAGAGGGCGATCTCACAGGTCAACTGAAGAACATGTTCAAGGAGAAAGCAATCTGCTGATAGAAAGATTGAGACCATTGAGAGCTGAGATTTGACTTGAGGTCTTGGTTAGATTTTCTTCTGACTTCCATGCTTTTTCCATAACACCACCTTCCCTCTGCTCCACTGTTATCTTACCTGAGCTACAGATAGGATTCTTTCTCACTCTGGGAGTTGCTAATATAATCAAGTTCACTGACAGTTCAATGGAAATGGTGAAGGAGGAGGTGTTTCCCCAAAAGTAGACCCTGAGACAAGGATTTGAGAGAAGACAATAGGTGTATTAATGAGCATGTCGTTGTTATGGGCAACTGGTTCAGTTGAATGGGGATCTTCTGAGGAAGCATGCACAATATGCTTCAGCATTGTCAAGAGGGTCAAACTGGGGTAGTTATTCATAGACTCATTGATTGAAAATTGCATTTCTTGCATTGCCCTGTGTATGTCCTGTGGTGCTAGCAGAAGTCCCTAGGCAGGGAAACAGAAGCATGGGTACTTGCGGTAGGAAACTGTTTGCATGCCCAAGAAATGCCCATCACAGCTGCAGGTAAACCCTGAGGTGGGCCGAGGGAATATGGGCATTTGTTGTTGAGGACAGTGCAAATGTGATGGTGGTCACATTGGTCATAGCACCTAGTAGTAGATTGTCTGGACTTTGTTTCTTAGACTGTGAACTAAGTCTTATGCAAATGGTCAAGTGCTTTTTTTTCTTAAGCACTTGCTAGATTGGGGGAAAATATGCTGTGGGTGAGAGATTATTCTTTAACAATATTTATCACATATTTTGAGTAATAAAATATGGCTTTATTAATATAAGAAGGCATAACACTCTGCTCGCATTTTTTTATCTAGAAATAACTGGAAAATCTTCAAGTTTCGGCTGTATAGAAAATGACAGAAAGAAAATTATTAAAATATAAACATTTTAAATAGCATTCTTTCTTCTTTTTATTTTAAAACTTATTATTTTGATCCACCTAGTACCAAAAAAGATTTCATCTAGCTAAAACAAATATTAATACGTTTTAATGTTTTAATAGTGTACATGTCTATGTGAATATCTCATTAAAGTGAAATTATTCATAAGTTTGTCCAGTGAACTACTACCATATCTCAAGAAGCTATATTTCTCCCCTGATAAGCAATGGGCCTTTATTAAAGAGATGATAGATACATATCTTAGTAAGGTTTCTTAACTTTCTACAGAGAGCTTATCTGCACAGATATGCCTGTAATTTGCAACACAGACCATCTGAAGTCCAGGTTCTCATTCAAGAGCTCAGCTATTCCAAACAAATAAAAAACGTGGTGGCAAGAATTCCCTGGTGGTCCAGTGGTTAGGACTTGGTGCTCTCACTGCCAGGGCCCTAGGTTCAATCCCTGGTTGGGGAACTAAGATCCCGCAAGCCATGTGGTACGTCCAAAAAAAAAAAAAACATGGTGGCAAGCAACGATATTAATAGGGGATTGGCTGAAGCACAAGTAGTATATCCTTTTCTCTAGGTTCTTTGGGTTATCCTGGAGGAGGTCAGACCATGAGAAACATGTCAATATAAAGGACATTACTTTTGATTTTCTAGAACTACTTTCAACCAATCAGGATTTGACATTGTCCCTCTAGCCTATTGAGAGGCTACAGATGAATTCACTAAGTAATGGCTCTCTTAAGTGTTTAGAAAATAAAAACGAACAAAAAACTAAAAACTTGTTTTGCCTTTATCTGCTGAACGCCATGTCACTGATCATGTGTTTTACCTGTTTGGACCTTCCCCAAACACACGTGGAAGCCTATGCCATGCATGTCTGTATGCTATCTGAGCACATATAACAATCTGTTTCTCTTACTATGTAGGTCAGATACTAACTTAGCTATGTGACTTCATCCCTGATTGAACAATAATAACAAAGGAGGATTGATTAATGAATCTATACCAACTTGGAAGTGGTCATTAGTAGCACAGTTCAAAACTCCCTCCTTTGCCTTGATCTTTCAAAGAAATCACAAAAACATTGGGCTTTGTGGATTGAGAATTCTGTAAAGCTGGGAGAGATATCTAATAAAATGGAAAACAATATCAAGACTGAAAAAACGTTGGGTAGTCTGAAATGATAAACCAATTTTAAAGATTGTACTTAATAGGGATAACAATAAGGTCTTGATTTAAGAATTAAAAAGTTTGTTTCACAAGTAAAATGAAGGAGAAAACCAAGACCTGGATAGACTAATACTTGTTAAAATTAAAAAAAAAGAAGTGAGGGGGCACTGAGTGGTATTAACGTGACTTAATATAAGTAAATAACATGATTGCAATCAAAAGCTAGAGACACTAGTGCAAATATTAATTGAAGTTGACATTTAAGTAAAAGTCAGCTAAATCTCCTCTGTACTACCATAGCATTAACTTCATTGTTTTGGTTCAAAACCCTGTCTTTTAAAGACAGTATCAGGTACATATGTGGAGAAAGAAAATTGAGATGGAGAGGCTCTGGAAATATAGCAACAGTTGAAAGAACTGAGGATATTCAATGTGGAACAACAACAAAAAATTCAGTGAGAGGTGCAATGTTTATTGGAAGGGGAGAAGGATGGATTGTTTTCAGACTTTTGGAGGGCTCCCTGGTAGAAGAGCAGGTGACATTCTGCACTCCTCCAAATAGAAAAAGCAAGAGTATAAACTGTGTGAGGGTAGAAACCATGTCTTAAACACTTTTGCATTTGTGGTAAGTCCAATTACACTGGAGGTGTTATTTGATGCTCATTGAGGTATGTAACTGATGCTCCAGGAAGACAGATGCCAACATTATATAGGGAAGAACTGTACAAGACGTGAAACAAGAGTCTTTCAATATATTGAGTGTCTTATCATTGGAAAGGTCCCAACTGTGAAGACAGTAGGGTGTAGTGGTTCAAATTAAGAACATAGGCTCTGGGATGAGGCTGACCTGGGTTCAAATTTCAGCTCCGTGAATTAGGTGTGTGACCTCAGACAAATTACTTAACCTCTTGTGGTCTTAGTTTCTGCCCATAAATTATGAATAATGGTAACTAGCTTTCAGTTTTGGTGTGATGTTTAAGTTGAGAGAATGTTTGTGAAGAGTTAGGACAGTGTCAGGAACAATAGTAAACATTCAATAAATCATAATTATTCTGTTGGCAGAAATTGTTTTACAGTCTTCCAAAAATGTTGTGGAAGGGATTCTTGCATTGGATGAGAAGTTGAATGAATGATCCCTTGGTCTTGCTCAATTCAAAAATTCTCTGATTCTGTGATTTTTCAGCACTATTCTTTTTTATATCCTTAGCATTTTACAAATGTCTCTGGAATTGCACTTATCTCACTAAACTGAAAGCATTAAATTAAAGCAAACCTCAATCTCCTTAGTAGAAAGGATGATCTCTTCTTCATCTTCACACCTCCAAGTACCTTGCACACTGGCTGACGTAGAGTCAATAACACTATATTCATTGTATAAATGAATGAATGATCAAACAATTAAATATTTAATTTATCTCAAAACGTAGACCATATCTGCCATCTTTCAATGAAAATTTCAAGTACAAATGCTTGATACAATCTGCTTGATCAAGGTATGCTTCCTGTAACCCCAGCTAAGAAAAGCAAACGATAAAAACTATAGTTTACTTATCTCTAACCTCAGCCATTTAAGAAACCAACGCGGGCTTCCCTGGTGGCGCAGTGGTTGAGAGTCCGCCTGCTGATGCAGGGGACACGGGTTTCTGCCCTGGTCCGGGAAGATCCCACATGCTGCGGAGCGACTGGGCCCATGAGCCATGGCCTCTGAGCCTGCGCGTCCCACCACGGGAGAGGCCACAACAGTAAGAGGCCCGCGTACCGCAAAAAAAAAAAAGAAACCAACACTTACTTGTTGAGCACCCAGGTGTTTTTCATACATAATCTCATTTGATCTGTTCGTGCAACTATGAAGTAAGTATTATTTTACCTAATTTGTAGATAAAGAAATTGAGTCTCTAAGAACTTAAAAATATTCAAGTCACACAGCTATTAGGTGATAAATATGGGATTTGAACCTCAGTCTGTTTTATCCAAATACTAAGCTGTCCCTTTTTAAATATTTTTAATTGTAAAAGCAACATGATACGTGTTTATTTTGAAAAATTTGAGCAGTTAGAAATGCACAGACTAAAATACTGAAGCCCCCTTATAGATAATTTTTCTCCCCCTATTCCCTGCATTAATATTCTCCAATCTATAAGAAATCATCTGTGAAAGCATCCTATAGATGCTGTTCTATGCATTTGAATGCTTATATGGTATAATATATAAACATAAGATTTCTAAGATAAATATAATGTATAATGTAATAATGTAATATTAAAATTAGCTTTAAAAATAAATATGGCAACTTTTTTCATTTCATGATATACCTTGAAGTTCTTGCCATGTCAATACAAACAGATCTATCTTAATTGTGATGAAAACATAAAAACTTGTTAATAGTGCAAATTTACATGCTATAATTTATGAAATAATTCTACAATTGTTGGGCATTTAAGTAGCTTCAGATTTCTTCTATTAGAAACAATATTACAATAAATACCTTTGTGCACATATGCAAATATTTCTATAGGTTGGATTCTTAAAAGTATAGTTTTTGGGTCAGAAAGTATGAATATTTTTAATTTTCATAGGTATCACCCTATTGTCCACCAAACCACTGTAAAGGTTTACATTTCCACAAACTTAGCACTTGTATATACACATCAACACTGAATAGTATCAATTTTCAAAATATATTGATGATCTGATGAATGATTTTATTCACTTTCATATTATTTTATTATATTATTTTATCATTATATTTTACCATTATTATAATTTTCACTTCCATACTTATTATAGATAAGATGTCTTTTTAATATGTATTTTGCCCTTTTCATATGCCTTCTGTGCCTGATGATATCCTATGTTCATTTGAAAAATGTAGATTGTCTTTTTCTTATTGAATCATTGGAACTCTTTATAAATTAATTTATCTTTTGTTATATATGTGGTAAATATCTTCTCCAGGTCTATCGTTTGTCTTTTAACTTTCTTCACTTACAGAATTTACTATGTAGATTAACTGGTCAATCTATGTCGTTTTAGAAAATCTTTTCACACCCACGATTACAAAAATATTGCCCCATGACTCCAGTATGTTACAGTTTTGTTTTTCTGTTCTTATAATCTTAATCCATCTGGAATTTATTTTTGTACATGGTGTGAGAAAGGAGTATAATTATTTCCTCCCAAGTGGAGACATTTTTCCAAAATTAAATCTAAAATAATCAATTATTTCCAACTGATTTGCAATACTAAATTCATTATACTCTAATCCTCATGTGTGTATAGGTGGTTTCAGACTTTGCATTCTTTATTGTGCTCCATTCTGTACTCTACTGTTTGTATTCTATTCTTGTGCCAATACCACACTGTTTTTGTCAATGTATCGGTATAATCGTTTTGAGATATGATGAGGAGTTAAGCTTCATCTAGTCTTATTTTTTAAATAATGTCCTCTTATAGATAAACTTTAGTATCAGTTATCCAGTTAAAAAAGAAAAGGCCATTTTGTTTTGGACTACTACAAATTTGTATATTATTATATAGAGAATCAAATTTTACCATATTGAGGCTTTTCATATAAGAATGTGATGTGTCTCCATTTTTTCCACGTCTTACAAAGTATTTTAGTAAAATTTCTAAATATCATCATATAGGTTTTATATATTTCATTGCTTATTTATTCTAGATACATTATGAATTTTTAAAAATTTATTTTGTTGAAGTATAGTTGATTTACAATGTTGTGTTAATTTCTATATACAGCAAAGTGATTCAGGTATACATATATATGTATACATTCTTTTTTCATATTCTTTTCCAGTATGGTTTATCACAGAGTATTGAATATAGTCCCCTGTCCTATACAGTAGGACCTTGTATCCATTCTATATACAATAGTTTGCACCTGCTAATCCCAAACTCCCAATCCATCCCTCCCCCATTATGATTTTTTTTTAATTAATTAATTAATTAATTTAGTTTGGGCTGCATTGGATCTTTGTTGCTGTGCGCGGGCCTTCTCTAGTTGTGGCGAGCAGGGGCTACTCTTCATTGCGGTGCCCGGGCTTCTCATTGCAGTGGCTTCTCTTGTTGTGGAGCACGGGCTCTAGGCATGCAGGCTTCAGTAGTTGTGGCTTGCAGGCTCTAGAGCACAGGGTCAGTAGTTGTGGCGCACGGGCTTAGTTGCTCCGTGGCATGTGGGATCTTCCCGGACCAGGGCTTGAACCCGTGTCCCTTGCATTGGCAGGTGGATTCTTAACCACTGCACCACCAGAGAAGTCCCATGATTTTTTTTTTTAACTTTTCATTTGAGTGATTGGGATCTTCTATCCCCATCATATTTTCTACTTGGTATAGTGACGTACTCTGGGAGTCATCTACCCAGTAGCTCTCTGATCACTTCTCCCTTGCTAACAGAATCCTACTTTTACTTGGGGTCAGCAATGTGCCCATTCCCAGAGGATGAATCATCCATCTTTGGTCTAAACCAGTCATGGCAATCCAAATGGTTGTGACTTTTGCTACATGCTCACATTCCCTGGCACCCTTACCACCAAGGCTGACCATATTACCTAGTATTACATAATGTGTGATAGGGAAATTATGATACTTTTTACTCCTTGATACAAGTAAAGCCCCTTTGCTTCTGCTCTCCTTTCTTCCCATTTTCACGGCTGATGAGCAGGAATGACACCTGACTGGGATAACCATAATGTGGCCATGAGGCCACAAATATGAAGAGGAAAAGGCAACAACTTGAGATGATGGGGCAGAAGGAAGAAAACTGCCTAGGTCCTTGAAGACGTTATTGGGCCACTGAACATACCAGTCAGTCAACTGCTTTCTTCCACATTCCCTTTTTAGCAAAAAAAGGTTTAAACCTCGATTAATTCAGTATCCTCTAACTGAAGCTGAATTCATCCAAATCCATTTAGATATTACTGGAGTATGGGAAAACGATTGATTTTTGTATGTTTCCCTACAGAATTCTGAGTTCTACTAATTTTTAAGAGGTATGTTTGAGAGTTCCTAATTTGCAATTGCAAATAATGACAGTTTGCAAAACTGTCATTATTTCTAATGACATATTTCTAATACTTATTCTTACTATTTCTTGAATTATTTCAAAAGCTGAGACCTTAGTGAAATGTTGAATTGTATACGTGGATAAGAGGTATTTTCCTTTTCAATTCCTGACCTTAATGGGAATGCTTCTCATATTTCAGTAGCAAGATTCTGCTGTAGTTTTTTGAAACATAACCTGATAATAATTTTTAAAAATATCATTCTAGTCATGGATTAATAAAAATTCAATTTTGTTTTTCTTTTTTGCTTTTTTAAAATCAGAAATAGGTATTAAATTGTATCAACTACAGTTTGGCATCTATCAAGTTTATCACATCGTAATTCTACTGTGTTCAGTTAATGTAATGCATTATTATCAATAGATATCCTGGTTTTGAGCATCCTTGCTTTTCTAGGATAACCTTATTTACTCATGGTGAGTCCTTTCTTTCATATGCTGTTGGATTTTATATAAAACATTTTATACTGGAGCTTTGCATCTATATTTACAAGTCATATTCTTATAAAATTTGATGTATTTGGTTTTCTTTGCTGGATTGTGGGCTGACGGAGTAACACTAGACACAAAGAATGAGTATAAACTCTTTAAATAGCCTAGGACTTTTACTTTTATGTTTAAAATTTCTGCATATAATGAGTTTAAAGATAAATACATACATATATTTTATAAACAGGAATTATCAGTTTCTATAAGGTGTACTAGAATTTACCTAATACTCTAGTGTGGGGTTTGGGGATTTAGCTATGTTTTTTCTTTTCATGTGATAACTGGTCATTTTTCTTTTCTTCTTCCTTTTGAGTCAATTTTCATTACTATATAGATTTTTGGAAAATTATACTTTTCACCTGAGAATTTTAATTTTATTGATACAACATTCTTTTTTTTTTTTTTTGGCTGCACAGTGAGGCATGCGGGATCTTAGTTCCCCAACCAGGGATTGAAACCGTGCCCCCTGCAGTGGAAGCATGGAGTCCTAACCACTGGACTGCCAGGGAATTCCCTATAATATTCTTATAACTTTAAAATCTCTTCTGTGTCTGTAGTTATGTCTCTTTCCTTATCTTAATATTATGCATTTGTGTTTTGTTTTTCATCTGACTTATCTGATTTTTTGTTGATAGTTTAATTGGTAAAGTTTACTTGTTAATTTTCATAGAATTCTGCTTTAGCACTCAATGCTTTCTACTTAAAAAAATTATTTTTAGCTCTTTCAATTGAATATTTGTAGATTTTAAATATTTTGTTTTCTAACTAATACATTTAGTGATATTAATTTCTATTTGACTACAACTGGGTCATATCACATAAGTTTCGATATCTTGTATTCTCTCTATTGTTGCTATTTAAAATAGTCTATATTTCAGTTTGGTTTTCTTTTTAACCAAAAGTTATTATGAAAGTTTTATAGTATATAGTTTGTGTATGTGTATGTTTCGGTCCTTTGGAGTGTATTTATAGTTTTATTGCATTCTGATCTGTATTCTGCTTTCAATATTTATTGAGTTTTTAGAGCTTTTATTTTTGTGGCTGAATGACTGGCCAATTTTTGTAAATGTTCTATGGGTACTGGAAAAGAATATCAGGGACACAGTTCTATACATATATCTATGACCAAGTTTAATGAATATGTATTCAATTCCTCTATATCCTTTTGTATTTGGGGGGCCACTTAATTTGTCATTTTTGTTGACGCATGTCAAAAATCTACAATTATCATTATAGTTTTGTAAACTTTTTTTTGTAGATATGACAGATTATACTTCATATATTTTAAAGCTGTATTATCAGGTACAAAAAATGGTAAATTATTCCTTTTAACAACTGAAATTTTTTTTCAATTTAGTATTTTTGGTCTTGGATTTTATTTTGTCTACTTTTACCATGTTTCCTCCTTCTTTCTTTTTGATAGTACTTACCTGATTTCTGATTACTCCTTTTGATTTTCAAAAATTTCTGGTCACTTACTTTTATTTATGACCTATTTAAATAGCTGTTTGCCTTTTCTGTTTCTTAGACTATCATGTTGTTTAACACTTCTTTCCACAAACTGACAGATTCTGTGACCCTCAGATTAAAAAAAGGATATAGAGGAATTGTACAAACCATTTAATAAATTTGATTAAAGTTTATGGTTATTTCTTTGGTTTATTTGTATGAGAGTTCCTATATCTTAATAGAGAAACTTCATCCATTAACATTTATTCTGAAAATGGACATGAATATATTAACCAAACAGCTTTATTTCTGACATCTTATTTCTAACATTGCCTTTGTGTCTTCTCTTTTCATTTCTTCTTTTTTGTTTATACCTTTTCTCTTATATTTTTCTTTTACTGCATTAATTGAATTTTCTTGTTCCTCTTTGCTTTACGAATTTTGAAGTCACTGCTCTATTACCTTAACTGATTTTTTTTGGTCTTTTTAAAAAAAATTTACTGAAGTACAGTTGATTAACTGATTTCTTTTTTTTTTTAATATTTATTTGGTTGCACCAGGTCTTAGTTGTGGCAGGTGGGCTTCTTAGTTGCGGCTCGAGGGCTCCTTAGTTGTGGCTTGCGGCACGTATGTGGTATCTAGTTCCCTAACCAGGGCTCGTACCCGTGTCCCCTGTATTGGCAGGCGGACTCTTAACCACTGCACCACCAGGGAAGTCCCGATTAACTGATTTCTTAGTGAGATGAAACAAAGTTGAATGGTGAAGAGTAGTGTAAGACGTTAGACTCAGAGTACTGAACCTAACTATATTAAGGAAAAAGCTGATGTAAAGTTTTGAATGAATTTTTAATCCACTAATGTGCCTATAATTTCGTGAAATGATAAAGCCACCATTTGGGGGCATGAGCTAGACAGTAACCTGTGCACTTCTTGAGGGAATTTGGACTGAGTTATGTATAGAGAAATTTCACTCAAATATTTAATAAAATCTAAACAATACTGTGATCTTTTTCAGTTTAAAGGGGTAAACCTGATAATAAAAGAGTATATAAGAACCAAGAATAAAACTGACACACATCTCCTAATGTAGACAGATAAATGGAAACAAATGGATAGTCTAGAACATTATGTCACTACATACAAAATTGTAGTGTGCAATAAAGGTGACCTTTCAATTACTTGGGTAAAGGAAGGATGCTTTTTTTTTTTCAGAGTGAACAAAAGACTTTATTTTGAAAAGCAGATAACACCAAAGTACTATGTAGTATCCATAGTCATTGCAAAAAATATTACTGGAACTTTCGAAACATCAAATGAATAAGCCGAATCAATGGGTTATGACTATAATTTTCAACCAATATACAGACTTTCGATCAAGGCCTAGGCTTGATTTCTACATAATATTATTCACATGCATTCCCTGTGCCTATTTAGTATCAAAACGGGAGCGCTTGAAAGTTGAGCCCAGCTTTGTCTTGATTTCAAAGATGACACAGCAGCGAACCGAGAACTCTGGCTTGCTGTTTCAGTCCTAGAAATCATGTCTTCAGATGTTATACAACAAATTGATTTCTGAAAAATAAAATCCAGACTTCAGACGCCTTTGAAACAGCCAGGTCCCCGCACTTTTCAGCACCGTGGTACTCAGACGTGCTCAAACACGCTTTCCTTTGCCTTTCCAAATATCCCCCAGGAACCCAAAAGGGGACCCTCTTTAAGAGTTCCATTATGGAGGTCTTTAGGAACCACACTAAACCCAAGTGAAGGCAGTGGATGAAATTATATCCATGACTTTTTCTGTTAAGGCAAAAAAAAAAAAAGTGAGAGTGCATTGGCAAATGGGAAAATGATACCAGTCATATGGATAAGGAAAACGGTTCTATAAATCCCTCTTTTCAAAATTATGTTCAAAGGTGTTTAAGATCAAAAGGAGGTCACAAAAACTGTTAATACAAACAATTCCTCTACCAAAAATAAAAGCCCTTCATAGAAAGTGGCTGAGGATCTGGTCCAAAGAAGGTGGATCAGCGTAAAGATCCAGCCTTCTATTCCTAGCCTGCGTTTATGACCTCATGGCTTTGTGTCTGATGGGTGTGAATAACCCCTCCCTGTACTTAAAAACGAATTAAGAAATTAAAGTGAATTTGTGTGCTATTTAAAAGCCTGCAGTTGCAGAATCTGAGCGCCAAGCCCTTAGACTGTAAGGCAAGATTTTTGTCATCAGAAGTGGAAACAGATGGCTATGACGGTAGGCACTAAAGGTTGGTTCAGCCGTACTGGGGCCAGAACAGCTTCAAATATAAGGCAATCTGGGGCTTCTCAGTTTGAGACCACCAAGAGAAAGGCCCACTGAGGCAAAAAAAAAAAAGAAGCCAGCCAGTGGCAAATCACCAGAAGATACTCAGGACAATGGTCACAGCTGGATGGGGTGACTTGGGGTCACAGACGGGGAGGCAGGAAACCCCTGAACCAGCGCTCAAGGAGAATGTCTTTGCATGTCCTGTGCACGACACCAAGCAGCAATTTCTGGGGTTCGGAGGTGTGTTATTTTTGCGATATTTCCCCCCCAAAAGAAGACACGAAGGTAGAGACCCTGGAGAGATGAGCCCACCAAAATGGAGCCTTCACCAGGGGCGGGGCTGGGTGAGAGTCGGAAAGGCCTTCCTGCAGCACACCGCTCCCATAAGGTCTGGCTGAGTCCTACAAACGCTTGTAGGTGCCCAGGAGAGCTTTGCAGTTGGGACAGTAGTGGTCCACATCCTGCAGGGCGTCCACACAGAAAGGGATGAAGCAGCAGCCCGCCATGCACCCCAACAGGCACAGGTTCCGGCAGGAGAGCCAGGTGAGGGCGCCGGCATCATAGGACAGCTGAGTCACGATCATCTTGTTGCAGGAAGGACAACACATCTGGACCGGGCGGTCGAAAAAGGAGATGGGCTGCTGCACGCAAACTGTCTGCACAGCAGTTGCATTGGCATTGGGGACGGGCACTGGCTGGGTGTAGTACGCAGGCGGATTCATGCCCTTCCCATCCGGGCCCATCATGAGCCCCGTGGCCGGCCCAGGCATGGGTGCTGGAAGTATGGGGTAATAACTGTTAACAGAAACTGTCTCTTCATAAGACGGGGGCGCGGTCGGCACCGAGGAAGGTCCCGCAGCCGCCTGGTAGGATCCTGGAGCAGACATTTTTACCGCCGCCTGCGCAGCCAGTCGAGCCGGGAGGTCTCAGGAAGGATGCTTTTTAAATAATGCTGAGACTATTTAGTTAATGATTTGGAAAACAAGTTTAAACCCTGCCTCATATCACATATTAAAAAATAAATTGTACATAGTTTGTAGAGTTAAATGTGAAAATAAAAATCTTGGAATTAGTAAAAACACAACAAATCGTGTAAATGAATAGTTGTCCTATTAGGGGGCTTGAAAGTATAAACTATACCAATGATAGAAAGCATAGAGAAAATGATCAATACATTTAAACATAAAAATTTTAACTTTTAAGTATCAAAAAGCATTATTATTAAAGTTAAAAGTAAATAAAAACTAAGAAAAATATTTTATTACATATTAGAAGGAGTTAATATTCTTAATCTATAAAGTGAGCATCACAAGTCAATGTAAAGATACACACACAAAATTCACATACACAAAAAAATAAGCAAAGAACATAGAATATCAAACCACAAAGGGAGAAATACAGACAAGAAACAGAATAATACTAATTCTCTCTGTTTTGGGACTAGATATTCTTTTATTTTTCTGTATTTGCTAAATAATCAGGAAATATATCTAGAGATAGATAGATAAATGGAAAAAACATATTACTATGTCATCTTGGGAGTTTAATACTTGACAATGAGAAGGATGATGCTATCTGGAATCAGAAGTCCTGAGTTCAAGTCCAAGCACTCGTTGAATGATCTTGGGCAAAGTCACTGGACTGCTTTGAGCCTTGGTTTCTCCAAATATAAAACAGAAGAAATAATCTTCATGTCATAAACTGCTGTGAAGAATAGATTTTAAAAATGTACATGGGAAAGGCTTTGTGAGATCATTTACAGATGTCAGAGATTCCTATTTCTGATCCAGTGCGTTAAGGCTTTTCCCAGCCTCCGACAAAATCTGTGCATCTTCTCTTACAAATACCATATCCCTTTGCCTGATGAGGGTTTATGTTCCTGAGTTGTTGTTCAGGTGACAGTTCACCTGTGATGCCTTGGATTTTGCAGTCTCCTCGGTGGATGGGACAGGAGCATCTACTAGATCCTGACTATAGTCAAATGGAACCGTAATAACAAGCACTATTGCTTTTCTTCTTCCATGTTATATGCTTTATCATTCAGTTCTAGTATACACAGAGTTAATTTGATAACCAAGTTGATACTATAATTCCATGTTCATGATATTTAAAAAGTCCTTACTAATTTCAAATTCAGGGCTCTGTTGTAAGTCAAATGAGAGCACCAGCCTATCTCTCTTCTCAATCATAGGAATAATTCCTTTGTGAATGCTGCATGATATAGAGTGAACACAAAAGGGCCAGAACAATGAACTTTTCTTCTTTCACATGATCCCTGATCAGTAGAATAGTGCTATGTTTCTCCATTTATATCTCTATATGAAATAAAAGCAGAATTATAATTTTCCGGGTGAAAGAAACCTTACGCCACCTTTGTTTTTTCTTTCCTGGTCCTAAGCCTATAAAAACCGTTTTAGAGTGAAAGATGAAAAGAAAAAGGTGAAGGAAAATCCTAAACATTCCCAAGGAGCAGAAGATGTTGATATATGAAGACCACAATTAGCTGTTTGGCTAATCCTCTGGGTTAGAAAAAAAGATGAAATGAACTGCAAGTCATCAAAATAATTTAGAGAAGGCATAAAAATTATTTACTGGTTGACTAAGCCGTTAATTATTGTTGGTTATGTAAAGTACAGTTTCTCATTTCTGGGAAACCTTAGAAAGGAAGGGAGAGAGGGAGGAGGAAGAGAAGGAGGGAAGGAAAAAAGAAGGCAACTGAGTTTTTGGTTTACTACCAGCTCAAGGAAATCTCTTTTACTAGAAGAGCGGAAATTGCCATGAAGAGGAACTGGGTAGGTCTGGATCTTCAGTACCTTAGTCTGTAATTCTGGGCAAAAGATTACTTTTCCTTGAGACCATTTTCTCAAGGAAAATCAGTGGTTTTCAAATTGTGCTCCAACAGAACAGTGCGGATCCGGAAGCTAGACCAATGAACAACGGTGATCTCTATACAATTCACAGAAAAATGAAGTAAAATAAAATGCTCCGCATTTGCTGTAGTTTCCTTATTTACATCTATTATAACAATTCCTGCATTGTATGGATTTTTCTGAACCTATACAACCATTTCTTGGATTTGAGATATCAATAAAATTTTTGTCTCCATTTTAAGATTTTCTTTCCTACTTTTAGAAAACCTTTGTAATGAGAACTTACTGTATAGCTCAGGGAACTCTACTCAGTGCTCTGTGGTGACCTAAATGAGAAGGAAATCCAAAAAGGGGAGGGGATATATGTACACGTATAGCTGATTCACTTTGCTGTACAGTAGAAACTAACACAACATTGTAAAGCAACTATACTCCAATAAAAATTAATTAAAAAAAAAAACAAAAAAAATCCTTTGGCCCTACTGCCACATGCCTGGTGACTGAGTTTTAGAAAATGACAAAGTGAACTAACTAACAGAAATAAGTAGTAATAGGAGAACTTAGATACAATTAGTCATACTTAGGTTTTTTATTTTAAATGATCACTGTTGATTTTAAAGATTTGTTTAAATATAATGAATTTCTTTTGTTATGTGTACATATTCTGGTTTTGATTTCCTGGACTAGATACCTAACTTTTTGTTTTTTTAATAATTTTACTTATTTATTTGTAAGTTTTGGCTGTGTTGGGTCTTCGTTGCTGCACTGGGGCTTTCTCTAGTTGCAGCAAGCAGGGTCTACTCTTCATGCATGGGCTTCTCATTGCCGTGGCTTCTCTTGCTGCAGAACACAGGCTCTAGGCGCACGGGCTTCAGTAGTTGCGGCTCGCAGGCTCTAAAGCTCAGGCTCAGTAGTTGTGACGCACAGGCTTAGTTGCTCTGTGACATGTGGGATCTTCCCAGACCAGGGCTTGAAGACGTGTCCCCTGCACTGGCAGGTGGATTCTTAACCACTGGGCCACTAGAGAAGTCCGATACCTAACTCTTGACTCCAAATTTAGGGCTCTTCACCTCACCTATGCCACCTCACAGTAAAGCTATAAGAACATAGAACAGGGACTTCTCTGGTGGTCCAGTGGTTAAGAATCCATGCTTCTAATGCAGGGGACACAGGTTCAATCCCTGGCGGGGGAACTGAGATCCCACATGTCGTGCCCTGTGACCAAAAAAAAAAAAAAGAAACAAAAAGAAAAAGGACATAGATCACAATATTAGCTAGCAGTTACAGATTTTCATGTTCCTTATATACATTTTTTTAAAAAGCCTCATAACCACAACACTGTAAATCAACTACACTCCAGTAAAAATTAATTTTAAAAAATCCTCAGCAATCCTATAAGTACTTAATTATACTTCTTTTACAGATGTGGAAACTGATGCATGGAACCCAAGATCATCACTCATAAGAGCAGGAGCTGGAAACTAGTAAGTAGATGTTCGTTGTTAGAGCTGGATTTGTCTTTATTATAAACATTGAATCAATAAATACTCACTTAAAATATGCACCCTGAAAAACATCAGAAAGATACTAAAAAATAAACTTGTTCTGCATTCCAGACACTTAAAAGAACATGTAGGGCTTCCCTGGTGGCACAGTGGTTGAGAGTCCGCCTGCCGATGCAGGGGACACGGGTTCGTGCCCCGGTCCGGGAGGATCCCACATGCCGCGCGGCGACTGGGCCCGTGAGACATGGCCGCTGAGCCTGCGCGTCCGGAGCCTGTGCTCTGCAGCGGGAGAGGCCACAACAGTGAGAGGCCCGCGTACCGAAAACAAAAAACATGTAGCCAATAAGTAACTTTTGTGACACACTGTTTTTAGCAACTTGCTGGGAAAGCACACAGGAGAGAGTATAAATAGACTCTCCTGAAAGGGCAACTCACATGAAATCTACAAGGGGTCAGTCATGGGTGATGGTTGGTGGATGCAAAGTCAAGTTAACCTTGGTGCTGGAAGTTATTACCCAAAATCTGTACTAGAAGCATTGAACTCTGGGTAAAGGCTGTTTGGGGAATCGAATGTATGCAAGGATTTCAAGGTGTGTGCATTTTCAATAATGATTAATAAAACCGCACAGTTAAAATTTTTGTTTTTTACAAATTAGACAAACATTTGGTTTGGTCAGTCTTTATGATATAAAAGAAATCTTGTGCTAGCAAAGCTTATTTGGGAGTTCTAAATCTTTTTCACTCTAATTGCAAAAGAGAGAGATTCATTGTACAAATGTTTAAAAATCTAAGAAGCCACAGTGGAAAAAAATATATAATGTACCCGTAATTACATCACCTAGAAAAAAATTACATCACCTGGAAAAAACTACCGTTAACACTTTGATTATACTTTTAAAATTATTTTTCAATGCCTAGATGCATACATACCTGTTTACAAATATGAGATAGTGTTATACATATTGTTTTGAAATCGATTTTTCCCCTTATCAAAAAATCATGTAAATATTTCACTATCATTTAATATTTCTTACAGAATTTGATAGCTATATAACTTCCTATTACATAGATGAACATAATTTCTTTAACCAATCACTTGTTGTGGGGTATTAATGCCACAAGGAACTCCCTTGTACAAAAGTTTTTGGTGACAGTTATTAATATTTCCTAAGTCAATTTTTAAAAGTTAAATTCCTGGGGGGCTTCCCTGGTGGCGCAGTGGTTGAGAGTCCGCCTGCCGATGCAGGGGCACGGATTCGTGCCCCGGTCCCGGAAGATCCCACATGCCGCGGAGCGGTTAGGCCCGTGAGCCATGGCCGCTGAGCCTGCACGCCCGGAGCCTGTGCTCGGCAACGGGAGAGGCCACAACAGTGAGAGGCCAGCGTACCGCAAAAAAAAAAAAAAAAAGTTAAATTCCTGGGTTAAAGACTTCTAATACATCCAGAAAGACTGAAACTTTTCGTATTTCCACTAACAGAGAACTAGAGGGTCTATTTTTCCATATCTTCAACAACTGAGAATTATATATACTCTTAACAATTGCGAAATATAAATATACATATAGATACATATACAGTATATATTTCTGCTAATTTTTTAGGTGTAAAAGAGTATCAGAGCTTTCATTCACATATTTGATGAAGATAACCTTTTTCCATATGGGCCAAAAGAAAATTTCCTTTGGTAGCATTTGGCAATATTTTTGAGATTGTATGGAATTCTAGATTTCAAAACATAACAGTAAAAATTGGGAGAACTGGACTTTAGTCTTCTTTACACTATTAGTGTCAGGAGACCTTAGGTTAAATCATTCAATCTCTTTGGCCCTAAATTTCCTTTTGTATACAAAATGTACTCAAAATACTCACTCAAATCTTCCTGTTGTCCCTGTAAAAAGCAAATTAAATTATCTGTGAAAAACAGATACTGTGACACAGTTTTATTAGCAATATTAATAAGATCTTCAAGACATATTTATAATTACCAGACACATAAAAGTGGGTTCTATCATTTAACGTTAAAATGTTTTGAAATACTAAAACAAATATTTGACAGTTCAGTTCAAACAAAGCAGTCAACTCCATCGTGTGTGTATATATGTATATGCACACACATATGTGTATATACATGGTTTATATATTATATAACTTATATAGATCACTTATAAGTTCTACATTTCCTAAAATTTTAATAAGTCAATTTACTATTGACATGCTGGTATATTTCCTTTGAAAGTGATTTCTGAGTGTGTGCATTATGAAAAAATAATCAGTGATCATAACTTTATGTCTAGGTCTTTTACCTAGCATGAGGCCATTTTTCTATTTAATTACAAAAAATCTTTGTAAATAATTTTAAGCTGCCTGATATGTCATAGTGGAGATTTATTATTGACTAACCATTCCTCTTCTCCTAATCACAAGTTATTTTCAATTGTTTACTTTACCTCTATCATTTTTTTGTGTAAATCTTTTCTACCATTTTTGACTGTTTCCTTAGGGTAGATTCTAAGAGGAGGAATTAAGGGAACAAAAAGTGTGAACATTTTAAGACTTTAAATATATATTGTTAAATCGTACTTAAAAGGCTTGTGCTAATGTTTAATTCCTCTAAGTATATATAATGAAAAGGCTTACTTTGGGGCTGTGCTAGCCACCACTAGACCATACAATTTTTTCTTAGTTTTTAAATTATAAAAGTGATTCCTGTTTGTACACAAAAAAATAACTCAAACTTTCTTTTTCACCTTTCTCACTCCTTACCATTAAGAGTTTGGCATGTATAATATCAGACTAGTTTTTTAATCCAAAATCTTTTTTCTTTATTCTAATTTTAATAATATATTTATTTTGATGTGTATTATAATTTTATATATTAATAGCCCATCGGACTTGTGATTTCATTAGTCATATTACTTTTGATGGAGCTAAGATTTTTTTTAAGTTCATTTAGAAATAATATATTTTAAGTAAATAACAGTACAAGTAGTATGGAAGCATGTCAAAAAAAAAAAAAAGAAATCTTGAAGGTGATATCAGAATGATAATAACTTTAGGAAACTGCGTGGAAGCATAGCTTGTAGAGCTGACTGCCTTTGACCAGCTCTGTGTTCCTGACTAGGTCACATCCCCTCTCTGGGCTTCAGTTTGAATGCAAGTAGTAGGAATCTGGAAATACTGGTCTGTCTGCTAGACGGGATACCTCAAGAAATAGACAATCCTTCAGTCGAGTCTTTCTTATGAATTTTGGTTAATCTAATCATAGTTGATCTAACACAGCTCTTTCTTCCTAAAAAGATCTTCTCTAGTTAGAATTTCACGTTAAATTATGAGTTAAGGCAAGACACTGGCTTTAAATTATTTTAACACAATATTACTTCCTACTAACTCTGTAGTATGAACAAAAATGTTCAAATTAATCATAGCCTCCTTATTGGCCAAGGTCCTGTATTGCTTTTGAGTGAGTAAAAATCTAAAGTTCTATATAAATCCAAATAATGGCATTTTAAAGCTAGTGGTTCCTGAAGTAGATCAGGCATTTAGACTTTGACTCATCTTCTCTTATTCATCTTTGTATCCCTGGTATTCAGCTGAGTATGGCATATTGTAGATGCGAAACAAATATTCAATGGTTAATGGACATTCCACATGAATGGTCCATTATTACAGTAACTAGTTTGATAGAACTGTAAATTTAACTTCTACCTATGGGCAAAAGACTTAAAAAAAATTTTTTTTTAGAACATTGCTATTGAAACATCTTCTTTGGTACCCAAAGGTATGCATAGAAAGATTCACACAGGGGAAGTTTAATGTAAGTTATCGCAATTTCTCTTCCTTTGGGAGCTGTTCAGAATCATGAATTATCCACGTTTGTCTTCTTTCAGTCACTTCTCCCTAGGCGTGGACACTAGTCAACTAGTTACATATGTTTAGGTTTGGGTTTATGAAAATATATTGATATTTCGGTAAGGGATCAGAAAGAAGGTGTGTTAGTGACTTCACTTTTTTGATATCTGGAGAGTCCGTAATTATCCAATTTGAAGTCTTAAAAAAAAAACTTTTCAAGGACTAGTCATTTCCAACAACAGTAAAAGATATCAAAAATTCAAAATAAATAGCCCATTGAAAATAACTCAAATAGTAAAAAGACTATATTGGATGGCATGGGAAATTAGTTTTACATGGGAAGGAAAATACCACCAAGTTCAAGAGGTGTGTGGTCAAATGTTTAAAGCCGGAATAATTAAGACTTCTGAAAAAGCCATACTCTCTATTCATCTACTCCTTGTTTTGCTAAAATCATCAGCCTGAACAGTTTTCCAACTGGAATTTAGAAAGTGGGATTATAAACTGGAAATTTTTTTTGCATAGTTTTCAGGAAGCAGGATTTTTCCTTTTTTATATGATATAATGTAAATATTGAAACCATGACATTAAAACATCTATTCACTCTTGTTTCAGTTGAAATTCTATCTTTTTAATGTAGCCTCTGGACCAACTCTTCCTTCTTTCCGTGATTCCTTCCTGTAGGGGATAGAAGTCCCCTTTCGCCCCATAAACACTTTTGAGAGGTCTGGGCACTTTCCTTTCCTAACCTTTAAAAACCAAAATGATTTATAGACTATCCCTATCCTGCTAGAGTTGGGCAAGAAAGTGGATCATATTTGCATGGGTCACTCTGATTATAGGACTCCACTGTTTCTTGAACTAAAATTGCAAGATTTATTATTCTATTAATGCTCATAAAGTCACTCTTTTGATGAGCCATAATTTCCCTTTATGAGGAGTCTGTATGCCAGTCACCCATGATAAGGGAGAAGAAAGTCCAGACTTCCCACGTATTCATACTTCCTGGAACATTAACAAAGTCTTGAAATCCCATATGACTCCAGGGGAATAATGGCATAGGGTACAGTAACAAAAGGCAAATTTCACAAAGCCAATGTGTCCCCACGAGACTTGCCTCACATTGTTGCCTGTGTACAAAACCTAAGCTTTTCCATTTTAATTAAAATTTTTAGAAATTAACCCTCCTGGTGGAGAAGATAACCCAACGAGGCTTGTATTATCTTTGTGAATATTCTTAGGGAATGAAACAGCAGGAGGTGTGAACTTTCTCCTGTATATCTTAATGGTCCGCTAATGGCAAAGCATAATTACAGTTACTTAAGCGCCAAGTTTGTCAAGGTTTTCACTAAAACCTTCAGCCACACACTTTCCTTGAGTGACCTAGCTTTTATTTATCCAAATGCCTTCTTATCATTTGAAAGAAAGCTACCCTCTATAAAAAAAAGCAGGCAAACAAAAAGCCCACTCCCCCACCATGTTTATTTCTTTCATGTTAATTTCTTTCAATTATCTTAGATGGATAGTTAAGACACGTGTGACTTCAAAAAAAGTCGAAAAATTTGTGTATGGCATCGTTAACTGAAATTTTAGCCCTCCACATTCAAAAAGCAGGGCAATGCGGGAGTTTTGCAGTAGTTTGCTTCACGGCTTTGGTAAGTCAATTTGCTTCTAAACCAGAAGATGGTCTTCTAAAGACGATCCTGTATTTGGAATGGAAACTCGGCCATTGTACCTTTCGCCCAAAGCACCCACTTGAGAAGCCCGAAAGCCACCTATCTCCCCCATCGGTCTCTGGATCTCCTCGCTGCCTTTGTCCCTTCTAGACGTGGAGGCTTGGAGAGGAGGTTTAGTTTCCAAGGATTGGAGCGTTTTAAGGGCGGGGCCATCTCCAAGTCCATCTCCCCTTTTTGTCCTCTTCTCCTGGGACGGGAGGGAGGAGCCAGGTCCCCCCGCGGCCGGTTCGGGAGCTATCACGGTCGCTCGAGGTGAGTCTGAAAGGGCGGCAGCCCGTTTAATTGCAGCGCAAGGTTAATTTCTTGAGTTCACCGCAGTCGGTCCGCCAGCCGCTTCCCCGGTCTTTGCCAAGTGGGTTTATGAGGTCTGAGGCGTGTTGGGGCGCGCTCACGTTCTCGCGAAAGGCTCCTCCCCAGGGCTCATTCCCCGACTGCGGGAAGCCCTTTGGTGCCCCAGGAGTCTTGGGTTTCCTCTGACCTCGTCGCTTCCTCCTCCCTCCGCACCGCCGGGTTCCCCGCGCCCCTGCCCCCCTGCCCCCGGGGAAGGGCGGCCCCCATCTTAGGACTTCCGACCCAAGCCAACCAGAAGGAACCTTCACGTCGATGAAGATTTTATCACAGCCTCCAAAACCCAGCAGTAATAGAAGCTTTCAACCTGAAATACGATTGTTACTTTCCCGGTGCAGAGCTTGACAGAAAAAGTCAGCTTTTTATTAAAGACAAAGAGGTAAATTATCAGCCGGGGCAGTGAAGGGACGGCGGAGACCTGGCGTGCTTCCTCTCGGTGCCACGAGGAATTTATGGGGGAGCGGCGGCCAGGGCTCAGACACCCCTGGGGTCCCGGGGGTGGGGTGGGGGAGGAGCTCGGGGCAGAAGGACTATCCCCAAGTCCTTCCAGGCACCTGGACTGGGAGTCCTCCCAAGTCTGTTCAAAACCAGGGTCATTTCAGTCCTGAACAGCCTTACCGTCCTCCTCTCTCCTTTCTTCTTTCTCTTCTTGCTTTGACTACTGTTTCCCTTTCGCCTCTGAGCTTTCTCCTCTTGCTTCTCCTCTCCCTACTTTTTCTCTTCCCTCTCCTCGCTTTGCCTCTCCCTCCCCCTCCTTTCTCCTCCACCGCACGCGTAGAGTGTCATTTATTTATTTATTTATCACCCCCGCCATCAACACCCTTTTAGGGCTCCCAAGCTTTTCAATGTGAGTGGGAGGAGAAAAGGGCAGGAAGTGTTGACTGGAAGGGGGTGAAATCGTGTCTCTGGGTGAGAGATTCTGCCCCGGAATAAACGATTGGGGAAAAGCTTGGAAAAGGATTCCGATCTGTTTATAAAACCCCGCTGTCTGGTGGGAACCAACTCCGCGCGCGTCTCCTCCTCCCCTTCATTGTGTGGGTTTACAGGGATATCTTCCCGGACTGTTGTTGGGTTTGCGGGGGAGGTAGTGAGTATTACAGAGGACAGTCTTGCCCTGGATCCTCCCCACCGCGCCTTCTCCACCGGATGCGCGCTCCCCAATGCAAAGGAATCCAGCAACATCCCCCAATTCAGACGCGGACAAAAGAAACTTTAATTAAGGTTTCTGCCCCGCGCGCTGCGTGTTTCTCTCTCCCGAGGCTGTTGATGTCCAGCTCGAGGATGCGAGAAATAGAAATGGTACAAGCAGCCCATGCCCTTGAACTTCAATTGCTTCTGACTTGCTATATTGATTTTTTTATACTGTAGGCACCACCCCGCCCCCTCCCCCCCATCAGATTAAAGCCTTAGGAGACATTAGACCTAGTGAGAGAGGAGGGTAAACCCACTCCTTTGCAAAATAAACAGTTCAGGACGATTTGTGGGAAATTACACTAAATAAAAATTCAAGGTGTGAAAGCTTCATCTTGGCTCTCTTGTCTTCAACACCATGACACCTTATCATTAGGAGCTCTGATTGTTACTTTCCGAGCTTTTGGATGATCAGCCAGAAAGTGCAAGCAACGCGGGGCTGGAGAGTGTAAAGTTATTTAAGTAGGCTTTTTTTTTTTCCCCCGTTTTGGTGCGCCGTCAAAACACTTCACAAGTTAGGAAAAGAAAGTGGTGGTTCCGAGGCTCAGAATGATGGGTTCTTTCCTCCCTCAACCTTCCCTTACCATATCAGAAAAGAAATAAAATGCACAACGAGCCTTTATTTCGGAGGAGAAGACTTCAAAATACGTGTCAGTAATGGACAATTTGAGCTTTTCACTGGAGATACACCGCAAGCTGGAAAGGGATTAAAAAGCCCCACGTGGGTGATCTGGGTTTAGACTTGCAACCTCTAGTTCCCAATGTGTGTTCTTTGCAAAGATTGGCCTCTAGATGGATGCGTGTGAGGGACTCTCTGGGGCCGGGGCTCGGCGCCTCGGGCAGGGCTGATGGTGGGAGCGCTATGAGCGACCGGGCAGGGTCCTCACTGGGGGCTTCCTCTGCCGGCCGGGGCGGCCGGGCGCCTCCGGGACGCGAGCGCGCACGCCTCAGCCCGGCCGCCGCGCTCCTCGCACCGCCTTCTCCGCAGGTCTTTATTCATCTCATCTGCCTCTTCCCCTTCTCCTCCTCCTTTGCCTCCTTCTCCTCCTCTTCCTCCTCCTCCTCCACCACCACCTCGTCCTCCGCCACCGCCTCCTCTCGCGTCTTACTGGCCTGGCTCTGTGTTGCTCTGAGTGACAAAGACAATGTCCCAGCCTTAACTTTGCAACCACCTTGCCTCCTTCTGGGGTTCAGCGCGGGGGGGGGGCGGGCGGGGGGGAGGGGGGACAGCAACCGCAGCCTCAGCATCTCCTCCACCTTCTGCTCTTCTCAGCTCTTGGATAATTCTTCCTTTCCCCCCCTCCAGCCCTTTCCTCATTTCTTTCTTTCTTTCTTTCTTTCTTTTTTTCTTTCTCTCTCCTGCGCGTTGTTGTTGTTATTAGAAAGGCTTCGCGCACCCCCTGGTGCTCCGGCGTTTTGTGTGGCAGGAGAAGATTGTCTGCCTTCTCTCTTTCTGTCTTGCTTTCTCTCTCCCTCTGGTTGCTCATTATTCAGAGAGAGACACAGAGGGAGGGAGAGGGAGAGAGAGAGAGCGCGCGAGGGAAAGGGAGAGGAGAGAGAAGAGGAGAGAGAGAGAGGGAGAGAGTGAGAGGGAGGGAGGGAGAGAGAGGGAGAGGGAGAGAGACGGATATCTCAGGTCATCTGCAGCTGCAGCGAGTCTGAAGAGCCGAGGAAGGCAGGGAAGATGGCGATCCTCCATTGCTGAGACCCGGCAGAAGCACATGAGACTCCCAAACAACTTCCACAACAATAACCCGAGCAGGAAGAGGAGAAAGAGAAAAAGGATAAGGAGGCGGTGGGGCTGGAGAACCCGAAACACCTCCCGGCGCCGGGACGCTTCTTCAGTAAGTTACTGCAATTAACCAGCACCTCGGGGTGGTCCGAGTGCTGCGGGGAGGAGAGCACGGGGTGGTGGAGGCACAAACGCGCTCATTCATTCGGCCAAGGAGGGTTGGTGGAGCGGGGAGGAGAGGAAGTCCCCTGCATGGACTGGCTGTTGGAAGAGAAGAAGCGAGAGAGAAGGGGGGGGGGAAGGAGGAGGAGGAGGGAGAGAGAGCTGGAGGGGGAGGAGGAAGAGGAGGAGGAGGAGAAGCGAGGGAGGAAGAGGAGGAGAAGGTGGTGGTGGCGGTGGCGGTGGAGGTGGCTGTGCTTTTCCTGCTGGCTGCTCCTTCTGCCGGGGGGGAGCGGAGCGCTGTGGCTTAATTAATTTCGTGTAGTTCTATGGAGAGAAGAGAAAATAAAAGATGAGTGAGGAGAGAGCTGGAGCCTTAGGACGGATGCTCCTGGTGTGGGCACAGGAGTAAGGGACAGAGAGGGGGGCGGAGGGCGGGAGTCGGGGAGACCTGAGCCGAGAGCCAGAGGGAAAGAGCGAGGGGCAGAGGAGGGAGCGCTCCCGGCCGCCCCGACCTGAGCGGGTTGACCTCTTTCTTTCTCTGTCCCTCTCCTTCCTTTCCCCCTCTCTGTCTGCTTGTCCCCAGCCCGATGGCAAAGCCGTGCGGATTGGCACCCCCCTCTTCCTCAGGTATTTGGCTCGCTCTCTTCTCTCCCCGAAGTTGGGATGCGGGGTCGGGATGTGTCGGGGGGCGGCGGCGGCGGCTGCCGGTGCTGCCGGTGAGCAGATAGGCGAGGAGCGGGGGGCGCCGGCCGGCTGGGGGGCGCAGGTTCAGGAGCAGCTAGGAGCTGTCTCCAGGCTGGGGGTTCAGAAGCGTCTGGTGGAGGAGGACAACGGTTTCTGGAGAGGAGAAGCCATTACACACGCTTGGCTCTCCTCGGAGGACGGGAGAAAAGACCCCAAGCAGGGGCCTGGGGGTCGCCTGACTCCTGGTGCAGTTCCCAGGGGTCTGTCCTCCTTCCAGGCGCGAGGGGAAGCCGCAGCCGCCCACCAGAGGAGCAGCCCCTCTCTTTCCCTTTCTTTATCTCCCTGTCCTCCATTTGCAAGCTGTCTGCTTTGGTTCCAGTCCAGACTCCAAAACACAAAGCTTCTTCTCACGTTCATTCTCCAGGCTTTTCACCATTCCTGGAGGAACCCTCATTTTCTTTTCATTGTAGCTTCTAACCTACGGAGAGGGAGGGAGGCTGCCTGGAGTTCCTTTTATATTCCTCCCCTACTGAAAAAAAAAAAGTTTCATTTTTAAGCACGCGTCTGGGATGGGAAAAGACCAACCAGTTGGGGCTTTCTCCCAGGGCTCCCGGGGGGCTGTGTCTGAGTGTCTGTGTTGGCTGTTTGGTTTGCTTTGGTTTTGTTTCTGGAGGTGGCTTGTAGGATTTTTGAGGAAGTAACTAGTTTGGTTGAGAGCTGGGAACTGAGTCAGGTAAGCCCGTGTCATGTTGTAACTCCACCAGAAAATGGAGGAGAGCGGGTTTCCAGGAGACAAAGCTGAGAAGTGTTTATAAAATTATGGATGTCTCCATTTTGAAGCTCTGTTGGTGATGGCTGGAGGAGAAGGCCTGCCAGCCTTCTCCTTCTCCCTTTCCAGGGGGTGAATCTTGTGGTGGCTCCTCACTATCTGTTCATTATGCAAGGAAATGAGGGGCTTGGAAGGGCTGCTCGCATTTTCCTTCCACCTAAGGAGTGCTTTCACAAGTTATGGAGGCGTTTGTTGCCAATTTAAAGTAAACTTTTGGAATTTTTTTTCTCTCCTTTTGAGTGGACCTGAGGGTTTTGACCTCCTTCGGGAAAGGCAAGGAAAACCTTAAACATTTTTCCACTGAGGTCTTCACACAACTTTAAGCTGCTCCAGGTCTCCTGCAAGTCGCCAGGAAGTGTGATTTCCTCATTGTGAAGATGGTGGTGGCCCTGAGCTGAGATTTTTGGAGTTCTGGGGCTTGGTTATCATCATGTTTTGATGCATTGCAAGACTTTATTGTCTGGTTGGGGTTGATTTCTGCAAAACAACAGCAGCAACAGCAAATCCTGCAAGATCTCAGAGGAACTCTAAGACTGGCTGACACCAGTTTCTTGAAGGTCTACATTTCTTTTCAAGATGCTCCATTTGTGTATTAGGCCTTCTTTTAGTTCCTTTGTTTTCCCTCTTCCCTTCCATTCTGCTGTTTTTCTCTGTGTTCTCAAGTATTGTTAAGTCTTCAGAAATATCAGATGTCTTCTTAACAATGTCACTATGGAAACAAAATTTTAAAGTATTAATGTCAGTTGAGAAAACCTTCTGTCCAGGTAGCTTCACCTTTCTAATTGGGAGGAATTTATTAGTCTTAGAGGAAGACATTTTGTGAGGATGATTTGAAGAAAGGACCCAAACCTACCCAGTCCACACACACTGATTGGAGTTCTTCACAGATTAGTTCTAGAGAATGTATGTAATTGATCCAAGTAAAGAACTAAATCCTGAAACGCTTGAGGAATTTATAAAAGCCAACCATGAAGATGTTGCTTTTCCATTAGGTAAGGTAGCCATCTTGAGGATGAGGGAAGATGTTGGAAGAATTTTAGACGGACTCTTGAAGATAGGTGAGGAAGGCTCCACAGTGGAATGAAAACTTGGAGGAGATTCAGAACCAATTAATAATATATTGTAAGGAGGCTGATTGGACCTCGTTTTCAACTAAGGAGAAATATAGCAAGGTACCAGCTTCAACAGAAATAAGGAACACATTGGTGAGCGACTTATACCAGCTTTTTTCTTGCTTTGCTTTCTCATTATGTGTCAGATTTGTGTGTGTGTAAAGTTCTTTATGTCCACAGTATTTTTGGTGCAGATTGAGGTGGTTTTTAGATTCCAGATGTAATTATATTCTGTTGAGTAACTGGGAGCAGTGTCATTCAGTAAATGCTCAGTGCTGTATATGACAACATCACATTTTTCAAACCAAACTGTTGTGTCATTAATTGAGGGTTATTGTTCTTCTGACGGGTGTGAAAGGAGAGGAGAAATACATGGTTTTTTTAGCTAATAATTGTCCATGGTCAATGAAGTAAAACCCTGTTTTTGCAGACGAAGATGTATGGTTTTCAAGATTTGCATTTGATGTGTATGCTCATTTAAAAATACTTCTCTTCAGAGCTCTGCTTCTTTATTAAAATCTAGGGCTCTCCAAGAGCACTTAAAAAAATCTTACTTGGAATCATACCTTTCATTATTCATTTATTGAATGTTATTCTTTGATACCATTACTTTTGCTCTTAAGTAGAATGTCAGCAGTGTTATATTTAAAATTACTAATGCATGTATGTATTTGCTACATATTCAGACTCGGAAGTTCAAATGCAATGGGATAAAAAGAGTTATTTGGGGAAGTAATTACCAGATAGTTTTGCATCTAATTAACCATATATGTAAACATAAGTACATTATAGTTGATCTTGAAGCAAACCTACATGTCTTTGTTGTTGATGTTGATACCAGGAAATCTGGTTAATTACTTCTTTCAGTAGGGAAAAAAGCTGACACACTGGTTGCCACTCCAGCAACCAGGTTTTTTGACTCATAGTTTTTACTTTGCAACCAGATATTCAGCCTTAGAGCTGAGGTTTTCTGGAGGGAAAAAATTAGGTATCTAAGAGGCATTTTGGAGTTTGAGAATGTATTCTAACTGGTTACCTAAGAGACACATCCATCTCTGATGCTCTTCACCAACATGAGAAGTACCATTATATTCAAGACATGGTTTCTTGCATTTTTCTAGATACATGCATTTGAAATGGGACAAGTATTTAGGATAAACCACTATGAGAGAAATAAAAAGTGTCCAATGGAACCTTCTCATTTGATGTCAAAGCTCAGAGATCCTTTTTGTTTTTGAGACGTCAAGTTGATGAGGCTCGTTAGGCAAGTTTTTACCTAATTTGTTCTAATATATCACAGAGAGATCATTCTGGAGAAGTATATGTGAGCTGTGATGCACACTGCCATAAAGAACATTCTTGTGGTCTTCGGATTCCATAATCCTTCTCATATTAGATTTATGTCCATCTAATTCATTGATCACATTCCTCCAGGACTTGTTTTTTTCCTTACTCTTTGGAGTTGGAGACAACTTTTAGATGAAATAATTATTTTGCATATATATGTGTGTGTATATATATATATATATTTTTTTTTTTTAAATTTTCTTTCTAATGAGTCTTCTGGAAGACAGTAGGGGAAAAAAGAAATCCAACTGTACTAATGGACTTTAAAGTACTTGTGGTCAGTTTTCCTGAAAGGAAAGAATGGTAAAGTTGCCTTGGGAAAGAGTCCCGTTTTCAGTGTGATGGAGTTTAATAGGGTCTAGTCTATCTTGGATTCTTTCCTGGTATTGAGGTTTCTTGGTTAAGGTAACCTTACTTATCTTCTTTGTGGTATGTCCTTTATCAGACTTATAGTTCACTGCCTCATGGGACAGAACACTGCCAAAGCTGCATTGAATGTTTCAAGTTGATGGCTGGGGAATAGAGAGGATATTTCACAATGAATGCCACACTCACAAATTAGGAAATATATAAATAATGAACTAAGATTGGAAAGGACCTGACATGGGTGTATGATTGGATATTGGTATATGGAAACTAAGAAATTCAGAAGAAGTGGGGGAAATATTTCCAGTGTCTATTACTAAGATCTAGTGAGCTGAAAAAAAAAAAATCAAGTGTCCATGAGAGAGTGTGTGTGTGTGTGTGTGTGTGTGTGTGTGTGTGTATGTGAAAGCAAGCATCTTTTGAAGTTCACATACTTAGGAAGTTGGTGGCTTTGAGGGAAACATTAGCTGGGTGTTGGTGACCTATTAATTGATTATGAGCAAACAGAGAGGAAAGTAGATAATGTTAGAAGAAAATTCCTCTTCTTGTGTGATACGCCAAGACATCTGGCAGATGTTATGTTGGGCCCTAAGGAATGGACAGTTTAATTTTAGCCCTAGCAAGGAAATGGGAAGTTCTAAGCTCTTTTAATAGCACAAGTCTTAGTTTGGGGAAGGTTGCTTAAAAAAATAAGAGAGGAAAAGAAAAGAGGCATTGATTGTATTATGAAAGAACTCCGGGGAACATTGGAATTAAGCTGAGATTTTGGGGGTTATGGACAAATATATTATTTCCCAAGTAGAAATTAACATAAAAATCATTTAAAAATTGACTACTTGGTAACACTCTAAATGATGAATATTAAGTGTCTGATAGTCACCTTTCAGAACTTTTCATTGAGAAGCTAGTTTTTTGTGCCTTAGAGAGATCATCTCCTTCACATCTGCCCTTCCCCCTGCATTGTACTGAGGAGGAAACTGGCAGAGAGACGTGAGGTGACTTGCACAGGTCAGAGAGTTCATTTGTAATAAAGCCAGGCCTAGAACTTAGGTCGGCCGACTCCCAGTCCAGTGCCCTTTCCACTGCCCTACTGCCCATGATTGTAGCGGTTTGTGAAACACCAACTCTCCTCTGCAGAGTGCAAGGCGGTCTGAGAAACCCTGAAATCCCACGCTAGTGGGGCAGGAGTATTGATTTTTGGTAGCCGAGTGTAGCATGTTGGGGAGCCTGGGGCCGAGCACGGTCATTCATAGAAGTGATACGCGCCAGAGGCCAATTCTGTTCATGGGACTTTTAGCTCTTGGGTCTGTAGCTGTGATTTTCTTCTAATTGTCCTCCTCTCTGTAGTTCTGTCATCCAGGGCTGGGGAGTCCTTTTCAAATGCCCTTCTTTGGAAGTTTGTCTGGGTCTACTGCAACTTACCAGAGTGCCCACAATTGGACTCCGAGGATCTGTTTTGCAACCTGGTACAGATTTCAGTTGGCTTCTTGCAGAGATGCCATTTTGTAATACTGATGAATGGCCAAGAGAGTGAAATCCAGTCTAAAACGATGACTGGTGGCTTCCCAGTGTTCCAGACTCATCCAAAAATGTGCCCTCTATGTATCTTCTTGAGGCCCAGTTCTCTCTTGCAGACCCATGGCTAGCTATTTCCCATGCCCCAGTAGACATGAAGTCATCCTTAAAATGCCATTTGAACAGCACGTGCAACATTTAACCATGAGAGAGGGATGGGACAGTACTTGAAGAAGGGTGATGACAGGTTTCCATTTCTGATTCCTCTTAGACAAGTGAGAGTAACTTTGTAAAGAAGAAGAGTGATGTTTGGAAGTTTCCACATTTTCTAAGCTTCTTCCAAACGAAAGCATAAATTCTTAATCCAGGAGGCAGTCTGGAGAAGGTAGGGCTGGATGTGGACTTCTGGCAGAAACACAGTTAACGCTATAAACAGTTGGACGTCAGTGTGGCATTCCTCCAGATGAGTTGACTGTCGAAAATAAAATGTTCCAGAAGAACTGGGAGAACAGGAAAGAAGTTAAAACAGCATGGTTTGCATGCCAGTACTGAGGAAGAAAAAAAAAAAAAAAATAGGGGGGGCATTGGAGAGAAGATAATCCTAAATGGAACTGTCTCTGGGATTTATAAAACCTAGGAGGAGAAGTTTGCAAGTGAAGGAAAATGGATTTTTATGAATTTAGGTTGCATTGACAGTTTATTAGGAAGCTCTTTTGAATCTTTTGTCCCCTTGAACTTTGTATCTGGAGAACTGCACACACTGAGCAATTTACATTTTCTGCTCAGAAATGCTATTGTAAAATATATCTACTTTCTAAGGGCTCCTGTCCTTATCAGTTGGTGCATACGTAGGGTTTGTAGTCTTGGGATTTGTGGCTCCAACACCAAGTTGGATTTTTCAGGGCTTGGAAGGACAAGAGGCAGAGGAGTAGTGTGGGCTGAGAGGTTACCCATATGGTTCACCTGCAAGTGCATTGTCTTTTAATTTTGATGAGCACGTGACTTGGTGTCTTCAAAGCTTTCTTGCCTAATTCGTAGCCGGAGAGGGTTTTTTTCTTGCGTTATTCTTGGAGGGAAGGTTTCTTTTTGTGCCAGGTCATGGGTATTTTGGTATTGATTTCCTTGCTTTCGTGTGTTTGCTTGTTTAGTTCACTGCGTGTTGCTTCTGAATATTAAGAAAGCACTTCTGCCGGCTCTGTCCACAGCTTACCCCCAACTTCATTGAGAGAGCAGAGCCTGCTCCAGAGGGTGAAGGGAAGGTGGGGAGGTACTTATTTGTTCACAAAATAAATCCTTGAAGACTGCTTAATTCAGAAAGTTACTTGCCAGGCTGTCGAGTAGACTTTTCACAAAGACCATGCGAGGAGAGATGGGGAAAATTCCACAAGCAACCAGTGGGTCCTGATGAAAATGTGTTAGGATCACTTAGTAGGAAATTAAGCATTTGTCCAAGATGAGTAGGCAAGGCTTATCTTTGGATTCAGATTGGTTTGAGTAGAAAAGGAGCTCGAGGCCCCGGCGAGACAACTGTGTCAAAAGTATTGAAGCCCAGGATTTGTGGAGCAGCTTAGCTGCCACACAGCCTGGCTGGGGAAGGCCAGTTCGCTCCCTAAGCCCTCGTCTGGCCAGTTGAACCACAGCACGAGCTAAGGCCTTCACATTTTGGAATTCTTCTCTTCCCTGTTGAGATTTAAGAAGGGAGAGTCACTGTCCTTCAGTTTTGCTCATGTCAGCTGAGTGCTTTTCTCTTGAGCTGGTAAAGCCAGAGAGGGTGGGGGAAAGGCAGGGTGCTGATCTCCTTTGAGGGAACATTTCTCCCTTTTAATGGGACAAATGTGCCTATACCATTGTACTTATTAGGCAGAAAATAATTGTGTAGTGGCACAATGTGGGATACTTGAAAGATGTTTGCTACATAAAGGTTCCAATATTCACCTGCAGATTAAGAAATGGGTTTCTAAACCATCTCATTTCTATTGCTAATGAAAAGCTTTGGAAGGCACCTGTGAATCAGTGCTCCAGCTGCTATCATGGTAGGGGAAGTTAGGCCTTGAAAGGATACACGGATTAGCCCATCAGAAAAGCAAACAGTAGCATTTTTCAGCACAAGTAGAAAATAGGGTTGTTAAGCTAACAGAAAAGTAAGCTAAAGCATTGCCATAATTACGTGGTGGAAATTTGCTGGGATGGAGAGACTGCTCGGATGGGAGAAGGAAGAGGAGAAGAGAGGCAGGAGAATGATTGACAAGTCAGAAGAGAAGAGGTCTGTCCACTGGGAAGAGCCTACAGGAAGAAAGGCATTGCTTTTAAGAAAACAATAAAGCAAGTGAAAAAAGACCTTGTAATTTAGTACCTATTGCATGTGAAATATGAAGACCAGTGTTCAGACCCACATTCTTTGGTCAGTTCTTATTGTAAAACATAGAATTGGGCTTGGGAGACAATTTATGTGACTTTGGGGTTACAAATACGGCGTTGCTGCTAAAGGGCAGATGGAAACTTGCAGGAGCTGATTAAGTAAGTAGAGTTAGGTGGAGATTTTCCTGGAAAAGGAGCAAAGTAGAGAATAGAGCACAGCAGAAAGTAGTTGCATTATTAATGGGCAGAACATGTGATAGTCCTTGCTAAGGTTATCCATAGAGCTTCTCTACCTGCGCCCTGGGTGTTAGAAGAAGTGAGGAACAAAGATGTGCTTACTTCAGAGGGGAAAGGCATAGACCGTGATGACTACCTGTGTCTAGTTTGGAGTTAAGCCATTTGCTGGAGCCGTGCATCACAGGCTGGTCTGTCAATCCAATCTTGGCATTTTAAAATCAGAAATAAGGCCACCGTGGTCCAGAACGTTTAGCTATTCTAATCTGTAATTACATCATCCCTCTGTGTGACCAGTTAGTCAGCAATCCCACATCAATTACCCAACCCAGATTGGACCTGATCTGGGGGTCCTACACGTGGGGTAAAATTTGAACACTGGGTTATCGGCTGAAGATGGCCAAAACATAGATACCAGCTAGATGTTATGTAAAGATTTCAATAACCAGTACTTATTACGCAGAAACTTTTCTCTTCAATGGTTTCTAACTTAAATGGTCTTCACTGAAGACTGTTAATTAGTATTTCATAATGATAACTGGCAAAGGGATCTGGGTGGAAGAGACCATTTTCATTTGAATGTCAAAGTTCAGCTACAAGAACTTCTCCCCCTCGGGGGAAGGATGGACTGGGACTTTGGGGTTAGTAGATGCAAACTATTACATTTAGAATGGATAAGCAATGAGGTCCTACTGTATAGCACAGGGAACTATATCCAATTTCCTGGGATAAACCATAATGGAAAAGAATATAAAAAAGAATGTAAATATGTATGTAACTGAGTCGCTTCGCTGCACAGCAGAAATTAACACAACATTGTAAATCAACTATACTTCAATAAAAAAAAAACTTCTCCCCCTCTTCTGCTGTCAACTGAGTATCGTCCCTTCTGATGTTGGGTAAGAAGACCTTCCATAAGGAGATTAAATATGATTGCTTCATCAAAAAATTCTGCCAACTCCTCTATGGAGTGGGAATATCACATAAACCGTTAACAGAACGCTATTTCCCTTCTTGGAGTGACTCATAGTTAATATTAATACTAGGTAACATTTGTTTAACATTTAATATGAACCAGGGACTTTTCCTACGGTAGAGAAAGCTGAAGTCGGGGAAGTAATTTACCCAAGTTTCATGGAGCTGTGTAATGGGGGAGCCAGGATGCACACATGGGGGGACCACCTCCTGGCTCTCAGCTTCTGGGAACTGGCCCTGGCTATTACTTAGTTTGCTAATAGCTTATGTTTCGGATGGTTTGTCTCTTCCAGTTGCTTATGCCAGGAGTCTATCCTGGTGTTCTGGAAGGAACTCTGAGCTTAATGGAAAATTAATTGTAATGTATTAGTTGATATGAGAGATATAACTTATTGTAATAGCTTGACAAAGTGTGTTTAACTAAAGAGTGCCCTTTCTTTGTTCTTCTGAGTTACAGAGGAGATGGTAAAAAAGAAAAGCCCAAGAGACCATGTAGGGGGAAATTTAGAGAATAAATTTAAAAAAAAATTGTACTGTATCAAGTTCAGTAGTGTAACGTAGTTATACACGTGGCTACTTAAAAGGTGCCCCTCCCTGTCACAAGCAGAAAGATAATGCTGTATGACTTTTTTTTTTTTTTAAGTAGAGAAGGTGTCTTAACTTTTTCTCTTCTTAGGGCCCCTTTTGAAAGTCTGAGTGCCCTGTACTGGCTCTGGTTACTGCAAACAGGAGAAATGTTTTCAAAAGCCACAGAGACATATTTGAAAATTAGGTCCACTGTCTTAAGGGTCGTTGTTGGAAAATAGTGCAGATGCGCTTCAAAGCACGGGTGCTAGTATCCTCCACGCCCTTAGTGATCACCATGTGCTCTATTTAGATCATGGAGACATGATGGATGTTTTGGTTTTATTTGCCCCTCCCTGAAACATCACAGTACAGTAAGGAAGCTGTTGTTCAGGTATGACCACAAATGCCCTTAATAGAGTAACAAGCTGTACTAAGGGCCGTGGAGCAGGTCCAGATATCCCTCAGATATCCAGGGCAGTAGCTTTTCTGTAGGACAGGCGGTTGGTGTTAATTGCTGAGTAGACTCTTTAACCTTGAAGCAACTGGTGGTGGTTTTATAAAAATCTTAACTTTGCCATGGTCTGTTCAGGTGATCATCTGTCCCTAGACAGACTCATACCCAAAACCTGGGTAGGAGGATAAGCGTGTGTCCTGTGTCTAAAGCGTCCTAGAGGAGGTCACAGAGTCACCCACTTTTACCCATCATCCATATCATTATCTACCAAACTTATAAGAACCATTGTTTTCTTAGATAAAGTCCTTTAATGGGAAAACGGCTCAGAAAAAAATAACTACATAGTTGAAGAGAGTAATATTGAACTGTACCAAAGCGTGCAGTCCTGCGGGTGGAATTTCTAATTTTATTCATTTATTTATTTATGGCCACACCTTGTGGCATGCGGGATCTTAGTTCCCCAACCAGGGATCAAACCCATGCCCCCTGCAGTGGAAGCACGGGGTCTTTTTTTTTTTTTAATTTAAATATTCATTTATTTATTTGCCTCTGCCAGGTCTTAGTTGCGGCATCTTTAGTGGTGGCATGCAGGATCTAGTTCCCTGACCGGGGATCGAACCCTGGTCCCCTGCATTGGGAGTGTGGAGTCTTTAACCATTGGACCACCAGGAAAGTCCCATGGAATTTCTCATTTTAGAGCCACAGGGACTGTCTTTGGCCTGAGCTATAGTGCCCAGCCATCTAAGATGCTCCCTCAGACCAGCGTGTCTCAGAGACCAGTCCTTTACATGTTTCTTCTTCTTCTTTTATTTATTTATTTTTTTTGTGGTACGCGGGCCCCTCACTGTTGTGGCCTCTCCTGTTGCGGAGCACAGGCCCAGCGGCCATGGCTCACGGGCCCAGCCGCTCCGCGGCACGTGGGATCCTCCCAGACCGGGGCACGAACCCGCACTCCCTATATCGGCAGGCGGGCTCCCAACCACTGCGCCACCAGGGAAGCCCCTTCAATCTTCTTAAATTTTTGAAGAGAAGTCTACCGGGGCTACCCTCGGGAGCACTGCAGAAAGTGAAGGTGAATTGGGTCAGTGTCTCTTTGTGGGTGCAGTGACGTCCACTTGGGAACAGGACATTGAATTTGAGAACACACTCAACATGAGAGCCAGGGAGGAGACGGAGCTTTAGAGCATGTCGGAGGAGGTAAATGTGTAAAGTTTATGTATTTAGGCCTGGTGGAGGAATCCTCTATTATCCTGAGAAGAAAATCACCGCTTCCAAGATAGATTGCATTAAAATGTGAAAAAGCACATTATATAGATCACATAAAATAGCACCCATTTAAGAAAGCAGAATTGTATCCTTACGCTTGCGTGGAAGTTCTCATCATTCTTTCCATCTTCTGCCGTGGCTTTGCCTCTCATTAGTAATTTTGGGAGGCTGAGCAGTGAAGTGGGATTGAAGAGCAGATTTCAGATGCCCCTGAAATTTCTCCCCACCCCTTGGCGGACTCACGTGAATCCCTCACCCAGTGTTTCTCTGACCAGTGGCTGTAGCTTGTTAATAATGAGTGAACATCACCCAAAGGTCCTGAAATGAGCAAGTGTTAAATGTTATGTGATTATTAAGGGAAAAACAAGATAATCTAGTCAGTGGGTTTAATTAGATTGTGATTGCCCAATTGCTGCTTCATGATAATTATATTCATAACCCCGTTTCTAGACGTCAACTACAATTAACAAAATTGACCCCAGCACAGGTAAGTGTTAGCGATCTTCTCTGAAGCAGCTTCTCAACGGTGAATTTCCGATGTTCCCAGTACGTTCCTCCTGGTCCTTTGTCCCTTCTTGCCAACTTCCCATCATCTTTTTCCCCATTTTAGTAAAAAAGTTGGTGGCAACATCATCTTGTCTGTGACCACACACATATTATAATGGCTCGTATTGATGTCTACAGAAAAATAAATTTTCAAGTTTTTGAGTCAAATATGGCTGAAAAACATTAATAAGTCAGCACACGGGAATCTTGAAGCATAAAAAATTGAAAATTGGCTAGATTTTTTTCTCAGCCCATGATACCTGTTCAGTAGATTTAATGTGATTCATTTGAATAGATCTTTACTTTATAAGGCATAGTCTTAAAATGAAAAAGAGAGTCATCTGTGTTTAAGATGCTGCCTGATCAGCATGGTCATTAAGGTCTGAGGAGTACAGAGCGAGGGCTTTTAACTTTATAGGATCCCCCTTCTTGTCCAGATTCCTGACATTTGCCGCTAGTGTATTCCAAGAGAAAAAGAACATATCACTGCTGGGGGACATCCTTTACTGTTATCTCTTAAATGAAGTCAATGATTTCTAGGAAGTGTAAACAACCTGTATCAGAAGTGGGTATGTCAGTGTGACACTGTGAATCACTGGGCCAGATTGTCACTTGGCAGCCTTCCCTTTCTGACATGCGGTTATATGGGAAAGTAACGCAATTAAAATCTGCACACCATGGCGGAACTTCATTGCATTGAACTGTTTGAACAATTAGGAACTCGGCTGCCATGTCTATGGGTATATGGGTGTATGGGGGTATGTGTATGTATTTATGTAGAAGTATGTAAATATATTTTACATAGCTAGATAGGCAGACAGACAGGATATTCTTGCTGGGGAGAAGGCATTTACTTTTCCTGAAGAATCAGGAATGCAAGTTTCTCAGAATTTCTGTGTGAGCATGCAGTTCTTTGTGCTTGGGTCTTTAAGGAAATGGTGTGTAGTGGGTGGAGCACTCTTTGGGTGTTGCGCAAGCACCGGATGAAATTTTTCTCTGTTCCTTCCTAGCTGTGTGACCTTGAATAAGTCACTTAACCTCTCTGTTCCCTTGATTTCCTACCCAATAAAATGGAGATGATAATATGAATCTGTAGAACTGACATAAAGGCTAAAAAGTATTATGTGTAGGGCTTCCCTGGTGGCGCAGTGGTTGAGAGTCTGACTGCCGATGCAGGGGACACGGGTTCGTGCCCCGGTCCGGGAAGATCCCACATGCTGCAGAGCGGCTGCGCCTGTGAACCATGGCCGCTGACCCTGCGCGTCCGGAGCCTGTGCTCCACAACGGGAGAGGCCACAACAGTGAGAGGCCCGCGTACCGCAAAAAAAAAAAAAAAAAAAGGTATTATGTGTATAGGGGTTCTGGTTCATAATGGGCACTGGAAAAATGATAGTGTCTTTCTTCCTCAGGGATAGAGAAACTGAGGTAGAGGTCTGCTCTGAGGGCTTTACCAGGTGTGAATTGTCTTGTCCTTCGTCTTAGACTCTGTGTTTGGATTAGTTTTGTGCTATGTCTGTCTTATGTGATGAGTAGTCCTCGTTGCTGTTGTCCATTTACAGGTAGACTTTTCCAGATTGTGAGCCTCTGGTCTGGCTGGCTATGGACTCCGCAGCACTCTACATCTGCATGTGCGTTCAGTAGGGATTTGTAAACCACCCAAGAATGATGCCATGTCCTCTTGGAGAAGTGCACTTACTATCCCACCTTGCAGAAATATTCCCTGCAGTGGTGTGGGAACAATTTTTAATCAGTGTGAACTTCTTCAAGCATTTTCGAAGAACGATGTCATTATTGTTCCTCTTGTTTGGCATCATTCTGGCAAAAATGCTTTGTCTAAGAACACTGTATTCGTTCAGTGAAAATACTGGCCTGTGCTGTTCCACATAAATGTTGGTTGCCTCTTTATGACTTCACTACGATAGGTAGCTCTGAGCCAGCTTGAGGGCTGTCCTGTGTCCTTGCTTTGAATTGCTTTGGTCTTCTCTGTGCAAATGTTTATTTTAATAGTACATGTCCACTTGGTCTTACTAATGTACTGTAATATCAGATGCTTAGAGATCTCAGGGGTAAGGAGGCTAATTTTAGAGTGCCTTCAGGGTAGGTGATATTTCAAAATGTGGACGGGTGTTGATAGGGCCTAACAGGACTTAACTAGCCTGGTCTGTGCCGAGTCAGAAGAACATTCATTGGTGCCTCCTGACAGCGTGCTGGTGATGGTGGTGGCAGAGATGGAGAACATGTAAGTGGTTCTTGGGTAGCACAGCAGTGATTTTTTTCACCTTTCAAAGCAGATTCCCCATGACGCCTTATTTATTTATTTATTTTTACATTTTGAACATTTCCAGAGAGACAAGGGTGGCGGTGGAATTTTTTTTTTAATTCTTAAAAAAATGTATAGTCGCCACTTAAAATTGTGTGCAGCGATACTTGAGGAGGAGAGGAAAAAGTAACCAGGTATTTATTTACTGTGTTCCGCTCTCTAGGATGCTCTCAAATGAGAGACTTTTTAAAAAAAATAAATTTATTTATTTTATTTATTTATTTTTCGCTACATCGGGTCTTCGTTGCTGGGGAGAGCTTTCTCTAGTTGCGGCGAGCGGCAGCTACTCTTCGTTGCGGTGCGCGGGCTTCTCGTTGCGGTGGCTTCTGTTGTTGCAGAACATGGGCTCAGTAGTTGTGGCTCGTCTTCAGTAGTAGTGGCTCGCGGGCTTCAGTAGTAGTGGCTCGTGGGCTCTAGAGCCCAGGCTCAGTAGTTGTGGCACACGGGCTCAGTAGTTGTGGCTCATGGGCTCTAGAGTGCAGGCTCAGTAGTTGTGGCACACGGGCTTAGTTGCTCCATGGCATGTGGGATCTTCCCGGACCAGGGCTCGAACCCATGTCCCCTGCATTGGCAGGCAGATTCTCAACCACTGCGCCACCATGGAAGCCCCTCAAATGAGAGAGTTTTGGTGTCAAAGGGTGGACGCCAAAATGAAAGAAATGGAGGTTTAAGCTGTGGGTGTGGTCTTGGTTATAATAATGTGGAATGCCCTCAGTAAAATAAAAAGTGTGGGAAAAGAGGAGGGGCTGAAACTAGAACTTCCTAGCTGCCAGAAGAGCTCTGGGAGTGGAAAGATTTTTCCATTTTCCTTGAGACCTCAGGGGGTGTTAGATTTGGGGATGCCACCTTCACCTGTGTTCAGTTCTTTCCAAGTTGCAGAATCCTTACTTACCTGTGACAACCAGGTTGTAGTAAAGTGATTGGCTTCACTTGGGGTCAAGTTCCTCATTTGCTCCTGACCTCCAGTTTATCTTTAGAGTGAAATCCCCTCTCTGGTGAAGGCTCAGAGGCATAATGTATGTAAAACACCCAGCACCCTGCCAGGTACTAGATGAATGGCCGCCTCTGCAGTTCATCTGCAATGATCGGTTACTGGCCATCCACTGCCTCGTGTGCAGGTGGCTTGCTCCTTGACATTTAGCCGCCGCCCGGCTTTGCGCTCCTAGTTAGTAGCTGTGGGATGATGATAGAGTTGGAAAGAATTTAGTGTCTTCACTCTCATAAAACGTGTTTTATAGATGCTGTTATATTTAAGAAATGTGTGCCCATTCATCTCCATTCATCAAACATTTATTGAGGGCCCTCTGAGCCCCTGGCACGCCTGCAGTGTGTCTAGGTGGTCGAACCCAGGGGAGGTGGGATCGCTCTACCAGTTAGGTTCTTTGTTTTGGTAATTGGAGTGATTATGTTGGAGATGGCTGTCCTTAACCACATTTAAATGAGCCAGAGGGTGGTGAACCCTTGGCTGGAGGCAGTGGGCCACGGATTCCTATTTAGATGCGTGTATTTCTGTGTCTTTGTGTGTATATATTTACAGTATAACTTGCGAACCATGTAGTTAATGCTGCTGGGGTGCGGAATCTGGCAGATCATTTAAATATTTACTGTTGGTGTGAAGTCGAGTTTCCAGTTATTTTTAGGTCATTTTCATCTTAGCAACCCCGTTGGAGATGAACCAAACACACTGCTGTAAACTGTCCCCACATTTTGATAGAATTTAATAAAGTCAAGTTGAATGGTTTGGTCCCAAGAGGCAAACAGACCATCTGGTTAGCAGAAGGGTTAGGTTGAGTATTGCATGGCTGCTGAGAGGGCCACAAACCAGCCCCGACCGACACACTGGTAATATGTCCAGTTGCTGAATGCATTAAGCATTGAAATGGTGCTTTCAAGTCTGCCGAGCCAGCAGTTCTGTTACCACCGCTGTGACGCAGGAGATAATTCAGCTGGGCAAGCGGCAGCATGGGGGTGGATCCACAGTACAGGATGTGTAATGTCAACATGAAGGATTGGAGCTGGCAGAAGGAAGGGAAGCACTCATTTCATGCCAGTGCAGGAAGCCTACAGAGATGCTTCCCGCCCCCCCCCCCGCCCCGCTTTGCATCTTGTCCTCTTCTGGAGCTTCCCCATGATGTGCTAAATGATTACCTTGTGCATGGTCCATGGCAAAACTTCGGCTGATTTTCTGCCTCTTTTGGAACCTGTCAGCATAAATGGAGTGAACCGTATTTCCCACACATGTAGGGCGGGCAAAGGGAGGAGTTAGTGGCCCAGCCTGGGAGGAGGAGAAAGGGCTTCGTTAGGCTGGAGCATCTTTGCACTTGAGATGGAATCCCATTGTACGTCCCTTTGTGTCCAGCTTTGAGACCGGCCATCCGTTCAAAGGCTGCAATCATCTCGGAACATTGTGCTGCAGCTGTAGTCAGGAGGAAGCTGCAGAATGGTTCCAGTGATTCTGCAGAAGCTCGGCAATTACATAATTGCTGTGTAACTGGAGAGAGCCATCAGGGTTGTCTAGTTCTTCTGGAAAGAAAGCTACAATTCGAAGGGGAGATTGTTTTCCCTCGTTAAACCTGAAAGCTGATGAGCGAGTAGGTCAAGCCACTAGGCTGGAATGGGGTCCTCTCGCGGGCCTGAGAGGGCACGAAATTCACAAGTACACTTGGCTGGACACTCAGTGGACTTCGCAGCTGTGTTAAAGGGAGAGAGAGAGAGAGGAAGTCACTGACTCTTGGAAAAGTGGATTCTCCTATCAGCTGAACTTGTTTCTAGTATCTGGGACTCCGTTCTGTATGCATCTGAAGCATGGGGTATTCCAATCTTCCGTTCCTAGGAATGGGACCAGCGGAGTTGCACTTGATCACCAAGAGCCCTCCATTTCTGCTGCCTGCTCGGAAGGATTTCACAGCCTCTCCTGAATGAATACTCCCGCATGCAGATCAGCAGAAGCACCGTGAGGCCTGGCTCTCATCAGCTCTTCCTAAATGCTGCAACCCTGTGGTTGTCAGCCCCTGGTGCAGCGCCTCAGCAGCCCGGGGGCTGGAGCAGACTGGACAGTTTGTCTGGGAAGACCTCACAGCACAGGAATGAATTCCTTCTTTCAGCCACCTTACCACTTGTTTTCCCCAGTGGAGAAAATTTTGAGGTGGAGTTGGTTAGATGCAGGCGCGAGGGTTGCATTAAACCAGTCAGAAGTCCGGGCTCCAGATTTCATCAGATACGGAGCAGTCACCTAAAATTAGCCACACCTCCTGACCCAAGTGAGGGCTTTATGTTTATTTATGTTAAGTAGCTCTAAATTTCACCAAGCCTGCCTTTCTGGGCTCAGTTTTGTGGGGCTGGTGAGTAGAAAGAGTGGTTGTCAGAGGCACAGTTTTATTAATGGCAGAAGTTGGGCCTTTCATAACTGTGGTACTCATCTGCATTTTTCTGTGTAAATGTGTGGTCAGAACTTCTGTATACGGGAAAATTATATATTGTGTCTCCTTTGTGAATTAAAAAGGAGGAGCCAGCAGGCAATATTAGGACTTGGACTTCCAAAATGGTTTAGGTCCACAGATTCCTAGACCTTGTAGACCTCTGCTTTACTCTGTACCCGCTGGGTTTAATGCTGAGGTTGACGGATGCAAAGAGTTCCTTTGAGAGGTTCGATTCCTCTGAAACGTTACTGGTGGGTTTTCAAGGAGCCAGCCTGTTGCAGCCCCGAGCTAGTATTTTGGAGTAGTCTGGAAGGGTATAGGATGACCCTTGGTGACCCTTGCCTGCGTCATTCCAGGCAGGCCTTGGCATGCTCCAGCAGATGAGTAAGGGTAAGGGCAATTGGCAGGAGGACCCGCTGAGTTCATCTTGCTTCGTATCTCAGGAACCGGCCTGACCTTTTTCCATCATCAGTGTTCGGGCACTTTGAGGGCCTCTCACCGCCGTGGCCTCTCCCGCTGCGGAGCACAGGCTCCGGACGCGCAGGCTCAGTGGCCACGGCTCACGGGCCCAGCCGCTCCGTGGCATGTGGGATCTTCCCGGACCGGGGCACGAACCCGCGTCCCCTGCATCGGCAGGCGGACTCTCAACCACTGCGCCACCAGGGAAGCCCTGGACCCTCTTTGAAGGGTCCTGGAGATTGTATTGGGGGCAGCGTGCTCTCATATTGGGAAGGAACACTTGACTCTTAACGCAGAGACCGCATCGAAGGGAACCCTTTGCTATCAGGATTGGGAGGCCCGTGAAGACCTTGGCAGTGAGGGCCATGGTATGTAGTGGAAAGAACATAGACCTCAGAGCCAGTGAGTAGCTGTGTGACCTTGAGTGAATGATTTAATCTCTGATCCTCAATTTCCTGATCTGGAAAAAAAACTCCACTTTGTAAACTTCTTGTGGGGAATAAATAAGATCACAAATGTGAATCTCTGGTGCAGAGCCTGATATGCTGTGGGCGCATAAAAAATACGAATTCCCCTTTCTCCCATCCTTCAGTTTTTATAAAACAGTTATTACAGGCAGGGCACTGTTAAACAGTGACTATCTGATTAGGAGTCCGAATACACTTGAGTCCACTTGAAATCCCTGGGAGGGGGCTCCTTGAAGCATGTCCTGGTGGGACTGATAAACATTTAACTTCTTGGCTTTAGGGGCTGAGCAGTATCTTTTATTATATGGTGACTTTTAAGAGCCAGTGTGCTCCTCAATGAAACACGACCCCAAAATCTGGTAAAGGGGAAGAAAAGTACCTTAACCTCTGTATGCAGTATCTTGAGCATTCTGTAATGGATTATTTATTAAGTACCTTAGATGAGGTTCTGGTGTTTTTGTTTTGACTATGGTTATACAACGAACTCCCTGAAAACAGAAACCTGATGTTTCCCAAGAATAGCCCTGATGGAAGAGATTGGGGTATCCAGAATGCAAAAGACTGCACAATATGGATGACTCTTACAGGCTTTTCTTTGACCTCTAGCCCAGCGTGCCATTCCTTAGGTTGGTGCTCAAGGAAGCCTTGTTGACTGTTTTCAGGGGAAAAGACCTTACTTAGTTAAAATTTAGCCAAATCAACTTGGAAGGCCAACCACTGGTTTGGCTCATGTCAGTTACTGAATGGAACTAGCTGGAAGCTGTGGAAAGGCAGGTGTGGGGTTTCCCTTGTTCATCTCTGTATGTCAGTGTCTTGCTGAGTGCCTGGGGCAGATGTACATAATCAATAAGTATGGGTTGAGTTAGTTAATCAAGTCTAGCACTTTTTAAAAGGGCATGTTGCTCCTGAATATCTGTTCCCCAAACACACCTAGATTTCTGAAATCAGACATTTCCGAAATCAAAAATCTCTTAGTTCCTTTTAAGCACTGGTGGCTACTGCTACCCTCCTAGACATCCAGCATTCAACTTTAGTTAAGTGGAGATTTGGCACTGACATTTTCATTGAAAAATGAGAGTTAGTATTAATCAAGGGAAACTGCCCAACTCTACAATCTATATTCAATATGTTTTGGAAGTAAGAATGTCTAGATTGCAGTCTAGGTTGAAGAAGCCAAGGAGAGTTTGATTGTTGGTAGTTCCTGAAGAATACTAATTTGAGCACGACCGTTTACCGGTAGGATGACTCTTCAGGCCATTGTAAAGTTAGCTTTCATAGAGCTGAGTCTGAAACACTGGAGAGGAAACATTCAAACTCAGCAATACTCAAGGATTCAAGGCTGGTGGTTCTGGAGGAAACGCATGCGTAGTTTTATACAACAAAAGAAGACAGATATTTTCCCAAGACTTTATTTAGCTTATCAAGTCTAAATGGATCATGGCATGTATTTCATGGTGGTATGGAAGCTCAAGGAATACAGACAAGTTACAGAGAGAAAAGATGAGCATGTAGTGTTTCCCATCAGTTGAACAGAATTGGAAGAATGAAGCAGTGGAGCCGGGACACTAGTCGTGCGCTTGGAAGATGGGCAAGCAGTTTCAGAAAACATGTTTCCTCACCTTTGCCTTTGGTTCTCGAACATCTCAGTGGAATGATTTAGACTGTTGAAAGTCTAAGGTGTGCAGAAGACCTTCTAGGTATGAGGTGACTGCAGCGTTAAAGAAACCCATGGATCCTGTTAGTTCCAACCTCACTGAAGGACATATTCTGAAGAGCCAGCTCATTAAGCGAGCTTTTGAAGGGTGTGCGCTGCAGAGCAGTTTCCTGTTATTTGGTTAATGGTTGACCTAGTTCTGTTGCCATATGCTTCCTGGAACGCATTCTAATATAAAGTATGTGTTAAAGCGAGACTAGGAGAATAGCAGGAAAGTCAAAGCCTTTCTGAAGCCAGGACCATGTGAATGTTAGCCTAGTGAGGGCAGAAGAGTGTTATGGACAGAAGATGAAAAGACTTTTCTCTTCATGGTCCTGTTTACTGATTCCAATTTTAATCTTCACATTGCATCCCAGCCGATTCTCAGGAGTTGCATTTTCCCAGGGTACCTTGTACAGAAGGCCTGCATCTGTGTCCTTAGTTATTTCTTGTGTGGGCTAGGCTAAGCTTGACGTTGAAGTACCCTGAGTAAAGTTACTACTTCAAGGAAAGATGCTATTCGATGTGGCCGAGAACAGGTGATTTTGTTTTTGTATTATTATTTTTGTCATTATTATTTTTGTATTGCCAACAAGGGATTAGTCAATCTTTCGGTCTGAAATCTGGATGGAATCCAGGGTCTAAGCTCCTTTGATATATTTATCATTTTACCTGGGATCAGCAGCCTTGGCTTGTTCATTTAGGTGGATAAGGGAGCCCACACAACCACGGGGGCTGCTGAGCAAACTTTGCACCAGACACGGTGTTTGTTTTAACAGCTTCAGAATGTGAAGAATCTGTGGGTCTCGTATGCTAATCGCTGGATATTTGGGTGGTGGTGGAGGAGGCTCTCTGTTCTCTTCATTGCTCAGAAAGCAAATGTTTGAGGAACCACAAGTATGGGGAATCAGGTGCGATGGGGTGGACAGTTCCTTTCGAATTTGTTTTTTTTTTTTAATCACCGTAACTGTGGTATAGGGTAGTGATTCCTCACCTGGGCGGACCTTCAGAATCACTCTGAGAACTTGGAAACAAAAAGAAGGTTATTAAAAACCGATTTTTAGCTTCTACTATGGGAGAGGGATTTAGCAGGTCTGGGGTGGGACCCTGTAATGTGTGTTCTTAGAAGTCAGGTTTAGGAACCACTGGTCTTGGAAATTCAGTATCATTAGGCTGGCAAGGGGGAAAGGAACAGCTGCTTGTGCTTTACTGTCTCACATGCAGGAAAGCAGGAAAAGGAAAAGAGGTGCTGTCAGAACTTGATATTTGTAGCTGCTAATAATTTGAGCTACGGAATAGGGTTTCGTCTTTTCTTCCCTAGGAACTCAGTACCTCCAGGGCACCTTAAGGGTACAGTACACCAAGTGATACAGGTTTGGGAAGTGTCATCTTAGTGGCAGGCTACTTACTGTGCTTCACCACCACCACCATCCCCCAGTGCCCCGTCCCCTCCCTCCCACCATGGAGGCCATGTTAGCAGAATATCTGTCATTCATCAATTCAATAGGATGCAGGTCTTTTTTCATATTATACCTTTGGCAGAAACAAAGGGATGTGACATTGTGTTGATTTCTATCTACAAAGAGATTGCTACTGACCAACCCAATTAGCTTCTGGGTTTTTTTTTCTATTAACAATAAAGAGATGCACTTGTTGACCGAGGACTTGCCCCATATGGCCGCCTGCCTGTCCTGTTTTGAAGCTGTTCCTTCTGATGTTGGGCCACAGCTCACTGACCCATTTGTGAATCAGAATGACCTTGACTACAGGATCACCCTGATCTGGGGTCTAATAAGGTGCCTGATAAGTGATAGATCTTGAGTGCTCGGTTAGTGAACGAATGAATGAATGAACCAGCTAAGTAAACATTGCCCCCAAGAGATAAGATGTGGCTTGGAGGGAAGAAGATTCCGTTTCAAAGCGATGTTGTGTGGTCAGTGTAACCATTTTAGGATATTTTCTGCATTAATCTCAGCAGAAAGGAAGATGACCCTGTTGCAAAATTTGATAGATCAGACACTTTGACTTCCTGAGAAAAAGCAGGGCAATTATTATTTTTTTCTTTTTAAAAATTTTATTGAAATATAGTTGATTGACTATATTTGTTGTGTTAATTTCTGCTGTAGAGCAAAGTGACTCAGTTATACATATATATATTCTTTTTCATATTCTTTTCCATTATGGTACATCACGGGATATTGAATATAGTTCCCTGTGCTCTACAGCAGGACCTTGTTGCTCAGGGAAATTCTTTCTTTTTTTACGTGTTGTTTGTCCCCAAAACAACAATCACCACTACTGCCACGAAAAACCCTCCACACATAAAAGAGTGGGTACAGAACAAATATTGTTAAGGATGTTTGATGTCCTTCCTCCATTCTTCCTGCAAACTTTAAAGGTCCCATAGGGAGTGAGAAGAATGTTGTTTTAGAAGCAGCAGAGAAGAAACAATTGAATAGAAAGAAGAAAGTTGAGGAAATGTCTCTTCTCGACAGTCATTTGTTAGGAACCGAAAACAGTGGTCATGGCCTCAGAACTCATGGTCATGTCCTTGGCATGCTTAGAAGCTCCAAGAATGGAAGAAAGTCTCTTCAAAGTTATTTTGAGGAGTTGGACACTACCTGCCAGGCTTCTACCGCTTACCCAAGTTAAGAGGTTGAAGTACCTCCAAGGCTTTAAGTAGCAGCGGAACATGTGATCTTGTTAACCCCGAGATGTTGCTGAGCAGTGACTCAGATCACTGTGGCAAGCGATCCTGGCCTGTTCCAGCTGCCCCAGCAGAAATCAGCATGAGGTCACCTTTTAGGCATATGGTACAGAGCTCATGCCCCCATCAGGACTTCAGATCCAGGACAACTTGAATTGGCTCTCCTGCACGTGGGACCGATGTTGAGGACCGCTTGGTGCTCTGGACCTGATTCCTAACCATTTCCAGTTCTTTCCTCCATCCCGTACCCCCTCCCCTCACATACATCACCTGGAGAGAAGGGGAAGATGCCAGAGAGAGTCATGAGTCCTCATAATGCTTTGCTCTTTGGATGTTTCCTCATCGAGATAGATGGAGGCTTGTGTTTTCCCCAGGAGAAGGTAAAGTATGCTCAAGGTCGCCTAACAAACATGTGATGCCTGTTTGGAATCAAATAACAGACTTGAACCGTTTGTCTCTTACTAAATGATAATCAAGAGGTGCCTCATACCCAAGAAGCTGGTGTGTTGGCTTTTGCAGGAGAGAAGGGAGCCGTGTCACGACTCGTGGAACATCTCTGATTTCGTACAAAAGACAGATGGGGGTGTGGGGTGGCAAGAAGGTGGCTCAGGTGGTTGCCTCCCTTGAAACTTTCTCTGCTTTTTCCTGACTCCACTATGTTCATGTAAATCTGGGATTATTTTGAAGCTTGAAACGTCTTTCTGTTCAGCTGAGTGAATGTGTGCCTGTTTCGAAAGTTGATAATGACTCAAGGGTATCCAGCTCTCAGGATTCAAGCCACTGCATGTTGGCAATGATACTGGATCCCAGTTTTATAAATAAAATGCCGGGGTGCTGCCTGCAGGATCCAGACATAGTCTGTGAGCACATTCTAAATCTTGACCCATGGGTACACAGCCGGTGTCAACTACAAAAAACAGAAGGAGCCAGGGTCCAAAAGGGAAGGAGTTCCTATCTTCTGAAGTGAATGTCAAGTCACTGGTGATATTCAAAGAAATGACCTCTCAGGCTAGAAGGGACCTATGAAATCATCCTGGCTAACCCCTTCATTTTGCACCTCTGGAAAGGCTATGGTGATTTGTCCAAAGTCCACAATGTAAGAAGTTAGTTAAGAAGCCTGAGATGGAATTTCAGTTTCCTGTCTTGGCCATCTATGCTTATTGCACTACAACAGTGCTGGCAAATAGCTTCTAGTTCTTGTGCCAATTTTGATTGATTGGTGGAGACGGTCCGGAGCCCCGCTTGGAAGGGTCTGTGCCTTGTCTAGGCGTGTTGGGAAAGAGTGTGGAGATGAAGCGTCAAAGAAGGGTGTGGGAGAGGGGAAATCCTTGGGTGGGGACTACTTCCCCATAGTTGCGATTATGTGTTTTAAAGTCACAGACTCACTCTCTCCCAAACGCCTTGGTGGTCATGAGGTCTTCCTGTTTCCAAATGGTTTAAACCAAAGGAGAGGGTATTTAGTTGGGAGGAAACTCACTCATGGAGCAGCTTTTCCAAGTGACTTATCCAAGGTAACTAGGTTAAGTAGCACTTTGAAGCAATGATAGGGTTTTCACTGTGGTTTTTATCAAGTAGCCTGAAGAGTTCTCCTTCTGCTTGGTTCATATAGTTTAACCCTGGTACTGGTGAGGGGTCACTCAGCTCCCTGTTTCACTGCCGCCTTCTTATGTGTTCTTACATGTTGTCCACAGTTGGCCTTTCATTGCCCACCTACTTGAAGGGACCTCCCAGGACATCTACATTAAATCCCTTCCCTCTGTAGACGGTTCAGAAAGGTTGTAAACTTGCCCAGGGTCATACAGCTAAGTTGGAGAATACAGCCAAGCTAGATCCCTGTATCCTGACCATCACTGCTTCAAGATATTACCTTAGAGGTTTCCTACCTGTTACTTGTGATTTTGAAACTACAAGGAACCTTGGAGGCCATTTATTTAATCTCAGTTTTTGGAAATGAGAGTGAAATTGAAAACGAGATCAAGGACTTGCCCAAGGTAACTAAGTTGTTAAATAGCACAAAAACCCTCTAGATCTTGAGGAGCAAAGCCAAACCCATAGTGTAAATTTTTTTCTGTACCATCTCTCTTTTCTCTTTTTTAATGAGAAAAATGAACTGTTTATCACAAAATCCACAGGGGTTATGATTGCCTTGCCTCATCTTAGAATCTATAGATGTTATATAGTTAGAATGATGAAACCGTGATTCAAGAGGACTTTTGCGAGTTATTCTTACGTAGTTTACATAGTAAATTTAGAAGGAAAAACTTTGGTCATAAATTTCCTTGTGATGTGACCCTCACGAGGTTTTAAATATAATTTTAGAACCCTTTCTGCTTCCAAACATAAGCTGTCATAAGGACCCAGGGTGGGTATAAATGTGCCTGGCAATTTAAGGAGCGCTGTGAATTTGTGATTGTCAAGCACAGTGCTTGGTTTTCCCGGCGTATGAACAAAGCGTGTGTGATAATACTTTGCCCTGAATCCGGTCAGTGTTTGGCGGGGAGGGAGCTCTGTTTCACATGCAGAGCGGTCTGTTAACATATAATTTGAGATGAATGCTGTTGATAACAACATAGCAAGGGCTCTGTGATTTCCCATGCAGGTGCATCCATTGGCCCCTCTTGGCTGGTCTGGAAAACAGAATTGAGGCTGTCCCGTATTTTAGCATTTTCAGCAGCCAATAGCTCCTCTTAAGAAATGCCACAGACGTCTGTTCCCATGGGCCGCTCCGCATCTATCCCTCTTCCCACCATGTTAGCTGGTGAGGAGGGAGAGCCATCTAGCTTTCTAAGAACTCTTGGTATTCAAAAGAGTGTTGACTCAACCTTAACAAGTAGGCAAGGCAGCCCACCTTGGTGCTTTCGCCCTTCGCTGGAACATTTCCTTTTGAAGCACCACTGCTTTTAGAATCATCAATAGAAAACGTTTCTTCTGCTTCTGGAACCACCATCTAACCTTGAGCCTTTGTTTTGGAAGATAATGGTCTAATTTCTGCACAGACCTGGGGAACACACCACTCTTAATTTCTTTCCCTCCCAGTCAGTTGTTTCAGCAAAATGATCCCCTTTCACTTTAACAAAAAGATTCTCTTGCGAGCTTAAAATATTCCGGATATGCTTTAACTTGCCTTGGGGTCATAGCACACGTCTTCCAGGACTGATAAGTCTTGTCAGTTGCCCCAGGGTGAGAACTTTAATAGGCAAATTGCACACACCTGGTTTTGCAAAATTTTGGCCTAATGGGGAACCTAGGTGGAAGTCAGTACTTCCACTCCTTAGTACACACCCTTCCTCTGCACCCCTTTTAAAACAGAGGCCTCAGAAATTGCAGCCTTGCTGCCATTTATCTTGTAAAACTTGCCTCTTTGCTCCCCTGTTGGGATCTTTAACGAGCTCAGGCCAGCTCAGGTTGTTGTTGCTGTTGCCGATCCTGCTTCTTCTGTCTTTTGAATTTGAAGGTCATGCCAGTGATGGATGTGGTGTATGTATGGGGGGGAGTCTGGTTAAAAGGGAACAGGGCTGGCAAACTCTTTGTCAGATTATGCAGCCCTTGCTCTGCTCTTTGATTTGTGGCAGCTCTTGGTGTTTGCACAGCCTTTCCCGGCCCAGACTTCTCTTGGTTAGTTGAAGACAGACAGCCTGGTACCCCGATTTTAAAGGCTGGACACTGGATTGACCTGTCTTTCACCCTTATTCATTCATTTGGTCATTCGTTCAAACATTTATTGAGCGTTTGTGCTAAACTTTGGAGATTGACAGAAAGACCAGATCCTGACTTCTAGAAGCGCATAATCTAGTGTTTCTGTCTCCCATAGTTGGCAGGTGTAATGCACTGCCACACCTCCTAGGATGCACTGTAATGCGTATTCTTTGGCTTCTATGTTCTCTCTAATTGCTGAAGAGCAACTCCCCCAAGTAAAGCTGTCGGACGTCTTTCTTGTCATCCACTCTTTCAGACACGTCAGGGTACCCAGGTGATCAGGATGCAGGACACTTCCTTAAGAAGCTGCAAGTGGTACTGATGTATAGGTATATTCAGACCAGTGAACGGGCATCACCCTTCCCTCGAATGCTTTATGCTCTAGACTAGATTCCACATTGATCATGTTCCTTCTGCCATCCTTCTAATATGCCTGCAGGATTCTTAGACCAGGCTTTTTCTGCAGTGTGCAACCTATATATACATCATTGCTTGACATTCTACTAAAAGTTGATAAAATCTGGTGATGGCCTGTTGCTCTTTAGGCAATAAAAACTATGTATAAGGCTTCCCTGGCTCTGACTAGGCCGTGGCTGACCTTATTCTCCAAATCTGTTGTCAGTCTGTGTTCCACCATCATTTGCATGTATGTACCTCAGAAATTCCAGTCATCACCCCAGCAACGCCTGAAGTTCCTCTTTCAGGAACACTGGTGATCTTCCAGTCTCTTGGTTTGGAAGAGTCTCCCAAACATCTTTTGGAAAATTTGTTCATCTACTTCTAGAGTCCCTTTTCGGGCATATAAAAAGCTAGCACACTGCACAGGACATGAAACCTTTCAATCAGATATCATATCTGTCTTCCACGGTTCTCTCTCTGTGTCCATAAGCCATGGTTATACATTGTTTTATTACGTGGTTAGGCTAAACACCGTTGGTGATGGGAAACAGTCGAGGCTTGTCGCCACTCACACGGCCACGCTTTGGCTTACCTTCATTGTACGGGTGAATGTCTCAGGTTGGCCCCGTGTGTCCAGGTCAGAGGGCATGTGCTTTGCTGTGGAATCCCAGAGGTCACTCCCTGCCTTTGTCCTCGACACCAAAGCTCATGTCACTTGCATCATGCTGTGACATGAAACAATATTGCATCGTAGGGAGTGCATAATGGGCTGTGTTGTCCAATTATCATGAGATTACCAAATACTTTTGCCTGGAAACTTGCCAGCAAGAGTGAACAAAGAGATGCCCCAAGCCACTTTTTCATCTTTATTCCTGAAGACTAAATGGCATTCCTAATATCCTCTGTACCTTTCTGGTTGAGTAAAAGGATAAGGCAGGCTTTTTTCTTTTTTTCTTTTTTTTGGACAAAGAATATGGCTAGTACAGGAAATCAAGATTTTTTTAAAGCTAATTTGATGAGAATTGGTAAAAAGTCAGAAGGTGGAACAGAGAATACACCGACTAGAAAAGGAGATGATGGATTTCTAGGAAATGAGAGGTTGATATATTTATAGTAATGAAGAAGAGTTCTTCCTGGAATAAAAGTACTGAAGAAGTAACAAAAAGAGGCAAAGAAAAAGCATTTTCCTAGCACACAAACTATGAAGCCCACGCTTTTTGTTACTGGAAATTCTGACATTTCTTGAATTCTCCCACTTTCTCGATTTTTAAAATCTAACAATTTCGTTCCAAAGTCATCTTTATCCATCTCTGTGCTTTCGCTCTCCCTGAGTTGTCTGTGTCCTCGGAAAGTTAAAAACAAGTGGTATCTTTTTTTTTCTCGTCTCTCCTGGCAGAGGCCTACAACGGGCTGCCTTTCCCCTTCTCGGTGGAAAGAATGGAAACAGAGTACGCGGCCAGCGGAGCTCCATACGGATTGACATTCCTTGCTTCTGCTTTTGAAGTTAAGATGGTCACGAGAGAGAAAAATATTTTCGGTTCCAAGCCTAAGAAAAGGACATTCCTTTCCGTCTTGGCACTCTGTTTTTCATGGTGTTGATTTCTCTCCGAATCATCTTCAGTCCCATTAATAAATCACATCTGAAGATGAAATCACTTGTGTAAGTTCTTTTCCTCGCCACACCCTTGATTATAGAGAAGGTGACGTTTTCTTAGATTTATCTATAGTAGCTTTAGGATATATTTTCCTGGCATTTTTTTTTTTTTTTTGCCCTGGATGAGTTCCCATTGTTGATCAAGCACATTCAAGAGAGTTTTCCAGAGCCCTGAGAGACCCATCCATGCATTCTGTTCTGTTAAACAAGGGGAAAAAATTTTGTTTTCACCTTGCGGTAGAGAAGGAAATCTCAGAGGAATCGTTTTCCTTTCGGGAAGATTGGGGTTTGTAGGTTGAATTCCACATTATACAAATTCCCTGATGACAAAGAAGCTATGCGATCAACAATCTTTCTTCAAAATACATTTCTCTGTTGAAAGAGGAGGGGATTCCATTTGAGGCTGTTGATTAAGACATGAAGATGAGGTCTGAAATTGGTGGTGGCTCAAGGTCGCTGGTAGAACGAATGGACCGTTTGAAAATTATTAGCAGCTGGTTTAATAGAGTTGTAACAACTACAGCTGTGTGAGAAAATCCACACACAAGGTATTTGGAATGTCCCCTTTGAGGTCCTTTCCTATTGTTCTAGAATAATCCTGGCATCCATTTAACAAAAGCACAACTTGGACAGAAGATTACGTAGCTTTATGCATGAGCGTGTAATACAGGCTTTATTTGCTTTAGGTTTTGGATCATCTTTGTATTTTTATTTTTTTTTAAATGCTGGCATCGTGACGCCTCTCACACAACCTGCATATCCCCATGTCCCCTGCTAAACCATGACTTCAGAGGCTCACGATGTTTGAGAATTTTAATGGCTTGTCAATGGAGTTCTCTTTCTTTTCACCTAACATTTTTTATTAAAAATTTTTAATCATATCAAAGGATTTATGGGGTTTAATTTGCCAAACTCCAAGGCAGTGAAGAAGACAAAAGAAGAGATGTTGTACTTTCTACAACAACCCTTTTCTTAAAACACAATGTTGGTTTCTGGATTTATGCAACCTAATAGAGGAATAATTTGCTTAGATCTTGGCCTTCCTTCATAGCTGGAGGCAGGCGCACGCGCACACACACGTACGCATGTGTGTGTGCATATGTAAAAAAAATTATTATTTTTTTTTTGCGGTACGCGGGCCTCTCACCACTGTGGCCTCTCCCGCTGCGGAGCACAGGCTCCGGATGCTCAGGCCCAGCGGCCATGGCTCACGGGCCCAGCCGCTCCACAGCATGTCGGATCCTCCCGGACCGGGGCACGACCCCACGTCCCCTGCATCGGCAGGCAGACTCAACCACTGTGCCACCAGGGAAGCCCATATATAAAAATTTGGTCTGCAAAGAAATATGCCTGTTTCCTCCGTGTATCATCTGTACCTTGCTAACCCAGAAACTTGACAGGGAAGAGAAATGCAGAGAGCATTCCACCCGTTCATGAATTCCACAGCCATGAGTCACCCTGGCCCCAGGCTTCTCGCCTCTTTGCCTCATCCTATCCCTGCTCTCAAAGTCAGAGGTCTGGATCTCCAGTTCCTAACTCTGGAACTGGGCAAAAAGGTAGGAGATGACACAACGAACATAAAGCAAGAGATCTATTCCTTATCTCAGGGCAAATTTCCAAAATACGCTACCAACGCACAAGAATATGGAAGTCAGGTTTAGATAAATCCCTGCCTTACGTTGATTTGCAAAACTCTTTGTAAATGAGACCTAGGGCTTTCAGTACACATTATGTAAATTTGTTCTCCACCACAAGTCCCTGAAGCAGATGTGCTGTCTCTGATCCACAAAGGTCAAGTGACTTCCGTAAAATCACAGCTGGTTGAAAGCCAGGACAAAGTCCCAAACCTTGTCTTCTGACCAGTCCTTTCCAGGACACCATGGATGACTCACCCATGAATGACAAATGCTTTGTTGGCTTTTAAAGGAAGTTGGGGATATTCAGGAGACATTCTCTAACCTTGTGAGGATGTCTCATTGTGGAAGGAAGTCACCATGTTCTTCATAGAATAGTCCTTCTCGGAGCCAGTGGCCCAGATGGCCTGCTATGGCTTATGTAGGATGGATGTTAGTGATGATTAAAGACATGGTAAGATAGCAGATGCCCATTGAAATAGTAAACGGTCCTGTCAGAAGAGTTTTCCTTTGCCTTTACTTCACTCAGAAGAGATGTATCCCAACTCATTCCCAAACTAATGTGTTTCATTAGGCTCTGATGGAGAAGGGGAAGGGATGTGTAAATGGTACTCAAGAGAGGGCAGGCACTATATTTTCTAAGGGCCAGATGACGTACTCTGTTTGTTTTCTAATCTTTACCATTATTGTTCAGTGGATCCAATTTTGTTGTTGTTCTTATTTAGCAGATGAGAAAACAGAGGCCCAGACAGGTTAAGTAACTGGCACGTGGTCACATCCGTGTTAGGTGTCAATGCAGCGATGTGAACTCAGGTCAGCTGTGCTCTTTCCATTGTGCAATGCTGCCTACAGACCTCTCTGAGATTGTTGAGAAACGTGATACTGGTGTTTCTGGAAGACAGAGAAGTCCATGAAAATAATGGCTGAGAATTATTGGTGATCGACAATGTGCCCAAATAATTTTTACGTATTATCTCATTTAATCCTTACTATAATCCTATGAAATAGGCGAGGAAATAGGGGCATAGAAAGGTTATACAATTTACTAAGACCAGGCAATTAGTAAGTGGATACAAACTCAGGCAAGTGGGCTCTGAGCCCATGCTCTTAACTACCATGCTGGGTGCTGCTAGGCAGGCTAATTGCCAGGTTCAAAATAGCCCTCGTTGGCCGAAGGTGTTTTTCAGCTGATCAGCTCTGGGGCTGGTGCATTAGAAAGCCAACTTGACAATGTAGGTAGAGAGATTGTGCTTTAAGAGACCTTTGCATCTCTATTCGTATAGAAGATATCAAGATATTATTTCAATAATCCATGAAACTTAATGTGACAGACTCTCCTTGAATGGGAGAGATCCCTAACTGGTCAGTCTTAAGGAAAGTGTAAAGACATTGCAGGGCTGTAAGCCAGGGAACTGATGTGATTAGATTAGCATTTAAAAATCTCTCACTCCAGATGTTCAGCTGCAGTAGAGACTACCTCAAGGTGAATTCCAGTGAAAACTCAATTGAATAAGTACTTTGTGTTCAGAGGGATCCTTGAAGGTTGTCTAAGTTTACATTGTCCAATACAGTAGCCCTGAGCCATTTTGAGCATTTGAAATGTGCCTGGTCCGAATGGAGATGTCGCTGCAAGTCTCAGACTGAATTTTGAGACTCAGGAGAAGAAGAATGTAAAATATCTCATGAATGTGTTTCTGTATTTGTTATATGTTGAAATAATACTTTTGGATATATTAGGCTAAATAGACTATATTATTGAAATTAATTACACCTGTTTCTGGCTGCTAAAAAATTTAAAATTACTACATCCATGGCTTGCATTATATTTCTTTCTGCTAGTACAGGTCTAGGTAATTTCCTTGCTATCTTGTTACATAGAAAATACGTAAGAATACCATTATCATAGGTTGATGGTGTATCTCTGAGAACCATCCGGTTAAGTATTCCAACCTAAAGACTGTTGCTTCTTGGGTGATATTCTATGCCTTCACTGGCACTGTTCTTTTTAAAAATGCAGTTAAAAGTATAATTTTTCATTGATCACTGAAGAACTAACTGTTCTTGACATATGTTCAAAAAAATGAGCTTGGGGCTTCCCTGGTGGTGCAGTGGTTGAGAGTCTGCCTGCCGATGCAGGGGACATGGGTTCGTGCCCCGGTCCGGGAATATCCCACATGCCGCGGAGCGGCTGGGCCCGTGAGCCATGGCCGCTGAGCCTGCGCGTCCGGAGCCTGTGCTCCGCAACGGGGGAGGCCACAACAGTGAGAGGCCCGCGTACGGCCAAAAAAAAAAAAAAAAATGGAGCTTGGACCACATCTCATTAGTTACTCTAAATGGGTCAGAAAGTGGTGGTGACCTGGTGATTAGATCAATCCACAGAGCATTGGCTTTTGTCATTTCTCCCTTCTCCGTACTGTGTAGGCTTGACCACCTTCTCCTCACCTCCAGTACATCTTCCTGGTCCAGACCTACTTTGTCTCATCCCTGGACCATCTCAGCAGCTGCTTGAGCAGTTGTATCTGCCCCACCCCCTCCTCCCCTCCTCCCACCCCCAGAAGTCCTTCATAGTGCTGCCAGAATAATCGTGAGAGGACACAGCTTTCATTATATCACATTCCCCTGATTAAGGATGGTAAGAGTTCCCTGTTGCTCTCCCAGTGAAGGGAGGGAGGGAGGGAGGGAGGGAGGAAGGCATCTGACATTTGAGGCTCCATCGATGTTATCTTATTTCATCCCTATGAGATGGATATTTTTAGTCCCATTATACAGGTGAGGAAGCAGTTCTGTGTCTTGCCTGAGGTTAGGTGGTAGGCAATAAAGCTAGATCCTAACTGCTAGGGTGAGATCCTATTATCTTTCTTTGCTCAAACCTAGGCTAGTTCCACTGACCCAGCTGGCTGCCTAGCTTTCAAGAACATTCATTATCAAACCCACAGACCCACCATGTCCTTTGCTTTCCCAGCTGTTCTCATCATCTTTGTACTTGGAAACTGTACCGTAACAATCCACGCTTCATTATAAAGTGTTTATAATTCTTCAGTCTCTAATTTTTTTTTTTTGGTTAGTCTTGTCCCAGCTATGTTTTAACTTCCACGAGAAAGAGCATGCCTTATACCTGCCTTTTGTCCGCCCCTGTGTTTCTTTCCGTTTTATTTTTATTTTTTTTTGGCCAGGTCTAGAACCACACCAGCTACCTAGTAGGCACTCAGGTGTTCAATAAATGGATGGTGTTGGCACATGGTAGCTGGTCAATAAATATGTGTGTTGGACTCAGTTGAAAATGATTTTTCTTTTAAATGAGGGCAGAGAGCTCCAGGTCAGTGACTCCCTTTTCACTCGTCTAGATATGTGATGTAATGGCCTTTGCAATGACAGGATACTTCTAAGCCAGACTTTACCTCATTAAGTCTCAGATTTCCCACCTTATCTCAGCTGTGGGATGAGGTGGTCATGACTGGTGTCCCATGTATCTCCAGGGGCGTAATGGATTATGTTGCTTCTAATATTTCCTGGAGGGACATTTAAGATGTACCTCTTTTGAGGTATAAGATAAATGGTGCAGTCCCTGGAGGACAGTCTTTGTCTTCCTTGGGCTTCATGAACATTAAATGGAATGGTCAGTCAATGGGGTCCACTGATGGATTGATTAAAGTTTGTGTTCAAATGTGTGTTCCAGCTGAACCTTGCTTTCTCAAATTGTATGGGACACAACTGCTCCTGTCTGAAGTTCGTGGAGAAAACTAGCAAAGCGTTGACACCTGGTGCATTTGCTAATAGGCAGTTCGTGTTCTGTGGTCAGTCTTGGCTGTGCCACTTTTGTTAGCGTGCCCACATTATTATGTGGACACATATTAAGTATTTACACACCAAAGTGATCACGCACCCACACGTTCCCTAAAATGTGGGCTGACTTGTTGGACCTGGGGATTTTTTTTTAAGGGAGACTGTTTAGCTTGTTTACTTATTTCTCTGAAAACACTCAAACGTTTAAAAATCATTTCCAGCTCGTAAAACCAACATACTAATAACAAATATACAAACATTAGAGAAGTTGGAATTCAGGGAAAGTGAAAGTTCTTTTAACTCCACCCCCAGAGAAAACTTCACCGTGGAGGGTTTGGGGAATATATTTTCTTATTGTTTTCCTATATTTGTATAATAATATTATTATTATGACCATTATTATTTAACTAGCAACAGACCATGAATTCTGTTGTGCAGCCTTTTTTTTTTTTTTAACATCTTTATTGGAGTATAATTGCTTTACATGTGCAGCTTCCTTTTCACTTATTTATGCCTGTTAAGGAACGCTTCCCCCAAGAATTCCTTAAGGAGAAGCACAGGTTTTGTGATGCAGGCGAAGGAGCTGAATGCCTGGGGTTCTTAGCTTTGGAGACAAGAGAGCTTTGCCTATGCTGTGCTCAACCTTGGCCATCAATGACCTCATTTCTCTTTAATATGTGGGTCTTCAAGGACTTATATTTTTTGAGTAATTCCATAGAAATAAACTTTTTGGAGACCAGTTCTTTTCAATCCCGACATTTCTCATCCCTCCAATACACCAGCCTCCTGGAATACAGCAATGTTTTATGAGTGAAAATGGTATTTTGTAAGGACACTCTTCTTTGTCTGAAATTTCATTGCCAGAGGCAGGGACAGTATAAGGAGCATAGTAACGTGCACAAGGATGTGAGAGAGGGAGGATGCAGGTAGAAACATATCATTAAGTTCCAAAATCTCCAAATCAACCAGGAAGTCTTAAGACAAGGGCAGCATTGAGATTAGGAAGGAGATGACTTAAGCTTGAGAATACAGAGGGAAATAGGCCAGCAGAAGGGTCCTGCTGATCTACCTTAGAGTAGCCTCCAGCCACAAGCCAGGCCCCTAACTCATGGCCATGGGGTACTGAAGCTAAAGCGTTTCTCTAATTCTGATCCTTAGCTCCTACATCAACATTCCCCCCACCGCTGCCGGGCACACAGATACATATATGCACAAACATGCAGCCCATTGGCTCAGCCTGATTCCTTATTTCCTAGCTACCGAGACCCACTTTCCCCTACATATGTACATTTCTCAAAAAGGATGCATGTTACAATCAAAGTTTACATTGTGTGCTTGGGGTTTTTTTACCTTGAAAATCTATTAAAGTATGTCATAACAAATTTGTTTTCAGCGGGAGGAAGAAGAATATGTCGGTTCCAGACACTGGCTGGGGCTGAGGTCGAACCAAACACAGACCCTGGTGCCGGGGAACTCACACTGCAGTGTGAGGAGACAGGCAATTAGGCAGACAGTGCTGTGTGGAAAATGCTTGGGAGCTTGAGGAACACCTAGGAAGGGTCTCAACCCAGCCCTGGAGTGCCGGACAGGGTTTTCTGGAGAAAGTGGTTCTCAGCTGCGGGTGATTCTGCCCCCAGTGTCTCCAGTGAGAGCGGCGGAAACACTTTGGTGGTTGCTACAGGGGATGATGAGGGAGGGAGATGCTACTGGATTCTATTGGGCACAGGCCGGGCGTGCTGCCAAGCATCCTACAGGGCCCGGGACAGCCCTCCCACAACAAACATCTGGCCCCGATGTCAGTGGTGCTGAGGTTGAGAAACCCTGGTCTAAAGTCAGTGTGAAGGATGAATGCAGATTGGTGGTTCTGGTGGAGAGAATCATAGGTATCCAGGGAAGAGAGTTATTTCAAGGAAAAAGTGGGCTATCGTGGAGAATGGTGCAGAAGTTATGGTTAAGTTAAATAAGGAGAAGAAGTATTCTTTCATTGGTCCGAAGAACGTCGTTCCTGACCATGGTGTGTTTGTTTTAGCCAAATGGTAGTTACAAATGCCAGATGTAGAGGACTGAGGGAGAAGTAAGGAGCATGAAAGCAGCTTGTCTGTGAAGAGGGGGAATTAATGGTAATTATGGCAGTTATGGTTAAGGCTTCCTACAATGTCAAATGCTTTATGTTCATTATCCAGATTATACCACCCAGCAACCCTATGAAATGTGGATTTCTTTGTATGGCTGAGGAAATAAGAGATTTGGAGAATTTAAATATGTCAAGAATTCGTATAGCTCATAAGGCATAGAGTAGGGATTCAACCCTAGGTGGCTTTGACTGTACCTATATCGTTTTTCCAGGGGAGAAGATAGATCAGAGGGACATGGTGTGTGCACGTGCACGTGTGCGTGCGCACGTGTACGTGTACGTGTGCGTGTGCGCGTTGGGCGGGGTGGGCGGGGGCTGGGGAGTTCTTCCTGGATAGGAGAGTTTAAGATGGGAATGATTTAGCTGGTAGAGAGAAATTGAAAATGCAGGCCATGTGGGCTCCCAGGTGAGGCAGGAGAGCATTGATCAGGAGCCCAGGCCTCCGCTAAAAGGGAGTGGAGCACGCCTTCCATTGTGGCAAGAGAAGAGGGAAAGGATGGGTACCCGCAGGGTTGAGGAAGGGAAAGGCAGACAGAAGATGGAAACCTCTTCCTCTTCTCAGTTAGACACGGTGAAGAATGGAAGACAGGTAAACATCAGACTACTGGGTAAGTTTGAAACCGTGAATTTGCAGGGATACCAATCTCAGAGTAGGGAGAACACTGATTTACACGGATCCAAGGTTGAGATTTTTCCAGATGGTTATGAGGGAAAGACATTGGGTCGGGCTTCTTAATTTAATTATTTCAGGAGGTCATTCTCACAGTTTTCCTCCTTGCTTGAATTCCTTTGAGGAGGAGATAGAGTAAAGCTTTTTTTCCACAGAACTAAAAGACTTTTCAATGCATGGGTGGAGCAGCTTGTGTTGCTTGAGACGATTATATGCAGATAAAATCAGTTAAAAATTATCTTCCTGGGCTTCCCTGGTGGCGCAGTGGTTGAGAGTCCGCCTGCCAATGCAGGGGACACAGGTTCGTGCCACGGTCCGGGAAGATCCCACGTGCCGCGGAGCGGTTGGGCCCGTGAGCCATGGCCGTTGGGCCTGCGCCTGCGCGTCCGGAGCCTGTGCTCCGCAAGGGGCGAGGCCACAACAGTGAGAGGCCCGCGTACCACAAAAAAAAAAAAAAAAAAATTATCTTCCTGACCTTAAGGCTGGAGTTCCTAAAATCACTGCATAGAGATCATCTGAGGCTATTGCCTTAAGGAGTCATTAAAGAGTCTTAAATTGGGTAGAAAATGGAACGCCAGGGCTGGCAGGAGAGTCAACATACTTGGTGAACGGAGGTGCAAACCACTGATAACAATACCGTGCCATATCACTCCAGTGCTTTACATTTGATGGTTGTTTTAAAGTTAAAGTAATAACGTCTTGTTGAAAAATTTTAAATCATTAAGTAGAAAGTGAAAGTGTTGTTCACCTGGGCCCACACCCAGGTGAATTACCTTATAAAGTTTAGAGACTCTTTTCAAATTGTTATTTCTCTTTATTTTCTTGTACAAATACATGGGCTAGGATTTCTGCAGTACTAAGTAATAGTGATGACCCTTGTCCGGTTTTTGATTTGAATTTTTATAATGTGTTAAGCATGCTGCTGATTTATATATATATATATATGTATAGTTAAAACATTTTTATTAGAAATGGTTCTGGAATTTCATCAAATGCTGTCTAGCCTCTCTGTGTTATCAAATCATTTTTTTTTCCTTTGACTTCCTAATGTAGTAGAATACAGATTTTCTTTTCTTTTCTTTTTTTTTTTTTTGCCGTACGCAGGCCTCGCACTGCTGTGGCCTCTCCCGTTGCGGAGCACAGGCTCCAGACGTGCAGGCTTAGCGGCCATGGCTCACGGGCCCAGCCGCTCCGTGGCACGTGGGATCTTCCCGAACCGGGGCACGAACCTGTGTCCCCTGCATCGGCAGGCGGACTCTCAACCACTGCGCCACCAGGGAAGCCCATCTTTCTTTTCAGTTTTTTTTTTTTTTTTTTTTTTTTTTGGCCGCTCCATGTGGCTTGCGGGATCTTTCTTAGTTCCTTGACCAGGGATTGAACCTGGGCCCTCGGCAGTGAAAGAAAGTGCAGAGTCCTAACCACTGGACCAGCAGGGAATTCCCTAAATTTTCTGGTACTGAAATACTGCCTTCCTGCAGTGAACCCCACTTCATCATGGAGTGATATTCCTTTAATGTGCACCTGGATTTTATTGTGAATTTTTGCCTCAATATTTAAGTGCATTGGTCTGCTTTTATTATTTTTGTATTACTATTTATTGTTTGGGGCGTAAGCTTTGATATATGTGCTACACTATAATGTGTTTGGAAATATACTGGTGAAAGTCTTACACTTCAGACTTTGGACCAATTTAAAAAGCATTCTGATATACTGAATTTTTGAAGTCTCTTCTCTGGTTGGGTTGGCTCCTTTTCTTGGATTAATTTTGGTAGTATATGTGTTTCTAGACAATCATCTATGTATGACGTTTAGGTTTACAAATATAACTAAGAGTTGTACAAAGTAATTTTAAAGTTTTATTTTCCTTTACATCCGTGGATATTTTCTGCTTCTTAGTTATATTTGTGTTTTGCCTTCCTCCTCTCTATTTTCTTGTTAGGCTAGATAGTGGTTTTTATTTAATTTTACATAGAATTACATTTTCAAAAAATAAGTGGTTCCTCAGGCAGTTTTATTGTTTTTTGATTTTTTGAGTCCCGATTTTCGATCATAATAAAATTCTTTCTTCGTCTTTTCCTCCTTTTTCTTTTCATTGAGTTAGATGTTTCATTCATTTAGTATTATTTCTTGATTTATAAGAAGTATTACTATTTCTTGTTTATAATTTTCATAGAGCTATGAAATTTCCTCTAAGTACAGCTTTTGCTAAATTCCACATTTTACATACATAAGATTTTTAAAGTCACATTCTGTAGTTGAGTCTTTCTGTTTATCCGAACTTGTTTAGAATAATGTTAAAAAAAAATTCCAAGTGTTGGAAGATTTTGTTTTCCTTTTTCCTCTAGATATGCTGCTGTGTAAGTAGAAATGATAGACTACTTTTTTCTATTTGTAGTTTATAATCTCTTAATTCTGGCGTTAGAGATGCTTGTAAACCTCCATGGGCATTTGAAAACCTTTGTAAATGTCTCATACTTGCTTGAAATGAAAATGTGCTTCCTGTTTCCAGGATACAGAATTTGAAATGTGTCTCTTAATTCTGTTATTTCTATCCTTAGTTGCCTTTTTCCATTTAACATATTAAATACTTATGTCTATCTCTTCTTGTATTGCCTTTTTTTTTCTTTTCTTTCTCCAATTGGTGCTGTTGGGGGGACATAAATATTCACGATCAGTCTTCATTGTGGATTGTAAGTTTTTACATTATTAAATGTTCATCTTTATTTATTTATTTATTTTGGCCGTGCCTTGCGGCATGCGGGTTCTTAGTTCCCCGACTAGGAACTGAACCCGGTCCCCCTGCAGTGGAAGCTCAGAGTCCTAACCACTGGACATCCAGGGAATTCCCTAAATGTTCATCATTAAAACTTTTCAAAATATAATTTATTTTCCTTTACATTTGTGGAAATTTTTTATTTTTGCTTTTGCAAAAATTTAAAGATAAGCTTACAGGCTTTTTTATCTTGAATTAACCATGAGTAAAATTTATCAAGATCCCTACTTTTCTTGATATACTTTTACCATATTATTACTTTAAAGATTTTGTGTCATTTTACGGTGTATCTCTTGTAGACAAAATGCAATTAGAGTTCATTTTTGAATCTAGTCTGGGAATATTTTCCATAGTAGTTTATTGATTTAACATATACACTTGACTAATTTTTTGCACGTACTTGTATATGTCTACACACTTTTCCTTTGTTTTCTGTTTTTCACTACGTGGGCTGTGTTTGCTTTGATCAAAAAAAAGATTAAAAACTAGTCTTTTTATTTTTATTACTAATTAAATTTTTAGCTTTAATACCTCTATTTAGTAACTTCAGAAAGAATACTATCAAGTATTCATATTTGTCCTTCTGTGAGAGTTGAGAATTTTCTTCCACTTACATTTATCCTCTAATGCCAACCACCCCCACCTCTTTCTTTTTAACTTGTTCATTTTATAAAATGTATTTATTGAAGTATAGTTGATTGACAATGTGGTGTTAATTTCTGCTGTACAGCATAGTGATTCCGTTATACATATATATGCAGTCTTTTTGATATTCTTTTCCATGATGGCTTATTGCAAGGTATTGAATATAGTTCCCTGTGCTATACAGTAGGACCTTGTTATTTATGTATTCTATATATAATGGTTTACATCTGCTAATCCCAACTCCCAATCCATCCCTCCCACCTCTTTATTTTTGTTGTTATGCTTGAGGATTTTCCCAATTCTATATAATTTTATTATTATATGGAATAATCTATTGTATTATAATTGTTCCCTTTAAGGGATTGTAATTTTGTTTTGTAATTATTATAAATTGATCAATCTTTGTTCTAAATGTAAGTGGATTCTGTGTTCACATCCTCTCTTTACCTCTAAATTCCCCATTCTTGAGATCTCGATTTTGAACTTTCTCTTGGTTGGCTATATTACATCACTGAATAGATTTTGAAGAAGAGTCAGTAAGTGCAGCATTCCCTGACTGTGCTGATTGGAAAATGTGTTATTACTTTCATACATGGTTGCGAATTTCAGTTGGGAAATGAATACTCCCATCTTGCTCTCTCTTTCTCAAGCCTCTGTAGACATCCGTTCACTCTTCTTTATCATTGAATGTTAACTGGGAAGAAGTTTGTGGCTGTCTGACTTTTCCCCCCTGCAATTGACTAATTTTTAAATATCTTGATTTTGTAGTAATCAGTGTTTATCCTAGAAAACTGTACCTTTACCGAGATGTCTCAATTTTGATGATTCTGTTACTTTTCCCTGGAACATCAGATATTCCTTTATTTCGGGGAAGTTATTTTCCATCACAGATTTGAGCATATTTTGTTTTGCCCTGTTTTGTTTTACTGTCTACTCGAGAATACCTTTTATCTGTATGTTGGATCTCTGTTTTCAAACTCTCTTACCTGTCATGTTCTCTACTTGCTTTCATCTACTTGTCCTTTTCCTCTGCATTTTGTGCAGTTTTTTTGAAGACTGTTTTCCGCATCATCAACTTTGATTCTGGTTTGTGGATTTTACCTCTTATTACTTTAATATATTTATTGGTTCTGCAGTGATAATTATTTTTGTTGTCAGTTTCTTTCTTCAACTGCCAGCATCTCTTTTATCTCATGCTGATGTCTTATCATCTTATCTTTGATCTCTTCTTTTATAGTATCTCTGTTAATTGTTGTTTATAATATTCTTCTGTGCCCTGTTCTTTCAAAATATATTGTTCATTGTTCTTTTCCATGCCATGTTTCTTTCTGTCACTTTTTTTGGCCTCAGTTCACTTTCTCTAACTTATTCATCTTCAGTTAGGACATGACTCTCAGAACTTTCTCTTGGCCCCCAGGTAGTGAGGATGATATCTCTCTAAATCTCCTCCTTAAATCCTGCTTAATTCTGCTTTCAGAACCTGAGTTTGGGTGTGGATGGACTGCCTTTCTTCTGTAGCCTTCAGCAATCTGCAAGGGTCCTGGGTAGATGCCTAGGTAGGACACAGTTGATGAATCTTATCTCTGAACTCTGTGATTCTAAGTTTTAAGTCCTGCTTTAGATTTGAGGGTCCCATAGATCTACTGGTTTGGTGTGGCCAGTTTTCTTTTTTCTTTGTTTATATTTTCCTCTTTCTTTTCCTTCACCCAAGACTTCGTTTGCAGTTTGAGACAATCAGCCACCATTTTTTCTGGAAGTCCCTTGGTTAGCTTAAAGCACATATCCTTGTTCTGAGGGATTTCCAAACACTTCTGTGTTTTCAGACGTTGATCCTTACAGTGGGTTTAACTCAGCACTGCAGCTTTAGTGTGGTAATCAAATAACCACTCCAAGTTTGAATGTTTTCTAATAAGATTTTGTTTTATTATGAAAGCCTTCTGTCATACAAGAGTCTTGGGTCCTGAGGATTTACCCAACTCTTAGTATTTTCTGTATAAAATACTCCACTTCTTTCCTTTGTGCATTGCCACATCCCACTTTAGAAATATCAAGGACACCATGTCATGAACCGTTCTTAAATTATTAAGGGAGATGAATATCAGTATCAGCATTGTCTTGGCCACAGTATTCATTCTTTCACAGATATTAACTGTCTTTTAAGGGTGTGCTCTTATTAGCTTCTGATGCTGGGTTCTGCAACTTAGTATTTTCCCATTATTTGTTAAATAAGTGAAATATTTGCAAACATTAGTCTTCTCCTAGGCTCTTGAAAGACTGCATAGCTATTATCGTATTCATTCAATCAACAGGGCTTATAAGTAGGGCTCCCAGTGCGATGGAGAAGGGAACTCAGCATTCCAGCTGCTGGTCTCAGGGACTAGAGGGAAGATTTGAGCTTGATCTTAAAACTGGAGTGAGCATGAGGATCCCCTTAAGGGCTTGTTAAAATACAGATTGCGTGCGGGGCCCTACCCCCAGGGTTTCTGATTCACAGAGTCTGGGGCGGAACCTGAGAAATTGCATTCCTAATGAATTCTTGGCCGGTGCTGCTGGTCTAGGGATCTCTCTTTGAGAATCATTTTCTTAAAGGATGGGAATTATGTGCATCTTCAAAACGTAGGTAAAAGTATTCTACAGGGAGGAAAACGGACAAACATGGAGATCTCAGCATCCTCCTGATTTCTAAGTCATTCTTTTTTTTTTTTTTTAACTTATTTATTTAATTTATTTTTGGCTCCGTTGGGTCTTTATTGTTGCACGCGGGCTTTTTCTAGTTGCGGTGAGCGGGGGCTACTCTTCGTTGCGGTGTGGTGGCTTCTCTTGTTGCGGAGCGTGGGCTCTAGGCTTGCAGGCTTCAGTAGTTGCGGCATGTGGGCTGAGTAGTTGGGGCTCGCGGGATCTAGAGCGCAGGCTCAGTAGTTGTGGCGCACGGGCTTAGTTGCTCCACGGCATGTGGGATCTTCCCGGACCAGGGCTCGAACCTGTGTCCCCTGCACTGGCAGGTGGATTCTTAAGCGCTGCGCCACCAGGGAAGCCCTCTGAGTCATTCTTTTCATTATGGTAAGGAACTCTTTCCTAAGAGACCCATATGGGGGGAATATTTAAAAAGTTAAAGATGATTACTGGCCTTTCGGATGCATTTAGTTTTTCATATCCAACAAATGGATGTAGATATCTACTAGGAATATAGATAAATAAGGGATAAATATATAATATAGTATCATATAAATGTATTAGTAAATGTGGTGACATTCTAAGTTGTGGTTGGTTTCAGGATATGACGTGTAATTTGAAATGGAATCTGGTGTCCACGGTATTCTGAAATTATTGGTCTGAGCCACTGACTGGCTGTGCCACAAGGAGACAGGTTCATTTTAAATGAACTGACCCTGATATTTCCAGACACCCCTAAGGCTCATTCAGCCAGCCTCTTCAGCCACTTTGTTGGCAGAGCACATTTTCCATAAGAAACAAGACGAAGTTTCTCATGGGGTAGATTTGGTGGGTATAAAGCTACTACATAACCTTGTTCTGATTCCATGAGGGTGGATTCTGAGGAAAGACGATTCGGTGCTATGGATCTCGTTCTTCTGTGTATACCTTTGTCAGCAACTTTCAGTCTCCCACATGTGTTTCTGAAGCAGGAGCACACTGCCTGCGTGCCTAAGAAGATCTTTGAACAGCCAGACTGCAGATGATGGAGTTTGCACCCTTTCAGTTAATCTCCTGAGTATAGAATTCTGAGCAGAGGAGGAGACACTGGGGGTTATTCTGGAATCTGCCTCCTCAGTGAAGAAAGACTCTTGTTTGTGAGAATATATGGGGCGTGGACTTCAAGTGTGAATAACTACTAATGAACTGAATAACATTTATAGAGTGTTTTTACTGCCGATTTCCTTTCTCTAATTATGGAATTCAACAGATTTTTTTTTTTTCCTGCTTCAGAGAGTATGTTCCAGAAGCCTTGGGCAGGTTATTTTTCCTGAGACCTTCGGTTTCACTAACTGAAAAATGAAGATATTGGGCCCCATTGGACGACATGGTCTTTGAGATCTCCTTTCTAGTGGGCACTAATGAGCTTACAGATAGTTAACTTTTAGGAGTGAAGTCTTCTGTTTGAGTTAAAGAAGGCACAGGTAATTTATTGTTTCAATATTTTTTAGGGAAGCCAAGGAGAGAGAACTCTGTTCCTACCTAATTTCTTTATACTTTCCTCTACTGAAAAGGTTTATACAGTTTTGAGCTATCGGGGAGACTTGTTCCTCAGCCTTTCCAGAATCTTTGCAAACAAGAATTGAAAGGTTTTTTTGTGGAGGGAAGGCAACCAGATAGTCTCAAGTGTAGCCCCAGGTGATGATTCCAAGTGTCACATCAGTTTAGGGGAGCTTAGCAGTGTTATAAATATGTGGGTAGAATGATGCTGCCAGAGTACCTTCCGCTTGGATGGTGAGGAAAAGCAAGGTGGCCACTTCCTCACGTATCAAGGACAGGTGGGGACGTGGAATTCCTAATATCCCAGGAGTCAGCCAAGCGCTGTGATGTGGCTTCATGAACTTTACGAGCTGAGTGGGAGCAGTGGGATATAGTGCTAAGTTTTGTTTTGTTTTGTTTTGTTTTTCTGGTCATGGAGCCTCTCTGGAATTGCTTAGGTTCCTATATGTTTACTTTGGGTTGGTACCACTGGTTAATTTTCTCCTGGAAAGCAGGCATGCGCACACTCATTCATCCCACAGATCTTGTCAGGGCCAGACCCGTGCTGGGCCCTGGGGATGTAAGAACCAAAAGGAACACGGTACTCATCCTTTGAAGAGTGATTTTGAGTAGCCTGGGGCCCCGTCACTTTGAGAGAAGATAATTTTGTATGTTGGAGAGGAGAGAATGTGCATGATGTTTTTCATAGAAATTCTAGTTGGAGGCCACATGCTAACTGTAGGGCTTGACCATTTTTAATGATGTTGATCCCTTACCCACAGAGCCCACAGGGTCATCATCAGTGCAAGGGGCTTATCACTAAGGACAGATGGACCAGTTATATTCCTTAATCTTGGATTTTTCTTGAAAAGTTTATAGTAAAATACCCAAATCAGAAAAATAAAACTAAAAAACTCATGATGTCATAGGACAGGAAGGCTACTAAGATCATTTTGAACCATGGAACCATAGAATCTTTGAGCTGGAAGAGAACTTGCTGATCATCTAGTCCTGAGATTCCCCAGCCAGGACCACATGAAAGGCTTATAAAGGCAGGTGGCTTATAGGCAGAGACTGAAAATACCTAGAGACCACTTGTGACAGGGTTTCCATCCTCCACACTCTTGTCATTTTGGACCAGATCATTCTTCCTTATGGGGGTTTTCCTGTGCGTCGTAGGATGTTTAGCAGCATCCCTGGCCTCTACGCATTAGATACCAGTAGCACCGCTCCCCCCGCCTCCACCCAGTTGTGAGAACCAAAAGTGTCTCCAGATATCCCTGGGCTGGGGTCTGTGGGGGTAAGATTGCCCCTGGTTGGGACCACTGCTCTGTGACAACATAAGGTTAGTAGAAGAGTCTAACTCTCATAACCAATCTTTTTATGTTTGATTGGAATCTTATCACTCACAAGCTCTGCTTCATTCATTCATTTGTTCATTCATTCAGCACATTTGCTGAGTACCCATTGTGTGAACTGTCCCCAGTGCTGAAGATACCAGTGTAAATAGACAGGTGTGGGCTTGCTATCAGGGTGCCTGTGTTCTAGCAGAGGGAGATGGAGCACAAACAAACAGGTATCATAGCAACAGTGAAGGAACTTAAAAGGCAGCGTCATGTGGTAAGAGAAAGTCAGCATGGTCAGAGCTGTGGATAGGGGCTCGATTTCATGGGGATGGGGAGGGCGGGCTAATATTAGATGGAGTTGTGAGAAAGCCCCTTGGAGGATAGAACCTTTGAGCCCAGAATTGCATGAGGAGGAGTCAGCCATGACGAAACTAGGCATTTATTTGTCTCTGAATAATAATAAAAAGTGAGAGATGAATTAAGTCAGAAAAAAATCTTTCAAAATACGAGAAGAAAATTTTGTAAAACACTCCTTTGTACAAAAGGTTGACTGGCATAATCTAATCTCTTCATTTAGTGAAATGATCCAAGTAAAGGCTTCGAAAGACTTGTTCAAGGTGAAGGTGGCAGGCGGAGCCATCACACCTGCTGGGAATAAATTATTTTACTTGCTGGAGAGGCATTTCTGGATCCTTGTCTTTTTCTTTTTTTTTTTTGAGCAGCCCAATAGTGAATAAGCTGAAAGACCTAAGTTTGTTGGGCAAAGTGAGATTTTCATTAAGGATTTATGGAACGTGGGGCTTGGCCAAGTACCTGAGCCACTGTAGTGTTTTCACATGGTGATAAATCCTACTGTTGTGTTGGCAGACAAATGTCTTAACTTTCTGCTAAGAAGTTCTTGAGGCGCAGTGATTTTTAGGAGTAAACTTACTTGCTGAGAGTAGATTGGAGAGACTGCAAGAGAAAAGGAATTCTTTAGCTATCATGTAAAAGAAAATATTCCTAATTCTTGGGTATCTGCCAGTTCCATACATAAGAACATAGGGTGTTTTTCCTGTTTTCTTGGAACGGGGTAGGAGAACCAATGGAGCTCAGTGGGCAGTGCCTTCTGCTATAGGTGGAGGCCAAGAGGAGAAAAAAAAAAAAAATCACAATCTTCTTGAATAGGAGGACTTCACAGTGGTCACGATTCCTGATTCACACAAGCCCAGCCATTGTTTACCTTTCCAGAAAGCAGTCTGCTTAGGGCTTTCAGCCTGAGGGGGTAGTTAGATCAGGAACCATGGAGTGGCTATATTTTGTCAAATATAAGAAATTGAACTGGAAAGGTTACTGCATCAGGGCCTTGTGTGCCACAGATATAGGCAGACTCGGGACAATTCTCATTTAAAGGAAGTGACTTGTCTGAATTTTCTGAGCACAGCATGAGCACAAGGCAAAGAACAAATCTCAGAGGGATTAGATTGGGACTTTTGTGGGCTTTTCCTCAAATAAGAGAGGTTCTTCTGGCAAAACTTTCTTATACTTTCACCAGCCCTGGATCCTTTCGTTTTGTTTTTTGTTTTTTTTTTTCCTCTCAGAAGGTAATAGAGAGCAAGGTGAGTTGTTCGAATGGTTTCTGGATTCATTCACTAAAACTGTAGAATTTAGACGTGGTGGGGTTGGCCAGACCTTCTGTGCCGGGCACAGATCTGGCTGTGAAGACATGCCCAAGGCCTGTGGTCAGCGAAGCCTTCAGATCCACAGAGGAGCTACTCAACGCGTGGTTTGGTCTTTCACGATATGGAAGATGCCTTTGACTGCAGCTTCTGCTTACTCTGCGTCTTAATCAGTTCTGTAATGAAGACCCAGCAGCATATCTGCAACTTCCCTTTAATTTTACAATTTTTATAATGAGAGTTCTTGTAGTGTGAAAAGTGTCTGTGGAAACCCAGCCAGCATGCTGAAGAGTCTACAAAGGAATACAGCGATTTTCTGTCTCTGCCGTTGGGGTGAGGTTTGGCTCTAGAGGAGAGAAATCGGGTCCCTCTTGATCTCCAGGCTCGGGCAAGAATGGCTTCAAAGTTTCCAAGGAATTTCCTGATGGACCCATGACATTTCAGAGAATGCATTCGACCCTAAGAGTGGTTTTCGCTCATTTGGAAGAACAAAATGAGCTGGGATCTCATTTGTCATGGTTGCCTTTTGAGAATTTTAGCATGTGGAGGCGTCTTCATTTTGTTTTGTTTCTCAAGGAGAATATTGTCAGGACGCTTCTCAGAATTGGACTTATCTGGTGAACTGCAGGTTCCCCTTCACAGACAATGAAGTCTAAAGCTCCTGAGATACCACCCTGCTTCCTCCCTTTCTTTTCTAGTCCCTTCTCTCCTCTTTTATCTCCTTATTCAAATCACACGCTTCCTTTTCTAAGGACAGGAGAGCTGGCAGGCTGCCTATTGGCCGGTTGGCCTCAATTAGCCTTATATCATTGCAAAGGAATGCATGAATTCTCCAGAAGGTATGTACTATCTCTTTCTGTATTAGACACTCACTACCTGCTTTCATAACAGGTCACTCAGCCAGAATGGCTTCTTGTTTACATATCTGATATTGTTTTGGTCATTTGGATTAGATCATCTCATTTTAATAATGATCCCCGAGGTTATCTGTTATGAAATATTACTCCAACGTGCTCTGTAAAACTTGAAAACTTGATTCAGGAAAACAAAGCTAAAATAAGAGAACCTGAAGGCTAGCATCCTTGGCCGCAAGGTGACTGGGGTTATTAATCTGCAGATTGCCTGCTTCAGACTCTGTCCCAGAGATGGAACAGAGGCCACACATGGGCATTGGCAGGACTCAGGCTCGCGTGGTATTTCTCTGCTACTATTTAAATTCAGTCTCATCTTGGGGGTTACATATGTGATTGCAAATTAATCCTTTCTCTTCTGAAAATTTGGTTTTGAAGAACAGCTGTGTCTCCCTTCTGAATTCCTTAATTATTTATCCTCCCTGATATGTTAAACCTTTCATTAGTGTGGTGAATTGCCAAGAGTACACAGAACTGCTTAGATCATGTAGCAAACAGTATAAACATTGGATAGGACATTTGAAGACACCACATGGTGAGCCAGGATCTATAGTTGTACCAAATGTTGTGGGATCAATGTAGGTATCTTGTTGTTGGAAGTTCTTTGTTGGTTTATTTTGTTGGCTTATTTTTTTTTAATCACTGTAACATGGGAAGAGTATGTATGTCATTTGTACTTATTCAAAAGTGTTCTAACAGAAGTGTTAAATCTGGAGGGCACATGCCCCTATCTGAGTTCAAATTAAATCAAGAAAATGAATTATTTCATATATACGTACACGTATGTATGTATATATGTATGTGCAGAGGACAGGCACCCTATGATACATGTGTTTGCATACATATGCATGCCTGTGTGTGCATATCTACAGTCTGTATTTGCATTTGTAAGTGTGATTCCATAACTACTGTTCCTTTTCCTGAAAGGAGATTTCTACCTCTATTTCTTGATCCAGTCCTGTTTGGAAAGATGCTTTAAATGATTTTTAAATTAGAACTCCCACTTCGACCATGACAAGAGTAAATGATAAGCAGTGATGTACAACACGTCTTGTTGCTGAGAGTAGCAACCCACACTCAAAAGTGGATTAGTTAGTGATTTTTTTTTCCCCTCATTTTTCATCCTAAGCATGAAAATTCTTCTTTCCTCCCAAACCACGTTCCTGGGGCTTGAAATAAGAGATGTTAACTTCCCAACACACCCCGCAGCTCTTTGACCTCATCATAGCAACAGTTTCCGATCTCAAATACATTTGTAGAATGATCTTTAAGTTCCTGATTTTTCTGTCTTTCTAGCTGAACGGTGCCGAAGTTTATGCATTCCACTAACTGATAATTGGTTTTTCCAATCATGGGAAAGGAAAGTAAGAAAAGCACAGACAATAGGTGCTCACTAAAGCCTTTTCTTAGAATTGTGATTCAAGAGAACGGAGGAGTTCAGTGTCTTACAAATGAAACTAGGTTTCTGGAGTGGACATAGGAAAAGCATCTTACGGTGTTTCTGGTTCTATTTCTCAAAGGCTTTGAAGCTTATAATTAGTTGCTCTTGAATCCCTGTGGCTGTGGTGCTTCACAGCTTTATTTCTGGTCTGCAGTCCTTCAGTCAGAGAACAGGGTAGGTCCAGGCAAGGCCTGCACCTTTTCATTTGGACACTTCCCGGAGACAGTTGGGATTTTGACTTGAAGACCGTGTTCGTGCTCCATGCAATCCTGGAGAACAGTGCTCGCCGAGGTGACCCAGGTGAGGGTTGTGGTGGCAGGATTGTAGGAGTGCCCTCAAGCACCCAGGGCGCCTCCCTTCTCCCCTCCTGTCTGGGCAGTGAGTGGGGAGGACACATGATGAACCTGTGGATTGTCCCCTTTCACCTTCACAGGAGGAAAATGGAGGCATAATGGGTCTCTGAAATTGTGAACACAGAAAGTGGGTGGGCAGACAGTAGAAATTAAAATTGGTGGGTTTTTTTAAGTTGAAGTGTAGTTGATTTACAGTGCTGTGTTACTTTCTTTTTTTTAATTTATTTTTTAATTTTTTAATTTTTTGGCCACACCGCATGGCATGTGGGATCTTAAGTTCCCGGACCAGGGGTTGAACCTGCGCCCCCTGCAGTGGAAGTGCAGAGTCCTAACCACTGGACCGCCAGGGAATTAATTCCCTGTGTTACTTTCTGAAGTATAGCAAAGTGATTCAATTATATATATAGATCTACTTATCTGTCTTTTTTTAGATTCTTTTCCGTCATAGTTTATTACAAGATATTGAACATAGTTCCCTGTGCTATACAGTAGGACCTTGCCATCTTTTTTTTATATATAGTAGTTTGATTCTGTTAATCCCAAACTCCTAATTTATCCCTCCCTCCCCCTTCCCTCTTTGGTAACCATAAGTTTGTTTCCTATGTCGGGGAGTCTGTTTCTGTTTTGAAAATAGGTTCAAAATTGGTGTTTTTAAGATTGAGGAAGAGCAGCTGGTGGCCATTCTCTCCCTTTCCCCCTTCTCAGCTGTATATTCCCAATCCTTAACAAGATCTCTGGATTTTCTTTAAATATGTCTTCAAGAGTTTGTCCAATATGGAAAGTTGGGTTTGGGGTTTCCCATCAAAACCCCACCTCTTGAAAACTCTAGACTTATCCATGTAAATTGCACAGACCAACACGTGGCAATCCGTAGTGCAGAGTCGTGATAATTAGTATGGTCAATTAGTATGGTCGTCTAGAGGTTTCACATTAGGAGGACTAATCACATTAGGTGCTAGCTTATTTGGGAACGAATCCATTTTACATCTGCCTGCCAAGGCCTCATCATGGGTGGTGGTGTGAGTCTAGTCGTCCGATGCCTGTTTGACCTTGAGGGGCCTGGAGATATTGCATTGGGAGTAGGAGATGGGGCCGGTGGGGGGGGGGACACGCTTGTTTGATTTGTAGATTCATCTCATGACCTTTTGAAATAGCATTTCTTTCAGTTAGTTCAGAAGCTTCCTCTTTGGCTTTTGATTTTGCTGATTTGGTCAGTGGGAAAAAAAAAATACTGCTAATCTCATTATCGCAGTAGAATTTTTAAATAAAGTAAATAGATAGGAGATCAAGGCTTTTAACTTGAAATCGTCATTTGGTAGCAGCTCAGTGTCTGGTGTAGCCTTTTAGGGTTGCTGTTCTTTCTCGGTTGATGAAACAGTCAAATATGCAAGAGAGTATTTCTCATCTTTGTTCCCATCTTTGTTGTTGGTTTCTCAGAGGATTACCATCTGCTGCAAAAACATCCTCGAGCTGATGGATGGGTCATCCTCAGGTCCAGCTTTCTTTGTCTCTCTCCTCCCCTGTTTCGTCTCCGCCTCCCTCCTCTCACTTTTCGCCCATGTGTGCGTCCTCAGTCTCATAAACACGTCAAGTTTCTGTGTCTTTGATTGTTTAGGCCATGCAGGCAATTTCTGTTTCCTTCTGTCAGCGTCTCCAGGAGCAATGTGTGCACAAAGACAAAATGGCTTTCAGAGGAGGCCACATCCTCATCTGAGGACTCAGTGCAGACATCCAATTGAAGGCCACTCGGTGGTAACCAGACACTGGTTCTCTCGGCAGCCTGGAGATTAACCTCTTCTAAGGCTCTGTGCTATTTTTGAGGTAGAGTCTGCAACAACATTAAAGCTAGAACCTATTAGGAAATCACTTTCATCATCTCTTCTTTTTCCAAATCAGTGGCTTTTTTTTTTTTTTTCCTGATCTCCTAACCCTTTAATCTCCTTTGTAGCAGAGCAAGGAGACCGTTGGTTTGTTTGCATCCAGCAAAGTTTGAATCCTTCCTTGCTAAGAGCTTCGGAAGACACCAAGATATTAGAGAACCGTGCAGAGAGATGAATTTCATCTCGGGGTGGATGACTTAATGCCAAAGGTGCCCTGCTTTCCTTGGGCAGAACTGTCATTTTTTTGGTGGATGTTGTGCGAACTAGGCTCAAACTTTCCAAAAGACACACAGCAGAAAGCCTTTTGTTGCATTATTTCTAAAGGCTTGAAGTTTTGAAGGGAAGAGATTTTGTTTTGCTCTCGGCTACACAATGGAGCTTTCAGAGAACCTCTTTTAAAAGGAATAGCTACAGCCTTTGTGTTGAAGGGTGTGCCTGTTGGCAGGGTCCGCTGATGCAGACAGACTGGCTGGTGATTAACAAAGGTCATTAGACTTTGGAATCTGGCAAGCAGAGTCGGATGGTATGTCTTCTGTGTGTGGAAGGACGACTCCCAAGAAGCCAAGGCATTCTGGAGGTTCCCCCCTCCAGCCCACCCCCAAAGGCAGCTGGAGAACAGGGTCTGGTCCAGGAACGTCCTGCGGTAACCAGGGCTGTGCTGGGATGAACGGACTAGCCCATCAGGCATGGGATAAAAGAACCTTCGGAGATCCTGGTGAATGACATTTGAGGAGGAGAGAGGTGCTGCTTTTTCGGGAAGGAGTGAAAACAGTTCCTCCTTTGTTGGGAGGAGGAGGGCAGAGGAGGGGCCCAGGCTGCTCCTCTCCTGTTGCCTCGGCCCGGCAGCCTGGCAGCATCCATCCCAGAGAAGCCATGTTGTGCTCAGAAGGGAGGCTCTGAGCTAAAATGGCCGCTCCTGAAGCTCAGAGGACTAGGGCAGCTTAGTGAGACTTAGAGCTCCAGTGACGCAGGAGCTCCTATCTCTTGAAAGTGTGATAAACACATTCAGCAGAGCTGTGGCTTGTTTGGCTGAGATGAAAGGACTAAGCTGGGGGGATGGGGAGCGCACACTGGATGATCTGCCTTTTTGCCGTGAAGTGTTCTAAATGCAGGAGTCGTCTGCACTATGGAAAAATTTGTGTTCAGGTCTAATGGGCTGTGCGAAAAGGAGAAGTGGGGTGGGGCCTCGGTGACGGCTGTAATTTGATCCAGAGCTGATAGCAACCTCTTCCACACAATTTGGGTTGGTGCTGAGACAGAAAAGCTGGTGTGGCTGGGAATATGGAGGCTGAGTTAGCCGACAGGGACTCTGGTGCACAGTTCAGGGTTTATTGAAAAAAAGGAGAAATTGCTGGGTGAAAGGGGAGAAGGTAAATCTCTGTGTGTCTCACTCTGCAAGCTCAGGCTGTCCAGAGCTGGACTTGCCAGGAGTTATTTTCACAGGAGCATTCTTTCAGAGAAAATCCTCCTGCCATAGCTCCTTTCACTGCATTGACAGATTTCTCCAGTGTATTCTTCCTGCAGAAATCATTGATCTTTTACAATAAAAGTATAGAAAGTTGCTGTACGATCAAAGTATCGAAAGATTTGGCTTGTGGCTTTTGTTCTTGGACATCTGGTTCTAGATTACAGTGACTCAGTAGAGTTTGCTATGAGCTCAGTGAAGTAACTCAGTCATTAAGATAATAACTGGGTATCTCAACTTAAGATAGGAAGGCGTATGCCTTCTCATACATTTTTAACTTCTTAATGGTGGGCCGCTCCATTGAGTTCGTGTGAAGCTATCTGTATCTTTCAATCACACAGTAAATAGCAGGACAGAGGCAGCCGGGCAAGTTTTACTTTATTCTGAATCAGGTTCACTGCTTGTTATGGCCAAGTATGCACTCCACATTTGTAAAGGGGAGAAGTAGAAAAAGGGAAAGTCCTGCCTTAGAAGCCCTTCTTCCAAACCACGTGCATTTCTGTTGCCTTAGTGTAAATCGAGGTACCGAGGTGCAACCTGAAACTAGAAACTGGATTGTCATCTAAAGTTGGTTGTTTAAGAATCTCTTGAGAAATATTTTATGACCTAATTAGATTGGAGAAGCTGTTAGGTTATAATTGGTAGGTAGTAAAAAGCAAATAACCATTTAGCTCATGAAAAAAAAAATAAACCGTTTAAAGAGGGGAAGAAGGAGGTGTACCGCAATATCAGTTAAGAGAGTAGAAGAATAAAAAGGTACAATAAAAGCGCTTCCTACTGCCACTCAGAGATTCAGTACTGTTTCACCATTTGGTGATAAAACATCAATGTTTTACAGTATTAAAACAGCTAATGAAGAGTGAAGTTTGTCCTTTCTTCTGTATGGGCCACCTCTTTACTTCTGAGAAGATTCTGGTTCAAAAATAAAACTGGTCCCAGCCGGAATCAAAGTCAGAATTAACCTACCAAGAAATCTGAATTCAGTCAAGAAATTCAGAAACTACTAAAACTTTTGAAGTATTAGGGGTTTCTTTGGCACATAGCACTTGCAGATACATCAAGCTAGAAAAAGTTTACCTGGTTTTTCCCCCCTTCTTTGAAGTTAGGAAGTCAAGGACACCATCCCTGTTATGTCTGATTTCCTTTCTTTGGCCAGTGTTCCATCTGGCAAAGTCCAGTGAGAGGAAATAGCCGATATTGGAATTTCTTCCATCAATGGACTTGTAGCCCCAGCAGCCTGGGGTACGCGATGAGTGCAGGCCTTAAGGTGTTTCGTCTGCCTTCTGCCACCGCAGGTTCCTAATGTGAGAGGGTAGACCCAGATGATGGAGGTGCTTCAGTGCGATGGCTGTGACTTTAGAGCCCCGTCTTACGAAGATCTCAAGGCGCATATCCAGGATGTCCACACGGCATTTCTGCAGCCGACGGACGTTGCCGAAGACAATGCGAACGAGCCGCGCTCTGGGTCCATGAATGCCAGTAACCAGACAGAGGTGGAGTTTTCGTCTATAAAGGATGAATTTGTGATTGCAGAGGACTTATCAGGTAAATCTGTCCTGGGCTCGGCATATCTGATGTATTTCACTGCCCTCATCTATTTTGAGCCTGTAGCCGTGGTTCTTTTTTTTTGGACAGGAGAGTAGGACTTATTGGTGGGCGTGAGTAAGGAGGGGACGGTGCCAAGGCTCTCCTGAGTGCAGGGTCCGCCGCTTGCCCAGAGGGCCAGGATTACGGATGTATTTGACCTCACAGCCATCTGGGATGAGCTGCTTTTCTGCCACCTTGTTTTCAAATTCATCTGCATTAAACTTAGTAAATGCCCACTTCTTGGAGATGTGGCTCTTCTGGTGGCCAGGGAACTTGAACTTGGCCCTGTGGAGGGCCTTAATCACATGCTCCTTGTTCTGCAGCCTGGTGCGGATGGACCTTATGACTTGGCCAGCGTGGACCCTGGCCACTGTGCCCTGGGGCTTTTCAAAGGCACTGCACATACCTGTCTGGAGCCTAGATTGGGCACAACATGCCAGTCATGAATGTCCACTGGAAAGGGCTGTCTGCAAGGTCCCTTAAGGCAACCAGTACAGGCAGCAGGCTGCATACAGTACCGAGGAGTCTGTAGCCGTGGTTCCTGACATGCACGGTTCCCACAGAGTTTCTTGCTCTCTGCGAGCCTCTTTTTTTTTTTTTGGCCACGCTGCAAGGCTTGTGGGATCTTTAAAGGCTCCCCGACCAGGGATTGAACCTGGGCCACGGCAGTGGAAAAACGCTGAGTCCTAACCACTGGACCGCCAGGGAATTCCCACTTGTGAGCCATTTTTGTGGTTTGGGCATCACGTTTCTCTTCTTGAGTAGCCCAGGTTATTGTTCTTTCAGCTTCCTCTGTTTCTTAGCTTCCCTTCAGTTTGGAGCACAGGGTAGTACCTTGGAAAGTTCTAGAATGAATATTGCAGTCTGTGAAACTTGCATTTTCATAGCTCTGTGGCACATGAATCGAGATGTGGAGACTCTTGCACCTGAAGCCAAGCACTGCCTTCCGTCCGTGAGAAGCAACGTGTTTATGTTCGTTAACGCTTCGTTAATACTCTTCAGGGCCTCATCTTGAGATGTTAGGCTTTTTGAATGTGATGTTTATTAATGAAGGATAATTGAGAAGAAAATGGGTTTGCATGATTGAATTTCTTGACTCGCTTTTGCTATGCTTTTCTCTTCCCACTTACCTTATGCCTTCTCTTTAGGTCAAAATGCAACTGCATTGGGGACCGGAAGTTACTATGGCCATAGTCCAGGATATTACGGTCAGCATATTGCCTCTAATCCCAAACCAACAAGCAAGTTTTTTCAATGCAAGTTCTGCGTACGCTACTTCAGGTCAAAAAACCTCCTCATTGAACACACTAGGAAGGTCCACGGAGCTCAAGCTGAAGGGAGTTCGGCGGGACCTCCTGTTCCAGGATCCTTAAATTATAATATCATGATGCACGAGGGATTCGGAAAGGTCTTCTCTTGCCAGTTTTGCACATACAAGTCACCAAGGAGGGCAAGAATAATTAAGCATCAGAAGATGTATCACAAAAACAATTTGAAGGAGACCACTGCTCCTCCCCCTGCCCCTGCTCCGATGCCAGACCCAGTGGTCCCACCCGTGTCCCTGCAGGACCCCTGCAAGGAGCTGCCGGCGGAGGTCGTGGAGCGCAGCATCCTAGAATCTATGGTCAAGCCTCTGACCAAGTCTCGAGGCAACTTTTGCTGTGAGTGGTGCAGCTATCAGACCCCCCGCCGGGAACGCTGGTGTGACCACATGATGAAGAAACACCGCAGCATGGTCAAGATCCTGTCCAGTCTCAGGCAGCAGCAAGAAGGGACTAATCTGCCTGATGTGCAGAACAAGAACGCTCCCAGCCCCACTTCTAACTCCACCTATCTGTCTGTGAATGCTGCCAGCCGGGAGCTACCCAACACTAACGTCTCCACCTTCAGGGGCTCCATCGGCAACTCCATCATGAGACCCAATTCTTCTTCCGCTTCCAAGTTTTCGCCCATGTCTTACCCTCAGATGAAGCCGAAGTCACCTCACAATTCTGGCCTCGTCAGCTTGGCGGAGAGATCCCGTTACGGAATGACTGACATGACCAATTCTTCTGCCGACCTGGAAACTAACAGCATGCTGAATGACTCTAGTTCCGACGAAGAGTTAAATGAAATAGACAGTGAGAATGGCTTAACTGCTCTGGATCATCAGACAGCAGGCATGTCCGCGGAGCAGCTGATGGGCTCAGAGGGCAACAAATTATTGGAGACCAAGGGGATCCCATTTAGAAGATTCATGAACAGGTTCCAGTGCCCCTTTTGTCCATTCCTCACCATGCATCGACGTAGCATCTCCCGTCACATAGAAAACATCCACTTATCTGGAAAGACAGCCGTCTACAAATGTGATGAATGTCCATTTACTTGCAAGAGCTCGTTAAAACTTGGGGCTCACAAACAGTGTCACACGGGTACAACGTCAGACTGGGATGCTGTGAATTCCCAGAGTGAAAGCATCGCTTCTCCGCTGCACGAAGGTGTCGTGTCTTACGAGAGCTCGAGCATCAATGGGAGAAAGTCGGGGGTCGTGCTGGAGCCCCTGCAGCAGCAACAGCCGCCCCCGCCGCCCCCGCCGCCCCCGCCTCCGTCACAGCCTCAGCCGCCGCAGCTGCAGCCGCCCCATCAGGTGCCGCCCCCGCCCCCGCCGCCCGCGCAGGCCCCGCCCCTGCACCCCTACAAGTGCACCATGTGTAATTACTCCACCACGACTCTGAAAGGGCTGAGGGTGCATCAGCAGCACAAACACTCCTTCTGCGACAACTTGCCAAAATTCGAGGGGCAGCCCTCCAGCCTGCCAGCAGACGGCGAGACAGACAGCCACCCCTCTTCCAGCAACACTGTGAAGAAAAGTCAGACCTCAATTCTTGGGCTGTCCTCCAAGAACAATTTTGTAGCTAAGGCCTCTAGGAAACTCGCTAATGACTTTCCTCTCGACTTATCGCCCGTGAAGAAGAGGACCCGGATTGACGAGATCGCAAGCAACCTGCAGAGCAGAATTAACCAAACCAAACAGCAGGAAGATGCGGTGATCAACGTGGAGGATGATGAGGAGGAGGAGGAAGACAACGAGGTGGAGATCGAGGTGGAGCTGGACCGGGAAGAAGAGCCACCGGAGCCCGTCCTGGAGGTGCCCACGTCCTTCTCAGCGCAGCAGATCTGGGCGAGAGATGCCCCTGAGCCCCAGAAGGAGCCCAGCTTCAGAACTGTCACCCACGATTACAATGCCACCAACGGGGCTGAGATAGAGCTCACCCTTTCTGAAGATGAAGAGGATTATTATGGCTCCTCCACGAACATGAAAGATCACCAGGTTTCCAGCGCTGCTCTGCTCAACACCCAGACTCCTATCTACGGAACTGAGCATGGTAATGAAAATGCGGACTTTAGCGACTCGGGAAGGCTTTATTATTGCAAACACTGTGACTTTAACAACAAATCTGCCCGGAGCGTCAGCACCCACTACCAGCGCATGCACCCGTACATTAAATTCAGCTTCAGGTACATCTTGGACCCCAACGATCACAGCGCAGTGTACAGGTGCCTGGAATGCTACATCGATTACACCAACTTCGAAGACCTGCAGCAGCATTACGGCGAACACCACCCAGAAGCCATGAACGTCCTCAACTTCGACCACTCGGACCTGATCTACCGGTGTCGGTTTTGTTCCTACACGAGCCCCAACGTCCGAAGCCTGATGCCGCACTACCAGAGAATGCACCCCACCGTCAAGATTAACAATGCGATGATATTTTCGAGCTACGTGGTGGAGCAGCAGGAGGGGCCGAACACGGAGTCCCAGACGCTGAGGGAGATCCTGAATTCGGCTCCCAAGAACATGGCCGCGTCCGCTGCCGTGGCCCGTGGCGGCGGGGTGCCAGCTCCGTTCCCTAAGAACACCCCTTCCAAGACCTTTCCTCCAGAATGTGAAAATCAGAAGGACCCCTCGGTCAGCACCGTCGTCGTGTACGATTGTGACGTTTGCTCCTTCGCGAGCCCCAACATGCACTCTGTGTTGGTTCATTATCAGAAGAAACACCCGGAAGAAAAGGCCTCCTACTTTAGGATCCAGAAAACCATGCGAATGGTGTCTGTGGACAGGGGCTCTGCCCTTTCTCGGTTGTCATTTGAGGTGGGTGCTCCAGTGTCTCCCAAAATATCCGCCATGGGTTCCCCACCCCCCCCACCGCCCCCTCCACCAGACCTCGGTACCGAGCTTTACTACTGCAAACACTGCTCCTACAGCAATCGGTCAGTTGTGGGAGTCCTTGTCCACTACCAGAAAAGACACCCAGAGATAAAGGTTACCGCCAAATATATCAGACAGGCTCCTCCCACAGCCGCAATGACGCGAGGGGCCGATGGGCCCCAAGGCTCCCCCCGGGCACCGGCCCCCAGGCAGCAGCTCAGCCGGAGCGGCTCCGAGAGAGACGGCCCTCCCGCGGAGAGTGAGATGTTCTTCTGCCAGCACTGTGATTACGGGAACCGCACGGTCAAAGGTGTCCTCATCCATTATCAGAAGAAGCACCGAGACTTCAAGGCCAACGCGGACGTGATCCGGCAGCACACGGCCACCATCCGAAGCCTCTGCGACCGTAACCAGAAAAAGCCTGCCGGTTGCGTGCTGGTCCCCCCCTCGAACGTGGAGCGGGACAGAACGAAACTCCGGGCGCTCAAGTGTCGTCAGTGCTCGTACACCTCCCCCTACTTTTACGCACTGAGGAAGCATATCAAGAAAGACCACCCTGCCCTGAAGGCCACGGTCACGTCCATCATGCGGTGGGCATTTCTAGATGGCTTGATAGAAGCTGGCTACCACTGCGAGTGGTGCATCTATTCCCACACAGATCCCAACGGTTTGCTCCTCCATTACCAGAGGAGGCATCCCGAGCATTACGTTGATTATACGTACATGGCCACCAAGCTCTGGGCTGGGCCAGACCCATCCCCTCCCTCTCTCACGATGCCAGCTGAAGCCAAAACGTACAGATGCCGAGACTGTGTTTTTGAGGCCGTCTCCATCTGGGACATCACCAATCACTACCAAGCGTTCCACCCCTGGGCCATGAATGGGGACGAGTCCGTGCTGCTGGATATCATCAAGGAGAAAGATGCTGTCGAGAATCCCATCCCTGCGCCCGAAGAGCTCGTGGGCCCCGTGAATTGTGAAAACAGTATGCCTGCGCCACTGCCCGAGCAGGAAGCTGACTGCCCCGAGGACGCCAGGCTTTCCCCAGAGAAGAGCCTCCAGCTAGCGTCAGCCAACCCCGCCATCTCCTCCACCCCGTACCAGTGCACCGTGTGCCAGTCTGAGTATAACAACCTGCACGGCCTTCTGACACATTACGGGAAGAAGCACCCAGGCATGAAAGTGAAGGCTGCTGACTTTGCCCAGGATATCGACATCAACCCGGGCGCTGTCTACAAATGCAGGCATTGCCCCTACATCAACACCCGCATCCACGGCGTCCTGACCCACTACCAGAAGCGACACCCGTCCATCAAGGTGACTGCCGAGGACTTCGTGCACGACGTGGAGCAGTCCGCCGACATAGCCCAGAACGACGTGGAGGAGACGAGCAGGATCTTCAAGCAAGGGTACGGCGCCTACCGCTGCAAACTGTGTCCCTACACGCACGGCACTTTGGAGAAGCTCAAAATCCACTACGAGAAGTATCACAACCAGCCTGAGTTCGATGTCTTTTCCCAGTCTCCCCCGAAGCTGCCCGTGACCCTCGAGCCCGAGATAACCACTGAAGTGAGCCCCTCCCAAGTCTCCGTGACCGAGGACGAGGTGGGAGAGGAGCCCGTGTCCACGTCTCACTTCGCTACCTCGCACCTGGTGTCCCACACTGTGTTCCGGTGCCAGCTCTGCAAGTACTTCTGCTCCACGCGGAAGGGCATAGCCCGGCACTACCGCATCAAGCACAACAACGTACGCGCCCAGCCTGAGGGCAAGAACAACCTCTTCAAGTGCGCCCTGTGTGCCTACACCAACCCCATCCGCAAAGGGCTGGCTGCCCACTACCAGAAGCGCCACGACATCGACGCCTACTACACCCACTGCCTGGCGGCCTCCAGGACCATCAGCGACAAGCCCAACAAGGTGATCATCCCGTCGCCGCCCAAGGACGACTCCCCGCAGCTCAGCGAGGAGCTCCGGCGCGCCGTGGAGAAGAAGAAGTGCTCCCTGTGCCCCTTCCAGTCCTTCAGCAAGAAGGGCATCGTGTCCCACTACATGAAGCGTCACCCGGGGGTGTTCCCCAAGAAGCAGCACGCCAGCAAGTTGGGGGGCTACTTCACCGCCGTCTACGCCGACGAGCACGAGAAGCCGGTGCTGATGGAAGAGGAGGAGAGAGGCGGCTTCGAGAAAGCCGAGGTGGAGGGGAGCGAAGGGCAGGAAATCGAGTGGCTCCCGTTCCGCTGCATCAAGTGCTTCAAGCTGTCCTTCAGCACGGCGGAGCTGCTGTGCATGCATTACACGGACCACCACAGCCGGGACCTCAAGAGGGACTTCGTCATCCTGGGCGGCGGCCCCCGCCCGCAGAGCTCCGCCTACCAGTGCAAGCACTGCGATAGCAAACTGCAAAGCACGGCGGAGCTGACCTCACACTTGAGCATTCACAATGAGGAATTCCAGAAGCGTGCCAAACGTCAGGAGAGGAGGAAACAGCTTTTGAGCAAGCAGAAATATGCAGATGGTGCTTTTGCAGATTTCAAACAAGAGAGGGTAAGGATATGTTTTGCTTTCCCTTCCCCCAGGAGGCCTCTCATCACTGGTGCCCACATGCACGTCTTCGCTGCCAGCCAAACCGCTACGGGCTTCCTAGTGACTTAGCCTGCCAGAGAGCTCAATAAGTCAATTAAACATTTCGAGCTTGATTATCCCCCCCGCCCGCGTTCTACGCTCACCCTTCTCCCCGGCCCCCTCCCTCTCGCCCCTCCCAAGGTTCCCCAGGGGAGGGTCGGGTGGCTTTTCTGTATTTCTCTCTGCCAAGTAGCCTTATCTGAGGCCTAGTTACAGGACAACGCTCGCTCTCTTTCCCAGGGCAGTTGCGGGCCGTCTCTTGGTATCGTTATTGCTTCTCAGCCATGTCTTGGTTTGCAGTGTCGGCTACAGGAACCTAACGTCTCCAGGAGTAGAGTTGTTTTTTTTTTCTTTTTTTTTTTTTTTTTCTTTTTTGGTCAAGAAGTTCGCTAATGGCGTAGCTATGCGACGTTTCACCCGTGTAGTTGAAAAATTGGTTTGAAAACCAGATAACTTGGTGGCAGTGACCATGAGACTTCAGCACCGAGATCTTCTCTGCTCACAAGTCAAAACCTGTTTGGGTTCTGGAGACTTCGCGCATGCGCAGTGGGCAGCGCGCCTCGCCCCTGACGAATCTGTTGTGTAAAACTGCTCGCCGTGTTAGCTCCCTTGGTTTTTAACCTGCTAATCTGCTTTAACGTAAAATCTGCTAGTAAGCTGCAAGAATAAATGCCGGCGTTGAGGGAGGGCTCGGAGTACTGATGGCTACCACTGTATTTTACCAGCCTTTTGGTCACTTAGAAGAGGTGCCAAAGATCAAGGAGAGGAAGGTGGTGGGCTACAAATGTAAATTCTGTGTGGAAGTGCATCCGACGCTCCGGGCCATCTGCAACCACCTGCGCAAGCACGTCCAGTACGGCAGTGTCCCGGCCGTGTCAGCCGCCGTGAAGGTGAGCACTGGGAAGGTCTGGATGAGGAGTCTTGTGTGTGAGCCCTTCGAGTTCCTAATTCACGCCGTTGCTCAGAGCCGCTCAGGAAAGGGCGACCCCACATGTGGGCGTTCCTGAGTTATGCTGGGATCGGTCTGGCTTGTTTTGATTTCTTTACAGGTTGGATCCTCCTCATCTTCCGTGTTTCGACCCGGTTGCGTTTCGATCTGGTTCCCTTCCACGCGGATAGTCTGGTGGAAACAGAAGATCCGGGCCTCTCGGTACAGGAGGCCTTGGGTCTCCCTTCTATGCTGCGTTTAGTGCCGTTAGGTGTTCGCTTTTGCAAGCGGCCCGGGCTCTTGAGAGGAGTCCAGTGGGTTCTGTTCCCATCCTCTTCTGCGCCTCCCACTGCCTGACTTCTTGCTGTTCTCATCTGGCGACGGTGCAGAGAGCCCGGGAGAATCTGTCTTTTACTTCTTATCCTGGGTCCCCGGAGGAGCGTTCAGAAACGTTAAATCTAAAACTGAAAGCCTTCAGGTCACAGTTGGCCCTGTGAGCCCTTTGACCTGATTTGTCTCCTCCATCCCCTCTCCCTCTGTGTTGCTGGCGAGCACCTTCTCTCTGCCCCCGACCAGTATTAGGCCACCTGGTTGGAAGATCATAATCCTAAAATGAGCCACTGTTTCAGTGACCAAGCTGCCATCCCTGCCTTCCAGGGTATTGCTAACCACTTAGTGTTGAGCAGAGAAGTCAGTTCAGGGCTCTGCTCTCTCTCTCTCTGGATACGTGAATGCATTTCTGTCATCGGCCCTTCTTGCTCTTGAGTCCTGTTTTGCCAATGTGGCATACGGAGGCGAAGCTTCCGCTCTTCCCATTGAAGACTGAAGCCTTGTGGCTGGCGGCACAGCAGTGAGTGGCACGGGGACAGCATCAGTCAGCTTCTTGCCCGCCACCAGGGTGTGTCCCAGCCTTGCGTCCCGTAATTGCTCAAGGGAGACAGCGGCTCTTCCCGTGTAATCGGTAATCCGAAGGAGCCCCCCCAAACCAGGCTAGGCTGTTTCTTAATTTTTTGAATTGATTGTACAGCAACCTTCGGTCAAGGGGTGATGTCACTGCCTGTGAGATGGGGCTGAGCGTGGTGGCAGAGAGCTGGATCTTCCAGTTTCCTTCATTTCCCGAGGGTGTTCCAAGGCTCCCAAGTGCCCATACCACACCATTCTTTTTCCCCTTCCTTCCTCTCTTCCTTTCTCTGAGCCATAACCCTAACCTGCGTTATATCAGTTTCGGTAGGATCCCAATTTGAATTTTCTCTTTAAGATAGAAGGTAAGTGAGTGAACTGTCTTCAAAGTGGGAGAGCCGCTCCCTCACCTTTCCCAGACAGTAGCAACCTGTGTCCGGATATGTTGCCCTCACGTCACCACCACTGCATGAAGGATGGCAGTTGGGTTTGCCCTCCCTCTAGGGGGAGCTGGAGAGGCAGGGGAGGAAGCCTGAACAGGAAATGCTTAACAGGAGTTTGGGAGAATGAAGGGAGAGGAGGAGAGCTGGGAGCAATGATGATGGATATTTATTTTGTTGGTGGGGCATGTGTGTGTGTGTGGTTCTCTTAGCAGGAGGCTGAAGACCCTTCCCACTTGTTCCTGGATGGACTGGAAGCAGCCAAAGATGCCAGTGGCGCCCTGGCGGACCGGGTGGATGGTGAACACTGCTTGCTTGATGGAATGTTGGAGGATGAAACCCGGCCGGGGGGATACCATTGTAGTCAATGTGACAGAGTCCTGATGTCCATGCAGGGGCTGCGTTCTCATGAGAGGAGCCATCTGGCCCTGGCCATGTTTACCCGCGAGGACAAGTACAGCTGCCAGTATTGCTCCTTTGTTTCTGCTTTCAGGCACAAGTAAGTGCTCACCGAGTGGGTGCAAGTGGTAACTGGAGGAGGTGGAAGGCGGGAGCGCTTGGAGGCATCTGAAGGCCCCGCTCATGGTTCAGGCCTGCCGTTCAGTTGGCTGTGTTACCTTGAGCCTCTGTCAGCCCACCTGTCAAATGGGGCTGAGAACAGGAGATTGTTTGCCTGACATCAAATTTGGTGAAATCGGGCATTTAGAAAAAAAATTGAAGTATAGTTAATTTACAAGGTTGTGTTAATTTTAAGCGTACGGCAGAGTGATTCAGTTATACACACACACACACACACACACACACACACACACAATACATATACGCATTCTTTTTCAGACTCTTTTCCGTTACAGGTTATTACAAAATACCGAGTATAGTTCCCTGTGCTATACAGTAGGTCCTTGTTGTTTACCTATTTTATATAAAGTCGTGCAGCGGTCCCCAACCTTTTTGGCACCAGGGACCAGTTTCTTGGAAGACGGTTTTTTCCACGGGGCGGGGGGTTGGTTCAGACGGTAATGTGAGCGATGGGGAGCAGCGGATAAAGCTTGCTTCACTCGCTCCCCCGCCGCTCACTTTCTGCTGTGCGGCCTGCTTGGGGGACCCCTGAAGTAGTGTGTATCTGTTAATCCCAAACTCCTAATTTGGTCTCCCTGGCCCCCGCTATCCCCTTTGGTCACCGTAAGTTTGTTTTCTATGTCTGTAAGTCTATTTCTATTTTGTAAATAAGTGCATCTGTATCATTTTTTTTAGATTCCACATGCAAGTGATATCATATGGTGTTTGTCTTTCTGTGTCTGACTTACTTCACTAAGTATGATCATCTCTAGTTGCATCCCTGTTGCAGCAAATGACATTATTTCATTCTTTTTTTATGACCTAGTGATACCCCATTGTGTATATGTGCCACATCTTCTTCATCCATTCATCTCTTGATGGACATTTAGGCTGCTTCCATGTCTTGGCTATTGTAAATAGTGCTGCTGTGAACATTGGGATGCATGTATCTCTTTGAATGAGAGTTTTCTAAATTGGGCATTTTCTTAAATGATAATTTTGGAGGTGTTGCTATGACTTACACAAGGAAAGACCAGAGAGTAGATGCGTTTACTGGTGCATCTGTCGAACATTCATCCAGAACCTAGTCATCATTTGAGGAAGTAAAGTTCCATTTGGGAAAAGTTAAGCAGCTAAGGAGGTAAAATTAGGACTTTTTAACCCATATGACCAAAGGGTCATTGCTTGGCATTTTTAAAAAGACCTGGAATGGTAAAGAAGTTTATCGATGCCAGAGAGATGCTTGCGGCGCAGGGTGGGTTGAGGAGACGGAGCTTCCTGCTACCCGGCACAGCTTTGAAATTGAAAATTTGGGTTTTTGTGTGAGGCTTTTCGGGGTGATAGGAAGAGGGGTGGTTCTGAGAAGAAACAACCTTTTGTTGCCTTTCTCTCGCAACTGTATGAGAGAGAAATTTTTCAGTAACGTGTTCTACAGTCTTGGATGAAGGTGACTGATGGTGAGACTGACACGCTGTTTATTTTTATCATAATTGAAAATAAGTGATGGGCTGTTTGCTTCTTAAAAAAGATAAAGTGCTAGTTAGTGTCTGTTGAAAGGCAGGAAGAGGTGATGCTTCCACAGAGGTTAGGATGGGTTGCAAACTCTTTTATGATTATACAGAGCCTAGTATCCAATCTTTGTCATCAGATTCATGCCCTGGCCTCCAACTTGTGTAGTTCTCATCCGTTCGATAAGTATTTGTCGGACAGCAACTCTCAACGTTTTCTGACACACACAACCTCAATAAATCGTTGTGAATAAATGAATATGCCCTGTTGTTGAGGCTTTGGGGGAATATAAAGATGAATAGGACATGGTCGGTGATCTCAGGGAACTTAGAGTCTAGTCGGGTTATAAGTAAAGCAAGCACGCAAATGACTTGGGAAAACAAGGCACATGTCTTTAAAAAAAAATGTATCAATAAAATGCAGTGAAGTTTCAAAGAAGGGAGATGGTACATCTACTTTGGAAGAATCGGGAAGGTTTTATGGAACAGGGAGCACTGGAGCCAAGTCTTAAAGTAGGAAGACAGGACCTGCCAAGTTTGGAAAGAACATGCAATGTGGAGGAAACGATGAGAGAGTAGGGCCCTGAGGAAGCGATCGATGCTTAGGAGGGACCAGTTGGCGGTCTAGTTGGACTAATTTTTAAGTGATATGTAAAGGAATAGTAGAAGGTAAAGTCTGAATACCTGAGTGGAGACTGCATTTGGGGGGTCTTTGAATGCAGAATTAGTGCTTTGTAATATACATTACTGGTAAAAGGAAGACTCTGAAACGAGTAAAGGCATCTTAATCACTAACATTTATTGAGCCTCACTGTGTGCCAGGCACTGTGCTACGTGCCTTCAAGTATTATCTCATTTTATTCTCAGAACAGCCCTATGAGGTATGGTCCCATTATCATCTCCCTTTCCTGGATAAGGGAAGTGAGGCCTTTTGATGTAGAGGGGTTATGGAACTTGCCCAAGGCCACTCGGCTTATGAGTAATAGCTAGCATTTGATCTCAGGCAGTCTGACTCCATCGCTTGTGCTTTTGAGTTGGAAAAAAGATGGGGGAGACCAATTAGGAGGCAGTGATAGTAGCTGATCCACGAAGTTAGAATGGAACTTTGGGAACAGTTGAGGGAAGGAGGATCTTCATGTCTTGGGAAAATTGGCTTACTGGAGGGGAAGAGGGACAGAGTACAGTACAAATGGCACGGAGGTTTCCAGGCCGGTTGACTGACAGCTTGGAAGTGTTCTTTCTACAAAGAAGGGAATGAAGAAGAGAATTTGTTTGGGATTTAAAAAAAACTGACATGTTTGTTTCAGGCTGGTTGAGTTTAAGATAGCTGAAGGACATTCAGCGGGAGGTGTCCTTAGGCAGTGTGGAAAGGGCTGCTTTGGGGCTTGGGAGAACATTATATATTTAAATGGTAAGCAGTACTGTTCCCATATGAGTTATTTAGAATGGAATCTAGTTCTCCGGGGCATTGATACAAATTAAATTAGAACATCTTCCCACACCTCGTTGGGTAGATTTATTATTTTTTTAGAGTAGTAATTATTATGAAATACTGGGAAATTATAATTAAATCATTTCTTTATAAGTTGCTTCTGGAATACGGATGTACAGCAAACATGGTTTTATCAGAAGGCATGGCCAGCCTTTAGATCACATGATTTCCTGTAAACACACCTGCACTGGACCTCCATATTTAGAAAGACCTTGAAAATAGCCCATTGCAAGTGCCCTGCTCAAGTGTTCACAGCGGAATTAAGGTTTAAGAAGGAAGTCAGCCTTTTTTACATGCAAAATTTCTCTAATTCCCTTTTTTTTTTATGGTATAAGTTCAAGGACTCTTTGATAGGCACCTCATTGACTTTTCAGAAAACTTAAATTTGTCCATGTTTTACCTTTTCCTTTTAGATGCCCTCTTCTACTTCACAGTGCTTTAGAGAAGGGAAAATAAGTCTACCAAGACCTGTTTCCATTGCCATGTCTCTCAACCCCCAAAAAATTTTGATCTCTTCTTTCCTTTAGCTTCTCCAACTCTTGCCAGTTTGCGTTTGTTTTTTCCCTCCTGTAAGCACCATCCTTGGAAAGTAACAAAATGACTTTGAACAGCTTAGAAATGGGATTTCTGGAAAAGGGCAATGAGAAAATGTTGGATGCAATTTTTAATATTGTCATTTCCTTTTCTCTTCTTCTGCATCAAGTTTGGATCGCCATATGCAAACCCACCACGGACACCATAAACCATTCCGATGCAAGCTCTGCTCCTTCAAGTCCTCCTACAACAGCCGGCTGAAGACACACATCCTCAAAGCTCATGCTGGTGAGTTGGTGTTCGCGGTGCCCTAGTTCCCTGAGTTTGAAATTTAATAGTCTTCAGTGAGTGAAATTTTTAAGTCTCTTGTTCCATACACATGAGAATAAGGTTCTCTTGAGATGGTTGTGTATTCAGTTTTATTTTGATCTAATTAAAAAAAAAAAGAATGGCCCAAAGGCAAAATAATACCAAGTACCATGTCACGCGTGTCATAGTTGATTCGTGCAGCTGACACATACCTACTGACAGATTCTTGCTACTCACAGGTTCTGTTTTCTAGAGAAATTTCTAAATTACCTGGACTTTCTAATGGAAATGCAAGAATTGGTACATCTCCTGAAGATAATTTCCAACTAAAATAAAGTGATAGTCTTGGGGACGTTCAAAGGGACACAGAGACCTCAGGATGTGTGAGATTTCTCATGAGATGCCCTTAGATGCATTTCCACATCCCAGATAAGAAATGACCTTGGGTCATGAGTGTCCAGGAGTTGTGTTGATCTCCATCACTCTATCATCCCATCTCATCGTGCTCGTCTCATGAACATCCCTTACGTACCAGTCTCTGTACTAATAAGCCTGGTGTATTCATCATCTCATTTAATCTTCAAGGCAGTCCCAAAGGGTAGATGTTGTCACCCTCAGTGTCGGATGAAGCCACAGAGACTCAAAACCCAGTGTCCTGCTCAAGGCCACAGAGCCCATTCACTAAGAATTTGACTCCAGAACAAAAGCCTACATCCTTGTCACTCACAGGATGCTGCCTCCCTCTCTCTTCTGCTCTTTTCTACTTGGCATGTGATGGAGGATGCCCACAGGTGGCTAATCAGAACTCATCGAAGAGAGGAAAGAGGCATGAGTAAGAAAGGCAGTGTGGCAGGGTCTGGGCGGCCTCCTCCCAGGATGTCCCCAGTCCTCCGAGAAGCCCGACTCTGCAGCAGCCTGTGGCCCTCTCAGAGGTGTTGTCAGCCTTTGAGGAACTTACAACAAACAAAGGAAAATTGGGAAACCAATAGCTTTAGAATAGCTAGCGATACTGTCAGAGATTCTTCTAGAGATCCCGTCTCCCTGCTGAGTTTCCTCAGCTAAGGTGTTTAGAATTCTAGTTGAATTCTAGTTTAAAATTTTTCAATCAACTAGAATTCTTCTGTCTCATTTATTTGCTTCCCTTCCCTTATTAGCTTCCCTTCCCTTATTAGCTTCTTATTAACTGCCCAGAACCCGAGTCCTTCACTTTTGTCATGTCCTCATCCCCTGTGGAAATACAGCCATGTCTCTACTGTTTCCTGAAGGTTGGGTCCCGTTGAACTGGCTTAATGGAGTAAAACTACGGAAGCCTTCAGGATGCCTTAAGCCCACTGGGGGTGGGGGAGGGGATGGCAGATTAGCTATATGGGCTCTTCTCTATCTGTTAGTATTTTTTTATCTTCCAGAACATTTTACTAAAGTCCATGGAGTAAGAGGCTTCGGGGTTCAAACCACTCTTTTCTAACTGGTGTATATTGTAAATTATTCACTCGGGACACTGTCCTGGGGAGCTTTCCCCATAGATCTCAGCCTTGTCAAAAACACTTTACCAGTGGGAGTTGGGTAAGTGATTTGGCCTGTGGGAAAGACTTTACAAAAGTGCCACAGGCTACACACGGACTCCAGGGCATTGAGCTGACCAAGCAGACTGGTCTTCTGTGCTCGCTGGTTTGCAGGAAGGAAGCATCCGGAGAGAGAGGGTGGGAGCATCGTAATCCAGTTCTCCACACACCTTGAACCGTTGGTGTCTATGACTTGGTCTTAGCTACAGAGAGTGGCTTGGCTTGGAGAAAACCAAATCATTTTCCAGAAGACTCTTGACTCATCTGTTCTAGATGGAGTATTTTATTTTATTTTATAGGGTAAAAGGTAGTGTGTACTAACCAGATACCTGGATTTGAGTTCTCTCTCAGGTTATGCTACTTATAACCACCCACCAAGGTTCATATAGCCAGGTTTGCACTGAAAAACTGAGAAATGGAATAAGAGCAGTAGTGTACAATATGGCATATATTTATTATCTCAGTAAACACCATTATTCATACCCAGCATTATCCTGTAGCTAACAGGTCATGGTCTGAGGGGTGTGGAATTGACTGGTGTTCTCATTTGGGTCCTCTGACTTCTTTGTGCTTCTCTTCTGCTTTGGGCTATAGTATGTTGCCTCATTCAAGGTTTTGTGTGGGTCTCTTCAAGGCTTTCTTGGAAATGCACACTTTGGGGGTCATCAGTGGTAAAAAGGAGGCTTGAATGCGGGACTTCAGATGCTGGTCTCACTTCACATGAAACCACTTAGTAATCTTCGGGGTGGCAGGAAAGTAACCATCTCAGCAGGGTAAAAGCAAGAGTGGAGGTTTAGGGCTTCCCTGGTGGCGCAGTGGTTGGGAGTCCGCCTGCCGATGCAGGGGATGCGGGTTTGTGCCCCGGTCCGGGAAGATCCCACATGCAAAAAAAAAAAAAAAAAAAAAGAGTGGAGGTTTACTAGCTCATTCTCGCTCTGCTTTAGTGAGCATTTGTCTATAGCACATCAGCGCTGTCCTCAGTTCATATTCACTGGTCCACAAAACCTTCGTTACTAACAATCCTTTCTTCTCTTATTCCTCTCCTTCCTTTCCCTCTTCTCTGGTTTTTAAGTTTCACTTGAAAATAAATTTTAAAAATACATGTTCATTAGAAAAAAATTGAAAATGAAAGAAGAAATACAGTCAAGGCATTCATAATCTTATTATCTGAAGACCACTGTTGTTAATATTTGATAATATTTCCTTTCAACCATTTCCTCTATAATTATTTTCCATAGTCATGATTATAATTTAATCTAAAATGTATTATGCTTTTCTGTTTATTTTTCTGAGTTTCAGTATTTTAGTTTTCTATGAATTGCCAACTCTTCGAGAATTTATTTTCATGAGTAGTAATTTATCAAGAAGATATACCCACATTTACTTAATCACTTCCCAGTGGTTGGAAATTTAGGTTGTTTCGCCCCTTTTTCAAGCATAAATAATGTATATTTCTAAACAGAGATTTCTAAGTATTCAAGGGTATTTCCTTAATATAAATTCTCAGAAGTGGAATTATTGAGTTGCAGGCATGAACTTTCTAAGCTTATTGTTATAAAAAGCAAAATCGCTTTCCGAGTTGATCGTACCAGAGTTTGTCTGTCCAGCGACATAAGGATGCCCATTTCACACCCTTCTTAAATTGCAATTCATGTAAAAGCTGACTTAGGGCAAAGATAAATCATACTCTCATTTAACTTGATCATAGTGATCTGTGCTGTATTTCAGTGGTAGAAAAACAATTAAAAGGACAATACTTTGTAGAAAACAAACTTATGGTTACCAAGGGGGCGGGAGGGGGAGGGAGGGATAAATCGGGAGATTGGGATTGAAATATACACACTACTATGTATAAAATAGACAACTAATAAGAACCTACTGTATAGGTATTGTACAGGGAACTCTACTCGCTACTCGGTGATGGCCTATATGGGAAAAGCATCTAAAAGAGAGTTCGTACATGTATATGTTTAACTGACTCACTTTGCTGTACAGCAGGAACTAACACAACAGTGTAAATCAACTATACTCCAATAAAAATTAACGAAAGAAAAATACTTATTTTTACTTACATGTCCTTTTTATTGAAAAATATTGGAGCTAAATGCAGACACACGTTTATATATATAAACACACCTCTCTCAGTTAAAGAAATGACTTTCACCCATTTCTGTGCTATTGATCAGATAGGGAAATGGAGTTTTGTGCTGAGGTTCGTGAACTGGTCCCAAAAAACCCCACAGGTAAGACGTATGGAATCCAGGAGGCCTAGAGTCAGCAAGGAAGTAAATTATGAGGATAGCACAGCAGTTTGCACTGAGTGACCTCGTGCTCGGAAAGCCACCGATCGACCCTTGGAATAAGGATGGAGTGTATTATTTTCTGTGGATGATACGAAGGCTGGAATGAAAACTGACATCGTCATTTGTAGTACAGAGAGGGAGGGAGACAGACGGGAAGCCTTTGCCGAGGGAGCTACCTAGACATTTGGTTTCACGCTCTGCTGGGGAATCTACCGTAGGCTCACCCCTGTAAACAACGCATGAGATGGCAAAGGGACCAGGTCACTCGATGACGGAGCTCCTAAAAGAGTTCCGATCCTCCAGGAGCCCTGTGGTCGTGGCAGTGGGCAGGGGGTTGGTCTGGGAGGGTCCTCAGACCGTGCAGCTTGGGACGGGCTCTCTGGAGTCACTGACCCTGTTGTTCTGTCTCCCACCCGCCTCGTCCCCTGTCCCCTCCCTCTCCCCTGCCGCCGACCGTCTCCCTCCAGGTGAGCACGCCTACAAGTGTTCTTGGTGCGCCTTTTCCACCATGACCATCAGCCAGCTGAAGGAACACTCCCTCAAGGTCCACGGAAAAGCCCTGACCCTCCCCAGGCCGAGGATTGTCAGTCTCCTCTCCTCGCACGCCCACCACTCCTCCTCCCAGAAAGCCACCCCGGCCGAAGAAGTGGAAGATTCCAACGGTAAAACCGGGCTTCCGAGCCGCCATCAGTCATGGGTGGGGGGAGGTGGGCTGGGGTTAACGGCCCATCCTTCTTTCTAGAGGAAAATCTGACACGAAAACGTGGCGGTTCAAGTGAAGGAAGAAACGGGAAAAGGTTGGAACAGTATAGACATTGGAGTTGGAGGGTGAAGTGAATTCGGTGAGCATCTGTTTGGTGCTGAGGCCAGACACCCCTGCACTGGTGTGCCCGCTGCTTGTGAAAAGAGCACGTGTGTGATGGGTTCGTGTTGGATTCTTCCGCCGTGGTTGTGAGCAAGGAGGAGGACGAATACCAGGCAGATTTCTTTCTTCGTTGACTTTTTTACTTATTGATATCCTGTCTTGTCCTAAAAAATACGTGTGCTGTGAAGTGTTCGGGGTGCCAGATGTGTACGTTAGGACAGAATTCAGAGGGACTGGAATGGGTGAGTGGGTGGGGGCATGTGTCTGATGGGGTCACAAGAGAATTTAGGGGTAACGTAGTGATTTCTGTTAATGGCTGAAGGATGTCGAGGAAGCGTCATTTGGAAGGAGGGTGTAACTGCCCACTTTTGGAAGCTTCAGACTAAAGCTGGGAGGCCCTGGAAGGGGTCTCCTCGCTGGCAGGGTAACTAAAGCTGTAGGAGAGAGAGAACGAGAGCGAGAGATGGCGGGTGTGGCAGAGCGAGCAAAGGACGGCTTGTTGTTTCGATCCGCCCAAGAAACAGAAGGTGTTGATTACTCAGCTCACCTCAGATGACTGCAGAATCTCGTGCTTCGGAGAGGAGGGAGTCTGGAGATTCTTAGTGATGTAGAAGACCTGAGAGCTGCTCTCTTCCGTGAGCCTCTCGTGCTGGAATCCCTTCTGCGGCATCTCTGGTAACCAGTTATCTACCCCCTAGCCTGAATACTTCCCAGGTCACGGAATGGACTGTTTCCCAAGGTCTGCTACTAGGTCCTTGAGAGGAACTTAGTGGGCTGGCAAGAAAGTTCAGGGGCTCTTTGGAACAAAGGCTTGGCTTTGAATCTTACTTCTCTCAATGCCAGTTGTGTCTTCCTGGGCAATCTTAGCTTCCTAGACTCACATGACAAATTGGATAATGATACCTACTTCATGATGGCCTTGAGAGATTAATGAGAAAAGGTACATGTGTAAAATGCCTAACACAACACCTGACACATGTAGGTATTTAATAAATGGTCATGTTATTCAGCACTTTACATCCTTTGATTGCAGTTTTGGCTTTTGAGACCATTTATGACACGTATGAATTTGGGGTTGTTTTTAATGTAAGGGTTTAAAAAGATAGAATCCTCAGGTAACCTGAAGATCTGACAGCCCAACATGTCCATGTGGGCTGGTTATCCAAATAGCAAAAGAGTAAATGAGGAATCTTCATTCACAAGGTCTGGGCGAAGACAAGTGGGAGGAAAAGAAAAGGTAAGTCCTGGGATTAAAAGCTGTCGTTGCTGAGTTGTAGAACTTGGTGGCCTTTCCTTTGCATCAGTAAACACCAGCTTAGACACAATAACTTCTTGCCGGTATTCCTGTCTTGAAGGACTTCTGTTTAACAATGAAGGCTTGTTGTAATGAATGAAGTGAGCGCGCTGTCTCCTCAGCTGTTGTGTGGCAGTTTAGCCTGTGTTTGTTGTTGTTTTCCAGGAAAACTTAAGTCTCAGAGTGAGGGGTGGAGAGGAGATGGGGGGAGCACATGTGAAAGGCCACAGAAGATGTCCCCTTTGCACCTTGAGATTCTGTTCTTTGTAAGAGATTGGTATATTGCAACAAAAGGCAAAACAGAATTTGATGTAAATTGTAAGGTCTTGTTTCACATGATTGTCAATGAATTGCTTTCATCTGAAATGGAAGCTACGCTTGTGGAACCATTTGGGTGAAATTGATACATCCAAACACCATTCCCAGCAAAGGCTTTTCCTGGGACATTTCTCTCCATGTTGTACCTTCTTTTCCCTTTGTCCTCCCCCCCCGCCCCCCTTGGAAGGTGGGTCTTAGTCTCAGGACAAGGGAATCCCGCAGACTACTCACTGCATGGCTTGCCTCCCTCTGTGTAGGCTGAAGAAGAGTTCAGTCAACTTCCTGAGTCTGTACTTTCTGCCAGTAGGTGTGCAACGCACAGAAGAATCATAAATGGATACAGTGCCATTCTGGCCACCCAGCAGCTTAAAATCAAATGTTTAGAGGGTATTATCAGCATGGTATTGGACTAACCGCAGCCCTAAGCCTGAAGCCTAACCTTTTTGGGGCTGATTTCAGGTTCTTGGAAGCTAGACTAGGTTAGGACCTTGGGAGGAGGGTGGTCGCAGAGACATGATGATAATGATATTGAGTAACTCTCTGCATAACACCGATAGTCTGTTCAGCCCCAGGGAGGTAATTTGGCAACATATAAAAGTGTTTTCCTTTCTTCTTCTAAAGAAAGAACAAAATGTGAAAGCTCTGGGTGACAACTCGTTAGTGAGGCCTACACAGAACTCATTGGACCTGTGCTGTTTTTAATGTATATAAATAACCTGGATCAGTGGGTCCACAGTGATTTGTTTAATTCGGGTGAGGTAAACCCAAAGGTTTAAGGTGGGGTAAACAGAAAAAAGGCATCAAATGGGCTGTTCTCATGAATGGATAGAGTGGAAAGAAAAATTAATAGTGTGTCCGTTCAAAAGATACTTTCTTGAATCCTTCTGATGTAGGTCTTGCAAGGTTTTGGATGCCCAAGAATGATGGAAGAGGTTGAAAATGGGAAGGCTGTCTGCTAGGGAGCTGAGTGGTGGATTCCTAGAAGTGGCTACATCTGGGGGACGAAAAAACAGCTGTGGGGCTAGACAGTAGCCTGTAAATCACGCCTTGAATGGTGTTTGAAACACGCATGTGAAATCCAGTTGCACATTTTAATAGGGGGAAGCTGTAGGGCCATTGGCCCTCAGTTAAGGTTTCCCACACTGCAGATGCCAGGGCGCTCTGAACACAAGAACCAAAAATGTGTTGCAGGCCTCGGGGGGAGTAGAGATCTATAAAACCAGGGAAATCACCAGTGTGTCCTTGGCTTTCTGATCCCCTAGTGAGGGATGTGAATAAAACGACTGGACACGCTCGCTGCTGTGTGCAGTGGTCAAATGCTTGCAGTCTTGCGAGCGAGCCAGCGTTCTCCAGCAGAAGGAAACTGGCTGAACAGGAAGGTTCTTCCCTAGCTGCTCTCCCTCGCAGTGCAGAGGGGAGCCCTATAAGGGAGGCAGATGTGAGAAGGTGGAGGGGTGATTTCGCTCCCACTGCCTGGCCGCCCACCTGTTCTGGACATAAACAGAGCTCTTAGGCTCTGGGCTATCAGTCTTGACATGTCTCACCAGCACGTGGATCCTCTATATGTCCTTCATGATTGGCGGTTGGAAAGAAAAGCAGTGCTGATTCCGTGTATAAGATAATGGGAAATGACACTTAATTGCTGTTCTAAACAGTGCATTAAGGGGAAATCATAAGGTTGTCAACAAGAGGAAGTGCTCTGCTGTGTTTGTGTTTACTGGGTTCTTTCTGCCATATAAAATAGAGGACTGGGTTTTTTCAGGCTATCTCCGAGTCTGTGCTTTCAGTACAGAAAAACACACATATACGTACATCTATAAAACAAGAAAGAAACTAGAGCAGTGTCGTTTCATTATGAGATTTGTTTAGGCCTGAGTAGCTCCACAGTGCCTGGGCAGTGGATGTGTAATTTAAAATTCAGCTCTATCCTTAGTAAGAAGTCAGGCCACTGGTGACGTTCCATCTTTTTCCTCCCTCGAATTTCCCCTAAAGAATAGCTGATTTTATTTCTTCTCTCTGTCCAGTTATGCTGTACAGAATGGCCTGTTTTAGGGAAGTAGCTAGCGTGGTACGCTTAAAACAAAAATCGGACACGAAGAGCAGGTGCAAAAAATAAATAAGGTGTGTGAGAATTAGATAGTTTTTCAGTCTGTGCCCTATGGCAGCCTAGGGAAAACACCAAGAACTTTTGGTCATGAAATCCTTCCCCTTGTAAGATAGATCTCATTGTAGCCCACCCAGCAGAGAAGTCTTTGCTAGTATGAATTGGTAGAAAAATGTAAGGAGCTTTGTGATTTTTTTTTTTTTTTTTTTAAGAGAAGGATTTTCTGTTACAACTTTTCATTTGGCTTCTCGGTTCTAATCTCTAGAATAATATTTGATAAGCACTATTTTTATCAAGGCATCTCTCATCAGAAAACCACAGGCACTTCTCATGTCAAAATCCAAGTCCTCTGCGTTGCATTCAGAGTTCACCACTCAGTCCCACATTCTCCATCCTGAGTGGTCTCTGTGACAAATACTTACGTTTCCAGCCATCTCTGTACTTGCTGTCCCCAGCATCTTCCGCCTTCATTTCCACTTCCATGCATCTGAAGAAGCTCTGCTGGGAGCTTGGAAGGATTTCTTCCTTGTCTGCTTCTGTCTACCAGTCTCTGAGTTTAACTTCTTCTAAAGACCGACATGTACCAGCCCCAGCCCTACTCTGATTTCTCGTCGATTGATGATCTTGGTGTTCATTTGTACTTTTGGGTATGCTGTTGGTTCTGTCCCCTAATTTTCCAATGGGAATAGTTAGGTAGATCCTTATTAAATACTGACTTCTTGTAACTGACCAACGATTTCTTGGCGGCATCACAGTTTTCAGTTCAGTTAATTGTACCGAGTCTCCTAGCCTGTCTGACTAACTCCACAGGACCAAGCTGTACAGCGGTAAGTTAATTTCATTTCCATTTAAGAGGCAAGTTCAAAAGACAGACGATCCAAAGATGAAACCTTAGGGATTGCTCTAAGAGAAGCTTTCTGACACATCAGTCTGCCAGGAGGAAACGATCTTCCTTGACCAAAGAGTGTTTCCAACTTTATCATTGTTCCCTGGATAACAAGACCTTCTGTACAGAAGTGGGAAACTGAAGTTTGAGACAGGGTGTAAGCCTTTCCAGTACTCAGGAGGAGACAGGAAGTGTGGTGGCACTGGGGAGATGGGCATTACCAGTGTGGTTACCTGGTAGCAGAGCGCCTTGGAGCAAGCGCACATAATCATTTGACCCTGGAATGGACTAGCTTGTTCTCTGCGTCTGTGTCAAAAAACATACAGTGTGGGCTTCCCTGGTGGCGCAGTGGTTGAGAGTCCGCCTGCCGACGCAGGGGACACGGGTTCGTGCCCCGGTCCGGGAAGATCCCACATGCCGCGGAGCGGCTGGGCCCATGAGCCATGGCCGCTGAGCCTGCGCGTCCGGAGCCTGTGCTCCACAACAAGAGCCCGCAACAGTGAGAGGCCCGCGTACTGCAAAAAACAAAACAAAACAAAACAAAAACCATACAGTGTTTGGTTGCTGTTAAATCCAGTTCGGAGAAGCTGTAGAGTGAAACTGACCCACAAAACTCATAGATTAGTAAAAATCTTTTACTTTCCCTGAAAATTTTGCCCACCAGCCTTTTAACATAATATATGGGTTAGAGGAGACTTGTAGTGGTTAATTTCTACAAGCCATAAATCAAGGATTGGCACACTTTTTCTGTAAAGGGCCAGATCAAAAATACTTTCAGCTTTGTGGGCCATAGAGTCTCTGGTAGAACCAGTTAACAGTGCCACTGTAATGTGAAAGCAGCCGTAGACAATATGTAAACAGATGGACATGGCTGTGTTCCAATAAAACTTTATGTGCAAAAGCAGGGGAGGCTGGATTTGGCCCATGGATTGCATGTTGCTGAACCCTGCCATAGATGACTGGTGGGAAAAATTACAGCAATACCCATGAAATTAATCCTGTCTTTAATAAATGTCATTATAGACCTTTATATTTAACATATAGACTATTTCTAGATGTCACTTAAAATATAACTTGACCTAAATATATTCTTTGTTTCATATATGAAATGTAGGGCATTAAGTAGAGCTTTAAAACTGTTATTGTGTGAATTACACTTATGCTTGAAAGAAAATCTTCTCTAAGAATTGTATTGAGTCTGGCGCCAAACTATCAATTCATTTAACCTTGACTGCAGCAATACTTGACACTTAAAAATTAAGATCTGAGATGCCTCCTTTTTGAAGAGAAGCTTTTCAGATTTCTAAATAGGTCAGACATAAAATTCAACCTTTAAGAGGATCCAGTTAGTTGCTAGGGCATCAGACCCTTCCACACAGGTTCCAGTTGCAGTCGGATTTCTCTTGGGGTGAAAGAAAGAAGAGTGGTTTCTTTAAAAATGACTCCTGAGTGAATAATTGTGAAATACAAAGATCTACGTCGTTTATAGCACGTGGGATACAAGGCATAATTTCAGTGGCTTGGCCGTCATTAATTAATTTTTTATTTATTTTTGGCTGCGTTGGGTCTTTGTTGCTGTGTGCGGGCTTTCTCTGGTTGCGGTGAGCGGGGGCTACTCTTCGTTGCGCTGCATGGGCTTCTCATTGCCGTGGCTTCTCTTGTTGCAGAGCATGGGCTCTAGGCGCACAGGCTTCAGTAGTTGTGGCACGTGGGCTCAGTAATTGTGGCCCGCAGGCTCTAGAGCGCAGGCTCAGTAGTTGTGGCACACGAGCTTAGTTGCTCCGCGGCATGTGGGATCTTCCCGGACCAGGGCTCGAACCCGTGTCCCCTGCATTGGCAGGCGGATTCTTAACCACTGTGCCACCAGGGAAGCCCTTGGCCGTTATTGTTTAATAGGTTCTGCTGGTCTCAAAATTATCTGGCCAGAGAATACTAACCTTCCCTTTTTTGACTTCAGAATTTCTACATTAAAATCTGATCTAGAGTTTATTTTAGTGCTTATTATGAGGAGTGGCATTTCTCCTATAAAGACTTAAGAATTCTGTAACTCCAGTGGTGCAAAGTGGTACAGATGATTCCGCATCTTCTATTAGACATCCAAAAGTCTTCAGCGGTTAAATTATAGACCTTGCCCTCATCAGCAAATAGGGAGCCTCCGAAATTATCACTACCCTGTAGTCGAATATCATGTGATAGACCCTTCCCAAGAAACCCACCTGCCTGAGATTTCTGTGACTTTCTGAATTCGCCACAGTTTCATGTGCCAAGGATTGAAAAACATTTCAAATATAAGCTTTCCATGTCCTGGGAACTCAGTCAACTCGCCCATCTCCCTCTTCCCATGCCAAGAAAAACATTTGTTCCTCAGAAGTACAAGCATATACTACCCAACTCATTCAGAGCTAGTTCCTAGCAACACCAGAATTTGCTTCATAATTCCGCAGCTGACTTTTGCATTTCTTGGTTGGAGGTTACCTTAAAGTCCTCCAGAACCTCAGTTGTGGGAAGTATCTAAAAGGAAGAAGAAATTTACTTTATTCTTTGGCAGAAAATACATTCAATTGTTAGGCAAATCATCTAAAATTATCTCGGGTTTTTTTCGAAAGGAAGATTTTTTGTCTTATCATTGCCCACCTTGATTTTTTTTTTCCCCTGGAACCAGAGCTAGATATTTTAGTGCAATTTTATTGAATATAAAATCCCTTAAACTCTTTTGAGACTTCTTATGATTCATAGGTCCTCTCCTCTCTTCCAAATACTGTTCTGCACTAGAGGATTTTATACAAGCAGAGGGAAGGGTATTGGATCTGGGAGGACTAGTGTATGTGAGCCGTGATTCAGAGGTAGATATCCTGGGGCAGCTTTGCTGGAGCAGAGGGTATGTCCCGGGCAAGATGGCCATGTGAAAAAGAATTGTTTTTAAGAGCCGAGATGAGAAGTTGCTAGAAATAACCTTCTTGAAGCAGCTATTATTTATTTTTTAAAATAAATTATGTGAGTTTTGGTGGTGTGGCCCAGCATGTCCAAATGATGTACGCATTTTCTTAATTCATTCATAATCCTAAATAATATCCTATTGAAAAATTCCAGTGGTGGTACTTAATCAAAAACGGCAAGATAAAGACTGGCCAGACTGACGTGAAAGGTTCAGGTAAGTTGGGTCTGCTTGCCTTTTACTGAAGTCAGTCCCTTGCTGTTTATGCCCAGGAAGGGACGTGTTCCTGCCAGAGTGCTCCTCTGTTTTGTAAGTAGTTTCATAGTCGTCAGGGTCAACCCAAAAGAGGTGTTTGGCTAAGAGTACAGGGCCCAGCTAAGGTTTTATTTACCTGTACACTGCTCTTGGAGAAGTCATTCCAGGGCTACGCTCTCCAGCTTCCTCGGGGACACAAAATATTCTTACCTGCCTCATGGAAGCCACCTCCTATGTCATCTCTTACGTTCATGTGCTGTGAGCCCTCCACCAGAGCTGTTGTGATTGCCCCATCGGGCAACACAGGATGACCTTCTCAACCTTTCCCGGAGTCCTTGATTTTTAGCACTCCTAGTTATTTTCTTCTCCATGACCAGTTTGAAAGTCATCCATTCTGGGTTATTATAAGGTTTCTGGCTGTCGTCTCTTGGTTTAATTCTGAAGTGGTAAAATTAATCATAATTTTTATTTACTTCGGCTGACTGCCTTAAATTTGCCATCAGATTTAATATGTCTGATGAATCAGAATTACAAATTATTATTAGTCTCATTTTACAGAGAAGGAAACTGAGACTGAAATGATGAGTCCCAAAGTCATAAAACATATATGTGGTGGACCTTGTCTGAACCCAAAGCTTATGCCCTTAACCTTTGTGCCATTTCATCAAAGAGTCGCAGCAGAAACACACATGCATAAATGAGCCAGAGTGGAGAAGATGAAACCTATTCTTACATGTCTGGGGGCCCTGGAATCTTCCAAAGGAAAACAAAGCCAAATTTTATTGTTGATTGACAGTTAGAGCTTAAGTTAATAAATACGTAGAGTTAATTAGAAGAGCAGAATATAACAAGTGAGAAATTTTGCATTTGGATTTTATTGGCTGCAGCCATGGAGAAGAGAAGGAATTGATGAGTCCTGGAGGGCTTCTTGGAAGAGGTGGGACTCAGGCTGGGCCTTGAAGGGCGAGTAGGATTTTTTTATGGGCAGATCGAAGTCTATTCCAGGTGGGAGGAGTATCAGAAGTGACCAAACTTAAAGAAGGGTTCCTGGGATGGCAAGAAGACCAGTCTGGCTAGAGTGGAGGGTGTGTAGGGAAGTTATTGGTAGGACAGTTGGCGAGATGAGGGGAGGTAGAACCAAACTGTAGGGGTAATTAACACCAGGGAGAGGTCTTTTCATTGTTAAGAAGCTGGGCTAAACAAGCAAGACCAGCAGCGGGGTCCCTGTCCCCTTTGGCAGTGGGAGGGTACTTTTGAGCTATGGGTGCCTGATGTTGATACCTGTAAGTCTTCAAGAATGAATGTGCATTAAAACTAGTCATGGGAGGTACTTATCCCTTTTGAAGATGTCTGCATAGATTTTTCCTCCTGACGACAAGAGTAATACCTACTTAGGATTAAAGAACAGCTTTATGGCAGTACATAACATAAAATGTGAGGGCCACCCATAATGCCAGCCTCTCTGCATCCGAAAGAATTTAATAACAGTCTGCTGTAGAATCATCTAGATGTTTCTTCTTTGCATATACAGACAGGCTCTGTTTTGTTATTTTAATTTTTTTCTAAAACTGGGACCACAGTATACAAACTACTTCTTTATCATGTTTTTGTCTTTACTTGGAAGATTCTATCACTGTTTGACTCACCATAGTTTTAAAATGTGAGGGTCCATATCTCAAAACAAATGAACAAAAATGATTCCCCTTCAAATCATAAACATTGAGTACTTAAAGGCTTCAAGAATTTTTGTGTGAATGTGATATATGTGTTTAAGATGGGAGTCTCAGAATTATATAAGGCCTTTGAGGTTTCGCCAATCAAAATTTCACTCATTTATTTCACCTTAAAGGCTCATTCCCCTTCTAAAAAATTATTTAAGTAAAGTCTGTCTTCCTACTGCTTAAGACTTAATACATTTGAAATACTGGCAAATGGTCCATAGTTAAATGACAAAATCAAGATTACAGACTGTCTAGACTGTTCAGAGTAATGAGCTGAAAATGAGATTTTGTTAGGGAATAAATATAAAACATGTTGGGTAGCTTCTGACCTTTGTATTCACTTCCATTACTAGACTTGCCAAATATTCTTGTAATTGTCGGTTATCATATCTGTCTCCACAACTAAACTGTGTGCTCTCTGAGGTCAAGGACTATTTCAGAGTCTTAGCACTTGGCAGGCCATTCAATAAATATTTCTTGATGTGAATTAGGGCGGCAGAATAAACCACACAAGGAAAACAGACAGACAAAACAGTAGTTTATGTGTGAAAAAGCCTGGGAATTTTAGTGACTGCGAGCTCAGCTGTGTCACACGATGTTTGGAAAAAGCCAGTGGAATTGTGCTGTGTGCACCATGATGTTGCACGTTTCCTTGGTCACACCTCCCTCCTCCAGCTAGCTAGCTTTGCCCCCTACCGCCCCCCATGGCAACTCCATCTCCCTCTCAACTCTCTGTGACCGAAGCGACTAATCCCTTTCCTCCAAGCAGCCAAGAAGAAGAGTGGGTGCAGTCCTTACTTGCTGCTACCTGTTGAGAACATTTTTGCTTCCTTCACTTTTCAAGTGTCTGCTCTCTGCTTATTTCCTTCTTACCTTCTGGAATGTTCCTTCAGCTTCCTCAGTGAACTCAGTGCCAGGCTAACAGCCTGCCTTTTTACCCCAGCCATGACCGTCGTGCTTTGGAATTTCAGTATACTAGACTCAGTGGTCATGACTCAGTGAATGTTTGGTTTCTTCAGCTAGAGAGATTCACGTCTTCCTGGCTGTGTTCCGCCACCCTTCATCTGTGGCTGGACTCACCATAGCCACTCTACTTCCAGCACCTCAAACCCGTAAATTCTCTCTGACCACTACCGATCCCTCGTCTAGCCAACCCAGATCCTAGGCTTAGCCATTTCAAAGGGGCTTTCTCCTGCATCCTCGTGTCTCTGCCTCCTTTGTCCTTCTCTGGTTTCCAACCCGCCAGACCCCAATGCTGAATAACCCTCATCTTGTACTTCCTCTGATTTCCACCGGTCTTCCTGGCTCTAATCTCAAGCTTTCCCAATCTGTTTTCAAGGTTATCTCTATTAACCACAAATCTGATTTACTTTTTTTTTTATATTGAAGTATGGTTGGTTTACAAGGTTGTGTTAATTTCTGCTGTACAGCAGAGTGATTCACTTATGCATAGATATACATTCTTTTTTAATATTCTTTTCCACTATGGTTTATCACAGGATATTGAATATAGTTCCCTTTGCTGTGCAGTAGAACCTTGTTTATCTGTTCTGTATATAACAACTTACATCTGCTGACCCCAACCGCCCACTCCTTCCCCCCCCAACCCCCTGCCCCTTGGCAACCACAGGTCTGCTCTCTCTGTCTGTGAATCTGTTTCTATTTTGTAGATAAGTTCATTTGTGTTATATTTTATTTTATTTTTTAATTTTTTTTTTGTACTTTTTGGCCACACTGTGCACGGCATGTGGGATCTTATTTCCTCAACCGGAGATTGAACCTCCATCTCCTGCATTGGAAGCACAGAGTTTTAACCACTGGACTGCCAGGGAGGTCCCTGTGTCGTGTTTTATCTTCCACATATAAGTGATTTGGTATTTGTCTTTCTCTTTCTGACTTAACTTCACTTAGTTTGATAATCTCTAGGTCCATCCATGTTGCTGCAAATGGCATTATTTCATTCTTTTTTATGGCTGAGTAGTATTCCATTGTATAAATATACCACATCTTCTTTATCCATTCCTCTGTTGATGGACATTTAGGTTGCTTCCATGTCTTGGCTATTGTGGATAGTGCTGCTGTGAACATAGGGGTGCATGTATCTTTTTGAAATTATCAATTTTTTTTTTTTTTTTTTTTTTTGCGGTACGCGGGTCTCTCACTGTTGTGGCCTCTCCTGTTGCAGAGCACAGGCTCAGGGGCCATGGCTCACGGGCCCAGCCACTCCGCGGCATGTGGGATCTTCCTGGACCGGGGCACGAACCCATGTCCCCCACATCGGCAGGCGGACTCTCAACCACTGCGCCACCAGGGAAGCCCCTATCAATTTATTTTTAAAAATAAATTTGAGCTTATTCCGATTTATCCCTCTATAACATCAGTTGACTTATAAGTTTTCCAAGGTACTTTCTTGAGTGAAAGAGACAGGCATGGGGTCACAACCAAGTTGGTAGAAGTTGCGGATAGCTGCAGGGTTTACCTTGTCTGTCCCAAAGCTAAGAGTGAATAAATGGAGTGAGGAGCTAGAGTTAATAGCTGTGGTATCACAAATTATTATATTGTACTTGTGAATTGTGATTTTCCTGTTACTCTGATTTAACAGTATTTTAAAATGTTGCCCATGGGGAAGTTTTTAATTAGGAATACAGAGAAGGAAAGATGGAGAAATCCACATCTAACTTGCATGCAAACAAGAATAATACCACCAGTGTGTCTGTTCGAAGGAACAGTTGTGATAACTCAATTAAAGGCAGGCAGTAAAGTGTAAGTAAACTTCCCAACTAACACATTAAAGTCGGTAATTTCTATATATTGTTAATAATAAAATAAGACCATTTTTGCTGATACATTTACAGTATACTTTTGCATCTTGGTTATGTTACCTATATAATGAAAGACTGGAAAAAAACGATTGTCTAAAAAATGATTAAGTTCAGTGCTAAAATACAGGATAGAATTTTTTTTCTCTTCCTTTTTTATCAGTGGCTTTATTATTATGTGCCTCTATCCCAGTACTTTTCACTACATTTCTGCCTTCTCTAGTTTTCTGGGATATTATCTAAATCACAGTCTCCCTAGGGAAGAACGTAGGCTACATAGATGTCCACCCACTGTGTGTTGCCAGGGCAGAAAAGAGTGTTTGAGAACTACGGGGTGGAAGGATGGTAGTTCTGTGTTAAGTCAAGGGCAGGTTTAAGATTTTATTTATTTATTTATTTAACATTTTCTAAATGGCGAGATGGCAAGAACAGTGTAGAGAAAACAGCTTTCATAATATACTGAGTAAATTGGTGGTGTTTATGCTAATCATCATCATCCCAGTAAAAGGAGGTGACCGTGCTTGAGCTGGTGACGTAAAGCCATACATGTTAAGCAGCACGGAGACCAGCCCCACCCCCGCAGCCCCAGACTCTCCCTGTGGACCAGGTGGAGCATCTCTCCTGTGACCCCTGGGCTTCCTGTCTCCCGAAGCGGTGTGAAGGTGATTAACAGCAATAGGTCAGCAGCATGTGAGACACGAGAGGTCCTGCTCCAGGACGTCTGGTGGCCGTGGCTCCCCGCAGGCACTCCCACTCCGGTGAAGCATGCGGGGTTCCATGGAACCTCTTCCCCAACTCAGGACGATTTTTTTCCAGTGTAATTTTAGGGTCGCACTGCAGTACTGGTGCGGAGCATGACTCTCCCTGTGTATCGCTGGGTGCGTTTTGATTGAGCAGATGCCAGGAGGACCCATTTTAACCCAGCTGGAGCTAGTGAAAATGAGGAGTGAATGATCTTTCCAAAACCAGTTATTTGTATAGATCATCTTTCCTTAAGAGTCTGCTTGGGGATGTTGGACACCTGAGTTTGAGGTCCAAATCCAGGAAGTACCACCCACATTGGAGGCTGTGGACCATCCAGCATGGGCAGCCTCAGGCAGAGGGCCTGACTGCCTCCGTCTCACACGTGTGGGCTGAGATAAATCATTGACCTTCCACGATTTCTTATACGTAAGACAATAATGATGCCTACTTTTTGGGGTTATTTTGTGGATAAAATGAGATAGCATATGAAAATGCTTTCACATTCTGAAGTACTGTAGAAATCTTAGTATTAAAGTAGCATAGTAAAAGCAAATTTCTTGTCAATTTATGATAATTTGTCAACAACCAGAGATTGATGAGGATTTTTTTTTTTTAATGGAAAAGGAAAAATACTTTCACATCTTGCCTTGGAAGCTGAATGAAATCTCTTAGCATCATGAATTGTTTCTTGGGAGTCTAAAATAATTCAGTGTTTGCAGAGTGGTGCTTAATCAGGAGTCCTGTTGATTTAAATTTCTTTAGACTTTGGGGCTTGATGGAATCCACCTACACAAGAAACTCCTTTGCGCTTGATGTCCTAATCAGTGGGTGTAATGCAGTGATAAGTCCCAAAGTTAGACATTATTATTATTGGCATTAATCAGTATATATTTTAAATTAATGATAACTGTCATTTATTGCGTGTCCGTTAAATACTTTACGAATACTGGTTTAATCCACACAACAGTTCCATAAAATAGGAACTTCCATAACCAGCTTCCTGCTGTTTTTGGAAGGAGGAAAATAGTCTTAAGAAAGGTCACAGTTACTACCTGGCAGGGTTGGAGGAGGGTGGAGTCGGCCTAACTCCACAGCTCTGTCTACGATGTCACACAGTCTCCCTGAATCTTCGTTCTCAGATGTGTTATTGTTCCCTTGGAGAGTCTCGAAAAGGGAGCGCTATGAACCCTGGGAGACTGCTCTGTGTTTTGAATATTAAAATCATTCTTGGGTAAGAACTTCTGCAGTATTTCCTGCAGTTGCAATCTTAGCCTCCAGATCTCTTGAAAAGAACCAATACTCCCAACTTATTCTTCCTCACCACTCGTTCTCTTCTCAGACTGCTAGAGTCTGTGTTCTGCCTTCAGCGTTTTATTGAAACCACTCATGAAGTGACCTGCTGGCCAACCCCAGAGACATTCTCTCTGGGAAGGAGTCATTCCTCCCTTGTTTACACCTGCTGCCGCCTCCTCTCCTCCCCGCCCTCTCTGGAATCCTTTGCAGTGTGGTTTTGGCTCCAGCGTGCTAATGGAATGGCTCTTACAGAGGTGGACAGCAACTCCAGACAAACAAGTCCACGGCCTCTGCTCCTGCCTCATCCTTCTTTTTTTGTCCGTGGCATTTAAAACTGCTGACCTTCCTCCCGGGGAAGCTCTCCTCCCGTGGTTTGGGTCCTGCTGTATGTTTCAGGCTCTCCGCTGGCCTCTCTGATGATACCATCTCTTTACCCTGTTTTCGCTGACAGCTGCCATCACGTAGACCCCAGTCTGGTCCTCAGTCCTCTCCTCTGTGCTCTCCCCCTTCACGGACACACGGAACCAACTCTCACTTTTCTGAGGATGCCACCAAAATCTCCACGTCCAGCCGTAATCAGGTTAAGCCCCAGACCGTCTTTTCCATCTGCTCTTTATTTTCTCCACCTGGGTGTCCCACTCGGCCTCCACTGCAGAGGTTCTAAAATGGAACTCATTAACTTCCTCCCAGGCCTCCCCCTCTGCCAGGGCTCTTGGTACCCAGCTAGAATCCACTGCGTATCCGGGTCTCCTTGGACCCACATCCCATCAGTTGCCTACTCAGTCCTGTGGTTTCCGTCTCCTTACTTCCTTTCACACCCACCCCTCCCCTCCTCTCCCCTCCCCGTCTCTTACCCAAGCCATTACCATAGCCACCCCACCTGCACACTGCTCCCTTCAGTCCACTCTAAGCAAGGTTGAGAGTCCTATCATTCTCCTGTTCGAGAACCTCTGGCAGCTCTACCTGGCCTATTAAAAAAAAATTCCCACTCGGCATTCTCCATGCCCATCCCCCAGCTGCTCCTCCCTTCCTCTGCTTCCCCATGTCCAGACCCTGCTTGTCCTTCAAAGCCAGGTGCACGTTTCGCTTCCATGGTGTTTCCTGTGATGCCAGACATGAGTCAGCTCTCCCTCCTCTGAAACCCCACAGTGCCGTGGCCGACCTCGCCGGGGGACACGTGGTCCGTTCTGCCAACTCCACGATATTACCAGAAAGGGAGCTCATCAGGGACAGGGTTTTTGTCCTGCCCACGGCCCATCTTTCTGTTCTAAACACCTGGCATATTATATTCTGGACATCACTTTCTAGAGTAGATGTCCTGTAAATGTAAAATGAAAGTTGTGTTCTGTAGATAATCGTGACAGTGGTTTAAAGCAGTAAGTCAAGATTTGGATTTTTTTTTTCTGACCCCAGACCCACAGTGTCTTGCAGGCTCTCCGCTCACAACAGGTAGAAATGCCCGTGGGCGTTGGCTGTGTTCCTTGAGCACGCACTCATTTTCATATGTGTTTCAATAATGTCCCCTAAGAACCGGAGACCCCTCGAAATGTGAGCTCTGATGGTCTTGGTATCTGTCAAATACCTAACATATAGTAGATATAATATTTGTTATGACGAAACAAACCATTTATAAAACACTAATGAATCCAGGAGAATATTGAATCACTTTACAAGATAATATTTTGACCATTGAGTTGAGTCTGAGTCCAAGAAATATGTATTAAGTGTCCTTGGGTTGACACGTGGGTGTTAAAATTAAGGAGTACAATACAGATTTAGAAACCTTTTGGATGTTGCTGAGATGCTGTATTTGAACAGCAGACCAAAAGATCTTGGCTGGCGCCTACGTCTTTTTGGTGTTTGCCAACGTGTGGACATACCACTTGGTTTCCTGTGCTTCCTTGGTATTTTCTTGCACATGAAGGGTTGGTAGGGAGCAGAAAAGGTAGCCTCCTGGGTTTCCAGTTTTCCTTCCCATAGGTAGTAGGACCATAATCTATTCCAGATGTAAATGTAATGTGTTCAGTTGAAACAGTAGGAACTGAATTTCAAATGAACAATTCCAACCTGCTAGTAAAATCCAGAGGGGAAGAGTTACCACATTGGTGTTTTCTACTTGACAACACAAAGCATGGAGTCACAGGCAGCTGCTGCTATCCCTCATCAATAAGGAACGTGCTGCTGCTTGGTTTTCTCTCATGGTGGGAATGCATTTATGCCAAGCTGCCTTCCCTATCTGAGACACGGGGCAGGGCTCTGGGTGCAATCAATAGACCTAGAAAAGGTACAGATGCGAAGCCTTTATCTCACCTGGTTCCTGCTTCAGACCCTCCAGTGGCTGTCTGCTCTGCCTTCATAGGAGATTCAAGCTCAGCACGGAAAGCTGATACTTGGGCCCCTCTTTCTCTCGGGGTCACTCCTCACCCCTTCTTCCTGCTGCATTCTGCGCTGCAGCTGTCCTGGAGGCCCTGTCTGCACAGGGTCCTGCTCTCACCCTCCAGGCCTTTCTAGTCCTCCTTCCTGGAATGTCCTCCTCCACTTATTTTCACCTGACCTCCTCTTTATTCCATTCACTTGGCTAATTCCTACTCATCCTTGAAAACTTGAATCTTCCTAACTCTTCCTGCCTGGCTAAGGGACCTGCTTTCTGTTCACATCTTTGGGCACTCTTTAGTTCAGAGCTGATCGTACTGTATTGTAACTGTCTGACTTTCCATCCCCCCCAAGACCATCCACTTCTTTTTTTTTTTATTGAACTATAGTTGATTTACAGTGTTGTGTTAATTTCTGCTGTATGGCAAAGTGATTTAGTTCCATATGTATATACACCTTCTTTTTCTTATTCTTTTCCATTGTGGTTTATCCCAGAATATTGAATATAGTTCCCTGTGCTATAGTAGAACCTTGTTGTTTATCCATTCTGTATGTAATGGTTTGCATCTGCTAATCCCAAGCTCCCCGTCCATGCTTCTCCCACCCCACCCCCCTTGGCAACCACAAGTCTGTTCTCTATGTCTGTGAGTCTGTTTCTGTTTCGTAGATAAGTTCATTTATGTCATATTTTAGATTCCACATATAAGGACCATCAGCTTGTTGAAGGCAGAGGCCATCATTGTTTTTTAAAAGGGCATATCATATTTTTTAAAAAATTATTTATTTATTTGCCTGTGCCGGGTCTTTGTTGCGACACGTGGGATCTTTGGTTGTGGCGTGCGGAATCTTTTAGTTGCGGCATGCGGGCTCTAGTTGTGGCATGCAGGATCTAGTTCCCTGACCAGGGATTGAACCCGGGCCCCCTGCTTTGTGAGTGTGGAGTCTTAGCCACTGGACCGCCAGGGAAGTCCCAGCAGAAGCCATCATTTTATTTTGAGTCCCCAGAGCGTGGCAGATTACCTTGCACGCATAGGCACTCAAATGAGCTATTTAAGTGAATGAATCTAGTCTTAAGTGCTGCTGTTCTTGGTGCTGCACACTGGCCACGACCCTCAGGAGGCCGAGACGCATGCTGGTTCAATGGCAGGACTGCCTTTTGTCACAGACCCTTAACATTTTTCATACTGAGTCTTGGGCAGACACTCCGTGCCCAGCTGAGCCGGAAGTCCCCAAGAAAGCTTAGATGCCCTCATTGGTTATGAAATAAAATCCAAACATCCATGCAAGTTAAGAAGTTTGAGACAAACCCCTCACAGATAGTGGGGAGAACCAACCAATCGACCAATACATACGTACTGTAGATCAGGTGGTTAGAAGTACAATCGAGAGGGAGAAAAGGGCAGCGGCGGCAGTGTCAGGTAGGGGCCTTTGGGAGAGCGTCATTAATGATGGGGATGATCACACCCGCCAGTCGGTTACCCAGGGACCTTGCTCAAAGCTGGAGGTGATGCTGAAAAGCCTTTAAGAGGAAATAGACCCCGGAATGGTTGCCAAGAAAGCTTCTAAACTTTGGGAATTAAATTTGCTCTGATGTGCCTTTTTGTAGCAAGTTGATTTGTGACCATTCTGTGTGCCTCGTTATCTAACAAAATGGGGGTGACTTGGTGTATTATTGGGGTCGAGCCCTGCCTCTGAGCTGAATCCAAGCCCCTCGATCAGTCCCCTCCCCACGGCAGCCATCCTCACCCACAGAGTAAGCCAGCCGGTTGTTGCCAGAAGGGGCAGTGCAGTTGGCTTTGCCCAGAATCAATCAGTCACAAACGAGCTGCCGAACACCTGCCATGTGCCTGGAGCTGGGGTGAATGTCAGTTACATCTGTTTAGAGCAGTGTAAGAGATGCTCATTCCACTCCGTCCTGCAGTCCAGCGAAGGAGATCAAATTCTTTCGTCTATAGAAAACACTCCGTAAACACTAAAAGGCAATTTGCCGTTTAGTGCAAAATATATGATGTAGATTTTCATTGCTGTGGAACTGAGGCCCTTAAAGCACCCCCACCCCCACCCCGTGCCAGACGCTGTACTTTACACACTGCTTTCCTCTTTGCACTGCACCCTATGAAGTCGTGGTTATCACTGTCTCCGTTTTATGAATGAGGAACCAGAGGACTGCTTAATTGAGAGTCCCCAAGGGTTACGAGGAGGCTCACATGCACGCTCCGGGGCGCTGAGAAGTTGCCTGTTTTCCAGGTGCTCCCTTGGTTTCCCCATCTGTAAAATGGGAAGTAACACATCTCATGTCATAAGGTCATGGTGAAGATCAGTGAGAGACTTGTGCAAAAGCACCTGACACACCTGATGACCTAGAGCTGCTAAGCCAGTGAAAGGTGAGCCTGGATTTGACTGCCTGATCCTTCTGCTTCTTGGAGGTTTACACCCTACACCTGAGCCCAGCATCACTAGCAATATTCCTGCGGGGGAGTTTGGAGTGGGTGCAAGAGTGTCTGTCCGAAGAGAAGAACCTACTGCTTTAATGTTATTAAAAATACAGCTTTACCCGGAGCCAGGATTTTCTTCCACTGCATGGGAAGAGGTGAAAAGAAAAGGAAAAAAACGGGTAAGAAACCCACTGGGTGTGTTGGTTCAGAGACTCCTGCTGCTGGGGGACAATTTTAGAATAACCGTGCGCTTTGAAGTGCGGCTGCGCGTTCCTGTTCTTGATCCGCCATCATTATCCTCACCCGATTTCCATACCGTCACTTAGAGCTCGACATGTATCTAAATATATACGCTTCTCCTCAGATGTGTTCTTTCCTCTTGCTACGCTGAGCTTTTGAGAAATCTCTGCATCGTTCCCTGTGCGGGCTCTCCCTGTACTGTTTGTTGCAAGCTGGACACTGTGACCGCCTCCTTGAAGTCTGTAGGTATCTTCCCTCCGGTCAGGCCTTGAGGAGGAAGCAGGGCGGCCTTGCCCATGGCCCATAAGCTCTGAATACCATGTGAAGTTGCTAGCGAGCGCTCGACTGTTGCGGCCAAGTCACTGATGTAAAAGAGGCTTTTGTACTCCACGTTGTTGGTTGGATTTTCCGTGTGGTAAAGACATCTATACGATCTAAACGAACAGCAGGAAGCATTACTTCCTCATCACACAATTCCAAAGAGTCGCAGGTGAATTACGCATTTGGTATTGCGAGAGTGTCTCAATGAACACTGGCAGATGCCGCCCAGAGTTTCCTCCTGAACAACATTAGAAAAGGGCTCCTTCGCCTGCGTTCATTTGCTTTGCGACAAATTTCCAGCCGGTTTCAAGGAGGGTTTTTAAGAACACACACTTTGAGTTACAAATACCATTTAGTACATAAGGAATACCTGTGATATTTGCTAATGGCTGTGGCAGAAAAAGAACGTGTTTTCGAAACTGGGGCATGCAGGAGCCCCGGGTTCTGTTCCTGTTTCTCCACTGACTGGCTGGGTGACGTGAAGCCATCTCTGCTTTTCTGAGCCACCACCAGTCCTTTTGCAAAATGAATAGCCTTACACTACATATCTGGGAGGAGAGTGCATCCATGATGGAGGAAAACTGGTAAAACATTTCATACGGTGAGGATGCAATGCTAAAAATCTGAAAGTAATCCATGAATACCTTCTGGATTGCAGAGGCCTCTATTTTCGTGGCCTTAGGTGTTGACTATAGCAAAGTCATGGTGCATTTAAATACATGGTACCGTTACACCTGTGCATTTCACGAACATCTGTGCCTACCACAGATCTGTGCCTACCAGTGGGTACGAAAAAGGAGAGAGAGTTTCATAGTGATTCATCCAAAGTGGCTCCCAGGTGTCCTGATATCATCTGTTTTAAAGTTTAGACTTTTTGCTGATTTAGGGTGAAAGCCAGAAATTATGCCTGTGACTTCTTGGGATGGTCATGGATCATGAATTTCCTGCCATTCAAATTCTCAAATGTTTCAGAAGCCATTCTCCAGGTAATCAGAAAAGACCCAGGCTTGTTTCAGTAAAAGTGGATCACTGTTTCAGTGGGGCGGCTCTATTAACCACAGTGTTCAAGGAGAGAGTGACATTTGGTTCATTGGATTTTCCTGTTAAGTCTGGGTTTTCCAGAGCACTTTTTCCAGTTTGAACTCTTTTTGGATCTTTGTAACACGTTCATTGAGCACCTCTTTTGGGCCAGGCCCTGAACTAAGTCCTGGGAGATAATGAACTTTAAACAAGTTATGGGTGGGTAGTTGGATGGATGGATGCGTGCACGCATGCACGGATGCGTGGCTCCTGCTTGCAAAGAGATCATAGTCTGGTGGAGGCAAAATAAATTAACCTGCATGCGGCATGAGTACTAGCAGGAAAGCCTGAAAGGGGAGTTAAATAAGTGTATCTAGAAAGATCAGGGAAGATCTGCATAGTGATAGTAAATTTGAACTGAGTTCAGTTTTGAAAGATGAGTTTGCCAGGCTGAGAAGTCGAAGGAGGATATTGCAAGAATGTACAAAGAAGCAGCAAAAACACAGAGTGAATGTTAGGAACTTTCCTTGTGGCAGTAGCACTGAGTGGGAGCAGTGTGGGTGTGGAGTGTGGTAGGTCTGGGAAGATGAAGGTGGGCCAGGGTACTGATGTTCAGAGTTTGGACATTTTTCTTGTAAGAAGGCTTGAGCACCTTGATCATATTTGCTTTTAGAAAAGAAAGGGATCTTAGGGGGAGAAGAAACTTGAAGATAGAAAGCCAGTTAGGAATGTCCTGCAATGCAGGTTCACACAAGCAACCACAGGGGCCTGAACAGAAGCAGTGGCTGTGGAACTGTGAGTGGGTCACAGGTACGGGCTTTTTGGGAGGTTGAACCGATAGGGCTTTTTCATTCAATGTATAGAATGAAAGAGAAATGAATCGAGGATTTGTTCTGATTTTATTGACTGGGTGGATGGTGATGCCACTGGGGAAATATGATACAGAGAAACAAATGGGCTTGTCCCTGATTATAGGACCTAGTGAATTGCAAGTCCAGGAATTCTCTTTTGTTTTAGGTCAGACTTTGTCTGGATTCCCCCGAAAATATAGAGAAAACGAGAACATGAAGCTTCATGCCAAATAAGGCCTTTGAGAGACCCTTTCAGTGAATTTAAGGATGGTGGGATGCTAAATCTCAGCCCCTTTTCGTTTTTTTGCTGTTTTTGTCGTTTTGAAGACTTTTTGTTTTGTTTTGTTTTCCCTGATCATATTTCAAGGTTTTGTTTTTACTCATCAGAATGACAGGAAGTTTTCAGTGCGTGTTTCCTTCAAGTTTGGCCTCAACCTTATTTTCAGGATTAGGCATTTGTTTTTCCGTTTGTCTCCATGACAACCAAGCCCAGAATTCCTATATATAGTCATCCAGTGCCCATTGTCCCCCCTGGCCATTGTATCATAATCTTGTACATCCAGGCCAGAGAACTCTACTGATGATAGAAGACAAGGAGGTGCCGGAGTCCTTGGCCTGGAGGTTTTCAAGGCATAATCAAAAGAAGGAAATAAAGTAACGTGGCTGCCTTTAGAGATTTATGTTCCCCTTTAGATGCTATCCAGGAGGAGTTGAAATGGCTTGTGTTCCAAAGCTTAGTTTCTAATATAGTTTTCCTTTGGAATGGCCCCGTGTTCTATCTGGAGAACCTTTTTGAGAGTCTTCAAAGGAAATACGTGGACAGTTGAATTGGTGATTTGAAGTCGGTCATGTTCTGGATGCCACATTCTGCTCCCTGTTAATAGCAAGAAGTGAACAGCAGGTATCTTGAGAAGGAAATTGAGTTTCAAAGAAATTCAGATAGAACCTAAGAAATCTTTAAAAATAAGTAAACCTCTTGAATCTGTGAATCATCTTGACAGCTCTGTGCTACAAACAGTTCTTATAACTTCAAACAGAGAGATAGCCAGAGGTACAGGATTGAATTTAAGAAAGTTGTTCACAAATTCAATCCAGGAAACATTTTCTTAAGTACTTTTTTGAATGGAAGGACCATGAGTCTCTGGCTGTGAAAGCACATAAGATACTATTGCTGTCCATCTAAAATGTAAGCCCCACGAGGGCAGGGATCCTTGCTGGGTTTTTTCACTGATGTATCCCAAATGCCTAGAAGTGCCTGGTACACAGAAGCCTCTCAATAAGTATTTTCTGAATTAATATAAAATAGGGTCAAACATATAGATAGATACAGTTGAAACTTACTTGATATAATCAAGACCTAGTTTCTCAGTGATATTTGCAAATTTCTTAATGCAGGGAATCCTTTTAAAAATGCTTTAAGCATTTTATTTTCACTTAAAAATGCATTCATTCACCAGGATTGTGCTGTAGGTTTCAAGCTTATGTATTTGAGTCTGGGTCTTGTGATTGGAGTTCCCCATTTTCTCTCTTGCATAAACTGTAATCACCTATACTACTTCCAGTTTCAGTTTCTTTTAAGTGGCATGATAATTTAGACATTTGTGGAACAGTCTTAGAGCAGAGTCCTTCTAGACTTTTATGTTCTCCTCAATCTTTTATCTTGCCAAAACGTAATTTGACAGTAATTTTTTTAGCAGCTTGACTTTCTCAAATCTTTTCCAAGCACTTAATGTAGCTTTCATAGAAATGACAACTTTTATACCCATCTTTCATCATTTTAGGTAATATTAATTAAATTGAATAAGCTCAGTAACAAATATAAATATAACAGGTACAAAGAAGTTTGGGAGAAAATAAAACTGATTTTTGTTAGCATTAACTCAACTGCTGGAAGCAGAAGTGGATGGGGCTGCTGCAGAGTGCTCCAGCAACCAGCCTGGACCCTGTTGCCATGGGATGTTTTAAGGTTAAAGGCATAGAGAGATAAGGCCAAGTTTGTCGGTGGAGGTTGCTTAAGAGAACATATGTAAGTGTAAGCTGAAGTATAATAAGATCCAGATGAAAATCACTGTGTGTGTGTGTTGACAAAGCACAGAGGAGAGCAGGGTTCTGTCTGGATTGTTGGGGGAAAGCCTCACAGAGTAGGTGACATTTCAGCTGGGTTTTGAAGGATGGGTAGGGATTTGCCGGGCATAAAGAAGAGGAAGAACATCAGGGAGCCCTTGATCAAGAATTCCCAATGATGAGATATGTAGACAGTGCAAGGAGTTGGGAATTAGCCAAAAGTGAGACTGGAAACACAGGCTGAGACCAGACTGTGGAGCTGTATGTACCAAGGAGTAGGCTTTATCCTTGAGCCCTGGGGCATAATCATATCATACTCATGTAAGTGATACACATTATATGTCTATGACATGCATGCTGGCCAAACTAGAGCAGATCTTGGAGGAAGGAAGACCAGCTAGGAGGTTGTTAAGAGTTGCCCGTATGGGATCTGAGGACGTGAATGAACAGTGGGAAAGGTAGGCAGGGCCCTGGAGGAGGAATATGATTGGAGGTAAGAAATGACGTGTGTCTCTGGGATGTGGTACCTGGTGAAATGTGCTGCCACAGGAAACATCTGACAGTCTGAAGGAGGATTCCCACAGTTTGAGCGTGAACGAAGTGGTGAGCCATGGACTCACATTCAGAACGCCAGCGGAGATGCGTGAGCAAAGATGGTGGCCACGTGCAGCATGTTGAGTTTAAGGCGTCCACCAGACAGAGTTTTTCGGCTTTAGGTGAAGACTCAGATCATGTCTAAGCTCACTGATAAGCAGGAGGATTCTCTATCTCGTCACCAACAGATACCTGGGTTGCTGTCACGTACATGGAAATACTTGGACCCTTTTTGTCCTTTGCCTGAGTTTCTTAGCCATTGTATGATAGGAGTTGATGCCATTCCAAAAGCTTCCTGCCTGTTAACTAAAGTATGTCTTTAGCTGCTCTCTTGTCATCGTTGGTGTGCCCTTCTCAATTTTTCTAGGAACAGTGGGCAGTATTTCCAGCGTATTTGGGTCCCAACCCAACCCCTATACTTTGGGCATTTACCATATTTGTTGTTAAATTATCTACAGGTAATATTCTGTTTCTGGTTTCTTATACTACAAACCTTCAGTTGCCAAATCACCTGCTTTTCTGAAGATAATTACAATCTGTGCATCATTTTGAACTCTATGCTATTTTAGGACTTGAAGATTTTAAATCCTTCCTTATGCAATCTCCCTCACCCTCCGATGTACACATTTTTCTGCTCAGATTCATCCTCTGATCTTTATTTCTTTTCTCTGTAGGAATTAAGTCACTTTTGTTGTTGTTGTGATAAGAATGTAGTTGTTTAATTTCTATTTATGACTTAAGGTGGAGGTGTGGTGAATTGAACATTTAGGTAGCTTCACGTCTGGTAGTGATTTCATTAATTAACACACTAGCTAATACTAATTACGTTTATTAATGGAATTCAAGGTTCTCTTGACGTCCTCCCTCCATCTCCCTCACTCCTACTTCCATCAGTCACCAAGTACTGCTGGTACTGCTGATTTTGTCTTCTTCTCCACTAGGTCTTTGGAGATAAGGTGGCTCCATTGAGACTTTTATTTTTTCTTTGCAGTGTATCACAGTCAGTTATTTACACGTCTGTCTGAGACAGTGAGTTGCTTGAGGGCAGGGACCATGTCCTGGTGTTCCAGAACAGGGTCACCCATTGACTTAGATGTTCGATAAATGTTTGCTGAATGAATGGGTGTCATTTAACCGTTTGCTCCCCTGGCCGCCTCTAAAATTTGCTTGCCTAAAATCCTTTTGTCTTTTATTTTCTCCTGGTACTGGATTTGCCCTGACCAAAGAGCCTCTCTCCCAAGCCTGCATGAAAATCTAGTTCAAATATAATTAACTGTGGTCGCTGACACCAAGGTACTGCTGCCACTTTTTCACCTTCACTCACACCCTCTCTGCGGAGCTGCGGAAAATTGAGAATTGATCCTCCCGTACAGCTTCCTTTTCAGATCACTCAGCGCATAAGGGAGCTGTCCTCTCTGCTGCTCCCACAATTTACTGCCCAGTTGATTCTTACTCTTCCCTGTGTCTTCCTTAATCTTGCAATAGTTAAACTCTCCTGGTACTGTTCAGTTTTTCTTTTTCTCTTTGCCCCTTTTATTCCTGCAGTCAGTGGAGTTAAGTGTGTTAGACACAGAGCAGGCGTATATCTTCATAACAGCCAGCTACTCTGTGTTTCTCCTAGTAGATCAGGGCTCCTAGAAGGCATCCCTCGCACCTTCTTCTTTTTTGTTTTTGGCTGTGCCGTGTGGCTTGTGGGATCTTAGTTCCCTGACCAGGGATTGAACCCGGGCCCCCAGCAGTGAGAGCGCCGAGTCCTAACCACTGGACCGCCAGGAGATTCCTTCCTCGCACCTTCTTTGACTTTGAGTCCCTAGAGCCTGCCTGTGGCCTGACACCAAGAGGGTGTCGAATATTTTGTTGGATCAGAATGTTCACGAGGACTTCATTCTGTCATGTTTATTGTTCTTCCAGAGTTCACTTATTTGTCGTTTGCTATAAAATAGATTTCCAGTGATTATTTCTGTGCTGGCTAATCTCTGGAGAAAAAAGAAAAGAAAACAAAACGCTTTGAATGGATACTTACCTGGGTTTGGCTGGAATTCTGGGGGTCTGGAATGAGAGCCAGAAATTGCCCATTTCTCCAGGAACCTGACTGAATGAGAGGGGTGGGTAGGAGGTCTCATCTGGAACTCAGCCCTTCCCCGGTTTGAAATCCTGAGCTGTCCAAGAGCCCCCGGAAAACACCCAGCCCCGTTTGTATTCGTGTACCTTTCTTTCCCCAGCCAGATCCCCCCTGAGGAATGTTAGAGCGTTATCTTTCTAGGGCAGTTTATCCAGCATCTGACTTAAGCATGCCATTCGGGCCGGCGCATCTCCAGTTCTGGGTATTTGCAGTGCTTACCTGTGTAGCTTGCTTATAGGAGTGTCCCCTGGGTGGTACCTTTTTTCTGTTTTTATAAAGCATTTTGAAATGTTGGATATTCTTTTTCTTTCCCAGGAATCTTACTTTGTTGATTCTTTTTTCCCATGTGCTCTGAAATGCTGGTTTTAGTGTTTTCTTTGGTATTCAGTTTAATATTATTTTCTCTTTGTGACCATTTCTACCTAGTCTGATGTTACTTTCTCAGCTATTTCACCCTTGCTGCCATCTCTCTCTCTCTCTTCTCTGCTGTGTGTTTCTTGCTGATGGAACACTCCGATATTCTTTCATGTTCTTCTGACTTGCATCAGGGGACCCCGGAGGTCAACCCATTGAGTCAGATGCCTGATAGACAAGTTTCAGATTTTAGAGTCAGAGAGATCTTTGTTCCAATCCTACCTCTGCCTCTTGGGAGCTGTGTGGCCAACCATTCTCAGCCCCAGCCATCTCATCAGTAAAATTGACATGAGAACCTATGTCGTACACCATAGTGGTGAGAATTCGTTGTTGGCTGTTCAGTAACTTACAAAGCCCCACCTGGATGCGCTGTGACCATCCATTCTACAGTTCTGTTACGATCTTGCTTTTATAAAATCATTTTCCTATTATAGACAGTTTACAAAATGGATAGCTCCATATAACTTAGCTAAATTTATTTTATAACTGCAATTATAAATCATAATTTAATTTCCAAAACTTTGCACGTAAATAAAGTCACACGTCAGAGACTGACACTCTTTTCTGAGACTGCACATCTCAGGGGTGGGTTAAGAATGGATGGACCAATGCCCTCTTTGCTGTTGGCTCCATCGTAGATATTCGTGGCCAAAGAGGCAGTAAGGATGTAACCTGTACTCCTGTGCTTTAGCTGCTGTATGTTCCCATGACCACAGGTCGGGCTCTGCAAGCACAGAGTGTTTTTCCTTTCCTTTTCTTAAGCTTGGAATGAAAGAAAAGAGTCTTAATGATGATTTTTAACTTATGTGACATGCCCTTCACTGCTAAGAATCTGTTTGTCTTTCTAACCTGGGCACAAAAGCATCCTCTTCTGCTCTTCTTTCTGGCTATGCCTCGTGAACAAACTGGGATTTTATGTAGCTCAGCAAATGGGCTTTTTTAGGATCAGTGGAATCAGACACACTCACGTCTTTGTCACTTTAGTGCCTGAAGTGCTAAAACTGTACATTATTCACAAACTCCAAGTGAGAGCGAGGAAGAGTGTGTCTTGGCACCAGAGAGGACAGTAAAGCTCTCAGAGAAGACCCAGAAAGTTATCACTTGGGCATTATTTCAAGTGTATCCTAAGTGGTGGGATTTGCTTCTTTCTGTAAGTAAACCTGTCCATCTGATTTTAACCAGGAAAGAAGGATTTTATGACACGGATACATACAGGTGTTCTCTTCACACAGCCATTTGTGAAGGCTGATGAGCTGTCCTTTCTTGGAATGCTTTCTCCACGACTTCTAGCATTTTTATTTCAAGTTTCATATCACATAGAAATACCCGTGTTAAAATTGAGAATGTGTTTTTTGAGATGGGTGGAATGATATGCCATAGACCCTAGAAACAAGAAAAATGTGTTGAGTCAGACTCCTCTCCCTTTGGGGAGTTTACCCAAGAGAGTCTTACGTGTGCTCTAGGTTGGGGGTGGCAGAAGGTAGGGGAGACAGATTGACCTGGTTTGTCTTCTGATTAGGAGCCAGTTTGTAATTTTGTTATAAAGGGACTGGAGCTGTCCAGTGCCTTGTGTCTGAGTCTTAGAGGCCGTGGTGGCTGCTTGTTGAGAAATGGGCTGTTCCTTTGTTTTGGTCTCTGGGGAGGTTTGTGGATGGTCAACTGGTCAGGGCAGTCGGACCTGACTTCGGCCTGCTGGTCCCAGGATTTCTTTCCTGTAGAGCTAAGAGCAAACCAGGACCAGCACTGGCGAGAGGGCAGGGCTGGCCGGGGTACTGGCGTGGCAGTTCTTTTCCAGCAGCTCAAGTCCCAGTTAACAGGAGAGGCAGGCAGAGCATGCATTGTGCTTCATTTTGCGTGTGTCTGAAGCAGAAACTAGTCTTGAGAGCTTAACCAGAAAACACCTCAAACAGTCCATGAAATGGTAAACAAACCTGCTGTTGAAAGAAAGAATGAGAAGTTGACAGTTGCATTATTGTGATCCTGAGTGGGTTCATCGGCTAGGCTAGGGTCCAGGAGTAAGGAAAAAGGAGATTAAAAGAATCGGCTGAAATGAATTCAGTTGTGTTAATGTCTTTCTTCCTTTGTCTTCAGTTTACACCTGGTAATGAACCCATGGGTGTGTGTGTGGGGGGGGCAGGTTTGTTTACAATTTCCAAAGGGGTTTTTTCCTCCATCCTGAGGAATATGAATTGAGGAGGGGAGGAGGAAACAAGAAGGGGAGGAATTTTAGTATTTTGAAGATGAGAGGTGACCCCACAATAAGGGAACTGCTCTGAGGCCGATGGGATGGATGGTACCAGTCTCATCAAATATGGGTTTTACAGAGCCCCCGCGTGTCCCGCCTGGGGAAATCACACTTTGGAAAATTAGGTGTCCATCAAATCAGGAGGAGGCTGGTACAGTTTCTGTCCCGTTTCCCCCCTGCTTTTTGAAAGGCTTAAGAAAAGAGTCCTTTGTTTTCTTTTCAAGGAAAGTTACACTGAAATTCATCTGTGTGGGATTCACAGACTCCCATTTGTGTCATTCATGGGCAGCCGTAGGTTATATAGGACAATGGTGGTGATAACGTTGGTGAATTCCTGACCTCAACATTCAGAGCTGCGTGTTGGGAAAAGGTTCAAGACCTTTTTTTCTTTCCACTTGCTCGCTCTTTTTTAAAAAAAATTATTATTTAAGGAAGAAACTGAGATTTTCCCACCTCCCGTCTACATTAGATTTCCCCACCACATGACATTGGAGCGTCACAGCCTTAAGATTTGTGCCTGTCACTTCCAGCATTTTCCTCCGAATTGCAAACTTTCAAATACCTTTTCAGGGAAACTTGTTTGGAATTTCATTTTAATGGGATTTATGAATAAATCTCCATCTTAATGCTGACTAAGCTTTAAACATCTATTCCTGGAGAACACTATTGGATTTTTATATTTTAAAATTTAAATCACTTGACAGTGAAGGCATAAAACACTTTTATATTTGTGAGTGCCATGTGCTTGAGCATTTCTGTTAAAGGCTTTTTTCCCCCCGGTTGGCTTGAATAATTCTGGGCTGCAAAGGAGGAGATACTGCATCTTCTACTTGCCTTTCTCATGTGGATGCCTGTGTACATTGTGCGGGTTTGTTTATCTCACCTACAAGGATGGGGATTCTGTGGCAGCCTGTTGCCACGCTGCAATTTCCTTTAAAAAAAGTTTACTTTCTTCCTTCACTTGGAAACCTTTAACCTCAGAATTTTATTTTTAAATGCTGTGAACCCTCAAAGTCAGATTAAAAGAAGTGACGCTTCCTCCCTACCTGCCTTTCCCCAGAGATGCGTTGTAGAATGTAAACGAAGATGAAAGCTGGGATCATAGTCAACCCCTTTAAAAAAATACTCAAAACTAGGGCTTCCCTGGTGGCGCAGTGGTTGAGAGTCCGCCTGCCGATGCAGGGGACACGGGTTCGTGCCCCGGTCCGGGAGGATCCCACATGCCGCGGAGCGGCTGGGCCCGTGAGCCATGGCCGCTGAGCCTGCGCGTCCGGAGCCTGTGCTCCGCAACGGGAGAGACCACAACAGTGAGAGGCCCGCGTACCACAAAAAAAAAAAAAAAAACTCAAAACTAATGTTGGGGGTTTTCAGGTGTCAAACCTCCACTGTGTTCTTTGTGTCTGGTGTCATCTTCCCCCATCTGTCCACAGACTCATCCTACTCCGAGCCTCCAGATGTGCAGCAGCAGTTGAACCACTATCAATCCGCTGCTCTGGCGAGAAACAACAGCCGTGTCAGCCCCGTGCCTCTTTCTGGAGCCGCGGGGGGCACTGAGCAGAAGACGGAAGCTGTTCTTCACTGCGAATTCTGTGAATTCTCCTCTGGCTACATCCAGAGCATCAGGCGCCATTACAGGGACAAGCACGGTGGGAAGAAGCTCTTCAAGTGCAAAGACTGCTCCTTTTACACAGGCTTTAAGTAAGTGGCATGAAGAACAGCCTTGAAAAACAAGGTGGCAGCACCCGCTTCACCCCTCACCCTACTCTTCCCTTTCACTCTCCTATCTGGAGCTCATGGGAGGCCCTGCCTGTGGGAGGAAGAAGGGGTTGTTGGGTCCAGTCTTCACAAGAGGAGGCTAGTTCCAGAAGACTGTTTTGGGGGTTTGGGGAAGAGATGAAGAGCTATATCAGAACAAATGAGTTTAAAAATCAGAGAAAATGGGTGCCCAAGGAGTGTGAGATCATGGCAAAGGATTTCCCTGACCCAGTATGTGAAACAGTGAGTGTTTTCCCTTTGGAAAACCACACCCTCACCCTCACCTTTTATTTTATTTGTCTTTGGGGGAAAAAAATATCTTCTTGGAAGCAAAGTCAAAGTCAAGAGAGAACACCGGCAGTCGTGACGCCCCTGCTACCCTTGTATAGATTTCTTATTTCTTAAGATCATGTTATTGAAAGACACCCAGAGAACCAAGACTCCACACGGGGAAGACTAAACTTGAACAAACACAGAGAGATTGTTCCCATCTAGAAAAAACATAATCCGGAGTCACCTTTGCTCCTGTGTATGAGAAAGATTGGAGTGCTTCCTGTCATTTAATCTAAACTCCTGTGACTTCATCTCATCCTGGGAGATAGTTTAGGTTCATGGTTACGAGTGTAGAATATGGAGCCTGACTACCTGGGTTTGAACTCCAGCTTTGCCACTTACTGGCTGTATGACTTTGGACAAGTTACTAAGCCTCTCTGTGTCTCTGGTTCCTTATCTGTTAAAAAAAAAAAAAAAAAGACAATAATAGTACCTACCTTGTAGGGCGCTTGTGAGGAGTAAATGAAGCCGTAAAGTGCTTAGCATAGTGCTTGGAGCAAAGGAAACACTAATAAGTGTTATTGTATCATAGATAGAAAGCTTTTATAATAATATGAAATGCTATAGTACAGATATAAAGCTATTGTCTGCTCCTGCTGCCGTCAGGGCCTGGGCTTTAGGTCACTCCAGTATTTCAATACACACTCCACACAGAGAGGCTGGTGAGTAGACTTCATGCCCCCCCAAAAAACATGAACTGATAGAAAAACAAGTCTCTTTTCCACCAACATCTTAGTTGCTTGGATTTAATGGAAAATGTGTTACATCTCTGACTATTAATGTGGTTCAGTTGTGTTTTAGATAAATATGTATGTGACCTTAGAAGTGAGAGAAGACAAAAAGGACCCAGATAACAAGGGCCCACTGACAGGTGTACATGTTTCCCCAGAGAGAGGCACTCGGGTTAATAAGAAGGGGACCTTGCCCGTTAAACTCTTGGTTTCATCCATTTTTATGAGACATTTAAGGCTTTGTAAATTTTGAAGTTTTGAAAAGGATGGAATGGGGAGGCAGTGGTGCCCTCCGCCTCCGAGCTGGTACAACAGCTCTGAGTTTCCTTTACGTGGTCATCAGCCGTCCTGACCTCCTAACCAGCCTGCCCTCCCCTGTTCCCTGGGAAGAGTCACCGAGGCAGCTGATGAATCTTCCCAGCTTCAAAACAGTCCCTCTCCTGAGCTTGATGAGAAATATATTCTCGTAGGGATTTTGTTTTATATTTTGTTTTAAGTTTAACAGGCAACTTCTAATTCTCAAGAATAAAATCAGGAGTCTGTTTCTTTCTTTTCAAACTCAGCCCTGCCTGAGCCCAGCCAGGTGGCAAAATTTCCAAAAAGAAGTTACCGCTGCGTGACAGTGCTTAGTTACTGCACGAGGGACCAGGGCACTCGTGGTCAGCAAACATGATGAACCACTGTAGTTTTGGCCCCCGGGTGGAGTGTCTCTGTAGTAGGGTTGCTGGCAGGGGGTGTGAGTGAGATGCTCCTTGGTTACACTTATCGCCTCTCTCCCCACCTCCCTCCCAGATCTGCTTTTACTATGCACGTGGAAGCCGGGCATTCGGCGGTCCCCGAGGAGGGCCCCAAAGATCTTCGCTGTCCTCTCTGCCTCTATCACACCAAATACAAACGCAACATGATTGACCACATCGTGCTGCACCGAGGTAACCTTCCAAGCTCGGTTTTCTTGTGCGGGGCGGGGGAAGGCGCCTCGGATGGCGTTAGAGGGAAGCCGTCTCAAGGTGGAAGCGGCACCTTTGCCTGGTCCCTTGCTCCCCACCGTATCTCCCCTCAAGAAATCACAGCGATCACCCTAGTGACAGCCAACAGGGTAAAAACATCTTCCAGCTGAGAGGATTTCCTTCACGTGGAGGGAGGCAAAGGTGATGGATTCTGCAGTGAACAGTTCTGCGGGGCTTCCCCCTGAGAGGGAGTTTTATATCCTGAGTCCTCCGCTCTCACGGCCTTGCTAAGGAAGGAGTGAATGAGAAGCAGAGTGGGTGGGTGAGGGCAAGGAGCTCTGTGGCTGTAAGCAATTCTTTGGACGAACACCAAAATGATGATTTCCGAAGCAGAACGCGGAATTTCCCTTGAACTGGATGGAGAGAGAAAATTCTTAAAACTGAAAGTGGCCTGATATATGTTAGAAACCCCATAGGCTTTGGGTTTAAATTCTAGATTTAAAGCCTCCTGTGTTTAACCTCCCTCTCCTCCGTAGAAAGAGGTGACGAGTTATGCCTCTGAGGTGACGTATTGAGTGTCTAGTGTGTTCCATGTGGGTGCATCCTGGGTGTTCCGTAACCGTCGGCTCCTAAGCTAAGCTGGGGTACGTCTTTTAGGTCCTCTTTGTTTTTTCTTTGAGTGGAGTTTACTGCTGGCCAATTCAAACAGTTAAACAACAGGCCCGTCTGCACTGGAAGGAAAAATATGTTTATGTAAAACCTACTTTATCCGGAAGAGATTCAAGCCAGAGGTGGATGGAAAAAGATGGCTAGAGTACCCGTTGCCAGTCTCTCTTGCTATTTCCACCTACTGACCTTTCCATCTCTCCTTCCTTCCTCCCTGCCTCCCTCCCTCTCTCCCTCCCTTCTTTTCTTCCTCTTCCTGCCTCTCTTCCTTCCTTTACCTCTAACCTGGGAAAGCTTTTAGGTATTTGCCGAAAATACCGAAAAAAGACTCGAAGGCAACAAGTGTCTTCTGCTGCCCTGCTGAGATGTTACTCTGAAATGCTGGGCATCGCAGGGGGCGGGGGGAGGGGGCATTTTCAAAGTTTCCAGCATTTCCCCAGAGCCGCTGCCTTTGGCCGGCACGTTTTGTGACATGTCACCCACATCTGCTGCAAACTCCGTGGAAGCCTCAACCTTCAGCACCCTCAGGTCCCCCTCCTCCCTGGGCAGGCTTATGAGACATGACATGCCTGCTGGCGAGGACGTCCGCCTGCAAGCTAGGGAAAGCCACGCAGGAGCGTTTAGGCAGGAATTCCTGGCCCGACTGCCCCCTCCTGGTGTGCCTCCTCAGCCACCTGGCTTCCGGTCCCCCGGCCCATGTGTGTGTCGCTGGCTCTGTGCCCGCACTGCTTGGGGCGAGGCCAGGCGTCGTGCTGCTGTAGAACAGACAGCATCGGTGAGACCCCACTTTGGCGGTGGATTCTCTCTCTTTTCCATGTTGCTGCCTGGTGGGATCAGAACCTTGATGCCTAATGCGCTTGATGACTTTCCTTCCCTGAGCTGAGAATTCAAGAAACGGAGGCAGAGAGAGAGAAGCGCTTAATGCCTGGAGCATGCCACACCTGATGTGGTGCTTCTCACACACGCTTACTTCATCGTCCAGCCACACTGGGAGGGACAGTACTGTGACCCATAGTCCTGTTTTATGTACGTGAAGCTTGAAGCTGGAAAAAACTTTTTCTTTGATTTAGTGTAGTTATTTACGATCGTTTCACAAAGGATTTAAGGTATCTTAAAAATAGTCGTGCAGAACTGTAGGATTAAAAACAAATGAGAAGGGCTTCCCTGGTGGCGCAGTGGTTGAGAGTCCGCCTGCCGATGCAGGGGACACGGGTTCGTGCCCTGGTCCGGGAAGATCCCACATGCCGCAGAGCGGCTGGGCTCGTGAGCCATGGCCGCTGAGCCTGCGCGTCTGCAGCCTGTGCTCCGCAACGGGAGAGGCCACAACAGTGAGAGGCCCGCGTACCGCAAAAACAAACAAACAAAAAAAGAAACAAATGAGAAGATTGGGGCAAATGCAGGATAAGGAGAAGGCAGTTGAAAGTCACGTCAAGTATGAAAAAGCTCACCTAGAGTCTGGGTACTCGGTGTCCGCCATGAGGTGCTGTGCGTTTGTTAGCAGTGGGCTGCAGTCGTGGCCCTGGGACTGCGGCCCACGGTAGGAGAGACAAAAACGGAATCAACTGGATTTAGAGTGTTTGTTAGACTCTTGAAATTTTGTTCAGGAATCTGAGATGCTGGAACCTGAAAGGAGTTTCTCCGCTGGGTTCTCCTGAGGGGACCGTGTAGGATGTAGTGCATACTGTCCCCACCCTGAATCCCGTGCTGAGTCCCTTGGGCCCACGAGGGCTGAAGTAGTTTAACCAAAGTCATCCAACCGGTGAGCAGGGAAGCTGTGTGTCAATGCAGTCCTCTGACCCCATGACCCATCCATCATATTGCCTGTCGCTGGTTACTTACAGTCTCTTCTCTTTATTTATAGAGATGATTTATTTTAAAAGAGGCATCAGAGTATATAGATATTGTCCTCATTGGGGTCAGAAAGTACACAACCTGGAATGAACATGAGCATTTGAGGGCTGGTGGTAATAATGACAACATCCATGGCAACAGCAATGGTTACTATTACTGAGAGCTTATTAGGTACCAGGTGCTGTGCTAAGTGCTTTCCAGTGAGTCATTTTACGGAATTTTCACAAAACCCTAAGTGGTAGGTATTACTGTTATCCCTGACAACAACAGAAAAAACAGGTTCAGAAAGACTGAGCATCTTACCTAAGGTCAGATGACTAATAAGCAACCCAGCTGGGATCTGAACCCAGGCTTGTCTGACCCCCAGCCCATGCCTTTACCCACCAGGCGTCACTGTCTCATCCTTGGGGGGGTGGTTGGTGTCACTCTGTTGAGCGTTCTAGTGGCTGTGGCATTTGGGTCTGAGGATGGCATGGTCTGGAGGCTGCAGGTCAGAGACGAGGACCACTGAGCTGCAGGGGGCAGGGTGCTTCGGGACAGCGTATCTGCCATCTGCATCCTGGCCTGGCTTTGGTGGCCATCCCAACTCAAAATGGCAGCTCAGTGGGAAGCTGGTCTCGACAAGTCAAGAGACAGGGCTGGGTGTCTGCCTGGCAATTTCGAGTTGGGGCTGATCTCAAAGTAACCAGATGTGGCTCTTCCTCCACCTGTGCTTTCCTTACTCTGTGGATGAATAAACATCTTTGGTCTCTAGAGCCTGCAGTACGAGATCTTTCTGAGACCGTAGTTAATTAAAATACGTGGAATGAAAGGCAAGAAAAGCAACTTCTGAACTGGCCCTGAGACTGAGCTGCTGTTTGCAAGACTGGAGTCTCCTTAGCTTTTTGTTCAGACAAATTGCTATATTTACATAGGGAGGAAGGGAAAGAGAATCCGTTTCACTCCTGGGAAATCTGAATGAGAAATAACCATGGAATTACGTTGGCCGTGGCAAAAGAGAGCAAGCATACTGTTTGTCCATGCATTCAGCAAACATTCATTATTTGCTTGTTTCATGCCACGCCGTGCAGCGTTCTTTGGGTTAAGATGGGATACACGAGACCCAGTCTGCCTCTTCAAGGAGATGAAGCGTGTGCATAAGTCCATATAAGATAATGAGTGATCAGTATCTAGGAGATTCCCAGTGGCAGATATATTTCTGTTTGGGGTAGAAAAAGGTGGTAGAGGGGGGTAGCTTTCAAACTGATCCATGATAACATTTCAGCAGGCAGAGAAGACTTAAGGTGGGTGTATTCGTTATCTGGGGGACTTAACAAAAGTGCATCCTCTTTCTGTTTTGGAGCCCGGAAGTCTGAAATCCAGGCGTTCATAGGGCTGGGCCCCTCCTCAAGTCACTAGGAGAGAATCCTTCCTTGTCTCTTCCCGGCTTCTGCTGGCTCCCGACTTCCCTGGGCTTCCCTTGCCTTGTGGCTGCATCATCACTCCAGTCTCTGCCTCATCTGCACATGGCCTTCTGCGTGTGTGTGTGTGTGTGTGTGTGTGTGTGTGTGCGTGCGTGCGTGCACGTGTGTGTGTCGGTGTGCCCTTTCCTCTTCTTATAAGAGCACTGGATTTAGGACCCACTCTAACCCAATATGATCTCATCTGGACCTTGTCTTGACTAACATGCAAAGACCTCATGTCCCAATAAGGTCACATTCTGAGGGGCCAGGTGGACATAAATTTCTGGGAGCACCGTTTGACTCACTACAGAGTGGAAGGAGAATTTTAACAAACCAGTCAGGTGAGTGGAAGCAAGACGTGTTTACAGAGTGGTATCAGACTGTTCTGAAGAGAATAGGAGACAAGCCTAGGAAAGTATATTCCGGCCAAATTAAGGAGGGCTTGGGTACCAGCACAGGGGTAGAACGTTACTCTGTAGGTAGTTGGGAAGCTGCGGTACTGATGAGACGCCTGTGGATTCTAATTTAGCAAAGATTGAAGCCAAGGATTATAGACCCATCTCTTGGAGGAGCTGTGAACTTAGGTCAGATCAACATTTGGTGAGGTTGACCATGATCGGACCAATTTAACTGGAGAAAAATTAAGCCCTGAGACTTCTGTTTCAAGGAGAAAGTTGGTGGTAGGAGGTTTGGTGGGTTTTCATTCATGCCACAGACACACACTGAACACCCGTCCTGTGCTAGTGTTGCTTTAAGCTCTAGGGATACAGCCGGGAAGAGTCAGGCCAGGTCTGGGCACGAAGGAGCTTGAGCTTTAGTGGCAAGAGGGACAGTGAACAAAGGATTAAACAGTTTCGGGAGTATGTTTCCACTGAGCTCTTTTTTTTTTTTAAATAAATTTATTTATTTTTGGCTGCATTGGGTCTTCGTTGCTGTGCACGGGCTTCTCTAGTTGCAGTGAGCCGGGGCTACTCTTCATTGTGGTGCACGGGCTTCTCATTGCGGTGGCTTCTCTTGCTGCGGAGCACGGGCTCTAGGCGCGCGGGCTTCAGTAGTTGTGGCTCGCGGGCTCTAGAGCGCAGGCTCAGTAGGTGTGGCACACGGGCTTAGCTGCTCCGTGGCACGTGGGATCTTCCCAGAGCAGGGCTCAGACCTTGTGTCCCCTGCACTGGCAGGCAGATTCTTAACCACTGCCCCACCAGGGTAGTGCCTCCACTGAGCTCTCGTCACCATTGGAAGCACAATGCCTCATGCATCGCTTTGCCTAGACGTCCCTTGTATATGTACAGCAAACCTGGGTATAACAAGCTGGGCACAGATTGAATTATAGGCATGAAACAGTTCTGCCAAATATTTACATTATAATTATGAAGCTGTGTAATCACCGAGACTGGTCTCCAGTTGGCTGGTTAACCTCTCCGTTTCCCAGCCTATAACCTCAATACGTACACAGATGCTGAGTACAACTGAACCCTGCAGGTGGGTGTCTTTTTGGAACTGAGCTAATCTCCCCTAATCTGATCAGTATCATTTTTCTTGAGAAAAAAAAAAATCTACGGTGAGATTGATAGTCTTTCGTTTTATTCAGTGAGATTACACGTTCCCTTCCTCCCCATCACGTGCTTTGGCCTGTTAGAATTAGAGGTGCAGTTCCCAGCTCTGTCTGGCTTGAGGGTGGTAGCCTGGCTGATGGCAAAACTTCTTACGGGAGCTGTTGTGCTTATGTTTCTGCGTGTCTGTTTATGGTTATATTTGGGGATGGTGGCTTTCTAGTTCTCAGCCTTTGTCAGTTGTTTGGCTGAGAGAGGGTAACAGGTGCGTCTTTGGTTTGGCCCAGAGAGGGTCTCGGCCCTCTACCATGGTAACCTGCATTCAGAGTTTGTTGGAGTGAGTGACTTCCAGATCTCCCCCAGCTTTCTGTAGGCCTGGCACGTTGTGGGGAGGAAACCCATGTGTGTTGTGGGCTCCCTTTCGGGAAGGATTTTTCCTTGGTGATTCTGGGCTCCACAGTGATGTGGGTTTTCACTGTTTTGAGCAGAAGTGACCCCCTCACCCCCGCCTCGGTAGTGGCGATCTTGCGGATTTTTCCACCCGGCACACGCTTCCGGGCTCTTGGTGAACTTTAGCACCCACGTGCTACAGTGTGGCGTTGCTCCGGGCTGGAGCCTCTTGGCTTTTCTGTCCAGCTGCGGTGCTAAGCCATCTTTTGAGTGTGAGGAGGTGAGAGACACGATCTATCTTGTAGTCAGACTGGTGAAGTCATAATATTTTTGCAACCAGAGCTGGAAGCTGAGTCACAATGAGTGTGATTCAGGCCTTGATTTCTTACCCAAGGTAATTTCGAGAGGTGTGAAGTCAGGAAAAGACCCACAGTTGTCGCTGCCCCCGTAGAAAAAGCCCCAAGCGCTGAGCTTATGTAGCCAAGACAGGGCTCAGGCCCCACCTGGAAACATTCCAGTCTCCCACTTCAGGACCTTCACTGGCCTCCACCGTGAATAACCTTATTGAGAAAACGCTATCGGTCCTTCACCTGCTTTTTAGAGTCTGTCTTGTTTTATATCTTGGTCATGTTAACCATGTTTGTAGAAAGGAAAAAAAAGATAACTTTTTTCTAAAATTAACATCCATATAACTAAGAGACTTGGGACATACTGTAGTTAATGTCTTAGTTTGGAAATGGGAAGTCTTACCTTTCAGGATAAGTCAGCAGGGAAATGACCTTCTATGAAATCCAGAAGATATTTGAAAGAAATACAGATAGAAATGGTTGCCTTAGACACCGATAGCTTTTGTGATTTTGAACTATTAGGAATAAAAGCTTAGCAGTGCATGGCAAACAGACTGGATGTGCCCAGAGAGCTCTTTTCAGGAGGAACAGAGGAGGGTGCGGGTAAAGGTCAGCGGACCCAGGCTCCCAGGTCACAACTTTGTGCTGAACTAGAGGAGCGACTTCGAGGAAGTAGCTTAACTGGTCCGTTCTCGGCTTTCACTGGAGATAATCAAACTGACTTTGCAGGGCGTTGTGAGAATAAAAAGTAGCTGAGAGGATCGAACACCTAACCATGCTTGAAACATAGTGAGCCCTTAATAAACGGGAGCAGCCGTTCCCATTCATTGTTACGGTTTCACCTCCAAGGTATTATTCTGGGTGCTCCTGACTTTGTGCAAAATGCGTTTAGACACACAGAGTGAAATAGGAAACTGCAAAGAAGACTAACCAAAGTGGTAGAGGAGTTGAAAAGGAGACCTATCAAAAAAAACACAAGCTTGAAAGAAACGATTATTTATGGGGGAGAAGGGAAGACTGGAGGGCGACCGAATGTCTTCAAGGTGTTGAGGCGTCGTTATGTGGAAAATTATAGCCAGCTGTTCTCCATCTCCACGGAGGTCGACAGAACCGGGGCCGACGGGACAGGCCAGAGCCGAAGAAGGAAAGGGGAAACAGTAGAAATGACAAAATATAAATCAGGAGCAAACACAGAGAGCATGGGGCGGGGGGAGGGGGCGAGTCTCAACGCTTCCCATGAACTCCTGAGCTGCAGGGTGGAACCCGGTCCCCTCGCTTCAGCCTGCCCCCCGTCTCTTGCCGCGGGCGCCAGCTTGCTCGTAGCTCATGGCCACGCCTGTCTAACCCAGGGCAGCTGGACTGAATAGTTGGCACTTGACCTGGAGCGGTGTCTCAGTCGGGGTCCATCTTGCTTCTTCAGGGTGCAGCTGTCTGGAGGCATTTTCTGTCGGCGTGACTGGGGGGGGAGGAGGTGCTGCTGGCCTTGGTGGGCGGGGGCCTGGGGTGCCGATGATACACATGCCGCACTGCACGGGAAAGCCTCCCACAGCAAAGCATTATCTGGCATCAGAACATCAGTAGTGCTGCTGTTGAGCAAACCTGGATTAGAGGAATAGAACATCACAGGCTGGGCTTTCTTAAGGCTCATTAGTTTACGCCAAAGCATTTTTTCCCTCCATTTACACCAAACCGTGGAACTGAATGGTTAGAAGACTGTTACAGCATTTACTATTCTAAGAAAATGTGTGGATTCCATTATAATCATGTGTTTCTTAGCTGTCTGCTCTACTGTGGTTTAAAAATATTTATATTTCTAAATAAGCGACTGACTCTTTGTACAGGGAAAATAACATATGCATTAGAGCTCCAGGGAGTGTGGTGCAGACACCACCTTCCACGCTTCCTCTGCCCAGATTCTTGCTGGCCAATTAATCGCTGCATTCAAGGGCTCCCACGGCAGGGACTGCCCTGCACTGAGAATGTGCTGGTTGAGAGAAAGACAGGGCTTCAGGTGGGAAAATTCCCCAGGGGCCAAACACAGGCCAGCAACAAAGGGAGGCCTCCCAGAGTGAGCGGCTTCACACAACATCTTGATGCTCTGGAAATGTTGCCACTCGGTGACTCTGAGGGTACAGCACACTTTCCTGACTTACTAATACATTGCTCTTTCTAAATAATATATGTTGTGTGTGTCCATCTGTAAACTTTCAGAGTCTTCTGAAATTCAGACACAGCATGAAAGCACACGCTATATTTGATCCTTGCATAAATAGCACAGATTTTAATTTTATCCCAGTTACGGATATCTGGCGCGTGTGCCGAAACTCTGGGCAGACTGGTGTGAAATTTAACTTGAGCAGCTAAACACAAGGGTGAGAGAGCACAAAATAAACAAGCACACACACTTCCAGCCCTACAGCATTTGGTATGTGAATGGGAAAAGCACCCAAATCCTCTCTCTCTTTTATTTTCTCCCTTGTGACAGTCAGATTACAGATTGTCTGTAAAGGCACAAATCCTCCACATCTCCCACGCCACCCCTTTCTCCCCCGGAAGGCTGCCTGCAACCATTTCATCTGCCTGAGTTCTTCCGAGGTGCAGTTGGAGTTTCAGTGAATGAAAGTGTCCAGGATGCTTTGTTTTCAGATTTGAACTTAGATTAGAGATTCCCTTGGTTTCCAGAAAAGGAAAACAGTCTCCTTGAGAACATCTTGGAAGGGGAAACAGGAATGGAATTGGAAACGATGGGAAATAACAGACTTGCGGTTTGGTAGGTGGGCATGGGGATCTCGGTTTGGGCAATTACAGAGTTTGTGACCCCTAGAGAGTTACTTAAAAGCTCAGTTCCTTGCTTTACTAATTTGTAAAAATGGGAATAACTCCAGCCTAATAGAGTAGCTAGGGAGGTACACAGTGGTGGCACATAGGTGCTCCGAAAATGTCATTTTCCTTCCCCCTTAAAGACATCTGTAACATCCGTAAGTCCAGCCTAAGTGCCACGTGCTGAGGAAGTAGGATGCGCTGTTGCAGCTGATAATCACTCATGTTGGTACAAATTCTGTTCTTCTCTCCTCCTTTAATCACCTCCATTCAGGAATTAGCCAACGCCTTTCAGCCTGCCCACCCCTATATATAGGTCATTCTGGGTATTAAGTACACAGAGAGCTTTCGGCCTTAGAAACACCTGTGTGTCCCAGCGGACTGTGTTGATTTGGGGGGTTGGAGGAGGGACGGTGGGCATGTGCATGCAGTTCACGGACCTGGAGCCATGAGAAGTAGCAACAGTGGATGGGTGAGTCTCTCCTTGTACTCCCGAGAGAGGACATCTGCCTTCCATTAGTAAAAATTCCCATCTTTATATTCAATTTGTTTCCACAGAAGAGCGCGTTGTCCCCATTGAAGTATGCCGATCCAAACTGTCAAAATACTTGCAGGGAGTAGTTTTCCGCTGTGATAAGTGTACCTTCACCTGCTCCAGTGACGAGAGCCTCCAGCAACACATAGAAAAGCACAATGAACTGAAACCTTACAAATGCCAGCTCTGCTACTATGAGACCAAGCACACGGAGGAACTGGACAGCCACCTTCGGGATGAGCATAAGGTACGGGCCTGGCCTCCCTCCTCCCACCCCCACCCCCAGCACACCTGGGGGAGGGGCTGGGCCAAATTTAGCCACACCCATTGTGTGCAAGACAGAGACACGCGCCAAAGTAATGTTTAAAATGAGGTTCAGTTTATTCTTTTATAAAAGAACTGTAAGGTCGTTTTAGAAAACTGGAACACGTAGGTGGGGGAGAGAGAACCACCTGTAATGCTACCCCCACATCCAACTGCTTAACATTTTTGGTCTCTTCTATGCCCACTTTCCTTTGTTTTATTTAATTATGATTCTACCTTACATGAAAGAGCATATCTTTCCTTTCTTGTTCTTAACTTACCCTAACTGGAGTATTTTTCCATGTTATTTTTTATTTTTTTGCGGTACGCGGGCCTCTCACTGCTGTGGCCTCTCCCGTCGCGGAGCACAGGCTCCAGACGCGCAGGCTCAACGGCCATGGCTCACGGGCCTAGCCGCTCCGCAGCATGTGGGATCCTCCCGGACCGGGGCATGAACCCGCGTCCCCTGCATCTGCAGGTGGACTCTCAACCACTGCGCCACCAGGGAAGCCCTTCGTGTTATTTTAAATGTACTATCACAAGAGTTGATGAACTTTTTCCATAAAGGGCTAGATCATAATAGTTCAGGCTTTGCAGGCTAGATGGTCTCAGTGGCAGATACTCAGCTCTGCCGTTGTAGCAAGAAAGCAGCCCTAGACAAGACAAAAATGAATGGTCATGGCTGTGTTCCAATAAAACTTTATTTACAGAATTAGGCGACAGGCTGTGGACCCTTAGTTTCTGGCCCCTATTCTATCTGATGGCTCTGCCGGTGTGTCCCTCAGTCATGTAGGTTGTTTCTGATATATTGCTGACTACAAAAATTTTCCAAGGCTTTGCTATTCATGTCTGAACATTGTAAGGACCGTGCAGTATGTGCTTTATTTGTGGAGGGAACAGATTCGTATAGGACATAAAATAAGGGGTTTATGAAAGAGAATTCTCTTCCAAAAGTCTGCTGATCAGAGGGTAAAATCATCCCAGATGGCTTCCTCACTTCTCTGAGGACTTGGGTGGCACATCAGGAGGAGTTGAGACAGTTGTTTCTGGTTTTGTATATTGTCCAGAGTGTGGGGAGTGTGTGTGGGGGGGGGGGTAGGGATGATCAGTATTTGTTTCATAAGAAGAGCCTATTGAAATGTTTTCTAATTAACCAACAAATCCAGAACACCTAGTGCATGTTTACCTAAGGCACAATGAGAAGCACTTTTGATACTGTTTCCTTTTTTCCTTGCTCTGTGTACTGTCAGTGGAAATAACAGCTTCTCTTTTCTGGACTTACAAACCCAAGTTACAAAGATTCCTGTCTGAGTCATCTGCACCCAAGGGTTAGAATTTTTCTGTGGGGTGTTGAGAGAGAAGACTGAGCTTGTCACCCATCCACAGTTTAATGGTTTGATGCTAACTTTTCTGCTTTGGAATGCCTTCATTTTCTAAGTGTCTCCCCAAAAATGAAAGCAGAGAAGAAAAGCCTGAATTACCTCACTTAAAAACTTCCAATACCCTTTCTTATCCAAACTTCCTGGGCATTTCTGCCCCAAAACTGAAAGGAAAATCACTTATCTATCTCAAGCTAAGCTTTCTACAGTTATGCACACGTGTCTTATTTATGTAACCACCTCGGATCTTTTCATTGTAGTGTTGAAGCCATCAGACTGGTATTTTGGGACTGAGCAAACCAGGAAGGTAGATTCTTCCCCAGTGGTTGCACAGTAGCTGTGAGTCACTGGAGAATTCCAGAGAAGGCTAGAAACCATACCAGATGTGAAAGCAGGCGGAAACGTGGGGCTTTGGAATATGCGTCAAGCAAATGGGTTACTCAGGAAACTAGGAGCCCAGTTTAGAACTTTTGGAGCCAAACAGACCTAGGTTTGAATTTTGTCTCCACCATTTACTGTACAGCAGGTTACTTCAATTTCTCTGTTTCCTGATTTCTAAATGGGAACCAGTATACTCTTCTCAGAAGTTTTGTAAGATTAAATGAAGTCCTGGTATTTCCCACACTTTGAGAGCCGCGTCTCAGTCTATTTGTGAATTGAACTGTGCTCAAATATAACAACAACCTATCAGAAAGGCGGTTATGTCCCTAAAGACCTAAAATGGACTATAAAGTCACTAACTCTACTTTGCATTTTAGACATGGTCTTTGATATGTTATATTTTCATTATGCCGTGTTCGATTCTTTAATCTTACTCCCTCTCATGGTTGACCAGCTTATTAAGTCCAGCAAGCACCTAATTGAGGCTAAAGAATTGCCACTCTCAGCACGGCTAATGATTTTCATCTTTGTCTCAATCGTTGTGAAGTTTGAGGCTCGTGCTTATTAACTGTTCCTTCTTTTCTAAATGATGAATACAAAATGCAATTTGAATTTTTGAAATAATTATCCAAACACTACTTTATAAACATAGACAGCAGTGCTGCTGAAAGTGAATTTTTGACTGATAGGCAGTGACAATAATTATAAACGGTCATTCATTGGGGTGAAGGATATACAACAGCCTGATTTCAGCATTCATGATAAAGGGTGTAGGAGTATCAATAAACAGTGTACTAAAGAGAAGTTTGCTAGTGATTGAAATACAAAAGTCAAGAACCATGAGGCAAGAACAAGAAATTAAAGCCATAAGAATTGGAAAGGAAGGAATAAAACTGTTTTTGTTCACAGACAGTGTGATCTTTGTAGGTAGAAAATCCTAAATAATCTATTTTAAAAGATACTAGAATATTAGTGAGTTTAGCAGAATTGAAGGATATAAGATCAATATACAAATGCCAGTTATATTTCTGTATACTAGTAATGGATAGTCTGAAAAAATGAAATTTTAAGATCAGTTTCATTTATAATATCAAAAAGAATAAAAATGCTTAAGAATAAACAAGAACTGTGAAAGCCATATGCTGAAAACTACAAAATGTTGTGAGAGAAATAAAAGAACTAAGTTGATGCAGTATATACCATGCTCATGGATTAGCAGACTCAATATTGGTAATGCTTCCCAAACTGATCTACAGATTCAGTGTAATCTATCAAAATCTCAGTAGGCTTTTTTCTTTGGTAGAAATTGACAGACTGATGCTAAAATGTATATGGAAATGCAAGGGACCTAGAATAGCCTGAACAGTATGAAAAAAGAACAAAATTGGAAGACTCACCCACCCTTCCTTATTTCAAAACTTTTACTGTAAAGCTACAGTAATCCAGAAAGTGTGGTATTGGTATAAGGACAGATGTATGGCTCAGTGGTGCAGAAGAAAAAGTCCAGAAATAAACCCTAATATATGTGGCTGGTTGATGTTCATCAGAGGTGCCAAGGGAATAAGGAAAAGATAGCTTTTCAACAAATAGTGCTGTTACCATTGGATTTCCATATGCAAAATAGTGGTTGTTGACGCTTACGTCACTCAAATTTCTCTTGGGAAAAAATTCTTAGGTATGACACAATAGCTGTGAACATTAAAAGAAAAAAGATCAATAAATTAGATGTCATCAAAATTAAATTGTTGCTCTTCAGAAGACACCATTAAGAAAATGAAAAGGCAAGCAGCCGATTGGAAGCAAATATTTGCAAAATAACTAACAAAGGACTTTAACCAAAATATATAAAGAACTTTTACAACTCAGTAGTAAGAAGATTGACAATTTAATTAAAAATGAGGAAAAGATCTGAATAGACACTTTACCCATGAGGATATACAAAAGGCAAATGATCACATGAAAAGGTGCTTAATAGGACTCATCATTAAGGAAATGCAAATGAAGACAATTAAATGCAGATTAGGTAGTAAGCCATCACTACCTCTCCACTAGAGTGGCTGAAATTAAGAAGACCAATAGCACCGAAGTGTTGGCAAGGACGTGGAGAAACTGGAAATCTCACACAGGGCTGAATGCAGTGTACAATGATGGCACATCTACTTCGGAGCATTTGGGCAATTTGTTTAAAAGGTAAACATACACTTTACCATTTGATCCAGCAAGTCTACTCCCACATAAAGTGGTTGCATAAACAAAGTGTGCTATATCCATACAATGGAATACTACTTATCAATAAAAGCAATTAGCTACTGATAACATGTAACAATATGGCTAAATATCAGAATCATCATGGACAGAAGCCAGACACAAAAGACTGCATATTGTATGGTTTCTAGAAAAGGCAGAACTGAGGAGACAAAGCAGGTCCGAAGTTGCTTCAGGCTGGAGGTTTGGAGCAGGGATTGCTTGCAGAGGGTATGAGGGTATTTCTTAGAGTAATAGAAGAAGATTGTGGAGGGTTGTACAAATGCATACATTTACTAAAACTCATTGAAATGTTCATTTAAAATGGATTAATTTTATGGTAAGTAAGTTACATCTTAATACCTAAAAGATGCAAGTTCCCCAGGACCTGACACGTGGTAGGTCCTCAGTAAATGTTAATTTTCTGCAGTCTTTTCTTATAAGGTTGATCCTGAGAACAGACAGATCTATAAAGATGCAGAGATCCAGAGGAACGTGTAAACTGCCAAAAATAAAATGTGCAATAGACTTAGCAGTTGGTTCTAAACTAAGGTTTTCTGTTTTCTAGCGAAACAATGTGTTGTGTGCGTTGCTCATTACATTCTTCCACAAATAGCTGTAGGTGATTTTGTGTGGTGGAGAGAATCTATACAAGAAATTAAAAGACACTGTAGGATGTATTTTCAGTCAAAGGATTTCATCATTAAACAGAAGTGGATATTCAAAACTGGACTCCTGAATTCTGCCTGCAAAGCTTGTAAACCTCAGGAATGTCTCTGAAGATGTCAGACTGTATCATTCATGGACTAGACAGAACACTGGTTCAGCAGGAAGCATCCTTGAAGTCAAATAAACCATTCCGCTGAAGAACCAAATTCTCAAGTGCCCTGGATTTATACTGCTGTGTTTATCCTCAGAAGCCAAGGTGAAGTAGAAACGGGTGACAATCAGCTCATTCATTTTTTTCTCTTTATTTGTTTTAGCACCTTCATTTTTTTAGGTGACACAGAATCTTGTCTTCCTAGATCTTTATCTTTGGACCAGTGAACAAGGAATCACTTGTAAATCTCTTGGAATCTAAAGTAAACAGTACAGGCTATTTGAACTTTTAGTTTTTCATCCTTCAACTCCCTGTCTTTTTTCTATCTCACTAGGTCTTCTAGAGGCGGACTATTCTGTTCTTTCGGTCCCTCCCTCTCTCTCTCTCTCTCTCTGTCTGTCTGTCTGTCTCTCTCTCTCTCTCTCACACACACACACACACACACACAGAATGAAATCATATGTCAGTAGTGCCATTTATCAGCAATGCTGGTGCAAGATGAAGAGGTAACGTTTCTAGGAACCTTGAAGTCATGAAAAAAACCAAACCTCGCACTTCTCACATTTGGAAAAACACACATATTTTTTTCTTTGAAGAAAGTTTAAGTATATGCAATACCTTGTTAGCGTTCTTTATGGTTCTGAAGTCTCTTTGCTAGTTTAAGGAACATAAAAATATATTATCTCTAACTTGCTTTGCTCGTAAAATTGCCATGTTCGCTGTATTAAATTTAGAAGGATAGTCTATTCAGCCAATACACATTCACTAATTGAATTTACTTTGAAATGTTTTTAATTTTTTATACAAATGGAGCCTCAGGCAGCTGAACTCTAAGGAACTCGTATCTCTTTCTTTTTGTCAGTTTAGGGGAAGCAGCAGAACATTCAGCTCAGGAGGAATTGCCAACATTTGAGTTATTCCAATAAAATTGTTCCGCTTTCTGGACTAGTGAAATCCGCAGTGGCAAAAAAGTCACATAGAATATTTGTTTCCAGCAAAGGGAATGAGAAGAAATAAAACAAAGAACCTTCCCCAACTCCAAATCATAAAATACACCTTTGGCCATGGTCTTTTTGGACTGCGTTTAATTTCTGAACTAAGTACTGGCATCTCTAGCTTTATGAACTCTGTAGGTTCCTGCACGCTGAAGATTTTTCCAGAAGATTATGTCATTTCATCTGCGCTCTCCCTCATGTTAGTTGCTTCTTGATTTGTCAGCCGTGGACCTGCTTCTATCATGTATTTTGGAAGACAAATCGGAGGTAGATGAGCAAGAGGTGTGGTCATATTCCGAGGGATGTGCCTGGCAGAACCTTAGAAGATATTTCTCAAGTAGAGACATTTGAAGATGTTCTTTGCCTATAACCTTTGAAACTCTCCACTAACCTCTCCAGCCAAAATGAATGGCCCCAGCTCCCAAGCTTCCGTAGAGCTCTCCTTCTTCCTCTGTTAAGGCGTGTATTTCATGCTGCCTCCACTTGCACTTAACAAGGCTCTGTCTTGCCACTGGATGCAACAGTCTTAAAATGGAAACCACATTATTTACCTCTTTTCTTCCCAAATCTAACCATAGTGCCCTGCATACAATAAAGTCTCCAGTAGCTGGTTGCCAAGTAAATAAATAAGTGAAAGCACTTTTCAAATAAGAAATTATCCGTATCCTGTTTGTTCAAATAAGCAAAACATGACAGCAGCATCAGCACCTTTGCCTCTGGATTTCGAGTTCAGGAGATTGGCAGCAGCTCAGTTGGCCGACAGCAAAGTTGTTTGACTTTAATGATGCCTTTCACTTGGCTATCTTGAGTACTTGTGACTGGGGCTGTGCTGAGATTCTCAAAATGATTGATTTTGTCTGGACTTTTGCTAAGTCAGGTCTGGCAGGAGCATGTTTTCTGTTCTAACTCAATGATGGCAAAAGAAAGTAGATAGTCTCCTTGACTTCCGTGCCCCATACCCTTCGGGAACTTTACCATCCTTTATTCTTACTGTTCTTAGAAAGGTTTTTATTTTGAAGAAAATATTCTCAAAAGATTCTACTGCTTTATCCCACCAAATTTTGGATCAAATATTATTGTCACAGTACTTTCTTCTTCCTTCTTGTGTTCAGCCAGTATCCCATGGATAATGTTTCCATATTTTGTAAGCAAATTTACATTTCGACAGATGATCTGCATTCTAATGAGGAAAGCTGGAGCTATGTCACCTGAAGATGTGAGTTCTAATCCTGGCTTTATCACTTAACTTGCTTTGTGTCCTGTTTTCCTCATCTACAAATACGGAAGATAACGCATATCTTACAGAGTGATCATAAGGGTTAAAGTGATACATGGAAAAACTACTGGGTTAATTTTTAGCATATAGTAGATTATTTGGTAAGCATTGAAACAAAATATTTTAGAAAATGTCCAATTTTATTCTCATTAGCAAGCAGGTTTGTATCATGGCATGCAATATTATGAAGTTCTTTATACTTTATGATTGCCTATGGGATTTTATGTTACTGGTAGATTCAAGTAGCATGTATTGTGTGTCAACTAGATGACTGGCCTTACACTCTGCACTGAGCCTGTAAAACTAAATAAGAAACAGTTGCTACCCTGCAAGAGTTCATAAGCAAGCAGATGAGATCGCCTTAAACAGAGAATCACAACCAGCGTGTTAAGTGCTGCATAAAGATGTCTATAAAATAGGAGGGCAGCATAATGCAAAGCAAGTATGGTGTCCTGGCTCACCTTCCATAGAACTTTAATACACTGAGCCGAATATCTTTTCTAGAAGCTTTTAATAAGAGCTCTGATAGAAATGCTCTTAGCAGAGAATTTAAGACTTCTACCTGCGTCTTTGACCACCTTCCTGTAAGAATTCGTAGAGACAGTGCTTTGCTGACCCTTTCTCCCACTGATTCCTTTCCCTCATTCCCATTCTGACTTTCAGAGACAGGCAAAGAGGATGTGCTGGGCAAACCACCTGATATCATAAGTCAGGGGTGGGCAGACTCTGGCCCATGGACCAAATCTGGCCCACTGCCTGTTTTTATATGGCGTGCCAGCTAAGAATGGTTTTGACAATTTTAAATGGTTGAAAAAAATCAAAAGAGTAATATTTCATGACATGTGAAATTATACAGAATTCAAATTTCAGTGTCCCTGAATATAGTTTTATTGGAACACAGCCATGCTCGTCCATTTCCGTATTATCTGTGGCTGCTTTCAAGCTACACAATAATTGAGTAGTTGTGACAGACCATATGGTCCAGAAAGCCTAAAAAACTCGCTAACTGGCCCTTCACAGAAAAAGTTTGCCTGCCTGGGCCATGAGTCCTTTAAAATCTTTGCAGTACTACACATTGTCAGTTTGTGACTGAGATGGGCACTTCTGATGTAAGAGACAGTTTTTCCATGTTCTCTGCTGTCACTTCTTCTAGAAGTAAAAAGTTCTCTTGGCCTTTCTTTTTAACATGAACATGCACTATTAGGTGATGTGAACATCCTGGTTGGGGGGGTCTCTTTTTAAAGGTACAAGTGTTAAGTCAGTAGGAGGGGGACTCTGGAAACATTACGTGGATTTGTCTTCATCACCATCTCCCCCAGTTAATGTTTGCTAAGTAATCTGAAGACGAGGGTGTCCAACTTCATTCCTTCTGTAACAAGCAAGGTTATATCAGTCTTTCCTGCAAGGCTGGGTCTGCCCCCCAGGGCAGTACGAAAATGCATGTGCAACTTGCTTATATTTGTAAATCACATAACACTCCTTCCCTTAGAATAAGACTCGAGTATGGAAATTCTTTCATATGCTAGGGACAGACAAACCATTTTGCTGAACGGTTAAAAAGCGACAAACAAAAAGACAGGTGTCGTGGTGAAGCTTGAACACTAAGCATGAGCATTGAAGGGTTTACAGCATCTCCGCTTCAGTGTTAAGGGGTAAAGTTTTTGCTGGTCTTTGGCAGTTCATCTCATCTCCTTACTGGACAGCTTTTCACACAGCTCTGAGTTAGCGGCCTTTATGGGGGACTTTCAATTCCTGGGCATTCACAGATAACTTTCACGAGATGTAAGGATCTGCACATAGTTTTACAGTCTGAGTGATTGTGTGTTTGAACAGTCTACCCTTTAAAAACTTGGATGGCTTCTTTTGCCTTCAGAAGGCTCTAAGGAGCCAGGTTCTAGAACTCAAGCTCAGCCTTGCTGTCTTTCTCCCTCTGTTGTGGGCTTTTGTGAAACAAGGTGATAAATTGCTTCTCATCTCTAAAGAAGAAAGTGAATGTCCCTCCATATGTCCTCTGTCTCATTAAGAAGTTGGTCGGATACCCACCAATTTCGAGATCCAGAAAGTAATCACTACAAGTATGATCATTTTAGAAGCAAACTTAGAAATATATTGGAACTTTAATATAAAATCTGTATACCATTTGACTTTGACCCTGTAATTTCATGTCTGAGTATTTAGCCTATAAAATTAAAACTAAATATAAAAGAAAGGTTTATATATAATAAGGCTTATTACTGCATTCTTTTCTATTTTTAATTAAAAATTTTTTTAAAAATTTATTTTAAATTGGAGTATAGTTGAATTACAATGTTGTGTTAGTTTCAGGTGTGTAGCAAAGTGATTCAGTTATATATGTACATATATCCATTCTTTTTCAGATTCTTTTCCCATATAGGTTATTATAGAGTTCCGTGTGCTCTACAGTATGTCATTGTTGATTATCTGTTTTATATATAGTAGTGTGTATATGTTAATCCCAAACTCCTAATTTATCCCTCCCCCCACCTTTTCCCTTTGGTAACCATAAGTGTGTTTTCAAAATCTGTGAGTCTATTTCTGTTTTGTAAATAAGTTCATTTGTATCATTTTCTAGATTCCACATGTAAGTGATGTCATATGACATTTGTCTTTCTCTGTTTTACTTACTTCACTTAGTACGATAATCTCTCGGTCCGTCCATGTTGCTGCAGTTGGCATTATTTCATTCTTTTTTATGGCTGAGTAATATTCCATTTTGTGTGTGTGTGTGTGTGTGTGTGTGTGTGTGTGTGTGTGTACGTACACATACCACATCTTTTTATTTATTTATTTATTTAGGCTCCGCTGAGTCTTAGTTGCTGTACACAGGATCTTTGTTGCAGCATGTGGGATCTTTAGTTGAGGCATGCAGGCTTCTTAGTTGCGGCACGTGGACTCTTAGTTGTGGCATGCATGTGGTATCTAGTTCCCTGACCAGGGATCAAACCTGGGCCCCCTGCATTGGGAGCACTGAGTTTTACCCACTGGCCCACTAGGGAAGTCCCTATACCACATCTTCTTTATCCATTCATCTGTCGTTGGACATCTAGATTGTTTCCATGTCTTGGCTATTGTAAATAGTGCTGCAATGAATATTAGGGTGAATGTATCTTTTCAAATTATAGTTTTCTCTGGGTATATGCCCAGGAGTGGGATTGCTGAATCATACAATAGTTCTACTTTTAGTTTTTAAAGGACCCGCCATACTGTTCTCCATAGTGGTTGTACCAGTTTACATTCCCACCAACAGTGTAGGAGGGTTCCCTTTTCTCCACACCCTCTCCAGCATTTATTGTTGGTTATTATATTTATTTAATATAATATTATTATTATATTATTATTTGATGATGGCCATTCTCACTGGTGTGAGGTAATTCGTCATTGTGGCTTTGATTTGCATTTCTCTAATAACTAGTGAATTTGAGTATCTTTTCATGTGTTTTTTGGCCATCTGCATGTCTTCTTTGGAGAAATGTCTATTTAGATCTTCTGCCCATTTTTTGATTGGGTTGTTTGGTTTTTTTGGTACTGAGCTGCATGAGCTGTTTGTATACTTTGGAGATTAATCCCTTGTCAGTTGCTTCATTTGCAGATATTTTCTCCCATTCTGTGGGTTGTCTTTTTGTTTTGTTTATGGTTTCCTTTGCTGTGCAAAAGCTTTTAAGTTTAATTAGGTCTCATTTGTTTCTGTTTTTATTTTCATTACTCTAGGAGACGGATCCAAAAAGATATTGCTGCAATTTATGTCAAAGTGTGTTCTGCCTGTTTTTTCCTCTAAGAGTTTTACAGTATCCAGTCTTAAATTTTGGTCTTTAATCCATTTTGAGTTTATTTTTTTTGTATGGTGTTAGAGAATGTTCTAATTTCATTCTTTTACATGTAGCTGTCCAGTATTGAAGAGACTGTCTTTTCTCCATCATATGTTCTTGTCTCCTTTGTTGTAGATTAATTGACCATAGGTGTGTGTGTTTATTTCTGAGCTTTCTATCCTGTTCCATTGATCTATATTTCTATTTTTATGCCAGAACAAAAATGTGTTTTGATAACTGTAGCTTTGTACTATAGTTTGAAGTCAGGGAGTGTAATTCTTCCAGCTCCATTTTTCTTTCTCAGGATTGTTTTGGCTATTCAGGTGGGGTCTTTTGTGTTTCCATACAAATTAAAAAAATTTTTTGTTCTAGTTCTGTGCCATTGGTAATTTGATAGGGATTGCACTGAATCTGTAGATTGCCTTGAGTAGTACAGTCATTTTGACAATATTGATTCTTCCAATCCAAGAAGGTGGTATATCTTTCCATCTGTTTGTGTCATCTTCAGTTTTTCATCAGTGTCTTATAGTTTTCAGAGTACAGGTCTTTTGTCTCTTTAGGTAGGTTTATTCCTAGGTATTTTATTCTTTTTTGATGTGCTGGTAAGTGAAATTGTTTCCTTAATTTCTTTTTCTGATCTTTAAGAAAAAAAGATCTAGTGTATAGATCACTATACACATTTCTAGTGTATAGAAATGCTAGATTTCTGTGTATTAATTTTGTATCCTGAAATTTTACCGAATTCATTGATGAGCTCTAGTAGTTACCGGTAGCATCTTTATGACTTTCTATGTATAGTATCATGTCTTCTGCAAACAGTGACAGTTTTACTTCTCCTTTTCTAATTTGGATTCCTTTTATTTCTTTTTCTTCCCTGATTGCCATGGCTAAAACTAAACATGAAAGAAAGGTTTGTATATAATAAGGCTTATTGTTGCATTTTTAATAGTGAAAAGCCAGAAATAACCAAAGGTAGACTCACATGGGAAGAGTCAAGTAAACTATAATATATCTACTTAACGAAGTATTATGTGGTGATTAAAAATGGATGTATAGGGCTTCCCTGGTGGCGCAGTGGTTGAGAGTCCGCCTGCCGATGCAGGGGATACGGGTTCGTGACCCGGTCCGGGAAGATCCCACATGCCGCGGAGCGGCTGGGCCCATGAGCCATGGCCGCTGAACCTGCGCGTCCGGAGCCTGTGCTCCACAACGGGAGAGGCCACAACAGTGAGAGGCCCGCGTACCGCAAAAAAAAAAAAAAAAAAAAAAAAAAAGGATGTATACAGAGATTGATATTTATGCCGTACCATGCATCGAAAAGCAGCACTGTAAATCACCTGTGAATAGAGAACAGGAATACAGAAATGTAACTACTTGTTCACAGGTATTATGTATAGGTCGTTGGATTTTATTTTTTTATTTTTTTAATATCTTTATTGGAGTATAATTGCTTTACAGTGGTGTGTTAGTTTCTGCTTTATAACAAAGTGACTCAGTTATACATATACATATGTTCCCATATCTCTTCCCTCTTGGGTCTCCCTCCCTCCCTCCCTATCTCACCCCTCTAGGTAGTCACAAACCACCTAGCTGATCTCCCTGTGCTGTGCGGCTGCTTCCCACTAGCTATCTATTTTACGTTTGGTAGTGTATATATGTCCATGCCTCTCTCTCGCTTTGTCACAGCTTACCCTTCCCCCTCCACATATCCTTAAGTCCATGCTCTAGTAGGTCTGTGTCTTTATTCCCGTCTTACCCCTGGGTTCTTCATGTAGGTCGTTGGATTTTCAATGAGTTTTTTCTGTTTTCTAGTTTTTCTTTGTAAACATTTATAGTACAGAAAAATATAATAAATGAAAATGCAGACACCCAGTATCCAAGAGGTGAGAACCATGCCTCCTCTAATCTGGACACTGCACTGGCCAGTGCAGATCTGGCTGTGAATAAGCTGCAGGGTGTTTGTCTTCATGGAGTCTGCGGTTCTGTTGGGCAGGCGGGCCAGAAACAGTTAATTTCTGAGGGTTTTTTTAATCGCACCATTGTTGATTTACAGTGTTTGTTAGTTTCGGACGTACAGCAAAGTGATTCAGTTCTACATACATATATAGGTTATTACAAGGTATTGAATCTAGTCCCCTGGGCTGTACAGTCACTGAGTTATGAAAGGGGAGGGGAGGGTGCTGTGGAAGCCTAGGGCAAGGATATTTAACCTAGGAGGTGTTGAGGGAAGGTCCCCCAGATACAGTGACATTGGAGCGATGCTGGAAGGCTGAGGAGACGACACACCATGTCAGCAAGGCAGGCTTGAGAGAATTTCACACAGAGGACATAGCCTCTGCGGAGAGAGGCACAAAGTCAAGAGCTCGGCCTGTTCCAGAGACCTCAATAAGCTCAGGGTGGTGGGAGCAAAGGGCAGTCAGTGTGAGGGCAGGGTGGGCCAGGGGGTAAGATGATAGTCGGGGGGACATGTAAAGCCCAGTAAGAAATTGGGGTTTCATCCTCAGGGCAAGTGGAGTCTGACATGAGCAGATTTAATTTTTTTAAAAAAAATCACTCAGACCACCCTGGAGGTTAGATGCAAGAGGTGGTGAGAATGGACGCTGGGAAGTCAGCAGGGAGGGAGGGAAGGGGCTTGCACTAATACAGGAAAGAGACGGTGGCTCAGAAGTGCAGCAAGGAGACTTCCTTTTGTATGAAGATTAACCCTGGATTGCTGGTTTCGAGATTTAAAGTATAGTAAGAACTCAACCCTATAAAGAGTTTTTAATTTAAAATCCTCTAATTACATAGCAAAATTTTTCATTTTTAAACAAAGATTTTAGAAATCTTCAGGACAGATAAATCCTCGGTGAGCCCCGGGTGAACGTTATACCATGAAAATGTCATGTACTCATAAAATTGTGCAGAATCCAAAATGCTAACAGTTTTCCTGTAAAAGGAAAAGAAACAGGAAGGAGGAAAAGAAAAAATAACATTTGGTTTGGTGACAGATCTCCTTCTGTCACTGTGAGTTCCTTGATAGGCACAGGGCCTGGCATACAGCAGGGCCCCTGGGAGTCCTGAATGAATGAATGAATGCAAACTGCTGGATTAAAGATGTTTGAGGATTGTTTTTTGGCCTTTCTTGGTTTCATTTCTTTTTGTTTGCTGGAATGCCCACCTCTCCTGCCCCTTCTACATGCTTATAGTTGCCCTGGCTGAAGCAGGGAGAAAGCTATTGGAAAAGGCTGCCTTTTAAAGTACTGATCATTTCAAAATATTGTTTCTTTGCATATTTTGAAATTAGGCCAGTTGGAATCTTGCCTCCTTTTCCTGAAAAAAACTGGCAACCCAGAAAACTTTTATTCACATATTTGTCATAAATGCTATTTGATTAAAATGTAGACTTTGTGGTGAAACATAACTTCATAAATATGCACTTACCATACTTATATGTGCTTCCAAAAGCCAAAATCGGAGAAGGCCACATTCCCAGAAAGGGGAAGGAAACCACAATTTGGTGAACTATTTGTTGTGTTTCGGATACTATGCATAGTACCCCTTTTACAAACAAGGACACTGAGGACACTTATGTTCAGTAATTTGCCCGGAGTCTCATGGTTCACGGCGAACCCGAAACTTGCGCTCAGGTCTGTGTTATAAATTTTTAAAAATCTGTATAGGTCGGTAGGAGTGAGGATAGTAAATAGATAAAGCCCTAATTGGGAAGGTACTTGGTTCAGAAGTCCTTTGCCGCCTGATACCGTGAACTCAGAGAGGAAGAAAGATTCCAACTTGACTTCCTCCTCTTCACCTTAGGCTATTCGTTTTTAAAACTTTTTTCATGAGCAGAACAGGAATTTGCCTTCTCTGAGGGTTTAGTGCTGAGAGTGACGAAGAGGTCTTTTCCACCCTCATGCTGAGTTGTTTTCCAAGTCAACTGATTTCATGGATTTCATTCTGGATTGTTTCTCTTGCTTTAAGAGAGCTTTCATCCCGAGGGTTCTTGCTCCTTTTCAACGCGGCCGACCCCCAACATGATGTGATGGGGGCGGTGTGAAGCTTTTTCACAGCACTGTCTGTTGGCCCTGATGCTCTGAGGCTCTTTCTCTCGCATTTGTCACAGTTGATGATGATGTTTCCATCTGCCAGGCATATGGAATTGGTGGTGCTCAGCACATCTTTGTTCCAGGCTGGTCCCAGGGAATATTTTGGAACTGTCTTGTAAATTCTCCCTGTCCTCTCCTGCGCCCTCATTACTCTCTCTCTCTCCTGTAGCAGCTATGGAAATCTGCCTTGGAGTCTCATTAATGAAGTCTGTCTTCCCTCCTCAACTAAACTCTGAGCCTCTGGAGGCCAGAACCAGGTCTTATTTATCTCCATGGGCCCCTTCCCTGGTCCCCACGGGGGAAGCACGGAACCCATCACTGTATTGGTTTGAGTCATTTTGTTGGCTAGACTCCTGTGCTGTCGTTGCTGGTAATTCTGCACATGCAACTGAAGAAGTTCTGAAAATAGATTAATTGAAGAGGTTGCATTTTGTACTACCATTGACATGAGAACCCCAAACAGAATATCCTTACAGAGTTTTCTCAGGGTGGATTTTTATTTCTCTTGGATGATATTTTGAAGACAGTTTGGATTCCCACATTATCCTAACCACGTTTTATGTAAACAAAAATCAGCCATAGTTAACACTTTAAAAGGGTTTTTAGGGATTTGTCATCCAGATTTTTCTCAGATAATCCCCAGCTGTGATGAATAGGCTGTGGTCAGCTTCAGAAACGGTAGTAACACTAAACAGTACCAATATTATTGTCTTACATCTAAACTGGAGTTAGGAATCGAATAGCTGTCGTTTGGTCAAAGCTAGGACAACCCATAGCCCTCCAGCTTGATAGGCTCATGGTGGAAATGTTGTGACTCTGCTAGTCTTCAGGTTACTTACAGTCACTTCACCTCCAGAAACATAACTTCATAAATATGCGTGTATGACACTTCTAATACATGTTTCCAAAAGCCAAAATCAGAAAAGGCCACATTCCCAGAAGGGGGAAGGAAACCACAATTTGGGTAGTTTACAGAAGGTACATCCTTGGATTCAACTCCAGAAATGTTTATTGGACACCTGTTCTACACCCCGGGCTTCACGATGCTTTTGATTTTCTGCTGACGGTAGCTCACGCTTCTCACTGAATTTGGTAAGGAAGGTCCGGTGTTGACACTTCCGGTGAAAATGAATGTGGAAGTAAACGGCAGGTACACCTCTGAGAGAGTCAGCGTGAAGAAAGGACCTCTTAGGCACTGGGGTTATCTGGTCCTGGCTCTAAAAGCACACCCACAGGAAAATGACGGCGGGAAGTTCTGTCCTCCGGGGAGAACCGCATTCAGCTGCGGTTTGTGATTCCACTGTCTGTTTGGGTCTGTTTCAGGTAAGCCGTAACTTTGAGCTGGTTGGACGCGTTAACTTGGATCAGCTGGAACAGATGAAGGAGAAGATGGAGAGCTCCAGCAGTGACGAGGAGGACAAGGAAGAAGAAATGAACAGCAAGGCTGACGGCAGAGGTAGGTCCCTCCCCTGCCCCCTGAGCCCCAGCTGGCACCCAGCCCGGCCGTGCTGAGATACAAGGGGAGGCAGAAGGTTGTTGTAGGGGCAACAGAAGGAATGGACTGACTTAAGAAACACACCAGGGGCTGTGTCCTGTAAACTAGTACCAGCTCTAGAAACTCCCAGGAAATACATTCGGTAAAAAATACGTGGCGATGATTGGTTTTTTATTCAGGAAAACTGGTATCTTGGGAATCTGCAGAATAAGGACAGACAGCAAGATGGATGGTCCTGTAAAAGCTACTGAGGAATGTAAATGAGCTTCCAGTTGAACGCTTATTTCAAATTGCTTCTGCTGGGCTGGGGGGAGCTGCAGGGGGCTTGAGTTCTCTCCATGTGTCCTGCACGGTCCTCCTCTCACCCCCCTTGCTACTGCTTTTGCTTTGTAAAGAGAGAGAGAGAGACCAGGGGCTTTTATTTGGCTGTGTTCACAGGGAAAGGTTTTGTGGTATTTTTGTATGAGTTTCTGTGAATCTATCATTATTTTCAAAGTGAAGTTTTTCAAAGTATATTTAGTTGTAGACATACGTTTACATGATCTAGAGTTGGTATTCTATATTGCTCAACATAGAATCTTGTGGAAAACCCAAGACTCTGCGTAAAGGATATAGGTTGGGATATCTTACTTTAGTTATTGCAGATTTATCAAAAGCACATGGATTACCTAGACCTGAGAAATAAATGTGATAGACATCATCGCAGTGATGAGAAGAAGGGTATTAGTTGCCATTGCTGAGCATCCTGACGTGCCAGGCCCGGCGCTCGTGGGTTTTATACCTTTTATCCTTAACGTTCCATAATGTTAGAGGCTCTGTAGTTGGTCTGCCTGGATTTGGCTCCCAGTCGCGCTACTTGTTGGTTATATGACTTTGGGTAAATTATTTTATCTCTCTATGCATTCATCATCCTAATAACAGCGTCACTTCCTAGGGTTGCGTAAATCTTAAATGAGATAGCACACAAACGTTAGTCTAGTTCCTAGAACATAGTAACCAGCTAATAATAATGATAAAACCCTGCAATGTAGATGGTATTATTGCCATTTTTACAAATGGGGAAACAAAGGCCCGGGATACTTAAGAGCTTGTTCAAAGTTTAAAAAAAAAACCACTGGAGGTTGAGTCTAAGTCTTCTGGCTCCAAAGGCAAAACGTCTTTTACACTACACACCATCTCCCCTACCCTTTGGACAGCGGGGTGATCCTCATTGAAGGGAACCTGCCCCTGAATTCTGTCAGTCCAGTGGCCCTTAGGGCCTCACTCTAAGGGGCACTTTTGCAGAATTTCTTGGCTTTTCTTGCTTGGTCAGTCTGCAAGCCTAAGAAAGCCGACTTGGTGGCCGTTCCCCCTGCGGTTCTCCCTGTTCTTCCTGACTTGCCCTGACTTCCAGCCCCATCCCCTTGCCCACCATCTTTTACCTCTGCCGTAGTAGGAGACCACAGGTTTGCTGAGTGGGGATCCAGTTTGGCTCCTGAACCCCCATGCCCGCGGTAAATGGATAAATAGAACACCCACACCATATAGACTGATTGCCCTTGTCATGTTACAACTTTTATTAGGAGGGGCTGCAGTAATCTGTTTCTTACAAGGAAAATGGCTGTGATCTGAGAAGCATGGTTTTTAAATTTTCTTTTCCTTTATTTATTTTTTTTTAGCATTTCACAAATATGTTCTTAGTGATGAATTCTTTAACGTCTGTGCACTGTTTCCAGAGTTCTCTGGAAGAGGATGCTTGTGACAGAGGGTACACAGGCTCCTTTTCTTCATGGTGCTCTGTGCCCTACCGTTCCTCTCCAGGAAATGAATTAGTCCTCGTTGGGTACCATGACGTTTTAATCTCTAGAGCCGAGCACACATGATTTTACAGGTTGTAAGTACTGCAGAGGCAAGAACCCTCTTTAGTCCTCCCCTCCCCTGTGACGCCTCTAAACTAAATGGCAGTTGGCTGTGAGAGCACCAAGCACGTTTCCTTGCCCAGCCTGGCCGCCCCCTCGCACGGGCACTGTGGCATCAGACCAGCTCTGTTTGCCTGGAAAGAACTTCATGGTGTCTGACCGCCTGTCCCTGGGAAGTTCAGCATCCACATTCATGAGCCTTAACAGCATGGGGGAAAAAATCTTGGGGTGGAGAAGCCTGTATTCCTCTCTCAGCGGGTGGGGGAATTACATGAGTCACTTCTAGTAATGTTAATGGGAATTACCAGCCAAAACCTTCCCGTACCCCTGGACCGATCCTTGAAAGAACAGCCTCCTTTGTTTCGTTGCCTTTGAATCAATTTTCCACCATCAGGTGTATTCTTGCCAACCAGAAGAACCGGCACACAATAGCCTCGGGGCATTTTTGCCAGACGTCCTGTCTTCCAGGAGTGGAGAGGGGAGGTGGCTTTAGCGCAGCTCTCGGGGCTAATGGAGAGCCATTTGATGTGTGACAGGTAATGACTGGCCTCCTCCTTTGAGGATGAAACAGCATGAGCCCTCGGAAAGAATAGGTGGCTGGTTTCATGTTGCCTAAGGGTAAGCGAGTGCGTGTGCCAGGGGCAGGCCCCTCGTTGGCAGTGTGGGTGCTCATCGGGCGCTCAGTCGGGGGGCTCACGTCCTTGGAGCCACCCCGTTCCCAGCGTCCTTTCCCAGCACGAGCACCAGGGAGGGGACTGACTGTGGCCACGTTGCAGGTCCTGCCTCAGAAGGCAGCTCAGAGGGAATCTGAAAGAGGAGAAACCAGGCGTGAAGAAATCAACATGAACCCAAGCAGGACCCTCCCCACCCCCTCTCATTATGCAGCTGGGAGGAGTTAGGAAGGCATTCTGCTGATTTCTTGCCCAAGATAATCCCTGCTAAGGAATTAATGCGCAGGGCAGATGGTGCTGTCTCATTTCCAATGAAAAGAATCAAGGAAGGTAGTCTGTGCAATTATTTTTAATGGCTTGTGTGGTGATCTTCTTAATTTGTGAGAAAATGTTTCATCTTTTGTTAAAACTGGCCCCATTCACAGAGCTTTTTGTGCTGAAGGTGAAGGCAGCGTAGAGACACCTAGCCTGTTAACGTCATCCTGAGGATCTTTATCAGACGGAGTGTTTCAACCAGGAGCCATCCTCCTGTAACATCTTGTAGGTACAGACACACAGCGATCAGATACGCAGAGATGATCAACACGTCCCCGTGTGCTGCCCTCACTGCAGCGTGGCTGCAGAGCCGTCTAGGTCCTGCTATTTATTATGCACGTAGAGATCTGGGCCTCTGTGGTATGATCAAAGACGTGTGGGCTTGGGGCTCAGGATAACACAAAGGCCACATAAGCTCTGTCTTTGAGTTTGCCAGGAGGCGTGGCCTCTAAACAATTAGCCAGCCAGTCCACGTTCATCAGACCACGCACGTGTGCCCAGGGCCGTGGAGGAAATAAGACGACAGTCAACATTTGATGTTAGCAACAGAGCTATCCAGAAATGTGTGCATATCCCCATGTTCAAGAATACACCAACTGGACTTCTCCGGTGGCTCAGCGGTTAAGAATCCGCCTGCCAACGCAGGGGACCCGGGTTCGAGCCCTGGTCTGGGAAGATCCCACATGCCGCGGAGCAACTAAGCCCGTGCACCACAACTACTGAGACTGTCCTCTAGAGCCCACAAGCCACAACTACTGAAGCCCGTGCGCCACAACTACTGAAGCCCATACGCCTAGAGCCCGTGCTCTGCAACAAGAGAAGCGACTGCAATGAGAAGCCCGCGCACTGCAACGAAGAGTAGCCCCTGCTCGCCACAACTAGAGAAAGCCTGCATGCGGCAACGAAGACCCAACACAGCCCTTCCCCCCACCAAAAAAAAAAATATATATATATATATATATGTATATATATATACATACCGATTGAGGCATAGATGCCGGGCAGCTGGCCAGGAGCCCTTACTAGCTGAGGACATGCTTTCACATTCCAGACTCCCTGATGCCCGGGACTCACTCCTGCTAGGTTCTTTGCTTACAGATCTCATTCAGTGCTCGCAGTCACCCGGGAGGTGTTGATTCTGATATCCATGGCAGATGACCACCAGTCTGAGTCCTCAGCCTTCCTTGGAATGTGTCGAAGCCTTGAGGTCTTACCACGCTTTTCCTGATCTGGTGCTTTTTTAGTGAGCGGAGATAAACTTGTGTCAAATAGAAAATGAATACATGCTAAACTTGAGGCACTGATACAGAGCATCACAGAAGGGAGAGATTTGATAGGAAAAAAAAATGTTCAGATGCCATTGGAATGAACAGAATGGGTTCTTCAGGCAAGACAGACCCAGGTTATTTGTGATGGAAGCAACTGGGAGGTGAGGAGAAGTGAGGACACCTGGGGCTCGGGAACCACAGGAACAGTTCTTGAGAGAGTTTCAAGGAATATCCTTTGGGGCTTCCCTGGTGGCGCAGTGGTTGAGAGTCCGCCTGCCGATGCAGGGAACACGGGTTCGTGCCCTGGTCCGGGAGGATCCCACATGCCGCGGAGCGGCTGGGCCCGTGAGCCATGGCCGCTGAGCCTGCGCTTCCGGAGCCTGTGCTCCGCAACGGGAGAGGCCACAACAGTGAGAGGCCCACGTACCACAAAAAACCAAACAAACAAAAAGAAATATCCTTTGGTGAAAAGCCAGTAGGAGAAAGAGTAAGGAATCTGGAAATTGGTTTCACTGAATGGCTTTGGGACGGAAGGTAGGAGACGAGGTTTCCTAATGGATGTTGACTTCTCTTCTGCCCGCTCCCCGGCACACAGGTAACACTTCTGCTTTCTCCTCACAGATCTGATGAGATTTTCTGACCATGGGGCTGCTATCAACACTGAGAAGCGTTTTCCATGTGAATTTTGCGGACGGGCGTTTTCCCAGGGCTCTGAGTGGGAAAGGCACGTGCTGAGACACGGCATGTAAGTCCCATGAAGGCCTTCGCCCATCGTGCGAGGTGGCGGTTTCTCCTGACAGTACATAGACCCCTCTGTGTCACACTTCCGGGCATGGGAGGAGAGGCAGTTGTAACGAACTGGGTTTCTACCTTTCCGCTGGTTTTTAAATGGTCACCCAGACACAAGGCAAAGGAGGAAAGATCATCTTTACGAATGACAGAGCCCGCTCAAGCCCTCGTGTAGAAGTGTAGTGCTCTCTCCAGCCCGTGTCCCTTCAGCTTTCATTAGCATGACGTTCTCTGATAGAGCGTGGACCGGGGTCCAAAGATCTGGCTTCTGTTCCTGCCTCTGTGATGACTCATTCCCTGAGTGGCCTTGAACCTTCCCACGCACCTCTTGGTGCCTTCAATGCTCTGCCTCGGGGACAGAGCCCGCTTCTGCCTGCCTCCCAGGTAGGTGGGAGCATACCTGTAGAGCACTCATAAGATCCTTGAACATGAAATTGTCCCCTAGATAAGGCACTTAGAGCCCAGCAGACGCTGGGAGAACCTAGGAGTTGGTCCTTCCAGCAGAAAATGCCCAGAAACGTGAAGCATCTAAACTTCAGAGACTGTAACTAAGCTCCCCAGGACATGGGTCCCATCTTCAGGTTTTTGCTTTTTGTTGTTTCTATGATTTGTTTCTGGACCTATCCATTAAATCTTTAATACCTGAGTTGCTCGTTTAGTCCGAATAAATATAGCAAATCTCCAAGCTTCTAGGTTCCTCTGATGGGTCTGAGCTTAAGGCAGTTCTTGCTATGACCGCTTATGATTTATATTGTTCCCAGTACAGGAGGGAACATAAAATAATTATGTTGATCTGGAATCAAAGCATGGTATAATCAAAACATAGTATGATAATGGATATTTTTATAGGTTCAACTTTTTGTTAAGATGCCAGAAATAGATGGCCTAAGCATAACAGGTAGCAAGGATAAGTCACTCACAGTTCAGTCATACTTGTAAGACCCCAAGGCCTTTTTAGGATCAGAGAAATAAGGACATGAATGTTTTTTGTTTAACTAGAAAAAAAAATATATATATATATACTCACCCTTCACTACCATGAATGTTTTTCCAGGGCGTTGAATGACACCAAGCTGGTGAGCCAAGAAGAAATCCACCTGAAGGCTAGCATGGAGGACAGTATTAAGGTGCCCTCTATGGAGGAGAAGGAAGATGACGAAGCAATCGGGATAGACTTTTCCCTAAAGAATGAACCAGTAGCCATCTGTGTAGTAGCTGCTGACAAATCTCTCCTGGAGAATGCAGAGGCCAAAAAAGAATAAGCGTTTGGTGAAATTCTTAATCACCTCTTACTTGAACCGTGATGAAAAAAAGTGGGAGGGCCAGCTTGGGCTGAGAAGGGGGGGACAGAAAAGAGAAGACAGAACAAAGCTGCTTTTTAGGACTGAACAATCTATTTTCAAAGCACTGGTACCTGTGTGAGTGAGTATGTAAATTAAAGTTATTTAAATGGTTGGAATATGTGGCTCCTTTTCCATCACTACATCTTTCCTTCCGGATCTTCATCGTGGAAGTTTCAGTTGTTGCGGAATACGAAGCACCTCCCTTGCACATGTGTGCGCTATGGTGGTCTTGGACAGTATGTGGAAACAGAAGCTCCGTGACAGTAGAAGACTTCTCTTAGGGGAACAACTTTTTGACGCACAACTTTTGGTGCGTTTTTCTAGTTTTAATACGTTAAGCTTTTTCAAGACCTAACTGCAGCCGCTTTGGGAAAAAACAAACAAAAAAACAAAAAACAAAACAAAAAAACTGCTTTGCATAAAACAGTCACCTGTTTCCTAGTACCTCAAACTTAACCAAGGGAATTCTCTGCATTTGTCAGTACTACCTGTCGTCATTGTGGTTAAATGTAGAGAGAACTGCTGGGCAAGATGGTGAATGGAGAAAAAAAAAAGAGTTTTAAAGAAAGGAACACAAATTGTGCTTAAAATCCCCACGTGGGTTTTATTTCTTAAAATACTGTGATTTTTTTAATTATTTTAGTAAAAAACAAAACAAAAAAAAGAAACAGACTTTAATTATTAGATAAATGTTTGTGAATTATCCTTTATTCCAGGTAAGCTGTTTATTAGTGTTCAACTATAATTTAGAATTTGGTAGATTTCATGTGAGCTAATTTTAAGGTGACTGTGGAGTTTTGTTTGCCACACGTTTATCTTCTATCAGTTTGAGTGTTACAAACACAGCACAATTCAGTTTTTCATATAAATTGTTTTTTTTGTGTGTGTTGTTGTTTTGATTTGGGGGCAAGGGAGATTTAGTTTTTTGTGAATAGGAACGTTTTTATTTTAAACATGGAAATAACAAAGAACTTTTTTTTTTTCTTTTTTAATTTAACTAAAGAACCAAACTTTTCGGCACAGCTATGCAGCTTGTGGGCCAGACGAGGAAGTCCTCTTCACCCTTTTGTTGCTGTCAAATTTTACACATTATCTGTCTCACACAAATAATTCCTGTTAGGATGGGCTGGCTTTTGTGTGTGATTTTAAATCTGTGTTCTGTTTTTGTTTGCATTGTGTTTTTTGGGGGCGGGGGGATTCTCATTTATTTTGCGGGACAAGGGGATGTGCTCGAATCCCATCCCTTTGGTGAGAGTGTTCATGAAATACTTATATCCTACAAGGAGCCTGGAGAACTACTTTTTTTTTTTTCTTTAATCTAGCTGCCAGCTGCTCTGTTTCCCCATATTAGCTTTTTCAGGAGGGAGCAGCTTAGACTAAATCTAAGTCTACATTTATAATACGTTCTGATTGATTGTGAACAAAGGGTTTCGTTCCAAAAAGTAGAACTTTCCTTGAATCTTAGGTTTTAGAAGACTGTGTGCGTGTGAGCCTGGATGTGTGCGTGAGCATGTGTGTGTATGTGTGTGAGTCCTTTGGTTTTCATGTTTTGTTTTGTTTTTTTTTTTACTTGGAAGGGTTGGGGGAGGGGGGGGAGAAAGGGAAGGGGAATTGCTGAGATGACAGTGTCCCACACAGCTTCAAATAAAATCCATGGAAAGATATTGCATTTGTGGAATAAGTGCTTACTTGAAAAGCATGTTGTTCTTTTACTTTCTTGCTGTTAAGAATTTTTATTTGTAGGGCGTTTGTTTTAATTTAATTTTTTTTTTTTTAGGGATGGGGGCCATCATGTGGAAACCAGAAAAAGGGAAAGTGTGAACTATCTAGACAAAGATTCATTTTGTGTCCATATTTGTTTTTAATTGGCCTCATTTCAAATGTACTAAACAGTTCCATACCTGGATTGGGTGTTTGTAATGGTTACCAAAAAACAAACAAAAAAAAAAAAAAGAAAAAAAAGAAACAAACAAAAAAAAAGAAACTATTTGTGACATGCTTTTATCACTACTTTATTTTTCAAATAACATGTAAATATTGTAATCCATTGGATTTTGTTTTGCTAACCTGTTAATAAAAATATGGGACCATTATCCTTTTAACAAGGCTAGAATGTCATTTTTTTTTCTTTTTTCAAACATATACCTGATATTTTGTGGCCGCATATTTTGGATGCATTATGATAATTCTGTTGACTGTAATGACATAGAATTTACAACTTTTTTTGTTTAATTTATACAGAGGACATTTTTTTTCAGAGCTTGAGAGAAGAAAATAAATAGCAAAATGATAACCTATTGACTCCAATAAAATCAGTATTTCCCAGTACTTGATAAAAGATAGGGAGATCCTGAGTTCTTGAAGCCAAGGGGTTTAAAAAACAACAAAAAACACACAAGTAGGTTATTCAAAGTTGTTTGCAACATACATTTTGTAATGAAATGTGAGAAATTAATAAAGAATTTTTTTCACATGTGTCTATGTGCATCTGTTGTAAATCATTTACAGATATGACTACAGATAGGAAATGTAGAAATTATATAGCATTGCCTTTCAATGCATGTACATGAGAGATATTTCAAGCCATTAAATCTAAACCGTTACGAAAAGCAAAGGTAAATTTAAGGTGAGGTGTGAGCTGGAATTTTAAAGTGTTAATATTTCTCCATCAGCTATTTATAACCAACTGGGGGAATTTTATGGAGGGAATGAATGTTTTCCATCAAAAATGTTGAAGTGGTGTGTGAAGCTTCAGAAGGAGGAAATGCCAGTGACTGAACATCATCTGGGAACCCTGAACCCGTGAGCACAGTTATTTTCCTCTAACTGCAAGTCACAGCCACTGCCACAAACTATCTTACTATGCATCCTGCACCGGTAATTACCATCATTAACTTATTCTTTGAGCTACCCTGTTATAAATCAAAGGGAAAATTAATAGTCATGAAACCTGGAAGAAGGGTAAATTAAAATCAACAGCACTGATTTTTTTTTGTCTTTTTTTTAAAAACATCTTTATTGGAGTATAATTGCTTTACAATGGTGTGTTCTGCTTTGTTATCAGCTATACATATACATATGTCCCCATATCTCTTCCCTCTGGCATCTCCCTCCCTCCCACCTTCCCTATCCCACCCCTCTAGGTGGTCACAAAGCACCAAGCTGATCTCCCTGTGCTATGCGGCTGCTTCCCACTAGCTATCTATTTTACGTTTGGTAGTGGATATATGTCCATGCCACGCTCTCACTTTGTCACAGCTTACCCTTCCCCCTCCCCATATCCTCAAGTCCATGCTCTAGTAGGTCTGCGTCTTTATTCCTGTCTTACCCCTAGGTTCTTCATGACATTTTTTTTTCTAGATTCCATATATGTGTGTTAGCATACGGTATTTGTTTTTCTCTTTCTGATGTACTTCACTCTGTATGACAGTCTCTAGGTCCATCCACCTCACTACAAATAACTCAGTTTCGTCCCTTTTTATGGCTGAGTAATATTCCATTGTATATATGTGCCACATCTTCTTTATCCGTTCATCTGTTGATGGACACTTAGGTTGCTTCCATGTCCTGGCTATTGTAAGCAGAGCTGCAATGGACATTTTGGTACATGACTCTTTTTGAATTATGGTTTTCTCAGGGTATATGCCCAGTAGTGGGATTGCTGGGTCGTATGGTAGTTCTATTTTTAGTTTTTTAAGGAACCTCCATACTGTTCTCCATAGTGGCTGTATCAATTTGCATTCCCACTAACAGTGCAAGAGGGTTCCCTTTTCTCCACAGCCGCTCCAGCATTTGTTGTTTGTAGATTTTCTGATGATGCCCATTCTAACCGGTGTGAGGTGATACCTCATTGTAGTTTTGATTTGCATTTCTCTAATAATTAGTGATGTTGAGCAGCTTTTCATGTGCTTCTTGGCCATCTGTATGTCTTCTTTGGAGAAATGTCTATTTAGGTCTTCTGCCCATTTTTGGATTGGGTTGTTTGTTTTTTTGATGTTGAGCTGCATGAGCTACTTGTAAATATTGGAGAATAATCCTTTGTCAGTTGCTTCATTTGCAAATATTTTCTCCCATTCTGAGGGTTGTCTTTTCGTCTTGTTTATGGTTTCCTTTGCTGCGCAAAAGCTTTGAAGTTTCATTAGGTCCCATTTGTTTATTTTTGTTTTTATTTCTATTTCTCTAGGAGGTGGGTCAAAAAGGATTTTTTTTGTCTTTTAATATGATCTTTTTAGTGATGAATTCAAACTACTTTAGCTTTTTAAAATTATTTGACCAGGCAAGTATTACTGTCAGAAACTAGCTCAAATCAAAATTATCATGTAACCAGTTAAACTTATTGCATTCGAATAGTCAATTTCTGCCAATCCATAATCTAATCATTTCAAAATATTTTTTTTAACATCTTTACTGGACTATAATTACAGCACTGATTTTTAAACTCAAAGCCGATTTATACTGTCTGCCTTCACCAGTGTTAAGAACGGCTTACATCCAGAGCCCATTCTAAAAATTTGATTCTCACACGTCCTTGTTTTTATCTCCTTCACAAAAGAAAGATATTAAGAGACTTACAGAGTGTATAAAACCACAATTAGAGCAAACAAAATTAGGTAAATCAAGACCTAAAGGGAAAATGACTGAATAGCAAAATCATAGTAGAGAATTGGCAAAAATGCATTCCATGAGACCATGCATAAGCTACATACTTGGCTCTGAGCTTGCTGGGAGGCATGGCAAAACAACGGCTCAATCAAGAATCACATTCTTAGTAACTTTTTATTATTGAATGTTCAAGAGACATTCCACCTTTTCTAGAACTGCAGGTTGTGTTTTCCTAAAGGAAAGTGATGTAATCGACTTGTCCATTATAAAACATAGCTATTCCTCTCTCATGGCCTCCATCAAATATTTAATGAACAGTGTTTTTATTGAGTTCATGTCTAATCCATACTCCCACTTGGTTTTATGTAGAGGAAGTAGAATATACTGATAAATTAGTCATGGTAGGCGCTGCAACAAGGCAACTCCTTAGCACCATAGAGGTTTAATTCTTCCACAGATCGGCAGTGAGGGTCAGTGGGAATGCCCTTTCATCTAGTGGCTCAGGAATCCAAGCTCCTCCATCTGATGTTGCTGTCATCTTAACACATGAATCCTAGGGTCATTGCTGAGAGCTTGGAGGTGATCTACCCACTCAAATGCCTCATCCAGGAAGTAGCACACATCACTTCGAGTCATGGGCTAGACCTGGTCATACAATCCCACCAACCCACAAGGGGCTGGAAAGTGTGTGGTCTTGTCTACCAATGTGCCCAGGAAGGACTCATGAGCTGGCAACCTCTACCACAACCAGGAACTTACAGAAGTGTTTCCTTGGAAACAGAAGGGGAGATAGAAACCCTCTATTTAGAAAGCACAGGATGCTGGTCCCATCCCCCATGCACGTCACCAATATTTTTGAGCAAATGTTTGGTGCTAGCCACCGGGTAACAACAAACCAAACAGACATGGCTCTTGTCTTCCAAGAGCTCACGAATGGTGAGGACAGATGCAACGTGGGAGAAGTGACTACCCCTGAAGATGCCGGGGCTTGCTGGACCGTCAGGCTCCTGTTGTGAAGCCTTTGCCCCCACCTCTGGGTTGCTGCTGGCAACTCTGGGGAAAGGCAGCCTTGACTGAATATGTCTTCTGTGTCTAAAAGCACACATTTGTTTTAGGGAGGCATAGGAGAAATTGGTTACTCATATACGTTTAGTGAGTCTTCAGCCCGAAGCATAACAAAAATTACTACAGGATGTGCTCTTTCCTTGCAGCTATCCAAATTTCAGGGCCAAGGGGTCTGACAGGGGACAACACTAGGTCATAAAGACCGTAAGATGCTTCGAAGTGCTGTGCTCATCATTTCCTGGAAATAGGGTTTTTTTCCCCAAACACCCTGCCCTGTACATGCCACTCCCTTTGCCTTCAGTATTGAACTCCTTTTCTTTACCGGAAATGACCTGTCCCTTTAAGAGTCAGCCTAAGTGTAACTTCTGACATGAAGCCTTCCCTGACTTCCTACATGTCATAGGTGGTCACCCTATTTACCACCCATCCCCCGTCTTAATAAACATTTATTGAAGATTCTTCGCTTCTCTTCCCCACCCCCACTCCGACTCCGACTCGAGTCTCAGACACACTGCTGTCAGATGCAGCTAGCCTTTTTAAATTCAAATATATTCCTGTTGATACCAAGTGTTAGTTCCCATCTGATTTGGCATCAATGTTACATTTTCCTTCAGAGCTTGAGATTGCTTTTTAAAATATCTAAGTAAAAATATGCAGCTCGGTAGATGAAAAATGTCTTTGTCTGAAACTCTCGGCTCTCTGGGAAAGCATCAGAGAACTGACACCAACAGTCCCCCTCAAGAGCTCACTTTGGCCATCCTCCTCCTCCTACTCTCTTGTCCAGAAGTGAACAGGAAATGGATGGGGAGGTCCACTGGCTCTGAAGATTAGGCATCAATGGTGGCCAGCCACGGGATGGGGGAGCAGAAGCCAGAACTGGCGACGGTGGCGGCAGGGATGTGTGGCAGTGACAAGTGGGTAGATGACTGGATCAAGATGCACCCTGGCGAGAGCAGGCAGGCAAGGGGGGGCTCGGGAGGCAGGTTCGAGGAAAGACTTTGTTTTCGGAGTTCGAGTGATGTGGACATGTTCATTACACTGGAGCGAAGGAGTAATGGCAGCTGCAGAGGAACTGACAAGCTCATTCCTGTTGGGATCCAGGGCACAGTAGAGGAACTGGCTTTGCAAAGAAGAGCGGCTCTTTCTCCCCTGAGAGGGGAAGTAAGAGGAAAGGGAATGTGCTCTCTGTGCCTTTGCAGGTGGGAGGTGCAGGGGGCACTGAGTTCATTCTGTAGAACCTCGGCTTCCAGGTGGAATCCAGAGTGAGAGACGGGGGCGAGTCAGCAGAGAGCTTAAAGATTTGCAACTGCTGCTGAGGGCCAGATAGAAGAGAGCTGAGTGGAGGGAGGCTGAACAGGACTGGAAGCAGTTATTATGTTCTCCATATGACAGAAAAAGCTTACTCAGAGGATCCGGGGAAATAGATCTTTTACTAGAACTTCCCTTACGATACCCACCCCTCTGCCCCCAAGACACACAGACAAACCACCACCACCGCCACCACTACCTAGTAAAGAAAGGAAATGGAGAAAGAGAGAGAGTCAGCTCTTGGAATCAGAAGGGACACTTCCTTTCTCCGCCTACTTAATTATCCGGCTTTTTGAATTAGGGGTGGAAAGCAAACTTGCCTTATTTCTATTCACCATTGGTCTCTTGAGTTTGCTCCCATTCATGAAGCAGCTTAGTTTGGTTTAGCTAACTGCATGCATGACTTCCAAAAACCACATCACACTGTGGGAGGAATGCAGCCTCTAGCAAAGCTACAGCGGCTTCACCACATTGTTTAAAGAGAGAAGCAGCGGCAGCGCCAGGGCCTCTGAAATCCATTTAAGATGTGTGAAAACATGAGATTGAAACGCTGACCTTTCCCTGAAGCTGAAAGAACCTACTCCAGGGGACTGTTTGGAAAACTGCGGCTGCAGGTCCGGGCCCATCCGAGACTCCGCAGGCCCCTGGCTCCCAGGGGCCCGTCCAGCCGGGAAGCCCTGCCTCTGTGTCCTCTGTCCCGCACAGGGCATCAGCCTGAAGGCTACTGGGCATTTTGGAAGGGGAGACGTTGCTTAAGGAACGGTCATGGAGGCCAGAAGAGGAGGGGGTCGTCAAAGGGCAAAGAGAGGAAAGGAGGGAAACCTTATCTAAATCGCCTGGGTCCAGGTCTATGGCCGCCCACTGCCTTTTCAGATTCAGGTCAGGGAGGAGACTCTACCCAGATGGGCTTTCTGATGCTAACCCAGGTGCCAAATCGTTTGAGGCATCTCAAGGCAGGAGCTTGGCCATAGAACTTGAAATTTGATTAACATGACTGAATTTTCATTCTGCGAAATGAAAATTCACAGAATTTTTTCACAGAAAATAGCGGATAAATATAGCACAGCTGGTTAAGAGTGGAATCTCCTCCTCCCTGTCTCAAACTCCCGCAACTTCTTCAGCTGTCCACGGGTCCTTGGGCCCCCTTGCTGACTGTGCCAGCAGGCTGGGTGTCGCCTCTGTTTCCAGCGTGCAGAGGTATCGCTCTTTAGCCTCCCCTCAGGTCAAGACCTACTATTACCCCGAGTCCCCAGCTGATTTTCGCCCAACTGGATGTTTGATCCAACACTGTTATGCTAATCATCATAAGGGTCACATCCTTTAATCTTCTTTTTATTGAAGTACAGTTGATTTACAAAGTTGTGTCAATCTGTGCTGTACAGCAAAGTGACTCGGTTACACACATATTGACATTCTTTTCCATTACGGTTTATCACGGGATATTGACTATAGTTCCTTGTGCCGTACAGTAGGACCTTGTTGTTTATCCATCCTATATATAATAGTTTACATCCGCTAGCCCCGAACTCCCACTCCATCCCTCCCCCACCCCCCTCCCCCTAGGGTCACATCCTGCAGGGAACTTTTCCTTGTATTAGTATCATCATATCGCCTGTGGCGCTCCAGCCCTATCCTTCAGCTCTATCAGCTTCTTTTCCTCTTTTGCTGGATGACGAAGCCCATTCAGGGCCAGGTCTCCTCCCTCCCTCTCTGCAGGGTTTAGGGTTTGGGACTCGGGTTGCTGGTCCTCCTACTGGCTCTTACTCCTCTCTGTAACTAACCCAGGGGCCACCTCAGGCGCACTGAACAGGCAGGCTTCCGCTCACAGGGATCTCACTGCTGCCTTTGCCAACACACCCTTTCTTAAGGCCGGATGCCACAAGCCCAGTTTTCCCTGCTTAATTAAACACCTCCTCTGCCGAATTCCCTACCCTGGAGTTAGGGGCCATCACGGATTGGGCCAATTATACCATCTCTTTCACTGCCATCAGAACTTAATTGTGCAACACCTCCTTGAGGGGGTCCATCCACTGAAGTCCCTAACTGTGCACTCCCTTCTTATGTTTTTGGGGTATCAGGGACACTGGGAGAGCACCAGCACAGACAACTACCATTTGGCCAGACCCCTGACTGATCATGACAGATCCCTGTCTCGTCATAACATCCTAACAAAAAATGGGGGTGACTACAAGCACCCCGAAGGACTCCCCGTTAGGATGCATAGCTAGTTGGAGTGAATTTAGACAAGGTGGTTTAAGAAAAGAGAAATTAATTTTCTTTTGCGATACTGCATGGCCCCAATACAAACTAGGGGGCCAAGAGATCTGGCCAGAAAATGGGTCACTGAATTACAATACCATCTTGCAGCTGGACCTGTTTTGTAAAAGGGAAGGTAAATGGGGGTAAGTTCCATATATCCAAATGTTCATGACCCTGTTCCAAGATCCAGGAAATAAAAGCAAAATAGAAATAAAAGCAAAAATAAACAAATGGGACCTAATCAAACTTATCAGCTTTTACACAGCAAAGGAAACCATAAACAAAAAGAAAAGACAACCTATGGACTGGGAGAAAATATTTGCAAATGATGCAACCGACAAGGGCTAGATTTCCAAAATATACAAACAGCTCATACAACTCAATAACAAAAAAAGCAAACAACCCAATCAAAAATTGGCAGAAGACCTAAACAGACGTTTCTCCAAAGATGACACATAGATGGCCAACAGGCACATGAAAACACGCTCACCATCGCTAATCATTAGAGAAATGCAAATCAAAACCACAAAGAGGTATCACCTCACACTGGTCAGAATGGCCATCATTAAAAAGTCTAGGGCTTCCCTGGTGGCTCAATGGTTAAGAATCCTCCTACCAACTCAGGGGACACGGGTTCGAGCCCTGGTCCGGGAAGATACCACATGCCGCGGAGCAACTAAGCCCGTGAGCCACAACTACTGAGCTTGCGCTCTAGAGCCCACGAGACACAACTGCTGAAGCCTGTGCACCTAGAGCCTGTGCTCCGCAACAAGAGAAGCCACCGCAATGAGAAGCCCGCGCACAGCAACAAAGACGCAACGCAGCCAAAAAAAAAAAAAAAAAAGTCTAAAAATAACAAACGTTGGAGAGGGTGTGGAGAAAAGGGAACCCTCTTGCACTGTGGGTGGGAATGTAAATTGGTGTAGCCACTATGGAAAACAGTATGGAGGTTTCTTACAAAACTAAAAATAGAGTTACCATATGATCCAGCAATCCCACTCCTGGGCATATACCCAGAAAGAACTAAAATTTGAAAAGATACATGCACCCCTATGTTCACTGCAGCACTATTTACAGTAGCCAAGACATGGAAACAACCTAAATGTCCATCAACAGAATGGATAAAGAAGATGTGGCACATATATATAACGGACTATATTTCTCAGCCATTAAGAAGAATGAAATAATGCCATTTGCAGCAACATGGATGGACCTAGAGATTATCATACTAAGCAAAGTAAGTCAGAAAGAGAACGACAAATACCATACCACTTATATATGGACTCTAAAATACGACATAAATGAACGTATCTATGAAACAGAAACAGACTCACAGACATAGAGAACAGACTTGTGGTTGCCAAGGGGCGGGGGGGAGGGAAGGACTGGGAGTTTGGGGTGAGCAGAGGCAAACTATAATGAATAGGATGGACAGACGACAAGGTCTTGCTGTAGAGCACAGGGAACTATATTCAATACCCTATGATGAACCATAATGGAAAAGAGTATGAAAAAGAATATATATATGAATATGACTGGGTCTCTTTGCTGTACAGCAGAAACTAACACATTGTAAATCAACTATACTTCAATAAAATTTTTAAAAACAAAATAAAAAACTCCTGCCAGGTGTACCTGGCTCACATCCCTTAAAAGTACCTTCTTCTCCTACAGGAGCCCCACAAGCACCCCGAAGGACTCCCCATTAGGATGCATAGCTAATTGGAGTAAATTTAGACAAGATGGCTTAAGAAAAGAGAAATTAATTTTCTTTTGCAATACTGCATGGCCCCAGTACAAACTAGGGGGCCAGGAGATCTGGCCATCTGATTTTAGATGATACCCTTATGTGGACCTCTTGAGGTCCACAACCTCGAACTCCTACCCTCCCCAATTCTGAGGGGAGACAGTCTTCCAGACCGTCTACCCCTAGCGCCCCATCTGGGCTGCTGGAAATACCACCACTTATCCCTCCAGCCCTGTCCTGTATCCTCCGTTACCAGAGGTGAGTCCTGCCAGTACTACACGAAGCGGGGCTACCTGCAAACCTCCCAAAAGCAAACTGTGTCCCTTAAGGGAAGTGCCAGCCGATGGAGGAACAACAGAGGCCACGCCCCTTTTCCAGGGCTGGCCTAGCTACTTGCAAAGAGCAATCTGGATGTTCTTCCGAGAACTCCAGTTGGACCCCTTTGTGGAAGGGATTCACCAAGCTGACGATGTCCTATGAACTTACTCGGGGGGACCCATAGGTCCTCCTTCTACTGCTGCACCTTTGAAGAGAAAAGCCGGATCCTTGGGGCAGCCCGGGCACATGGCAATGAAATGGCAGCCCAAAATCAAGGACATATAATCTACCTTACAGGAGGGGATGCGATCCCTGACCAGGAGCCCCACTGGGACTGCCAACAGGGAGGTAGAGGGCTCGAACACAAGAACCACATGATAACTTGCCTCACAGAAGGCATGAAAAGGCGTGTTGTTAAGCCTGTTAATTATGACGAAGTCAGAGAAGTAACACAGGGAACAGGTGAGAATCCAGCCCTCTTCCAGGACTGCCCGGTGGAAGTCTTTAGAAAGTATACAATTTTAATCCTGACACCCCCGAAAGGCAAGTCCTCGTAAATATCCATTATATCACTCAATCTGCCCCAGACATTAGGAGAAAGTTACAGAAGGCCGCTATGGGGCCCCAACCTCCCATGAGTCAGCTCATGGACTTGGTCTCTGGAGTATTTAATGATAGAGATAGAGTTGAGGAAGCACAAAGGATTTGGGGGCAACAATGCAGGGCACAATTACTAGCTGCAGCCCTATCTCCTGCACCTCAGGGTTACCCTCCCCGACTTCGCCACCCCCCATCCCCTGCCTTGCAAAAGCCCATGGCAGGGGCAGGATCTAGAAAATCTGGAATAGAGACACTGCCCCACCAAAAAGGGACCTATTTTAATGCAGCCAGGAGGGCCACTGGAAGAACGAATGCCCCTTGTATGGAAAAGTCCACCAGGACCCTGCTCGATATGAGAGGGCCACTGGAAGCAGGACTGCCCCCAGTCCTGAAGGGGCCTTAGGGCTCCCAAGCCGATGATGGCCGAGAGGACTGACGGGGCCCGGGACCCTCTCTGTCTCCCAAAGGACACCTGGACACCTGGTCATTTCCCCTGAGGAGCCTTGGGTAACCCTTGACGTGGCAGCTAGGAAAGCTCTTTTTTTTTTTTTTTTTTTACTAGATACAGAGCCACCTATGCTTTCTGATTTTCCCAGACTCTTGTCCTCCCAATCCTGTATAGAAATAGGGATGGATGGACGATGGCCCAAAGCCAAATGATTCACCACACCCCTCAGAGGCTTACTAGGAAGTTTTACCTTTGCACACCAGTTCCTGTTCATGCCTGCGTGCCCCATCCCCTTGTTGGGAAGGGATTTTCTCACCAAATTCCAGACAATAGTTCAATTTGGAGACCGCCTCTGAGAAGGCACGCACCAGGAGAAACAGCTGCTCTTGGCCGCGGGAGCCCCTGCCTCAGTAACACATCAGAGGAAGCCTCCCTGCCTCACCATAGTGTTTCCCAAGTGAGCCCTGCTGTCTAGGATACTGAGGTTCCTGGCAGAGCTACCAATGGACCCCAGTTCAGATTTCACTAAAACCCAATGCTGATTACCCGTGGAAAAAACAGTATCCCTTGAGGCCCGAGGCCCCACGGGGTATCCAGCCTTTCATAACCAAGTTCTTAAAATATGGGCTGTTACGACCCTGCCAATTTCCGTGTAATATCCTCATTCTCCCCATAGAAAAACAAAGTATACAGAATACAGGTTTGTTCAAGACCTGAGGGCAGTTAATGAGGCAGTGGTCCCAGTTCACCCAAGAGTCCCTGACCCATACACCATACTGACCCAAGTTCCAGAAAACACAAACTGGTTCACAGTGGGAGACCTAAAGGATGCCTTCTTTTGTATTCCCCTGCACCCAGACTCCCAGTTATCTCTTTGCCTTTGAGTGGACAGATCCAGACACCCAGAGCACTTCCCACCTAACCTGGACCGTGCGGCCCTAAGGCTTTAGGGCTAGCCCCAACCTGTTTGGGAATGCATTAGCAAAGGAGTTAAGAGAATGACAGTTGGTTAATGGATCTCTCCTACAGTGTGTGGACAACCACCTAATTTCCATTCCCACTAGGGAAAACTCAGATAAAAACACCACTCAGGTCCTCAACTTCCTAGGGGAATGAGGATATCAAGTCTCTCCTCACAAGGACCAAATTTCCACCCAACAGGTTAAGTGCCTGTGATACGTGCTCATGTCTGGGACGAGGACTCCAGTACAGGACCGAAGGAAGCCACTGTAACCCTCCAACCAACCGCCCTGGATACCTGGACTCAGGCTCATAGCAAAGCCTTTCTATGAGACCCTAAAAGGAGGCGACCATGAACCCCTTAACTGGGATGAAGATTGCCAACAAGCGTTTCTAGCTCTGAAACAAAAATTAGGGATCACCCCTGCATTAGGTCTCCCTAACTTAGAAAAATCCTTTACCTTCTATATAGCTGAGAGACAAGGGGTAGCCCTGGGTGTCCTCACCCACTCAGGGACCTCACTAAACTAACAGCTTATTCCTCAAAACAACTTGATCAGGTGGCCACTGGATGGCCAGGAAGTCTTAGGGCAGTGGCCGCCACTGCTCCACTAATGGAAGAGTCCAATAAGTTCACCCTGGGACAATCATTGGAAGTCCTAACTCCTCACCAGGCACAAGGAGTCCTGGAAGCAAAGGGACACCAAATGGCTGACGGGTGGATGACTGCTTAAATACCAAGCCCTCCTACTTAACGTCCCAGGTGTAACTCTTAAGGTTTGCCAAGACCTGAACCCAGCTACTCTAATGCCAAACCCCCCACCCCAAGGGTCCCTTGTTCACTCCTGCGTGGAGACTATTGAACAAGGTTACTCCAGTAGACCTGACCTCAAGGATGAGCCCCTGCCGGATCCCGATGTAGAACGATTTACCGAGGGAAGCAGTTTCATACGTGAAGGGGTAAGGGCTATGCCATAGTCAGCCTGCAGACCACTACTGAGTCTGGAGCTCTGCCCTCTCACACTTCCGCCCAAAAGGCCGAGTTGATTGCCTTGGCCAGAGCTGTTCAGCTGGAAAAGGGATTAAGAATCAATATTTATACTGATTCCAAGTATGGATTCCTAGTGCTACAAGCCCATGCTGCCATATGGAAAGAAAGGGGACTATTAACAGCCAAAAGGTCCCCTATAAAACACCAGGCAGAAATTCTAGAACTCTTAGAAGCAGTCCAGCTTCCAAAGGAGGTTGCAGGGTCACCAAAAGGGCAACAAGTCCCTTACAAGGGGAAATGCCCTGGCCAAAAAGGCCGCTAAGAGGGCAACTCAACAACAGCTTGTCCTACAAGACCGGACAGCCCACCCTTCCCAACGGTGCCACCTTATACACCTGAAGAACTCGAGTGGAAACGAGGGGGACTGGAAAGAGACCTCTCAGGGCGGCTGACAAAAGATAACAAGCTTCTCATTCCTGGGGCCAAGCAATGCAAAGTAATTAAGCACTTCCACGAATCCTTCCACTTAGGGCAGGACTCTCCTCATTCAAACTGGTTACTCAGGTGTTCCTGGGTAAGGGACTGTCCCAAATTGTTAAAAATATCACCAGGGCTTGCAAGTTTTGTGCCTGCAATGCTCCAGGAAGCCACCCCATACCTCCACCCCTAACTTGGCCCATACAACACTGGGGAACCTATCCAGGGGAATATTCCTGGACTTGACCCAAACACCCCCATGTAGCAGATGAAAATACCCATTGGCATTCATAGACACCTTTATAGGGTGGATAGAAGCTTTTCCTACCTACTAGGACTGAAAAGGCAACAGAAGCATCCAAATTTCTGCTTAAAGAGATACTTCTGAGATTTCAGTTACCAAAAAGCTCACAGAGTGATAACAGACCTTCCTTCACCACCAAGCTGACCCACCAGGCTTCCCCAGCTCCGGGTATTAACTACTGCTTCCACTCTTCCTAGAGGCCCCAGTCCTCAGACAAAGTAGAAAAAGCAAATCACGTTCTAAAAAGAACACTTGCTAAGCCGTGCCAAGAGACTTCAGAAACCGGCGTCTCCCTTCCTCCCTGTAGCCCTTCTAAGGACCAGGATGGCCCCAAAGGGAATTTTAAACTTAGCCCGTTTGAAATGACCTATAGGAGGCTGCTCTTGACCTCAGATCTCTGTTTGATGAGGAAACCCACCAGGGGTCTCCCACCTTGTTAGCTTGAACCAAGTTCAAAGGGCCCTCCAAGAACACGGAAACAAAGTGCTGCCCACCCCCCCAACAAAAGAAAATGTCGAGGAGTCCATCCAGTCAGGGGACTTTGTCCTACTAAAAACTTGGAAGGAAGGGTCCCCTGAGGACCAGCTACAACCAAAATGCAAGGGACCGTACCAAGTGTTACTAAGTACTCCAACTGCTGTCAAGCTACTGAGAATTACTAGTTGGGTCCATCTGCCTAGATTAAAACCTGTATCTTACGAGTCCCGACAGGAACCAGAAGAGAGCTACTCCCGCGAGCCAGTGGAAGACTTCAGACACCTGTTCAAGACAACAGATAAGTGGCTTCATGTGGCTGTGATGTGTTGGCCTACTCATCCTTGTGTTTCTGACTATCATGCTCTTATTCTGCCACTTTTCAGAACCCCCTCCCCCTGGTAAACATCTGCTTTGCCCCTGCTGGGTCTAAGAGAAAAAATACAGTAATAGCCATGATACTACTAGTAGGACTTCGGATGATGGTCTTGGCTCGGGGGAATGGGAAAATCATGCTTTAGTAAACATATCTACAATCGTCACCTGGGGAGAAAAACTGCTTAATTGTTGGGTCTGCCACAAAAACCCTGGCTTACAACAATCATTACAGATACAAACAGGTACATACAACAAGAGCTTGACCAATTCAAACACATGGCATCCCCTCCTCCCTCCCCATACGAGCATGATGGACAATACTCCTGTTAGGCCCACTACCTTGCCTAAGTTTAACTCTTTTTAAAAATATGACTTAAAACTTTTCCATTAATAATGACTACTTTTGTCATCCAGAAAACCAGTCATGCTTCCAACCTCTAATGGTTCTCTTGGCTATAGTAAGCCTTTTTGGAATAACCCCTGGCCACTCAATGGTAACATCGCCATAGCGTTTTGGAACCTGGACCCAAACTGAATTCCCATGAATGCCTCCACTCTGTGTGCTTACAGAAATCCAGGTTGAGGATGCCTACAGGATAGAGATGGAATGCACCAAAAACTGGGCTAAAAATTGTCTGGCCCTGTGGAAGCGGTGGGTAAAACCCTCTTAATTCACCATCTCATCTAAGCTGAGGGCATGGAATACTCCCGACCTAACTATTTTGCATATTCTAATGGGCCCCTGTCCCTGCATTGTGTTTATAACTTGTCCCTTCCATGGGTCCGGACAGTTGCTTCCTTGTTAAATTCTTCTGTTCCCAGATCTCTTACTGCACCTTCAGGATGTGTCTGGATATGTGGCACTCCCCAGAACGAGGGCCCAAAGACAAGTGCACCCCAGGGTAATATGTCCCCTATATAAATCTTATCTTTATATCAATAATGTGTGGCATGAGAGAGCCTATACATTAGGACATTTGGTCCCATTCACAGCACAATACATAATAATACTCAATATTATCCCAGGAAGGCCACTGGATTAATATTGGCAGTAATAGGACTGTCAGGGGGATTGACGGCTCCATGGGGAGGCTTTGCCTACCATTAAATAACCCAAGAAAGTCTAACCAACACTTTAGAGAGCCTAGCCCTGACCACTGGAAATGTCCCAAACAGACTTTTTGACTTCTTTAAACTCACTGGCCAGTGTGGTTATGGAAAATAGATTGGCCTTGGATTACTTGCTGGCCAAGCAGGGTGGCGTTTGTGAGGTCATAGACAAACCTTTTGTACCTATGTTAATAATTTGGGCCGAATCGATAGACATCAAAAAGATTTATGAAGAGGCATCACGGTTACACTGCTACAACCGGGGGTCAGCCCCTAAGGCCATCTGGTCCCAGGTGCCTCCAAAGCCTCGGGGCTTACTGAGGTCATCGCGCTGAGGACTCAGAATAGAAATGCTCTGCTCACGTGTGAGCCTCTCTCCCTCTGTCCCTCACTGATTGGCTGTGTCCAGTGCTCAGCACTGCGTCTGGAAAAAAGGAGGTTGATTCAGTCAGGATGCTTTGTGCTGCAAGTAATAGAAAATCCCAGTGCTAACTCCAACGGGTTTACAGCCATAAGGAAATGTATAATTTCACAAAAATCGGAAGTCCAGATACAGGGTGGGAAACAGGTACAGTAGGAAAAGCAGCTCAATGACGTCGTCTAGGGTTCAGTTCTGATTCTTTTCTCTGACCACCATCGGTATCAGCTCCACCCGAAAGCTGGTTCCCCTTGTGATCACAGCATGGCTTTCAATGCTACATACTTTATTGTTTGCATGTAAAAGGGAAATTTCTTCCCAACCATAGTCTATAAAAGTTTCTTGTAATCTCATTGGGCCAACATAGCTTGGCCCACACATATAGCCCTGGACCTTTGCCAGGTAATCACCATCATCTGATTGTCTTAGACTAATTGTGGTTTCCATCTGGAATAGGAATGGGGTGGGGAACAAATCTGGGTTCAATGAGGAAGGAGGAAAGGGGAGCTAGATGTTGGCTATGCAACCAGCAGTACTCTTTCCATAGGTGCTGAATAATTATTTGGTGGATGATATAATAAAAACAAGAGCATGGGGCTTCCCTGGTGGCGCAGTGGTTGAGAGTCTGCCTGCCAATGCAGGGTTCGTGCCCCGGTCCGGGAAGATCCCACGTGCCGCGGAGCGACTGGGCCCGTGAGCCATGGCCGCTGAGCCTGCGCATCCGGAGCCTGTGCTCCGCAACGGGAGAGGCCACCACAGTGAGAGGCCCGCGTACCACAAAAACAAAACAAAACAAAACAAAAACAAAAACAAAACAAAACAAACAAACAAGAGCATGGCCTGATGCTCCTTGGTGTTGTCCCAATGCAGAACAAAGTCAGAGTGGCCGAGGCTCTTGTGGTGTTTCTCTCCGCATTGGAATGTCCTCGGTTTCAGGAAACTTTTGTTGATCTAGGTACCACTGGGTCCTTACCAGTCTGATGCTTTTTTTTTTCCTAAAGATTTACTTATTTATTTGGGCTGTGCAGGGTCTTAGTTGCGGCACGCAGGATCTTCGCTGCGGCACGTGGACTTCGCAGTTGCGGCATCCCCGACCAGGGATCGAACCCAGGCCCCCTGCATTGGGAGTGCAGAGTCTTACCCACTGGACCACCAGGGAAGTCCCACCAGTCTGATGTTTCTACTCCTCAGCCATCCTCTTGCTCAGAGAGGATACTAGTAAACTTGTCCAGACACGTGAAAACATTTCAAGAGTTTAGCAGGCGGAATCCATATCTCCCCATCTTAGACCGTTTCCTTAACTCTAGCAAGGTATTTAGCAGACCTGCTGCTCACTTTCCTTATAACCCAACCTTTTCAGTACTCATTAGTTTTCAAGAACCAGAAGTCTCTCTTTGGAGACAATTAAAGAATTATAGTCTTTCTTCCCAAGCCTGTGTCCTATAATCTATCCAATCCACTTCTCGGGGAGAAGGTAGGGGCAGATGGTAATAAGGGTCTTTGGGACCTGATGGGTCTGTCTTAGAACACCACCTCCACCACTGACTCAGAAGGGGACCACTGGGAAACCACATACCCTCCCTAAGTCTTTTTCTCCTTTTCTGTGAAATAGGGTCTTTATAAATAAAGTACTGTCTCCCCTACCTCAAAGAACGGGCTTCTGAAAACTGCCAGAGTGGGACAATTTGTTTGTTTATTTTGGGCCATGCCATGTGGCATGTGGGATCTTAGTTTCTCAACCAGGGATTGAACCTGTGCCCCCTGCATTGGGAGCATGAAGTCTTAACCACTGGACCGCCAGGGGAGTCCCCAAAGTAGGAGAATTTGGGTTTGAAGAAATTAAGACCGTACAGAGAATTGGGAGAAAGTGGGGGGCAACATCAGCAATAAGCCTATGAAAGGTCTCAAGGGGACTTCCCTGGTGGCGCAGTGGTTAAGAATCCACCTGCCAATGCAGGGGACACAGGTTCGAGCCCTGGTCCGGGAAGATCTCACATGCCGTGGAGCAACTAAGCCCTTGAGTCACAACTACTGAGCCTGCGCTCTAGAGCCCGCAAGCCACAGCTACTGAGCCCACGTGCCACAACTACTGAAGCCTGCGCACCTAGAGCCCGTGCTCCGCAACAAGAGAAGCCACCGCAATGAGAAGCCCACGCATCGCAACAAAGAGTAGCCCCCGCTCGCCACAACTAGAGAAAGCCCGCACGCAGCAATGAAGATCCAACACAGCCAACAATAAATAAATAAAAATAAATTTTAAAAAAAGGTCTCATGAATATATATATATATTTTATGAATATATATTTTTAATTTTTCCTAACATAGAGCTTAAAAAAAGACAAAATGGCAGTGACATTTAACACATATTAAAACATGAATAACAAGTGCTATCCGATTAATTTCTATTTACCATCCCTTGCTTGTAAGAACATTTTCAACATCTCCCACCCCTTAGTTTATAGGAAAATGCTGGCAAGTCAGACTGTAGGTCAGCAGATGAAGAGGCGTCTGTTGGTTTGCTTGTTCTCGACTTCAGGTCTCCATCCTACGCTCACTGTATTTCTGTTGGTTTACTTGGGCATTGTTTTTCTCCCATTCCCCAGAGACCCAGGCTCAAGGAACCAGAAAGAACACACCTCATGCACCGTCAGTCTACACTGGGCCTGCTCCTCGCCTGGGGCTCCCAGTCTCAGGGAAACACTACCACTTAACCAGTCACCCAAGGAGAAATCTGGGCACTGAGTCCTCCCTCACACTAGCTCCTTGGGTCCAGCTGTCTGCTGCACAGAACCCCCTGAGTCCATCTCCCTCTGGCCATACTCACTCCAGGTGCTATAGCTTAGCTTTCATCACTTATCAAGACCACTACAAGCACTTCTTATCTGGTTTCCTCCAGTCCAACCAGGCTACGCAAGGCAGCCAGAATGGAGGCAGATCTAATTCTGTCACTCCCTTTCTTCAAGCCTCTCAAGACCCTCTAGCTCCATCCTCCCAGGCCCCATAGCCTCCAGTCATAAAGAACATCCTGCAGCTCCCCACCCCCAAACTATTCCTTATACTCTGTGGATTCCCCACGCGGCTCCAATTGCTTGGAACATTTCCCTCTACCCCAACCTAGCTAACCCGTCTTTGCCCTTTAATACTCAGCTCAGATTTAACCACTCTGCCTTAGTTTTTCATTCCATAAAATGAGCATAACAATAGGACCTACCTCATAGGTCCTTGGAAGGAATAAATGAGTTCTTCCATATAAAGCAAGAAGAATTGTGCCTGGTAGTTGGATAAATGTGAGCTATTATTATCCTTTCCAGGGAGCCTGAACCCTGAACCATACTCCCCAGATTAGGTGCTTCCGTATTGTCCCACACTTCCCTCATCACAACCCTTCACAGACTGAACTCAGATGGAATCACTAGACTTTGCATTCCTTGAGAGCCTACCCAGGGTCATATTTATCTCCGGCTGTGCTCAGAGTAGGGCCAGGAGCACTGAAGGGCCATAGTGAATGTTAGTTGAATGAATAAAGATTCAAAGCAAGAAGCCCTTTTACCACTGCCTGGAAGCCATCCCAGATGAGTTACAGAAACTCCCTCTCCTGGGAATTCCCTGGCAGTCCAGTGGTTAGGACTCCGCAGTTCCACTGCAGGGGGCACGGGTTCGATCCCTGGTCGGGGAACTAAGATCCCGCATGCCAAGCAGAGTGGCCAAAAAACAAACCCAAAAAACAAAAAAACTGCCTCTCCCCAGGCTTCTGACAAAACATCCTGGATGTCTGGGCTTCTGTCCCAGCACTCACTGACCAGAGACAACCCCGACAACTGGTGGTATTTGTGGCATGATAGGCGGGGTGACTCCACTTAAAAAAGGAAAAAAAAAACCAAAAAACACATGAAGAGGAAAATAACTTAGTCATCACTGTCAACCCTGGCAAATAAACAGTGCTATTACACACTCCAGAACTCAAGGAGCGACACGTAATTAGGCACAGGTTCAATCAGCAGCATGAGGCAGCTTAGGTGGGGGCGCCAGGGTATGAGTGGCTCATTTGCACTCAGAAGAGATGGGGATGTTGATTTTCATGCAAACACTGTCTCTAAGATTCCCAATTAAATGCGTACATGAATGTGTTTAACGCCCTACCTAGGAGAAAGGCTTTTTCTGAGAAAAGGGGCAGGGAGGTGGTGTGGATGTTTCTGAGTTGGCAGCAGATTTATTAGGGCTTTACTTGTTTTCTGATTTTAAAAGTAATATATTTTCATTGCAAACACCTTTGGAAAATATAGAGAACAATAAAGAAGAAAATAAAAATCTATAATAATCTTATCACACACTTGATCCTATCACGACTTTGATTTCCTCTATTTACGTTCAGTAACTCGGGAAATACTCTCATCCACTCCCAGGGCTTTAAATGCTGTCTCTATGCACATGATTCTCAAATCGTATCTCCAGCCTCCTCCTCTCCGCCAAGCTCCAGACTAGATGTCGAGAGATGGAGGCCTGTGGGTATTTAAAAGCATCAGAAACTCAATGTGGCCACAATAAATCTCTTGTTTTCTACCCTCTCCTTGCAGATTTCCTTTTTGGATCTTCCCCGTATTAGTAAATGCCACTGTTATCCACCCAGTTGCTCAAGCCAAAAACTAGAAGACATCATGCTCTAAACTTCACATACATTTTATCCACCGTCGAGTCTTAACTTTACCTCCAAAAAACATCCCAATTTCCTACACATCCTCCATCTCTACTGCCATCCCCCAAATGCCAGAGTCCAGTATTTGTTGCCTGGAATAGAATTTCTCTATTCTTTGTACAGCAGTCAGAATATCTGGTTATTTTCTTAAACCTGATACCTAAAAGTAGAATTGCAAAACATAAATAATTTAAGGTCTTGATTATATATGTATCCAAGTCGATTTACAGAAATCATCTCCTAATAGTCCCCACACCGACAGTATCTGAGTGTCAGCATTCTGAGACAGCATCCCCAGTTGTATCACACACCTGGCCAAGCGCAAGCCTAGATCTACATTACCGGTTTACATTTCTGTCTCTGCTACTGACTGAAGCAATGATCACTTCTTTGATCATCTCATATCTATATACAAGTATGAATTTTCAATCTTTGGCATAAATGAATCAAAAATATCATTACATTTTTTTACTCATAATTGAACTTCGTATCTGGAACCCCCATGTTGTCTAGTGGCAGAAAACTCAAATCTATTTAATTCTGAATAAACTCAATCACTTAGGGGTTTTCTCTGTCACCACAAGTTTAAACTCAGTCAGTTTGGATTTTTTCTACCTCTTCCTTCAGCTCATGACCTGAAACTTATCTAAGTTGATAGAGATAGCCGGAGAGGGAGGGGCTTTACAGTATCCTAGCCCCAGACTGAAAGAGGGGAGGGGGATCTAGTTTACAGCTGTCATCTGTCCTTGCTGGAATCTACTAAGAACTTTTTGTTTTGTGGTCTTCGAGATGTCCCCTGCCCACCATAAACTTTAGGTGTCAGTTGGTCCAAGCAGCCCAGGTCTGAATCTCCATTAACCATTGCTGAGCCCTCTTGGGGATGCAGGGAACGTTCAGGCACTTCTCCATGGCAGTGGGGGGCCATGCTTGAGCTGTCCTGCTGTCATTCCCCCTCCACGTCAGTCCCCCGTGCTGCCTCTCTTGGGTTGCATTTGGGGAGTTCTCACCAGGCCCTTACTGCAGGCTTTCTAAGCCTATCCAAGCATTCTATCAGCTCCGGGCCTGGGATTAAGCTCAGGGAGGAGAGGATTAGTGTGGTAAACGTGGAGATACACTGCTGCCCAGATCCCTTGTCACAGAAGGACTTGCAGCCCATCTGCAGAGTGAGTGCAGTCAGCAGATGGTCTCCAGCTGTCAGCTCCTCTGAGATGCAGACAGCCACCTCTCTCAAGGTCATGCCCTTCCCAGAGCATCTTGTATTGATGACTGAGTAAGGTGGAGGTATAAAGGTCCAGCCATTCCACCCAATCCCAGAGTACCTGGGTGAGTAATATTTGCTCCAAGGTTTTGTCAGGCTTCCATCCCAGTTCAACTTCTCCCTCGGCCCAGTGCTGCTTTCTTTCCCTTTCTTTCTTTGATGTTAATTCCCAATCAGCATTTTGCACTCCGGACTTCATCTCGGAGTTCCCTTGCAGAGAACGCATCCTGGAACGATTGCTAAACTGAGCCACATTTAGGGGTCCCTCTCAGAAATACTCACTGCTACTCTGTTGCTTCTCCTAGGACCCCTGGGTCTCAGTACAGCCCCTGGAATCGCTATAGACTCTATACAACTAGACCATTCATTAACTTTTAAAATGTTTTAACATATTTTTATTTTATATATTTCTTTGCATTTTTATATTTTTTATTTATCATCACATACTCTCCCCAAATCTATTGTAAACATCACAGCATATGGCTTTTGGCGTAAGAAAAGCCAAGCTTTTGAAACTCAGAAACCTTTTCTATCAACCTGTTTTCTTTGCCAGGACTCTGAAAAGACTCTTTGAAACTCAAGATTGAGAATTGATGCCTTTGTTCTCTTTTGTTTGGCTATAGCCTCCCTTCCTTGAGGCAATGAGCTTTGCCTGCCTAAGCTGCTGCCTGAAACGATAGAAAGTTCCCATGGTATATTAGAAATGTGGAGGTGGCTGTGTGTGGAATATGGAAAATACTTGGGCTAACTCAAAATCTTATGCTAGCTTATACCATAGCCTCTAAACGCCACTAAAAACAGGTGAAGCTCAAGTCTGTGCTGGTTCTGAAACCCAGACATGGGAGGTGAAGCCATAGGGAGGTGAGGTGAGACCTCTCTAACCTCATAACTGTCACTACGTAACGCTAAAAGATGTTACCAAGAAGCTGGAAATAAATTTTCTCCTCAAAAAGAGATGCAAAGTCATCTGAAATAGATGGAGTAGCACATAAAAGAGTAGGGCTCTCTTATATTTCAGTAGATATTCCTTTAGGAAATGGACTTAGAAATGTTAAAGCAATATCAAGATAAAGAGTCCCAGAAGCAAATGTGGACAGTCCTATTGGAAAGTCCTTACCTATGGTGTAGGTTGACGAATGAAAAGTTGTTCATTCTGTTACAGTGGTGGCCCTCAGTGAGCACACTCTGTTCAGTCCCTCCCCTAGAATCTGGGCTGGTCCTGTGACATACACAACCAACAGACTGCAGAGGAAGTGACGTTGTGCCAGTTTGGGGCATAAGGCTTGAGAAGACCTATCAGCTTCCACTTTTGTGCTCTCAGGAGCTCTGACTCCCCATGTTAGAAGGCTGCCAACACTGCTGGAGAGAACGTATGGAAAAGCCACATGGAGAGAGAGGTCCTGACATTATATGGAAAGGGAGGAGGCCCAGTCATCCCAGCATCCCAGCTGAGCTCCCCCCACCGCACTGCCCTGCCAACTAAAAAGTGCCACATGAATGACCTCCAGTCAGACCTGTAGAAGAACTGTCCAGGTGAGCCCAGCCCATTTTGAAGACGTATGAGAAACAATATAACACTTTCTGTTTTAAGCCGCTAAGTTCTGTGGTGGTTATCAAATATTCAATTCACCCTGCTCTGTGCTAATTCCTGGATCACCCAACAACTTTCCAACCCATCCCTGACCCTGAGCTCCTACCCTGCCATGCAGTTCTGACTTAAGGGAAAGAAGGCACTAGTAAAAGGCTGGTGAGAGCTTTCTTCCTGGCTTGCAGACAGCTGACTTCTCACTATGTCCTCACATGGCCTTTCCTGAATGTGTGCGTGCAGAGAGAGAACAAGTTCTCTAATGTCGCTTCTTATAAGGACACTAATCCTATCGGAGCAGAGTCCTGCCCTTATGATTTCATTTAACCTTAATCAACTCCTTATAGGCCGTATCTCCAAATACAGTGACACCATGGATTAGGGTTTCAACATATGACTTTTGGGGAGACACACATGCAGTCCATAACAATGGGTAAAGATACAGATCCGTTAGGAAGCAGAGGGGAAGAGAGTGGAAGAAGTTCCTGCTTAGTGGCTGTTTATTTTCTGTGACCTAGGATACAAGATTGTCTGTTGATGATGAGTGGGATCTGGAGAGAGTGGAGGCCAGAGGAAAGGCACAAAGCTTTAGAACAGAGCAAGGAAGGAGGAGGAAGGACAGTGGAAGCCTTGGCAGGGAGGAGTGTGAGTTCTGCTGCAGGTGACGGCATAGATGTGAAATGAAGCTAACCCAGAGCGTGGCAAAGCACTTTAATTTGGGAGTCATCAATAGTTCAGGAGCAATCAGTGGTTCTGGAGCAGGAACACAGGGAAAACAGTGAATTTATCCCAGGTAGGAGAGGAGTGTGTATGTCTGGGGTTGGAGCTGGAAATGTGGGGGTTGAATGCCCATGGGATGCAGGCTAGGTTAGGAAAGGAGCAAAAATGAGATGGGATCAGAAACTCTGGGATAAAAGTAAAGAGAAAGCTTAGGAGTATCTGCAAAATAGCCTCTCGTTTCACAAGAACACATGAAGGTTAATGGTTCTATTTGCATCTAAACCTGACAAAGCTGGGTTTGGTAGCTGCTTGATCCCCTTTCATACTTCGTGCCTCTCTCTCCTAGGATGGACTGCCTAGCTTGCACGCTCATCTGTTGGATCATTTTTGTTACAAAGCCACAGAGATAATGGGAGATTTGTATGAAACTGTATTTATAAAGATAAGCTCAAGAAAGAACAATTCTTGAGCATTTCACCAAATCAAAGAGACACATTTCCTTAGCAGAGGGAGATGATTAGTTGAGGTATTTGTGATATAACCATTACACACTGGTGGTGGGAGAATCTCCCGGACTGTCCCCAGTCATTCCCGTAGCCCTGGCATAGTTTAGAGGCCGCCAGCTCAGCCCCCCTACATATGTGATCTTGGGCAATTAAACCAACTTTCCTGAGCCTATTTCCTCACCTTGAAAATAACTTCCCTTCCAGGGCTGTCATGTAGCAGAATGAGACAATGGATATGAAATTGTGTGAGGTTTAGTCTTTAATTGCTTGGTTGAAGTAAGTGCCCAGCCGTCCCAGGTTTCTTTGAGGCTGATTTTTTTTTAAGAGCAGACTTACCTGGAAGATGATCTGGGAGAGGCTTACTCACTGCTTTAAATGAAGCTCCTTCAGGTCCCATTCAGGTCCACTAAGGAAAAATGAAAGACGGTTGAGTCCAGGAAGCTCGCCGCCCATGTCAGAAGCAGCTCCTAGATCTACGGCCATGGTTCTCAAGGCTTAGCATGCTTCACCATCACCTGGAAGGCTTGTTAAAATACAGATGGCCACACCCCCCTCCAGGATTTCTCCATCAGTAGTTCCAGGCTGGGGCCCAAGAATTTCCATATCTAACAAGTTTCCAGGTGTTGCTCCTTTGGCCCAGGAGCCCACACTTTGAGAATCATCACTGATCTAAAAGAGCTACAGCCCTGATACCCGGCCCCTTTTTGCAGAGAAGTCAGCTCTGCTTCCTGTTAGCAGAGGAAGACATTCTGCATTTCACAGATTAGTAAGGATCTTTTCCCTTCTTTCCCAATCACTGGTCAGAAGTGAAAGTCACTGGCTCTCAGTGATTAAACTTGAGAGCTGGCTTGGCCAGTGGTCCAGGGAAGAGTGTTTAACCACACACCTAAATGAATGGGTTTGATCAATAATTAAGTGAGCTGTTCCTGGCATGATTGTGATGGTGAGGCCGTGGTCAAGCCGCCCGGTGAAGGAGGTGATTAGGTGCGGTTTTGCTTGTTCATGCTGGGTTCAAAAGGGCTTCTGGGAGTTAGAAACTGAGCCAGACAGAATTTATTATTATTTTATAATTTTTAAAGAAGGAAACCAGCACTACTGAGAGGTACTGGTGAAGGGAATATAAAGTGTTGCTAAGTGTTGGCTTCTTAACCTCCTTCTCCTACTTGGGAGTTGCCAGACTTGTAAAATTGAGTCCAACTCCCACAAAAGAGACGAAAAATGCCAGGCACTTGCCTCCCAGGCCCTCCTTGCGTTTAGAGGACCTGATGGAGACTCTGCCCTTTGGTGCACTAACTTCAGACTCCACCAGAAGTTAAGGACCCAAGAAGCAGGCATCATCAAGAATCCACCTGTCAACAGGCAGGACAACAACGCTGAGTTTCTAGAAGCATCCGGAGCAGCAGTCCAAGAGACCTCACAGGCATGCAGGCGGTTTCAGGTTTGCGAGCTGTGGTATTTAATGCCCAAGGAAGGCTACACTGGTGCCTTCACCAGGCCAGTGCTGGGCCTAGTTGGGTAATGCTATTCCTGGCTTTTGGGTTTGGGGGGCTTTTTGTTTTGTTTTTGTTGTTTTCTAACTTTTGTTCACAGTTGAGAACCCTGTGCAACTCAGAATATGTTCCAAATAAACTCTTAAATCAAAAAACCTAGTTCTGAGTTCTGCTTTTTTGTTTTTTTGGTCATTTTGAACATATCTCTTAGCCTCTCCAGGCCATAATTTCTTAAGCTGAAAACAGGGAAGACTAATTTCTACATAAAGGAAGAAGGGGAATCAAATGAAATAAGTATGCGAAAATGCTTTGAAAACCACACTGTACTATAAAAATGTCAGTTACTACATGTATATAAATATGGACTAATACCCATGGCCTCTGTATAACAGAGGCTATAATTTGGCCCTTCCTCAAAATTAGTGAGCCTTTTCCTTCTCTATGCTCATCAGTATCTCAAAGCATATCTACTTAAAGTGTTTTCACAATGAATTTTAATTAGATTTACTAATCTATCCCATTGGAGTATGAGTTCCTCAAGGGTAGAGTCTAATTAGACCTTTTATTTTCCTCTCATGTCTACTGGTACATAGTAGGTTCATAGTAATTGTCAGTTGGATAAAAAAATAAAAGAATTTGCTGGGGCCTCCGTGAGTGTACCGGGAAGTTTCTAGCTCAGATGCAACTCTCACTTTCTTCCTTTGCAACACTTTTTGAATCTGTGGCAAAAGGCCCCGATGGACAAAGGGAGCGATCTGATGGAATTGCTTGTGGCGAAGCTCCTACAGGTGCAAGTGATGGACACGGTGGTGGAAATGCGTCTTAATTGGTAGCATGAAAAACATTTCCCAGGTGCTAGATTGGGTTGTAAATGCCATCTGTCCTGCCACAGAGGATTAGAGAGAAGAATACCTTTCTCTGGGTTCTGGGGATAGTGTAGGCATCAAGATGAGTGTTGATATTAACTTGTCTGTGCTCCGCCTGGATAACTGCAGGCGAGGGAATCTGTCTAGGGTTTCTATCTTGAAATCAAATGGATTGATGCGGTGGCAGGTCTCCCGTTCCCAGGTGTTTGGTTACATTTGTTAAAGGGAATTCTGGGAAGAATTAGAATTCAACAATTTTTGGCCTATCCTGGGAGGTTCTAGGTCAATACACTCCATACTATTTGATGTTTGATCCTCCAAAGGCAGAAGAAATGAAGCTTACTTCTTCACTCTGGCCCTGTCTTCTCTTAGACATCCTCTTTAATTCGGTTATTAACTCCATAATTACTGAGTTCCCATGAAGGGGCCAAGCCCTGGGTTGGGTCCTGGGGACACCAAGAAAGAGATGACATTTTTTTCTGAACTCAGGAAATTCACTGTCTTGGATAGGAGGTGGGGAGGGTGTCAGACACATAAACAAAATAATGTAGTAGACAATATAATAGATATACAAAGAATTCTAGAAAGAGAGGGAGAGGGAGAGGGATATATACATACATTCATATACGATCCCTGATGGCATATTAGCTAAAAGATCCCTGGAACTTTCAGTTACTTTGGCCAATAAATCTTTTTGGCTAAGCTAGTTTGCTCTTGGTTTCGGGCATTTAAAATTCAATGAGTTCCAATAATACGGGAATCACAGAAGCTGTTGTGTTAAAGCCACATTTGAGCTGAAGTTTCTCACCTCAAGGAGGGCTGGGTGCGCTAGAGAGAATGTTACGTGCAACGCCATGAAAGAACAAGGCCTGTCTTGGGAATGTTGAGATATCTGATACAATTGCATTTTCATCACACCACCCAGATGATTCTACACATGCACAAGAACCCCTGCTCTAAGGAGTGCCCAACCATTCGTATCTGAAGAATCCCAACTTTGATGCTTCATTAAAGCAGATTTTCCCAAAACTTCATACGCGTTACTCATCACACTCACCCTATGGAAATGTGCTTAAAAAAAGTTAACCCTATATCCTTGGCTTTTTTTTTGGGGGGGGCAGCATTATATAATACATTCACGACCATTAAGATGCTAATGCCCCTTTGCCTCATTCACGTGTAAACCCCATGTCTTGCACTGCATAAAGTAAAACTCAGCGAGGAACAGCGGCCCCATCTTCAGTAATAGTCATAAAGTAGTGACATCCACTTACTGTGTAACTTCTCTGTGTCCTGCTCTATGCTGAGCGCCCATATGCTTGACCCGATTCTGTTTTCAAAACAACCCTCTGATAGGTATGGTCATCCCCATTTTAGAGCTGAAGAAACTGAGGCCTCAGGTAGTTGAAATAATTTGCCTGCAGCTAATGGAAGTCAGGATAGGAATCCAGGTGTTTCCTTTCTGCCACATGTACCCCTCTGCCTCTCCAATTCCCTTATTCCCTAGCTCCAAAACCCACCCTCAGTGTTTCCTTCTTGGGGGAGTGAGTTTCTGGCCCTCTCAGCTTCTGCCGTGGTAGGTGAGCTTCTGGCAAGGAAGTCGGGGGAAGGGCGGGAATGGCTGTCAGGGAGGCGGCCACTAGTGGCCGCCCCTCCGAGCCACGTGGGACACGGCAGAAGATGCTGGAGGTGTTTACTCCTGAGGGGAGGAAGGGCATGACGACTCTCTCCAAACATCCTAAGTCACTCACTTGAGTGTTTTAAGAGGTAAACCTAGGAAGGTGGCGGAGAGTTCAATAATAATCTTCTAACACCAGCGATCAAGAGGAGGGACTGAACAGCAGGGAGGTGACCCAAGGTGTTCAGACGCAGACTGGAAGGTGGCAGTTCGTGGGGAAGAGGAAGCTCTCTGGTCTCATACAGACCAGCTGGTTGATCCAGCTCTCCCACAGCTGAGCTCTGCAACCTAGGACAGATGATTGAAACTTCCCGTCTCCTTCCTCATTATAAATTAATATCTTAATAATATCTATTCTGCAGGCTTGTGAGAATTAGAGGTAATACATATTCAGAGCTGCCATAGAGCAATGGAAATAATACTACTACAATGGTTGCCAGAGATGGGACATCTCTCTTAGCACAACTGTTTTAGATTCAAGAATCCAACAGGAAGGGCAGAGCATTGAAATGTATTACCTGTAGAGATCCCACCAGGGTAAAGAGGTCTTTTTTAACCATAACTTCCCAAAATGTGGAGCTAGAACAGCACTGATTGGAGGGTGGGGTTAGTATTTTACAGGAACTTTTTTCTTTCTGCGTGTTGTGTTGTGGGAGGGGCCGGAGAGGTTCCCATATTATGTACATTTCATCTCCGACGAGAGATCAGGTTACTCTGACGTAACTGCAGGGAGCCCGTTATTTACCCTCGATCCCTATAAACTTCTCACTACTGAGTTTACAGTTGGTGGATTGTTCATTCCACATACTATAATTGCTTCATTAGAGGCTTCAGATGGTTCACTGTGTTGGCAACTTCCTGCAAAACTGTCTGCACAATCAGGGCCAGACACATGCCACTTGAGTCATCAGGAATTGAAGCATTTGCCTGTTTGTTTGTGTGTGTGTATTTGTTTTCAAAAGGCAGCATATTACACGGGATTTAATCCTGAGGCTAGGTGCGACCCCGCCCGCTGGGGGGCAGCACAGGGGCAAACAGATCTCTCAGCAATCTCAGCCACTACAGTGTGTAAATTACATCCATTTATTAATGACTCCCTGATTTCTAGCTCCAGCCCCCGTGTCTCTCAGGAACTTCAGAACCAGATAGACAAATACCTCAAGAGAGCCCCCACCCTTACTTGGATTATCCCATAGGTATCTCCAACTCAACATCCTTGATACTGACTTTCTGATGACCACTGTATCCTCACCCCGAACTCTGTATCCTCTCCTATTCCCCATCTCAGTAGATGACATCACCATCCATGCAGTAGCAACATCTCTGCTCATCATCCATGTGGCCTCCATTTCCCTCGTGCTTACACCCAGTCACCAAGCCCAATGAATTCTTCCTTCCGTTTTCTCTCATTGGGGCCACTCCCTCATTTCCATGGTCACTTCCACTGTTTGGCCTAAACTTCCACTATTTCTTCCGCAGATACAACAGCCTCTTCTATGTGAGCTCCCTCCAGGCCACAGGAGCGGAGTCATCTTTTAAAAACTCAAGTCTGATAACATCACCACCCTGTTTAAAGCCCTTCAAAAACTTTCCAGTGTCCTTAGGGGAAAAATCTTAACTGACCATGTTACACCTGGTTATACCTTTTTCTTAGCACTTTGTATACTTTCCTCTTCTTTAAAAAAAAAAAAAAATCCTTATTTCTCAGAACCCTCCTTACTCCCTGATGTCAGGAGCTGTCTTTCTTATTCACCACTGATTAACCCCAAGATTAGCAGACTGCCAGCCACAGAGAAGGAGCTGAGGAGCTATCCATTGACCTGTGGCCATGAAAGAACAAGAAGGGATTCCTGTTAGCTGGCTTTTCACCCCTATTCCAAGATGACTTCAGGGGTGGAGAGAGGAATACTTCAAAAATCAAATGGGCAAAACCTAACAAATCTGCCACCCCAACGACGGGACATAAGGTCCCTTACAAATGTGCTTCTCCAGCCTCAGCTCCCCCAGATCCTACCCTGTTCTCCAACCTCCATCACAGGTCTGTGCTCAGTGCCAGAAATTTTCTCTGTTCCCCAAACACCCTGCCTTGTTCATTACCATCAGTGCCTTTGCATATAAATTTCCTCTGACAAGAAGGCCTTTTCCCACCTTCCTTTCCTGGGAAAATTGGATTCCCCCTTGAAAAGTGATTTCAGTGACCACTTCTGTGGCTCCCCAGGTAAAGACGCTGCTCCTCCCTTGTCTTAGTCTGCTTAGGCTACCATAAAATAATGCAACAGACTGGGAGGCTTAAGCAGCAGATATTTAATCCTCACAGTTCTGGAGGCTGGGAAATCCAAGATCAAGGTGCCTGCATGGTCGGGCTCTGGTGAGAACCCTCTTCCTGGCTTGCCTTTTTGCTGTGTCCAAACATGGTGAGGAGAGATCAAGTTCTCTGGGATCTCTTCTTAGAAGGGCACTAATCCCACCATGAGGGCCCCATCCTCACCACCTCATTTAACCCTAATTACCTCCCAAAGGGCCCACCTATAAATACCATCACACTGGAGGGCTGCAGTGGCTAGGGCTTCAACATATGAATTTGGGGGGACACAAACATTCAGTCTATAATATCCTTCTATCCTACCTTCACATTTTACTATGTAATCATTATAAGGGCTATTAATATTCAGCACTTGCTGTAGACTTCATATTCTTTATTTCATTTAATTCTCACAACTATACCAAGAGGGTGGTACTTTTGTCCCCATTTTAGAAACGAAAAAATAGTTTCCAAGTGCCCAAAGTTACACAACAACCCAGTGGTGACCGCAAGCCTGGAATCAGGGGCTCCTGACACCACAGCCAGGGTTTAACCACTCTCCCGTACTGCCTAAACCAGAACTTGGTGAATGTCCAGGCAGACAATATTTTGGACTTGCTGGGCCATACATTCTTTGTCACAACTATTCAGCCCTGCCACTGTATGCAAAAGCAGCCACAGACAGTACATACATGAATAGACATGGCTACATTCCAATAAAACGTGATTTATGGACTCCAGAATTTGAATTTCATATGGTTTTCAATGTGTCACAAAATGTTCTTCTTTGGATTTTTTTCCCAACCACTTAAAAACATAAAAACCATTCCCAGCTCACAGGCTGTAAAAAACCACCTCGCCTGCTGATCCCTGGCCTAAGCGACTACGACTTTAACAGTAAATATTTTTCTGAGAAGGGAGACGTTTCTCTTCTCCAATACCTCCTGACCCATAAGATTCCTTCCATGTCTCCAAAAGCCCTCTTAACATTTCCTACCGCAGGGTGTTTTAGCATCAGGGCTGCTCCCTCTCCTCCCTCAGGTACCTGCCCACACACGGCTTTCTCTGCGAGGTTGTCTCTGGCTGCCCTGTCTAAAGCTGTCACAGCCCCCTGTCCCTCCGTACCTCTTTTATCCCGCTTTATCTCTCTCCTTAGCACTTACCACCATCTACCCAAGCACACGCCCTGTTTATTGTCTTACCCCCATTAGAACGTGAGCTACGTGAAGGCAGGGCAGGCTGCTCTGTTCACAGCTGGAAACCCAGAACCTAGTAGGGGATGTAACCCATAGTAAAAGCTAAAGAAATATTTAATCAATCTATTCATGCAACTAAAGTCATTCACGAACATCCAGCACAGAACAGATTCTCAAAAATAAAAGCGTGGACGAACAGACAGAGGAGGTATGTACCCAGTTTCTCCTGGGATCTTCCATTTGGGGTTGGTGGGAAATCTCGTTTTCCATAGAGTTTGCACAGGGGGGAAAGCAGGCCCTTGCTTTTCCTCTGGCCTCGCTGTGAAGCACTGATCTGTGCTGAGATTTCTTGGAGGCGTGAACTCCTGACCCTGCTCCTTCTGGAATGCCAGGCTGGAGGCTTTCAGAGAGGAAGCAGGAGGTGACTGGGGCCTGGGCGTCAGCCCCAGACGGCAGCAGCAGATGGAGCCGGGGACAGCTGGAGAGGAAGGCCTGGGATCCCGGCGGAGGAGGGAAAAGGTGTGTGCCAGGGCTCCCGGGCCACTGGCAGAGGAGGACGGGCTTCTTGTTGGGTTAATTGAGGTAATTTTTGCTGCCACCTTTCGGATAGTGATAAAATTCTCCTACCAGCCACTGACTGTATCTCTGATGCCTGCCTTGTTCCACTGTACAGAGACAGCGCTCTAAATTTAGCCCCAGTTATTTAGCTATTCCTTAAAACTCTGTCACTTAAAAAATAATTATAGGATTTCTCTGAAAGACTTTTATACATGGAGTGCACAAATTCCAGGTATAACTTGGAGATCCAGCTGGGATCACCAAATAAAATTGAGAGCAGAGGCCTAATTCGAGTAGTCTATGTGGCAGCTAGAGAGACCTTGTTCCTTAGGCCCCTCTCCTTAATCTGTATTTTGAGCTAAAAGCTCAAAGGAACCAAAAGAAACTAAAAGAAGTGGTCTCAAGCCCAATGTACAGACCCTGGGGAAAGTCCGGCTTTCCCTCTGCTTGGCAGAGCCGGAAAGGCCGCCCGGGCCCCCAGAAAGTCAGACGTGCTCTCCCTGAGCGCAGAGGAAGTCAGGCTGAGCCCCGCTCTGTCTATCCAGTCAGCCAAGAGCCTGACATAGTTGACCTCTAGGAGAGAAGGGGTTTGTTCTTCTCTTAAAAAAAAAGAAAAAAAAATTCTTTTGGATTTTCTGTGATTGTAAACTGCAGAAACCAAAGTCAGTCTCTCAAAGGAAAAATGATGCCCAGGAGGAAAAGAACTGGTCCCTCTAGGAAGTGAAGACCCCACTCAGCAGAGCCCTGGTGGACATAAAAGCCACAGGGAGATGAAGAATTCTGCTTCCGATTCATTCCACAAATGGTACTGTGTTCCCACTTTGGTACAGTCCCTGGGGGACTCACAGCAAATCAAAGGAACAAGGGCGATCTATTCAGCCTAAAACCTTCAGTAGATGCTACAGAAGAAGGATCCAGGAGGGGCAGAGAGGGCCCAGGGAGTAATGCCTATAGGGAAGTAGCTGGGCCCAGAAGCAGGGAACTGGGGATGAGGATGGCGCTGCCCTGCTGGTGAGCACTGATGTCTGTGGATTTCCCACCTAAATCAGGCTTTTCAAGGATGGTTCATCATGGCTTTCCAGGAGGAGTAAAGGGCTCTCTGGCTACATATATTTCCCTAGGATGCTGGGTAGAGGCTAGGGTCCAGGGCTGTAACTAACCCTTCCAAGGTTAACCCCGGCACACCTGGTGGCTTGGAGCACATCCAGCACTAAGACAGCCAGTTGGTCCAGTTGGAAGGGATCATCTGGGCTTTTCACTCCAAGCTCTGTGTTTGTCAGAGTCGCTGACTCAAGCCCAGAGCAGATAAGTGACTTGTCTCAGGCCACAGAGCAAAGCTGCGGCCATGTCGTGAGAAGGAGCCAGCTCTCCGTGTCTCAGTCCAGGGCTACCATGTGTAAAGCAACTCCTGGGCTAGTGGAAAGCACTGGCTTTGAAGCCAGATGTTCTTAGACTAGAATCCAGACCCTGACACACAGGTGCAGATAGGTCTCTCAAAGCTGCTGTTTTCCTCTCTGTATAGTGGGGATGGTCATCCCTGCTGGGCTTCCTGCCCTGTGTGGCTCTCAGAATCGAATGATCCAACCGGAGGGAAAGTGCTCTGTAAACCGTAAAGAGCTGAGCGGATACTGCCCATTGTCACAGTTCCTCATCCGTGACTCAGATTCCAAAGGGGCCCATCCCGCCGACTTCAGCCCTAAACAGAACAGTATGATATGGACAGGAATGGTGGCCAGGTGACTGTGTAGTCAGCGCAGCAGACAGCAGGCCCTGCATCATCCTGCTGTCCATCCCTCCCTCTGCCCCCTTCGTCTCCCCCAGATGGGCCTGGCTGGGGGGAGCTGCAAAGCTGTCCACCTTCCACGTGGCTCTGAGGCCCCGGCTGGGCAAAAGCCAGGAGGCAGATCTTGGGCATCTGACCGATTCTTTCCCGCCGGTGTGAACATCTCAACTCTCAGCCTCTCCTCCTGACTTCCCGAGGGACATGCAGAGGACCCTGTCCCTGGACGATCTGTCTCTCATGAAACCAGAGGTTACCCTGTATTCTGAAAGCAGTACCAGCACCCCCAGTCCTTTGGAGGGCTAAGACTGGGATGGCTGCTAGTTGGTGACGGGCCCCCAGATCTCCCAGCGCTGACCACTGCTGCCACTGAGACCAGAACCACCGGTCCCACTTTGAGGCCGCTTGGGGAGCGGATGACTGCAGAAATCTCAGGACCCTCCAAAATCACAAACCCCGTGAGTGCCTGAGGGAGCAGAGGGGAGACTTGTGCTGCCCCTGAAGACAGCCCTCCTAACCAGTGGCCTCCTCTGAGTGCAACGTCCTGCATGAAATAAGGCACAAAATGAATATTTGCTGAGCGCCTACCTGGAATTCTCTAGGTACAATCACACCGGTCCTTCAACACCTGCTGACTAAGAAACTACTACTCGTGCTTTACAAATGAGGAAATAAGAGTCCAAAAAGGTTGCGAAATATGCCCAAGGTCATGCAGCTAACAGCAACATTAACATTCGCAACGATGAGGGCTTTGAACAAGACAAACACATTCGGGGCGTCTTCTCACCAGGACCCCACAGTAACCCTGAGGTGGTGATTAGCTCGCTGTCTTCCAGATGAGAAGGCTGCAACAGAAGCAGACCCAGTCACACAGATGGCGAGGGGCAGATCCCCCGTCAAATCCAGATCCCACTCCCCGGTCTCCCGCACACGTGGGCGGCCGCTGGATTTCGACACACGGCTCCGGACGCGCAGCCCAGCGTACGTGCCTCCAGCTATTAGGAATTCTCTCCGCAGCATCACGAAGGGAGCTTTTTCAGACTAGGTTCTCAGGCTCCACCCTGAAGATTCGGGCTCAGCAGGTGTGGGCAGCGCCCGTGGCTGTGTTTACACACGCACTCAGGTGCTCCCAGCACTCCCAACGCTGCCTCCCTGTCAGAGTCAGCCTCCACCCTCAACTTCTGTCCTCACCACAACTGCCGCTGTCCTTGCCCCCGTGGCCGACAGCCTCCCTTCACTGTAAATCCAGGGGCCACTCGGAGGCGCTCACCTCCATCCACCTGTCAGGGGCAGCCCGCATCACGACCACTCCTCCTTCGCGAAACTCTCCCCACAGCCTCCCTTTGCTCGTGGGTTTCCTCCCGTCACTCTGGCCTCTCCTTCTTGGCCTCTCACGGACTTCTGCGCCTCCTTCTCTCCGTTTCACCTGGCTGTTCCCGGAACTCTGCACTCAACCATCTTCTTTGGCCATTTTCTTTGCCCTGGGTGACCTCACCCACCCCGTGGCCTCAGTTACTGCCTCTGTGTGGATGACGCACTTCCCTGCCCAGACCTCCCCTAGAGCCCCAGTGGTGGAGGCCCAAATGCCTCTGGATCTTGTCCACCCGGCCGGCCCACCTCAGACATGGCGGCACGCCCGTAAGGGAACACGCCATCTTCACCTCCGCGAAGGGCTCTTCGTGGGTCACTGAAGGCATGAAACTGGTGGTGCGTAGGGTGGGGATACAGTCCCCAACTCCTCCTGTGTCCTGAGATTGCCAAGGTGTAGAGATTCGAGCTTCTAAATCTGAGAAGCACGCCAGCTCTCCCGCTGCATGGCCACCGGCCCACTTCTTCCTCTCTTCGGGGCCCTGCTGCGTTACTCTGGTGCCTTCCTGACCAGACTCTCATCCACCCAACCCACGCTCCACCCAGAGCCTATCAATCAGGCCATGCTACTTCCCTACTAAAACCCATTAAGTATTTCCCTCTGACCGTCAGCACAAAACCCAAGCCTTTTATCTCCCTTCCAAAGCACTTCCTGTGGGTCCAGGCTTTCCTTTCCAGCCACGTCTCCCCCAGCTGCCCACCAAACAGCGCTATCTACGCTCCGGGCACTTAGGCTTGAGCACGGTGCTGCGAAAGCTTCCAGGTATTTTGCTATCTTTGCACTGCTCGTCCCTCTGGTAGGGAGACTATCTCCTTCTCTACGTTTATCCTTCAAGTCTCCCTCAGGAGGCACCTCCTCCAGAAGCCCCCTCTGCCCGCGGGCTTTAGGTGGGCGCCCCTCCCTCACCTGCCACAGCAGCTGCTGCTTACCTCTCTCCCAGCACTGACCACCGATCCTGAACCATCACTGCCTGTTCTCCTCTCCCACCGGAACGCAAGCAACGTTGCCTTGTTGCCTTCAACTTCCGCTTTCCAGGGCCCACCCAGAACCGTGCCCGTGGCACTTAGTCAATGTCTGTGGACTAATATGATGAAAACAGTATCACGCACCAAACATTTATTGAGGACTCAGACTGCCAGGCACCATGCTAGGTACATGCATTGTATCATTTACCCCATACAACAACGCTAGATGGTAACTGATTCTTACTCCCATTTTGCAGGTGAGGAAACTGAGGCACGGGGATATTAAGCAATTTGCCCAGGGTCACACGTTTAGTCAGTGACAGAGTGGAGACCAGGGCCCACAGCCCAAGTAATGAGGGAAGAAATGTGTGAGGAAACTTATTCCAGGAGGTCGAGTGACCACAGCTTCTGCCCGGAATTAGGGAGGGACCACATTCCAGCGGGGACAGTGACCGTGCGATCCTGTGTAAAAGTCACTGGGAAATGAACTCTGAATTCAGCACGGCAAAGGGAAGACCACTAGCTCCTTAAAACTAACCCGCCATCCCACAACTCTGAGGGCCTGAAGTAACCATATTCCCAAGCAAAACGAGGGGACAGAGGTTTCCCTCATCAGCCTCCCTGCTCGCCAGCCCCACTCAGTCCTCTTCGGGCCCCCTGTCCACTGAGCGGTCCCCAGCAGCACGCTGCTTCCCTGGCAGCCGGAAGAAGCACAAACCCCATCGTTCCCTTCAATCACCCCAGATTCCAGGCTACGCTAGGCACACAAGAGGGCAGAAAGTGGTTTGAAATCTGTGTGCGGGAGATGTCGGGAAGGTTGGCGAGAGCAATTTTTGTTTCCCGTCATTCCTTTGTATAATGTTGTACCCTTCTGACAAGTCCGCATAATACAGCTTAACTTCACCAATTGCTGACTTAAAAGAAAACAGTGAAGACCTATCTTTAATGTCAAAAGAACAATGGGCAACCTTCCAGAGGAGGAAAATGACTTGCTCTGAAAGAGCTGGAGAAGAAAAGTGCAAAATGTTCCCAGCTTAACGTGAGGGGGGAAGAAAGTCAGCAGCTGTGTGCTGGCACGTCGGCTCCCCGGCTGCAAGCCCAGGGCGGCCTCCACCAGCCTCCTCTGACAGTCAGGCCCACAGGCTGAGGAGGAAGCCTCCGAGCTTGAGAGGGGACAGACGGTGGCTGTTTACTGCTCGGGAACGTTGAGCCAGCGGCACTCAGCCCAGGTGTGTCTGCGCGTAGATGTATACATGGATGTAGAGCTCTCCTTTCGAAGACAAGGAACCCCTGAAAGTGTGTGTGGAACCCCCTGGGAACCTCAGCCACTGGTTCTCCATCTTCTGCTGGAGATTTCTGTTTGTACCTCACTCTCCCCACGAGTAGCCACTCTCCACTGGGCACTGAGATTCTGACCAACCTTGCCATCTAAACACTATTTAAATGATTTTAACTCTTTAGGCTTTTCCCCGTGAGATAGGGAGCATCTCAGGCTGCCTCTCCAGGTTCAGATTCCATCCCTGCCACCTCATTTCTGATACTTCAGCCACATCAACCTTCTTGGAAGGTCCTGACTGTGCAGTTTCGTGCTTCTGTTCTATGCCCCCAGTGCCTTTGCACATGCTGTTCCCTTTGTCTGAAATGCCCCCTGGAAAGTCCTACTCGTCCTTTAAGGCTTAGATCAAGAATTTCCTCCTTCTGGAATCCTGTCTGACTTCTCCAGTGAGTTTGCCACTCTCCTCTTTTGAGCCGTGGGCTACCTCTATCAGAGGAGACATTACTATATATGAAATTTATCAGTTTACATGATTTCTCCTCTATTAGGTGAAAATTGTCTCAGGAGCAGGGACTTTGGCTTATTCATAGACATATACACATATACATATGAATTCACATGTACATGGACCTAGCTCAGGGACTGGCCATACAGTATGCATTCAATAAAATGCTTGTAGGTTAGAGGGTCTAAAACTCAGCTTCTCAATGCTGGCTGCAAATTAGAATTACCTGAGGAATTAAAAAACAAAACAAAACAATGACAGCATCCACGTCACCTTGGAACTCCAGATCACCTGAATCAGAAACTCTGGGGGTAGGGCTCAGCCACTGGGGCTTTTATGAGCCCTCTAGGTGATTCCGATATGTTTCCTTTGTCTAGAAACTTATGGTTAAATGACATATTTAATCCCCACCCCCCAACACGTATGATACATGGTGGTGAAGAAAGACAAAGATAGCTACAATGAAGAGCTCCCTCTTAGAAAAAGAGAGAGGGGAAAACAACATCCTGTGGTCACAAGGTGTAGCATTTACACTAGTGCATGTATGGACGGGGATAACAGCACAGTGGACGCCTTTGCCCTGCGATGGAGGCCGACCAGCCTGGCCTCCTCTGGTTCTCCCTGAACTGCCTTGTCTATTGACCCTGTGGCCACAGCTAGAGGGCCACGGGGTGGCTTCCCTTCTCAGGGCTGCTGACTGCCTCCTAGAGAGTTCATGGGGCTGGAAATGCCCTGGGAGGTTATCATTCGTCAGGCTTTGTGTTTTTCAGGCGTTTCAATTTTCCAAAACCTTAATAAGCTCTTGGGTGATCTGCATCCAGTCAAATGCAAAGTCAGAATTATGGGTCCCTGAATCTAGACCACTGTCTGAAGGTTCCAGTCCCTTAGTAGCAGGCCCTCCGGTTCGATCCATCTTGCTAATGATACACTGGGATGGGGATGCAGAGGGGCAAGGCTAAAATTCCTTTTGCTTCCTGGCTGCATCTCAGAGGATAGCTTTTTATGCTGTGGAAGAAAGAAGACATTGTAGAGTGCTGAAATATCATTCTACCTCTAGGTTCCAATCTTTTCTCCCTGTGTCTTTTTAGCCTCCCTCACTTCACTTATGCCAAGTTTAGCTTGGGATAGACAGTTCAGCTTTTCCAACCCACCGCACTCCTCTCTGCCCTCCTGGACAGCTGATCGAGACAGGGTGGGCTCTGTTTCCTTCCCACTCAGCTTGCTTCATCCTTACAGGATGCTACTGAAGGCTTTAGGAAGTAGCCAATCCTCTCCAATAGAATTCTTTTTTCTATCTCTAAAACACAGTTTGAGTCTCAAGATAGTACATGTGACAGTTCAACCCAGCTGCTATGTAAGACATGACTGGGATTTCCAACTTTCCAGCCAAGAATAGAGGAATTCTTGGTGCTCTGCATGCTACTATGATCCAGCCAGTTCTACTTTTTAGGATTTCACTTATAAAACCCCACTTTCAGAAGCCAATGTTACAATTATTTAGGACCTACTTCATAGTAAGTGAAAGAAACCCACCTTAAGATGGCTTAAGCAAAAAAGGGGAATACACTGGCTCACCCAAATGGGCAGTCCAAGGTTTCTGCTCTCTTTAGATGTGGTTGTATCTAAGGCATGAAATTATGCCATCAGTCTGCTCTCTCCTGTTCTCTCAAAATCTCAGCTCTGTCTTCCTTTGTATTGATTTCACTCTCTCCCAGTAGCCCCAACAAAAAGAAAGTACCACTTTTCTAATAGTTCCAGAGTCCCATTGCTGACTCTCATGAGCCCAAAGTGGGTCACATGCCCATCCCTAAACCAATCACTGTGGCTAGAGGATGCAAGACAACGATTGAGCATGTGCCCAAACTTGAAGCCAACAAATGAAAGTTAGCCCAACCTGAAACACATGGTCTGAGCATCAGAAAGATGTGTTCCCAAGAGAAAAGTCTGGTTCTGTTAGCAGAAGAGATGGTAGGTGGGCAAACCACAGAAGTTCACTTTAAGGACCATGACTGTTTGTGCTGGCTGCTGTGGCCCCAGAGCTCAGTACAATGCCTGCCACACAGGGCACGCTCTATCAATGTGTGAATGAGTGAATAAATAAGTGAATGAATTCAGAGACTAACTCTATATCCCAATTACTCTATGGGGAAGCCCAACGGAAAGAAGAGCTCTTCAAAAGCTTTCATGAGTTCTAGTGTATAGCCTTATTTTTTTTCTTTTTCTTTTTTTTTTTTTTTTTTGCGGTACGCGGGCCTCTCACTGTTGTGGCCTCTCCCATTGTGGGGCACAGGCTCCGGACGCGCAGGCTCAGCGGCCATGGCTCACGGGCCCAGCTGCTCCGCGGCATGTGGGATCTTCCCAGACCGGGGCACGAACCCGTGTCCCCTGCATCGGCAGGCGGACTCTCAACCACTGCACCACCAGGGAAGCCCTTCTTTTTCTTTTTATTTATTTATTGGCTGCGTTGGGTCTTTGTTGCTGCGCATGGGCTTTCTCTAGTTGCGGCGAGAGGGGGCTACTCTTCATTGCGGTGCGTGGGCTTCTCATTGAGGTGGCTTCTCCTGTTGTGGAGCACGGGTTCTAGGCACGCGGGCTCAGTAGTTGTGGCACGCGGGCTCAGTAGTAGTGGCTCACGGGCTCTAGAGCGCAGGCTCAGTAGTTGTGGCGCACGGGCTTGGTTGCTCCGCGGCATGTGGGATCTTCCCCAACCAGGGCTCAAACCCGTGTCCCCTGCATTGGAAGGCGGATTCTTAACCACTGCGCCACCAGGGAAGTCCCAGCCTAATTTTAATGACCCCTGGATTTGCCTAATTAGAGATATAATCCTTTTCTCCCCACAGGGATCCTTTTTCCCAACATTGTCACCAGAAGGGAAACCTGGCAATATTTCCCCAAATTAAAAAATACAACAAATTTCTCTGAAGCAGCAAAGTTATATATTCATTCTTTCTTTAAGTCATTCATTCTACAAACATTTATTAAGCACCTCATATATCAGATACTATGCTAGGTACTAGGATATAGGTATAAAAGATCATAATCTCTTACTTTAAGAAGCTCAAGCCTAACAGAGAGACCAAGAAGTGATCAAAAAAATGGAGGCAGCTTATGGAGTAAAAGATTCCAGGCTTTGGAGTCCGAGCCGGCTCCGCCACTGAATTCTGGTTCCGCCCCTTGATTACCATACAACATCAAGAGAGTTACTAACCTCCTCAAGCCTCGTTTTTCCTTATCAGTAAAATCAGTTATAATAATATCACCAACCTCATAGAGTTGTCGTGTGAATTCAGTGATAATATATATATGAACAGTGTGTAGCTAGAGCCTGGTACAATGGTAGCAATTCCGTCTGAGGCTGTTGAAGACCAGAGGAAAGAGCAAGTCGCCCTCTGGGAGTCAGAGAAGGTCTGATGGAAGAGATGAGATTTGAGCTGGTCTCCGGGATGAGCAGCAGATCACAATGCAGAGTGTCTAAAGGGAGTGCATTCTAACAGAGGGACAGTTTATTTAAAGCTTTGAAAACCCAAGGAAAATTGGTACGTTTACAGAGCAGCAAATATTTCTAGATGCCTTGCGTGTTGCTGGGATAGTGATGGGAGTGGAAAGGTATGAAACACCAACATTCGGGGAAAGAACAAGGACTCTGGGACTTCTCTGTCTGACGGGAGTATAGGGCACCTGGGAACCCCTGACCAATAACCATAAATCATTGGCGCCCCAGGTAAGTGGGTGTCAGAAGAGCCATTATCTCTCCTGTACGCACATCATGATGGTGTCTTTCAGACGGGCAGACAAGTTGAGGGTCCATTTACAGTGCCTTTCAAATGACTCGCAATAAATCACAGTATTTATTATTCACAATCTGGTTCCAACGAAGCAGGGATTGTGAGTTGGGGGTGGAGGAGAAGGGAGTGGCTTGACTCCTAAGGGAAAGGTTGGGGGGTTTAATGAGATAATATCCATGAAGCACTTAGTCTCCCAGAGGCGATAATGCGGCAGCTCCTGCTCAGGGACTGGGAGATCTGGGGAGATACTGTTTCTAAGTAGAGACGCTAGACCGAGGAACGCTAGACAGAATGGAGGGGCAAAGCCTTGCTCCTTAAGTAATTTCCCTCATCAGCATCACGGCCAGAACCATCCACTGCAGCAGAAACAAAGAAATGCCAGTTAGGGGAGTGAGGTCCAGACACTCAGGCCTCCACGGCACCAGGGAAGAACCCACCGTCCCCACCATGACCCGTATCAGGCCCACATCACACGGGCTGCCTGGGCTCCAGCGCCTCAGGCACAGCCTTGGTCCTGAGCCTTTCTCTCACCCAGCTTCTGCCCCATTTCCCAACCTAACTCAGACTGCCGGTTGTGAGGGAGGAAAGGGGGACCAGGATCCAGAATTCCAATTTCCTGAGTAGCTGCTACTGATGTCATAGGCCCCTCACGGGCGCGTACCACAGAAACAACATCCACACTTTGTTACCACCAGGATGGGTGGGGGAGGGCTGGGCTACGTTCTGAGAGGTGAGGTCATTACTCACCCTCTCACCCTGCTGAGTGTCTCCTTTCCCCCGGATCATTCCCTCACTCCTAACCAGCATTACACACAGGCCTGGGAGAAGCCCCAGTCCCATGAATGAAGCATTCTGGAGAGTGTCCAAAAGGATAAAACAGTAAAGGAAAGTATCCACAAAGAAGACAGAACTTTAATTCTCCTTATCTCCTCACCCTAAGCCTGCCCCTCTTCCCCGTGACCCACTTTTATGTCCCTGATGACTCTATTTGAACATGATCCAGTTTAGAATTCCTTCTCCTTACACATTTATATTAGTTAGGATGAAACTAACTGTTCGTCACAGACGAACTCCAAAATTTCAGAGGCTTAACTTCGTAAAAGGATTTAAAAAAAAATTTGTGGTCAAGGGACTTCCCTGGTGGTTCAGTGGCTAAGACTTTGCCTTCCAATGCAGGGGGTGCAGGTTCCATCTCTGGTCGGGGAGCTAAGATCCCACATGCCTCGTAGCCAGAAAAAAACCAAACATAAAGCAAAAGCAATACTGTAACAAATTCAGTAAAGACTTTAAAAAATGGTCCACATCAAAAAAATATATATATAAATTACAAAAATATATACGTAAAAAATAAATAAAAATTCATGGTCAATGTGTGTGTTTTTCTTCGATCATGGGAAGTGGGGCAGCGGGCGTGGAGAGAGAATGCTATGGACTCAGTGTGTCCCCCTCCCCCAGATTCATACGCTGAAGCTCTGATGGTATTGGGAGGTGGGCCATTGGGAGGCAATTAGGTCATGAGGGTGGAGCCCTCAGGAACTGGATTAATGTCATTAGAAAAGAGACACAAGAGAGACAGTCTCTCTCTTCACCATGTGAGGACACAGCATGAAGGTATCAGTCTTCAGACAAGGAAGAAGGCCCTCACCGGGAACTGAACTGGCCGGCACCTTGATCTTGGACTTCCTAGCCTCCAGAACTAGGAGAAGTGAATTTTTGTTGTTTAAGCCGCCCGGTCTACTGTATTTGTGTTATAGCTGCCCGAGCCGACTAACACAGAGGGGCTTGTGTTCCCTGAAGGAATTCAAGGTAACAGGCTCTGCCATCTTCATCGGGGCGGTGGCTGGGGAGGGGGGGCTTTCAATCTCACCCTGCGTGTCAGCATCCAGTTTGCAAAGGGGGAAGAGCATGAGGGATCAGGCTGCTGGGGGCCAGGCCTTGAAGGAAATGCCTCACATTCCCTGACTAGAAGCCCATCCCGTCCCGTGGCCCCAGGTAAGTGCTTCAGAAGCAGGAACGGGAGTTGCCAGGTTTGCTGAGCAGCTCGCCAGGTGCCGTGATGCGGACCTGCAAGGTCCAGGTCAGGGAAGGTTCTGTGAGAGAGCAGAGACGAGGTGCTGGGAGGAGGGCAGCAGCACCTGCAGGTCCCAGTGAAACCAGTGGAAAAGCACATATATACGTGAGGAAGACTGGATGCTCTGGCTCTGGAAGCGCTGCTAGCAGGACCCGGATAAGCTGGAGAGCTGGACACGGGGCTGAGGTCGCAGAGGCCCAGGGCCACAGGGAAACACATGCGCTGACAGCTCTGGGCAGAAACGGCCATCGGGAACACCAGCCACACAGACAGTGGGACAAGCTTCGGGAGAAATACAGGAATTCATTTAGCTCCTTTTTGCATATTCTAAGTCTTTGAGGAAGATGACAGACACGTGGGAGGAGAAGAGGTCTGTGAGCAAGATACAAAAATCCTCTACGACTGAGGAAAGGTGGCATGGAGGTTGGTAAGTAATATTACTGGGGTTAGGAAAAGAGCAGCGGGATTGCCTTGAAGAAGGAGGAGATGCAGAAGGAAAGAGTCGGATGATATTCCGGACAGGGGAGGGGGGAGGGGGAGGGGAGGGGAGGGGGAGGGGGAGGGGGAGGGGAGGGGAGGGGAGGGGGAGGGGAGGGGGAGGGGAGGGGGAGGGGAGGGGGAGGGGAGGGGAGGGGAGGGGAGGGGGAGGGGAGGGGGAGGGGAGGGGGAGGGGGGAGGGGGGAGGGGAGGGGGGAGGGGAGGGGGAGGGGGAGGGGGGAGGGGAGGGGGGAGGGGAGGGGAGGGGGAGGGGGGAGGGGGAGGGGAGGGGGAGGGGGAGGGGGAGGGGGAGGGGGAGGGGAGGGGAGGGGGAGGGGAGGGGAGGGGGAGGGGAGGGGGAGGGGGAGGGGGAGGGGAGGGGGAGGGGGAGGGGAGGGGGGAGGGGTCCAACCCCACTGCTGGTCCTGAGGTGGAGGGTGTGAGAGGGTGACTGCCCTTCCTGAGAGGGTCCTGAAGGACACAGCGGGTCAGGTGCAACCAGGTCCCAGTTCAGATGATGTAGGTGGAGGGTACACAGCAGGAAGCCTGGAGGAATGGCAGGAGTCTTCCAGAGCCCCAGGGCAGGGGGACCCAAGGTGGGAATGGCTTGCACCTGGGCCAGAGTTGACCTGGGTGGAACTTTGAGAAAATGGGAGAGGGCAGCTGATCAGATGGACTGTGGCCTGAGGGAGACAGTGAGCCCTATTTTAGGATCAGTGCATTTTACTCTAGGTAAATTATACTCTAATTTATAAAAAATGGAATAAAACCCCATAAGGGCAATTTAAAACGTGATGTAAATTACATAGGAAAGTATCAACCACTTCCCCCAAATGAAGAGGCTTGTGTCACATACACATTTTTTAAGGCACGGAGTATGAAGAAGATAAAATTACTTTAAAAAATGGACATAAATAGCTAATGTGAGCAATAATGAAGATTTAAGAAAGACCAAAGACGCAAAGAAACAAGTTATCCTGCTGTTGTTTTACTCACATTAGGCTTATCTGAGCCGGCAGGTGTTTCAGCTCAGGTTGGAAATGCCTGACAGCGAAGTAGAAAGTCCGTTTCATTGGGAAAGGAGAAGGATGGATTCCACTTTAAAGGTTAAAATTTCGATCTGGGAGCTATAACAGCACTGTCAAATAATTATCATTGTTATTTTTACAAATCTATTTCACTTTAAAACAAGTTGGGAAATTTCTGACTTAGTTTAAATGAGACCTCAATTCTCCCAGGCCTGATCGCCACCTGAGGCAGGGACTCCCGCTGAAAGAGTGCTGTGCTGAGTCATTCAAATGGCAGCTCCCACTGAGAGAAATAACAGAGCCAGAACCTCGCAGCAGAGCTGCTGAACAGTAGCAGAGGGAGCAAGGAGGAAGCTGATCTTTCCAGGCAGATCTGAATGCTTCTTTTTCACAGGATCTTAGTCAATATTTATCTAGCTATTCAAAGAGTTTTAACTAATCATTTATCTTTTTCCTTTTTGTCATATTTCTCTGCCTCTTTGGTTTACACTGAACTTGGACAACAGAAGGAAGCCCTAGCTTCTTTATTTCAGACCTCAAGATATCAGAAATAAAACTTCTGGCTGAGGTATAACCAAATTGTGAAACTCAGACAGTTGGTGCAAGACCTATGAAAAATAAGGCTTATGTCCCCCCTTCTGGGTGTTGATTTATAGAGTAGTAAGGTTTATTAGCTATGATTTATTTTTCTAGAGTCTTTTTTTTTTTTTTTTCCTCATGGTACCATTTTCAGGGGTTACTAACCCAGTCCTTCTCTGACATACAACTTTCTTTGACTTTGGGCATTAGAATAGCTTCCCTGGGAGAAGAAATCTTGTTTGCCATTTTGAAGTACAGTGGGATACACAGCGGATGTTGCCTTTAGAGGAATCAGTCCCGCCTTGCATTTCTGTAATTATTAAGAGACGTGGAGGAGCCACGCCCCTGATGGGGGACACTGACATGCCTGATCAAAGTCCCTGGAGGACAAGAAGCCAGGGGATAAGAAGTCAAAGTCAAGTTCTCCAGGAAACACTCAGACAAGGCGATTTGTGCGCAGCTGTTTCCTTGGGAAGGAAGTGGAAGAAGCGGGGTTGGGAGAGGCGACGGGGAAGTGGAACTGGGGTGCAGTTCCAGGGGGCCCCAGGGGAGCTCTGAAGCTGACGAGACTCTTCAGAGATGTCCAGAGTTGAGCTGACAGGGCCGGGCCTTTGTACCCCACACTGACCAGTGATTGGATGGAGGCCGTCCTGGGGAGAAGCTACCTTGGGAGAGGCAGCTCCCTTCCGCTAAGGACCATTCCCACAGACAGTCAGCAGGCAACACTCCCAGCATCTCGGGGTGAGTGCCTCAGTTCTGAAGGGGGGACCCAAGCGGCACATCACAGCATGCATTGAGGGGCCACTCTTTATGGATATGAAGTTTACCGCCGAAGCCTTTCTTGGACTCTAACTCCTCTATTATTTGCGCGTGGATTTACCACGTGCACGACCCTGCCACACCCATCGTCTGGTTTCATAAAACATGATAGAATATGCTAGAAGGGAAAGGAATATGATCCAGTCCAACCTCGTTTTATAAATGGAGAAACTGAGGCCAAGAGAGTAGGAATAATGTAGTCAAGGCGGTAAAGTGTAGTCATGGCAGAGCTAGAACTGGAACGCTGGTCTTCTGACGTCCAACACCCAATCTCTTTCCACTGTCCATACCTGCTGCCTCTGCCTCCATTTTATTCTCACAGTGGCCCTAAAGCACAGGCAGGAAAGGTATCATGTATATGTGATAAATATATACAGTGACAGCAAAGCTCACACAGCCAGAAATAGTCCAACCCAAGTTTATTTGAGGATCAAAAGGGTGCTCAGTCAACCACACCACACTGGGGGCCTTTCCCAAGGGCCCCACCTCTATTCAGTTCAGCTCAATGATCATTTGTTGAGCATCTAGACACTGTGCTAGGCCCTGATGATACAAAGATTAATTAGACACTACATCAGCTTTCAATAAGTTCACCCCACTTAAATGGAAAAAAAAATAGAAAAGTATAGATCAGTTCAGGGTCACTCTGTACATGTTCTGATAAAACTAAACAATGCCATTAGGGTACAAAGGAGAACCCCAACTCAGCCTGAGGGCTTCCTGGAGTGGGCAAATGTGTTCACATTTGAACGAGAGACCCTCATTCTCCCTGCACATCCTCACCTGATCTTCCCCAGCTGCGGGCCAGGGGGAGGGGTGCGGCTCCATCATCTGCTTAGTGACTGGAGCTGGGGGCGGTGCCCAAAGAAGAGGGGGCCAAAGTCAGAATCTCCTCCTCCTTCACCCCACCTCCAACAACCCATCTGCCACGGAGGGTTAATTAGGCTTTCTCACCTCTCTCCCATTCCCATCTTTGCCTTGGTTTTGATATGACAACTTCTTAACTGGATGTGTAAAACCAACTCCTGTCTGGTTCTCTGCCCCCAATTGTTCCTTGCCCTTTCTGCCTGTGCCATCTTTATATGGGGCAAATACGACTCTGCCTTTCCCTGTTAAAAATCCTCCTGTGATCCTACATAGCTGTCTCCTGATATGAAGGTCTTGACACTTGTATGGCTTTAGATACTGCTCATGTGCCTGGAAAAGCAGGCATTAATTGAATCCTCTTCTTTACCTTGCAAACTCCTACTCTTTCTTTAAAACTCAGCTCAGACAACCATCTCCTCCAGGAAGCCTTCCCTGATGTCCCAGTCTGATGTGGGTGTCCCCACTGCACACTGTCAGCCCTTACCACACAGTTCTGGACTCACTGCTACAGCTGCATGTCTTTCTCACAAAGCTGTGAGCTCCTAGAAGGTAGGAGCTTGTTTGCTCTGTATTCCAAGCACCTGGCACATGAAAACTATCTAGTAATTGAGGAAGAGAGGCAATTTCAGGGAGCAGAAATAGGTTGAGCAAAGGCATGGTGGAGCGCAACAATGGTGCTTTTGGGGGTTCTGTATGGCAGAAAGTATCATGACAATGTAAACAGGGGACAGCATACTTTTCCTGTAAAGGACCAGGTAGTAAATATTTTAGGCTTTGCAGGCCAAGAGGCAACATTGAAGATGCTGTGCTGGAACTTGTGTAACCCTTTAACATGTAACTGTTCAGAAATATAAAAACCATTCTTAGCTTGTGGTCTGATCTGTGAGTGGCAGTTTTGGCTCATGAATTGTGGTTTGTCAACCATTGCCCCTAAGGCTGAGTAGATAAGGTCCACAGTGAGGGAAAAGGCTGGAGAGGTAAGCGGACGCCTGACTGTGGAGAGCCAAAATGGTGGGTGGATGATCTGGTACTTGATTCTATAATCAAAGGCGAGCTATCAAAGGGTTTTAGGCAGGGGAGTGAGATGATCTGATTTGTATTTTATAAAGGTTAAGTTGGCTGCAGTGGAAGGGACTCTGTTCAACTGGGCAAATCCACCCGGCCAGTCACCACCTTCTGACTCCAGCACGCAGGCATCTCAGATGGATCCGGACATCATCTCTTTTCCCAAGTGAGGAATTCCTGGAAAGAGATGGCCCCCAAGACTATTATCTCCAATAACTTCCAGCACGAACTAGGGGCCTTGAGTTTGGTGGAACATTCCCAGGGGACAACTTTCCTCCTCCCTTCCCAGAAAAATAAATCAGGTCATTTAGAACCAATGGGACAGGACCCACCAAGAACATTTGCCGTGGATGTGCAGACCCATTTCTGCCTAAGTTTCTTCATGACAATGGTTATTTATCTGACCTTGACTTCCACACTGATCCAACTCCTACACTTAGTTCCAAAACAGGTCTTAAATCACTCAGGAGCCAAGCCAAGCCAGGCTGAAAGAGGAAGTAACCTTGGCCGCACACTCTACAGACATCAAAACAAAGACAGGGTAGAATCAGATGAAATCACCCTCAAACAATGAAAGCAAGATGCTGGCATCTTCTTCAGGGACTGGCCCAAATTAAGACTGTAACATCCATGGATAAGACAGGCGACTGAGGCAGAAGGCTTTCCAGGGGGAGATCTTAGTAGCTAAATCAGACAATGACGATTACTGGATATTACAAACTTAAAATCAAACGGGTATCTGCTTTTGGACGCCTGTTTTGACTTAGGAGGCCAACTTCAGAGTGATTAACTAACTAACACAGCCTTCTCGAGCAACCACACCCACTTTTACTGCCTATATTAATTTTCCTCTACACACTTCCCTCCAAGAAAGCAACCTTGAACCTGACTCAACTAACCAGCCGAGGTCGTGGTAAGTATACTTCACTATTGTCTTTCTGGTTCTACATTCTTACTCAATTTCCTTGGAGAGGAAATGTGTTTTCGTGCTGGTGTGAGATCCAAACTGTTAGCTCCAGGCTACAGTGAAACCAAATTAGTCATTTAAATGCTGAGTCTTCAGTGCAGCAACTCTGCCCCTCCCATCCCTCTACATTTTATTCAGGTAAAGTGTTTTCCTTGGGTTCTACAAAACTCCTCTGCAGGTGACGTTACTAAGGAAGGACGTAGGTCAGACTTCCCCAAGGTTACCTAGAGAGTTTTTGGTTTTATGAATTCTATTTAGAATCAAGCTAATATGGATCAAATAACTTGAGATTGGACTTCAAAAGTTTAAAAATTATCTTAAGAAAGCCATCAAGGGCTTCCCTGGTGGCGCAGTGGTTGAGAGTCCGCCTGCCGATGCAAGGGACACGGGTTTGTGCCCCGGTCTGGGAAGATCCCACATGCCGCGGAGCGGCTGGGCCCGTGAGCCATGGCCGCTGAGCCTGCGCGTCCGGAGCCTGTGCTCCACAACGGGAGAGGCCACAACACTGAGAGGCCCGCATACCGCAAAAAAAAAAAAAAAAAAAAAAAAAAAAAATTATCTTAAGAAAGCCATCAGAAATACCTCCAATTCCCCCAGAATAACCTGCTCAGTATTCTGATGGCCTAATATTTTAGATGAAGAATCACAGGTTTCTAGGTCCCTAAGGATCTTATAGTCTAGGCCCTCATGTTTTAACATCTAATAGCAAACTTTTAAATGGCTATCCTGGGGTTGAGAATGTGATTGAGAGTTTGAATGAAATGGAATCTGTGTAAGATGCTGTGACTATAGCAAATTATCCTACCAAACCCATGGTTACTTTGTGACCTGCAGAGAATTCATTTACTTTCTGCTGTAGCAAAAATCCTTCTGTTCCTCTTTGAGGAGAGGACCTTGGCTGACAGGACATGTTTAGCCAGGGAGTCCTCGGAATCACAGGGCTCTGGGAGTTAGAGGTATTATAGGACATTTGTAAAGGATTATTTCTGAATTGCTGAACCACTTAGTGACCTATTTTGAGGTTATCCGGTTAAGACCAGGGCACTATCTGATAGAAAGAAGAAGCTCCAGGAGTAACAGTAACCCAGACATCCCCACCAGCACTACCACCAGCCTCTCAAATCTTCTGAGAACTGGGGAAGGCCTGGTATTAGAATTCTGCCTATTAGACCAGGTATTAGAATCTGCCTTCACAAAATTCTACTAAGTCCTTATTTTCGACACGGAGGCCAGCTTTGAGGGCCTGGGGTTATACTATATGAGGGCAAAAACGAAGAGGAAAGCCTACGACTCTCACTATCAAAGGACTTTAGATACAAGAGACCAGGTGCACAATTCACAAATCAGAACTACCAGCCTTCAAATAAGCCATCATATGTGAGTTTGGGGAATATGGTGTAGAGGATCACTGGCACGGCAGTTCAAAGGGGGAACTGGGTTGGGGACATCCCTGGCGGTCCAGTGGTGAAGAATCCGCCTTCCAATGCAGGGGACGTGTGTTCAATCCCTGGCTGGGGAACTAAGGTCCCACGTGCCGTGGGGCAACTAAGCCCGCACACCGCAACTACTGAGCCTGCATGCTTCAATTAGAGAGAGAAAACCCGCACGCCACAACTAGAGAGAAGCCCACGCATCGCAACAAAGCCCATGCGACGCAGTGAAATATCCCGCACGCCGCAACCAAGACCCAACGCAGCCAACAACCTCCAGCTTGCACATCCACTAGCCATACAAGCAATGAACCAACACGCAGGAAATACACCAGTGGTAACAATCTCTTTGCCCACTATGCCAGGCTTAGTTCACCATCCAAAGTCAACCAGATTATAGGAGAGAAGTCATTTTTAGTATGTGAGTTCTCCACCAGAATTTGCCAAATGAAGGGGAAATTCTGAAAGTAACTTACTGCGAGAAGGCCCTAAACTAGCATAAGTGCAATAAAACTTCAAAGTAGAGATTGTGCATGGACGCTTCCTGTGCCCTAAATGAGCTAAGTGGCAAATATCTCAAGTTCCTCTTGCTGAGTTCTTGGCTTCTGCGTGGCAGACTCAACTGTGTTTGGCTATCCAGGGGCAGTTCTCCTAACCAGATCTCTGGATAATCAATTATTCCATAGAATCGTCATGACTTTCCCTGGGCCACTCATTTCCTGCACTTAGAACACATGCAAGGGTTAGGGAGTTAGGGAGTGGTCTCTCAGTGGTCAGCTCTTTTGGGCTTTCTGGGTAACCCCTAGCTCTGCAGGGCACTAGTTCCCCTTCAGATGGCTCTAAGGGACCCAAGCTATGGTCCCTTAGCTTGGGACCATACCGTGAATGAGGGTCAGAACCAAGAGCTCTGCTGGACTAAGGCACTGACCACAGCCCCACACACTGGCCAGGGCAGAAGAGCCCGTTACGTGAGTGGGGTCATCACTTAGCTTTGCAACTTTGCCTTCCCGCTGAATGAGTGCCATCAACACCCAACCTGTGATTCTAGACGTTTTGCATCACAAAAATCCAGTCACTCCTTGAGGGCTACACCTTCCAGCTACACCACCACACACTCATAAACTCCCAGAGATTCTTGGTTGTGGGAAGGAAGCTAAACTTTGCAGCTGAACAGGTTCACTCAAGTGCCCTTGAGCTTGACGTAGAGGGAGTGGACTCACCTTGGACACATCATTAACATGAGAAGGTAGGCAGAGAGCGGGAAGTTCTGCTGAGTACAATAACGGCAAACGTTGGTCAAGTGTTGACCACATGGCAGACACTGTCTAAGCACTTTGCAAGTGTGATGAAGTCATTTAAGCCTCCCAGCAATGAGTCAAGGCGCGTACTGTTTTTGTTTCTAATTTACAAATAATAAAAGTGAAGTACAAAGAAGTGAAGGAATTTGCAGGTAGTAAGTGGCCCACTGGAGAGTCGATGCCAGGCTGCAGGCTCCTGCGGCCCTGCTTCTGGCCACACAGCCCCTGCTAGGACCATACTTCACATTCTATCATCTCCCAGGTACCCTAGAGATTTACTAGCCCCATTTTATAAATAAGAAGGTGAGTTTCAGAGAGGTTAACTAGTTTTTCCAAAAATCACATAGTAGCCAAGCAGGGAGTTCAGTCCCTGCCTCCAAGGCCCACACTTCCCCCCCCGTACAACACACTCAACTGGTTCATTTTCCGGAAGTTTTGAAACCTATGCGGAAGAGAAAAAAAGGGAGGAGGTGGGAGAGAAACTCAGAGGAAGAAAAAAAATGGATATTTAAGGAACAATGAAATTAATGAAATATTTATTTTACACGCATGTTATGGATCTGAAGTTATATCATGTGGGGTTTGGAAAATAAAAATATATTATGTGTTACTTGGTTTGCAAATAAAATGTCCATGTCTCATTCAATTAATCACACTAAAGCCTAGGAAAGGATTGAAACAAACTAGGACAATTAAAAAATTGTCCTATTAAATGAAATTAATAAAAATTAAAAAACAAAAAATAAGACCCTTAGGGGATTCAAAAAAATAAGAGCATGTTTTCCGCTAATTTAAAAAAATTGTCATGGTTTTTCTCCTCTTTGGTTTCACAGGGCTCTGCAGCAGTTGCACACAATTAGCAGTTAACCATTTGGGAGAAAGTATTTTGGCCCAACGATGCAGCCTCACCCACGAAGCGGGGCGCACTCCAGAGAGCGGCTGCCATCCATCCACCAGGCTCGGCTTTTAGACTCGGCTTTTAGAGCCACCCCACGGGGAAGGGCAATTGTTCCTCATGGTCCCAAGGGAAGACATCAGTTTGGCTGTGACAGTCCCCGAATTGCAGGCATGATTGTTCCAGGGGAAGTATTATAGGACCAACAAAAAGAAATCTGTGCTGTATTATTTTGTAGGTTCCAACTGGTTGGATATAAAACAAAACAAAAAAGAAATTACATACTTGATGTGAAATTAGAGCATTTAACATTTCTATTTCTTTTAGACATTTTAATCTATTCCTCCATGAGGACAGCTAACGACTGTCTAAAAAGCTTTTGCCACTTTTCTAGCGCATTCTAAGATGCCTATTTTCTTTTGCTGGTCCTTCCAACAAAACCATGTTCATTTTGTTCTTAGGATTTATTTCCAAGGATACAGTTCTTACAGTAATTTAGGAATTATCCAAAGAATTATTAAAGGATTCGAGAGTCTTAATATAGCAGTATTAGTTTATACTAAGGGATCCTTCAAGAAAAATTTTTGAATGTCTGGTGGTGAGAAAAATCTTAGAAAAAATATCAAAGCCAAGGGCTTCAAAATGATTAATAATAAAGGAGATGAAGAGAGGTAATGTAATTGTTATAAAAGAAGTTTTCTCATATATAAATGTATACATAGGCATGTTACATTTACATCAGGCAAATCCCCTTGATGGTGTTGTGCTAATATTTTTCCTCAAATACATTATATTTTCCTATCATCATGAAGCGGTCCATGATGTGTAAGCTGATCTGCCAGGAAGGATAATGTGTTTGCTTGTGAATGCCTTTTCTATTTACAGTTCTAGTCCTAAAGCTAATTAAGTTCTCCTTTGATTGCAGTCTTAATAATAAGAACTATTTGGGTTTCAAAGTCATATTTAATATCAGAAAACCACTCTTTTAAGTGTTTCCTTGTGTTGGCTACTGCTGAATGAGCCAGATGGTCTTAACTAAACAATCACCCTTGAGCAGAGAAGAGTACACCAAAGCACAATCAGTGGCTTTGCCGGTGTTTCTTCTCCTCACCGTGCACAACAACGTGTATTTTCATCCATAATGTAAGAGGTACATCATCTTCTTTACTCACATATCACCCCAATGATGAGTAGAAAATAGAAATTCTCCTCTGTACAGCATTTCTATAATTTGTGGGGAGGTGTGGTGAAAGCTACGTATTCGGGAGTAAGAATGCAAAAGTCATGCTCAAGTGCAAGACGGGGCTCCTAACTTGCCTTCTAAGGTGATGGGTCTGTGAAGGTGGCCCACCTGTTCTTTCACTGGGCTCCAGGGCATGATCTGGAGACAGCATCTGGGGCGGAGCTGAACTATGGAAGAGGGAAAGGATGGTGACCAGTCCATTGGTACAAAAGGATAGAAAAGTAGGACCCGCTTGTGGTTGGGCAACAGAAAAGGAACCAAGGAAGAGGGAGATGTGTGAACTTGGAATTCCAAGCCCAAGGCTGTTTAAGGTGGGGTGCAAACCCTCTTCTCTGTTCCCTACACAGTCTCCAGTCCACATTACTCACCAATGCTGTTGTACAAGTTAATTCCACAGGGGAGCACATGAAAGAGAACAGGGAAGAACTGATGTCCTGCTTACGTTCTCAATACAAATAGTGATACCAACCCTCAAACCTACAGGCTCACAAAAGAGTGAAAAATTGTGGTGTGCTGCTTTCTAGAAGTGAATGGTGGAGTACTGACCCCAAATTCCTTCCTATGTAACTCAAGTGGAGGATCTATTTTACAGTGAAAGTGTTAGAAATTTAAAAATATTATAAATTTGTCTAAATGCACAGAATGTACATCACCAAGACTGAACCCTAATGTAAACTATGTATTCTGGGTGCTAGTGATGCAGCCGTGTAGTTCATCAGATGTGCCCCTCTGGTGGGGATGCTGACAATGGGGCAGGCTGTGCATGTGGGGAGCAGGGGGTGCATGGGAAACCTGCTCAGTTTTGCTGTGAACCTAAAAGTGCTCTAAAGTCCCTTTACCCTGTTTGATTTTTTTCATTCCATTTATCACTAAATGAATGGCTATTTTTTTTTTCTTATCATTCACCATTATCCGATTTATTTATCTCTCTCCTCATTAGGATTTAGGGGATGAACTCTGCCTTCTTTACCACTGTTTTTCCAGCACTTCGAAGGTATCTGGTATTTAGTAGATGCTCAATAAATATGTGTTGAACAAACAATAGTAAGATGATAAATATGCAGGATCTAAATAATAAATAAATATGCAGGATCCCAAATGAATGATCTTTGGTAGAATTCAACAATTCGGTAGGCATATGACCACAACCAAATGACTTCACATCTCTGGGACTCATTTTCCCATGTGTCCAAGAAAGGGTTCTTCCTAAATCAGCAGTGAGCAACCCTTAGCCTCAAGAAATGCACATGGCCTACCTCGTTACACACTGGATCTAAGTTGTGTGTTAATTTTTGAAAACTAATATCATCTTTGATCTAATTTAAGCATGAAGTGAGAAACTAGAAATGTGCTTCCTTGCTGCAATTTCTCCAATATTAACATAGAAATTAACATTTTAGTGACTGAAAAGCCATGCAAAGATTTTTAATTGGCATTTTTCTATTTAATAAGCAGGTAACTTAAGTTATTAGAATACACATTTCTCCACAGGAATCAATAAAGCTTTTTTTTTTTCCTTTTGACTTATAGAAAATTTGTGTATAGTTTCTCTTCCATCAGTTGGTCCCGATGCAAAAGAAAAAGGTTGCTGATACTGGGTAGACAATCTCTAACTCTTTTAGAGAGAAATGACTAGGGTTTATCAAAGTCAACGTATAGGTGGTATGTAGGCAATCAATCTCAGTCTATAGTAATTCCATTCTATAGCTAGAAATCAGGGGCTCATAACTAAATCTCCTGAATACTAGTGCTGACTACATTTTGTTAACTGTAAGGTAATGTAGAACACTGGTAAATGGTGAAAAAAAAAAAAGTAAAATGGTAAAATGAATCACCAGCTTCCCCGACATTAGTTGATTATATTTAGGGCGATAGGAAATGGGCAATGGAGGCGGTTGGCAGGGACTCGCTTCTTTGTTCTTATTCCATCTTTGAAGACTCACTCTTGCTCTGTGAAATTTCTTTATGGATTCTGAACTTCATGTGTAATTAAATCTCCAAAGAATTGAATGACAATTGGCAAGCTGCCACTTTAGAGAATATAATCGATTTGACAGCACATTTCCAATTGCTCTCCCCGCTTCCACACTTTTCCTCTTCCAACTCCTAATGAACACAACCAGCACGACACTCTACCCGAAGCCGAGCTCTGATCATGTTGCCCTCCTGCTCAGAAACCTATGAAGTCTCCCCAATACCTGGGAAATCCAACCTGAAGTTTTAGCACAGCCTTTAATGCCTCCTGTAGTCACAGAAAGAATGCTCTCCTCAAACTTCATCAGGCCCTGAACGGATCCTAGAGTTTTCCTCTCCCCACTGACTGAATGGCCCTCTCTGCACCCACCCCCATTTTCCAGAAATTCATTGCAGTGCCCTCCTTTTCTGAAAAGCTTCCTATAGACCTATACTCACACATGGGGGTATTTCCTGTCTCTCAGATTGATGTTGAATCATTCTGCCTTTTTTTTTTTTTGCGGTACGCGGGCCTCTCACTGCTGTGGCCTCTCCCGTTGCAGAGCACAGGCTCCGGACGCACAGGCTCAGCGACCATGGCTCACAGGCCCAGCCGCTCCGCAGCATGTGGGATCTTCCCGGACCGGGGCACGAACCCGTGTCCCCTGCATTGGCAGGCGGACTCTCAACCACTGCGCCACCAGGGAAGCGCCATTCTGCCTTTTAATAGATTTAATTATTTGTATCTTAGGACCCTTTCAAAACTATAAACTTCTAAAACCAAGTCTCATTCATCATTCTTTCCACTACTCCAAACTGCTTCTTTCCTTTGGAGGAGCAGCTAAACCACTTGATGATCATGTGTCTGTCTCCTTGAAATGGGAGGCATTCAACTGGTGCTGTCACTGCTTTTTAACATAGAGGTAGCCCTTAATTTTGTCTCTTGTCACCTATTAAAGAAGGACTGTGTGTCACAATGATAACACCCCTCCCTCTCTTCCCCACCCCTTAATGAGACCAGTGCGTCATAAGAATGCTCAGTAAAGACCAGCCTCATCAGCCCATCCTCCTTAGCAAATGATGTGCAGCTCAGAGAGGGCTGGAGGGAATCCCCTTCTTCTTGGCACCTGTATTAGTTTCCTGTGGCTGCTGTCACAAATGAACACAAACTGGGTGCTTTAAAAAACAAAAATGTATTCTCTCACACTTCAGAAGGCCAAAAGTCCAAAATCAAGGCATCTACATGTTCTGTCTGAAGGCTGGAGGGAAGTCCTTCCTTGCCTCTGCCTAGCTTCTGGTGTTGCCAGCAATCCTTAGCATTCCTTGCCTTGTAGATGCGTCACTTCACCCCTCCCTCTTCACATGGTGTTCTCCCTACACATCTCCTGTCTCAGTGTCTCTTCTTTTTTATAAGGACACCGGTCATATTGGATTAAAACTAATCATCTTAACTTGATTACATCTGCAGTGACCCTATTTCCAAATAAGTTCACATTCACAGGTACTAGGGGTTAGGACTTGAACATATCTTTTCAGGGGACATAATGCAACCCACAACGGCATCCAAAACTCTCCTGGTGAAGCTTACTACTCACACAGAATTACATAAGGTCATTGTCCGTACACTGCAGAGGAGATTAAACTTCTGACTCTCCACTCTCCGTGAGAGACAACAGTAACACCAAAACTCTTGAAGAAGAAACAATGATTCCTTTTTTTAAAAAATTGAGCTACAATTTTAAATTATTTTTAGTTGTGGTAAAACATATATAACATAAAATTTACCATTTTAACCATTTTCTAGCATATGGTTCAGTGGCATTAAGGATATTCACACTGTTGTACAAACATCACCACCATCTACCTTCAGACCTCTTGTCCTGCAAAACTAAAACTCTGTCCCCTTTAAACACTAACTCTCCTTCCCTTCCCCCATGATGGCTCCTGTAAATATGGAATTTATCATGAACAGCAAACAACTGAGTTGCTCTAACACAAGGTGTTTATTTTATTTTATATTATACACATATATGTTGATCATAAGTGAAAACAATGGTGCTAGTGAGAAAGTCTCTATTATGGAAAGGCGTAAGAAGCTAGTCTGGGGCAACCAAGAGGAGTTTTACACTCTTTGTCCCAGAATGTGACTCAATTCCCTCGTTTGACTGATGAAATTATTGCCTAAGCAAAAGTGACTAGGGCCCCTTGAGGATGTTTGACATAAATCCTCATGGGAAGGTGCTACTGGCCCCATTTGAAAGTGCATTCAAATCAACGCAACAAACATTTGTTCACAGCTCTTACCTATGCCAGACACTACTCAAAGCACTGGGGCACAGAAATAAATAACACATCCCAGCTCTCAAGAACTCAAGTCCATAGTAGATACAGATATTTAATACCAGGAAATATCTGGTATTTTTTTTTCTTTTTTAACATATAGCCTACTTTCTAGCCTTAAAATAGTTTTTTAAAGGATGCCACAATCGGCGCAGTGGTTGGGAGTCCGCCTGCCGATGCGGGGGACGCCGGTTCGTGCCCCGGTCCGGGAGGATCCCACATGCCGCGGAGCGGCTGGGCCCGTGAGCCATGGCCGCTGGGCCTGCGTGTCCAGAGCTTGTGCTCTGCAACGGGAGAGGCCACAACAGTGAGAGGCCCGCGTACCGCAAAAAAAAAAAAAAAAAAGGATGCCACAATCTTCCATTTGTCAACTTCTTCCTCTTCTTTACTCCTCCACTGAGTCTGTCCCTGATCCCTGGTATTCTACCTTTTAAATATTTTTCAAGGGGAATCAGCTTTGCAAGTAAGGATGAAGTGCTTGTGGGTGTCAAAGAGACACTAGAAAATGCAGATCTAAAGTTCAGGAGAGCTCCGTGTTGGAAAGAAAATTTGAAAGCGATTGGCTGGAAGTGGCCAGAGAACATCTGGTGAATACTGTTCCCCAAGTGCGCCACATCTGGTGCTTCTGCAGCTTGTCCTGGCCTAAGAAGTAATTGTGTTCCGTCATGAAAGTATATTGCCCAAAAGAATGTAGAACACCCTTTTCTAGGAAGATCTTAGACATCCTGAATTTATTCTTTCTCTGCCTATTCTTTTTTCTTTTCTTTCTCTTTTTTTTTATTTTTGGCGGTATGCGGGCCTCTCACTGTTGTGGCCTCTCCTACTGCGGAGCACAGGCTCTGGACGCACAGGCTCAGTGGCCATGGCTCACAGGCCTAGCCGCTCCGTGGCATGTGGGATCTTCCCGGACCGGGGCACGAACCCATGTCCCTTGCATCGGCAGGTGGACTCTCAACCACTGCGCCACCAGGGAAGCCCCTCTCTGCCTATTCTTAAATGTTAGTATTCTGTCCTGGGTCTTTCTTATGATCACTTTGTACTAGCTCCCTGGACCATCTCATATAATCCTGTGGCTTTCATTATCATATATAATCTGATGACTCCAAAATTTAAGTTACCAACACAGACTTCATTCCTCAACTTTAGAAGCACAGATCCAATTGCCTACAGACATTTTCACTTAGATGTTCTATTAGCATATTCCTTGAGCATGTCTAAAAGTTACCTATCGCTCACTGCCAAATCTCTTCATCCCATGCCATGGAGTATGTGCACACGCCTGTATATGTGTGCATTGTTTTATCTTGGTGTATTGCAGTAACATCCATCCATTTTTTTCACTCTCTCCATCAGTGAGACATGGCAGGGAGAGCAACATAAATCAGAGCCGCAACACTGTCAATGTTTCTGGAATTAGACTATCTGCTATTCAGGAATATGTAAGAACATATGAAGGATTAACGGGGCAATCTCCAATTCCTATGCCCTTTATGTTGTGTTCCATATTTTAGTACTGCACCAGAAATCAGGCAGGATGGAGATGTGTATAGACTGCCATTCCAAGAATAGGCACATTAGGAAAAAATAAATCAGATCAATATTCCATACTCCAAACCCAGGATGATCAGAGCTGTTTCCTCATGAGTCAGTGATTTTTAGTCCTTAATTTAACTAATGGATTTTTGCAACTCTCTATGGCTAATGAGAAGAGAGAGTGAAAAATTGTCTTTATGGTCTGTGGGATTTTAAATAGGGAATCAATTTGATTCCCTATTACTTTTCAATGCTGGATGAAAGAAAGGAGGACATGAATTACCTGGAAGGGCTAATTTATTTGGATGATGAACTTGTTTCTGCTAAGATCTTGGTGGAATGTGCTACCGGAGGTTGTGGACTTTGCAAGAAAAGTACACCTAATGTTGCTCTTTGATGATTATTATTTCTGTTTGATCTCAGTGTCACAAGAAATATATTAGCCAATTGACTCTATCCCTCCAATTACGGAAATTTGAAGATATTCCTGGAGTTCAATGGCAGTGGAGGAGATTTTGAGAAACTAGTCCAGAATTACAAAACCATAAATGAGCTATCAGGTCAAGAACCCAGAAGCAATGATGTCCAGAGCCCTGGAATCTGCACCATTAGAAGGGACAACTATCACCAGACCTTCATGTCCCGGATGGATCATTTGAGCTTAGCGGGTGCAGGGTTTTCTTTGGGGATGATAAAAACGTTTTGGGACTAGATGGAGAAGCTGGTTGTACAACATTGTGAATGTACTGTCACTGAACTGCTCACTTTTTATACTATAGTATTAAGTGGTTAATAGAATGTTATATACCATTATACATATTATATAATATTTTACACATATTATATAATAGTATGTATAGTATAAAGTGGTTAATTATATGTTGTATGAATTTCACCTCACTTACAGTTTTAGAAAATTGTCAGTTGATAATAGTTAAACTCTCTTCTCCCACGACTTCCTATTTCTTTTGCAATAAATTCCAAATTTATCACCCTGTGCTATAGGACTCTACAAATCTGGACCGGCCTACTTCTCTCACCTCTCTCTTTACGCCTACTGTTGCTTCCTGTACACTAGCCCTTTGGTTTCTTAAACACTCCAAGTTTGTTTCCACCCCAGGGCCTTGACACTTGCTGTTCCCTCTTCCCAGAATGCCCTCCCTTAGCTCTGTGCAGGACCATTATTTTCTTAACAAACAGGTCTCTGCTTAAAAGCACTTCCTTAGAGAACCCTTCCTGGATGATCATATCTAAACTAGTCTCTCCTCAAGCATTATTATACCACTTGGTTTGTTTCCTTTAGAGCACTTACACCATATGAAATTATTTTAAAATTCACTGTCACTTGTTTAATATCTGTTTCTCTACATGAGAAAGTAAATTTCATGAGAAGAGGAATTTTGTAGATTTTGCCCATTATTCCATCCTCACTGCCTGGCACACAAAGGCATCAAAGATTATTTGCTGCACAACAGGTTGAAAGGAAGGAGGGGTGGAGGGGAGGAAGGAGAGAGGGAGGAATGAATGATGAAATGAAGGGAGGAAGACTGTTAAGTCATATCTAGGTTCGGTTGGACCAGAATTCTGTGATTGATTAGCAATGTCTGCCATGAGTGTAGAGCAGCATAGAAGCATCACGAAGGCAGTGGTATGCTGATAAAGGTCTAATAACTAGTTCTGGGAACTGGAGCTAGGGGCAGGAGGCAGTGTCCTGATTTGTAGCATTTACCAGTTTACGTGGTGTAAACATTCCAACCGTGGCTGATTTCAAGCAAACTATAAGTTGTGAACTGGAATAAATGATGTGTATTTGCTGTCCATGAGATAGTCCTATACCTGCCTTTTACAGACAGAGAACCTGAAATCCAGAGAAGGAAAAAAAAAAAAAAAAACTGGATCGAGATTACACAGCAAGGGGCTTCACTGGTGGCGCAGTGGTTGAGAGTCCGCCTGCTGATGCAGGGGACACGGGTTCATGCCCCGGTCCAGGAAGATCCCACATGCCGCGGAGCGGCTGGGCCCGTGAGCCATGGCCGCTGAGCCTGCGCGTCCGGAGCCTGTGCTCCACAACGGCAGAGGCCACAACAGTGAGAGGCCCACGTACAGCAAAATAAATAAATAAATAAAAGAATATACATAAGCAAAAGAGATAATATCTCTGAAATATTTTTGAGTAATTACATCTAACACTTCGGTTGGATTTGCTTCAAATAAAAATTACAGAAACTCCCCCCATTATGGCATGGAAGCTTGCTATAATGACAAAACACGTTCTCTTGGTTGCTGAAATTGATTTATCCATTAGCAACTTTATTAGTGCTTCTTCCACCCAGCAATGCTTGTCTGTAAGATGGAAAGGTTCACAGATTTAGAAGAAGGAGGAGGGGGAGAAGGAGAAGACAAATGGAGACTTGGTTGTGCATGGCTGCATCTGCCCTTTGAATGAGGACTGATGTGTGGGAAAACGTGCAGTGTAGGAAAGATTTAACTCAACGTCATTAACTTGAGTGGACTCTGGTTACTTGTGCAATTTGCTTCAAGATCAGCAGTTAGAGGCTTCATCTAGAACCAGAGTCTTTTTTCCTTTTTAAGGTTCTATTGCATGCAAGTTTAAGGTTTAAACTTGCATGCAAGTTTAAGGTTCTATTGCATGCAAATCTGGGCAGGGCTTCCCTGGTGGCGCAGTGGTTGAGAGTCTGCCTGCCGATGCAGGGGACACGGGTTTGTGCCCCAGTCTGGGAAGATCCCACATGCCGCGGAGCGGCTGGGCCCATGAGCCATGGCCTGGCTGAGCCTACGCGTCCGGAGCCTGTGCTCCGCAACGGGAGAGGCCACAACAGTGAGAGGCCCGCGTACCGCAAAAAAAAAAAAAAAAAAAAAGGAAGTTTTAAATTGTTATACAATTCACCATTATGAACTATAGAAAAAATAAGCAAAGAGAAGAAAAACACAAATAAAATGTCATATTTGCTTATAATGTTGTGTTTGCTTAACAAGTCAGATTTGCTTATAATTTTTATCATGCATTTATGTAGCATTACATTTACATCAATGGGATTAAACTAGACATCATGCTTAATAATTTGCCTATCCTCACTTAATTATGAACAATGGTTTTCCCATATCAGTTGACATCAATGCCATCATCAATTCTTTGGCTGCTTATTATGTTGTATGGGTGTACAAATAGTTATTTAACCAATCCCATTATTGGTCATTTTGGTGTTTTCAGTACTGTGCAAACCCACAGAATCACTTTGAAAGAAATTAGCCTGATCCTGAAAAGACAGACCTTAAACAAGTGGAAAGAACAGATTACAGCTGAAATAAGCTTTGGAACTCCATTCTTCCAAGCTTATGGCACTCTTTCTAATTGCAGTCTAAGTGAGAGAAGGGCTAAGGGAATTTCTGCAGCTGCCAAAAATTCTGCAAGAATTTTCTTCTTTTTAATGCCATAGACCAAGGGTCAGCCAAATCTAGCCCCCCACCTGTTTTTGTACGGCCTGAGAGCTAAGAATGGTTTTACATTTTTAAATGATTGAAAAAAATCAGAAGAAGAATATTTCATGACACATGTAAATTATATGAAATTCAAATTTCAGTGTCTATAAATAAACATTTTTTTCACCTCACATAGTTACCAAAGTTTTATTGGAGCACAGCCATGCTCATTCATTTACGTATTGCCTATGGCTGTTTTTGTGCTACAATGGTAGGGTTTAGTAGTTGCAACAAGTATCTTACAGCCCATAGTGCCTAAAATATGGCCCTCTATATAATTTGCCAATGCCCGCCAGGGGCTATTTTCCACTCAAAATTAGAATTTCTCATATCTACCTAGTCATTAAGATCTGAGGTTTTATAATAATTTCTAGGCTTGGAGAAACCTTGGGCTTGTAGACCCACTATGTCACTGATGAACTTATATGACTAATTTTTCTTCTCCAAGCCTCAGTTTCCCAATCTGTAAAATAGGCAAGTTGAACTAGATCTCTAAGGTGCTTCATTTATTTATTCATTTGACAAGTATGTCCTTAGTGTCTACTACATACTGGGCTCCAGACAAACTCTGAAGTGTGCTGATAACGTTTGTGACATGGGACAATATTATGTGATTTTCACTGAAATGTAAATTCTTACTGACAAAGAAAGGAAATGCAAGGAAATCTACCAGTAAGAAACTCAGAAGGGTCCCTAGCAGTAGATGCAAGCAAACGACTTCTCCCCTGAAATTGTATCTAGAATCCTAAGGGATTCCAAATTCAATAAGTTCTTCTGCAAGAGACTTTAAAGAGAAAAAGGTATATCTTGTGCCAGTACTTTCTCCTCTCTTAACCTTTCAACCACTCCAATCTGCCAGAAGAGACTTTCCTTAAAATACAATCATAAGATGGCACAGCTCAAAGGGACCACTTCATTTGATGGAGAGGAGCTATCACACGCCTCTTTTTCCTAAAAGTTTCAGATCTTTGTGACTTTCTGATTTAATAACCACTAATTGAGCTCCTGCTCTTATGCACATCTGTGGCTTGAGGTGTGCTGTGTCTGGGGGGAAATCCTGATGTGACTTCAAAGACTAAAGTAGTTAAAACTTCTTTAGCTCTTGTATCCAAATGGGGCTTCTCAGTGGACACCAGCTCAGGTTGACTTTCTCTCATAGCCCACCAGGCTGACCTTTTCTAGAATTCTCAGGCGTTGTTAACCAAAGACCCTTTGAGGCCATGAATGCATTTTTATATTTTTTAATATGATAATAATAATACAGCTAATATTTATTGAACATCTATGTTCTAAGCTCTGTGATAAATACGTTATATGCATTTTGCATTCAATCCTCATAATAACCCCAAAAGTAAATATTACTAGTCTATTTTCCAACAAAGAAACCAGGTTCAAGGAACCTAAGTAACTTGCTTAAAGGCACTAAATCAGCTTGAGATACACCAGACCCAGAACCCAAATCTGTCTGACTCTGAAGTCCTTGCTCTTAATACTACACTGTATTACAGTTTTACTACCCCTTTTCCTTTGAATGCAAATCCTCCCTATTTCTTCCAGTTGCACCCACTTTCCACAATTTGACTCCATTTAATTCAACTAACATTTAAGTTTCTACTCTATGTTCCAATAAACAGCCCCTATCTAGTTACTTTGAACAATTTTCTACTAAGCCTTTTCATGTTCATGCCTTGATTAAAAACAGCTAGTTTGGGCTTCCCTGGTGGCGCAGTGGTTGAGAGTCCGCCTGCCGATGCAGGGGACACGGATTCATGCCCCGGTCCGGAAAGATCCCACATGCCGCGGAGCGGCTGGGCCCGTGAGCCATGGCCGCTGAGCCTGCGCGTCCAGAGCCTGTGCTCCGCAACGGGAGAGGCCCGTGTACCGCAAAAAAAAAAAAAAAAAAAAAAAAAAAAACCAGCTAGTTTGCAATAGTCACACAAAAGATCTCATCTTATCTAGTGTCCCACATCCACCAGACTGTGCTGCTTAACATCAGAGGCTCTCTTAACTTAGCTCTATCTGCAAAGCTTAGCGCATTGCAGGTGTACTCAACAAGGAAACCATGGGGAAAGTCACATCCTTGAGCCCCTCCTGATGGCTCCTGGACCTCCCACAGCCCCTGCTGAGGGTTCAGCCTTAGGCAACCATGTTTTATGACATGATCCTCTCTTATTTATTTACTTGTTTTGACCTAGATAACAGAAATTGATTCCTCACAGTTCTGAAGGCAGGTAAAGTCCAGGATCAAGGGGCTGGCCAATTCAGTTCCTAGTGAGAACCCTCTTCCTGGTTTTCAGACAGCAGTCTTCTCTCTGTATCCTCACATGTCAGACAGAAAGATCATCTCCCTCATGTCTCTATGATCCTCTCTTTCTTAGCACCTGACACAAGAAAAGCCAATCCATGCCAACAATTTATGAGTTCATCTAGTTGCTAAAATAGGGACAAACATTGCTAATCAGAGCCTGAAAAATTCAAACCAGGAAATGCAGAGAGATTCACCCAATTGGCAACAGAAGCCAAAGCTAAAAATTCCAAAGAGGGAAAGTACTAGGTGCCATGAATGTCACAAAGGTATGAATAGAACAAATAAATGAGGTAGAAGGAGACATGCAGAGCAGGGGGTTACAGAGTTGGTAGGTAGAAGCAATTGCCCTTAGTGTATCTGGGCCAGGTGGATAATGACAGCAACGATCCTTGCAGCCTTGAATTCTCAATGAGCTTCCAGACAGTTTCCATGTTGGAAACAATTCTTGATTTCCTGAGTCTTTCTTGACATATGTATGTTTTCATTGAATTTACATTTCTGGAAGTAGCTGAAGTGAGTTATGATACTTTGGAACCCCAGGAGCCTAAGTAACACAGGAAACATAAAAAACTATTGATTGTCTCTTTGGTGGGGCTGGTGGTGGACTCTGGGAGGGCTCATGCCGGGGAGTACTTCCCAGGGCTTCTGCTGCTGGTGTTCTTGTCCCCAGGGTGAGACACAGCCATCCCCAGCCTCTGTGGGAGACCAACACTTGTAGCAGTGTTGTGGGCTATTTTATCTTTTATTCTGCTCGAAGATTATGGAATGCGAGAGCTCAAAGCAGGAAGCAGCCCTGAACCAAGATGGCGGAGTAGAAGGACATGCTCTCACTCCCTCTTGTGAGAACACCAGAATCACAACTAGCTGCTGGACAATCATCGACAGGAAGACATTGGAACTCACCAAAAAAGATACCCCACATCCAAAGAAAAATGAGAAGCCACAATGAGACGGTAGTAGGAGGGGTGCAATCACAGTAAAAGCAAATCCCTTAACTGTTGGGTGAGTGACTCACAGACTGGAGAACACTTATACCACAGAAGTCCACCCACTGGAGTGAAGGTTCTGAGCCCCATGTCAGGGTTCCCAACCTGGGGGTCCGGCAACAGGAGGAGGAATTCCTAGAGAATCAGACTTTGTAGGCTAGTGGGATTTGATTGCAGGACTTCGACAGGACTGGGGGAAACAGAGACTCCACTCTTGGAGGGCACACACAAAGTAGTGTGTGCATCGGGACCCAGGGGAAGGAGCCGTGACCCCAGGGGAGACTGAACCGGACCTACCTGCTAGTGTTGGAGAGTCTCCTGCAGAGGCAGGCAGTGGCTGTGGCTTGCAGTGGGGACGGGGACACTGGCGGCAGAGGTTCTGGGAGGTACTCCTTGGCGTGAGCCCTCCCAGAGTCTGCCATTGGCCCCACCAAGGAGCCCAGGTAGGCTCCAGTGTTCAGTTGCCTCAGGCCAAATAACCAAAAGGGAGAGAACCCAGCCCCACCCATCAGCAGTCAAGCAGATTAAAGTTTTACCGAGCTCTGCCCACCAGAGCAACAGTCAGCTCTACCCACCACCAGTCCCTCCCATCAGGAAACTTGCACAAGCCTCTTAGATAGCCTCATCCACCAGAGGGCAGACAGCAGAAGCAAGAACTACAATCCTGCAGCCTGTGGAACAAAAACCAGATTCAAAGAAAGATAGACAAGATGAAAAGCCAGAGGGATATGTACCAGATGAAGGAACAAGATAAAGCCACAAAAAAACAACTAAATGAAGTGGAGATAGGCAACCTTACAAAAACAGAATTCAGAATAATGATAGTGAACATGGTCCAGGACCTCTGAAAAAGAATGGAAGCAAAGATCGAGAAGATGCAAGAAATGTTTAACAAAAACCTAGAAGAATTAAAGAACAAACAAACAGAGATGAACAATACAATAACTGAAATGAAAAATACACTAGAAGGAATCAATAGCAGAATAGCTGAGGCAGAAGAACGGATAAGTGACCTGGAAGACAGAATGGTGGAATTCACTGCTGTGGAACAGAATAAAGAAAAAAGAATGAAAAGAAATGAAGACAGCCAAAGAGACCTCTGGGACAACATTAAACACAACAACATTTGCATTATAGGGGTCCCAGAAGGAGAAGAGAGAGAGAAAGGACCAGAGAAAATATTTGAAGAGATTATAGTCGAAAACTTCCCTAACATGGGAAAGGAAATAGTCACTCAAGTCCAGGAAGCACAGAGAGTCCCATACAGGATAAACCCAAGGAGAAACATGCAGAGACAAATTGTAATCAAATTGGCAAAATTAAAGACAAAGAAAAATTATTGAAAGTAGCAAGGGAAAAATGACAAATAACATAAAAGGGAACTCCCACAAGGTTAACAGCTGATTTCTCAGCAGAAACTCTACAAGCCAGAGGGATTGGCATGATATACTTCAACTGATGAAACGGAAGAACCTACAACCAAGATTACTCTACCCGGCAAGGATCTCATTCAGATTCGATGGAGAAATCAAAAGCTTTACAGACAAGCAAAAGCTAAGAGAATTCAGCACCACCAAACCAGCTCTACAACAAATGCTAAAGGAACTTCTCTAAGTGGGAAACACAAGAGAAGAAAAGGACCTACAAAAACAAACCCAAAACAACTAAGAAAATGGTCATAGGAACATACATATCGATAATTACCTTAAACGTGAATGGATTAAATGCTCCAACCAAAAGACACAGGCTTGCTGAATGGATACAAAAACAAGACCCATATAAATGCTGTCTACAAGAGACCCACTTCAGACCTAGGGACACATACAGACTGAAAATGAAGAGATGGGAAAAGATATTCCACGCAAATGGAAATCAGAAGAAAGCTGGAGTAGCAATACTCATATCAGATAAAATAGACTTTGAAATAAAGAATGTTACAAGAGACAATGAAGGACAATGAAGGACAATGAAGGACAAGAGACAATGAATGTTACAAGAGACAATGAAGGGATCAATCCAAGAAGAAGATATAACAATTATAAATATATATGCACCCAACATAGGAGCACCTCAATACATAAGGCAACTGCTAACAGCTATAAAAGAGGAAATCGACAGTAACACAATAATACTGGGGGACTTTAACACCTCACTTATACCAATGGACAGATTATCCAAAATGAAAATAAATAAGGAAACAGAAGCTTTAAATGACACAATAGACCAGATAGATTTAGTTGATATTTATAGGACATTCCATCCAAAAACAGCAGATTACACTTTCTTCTCAAGTGCACACGGAACATTCTCCAGGATAGATCACATCTTGGGTCACAAATCAAGCCTCAGTAAATTTAAGAAAACTGAAATCATATCAAGCATCTTTTCCTACCACAACGCTGTGAGATTAGAAATCACTTACAGGGAGAAAAACGTAAAAAACACAAACACATGGAGGCTAAACAATATGTTACTAAATAACCAAGAGATCACTGAAGAAATCAAAGAGGAAATAAAAAAATACCTAGAGACAGATGACAACAAATACAGGACAACCCAAAACCTATGGAATGCAGCAAAAGCAGTTCTAAGAGGGAAGTTTATAGCAATACAATCCCACCTCAAGGAACAAGAAAAATCTCAAATAAACATCAAACCTTACACCAAAAGGAACTAGAGAAAGAACAACAACAAAACCCAGAGTTAGTAGCAGGAAAGAAATCATAAAGATCAGAGCAGAAATAAATGAATTAGAAACAAATATCAATAAAACTAAAAGCTGGTTCTTTAAGAAGATAAACAAAATTGAGAAACCATTAGCCAGACTCATCAAGAAAAAGAGGGAGAGGACTTAAATCAATAAAATTAGAAATGAAAAAGGAGAAGTTACAACAGACACTGCAGAAATACAAAGCAACCTAAGAAACTACCACAAGTAACTCTATGCCAATAAAATGGACAACTTGGAAGGAACAGACAAATTCTTAGAAAGGCATAACCTTCCAAGACAGAACCAGGAAGAACTAGAAAATATGAACAGACCAATCACAAGTAATGAAATTGAAACTGTGATTAAAAATCTTCCAACAAACAAAAGTCCAGGACCAGATGGCTTCACAGGTGAATTCTATCAAACATTTAGAGAAGAGCTAACACCCATCCTTTTCAAACCTTCCAAAAAATTGCAGAGGAAGGAACACTCCCAAACTCATTCTATGAGGCCACCATCACCCTGATACCAAAAGCAGACAACGATACTACAAAAAAAGAAAATTACAGAACAATATCACTGATGAATATAGATGCAAAAATCCTCAACAAAATACTAGCAAACAAAATCCAACAACACATGGAAAGGGTCATACACCATGATCAAGTGGGATTTATCCCAGGGATGCAAGGATTCTTCAATATATGCAAATCAATCAATGTGAGACACCATATTAACAATTTGAAGAATAAAAACCATATGATCATCTCAATAGATGCAGAAAAAGCTTTTGACAAAATTCAACACCAATTTATGATAAAAACTCTCCAGAAAGTGGGCATAGAGGGAACCTACCTCAACATAATAAAGGCCATATACGACAAATCCACAGCAAACATCATTCTCAATGGTGAAAAACTGAAAGTACTTCCTCTAAGATCAGGAACAAGACAAGGATATCCACTCTCACCACTATTATTCAACATAGTTTTGGAAGTCCTAGCCACGGCAATCAGAGAAGAAAAGGAAATAAAAGGAATACAAATTGGAAAAGAAGAAATAAAAGTGTCACTGTTTGCAGATGCCATGATACTATACATAGAGAATCCTAAAGATGCCACCAGAAAACTACTAGAGCTAATCAATGAATTTGGTAAAGTTGCAGGATACAAAATTAATGCACAGAAGTCTCTTGCATTCCTATACACTAATGATGAAAAATCTGAAAGAGAAATTAAGGAAACACTCCCATTTACCACTGCAACAAAAATAAAAAAATACCTAGGAATAAACCTACCGAGGGAGACACAAGACCTATATGCAGAAAACTATAAGACACTGATGAAAGAAATTAAAGATGATACCAACAGATGGAGAGATATACCATGTTCTTGGATTGGAAAAAGCAACATTGTGAAAATGACTATACTACCCAAAGCAGTCTACAGATTCAATGCAATCCCTGTCAAATTACCAATGGCATTTTTTACGGAACTAGAACAAAAATTCTTAAAATTTGTATGGAGACACAAAAGACCCCAAATAGCCAAAGCAGTCTTGAGGGAAAAAAAGCAGAGCTGGAGGAATCAGACTCCCTGACTTCAGACTATACTACAAATCTACAGTAATCAAGACAATATGGTACTGGCACAAAAACAGAAATATAGGTCAATGGAACAAGATAGAAAGCCCAGAGATAAACCCACGCACCTATGGTCAACTAATCTATGACAAAGGAGGGAAGGATATATAATGGAGAAAAGACAGTCTCTTCTATAGGTGGTGCTGGGAACACTGGACAGCTACATGTAAAAGAATGAAATTAGAACACTCCCTAACACCATACACAAAAATAAACTCAAAATGGATTCAAGACATAAATCACAGCAAGATCTTTTTTGATCCACCTCCTAGAGTAATGGAAATGAAAACAAAAATAAACAAATGAGACCTAATGAAACTTAAAAGCTTTTGCACAGTAAAGGAAACCATAAACAAGACGAAAAGACAACCCTCAGAATGGGAGAAAACATTTGCAAACAAATCAACAGACAAAGGGTTAATCCCAAAATATATAAACAGCTCATGCAGCTCAATATTAAAAAAACAAACAACCCAATCAAAAAATGGGCAGAAGACTTAAATAGACATTTCTCCAAAGAAGACATACAGATGGCCAAGAAGCACATGAAAAGATGCTCAACATCACTAATTATTAGAGAAATGCAAGTCAAAACTACAATGAGGTATCACCTCACACCAGTTAGAATAGGCATCATCAGAAAATCTACAAACAACAAATGCTGGAGAGGGTGTGGAGAAAAGGGAACCCTCTTGTACTGTTGGTGGGAATGTAAATTGATACAGCCACTATGGAGAACAGTATGCAGGTTCCTTAAAGAACTAAAAATAGAACTATCATACGATCCAGCAATCCCACTACTGGGCATATACCCAGAGAAAAACATTATTCAAAAAGACGCATGCACCCCAATGTTCATTGCAGCACTATTTACAATAGCCAGGTCATGGAAGCAACCTAAATGCCCATCGAGAGACGAATGGATAAAGAAGATGTGGTACATATATACAATGGAATATTACTCAGCCATAAAAAGGAACGAAATTGGGTCATTTGTAGAGACGTGGATGGATCTAGAGACTGTCATACAGAGTGAAGTAAGTCAGAAAGAGAAAAACACATATAGTATATTAACGCATATTTGTGGAACCTAGAAAAACGGTACAGATGAACCGGTTTGCAGGGCAGAAATTGAGACACAGATGTAGAAAACAAAGGTATGGACAACAAGCGGGGAAAGCCACGGGGGTGGTGGTGGTGTGATGAATTGGGCGTTTGGGATTGACATGTATACACTGATGTGTATAAAATTGATGACTAATAAGAACTTGCTATATAAAAAATTAAATAAAATTAAATTAAAAAACAAAAACAAAAGCTATTGATTGACTGGCTGTCTGAAAGACTGAATGATGGGCCTTCAGTAGTTCTCTGTAGTTACTTATATTGGTCTTTGTAGGGACGTGGATTTTTTTCCTACCTGAATGTGTAATTGACACTAGAACCCTTGGGCATCAGGCAACCTAAAAAGCTTGTATGTTAGCTACGGGACTTCTAGCACAAACCGTCTTTAGTTCTGCAACAAGATCATCAAGGGCCTTATGTGCCAGGCTAAGGAGCTCAGATTCCATCCTGTCACCATAGCAGATGCCAAGAAGAAAATAAATATCTGCTGGAAAAATGGAGTCATGATACCAGCAACTTCTTTATTAACAATTATTGGGCTGAGGCCTGTTCCCAGGTTTGCCACGTCAAACTTTGGCCCTTATTACTATCAATACCTGGTATGATAGGAAGGCAAGGCTGATACCATTTCAGCAAAACATCAATCTCAAGATAAGGATGAACCTCTGTCAGCTGCAGTTGTCCTCAGGGGGTTGATATCCTTTGCAGCTGGACAAGATTTCATTTCCCTGGTTGTGTGCCTGTTCTTTTTAAAGGCTAGCAAATAACTGCTCCAAGGTCTTACAGTATCCTCTATCCCTGACTGCTTGTGCTAGAAATATGTGAAATAGGAGGTGACCACCTTTGTGAAGGGTGATAGGACTCTGTAAAGTGAGGGTTTGTCACCAGAGAACTCTAAGAATAGCTCTACCCTAAGAAAAGGCTGTTTCATGTGATCCTTTCGGAGTTTCCAGCAGGGATAGCTACTCAAGTTTATCTGTTATGTTGACTCTATCAGAAACAATTTGCCCTCCCTCCCTGAAATGCTGTGTAGAGAACTGCTAACTTTTGACCATGCTCAGTGGACAGAGTGCTATTTTCAATTAATAATGTCTGCCAAGTACACAGGAGGGGAAAGAGGCAGCATGAGTGCTATGAGCTAGAGTCAAGCATAGGTTCCTCCAAATGAATAATCATTTCTTGCCTCTGTGATGATACAAGTCTGAGTCATCTAAAGTTAAAATGTTTGAGTCTTTCAAGGGCAGTTTATTAGTTTCCTCAGTTTTTCAATGATGGGAAGAAGAATTGAGAGAAAGGGATTATTGTTCCTATATTTAGTTAACCTACAGTAATGCCTTGACCTTGTAAGAAATAACTGAATCTTTTCCCACCTACAATGCCAAAATTTTCCATTTACTGGCCATTTGACCTTCAAAAATATGTCTTAACCAGCATCTCACTTTCAATAATGGATAGGTCAACCATACAGAAAATCATAAGGAGATGTTGGACCTGGACTATCCTTTAGATCAGATGGATCTAATAGACATATACAAAACATTCCACTCAACAGCAGCAAAATATACATTCTTCTCAAGTGCGTACAGAATATTCTCCAGGATAGATCATATGATAGCAAATGATCTTAGCAAATTTAAGACTGAAATCATACCTAGTATCTTTTCCGACCCCTATAGTATGAAACTAGAAATCAATAAAAGGAAGAAAGCTGGACAATTCACAAATATGTGGAAATTAAACAGCACACTCCTGAACAACCAATGGGTCAAAGAAGAAATTTTAAAAGGAAATAAAAAAATATCTTGAAACAAATGAAAATGGAAATACAACGAATCAAAACCTATGGGATGCTGCAAAAGCAGTTCTGAGGGACAGGTTTATAGGAATAAATGCCTACATTAAAAATACTCAAATAAAGAACTTCAGTGTATACTCAGGGAACTAAAAAAACAAGAACATACTAAGCCCAAAGTTAGCAGAAGAAAGGAAATAACAAGGATCAGAGCAAAAATAAATGGAAAAAAAAAAGATCAAAAAAAAAAAAACTATAGAAAAGATCAACAAAACTAAGAACTGATTTTTTGAAGAGATAAAGTTTACAAACCTTTAGCTAGACTAGGAAAAAAAGAGAAGACTCAAATAAGCAAAGTCAGAAATGAAATAGGAGACAATACAGATGATACCACAGAAATACATAAGAGACTGCTATGAATAATTATATGCTCACAAACTGGATAACCTAGAAGAAATGGATAAACACCTAAGATGGACAACCTACCAAGACTGAATCATGAAGAAATAGAAATCTTAATAGACCAATAATGAATAAAGAGATGAAATCAGTTATCAAAAATCTCCCAACAAAGAAAAGCCCATGACCAGATGGTTCCCCTAGTGAATTCTACCAAACACGTAAAGAATCAATGCCAAGTCTTCTCAAACTCTTTCAAAAAATTGAAGAAGAAGGAACACTCCCTCATAAACATTTTACAAGGCCAACATTACACTGATACCAAAGACAGATAAGAACACTAAAAGAAAACTGCAGACCAATATCTCTGATAAATAAGATGCAAACATTCTCAATAAAATATTAGCAAACCAAATTTAACAACACATTAAAAGGATCATACACCATGGTCAAGTGGGACATACTCCTGGGATGCAAAGATGGTTCAACAAATGCAAATTAATAAATATGATATACACAATAGAATGAAGATAAAAATCACATGATCATCTCAATAGATACAGAAAAAGCATCTGACAAAACACAACATCCTTCCAAATAAAAACTCTCAACAAATTTGATACAGAAGGAACATATCTCAACATGAAAAAGGCTATCTATGACAAGCCCACAGCTAACATCATACTCAATGGTGAAAGTTTTAAAGATTTTCCTGTAAGAACAGGAACATGACAAGGGTACCCACTCTCACCACTCCTATGCAACACAGTATTGGAAGTCCTAGCCAGGATAATTGGGCAACAAAGAGAAATAAAAGGCATCCACATAGGAAAGGAAGAAGTAAAATTGTCTTTGCACATGATATGATCTTATATATAGAAAATCCTAAACACTCCACCAAAATACTGTTAGAACTAACCAATGAATTCAGAAAAGTTGTAGGACACAAAATCAGCATATAGAAACAGTTGTGTTTCTATATACTACCAACAAAATGTCTGGGAAAAAAAATCCCATTTGAAATAACATCAAAAACAATAAAACACTTATGAATAAATTTTACCAAAGAGAGGAAAGATTTGTACACTGAAAACTATAAGACTTTGATGAAATAAATTGAAGAAAACTCAAATAAATGAAAAGATAGCCTGAGTTCATGGACCAGAAGAATCATTATTGTTAAAATCTCCATACTACCCAAAGCCATCTATAAATTTTGTGCAATCTCTATCAAAACTCAAAGGGTATTTTTTACAGAAATAGAAAAAACAATCTTGAAATGTGTATGGAACCACAAAAGATGCCAAATAGCCAAAGCAATCCTGATAAAGAAGAGCAAAGCCAGAGGCATCATCCATCCTGATTTCAAACTATACTACAAAGCTATAGTAATGAAAACAGCATGGTACTGGCATAAAAATAAACACATCACCAACAGAACAGATTCAAGAGCTCAGAAATAACCTTCACATATACAATCAACTAATATTTGACAAGGGAGTCCAGAATACTCAATGGGAAAAAATAGTCTCTTCAATAAATGGTTCTGGGAAAAGTGGATAATCACATGCAGAAGAATTAAATTGTACCCTACCTTACACCACTCAAAAAATTAACCTGAAATGGATTAAGGACTTAAATGTAAGACCCAAAACTGTAAAACTGTATACAGGGAAAAAGTTCCTTGACTTTAGTCTTGGCAAGGATTTTTTTGGATATGACACCAAAAGCAAAAAAACAAATAAAACTATAAAACCTTTAGGGAAAAAAAAGAGAAAATCTTCATAAGGTAGATAGAGATAGACAAAGTTCTTAGATATGACACCAAAAGCATGATCCATAGAAGGAAAAATGAATAAGTTGAACTTTATCAAAATTAAAAACTTGTTCTGTAAAATATCCAATTAGGATGAAAAGGCAAGCTACGAGTGGGAGAACATATTTGCAAACTACGTATCTGACAAAGGACTACTATCTAGAACACTCAAAACTCAACGTTAAAACAACAAATAATCAATTAGAAAATTGGAAAGATACATGAAGAGACATTTCACTGAAGAGGATAGACAGATGGAAAATAAGCACATGAAAAGATGTTCAACATTGTTAGCCATTAGGGAATACAAATAAAACTACAATGAGATATCACTACATACCTATCAGAATAGCTAAAATAAAAAATTGGTGACAACACCAAATGCTGGTAAAAATGTGAAGAATTGCTGGTGTGAATGTAAAGTGGTCCAGCCTCTGTGGATAATTTTGGCAGTTTCTTAAAATAATAAAAACCTGCAACTACCATATGACCCAACAATTATCCTCATGGGCATTTATCCCAGAGAAATGAAGACTTACATTGACACAAAAACTGTACATGAATGTTTAAAGCAGCTTTATGCATAATAGCCCAAAGCTAGAAACGATCCAGACGTCCTTCAGTGGGTGAATGGTTAATTGTGGTATATTCGTACCGTGGAATATTGCTCAGAAACAATATTTTTTAAAAAAATGTCAATACATGCTACAGTCTGGATGAATCTCCAGACAATTATGCTAAGTGGAAAAGCCAACTTAAAAGGTTATGTATTATATTATTCCACTTATATAACATTCTTGAAATGACAAAATTATAGAAACAGAGAACAGATTAGTGGTTTCTAGGAGTCAAGAGTAATTTCACAGTTCAAGAAACCAAGGCTCTGAAGGGGTCACAACTGAACTCTGTTCTTTGGCCACCCATTGGTCAGTTTTTCCTCAGGAATGGGAAACATTTCCTCATGCTTCAGCTTGGTCATCAGATTGGTGGGATGGAAACACCTGTGCCCACCAAGTACCAGATCACCAGATCGTCCTTTGCACTAAGGCTCCCAAAGAAGGGGATGGGTGCAGAGAACCATGAGGGACTATGAAATATGTCCTGAAAAAGATTCTCTACAGAACTGAACAATAAGGCAGTCAGGACAAAAGATGGTTGAGAAGGAACATGGCTTCAAAGAGGTAAATCTAAACGAAAAGGAAAAAACAGGAACTCTTTGGAGGCAATTTCTGTAGCTGAAAGGTTTAGAGAGCAGTACTTGAATAATGGGAGGAAGGGAATTCAAGTTCCATTTCAGTTTCTTTGGTGCAAGAAAGAAGTCCTTGTGGACCAAGGAAACCATAGACTTCTTAGACACTGAAGTCTCCAGAGCAAAAAAAGTCTCAACTTCTTTCTTTATTAAGGCAAGAAGAGCCCATGGGATCCCACCCAAATCAGGGACTACAAGGCTTTGAGAGAGCTCTGTGTGTGTGTGTGTGTGTAAGAGACAACGTGTTCACCTGTCTTGGTAACCTGGTAGGTTAGAATTGATAAGCAAGACAGTGACCATGCTATACCCAGGAAAGGAATAGAGACCAGTGCCACCTAACAAAGTGGATATCAGTTTAAAGGTACACAGGTATTAAAAATGGATGGCAGATTGGCTCAAATCCAGGAAACAGGAGGTAACTTTTAAGAAAAGAGTAGTCAGAAATAAGAAGGTGCTCACCTTATGTACAAGCACTGTGGACACTTTGGTCTACCCTGTATAAATAACCCATAATAGGGGTATAATTTCAAAAAAGGATATATTTGCTGACAGCATCATTGGAACAGAGGGCGTGGTGTATCCAGGTAGAAGGAGCACACTGGTACAGGGGGTCCGAGGGTCTTTCACGTTGGACTGGCTCTCAGCTCCCCTAGAAAGGTACTGTCCTGCGGCAAACTCAGCTTCAGGAGGAAACAGCCCTAAACCTGAGCTCCCTTATGGAAGTAGCGCCCTTGTAAGAAGAGACACAAGAAGTCTTGCTTCTCTTTCTGCTCTCTGCCATGTAAGGGCGTAATGAGAAGATGGCCATCTACAAGCCACGAAGCACCACATGTGCCAGCACCTTGATCCCGGACTTGCCAGCCTCCAGAACTGTGAGAAATACATGTTTGCTGTTTAAGCCACCCAGGCTACAGTAATTCGTTATAGCAGTCCCAGCTGACTGAGACATGTGCCTAGTCTGTAAGGCTAAAACACAAATGATCAAAAAAATCTCAATTTTGTTAAAATATAAAGATCAATAATAAATCACCTATTTCAATGCAAAATAAATAAATAAATAACCCTGAGTCCCCTTCAGTTATTCATGGAATATGGAAGTGTATGAATTAAATTAAAAATAATACATTGAAAGGGCAAGAGAGAGAAAGAGAGAAAATCCCTTGTACAAGCTGAGAGCCCAGTGGATTAATACTTCTAAGAATCGTTCTGGGCCCCAATGATGAGCAGCGGCAGAGCAGCTCCCACATGGGCCCCGTGGTTGTGTGGGTGGGCACCTCGCCCCTACAGTGACCGGACGTGAAGCTTAGAACGTGGTTGAGGTGAGGCAGGAAGGTGGGGAGGCACGAGAGAGGAAGACTTAGAGGAATACACCGAAGATACAGGTAAGACTTGGAATAATCAGGCCTAACTTGGATTGTCGATCCAAAGGATTGAGGAGGAGAGAGAGGGAAGCATAGCATAGCGTTGAAATGATATGGTGAGAAGCCTGCTTGTTTGAGAGTGAGAAGAATCAGAGAGGCCAACAGAGGGGGCCTGGTGGAGTCCCCAGGGGGAAGGAGAAAACCACTGTTGATGAGGCCCCAGCAGAGGCAGACCCAGTGTAGTCAGGCTCATTTACAGGGGACAGAGAAATAACCGGGACTTGTCACCAAAAGACAGACTAGCATCCCAGGTCTGCTACATCCTGGATCTGCAGCACTGGAGCACTCTGAGTCTCAGTTTTTCCCTCGGTAAAAGGGCTTCTAGTAATACTGGCTTCAGGGGGAGAGGGAAGGGGCTTGCACACTGTACACCTGTTTCTTGCTTTTTTTTGAGGGAACATTCATGAGACAAATTCTGTCTCAGATGAAGGATACCCCATCTCCTTTCTTGATGGGATTGTGAGAAAGAATGCTTTTCCCTTTGATCCAGTTGATTCCGACATATGCTTCCATTCCCAAGAACTCGGTGGTTGGTTTCAGAGTGTCTACCATCCCCATAACAACAGTGATGTCTATGGTCTTTGACTGTCATTCTTCCATGGACTCCAGCAAAATGTGCAGGTTTGTGCTTTTGAAGAACCTTCATTCAGACTTAGAAACAGTCGACTCTTCACATATACTTGATAACAGTATTAAACTAGAAGTGTGAAATTAAAACTGTGAGAAATGGGTGTGCTATCTGTTCAGTTTGGTATAGTTACTGTAGATGGATTTCAGATTTGACTCTGAGCTTCCTGGCAGCCAAGGCAAAAAGGTAAGTATGTTGGATTACTTAGTTCTCACTATCTGGAAGGAGAAAGTGTACCAATTTTTTTTTTTTTTTTTTTTGCGTTACGCAGGCCTCTCACTGTTGTGGCCTCTCCCATTGCGGAGCACAGGCTCTGGACGCGCAGGCTCAGCGGCCATGGCTCACGGGCCTAGCCGCTCCACGGCATGTGGGATCTTCCCAGACCGAGGCACGAACCCGTGTCCCCTGCATCGGCAGGCGAACTCTCAACCACTGCGCCACCAGGGAAGCCCAGAAAGTGTACCAATTCTTAAATTCTGAAACAAAGCTATTATAGTGAATACTGTGATAGCTTCAAAATAGTTCTACAGCAAATGCAGAAATGTTTTTAGGATGACTGTTTCTTGTATCTGCCCTCAATAAAGACTGAGGGCAAGATATTAAAACATAACTCTAAACCTCTTGATCATTAGGAAGCTGATATCATTATCAAGGACAATAGGGTCCAGTAGTTTTTGGTGGTCCAGCTGCATACAGGGACAGAATTCAAAACATGAACCAACGGAACATATTCCCACCATTAGCCGTATCCAACCCTAGACATACATCAGGAATAGCCTATGAATCAGAATCGGGGGGGCGGGGCCTGGAAATAGCACTTTCTCTGAAGTTTCTCCTAGTAATGCTGATATGAAGCCACATTTAAGAGCCACTGACAAACTACCTTAGCAGAGGAATTAAGCAACACACAACCACGGGTCAGATCCTCCCCAAAGGACCACGAAGCATTTACTGTCGGTAGCTAACGTTTATAAAAATGTAAAGAAACCATCCGTCAGCCCAGATAATTTGAAAACTCCCCCACCTGCGTTTGATGAGTCCTGGTACCACCCCCCTTTCCACAGTCATTCAAACATGAGATGAGATGTTTAGGCAGTGCGACCCTCGGAAACAGAATTTTGGCATTGGAAGGGTCATGCTCTTTCATGCCTCAAGCTCTTCAGTCATGTTGCTTCCCCTGATACCTCCTTTCCCTGCTCACCCCGCCCATTCCCATCCCCCACCTTGCCAACTCCTACTCATCCTTGTGACCTCCGTTTAAATGTCACTCTGTACAGGAAGTCTTCCCTGGACACATCCCTGGACAACGCTGCCTGCCATCAGCTCCTTCTTGACCCTCCCAAGGACTGTCAGCTCCTGTGCAGTAGTGTCTTTGCCACCCTACTGTAAGCTCTACAAGGCAGATTCTCTTTGGTCTTCTTCACCCTGTATCGCTGGTTCTCGGCATAAAGCCTGGTGCATCACAGACGTCCAGTAAATATCTGTGGAGTGGATGAACGAACATCTAGCCTGCCATATTGTATAGATACAGAACCTGAGGACCAGAGAGGCACTGATCCAGAGTTCAGCTGAGTGTCAGTCACAGAGCCAGGACCAGGAATAATGAAGATGATGAAAATGCACTGACCCTTTACTAAGTTCCCGGCACTGTGCTAAGTGCTATTCATCCATTATTTAGGTCAATCCTCATCAGATGACTATGAGGCAGTTCCTAAAACCAGATGCCATCCTGGATTTTCTCTCCCACACTCTCTCAGCTGTTCCCTCATCAAGTTCTGCCAGCCCTACTCACCAAATAATGAGAATCTGACATCTTCTCTTTATCTCCACCATAGCCCAAACCACTGTGACTGATTACCCAGACTACTGTCACAGCCACAAACTGAGCTCCCTGCTTCTACTCTTGCCCTACCCACAGATTTATCCTCCACCAGCTGCCAGAGAGATATTGCTGTTGCCAGAGAGGCCATGCCATTCCTCTGCTTAAAACCCTCTGGCTTTCCGTCCCGTGGTAATGAAATATAAGTTCCTTACCTTGGCCTGTGAGACTCAAGGAGATCTGGGCCCTGCTGGCTTTCTGACCTCCTCTACCACCTTCCTCACCTCTTGCTACTCTCAGCCACACTGGGCACCTTTCAGACCTCCAGCTCCCTGACTTGATCAAACATGTACCTAGCTCTGGGCTTTGCCCAGGGTGTCCCATCCACCTGAAGCTCTCCTGCTCTCTCGCTGCTGAACTTCAGGTCTTGGCATAGCTGCTCATTCTTGTCATTCTGATCTCATTCAAATGTCACCTTTTCAGAGAGGTCACCCCTAACTCACCCCAATCTGAAGTAGTCTGCTTAGTCATCACATTATACTGTTTGTTTTTCTTTATAGTACTCATCACTATATAAAATTTTCTTGTGTAATTCTTTATTAGCCATCTGCTTCCTTCACTGTTGTATTGGGCCCCGGAGTTATCATCAGCCCCTAAGACCCCATCTATCTCTAGAACAGTACTTGTTCACTGCTTAGCACAAACTTTTTGAATTCATGAATCAATGCCCATTTTTCAGATGAGAAAACCGAGGCTCAGAGAAATCAAGTGAGCTGCCCAAGATCACACACTTATGAAATGGCAGGAGAGGGATCAACCACATGCAGCCTCTCTTCAGAAACTTCACTCAACCCTAAAATCCAAATTTTCTAGCTTTGAGCGCAGTTCCCAACTCCCTCCACCGTTCTGGATTCTTAGAAGGGAAGGACTGTGTGGTTTTTTCCTCCTGGATGGCCGAGACCCCCAGATGAATCGGACTTAAAGAAAGCATCCTTCTCAGCGTGGCCTTGGGGAGGCGTGGTGCCAGGGTTCCATCAGCCACTCCCTGCTGCCCAACCCATATGTGAAGACATTTTTGCAGCCTCTGCTCTGCCACCCAGGGAAATAGTCCTCATACGACCCCATTCCTGGGCCTCAGATGGTAAGAACCAATTCTTTCAAAAATGTGATACCTCCTGCCTGCTTTCTGGAATTTAGGAGAAGGTTCTAGCATAATCTGGTACAGGCCACTCATCTTAGAGCAGTTTGGTACAACTGTGGCCTTGAAAAGACATGTATGTGAGATGTCAGAAGCCACTCGGCCACACCCAGAGCACCCCAGTCCCTGCTGGGCCATCACCCACGGGTCAGCCTTGCCCACTTTTGGAGAGGTCTCGGAAGTCACAGGGCCACAGTCCAGAAAGCATCCAGAGAAGGGCAGCTTTGCCACAAAGCCAAAGGAACCCATGCGTGGGCTGCCGGAGAGACCGAGGTTGCCTGCAGGAGCCGATTCTGCTCATTCTCAGGTAGAAGAGAATGTCCACCTACCCTCCGTCTGCCCCTGAGGCTGAAGGCACCACCTACGAGTCCCATAGCGGGTGCTCTGTGGATGACCTGAGGCCCAGCACACAGCTGCCCCTGACCTCTTCACACTGGCAACTACTTCTTGTACTGTTTAACAGCACAACAGTGAGGGAGCCATGGTCTACCCTGGGGAGAGAGCAGGCATGGGATTGATTTTCAAGATTAACTGTCATCCCCAGCTGGGAAGCAGTGCGCACGTGAACTGAGCAATCTTCCTGGGTTTTCTCCCGCTTCAGAAATCACTTTCTCTGCCAGGTGTCTGGCAAGGCTGGGTTGGTGGGTCCTAGGAGGTCTGTTACTGGCCACTGAAGGATAAAGCCCTCCAGTGAGCAAGCATGAGGAGGTGTCAAGAGACCTTCCGGTAAGAAGGGCTCACCCTGTGCATGTGAGTTTTATTTTCTTTGCTGTGTGGCCCTAGGCAAATTGCTTAATCACTCTGAAATTTCCACTCATCCAAAAATCGTAGACTGTTAACACCTACTTTACCATATGCTTGTGAAAATTAGAGATAATGTGTATAAAATACCTGGCCCATAAAGGCACTCAAAATGAATGGTGGCCATTCTTCAATTCCCATCTCTCCAGTAACTGACATCACCTAGGGCTATCCCCCCAAACTAGGTTAAATTTTCAATAGGATCTATACAAAATAATAAGGGAGGTCAAACAGGAAATGAACAAATAAATATCTTATTTGAAATAGAAAACTGTCAAGTTTCCATAGTCCACATTCCTGATGGTTCCAGACCTTGGTGGTTGAGATCACATTCTTTCCCACCAAGCTTACCTGCCCATCTTACCTCTAGATAGTCTCCAAACTGTTCTGGTCTTCAGAATAGATCTAGAGATTTAACTTATCCTGATTCTTGGGCCAGTGCCAAAGCTTTTATTAATTTTAACCCATTCCCTTTGGAATCTTCCATGCCCCAGGAATGCTCCTTCTGGCATAAGATACCTGGTTCCCATGCTACTTGTAAGACTCTGACGTCCATCTATTGAGATCCAATGAATGGTCTGGGTTATTAGTCATGCCTGCTTGAAATGTCACAGTGTGCTCACTCCTCTGAGAATCAGCCTCCTGCCACAGTTCATAACCCAACATGGGGCCACACCTATGCTAACCAAGCCAACTCTCTAAGGGTGAGGCTAGGAATCTGCCCATATAGAAACCCTAACTCATGATTATTCCTGTGAAAGTTTAAGAACCACTCAGGTACAGTAACAGGAAGGACTCTTAAAATGTCATAGTTCCCTCTGCTTTTATCTGTTGGAAAGAAGATGTAAGCATCTGAGTGAGGCAATCCACCATGCAGAAGCATTTATTATCTATGAGTGCCCCCCACATGTTCAAAGAATCATGATGAGGAATCTTAGGGCAAAAGACTAGTTCCATATTCAGTTGATCTATACATCATTTCATGCAGCACAGAGCTGGCCAGCAGAACATGTACACTGAATACAGAGTTTATGTCTACCTCCATATGAGGGGCAAAGGGGATAGAAGCATTTTATTTTTATTTGAATGTTGCCTAAATGAATTTAGTTTGATAATATTATAGATTACTTGATATCAAAGGAAGAAGAATTTGTGTACTCACACACACACACACACACACACACACACACACACACATTTGGCTAGCAAAATAAGGACATACGCTCTCTGGTTTGTGGTGAAAAGAAGTAATATTGAGGGCCTACTATGTGTCCAGCATTTTCATATATCTCATATAACGTTCCTAATTGCCTTAGGTAGGTATTATTAGTTCCAACTTCAGACAAAAATTGTGGCACAGAGTTTAATGATTTTCCCTATTTCCCTTACTTATTAAGTGGCACAGCTCATCTTCAAACTGGAGTCTGGCTGATTTAAAACCCGCGCCTTTGGTCTTTATCCTTTGTTTCTTTCTTAATTTAGATTTGTGTGGTTCTTCATATTAAACAAAGCTTGTCTAAGGAGACCAGGGCCTACTAGGGAATATAAAGGAAATAGACAAATATCTATATTAGGACATTGACCTGGATTTGATGAGAGATATGACATTACAGGGCTTCCGAGGAGGTTGCATTTGCATCTCACTTTAAAGGATTTGAGATTGGCCTGGAAGGATGGGAAAGATTGCTCTAGGAGAGAGAGAGTGAGAGGGCATATCAGTTGGGAGGAATGGTATGCGTAATTGTGTGGAGGTGGAAAGAGCAAGGCATCTAGATTGATTGGAACAGGAGCTAAGGCCCCAGGAAGAAAGCAAGCATGGGCCTATAATATGGCTACTGGACATAATTTTATATTTCTCCAGCAATACTTTGCATCCTTGGAGACTGGGGGCAAAAAAACACCACCAGGACTTGTTTAGGTAGAAAGAGCCGAATGTCAGTTCATAAGGATTGGCAGGAAGGCTCCTACTCTTGGAAAAGCTGGCTCAGGAGCCCAACTGGGCTAAAAAGCAAGGGGAATGGTAGGAGGAAATTGAAATGGACCATGGGAATGTGAAGGATTGATGATTAAGAGTAGGAGCCCATAATGAGAGGTTTAGCAATTTGGATGCCCTCAGAGGAAAGGAACAGAAAACCCTAAATAAATTAGTTTAAATGCCATGGCAATATGTGAGTTAACCCGCTTAACAAAAAGTCCATGGGTAGAGCATCACCAGATGAGGGCTCTGAAGGCTCTGACTGCCTGTCTTACAACCCAGGGTCTCTGCCCTTCATGATATATATTGGCATCATCCTCGGCTGGCAGCAAAGTGGCTGCAGGAGTTCCAGAGGTCACCTTCAAAGAGCACCTTATCCAGAGGAAAGTGGGGACTGTCTCTTTCTTAGGTCTCTTCTTAGGAGAAAGGAAACCTTTCCCAAAAGCCTTCCCAACAGACTTCCTCTCATGTCTCATCAGCCAGAATTAGGTCACTTACCCATGCTTAAGCCCAACACAGCAGAAGGTAAGAATTCTCATGACTGACTTATCATTGAGGGTGGAATAGATGTTGGGGACTCAGCTAACTGGCCACTATAAGGGGAAAAGGAAGGAATCCATACGTTCTTTCTAAGCCTTGGTTGTCTCTCATCCACCCCTCTTTACTCCTCTCATCCACACTCCAGGTGTGTGCTGTTACCATCTCTGTACCAATAAGAAAAGAGAGGCTCTGGGAGGTAGGCAACTGCCCAGGGTCCCACATCTCTACTGTGCCCCAAAGCCCCTGCCCTTTTTATTACTCTGCACTACAGACTCCGAGTGAAGTGGAAAGACAGAAGCTGTGCCCAGAGAGAGGATTTTCAGTGTCAAATATCTTACACGTGGCAACGTTTCTTTTGAGGTGTCACACGCTTGGTTGGCTTCAATGAAGACCTCTAGGACTGAAGCCCGTGAGAGCAGCAGTTGAAAACATTATCAAAAACAGAGAGTCCTCAAACAGGTAGGCTCCCCTGGGGAATAATTCTGGAAACAGCCGGTTGGATTGGGGAGGGTGGGCCAGGTACCAGACGCTGAGGGGTCCCATGACAAACCACACAACGTAAGCAGTGGGTTGGGGGGCTGGGTGGGGAGCCAGCCTGCCTGGGTAAGTTGGCTCAGACATCATTATTCTCTTTCCCTCCTCCTCTTACATCACACCAAATATGGAAACAGATACCTGCCTACCATCTGTAGGCAGCTCCACAAGTCATTCTTTGGAAGGTGGGAGCCAGACGGGGTGATGTTGTCCTTTTCCCTGGGCATTCACAGAATGAGGAATCTATGAACTGGAAGCAACACAAGCGATCATCTAGTCATTTTGAAGTGAAGAAAAATCCAGGGAAGCCAAGTTACCTGTCCTGGGATGGGAGGAAAGCCAGACTTAAGAACTAAGTCTCTTATCTCCCAGACCAACGCCCCTTCCACTGAACTGTGCTACTTCCCACTGTCTAGCTGACAGTAAAAACTGAAAGCAGACTTCTTCTCTCTCCCTAAGAGAATCCCAGCCCCAGTGGATTTGCTGTCCCAGCACGGGCGAGGTTCTCCCGCGTCCCCACTGAATTGGCCGTTGACTCTTCTCAGGGCCAATAATGGCACGACAGTCTCCATCCCTCTGCCTCAGCCTTTAGAGAGCAGGGTCTGCATGGACTGTATTTCACATTTTACTCCACAGCGGTTTCCTGTTTTGTGCCAACAGTGTGCCCTCTCGTCTAGGAACTTAATGTAGTTTTGCTCTTTAGCCATTTAATCCCCACTCCGTATTAATAACCCAAGGCCAAACCATTAGGAATTTCTGGAGTTAAAGATGGGGAGGCGGAAGTGGACTGGATTGACAGCTGCTCTTTACTTAGGACAAACGTGATTGTAATTCCTAAAAAGCAATGAACTAGATTTTGGACTCACAGAGTCCAAGTTGAAAGAATGGGACGATCTGAAGGATTCCCAAACTTGAATTCTAAAACTTTGAAAACTATAGGGGCTGCTCTGCCATCCTACTCTCATCTCAGGCAGTTGAACTCTTATCTAACTTGACTTTGAATCCTGGATATTGGTGATCCAAGATGAACCTATATTGTAGGAATTTCCAGAACCAGCCTCTAGGCCTAGTGTACCAGAGGCTGGTACCTAGTCAACAGGAAAAAGCAAATGGACGTAGTTCTCCCACCACTCACTTGAGAAGACTTGCAAAGTGCTGTTAGGAACGTCAGATGTCGAGTGCAATTGAGAGGGTGGTGGAAGGACATGGACGTAATCTGGACTCATCTTCTCCAAAGAAGCACTGATGATGTCTGATGCTCCTAAAGTCACTCCTGCATTCAGTGCCCCATATGAGTGGTTAACTGTAACTCTGTCCAGTCCTCTCTCCTCCCCGTAGTTCATCACGCTTTAAGGGTGGAGATCCAAGTTGTATTCATCCTTCAGTCCCCCATAGCACCTTCTAGGGCCTGGACTACGTTGAGGCACACCAGGCATGTAGGGCACAAAATTTAAGGAGGCATTTACTCTGAGAGTCCTTAGATTCTAGGCACCTGACCTGCCTCACCCTCTTTCCTACACCGTCACCCTCCTGAATATCTGACATACAGGAGATGGGCGGTGAGTATTTGTTTGCACAATGTTCACTCCACTACCTGAAATTCTCAAATGTCTCCCCATCACCTGCAAGTCCAAACTCTTGAATGTGGCCAACACAGCCCTTTGTGAGCTGACCCGTCTCCATCCCGAGCATCAGAGACCTCAACGCTTTGCCTTATTTTAAGCTCCAGCAATCCTCAATTCCTTAAGGTCTTGACCTCCCATGGGCTCTAGAACAGATTCCGTGCTCTGTGAAAGATTGCCAAATGAATAAATGTGAGACCTGAAACACTATTAATACACTGATGCCAAAGGATGGGAGGAGAAGGCCTAAGGAAGAGGTCTGGCGGTGACTAAGAGCGCAGGCTTGGGTGTCATCCCATTTCCATCAGGAGCTGTGTCCATGGACCACTGATTTTCCCTAAGCCTCAGTTATCTCCTTTAAAAAGAAAAAAGAAAAGTGAGAAAAGGGCCTATTTCATTGGTCGCTGTGCAGATTTTTAAAAACGGTTCACGTAAATCCTTAGCACGGTGGCTGACTCATGTAAGCGCTCAATAAGTGGTCATTAATGTTCTAACAAATTGGAAACAAAATCCAATCTCAGAGAAGTATTTATAAATCAGCTGACTGCTACTGGGTTTCAGGAGGTGACAGCGACATAAAGCTAGCACCAGTCATCCTGAAAAGTCCAAGTTCCCTCTTTGACAGGTGCCTGCCAAGACCAGGACTGAGAGACACCTTTCCATGCTGCAGACTTGTGCTGGGAGACACCACAGAAGAGCAAAGGTACAGAGTCTGGATTTCCATGTATCAGTAGCAAGACCCTGCACCAGAATTTGTTAGTTCATTACTTAGTGTCTGAGTCTTGGAGAAAACATGTAAATTATGCAGAAAGGCACCATATTGTCAGAGGCAAATGAGACCTTCATTATCCCTGTGTGAGTAGGGCTTAGCCAACAGAGCGGAGAGAAACAGTAAACCCATCAAGGTCTGGCAGCACAGATGGGTGCTCAAAAAGGTTCCAGGGACCCTCAGAGCAGGGCCAAACGCTGTCGTTATTCAAGCAGTTAACACATGGCTAGGCACGTGGTATCCCTGATGATCTGCTTCTTTGCAGCCTTCTCTAGGGGAGGCTGCTCAGCTGTCCACAACCGTTACCACCACATCCTTAAAACACAGAGCCCACATAACCCGGGTGGTTAGTATTCTCCTAGTCCCCCACTGCCATTTATAGGAATTTTCATTCCCATGTGATTCAAAGACCCTCCTGTCTCCACGAGTCACAATTATACCATTGCATGGACTATAGGCTATACCATGTCTCCTATCCCCACCTCTGTCTCACACTGACTATATTAAAATTTATCCCCTGTGTTTACCGGGCACCATGGCATCTAGTGTCTGGCATGAAGTAGATACTACACAGATTTGCCGACTGTTGGCATTGGTTCACAGCCTTACTCTCCACCCCCAGCCCCTGCTGCCATCTCAGAGGCCCTCAAGATCTATAAAACATCTCCTCTTCCAAAGTCTTGTTTAACCTACTTACATACACTTCTCTTCCATTCCAGGAACTCACGTTTATGACCTGCCAACATCTACCTCTAAAATCTTGACCTTGAAAAATCATCCATCTGACCTCAATTTTTATCCCTTCCCCTCTCCCACTCTTCACAAACTTGATCCAAACCATCACCCCTCTCAAGTCCTGTCCTACATGTGTTCTCACACTACCTCAATCATCTCTTACTTCCCATAGTAAAGGTCACCACATATAAGTTCCCCCGGATCCCTTCCCATTCACTTCCAAAATTAACTATATTTTCTTCTATTATAATTTCCTCTCTTGTGGTCCCTTAGGAAGGGAAGCTTCTTTTCAAAGCTAACCCCTGTACCCCTGCATCCTATCATTATTTTCTTGGAATAGTGCACATTTCAGCAACCTGTCTCTTTCTTCTGTCAGTCCACCTCTAAAGTCACTTCCTATTTGTCAAACCCAGTGAACTTTTAGTTCTTAACCTTAGTTGATTTACCCAAAGCATTTGACAAGGTTCTTAGAATCGTTCTTCTTAGAATCCTCTTTTTTGTCTTCTGAACTAGCATTCATTTTGGGTTTTTCTCTCATCTACATTCATCCACACTGGTAGTTGTCTCTGGATCCTTTACTTTGCCCACTCTTTAAATTCTGATGTTCCTGGAGGGTTTGTCCTGGATTCCCTTCTCTTTTCACTCTGTACACTCTTCTTGGGTCATGGACCCACTCACATGGCTTCTACTATATGTGTATCCATGTCATGACTTGCAAATCAGTGTCTCCAGCCAAAACCTCTCCCTTGAGCTTCAGACCCAAATACCTAACTATACATGGAAACCTCTACCAGGATGTCTCTTAGGACCTCAACACACTCAAGACTCTTTGCTGTCTCTTCCTCTATCATACCCACTCTGCTCCTGAATTCTTCATCTCACTTAGTGGTCCCATCACCCATCTAGCTGAGGCTCAGACATGTGAATGTCTAGGTCAATGTCTAGGTCATGGATTGACTGCAACAGTTAGCTTTAACCTGAACAAGGAGGCACTTTCAGCCAGGATGGAAAAAAGATCGTTCAACCTAAGTGTCCATCGACAGATGAATGGATAAAGAAGATCTCGTATATATATATATAATATATATAAAATAAATATACACACAGTGGAACAGTACCCAGCCACAAAAAGAATGAAATAATGGCATTTGCAGCAACATGGATGGACCTAGAGATTAAGTGAAGTAAGCCAGACAGAGAAAAACAAATATCATATGATATCACTTATATGTGGAATCTAAAAAAAGGATACAAATAAACTTATTTACAAAACAGAAATAGACTCACAGATATAGAAAACAAACTTATGGTTACCAAAGGGGAAATGTGGTGGGGAGGGATAAATTAGAAGTTTGGGATTAACATATACACGCTACTATATATAAAATAGATAACCAACAAGGACCTACTGTATAGCATGGGGAACTATACTCAATATCTTGTAATAACCTATAATGGAAGAGAATGTAGAAAAAGAATATATATATTTGTATATATATGTATAACTGAATCACTTTACTGTACACCTGAAACTAACACAACATTGTAAATCAACTATACGTCAATAAAAAATTTTTTAAAAAGAAAGAAAAGAGGTTGTTACTAAGAAATTGACTGGGAGGTAGGGACTTTTGGGGTCTTAAAGAGAGAAAGAAATAGAAATTGAGAAGTGACCTCTGACATTTAACCAACAGGAGGCTCATGGAATTGACCAACACCATTGAAGAGTTTCCATCAGTGTGCTCTGTCTCCCTGACAATTTAACCATCTCTCTATAGTGATCCTCATCTTGTCCTCCCTTGTACTTTGGGATTTATACACATGTCTCAGATCCTCCAGGACACTATTGGCTCTAGAGTGGTATGGCCGTGTCTGATTCATTGCTACGCTCTCTACAAACAAGGCCTGACCCCAAGGAGATACACAAGAAATGTTTGTGAAATAGAAGGATAAACAGATAAATGGGTAAGTGAATGAATGTATGAGGAAGGGAAGGAATGAGTGAATGAACTAATGGACTGAGTTGAAAATGAGAACCCATAGATGGTGGTAAGAATCCCAAGCAGCCATTATAGACAGTGATGAGATCATATTCACTGCAAAGCATGATGGGGAGAAGAAACACACTGAGATTAAGATGATGCTAACATGCAAATACAGTTCCAGGTCTGGGAACTGAGCAAACCACTCTTCAGGTCCCAATAACCCCATGTTATAATCTCAGCAACCCTGGATTCACTGCGTGTAGATGTGGGTACTGGTTTTCTGGAACTGTTCACTTTTATAAGGCCCTAACTCTTCTTCCTGAACCTTAATAAACAGCCGCAATACAATAACACTGTAATGGAGAATAATTCTGGCGCACTCACAGAGTGCCATGCATTCTTCAAGTATCTCATTTAGTCCTCAACAACAACAACAATATGAGACAAGTATTTATCCTATATTACAGATGAGGAAAATGAAGCTTAGAAAAGTTAAATAATTTTCTTAAGGTCACTCTTCTTCTAAATGGCAGAGTCAGGATTCAAACCCATGTCACCTGACTTCACAGCCAACCCTCCTAATCACGTTTCCAGCAACACGTTCCCATGGCTGACTAGGAGAACAAGTTCACGTCCATTAAGCAGTTGCTATGTGAGGCACCAAACACTCTGTGGACGTTGAATCCGCAATACGCTTGTGCTCGAGGCACCATTTTGATCCTCATTTTATAAACAAGATGCTAAAGCTCATGTGACCTAGTGACACCACTAGAAAGTGGCAAAGCTGGAATGTGAAACTGAGTCGGCTTATTCCAAAACTCATGCTGTGCACCACAACATACTCTATCCCAGCCACAGCGCTCACAGTTTCTCTCTTGCTCAGTAGGTAGTTGTGGGGGTCAGAGAAAGAGCCCTGTATGTGAAATAGGATTATTTATGTTCTAGTCTTGTTTCTTCCGCTTAGGTCTATACCTTGGGCAAGTCATTTCACATTTCTGGGCCTCAGTTTCCTCCTCCGTAAAATGGAACCAGTCATGCCCCTTGTAGAACGACTGTGAGGCTTAAAGGAGAAGTCAGTGTTGATGAAAGCACTGTGCAAGCCTTTATCTCTGCGAAGCAGAAAGGGGTCAATAGATGTGATTATGCTTGTCCTGGGAGTGGATGAAATGAGTCTCACAGAGATCAAGTGTCTGGTCTAACAATCTCACAGAGAATCCGTTCATTATACCAGGAATAAAGCCCAGATGTCCCTAGGCAGAAGTCCATGTGCCTTCTGCTAGGTGGCCAGGGATTGTTATTTTGCCAGGGCGAGGTTCTGCCAGCCCCACGGTGCTACTTCAGTTTCAATGTGCATCACTTCTTCCCCCTTCCACACCCCCCAGCTCTTTCGAGGCCCCTTGACATTCAGGGTAAAAGTCTTTTTCCATCTTTCCTTGGCGTAACTGTTGAGTTAAGTGGTCTTGTTCTATCATGTTCCTCCCAGAATGAGCAGTTCAGAGGAGGCAGTTCAGAGGAGCAATTCAGAGGAGCAGTTCAGAGGAGCAATTCAGAGGAGGCAGCGTGAGTCTGGCCAGGCATGCTTGTCAAGTGCTTGAGACCCTCTGCTAATGAATATTGTTTTGGAGCTGCTTGGGATTAGGCCATTATCTGGCTATCTCCCTGATATAGGCTATCCTCCCCTGACCCTATATGGGCCAAAATTCATTCATTCTAATTCCATGCTTAACTAGGAACGCTTTACAACTCCTTTCTCCCCTGGTATCATTTCTCTTCAATCTCCAGGACCCATTATGCAGCAATTTTGCTTTCTCCAATTTCATTTTCACTTTCAAAGTGAATGTCATTTGTAAGGCAAACGACGTATTCTTTGGATCCCAATCTGTTAAATTATTTCTGAACTTGACTTTTTTGGGGCCTCATTCTGGCTGACCTAAATTCTTCTCTGTCTACCACTTCCCCCTTCTCTCTGAAGGCAGCCATTTGTGGCTTCATTGCCTAAAGAAGCTGTTTCTGGAAGCATTTACCCGTCACCCCAGTTGGAAAGGTATCATTCCTATCTAAATTAGCAAGTGTGAACTTTTATCTGAACTCCAGGCAGAAATGATCCTTTGCATGAGAACTCCCCATTAGGTTTCAGACCCATCCACAGCATCATTCTCAGATGATTCTCTTTGGAACTAGGATTCAAATGTTTCGAATGCAAAGATCATCTCTTTAGCCACTTTTCAAAAGAACGTGCCACTCTTGCAGAGAAGATGCCTGGAATCCCAATTAGGCCATCTCTTGCCCCAAGACCATCTCAGAGGAAACGTCCTGCAAGGACCCCTGGTCTTTTCTGCCCTGGTGTTGCCAACTGCAGAGAGAATGTGCGATGGGTGACTGAGGAGGGAACAGCCTCAGTATCAAGGAATGATTTCATACAATTCACCTTCAGGAGTAGCAGCAAAGGGATTTTGCAATGAAACCATGACAGTTAACACATGTCAAAACTGATCTCACAAGGGGGCTGGCAGCCCTGCTCTGCCCCAGGTTGGACAGACAATGGGGAGAGTGTTGAGCTGGGTTTGAAGTACCCCAATTCCAGAGGACGTGCCACAGGTACATTGCACAGAGAACAGTCAAGCTTCTGAAGAGACCAAACTGTGTGAAGGACGGTTGAAAGAACTGGCATGTTTAGCCTGGAAAGGAGACCTTTTGTGGGGACAAGCAGGGTGGAAAATTCTGTGGAAAATTCTATCTCAGACTCCTGTTTTACAAATTAGAAACCTGAGACTTGGAGAGTACAGACCCAGGGAATAAGCAGAGTGAACTTTCTAAAGAACAGATGAGATCATTTTGCTTTACTGCTTAAAACCCGCCAATGACTCTCTCACTGCTGTTAGAATAAAGGGACAACCCCAGGCCACACCCTCCAAGACCCCACATAATGGTGCTGGCCCTCTGTACCAGGGAAAGGAGGAGCTAAGATGGCACAATCAAGAGGCCCCCCTAAATGGATGGCTTAGACAAGGTACCAGCTTATTTCTTCACCTTATTAGAAACAGCACTATAAGTTGTACACCAGACCAGGCTTCAGTAGGAGCCAGTCAGCAGAAACTGTCAGCTGAATCTCCGGGAACATACCCATGAATGAAAAAACGATGCCTGCCTACTTTGTCTACTTGGAGAAGAGTAACAAAGAGTAGACTGGACCGCAAATCAGAGGGTGGCAAACAGCTCAGGTGAGGAAGAAGCACATCTTAAAGGGAGGAGGTATGCTAATTAATGCACAGGTGATATGTGCTACATTTAAGCATATGGAGACTGTTAAATTTTATTGTAAGTAAGAAGTTTGAATGATGAAAAAGTCAGAGGTGCGCAGTCAAGAGCAGGCTGGGAGGCTCTGTCATCCTTAAGGTGGAGCTTCTCTGTCTGGGGGCCGGGTGGCACCTCTAGGGGCCTTTATTTAGCTCTCGGTGTCTGCTTAGGCGCTAGCTCTTTGGGGAGCATCCCCTGCCCGACCTATCAAAGGCTCTTGCCTTCATGTCTCATCGTAGCTCAGCTCAGCGCCCTGCGTGCTTCTTTCACAGCACTTAGCACAAGTTATGCTTATTCATTTGGTTTCATCATTTTGTCTATTCCTCCTCATCCCCACCCCACTAGCCTGTAACTCCATGAAGGCAGGGTAAGGATCTTGTATGTCCTGCTCGCTACTTTATTAGTTCTCTATGACTGCTTAACAAAGTGCCCCCAAACAGAGTAGCTTAAAATAACCGACATTTCTTATCCACCTTTTCTGTGCGTCAGGAACTCAGAAGCAGCTTTGATAGCTGGTTCTGGATAGGAGTCTTTCTTGATGTTGCAATCAATATGTCAGATGGGCTGCAGTTATCTGAAGGCTTGGTTGGGGCTGAAGGAGCTATTCCCCAATGGCTCACTCACGTGGTGCTGGTGATTGGCAGGAGGCCTCAGTTCCTTCCCACGTGGGCCTCTCCAAGCACTGCTGAACATCCTTACAACATGGTGCCTGGCTTACCCAGTGTGAGAATTCCAAGAGAAAGCAAAGCAGAAATCACTGTGCCTTTTATGACCTAGCCATGGAAATCACAGACTGCCGTTTCTACCGTATCCTATTGGTCACACAGGTCAGCTCTATTCATTGCGGGAGAGCGATATTCACAAGAGTGTGAATATCAGAACAGGGATTGCTGTGGGCCATCTTGAAGGCTGGCTACAACCACGCTATGCCTCAGCAGCCAATATAGTAATGGCGTAGAGTAGGCACTTAAGGTATGTTTGTTTAAAGGATGAACGAAGGGTGAGAGCCCAAGTAAACTCAGCATTGTCAGGATTAGTAACTGAACTCAGTCTTGAAATCAAGTCTTCAACCTCCTGCTAAGTGCTCTTTCCTTACACCACAAGGCCTTCTTTATGACCCTGCCTACCATGGTCTGTCTTTTCCAACACACACAACCATCTCTCCTAGCCTGTATCAGCCTGTAACCAACCCTGGTGATGGTCTTTCCAGCAAAGAAATGCATTGCTGGGATATGTCTTTACTTTAGTATCTGGCAAGGACAGAGTAGAAACCCTGGGAGGCTGAGGAGATGAGAAGGCCTGACAGATCCATAAGTAGCATTTGACAGTCTAAGGCCAAGGTTTAGAAACTTCAGCGTGCAGAAGAATCAGCCAAGGAGCTTGGTGACGTGTCCAGAGTGGGACCTAGGATTCTTCAGTTAGGTGGGCTGGTGGGAAGTTCAAATTGCCGATGGTTACAGGACAAGCACTCCCATTGCCCTAGCTCCTTTGCACCACGGAGCACATCCTTCCTGAGGGTGTCCATAGAGAGGTGGGAAGAGGAAGGCCAGCCATAAAGCTACCAAGGTAAGAGAATTTATACAAGCTCATCAGGAAAATTAAGGCAGGGGAGGGAGAACAAGCGGGCAAGAAGTTCCTCAGTAGTTTATTTGTATGGAACCCGAGTGTTGGGTGGTTGTATTTTTTAGAGGTTTTTGCAGTGTGAGTGTGTGTGTGTGTGTGTATGTGTGTGTGTAAGTTAGCTTCCTCTAGTATCCAACTGGGAATCTGATTCATTTAACTTGTTCAGAGTCAGTTGCAATAAACCAGGTGGTTTTGCATTGCTCATGCAAATCACTTTCTCCTCACACATGGCTACAGTCCCAGCTGCCAAAATGTTGTCATGTTCTTGTCTCCAGAGCCTTAATAAGAAGAAAAAATATAGTCTGTAGCATATATGTTTTTAACACTCTCCCTGGTTATCCCTGAGCCTGGGTGGTCACTACTACCCCTGTCAATGGGCCAGCTCAAGGCAGGAAGAGAGGTGTACAGATGCCAGTGGGGCTGGAGGGTCAGGACTCTGGCTCCTCAGGTCACAGATTCAGCTGACCGAACTCAGAGTATCCTTTATTAGAGCCAAAAGAACCTTGAGTATACGGAGACTAAAATCCCCAATTCCAGTCCTGCCTTTGTATTAGGATTATTAGGATAATAATTATTAGGATATTAGGATTTGGGCTCAAACTAACAGTGCCCTAGTGCCTCAGTTCTTGTGAGAATTAAGTAAGACAATCAAAGTCAAGATTCTCAATTGTTTTTACTTGATGGTACAGAAAAAGATATTTGTACAGTACACTGGGGTAAACAGGAAAGATTCCTTATGGCCAAAGATGATCTCTAGAGCGTTCTGATCACCCCAGCCTCTGTCCATACACCCTATGGCTAAGGGATCAATGTCTCACGGTAAACTGACTGTTCCCCCAAATTAATAGCCCTCCCAGTAAGAGGATTATACTTACTCACCCTGTAGACTCTTACGTGGCCATGCACCTTGCTTTGGCCAATGAGATGTGAGCAGAAATGACATGCCACTTGCGAGTGGAGTCTTTAAGAGCTAGTGCATACTCTGCCTTGCTCTTTCCCTCTATTACAGTGACCAGCAATGTTCCAGATCATCCTGGATACCAAAGTGAACACTGTATGCTATACGGCCACTGAAGCAGAGCCACGGCCAACTCACAATGGCCATGTAGCATGAACAAAGAATGAACTTCTTTTGTAAGAGATTTGGGAGTTATTTGTTACTGCAGCAAAACTTCTGCTATCCTGACCATGCCATGGCATACCCAATGGGACAATCTGATCTCAAGGAAAGCTCTAATTAAGTGGAGATTGCAATGTGAACCACTCACATACACAAGCACCAATGGAGTATAAATAAGTTTTTTGAGTTTCTATCAGCTCTGAACTCTGTGGGGTTCAGCTTTATCCCAAGTTTGTGAAGAGATGACTGAAAATTCTAGTTATCATAATCCATACAAAAAGAGATCATCTCTTTTTTTGTCTCTTTTGTAGAGAATTAAAATCTCCCAGAAGCTCTGTTGAAGTTTCTGTAGTATATAATTATAGTAATAATGAAAAGCATGGGCTGTGGAGTCACCCAGCATGAGTCTGGATCCTGACTGCGTGATCTTGGGTAAGCGGTTTAATCTCATTTTCTTTTTTTTTTTAAATTAATTTTTATTGGAGTATAGTTGATTTACAATGTTGTGTTAGTTTAATCTCATTTTCTACATCTGTAAAATGGGAATAACAATAGGATTCAATGGATTTATTCAGCAGGAATAAACAAGTTAGTAGCTATAAGGGTTTTGGGCCAGTGCCTGGCACAAAGTACACACTTTGCACGTGTTAGTAGTGGACATCTGACATACTCATGGCCTCCCATGTTATACCTTGTCATTAGAAATCTTCTAATATTATGAGTCCCACCTTCATCTCCCTTACAGCAAATTTATCTGTGGACAACTTGAACTCAGAATTATACAGGGAAGGGCATAGCTCCTGCTTAGCTAGATTGACACAAAGCACAGCTATCACAGTTTGGAAAGGTAGATCATGGCAGACTGTGCTGTCAGGCTAAGGATTTGGGGGGACAGAGTAAAGTCTTAGAAAATTTTTGTTTCCTTTTTAAGTAGATGTGGCTTGATCAGCTTTGCATTTTAAAAGATCTCCTAGGTGCCAAGGTAGAGAATGACTGGTGGGGAGTGGGGACAGGAAGCAGAAGAACCAATTGTTACAGTATTCTGTAATTTCTAAGGCGCTGCTTCAAATCCTGTGGAACAAGGTGAGATAAGAATGCACAAGCAAACAATCACTAAGGCAAATTAGTTCTAATTATTTGTGATACAATGCAAAAATAAAATATATGTACACACATCAGATTAAGAGACTTCTTTTTTAAGTGGCATTCAGTCCTTTTAACTAGTTTCCCAAAATGCAGTGCTGTTATTGATTTAATTCTGAATTTTTGCCATTGAAAATGAAAGTAAGTCAAATGATCAGAATAATTCACTTATATTTTCTCCTCACGTACAACATAGAAAAAAGCTGTGGAAGATTCCGAATCCACTTACCTAGAACCAAAGAGCTTTCTGACTAATAGCTTTAGATGTGTATGTGAACTTCAGCTCCAAAAAACACCTCTGGAAGTAGGAGAGAAGGAAACAGTCACATCATGGAACAACCCTCTGCACTGAATATCCATCCACGTGCTCCCCTCTCTCTCCCAGCTTTCTTTGTGATTGCTTGGGCTTGTGTGTTGAGTTCTGGCCAGCAGACTATGAACAGACGTGATGTGTCCCATGTCTGGGCCAAGGCAGCTTGGAGCTGGGGTGCCTTCATCACTTTTGTATTGGGTGACTTGGAAGCAACAAACAATAGAGCTACAAGATGAGGGGGCTTGTCTGACCAGGATGGGACTTCATGTGAATGGAGAAATGAGTTTTTATTATGAAAAATAATTGTGGATTCGTTACCTCAACATGGCCTAGCATAGCCTGACTAATACACCTGCCAAAGCCCGTGTCAGGCACCTTCACACCTGTTTTCCTCACCGAGACATCCCAATGAGCCTGCCATAAACGCAGGGCTTGGAAAGGTTGTGTAGCTTACCTAAGCTCACAGAGCTTGTGGGTGGCACTGAAGAACTTAAACCAACCGGTATGGATCTAAAACCCATGATTTTTCTATCCTGCCACACCACAACACATCCTAGTACCTTCCCACAAAGGAATCTGAAGGATCTGGCCATGGATGGACAAGAGGCACTGGGAGAGACACAAAGTTCTAGCTGGTCCCAGGTCCTCACCAAGTCTCCAGGTCTTCAGGTTTGCTCCTCTGACCTCTCCTTCAATTTCTTTTTCCTTTTAATTCTGGAGGCAAAGTAGCACTGTGGTTAAGAGCATAGATTTTTGGAGTCCTGCCACTCACAAGCTGTGTGACCTTGACCAACATACTTCACCTCAAGCAAGCTTCAATTTCCTCATTAGCAGAAATGAGGATAAAAGTACCTACCTCATAGGGTGGTTATAAGGATTATATGAAATGGTGTCTGCAAAGTACTCAGTGTGGGGTCTAGCAGATTGGAAGTGCTTGGTGAATAGTAGCTGATAAATGTGATAGCCCAAAGCAGCCATTCATTTTAAGGTGCAATAGATTATTCTTTCCAACAAATGCTTTCTCCAGGCACTAACTGTATAAATGGCCTCAGGGCACAGTGGGACCGGAGTCCCAACCTCAGAGGCAAAGGGGACATTTTGTCAGCTTGCTTTCCTCTTTCTTGCTTACATTCATAGTTATACTTTGTTCCCATGACTAGTTGCTATTCTCCTAAAGAGCTCTGGGCTTGGCATCGAGCAGGCTGTTCATCTAAAAGAGCAGAACCTCTTCTAGAATTAGCGATTCCATCAGGAATCTCAGGACCCTCAGAATCAGTTCCTCATCTGAAAAATGGGAATGATAATCTCCACTTTACTGGGTTTATAGGAGGATTAAAGAAAATCTCACAGGGGAGAGCCCGTGGCACAGTTCCTAGCATGTAACAGGCATTTCGGAACTGAGAGGTATGTCTCATCACCTCAGGAGCGAGGCTGGGACAAGTACCCTGTAGAGAGCGGCGGAGGGCTTAGCTGTGGGAAACTGTTCTGCGGGACACACACAGCTTTTATTTTTTATTGCTATTATTTTTAAATTATGGTAAGAACACTTAACATGAGATCTACCCTCAACAAAAATTTAGGTGCACCGTTACAGTCACGTGAACTAGAGGCACCATGTTGTACAGCAGATCTCTGGAACGTGATCATCCTCCATAACTGAAACTCGATGCTCATTGGATAGCAACTCCCCATTTCCCCCTGACCCCCAGCTCCTGGCAACCACCACCCTGCTTTCTGTTTCTATATATGTGACGATTTTATATACCTCATACAAGTGGTATCATGCAGTATTTGTTTTTCTGCGACTGGCTTCTTTCCCTTAGCATAATGTCTTCAAGGGTCATCCGTGTTTTAAATATGGCAGGATTTCCTTCTTTTTTGATGCCTTTTTTTTTTTTTTTTGTGGCCGCACCACGTGGCATGCCAGATCCTAGCTCCCCGACCAGGGATTGAGTCCACGCCTCCTGCAGTGGAATCACGGAGTCTTAAACACGGGACCACCAGGGAAGTCCCTAGTCTTTTGATAGTGATGAGAGAGAAATAAGCACTTTCTTTTCTCTTATGTATTTAATAATTTTTAACTTAAAAATGTACATATAATTTATGTTACCTAGGAAACTTAGACAATTCAAATAAATCCAAAAAAGGGAAAAAGAAAACTATCCACAATTTGGACAGCAGAGAGACTTAGACACCGTTCCAGAACGTCTTCTAGGTGTGCATAATTTTTACTTAAGTCTCATCATGCATATGGCTTTATAATTTGCTTTCTGCCCTTAACTAGGTTTTGGATCTATCTTTCCACATCAGTAAGTATCTATAACCAGTTATTACAACAGCTGCATGGTATTCCATTGCATGGAATAAATTATAGGCGGTTTCCAATTTTTTGCTATTGCAAGCAACCCTGTGATCCTCAATGCTGAAATAATCACAGGGCAAAGCATTATTAGCTCTGCCGTCTAATTTCAGTCCCCACTCCTGAATCTCTTGCTTGTCCCTATTATAAATAATTAAAATGTTTTCCAGTTAAACCTGCCTAATTACATATTAATGGTTCCTAAGTCAAAAGATCATTGCTGAGCTTAATTACAACAGAGCCACTTGTTCACAAAAACCCGATCCTTATTTCATATCAGAAACAACCCAATAACCTACAGACTGAACTTCATAGACCCGAATGATCTTCTACAACAAAGAGATGTCTAACAGGGTCTTCTCTGGAAAGGCAGAATTTATTTCATACCTAATAATTTAGACAAGAGAAAATAAGTTCCAAAATAAGGGAATCTGTTTGTGAAAACAGTTTCTAAATTATGAGCAGTGCTGCAAAGTGGACAGGGCATGACAGAGAGTCAGACAAAATGAGGTTATCATTGGGACTGATCCTTATTTGCTGTGTGCTCTTGAGCAATTTACTTAACTTCTCTGAGTCCTAACTTCTTTATCTGTAAAATACTTACTACTATCTACTGCAATGTTGTTGTATGGATTAAAATGTTGATAGATAACACCAATGTTTTATTTGGCCACAGATTAATAGAGAAAGAAAGTAAAATCCCCTCTTCCCATTCAGAAAGCAACAGAAGGGCACCAGGAGTGAAATTTCCCCTTCTTGACCATTGAGACATGGAGAATAGCTAGAGTCAAGGCCCTCTTCAACTTAGAAGAAACGGTCTCTTAGTCCAACTCTGTCTTTGATATCTCAGGTCAACAGAGTTCTCCATGAATAGGGTGGCCAAAGAACTTATATCCACACTGGTACACTTTTTTTGAGACCTAACTGGGGCACTATAAATAGTAGGGACAGCAGGTGCAAACTTGAGCTTTCCCAGGCAGACTGGTAACCCTAGTATTAACTGGATAATGACCAGTCTACATGGAACGAGTAGGAAAACCAAGTCATTTCATTTCAAGTCCTCATCTAAGTTGTCTTGGCTGTTCCCTAAGTGATCAAGAAAAAATAATTCAATCACAGACTGAAGTACACACAAAGTTTACCTGCTTGTCAAGAATGACCCTTTGGCTCTATCTCTTTGAATTGTCAATTCCCTTATCAGTCTTCTCAAAGCTAAGCAAACATCTTTCTCTCCCCCATAAATCTTGTTGTGCAATTTTATAAGCTTTGTGTTTTCCATTTATATGATTTTTTTTTTTTTACACATCCATTACATGCCAAGTCCTAGCCTAAAATTATGGGAACTATAGAGATGGCTGAGCCATAGTCTCTGCTTTCAAGAAACACACAGTTAAGCCAGGGAGATGAACACAGAAGCCATTCACAAAAATGTACGATAGGAAAAATTCCAACATGGCGGTATGTGCAAAGGATCATGGGACACAGAGAAGAGGGTGACCGACTCTTCCCTAGAAGGCTTCACAGAAGTGGTATCATTTGATGCATCTCAAATGATATTTTCTAAGTGAAGAAGTATGGGGAGTATGTCCTAGGTACAAGTTTAAGGAAGTTTGAGACTGTGGAATGTGTGAGGAGCTGCCCAAGGTCCAGTGTGGCTGGAGCCTGCTGTGAAAGAGGGCGAGAGGTTGGCCTCCAAACTCTCTCTGGGTTCCTAAAACCCTCTCCAGCAGCGGAAATCCAAACCAAGCAGACTTCTTGCCTCCTCTCTAACAGAACTCCCAGCAGCCCCAGAACTTCTTGCAAAGTTCCAACACGTTTTCTTTGAACTTCTTTAACAACAATGCTACAGTTTCAATTTCTTAAAGTGTGTGTGTGTGTGTGTGTGTGTGTATGTGTATAAATGTGATGCCACATGCCCGCTATACTCTACCAGATTTTTGCCATGGTTTTGTACCAGTGAAAACTTTATGAATAGATGCCATACTCTGACTTTTAAAACACCTATAAGTGACTGGTTTTTAGAAGAATTTTTCCTCACAGTATTCAAAACTGGTCCATTCATATGAGGAACCCATGTGAGACCGAGACGCACCCTATATTGAGTTTACATCCTTGTAAACAAGTTTTTCTGCTATCAGTTCTGTAGGGTATAAAAAAAAAAATCAATGTGATTCTAAATCATTCTGACCTCTTTAGAAGGCAACACATGTTGCATTTGATTCATAACAATTCCTGTGTTAAAAAAAAAAAAAAAGCAAGTGGGAAAGTGAGCAGTCCAGCCATATGGCAATGGGATGACTCAAAGCAGGGGGAGTGCTCTCATGGAGAGCAGAGTGCCATCACATTGGAGGATGGAGAGAAGGGGCAGCAGGGTGTCCCAGAGTTTTGCAAATGGGCTTCTATTAGGTCTCTGGCTTCTAAGTGATAGAAACTCAATTTGAACTAGGTTCAAGAAAAGCAATTTTAAAGGGTTTATTAGATACCTTAGTCGAAAAAGTCAGGGGAAGGACTGATCAGTACTGACATGTCAGAATTTAGATACTCAAAGGATATCACTCAAAGGCATCTCTTTCTATCTCTCAGCCTTGCTTTCTTATTAGCTGGGTTCATTCTCACGGCTGTTCTCCCACCATGCTGACACAATGGTTGCCCGGGCTCGTATCTTCACACCTCAGCGACCCCAATGGAAGGAGAGGTTCTCTTTGCCAAAAGTTCCAATAAAATCCTAGGATTGAGGTTCACTGGACAAGTGTGGGTCATGTGTCAATACCTAAAACAATCATCGCGTGCAGGAGTGAAGTAAGGTGATTTCACTTAGTATTATCATCCAGGCTGAATCATCCTGGATCTTAGATAAGGAGAATGGAGGGTAAGAAGCAGGAAATTCCACTGGGCCTGGTGGGCTGAGAGCTAGGGAACAATGGTTCACCACTGCTGTGGCGGTATCTGTCTCACTTTCCCTAATCTGTTTTCTCTTCTTCTTAGATACACATTCTAATGAATGATTTCAGCCTCCTTAACAGTTGGGTATATCCATATGACTAAGTTCTAGCTAATGGAAAGTGAGGAGAAGTAAGATGTATTGCTTCTAGCCCATCAAAACCTCCCAGCTGGGACTTCCCTGGTGGCGCGGTGGTTAAGAATCCGCCTACCAATGCAGGAGATACAGGTTCGAGCCCTGGTCCAGGAAGATCCCACATGCTGCGGAGCAACTAAGCCTGTGCGCCACAACTACTGAGCCTGCACTCTAGAGCCCGTGAGCCACAACTGCTGAAGCCCGTGCGCCTAGAGCCCGTGCTCCACAAGAGAAGCCACTGCAATGAGGAGCCCACGCACTGCAGTGAAGAGTAGCCCTCACGCGCTGCAACTAGAGAAAGCCCGCGCACAGCAACGAAGACCCAACGCAGTCAGAAATTAATCAATTAATTAAAAACAAAGAAAACAACCTCCCAGCCACCTTTAGAAGCCATGAATAGAAGATGATAGATGCACAAAGTGGAAGGAGCCTGGTCCCTAAATGTCCACCCCTTAGAGGACAGCTGCCTACCAAACAGGAATACCCGTGGTGAATATTCCACCGTGTTTGAAACATTATGCATTTGGGCATTTGCTTGTTACAGCAGCTTGCATTATCTTAACTAACAGAGATGCAAATACCAAAAAGGGGGGATTTGTAACCTGAGCAGGCAAAAGCAGTTGATGTCTACTAAATAGCTTATTTGTGTTTGATGCTGGAAATTTCAGACACCCCGATGGGTTTAATCAGTTAGTACCCATGGCCCGATGGAAGTGCTGGCCAAGGAGTTAAAAGACCCAAGGAGTTCAAGGCCTGACTCTGCCACTGATAGCTGTCAGACCCTGGACATGCCACCTCTCTCTGACCCTCAGTTTTTTTCATCTGCAAATTGGCAATCACAACATCTACTTGACTGCCTGACTGTAAGACTCAAATGCAATTATTTGAATTAAAGTGTGTTGTAAACTATAAAACTAGCCTATAAACAAACTGAAAACACGCTGATTCACCCAGTTGGTTAGAGCAAAGCATTAATGAATCCATTTGGCCTCACAGAAAAAAATTTTTTCCCATCTAGAACCGTAAAAATTAGCACCGGGAAGAAAAAAAATGAGCAGGATATATATACATCGTGTCCCAGGGAGAGAGACCAACACAGCAGGGGGCAAGTCTGCTGGGAGGCAAGCTGCAGCCTCCCTCTTTTCTCCCTCTCTCCTTTCCACCTCCTCTCAAACCCAATCCACTCCTCAGAAGACTGTGTCTGCTTATGTTTTCCAAAGCTGGCCACTCCTCAGCTCTCTTCCCCCTCTCTCATGGACTAGTAACGTCCAGTCCAGTCCAACTTCCACAAGGCTGGTTAGTGATTCTTCTTCCAAAATGCAATTTGTCATTTTTCTGGGACCAGAAACCTCTGTTTTTAATCCTGAATCCAAGATGCACACAGCCCTTTTGGCATGGCTTTTGGGTCCCCTCACGGTCTGGTCTCAGCCTCCCCTTCTGAATCTTATCATCTCCAGTCCACGTGGAAGAGACCACCTCTCCATTCCCTGGATGCTCCAGCTGCTTTCACAACTATCACCTCCGCCTGGGAAGACAGAGATCCAGGCAGCAATGATTTGGGGAGCTCAGGAGGTCCCAGCTGGAGATATAGGTTGGGAGCATCTCTACAGAAGCAAGAACTGAAAACCTGAAGCTGGGAGACCCAGGTTTGGGGTGGGACCGTGAGCTAAAGGATGAAGCTGCAAGGCTGAAAAATAAGATGCTGGTGTGGGGGGAGAAGCAGAGGAGGGCGACAGCACAGAGCAGAAGGAAGGAGAATGGGACGAGAGGAGGGAAGGGTCAGCAGGGCTGAATGCTGCAGGAAGGGCGGAGGGGCAAGGAGAGAGCAGAAAGGGGACACTGGGGCTTCCCTGGTGGCGCAGTGGTTGAGAGTCCGCCTGCCGATGCAGGGGACACGGGTTCGTGCCCTGGTCCGGGAACATCCCACATGCCACGGAGTGGCTGGGCCCGTGAGCCATGGCCGCTGAGCCTGCGCGTCTGGAGCCTGTGCTCCGCAATGGGAGAGGCCAGAACAGTGAGAGGCCCACGTACCGCACAAAAAAAAAAAAAAAAAAAGAAAGGGGACACTGGCTTCGGCCAGTCGCAGTGTCTTTTCAGTGGAACAGCTGGGGTGGGAAGTGCTCTGAGCAGGTCCAGGGATGAGAGAACGGGAGGAAAAGGAGGTGGTGGGAGGGGCCGAGCCTTTTGGGAGGATGGCTTTAGGGAACCTGAGTCAGTTCCCTGACAAGTAACCCATTGTGCCCGGCACCTGGTGAGGGGAGTCGCTCTTGGCCTCACCCCGTGGAGATTTCAGCGGCTACCACCTGCTTCTGGTGGCCCAGACAGGCTGCAGTAGCCGGAGCCGGCTTCTGCCAGCATTTGAAAGGGACTGAACAACAGGTGCTGAAATCCCATCTCCTCTGAAGCTTCCTCCTGCACTTTCCTGGCTCACAAATACCTTCCATCGTGAGCTCCTAGAGATCGCGCCCCTCCACTTGCCAGCAAAAAACCAGACCCAGTGATGACCGTCAACTGGACCCATCCTGAGCATAAGATTTAAGGGAATCAAGACATGGTTCCTCTAAGTAGCAGCTTTGTGACCTTTGGCAAAGCACATCTGAGCCTCCGTGTCTTCATCTGTCAAATGACAACAGTTCTCTGGAGGATAGATGTGAGGGTCCAATCAGAAATGGAGTTCAACCACATGGAGAACTGAAAAGCTTTCCACGGGGGTTCATTACTACAGTTTTCTGATTGTGGAAATGCACCTTTGCCTAGAGCTTGTCAAACATTTCATCCTCAACTCCCTTCTTTCCTTCACAACCCCCATCCAGAGCATCAAAACTCCTATCAGCTCTACCTCCTAAATATTGCATGAATCTGACCCTTTCTCACCACCTCCACCGCTATCACTGTCACCCAAACTGGCATCATTGCCCTCTTGGAAAATTACAAGAGATGTGCATTTAACAATAGGCCTCACACGCCTGCCTTCCTACCCTCTCTCTTCTCTCAAAGCAGCCAGAACAGCCCTTTTCAAAATGTAGCCAGACCACGTCATCCTTCCCTCGAAACCCTCCAATGGTTTCTCGATGTGTGCAAAAAAAATTCAAAGTCCCCGCCATGCCCTGTGAGGCTCCCATGACCTGCCTCCACTGCCCAGGGGCTTCTTGCTGCTCCCTTGACCACACCCCGCTCTTCCCGGTCCAAGGCTTTCCATTCTGATGTGTGACTCGCTCCCTTGTTTGATTCAGGTCTTTGCTCAAACAGCACCTCCCCGGAGAGGTATCCCTGATGATTCTATTTCAAAGGGTGCCCCCCACACCTGGCATCCAGCCCTGCTTCCACCTCATCTCTCACCCTTTAGCCCTTTGTCCTGATGCATCTGTCTTTGCAGAACACTAAACTCACGTTAAAGTGGGTTTGTTTATTATCTATCTTACCCACCCCAGCCTTTGCCCAGTCAACTGCAAGTTTTGTTAGGACAAGGGCTTTTTCTCTACTTTGTTATCCTCAACACTTAAAAGGTGATAGGCCTTAATAAATTTCTGTTGAATAAAAGAATGACCAAATGAATGTTTTTCCTACATCTGTCTAGGTCAGCAGTGTCCTGAATTCCATCTGGCCTACTTCACCCAGCCCAGCTCCATATCCAAATAAATGGCTTCCTCTAAGTCCTAGCAGTCTTGACTCCTTGAAAGGGAAAGGAAAGGACAAGTTGCTTAATTTGATCCATGGAACTGTTTTTGCCAGTATCAGCTTCACCTTTTGAGTGGTAGTGAAAGGTGCAATCTTTTACTTACTATCTTTTCTTTAGGACTTTATTTTTTAGAGCAGTTTTAGGTTCACAGAAAAATTGAGAGGAAGGTTCAGAGATCCGCCATATCTCCCCTGCTCCCACACATACAAAGCCTACCTGTTAACAACATCCCCGACCACAGTGGTTACGCTGGCTACAGTCGATGAACCTGCACTGACGCGTCATAATCACCCGAAGTCCATAGTTTACCTTAGGCTTCACTCCTGCTGCTCTGCATCCTATGGGTTTGGACAAATGTATAATGACGTGGACCCACCATTATGGTAGCGTACAGAGCATTTTCACTGCCCTAAAACCCTGCGATCCCCCTATTCACTTCTCCCTCCCATCAAACCCTGGCAACCACAGACCTTTTTATGGTCTGCATAGTTTTTCGTTCTCCTCTCTAGTAAGAAGTAGATATATCCTCATTGTAAAACATCCCAACAACACAGTTATATAAACAGGCAGTAATAAAAGCTCCTTCCCTGTACCCCCACTCTTCCAATCCCACTCCACGTCCCCCACTAGAAACTACTGTCCATGGTTTGATGTGTTTCCTCCAGGACCTTTCCTGTGCATTGGTACACATATAACTATACAGACACATACATCTCCCTTTTAGAAAATGGTATCACGCTGTGCATTATGCTGCAATTGACTCTTTTTTCATCCCAATACATCTTTCCACGTCAGCTCATCTAGACTGGCTGCCTGGTATTTTTAGTGCCTGCCTGGTATTCCCTAGTATAGATATAATCATAGTTTGTTTAATGCTCTGTGGAACATATAAGCCAGCTCCTATTTTTGGCTATTACAAACACCACTACCACAAACGTCCCTGTACGTACAACATAATACACAAATATATTTCTATAGAAGAGATAACTAAAAGACAAAAGGACGTTCTCACTTAATGACATGCACGAACATTTAAAAATGTAAATAATTATACTATAGGATAATCTTTTATTAAGAGACCATTAATACAATTTCCCAAAGACTGAATATTAAATATAATGATGGGGAGAGGGAATTAACATTTAATAAGGGTCTCTGGAACCTTCCATGGCATCTGCCATTAAACCTTAGGACCACTGTACAGGATGGGTATTTTTGCTGCCTGGCCTGATGAAACTTGAGGAAACGGACGCTCAGAGAGTTGACGTGGCATGCTCAAAGTCCTCCAGCTAACGAGTGGCAGAGCTGTGACCCACACCCAGGCCCGTTTACAAAGCCCATCATCTTTCCAACACACTGGGATTTTTTTTTTTCACCTTCCTTTTTCGGCTCAATAGAAAGGAAAAAAATTTGCTTGTGAAACTTGGTGATCTGCAGTCATGCATTCCAAGTCACTCAGGTTGTCTCACCTGAAAATCAGCCTCTGCTCTGTTGCTCATCATGAAACCAAGAGGACCATCCAAAGTGCGGGTGCCCTCACAGAAAAGCCCCTCCTTTCCCGGGGTGGGGGGAGGAGAGAGGGCTCTTTGGTGAGGCTCTCTCCTACCCAGGAGAAGCACTCACAAGTGTCCCAGCCCTGACTGATGCCTGGGGCTTCTCTGAGCTCGGCCCTGTCCTAGCAGGGTGCGGTGAAGAGGAAACAGATCCCTCAGGACCTCGACATGTAACCAAAGGAAGCAAATGCTTTCTCGGTAACAAAGGAGGCTCCGAGATGTCTCGATAGCTTCCCTCTCAAATAGCTAAAAGAAAAACAGAAAAGACAGGGAGGCCACACATGCATTTATGGAGACGTCCACAGTTGGGAGTCTGGAGGACAGGGGAACTTGAAAGGGAAAAGCTGGGAAGTGGCCCACTATGCAGAAGCAGAGGTCATGGAGTCAGGAGGTCTCAGCATGACATGGCTGAAAGGGGCCTGAAAGTTCTGCCAGCCGAACTTCACAGCCAAAGCCTCACATCTTCGGCAGCTTCCCTGCCAAGAGTCAGTCCCCCTGCTCTTGCACTCGCCACTGACATGGAGAGCATCACCTCCCCAAACGCCAAGGTCCACCTTTGCACACCTCTGCCCAGTAAAGGGCGCTCCCTTCTAGGATTCTGAAACCTACCCCCTCCTTTATCTCCACCCACTGGTCCTAGGTCCCCTCCCTCGAGACCCCACAGAACAAGTCCAGTCCTGCCTCCCAGACACAGCCCTTGCAGCCCTGAGAAATGCCCAAATTCCCCAGCACCTGTGAAACCTTCACAGCACTTCTGAAGGGGGCTGCAGGATAGAGCTCTCTCTTCTTAACAAACAGGTCTAGCCTTTCTGGTTAGGAGAGCTGTCTGGACAAAGAAAACCAATCCCGCTTGTCTTTTGAACCTGCAGCCGGATGGGGATGGGAAGGGAACAATAGCCCCGGCAGAAGTGGGGGGAGGCCTGACTCTTCACTTCTTAATGAAGGTGTGAACTTTGAAGCTTTATTATGAACACTTGAAAGCCTAGCCCTGGTTAAGCTCCTTTCCGAAGCTCTCAGTCACCCTGGATAATGAGGCCGCAGCTGTGTGGGAAGCGCTGGGGCAGGAGAAAGGGAGGACCAGGGTTATCTAGAAGCAGGAGCCTCGCTGGGCCTGGCAGAAAAGCCACCCTTGGCTGCAGGCTCTGCCCCGTGACCAGGCCCTGGTGGCTTTCAGGGACAAGGAACTCTCTGTTCAAGTCGAAGGAGAGCAGTAATCCTATTAAGGATAGGAGAAAGGCCTGGGGAGTCCTTTTTACCTTTTTCTAACTTCCTAGGTAATAAAAATAATGCCTCACACCTGGATGGCATCTCACATCATCACGTCCTCTTGATTCACACAAAAGTCTCTGTGAGGCAGAAAGGACAGTGGCTTAGAGAAGTTAGTGCCCCTGCCTGAGGCCACTTGGCCAGTAAATGGCAGGTCAGCTAGCTCCAGCCCAGGTCTCTGTCCACCCCACAACTCTTCCACCCCACCAACTCTTCTCTTGAAGCCTTCAAGGCAAGTCTCCAGGTATCCACGGAAATGTCCAATCACGATCAGTACGCAAACGACAACGAAGTTACAGTCTAATGTTAATCAAGTGCTTCCTGTGTTTCCTAGCACCAGACGTCACCTATTTACAGGCATTATCTCATTTAATCTTCCTAACAACCAAATGAGGCTGTTATTATTACTATTATTAATATTGATGGGGAAACTTGGCACGGGGAGGAGAAGCAACTTACCCAAGGTCTCACAGCCAGCAAGTAGCCAGGTCACAATTTGAACTCAAGCTATTTCAAAGCTTATCTCACGTGTCCCCATTGTAACTGTAATGCCTATTTCTTATAGAAACTGGGAAAATCCAAAGAGACAGAAAAAAAGGAAATAGAGGTCCCATCACCCAAAGATGCGTGCTGTATTCACGTCCTGGCTTTTTTCTCTGGGCACTTACGTCTCACACACATTCATTCAGTACGCACTTCTCGAGCACCTCCTGTGTGCCGGGCGCCATTCTGGGTATTGTGGATCCAAACGGTTCACAGGTGAGTAAGAGCAGAGGGTCCCTGTCCTCAGGGGGCTGACACTCTAGGAACACGTTCCTGTGTATTTCAGTGTTTCCTCCACCTGCACTGCCCTCATTTAAGGTGCCAGAGGGTTATAACCACTGTGTGAAGAACACACCAGGGGCGGGTGATTTAAATGGTCATGTGATTCACACCCAACATCTATGTGCTGGGTAGCTCTGTGCTAATGGCCGACGACGGGGCAGCAAATAGAGTGCTGACTTTTCCCTTTCCTACTCTCAGTTCTACAGAGACAGCAATTTACTCTGCATGCTCTGAAGGGCATCAGATCTGCCATCCTGTGATTGCAAGATGGCAATGCGACTGCAAGATGTAACCAGTCCTTGGACAGAACAGGCTCACGGTTAAGAAAATGGAGCCAGGCCTGCCCTCCCAGCTGGGGCAGGAGAACAGCCTCCTAAGTATTGACCCCCGTTTTCTAAACAGGGAAAGTGAGGCTCACAGAATACATTTTCCTGAAATCACTTTGAGTTGGGAATCAAAGTCAGGCCAGCTTTGAAAGGTACCAGGGCTAGGGATTTTTCGTATCTCGGAGGAAATGACTGAGACCCACCCTGGAATGGAGGGAGTTCCACGGGGGGGATCTGGCAGTTAGAATCCAGGCAGCAGCTGAATTCTGGAGTGTCAGATATTAAATTCCTTCCTCCTTCAATCTGTTGCGATATATTGTTTTAGTTGAAGCATATAAGAAAATAGAGCCTCATAAAGATATGTAATTGGAAAAGGGAAAATATTTTAAGAGTATTTTTTTTTCAAATAGTTGTGGTTATTCTTCATTGGTACTACACGAAAACTCAATATATGGTAACTTTTTAAACATGAGTTGCAATGTGGAATCTGAAATCATATCAGTGCACTTTTCATACTCAGCTTCATTAAAATCCATTGGTCTGCCTTGTGGTTTTTTTTTTTTTTTAATGTTGAGCCTTCTTTTAATTTATTTATTTTTATTTTTGGCTGTGTTGGGTCTTCGTTTCTGTGCGAGGGCTTTCTCTAGTTGCGGCAAGCGGGGGCCACTCTTCATTGCGGTGCGCGGGCCTCTCACTAATGCGGCCTCTCGTTGCGGAGCACAGGCTCCAGATGCGCAGGCTCAGTAGTTGTGGCTCACGGGCTTAGTTGCTCCGCGGCATGTGGGATCTTCCCAGACCAGGGCTTGAACCCGTGTCCCCTGCATTAGCAGACAGATTCTCAACCACTGCGCCACCAGGGAAGTCCTGCCTTGTGTTTTGAATAGTTCTTTTACAGATTCATGTTTTGTAACATCATGCATTGGTCATTAGAAAAACATTGGCTCACTGAGTTACACAGATCTTCCAGATATTGACGCATCACATTATGATACCCTCTGGAATTCCTACTCAAGAGAGAATGAGAATGGAAAAAGACAAATAATATCTTAGTATTATTATGAAAATGGTTTTGACTTTGGGGATCCCCTGAAGGGTCTCAGTGACCCCCCAGAGGTTTACAGACCACTTTCAAGAACTACTGCTCTGGAATAAGGGACAAGTGATGACCACTGAGAAATCCAGGTGTGGGTGACTGAACTCCAACCTTCTGAAGGCAGGAAATACATGGGAAGCTGAAACTGAGACAGAAGCCCAGTCCCGTGGCTGGGAAAAAAACAGATTAAGAGGGCTTGCCCAGGTGCTCAAGGGTCATCCCCCAGGGCTTCCCTGGTGGCGCAGTGGTTGAGAGTCCACCTGCCGATGCAGGGGACACGGGTTTGTGCCCCAGTCTGGGAAGATCCCACATGCTGAGGAGCGGCTAGGCCCGTGAGCCACGGCCGCTGGGCCTGCGCATCCGGAGCCTGTGCTCTGCAACGGGAGAGGCCACAACAGTGAGAGGCCCGCGTACCGCAAAAAAAAAAAAAAAAAGAGGTCATCCCCCAGTGAGCAGCAAAAGATAATTGAGAAGCTGCAGAGGGGCCCACAAGGCAGGACCCAGGCACTGGACCCTATAGGCCAGAGAGTGCACTGAAGCCCCACTGAAGACACTGAGTCACCACCGCCTTCCTCAGCTAGACAGTGCCAGGGAGCGGAAAGGAATGCCAGCTGGATGGAGCTGGGAGCAGAGGCCAGGGATGCAGCGTCTGAGATGCATGCTGAGGACGTGAACATATGAGAAAGAACACCTTCTAATTCTAATTACCATCTCTTTTGGTGTTGGAGTCAAAATAAGAAGTGTCTAGAAAAAACAGAATCAAGCAATAAAGGATCACAAGAGGGAAACCTCCGCAGGAAGTGTCTCAAGTCTTCATTCTCCTGCCACACTCCTATGTCAGGTTCTCAGCACCTATCTTCCTTAACTGGCCTCCGCTTTCAGGATTGGCCCCCCCAGTCTAGCCCCAACCCTTCAGTCAGAGCTATGTTTCTACAACACAGATTTGAGCACCTTACTCCATGCTTAAAATCTTTAATCATTCCCTGCCATTTCTCACAGGTCAAGGGCAAATTCCTTAGGGAGGCACAGAAATCAGGCACCAGCTGGCCCCTCCTGCCCTACCCACTCGTCCCTTCCTGTTCCACCACTGAACCCTCTGTGCAGCCACCAGCACTTCCTGCCACCCCTCAAATACACCAGCCTATTCCCTGCTTTTGGCCTTTGCACAGTTCTTCCCAGGGCGTGGTGGACCTTGTCCTTCAACATCCGGTTCAGTTATTACTTCCTCTCCAATGGAATCTGGCACTTTCTCTACCTGTGTACATTAGGATCCATGTGTTTTTCAAGATGTGATAGCCATTAGTGTTGTTCTCTAGATGTTTCTGTTCTCCCCAAAGTCCCTTCTGGGTCCATGGTAGAATTGTACTTCCTGGTTCTCGTGTGGTTAGATGGAGCCTAGTAACTAATTCCAGCTCTGGACAATGAGTTCTGTGAGGAAGTGAGAGCTAGACGGAGAATTTAATCGCCAGTAAAAGGCCATCAGGGATCTCTTCCCTCTGACACTGCAATGGGTATTATCTGAGACGGGCCTGCTCCTTCAGCCTAGGTCCCCTAGAGATTCTGATGAGCAAAGAAAGCGCCTACCCTCGCCAACACCTCCTCAGTCTCCCTGCCAACTCATGATGTATCTATAGTGTATCTTCTGAGATTTGGGGATTATTTCTTTTTTAAAAAATTTTATTTATTTATTTATTTGGTTGTGTTGGGTCTTCGTTTCTGTGCAAGGGCTTTCTCCAGCCACGGCAAGCGGGGGCCACTCTTCATCGCGATGTGCGGGCCTCTCACTATCGCGGCCCCTCTTGTTGTGGAGCACAGGCTCCAGACGCGCAGTCTCAGTAGTTGTGGCTCACGGGTCTAGTTGCTCCGCGGCATGTGGGATCCTCCCGGACCGGGGCACGAACCTGCGTCCTCCGCATCGGCATGTGGACTCTCAACCACTGCGCCACCAGGGAAGCCCTGGGGATTATTTCTTTTTTTTGCGGTACGCGGGCCTCTCACTGTTGTGGTCTCTCCTGTTGCGGAGCACAGGCTCCGGACGCGCAGGCTCAGCGGCCACGGCTCACGGGCCCAGCCGCTCCTAGGCATGTGGGATCCTCCCGGACCGGGGCACGAACCCGTGTCCCCTGCATCGGCATGTGGACCCTCAACCACTGCGCCACCAGGGAAGCCCTGGGGATTATTTCTTAATGCAGCATACCCTAGCCTAACTGACTGAGGTGGTGACCAGAAATGGCCAAGCCATAAGGCTATCCTGACTCTGAGTCTTAAACAGGGCTGACCCAATCAGACCCAACAGAAGTGCATGTGGACCCCTCTGTCTCTTACCCCCACCCCGTCCTTCAGATATCTTGGACCCTTTCTATCTGGACTTGGCTCTGTCCTTGTTCTTTGCTCCACTTCTGTGTCTGCCCGATGCACAGACTTCTCGGCTCTGCCTCTCGTTTCTAGTTTCTTTGACTTAATGGTGAATGTTTGCCTCCCTGGGTTTGCCCTTCAGTGCTCTCTAGCTGTTGTTTTCTCTTACTCCCTGTGATATGAAGGAACATGGTCCCCCAAAGATGTCCATGTCTTAATCCGCAAATTCTTCCATGGCAAAAGAGGCTTTACAGATGTGGTTAAGGGAAAAACCTTGAAATGTGGAGATTAGCCTAGATCATCTGGGTGTGCCCCATCTGATTGCATGAGTCCTTAGAAGTGGAGAACCTTTCCCAGCTGAGTCAGAGAGGGAGCTATAACTGTGAAGAAGGGTTAGAGAGATACAACAGTGCTGGCTTTGAGGACTGAAAAGGGGCCCATGAGCCAAGGAATATGGGTGTTCCCTGGAACCTGGAAAAGACATGGAAATAGATATTCATCGTAAGCCTCCAAAAAGTAAAACAGCCCTGCTGACACCTTGATTTTAGCTCAATGAGACCTGTGTTGTACTTCTGACCTATAGAACTATAAGATAGTAAATCTGTGTTGTTTTAATCCACAGAGTTTGTGGTTGTCTGTTACAGCAGCAGTAGGGAGCTCATACGTACATTACCACCCCCTTTCAGTCTGCTCTGGAAAGCTTTCCTATCTGACGGGGCCAAGGCCACAGGGACATTCTCCAACTTGTCCATGAGGTTGGAGGAAATGGTAGAACCATGTTGTAAGTCAAAGTCCACCCTGACTGGGAAATTATGAGAGCAGGGCTGTGCACCGTACACCATGGTAAGAGTACAGCCTCTGGAGACTAGAAGGCCTGCCTTTGTCATACTGAATCTGTCTGTTTACTGAGTTTATTCCTGAATCTCTGAAATGCGAAGGTTTCATTTATTTTTCTAAATGATCTTCTCTGGCTTTTATTTCCCGTGTATGAGTTCTCCCAAGCCACTGTCCATTTAACTGAGAAACAGAAAAGTAAAGGCCATGATATTCAAGGTGGCTGCCACATCAGTCTCTGCTCTGCTTCTGAGATGTCTATGGGACTGGAATTATAGGTGTCAAAGGAAGAAGAACCAAAGCCAGCACAAAGATTGGGAGAAAGCCAGATGTGAGGTTTGAATGCTAACTCTGATGTGTCCTAGCTGTGTGACCTTGGACTAGTTGCTTAACTTTTCTGAGCCTCATGTCCTTCATTTATAAAATTTGGACAGTAATGCTTACTTGCAAGTTTGTTGTAAAGATTAGGCAAGATAATGTACATAATGCACCCAATAGAGTACCTGGCATACAACAGGCACACAACCCACAGCATCTTGTAGGAGTGGAGCACAGAGGAACACAGGATGTGAATTTCATGTTGGTCAACCATCTAACCACTAGGGGGTGCTCAAGAACCCCCTTCACATCATCCCCAGGGAGGAGAAATTTAAATCTTTGTTAGGCTAAGAAAACAATAGTACATCATGCCAGGGGTAGAAGTCTTCAGGGGAAGGAATGCAAGAGGTGAACACTTCTCTGTCATTTGCTGATTCTCGGTTCTCTCACCACTGGTGGCTTTTCTCTCTTCCCTTCTACATGGCTGGTGTAGTCAGAAGAACCAAGGGCACTGGTGTGCTACAGCCAAGCCTAAAACTGCTAACTCTTCAGAAATTCTGCCAGCTGGTTGTCAAACAGCCATTATTAGATATTAACTTATATAAACTTACAAGTAAATAAACTGTATTAAGAACAAAGGTAATACTCAAAAACCATCATTTCCTAATTATTTTATAGCATTTTACTATGAGCTATGCTCTTGAGTTATTCGTGTCTATTGTGTCTTTATGGCAGAAATCCTATCTGATAATGTGCTACCGCACACTTCTTCCCAACCCAACATTCAGTGATGTCATGTTGGTAGCCTGAAATCCTCCATGGTGGGCGTATTCACACCACACAAATTGGCAAACACTGAACATCAGGGCTTGATGTATTGTTTTGTTGATTGTCTACAGCGAGGGCAGCAAACTCCAGTCCAGGGGCCAAATGCAGCCCACTGCCTGTTTTGTACGGCCTACTGTGAGCTCACAGGTTAGCAGTGTGAGCTGCAGAGACACAGCTGCACCTCCCCCTCTGCCCTGGGTTGCCCCCTGATCCCAGCACCTGCTTCCCTGGCTGGTGGCCATCCCTTGCCACTGCACAGGATCCATGTTGGTTGCCACCTACACACTAGAAACTCTGCTCTTGGCAAGTGTGCGTACCCAGCTGTAGAACTGCAGTCCAGGAGCTGGTGACTTGGCAAGTCCCTCTGCCTCTAGTTAGCTGCCCAGGTTAAGAGGGCCGGGCTCTCTAGAAGAGAAGGATGCACCAGGATCTGGGTGTCACTGGGACAGAGAGGAAAACGGACCTTGGCAGTCAACAGGAGCTGCTGCCCTTCTCGTAGGCAAAGTCCTTTCGAAGAAGTGTGCTTCCTATACTGGAGGATGGTCTCTGGCTGGGAGAAATGTGGGGCTGGCAGCGATAGAGAGCAGCTCAGTCTAGCAGGCAAATAAATAATGATAATCCAGTTAGTGGGTCTCATAGGTTGGAGGCATGGAGGTAGCTGGCTGGATCCAAAAGTAGGGCATGAAGAGCTGGGCTAGCAAAAGGAAAAAGCCATAAGGGAGTGTGAACACACAGTTCTCCGTGGAGTTCTGCTCTGCATTCATTGGACCAGGCCCAGAGGTTCAAAGAGGAGCGCCATCTCGGAAGGAATGTTCTTTCCCTCTTTGGGGGATAGCACATTATGCTGGACTTTGGCCAAATCCTGGCTTGCCTCATCTCCCAGGATTAATTTTAATGGCCTCCCAGAAAGATTTCCATTCTCCACTTCTCGACACAATGTGTGAGGGTTCCCAGCAGAGAAGTAGAAGCAGATGCCCTCCTTCCATCTGGTGATTTATTGGCCAGGAAGACAAAAGGGGTGGGGACACATTCTTTATGAGTCTGAAAAGCCCAGGGTGAACCCCAGAACACTCCAAAAGGTGAGAATCTATCCTATCACATCTCAGATAAGGGAGTCATGTACTTCAGGTCTGTAATATGTTTCAGATTAGGCCACACTTGCCCATGCATTGCCACGCCTACCCAAACTGGAACAGAGGAATGAGCACACACTCTAGAATTACAGGTTCAAATCCTACATCTGTCACTTAACATGAGACCCTATACAAACCACTTTGTATCTCAGAACCTCAATTTCTTCATCAGTAAACTGGGGTTAATTATAACTACCTGAGGGGCAAGCTGTGAAGATGAAATATATATGAAACCCGATACACACAAGGCCCTCACCGAGTGGGACCTATGTGTGTTAGAGCTAGCAGACTCGCAAAAAGCCAACTGCTAAACATTCAGAAACCTTGCCAGCCAGTGGTTAAACCATTTGCAGCCTGAAACCATCCACAGCATTAGTGCTGACACCCCAGAAATTAGCAGGGCTTTTCTTTTTTCTGGAGATCCGGTTCACCAGCACACCATTGTTTTCATTATTATTTCCCTTCCTCTTCCTCATATCCTGGAAAGACCCCTGTGAGGTAGTATCATTACCCCCATTTTACAGATAAAAGAATGAGATTTAGGTTAAATGACTTGTCCAAAGTCAACAACAAGTCATAAATATACAAATATTTTGTCTTCAACTATAGTGCCACGTATATGGGAAAAGAATCTAAAAAAGAGGGGATATATGTATCACTTTGCCGTATACTTGAAACTAACATTGTAAATCAACTATACTCCAATAAAAAGTTTCTTAAACACTTAAAAATATATAGTGCCACCTCCACTCTACCAGAGTAGCCTAAGTAATTTTGAGTGCACACAGATCCTGTCTTGGCTTCTGGTACCCCTTTTCCAGCCACTTCAGAGGAGATGTGACCTTTCAGGGCCCCCGCTCCCCCCCTAGACAATTTGGTTTTATCGTCACATTAGAAAGCTGAAGCTCTGTGCCTCCTGCAGGAAGGTCCCACCTCATCATCAAGGTTTCCCGTTTGTTAATTTCACTGTGTATTCATCACTGCATTTCTACAGATACTTCACCCTCTATACAGCATCCTTAAGCTAAGTGGCTTCAAGGGCTCCAGAAACATTATCTCATTGTCCCCTTACATCCCAGTGGAAAGGGTTGGAGACTGGAGCCCTTATTTTACAACTGAGAAAAGTGACTTGGCCAAGGTCACCAGAGGAATTGGAGGCACTGGCAGCCTGGCTCTCCTTTCTCTCCAGCCTAGGCTGCCCCACCCACTAGCAAAAAGCAGAGGAGCAGCTGCAGCCTCTCTCCTGAAGGAAGAGAAAATGTCAAGGGCTATCAAGACTCTAGCTGCAGGGCACAAACTCATTACCAGCTAGGGTTAAGGATGAAAAAAAAACCCCCTACATGATGTACTACCATCCAATTACGAGCTTCACCCAGGCTTGAAGCAGTTGACATTGTCCACAATCAAGATGCTAAACCCAGTCTGGATGAGGACATAGTTTGCATTCTCTGGCTGTGGGATGATACTGAAGTAGATCTGGGAAAAATAAATAAATAACATGGAGAGAGGTTCACACCGCCAGATTATTCAAGCTGACATTATTACTATCACGCCCAGTGATTAAGAAGAAAATACAGGCAGAGTCCCACTTGTCTAATTTGATTATCAGAGAGGCTTTGTGTTGATTACTAACGTCTGCTTGTAATTGGGGACAGAAAAGCGGTATCCAACCAGCTGAGAGCCAGGAAATCACACACAGGGACCTACGATCTGTGTAAATGAAATTTAATAATAAATGGGATGTGCTCCCAGATAAAGTAGTAAATAACAGGCAGAGAAAGAGGAGGTTCAGATTATATAGGTGGGAAGGGGATTGTGGCCAACCTGGCATATGTGGAGAAATGGCCTGTGTTGAGAGGGGAAGATGGGCTCAGGAGTAAAATGAAGGAGACAGAGAAAATGAAAAAGAAGACAGTGAATTAGATACGAGATTATGGTGTTGGTCTCAGGAGAGGTGATTATAAGTACTGTTGGGGGCAGTATACAAGAAGACTTCTGTGTGTAGAGAGAAAAACGTGGCCAAATATGAAGGGCCCCAGAGCCAAGCAGAGAAAGATTACAAGATGGGGGACAGCATCTGCGTGAAAACCACTGGTGAGCTGCATAGGAAAGCAGGGGCGGTCTCAGCATTCTCTCTGCTCCAGCGTGTTAGGAAAGACCCGAGGTGGCCCTGTAGTAGTACTGACTGGGCACCTGACTCCCGCAGTGGCCATGCCATCGCCTAAAGATACTGACAACATGCGCAACCTACATGCAAATGGAGCTGTAGAAGTGGTGCTGTTACTAGGCAACAAATGCTAGGCTTGAAGTCAGGAGCCCAGGCGCTGTTCCTCCTCATCTGTAAAATGGGGATAATAGTGTAGTTTGTACTTGGGGGCGGAGGGACAGGGGAAGAACACAATGTAAAATAAGGGGAATGAGGGCTTCCCTGGTGGCGCAGTGGTTGAGAGTCCGCCTGCCGATGCAGGGGACACGGGTTCGTGCCCCGGTCCAGGAAGATCCCACATGCCGCGGAGCGGCTGGGCCCGTGAGCCATGGACACTGAGCCTGCGCGTCCGGAGCCTGTGCTCGCAACGGGAGAGGCCACAACAGTGAGAGGCCCGCGTACCGCAAAAAAAAAAAAAAAAAGGGGGAATGAGGTAGCCCTGTAAAGACTAAAGCTGTAAGATCAGCATGTTACAGGTCACAGCAGAGATAGGCAACGTCACATTAAAGGAACAGAAAAGGCACTGAGGCAGAGCAAGAGCCTGACTGAAAGTGGTAAGACCTCCATAGAAGGAAACTGTGCAACCAAAGGGGGCCTGATGGGAAATGGAAGAAAACAAGAAGGACCAAGCTCAGTGCCCCTGCCAGTGAGTTCATATGATGCCTTACCACAGACCTAGAGAATTACAGTCCCATAAACAAGAGCACACCTACTGTCACCATCCTAGGATGAGGTTATGAAATTTCCCAACCATCTAACTCTATGCCTTGGTTCTGTGTTCAACAGCCAATCCTCAACTCAGCTTATTCTACTGGGGAACCACTCTACTAATTTAGAGTTTCCCCTGAGTGAGCCCCAGGAGGATGTGCTGGCCTTCCTTGGACAGCAAGACCACTGTGTTCACTGAGCTTTTTCCAGGGGAGCAGATACAGAGGAACCCTGATCTCTGATGCAGCAGTGAGGTTCTGTTCTGCCAGGAATCTGCCAGGCTCCAAGGTATGGATTTGCACCAGACATTGTCCTTGCCTTTGAAGAAGCAGTTGATGGGAAAGCCAGGCATAGCAATAACAGAATGTGAGAAATGCTCAGGAGAGATCTGTAGTTAAATGACTCTGGGCCTCTGCATCCCTCAACTGTAAAATGGGGTTATGGCATAAATGAGTTTATACATGGAAAGCAATCCAAACAGTGCCAGGCATACAGCAAGTTCTCAGTAAATGTTGGCCATGAACAATTAATTACTGGACACAGTAGCATGCGTCTCCACTTCACTGTACCTACTGTCCTCTTGACTTCGGAAACTTTTATTGCTTAATGCCATTTTTACAGCTCTCACGTGCTTTCTCATTATTGTTTTGTGATTATCAGAATATAAACACTATGCAACATGCAAAAGAAAAAAAACAACTTTGTTCAAGACTGAAATAATAATTTATAAAGTAGGGAACAGAAAGATCTTCTAACACATTCACAAGTTATTTTAATACTTTCCAAATAAATGCCAAGGAAGGGAATGTTTATATATAGCATTCAAAACAGGCCCCTCCACTTTCTCGGTGAATATGCACCAGCTTGTCAATGTCCCCATTGTGCAGGGCCCAGAGCTGGATATAATTAAATCCTATTACCCAGGAAAACTTGCAGCATAGTTGGTCTGACACATTTAATGATTTGTTAACTCAATCTGCAAATGTAATTAGAATAACTCTGTGTCTGGGAGATGGGAGATGAATCTGAGGATATGATGCCATGTCTGCCCTTAAAGAGCTTAAAATCCAATGGGTGGGCTCGATATGGAAATGGCTAAATATGGTCTCAGGCAGAAATAAATGAACACTAAGTAGACATTCAGCAGCTAGAAGCACCAATCTCTGAACATTTTGAGGGCAAGGTTTTATCTGTGCCTCTTCATCTGTCATGAAAAGATGTCCTAGCACAGCAATTGGAAATCTGAACTCTGGGTATAAATCCCAGCCCAGGCTCTTGCCAATTGCATGATCTTGGTTGCGTGAGCTCGTTAACTTCTCTAAACCTCAGTTTCCTCATCTTTAAAATAAGGATAACAACAGTAACTATATCATAGGGCTATCTCATTGGGATAATATCTCTATTATCTCACAGCAGTAGTAAATATCTCATTGGATTAAGGTTGGGATAATGGATCGAAAACATGTACCACAATACCTGCCACATAATAAATTAGTACTAATCTTTCTCTGCTCACTTCCCCTAACACCGAGCATAGAGCTAATCCATAGTAAGCACCACTAGTCAATTTTAAAGAATGAAAAATGCAAGATTGAAATAAAGAGTAAATGAATTATTTAATTAACAAGAGAAGTTATTGTGTGGGAATAAAGGTGGAAAAGTAATTATTCTTGCTTGGGGAAGCAAGGTGGTTTCTTTGAAGATATGGCATTTGAGAGAGCCCTAAAGGCCGGACTCACAAGAGGCCTGAGCCTGCATGGTATGTTTGGAACAGGATAGATATGCAGAAAATGAGGTTGAAGCCTTGGTAGCAATCTAAGAATTGTGGAGCTTCTCTTTGGGGAAAGAAAGGCCAGTAGAGATTTTAGTGGAGGGGTTTGGTATAATATCTGTTTTCTAAAGTCATTCTGGCCGCACACAAAGAATGAAGTCGTGGGGGACAAGAGCAGAAGTTTGGAAGAACAATGAAGACATCAGCACAATAGTTCAGGCAGAGATGGTGGGAGTCTGACTAGGGCAACAGCAGTGGGAGTGGAAATGAGGAGAAGGCATTTGAGAACGGATGGAATGTGGATGTAAGAAACAGCAGGGAGTAAATGAAGATTTGAGGTTTCTCACCTGGGTGACTGACATAGCCTTTATTATAGAAAGATCATTATTAAGTCATAGAGAGAAAATGGTGCATCATGTTCTCCCGAATCATGTAATCCTAGATTACAATGGTGGATGAGACCAGGCCCCCAAATATTCACCACCTGCCACATCAATGTCACTCATCTGTGTCCTAATTCCAAAGCAGCTTCAGGACATATCTTATTCTTTGAAAGGTCAGACTTATACCGAGTTAAAGTCTGGTTTCCCATAATTTCCAACCTTTAGTCCTAGTTTGGCTTCTGGAATCACAGATCAAATTTGGACCTTCTTTTCTAAGGCCATCTTTTGAATTCAGCTGGCTAAATAAGAATTCCACCTTCATTTTTCTAATTTTTCCATAAAAATAACATGAAGTATTTCGTCAAATATTTTGCTGAAATCAAAATACATTGTCTGCTTCTCTCTACCTTATTATTCTGTTAAACCTGTCCCCCCAACCCCTGCAAAATGTGGAGAGGGTCTAGTTATATAAGTGGTCACAAACCAGACACTAATGACCATCAATTTTTGTACAGGTGCTCAAAAACTACTTATTTAAAAATCTAGCCTAGAATTTTCCCCAAGATCAGCAGGTTGGCTGCCTAATTTCAACTGCAATGGAAAAACGCCTCTGGAATCTCACAGAGCCACCACCAATCTAAGGAAAAGCATATGCTCCTTTTGTGTCCTTGACCACACCAAGCCAGATCTACCCAGCATTCCTTTGTGTTTGCTGGTCGTTCTCATGACACGCTTTTTGTATGCTTGTTCTTTCTCATCACTTGAATTTCAGCTCAAATATCCCCTCCCCCAGGAAGGCTTTCCCTGACCACCTGATCTAGACTCACTCCACCCCCAGCACTTTCCCATTACCTGTTTTACTGTTGGTGTAGCCTTTTTAACTATCTGAAATGATTCTGTTCATTTGTTTGCTTGCTGTAAAACATAAGCCTCCCGAGAGGAGGGATGTTGCCTGTTACATGTTGTAGTCCCAGTACCAAGAAGGCTGCCAGCCCAGAGTCTGTGCTCTATAAGCTGAATAAGTATGTGAGTGGTCACTGGCTTAAAATTCTAACTGCCCAGGCTCCAATCTTTTCAGCTTTCACAAACCCCAGGATGACGTTGTTGCTTTCTCCCAGGGTTTCTGTCACATTCACTTTGCCAAGCAACTTTTCCTAGTTGGTCAGAATTAGGTCCAGGACAGAAGTTCCCCAAGCCTCTTCCGCTTCCGGCTGAAAGATGAAATTCTCAGCCAAGTCGAGCAAGGCAAAATGGATCAGATGCCCTGTGCGAGACTGAAGGGAGCTTCCAGCAGTTACTGCCCCCCGCACTGTTCTTCGTATAGGGAGGTCTCATCCCCCAGCTGTCTCCTACCGTCATACATGCTCCCCAGCCCCAAGAAGAGGCTGGATCTTCTCCAGCATCGTCCAAGCAACTTCACCACGACTCACTGACCTCCTTCTCTTCCCTGACTCTGGTTCTTGATTCCCAGCTTTAATGACTCACATTAGACCAGACCCTGATAGCAGATGACCATGGAGTTACAGTCAATGGATATCACTGGTTGCATGAGTCAGAAAACACTCCAGCTACACAAAATAAGAAGAGGAGTAATTAGAAGTCAGCAGGGAGTTTCATGGAACCCAAGAGTAGTAGGCAAGCTATTGTCCCTGTCTCTGTCCCGCCCCCTCTCTTCTTCTTCCACACAGCTGAGTCATGCTCCCCTTTGCTTAACAGCTGGCTTCCTCTCCTTGATCACGGTTTATGTGCTCTCCCAAAACTCTGACTTACATGTGCTATGGCTTTCCCTCTGTCAGGTCGCAAACTTCATCTCAAGTCGATATGACCTTTCAGCTCATATACTCACCACTGAATGACTACAGCCTCTGGCCTGTTGGTTCAATTACTCAACAGAAAAAAACCTGAAAGGCCACTAGCCAGCCAATGAATTGTCTTGTTATTTGAGGTTTCTAATCTTTCGAGGGTAGGGAGTGGGACTTCCTAAGGGGGGGTGGTGTAGGAAAGTGAAATATCTCAGAACATTCTAATATGCAGAGCATGATATCGTTGCTAAAGTGACTGTTCCCTGCTTGGCCCTGCTTTGTCTCTCTGGATTGGGGCCCAGTTCAAACTTCTGCACCATCCTAGACCTGAACCCCTCTCCCCCTGCCCCCAAAAGTGGGCCCCGTCTCTGCAGCATCAGCTGGATTTCTGATGCCTCTAGCATCAGCCAACATGCTGACACACCTGGGTGCTGACACCCACTACATTGAATGCAGTTAGTCTCAAGCATGGGTGGCACCACCACCACAGAGGGTTTTTGGAGAAGTGTAAGAGTGACTTTGGGTTGACCCAATGGCTGGGGTCAGCTACCACCCTTTAGTGGGCAGAGGTCAGGGATCCTTAATTTCCTGCACCATGCAGGACAGTCCCTCCTAACGAAGACATGTCCTATCAAAATGGCAGCAGCGCCTCTGTTGAGAAACACAAGTAGACTGACAAAGCCATCTAATCAATCATCCATGTATATGTTCAGCATCTTTACTGCCCGCTACTATGCTAGTCTGGGAATACAAAGATAAATATATGATAGATTTATTTATTTATATATGATAGACATAATCCTTGTTCTGGAGGCTCTCAAGCCTAAAGGAGAAGAAAGTCACATAAAAATAATACCAAATAGGAAAACATTAATTCTAGATTAAAAAACAATCCCAACTGTATAAGAAAGGAAACATAATCATAGTACAATATTTGACTCAGCAGGGAGTGATATATAATCAGAATAACGTAAACTCTAATTACTGATTTAACAAAAAAATGTGATGTAACCATTTTGGGAGGATGAAGGGAAAAAGAAGTGGGGTGGTGGTTGTATCAGAAAACCTAATCTTCATCCATTGTCAAAGGAAGTCAATAGATAATTCCAATAAATCGCAGCATAGCTGTATAAGCACATTACTTAGGAATACGGAGGTAAATTCCAGAAGACATAAGTAGGAGAACTGGGAAACAAGGTGGTAAGACAGAAGTCAGCTGTTGTTTGATAATAAACCTTTCAATATTATTTAAATTTTATACATATATTATCCTTTAATGCAAAATTTAATTTTAAAATTATTACAATACAGGCTATGCAATTATTATGAAGCCTATATTGGAGAAATGTACATGATGCTATGCATTTATTCTTTTTTTGTGTGTGTGTGCGGTACGCGGGCCTCTCACTGTTGTGGCCTCTCCTGTTGCGGAGCACAGGCTCCAGACGCGCAGGCTCAGCGGCCATGGCTCACGGGCCCAGCCGCTCTGTGGCATGTGGGATCTTCCCCCACCGGGGCACGAACCCGTGTCCCCTGCATCAGCAGGCGGACTCTCAACCACTGCACCACCAGGGAAGCCCTATGCATTTATTCTTAATGTTATAATGTCTGTAATTGGTAAAGCCATGAAAAGGCTTTACTAGACTAAGTACGTAGGTCTGTGGGAATGCACCAGCAATACCCAGCATATGACTAAGGCGTGCTTCAAATGCTCATATATATTTTCTTAGCACCTCTGTTGGAAGCTTCCCAATCAGCCCACCTGGGGTAGTAAGCAGAACCTCCAGAATCCCAGCATTGGCTGCCACTCAGGGTGTGGAGGAAAGAGAAAGCTATAAAACATACTAGAGGGAGAGGAATTGGGAACCCAGGAGAAATTCAAGAGAGAGGGGGTGAGGAGAGAGAAGAGGCTGGGAAAGGAGGCCCAAGAGGAAGCAGGTAAGGATATGAGTGTCTGTGAGGCCCCCAGCTGATTTCAGGGTTTTCCAGTTTTACCACGGTGATTGGTAATTTATCTGCCACTCCTCCTCCATCAGTAAGCTCCTGGCAGGCAAGGACCACACCTCAATCACATCTGAATCCCCTGCATCTAACAGGGGATCGTGCCTGTGCTCCCTAAATAGCAGAGAGTTACTGAGCATTTATTCCCGTTACGTGCTGTTCTAATATATGAGCATGCACATATAACAGAGATACTGTTTCTACATATGAAAACATTTAGTCCTAACAGATACTCAGTGAGGTAGGTATCATTAAATACATTTTACAGAGGAAGAAACTAAAGCACTCAGAGATTCAGGAACTCTGATGGAAAGATGTTATTTCTTTCCATTTCACTGGTGAAACAATTGAGCGTCAGAGAAGTGAATGGATTTTCCCAGCATCCTACAGCTGGTCAGCTGCAGAAGGAAAATTTGAGCCCAGGTCTATATGATGACCACACCTTCCAAGGCAGCCAGCCTCCTGGGCAACCTAGTGGCAATTCGGTCCAACTTTGCCAAGCTAATGCTGGGTGATCTCAATGCTGGTGATATTGGTTTTGGGGGTGCAGTTTTGGGGTATCTCCTCTCATCTGTGATTCAAAGAGTCTCTGGATGTTGGTGGAGGGATCACCTCAACATTTAAGATGTTTCTTCTAAATGCTGTACAGTTCTCTGGGCAGCCAAGGCAACCCCTGAACCTATGGAAGCCTGGTGTTCTACACACTGGACCAGGTGTCAGTTACAAAACCAGCACAGTGGGCATTTCCCAATTCATGCAAATATGTTAAGCTAATGGTTAGAAACGTTTCAATTAAAATTGTTTTTACCTATGTACTTTTCAGTGCTTGTCCATGTTAGAATCTAGTGTTGAATGATGTCTTATATACTTAGCTATTTTAAGTTTCATATATCAATATTTTATGGTGTTCCACAAACAGTCCCATTCAAGACATAGATAATTCCAACCCCACTGCCTCTCCTGTCCATCTTTGCCTGCTCAGAGCTCAGGATAATAGTAGCTGTGAATGAGGAAAATGACTCACAGATTTTTTTTTAAAGGAGGGGGGAAAAGTCATTGTTATGTCCACCTTCCTTTCTAAGCCTAACTCTTCCATTTGTACAATGGATCCCGTCCCTTCCCATCTACTCGATGACTTCACTTCTCTCCATCTAATGCCTATGTTTCAGGTATTCTTTATACAAAAATTTATCAAAGGGTCTGTCAAGGCTCACTTTCACCTCTTCCCTTTCTCTCCTGAAGTCACTCGAATCAGGTTTTAGGTCCCACTATTCTTCTGGAAGAGCTCTTGCAAGGTCACCAGTGACTACACATGGCAAACCCCGACAGTCAATCCTCAGTTCTCTTGTCAACTCTCAGCTCACTTCACCCCCTCTTTCCTGAAGCACTTTCTTCACTTGGTTTCTAGGCCATCACTCTCTTGTGGTTCTCTTCCAGCTGCTCCTATCACTCATTCTGGGTGTCCTTCACTTGCCCAGAATGGAAACCCCTTATGCCCCAGAGCTCAGTTCTTGGGATGTTTCTCTTTTGTATCTAATTTCACTCCCTGGATGATGACCTCATCCTACTCTGTGCTTTAAAATGCCACCTGTACTCTCGACAATTCTCAAATTTATAACTCCAATCTGGACCCCTCCCTGAAATCCAGACTTTTATCTACAAGTGCCTTCTTGACATCTCCTCTTGGATGTCTAAATAACATCTTAGACCTAATGGGACCAAAACCAAACTCCTGGTTTCCCCATTTAAAACTTCCCTCCCACGTGTTTGCCCATTTTGGAAATGGCAACTCCATTCTTCCAAGCAGCCAAACTTGGAGTCATGCTTGCCTCCTTCCAGCCCATCAGCCAATCCTGTGAGGTCTACCTTCAAGATGTGTCCAACATTTTATCATATTTCCTGCATCCACCCTGGTGGAGCCACTCCCATCTCCACCTGGATTCCAGCAACAGACTCCTGCCTCTCTCTCTGCTTCCCCACGCTGCTTCTCATTCTGGTCTCCCCCTAGAAGCCAGAGTCATCCTGTTAAAATATATCCTTCATATATATATATATATCCTTCATATACATATATAAATATATCCAGCATATCCTTCCTTTGCCGAATATCCTCTGCATGGTTTGCTCCATCAGTCCCTCAGATCTCTGTTCAAATGTCAGGTAATCAGAGAGCCCGTCCCTAACCACCCTATTAAGAACACTAATCTCCACCTACCCACTGCACTCCCTATCTCTCTTACCCAACTTTACATTTCTTTCTCTCTCTCTCTCTACATATATATATATATATATATATATACACGCATGTGCACACACATATTTATTTATTTTGTTATATACTTATTTGTTATCTCCCCATGAGTCCCAACACATTGCCTTTTATACTCACTGCCTTATCCCTAACACCTAGAACAGGGCCAAACTCAAAGTAGGTCAATAAATATTTGTTGAATGAATGAATGACCTCAGTGCAAGAAGTGCCAAAACAGAAGTGTGAACACAAAGCAGGGCAGGATCACCTGTCTGGAGAGGAAGAGGCAGTCAGAGCAGCCTCCATGGATGAGACCATATGACATTGCTTGGCACAAGATTGAGAAAGATTGTCCAATAAGAAAGTAGGAATTACGTTGAGGCTTGAACCTAATTCCAGTTCAAATGTCACTGTTTACAGGCATTCTTTTCTTTGGTAAAAAGTCAAGTGTGCCTCACGTCCAAACTCCTTTCACATAAAAGGGATCCTGCCTCTGGGCTTCTTCCCAGTGCGCAGCAGAAAAGAAGGCTTATGGCTGTCAGCATGGGGCAACTTCACGGTCATGGTTCAGCCACAGAGAGGATGGGCAATAAAGAAAACTGGCTCAGAGATTTTAAAGAGCATGTTTAGCCAAACCGGACTCGCAGGAGGTTTACCATTGCTGAGGATGTTTTGTTCTGTTGGACTGGCTGCAACTAGTAATGCTCTGAGAGAAAGGAATAACCCTCATTCACAGAGGGGGCACTGCCTGGGCTCTGGAGAGAGCAGGTTAATTCCAGCAGCTGCCACTAGAGGTCCATTCACAGCTAGAAATAAGAAGAGGCATCATTCCTGCAGCCTTTTCAGGGCTCCTGCGGAGTTGCCTGCCAGAGGGTCTGCCCCCAGAGTATGTGGAGCTCACATCACAGCTTCCAGTCCTTCTGCTGTGGCTTTTTTTTATCCCCCAAAGACCTCATGTTGGGTCCTCTTCCCCCCCAAACTGTGGAAGGACAACCCCTTCAAAGTGCTGGCTGTCGCAAGCCCATGGCTTGAGGGTGGACAGATGAGGAGGTGGTTCCTTGTCACTAAATAAACATTGCTACATTCAGTAGTAGCACTGCAATTACCCTAAGCAGGTCACCTTCCTGCTTCATGCAATAAGTATTTCTACAAAGATCTACCTAGGAATAGAGTCGTTTTCATACAGTAGAGATGAGTGCCCAGTCTGAAGGAATCCATCAAGAATCCTATGAGTGGTGAACTGACAGCTCGAATAATATACCTGTTCGGTAGATTCATGCCTCAGTATGGCTTTATATGGTTCTCAGGTTCGTCTGTAGGTGAGTTAGAAGTAGCAGCCCTGTGGGTTTTAGAGTCCAGTTATCCTTTACTGGCAGATCCATTCTATATTTTTAATCAAAGTTAAATCTACATAACATAAAATTCACCATTGTAACCATTTTAAAGTGTACAATTCAGCGCCTTCCATCACATTCACAGCACTGAACAGTCATCACTACTATCTAATTCCAGAACATGTTTATCACCCAGCAGAGAAACCTGTATCCATTAAGCAATCTCTACCCCCTACTTCCTTCAGCTCCCTGTAATCATTAACCTGCTTTCTGTCTCTATGGATTTAATCTATCATTTTATATAAGTGCATTTATATAAATGGGCATTTTATATAAATGGCATCGTACATCGTGTGGCTTTCTGTGCCTGGCTTCTTTCACTTTGCATAAAGCTTTGAAGGTGGAGCCAGGTTGTGGCAGGTATCAGTACTTCATTCCCCCGATGGCTGAATAATAGCCCATTGCATGGATATGCCACATTTTGTTTACCTACTTACCAGCTGATGGACATTTGGGTTGTTTCCACCTATCTTTTACCTATGAAATAAATAGATAATATGAATAATGCTCCTATGGACACTGTTGTACAAGTCTTTGAACACCCTTTTCAGCTCTCTTGGGTATATACCTGGGAGTGGGATGATTGTGCACTTTCACACTGAGCACCCACTCTCTACCAGGCATCGAAGTACAAAGAGGAATAAGATATGGTCCCTCCCTCCCCCAAGTAATCTCCTTCCATGCTTTCTGCGTGCTGTTCATTTGTTCACCAAAGGTGTACCAGGCCCTGGAAGTACATCCATGAGCAAAACACACGAAGGTCCCAGTTCTCATGGTGCACACAGTTGGGTGAGCAGATAAGAATGAAGAAAAAAACCCTGCAACCGATGATCAAATAAGATAATTTCAGATGACAGTGGAGGGCAATTTTAAGTAAACACTAATATTCAGTTGTCTACTAGGAAGCTCTCAATTGCCACAGAAACATTTAATAATTAGCATGTCCAAAACTGGGCTCAGCACCTTTATCCCATTCTCTCCCCACCTAACCTGTTTACCTTCCTAGTTTCCCTACCTCTGTTCTTGACCTATCTAACCAGTGATTCAAGCCACTGTCCTAGAGTCCTCCTCAACTCTCCCTTCTCCCAAATCCCCACATCTAAGAGGTCCCCAAGTCTTCCGTACTCTCCCTTCCGTGTCTTGAGTCAGTCTTCTTTGCCCCATTACTCTCGCCTCTGCCTGGTTCAGACTAGTATCATTGCTGGATTTTGCAAGGGCTTCCCATCTCTCACCTTTAATCAAGTCTTCACCTCAACGCCAAAATTATCTTTCTACTGTGCAAATCCAGTCCTGCCATCCTCCAATTTAAAATCTTCACTAGCCCCCCATTCCACTCAAGATGAAGTCCCAACTCCAGCCTGGCATAAAGAAACCTCCGGCGGCCAGACCCTGCCGACCCCTCCAGCCCTCTATCCTGCTGATCCTGGCATCACCTTCCCTCTAACAGAAATAAAATCCTTTGTTGTCTCCTAATGACACCACAGTTGCATGCTGTCCTCTCTGCCTAGACTATCCTTCCCCCTTGGACTTGACCTTCCATTCTCACCCACCTCATCCTCTTAGAAGCCTCCGCCTTCTTCCCTCCACCCCCACGAGACTGAATTAAATGCTGTCCTCTGTCCTCTCCAAGCTTAAGCTGATTAGCAATCACGTTTACTTGCCTGCAAGGGCTGATTTTCCTGTAGAATGGGCACATGTCTGTTACTTCTATATCCCTAAGGCTGAGCACTTTCTACAAGGTGTATGCTTAGACAAAGATGTTAGCCCCTCTGAGCCTCAAGTTCTCTTTTGCAAAAGGGAGTTACTACCCACCACAGATGACTCCTGTGAGGATTAAATGAGCAATGCTTTATAAAACAAATAAACAAGAAACAAACAAATTAAAAAACTGCCTAGAGGGCATCCCTGGTGGTGCAGTGGTTAAGAATCCACCTGCTAATGGGTTCGAGCCCTGGTCTGGGAAGATCCCACATGCCGCGGAGCAACTAAGCCCGTGCGCCAGGATTACTGAGCCTGCGCTCTAGAGCCTGCGAGCCACAACTACTGAGTCCACGTGCCACAACTACTGAAGCCTGCACGCCTAGAGCCTGTGCTCCGCAACAAGAGAAGCCACAACAATGAGAAGCCCGAGCACCGCAACGAAGAGTAGCCCCCACTCACCACAACTAGAGAAAGCCCGCACATAGCAACAAAGACCCAAGGCAGCCAAAAATAAATAAATTTATTTATTTATTAAAAAAAAAAAAAAGAGTGTTGTTGATGATTTCCTGAAGCTGGAAGAATTCTGTTCTTCCAAGCCTCCTGTTCAACTTTTGGTCAGTCTTATGAGTGCATTACAGAGAAGAAATGTTAACCAAATTGCAAATGACTAAAAAGTCAGAGGGATAGCCAGGGATAGTATGATGGGTATTTTTCCTAACTGTCTAGAATGTTGAGTGAAAATGACTAAGGTGTTGTGAGTAAGGATAAATGAGTTTTCTCTTCAGATTCCAAAAACCAATTGCATACATGCCAGGCCAGGGTGCTCTTACTTAAGAACAACTCATGTGAACAGATGGGTAATGTGACTGCTAAAAAAAAATGTGAGTCAGTGTGAGCTTGGTGTTGCAAACTCAGGAAGTAATAGACCCATTGTTCTTAGCTCCAAGCAGATGATATTTGGAATGTGTGGGACCACATCTGAAGAGGAACAATGGTCAAGTACAGAGTATCCTTGAATGAGCAATCAAAATAAAGAGGGGTGAAAATGCCAATAATGGAAAATAGACATCACCATTTATTTCCAAATAGCAGATGGAATCTCAGATGAGTCTAGGTTACATTGTTATACTAAAGGCCAGTTTTGCTCAAAGTCCGTAAAAAGCAAGCACCTGAACACAGGTAACGTGAAGGGCCACTTTGGCTGGTCTAACAATGGCATCTCAGTCTTACCTGTAACCCACTGCCATTGCTTCTGTATTTGGGTAAAGTTAAATATGCATTGTTATTTTTTCCATTTAACTGAAAAAGTGGAAATCAACCTTACCGTCAGTTAGACTGTGATGTATAGTGTTTCTAACCAAACAGAGGCAGGCCACACTGGAGCTGAAAAAATGACTTCCGAGAGATTGTTGCTTTCTTACCAGTGACATCTCTGGCCCCATTTTGTTCTTTCTAATTCCTGAGCAAGGATTTCTGAAACGCCAATTTGCTGAATTTCCCCTCTTTCTAATAGCATCCAATACAAAGCTACTTCCTGTTTCTCTAGTCCTTCCTTAGAATCACCCACATCCTTAAACAAACCCCTCCAATGCTCTCTTACCAAGGCACCAAGAGCTCTCCCCCATGGCAGTAAACCTACATTTGTTTAACTATAGATATGCTCCCAAAGGTCTTTGACTGGTGGAATCCAATACAACAAACTTTTATTGAGAATCTATTATGTGTTAGGTACTAGGTACTTGGTGATGAAGGAAAGTAAAGACTTGATTACAGACAAGAGAATAGAGGAATCTGGATCAATTCCAGAGCTACTGATGATAAGAAGAAAAAAGAGAAATTAGGAACTAAGCCAGAGTACTAGAAATTGGATGAGCTATGTGCCAGGGCACCTAGCCTGCCCATCCTTTCTACTGCAGGTCCCTGTTACACAGACATAATCAGACTCTGTACCAAGTGGCACAAAATAAGGGTGGACACCAGCCCCCAATGGGACCTTATAGTCCAGGAGCCCATGACTTGTGTGGCCTTGCTCAAAGAAGATATGTTAGACCAATTATATTCCTATTTCAGGATGTTGAGTTGAAATTCACATAGACCAACCTCAACTGACAATGAAAGTCAGAAGGATTATCAAGAGTTACCCCATTGTAGAGGTAACTGGGTGACCAATATGGACCACCTGCTTCTGAAGGCAGGAAGAAACTGATCAGCAGACAGGTGAGACTAGAGGTTATGCACAGAGGGCAGCAGAGCTGTCTAAAGTGAGGCCATGAAGCCATCAAGAGATAGCCTTTTTGTGCAACAATATCCCCATTCAAATCCCCACGAAACCTGGAGGAACTTGGGTTCTTGTCCTGGATTCTCCTGAGCCTGTCTTTACCACTGATGCCCCTTTTGTTAAGCTAGCTCTTACTACTACAATTAGAGCACTAGCCAGGACAAGAAAGAAGGAGCAGGGGATCCTTAAACAACAGCCCAAGACTAGTAACCTCAAAAGCAAAAAGACAAAAGAAGGCAATCAGAGTTCACATGGTGCCTTCTGAGTTCAGCACGGGACCAGGTGAGGGGAGGAGCAGGTGATCAAGGCAAGAAGCAGGTTGCAGATGGGGCCAGTGACATGCCAAGTGGTACCACATCTGTGCTGCTGCCATTGCCTTGCCTGTCATGCCATGGCTTGGGAGTCAACTCCTTTAGGGAGCAACTCAAGTCTCTCCTCCCCACTCCTCCCAGACTCTGTCAACAACTCCTCCTCTCAGTGGACTTTGCTCGAGCTGCGTTTACATTTGTGTGAGCATTTGACTGTTTACCTCCCTCAGCAGATTGGAAGCAACCGGAGGGCAAGAAACAGGCTCGGCTTGTTTACCTCCCTATTCCTGAGGCCTAGTACAGGGCCTGGCACAAAACAGGTGTTCAGTACACATGTGTGTACACAACCAAATGATGAATGGCCCGCTAGGGAGTGTATTCATCACAGCTCTCCAGAGAAACAGACCAGTAGGAAAGATAGATAGGTAGCTAGATAGATAAATAGATGCATATATACACACATGTGAATATAATACATATGTATAGTATACTATATATATGAATATATATAAAAGAGATTTATTACAAGTGATCATCTCACATGATAATGCGGTCTGACAAGTCCCAAGATCTGCAGGGTGAATTTCCAAGCTGGAGACCCTGGAGAGTTGATGGTTTACCTCCAGTATGAAGCCTGGCAGGCTCAAGATCTAGGAAGAGCCATTGTTTCAGTTCAAGCCCAAGGGCAGGAAGAAAGCCAATGTCGCTGTTTGAAAGCAGTTAAGCAAGAAGAATTGTCTCATATTCAAGGGAGAGTCAGTCTTTTTGTTCTGTTCGAGGCTTCAACTGATTGGATAAGGCCCATCCACATTACAAAGGGCAATCTGCTTTAGTCAGTCTATGGATATAAATGTGAATCTCATCCAAAAACACCCGTGCAGATAATGTTTGATCAAACATCTAGTGGCTCCATGGCCCAGTCAGATTGACACATAAAATTAACCATGGGAGAGGTGGAGCTGGGGAGATTGGAGGGGGAAAGGAGTTTGTCTTGCTGGGTTTGTATTTAAGTAAAATTTTATTGTAATTAGGCAAATCATTTTTGGTTTTTGGGTGTTTTTGAAAGGACTTTAGGAGCTGTCCCAACTTTGCCTGGGCTCACCCCTTATCTCTTTCCTGGAAGGAGACAGGAAAGAACAGGAACAGGATAAACTCCATCAATTCTGGTTCAGCACATGATTCTCCTCATGGGACACTGAATACTGTGATTGCTGCTGGGCTTCCATTGGCTCACTCAGATAAAAGGAGGGGTGGAGAGACCGCTGGGAGTCAAGCTACCATGCCCTCAAAATTCTGAACCACAGAAATCTGGGTCCCCGGGCATTCCTAGGTATGGTCATTGCTAACCCCGATACTGTTGTTTTGCATAAGGCTAAATGTTTTCATAAACAAAATGTTTTGCTATTTCAAGAACTCAAAGACTCTGGCCTGCCAGCTTAGAAAGCCACTATCTTAATTCCGCCCCTGGTAAGATGCTCACATTCTTTGTGCTTGGGACAAGACTGTGGCATGCTCCTGCCACCTGGTGGCAACAGTTGTGCAAGCTGAGAGTTGTGCAAAGGCTTTAACCTTGAAGTTCTGACTTGGCCAAAACACAAGACAGAAAGGGCACGCTATGGGACTCACATTAGTGAAACAGAATTATGGGTTAACAGAACAATAAGCATGGGAGAAAAATTAGTGATTACTGAGTTCAACCACCACAATTTCCAGATGAGGAAACTAAGGCTTAAAGATACTTTGTGACTCACTCAAAGATACATAGGCAATAAGTGACCAGAGCCACCTCATCATCAATAATCAAGTGTCATTTCCCCTCCAACTCAACACTGGAAAATAATTATTTATTTATTTAAGGCAACTAAAGACTTGATTAATTAGCAGAATGGTGAGCAATTAAGCGTACAGTTGACTCTTGAATAACACAGGTTTGAGCTGCGCAAGTTCACCTACATGCAGATTGTTTTCAATAAATACACTGGGAAAAAAAAATAAAAATAAAAAATAAATACACTGGAAAACTTTTTGGAGATCTGCGACAACTTGAAAAAACTCACAGACAAACCACGTAGCCTTAGAAATATCGAAAAAATTAAGAAAAAGTTAAGTATGTCACGAATGCATAAAATATATGTAGATACTAATCTATCCTTACATAAGCGTAAAGTGAGTGATATTTAATATAAAATTAATAATGTGCTAGTTTTCTTATAACTTTGCTTTCAAGTAATTACATTACCGTACAATATGCCTCTCTTGTAATTAAAGAAATTGCATATCAGCCTATCATCACAGGTAAGTCGTTTTTAAAAAATGTAACAGTGTTTCCAATACTGTATTATGAATATGACTGTAATACTGTAAGCCATAAAACCTTATAATGATTCATTCATTAGAGCAAAGGCTTAGCTACCATGAAGCAATCATATCAATTGCACTAGGCTACCATAAAGCAGTCATATCGCTGCTTCTTCATTATCAGTGCCTGAATCGTTACATCTGTACATAAATATCAATTTCTTTTTCATATTATCTTTTCATTTTTGATGTCAAGTGTTAGCCATACATACAAGATCTACAGCGTTTTGTATGCTATAAGACAATATTGATGTCCGTACTGACAGTTGATTCATCTTATAAGGAGACAACATAAACTTATGGTACTGATAAATACAGTACAGTGCTGTAAGCGTATTTTCTCTTCCTTACGATGCTCTTAACAACATTATCTTTTCTCTAGCTTACTTTATTGTAAGAGTACAGTATATAAGACATATAACATACAAAATATGTAGCTTAACTGTGTATGTTATCAGTCAACATACACAGTAGCTGAGTTTTTAGTAGTCGAGTTTTGAGGAAGTCAAAAGCTATACGTGGATTTTCAACTGTGTGTGGGGTTGGTGCTCCTGACCCCATGTTGTTCAAGGGTCAACTGTAATTACAAAGCAAACAAAGGGGACAAACGTCTACTACGATACCTCTTCTGTAATGAGCACAGTCTTTGTAAAAAAGGCTGTCTTTTCAGAAGTGACAAAGTTCTGCCAGGGCTGCATTCTGCTTGCTCTTTCAGTTTAAAGGAACAGAGATGGGTGTGTATCAGCAAAATCAAGTGAATGATCACTTCCCTCTACAGGAATGGGATATTATTTTTACGTTTATGCTTTTGTTCATAAAATATGTATTAAATATTGCTGTGTTGTGCTAGGTGCTGAGGATACAAGGAGAAGAAAAACAAATGAGATTTCTGCTCTCCTGGAGCGCACTGTCTGGTGGAGAAGGACAAGTTAATACTCAAGTGCCATGGAAGGTGGTAGAAAGGATGCTGCACATGTGCTTAGGGAAGAGGAGCTAGGACTGGAGGAGGCAGCTGTCAGCAGAAACAGAATCTACGAGAGCCACTGGTCCTGGAGAGGGAGCTGAATTCCAAGCGTGGTCAATGCCAGAGTGGCCAATAGGAACTATAAAATGGTGGCACTGCCAAAGCTGAAGAGTCAGGTGAGAGTGGGCGTCACGTAGAAGATCCATAGGGTCCATTATACCTGCTTGGCTACAGGGGGCTCACCTCTGGAACGCCAGGCGCTGGATGTGGCTGCCACCAGAAATAGAAGGAAGGGCAGAGAGATACGGTAACAGAGGGTGGACCACTGAATCCCAGGTCAGGGAAGCCTCGCAGACTGGGCCAAGGGATGGGGATTATTAATATGCATCTTGCCTCTGTCAGGATTGGCCCAGGGACCAGCATGAGGCTGAGCCAGCAGGGAGGGGGGCAGGCAGCACAGGTGGCTTCTGTGGTGAGGATGCCAGCAGGGGTCAGATGGAAGCTCTGACCGTAATGCTAATTCATTTCTCTGTGGGTTTCTGTTCAGACAAATGTCGGTCTCTTGCGGGTTTAGTTTAAACCTATTGGCGGTGTGGGGTCAAAGCTCTACATCCTTGATTTCTTTTAATTTCTAAGTCCCTGATCACCTGAGTTTAAAGGAAGAGATGGTCAGGGTCTTGGCTGCTGGGAAGACACCATAATGCTTTAGAGAGCAGTTGGGAAAACGCTACTAGTTTCCCCAGAGCTGAGGTACATTCCAGCCTGTACTATCATTCTGTACTATTCAAAATGCAACATCAGACTGTGAGGTTTTAGGGCAGGTAGTGAGCCTGTGACCTTTAACATGTCTAATCCAACCTCTCCTTGGGAAAAATATTGACTCTTCCAGGTGGAAAGCGGGCTTGGAGCAAAGAAAGATGGAAGATGGAGCTTGGTAGATTCATGGTGTCATGATGCCTTGTCCGTTTGTTGGGTTGGGACACCCTGAGGAACTTTCCACACCCCAAATCTACCCAGGGACATTCAGCTGGACCCTCTGAAGTGAACTTTGGCCTAACTGGCAAGAGTTTTGCTTCCACCAGCGCTTGGCCACACACCAACCCTGAGACCCTGAGATAGTTCTCACTCCCTGACTCAATTTCCTCAACTACTCTTGCTATAGTTTCCAACACTAAGAAGAAAAACTAGTGTTGTGGCCAAAAATGAAAACACCATGCTAGATATTAAATGTCGTCCAGGAGACACTAATTTAATGGCCCCAAAGTGGTTTCATGCCTCCGAGAGGATTTTACTTCCTGGCCTTGGAGAAGCTAAGTGCTGCCTTCTACTTCTGCTCTGCATTCGAAAAGTCATAAATAGTTCACTGTGGTAAGCCCTGTTTTAAAACCTCCCCAGAGCATCTAAAAATAGCCTCTGGCGGCTCCATGCATGTTTCCTCAGGTCTTCCTCTTAGTCTTTCAATATTGGTGGCGACCATTTACTGTTATTGCCACACACAGACTTGCAGAGATAAGAGCAGCTAGGCTGGAAGGCAGAGAGGCAGTGTGTCAGAAGGGCCCCTTGAGAGGTGGAACCTAGCACTGATCTGCTACATACATCCCGGGATGAGAGATGTCACCTCTTCTTGCCTTGGTTTCCCTGCTAGCAAAAGGAGAGTGGTGGGGGAGTCTCCCTCTCTCCAGGGCGCAGCAAGAATCACCCTTGAGTGGGAAGTGTCAGCAGACTCTGCAGCAAAGCGAGGCCTGCCAGCCGCCAAGTGCTCTTACGACCAGCCAAGTCCACGCTTGTTAAGTGCCTTTGCAGTGCGCGTCACTCCTGTCGTTTCCTATCTTCAGGCCAGAGTGGGGCTCTCCTGCCAGTTTTCCAGCCCCGGGGCATGACCCGAGGCTGAGTGTCCATCATAAGCTCCATGGACAAGGGCCAGGAACGGCCAAGCCCAACTCAGCCACCTGCCTGTTCTCTGCATCCATGCCTCTGTTTTCTTTACACTTAACTCCAACAGTAAAGACCACCTCTCTCTGACTCTCAGCCCACCTCCTTCAGGGACGCACCCCCTGCAAACAGACCACCAGCTCAGAGCACTCCTGTCTACCCAGAAGGAAGGGTAGGACAGCACATCCTAGGTGGTCTCTGTGGCCTCTGTCTTCTCTCCAAACACTCCCAACAATGCACAGTGATGAGCTGCGTCTCGGGCCCCCTGACACCCCTTAACCTGCAAAAAATCAGGCAGATATTTCGCGACAGCAATCAGCTCCCAGACACATCGAACGAACCGTAATGTGATTATGCCATTTACCAAAATGCAAAGAGAGATACTTGAGGTGTTTCTGATTAGGGATGACATTACCCCTCTAATGGGCCACCGCATTAATCAAAGCTGTCGCTATGACAATGGCGATGGTGGGGAAATAACCCCAGCTTGATTCAGGGCTTAGCAAATACCACCAAGGAAGAGGTCAGCTTTTGTGAGGGACACAGCAGAAGAACTGCTTCTTCCTGCTCGAGCAGGGCTTTTTATTGAAATCACACCAGTAACCAGAAAGAGAGGCCTCTGTTTTCTTCCACCGCATTGGGGTTTTCTGGTTCCACTGCTCAAGATGACTGGATAGCACTGTCCTGCGAGGAACTGGGGGAGGAGGTGTTGGTGGGGAGGAACCGAAGGCTGATTTGTGGGGCTGTCAGAGCCTTCTGGTTTCGAGAGCTGTGTGTTAATTGCTGGTGGCCCCCTGGGAATCATGTGGGGCATGAGACCCTGGGGGCAGCGGGAGAGATGACCTGTGGAAAAGCCCAGCTTGTCCCATGGCGTGAACACTTAGCTCATGCCGCTGTCTCCATCCCAGAGCCTCTGAGGCGTTTGGCAGACACAAGCCCGCCCTACACACCCTGGGACAAGACAGATGGAAGAACAGAGGCGGGAATGAAATGGATCTGACGGGCCCCGGGGGGGAAACGCCTCGGCCTCTGCTCTGTGCTGCAGGGAACCCAGGAACTGCAGGCGAGACCAGGGCTCTCAGGAGGCTGGCTCTGGCTCGTTAGCGATAAACTACTCCACCAACCCAAGTTGGCCCTCTCTCAGGCACAGACTTGCCCGGAAAGGGAGCCTGTGAGGTTGGCGACATGGCACGGCCTCTCCCCCACCACAGGGACGGGACATTGGAGCGGACGCAGGAAATCTGATTTACAGTCCAGGTCCTTCTAGAATTGTTTCTGAGCCTTGGTTTTCCCATCTTCAGAGTGAGGACAGTGAAATCTACTCTGCTGTCCTTACGGGGGAGTAAAAGTTCAAATCACTTCATTTGGGGGAAGGTGACTTGTAAACTCTAAGAGCACAGATCTTCAAACTCGGCTGCATTTTGGAGCCACCCAGGGAGTTTTATAAAGTCCTGTTGCCTGGGTCCCAGTGCCAGACGTGCTGGTTTCACTGGTCTGCAGGGTGGCCAGGGCATGGGGACTTTTCAAAGCTCTCACATGCAGACAAGGTTGAGAACCGTTGCTCTCAAGTGTTGTGAGGTGCTGTACCCCCCCTTTTTGAGCCTCATTTCCAAAACTAACTTATATTTTTAATGGGGATAAGAATTTTTTAAATAAAAGGATCTTGTGAGGATAAAAGTAGAAAATGCATATGAGAGTGCACAAGGTGGTACACACCAGATTCCTAATTAAGCCTCCAGACCCTCATTAGAGGCCGCTGTCTCTATTTCAGCGGAAAGAGCTTGTCCCCAGAGCTGAGACCCCAGACGACACCTTGCCCCTTAGCTGTGCCACTGCATACACGTCGCTGGATCATGGGGAACATCTGCGACACCTGAAGCCTTTCACACGGTTGATCTCAATTATAGCAATAACCCAACAAGGTGGCTCGGACTGTTGTTACCACCCTCTGAAGCCACATCATAGGTGATTCAGGCAGTCAGTGATGGAGCTGGGATTGTAGTCCAAATTTGTCTTGTTCAGAAACTGGAGTTCTTTCTACGACCTTCTTGGTTAGAACTGACCTGAGCCAATTTTGTCATTCAGCGCGTACATGCACGAGGTCTCTGGGCTGCAGGTCTCTATGTTATAATGAAAGCAGTGTCGGGTAGAATTGTGCCACCTAGACTCTCATTTATTAGCAAGCAGGGGCAAAAACAGGCATGTGGCTTACTCTGTGAACTCAATGGTATCCCGAATCAAGGTCCTTTTAGGTGCCCCAGCAGAGCCTGGCACAAAAGCTTTGCTCGGGGCAGAGGTGACATTTTTTAGCACCAAGATCCAGCTAAACTTGCAGTCGGGTCATGAGAAAAAAAAAAAAAGCTCTGATAATCAGTCTAACAAACATGGGATCCATTTGGAGTCCTACGCTCACAGCACTGTTCTACTTAACTAATGTACCGACCAGAAGGCTACCAGGACATTTCCAACCCGGAGTTGCCAGAGGTCTTTCCCAATGGCTGTGAGGAAGGAGGAGGGGTTAGATTATTCACTGAGCCACAACCAAACATGCTGGGCGCTGTATCAGCCTCCTGGGGCTGCTGAAACAAAGTACCACAAACTAGGTGGCTAAAAACCATAGAACTTTATTCCCTCACAGTTCTGGATGCCAGAAGTCAAAAATCAAGATGTCAGCAGGGCCACACTCCCTTAAAAGGTTCTAGGGAAGGTCTCCTAGCAGCTGGTGGATGCCAGCAATCCTTGGTGATCCTTGGCTTGTAGCTCCATCACTCTAACCTCTACCTCTGCTATCACATGGCCATCTTCTCTGTGTGTTTCTGTGTCTCTGTGTGTCCTTTCTTCTTCTGATAAGGACACTAGTCATATGAATTAGAGACCCACCCTAATACAGTATGACCTCAACTAATTACATCAGCAAAGACTTTATTTTCAAATAAAGTCACATTCTGAGGTTCCAGGTGGACATGAATTTGGTGGGGGGCGGCAGACACTATTCAACCCAGTACAAGCACCTACACTCTGCCAAGTGCTGTGGAGAGAGAAGATAAAGGGGACTAAACTTGCCCTGCACTTGGGTTGCTCACCCTCCAGCGATGGAGACCAGCAGGTGTGTGAGCACCCTGAGAGTGGTAAACATGTTGCGGGCGTGGCACGATGGAGGTGTCGCACCCAGCTTAACAGGGTCATGGAGGCAACCTGCAGGCTGACTTTGGAAGGTCTGGCAGGAGGCACCAGGTAGAGGAGGAGGGGAGGGCAGCAGACAGAGGGAAGGACATGTAGATCCAAGGGACTGGTCATAGAGGGAACAGGACTGGTTCACGGAGACAGGAATGTGGGATCCGAGATAGGCAAGAGGGACAGATGAAGCCAAACTGTTGGATAGGGGCAGGTCAGGAAGGTCCCATGTGCTAGTCTAAGAGAGCTGGGATTTGATCCTATGGAGCTCAGGGAGACACTGGCATCTTTTAATCAAGGAAGGAATGTAGTCATATTTGCATGTTAGAACAATCACTCTGGAGCAATGAAAAGGATCCACTGGAAAGGTTAAGATTAGAAAGGGGAAGTCTACGCAAAAGAGAAGGAATGATGAGTTTCTGGCATATGGCAGCAACCATGGGGGTAGAGAGAAGAGAACTGATTTAATGTTTATTCAGAAGAGGGAATCGGCAGAACTTCTCGATAGATGGAATGCTGGATGCTGGGTGTGAAAAAAGAGTTGGTAGTGACATCCACGGTGCTCTTTTTGGTTTTTTGTTTTATTTTAATTTTAGTTATTGGGGTCATCCATGAACTCTCTGGGAATGAACCAAGGACAGAAGCCTAGCGACTTCAATATTTAAGAAGCAGGAGAAGAAAAACCAGCTAGGAAAGAATTCAGAGAACAAAATAGTCAAGTGACAAGAGAATTGGAGCTACACATGGGGAGAACTAGCAGAGGGCCCCTGGGACACGGTCGGAATGGAGGCCTGCGTGGCGGTATTAGCCTGAGGAGGGGGATCCCCAGGAAGGAAGGCCCCTGGGCAGGCCGCTTGGAGACCCAGGAAGGAGGTGGGGTGGAGACTAGGACCAAATAACCTTACATTGGGCAATTTGCCCAAGTCTTGATGTCCCCAGAACAATGGGTTCAGGTCAGTTCATTCATTTGTTCAATTAACTAGGTGACCAATTGTCCATTCTGGTTTTCCCAGGACTGTTCTGGGTTTAACACCGAAAGCCTAACATCCCAAGAAACCCTTCTGTCCTGGGAAAACTGGTTGGTCACCCTAGTTAACAAGCATTTCCTGCACTTCTGCCACATGCCACGTACGATGTCGGATGGCACGGAACTTAATAATACTCAGAGCAGGCTTTTGAGCACCCCACAGCCTGGAGGGAAAATAATGGGTTACGAGTGCTTAAAAACGGGCAGAGGGTGGATTGAGATTCCTCTCTCTCACTGCCAAGGGCAAGTTAAAGGAAGGTGGTTTGGATATAACTTAGGCCAGGGATGGAAAACACTTTTTTTTAAAGCAAAATAAGGCCGTGACATGAGTCTATAAGAGAGTATGTCAGTAGGAGAAATATTAATTTCTTGTATAAAATAAAGACGAGCAGGAGTTAAGCCTTTTCTGTTGTTTAACCCAATAAAAGCAGTGCGAGTTTTCAAGATGGTTATGTTATAGTGAGAAATAATTTCTTTTATAAAGCTGCAGACAGCCGGGTTCAGAAGGAAGGGAAGAAGTCCACACAGGGTAAAACGTGCTTGGTTTCTGATACTGCAGGAGAGAACCAGTCACAGCTTGGAAAGGAAAACCCTTGTCGAGTCTCCCCTTCAATCCCTACTCTCACCCCTGTATTAGCTTCCCAGGGCTGCCAACAAACGACCACAATCTAGGTGGCTTCAAATAACAGAAATCCACTCTCTCACTGTTCTGGAGCCCAGAAGTTAGAAATCAATGCACTGGCAGAGCTGTACTCCTCTGGAGTCTCTGGGGGGGAGGGGGGGGAGGGTCCGTTCCTTGCCTCTTCCTGCTTCTGATAGCTATTGGTGTCACCTGATGTTCCTTGATGTGTAGCCGCATAACCCCAATCTCCATCCTCACACGGCCGTCTTCCTGTGTTTCTCCACACATCCTCCTCTTCTGTCTGTCTGATGTCCCTCTGCCTTACTCTTATAAGGACAGCTATCATTGGGTTAAGCTTGCCCCACCCCCCAGGCAATCCAGGATGATCTCATCTCAAGAGCCTTAAGTTATAACTACATCTGAAAGAACTTTTTTTCCCAAATAAGGCCATATTCACAGGTTCCATGGATTAGAACTTGGACCTATCTTTTTGGGGGTCACGATTCAACCCACTACACTTCTATCAATATAATCCAAGCACACTTCCCCCTCCTGTGTGTTGTGAGGGGCAAGGAGAGCAACCTGACTCTGCCAAAGAGCCCACCCTCTCTCAGCCCCAGCTGTATAGCAGCAAAAAAGCCATTGATAGGGCCTCCATGTGTAGTTGTCCGATGTGTGCACTGCACAAAAGCCCTTGGCTAGGGGGCTGAAATACTCTCTGCAGGTCAAACCATGTGCCTTGTCAGTACTGCACCCACTGGAAGAAAGGGACACCTTTTTCCTTCCAGGCAAAGGGACTGCCTACATCCCAAGCAGTGTGCCCGGCTCAAATGTGGCTCCTTTTTCTGATTTGAACAAAAGTGCTACCTGGGCTAGAGGAGAACCTGGCCATTGACATTCATTAACTCAACTGTGTTTGCCAGTGGCCAATTAGAAGTGATGGTACAAGCTAATGATGGAAATTTTTCAGGACCACGTAAAATGTGCCAGACATCAGGAAAGATGGAGAAGGGACTGATTATTTCTTTAGGAAGCAGCACGGTGAAGAGGGAAGCAAGGGGGATCATTGCAACAAGTCGTGAGTTAAAGGGAGAGATTTGCTAGAAGCGGAGGGAAGGTCCACAGCCTGGATAGCCTCTATGTGAGCACACCCTCATCCTCACCCCAGCATCCTAGGCAGCGAGGCTTCATCCCTTCTGTGATAGGAGGGGGCGATGCAGCTAGACTGAGACCTGCTCTCCAAACCCACCTACCCCTGCCCCACTCTCTGTAAGATGTTGAAGTAATCACCAGAACCCCCTGCTTGGTAAAGACCTGCTTGAATGTTCACTGAGAGCCAATATGCCTTCGCTTTGAAGAAAGCTGAGTGCTCTGGTATCTGAGCCAGATGGAGAAAGGCAGTGGCGTCCTCATCGTGGCCAACTGTGTGTCCAGCAGCAGATAGCCTTGGGCAATGATCCCCCAACTCAGACTGCCCAGAGACCAAGCCACCACCCACCCTACAGAAGGGGACAGGGAAAAGGAAGCCTCTCCTTCTGGTGACACTGCAATCCCTTAGGTGTGTACAACCCCAAAATCTTTCTATATCCACTATTTTATTGGAGCCTCACAACAATGTCCCATGACAAGCCAATTTTATAGATCTGGAAACTGAGTTTCAGAGATATGATAGTCTTCCTCAGAGGCAGGGCTCCCTACTCCTGGTCGGGTTTTGCATTCACAGTAGTGATTTTCTGCTTCCTGTCTTTCTGCACAAGACATGTTGAGAATCTGAAGGCTGGGCTCTAATCTAGACCCCCCCTTGTAGAGGTCTCAGAGCATGTCGCTTAACCCAGCAGGAGCGTTTACTCTGTAAATAAAAAGGAATAACAATAATCTTCCCCATGATGTCACTGTGGACTAGCCAATAAAAAAGATTAAAAAGCAATTGTCAACAATTGAAATCAAATACATAAGAGTAAATAGCTATGTCCGACTAACTTCCATGGGAATTTAGATATAATTAAAAAACAAAAAAAGACGAATCCCTAGATATTCATGAGAGTTAGAGGGAGTCATTAGTGAGATGGAAAGAAAAGTGGATTTTCTTGATAGTTTTATTAATAAGAAAAAGATTATATGTGTATTGTTTGTCCAAAAAATGAGATTTTCAGGAGCATATGGCAAATTAATCATTAAGACTCTCTTATGGCTCAGACCCACTTAATATGTTCTCTGTGGTGTGTGTACGACAAACCTGTAAAAATTACATTACAGTGACTATTAAATGATTCATCAGGGTCACTTCCCCAATAGATTTAGAATCTGGTGCTTATTCATGCTTCCCCTTTGGTAAGCTTTATTACCTCAACTGTGTTTGCCAGTGGCTAATTAGAGGTGATGGTACAAGCTAATTGCTAAAATTTTTCAGAAACATGCAAAGTATTTATTTTGGGAGGAGGGGGAAATTACAGTTCCATCTTTGGCAGCAGAGGGATGCATTGTGATTTTAACAAATGGTATGGCCGCTGGTCCTAAAGAGTTCAGGATCAGTTTAATATGCAGAGTGATTGGCTGACAGTGTGGACCCAGGAGCTGAGATGCTATTGTTGCTCCGGATACCCCAGAACACGCAGGCTATAGTGGGCTCATGCTTTGTGTGGCTTTAAATTCCCATGGCTTGGATTTGGTCCCTGAGGACTTTTTCTCTCTTGTAACCCTTAACCATAGCAGGATGGGGAAAACCATGGGGGTGGCAAATTGAACCCATGGGGGTTCATCTGGGATGTCAGAGATTGGCAAGACCAGCACAGATGGGCTCCAGGTGATAAGAAAAAGTGCAATCTGTAGGTAAAGAGTAGACTTCAAAGAGCAGAGGATAGTTATTTGACAGTAGAACTCAAAGACAAGGGATTCAGGAGAGGCAATGCTTAGAAATTCAGGAAGGTAACCCTGGGAAGTCTGACAACCAATAACCAAGGCTTGTACCCTAGAATGGGGGTCATGATTGAGACTGGCCCCTAGGGAAGAAGAAGGTAGAAGGTGGGGGAAGAGAAGAATCAAGGTTGGTCTCAAACACAAAGAGTGCCCTAGCAGTAAGAGAGATGATGCTGAGTCCTTGAGAACAGAAGTTGGATAACTCACTCTTGATCCGGACAGCTACCTTACAGCAACCTATACTTCATGATATTCTGTTGGGTTGAGCAGCATCCAATGCCCTCAGCATCCACTCCCACTCCTGGTGCGCCTTCCCATGCAGAGGAGGCTGGAAATAGACGTTACAGATCCATGGCTCGCTTCCAGCTAGGGTTTGCCGTACAAATTAGGTTCTGCCAATTCGATGCGCTCATGCCAGATTGGAGTGGGGGAAGTGAAGTGCAGACCAGTTGCCTGCTGTCTTTACTGCTTCTCCAGGCAAGAAAGATCATGGGGATATACAACTGTGGCAGCCCTGAGAATGCACTTCCCACTTCTCCACTGCGGGACTGGCATCCATCCACCCAGCACCCTGCTGCTGTGCTCTGAAATCAACCATCACATTGTCACATTCATGCCCGGAAGCCACACTTCCCATGGGCTGGGAATTATCTCATTCTATTTAATTCTCACAATGAAGCAGGTCTTCTTACTACTAGCCCCATTTTGCATTTAAGGACATTGAACTTAAAGAGATTATGTAATTTCCGTAAAGTCACAAGGCTAGTGAAGGGCAGGTTCTCCTGCCAGATTTATTATGCATGTACCATGTACCACAGGCCAAGCTAGAGCCAACAGACAGGTTATTTCACACGCTCCTCACTGTAAAGGCATTGCCAGAACCAGGAGTTCAGCAGGGGTGGGCTTGGCTTAAATGGCTCTGATTAAGAAAGCTTCATTGTTGCATTTTTCAATGTTGTTGTCATATCTATAATAGTTAGGACTCTAGATAAAATACGGGACACCCAGTTAAATTTGAATTTCAGATAAACAATGAATAATTTTTTAGCATAAGTATTCCCAAGACAATATCTGAACACATTTAGACTAAAAAAATGATTTGTTGCTTATCTGAAATTCAGATTTACCTAGGTGTCCTGTGTTTTTGTTTGTCAAATCTAATGAGTCTAACAATTAACAAACCCCTTCCAAACAGAGGGAATGTTGTCCAAAGCCACGATGCAAAATTAATTTCTAAGCATTGCCTAAGGAGCAAAGCCAGGAATTCTTAGAAGAAAGATAACAATAACAACAATAGCTGATTTATTGGACACCTTTCTACTTGGCAATAACTTTCCTAAGGCCTTTCATGTAATAACTCACTCTAACCTCACAATGAGCAATGTGGCAGGCGTTACCATCATTCCTCTCTCACATACGACTGAGACAGAGAGAAGCCTGCCCAACGACAGCTGGCCAGCAAGCCGAAGGGCTGGAACTCCAGCCATGGTGGTCAGTTCCCGATCCTGGGTGCTTAACCACTACCCATTCGCATAGTCAGCAAGGCTCAATTTACCAAATTAGACAAGGAATATCCAACTCAGGTTGACACAAATGTTATAGATTCCCTTGTCATTTGTTCTTTTCCAGTTACCCCCAATCTAGGTGTCATCTCCATAACTGGCGTCATACCCATTCTCTCCTGGTATGGCAGCAATCTAACCAGAGCCTGTATTTTTAAACTACAATTTTCTTTTTAAAAAGTATTGTATGTTTACCTTTTGAAATTCTGAAATACAACAAAGAAGAGGGAAAACTATTTTATAGAAAGTATAAAGAAAGTTAAAAGCAACTTTATTTCCATTTTTTAACATGCTATATTAAGTCTTCTTGTCTTCCTTTAGACACATATGTTCTTCTAATTTGTTTTTTTAGACAATATCTGAATCATACCATATACAGTTTTGTGGCTTCAATGAACATTGAACATTGTGAACATTTCCTCTTTCCCACAAGTGGTCTTTGAGAATGCTATGGACTGAATTCTATCCCCACAACATTCGTATGTTGATGCCCTAACCCCCAATGTGACTTATTTGGAGTAAAGAAGTAATTAAGGTCAAATGAGGTTGTAAAGTGGGGCCCGAATCCAATGGGATTTGTGCATTTATAAGAAGAGACACCAGAGAGCTGGCTCCCTCTCTCTGCCTTGTGAGGACACAGCAAGAAGGCAGCCATCTGCAAACCAAGGAGAGAGCCCTCACCAGAAATCGACCCGGCTAGATCTTGATCTGGGACCTCTAGCTTCCAAAAGTGTGAGAAAATAAATGTCTGTTGTTTAAGCCACATAGTCCTTGGTATTTTGTTATGGCAGCCTGAGCTAATACAGAGAACATGGGTTTTTCAGAACTATAATACTCTATCTGATGGATGTACAAAAATTTATTCAATAAATTTCCTTACGCTAATCCTGTAAACTGTTTCCAAATTTGCACTTTTCACAAGTAACACATATTATAAGTAATCTTTCCAGCCTCTTCACCTTAGGAAAAATTTCTAGAGGCAGAGTTAGTGGTAGGGTGATAGACTGTCTCAGTTTGCCCTGGACTGTCCTGTTTTTGCACAGACAGCCTCACATCCAGGGAAACCCCTGAGTTCTGGCAAATCAGGACAGTTGGTCACTATACCCTTGGGTCAATAGCAATGTACTTTCCAAAGCCTTCTGACATGTACTGTTGGATCACCCACCAGACATGTGCTAATTTCCACAGCTGCCATATAAGAGGTTTCCCTTCTGAGGTATAGAACCTTATCTGTAATTTACATTAACATGCTTCAGCATAGATAGGAGAAACATGAAGTATAAATTAAAAGTAGTCTATACCCTAGAAACGGTTAATTAATATGTGAAGTACCCTAATCATGAATCCATATTGCAGAGGTAGCTGGTTAGCATTTGAAAGACCCTAATCAGGAGCCCGCACTCCAACTCCAGTGCCTGCTACAAGCACCGTGACAAGTGCTTTCTTTAAATACCACTATCTGAAGCTGCATATTGAGCTTGTTAATTAGCATAAGGAATATTAGAAATAATGTTTCATCAGTGAAATGCAAGCTATTCAAGAATCATTCTGCCTTAAATTAACAGATATTTTGAAAAATCTGGTATCAAAACCCAGCAACCTTAGGAGTAATACTTTACACCTTTGGAGTGATACTCTAGGTCAAGAACTCCATTTGATCCCATCACCCTTACATTTATTAGAAGATCACAGAGGTTTGGAAATGGGGTGCCTTTTGGGGTTATCACAGTGATTAAGGGGTAGTGAATGCGGAGGATGGCTAGCAGAATTCAGCGCCTGGGTCCAGGGTTGCTAAATATCCTACAATGCCCAGGAAAGTAGAACACCCAAAATGCCAGGGATGCTGGAGAAGTTTAGCCAATGAGCAGAACCTTGTGGCATTTTTGCCTCAAAGTGAACCTTCTAGGTTGGAGGACCCCAAGGACAGAGGGTTCACACTTCAGTGGGCTTACAAAGCAGACTGACCAGTCTTTGTGTCTGTTTTCCATTATCGTGTTGGGTTTTTTTTTTGTTTGTTTCTTTATTATTTTGTTGTTGTTACATGTGGTTGAATTTGGTCCAAGACTTGCTAGTATTGTAACACATCACCTAGAAGTGAGATTTAGAGGAGGAGACCTACTGACTTCACTGACCTCTAATCACTGGAAACCATGAACATTCAACAAAAAAGAAGCTGCTCATGGTGGACAGGCAAATCAGCCAAGGTCAGGTCACAAAAACGGGTATCTTTAAGGTCTGCTTTAACATGTCAGTATCCCTTTTAGTGCTCTTAAATACCAAGAAAAATGAAATGCAATGAAAATAAAGCTGGTAAGTTCCTCTGTTTTATTTAAAACAATGCATAAGGCATAATTGTCTGATGCTACTGTTTACTGAAAAATATGCCAGATGAATGTGACAGTGTGCATATGTGCATTCTCCTTGGTAAATCCAGTTATACATGTGCCCATCTTGTTTAACTGATGGCCCAGATTTAAATTCAGTCTTCAAGCAAGCAGAGTGAAACTCAGAAGCAATGCCACTGCTGGTAGGTAAGATCCCCACAAAGAGAGGTCTTCCCCACCACCACTACCGCCACCAAAGACAGCCAGCAGAGGCTTATGTGGATGAGGGCAAATCCCCTATGACAGTGAATCTCAAACCCAATAGGGTATCCAAATCCACTGGAGGGCTCCTTAAAACACAGATCACTGGGTCCCACGTGCAGAGATACTGATTCAGAAGGGCTGAGAATCTGCATTTCTAACAAGCTCCCAGACGCTGCTGACGCTCCTGGTCCTGGGACTACACTTTGAGAACCATTGCTCTGGTCCTCAGCCTTAGCTGTACATTAGAACCAGCTTTTAAACCAATCAAGACTCAGCCACACCCCAAGAGGACTGTGTCAGAATCTTGGGGGTGAGTGAGTCCCTGGCCCCAGGATTTTCTTTAGCCTTCCTTAGGGAATTCCAGAGTAAAGCCAAGGTTGAAAACTACATTTCTAGAAGGAGGAAAGAGTCAAGCTATATCCAGCTTGGAAGTCCCAAGCTCGATAATATCAGCAGTAATAATAATAACAATAGATGCTCTTTATTACCTCTGACTGTATGCCAAGTTCTGTCCTAGACCTCCTTTAAGCATTTTAATTAATCTGTACAATAACCCTATGAAATTGGTATCTTTGACGTTTTTCATAACAGATGAAACTCAGACTCTGAGAGGCCAAGCAGCTTACCAAGGAAATAAGTGGTGCATTCAAACCCAGGAGGATGTGATTTCAAAATCTGTCTTTCTTAACGACCACATAATGCTTCCTCCTGTCATCCAATCCAAGGGGTAGGTGGAAGCCAGAGCGAACATGAAGGATTAAAAAGGGGAAAAGGGAATTCCCTGGCGGTCCAGTGGTTAGAACTCCATGCTTTCACTGCTGAGGGCCTGGGTTCAGTCCCTAGTTGGGGAACTAAGATCCCGCAAGCCAGGCAAAGAAAAAGTGGTGGGTGGGAAGGGGAACAAACCTAAGAGGACTTGAGAAAAGGAGAAATGAGCAAACAAGAGGAGGCTGGGGCAGTTCTAGAGGTGCTGCCAATGCCTAGGGCGCCACCTTTGGTCATCCTCTTATAGACCGCAGACAGATGGGGTCCATTCGAAGGGCCTCTGTGCACAGGATGTAAAGGAACAATGACGGGATGGTGATCTTCACACCCCGACATCCCACGTTCCAGGTCAGGTAGAGACATCTACAGAGTTGATGCCATAGTCAGCAGGGGAAAATCCAGGTGACCTCGTTCCCTGCCCACAAGGAGGATGAGGACTTCACGCAGCCTGGGTAGGGGTGAGGGGGGCAGACATGGGTTCATGACTTTAAAGGAGGTCTGGGATGAAAGGATGTGAACTGGGTCTGGGAGCCTTCGGGAGAGAAGGGGAGTTGGCATCTGGAGACTGCCGGGTTCCCCTGATGCCCAGAGCCTGGGAGCCTTCAGGGAGCTAAAGCGGCCCCTGAGAACCATGGGCAGTGCCCCTCGAATCACACAAGTGGGAGGGCCTCGGAAGCTTTTCTCCTCGTGAGGCTCTTACGTTCCGCTGCCTGCAGTTGTCATGCATCTTCCATCACAACGGACCTGCACCTGGTTGCAGTTAGAGTCACTTGGAAATGTTTATGATAGCAGTGCTCAGGCCCCTCACCCATAGATTATGATTTAATTGGTCTGGGGTTAGGTCCAAGCATCTTTTTTTTTTTTTAATGTTCCCCAGGTAATTCTAATGGGCAGCCATGTTCTAAGATATCCATAATTTACTTTAAAATACCTCAGCAGACAGTGTGGTGTTACTACATTTTTGGATTAAGCCAAGTTCTTGACCTGGGCTGCATGCTGAAGTCACCTGGGCATCTTTAAAAACACGAGTGCCTGGATGCCACCTCCAGCGAGTCTGATATACTTGGTCTGCAGGTGCAGCATCAGCATCAATGGTTTTAAAATTTCCTCCAGGTGACACCAATAGGTGGTCAAGGATGAGAACCACTGGATCAAGTTCTAGCCCAGAAACTGATAGTATACTGAAGTGTGCAAAGTTCGGGGGTGGTCAAATGGCATTCTAATCCAGATACTCATTCTTCAAGAGTAGCCTATCTCAATCGAAAACAAGTGCTTTGGGCTTCCCTGGTGGCGCAGTGGTTGAGAGTCCACCTGCTGATGCAGGGGACACGGGTTCGAGCCCTGGTCCGGGAAGATCCCACATGCCGCAGAGCGGCTGGGCCCGTGAGCCATGGCCGCTGAGCCTGCACGTCTGGAGCCTCTGCTCCGCAACGGGAGATGCCGCGGCAGTGAGAGGCCCACGTACCACAAAAAAAAAAAAAGTGCTTTGCAAATTAGCATACTGGACATCAAAAATGAGTTTTATGAAATAACATGAGTATTACAAATCGGCTCTCACTGGTGAAATTATAGTTATAGAATATATATGTATTGACTAATAATATTTTAGAGACACTTTGCATGAATAGGGTAGGAGAATCCAGTGAGGCCGATAACCTTTAATTTTAGGGATATTATATTAGGGATATCACGTTAGGCATATATTAGGGATATATTGCCCTGAGCTAAATCTCTTAAGTGGTTCCATGTTCAGCAATGAATTCTCAAAGATTCTGCCTAATGCCAGCTGTATGGGTGACAGGAACACTGCCTTTACATCAAATGAATCTTTGATGCAACGTGTTGATTGAGCACCTAAGAGCAGACTTCCTTAAGCTTACAGAACAGATCATATGATTTTGGTGGAGGGGCAGGGGGTGTAATAGCTTGCTTATAAGCATTTAGTTAGTAAATGTATGTACATCTAGCAGAATTTGCATATGTCCAACTCATCAAATTGTATACATTAAATATGTGCAGATGTGTGCAGTTTTTTGTACATCAATTATACCTGAATAAGGCTGTAAAAAATTATCATATAAAGACCTTTCCATTCCCTTCCAAAAAATTAATTAGTTAACTAACATTGCCATATCTTAAAAAAAACCCAAATGTATTAGTGAAGTTGAAGAAGTATCTAACTCACCCACCCACCCCAGGGCAGCCCCGATGGCTGTCAGCTCAGAGCTGACCTGGCTCTAACAGGAAACCCGTGCTGTTCTCCTGCTGAACACAAACAGGGCCACTCTGACTGTGGTGGGTGAGACAAAAAAAAAAAAAAAGGCCACTCTGGAACCATGTCTGAGCACAAAGACAGGAGTGCCGTCCAAACCACAAAAATGGCCAAGCATCCCGCTTTCCCTGCTAATGGAGTGACTGGGGCCTCTTCATCCATTCTGGCTTTAGCCCCACTATGTTCTTCTCACCTCAGAGATAAAACTTACTAGGCTACTCAACCACAGAATAGTCCCTCCTTCTTTCTGATAGCACCCAAACCAGAGCAAAACCATGCTTCTTGAACTCTCGCCCAAATCACCCAACATAAACCCAGATTCTAGGACCAGCCCTTCCATAACCTCCTTACTGAGACCCTCCAAGATTCCCCATTTTGTTCTGTCCCCCTTGTTGCAATGAACCAAATGCATTCTTTCTCTATTCTATGTTACTGCATAATAAATCACCATAAATTTAGAGGCTTAAAAATAGGAGAGACGTATCATTTCATAGTTTCCCCGGGACAGGAGTCCGGATGGTTAGCTGGGTCCTCTTCTCAGGCTCTCACAAGGCTGAAATCAAGGTGTCAGCTGGGGCTACATTCTCATCTGCAGCTTGGGGGTTTTCCAAGCTCATTCAGATTGTTAGCGGAATTTGGTTCCTCCTAGTTGCAGGACTGAGGTCCTGCTGTTCTTGTTGGCTATTGGCTGCTGACCTGGGGTCATTTTCAGCTTTGAGAGGTCACTCCCACATCTTAGCCACATGGGTCCCCTCCATAGGCAGTTCACAACATGATTGTGATGCTGTATGAGCTCCCTGATGTTTTACCTTCTCTGATGAGTTCACCTGATTAGATCAGGCCCAGCCAGGATAATCTGTCTTTTGACTCATTAGTAACCTAATCATGGGAGTGACATTCCAACATAGTCACAGGTCCCACTTAGATGGAGGGGGGAGTAGAGGGGAGGGGGAATGATACAGGGCTTATCCACCAGGGGGCAGGAATCTTGGGGGGCCATCTACCTATCACACCAAGAAACACTTTTCAGCTCTCATTTTCTATCAAAATGAGCCTAAGACTTGTGCACAATCAGACTACATCAAGTCACTTCATAACACCAGGATGGGAGACCATGGGTCAGACTTGCCAGGAGACTTTATTGAGCTTCAACCAAACAGTCTGGGTGAATCATTCCCCTTTTTCAATGGCAGAGACATTGAAAGCCTCTTCCACCAAAGGCAGATAGAGCTTGATACCCAAGGGAGTAAAACGAAGCCTATTTGCTCAGTGACCTAGTCACAGAATTTAAACTGCTTTTTAAATGATGTATTCCCAAACTATACCAACTTTACCCATTTACTTAAGTTAACCCTAAAGAATATTCTTCTTGAGTATATTCAACAAATATTAATATTTTCTGTTAGATATAAGAATGAAGAGCCCTTCTCCCCTTCTATTAGAAGCAAAGAATACTTGCTAAGTGAGCAAATAAATGGTATTTTCATTATCTACAATTTTAAGCACCTCCTGCCCAATGAGTCCAATTTAAATTATCCCTTTGGCAGAAAATATCAGAATGGTTGGGGACCTGGAATTCACATCCAATTGAAGTCTCTCTATGAACTACAACAGGTTGATTTTCCCGAGGAGGTGTCCCTATGACCCCAATTATCCTTTAACTTGTGTGAATTCTCCAATTATCTTCTTTTAAGCTTTTACTCAAATTATCAGGATTATTCATTTATTCATTTTTGAATAAATATGTTTTGAGCGCCAACTATATGCTAGGTTCTCAGTATGGAGATCCAGCAGTGGACCATAGAAATGTCCTCCCTCATGGAGTTTTCAATACAGCAGAGACACAGATGTTCAACAAAAAATCCAAAAATTAATATGTAATTACAAATTCTGATGACTATTAGGAAGGAAAAGAATAAGAAAAAACCATGTGCTTGTGATAGTTACAGTAAATTTGAAGTGAAAATTGTGAGTTTGGACATTTTCTCTTTTCTCCTATCGCTACAAAGATTGTTTAGGAAATATGCCCAATAAAATAAAATCACTATCGCAAAGAGATGCCTGCACTTCCGTGTTCATTGCAGCATTATTCACAATTGCCAAGACATGGAAACAACCTAGGCGTCCATCAATGGATAAATGGATAGATAAAATGTCACACACACACACGCGAATATTACTCAGCCATGAAAAAGAAGGAAATTCTGCCATTTGCAACAACATGGATGGACCTTAAGGGCATTATGCTAAGTGAGATAAGTCAGACAAAGACAAATATTGTATGATCTCACTTATATGTGGAATTTTAAAAAGCCAAACTCATAGAAACAGAATAGAGTGGTGGTTGCCAGGGCTGCGGGGTGCTCAAAATGGGGAGATGTCTGTCAAAGGGTACAAACTTCCAGTTACAAGATGAGTAAGTTTTGGGAATGTAATGCATAGCATGGTGACTATACTTAACAATACTGTATTATATACTTAAAAGTTGCTAAGAGCAGATCTTAAATGTTCTCAACACACACACACACACACACACACACACACACACACCCCTAATTATGTGAGTTTATAGATGTGTTAAGTAACCTAATTGTAGTAACCATTTTGCAATATATAAGTGTATCAAATCGTCACATTGTATACCTTAAACTTACAACGTGTTATGTGTCAGTTATACCTCAATAAAGCTGGAAAAAACGGAAGAGACATCCACCTTTCTGGGAAATGCAAAGGATAGTTTGGAATGTCCTTTACGCAGCGGTTAAGGGATCCACTTGATCAAGTTTATTTCAGAGATTAAAAAACAGGTCAGCTGTGTGACCATGACTTTCCACTCACCTCATTTCAACTGGAAAAGCTAGAGCTCCATCAATTCAAAGGTCTCCACTCCTAATATTACTTGCTCCATCAATCTTTGTTTAAAGTCAGCTAAACAAGAAGCACTTTTCCCCCTTATGGACCAAAAAAGTAAAGAAATCTACTCTGCTTATACTTAATGCCCATTAAAATTGTGTATGAGAATCAGGAATACCTCCTGTTTAAATATTTACCAAACACAGATTAATCTTAGGTCTTAAATTGAACAATATAATTTAGTTCAGTTTCATTCACTCTAAAATAAGGATTCTCCACTGTAATTATCCAGGTAAAGTCAGTTACTCTCTAAAACCTTCCTTGATTCCCCCAGGCACAGTTATTAATAGTTACGTCCTTCTCTGTGCTCCTGCAAGACTTCCATTACAGCTCATTTCTGCATTGTACCGTAAATAACTTGAGGTCTTTGAAATTATTTTTCTGGCTTTTTTACTCGACTGAGGCCCTTGAGGAAAACAACTTGGTCTTATTCATTCATGTATCCTTGGTATCTAGCAGAGTGCCAAGGTCATAGTGATAAAACTCAATAAAAGTTTGAGTGAATAAACAAAAGGCATTGCACAAATCTAATATTATTACAACAAGTGGAGAAGGGTGACAGCTGACTCTTGACTTGGACCCGGAATGAGGAGACAGCCATGCAAAGATCTAGGCAGGAATAGCATTCAAGAAAGAATCACCAGTGCCAAGGTCATGAGGGGAGGAAAAAAGATATGGGAAGAAGGCTACTGGGAGAGCGAAAGAGAGTAGAGGAGATAAGGTTAGAGGAGAGGGGCAAAGGCTGAACAATGAGGTCCTTCTAGGTCAGGATAAGAAGTTTGCATAGTGTGCTACGTACAAGGGAATTCACTTTCAGCAGAATTACATGATATAATTTATATTCTTAAAAGATCATTCTGGCTATTGTTTGGAGAATGGACTATAGAGGGTGCATGTTTGGGAGCAGGGAAACCCTAGAGGCCTACTGCAGAAGTTCAGGCAAGAGAAGATGGTGCCCGCGCACTGCATCCCAAGCTGCCCCTTGATCACCGGCTTCCCAGCTTTGCTGCTCTCCTCCCTCCTCCCACCCTCTGGCCCATCTGAGTCTGGAAACAATTGCAAAGGATTATTGTGTTGGGGGTTTATATAATATGGAGTGAAGTGTAGAGCACAAAAAAAAAAAAAAGAAGAAAAAGAGAAGATGGTGCCCAGTTCTAGAGTAGAAGCAATTGAGGTGGACAGAAGTAGCTGGATTTAAGACATGTTTTGGATGTAGAGGCGACCGGACTTGATAATCTGGATACGGGAAGGGCTGCTGTTTCACTGCTAAGTCCCTAAAGAGCCCACCCAGTGACCAAAATATTGAAATATTCTATACTAGTTGGTAAACAGTCACTGCCAAAAGCCCCCAAGTGGTGCCCCACTTCAACACCCTAACACCCTTAGACTTCCCCTAAAACCAAAAACCAAGATATCAATGCCTGGCATGGTAGAGACCCCCTTGGACAGCTCTACTGCCTGACTCTGTTCTGATTGGTGGGTCCCATGCCACACTGTTTGCTAAAAATCACAATTGGATTTAAAAGACGGGGAAAAGAGAGGAATGGAGCTCTCCTAGGCTTTTGGCTTGAGCTGTTGGATGGATGCATTGCTGTTGGCTGACTGTGGAGGGATAGGAGATGAATAAGTCTGGTGGGAGGAAAACGATGATTCTGTTAAATTTTATTACTTATTAAACTTCCAAGTGGAAAGGACTAAAGGCCAAGTGAAGGTTCCCAGTCACTATGTACACCACAAACTTCAATGCAACAAAACTCTAGAATGATCAAACTTTGAAATAATCTTGAGGATTATTTTATTGTGAATAAATCTATAATGCTCTGGATTCCATTAAAACCTTGAAGGACCTCCAAGCCTTTTATAAATCCAGGCTCTTATGATCCATTTGGCTGACCAGTGGTAGGCTGAATAGTGGCCACCCAAAGACACAAGGTCCTAATCCTGGTACCTGTAAATACTGCCTTATTTAGAAAAAGGGTTTCTATGGATGTGATTAGGCTAAGTATCTTGAGATGGGTAGATCATCTTGGATTATCCTAAATGCAATCACATGTACTATGGACTGAATTGTATACCCCTAAAATTCATATGTTGAAGCCCCAGCCTCCAATGTGACTATATTTGGAGACAGGACTTTTAAGAGGTAATTAAGGTTAAATGAGGTCATGAGGGTGGGGCCCTAATCTGAGAGGATTGGTGGCCTTATAAAAGAGGAAGAGCTTTCTCTCCCTACACCCCAAAAAATGTGATGACACAGAGAGAAGGTGGCTGTCTGCAAGCCAGAAAGAGAACTCTAACCAGGAACAAAATTAGCCATCACCTTAATTTTGCACTTTCCAGCCTCCAGAACTATGAGACATACATTTCTGTTGTTTAAGCCACACAGCCTATGATATTTTGTATGGCAGCCCAAGCAGACTAATACAGTATGTATTCATATAAGAGGGAAGCAGAGAAAGATTAGAAACAGACCAAAGAAGACAAGGCCTTGTGAAGATGGAGGCAGAGATTGGAATAATGTGGCCACAAGCCCAGGAATGCCAGCAGGCAGCAGATACTGGAAGAGCCAGGGAACAGATTATCCCCTAGGGCCTTCAGAAGGAGTGTGGCCCTACTGACTTTGATTTTGCCCCAGTGACACAAATTTCAGACTTCAGACCTACAGAACTGTGAGAGAGTACATTTCTGTTGTTTTTAATCAGCATGTTTGTGGCAATTTGTTACAGTAGCCACAGGGAACTAATATACCCACTAAGATAGGTGGGATGAAAAGTGGTGTCGTGTCCCTCTCACAAATGAAAACCCAGAGACAGGAATGTTTATAACATTTTGCCAAACTTTCATGACTTCTAGGGCAGCACATCTGCCCCACTCCTGCTTTCCTCAGTGGGAGTAGGACAGATGGCTTTCCCCAGGCTTCCTTTTTTTTTTTTAGCGAAAACTTTTATATTTAGAATTGGCCAGCCGGACTCAGTTTAGATGATCCCAATTTTGTTGGCAATATCCAAAGCGTCATAGTCAGGAGCCAGTCGAACATATTCCTTCTTCTCTCCATCAGGCCTGGTCAGGGTGATGACCTTAGCCAGGTCAATATCATAGGGCTTCTTCACAGCCTGTTTAATTTGGTGCTTGTTGGCCTTGACATCCACAATGAACACCATTGTGTTGTTGTCTTCTATTTTCTTCACGACTGACTCAGTGGTGAGGGGGAACTTGATGATGGCATAGTGGTCAACCTTAGCCAGGCTCCTCAGAGCCCTGTTCTCAACTAGGCCTTGATCTTGGCCCCCATCCTGTCTTCAGTCTGCCTACCCAGTCTTAGTAAGAATCCTGCTAAGTCAGTTTACCGAGAATCCCCCCACCCTTGATATCTGATCACTCAGATACCCCCACCCTTGGTATCTGATAAAGTTCCCCATTCCCCACCTTTGATGTCTAGGTTCTTGGCCTTCCTTTAGCAAGAATCCTAATAGGTCAGTTTAGCAAGAGTTCCCCTACCCTTGATGTCTCTTCTTAGTAATTTTTATCCACTGACCCCTTCATTCTGCTCCTTGGCTATCAATCCCCATTTGTTCTTGTATTCAAAGTTGAGCTTGATCTTTCTCCTCTATTGCAATAGAGTTCACCCTTATTGTACAAGCCTTGAATAAAGTCTTCCTTACCATTTTAACAAATGTCAGAATACTTTTTTTCTTTAACAGATGTGGCACTGCTGGTATATCAACTATTGGCTTCCAAAAGTTAGGGAACTTTAAACGGCTCTCCCTTCCAAATATAAAGATTGCTGCTGTCACTAAAAATGTTGCACAGGATTAGGACAAAGAGGAAATATCCCTACTCTCTTTGGAGATACTTGTCTTTGAGTTGAAACCATCGTAATTTTTGTATTACAAAGAAGATATAAGTAAGCTAAACCTTTCATATCTTTTCTCTTTCCTCCTCCCTTCTTTCCTTCCTTCCTTTCACTCACTTATTCATTCATTCATTCAGGAAGCATTTACTGAGCCGTGACTATGCACAAGGCTACATGCTCTGTGCCTTAGGGTTAGAAACATGTAGACATTGTAGTCATTGCCCTCAAAGAAGAAAAGAAACCACAGTAAGACTCTGAGCTGCTGCCATGTTATCTGTCACCATTTTTACGTGTATTGTCACATTTAATCCATCCACAGGACCAGAGAAATAGCTGTTATTTTTCTTTTTTTTTTTTTTCTTTTTCTAACAGATAATAAAACTGAGTCTTAAAGAAACTGAGCAACTTATTCAAGACCACGCAGCTACTGAGCTTTGGAGGTAGCTCTCAAAAACAGATATCAGGGGCTTCCCTGGTGGCGCAGTGGTTGAGAGTCCTCCTGCCGATGCAGGGGACAGGGGTTCGTGCCCCGGTCCGGGAAGATCCCACATGCCGCGGAGCGGCTGGGTCCGTGAGCCATGGCCGTTGAGCCTGCGCGTCCGGAGCCTGTGCTCCGCAACGGGAGAGGCTGCAACAGTGAGAGGCCCGCGTACCGCAAAAACAAACAAACAAAAAAAAAAAAAAAAAAAAAAAAACAGATATCAGGGGCTCCCCTGGTGGCGCAGTGGTTGAGAGTCCACCTGCCGATGCGGGAGACACAGGTTCGTGCCCTATCCGGGAGGATCCCACATGCCGCGGAGCGGCTGGGCCCGTGAGCCATGGCTGCTAAGCCTGCGTGTCCGGAGCCTGTGCTCCGCAACGGGAGAGGCCACAGCAGTGAGAGGCCCGCGTACCGCAAAAGGGAAAGAGAAAAAAAAAAAAAAAAAAGATGTCAGACATCAAAATCTGTGCCTTTTTTTCTCTCACTGTGATATATAACAATTAAGATATACACCCACATAACTATGATACAAGGTAAAGAAGAATAACTTTGCTGCCCTAGAAGAAATAAATACTCTTGGAATTCAAAGAATTATAAAATGTAGAAAGGAAAAAAAAATACTGTGTGTCTAGTGTTTGCTAGGCATTTTACTTTGCATATCCATGTGCATAATCTTTTCATTTTATTGTGGTAACAACACTTAATGTGAGATCTACCCTTTTAACAAATCTTTAGGTGTACAACAGTATTGTTGACTACGGGCACAATGTTGTACAGCAGATCTCTACAAGTTATTCACCTTGCATAACTGAAACTTTTTGCCCATTAGGAACAACTGTCCGTTTTCCCTTCCCCTCGGCCCCTGGCAACCGCCATTCTACTTCTGTGCATAGTCTTGTTCAATCCTTTCAACAACCCTGTGAAGAGAGACATCCCACTTTCAGCAAGAGAGACCGGGGAAATCTTCAAGGAAAAGGTAATGCCAGTCTGGGCTTCGGAAGATGAGGAGAGCAGAGCATGCGCAACTAGAGAGAAGACACGTTCAAAGGGAAGAAACGGGGTGCTCTAGAAAAGGAGGGTACGTTCTCAAAGCAGCTGCTGGTGAAACTGGCTGGAGCAGAAAGAACACAACAGGAAGGAACAAAAGGCAGAGGGCCTACAAGGCCATGCTCAAGTGTTTGGTCCTTGTTTGGTGAGCCATGGGAGCTCTTGACCTGGAGGCCAGAGCTGAACTTTGGGAAATATGTGGTGTGAGGGTTGAATTGAAAAGGATGGAGGGAAAACCCGGGGTCAAGAGAACAGGTGGGAGGCTATAAATAACCTAATGAGTGGTTTATCTCCTAAGGCAGAGAGGCTGGATAGGAGGGACAGGAGAAGCACATAGTGAGACGAAAGTACACATCATTTTTCAAAAACGGCATTAAAGAGAGGAAAAACTGTGGCTCAAGATAAATAGTTCTCTTCTGGAACAGAGGTAGCAGTGGGCCCATGATGCTTTCATTTAAACCTATATTTGTTAGATGGCAAGGGCGGCAGCTGGCCAGCAGTAAATTGCCCCTTATCTCTAGATCCAGGCCATTTCACTCCTCTGCCCAGAGTCTGAATAATAAATATTCTATTTTTCCAAAGAAAACAATGTCATTGAATGAGGCAGAAATATCAGAGATAGGACGGTTTGATTTTTATGGACAGAGTTTCATATGATATATCAGAACTCATCTGTTTCTTTCCCAGTTGACCCAGAGCCCAAATACCTGACCTTAGAAAGTCATTTTCTTCCTCTTTTCAGTACAGTTTAGAAACATCAAAGTGTTTTTAGAACTGGAGAGACAAACCTAGGAATGAAGCTTGCAGCAAAGAAAGGATAATCGATCTATTCAAAGGACCAGAGTTCTCCTGATAAGACTGAATGGGAACAGCTGGAAGTGGGCCAGCAAAGGCTACAGATTAGGCAGTGATGGGAAAGGGAACTAATTTATTCGTACCCGTTTCTCTTCAAATACTGAGCTTGGTGAATTTAACAATGAACAAGATGATCCCTGCCCTCAAGGTGCTCACAGACATAGAAAAATCCCCATACAGTGTGAGGTGAGCACCAATATGGGAGCAGAGGTTTGGGGACCCAGGGAAATTTCCCAGAGACCTGAGTAAATACACATGATCCAAGGCTCAGAACATCAGGCCTCCATAATCAATGTCTCCTAAATGTCCACATCACACTTACTGATTTCAAACTATATCACAAAGGAATAATAATAAAAGTAGTATGGTACAGGCATACAAATAGATACACAGACCAATGGAACAGATCCAACAGCCCAGAAATAAACCTTTGCATATACGATCAACTAATATTTGACAAGGGAGCCAAGAATACTCAATGGGGAAAGGATAATCTTGTCAACAAATGGTGCTAGGAAGACTGGATAATCACATGAAGAAGACTGAAATTGGACCCCTATCTTACACCACTCACAAAAATCAACTTGAAATGGATTACAGACTTAAAACATAAGACCTGAAACCATAAAACTCCTAAAGAAAGCATAGGGGAGAAGCTCCTTGACATTTGTCTTGGCAGTGATTTTTTGGATTTGACTCCAAAAGTGAAGGCAACAAAAGCTAAAATAAACAAGTGGGACTACATCACACTGTAAAACTTCTGTGCAGCAAAAGAAACAACAAAATGAGAAGTGCTGTTACAAAATGGGATGGACTGTCTTGAGAGGATGTACATCCTCTTATTTCTGCAGACGTTCAAACACAGGTGGGATGAGCACTGGGCAGGGGTATGGCAGAGGGGCTCAAAATAGCAGGAGGTCATTTAGAATAGATGACTTCAAGCTTCCTTCCAAGCCTGACATTCTGTGACTCTATATTGAAGGTTCACGCTAGATTTGCTCCAATGCACTCTTGATCCCTACAGAGCTCCCTGCCCAGAATCATGCTATGAGGAATGGTAAGTGGCATCTTGGATGGGCCTGGTCCAGGGCTAGCTGGAGATAAGTAAATAAACACATAAATATATAAAATCATAATAGTGCCAAACATTTATGTATGATACACCTTCAATCCACTCATGGAAGGTAATCCGATGGCAACTTTATTTCTGTTTCCCTTCAAATTGTATTCAGTGGGCTAAAAACTCAGGCAATCTCGTGATATTTGGATCAATTTCTGATCAAAAGTTTGACAACCACTTTGAGCTGCAAACACAGTATAAACCCTGAGATTACAAAGACCAGCCTCCTGTAATACTAATCACAGCTGCCTCCTCATTTGAAGGAAAGACTTTCCCCTACTTCCCAGGGAGGGTGGGGACTGGAGGAAGGGGAAGGAGTGTGGTAGCTCCTCCTCCTGACAAGACTCCCCTCCCCCAGCTTGTCAACGGCAGTTTCTGATCCCCTCAAGGTTGGGGTAGGGAAAGATCAGGTGGGGATAGGGGGTAGGAAAAAAAGTAAGAGTGGCAGGACTGTTTTACCTGCCTATCATAAGCAGGTTAGGCCCTGGAGATGGACTGATATTAAAGTTGTTTTCTGGGGCAGTTCACTGATGAGCTCTCACAGGCCATGCCCTTGACCCAGGCAAAAGCCCTCTGGTCTACCATTGCTCGCTCTCTCCTCTACCTCTAGGAATCCAGAAGCACGACTTCGACTTAGCCTCTACTGAAGGGCACTTCTCTCACCTTGGTGACTCTACTGGACAGCACACCAGATGACCCCACCCAGAGCTGCCAGATAAACCATCTTGTCTTTGCCCAAAGTCTAGGCGTGAAGACCAATCCCCAAGCAGGAGCAGTTCTCCTTTGCTTTGCTGCTACAACAGCTAATAGCCCAGGTTTCATCCTCTGACATCCCGGGTGGGCACAGTGGTGTGGGACCAGACAACAGGCCTGTGTGTTTCCCTAACTGCTCTCTGGTCCCAGTGAAACTCCTCTCCCTTGACAAGATGAGGGGGGAAGCTCCCTTCAACCCTTTTCCTTGGATGGGGTAGGAGGACTCACCGCACAGCCACAACTCTCCAGGGAAATCCTCATAAATTTCTCTAACTTTCCACTCTTCTAACCTTATTATATCCTTGATGTGGCTGGGGGTTTGGTGAGCTGTGTTTTCCAACTTCTCTGTAATTTCTGCACATGGCCTAGACTCTCCTTTACATTGTATGGTATTGCATCAATTGAAACTTCCAATACAACATCCTGTTTAATTTTCAGTGACCAAATTGGTAAGAAACTATAGAATTTATTTATAGCTATCTAAGTGCTTGATGCTCCAAAGCAAAGCCCTTGTAAGAGAAGAAAGAATGCGGGTGAGGCCTGAAGCCCCTTGCTTCCCACTCATGAATCTCTGCCTCTTCTATTCCCCAAACCCAAGGGTAGGATGTTAATCACTGCTGTGCAAAGAAAAACCACAGTGAACCACAACTACCAGAGGAAGTGGAGCTAGTCAAAGCACTAAAAGGACCACATTTGATCCCAAACCTAGTGCTGAGTATTCCAGGCACCTTTTTGTGGGACGAGAACAGTAGACAAGGTCAGGTGGTCATTGGGGAGAAATTCAATCCAACTGGAGACGGCCAAGTCTCCTCCAACACAGTAGAGAAAGACCCAATCATTCAACGAATCCTTGGAGTAGGAAGTAAAAGAGGAAGGTGCAGGAGAGCCTATCATGCATAGATTCAAGAAGTAAAAGAGAAAGAGGATGGCTTGGTCCCTGCCCCTGAGTAATCCAGAGCTTCCCAGTGGGCCAAGCTGAGGTGCCATGAATGGGTTCCAGATGTGCCACAAGGCCTTAAACCCCCAAGCCTTTGGGGGCTGCAGGAAACCCCAGACAGGTCAACTCTGGTCATAAGCAGCCTTATTTGGGGCTCTACAGAGGGGGGTTCCAAATAAGCAGGACCTGTCTGTACATCCCACAGTCCCTACAGGCAGAAGTGTACTGAGCACCACTGAGCATGAATGGTCAGCCTCAACCTTCTGAGTAGAGCTAAGCAGGAGCCCTTCGACATGGACAGTCATGCCAGCAACTAAGCATGGAGCCCAGACTGCCCATCATGGACAAGTGGCCCATGGAGCTTCTGGGGGAGTTTGTATTCCTGGTGCCCAAGGAGCATGGTGCATAGCCCAGGGTGCCATGTGTCTATGTTGAGAGAAGGTAGACCAGGAAGGCTGAGCTCCTGGTGGTGGCCTTCCCATACATTTGGGACTTCTGCCCATTTGTAATTGATGTGTCCTGTCAATGATGACTGCTCTCGTGATGTGTGAGAGTTTTGCACATTAATATTTGGAAGTACTAGATGTGAAAAAGTTCTATTATATTTAAAAACATTTGTGTTATCACAAGAAATTTCAATATTAAGTTTGTCAATAAAAGGATGGGCTGCTATAGTCCCTAAATATAATTTCAAGTACTACAAATTTTGAGACAGTTGTAAAACAATGGTTAAATAACTTTTTATGACCTCCTCATGCAAAGTTTCTCATTGATGGTGAATAACCAAAATTTGAAGAGATTGTTATTAAAGTCTTTTGATCAGGAATTGAGTTCAGCCATTTCAAGCATCAAACTTGATATTAAAAAGTTACATTTCTAGAAGCAAACTCATTTTCTCATTTTGAAAATTGACAATGCTCAATTTGGATGTTTTTATGCAAACCTAATATCCAATATCTTTCTCAATTTAAAATTTTTCTTGTAATTCCATGATGTAAAAAGAAATGATTTTTTTTCACCTTGTCCCACATAGGTGCCCCTGGAACCCCTTCAGTCTACCCACAATGTGCTGTAAGAATATTGCCATCTTCTGTATGAGCCATGACACAGAGGTAATCCTTGAGTTTGAGCACATGGTCTAATAATCAGATTAGGTAAGAGCTCCTTCTAACACTCTCTTGATCTGGGTGAGGAAGCTTAGAGGGAAATTTTCTAACGAGGAAATTGCTTTGACGTACATATTTTTACGTTTGCATGCTCTATCAAGAACATATCCATTGTGTATAGTGTGTCAAAGGTGTTTCCTAAAACACTGATCCTCAACGATGGATCTCAGCTCTCCAAATTGCTGCATGAACCCCATCTTGGGAGCATTGTTCATGGCTACCTCCTTCCTCAGGATTCTCCCTCCCGTGGGAAGACAAAGAGCAATCTGGGCTCTTCACTCTCCCAGGTGTTTCATATTACCAATCCATGTTTTCTTATTTGGTCGTTTGGCCACCTCAAAAAGACAAAACCAATTTAATCTAAGTCTAGCATACTCTTTGGCTAATTTTACTATTTTCATTATTTTATCTTTAAAATATTTTCTCTATTCTTTTAACTTATCTGTAATATTTTATCTCTTTTCTCCTAGTCCTTCCCCATTGTGGAATGGGAAGATTGGAGAGATGAAGGTGTGACTCACATAAGTGACCCAGGTCAGAGGACAATGTGTAGTCAGGGCCAGGCCTCAGGAAGCCTTGCTGAGTTTCTCCCACGCCCTCATTCATTGTTCACCTGCTATGTGCTAGGCACACACACATGCTATCGCTAGTCAGTACAAGGACCCTGCAGTACAGGTATTAGTAGGTCCAACTTACAGATAAGGACACAAAGGCTCAAAGTGACTTAGCAATTGCCCAAGGATACATCTCTAGTGAGTGCGTTAGTGTCAGGAGTTACAGTAAGATCTGTTTGATTTTGAGCCTGTGCTCTTTGTACTCTGACAGTGCTTCTCAAACTTCAATATGCTCACAAGGACTTCCCTGGTGGCGCAGTGGTTAAGAGCCGCCTGCCAATGCAGGGGACATGGGTTTGAGCCCTGGTCCAGGAAGATCCCACGTGCTGCGGAGCAACTAAGCCCGTGTGCCACAACTACTGAGCCTGTGCCCTAGAGCTCGCGTGCCACAACTACTGAGCCCATGCACCTAGAGCCCGTGCTCCGCAACAAGAGAAGCCACCGCAATGAGAAGCCTGAGCACTGCAACCAAGATTAGCCCCTGCTTGCAGCAACTAGAGGAAGCCTGCGCACAGCAACAAAGACCCAATGAAGCCAAGAATAAATAAATAAATAAATAAATTTATTAAAAACATATATATGCTCATAGGTCACCTGGGTGTCTTAAAATGCAGGTTGGATAGGTCTGGGGTGGGGCCCCAAGAATCTGCATTTCTAATAAGCTCGTAGGTGAGGCAGATGCTGCTCCTTGACCTCACTTGAGTTAAAATCTGCCCATGGGCTTAGCCAGGCCCCTCTGGGTACGCCAGCATCAGGGAGACACCCCAGACAGAGCTGTCGAGGTTATCATTTACAGCTGATTTCTCCCTCTTTCGCTCACTGGCTTTTGATCAGGGTTCCAATGGATGGCTAGCAAAAGCTAATTACAATCCCAACTAATTCACTGTGTCAGTTGTTATTCATTAACAAATTATGTTCCTGACAAACTGCTCTAGTGTGGTACCCTAAGTACTGTAATTAAAATCTTAGAAAGTTGCATGTGGGCCTAATTGATTTCCTTAATGTATTACTCAGACTAAACATTCCATTATTTCCTGTCTTGATGTTTATGAAGGGGTGGAACTGCCGCTGCCACCCAGGTAGCAGATAGATGGGCTCTGGCTTAATGGGGAGCTTGGCTGCTCTTGGGGACTGCCCACTTCCCCAGCAAATGACAGTGGGGACTGCTCTCCACCAGAAATATTCACGGAGAAAGGGATGGAGAGTAATTTGACTTGTGTCCATAATTAATTTGTGTCCTTGGATTTCCGGACTTTGGGGACGTTATAATGATTCCCTAGTGTACCGATGGAGAAACGGAGAGATGCTCCCCGAGGCTGTCATGGCCCCATGTCAAATAGCCTCTCCCTTTTAGCACTGAGCACCACAGGGCAGAATTGGAGAGGAAGCTGGAGACAATGTTTATATTCCATCTAAAGGTGTGTCTGATGCAGACAAGTCCAAGTGCATTTGGCAAATTTGGAATATTACAGACAGCCAATATCTATACTGCAGGCCATTGAATTAGACTACATGTACTCATTCATTCATGTTTTCAATAGCCTCTTAATGAATACCTAGGATGGGCCAGGCCCAGGGCTAGCTGGAGATAAATAAATAAATACATAAAATCATAATAGTGCCAAACATTTATGTATGATATGCCAGGCACTGTTCTAGGAACTTTAAACATATTAATTCATGTAATTCTCGCTCAGCTCCTGTTTAGTAGGTATACTTATTAGCCTTGTTTTACAAATGAGAAAACAAGCAACAGAGAAAGTGACGAATTTGCCTAAGGCCACACAGCCAGGATTCAGATCTGAACAGTCTGGCTCTGACTCCTTGCTTGAACCCCTGAACTACACTGCTTCTCTTCAGTATAATAATAATAATTAACAAGGACTTAGTGTGTCCTCATGAATAACTCTAGACTCACAAAAACCCTAAAATGGGGTAGGTACTGTCATTATTCCCATTTCACAACTGAAGACACTGAGGCATAGAAAGGTTGCTTAACTGCCCCAAGGTCTCACAGCTGCTAAGGGGCAGAGTCAGAATTTGGGCCCAGTCCAGGACCACAGCCTATATTCTTAATCTCTATGCATCTTAGATAAAACTAGCAGAGATCTGAGAAATCATATGGGGGTTGGGAGCCTGCATAGGTCAGCCAATTTAAATAATTAAACTCCAGGTGGCCCTGCCCTAGATTTCCAGTGGATGAAAGTACAGAGCTGGATGTGAAGGCAGATGGTCCGGTGCCTAGGGCTGCCCCTGACCTCTATTATCACGCCTCTTGACACTATTCCCCTGCCCTCCGCCTTACTCACTCAGCATCCAGCACAACAGGGGTGGACCACACATGTCTAAGGATAAACACATTTCTAAGGAAATGTGTTGCATTATTTGCTGCACACTACGTTATGTACTTAATTTTGGAACTTCACTTTCATTTTTTATGAAGGCAGACATCAAAAACTGCAAACTATAAATGACAGATGTTTCTTACATCTTCCTGATTTTGGGAAAAAAAAAGGTGTCAGTTGTGAGGTCTTTGGAAGAACTAGACTATTTTGTTTGCTGGAACAGGAGACTGGGCTTTTCCATAGGTTATTTCTCACACTGCAGCGATGTGCTCAATGAGGACTCCCATTACCCACCCACTGCCCTAAGTGTGAAGTGCTTCCTTAGTACTTTCAAGCTCTCCCCTTAGTTCTGGAACCACAGCTTGACATGACTCATCCCCGCTACCCTCTGAGTCACTTCCTGTGTCACTGGTTCACAGGCTCCCTCATCGTAAATTGCATTGTTTCTGCTTCTCTCAGACAAGTGCCTTTGCGTACACCCTAACCCAGAGTCAAATAATCTACACCCCATAGATCATCTGACTCCCACACTTCTGCTCCAGGAATCACAAATTCCTTTCCCTCTGGTTTCTCTGACTATGTGCCATCCTTGCAGAGCTCCTTCTCTCAGCAGTTTCCGCTCATTATTAGGCATGTTTTCCTCTCAGTAAACTGATTGTATATCCTTCCATTGGACTATCCCACCAGTAGAACAAACTGGCTTTTCATTCATCCCTTTTAACACATCATATTCTCCAACTATCTTTAATGCACATATATACATATATTTATATTTTAATATTAGCAGCCAATGCTGTAAATTTTTGTCATATTACTAAGTTCAAAGAAATTTGAGTTTAAGTTCAAAGAATCATGTAGACATATATGCATCCCTGCAAACTCCATTTTTCACTTCTTATGCAGGACCTTGGAGCATTGATGACTTAGCTAATAGAAATGCTGTCGAAAGCTAAAAGTCGCTCCTTGGGGTAGTGCTACCTTTCTCTAAGAAAGTCCTTAAAAACACTTGACAGAACTCGGTTGCCGATGACAGATTTTCCCCTCTACACTAGTTACCATTTGCAAGCAGAGAAGGAGGCAATGCAATCATCAGAAAAGCTTCAACCATTCTTTTCAATTTATTTGATATAAAGGAAAACATCTGGTTTAGGGTATGTGTTCAGAATACAGACTATCTGTGAGGCAGGCATGATGCCGGTACCTAGGAAAGACAGAGTTTTTTTTTCTTTGCTGGAACTGCCATTGGGAGGTTGCTGGCAGCTTCTAGCTTGGGGAGGCTGAGAAAGCTCTCAGAATTTCTGGAACCGATTCCTTTTGTTTTTGGAAAATTACCAGGATTGGTTCCGTAGTTATATAAATATAAAGCAAGTCCCCACCCATTGTCCTTGGCCACCGCAGTGAAGTCACCATAAATCTGAATGCTGATGCTGCAGATCCAGATGCCAAGTATTCTGTCCAGTGATGTAAGTGGGTATCTTCAGCCAGAACCATGCCCTTGAAGAGGGTGAGAAATGTTTTGCCTAAATGTGAATCTAGAGCAGGACCACTGGTATTTAAAGAGTAAATTAACACCAACCTTGTGAAATGTATTTTCAACTATTTGAGTGTTTTCAACTTTTCTGATTAAAAAAAAAGACATTTAAGAAGATATTTTATATTTTACATAGTATTCCAGTGAACATATGCCACAAATCTAACAAATAAGTTTCATAAAGCAACACCTGTCCTTATTATGCATAATGCTGATATTTCCATATATTCTTTGCTATTGTTTTTGATGTTGGTCATGTCCCACTGAATTCATATTAGGACCTGTTAATGGGTCGCAATTTGCAGTTTGAAAAACATCCAACTATTGGGTCCAGTGGTCAATCTGTGGAATCCAAGAGATTGGGGGCCTTAGACTTTGAGGTTTGGGGACCTATAATGATGACAGCATTTTACTTTAAAACACTTCAACATAGATAGGGAGATTTTATATATGTGCCAGTTAGTTTCAGTTTTAACTCTATGGGTAGCTGGGGCAGTCAGCTAGCATTCTGATATAAAGTCCATCCACCAGTGCCCCTGCTGTCTGTATCTCAATCAATAGTCATACATAGCTTTGTTAATTTGCACATGGAATGTAAAAAATTGGTTTTTATTGTGGAAAATGGTGTCCTGTTGATCAGCATAACAGATACCAGAAATGGGCTCCTTTTAGTGAAATTAAAAGGATTTTTTGTCAAATATATTTCAATTTAAAAACGTAAAAAAAAAAGAACATTTATAGTAAAGATGTTTCTAAGAATGTTAAAAAAAAAAGTGTTCTTAATATGTGGACTAGTTTAAATATCTCTACCCTCTCTACACGAGCAGGGTGTCAGAATCCAGAGAGCTGGGCAGCCTACAACCCTTGGAAGACTTAATTGCTAAAGGTTCCATATGCAACACCGGTGTGTGGCCATCGATGTGGAATGTCCTTGTTGTTGGATATTGACGGAAAGGGTGACAGAATCCTGCCTCTGCGGTCTTGGCTTTTGTCTCCAGTGAACAGAAGTTTATGCAAGGTGTTCATCAGACCATCCAAAAGGCCAGACAGAGGCTGTGACTTCGTCAAGCTTCCAGAATGACAGTGTGAGCTGCTTTGTGCCTGCTTGTTAGGGAACGTCTGCTGTGTGGCAGTCGTGGTCTGAGACTTGCTTTCAGTATAACACAGTGGTGAGTTACATGAGAGTAGCAAATTGTCCCCCACCTCAAACTTTTTTGGGTTACCATGTATTCTTTCACATATATTAAAAAAAAAAATGAGCTGTGTTACCAAATTGATTAAATCCAGTTCATAGGCCCCTTCGGCTCTTGCAAATCTATACAGAGATCAAGGCATCCCGGAGAAGCAGGTCACCTCAGGGGTGAATGGCTGACAAACACGACCAGAGAACAGATATGTAGAGCATGTGAGTGTCCTCTTGATGCCCAGAATTCAGTTGGTAGAAAAACTCAGCAGAGGAAGGATCTTCAAAGGATGAGGACTTAGGGTCATTTTACTTTAGATCATAAAAGGAAATATGACCTTCTTTGGTAATTAGAGGCTAGTGAGGCCTGGAAATCCTTAAGTCACCTTTGGAACCACGGTCTCTAACAAGAAGGATTTTGTTCATGTTCCACTCTATTTAAATGTTGGTGTTTTCACTGTGAAGTTCATTTTCTCAGGATAATATGGTGGGAGGAAAAGTGGCAGGACTCCCATTTGCGCCTAAGATATATACACTGCTGAGTTTCAGACCATCCTGATGAGCCAAAGAAGGGGACAGGCCATAACGGAACAACCACTGAGGAAGGGGCTTTCTGAATTATGGGGTTATTTGGAAATAGCAAGTGGAGGTTTGAAAAGGGTCCAAGAGCAATGAAGATGAAAGACTTGGGATCCTCCTTGTACATCACTCCCTGGCCCAGCCCATGAACTATGGGTCTGGTTAGATCTCTCAGGGCTGCAGGCAGAAACAAAAGGAGACATGAGAATATTGCTCCCAGTGTATTAGACCCGGGGAATTAAGTGTAGCCCAGATGGGAAGAAGGATCTTCTCTTCATTGCTGTTTGGATCCAACATAGAGAAGATTCAAGGGAGTGCAGAGCCACTTGGGAGCTACAGAGTTGGGGTCTGCACCTTGGGTATCACTTGGAGAACAGACAGTGCTGTCACCCAATGCCCTGGGATCAGTGACAGTACTGGAATATGGCCACTGAGGGGCTCTTCCATTGGTGCACATTGATTATGTAAGCCAGAGAAAAAGAATTTGAGATCAGTGTCTGTAGCCTCATGCAGTTTGGGGCAAAGACAAAAAATTTTGGTCATTACCCATGCTGAGCTCCACTGTACCTATTTATGCAGGTAAGACCTGAGGAAACTTGAATTAAATTTAGGACTCTCATTAGAATTGTGGTGATTCTGGGTTCTCCTTCAAAAATAGAGCCTGAGACGAGGTCTTGTGTGCGAGCAGTTTATTTGGGAAATGATCCGGAAAAGTGAGGCCAAGAGGGAATGGCAATACCAGAGTATATTATCAAGTTGGTCACTCTGAGTTACTAGGGCTTGACCCAGTAAGACCCTCTGAGAAGCCATGTAGAATATGCCTCATTTATCCACCAGCTCTCATCCCCCATTAGAAAAGAGATGCCCATTGGCTTTAACTCCCCCGCCCTTTCGGGTTCCATGTGCCTGAGTGGGTTTCCATAGTCATCTCACGGCGCAGCATTAGAGAAGTCCCAGGGCAGGAAGACATGATGCAGATGAAGTGAGGCGCTGTCAGAATGTTTGCACAAAGCTAGTTGCTACAACACCAGCTGGAGTAAAACGTGGGCTGAGAAACCTCGAGGATGTGCAGTGGCACACACACAGTGATACGGTACATCTCTTGCATGGCTTAGATCCACTCTCGTCCGACGTTAGTCCCATTCATCAGACAGCCTTCAGTGTGACGGCTTTCTACAGTCTCTACAAAAGACTTACAGGAGGCTTCCTGGAAAAAGCTATAGTCGCTCCTGATACAACCGGCATTGCAGGAAGGGGTCCCATAGAGTCAATCTGCTACCAGATGCCTGGCCAATACTTTCCCCATACCTTCACAAGAAACGGAAATTCTCAATTATGCGAATTGCAATTCAGTTTCAAGTAATAGATAACTGACCCAAAGTGGTTTAAACTAAAAAGGGAATTTATTGGCTCATCTAACTGAGCAGTCCAGGAGTAGATCTGGATTCAGATAGGGCTGGATGCAAAATATATGTGGTACTGTTGCCATAGAACAGAAGGAACTGATGCAAGGCAGGAAAAAAAACAGGTGCATATTACATCAACATTTTAAAATTTTGCCAATACAATAAATGAAAAAAATAGCATTTTTATTTGCATTTCCCCAACCACTGCTGGTCTAGTGGTTGAAGTGGAATTTGAACACAAGTCAGTTGACCCAGAAATTCATATTTTTTTTTACCAATATCCTACACTATATCTTTCACATCAGCTCCATTTGGAATCCTGAACTAGAAAAAGGCAGGAAAGAAAACACTGTCTATAAGATCTAAGAAGATGACAAAAGATTTAGAAATTCTGCCTGGGAAAATTTAATGGAAATGGGGATTTTCTCACTGTTAAATTTGTAAAGGCTATGAAATAATGTAACTTCTCAAGAACATTTAAGGGTTTAACTGTTGCCTTTTATTGACGGAGAATCATGAAAAGATTCTGACCAGCTGGCAGAAGAGGAAAGGAATTAGCCAGAGGGAATCAGTTTAGTCATAACAATTACATTTCTCAATAGAAAAGGTATAACACAGGGATGGGTATAGCAGACACACGTTGTCTGTCTACCCTGCATCCTCCCCGGTCATGTGGTCCTAACGCAACTGTGAATAGTGATGCCACCCTACCCTCAACTCAAGAGTGGTCATGCAGCCCAGGCTGACCAATGAATATGCTCATCCTTCTGGTCATGGTGAATGGTTCAAAGATGGGCATGTGATATAAGCAGAGTGATGATTAGTGAAGTAGAAATAGAAAGCACATAACATATTTAAGGAGATTTAAGGATCTATACCCAGGCCACAAAAAAGGAGAGAAAGGAAGACAAAAGCAGAAAATAAAATAGAAGTAATACAGTTACCACATGATTTCTGTAGTATGTAATAGAATGTGTATGCAATAGTGCAATTTTCTTTACTAGTCCAGCAAGGCAAATCTAAGCGGAGTCCTCCCCAAGACTTTTCTGCCAGAGTAACCAGAATACCTCTTTTTCATTGGGGTTGATAACCTGGCATCTAAAATCAGCATTATCCCTGAATTTCCAAATCATCTGAGCCAATAAATTTCCTATTTTGCCTGAGCTGACTTGTTCAGATTTCTGTTTTCCAACAAGAAGTTTTCGACCAATATACTAGCTCACTCTCAAAGCTGTTACAGCTCCTTCTTCTGAGTCTGTTTATGTGAGAGGCTTCGTGTGTGGAAGGACGATGGCCAGTCGACACCTTTAGACACCGGTCCCTTCACCAGGTCCCATGGAGAGTGTAATGGAAAGAAAAAGGAATGCAGGGAAGTGTGAGTCTCACTTCAGATTCCGGAAAGTGCATTCGTTCCCCCCACATTCCTTCCCCCCACATTCCTTCCCCCCACATTCCTTAAATATGATTCCAGAACCCGTAGGCGAAGGATATTTAAGTGATTTACAGTATGTAAGCTATAATCCTTTTTCCTTTGTCGCATGGGAAATGAAAAGTTGATTCCTATGTACAATCATTTAAACAAAACAGATTCTGGACCAAGTGTCAGCTGTTATGTTATCAGCCAATACTGTGCTTTTTAAACAGTCCTTCCTACAACTCGTCCATTAGAGCCAATTGATAAATCAGGATGTGAGTTGGAAGCAAGGCTGTGATGAATAAAGACTAACTGCAGCCCAATTAAAGCCTTTCTGAGGAACTTTGTAATGTGGGGTTTCAAAGGAACAAAAAAAGGAGCTGAACTGAGTCTCTGACCCAAAGGTGCTTAAGTTCCCTGGAGAAGGGGAGGGACATCAAACCACAAGAAGAATGGCCACCTTTTGTGGAGCTGCTTCTCCATGCTAGGCACGCTGCCTGCTTTATCCCACTTGATCCTCACAACTATTTTATAAAAGAGGCATTTTTAATCCATGGATATTCACATGGAGAAACAGAGGCTCACAGAAATCAAGGTTTGCCCAAGGTTGTATAATTGGTCCACGGAGGCTCTAGGAGTCAAGCTCAGTTCGAGCTTGTCCAAGGCCTGTGCTCTTCCCAAAAGCCTGTATTTTTTCCCACAGCATTATGTGGCCATGTATAGCTGTGTTTATTAACAGTTTTGCATTTAAGGCATTCCTTCCAGAACTAAACTTCTAGTTAAGACCTCTGAAGGAATCAAATCACACCCACAGTTATTACAGTATTGCTTGGTCTTCTTTTCTAGAAGGATGCTCTTCTAGAGGAATTGTTTACTGCCTTGAAATGCTCTCTTATAAAATCTCAGTTCAAAGGCTGTGTGTGTCCCAGTAAAAAAAAAAAAAGCTTTTAAATCTTTTGCCACCAGCTTAAATAGTGCATTATTGTCACTCACGAGTCATATCCTAATCTATGGTAAATCACACGATATACTCAATTTGTATTACAGCTAGTGCCCTAATTATATGTATCCTTAACTGTTTATACAATTGTGATGGAATCAATTCTATTAATTTTGCAGTACCCACAGATTTCCCCTCTTACCCAGTCTGCCAAAGAGATCCTGTAGTTAATTATCTGCTCTGTTCTCCTCCTTAGGAGACACGAGAAAATGAAAAAATTCCTCTAATTATTTTGTGCTTATTTGTGCCTCTATAAATCCAACCCTTCTCCAGAACTGAAGCACCTGGGACACAGCTTCCATAGCGCTGCACGACAACACCTGTGAAAAGCTAGCAGTACACCAGGTACAGAATCACACATGCCTGGCGGCGTGGCAAGGTGGGATGATTCCTGGAGCCTGACCATCCCTTATGTGCTCTTCACAGCATTATCAGGGGGATTACATGAAATAATATACATGAACATCCCTTCTTAACTACAAAACACTGTGCAAATGTGAGCTGTCCTAAACAGGTGGTGTGTGCAATGGAGATTACCTTTTGCCAGGGGGTAAGCATTTCAGTTTATATAACACTTTTCATTCCAGGAGCCCCAAACCCTTGTGAATATTATCCTAAGAAATATCACTTGAAATAAAGTGCACATAAGTAAACAGAGTCTAACAAACGGAGACACCAATTATGATGACAATGATGAAGGTCTTAAAAAAGATCGTCAATATTTTGACAAGTCAACTCTCAAGGATGCTGCCACTGTAATCACAACACCTTCTGAGGGGAAAAATCAATTCTCAACATTAAAGTTTCCCATCAGTGTTGACTGTTTGGGTGAGGGGGGAGGACGAGGGGAACAGAAGTGGGAAAACATTTTAAAACGTGAATTTTATTTCCCATAGCAGTATACATCAGAAAACTGAAATGTAAATCCGCGACTCTTTCAAGAGTTTCTTTTTGTTTTCCGATGGTAAAGGGGGAAAAAATAAACTGTCATTATCAGAATGATCAAATGCAGGGAGAAAAGAGGCAGAGGTAAGGAAAGCACCAATTACAGTGCTGCCAATCTGTGTGCATTGGGCTCCTTCCAAACAACAGTGCAAATGGATCAGAGGATGTGGGGAGGGGATGGTGCGGGTAGGGAAGGGAGAGCTGCCAAAATACAAGAGGGAGGCGGAGAGAAATTGCCCCCTGGCGCTCTGGCAGCAGTTTAATCAGCCAGAGCCCCTACATTCCCAGGCACCGCTTCCACTGTGTGTGTTCACTTGCGGATTTGGCTTCTGCCTCAGTCTCTTTGTTTGGGTAGCTAGGCATGAAAAAGAATCATCGGCAACCAGAGCTCCACTTGATTCCCAGTTCCTCTCTGGAAACTCTCTGTCCACTTAATTCCCAGTTCCTCTCTGGAAACTCTCTGTCCACTTAATTCCCAGTTCTTCTCTGGAAACTCTCTGTTGGCATCGTGTAATGTTCTGTGTAAAAGGCCAGGCTTTGGCAGGTCAGAAGAGAAATTTCAGACCCTCCATCAGGATCCTCATGGATAAAGCTAAGTCAATTCTTGGAAACTGACAGAAGAATCTGCACCTCTGGAATAATGTGTTGCCCCGGCATCTCACTGTTCTTGACAGTGACAAATAGGAACCCCTGACAAATGTTCCTCCCTCTCCTAGCGTATGCAATGACGGCACAGCTGTTTTCTCACTATAAGAAGACAGTTACTCCTCTCTCACTCCAGACTATAGCAAAAGTTCAACTTACACTAGTGATTGAACTACCATGTGTCATATGAACAAATACAAAAGAAATTCACCAGGAGATGCTCTAAGATTTCTAATCATTTTACCCACTTTCCAGTACCTAAATTTGAGCATGATGTTCACAAGTTTTTGAATGAGCAAAACCCAAGAAATCTGGATAGATATTGCATTACCTGCTCTTTTCAGAAATCTTCATGCAGGGTAATTTTAATCCCTGCCTTTTGTCCCCATGGGTCAGGGAAGCCACTTTGTCTTATTATAACTGCTTCGATTTGTATCAAGTACCTATTGGGTTCAAGATACATTGAAGAGTGCTCTGAGAGACATAAGAAAAACTGGAAGAAAGAATAAGTGAATAGACTTCCAGTAAACATGAAAGATTATACACATAAATTTGCCTTTCCCTTCCCAAACCCCTCTAAAATGACAGTAAAAATTAAAAGAAAAAGAAAACATGAACCTACAAAAACAAAGAAAAGAGAAAAGGAGATGACAGCAGATTATAGACAGCCACAATATTTTGGAAATGGAAACCCAAGGAGGGAAAGGAAAGGAGGTACGGGAGGAGGACTTAACCAGAAACACACCAGTTCATGCCTCAGAATCCCCAGAAAGTCTCAGGATTTGAGGATGCCAGGTGCCTCCCAAGGAAGAAATGCTGAGTGGGTTTGAAAGCAGGACAACTGACCGCAAGTTTTGTAAGGAGTGAGCAATCCCTCCAACCCCTCACCAGCCCTTTGTGGCCAGGCAGCCACAATCCCTGCCCCAGTGGAACCTCAGCGTTGTCCCCCGGACATGTCGTGCAGAGGTGTCTGGACTTGGGAACATCAGACACAGCTGACAACGGAGTGAGGCACCACAATTAAATAAGGAGACTGTGTGATAAATCACACAATAAACAGACAGTCCAACCAAATCCATCCCCTTCTTCATGGTAGTTCTCAGAAATATTGCCATTTAAGCTTCAGACTGCAGACAAGACAGGAGTTCCCTGGTGGCCTAATGGTTGGGATTCCGGGCTTTCACTGACGTGGCCCAGGTTCACTCCCTGGTCAGGGAACTGAGATCCCACAAGCCATGCAGCGCAGCCAAAAATAAAATAAAAATAAAAAAACAGAACTACCAATAACCAAAAGGACCTACTGTATAACACAGGGAACTATACTCAATATCTCAAAAAAACCCTGCAGATAGGAGAGAGAAAACTAGTCACAAAGAAGTAGGGATAAGAATGGCATCATCTTCTCAATAGCAACACTAGCATCTTGACCCTGGTTGACTCTCCTTCAATCCCACCCCACATCACTCCACATGCTTGGTTCTGCAGCTTTGACTTCATGCAGAGGCTCCCACAAAATATTAGTGTTTCCCTCTGTAAGTGCTTGGTATGGCGTATCCACCCAGCCCCCTCTTACCAAAGAAATGGCCTTGGTTCAACCTACAGAGATAATGAGGAACTGCTTTAGCAAAGGGAAGAACCAGCATGGATTGCTTCCCTGGTCTCTCTGCTCTTTGGATAGTACTTTACTCTCAGTTCCCTGTCCTCCTCTTGTGATTATAACCTAAAGTGCAACGATGGCAGCCAATCCCAAATATATTCCTGATTCCTGCAATGTAGCCAAAGACTGATTTCATCACCCTTTCCTTTTTTGCTGGTGATTGGAGGAACAAACGGATCATGGGCCTGGTTTGATGAATAAATATATGGCCTGGTGACATCTGGAGTGGCAGCCTGCCAGATCTGCAATTGGCATAAAACACACATAATGAACCTGGGGTGGAGACACTGGGTTTAGGGACCATAGATTTGGTATTACCTCACCATCCGGACATCAGCCTAGATTTCCCTTTCTTGGCTGCGTTCAGGGGCTAAATGCCAGCTCCTCATCAACTACGCAGTGGAGACAAGAAGATGATGCTTGGAAAGTCCACCATAGTTTAGGAAGCCTGCAGCAGCCAATTTGCTGTGTCCTTTTAATTAAAAAAAAAGAAAGAAAAAAGAAAAGGAAAGAAAAGAAGAATAATCTCATTGTTAGGTGACTGACGGAGAAGATGATTGTTTTTGCTTTCAGCAAACCAATGGAAGAGAAAGTCAACCCACATGGTCTGAAAAGGAAAATGAGAACCTCACTCATATACTAGGAAGAATTTAAGAAAGACAGTTTCCAGGCACTTGAATGGATACAACTCTGTTGTGCCTCTGGTTCCTGGATTTTGTGTTTGAGCTTGGTCTCTCTGCCTTTTGAACTTTCCACTGGTAAGGCCGGCCCCACCTCACTCATGAGGAGGAAATTTGCACATTTCCAGGTTCAGATGCTGAGTGAATCATGGAAGATAATGTTATTTGCAATAGAGGAGAAGCAGCCATTGAAGGAAAGAAGATGATAAGTTTGCTTGGGGGCATGGAGAGTTTGAGATACCTGCAGAAGGTTCAGGCTGAGGTTCCTGTGGACACTGAGAGTGTTACAAGGTAACTAGAAACCTAGATCCTGGGCTCAGGTGATCAATTAAGTTCAGTTCAGTAGATTTGGAATTCATTTAATTAGAGGATAAAGTTAAAGCCACAATCTTGGATAAACTCATCAGGGGCTAAGGTGAAGAGTTTAAAGAAAAAAAAAAAAGAAGGTTATTTCAGTCAGGGTAGAGCTAGATTATGCTGTAGAACAAATAATCCCCAAATCTCAATGACTTAATACCTCAAAGGTTTATTTCTCATCCATTCTTTATGGCAAGGATTGACTAGGAATGCTATTCAGTGTCATCTCACTCTGGGATTTGGACTGATGAACAACCACCCACCCGCAACATTGCTGGTCTCTGTAGCAGGTGGAAAGCTGGGTCTCATACTGGCAGTTAACTGTTGTAGCCCAGAAGTGACAGATATTGCGCCTGCTCATAATTCAAAGGCCAGAACTCATCACACAGCCCCACCCAACCACAAGGAAGGCAGTACTCGTCATCCAACCATGTGTCTGGAAAGAGAGGAGTGCTGACATCAGGAGCCACATTAATGACTACCCCAAGGCCCAGGACAGACTTTGTATAAACATGTCACTACAGAGATGCAAGAACTAAGAGTCGGCACAGAAAAAAGACCGGGAAAGAACACTTAGGCATAGGAGAAGGACCAAGAAAGCAAGAGTCATAGATGACCAGGAGGAAGGAAAGAGAGTGAAGAAAGGAGCAAGTCATCAATGCAGAAGTTTCTAATAGAAGGGTGCACCATGCACAGTAAGGCAGAGGGATTTAACACATCCAACTGGCTATCTCACAAGAGACCCTTCAAGATGGCGCTCATTTCCTTGATGATTTTCTCAGTCACAATTTCTGTCCGTCAGCCTAACCCTACCCCCACAACTAATCTTGATTATAATGATGTATACATAAGGCTGCCTCAGCCTGTGGCCACCAAACATTCTAAAGGTCTAATGATTTCATTCTTGTTAAGTAAACTTCTGCTTATGATTTGGCTTTCCTTGAAGGTCTATCTTCAGTAAGAGCCGTGTGTTAGTTATTGTATATTAGAGCATTTGGGACCACGTGACAACTCCACTGCTCATTTGGGTAAATTTAAAAGACAACATTCTGATTCATCAGTGGGATGAACATGGTATATATGAATCTCTCCCTAGATGGTTCCACCCTTGATATGCAGGTAAATGTATGATATGTAGGCAAACATAAGGCCTGCAAGCCCTATGTGCAATACTGACTTTTCTCTACAATGAGCATTTAGCAGGAAAAATCCAATAAAAATAAACTTCACGTTGAAGAGAGACAGAGGAAGGAGTACGAAGAATTCAACAGAGGAAAAGGAGTTAGGAAGTAAAGGAAATGGGGAAAAGAGAGACCCTGAGAGGAGATCGCAATTTCAGCAACCTAAAAACTTTGGTGGCCTTTTAATTTTTGCTGAATTTAAAACAGGACTACAATTGTTTGCAGACTATGAAGTCTACAGTTTGGCAAAGTTTAAGTTAAGGTTATTGATGGTGGGATGAAGTATCAAAACTGAACACATGTCAGAAGCCAAGTATATACCATATTTTTCTATTTCTAGAAACAAGCAAGCTGGGAATTATTAAATAAATTATAATAGAACCAGATTGTATATTTTAATATTACATATAACGTGCATTATAATATAATAAATTATAACAGATTATAATATGATGGAATATAATTTGGTCACCAAAATTAGATCATTAGATAGTATTAAATAGCACAGAAAAAAAAAATGGCCTCAGTAGAACGTTCAGTGGGAAAACAGCAGGGTTTTGAAATGTGTGTGCATTATTATACCCAGCTTGAGAAACAGAAAAGGCTAGAAGATCTCCAGAACGGGTGGGGAAGTAGTGCTGTGATTATGCTGATTTTTATTTTAGTCTTCATATTTTCCTGTGATTTTCAAATTTTCTATAATGAACTTAAAATTCCTTTAGATAATGTAAATGACTTGTATAGAGAAGCATGCTTCCACTAGCAACTCAGTTTTTCAATTATTTTGTTAGTTATATTGGAATTAAAACCTCATTAGATACATTAAATGTAGCATATTTAAATGCTCAGGGTATATATGTTCCCAACTGCTTTTAAAATGAAATTGTAATTAGATGGAATAAGAGAATTGAGACTAGAAAAGCTCTCTGAGGGTAATGGCAAAGGCATGAAATGCCCTATTTCAAACATTATAAAATACCATACAAATGGTAATCTTGTGAACATATTTTGCAGAATGCAATACATATAAATTAAAACTTGACTTTAGATTGTCTCATAAGTTTTAGTATGAACAGAAAAAGTTTTCTAAATTTCAAATTAAGCTCAAGGTTTATTTTTACAATATATGAAAATGAGATGATAAGCAAACCAATACTGAAAATAAGATTATGGAGAAAAGAGTTTACCTGCCTAAGAGAATATACGATTGTCAAATAGTGGAACCATCCTTTACATATTTACAATATATGTGTTAATTAACAATTAATACTCTAAGTACAGTTCTAAGCTCCATTTGGGGATGCAGAAGAAATGAAGAGTTTCCTCCCTTCTGATGAATTCTGCTCTTTCTGCAAAGACTGAAGCAAGTCATCTGAGAGTAAGGGGGCAGTGTGAAGCTCAGGGAGCAAGGAAGGTCGAGAGGCTCAAGGTAACTTTGCAGAGAATAGGAGGGTGTGTCCACCAGAGAAAATGCTATATTGCCATGGCTTGAAGGTCTCGACCTAGCTTTGGATTGAGATTATTTCAATGATATAATTGAATGATCTCACTGAGCAAGATGGATTCCTAGGGTGCAAAGAGAACACAATTGTATTCTTCACCCCCAACTGCCCATTTGAATTCTCTTTTTTGAGCCAGCTCTTCCTTACCTTTCAGATGAAATATTAGGAAGATCTTCTAACTCTCTGATCATCTCAGATAATAAAATGTCCTCTGGTCACTTCATCCCCAAATCACAGCTTCAGTTTATAAATTAATATGCCAAGAACTATTGCAACAAAACTCCAAACTTCACTGCAAGCTTGGATATGCTTTAGAACAAAGGGCCTGCCGTGGGGAATGAGGTTTCACCTCTATTTCCCCATTAGTGCTACTCCTCCCGACCCCTCTCCGATCTCCCACCATTTGGCTACCAAAAGGTCTTCCAAGATGGAGCAGAGACAGCAGGAAGGTAAGCGGAAGGAAGGCCTTATCTGACTGACACAAATATAAGTTGGTGTAGCTTCCCTCTGGTTCTGGCTGCTGTTTTAAGCTGGCATTTTTTCTCTCATTCGAGTATCTGTGGCCTCCCAGAAACCCGCCTGCTGGACCCTTCCAATTGGAATTCCTTTGCCTCAGGCAGTGCCTCTCCTCTAACCAGCCACCTACAATCCCTCTCTGCTTGTCTACCTAGTAGAACCTCCAACCCCTTTTTGCTGAGGACATCTCATTGACTGCAGGAAGTCCTTTGGGTCACAATTCCTTTTAAACAACCCAGACTCACATTCCTTCTGTGGGTTTCACATTTGGTCCTTGGAAAAATACAGCTTTGGCCTGGCATAGACCAGAATGTGGTTATTTCCTAAATGCAGCCCTCGGCTGTACTGACACAGTTCATTTCAGTCAGCCCCTCATTAAAGACTTTCTTCCTGGGCTTCCCTGGTGGCGCAGTGGTTGAGAGTCTGCCTGCCGATGCAGGGGACATGGGTTCGTGCCCCGGTCTGGGAAGATCCCACATGCTGCGGAGCGGCTGGTCCCATGAGCCACGGCCGCTGAGCCTGCACATCTGGAGCCTGTGCTCCGCAACGGGAGAGGCCACAGCAGTGAGAGGCCCACGTACTGAAAAAAAAAAAAAAAAGACTTTCTTCCCTAGGCATGAATCTAATGCCTGTCTGTGTCCCCCAAGCTTCAAAACATACCTGTCAAAGATGCCTGTGAAGCTCCCACGTGGCTAAGGTATGGGGAGGGAGGGAGTGTCACATAGGAAGAACTCACAGCTCAAGGTAAGTGAAAGATAAAACTCATAAAACCTGTTTCCACCCACTTTCTTCACAAGTCATGTATAGGTGGGCCGAATGATTTGCCTCGGAATATGATAGTATTTGGCATCCTTGGTCTTCGGGCCTCAGTGAAAACTGGAACAGAGGATTCTATTCTACTTTTATCTTCCCTCTGTGCAATTTTTTCACTACTGCTCAGCCTCCCAGTTGAAGAGAAACAAGATGGTTGGGATCACGTTATGTCAAAGAGAAATGATGAAAAATAGAGCAGCAAGGGGATTTGGGCTCTGGTAAGAGTGACTGAATTGATGCAGCATGGAACCAAGGCCGGATAAGGAAGGAAGTAAAGGAGGTCAGTGGACTAAATGGTTCAGGAGGCTGAAGAATGAAGAAGGAATGGCTGAGTAAACATTCTGGAAAGATACTTTTAGCAGTTGATTGACTAAAGGGAATGGAGATGAGAGCAGTTGAACAGTCTTTGGGGTTTGGAGCCTTGTGGACTGGTCAGTGATTATGGAATTATTGGCAGGGTTGGAGTACTGGAGAGGAGAGCTGGTTTTCAGACCAGAATGATGAACTCTACTTTGTTGAACAAGCTGAACTTGAGAGGTTAGTGAGACATCCAGGTAACGTGACTGGAGGGTTGGAGCTCAGAAGAACAGCATGGTCCATGATGTGCCTTTCAGAGTTAGGACCAGAGGTAATTTTGGGAGTCACAGGATTCAATGATGTCTCCAAAGGAGAAAGTAGAAAGACTGAATGCAGAAATCAAGGACCACTTGGGAAATGCATCTTGTTTGAAGAAAGGGGCATAAAAAGAGACGGTTAACAGAGAAGAAATAAAGCTCTCTGCCATCCCAGAGAAAGAGCTGCATCTGGAAGTCAGGCTAATCTGTTCTGAAGAGTGCTTCATCCAAGAATACCCTTTCTTCTGCTTCCTTTCTAATCACATTTATTGCCTGATTATGCAGCTAAATCTCCTCCTACCTCTACGCTTAGTTTCCACATCCATAAAATGAAGTTAGTAACACTTTCTGCCTCTGGGGCTGTGGTGAAGATATAGTGAAACAAAGGGTGACACGCCTGGCATAGAGTATAAACCCAGCAGATGTGAGCTATGATTATTATTATCATTTTTTCTCGTATCTGTCTCTGCTTAATCAATAATTACTCCTTTACAGGATGAGTCTATCGAACTTGTTTCCAAAGGCTTTGTCTTTTTTTGCCTCTCCGTTAGCTCCTCCCTCTAATGCGAACGGCACTGGGAAAGAGAGAATAACTCAAATGTCGCACTCCTGATGCCCTGGCATGGTTAGGATAAATATGCTGCCATAACCACACTGGTTTGATTTTCAAATCTAATGTTCAGAAGTCACTATTCCTCTTAGGGACTATGCCTAAGGTTTAGACACATTGTCCCCAACTGGACGATGATGGCTGAATTATGACATTTATTTACTGTATTAGTTTTCTATTGCTGTGCAACAAATTACAACAAACTTGGGGGCTTAAAACACCACTTCTGTCTTAGTTCACAGTTCTGTGGGGCTGAAATCAGGGCACTGCCTGGGTAGGTTCTCTGCTCAGGGTCTCACAGGGCTAAAATCAAAAGTCAGCTGCAGTCCTCATCTGGGGCTCAGAGTCCTCTTACAAGCTCACTAGTGTTTGGTAGAATTCATTCCTTTGTGGCTGCAGGACTGAGGTCCCTGTTTTCTTGCTAGTTTGTTGTCTGGGGATCTGTCTCAGCTTCCAGAGGCTGCTCCTTTCCACTGGCAGTTCACTACATAGCTGTACGTATTCTTCCAGGCCAGCAGGAATGTTTCTCTCCGATGTTTTCCTTTGCTACCAGTTGGAGAAAACTCTGCTCCTAACAGACTCGCCTGATTAGAGCAGGCCCATCCAAGAGAGTTTCCCTTTTGCCGTATAACATACCCTAACCACTAGACTGATGTCTCATCATTTTCATATGCTCCGCGCACACTCAAAGAGGAACGGATGATACAAAGGCAAGGGTCACCGGGGGTGGCCTTCGAATTCTGCCTCCCACGCTCACTTATGGAACAGCAACTATGTCTCATGCACTGCCCGAAGTACCGTGGGTACACGATAGATTAGATATTGCCTTTCAGTTGCTCGTCCTCTACCCCCCACTGTCCAACACAGGAGCCCCTGCCACATGTGGCTATGTAGCACTCAAACATGGCTAATCCAAATTGTGGTATGCTGTAAATGAAGCATGCACACTGGATTTCAAAGAACTAATACCCCCCAAAACCTGTGAAATATCTATTAATATTCATGTATTAAATACATAGCAAATTGATAATATTCAGGATACATTGGCTTCAAAAAATATATCATTAAAACTAATTCTACCTGTTCCTTTTTACTTTTTTAAAGTGTCTACAGTTGAGCCTTGAACAACGCAGGTTCGAACTGGGTGGGTCCATGTATACACAGATCTTTTTCAATAGTAAGTAAAACAGTATTACATGGTCTGTGGTTGGTTGAATCCACAGATGCCAAGGAACCTTGAAAAGGGAGGGCCGACTATAAGTTATACACAGATTAACCCCCTGTGGTCAAGGGTCTACTGCTTAAGAAAACTTAAAATCACAAATGTAGCTGGACAGTACCGGTCTAGACCAAGAAAAAGACAAGCACTTCCATGTGTACCAGGTGCCAACAGAGGAGAAGCCAATGATGTTTTGGGCACACAAGGAGGAGTGGTCAGTTCAGCTGGGGAAGAGAGAGCAAATAGGAAAGGCTTCCATTGCTCGGCTTCCCATTCACAGCAGACGAGGTAGAGCACACTGGTCCTTTTCCAATAGATAGCAATTTATATAAAACTGCAAAGCAATTACTAGTGACTTTTTAATTTTAGAAGGCACACTTCAGAGCAAGATTTTAAAACAAATGCAAATGCCCAAATACAAGTGAACACTTCCTGACAAACTTTTAACTGTTCTCCATCCAGCTGCACTTTCCTCTTTTCCTTGGACCCCAGCAGACAGAGCCAAGTCTCTCTTTGAGCTATTTTGTAGGGTGAGAACTTCAAGGCTGTCATCATGGAGAGAGGAGAGTGGCCTGTCTTCCAAAGTCCTCGCCGGCAGTGATTCTCTGGCTTTTAATCTCTTCGATAGAGGGCGGCTATTACCAGCTTAATTAGAGAGCAGTTAATTACCCTCTTGGCCCTCCCAATTAGTTCAAAGAGCTGTCTTTGGCTTCCTTGACTTATGGCAAATGAGAAAAAGAAATGCTGAAATGTGATTTATAACATTTTGTCTATTATGGTCTTCATTCCCATTGGGAGATTCCCTGTCAATTATCTTTTTAGACTATATTCCACTTCCTATAAAGACCCCTGTAAATAATGTGTACTCAGACAAATGCTTTTATATGCAAATAGTTAATACCCTTTAAGCACATGTTATATATCAGATGTGCTCAGCACTTACATCATCTCATTTAATCTTTACAACTCAAAAAGGTAACAATAATAGTATGATACTAACAATTATTGAGTGCTTGCTAGGTGCCAGTTACTTTTCTAATCTCTTTTTATTTGTGATGAAGTTAATTTAAGGATTAAATGAGATAAAATATGGGAAGTGCTAAGAATAGTGCCTGATACCAGAAGAAGTGCTCAATAAGTGTTAACTAATATTTAATCCTCACAAAGGTTTTGTGTCATCAATATTATTATTATTTCTATTGCAAAATAAAGGTAAGTAAAGTGAGGCTTAGAGGGCTTAAATTCCTTGCCCTATATCAGTGTAACAGAATCACCTGGAGGGCTTGTTAAAAAAGACTGCTGCCCCCACTCCCCACCCCGCCCTTGAGTTTCCGATTCAGTGGGTCTGGGGTGGGAGGCGGGAATGTGCATTTCTAGCCAGTTTCCAGTGAGGCCCATGATGATGCTCAGGGATCTCACTGCTCTGATCACACAGCTCATAAAGACTTCGCCTCTGCTGCCCATGCTCTTCACTACTCAACAATCCCTCTTTCCACCTTGTGTTAATGAAGCTTAAAGTGTCTAAAAATCAAGCTAATGTCAGAACTCAGACAGCTTTAAAGAAATTATAAGAGTTTTAAAGGACAGTATAAAATGATTGACTCAAACTACATACTGGGAAATCCTGAACCAAATAGGGCATCAGTTCTTCTGAGGACCATGCTATCCATAAATGCCCATTAGTAAGGGCCTTTGCTCACTTCCAGCCACCATATATACCAGCAAAGATGAGTACTGTCTCGTCTAAATATGCATGTAGATGGGTTCTTTCCATGCAAATTATGGCTCGTTCTTATCATCTTCATGATAAGGGTTTTCTCCAGAGTGGAAAGGAGGGCTATGGGATTGAGAGGAATTCACAAAGGTTTTAGTTAGAATACCAATGTTTTTGTTCTTTAAAAAAAATGTGAAACAATTCTGGCAAAATGTTGAGATTTGTTAAAGCTCATTGATGAGTACACAGGTGTTTATTATGTTATTCTCTAAATTTTTCTGAATCTTTGGACTATTTTTTAAGTATATATATTTAAAAGACCCTATGCCTACTAGTTAGTAGGGAAATCTCATAATGGAAAAACAGACACAGACCCAATTCCCATAGGAGTCACTCTCCAGTGAAGGAGGTGACCCTGAATCAAACAATTATAGATAGAGTTTCAAACCGCAGTTTGTTTTACAAAACTAAGGTTTAGAGTACAAGGAAAGCTTTCAACTCTGGTACCTGACCTAGACTTGGAGTCAGGGAATGCAGAAGTTCAGCTATGAGCCGAAGGACTTGAAAGTGTTGACCAGGAGCAAGTGGGTTGGGGCACAGAGAACACTGTAGAAAGGCCAAGTGCTGGGAAGGAGCAAGGAGTTTTCAAAGGAATGAAAGCGTGTCTGTGGGTCTGAAGAGCTGGGAGCAAGTAAAAGGGTGGCATAAGACGCAGCTTAAGAAACAGGCAAGGGGCAGGTCATGCAGAACCATATTTAGGATTCTGGACGTGATCAGGGCCCTAGCAGAATGTAATGTGCCTTCATGGTCACCTGGAAATAGGTTGAAACTATAAATATTAAAGCCTCGACTACTAAGCATCTATAGTTTAACAAGTGGTATACTGGCAAACTGGCTTTCCAAATTAAAAAAAAAAAAAATTCCTGGTTGAAGTGTTTGCCTATGTCTGTGGTGGAAATACTCCCTCCATGTCTGATTTCAGGTCACTCACGTGATATTACAGAAGAGATGTGTAGCCAGAGCTGATACAAGCTGGCTTCTGTTCACCACCATATTGTAACTTAGTTCTAGACACATTCTAAATGGAAATGATATTGTGTACTTTGGTATTAGTGAGAAACAACAGTTGTTGAGAGCAGATAGAATAGAATGCATTTTTTTCACAGAGAATATAAGATGTTCTCATTTCCTGAAACAAGTCACCACAGTGAATTTTAGGTTTTGTCACTTAATGGAATCAAATCAGAACCGACCATGATTTCAATCTAACCTTGAGTTTATAAGCTTCGTTCATCCTTTGTTTCCTCATGCATAAAATGTGGAATCCCTTGAAGGGATAAAATCTTTATTATTTTATGAAATGAGGTCTTTTATAACCAAGATCTAAGTTATGCCCATTAAGGGTTATAGCTTTCTAGTTTCATTGTCAGGGTGTGGGGACACAAAAAATCAACCATCTGCTGCTTGCTAGTGGTTTCTGACTCATAAATCAAAATTTCCCTCTTCTCTGTATGTCAGAGAATCACCACTGACGTTGGTTAAGTGATTTGACTTGGCATTTTCAGCACTTAGTCCTTAGCCTACTATGAGAAGGCATCTTTTAGGTCAAATATCCGTGTAACTAATGCAAGCAGTCTTTATGTCCAAAATTTACTCCACCAGGACTTGGAATTAATTCTATAATTAAAATGTTAGACGCCTGATTTCCTACAGCTACTCTTGATGATATCCCACTGTGTATGAGGGCCTCTGGAATCCCTGACTTTCTAAAGAAGTTTAAAAAAAATCAGTATTATCTCATGAATCCCAATTTGGTACACCATAGGTATTTATAAACCAGATTATACAGAAGGGAGAATTTCCTGATTGTGAAGTTTTGTTTTGTTTTGTTTCTTTTCAAGAGTGGTCTCCTTAACAAAGGGTATAAGACAGTATCTTCCAGCATCATTGGCAAGGGGCTATGATAATTTCCCTTGTAAAATATTCCTGTATGATTCATTTATTTCATGAAATAAAAGTGAATGGTGGCACACACTTGCATGGAATATAGTTTGAAATCTCTCCAAGGACTGCTATTACTTTAAAAACATTCCATTACAATATTTATCGTGAACTCTTATTCATTCAAGCTTGCTGCAAGGGCTGTACTTGGAGCCCCAAAGAACCAAGCAGGAGCACATGGCCACGTATTGGCCATATTACTCTGAGAAACTTTCTAAATTTTTATTCTAGACATGCACTTTCATACATATCCCAAATGAGGGAAAACAGCAGAATGAATCACCAGGTACCCACCACCTACTTCAATAGTTATTGATTCATGGCTGATCTGGTTTTATCTTTACCCCACCCCCTTTTCATTCATCCAACCCCACACTGGATTCCTGAGAGCTTTCAAAGGAAGTTGTGGAATCTTAGCCTGTGGCAATAACAACTGCTCACATTCCTTCCTGGAAACTAGACTTTCTTGTAACCTTACAGTTTCAGCACAGCCATCAAAGAAGGAATGAACACATTTTCCAAGGCATTCTATTTACATGCTCCGGGTTTTTCATCAATCATGTAAAACAGAGTGACATTTTCAATTCAAACTAAAGTGACTCATCAAGCCAGAGGGACGGGTCATTGAGGACATACGACACCTTCCAGTTTAACCTGCTCTTTGACTGTGAACACCTGTGTAGTCATCTTGCCATAAATCTCTCCCTGACCTTTCTGTAATGAGAGACCCTGTTTACATAATCCTGAGCCTTACCAGTACAGTAAGAAATGATTTCAAAATTTATTGCAGGAAACCTCAATTTTTGGAAAGTATAGATTTATATCAAATTCAACAGCAGGTCCATACTTTTACTTTAGAAGTAAAGCAAGCCACCGGGAAAAGCAATGGGAGAGAGTTTGATTCTTTCGACTAGAAATTTTTCTTAAAGAAACAATCAAGCAGTTCTTCAAAAATGTATGTTAGGGTGTTGAGTGCGGTAGATTGAATATATAAAAAATATTGGAAACAATTAATTATGCAACAATAGAGGATTGTGGAAATAAACTCTGGAACATCCACACAGTGGAATATTATGAAGCCTTGAAGAATAATGGGGAAATGTTTGTGATATATTAAGTAAAAGAAAAATGTTATCTTTAATAAATAAAGTGCTAAATAATAGATGGAAGAACCTATAGATTAAAAGAAACTTAAGAGAAATATTAACCAATTGCAGTGTACTGTATTGTCCTTGTAAGTCTAAGCATGCATACGTGGGCATAGAACTGAGGAAATCTGAACAGTGACCAGTTATTGAAAGATACTATGGGTTTTTTTATAACTATTTTTTAAATGTAATAGTGGTATATTTTTTTAAGTTCTATGTTTAGAGATGAAATGCTATGCTGATGGGGTGTAAGGCTATAGATGAAACGAGTTAACAAAATTTGAGGGTTCATTACACTCTCTACATCTGCACATGTTTAAAATTATGCACTGTGAAAACATGTTTAAGTTTGAAAACAGTATACACTGTGACTCTGTTTATTAATTTTAGCTATCTTTTTTCTCATTCTGTATGAAACATGATAATCTTTAAACACTTTTTGTAATAAATTATTTAACAAATTGAACGAATGAGACAGGAACGAATGGGGGCAGGCACAACCGTTAAAAGAATGACACAGCCATTGAGAAAAACGGGATACGACAAAGACTGGTAAAAACCGACCAGGCCCAAGATGGCAGAAGATTCGACCTCCAGGAGACCTTGAGCCTGAGCATCTGCTCATTGTAACACATCAGCTAAATGACACCCCCACAGGCACCATGGCAGCTCTGAGGCTGACCATAAAAGGCCAAAAAGTGGGCGGTAGTCCGATTTCTGAAGTCCCCACCCCTTCCCCAAAATAGTTAGAATATTCCTCCCACTCCTTAGCATATGAAATTACCCAGCCCATAAAAACTAACAACTCCATACCCCGGGGCCGCTCTCACTTTCTGATACAGCTGGCATTATGCCTGTGGAATATGTCTGTCACTAATAAACCTGCTTTCACTTTACTTTCGCTCGCTCTTGAATTCTTTCCTATGAGAGACCAAGGACCCTCACTTGGTGGCCTGTCCCAGGAACTCGCCCGAGACTTGGGACATGACCATTCTCTCACTCCCCCTTCTCCTGCAACACTAATTTATGATAGACGTTAATCACCAAAATTTTGCCATTTTCTCATTTTTGCTAGTAAACCACTGTGTTCATAAACTGTTAAAAATAGCAATCTAAGATGAAGTCACATATTGTCTCAAACTAAATTTGGTGATCTTCTATTGACCTAAGGCCCATACACCAGTTATGAAGTGACTTTTATCCCGTGGCCTGGGAGCAATTTATGCCTGAAACAAGCAAAGAGACAAGCACAACTCTTTTGAAATGCTTGGCTTTCAAGTTTCAATACGAAGCTAAACTTTCATAAACAAAACAAGTAAGCAAACGGAATCTCCTAACAGGTGAGTGTAGAGAAACAAACAAAAACTTATTTTATATAAATGATTTGAATAGTCTATAACATTTTAGGGACAATTCTGCCCAAACTGATAAGAAAATGCAATTTTTCCAGGTACCAATTTTGCTTTTGCTTTGTTAAGGTGGCAGGATTTATCTTATGTAGGAAAAACTAAGTCACCAAGACATTGAACTTCCAAGCTCCTGAAAGATGCAGTTAAGCCTGAAATGGGCTTTCCAGAAAGTGACCACAAGCATACAAAATGGAAAAAGGAAAAATCACATATAAAGTACTTACCATATCAGAACCCCTGTGGATAGGTGTGTGGCGCTTTGTAACTTGATCCTGCTTAAAAACTCAACCACAGACCCTGTGTGCAGGAAAGAGAACAGTCTGGAAACTGGATTTTTGTGATCCTGCTTGAGTCCTCCAAGGCTCCAAATTGTTTAACTGACTAGAAAATTCTGCTTCGCTTCTAGTATTGGTCTCTCCTCCCTGGCCCTCTCAACTACAGGCCCTGAGCCCCATTTGGGGTAATTTAAGTTCTGTCCCACTCACGCTCCTGAGCCCAAGTTCATCCTCTGTCCTGGGTGAGTCTCCACCCCCCCCAGAGAGTGGGGTCTGGAATGGGCCTTGCTGCCCTGTTGCCAGATGGGTACAGGCAGCAGGAGGCTTCTCCCCTCACTCCTTCTCCCATGGCACCTCAGGACTTCTGTTTTGCTTTCCTGACTGCTCCCCTGGTCAATACCCAGAAAGAAGCCCTGAGTCTCAGCCTTCTGCCCCCAGATGTGACCCTTATCCTTCTTCCTTTAGTAACTGCAGGCTGAGGTCTGGCTCCCTCTATGAGGGACCACCTGGAAGCACACTGCCCCCTGGTGGATGCCATTCTTCCTGCTTGGAGATCCCTGCAGCCAGCCCACCCCTCATGCCAGGTGGCTACCCAAATATCTCCTTAAGTGGGGATTAAACTGTAATTTGCCACACCTGTAAAAAACATAATTAGAACTGTGGGACGTTCCTCGGTGGTGTGCCAACTGATACATTTTTAGGCTTTCTACAAGTTGTACTGTTAAACACTGTCATTATTAAAATTGGCCGCTGAGCCTGCGCGTCCGGAGCATGTGCTCCGCAATAGGAGAGGCCACAACAGTGAGAGGCCCGCGTACAGCAAAAAAAATAAATAAATAAATAAAATAAAATTGCATAAACTTAAAATTAACTTACATTAAAAACAAAGGCCATAAATACTCAAAACTCATCCCTTCTTAATAATCTTACTAAATTTTACTATTTTCTATGCTCGTGAGTTATTTATATCTATTGGTATCTGGGTGGTGGAAATTACTCCACTTGTCAAATCATAGTTGAATTGCAACCAGAGGTTGGCTATGGATACAAGAGTTCAGAAAAAATCAATGAAGACATTTAGTGTGAATCAACTGGCTATATGGAATTTAAAATAAAAAGCATTGGGGCTTCCCTGGTGGTGCAGTGGCTGAGAGTCCGCCTGCCGATGCAGAGGACACGGGTTCGTGCCCCGGTCTGGGAAGATCCCACATGCCGTGGAGCGGCTGGGCCCGTGAGCTATGGCCGCTGAGCCTGCGTGTCTGGAGCCTGTGCTCCACAACGGGAGAGGCCACAACAGTGAGAGGCCTGCGTACCGCAAAAAAAAAAATTAAAAATTTAAAAAAAATAAAGAGCATTGTATATTTTATTATTATTTATAAATGGTGTGCTGCATACCCTTTACATCAGTAAAATTTATAAATGGACATAGTTTTTTTTTCTAGAGAGCTAATTGTTAAACATTTTGAAGCACACTACAGTGTCCCTTCCTCCCACTCCAGGGCCAGTTGTAGAGTCTCATTAATTCTCCCAGTTCTGCAAACACCCCATTACTGACTTTGAGAGCTGGTTGGAGGGTGGGAAGCTCATACTCCCACCCCTACCCTCACCACCCCCAATTAATCCTGTCCAAGTGGAGGGACATCATTAGCATACCACACCTGGCCTCTTCTGCTTCCTGACACATTCCTTCCCTGCGGAAGGTGAACTGACTTCCCTGGTTGGTGAGTTTAGAAGGAGAAAGAAATCATGCATGGCCTAGCTCCTGCTTCTGTTCCTTTTCTTAGAAGCCACCCACAGGGGGCCTCTCTCTCCACATGGGGAAGTCTGCCATATTCTGGTATTGCCTGAGGCTGATGAGCAAGTTGGTCAAACTCTGGAGTTTGGTATTAAGAAGCCCACTTGCTCAAAGATAGAAGCTATGCTCTGTAAAGTAGCATTGATCATAATGAGGGCCATATATTGGCCTCCATCTGCTAACTCCTTTGTCTTATTTCTCACTGGTTTAAAAACTGAATGGGGAAAAGAAATGCTATTTACTGGGTCCCTCAGAAACTCACAAAGGCTCCTCTTCCATCAGCCTTTGCTCCTGAGGTCACAGAATGCCTTGTGGCTGTACCCATTTGTACTGGTATGCATGAGCCTTTTCTAAGATGAGAAAACTTGACTGGCAAATTTATTTGATTCTAATTCCTTTTATTACCTATACGTGTATGTGGAATAATAATGCTTACATAGTTGAGCACCTTGTATATGCCAGATATTGTACATAGGAAAACAGATCTTAGAAAGCAAGTATCAATGACCTAGAGTGTTAAAGTAACTTTCCCAAGGTCACAAAGTAACAAGCTAGTTGTCTGATTCCAAGGCCCTTGCTCTTTCCAGTACATTTTCCCTCATTCCCCTTTTCCTTCTCTTTCCTCCCACCCCCAGCCCTCTAGTCTTCCCTCCTCTCCTCTCCTCTCCTCTCTCTCCTTCTCTCTTTCACCCATCCATCCTTCCACTACTACCTTCCCCCATTTCCACATTTTCTAGCCCTTTGACACTACAGAAAACTAAGACAGTATCTGAAATCTCGGAGGATTTTTTTTTTTTTTTTTTTTGCAGTGTGCAGGCCTCTCACTGTTGTGGCCTCTCCCGTTGCAGAGCACAGGCTCCGGACCCGCAGGCTCAGCGGCCATGGCTCATGGGCCCAGCCACTCCGTGGCATGTGGGATCCTCCCGGACTGGGGAACGAACCCGTGACCCCTGCATCGGCAGGCGGACTCTCAACCACTGCGCCACCAGGGAAGCCCTCTCAGAGGTTTTTATACATATATATAATTTTAGAATTTATACATATAATTATATATAACTCATATATAATTATATATAAATTCTAAAATATAATAAAAATAAATAAAAATTCTACAAAATCTTACCCCAACAGCTGGGCCCTCAAGAAACTTGGCGGCAGGCATGAGGAAAACTGTGGCTGTCTTTTTAGTATCTTCCTCGGGTTTCTCATGAGCAATGTCCAGCATCCCATTCAAGATCCTGGGGGAGGAGGTCAGAAAGAAATGAGTGTGTGTCGAGAGAGACCACAGGATTGCATCAAGCTAGAGTCTGTGCAGGCTTGACCAAGGGGGCTGGGCTCTACGTGGAAAATGCAGCCTTACCTCAAATGGAGTGTTTTCTGTTACCTCCACATCAAGCTTTCTTTCCCTGGGGTCAATAGTTGTGCAACAGTTTCAGAGATTGAGCAAACAGTTTAGAAATTATTTGGGGAATGATTACAGGAAGGGGAAAAATAAATACATATATATACACATATATACCTATTATATATATTAAAAAAATGCATTCTCTATGGGAGGTAACATCATCCCCAAGGGGGTGAAAATTTGTTCTCAGGGGAGAGGGTGAAAAAAATCTCTCTTTTTACATATAAAGCACAGATAATACTGACATACATATAGTGCCTAAACAAATAGAGTAAGTCTTTGGTATTAAAATTTCATGGAGGGGATATTAAGAAAAACATGTCTAAAAAGGCTCCTTAGGGGAACAATAATTTTTTAAAAAATGGTTGAAAAACAGTGATGTATATTGAGAGCCTAGCAGACTATGTGACACATGGTAGGTATTCAAAACATGAGACTTGTAGGTGCTATCATCATGGTTAGCTGTTCTTACAGTTGTCCAACAAACTAACTAGAGAGCCATGCCATCCCATCATGGTTACGGTGGAGAAGGGGTACTGTGGCCAGTTCCCAGATGAAGTTAGCTTAGGGTGGATGCATGAGCTAGAGGTCCAAACTGCCTGGAGTTCTAGGAAATAAGCAGATTCTTGCACACCACTGGGATGGCCTCTGGGATGCTCAGGAACACTTGTGCAGGATGGTGTTAAAATCCGAAGAACAAAGCATGGCACAGACGTTTGTGAGCAGCGCATGGGCTACCACAATGCCCATGTTAATCCTCTGGGGAAAGGACGTACTCCTAAATTCAGTTTCTTCCTGGCTAAGAACTCGACCACCGAGTTTTGTGTGCCTGCCTCTGTTTCTCTTTAGAGAATCTGGCTTCTAGGAGGCACTCAATATTTGACTTAATACAGGGTTGGAGCAAATATTGAGCAACCTCTCATGGCTGCTGCATGTGCTCTGCAGGTTGAATTACCCAATGATTATCCTTAAGACCTGTATTTGTGTTCCTTTCAGCGTACAAAGTGGTCTCATATATAGTATCTTATTAAATCATCATAATAACCTAGTCATGTTATTATTCTATCACTACTTGAAGGATAAAGAAGCTGAGGCTTGGAAAGTTCACTTATTTTAGTTATTTGTTGGTTTTTTTTGGCCGTGCTGTGCAGCATGCAGGATGCTAGTTCCCCGACCAGGGATCAAAACTGTGCCCCCTGCAGTGGAAGCATGGAGTCCTAACCACTGGACCTCCAGGGAATTCCCAGTTATTTCTCCTCTTTAGCTGCCCAGTAATAAGTAGCAGAGCAAGCCTCCTTTCTACTATGCTACACCACCTTTGATATTCCTTTCCCACAGAGGAGAAAGACACACAAATGGTAAAGCTACAGAGGAAAAGTCATATGCTGGAATTTGGGGACTCCGAGCGAGGGATATGGTAATATCTCTGAATTGACACAATTAAGTCATGCAGGAAGAGGAGTTATCTCGCGGAATACGAATCTGGCATACGGCAGAGCCTGCTGAGGCTGGTCAAACTAACAACTGCCAAGTTACAGGGAAATGAAAAGCCGTCAAAATAGAGATGGAAGCATCTCAAGATGCTGTGAAATTTGGAACATAGAAGACTTAGGGCACAAATGTGGAGAACGAAAATGTGACATGAAAAATGAATGGCCAGGGCACTTCCTTGGTGGGGCAGTGGTTAAGAATCCGCCTGCCAGTGCAGGGGACACGGGTTTGAGCCCTGGTCTGGGAAGATCCCACATGCCGCAGAGTAACTAAGTCTGTGTGCCACAACTACTGACCCTGTGCTCTAGTGCCTGTAAGCCACAACTACTGAGCTCATGTGCCACAACTACTGAAGTCCACATGCCTAGAGCCCATGCTCCGCAACAAGAGAAGCCACTGCAATAAGAAGCCCACGCACCGCAACGAAGAGTAGCCCCCGCTCGCCGCAACTAGAGAAAGCCTGCGCGCGGCAACAAAGACCCAATGCAGCCAAAAATAAATAACAAATAATTTTTTTTAAAAAATGAATGGCCAGATACACACTTGGTGCAAATTTTCATTTCAGGGCCACAGCTTCAAATGTAGGAATGAAGGATATTTGACTAAGAATGGAGAACATTTTTCAAAGAGTGAAAAGAATGTGTTTAGTCAGAGACCAACTCATCTGGCCAAAAGGGCTGTAAATGGAAAACAGATGGAAAGGAGAAAAAAACACCTACATAAAACTGAAATGGGTTTCCATGGATGACATGAAGGAAGGCCTGGGAAGAATTTCAACAGTGAGGGAGGTGCCGAGTGATTCCATGAGAAAACTATTGGGAAGGACATCAGAAACAAACTAGACAGCAGATGTCCTGATATCATGCACAGAACATAGTAACCTTGAGATTACAGCACAGGGTGACAAACAAGACCTCATAGATACCAAGAGAGTTGGCAGGATGGAACAGGTCCATGGGAACATAGTGATAGAGGGTGTGCTGTGCACAAAAGACCCGTTGAGAGGAGATGGAACAGCACTGTAGGCTGTAATAACAATAGATTCAGAGGAATCCCTGAACACTTGGATGAAGATGAAAGGAGAGAGGAACAGAAGTGATGTTTTTATGGAAACTGAGCTGAGCCACATGGGGGAAAGCCACAAAATTGGCAGAGCATACACGCTGGGGATAACATTCTGGATATCTCATTCAGATAAAAGCAGAGTTTTTTTCACTTGCCTTCACATCCTAGAAGGTAGAGGAAAGAATAAAAATAACTATGCTCTGACTGATTCCAACCAATGGGAAGAAGCCATTTGTTAGAGTGGAAGGGATGAGACCCCGGGAGAATGTGGCCATGTCGTCTTCAAGGGAAGACAAGGATGAGCTGGATAAAATGCGTACAGAGGACTTAAGGAAGCTAGACTTCAAAATATCTTTTAAAATAGGCATAATTCCACAAGTTTCCAAAAGAAGACAGTACCAGGAAGTGCTCAGAAGCATGACTTTGGGCAATTCCAAAGAAGAGAAAAGAGGTGCGGATATTCTTAAAGAAATTAGAGAGATGGCACAGAGCTCTTTAAACTAGAATATAGAATGAACACTCAAAAAGACGGAGGCAAGTGATCAGAGTGACAGAGAACCATACAAATAGTAGCAGGAATGTTAAAATCCTGGAGGAATCAAAGCATGCAAAACTGGCAAGGACCAGAGGATGTGTTACAGGTACAAGGGAATTATGATAATAGATGGTAGAAAGGATGTACTATTTCTCAAATTTCTCTTTTAGGGTCTGAAAAAGACTGCAATTGTGGGCCTCCAAAGACAAAAGTGGATAAGAATATGTTGAAATCCAAGGTTGGGGAAGATGTTACTGATCCCTTTTGAAAGCTAATACAGGATCAAACTTGGTGGTCCACAGTCTATGGATCAAGTGGCATTCATTTGCCTATCTCCACACATTCTTCCTTCTTCCTAAGTATTACCAATAGCATGTTAGCAAGTTGATCTCCAAATTCTTACAGGAGATTGGGGGTATCACTGTTTCGGATCAGAAGAATTGATTCCATTTGGATCATCTGCATACTCTTCTATTATCAGAGTGCTTTTAGTTGAAATATGTCTAGTTCAAGGCTTAAAACTAGCTAACTAATTACAGAAGAATAGTTTCTAAAGTCCTCAGTGGCATACTGTTTATACTTCTAGTAAGGTATTCTACCTTTACCAACACAAAATGAAATGTGTTGGAGTTTTCCAAGGGTTGTCTAGAGTGGTTTCTCTTAAAAGAACTTGGAAAAATGAGTGTCACTGTCTTATAAAAATTATGGAGTTAGCCCATAGTTAATACATCATTTTGTGAAATTATAGAACAGGCAAAACTGATCTGTGGGGAGAGAAATCATGATAGTGGTTGCCAGGATAGATAGGGGCAGGAATAGAATGGAAGAGACCGTAGTGAACCTCCTAGGATGATGGCATACTCAGCTGGAGTACTGGTTACACAGATATCTGCAGTTGTCAAAACTCATCAAATTGTCACTGTCACTGTATGCAATTACACTTCTATAAAAATATATAAAAAGTATATAATAAATCTGGGCAGTGATATGAAGTGAAAAAAGAATGATTTTCTCCCATGACTTGACAGCGATCAAATGAAGTTAAGAACATCAGGGAATCAGAGAAAAGCAGTCTCAGAGTTTGAAATTAGCAGTACTCTACCAGTAGATGTAGTGAAAAGTCAGTCTTACCAACACCCTTGACCTGTTAATTTCCTATTGGCAAAGTCTCCCATATTGTAGAAAAGGGGCACCACTACCCTTTTTCCTGGTTACACTGGAACCAAGTACTGCTGGTTCCCAAACTTCCATGCACATAAATATCACCTTGGATGTTTGTTAAAAGTGCAGACTCTGGGTCCATACCTGGAGATTTTGATACAGTAAATCTAGGTTAGTGTCGAAGAATTTCCATTTTAGTGAACATCCTTGGGGAGACTGATGGAGGTAGTCAATGGACTTATACTTTGAGAAACACTTTAGATAATCAAATCATAAAACTAGTTCCTAATTCCTCTAATTTCAGGCTCTCCAGCCCATCTTCTGATAATATAGCCTTTTTCCATTCCTTCACAAAGAAAATATGTTGCTTATAGCAATACGTGTATTCCAGCCCATGTGACCAGAACTTTCTTATTCAGTAATAAATAGGCATTGGTTTTGTACCTCAATCTGACGGACCTGGTATTTAAATAAATATAAATACCCTTATAAATGTGGTAAACGTTTCACATGATACTGAAAAACTGTACTTCTTGGACTGAAGGACAGATACGTGCCAAATTTATGCCAAATTTACCAAGATAAAGGGTATTTACAAAATTCCTTCCTTAAAGAAATCCTATGCCTGACATCATTACGGTTGCTGTGTTCTTTTTTTTAAATTAATAGACTTAATTTTTTTAGAGTAGTTGTAGGTTCACAGCAAAACTGAGTGGAAAGCACAGAGAGCTCCCATGTATTCCCTGTCCTCTCACACACACAACCTCTCGCATTGCGGACATTCTGTGCCACAGGGTATGCTCTTTATGAGCAATGAAACTGCACTGACATACCGCTATCACCCAAAGTCCACGGCACAAATTAGGGTTCACTCTGTGTTGTACATTCTATGGGTTTTAGCAAGTGTTGTGTTCTTCTAAGCCAGTAAGCTTAACAATAAACATGTAAATATAATATTTCCATTTTAAACGTAACTCAGCAAATATTTAAATAATTTGTGTTGTGGTTTACTTTTCTAATGCTAAATAAAAGTTCTTTATTGACATTTTGGAAAAATGAAAACATATTTAAAAACCACAAGTGGGACTTCCCTGGTGGTGCAGTGGTTGAGAGTCTGCCTGCCAATGCAGGGGACCTGGGTTCAATTCCTGGTCCGGGAAGATCCCACATGCCACAGAGCAACTAAGCCCGTGCACCACAACCATGGAGCCTGCGCTCTAGAGCCCGCGAGCCACAACTACTGAGCCCACGTGCCACAACTACTGAAGCCCATGTGCCCTAGAGCCTGCACGCTGCAACTACTGAGACCACATGCCACAACTACTGAAGCCTGCACACTCTAGAGCCTGCACACCACAACTACTGAGCCCACATGCCACAACTACTGAAGCCCATGTGCTCTAGGGCCCGCGTGCTGCAATTACTGAGACCGCGTGCTGCAGCTACTGAAGCCTGCACGCCTAGAGCCTGTGCTCCACAAGAGAAGCCATTGCAATGAGAAGCCTGCACACTGCAACAAAGAGTAGCCCCTGCTCACCGCAACTAGAGAAAGCCTGCACGTGGCAATTAAGACCCAACGCAGCCAAAAATAAATAAAATATTTTTAAAAATTAAAAAATATTTTTTAAAAATAAAATTAAAAAAAATGAAAACCACAACTTATTTTACTACCCTGGGCTAACCATTGTGAATGTTCTGATTCTTTTTTTCTTCAAGTCATTGTTCTGTTTTTATGTACATATATTTATCATGGTGGTGGTAATGGTGGTTGTTTATTTATTTACAAAACCAGGATTATAATATATAAACAGTTCCTAACACTGTATCATTCTATCATATTTTAACAGTATTAACCCTCCTCTGCTCTGATTTTATTTTTCTTCTTGGCATTTATTGCCACCTGACATAATACGTTTGCTTTTTTATTTTCTGTCCTCACTGAATGTATGTTCCAGAACAGCAGTTGTTCCAGAAGGGAGTTCTGTTCATCATGAAAACACAGCATCTATAACAGTGCCTGACACGTGTTAGTTATTCAATACATATTGGCAGAATGGACAAATAAATGAATAAGTGGCACTTTATTGTGTTAGTAAATATGCTTCAAAATCATGATTTACAATAATTAAGCAATTCCATCAAATGTATACATTGTAATTTGTTGAATCATTCTTCTAAGTGATCAACAGTTGGGCTATTTCCACCTTCTAGTTTTTTCCTATTGTAATTAATGAGGATATATAAATCTTGTTTATAAAAGGGAGTTCATATTGCTGATATTTCCTTAGGACTAATATCTAGAAGTAGAGTTATTATATGAAAAATTATAAAAATCTTAAAGATGTTTTTACATATTGCCATTTAACTTTCCAGGAATATTGCAATTCATTTGTCTATAAACAGTGTAAGAAAATGGCCACCTCTTTTCATCTTTGCTAATAGTGAGTACTGATATTTTATTTCAAAAAATTCTGTCCTGAGAAAGAAAAATGGAGATGTGGGAATCAGGCTCTCTGACTTCAGACGATACTACAAAGTTACAGTAATCAAAACAGTATGGTACTGGCACAAAAACAGAAATATAGATCAATGGAACAGGACAGAAAGCCCAGAGATAAACCCACGCACCTATGGTCAACTAATCTATGACAAAGGAGGCAAGGATATATACAACGGAGAAAAGACAGTCTCTTCAATAAATGGTGCTGGGAAAACTGGACAGCTACATGTAAAAGAATGAAATTAGAACATTCCCTAACACCATACACAAAAATAAACTCAAAATGGATTAAAGACCTAAATGGAAGACTGAATACTATAAAGCTCTTAGAGGAAAACATAGGCAGAACACTCTTTGACAGAAATCACAGAAATATTTTTTGGATCCATCTCCTAGAGTAATGAAAATAAATACAAATAAATGGGACCTAATTAAACTTAAAAGCTTTTGCACAGCAAGGAAACTATAAACAAAACGAAAAGACAGTCCACAGAATGGGAGAAAATATTTGCAAATGAAGTGACCGACAAGGGATTAATCAGAATATACAAACAGCTCATGCAGCTCAATATCAAAAAAACAAACAACCCAATCTAAAGGACAAGTGTTCTTTTCTCTTGTGTTGAGTTGAAATGTAATTTTTTTTAATGTGTATATTGACCACTTGTGTTTTATATTTGTTTATTGCCTGTCCATATCATTTGGCAAATTTCCTATTAGACGTTTTCTTATCAATTTGTAAGCATGCTCTATTACTTAGAGATATTAACATAGCACATGGTTTATTTTTGTCTTCATTTTAATTCTGCTCTTTTTTGTGAATGAAGTTAGCTGGAGCACTGACCCCTTTCTGTAACTGGCCTAATTTCTGCAGTACAAGCTTACTATTATTGAAACATCCATTCTTCTCCCACTGATTTGAAATGGTCACTTTTATCACATTCTGTTTATATGGACCAGTGGTTAATAGTGAAAACCCTGGGATCAGACTGCTGCCATCCTCTTTGTCACCGTTTTTTATGAGGTTGTGAGTGAACTGGGGCAGTGGCCTTTAGCACATAGTAAATGGTACTTAAGTGATAGCTGTTATTATTACACTGGCTAAATGATCTCTCCTGTTGTTTTTTGTTTGTTTTCACATCCTGCTTCATTTGGTGAGATCAATCTCAGTAAGCCTTGACCTTTGCTCTTGGAATATTTTCAGCTACACACCTCCCTAGAGACAGTTTGGAAACTCTCTCAAGTAAGATAAATGGAGTTCTCTAAATTCTTTGCTTTGATGCCCTCCCTGCACCATTAAAAAATTGCCAAACATGCCAGCTTCTGTCCTTGGATATTAGAGACATTGCAGGAGGTTACTGCGGTGGTGATATGCTGGACTTGTCATGACATGCTCAATTTACCATGGCAACCTGAAGGGTCACTGCAGCCACCAAACCCCTTACTGCCCGATCCAGGAGCTGGCTGTGGCACACCCCTCCCTTAGCCGGCACGCCTAGCAAAGTGAAGGTCCTTAAGTTCACAACCCCACCCAATTCTTTGCATCTCAGGGCTGGCTCCTGATAGCATTGCCTCTGCTCTGAGCGTGGAACACATACAGGAAGTTCTACCTGCGTTTGTTTGTTTACTGTCAGTCCACTTCCAGATGCTTTATAGCTTCTAGAATGATAGCCAAGTATCAATCAACCCAAAATTTCATGGCTTAAAACATTAACTTATTAAGATCTCTCATGACGTTATGTGTTGACTGGGTTCAGCTGAGCAGTTCTCCTGGTGTCATTTTAGGTCTCTCGCGCAGTTACACTCAGACGGCTAAGCTGCATGGGGACATCCGAGATGATCTCACACATCTGGCCCCTTGGTGCTTCTCCAAATGGCCATTCTCTCCATCCTCAGGGGTATCTCATCCTCCAAGGTCTTTCTACATGGCCTCTCTCTATAGCATGGTAGTTGGACTTCATACATGGTGGCGAGCTTCCAAGAGTGGGTAGGGGCCAGAATATGCCACCCTGAAATATGCCATTGGCATAAGGATTATTTTGAGCTAGAGGCAAATGAGAATCGACAAGTGCAGAAAGACACCTTCCAGGAGCTTCCCTTACCTGACAAAAAGCAGAAACTTCTGAGAAATGAGAGCTGCCATAACTCCCTCTCCCAGGGAAGTTTTATGGCCATGAAAAAGATGGAAAGTCAACACCGATATGGACCTGCAGAAACCAACCTCACTCCATTAGCTTCCCCCACATATTTACCTTCCCACAGTTTGTCACCCTTGGAAGCCTAAAACTATCTCCCTTTGTCCTGTCACTTCTCTACAAATTTATTGTTCTTTGCTAAGATCCCATACAAGCCCAAGTTCTAGCCACTCCTTTGAGCAACTCATCACTGAGCAGACACATAATGCAAGTGTTAATAAAATTCTTTTGTTCTTCTCTCTGTCTTTAGGCAGTTTAATTGGCAGGGCCCCAGTCAATGACCTAAGTTGGATACAGAAAAAAAGTTTTTCTTTCCTTCCCTGCAAGTGTAAAAGAGGAAGCTGCCAGGACTTTTAAAGGCTTAGATACAAAATGGTCCAGTACCACTCTTGGTATTCTATTGGCTAAAGTCCTGCTTCAGTATGAGAGGAGAACTACACAAGGACCTGAGTACCAATGTGCCTGTTTCACTGGGAACACTTTTATATAACTATCACATCACCTTCCTGGTTTTCCAGAGCTCTTATTTAAAAAACAAAACAAAACTAGATTATTTCAAAAAGATTTCAAGGAGAGAAAAATGGTGAATTCCTAGTTTTAATTCATCTTCTTCAAAGTGGAAATATTTGTTTTGAAGATGGCTATGCAAATTATTTTTTGCTATTTATGTCATCCTCCTTTTACATATGTGTATTATGTAATACAACATTTACAATACTCTACTCATTCTCCAATCCTCTCAATATCACTTAATTGAAAAAATAACCTTTCTTTGACAATGAGATCTCTCGGAATAAGAATATATTTAATTCTTATTTTAATAAACGTTTTAAAAATGCCAATTATGTGCTGTGTCCTAACAATTAGGGTACAAACAGACTAATATTTTCAATTCAATTCAATAGTCAGGAACAACAAAGCATTTTTTTAGAGGGCATTAAGCTGTTGTTAAATGCCTGGTACTGTAAGGGATATAAAGAATTATAAGACACAGTGCTGTCCTCAAAAGGCCTTCTTGCAATATGGAAAATCAGCAAATGTAATAAAAATGAACATCTAATATCCACGTGCAAAAGAATGAAACTGGACTCTTACCTAACACCGTATACAAAATTAACTCAAAATGGATGAAAGACCTAAACACAAGCTCTAAAACTATAAAACTTTTAGAACTGGGGAAAGCTTCATGACATTGAATTTGACAATGATTTCTTGGATATGACACCAAAAGAACAGCTACAAAAGAAAAAATAGGCCAATTGGACGTCATAAAAATTAAGAATTTTGTGCACCAAAGGACACTGCTATGTTTGTGTCCCCTCAAAACTCCTATGTTGAAATCCTAGCCCCCAAGGTGACGGTATTAGGAGGTGGGGCCTTTGGGAGGTGACTGTGTCATGAGGGCACAGCCCTCATGAATGAGATTAGTGCCCTTATAAAAGGAACTCCAGAGAGCTCCCTCATCCCTTCCGCCACGTGAGGACACAGCAAGAAGACTGCTATCTATGAACCAGGTAGTGGGCCTTCACCAGACACTGAAGCTGCTGGCACCTTGATCTTGGACTTCCCAGCCTCCAGAATGGTGAAAAGTAAATTTCGGTTGTTTATAAACTACCTGGTTTATGGTAATTTTGTTATAGTAGCCCAAATGGACTAAAACAGACACTATTATTAAAATAAAAAGGCAACTCACAGGAGAAAATATTTCTGGATTATATATCTGATAACGGAATAACATCCAGAATATATAGAGAACACCCAGAACTCAACAACAAAAAAACAAACAACCCAATTCAAAAATGGGCAAAGGACTTGAACAGCTGTTTCTCCAAAGACGATACACAAATGGCCAAAAAGCACACGAAAAGATGCTCAGCATCACTAATCACTAAGGAAATGCAGCTCAAAACCACAATGTGATACCAGTTCAAATCCATTATGACGGCTATTATTTAAAAGAAGCTTTGGCAAGGACGTGGAGAAGTTGGAACCCTTGTACGTTGCTGGTAATAATGTAAAATGGTGCAGCCACAATGAAAAACAGTATGGCAGTTCTTCAAAAAATCAAACACACAATTACCATTTGATCCAGTAATTCCACTTCTGGTTATATACCCAAAAGGACTCAAAGTAGAGATTTGAACAGATATTTGTACACCCATGTTCACAGCATTATTCACAACAGACAAAAGTGGAAACAACCCAAATGTCCATGGGCAGATGAATGGATAAACAAAGTGTGCTATATACATATAATGGAATATTATTCAGACTTAAAAAGGAAGGAAATTCTGATATATAATACAACATGGAAGAAGGTTGAAGAAATTATCCTAAGTGAAATAAACCAAACACAGACCAAACACAGAAGGACAAATACTGTATGGTTCCATTTATATGAGGTACCTAAGGTAGTCAAGTTCATAGACAGAAAGTAAAAGGGTTGCTAGGGACGAGGATGGGGGGAGGAGTCGGGGGGGCAAGGGCAGAATGGAGAGTTATAGTTTAATGGGTACAGTGTTTCAGTTTGGGATGATGAAAAGTTCTGGAGATGAACAGTGGTGATGGTTGCACAACAATATGAAAGTACTTATTGTCACTAAACTATATATTTTAAAATGATTAAAATGGTAAATTGTTATGTTGTGTATATTTTGCCACAATAAAATAAATAAAATAAACATATAGAATAGAAAGTGATAAATGCTATAAGAGAGGCACAAGTAACCTTTCCCTAGGATTTCCCTCAGACATGGAATCTAAAATTTCAATCCTGGACTTCCCTGGTGGCGCAGTGGTTAAGAATCCGCCTGCCAATGCAGGGGACATGGGTTCGAGCCCTGGTCCGGGAAGATCTCACATGCCACGGAGCAACTAAGCCCATGCGCCACAACTACTGAGCCTGTGCTCTAGAGCCCGTGAGCCACAACTACTGAGTCCATATACCACAACTAAGGAAGCCCGCACGCCTAGAGCCTGTGCTCTGCAAAGAGAAGCCACTGCAACGAGAAGCTCACGCACCACAACAAAGAGTAGGCCCCGCTCACCGCAACTAGAGAAAACCCGCGCACAGCAGTGAAGACCCAATGCAGCCAAAAATAAATAAATAAATTTAAATTTTCAATCCTATTTCCACTCTGATACTTCTTACCCCACCCCCACATGTGCTTTCTTTGTTCTTACCGCTATTTAATATTCTATAAATTTAACTTTATTTATTTTTATTGTCTGCCTTCCCCCTTAGAATGTAAGCTCCATAAAGGTAGAAATTTTTGCCTGATTTATCCATTGCTTTAACTGCAGTGACTAGAACATACAGTAAATGCTCAATAAATATTTGTTGAATGAGTAGATAAAATGATAAGGGAATTGAGAGGAAGGAAAAATGATTTACTGAGCAGTTGAAGGAAATCTTCAAGGAGAACGTGCCTTTAAGGATGAATAGGATTTGAATTCTTGAGAGGCAAGAGTGATGTGCCCATCAGATTGGCAAAAAAGAAAATTATAGAACCTATGAAGTGTTGGCTGGGGGGCAGGGGAAACTGGTACTCTCAAACCGTGTTGATAGGAATATACATGGCAATTTCGATAGAACTTTGGTAGGCTCTATTAAATTGAAAATCCACATTCTCTGTTGACCTAGCAATCTCACGTCTTTGCATCTTTCGTGGAGTAATTCTCAGACATGTTCACAGAGGAGGGAAACTGAAAGGCACAGAAAGATTAAATAACTCGACCAGAGTCATCTCATAATGATGTGAAGATTAAAAGTTAATATATTAGGCATTTAGAAAAGGACCTGAACACATAATAAGCACTGTATAAACAATGGCCCACGGGACTTCCATGGCGATCCAGTGCTTAAGACTTTGCCTTCCAATGTAGAGGGTGCAGGTTCGATCCCTGGTCGGGGAGTTAAGATCTCACATGCCTCGCGACCAAAAAACCAAAACATAAAACAGAAGCAGTATTGTAACAAATTCAATAAAGACTTTAAAAATGGTCCACATCAAAAAAAAAAATCTTAAAAAGAAAACAACAATGGCCCACATTATTATTTACTGGCTAAATGTACTTTTCCTGCAAATTTTCTGTATAAACCATTTGTGCTTTTGCCTAATTGGATTGTAATGTTTTTCTTTTTAATTTGTATGAGTAATTTATATATTAAGGCTATTAAATTTGTCACATGTTGGGAATATTTTTCAGTTTGTTGCATGCTTTTTATTCTGTTTATATTGTTACCACATGATGAGATAATGAAATCTTTATCTAGTCAATCCATTATGGCTATTTTTTTTAACTTGGATATTTGCTGCCAACCAGAAATTTGATAAATATATGCACCTTATTTATTCTGTTTCCATAGTCTGACTTTTTATATTTACTAATCAATCCATCTGGAATTGTTGTTAGTGTTCCTAGAAGTTTTGGTATTAGTTTCCTAGGGCTACTGTAACAAATTACAGCAAACTGGGTGCCTAAAACAATAGAAATGTATTGCTTCACAATTCTGGAGGCTAGAAATCTGAAATCAAGGCGTTGGCAGGGCTATGCTCTCTCTGAAGGCTCTAGGGGAAGATCCTTCCTTGTCTCTTCCTAACTTCTGGTGGTTGCTAAAAATTCCTGGTATTCCTTGGATTATGGCAGCATTGCTCCAATCTCTGCTTCCATTGTCACATGGCATTCTTCTCTTTGTCTGTGTCTGTGTCCAAATTTCCTCCTTCTTATCAGGTCACCAGTCGCTGGATTAGGGTCCACTCTAATCCAGCATGACCTCATCTTAACTGGATTATATCTATAAAGACTCTTTCCAATATGGTAACATTCACAAGTACGGGGGGTTAGAACTTAAACATATCTTTTGGGGAGACACAATTCAACCCACCATGGTTTCTACATAGCTAACCAATTATTCCACTGCTAACACTTTTCCCTATTAAAGATTATTAAATAGTCTTTTATTGTGCCGTCAGATCCTAAATTGAATGGGTATATACTAAAGTCTCAGGCTGTCAGTTTTTACTGTTTCTTATACCAATATGAGAGGTGATATTTCTTTAAGTGGCTTATAATCACTTTTTATAAGTAGCTGAATATGATACCTTTTTAAAATGTCATATAATGCAACAACACAACCAAATTATTTCCCTCTGCCAAAAACCTATACTTTGACCAGCAGAGTCTTCTTCATTCCTAACTTTCTCGGAGCCAGTGGTTTCATCGTGAAAGCTACATGGAAGAGCAAGAGGTACAGCTCTGCTACGTTTAGGAGCACACCCTATTCACAGCCCCCGTATTTTTTGGTTTTATTTTATTTTTAGCCCATATTTTATGTAGCCCATGAACTACAACATGGGTTACAACTACTTTATAATAATTTGGAACTGGCAGTAAGGAGACTCAATAAGAAATGAGACAGATTGGGAATACCAGTAGGAACTAAAACCATAAAACCAATTTCACTCAACAATGAATATGCAAGAAAAGATGTATCAGTGCGACAACTATCTAAGCTTCAAACACTTTGGGTCCTGGGACTCTTCTTAATTAATATATAGTGCAACAGCTCTGCAAAACACATGTATTGCATGTATTGCAAAACCACAAATTATAAACATGGGTCTGGGAAAAGGAACCCATACTTTCTATTTAAAGTAGAAAAAACATTTTAAATGCTCTAAAGTTTCTTTAGAGAAGCCCATAGGATTATATTAATTTATTCATAGTTTCATTTATGACAATATAATATTATAACTCTAATATAATTTTCAAAACACTTGACCAATATATAGATTAGATAACCAGCTGTGAAACAGAGACAGACAGAGAGCTGAAAAGATGCTGGATCCCTGTGTCCATCTCCTACCTCATCAAGAGCCAATCAAGCCTTACTGCCTTCCTGGAATCTACCTCAATCCCAGCACATAACAGAGATCTTGGACTTGTTTATTTCTCTTAGTAACCTCCTGAGGGCAGAGATTCAGAGACTCATCAGACATAGGTAGGGCCTGACATATAATTGCTTCCCAATAAATATTGGAGAAAAAAATGACAATAAACTAATAAACACATAAACGTGATTTCAACAAAAAGCCAGCTATGCTTTTTAGCTCAAAAGACAAGCCAGGTATACTTGAAATAAATCATAAATAAATCAGCTTTAGCTAGTAATGAAAAAACCTGCTGAAAGAAAAAGAATGTTGAACTGGGAAAAAACAGAAGAACCCAAACTATTTAAACATATTGAACTTCAGCAAAAAATCTAATCTATTTCACAACTTGTTGCTAACAATTTTTCGACTCTCTCTTGCAAAATTAATGAGAAAATCAGTTCAAATGAAAAAAAAAAGAAATTGGAAAAGAAGTAAAACTGTCACTGTTTGCAGATGACATGATACTATACATAGATAATCCTAAAGATGTCACCAGAAAACTACTAGAGCTAATCGATGAATTTGGTAAAGTTGCAGGATACAAAATTAATGCACAGAAATCTCTTGCATTCCTATACACTACCAACGAAAGATGTGAAAGAGAAATTAAGGAAACAATCCCATTCACCATTGCAACAAAAAGAATAAAATACCTAGGAATAAACCTACCAAGGAGGTAAAAAACCTGTACTCAGAAAACTGTAAGACACTGATGAAAGAAATCAAAGATGATACAAACAGATGGTGAGATATACCATGTCTTACTTTCGAAGAATCAATATTGTGAAAATGACTATATTACCCAAAGCAATCTACAGATTCAATGCAATCCCTACCAAACTACCAATGGCATTTTTTACAGAACTAGAACAAAAAATCTGAAAATTTGTATGGAGACACAAAAGACCCCGAAGAGCCAAAGCAATCTTGAGGGATAAAAAATGGACCTGGAGGAATCAGACTCCCTGACTTTAGACTATACTACAAATCTACAGTAATCAAGACAATATGGTACTGGCACAAAAACAGAAATATAGATCCATAGGACAGGACAGAAAGCCCAGAGTTAAACCCACACACCTGTGGTCAACTAATCTACGACAAAGGAGGCAAGGATATACAATGGAGAAAAGACAGCCTCTTCAATAAGTGGTGCTGGAAAAACTGGACAGCTACATGTAAAAGAATGAAATTAGAGCACTCTCTAACACCATACACAAAAATAAACTCAAAATGGATTAAAGACCTAAATGTAAGGCCAGACACTATAAAACTCGTAGAGGAAAACATAGGCAGAACACTCGTTGACATAAATCGCAGCAAGATCTTTTTTGACCCACCTCCTAGAATAATGAAAATAAAAATAAACAAATGGGACCCAATGAAACTTAAAAGTTTTTGCACAGAAAAGGAAACCATAAACAAGACGAAAAGACAACCCTCAGAATGGGAGAAAATATTTGCAATTGAAGCAACTGACAAGGGATTAATCTCCAAATTACACAAACAGCTCATGCAGCTCAATGTCAAAAAACAAACAACCCAATCCAAAAATGGGCAGAAGACCTAAATAGACATTTCTCCAAAGAAGACATACAGATGGCCAAGAGGCACATGAAAAGATGCTCAACATCACTAATTATTAGAGAAATGCAAATCAAAACTACAATGAGGTATCAGCTCACACCAGTTAGAATGGGCATCATCAGAAAATCTACAAGCAACAAATGCTAGAGAGGGTGTGGAGAAAAGGGAACCCTCTTGCACTGTTGGTGGGAATGTAAATTGATACAGCCACTATGGAGAACCATTTGGAGGTTCCTTAAAAAACTAAAAATAGAATTACCATATGACCCAGCAATCCCACTACTGGGCATATACCCAGAGAAAACCATAATTCAAAAAGACACATGCACCCCAATGTTCACTGCAGCACTATTTACAATAGCCAGGTCATGGAAGCAACCTAAATGTCCACTGACAGACGAATGGATAAAGAAGTTGTGGTACATATATACAATGGAATATTACTCAGCCATGAAAGGGAAAGAAATTGGGTCATTTGTAGAGACGTGGATAGACCTAGAGACTGTTATACAGAGTGAAGTAAGTCAGAAAGGGAAAAACAAATATTGTTTATTAACACATATATGTGGAATCTAGAAAAATGGTACAGATGAACCGGTTTGCAAGGCAGAAATAGAGACACAGATGTAGAGAACAAATGTATGGACACCAAGGGAGGAAAGCGGGGGTGTGGGGCATAGTGGTGGGATGAACTGGGAGATTGGGATTGATGTATACACACTAATACGTATAAAATAGATAACTAATAAGAACCTGCTGTATAAAAAAAATTAATAAAATAAAATTCAAAAAAAAAGAATGTTCGGTTGCATAAATGATACTGTTTAAACATAAAACATGTGAATGCTAAGCCTTCGCCCCAGTGGCTAGCTGACTGCACCATTGTATCAACTTTTCAAATCATAGTTAGATAGCTAAGCTGAGAAAAGTAGTTTCAGAGGTTTCATGTAGTGTGTACAAGAGTTGAAATTCCAGAAGTTAAGAACCACCTATACGCTAAGTGGCTTTCCAAAAGGTTGTAACAAATAGTAAAATCACCAGCAAACTATGAAAAACATTTTTCCCATATATTTTTTGATATTATTGGAGGTTATTAAGCCTTAAATGTTCATTTTAACATGTAACAATATCACCTTGTTTTACTTTGCTTTTTTTTGATGGGTGGCTAAATTTTCCTTTCATTGCTTAGTTCTTTCTGTTTCAGGCACTCTTTCTGGTGCTTAAAGAATGTAAGTAAAATAGACAAAGATCCCTGTGTTCTAGCAGGGGAGACAAACACTAAAGAAGAAACATAATAAATAAATAATGCACTGTGTTAAAAGAGGAGGAAACAGGGTAAGGGGTATAGGGAGTGCTGGACTGGGAAATGGGCATTTTGTCGTATTACATAGGGTGATTAAGGGGTTAGAGCAGGTTTCATTGAGAAGGTGAAATTTGAGCAAAGGTTGGAGGAGGTGAAGGAGAGGGCCGATATCTGTAGAAGAGTATTTCAGGAAGAGAGAACAAAAGATCAGGTAGGAGTGGACCTGTTCAACTCAAGGGACAGCAGGGAGGCCAGTGCGGCTGGAGCAGATTGAACCTGTGTAGCTGATGACATCAGAAAAGTAAAGAAGAGGATGGGGGAGGGGGCAATGTAAAGATTTGGGATTTTACTGGTTGAAGTGGGTAGCCAGGGTAGGGTTTTAAGCATGAGTGAACAGATCCATGTTTTAAAAGAATGGCTATTGTATCTAGAATAGACTATAGGAAGCAAGAGTAGAAACATGATGAGTGGAGTGACCATGGTGGCAGAGATGGAGACTATGTATGGCCTCTTGGCATGAACTCTCGGTAAGGCTAATCTAGCCATCATCACCTCTGAATGTCCAATCTGCCGAATTCCCAATGTGGTACTATTCTCTGAGGGACCAACTGGTCCCTTGGTGACAAGTTGACTTCGTTGGGCCCTATGCATGCTGGAAGGCCAAGCAATTCATTCTCACAGGAATAGACATTTATTCTGAGTACAGGTTTCCATTTCCTGCCAGCAGAGCTTCAGCCTATACCACTCTACAGGAGTTTACAGAGTGCCTGATCCATAGACCAGAACCCTGCCTATCACAGCATCCAACCAGGAGACCCACTTTACAGTGAAGGAGGTTTGCCAGTGGTCCCATGGTCATGGGACATGTTGGTCTTATCACATACCACCCTTCCCCAGAAGCGCCAGCCTGAGAGAGTGACAGAACAATCTGCTGATGGTGCAGACGAAGCACCATCTCAGGGGCAACATTGTGTAAGAACAGGGTCTCATTCTCCAGGGTGCAATCTACAAACTGAATAAAAGTACCCTCTAGGCTCTAGAGTCTAGGGCACGGTGTCCCCAGCAGGAAGACTAATTGGGTCCAGGAATCAAGGCAGGGAAGCAGAATGGTCTCATTTACCACTCCCAGTGACCTACTGAGGATTTTTCTGTCCCCACAACTCTGGGACCTGTGGTGTTAGAAGTCTTGGTCCTCAAAGGGGGAGTACTTTGCCAGGGGACACAGCAATGGTCCCACTGAACTACAAGCTTTGTTGCTTATATTAAGAGACCAAAAAGCAAGAAGAGTCATCAACTTGGGAGAGGCAATTGATCCTTATCAGCGAGAGAAGGTAGGACCACCTTATACTCAGAACAAGAAGGAATATATGTGGAATTGACTTGGATGCCTCTTGCTACTCCCTTGCCCAGTTGTGACTATGAATGGACAAGTACAGCAACCCAGACCTGAGAAGAGTGGAAACACCAAAGGCTCACCCTCTTCAGGAATAAAGGTTTGGGTCACACCACTAGGCAATGCACCAAGACCAGCAGAGGTAACTGATGAGAACAAGGGGAATTTAGGATGGACAGTGGAGGAGGGAAATGATGAGTACCAGTAGTGGCCCCGAGACCAGCTGCCAGTATGCAGTGTGGGGTTTGTCCCACTGTCCTACTTCATTTAGGTTTCCCTTTAGTAAGAGAGGCTCAATGGGCCCCTGGAACAGCTGTTTCCTGAGTGTGTATGGAGAAGCGGGTTTACATGGTGCAAGCAGATGCCTATTTCAGCCAAAAAAGTGCACTGCCTGGATAGCCCTTCAAGAAAAAAATTACCTGTGAGAACTTAGCTATGAGGAGTACAGTTAGCTGACAGCTCTTCCTGGGCAGCCTCTAGCCACTGAACATGGCAGGGATACCAGAGTCTGGCAATTTCATCCAAAGAGTGACTGCTCTAACAGGTAATCTTCACACCACTTACTCCCGTTGGGTTGGCTAATACTTTGTCAGATCTAGATCACAATCTGAGTCTTTCTCTACCCAACGTTTCCTTCTCTCTTTCCTTTCACAGCAAACATATCAGCATTCTGCTTCCTCCCTTGTATTCTTCACAGTTGATATCCACCAAAAAAACTTCTGGTACTCCTAACTCCATTTCAGTGTCTGAACTGACCTAGTGACTGAACAATGAATGAGACTCACAGGGCTGAGAAACTTGGGGTGGGGGAGGCAGGGTGGAAAATGAGGAAGGAAGGCAGAGCTAGAAGACAGAAGAAATTTTCAAAGCTCAATTGTTATGGGCTGAAGTTGTTTTTAAAAGTATATTTAATTGCAAAAGGAAATACTTTTAATAAAGAGTTGAAAACTTTAATTACAATAAGGAAATATTTGCACTACTCTATAAACATCTAGAACTTGGAAAGAGGTTCTATTAACATAAAGCTTACATCATAAATCACCAATAGGTTTTATAACCAATGGAGATGGGAGCCATGCGCCTTGCCTTTGGAAGGGCTTAAGTCAAACACTGCTATTTTTTTGAATAGGATCCCTAATCAGTCTTTATCCATTACTGTATATCCAACACAATGCCTGGCACAGAGTAGATGCTCAGAGAGTATCTGCTGGATAGGGGTGTGCCACACGGAACACCGTCAGTCAGGACAGACACTCTTGAGTCAGGAGGACCAGAGAATTCCAAGGAAGTTTCCTAATGTGAAACTCATGTGCAGTGAGCCTCTTTCTCTCACATCCCGCATCAACCCCATCAGCAAAACCTGTAAACTCTATTTTCAATAAATTGAGAATCCAGCTACTTCTTACCACTTGTAAAGTTTCCACACTAACACAAGTCACCAGTCTCTTATGGATTACTGCAATAACCTGCTAACTGGTCTCTTTGCGTACATCCTTGCTGTCCCCCCAGCCCACACCAAGAAGTTCTCCAGGCAGCACTCAGAGTAATCCTTTTAAAGCCTAAGTCAGATCCTGTCACTCCTCCCCCTTAAAATTTCTAATGACTTTCCAAGTTACTCCGAATAAAAGCCAAAGCCTTTACAGTGGCTTTGTGCTCACTGCCCCACTTCCTTTACACCTCTAATGCCACCAGCTACTCTCTCCCCACAGCTGTCCCAGCTCCTTCACCCGACATCCTGGGTATTTCTCCACTATGTCAAGGATACTTCTACCTCATGGCCTTGCACCTGCATGTGACAAATGCTATGTGAGTGTGAACATTTATGGCTATTATTGTTGTTCCCTCTACTTAGTCCCCTCTAATTCTACTCAGCAGCTGAATGTCTCCCTTCCTCACTTCTCTCTACTCTAATATCAACTATCAGGAAGACTTTCCTTGATTGACCCATATATCAGGCAGTCTCAGCAGAAAAATATACCACATTCAAATGAGGTATTGTTACAGATTGAACTGTGCCCCTCCAAAAGATTTACCTTAATTAGTTAAATTAAGTCATACTGGAGTACGGTGGGTCCTTAATCCAATATGACTGCTATGAAATAATAAGAAATATACCTATTGGTCTCTGCCCCTGGTTCTTGCTAATATTTGGTCTTTGACCTTGGTTCCTGACACAGGGCTCTCCAAAACTCTTATAATTTTCTGAGTGATAGCAGTTATCTGACACAGAGCTCCTAACCCCTTGGAATTTCCTGAGTAATAGGAATGTCTTTTGTTGTAATGAGGGGACTCTTGGTGGGCTCCTGGATGGGGGCTGGTCACCAGAGAGACTAAGCCATGATTAGAAGGTTGTAACTTTCAGCCCAACCCCCCATTCTTCAGAGAAGAGAGAGAGGCTGGAAATTGAGGTAAATAATTGATCACCCCTGCGTGATGAAGCCTCCATAAAAATCCCCAAAGTGCAGATTTTGGAAAGCTTCTGGGTTGGTGAATGTATCCACGTGCCAGGAGGGTGGGGCACCCCAACTCCACAGGGACACAAGCTCCTGCATTTGGGACTCTTCCAGAGCTCACCCTATATATCTTTTCATCTGGTTGGTCATCAGTATCCTTTATCATATGCTTTATCATATAATAAGCTAGTAAACATGTTTCCCTGAGCTCTGTGAACTGTTCTAGCAAATGATCAAACCCAAGGAGGGGGTCGTGGAAATCCCAGTAGGTAGCTGCTCAGTCTGAAGTACAGGTGACAAGTTAGGACTTGCAATTGGCATCTGAAGTAGGGGCAGTCTGGTGGGACTGAGCCCTTAACTTGTGTGATCAGGTGCTAACTCCAGGTAGTGTCAGAACTGAACTGAACGGCAGGACATCCAGCTGGTGTCTGCTGAGAACTGGGGAATTACTTGGTGTGGGAAAAAAGCCCACACATTTGGTGATCGGAAGTAAATATTAAGAGTAGTAATTGAGCGGTGAGTAGAGGAGAAACAATAGAGTTTTTCCTATTCTACTGGTGTCCTTATAAGAAGAGACACAGAGGGACAGACATACAAGAGTTGAACGTCACATGACGATGGAGACAGAGACTGAGGTGATGCAGCAAGCCAAGGGATGCCAATGACCGCCAGCAAACCACCAGAAGCTAGGAAGAGGCAACAAAGAACTCACCGTGACAGGTGTCAGAGAGAGCACTGCCCTACCAACACCTTAATTTTGGACTTCTAGCCCCCAGAACTGTGAGACAATAAGTTTCGATTGTTTTAAGCCACTCAGTTCATGGAGATTCAATTAAAGGGACTCTTCACAATCATGTAGGGAAGCATACAGGGACACTGCAAGGACAGTACAGCACCCTGGAGTGAGAAGTAGGGGCCCTCTAGGCATGAAGGGGCAAGGTGGGGAGCAGGTACCAGAACCTGGAAGGAGAGAGTCACCTGGAAGGTCAGGATACAGAAGCAATGACCTTGTATCAAGAGCATTGCCAACCACAAAGAGGAATACATGGCCTAACTTCATTCTCCTCCCTTAGTCCTATCTCCTGCTGGGACTCCCCAGGAAGCCAACTGTGGTAGCCCATACAGGGCAGCCCTCTTGGGGCCAACTGCTGGGTGGAAAAGGGGTAAGAAGATGGGGGAGGGGAATGAAAAATATCTGGCACATTCGCTGTAGCAATACTATTTCGGCTCTGTACTATTGATCTTCTTCATGTTTTTTTTTTTTTAAAAAAGCACTTATCAGTACCCAATATACTATAAATATTGATAACTTTGATTTTTAGTTTATTATCTGTTTATCTATTATTCCAATAGAATACAAACTCCATGAGGGCAGGGACTTTGTTTCTTGTTGTATCCTCAGCACCTAGAACAGTTCCTGGCATGGAGAGAGTCTCAAGAACTATTTGATGAGTGAATGGCTTGGAGTGTGGCATTTTTACCCTGGTATTTTCTAAGTCAGCAGCTGCTGCATCTCTGCTTGCTCATCTTCTTCCCTGAAATTACTTGACTGATTTCCAAAAATGCAAGCAAAATTCCCTGGCTTGTTACCAAGTATTTGGAATCAATGACTCCCTCCTGTCTTTTTATCTTGGCCCAATAGCTCTTGAAGAAGCCCAAGGCCTATCCTACAAGGCCTTGCTCATAAGCACCCTCATCTTGGTGGCCTTTGCGTTGGGGGGTTGGAGGGGGTCTTATCATCTGTCATGTGAACGGTGGGACTCTTGGCAAACACATCTACATCAGACGAGGAGGCATACAGGCTGTCCAACCTGTACTATTTAGCCAAGCAAATAAAAAGTAATAATTTCAGGTAGAGCCATGAAAATCTTTAAACCAGGGTACTGTTGTACTATCACATGGAGTTTTGTGGGGCTCAGATGAGATTATCCATGGAAAGTGCCTCAAATGGTGCCTTGCCTAAAGGGTTAATGTATGTTTATTATATATTATTAAAGTTGTTGAAGAAGTCCTCTGTGAGGAAGTAAATTATGACTTGGACCCTGAATGATGAAAAGGAGATAGTCAATTAGAGATCTGGGAAGAGAGTTTCAGGCTGAAGTAACCTCAGCTGCAAAGGCCCAGAGACGAGAACCAGCTTGGCCTGTTCGAGGGATGACAGTGAACGAGAGGGAGAGAGAAGGAAAGAGATGGGGCCAGAGGGTTTGGCAAGTATCAGATCATGTGAGCTCCCCAAGGCCAGGTAAAGAGTTTGAATTTTATTCTTAAGTATAATTAGGTATTAAGAGTAGATGTGACATGATTTATATTTGAAAAAGACCACTCTGCTGGGGAGGTTGAAAAAAGAGTAGAAGTGGAGAGACCAGTTGGGAGGCAGGGGAAAGATACTGATGCACTAGCCTAGGGTTGTAGAAGTAGAATTGGGAGAAATGGCTGAATTGGGGATATAACTTGGAGAATAAAGTTGATAGGACTTGATAATGGATTAGGTGTGGTGGTTGGCAGGGGTGGGGTGGGGGGAGGAAGAGAGGGAAGAGATTTATCAGGGATGATGACTAGATTTTTGGTCTGAGCACCTGGGTAGATGGTGGTGCCAGGAACTAAGATGGGGGAAAACTGGGAGAGGAGCAGGTTTCAGAGGGAGGGGAGGTCCAGAGGGAATCAACGGTTCTGTTTGGCCATGGTAAGTTTCAGAGGCTTACTATATTTCAAGTGAAGATATTGTGTAGGCAATTGGCTAACTCTATCCATAGCTAAGGGGAGAGGTCCAGGCTGGAGGTATTTCAAAACAAGGGGCAGGATGAGATCACCTGGTGACTAGCAGTAGATATACAGGAATACAGAGGGCGGAAGGTTAGATACTGAATTACAATACAGGGAGATACGTGCTGTGAATGGGGCAACACCAGGTTAGTGGAGAGGGAGGCTGGTCAGCAAAGTTCCGTGGAAGCATTATATCCACAGAAAACCAAGCAGTGACATTTTATCAGTGAGGATGCTGGTCCAGAGAGGTAATTTGCAATTAGTCACACAGCTAGTGACCTAACTGTAACTTTATACTTGAACTACTTTAAGTCAAACCCTATTAAGAGGCAGGATAGTCAGGCACCTAGGAACACAGGCTCTGGAGTCATTCTGCTTGGGTTCAAATTCTGGACCTGCCACTTACCAGGTGGGTGACTCCAGGTACATTACTCATCATCTCTATACTTCAGTTTTCTTATCTGTAAATAGGCATACTACAAATAGCTATCTACTTAGGGAATGCTTACTATGTTTCTGGTACTAAGATTTTACATACATTATTCAACACCCCCCTCCAATAATCAATGAAGTTGAATGCTATTATTATCCCCATCTTACTGATGAGAAACCGAAAGCATATTTACGCATTCACAAATATTTACTGTGCCTGCATTACATGTTTCTTCATGCTAGGGGTACATCAGGAGATACAACAAAGTCCTTGCCTTTGTGCAGCTTGTCTGTGATTTACTGAAAGGAGAAAGATGATAAACCTAATAAATATGTATACTATATGGCAATTAGAAGATGATAAATGCTATAGGAAAAACACCAGGGTAATGGAGCTAGGAAAGTTGCTGTTTTAAGTCGGGTATCCAGGGTAGACCTCTCTGAGAAGGCGACATTTGAGCAAAGATTTGAAGGAGGTGAGACAGCGAGCCACCCAGGTAGCTAGGGAAAGAAGACTCGGAGCGGAAACAGCAAGGGCGAAGGTAGGCTCTCAGGTGAGAGCGTTTGTCTAACATCCACCAACAACGCCTAGGGCCAGCCGTGAGAGTAAGATATGAAAGGAAGGGGCTGTGTATCCAGTTCTAAGAACTTTGACTTTTACTCTGGGTGAGATGAGGAACCACTGGACAGTTCTGCCCGGGGGAGTGATATAACTTGACCTTGTATTTAGGCTCAAGGTCCATCAAGGCAGTCTAGCGCTGGAGTCAATGCTCTCAGAATAAAAGAATCAGTCGCCGGCACAAGGACTCAGCCACACAGCGAGCGCCCTGCAAGCGCCGGCCCACTACTGTGGCTGTCACAATCCTTTCACTTAAACCCCGCCCCGACCTACCGCCCTCTACTTCCCCAGCTCCAGGGCTCCGCATCCACTCAGTCCGGTCTCCACGTAGCGCTTCCCCGGCTATGGATTGCGCAACTCAGACAACAGGGCGGAGCCTGGACGTGGGCGGAGTCTGGACGTAGGCCGAACCGCGGCGGGCTTGGAGAACGCCCGGGCCGAAGACTCTCCATGGAAGCCCCGAGAACCCCGAGACGCCCACTGACTGCGCCTGCGCACGCGCAATCCAGGCCGCCGACATTCCAAAACGGTAATCCGCGCCGCCCCGCCCCAATTCCGGGGCGGAGTTCTTGGCTGCGCCTGCGCACAGGCTCGCCGCACCCTACGCCTGCGCGTTCAGCCAGCCCGACCCCATCCCCCAGGTTTTTCGGGTGGGGGAGGGGGTGCGTCTCGGCGAGTCACGATGATGGCGGCCACCATCCTGTGGTGAGGTAGCGGATTCTCTGCTGATCTCGCAGAGCCCCTGGCGCTTCCTGCAGACTCAGTGGCTGGCGCCGGGCTCGTGAGGAAGCACGGTGGCTCGTGCTCGCGAGGAAGGCCGCAGTCGCGGAGGCAGCGGCGCGGCCCGGGGCCAGGGCTGGGGGAGAGGCCGCTCTGCAGGGCGAATGTGACAAGCCCCCACCCCCACCGCTTTCCTCCCTAGTGCGCGAGGAGCGCGGGCGACCCCGGGGCCCCGCAAGGCCACAGACCCCGCCCAGCGGCCAGCACCCGGAGCAGGCCCGGCAGTGGAGCTGCGCGGCGGCACCATGCTGGTCACCCTGAAGACCCTACAGCAGCAGACCTTCAAGATCGACATCGACCCAGACGAGACGGTGAGTGCGGCGGGAGCGCGGAGCCCGGCACCGGGCAGGGGAGGCGCGCGAGGCGCCCACCGGGCCTGGGCTTGGGGCGGTGCGGCGGGGCCGTGTGCGGGGCCCCGGCCTCAGCTTCTAGAGGGGCCCGGCGGCGCGCCCGAGCGGGGAGACCTCCGGTCCACCCTAGAGGGCCCGGCGAGCGGGGTCTTGGGCCCCGGGCGCTGGATGAGGCCTGTGGGCTCCGAGCGCGGGCAGGGCCCGGGGGCCCGGCGGCAAGCGGCCCACCGGACCTTCAGAGTTGGCTGTGGGCTTTGTGGCAGGAGTAAGGGGAAGCAGTGGTCGGACACCGAAGCCCTGGTGGCAGATGGCGTGGAGTACACGCCCGCTGGGCACGGGAGGCTTCGGCCTGGGCGCTCTCGGCGGAGGGGCCAGAGGGGGAGGGGAGGTCAGGGCTGCCTCGGCGGTCTAGCCGGGCTCCCCGATGGTGGGTGCACGGGTGGGGGAGGGAGATGTCGGCGTCACCACTGTCCCTGAGTGGACCTGGTTAGGCGCTGAGGTCTAGGAAGCGCTAACTGGAGATAATGAGCCTTATATAAAAAGTATCAGATTCCGTCTGCTGCACAGTGAGAGGCGAGTGGTGAGGGGTGGTGAAAATGCATTCTTTGCCCCCTTCGCCGCAGAATTGGTGACCCTTTTATTTGCCTATATCTTGAATCGTTTCGCTGCAGTTCTCCCGCCACCCAACCCACACCCATGTGTAGATTGCCCTTTGAGCCCTCTTTGGTGGTGAAGTTTGTTGGGTTAGAGCCCTTGAAATCCAGGCTCAAACTTAACTCCAGATTAATGAGTTCCCTGTGTTAAAAGTCTTGAAGTTGTAGGAGTCGGAACTCTGCACCCAACCCCCAAGTAATAGCCTTTCAGGGGAGAAAAAAAGAAAATAAAAACTTTGAATCTCTTCTGTAAACTCTTGAACACCTCAGAAGTTCACGTGTTAAATTCTCATGTCATCCTGTGTATTTGTGAGTGCAAAAAGGCACTGTGTTGAAATCAGTACAACTTTTTGCCAAGATCTAAAAATGCCATTCAGTGTAAACTTATTTGTGTTCTGGAATTGTGATGCTGTACACCATTGAGGTTGTCATAAGGCTGTATTTAAAGCAGCAACTTTCAGCCCATCTGTATTTTTAAGAATAGGTGATTCAATTTTGGTGGAGATCTGGGGCCTTAGTGTTAGTTAATTAAATAATCCTGAGCTCCCATGTGTGGCTCTAACTTATTTGCTATGTGCCTGTTTTGCAAAGATGTGAAGATTAAATATTATTTAATTGGTGGTCAGTAAATGGAATCGATTATTAATCACTCCATACCTTTGAGTGAGGGTATAGTGTTATGTTTTACCTATATCATTTAATCTAAAGTTTTCTACACCTTTAATTATTTAAAAAAAGTAGTTCCCAACCTTTTTGGAATTGTGGTACTAAATGATTTTAGTTCAAGATATTTAATTATATGTGTAAATATGCTGTGTGGTAAATTCTTAAAGGTGCAGGAGATAGTAATTTTAGATGAGAAATTCAGTGTTCTCAGAAGTAATTGACAACACCCTGTGGATTGCTATTACTAACAAAAATCATATTCTTCCTGAGTATTCCTTTACTGCTTGGTGTATACTTGGAAGTTAAAGGATGAAAGTTAATGCAGCTGTTTAATGTTTTCAGACGAAACTTTTCATAAAATGTTATTGACTTTGGATTTTTGTAGTGACACGTGTTGGTGCTGCAGGAACTTTACCAGCTTATATTCACAATTAATTCCAAGATTATTGAAACCTAAAGGATTTTTTTTTTTGGTAAATATCTGTGGATTTATTGAAGTTATGCAGTGACTTTCTACAGCTCCACTGAATTATTTATGTTCTATAAAGTTTGTATAGCTCTTTAGGCATTTTATGCATTCTTTATCTTAGAGCCAATATTGTATTTGTATAGATTCTTAACTGTACTTGCTGTTTTCCAGTTTATTTCCAAGGGGATTTAAGTTATATGAAACATACTTCTAGAGGTATATTTTCAGAAAGCTCAGTTGTTACAGAGAGTTGCTTCTTTAGCTTTTTATTGCTGTTTGTCCAAATATAATTTTGTTGCTGTTTATGTAAATATAAAAGCTAACATTGTTAGGCTGGGACAAGAAATGAAAACACTTAATCGGGATATACTGGAACATTTACATTAAAATGACTTGTGGGTTTTTACTTTAATGGACTTAAATTTTAAAAATGGGAAAAATGTTAGAACTATTTTAATTCCATCTTTATAGTGATTTTTAATTAAATATTTATTTTTGATACAGTATTTGAGAAAATTCCAGTAAGAAAAGAAGCAATGAAAATTACATAAATAGAGGGAGGCTGTAAGTGTCCTGTTTATAATTTGTGAAAGCTAGATAACCAAGGATATTAGAAATAGATCTAAAATAAAGGGAAAAAAATAGGATTTTACTGAGACCTCTAGGGAGATTCACATAAAATGAACAGATTTTGGTCTCTAAGACCTCTATTTTGGCTGCTCAAAGGTTTTATTTTTACCTAGAAGGAACTAAGAAACCTTAAGTAACTTGAGGTGGCCGGTATAGAAACTTGTGAGCTTGAGATGAGCAGGAGCGAAAATGAGTGAAAGGACTCAGAGATAAGAGGAATCATGGGAGTGAATCATTTGCTCAACAAGTGAATGTTCAGTGAGCTTTGACTGGCAGAACTGGAGGAGTACAGGGACATGGGAGACACGGTCTGGGTCTTCTTGGGAGCCATATTGACATAGTCTTAGCTCCGTCAGTGGCTATAGAGTAGATGCACAAAGTAGAAAAAGCAAGAGGATTTGTTTTTAAGGTGTTTGTATTTGCTTTAGTGTTTGAATGTTGAAAGTCCTCCCTTGCCTCTTTTTTAACAAGAGAAACTTTCTTAACATTCATTTGCCATTTTGTACCATTTACTTGACCATTACCATGCACTGCCTTTAGTGTTAACCATTACAAAACAGTGATTTTATTATTACAATAATAATTCATCTCCTCATAGAATAACTGGGGAAAAAACCAACAGTAAGTTTCAGGTGAGACTTTAAATGCATAAGCTGAAATATGATTGTATTATATAAGTGACATCAAAGTTATGTGTATACATTGGAAGTTTTTGGTAAGAGAATTGTGACGATACAGTAGTTTTAATTTCTATAGACAGTATATCTAATATGCTATGCAGTAATCTGCAAAGAATTAACCTCACTTTGTGGTATATTTGTGTAATGGTGATTATGCTATAAAATACTACTTGAGTACTAGTCTTGTACATGGGATTTACTAGCCATCATTTATTAGCAAATTGTTCCCATTGTGGCTTATTGTATTTTAACAGAGTTGTGCTGAAGATAGTACCTTATTATGGAAGTTCCCTAGATTATTAAAACATTAAGTAGTAAACCTATTAAAACACTGTATCACAGAGGTAAAAACTAACGTTTCTTGGCATATTGGTAAAACAAAATACTGTAGTACCTGGGAAGCCTGGTATGGTTTGTATCAGACCTTTGCTCTTTCTATACTTGGCACACAGTAGGCATTTAATAAAGATCTTTTGAATGAATTAAATACATTTTTTGGTGAATTGCCAAGTCAATGATCCCTCAGTGTTTGCATGTTGATTTATTTAATGTTTGTTGAATACTTACTAAAAATATCAGGTCTTGCTGTCATGGTGTGTACATTATAGTGGAATAAATTAGTCGAAAGCAAATTTTAAAAAACAGATAGTGGTAAGAGTTATGTAGAGAATTGAAATAGGGTGAGGTAATTTGATAGTGTATGACTGGGTGGCTACTTTTAAATTGGTCACAGAAGGCCTTTCTAAATAAGGTGACATTTAAACTGAGATCTGAATAGTAAGCACTCAGAGATGGGGAGAGTGTTTTCTGTAGGGAAAGACCTTTAAGAGTGTGTTTTGGGAATCAAAAAAAGGCCTGTATTGTTGATCTAGTAGTTAAAGGAGAAGAGAGGTAAGGGATTAGAGTTAGGCAAGGGGCCAGGGCCTGTAGGGCTTTGTAATAAACTGAAGGTTTTCAGTGTAAAATAGGAGGCCTTTGGGGGCTTTTAAGCAGAGGAGAAAAATTATTTCTTTTATGATTTGAAAAGGTTACTTTGCTGTATGGAGAATAGATAGTAGGAAGACCATTTAGAAGGCTTGCACAACAGTCTTAAGAGGTCAAGGCTTTGACCAGGGAAGTAGGAGTGGAGATACAAAGAGAGGTGGAGGGATTTGAGATATGATTGGGAGGATAGAGTTGAGAGAATTTTTTGATGCGTTGGAGTGGGGAAAATTGAGAAATCAAAGATTAAACATAGGTTTTGGTTGTATAACTTGTGTGAATACTTGTGTTCTTTCCTGAGATGTGGAGGGATGGGAGAGGGGCAGGTTTAGGGGTTGGGGTGGAAACTCAAGACTTAAGTTTAAGATGCCTATTAAACATTCAGGTGGAAATGACAAGGAGATTTGCTATGAATTTCCGTCCCAAAGGGGCATTTGGGCTGGAGTTAGAGACATGACAATAAGCAGCATATATGTTTGACCTCAATCCATTGGACTGGATGAGACCATCTTGCCACAGTCTTTTTCAGTGTCCATGCCTTGCAAAATTGAGTCCAAGTGCCTAGATTATCCCTTATGTGTAATTAACTTCTCTGCTACTGGAATTGAGGAACCCTGGTGAGAATGTAGTGGGATGGGGCTTAGGGCTGAAGCCTGGGATGCTATAACACGTGGAGATTGAGTACTGAAGAGGTCAGTTAAGGAGCAACCTTTGAGGTAGGAAGAATCCAAGAGAAGAAAAAAGTTTCAAAGAGGAAGAAAAGGTCAAATGTATCTACTGCTTGAGAAATCAGAAGTAAGATAAAAACAAGAAACATGACTTTTGGTTTTGGCAACTTGGAGGTCATTAGTGACCCTAATGAGTAGTCTCCATGGAGTGTTAGGGCCAGAATTTAGTGGATTGAGGAATGAGTGGGAAACATGTGAAAATGATCACAATAATTCTGAGCGTCACAGCCTATGGTAGGCATCGTTTAAAACACACACACACACACACACACACACACACACGCACACACACACACCAGACTTGTGGAAAATATGTATTGGTAACTTGCCTGGGGTCATACAGCAATGGCCTTGGTAGTTTTACTGTCTGTGAATGATGTTCTTGCCCATACTCTGACCTTCTGTTCCTTAATCGCTCATCCATTGATCTTTCCTTCTACTCTACCTCAGTTATTCAGACTCATGACTGGTAACCACCTCTTATCACAACCAGTAACTGTAGCTCTTCCCCCCATCCACAGTAATCAGTTTTTAGTATCCCACTTTAACTTCCCTCTGATTCCAATGCTAATGAGACTTACAGTCTATTCCATCCATACTCCTTTTCACTGGCCTTCCCCTCGTGCCCAGCTAAGATAGAGTCAGTGACTATAATCACTCCCTTGCAAGGGTCAGGTATAGCATGTCTCTTGAGCCAGGCTGCCTAAGTTTCAATCCTGGCCTTAGTACTTGCTGTGTGATGTGACCTTTGGCAAGTTACCCGATTTTGTGCCTGTTTGCTCATCTGTAAAAAGAGAACACAGCCATGGAAGTACTAACCTCACAGGATTGTTTTGATGGTTATATGAGTTTGATGTGATACACAGAGTGCTTAGTGATAGTGCTTAACAACATGGTCCCACTCTCACTCCATTATTCTTGTTTGAAATACTCCAAATATGATTAAATTCAAGTCTGTGTCTGTACCTGTGCAGCTAGAAGGCGAACACATAGGCACCTTGACTTGTCTCACTTAAATTCCTGAACAATAATCGTAATCAGGCCCTTGTAGTGACAGTCATACATTTCACTATTCACTTTTCCACTGTCATAGGCAGATTTCATATCATCTTCTCTCTTTATTTTCAATCAGTGACCCTAGATTTTAGGTTTTATTGAAAATATAGAAACAGTCGGGACAGAACTTTTACAAGATCCTACTGGAACTCCCTACCTGGTAGCCTCCTTTTATTGTGGAGATAGCTATGTATTGTGGATGGTGCTATCTAAGGCCAATGCCCCCCCCACTTTAACACAGCATCCTAAACTCTTGTCGTTTATGAAGGACATCACTCCATCAGTTCTCCTTTTCTACAATCATTGATTTTTCCATTTCTAAATTTATTTATTTCTGCATTGGCTCTTTGCTGCTCTGTGCGGGCTTTCCCTAGCTGTGGTGAGCAGGGGGCCACTCTTGTCTGTGGTGCTCGGGCTTCTCACTGCAGTGGCTTCTCCTGTTACGGCGCACGGGCTTAGTTGCTCCGTGGCACGTGGGATCCTCCCGGACCAGGGCTCAAACCCGTGTCCCCCTGCATTGGCAGGCAGATTCCCAACCACTGTGCCACCAGGGAAGCCCAATTTTTCCATTTCTAGAGTATCTAAACATTTTCCTTGTCTTAATAAAACCCTCCCTTGTCTCCACATTTGTCTACTCCTCCATTTCTCCCTCTTCCTCACATCAGAACTTAAGAGTAGCTCTTGAGTCTGTTTGCTTTTTTTTTTAACATCTTGCTCTTTCAAATACATCATGCTATTCCTAAACTAGAGGAGAGTTTTCTCCCACTTTATAGTTGCCCTGTGCCCTTGAGCATAGTACTTAAATCTCTTTTCTTGTGAGTAAAATGGGAGTAATAATACTTTACCTGCCTTCCTCGTAGAGTTGATCTGAAAATCAGATGAGATTATGGATCTGAAAAATTTTTGGTGAATTGTGAAATCAGAAATAAATCTATGCAATTTCTTTTTTAACAAGTCCTGTTTACAGTTATTTTGATCAGTATTTTCACTGTCCTTTTTGAACAAGGTTTGTGTAAGTGAGATATCCTCATTTTCTTAGCTTGATGTAATCAGCAATTTCAGTGTTGAGAGCAGTGTTCTAGCTTTAGCTTGGAAATTGAGATTATTTGATAGATAATGTATAAAATTTCTGTTGCCTTTGGAAAGAAATGTGCTAAATTTAAGCCTGCTGTAGAACAGTGAATCCTGCTGAAGGACACCATGTCTGTTGCCTATAAGTTTGGATAAATACATTCCTTGTGTAATGTCTCAAAGAGCTAATTTTATAATAGAATGAACTTTATAAACCCTTTAACATTACATATACCTATTCCAGCAGAGGAAGTAGACCAACTACAAATGACTAATATGTACGAATAGGTCCTAGATACTTCAACAGGTAGATAAAAATTGTTATTTGTCTCTCCCTCTGCCCTCTCCGCCACACACTTCTGGTTGAATGAGGTAGGTGGCTTCTTTGTAGTATGTTAGATCCATTTTCTGCCTATATAGAAACTTGAAAATTTACAAGTAACTTGGGAGTTTCTACTTTTCAGTCTTCAAAGTCTGTGTCTGTTTTGATTGTTGAAACCATACTGTTAGGGATATATTTTATAATAGAAGAGATTAAATTGGCGTAAATAGGTTTAGGAGCCTGAATACCATAGTTTCTGTGGGGGGAAATTAATTCTGTATTTAAAATTATATTTTAAAAAGTAGCCTTTTGGATCATAACCCTAATTTGAGAATTGGTTGCCTTTGTTTACTGTTTATCCACATATTATTAATACTGTAGTCTTAGTTATTTCAGTTAAAAAAAAAAACAAAACTCTTGTGCCACATTTTTTTCATTCCTTGGGTCCAGTGGGGAGATTTTTCCTGTTGCACTGATGTCAACCAACATCTTCATAATTCTGTTTTTAGAATTAGCAGAAACCAACTTTGTGGAAGAGATTCAGGAAATACTCCTTGGTGCCTGCACCAGTTTCTCAAATGGAAGGATACCACCCAAGGAACCAAAGAGGAAAAAGCTTTGCCCATAGCGTAAATCTATGAAATTCTTTTGTAAACATATTTGGCTTTAGGTCTCTGTTTCCTTTTGCTAATCGTTTAATTGCCAAAACTTATTTGCTCTTACTAATTTTTTTTTTTTTTTTTTTTTTGTGGTACGCGGGCCTCTCACTGTTGTGGCCTCTCCCGTTGCGGAGCACAGGCTCCGGACGCACAGGCTCAGCGGCCATGGCTCACGGGCCCAGCCACTCTGTGGCATGTGGGATCTTCCTGGACCGGGGCACGAACCCGTGTCCCCTGCATCGGCAGGCGGACTCTCAACCACTGCGCCACCAGGGAAGCCCGAAAGAACTACTTTTAATGGTGGTTGGCCTGAACTAGGGTAGTGCCATGGGATGCAATATAGTGTTCACATTGGGAAGTAGTTAGATGGTAAGTTGGAACAACTGAATAAATGATTTAATGTGAGGAATATAGGAGAAGGAAGAGACAAATACCTCACAAGGGAATGGGATGAAAAAGGATAACTGATCTGCTTTTGTGTTGGCACTTTTTCATAGTGATTATCTCCCTTTTGGGGAAAAAATAAAAACTACGTCAACTATGTTTAGTATTAGATGTTGAGTATATTTTTCTTTTAAAATGCACAATTTCATAAGAGAGAAGTATGTGGCTAGAAAAAATTTGACTTCTTGAGTGTTAACCATGCATTGTCTCTAGTTGAATCAATGATAAACTCCCATTCTTTATCTAGGGGGAAATAAGCAGCAAAATGAAAGTTTAGTTCCTGCTTCTTGTTTGTTAGCCTTGGAGAAGCCTGGTTATTTACTGGGATCATAGTGCTCAGTTTTAGATCCATCCTGTTGAGATGACTTATTGGAAGTATTGGCACGGGGCTCAGCACAGAGGAGTCATAACTACATTGGCTGTTGGACATAACCTTTCCAAGGGAAACCATGTGCAGAGTTGCTACCTTTTCCTTCTTTGCAACATCCAGAAAGAAGGCCTTTCTTTATAGCTGTTTTAAAGTATGCTCAATTTGATTGAGTTAGGGAAGACTTAGACAAAGTAGTCTAGAAACCATCTTTCAGCAATTACATTATGGTTGAGATGCCTATGGGACATCCAGTGAAGGTGTCAAGTAGAGTCAGGAGAGAGCTGGGCTAGAGATACACATGACATATGAATGGTTCTTAAAACTAGGAGTAGTTGAAATGGATTATCCTAGAAGTCTGTGTAGAAGAAAAGGCAGTCTTGGGCATAGCCCTAAGTAACACTTAAAGGTCTCGGCAAGGAAGAGGATTTCAAAAAGGAGTGAACAAAGAGATAGGAGGAAAACCAGAAGAGTGTGGTGTTATGGAAGCCAAAGGAAAACAGTGCGTAAAGGAGAGATGAGTCAGTACTGTCAAATGTGGCAGAGAGGTCAAGTAATACTACAGAGGAGGACTAAGAAGTATCTGATGATGATGTTGCTGAATTTAGTGGTACTGGTGAGGGCAGTCTTAATGGAATTGTGGGAGTAGCACTACTGCAGAAAATAAGCTGCAGAATGAGAACAAAGTCTGTGCCTCAGTTTATCAGCATTGTGTTGCACCCTGGAGTAATAAATGTGGGGTTATGAGTAAGTAAAGACAATGTATAGTTAAGTTTTTGAAAATTACTTGAGACTAAGAGGAGGAGGAGACTGTGGGGGATTTTGTGTGTTTTTAAGATGATAGAGAATTGGGTCTGTTTAAGTGTGAATGGAAATGAAGTGGCTTTGAGGGAGAGGTTGAAAATACAACTCGGCCGGGTGGGGGAGTAGGAAACAATGAATCTAGCAAGGTACTGGAGAAAGGAATTAGATTTGAAGAGAGGGATAGCTTTCATTTAGTAGGGAAGAAGATTGAGATTAGGTGGATCTGGACGCAAAAAACCATGTGTCAGTTTGGTAGCAGAAAGTTGAGGGTGTGAGTTCCTGTGGTGTCTTCTGTACCTTGAAGTAGAAAATGGTCATCTGCAGGGGGTTGCGGGGGAGTGTTGGGAATCAGATTTAGAGGAGAGTACAGGTTTCAAACAACCTCTTGGAGGAGGGAGAAGAGGGCTGACCAGGGGAACAGAAGGATTGGGGGTGTCGTTCTTTTTCTCCAGTAACATTTAGAAGACTGGATATAAATGTGGATAGGCAGCTGGTTAGACATTAAAGGTGAGATGTGTTAGATAAGTGAGGTAGAAGAGTATGACACCACAGTGGTTGAAGTAAATTTTATTTTGAGTACTGACAAATAAATTCAACTGTGCTGGTCCAGATGTGGAGTTTTACCTGGTAGGAGCAACAGAAAGGCAAACAAGTCTGTGATGTTAGGAAGAAAGTGATAGAAGCAGTGGCATTATTGTCTAAGCTGAATAGAGCTTGCAGTAAAGATCAGAATCAATGAAAGTAGAGGCTCAAGGAACCAAAGTTGTAATGAGATGCAAGACCAGGTGTAGTGAACAGTTACCGAGAGAGCTGGTGGGAATAGGAGATTGGCACTTACCATTTCAAAGAGCATTTTGAGGATGATGAGATTCAGCCTGTGTCCTGAATGACTGTGAGTAGATGACTTAAGTGGATTGGAAGTAAAGATCATTGGGTTGAGGTTAAGGAACAATGCCAGAAGTTTGGACAGGTCAGGGAACCTGGTTCCAAAGTCTGGTTCACTTCTTTTCTTTTTTTTTGATGCCGTTGTAAACAGGATTGTTTACTACAAGGTATTTTTTTCATCTTTATTGAGATATACTTCAAATACTACAAAAGTTCACGTATTTTCTTTGACACATGACCCAACGTGGTTTTGCTGCGTTGAATCCACACACACACACACACACCCTCTGCCCCCAAAATGTCAAGGTGTCCTGGCATATTGCCCACAAAACATTATATCATTTGATACCCTTGTTCTGAGTGTGTCTTTTCACACTTATCACCAAAAATTGTTCAAGACAGTCTTTTCCAGTATGACCGTCTATTGGATTAATGATGTCTGACATTAAAATTTGTGCTTTTGGTTACTAATGATGTTGAGCTTTTCTTTTTATTGGGTGTATAATTGTGAATTGCCTGCCCCTGTCATTTGTCCATTTTTCTGTTGGCACAAGAACCATTTTCTACCATTTCTCTTAATTTTTTATTTGCATTTTTTCTTTTGTTATGTGTCTTGTTATTTCTATTTGAGTTGCGTGCTTAGTTTATTAATTTTCCTTCTTTAATAATAAACATGTTTAGTGTTAGTCTATGATTACTTTTTTAACCACATCATATAGGTATTGTTATGTAGAGTTCTCATTGTTATGTTTTAGTATTCTTTAATCACAGTTTTGATTTTTTGAAGCAATGTTATTTAGTAGTAAAATGACTAGAGGGTTTTTTTGTTGTTGTTTGTCCTCCTTTCCCACTCTTAATCATATATATAGCGGGTTGAGATTCTTGTGATGGATTTCCACTTTGGGGATATCAGAATAGCAGTGATGCTACTGGCCCACTTCAGGAAGATCAGTATAGCAAGGGTGATTTATGTGGCATTTGCAAAATACTCTGCTCTAAAGCTTGGAGTCAGAAGAGCTGGTTTTGGATTTCAGCTACTACTTATAGTAGCAATGTGATTTGGGGAGGAACCCTACCTTTTGTATCCCTATTGTGACAGTTTTCCACTTAAAGCTCAGAGCTATCAATTCAGACAATTTTTTTTTTTTTTTTTTGCGATACACGGGCCTCTCACTGTTGTGGCCTCTCCCATTGCGGAGCACAGGCTCCGGACGCACAGGCTCAGCGGCCATGGCTCATGGGCCCAGCCGCTCTGTGGCATGTGGGATCTTCCCGGACCGGGGCACGAACCTGTGTCCCCTGCATCGGCAGGCAGACTCTCAACCACTGCACCACCAGGGGAGCCCCAGACAATTTTTAGAAGAATTCTGGGAACTGAAGGAAATGGAGTTTTCCCCCTTGATTCTTGGTCATTTAAAGTAGTGAAATTTAGTTCCATTATGTCTCCTTGCCTTTTTTTTTCCTACTCCTGTGCCACCCTACTTCAGAAATTGATTGCACTCTTTTTCTAAGTATCAATACTTCATAATGAACCTGTGGTCATGTAATTTTAGGGATGGAAGACCATAAAGATCATGTATTCCAGTCCCTCTTTATAGATGAGACTGATGTTGAGAAAAACTGAGCTACCTGTTCAAGATCATTGAAGTAATACAGTGGTTCTCAAGTTTGGCTGAACTTTGAAACCAACTGTAAAGCTTTTCAAAAATATTGATGTCCAGACCCACCCTCAGAAATTATATTTTAATTGGTCTTTGTAAAGCTCCCTCAGGTGATTATAATGAAACATTAGCCACTTTTAAAGTGAATAATTTGCCTTTTAACATTCACATTTAACTTTTTTTTATTATTGTGGACAAGACCACTTTATTTCTTAGACCTTTTAGATTAGAGAGCTTTTCTTTACTTTCTTACTCTGTGAGAAATAAGCCCATAAACTTTATAGTGAGAATCAAAACTTTCTGCTTTTGAAACCTTTATTTTGAATAGACTTATAAAGTCAACTGATAAAGTCTTTTTTTAAAAAACTGTGTACGTGGAACAGATGGTAAAACAGTTTATACTTCTACCTAGTAGTATGGGTTGTTAATAATAGGTCTTTTTGACGTAATATTATAAAGACATGATCTTTGAAGTTTTTGGAGTCATTGATAGTATGTATAAAATTTTTATCTTGCATCATTTGTTCAGATTCTGGATTTTCATTTGCTTAGACTTTTTCAAAAATCAAAAAATTTTTTCCTATAGGTAAGAGCACTGAAAGAGAAGATTGAATCTGAAAAGGGTAAAGATGCCTTTCCTGTAGCAGGTCAAAAATTAATTTATGCAGGTATGCATTAAATGCTGAAATTAATATGCCATTTTCTTGTGTACTGTGACATTCTTTAGTTTTAGAAATTGCCATCTTACAAACTGTAGTGTATACAAATTGATTGTCAGAAACATTGTACAAATAAAAGCAGAGAATGAACAGTCATTTGAATGTTATTAATATTCAGTCCTCTGTTTTTTCACATTTGCTTTATATATTTCTCCATGCAGTGATGTTAGATAGTTTTGCTTATTAGTTTTATCTTTTGTAAGTATTATGTAACTGGCTGTATTTGTTTTGTTTTGTTTTTTGAATTTAAAATTTTTTTTATTGAATTAGTTTGTGTGACATTGTATAAGGTGTACAGGGTGTTACTCTGATACACTTATATATTGTAATATGATTGCCAGTGTAACGATCTTTATCAGATTACATGGTTAGCAGTACAGTGTTATTGTCTGTGTTCATTATACTGTGCATTAGATCTCTATGGCTTATTTACTACTCATTAGAAGTTCGTACTCTTAAACACCATCACTCTTATCTCCCCCCAAACCCCATACCCTTGGTAACCACCAAGGTAAAATACTTTTTTTTTATAAGTTTAGGTTTTTAGAGTCCACATATAAGTGATATCATACTTAGCATAATGTTCTCAAGGTTCATCATGTTGTCGCAGACGGCAAGATATCTTCTTTCTCATGGGTGAATGATATTGTGTATATGGGTCACGTCTTTTTTATTCATTCATCCATTGGTGGGCATTTTGGATTGTTTCCATATCTTAGCTATTGTGAATAGTGCTGCTGTAGAGATGGGAGTGCATATGTCTTGTCAAAATCCTGTTTTCATTTTCTTTGGGTATATACCCAAAAGTGGAATTGCTGGCTCATATGGTAGATCTATTTTTAATTTTTTAAGGAACTTCCATATACTCCATAGTGGTTGGACCAATTTACATTCCCACCAACACTGTATAAGTATTCTTTTTTCACCACAACCTCACCAGCCCCTGTTGTTTCTTGTCTTCTTGATGATAGCTATTCTAACAGGTGTGAGGTAATACCTCGTTGTTTTTTGTTTTTTTTTTTTTAATACCTCGTTTTGATTTGCATTTCCCTGATGCTTAGTGATGTTGGGCATCTTTTCATCTGTCTGTTCACTATTTCGATGTCCTCTTTGGAGAAATGTTGGTTTACTCTGATGATTTTTAATCAGATTGTTTGGTTTTTTGTTATTGAGTTGACTGAGTTCTTTCTGTATTTTGGATATTAACCCCATATCTGATATATGGTTTTCAAAAATTTTCTCTCATTCTGTAGTCTGTTCCATTCTGTGGAATTCTTTTCATTTTGTTGTTTCTTGCTGTGCAGCGCTTTTGAGTTTGGTGTAGTCCCATTTGTCCATTTTTTTTGTTTTATTTTTTGTGCTTTTGGCATCATGCCCAGAAAATTATTGCCAAGACCAAAATCTCTGACTTTCTTCCCTACACTTTCTTCCAGGAGTTTTATGGTGTCAGACCTTATGTTTAAGTCTTTGATCCATTTCAAGTTAATTTTTGTGAGTGGTGCAAGATAGGGGTCCACGTGTTTCTTCAGTTTTCCCATCAAGCTGAGCATCTTTTTTAATCTATTGGAATGAAACCATTTATACTGATTATGTGTATTAATGTACTTGGAATCATTCCTGTGAAATTAAATTTCAGTTTATCTGTTTTTTAAATAAAATACCAAAATTGAAGAATACAGAAGACCTTATATGTCAAAAGACACTATAAATAAGCGACAGGAGAAGAAAGATTAATATTCAGATTATATAAAGAGCTCTTACAAATCAGTAAGGAGAGGATGACCCAATTAAAAAGCAACAAAGGATATGAATAGGAAATTGTAAATTAACTAGCCTCACTAGTAACCAGAAAAATGTGTGTTAAAAATAGACTTGATATGTGAATTTTGTGGAGAAAATTCTTTTCTTTGTTCTTGAGAAGAAATACTGAGCACTGTCATTGTAGATGTCGGTAAGGTGAATCTTGAGTTGCCCATGGATTCTTGTCTCTTCCTACATAGAGATTTTAAAGTATTTTCTTAACTGAGGTGGTTTAGAGGAAACACCAGCCCTGTGATGAGGAATCAGAAGCCTGAAGAGATGCATGTAGTTGATGGCAGACATAAAACTAGAATTTCTGCTTCCTAGTCTTGGCCTGTTTTTTCAATCCTATGCTGAGTAGAGACACTATTCCCTTTTGTCTTAATGCTTGCAGCTTTTGATTCAATAACTTTTTAAAAATGGAAAACGAATTTCAAGGAAAAGGAAGCCTGAAGGAATCCTGACCTTTCATTTGTCCTTCTGCATGACTAAAATCTTACATAGTCTGTGTGCCTTACTCAGTTCTATATTATCTTACCATTTCTGTGTATCAGGACACTATGAGTATCTTATTTTTATAGCAGTGGAACATTTCTGTGTTGCAGGTATCCAGTATTTGTGGGAGCAGGCAGTTCGTTCATTTTTTCTTCCATCACGAGGGATTATAGGTTATTTCGGGGAAGGGGTGGGGAATCCTTGAGCATCTCAAAATTGAATTTTGTTTGTCTAAATGATCTCCTCTTTCTCAGGACCTAGTTAATATTTCCTTACCCAGCAAGTCTTTTTTATTATAAGTAATAATTTTTAAGAAATGTTTGGGATTGAGATATCTACATACAGTATATGAGTTTGCTATCTTTTAGTCAAATGCTTATTTATGCCTTCTTAACTAATCATGTATCCACTTATGTTTATCTTGGCTGACTGGTTAATCTTTTTCTTTGGGGAAAGTTTTAATAGAATTGATGTTGGTGATTGTTTTAACCTCAGTTAGTGTAAGACAAAGTTACGGTGCCTTCAGTAATATGTTTTTTTCTTAATGTGCTAGGCAAAATCCTCAATGATGATACTGCTCTAAAAGAATATAAAATTGATGAGAAAAACTTCGTGGTAGTTATGGTGACAAAAGTAAGTTTCAACCTTGTTGTATATATCTTTATGCATGTGAGTTTAAAAAGAAAAAAAAGATGATCCCAAGTCTTGCTTTACACTTTCAAGTGAAAACAGTTTATACACATCCATAGTGGCATGCACTTAATTGTTATTAAAGATTTTAACAGTTTGCTTTGAGTCAACTATAAAGTTAATAGTTTCATATATTTGTAGTTTGAGCATAATTTTAAATATGTCAAAACAACTGATATGTGAAGTGTCATGTTAAAAATTATTAGGTATTGTTGGATTAGTAAAATCACTAATTGTATAATTATTAGAGAATGTGATTCTTAGAAATTGAATAAGTGTTTCTCATTTTGTAGTTTTTAATAAGAGTGCCTTAAAAGGATTTGCTAATTGATGTACTAGACCTAACAAATACTTCAGGGCCAAAAAGACATATAGATTAACAATTTCAGTGATATTTCTTAGCCAGTGGGATAGATTTTTAGAAACTAAAAAAGGGAAAAGACAGCTAAGCGAACGATGGAATGATTATTGTGAGAAGGTTTTTAACAGGAACTTTTTTGTGATTTATTGGACTGAAATAAAAGTCAAAAGTTTTTCTCTAAAGCAGAGAATGAATATGGATTCTCTCAGGATTTTTGTTTTATTTATATACTTGTTTAAAGATACGTAAACATGCAGTAGAGAGTTAAGACAAATAGAGGAGTGGTGGTGCTCATGATACTTTTAGGACTGAATTATGATCCTAAATTCTAAACTCCTAATAATCTCAGAAGAGTAGTGTTACTTGTAGCACCCAAAATAAATTTAAATAGGTAATTGGAAACCAGTTTGTCAAAGACTGTAGATAGAATAAATGTGAGTTTCTTTTAAAGTCTCAAAGTAATTGATATATGCAGTAGAAAACAAAGTTGAACAAGTAAATTTTTTTTAACATCTTTATTGGAGTATAATTGCTTTACAATGGTGTGTTAGTTTCTGCTTTATAACAAAGTGAATCAGTTATACATATACAAATATCCCCATCTCTTCCCTCTTGTGTCTCCCTCCCGCCCACCCTCCCTATCTCACCCCTCTAGGTGGTCACAAAGCACAGAGGTGATCTCCCTGTGCTGTGCGGCTGCTTCCCACTAGCTATCTATTTTACATTTGGTAGTGTATATATGTCCATGACACTCTCTCACTTTGTCCCAGTTTACCCTTCCCCCTCCCTGTATCCTCAAGTCCATTCTCTAGTAGGTCTGTGTCTTTATTCCCGTCTTGCCCCTAGTGAACAAGTAAATTTTAATTATGGAATACTTTTGTAGTGAGAAATGAAAAGCAGCTGACCAGTTTACATGTACTGGACTTAATTTTTTTTAATCTATTAAGAACCATATTGATTTTGCTATATTTAAGCACTTATTAAATGTTAAACTTTAAATACACAGGAACAGAATCATATGAGGAAACTTTGCCTCATCTAGTTTTTTCAAAAACTGTGGTACACAACACAAAATTTACAGATTTAACCATTTTTAAGTGTTTGGTTCATTGGCATTAAATGCATTCACATTGTTGTGTAGCCATCACCACCATCTGTTTCTAAACCTTTTTTCATTTTCCCAAACTGAAACTCTGTACCTGTTAAACAGTAACTACCCATTTCCCCTGCCCCCCAGCCCCTGACACCACTGTTCTCCTTTCTATGAACTTGACTACTTTTCGTACCTCGTATAAGTGGAATCATACAGTATTTGTCCTTTTGTGACTTATTACCCTTAGTATAATGTCTTCAGGGTTCATCCGCATTGTAGCATGTGCCAGAATTTCTGTCCTTTTTAAGGCTGAATAGTATTCCCTTGTTTAGTTTTATCATACATAGTACATAGTGGAAAATGTGGTAGCCACACATTTGGGTATGTATTTGTTATGGTCTTATTTCCTTTATTATTATAGTAACGTTGACTATTTAGAACATAACTAAGAGTTAAGCAGGATAGGTAAGTCCCATCCCCCTACCTTGCACAAGGCACTTTTTTCCAGTACACTCTATACTAGCTCAAATAGAACAAGGCACAAATCCACTCATTGCATTTACAGTTTGTTGATTTATACTTGGGGCAAATTATGTTGAATTTTAATCTCATCTTCCATCAAATCAGTTACCTTTTCACCTTAGGTAAGTTATGAGCTAAGCAGGTAGTGAGTATTGATAGGCTGGAGAAGAATAAAACTCATATAATATGATTTTTACCCATATGTAATTGCTTTTTTGCTTGGTGGGAATGTTTATGGCTCTGATTCTAGTTCAGAAAGTGCTGAGCATGCGGTTATAACTTTATTTGGCCTTTATTTGTCGGTTTAACTGTATATACATCTCAAAAGTTATGTTAATCTCTTTGTACTTACACCTATTGGCTTGTAGTCAATATTGGGATTTTCTTCCCTCCTCTAAAATACAGTAGACTTTCTGGCATGTTCATTAATCATACTTCTGTTTATACTTTCATTTCAAGAAAGTTATTTTTGTTGCTTTCAAATGACGATAAATACTTTGAAGTTGTAACCAAGAAACTTTAATTGTGAAGTTTTGGGGGGGAATTATGTGGTTCTTTTTCTGGATACACATTCTGTACGTTTTAAAATATTTGCTTCTTTTGGTTCTTTTTCATAATGATCCGAAGACTGAAACCGTTGGCTAAAGCTAATGGAAGTTGATAGTTAATGTATATGCTCTCATCAGCTTTGAAAGAATAACATAAATAGTGATTCAGATTGCCGCTATTGATCACTCATTATGTCACCTTACAAAATTATTTTCAAGTTACAAACTTGTATTAGTGTTATGTTTGTAGCATCCAGAGATCAGGTAATAATGCAGTGTTTTATCATAATGCATTATTTTGATTTGTAATGTGTTTAGCCCAAAGCAGTGACAACACCAGCACCAGCTACAACTCAGCAATCAAATTCTGCCACCACTACCACAGTTAGTTCCTCCACAGCACCAACTGTGGTTCAGGCCCCAACCCCTGCCCCCACTTTGGCTCCCGCTCCCACTCCCACACCTGCATCTGTCACTCCAGCATCAACGACAGCGTCTTCTGAACCTGCACCTGCTAGTGCAACGAAACAAGAGAAACCTGCAGAAAAGCCAGCAGAAACACCAGTGGCTGCTAGCCCAACATCAACTGACAGGTAAGAACTGGATTCTAGGAAATTGTATACGAATATGTTTATAACAGTGACTTCATGAATGTATTTATTTTGATTATTGTTTTGATCAAACTAACTTTCTATCTACTATGTTAAACTTTTTCTAAACTTTGAACCCTGACTAAAGCAGTATGCTTGTGTCTGTTCGGTAATCTGAATTTGTATACTCTGCATTGTTTTTTTTCTCCCAGGGTGAAGGGAAAGGGGTCAGTCATTATTCATTTTGTGTAGAAAAGTTAGGAAATACAAATGACCAAAAAGAAGAAGAATTATAAAATAATCTGACAGTATATTATAGCTTGACACATTATAAATAACTTGACATTTGTCCCCCAATCATTATTATATTTGACCTATATTCTTTGACTGTTGTCACATCTATCATAAACATCCTTCCATGTCAGTAAATTTTTCCAGTTGCTACGTAGTATTGTGTTTGGGTCTAACATTTGTTAGGTCTTAACCTTAGAAAAGAAATTAACGTCTTTGGATTTTTCCTCATCTGCAAAATGTGGATGACAGCAGGACCTATCTCATAGAGTTGTTATAAGGATTAAATGAAATAAGTAAAAGATATGATATAGCACATGGCACACAGTATGTGCTGAGTAAGTATCTACATCTTTGTGAAGTTGTATAGAAATTTAAGTTTTTGCCTATGTAGATCTTTAGAACAGAAGAAAAAGTGCTGGGATATTTGGGGAGCAAAAAAAAGTTCTTGTGGGAAGTTGGCAGTTAGGATTATTGAGTAGTTTGTGACAAAGGTTTTTTTCCCCAATGATAAATAAAATAACCAAAACAGTGCTTCAGTTCTCTTGGCTGGAAATCATACACGGGAATCTCTTCTTTATCTGAGAGCCTGAGTTGCTTTGTGTCCAGTATGTATTGGCACTGAAGCAAGCGGTTTGTATTTTGTGACTTTGGTGCAACTCAGGACCTCAGTGGCAGTAGCGTCCTGGAATCAGGACCAGTCACAATGGAAAACTATGCAGCATTTGGAAACACTGACATAGAAGGATGTCTGTGATAAATACAATGATGAGAAAGAATTTAGTCATGAATTCTTTCTCATCATCTTTCATTTTAGTGTTTTGTCTTTGAGTGCCGTTTCTTTGAGTCAGTCAGCCATGTTGGGAGGGGTTTGAGTCACCTGGTTTGTTGCTGCTTCGGGCCTCTTTTCAAGGATTTAATTCCCCAAGAGAACACAGGTTCAGGTAGTAAAATATTTTCCCTATGTCAGCCTGCTGTACTTTGCTTTAGGCATTCTGAAACACTGTTGCCTAATTTGGTACTTCTCCCATGTGCAGCTAGAATTGCATACAATCACCCTTAACTAGTGGGAGACAACCCAGAGTCGGCCTATGCTATTGCATCTAAAGGCTGTTACATCTTTTCTGTGTATGGGAGGGAACTTATAAATTTCACAAATTGGTTTTCCAAATCATTTAAACATTGTAAACTTAATTAAATATGTCTTGAGTTGGTACAGTATATCATATTTTGTTAATTGCTTTAAGCTCCTTTTAAAAAGCTCCATAGTGTAAGAATTCCCAAATTGATCAATCCATTTTAATGTGCTAATATCATCAATTCAAGTTTTTTTATTATCTCTATTCTTTTTATTTCTTCTTGGGGGTACAGTTTTATTCATCTGTTCTCAAGAGTCAGGATTATCTTTTCAGACCCATAGAGATTACATAAAGGAGTTGATGGTCAGAAAAGCAGACTCCAGAGTTGCCTACTTACTTGGGCTTTGTACAACCTTTTACTCTTTTTTTTAAAAATATAAATTTATTTATCTATTTATTTATTTTTGGCTGCTTTTGGTTCTTTGTTGCTGTGTGTGGCTTTCTCTAGTTGCGGTGAGCGGGGACTACTCTTCGTTGCAGCGTGTGAGCTTCTCATTGCGGTGGCTTCTGTTGTTGCGGAGCACAGGCTCTAGGCGTGTGGGCTTCAGTAGTTGTGGCACGTGGGCTCAGCAGTTGTGGCTCACGGGCTCTAGAGTGCAGACTCAGTAGTTGTGGCGCACGGGCTTAGTCGCCCAGTGGCATGTGGGATCTTCCCAGGCCAGGGCTCAAACCCATGTCCCCTGCATTGGCAGGCGGATTCTTATCCACTGTGCCACCAGGGAAGCCCAACCCTATACTCTTTATTTCCCCAAACTATACACCTCAGAGAAGGATAGCACAGAAAGGGAAGGGAGGAAAGCTCAGAAAACCAGCTGCTTAAATGTGCCTTAGTTTCTTCATTTGTGCTATAAAACATTTAGTGTCTTATAAAGCACAGAACTCAGTGAGATAATTATCAGGAGATACGCTGGTATGAATTTTGAGGAGTGTCAGAAAGTTTGTTTATCACCCTGGCCTGACATTTCATTATTAGGGATTTGTTTTTTTAGGTCAGTTTTGTTCTTTTAAAAACCACATATTGCAGTGCAAATTCCACTTGTTGATATCTACATTAGAGAAACTGCACTTGTGCAGAAGGACTGCATTGCTTGTAATTGAGGACAAATTGGAACCAACCTAAATATCCATTAGTAAGGGCATGACTCGACATGTTATTTGTATTAGAGAACTGTGCTATTCAAGTGTGGTAGTGAATAGACAACATCGGCATCACTGGGAGTTTGTTTGAAATTAATTGTTAGGCTCCACCCTAGACCTCTAAATAAGAATTTCTGGACGTGGGTCCTAGAAATCTGTATTTTAACAAGCTCTCCTGGTGAATTCTTGGGCTTCCTAACGTTGGAGGAGCTCTGATATCCAATACTACAGGCCAGTTAAAGTATGCAGTGTATATGCATATTAAATAAATGTGGTTTCAAGGCTTTGTTATCAAGTGAAAATAGCAGATTGCAGAACAGTATAGGCAATAACCACAAACCAAACAAAAGCCACATAACAACATTGCATATTTTCTGTGGGTGGCATATTAATGTGTAGAAAAACAGTAGCAGAGGGACAACACACTAACTGATAAAGTGGTTTCCTCTGCGGATGGGGAGGGGAGGAGTGTTGAGGCAGAATCAAGATTGAATGGTGGTTAAACGGTATCTCAGTCTTATCTGTAATGTTTAAAAAGAAATTTTAAAACAATGTGCAAAAATAGCACAAATTGTTCTATAAAAGAACAGTAACAAAGGGGTCTAATTCTACCAGATAGTAAAATGTATTATGCATGGTAATGATTACAATTTAGTATGGCTCTTAACTAGAAAGACTGCTTGGTGAAATAGTAGTCTAGAAACAGACCAAAATACATACAGGGACTTAATATAAGATAAAAATGTAATTGCAGACCACTGTGGGGAAAATGCTATTAGGATAAATGTCTAGCCTTCTGGAGGTAAAAAAAAGATGGATCACATCTTACACTCATAAAAATAAATTTTAGATGGATAGAGATTTAATGTAAAAGTGAAACCATAAACTAGAGGAGAGCATGGGAAAATAATCTTAACCCAAAAAAGTCATAAAAGGAATGATTAATACATTTGACTACAGAAAGAATTTAAAGGTTGGAAACCAAACAAAAAATGTCTTTATAGTTTGATTTGGTCAATTAAATGGAATACTATGCACCCCTGGGGAAAATTTAGGCAGTTGTAGTTCTGCTGACATGCAATAATTGTTCAAACACACAACAACAAGACACAGGTCAGGTCTAAGGCAGGAGAATTTGTTTTCCTATATATATAGTATAGAGCTGTAGTATATAGTTCTTTTTGATATTTTGCCTTCTACATGTTAATTTTACTATCTAGTTGATGAAGATATGTTAAAAATTATACCAAAGTATTGTCTTAATCATAACAATCATGTTGAGTGTTATGATACCAAGCACTTTGCTGAGCACTTTACCAGCAGTAACCCTACCCACAGCACTTAGGGATACATGGGTACCATTGTTGACCTCATTGTATTGGTGAAGAACTGACTGAGGCTTACAAAGTAATTTATGAATTCAAACTTAGGTATTTCCGTTACTCTTACTATGCTGTAGGGTTTTCTCAGAACTGAAGTCTACTGTGTTTTGTTTCTAAAATTGGGACAGAGGTATATGTGTGTATTGTGTTGTGTGTATGTTTTACTCCAAACTGCTAACTGCTGTCTTTACCACTTTTGTAAACCTCAATTTATTTTTCTTTGGCCTTCTCTTTATGGTCTTTCATTATTGTGTTTGTGTCTTCTTTGTTTTCTAGACTCATCTTCTGCAATTGCCTAACAAAACTTAGTCCTTCTAAACTGGCTTAAAACTTGGTTACAGCTTGGGTCTATCCTCCCTCTGCATCTTTTTGTTTATGCTGCATTCCTTGACCTGAAGGCTTTCTTGCAGTTTCTGTGTTCAGAACTTAACTATAAGACCTAATGAAATTCTACTATGTAAAGACTTCCCAGGCCTTTCCAGCCTAATGCAGTTTCTGCATGTGCTGTTTATCATATACAACTTTTGATATTTCTTTTACTGTGACTTGACTTATAGATTATTTAATTTTTCTTGTAAATTCTTTCAGGGAATTAGTTGTATGTTATCTTTTTTGTATTCCTTAAATGGTAAGCTCTCTGTAAGGATGTTCTTTTATATCTTTGGACATTTTAAATGATGGATTTGCAGAACAGAATGAGTATTAAAATTGAAAATTCTTCCCATGCCGTAAATGTTATGGATAAAGCTTTGGGGTTTAATCTGGAAGCATTTTTGAACACTGTAGCCAGACTTCTACATTCAATTAAAATCAAAGAATCTCTACAAATTGGATAGCTACTAAACTTTAAGGTAGATTTTACATACTTTCTGATACATGATTTTCTAAAAACATTTTACAGTACATCAGGTGATTCTTCTCGGTCAAACCTTTTTGAAGATGCAACAAGTGCACTTGGTAAGTATCTACATTGTAAATTACCTTGTAAGAGACAGGGAGGAGGTTTAAGTTTCATTTTTCTAGATCACGAAAATGTTCATTTTCATGGTTGCTTACAATCAAGTGGCTAAATGATTTAGATAATTCAGTTGATGTTACTGAAGACTTTTGTAAGTTAATGTATTATATATTGAATCCTTTAAATTGTATTGTTAGAGTTAAGCATACTTCTTGCCTTAAAGCAGATAGTTTTCCATTTTCCAAATGTGGGTTTTAAATGAGGTTTTAACAAAGTTTGATCTGTGTACAGGTTTATTACAAAGTATCTTTGAAATGAGTATAAGATGTTACTAAATCTGTCTCACATTTCATCTTTATTCACCTCCAGCCTTCATTCCACCTTGTAGCCTTATAGGTCCCCATCTGCATCTTGTTGCTTGTATTGTACTTGCAGTGAAAGTGCCTTTTTATCCCGACTTTCAGTTTTACCTGTTGAATAATGTCTTTCCATCCTTCCCTTCACATCTAATCTGTCAAAATCAATTTGGGGTTTTTTGCCCATTTTCCCACTGTAACTATACCTGGTACAGTGCCTGCTATAAGTACTCATTATTGGTCTGTTGGGTGGCAACCCCATTCCTTCCCTTTGGTACTCTTCTGTACTACATGAAATGGTAGGGAGGTAGAAGGCTGGGAACAGGTGGGAATGGCAGCTTCAGTAGAGTATGGGCTTCTGGATTCCTTGTTTAGCTGCTACAGCAGCAAGGTTCCAACAGCAGTAGTATCTCACAAGATATGGGATTGGCCCTCTGACCTAATTGAACTTGAACTCCATGGTGCCCTCATTGCCATGGAAAATGGCTGGCTGATTTCCCATAGCACATAGGGGCAAAATAGTTGTTTAATCAACTTAAGATCACCTGGATGTACCAAACCCACATTCCTATCTTTGAGAGACTGTTCTCTGGGATTACTCTGCTTCATATGAGTTAGTATCCAACAATCAGGAAAACAGAAATCACTCTATTTCAAACAGGAAAAGGCTTAATCTTAGGAGATTGTTACAGAGGTGCTGAAACAGCTCAAGATTACCCAGAGATGAGTAAAGGGCTCTGTACCCTCAGAGCTGAAACCAGCTAGCACGTGCCCCTGCTGCTGTCGGAGGCTGTGGCTGTTGCCGTTGCTGCTTCAGCTGGAATGCACTGATGCTGCTGGGCGGAAGCCCAGGAGTCCACAGCTCTAGCTGCTCCTGCTCTAGTCTCTGGTGGTGGTGTCTTACCTTTTACACCTTGCATCTCTTAGAACAGCAGTTCTCAACTGTATGGTCTCGAGACCCCTTTACTCTTTCATCTTTAATTTATCCAGTCTTTGTGTTGATACCTTGCTTCTTTAAATATTTCTTCTTTGACTTCTGTGACACCACTCTTTTCTTGAACCGTACCTCTGACTATTCCTTCTCAGGCTTTCTGGTTAATTCTTTCTATCTCACCTGGCTTTTAAATGTATGAGTTTTCTTTGGTTCTGCTCTAGGTCATAGTTCAAAGTTCAGACATGGGAATGGCAAATACCACCCATATACAGTTGACACTTGAACAACACAGGGGTTAGGGGCGCCAACCCCATGTAGTCAAAAATCCATCTATAACTTTACAGTCAGGCCTCTGTATCCACGGTTCTGCATCTGCAGAGTCAACCAACTATGGATCATGTAGTAGTGTACTAGGAATAGACTTAATCTGATTATTAGTGGATCTATGCAGTTCACACCCATATTGTCCAAGGGTTAACTGTACTACAAGCGTTCTCAAAATTAAAACTCTAGTACATATCTCCCTCTGACTTCCCAGACTCATTCTTTAAGCTGCCAGCTGGAAAACCTATAACCTCCACAAACTCCTTAGGTTCTAAATTTATTCATTTTTAATTCCCCCATCTGATTCTTCTCCTTTGTTCCCTTCTTGCTTGCATCATCTTCCACTCTCTACCAAAGTATTGGCATCAACCTTGACCCTCTGCCTCTCTTGGCCCAGTGAGGCCAGGAGTCCTATTGATCCTCCTTCCTAAAATCTCCGGAATATTTGTTTCTACTGCCACTTAATTGCCTTGGTTCATGTCCTTACCTTACTGATGCTCTTCTGTTACCCTCTTTTAGCTGTTCTATTCTCTGCCACAGTGGAGTTTCTAAAAGGCAAATCTAAATGAGGTCATTGTTCCTTTCACAGCACCTCCTAACCTAGAAGATAAGTACAAGACTTTTTTTTTTTTAATATTTATTTATTTTTGGCTGTGTTGGGTCTTAGTTGCGGCATGTAGAATCTTTCATTGCGGCGTGCAGGCTCTTTGTTGCAGCGCGTGGGCTTCTCTCTAGTTGTGGTGCGTGAGATCAGTAGTTGCATCATGCGGGCTTAGTTGCCCTGCGGCCTGTGGGATCTTAGTTCCCCGACCAGGGATCGAACCCACATCCCCCAACCAGGGATCAAACCCACATCCCCAGGGATCAAACCCACATATACCTCTGTGTTGGAAGGCGGATTCTTAACCACCAGGGAAGTCCCCCAAAACTCATTCTTAATGACATCTTCATCACTTCATCATTAGCTCTGTCTCATGTTGTTCATTGCCCCTAATTTTTCTAGGAGTCATTTCCCTCATACTTTCAGGATCTAAAGAGTATCAAACTTTAGTGTAGGCATTTCTTTTTGAGTTTTAATAACTTAGTCGACTAAGAAGTGTGATTTTAGGACGCATAGCATCAAGGAGAGGCATGGGAGCTCTGGAGTCTAGACAGCTTGTGTTTGTGTCTCTGCACCATGACTTAACAGCCGTTGATCAAATTGTTAATCTTTCTAAGCCTCAGCCTCATAATCTTTAAAAGGAAGGGAAAATAAACCTTTCTTATAGAGTTCCTATAAGAATTAAATGAGAAACACTACGTTAAAATAGTACAGTTATGATATTCCACAACTCTTAATTTTGTTTATTATTGATAATATTTTCTGTTTCTGGGAACTAGATTACTGAAAGTGTATTGGCACCTGAGTGATTTGTGCTAGAATTATATCAGTGGGTATTTTAAAAGATAAAAATAGCTTAAGTACTTTATGGAATAGGTAGGGAAAAGTCATTACTCTAAACCAAGGTATCAAATGCTAAATTTGCTCAGTGATACTTAGTTTTTTAAGCTATGCTTTCGTAGTTACTAGATAACTTTATTGAAAATTTTGCCATCAACAAAGTAGAAAGGCAACTTATAGAATGGGAAAAAATATTTGCAAACCATGTATATAATAAGAGGTTAATATCCATGATATATAAAGAACTCATACAACTCAATAGCAAAAAAAAAAAACCAAACCAATTTAAAATGGGCAAAGTACTTGAATAAACATTTCTGCAAAGAAGATATACAAAAGACCAACAAGTATATAAAAAGATGCTTAACATCACTAGTTGTTAGGAAAATGCAAATTAAAACCACAATGAGATACCACTTCGGGCCTGTTAAAATGGCCATCATCAAAAAGACGAGGTATAGCAAATGCTGGTGAGGATGTGGAAAAAGGGAACCCTTGTAAACCGTTGGTGGGATTGTAAATTGGTGCAGCTACTATGGAAAACAGCATGGTGGTTCCTCAAAAATTAAAAATGGAACTACCATATGATCTAGCAGTTCCAGTTCTGGGAATCTATCTAAAGGAAATGAAAGCACTAACTTGAAAAAATACCTGCATCCCCATGTTCATAACAGCATTATTTACAATAGCCAAGACATGGAACAAACCTAAATGTCCATCGATGGATGAAGAAGCGGGGTTGTATATGTGTGTGTGTGTGTGTGTGTGTGTGTGTGTGTGTGTACACATAATGGGGTATTACTCAACCATAAAAAGTGAGGAGTTTCTGCCATTTGCAACAACATGGATGGACCTTGAAGGTATTATGCTAAGTGAAATAAGTCAGGAAGACAGCTCCTATAGGATCTCACTTATATGTAGACTCTTCAACAAAACAAATCATCAAACTCAAAGTGGTTTCCAGAGGCAGAGGATGGGGGATAGGAAGTTGGAAGAAGATGGTCAAAAGGTACAAACTTCCAGTTATAAGATAAATACTAGGGATGTAGTGTACAACATGATGACTAGGTAGCTAGCATTGCTGTATGGCATATAGGAAAGTTTTTGAGAGTAAATCCTGAGTTCTCGTCACAAGGAGAAAAAATTTTTTTCTTTTTTTTGTATCCATATGAGAAGATGGATGTTAGCTGAACCTGTTGTAATCATTTCACAATATACGTAAGTCAAGCCATCATGCCCTATGTCTTTCACTTATACAGTGATGTATGTCAATTATTTCTCAATGAAACTGGGTTGGGGGGGTAGATAGACCAGAGTTTTAGTGTAATACACTATATGAAATAAGAAAAAATTCTGCAGAAAAAAATCATTCAACTCATTTTGTCACCTGTATATCAGGGAAACAGTAAAGCAAAAATGGCATGGTCCCTAGCAAGGTTGAACCTGTGATGGGGGAAAGAAAATAGAGTGAAACATAAAATAAATTGCAAATCATGATAAATGATATTTTAAAAATTAATGGCTTCCATAAAGAAGAACAAAAGGCACTTATATTTAGGCTAGTCAGGCAGTACCTCTCTGAGACTGTAGCGTTTAAATTGAGAACTGGAGCATGTAAAGGAACAGACCATCAAAGAAGCCTGGTGTGTGTGAAGGTCCTGGGGCAGAAGCTGTGACTTGTGAAGCAAGAAATGGATTGTTTGGAGTGTGGCACATGCAGGGTTGTTGAGGTTGGGAGCCCAAAATGAGATTAGGTTTTCTTTCTTAAAAGCTCACTTTTGCAACTGGCTGAAGAATGGATTGTGGGCTTGGGGGCAGAAGAGGAAGCAGGGCATAATCTAGACCAGAGATTGTTGTGGACTGGTCTTGAGTTAAGGCAGGGAGAAAGAGGAAGCTTGATAGGTTTGGGGTATATTTTAGAGATAGGACCTACCAGGTATGCTAGTGGATTAGATGCAGAAGGAGGGGAAAGGGAATTGAAATCACCAAGGTTTTTGGTTCAAGCACTTGGATGGATAGAGGTGCTGCTAATTGAAGTGGAGAAGGCAGATGATAAATGGTGAGGCATGTTTGAGGGGGAATCTTTGAGATCCAAAGTCACATGCTGGTATTGGTTGTGGAGTGAGCAGAATGTGAGAAGTGGACACCGCGTGTACAGACAGCTATGGCTGTGAAGGGAGGAGAGCAGACGGATGGACCAATTCCTGAAAGAGAATTGGGATGCAGTCAAGGGAGGCGTGTTTTTGTTTTTAGGATGACATTCTAGGACATAGTTAACTGCTGATCAAGATAATTAGGTGGGCAGGAAAGGGTGGGAGATGGACAAGAAGTGTGGTAGCTTTAAGTTTAGTGGGAGAGAGTTGGCTTTCTTTAAATCAGAGTGTTGTCTGACATTTCCATGAAGAGTGAGTCAGAGTTGGAGAGATCCTGTGGGAAATGCCTTACAGGGATAATTGTACCAGTTTTATACGGTATGGGACATTCTAACTTTCTAGCTTCCAACCTCCTTTTCCCCTCTGCTTTGATAACGGAAGGTGTCCAAGGAAAACAACTTATTACAGCACAGTTGATTTTGTGAAGTGTCCCTGCTACTTGTTCTCAAAAATCAGTTCATCTGTCTCTTCTTCCAGTTTGCCTGCCCTGACTTGCTAATTCTTTTCTATGTTTGTGCTACACTTGTACTTGATATTTTTATTATGTGTATTAAACATACTGTATTTTCCATTGCTGCTCTGTACCACAACTTAGTGGTATAAAACAACAGGTTTATTATCTTATTATAGTACTGTAGGTTAGAAGTCTGGTATGGAGCTCACTGGGCTAAAATCAGAGCTGCATTCCTTTCTGGAGACTCTAGGGGAGAATTTGTTCTGTGTCCTTTCCAACTTCTAGAGGCTGACCACATACCTTGGCTCATATCCCTTTCCTCTGTCATCAAAGGTGGCAGCATAGCATCTCTGGCCCTGCTTTTGTCCCTCTCTTCCTTACATCTATTTCTCCGACCCTCTCATCTGTTTCCCTCCTACTTTTAAGGAGCCTTAAGATTACATCGGACCCACCCAGGTAATCCAGGATGATTTCCCTATCTTAAAGTCACCTGATTAGCAACCTTAATTCCCTTTTGCCTTGTAAACCTGACTTACTTAATAGTTTCCAGGGATGGGAGGGGGTGGATTATTCTACCTACCACATATATGTTGTAGTTGATAACTGTTACTCATCTTTGTATTCCTGGCACTGTAGTGCCTGAAACAGTGTATACGTATATGCACTCACATTACATGGAGATTGTTTATTTATTAAATTTTCTTTTTCTTTCCCCTTCTTCCACCCACACACACCTTTTTTTAGTGACAGGTCAGTCTTATGAGAATATGGTAACTGAGATCATGTCAATGGGCTACGAACGAGAGCAAGTAATTGCAGCCCTGAGAGCCAGTTTCAACAACCCTGACAGAGCAGTGGAGTATCTTTTAATGGTGAGAAACATTTTGCTTTCTTTGTTCTAGTTGTTTAAGAACAAAATCTCAAAGAAACAGAGATTTTAATGGGATAGTAACAATTCAGAAGATAATAATGATGTATGCTAGATAATTTACATAACGCTTTTATTTTTCTTAGTACGTTAACATTTTGTGTTAATAAAATGTAACCTCTTCTAAAAGATTTTGATAGGATTTTCAATTAGAAAACAACGTGGCTAAATGGGTTGTAAAATTTGCTATCCACTTGGAGTAGTACCCTCAAAGGATGACAGCTGTGTGTTAGAGGGGTAGGGGTGGGGCAGATTTTAAATCTAATTGAATCCAACATTTTAGTAGCTTTTTTGCCTGCCAAGCATAATCCTGGATGTGCTATTTAGAGCAAAAGTTTCAAGTTGGAAGCCCAAGCCAAATTTTGTACTATGTGTAAATTTCTTAATTAGTTGCCAGCTTTTAAAAACTGGGAGATTTCACTTAAAAGTTCGGATAATCTGGTTTATCTGGACAACTCAGATCCCAGATTTAGGAAAAGTTTTAGGTTGTAGACTCTTTAATTCACTGTCTTCCTGTCCATTCCCTATTACCTGACAGCATCATGCATTTAATTTAATGTATGATATTATGACTGGTTCTGTTGGCATTTGAATTGTTAGCTTATTTATAGTCAGTAGCAGTCGAGGGAATTTTGAATAAATTATTGGGTTTTGTTTTCTACTAATGAAGGTTTTTGAGAAATAGATTGTTGTGGGCATGGACTGAAACCCGTGATATTTTATGACAATGAATGTCTGTTTTACAAATGTGACATGGGTCAAAAGCAAAGTGTAGAAGTTTGCAATAACATTGGATTAACTTTTTAGTCTTAACATTTTATTCTATAAATTATTTATAATTCTTTGGTGTGTTGGAATATTATCAAAAGTCTCAATTACCTTAAATATCATCTCAGATCCTAACTCTTTGGGGAATACCATCTACAAGTTTAATCCATTCCTTTGTTTCCAGTTGTACTTCTGTTAGAAACTCCTTTTGAGAGCGTAGTTTCAGGAGAGTCCCTGTCATGAGCAGATAACTGTGCTTCTCTACCACCAGTCATTTGCCTACTTATTTGCATGAGAGTCACAAAACCTTTTCTTAGCATATCATTTGAATTATTTTTCCCATTGTCCTCGAGAGTCTTTAAAATGCTGGCAGTTCATTTAATTATCATTTTGTTTGAAATTGAGGAATCATACTGGATTGATAGTTACTGTGGATCTGTTTGTGGTTGCCGCTCATTCCTCCCCTCCCCCAAAAAATACATATTATGTTAAAATATTGCCTTTCCTTTCATAGAATGGCTCTAATTTATACCTGATTTGGAATTCTGCATAAATTTAATGATATCAAATATTTTGATCTAATAGATTTGAAATTTTGAGGTATAAAAAAATGGATCACTCTTCACAGTTGCTGCTATTTAGCATCAAATACAAATGAATAGATGAGAGATAAGTTCATGAAACAGTTTAAAGTTTTATATATTTACTGTTTGTTTCATAGACTGGAAAAAAGGGGCTACCTTTAACTGTTACTAGTTTTTGACACTTCTGTGTAAGTGAGGGTGAGTGTATGGGAAAGGAGAAATAATGATCTAATAAAGGGCTAAATACTGTGAGAATTTGAGGTAGATCTGTAGCAATGGTGATTAACTTTTTAGTTTAACAAATTTGTTTGAGAATTTGATGGAGGCTTTTGGATCCTCGGTCTATATAGTTTGTTAGCACTTGATAGCTCCTCATCTAAGGGTTTGAATTGGTGGATTGTGAAAAACATTTGTTTGCAATGCCTACAATAAACTTCTAATATAGGCAGCCATTATCCTGCTGTTTATTACCGTTCATTCTTCATATGTTTATGATTTTGGCTTCTGATTTACTGGGAAATGGAAGCAATTACTATTACCATCTCATATTCAAATACAATATTTTCTCCTTTATTCTCCTTCCAAAATCTATGAAGATTTCATAAAGACTTTAATAAGTTATATCTGAGAAGTCTTATAAATCGTTTATCAAAATAGGGGTGTTCCAAAAATCTTAGTGCAGTTTTAAGTTATAATAACTTCAGAAGATAAATGCCACAAACTTAGAAAAAGCATTACCTAAATACTTAATTATTTAAGATTCTTTTATACCTATTTACTTTTTTTTTTGGCTGCGCCATGCAGCTTGTGGGATCTTAGTTCCCTGACCAGGGATTGAACCCATGCCTTTGGCAGTGAAAGTGTGGAGTCCTAACCACTGAACCGCTAGGGAATTCCCTTTATTTTTTGTAATTTTTGAATAATCAATTTTAAGTTTTTGTATGTGATACATTTCTGGATGACGCTTTCTCAGAACCATGGATCAGTAGAGGACATCCTCCTCACTTGGCCGCTGTCATCACCTACTCTGTCTCCATTAGACTCTTTTTCCAGTGATCACTTCACAACTGCCATGTGTGCATCAAAATCTCTTTGGATGATCTTAAGGCTAGGGTTAAAAATACAATCCTTTCTGTCACTGAGCTGGTGAAAGTTTCTGTGAGGTTCAAAAATCAATTAGAGTGATATATAACATAAAAGCCAGATATGTCTAATTTTAATAAGATTTGTGTTGATACTTTGAAAATTTAAATAATTAGCCTTATAATGTTAGACACCATTACTTCTATGTAAGTTTAGGGTCTTGCCCAATACTTTGGTGTTAGATGTTAACATGTGTTGCTGGATAAACATTTCATGATTTATTTTTTTAATTGCAAAATTATTTACTTCATATCCTAGATGTACACTGTCTAGTAGGGTAGCTGTTGAGTACTATCAAGTACAAGTAGCTATTTAAATGTAAGAAAATTAAAAGTAAGTTAAAATTTTAAGTGTCTTAGTACCATTAGCCACATTTCAAGTTCTCAGTAGCTACTTGGGGCTAATGGGTATTTTATTGGACAGCATAGATATAGAGCTATTCCGTCATCATGGAAAGTTCTGTTGGACAATGCTACTGTATATTATAGCAGTATGGGTTTATCTATACCACATTGAGGCCATTTCTAATCTGATTTGAATATGTGAAGATTTCAGATATGTCTTTATCCTTTACATTTAATTGAAGCAGACATCTGTTTGATGCTTTTAGAAATTAGACAAGGATATTAAATAGATTCATAAGTCTCTTACTCTGTGTAATATTTAACTAACTTTGAATGATGAGCTATGTTAAAGCTTGGAAATTGTGTTATAGGGAATTCCCGGAGATAGAGAAAGTCAGGCTGTGGTTGACCCCCCTCCAGCAGCGAGTACTGGGGCTCCTCAGTCTTCAGTGGCTGCAGCAGCAGCAACTACGACAGCAACGACTACGACAACAAGTTCTGGAGGTAAAGTGGAATCTTTCAATGGGGAGGAAATGGTCCTGAATCTTTAGTAAAAAATAATTTAATCTAAAATACTTTTGAGATGAGGTTCATTCCCAGAGCATCTCAGTAACTCTTAAATTCTCTATTCAGTGTTAGAGAAGGGCCCAAAAGAAATTATAAAAGATATTCTCATTTATATTAAACATCATTACTACAGTTTTGGTAAAGGGCATATTCTGTTTAGCTTATTCTAAGGAAGAGATGCTTTCCAGTTTGCATTTAGTGTTATATTCTGAAGCCGTTTGGAACGGTTTGCTCACCTTGTCTCTTTCTCTCCCAGTAAATGTCTTCAGAGCCAGTAGGATCTTAATGGTTATTATAGAACCAAGGAAATAAAACCTGGGAGGTTTAATATCTTGAATCTAGAGGTGAAAGCAGAGCTTGAATTCAGGTGTCTTTACAGCACCCACTCTTCCATTGGCAAAGGTTTGACTAGAAAGCAAAGCCTGGAGCCCGTGGTAGTCCTAGGAATTATTTAATGCTCTCTTTCATTATTTCTTTGTAAAATTGATAAAGTAATTCAAACTGTTACTTTTATTTTATTTTATTATTTTATTTTATTTTATTATTTTATTTTATTTTATTTTTTTGGCGGTACGCGGGCCTCTCCCTGTTGTGGCCTCCCGCTATTGTGGCCTCTCGCGTTGCGGAGCACAGGCTCCGGACGCGCAGGCCCAGCGGCCATGGCCCACAGGCCCACGGGCCCAGCCGCTCCGCGGCACGCGGGATCCCCCCAGACCGGGGCACGAACCCGTGTCCCCTGCATCGGCAGGCGGACCCTCAATCACTGCGCCACCAGGGAAGCCCCCAAACTGTTACTTTTGAAGAGACCATTCTTTTATGTATTTCCTAGCTCTAATTGTGGCAGTCATCTCTGGTTGACAGAAATCCCTAAGCACTTTGTGTGCAGTCTCCCGGAGGATAGGCTCTCATTTCCTGAGATTCAGCATGGAAATAGAAGAGGAGGCCACAGCTTTGGTTCAGATTTGGGGTGCTGTCCCATTCAGTGGCAGTTATTGGGTAACTTAGTTTCTGAGTCTTGTTTTCTTCTTCTGTAAAACTGGTGTTACACAAAGAAGAATAAATAACCATATGATGTGGCCTTTTTTTTTTTTTTTTTTTTTTCCCTTGGCGGTACGCAGGCCTCTCACTGCTGTGGCCTCTCCCATTGCGGAGCACAGGTTCCGGAAGCGCAGGCCCGGTGGCCATGGCCCCCGGGCCCAGCCACTCCGCAGCATGCGGGATCTCCCGGGACCAGGGCACGAACCCGCATCCCCTGCATCGGCAGGTGGACTTTCAACCACGGCGCCACCAGGGGAGCCCGATGTGGCCATTTTTAATTTGAATGATTGTCTTGAATAATTTAGATGACAGTGTACATCTAAAAAATTCTCATTACTCTTAGTAACCTCAAAAGCATAATTCTTTTGAATGCAATTAAAGTAGGTAAGTTTTTTGCGTTTCTTAATCCTGGTATATATTTTTCTTAGGAACTTTTGAGCATCAAGAACAACTTTTAATACTTTTTATTTTGATAGAGTGCACGAAGGGCACAAGTTCTCCGTGTTACTTGATAATATTGAGTGCCCAGGGCAATTGTAGGAAAACTTTGTTTTTTTAGTGTTCTGTACTCTCTACCTTAGCTAATAGGAATAATTTCTGCAGTATGAGACTTGCGAGCTGGTGCAGTTTGAAGATGTTTTCATTATTTACTTCATTTTATATACATCTGAGAATTCAAATCATTTTTTTTCTTGACAGTGTTTGCTGTCTAGATTATGTTTGTATATGTAATTGCTATTTTTGTTTAAAAATGTTCATGTGTATTTTAGGGCACCCTCTTGAATTTTTACGGAATCAGCCTCAGTTTCAACAGATGAGACAAATTATTCAACAGAATCCTTCCCTGCTTCCAGCATTGCTACAACAGATAGGTCGAGAAAATCCTCAGTTACTGCAGGTGACTATTTAATCAGTTAATTTCCAAAAATGGGTTTAGAGTATATCACATTTTGTAGAAGTCCATGAGCACCCCTTCTCCTTCACCAAGTCTATAAACTGTTCTTCTAAGCTGCACTTAGTAGAACATGCTATAGATAGATGTACTGATAAAACGAGAATTGGGGGTGGGGATTGGGTTAGATATTTGTTTGGGAAACACTTTATTAAAGAATCTGAGAAACTCTAGCAAAAAGAAATGTTTAACTGTCTAGGTCTCTCTTTCCCAAGCTTATTACTAGTGGCGCACTACCTCATAGAAAACATACCTGTGGACTTATTTTATTTTATTTTTATTTATTTATTTTTTTTGTGGTACGCGGGCCTCTCACTGTTGCGGCGTCTCCCGTTGCGGAGCACAGGCTCAGCGGCCATGGTTCATGGGCATAGCCACTCCGCGGCATGTGGGATCTTCCCAGACTGGGGCACGAACCCGTGTTCCATGCATTGGCAGGCGGACTCTCAACTACTGAGCCACCAGGGAAGCCCTGTGGGCTTATTTTAATGCTCAGGTCATGAAATATTTGAGTTTTATATAGCAGCAGTCCCCAACCTTTTTGACACCAGGGACTGGTTTCGTGGAAGACAATTTTTCCATGGACCAGGGTCGGGGGATGATGGTTTCGGGATGATTCAAGCACATTACATTTATTGTGCACTTTATTTCTCTTATTATTACATTGTAATATATAATGAAATAATTCTACAACTCATCATAATGCAGAATCAGTGGGAGCCCTGAGCTTGTTTTCACTTGCCACTCACTGATAGGGTTTTGATATGAGTCTGCAAGCAGTTGATTTATTATGGTCTCTCTGCAGTCAAACCTCTCTGCTAATGATAATCTGTATTTGCAGCCGCTCCCCAGCGCTAGCATCACCACCTCAGCTCCACCTCAGATCATCAGGCATTAGATTCTCATAAGGAGCACGCAGTTCATAGTAGGGTTTGCGCTCCTATGAGAATCGAATGCCTCTGCTGATCTGACAGGCGGAGCTCAGGCGCTAATGGGGGGCAATGGGGAGCGGCTGTAAATACAGTTAAAGCTTGGCTCGTTTGCCCGCCACCCGCTCGCTCGCTCACCTCCTGCTGTGTAGCCCAGTTCCCAACAGGCCACAGACCAGTACCGGTCCATGGCCCAGGGATCACGGACCCCTGTTATAGCATTCTACTGCCTACTAGTGTGGAGGATAAAATATATATATATATATAACTTCTATTTTTTCTTATACATCAAGTAGTTTTTTAACAATGACGGGGGTGGTGGGAGTGTTTATGAAAGAGAATTTGGATTCTTTTAATTCTTCACTGTTTACCTCAGAAATACGAAGTTTCTTTAATGTACAAGAAATCATATCCTTCCAAAGACTGAATAATCCAGAATCATTCTAAAATAATGCAGTTGCAAAGTTATAACTTTCTCTCTTATTTGTATTAGAATTCTTATTTTCCTGAAGATACTTTATATCAATGTCTTGTTTTTCTCTGTCCTTCAAATCACTGCAGCAAATTAGCCAACATCAGGAGCATTTTATTCAGATGTTAAATGAACCAGTTCAAGAAGCTGGTGGTCAAGGAGGAGGCAGTGGAGGTGGCAGTGGAGGAATTGCAGAAGCTGGAAGTGGTCATATGAACTACATTCAAGTAACGCCTCAGGAAAAAGAAGCTATAGAAAGGGTGAGTTTCAGTAAAACTTAGAAATTCAGTTCCTAGTCACACTAGCCACATTGCAGGTGCTCAGTAGTCACATGGGATTAGTGGCTCCTGCACTAGATAGCCCAGATACAGAGTATTTCCATCACAGTAGATAGCTCTTACTGGACAGAGCCAAATAGAGCATTACTAACCTAGGGACTGCAGTGGAGACAGTCTCTTCTCAGCCCTGCTCTCTATTGTGTTCTTTGTGAAGCCAAGGGACTAGCACTGAATACCAGTCTAGCATGAAATAGTTATCAATATATCAAGAAACTAAAATTTTCATTCATGTTTTAGAAAAATGATCTTAAAGTATATGCCCAATTCAAGATTATCCATTTTTAATTTATATTTAAAATTTTATTTCACTGTTGTCTCTAAAATGTAAATAGATATGTATATGAATATTTTCATAAAATACATGTGTAGTAAACATCAGAACCTGGTATCCTGATTCTCTTTTCATCCTATGTCTGCCCATACATGTGTCACTGCAGTAACCTAGTTTTTATGATACTGTGACTAGTCATTCATTTTTCTCTAGGCCCCATTGTTAACATTTGTAAATAGGAAATCATAGTACTTGCCCTGTCTTATCCTACAAAGTGTTTTGAGATGGAAATCAGAGAAAGTGCATTTTAACTTAATACTTAGAAAATCATTGGAACTATAATTAGTCTTTGTTTATGACAAACATATCAAGTGTTCAGGTTTGTAACTATGTATTTCTAAAAAGATACTTTATATATTGCAGTGTTATTTTTTCGCCCTCAAATAAATAGAAGTGAAAATAGACAATTGCCTCACTTGTTCTAGAGCAACTTTTTTTTGAGGTTACAGTTATCAAATCTTGATTTCTGTGTTGGAGAAATTTTTTCTTTTGTTGCTTGTGCTTTTGGTGTCATAGAAGAGAACATTGCCTAACCCAAGGTCAGAAGATTTAAGCCTCTATTTTGTCCAAAGAGTTTTATAGCTTTATTACATTTATGTAATGTAAAATGCCTATAATCCATTTCGAGTTGCTTTTTGTTTACGGTGTGAGGTGTAGGAGCCTAGCTTCATTTCCTTTGCCTGTGTATATCCAGTTGCCCCAGCACCATTTATTGAAAATACTGTTCTTTCCCCATTAAATTGTCTTGGCATCCTTGTTGAAAATATGTTGACCATAAATGTGAGGGTTTATTTCTGGGCTTTCAGTTCTGTTCTGATCTATATGTTTATCCTTATGCCAGTCCTTCATTGTCTTGATTGCTCTGGCTTTGTAAGTTTTGAAATCTGGAAGTGTGAGAGCTCCATATTTGTTCTTCTTTCCCAAGATTGTTTCGGCTCTGTGGTTCCCTTGCAATTTCATATCAATTTTAGGATTAGCTTGTCTAATTTCTGCAAAAAGAAAACTGGCTAGAATTTTGATAGATACTGTGTTTTTTTCTGTAGATCAATTTGGGGAGTATTGCCATGTTGGCAATATTAAGTCTTTACCAAGCCGTGAACACAGAATGGGATGTCTTTCCATATTGAATTTCCATAATTTCTTTCAGAAATTTCTTTAGTCTTCAGTTTGCTAAATTTATTTCTAAGTATTTTTATTCTTTATGATGCTGTTATAAAGAGAGTTGTTTTTCTTAATTTCATTTTTGGATTGTTCATTGCTAGTTATATAGAAATACAATTTAATTTTGTGTATCTTGCAACCTTTCTGAACTCATTTATTCTGATAATTTGTGTGTGTGTTCCTAAGGATTTCTATATGTAAGATATCATTTGCAGGTAGACGTAGTTTTACTTCTTTTTCAATCTGGATGTCCTTTATTATTAATATGTACATATTTTTTATATATATATATATATATATATTTGCTTAATTGTTCTATCTAGAGCCGCCTCTGTATAGTTGAATAGCAGTGGTGAGAGCCAACATCTTTTATCTTGTTCCAGATCTTAGAGGAAAATAAAACATTTAGTCTTTCACCATTAAGTTTGATGTTAGCTGTGCGTTTCATTAGATTCCTTTTATCAGGTTGAAGAAGTTCTATTCCTAGTGTGTTGGATGTTTTTATCACAAAGGGTGTGGGATTTTGTCAAATTGTGTGTTGATTGAGATGGTTGTGTGGTTGTGTCCCTTTTTCTGTTAATATGCCTTATTACGCTGATTGATTTTTTTGTATGTTGGCCTAACCTTGCATTCCTGGGGTGTTGCTGGAATTGGCCTGCTAGTATTTTGTTGAGGATTTCTGCATCTGTATTCATAAGGAATATTGGTCTGTAGTTTTCTTGTGATGTCTTTGTCTGGTTTTGGTATCAGAGTAATATTGGCCTTACAGAATGAGTTCCCTCCTCGTCTGTTGTTTGGAAGAGTTTATGAAGACTTGGTGTTAATTTTTCTTTAAACGGCTGGTAGAATTCACCAGTGTAGTTATCTGGGCCTGGCTTTTGGGGAAGTTTTGTGACTACTAATTCAATCTCTTTGTCATAGGGCTATTCAGATTTTTCCTTTTTTTCTTGAGTCAATTGGGGTGGTTTTTATCTTTCTAGGAATTTGTCTATTTCATATATGTTATCTAGTTTGTTGGCATACAACAACTTAGTTGTTCTCAGTATTCCCTGATAGTAGTTTTTATTTCTATAAAAAGTGGTAATGTTCCAACATTTATTTTTGATTTTAGTCATTTGAATCCTCAGATTTCTTTTTTTTTCCCTGTCAGTTTAGGTAAAGGTTTGTCAGTGTTGTTGATTTAAAGAAAAAAGTGAGAATTTTTGGTTTTGTTGATTCTGTGTTTTTTCTAGTGTCTATTTTATCTCCTTCTGCTTGCCTTGGATTTAGTTTTCTCTTTTTTTCCCTAGTTTCTTAAAAGTTGAAGCTTAGATTATTGATTTTATATCTGTCTTAATACATAGGCATACCTCTTTTTATTGTACTTTGTTGCATTTTGCAGTTAATTGCATTTTTTATAAATTGAAGGTTTGTGGCAACCCTGTGCTGTCAGATGATGGTTAGCATCTTTCGGCAATGAAGCATTTTTTAATTAAAGTATGTACATTGTTTTTTTTAGACATGATGCTGCTGCACACTTAATAGACTACAGTATAGTGTAAACGTAACTTTCATATGCATTGGGAAACCAAAAATTCGTGTGACCCGCTTCATTGCGATATTCGCTTTATAGCAGTGGTCTGTAACCGAACCTGCAGTATCTCTGAGGTATGCCTGTAGATATTTATAGCTAGAAGGTTTCCTCCAAGCACTGCTATAGCAGCATCCCATAAGTTTTAGTGTGTTGTGGTTTTATTTTCATTCATCTCAAACTATTTTCTATTTTCTTCTGTCATTTTTTTCTTTGATCTGTAGGTTATTTAGGATTGTATCAGTTTCCACATTTATGAATTTTCCAAATTTCCTTCTGTTGTTGATTTCTAAGTTCATTCCATCGTGGTCAGATAACATAATTTGTATAATTTTAATCCTTTTAAATGTATTGGGGCTTGTTTTATGGTTTAACATGGTCTTTATGGAGAATGTTCTGTGTATTCTTGAGAAGGATGTATAATTTGCTGTTGTTAAGTGTTCTGTAAATGTCTGTTAGGTCTGGTTGGTTTATAGTATTTTTCAAGTCTTCTATATCCTTGTCAGTCTTCTGCCTTCTCGTATGCATTATAGAACATGGGGATATTAAAGTCTCCAACTATTGTTGAATTGGTTATTTCTCCCTTCAAGTCTGTCAGTTTTTGATTCATGTATTTGGGGGCTCTGTTGTTCTCTATGTTTATAATGAAGTCTTTCTGATTGTTTTATCATCATAAAATGTCCTTTGTTTTAGTACCAATTTTAATCTTAAAGTCTGTTTTGTCTGATATTAATATAGCCACTTCAGCTCTCTTTTTGTAACTGTTTGCATGGTGTATATCTTTTTCCATCCTTTTACTTTCAGCATATTTGTGTCTTTGAATCTAAAGTGTGTGTCTTGTAGAAGCAATATAGTTGGATCGTGCCCTATCTACCTTTTACTTCAGCTAGCCCAGCTTTAATCTGGACAAGACCTAGGTAACAAAATCATTTTTGAGTTTCTTCTCCTTTCATGGATGAATATAATCATGCTGAATCGGGACTTTTGCCCAGTTTTTAGAAGTCATTTCTTGATATAGTCTAATGCAAGACGATTGAGACAGTTGAGGAAGGGGGTTCATAAATAACATTTGGCTGACATAATAACATTTGGCTGTACCTAGGGAATTAGACAGTTGACCTGAGTGTTTAAAGGCTTTTAATAGCAGCAATTACTGAGTTACAAGTGATTTTTAATAGACTAGGAAGACAAAAATTAAATGGGTCGTATCACCATTTAAAATGCTATAAAAATTAAGCAAATAAAAATCAAACACCATATGTCTTGATTTCAAAAATATATCATGTAATATTACTAATAATTGACCACCCATTTTTGTAGTATGAAGTGTTTCATAAGGCAAGGAGGTTGAGTAATATATGACCCTAATGAAAGATGTGGCTCTCTTTACAAATAATTAGCAACCTCTGGTTGCTCTCATCCATAGCTTCACCACTTATGTACTAAAAGCCATTTGATTTACAGATTTCTGTAAAGTCATTTATTTTTAAACCACCACAGAAGCTAATTTCTAGTGTTAATGCCAGTGAGTGTTATCAAAGTATCTGTTAGCCTAATAGCTTTAACTAGGAACAAAGAATTTGTAGGTGGTTACAGGAAAGGGCCTGGGTTCTGTCTACCCCCTTGAATTGGACAATGACTCCATATTCAGATAGGGGTGAATTCATGTAAAATTCTCAAGCTTCTTTGTGTCCTTTATAGTATGTTTTCAAGTGATGATCTGTCAGTAGTGCTATGCTGGACTCCATAATATGTTTTCTTTCTTTTCTTCCAGTTAAAGGCATTAGGATTTCCTGAAGGACTTGTGATACAAGCATATTTTGCTTGTGAGAAGAATGAGAACTTGGCTGCCAATTTTCTTCTACAGCAAAACTTTGATGAAGATTGAAAGGGACTTTTTTTTATCTCACACTTCACACCAGTGCATTACACTAACTTTGTTCACTGGATTGTCTGGGATGACTTGGGCTCATATCCACAATACTTGGTATAAGGTAGTAGATTCTTGGGGGTGGGGAGGGGGGTCTAGGATACAGGGCAGGGATAAATACCGTGCATGTCTGCTTCAATTAGCAGATGCCGCAGATCCACACAGCGTGTAAAATATTATACAACCAAAAGTCAGCTTTTGCAGGTCTTTATTTCCTCTATAAAACAGTAGGTAACTTTTCCTAGGTTTCACTCTTTTTAGTGTACTAGATCCAGAAATTTAGTGTAATGCCCTGCTTTATATTTCTTTGACTTAACAGTGGTTTCAGAAAGAATCTTTGCTACCTAGAATCTACAGTCCCTGTTTTATGGCAACACTGGATAATGGCTTTGTGAAATTAAAAAAAAAAAAAAAAAATTGGAGCAACTGTAAACAGAAATGCCAAATTATTGATGGTTATTGTTGCTGCTTCAAATAAGTATAAAATTAATGTGTAAGAAAGCCCATTCTTTCATGATAAATACTTGGGGTTGGGGGGGAGAGGGGGGAATCTTTTCTTAAAATGAAAATAATTACTGCTATTTTAAATTTCTTGATCATTGAATGTGAGACCCTTCTAACATGATTTGAGAAGCTGTACAAGTATAGGCAGAGTTATTTTCCTGTTTACATTTTTTGGGTTTGTTTTGGGGGGGAAATTGGTAGGTGTCTAATTACTGTTTACTTCATTGTTATATTGCAGTAAAAAGTTTTAAAACCACAGTTGCATGTTTGCTTTTGATGTATCCCGTTGTGGAATTAGCACTTTGGGGCCAATGGAGAAATGCAGCATTCACTATCCCTGTCTTCCCCTTCCCTCAGCAGAAATGTGTTTGTCAGCAAGTCATGAATTCCAACTGCTGCCTTTTTTAAAACCCACAAAATGCTGATTCAGTTCAAAATTAATGCAAATGTCTCAAAACTGGGTTTCTGATCTTTGTAAATGTTTTTCCTTATTAGATAAGAATGTATGACCATTAAAATCATTTAGGATTATTTGCTTTCTAAAAGAGAAGGTGGACAGAACTATAATCTAGCATCCTTTATTGCATTGGACAGACTGGAGAAATCTTTTGGAAGGGCTGGGAGATGCGGCTGGAAAAGTACTTTGGAAAATATACAGTCAAGATATCTCATGGCATATTAAAAGAAAAATCTTAATAGCAGTGTTGGCTTTTATTTGGATTTTTTTAATCTCAGCTTTTTTCTTTGGAATCTCCTTCATTGTCATTGTTATTTGATCATAAAGAGGGAGCAGGTGTCTACTTGTTCAGTTTTTCAAATCTGTTTTCCTGAATATAAAAAAAACTGTTTAAAGAAATGTTTTTTTTCTACTATCTGATACTGAGTGAAGAAGATGAATTTGCACAGATTTCTTCCTGCATAATCTCTTAATAATACTTAGCACAGTTTGGTGACAACTTTTAAGCTTTTACGTCATGCACTCATGAACTATCTCATGAAAATAAATGAAACCATGATTTCTCCCCATGGCGTCATCATGTAGTTTAATCTTCACGTGTTTATTCCATAAACAAAACAGGACCTTTGGATTTTGTATTACCTGTATGTTTTATAATGGATTATGCAGAAATGTCTCAGAATAAAATGAGGATTTCTAAATATGTTCATCTTTCAAAGCAGAACAATGAGTTGGGAAGAGGGCTGGCAGTTCTGGTGAGAAAATGGGATACTTTATTTTAACGATATTTTATCTGCCACTAATTGCTTAGAGCATAGTGAAAGCTGGAAAAGGGAAAAAACAACCAGCAGCAGCCTCTCTTTTCTCTGGAAAGTGACAGCAGAAGGTGATCGATCACATGGAGCTTTTGTCCTTGGACAACAAAACTACAAATAGTGGGATTAATAATTACCAGAAGACAGTTCAAGCCAAGTTTTGACCATTCTTTACAGTACTTTGTTTATCTGCTTAAAGAATCACCCATGACGCTATGAAAGAAATAGGCTTTTTGTGACCTTTTGCTGTTATCTTTTAATTTACAAACAATTTTGGTTAAGTGTCTACATGACTTTGGAATTTTGCATTTGAGGTATTCTGTCATCTGTTTCCTGAAATATATTTATTGTTGAGTTGCTTTGTGGAAAATGAGGAAGCTTAGGTTTATATTTGTTCAAATCTTATTGCCATCCCCTAGTCAAATATGTCTTTACATTGTTTAAAAATACTGAAGTGTTCCACCATACAATTTTTTCTTGTACTAGATGGCTAGGATTCTAGAGAATTAATTATAAAATATTTTCAATATATCCAACATGGCATTTCTCATTTTTTAAATGATTTTACCATATGGAATCTTAGATTGGAAGTTGATGGTGCCTCTATCACTTATCCTTCTGTTTTCTTCACTAATTGGTGAACATAGTGTGTAGGAGGCCAGGCACTAGGTCGATTTTATTGGGTCTCCTGTTTGTGTTCTCAGCTGAAATATCAACACAGAGATGGGATACTTGATAGAATGTAATCAAAGTTCATGAGAGCTTTTAGAGATTTCAGTGAGTTCCCCCTTTTCCATACTTCTTTTCTTGTATCAGCCAGCCTAAGATAGCTACAAAATATTAAACCCAAAGTAAGCAGTTTCGGGGAGTCTTTCATGACCACGTCTGTGTTCTGGTGAGGTCCCTAGCTGTGCATCTCAGGTACAATGTGTCCTTCCAATTGATGGCCCATTGTCCATTTTGTTCCACTTTGTTCTAAGCCAGGGGCTGGCAAACTGCAGCCCCATGAGCCAAATCTGGCTCACTGTCTGTTGTATGAGCCATGAGCTAAGAATGGCCTTTACATTTTTTAATGTTTTTTGTTTTTGTGTTTGTTTCTACAAAAAGGATTTTATGACATGTGAAGATTGATTCAAATTCCAGTGTCCATAAATAGTTTTATTGAAACGCAGGCATGCTCATTTATTTACATATTGTCTATAAGCAGCTACCTTTGTGCTAAAGAGGTTTGCTGTTGCATAGTTGCAACAAAGACTATGGCCAGCAAAACCTAAATAATTATTATCTGGCCCTTTACAGAAAAAGTTTGCCACCCCGTTTTAAATTGCAACCAAGGGGCTTCCCTGGTGGCACAGTGGTTGAGAGTCCGCCTCCTGATGCAGGGGACATGGGTTCGTGCCCCGGTCCGGGAAGATCCCACATGCCGCGGAGCGGCTGGGCCTGTGAGCCATGGCCGCTGAGCCTGCGCGTCCGGAGCCTGTGCTCCGCAACGGGAGAGGCCACAGCAGTGAGAGGCCTGCGTACCGCAAAAAAAAAAAAAATAATAATTGCAACCAGGTCCATCATGTGTTAAATTATGATGTTTTCCCCCCTCTATTTGGCATTCTTGGCCTCTTGAGGTCTTAGCTTCAGTTTGCTTTGCTTGTGACCCTCGTGGGTTCTTTCCAGAGGGGTGGTATCACCCCCATATATTCGTTATCAAAGGGAGGAGCGCATCGTGTGCCTGGTGTGCTTGTTTGGCATGTATGCGGTGTCTAAAATTATTCTTTGCTGTTCCTATGCTATGTCTTTCTCTTTAGCAAGATAACTAAATTCAGCACTAAGCGCTGTCAGAAGCACCTGGCATAGTGATGAATCAACCAGAACAGAAAAGTCAAATGAATGCATCTGGGAATCCCTGCGCCCTGGGATCAGAGCTGGGGCAATTCGAACAAGGATCTTAACCACAGCTGGAAGAGAGTAGCTGGAACCTTGGAGGGAGGGATATAGCAGTTGGACCTGTTGGGTGACAGACCAGTTTCCAGAACTGTGTGTGGATAGTTTGGGGATGGGAGGAGCAGTGACAAGGAGGCAGGAGAAGGCTTGGACTTGGTAGGCAAGAGATACAGCGCTGTGCACTAAAGGTTGGGGAACCACGGGGACACTGCTAGTGACAAATCGGTTATAAAAGGCCTTCCCTATCATGATACAGTTGGCGGAAAGTGGCCCCACAAGCAGGGTTTGCACTGTGGAGAGGCGAGGAGGACCAAAGAAACGCCAGCGATGACAGATTGCCTCACGTGTGGTGCTGTGGGTTCCAAAGTGAATGGGAACACGGTCTCTGCCATTGAGTTGATACACTATCTTAGAGACCGTTTGAATAGTAATGGATCCTTCAACAGGTGCAGCACAACTTGTCTTCTAGGAGCACAGATTCGAAAATCTTCATCCCAGACTTCTGCCTCATGTCTCACTCAAAACGTATTTCCCGTTCTTACTGATCCTCTCTTCTCACCTGGCTCAGAGTGAGTTATAGATGTTTGTAGATAGTATTCCTCTCCAGACCGTGAGGTGGTCTTCAGGGTGCCTGGGGAAGCTGGCCTCCAAGCCTCGCCCCGAGCAGCCTCACCCTTTTTCTCCAATGTTTTGTTTAACTATTAGGTTTTCTGTGATGAAAATGTTGGGCACCTCTATCCTACACGTGTACTAGCTGTAGATGGGTTTCCTGTCCATGGCCTTCCACACTTCAAACATGTGTCTGCCAGGATTGGTTACTGCTTGTTGAATTGCCACCTTAAGGCTCAAAGGATATTTGATGCAGATCCTGAGTTTTGTTATTGACAGCTTCCATCTATAACAAAGTCCAAAATTGTAAATCATAGAAGCCAACTGGGTTTTATTTGCCAACAATAGCAGATTAGAAGAACATGTGATAAATTATCTCAAAATTGGTTAAAAATAGATGAGAATGAATGGGACTGGTAGGGCTATGCCTGAGAACAGCTTGAGGTTAGAATTATTATTTTTTTTTTTTGGTTGGGTGATTTTATGATCCCTGGAGTTGATTTTTTTTTTTTCTTGCAACTTTTTAGCATTTTAGTCTATTTTTTGGTGGGGGCATTTTGTGGGGGTTTTTTTTGTTTCATTTTCAGATGTCTTTTTTTGTCAGTAAGGCCTGCTTCTGCTTGTTTGACATCATTTAAACTACTTTTTATATTATCTCCACTTGTAAGGAAATTACGAAGGAGAGAAATCTTTTCACTAATTTATTGTTACTTTCATTGTAAAATATTTTTGTATCTTAAATTTTGTTGTTATAATTTTTATACCATTTTTGCAAAAAGCCTTAATTTTTTCATCCTTACACAATTTCAGGCTTCCAGAAAAGTTTTGGGAACAGCACAAAAAGCTCCCAATTACCCCCACCCCATACTTCCCCAAACCCATTTAAGTTTTGCAGTTGTCCTAGTAATGTCCTTCATAGCAGAAGACTTCAATCCAGAATAATACACTGCATTTAGTTAGTCTCCTTCAATCTGTACTCTTTCTCAGTCCTTCCTTGATCTTTATGAGCTTAACTCTTTTTTTTTTAAGATTACAGGGCCCTTGTTTTATACCACGTCCCTCAATTTATGTTTGGTGTTTCCTCATGACTAGACTCAAGTCATGCATTTTTATAACTCATTATATTGATGCTCAAATGTCCCATTGTTCTGGTTCTCAAAGGTAACTTCTGTGTTTGGCGTGTCTTTATCTCTTTTGACTACTTCCTTATTTTCTGGCACAGTAATATATTTCAGGCTCTTGTACTTTCTGTGCACCAGCCCTGGAATTCACCATTTCTCCAACGAGCTCTGTTCCCTTTCAAGTAGAAACCAAAACTTTGTTCTAGGTGTGTTCATTGCTACTGGAGTCTCACTGCTCCCAAGCATTTCAGTAAATGCATAGAAAATAAATACACAAACATCACATCTGTATTCCTGCGTCTACATATGGGTACTGAACACCTCAGTTCACACTGGCACCTTTTTTTCCTAACAAGTTGTCATCTCCCTTTATTTTATTGAAGTATAGTTGATTTACAATGTTGTGTTTCTGGTGTACAGCAAAGTGACTCAGTTATATATATATGTGTAATATATTTTATATATATATTTTTTGTATTTTTTTCCATTCTACTATTTCTTTTCCAAACTACTGTATATAATAGCATCTCTAGGTCCATCCATGTTGCTGCAAATAGCATTATTTCTTTTTTATGGCTGAGTAATATTCCATTGTATACATGGTACCACATCTTTATCCATTCTTCTGTTGATGGACATTTAGGTTGCTTCCATGTTTTGCTATTGTAGATAGGGCTGCTATGAACATTGGGGTGCATGTATCTTTTTAAAAATTTTTATTTATTTATTTACTTTTGGTTCTGTTGGGTCTTTGTTTCTGTGCGAGGGCTTTCTCTAGTTGCGGCAAGCGGGGGCCACTCTTCATTGCAGTGCGCGGGTCTCTCACTATCGTGGCCTCTTGTTGCAGAGCACAGGCTCCAGACGTGCAGGCTCAGTAGTTGTGGCTCACGGGCCCAGTTGCTCCGTGGCATGTGGGATCCTCCCAGACCAGGGCTCAAACCCATGTCCCCTCCATTGGCAGGCAGACTCTCAACCACTGTGCCACCAGGGAAGCCCCAATGTATCTTTTTGAATTAGAGTTTTCTCCAGATATATGCCCAGAAGTGGGATTGCTGGATCATACGGCAACTCTGTTTTTAGTTTTTTAAGGAACCTCCATACAGTTTTCCATAGTGGCTGCACCAATTTACTTTCCCACCAGCAGTGTAGGAAGGTTCCCTTTTTTCCACACCCCCTCCAGTATTTATTATTTGTAGACTTGATGATGGCCATTCTGACCAGTCACACTGGTACCTTTAATTCTAGTCCAGCACCACAAGGTTCATTCTAGCTTCTCCCTTTCATTATTTATAAGTCCTTTCTTGCACAGTGAGAGACTTAGCTCCCATTATGCTCAATGTGTTTACTTATTTGTCATCTCCCCTGCGTGTAACCCATCTTCGTAGGCACTCAGCTGCCTAAGTGTGTTTCAGGTGCTAGTGGTGGTCAGGGAGACTGCAGGAGGAGCAGACTAACGGACAGGAGTGCAGCCCACGTGCTACACTAGTCACACTTCCCCTGCAAGGATTGCGCTCTGTGGTGTCTTTGTCTTGGCACATGCTACCACCCTGATTCATGCATTCAGCAACTAATGAGCAATTGCCTAAAGCCAGGCAGGCACTTGGTTTGGAATTGTTCCTACCGCTTTTATCTTGCTGGTTCCTCTGTTCAAAACCATACAAGACCCCTCTTTCAGGAAGCTTGCCCACGACCCCCTTTGCCCTCCAGTTTGGGCCAGAGACCTCTTTTTCTCTATTCCCTCAGCCACTTGTACGTACATATCTATCATAAAAGTGAAAACCCTGAATTGAAAGTGTCTATTTGTGTCTCCCATTAAACTGTACAGTGAATGAGAGAACACCTGACAAGCTCTTTAAAGGCAATGTGCCTTTAATCTCTGTACCCCCAGAACAAGTGAAGGGTGGAAATGCCTGGTCAGTTTTGGATGGATAAACAGGCAATGAACAAATAGTTGGGACAACCTTTGTCATCTTTACTAGGGCTCCAGGCTCTCCTTACCCTGTCTGCCATCCCTTCAGTTCTAAAAGCCGACTAAGAAGCTGAGGGACAATGAACAGAGTCCCAAAGCCTGCTCTGTTTTTCTTTCCTCAGCCCAGGGACCTTGGCACCAGATTCTGAAGACCTGACACATAATACAGTGAGCTGGCTGGTTGCAGGGACAGCGGGATTCTGTTGACAAATTCCAAATGGGCCTACATCTGAGACTTAAATGGAGAGCAGAGCAACAGCTGCAGTCCCAAGAATCCCATGCTGGGGCCAGGTCAGAGGGTCTTGGGGGTCAGGGTTTGGACTTAGGCCTGGATTTCTGTCTTCACACCCCATGCCAGCTGTGTGACTTCGGCCATGTGTCTCGATTTCCTCATCTGTAAAGCAGAGCCCGCCTTACAGCTTGCTAGTAGGGGTCAAATTAGAGAATGGATTGGTGAACATCTCTCCCAAGGCCAAGGCTTTAATGTGGCTGCAGACTGCCTGTCCTGAAGGCTGGGAGAAGTTCTCTGCCTTTCTGCAATGATGAGGCTTGGCCCCTAAAGGACTGAGAGAGTGACTGAGTTATTTTCAATGATGCTGAGTGCGCCTCTTTGATCTCTGGGTGCCTTGGTCCTCCCTCCTTCACTGTTGGCCCCTCACATTCCCAAGGGGCTGGGGGGCTTCCCCCTCAGCGGGGGCAGCGCGGCACAAACATTGGCATTTCAGGCACAGAAAGCTTTAATGTCTACGAACTTTCTGAGCAATGCTGAATTTTCTCCTGTCCATTTCTAGGCCAAGGAATTAGCAGCTACATCTCATCTCTGGATCAAATTTGGCAGAGAACCCAGCAAAAATGCCTGGCGGAATGCCCACTGCCCCTTTCACCCACCCCTAGGGACTCTCAGTGTTCCCTTTTGATTTCCTCTGACAGTCTCCGAGGTGCCAGAGGCACAGGAACTCAGACTGGGAAGGGCCTATGGGTGCCACCCAGTGACCAAGCACAGGGCCTCTTTCATGCCTCATCTCCAGCCTCCACTTGGACACTTCTAGTGATGTGGCCCTCACTACTGCCAGCTCTGACTTCCTACACTCTAGGGATTGTCAAGCTCCCCTCTCCCCTCTGCCTGTCCGGACAGGCCATCCTCAGGGCCTAATTCATTTCTGGGGGTCACCCTGAGCCAGTGTGCCAACCTCTCAGGTCTTTTAGAAGAGTGATTGTGTCTCCCTGACCGCCTCCCCACCTCTGGCCAAGTCTTCTCCATGCTGAAAAAAATCCCTCACTTGGAGTGAGTTACACAGAGTGCTTTGCCCATCCTGATGAACACAATACTTGAGGGGGGGTCTGAGCAGTGCAAAGTATTGGGTTGGCCAAAAAGTTCGTTCAGTTTTAAGTAAATAAAAGACATTTTTCATTTTCACGAAGAACTTTACTGAACAACGTATTCACTAACCAAACGAACTTTTTGGCCAACCCAATACTAGAGGAGCTCTCACCTCCCTTGTTCTGTGCATGGTGTCTCCATGAATGCACCCTGAATTTGAGCTTGCTGGTTTGACAGCCACATTACACTGTGGCCTTGGATTGAGCAGCTGTGCGAACAGTACCAAAGTTTTCAAGGTGCCCGTGCATTTGGAGTTCACGTCTGACCCATGTTACAGAAGCAAAACAGCCTATCCCAGACTTACATGTATCTCTTAGCTACTGAACCAAAGCTGTTTTCACAAAGTCCTCTTTTGGCCCAGGAGGAGGGAGCTAACCTTCAGAAGTCCAAATGTCTCACCCTGTGCTGCATGCTTTACTTATACTAGCATTATTGCCATTTTACAGATGGGTTAACTGAGGTCAGTCAGGCCAAAGCTACACAGTTACTTAGTGGCAGAGCCAGGAGGCAAACCTGTGTCGCCCTAGGTGACACAGCCTTGCTTTCACCCCTGCCTCTTCATATCCCCTGAATTAAGTCTTTTTCCTTCCTGTGATTTTTTTAAAAGCCCCTCCTTGCTGTTCTGACAGCTATTTGCTCCTCTGATGATTTGCCTGGCAGTTCTTAAAATGTGACTTGAAGACCACTTGCAGGAGGGGTCTATGAGATAAGAGCCATTTTCATAATAACACTGACTCTGCTTGCTGTTTTCACTCCCAGTCTCTCATAGGTGTATAGTGGAGTTTCCCAGAGGCTGCATGGCATGTGATATCACAACAGATGGAATGAAGGAGCACATGTGGAAATCCAGCTGTCGTCTATGAAGCCAGATAACAGAGATTTGCAAAAATCAAATACAACACCATTCCTGTCATTAATTCCTTTAACAATAATTATTTTTCATAAAGATTAAAAAACACTTCAACATACACTATGTTTATTTCAAATGAATTAACTTCTAAAATTTCTCAATTTCTAATCAAGTAAATATTGATAGAGGCAAGCCACACGAACAAAACCTCTTGGGTTGCTCAATTTTTAAGAGGGAGAAGAGGTCCTAAAACTGGAAAGTTTGAGAACTGATGGTTTTTCCACTTTACACTTGTTAAATGACCCCAAAAACACTACTCGGGATGGTCACTGGGTTGCTGGTGAAAGGTTTCCTCCTGTCTGCTGCAGATATGGTTGGGAAATTGATACCTGGAGCTCGTTTGGTGCCCCTCTGCCATAATGCCCTCCATTCCTGCTTTCAGGGTAATGAACTCTGAACTCCTCTCTTTGGCTTTCAGCGCCCTTTACAGGCTTGCTTCAGCGTATGCCTTCAGCCCGTCTCCCTCCCTCTCCACCCCATACCACACGACTCCATGACCCAGGCCTTTCCACAGCTGTACACACTTACACGTGCTGGTCACTCTGCCTAGAAATTCTCCCATATTCCTCTCTCCTCATCTGAACTCCTACTCCACCTTTAAAACCCACTTCAGCGTTACATGCACTGGGAAGGCTTTCCTACCCAGGAGCCAGCAGAGGACTGCTCACTTGTTCTACTGTCTGAACATGTAGTGCACTGACTGCATATCTGACCATAATTGTTTATGTGCACATTTGTTTTATGGACACGTCAAAGCCAAAAACAAAACTTGCCATATCAATCAGCAGCAGTAGGAGCTCGGCACTCACAGCCAACAAGGGAACTGGAAGGAATCGTGCTTTGAAGCCCTGGCTACAGGTTTGGGGTGGAAGGGAGGCTGGTCGGGCCCTGGAGAGGGAAAGTAAAATGCAAAGCCCAACTGAGTGATGGGGAAATGCCAGGACCTGACGGAACAGGTTGGGAAGGGGAATGGAAATAATGGAAAATGCTCTCCACCATACCCTGATACGCCCCCTTGTGGTGAGGGAGAGCCAGCAGTGTTTTAGGTGGGAGCACAGGATGGGGAAGAAATGGGCCCATAAGGGGGAACCAGCACCTCTGCAACGTGGAAGAGTTGAAGGTACCTGTGGGGAATCTGGCTCAGGGGAGAAGGGGGAAAATGCTGGTCTAGAAAAGCCAGCCCACACTGGCCCTCTGTTGCCCAGAGGAACGCTGGGGTGCTCTGTGGGGGGGGGGGGGAGGAAGGAAGGGAACTAAACCTACAGGACCGTGGGCACTAAGCTATATCTACATTGACTCATTTAATCCTGCCATGCAGATGAGAAGCTGAGGCTCAGAGAGGGTGACATAACTAGAACATAGCCCAGGGAGGATGGGGACCTATCTCCAAGCCACCCCCATGTCCCCCTTTATGCCGATTTTCTGTCTGTACGAGCATGCGAGCTGGGGAGACAGTGGGATTTTCTTCATCTGACATGTTCTTGTACCTTTGCCCTCCTATGGCACACCCGGAGGGAGCAGCGCAGGGAAAGCTCTTGGGATTTGGAGTCAGATGCGTTTCTTTTCTCTTTCAGATTTATATTACTGTACATGAAGCAGGGTTGGGGTGGAGAAGACCCTCCCTTTAGGAGAATCAGCCTATTCTCCTTCAAAACCCATCCACACAGAGACTTCTCCAAGGGGCTGTGAGGGAGACATCCCAGGCTGACACCACCGGGAGCTCCCTGCTCCCTGCTGTCTGGTCTTGACCCGTCCGTGTGCCACTCTCCAGCTGGAGCGATGGGCCTCTCTTAACCATGTGGATTCTTCAGCCAGAGGCCCCTGTAGCCATCAGTATTTACTGAGCACCTACTGTATGCCAGGCACAAGGAGGAGGCTGAACAGACCACTTGCCTCTAAAGCTACACTTCAATGTTTTACATTTGAGGCTTCTGTATATTGTTCTGTTATAGGAAAAAATAGGGTCATTGGCTAATAAGAAACACAAAAAGAAAAAACAAAAGTCTGTACCCTACTGCTTCCTTGGGGAACCACTGTAGGTTTTGTTTTTTCTTGCTGGGGGTGGGAGGGGGTAGTGTCATTTGTTTATTTTGTTTTTAGCAGAGGAGACAGATATGGTCAGATCTATTTTCAAAGAAATGAAGACAATTCTATGGCTTCTCAGCCCTTCCTCACAGCCACAGTACAGGAAGCAGGAAGCCCACTGCCCACTAAAGTGGAAGCTGTTCCTCTGGGTCCTGAGCTCGGGACTGGTCCTCTTGGCCCTGCTGGGTGCTCCCAAGGGAAGACAACAGTGGCAGATAATGTGGCTTCTCTCTGGTTCCAGGAGCCAAAGGAAATGTCAGTTGCTTCTGGGACGGAACATGACCTCCTTTGAGGCAGGGAGCATGACGCCAGTGCGCTCAAACTACCATTGCAACCAACCCCTTCTGCTCCCTGGGAAAGAGACAACTCTGAGGACAGCCTTGTGGAGTGGAAAGATCCCAGTCTTTGAAATAATGCAGACGTGGGTTTGAATCCTGATGTGGCCACTTATTAGCCCTGTGATCTTGGCCAACTCACTCCAATATTCCGAGCCTGAGTGCCCTCATCTGTAATGATAATAATTCTTGTTTACACCTACCTCACTTACCAGTGATTAAGATGCATTACAAAGCCATAGCCCAAGAAGCAACACAGGACAAAGCAAACGGAAGAAAGCCGGAAATCCTGAAGGAGATCTAGGAATATAGGAGAGCCTCCTATGAGAGGGAAGTTAACACCAAGTATCTGTGGACAAAGGATGGAATATTTAGTAAATGCTGCTGGGGAGACTGGCTTCTATCTGGACAAAAATAAAGTCATATGTATGCGTGTCTTCAGTTATCTTTGGTTGATTAAGACCTAAATGTGAAAGAGAAAACTGAAAACAAATAAAAGGACATTTTAGGGACCTGTCTGAGCAGAAGGCGCCATCACGGGAGTCGATATCCACCACAAGGAGGACCAAAACTCTCGCTGCACGGAACCCAGGAGCCAGGACATCTACAGAAGCTGTTCGCAGAGCTGCACGGTTTCTGGCCCGGAGGAAACAACTCCACCTTCAACCAGTTTGTGCTAAAGAGGTTGTGCATGAGTCGCACCGCCTCGCCGCCTCTGTCCCTGTCCTGGATGATCCGGAAGATGAAGTTCGCCGGCCGGAAAAACAAACCGCTGTGGTTGCGGGGCTATAAAGGAGGCTGGGCGTGTCCGAAGGTGCCCACGCTGAAGGTCTGCGCCGCGCGGGGGCAGCCGCGCCGGAGCCGCATCCCCGGAGTGAGGATGGGGAGCGGCGCCGTCCTCACAGCCGCCCGCCGGCGCCGCGCTCCCCCGGGGTGCGGCCCGTCCCGCTCTCTGGTCCTCGCAAGGGCCGAGAGGTGCACAGGCCTTTCGGCAAGGCCTGGGAACCCGCACAGCCGGGAGTTCAAGAACGCCCGCCCGGAGGCCAACGCGCCAGCCAAGGCTACAGAAACTAACCCGAGAGCCTGCCTTGTTATGAAAAAGATTTTGGATGCTGGGGAGAAAACAAACACTAACAAAAGGAATATGAGCGTCATTTTAACCTCAGGGAAGGTAAGGATTTCTTTTTTTTTTTTTGCGGTACACGGGCCTCTCACTGTTGTGGCCTCTCCCGCTGCGGAGCACAGGCTCCGGACGCGCAGGCCCAGCGGCCATGGCTCACGGGCCCAGCCGCTCCGCGGCATGTGGGATCTTCCCGGACCGGGGCACGAACCCCTGTCCCCTGCATCGGCAGGCGGACTCTCAACCACTGCGCCACCAGGGAAGCCCCTGGCAAGGATTTCTTAAAGGAGATTCCAGACAGGCAGAGGTGGGCTCTGAGGAGCGAATGTTGCCTTGTAGGAAGGGGCCTCTGTACCGTCTTGGGGGGGAGGGGCGGGCTGCACCCGGCTTCCGGCTTGGAGGGTTCAGTGGAGTCTGGGGAACTGACACATTCAGTGGCCTCTCCCCAGATGTCCCTATCTCATTGGTCGGGATCCCAGGACTTTACCTTGCCCTCACTGGGCTTGCCCTGGTAGGCCGTTAACTGTCTTTGAAGTTCAGCCACTCAGACTATTACGTCTTGGGCTTGTGGGCTTGCCCTGGATAGAAGATGAAAGTTTCCTTGTATGCAATTAAAGAGGCCCTGTGGCTTCCATCCCTGGCTTTCCACTGGCTGCCCCTAGGCCTTAGCTGTGCATTATCTCTCAGTGGGAGTATCAACAGTACTTAGCCATGGTCGTTTAATACTGGTATCTTTAGGGTTACTATTACTCCCCACCCCACCGTCACTCTCAAATGTCCAGTACACTCATGGCCTGCCTGCACACTCCACCCACAGGTACACCATCCATTCATCACCCCTGTGCTCGGGCCTGCCTGTGCTTCCCCTGCCACCAGGGATGGGGCCCTCCTTGCCAGCTGAGAGGGGAGTGATGCAGTCCTGAGCACCATCTAACCACCTGCTTTCTTGGACCTCTTCCAGAACCAGCTGCCACAGGTAAGTTTCTCGGGAAGCAAAAACTGCAGTGGAGTTCAGGGGGCAAGAGGTTTGTTGGGGACCAGCACCTAACTGGGCCGAGGAGGGAGGCAACTGCGATGCAAGCCTGACAAAGCCTCGGCCAGTCCGTGGGGGAGACCTGGAGCCAGGCTTGCTGGGCAGAGCTGTCACACATCTGGCTGAAGTGGCTGGGCCTTTGTGCCGCCCTCCCCTCCCCCATCACTTGGTCAGCAGGTGCGGCTGCCCCAGGAAGGGCTGCTCTCTGCAGCTTGGCAGCAAGTCCTTCCATGAAGGGGCATCTGGGAGCGGTCCCGATGTCTTCCACAACCCGGGAACGTATTGATAATTTGTGTGTGAAGGCAGACTGTGTGGATGTAACAATAGCCCATGTTTATTGAGTATTTACGGAGCGGGATGAGGCTAAGTGCCCTTTGTACGCTAAGGCAGGGACCATCATTATCCTCATGTTTCTGTGCCCAGATGAAGAAACTGAGGCACGAAAAGCGTAAATGATCTAGTCAAGGTTGCATAGCATGCAATGGAGTTGAGATTCCCTCTGGAGAATTTCTTTAAACGTTTAATAAAACGTTTTTGGAGTCATTTAAAATTTTCAGAGAACGATAATGCAGAGAGCTCCTGTATACTCTTCTCGCAGCGTTTCCTGATGTTATCATCTTACAACCATGGTACATTTGTCACAGCGGAGAAATTAGCACTTTACTGTTGACAAAATCACTGGCTTGGTGTGCATTTCCACTAATATCCTTTTACTGTTCCAAGATCACATCTAAGATACCACCTTGCATTTCACATCCCTGAGATTTGAACTCTTAGGTGTAAACTTTTGACCTGTCTGCCCTCCTGCCTGCTGTTCCCACAGAGGTTTTGTGGCCATAAACCGTTCAGGTGCCGCTCGCTGCCCCAGGTGTGTGTGTGTGGGGGGCAGCCCCAGAATGTGGCATGCTGACTAGCTCACTGCTTTCTTTGTGAGTGTCTCTTCTCTGCTGGCGTGTGGAGAAAACTCCCGCCGGGCCCAGCTCAGTGATGTGCTTGTTTTGCTTTGGCCCTTCCGACGTTTCCTGGTGCTCTCCGGTGTGTGGGGGGGTGGGGGCTGTACCAGGGCGCCCAGAGCTGCTGGGGGCTTGGTGCTGCCCTCCCAGAGCTCCCAGCCAGCTCACCTCTGCCTCTTTCACCCGGCCACCCCCCGGGCTCACTGGCTCTGAGGTCTGGCGTGAAGCAAAGAGGAGTTAAGTAGGGGACCCCTGTTCTCGTCCCCACAGCACTCAGCTACCTCATAGACCTCCTAGGTGCCTGCTGTGTGTCCGCTGGGGTCCGGAGCCCCCTGGCAGCTGCCCGCTGAAAACTGTGGCGCTCTGAGCACACTGCCTTTATACTATGGAATGAAAGAGACTGAGCTTTACTGGTTGGGAAGTGGGGAAAATACAGATTATTGCACTCTCTTCCCAGCTTTGCTGCTTACTACTTGTGAGGACTTTGCATTATTCCAGGTCCAGTTTTCTCACGGAACTCACTAAAACAGCATCTTGCTTAGTGGTTAAAGATGGTAGGCTGAAGACAGATGAATTGGGTCTCTGCTTATTGCCTGTGTGACCACGGTCATGTTACTTAACGTCTCTGGCCCTCACTTTCCTCACCTGTGACATGGGGACATAACATCCACTTTATAGGGCTTTTGTGAAGATGAAGGGAATTAATAAATGCACAGCATCTAGAACCATGCCTGGCATGGATAAACTCTCAACAAACATTAGTTGTTATCGTCTAATTCACATGGGTGTTTAGAGAGACTCAAATGAGATCATTATTGTAAAGGTGCATTGTAAATGGCAAAGCATGCTAAAAAATGATTAGTGTTACTTATTTTTTTCTTTCAGTTTTATTGACATCAATGACATATAGCACTTATAAGTTTAAGGTGTACAGCATGGTGATTTGACTTACACGCATAGGAAACGATTATCACAGTAAGTTTAGTGAACATCGTCATCTCATACAGATAGAAAATTAAAGACAGAAAAAATTTTTTTCTTTGTGGTGAGAACTCTTAGGATTTACTGTCTTAGCAACTTTCACGTATAACATACAGCAGTGTTCACTGTATTTATCATGCTGTACATTACATCTCTAGTACTTGTTTATCTTAGAACTGGAAGTTTGTACATTTTCACTGCCTTCATCCAGTCTTCCCACCCACCCCAGCCCGTGGTAACCACAAATCTGATCTCTTTTGATATGAGTTTCTTTGTTGTTTTTGAAGTATCATTGACCTACAACAGTATGTTACTTCCTGGTACACAACATAGTGATTCGATATGTTTGTACATTTCAAAATGATCACCGTAAGTCTAGTTACCGTCTGTCACCATACAAAGATATTACATAATTAATTATTGACTATATTCCCTACATTTCATCCTTGTGACTCATTTATTTTGTAACTGAAAGTTTGTGCCTCTTAATCTCCCTCACCCGTTTCTCTCTTCCCCCCCACCTTAGTGCTATTATTTTTTAAAGCTACTTTATTGTATCAGGAGACACAAGTAGTCAATAGGAAATCATTGTTCACCTGGGTCAGATTACCATGGCCAGGTACAACTGGAAAACGGAAGAGTTTGTGAAGTCTACCATCCTCTATGGAGCCCCTATGTGCTGTCTGTATTTTTAGGCATGTTTACTTACATTTTCTCACTTAATCATCACAATCCAACTTGAATGGCTATTTTTATCCACACAATGGCTGTCGAAACTAACCCTCAGATATGTTCCAGTCCCTCGAGAAGCAGGAATCAGCCTCAATCAGTTGGTATTTACTGAAAGCCTCTCACGTCTAGACACTTCTAGGCACTGGGGAGTAAACATGATGGGTCCCTGCCCTGAAGGAACCTGCATTCCAGGGGAGGTTCAGTGAGCTGTGGACCAGTGTGCCAGTCCTTTACCTGTCTGCCCCTGATCCTTCCCTGTCCTCCCCTTCCTCCCCTTGCTCCACGGAGGGCTTCCCTTGAAAAGTAAATTTCCCTGCCTGTCCAGTCCAAGTGAGTTTCAGGACCCTGGCGGATGGGCTCAGACTTCGAACCCCCTAGACCTGGGTAAGGGTAGGGCTGGAGTTGCCGCAGCCGGTAGCCTACTTGAGTGAGGTCAGCAGTTACTTGGAGAAAAACTGTCTTGATGATGTCTTTCTCATCTTGAGCCCAGCTGTGCCTGAAGCCGGGGCTCCTCCTGGGCTAACAAAGTCTCATTCTGTCTGAATGATGGCCTGAAACAGTCCTCACTGATTCATTGCCTCCCAGGTCTGCTGTGAGGATTAAGTGAGAAATTCCACAGAGGGAATTTAGCCCAAGGCCTGCACCTAAGCCCCAGCCGCGGTCAGTTATTAGGATTAGTTTAATAAAAAGTCACTGTTAGGGCTTCCCTAGTGGTGCAGTGGTTGAGAGTCCGCCTGCCGATGCAGGGGACACGGGTTCGCGCCCCGGTCCGGGAAGATCCCATGTGCCGCGGAGCGGCTGGGCCCGTGAGCCATGGCCACTGAGCCTGCGCCGTCTGAAGACTGTGCTCCGCAACAGGAGAGGCCACAACAGTGAGAGGCCCGCGTAACGCAAAAAAAAAAAAAGAAGTCACTGTTATTGTTTCTGTTGCCGTTGTTGGCTGTGTCCGGGTGTAGCCGGCTTGCAGATGTGGCCCAGGCAGAACTCCAGCTGCAGAGATCTGGGGTAGACGAGGCGGGAGCTCCCCAGGGCTGCATTTGTTTGGAAGCTGCGTCTCCGTGTTTGCTCTCCGTGGCTTCCCTGCGTGCGTGTAATGCCGTAATTGCAGCCTTCCCAGCTGTCGGCCACGGAGACGGCCCAGAAAATGAGGTTGGCTCGGTAAATATTGAACTAAATGATGCAAATGAGCTCCACGAGAGACTCAGCTGCAGAGACAGGGTCTGATTGGTGGGTTCTGGCCCAGCTTGCAGGAGACCCCTCCTCTTCCCCCCTACACCCCACTCCCGGCCCCCCGACTGTGCTGTCAGCCAGAGGCAGCCACCTGGGGCCCTCCAGAGAGGCTGGGGCTCCCAATGGCCGTCAGGGGTGAGGGCTGAACAGCTTTGTGGGTGAGGTTAGGGGGAGTGATGGAATGGGGGGTTTCGGCAGTAGTTTACCTCCTGCCACATCCTCATCTCACCCGTGAAGAGGCTGCCTTGGCAAATGAGTCTTTGAGGGCACAGACCTGGCCTCTCTGCTCGGTGTGTACAGCTGCTGCAGGTGGGAAGAGGGATGATGGGCTCCCTCACCCCCAGGAGTAAAGCATTGCAGTGGCCCATGCAATGCTGGCAGACCAGGGTCCTGAAAACCCCCATGGTGGCCAAGTTCACTGTGGAGGAACTTGGGGTTCTAGAACCATGGATTAGGGAGCAGGTGAGGGAAATAAAACTGAAGTTCTTTTGAGGTCGTGGAAGGGGGTCCCTGTGGCCTTAGCGGGGATGAAAATACATCCGGGCACGTCTGGCAAGAGTGGGTGTGTGTGCGGGAAGTTCACGGGTAGGGGAAGGGTGTTTGGCTGAAGGAGCAGGGCAGGTTGCGGCGACAGCCTCGGGAGAGCCAGGATGGGATGGGTGGCCGGGGTGGGATGGTATAGATCCTGATCCTTCCCCAGAGATCGCCCCCTGAGGGGATAGGGATGCAGCTGAAGGTATCGTACAGGGTCATGGGCAACACTTCCGTGAGACCAGATGCCCAGGTAAAAGACGAAGTGGGGGAAGGAGAATTCCCTCAGCTGCTTCCTGGACAATGTACAGTTTGAAGTGCTGAGGACAGCAGGGACAGAGTGCCGCTTTGGAAACGCAAGCATCTGATGCTCTGTGTGTCCTGCAAGGTGATCCCCTGGGGACAGGCCTGGGTGCTCTCAGAGGGCACCTGTGGCAGTAGATAGCATGGCCCAAAGGTAACAGAGGCATCACATATCACCAGAGGAGCTGGAGTGGAAGAATGTGCGGGATGTTTTTACGAGTTCTCATGAGTCAGCCCGGGACGCCTGTCCAGAATAAACAGTGAGACCTGGGGTGGGTGGAGAGGGCTCAGCTCCTGGGTCAGCAAGTAAGGGCATTATATCAGTTTCCCATTTCAGCTGCAACAAATCCCCACAAAATTAGCAGCTTAGAACAACACAGATTTAATATCTTACTGTTCTGGAGGTCGGAAGGTCTCACAGGGCTAAAATCAAGGTGTTGGCTGGGTTGTGCTTCTCTCTGGAGATGTCAAGGGAGAATCTGTTTCCTTGCCTTTTCCATCTTCTAAAGGCCGCCTACATTCCTTGGCTTGTGGCCACATCACTCAGGCCTCTGCTTCCATCATCACATCTCCTCCTTCAACTGACACTTCTGTCTCCCTCTTATCTGGGCCCTTGTGATTACACTGGGCCTACCTGGATTATCTCCTTATCCTAAAGTCAGCTGATTAGCATCCTTTTTAAAAAATATTTATTTATTTATTTGGCTCTGCCAGTTTTTAGTTGCCGCACCCAAGAACTTTGTTGCCGCCTGCGGGATCTTCATTGCAGCATGCAGGATCTTTATTTGCAGCATGCGAACTCTTAGTTGCGGCATGTGGGATCTAGTTCCCTGACCAGGGATCGAACCCGGGCCCCCTGCATTGGGAGCACGGAGTCTCAGCCACCGGACCACCAGGGAAGTCCCTGATAAGCATCCTTAATTCCGCTTTGCCATATGACTAACATATTCACAGTTTCTGGAGATTAGGACGTGGACATCTGGGCAGGGGGAGGGGAGGCATTATTTTGCTTCCCACAGGCATAAACTGAAAAAAATTGAGTTTTTACTGTTCAGTGTAACCCCAAGACTACCCACAGGCTGGCAAGGTTATGCTTATAAATATGTTCATGAAAATATGTTCATGAAAATAAAACAATGAAGACGGCATATCAAACAAAGCAAGTGCTGGTGCACATTGTATGTGTACAATTGGAAATTACGTGTACTATGCTATTCTTTTCTATGTACCATCTCTCGTTCAATATAAACTTTAGAGACTTTTTCTCCCCACAGTTTTAGTAAGAAACCTCTCGATTTGTTTCGCTGTGTTGCAGACAGGCCATGCTAAGAGGCAGCTTTCTGTTTGTTTTGTTTTTTCTTGTTTTAGTCTGATCCTTCCTTCATCCCAATAATCAAAACCTTTCTGATTTTACAATTGAATATTCCTAAGTGTTTCTCCTCCCAAATTCATAAGGGATCATCTTTATCTGAAATTTTCCTAGTGGTGGGAAGCATAGACGGGTAAATCTAGGGAAAACAGAATTATCCATAAGGAGCTTGCTGTTGGGAAGAGAAACAGATGAGTTCATCCAACAACAAGAATATTGTTCTTGCTGCCAATCAGTTGTTGGGTAGCTGGAAGCACTCAGAAGTTCTGGGGTTAGAAAACCATAATTCAAAGAGTCATGTACCAAAATGTTCACTGCAGCTCTATTTACAATAGCCAGGACATGGAAACAACCTAAGCGTCCATCATCAGATGAATGGATAAAGAAGATGTGGCACATATATACAATGGAATATTACTCAACCATAAAAGGGAACGAAACTGAGTTATTTGTAGTGAGGTGGATGGACCTAGAGTCTGTCATACAGAGTGAAGTAAGTCAGAAAGAGAAAAACAAATACCATATGCTAACACATATATATGGAATCTAAGAAAAAAAGAAGGTCATGAAGAACCTAGGGGTAAGACGGGAATAAAGACACAGACCTACTAGAGAATGGACTTGAGGATATGGGGAGGGGGAAGGGTAAGCTGTGACAAAGCGAGAGAGTGGCATGGACATATATACACTACCAAACGTAAGGTAGATAGCTAGTGGGAAGCAGCCGCACAGCACAGGGAGATCAGCTCGGTGCTTTGTGACCGCCTGGAGGGGTGGGATAGGGAGTGTGGGAGGGAGGGAGACGCAAGAGGGAGGGGGTATGGGAACATATTTATATGTATGACTGATTCACTTTGTTATAAAGCAGAAACTAACACACCATTGTAAAGCAATAATACTCCAATAAAGATGTAAAAAAAAACCAGAAGTTCTGGGGTTTTCCATCCTGCTTAAAATAGCCTCAGACTTAGAGGTCTGGTTTGACCCCCATCATGGACCCACCCCAAGCCATAAGCCAGTTTTGTTATCTGTTCCCCTTGTACTGGTCCCTTTTAAGCTCCCTAGACTTAGCTCTCCCTGTGCCCCCTCAGGCCACCTGCAAGGTCCAGACACATGGGAAGCCATCATTTTTGGCAAACCCCAGCACTCTCACACCTGCTGGTTTTGGCAGCCTCTCCCTTGTTTGTCTGACTAGTCATCCTTCATGGCCCAGCTCAAGATGTCAACCGTTCTGTGCAAAACAGTGCCTCCAACTCAAAGACTCGGGAGTCTAGGCCTCTGTCTGCCAGGAGCAAAGGGGGAGAACTGGATCTAATAAGTGAGTTTTTGGGGTTTTTTGTTTTTTGTTTTGGCTGCGCCGTGCAGCTTGCGGGATCTTAGTTCTCCGACCAGGGATTGAACCTGGGCCACAGCAGTGAAAGCCCCGAGTCCTAACCATTAGACCACCAGGGAATTCCCCGGTAAGTGAGTTTTTAAATCATCATCGACAGCCTTTACTGCTCACATCCCACCAAGCCCTGAGATGAGTGTGTGCTATGTGCACGACCTCATGTTCTCGTTTCATGCTGTGACCTCACAAGGGCCTTAGGATTTGTCTTAGCATCTCCACTTTTCAACTGCGCAGAGTTTAGAGTGATTGGGAACGTGCCCTAAACGATAGAGCTGGCAAGTGCAAAGCCGGGCCTCAACGCCCTTCTGTTGATTCCCAAGCCTGAGGCCTCTGCATAATCCTGCCTGCACACTAGAGGCCGAAGCCAAGGGCATGGGCGGTCCACGGAGGTGGCCTGGGCCACCAGACCAGGCATGGGAACTGGCAGGAGAAAGCCACGTGCACGCTGTGGCGTCTTAGGCAGGTCAGTTGGCATCTCTGAGCCGCCCTCAGCTTCCTTGTGCCTGTCTTGTGAGCTTGGTGTAATGAGCAGGTGAATGAAGCCAGGAGCACCCAGGTACTCTTCCTCAACCACGTGTCAGGGGATTTTCATCAAGGGGCATCAGGAAAAGCTTCCCAGCAGAGGAAGCAAAACAGGCACATGAACAGGCAGCCTCTGTCCTGAGGCTCTGCCACGGGCAGAGAGAGTGGAGGCACAGGAGGCCCAGCTGCACAGGCACTGGCCTTCCCAGAAGCTCCAGCTGCAGGAACGTGGGCGGGACAGTCTTTGGCTCGGCCGCATCCTGCTGCTCAGGGAATCAGCTCTGGGGCAAGGAAAAGAAAAAAGCCTGTGGGGAGAAAAATCCAGGCTTGCTAAAGTGATAAATCAGTGGGATGGGTGAGTGTTTGCTGTAGAGAAGGGTTCCTTTTATTTATTTATTTTTTGGCCACACCATGTGGCCTGTGGGATCTTAGCTCCCTGACCAGGGATCAAACCCGTGCTGCCTGTAGTGGAAGCTCGGAGTCTTAACCACCGGACCACCAGGGAAGTCCCTAGAGAAGGGTTTCTGATCACCTCCCTTTCGTTGAGCCACTGGGTGAGCTCATTTGGTGCATAGAAAGCCAGCCGAGTAGACCTGGGGTCCGATCCATGGGGGTCCCGGGCCAGGTAGTGCTTAGTCTCTGAATTTTGGCCTCTGCTTCCTCATGTGTAACACGGGCTGGGATCTGTCTACTGCTTTGTGTGGTGGAGGAGTAAATGGAGTAAAGAAAATCAAAATTATTTATAATTTGTAAGGTACATATATGAGAAGCCAGTAACAGTGGTCTTCTATGGGGTGGGGAACCAGGCGGCTGGGAGACAGGAGCAGGAAGGAGGCTTTCCATGTGTGCCCTGTATACGTTTTGATATTTTGAAACATGGGAAGGCATTCATTATTGAAAAAGTAACTTAGAAAAAAACCAATAAAGTTAGTAAGAAAGTCAAAACCAATAAATGCAAATAATGGCCGTTAGCAGCAGCAGCACTGACATCATCATCAATTAAAAGGTTCTTTTGCCATAATCTTCCTAGTTTAGTCTCAGCTGGTACTAAGAAAACTAGGTCCTCAGTCTCAAATTCCTGGTCTCCCCCTGTACCACACTGTATTCCCAGTGCATCTTCAGAATTCTTCCACATCTGCAAGGATCAGAGTCCTTGGAGAAAGTGGGTGGAGAAATTCCAACTTAATGCAGTTTTTTGCCGTAGAATATTAAGCAGCCATTTAAGAAGAGTTGGAGCCCTTCCAGGTGACCTGGAGGGATTTCCAAGAGCACTGATGACAGACAGAAGATGCAAGGAAATGGGTGATCTCATTTTCTAAAACAAAGACCAATAGAGCATGGCCATAGATAACAAACTGTGTAGGACTGTATGGCTGTGGAGGAAGAGAAGGACACGTACCAGACCGGGAACAAGGATCACTGGCGGGGCACGTATGGAGTAGGGGATGGAAGTGGAAAGGGTTGATGATTAAAAAAATTCACAATACCTTCTCATTTATGGAAACTTATATCTACCCGTGTGTATATGTGAATGCATAAACAGGTGCAAGAAAGCTGGTCACCAATATTAGCAGTGGTGAGCTTAGAGTGTGAGGTTTTAGGTGACTTTTCTTTGTCCAGATATTTATATGAATAGTTCTAATTATTAAAAATCATCATGTTATTTATGTAATGAGAAAAAATCTAATTTCAATATGAAAGATAACTAGAACAAATAACTGAAACTTACCACTTTTTTTTTTTTTTTTTGCGGTACATGGGCCTCTCACTGTTGTGGCCTCTCCTGTTGCGGAGCACAGGCTCCGGATGTGCAGGCTCAGCGGCCATGGCTCACGGGCCCAGCCGCTCCGCGGCATGTGGGATCTTCCGAGACCGGGGCACGAACCCGCGTCCCCTGCATCAACAGGCAGACCCCCAACCACTGCGCCACCAGGGAAGCCCGAAACTTACCACTTTTAACAGCTGGAGTTACAAATAAAGTCAGATTTCTTTTAAAATTCAAATGGAATGATTCCAAGACTGCTTCCCACCCCACTTACTGGTTTCCCTGTTCTGGTAAATTCAGAATCCCAGAAGTAGGGTTTTGACCCCAGGGGCAGCCCTGGGGTATCCTTGCTGCCACCTACAGGGAGCAGGGCCGCCAGTGCCTGCCTCTATGTGTGGGCTGCAGGGAGGGCTGGGTTCTCAGGCGGCTACCAGGCCATCTCCAGCACTGCCGCCTGCCACTGCTCTCTCTCGGTCCAGCATCGCGTGGAAGTTCTCAGTAAGAGTTGAGGCATGCATTGCTGATTGCTGCCGCTGATGCTAGGTCCCCAGGCCTTTTCTCAGAATGGGAGGCTGTCTCCCTCAGGGGAGGGACACACTGCAGAAGCCAGCTTCCAGGGGACAGTGCTTTAGGCTGTTTTAGCTCACACACACACACACACACACACACACACACACGTACACACACGGCAACCCCACAGTGCCACAGGGCTCAGTGCTACTACAACAGCCCATCCTACTACCTGGGGATGCTCAAGATCACTGTGATAGGCTGAATGTATTATTGTTTAGAACATTTGCACGTTCCCCTTATAGAGCCCCCACTTATGGAGGATGGCACTTTCTGCCCCATTGATGGCAGACTTGTCCATGTAACTTGCTTTAGCCAATGAAATGCAGGAAGAAATGACACATGCAGTTTCCAAGCCAAAGGACTCTTGCCTGGTCCCATCATCTTCCTTTATTCCTCTGCTGCAGAAATGGCAACGTCCCTGATGGGGGCTGCTCCTTCAGCCGGGATCCCAGGACCATGGCCAAGAATGGCCAGCATATATGCATGAGTGCACAACAAATTTCTGTTGTAAGCCACTGCGATTTGGGTTATTTTGTTACCGCAGCATAACCTGACCCAAGTTGACTAATACAATTGCACGGCTAGGAAGAGCTAGGCTGGGATTTAAACCTGTGCCAGTCAGGACCCAGATGAGAGACAGAAGCCACATAGGCTGCTATAACAAAATGCTGTAGAATGGGTGGCTTAAACAACGAATATTTATTTCTTACAGTTCAGGAGGCTGGGAAGGCCAAGATCAAGGTGCTGACAGATTCCACGTCTCCTGAGGGCTTGTTTCCTGGCAGAAGGGGTTAGGGACCTCTGTGGGGTCTCTTTTATAAGAGTACTGATCCCACAGATGAGGACCCAACCCTCATGACCTAATCATCTTCCAAAGACCCCACCTCCTAATACCATCACATTGGAAATTAGGATTTCAATATATAATTTGAAGGGAGAGGGAACAAGTTTAATCCATAACAATACCTCAGACATGTGAAGAGTGCATTTAACACAAAGAATTGATAACTAGGTAACTGAAAAAGTAAAAAGAAAAACTCTAAGGAATTAGAGTAGCAATTGCAGGAAGCAACTACAAGAGTGGAAATCTAGAGTGGAGGGAAGAAAGGGAAGATGCTGTAATTATTAAAACTTAAAAACTCAGGGGGATTTCCCTTGTGGTCCAGTGGTTAGGACTTGACGCCTTCACTGCCGAGGGCACGAGTTCAATCCCTGATCAGGGAACTGAGACCCTGAAAGCCACGTCGCATGGCCAAAAACAAAAAACAAAAACAAAACAAAAACAAACAAAAAAACCCAAAACTTAAAAACTCAGAAGAGGGACCCCATGGAGCTGCAACACAGATCTCTGAGCAGGGGGTGCCAGCCAGCTGGCACTGACATGTCTGAGGTGGACACAACGAAGCTGGACCTGCGAGCGTTGGAAAACTGCAGCCGGGATTCAGGGGCTGCTACAGGAGGAACAGCCACTGTGCGGGTGGGGGTGGGCTGCAGAAGCAAGGCTGGGTGACTCACGGGGTCAGGAGGTAGACAGGAAAGAGCAAATCCCTTCCCACTAGCGCCCCCTATGGACAGGACTTATCATCGGCAGAACCAACTGGCAAAGCAGGAATGAGGTTTGCAGGCTCCCAGCCTGAGCATCATAAAGAAGAGTGGAGAAGCATATGGGTTTGGAGCTGAAAGACACAGCACAATACCATGAAACCGAAGCATAAGCACTCTTTAAAAATTAAAAAAAATATACAATTTTAAAGGTTCCTTTCCATTTACAGTTGTTACAGAATATTGGCTATATTCCCCGTGTTGCACAATACATCCTTGAGCCTACCTTACAACTAATAGTTTGTACCTCCCACTCTCCCACCCCTAGATTACACCCCCCTCCCCACTGGTAGCCACTAGTTTGGTCGCAGCACCAGCACTCTTCCTGCCCCTCAAGGAGAAGCGATTTTCCAAAGGCTCAGAGCTTTCACGAGATACTACCATGTCGATCCTTAGGCAGTTTACCCAGAGCAGAGGGAAGGGAATGATCTTTCTGCCTGTTGTACAGACTGGGAAGCAGGAATGGCCAGCCATAGGCCCTGGACCCCCAGTGTTCCATCAGCAGATGCAGTTTCACCCCCTGGAGATCCAGGGGAGAGGGCCTTGCTCTAAGCCCCATGCTTTAGAGGACATTTCACAGACACAGTTGCTAAAGAACATGTGGGTGCCTCTGTCACTTGAGACCTGGTGCTCAGTGCCATCAATATGTGCTCTCATAACTAACTCCATTTAGGCCTCAGGAACTATGTCTTCAGATTTCCTGACCTATGTCCTCAAATCAAAAGGCACCTGAGTCCAAACACTGCATGTTTATGGATGCACTGCTGTTGATACTGGACGTGGGTACTGCTCTGGAGCGTGGGGAGGATCTGCTTGTGAAACTGCCTAGATAAAAGAGGAGTGAATTCACGTTTAAGAGGCTTCTTCTCTTGCTGTGCACAAGCTTTCTAGCTTGTGATAGGCCCACTTGTTGATTTTTGCTTTTGGTGTTTGTGCTTTTGGTGTCAGAGCCAGAAAATTATTGCCAAGACCAATGTCAAGGAGCTTTCCCCCTGTTTTCTTCTTGGAGTTTTATGGTTTCAGATTTTATGTTTAAGTCTTTAATCCATTTCAGGTTAATTTTTGGGTGGTGTTAGTGGCCCGTTTTCATTTTTCTGCATGTGGTTATCCAGTTTTCTCAGCACCATTTATTGAAGAGACTGTCCTTTCCCCATTGAGTATTCTTGGCTCCCTTGTCAAATATTAGTTGACCTTATATGCAGGGGTTTATTTCTTGGCTCTCTATTTTGTTCCATTGGTCTATGTGTCTATTTTTATGCTAGTACTATACTGTTTTAATTTAAAAAGCTTCGTAATATAGTTTGAAGTCAGGAAGTATGATGCCTCTGGCTTTGTTGTTCATTCTCAGGTCTGCTTTGACTCACACACAAGCAGGACTACATCAAACTAAAAAGCTTCTGCACAGCAAAGTAAACTATCAACAAACAAAAAAATCGACAGAATGGGAGAAAACATTTGCAAAACATATATCAGATAAGGGGTTAGTATCTAAAACATAAAAAAAATTCATACAACTTAATAACAAAAGACAGAAACAATCCAATGAAAAAAATGGGCAGAAAATTGAATAGACGTTTTTCCAGAGAAGAATGGCCAAGAGGTACATGAAAAGGTGTTCAACATCAGTAATCATCAGGGAAATGCAAATCAAAACCACAATGAGCTACCACCTCACACCTGTTAGAATGGCTGGTCTCAAAAAAGACAACAGATAACAGGTGTTGGCAAGGATATAGAGAAAAAGAAAACCTTGTTGGCTCTTGGTGGGAATGTAAATTGGTATAGCCACAATGGAAAACACTATGGAGGTTCCTCAAAAAATTAAAAATAGAGCTACCGTATGACCCAGCAATCCCAATTCTGGATATATATTCAAAGGAAATGAAAACAGGATATCAAAAAGTTAGCTGCACTGTCATGTTTATTGCAGCATATTCACAATAGCCAAGATATAGAAACAACCTAAGTGTTCACCAGTGGATGAATGGGTAAAGATAATGTGGTACATATATACAGTGGAACATTATTCAGTCATAAGAAAGAAGGACATTCTGCCATTTTGACAACATGAATGCATCTTGAGGGCATTATGCTAAGTCAGACAAAGACAAATACTGTATGATTTAACTTATATGTGAAGCCTAAAAAAGCCGAACTCAAAGAAACAGCAGAACGGTGGTTACCAGAAGCTGGAGGTGGGAGGGGGGAATTGGAGAGATGTTGGATCACTCTGATTCTGTTTTGAGAACAGACTAAGCAGAAGAGGGCAAAGGTAGAGATAAGGTAGTATCAGGGAGACTAGATGAGAGGCTAGTTAATAATTCAAGTGAGAGATGATGGAGGCCTGGACCAAGTTGATAGTACTGGAGGGGGAGAGTGGTTGAATTCTTGATATCTTGTGAAGGTGGAGCCAGCAGCAGTTCTGAAGGATGAATGTGGAGTGTGAGAGGAAGGGAGGCATCAAGGTTGACTCCAGGATTTTTAGCTTGAGCAGCTGAAGGATGGGGTTCCTGTCAACCGAGTTGGGAAAATCTGTGGGTGGAGCAGACTGGAAGAGCAGTTCGTTTTGGTCATGTTGAATTTGAGAAGTCTATTAGATGCTCAAGGAGAGATGTCAAAAGGTTTGCAGAGGAATCTGGGCTGAAGATAAACATGTGGGAATCATTAGCTTAGAGATAAAATTGAAAATAAGATCACCAAGGAGTGAGTGTAGATAGAGGAAAGGAAAAGAAAAAGTACTAGGTCCTGAGGCCATTCCAAGGCAGGGGGGTGGGGACGGGGTGGTTGGGGTGGTGGTGGACAGAACCAAGAGAAACTAAGAAGGAGATACTGGGGAGGTAGGAGGTGGAGAATGAGAGACAGACGACCCAAAAGCCAAGTAAAAAAAATATATCAAGGAGGAGGGAATAAATAACTATGTCCAATGCCACTGATAGGTTAAATAACAGAAGGAATGAGAATTGACCACTGAAATTTGCAACATGGAAGATGTTAGTGATAAGAATGTTTTTTCCTGGGGCAACTGGAGAGGAAGTCTAATTAGGGTTGGTTTAAGAGAGAATGGGAAAAGAGAAATGGAAGACAGCAAGAATGGATGACCCTCGCAAGGAGCTTTGCCTGCAAAGGGGAAGCAAAGAGGAAGGGAGACGGGGAAATTCTTTTTTCAAAGATGGAAGAAGAGCAGCATGTTTTTTGTTTTGTTTTGTGGTACGCGGGCCTCTCACTGTTGTGGCCTCTCCCGTTGCGGAGCACAGGCTCCGGACGCGCAGGCTCAGCAGCCATGGCTCACGGGCCCAGCTGCTCTGCGGCATGTGGGATCTTCCCGGACCGGGGCACGAACCCGTGTCCCCTGCGTCGGCAGGCGGACTCTCAACCACTGCGCCACCAGGGAAGCCCAGAGCAGCATGTTTTTATGCTGATGGGAATGTGCCAGTGGAGAGTGAAAAACTGATCCTGTAGGAGAGAGGGGGCAAGAATTGCTAGAGTAATGTTCTTTTAGTGCACGAAGGGAGAGACTGCACCTCAGGCATTCATCACCCGTGATCCTCAGAGTTGGAAGGCTGGGTTGTTGGCATTTATTCAGTGTCATGGAGCTGGCATCTGAGTGCTGGGGCTATGCGTCTATTTCGTCTATTTCGGATATCTCCACCCTGGGAGGAAGGAGTCTGGGAACTTGAAAGACAGCTTGGAGAAGGAAAAGACATGCATCATTTTCCGTAGTACTTAAACACCTGGACACACCATCCTTAGCTCCTGAGGCACCTCTGTGCTGGGTTTGCCAAGCTCTTGGTTCACAATTCATGGGATTCTCTCTTATTCCCACTAAGCAACATCACTGGGACCCCATGTTTCATGGACTACCTCTAATTACTGGTGTTGTCTCTCTCTTATCATCATGAGAGGATGATTTAACCATGAAAAAGAGTAAGATGCCAAGAAGGTAGGAGGAGGACCTTGAGAGAAAGGTGTGGAGACCCAGGGAAGTGAGTTTCCTGAAGAATGGGGTGATTAACATGAGACTCTCAGAGAGGTCAAGGGAGACAAGGACTGGAAAGCGCCCACTGGGATTGGCAGAAGGAGGCCACTGACCTTTGTCAAAGCAGTTCCGGTGGAGAGGTCAGGAGGAAACCAGGTTGCTGTGGGTTGAGGATGTGTGGGAGGTGAGGAAGTAGAGACAGGGTGTGAGGGATATTTGTTCAATTTATTTGGCTGTGAAGTGAAAGAAAGAGATGTGATGAAAACTTAAGGGCAAGGCAGGGTGAAGGGAAAGCCATTTCAATATGGGAGATTTTTGAACCCAGAGAAGGGACCCAGAGAAGGAATAATCGAAGATCAGAGGCAGAAAAAGAGGAAGTCAATGGGACAGAGTTTTGAAGGAGATGGAAGGGGTTCAGAGCACAGGTAAAGGAAAAGAAAGAAGATAAGTAAAAATACAGAGATACTTTGAGATGGAGAGAATCAGGCATTCCCTGGGTAGAGAAGGAGACAAAGTTCTGTAGGATGAGCGACTTTGGGAAAAGTCTGGGGTGTGAGAAGAGGAAAAACTTATTTTTTTTTTTTGGCTGCACCACACAGCATGTGGGATCCTAGTTCCTCAGCCAGGAATCGAACCCGGGCCCCCTGCAGTGGAAGCGCGGAGTCCTAACCACTGGACCGTCAGGGAAGTCCCAGCAAAACATTTTTCAAAGGCTCGAGCCACAAAGATGCAAGGGCTGGATAAAAGAATTCTGTAGCAGCATCATGGGTCCCCTGACTCTGTCAGTTAAGTTGAGAGCCCGGTGAAGTTCCCTGCTCCTCCAGAAAGGAAGCATGTAGGTGTGGAGAAGGACAGGGCGTGGTAACAAAGGATCCCTAGGGTAGGATTAATCAAAACCATAAATAAGGAATTGTCACATATTATAGATGATTTTTACCCACCCAGAGATAGCCCCTAAGAACCAGGCTTACCGTCTTCCTCTCTCTGACCTGCTGAGATGTGGTGGGATGACAGAAACTCAGCTTCCTCTTTCCATCAAAGAAAAAATTGGGGGAATCAGAGAGGAAGTATTTAGAATAGTTCCAGATATGCCAGTCAGATAAAACATTCAGCGAATGTGGGGCTCTTTGTAGTAAAAGTAGGCCAAGGAAGTTCCTTTGAGCACAATAATGACAGGGCTATAGTGTTACGAGGAAAAGGGTTAATATTTTCTTAATAGATGAAATATATATTCATCCTATGAGATGAGACTGTTCCCTTTGGAAGAAGATTAATGGTTTCATTGGAGGGGTGTTGCCCTCAGGTAATTCAGAAGGAACTAGTGAAAGCTTTCTCTGTTGGGGACTTCAGACTATAATTAGAGCATTCCAAATCTCCCCACCCCCTTCCTCCTCCCAACCGACAGGACTGATTCAGAAAACAGGTAGAGGAGCACTTCTGGCAACAGCTGGTGAAATTGGGGTTCCAGAGTTTGCAAGATGCAAGAGCTAAGAGTCAGAACTCTACCACGTGAGGATGATGGAATTCCGCAAGTCAGGGAGGTGAGGGGACGCTGGACTGAGGGGGTGGCTTAAGGAAACTGTGTGGGAGGAATTAGACAATGAGAGACTGAAGTTCAGAGAAAGATGGGGTCTGAGTGTGTGTTTATGTGGATGGCGGGGCAGTTTCCTGGGCCTGAGACCCGGGCATTCTCACAAGGCCTCTTGCTCAGAAGGCCCCTGTCCTAATCTCTGATGTCACCTTCTTGAAATGCTTAATATTTTTTGAACAAGGGGCCTCACATTTTCAGTTTTCACTACCACCCGCAAATGATGTAGCTGATCCTGTGAGCAGGTTTCTAACAATCCAAACAGGTTGGTTAAGTCATCGTTACTGTTTTGGGTGGATGTCTGACACTTCAGTAACAAAGCCCGTTGTACACCACCAGGCAGAAGGCACCACACAGCAGCCAACATCACCTCTAAGACGAGAGACCCTTAGCCTGACTTTCCTGATATCCTCCCTCAGGATAGAAGGGGACAATGCTTTCTCCCCACCTGACATCCCCATCATGACATAGAATAGAATGGCCCAGCTACACCCTGGTAACCAAGGTAACACCCTCATGCTTAGTCCTCAGGGGATGGCATTGTGTACCCCTTGGTTCCTTTGAAGTAATTCCTTTAGTTTCTCTCACTGCTCTGTCCTTCATTCAACAACCATTTATTGTTAGTTACTGTGTAACCGAGTGTTCCATCGCCAACCCACCCAGCAAGAGTTCAGCATGCCCCAGCCACCGATCAGCCTAAAGGAGCCCAACAGACAAAGACCTGGAAAGAAGAGGAAGGAAGGAGAGGCCGTGCAGAGTGTTTCACGCTCCATTTCCCCACCCACTTCTCAATTCAAAGTCAAAATCCCCTCTTCTCGTGTGCCACCTTCACTGTAGCAATTTATCCTGCAGTATGAATTTAAAACCTTATCATAAATTTCCACATTGGAACCTACAGTGGACTGTGCCCTTCCTAGGCACTGGTGGAGGATGGAAGTACAGAATAATGCAGTTGAGCTGATCACTTGACATAGCCAAGGACAGAAGGAGTCGTTGTGTGAATATCCATTTCCAATACATTCTCAATGCAAAAGATTAGAATGATATGAAATTCCCTCTTTAACATTACATCTTCATACCTTCCTTTCTCCTCAACCTGCATCCACAGTTTTGTGTACATTCTCCTCATCCTCTTTGTTTACATGTAAAGTCATATGTATCTTGCGTATACCTTTTTTTATGTATAAAATTTTTTCTATTTTAACCATTTAACTGTAACCAGTATACAGTTCAGTGGCATTAAGTACATTTATATTGTTGTGCAACCATCCATCTCCAGAACCCTTGTCATCTTGCAGAGCTGGAGCTATAGATCCTTTAAGCAATAACTCCCCATTCCTCCCTCCCCCAGCTCCTGGTAACCACTGTTCTATTTTCTGTATCTACCTGTGATTGTGACTACTCTGAGTACCTCATATGTCTCAGTCCATTTGGGCTACTCTAACAAAATACCATAGATTGAGAAGGTTATAAACAAGAGAAATTGATTTCTCACAGTTCTGGAGGCTGGAAGTCCAAGATCAAGATGCCAGCAGATTAGGTGTCTGGTGAGAACTGCTTCCTCATTCATAGATGGCTGTCTTTTTGCTGTGCCCTCAATGGTAGAAGGGGCAAGGGAACTTTCTGGGGTCTCTTTTATAAGAGCACTAATCCCATTCGTGAGGGTTCCACCCTCATGACCTAATTATCTCCCAAAGGCCCCATCTCCAACACCATCACATTGGGGGTTAGGTTTCAACATGAAAATTTAGCGGAGACACAAACATTCAGTCCATAGCATCATATAAGTAGAAGCATTATATGTGTCTTTTGTGATGGCCTTATTTCACTTCGCATAATGTCCTCAAGGTTTATCCATGTTGCAGCATATGTCAGGATTTCTTTCCTTTTTAAGATTGAATAATATTCCATTGTATGTATAGACTACATTTTGCCTATCCATTCACATATAACTTTTTAAATAAAAAAAATTAATGGGATAATAGTGCACGTAATGTTCTGAATATTACTTTTTTACTTAATGACACCTATTTTCATTATAGCTTCTGTAGATCTATGCACTTCTTTTTTAATGGTAGTCTGTTACATTGTGCAGATGTGTCATAGTTTAATCGTTCTATTTTTTGCTAGATATTTAGGTGGTATACAGTGAATATTATCAATAATCCTACTATGAGTGTTCTTGTTCATACATATTATGCCCATGGGCAGATGTTTTGTCAGGGAAGATGCTTCAAAGAGGAATTTCCAGATTCCAGGTTATGCTTTTTCTTGCAACTGCCAAGTGGCAATTCAAAAAATCACCAGTTTCTTCTCCCACCGACAACGTGTGAACGTGCTCCCTTCCCCAAATCTTGGCCAATATTTGATATTGATCTTTCATTATTCTTTTAATATTCATTTTGCTAGTTACTAGCAAAGTGGAACGTCTTTTAATTCTTTTGTTGGCTGCTTGAATTCTATGAATTGTCTATACATATTCTCAACACATTTTTCTTACTTTATCCTAAAAACTGCAACCCTATGAAGGAGGTGCTATTATTATCCCTATTATACAGCTAAAGAACTGAATATCCAATAGCCAGAGAATGATAAAGTAACTTCCACTTGACACTAAAACATAGTGGGAAGAGCTCAGCCTCTGGAATCAGAATACCACTTCTGGGCTGTGCTACCCCAGACAAATTATTTAACTTCTCTGTGTTACAGTGTCCTCATCTGTAGAATGGAAATACTAATAGTATCTATCTTATAAGGTTATTGTGAGGATAAAATGAGACAATCCTTGATATCTTATAAGGTTATTGTGAGGATAAAATGAGACAATCCTTGATAATGTTTGAATCATATAATATAGTGGCAGAGACCCTCAATATATGCCAGCTATTATTAATATTATAGAAAAATATGTAGATCTGGAGTAACCAGGGAAATATTTATGACACAATGGAAAATGCAAAAACAAAACACCCCACTAAATAGTATATATTCTATGATTGCAATTTTGTGAAAACTACTTCTGCTCATGGAAAAAGACTTGAAGGAAATATGCATATGTGAAAAGAATTTCTTTGTTAGGGTGATGGGATTGTGGTAGCTTTTTAAATATCATTTTATAATCAACAAAAAAGGAGGAGAAGAAAGGAAAGGAAGTAAACTCTGACTATGGGCTTTGTCCCTGAAGATGTGAAGGAGGTTCACAGGACCCCCAGACCAGTGCCTCACCTCTAAAGGATATGGCTCTGATGTGCCTGAGCCATGCTAGGCTAGCTCGCCATGCTCTTCTCTCTCCAAAGGCTGCCGGATGGCTTTGTCTCTCTGAATTATAAACAGCAGCGCTTTGTCTCCTTGTTCATTCATTCATCCATTCACTTCATAGGTATTCATGGAGAGCTTCCTATGTGCTAGACACCATTTTGGGCACTGGATATACGATGGTGAACAAGACAGGGAAGGTCTTGGATCCCAGTTTATAATGAGGAATTGAAGACAATAAAGCAACAAATACATAAACAAGAAACAACCAGATAGTAATAAGTGCTACGCAGAGAATTAAAATTCAGGGCTGTGATAGTGGCTGACTGTGTGGTTCCTTTAGACTGGTGGTCAAGGAAGGCTTCTCTGAGGAGATAGCTCTTCAGCTGATGGCAAGAAGGTACCAACCTGGGAAGCTCAGGGGAAGAATATTCCGGAGAGTGGGCAGCATGTTCAAACGCTCTTGGGCAGAAGCCCATTTGGTGGGTGTGAGATATGAAGGAAGGCTAGTGTGGCTGGAGTGTGGTGGGCGAGGGTGAAAGCAGCGTGAGATAAGGTCAGATCAGGCAGGGCTCCGTGAGGGAGGACAAGGATTTTGGAATTTATTCAAAGCGAGATGGAAAATCACTGGAAGGTGTTTACGTAAGAAAGTGACTTGATCAGATTTATGTTTTTAGAGAGATCCTCTGGCTGCCGTATGGCAAATGGACTGCAGGAAGATTGGAAGCAGGAACATCAGTTCCAAGGGTATTGCAGTGATTCAGGCAAGAGATGCTCAGGGGTTTGGTTAGGGTGTTGGCAGTGAAGAAGGAGAGGAGCGGAGGTTGGGGTATCCTGTGGAGGTAGAGGTCATAGGACTTGCTGAACGATTGGGCATGGGCTGTAGGAGAACAGAGGAATCAAAGATATTTCCTAGATTTTTGGCTTGGGTAACTTGGTGCTGTTTACTTTGATGAGGAAAATTGGAGGAGAAGTAAATTTTTCAGGGGAAAATTACTAATCCTATTAGCTGTCTAAGTAGAAATGTCAAACAGAGAATTGATTGTGTGAGTCTGGACTTCCAGAGAGAAGTCAGGACAAGAATTGCAGGTTTGGAAACTTCCATATGTGGATGGTATTTTAATCAGGAGATTGGTGGCATCACCCGGGCAGAGTGTAGATGGAGAAGAGAAGAACGCAGGATTGAGTCCTGGGTCCTTTAAAGTGGGGAGATTAAGCAGAAAACAGAGAATCTGATAAGGAGACTGAAGAGGAGCAGTCAGTGAGGCAGGAGGAACATCAGCAAATGAGAGTTCATAGTAGCCAAGAGGGCTTCCCTGGTGGCGCAGTGGTTGAGAGTCCGCCTGCCGATGCAGGGGACACGGGTTCGTGCCCTGGTCTGGGAAGATCCCACATGCCGCGGAGCGGCTGGGCCCGTGAGCCATGGTCGCTGAGCCTGTGCGTCCGGAGCCTGTACTCCGCAACGGGAGAGGCCACAACAGTGAGAGGCCCGTGTACCGCAAAAACAACAACAACAAAAAAAAAAACCCACACAGTAGCCAAGAGAAGACAGTGTTTCAGGGAGGACATAGGCCAGCTAAAACATCAAGTACAATGAGGACTAAAGTCACCATTGGATTTGGCAACAAGGAGATCATTGAACCTCATTGCAGACATTGTGAACATGGGAAGCATGCCAGTTGGGGAGCCAAATAGGATTTGGTTTGGACTGTAGTTCCACCACTTACCAGCTGGGTGACCTTGGACAGGTCACGTAACCTGTCTATAAATTTAGATAATGACATTCACCGTGTAGGATTGTTGTAAGTATAAGTGAGATAAACTATATGAAATTGCACAGCACTTAACAGGCACTCAATACATACTGATTCCCATTTTTTAGGCAGCTGTGGAAAGGCAGGGAACTTGGGACGGCCCCAGGGAAGAGGTCTTGGTGTCCTCAGGATCTGTTTTGGAAGCCTCATCAGTGCTTGTTTTCAAAGAAAAGAAAAGGGTTATTGATCCAGAGGCCTGAGAGTTGAGGCAGCTAACTCTGTCCAAGAAGGAAATGAGGGCAGGGTTTTGGGCCCCGTGTTCGGCCTCAGGCATCCTTACTAATAAACTCCTAGGTCATAAGGTTTCCTACTAGCTGGTCACCATCCTCACTCCTAGTAGGTACTGGGCTGAGCAGGACAGATTGAGGCTGAAGGTGACTGTCTAAATCCTTGAACAGTGTGTTCTGAGCAAACTTGGTGCTTAGGGTAATGCCCCTGTGACTTGGATGAGTTTCCAGGACTCGTGAGAAGTCCCAGACCCTGTGGTAAGAAGACCATGGTTCCCCCAGTCTTTGCATGGAGAAAAGTGGATCAAACAGAGCAGGGGAGCCCATTTCAGAGTCACATTTGTGCTCTCCTCCTGTACAAATGTAGCTGGGACCATGGGGTAGAAGGAGGTCAAAACTAGGAGTCAGTGCCCACGGGGCTGTGAGCAGGTGTTGGATTTAGTCCTTATCCCAAATGGTCAGGTCTGGAGACATCCAGTTCTCAGTCCCCCAGGAGCTACTGGAAATGCCAAGGGTTAAGTGGGGAAACTGCTGAGAGCGATAAATGAGACTGAGCGCCTGGGACAAGGAGGGCAGGTACGGGACACATGTGGCCACCTCGACCCCCTTGGTGCAGGGCAGACACAGCTACTCCATCACAGCTCATTTCCACTCAACCTAAACTCAGTCTCTGAGCCTAACCCAACCCATCCTCAACACAGAGCTGCATGCAGCCACTAGCAATAATTGAGCCTTGGCTTTCAAGGCAGACTTAGCAAATTTTTTTTTTTTTTTTGTCTAGGCCAGTTTTACTAATCTCTCTAACTAGTACTCAAATAACTTTTTACAGCCTGAGAAGAGGAGTGCTCTGCAACATTTTAATAGTATCATGTAGCACTTGGCCATCATCTTCAATCCTCCATTACATGAAACTTATTTTAAGAGGTGATGGGGGTTTGGAATTGAACTTTCATGGACCTCTAGAGCACTTCTTTGCAAACTTTATCATCTTAGTAAAGGCAGAGTCTGATTTAGCTAGTCCAGGGTGGGACCTGAGAGTGTGCATTACTGACAAGCTCCCAGGTGCTACTGCTGCAACTGAGCTGCAGTCCACACTTTGAGTAGCAAGGGAATGGACCCCGTTAGGCATTGACTCACAAGACAGCAGAGGAAAATTTCAGACAAACAGGAACCTAATAGGGCTCACAGTGTTCTAGAGACAAGTTGGCAAGATCCTGCAGCCACCTGGACAAGCAATCCAGGATGATGTAACTCTGCCATGGAGACTCATGTTATGAAATAGGGGAGTAGCTTGAAGAGAATTTACACTCCCAGCTCCCATTGCCTTGTGTGCAAGTTGCTGTTCATGGGCAGGACAGGGTGATGGCTACCGGGCCCCTTGCCTTGTCAGTTGGGAAGAGAGGCAGTGAGTGGGCCTCCAGAAGACTTCTTGGAGTTTGCTGGCACGAGGACAGGATAAGAAGCAGACCACAGTATCCCAGGAGCAGAGATAGAGCCAGGGGGCTGTGCCCTTTACATTGGCAGCTCCAGCTTTCTCAGTCCCAGTGGTAGTTCTGGAACTGCAACCAACCAACCAACCAGAGATCTGTAACCCACTTCTTTGCCTTCTCACTCAGTTTCTGCAGAACCTGTCTGTTCAAGCAGCCTCCCTGCCGGAGGGGAGAAGTTGAGTGAAAGATGGTTCCATGTACATTTCCTACTGCGCACAACTCTGGCTAGATTCAAAGCATATTTAGATACGTGCCTGAAGGCTAAAGTTGTACCTGGTTACTAAAGGGGGCAGACAAGAATGTGGGGGAATAGCTACCACCACCCAACACGGACCTCCTTGATAACCTGCATCCCAGGAGACCAATATGAAGGCGTGATGGAAAGGGACTTTGGATTTGAATCTCAGCTTCTCACGTAACACCTCTGTGACTTTAGACACGTTACTTGATTTGTCTGAACCTTGTTTTCCTCATTAGCCAAATATGATCTCCTTGCAGGGCTAAAACGGCAAAATTAAATGAGGCAATCGTTGTGCAAGAGCTGAAGGCAAGACCTGACTTATTCCCAGCACTCACCTATAGAGGCCTCCTTTCTGGCTCCCCCTGGCACTTTCCCTCTTATGACGCAGTCCCTGCTGCCCATGAAGATCTGGGCAAGGGAGCTGCTGACCCCACCCAACCTCTGCTGGACCAGCGGCCTCTTCCATCCCCGGCAGCACCCCACCCAGATAGAGTCAGCTAACAGGAAACACGGGTTTCTCCTGGACCGTCACATGAAAATAGTAAGATCCACCTCCAGGCCGTGAGGGTTTAGTGAACCACAGGATTTGGAAATATCTAGTATGACCATGCATCACAGTGTGTCCCAAACCGGTTCAGTTTAGAGCTGATGTGCAAGTGTCCATTCTCAAGGGCTCTACTTTGATAAAGTGTAAACACATAAATTGTAAGGGGCTGTGCAAATCCTAGGCAGTGTACGTGTATTTGTGGTTGGAAGCTCTTGTTGCTGACAATAAATGAAGGCTGGAAACACTAGAGTTGCAATGGTTTTCTCTTCACCTTCCATATTTTTTTAATTAATTTTTTTTTTTTTTGGCCACACTGCGCAACAGGCGGGATCCTGGTTCCCCGACCAGGGATGGGACTGCGCCCCCTGCAGTAGAAGCGTGGAATCTTAGCCACTGGACCACCAGGGAATTCCCCTTCACCCTTCATATTTGACTAGGCGCTTTTTCCTACCCTTGTCTTTTTGGGGACAAGAGGAAATCCGGGGAGTTTTGATGATTGGAGGGAGCCTTGGTATTTGGAAAAGCCCCCTGACCAGAAGAATACCCTTCCAGGATCCCCTCCACCCGTGCCCCCTATCAGCTACCCAGCTCTCTTCCAACCCTGCCAACCCCCAGGCCACTGACTCACTCCCATCCAGGCCTAGACCTATGCTCACCCAGTGTGTGGAGAACCTACTCCCCCTCGCCTGTGAGGATGGCAAAGACTTCCCTGAGAATATGAAGCCCACGTGGGCCTCTGGAGTTGCTCAAGCATCTGTCTTCCTTCTCCCTGTCTCCTTCTCCTCTTTTTTTGCCTCTTATGGAAGCTATACTGAGATTAAGCAATGCTCAGGGGTAACTGGGTCACATCAGCTGTGTGTGGGGAGGAGGAGACAGTGGGACCGCTCAGGGCACCGTGTATCAGACAGCAGCCGACGCCTCCTTAACCAAGCAGGAAAATCGGGACCTTCCGTTCGCTGACTGCTCAACTACCCATCACTTACTGCATCAAGCTCAGCTCCACTCAGAAAGCCAGGTAGCCTTCACCACTATGTCCCTCCATACCCCAGTCTTCAGCCACATGGAACTTCTCAGTGTCCCCTGGACTTACCAACTCTTCAGGCCTCTGTGCGCTGACCCACGCTCTTCCTTTTCCTCGCAGTGAAAGGAGCTCTCCCTCTTTATTGCTCTGAAAACTCTCTACATCTGCTTCTCTGAGAAGGTTTATCCAGGCAGAGTTGGTTTCTTTCTCCGCTCTCCTCCCAGAGCACAGCACTTGCATTGCCATTAATGCTTCACAGATCTGCCAACCCATCTTTGTATTTTCAGAGCCCATCACAGTACTGGGTTCATGTGAGCTGCTTAGTAAATGCATGTCCAGTGGATGAATGAATGAATGAATGAGTAATGGTAAGAGGGTTGGCTATGGGGTCAATTACCTTGACTGGTACCAGCAACCATTGTGTGCTCTTGACCAAGTCACTTAACCTCTCCTAACCTCAGATGCCTCACCAATAAGATGGTAATAATTACACCCACACTACCTACCTTGTAGGGCTGCGGTGAGGACCCAATGACATAATTTATGGGAAAGCACCTTATAAGCTAAAAAGGGAGATACATGCACCCCAATACCACGAAGTTTACTAGACCGATTGCGTTTCAAAACCCTCACTCCTGAGCGAGGTGAATACTGGAAAAAGAGACTCTCTGAACTCTCCAAGAAACTGTCAGCAGAAGCAGCTTTCAGTGCAAGCACAAAGACAGATGTATGTGCTTATATGGAAATGTGTTTTTAACAAATATAACATGAGAATGGAATTCTTTCTTTCCCACATCAAGCCTTGATAGCTAATTAATTCCACCTGGAGGAGGGAGCCAGCCATTGGGCAAAGAGAAGTCCTCCTTCCATGTTTGGGAAGGAATCTACGGTAGCTATCTCATGGGCATCTGGAGAAAGGCAACGGATAAACCAAGTCATTGGTTTTGAAGGATCTCAAAGATTACTTAGTCTGACCTCATCATTTATAGGCAACCCAGAAAGGGAACACGTTTAGCTCGGGAAACTGAGAAATGGCAGAACTGGGCATGACCTCCTCTCTTTCCACTGCTCTTTCTCCTACGTAGCCAGTTTTCCTGATCCCAGATGGCATCTCTTAGCTAGAGTCTATTGATAGTTGTTAAAACAACCTGTGGACAAATTAGTTATCCAAGGAAATACTCTTTATAGCAGGCTTTGTTCTCCTCTCAGCAAATATCGTGCCCAAATGAGTGCTTTCAAGCTGATGACCCTTGGCACCTTCTTGCCTTCATAATAATTGCCTTATAAATTAATTCCTTATAAATTGCCTTGGACGCACTGAGTGCCTGGGTAGACGCTGAGCGCTGTGCTGAACTTTGCAACAATGAGACTCAATGTCTAAACCTGCAATGAAGGACGCTGCAGACTGGTCCCCAGGGGACCTGGATTCCGACTCCTTGATCCTGCCACCAACCAACTGTGGCCCCTTGGCAGGGCACTTCCATCCTCTGAACCTCACTTTTCAAATCTGTGAAATAACGTTGAACTCCTTCCCGATTTCAGGGCTATAGGATGAACTGGGATTCTGGATGCCCACCTGACAAGAACAAGAGGATGTTGCCCCCAGATTTATTTTCTTAACCCAGGTGCCACTCCTAACTCGGGCTCAGGCACACGGTGGGGTAGGGGCAGGGACTGCGTCTCTTACAATATTTGAGCAGTATTTTAGGCACGATAGCAGCTTCAGCTGGGAGCCGATTTAGAGAAGCCATTGTGCGTTCACCTCTTCTCTGTCATAACCTCCAGGATGCTGAGGGATAAAAACCCTTGGCCTTAGCCTCAGTCACCATTTTTGTTTGTTTGTTTAATGTTATTCCATCATTAATTCTTTCCCATTTGCCTGATGTTCTCGACTTCGTTGCTACCTTCTCCCCTGGCCATTCATCAACACCTGTGGTTTCAAATACCACCTAGATGCTGAGGCTTCTCAAACTATTCTCCTGGTCCAGGGAAGATCCGTGTACTCTTGCCCTCGGGCATCACCTCTAAGCTTTAGACATAAATTCAACATCTCCTGAGTGTCCCACAGTCTTGTCACATTCAGCATCTCCTCCCGGCCCCCTGACTCTTGCTTCCCTCCCAGTCTTCCTCGTCCCGGTAACGATGCCACATTCAACCACTTGACCAAACAGAACACAGGAAATCATCCTCTTTTTTTGAAGATGGCATGCGGGGTCTTAGTTCCCCGACCAGGGATTGAACCTGCGCCCCCTGCAGTGGAAGCACAGAGTCTTATCCACTGGACCGCCAGGGAAGTCCTTGGAAATCATCCTTGATGCCTCTCCTGTCCTGCCTATCCTAGTCGTCTCCTTCTTTAACCTAGATCCTATCCTTCCTTTCCTGTTTCTACCACTTTTGCCCTGGCTCCTGCCTTATCATCCCTCCCCATGACCACTGTATCAGCCTTTAACCTACCTTCCCTGCTTCCTCCAATCTGTCCAGACTGGAGTCTGGACAGTGGTTCTCATCCTTGATGCAACTGAGATCATCTGGGAAGCTTTCACCCACTGATGCCTTCGTGGCACCCCCAGGGACTCTAATGTAATTGCTCTGGGGTGTGGTCCAGTATGGAGAGTCTCAAATGTTCCTCAGCTGATTCTAATTTAAAGTCAAGGTGGAGGGCTACTGTGCTAAAATAATCTTCTGAAACTACTTGCAGGGTAAAGTCTAAACTCTGTAACTGGCGTTACCTAACCATTCCCAAATAGGACACAGCCTCCCTCATCTATTAACTTCGCAGATGAGTCCAATATATGGGCAAGGATGAGACCACTTCTCTTAGCTGTAGCGTGGAGGATGGGGAGAGGCAGCAAGGCTGATACAGTGGTCCAGGTGAGAGATGATGGACAAAAAGAAGGGCAGATACAATGGAAGTGGTGAGTTCCACTGACTCTTTTGTACTCCCTCAAGCCCAGACGTATAATTAGTAAAAATGTTCTTGGACACAGAGTCGGATATCTCTTCTCCCATTTCCACCTCACTGTACTGTACATCCTTACAGCAAGAGTGAGTTTGATTAAGCAAGCGTAATACCTCAACTGTTCTCCTAGTGAAAGGGAGGGTAGGGAAGGACAGCCTGATACCAGAGGGGCCCCTGGAAAACTATTACACATACACACTAAGTCCCAAAGATGGTAAAAAACAGTTCTTTACTTTCCCTTCAAGTAGCCTCCTGCCCTTCTAAACCCACCTAAGCTAGACATTGAGGTTGTCTTTCTCTTTCTGCTTGCCCATCTTTCCTTTACATCAAACAGTCCTCTTGGTTTTTTATTTGTTTGTTTTAACATCTTTGCCTTCCCCCCAGGGTTCTGCTCCTTTCTCTTGGCTCTGATCTATGCTTAACCAATTGTGTACATCTGGTTTCTCCTTGACTGAGCTGATGGGAGGTGAGGTTTAGGGACTCTTGGAACACAGGTCTGTATGACTCCAGAGTCCATGTTCTTTCCATTGTACCAAGCACCCTTTACTAACTTTTGTTTTCTGGTAAATCAAGGCTTTTCCAAGAGCAATCTAACTTGAACGGTATGAGGTGAAAAGTAGATGTGACCTAAGGAGTGAACACTTCCAGAGCCTTGTGTTTTCCAGATCAACATCTTGCAGTGAGGGATCACAGTTCTCATGGGATTTCTTAGAGGAACATTCTTTAGAGTCAGCATGGGTGAGTAGGAAGTTCAGGGTTAGGAATCAGTACAACGGCAAGAGTCCTGAATAACAGGCCAGGTCAGCTTGAGAAAGTCACTTACCCTCTTTGAGCCTTGTTTTTCTTGTCAATAACTGAGGATAATATATTTGCTTTTGTTCAGTTTACTGTGAAGATCCTATGAAAGAATGCTCGGGGAGGTGCTTTTTAAACTGTGCAGAACTCTGTTGTTGTTGTTGTTTGTTTTGCGGTACCTGGGCCTCTCACTGTTGTGGCCTCTCCCGTTGCGGAGCAACAGGCTCCGGACGCGCAGGCTCAGCGGCCATGGCCCACGGGCACAGCCGCTCCGCGGCATGTGGGATCTTCCCGGAACGGGGCACGAACCCGTGTCCCCTGCATCGGCAGGCGGACTCTCAACCACTGCGCCACCAGGGAAGCCCAACTGTGCAGAACTCTGAATGCATAAAGCATTGCTATTCTACCTGCAAATACAAACACTTAATGCCTGGAAGTGAATGATGAGATAGAGACGTTAATTTGAAATGCCAAAACTGACCAGGCATTGGATTCATCACGTAGTTCGTATGGTTTTCTAATAAGGGATCATAATTTGTCTTGGGACATCCAAGAACTCTTGTAAAACAGTGCTGTACAGGATGTAACATATTGAAGATTAAGATGTATGGGCATGATACCCAGATTTACAACATACTGGCTGTTTTGCAATTTGAAAATCTAAAACCAGATTTTGGAAAGAAATATTTCTCTTCCAGCCAAGCAGCACAGCCAAAGACAGAATCCGAGGGAGAAGGTCCAATGGGTGCTTCTAGAGTCCAATCTGGGTTGACAAACCCAAATGTCCACAGGGTGAGGCAGTAGTGGGGGCGGACTGGGCTTCTGAAGGACCATTACAGGAGGCAACAGCTACTCAGTATCCATCCATTGTGGCCACGTAGGAATTGGGCTGCATGCACCAGATTTTCTGATTTTTTCAAGAGAAGCAGGAAATATAGGTTTTTGTTTGTGCATATATATGAAATTTCCATTTTTAAATGTTGGCAGTGGAACAAATTCAAAACATGTGGGCCAAACCAAACAGATGTGCTGATTGGATTTGGCCCTCAGGCCACCCACCTGTAACTTCTGATCTGGGCCAACTGGCTACCCATTAGAACTACCTGGGGGAGGTTTTAGAAATCTCAGTACTCAGGCCTTACCCTGAACCAATTAAATCAGCATTTCTGAGGGTGAGACTCAGGCCTGTATCTAAATTAAAGCTGACCAGGTGATTCTAGTGTTTAGCCGAGTTTAAGAACCGGTGCTTCAGAGCCTTCTTAAAGTCTAGTCCTTGCTGTAAAAACTATAGGGCTGACAAAAGAAACTGAAGAAGACACAAATAAATGGAAAGACATCTCCTGTTCATGGACTAGGATAATTAATGTTGTTAAAATGTCCATACCACCCAAATCTATAGCTCCAACGCAATCACTATCAAAATTCCAACGACGTTTTTCACAGAAATAGAACAAACAATCCTAAAATTAGTATGGAACTACAAAAGACCCTGAATAGCAAAAGCATTCTCGAGAAAGAAGAACAAAGCTGGAGGCATCATACTTCCTGATATCAAACTATACTATAAAGCTGTTGGAATCAAAATATTATGGTACTGGCTTAAAAATAGACACACAGACCAATGGAACAGAATCAAGAGCCCAGAAGTAAACCCACACATATACAGTCAACTAATGTTCAACAGGGGGACCAAGAATATTCAATAAGGAAAGGATAGTCTCTTCAATAAATAATGTTGGCAAAGCTCTATATCCACACGCAAAAGAATGAAACTAGACCCCTATCTTACATCATTTACAAAAATTAACTCAAAATGGGTTAAAGACTTAAAATACAAGACCTGAAACCATAAAACTCCCAGAAGAAAACATATGTCAAAGTTCTTTGACATGGATCTTGGCAGTAATTTTCTGGATTCGACAACAAAAGCAGAAGCAGCAAAAGCAAAAATAAACAACGGGAACTACAGCAAACAGCAAAAAACAGTCAACAAAATGAAAAGATAACCTATGGGATGGGAGAATGTATTTACAAATCACATATCTGATAAGGGGTTAACATCCAAAATTTGTAAGGAACTCGTATAATTCAATAGCAGAAAAAGCAAATAACCTAATTTAAAAATGGGCAAAGGACCCGAATAGACATTTTTTCCAAAGAAGGTATGCAAATGGCCAAATGGTACATGAAAAGCCACACAACATCACTGATCATCAGGGAAATGCAGATCAAAACCACGGTGAGATACCACCTCACACCTGTTAGAATGCCTCCGATCGAAAAGACAAGAGCTAACAAATGCTGGCGAGGATGTGGAGGATGTACACTGTTGGTAGGGATGTAAATGGACACAGCCACAATGGAAAACAGTATGGAGCCTGCGTGTCCGGAGCCTGTGCTCCGCAACGGGAGAGGCCACAACAGTGAGAGGCCCGTGTACCGCAAAAAAAAAAAAAAAGGAGGAAATCTTCCCATTTGCAACAGTGTGGACTTTGAGGGCATTATGCTAAGTGAAATAATTCAGACAGGGAAAGAAAAATATTATATGATCTCATTTATATATGCAGTCTTAAAAAAACCGAACTCGGGCTTCCCTGGTGGCGCAGTGGTTGAGAGTCCGCCTGCTGATGCAGGGGACATGGGTTCGTGCCCCGGTCCGGGAGAATCCTACATGCCACGGAGCGGCTGGGCCCGTGAGCCATGGCTGCTGAGCCTGCGTGTCCGGAGCCTCTGCTCCACAACGGGAGAGGCCACAACAGTGAGAAGCCCGCGTACCGCCAAAAAAAAAAAACAAAAAAAAAACCAAACTCATAGAGACAGGGAGTAGATTGGTGGTTTCTAGGGGTGGGGGGTGGGGGGTGGGGGGGGAAATTGGTGAAAGTGGTCAAAATGTGCAAACTTCCAGTTATAAGATGAATAAATTATGGGGTCTATTATATAGCACAGTGACTATAGTTAACAATACTGTATTGTATACTTGGAAGTTTCTAAGAGAGCAGACCTTAAAAGTTCTCACTCCCTCAAAAAAAAAAAAAGGTAACTATGTGGATGTGTTAACTAATCTTATTATGGTAATCATTTCACAATATATACATATATCAAATCATCACATCAAGAGGGAGAGGGCCAAGATAGCATTATGCTAAGTGAAATAGTCAGGCAGAGAAAGACACATGTGTGATTTTAGTTATATGTGGAATAGATACAGAACAAATAGGTAGTCACTAGAGGGGAGAGGGGTATAATACGTAATAATAGGTGAGGGAGATTAAGAGGTATAACTTTCTAGTCATGAAATAAATAAATCATGGGGATGAAATGTACAGCATGGGGAATATAGTCAATAATATTGTAATAACTTTGTATGGTGATAGATGTAACTAGATTTATGGTGGTGATCATTTTGTAATGTATAGAAATATCAAATCCCTACATTATGCACTTGGAACTAACATGGTGCTGTAGGTCAATTATACGTCAATGAAAATTTTTAAATAAATAAAAATAGAAAATAATCACATCAGATTTCTTAAATGAACTTGACTAAACTCATTCTTGGGGTGCACACGTGGGTGGTAACACTAAAAAAATACATCATGTCTTCTGCTGGGAGGCTGTTGACTGACTCGTGCCTGCACTGTACCTCCTGGTAACTTTCTCTGCCACCTGGAAGGCTGTTCTTTTCCACTAGCGTGTGACAAGTCTCTTTGCCACCAGTAGGTTACATAATCCTGTGGCAGCCATGTGCTCTCCAAAGATACTTGAATCTCAGCCTTGAAGGGGGGAATGGTGGGTGGGAAGAGGAGTCCTTCTGAGTTCTGATTCTTTCCTGGTCCACTCTCTCTCAACTTTAGAGGTAGTAACTGCTCTCTGCTTTTGCTACTTCAGTATTCTTTAGAGTCCCCTTTTATCCCTTTTAATAATTAACTATATTTTACTAGTTAAAAGTCCTTTATAATTATATAGATATCTCAAGTAGTCAAATCCGTAGAGACAGAATATAGCATAGTGATTACCAGGGGCTGGGAGGGGAGAAGAAAGGGGAGTGATTGATTGATGGGTAGGTTTCCATTTGGGAAGATGAAAACATTCTGGAGATGGATGGTGGTGACGGTTACACAACAATGTGAATGTACTTAGTGCCACTGAACTGTACACTTAAAGATGGTTAAAATGGCAAATTTGAGGTTATATATAATTTACCACAATTTTTTTAAAGTTCTTTATATTAAATTTCGAAGTTATAGATGTGGCTTGTCTCCTGGTCGGACCTTGGCTGGTACACAAGGCCTTTTGCAGCAGCCTCCTCAATGGCCTGTCCTCCTTCTGGCCTCTCACATTAATGCATCTTTCAGCCCTGCAACAAGGTCCATGTCCCTAGGTGGAGCTCTTTTGAATTCATCTCTGTTCTAGGGCAATTGTAGCTAAACAGTTTTAGTCTTGCTTCCCTATCTAATCAATTAGAAATGCTGTGTAGCCTCAGGGGAAAAGAGTACACGATTGATTAGTAATGTCTGTTGTGAGTGCAGGATGCGACATGGCAGCAAGCACAAAGCAGATTTGACGTTTCTGTTCCAGGTGCTTGGCTGCACTGATTGATTATGATTTCTTTGGAATGTATGCACAATTCAAAGTAGAATTTCAGGATCAGGAAAGACAGAAAATTTTTTCCCAAAGGAAATGTAGCTTCTTTATTCTTCTATGAATCTTTTGACAAGTTCACATTCCTAATTGGTAATGGGAAAATTGCATAGGCTCAGTCCTATCCATCAGTTTTTATCTAATCCAGTTGTACCTGTACAGATTTAGTTGTACAAAGAAATACCTTAGCTATTTTAAGTAAAAAGCAATATGTGCGGAAGAAATAATTGATATTTCAATTTCAAATAATTGATAGGGTTGAAAGGCAGACTCTGGGCTGAAGTGGTTCCCAGAGCACCACCACAGAACTGGGCTTCCAGGGGAGCTGCTACCTCTGTCACAACCAAGAAGGTAGATAAACGTCCATTCAACTTCAAGAACACCATCTCAAGCACCGTTCACAGTTCCAATGCTCCCTCTTCGTGTGTTCTCTCTCTTTCCTCCTTCCATCTGATTCTGTGCCGTGGAGGGCCTTCTTCCCATCCTTCGCCTAACAGTGGGGACAGTGGGGAAGCAGGAGAGTCTGCCCATATGAGTGATGGCCTGTGGAAGGAAAGAAGATATTGCTGGCTGGTCTGGCTCCCATTTTCATTGTCATCACTCTATCCTGACCCAGGTGATGATGTTGTAGGGCTCAGTCATGGCTGGGTGCCTTAGGGGTGAGGGCAGGCATGAGTCCTTAGTCTTCATCTGGTTCAATCCATGATCACAGGACTTTGCTGATGAAATGGCCTTGGCATAGGTGGTGAGTGTGGTTTTCTCAATCAGTGCTCATTATCAGAACACTCATGTGTCAGGGCACTCCCATGTAAGCAGCTGCTTTGATCCTACCCACAGTGTGCAGCCTGCCCCATTCCCAGTGTGTGTCCCATAGTCCAGCCTTACATGACTTCTGACCCTCCAGTAACCAGTGTTCCCGCATGTGCAGTGGATCCTCCTTTACCTCAGTAAGAACCAAGTGGGACTGAGAGGTGGGCATCCATCCTAAGCCCACTTCACCAGCACAGGGGCCTCACAAGTCTCCAGAGAGGCAGAGGAGCCCCTGTACTTTTGCACAAGTACATCCCCAAACTTCAGGGATCCCCTGGGAGAAGGGAGACAGGAATACATAAGTACCAAAAGGCTTTAGTCACTACAGACTGCATTTCTCATATAAGACTGAGAGGAAACATAGACATCAACCACTGCCAAGGTCACATAAAGAGACAGTGGAATTGACATGCCTCCTATAACCTATGCTGCTGATAATCTTGCTGAAAGGATTAAACCTGATCCCATGTCTGGATTAGGAAATTTCCAGGAAATCCAAAGGATAGAAAAACATGAAGAATTACACCAAGAGTGTGCAATCAGCAAAACTCTGGAAGCTCTATGGGTCAGAAAGCCTGGGTTCATCAAGTGAGAAGTTGTAATAAAATGAATGAGATGGAGGAGAAACATATAGATTCAAAAACATTTAAGAGACACATCCCTTTTTGCAAATGGTCTAGCTAAACTAAATCTTGGGAGGCACGTGTGGGTGGTAACACTGTTTTAAAAAATACCTGGGGGTGATATAAACAAGGCACAAGTTTTTTTATGGGGAGAGGAAGGAGATTGCAACAAAGTTCTTCTTTCCTTGACTCTGACAGGGATCCTTTTATTATAATTAATTAGACAATAATTTGATTTGTGTGGTTCCCTGTATTTGTGTTTTATGTTACAATAAAAATATTAAAAAAAAGAGAAAGCCAGAAAGCAGAGAGGGAGCTGGACCAGACTGGGAGTCATGGGTTGGAAAGCCATCCATCATGGTCTCCAAAAAAGCGCCTCAGCTGCTCTGAGCCTCCGCTCCTCAACCCGATGGTAATGGACCAGTGGGATAGCTCCCAAAGTCCTAATCCCTTTGTATTCTGTGGATTCTGTACCTTTTGGTAGGTTGATCCCGTGAATTGCCGCAGTTTTCAAGTTGATATGACCCTAGATTATTGCTAAAGTTCAGAAAGTATTTTGTAAACAAATACCTATAATCTGGGAAAAAACACATTCAATATGGCAGACACTGCTAGGCGCCTACCCAATATCCATCTAGTCTCCCAGTTTCCTTACTAACAAAACCCTAATTATTAGGAGTAGGTAGCAACATGCTCAGCTGAAACAAACTCAATTTCCCAGGTACTTATGCACAAAGCATGGCCAGTGAGGCCAGTGAGTGGGACTTCCAGGGAAATCTATTGTTTATTTTCCTGATAAAAACAACAGGCTCAACTGGCTTATGCTTTTAGCCTTTTGATCCTCCTCCACTTCCTGCCTGAAACTAGGATGAGGGCCTGGAGGTGCTACAGCTGTCTTTGAGCCTGAGAAAGAGGGCTAGGTGCTAGGTATGACAGAGCAGGAAGATGGGAGAAGCCTGAGTTCCTGATGGCATCGTGGACTCACTGCTCCATCTTGGGCTGCTGCTTCCAGATGTCCTAATATGCTAAGAACATGAGACCTCTTGTTGTTAAACCTCTGTGGTTATATTTCTGTTACCTGCAGCCAGATACTCTCCCCCCAGATTGGATGCCTCTGTGTGCAGAAGTAGAATGCTCTAAAAATGAAGGCAGGGATTTCCCTGAAAACTAGAAATTAACATCATGATTGTCACCTTTGTAATGCAAGGGCAAATAAAATTGTAACCATGTATAGTGATGGATGTTATCTAGACTTATTGTGGCAATCATGTCACAATGTAAGCAAATATCAAGTCATCCTGTTGTACACCTGAAACTAATATGGAAAATATATCTAAATTTTTTAAAAAAGGAAAAAAATTATTTAAAAGGGAAAAAGGAGAAAGGAAAAAAAAATTGTAACTACACCGCAAGGGCATTTGAGAGCCAATTTTGAGACTATCTTTGCTCTGGCCCAGAAGTAGAAATGGCACCAGTGTAGGGTTAGGGTTAGGTTTAGGCTCTCCTGGTTTTGCTGACCGATGATATGGAGCAAATGTTTGAGGATAGCAGAGATGGAGGCATGTGAGTCTGAGGCTTTCAACAGAGTTCATTGGGAACATGCAAAAATGAATGTAGAAGAGCTTTGTAAGCAACAGAGCACTGTGCACTTGGATGACTGGTTGTCATTGTTTTAAACTCTTTCCTACATGGTAAAAATAAAATAGAGAACCATGGTGGGAAAAGCACTGATTTCTGAGCCAGAAGGACCAGTGTTGGAGGCCTGGCCCCATCACTTCCTGGCCGTGTGACCTTGGACAAGTCACTTAGCTCTGAGTCTCATTTTCTTCATCAGCAAAATGAGCTTAATGCTAGCCTGGAAGGATTGTTGGGAGGCCTGGATTTGATGTTGTCTGTGAAGTGCCAGCACAGCCTGTGTGGCACTTAGTAGGCGCTCTACAAATGTAGGCCCTTGTCTCTTCTTCTCACACCCTGTAAGGTCTCATTAAGTAACTCTTCAATTTAAATCTGAATGGTGATCTCAAGACTGATGAGAATTTTAATTGTCCTCTGTTCCAGCCCACATCTAAGCCAGAATCTCGGCTGCAATATCCCTGCAGGTGGATTGCCAGCCTCTCTCTGTCCACTCTCGGGAGGGGACACTCATTATGCCCAAAGCACCTCTTCAAGCTCTAGACAGCTCTGCCTGTTACCGTGTTTTCTTCTGGGCCGAGTTGAAATCTGCTCCTCAGAGCCTCCTCCCAGAAGCCAGTCTGTAGCATTTTCTGAACTGCTTGAGCACTGCCTCCCTGACTTCTGAGCCCTTTGCAGAGCTCTGCCCCCCAGCCCACTCCATCTCCGGCTCCCTGGAGGAGAGCTGCTCTCTGCCGAGGTTACGGCACCAGGTGGTCCATCCCCACTGCTCAAAATTGGGTCCAGAGAAGCCATTCCACACGGACCTACCCCCTAGGAGTCCGATGCCCACAGACAGCTGAATCTGGTCTGCAAATGTGGGTTGTTGTTCTTTTGTTTTCTTTTTGCCCTCACAGTGTTTTCTAAAAAATGGAATTAGTAGGGACGTCCCTGGAGGTCCAGTGGTTAGGACTTGGCGCTTTCACTGCCGAGGGCCTGGGTTCAATCCCTGGTTGGGGAACTAAGATCCCACAAGCCGCACAGCTCGGCCAAAAAATAAAAAATAATTTTAATGGAATTAATGCCAACATTTAGAAACCTGAAGATTTCACATTTAAAAAATCCAGGTTCTTCAAACATGTGGACACCAAGGGGGGAAAGTGGCAGGAGGTGGGATGAACCTGGGAGATTGGGACTGACACATATACACTAATATGTATAAAATAGATAACTAATAAGAACCTGCTGTATAAAAAAATAAAATATATATTATTAAAAAAAAATTCAGGTTCTTATGGAACATCTGGCAATACCAAGTCTTCATTCCTGTACTCCAGGAGTTGGCTAGAGATGAGTAGAGGCCACCCCAGACACAGGGGCTTAGTGGTCTGCTGTTCACCATGTTCCCCACCTCTCCTGACTGTCTTACACTCACTGGCTCACCTCATTTATATTTAATACCTGGTCGCTATAGGCATTAGGGTCTACCACCTGTGCTCTGTTCAGCAGGGCCTCCCTTGTACATAAACAGTTCATTTGCAGCCAAGATCAAGGTAACCACACCCCAACAGGCAACTTGAAAACTGCCTAGGAAATTCCTTCATAATTTTTGGATACCACCTTTAAATAGTCATCCTAAAGAAACACTTTCACACGTGTTCGAAATAGCATAATTAAATATTTCATCACAGCATTGCTTATAATAATGAATATCTAGGAATAGCTTAAATGCCTGGCTACTGGAGAGTTGCTAAGTCCACCACAGTATCTGCAGGTCATAGAGTGCTATGCAGCCATAAAATACAAAAACAGTTAATGAGAAATCAAATATGTTCAGACTTGGAAAAATCTCTAGTATATATTCACTGAAAATAGTAAGTTACAAGGTAATATAAAAATATGATGCAATTTATGTTTAAAGACAACATATTTACAAATATATATATTTATGTAGATGGATAGAAAAGCTCTAGAAGGCACACATCAAACTTATAGTAGTAGTTACTGCTGAAATGGGACTAGAATTGGGGACAATAGTCAGGAAAGACTTTGGCGTTACTAGTTTTGTTTTAATTTTGTGTGTGTGTGTGAGTTTATTTATATATTATTTGGCTTGTTGAAATGCAATTAAAAAGACAATTTGCGGAGCAGAAGCAAGAAGAACTACAATCCTGCAGCCTGTGGAACAAAAACCACATTCTCAGAAAGACAGACAAGATGAAAAGGCAGAAGGCTATGTACCAGTTGAAGTAACAAGATAAAACCCCAGAAAAACAACTAAATGAAGTGGAGATAGGCAACACTTCAGAAAAAGAATTTAGAAAAATGATAGTGAAAATGATCCAAGACCTTGGAAAAAGAATGGAGGCAAAGATCGAGAAGATGCAAGAAATGTTCAACAAAGACCTAGAAGAATTAAAGAACAAACAAACAGAGATGAACAATACAATAACTGATATGAAAAATACACTAGAAGAAATCAATAGCAGAATAACTGAGGAAGAAGAAAGGATAAGTGACCTGGAAGACAGAATGGTGGAATTCAATGCTGCAGAACAGAATAAAGAAAAAAGAATGAAAAGAAATGAAGACAGCATAAGAGACCTCTGGGACAACATTAAACGCAACAACGTTCCCATTATAGGGGTCCCAGAAGAAGAGAGAGAGAAAGGATCCAATAAAATATTTGAAGAGCATAGTCAAAAACTTCCCTAACATGGGAAACGAAATAGCCACCCAAGTCCAGGAAGTGCAGAGAGTCCCATACAGGATAAACCTAAGGAGAAACATGCTGAGACACATAGTAATCAAATTGGAAAAAATTAAAGACAAAGAAAAATTATTGAAAGCAGCGAGGGAAAAATGAAAATAACATACAAGGGAACTCCCATAAGGTTAACAGCTGATTTCTCAGCAGAAACTATACAAGCCAGAAAGGAGTGGCATGATATACTTAAAGTGATGAAAGGGAAGAACCTACAACCAAGATTACTCTACCTGGCAAGGAGCTCATTCAGATTTGTGGAGAAATAAAAAGCTTTACAGACAAGCAAAAGCTAAGAAAATTTAGCACCACCAAACCAGCTCTACAACAAATGCTAAAGGAACTTTTCTAAGTGGGAAACACAAGAGAAGAAAAGGACCTACAAAAACAAACCCAAAACGAGTAAGATAATGATAATAGGAACATACATATCGGTAATTACCTTACACGTGAATGGATTCAATGCTCCAACCAAAAGACACAGGCTCACTGAATGGATACAAAAACAACACCCATATATATGCTGTCTACAAGAGACCCACTGCAGATCTAGGGACATATACAGACTGAAAGTGAGGGGATGGAAAAAGATATTTCATGCAAATGGAAATAAAAAGAAAGCTGGAGTAGCAATACTCATATCAGATAAAATAGAGTTTAAAATAAAGAATGTTACAAGAGACAAGGAAGGACACTACGTAATGATCAAGGGATCAATCCAAGAAGAAGATATAACAATTATAAATATATATGCACCCAACATAGGAGCACCTCAATACATAAGACAACTGCTAACAGCTATAAAAGGGGAAATCGACAGTAACACAATAATAGTGGGGGACTATAACACCTCACTTACACCAATGGACAGATCATCCAAACAGAAAATTAATAAGGAAACACAAGCTTTAAATGACACAATAGACCAGATAGATTTAACTGATAGTTGTAGGACATTCCATCGGAAAACAGCAGATTACACTTTCTTCTCTGGTGCACATGGAACATTCTCCAGGATAGATCACATCTTGGGTCACAAATCAAGCCTCAGTAAATTTAAGAAAATTGAAGTCATATCAAGCATCTTTTCTGACCACAACGCTATGAGATTAGAAATCAATTACAGGGAAACAAATGTAAAAAACACAAACACATGAAGGCTAAACAATACATTACTAAATAACCAAGAGATGACTGAAGAAATCAAAGAGGAAATCAAAAAATACCTAGAGACAGATGACAATGAAAACACGACAATCCAAAACCTATGGGATGCGGCAAAAGCAGTTCTAAGAGGGAAGTTTATAGCTATACAAGCCTACCTCAAGAAACAAGAAAAATCTCAAACAATCTAACCTTACACCTAAAGGAACTAGAGAAAGAAGAACAAACAAAATGCAAAGTTAGCAGAAGGAAAGAAATCATAAAGATCAGAGCAGAAATAAATGAAATAGAAACAACGAAAACAATAGCAAAGATCAATAAAACTAAAAGCTGGTTCTTTGAGAAGATAAACAAAATTGATAAACCATTAGCCAGACTCATCAAGAAAAAGAGGGAGAGGACTCAAATCAATAAAATTAGAAATGAAAAAGGAGAAGTTACAACAGACACCACAGAAATACAAAGCATCCTAAGAGACTACTACAAGCAACTCTATGCCAATAAAATGGACAACCTGGAAGAAATGGACAAATTCTTAGAAAGGGATAACCTTCCAAGACTGAACCAGAAAGAAGTAGAAAATATGAACAGACCAATCACAAGTAATGAAATTGAAACTGTGATTAAAAATCTTCCAACAAACAAAAGTCCAGGGCCAGAAGGCTTCACAGGTGAATTCTATCAAACATTTAGAGAAGAGCTAACACCCATGCTGCAGAGGAAGGAACACTCCCAAACTCATTGTACGAGGCCACCATCACCCTGATACCAAACCCAGACAGATAGTACAAAAAAAGAAAATTACAGACCAATATCACTGATGAATATAGATGCAAAAATCCTCATCAAAATACTAGCAAACAGAATCGAACAACACATTAAAAGGATCATACACGATGTTCAGGTGGGATTTATCCCAGGGATGCAAGGATTTCTCAGTATATGCAAATCAATCAATGTGAGACACCATATTAACAATTTGAAGAATAAAACCCTTATGATCATCTCAATAGATGCAGAAAAAGCTTTTGACAAAATTCAACACCCATTTATGATAAAAACTCTCCAGAAAGTGGGCACAGAGGCAACTTACCTCAACATAATAAAGGCCATATATGACAAACCCATAGCAAACATCATTCTCAATGGTGAAAAACTGAAAGCATTTCCTCTAAGATCAGGAGCAAGACAAGGATGTCCACTATTGCCACTATTATTCAAGATAGTGTTGGAAGTCCTAGCCATGGCAATCAGAGAAGAGAAAGAAATAAAAGGAAAACAAATTGGAAAAGAAGAAGTAAAACTGTCCCTGTTTGCAGATGACATGATACTATACATAGATAATTCCTAAAAACTACTAGAAAACTAGTAGCCACCAGAAAACTACTAACAACCAGCAAACTGTCCCTGTTTGCAAATGACATGATACTATACATAGAGAATACTAAAGATGCCACCAGAAAACTACTACAGCTATTCAATGAATTTGGTAAAGTTCCAGGCTACAAAATTAATGCACAGAAATCCCTTGCATTCCTATACACCAATGATGAAAAATCAGAAAGAGAAATTAGGAAACACTCCCATTTACCATTGCAACAAAAAAAATAAAATACCTAGGAATAAACCTACCGAGGGAGACAAAAGACCTGTATACAGAAAACTATAAGACACTGATGAAAGAACTTAAAGATGATACCAACAGATGGTGAGGTATACCATGTTCCTGGATTAGAAGAACTAATATTGTGAAAATGACTATACTACCCAAAGCAATCTACAGATTCAATGCAGTCCCTGTCAAATTACAGATGGCATTTTTATGGAACTAGAACAAAAAATCTTAAAATTTGTATGGAGACACAAAAGACCCTGAATAGTCAAAGCAGTCTTCAGGGAAAAAAATGGAGCTAGAGGAATCAGACTCCGTGACTTCAGACTATACTACAAAGCTACAGTAATCAAGACAATATGGTACTGGCACAAAAACAGAAATATAGATCAATGGAACAAGATAGAAAGCCCAGAGATAAACCCACGCACCTATGGTCAACTAATCTATGACAAAGGAGGCAAAGATATACAATGGAGAAAAGACAGTCTCTTCAATAAGTGGTGCTGGGAAAACTGGACAGCTACATGTAAAAGAACGAAATTAGAACACTCCCTAACACCATACACAAAAATAAACTCAAAATGGATTAGAGACCTAAATGTAAGACTAGACACTATAAAAACTCTTAGAGGAAAACGTAGGAAGAACACTCTTTGACATAAATCACAGCAAGATCTTTTCTGATCCACCTCCTAGAGTAATGGAAATATAAACAAATGGGACCTAATGAAACTTCAAAGCTTTTGCACAGCAAAGGAAACCATAAACAAGACAAAAAGACAACCCTCAGAATGGGAGAAAGTTTTTGCAAATGAATCAACGGACAAAGGATTAATCTCCAAAATATATAAATAGCTCATGCAGCTCAATATTAAAAACAAACAACCCAATCAAAAAATGGGCAGAAGACCTAAATAGACATTTCTCCAAAGAAGATATATAGACTGCCAACAAACACATGAAAGAATGCTCAACATCATTAATCATTAGAGAAATGCAAATCAAAACTACAGTGAGATATCATCTCACACCAGTCAGAATGACCATCATCAAAAAATCTAGAAACAATGAATGCTGGAGAGGGTGTGGAGAAAAGGGAACACTCTTGCACTGCTGGTGGGAATGTGAGTTGGTACAGCCACTATGGAGAACAGTATGGAGGTTCCTTAAAAACCTACAAATAGAACTACCATATGACCCAGCAATCCCACTACTGGGCATATACCCTGAGAAAACCATAATTCAAAAAGAGTCATGTACCAAAATGTTCATTGCAGCTCTATTTACAATAGCCCGGAGATGGAAACAACCTAAGTGCCCATCATCGGATGAATGGATAAAGAAGATGTGGCACATATATACAATGGAATATTACTCAGCCATAAAAAGAAATGAAATTGAGCTATTTGTAATGAGGTGGATAGACCTAGAGTCTTTTATACAGAGTGAAGTAAGTCAGAAAGAGAAAGACAAATACCGTATGCTAACACATATATATGGAATTTAAGAAAAAAAATGTCATGAAGAGCCTAGGGGTAAGACAGGAATAAAGACACAGACCTACTAGAGAATGGACTTGAGGATATGGGGAGGGGGAAGGGTGAGCTGTGACAAAGCAAGAGAGAGACACGGACATATATACACTACCAAACGTAAGGCAGATAGCTAGTGGGAAGCAGCCGCATAGCACAGGGAGATCAGCTCGGTGCTTTGTGACCGCCTGGAGGGATGGGAAAGGGAGGACGGGAGGGAGGGAGACGCAAGAGGGAAGAGTTATGGGAACATATGTATATGTATAACTGATTCACTTTGTTATAAAGCAGAAACTAACACACCATTGTAAAGAAATTATACCCCAATAAAGATGTTAAAAAAAAACACATGGGCAGAAGACCTAAATAGACATTTCTCCAAAGAAGACATACAGGTGGCCAAGAAGCACATGAAAAGCTGCTCAACATCACTAATTATTAGAGAAATGACAATCAAAACTACAATGAGGTATCACCTCACACCGGTCAGAATGGCCATCATCAGAAAATCTATAAACAACAAATGCTGGAGAGGGTGTGGAGAAAAGGGAACACTCTTGCACTGTTGGTGGGAATGTAAATTGATACAGCCACTATGGAGAACAGTATGGAGGTTCCTTAAAAAACTAAAAATAGAATTACCATATGACCCAGCAATCCCACTACTGGGCATATACCCAGAGAAAACCATAATTCAAAAAGACACATGCACCTAATGTTCATTGCAGCACTATTTACAATAGCCAGGACATGGAAGCAACCTAAATGCCCATCGACAGACGAATGGATAAAGAAGATGTGGTGCATATATACAATGGAATATTATTCAGCCATAAAAAGGAACGAAATTGGGTCATTCATTGAGACGTGGATTCATCTAGAGACGGTCATACAGAGTGAAGTAAGTCAGAAAGAGAAAAACAAATATTGTATATTAATGCATATATGTGGAACCTAGAAAAATGGTACAGATGAACCGATTTGCAGGGCAGAAATTGAGACACAGATGTAGAGAACAAACGTTATGGACAGCAAGGGGGGAAAGCGGCGGGGGTGGTGATGGTGGTGTGATGAATTGGGAGATTGGGATTGACATGTATACACTGATGTGTGTTAAATGGATGACTAATAAGAACCTGCTGTATAAAAAAATAAATAAAATTAAATTTAAAAAAATACAATTTGTGCTCTGTACAGTAGCTCATTCCTATGCTCGAGTCTGCAAGTATGGAGAAATCAATCACCCTGAATCACATTCTGTTTGTGAACTTAGTGTGTCATGCATTTCTAGGGAGTCCATACCTCTGAGCAGTTTTAGTTGAGTTCCAATTTCAAATATGCTGTGTCCCAATAAATACACTCATTCTTGCCAGACTTAGGTCTGGAAAATATTGTCACTGTATAACTTATACAAATTGCTGTTTCTAAGCAACTACATATCAAGGATACATCAAATTTACCAAAAATATACTCATGTGTGACTTCTGACCAATATAAATTCTTGTGGCTTCAGAGCATGAAGGAAATTTATCCAAGTTTTCCATCTCAGCTCCAAATGGCATAATGGCAGCTCAGTTGGAAACAGCACTCACAGGCCATTGCTCTGTGGAGCTGTGCTGCCTGCTGGCCCTCACGTTCCTTCAGAGGCTGAGCACTGAAACCTTGGCTGCTGCCAGCCCCCCTTCACCTGTAGACAGGTGCCTGGATCCATGTGAGGCTGGCCCGAGGAAAGGCTGTTTGGGTATTTCCACATCTGGCAAGAGCCTCTGATCCAAGCCATCCAAGACAAGATTGGGACCTGGTGTTTGAAGTTGACCTGTAGAGGAGGGAAGTGCTGCTCATAAAATCGCAGACTCTCTGGGCTAGACCTGGCCTTGGGGTTAGCCTGATATCTAAAGGAAGGCCTGTGTCCCTAGCAGACCAAGACAAGCCCAGTGGGCAGGCTGCCCCCAGAGAAGAGGCTCAGCCAAAGCAGTGGGACCATATTTTGACTGAGTCAAGAGGGGTGGCACAAATGCAAATCAGAGCCACAATGTGATACTACGTCACATCCACTAGGATGGCGATTATGAAAAATAGCAACAATGAAAAGAAAAACAAGCAAGCAAAACACCCAGAAAGTAACAAGTGTTGGCAAGGATGTGGAGAAATTGGAACCCTTGTGCATTTCTGGCAGGAATGTAAAATAGTGCAGCAGCTGTGGAAAACAGAATGGCAGTTCATCAAAAATTTAACATAGAATTACCATATGACCCAGCAGTTCCCCTTCTGGGTATATACCTAAAAGAATTGAACAGAGACTTGAACGGATATTTATATACCAATGTTCATAGCAATAGTGAAAAGGTGAAAGCAACAAAAATGTTCATAGTCAGATGAATGGATCAACAAAATGTGGTATATCGATACAATGCAATATTATTCAACCTTAAAAAGGAATGAAATTCTGATGCATGCTACAACATGGCAGAACCTTGAAGACATTGTGCTAAATGAAATATGCAGGACATATTGTACGATTCCACTTATATGAGATAGCTCAGATAGTCAAATATTTTTTCTACTTTGCTTTATTTCTCTAGTCTTATTTGAGCTGTATTTTTAAACATGAGTAAAAACATATATTGTAACTTATAAAATGTAAATTTTTGGTTCTTGTGTCCCTGGGAAAGTCTTTCATACTGTTCCAGCATCATTTTCTTTTCAATTTTATTATTATTTTTTATACAGCAGGTTCTTATTAGTTATCTATTTTATACATATTAGTGTATATATGTCAATCCCAATCTCCCAGTTCATCACACCACCACCACCCCACCGCTTTCCCCCCTTGGTGTCCATACGTTTATTCTCTACACCTATGTCTCTATTTCAGCCTTGCAAACCAGTTCATCTGTACCATTTTTCTAGATTCCACATATATGTGTTAATATACGATATTTGTTTCTCTTTCTGACTTACTTCACTCTGTATGACAGTCTCTAGGTCCATCCATGTCTCTACAAATGACCCAATTTCATTCCTTTTTATGGCTGAGTAATATTCCATTGTATATATGTACCACATCTTTATCCATTTGTCTGTCCATGGGCATTTAGGTTACTTCCATGACCTGGCTATTGTAAATAGTGCTGCAATGAACATTGGGCTGCATGTGTCTTTCTGAATTATGGTTTTCGCTGGGTATATGTTCTATTTATAGTTTTTTAGGGAACCTCCATACTGTTCTCCATAGTGGCTGTATCAATTTACATTCCCACCAACAGTGCAAGAGGGTTCCCTTTTCTCCACACCCTCTCCAGCATTTGTTGTTTGTAGATTTTCTGATGATGGACATTCTAACTGGTGTGAGGTGATACCTCATTGTAGTTTTGATTTGCATTTCTCTAATAATTAGTGATGTTGAGCAGCTTTTCATGTGCCTCTTGGCCATCTGTATGTCTTCTTTGGAGAAATGTCTATTTAGGTCTTCTGCCCATTTTTTTATTGGGTTATTTGTTTTTTAATATTGAGCTACATGAGCTGTTCATACATTTTGGAGATTAATCCTTTGTCCATTGATGCATTTGCAAATATTTTCTCCCACTCTGTGGGTTGTCTTTTTATCTTGTTTATAGTTTCCTTTGCTGTGCAAAAGCTTTTAAGTTTCATTAGGTCCCATTTGCTTATTTTTCTTTTTTTTTTTCTTTTTTTTTTTTTGTGGTACGCGGGCCTCTCACTGCTGTGCCCTCTCCCATTTCAGAGCACAGGCTCCGGATGCACAGGCTCCGGACGCGCAGGCTCAGCGGCCATGGCTAACAGGCCCAGCCACTCCGTGGCATGCGGGATCCTCCCGGACCGGGGCACGAACCCGCGTCCCCTGCATCGGCAGGCGGACTCTCAACCACTGCGCCACCAGGGACGCCCCTATTTTTCTTTTCATTTCCATTACTTTAGAAGGTGGGTCAAAAAAAGATCTTGCTGTGATTTATGTCAAAGAGTGTTCTTCCTCTGTTTTCCTCTTACAGTTTTATAGTGTGCAGTCTTACATTTAGGTCTCTAATTCATTTTGAGGTTATTTTTGTGTATGGTGTTAGGGACTGTTCTAATTTCATTCTTTTACATGTAGTTGTCCAGTTTTCCCATCACCACTTATTGAAGAGACTGTCTTTTCTCCATTGTATATCCTTGCCTCCTTTGTCATAGATTAGGTGACCATAGGTGTGTGGGTTTATCTCTGGGCTTTCTATTCTGTTCCATAGATCTGTATTTCTGTTTTTGTGCCAGTACCGTATTGTCTTGATTACTGTAGCTTTGTACTATAGTCTGAAGTCAGGGAGTCTGATTCCTCCAGGTCCGTGTTTTCCCTCAAGATTGCTTTGGCTATTTGGGGTCTTTTGTGTCTCCATACAAATTTTAAGATTGTTTATGCTAGTTCCGTAAAAAATGCCATCAGTAATTTGATAGGGAATGCATTGAATCTGTAGATTGCTTTGGGTACTGTAGTCATTTTCATGATATTGATTCTTCCAATCCAAGAACGTGGTATATCTCGCCATCTGTTTGTTTCATCTTTGATTACTTTCATGTTTGATTTCTTTCATGTCTTCAGTGTCTTAAGAGTTTTCTGAGGACAGGTCTTTTACCTGCTTAGGTAGGTTTATTCCTAGGTATTTTATTCTTTTGTTGCAGTGGTGAATGGGATTGTTTCTTTAATTTCTCTTTCTGATCTTTGTTGTTAGTGTATAGGAATGCAGGAGATTCTGTGCATTAATTTTGTATCCTGCGACTTTACCAAATTTATTGATTAACACTAGTAGTTTTCTGGTTGTTAGTAGTTTTCTGGTGGCTACTAGTTTTCTACTGGTTTTTAGGAATTATCTATGTATAGTATCATGTCATCTGCAAACGGACAATTTTACTTCTTCTTTTCCGATTTGTATTCCTTTTATTTCTTTCTCTTCTCTGATTGCCATGGCTAGGACTTCCAATACTGTCTTGAATAATAGTGGTGATAGTGGACATCCTTGTCTTGTTCCTGATCTTAGAGGAAATGCTCTCAGTTTTTCACCATTGAGAATGATGTTTGCTGTGGGTGTGTCATATATGGCCTTTATTATGTTGAGGTAGGTTGCCTCTGTGCCCACTTTCTGGAGAGTTTTTATCATAAATGGGTGTTGAATTTTGTCAAAAGCTTTTTCTGCATCTATTGAGATGATCATATGGTTTTTATTCTTCAAATTGTTAATACGGTGTCTCACATTGATTGATTTGCATATATTGAAGAATCCTTGCATCCCTGGGATCAATCCCACTTGATTATGGTGTATGATCTTTTTAATGTGTTGTTCGATTCTGTTTGCTAGTATTTTGATGAGGATTTTTGCATCTATATTCATCAGTGATATTGGCCTGTAATTTTCTTTTTTTGTAGTATCTTTGTCTGGGTTTGGTATCAGGGTGATGGTGGCCTCGTACAATGAGCTTGGGAGTGTTCCTTCCTCTGCAATTTTTTGGAAGAGTTTGAGAAGCAGGGTGTTAGCTCTTCTCTGAATGTTTGATAGAATTCACCTGTGAAGCCATCTGGTCCTGGACTTTTGTTTGCTGGAAGATTTTTAATCACAGTTTCAATTTCATTACTTGTGATTGGCCTGTTCATATTTTCTATTTCTTCCTGGTTCAGTCTTGGAAGGCTATCCCTTTCTAAAAATTTGTCCATTTCTTCCAGGTTGTCCATTTTATTGGCATAGAGTTGCTTGTAGTAGTCTCTTAGGATACTTTGTATTTCTGCGGTGTCTGTTGTAACTTCTCCTTTTTCATTTCTAATTTTATTGATTTGAGTCCTCTCCCTCTTTTTCTTGATGAGTCTGGCTAATGGTTTATCAATTTTGTTTATCTTCTCAAAGAACCAGCTTTTAGTTTTATTGATCTTTGCTATTGTTTTCTTTGTTTCTATTTCATTTATTTCTGCTCTGATCTTTATGATTTCTTTCCTTCTGCTAACTTTGCATTTTGTTTGTTCTTCTTTCTCTAGTTCCTTTAGGTGTAAGGTTAGATTATTTAGAGATTTTTCTTGTTTCTTAAAGTAGGCTTTTATAGCTGTAAGGTTCCCTCTTGGAACTGCTTTTGCTGCGTCCCATAGGTTTTGTATCATCGTGTTTTCATTGTCATTTGTCTCTAGGTATTTTTTGATTTCCTCTTTGATTTCTTCAGTGATCTCTTAGTTATTTAGTAATGTATTGTTTAGCCTTCATGTGTTTGTATTTTTTACATTTGATTCCCTGTAATTGATTTCTAATCTCATAGTGTTGTGGTTAGAAAAGATGCTTGATATGACTTCAATTTTCTTAAATTTACTGAGGCTTGATTTGTGATCCAAGATGTGATCTATCCTGCAAAATGTTCTGTGCACACTTGAGAAGAAAGTGTAATATGCTGTTTTTGGATGGAATGTCCTATAAGTATCAATTAAATCTATCTAGTCTATTGTGTCATTTAAAGCTTCTGTTTCCTTGTTTATTTTCATTTTGGATAATCTGTGCATTGGTAAGTGAGGTGTTATAGTCCCCCACTATTATTGTGTTACAGTCGATTTCCTCTTTTATAGCTGTTAGCAGTTGCCTTATGTATTGAGGTGCTCCTATGTTGGGTGCATACATATTTATAATTGTTATATCTTCTTCTTGGATTGATCCCTTGATCATTATGTAGTGTCCTTCCTTGTCTCTTGTAACATTCTTTATTTTAAAGTCTATTTTATCTGATATGAGTATTCCTACTCCAGTGTTCTTTTGATTTCCATTTGCATAGAATATCTTTTTCCATTCCCTCACTTGCAGTGTGAACGTGTCCCTAGGTCTGAAGTGGGTCTCTTGTAGACAGCATATATATGGGTGTTGTTTTTGTATCCATTCAGTGAGCCTGTGTCTTTTGGTTGGAGCATTGAATCCATTCACGTGTAAGGTAATTATCGATATGTATGTTCCTATGACCATGTTCTTAATTGTTTTGGGTTTGTTTTTGTAGGTCCTTTTCTTCTCTTGTGTTTCCCAATTAGAGAAGTTCCTTTAGCATTTGTTATAGAGCTGGTTTGGTGGTGCTGAATTCTCTTAGCTTTTGCTTGTCTGTAAAGCCTTTGATTTCTCCACAAAGCTGAATGAGATCCTTGCCAGGTAGAGTAATCGTGGTTGTATGTTCTTCCCTTTCATCACTTTAGGTATATCATGCCACTCCCTTCTGGCTAGTAGAGTTTCTGCTGAGAAATAAGCTGTTAACCTTATGGGAGTTCCCTTTTATGTTACTTGTTTTTCCTTGCTGCTTTCAATAATTTTTCTTTGTCTTTAATTTTTGCCTATTTGATTATTATGTGTCTTGGCATGTTTCTCCTTGGGTTTATCTGGTATGGAACTCTCTGTGCTTTCCGGACGTGGGTGGGTATTTCCTTTCCCATGTTAGGGAAGTTTTCGACTATAATCTCTTCAAATATTTTCTTGGGTCCTTTCTTTCTCTCTTCTCCTCTAGGACACCTAAAATGCGAATGTTGTTGTGTTTAATATTGTCTCTTATGCTGTCTTCATTTCTTTTCATTCTTTTTTCTTTATTCTGTTCCACAGCTTTGAATTCCACCACTCTGTCTTCCAGGTCACTTATCCTTTCTTCTGCCTCAGTTATTCTTCTATTGATTCCTTCTAGTGTATTTTTCATATCAGTTATTGTATTGTTCATCTCTGTTTGTTTGTTCTTTAATTCTTCTAAGTTTTTGTTAAACATTTCTTGCATCTTCTCTATGTTTGCCTCCATTCTTTTTCCGAGGTCCTGGGTCATCCTCACTATCATTATTCTGAATTCTTTTTCTGGAAGGTTGCCTATCTCCACTTCATTTAGTTGTTTTTCTGGGGTTTTGTCTTGTTCCTTCATCTGGTACATACCCCTCTGCCTTTTCATCTTGTCTGTCTTTCGGTGAATGTGGTTTTTGTTCCACAGGCTGCAGGATTGTAGTTCTTGCTTCTGCTGTCTGCCCTTTGGTGGATGAGGCTATCTCAGAGGTTTGTGCACGTTTCCTGATGGGAGGGGCTGGTGGTGGGTAGAGCTGACTGTTGCTCTAGTGGGAAGAGCTCAGTAAAACTTTAATCTGCTTGACTGCTTATGGGTGGGGCTGGGTTTCCTCCCTGTTGGTTGTTTGGCCTGAGGCAACTGAACACTGGAGCCTACCTGGGCTCTGTGGTGGGGCTAATGGACTCAGGGAGGGCTCATGCCAAGGAATGCTTCCCAGAACTTCTGCTGCCAGTGTCCTTGTCCCCACAGTGAGCCACAGCCACCCCCCACATCTGCAGGAGACCCTCCAACACTAGCAGGTAGGTCTGGTTCAGTCTCCCCTGGGGTCACTGCTCCTTTCCCTGTGTCCTGATGCACACACTACTTTGTGTGTGCCCTCCAGGAGTGGAGTCTCTGTTTCCCCCAGTCCTGTGGAAGTCCTGCAATCAAATCCCAGTAGCCTTCAAAGTCTGATTCTCTAGGAATTCCTCCTCCTGTTGCCCGACCCCAGGTTGGGAACCCTGACGTGGGGCTCAGAACCTTCACTCCAGTGGGTGGACTTCTGTGGTGTAAGTGTTCTCCAGTCTGTGAGTCACCTGCCCAGCAGTTATAGGATTTGATTTTACTGTGATTTCACCACTCCTACCTTCTCATTGTGGCTTCTCCTTTGTCTTTGGATGTGGGGTATCTTTTTTGGTGAATTCCAGTGTCTTCCTGTCAGTGGTTGTCCAGCAGCTAGCTGTGATTCTGGTGTTCTTGCAAGAGGGAGTGAGAGCAAATCCTTCTACTCCACCATCTTGGTTCAGGGCCTGGTTCCAGTTTCCCATAGGTTTTGGATCATCATGTTTTAATTGTCATTTGTCTCTAGGTAATTTTTGATTTTCTCTTTGATTTCTTCAGTGATCTCTTGGTTATTTAGTAATATATTGTTTAGCCTCCATGTGTTTGTGTTTTTTACGTTTTTTTCCCTATAATTTATTTCTAATCTCACAGCATTGTGGTACGAAAAGATGCTTGATATCATTTCAGTTTTCTTAAATTTACCGAGACTTGATTTGTGACCCAAGATGTGATCTATCCTGGAGAATGTTCCTTGTGCACTTGAGAAGAAAGCGTAATTTGCTGTTTTCAGATGGAATGTCCTATAAATATCAGTTAAATCTCTCTGGTCTGTTGTGTCATTTAAAGCTTGTGTTTTCTTATTGATTTTCTGCCTGGATGATCTGTCCTTTGGTGTAAGTGAAGTGTTAAAGTCCCCCACTATTTTTGTGTTACTTTCTATTTTCTCTTTTATAGCTGTTAGCATTTGCCATATGTATTGAGGTGCTCCTATGTTGGGTGCATATATATTTATAATTGTTATATCTTCTTATATTGATCCCTTGATCATTACGTAATGTCCTTCCTTGTCTCTTGTAACATTCTTTATTTTAAAGTCTATTTATCTGATATGAGTATTGCTACTCCAGCTTTTTTTTTTTTTTTTTTTTTTTTGCGGTACGCAGGCCTCTCACTGTTGTGGCCTCTCCCGTTGCGGAGCACAGGCTCCGGACGCACAGGCTCAGCGGCCATGGCTCACGGGCCCAGCCGCTCCGCGGCATGTGGGATCTTCCCAGACCGGGGCACGAACCCATGTCCCCTGCATCGGCAGGCGGACTCTCAACCACTGCGCCACCAGGGAAGCCCCTCCAGCTTTCTTTTGATTTCTATTTGCATAGAATATCTTTTTCCATCCCCTCACTTTCAGTCTGTACGTGTCCCTAGGTCTGAAGTGGGTCTCTTGTAGACAGCATATATATGGCTCTTGTTTTTGTATCCATTCAGCAAGCCTGTGTCTTTCTGTTGGAGCATTTAATCCATTCACATTTAAGGTAATTATCGATATGTATATTCCTATTATCATTTTCTTAATTGTTTGGGTTTGTTTTTGTGGTCCTTTTCTTCTCTTGTGTCTCCTACTTAGAGAAGTTCCTTTAGCATTTGTTGTAGAGCTGGTTTGGTGGTGCTGAATTCTCTCAGCTTTTGCTTGTCTGTAAAGCTTTTGATTTCTCCGTCGAATCTGAATGAGATCATTGCCAGGTAGAGTAATTTGGGTTGTAGTTTCTTCCTTTTCATCACTTTAAATGTATCATATCACTCCGTTCAGGCTTGTAGAGTTTCTGCTGAGAAATCAGCTGTTAACCTTATGGGAGTTCCCTTGTATGTTGTCATTTTTCCCTTCTTGCATTTAATAATTTTTCTTTGTCTTTAATTTTTGCCAGTTTGATTACTATGTGTCTTGGAGTGTTTCTCCTTGGGTTTATCCTGTGTGGGACTTGCTGTGCTTCCTGGACTTGCGTGGCTATTTCCATTCCCATGTTAGGGAAGTTTTCGACTATAATCTCTTCAAATATTTTCTCAGGTCCTTTCTCTCTCTCTTCTCCTTCTGGAACACCTAAAATGTGAATGTTGTTGCGTTTAATGTTGTCCCAGAGGTCTCTTTGGCTGTCTTCATTTCTTTTCATTCTTTTTTCTTTACTCTGTTCCACAGCAGTGAATTCCACCATTCTGTCTTCCAGGTCACTTATCCTTTCTTCTTCCTCAGTTATTCTGCTATTGATTCCTTCTAGTGTAGTTTTCATTTCGGGTATTGTATTGTTCATCTCTGTTTGTTTGTTCTTTAATTCTTCTAGGTCTTTGTTAAACATTTCTTGCATCTTCTCGATCTTTGCCTCCATTCTTTTTCCAAGGTCTTGGATCATTTTCACTATCATTATTCTGAATTCTTTTTCTGGAATGTTGCCTGTTTCCACCTTATTTAGTTGTTTTTGGTGGTTTTATCTTGTTCCTTCATCTGATACAAAGTCCTCTGCCTTTTCATTTTGTCTGTCTTTCTGTGAATATGGTTTTCATTCCACAGGCTGCAGGATCCTAGTTCTTCTTGCTTCTGCTGTCTGCCCTCTGGTGGATGAGGCTATCTCGATAGTCAAATTTACAGAGATAGAAAGGAGAATAGGTATTGCAGGGAGGAAGTCAAGGGAGTTATTGTTTAATAAGTGCAGAGTATGGGAAGTGGAGAAGATGAAAAATTTTGATGATAGATACATGTGATGGTTGGACAACAGTGTGGATGTACTTAATGTCACTGAACTGTATGCTTAAAAATTATTAAAATCGTAAATTTTATGTTAAATATATATTACTAAAAAAAATAACAACGAGAAAAGGAAGAGGGGTAATACCCAGGGCAGAGAAAGCCACTGTGGTGGCAAAGGGATGCAGCAGAGGAAGCCAGAGTCACCCCTGAAGGCCCTGGGCTTTCATCTGTTGCCATTCAGGCTTCAGCCTCCTTTTAGTGGATGGGGTCATGTGCGTGAAGTTTTACAGCAGGCATTAAAGCTGGTTCTATGCCACTCTGGACCAAATGTCATCATAAATTCAGAGGGAGTGAAAGCTCATAAGCTTTAGTCAGGTTGAGTGCAGCTCTTTGTTCTTGCTTTGGTGGCTGTCAGAGGGTAGGAATTCACATTCAAGTTGACAAGTGTATGCTGTGCTCATTTTCCCTTAAAAGGTCATGCTTTTCTTCTTTGCTTTTTTTTTTTTCTCTCTCTCCTTAAGGGATAGTCATATGTTAAATCCATGTGCCTGTGTTAATGCAAAGGTGGAATTGCATATTGTGGCATGACCACTGCACAGGGTGGGAGGGACATAAGAGCCAAGGCCCTTAGGTGGCTTTGAGGGATGGGATGAGTTACAGAGGCCTATTGTATGGCTCTGTGAGATACGGGGGCACGTGAGCTGAGACAGCCATGTGACTAAGAGGGATAGGGTGTGACTGCTGAAGTGGTGGGGAGGTGGTAGTACATGTTTACAAGAGCTCCAATCTAGAAATTCTCATACTGACCCTGGAAGGTGGACATGACTATAACTATCTCCATAAGTCAGATAAGAAAGTGAGGCTTAGAGAGAAAGGAACTCATCCATTTTGCTGCAGTGGAGGTGGAACCAGAACCATGTTTTCTTGGCCCAGGTCCAAGGCACTTAGTACCTGTTCTCAGGTACTATAACAATTGAGGTCCCAAACAGCTTATTGGTCTTCTCTGACGCATTACATTGTAAATTTGCAATATAGACATTCTGACCTAAACCAGAGTTATCATTGATATGAAGAGTGTAGCCATAATTCTGAGATGGCCCCTCTGGTGTTATGCCCAGTATAATCCCACCCCTTGAGTTGGGTAGGACCTGTGATCTGCTTCCAACCAATGGAATATGGTAAAGGTGATGAGAGAGCACTCCTGTGATTACATTGTGTTATATGGCAAAGGTGGTGAGCTTTTGATGAAGGTCCTAATCAGTTGACTTTGAGTGAAGCAAAAAGAAGAATGTCCTGGGTGGACCTGACCCAGACACTCCAAGCAGCAAAGCCTTTCCCAGTCGCTTTCTGTCTTTCCCTCTCCCTCTCTTTCTTCATTGCTGGCTTTGAAGAAGCAGGATGCTATGAATTCTACAGTCACAGGGAAGTAGATTCTGCTAACAACCTAAGGGATTTTAGAAGCAGATCATCCCTTAGTCCAGCCTTCAGATAAGAACACAAGTCAGACAACACCTTGACTCCTGACCTGGGAAAACCATGAAATAATATGGGTATTGTTTTAAGCTGATACATTGTGATAATTTGTTATGCAGCAATAGAAAAATAATTTAATAGATAAATAAATTGGATGTGTTAAAAAAAATCTAGAAAGGAAAACAGTATTCTAAGGGGTAACCAGATGAACATAACATCAGGAGGTATCAGAACCCACCCACCAAGCTATTTCCTTATCCTCTTCAGCTCCCCTTAAATTTATATAAAGTTGTGGAGTCCACAAAGGGCTTTGGCACATACAATTTCTTTGAGTCCTTGTGACAACCCTGCAATGTATATATTTAAAATATACCCATTTCACAGATGAGGAAACCAAGACTCAGGTTCAGAGAGTAGTTCTTTTAAACACATTTATTAATCACTTTCTCTTTACCAGGTCTTATTCTAGGTACTGATGATACATCAATGAAAAGAACAAACAAAAGGAGCTTACATTATATGTAGTGGTGTTTAGAGCAGTGATTAAGTGATATATCTACAGATTAAAAGACCCAGTCAGCATCTGGGTGAGCAAGGGGAAGAGTGAAAATCTGAACCTGGTCTGTCTAGCTTCAAAGTCTATGCTTTTTGCACTATAATAAAAATATTTCATTTTGATTCACTGCTCTGGTAGAAAAGAAATTTTTAATGTGTATACACACACTTTTCCCCACTCAACACTGTACTATATGGAAGGAAGTCACTATACACAGCCCACACTTAAGGAATGGGAGTTATGTTTCCCCCTCCTTTAGGGTGGAGTAACTATAAAATTTATTTGGAATTCTACTGCACAGGATATTTGTCTCTTCTCTCCTATTTATTTGTTTATTTATTCAGTCATTTACTTATATCAGTGTGGACTCATAGATATTTATTTTACACTTTGGCTTATAATTCACTGCTACTTTATTTCTTGCTCAAATTGCTCCAGCTTTGGCCCCGGGAGCTCTTTCAGTTGGCTCCTCCTGTGTCCCTTTGACATACCCCCATCACGGTTGCTATTGTTGTTTGAGCACTCCCTTCCTTTCTGGCACTACAAGATACTTCAGGCTCATTTTGTATATCTTTACCCCAGTCCGATAACCAACATGGCTCCAAGGAGCTCTGATTCCTTTTCTTGGAGAATGGCATTCAAAACCAAGATCTGGGTGCTAGGTGTGCTGATTGCTCCCAGGGCACTTCCCACCCCAGCCACGCCCACATGGCATATGGGATCCCAGTTCCCTGACCAGGGATCAAACCCACGCCCCTGCAGTGGAAGCGTGGAGTCTTAACCACTGGACCTCCGGGGAAGTCCCCTCCCAGGGCACTTTTACTTTGTATTTTCAGGTTGAATATATTTGGTCCAGGTGCAGTAATCATGATTAAGTCTGCCGTATTTTGAGTACAGGTTGATTCTAAAAGTTAAAAAATCAAACAGCAAAAGAATGAATGTGGGGCTTCCCTGGTGGCGCAGTGGTTGGGAGTCCGCCTGCCGATGCAGGAGACGCGGGTTCGTGCCCCGGTCCGGGAGGATCCCACATGCCGCGGAGCGGCTGGGCCCGTGAGCCATGGCCGCTGAGCCTGCGCGTCCGGAGCCTGTGCTCCGCAACGGGAGAGGCCACAGCAGTGAGAAGCCCGCGTACCACAACAACAACAAAAAAAAAAAAAAAAAAAAAAAAAAAGAATGAATTTGGACCCCTGCCTCACACCATATACAAAAAATGAACCCAAAGTGAACCACAGACCTAACTATAAGAGCTAAAATTACAAAATACTTAGAAGAAAGCAACAGGCATATATCTTTGTGACCTTGGATTAAGTGATAATTTCTTAGATATGACACACAGAGTACAAACAACCAGAGGACAAAACAGATAAGTTGGACTTCATCAAAATTTAAAACTTTTGTACTTCAAAGGGCACTATCAACAAAGTGAAAAGACAGCACATAGAATGGGACAAAATATTTGTAGATTATATATCTGATAAGAGTCTAGTATCCAGAATATATAAATAACTCTTGCAATTCAGCAATAAAAGACAACTTAATTTTCCAAACAAGATATACATTTTTAATTTTGATCAATGTCGTCAAAGGACTGTCCATGGAGGCTGGAGCAATTTACACTCCCTACAGCAATCCATAAGAGTGCCTTGGCTCCACACCTTTTGCCAACTGGGGGTGTTGTCAAACAATTTAGTCCTTATGAATCTCAAAGTGTCTCGCTATAGTTTTAATTCACATTTCTCTTAGGTGTAAGAGTGAGCATCGTTTCATATATTTCTAAGCACATTTTCCTTTTCTGTGGCTTGTCTGTCCGAGTTCTTTGCCCAGTTTTCTATTGGCTTTTTGGTCTACTTATTAAATTTTAGCACTGCTTACATTATGTATATTACTAAAATTAGCCCTTTATTGATTTATGTGTTCAAATAATCTTTCCAATTGCCAGTTGTTTCCAATAAAACAATTTTCAACTGTTTTAAATTTGTTATGGCATTTTTTGCCATGCAGAGGAAAAATATTAGTTTTCATATAGTTGAATCTACCAAGCCCATATTAAAAAAATGATTTTTAGTTTTGTGAACGTGTACCTTCCCAACTCAGAGATTTACCCCAAAAAATTATATATATTTTTCTAGAACATTTTTATTTTACATTTTAAAATGTCCTCATATTTTATTCTAGAACATTTGCAAAAAATTTTTTCTGCTTAACTTTTATTTTATTTTATTTTTTTCTGCTTAACTTTTAAATGAATAGTTTCTTACACTCTTTGCAAGAAATATAACATCACATATAATGTAACCTCTATGTAATAAAAGAGGGTGTTCCTTCAAGTGTTTCCAGAAACTCCTCTCTTGAGATTTCTTATTCTCTTGCTCCAGTCTGGTCTTGCCTCTCCAGGCCTCTTGTTACCTGGGAACTTCCTTCACTGCTTTCCTAGGTTGATGGAACTATTCATGGATCCCATGTCTTTTGTTTCTTTTCTCCCTCATTTTACTGTTGTATTTCCTTTTTGTCCCCCTACTCCCCTGGCGGAACTTGGACTCTTTGGAGCTTTGTGATTTAGGGCAAGTTATGTGACCTCCTTGGCTCTCAGCTTTCTTGCCTGTGAGGAAAACGCCTTCCCCACAGGGTGAATTGAGATGAGGGAATGAAGAGGGCTTAGGACAGAGGCTGGCATGTTGCGGCGGATCAAACATGGTGGCCAGTCCAGAGCTAACCACTGAGGTGGGTAGCATGGTGCTCGGCGCTCATCCTTCCTTTCTGCTCCTCCTGCCACGCCCAGGACTTGACTCCTTCCATCTCTCACCCTCAAAGAAGGGTTATATAGGCATTCACACCAAAGCTGAATTCAAGGTGTCTCCAGGAATCAGAATAGTTCATGAAGTTTTTAAAAACTATTTATTATGGAAAATCTCAAACATACACAAAACTAGAAAGAACAGTATAATAAACCTCCATGGACCCAGCTATAGCATGTATCAATTCATAGGCAAATTTGTTTATTTATTTTTCAATTAATTTATTTATTTACTTTTGGCTGCATTGGGTCTTCGTTGGGTTGCACGGGCTTCTCATTGCAGTGGCTTCTTTTGTTGTGGAGCACAGGCTCTATGCTCGAGGGCTTTAGTAGTTGTGGCTCTCACGCTCTAGAGCACAGGGTCAGTTGTAGCACACGGGCTTAGTTGCGCCCTGGCATGAGGGATCTTCCCTGACCAGGACTCGAACCCGTGTCCCCCGCATTGACAGGCAGATTTTTAACCACTGTGCTGCCTGGGAAGCCCTAGGCATATTTATTTTATCTATACCTTCATGCATTCCCCATATCCCACTCTCCATACATATAGAATCATTTTGAACCAAATCTCAAATGATTTCATTCATAAATATTTCAGTGGATACCTCCAGAAGATAAGAATTAAACACACACACAAAATACCATAATTGCACCTAAAAAATTAAGAACAATTTCTTAGTACCATCCAGTGTTTACATTGCTTGATTACATCACTGTTTTTAAAAAATAGTTGGTTTGTTCCAATCAAAATGCAAACAAAATCCACGTATAACATTTGGTTGCTGTGTCTTTTCTGGATTTTTTAGTCTAAAATTTCCTTCTCTGTCTTTTTTTCTTCCTCTTGCAATTTGCTTGTTGTTGGTTTTCTCTGGCAAGTATTGTCCTATTATCTAGAGTTGGCCGCATTCTGGAGATCACTGATTGCAACCCCAGGATATCATTAAACTTGGAGGCTGGTTCTTTGGTGCCTTTGGTCCAGTGCTCAGGCAGGAGAGGGCAGTCGGCACAAGGAAAGTGCAGTGCTGTTGCTTTTTCTGTCCCTTGCTACATCAGTGCACTGACCAGACTTGCCACTAAGATGGTCTGGCCCTCCTCAGCATGCAAGACTCCAGAGTAGTCACTGAGCCGGTGGAGTACGGGGAAGAAAGTTTCGGATCAGCTTGAGGAAGAAGCTGCTTGTAGCTTCTGAATGGAATTTGAACCAAAGCAATAATAATGTCAGGTGTCAAAATGACCTTATAATTTACGTAAGTCATCTTATTTAGCCCCATGTGGTCCTATGATCTAGGTGTTATGAGACTGTTTTACAGATGAAAAGACAAACTTAGAGAAGGAAAGCAACATGACCAAGATCACAGACTAAGTGGTGGAGCCAGAAGTTTCCTGCCCTCTGAAAACGTCCAGCAAAGCCTAAACTGTCAGCTGGCAGGGGTGCCCAGGAGGAAATTCAGACACCAGATGATGGATCTCCTTTCCTACACTAGAATGCTGGAACTTTCCATATATTGACCCATCCACCCATCCATCCATCCATGCATCACCCTTTTCCTCATCCATCCACCAGACATTCAATGAGAAGTTCCTATGACTCAGGCACTGAGCCAGGCGCTAGGGACACAGGGACGAATGGGACCCAGTTCAGGTCCTCAGGGTAGTCAGGGCCAATGTAAATACAAGTGGAGCAGCCAAAGATGCTGGTATTGGGCCTTCCTGCCGTGTTCTTCTCACAGACATGAGCAAAAGGGAGCTTGTAGTAGGGGTTCTGCCTGGGTATCAGAAAGCTCATCAGAGGATATGGCTCCTGAGATGTCTGTTGAGGGATTCATGGGAATGAGCCAGGCGAGGTGGAGAGGGTGAGGGGTGTGGACGGAAAAGAGAGGGCATTCCGAGCAGAAGAACTGCAGGTGCACAGGCCTGGAATCCAGGGAAGGTGAGCCTGTGGGAGGAACAGCAAGCATTTCAGAATGGCTCCAGCAGACGGTGTGAAGGACAGGGATGGTGTGAGGCCTTGGAGGCCCCAGGCGTGGTTATTTTCCAAGGCCCCATCCTCACACCATATCGTGCATGTTAAAATTCACCCACATTGCATATTAAATATGAGTTATATATAGCTATGAGGCCAGCTGCAAAGACAGTTGACATAAAGTTACATTTTGTAGACATTTAATTACACATGTATTAAACTTGGTAGCCTTCTTGTTTTATCATTTTTGGTGAATGTACCTCTATATAGAAAGAGAGGCTCTGGAAATACATCTTTCTGTAGCTACATCTGCAATACCTAATTGATAAATTAGTCCTGGAGAGTGGATCGCTGTGAAAGTGAGTCTGGAGCTGTGTGTGAGTTGCCATCCCAGTGGGCCTTGGGCTTCCTCGGGGGAGCTTTGCACCGGAAGCCTGGAAGGGTTTTAGGCAGGGGCAGCCTAGAAGGGCATCGGTGGGGGAGTCTGGAGGCAGGGAGCCCAGAGAGGAGGCCCAGGCAGGACCCGAGAGGCAAGATTAGAAAGAACAGTCTACATCTCCCCGAGCTGGCATGCATTTGCAGGCTCAACACTTTTCTCTTGTTCTGGAGCTGGGGCCTGGGATTCGAGGCCAAGCACTTGGCAGCAGAGGAAAGGGAGCCCTGCTTCCTCCAGAGGGCGTCACAGGACCACTTTTCAGGGCTGGGGGGCTGGGGCAGAGTGGCTGGGAGGTCCCTGAAAGGAGCTGGGCCAGCCAGAAGGGCTCCACCTTCCAGAGCAGGGCGGAGACTCAAGCTTGCCCAAAGCAAAGACCCAAGGGAATCCCGAGCCCGGCTGCTTCCAGCACCTGCATGGAAATCACAGATTAACCAAACGCCTCATCTTACCTAAGAGGAAACTGAGGCCTGGGAGTGGTGGGGCTCGCCCAGAGCCCCAGAGTATTTCAGGGGCAGGTCAGGACTGGAGGCCAGCTCTGTCCTGGCACTTGCCCTCCCTTAATTAAGTGTAGGGCTCAGTACATTGCAGTGGTCAGAGACATTGCACACAATAATAATAAATACCGAGCACTTGCTACACGCCAGACACCTTGCTAAGCACTTTATATGTGTCTCCTTTCATCCTCATAACATCCCTGGAAGCTGGGTACTGTCACCCTCACAAGAAAACAGATGCCCTGAAGGTTAAGGCCATGCCTTGCCTGAAGTCACACAGCTGTGCTTAACAGAGCTGGGACCCCCAAAGGTCTCTCGGACTCAGCCCCACTACTTAGTTTTAAATTTGAGAGGGAAACAGCAATGCCTCCTTAATACTTTCTAAGAATACGTCATTGTATTTAATGAAGTAACTTCCTAGAGCTGGAAAATGGTTTCATATACTATTCATATTTTCAGTAAGGATATTTTTGTTAGTTGACACTTAGCCAGGAAGTTAAATGAACCAGGACGCCTCTTCCCCCAGGCACTCTGGCTAGTTGGTTAATGGAGACTGCAGTGCCGGCAAAGTGGCTTTGGAGTGCAGGGCATGGCGAACTGCCCTTCGCAGGGGCCTAAATCCAAACACCCAAATCCTCACACTGGGGCAGGAAGGACCCTTAGAGATCAGCGCTTAGGGGGCACTGGGGCTCCAAGGTAGACAGTGACCCATCCGGGGTCACAGAACTGATGAGTAGAACCAAAACTAGTACCCCGTGTACCTAAAGCCTGAACTCTTAACCTTGAAGCTCAACTGTAAACCAGCAAAGGAAAGCACTGTGACAGTAATGCAAATTCAAATTTGCTTTTCCATTTCCCAGGACAAGTAACAGAAAAGGCAAAACAAAGGAGCAATGAGAATGTCTATTTAAGACACACAGATGAGAATTTTAGCTTTGGCCATCTTGAAGGCAAACAAGGCACTTGAAGGATATCCCCCTCTCAACATTCATTCAATAAATATTTACTACGGGCACCGAGGAGACCACAGTGACCAGGCTGTTCAAGGCCTCAGCTCTCAAGGAGCTTCTGTTCTAAGGATGAAGAGACACTGGGTTGTTTTCTTTTTTGGGGGGATGGGGGTTGGGGGGAACAGTAAACACAATATGAAAAGAGTGTTATGTGCTGTGAAGACAATACAACTAGATAATATGATGCGAGGAGGATAGAGGGGGACTGTTTAGCAGTCAGGTATGAGAACTTTGAATTGAGATCTGAATAAGGAGAAAGAAGGGTGTCCTGCTGGAAGAAAATCATTCTAGTCAGAGAGAAGAGCAAGTACAAAGGCCCTGAGGCAGGAAAGAAGCTTGGCGTGTTGGACTATAGAAATACAACATGAGCCATGAATGTAATTTTAAATTCTCTAGTAGCCACATTTTTTTAATGAAACAAAAAGGTAAAATTAACTTCAATATATTTTATTTAGCTCAGTGTACAAACGTTTTTATTAATAAAATAATTACTTTTTTCATACTGATTCTTTGAACTCTGATGAATTGGGAGTACATTTCGGGTACTCAACAGCCACACGCTCCTAGTGGCTAGTATTGGGCAGCCCTGTGGTCGGTGATGGGAGTCTTGGGAGGGCTTTAAACCCCAGGGATCACACTCATGGGTTATAATGATTCTGAGTATCTCACGACTAATCCTTAGAATCCCTGCGAAAGCCCCACTTGGGCTCTTTGGAGCAGCTGCTTCCTGGGGCAGGACGCTGCACACAGAGGGAAAAGCCCCCTGCTTTCCTCTCTTGGGGAGACTTCCTCCCTTCCTGGAGTCCGCTCGTTCTAGGGAAGCGAACGCCTGCCCACGTGGGAAAGCAGCGTGGCTGGCCCTGAGCCGGGAGCCACCACCTGGGCCCCCTCTGCCAGGCCTTAGTTCCAGCCGCCGGTGTCCGCCCAAGTGAGGTGGGGCCTCTCCGCCAGCGGCCCGGCCACGCCCCTTGGACTCGGTTTTGATTTTCGGGTGCAGACAGGTCTACATTCCTCCGAAGAGGCCAGCCCAGGCATCATCAAAGCTGCTGAAATCAACAGTAACAGTAAGCCCGGACCTCGGTCTGCAGTTCCTGCGGGCGCCACGAGGGGCGCAAGAAGCTAAGGCCGGCGCTGGCTGCTCCCCAGCCCCTTGGCAGCCTCTCCTTCCCCACCTCCGCGTCTCACGCAGGCCGGCTAGTGCGACTCAGACCCCACCTCCCTCCAGCACAATGTTCCCTCCACCAGCCTCACCCGGCAGGGCTACGTCCCCAGCGGTTGCTAGATTCCTTCATTTTCTAGGCCTTGGGCCTCTGCCAAAATGGCGGCAGGGGTGCCAGCTGTGAAGCAGCCAGAAACACAGGATGCAGGAGAGTAGATGTGCCTCAGGAGGCCCTTCTGCCTGCTGTGGTGATTGGTGGAGACAAACAGTGGTGAATCCAGAGTCTGCGCAGTTTGAACTGGAGCCAGGAACAAAAAAGATTCCACGGTTCGGGTGTTTTCACCCCGGAGGCTGAAATAACGGCAGAGGCCTGACTACCCACGTGGTGTCTGTGGCCAGAATAGGACCCACATAATAATGGCTTAGATCAGGGAAGAGCCTTTCCCGTTCCGTGGGGCAATATCGTCATCAGGGCAACATCATCACTCTGCGAACTGACGTAGGTTCTTAACGGATGCCTTGCCTCTGACCTCGCCACATTTCTGTGTACTCCAAAGGCATCCCCCGCACATGGTGTGGTCATACCCTGACTGCTGGCAAGTGCTAGACCCTGAAGGGACCTAGAGTTGGCCGATCCCCAGAAGACTGAGATTAGCCCAGCTGGCTCATCACCTCTTGGTTCACCCTCCCTCAAACATTTGTCAGCACGAGAGGGCTGTTTTGGGTTTCTGGTAGGACAGTGAGCGTGTTCATCTTTCTAAAAAAAACTTGGGTTACATGTGACCATGCTTTTGCAAGAAAGCACCCTAGCTTACCTCCAAAAGCCCTGAAAAATGGTACAGGCCAGCTGACTGGAGGGCATACAAGTTGACATTTCCAAGCTGGAGGATGAGATCAAAAGACTGCTTTTCTGGAGAGATTCCAGTTAGGAGAATGTGAAGAAAGCAAGTCTTGGTCTGGGAGGAGCACATTCAGGAAATGGGTCATGAACAGGAAAGTCAAAGAAGACAGTTTGGAAGGAGCCGGAGGAAAATGCAGGATTTGGAAAAGGGAGGAAGAAGGAAGGGCTGTCTTTTGTTAAGTACCTTCTGCTCCTCCAGTAGTATCTGCTCCTCCTCTCAAAAGTATTTGCATGTACTTCGAGTGTATTTAGTCCTTGTGGTAACACTCTGAGGCAGGTACACATCCATAATCTCCATTCCAAATTCCAGAAAGCTTAACAAATGAAAACACTTCTGTAACTTCTTTAGTGGTAGAATCTAATTTGAAATAATACGAGTCTTTACCCCACTCAGTGTGAATAGACTCTTGCTGCAAAAATAGTGTGTTTGATTTTGTGTTGCAGACTCCAGTGGGATGTTATATAATACACAGTGTGTATGCTTGTCACCTTTCTAAAATCTGAAACGCTGAACTGAGACACAGCTGGCCTGGAGGGTTTTAGGTAAGAGATTGTGATGCTAGAGGATTCCCAGTTTACAAGGGAAAGAGCTGAGGCTTAGCAAGAGAAGCCAATTGTCTTAGGCCGCAGAGGTGCCAAGTGACAGACTGAGAATTCCAGCTCTGGTCCCGTTTCAAGTAAGGGACTGTGATTCCATGAGGCTAAGCAAAGGCTGAGCCTGAATGGCAGTGAAATGGCCTGACTGGAGAGAAGATTGCATGGGTCATTCATGGTCTACAGACGCAAAGACCAACTAGCTGAGAATGAATCTGGAAGTCAAGGGGAACCGCTGTACACTTGAGAGACTTCGGTATTTCTAGAAGGCTGGGACCTAGGCTTTGGGCACTGCCAGGTGCTTCAGCAGAGCAGCCCTGAGGTCTGGATCCAAAGATCCACAGCTCATTAGCAAAATTACTCTTTTTCTCTATGTATTAGTTTCTTCTTCTGTAGTGTGGAGACGATAATAATATTTGCCTAGATTTGGTGTAACTATTAGATAAGAGATGCGTGAAAGCAATTAGCATAGTGCCTGGAACTTACTAAGCATTCAGTAAATGTTAGCTGTGACTGTTATTCTCAAAATGGGGTGTGCACACCTCTCAGAGAGTTCCAGATCTCAGTATGGATGTGAGAATATTCTTGGATTGCCAATTTTGCTTGTTTCCTAGTAATTTATTTTAATTTATTTTTTTAATAAAGGCAGAATATTGTTTCATTTTTATTTTATTATTTTATTTTATTATTTCATTTCAGTTCATTTCATCTTATTTTTTGGCTGTGCTGCATGGCTTGTGGGATCTTAGTTCCCTGAGCAGGGATCGAACCTGGGCCCTCGGCAAGGAAAGCACGGAGTCCTAACCATTGAAATTCCCTTGGTTCCTAGTAATTTAAATCATTATTTTTTGACTATTAAAACTGTCACAGAAGTGAATATACTCAACTGAAGTGAATATACTCAACACTGAACTGCACACTTGAAAATGGTTAAGATGGTAAATTTTATGTTATGTGTATTTTACCACAATTAAAAATTAAGATTAAAAATAAAAACTAACCTGGCACAAGTATATGAGGAAATAGAATGCACAAGTACATGGATAAAATATATGAGATGGCAATGACTTTCTGGCTATTTGCGGGGCGGGGGAGGGGAGGATAGAGATTGAATGTGGGGAAGGTAGAGAGGCAAAGTTCACGAATCACAGATGAATGAGTATGAGAAACCCTCCTGGAGGCCTTGTTGTCCCATGCTGCTGAAATTGGTCCAGGGTTCTAGGGTTTGATGTTCTTTATAAATGTAGGCAAATGTAAGTTTTACAGATCTTCAGGACATGAAGGTTCATGGGCACATTCATCACATGTTTTGGGCCCTACTCTGGGCACTGGGGCAGACACAGACTTGTGTGACCAGGTCCCTGGCCTCAAGGCTCTCCTGGCTAATGTGGGAACATAAGTGTGAAGAGAGAACAATCACAGACACTGGAGGTGGTCAACAGCGCTAGGAGGTGTGTTCAGTGTTCAATGAACACTTTTTCTTTTTTTTTTTTTTTGCGGTACGCGGGCCTCTCACTGTTGCGGCCTCTCCCGTTGCGGAGCACAGGCTCCGGACGCGCAGGCTCAGTGGCCATGGCTCACGGGCCCAGCCGCTCCGCGGCATGTGGGATCCTCCCAGACCGGGGCACGAACCCGTGTCCCCTGCATCGGCAGGCGGACTCTCAACCACTGCGCCACCAGGGAAGCCCTCAATGAACACTTTGAGGAGCTTTGAAGAAGGAAGCATTCCCTCTGCAGAGGGTGACAGGGAGTTGGGAAGGACATCTTAAAAAAGCAACACCTGATCTTAGTTGAGTCTGCTTTCACTAGTCAGCGGTTCTCAAACGTAATGGTGCATCAGAATCCCCAGGGGGACTTGTTGAAACCCACATTGCTGGTTCCCATGCTCAGTGTTTCTGATTCTGTAGGTCTGAGGTGGGGACCACGGATTTGCATCTCTAACAAGCTCCCTGGTGATGCGGTGGTCCCTGTGGTCCAGGGACCACACTTTGGGAACCACCAGGCTAGATCAAGAAGAGGAGGAAGGGTGGGCCAGGAGGCAGGGGAGGTTTGTGCAAAGACGTGGAGGAGTGAAAAAGCAGCAGGTAATTTAGAGAGCGGCGAGCAATTTTGGGAGGCTTGAACATGGTGGGTTGCCGGGTGCAGCTGATGGTGGACTCGTGTCCAAAGTCCGGAGTTTGGACTTGATCCTGGAAATGAAGGGCAGCCGAAGGAGCTTCTTGTGGAGGAAAGAACATGAACAGATTGGCCCTTCATCGAGATCCCTTGGGAGGGCAGGTGGAGTGGGGAGGAGAGGAGAGTTGAGGCAGAGAGACTAGTCAGGAGGCTGGCACAACGAGCCTGTCAGATCCCACTAGTCTTGGTCTTCTTGGTCCCCAAAGTTCCCGAGTAGAAGTGATCAGAAACCTAGACAAGCAGCCGTTCATATAAAAACAGCCACGTGGGGCTTTCCTGGTGGCTCAGTGGTTGAGAGTCTGCCTGCCGATGCAGGGAACACAGGTTCGTGCCCTGGTCTGGGAAGATCCCACATCCCGCGGAGAGGCTGGGCCCGTGAGCCATGGCCGCTGAGCCTGCGCGTTCGGAGCCTGTGCTCCGCAACGGGAGAGGCCGCAACAGTGAGAGGGCCTGCGTACCTAAAAAAACAAACAAACAAAAAACAGCCATGTGGACAACCACGCATCAGCAGTAAGCATGGGACCCAGCATTTTAGGTGCATCATCTCATGAAATCCTCCTAACACCCCGTGTTCAGACGTTGAAAAGGAAGCTCAGAGAAATTCAGGAACCTGCCCAAGGTTAGGACAGAGCCAGATTCAAACCCAGGGGTGAAGCCCATTCTCTCTCCCTCTAAGCATTTCCCCACGTCTGGGCTCCTCAGGAGTTTGCCTCTTTCCTCCGGGGGCTTTGTTGCTGTGTGTTGTAAGAGCTCAGTCTCTTGTGTGGTATGTGCTGGATGCTGTGATGTGGTTGCCCCCAGCCCCTCCCCTCCCACCTGTCACAAGGTAAAGTGTCTCCTTGGATGTCTTCATGGGGATGGAGAGAGCCAGGAAGAAAGGACTTTGCTGGGCATTCAATTCCCTGCCCCCGCCCCCCGGGGCAGTAAATCAGGCACTGTGGGAGAAGGATGTCACCCTGCCTGTCAGCTCTAGTGACATAACTTGGAATAATCCTCAGGCACTCCCAGGTCAGTGGGAGAGAGCATAAAGCCAGCCCTGCCCAAATCCCAGGGATAACGAGAGCAGTGAGGAGAGTTCACTTGCCAGGTAGAAAGTAATTTTTTTTTTTTTTCTGATGCACTCAAACAACCCGGTAAGGAAGTAGGCACAGGGAAAGATGTGGGAGAATGAAAGAAAGGATGGCAGAGAGGGAAAGACTTGTGAACTTGGAGACAGAAGAGCTGAGTTCAGGAGTCCCAGCTGGCTGTGTGACCCTGGACAAGTCCCTTCCCCTCTCTGGGCTTCCATTTCTTCAACCAGTACAATTAGGTAGACAGATTAGATTATCCCTAAGCTCCCTTCCTGCTTTGACATTCTATGCTTTTTCTTTTCATAGTACCTGAGCGTGACTTTTCCAGGAAAATGTCAAACGTTTCAAAGGGCAAACTTCTAAGTTTGCCAGACATCTTTTGTCACTCTTCAGCTGGTCTTGTCTACGTTCACGTCCAGGGGATTTTCTATGATATATACATTTTCTTATTTCTCCAGCTATATTTCCTTGTTTGCATTGGTTGATTGTTGCAGAAACAGGGCACGGTTTTTCTAAGCAAATATTCAGTTCCATGCCAACAGGAATATCCTGTTTACAAGAGCCTCTTTTTACAAGGTACCAGCTGTTTGAAGACATTTGTGTATTGCCACATCAGAATAATCTGATAAGCAACTATCTTTTTTCTAGTAACATAATTTTCTTTAATGTAATCATTATAGTGGTATAGATGCTCCTTAAACAGTGAACATCCTATGTGATGATCGTGATAACCTGTTTCTTCCTCTCCTATATTAGTTTGCTAGGGCTGCTGTACAAAATACCAAAACCCAAATGGCTTAAACAACAGAAATGTATTGTCTCCTAGTACTGAAGACTACAAGTACAAGATTAAAGTGTGGGCAGGGTTGGTTCCTTCTGAGGGCTCCGAGGGAGAAACTGTTCCGTGTCTCTCGCCTGGCTTCTGGCAGTTCGCTAGTGTTTGACGTCTTTTGGCTTGTGGAAGCATCACCCATCTCTAACTTCTCTTCACACGGCATTCTTCCTGTGCGCGCGTCCCGGTCCAAGTTCCTCCTTTTTATACGGACGCCAGTCATATTGGATTAGGGGCCCACCCTACTCCTGTATGACCTCATTTCACTTAGACTTCCAACTACAGAGAGAGTAATTGGCCGTCCCTGACCCAGTGCTGCTGTGAAATCCAACACTGTGTTTGTACATCTGCCACAGGTGGTTCCCAACCATTTACTGAGTGCAACAGGCATACCAAGGCAGCCCTGTTCCTGGGAGATACAGGACTCTTCTGTGAGGTGACACTGGTTCAAGGACTCCCCACAACCTTGCCGAATCTTCCTTAGATAGTATAGACGCGTGATAGTATAGATAAGTCTACCCAAGCTTCTATCCTCGTCTCCTTCACTGGGGTCAGACTTGTGTCCACCCTTGTGCCACCTCTTGAGATAGCATGTAGACACCTCTATTCCCTTCCTCACATCCCCCCACCGCTCCCAGCTTCCTCAGCCTCCCACTGCCCCCTCCTGGTTTCTCCTCACAGGTGTTTTTCCTAATAAAATCCCTCCATGTCTAATCCCACCTTAGCACCTGCTTCATGGAGGTCCTGGTCTAATACAAGAGGTAGCAAAGACTTAGTGACTTCAAAACCACAACGAGATACTACCTCACACCCATCAGGATGGCTGCCATCAAAACAAAACAAAACAACCCCCCCACCCCAGCCAAAAAAAAAAAAACAGAAAATAACAGTGTTGGTGAGAACCTAGAGAAATTAGAACCCTTGTACACTGTTAGTAGGAGTGTAAAGAGGGGCAGCCACTATGGAAGACAGTGTGGTAGCTCTTCAAAAACTTAAATATAGAGTTACCATATGATCCAGCAATTCCACTCTTGGGTATATACCCCAAAGAACTGAAGTCAAGGTCTTAAACAGATATTTGTGAACCCATGTTCATAGCAGCATTATTCATGGTAGCCAAAAGATGGAAGCAACTTAAATGTCCATTAGTGGTTGAGTAGATAAACCAGATGTGGTCTATACATACAATGTAATTTTATTCAGCCTTTAAAAGCAAGGAAATTCTGACACATGCTACAACACGGATAAACTTGTGGGCATTATCCTAAGTGAAACAAACCAGTCACAAAAAGACAAATAATGTGTGATTCCACTTCCATGAGGTACCTACAGTAGTCAAATTCATAGAGATAGAAAGCAGAGTAGTGGTTATGAGGGTCTGGGAGGAAAGGGAAATGGAGACTTAGTGTTTAATGGGTGCAGAGTTTCAGTCTGAGAAGAGGAAGAAGTTCTGGAGATGGATGGTAGTGTTGCTTGCACAACAATGTGAGTGTACTTAACACCACTGAAGTGTATGCTTTGAAATGGTTAAGACAGTACATTTTATGTGTATTTTATCACAATTAAAAATTACATAGGGACTTCCCTGGTGGTGCAGTGGTTAAGAATCTGCCTGCCAGGGCTTCCCTGGTGGCGCAGTGGTTGAGAGTCCGCCTGCCGATGCAGGGGACACGGGTTTGTGCCCCGGTCTGGGAGGATCCCACATGCAGCGGAGCGGCTGGGCCCGGGAGCCATGGCCGCTGGGCCTGCGCGTCCGGAGCCTGTGCTCCGCAACGGGAGAGGCCACAACAGTGAGAGGCCCGCGTAACGCAAAAAAATAAATAAATAAATAAAAAAAAGAATCTGCCTGCCAATGCAGGGTTTGATCCCTGGTCCAGGAAGATCCCACATGCCACGGAGCAACTAAGCCCAGGCACCACAACTACTGAGCCTCTCTAGAGCCCGCGAACCACAACTACTGAGCCCGTGAGCCACAACTACTGAAGCCCACGCGCCTAGAGCCCGTGCTCCGCAACAATGGAAGGCACTGCAGTGAGAAGCCCTCGCAACGCAATGAAGAGTAGCTCCCACTCGCCACAACTAGAGAAAGCCCGCGCACAGCAACGAAGATCCAATGCAGCCAAAAATAAAAAATAAATAAATAAATTTAATTTTTTAAAAAAAGTTCAGGGGCTTCCCTGGCAGTCCAGTGGTTAAGACTTTGCCTTCCAATACAGGGGGTGTGAGTTCGATCCCCGGTTGGGGAGCTAAGATCCCAAATGCCTTGCAGCCAAAAAAAAAAACCAAAACATAAAACAGAAGCAATATTGTAACGAATTCAATAAAGACTTAAAAAAAAAAAAGAAGTTCATCTTTTTAAAAAAAATGGCATACAATAAAATCCTTGCCTCTTAGTGCAAAGTTGAAAGAACACCAAATCCTGTTGACGAGTGCTTGGGGTACCTGGGTGAACGGGCCAGAGAAGCACAGGGCAGGGTGTTTATTCTTCAAAAGACCTAAATGGTCTGAAGACTTCCAGTTACCACTTTACAACTTTAAAACCTAAAGTTTAAGCTTGTCATTGTTGGGATGGTCCTCATTCACAGCTCATTTTCAAGGAGCTTTATGACTCACCAGACAATGGTAGTGAATTGAAAAACATGTTTACAGTTTAGGCTTATTACTTCATAAACTTGGGAGTTCTTTAGGTGAGAGAAAGACAGAGAGAAGCAATAGCTCCTAGCAAGGAGATTCCCTCATAATGAACCATTCCGATCATTTTTAAATGCATCCTTTTGTCCCAGCTATACCGGGAAGGTACCAGATGCAAAAACGGCCAGGCTTTTCCATCTGAAACTTCCTGTCATCAGAGAGAGAAAAATAGAGATTCAGGCACAAGTCAAAGTGATTTGGCCAAATACCCAGCAGGCAGAAAAGGAGAAAATGCTTTCTGAGTTTAATGCTTTGTTTTCAGCCCCTCATCTTCAAACTGCAGTTAGGGGCTTGGGCGTGTTGTCAGAGTTCAAATCTTAACTCGACCGTATACCTTGGGCAAACTGTATAATCGCTCTGTGCCTCAGTTTCCCTCTCTGTAAATTGAGAATACAAATAGTGACTCCTTCATCAGGGCGTATTAACAATGGCTAGAAATTACTCCACATCTTCGAAGTGCCAGGCGTTGTGCTAAGTCTTTTATATACATTGACTCATTTAATCCTCAAGCCCAGGATGATCTCATTCCAAAGCTTATGATCCTAACCGCAGCCTGACACCACAGTGTATTCATTGCCCAATGACTGTAAGAAATGGAAGCCTGGCCCCATTCAGGCTTAGTCGCATTTCCCTTCTGTTTTAGGGATGCAGATCTGAGCTTGGGAGAGACGAGGAAACGTTTTAAAATCCCAACACCAGGGGACAGTAGAGTGGGGCTTAGCGTTGAATATTTCCTCCCTCGGCCCAAATGAAGCATGCAGAGATGCAGGGGAGACTGGCTGTCAGGCCGCCCGAGAGGTGGAGCTTTGAGCTGGGCTTCAAAGAGAAGAGAGGAGAGGGAAGAGGAGAAGTAAAGGCATTCCAGGCATGGCCGAAGGCCTAGAGGCAGGAAGTACATGGCAAATCAGCGTTCTGGGAATGGAACACAGAGCGCTGGGCTTGGCGGGGGTCATGGGGGCAAGACTAGAGGGTATTCTGGGCCAAGTCAGAACCTCATAACCCAGCAACCCACTTCTTGGTCTATACCCTAGGTGGAGCCTGCTTGCGTACACCAGAAAATACACACAGAATGTTCATAGCAGCCTTGGAAATAAGGGCCAACGACTGGAAACAGGCATAATGTCCATCCACAGGTGAATGAATAACAATGACCATATATTCACCCAAGGGGCATGGATGAGTTATAGCCACGCGCAATGACATGGAATTAATGAGTAAAGAAAGCACGCTGTGTAGGATTTGATGGAGTAGGACACCTTTTCATGAAGAGCAAACCAAGCAAAACAAAATAAACTAAGTAATAGATCGTTTCTTATTCACTGGGAGTGAAGTCATTAAAAAACAAAGGGAATAAGGAACAGAAAGTTCAATAGAAATGCCATGAGAGGTCTGTGACAGTCTGCAAGAGGGTGAGTTAGGAAAGGCTCACCTAGGTGGATGCAGCAGTACTAGAAATGCTCTATCGTCAACTTGGGTGGTGGACTATAGGTATTCATTTTTAAACTGTATTTCATAATTTACATATATAGTGTATAAATGTTTTCTATGCATTTTGCCTCCTAATACTAGTAATAATTTTAATAAGAAAATGCAGGGGCTTCCCTGGTGGCGCAGTGGTTAAGAATCTGCCTGCCAATGCAGGGGACACGGGTTCAAGGCCTGGTCCGGGAAGATCCCACATGCCGCGGGGCAGCTAAGCCCACGCGCCACAACTACTGAGCCTGTGCTCTAGAGCCCGCGAGCCACAACTACTGAGCCCACATGCCACAACTACTGAAGGCCACGTGCCTAGAGCCCATGCTCTGCAACAAGAGAAGCCACCACAATGAGAAGCCCATGCACCACAATGAAGACTAGGCCCCTCTCGCCACAACTAGAGAAAGCCCGTGTGCAGCAACAAAGACCCAATGCAGCCAAAAAATAAATAAATAAATACATTTATTAAAAAAGAAAATGCAGAGGTGCCCAGCAGAAATACTCAAATAAATTAAATGAGATCTAAATTAGAGCCACATGTAACTCCTGAGATACAGGGTGTCAGGGCATGTGGTCTTCTATGGATGTGGAATAGTCTTCTAACCTTTCATTCATTCAACAACCATTTTCTGAGTCCCTACATCGTGCCAGGGATTTGCAGATGGAGAGGAATTGGTCCTTGGTCTAGAGTTGCTCAGAGATTTGGGAGGGTGTGAACTGTAGGGACCTGCAGTCGTGGAATCAGGCACTGGCTCTTCTGGGCCTTGGTTGGTGGCCCCAAGGATGTGCTTCAGAAGCGGTCATGGTTGGTGGGAATGGAGCTCGTTTCATCGCTGGCGTGGATGGCCTCCTCTGTGCAGTTCTCCCTTCTGGCTCTCGACCCAGGCAGAGCAGTCCTGGCATCAGGCATCATCACAGTCTGCCTTCCTGACTCTTCGCTGCATACACGCTCTCCTCCTCCTCCGACCCCCAGGCCCTGCCTAGCACTTGACAGGCAGTGTTTGCTGCCTGTCAGACTGTGCTGATGTTGACTCTGAATTTCTTGGTAGCTTAGATCATTGTGCAGAACACTCTGCTCAACCCGGGGTGATGCTGGGAAGCAGGAGACGCAGCTCCAGCCCTAAGGCGGGCTCATGATTTAGCTGTGCCTTTTGCTGCCAATCTGTTGCTCTACCCAAATACTTAGGCAATTTTAGGACACCTCTGGAAAATAAAGACATTCTATATTTCTTTGTAACTCATGTATAAGATGATTAGTAAGGTAGTATTTCACTTCCTTCATCTTAAAACAACTTTCTCATCTGCCTTGTAGGGAGCTCTGGCACCCCAGGATTTGGGGGCTACACCTGGGAATTCCTGTGGTACCCTGGGTGCCGTGAATCCTCCTGCCATCGCTGGGCATGGAATGGCTTATTCACAGCAGGTCCTCCCTGCTGAAATAGATGCTTGTTGAGGGCAGAGACATATCCTGTATCTCCCCGTTGCCAGGGCCTGGCTCACAACAGCTGCTCAAGCAAGTGCTGTTGACTGTCGGAAGGGAAGAAACTGTTTCTGGATTTTGATCATGTGTGTCTCCTCTCAGCCTTTGCCCTTCCAAGCTGTAGAGTCCTAAGCGTCCTCTCTGAGCTACTTGCGTGTGCTGGATCTCAGAGAGGCCTCAAAGCCACCTTCTGTAATCAGGGTGTGTGCGTGTGTGCACGCATGTAGGTACAGATGCAGGAACGTGCAATCCGGTTCTTCTAGTTACACAGCATCATACTGAAAACCCCAGAGCACCAGGCTGGCCTCATTTATGAGTTTAAAAATAACAACCCTTTCCATTCATTCACAAGTGTTTTATGGTTTCCAAAGTAGTTCTGCAGTTGTTCACTCAGGGCAAAACTCACAGCCACCTTGGGAGGTGGGTTTTACTCCCCTCTCCCACTTTACAGATGGGGAAACTGAAGCTCAGAGAGGAAAACTGATTTGGCCAAATGCAAACAGATCCAGGTCTCCCGGTGCCGAGTTCAGAGACTTCCTGGCACACAGCGATGGCCTGGACAGACCAGGTTGGGGTCCAACAGCACACGGTGGTTGGTGCCTGTCCAGGGTGAACGTGGAGATGAAGTCGAATTGCTCCCAAGCCCTGGCTTGTTGCTAAGGTTTTGTTTTGATCAGGAGCTCGTTTCTCAGGACAGGCTGAACCCCAGACAGCAGCCTCATGGTGAAAAGCAGTGGTTTGTGCAGGCCGTTCAATAACGACGACTCTTCAAAGCCTCTGCTCTGTCCCGCGCTGCCAGGCAGTTTTACTCCAGGGTTCACTTAGCTGCGTGTCCCGTCTCCTGGAATTCACAGAGGAAATGCTTGACCCAGCCTAGGCTCGAAGAGGGGGTGGGGGTCAGAGAAGCTTCTGCAGGAATGAAAACCTGAGCTGGGTTTTCAAGCAGGAGTAGGCATCAGCGGGGCAAGGGGTGCCAAGGCTGAGGAGACAGGGAGGCAAGCTGGGGAGACAGGAGGACCAGGCAGAGAAAAGGCATCAAGACGGAGAGTAAAGACCTATTTCAGGCCTGTGTACATCACCTTCACGATCTGTACTTCCTCTGACTACCATCTATCCAATATCTAGATAATATTTTTAATCAACTATTTCTTAAATGCACATAGTTGAAAAGGATGCACTAGGACTTCCCTGGTGGTGCAGTGGTTGAGAATCCGCCTGCCAATGCAGGGGACACAGGTTTGAGCCCTGCTACGGGAAGATCCCACATGCCACGGAGCAACTGAGCCTGTGCTCTAAAGCCCGTGAGCCACAACTACTGAGCCCACATACCACAACTACTGAAGCCCGTGTGCCTAGAGCCCGTGCTCCGCAACAAAAGAAGCCACCGCAATGAGAAGCCCATTGCACCGCAATGAAGAGTAGCCCATTTGCCGCAACTAGAGAAAGCCCGTGCACAGCAACGAAGACCCAACGCAGCCAAAAATAAAATAAATAAATTTATGGAAAAAAAGGATGTACTACATTGACAGATGAATGAATAAAGAAGATGTGACATACATATGTGTACACACACACACACACACCACACACATGAATATTAGCCATAAAAAAGAATGATTCTTGCCATTTGCGACAACATGGATGGACCTGGAGAGTATTACGCTAAATGAAGTAAGTCAGACAGAAAAAGACAAATACTGTATGTTTTCACTTATGTGTGGAGCCTAAAGAACAAAACACAAATATAACAAAACAGACTCACAGATACAGAAAACAAACTAGTGACTGCCCGAGGGGAGAGGTTGGGGATGGATGAAGTCGGTGCAGGGGATTAAGAGATGCAAACTACCAGTTATAAAATAAATAAGTCACAGGGATGTCGTGTACAGCACAAGGGAATATAGTCAATAATATTATAATAACTTTGAATGGTGCATAATCTATAAAAATATCGAATCACCTTGTTTTACACCTGAAACTAATATAATATTGTAAGTCAACTATACTTCAATTAAAAAATGTAGGGCTTCCCTGGTGGCGCAGTGGTTGAGAGTCTGCCTGCCGATGCAAGGGACACAGGTTCATGCCCCCGTCCGGGAAGATCCCACATGCCGCGGAGCGCCTAGGCGCATGAGCCATGGCTGCTGAGCCTGTGCGTCCGGAGCCTGTGCTCCACAACGGGAGAGGCCACAACAGTGAGAGGCCCACGTACTGCCAAAAAAAAAAAAAAAAAAAAAAAAAACACTTCTAACAACATTACAATCATCAAAGTTGCTAAGAGACTAGATCTTAATTATTCCAACCACTAAAAGGAAATGAAAATTATGTGACATGATAGGGGAGTTAATTATTGCTACAATGGCAGTCATATTACAAGATGTGAATGTATAAAATCAATAAGACATATACCTTAAATTTATACAATGTTATATGTCAAATATATTTCAATAAAAAATTAAAAAAAAGTAAAAAGTTTTAAAAATTAAAAAAAAATAAGGGCCACACTATATTGTGGGGTTGCTTGCTAGTTTGTTTTTTCCTAATACACGTAAAAATAAATACCTAGGTATTCAAGTGAAAAACAGTCATCCTTTTATCCCCCTGCAATCATCTGGTAGAATGGGTACCACATTTGGCAAACAAATGAACAAAGGCATGGCTATGAGTAAGAATGTGGGGTGTGGAGGAAACTCTGAAAGAGTAAACGTGAGGCGGGAGGATTGTGATGTAAGATTGGAGGACTGAACGGGGCCTGAACTTGAAAGGGCTTGTGTGCCTGGCTAAGGAGCCGCACTGGATCATCTCAGAGTCAAGAATAGGCAATCACTGAAAGGCTGTGCTATGAGTAACTCACAAGAGAAGCCATCACCTCCTTCTTGTGGCTCACTTTGTCCTTTAAAGGTCTTATTGTAAAGGGTTCCCATAAACCCTAATTATCAGGAAACCTTGAGGCAGATCTCTAAACAGAATGAGCCTTAGAGTCAGAAAACCATCTCCCTGATTGGGATTGACATATATACACTAATATATATAAAATAGATAACTAATAAGAACTGCTGTATAAAACATAAATAAAATAAAATTCAAAAATTCAGAAAATAAAAAAATTTTAAAAATAAATCACAATGAGATACTTAAAAAAAAAGAAAAGAAAAGAAAGCCATCTCTTTGACAGCTCAATGACATTGGGCAAGTCCTATAACCTTTCATAGCCTCAAGCATTCCGTCTGTATATTGGGCACATGGCAGGTTGCCCGGGCAGATCCTACAGGTTGCAGGTCACAGCCTCCTTGCCCATCTCCCTCTAGATTGGGTTTCTCAACCTTGACAGTATTGACACTTTGGGCCCAAGAATTCTTTGCTGTGAGAATCTGTGGAATGTTTAGCAGCATCCCTGGTCTCCCCACTAGCTGCCAGTAGCCTCTTCCCAGTTATGACAACAATAACAAAAATCTCCAGACATTGCCAGATGTCCCCTGGAGGAGGAGGATGTCACCCAGACTTGTCTTTAGAAAGGTGGAGTGTCGGACAGGTCCTGTGGCCTGTGGTCCTGTAGAGTGTTGGCTAAAGATGGACCTTGGAGAGCAGAAGGCTTCCTGCAGATGAGCCTGCACCCCCCAAGTTCAGAGCCTCAGATGGGGAAGGAATAGTTGATGGAGTTTTTGTCATTGACTTTATCACTGAGAGGGTCACTCATGGATTGATTCACCCTCACATGGATTACCTAGATTCTCTATGTAATGTCTCCAGGGAAGGATACCCCAAAGAGGGTCACATGCTCCCAGCACTCAAAAGTGTGACCCAGGGCTTCCCTGCGTGGGCCCGTCCTCCTGGATAAGGCAGACCACAGGAGCCTTAGCGCAAGACCACTGGGCTCAGAGCAAGTGTGAGAACAATCAGAGTGACTACCCAACGTGGCAGTGCACTCACACACTTTCCAGGTCCTAGAACCCTGCCAACCTATTCTTTATTATTACTCCTAGGAATAATTATAGTAATAGCCTCAGTTGAGCATCTCCGGTATACCATTGCCTACATTTATCTAATCCTCACAATATTTTATCCTGATTTGATACATGAGAAGATTGAAGCTCTGTGGGATTGGGGAATTTACATAACATGGGGACTATAAAGTAGAAAGCAACAAGTAAAGAGTGCAGACAGCAGGCTTTAGCCTAGGTCTGTCTCATTCCAAATCCCTTATTTCTCTGTGTTAGGCTACAACTTCTCCTTCCTGGTGATGCTGTGAGAAAAGACAACACCTGCGAAATGGTGAGGGTTTTTGAAGGATCATTGACTCCTTGACGGTTGCTTTGGATGTCAGAGCTTAAAGCCACCTGCACGTAAACTGGAGAACGCTGCCTCTGATATTTTTAACCTTGTAACATAGAGCTCAGGCACAGCAAGCCGCACAGATGTATAGCTTAGTGAATTATTATTATAAGGCACACATCTTTTCAAACTTCACCCAAGTCAAGAAGCAGAACTTTGCCAGAACCTCAAGAAGCCCTCCACATGCCTCATTCTGGTCGTAGCCCCAGCCCTCCCTCCAAAGTAACCACAATTCTTGATTTTTAGAGTAGTTACTTCCTTGAATTTATCATCCAATTAGGCATATCTAAACATTATAGTAGTTTTACCTTTTTTAAAAAACTTGCTGTATCTCTAAAGTCTATTTTCATCTATGGGTTTCCCATTCATTCTTTCCTTTCCATACACTTTATATATTGAAGAGCTCTACAGGTTGACCTAGAAAGTTTCTCAGTCTGGATTTGGCTGGGTGAACGCTCGGGATGCAGCTCAGTATTTCCCTCTGTCCTCTGTATTCCCTCCAAAGTGACAGCTGGACCCAAAGGCTTGATCAGACACAGGAGTGATCCCTTTGGCAGTCCTATGGGTGGCATTGCATTCTTTCATCAGAGGACACATGATGTCTTGTTTTCATTCCTTTTTTGATGTTAGCAGACGTTGATGCTCAATGCCTAGATCCGTTGATTCACTGGGGGTTGCAAACTCATGATATTCTCATTCCAGCATTTTGTTCTCACATATTAGAAAATCTTAGAAGGAGACACGTTCCCTTATCTGTTAGTTGGTTGCACAGTGGTGGGTTCATCTATCACATCTGATTATGGAGGGGAAGTAGGTGCCTTTTTATATGAGACTGATTTCTCTGTCTACAGATCTTCCTTGACTCACGATGGGGTCATGCCCCGATAACCTATTGTAAGTAAGTTGAGAATGCATTTAATACACCTAGCCACTATAGCTTAGCCTTGCTTACCTGAAATGTGCTCAGAACCCTTCCATTAGCCTACAGTTGGGCAAAATCATCTAACACAAAGCCTATTTTATAATAAAGTGTTGAATATCTCATGTAACTTACTGAATACTGTACTGAAAGTTAGAATGGTTGTGTGGTTACCGAATGGTTGTAAGTGTATCTTTTTTTCCCCTCTGTGATCACGTGGCTGACTAGGAGCTGTGGCCGCCGCTGCCCAGCATCATGAGAGAATATTGTACCGCATATCGCTAGCCCAGGAAAAGATCAAAATTCAAAATTCGAAGTACGCTTTCTACTGAACGTGTATCACTTTTGCACCATCGTAAAGTGGAAAAATTGTAAGTTGAACCATCCTAAGTTGAGGACCGTCTGTATGCGTTTTCCCATCTTTCCCCATTTGAATTTCTTCTTTTGTGTCTTCAAATTCAACCCGTCCATCATTTCCCATGCTCCATCTCTCTCATCTCAGTTCAGTACTCCTTAACATAGCCCATGCTACAGTTACTACCCTGGTTCTCCCCTGCCTTTCGGGATGTGTTTTGGGGAAGCATTTTGCGCTCACTTGCTCCGTGTCCTTTTCTCCTCTCATTCCTTGTCTCCCTGATGGCTGCTTTCCCTCCCCACCCTCCAGGATTTACTCTCTTTTCTTGTATTTTTCACTGTAGCATTGTTTTTAATAGTTGAAAAAGAGAAATTATCCACATGTTTGTGAAGAGATGAATGAATAAACTGGGGCATATTATTTTTTATTATTATTAATTAATTTTTGTTGGATTATAGTTGCTTTACAATGTTGTGTTACCTTCTCAGGATTTACTCTCTTAATAACTTGCATAAATAACATAAAGGAGTGTTAATTATATTTATCATTTTGTACATTACATCCCACGTTGTTAGGTTTTTATTTTTTAATTTTTATTTGGAAATAATTTCCAACTTACAAAAGTTCCAAAAAAAAAAAAAAAGTACAAGTCACCTCACATACCCTTTACCCAGATTCACCTATTGTTAAGATTTTACTGTTTGAGATGAAGTTACATGCATGATGGCCTTTTACCCCTAAGTACTTCAGTGCATGTTTCCTAAGGTTGGGGACATTCAACTCCGTTCAACTTCAATGATCAGTTACACATATTTCCGTACAGGACTTTGGCTGCTATATTGTACATATGTCAAGTTTTGTCAGTCACTTTATATTAGGTTTTGACTGTATGGAGTCTTGTCTCAAGGTGCCCGATTTGGTCCTTGGAATTCGCAGCTTGCAGCCATGGAAAGGTTAATTTGGATTCTTTCCTGCTTTCAGGGCAAGGAATTGGAATAGGATGGGAGAGAAATGAAGAATTTTTTTTAATGAGGTCCTCCAAATTGTAGCAGAGAGCATGCTCAGCGCTGTTAGAGACCTAGACCGGTTCCTTTAATGAGCAGTATGGGGATTGTGGGTGGGAGACTAAGGCCAAAAGATGGGGAGGGGCTTGCCTTAGATCCCGAGGTCACGGGGCCAGTGATTAGATGAGCTAGAGCCGGAAACTGTCAAACATCGGAGGCCTGAAGATTTCACTCCAGCAATCTCTTCTCTGAGATGGCTTTATCAGCATTATTTAGTAATGGAACCTCAGCTTGCATTCTTTCTCCCAACACCCAGGAAATTGGACCCAATTAATAATGGTGATAAAAATAGCCAACATTCATGGAATGCTTGCTATGAGGCAGACACTGAATTATCCCATTTCATTCTTATTAATAGTCTTACTTTTAACAAGTCCTATTGTCTTCCCCCATTTTACAGATGATGAAACTGAGGCTTAGCCAGGTTAAGTAACCTAACCAAGGTCCCGTCCTTAGCAAGTAAATCTGTCAGCACTTGAGTCTAGGCTTCCAGTGTTGGATTTCTTTAACCACAGTACCGTGAGGAAGAGAGTGAGAACCATGGGCCTTTGGGGGCCAGTGTTTTGGAGAAGTTTGAGAGGGTCATGTAGAGCTTCTCAAATATGCTCCGAAGTTCATATCAAAATAGCCAGGTGTGCACTGATACTTCCCATTGGCTGTCTCCTTTTGTCCCTCTAACTGCCCATCTAAAAAAGTACAGACATAAGATTCAAAGTGGTTTGGTGAATTCCACAAGGTTCCATGGCTATTCTGACTAAGTAGAGATTTGACCCAGGGCTGCCAATTTTTTCACTCTGCTACCCAAGCAGGCATGTGATACCTGATCAGGCATAGAATGACGTATTTTTGATGATCAGCCTGCTTGGCATTTTGTAAAGAAAGCCCAAACAACTGTGTTGCCTGGGCAAACCTGAAAGCTGCTTGCTGGTTTCAACACTGTTTCTTAAATGGCATGACAGGACAATGGTTACTGCTCCAAGTCCTGAAGTTTTCAGATCATCTCACATTTAACAGATCACCTTTTTGTTCAATAGCTGCCACCATCGGTAATAGTCAGCAGTCGGGGGCTAATTTTAGGAAGGAACAGCCTTTTAGCTGTGCACTAGGCTGTGGTACAGTAGCAGGAGGGCTTGATCTGATCAGAGCGACAACCTGCTGAATCACCTGATTTCTCCTACATTGGTGTCCTTAGTCATTCGCCCATTCTTTCCAAATATTTATTAAGCATCCACTACATGCCAGGCACTGTTCTAGATGCTGATACAGCAATGAATCAAGGTAAGTCAAGTCCCTCCCACGTTTGAGTTTGTGAAATGCCGAACTCACACAGTTGCAAAAGGCAAATAGAGGTAAGAATGGTAGTGTCATTATTTTCCCATCTTTTGTCTTCTCTATTCTAACGTTAATAACTGGAGGGTAGTGTCATTAATTTTCCCATCTTTTGTCTTCTCTATTCTAACATTAATAACTGGAAGGTAGTGGAGTAGAATCTGAGCCACCGTAACTGGAATGACTGGTGTAGGTTTGCCTGCAGAACAACAGGAGAGCATGTCACACCCTCAGGGAAGTTCACGCTCTGGGACACCAGGCAGCCCAGGGGTCTATATTTGTTTAAAATTCCTGGGGTGACTATGATATAAAGCAGAGACTGGAATCTCAGGCTTGTTATGCTGCCTAAGCCTCTGCTTCCCGAGTTCTAGAATTGGGATAATACCTCCTATCCAGGGATTTGTGAGAATTAAATGATAAAAGACCTTCAATTTATATTAGTTTCTTTATTAATGTTTTCCTCTGAGAATGCCTTTTTTAAAAAAATTTATTGAAACATAGTTGATTTACAATGTTGTGTTAATTTCTGCTGTACAGCAAAGTGACTCCGTTATACATATATATACATTCTTTTTAATATTCTTTTCCATTATGGTTTATCAAAGAATACTGAGTATAGTTCCCTGTGCTATACAGTAGGGCCTTGTTGTTTATCCATCTTATATATAATAGTTTGCCTCTGCTAATCCCAAATCCCCAGTCCTTCCCTCCCTCACCACCCTCCCGCTTGGCAACCACAAGTCTGGTCTCTATGTCTGTGAGTCTGTTTTTGTTTCGTAAATATGTTCATTTGTGTCGTATTTTAGATTCCACATATAAGTGATATCATATGATATTTGTCTTTCTCTTTCTGACTTACTTCACTTAGTATGATAATCTCTAGGTCCATCCATGTTGCTGCAAATGGCATTATTTCATTCTTTTTATGGCTGAGTAATATTCCATTCTTTATCCATTCATCTGCTTTATCCATTCATCTGTTGATGGACATTTAGGTTGTTTCCATGTCTTGACTGTTGTAAATAGTGCTGCTATGAACATAGGGGTGCATGTTGAGAATGCTTTTGAGCTTCTGCATTTAAAGGACAGTAGGTAATAAAAGTTCTTCTCTTTGTATGCTCATGTATTTGTTTGTTAGGAGTGATGTCAGACATATACAGAACTTTTCACCCAATACACATTCTTCTCAAGAGCACACATAACATTATCCAGAATAGATCATGTTAGGCCACAAAAGTCTTAAAAATTTGAGAAGACTGGAATCATATAAAGTATTTTTTCCAATCACCACAATAGGAAACTAGAAATCAATAACAGGAAGAAAATTGGAAAATTCAAAAATATGTGGAAATTAAAAAATACACCCCTAACAACCGACGGGTCAAAGAAGAAATCAAAAGGGAAATCAAAAAATATCTTGAGGACTTCCCTGGTGGCGCAGTGGTTGAGAGTCCGCCTGCCGATGCAGGGGACGTGGGTTCGTGCCCCGGTCCGGGAAGATCCCACATGCCACGGAGCGGTTGGGCCCGTGAGCCATGGCCGCTGAGCCTGTGCATCCGGAGCCTGTGCTCCGCAATGGGAGAGGCCACAACAGTGAGAGGCCCACGTACCACAAAAAAAAAACCAAAAAAAAAAAACCTTGAGATAAATGGAAATAAAAACACAACATACCAAAACTTATAGGATGCAGCAAAACAGTACTAAGGGAAGTTTATAGCAATAAATACCTGCATTAAAAAAGAAGAAATATCTCAAATAAACAACCTAACTTTTCACCGAAAGGAACTAGAAAAAGAAGGACACATAAAGCCCAAAGTTAGCAGAGGGAAGGAAATTATAAAGATTTGAGCAGAAATAAAGGAAATAGGATATAGAAAAACAATAGAAAAGATCAACAAAACTGAGTTGTTTTTTTGAAAAGTTAAATCAACAAAATTGACAGACCTTTAGCTAGACTAAGAAAAAGAAAGAAGACTCAAATTTGTTAAAAAATAGAAATAAAATAGAAGATATTACAACTGATGACAGAAACACAAAGGATCATGAGCAACTACTATGAACAATTATATGCCAACAAATTGGATAACCTGGAAGAAATGGATAAATTCCTAGAAACATGAAGAAATAGAAAATGTGAACAAATCAATAATGACTAGGAAGACTGAAGCAGTAATCAAAAACCTCCCAACAAAGGAAAGCCCAGGACCAAATGGCTTCACTGGTGAATTCTACAAAACAGTGAAAGAATTAATGCCAATACTTCTCAAACACTTCCAAAAAACTGAAAAGGAGGGAACACTTCCAAACTCATTGTACAAGGCTAGGACTACTCTGATATCAAAAGCAGATAAGGACACTACAAGAAAAGAAAATTACAGGCGAATATCCCTGAACATAGATGCAAAAGCCACAACAAAATAGTAGCAAACCAGGGCTTCCCTGGTGGTGCAGTGGTTAAGAATATGCCTGCCAATGCAGGGGTTTGAGCCCTGATCCGGGAAGACCCTACATGCCGTGGAGCAACTAAGCCTGTGTGCCACAACTACTGAGGCTGCGTGCCACAACTACTGAAGCCTGTGCACCTAGAGCCTGTGCTCCACAACAAGAGAAGCCACCACAATGAGAAGCCCATGTACCACAACAAAGACGGTAGCCCCTGCTCGCCACGACTAGAGAAAGCCCACGTGCAGCAACGAAGACCCAACACAGCCAAAAATAAAATAAATAAATAAATTTATTAAAAAAATAGTAGCAAACGAATTCAACAGCTTATTAAAAGGATCATACACCATGATCAAGTGGGATTTATCCCTGGGGTGCAAGAATGGTTCAGTATACACAGATCAATAAATGTGATAAACCACATTAACAGAACGAGAGATTAAAATATATAATCATTTCAGTAGATGCAAAAGCATTTGAAAAAATTCAATACTTTTTCATGATAAAAATATTCAATAAACGAGGTACAGAAGGAATGTACCTCAACATAATAAAAAGCATATGTGACAAGCCTACGGCTAACATTGCACTCAACAGTGGAAAAACTGAAAGCTTTTCCTCCAAGATCAAGAATAAGACAAGGATGCCCACTCTTGTCCTTTCTATTTAGCATAGTACCGGATGTCCTAGCCAGAGCAATTAGGCAAAAACAGAAGAAAAAAAAAAAAAGGAATAAAAGTCATCCAAATATAAAAGGAAGAAGTAAGATGTCTGTTTGCAGATGACATGATCTTATAAATAGAAGTCCCTGAAGACTCCACCAAAAAAACCTTTAGAACTAATAAACAAATTAAGTAAAGTTGCAGGATAGAAAATCAGCATACAAAAATCAATTGTGTTCTGTACGGAAACAACAAACTATCTGAAAACAAGTTAAGAAAACAATCCCCCTCACAATAGCATCAAAAAAAAATACTAAAAATTTAAAAAATTAAAAAATAAAAACCTAAAAAAAATACTTAGGAATTAACTTAACAAGAAGATGAAAGACTTGTACACTAAAAACTACAAAACATTAATGTAAGAAATCAAAGAAGACAAAAATAAATGGAAAGATATCCCATGTTTATGCATTGAAAGACTGTATTGATAAAATGTCCATACTACTCAGAGTGATCTGCAGATTCAATGCTGTCCTCATTAAAACCCCAATGGTGTTTTTAACAGAAATTTTTAAAAATCCTAAAATTCAGTGGAACCACCAAAGACCTAGAATAGCTGAAGTAATGTTGAGAAAAACAAAGCTGGAGACATTACACTTTCTGATTTTGAAATATAATACAAAGCTATAATAATTAAAACTGTATGGTACTGGCATTAAGGCAGACATATAGACCAATAAAATAGAATAGAGAGCCCAGAAATAAACCATGCATGTATAGTTAACTGATCTTCGACAAGGGTGCCAAGAATACACAGTGGGGAAAGGATAGTCTCTTCAACAAATCCTGTTAGGAAAACTGGATATCAACATGCATGCAGGAAAAAAAAAGAAAAAGAAACAGAACCCCAATATTACACCATACACAAAAATCAACTCAAAATGGATTAAAGACTTAAATGTAAGACCTGAAACCATAAAGTCGTAGAAGAAAACATTGGGGAAAATCTTCCTGACATTGGCCTTGGCAGTGATTTCTCAGGTATGACATCAAAAGCTCAAGCAACAAAATAGACACATGGGACTACATCATGACTACATTAAAAACTTCTGCACAGTGAAGGGAACGATCAACAGAGTGAAAACGGAGAAGATATTTGTAAACCATTTATCTGATAAGGGGTTAATATCCAAAATATACAGGGAACTCATAAAACTCAATAGCAAAAAAACCCAAATACCCCAATTTTTTAAATGGTCAGAGGACTTGAATACACGTGTTTCCAAAGGAGATATATATGGTCCTAGGTAAGGTGCTCAACGTCATTAAGTCATCTGTTAAATACAAATCGGAACCACAATAAGGTATTACCTGACACCTGTTAGGATTGGCTATTATAAAAAATAATAATAATAAATGTTGGTAAGGATGGGAAGAAATTGGAACCCTTGTATACCGTTTTTTTTTTATTTAATTTATTTATTTTGGGCTGTGTTGGGTCTTCATTGCTGCACGCGGGCTTTCTCTAGTTGCAGCGAGCAGGGGCTACTCTTCACTGCAGTGCGTGGACTTCTCATTGTGGTGGCTTCTCTCATTGTGGAGCACAGGCTCTAGGCGTGCAGGCTTCAGTAGTTGCGGCACATGGGCTCAGTAGTTGTGACTCACGGGCTCTAGAGCACAGGCTCAGTAGTGTGGTGCACGGGCTTAGTTGCTCTGCGACAACTGGGATCTTTCCAGACCAGGGATCGAACCCGTGTCCCCTGCATTGACAGGCAGATTCTCAACCACTGTGCCACCAGGGAACCCCTCCCCCACTTGTATACTGTTGATGAGAATGTAAAATGGTGCAGTCAATAGGAAAACAGTACAGAGAGTCCTCAAAAAATTAAAAATAGAACTACCATATGATACAGGAATCCCACTTCTTGGCATATATCTGAAAGAACTGAAATCAGGATCTCGAAGAGATATCTTCACTCCCATGCTCATTGCAGCATTATTCACAACGGTCAAGATGTGGAAATAACCCAATGTCCATCAACAAGTGAATGGATAAAGAAAACATCAGTGGAATATTATTCAGCCTTAAACACAAAAAGAAGGAAATCTTACTGTTTCTGAAAACATGGATGAACCTGGAGGACATTATGCTAAGTGAAATAAGCCAATCACAGGAGAAAAGTACTGCTTGATTCCACTTCTGTGAGGTGTCTAAAATAGTCAAGCTCATAGAAGCAGAAAATAGATTGGTGGTTGCCAAGGGCTGGGGGCGGGGAGGAGGAAATAGGGAATTATTGCTCAGTGGGTATAAAATTTCAGTTATGCAAGATGAATAAGTTCTAAAGATCTGTTATACAACATAGTGCCTATAATTAATAATACGGTGTTGTGTACTTAAACATCTGTTAAGAGGGTAGATCTCATGTACAGTGTTCTTATTACAACAACAAACACACACACACAAACACAAAGGGACACAAGGAAACTTTTAGAGGTGATGGATATGTTTATGACTTTCACTGTGGAGGTGGAATCATGGGTGCACGCACATGTCCAAACTTATCAAATTGTACACATTAAACAAATGCAGAGATTTCCCTGGTGGTCCAGTGGTTAAAAATCCGCCTGCCAATGCAGGGGACGTGCATTCAATCCCTGGTTGGGGAACTAAGATCCCACATGCCGTGGGCTCAGTGTGCTGCAACTACTGAGCCTCTGCGCTCTGGAGCCCACACACCACAATTAGAGAGCCCTCTAGCCACAATTAAGAGCCCACGTGCTACAACTAAGACCCAATACAGCCAAATAAATAATAAATAAATAAAAATTTTTTAAAAGGAAGAAAAAAAATGCAGTTTTGGGGTATACAGTAATACCTCAATAAAGCTGAATAAGAAAACAAACACATAAAAAAACTTGTTTTGTCCTCAAAGAACGTGAGATTCCCTGATATATTTGTGTACTAAATAAAATTCATCCTTTTGGGAGGGAGTGAAGAAAGTCATAGCATGTAAACTTCCAGGATAAATACAAATAGAGACAGGAAGGCATACGCTGTGGAAAACTGAAATAGAGTGGAGGATGGGGAATGCATTTGACGTGGTCAAGAAATCTCATAAGCCAAAGAGCTAGCAAACACTTGGGCAACCTTTAAGTTCCACAGTATACGGAGACCAGTTAAAGAGAAGGCTCTGCAGGGGCCTCCCTGGTGGCGCAGTGGTTGAGAATCCACCTGCCGATGCAGGGGACACGGGTTCGTGCCCCGGTCCGGGAAGATCCCACATGCCATGGAGCAGCTGGGCCTGTGAGCCATGGCCGCTGAGCCTGTGCGTCTGGAGCCTGTGCTCCGCAACGGGAGAGGCCACAACAGTGAGAGGCCCACGTACCGCAAAAAAAAAAGAGAAGGCTCTGCAAAGGCTCTTTGAGGAGTTGCCCTGGCCTGGAAGGGAAATACAAAGTTGCTTTAAATTAAATCTTTGCATCTGAATCCTGGCTGTGCTGTGAACCAGCAAATCTCTTCCACTCTCAGAGCCTCAATGTTTTTGTCTGAAAATGGAGCTAATACAACCTCTATGTATGTAAGAGTCTGCCTTGGGTTGGGGTCTCAGCAACTGCTTCTCACCTGTGCTTTCCACAGCCTGGCCTCATAAGCCCCCAGGAAGCAGGTACTGTGATTATCCCCACTTCACAGATGAGGTGACTGTTGGATGCACTTCATATATGCATCTCTCCTTCCAGACTGTGATACAGTGGATGACAGAGACCACAGAATATCCCTTTGTGTGTTGCCAAGCACAGAAATTGGCACACTGGAATTACTCAGTAAATGTTTGACTAGATTTTCAAAAACCAAGTATGACACAAAGAAAATCTTAAATTTTGAACTGACTGGCACTTAACAGTTTGAAAAGTTAAGCTAACCGCCCTACTCCTGGGGATGACAAACCTTCTCATTATTAGCTTGGCTTCTAAGTATGACCATCACCTGATAGTAACTTATTTTTGCTTCCTGTGAGTCAGAGAGCAAAAGGCACTGTCCCCAAGCCACCAGGGTAACCTTTAAACAAACAGCCCCGTAATGAATAGTTTTGGTAAAGTAACAGCTGTTGCATACCTTGTCATAATATGGGGAAACTCTCTAATTTCTTTAGTGCTCTGTATTAATAAAGTTCATGTCCCAGCATTTCTAAAGTGTCTCTAAGAACGCTTGTTCAGATGGCCAGTGAAAAGCCCCGCGTCATAGCCTGGGAGAGCAGCATGGAGATGAGGCAGGACTCAGAGGCAAGTCTGTGTCATAGAAAGGAGCACCGAGTCAGTCATCTGCCTCAACGAGGTTCATCTGGAAAATGGGCTGTACCGAGGATTCTGTGGATGTAACAGACACAGAAATGCCCTGTGACTGCTAAGGCCCATTTAAAGATTGGACACTGGTTGGTTGGTTTTCCCATTTGGAGTTTGTCACATTCAAGAGCTAGAGAAGTCACAGGGACGGGACCCTGAAATTGCTGGCATCTTATCACACAGTCCCACAAAATCAATCACATGTGAATGGCTGGCAGAAAATATGGTTACACAAACGCTCAGATAATTCAGGATGACTTCTTTTTCTTAATTGTTCCTTTTGTTTCTTTATTTATGGCTGCGTTGGGTCTTCGTTGCTGCTCGCGGGCTTTCTCTAGTTGCGGCGAGCGGGGGCTACTCTTCGTTGCGGTGCGCAGGCTTCTCATTAAGATGACTTCTCTTTGTTGCGGAGCACAGGCTCTAGGCACGCAGGCTTCAGTAGTTGTGGCACGCGGACTCAGTAGCTGTGGCTCACGGGCTCTAGAGCGCAGGCTCAGTAGTTATGGCGCACGGGCTTAGTTGCTCCTCAGCATGTGGGGTCTTCCTGGACCAGGGCTCGAACCCGTGTCCCCTGCATTGGCAGGTGGATTCTTAAGCACCGCGCCACCAGGGAATTTCCCTCAGGATGACCTTTAAATAACACTCTACCCTCATCCCCCAGATAAAGGCACACTGGCCACGAAAAACAAAACAAAAATATGAGATTTCCATGTTGAATTTTATCTCAGCAATACTAGGTTTTGAACTCTGGAAAGATCCATCGCTCTTCCTATATGCAAAGTACCAACCTCTAGAAAGAGGTCACAAGCAGCAAGACACAGGACATGACGTTTGACAAGGCCAAGGACAGGGAGAAAGCTCGAAGGGAAGCTTTCCCAGGTGTAGAACTCAGCAAAGGGTAAAGCCCAGTTCAGGCCAGCAAATACTCACTGGGCGCCTGCTTTGTGCTTGAAACAAATAATAAATTAGCATTCACTGAATACTTACTGTGTGCTTGGTGCTTTTTTTTTTTTTTACTTATTTATTTTTGTCTGTGTTGGGTCCTCGCTGCTGTGTGTGGGCCCTCACCAGGTGCGGCAAGCGGGGGTACCCCTAGCTGTGGTGCGCGGGCACCCCATTGCAGCAGCTTCTCCTGTTGCAGTGCGGGCTTTAGTAGTTGTGGCTCGCGGGCTCTAGAGCGCAGGCTCAGTAGCTGTGGCACACGGGCTTAGTTGCTCTGCGGCATGTGGGATCTTCCCGGACCAGGGCTCGAACCTGTGTCCCCTGCATTGGCAGGTGGACTCCCAACCACTGGGTCACCAGGGAAGCTCGTGCTTGGTGCTTTTATACACATGTATCCATTGACCCTCACACTGGTCCACCCCAGAAGGTGTTATTGCCTCGTTTTTAAAAGATGAGGTAACTGAGGTTCAGAGAGTTTACAAGATAAAGACAGGAACTTGTAGGGCTGCTCTTGACAGCCAGGTCCTCTGACTGTACATTCCATTACTCCAAGATCAGGGGTGTGTGTTCTTATTATTTCCAACACTACTAATTTCCAGAAGGGATCTGAGGTATCTGGGGGAGAGGGTTTCCAGGGGACGTGAAAGAGAAGAACCTCAGAGTTAAAGCCTCCTGCAGCCCAAGCTGTCTCAGTCAGAGGAGGATAGAAGAGGTACCGAGTAAGGACTCAATAAATGGCATACTGACTGATAGCTGGGGGTGGGCGGGGCTTGCACTGAGCACCTACCGTGTGTTAGGAAAGAGACTGCGCAGGCGGACTGCTAGTAAGTAGGGGAAAGGGGCTTGCACTGCACCTACCATGTGCTGCAGGTACAGGTGTCCTGGGACCTGCTGGCTGGGGGCCACGGGGAAGGCGTGGAGGGGTGAGGCTTTCTGAGCACGGACTATGTACCAGGAGCTCTGCATTTCCTGTCTTGCAACAAGTCTGTGAGTTGGGTATGATGATTCCTGTTCTGCAATGAGGATGTGAGTTCAAAGAGAGGACGGCTGAGTCCACAGTTACAGGTGGAGTTGAAGGCACAGCAAGGCTGGCCCCTAGCCGGGTGCTTAGGTTCCTTCTCCACTTCAGAGGAGAGGCAGAAACCCTCTGTCCCTGTCCTCCCCTCAGACCCGCCATAGAAGAGCAGAGACGTCAGTGAGACTCCCTTCCAAAGCCTGGCCCGCTAGTGATGATGCCGGTGATGGTGGCGGTGGCGATGGCCATTTACCCAGGACTTGCTAGACCAGGCACTTGATGGCACGCTCTCTCCATTTCATAAGCTTTGGTGTATGATGCACAAAGGGAGGCAGACGTCCAGAGCTCCCGGGAGCAGGAAACCAGTAAGGGACAGAACCAGGCTGAGAATCCACCTCGACTTGATTTTAAATTTCTTAATACTGTGTCAGCCTCAGCAGGGAGGAAGAGGTGCGAGTCTCGCACGCAGAGGTGCGGCGCGGTGCGGCTCTGGGACCTGCGGCCGGGTGCCGTCTTGAGCCGGGCCGGCCGGCTGGGGGCACTGCAGACCGTGCGCTGCGCTACGCCTGCCTCCAGCTACGGACGACCTGGGGCCGCCGCGCCCTCGTGCGCCGCTCTCGCCCCTACCTCGGCCCCCGTCAGACCCGGCCCCCCAGCGCAAACCAACCTTCCCGCGGGGGATGCCAGCGAAGTCGATCGGGGTCCACAAGGACAGCCCCTGGCGCCCTGACGTACGCGCACTCACTCACACCTCCACTTGCGCACGGAAAGTTTGCGGGGACCGCGTCTTCCTGGGTGGACTCGGGCGGTCCCGGCACGGGCCCGCCGGCGATCTGGGGATTTAGACCCGACTGGCTCCGACCGGGCAGAGAAAGAGGAAAACCGGACCGAGAGCGGCGGGAGGATACCCGGCGCTTTTGAATGTCGGGCTGCTGCTTCCCCACCCCGCCCACGCTGTCACTTTCCTCTCCTTCTGCCCTGCGGATTCCACACCCCACCCAGTCCGCTCACCGAATTCTGACTTTGAACCCAAACGTGGTCGGGCGTGTTTGGGGCCAGGCCCCAGCCAGCAGGCGCTCTGGCCCTCGCCAAAGCAGCTGCAAGAGGGCATCGCTGTCCCTGGGGAGGGGACCCCGCCTCGGTCCGAGGCGGGGTCACGCTTTCCAGTTATTTCCAGGCGAGGTAAGAGGCATCCACCGACCGCGACCCTTCTCCGCGGTCACCTGCGGTACAGGCATTTAAAGTGGGCAGTTTAACGAGGTGATAACAAAGCGAAAATGGCCTGGTAGCCTCCTGAGTTTGAAGCCCCAATTGAGGCAGGCTTTCTTTAGAAAGGGAATGTTATGAATAGGTTACTCTCAAGGAATTCTATTACCAGTAATAAACCCTGAATGTTAATTGATCATTTTGCCGATTAAAAATCTTGCAGACCCCTCCAAGGTCTAAGACGAGGAGAAAAAGAATGTATCCGAGATTTACAACTGGGAGGGAAATATCATATTACTTTGCATTAGGTTATACATTAACATACTTGTTGAATTGAATTTTCCGCTTTCACTTTTTAATATCTTTCCAATTCCCAACTAGTCTCTGGAAATTTAAAAAGGGGCGGTGGGAGCATTGGTGATGTGTATGCCACAGATGGAGATGGAAAAGCTGCCCGGAACATGTTGACATTTAAAAAAAAATTAACATCCCCCCACACTTTAAAACTATGATATTAGGAACAGAGTCATGATGGCAAAAGTTACTTGTCGAACATCTGTTCCTTCCAATGGGAGGATTTCTTTCCTGCCAAGAATTTATGAATTTTATATAGGAGCTGGATTCTGTTTGGGGAAGAGGAAGGAAGCGAGCCAGAGCAGCCCCCTCCTCTGCCTGGAATGCAGGGATACTGTGCTCCTGACTTGTAGATGGTTCTTGAAGCTGCAGATGGGGTAAAAGTCCCCTTTCAGAAGGACGCGGCTGAGAATGAAAAGAAATCACAAACCACTCCCACCCGCGGTTTAAAGTGAGTAGAACAATACAAAGGAAGGTCAAGGCCATGGGACTTGAAGACAAGACTCCCATTCACAGGCCTAATCCTTTTTAGAGGAGAAAGGAGAGACTTTATTTGGGGGATAAAACCTGCCCAACTCATATCAGCTCATTTCAAATGTTGCTTTCATTTTCACACGGGCCAGATAGGTGGTCTTGCATTCATCCCAAACACTTCGATCGATCCCTTCATCTGCAGTCAATTGTCTTTTGCTGCTGCTCAATTGAGCCTGGCGACTGGAAGGGTTTTCTTTCTAAAACCACCAGAGGGATGCTCTGAAAAGTCATCTGGGTGAATAGGACACTAAATGGATTAGCAGTTGAAACATTAATGAATCTCATTTGACTCAAGGCGAGTTCACCTAAGTGGATTTCCAATGGTCTCCTCTTCTGCGAGAACTTTCTGCTCTTGAGAAAGTGTATGTCCAGCATGGAGGAGATCATTTTGCATTTTCAAGTAAACCATTTTAGGTTCTTACCCTTTCCTTGGAATGTGCTTTTTTTTTTCTTTTTTACTCATAGGATTTTGGAAGAAACATAAAAAAAAATCAAATCATTTACGTATCAAGAAACTAAATTGTTTCTGTTTGACAGCAAGAGGGAGAAAAAAATAACCATCAACATTAAGGGTTTACAAACGTAAAATAGATAGCTAGTGGGAAGCAGCCGCATAGCACAGGGAGATCAGCTCGGTGCTTTGTGACCACCTAGAGGGGTGGGATAGGGAGGGTGGGAAGGAGGGAGGGAGACAAAAGAGGGAAGAGATATGGGGACATATGTATATGTATAACTGATTCACTTTGTTATAAAGCAGAAACTAACACACCATTGTAAAGCAATTATACTCCAATAAAGATGTTTCAAGAAAACAAAAAACAACAAAAATAATCTTATATTTGTTGGAGAAATATTTGCCAAATAATAAAAGGTGCATATGTTAGTTTCAGAGCTACCATTGTGACCTGGTGGAATTAAAAAATGAGGAGAAAAAACAAACAAACAACAACCAAAAAAGAAAACATTAAGATTTTAGTACATTTGTTCGAGTCAACAAATATTAAGCACTTACTGCATGCCAGGCAGTTTGTTAGGCATTGTTACCCCTCCTTCTATAGGGGAGCTAGACAATAAATGTATCTGGTATATGTTACATCTCAGGTAATGCTAAGTGCCCTGAGGAAAAGTCAAGCACATTAAAAGATAATAGCAGGGGCAGCATGGGAGGGCTCTTTTAGTGTGGTCAGGGGAGACTGCTCCAAGGAACTGACGTTTGAGCAGTCCTTCCATAACTGTCCCAATGCAAATATACCCCCAAACACATAAACGTAGATATATTTTTACCAAGTTGGATCGTACTATGTAGGTGTCTCCCCCTCCAGTTAGCTTCTCCTGAACATTCTTCTGCATATAAAGAGTATATGGCTCGAGAGCTTGGGACTGGGTCGAATCCGGTTTAATTCCAGCTTCACCATTCACTGGTTTTGTGATTCCTGGCATGTTCCCTAAGCTCTCTTTGCCTCAGATCCTCATCCCTAAAATGTGGAGAAGAATAATGGCTGCCTCACAGGGTTATTGAGGGGACTAAATGAGAAAAATACATGTCAAATGCTGAGTATAGGGACAGCATGTAGTAAATCTTAATAAAGGTTGGCCCTTATTTATTACTGTTTACCAGATAATTTTAATGGAGCATGGTAGTCCATTCTAAGGAGAACTAGGGCTTGCTTAACCAATGCCGTACTGCTGGACAGAAAGATTTGTATGTAAACCTAACTCAGATGATATGAATTAGCTAAAGAAGAAAAATAAAACAGGAAAAAAACAAAACCCAAATGTAGGAAATGTGCCAAATCAACACATTTTTTTAGTTGAGACTCTTTTTCTTTCTGCCACCCTGGATGCTGAATCATACACATTAAAAATCTGTCCATTTACCATCTACACTTAAGGTTTGGGGAACCTCTTGGGAATTCCCTGGAGGTCCAATGGTTAGGACTCCGTGCTTCCACTGCAGGGGGCAGGTTCCATCTGTGGTCGGGGAACTAGGATCCCACATGCCGCACAGCCAAAAAAAAAAAAAAAAAAAAGGTTTGGGGACCTCTGGGTCTTGCTTAGCAAGTCAGTCTATGGCCTGATACAGGCTGAGAAGAGTCTGGAAAAGTCTTAGGCTGGAATGAGGTTCTGCAGCGGCATAACTGCGGGAGACTTGGGGGCCTCAAATTCTTCGTGAGTGCAAAGGAAACTTCAGGTGAAATGTTTCTTGGAACTCCTTCTGGCTCTGTTATTCATTTGTTCCTTGAGTACTAACCAGCTCCCAGACTGTGCTCCCATGCTCTGAAGAGACTTCCCTGCTTCCAAGATCTGAAATGGTCCTCTGAGTCACTTGTCCATTCCCTGAGGCACAGACCCAGATCTGTTTTAGGTTGAGGTCCCGTTTAGGGGAAAGGGGATTATCTTCAGATACTGGGAACATTAGGAGAATGTTGGCAGAGCGTTTTGGAAGATGGCAGAGAGGGAGTGTTTCCCATGGGATGTGGCTGAGAATGTGGGCTCAAAGTACAACACTCCAGCATGCCACTCCTTTTGGCCGACTTCCTCTTGGGCATTCTCCATTCAAGGGGGCCTCAGAGTGTATAGTCTTCGGCAAAAGATACTCTGTTAGGCTGACCTCTAGTTGGCCCAACTATCAAAAGGGCTGCTAGTTCTTTATTCTAATAGAATGAATACATGTGTGAAGTACTTTGGAATCAGTGAATGAAATACCCAGGAAGAAAAGCATGGCTTATTTACTTTTGATGATTTTATAGAGGCTGTGCTGGTGCTATAATGCAGAAATGGACTACCTTTTCTTGAGTCATTATCCAAACTGGAGCACAGAAGAATGTGGTGTATTTTTAATGGAATGACAGATAAGATTACTTGTTTCTATTAGAAAGAAGAGTAGATTAGGTCAGTCTTGTCCTTATAGCTTCCTGTGCACCAAATTAACCCCTGTTTAGTTTAAAAAACAAACACATTCCAAGGAGGTGAGGAACAGAAAAACCCCCAAATGAAGTTAACTTGAGTTTACCTGGGAGGTGACATGATGTGGCGGAAAGAGCCTGAGCTTAGGAATCGGGTAGATCTGGCTTCCCATCACAGCTGTGTGACCTTGGGTAAGTCACTTGCCTCCTCTGGGCCTCAGTCTTCTCCACCACAAAATGGGCGTAATCACAAATCCCTAAACATCTAGCAAAGTCCTTGACATGCCATAGGTGCTCCATGAATGTGAATACTTTCCTTCTACCTTCAGCTTGCTCAACTAGCAACTCCGAGTTCCCAGGACCTTCCTCCAAACATGCAAGAAGTGTTTTCTTGTGGTCAATGGCAAAGACAAAGGATGAAGAGTTAAAAAGAAAACAAACAAATAAACCATACTTCTTAAACTCACAATCTAAGAAATTGTTCCTCCTCACGCAATTTCTTTTTTTATATATACAAACTTATTTATTTATTAATTTATTTATTTTTGGCTGCATTGGGTCTTTGTTGCTGTGATCGGGCTTTGTCTAGTTGGGACTACTCTTTGTTGCTGTGAAAGAGCTTCTCATCGCAGTGGCTTCTCTTGTTGCGGAGCACAGGCTCTAGGCATGCAGGCTTCAGTAGTTCTGGCACACGGGCATAGTTGCCCCGCAGCATGTGGGATCTTCCCGGATCAAGGCTCGAACCCGTGTCCCCTGCATTGGCAGGCGGATTCTTAACCACTGTGCCACCAGGGAAGTCCCTCCTCACGCAATTTCTATTCCAAGTTTTATGTGTCCAATCTGGGAACACTGTCAAAGCAAATGTTAAAATTGTTTACCAAAGGACAGGTAGTTAAATATCATGTACAGCTGAGAATTTTGTTATCGCAAACCTAAAATAATTCTTCTCAAACCTTTCCTTATAAAGGAAGACATTGGATGGACGTATTCGCCTATGTCCTGAGGTGGTCAGAGGATTTTTTTCTTTCAGTTCATTTTGTAGGTCCACTGTCTGGTCAGACCTCTGTAGTGAGTTTTTTTTTTTTTTTTAAGCAAAGTGCCATGCATTCTAATTAAGGAAATAATAAATGAAAATGTTTGTTTACCTATGAGTTATTTGTCAGTTGCTAGATAGATTACTGGCTCACTATTGCTGGAGCCCAGGTAGACTCCACCATTCACAGAGAAAACCAATCTACCTGACTTCCTTAATCAGTGCAAACATTTGGCCGTGCAGTTGTATCAGTTTTTTCACAGGCAGTATTGATTGTATATCAGAACAAGAAAATGAGAATAAAAAAACGCTAAACCTGGAAGAGGGCATGTGCTTCCAAATGCAAATTGAGATCCAAACATTAAACAATAGGGATCTCAATCCTTTTACAAAGGCAGAAATTGCAAATCAGACTCCCGTGCCAGAGTGGCTTCACCTAACAAAGTCTTTAATGCAAAGCATCTCTTAGGATCCCAAAGCCTCCCCTTTTTCTACAAGCTTTGGCACCTGGCACCAAAGTAGCCTATGAAGTCAGTTATGCTGCCTAGCCATAAAGTTAATTGCGCTTCAAGCAAAATCAGGTTGTTCCCCCGGTCTAGATATGCAATCTCCAATCTATAGAAACCCAAGTTACCCGGGTTTGCCGGTTAAGCTCCATTTTACTCGAATCACTCATTTCAACAGAAGTTTGTGATACCTTGTCAAATAAGGCTAAATCCTTCACGCTGAACCTGAATAACGCGTTTTAACGTGCTTTGACATGCGCCTGATAAACAAGTTGGAGGTATCTAAAATAATAAGCAATTAAGAAAACCGAAGGGAAAGAAATGGCTCATGTGGTTGTAGTCAATGTGGTTGAGTCTCTCAGAGAACTCTCCGATCACTTTTCCAAGAGAGGTAAACAAGTTTTACTGAGTTAGCATGCTGATTTCCATTTAACTTACACTTTATACCCTTAGCAGAGCAATTGCATTAGGAAAAAAATATCTGTAGACAGGCATATTTATATATTCGTATTCATTTTCGGTTCCATCACTCTTTGCACTGTTGCTGTTAAGGTAGGTGTTGAACAGATTATATATGTTTGAATGAAGTTGCATGGAAATAGCAGAACAAAGCGAGAATTATATTTTTACATTTTTTCCCATGTGTTCCCTAGAGGGGCACCGTGGTAAGTGAATAGTCCTTGTTTCAGCTGGTAACACAATACTATAATAGAAGCACAATAGAGATCAATGAAACACTTTTTTGGACATCGGAGCACAACATCACATTGAATTTAGAACTTTCCTTTTAAAACCATCCTTTTGCATGTGTCTTAAAAAAAATCTGTATTAGCCTCTAATGTTCCCTTGGGTTCTCAGGATAGAGCCATCAGCCGGTTGGCTTGTTAGGCGAGACCTAGGCCCTGGCTGGTGTTCAGATCCCCACCTGATGTGACCTTGGGCAAGTCCAGTCTTTTATCCCGGCCTCAGTTTTCTCCTTGAGTTAAAAGGTCTTGAAGACCCTTTCCTGCTCAGACAGCCTGTGTAATTTTATAGCTTTCAGTGCCTGCCGTCTGTTGCTCATTCCTCTGTGAGGCGGTAACTGCCTCAAAGGCAGGGGCATTTGTCAATTCCGTGCACTGTTTTCTAGAGTCAGTTTTCTAGAACAGTTTAGACATGTTCAGAAGTCAGAAAATTACTCTCATCCAAGCAGCAAGGAGAGTCTCAAGCTTGAAGAGCAGCAAACTTGAAGAAGAATAGGTGACCCTTCCTCATTCGGGCAGACTAGCCCACCCAGGATCCTAGAACGCAAAGTGCCTTCAAAGCTTTTACAGTGTGTTTTTTTCAAAAAAAAAAAAAAAAAAAACCTTCATAGTTTGTCATGTTCACAATACACTTATATTTTTGCCCTTGAAAGGAGGCACAATGGGTTTTCCAAAGGGAAGAATAAAATATTTTCTTTTCCCAAATTCTGGCTTCCTGAAGGCCATGCCCAGTTGTCCCCTAACTGCTTCCAGTGGGTCACCTGACACCCATCTGCCTCCCCTAATACACATCAACCCCCGCCCATATGAACAAAATTCTTTCCAGAATCAACGCCGAAAATCACCTGGCAAGGAGGAATCCTCTAAGAAGAAATGCCAGGATTTGGGCTAAATAGTCAATAAATGATTAGTTGTATTCAATTAAATCCAGTAACTGTGGGTATTCAAGGGCAAAGAAGGGAAGCTCCCGGTACCCTTCAGGAGCTCGTGTCTGTTGGGGGAGCCAAACCCATAAAGTCTTTTTTTTTTTTAATTCTTATTGAAATATAGTTGATTTACAATGTTGTGTTAGTTTCAGGTATACAGCAAAGTGATTCAGTTATATATATACACATTATATATATATATATATATATATATGTTTGTATGTGTGATATATATACATGTATATATATTCTTTTTTAGATCCTTTTCCATTATAGGTTATTACAAGATATAGATATAGCTCCCTGTGCTATAGAGTGGGTCCTTGTTGCTTATCTACTTTATATATAATGGTGTGCATAGAATCTTGTAGTCTATATGGATATGATTTTTAAAATTTTATTTATTTATTTTTGGCTGCCTTGGGTCTTTCTTGCTGCACGTGGGCTTTCTCCAGTTGCGGTGAGCGGGGGCTACTGTTCGTTGCAGTATGCGGGCTTCTCATTGCAGTGGCTTCTCTTGCTGCGGAGCACGGGCTCTAGGCGCGCGGGCTTCAGTAGTTGTGGCGCACGGGCTTAGTTGCTCCGCGGCGTGTGGGATCTTCCCGGACCAGGTGCTGGAACCCATGTCCCCTGCATTGGCAGGCGGATTCTTAACCACTGCACCACCAGGGAAGTCCAGGATATGATTTTAACGAAAAATCTAGATTGAGGGGGTGGGAGAGCTTATTAAGAACTCGCTATGAAGGATATATAAGTGCTTGTCAGGGGAATATGGATCTTTCCAGAAGCAGCAGAGACGAACACCTGCCAGCAAAGGCTCAAAGGCTGAAGCAGGCATAGTGCGTTGGGGGGTCCAGAGTAGTTTTGCATGGCTGGTACACTTAAGGTGTGATTGGATACTTAAGGAGATGATACTGGACAGACAGCTGGGGGCCACAATTTAACTCTTTATCCAGTACACCCTAGGGACCTTGGGAAGGTAATGAGTAAGGGAGGGGCTTGACCAGATCTGTTTGACCAGGAGAACTGTGTGCTGGGACAGAAACAGGTGCTTTTCTTCCACCTCAAACTAAAAGTATAGATCATATTCATGGCATAGTGACCAGCTCAGAAAACTTCTGCAGGAAACGTCCCCGTCTTGTCTACCTTGACAAAGGAAATAGCACCTTAATTGGGAGACAGAAAGTCTGGGGCTTTTAACTCCTAAACAGGTTTACTGGAAGAACCTGGATGTTAGTAAATCCTTCTGAATTGGGGTGTATCCATTTGCCTGTAGCCCTACTTGCCCAGCAGACTGAGGACAAAAGCATTAGAAGAGAAATACTTTGAGTATGTCAGCAAGAATGGGAAAAAAAAACAAAACACTAATCTGTGAGGGGAACCTCGGTTTCCTCGTCCATAAAATGGGGATGAGAGAGGGAAATCCCACCCCTACCTTTTGTTGTGAGGCTTAATTGAGGTAATGGAGTGTGTAAATGCTTCATAGACCTCACAGAGTTGTGCAGAAGTAAGGGGTGACTATACACCAGCAAAAAGTGACCCGATCAGCAAAGAGGTATTCTTGTCTTTACTGAAAAAATCCCTTCCATGCGTCATGTCTAAGAGACTCTGCTTATGGTTTGCACCAATTCACATATCTCCTTGGCTTTCAGCAAGTGTATCTAAGAGTTCCTTCACTTCCCCTGTAAAGTTATTTATCCATTTTAGCTTTTAAGAGGGTGTGCAGGGTAAAGTGCCTGAGTGCATTGGCTTTATTTCATGATGATCTGACCACCATTCAGTAATGTGTTATTTAGTGCCAGTTAGTACAGATACAGATATTATAGGTGAGATAGGTGTTGTAACCCCACTCAACCTCCTGGCCTCAGATACCTTGGACTGGACGTGGTTGACTGTTTGCCCTAATTGATTTTAGATAATTGTCAAATCTCCACCTGCAGCTTCATCTATCCGTCTATTTATCTATCTCTCCATAAAGAGCTACTTCTCGTTTCTTATTCTGTTTAGATGATAACATGTAACATAGACATGAAAAGAAACACAAAAGGAGAGCAAATGGCCCTCATACTCTGGGATATCATTATAATTATTGTGTTGTATCAATGAAAATTGTTCTAGGAGGTATACTCAGATGTCAAAGGGATTCTGGAAGTGTGAATTTATTTCCTGTCGTTGCTATTAAATTAGATTTATATTTATTTCCTCCTTTTCCTTTAAGAACAAGTGGCACAGGACATTTGGGAAGACGGGTTGCAACATGCTGACTCATTTAGGGTGTTGAGAAGACTGAAGCAATTCGAAAAAGTGATATTATAGCACTGGCGTCGTGGAAAACAATTAAAAAGATAGGCTCCCTACGTTCATATTTCCAGAGAAGCAATTTGACTGAGATTCCTACCCCATGCACTTCCTCCCCCTCAACTAAGTCAGCTGGCTATGGTAGCCTAGAGACCAGCCTGAAAGATTTTCTGTGTTTATGCTAACATTTTAGCAGTTGGTTTCCTTTGTGTTTAGACTGTGACCAGGGCATTGAACCCCTAGGTACTTCAGAAGGATTTAAGAATTTGTTAGTTTTTTAGGAGATGGTGAGAAATTTACTCAAAATTTACTTTTTTGTTTAAGGTAAAGCCTTCCAAAGGGTGTCTTGTTCTCAACTTTCATTTTAGTTTCACTTAATGTGAAAAAAAAAAAAAAAAAAAAAAACTTTATACAGCATTCTGATTGCAACTGTATTCTCTGCATTTTCACAGGTAGAACATTCCGTGCTATATTCCACAGCGTTCATTATGTAGAGAGTTCTTGGTGGTTTTGTATGAAGTATTATTGACTGAGTACTCTGCATGTGAACAGCGAATGATAGTTTCATAAACGACCTTTAGGAAGTACATAGCTTCAGCTTATCGCTATAAAAACATGTCACTGTACAATAGCGTGTAAAAGGTGCTAAGAAAAGACGAGGAAATAAAATACATAAAAGGTTAATATATAGTAACAAATAAAATGACAAAATAATAAATACACAAAAAAAGGTTTGTGTAGGTCTAGGATGGTGTCTATGCGTTTTATAAGAGAGGGAGAAGGGTGAAGGTGGGGAGAAAGAGAGAGAATAAGGACTACCAATTCTTATTGTGCTGAACGGAGCCTCAGAAGCCAGAACGTATCATAGAACAGGTGGCTACCTAAGCTGCTAGATTTAGATATCCCCATAGATCAAAGTACAGCGGGTACCACCACGGGCTTGTTTTAGTATTTTCCCTGCAGACTTGCTTCCATAGCGTAAGGACTGACTTACCTGGACTTTCTTATATGTAAAGAAATTATATGTAAAAGTCGTGAATCTCCAAATATGAAATAACATTGCTTATTTCTAAAAACGAACAGTTTTTGAAAGGAAGAGGATTCATCCCCACTAATCCTACTTGAGATGGTGAAGGTTCCTGTTTTGTTCTAACAAACCCAAACAAGACGGTAGGAGTCAAACAGGTTCTCAGGTGGAAAGAATATTTTGCTGGAAAAGGCATTTTGTTGGAAAAGAGAGAGACTGAAAGTCTGTTGATGTGTAGGAAATGCTATTGTTAATCCTGTGTGTGTGTGAGCACAAGTTAAAATCTAGGACATATAAAATTAAATGTCATGAGAAAAATGTAATAAGCAGGCATCTCAATTATTAGGTGGTCTTTATTATACAGTATAAACGGCTCTGTAATGCAGTAATAACAGTACACCTAGGAGCTCAGAACTGATAGGTACTAAAGTAAATAGTTTAGCTATTTGTGCATCTTGAATAGTTTTGTCCTGTTACATTTTTGGAAAATCTTCCTCATTTTAGATACTGAAGCTTTCTTATTCAGGTTAGAAAAAGTTAATGCAAGTGATGTTTCCCTATGACATCAGAAAAATTTGAATACATTTAAAATGTCTTGATATTTTATGAATGACGTTTCTTCTACCTGAGATGATAGGCACTTAGTGAATATGAAAATGGTAGAACTTTTTGATAAACACTTTCCATACACAAACTATGTGCCAGAAACCTCTATATAAGAGAAAGGTGGATTCCAAGAGCAGGAACCACAAGTTAATACAAAAATAATGTATTAGAATGTAGGCTTTTTGTTTAAATAGCTTTAATTGCGCTTTTTAAAATAAATAGCTTTTCATTGCGCCAGTACTCTTTTTAAAACGTTTCTCCATTTAAAATAGACACTTACTTGAGAATATTTGGAAACTAGAAAATTTAATCTGAGAAAACCAGTATTAATATTTTGGTGTTTCCTTCCAGTCTTTTCTCTTAATTTTCGATTGCTTCTCTCTCTCCTTCAATGCACACACACATTTGAACTTATACAATTGGAATCATACTGTTTATAGTCTTATATCCTGCTTTTTCCACTTAACATACCATGAGCATTTTTCATGTCATTAAATATGCTTTGAATATGCTCTTGGCCACATAAAATTCCATCCTATTGATGCACCTGTTTTCTTTTAAGCTAAGACACATGCCATGTTTTCCAGTCGTGCTGGACTCTTAAAAGCCAAGGAAAATACTTTCTGTTGATCCACCATGAGCCTCTTATGAATTTCTGTTTTTCATTCCATTTATAAAATGTACCCACAGTGCAAACACACCTCTGAACACTAGCTATAATGGATAGGTAATAAGCAGTCTAAAGAAAATGTCAGTCAGCTTCTGCCTGCTTGACAATGTTAATTAGTCACCCACATTACCATTACAAATATAGTGTCAACAAGTGTCACAAATGCTTTTTCCATTTTGTGACAGCCACAAATGAACTTCAGATTCTCGGGTATCCACCGCAAAGTTTTAAGCCTTAATAATTTGAGAAATATGCTACCAACTTACAAAAACAGCATTTAAGATCTACTTGAATTTACTTTACACTTGGTTTTGTGACTGAGTCATTTTTGCCTCTTTAGTTTCAGTCAGCTGAAACAATGGGGCTGGCTTATCTTCAGAGGACTGACGAAGTTTTAAAAATCTGTCAGAAACTTTGGTTCTGCCCTCTTTGGGGGCTATAACTAAAAGTAACGTATCTGTTACACAAAGCATAAGTGAATCCTTTAATCCTCAGGAGGGCACTGTGGAACCATGTTCTTTGGGGTTTTCCACTGTGGGGAGGTTCTTTTGTTACATAAATTGTTCTGAGTGCAAGGGCAGGCCTCGAAAGAGAGATTTTTATATTTTCACTTAATTTTAAAGAAAAACCATAAAGATCTTTTAAAATGTGAATGGGTATAACTACTCTTATATTAAACTGAGCAAACTGAAGAATTATTGAGCTCTTTCTACCTGGAAGTTCATAGGTAGGGAAACTGCTTTCATGCACTTTTTAAAGTACATTTGAAAGAGGAACCTGAACCAGGTAAGGTTTAGTCTTTAAAAAGTCTTCTTTTAATCTGTCGAGATAAAGTTGGCTTTTTGGTGTGCTTTTCACATGCCTACCCAGTGGGTTTAAACTGCAATTTCTGTTATGTGCTTTTCAAGGGGAAAAACAAAAACCAAAAACAGTGTTCAGATAAAATATTATAGGTTTATTTAAAACTTAATTCTCACCTTGAGTATGCAAAATACAAACTCCACAAAATGTTCATTTTTTTACTTTGTAGTTTACAAATATACAAAATAGAAGTTTGCTTAAATTTATATTACATATTTATTAAGGCAAGGAACTATATAGAAAAAAACATTTGTTCTGCTTAAGGCATACTTGGGAATAAACCATTGTACAAATTATTGCACATCTGAAACCACAGTGCATAACAGACTGTCTGCATAAAAAGGTTAAAGTAAACCAGGTGTATTTACCTGACTTAGGTCATAAATGTAGATCGGAAGACAAAAATAGATTTTCCTTGTCAAAGTATGCAGCAGTTTGAGAACTTTGGCCTCATTTGGTACCTTTAGAACCAAGACTCACCAAGCACCATCGTTTAGGCTATTAAAACACATTTTCTGTACCTGAATTTCTTCCTCTTCTTCTAAGATCGTAATAATGGCTTTTAGAAGGCAAAGAGAATACAAGGTGATCTTTATGCTTATATTGCATCGAAACAATTCAAGGGATTCTGGTCTTCCCCTCCCCCCCAACTCACGGATCTAATTTATACCCTGATATCCACAACTTCCAGTCACCCCCTTGGCGTTTTGTAAGTCCAGGAATATATATTCAAGTTGGATTTAGAATTGGAATGATAGAAGATCCAGTCACAGACCCCATCTGTTCTTTGTCATTTGGTTGCCTCATGTCTCCTGATTATCCATTCACAAGTTGACTTGTTGGGAACTTGACCATGATTGTAGTGCTTTCCAGCTGGGTTCTTCCCCTCACCGGGAAGACAGTGTGAAAGGTAAAAAATACTGAATGCTTGTCTGGCAGTGTGGGTCATATCCACTGTTTGGGGATTTAAAAGTGCCTCTTCATGTGTAAGGCGAGGTGGTCCGACCTCGAAAATGCCCGGTCACACTTCTGGCACTGGAAGGGGCGGTGCCCGGTGTGTTTGCGGTAGTGCCTGGTGAGTTCATCTGAGCGGGCGAACTTCCACCCACAGCCGTCCCAGTCACAGTGGTAAGGTTTCTCACCTGGAAAAGGAAAATAAAGCCACTGGAAGCGATTGTGAAAGAATTAAGAACTGGCCATAGAGGCCAGACATTCAACCAACTCCCCAAGCACCCCATTCCGAAAGGATCCAGGGTCTTTATACCTCTTAAGGCCAGATTAAATTTTAGATCGTAAAGCAGGAATATAGGAATTTTTTGCTCTTTTTTTTTTTTTTTTTTAGGGGAAGTTAGATAGCTTATCACAGAGAACAAAGACCACTTAAACCTATACTTCTGTTGGACTAACGTTTTCATTCTTTTGAGCTAAGATATCGCTGTGGAGGAAGTGAATTTAGAAACTATGGCTGCTAGTGCCTCTTCCTGGTCCAAATCAGTAATATCCTATCCCACTAGAACTGGTTCTAGAAAGTGACAGGAGGCTACTTTTCCTGTACCAACATTATTCATGACTGCTGTGCCTTAGTGACCTTATATACCTACTTACATCCACAAACAAATTCTCTGCGGTGACAATCTTAAACCAGAATCTCCGCAAGCCTAACCATTAAGTCCTTGGGATTTAAATAAAACCTAATTGTTAAGACTAGAAAGGGGGAGGGGTGAGAAAAAAGCAATAAAAATAGCCTAGAAAACAAAAAACTGATTTAAGAAAATACCATGCTTTTGCGCTGCAAAGTATAATTTCTTTTCTTTTTCTTTTTTCTTTCTTTTTTTTTTGCCAAGTATAATTTCTTGATTACAAGGGCAATGGTTTGCTCAAGCTAGAAGAGGCCCACATGCAGCCTGGAATCTCCCTGCCTTTCAAAGGCCTAACAAAACTGCATTTTCATGCACTGATACCATCCGCCCAGCAAAAGGCTCCTGAGCAATAGTAGGCGCCGGTTTGCTTTCTCTCCTGTGATCCAGGAGATGGAGGAGATAGACTGCGCCCCACATCCCAAGGGAGGCCCCAGGAGTGTCCGTAGTCAGCCGGTGAGGCTGGACACCAGCCCCCCTCCTTTCCGCGGCTTCTGGCCTCCTACCTGTGTGGGTTCGCAGGTGTGCCTTGAGATGAGAACTCTTCGTGTAAGTTTTGCCGCAGCCTGCGTAATCACATGTGTGAGTGGCCGTCCTTTTCCGGGGCCACGACCTTCTCCCCCTCTTTGGCTTGGGCTCCTCCGGCATGCAGGAACCGGGTGGCATGAGCTCTAGGGGTGAAGAAGGTGGGGTCAGCGTCATCCCGTGTGCCCCGCCGGGGCGGGGCTCCCCAGCCCCAACTATGAATCCCTGGGACTGACCTTGGTAATGGAGCGGTGGGACCTGCGGCTGCAGCTGGTCGGGCAGGAAGGGAGGGTAGTTGGGCCCCGGGTGGGGATGGAAGCCCGGTGGTAGCGGCAGGGCAGGATGACAGTCCCTGCTGCTCAGCAGTTCCTCGGCACCCAGGGTCGGGGTAGTCCTGCTGGGGAGCTGCCGCCCCAAGGGAAAGTCGTGCGCAGGAGGCCGGTGGCCATTGCTGAGAGGGGGTCCAGTGCCTAAGTGGGCATCTAGGGACCGACCGACGGTACACGAAGAGACAGCCTCTTGCTTGATCTTGGGGCACATGCGCGGCGGCCCGCCGCTGTAGGGCGCCACCACCACCGGGTGGCTGCCGTCCGGGCTGCCTTTGCTAACACTGATGACCGACGGGCTGCCGTACTCGCTGCCAGGGGCACTCAGCGACGCCTTCAACACAAACTTGCCCATCAGCCCGCCACCTGGCGGCTGCGGCTGCTGTGGTGGAATGTACACTGGGTCCAATTCGGGCCGCAGGAGCTCGGCCACGAAGCCGCCGGAGGGGCTTACGTCGTTGATGTCCGCCAGGTTGAAGGGCGCTGTCGGAGGGGGTGCAGACTCCCGGCCGTAGAGGAGGCCGCCGCCCGTGCTGCCCGGCGCCACGCCCGGGTCGCCCCCGGCCCGGATTGGATAGCTGAAACTGCAGGTGGAGGGCGCACTGGCAGGACCGCTGCTCGACGGGGAGGACGAGGATGAGGCTGATGCCGACGAGGACACGGTGGCGGCCACTGACTCCTGATGGGACAGCGAGTTGGAGAGGATAAAGTCCAGGTCCAGGAGATCATTGAACTCCTCCGTCTCCCTCCGGGGTAAGAGAGCCGGGTTGCTGCTGCCGCAAGCCGCGCCGACTCCGCCACTCTCCAGGTCGGTGGCCACGGTCGCCGCCGCCAGGTCGTAGGGGCGGCCGGGAAGCACCGGGGGAAGTCGCTTCATGTGGGAGAGCTCCTCCCGCCAGCGCTGCGGGAACAGGACGCGAGAGAGACCGTCAGTGCTGTCCCTAACTGCCATCCAATGTAGTGGTGGGCCCGCCGCGCCTACACCGCCTAGACACGGGGACCGGGCAGGCAGGAAGCGCCCGGGGACTACGGGTGCCAGCGCTGCAGTCATGGCCCACACCCGGGTCCGAGAAGAGGCGGTGCGTCGATATGGAGGATGTTATGTTGTGTCTGCCCGATTGCGTGTTAGCCAGCGCCGCGGCTCGCCCGCCTGGGTCCCTCCCCCGCCAGATCCTGGGGACGCTCCCGCCGCCCCGGAATTGGGACACCGAGGCGCTCTCGGTGCGCCCTCGCCAAGGGGACGCCTACGCGCCAAGCTCACTCTGGCCCAGCCAGCGTCTGGGTACACAGACACCTCCCGCCCTGCCGCTTGCACGCTCCGGGATATGTGCGGACCCGGTGTGCACCCCCGGCGGCTCCACAGCGTCCGGACCACACGCATGTACAGCTGAGACAAGGGCGCGGAAGCCATCCCGGGAAGGCTGCGGAGCCCGTGCGGTGGCCACTCCTCCCCGTCGTCCGGTGGTTCTCGGTGACCCCAGGGCTCCGCCCGTCCCCACCCCAGCCACAGAAGTCCACCGGAGGATCCCAAAGGCCCGGAGCAACACTCACGTTATTCGGGGCACCTGCTGGACGCAGTGTCTTCTCCCTTCCCGCCGGGCCGGACGCGAACGTGGAGAAGGACGGGAGCAGTGCGTCGCTGACAGCCATGTCAGACTCGCCAGGTGGCTGCCTGCGGGCCGGGTGGGGAGTACACAGGGGCAGGAGTCAGGGGCCACTCTCGACTGCCACTCTGGCGCGTCCCACCGGCCCTCACCCCTCCCTGCGCCCCGCGCCGCACCTACCTCATTAATGTTGGGCCCCAGAAGATCCTCGGGAGTCCGAAGCAGTGGGGTACCCGAACCCCAAAGTCAACGAAGAGGGAAAAAAAGGAACTTAGAAACGAAGCCAAAACCAAAAACCCCAAACTGCCCGAGATCCTTCTTCTTTGGATTAAATATAAAAGGGAGATGTCTTTTTAAAAAGTTCCTTTGTATACAAAAGTTCTTAGAAAAGTTGTAAACTCATAAAGATAGACAATCAGCAAGGCGAATAAAAGTAGGTCCGGTGGCCGGGTTGCGCTCTCTTCGACTCAGCAGCGTCCGCCACCGCTGTCGCGGTCGCCGCGGCTATCGCCGTGGGCGCTGGGGCTGTGGCCGGAGTGGCTGGCGGGCGGCGCCGCCAGGTGAGACTGGCCGCGGTGGCGCGGATCTGCGGACTGGGCGGCGGCGCGGGGCGCGGAGTCCGGGGGGCTGCGCGGGGCGCTCGCGGCCATGGGCGCTGGCCGCGGGCGGGTGGCTGGGTGGGGGGCCGGAGGGGCGGGGAGGGGCACTTGGCGGCTCCCGGTGCCGCCGCCGCCCGCCACCGCCTCTGCTCCCCGCGCGCCCGCAGCCGCGCTCGTTCTCTCGGGCCGGGGAACTGCCGGCGCCCGCCGGCGCGCTCCTTACTTATAACTTCTTGGCTCCCGCCCTCCCCCCCGCCTCCTACCCGCTGTGTGCTGGGGCCCGCCGCCAGGCCCCGCCCCCTGCCTTTCTTCTCTCCTCCCTCCCGCAGCCCCCCGCGCGTTGCCGTGGCAGCTAAATAAACAAACTCGGCGCACGTGGGGGCGGGGAGGAGGGAGGGGCGCGGGCGGGGCCCAGCGGTCTGTGACGCCAGCCCAGCAGCTGGCGGGCAGGAGCCGCGCTGACGCCGGCGGCGGTGGCGGCAGCGGGCCTGGCGTGGGGCTCTGGGTACGGGGCGCGGGTCCGGTCGCCGCGAGACCAGGACGGTCGGTGTCGCCACGGGCGTCTCCGTGGGTTCGAAGTTCACGGTCGAGAAGGCCGGTAGGGGCGAAGGGGGACGGTAACGCGCCCCCCACCCCAGTCCCGGGACGCGCTTGTCGAGCTGTCTGCGCTCTAGAGAAGAGCGCGATTATCCGCGTGACTCCTTTAGCCCGGGTCCCTCTTATACGCACTCAGGACCGTGGCTCTAGGGCCCGAGCTCCAGTGCGGGCGTTTGGCCTTGCCTTGCACGGTTCTTCGCGGGCTCTTCTGCCGGATGGGGGTGGGGGAACAGAGAAGAGGCGGGTGCCCAGCGCTGCGTGGCTGGGACCGGGAGCCTGAGAAGGCCGGAGGAGGGGTGTTCCCCGCCTGGAAAGGGCGGAAAGAGGCCGGAATTGGAAATGGAGCTACAGTTTTGATATTTGAAGGAGCGAGCGAGGGAGTGAAAGGGCTCAAGAGTCACTTTGTGAGGTGGGGGAGAGGAGAAGGGCGTGAGGCGTGGGGACACCTTTCAAGCTGGAATCTCAAAGCACTTTGCAAGGCACGCAACTCTCCTTTCCATTTTATGGATGAGAAAACTGAGTCAGAGAGAGGTGAAATGGCGAGGTAAAGGTCAAACGGCAACTCTCCCTTGGCTTAGGCTCTGAGCGGTCAAACCCACCGAAAGGGACTTAGCTGGAAAGCGTCCCCGTGCCAGAAAGTGGAACGGTGCGCTGGGACCCCGATTCCCGAAAAGGGCACACGGAGCTCGCGGCAGCCGTGCCTGCCCACAGGGCAGAGAAGAGGAAACGGCGGTCGTTATTTCAGTCTTCTAACTGCCTCCCCTCCCCCACTCCCCCTTAGTTTGTGATCAGTAATTTTCCAGCCGGGAAATGTTTTCGTCCTCATCTTCTCTGCGAACAGCGCTGTTTTTTTTTTTTTTTTTTTAAACGTGAGTGTGGTGTTCGGTATCGCTTTCTAAACGTAGGCTTGCGAGGTGTTTTGTTTGGATTCAGGCGAGCACAGGGCTCCGCCCGCCCTTTCCACCGAGCCCCCTTGTCAGTAAACGCGGCCGGTCCCGTCCGGGTGTCAGCCCAGGAGAGAAAAGGTAGGAGGCGGGCCGGGAAAAGGATCGAAGCCCCTGCCCTGTGCAGTGTGCGCTCACCCTCATCGAGATCCAGTTACCTCGTACTTTAAGTCGTCACCTTGTTTGTTTGAGTCCTGCGATCCTGGCACCTGTTAGGTTTCCTCAGAATATTTGTTATCCTCGATTTTTCCACTCCTTGCCAACCACAGAAGCATTCTTGGAATGCATCGCTCCCCGAATGAATCCACTCGACCCTTTATGCCAAGGCCAGGAATCCCGCTCAGTCCGGAGAGTTGGAAGCCCTTGAGGATGACTTCCATCCTCCAGCCCGGCTTTGGCCAATGGCTGCGAGATCCTGCCGCTGGGGGAAGGGCATGCTTTGGCAGGAACCCCCCCGCGAACCTCCTCCAAGGCCTAGAGGGTTTCAACCCCACCCCACAGGAGCCAGCCAGTTACTTTAACTCTGAAAATACTGCCCTTTTCAAAAGGAGGAACCAAGAAAGAAAGATACCTGCTACCTCCTCCGCTGTTCCTTTCATTGTGATGGCAGACATGTCTTGGGATGCTAGGACTTGAGGATTGCATGGAGAAGTTATCCACTTTACCATCAAGGCCAAGGTTCCTAAACTGCATTGACCTTGGATAAGCCTTGATTGGCAGCCATCACCTTCATGATGTAAATGTTTGTCAGGACTTGGAATTTCCTATTTAGGTAGCCAGTGCATGAGGAGTTTTCTGCTTTTCTCCCATTTATCTAAGGCAGTAGCCCTTCCCCTTCGACAAAAGTAACCACCACAATGAAAAAACAATGTTACACAGATGAATTGGAAAACCACTATTATTGTGTCATAATCAAGAGAAGATTCTGAAGCTCAATTAAAAAGACCAACTTGTAGTTTCCAAACAGCTTTCTGGAGGAGGGAAGCCAGTGCCTCTTTGTGGCAGGCAACTTTCTGGTTATTCCTGATTGCATCATAAAGGGAAATCTGTAGATTTGCTCCACATTTCTAAAAGAGGTAAGGAACTTCAAGTTCACAAATCATCTCCTTTCAAGGCAGGTGCCCGGTGTGACATCAGGGTTATGACCCTCCCTCTCCTCCTCAGAACAGGTAGGTCCAGAAGAGTTAAATCCCTGCCCCGTATAATTTATAAACATGAGGCTGAGTATACATTTGATGACTAAACTGCACTCTGAAATAATAATGGAAGACACCCTTTCAAGGAGAATTAAATACTTATGACTTTATTTCAGCAAACTGATACTACAAGTTTTGTGGTATGGAAGTTGATTATATAATGTCCTTGGAGTTATAAAATAGATTTTTTTTTCCCCAGCACAAATTGCATTAGTTGGCAGAAGATGTGATGGAAACCATTTAGTGCCAAGGGGTTCATGTGGAGCCATGGAGGGGTGTGATAGGTTGAAGAGGCGACATAGTGTTTCAAGGGAAGGACTCCGCAGCCAGAATTGGACACTGGATCTGGGTACCTGGCAGCACCCTGGCCTGGTGTCTGTGCATAAAGGCCACAGAACTCAGGAAAAGCTGCTTTTTCAGAAGGTGAAAGCAAGAGATGCTTTTAAGTAACCACTGCTTTGAAATGAAATCCCTGCGGATAAATAACTGGGAGAGGGTCTTGCAACTTTCTCAAGGTGGCAAAGCTTTTCTCAGCCTCTGAGTGACTCCCATGTCCTGGTAAACTCTCAGCCTCTTTTCCACCTCAGTCCTGTGCAGAGGTTAAGAAAGTGGGCTGTAACACTAGATTTCCTGGGTCTGTGTTCTGGCTCTGCTGCTTTCTAGCTAGGCAAGTTCCTTGACCTCACTTTCCCTGTTTTCTCTTCTACAAAAATGGGGATATTAATAGTATCTACTGCTTAAAATAATGAGGACTGTAAATGGGATTATCCGAGTAAGGTGTTTAGTGCAGGACGTCCCTTTCAGCTCTCAGCTGTGTGCCCATTAATCCCCCTTTGGGTCAAGAACCTCAATCCACTCAGACGCGTACCATAATTTTCCCCACCGTATTTCATCACCCTTCCCCAGCTTACCAAGCTAGAAACCTAGATTCCCCTCCACTCCTGCCTCATTTTCTTTGACCTGGGCATCCAGGCATCCGCAGAGTTCAACCACGTCTATTCCTAAATATCTCTGTTATCCTTCTCCTACGATCAAGTTGGGCTGCCTTGGTTCAAGCCCTCCTCATTTATCACTTTTAATTACTGCTGTAAGCGTCCCAACTGTTGTCTTCTTCTTCCACCTCCCCCACAGTCCCCCTGGAGGGACTTCCCTGGTGGTCCAGTGGTTAAGACTCCGTGCTTCCACTGCAGGGGGCTCGGGTTGGATCCCTGGTCAGGGAACTAAGGTATCCCACATGCCGCGTGGCCAAAAAAAAAAATAAAAATAAAAAACAATCATAGTCGCACTGGAATTTCCCTGCCAGATCTAATCGAGTTTGTTCAGATCACCACCAGTTCCATTTCTGCCCAGCTGCCCTCCATCAGCTCCCCTTTGCCTAAAGGAGCAAAACCAAACTCCTTAGGCTGGTATACCAAACTCTTCCTACTCTGGCTCTAGACAGACTAACAGGATCATCTCCAGACTCTGATCCCATCCTCCCTCAACTTTAACTGGATGCTCTCTCAAGTCTCTGAATACACAATGTGCATTTTCCTCCTCTGTTTTCTCGTCTGAAATGCCTTTTCTCCCCTCGGGCTCTCAACGGCCTCAGACTCCTGAGCCTGTCTTAATAGTCCCTTGGTCTGTGTAGTGCCTGCTAGATTCCTCCTCTTTCCTCTGAGCTCTAATAAAGCCATGTGGCCACTCGCTCTATGCTACTTACCCAGCGGACTGCAATTATCTGCCTACTTGTTTGTGGCTGCTGTTCCACTGGGGCGTCTTTAGGACAAATGCCCAGCGAGTATACATTGTAGCATGAAGGGAGCCAGCAAAGCTGCCTGGGTAAAAGGATTCATCTGGGAGCCCTGCCCTGAGCCCTGCCCTTATCTTGTCAGTAACGTCTGTCTCTGGTGGAGAGTTCACTGGCTCGGTCCTCTGCTTTCCAGTCCCTTCTCTTCTTCCACCCACTTCTCTTCTTTGAAAAATTCTATGAAGGAGACAGAAAATAAAGTCCTTCATAATTCTGTTCTCTCAAAACAGTTGGACAAAAAGCCAGGGAACAGCCCAGGCCAAGGCATTGTAATAAAACAAACTACAAAACACAAACAAAAATAACCCAAAGCCAAACCAAAACCAGACAGAGAAAGTGTCCACTCTTTTCTGGAGCCAAATCCATTGCCTTTCAAAACCCAAACATTGGGTTTTGAAGTTTTTAGAGCAGAGAATGAATCGCAGACGTTAAAAAATCAGTTCTCAGAAATTTAATTAAAATCTTTTTCATGAACCTTTAGGTTTGATCACTTAAGCTACATTCTTAGCCCAAAAATGTGAGGCCCATACATTCTTTAAGCTATTTAAAAAGAAATTCTACACCTAATGGGATTATCTTAAAGACCTGAACTATTCTGACAGCAATATGTTAAATTCGGGCTTTTCAGTGTCCTCAGCTTGTTCTGAGATGTTAAGAGACACAAACAAACAAAAACCAAAATCTCTTTTTAGATTGTTTATTTGTAAATGTCTAAGTACAGCGTAATATCTTTTAAGAGTAAGATACATAGTAGTAATATTTATCTTAACAAATTACTAGGGTCTAACATTTACCATCTTTTATCAACTATGATTGTTTTCAAGGCCCCAAGAAGAATCCTGATATTACGCTTTTGAAAAGAAATCTAGCCTTTAAAGTAAATGAATCGGCAAAGAAGGCAAATCAGCAGAGAAACCTGTTCCTGGAATTTTCTCCTTGACTTGGTTCACCAAATTTTCCTGGCCTGGTAAAGAATTTCCCCAGGGAAAATAAGCATTGAAAAGAGAAGCAAAACATTATTATACTCTGGAAGATTCTATCTCCTTAATTAAAAAGCCTCCATGGGCTGCATGGCAATTGTATCTCAGTAAAACTGAAGGAAAATAAAGTTTCTGCACCTCATATTCTTAGACCAGTACAATGTCGCCCTTCTGAGGAAAACATGGTTCCCTGGTTTAAATCAGAATGGAAGTCAAATTTTTGCACTATGGAAAGTGTAGGGATTCTGAGCGTTTGAAAATGAGTGTTTCACACCCTGAGAAATGCAAACAAGAAACAAACAATTCTGTGTTTAATTTTCTTCCCAGTTTGTGGGCCAGACAAGAGGATAGGTTATTTTTGCCAATTTGACATTATGTACTGCTGGCCAAGGAAATGATTTTTTTAAAAATAATAACAATGCATTTGATTATCCTGCGGTTCACTCTCTCACAAACATTGTGTTTGTTAATCAATTTTAATATACTGGCTGGTGGGAAGAGTGCTGGGAGGATGGCCAGTGTCCGTGTTTAGAAAAAAAGGTCAGAATAAATTTCTGGCAGCCCTCAAATATATCACATTGTGCTTGATGTATTTTTCAAAGTTGCTAGCTCAAATGTAGACACAGGCTTTTCTTCTATCAAGGGACGATCAGAAGCTTCTTGAAAGAGAAAGCCCTAGAATAGTTACCTAATCTTAGAGGAATTTCCAGCATCATAATAGAGATTCAACAAGGTAATCTATGCAGAGACTCCCTCAGTCTATGTTGTCAGTTACTGATGAATTTTTCGGATTGCTGCACTTACCCAACAAAGATTTCAGAGTCAAGTGTTTATGGGAAACACTGAACTGTTGAATTTCAGTGTTCTGTGTTTCATTCAGCAAACTCGGTTTTCCATTAAAATAGAGACTCTTTTGGGTTTCTTTAAAGGCAAGAGTATCTTTGGTCTGTGTTAGTGTGGATTAGAGTGTCATCATCTGAGTTTGATTCTTTGCCCCCTCTTGCTTCAACTCAGTGAAGGAGAGGTCTTGGCAGACAGAATTCATTGGCTTATGGGGGATGAAGGAAAAGCTTGGGATGAAAGTGCAGACACGCAGGAGGAGATGGCTGGGACGGCCACCCAAGAATTTGGATTCCAGGCCCTGTGCTGCCTCTTACTAGTTGGATGAACTTGGGCATGTCATCTAGCTGCCCTCTACTTTCCTTGTCTGTGGAATGGGGCTATGAGTGTACCTGCCTCACAAAGTTGTTGTGAGCACTGAGACATTGGGTGTGAAAGGCACCATCAGTGTTAGCTTCTGCACTCTAGCAATGAAACCTGACATAGTTATCCCCATTTGATAAGTTTGAAATTGGTTCTGTTGTACCCAACACTGGGAGATGATGCAGTATCTTGGTTTGAAGACCAAAAAGCTTTTTCCCAAAATTCTACCCACCTCCCTATACCGGATATCCCAGCATCACGGCAGATGCAACAACTAAGGACCAAGCTCACCTAAAACCTCACAAAGACACTGTTTTAAGTAGGGCCAGGTATAAATTAACTTGGGAATCACACTTCTTGGATTCGTGCCATGACTTGCAAAGGCCTTTTTTGGGCTGTATCCGATCTAGAAAGCCAGTGACCTTGACCCTTCATAAGCCAGTCCAGATTTAGGTTGGACAGCGGGGAGTTTCAAAGTCAAATTCACCACTGGAGAGTTATATACTGGTAAACACTCTTGGCAAAGTTCTAAGCTTGTCTCTCCTGCGAGTACTGGAAGGGTCTGCTGTGTTCTCCCTGCAGGAATCAGAAGGAGCGGGGACATTCTAAGTAATAATTAACATCACGACTGTCAGACACGGTACCAGATACTGCGCTGAGCACTTTCTGAGGTTGGTACTGCCACTGATGCGCTAGAGTGCAGGCTTCAAGGGACAAGGGCCCTGGCTGACTTATTCTTATTCCAAAACGTAATGCAGTTTGCCGGCCCATAGTAGGTGCTCAATACATATTTGTTTAACAAGTGAACCCCATTTTACAGTTTAAAAAAAAACTGACTAGCCCAGGGTTGTGCAGCTAAGTAAGTGAGGCAGCCAGTGTTCTTGGAGCCCACGTGGGGAAAGAGGCCTGTGGCATCACTTCTCCTTATTTGGCCTGACCTTTTGTCATCCTTGTTTGCTCCTGTCCTCAGCTGTGCCGGCTTCCCTCCAGAGTTCTTAGATCAGTTTCCTCAGTGAATAAAGCTCTAATCTTCTTCTCAAGTTGGGGGAAAAGTAGTCATCGGGTAGCGGGGGAATCTTAGGGCTTGACTACTTGGATGGATGAATGGATGGATTAGTGGGTAGGTGGGTGGATGGATGGATAGATTAATGGATTTTCCAACAGCTACTTATATAGGCTTTCAATCAATAGTCCTGTTTCCATCCCCACATGCACCTTACTTTCTGAGTAACTTGGTGTCTCCACATCCTGGGCCTTCCAAGGGTCCTGCACCTTGGAATCAGTGTGCCTAGTTTTTCACTTCCTCTGATCTAAGTTTGTGTCTATGTGTCCATTGCTTCCCAGCTCCCATTCTCTTTGTCTTGGTAGGTTTTGCCTTTTCAATTCCTTTACTGTCATCTGAACAGGGCATCAGAAGGAGCATCAGAAAACACTTTTGTTGAATACACTATGTTTAATAAAAAATCCTTTGCTCCTTTTATTTTTTAAAAGTTTTTTTTTTTTTTCTGATTTCAAAAATTAACGCTTGCAGGACTTCCCTGGTGGCACAGTGGTTGAGAATCTGCCTGCCAATGCAGGGAACACGGATTCGAGCCCTGGTCCGGGAAGATCCCACATGCCGCAGAGCAACTAAGCCCGTGAGCCACAAAAGCCCGTGAGCCACAACTATTGAACCTGAGCTCTAGAGCCCGCGAGCCACAACTACTGAGCCCGCGCGCCACAACTACTGAAGCCCGTGCGCTTAGAGCCCATGCTCCGCAACAAAAGAAGCCACCGCAGTGAGAAGCCCGTGCACCGCAACAAAGTGTAGACCCTGCTCACCGCAACTAGAGAAAGCCCGCGTGCAGCAATGAAGACCCAACGCAGCCAAAAATAAATAAATAAATGTATAAAAAAATTAATGCTTGCTTGCTTAAAAAATCAATCAATAAATGTGGTCCCAAGAAAAATGAACCCACGTCCTGCTAATCTAGATATGACTATGATTAGCAGTTTGGTGTACAAATTTTCAGGATTTTTATGCATCTATAGAAATATTAAAATTTATTTTTTAAATACCAATTATCATTTGCACACATCTTTGTAAATTTGCTTTTATTTTCTCTCAGCACTGTACCACAGACAGCTGTACATGTTAATGCATAGATATACCTTATTTTTTAAACACACCCTAGTAGTTCCTAATATTGGTATTTAATCAGTCTCCCTTCGATGGTCATGTAGATTGTTTCCAATTTTTCACTATTCCAGAACTTCCTTGTGCACCCTTAGATGTATTCGCTTATTTCCTTAGGCTCAATTTATATAGATTGTTTTACTGGGTTAACATTATCGCCCGTTATCAAATTGCTCCTCAAAAAATTTACATTCCCATCAATTTACGTTCCCATCAGCATTTCCATTCACATTAGCCAGGTGTGAAGGTATTACATGCTGCCCAGCACTGAGTGTTAGCATCTTATTCTCTTGCTACTCCTTTATGTATGTATGTATGTATTATGTTTTTTGTTTGTTTTTGTTTTCTTAATGTTTATTTTATACTGGAGTATAGTTGATTTACAATGTTGTATTAGTTTCAGGTGTACAGCAAAGTGATTCAGCTATACATATACATATATCCATTCTTTTTCAGATTCTTTTCCCACATAGGTTATTACAGAGTACTGAGTAGAGTTTCCTGTGCTGTACAGTAGGTCCTTGTTGGTTATCTATTTTATATACAGTAGTGTGTATCTGTTAATCCCAAACTCCTAATTTATCCCTCCCCCCCACTTTCCCCTTTGGTAACCATAAGTTTGTTTTTGAAGTCTGTGAGTCTGTTTCTGTTTTGTAAATAAGTTCATTTGTTTTTATTTTTAATTGAAGTATAGTTGACTTACAGTGTTGTGTCAGTTTCAGGTGTACAGCAAAGTGATTCAGTATTATATATATGTATATATATATATATATTCTTTTTCAGATTCTTTTTCATTATAGGTTATTACAAAATATTGAGTATAGTTCCCTGCTACTCCTTTGAAATACTGGCGTCTCCATATATCAGCTTTGGGGCTAGTCAACCTTGTAGGGCAGTTTGTTTGGACCGCCTCCAGATTTTGCGGGTGTGGAAACGGGTCAATGTTTGAATGTAATCAGAGGCTTCCTCTTTGCACGTATGGAATCAGAGGCCTAGGGAGGAGAGGTGACTGCCCATGACACACACTGGCAGAGTTGGGACCATAGAACACGTATCTTGGCTCCCAGTCAAGTCCCAGCCTCCCTCCCTGCATCAAACTGCACTGACAGGAACCCCCATAACTTGCCCTTCCCTGAGCCCCTTTCCCTCCTGCAACCAGAAGCACGGACCTCAGGAGGGGATGGGAACCAACATTTTCAGTGCACCTTCTAAGCACTTCAACCTGCCTCAGGTACTTTGCCTATGTGTGCCCTCAATAATCCTGTGATGTAGGTGTCATTCATTCCATTATACAGAGGAGGAAATGGGTGAACTGGAGATGAAGTTAATCAGATGAGTAATGTGTGCCCAGTCCTGGGGAGATTTCACACCGGGGACTAGATTAGATCTGTCTTAGAGTGAATGAGGAGACAGTGTGTGCGCTGGTCTTAAAGGGAGGAGGGGTGGTATTAGCAAGACCCATATGCCCTTCCTGGATCAAGGAGATGTTCTCTGGGATGGCTGAGGACCTTCTGACACCTCTTCCCCTAACATACACTAATTCAGGCGTAAGAGTAAAACCCAGCCGCGCAAGCACTTCTCAAGACATCATCTAGCTGGTTCAGGATTGTGTTGCTTGGGGTTGAGCACAAGTGGAATCCAGTGCTTGCTGGCCGGGCCCCCGTACTGGAATGACTGAGCTGTCCAGCATGGCCTGTGTGTAAATGTCAAGTAAACACCAAATTGAAGTGCAGTCTAACTATTGTGCTGCGACTGTTTGCTTTAGATATAACAGTCGGCAGCAAGGAAGAAGGAGAGGGAAAAATATATGTCACTTTGCAAGGCAGGTCGTGAACGTCGTGAGCCCTCCCTTGCCAAGCTGGAACGTCACAGAGACCAACGTCAAATAAACACAGAGCTTGCACTCCATGTTGCAAAAATAAGCATGTCCATTTGCTTGAAAAAAAGTTTTTCAGATGAGGGAACATTTTCCAGTCAATCACACTACAGCAAAGTCATCCTGTTGAATTTGTGACTCACAGGCTCTCTGTGTCAATAGACAGAGAGCGAGCCCAGCGTTATGACTTCAGTGGGAGATGAAGCAGAAGCTGGGATAAGGCAAGGCTGGCTTTAAAGCAGGGCCCTAAGCTCTGACAATAAATAGCAGAGGAAAGTCTGACCACTCACAGGCTGGGTAATTGCGTTTGTTGTTTCTTTTTCTTTATTTCTTGCGTCTAGAAAAGAACCAATTTAAAAATTTGTCGTACGGGTCTTCCCCGGCAGTCCAGTGGTTAAGACTCCACACTCCCAGTGCAGGGGACATGGGTTCCATACCTGGTTGGGGAACTAAGATCCCGCATGCCGCGCAGCGCAGCCGAAAAACAAAAATTTGCCTTACTTCATCTTTTCCTTGCATCTACAGTGATGAAGGATGTCATTGTAAGGGCTACTGATGGAGCATCCCGTGTGCTGATGCTCTCCGCAGATCATCTTCTGTCCTTGTAGCAATTCTGTTAGGTAGTTGGTATTTGTGTTAGTTTACAGATAAGAAGATTGAAGCCCACAGAGGTCGGGCTTCTTTGTAAGCTTCTGGCCAAGGATTCTAACACAGTTCTTTCTGGCTTCAATTTCAGATTCTGTGCCATTTTTGGATATCCTCCCATTTTGCCATCCTGCCGTGAGCCAGACGCTGGCCTTGGCATTGCAGCTGCACCAGTAAGTAAAAAATGGTTCTTGCCCTCAAGGAGCTCCGGGACCAGTCAACGTATGTTGTCTGGTATTCCAGACCACTGGGACCTGATTAGTTTAGGTTGCCTAAAACCAGTAGATATTTAAGAAAAGATAGTACCAAGAGGCTCACTGCTTGTTTGCAAGGTGGCACTGAGTGCGGATGCCTCAGGGATGCCCGCGGGATAGAAAAACCACTTTGATAAAGACCATGGATGAGCTAAAACGTGGCCCTCAACTGGCTGATCTGAAAGCAGAGCTTGCAGCCAATCACCTCTGTTTGGCACGCGGGCTGGGGGCAGGAAGAGGCTTGCTGTTTGGTCTGGGGCAGCCACAGAGCAGGGTGGGCAGGGACGTGAGCCTGACCACGAAACTGGGCAGTCTGGCCTCTAGTTCACACTCACGTGAGCTGGGGTCAGTCACTGGCTCTGTCTGCACATCGGACTCTTCATCTGTCACACGAAGGAGGGAGTGGAGCCAGTCCCTTGTGGCTCCAAAGTACCAGGATTAATCTGTATGGTTGGGTCCATTCTTGACTTTGTCTGGACGGCATCAGCCTAGATATTCTCAAGTAAGAAAGGGAAAAAGCAACAAATCTGCTAGCTCTCAAGGCTGAGACATTTCTTCTCCTTCACCCTCCCTGCAGCTCTGCTGAAAACTGAGCTGGTAGAGTAGCTTTGATCCTTTTAGGAAACCTGTTGTCTGGCTAGACAAAAGCAATTTTTAGAGTGGCTTTGCCTTCCTTTTAGTAGGACACCAATTCTTCCTTCTTCTTTCTTTCTGTGGTCCCAGTGTCCTCCCAGTTCAAGCTGTCGGCACAGATAATATATTCCCTGGTTTCCTGAGTCCTCTTCAAAGTCTTTTTATTCTCGCTGGCTGGGAAAATTCTTGAAAGGACACGGTCAATTCTCTTTTGCTGGAGTAGACTTTTGACACATTTATTTTGGCTCCCTGGTGTTTGTGAAGCCCTCATGGAGCCCCGTGAGCGAGAACGCTCCGTTTACCATTTTGAATTTCTCCCCTTCTAGTTGGCAAGCATCATGTTTCCACTGTAATCTGTCTGAAAAACAAACAGGAGAGTTTACATTGGTCTGTGTCAACCATCTGCCTACTCAGTGATCTCTACAACAATGTAGGTGCTAGAAGCCCGTGGTGTGTGTGTGTGTGTGTGTGTGTGTGTGTGTGTGGAGAAAAGCTCATTCATTCATTTGTATGACTGATATTTAGCTATGTGTCTGGCTCAGTGCTGAGCATTGATTGAAAGGCCAATGGTGAACACAGGCAGATGTGATCCTGCCCACAGGAAGCTTACAGTCTATTGCCGGGAGAAGACATTAATCAAATAATCACAGAAAATAATAGCAAACTGCAAACACTGCTATGAAAGAGAAGGCACTGGGCAGGGAAGCTTATAAAAGGGGAACTCACCTAGTTGGGGTGTACAAGGAGTGCAGTGGGGAGAGGAAAGTCATGTTCTCCTTGTGGCCTATGATCCCCGATGATTAAGACAAGTATTTATGCCTTTAAATTTCTAAACCTAGCGTGCCTCAATGGTATTTCTAAGTTATTAATTTTTTAAAGTTGTTTAATGGTCTAGGCTAGGGACTCGGGGCACGTAGACAAACAAGATATTACCTATGTGGAATCTAAAACACAAAACAAAAAGACTCATAGATACAGAGAATAGGAGGGGGTGCTGGGGAAAATAGGTGAAGGGGATTAAAAGGAACAAACCTCCAGTTATAAAATAAGTAAGCCGGGCTTCCCTGGTGGCGCAGTGGTTGAGAGTCCGCCTGCCAATGCAGGGAACACGGATTCGAGCCCCGGTCCGGGAAGATCCCACATGCCGCGAAGCGGCTGGGCCCGTGAGCCATGGCCGCTGTGCCTGCGCGTCCGGAGCCCGTGCTCCGCAACGAGAGAGGCCACAACAGTGAGAGGCCCGCGTACCGCAAAAAAAAAAAATAAAAATAAAAAAAATAAGTAAGCCACAGGGATGTAATATACAGCCTAAGGAATACGGTCAGTACTACCTTGATAACTTTGTATGGGGACAGATGGTTACTAGACTTATTGTGGTGATCATTTCATAATGTATGCAAATGTCAAATCACCACGTAGTACGCCTGAAAGTGACATAATGTGGCACATCAGCTATATTTCAATAAAGAAAAAAATAATTAAAAAAACCCAAGGCATTGCCTAGGACCACCCCTGAAAGAAATCGTAACACAAGGTGCCGAGGTCATAATAGCAAGCATTGTGCACAAGACTGTGCAGGAGACCAGAGGAGAGAGAGATTGATTCTGCTTGAGGTTGGCCTGGCAGAGAGAGAAGACAAGGTGCATCTAGGCAAAACAAGGCATGGAGGTGGGAGAACACAGGGTGTGTAGGTGGACTGGTGTGAAATCCAGTGGGGCCGAAGTAGAGTGTGTAGATGGGATTGGGAATCTTTGGAAAGTCATCTGGGGACAAATGAGGGGCCCAGTGTCATGACTGCCCTTAAATCAAACAGTTGCTCACGACCTGCAGGTTAAAGTTGTATTTTCTATACTTCCAGTAATCCTAGAACTATGTTAAATTTTTTTGGCATGGATAGGTTCTACCAGTCATGATATGATCACTTTTTCTTTAAATCCACTCATTTAAAAAATATTTTAAAACTTAAAAGTACACTTCATAATAATTTGTGCAATATCACAGTTTGGCTGTGCTAGCTCAATGTTTTATAACACACCGTATCATGCATAATGATTAAAATAATAAATGTTTCTCCATATGCCATATAAAATCACCTTGAGTCCTATCAGTGGTACTTGTATTCCATTTTGAGGAAAACCATTCCACAACAATTCTAGGGCAATTTCTTTCTTTTTTGTATTTAAAAAAAATTTATTTTATTGAAGTATAGTTGATTTACAATGTTGTGTTAGTTTCTACTGTACAGCAAAGTGATTCACTTATACATATATATATATATACATATATATACATTCTCTTTCATATCCTTTTCCATTATGGTTTATCACAGGATATTCAATATAGTTCCCTATGCTATACAGTAGGACCTTGTTGTTTATCAGGGCAATTAGATGTTAAAAACAAAAAGTTTACTTATTTCTTCTATCACTCGTCTCACATTTTGTGATTGAGCAGAATCTCTTCTGTCTAAACTGCTGATGTCTATGACTAGCAAGGGCCACTGCCTCCTTTGGAAGAAGCCTGTGGGCTTGGATTCTCTTTTGTATCTAAGATTTTACCATTTCTGTGGTTCTGAAGAGCATGCATTATCCAGCTAATGACACTCGCCCACGTACCTCCTCTTGTATTCCCCAGCAGTGCAGCTTCTGGTGGTGAGTTGCCTGTTTAAAATATACAATGGGGAATTCCCTGGTGGCCCAGTGGTTAGGACTTAGCAATCTCACTGCAGGGTGCATGTTCAGTCCCTGGTCGGGGAACTAAGATCCCGCAAGCCGCACAGCATGGCCAAAACAAATAAATAAATAAAATTTAAAAATACAATGTTTTTTTCTGCCCACGAGCTCATGTAACTAAAAGGAAGGGAATTTTCAGTGTTAGGCATCTCATGTCTGAATTAATCCTCAAAATAACCCTGAAAGAGAAGTGGTTAAAGCCTCATTTTACGGATGAAGAAACTGGGATTCAGATGGATCCGAGTAGCTGCCCATTTCAGGGCTGCGTGGTCAGCCAGAGCTGGGCTTTGAACCCAGGAGTGTCTAGAGATACAGAGCCCGCAGCTCCTTCTTTGGCTTCTAAATTCACCTGGGAGAACTTTTTCCTCATCCGTTTAATAGATATTTGACGAATGCCAGTTATGTACAGCGTGTTCTACCGTATGAAGGAGGATTCAGAGAAGAATGTGAATGACATGGGCTGTGTCCCGGGGGAAGTCAGAGTTGTAAACAGTTCTGTTTTTAACAATTAAATATTAATTTTTAAGTTAAAAAACTGATTTTATATTAACTAGTACTGGACCTGGTAAAAGATTCAAATATTTTATGAAAACCCTAAGACTAAAAGCAAAACCTTTCCTAAATCCTAGATCTATTCTGCAGGTGAAATCATCGCGAATAGCTCCTTATTACTTTTGCTTTTGCTTAGCCACTCTACAGAGACTTTGAAGTGACTCACAATGAATGCCTGATTTTCTTTTCCTTTATACGCTAATAATGTAGAAATAGAAAACCAAGTCCACGGAAAAAAAGAAGGAAGCTGGCATGTGATACGGTTGCTAGGACTGAACATCAGATCCGCTTCTTAGCTTCCCGGCAGCCGAGAGAAAAAGAGAACAAGCTGAATTTCATAGCTCTCATTATCGTAGAGGAAAAAGCCCATCGTTATTTCCGGTCCTCAAGCCTCAAGTTCACTTCTCACCTGGAAGCCCACCTAGGGACATTGATAGACACAATAATTAATGTTTTTGGCAACAGCTTTCCCACAAATGCCAGTTTTTGTCTGCCATTCCTTGTGAAGGCCTTTAATTAAGGTCAAGGGCTTCACACCCAGGTGGACAGCAGTGAAGGTTAGACTTACCTGGTTCAACAACCAAATGTAACACAAAGCAGAACCGAATAGAGGGCTAGTTAGGGCTGCAGGTGAAGTCCTGCAGGAGCTCAGAGGACCGCGTGATTATTTGCAAGTTGGATGATGGAGAAAACCTTCATGAAGGAGACCATCTTTGGACTGGGCTTGGGGAGCAGGAATCAATGGGCAGAGGAGGGGGTAAATGGGAAGCACATTCCAGGCTCAGGGAGCAAGTGCAACAGCACAAAGAAATGAAAATGCTTGGCCTGTTTGGAGAATGTCAAAATGATGGGGTGGAGAGACAGAGATTGTAAGAAGGCTTTGGTGAAAGAGGCTGGATTTGCTACTTGGACCTTTTCTAGCTCTTCCGAGACAATTTTTTGTTGAGTTAGGCGAAAACGAATGAGAATCAGATGGACCACATTTCTCTCGAATCCACACGGGCTTAAAAAACGAAGGGGAAAAAGAACTTGACAGAATGTGTCTTGGCTTTTGCCAAACCCGAAGTATTTGAAACATCACACAAGACACATCTCGAACCCAAACACATGCCTGGATTCGCCCACTCCTAATTGCAGCTGCGGCCATTTAATAAAATGAATTGTGTACAAGAGAACGGGGTCTGATGGAGGAGCCTCATTAAAGAGAATGACTGATGTGGGGTGGTTGGCCAGTTTGCCCTTGAGAATGTACGCATCTCGCTGCCCTTGTGGAGAGAGAGAGGGGGCCAGTGTGGAGTTGCCAACCAAGCTATTGATCTGGCTCCCTTGTAGGACAGTAAAAACCCATATTATTTAACTTTATTGTATCACGTGTAGAAAGAATTCAGCATCTCTTGTTTCTCTCCCTCTCTGTCTCAGTTTTACATTTCAGAGGGTAGAAATGAAAAGAAATATGTTTTGCATCAGTCTCTATTCACATGAGTGGAGACCGAATGAAAGATGGTGGAAATAGAGAAATGAGATCACTAACATACTGTTTATTATGATTTGAAACTCCTGGCTTGAGGATCACGGACATTTGCAGAGTGGAAGGAATCAGGAAGAGGGGTTAACTGGCTTGTTCATGGTCCACAGTTGGTCAGCTGTAGAGTTCAGACTCCAGCCTGGGCCTCTGATTCCTGTTCTTCCATAGCCAACACATTTTTGTCAGGCTCGGAACTGAGAATAAAAGTGAATTCTCTCATATATTCCTTCCTTCCTCCCTTCCTTCGTTCTTCCCTCCCTCCCTTTTCCCCTCCCTCCATCCTTCTAGTCTTTCCTTCCTTCCTTTCTTCAAAAGAGACATTAAAAAATATATTTTCTTCGAGTATAGTTGATTTATTTATTTTATTTTTTTATCTTTTCAGCTGCGTTAGGTCTTCGTTGCTGCTCTCGGGCTTTCTCTAGTTGCGGCGAGCGAAGGCTACTCTTCGTTGCTGTGCACAGGCTTCTCATTGCAGTGGCTTCCCTTGTTGCAGAGCCCGGGCTCTAGGCGCGTGCGGGCTCAGTAGCTGTGGCTCGCGGGCTCAGTAGTTGTGGCTCACGGGCTTAGTTGCTCCGCGGCATGTGGGATCTTCCTGGAGCAGGGCTGGAACCCGTGTCCCCTGCATTGGCAGGCAGATTCTTAACCACTGCACCACAGGGAAGTCCCGAGTATAGTTGATTTAGAATGTTGTGTTAATTTCTGCTGTACAGCAAAATGACTCAGTTATACATATATATATATATATATATGTATAGATATATATATATACATTCTTTTTCATATTCTTTCCCATTATGGTTTATCATAGGATATTGAATATAGTTCCCTTTGCTATACAGTAGGACCTTGTTGTTTATCCATCCTAAATTTAATAGTTCGTGTCTGCTAATCCCAAATTCCCAGTCCACCCCTCTCCCCCCGCCCCCTTTGGCAATCACAAGTCAAGACAGACATTTTTTGAGAGCTCAGTAATGGTAATGGCGTCCAAATAGAGTTAAGGTGTACTCAACCTCAGTCTGGAGAGACAACCATGGAATTGTGCTGATAGAGTTTAGAAATCAAAAAAGGGGACTTCCCTGGTGGTGCAGTGGTTAAGAATCCGCCTGCCAATGGAGGGGACATGGGTTTGCTCCCTGGTCCAGGAAGATCCCACATGCTGTGGAGCAACTAAGCCCATGAGCCACAACTACTGAGCCCGCGCCCCTAGATCCTGTGCTCTGCAACAAGAGAAGCCACCGCAATGAGAAGCCCGCACACTGAAACGAAGAGTAGCCCTCGCTCGCTGCAACTAGAGAAAGCCCGTGCACAGCGGTGAAGACCCAACACAGCAAGGAAGGAAGGAAGGAAGGAAGGAAGAAAAATCAGAAAAGAAGTAGTGATAGAAATGAGCTGCAGTAGGGGTGGGGATAGGAGAATACAAAAGGAAGCCTTCACAGAAGAGGACGCATTGGAATGAGCGTGAAAACCCATAGCAGGTGTGGATGGATGGGCGAGCGGTCGGCATCCAGGACACTGAGGCTCAGCGAGGCCGGGGCTGGATTTGGGAAGGGGATGGTGGTGGTGTTGGCAGGAGATGAGGGAGAAGAAGTGGGAAGGGGTCAGATGCCAGAGGGTCTTATATTCCGTGTGAAGTAGGGCGTTTGGGCTTGATGGTGTTGTCATGGCCATGACTGCTCAGAGCCCCTCCACCTGAAATGAAAGTTCTTAGAGCGGAGGCTGGCCTCTATTTTCATATTTGTGTGTGTGTGTGTGTTTGTGAGTATTTTTAAGGTCTTTAATAGAGTCCAAAGGGCATGCTTGTGGAGCTGTACACTTATGGTTTGTGCCCTTTTCTGTATGTAGGCTACGCCTCAATACTCAAGGGGAAAAAACGCAGGCTGGGCAGAATCCTTAGCCAGGTTTGGAAACTACAAGGTGTCAGCTCCTTTAAACGAGGACGATGGTAAAGTGACTGGAATCCATAGAATTATCTTTCTTGTCCCAGGGCTTGCAGAGTGTGAGCCAAAGCAAACCCTGGGAAAACCTCTGGGACTAGGAGGAGAACCTGCTTACTGAAGCTCTCCTCTTGGACGATCTAGATTCCTCCAGCTTAACCGTCCCTCATATCTTCCTCTCAAACCTGCTTGTCCCTTGGTTCTGGTCTTGGTAACACTGTCACCTCTGGTTAAGTCAGTGCAGGAACCTGGGAGTTCTTCTCCCTGACTTCCTGTCCTACTAACCTTACCCTCTAAGTATTTTTCTTTTTTCCGCTTCTTTTTTAAAATTGTAGCTGACTTACAATATTATGTTACAATGTTGTATATTACATAATATACAATATTATAATAGTATATTAGGTGTGCAGCGTAGTAATTTGATATATATATTTTTTTTAATTAATTTATTTATCTTGGGCTGTGTTGGGTCTTCGTTTCTGTGCGAGGGCTTTCTCTAGTTGCAGCAAGGGGGGGGCCACTCTTCATAGCGACGTGCGGGCCTCTCACTATCGCGGCCTCTCTTGCTGCGGAGCACAGGCTCCAGATGTGCAGGCTCAGTAGTTGTGGCTCACGGGCCTAGTTGCTCCACGGCATGTGGGATCTTCCCAGACCAGGGCTCGAACCCGTGTCCCCTGCATTAGCAGGCAGATTCTCAACCACTGCACCGCCAGGGAAGCCCCAGTAATTTGATATTTTGATAGATTACACTCCACACAAAGTTATCATAAAATATTGACTATATTTCTGTAATATGTTACTTTCTCTTCACTAGGTTTGCTGATCAAGTTTCGGCCCTATTTCTCTCTCTCTCTCTCTCACTCTTCCACTTAATAAAACCCCAAACTTAATATTTTAAATTTATTTTCCCGGGCTTCCCTGGTGGCGCAGTGGTTGAGAGTCCGCCTGCTGATGCAGGGGACACGGGTTCGTGCCCCGGTCCGGGAAGATCCCACATGCCGCGGAGCGGCTGGGCCCGTGAGCCATGGCCGCTGAGCCTGCGCGTCCAGAGCCTGTGCTCCGCAACGGGAGAGGCCACAACAGTGAGGGGCCCGCGTACAGAAAAAAAATAAAAAAATAAAAAATTGTTTTCCCAATGTATATTTTGCTGCATCATCATTTACCTGGATTATTGCAATAGCTCCCTGAGTGGCCTCCCTGCCTCCAGTCTCAGCCCTCGGAAGCCAGGCTTCACACTGCTTCCGTGATTTTTCAGTGTGAAAATTACCTGCCGCTGCCCATCCTTCACTCTCCTACACAGCAGTGTTCAGCCCTCACAAGACTGGCCCTTATTTATGCTTCCAGGAGCCCCATCTCTTGCTGCTTCCAGCCTCAACCTTTATACTGCACACGACAACTTGTTGCTTCCAGAACAAGATCAGCTGTTTTTTGTTTGTTTGTTTGTTTGCTTTTGCTTTCTTTTGTTTTTGCCTCTGTGTCTTTGCTCATACTGTTGCCTCCACAGGAGATGCCCTTCCCACCCATCACTTATTGCCCCAAGAAGGACTCTCCAAAGAAGGGTTCCTTCTGAATCAGCTTTTCATCCTCAGCACCTGGCATGAAGACTGGCACACTGAAGATGTCCAACAAATATTTACTGCACGAGAGCACTCTTGACTCACGAGCACAGTGCGTGTGCCCCATCGCTCACACTCATTCACTCACTTATTCATTCATCTGCTAATCTCATTTAATCTTCACTGAAAGCCCACAGACAGGCTGCCAGTCACATGATGCACACAGGTCCAGTCCAGTGGCTTGTTATGATATTATATCGATATTGTAAATAAATAGCAACTGTCCTGAGTGTCCCTCACCACACTGTCCCTTGGTCCTTCCTCGGATCCAGCAACTAAAGGGTTAACTCCAGGCACTGTGGGGACCACTGAAAACCCATCGCAGTTTCCCTGCCATATGAGTTGTTAAATGCCTGGTGAACTCTCACCCCTGCCCATAGGGGAGGCTTCACAGGCCCCATTTTATTTTATTTTTTTAAATTAATTTATTTCTTTTTTTGGCTGCGTTGGGTCTGTTGCTGTGTGCGGGTTTCTCTAGTTGCAGCAAGCGGGGGCTACTCTTCGTCGCGGTGCGTGGACTTCTCACCGTGGTGGCTTCTCTTATTGCAGAGCATGGGCTCGAGGGGCACGGGCTTCAGTAGTTGTGGCACGTGGGCTTCAGTAGTTGTGGCTCATGGGCTTAGTTGCTCCACAGCATGTGGGATCTTCCTGGACCAGGGAGCAAACCCATGTCCCCTCCATTGGCAGGCGGATTCTTAACCACTGCGCCACCAGGGAAGTCCACAGGCCCCATTTTATACGTGCTGGGGTCACCCAGCAGGCATGGGATGGCCCTGCCTTTGCATCCAGGCCTCTTCCCAGGATACAGTCAAGCCTCTTCCCCCCACCTCTCCTATTCTGTGTGACGTCAAGTATCTGGGCTGACCAAACCCACTTGAGTTTTGACAAGCTCGTCCATGCACAGAGTGAGGCTCCGGGTAGCCAAGTGTCAGAGGCTTGAGAACAGCCTCCCAAGTTTATCTAAGCTTAGAATATGACACCAAGCAACGGGGGTCTTTCTTTTTCTCCCTCGCATAAATTCTATATGTGTGTGTGAGTTGCACATTCAAGATCAGCCAGATAAAATTCAGTTCAACTTGTTCAAACAAAATTACATTCACATGGAGACACAGTAGGGGCATTTCTGGCCGTAACACGTTATTACTTTCCTTAGGTTATAACTTTCTGTTTCCCCATCTCTCGCTATCCAAAAAACAGAGTCCCTTTTCCAGCTTGTACATCACTTAAAAAGAGTGGGGTAGCAGGAGACAGAGGGCAGAGCCCAAGATTTACTGTTGTTTCTGGATGTGGGGTCCAAACGTTTATATATAAATAAAAACGGACTTCTAACAACTAAGGTTTTGTGCTCCAAATTTCATAGTCCCAGCCTGACTCTGCTGAACTTGTAGGGGTTTGAAGGACTTCACATCCACCTCCTCTCTGCCCAGCAAAACCCCATCCCTGTTCCTCTCGTCCACCAGGAAACCAGGACCTCCTCCGAAGCTGTCCCCCCGCCTCCAGCTCCTCCGTAAATGACCTCCTGCAGCACAGCCTGGGTGCCAACCCGTCCTTCCGGATGGCTTGGACACATGTGAGAGGTTCAGGGCAATACAGAAATGACCACTCTCACTGTAGATTGGCTTGGGCCATGTCACAAAGCAATAGCAAGCCTACGTTGATTGAACATCCACAGGGTGCCAGATACTAGTCTAGCAGAAAGGCATAATCTGTATTTCCTGGAGTTTAGGAAACATTTTGTTTGTTTTTTAAATATTTATTTATTTGGCTTGTCGGGTTTTAGTTGTGGCACACGGGATCTTTGTTGCGGCTTGCGGGATCTTTTTAGTTGCAGCATAGGGAATCTTTTTTTTTTTTTTTTTTTTGCAGTACGCGGGCCTCTCATTGTTGTGGCCTCTCGCGTTGCGGACACAGGCTCTGGACGCGCAGGCCCAGAGGCCATGGTTCACGGGCCCAGCCGCTCCGCGGCACGTGAGATCTTCCCAGACCGGGGCACGAACCCGTGTCCCCTGCATCGGCAGGCGGGCTCCCAACCACTGCTCCACCAGGGAAGCCCCATATGGAATCTTTAGTTGCGGCATGTGAACTCTTAGTTGCGGCATGCATGTGGGAGCTACTTCCCTGACCAGGGATCGAACCCCAGCCCCATGCATTGGGAGGGTGGATAGGACACTTTTTTTTTTTTTCTCATTTTTTAACATCTTTAAAACTGGGATAGTTGTTACAATCAATGTCTCTTCCAATTGCTGTCGGACAGGTACTAGTCACCATGGAAGCGTTAATGCCTTAACCAATTGATTTCATAGACAAATACATGTCATATGCACAGGAGTGATAAATGATATCGAAACTCTTTCTGAGTTCCGAAGAATTCTTTCACTAAGCATAAAATAGAAATTCCAAGTAATAAGGCAATGTGTCAAGATGTAATTGGCAGCGCCTTTTTGTTTCTAAATGGTACGTGAAATAGTGGTGAATCTAAAAATTTGCTGGCAGACAAAATTTGGTGAAATATGGCAAAAGAGATGATCTCTCTTTGTCCTCAAGGAGCTTGTGCTTTTTTTTTTTTTTTTTTTTTCAAGGAGCTTGTGCTTTAATCAGGATAAAAAATTAAAACCCAGGTAGTTAAAGCCAGTGTAGCAGTAAGTGCTATGATAGAGGAAAGCATAGGGTGCTGTGGGCAGACAGGAGAGAGAACTGACCAGGCAGAAAGAGCTGGGGAGGCTTTCAAGGAGAGGTAGCATTGCAGCTAGAGCTTGAAGGATGCCTGGTAGCTCATCAGGCAGAGAAGAGGAAGGGTGTTCTAACCAGAGGGAGATGTACAAAGGCAAAGATGCACATCCCATTGGGTAAAGGATGAATAGTGTCTTTATAGGTCAGGGGTAGAGAGTGAGGGCTCCCAGATGCAGCTAAAGGAGTTTGGAGCATCATCTCTGTCTACAGTGTGCTGACGGGCATGAGGATGAAAGCTGGGAGGCCGGGGAGGTGCTGCTGGGAGTGGCCCAGCAAAAGAGGGGTGAGAGTCTGGGTCAGGGAAGGAAGGGCGAGATGGGAAGCCAGGAGCCTTGCTGGCTGTCAGATGTTTTATCTCATTTGGTTCCTACAGCCAACCTTGGAGATTGGAAGTATCATGCCCATTCTACAGTTGAATAAACTGAGGCTGGGTGAGGCTCAGCGGTTTGGATCAGAAGTTGAGTGGTGAGATCAGAATAGTACCAAGAGAAAGACAGCTGACTGGCCGTCACGCAGCCTCACAAAACGGCATAGCCGTGGAGAGGACACTGTGGCCTTGGGGCCTAGTCCAGGAGTCTGGCAGGTTTAGAGACTGGATTAGTCCACCTTCCCCAACCTCCCTGCAGGGCTGCTTCAACTCTGGGAGCTAGAGTCACGTTATACAAGCTCTGAGATGGGGATATGTATTATACTGGTTTACATTATACCATAACATACTGTAGCAAACCATATTATCTATCGACTTACAATGAAAAGTAGAAGTGTCACCATGAGGACAACACCCTGGTTGCCAGCATTCTCTCCCTCTAGAAGACCTGTCCGTCTGTGGGAGACCAGGGTATGACCAGGTGACCTTGTGGGCCAGGAATCTAAGCAGGAGGTCAGTTATGGGCCTTTACTCTTTAAAGGTATCGGCCCCTGACAGCCCAGTGCATCCCTCCTGCCACTGGGAGGAGAAGGCTCAGAGTGCACTGGGGAGCCTCCCTCCCACTGAACAGTGCTGGGATCTACCTCTGTGTCTCACCAAGTCTTTACCGTGTTCTACCAGGCCTGAGATAGTCCAGCTCCCCGTTTCCTTCCTGACCTTGTCTGCGGCTCCTCACTTGCAAACCCCCTTCCAGCACTGGCCTCCTTGCAGCTCCTCCAGCACTCCTGGCATCCTCCCATCTCAGGTTTTCACACCTGCAATGTCCTCTCTCTAGAATGCTCTTCCAGACACCCAAATAGCAGACTCTCTAATTTCAAGTCTGCTCAAGTACCAACTTATCAGCATAACTGGCCTTTAAAATATTGCAGTCTTCCCCTTCCGCACCTGGAAATCTCCATTCCCCTTGCCAAGCTCTTTCTTGGCACCCTCTGACGTATCTTTTCTTTGTCTCAGTTATCTTTTTTATTGTCTCCCTAGAATGTCAGCTACACAAGAACAGGACTCCTGTGTGTTTCCTTTAGTCTGCATCCTCATGCCTAGAACAGTGCCTGGCACATGATAAGGGCTTAGAAACTATTTGTTGAGTAAATGAATGAATGAATGAATGACTTTGCTTTTCCTGTACCTTCAGGCTGACACGCCTTCCCTTCCTGCGGCCAGCCGCTTCTGAAGGGCACATTCCTTCTTTAGATGCCTTTATCCTAAATCAAATGTAGCTTTGCTCGGGAAGGGCCATCCCGGCTCTTTTCAGCGTTGCTTAGTTTGTCCTAATGCTTTAGGGCATCTCACTGTCACCTCTAACTCCAGTCCTAGGACTGGCCTGCGTGAGAGGATAGCTACCCTCTGACACCCACGCAGCCTAGGGCCCTGGAAGTGGGTAACAGAAGTCAAGGTGGCTGTAAGAGCTCTAGGAAGAAGATGGGCCAGGTGGGGTAGAAAGAGGAGAGCCGAGTAACAGGGAGCCGGGCTGGGTTAGCGATTCAGGAGCAGCGGGCAGGTCATTCGGAGAGTGCTGTGTCCACAACATTCATTTCTATGAAGGCCGAGCTCACTTACCAGAATGAATTTGAATAGAGCAGCTGAAGCTGATGTGCTTTGTGAGGGCAGGAGCGGTTGGGCCTAGTGGCCTGCAAGCTGTACTTGAAGGGACTTCTCCAGTGAGGGTCAGGGGACCCACTGAGATGGCCACACCCAGGCTGCAGGCCTCCCCACAAGGAAGGGACTCACTGCCTCTAGAGAATCTTCTACCCTCTGGGCTGGAGAAGGGCCAGTCTGAGACGCCTGAGGCTGCCTACATTGTCGAGATCTCTTAACACGTGGCTTTGTAACTGCTGGCTTGTCTCTCTGTGTCCTCAACCAGACAAAGAGATCTCTGGGGACAGGAGACTCCATTTGCACCCTGCCCCCTTTTTTTGTGAAGACTTTTTTTAGACTAGTTTTAGTTCACAGTAAAATTGAGGGGAAGGTACAGAGATTTCCCATGAGCCCCCTGTACACACAGCCTCCCCCATTATCAAAATCCCCACCAGAGTGGCACATCTGTTACGATCGATGAGACTACTTTGACACGTCATCATCACCCAAAGTCCACAGTCTACATTCGGGTCCCCTCTTGGAGTTGTACGTTCTGTGAGTTTGAATAAATGTAGAATGACATGTGTCCATCATTATGGTATCATACAGAGTATTTTCACTGCCCTACAAGTCCTCTGCACACCACCTATTCATCCCTCTCCCCTCCCCCAAGCCCTGGCAACTACTGATTCTTTTCCTGTATCTCCACCGTTTTGCCTTTTCCAGAATGTCTTCTACCTGTAGTTGGGCTGTACTATGCAGTGGGTAGGCTTTCGGATTGGTTTCTTTCACATAGTAATATGCATTTAAGCTTTCTCCATGCCTCTTCATGGCTTGATAGTTTCTTTCTTTTTAGCACTGAATAATAGTCCATTGTCTGGATGTACCACAGTTTTTTAATCCATTCATATTCTTTTTTAAATTGTAATAAAGTATATATAACATAAAACTTCCATTTTAGCCACTTTTTAAAGGATGCTGTAGATGTCTATTTATTGATGTAAAACCATTTTTACCATTTTTAAGTGTGCAGTTCAGGAGCATTAAGTGCATCCACATTGTTGTGCAACCATCACCGCCCTCCATCTTCAGATCCTTATTGCCTTCTCAGACTGAAACTCTATACCCATGAAACACTAACCCCCCCCCATTCTCCCCTCTTCTCAGCCCCTGGTAACTCCTACTTTCCGTATCTATGAATCTGACTACTCTAGGTACCCCACATAAGTGGGACCGTACAATATTTGTCCCCTTGTGTTAGGATTATTTCACAGAGCCTACTGTCTTCATAAAGGTTCATCTGTATGATAGCATGTGTCCGAATTTCATTCTTTTTTGTTTAGCCATCGTCTATCAATGGACACTTGGGTTGCTTTCCCATTTGCCTTTGAGTTATGTCCAGAATATTGGATAGGTGTTCATGAGCAGTTAATGGATGAACGAAGCTCAAATAGCACCCTGAGAAGGTCTGGGGTGGTGGAGAGTTGAAGAAATCTCCCCCCTTGAAGAAGAGGGTGCTGTCCAAGGAAGGCTGCTGTCACTTCAGAGCAGGGGGATGCTGATGAGTGAATGTATATAGGTTCTGAGACCTTTGTCGCCTCCCATGTCTGTGTCTGTTGTCTCCTATTCTAGCAGCGATTAGCAGTCACAATGTCAACACTCAAAGGGCCTGTGGATCTGTTTTAAGGGGTGACAAGGAACTGAGTAATGGGGTGAGTCTATCCAACTTTTAGCCTGCTCCAAGAAGACGAGGAGCCTCAAGGTCCAGGGCAAGAAGTTAGCATTTATTGAGCACCTATGGGCGCCAGGCATTGTGCGGGCCCTCATCCATCTGGTTTCACAGATTCCTCCTAACAAGCCTGTGAGGTCAGGCTGATCCATCCCCCCCCCAGGTGCTCCCTGAAGTCCAGCCAGGGTCAGAGCTGGCCCAAGGTCACACAGCTCTTACATCTGGACTTGGACTGCTGCTGTGTACTGTGCTCTTGCCTCCAAACCCCACTGTCTCCAGGTGGGCTGAGCCATAGCTATGGTTGGCATTTGGAAACCCCTGGGGCTGGTGTAAGATCAGTCAGGATGGGGTCTTGGACATTGTGGCCCCAGAGTGAGCCAGACAGCCTCTGTGGCCCTTCAACCGGAGTCCCTTAGCTCAGTCCTGGTAGCTTCTGGAAGGTCCAGAGAGGCCAGTGGGTCTGGCTGCTGACCTTCATTAACTGAGTACTCCTTGCCTATCTCAGGAGGCCCCAGATGGCATGGAAAAGCTGAGGGTCAATTGGAAGTTGACTTGTCCTAGAAAAATAATCTATCTCCTACTCCCTCATCCTATGTCCTCTTCCCAATGCTCACCCCTGGGTCCTCCCCTCAGGCATCAAGAAATGAGGGGTGGGACTTCCCTGGTGGTCCAGTGGTTAAGAATCTGTCTTGCAATGCAGGGGACTCCGTTTCGATCCCTGGTTGGGGAACTAAGATCCCACATGCCGCGGGACAACTAAGCCCGTGTGCCGCAACTACTGAGCCCGCGTGCCACAACTAGAGAGCCTGCATGCTGCAACTAATGAGCCTGCATGCTCTGGAGCCCCCGCGCCGCAACTAGAGAGAAGGCTGTGCACCCCAACAAAGAGCCCGCATGCCGCAACGAAAGATCTCACGTGCTGCCACTAAGACCCAATGCAGCCAAGAAAGAAAGAAAGAAAGAAAGAGAGAAAGAGAGAAAGAGAGAAAGAAAGAAAAAGAAAAAGAAATGAGGAGTCACTCCAGCTGGTATTCTCATTCTGGAACCTGTCGGTTCCCAGCCATATGTCTATGGGCAAGTCATTCATCCTTTATGTGTCTTAATTTCCTCTTCTCTAAAATAGGGATAATTACTGTACCCACCTTATAGTGTCGTTATGGGATTTAAAGGAGTTAATAAGTGTAAAGTGTTTAGCATGGAATCTGTATGCTGTGGCTCAATAAATGTTAGCTTACATTATTAGTAGTCCCTTCTCCATTTGCAATGTCCTTACTGTCATTTCTACTGCAGACCCAGCTCTCCCACAACCTCCTCCAAGAAGTCTTCCCTGATTCTGGTCAGAGGGATGAAGTGCTCCAAAGACCCCAAAGTGCTTTTCACCCTCTTACTCATGGTGTTTATTTGTGGGCATGAATCCTCTCTCTTGCTGATTTGCAAGCTTCTTTGGGCCAGGATGGTGTGCAGGCTGTACAGCACCAAGCATGTTTCCCTGTCGATCTTGAGGCCACGTGGAGATTACAAGTACTGCACAGGGTGAGGAGACCCAGGGCTCGGCAGAGAACTCCATGTGTAGTCGGCTTGGACACATCTTGTTCTGGGCTCCAGGTTCTCCATCTGCACGATGAAGACTCTGGATAGATGCCTTCCGAAGTCCTTCCAGGCATGACCATTTTATAAATAAATAGAAGGCACTAAATCCTTCAGAAAGTAATTTCTCCCATCTGCCAAGCTGGACTTCCCAGCCTCCAAAATTCCAGCTCAACATCCATGTGTTCATCGTTGGGTTTAGAGCTGGGGTGCTGGAGTTAGTGGAGACCTGGGTTGAATCTTGGTCCTTAGTAATGGCGGCTGCATGCAAGTTACCGCCTCACTTCCGGGAAACTCCCTTTCTTTGTCTGGACCTTGGGGATGATAATAACAACGTCAAATACATTACAGAGCATTATATGAAATAATTTTTAAAGGTCTGCCTATGATGGAGTCAATCAACTACAGCTGTTATCTCATTCTCTGAAAAATATGAGAAGGAAAGACAAACACTTTTGACTCCACTTCTGACCAAAGCTTTACCTAAACAAATAAACAATAAAAGTTGTGTTTAAAAGTGGGGGTGGGAGGGCTTCCCTGGTGGTGCAGTGGTTAAGAATCCGCCTGCCAATGCAGGGGACACGGGTTCGAGCCCTGGTTTGGGAAGATCCCACACGCCGCGGAGCAACTCAGCCCGTGCGCCACCACTACTGAGCCTGCGCTCAAGAGCCTGTGAGCCACAACTACTGAAGCCCGCGTGCCTAGAGCCTGTGCTCTGCAACAAGAGAAGCCACCACAATGAGAAGCCTGCGCCCCGCAACAAAGAGTAGCCCCCGCTCACTGCAACTAGAGAAAGGCCACGTGCAGCAGCGAAAACCCAATGTGATCAAAAATTAAATAAATGGGGCTTCCCTGGTGGCGCAGTGGTTGGGGGTCTGCCTGCCAATGCAGGGGGCACGGGTTCGTGTCTCGGTCCGGGAGGATCCCACATGCCGTGGAGCGGCTGGGCCTGTGAGCCATGGCCGCTGAGCCTGCGCGTCCGGAGCCTGTGCTCAGCAGCAGGAGAGGCCACGGCAGTGAGAGGCCCGCGTACCGCAAAAAAAAATAATAATAATAAAATAAATAATTAATTAATTAATTTTTAAAAGTGGGGTGGGAGTGGGGGATACATGTCACCATTAATTAATGTGCTAATGTATTTTACTAATGGTAGCCCTTTGTTCGTGTGTTTTATTGCATAAGTATACCTAAAGTATAGAGGCTCCCTAAAGAAAATATTTTCTAGACAAGTGCCCTCAACCATTTGACCTGGAAACCTTCCCATCACCTTGCCAGTTCCACCTGTTCCCCTAACTGCTCTGCTCAGGCTCAGACCCATGCAAAGGGAGGACTGAAGTTTTGTTCCACTGAGGAAACTGATGGTCACAACTTCCCTTGAAAACCAGGTGATAACGATGTTGACTACATGAGTTCAGTCTGTGCCAGCCACCAGGCTAAGAGCTGCATATGACTTAGTTCCTTAAAATCTCCTTGATGTGCTCTGCAATAGGTGTTACTATGATCCCCACTTCACAGGTGGGAAGACTGAGGACCAGAAATATCAAGACACTTGCTTGAGATCACAAGGCTGGTGTAAGTTTTGAAGTCAGGATTTAAATGCAGGAACCTAATTCCAGATTCTCCAAGATTAGCTACTGGGATTAATTATTCCCTCGCCTGACAGTTGATAAAGCTTACAGGTGGGGAAAGGCAGCTAGATGAGGTGATTACAGGGGACCAGAGGGAGGGGACAAGGGCAGTCAATCCCCCCTCCTCACCTCCCCCTGTGCCTGTTGTAATTCCGGTGCTCAGCTGTTCTCCTACACTGTTGCCACAGTTGAGCCTCCTACTGGTCCACACCTCCATTCTCGGGGTCAACCTGCCACCTGGACAGCCAAGGAGATCCTTCTGATAGTGAATCTCACTATTCAACTATATCATCCAAAAACAGACAAATGAGTAGCGAAAGTATACATTCTTCAATAAGTGGTGCTGGAACTACTGGCTGCCATTCATGAAAAAAGATTTACACACACACACACACCCCACACACCACACAGGACTGGAGCCCTAACTTCTGCAAAATAAGCTCCAAGTGATTTAAGTATTTAAAGGTAACAAATGTAACCATATTAGAAAAATGTATAACCATTTCTATAATTTTGAAATAGAAAGAGCTTTCCTAAGTACTTTGCAAAAATACAGAAGTTATAACAGATGGACAGATTTTTTGCTATATAAACATTTCATATTCATTTGTGTAGGAAAAAATACCTATAAATAAAATTAAAGGGGAAACACGAAATATTGGGGAATATATCTGCAGTGTATGTAACATTGAAAAGTTAGTATCCCTGCTACATAGAGCCTTCTTTTTTTTTTTGCAGTACGCGGGCCTCTCACTGTTGTGGCCTCTCCCGTTGCGGAGCACAGGCTCCGGACGCACAGGCTCAGCGGCCATGGCTCACGTGCCCAGCTGCTTCGCGGCATGTGGGATCTTCCCAGACCGGGGCACGAACCTGTGTCCCCTGCATCGGCAGGCGGACTCTCAACCACTGCGCCACCAGGGAAGCCCCATAGAGCCTTCTTCCAGAATTATATGAAAAATTTAATGACAGCATGGACAAAATATGTGAACTGCTAATTACAAAAGAAAAATGACCAATAAACAGATTTTAAAAGTTCAGCTTTATTAGTGATCAAAGAGCTAAATGAAACGAGATACTATTTTTCACTGATTGTGTTGGTAAATGGGACATGTGTCCGCCTCTTGTGGGAGTGAAAGTTGACCCAAACTTTCAGGAGGATGCTTTTGTAGCTTGAACCTGTACGGAAATAAAAATGAGCATGACCTTGAGTTCTAGGAATTCATTCTGGGGACATATTTAAGAGGTATCAGAAATCTTTGGGTCTTTGGATGAGATAAGAATTACATGTTGTTTGAAGTATGTGCCTGTTTCTCCAGGAGCTCGTAAGGGAGGCCAGCCTGGTCAGAAATGAATCTTTTTTTTTTTTAATTAAATTTTATTTATTTATTTATTTATTTATGGCTGCGTTGGGTCTTCGTTAGTGTGCGCGGGCTTTCTCAAATTGTGGCGAGCGGGGTCTACTCTTCGTTGCAGTGTGCAGGCTTCTCACTGCGGTGGCTTCTCTTTTTGCAGAGCATGGGCTCTAGGCGTGCAGGTTTCAGTAGTTGCAGCATGCGGGCTCTGTAGTTGTGGCTCGCAGGCTCTAGAGCACACGGGCTTAGTTGCTCCGTTGCATGTGGGATCTTCCAGGACCAGGGCTCGAACCTGTGTCCCCTGCATTGGCAGGCAGATTCTTAACCACCGCGCCACCACGGAAGTCCCAGAAATGAATCTTATTCCTAACGGTGCGCACAGATTCTAGCAAAGGGCCAAGCGGAAAATACAGCTTAGGGAGTGTGTGATACCTGGGTGAATGGACAGAACGAAGAAAAGGAATAAATAGAGGTTGGTACATGCTTTCCAGCCACACCGGCCCACTCTAGTCTGCTCTTCTGGGACCAGGGAGGAGGGAAAAGTTGGTGCAGACCCTGGTAAAAATTCAGTGGACGGACCAGTATTTACTACCTAGCCCCAGCAGTGTAGGAGAGCTTGGTTACTCCATATTCTTGCCAACACTGGCTATCACCTGACTTTCCATTTTAGCCCTTTTCTCAAGAGTCCAGAGGTGTCTCTTGGTAGTTTTAATTTGCATTTCCCTTCTGCACCTTTTCATATGTTTATTGGCCATTTGGCCATTGTGTGTGTGTGTGTGTGTGTGTGTGTGTGTGTGTGTGTGTGTGTGTGTGTGTAAAGTGCCCATTCAAGTTTCTCCTTTTCAGGCTTCCCTGGTGGCACAGTGGTTGAGAGTCCGCCTGCCGATGCAGGGGACGCGGGTTCGTGCCCCAGTCCGGGAAGATCCCACATGTCGCGGAGCGGCTGGGCCCGTGAGCCATGGCCGCTGAGCCTGCGCGTCCGGAGCCTGTGCTCCGCAACGGGAGGGGCCACAACAGTGAAAGGCCCGCGTACCGCCCCCCCCCCCCAAAAAAAAAGGTTTCTCCTTTTCCTCCTCCCTCTGCACATTTTTCTGTTGGTTCTCTTTCTGTCATTGACATGTAGGAGTTCTGTATACATTGTTTACAAGTCCCTTGCTGGGTATATTTTTGCAAATATCTTTCTCAACCAGTGCTGTGTTTTCAATCCCTAATGGTCTCTTTTGAGGAACCATTCTTATTTTTAAAGTAGTCCAATTTATCAAAATTTTCCTTTATAATTAGCGCTTTTTATGTCTTATTTATAGGAAATTTTTGCCTACTTCAAGTCATATTCTAGTGAATTTTATATATATATATTTTTTAAACTTATTGTTTTCGTTTTAACATTTAGATCTATAATCCATCTTGAACTGATTTTAATGTGTGGTTCAACATTCTTTTTCATGTGTTTATCCAATTGATCTGGCACCATTTATTGAAAACATGGTTCTTTCCCCTTTGCATGGCCATGTTACCTCTATCATAAATCAAGTAACATGTATTTGTGAATCTGTTTCTGAATTCTCTCTTCCAGGCTATTGGCCTATTTGTGTCCAAACTACCCTGTTTTAATTCGTGTCGTTTTATAATACGTAGTGGTGTAAGACCTCCAGTTTTGTCTGAGATCGTCTTGGGTATTTTTCAGCCTTTTGTGTTTCCATATACATTTTAGAGGCAGCTTGTCAGTTTCCACAATCACCTTAAAAACTGTTAGGCAGCATCCGCCAAAGCTGAACAATAGGACTCCTAGGTAAATACTTAACAGAAAAATATCCAGGAATGTTCCTAGCAGCTCTATTCCTAAGAGCTCCAAATTAGAAACAAAGTGTCCATCAACGGTAGAATGGATAAATAAATAACTGCATAACCACAGTGGAATGCTGTGCAGCAAATGAGAATAGATTAACCAGCGCTCTACAAAACGACATGGTTAAATCTCACAAGCATGATGTTTAATACAATAAGCCCAAACCAAGAGAGGTCACATAGTGATTCCATTTATACAACATGCAAGAAAACAAGCAAAGTTAATGTATGGTGTTGGAAGTCGGGAAAGTCTTGTCTTTGGGGGAGGAAAGGTCACGGTGCCAGCCTTGGGGGGGGGGGGCTGAATATATATTCTTTCACTTTGGGAACATTCAAAGGCTTATATGATCGTGCGCCCTTTCATATGCACATTATACTTCAAGAAAAAGTTTACTTAGAAATTGACTCAATGCAATGACGTACGGTGAAGGCTTACTGTATGCTGGGAACCTGATCCTGCCTGAGCTGGGGGTAGATATGAGGACAAATATAAATACAATGTGGTTATTGCCCTGGGGAGAGTTCAGGGTTTGGGGGCGGTGGTGGGAAGGGTTGGAGGCACAAACTTCTATTTTATGAAGCATTATGGGAGCAAAGGGACCATTCTTGTAGCCTTGCCTGGGGGTGGGGGAAGGTATGTTGGTTATTGAGTGCTAAGTAGGATTTCAACTACTGTAGTCAAGGAGCTCTTAGTGTTTTTGAGGCCAGGAAATAGAAACATATGAAACTAATGTGGCAAATTGTATTTTTAATTTGAAACAAGGTTAAAGTTTAATTTAAGGCCTGACTAATTTCCTTGGAACTCTGGAGTAATAGGTATGTTGTAATCAGGACGGCTAACATAAAAAAAAAATAAATCTTAAAATCTCTAATATGAAGAAAATTGATACATGGATCCCTTTATCCTCTATTCTTGGGTATACTGAACAATTGCTAACCAATCTCATTGGTTAGATGTGGCTTCACCAAGGAAGTAGTGAAATGTAGTTGTGTTTGTTAAAAAAAGGAAACCCCAAAACAAAAACATCCACATTTCTCCGGGTAGTAAGGAGTTGCCAAAGTAGGAAATCTACTCGTAGGTAAGGTAGGGGAAATGTCGGATACTGTGAAGCAACCAGGGAAAGGGAGATGGAATTTTCTGTCTAATCGTTGGCAATTTGAGGAAGTCCCAAAGGACCAAATGTTCTGGAAGAAATTTTGTGTAGTAAGAATGTCCCCAAATTAAACCTCCGGCTAATTCAGGCCTTCTGGAACTCCCTGGCTTCGTGAAGGGTAGTTTGATTGCTTCCTTAGAAATGTAAACGAAGTCGATTCCACCAAGTGTGGGTGAGAGCCAGGCAGGGGAGGACTCGGTTCCTTGTACAATGGACTGGTTCTGCACAGTTTCCAAGCTACTTTGTTGAGAAGCATCTCAGCCCTGTGGAAAAAGTGTGTAATGGAAAGGACTCTGTAGGCGGACAGATAAAGGTTCCAACCTTGCCATGGCCATTTGCAGATTCCGTGACCTTGCGGATGCCCCATCGCAGCTTCCCTTTGCCTCAGTTTCCTTTTCTAAAAAATGCGGGTCATAACCTACACCTCCAAACCCATAGACCTTGTGAGCATGAACTTGAATGTTTTTAAGTCTCTAAGCACAGTGTCTGGCAGAGTCTGGCTCTAAAGGCCAGAGTGAACAGGCCTTCACTCCATAATCATAATATTATTTTCGCAATGCTTTCTGGCTGATGTCATGCTGGACAATAAATGCAGCGTTGAGCATCTCCTTTCTAGGTCATCGTGTCCACAGTTAGGGTTCATACTGTGATTCCATTTATATGAAGTTCAAAAAATAAGCCCAGCTAACGTGCACCATGAGAAGTAAGGAAAGTTCTGTCATTTGGGGAGGAGGGGTCCTGGTACAGACCTTCTGGGCACACCCTCTTTCACTTAGGGGATTAGGTCTATATATTCATGAGCCAAATCACGGTTCACTTGGAGCTGGACTCAGCCTGCAGGCAAACAATGGGAAATTGGCAATTAGGCCAGGAGTAGAATGGACCTGTTAGTGGGTCTGTCTGCTACTGGCCTTGAAAACTCAACATAGTATGTTTTGAACTTTTTTAAAACACAGTAATCCACAGTGAGAAATAAATTTTGTTTTGATCTCAGCACAAGCATGTCGATAGATGAAATAAAAGTTTCACAAGACAATACTTACCTATTAACTGCAATGTACCCAGATATTTTATATTCTAAACTCTTCTATTTCCCTTTAAAAAAAATGTTGAGGGCTTCCCTGGTGGCACAGTGGTTGAGAGTCCGCCTGCCGATGCAGGGGACATGGGTTCGTGCCCTGGTCCAGGAGGATCCCACATGCCGCGGAGTGGCTGGGCCCGTGAGCCATGGCCGCTGGGCCTGCGCGTCCGGAGCCTGGGCTCCGCAACGGGAGAGGCCACAACAGTGAGAGGCCCGCGTACCGCAAAAAAAAAAAAAAAAAAAAAAAAAAATGTTGATTTCATTACATATCATTGGATTAAAACTTGCAGTTTGAAAATCATTACTCTCATCGTCCCTCCGATTACAGATGAGGAAACTGAGGCACAGAGAGGGGATGGGGAGTTGCTTAAGGAAAGTGATGGGTGAAATAGGACTGAAGCCAGATGTGTGGACCCCAAAGCTCTGGCTATTTCCACAAACCACTGCACCCAGGTGTGTAAACAGTGGCACTTCTAACACGATGGACTGGAAGGGACATTTCTTTTTTCTTTTTTTTTTTTAATGATTAAAAAGATTCACAAAGGCTCTTAGGTACATCATTTTCAGGAGCAGGCCTATTGCTAAAGGAGACACCAGGATATTTTCTTCTGGAGCTCAGAGCCCCGCCTTCACCTGCCAAGTGTAAGCAGCAGCCCCTAGAACCGCCCAAGCTGTGGTCAAAAGAACTGGCCGTTCTTTCTGAGGAACTGAGTGGTTTAAGATCTTGTCCTGCTTTCTGCAAATAGCAGGAAGCAGTTTGTCAATCTGCCCCCCAGGCCTGCCACTGTTTGCAGAGCTAGAAAAGGATGTCAGACATTGCGGGGCCATCTTTGCAGTGATAGCAGGGAAGACCGGGGAAGTTCTCAAGGGCTGTTTTTGTTGTGAATTTCCCTACAGGTAGCACTTTCACCTCTACAGGAATGGAAAGCCTGGACTTAGCTTTGGATGGAGCTTCTGAATCCCTCCTCCGTGCTCCTGGAGGAGTTAGTGCTATTTTATTTTATTTATTTATTGTTTTTTGCGGTACGCGGGCCTCTCACAGTTGTGGCCTCTCCCGTTGCGGAGCACAGGCTCCGGACGCGCAGGCTCAGCGGCCATGGCTCACGGGCGTAGCCGCTCCGCGGCATGTGGGATCCTCCCGGACCGGGGCACGAACCCCCGTCCCCTGCATCGGCAGGCGGACTCCCAACCACTGCGCCACCAGGGAAGCCCAGCTAGTGCTATTTTAGTACTCTTTTCTTGCTCTGCTTTGTTAGTTATTCCCATTGTAGTCCTGTCTACCCTACGAGATACGCTCTGAATCTTGTTCGTCCTGCTACAGGACTTGGCCCAGTAAATGTGGGTTGAATCAAAGTGAGCTCGTGCTATTTCCCAAGAATTGGTTTCTCTTGAGCCAGATTTTGTCTTTTTTTTTTTTTTTTAAATTCAGGGAAGGACATGGACTTTTGGCCTCGTATCCACGGCTGCACTAAAGCCCAGACATCAGATCTAAGTGGCTATGTCTGACCAGCAGTTCTGCCTAAAGTTACACAAGGCTGACGTTGCTGAAACTTACAGGTTTCTGCTGTGGCTGGAGCCTCTTGTGCCAATTGCTACCTACACCTTGGTCTTGCCTGCCATCTGCTTGTTGGCTAAAATGCCTGAAATTCTGCCCAGGTATGTGTGCATGCACAAGTCAGTCAGCTGGGAGATGGGGCATTGCTTATCTGTCCCTTACTCATCCCTTCATCATTAGCAATTGACACGTGTTCATTTGTTCCTTTGTTCTTAAATACTGATTGAGTGCATTGCCAGTGTTCCATTGCTGGAGATACAGTGGCCAAGTGAGACAGATAAGGTCCTTGATCTGATGGTGTTTATATTCTAGAGAAAGAAAGGCACATAATAAACATGTAAACAAATGAGATAATTTTAGATAGCATATATAAGTGTTATGAAGAAAAGAAAAGAAAAAGGGTAATGAGATAGAATGATCAGGGCTGGGCTCTGGAAGGAGATAACATTGATCAGAGACCTGAATTGCAAATAGGCAAGGAGCCGACCCAGGTGAAAGGAGCCTGGGGGAGTGAGAGTCAGGTGCTGACTAGCTCGTGGTGATGCTGGCGGAGGTGCACATGGGAGAGTAAGGTGAGAGCCCAGTCCTACCTTGAGTACCTTCTCTGTTCAAGAAGGTGCTCTTGGGCCCCTAGGAAGGAGCGTGGATTTTTTTCCCAAATGCAGTGGGAATCTAATACTTTAACACTTTCTGACCTTTCTCCCTGCAAACTGCAGACTTCTGTTTCCACCTGCCTAAGACTTATAATCTTGAAGGCATCCTCAGAGCCAACTGCCACAACATTTTGTGCCACAAAAACCACAAGGGTAAGGTTTTTATATAAATATATATGTGTGTATATATTGGGTGGGCCAAAAAGTTCGTTCAGGTTTTTCGTAAGATGTTACGGGTAAAGCCGAACGAACTTTTTGGCCCACTCAATATGTATACACATTTATATTAATATATATGACAAAACTGTATTCTTTGTGCAAACAACATTATGACGAGAACTGAAGAAAGGAAAAACAATCACTCCACATTTCTCCACCGTACCTAGCAAGACAATTCTCATCTTCCATGTGATGGTCCAGTTCTTGCCAATATGTATACTATTTATATATTTCATTAGGTGAGAGTGACCCACTGTACGAAGCAAAATATAAATAATTTACCAGTTAATACTTCTGTCTTCCTTTCTCCAACCCACCTACCTACTGAAACTGACATTGTTAGCTATTGCAGGGAGCCAGGCATTGTGTGAATTGTTTTAAGCGCATTATCTTGAATAATCATCATGACAATCCTGTGAGGTAAGTGCTATTATTATTCTCAGTTTACAGAGGAAAAACCGGAGGCTCAGAAAGATTAAATAAATTGCCTAAGATTATGCAAATTGTTACCACTAGTGACGCAGGCAGGATTCAAGCCTAAAATCTCAAAGCTACTGTGCTCTAGACCCTGATCCGAACCCCTTCCCTGCAGCTCCATCCATTATAGGGAGACTTCTCCAAATCAGGTTCTTTGAAAAAGAACTTCTGCTTCTGCCTAGTGGGGTTTCCTTCATATTCATCTCACACACTTACTGTAAATAATGCTGATCGTTAACATGCATACGGGCTCCGTAGATAGTTAAATGTTTACCAACGTTTTTTCAAATATATGAGCTCACTTAATGCTCTCACAGTAACCATGTGGCAAGGGCTCTCTCAGTATATCCAGTTGACAGATGAAGAGAGAGGACGGGGAGCTGAAGGGACCACAGCCCAAAGTCATCCCGGAGCGCATGCCACACCAGGAGGACGAAGGTGGGCGTGGATGGTGGGTGTTTCATAAGTAGATGCTGAAATTCTTTCTTGCTTGTCTGTGGTGGATATTACCGTGGGAGGGGAGGTAGGGATAAGTGTTCTCAATTTGCTTCTGTATAAAGGGTTACTGCTATTGAGTGCCCCAAAACTTGCCCCAGATTCTTGCCTTTTGGAAGTTATTTGCCATTTCCTAGATCACTATCTCCCAAGGAATCCTGTGAAGTAATGCAGGCATCTTGTGTCTGAAGTGACCCAGTTGGGTCAAGGCAAAGATGCTTGATTCGTAGTCCTAGTTTATAGCTCATAGGGACCTTTCACATCTATTATCCCAACAATCCCCAGGGAGGCAGGCTTGCTGTTATTTGTGCCCATTGTATAGATGGGGAAACTAAATCCCAGAGAATACACAGCACCAGTAAGTGGTACTGTCAGGACTAGAGTCCAATTTGTCCAAGATGAATCCAAGTTTAGTCCCTCCTTTTTCCAGTACACCATGCTTTTCTTTTTTTTATTTTCTAAAAAATCAATATGAAACATTCAGCAGCCCTAAAATTGTTTATTTACTGCACCCCTTCTCCTCCCCGCCGGCCCCACCAAATGCGCCTCATAGATCTGTTATCCAGGCAACATCTGAGCATCTGGCAAATGGTAAGATCTCTCCCCATGGCAGCTGGAAACCAGTGAGTGAAACATTTACCAGGTTATTGACATAATGGCGCTGGATGTTTGTGTAGGTATCAGGCAGTTATAGATTGCTTTTTAACACTCTGTTTTAAAATGAAAATAAATGCAACAATAAGTCCCGGATGACCCTAATAGAATGTCAAGAGTAATCAATACTCGAGTGTGATAAAGTTTATAGTCATGGGAGGGAACCCAGAGGGGGACCCATTCTTTCTGCCTGAACTGGGGCTGGGGGCTTGCAGGATGGGAAAGAACCCAGGAGGCCTTTGAGAAGAACTGGAGGAGGGAGCTGGAGCAGGGATCTGGGGACAGAGAGTCAGTAGGTGGAAAGATCACTAACTCCAGGTGGATGACCTCATGCTAGTCACAGACCCCTTGCTGGTGATACCCAAGCAACAGCATGCCAATCTCATGGGCACTTGTAAATGAGGAGAACTATAAACTAGCCAAGTAGGAATGGGACCAGAGGTATGCAAATCAAAAAAAGAGATAAAACAGCTGACCAGGGCAAGACTGTCTGGAATTTTAACATATCTAAAGAAGGATTGTGTCAGTCTAACGGGGACCAGGTCATTTCTGGAATCTTGGGAACTGGAAACTGCAGAGGCTCACGGGGTCTCAACACCAGACTTGACATCTTTCTCTATTAGGGGTATGTGGAGGTGGATTCTCCAAGACACATTAGCTCAAACCTCCTAAACTTTCAGGTCACATGACTGTATCTGGGACCCTCCAAGATTCTACTGTGCCTTTCCACGGGCAGGTGTCTCTATAGGCAGACTATCAGCTGGTCATGTTCAGGGGGCTGCTGAGGCCAGGCACCTGTGTGAGCATTTGGGGGTTTGGGGATGAAGTGTTAAGGAAGATGATGGACGGAGCAATGGCTGTGAGCGGGCAGGAGGTTGGGTACTCAGACTGACAACTAGGTTTGGCTAACAGAGGATCTTGGTGACCTTCAACTTAAACGTCCATCAACAGAGGAATGGATAAAGAAGATGTGGTACATATATATAATGGAATATTACTCAGCCATAAAAAGGAATGGAAGTGGGTCATTTGTAGAGATGTACGTGGACATAGAGACTGTCATACAAAGTGAAGTAAGTCAGAAAGAGAAAAACAAATATGGTATATTAACGCATATATGTGGAATCTGAAAAAATTGGTATAGACGATCTTATTTACAAAGCAGAAATAGAGACACAGATGTAGAGAACAAACGTAAGGATACCAAGGGGGAACAGGGGTGTGGGATGAATTGGGAGATTGGGATTGACATATATACACTAATATGTATAAAATAGATAACTAATAAGAACCTGCTGTATAAAAAATAAAAATTCAAAAAAAAATAAACAGCAATGCCTATTTCAAAAAAAAAAAAGATCATGGTGACCTTGGTAAGAACCGTTTTAGGAGCAGAATGGGCCTGATGCCAGCTTGTGGGCTGTGCAGCACTGGAGGGGAGAGATGAGCCAACAGCAGTGAGAGCTAAGGTAATAGCTGGAGGGGAATTAGGACGAAGGGACTTACAATCTTGTGAGAGATGTGAGCACGGTTGAACGTTGACAGGAAGAGCTGGTGGAAAGGAGCCCATTATAGACACTGCAGGGAGAGGATATAAAGGCAGCAGGCTCAGGTGGAAGAAGAGAGACAGGACTGGAAGGGCGGCTGAGGAACACCGAGAATGCAGGGCCAGATGTCTTCTTTGCTGAGGACGAGGGAGCCAGCTTGGGTGGGCACAGCTGTTAGTTTGGGGAAGGGGTGGAGATTTAGAACCAGCTGCTGAGAGAAATGGGGGTAGGGGCATCCTCACCAGTGATGGAGGAAAAGGCTGATCTGAATGATGTTTCAGATCCATCACCCCCCTCCCCAAACAACACATTTGGGAGGGCCACTCAGTGTAGGGAACACAATCTCCACCCTCAGTGATGCAACAGTGAGTAAGAGTCACCAAATCCTGTCTCTGACGTAAAAATGAAAGTGATATTAGAGAGGGAGCCATTCTAAAAATCTAGACACATCTTTCTTTCCCTATGTATCATCCAGCACATGGCTTTGCCAGCCCTGGGTCTTTATTTTCCCTGAAGTGGTACCACGCCAAGGATCCAAGGCCCCTCCTCAGCTCACAGGCCGGGACCTCAGATCTGCACACACGTTTGAGGAGGAAAAGGAAGCAGGGAGAGGAAATGAAGCTCCGATGCCAGGCAGGGGGGAGCCGGGAAGGATTACAATTCCAAGTACTCCGAGCTTGGAAGTGGGAGCTGGCAGGTCCTTCTTGAAGCAAACCCATTAGGTATAAATGAAACCCTCTGGCCAGCTATTCTCCTTATAGTAGGAATCTTCACTTTGCCTTATAAATGCCTGCAGGCCTCCTCTAAATACCAAGCTTCCTCGTGCATTTAAATTAAGATTTTAATGTCTGCAAAGTCACTTCCAGGGACGCCTCCTGAGCGTGATGAGCATGGGGCCCTCGGATGAGCCGCTTCCCTTGGGTGGCAGATTAGAATTCTGGGATTCTTAAGGCCAAACGTTCGCAGGACGGGGGGGGGGCGGGGGTTCTGTACTGGGATCTGCCTTCTGTAGCAGGTAGATCTGTACTCTCCCCTCCCCAGGACCTGCTTTGTGTAGAAGGATGAGCACAGTCCAGGAACAGAGCCTATTGGTGACAGCAAATTAGAAATAGCAGATAGAGGGTGAGGCTGTTCTCGTAAGAGTGAGTTGTACATGTTACCTAGACTGTACTTGTGACGTCCATGGCAACATGTAAGAAACAGTACATAACACAGACTTGTGAGCGTCCCTTCAGGGCCGGCTGTGTGCTGGAGGGGTGGGGTGGGGTGGGCAGGGAGGGACCCGGAGGCCAGGATCCCAGTGCCACGTCTTCTCATCGTGTGACCTGGGGCCATTGTCGCTCTGTGAGCCTCAGTTTCCTCATCTGAGAATGGTCACAGTGATACCCGGATCAGGGGAGGTTATGTAATGTGAAGTCCTCTGCAAATTGAGGTACCCATTACAAACATGAATTCTCATAAGTGGAGGCTACAGATAGTTAGTTATACACGTGCAAGAACTGAGGTGTGGACCACATTTGTTTATTCTGCCCATTGTGTGCAAGGCCCCAGGCTAGGCACCTGGGAGACAAAAACAATACGATGTCAATCTCTGACCTGAAAAAAGCCCCGCTAGTGGGGAGGGGAGCGGGTAGGAAGCAGTGATTTCACTAAATCACTGTGGTAAGTCCTCTGAGGGCGAGAGGAAGATGTACTCTGGTTTGAGGGCAGGATCCTTCATGACTGAGCTGACTTTGAGAGAGTAAATTGCAGGCTTAGGAGGGAAGAAAGGCTTTTAAGGCAGAGAGAAGAGCGTAAGGGCGTGGAACGGCAGACTCTCTGGGGAACTTGTCAGAAAATCTAGAGTAATGGCCTAATTCCCCACCTGGACCCCCTGAAATGTGAGGGAAGCTGTGAGTCCCATCTGCTCCCTTTTACTCTTTCAAAGGCCCGGTGGGGGTGAGGGGTGATTAAGAGGAGATAGGGAGATGAGGAATTTAAGGTGTCGGAAGAGAAACCCAGGAGCTTGGGAAGGATGGAAAGGGGTCCGTGTGCGCAGCAGATCCCAAACTCAACTGCTTAAGGCCAGAAATCTGAAGGAGGGGAGAGTGGGCTCCTTTGTACAAGCTGCAAGAAACAGCTTGGTAGTTTTAGCTGACAGAAATTTAGCTAACAGGTTAATACTGTATAAATAAAAAGTAGTCCTTTTGCTTGAATGCAAACACAGTTGCTATTTCAGTGCAGGCCCTTCCTTCCTCGTATCTCCATAAGCTCAGCTCAGCCCATGTCAGCCAGTGTGGTTCATCTCTGTTCCGAAATATTCCTGACCTCTGTGTACCTAAACCCTCTACTTCTACGCAAAATATGTGTATGATTGTACATTTGGGATATACAGGAGTAGTTATTTCTCATGGTTTTAACTCCATCTCGTTAGTTCTAATGGCACCAGGCTGAGGGCATGGGGAGGTCATGGCTGTGCAGTGAGAAAGGATTAGCGCCTGCGCTCTGGAACCAGGTTGGCTTGGGGCCATACAGGCGCCATCGCTGTCATTTGATCCCCGTAAGCTGGGTTCCTCATCTGGAAGGCAGAAATGATAGAACCGACCTTATAGGCTTTTAGAGTTCAATGACATAATGGATGTGAAAAATCACTTGGTACATTTGAAGGGAGGAGGAATTTATGACTGAATGAAGACTTCAATGATTTATGCAACACATGTATTCATATATATAATGATCATATCACATACATATATATCCTCCGCTCTATGTTACTCTTTCTCCTCCTATTTTGCGGTTCCAGATGGAAGAAACTGTCTAAAAAATCAGCAATATGAAAAAAAAGTTGTATTTAAATTTCATTTCATAATCTCATGTCCTGAATATATGACCAAGTGACAGAGGTGGTATCAAATATTCAAAAATGTTTGATGAAATACAACATGGTGATAAAGAATGTGGACTATAGCATCAGACAGACCAGAATCCAAACCCCAACACTTCCTGACTGTGCTTAGCTGCTCTGAGCCTCAGCTTCTGAATCAGTGAAGTGAGTATAATGATACAGGCTTCACGGATCAGGAATATGGTCTTTTGCACAGTATGGGGCTGGTGCTGGTAAGCCTACAATGCACACCAGCTACTAATCATCATTTTCATTATCATCATCTTTTTGAAGGATTTTTATTGTTTCAAATTTTCTATTAACTGAGGTTTCTTTGATGACCTTGAAGGCTGTTTGTTCATGACTTCACTTATTCAACAGATATTCACGGAATTCCAACTGTATGTTCCGACTGTACGTAGGTACTGTGCTAAGGTTTGTAAAGTTTTGAACGAGAGAGTGTTTGTTGGAGATCATATCTCTAACGTGAGTAAAGCGATTATTCTGCTTCACAGCCCTTTGTCAAGTTTCAGGTGCTCAAAATTAGCGTTTAATTTTGAATCCTCTATTTAATCCAGAGGCAGATGTGGTTACCTTTAAGAAAAGGGCTGGGTACTGGTATCCTCTTTTATCTGTCACTAAATTATTATGCTCTGCTTTATTTTATTTTTTTCCAAAAGAGATTTGAGGTGGCATAGAATTAGAGCTGTCAAAACAAGGAAGACAGATCAAGAGCCATGAAATGTAATGGGGAAGTAAGTTGTCCAGATCCATCCATAGTGTAAGAATATCTATTGGAATAATACATACACCTTAGAACTGAGCTCCCTAGCAGTCAAGGGGAAAATGGAAAAGGATGAATTAAAGGTCATATCAGACAATAAGTAAGAGTGAACAAACTCATCAGTTGTCATTTTCTTTTCTTTCAATGGTAAACTCTGAGAAGTTATGAGAAAAAACTTTAAGGAAGATTGAAATGAAAAGTACCCCCCAAATCAGGACTTCCCTGGTCGTCCCGTGGTTAAGAATCCACCTTCCAGTGCAGGGGGCACGGGTTCGATCCCTGCTCGGGGAGCTAAGATCCCACATGCTGTGGGGCAACTAAGCCTGCACGCTGCAACTACTGAGGCTGCGTGCTCTGGAGCCCACGTGCCGCAACTAAAAAAAAAAAAAAAAAAGGAAAGAAAGAAAGAAAAGTACCCCTTAAATAAAACTAGAGAAATAGGAATGTCCTTTGTGTGGCTATCTCCTGCACCAAGAAGTGACAGGTGCTAACGCATTTAGATGATGAATTAAAGCATCAAAGATAAGTTATGTGGCTTTCTGTTGTTCTGTATGATGTATGGAACAGTTTGAAGAGACTCCAAGGAAATGAAGTGTTTGCATTGTCTTAGATTGTTTCCTTTCAAGCATCAATTGTCTCAACTGGGCTTTTGGCAAGGGCTGGCAAGAAGAAAATCATACATCCAATTACAGATCAGATATAATAATGTTGCTGAAATAGGCAAAAGCACAGTAGAATAAAAATACTAAAAAACAAGCAAAGAAACAGTCTACCAGTCACTCTATTGATCGAAGAAACTTTCATCTTCCCCGCTGTTATGACTTTAATGGGATTTGCCAACAACCGGAAAATGTAGACTTTCATACAGCCTATTTTTATTATAATTATTTTTATGGTTCATTGTGTGTCATTACGGTGACTTCTGGATCTGTGGTTCCAATCTGCAGATTCAACCAACCATGATGGTGTAGTACTCTAGTATGCATTTATTGAAAAAACATCTACCTATAATTGGACCTGCACAGTTCAAACCAGTGTTGTTCAAGGGGTCAACTGTATATGTTAGTAACTACTTTTCTCACGTGGCCCTAAGAGCCATTCCTGGAAGAACACAGAGTGATGGTCTGAGTGAACAGAGGTCCTGGTTTTGAAGTGCCTCTCCACAGGCGGTGAGATCTGGGACCAACTTATCTCATTCCTCTGGAGGCTTCCAAGCCCTGGCAAAACGAGCTGATACCCAGAGTACCTGTCCTTCCCTGGGCTGACATTGGAATTAGCTGGGGCCTGGACCCACTCCATCCCCGAGATTCTTATGTAATTGTTCTGGGCTTTGACCAGGGCATCAGGATTTTTAAAACTCTCCAGGTGAACCTATCGTGCAGCCAAAGGGGAGATCAGCCTCCTTAGAAGGCTTCTGGGGAGATCAAAATTAAAACTATGTGAAAGGGCTGATCAAGGCTGAAGGTCCTTGGAAGCCTCACAGTTTTCCTGTGCTAGCTATGAATTCTTTCTCCCTTTAACTTTAAAAGGAAAGTAATTCTTGTACTTAAAAAAAAAAGAGATTCCCCTTTCAGCTCAGGCCATCATAGAAAGCAGACGCTAGCTGATGCTTCGTCTTTGGCTCCAAAGGAAATCCAGTCCCACCCTAGTAATCTTGGGCCAAACATCGGTCTGGTCTCCAGGGAGCTCTCTCCAGCTCTCTGGAAGGTCTGGAGGCACGGATGTGACAAGCCACCGAATACCTTCCTCTGCACGGGGAGGGAGGAGGAGAGGACCAAAGGTTTGGGGGAGGGGAGGTAATGTGAATACCGGGTTTCCAAGGAGCAGGGCAATGTGGGACACAGCTGTCAAAAGCCTCTGGGATTCGGGAAAGCCCATGGTAGAGAGAATGTGCCAAGTGATTGAGGAAGAGGCAGGCTGGCTTCGAACCTGATCTGTGGGCAGAAATTGCATGTTGAAGCCCTGATATTAGGAGAGGAATTGCCACCTTGTTTTAGCAGCAGTTCACGCATCCTCCCTCTACTCGCATCTCTTATTTATTTATTTATTTATTTATTTATTTATTTATTTATTTATTTATTTTTGGCTGTGTTGGGTCTCATTGCTGTGCGCAGGCTTTCTCTAGTTGCGGTGAGCAGGGTCTACTCTTCATTGTGATGCGCGGGCTTCTCATTGCAGTGGCTTCTCTTGTTGTGGAGCATGGGCTCTAGGCATGTGGGCTTCAGTAGTTGCAGCACATGGGCTCAGTAGTTGTGGCTTGCGGGCTCTAGAGCGCAGGCTTAGTAGTTATGGTGCACGGGCTTAGTTGCTCTGCGTCATGTGGGATCTTCCCGGACCAGGGCTCGAACCTGTGTCCCCTGCATTGGCAGGCGGATTCTTAACCACTGCACCACCAGGGAAGTCCCTGCATCTCTTCGTTGTTGTCTTGTCACAGGAGTCACAGAAATGTCTCTCAGCTCCTGTAAGCCTCAAGGTCAGATTTCTATACCTTGACCTAACCTTGACGGGCTTCCATTAAGTTAAGTCCTGTCAGTCAGTCATTCAACAGACAATCAAGCCTGGCGTCATCCTCAGGGATTCACCTGGAACAGCAGATTCACATTTCCTGGGGCCTTTGTGCTAATGGTTCCTTGTCCACAAGCACACTTTACATTTGCTAGCGAGATTTCGGATATTTTTTTAATACCAAGCTCCACAGTCCCACTCTTACCAGTTCAACGTCTGCCCTTTCTCACTGCCTAAAGACTGGTTCCCCAAATTCCTTTTGATCAAGTTCATGCAAGTTATTTCATTCATCCAACTATCCGTCCACGAAGCCATTCTCCATCCATCCACCTCCTCAACCATCCTTAATTCATCCAGCCAGCCAGCCATCCATCTGCCCACCCATCTAATCATCCACCCACTTATTTTTCAACCAAGTTCAAATTCCTAGTTCCACACAGTTTGTATGATATTTCTATTATTATCCCATGGAGACAGAATATACTCACAATACGCTAGCTATTTTATTATTATTAATCAAATCATTAATTCCAAAAAATTGGAAGCTTTCTTGGTGCCTGGTATGTGCTGGTTATTACTGAGGATACAGTAACTGCCTGGACTGAGTCATGAAGGTTGAGTAAGCATTTTTCAGGTGAGGAAAGAGGAGTGAGGAGGGGGAGAAGCCTTTCAGGCAGAGAGAACAGCTAGTGCAAAGTTCTGTCGGTAAGAGAGGAAGTACAGTTATAGGGAACTGTGTGGCTCCCAGTGTCAGACTAGCAGGAGGTCTGGAGCCCCCAGGAGCCAAGACTGGAGAGATAAGCAAGGACCAGGTGATGAATGGTCTTGGGTGTCATGCTAAGACGTTCGGGAACTGTTGAAGGGATTTCAGCTTTGCAGCTGCATCTGAAATTGACTTGACTGTTTTGTTTAAAACCAGGAGTAGTTGCCCCCTTCAGAGTCCCTGAGTTCAGTCAAGGGACAACCTCAGAGCCACAACTCATAGACTTGACCTGGAGGCCAGTGACCCCAGGGCCACTGCTCTCTGTCCACACTGTACACAGCCACCCTTTCTCCTCTGACTCATTCTTCTTCTCCCTGTATCTAATCTTTTTCATCCGTCACTTTCCAATACAAGTCTGGAAACCCAGTCAGTAAATGTTTGTTGAATGAATCACTAATTCTTGTTGAAGGGTGTGTGTGTGTGTGCGTGTGTGTGTGCATGTGTGTAAGGCCTCTTGAATTTCTTTCTCCATCCCAGGCCTGCTTTAAATTGCGTAGGTAGAAAGGGACTGGATTAGCAATTTAAAAATCAAGCTATGGGAAAAGAATCTAAAAAAGTGGAAACAGATATGTGTATAACTGATGCACTTTGCTGTACACCTGCAACTAACACAACATTGTAAATCAACTATACTCCGATAAAAATGAAAAAAAAAAAAAATCAAGCTGAGGCCCTGGCTCTCTCACTGACTAGCCGTGCCTCTTGGTCAAATCTCCACATACTCTTGGGCCTCTATTGCTGCATCTATGAGATGGAGTTGGTAGTTCGGACTGGCCTGATGCTTACAGGGTGATTGTGAACAGTGAGGAAGTCCGTGACTGTGAAAGGACTTTGCTAGCTGTAGAGTGCCGGGCATTCACAGGGTAATGTGCCTGCTTCTCCCCTGGTTTAGGCTATCATCATAACGCCTCTAGACGATGGATCTCCTCCATGCCTACTATATCAGACATGGTCCCAGCAGGACATAGTACACTTGGGGAGTATTGAAAAAAATGACTTTTACGAAGGACTGGGTGGGGTTTGGGGAAACCCAGTAGCATTAGGGTAGTATTTCAGGTCGATAACAGGGGGCATCTTGCCTCCTCCCCCAGACTGGAAGGGTCAGGAGGAAAGAGGCAGGGGATCGATTTACTAGCCTCTCCCCCCACTTCCTCCCATCTCCTGCCAGCGCCTTCCATAGGCTGAACCCAACCAGAAGTCAGGGTCAAGGTTATCACTGATGTAGTCCATAAAGCTCAGCCTCCCGAGGCACAGAGCAAAGTGAAGAAGTGTGCAGAGTGGGTCTGGGGGTCAGACAGGAGGTGTCTGGCACAAGTATCCTGCCCAGCTTGGTTGTCTCTCGCCTCCAAGGCTGCTGCCATTGCTTTCAATGCCCTGCCCCCTTGCCCTTTATCTGACTCACTCCTATTCATCATCTAGTCTTTATTCAGGCCTCGTCCCCCAGTAAGCCTTCCTAGAACTCCTTTCTGTCCTGATATTGGTCATACTGTGGGGATTGTTTGCTCTCTGGAGATGGGGGCTCTGTCTTCTTTCTCTCTCTTACCACTCTCCAACCTCTCACCTCCCAGGCCCCTGCCTCTGACCCTGACCCAGTGCCCAACTCAAGACCCATGTGGAGCAAACCCAGAAGGTGTTGGTTGCCCTGAGCTGAACTGTGTGAGCCTGAAACACAGTGCTCGGTGGGTTTCTCCTCTCCCACAAAACCTTCAGTGGCTCCCCATTTTCTGTGAGTCAGAGAAATTCCAAACCTCTTTCTTTGCTGTCTGAGCTGCTCCACTATCTGAGCTCACACTCACCTACCTATCTGATCCCTGGCACCTGTGCCAGCCAGCCTGCTACTTTGGGGATTCCTGTCTTCTCTTGCTATGCCCTGGATTGTTTTGTGATTCACTCCCATTCGGTTCATTTTTGGAAGTTAGTATTTCTTGGTGATGCACGTGAAGTAGGTTGCCTGGGTAACTGGCAGCCTCTACAAAGTTCTGGGAGAATCAGGACACATAACCCTGGGAAACTTACACACACTTTCTCGTCTCCCATTTCAAACAAGATCCTCCGTTACCAGCTCTGAGTTGATAAGGTGCAGGGGTGATGGAAGGTGCAGGAGAGGTCTGCAAATTCATTGGTGATGGAAAGTGCAGGATGGAAAGGTGTTAAAAAGTGATAGAAAGTGCAGGAGAGGTCTGCAAATTCATTGGTTCCTTCTTTCACTAACTGTGACCTTGAATGAGATCCTTCCCTGCCCACCTTTTCAAGAAGAGGGTCATGCTCCCCTCTTTCTGGGAAATCCTGGAGACCATATGACAATTTATATGTGAGCACTTTAAATGAAAAAGCCTTAAGGAAATGTCAGAGGGAGAATTCTGTTCTGAACCCAGGGCAACCCCTTTTGCATTCCCATTAGCCTTCTGGAGAAGGCAGTAGATTCCATTCCACTTGGCCTCTGCTGATGTATGGTAGTTGTGTGTGAGTGTGTATATGTGCTGTATCTGGATGTAACGGGTATTTTCATATCAAATGGTAATTGTTGCAGATTTCTCTAAATCATTTATGCTCATCATACTTAGAAATTAGACTCACATTAGACCTTATATTTAATGCATTCATAAAGAAGCCTGTATTATTATATCACAAATTTTCTTTTTAATATTTTGATAATTGGGGCTTTACACAATTGCTTTCCTTTGTAATCATAGGCAATTTATTGTATGCATGTAAATACATTATCTTGAGAAGGTATTCAGAGACCATAGTGCACCCGTGCGCACGCCTGCGCACACGTACCACAACCTCTAAAGAATGCAGCCTTTATTTGTTTATTTATTTGCCTGTTTGTTTATTGGCTGCGCGTGATCTTAGTTCCCTGATCAGAGATTGAACCCTGGCCCTTGGCAGTGAAAGAGCAGAGTCCTAACCATTGGACCACAGGAGAATTCCCAAGAATCCCGCCTTAGACTCCAGGAAATACCCTCCAGGGAAACTGCAAACACTCAAGGCTACTTATTGCTGTTATCTATAGATGCTCCGGGGAAAACAGAGGGAGGAGCTTGAAAATACAAAGCAGGGGGCATAAAGTGTGAAAAAGTAAATTCAAAGAGGCAGGGGGAAGAGCAGGGAGAGCTTTGGGGCTTAAATTTCACTTCTGCCGTGGACTTGTTCTGTGATTTTGGACAAATTCCCTCCCCTCCCTGACCCTCAGTGTCCCCACCTGTGAAATAGTGATATTGATGATAAAAAAAGAAATATACATGCAATGTGTTTTCCACGAAGCTCGACACACAGAGTCATCACGCAGCCCATGAGAAACGAGGGGGAATGGGGAGCAAGCTTTATGTGCTCTGGGGAGTAGAAGGGGTGGTGAGCAGTTTGGAAAGTGGGCCTTCACCTGCCCTCGCGCACGGCCAGCCTGGGGAGCCTGATGGGGTGCCGACCACCAGGAATCCTCAGAGATGGCCTTCGGGGTCTGAAGAACTGAGAAACCTTGCTCGCAGTGCCAAGCCCCAGCTTCTTCAAAGGACCCCAGTGCCCTGAGGTGGTCAGACTTCGTGGGGCATGAGGCTGGAATCAGTCTGCTTCTTCCCCACTTCAGGGAAAACAGACTGTTAACAGGGCTGTAATGGTCGGGCCTGGAATTCCAAAGCTGTGAGGACACCTTGTCCTCAACTCACCTGGGTCTGCCCGTAGCTGGCAGCTGAGGTCCCCGTGCGGCCGGGTTCTCGTGAGGGCTGGGCACAGACAACGGTACACCCTGGACCTGAGCCTGCTTTTCTGGGTGGTCAAGACAGGACCAGCACTAGGGTGCAGCCAGGGGGCACCCAGGGGCCCAGTTTTAAGGTTTGAGGGCCCTCTCAGGCTCTGACCCTGCACTTCCCCAACCTTGAATGTGCGGGCCTCCTTGAATTTTACGCTGAGTGTGTCTCTTACCTCACCCTAGTCGGGCCCTGGGTCAAGGAGTGTGAGACGAACTTCACAGAGCCTCACGGGCCAACTGTTTCCAGATGGGGCTTCGTACTGAAACCACCTGAAGAGCTTGTTAAAATGCAGAATTCCTCCCAAATCAGAATCTCTGTGGGTGGGACCTTGGAATCTGTATGTATCAATATCCCTTCAGGTCATGATCATGGGGCTATAACCCCAGGCAGAGCCAGGGTTGGCCCTCGGGAAGTGCTGGGCTTACAAAGCACTTTCCCATGCACAAAGCTTATTTGATTTTCACAATGTCCCCATGAGATAGGGCATTTTCCAAAGAGAAAAGTCACTTCAGTGAGTCTGTGGTGGAGCCAGAGGTAGCACTTATTCATTCATTCTTTCATTCGCTCATTCATTCATTTTCATTTCTCAAACATGGATTAGACATCTACTGAGGTACCCCCAGGAAACTGCCACACACATGTGTACATAGACTACTTAGCCTGTGAGGGCCCCGGAGATCAAAGAAGGAGGGGTAGGGAGTGCCTTGGGAGGAGGAGTCCCACAAGGCTTCCTGGAAGAGGTTTTGAGCTGGGTTTTGAAGGCTGAGCGTGATTTCACCATTCATGGAAAGGGCATCCTTGCAGTGGGGAACTGCACATACAAAGTTGTGCTGAGTTGGGCTTGCGAAAGCCTAGTGTACTCAGAGAATGTCGAGCCCCGGGGATTCATTAATTGAGAAGAGGCTGAGTAGGTAGTCTGGGATGAGATTGCTGAGTTTGGATGGTTTCCTTCAGGCCACAGGGAGCCACTAAAGTGTCTGGGCAGAAGAATGACATCAGCCCTATGGTTTAGCTCAGTGCTTCTCAAATGTACTGTGCCTGTGAATCACCGGGGCTTCTTGTTAAAATGCAGATTCTGAGTCCATATGTCTGGGGCGTGGCCTGTCATTCTGCATTGCTAACAAGTTCCAGAGATATGCTGGAACTTGCCGCTAGTCCCTGGAACACACTTGAAGTAGAAAGACTTTAAGTAGCTGTCTGTCCTTCAGATCACTGTGGACCGAGGCAGGGAGAGTCTGGAAGCAGGATAAACATCCAGGCAGGCACTGGGGGACCGAGAGTTGGCTGCTCAGGAAAGCCGTTGTAAATGCTGGAGAGGGTGTGGAGAGGAGGGAGCCCTCCTGCACTGCTGGTGGGGATGCAAACTGATACAGCCACTATGGAGAACAGTATGGAGGTTCCTTAAAAAACTACAAACACAACTACCATACGACCCAGCCATCCCACTCCTGGGCATATACCCTGAGAAAACCATAATTCAAAAAGAGTCATGTTCCACAATGGTCACTTCAGCACTATTTACAATAGCCAGGACGTGGAAGCAACCTAAGTGTCCATCATCGGATGAATGGATAAAGAAGGTGCGGCACATATATACAATGGAATATTACTCAGGCACGAAGAGGAACGTAATTGGGTCATTTGTAGACACTTGGATGGATCTAGAGACTGTCATACAGAGTGAAGGAAGTCCGAAAGAGAAAAACAAGTATCGTATATTAACGCTTATATGTGGAACCTAGAAAAATGATACAGATGAACTGGTTTGCAGGGCAGAAATAGAGACACAGATGTAGAGAACAAACGTATGGACACGAAGCGGGGAAAGTGGAGGGGGGTGGTGATGGTGGTGGGATGAATTGGGAGATTGGGATTGACAGATATACACTAATATATATAAAATAGATAACTAATAAGAACCTGCTATATAAAAAAATAAATTTAAAAAAATTCAAAAATTAAGAAAAAAAAAAAAGAAACGAAGGCTGTTGCTTCTCCCGTCAGCTTTGGGAACCCAGACCCCATCTGGGTTAAGTCATCCTCTACAGGAGAGGTCAGAACTCAGCTTTGCCCATGTCTTTCAGACGGTGAGTCTCAGCAACTGACATCACAGTGCTCTTGGGGGATAGTCATAACCTGTTGATATTCACGCCAGTGCAAGATTTGGAACAATTTTGCTAGCAGAAAATATGACTCTCTCTTCCACGCTGGGGCAAAATAGTACAACCACAAGGGCAGGATCCATAGAATGTTACCAGCTGTTTGGGTGGTTTTCTGGTACGATTTGTGAAGTCTTCATTCTTGTCATCTGCTAGCAGAAGACTGGTGGCAGTTGCCAGAGGCTGGAGGAAAAAAAAATCATGGGAGAATTTACATTTGAGAAAATTCCATTCATTGACTTAATTATTTCTGGGAATTCCGAAAAGACCACCATGATCCTTTAGCCGAGAAAACGCTGGGGCCGGCCTTGGAAATGCTAGAATTTGTCGGCAGGAGCAGCTTTTGAGAAGTCCTGTCGTGTGTCGTTTTGTAGCCTGAATATTTTGCCTGCGTTCGAAATTTTTGAAATATTAAGTAGTGCTATAGCAACATAGGGTGAAATTAACACAGGAAATGAAAATAATTAAAACCAGAGGGGCAGTGATAAATCTTGAAGTCATCACCCTGCCACACTGATCCTTACATGTCAATGTTTCCTGTTTGTTTTTTTCTTCTTCCAGTCCTCATCATTATGCAGACCTACTTTTTTTTTTTTTTTTTTTTTTGCGGTACGCGGGCCTCTCACTGTTGTGGCCACTCACGTTGCGGAGCACAGGCTCCGGACGCGCAGGCTCAGCGGCCATGGCTCACGGGCGTACCCGCTCCGCGGCATGTGGGATCTTCCCGGACCGGGACACGAACCCGCGTCCCCTGCATCGGCAGGGGGACTCTCAACCACTGCGCCACCAGAGAACTCCCAGACCTACTTTTTTTTTTCTTTTTAACGCATCAGCAATTACATTCAATTCTGTTTTCTGCTTGACACTGCAACATAACTATTTTTTCACGTTGTTACGCAGGCCTCATAATCAAGTTCACTGGCTGTATAATTCACTGGCGAGATGTATGATAGTTTATTTAAACCTTGCTATTGGCCATTTCAGTCACATGATGCTATTAAAAATGGGATGAGCAACAGTGTTAGTGGGAGTGTGAAATGGTACAGTCCTTTTGGGAAAGCAATTTGGCAATGTGTATCACAGGCCTAAAAAATCTTCACTGCTTTAGAGCTAGTCATTTCTCTTCTGGGAATCTCTCATAAGGAAATAATCAAAAGTGTAGACCCGGATTTCTGTGTCAAGATGGAAACTTTATGTATCATAGAGAAAAGCTTGAAACAACTAAATGTTCAAACATAGGGGAAGCATTATGTAAATTATTACATAGCTGCACCATGGAATATTATACAGCCATCAAAACTGTTTATGAAGAGCTTATAAATGGAAAATGCTTATGTTATTGTTGAAATAAGCAGGATGTAAGACTATATTGATACTATGATCCCAGCTGTGTAGAATTAGTTTCCCAAGTAGGCATAGAAAAAGACTGGAGAGAAAAACACCAAAATATTAACAGTGGGTGGGAGGACTAGGAGTGATATTCTTTTTCTTGCAACTTCTTCTGTCTTAAAAAAAGTTTACTTTGGGGCTTCCCTGGTGACGCAGTGGTTGAGAGTCTGCCTGCCGATGCAGGGGACGTGGGTTCGTGCCCCGGTCCGGGAAGATCCCATATGCCGCGGAGCGGCTGGGCCCGTGAGCCATGGCCGCTGAGCCTATGTGTCCGGAGCCTGTGCTCCGCAACAGGAGAGGCCACAACAGTGAGAGGCCCGCGTACCACAAAAAAAAAAAAAGTTTACTTTGTTCTGATACAAATTTAACACACATTTATTGAATAAAATTGCAAGCATTAAAGAAATATGTGATGGAGGAAGTTAACCCTTGTTCATGGCCCTCTCTGCCTGTATCTAAAACATGTTTCCAAAATCAGTTTAGTATAAGAATATCAGACCAAACTATTTGAAGCAGTTGTATGTATTTCTCTTTGTCTTGTGGAAATTTTTTGCCTTTTTAAAAAAAAATACATGTATCCTGGGCTTCCCTGGTGGCACAGTGGTTGAGAATCTGCCTGCCAGTGCAGGGGACACGGGTTCGACCCCTGGTCCAGGAGGATCCCACATGCCGCGGAGCAACTAGGCCCGTGTGCCACAGCTGCTGAGCCTGCCCTCTAGAGCCTGCGAGCCACAACTACTGAGCCCGCGTGCCACAACTACTGAAGCCCGCGTGCCTAGAACCCATGCTCCACAGCAAGAGAAGCCACCACAATGAGAAGCCCGCGCACCCCAACGAAGAGTAACCCCCGCTCACTGCAACTACAGAAAGCCCGTGCACAGCAACGAAGACCCAACGCAGCCAAAAATTAATAAATTAAAAAATACATGTATCCTAAGACAATTTAATTTCTACATAATGCAATTTTTGAGTAGTCTGCATTAAAGTATCTGGAAATTTTTTTGTATTTTAATCAGAAAGGAGGATGAAGTTAGCTACCAGGAAAACTTAACACTGCTATGCACATTATCAAATAGGCATTACTATCAAGGTCTGAATTTCTTGGATGCCTTGGATGTGAAGTAAAATAAGTTTGTTGATTAGGTCCTTGTTATTCTAGGTAATTTATATTGACTGAAATTTATTTTTTATAAGGAAAATAGAAAAACGTCTACATTTCTCTACTTTCCAAGTAGTCTATCTGACCAAATTTTTATTTTATAATAATTAGAACAATCTTTAAAACACACACATTCGTCAAGCAAGGATGGGTTAAACAAATTATTGTACATACATTCAGTGGGATACTATATAGTTGTGAAAGATAAGAGTTCCGTATTTACTGACATTGAAATCATGTCTGTAACATGTTAATCGTGATAAAAAGTAAGCTCTAAAATAGGCACACACTAGGATCCTCATTTGTAAATGTCATGTTCCTCCCCCCCCCCCCCCCGCCCCTTTCTCATTCTCACACACACACATTATATTCTAGAAAGGGGTTTGTCTCTAACAGTGGTTACCTCTAAGGGGCAGGAATGTGGGTGATCGTAATTTTCTTTTTGTTTGTTTGAATTTTCTAAATTTGCTAATTGAACAATCAATATTTATATAATCTAGAAAATAAATTTTAAAATTTCTCCCACTTCAATAAAGAAAAAAACGCGAGAAGAAGTAAGATTGGCTCTGGCATGGCAGGTGAGGAACTGCAGAAAGAAATTTAACCCAATGTATTTTCACTGTGTGATTTCCCACTCAGGCCCTCAGGGCTCAGATACACATTCCTATGAAAACCAAGTGACTCACTTATTTCTCCCATCTCCCCCGCTTTCTCATCTCATCTGTACTTCTCTGAATCTTGGCCCTATTCAAGGCTTATGTGGAGCATTCCTTCCTCCAGGAAGGCTTCTCAGATTTCCCCACCCCGACCACCATGCAAATAATATCTTCTGTGGAATGTTTACAGCTCTAGCCCCAGTTCCCTGAGTATCTTATCATCACTCTGTTTGTGTCATGAGGGTTATATAAGATACTAAGATATTATTATTTAAGATATGAAGTACTATCGTGGACTCTAGAAAGAGTTCCTTCAGAACAAGTTTACGTGGACTTTATATATCTGCTTCTCCGGTATCACACACAGCTTGGTAAGTAGTAGGTACACAGTACAACTTTGCTAAAGGACTGAAAGTTTGACACAGGGTCCTTTCTTCCCTGGGAAAAAGGGTCGCTGAGAGATGATATTCACAAATAAACGTGCACTTGAAAAATATGACATCGATGTCAAAGACCCTTACTTACAGAGTAAGCCAGTCAGTATGTGCTAGGGATTGCAGTAAGCACTTAATTTCCCTCAATACGCGTTCAGTAACCCACGGAATAGGTGCTATTAGCTCCAATTTACAGATGAGGATACGGAGGCTGTAATTTGCACAGTCAGGGAGTGGGGCAGACAGGATTTTAACCCATGTCTGTCTGACTCCACAGCCCCTGACCTCTCCACGGGGCAGGAGAGATGCCAGACGAGTGACTCAGGAAATAGAGTCAAAAGTTTCCCTCTTCCAAGGCAAGTGTCCTTTCAGTTCAGGTAGCTAGTAAAAGCTGCCCATCTCATTTATTATTGTCCGGATATCTTGTACTGGATTCCATGTGCCAGTACACTGGTGAAGACACTTTTTTTTTTTTTTTTTAATAACAGGACATTTAGAGCCTGTCTGCTCAATTAAGGGTTTAATTTCCACTCTTCAATCCACGTAACTGATGCCTGTGTCCGACCAACATAACCCCTCCTCTGAACAATATGAAACAAATCAGGGTGTTTTCCTACGTGCAACATCGAGAAATGATCAGCTCTTCCTTCTCTTGCTTCAGCTGAGCACATCTGCTAAGCTTTACTGGGTTATATGCTGGTGATTGTCAATTCAAAAGAGGTGAGACCAGAGATGTCACTGCATGGAAAGAGCAATGTATCAAAAGAACAGAAGTCAGAACTCATTTACTTAAAAGACATTTACAGCCGATGAAAACATTTTTAAAATTATTGAGTATAACTGACATATATCATTGTAGTAGTTTTAGGTGTACAACATAATGATTTAATATATGTACATATTGTGAAATGATTACCACAATAAGTTTAGTTAACATCCATCACCATAGTCACAGTTCTTTTTCTTGTGATGAGAACTTTTAAGATCTACTCTCTTCGCAACTTTCAAATATGCAATACAGTGTTGTTAACTATAGTCGACTTGTTGTACCTTACATCTTATAACTGGAAGTTTGTACCTTTTGACAACCTTCATTCATTTTTCCCAGTCCCTTCCCCATGCATCTGGTAACCACCAATCTGTTCTCTGTTTCAATGAGTTTGTTTTTTTTAAGATTTCGCATGTAAATGAGATCATATAGTATTTGTCTTTCTCTGTTTGCCTTATTTCACTTAGCGTAATGCCCTCAAGGTCCAGTCATGTTGTTGCACATGGCAGGATTCCCTTCTTTTTTATGGCCAAGTAATATTCCATTGTATATATATATACCACATTTTTTTTTTTTGCCGCACCACGCAGCATGTGGGATCTTAGCTCCCTGACCAGGGATCGAACCCGCGCCCCCTGCAGTGGAAGCACAGAGTCTTAACCACTGGACCACCAGGGAAGTCTCTGTACCACATCTTTTTTATCCATTCATCCATTGATGGACACTTACGTTGTTTTCATATCTTGGCTATTGTAATTAATGCTGCCATGAACGTAGAAGTGCAGATATATTCTCAAGATAGTGATTTTATTTCCTTTGGATAAATACCTAACAGTGGAATCACTGGATCCATTTGCTGTAGTTACAGTTACAATCTATAGTCACCACGAAAACGGAATTAGTGACTATTGTGCTGTAGCTCCTACAGGAAATTCAGGGTTAGGTTCCTTCAAGCCTCTGGTCACAACATTTTCATCAACTGATCAATACACAACCTTGTGGTATGTGTTTCTGTTTAGAGGCACCTTATTTAATATATAATGCTGACTCATTAGCATTGAACTCACAGCCAAAAGCACCATAACTCACACCTGGATGAAGTTTATCTAACTTGTATTTTCTTCGTAAGGCACGTCACAGCTTCCTGTGCTTTGGAACATCAGACAGCACTTCAGCACTGCTCTTGGGGCTCATTTTAAACAGTGAAATCATAAGCACAAAATCATAACCAAAAGCACAAAAATGTGAAAAACGTGGCACTAAATAGACCATGAAAAGGACACTTGTTTACAGCCTGAGAGCTCACACGTGATCCCAGCTGGGAACATTTGTGTCATAGTTTGCCAGGGCTACTGTAATAACAACAAGCAAAACCTGGGTGGTTCAACAGAATTTCATTTTCTCACAGTTCTGGAGCTGGAAGTCTGAGGACAAGGTGTTGGCAAGTTTGGTTTCTCCCAGGGCCCCTCTCCTTGGTTTGTAGATGGTCACCTTCTTGCTATGACCTCACATGATCATTCCTCCTATCTCTCTGTGTGTCCTAACCTCCCCTTCGGATAAGGATACCAGTCAGATTGGATTAGAATCCACCTAACGGCCTCATTTTAACTTAATTATCTCTTTAAAGGCCCAATCTCCAAATACAGTCACATTCTGAGGTTAGGGCTTCAACACATGAATTTGGGGGGACACAATTTAGTCCATAACCGTATATGTCAGGGAACAAATTTTTTGCTACTCTGCGGTTATCTGCGAACGAGCTCGAAATCTCTGTGAGCATTGATTTGGGGGTTACAAATACATTTTAGCAAGTAGGTGAATTCATAAGTAAGGAATAATAATTTGAGAATCATGAAGGTTGACTGTAATTGCATCAAACACGACTATTGAATAAGAAATCTGGTCGGCTGTTGAATTTTTTGATACTTGCAAGGCTGGTCTAAGATAAACCTGCGACTCTAGGAAGATCACGTTCCTTAGACATGGACCGAGATTCGCTGTCTGGGTAACTAATGAGAAGGGAGCCTGAGCTTTTCTGTAATGCCTTGGTAGCCTCCTCCTCTTTCGTGAATTCTTCTCTTTGAGAGAAAGCATGTTTAGTTGTGGTTTTTTTTTGCGGTACGCGGGCCTCTCACTGTTGTGGCCTCTCCCGTTGCGGAGCACAGGCTCCGGACTCGCAGGCTCGGCGGCCGTGGCTCGTGGGCCCAGCCGCTCCGTGGCATGTGGGATCTTCCCGGACCGGGGCACGAACCCATGTCCCCTGCTTCGGCAGGCGGACTCTCAACCACTGCGCCACCAGGGAAGCCCCAAGTTTAGTTTTAAAACGAGAAAAACAATAGTGCATGTAAAGCTTCTGGCCTCACGCAAAACATTGTAAACCGAGCTATAAATCCGGGGAACACAATGTCTTCACACTCTGTAGCTTTCTAGAAAATCTAAGCCAGACAACTGGAGGGCTGGGGCTGGGGAATGGAGGGTAATTTCTCACACCCTTCCAATGCTAGCAGTCGCTGCAGTAGGTTCCTATTTATTTTCTCATTCAGCTCTCACAAAGCTCGTGGAGCGGGCACGACAGTAATTGTTGGAGTTAAGAAGGAGGTTGAGTTGCGTGAAATCATCTGGCTGCTTAGGGCTCAGCATCAGCACCAGGGCCTTTAAACTCCCCAAACTTGTCCTCTTTCTTTGACTTTGAGTTGGAACTAACTGAATTGGTCCCAGATGTTGCTATCAATGCGTCCATGTTTAAGAAGATCAACACTTCTTTCTAAGCTTTGAGGTGTTTGTGAATTCTTTTACTTTTCTACACTCATTCCTTGCGTATCTATTATATGCAAGAGAGGGGATGGGTGTAGGGATCCAAAAGTGAGTGAGCGCTGGCCCTTACCATGGTGGAATTCCGAGTGTCTAGAGTACTGCCCCATAGAACTATAAAAATGAGCCACATAGGCAATTTTAACTTGTCTAGTAGCTACAACAGAAAACTGAAACAGATGAAATTAACTTGAGGGTATATTTATTTAACCCAATATATCCAAAAAATGATCATTTCAACCTATAGTCAATGAGGTAATGTTAATGAGATATTTTACATTCTCTTATTCCTGTTACTTCTTTTTTCAAATGCAGTATGGATTTTACACCCATAGCACCTCTCGATTTGTACCAGCCACACTGGCAGTGCTCAGTAGCTACATGTGGCTAGTGGCTGCCATATTGGATGGTGCATGTCTAGGGGCACGTGTCTCTAAACTAATTCATATGCCACCGTGGGATGCTGGCCAGGATGAAGCCTCTCCTCTGTGTCCTGGGGACACGGAGAGGGAGCATTTCTGGGAATTGCTTCCCAAGTCTTTCCAGGGAAGGAGACTTTTGAGTTGGGACTTGATTGATGGGAAGGGCATCCTTGGCAAAGGTAGGAGCACCTTTCTGGAGGCTGGTGAAAGGAGGAGGCCCAATTCCCTAAGCCGGTTGGTTCTGACATTCTTTAGGTTGACTTGAGTGTGGCAGAGGGACTTGAGTTCAGGAGGGACAACAATTTTCAGACCTGATGAGTTTGCTCAGCGCTTAGAACTTAGTAAGCTTAGAACTAAGTAAGCCAAACCCTGTTCTCTAGGAGCTGATCTCTAGACCAATGCTTCTCAGACTCCAGTGGGCATCAGAGCCACTTGGGGGGCTCGTGGAAACACCGATTCCTTGGCCCTACCCCAGAGTTCCTGATTTAGTAGACTTGGGATGGGGCCTGAAAATTTGTGTTTCTAGCAAGCTCCAAGACACTGCTGCTTGGAGAAACAGTCTTAGAGAACCATTGGTCTAGCAGATGAGTAAAGCCATTAAACATTCATTCAACAAACATTCCCAGTTTAGCACTTTGGGGCAGGCACTGCTTCAGCACTGGGGATATAGTGGCGAGCAAGACAAGTGAAGTCCCCTTCTTCAGTGGAGCTTTGGGCAGGGACACAAATAACGGACGTAACGTGGTGACCTCAGGGATCTGCAGTTGACCAGATAATAACAGCCTACCATTCGCCCTACAACTCTGATGCTTATAAAAATTACGAGATTGTTTCTACCCCCCAAGAGAAACATCTGTCAGAAGGGATATACCATTTAATGAGAACTATGTGACACACTTTGTGCCAAGGACTTTACAAATATAATCACGTAGTATTCTGACTATGGGATAAGCACTGATACTTGCTTTTTGTTGTGGAGTAACTGATTTTCAAAAAGTTTGGTGGAGTAACTTGGCCCTATTCCCACAGTTAGTTTATGGTTTGTCTCTGATCTGTCTGTTGGTTCATGGTGGTTCCTTTGGTCTGGTCCTCTTAGCAACGCTTCCCTCCTCCAGGTTTTCTAGTTAACTTCTCTTGTTTGTCTTTCAGATCCCTGATCAACCACCAGTTCTTCAGAAAAGTCTTTCTTGACCTCCCTGATGAGTTTCACTGGCGTATTTATTCATGATTTAGTTCACAGGGTCTGTCACATGGTGGCCGCTTAATACAATTTGTTGATTGAATGAAGGAGTTAATGCATTTGATGAAATCAGCGACGGCTTCTTGCCTTATTGGGCTGAAAAGAAGTCATTCCAGGAAACTGGAGAAAGGAGAAAAGCTGCCTGGCAGTTAAAACCAGAGACAGGGGCTTCCCTGGTGGCGCAGTGGTTGGGAGTCCGCCTGCCGATGCAGGAGACGCGGGTTCGTGCCCTGGTCCGGGGGGCTCCCACGTGCCGCGGAGCGGCTGGGCCCGTGGGCCATGGCCGCTGAGCTTGTGCGTCCGGAGCCTGTGCTCCACAACGGGAGAGGCCACAGCAGTGAGAGGCCCGCGTACAGCAAAAACAAAAAACCAAAAAAACCAAAAAAAAAACAAAACAGAGACAGCCTTGAACCTGGAGGGGTGGAGGCCCGAGGTGGGGACCAGGCATTCTGCACAGACCTGGGATTTGGGTAGATAGGGAGGGGTCATCCTGGGGAGAGATTGTAGAGGTAGATGTGGAATCCTGAAAAACAAGTTCAGGAAATCAGGGAGCCCCTGAATGTTTCCGGGCAGCCGAGCCACATGTAGCTTTTTTTCTGTTTTGGAGGAAAAACGCAACTCCTTAGGCACCTGTGATGGGTGCTTGGTGCGGGGTCAGTAGGATGAATCATAGTTCAGATTCAAGCTCCAAATCCATATTATTAGGGTCAAGTCCAATTCCAGCCCTTAATAGCATGTGACTGTGGGCAAGACGCTTAACCTTTGTGAAGCTCAGTTTTGTCCTCTGAAAAACAGGCAAAAACAAACAAAAAACCATTACTGAATCCATTGTGTTGGCTTTGAGGATTAAATGAGTTACTATAGGGTGAATTGTCTGAGATAAAGTCTGACACGTGGAGAGCATTAGCTGTTATTAAGGAGATGAATCTCTTCTCGTCTCTCTTTTCTCCTTTCCATCTCTTCCTCCTCTCTCCATACGTTGCCCACGAGAAGATTATTAAGGGCTCCTGGGTGGAACTCTAGAACCAGCTCTTGGCATCCGGGTAGGTGGCATGTCACCGAGGGGCCAAAAGACAGCGTCCGTGGGTGGCAGGGCAAGGCGTGAGGCCAAGCTGGTCACAGCCTGTGGCATTTGGTTCCATACCTGGTTCCCCACCAGTGACAAAAGGCAGGTCATTCACCTCTTGGTGTCTCAGTTTCGACGTCTGCATCGGGGGACCACAAGCCCAGCTGAACCTCACCGCTACTCTGATCCCCTCACTGCCCCAAGTTCGTAGTCTCCCCCCCGGGGAAATAATTTAGCAACTGCTGCGGCCAGTGAGGGGCTGAGTCCAAATCAGATGAATGCCAGGATACACGCTAATCTCAAGGGAAGTCCCTGCCTGCAGTGAGACTGCATGGCACTCACCTCCACAAACTACAGAGCAACAGATGACGCTTCAAGAAGGAAAAACAAACTTTCTGAGTTCACTTGGCTGCAGAACATCTTAGGAGACCGAATTACAGTAAAGCTAAAAAGAAGACCTGGGAGGACCAGTGTGCTTTTTTCCTTAAATGCACAAAAGGTTTCTCTTTTCTACCTGACTGAGAACAGCATAATTCAACAGGCACATTTTGCCTTATTTTGTTGCGTAGGACCCAGAAAAGCTCAGGGGAGAAAGAGTTCCTGAGATTGTAGCTTACTGCTAGACGAGCCAACCCAGGGAAAGTTATTTTTATACCTAGTGGGTTATTTTTTCTTCCTTCTCCTTTCAGCTGCCTGGTGTTTATCCTCACAATTAGGGGGTCTGTCTTGTGAAACAAAGTATTTTTTCTTTCTTTCCTTGATTATAAAAGGCATACATGTTCATTGTAGAAAATTAGAAACTACCAAAAAAAAAAAAAAAGAGAGAGAGAGAGACATCTGTCATTCAAAGATAAACATGGTTAATACCTCGATACATTTTCTTCTGGTTTTGGGGTTTTCTTTAATGCTTCTTTTAAATAGTTAAGTCCATAGGATACATATAGCTTTGTATCCCACAGTTGTAAGGAAATATTTCTGACACACGGCAGAATGCACTGCACGCCCTTTCCCATCATCCCTTACCCCAGAGGTAAGTTTGTTCATTATTCCCTTTCTTTTCTTTAATGTTTTTCACATATTCAGGTGTCAATAAACAATATAGTGTTACATTTTTCATGTTTTTGATTTGTGTAAATGCCAGCATAATGAATGTTAGAATGTTACCAATGCCATAATGAATGTTAACAATGCCATAATGAATGTTCACAATGCCAAGAAACCTATGGGGACTGGTCACCTGGTGACTCTGGGTGGATCACCACAGACTTCAAGTTGATCCTTGTGTGCTGTGAGGACAGTAGAAGTATTATCATTTTCTATGTGAGTCAAGACACAAAGAATAGTTAGGAAACCATTGCTTTTATATTTGATTCCTTAAAAGTTTGTGATAGTCAACCATGACAATGAGTTTATTTCTAGTTCATTCATTTTTACTATTGTATATGTATGAGTGTATCACACATTACGAGATTTTTCCATTATCCTGCAGATGGCCATTTGGGTTGTTTCTGGTGTTTGGCTATTTCAGACAATGCTTCTGGGAACTCCCTGTTAGTCCAGTGGTTAGGACTTGGCTCTTTTGCTGCCGTGGCCCGGGTTCAATCCCTGGTCAGGGAACTAAGATCCTGTAAGCTGCATGGTGCAGCCCAAAACAAAAGAAAAACAGACAAATCAAACAATGCTTTTGTGAACCTCCTTAGGCCTGTCTCCTGCCTCACGTGTGTAAGAATCCTTAATTTAGGACATACATCTATGCTCGGTCATAGGGTGTGTGCATTCCCAAACATATTGAAACATACTGAAAAATGGCAAATCATTTTCCAAAGTTATTGCCCAATTTAGTGCTCCAGATACTTGGCTCTGCTGGGGGTATTGTCAGACTTTTCAATGTTTGCCACTCTGGAGGATGAAAATATCACATTGTGAGTTGAATTTTCTTGATTTCTAATCAGGTTGACCACATTTTAAATTTTAAAAATTTTGCCATTCAAGTTTTCCTCTTTTTCAAAATGTCAATTAACATCTTTTGTTCATTTTCTTCCTTCTTTCCCTCCTTCCTCCCTCCCTCCCTCCCTCCCCCCTCTTCCTTCCTTCCTTCCTTCCTTCCTTCCTTCCTTCCGTAAGAATTCTTTATATGCTCTAAGTACCATTCCTTGACTTGTGGTGTAAATATTTTCTCCAGTTTTTGCACTTTCACTTTTCTGTATTGTATTTTGATGAACAGAAGTTGTTGAACTTATCAATTTGATAAAGGTTAATGCTTTTTAGTGTTTGATTAAGAACTCCCTCTCTACCTTGAAACCATCAATACATTCTACATATTTTTTCCAAAAATTTTACAGTTTTGCTTTTCATTTTCGTCACTAAAATACCTGAAACTGATTTTTTGGTAAGGGTGAGGTGGGGGTCAACATTTGTGTTATATCTTTCATATGCATAACTGATTGCTCCATAACCATTTACTGAATAGTCCATCTCTATCTGCTGACCTTCATTGAAATTCTTTCCTATTATCTATAAATGCATGGGTCAGTTTCTAGGCTCAGTCCTCTCCCGATTGGCATATATGTCTCTCCATATATCAATAGTATCCTATCAACTTTTATAATTTTATAATAAGTTCTGATATTTGGAAGGGCAAGTTTTGTTATTTGTTATTCTTCAGTTACAATGGTAATTGTCTGAATTACCATTGGCCCTTTGCTCTTGGTTATACATTTCAAATGAGATGTTCAAGTTCCCTGGATAACCCTGCTGGTATTTTTACTTCAATTGTATTGAATCTGCAGATCAGTTTGGGGACATTTGACATCTGTCTATTGAAACTTCCTATCCATGAACATAATCCCACTTTCTCTTTCCATTTAAATATTTTAAAATGTCTTCTAACGAGTTTTATAGCTGTATTCATAAAGGTCTTGTACATTTCTTATTAGAATTTGTTACCATGGTAAATTGTATTTTTTAAATTTCATTTTAAACTGATGATTGTTGGATTATAAAATTATAATTTTTTTAAATGCAATTTTTTGTTTTGTTTACTGATAACAATTTTGCTAATTTTCTTATTCTTTCTAATAATTTATAGTTTCCATTGATTTTTTTTGGTAGATAATCATATAGTTTGGGAATAAAGAAAATTTTTATACCTTTCTTTTATTTATATTTTCTAATTGCATGAGGTAGGACCTCTAAAAAAAAATCAGATTTAAACCAGGATAGCAGCTTCTTTGCTGACTGTAAAGGAAATTCTTTTAATAATTCACCATCAAGTATGATATTTACTTTGGATTTTTGTAAATATCATTTTTAAAGTTAAGGTAATTTCTTTCTATTTCTAGTTTGCTAAATTTTTTTTTTCAAACACTTACTAGTGTTGAATTTTTAGAGAGCTTTTTGTGTGTCTACTCATATTACCTTGTGATTTCTCTCACTTAATATGTTATGATGATGAATTGCATAAATAAATATCTCATTTAAGTCAACATGGCATTTCTTGGTTAAACCACATTTGGTCATGTGTATAATCATCGCTTATAGTTTCTGGATTTGATTTGCTAAGATATTGTTCAGGGACTTTGCATCTAGGTTCATAGGGATTGTGATTTTTATTGGCTGGTGATTTTCCTTTTTTATATTATTTCTGCCTCATTTTGATATCAAAGCTATACTTTCCTCATCAAATGAATGGAGAAATCATTCCCCTCTTTCAGTTTTCTGCAAGAGTTTGAATTATCTGTAGTTACCTGTTCTTGACATTTAGTTGGAACTTGTTTTTGTAACCAGTGGGCCTGTGAGTTCTTTATGGGGTGGTTTTAAATAATAGATTTAATTTCTTTAACAGTTAAAGGAAAAGCTAGGTTTTCTAATTTCTTTTAGTCCATTTTCGTCACATACTTTTCTAGGAATCTTTCTATTTTATCTAAGTTTTACATTTATTGGCAGAAAGTTGTTCGTAGTATTTCTTATCTTTTTAATCTCTGCCTATCTATAACTTGTCCCCTTTTATTATCCCTAATATTATTTATTTGAACCCTGTTATTGTTTTCTTGATTGTTCTCACTGAAAGTTTCTCAATTTTATTAGACTTAGTAAAGAACCAACTTTTGACTTTGTTAAATCTATCTTATTTTTATCTTCTATTTCATTAATTTCTGCTCTTTTTTTTTTTTTTTTTTGGTGGTACGCGGGCCTCTCACTGCTGTGGCCTCTCCCGTTGCGGAGCACAGGCTCCGGACGCGCAGGCTCAGCGGCCATGGCTCATGCGCCCAGCCTCTCCGCGGCATGTGGGATCTTCGCGGACCGGGGCACGAACCCGCGTCCCCTGCATCGGCAGGCGGACTCTCAACCACTGCGCCACCAGGGAAGCCCCTGCTCTCATTTTTCTTTCTTTCTTATGGTCTGCTCTCCTTGGGTTTATGCTGTAATTATTTTTTAATTCCTTCAGTTGCATATTTAGCTCACGGTATTTCACCCTTTCTTCTTTTCTAATCTAATCATTTAAGGCTACGTATTCCTCCCTGAGTGTTGATTTAGCTGTGTTCAATCCATTTTGGTTTTTGTTTTTCTAAAAATATTTTTATTTATTTGACTGCGCCGGGTCTTAGTTGCGGCACGTGGGATCTTTTTTTTAGTTTTGGCATGTGGGCTCTTAACTGCGGCATGCATGCGGGATCTAGTTCCCTGACCAGGGATCAAACCCGGGCCCCCTGCATTGGGAGCGTGGAGTCTTAACCACTGGACCACCAGGGAAGTCCCAATCTATTTTGATATGTAACATTTTCATTGACATCCAGTTCTATCTATGTTCACATTCCACTTTAATTCTTTCTTTGATCCTTGACTTCTGTAGAAGTGTGCTCATAAATTTCCAAAACCGTAAGGCTCTCTGTTATCTGTTCATTATTTATTTCCAACTGAATTGCTTTGTGGTCAGAGAAAGCAGCATACATGCTGTGCTTCTGAATTCTGTTGGACTTGCTTTATGGTCTGCAAGGCAAGTTTTCATGTATTAAGTGAAAACCATATGGGTGGCACTTTATATACATTATCTTGACTCCTCCCAATGCTGATTCCAAATACAAAATAATGTTTATTTAACAGATGAGATAACTGAGGCTCAGAGAAGTAAGTGTGGGAGGCAGGAGTTAATTCAGTTGAGTTTACTCAAAACAGTTTTTCTATAGAACAGCTTACTTTGTCATTTGGAAAATAAGGTTAAATAATAATAATCAGATTATTATTATTATATAACTATAATATTATTCCTATTAAGAAAATATGAATTTAAGGGCTATCTAGATATTTCACTTTCTGATCTTAGTGTTCCCTCTTCTTTCATTTCTTCAGTCATTCACGATCTCTATTGAGGCTGCCCTGGGCCAGGCTCTGGATCTATATCTTGTCCCTGAGAAGTCCATGTCCTAGTTGGACAGGGAAGACAACTTGTTTTACTTTCCCCTAACATGACTTGTAGCATGGGTGGGATCATTTGTTCTTTTAGTGAAATATATAAAAATCTCTTAGAAAACACTTGGAGGGGAATTCCCTGGTGGTCCAGTGGTTAGGACTCAGTGTTTTCGCTGCTGAGGGCCCGGGTTCAATCCCTGGTCGGGGCACTAAGATCCTACAAACCATGCAGTGCGACCAAAACCCCCCCAAAACACACACACGAGCGCACGTGCGTGCGTGCACACACACACACGCACACACACACGCGCACACACACACAAAACCACTTGGAGGGCTTCCCTGGTGGCCCAGTGGTTAAGAACCCGCCTGCCAATGCAGGGGACATGGGTTCGAGCCTTGGTCTGGGACGATCCCACGTGCCACGGAGCAACTACGCCCGTGTGCCACAACTACTGAGCCTGCACTCTACAGCCCATGTGCCACAACTACTGAGCCCGTGAGCCACAACTACTGAAGCCCACGCGCCTAGAGCCCATGCTCCACAACAAGAGAAGCCACCGCAATGAGAAGCCCGTGCAACGAAGAGTAGCCCCTGCTCACCACAACTAGAGAAAGCCCTCACACAGCAACGAAGGCCCAATGCAGCCAAAAATAAATAAATATGTAAAAAAAAGAACGCTTGGAGGAAAATGTTGAATAAATAGAGCTGCTCTTTCTGGGCTGATGGTTGGGGTGACCCTTCTATAATCACTGTTGTATCTTTTAGGTCCCTGCCCTTTCCAAGTCTCTTCCCCTGCCTCCTGGTCCCAGGTGCACCTCTGGTACCACCCTCAGCTTTCTCCCTAGGAAGTTGCACCCAGTCCTGTCCCTGTGGCTTCCTCGTGGCTGCTGGCTCCCCCAGACCTGTGTCTCCAGCTCCCATCTTGCTGCACTTCTGGTCTTCACTGCCCTGTGCCTTTCCACTGAGGATGCAATTTGCCCTTGGCCTGTAGGAGTGAAGGCTGTGGAAGTCCCGGAGCCCCGGGGTGGAGGCAGAGGCTGCGTACTCCTGCCTTCCTGTGCCGCTTCCACATCCCTGCACACCTGCCTCTGTGCAGCCTCCCTCTCCTCCCATCCCGATGCCCTTGTTTCCAAGGCCAGGCAGGGGCCGAGCACTTTCTCCTACAGCAGGTGTCTCAACTCATCTTCCCAAAGCACTTTGCAAGAAAGTCATTCTTTCCTCCGCTTTACAGATGAAGAAATTGGGAGCTTAGAGGGGTGAAAATTTGCCCAAGGTCTTGACTGGGGATGCAAGCTCAGGTCCACCTTCAGGTGGGTGTTCTTTCCTCCCATTCTGCTGTCTTGGATGACTTAAGATTCTGTTCCTGTAGCTGCTAAGTGGTGACCACAGGCAAGGCACTGGCCTTGTGTGGACCATGGGTCCTTCGTGTTAAAGTGGGGGCAGTCATACCTACCTTCTCTTTTCCATAGAATTGTTGGATGTTTCAAAACAACTAGGAAGCTCTTTTGAGAAGACAACAAACTTGGATAGTCTGTTCGCTAGGTCCAGCTCTGAGCTTCACACGCATTCTCTGCCCAAACCAGGGTTAAGTCTCTAAGGACGGAGCCCCTTAGTGGGCACTTCTCAGGTCTGCTGGGTGTGCATCTCTGGGTTCTGAGAGGCAGAGAAAGCGGCCTGAGGCAGAGAGCTGAGGTGGATGGAGAGAGGAGCATTTGGGAAATGACAAGGCCTTTTGTGGCTGGACTAGGGAGAGTGGGGAAGGGGTGAGAACTGAGGGTGGGAAGCCAGCAGGCTCAGGTTTCACGAGCTGCGCTAAAGAGCTTGGCTTTTAATTCAAGGACAATGGGAAGACAGTGAAGGCGTTTTAAGCAATGATGATGATGATGACAGTAATAATTATGCTGCTACAGGTAGCTAATGTTTATAAGCGTTTGGCATTCCTTCATTAACTCATACCGGAAACGATAACACCTGTAAAGAGGTAGATACCGTTATTATTTTCTTTTCATAGATGAAGAAGCTAAGATTCAGAGATGTTAAGTAACTTACCCAAGGCCACACAGGTGGTCTGTTTGGACCCAGACTTCAAACCCAGGCTGTCTGACTCCAGGGGTCCCTGTCTTTTTTTTTTTTTTTGGCCGTGCGGCTTGTGGGATCTTAGTTCCCTGACAAGGGATTGAACCCAGGCCCCAGCAAGGGAAGTGCTGAGTCCTAAGCCCTGGACTGCCAGGGAATTCCCCAGGGGTCCCTGTCTTAACCATGACTTTCTCCTTGGTGGTCAAAGCTGAAGTGTTACCTTGCTTGCTTTTACCATTTGCTTTGTAAGGAGATAAGTCTGTGTGGAGGCTGAGAGGAGGAGAGACTGAAAGCAGAGAGAGTAATCTGAGGCCCTGGTCCAGGCAAGCGACAATGGTGGCCTTAATCCGAGGGGTGGCTGTGGTTTGGACACACCTGGCAGGCTTTAAGACACCGGAATGAACGGTGCATTGATTCATTCGTTCATCAGCTAGCCATGGATGTGCCTAAGATGCGCCAGGTCCGGAAATGTCCAGGTCCTGGTGGGGCGTGGTCTGGTAGGGCTGGGGGGGGTCTGTGAATGAGAGGGAGTGACTTCATTGGATCAGGAGGGTTCTTCCTGGAAGTGAAAGTGCAGCCCACAGCACTGCCCAGAACCGTCCAGTCATCTCCCCTCAGCCCCTACTGCTGGTGGGAGGTATGGGCCATGTGGAACAAGGGCCTCCGGCAGCTCCCACCCTGCTGTGACGGGCTCCCTTTGGGCAGGGGGTGAGGTTTGCCTTGGCTTTGGTTCCTCATTAATTACTCTCCAAGGGTAATTCTGTAAGTGCCAGTAATGACCACGAGTGAATTTCTCTCTCCCTCCTGCCTGCCTTACTTCTTCAACTTTTTGTCTCTTTAATGGGCCATCCAAGCTTGTTGGAATGTTTACCAAAGCAGGATGGTTACAGATGTAGATAAATGAATTTACCTTGTCAAAAGGATCTGGAGATGGAAGTAAGGTGAGAGGAGTAATTTACAGGTGAATAGTTACTTGGAAACCTCAGCAGGGAGACTGCTGGGGTTCTCTAATTATGTATCTTCTCCCAATGTTCTTTTCTTTGAACTGCTAGCCCGAGGGTGTATGGGGGTGACATGGGGGGCAGGAGATGTTATTTTGGATTTCTCCTCTTGATCGTGAAATACCTCTGGGGGCTGGGGAGTGCGGCGTGGGAGGGCTCGACCAGGATGCGGGGTTGCCTGTCAAGCCCTTTGCATTTTGCAGGGCACACTCGTGCCTTCATTCGGATCCTCTCGTGTGCTCTCTGAGGGAGATGGTATTGCTAGCCCTGTTTATGGATGGAGAAGCTGAGGTTCCTACGGGTGGGCTCAGTCCCACGAGGAAGAGATGGTGTATTGTGGCTCAGATGAGGCCTCTGCTTCTCCCCGGCCCTCCAGCTGCCTCGTTCACACCAGGAACGCAGTCTCATGCTGCTCTCACCTGCCCCGCCGCCTTCTCTGTTGCCCAGACACCCCTGGCTGGCTGGGTCCCTTCCCGTTCAAAGCTGTATTGGGAACAACCTGCTCTGTCTTCCCTGTGAGCTGGTGGCCGCGCCCCTTCCTTACGCAGCTCATTTTCCATTTTAAGATTTCCTGTCTGAACTAAAGGGCAAAGATCTCGGCAGTATCAGCCTGGAGCCGGGCTTCTGTGTGTGTAAAGGGGAGCCTCAACCCCTGCCCTCTGTTTGTCCACTGGCCTTATCGACGGAGCCCAAGTCCCAAGTTCAGAGGTTCCAGTTCCTTCCCGATTTGCTGGGTAAAGTCCGGCCCTTCCATGAGGGCAGTCAGGGCGGGTGGCCAGCCTGGAGCCAGCAGTCATTTACGGCCGGGCAGTGCTTCCGTCCTGCCTGGAGGTTCCTGGCTGCAGTAGACAGACAGACGGATGGATGGACATGGGGACTCGGGTGCCTTCTCTCTTTCCCTTCCTCCCCTTTGCTCTCTGCCGTGAGCTGACTTAGCTGGGCCCTGCTGACCCGGGCAGCCGGTTCTCCTCGCAGCATCTCTGGGCCTCGTGCACACACATATTCCTGCACCAGCACACGCTCCCTGCCAGCTCCAGGATTGCCGCCTTTCCCAGAGAGAGGCACTTAACTGGTGCCCTTTTTTATGGGGGATAATAAGAACTATTGCTGGGAGAACAGCTTGCTGGTTCCAAGGTCCTTTCATCTCCCGTCTCATCTGAGCTGTGGGGCAATCCGGAGTCGTCCAGATAGGGATCGCCTCTGTTTTACAGACGAGTGATCGGAGCTCAGAATCAATGGCTTCATTCGATCAGACTTTTATTCATCAAGAGGTTCCAGGGAGCTCCCGTCTCCCAGGCGCTGGGGACCAGAGAAGACGTCACGAGGCAGGCCCACTTCAGGTTGTTCAGACAGTCAGCGAACAAAATCGGTGATTTCAAGGCAGGGCAAAGGGTGTCAGCTGAAGCACCCTGGGCGTGGTGGGGGCAGAGGACCTGGGTGCAGGGTGGTGGCTTAGGAAATACTTTCGTGATATTTGTCTGAGATCCCCTGTGATGCACAAGGAGGCCCAGAGAAGGGTGTGGTGCTCAGTGGTGTGGATGGGACATTCCCCACCCACCAGAGTCTGGGCACAGATGATACACAAGGGTCCTTCTACATAGACTTCCACAGTCTCTTCAGTGGAATGTCAGCCCCCCGAGAGGAAGGGCTTCATCTGTTTTGGGAACTGCTTTATCTCCAGGGCCTGAAGTGGAGCCTAGCCCAAGGCCCTCGATAAATATTTGCTGAATGAATAGACACAAACACACACCTGGTGCGTGCCCGCCACTCTCTATCTCAGAACTATAGAATCTACACGCTGAAGGACGCATCTAGAAGATTGCTAGCTGGGAGCAGAGCCAGAACCGTGGAGTCCTGACTTGAGTCTCCTCTACTTCCCCAAAGACCATGGGACTGGGTGTTGATGTTGGAGCACCCAAGTTCTGGTGTCATTTACACCTTCAGAATCTGGGTGACCTTACTGTCCTCCACTGCAGAATGAGAAGGTCCCGTTGGCTGACCTTGGGAAGCCCCTTCCTGCTCTAATATTTGGCGAGTCTGGGAATAGGAAAGTGGCACAGGCAGGAATTTCTCCGACCTGAAGAGACTCCTTCTCTTTCCAGTCTGAGAAGGCAGTCTGGTTGCCCTTTGCCAACCCCTGTGGCCAGAAAGATGCCTGGCTTGTGGTCACAGCTGCTGGCCCTCTGGGCTCCTGCCCACCTCCCCACTGGCCTGCCTGCTGCCTGCTGGGATGGGTAGGGATGCAGCCTGTCCACCGCCCATGTGACTCTGCCCCCTCTGGGCCCAGCCTCCCCATTCCCTTAGCCAGAATGAAGTGTCTGGGACCCAAGGAGCCTGGGGCTGTCCTTGAGCTCCAGGGCCTGCACAGGGAATGGACCCAGGGCCGCCCGGGCTGGCCCGTCCTTATTCCTTCCTCCTTTTCTCCTTCCTCCCTTGTGGCTGGTGATCTGTGGTGTGGTCTGCAGTAGGATTTCTCTGGAGCCTCAGAGGCTGCAGCCTTGCTGGGAAAGACCTGTAGTGCCCAGAGGCCCTCAGCCTGCAGCCAGCATCCTTCCTGGGAGGCAGCACTCATGGCGGGAAAAGATGCTCCATCTACCTGTCCCACCAGCCAGCCTCTCCCACCTTGAGCCTTTCCCGGTGGCACTGATTTCCCTTCATCATTTTTCTTTCCCTTTTCCCACAACCTTGTACTTTTCTATCCCTCCCTCGGGGAGGGGACCTGGTATGGTGGAACTTAAAGTTACAGAGAACAAGGGAGCCTTTGATCCCTGCCCTGCTGCAAACCAGCAGTGTGACTTGAGCCTCAGGTTCTTCATATAGAAAACAATTATTTCTTCCCAGGCTTGTCCTGAAGATTCTATGAGATAATAATGTATGTGAACCTCGGGGCAGGTAATAGCAGTGAAAACTACCATAGAATTAGCTCTGTGTCAGCACTGTTCTCATCATTCCATGGCTCTAGAAGGCAGGTACTACTTCCTCCCATTTTACAGGTAGGTTAAGTCGTGGCCCAAGGTCAGAAAAGTTATAGGCGGCAGAGCTGGGATCACGAATCCAGCAGTCTGGCTCTCACCCAGCACCCACTGCCCTGGGGAGATGTGTGCTGAGCACTGGTTGGGTTCAGTGACTGCCAGCTAGTTTGGGCACTGCCAGCCGTTTGCCTTGATGAGACTTATCCTTGGGCCATCTTGAGGACTTCAGCCAGCCCCTTGCTCTCCCTTCCCTGCTCTCCCACACCCCCTCCCACATATCTTGGGCTGAGGCTTGGCTCTGTTTTCTCTTTCTGCACGCAGGGATAGAGGCAGAGGTCCTTAGGCTAAAGTTTACTTAAGAGGCATAAACCAAAGTTGTACCTGTCTTTGGGGTCTGCCATTTAAAAGGAGTCCAGAGTGAGGCTTCTGAGTGATTCAACTCAACAGACATTAACAAGGCAGGCCAGAGGCTGCCCCCTCAAAACTTACAGTGCAGGGGCTTTACCAGAAGTCCCTGCCCAGGCGGAGCCTGCCAGGAACTATGGAGTCTCGCCTATAGGCCTCAGAGGCCAGGGTGGAAAGGAAGTGGGATACCAGGTTCAGAGATAGGAAAGGGCTGTGCCCATTTCACGGACAAGGAAGGATGAGGGTCAGAGCTGAACCCAGCACTTCTGATTTCTGACTGGGTACTTTCTTTGAGGTTTTTCTTCCTTTTATATTTTGTGTTTTGGGTTTTTTTGTTTGTTTTTGGCTGTGCCTCAGCTTGTGGGATCCTAGTTCCCTGACCAAGGATCGAACCCACGCCCTCAGCAGTGAAAGTGTGGAGTCCTAACCACTGGACCGCCACCTTTTATATTTTAAGAGTTCAGGAGAGAGAAGGAGACCCTTGAGGGCCCATGATCTCTATCAATCCCACATCTGAGAATGGAGGCCCTTGAAGGAGGCCACTTGTTTATCTAGAGAAGGAGCTTGGGGCGGGATGAGGCTGGGGGCCTTTGAGTCTCCAGAGAAGCCGTAAGTGACTTGCCCAGGGGCACACAGCCTGTTCTGCCTCTGGGAGGACAGCATCACCTCTCCTGGGCCAGTGGGAGGGTCCTTCCCGGCAGGGAGATTGAGAGAAAAGAACCGGAGGCAGCAGAGTGAGAAGCATTCATTCTGGGAACCCAGAGCCTCAGGTTTACCACCAGGTTCTACTGTGGCATTGCTGAGGGGTCTGCCGCGTCTGGACTCACATGTCCCAGCTGCACAAAGACCTGCTCTCCACTGACCATCCTCCTCCAGCCTAGGACAGGCAGATCCAGGCTCAGTCAACCATTCCCATGTCCTTGCATCAGGGATCAGAGTATAGGGGGTGTCCTGGGCTGGGGGAGAGAAGATCTCTATTTTTGCTTTCCCCAACCACTTAATTATTCCATGAGTCCCCTAAGAGAGTGCTGGCTATCTCTTATTCCTAACAAGGGATGCTCAGTTTTCCTCTTTTGACTGGAGAGAGGGAAAGGAAGGCAGGAGGAGGGGCAGGGGACTTCACCTAGGACAGAGGCAAGAAGCAGGAACTTCAATTCTAAGGCAACATCTGTTCTCTGACACAGTCTCCATTCAATTCCAGCTTTTCTGGGGGGAAAGAAAGACACAAATTCAACATGCACATCCATGGTAGCCGCACCTGGACTTCAGAAATGACCAAAAAAAAAAAAAAAAGGTGTGTTTTAGGATTGAGGAAGTATTATATTTACTTAGAAATAAGAATTGATTGCCTTTAACTTATGATAAGATAATTATGGTCCCCTGAGTCATTGTCATGCATTTGTGTTCATAAACCTCCCTCATTAGGTAGTAAGGGTGCGTATTTTATCTTAATTCATGTTTTATAGGGCTGTGAATTCCTGCATTTATCTACTTTTGTTTTCCTGTGCAGACACAAGGCTGCCTGGCCTCCCAGAGGTGAGCTAACTTATTATCCAGCAACTATGTCCCTGGAACCCAACCTAGGGCTGAAGTGGGCTCTCATTTCTCTTCTTACTGCCTGACCGTAACCTTGAATGATTCACTTCACTGCTCTGCCTCTGTTTTCTCGTCTGCACAGTGAAGTTAATATATTACATCTCTCACAGAGCCGTTGCAAGGATTCGATGAGATACGACTGCATCACCTCTAGGAAGGAAGAGCTGGTATTGTCTAAAACCCATGCATGGTCTTAATCATTCCTCCACACTGTCCCAGTTACCATGAATGACTTGGTTATCTTGAACTGGTGTTGGGGTGGATTGAGTGATCTCTTGAGAAAGGGCAGGGAGAATGGAACCAGTTCAGATGGAGGCTCTGAGATCTCACTGCCTGGATTCAAATCCCAGCTTGACAACCGCCGAGCTGTACAACCTGGAACATGCAATCCTGTAACTCTTAAAGCCTCAGTATCCCCATACGCAAAATGGCGCTAATAACGAGATCTATCTCACAAAGTGGTTACGGGGATCCAATGAGAATATCAAATGCATGTATACATTTTAGCACAGTAACTAAGAGCTTTGATGATTATTCTTTTTAAATAAAAATATGTGCCTTACCCTGTGCTGGATACTTGCTGTAGGTATCTGGTGCTCTGATCTCTGTAAGGTTGGTTGTATTTGCTTCATGTTGCAAATGGAGAAACAATCTTGGAACGGTTAGAAGCTCCTTCTTGGGAAGTGCTAGAACTGATTTTAGGCTCCCTCCACATCCGTCTGCTGCTTCCTTGACCCCACAGGGGTGAAGTGCGGCTCTCCTTGTGGTTGAGTGCGGTACCCTCTCATTCATTGCCAAGCTGGGGTCCAAGTCTCCTTTGAAAGTTTCTCACTGGAAGTTTCTTTTTGCCTCCGGGTTGACTTTGAGAGCCATTGCCACTGACAGGGCCAAGGAGACTGGACCCCCCACCCCCCACCCCCAGCCCACCTCCTGGGAGCCCTCCCGATTCCTCCACTTAGCCTCTGAAGCCCCCATCCAGCTCAGAGCTGTTGTCAGGCTCCAGCTCCCCTGTAGCTGATGCCAGCAGGTTGCCTTAAAGCTCAAGCCACCTCTGCTGGGTCTGTTCTGTAGGGGGAGTCCCAGGATCTGATGGGAACTCCAGGGAATGCTGGAGAGTTCCACCGGACAGTTATTCAGTGTTGTCCGTCTCTCCCTGGGACACACCTCACGTTGAAGTCTGAAAAAAATCCCTTCCAACAGCAGAACCCACTTTAAGTCTCAGGGGCGTAGGGGTTGTAGGCTAGGTACCGTTTGTTGGACACTATATTCCAAACACCAAGATGCCTTATGTACACTAGCTCCGTCACTTCTCACAGAAAGCCCACTATGCAGGCGTTATTGTCCAATTTCATACTGGTGAGACGACATAGTGTGTAGCTGTAAAGACCATAGGCTCCAGATCCAGACTTCTTGGGTTTAATTTTATTTATTTTTGGCTGCGTTGGGTCTTCATTGCTGCACGCGGGCTTTCTCTAGTTGTGGCGAGCGGGGGCTGCTCTTCGTTGCGGTGCGCAGGCTCCTCATGGCGGTGGCTTCTCTTGTTGCGGGGCATGGGCTCTAGGCGCGTGGGCTTCCGTAGTTGTGGCTCGCGGGCTCTAGAGCGCAGGCTCAGTAGTTGTGGCGCACAGGCTTAGTTGCTCCGCGGCATGTGGGATCTTCCCGGGCCAGGGATCGAACCCGTGTCCCCTGCATTGGCAGGTGGATTCTTATCCACTGCACCACCAGGGAAGTCCCAACTTCTTGGGTTTAAATCCGGGTTCTTTCATCAACTAGCTGTATGGGCACTTGACTTCAACTGTCTGAGCCTCAGTTTACTCTTCTGTGAACTGGTAATAAAAGAGGTGTCAAACGTCATGGGTGATGGTGAGGATTCAGTTAGATATTGAATGATGCTCCGTAAATGGTCGTAGAAGGCTGATGCTCCTGGAAAAGAAAATGGTTAGAGGGGAGAAGCCCCACCCCCCAGGGCACTTAGCCAGGAAAAAGTAGAAGTAAGTCTGTCTGGAATCAAGATATGCTTGAGTCTAGAACCTCTGCTTTTATTAACAGCATCGCATTTTCTCTTTTCACCAAGCTTCCAGCTCTGACCAGTGCCAGACAGAGCCCAGAGCCAGCTGGAAGGCCGTTGAGAGGAGAAAGGCCACGGCATCAGCCTCTAGGGGGATACCGGCCACCAGGGACCTGACAAGGGACCGATGGCTTGGCCTTGTTCAAGGGAAAAGAGGTCACAAACCATCACAGACCGATTCTGTGGCCCTTCTAGAGGGAGAGAGAGGAAGGATACGCAATCCAGGCTGGAGGCATAGAGCATATGAGTTGGGGATGGAGAGGGAGGGAAATAATATCTGGGTCCCACTGTCTGCCGAGCACAGAACCAGGGCCTCCCGTGAGTGAGGAATGGGTGTTTCACCATCACACTGTGAGCAACAGCTCAGAAAGCTGGAGGGACTGGTGTAAGGTCCACAGGAAGCCTTTTGCACACGCTACCCCCTCTCCCTGGAATTCCTCCTCTTCCAGGCATGCTTCTGCATTCTAAGGGATTCTTTCTTTAAGTTCCATATTTGCTTCATTGTCTCAGAACACTTGCATTTATTTATTTATTTGCCTTAAATTAAAAAAAGAAAAAAGCTTGGGGGCCAGATTTCTCCCATAAAACCTAAGTGCCAGTAGAGCAGGACATTATCTGTCTTATTCATTGCTGTGGACCCAGCACCTAGAAGAGGGCTTGGCACTTAATAGGTGCTCAACGTTTTCTCAATGAAAGCATGAGAGCTAAGAATCTGACCTAGAATGCAGGCATGAACTGCTATTCCACACTGTTTTTTTTTTTTTTTTTTAACGTAACAGCTTTATTAAGCTATAATTCACATATCACACAATTCACCTGTTGAGTGTACAATTCAATGTTTTTTAGTATAGTTACAGAGTTTCATATTTTAATCATCTCCAAAGGAAACCCTGTGCCCATTAGTGGCCACTCCCCAGTCCCCTGTCCCCCAGCCCCAGGCAACCCTAATTTACATTCTGTCTCTATGGATTGCTTATTCTGGGCATTTCATATAAATGGAATCATAGCATATGTGGGTTTTTTTTTTGCGACTGGCTTCTTCCACTTAACATAACGTTTTCAAACTTCATCCTTGTCGTATCAGTAATCCATTCCTTTTATTGCTGAATAATATTCTGCTGTGTGGATATACTGTATTTTGTTTATCCATTCATCAGTCGATGGGCATTTAGCTTGTTTCCATCTTTTAGCTCTTGTGAATAATGCTGCCATGAATATTTGTGTACAAGTTTCTGCGTGGTCATATGCTTCATTTCTCTTGGGTATAGATCTTCACCTTGCTTTAAATTTTTTTTAATTTTTAAAAATTAATTTTTAATTTAAAATTTTATTTTAATTTTTAAAATTATTTAAAATTTTTATTCTTGCTTTTTAAAAAAATATTGATAGGCACCATTGTATCGTGTTTATTCTTCCTTTTTAACTCTCTTTTGCCAGTCAGCTACAGAGAACTCTCATTTGACTGGGCGGGGCCTGGATTCCTGGGAGGAGCTAACCTGCCTGCCCTCCCTTTCCGCCTGCACCTGCTCAGCTGTTCCCTTCAAGGACTCCAAAAATGTTGGGGGCTGCGGGAGCCAGAGCCTTGCTGTGCAGGTGGCCAGGCAGGCCTGCCATCCTCTCACCTTAGAGTCACCACCTTTGGTAGCACCTCACCTTTCATCTAATAGAGGGAGAACAAAGATCGACGTGCCTCATCCCCGGACAAAAACACACACAGCATTTTAATGATTAACATCGTAACACTGTTATTGGCCTGTGCCAGCCTCTTGCTATCATTGGGCAGCACGCCCTGTCTTGCTGTCAGCTCCCTCGTACTCTAAGCCCCGTGGTGAAGAATAATTTCATCCGGATTCAGTGCTTCTCTGTGAAAGTCCCCATTCGTACTACCTTCTGTCATTGAGAGCCTGCCTGGATGTTCCGGGCAGTTCTAAAACTCTACCCAGAACCCAGGAGCGCCTTTTACCTGCCCTCAGGTGCTCTGCTGGGCGCTTATCATCTGTAACCTCACTTTTATCCTCTCAGCCACCCAGCAAAGCAGCTGCTACTATCTCCATTTCACAGATGGGGAAACTGAATCCAAGCCTTAATCCCTTATTCCCAAATGCTATTTTAAGGAATCGAACAATCCTGAAAAAAAAAAAACGCCTAGAAATAAAAGATGCTGCAACACAGCCGGCAGGTCACCCACTTCTTTGTCTCTTCTTTTTGGGGGTAATTTTCTTTCTTTTTACCTTTCCTTGTGGAGTCCTCCCACCTCTTAATTCCTCCTCTTCTTCCTTCTCCTCATCCTGAGTGGTTGCAGAAGGACTAAAATTTGTCAGGTTGAATAGCATGATTCACTGTCTAGTCTTTCATTCAGATGCTGATTCAGGTGTTCATTCATTCATTCATTTAGTCACTCCCCGCTCATTTATCGAGCTCCGTCTTCGCCCAGCACCAGGCGCCACGCCACACACTGAGGATACACAGGCTATGGACTGAACGTTCAGAGTCCTCATCGTCTGGTGGCGAAGGCAGAGTCCCAAGAAAGCAGTTTCTAGTTAAGACAGAGAGTGTTCCTGTAGAGGGATGTGCGCACTGCACTGCAAAAACACAAGGAATAAAAACCAACCTGGATGAAGTAAGCCAGAAAGAGAAAAACAAATACCGTATGCTATCACATATGTATGGAATAATAAAAAAAAAAAAGGTTCTGAAGAACCTAGGGGCAGGACAGGAATAAAGACACAGACGTAGAGAATGGACTTGAGGTCATGGGGAGGGGGAAGGGTAAGCTGGGTTGAAGTGAGAGAGTGGCACGGACATATATACACTACCAAATGTAAACTAGATAACTAGTGGGAAGCAACCGCATAGCACAGGGAGATCAGCTCCGTGCTTTGTGACCCCCTAGAGGGGTGGGATAGGGAGGGTGGGAGGGAGGGAGACGCAAGAGGGAAGAGATATGGGAACATATGTATATGTATAGCTGATTCACTTTGTGATACAGCAGAAGCTATCACACCATTGTAAAGCAATAATCCTCCGATAAAGATGTTAAAAAAAGAAAACACAAACCAACCTAGAGAAATCATGGAAGACCTCCCCAACGAGGTGTCAGCAGAGTTGGGAACTGAAGGATGAATAGGAGTTCATTTATGTCTCATTTATTCCTGACCAGACCACATGAGCAGTGTTGGCCAGTTTGCTTAGAGCGTCCTTCACAGAAGCAGACATTCTCCATATCACACACCTGGCCTTTCCCGGCAACGGCTGTTGAGACCAGAGATTGACCTTGGACCCCAGGAAAGCTGATTCTCAGGTAGGCTGGTGACCACTGATTAGCAGCCCAGCTGAGCGCTCAGCCAATCAGATTCCTCTTCCAGGAAGTTAGACTTGGGAACAGAGATGGATCTAGTTGGCACTGGTGCTGCATTTGCAAAGTTGCGAGGTAGAGTTGAGGTTGGGAGGCCACACTGATTGTGTGCGAGTGAAGGTATAGGAGCAGGAAAGCAGCAGGTAAGGAGAGGAGCACTGGAGAAAAAGGAGATTGGGGCAGACAGGTGGAGAGAAGCTAAGATATAGCAAGTGTGAGAGAGTCCAGTAGTTTCCGAGAGAGGGAGCAAGAGGTGCCTGGGTGGCAACAGTTTTCCAGTCCCCAGCATGCTCTTCTAGAGACCCCTGAACAGCCCCACTATATATCCCACCCCGCCTTTTTAAAATAAATTTATTTATTTATTTATGTTTGGTTGCATTGGGTCTTCGTTGCAGTGCACAGGCTTCTCATTTTAGTGGCTTCTCTTGTCGCGGAGCACAGGCTCTAGGCGCGTGGGCTTCAGTAGTTGTGGCGCACGGACTTAGTTGCTCCGTGGTATGTGGGATCTTCCCAGACCAGGGCTTGAACCCGTGTCCCCTGCGTTGGCTGGCCGATTCTTAACCGCTGTGCCACCAGGGAAGTCCGTATTCCAGCACCCCCCCCTTTTAAAATGAGTTTGGATAATGGAAAAGAACCTGAGAAAAGAATATATATATAATTGAATCATTTTGCTGTACACCTGAAACACTGTAAATCAAATATACTTTAATAAAAAAAATCCAAGAGAATATTAAAAGTCTAAGGGAAAATTCATAATTATTTCAATGATGCTGAAAAAACCTTCAATAAAAACTAACATCCACTGAAGATAAAAATACTCAAGAGGGGCTTCCTTGGTGGCGCAGTGGTTGAGAGTCCACCTGCCAATGCAGGGGACACGGGTTCGTGCCCCGGTCCGGGAAGATCCCACATGCCGCGGAGCGGCTGGGTCCGTGAGCCATGGCCGCTGAGCCTGCGCATCCGGAGCCTGTGCTCCGCAATGGGAGAGGCCACAGCAGTGAGAGGCCCGCGTACCACACACACACAAAAAAAAAACCTCAAGAAAATAGGAATTGAGAGTTTTTAACAAGAGCAAATATATATGAACATAGAGATTTCATTTTATTTATATACAAATAAATATATGTAATATATATATATATACACAAATACATTTGATCCTTGAACAACACAGGTTTGAACTGCACAAGTCTACTTACATGAAAATTTTTTCAATAAATGTAGTACCAGTTAAAAAATAATAATTAAAAATATGAAAAAATAAAATGACTTGAATGCTTCTTAGTTCTTGAAACCCAGAGTGTTGATATAACAATAATCTCTTCTAAAAATGTCTTCAGGCAGAGCAGAGCTTTTCCAGTTGGGGAAGGGAGGAGGTCATGGTAGAACATTCTAGAAAGGGCCAAGCTCTGAGGAGGTGGGTCGTTCAGCTGGGTTGGCAGTGATGGGGCTGGTGAGTTCTAGAACCAGACTGGGAGGATTTTGAAAAGAGTCCTTCATGATTTGTGGAAGTGAAATTGCAGTAACAGTTAGTAAGCCTATGTGTACATCAGGATGCAAAAGACTGGCCTTTGTCAGGAATGAAGCCATCCATATCCCTTTTATTCCTGGCCTCCCTTTATAGGTAGTTCTCCCCTGAGGCATCTTAGCTGAACTTTTGGCAAAGGCAGAGCTAGAGGAAATTTTCTTTTTTCTTTTTTTTTTTTTTTTAAATAAGCCTCCATATTTTTACAACTCTTGCTAACACTTTCTGTTATCAGGAGCTGAGAGATTTCATAGTTCTCATTTGTTGTCGAACTAGAGAGTTTGCCTTTCCTGCTTCTTACCCTTGTTGGTGTTGACCTTGGGCGAGTGACTCAGTCTCTTTGAGTCTCATTCTTTTCACCTGTAAGATGGGAGTAATTATATCTACCCAGCCAACGCTAGGGCAATGCTTTTCCAACGCTCTGTGGTGAAGAACCGGGGTTTAAAAAATTTATTAATTGATCTTCATTAAACATTTTTTAAATTCATCAGAGACCAGTACTAGAATGCAGCCTGTGCCAGATGCAACCTGCATTCAACACTCAAACGGACCCTGTTCCGTGAGAGTCCGCTAATTATGTGCTTGAATATCACAGCCATGTCAAAGCATTTTAAAGGTTTCTAACCACTCGCTTCTATTTCTGTATTTATTGTGAGCTGGAAACAGTTTGTGGCCCAGTGTGGAACCGTGGACCATACTGTTTAGAGGTCTTGTGAAATCCATTCGTGATGACCCATGGATAGGGCTTTGGGAGCGGAGGTGCCTTGTTTGGAACTTGTGCGTGTGATCTGTGTTTATAAGGTCATAATGCGATGCCAGTCTCTGGGTTCCTGAACATTATTAACCCTTTATTCAGCTTTTCTGGCAATGTTCCTACACTGACTTCATAATTTCTGCTGCGTCTCTCTCTCATCACTGGTGGCTTTGGTGCTGCATCTCGCACTGGAGGGAACACGTCTGCATTCAGAGGCTGCAGGTTCTAGAGTCAGGCAGCTCCGAGCTTGCGGCTTGGCCCTGCCACTTTCTAGCTGTGGGATGTTGGCCGTTGTTTAATCATGCCTCAGCTTCCTCATTTATGACAGACTGCCATAGATACTCAGCTAGCAGTTACCGTGAGAATGATATGACCTGGTGTGTGAAAAAATGCTTTGTGTCCAGTAGGTACCCAATAAAGTGGCTCCCTTTGCCCTTGTACCCTGACTATATTTCTTCCTATTGTATCCTCTGAGATGTGGAAATCAGGGGAAGTGGCATAGACAGGCAAATAACCAGTGGTGACAGCAGCGCCAGAAATCAACACGCCAGTGCATGCCCCCCACATTTTTTTTTTTTTTTTTTGCGGTACGCAGGCCTCTCACTGTTGTGGCGTCTCCCGTTGCAGAGCACAGGCTCCGGACGCGCAGGCTCAGCGGCCGTGGCTCACGGGCCCAGCCGCTCCGCGGCATGTGGGATATTCTCGGACCGGGGCACGAACCCGTGTCCCCTGCATCGGTAGGCGGACTCTCAACCACTGCGCCACCAGGGAAGCCCTGCCCCCCACATTTTGCTGAGGCCTCCAGAGGAGCCAGAAGCAAACACCGTAGGTGACCCAAGTGCCTAAGCCCTTCCCTTCCATGGCCTCCCTGCCTGAAGGGAGCTCTGGAACCCAGACAGCATCAAACTGGAAAGGCCTCTCTTTTTTTTTAAAAAAATTTATTTGGTTATGCCAGGTCTTAGTTGAGGCAGGTGGGCTCCTTAGTTGTGGCATGTGAACTCTTAGTTGTGGCACACATGTGGGATCTAGTTCCCTGACCAGAGATCAAACCCGGGCCCCCTGCATTGGGAGCATGGAGTCTTATCCACCGCGCCACCAGGGAAGTCCCCAGAAAGGTCTCTGTTGATAGGGAACATTTTGTACAGGTCCTGTTAGTTGCCTGGACTTTGCCTACTCCCCCTTTCTTCTCTGCTAACAAAACCACAGTTTGATCGTGGAAGGTGTTTATCTCCAGTCAACTGTCATTCATTTACTTAGTTACAGTGGTTAGTAATCCCACTTTCCCTCTTCAGCAATGGATTTTAGGGCAGGTGTATCATCTACTATGGTTTAAGAGATAGAAGTAAAGAGGGTGCTGAATGGAGGCATCTGGAAAAGGTTTCTTCAACTCTTCAGAAGGGGAAAACTAGAAGATTCAGTCTCTCTAGACGTTGTCCTGTTCAGGTGTGATGACTGGAACTGTTGCAGCCCTCTTGTGACCATAAGGGGAGTCAGTCTGGGAGCAAAGATAATATATTGAGACATGGAAGAATTCTGGATCCTTGATGAAGTTGTCAAATCAACCTTGAACTCACCCTACCTCTCACTATCATGTTATCTGGATTGGGGAAAATGGATGTGTCATCATTGTGCTAGCGTTATCAAAATCTCAAATAAAATGTGAGGAAATGGGGTTTTCGGTACCCTGCGACACTGAAGGCAGAGTGATGTTTGAGGATTCCTGAGCACAGGCTCTGCTTTCTTCCTGCAGGTGAGGAAATGGACTCACTCGTGATTGGTCTGAATGCTCCCTTGAACAGAAGCCATAGATGTTAGGGTAAAGTCCTCTAGTCTAGTGACATAAGCCATGAATAAGAAAGGTGAGTGACCCAGCCCTTGAAGTGTCGTCAGAAGTTTAGCAGAAGCCTGACTGAGACATGTGCTCTGATCTGCGCCTGCCTGGTGTGGTTATTCTGAGTTCGATAAGATTCTCTACCTTTGGGTGATGAAACTGAGGACTTACTTTAATGGGCGCTCATGTATAAAACTGTGTGTGGGTGGGAGGGATCTCTTCTGTAACTTACCTGAAACCCCTGTAGTTGCTGTATTTGAGATCATACTTTTCCTAATTCTTTAAGCCACTTTAAATTGGGTGGCTTATTTGTTGCTGTTGAAAACACCCTAATTAATAAATGTTCGTTCAACTGTGAGTGCTTGACCAGGAGTCAAGCAACCCTAGGATTAGGGACATAGAGAAAGGATGTGCTTTTTTTTTTTTTTTTTTTTTGCCGCGCCACGTGGCTTGCGGGATCTTTGTTCCCCAACCAGGGATTGAACCTGGGCCCTGGCAGTGAAAGCTCTGAGTCCTAACCACTGGACTGCCAGGGAATTCCTGCAAAGGATGTGCTTTTAAAATTCAGCTTTAAGTTTTCACAGTGAGTCCTAAAGATAACCAGGCTCGTGTCTGAAAATGATCTAGTCCACCCACCCACCCACTCATTCATTCATTCATTCATTCGAACCTGTTGCCTTCCTCCCATATGCCAGCCTCTGGGAACAAGATGGAGACAGGGGCCTCCAGTGGGGAGTTATGTTCCAATTGACAAACACTCTGGCTGCTCTACGTGCCAAACTCCCTTATAAGATTCTCAATACCTCAGAGACCACACATGTGTCATTTCAGTATCTTTAACTCCTCTGAGATGTGTCAGGGAGGGAGAGATTTGCTTCAACTGTCATTAGAAAATCCAGGTTTGTATAGCACTGCTTTCAATAAATGTGTCCATTGAGTTGGCCACAGTGGGAAAGAAAGAGCCACATCTTGTCTTTACATAGTTAAAAAAGAGAAGTAATCACATCGAGGTATGAAATAGGTATACATGATCTATCTGGGTCTCAGAGCATTTATGCAGAATGATTACTGGTACTCAGCTGAGCATCTGTCCAGCTTTGTGACCCACCCTAGTAACAGCGGTGATCATCTTCAGTTCTTCTGTACATGTGCCAGCGTGCTTTAACTGGCTCTTACCTCCTTATCCGCAAAGCATTGCAGAAGATAGCAAGTAAATCTAATCTTCGGGAAAATGTCTTTGCAGGGATAATCATATCAAGGCTGCAGGCTTCACTGTTTACAATAGCCAGGTCACGGAAGCAGCCTAAATGCCCATCGACAGACGAATGGATAAAGAAGATGTGGCACGTATATACAATGGAATATTACTCAACCATAAAAAGGAATGAAATTGGATCATTTGTAGAGATGTGGGTGAATCTAGAGACTGTCATACAGAGTAAAGTAAGTCAGAAAGAGAAAAACGAATATCGCATATATGTGGAACCTAGAAAAATGATACAGATGAACCGGTTTGCAGGGCAGAAATTGAGACACAGATGTAGAGAACAAATGTACGGACACCAAGGGGGGAAAGCCGCGGCGGGTGGGGATGGTGGTATGATGAATTGGGAGATTGGGATTGACATGTATACACTGATGTGTATAAAATGGATAACTAATAAGAACCTGCTGTATAAAAAAATAAATAAAATAAAATTCAAAAATTAAAAAAAAAAAGGCTGCAGGCTTTGAGCTTGTGATCAATTTCTGGGGAGAAATGAAGTTGTGATTGGGGGGAATAAATCTGTTTTTTGTCATGAGCTAGTGACTAGCATTCTTGTGATAGTGTAATTCCCAGGACATGGGTCTTCGTTTCCACCTCTGGAACTTGTGTTTTTGCATCTCAGAGGCGTACCCCATGAAGATCTTGTCCTTCTTTCTCATCCCCTACCTCTGTCCCTGCAAGTTGAGACTCAGAAAGAGCAGTTAGAAACAAATAAATAAAAAAGAGTGGTTGAAGGGCCTTTGGGGCATGGGGGATGGTGATTTTGACCTTGACCATGTGCAGACATGCTGTTTATTCTGCTTTCCTTCAAGCTCAGGCAAGGAAAGCCAGCTGGGTAGAGAGATGGCATGAGACCTGTGTATGTTCATTGCAGGGGCACCCACGGAGGGGTGGAAGGCAGGAGACTTGACTCCGCCCTGCTGGGCAGAGCTGGGGCTGGTTGCAAGGAACAAGGCTTCTTGGTAAGTGCAGGACCCTCGCTCCAGACCGCTTGACCATTGCTCACTCCCTCTTTAGTTACGTTTTACCCGTATTGCTTCTACCACACAATGCACAGTTTATTATATTTCCATTCAATACAACACAGGTTGGGCTCAGCGAGAGAAATGAATCAGATGCGAGTCTGCATAGGACTCAGGAACTAGTGGGGGAGACGGACAGCTAGGCGTCCCCTGAAAGCTCAGTATCTAGGTGTCTCCCAAGTGTGATGCACAGGTGCAGAGGGAGCACAGAGATGGGGCCCCTACCCAGTCATGAGAAGCCATGATGATTTGGGGGAGCAGCTACAGGTTCAGTGTGAGTGGAGCCAAGTGTCCAAGTGCTCAGAGTAGCAAGAGGGGCGGCCGGGAGGGAGGAGCCCTGTGGTTGGCATTATTTCTACAGCCCAATGTCTTACAGCATTTTATTCCAAATCTTGTCGTTTTGCACAACTCCACATTTCCTGTTTATTGTTAAATCCACTTGTAAGGAGATAAGAAGCACTGTTTAAAAAAAAAAAAAAACGCTGAATCCATACACCTTCCACATCACCTGTTTATTTTTGCACCTCCCTTCCTGTACTTAGCCATGTGTGTTTAGATTTTGATTACAGGTATGTATTTGTCTTTAAACATAAGTGCAATCCGTACAATGTTTTATCCTTCCTTTGTTACTTGACATTATTTGGGGACAGTTTTCTAAATCTTTATCATTTTCTCAGACTGCAGTAACCACTTTGTGGCTATGGCCTTGTTCACTTAAAGACCTCGATTTTGGAACAGTTCTGTTTGCAAGGACTATCTGTGTCTCTGGCATTTAAAATAGTTCTTTTGAGTTGCCTTTTTGGAATAAATTGTCAGGAGAGGGGGTCTGGGGTCAAAGGGTGGTCAGCCTGTATTTATTGAGCACCTGCTGTGTTCTAGGCTGTGTTTAGGAGCGAGAGACACAACAGCTAGGGTAGCTGAATAGGACAGACATGTCCCTGTCCTCCTCAAGCTTGCCTTCATTCCCCTGGGGGAGACAGAACAAAGGGATAAATAAGTAAGGGAGATAATTATGGACTGTGGCGGTATGCTGTGAACGCGTGAACAGAGGGATGGGATAGAGAAGAACTGGCAGAGTCCACCTGGGTAGATTTCCTGGAAGCCACTCCGAGAAAGGGTCATTTGAACTGAGACCTAGAAAATGAGAATGATCCAGAGGGAGGGAGCGTGTGCAAAGCGCAGACGCCTCCGCACATCAGGCGAACTTGACCTGTGAGCGGGGCGCCGCATACAACTGGCCAACGCTTTTCAGTGTAATCAGTTGCTCCAAAAATCTGGATGCTGTTTGGTGCAAGTTTTGATCCTGCTCTCGCAAAGCCTGGATAACCTCCTGAAGGGTCTACTTTCGTCCCTCCTCAATCAGTTTGCCACCCAGCAGCCAGCATGAATGTGTAAAGGTGGATCATGTGTGAGTTGCAAGTTAGAGAAACTCTGTCTCAAACTTGGTTGAGGGGGAAAAACAAATACATCTTGTGGCTCACATAGGGGAGAAATTCAGGTACACCTGGATCCTGGGGCTCAAATAATAGCTGCAGGATTCATTCTCAGCTCTGCTTTACTGTGGACTGGCTTTATTCTGAGGCATGTTCTGCTCTTGTTGTGATGAGATGGTCACCAGCAGTAGCTCACGCTTACATCTTTACCAACAGTTCTGAGGAAGTTTTTTTTTTTTTGGAAGTCTTATTTATTGGCCCAGTTGAGTAGCATGGTATCCAGGCTGGGGCGTAGGTGCATGAGTAAGTTGGTTGGGATGGGGGGGGGGGGCGGTAGACAGAGGCAGGGAATGATGACTGGAGCATGGATTTTGCGTGCATTTCTGGTGCTGGGAGCGGGGTCAACCCACCCAAACCTCGTGGGATGAGAATACTGGAAGGGTGATTATTCAAAGGAAAATGAGGTTCTGCTGGCAGAAGAAGGGAGTGGGAGGCTGGGCAGGTAAAACCAAACGGTCTCTATCAACATCCACGTCTATATTGCCATTTACCTCTATATCCACGGAAAGATTCTTCTCTCTGACTCATACTCCAGTCACACTGGCCTCCTTCCTCACCCAGGACCCCTGAACTCTTTAGCATCTCCACCTCTTGACATGTGCTCCCTCCTTCTGCCTGGAATGCTCTCAGAAACACTGGCTCATTTTCATCCTTTAGCTTTTGGTTCATATGACCATTTCTCAGAAGCGTGTAGAGCTACCCATCCAAGTGGACTCCCACAGTTATTTTCTATCCCATCACCTGTTTCTCTTTTTCATGGCACTCCTCCCAGTCTCTAATTATCTCGTTTATATCTTTGTTTAACCCTTTGGTCTTTGGCGAGGACAGGGGTTGTGACCATCATATTAACTGCAGTGACTCTAGCTCACAAACAGCGTGGAACGTGTCAAGTGCCCATTACGCGGGTGTTGAGTAAAGGAATGAATAGATGGACGTTGTTAGTTTCTCCAGTCTTCCTAGATTGCGATGGAGTCACTGGCTTACCTCGTGTAGATTTAGTCCAGGGGTTCCAAGACCGTAGACCAGGAGCCACCAGAGCTTTGACTTCAAAAGTTTCAGGTCCCAGCTCTGTTCCTTTCCACCTGGGACAAGCCAGCAGATCTTTCTGGACTCTAGTTTCCTCTTCTATAACATCAGCACAGAGACCCTTACCTCTTGCAGGGGGTGAGAATCAAGAGTGATGTGGGCTGTGGAGGGGTTTTGTGATCTTGAAAGTGTTATGCAATTTTGGTTTTGCCAATTGACTGCTGAGCTCTCTGGGTGCAGGATTTCAATCCACATCTGCTTTGTACCCTTTCCTCTCCCTCTTCCTCATGGGTCTGGTTTCTAGCTCTCATTTATATCCTTATTTGTTAACAATTTATTTGCCAAAACAGTTGCTGAGTAGTTGTACTATCCCCAGTGCTAGGTGCTGGGTTGTGATGGTGGAGAAGGCTTGCTTGAGCAGTCGCATGTGTGTGTGCATGCGTGTGTGTGTCTCTGTATGTGCACGTGCACGTGTGTGGGCATGTCATGTGCATACTGGGGAGAGCAGGAATGAAGGGCCTCCTCCCTAGCCCCAGCCTCCAAGCTTCAGGTCTTCTCATTGTTCTACCTGTTTATTTACAAAAAGCTGGGGGCCTCTGGCTTTCAGTGATAATCGTATGTGCAAAGAACTGGCAGGTCATCAACCGTAATCTTTTTTTCAATTAAAAAATGAAAATGCCCTTCAAAGGTACAGAGTTAATAACACCAGGAATGGAAGTCACTAGGTTTCTAACTTGGTGTGGACACAATAGCCTGCTTCCTCCTTTCTCCCCAGAGGCCCAGGGTATTGGGCAACTTTAGGCCAACCCTTCTGACTCTTCCTCATTTGGTCAGGACGCCTGTGGAGTGGGAAGCCGTCTTCCAGGACTCTTCATGTGGACAAACTGTACACAGTCCTCGATTTCGTCACTGCCTTTAAGGGCTCAGAACCCTCCAAGTGTGCTTTCAGCTGGGTGATCTTCATACTTTTGAACGCTCTGTTCTCAAAGTGTCTGTGCCCAATAATATGGTATAAAACGCTAGAGGTTTTGTCAAATGTCACCTTGGCTTTCTGGTGAAGACTTAAAGAATATATGCTCAGCTGAGGCTGGTACTGTCATCCTCCCGGATAGTTTGGTGACTGGCTTTGGGGATGTGAGCTCGCACTGGGGCCTCTCTGAAATCTCCATACTGAGGCATTGATGGGAAACAGAGAACATTCTCCGAGCCAGGTGAAGGGTCCAGAAGAAAGAGTCTTCTTATTTGCTCCGAACATGTTCTTTTCTGTCAGCTCCATTCACCCAGGCATCGTCTGGTGGCTGCCATGCTCTGCTTCTTTGGCCCATGAATACTTTCTAGAACATTTCTCAGTTGGCCTCTGTTCTAGATGTGTTCCCTATCAGGCTGTAGTTCCCTTCTGTGGTGCTTTGTTTTTGACCACGCCATGTGGCTTGCGGGATCTTAGTTCCCCGACCAGGGATTGAACCCGTGCCCCCCTGCAGTGGAAGCACGGAGCCCTAACCACTAGACCGCCAGAGAAGTCCCCCGTCTGTGATGGTTAATTTGATGTGTCCGCTTGACTGGGCTAAGGGATGCCCAGATGGCTGGTAACGCGTGATTTCTGGGTGTCTGTGAGGGGGTCTCCAGAAGAGATGAGCATTTGAATGGGTAGCTTGAATGAAGAAGGTAGTTTTTGCCAGTGCTGGTGGGTATCACCCAATCCCCTGTGGCCCTGAATAGACCAAAAATGGGGAGGAAGGACACATTCTCTCTCTGCTTAAGCTAAGACATCTATCTCCTGCCTTTGGACCTCAGTGCTCCTGGTTGTCAGGCCTTTAGCCTCTGACAGGGATTCATGCCATTGGTCCCCAATCCTCAGGCCTTTGGACTTGGACTGGATTACACCCTTGGCTTTCCTGGGTCTCCAGTTTGCCGACAGTAGACTGTGGGACTTCTCGGCCTCCATGACTGCATGGGCCAATTCCTAGAATACATCTCCTCTTATATATGTACTTTATCTCCTATTGGCTCCATCTCTCTGGAAACCCTGACAACACACCACCTCTGAGCTTTCTCTTGCTCCTGCCCCCCTCATAATTATCAATTTATTTAGGTTATTCCAGCTTGGTCCGTGGCATTGCCTCAGGACTTGTCTCGGGTTCCACCCTCTTGGCCTCTGACGGGATCCTCCAACGCCAGTAGCGCCCTCCAGGCTGCACTCCTTAGCCTGTGTCTGTTTATTTAGTTATTTAGGCCAAGCCGCGTGGCTTTCGGGATCTTGGTTCCCAGACCAGGGATCGAACCCAGGCCCTTGGCAGTGAGGATGCTGAGTCCTAACCACTGGACCACCAGGGAATTCCCTCCTAGGTCTGTTTATTTGGCTCACGCTGGACACGGATGCTGGCTCTGGACCTGGCCAGGGCACTGGTGGTTTGTTTTATCTGGTTGGCTCACATGGGGCTCCTTGCTCTTCTGAGGGTTTCGTCTTCCTGGAATTCTGGAGGCCTGGATCTCCCACCTCTCACCCCCAACTGGTGTCCAGCATGACTGCTGCCAGTCCTGGAGCAGTAAAACAATTCTTCAGCGCTATAAATTCCAGGGCTCACCTGCTGAAGGTCAGTGTGTTCAGAGATGTTTTTACAGCCCGTAAACAGAGCAGCCATTTACAGTGGAGCTCACTGGATCGTAAATTATTTCACCGATAGCACCAGCCCCTTATTCACAGAGAAATGGGGGGAAATTTCACATCTACTCTGCACGGTGAGAAAGTACCGTTCCGGTTTTACCCATGGGCTTCCTATCATTCTGCTGATAAATTATTTGTTTTCTCTCCCTGGCCTATTGTTTAACATTGGCATTTTGGCTTATAGGCCCAAACCATATTTGCCAGGTCATTTCCCTTGCTATAACTGCAGGCTTTGAGAGGTACTTGTTTGGCCCAAGTTGGCCGTGTGAAGGGTAGTTCCTAGACCTGAGGCTACATCAGTGACAAGTCGTGAACTTCGGAACTTCGGGGTATTCCAGGCACTGGTGGGGATGGCTTCTGTGACCCATTCTGCTATGGGGTGACTTGTGGGAGCCGTGGTCAGTTCTACCATAGGTGAAGGCTGGGTGTTCCTGCCTCATGACTGTGCAGAAGAAAAGCCCCCATTCACCTGCCAGCATGTGTATTCTGCTGGGTGGCACCTTGTACTTTCTTCCTCTTGCCCTTCAAGCTGGGCCTAGACACTGGAAACTTTGGAGGAAGGACTGAAAAATTACAGATCAGGGATGTGGGTGTCTGACAGCTGCCAGGGAGTGGAAAGGCCACTGGATAGAATATCAACCAGACACGCATTTGAAACCTGAGTCTGCTATGCTCCAGCTGAGTTCACTTGGGCACGTTACATCCTCTCTGGGCCTCAGTTTCTTCATCTGTAAAATGGGCCCGGTAGGGTCTACCACAGGGGAGAGGTGACATGAGATGCCTGTGAAAGAGCCCAGTGTGTTGTAGGCAGAGAACTGAGCTGCTCAGGCCATGCTCTGTCTCTCAGCAAGCCCTTCAGGGCTACTCAATAGTTCCTCTTCCTCGCCCGGTCGTTGAGAACTGACAGACTGGAGAAGATAATGGACACTGCCCAGAGCCCCAGTGTGCGTGAGCCTGGTCTTGATGTGAGCCGCACCGGGACGCAGGAGGGCTCACACAATGAGAACAGGTAGCTGGCCACTGCCCCACGGAGCTGTGCTTTGGAGGTGGAATCAGAGCCCATCACAAGCCTCCCCGCTGCTCTTCTGCTGTGAGAGCTCTTCCTGATTACAGGCTTGCCCACGGTTTGGGTTGAATTGAGTTGGGGGTTTGGGGAGAATCATTCTGGGCAAAGAATGTCTCTTCCTGGGCAACCGATGTCTAACTGCCTCTAGACAGACAGCAGCTGGGTGAGAGGGATGCAGACCCACCGGGCTATCAAGAGAACAGCTGCTGGCCCTTCCGGCCGAATCAGCCTCCTAGCCCTTGTGGAAGGCGCCAGAGGCTTGTAAAATACCAGGATGTTTCTGTAGGCGTTTGCAGTAAAGGGCTTCCATCCAAGACTGGTTTGGGTCAGGGGATTTCTCACTTCCCCTTCTTCCTGAGCAAATGAATCAGATCCACTGGAGCTTCTTCTAGCTGGATCTCCGCGCACACACACAGAGAAGAGAGAAACACCCACCACTGCAGCTGTGATATCTCACTGACTCCCGACAGCAGCCCCTGCCCCTAGGCTGGAGTGGATGGATCCCAGATACAAAGGGGACTGAGGTCCAGGGAGACGAACTGACTTGTGGGAGGTCATGCCGTCGGATTTGAATCCAGGACTCTGGCCCCAAATCACTGAACGGCTTGGCCACCTCAGGGGATAGGAGGGAAGTAGGCTGAAGCAGGGGGCTATGACAAAGGCAGTGGGGGGCTTCCCTGGTGGTGCAGTGGTTAAGAATCCGCCTGCCAATGCAGGGGTCATGGGTTTGAGCCCTGGTCTGGGGAGATCCCACATGCCACGGGGCAACTAAGCCTGTGCACCACAACTACTGAGCCTGTGTTCTAGAGCCCGCGAGCCACAGCTACTGCGCCCACGTGCCGCAACTACTGAAGCCTGTGCGCCTAGGGCCCGTGCTCCGCAACAAGAGAAGCCACCGCAATGAGAAGCCCATGCAGCGCAACGAAGAGTAGCCCCCGGTCGCTGCAACTAGAGAAAGCCTGTGCACAGCAGCGAAGACACAACACAGACAAAAATAAATAATAAATAAATAAATAAATAAAATTTAAAAAGAAAGCAGTGGGTTAGTGAGGAGTCTGGGGAAGGGGAGGAAGAGGGAAATACATAAATGCATGCAGTTGTTGCCTCACTGAGGCAAATGAAGTTTGCTCATGTGGTACAAAATTGTGAAACTTGGCTTTGAAAGCTTTATGTTCTGTAGGGCGCTGAGCTGTGCGGCCCGCGTGGTGAGAATTCTCCCAGCACAGCCCGTTCCCTCCCCGTCTCTAATTAGAGATCTGTTTGTTGGATTATGCTTCACTACACAATTTGATCACATTTCTTGAAAATAAATCTTTCTTTAAATTTAAATAAAATTTCTTTTATTTCTTTAAAAATTTTCTTTTAAATTGAAAAGCAATTTTTCTTATCCAACTACCTCTTACTGCCACTTCCATCAACGTAGACGCCGTCCAGCAACAGGGCACAGGGGGCTGAAGTGAAGAGGATTCATGTTTCGCAAGCACCACACTCTGCCCACGTCCCGGTGCCTCCTTCATTGGCCCTGGGAAGGGGTCATTGCCATCCCCCTTACTCAAACAGGAGGCAAGCACAGAGAGTTTACGGTGCTTGACCAAGGTCACACAGCTGGCAATGGTGAAGCCAGACTTAGGCTCAGCTCTGCTTTGGGACCCATCCCTTTCTACAGTCCTAGTCTGAGGGCTGCTTTCTCCGAAAATATGTTTACGTGTACTCTCTAATTCAATTGTCACAATAAATAGAAATTCAGTTGTGTGTGCTTAGTGATACCATCTTATAAAGGGTAAACCAAGACTCAAGGTTAAATGCCTTTACTGAGACCTCATGGCTATCTAGTGCAAGGTAGAGCCTACACCTGAGTTTTCTAGACTCTAACTTCCAGTTCTTTTCATTTTACTATATTTAAAGAACAGCACCCTCCTTCTTTCCGTCCCTCTGTGTATTCATCCGTCTATCCATCCATCCATCCATCCAACCAATCATCTTTTCAGTGTCTACTTTTACCAGGTCTAGGTATAGTACTACAGTGATGAAAACCCACCCTTTGCCTCCAGGAGCCCGTGGTCTGAAAAAACCAGTGACCAATTACATGATAAAATGCTGAAATAAGTGTGGCAGTAGAAATGTGTAGCTGGAGGGAGATAATTCTGCCAGTTGGTTGGGGGAGGTGGTGATCCTCTGCCCCTGCCTGTTGAGTACCTTGTTTTGAAGAGTGTGTTCTATGTGTGTTTTTCAAAATCTCCTAATTGAACAAGGCACCTGCCTCTGCGGCATTCTCGTGGGCAGTGGTTGAGCAGGAAGTCATCCTCCATGTGAATTAGGTTAATTTGGTGAAAATGAAATGAAAAGCTCTGTAATCTGGGGTGATGGGAAAGCCCAGGGAGCACAGAGCTGTACTTGCTGCAGAAGCTGCTAATTGAATCGTGACCTAGGGCTCAGGCTGGTTACATAAACCATCTTCAGGTGAGAACTAACCGTGGCCGGCCGGGCTGACGGGAGCTAGGCTGCCTCTTCTCATTAGGATCCTGAGTGCACTTCTGTAACTGCCCAGACATGTAGAGAGAGCTCCTTTCTGCAGTTCACACATGCTAGGAGCACCCTGGGTGGACTTCTCTAAATTCCTGAAATTGGAAGTAAAATGTGTGTGTGTGTGTATATATATATATATATATATATATATATATAATGAATTTTTCAAATGAATTTCTCAAAAACTCCCTGAACAAAATAATATAAAAAAACTACAGGTGTGTCTTCTGGTTCCTACTCAAGCAGAGTTTTGACTCAGTAGGTCTGGGGTGAGGTCTGGGACTCTTTTTTTTGGTTTGTATATTTGGTTGTAGATTTCCAGGTGATTCTAATGCTCAGTCTTGGGAACCGTTGAACTAGAACTCTACTTCCCAAGCTTCAACAAGCACATGACGCTCCTGGGGATCTTGATAATGTACAGATTCCGATTCAGTAACACTGGGCTAGGGATTCTGCTTCTGTCACCAAGGTGATGCTGCCACTCGTGCTGGGAGGTGGACTACACTTTGAGTAGTAAGGGTCTAAAGGCACCATTACTTGGGTCGGTCATGGGACATTGGTTAGATTCAAACCACATCCAATTCCTTTGCTTGGGAATTGAGGACAATTACTCAAGCGACTTCCCTTTGACAAACATTATTAGATGGAAGTTGAAAGATTTCTTAGGTGTGTTGAGTACTTCAGAGCCAAAAAATTCCATTTCTAGTGGCAGTACGGAGAGTGGAAAGAATAAGTCGGGGGTTAGTTAGACTTAGGTATAAATCCTGGCTCTAATATTGATCATTCCTTTGTATCATTAGGGATGATAGCTATAAATAATGGAATGATTGACTAACAGTGGCTTAAATCAATAGGGGTTTATTTTTTATTTTATTTTATTTTTTTTGCGGTACGCGGGCCTCTCACTATTGTGGCCTCTCCCGTTGCGGAGCACAGGCTCCAGACGCGCAGGCTCAGCGGCCATGGCTCATGGGTCCAGCCGCTCCGCGGCATGTGGGATCCTCCCAGACCGGGGCACGAACCCGTGTCCCCTGCATCGGCAGGCGGACCCTCAACCACTGCGCCACCAGGGAAGCCCGGGGTTTATTTTTCATACATAACAGAGTCCTGCCAGAGTGTTGGGATCATTGGGTCAGCAGCCGATCAAGGACCCGGGGACATTTTGTCTTTCTGCTCAGTGTCTCTAGCATGTCACTCTTGTGGGTCCAGAGAACACATTTCCCAGCATCTTGTCAGCATTTGGAGCAGGAAGAAGGGACCCTGTTTGGAATCGTGTTGCCTAGCCGTCCGCAGCCGCAAGGAAGGTTGGAAAAGGATTATGAACATTGCCGACCTCTATTCTTGAGAGCAGCAAGCTGAGAGGAGAGATTTGAGAGACACTCTTGGGGCAGTTCACCGTAGTCGCTGCCATATCCTGCGATTCCGGACAATTTACTGACTCTTTCTGGGCTTCCGTTTCCACGCTTGTACAACAGGAGAATTAAGTGTCATGTGTGGTTCCCACACCAGCGGCAATGGCATCACCTGGAAACTTGAGTCCCACCCCGGACCTACTGAATCAGAAACTCTGAGGGTGGAGACCAACTATCCGTGTTTTAACAGGCCCTCCAGGCATTTCTGATGCACACTCAAGTCTGAGTACCACTGCCTTAAAGATTTCTGGGAACACTAAGCAAGGTGATTATTTAAGGCATTTGACACGCAGAGAGTGTTCGTAACCTCGAGCCTGGGAGTTCACATCTGAGACCCAAACAGACTGTGATGGAGTCCGTTTCTTGGAATGCTGACTTGGAATCAGAAGTTTAGGAAACACCCAAACACCTTGGAATTTCCAAGGTTTGTTCTGACGGGTGATAGCAATCCTGTAAATCCCTGGGATCCTTTTGAGAATCTGTTGACTAAGGGCCCTAAGGAAAGGCTACTGAGCTGAAGAAAGTTGGAGTCAGCTATTCCCATATTTTTCCAAAAACTTACAGCTTTGTTGAGAGAAAATTCACATACTGTAAGATTCGCCTTTTGTAAGTGCACAATTCAGAGACTTTCAGTATGTTCTCTGAGTTGTGCAACATCCCTGCTATCAAATTTCAGAACATTTTTTATCACCCCCCAAAGAGAGCTCAGATGCGTTAGCAATCTCTCCCCATCCTCTCCTCCCTGCAACCGCTAAGCTACTTCCTGTTTCTAAGGATTTCCTTTATCTGTCTGTCTGTCTATCTACCTCTCTATCATGTATTTATTTATTTATTTTTGCTGACTTGTTTACTGGAAGGAATTCCAAGATTAATGTTGACAGCGTTGAAGAAACTATCAAAATTCTGGGACTGAAGTCCAGCATGAGTTCATCCTGCGATGTGACTGCCAACACGAAAAGAGCAACAATGATGATATTGTTTATTGTTGACGAATGTGATTCCATTGTTCTCCTGGGAATCAGAACACTGGGGTAAATTACTGCATGTCTATGGCCTTTGGTCTCATCTGTAAGGTGGAGGAGCTGAACTTCCTGGGATGATCTTTAAGGACCTCTGGTTCTGAGAGTTGACCTTGCTGTTCTGAGCTGGTTGGAGCCAACCCCAAGTTCTGCCTACAGCTCTGGGTCCCGCACTGTGAGTGGGGCCAATTGGCGGAAGTCCATTGACAGGGAAGTAGGCTGGGGAGGGCCCTGAAGCCTTGGCAGAGGGAACTGGGGTGTTGCTTCGGAGGAAGGATGGAGCTGGAGGTATAAGAGCCCTGCCTTGAAATCTCTATCCTGGGAAGAGGAAGCAGATAGATTCTGTGGGGATCAAGGGGCAGAAGGATGACTAATGGAAAAAGCTGTAGATCAACACAAAGGAAACTACAATAGTCAGAGATATCAAATATGGAATGGATTATTTTGACAGGTAGTGAGTGCCCCGTCACTGGAGGTGTGCTCTTGGAATGGTATTCAAGCATCCAATGGGGGTTGGACTGGGTTTTTGCCAAAATGTGATGCTGCAAACCTGTGAAAGTCTGAGATCGATGTGAACTAAATGTGTATACAAAATCCTTGCCTCTTTCTTGCTTCCATGGACAACAGCCTACGGCAAACAGTGCAGGTTTTATTTGTGTCTGTTATCTATCTCCTCTCAAACTGAACTTGTGTTTCGCATATAGGGGATTTCTCCAGGGGTGTGTGAAGAAAACAGTTCTCCTGTTGGCATTCTTTCATCACTGAAGCAACCAGCATTTGGATTCAGAAACGGTCCCTATCTTAGTGTAATGGGAGAGAGGCGTGTAAACAGCATGTTGCGGTACAGGGGCCCGGGGGCTTCATGGTGGCACGTACGCAGCCGAATGGGGGCCTCAGAGGGGTGAGGGCTTCTCTGCTGGGGTAGCCAAGGATGTCCTCAAGTACAGAGCTTGAGCCGAGCCCTGAGAGAAACAAGGAGTCCCCCTTGAAGGCGAGGGCTGAGCCTTGAGGCTGGAGCTCCTGCTAGCAGATTCCTTACCAGTTCCCTTGGTACCCAGACCCGAGAAGGATGACGATGGCCGGATGTATCAGCACTGAGGCGGGCCAGGCCCTGCTTCAACACTGGCTTTGTTTCACGTCATCGACTCTTCCCATCAACCCTCTGAGAAAGGTATTCTTCTTCTTCTTCTTATCTCTGATTTATACACAGATGGGAACTGAGCCATCAACTGGCCTAATAGTTTACATAGGGACAAACAGCGCTGGGCAGCAGGAGGGACCAGGGGACTCCGAAAGACCTCCCGGGGTGCTGCCAGTTGGACTGGCCTCGAGGGATGAGCAGGTGTTGGTCGGGGGTGGAGTCAACATTGGAAACGTACTGTGTGAGATGGAGGGGAACCTGAAGCATTGGAGGTGCTCGGCCTTTCCGTGTGGCCCGGCACTGGCCCTGTGCAGGGGGGTGGGAGCTGGCTGCGCAGGAAGATAGGCCATTCCTTGAAGGACTTGTGTGTCCTGCTCTAAGCAGTCTGACTTTGACCTCTAAGACAGGCACTGGGGACTTGCCCAGGTGAGTTTGAGAAATCTCTCTCCAGGAGGCTGTTGCGAAATGGACTTTCCCTCCACCGTCCTAACCCCTGCTTCCCCCAGGGTCTGATTCCCCCTCTTGACCTTCTCTTAACAAGTCTGTGGTTGTGACTCTAGCGGCATTCAGGAGTCACCGAGGGGCCCATCTCACCTGCTCTGGCCCTAAGAAACTTCCCAGGAAAAACCTTTTTTTTTTGGCCACACCCCGTGGCGTGCGGGATCTTAGTTCCCCCATCAGGGATCGAACCCCTGCACCCTGCAGTGGAAGCGCGGAATCTCAACCAGGAAAGACCCTTTAAATCTGATCCCCAGTTGCTACGAGGTACATCTCCTTCCAGCAGGGCGGCCCTGTACTTGTGGCTGCAAAACTCGACTCCGACAGACAGCTTTCCCCACCACACACAGCGTCAAGAACAGGCTATACAGGGGAGTGGTCTTCCTTTGGAGCCAGACAAAAAGTGTGATGATTTAGGGTCCCCGGGACTGTTCATGAAAAACTGGGCTGTTAGGGAATCCACTCCCAGCACTCACTGTGTTGCCCTTTCACACTGGCAGGTGGATGGTGGAACAGACAGAGTTAAGGCTTTGGTACCCAGGGGACCAGAATTTGGATGTGGGTTAGCCCTGTCCAGCCGTGTGACTCTGGACGAGAAACTGGGATAAAAATACCCGTTTGTGAGGTTAAAGATCGGAGAAAGTATAGACAGCTGGGAGGTGTTTGGGCACCGGGTTTTTTATTCTTTGTATTGAATTATTATTCATAGCAGAGCCCCTGACAGGGTATCTTGAAGAAGCACCCCTTCTTGGGGCCCCAGAGTATGAGTGGAGTTTCTGATGGTTCCCCGGCAGCGGGATCCGCCCAGTGTCTCCTGCAGACAAATGTTTGGACTGAACTTCACCCTCTGCACAATGAGGAACATGTTTTAAAGGCCTCACTTGTCAAAAAAGACTTATAAAATGGACTTAACGAGATTTCTGGATAGAGCGGGAGCCCTAGGATTGGCTGGTTTGGTGAGCGGGGCAGGAATGCAGCCTCCACCATGCCCCACTCCACGCCTGTCACCTCCCGGCCAGGTCACGTGCCCCCTGCCCACCCCTCCTTTTACTTCCCAGTAAGATGTTTACCTGGTGTTGCTCCGAGATGATTGACTGTTAAATGCCCTGCAACTATAAAACCATGCTGTGAAGTTACACTGGGAAAAGTCCAGAAAATCCTCTAGTTGAATGTGATAGGTGGCTTCTTCGGACAGAGGCCAAGCAGCAGAATCGTTCTAGGCCGGCCCCTTCCCTTTCTAAATGGGGAGACTGAGGCCCAGAGGGGAAGGAGCTTGAATACTATGCATGTTTTACAAGAATAATTTTAAAAAAGATTTAAAAAATGAATAGATAAAGCATAGGATACAGCGTGATGCTGGGTGGGAGCTTCTAGACTCTTTCCCTCCCCCTCCCTGCCCCCTCCTGATCCTTCATGTTTTTTCCACAGAGAGCAGTTTATCCTCCTGGTACCAAATGAGGTGGGTAGCATATTGTTTCCATTTTATAGAAACATTAAATAAATCCGCCAAGGTCACACAGGTTAGTTGGCTGTGTGGTGGCTGAACCAAGATTCCGTCTCAGGCGTGCCTGATGACAGGGTTTTCTCTTCATCACCGTCCCGTTTTACAGATGAGCACACTGAGGCTCAGCGGGTGGAAGGCCTTACCGCCTGAGGTGGCAGCTGATCCGGGACTCAGATTCACCATGACCACGTAGGAAACCGCCAGTCTTTTCCCAGCACTACTGACCCCTGCCTACCAGTGGGCAGCTCCTAAAAATTCAAGTCTGTTTGTTAAGCCCTGTGCCCCCTTTCATTGTTAGAAATATTTGGACTTCAAAATGAGGGAGTGTGAGGGCATGTGTGGCTTCTTTGGGACAGAGATGGTGAGGATGGATGTCTTCATGTTTGATGGGCAGCCCCAGTCTGGATTCCTGATTCCCTTCTGTATCTATTTGCTCCTTGGCCCTTTTCCTGGTACATAGTAGGTGCTCAATAAATAGTCCCTGAATAAATGAAGGAATGAATTAATGAATGAACTGTGTTCTGTGTTGCTTGGTAGGAACATGTTAGTTCCTCATTTGGCCATTGGCTCCTGGGTCTCAGGGATGGGGCCTCTCCCTCCCTCCGCCTGCAGGGCCTGGCACAGTGCCCCAGCTGGAGAAGGCATTCCCTGGTACACGCTGAACAGTGCGTTTTAGGCTGCTAGTGCTGAATCACCCAGCCGGTCTTGGTCTGTGTAGGAATTTGGGCCCCGCTTTTGGAAATGTTCTCATCTGGGTGCATTTATGAACGTGCTCCCGTACTTTTAATCTTGCAACCACCTGACTCTGCAGCAGAGCCACTGTTAGCTGGGAAGGGCGTCCTGCAAGGCCTATGACCTCACCGAAGGAGAACGGGGAGCAAGGGAGGGGCTGGTGGTGTGGGAGACACTTCAGTGCCAGGGCCGATGGGTCCTCAGCCAGGAGGAAAAGGAGACCACCACCTGCAGAGTAGTGTTTACCCCTCAAGAGCTCACTAGCTGTGAGAACATGGGGTCCTCGACCCCCTGAATGTGATTTTCTTGGTTAGTCAGAATTGGATTCAGTTGGAGGGATTGGAAACATCACCCTTCCCCCACACCCTCAGCATGTGACATAGTGTCAGGGGCTCAGACTCCTTGTCTTGTTGCTGTTCTCAAGATTACCTCCTGGTCTAAGATGCCAGCTGGAGCTCCAGCCATTATATCTGCATTCCAGAAAGCAGGAAGGAAGAAAGACAGAGATTAGGACGAGCACTCTTGAAGCACACTTCCTGGAAGTTGCAGAAACCTTTTCCAGTTATTAATACATCCCACTGATCAGAACTTAGTCGGCCAAATATAGCAGCCAGAGAGGCTGTAATTTATTCTAGGTGGCCATGTACTCAGCTAGTATCAAGGGGTTCTGCTATCAAGAGAGGAGGGGGAAGCCGATATTGGAGGGTAACTAGAGTCAGAACCACAGATGTGAGCTTCCCTTCCCACTGTTCCACGCTTCCTAACCTCTGGGCCAGAGGGGTAGGTATTATTGCCAGTTGAGTTCCTTAAGGAACCAGAGGCTCAGAGAAGTGAATGGCTTGCCCGGGTCACAGAGTTGGATGTTGGAGGAGCTGGGATTTGAATCCAGACCTGTGTAGAGTATAAACCCTGTGTTGCTCCCTTGTCATTCTTTTTTTTTTTTTAAATAAATTTATTTATTTGTTTGGTTTTTAAATTTTGGCTGTGTTGTGTTGGGTCTTTGTTGCTGTGCGTGGGCTTTCTCTAGTTGCGGCGAACGGGGGCTACTCTTCGTTGCAGTGCACGGGCTTCTCATTGTCGTGGCTTCTCTTGTTGCAGAGCAAGGGCTCTAGGCATGTGGGCGTCAGTAGTTGTGGCACGTGGGCTCAGTAGTTGTGGCACGTGGGCTCAGTAGTTGTGGCTTGCGGGCTGTAGAGCGCAGGCTCAGTAGTTGGGGCGCACGGGCTTAGTTGCTCCGCAGCATGTGGGATCTTCCCGGGCCAGGGCTCGAACCCGTGTCCCTTGCATTGGCAGGCAGAGTCTTGAACACTGCTCCACCACCGAAGCCCCTTGTCATGCTTTTTGATTGAGGTGATGTTTTCCCATGAGCAGGAAGGACTACTCTGCCTGTGTTTGAGCTACATCAGCACCCAGAGAACATAGGAAAATGGCCATGACTCATTGCCTTTAGCCATGATTAACTTGTGTGCCCACTGTGTGCTGTTCATCCTTCTCCAACCTGGAGATCTGGTAGCTACCTGACACCTGTTCTCTTCCTCTTCTCTGTATGCCCTGCCTTCCTGCAGGGTCCAGCACACGGCGGGTGCCCTGTCAATTTTTGTTGCGTGAAATGGATAAGTCTTGCCTTGGGAAAACCACCTTCATGATCATGGTATCTTCCCTGCCAGGTAAGTATTGTAAATCAACTATAATGCAAAAATTTTGTTGTTGTTGTTGAGTGGATGAATGAATGAATGAAGCTACATCATAGGACATTTTGTTACCCTGGGCTTTCTCAGGACTCTCATCCCTGTGTCCCAAAGGGCCAGCTCATTCTGCATTCCTCAGGCACACAAAGGCTTTGGAAACCTACTCCCTCCTGCGCTGTTCAGCATTTCCCCCAGCCCAGCTGTGCCAGGTGTGCTGCGAGACCGCCGGGGTCCAAGAGGGGAAAGATAGGTGCTAATATTTTGGAGAGCTACTGCGAAGCCAGCATTCTGCTAAGTGCTTCACGTAATTACTCCGTTTCTACTTAACCCTCAAAACAACCTTTTGTAGGAGGTGGTATTCCCACTTGACAGGTGAGGAGACCGAGACCGATGGTGGGGCTGTGACTTTCCACAAGTCACACAGCTTATAAGTGGTGGAGCTGGGAAGCTGACTCTGGCTTTTATCTGAGCATTGCTCATGTAATTCATTTCTTCACTTTTTAATTCCTTACGGATTGACAAGTCAGTCACTGAAACGGGTGCTTAGCAGTACCCCTGGCAGCAAAGACCCAGGAACTAGATAAATGACAGTTAGAAATCCTGCTTTGCTCTGGTCACATATTACCAGGCACCCCCGTCTGTGGCCCCCTCCAATGGCCAGCTTTCCTTTTTTCAAAACTTTCCCACTAGCCAAGGGCTACGTGAAGGGGAGGCGGCCTGGCCGAGGGGCCTGTGTGAGGCTACACCGCAAGCCAGCCAGGCTGGGAAGGGAGGAGGCTGGATCTCAGGGGTCTCCAGCTCTCGGGGGTCAGAACCTCCCAGCACGCTTCAGCCCACACGTCCGGGGCAGCCGTCAAGTCTCAGGGCAGCCCTGTATGGTTGCCAAGGGCTTTTCCGTCATGTCTTTATTGCCTCTGACCCACACCAGTCCCAGAAGGGCGGCTCAGAGTGAGAACTGATTTTATAGCCCAGGGAGAGGAGGTCCTGCCAGTTTAAAGGGAGGATCTGGGTGCAGAAAGCCAGCGCACGTCAGATGGAGGTTTCATGTCACATCCAGGCCCTGCTTAGCTCATGTGTTCACACGTTTTCAGGAAGTCCTTCGGACCAGACCCTTTTCTACCCATGTGCCCGCCTCCTTGCCCTCTCGACTCTGGCATGCTGGCTTTCCTGGTGCTCCTGGAGCCTACCACACTTGTTCAGGCCCTAGGGCCTCTGCTGGGTGCATCCCCCTGCCACAAGGCTCTCCTTCCCTTTCTCAGTGTAACTGGCTCCTTGTCACTCAGATCTTAGCCCAATGGGCTTTATTTAAAGGCCTTCCCTGGGTACTCAATATCAGAGCAACCTAGGCCTGCTCAACTTAGCATGTGCCTTGCTACTTATTTATTTATTTTTAGTGAAGATTAGTTGATTTACAATGTGGTGTTAATTTCTGCTGTAAGCAAAGTGATTCAGTTTTACATATATATATATATATATATATATATATATATATACATATATATATATATACATTCTTTCTTATGTTCTTTTCCATTATGGTTTATCCCAGGATATCAAATATAGTTCCCTGTGCTATACAGTAAGATCTTATTGTTTAGCATGTGCCTTTTTTTTTTTTTTTTTGTGGTACACGGGCCTCTCACTGCTGTGGCCTCTCCCGTTGCGGAGCACAGGCTCTGGACACGCAGGCTCAGCGGCCACGGCTCACGGGCCCAGCTGCTCCGCGGCATGTGAGATCCTCCCGGACCGGGGCACGAACCCGTGTCCCCTGCGTCGGCAGGCGGACACTTAACCACTGCGCCACCAGGGAAGCCCAATCGTGTGCCTTTCTAATGTATATTTTTAATTGTCTAACACCTCCACTCCCACCCCAGTATAATTTTATGAGAACAGTGACGTTTCATGAAGGCAGGAGGCTCAGAATAGCGGCTCAGAGCAGGGGCTGGCAAACTTGTTTTGTGAAGGGCTAGATAGTGAATATTTTAGGCTTTGAGGGGCATCATAGTCTCTGCTGCACCCACTCAACTCTGCCATTATCCTGTGAAAGGAGCTATAGACAATGGAAACCAATGGGCCTGGCTGTGCTCCAGCAAGGTTTTATTTATAAAAACAGGTGGTGGGCAAGATTTTGCTCCTAGGCTGTCGTTTGCAGAGCCCTGGTTCAGAACATGGATTAGTCTGAATCAGCAGAAGCGAGTTTGAATCCTGCCCTATCCTGGGATCTCAAGCAAGGTCCTGCCTTTCTTGTCCCTCAGTTTCCCTATCTCACCTGTGTGTCAGGGATAATGACCAAGCTGGTCTCATGGATTCTTGTGAGATGCTATTCATGTCTGGCTTGTTTGTTGCTCAAGGTCCTACCCCTCATGGGGTGCCTGCGTGGAGCAGGGACTCAACGCATATGTATTTGTTAAACAAACGAACGGCTGAGTATCCAGCCAGGCCTTGTGCGGGGCTCTGGGGGCAGGGGAGGTTGATGAACGACAATCGGTGAGACCCTCTGCTGTCAGGGTGCTCAGAGTTTCAGGACTCTGGCAAAATGGTTTTTACAGCAGGGGTAGTGAATGCCCCATCCCAGGAGCAGGTGGTATCATTGCGGGAGGGAGGGAGCGGTGGGGACAGTGGAAAACTGAAGTGTGCACGTCCCTCTAACTTGCAGCCACGGACCCTGCAGGCCCAAGTGGCAGGCCTTCTGATTAGTTCAAGAAGTTGGAAATCTGTACTTTGAGGTACATCCTCTCAAGTTTCACAAGGAACAACCGATCCAATAGAGCAAAGAGGAACTAAAACAACACCGAATGGGCCACATGGACACAACTGCAGGTTGGGTTCCGCCATCTCCTTCTCACAAGCCCATGTTATGGATAAAGAACTGAGAGTCAGGGAGGCGATGTGGCTTGGCCCCAGGCACACAGCTAGCATGTGGGGTTTGAACCCACGTTCACTGGCTCCCAGACGCCATGTGTAGGTTCCGCGGAAATTACCTCAATTACAACTGAATGAGGAAGTAAGCGGGGGCTTGGGAGATATGTTTCGGTGACTCAGAGCTCAAAAGCCCTTAGAATCTCCCCTTTACCCCATCCTAGCCCTGAGGATTGGCTGCAGGACAGGCCCCTGCAGCAGGCTGACTTCAAAAGCCAACAAAAGCTGCTCCTTGACCCTCCAGGCGCCCCTTCGTGTTTGCAGCACAGTCTTCTGCTCATCGGTGTGTTTTCTACAGTGTGTGTCATGCCCTCAGCAGAGGAGCCCGGGTCTCCGGCTCTCTTTCGCCTGTCACCCCAGATGACCCATGAGAGGGAAGGTGAAGGGAGGCCTGAAAATACGCCTTTCTCCCTCAGTGGTGTCTGGTGGTGAGGACACAGTTTTTGGAGGCTGACGGACCTGGCTCTGGCCCCAGTCACCAGCTGGGTGACCTTGGAGCCTTCCCTTCACGTCTCTGAGCCTCAGTTTTCTCATCTTTGAAGCAGGTGCAAGAGTCCATTCGTTGCAGAATTGCGCTGAGGTACCGCGTGCGCTCTGGTGGCTCCTGGGCTGGAATGCCAAGGTCATGCGCAAGTGACTGGTACCTTTTTCTTCCTCCCCCACTCCTCCGCCGCCTGCCCTTTCCTGCTCCCGACCCTGGTTGGCCTCTTGCCTAGATGCTGAGAGAAGTTTGTGCAACCTGGGTGGATCTCGGCTCCTGCATCCCCTTTTCCCAGTGCCAGGGCTGCAAGGGAAGGGCTTGGGCATAAATTACGCCCATCTGTTCCCTTCCTGCTGAGAAAGGGGAGGAGGGGGAACACTTGGGCCTTGGTGAGTGTTGTACTTTCCACGTGCAGCTGTCAGGAACAATGGAAGGGAGGAATGTGGCCCAGTGAGCAGTCCGCCCCACCCTGCCCCCCTGCCCCTAACTGGGACCTCAGGAATGGAATTTTCTTAGGGTTGCACTTCTCGGAGAACAGAGACCCCTCCTCGTGCCAGCCCAGACTGTCCTCATGGTCACCCATGTGCGCCTTCGAGTTCATCATTATTCATTCATAACGGCGTTCGTTCCACAAATGTTTCCTGAGCACATACTCTGGGCAGCCAATGCTGTGGGCTAAGAATTGAGATGAGCATCTTGCCTTGGGAGAAGCAACAACATGGAAACTGGCCAGCCCTGAGTGCAGTGGTGGAGGTGTGCACAGCGGGCTGTACCAAAACAGAGGAGGGAAGGCCTCTTGGGGTCAGCCTTTGATACAGACAAAAGGAAAGCTCTCCGCAGACCAACGGGAGGGGGGCCTTGGCAGAGCAGGTGCAGCCGGAGGGGCAGCGGGAGGTGGACTGTGGGGCGTGGTGACAGCCCTTCTCTTTCGTCTTTCAATTCTTCCACTCTGCTGCACCCTCCCCATCCGTGTTTAACCACGGTCAGGTCTCTCACCTTAGAGCAAACTCTCCCTCCACCTCCTGTCTCTCTCTAGCTCCTGCCCCATCAATTTCCTTCCCAGCCAAATTCCCCACATCAATTTTCTCTGCTATGCCTGCCGCCCCCATTTCCTTTCGTCCCACTCACTCCTCAATCTGCCTCTACCCTCACTGCTTCACTCAGACACTTCTGAGAAGGACACCATGGCCGAGCGCCCCTGAGTCAGTAGGCATTTCCTGGCCATTTTACTTGATTTTTCCAGCACCGCTGGACACGACGGGCCGCCCTGTCCTAGACTCACGCACTTCTCAGGCTTGAGACATCACAGACTCTTGGTTTTCCTCCTATAGCCATGGCTGCTCTTCCTCAGCCTCCTTTGTTGGGTTTTGCTCTTGCCTACCAGATCTTTTGTTTTTGCGGTACGCGGGCCTCTCACTGTTCTGGCCTCTCCCGTTGCGGAGCACAGGCTCCAGACGCGCAGGCTCAGCGGCCATGGCTCACGGGCCCAGCCGCTCCGCGGCATGTGGGATCTTCCCGGACCGGGGCACGAACCCGCGTCCCCTGCATCGGCAGGCGGACTCTCAACCACTGCGCCACCAGGGAAGCCCCCTACCAGATCTTTAAACACTGGAATTCCTCAAGGCTGGGGGATAAGTCCTCCTGTGAGCTGTCTTTTAATTTTCTCCTTAGGTGCCTAATCCACTCCCATAATTCAATGACTATTTCTATGCTGATAGCTCCCAAGCCTACATCTTTCTTTAGCTTCAGACCATAGAACCAAGAACCTAGCTACTGGCATCTCCACTTGAATACTGCCCTAACTTCCCAAACTCCACAGCTGAATTTGTCACCCTCCCTCCCATCCCGGTCCCTTCCAAGTTGTGACTCCATTGCACACGGGCAGTGCAGGTCAGAGACCTGGGAGCCAACCTCGGTCACTCCTCTCCATCATCCCCCCACATCTCAGCACTGTAAGTCCTGCATCCCGGGAAACCCCTCAGTCCTGGGTACACTGGGATGGTTGGTCACTCTTCTAGAATCCAAAGGCTAAATACAAAGCATCTTCCATGGCTGAAAAGGCTCTGCTTAATCTGCCCTTTGAGCAGCATCCTCTTGCCCCCATCTCTCCTTGCTCTTGGGATTCCAGACTGCACTCCTTCACCACCCAGGACATTGTGCCTCTTCCATTGTTCCTGGGTCTAGACCAGTCCTCTCCTTTGCTTCATTCCCTTTTACCCTTCAAACATCAGATTAAACGTCCCATGCTTTGCTGAGGGAAGCCATTCTTGAGACACCACCCCCCGCACCAAGAACAGATTGGGCTGCTCCCCGTGTACATTCTCCCAGTACCGTTCTCTCAGCTCTTTCCCAGTAGTGATCGCATGACTAGTCAGCATCTCTCTTCTCATCGAGCATGTAAGGTGAACACCAGTGGGGTCCGTGTTGACCTTGTTCACTCCTGGGGGCCCTGGCCCCTAGCACTGTGTGTGGTTAGCGGGCTGTTAGCACATCGCCTGAGTGCCTCTGTACTCATGCACAGGGGCCTGCCCGTGGAGCTTTGCCTGAGGGGCGACATAGGCAGATGTGTGCTGGAGAGGGAGTGTTTTGGTAGCTCTGTGGAGGATGGGTTGGAGAATGTACGCCCCTTTAGGGAGACTAGTTAAGGCATTACAGACGGCATGAACTTGGGCATCAGCCAGTGAGTTGGACCTTGGGGGCTCTAGCCTTATGAGGTCAACTCTTCACGGCTTGGAGACCAACTGCATATGTGAGTGGTAAAGCTGGATGAGTCGAAGGTGTCTCTCAGGGTTTGGGCTTGGGGCTTGGGTGTCTGGGTGAAGGTCACTTGGTGAGCCACAGTAAATTCTGTGTGACCATATGGTAAACACTGGGAATCAGTCAGTGTGGTTGTTGCGATTCCTTGACTGTCTGGTCCCCATACTTTTGTTAAAATTACGTTTCCTCGCACCCTCCTTGGACTCATTTTATCCCCCCTGTCCCCGCCCCGCTCCGCCCCCCTTCCAGGCTCCTAGCAGAAAAGAGTGGGACTCGTGGTGAGGCAAGTGGACCGAAGGCTGGGCCGGCAGGTAGGATGTCTGGGTTCCTTTCTCAGGCCGGTGACTCCCCAGCTCTGGGATCTTGGGCAAGTTCCTGGCCCTCTCTGGGGTCCCCACCCTCACCTCTACAGGGGGGTCAAATTAATTCAGTGGCTCTCAACCCCGGCTGCATGTGAGAATTCTCAGGAGAGCTTTACAAAATACAAATCACCACCCCCTAGAGATTCAGATTTAATTGGACTAGGACGCAATCCACACATTGGCATTTTTTTTTTCCCCCACACATTGGCATAGTTTGAAAAAAGTTCTCCAGGTACTTCTCAAATGCAGCCAGATTGAGAATGACTGGATCAGACAATCCTGGAACCTTTACAACTGGGGCCGTCTAACCTCTTTGGACTCTCAGGGTCCCCGTGTTGGACCTGCCTACATCACCTGCACCTCACGGTCCTGGCCTTGAACTTGGGCTCTGGGGTAGCAGCAGAGGCAGTTTTCAGCTGAGGCTGGGGAGCAGAAAGGCAAAGTCTGGAGAGAGGGGATGGGGCGGGAGTTTAGTGAGGAGGAACAGATTGAAGCTATTAACATTTGATCAGTTTGGTATTGTTCTTCTGGAGACCACAGCTTACGAGGCTGCTTAATAAATGTCTGGTCGGGGTCCAATCCAGAGCCGCCAAATGGGCGTTGCCATGGTTTCTGAGGAGGTTGTTTCCCACACAAGTCACTGCTTCCCACCCCAAACTGTGAAAGACCAGCGTCTTCCCTGCGCTCCTTAACTCCGTCCCTTCCCAGATGCGCCTGCGGTGGGAGAACGTCACGGGTCGGCCCCAGAGGGACTGGCCTCGGTGGCATCAGCTGCGTCAGCCCTGAAAGCAGCCCCGTGCATCCACTGCTCTCTGCCTGGTGGTCCCATTGCTCAGTGACGTCATCTCTGTGCCCCAGGGTTCAGGGTCCCTGTGTGTGGCCCTATTGCCCTTGACCCAGGGAGTGGAGTAGTGGTGAGGCGGGGGCTGGCAGTCAGTGTGTGTGTGTGTCCACTTGAATGTGTGGCTTCTTGGACTGAACATGTGTAGGTGAACATGTGAATGTTTATGTGTACTGTGTGTGTGTACTGTGTGTGTGTGTCGGTGCCTGAGTGTACTTGTCAGTGGGTGAGTGTGTACTGAGTGTGACCGTGTGTGTGTGTGTGTGTGTGTGTGAATGGCCAGAACTGGGAGTAAGCACCAGGAAATGCTGCTGAATCCTCAAAAATTGTATTATGACACATTTAAGGCAAATGAACACTTACAAAGTCCAACATAATAAAAACACCCATATAGGGCTTCCCTGGTAGCGCAGTGGTTGAGGGTCCGCCTGCCGATGCAGGGGACACGGGTTCGTGCCCCGGTCCGGGAAGATCCCACATGCTGTGGAGCGGCTGGGCCCGTGAGCCATGGCCGCTAAGCCTGTGCGTCTGGAGCCTGTGCTCCGCAACGGGAGAGGCCACAACAGTGAGAGGCCCGCGTACCGCAAAAAAACCCACCCATATAAATACCACCCTGCGTAAGAGGTAAAACTTGACCAAACCCAGCTGAAGTTTCGTATGCACTCTTTCCTGATTGTGTCCGCTCCATCCCCCAGAGTTAACCCTGTAGTGGATTTGGGGCTTCTCCTTTGCATAATGATACTCATCCCCTGTTTGTTTCAATAGATAGGCTTCTTCGACTCTTGAATCTTTCTATAAAACATAATTAATTAAGTGTGAGTACGTGTGTGAGTGTGTGAGCACATGTGTTGGGTTGGGTGTTATAAGGAAAGGATGTGAAGTGGTGGGTAAGACTGGAGAAACCTTGTAAAGCAGAAGTGCTTTTAAAATGCCCTCGGGTATCTAGGTGTGTGGCTGGAAGCAAGGCTCCTAAACTCTCTGAGTTTTTTTCCCATTTAGAAATTGAGATGAGGATGAAATGATACAAAATGTGCCAAAGAAATGGCACATGGTTGGAACTCAATCATCTTTAATTAAAAAAAAAATTAACTATTAAAGAGGAGGCAAGAAGGCCTGCCAACCTTGCAGAAGGAAAAAACCAAACAAATAATCAGATATACATTATTTGGGGGTGGCAGTGGAGGTATGCTGGCATAGGTGGGTCCTCCCTCCCTCCCTCCCTCCTTTTCCCTTTTGAGTTCCTCTTGGAAGTTCAAACAGGGGCAGTTTTTGCCCCAACAAAAGACTTCGGTTGAAGGTCCCCTGCTTGCTCACTGCTAAATAAAACTGCATGTAAAGCCGATCATCTGAGATGTGGTTGATTTTGAATATATAACCAAGGTAAGCGAGCACGCCAAACACATCCTGGCTGTCAGGCAATACCTGCGCTAAAATAAAACGACTTGAAAATGGAGGCCAAGGTTCAGGCTGCAGATCCTATAAAGGAATAGGAGGCCTTGACTGGTGTGTTCATCCACTCACTCACTTACCCAGCTACATCCTGGGTTTACAGAGATGAAAGAGATCCTTCTAGTAAGAGAGAAGGACAAGGAAACAGGTAAAGACAGAACATTTGCTTGTGTCATTGGAAATATGCAGCATGGATGGAAGTGGCCAGCACTCCACTGATTCTGTTCTGTGTGTCTCTGCTAAATAAACACCATGTGCCTCAGACTGCACTAGACACCACAGTGAACCAGAGACAGGAGATGCCAACTAGGTGGTAGAATGACAGGATACACGTGAATGAATGGCTGATGGGGGAGGGGCAGAAAGACGCTGCCACTATCGAGCACCTATTTTGTACCAGGCACTGTGGGCGACGCTGGGCCTAAATTAATCCTTATGACAACTGCTGAGTAAATAATATCCCCGTTTAACAAGTGAGCAAACTGAGTCTTAGGTTAAGATATTTGCTTCGTAAATCTCAGAGCAGAGAGTCAAACGCAGGTCTTCCTGATTTTCCAGCCTAGCACTGCTTTTTGAAAATAATTCTGTGGCAAGAACTAGAATATGACTAGTCTAAGGTAGTTTCCAGTGAATAAGAAGGCAAGAATCCGATACTGGCGTGAGTAGTGAGAAAATCCAATGTAAGATAGAATATTTTGGTTAGCGTTTGTCTAAGAAAGCTTTGGAAAGCAAGCTGTAGATCTGGCTTCGAAGGAGTGGTCCTTTCGCTCCGGGAACCTCAGCTTGTTTTCTGAGGCATGGTTCAAATCATATATTCCTGGTACGATGTTGAGAGAAGATTCTCGAGACAAAAAAAAAGCGGGGATTGGGGGGAGAATAATATCATCTGTCATGGCAGAGGAGCTGAAATCCAAGTTTTATAATCCCTTCTGAACAGCTCTGAGCTTTTATAATTTGCTAGAATCACAGAAAGACTTATGTAGCCCAAGTGTCTTGATTGCTAAGGCTGTAGAGAGTTTGTTTTCAATTACTTCTTAGTTTTTTTTTTTTAATTAGAAAATAATTTCTTTTGAGCCTCAAATCATCTCCACAGTTACCTTAGATGGGCTTAGACATGAGTTTCAAGTTTTCAAAGTTAAACTGGTTTGGAGTTTCCTGTGTCCTAAAAACGTCTTCAATTAAAAGCAAGAAAAAAATGTATTTTTTTTTTTATCCTCATCAAACTAAAAAATGGCTGAAGGGATTTTATTCAAACTTTCCCCCAAAATTCACCTTTTGCCAAGACCCAGCATGGAAAATTTCAGCCCAAAAGGATCACTCTTTGGCAAGTTACCCGAGCTAATGAAAACAGAGGGGCATAAAGGGAGCCTGTGTGTAGCTCCAACTATAGTGGTCACTGGAGCCCACATTGTATGAGAAGAAGGACCTTATTCAATAACCCCCCTTTTAAGTCTTATCATCAATATGGATGAGACTTGGAGTTGAAGTGGTCACCAAACAAAAAGCACTTACTTTATGAATACAATCTGGGCAATGACATTATTTCAAGTGGCTTTGCTCAATTAAGATTGACTTTGGAATAAACTTATTGAAAGCAGAAAGGTAAGCATTGCTCCAAGGAGTGTAGATTCATTCATTCATTCATTCACTCATTTATTTCACAAATGTTTATTGAGTGCCTGCAACGTGTGGCATTTTAATAGTGTTGGGAATACTAGGATGGGAAAACAGAAGTGGTTCCTGCACTCATGGATTACTGGGGGGAGTGGGAGGAAACAGATCGAATTACAAACTGACAAATTCGGTGGTGCAACAGAGAGGGCTGCTGAGATAGAGAAAATTAGGAGTGGTGGTGATGGGGGTCTGTATCTTTAGGAGACTAGTGGAGGTCTAATACATACTCATTCACCAGTTAGCAAACATTTAGTTGGCTACCATGCCCTGCACTTGTACTGGGAATACAGAGCTGAACCAGACCTTGATTCTGCCCTCCAGGTGCTCCCCAACCAGTGGGAGCGCAGGCCAGTGAGCAAGGAGATGTGACAGGTGCTTTAATGCAGTCATCGGCAGCGTCTACTGGGGGATGGACAGGGGAGCTGCATAGTTGGGCTGACAGTGGCCAAAGAAGGCTTCTCTCAGGATGGACAGTTGAACAGACATTCGTGAGAGTTGAGGTTGGAAATACAGAGACAATGAGAAGCAAGACTGCCTTCACAAAACCTCTGGTCCCGCCTTGCTTGGACTCACCTGCCTGAGGGCGTGGAGCGTGTGGTGTTGCCCCCATCAATCCAGTAGCAAGCATGGAACTTGAGTCAGAGGGGCTGCTTAGTAAACGGTGGGTCCCTTTCTCTGACGTCTCATGGGCACCTCTTTGGATTTAGCTTAGTGGTTGAGGGCTTGGCTTCTGCGGTCAGACGGCTTGGGTTCGAATTCCAGCGCTAGTACTTCCTGTGTTACTTCGGGTAAGTTCTTTCTGTGCTACAGTTTCCCTATATGCCAGGCAGGGGTGATAACGATGCCTACTTCCTAGGTTTACTCTAAGGACTAAATACGGTCATGCTTCTACAGTTATCTAAGGTAAGAGCAACACATATCACCGCGATGTGTCTCTGAGAGCTGTTCCCTTTCCCACAACCCACTCTTCACTCGGTCTAACAATTACGGGTTGAGTACGTTAAGTGCCAGGCATTGTGCTGGGAATTCAGCAATGACCATGCCAGACCCTCGTGTCTCCATCCTCACAGGTGGTAAAATTCCTGAAGTTCCCTAAATGAAACTTCTTTGCCTCTTCCACCCAGAAAACAGCTATTTGTTATCTCTGTAATGGCAAAAAAAAAAAAATTAGGGGTGAGTATCACTGACTTTTCATCAGCCGGTTTGGCTAGGTAAAAAACTCTGCCAGAAAATTTGAAATATCTTTCTACTTTAGACATCAGAAGGCTGGGAGATTTCCCATTATTAATTAGAAATAAAAACTTCTTTGTGGCCCAGTGGCAAAACTGTGATCTCACAGGTCAGCGCAAAGCTCACCACCACTGTTTTGCTTGGTATTAATTTTATTTAGGGAGTAGGAGAAACAGAAGGAAGGTGGTTTCCAGAATGATACATCAATGTGGTCACGTAAATGCAGTCGAAGGAGGCGACTGAGGTGCCGGGGAAGCGTTGCCCACGTGTGGACTTGGGCAATCATTTTATCTCCCAAGCCTCAGTTTCCTTTTATGTAAAATCAGGGTCATAAAACCTCCCATGAGGGACGGTTTGCAGTGCGGTGCTATACGGGTAAAGTACTCGTCCCCGTGGTTTGTGCTGTGGAGACGGGGGACGTGGACTCACCTAGGGGGCAGGGACACTTCCTCCTTTTCTATTTTCTGGGTCCCCGGACAGGTAGAGGTGAGGGCAGTGGTGAGGAGTTCTGAGGAAATCTGTAGAGGCCTTAGGTGGGTGTCTAGGTAGCAGGCTCCTGGGAAATCTGTGCTCTCCTCTGAAATCGCTGAACTTTGCAAGGATTTGCCCCACTTTCTTTGGCAAGCTGGTTTTTGTTTGTTTCCAGTACTGCTTTGCAATAGGTAGTTTCAGCGTCTAAAGGGGCTGGAGACGGGGACCTGAGTGGAGAGTGTGTGGACCGTGGTGTGTATGACTGGCAGGCTTTTTTAGTGGCAGCTTGGGGTGTGCCTTCCGGCTCAGCGTCAGGCTCCGCGCCACCCTCCCTCTGCCACCGCATCCTTCCTTCTTCCCATCTCCAGGAAAGCAGGACACAGAACCCAGGCCCGGCCCAGCGCGCTGAAGCCAGGCTGCCGGCGACCAGCCTTGCCGGCCTCTCCGGGGCCCCGCGGGGCTCGGCGGGCCTGGGCGGTGGGCCCGGGTGCCCGGCTGCCCGGGTCCCCAGGTCGCCGGCGCTGGCACTCGCGATAGCTCCCGTGCGCGCAGGAGCGCGCGGGCCTCCCTGCAGGCCCTGCGGCCGACCGGCCTCGGGAACTGACCAGGCCGCGTGTGAGCGCCGGGATTCCTGCTCCTGCCTTAAATATGCCGGTTATTTTTATCTCCCTACGTCAGGCGGCGAAGGCCATCCCACCAGTGGCCGCGGCGGCTGCTACACAATGTTTCCCTTTAGTCGGGAGGGGAAATGGAGGGAGGCCAGACTTCCTGATCACATGGTGCTGAAGTCAATGAAAAAAAATTAAGGGGGACCCCTCCCTTTTTCTGCAATGCCTGATCCAGGTCCCCCCACCCGCTCCCCCCACCCAGCCCCCTTGGGCTCCCCGCGTCGGAGAGCAGCAGAGGCTCCAGGCGGAGGGCCAGCGAGGCAGGAGAGAGAGCAAACATAAACACGAGATTGTTGCAGTAATTGGTGCTCTGAAAACACTGAGGAAATGAGAGGCTTGTACGAAACATCAGCCGACAAGAAACGGGGTGATGTCAGACAGCCTTCCAGGATTAGAAACCCTTAAAAGCTCCGAGCCCGCGGCCGCGGAGGAAAGTGCTCGTCTCTCCCGGGTAGGGAGCCGGGATAGCGCGACTTGGCGCTCGCCATCGGCTCTGTGCCTCTCTTTTCTTTCTTCCTTCCTTTCTTCCTTCCTTTCTTTTTCTTTCTTTCTTTCTTTTTCTTTCTTTCTCTTTCTTTCTTTCTTTCTTTTTCTTCTCTCTCTCTTTCCTCTTTCTTTCTCTCCCCCCTCTTTCTTTCTCTTCTGTTTCTCCTTTCCTCTTTTTTCACATTCTCTTTCTCTTTTATTTCCTTTCCCTTCTTTATTAAAAAGAAAAGGAGAGACTACATCAAATAGTTTCCATTTCTAAGACAACCTGCTACTTTTAGATCTTTTCCTGACTTTGAAACACCAAAGCGGACTCAACCCCCAGACAAACCCCGAGGAGACGAATGACATTTGGGCATCTGATGTTGGAGTTAGCTCTTAACTTTCTCCTCCTCTCACTCCGCTTCCCTATCCCCCTTTTTTAGGTTAGAACTGCACGTTGCAATAATGCCCACACGTGTAGAAGGGCTGGAAATAAACAAGAGGCATTTATCAAGGACAAGCTGCAAGAAAATGGGATTATATCTTTGCAATAATCTGTCATTTTCAAAGGAGAATATGGACTTCGCAGTACAATGTCACCCACCTTCCAGCTGCTGCAGCCTCATTTTCTTTTCCTGGTCTGAGATAATTAAGAAGACTAAAAGGCCACAGAGAGTACACACTCACACACACACACACACACACACACACACTCACGCCTCGCCCCCCTCCCCACACCCTCAGCCCATAGGGCAGAGTAGCTAACAACAGTGAGCAGAGCCTTGTGTCACGTCCACCTGGAACCTGCCCAGTCTTTAAGTTGGTCTCATCTGTTCAATGACACAAAAGGTGCCGCCTGTTGGGGCCTTCTCTCCTCTCCTGGTGTTTACCAGGATGAATGAGGTGATGTTTGGAAAGAGCTTGAGACCCTCCAACCAAAGGCACCCATGCCACCTTTTCAAAGAATGATTTATGTCCAGCTTTACCCAAATAGGAACAAAAAGAGGGTTTTCTGTTTTCTCATCTTTCGAGCAGATGAATTCAGCACCTGGAGCCTCGCATTTCAGAAGCTTTAGAATCTGCCTTATTAATTGCTCTGTCACCCTCTCCTGTGAGGGCAGGCATTTTCCCCTCTCTTTCTGAGACCCAGTAAAAGGTCACATCAAGGTCAAGGGAGGAATTGGATGGGTTCCAAAGACTTGGGGTCCCCTCACTGCTGCTCATGGTGAGTACAGTGTCCCTCAACCTGAACCCCTTCCCCACTAACTTATAAATCTTGGGGTGATTTAGCTCCCTAAAGTTTAAAGCTCCTAAGTAATTTGAGCCAAGTATACTTTTTGGTCTAATCCAATATATCTATGCTTATACCACCCACCAAGAAGTGGATAACAACCCTGTTTTCCAGTTCTCATGGGAACATTTTGCATCTTTGATGTTCTCCTTATGCCCTGCACAGTCCAGTAGGAAGCCTCATCTCTTCCCTTCTCCTCCTGATGCCCCTGTGTCTCCACCCCCTCAATTTCTCAACCTAGGGAGCTTGGGGTCTTCCTTGTCTATTCTTGCTCTCTCCCCTTACCTATCAAGGTCAACGGATCCTGTTGTTTAGCCCCAGAAAACCTCAGGTTCTCTGATGCTCCTTCCCATCTCCTGGCATCAGAAACTCCTAAGGCAGACCACCTTTCTCTCGGTGATGCCTGGGAGTCTCACAGTTTGTGTTCAAATCTCCGATTTGCTACTTAGTAGCTTCACGACCTCAAGTAAGTTACTTTACTTCTATGAACCTCAGTTTTCTTATCTGTAAAATGGGAATAATGACAGACCCATCTCATAGGCTTGTTGTGAGGATTAACTCAGATAAGCATGTAAAGGACCTGGCCTAGTGCCTGCCACCAAGTGGGCGCTCTGTAAACAGGAGCCCTTAGTTATTATGTTTGAGACTAGTTCTCCTACACTGCATCTTGCCACAGGATCACCTGGAGGGCTTGGTTAAACACAGATTCCCGGGTACTGCCCCCCATGGCTCCTGATTCAGCAGGTACAGCGTGGGGCCTGGGGATCTGTATTTCTTTTTCCTTTCTAAAAATTAAGTTAAATATTACTTTTTTTTTTCTTCCGGTTTTATTGATACAATTGACACACAGCACTATATAAGTTTAGGGTATACAGCGTGATGAGTGGAGGGATGTGCAATTCTGAGTATCTCCTGGGGATGCTGATAGTGTTGGCCTGCGGACAGCACTGTGGACAAAGTCAGATCTGCTGGGTCTCTGGCTCTGTTTGTCCAGACTCCTTGACAAGGCCCACGTGGCCTCTTTCGCTCCTAGCCCAACTCACTTCCCTTGTTCACTCATTGTTCTCATCTGTTCAGTTGATACCCCGAAGCCCTTCAGGCCCTGCCATGCTGTTAGAGCTGCCTCTCTGCTGGGAATGTCCTTTCCCTCCCTCCACTGCTGTATGAGCTTCTCCCACCCGGAGGCCCAGATGCAAGGCTTCCTCTTCTCTGAAGCCTTTCCTGCTTTCCCCCCAGAGCCAGCCACCTCCCTCCTCCACTCAGGTTCCACCGTGGTCTTCCCTGGACCGCAAGCCACGATCTGCGGACATGCCTGTCTCCCCAACTGGTCACTGGGCTCCTCCAGGCAGGGTCAGGTCTTCTTTGTCGCTGTGACCCAATAGTATGCACAGCCCCCAACTCAAGGAGGGATTCAGTAACTGTTTGTTGAATGAATGAGAGAATGAATGAACCAGCAGCCTGCCCTCTGAGGAAATCAGACTATCTGATAGGACTGTGTGGTCCTATCTGGGGCTTCGGACATGCCCCCCAACCCCAGCCTGTAAGACTCCACCTCTGCCCTGATTTAAGGAGAGAATGCAGTTATTCATATAACTCTAAGCTCCCTTTCCCATTATATCACTGAATCATCCTGACATTTTTCTCCCTGCTTATGAGAGGGTGATTGAGGCTGGGGGAGAGGAAGTGACTAGCAGAGGTTATGTAGCCCAGAAGAGGGAGAGCCAGGCTCAGGTCAACTTGGATACAAAGCTCCCCACACATTCCACGCAACACACACGTGCACACATGTACGTGCACACACAGAGATCTAACGATTACCTCTTTTCGGAGGTTAATGCCCTCAGCCAGTTCTAGAAGGATCTTGCTGGCATGTCCCCTGATGGCAGTTGGAGTTGGTTTGGTTACTTGTGCAGGGCCCTCCCTCTCCACCTCCCTCTCTGGGCTTGGAGCTTCCAGAGCATCTTCCTGGCCTCAGCTGCATTCCAGGAGGTCCAAAAAGGCAGCAGGAAGTCTGCTCCTAGGCCAGCTCTGGAGACTGAGGAAGGCGATCAAAGGGACCAACACAACCTGCCGAGAGATTTGGTGGCTGAACTCCATTTGAGTTGCAATCCGTGTGGAATAAACCCAGGGCTAAGATGGCCCTGGTGATATGATAGTGTTTGGGTGTTTTCCAGGTACCTGACACTGCATCAAGGACTCTGCCTATATAACACCCACAGTAACCCAGTAACATAGGTATTGCTATTTTCCCCATATGTAGATGAGGAAACTGCGGCTCAGAGAAGTTAGATAACTTTCTCAAGGTCACACAGCTAAGCAGGGAAAGCTAAGGAGGAAATACACATCCTTACTTCCATCTTATCGATACGGGAAGCAATGGGACCCAGCCTTAGCAAGCAGAATAGATGGAGAGACTTGGACTCCATGACTCAGCTTTATTCCATGTCCATTTATCATTTCAGACAAGCCTGATGGTACAGACGTGCTAGAACCCAGGATTCCTAGAATGGCTGGGATGGAAAGGCTGAGCCGTCATCTTATCCAAACGTACTTTGCCCACACGTGGCCAGGTTGAGGCACAGAGAGGGCTTGGTATGTGCCTAACATCACACAGCTTGTGAGTGAGCATCTGAACTGGGTCTACAACCCAGGCAGAGCTTCATTCTTCCTTTCCTCCTGCAAAAGTTTATTGGGGCACCTACATGTGGCCAGGCACTAGTGGTTTTGAGGTTATTTCCCACTTGAGTCCTTCGACCATGACAGGACTCTGAAACAAGAACTTCAACTCTGAAGTTATTCAAATATCAGTGGAAGGGTGAGGTGGGCAGGTGCTCTGGTGAAGCCGCTGGGATGGCTGTATTGTCTGCACTTAAGGTCTGGCGAGCAGCAAAGGCAGAAGTGGATTTTGACCTTTGGCAGGAATGGCATTCCTTGGGCAGCCATCTCCCTGCGTTCTTGGCGCCTCCAGACAGCTCACAGCTGGGCATCGTCCTCAGGGTCACCCTCTGCTCACACATTAGAGTTCAGGGAAATGTGATAGCGTCATCTGATCTGAGTTACCGGCGGAGTGGGCCTAGCGAGTGATGTAACCTCTCTGAGCCTCCATGTACCCATCTGTAAAATGGGGATAAATGAAGTACCTGCCATGAAATACCAACCAGGCTGTTGATATGAGTCAGATGGGTCTGTCTACATAAAGAGGGCTTCATGGAGCCACGATCACACACAGGTTGTTACCATGACTGTTACTGGCCTTGGGCCAGCTGGAAGCAGTCAGCTCAGGAGACCTGTTCCCAGGACAGGGAGTAGGGCAGGGTGGGGGTAGAGGCAGAGGAGAAAGGAAAGAGAAGAAGGGAAAGTGAAGATGGAGGCAGTGGTTGGGATGCAGCTATAAGCCAGGGAACACCTGGACCACCAGAAACTGGAGGAGGCAAGGAAGGATCTTCCCCCAGAGCCTTCAGAGGGAGTGCAGCCCTGCTAACACCTTGCTTTTGGACTTTTGGCCTCCAGAACTGTGAGAGAGCATTTCTGTTGTTTTCAGCCCCCCAGTTTGTGCTCATTTGTTACCACTGCGGCCCTAGGACACTAATACAGCATTATATTTAGGCCCATTTTACAAATGAGAAAACTGGATCAGAGAGGTTAAACGCCTTCTTCAAAGCTGCCCAGCTAACAAGGAACTCCCATTCAGGCTCAGGCTTAACAGACTTTAAAGACAGCACTCAGACCTCGTTCAAGTGAGAAGTGAGGGTGTTTGAGAAGTGCAGCCGTGTGTCTCCTAAGATGAGAAAACTAGACTTCTTAGGCTGAGGAAAGGTGAGAAGTGGTCCTTTCAGTTCCAAGGCTGATCTTTCAAGCCAGAGAATTCCCTAAGCAAAATGACTGCCACAAATCCCACACAGGTGGTGAAGGGAGACATTTGAGGGGAGTTTCAGTGGTTGGGTTTGCAGAGACGGTTCCAAGGCCCATGGTTTTGGGAGACACTGGTTGAGCAGCTCATCCATAAGGGGACCCAAGCAGCAACTCTGCTAGCCAGTCTGAGCGTGGAAAAACACAGATTTCTTTTATTTTTTTCCTCTTTTTTTCTTTTTTTAACACAAGCCGGGCTGGGAGGGGCCTCGATAAGGAAGGAAATGAATAGGAAATGGCTTTCGAAAATGAGATTTTTCAGAAAGCATGCATGTCATGTCATCATTCTTGATGCAAAGGCTTGGGCCCTGTGATTGGAAACAGGAAATCGGAGAAGTCAAAGGCAGCCAATGAGAGGATGACGTGGAAGCTTCCAGCGTTCAGGAGCCAGCTGTGGTGATCCGACTGGCAGCTGTGATTACAAAGCCAAGTCGCAGGGAGGCCAGTTGAAGGAACAGTGGATGTTGGCCTGGAGAAGAGCAGTTCCGGGCAGGGCCTGAGAGTTTTCTCCACACCACCTGAAGGGCTGTCATGAGGCAGGGGCAACAGGTGTGTTCTGAGGGGGCCCAGGGTGAGGCCCTGACACTACTAGACTGGGTGTATCACAGGAGACAATAGAGCAAAAGGTTCAAGGCTCCAGTTCCAAGGGTTCAAATGCCAAGTTCACCTCTTGTTAACTTGGGCCAGTTATTTAAGCTTTCTGGGCCTCTGTTTCTTCGTCTGTAAAATGGGAGTCATAGTAATACCTTCCTCGTGGAGTTGTTGAGAGGATTAACTTTTGAAAAAATCAAGTTCTGGGACCAGGACCCAGCATATAGTAAGCACCCTGTAGATGTCAGGTGTTTTTCTCTCTTCTTGGAGACGTCACTGAAGGCTTCCTAGGGGACAGTGAGCTGGTGTTTAAAAGATGGGGGTTGGTATTTGATGCGGGGGGTCAGGTGGGCAAGGACACGGCAGGTAGAAGGGACAGCAAGCACAGAGGCGAGAAGAGACCCACGGGGTGTGTCTGTCCCACGCGGTGTTGAGTTCTGTCGGGAAAGCAAGGAGAGACGGGGCTGGAGGGGCCGGCAGGGCCGGTGCGTGGAGGGCTGGGGAGTCTGAGCGTGGACATCATCCTGCAGGTCAGTGCTTCTCAAACTTGAGCGTGCATCAGAGTCGCCTGGAGGGCTCCTTCAAACACACATGGCTGAGCCCCAGCCCCGGAGATGCTGACCCAGTGGGTCTGGGGTTGGCGCTGAGAATTTGCGATTCTGACACGTTCCCAGGGACCGCACTTTGAGAACCGCTGCTGCAGACAGTGGGGGCAGTCGAAGGATTGAGGGCGGTTCAAGATGAGGTTCAAAGGCAGGTTTCAGGGGAAATGCGCTCAGTCTTGTTGCTCTTGAGGCCACACTGGTAGCCACCTGAGACCACGGTGGGGGGTTGCTGGAAGCGAAGTACCAAGAGCTGACATCCTCTGTTCTCCAATGACAGCTGCAGCCTGGAGGTTGACAGAACCCGGGGAAGGAGAGTCGAGCAGGCTCCCTCGGAGGGCGTGTGCCCTGCTGGGTGCCGCTCCGGGCAGCCTCACGCTTTTTCTTCCTTTATTAAAGGTAGCCCAGGGAAGGGTGACCTATGTCCTGGGGATTCCCAGGGATCAGGAGGGCGAAGTCCAGCGAGCAAAGGAAAACCTCACAACTGCGGCTCCCTCCAAACCCGAGGCTGCCGCCCACCTGGGGCTCCGTCAGTCACTGCTGGGGCAGCACGTGGTTTCCTGGAGTCGCTGGAAGAAGGGAGGACAATTACCAAGGCCGCATCCCACCCCCCTCTCCGTCAGTGCTGGGGGAAAAACAATATTTAGTTAGTTAAACACCCGGCTACAGTTTCGTTTGAAAAGCTGGCTTCGATTAGGAGACTGCAGGGATTGATTTATGAGGACAGATGAAAAAAATAACAAGCATAAATATGTAGAACTCACCCCAATGATGACTAAGGGGACACGAAATATACAAGAGCCCTTGCAAGTGGAGACGGAAACGACTTATTAAGGTACTTGGTCCCATCTTGAGTTCACGCAGCCACAGTTCCTGATGGCATTCTTTCAACATCTTTGTCTAGAGGGGTTTTAAATCAGGGGGTGCATGGGAGGTCGAGGTGCATACTTTTCCTAGGCGATTCTCATCGCTGAAAATGTTTTACCCTTATAGATATATGTATATATATGAAATAAAAAAAGAATATATATGAAATACAATTTTCTTTGCTTCCTGGTGACAGGCTCGTGAAAGGATGTTCATTAGAGCATTGCTCGCTAATGGAAAAGTAGAAAAAGTCTACCGTGTCCATCAACGGGGGGACTGATCAGATAATCTATCACTCCTCCAGATTCGATGCGGTGGTTTATAAGGAATGTGGTGGCTCTGCCGTGTGTGTGTGTGTGTGTGTGTGTGTGTGTGTGTGTGTGTGTGTACAGTGATCTCAGGTGCAAAATAGTAAGATTCAGGATATTGTGTAGGGTTGATTTCATGAATACAAAACCACACACACACAGCCACATATTTACCCCATGAACATATATGGATATAAACTCATGCACAAAGGCTGGGAAGGATGCACATCAAAATGAGCCTCTTAAAATAGAAAACTAATAAGGACCTACTGTGTAGCACAGGGAACTCTACTCAGTCCTCTGTAATGACCTATGTGGGAAAGAATCTGAAAAAGGGTGGATATGTGGATATGTATAACTGAGTCACTTTGCTGTACACCTGGAATTAACACAGCATTGTAAATGAACTCTACTCCAATAAAAATTAATTCAAACAATGAGCCTCCGGGGAGAGTCGCAGGACAGGGTAGATGTCGAGGGAGGTTTTTCTGCTTTGCATGTCCTGTTCGAATTGTTTGCGTTGAGAATGTATTGCCGTAGAGCTTATAAAATTGAAACATCCTTAGAAACACAACCATATCCTTACTCTGGACTCTCAGACAAGAGTGATGAGAAGAGCAGTCTTTCCTGCGGGCCCTCGGCCGCGCCTTCCTGCTTTTTAGCCCCTCGGTATCCACCTCCTGTCTGGGCCCCTGTTGATGCCCACCTGCTCTACGAGCTCCGCCGCTATGGGCTGCTCCCCAAGACTGGACCTGGCCTTGACCCGACCCTCACCTGACAGCTACCTCTCTGGCTGGTGATGCCTCATCTCACTGAGGTCTCTGAGAGAGCCCCTGGGTTACAGTTCTCCCAGTAGACTGGCTCTTACTGCTTTGCGAGGCCCTGTTTCTCCTTGCCTTCCCTGCTTCCCCTCTTCTGCTGGGGGTGGGGAGGTGACGGGTGAGGCAGTACGACCCACCGCGCTCCACCGGGTCTCTGCATAGCACTGGCCCTCCTGGCTCTCTCTTACCTCAAGAGACAGCCCTTCTCTCCCTGGCCTACTGCTTGGGAAGTTGGGAGATGCTGTTACTTCTGCACTGATTCCAGAATCTCATTCCTGGGAGGTCTGGCCTGGGGGTGCCCACACGCCCATGGTGGGCATGAGGAGAGATCTTCTGGGACGCTCATGAGATCATATTCTTCCACTGCCCTCAGTAATCTAGCCAAGGAACATGCTAGCTAAAGACATCTCGGTTTTCCTATTTGTAAGTTGAGAGCATTGGTTTCGATGGATCCTGAGCTCGCTCCCAGCGCTGCCGGCGAGCGTTTCATTGCCTGCCTTTGTCGGCGCTCACCTCTCCTGTGTGGCCCTGGGACCATCTTATCCCGTTCCCAAAACAACTCTGTGGAGTAGACAGGGCAGCTCGAATTTCCCCCACTTTACAGCCCAGGAAAACAAGGCTCCGAGAGGGCAAGGGCGCCCAAGGTCGTCCAGCTGGCATTGGGTCCTGGGCAGGTGTTTGCATTCACAGTATCTGTAAAGAGACTCACCAGGAAGAGCTTCTCCGGGAGATAAGATGAAAAGTATCTTCCTGGCAGAGGGCAGAGGGCAGAGGGCAGAGTGCAGAGCAGCACACAGGAGTGTGTGTGGGGTGCCTTGATTGGCTCAAATGAGGCTGGAGGAAGGGATGTGGGAAAGAAGTAGGAGGGAGGAAGTTGGGGCACCTTCCCATCTCCTTATGAATAATCTGCATTAAATACTCCTCCTCTGGGGAGCCCTCCAGGCAATGCAATGATCCCTCAGAAAAAAAAAAACCCCAAACAAAAAAACAAATCCAACCTTCATTTACAGTGATTACCAATCACTCCCACCATGGCTGTTTTCAAGTCAGCCATGTGGTCCCTGAATGCTTAGTTAGGAAGCCAGTGAGCCGCCTGCAGTGCACCCCTAGGTGCCGAACTCTTCCGTCTGCTCTTAAACATCTGGTTGCTCCTCTGAGTGAGCAACTATGTCCCTGGTCACATCGCTGAAATCATCTGTACATGATGAGACTCCGTCAGTGTTTCGGGGCAGTATCCATGTTTGATTAAGAGATATAATGATGATTAAGTGAATTAGATCTACTATTAAAAGGTGTAAACGCACATAATGTACTTGGAATAGGTGTAAACGCACGTAACGTACTCGGAATCTGTTCCCCAACAAGCACTTCCCTTGGAAGTGCTGTGTAAATGAGGGCTGTGCCTACTAGCTGGCCTCTCCCAGTCCCGCAGGGAGCGCTGAAGGTCCTCAGGGACACGTCTGTTGAAGGGATGATGAACTCCTAGCCCAGTTGGGCACACAGGGTCCACTTTTCTTATTCTGCTTGTTTTTACAAACCACCCCTTAACCCACACTGATTTAAAATTCTATGCAACCTCTTGGTTTCATGGGGGAATACCCTCCCATGCAGTCTCTCCTGGTGACTGGCATGACTGAGTCCATGGCGGGGGGCGCATGGGGAGATGGATTTGGATTCCAATGGGGGCTCCATCATTTTTCAGTCTGGGTTTCCGAATGAGTTGCTGCATCTCCCATCTGAAAAAGGAAGCTAATGACACCAACTTTCTTAGGGTTTAATGAGACTGATAAATGAGTCTGGGAGGCTGGGCTGTTGTTCTGTTTGCTGCCCGTCCTCAGATCTGTGCTCCACCAGCCTCTGCCCTGCTTCGCTGGTGCCCGGGAGGCTGACCTACATGGTACCTCTCGCTTTCCGCCTTCCTCTGGAGTTCAGCCAAGGGGAGGCAGTGGCAGAAGACTGAGGGGCACGTGGGGAGAGAGAGGCTCCCCTAACCACGCCCCCTGACCACGCCCCCTGCTTTTGCTTGGTTCTTGGCCGATGGCCGCATCCCTCTCTCCACACTCCGGCTCCAGCTCCCACGGGGCGTGGCTCTGGCTTCCGACAAAGGCTGAGGGATGGAGGATAGGTTGCTAATGCAGTTAGTTCCTGGGTGTCTCAAAATCCATTGCTCAACAAATCGTCCCTTTAATAAAATTCGTTTTAAATGTCCCAGGTGAGTCTGTCATCTGTTTCCTGCTAGTACCAGCACAGTGATAAACCTGTTGCCCGGGCATGTAAGGGAGTCTTAATAGTAACATTAGCAGCCACCCTTTATTAAGGGCTTAGCTTGGACTAAGCACTGTGCCAAGTGTTTCTTTTTTTTCGCATGCATTATACCATTTAATCCTCAAAATGACTTTATGTGGAAGGTACTAATTGTTATTACCCATTTTGCAGGTGAGGAAAGTAGAGCTTAAAGTTGTTGGTGATTTGCCGAGGCACCCAGCTGGCGAGCGGGGGAGTCAGGATTCAGTTTAGTCAATGTTAATTGCGCTATTATTTGGTGAGTGGGGACAAGGTCTTAGACTCACACCCTCCCTGCAGAGTCATGTACTGGGAGCTGCTCGGTCAGCACTTGCTGGAGGATGAGGCCGTCAGTTTGGAGCCCGAAGTTTCGGTGTCATCTTCCCTGGCAGTTCTCCCTCTGGCGTTAGACCCCCTGTCGCCTCCATAGACCCCTGCCTCTTGTTCAGGGCGTGTCCCTGGGCTGCTCTCTGTTCCCAAACAAGCCCCAGTGGATGGATTTTCCTTCATTACCTCTTGCCCATATTTCTACCCGCTCTGAGCTGCTGGAGCGGCCCATGCTCGCTTCTCCACCCTGCAGATCGCCCACACCCACTGGTGTTTACATGTCTCCAGCATCTGCGAACTTCATTAGAGCCAGAGCTACACCCTCTTCCTGCTCATTGTGGCAGACTGTGCGTGAGGCCAGCCCCAGCATGGCTCCCCAGGGTGCCCGCCAGACACTGCCACCAGCCAGGCCAGATCACCTTCCCTGGGGACTCCTGGCCAAGCGCCAACCCGAGTCTCTGCAGGAGAAGCATTTCCATGGGGTGCCAAGGCCACACTCTGTTCTAGCTTGTGGCTGTGGTTACGATTTGGACAGTGGCTGACGAGGAGTATTAGGTTTGGAGTCAGCATCGCCTGCCACATAATAGCTCTGGGATCTTGGCCCAGTTGCCTAACTTCTCTGAGCCTCAGGTTCCTGACCTGTAAAACTGAAGATAAATAGAGCTGAGGTCCTGGCACATCTTAGGTGCAAAATTTTTTTTTCCTCTCTCTCTCTCTCTCTCCCCTAAAGCCCACTTCGGGTACACCAAAGACCAAATAGTGTAGAGTATATTTGTAATTTATTTATTTTTGGAGTACTCTCTACTGAATGTTGATATGTTATTAGAGATTATAAGGATAATTATCCTTGCTTTATAGATGAATATTCTCAGGTTCAGAGAGTTTAAAGTAATTTTCTCACGGTCACCCAAAGAACAGATTGGGTTTGCAATCAGCTCTAATTTAAACTGACTCATTATTTTGGATTTTCTCTTGTCCTTTTTTTTTTTTTTTTTTTTGCGGTACGCGGGCCTCTCACTGTTGTGGCCTCTTCCGTTGCGGAGCACAGGCTCCGGACGCGCAGGCTCAGCGGCCATGGCTCACGGGCCCAGCCGCTCCGCGGCATGTGGGATCCTCCCGGACCGGGGCACGAACCCGTGTCCCCTGCATCGGCAGGCGGACTCTCAACCACTGCGCCACCAGGGAAGGCCCTCTTGTCCTTTTTTAAGAATGAAAATAACCCAGTGATATAAGCCAAAAGGAAATCGCCTTTATTTCTTGTAAAAAGATAGCTGTCTTTGGTCTTCACTGTTATTCTCCTCTATCCGGAGAGTCTCCTGCCAAATCAATTGTCATTTGTGGTTCTCTAACCTCATTATCTAGTTCTCTGGATGAACTGAGCTTTCCAAACTCTTTTTGAGATGTCACCTCTCAAGGATGGGATGTGGGAAGCCGCACCAGCAGTGGGCTGACACTGGAGGGTTACTTCCATAGGAAACAATTCAGCGCTTGGAGCTGAAGATGGGATGACCGGGGTGACAAAATGAGTCTGAATGTCACTATCATTATTATGCATTTTCTCCCTATTAAGCCCAGAAGGTGACAAATGTTTAAGAGTTTTCTTCCTACATCATCCTTTTATGGTGAATTAAAAAAAAAAGAAGCAGCTTTGGGCTGTGAGCTTTCACTTACCACCATATTATGAGCTCCCCGCTGGCACGCTGGGTCTTACTGGTCTCTGGACCCTTTGTGGCCCCTTCCCATAGTGCTTTGCACACAACTGCAAGCAAATATAACGAGCAGACATTTACTGAGGACTCTGTTTGCTCTGTATTATGCTGGATGCTTTCACATGAGAAAAATGAAAATTACTTGTCCCAGATCACACCAATAGTGGTGGAGGCTGACTCTGAACCCACTCGGACCTTCTGACTCCATATATGATGCTCTTTCCTCTACAGCTCAGCTGTCACTCAATGTCTCCATCAGTGATGGCTGTTGAGCAAGATTTAAAAGTCTTTTCTTTTAAAGGTTGCCAGCAGCGTTTTATATGCTTTTGGGGGAAGGAGGGTGAATGAAGAAGGCGTGATCCCTTTTCACAGAAAAGATTATAATGAGCTTCAGCTGGCTGGGTGGTTCCCTCGCCATGTGAAAGTAAAGAGGATCAAAGAGACCCATGTGTCACCATGGGAACTGTCCCAGTTTTCTAATCCTCAGTTTTCAAAGGCCTGAATATGAACACATGGAAAGCAGGGAAGATTCAGTGAATGGGAAGTGATGCAGGCTAATGATTTAAATACAAGTTTGGAAGAGGGGAATCTGAGCGTGGAGAAATATTTTGAGTCAATTTGTAAATAGCTGCTCAACTCACTTTTCCTGGGTGAGTAACAATTGACTGCAGGTGAGAAGAAGAATTATGGTCCTGTATCTGGAAAAGATGCTTTGAGATTGTGCTTCTTGGCCAGAAGATACAATGGCTTTGCTCAAAGAGAAGTGGAAGAGCTTCTGGAAGGAGATAAGGACAAGAGGTGAGATTGTTGAGGAAGTTTGTCAGATTGTAAAAAACAGCCATGAATTATTCCCCACCCTGTATGCATGTCCCTTTGCACGTGACTGCAGTTTCTCTTATCAGGAGGTGGGATCTCTAACCCTGGAATCTGCACTTGACCGTGTGACTTGATTGGTCAGTGAGATACTAGCAAATGTGATGCAGACAGAGGCTGGAAAAATTCTTCAGATAGGGATAGCCCTTCCTACTGTTCTTGGTTACACTGTGACTACCACGATGTGAATAAGCCTAGGCCACCTGCTGGATGATGAGAGACACATGGTCCAGTTACTTCCATCCCTCCCTACAGCCAGCCAGACATGTGTGAAGCTGTTGATGGCTAGGGAACCTCAGACAAATGAGTGGGCCTAGTTGATCCCAGATGGAGCAGAGATGAGTTGTCCCAGCTGGTCTCAGCCCAAACTTTTGACCCTTAGATTCATGAGCAAATAAATGGTTGTTGTTTTGAGCTGCTAAGTTTTAGAATGATTTGTTATGCAGCAAAAGCTGACTCATACAAGGTATATGCAACAGTTTGCAAACACCAAGTGGGAAAATGAAAATGCACTTTTGATGTGGGTATAGAACAGGGGTTGCCAAGCTACTGCCCATGAGCCAAATTCAGTCCTCCACCTATTTTGGTAAATCAAGTTTTAATAGAACACACCCAAACGCATTTGTTTACATAGTGTCTATAGCTACTTTTGCTCTGCAGTAGCAGAGTTAAGGAGCTGAAGCAAAGACTGTCTGGCCTGCAAAGGCTAAGATATTTACTATTTGGCCCTTTACAGAAAAATTTGATGTAGGCTGTAGCAATACATGGGGCTGCAAGTATAAAACTTCACTCAAATAGAAGCAGAGAAGTACATATTTTAAGAATTCCTAAATGAATATTATTGATTTTCAAGCTGTTAAAAAATGACACATGCTCACTATAAAAAAATTTAGGCACTATGGAAAAGAGAGTGAAAGTCACACGTACATTCACCATTCAGAGACAACCTTCTTGCAGCTTTGGAGCACATCCTCCCAAACATTTCTCTTTCCCTATATATCTTTTTTCTTGAAAAGAAATTGAAGTAATCATACTTTTTTCACTTAATATGTTGTTAATATTATATTATACAACATATTGATAGCATATATTAATATCATAATTGTATGATAATAATTATGGTACTACATCTTTATTGTCAATGTCTACATTGTATTTAATTGTATAAAGTCTATCATATATTAACACCCGATTTCTCAATTGTTTTAATATTTAGTTTACCTCCAATTTTTCAGCATTTTAGACACTGCTGTGATTAATGATGAACATATATATGTGTATAAGACACTTCTAGGCACTCATCCTTGAGACAGTATATAAAGAAACTTTTATAGAAGTGTAGTTTTGGTGTCAAAGTTTATCCACATTTAATATTTACATAAACATCCTACAGTTGCTTTTCAGAAACTCAGAACCAACTTACACCCTTGCCAATAATAGATTAGAGAAAATACGTGCTTTTGACTTGCAAAGTAGACCATTTCATCTACTAGAGCATAGAGGAAGCAGCTAGAGGAATATATCTACATTTGTCCTACAAGGAGGAACTGGGGTAACCTTGGGAGAAAATGACCATGTCATTCAAAGTTCTCAATTGTGCAGGGGGATAGCAAAGGTGCTTTTTGGATGACTCGGACTCAGTAGAGCTCTTTACAGGCTAAAATAACGAGCCAAGTCTAGGCTGATGAAATGTCAATAAAGATAGATGTCAAGTCCCTCATCTGGACTCAAGTAAGCAATAGTATTAATACATGGTGGGGACCCAGTGAATTCACAGCCTCCCATGTGTGAAAGAGACCAGGGAGCTCAAAGTAGATCAGCAGTGAGGTGTGGTACTGCCAAAGCTAATCTCACCATTGGCTGCATGGTTTCTGGAGGTGAATGTCATTCTACTCTGGGCGGGAGAGATCATATCCATATCACTGCATTTCATTCTGACTCCTGGATTTTCCAGGGATCTAGGTCTTGTTGAGGTAGGGACTTCTGAAAATGGAAACCAGGATGGCAAGGGATTCCAGTTCATTTCAGATGAAGAAATTCTGAAAGAGTCGGGAAGGCTTAGCGTAGAAAAGAAGAGAGGAGGGACATTAGAAGTGTTTTTCAATATTTGTGTTTTCAAAGTAAATATTCATTTATTATTTTATTTTATTATTATTTTAAAATCATATATTCTCAATACAAAAAATGAACACAACCAAAAAGGGTAAAGAAGAAAGGAAAATCACCCTGAATTGTATTATCCAAGAGGAATGTCATTAATATCTTGATGAACAAGCTTCTCAACAGCACTTTGCAAATCCATACACATGCAATATGTACACAATTTTACATGAAAGTTATCAAACTAATCTTTTTCTCACTCAACACTATTTTAATATACATATATCTGTTGTCAGCTAGGTCATCATATTTAATGGCTATTTAGAATTTCATTGTATATGTCTACCATAATTTATATAACCAATTTCCTATTGATAGGATTTTAGTTAGTAAATAGTTTTGCTGCTGTAAGCACACATTTTAATCAATATTCTTGACTTTTGTCCATTTGGCTAATTACCTTCTTAGGATAAATTCCTGGAAGTAAAAATTATGGGTCAGAATATTTGCACAGTTAACATTTTTTGTTTGTTTGTTTGTTTTTTAACATCTTTATTGGGGTATAATTGCTTTACAATGGTGTGTTAGTTTCTGCTGTATCACAAAGTGAATCAGCTATACATATACATATATTCCCATATCTCCTCCCTCTTGCGTCTCCCTCCCACCCCTCTAGGTGGACGCAAAGCACCGAGCTGATCTCCCTGTGCTATGTTTGCACAGTTAACAATTTGATATTATTAAATTGTCTTCCAGAAAGATTGAACCAATTTACACTCTGCGATGATCTTGTTTTTATTTACATTTCTTAGGTTACTTTGGCAAATTTGAATATTCTTTCATAGGTTTAGTACCATTACACTTCTTACTTTATGAATTGCCAGTTAATATCCTTTGCTCATTTTTTGGGAATAAATTTGTATGAATTCTTGGTAGATATAATAACATTTTATCTCTCATACATGTTACACACACATTTTCCCCTGAATGTGCCAATTAAACTTCTTTATGGTGGCCTGTTGGTTCTGGTTGATTGTTTTTGCTTACTAAAGTTTTCAATTTTTATGTAGCCAGTTCTATTCATTTATTCCATCCTTCAGCATGTTTAATGATTGTCATATGGAAGTGGATTAGACATTTACTCAGGGTATGAAGAAGACAGGACCAGTCTAACAGGAGAAAAGTTGCAGCATGGCAGACTTCAGCTAAACATAATAAACAACTTTCTTCCAATGAGAACTATCAAATGTGGAACGCACTGCCACAAATGTAGTGAGATCTCCCCAGATTAGGAGATTTCAAGCACGAATTCCAGGACCACCTCTCAGGGATGCTGTACAGGATGAGGCCAGATGGCTTCTGGTGTCCTTAATTATCTATAAGGCAGATTTTTTAATGGGATGACAATAATTTAATTCTACTCATTTTTCCCGGAGAACTTTTTTCCAAAACTGTAACACCATCTAAAATTCAGGCTTTCCAGGAGCCAACTGGACAAAAGTTGATATAGCAGAGCTGGCAACACTAAGTTGGAATAGCTCTGAACCACTGATTATTATAAGAAAGCATACCAGGAGACTGGTAGGGGTCACGTGGTTGTCATTCGTGAGTTTTGCTCTCATCACCATGCATCACCTTGCAGCCACAGACATTTTCATGAAACCATATGAAGCCCGTAGGAGCTGATCTCCCACAGCTGGGAAGGCAGATGGGTTTAGGCAGAGCTGACTTCCTAGCACAGGTCAAGCCCGGGCCTTGCTACGTCCTATGATAGCATCAGGGCAAGGTGGTGGCGGGCAGGGTTATAGAAGCAATCTGGTGTGATGCTGCTACTGTATAAGTGGTGAAACTGAGTTACAGGAAGGGGAGGGAATATCCCAGCAAATAAGTCTTTGACCAGAATGAGAATCTGTGCTTCCTGATCCATCTGACCGTGTGGTCTTTGCTTGTTGATTTGGGGTTACCGTTATCTGGTAGACAGAATTGGTGGGGAAGAGTTAGTGTTAAACTTAGACCTGGGGCTTCCCTGGTGGCGCAGTGGTTGGGGGTCCGCCTGCCGATGCAGGGGACACGGGTTCGTGTCCCGGTCCGGGAAGATCCCACATGCCGCGGAGCGGCTGGGCCCGTGAGCCATGGCCGCTGAGCCTGCGCGTCCGGAGCCTGTGCTCCGCAACGGGAGAGGCCACAACAGTGAGAGGCCCGCGTACCGCAAAAGAAAAAACAAAAAACTTAGACCTGGAAGAATGCTCTCACTTCTCATTTATTCATTCAACAGTATATAATGCGCCCCTACCACGTGCAAGGCATTGCGAATTCAGCAATAAACAGGAAAGATAGCAGCTCACAGCCTAGAGGAAAAGACAACCATAAACCATTAATGACAACGTAGGGTGATAAAAGGTCTGGTGCACTGGGTGCTTTGGTTGCTCATGGCCACAGCATTGGAACTTGTCCAGAAGATCAGCAAAGGCCTTCTGGGGAGACCAAAATTAAAGTAGAGACTTAAAGAAGGAGGACTTGGCCATGAGGAGGAAGGATCAGAGGAGAGAAGAAAGATGATGGGCACCTAATTGTTTCAGCAAAAAGACAAGCTTGTGTAAGGGACCAAAACCAGAGAGAAATTTAAATGTACATGTCTCCAGAGTTGTATAGGGATGCTTCCGATGAATGTAATGTAATGGAGAGAACCAAAATTTAAAATGAGGGATCAGGTGTTTGGCTCTCAGCCCTGCCAATTTCTGGCTATATGACTTTGGCAACTAATCTATCTTAACTTCGATTTTCTCATCTGCCGAATGGTGATAATGAAACCTACTTCCCAGGTTTATGCTGAGAATAATTCTGAGGATGAGCTAATATAAAGTTGTCCAGCATGGGACTAGATTTTAAATATCCTATAGCCTCTTACTGAAATTGTCAGTGACCCAAATCTATTTCTTTTCCCAAGCCCAAATCTTTCTTGTTGCCTGTGGACACACGTCGACTAGATGAATTCAGCAGGCTTTCACTTTCCTAGTTCCTACTTCGGGTCATTGTGGATTCAGGCACTATGAGAAGATGAAAGCAGTATGAGGCAGAGATCTGAACTTGGAATTTTGTGAGGAACAGAAGGCTAGTCTAAAGTGGTGTCTGTCTTCTGCAATGTCTGTCTGTCTCCACCTCCATCTGGTCCATGAGCCCCTGCGGGGCCTATAAAATAGTATCTATAAAATAGGTCATCTCCTTATTCCCAATGATAAGATTCCCAAGTGCCTCACTGAGGAGGTGTTCAGTGAATACTAGCTAAAAGAACCAAAGAAATTTTGAGAACTTAGGGCAGAATTTAAAGGGTAGTAAACACATGGTATAGATCAGAAGGCTTATCTAGGAAAATTTGTGTAGATCAGGTTGGATTTATAGAGGTAAGTCTGGAATGTTCCACTTTCATAGATGCTGCCAAAGAACTTTCAAAGTGGTTGCACCATTTTACACTCCCACCAGTGATGTATGAGAAATCCAGTTATTCTACACCCTTGCTGGATATTGTCAGTCTTTTATTTATTATTAAAATAAATTTATTTATTTTATTTGTTTATTTTGGCTGCGTTGGGTCTTCGTTGCTGCGTGGGCTCTCTCTAGTTGCAGCGAGCGGGGACTGCTCTTCGTTGCGGTGCACAGGCTTCTCGTTGCGGTGGCTTCTCTTGTCGCGGAGCACGGGCTCTAGGCACGCGGGCTTCAGTAGTTGTGGCACGTAGGCTCAGTAGTTGTGGCTCGCAGGCTCTAGAGCACAGGCTCAGTAGTGGTGGCGCACGGGCTTAGTTGCTCCGCAGCATGTGGGATCTTCCCGGAGCGGGGCTGGAACCCGTGTCTCCTGCATCGGCAGGTGGAATCTTGACCACGGCGCCACCAGGGAAGCCCTTGTCAGTCTTTTAAATTTTAGTATCTCTGGAGGGAGAGCAGTGCTATTTCATTGTGGTTTTATTTTGCACTTTCCTAATGACTAATGATTTTGAACTTCTTTTCGTATGATTATTAGCCATTTGAATATCCTTTTTGTGAAGTGTCTGTACAAGTCTTTTGCTCATTTAAAGAAGTGTTTGTTGGGCTTCCCTGGTTGCGCAGGGAACAACTGCATCAATGTATTATGTGTCCTTTTAGCTATTTAACAAAAGGAACATATTAAAAAGGCTGTCCTGGACGTTGATGTCTTATTTAACAATGTGTCTCAATGACATTTTCAATCAGCTTCTTTGGAAATGACCTCATTCCTTTTAAGGGCTGCGGATGGTTGCTTTGTATTGAAAGCAATTTATAGTTTATAATGTATAATTGAAAGCTACTGATCTCTCCTGAAGGGATCAGTTAGGTTGTGTTTAGTTTTTCCTTATCACTAGCAATGCTGTAATAAACATCCTCATGTACAGGACTTTGTGGGAGTGAGCAATGAATGGCTTGCGCTAAGAGTATGGGTATTCACAATTCTCTTAGTTTTGACCATATTGCCTAAAAGCTTTTCTTGGTTCAAAACCTCCAGCAACATGTGATGGGAACTTTCTTCTCTCTGGAGAGGTAAGATTTAAGTAAGGAGAAAAGAGGAAAAGGAACACTTACAATGGAAGGAACAGCATAAATAAAGGCTCAGAGCTATTTCTTAACCTTGGCACGACTGACATTTTTTTTTTTTTTTTTTTTTTGCGGTACGCGGGCCTCTCACTGTTGTGGCCTCTCCCGTTGCGGAGCACAGGCTCCGGACGTGCAGGCTCAGCAGCCATGGCTCACGGGCCCAGCCGCTCCGCGGCATGTGGGATCTTCGCGGACCAGGGCATGAACCCGTGTCCCCTGCATCAGCAGGTGGACTCTCAACCACTGCGCCACCAGAGAAGCCCACGACTGACATTTTTGACTGGGGATTTCTTTGTTGTGAGGACTGTCCAGCGTATCGCAGGGTGTTTAACAGCACCCCTGGTCTCTACGCATTAGATGCCAGTAACAAGCCACCCTCTCCCCACCTGAGCCGTGATGACCTAATGTTTCTAGACTTTGCCAAATGTTCCGCGTGGGGCAAAATTTCCCTAGGTTGAGAACAGAGACTTGGGAGAAGGGATGTTCAAACGTCAGACTATGGAGTGTGTGTGTGTGTGTGTGTGTGTGTGTGTGTGCATGTATGTGTGTTGGTGTATGTGTGCGTATGTGTGTGTGGTGTGCACAGCATGGAGTTACACACTTGAGGGCTTTTCAGGGTTCATCTGAGGAGCGATCTGTTTCTTCCCTTGATTACCTCATTGTGGAATAATAAGAGCCACAATGTGGAAACTCCCCACTTTTTGTGTTTTTGTTTCGTGAGCTGAGAAAACCACCCCTCTGCCTCTTAATTAACAATGGACAACTCAGGGGTGGTGCTTTCAGTGCACACAGGTTGTTCATGACCTTTGGTCTCATTTGAATCTTGCAACAACCCGTGAGGGTCCTGATTCCCGATCTGCAGATGAAGAGACTGGAGCTCAGGGAGAGAAGTGGACACCAGGTTCCCCCCTCCCCCACTGGCCCTCAGGGCCCCAGACTTGCCATCGTTCTGCTCCGAGGGGCTTGACCAGCTGGCTTAGCTGCTGAATTTCTGAAAGCACAGTATGGAGCCATTTGAATGTATTTTCGTCATTATTTCCATGATCTGTTGAACCTCAGAATAGGCTCTCAGTCATCATTCTCTCTCTCCTCACATTTTGGTTTATTTTTGGAAGTGATGCCGTTTGCTTTCTTTCAGGAAACTCTCTGCTGTGTCTCTAATCATGCCCAAGAGTAGAGGCCATGGTGGGACCTTTAAGGGAACATGTGACAGCTCCTCTCCGGCCCAGTTTCCTGATGCGCGAGAGGATACCCCTGCTGCCACACTCTGCAGGTCTTGCTGCGTTATTGTTAAGTTCCCTTCCTGGCAGAGACTGCTTGCTAACTCATAGTAATAAAGACCAATGAATATGTAACTTCAGCTTCTAATGAAGTGCCTGGTGGGTAGAATGTGCTCAGTAAATGTTTGTTGAATGACAGAATGTCTAACCACATGGGTACCTTAGAGCAGTACCACCTGGGCAAACAGGGAGTTTGCCTGGTTCCTGGGCTTCAGAGCCCCCTGAATTTTGGAAAGCCATCCCCAACATTTTCTAAGGACCCCATTGATGAGGATTGGCCAGAACCAGAAATGCTATCCAGACAGGGTGCTCTGGGCCCACCTTGAACCCACTTTGGCCCTGGTCCCCATTTCTCCCCTTTGGCATACCCACCAATCTTCTACCTAGTGCATGGCACTGACTGATGCCCCAGCGGAGCTTCAGGCCTTGTACCTAAGTAGTTGTCTCACGGACTCGTGACCAGGCCCCAGTTCTAGGAGGGCTGCCAGGTGAACAGATCTTTCCTGATGGTCAGAAAGTATTTCTTTTGTAGGATCACATGAAATTGGGCTGTCAGAATGATGCTGAAACACTGATTTGGGGTGACTTACATTATTTATATATACAGAGGACCCACAGAAATATTTGCATGGGCCTCCACATGTCCTAGGGGTAACCCTTTCTAGAAAGGTCATCATTCGTTCATTCAAGCAGTTATTCAATGGAGTTCATGCCTTCAAGTGAAGTAGTATAGTCTCTATGAAAAGTGCTATGCTATTTTATTATCATAATTATCATAATTATTATTAGCAGTATGAACATATGCATGGGAACCCAGGCAAAGCAGTGGTTCTTTCAGCCAGCACGTGGTGTAGGGTCTCAACATAAGGGAGATTTCCTTCCTGGAGGAGATAGCATTGAAGCTTAGGTCCGAAAGAATGGCTAGATTTTTTTCCTGGAGACCATGCCACATTCCAGGAAGAGAAAATAATTCTATGAGACTAAAGGACGTGGTGGGGTTGGAGAGAGATGTCAGATGAGCTGGAAAGGAAGGTAGGGCCATAACATGAAGGATCCTGTCACCAGGCTGAGGTTTCTGAACCCTTTTTCTGCAGAAAATGCAGTCATCCAGATGCTTTTCAGCCAGGAAAGAGATGGTCAGATATATAATCTAGAAAGTTCATCCCACCACCTGGGTGGAGGTTAGAAGAGAGGAAAGGAGACCCTTCTAGAGGCTCCAGGTAAGGGGCAACCAGCACCTGACTGAAAGCAGCGGAAGATGCGGCTGTAAAGACACAGCTGGTTGGTCCCCAAACACTGAAAGATGGGAGAGTCAGAGTCATCCTCTCCTCTCCAGCAGGTTGGCTTTTTTGGAAGACAGTGTTCTCCTTTTTCCCCTTCCTACTCTTCTCACTTCCCCCATCTCTCCTGGTCTGATGAAACTGAGGCAGTGTGGTGAGACAAGACTCCCTTCCGGACGTGAAGGAAACTGAGACCAGTGGCATCTTAGGCATCCCACCCCCGGGAAGACCTTCCCAGAAACGCCTGCAGAGCACAGAAGGAGACACAGCTCGTTTTCAGCTTGCATGGAAGGCCTCCCCAAGACTTCCGGATTTATCTCGAGGGGCTTCAGGTGGGCTTGTCAAATGCCTTCACAGTGGCCCCAGGCAGCAGGGTCCCAGCTCCTCCAAGGGCACAGGGAAGGGATCTGTGGTCTCCGCTTCATGACATGTGGCTCTCTCCCCACTCCCGCCCCCAGCCCTGCCCCTATCCTTCCACTCTGCTCAGAGCAGCCCTGCCTAGTCCTGTTTCCCGTCGCCTGCCTACGGATCCCCTTCAGGACCTGTTGCATATCTGGAAATGACCTCAGTCTTTAGAATATTTGTTCTTTTTGGCTTTTCAAACAATGTCCTCGTTTTGCCAGAGGAAAAGGGAAAGAGACTCTCTAAACGAGCAGACCACCCTTTGTTCTAGGCCCATAAATCTGGCACGAGCACATGTCCGGCCTTCCCGCCCCTCCAGCATCATTGTCTCCGCTGCTGATTAATAGGTCAGAGCTAACTTTAAACTGGCATTTCCTGACCAGCCCATCTCCCTGCCCCCACCCTGCCCGGGGCGGTCCCTACACACCATCTGTATCTGAGAACCTGATTGCACTGCACCCCGCGGCCTCCTTCTCCAGAGGGTCCCAGGCGGCCGCTCTAACTTTGGCCAAAGCCCTCTGCGCGGTTCAGGATTTGACCCCAGGAAGGACTGAGGCTGCGGGGTGGGTGTGCAGCTGGGCAGGTGTTTTCTCGGGGTGTTTGTGCACGCCCACCTTCCCATGCATCCAGGCTTGGAAGTTTCCACCTGAACACGATAGAGGGGCTGCGTGGAGAGAGGGTGTGATGATAAATATGGCAGATCCGTGTCGTAGAAGAGATGGTGCCAACATGGAAAGATGTTCTTCACGTTGACTGAATAAAGCAGGGTACAAAAGTTGAAAGTTTCTCTTGTCTAGCCACATAGGTTTTTTGTTGTTTTTTTTTTTGCGGTACGCGGGCCTCTCACTGTTGTGGCCTCTCCCGTTGCGGAGCACAGGCTCTGGCCCAGCCACTCCACAGCATGTGGGATCTTCCCAGACCGGGGCACGAACCCTCGGCAGGCAGATTCTCAACCACTGAGCCACCAGGGAAGCCCCTAGCCACATAGTTTTTATATAACTATGTTTTACTTGGTTAACAAGGAAGTGGAAGATATATACATATATATATATATATATATATAAAATTTCAAAACTGGCATCAGTTTTGTGAATTGCCCCTGAACTCTGGGATAAGCTCCAGCATCTTCACCATAACTATAACCCAGTTAATAAGAATTCCAAAAGCATTTCTAACTTAGCTCATCTAACAACAGCTTATGCATATTGCAAACCTCCTGACATCAGGCTGCCGCTGGTACATCGGTTCATTCAATCAGCGGTCTCAACCGCCAACATTGTCTCCGTCCTACAGAGAGAACAGCAAAGTCAGAAGAGGATAACAAGCTAGTCTAGAGTCACACAGCTAGAAAGCGAGAGTGGAATGTGAGTCTGTGTTTCTGACACCAGTGGCTGTGTCCTTTCTCATAGTCTGCTTCCCTGGTCGCCAGTTTGGGGTTTAGAAAACACAGTTACCAGGTAAAGATCTCAGGAAGCTTAGCAAGAGCCCTCCTGCAAGTCTCCCCTGGTGCTAACGGCAGGGAGGTCAACTACGCAGCCTCAGGGGGTCTCTTACACTCAATGAATAACTTGCTTTGCTTTCACTTGGGGTCTGAGCACCTCTGGACCCCAAAGCCTTTCAAGGTAGTGGCATCAAGGATAATAAAAACGCACAGAGCTCGTGGCCGATTTCTCTGCTTTCCTCACATTCTCAGCTGATCAGGAAAACAGATTCACCATGAATAAGCAGGCCCTTGGAGCAGCCAACAGAAATAAGCAGTAACTGACACTGAGCAAATCCGATCTGGATGACGCCAAATCCTGGCTCTGGGAGGCCCTGATGCCTTCCACATTTCAACCATTAGGCCCTTTTGGAACAAATAGAGTTCTGGACTGGTGGTGACAAAAGACTGAGATACATTTCCGTCACTCACAGGACATTAAAAAAAAAAAGGCAAAATAAAACAACCCTTTTTAGTTGTTGTCACAAACCCTCTCCCCAGGTGGTCCCTCCGTGTTCAGGTATGAACTTTCAAGGCCAAGGAGGCCATAGTTACTATAAAAACTTCAGAAAACACAGATATACAAAAATAGTAACACAAAGGCCACTCAATCTCATCACAAAGACTTATCTTTTGTTGACATTTTGGTGTATTTTTCTTTAAAGGGTGTTCGTGTGTACGCATACCTACAAGATAATAAATACAGTTAAATAGGATTATCCTGCACACACTCTTGTAGCTTGCCTTAAGCAACATCAAGAATCTCTATCGGGACTTCCCTGGTGGCGCAGTGGTTAAGAATCCGCCTGCCAATGCAGGGGACACGGGTTCGAGCCCTGGTCCAGGAAGATCCCACATGCTGTGGAGCAAGTAAGCCCGTGCGCCACAACTACTGAAGCCCACGTGCCACAACTACTGAAGCCTGTATGCCTAGAGCCCGCGCTCTGCAGCAAGAGAAGCCAAAGCAATGAGAAGCCTGCGCACCACAAGGAAGAGTAGCCCCCGCTTGCCACAACTGGAGAAAGCCCGCATGCAGCAACGAAGACCCAACGCAGCCAAAAATAAAAAAAAATAAAATTAAAAAATGAACTTCTGTCCACGGCAGTAGCTGCTCTTCTGTAATGTTATTTTCCTGGTTGAGCAGTATTTCATTATATGTACATACCATTAAAATTTAACCCATTTCCTATTTCACCCATTGCTTCTGACTGTGTTTGGTGTCAGGAATTTATTTATTGAGTACTTTCCCTGTGCTGAATCTTTTGCAAATGTATCATGATGGGAGGCAGTGCCCAGTGACAGACGCCCCCCCCCCCACCTCCGGGCTCAGATCCCATCTCTCTTCTTTACTAGCTCTTTGATTTTGTGTATGTTACTAAACTTCTCTGAGCCTCAGTTATCTCCTGTAGACAACGTGGGTAATGATACCTCCTTAAAGCGCTGTTGTAAACATGAAGCGAGATAAGGTCCATATAAGAGTCTGGCCCAGAGCAGGTCCCCAGCAAATGGTAGCGGTCATTGTTGCTGAGGAGGATGCCCTGTCCAGCCTGAGGGAAAGAGGTCAGGGTGGTGTCTGTATGGGGCTGAGGAGCCTGGGTGAGCCTGGGAAAGCTGGGGTAAGCAGGCAAAGGGGGAGACTTGCAAAGAGTCCTCTGAGCCTCTGCTTTAGTTATACAATACGGAGCATCAGGAAGACACGTTTCCCACTGGGACGGTAGGGGATGGCAGGGAGAAAGTGCTACTGGCAGATCTGTTGACATCTGGCCATGGAAGAAGGAATAAGCACCACAGGCCTTGCAGGTTTGACTTTCTCACTGTGGGAGAGGGAACTTGAGGTTGGCCGTGGAAGTGACTTTGGGCCTTTGGGTTCTTCCCAGTAGGATTGCAAAGTAGGAGTTGAGGGCTTAGGTCGGGAATCTCAGACAGATTTGTGTCCCAGTCCTTGCTCTGACTTTTCTTTTTTTTTTTTTTTTGGTTCTTCATAATTATTTATTGATTAAATTAGAATCTATTAGAAATAGCCAATGGCTTCATGAGGGACATTTAAGAAAACTCTGCTGAAGAGATATGGGGATATATGTATAACTGATTCGCTTTGTTATAAAGCAGAAACTAACACACCATTGTAAAGCAATTATACTCCAATAAAGATGTTAAAAAATAAAAAAAGAGATGTTTTTTCAACTACCAAAAAGAAAAAAAAAAAAGGAACCCCCTGCTGAACGGCCCAGATGTTGAGTTGTAACTGGGCTTGTGCAGCATTCACATTAATTGAAAATTTTTTCCAACATTACAGTTCGTGGCTGTGTCTGTATGTGGGGCCACAGGTTATGATCAGTGTTTCTTTTTTTTTTTTAACAACTTTATTGGAGTATAATAGCTTTACAATGGTGTGTTAGTTTCTGCTTTATAACAAAGTGAATCAGTTATCCATATACATATATTCCCATATCTCTTCCCTCTTGCATCTCCCTCCCTCCCACCCTCCCTATCCCACCCCTCTAGGTGGTCACAAAGCACCGAGCTGATCTCCCTGTGCTATGTGGCTGCTTCCCACTAGCTATCTATTTTACGTTTGGTAGGTTCATGCCACTCTCTCGCTTTGTCACAGCTTACCCTTCCCCCTCCCCATATCCTCAAGTCCATTCTCTAGTAGGGCTGTGTCTTTATTCCCGTCTTAACCCCAGGTTCTTCATGACATTTTTTTTTCTTAGATTCCATATATATGTGTTAGCATACCGTATTTGTCTTTCTCTTTGTGACTTACTTCACTCTGTATGACAGACTCTAGGTCCATCCACCTCACTACAAATAACTCAATTTCGTTTCTTTTTATGGCTGAGTAATATTCCATTGTATATATGTGCCACATCTTCTTTATCCATTCATCCAATGATAGACACTTAGGTTGCTTCCATCTCCTGGCTATTGTAAATAGAGCTGCAATGAACATTGTGGTACATGACTCTTTTTGAATTATGGTTTTCTCAGGGTATATGCCCAGTAGTGGGATTGCTGGGTCAATTGATAGTTCTATTTGTAGTTTTTTAAGGAAACTCCATACTGTTCTCCACAGTGGCTGCACCAATTTGCATTCCCACCAACAGTGCAAGAGGGTTCCCTTTTCTCCACACCCTCTCGAGCATTTGTTGTTTGTAGATTTTTTGAGATGGCCATTCTGACCGGTGTGAGATGATATCTCACTGTAGTTTTGATTTGCATTTCTCTAATGATTAATGATGTTGAGCATTCTTCCATGTGTTTGTTGCCAATCTGTATATCTTCTTTGGAGAAATGTCTATTTAGGTCTTCTGCCCATTTTTGGTTTGGGTTGTTTGTTTTTTTTTATTGAGCTGCAAGAGCTGCTTGTAAATTTTGGAGGTTAATCCTTTGTCAGTTGCAGCTTCATTTGCAAATATTTTCTCCCATTCTGAGGGTTGTCTTTTGGTCTTGTTTATGGTTTCCTTTGCTGTACAAAATCTTTTAAGTTTCATTAGGTCCCATTTGTTTATTTTTGTTTTTATTTCCATTTCTTGAGGAGGTGGGTCAAAAAGGATCTTGCTGTGATTTATATCATGGAGTGTTCTGCCTATGTTTTCCTCTAAGAGTTTAATAGTGTCTGGCCTTACATTAGTTCTTTAATCCATTTTGAGTTTATTTTTGTGTATGGTGTTAGGGAGTGTTAATTTCATTCTTTTACATGTAGCTGTCCAGTTTTCCCAGCACCACTTATTGAAGAGTCTGTCTTTTCTCCACTGTATATTCTTGCCTCCTTTATCAAAGATAAGGTGACCATACATGCGTGGGTTTATCTCTGGCTTTCTGTCCCGTTCCATTGATCTATATTTCTGTTTTTGTGCCAGTACCATAATGTCTTGATTACTGTAGCTTTGTAGTATAGTCTGAAGTCTGGGAGTCTGATTCCTCCAGCTCCATTTTTCTTTCTCAAGATTGCTTTGGCTATTCAGGGTCTGATATTTCTTTGTTCTTCAATCTCTTCATCTATAAAATTGGGACCATAACACCAGCCTTGTAGGGTAGTTGTGAAGATAAAGAGAGATAATATATGCAAAGCTGGCACCTGTACAGGGCTGGCACCAATAAGTCATGACTCTGGGGTTTTCTTCCCCACCTGCCTACCTCTCCAACCTGCTCAAAGAAGCTCTACCTTCTGCATCTGCATGGCTAGATGGGACTTGTAGATGGCCAGGTGTCTACAGAGGAGAGAAGGAGAACCCAAAGATGGGGAGATGTGGGTATGAGGGGAGAAGGGATAAGGGCTGAACCAGAAAGCTTCAAATAAACTTTGGAAGCAAATGTTCTGGTTTGGTCTGGGCAGAGGCTACTAGGAGATGGGGATGATCTATATCTGCTGGGTGTGAGGCTCTGGAGAGATGCTCTCAGGAAGAAGGAAAGAGCCCAGCCTTGGGAATTTCACACTATCTTTGCCTGGAAACAGGAGGCAAACTTAGATGACTTTTTGAGATCTTTCTCCATGATATGAGGATAGCTTTAACCCTCGGGCAATGCTACCCAAAGTCTGGTCCACAGGCTGGTCCATGATGAGATAAGCGCAAACACTGAGAGCAAACACTTGGAAATATTTATAACAATTTGACAGACTAATGCTGTATGTGTGGAATCTAATAAAAAAGTTGAGTTTGTATGTCATTTAAATTTTTACATTTCTAGTAATTTGTTTTCATTATGTTTTACAAATGTCACAGTCTGTGGTAGAGTGGTGAATTAAAACAAAATAAAACACAATGGGTTACCCCCAAAGACACTTTGAGAAGCACTGCTCTGGGGTACTCTATAAATGTTCTGCACTATTTTTTTCCAAGGAGTTTTTAGCATTTTCACTTTGGAGGCAGAAGTGGAATGATGCGTCAGAGAGAGGTGTGGATGGCGTCTGAAAGCCCTTGGCTCTTGGCCTCACCATGCCACAGGCTAGCTACATGGTCTTGTAAAGCCTCTCCTATGAACTGTTTCATTATTTGTAAAATAAAGGTAATAAAACTTGTCACATGGAACATGTGAGATTCCATGCAGGTAAAGGGCCTGATAAGATCTGGCCTATAGTAGGTACTAAAAATATTTGTTCCTTTTCTCTCTTCCCTTTGCAATTGATTTACTCATATAAAAAAGAAAATATTTTGTTTTGTTGGTCTCTTAAAAAAGATTTCCATCCGTCCTATATTTTGGTTGTCCTAGGTTAATGGTGGCTCTTGGCATCTCCATAATAATGGTTCCAGCATTTTACATATGTTTGCTCTTCCTCACAGCAAAACCTCAAGGTAGGCATATTCTTCCACTTTGAAACAGAGCACATTGAAGACGGAGTGGTTGAGTGGCTAAATCTAAGTCATAAAACTAGTGTGGACAGCTTAAAACCCAGGCCTGTCCAGCTAGCCAGGCTTCCCCCGTAGTAAGTGCTTAGAATGAATGAAAGTTTCTTCCAGAACCTTCTTCAATCTCAGGGTCACTAGCTCTCTCCTTCTCTTATTGTTTTCTCTTTCATAGGTGACTGTTCTATGTGCCATGGTCGGATGTTCAGTTAACATAGAGGGTCTGGGGACCCTTGTGATTGGAGCCAATGGCTGGATCGGGACCTGGCAGAGTTGTACTTTTAACAGTTATTACAGCAGAGAAAGAATGAAGTCTGCCTGTAGGCGTGCCCAATCCTGCCCGTTGGTCATACCCCCTCCACCTCTGGTAAAGTTGTAGAGGATGTTTTGGGATAGGTATTCTTTTTTGACTCTGGAAATGAAACTTCTGCCATGTTTAGCTGTGGACACATCTGCCCAAGCAGCTGCGCATGTTACGCAATTGTGATTCTCACCCGCTAGCTCTGGCCTGACCATAGGCAGCAGACACCATCACTTTTCTTGCTCAAGGATGAGCTGTGGTGATGAAAATAGACTTTCTTCCACCCCGCCCCAACCCAGGGAAGAGAAGAGAAGTGATTCCACCATGTCTGTGGGAGGGATCCAGTGGGATGTGGGTGACAGAATAGATCTTGGCTTCATGGTCAGAGAGACCTGGGTTTCAATTCCAGCTCTCAGTCTGAACTTGCTGAGCTTCTGCTTTCTCCTTGGTGAAGTGGAGGCAAGAATATGACTTGTCTTATGCTGAGGACTAGGAGGCAAGTTTATATCAGAGCCTGGTGCTGCAGACTTTGTTTATTAACTCACTTCATCCTCACCACAAACCCTATGAGCAGATACTATCGTTATCTCCACTTTGCAGAAGAGGAAACTGAAGAGGGAGATTATGTAACTTGCCCAAGGTCATGTATATAGTAAGTGAACTGGGATTCAATCTGGTGAGTCTGTATTCTTAACCAGGACTCCACACTGCCTGTCACTACAGGACACAGTAAGCCTCTACTTTCCTGATGCAAGTGATGTTCTCTTACCAGAACAGGATCTGTCCTATGCGAATTGAGATATGAAATTCAAATATGATAAGCCAGAGTGGAAATCCATAAAGTCCCTTTAAAAAGAATCTTCCCGAACAGCGGGACTTGTCAATGACAGGATTGAGGTAACTATGTATTAGAGGATGGAGTGAAACATTATGACGGTGGTTTCACAATCTATGTTTGTGAGGATTAAAGGAAATCACACAGTGACTGGGCAGAGCTCATCCTGGTATCATCCAAGCCAGAGTCTCGGGTGATAGACCTTGAGAACTACAGCTCCATGGACACAACTATCCCCACTGAGTCCATCTGTCAAGGAGAAAAAGATGTCTCATGAGGATGACTTGAGTTTCTGGTCGACCTGATGGCTGTCTCTCCTTGTAAATGAATGCACTGTTACTCCAGTTTACACATCCATCTCTTTGTGTTTGGTTGATATGAATCTTCTGTGAGACACTAATCTATTCTTTCTGTTCTAATCAACTCAGGTTTCTGATTGCAGCAACATCAATGGACCTAGAGATTATCACACTAAGTGAAGTAAGTCAGACAGAGAAAGACAAGTATATGATATCACTTATATGTGGAATCCAAAAAAATGATACAAATGAATTTATTTACAAAACAGAAATAGACTCACAGACACAGAAAACAAACTTATGGTTACCAAAGAGGAAAGGTGGGAGGAGGGATAAATTAGGAGGTTGGGATTAACATATACACACTACTATATATAAAATAGATAATCAACAAGGACCTACTGTATAGCACAGGGAACTCTACTCAATATTCTGAAATAACCTATATAGGAAAAGAATCTGAAAAAGAATAGATATATGTGTATGTATAACTGAATCATTTGCTGTACACCTGAAACTAACACAGCATTGTAAATCACTATACTCCAATATAAAATAAAAATTTAAAAAAGAAATTGATTCAAACATTAAAAAAAATCAGGTTTCTGAGATGGAAAAGCATAGACAAATCTTGACATATAGGCAGATTTCACAAAAATAATAAAATAAATGTAGACTGTGTGGCTCATTGATGACAGCCAGTTGGACTTGTTCAGCAATACTGCTGACGCACTGTGCACATTGCCCTCTGGAAGCCTCCCCTTGGCTTCTAGAGAGTCACTGACTCTAGTCCTGGCTACCGCTTCCCCTGAAAACTCTGGACAGTTTTGATGGTTAGAAAAAACTCTCTGGTCTAACTTGAAAACCTGCCTGCCTTTTGCTCCAAACTTTTGCTCCTGTTCTGCACTTATCCGGCCCTCCATCCTTGGGCCAGCCCTTCAAGAGTTTTGGTGACAACGTCATCACTCCCAGGCCGTTTTCTTCTCCAGACCAAGTGGCTTTCACTATTTTCTCACACGGTGTCCAGAATCTCCATGGACCCAGTTACTGATTTTGCTTTTCCATAAGATTGGAGAATTTTAACAGGGTTATCTAAGGGCAGAAGAGAATAGACATGGATTCTACAAGGGGTTTGAGGCCCAGCTCAAAGCTGCTGGGTGCAAGAAAGACATGTCATAGATGAGTTCTGTTTTATCTAATAATGATGAGGCTGATTTTGCCTTCTATACCAAGTTTAAGCTATGGTTGTGTAATGTAAATACAATAGTCCTCTTCATTCTCCCATTTTCCTCTGCCACATAGCTGTAGGGATTATCAGGCCCCAGTGGAGAAGCTTTAATGAGGTCTGTGGGTCCCAGTCTGTAGGTCTTGAGTCGCTCAGTGTGGTTTATAATTCTGTCAAGAAGGCAACTCAGGGACTTCCCTGGTGGCGCAGTGGTTAAGAATCCGCCTTCCAATGCAAGAAACATGGGTTCAAGCTCTGGTGCAGGAAGATCCCACATGCCATGGAGCAACTAAGTCTGTGAGCCACAACTACTGAGCCTGCGTGCCACAACTACTGAAGTCCGCGTGCCTAGAGCCCATGCTCCACAACAAAGACAAGCCACTGCGATGAGAAGCCCACGCACGGCAATGAAGAGTAGCCGTTTCTCGCCGCAACTAGAGAAAGCCCGCGTGCAGCAACGAAGACCCAACACAGCCAAAAATAATAAATAAATTTATAAAAAAAAAAAAAAAGGAAGGTGGCTCACATACAGCTGCTGTCAAAGAGGGGGAGCGTGGTGAGGGACTGGCAAGGAGAGTAGTTGTATGGAATTTTGGCTGTGTCTGTCAACACTGTAGTCCCAGCAACCCTACCTAAGGGATCTGATGGGTGGAGATGGTGTTACAGCACACTGACCTGTGGAAGAGCCATCACTACAGCTGCTAAAAGAGCAGCAGTCTCAAGTCATGGTCAAGTAGCTATGTGTGTGTTGGGGACACACAGCGGTATATTGTTTCGAAGGCTGGGAAGAGTGGGGTAGGTCTCTGTGCACTGTCTTGGAAGGTGGTCCAAGGTATACTTTAAAGTGAAAACAAAAATCAGGCTTAAGAACGTTCTGTAGAGTGCAATTCCATTTTTGGTGTAAAGAAAACTACATATGTTGTAGAGTCAGCAAGAAACAACTAGAAGAAGATGTACACTTAACTGTTAAAAGTGCTAACCTTGCAGAGCAGAGAGAGGGTGGGAGACGGATTTTTAAAAAATTTTGTGGGGTATATATTTTCCATTTTTTTCCTTCTAGATATTTTCTGTAGATCTCTTCTTTTTTTTTCTTCGTGTGTTTCTATATTATTTGAATGAAAGAGGATTGCTTTTGTAAAAAATACCAGAGCTTTCTAAAATGAACCCTATGTACTGCATTTGCCTTTATTTTTTTTCTTAAGAGTAGATTTTAAAATTATAAAACTAATACATTATTGTAAAAACCTAAAAAGCATAAAATATTATAAAATGAATATTAGGTCTGCTCACCACCCTACTCCCCAGAATTTCTGTGCAGATACAACTGTGTATATGCCAACATGTCCCTTTAAAACCACTCACATACAAATGGGAGCCTACAGTGTTCTGCACTCTGTTTTGTTTTGTTTTTTTTAACTTAGTAGGATTTTTCCTATAAT